>NC_138961.1:30400000-40400000 GCF_055761805.1 Camellia sinensis | reverse complement strand
AAAATAAAATATTTAGGTGGCGACTCTGTATCTGGCAAAGCAGTCCATGTTTGGCACTTCTTTCAAAATCTGTTTTCTCAAAACGATTTGCCGGATTTGGACTCTTTGGTTCAGATTACGAACCGTGACAATTTGAGAGTCCTGAGCTGTAGTGAGCCCAATATCGAACGGAACGGGGTGGATTTCCCTCCTGGGGCGTTCGGGGACGTCTACAGTTTCTGGCGACTCTGCTGGGGAATTTAGAGAACTTGACTCGAACTTATGATATCTGGTTTTGACTACACATGCGTGTTTCTTTGCATTGCATTTGCATTGGTGCGCCTAGGACACCGTGTTTGCCATCTGCTATTCCTGAACGGTTTGCCGGAGGCTTGTCTTGTCAAGGCATGACCATAAGGCTGACCGGTTGTGGGCTCTGCCAGTATGGGAACACAAACCCTGGTTTTACCGAGGCACCCTTTTGACCATTCGACCTAGTTCATATCGAAATCCGTAGTGACCATTCCAAACTAGGACAGGTTGCTTACCCGATATAGGTTGTTTGAAACCGCTGCGTGCGTAGTAAAACCCTAGCTCCTGACAAAATAGGACAGGGAAATCCTACCCCAACATAGGGGTGTTTTGGCTCTCACTTATCTGTTATGTGCTTTTAGAGTGCGTCTCTACAGGAATGCATGTATCAGTTTGCAAGTCTGGGCATCAGGCCTGCGGGCATTACTACCAGTATTTGGGAGTCAGCTTTACCTGTGGGTATCAGACTCAGATTTGGGGCAGAATTTTGGGACAAAATTCAGTAGAGGGCACACTCATTCAACTATGCTCGTATCTGTTCAGATGGAATCAGGCTGAGATGCTGTCTGTTTTCTCTTTTGCTAGGTAGTCTGGGAACCATAGCTTCAGAAGGCTCCGATATCCTCCGAGGTTCATTGGACTTGTGTTGATAGACTTTGTCGGGTCAGAGATTCAGTTCAAGGGTAATCAATGTTCCTTTGCCAGAGGCAGGGTAAAAAGGCCAGTCAGGGACAGTTATACCAGTTGTTCAGTTAGACCAGGGCAATATGGCAGGGATGGAGGAAATGATGCGTCAACTCCAAGAAAGTATGAAACTCATGCAGCAGGACGCTGCCCGTCAAGCGAAATTCGCCAAAAGCCAGGCCGAGATTATAGCCCAACAGGCAGAGACAATTGCCAGGTTAGAACAACAAACTGGGTATCTACTTCACACCAGGCTCCTCCCCCACCAAGAGTTCCCATACTCAGGGAGGCAATCCACGTCCAGGATGATGCGGACATTCCAGTCGAGCCAGCTCCGCCCCCGGTGCTACCCCAGCTGTCTAAAACACCCACCAACCTGCCAGACTCCCCCTTTGAGTTCGAGACGGACCCCACAGCATTGAAAGTGAGCAAGCTTAAGAAATTGTTCAAAAAGTCTTAGGGAGCCCGCTCTATTCCTGATATAGAGGATGGCTATACCGACTCAGTGGTGACCTTGCCGGAGCAGTTTAAAATGCCGCATATCGATCGATTCGATGGCTCTGAAGACCCAATGGTGCACCTTCAACTATTTTCTGATATCTTGAGGCCAATGGGTTTGACCACAGCCCAGAAATTGTCACTATTTAGCCGAACCCTGTCTGGGATAGCCGTAATCTGGTATGCAAAATTGGAGAACTCTGTGAAACGGGACTGGGAATAGCTGGCTGAGGCCTTTATTGCTCAATACTCCTGCAACACACAGATTGAGGTCACAACTCGTGATCTCGAAGTCACCCGCCAAGAATCAAAGGAGGGTTTCTCAGAGTTCGTGACGAGATGGAGAGCAAAAGCCTCAATGATGACCACTAGGCCCACTAACAAAGATCAGATTCGGATAATTGTGCGCAATCTCCAGCCCAAGCTTATGCAGAAAATGATTGTTCTCCCCTTCTCTACCTTTTCAGATCTGCATGAGATGGGGGTTCAAATCGAGGATGTCATCAGACAAGGGATCTTTGCAGAAGACAATGAGCCTTCAAAGAGAAATGTTACTCGCAGTTCCAATGCTACTACTGATGGTAGCACAGCTGCGAAATGCTCAGAAGTAGACACTATCATCACTTCCCTCAATGACCAAGAACCAACCACTTCAACTCGGCCCCAAGCCCGAAAATTCCATCCTCTTTACATGAGTCTCTCCCAAGCTTTGAAAAAGCTGCAAGAAGAAGGGCACCTAGAACTCCTAGAACCCCAACCCCTTCCAAATCCTCTTCCACCAAGATAAGACCCAGCTAAATATTGTGCCTATCATCAACAACACGGTCATGATACGAACTGTTGCATCCGCCTCCGTCATAAGATTCAGGATCTTATTGACGAAGAGACCCTAGATCCACCAAAAGGACCTCAGGTTAGTATTGATTCATCACCTCCCCATCTCAACCTCATCCATACACTACCATCCACCTTCGACCCCAGCATATACATCACCCTAGCCCATCTACCCAAGCCAGAGGTGTTCATTCTAGAAAGCATGGACTTATGCATGATGGATGCACCTGGACCCCAATCATCTCAAACCCGTGAACCCACTACTTCTGACCTGAAGAGAATGATCGAAGATCTTCAGAGAACTGTGACAGATTTGGCCTCCGGGACATCGGCTCCGTCATCAACCACATCACATACCAGGGAGTTCATGTCAAAAGGCTCCCCAGTCTTGGAACAGGCTGTATTTGAGGAATGCCAATCCCTTGGCAAAGTGGAGACAGACGGTAAGAACAAGGTAGGGACAGGCATTGGTCCCCATGAACATCTTCTGTTGGCTGTTGAGGCTTTGAAAGCCGAATGACTAAACAAACAGCAAGTGCTTGCAATGGTTGCAAAAACTGTGGATGATATTTTTGCCACTCAAGTTGGGGGCAGTTTGAATCAAAGGGCAAGCCGGGAGAAGGGTTGTTGTATCAGAAACGTTCCTTTCAGTTATAATCCTGCACTCAGAAGCGATCAACAAACCAGGCCAGCACCTGCTAAGCCCTTTGCTGGTGCGTCCAGTAAAAATCCACAAACTTTGAAGTACCAACCCCGAGGTCAAAGGGTCTTCCATGCCCTCCACATGCCTTTGTCCAAAGCTTTCCAAATCCTTATAAGACAAGGCCATCTCAAACCCCTTGAGCCTCGGCCTCTCCCGAATCCTCTTCTGGCTACGCATAATGCTGCCCAATACTGTGCCTTACATCAACAAACCGATCATGGTACTGACAATTGCTCTAATCTTCACCACGAAGTGCAAGATCTGATTGACAACGGGGTCATCCTCCCACCAGCTCAACAAAGTCTATCGCCACTGGATCAGTGAACTTGGGGGATAGTGCAAATATGTGATTAGGGGATGAACCACCTGCGGGCGGCACTCAGTTTACTCCAGATGTGGCGTGGGGCACGCACTGTTTTGAGCATTTGCGAATGATGGTTTTTGTAGCTTCTGACTTGGGTGTTGAGTCAGTTCTGTGGTTTTGTTTTGAGTCTGTCTCTTTGTTTTGAGTCAGTCTTTTTTGATTAAGGGTCTGTCTTGTTGTATCGAGTCAGTTCTGTTGTAATAGGAGTCGGGTGATTCCGGGGGGTGTTACCTCGGGCGTCACCATTTTGTTTTATGTTTGTCTTTTCGTTTTGTTTTGAGTCTATTTCTGCCAGGGAGCCAGTTGTGCCAACAGATTTTTTGAATAAAACAGCGGTGATCTTCACGCTCTCGCATTTGCTTCTGCCTTGTGCCAGTTATGCCAGAAGTTCTGAATGAGACGGCAGTATTTGACTAAAGAACTCTGTCTTTTCTGTGCCTTGAAATCATTGTATCGACTTAAGTTTTTCAAAACTCTTTTAAACACTGCGGTGAAAACGAAGAGGAAGGAATTCCTCAGGATTTGCAAAACTTTGATCATT
Organism: Camellia sinensis; assembly: GCF_055761805.1. Lineage (NCBI taxonomy): Eukaryota > Viridiplantae > Streptophyta > Magnoliopsida > Ericales > Theaceae > Camellia > Camellia sinensis. Next base: position 40,396,085 of record NC_138961.1, on the reverse strand, counting down.
TGAGAGAAAGAGAGGCGTGCCAAGCCCTTAATGAATGAAATCATGCTTGTTAGTGTGAGTACTGAGAAGGACCCTGGCTTGATCCAGACAGGTTTCACAATATCTTCAGCGCGAGCAATTTGTCGCTTTCTTAAAAACTTTCAAAAACAAAATGTTTTGCACGGTCCCGCGAAGACCTGCGTGGAATCGCTCCTGAGATTGTGCAGCCTAGGATCGCTCTCAGCCTCGAGACTCAACCCCTTCGCTTCCAAACCTTGAACTTGAATTCAGAAGGTTCAACAGTCAACTACGATGTGAGGCCTGTGTGGCCAGATTTGAAGCAGCCCTCGAACAAGAGGCCAGGAAAGTCAGATCAAAAAGATCAGAAGAAGCTTGCAAAGCTAGAACAGAAGTACCCCTCGAACTAGGGGCAAAGATATCAGACATGCTCGAAGAGCTGAAGATGAGTCCTCTTGCAAAACAGCAGCCATTCTCCTGGATTCAGATGACTTCAGGATCTCAAAACCATTTGACATGGGCAAAGCTACACTTTTACCCTTGAGAGGCTCGCTGGGCCGAAAACCCAGAAGGGCGACCCAGGCAAAAGTTAGAGCAAGAAAAAGAACAAAAAAGAACAAAAAAATAAAAATGCAAAGAATGAAAAAAAAAAGACGAAAAATGAAGAAAAATGCAAAGAAAAGAACAAAAAAAAGAGAGAAGAAAATCAAAAAAAGAAAAGAAATGAAAAGAATTGAAAAGAAAAGAAAAACAAAGCTCGCAAGGTCGAAAACCCGCAACAGGCGCCTTGGCAAAAGTTAGAGCATAAAAGGAGAGGTTAATACCCGAGTGTACCTTAACCCCGAACTACGTAAGGCTTGATTCCCATCTTTGGGATACGTAGGCAACTTCATTCTGAAGTCCAGCCGTAAAACACTCCAAATCGATTGTGCCCATGTAATGGTTTTGATCATCTTCGCTTTCTCTGTATCCGAGAGTCTGGTTGTGTTCGTCGCTCTAAGGACTGACTACAATGCGCTGCGGTACTATCCAAACAAGGGGCAACTTTCCGTTGCCATTCAAAACGCCGCAGCGTCATTTCAAACAAGGGGCAACTTTCCTTTGCCATGCAGTGTCCTTCAGACAAGGGGCAATTTTCCATTGCTATGGATCCGAGGTTGTGCATCTCAAGAGTAGGTTCCGTGCTTGTTGAGCAGTGGTCGTTTGCAAAAATAGTTTTTGAGAATTTTTACTGAGGTTGACTAATCTTCTCGAAAAGTATTCCATTTTCAAAACTGGACCATTTCTTGGACCGAAAAAAGGAAAACTCTCAGTGCTCATAGCCTAACTTGCATGGTTTTAAATCAGAAAATCGAACAAGCGCGTTAATCTAACTCTCATGTTGGTCAAAACTGTTTTAGTAGAAAGCAAAAACAAAAAATGGTCAAAATGATGAACTAGGGGCAAAATTGAGTCAGGTGTTCTGTCTTTTCCCCTTTGTCAAAATACTTGCCAGAAAGGGCACTCTACTTGTCGGAAAGGGCACTGTATTCGCCAGAAAAGGGCACAACAAAGGGCAGAAAGCCCTCATATCCTCCAAGCAACAAGGTATCAAGGAAAGTGCGATGCACGAACTAGAATGGGGCAAGATATTCCACTCCATCATCTGGACGGATCTTATCACGTCCAAACTCCCCAGCAAAGCATCATCAACTGATGTTAGCTGCAGATTTGCTACACACCCAGTTGTAGTGCAACCTTTCCGTGGGAGGAATTCACTAGCTATGAGCGGAAGAAAGAGAATCTTGCAGAATGCTAGGGGCACGAGCCCACATTTGCTGTTTATCCATCAACCACCCAGGGGAGGGATGAAAAATGAAAGATCGAAGAATAGAGAGATGTGCGATGAGAGGAAAAGTGAGAAAAGGGCTTTTTCAGAAAAAACAGAGCTTGAGGGCCGAGTGATGTGAGAACCACAAATGAGAAAGGGTGGGAAACACTACTCGGTGAAACAGGCTCCCTGTGCACGTCTGAGTGTCGTGTCTTTTTGTTTTATCTCGATTCTTGTTTTGAGTCGTTTCGAGTATTACTCGATGTGTCTAGGTTGTGTGCCTTTTATTTCCTTGTTGAGTCGTTTTACTGTGTTCAGTCGTGGGCTCAATACCTGGTCGAAAACTCATCTCTCAATTTCAAAAATAAAATAGTTTTGTGCTCCGAGTGCCGTGTCATTCTCCACATTTGTGCAAAACAGAATTGGTTCTTTCATAAAGTCACGGGGTTCAACCTAGGTCACATGAGAACAGTAAAACTAGGACCTATCCGAAGCTACATGAGTTCCGGACTGCAAAGCAAAAGAAAAGAGGGAAAATGGAAGCATTTGAGTGTGTTTCACCTTCAGCGAATTTCGTGATTGTATTCCGGATGTACCTCTTCAAGCCTTGTCAGTGCTCCGAAGTATGAGTGTGCCTCTACCTCAAGCGCAAGATCAAGCCTGCTTCAAAGTTATGCACCCTTCCACCTGCATTGTTATGCACTTTTCCACTTGTATTGTCATACACACCATACTTCCATTTATTTGCATCTTGTGTTATCTTCTACCTTTTATCCATTTACGCTGAGCAGCGTTTGGGATCGTTGTCCTCCGGGACTTTCTCGGGTTGCGTTGTGCGCGCACTTGAGCGGTTGTCTTCAGACCTCTTCTCACGATTTCGGCGTGGTTAGAGTGTTCTTTTCCTCACACGATTTCAACGTGTTTGGAATTTATCTCAGGTTGCGTTGTGTACGCACCTGGGCGGTTGTTTTTAGACCTCTTCTCACAATTTTGGCGTGGTTAGAATGTTCTTTTCCTCACACGATTTCAGCGTGTTTGGAATTTATCTCAGGTTGCGTTGTGTACGCACCTGGGCGGTTGTTGTTTGGACCTCCCCTCACGATTTCAGCGTGGTTTGAGTGTCTCGTTCCTTACACGATTTCAGCGTGTTTGGAATTTATCTCAGGTTGCGTTGTGCGCGCACCTGGGCGGTTATTGTTTGGACCTCCTCTCACGATTTCAGTGTGGTTTGAGTGTCCCGTTCCTTACGCGATTTCAGCGTGTTTGGAATTTATCTCAGGTTGTGTTGTGTGCGCACCTGGGCGGTTGTTTTTGGGCCTCCTCTCACGATTTCAGCGTGGTTTGAGTGTCCCGTTCCTTACGCGATTTCAGCGTGTTTGGAATTTATCTCAGGTTGCGTTGTGTGCGCACCTGGGCGGTTATTTTTTGGACCTCCCCTCACGATTTCAGCGTGGTTTGAGTGTCCCGTTCCTTACGCGATTTCAACGTGTTTGGAATTTATCTCAGGTTGCGTTGTGCGCGCACCTGGGCGGTTATTGTTTGGACCTCCTCTCACGATTTCAGCGTGGTTTGAGTGTCCTGTTCCTTACGCGATTTCAGCGTGTTTGGAATTTATCTCAGGTTGTGTTGTGTGCGCACCTGGGCGGTTGTTTTTGGGCCTCCTCTCACGATTTCAGCGTGGTTTGAGTGTCCCGTTCCTTACGCGATTTCAGCTTGTTTGGAATTTATCTCAGGTTGCGTTGTGCACGCACCTGGGCGGTTATTTTTTGGACCTCCCCTCACGATTTCAGCGTGGTTTGAGTGTCCCGTTCCTTACGCGATTTCAGCGTGTTTGGAATTTATCTCAAGTTGCGTTGTGCGCGCACCTGGGCGGTTGTTGTTTGGGCCTCCCCTCACGATTTCAGCGTGTTTGGAATTTATCTCAGGTTGCGTTGTGTACGCACCTGGGCGGTTGTTTTGGGGCCTCCTCTCACGATTTCAGCGTGGTTTGAGTGTCCCATTCCTTACGCGATTTTAGCGTGTGTGGAACTTCTCTTAGGTTGCGTAGAACGCGCTCCTGATTGATTTTCTTTGTTCTGCCTCCACTCACGAGTCCAGCGTGGTTGGAATATGTCACCCTTTGCATCTGTTGTATTCTCTGTTGCATCGCATCTATTATCTATTGCATCACATCTGTTACATCCATTGCATCATATCTATTTTATCGTCAGGTCTAGAAGACCTTAAATCCTCCGGTCTAAGGAGACTTTAAATCCTGCATCTTTATTCGCACTGTCTTGTGCACTCCCTGGTCTAGGAGACCTTAAATCCTCTAAAGGTGCAATTCCTTTGGTGTTTGTCGTGCCCGAACGACTTCCGGTGGTCTGATATAGCCACCTGCCTGTGTTAGCGATGAGTTCCTAGGAGACCAACTGAGACGGTGGAAACTAGAGTTCGAATGGCTCTTGCCTAGAACGCAAAGGTTCGGGATTTCCGAGACTAAAGTCTGGTTTAAATACCCAGGGGTATATCATCGACTTGAAATCTGTATGGCAGCCCCATAGATTGAGATAGCATCTGTATGCACCTCAATTCTGGATACTGATCCAACCTAGTCTGTCACCCTGTTGGAGAATAGGGAAAGCTGCAACCATAGTTAGGGAGAAAAGTAGTACCTGTGGTTCAACTGAGAAGAAGAGGAAGATTCCCACATCAGCATGAGGTAGGACATTGCCGAGGTAAGTCATTGCCAATTGCCCTGTAAGGTACCTCCCTTTTCCTAGCCATCACATTGCATTTTAGCCACTACATTGCAGTGTATTGCATAAATCCTCAATTTTCAAACCGGCTTCGCGTAGCGTATAAGTCCAATCTTCAAACCGGCTTCGTGTAGCGTGTAAGTCCAATTATCAAACCGGCTTCGCTTAGCGTATAAGTCCAATTTTCAAACCGGCTTCGCGTAGCGTATAAGTCCAATCTTCAAACCGGCTTCGCGTAGCGTATAAGTCCAATTTTGAAAATCTTTCTGCATATCATTTCGCATCCTGCCCCTGAACTACGCTGGTTTGATTCCTTGCAAAAGGATACGTAGGCAGCTTGCGGGCACAACCATTTATTTGTCTATATTTTGTTTGTTTGTCCAAGTCTTCGGCCTCGTCAAAAATGGGTCGTCTCTGGGCTTTGACATTCACTCCCGTCACTTCTTGACTTCCGAGTTCTGTCAAAGAGGGGCAACTGTAGACACCCCATTTTTTACCGTCCATAAGACTTCGACGCGACTGATGATTTACATGGTGGAGAAAGGTGTGCAGGGCAAAGGTTCAATTTCTTCGACAAAGAGAGAGTCAAATCTCAACTTCATACCCCTGTTCTGGACCAGAACGATCTCGATCAAAAGATTTTAGACTTAAAACCCTCTCTTTCAAAAATATTTTTGAAATAAAGTTTCTGCGATGTTCCGAGGCTCGCATTTTGTCAAAAATTGCGCTTTTCGGTAAACCGAGCAAGGACAAAGTGGAAATGAATGAAAGAGAGATGAAATCTTTGAAAAATATTTCAAAACACCTTACTTAGGGTTTTGAAGTTGAAGAAAAGAAGAGAAGAGGGAAGAAATCCAGTCGGGGGAGAAAATAGGCATGAATCGTTAAAAGAAAGTCGAGCAGCCCTCGCCGAATCGGGCCTATTCATTTGGATACTTGGAATCAAACTATGAGGGCACCACCATTGGACATAACACTTCCGGGGCTTCATTTTTCACTCAAGAATCTCCGAAATCCAATTCCGGACGGGGAAGATATAGTTGATTGAAGTAGGGCATCACTCCGGTTGGACCGAAATCTGTGTGGCTTCACCAAAAAGGGCATAACGTTTTCCACGGGAGGAATTTTAATGCAAGGTTTGCGCCGTTGGAAAGATAACTTCCGGGGCTTCAATTTGGACACTTGAACGGCCACCATTTGACCTTTCTACCACCCACCAACTACTTTTCTTTCCGGCAGTCCATTTTTTTGTCCTGAAAGTAGCTAGCCGGCCAGAAAATCTAGCTGGCCGGCCACCTAGCTGGTGAAATGACTTTTTTGCCCTTTTAAACTAGCCGGCCATGCCCCCCTCCCCAAGTGTGTCCTAGAAGTGAATTTTGTTTTCCACTACACCCATGTCCGAGGGTTTGGCCATTTTGGTTGGGGGGAAACTTGATTTCTTTTCCCCCCCCCCTTTTTTTCCCCCTCTTTTCCACCCCTTTTGCTTATATATACAGCCCCTCCCCTTCAGATTTTAGGGTTACAAAATTTGTTTTGAGAGCCTTGCATCAATTCTCGCTCTCTCTCTACTCTAAGCCTCAAAACACCAAGTCCTACACCCTTTTCTTCATCACCACCTAGCACCACACTACCACTTCCATTCCAGCAGCTTGGAGGTCTTCTCAGAGGCTAGGAGGCAGCTTTTCTTGGTCCAAGAGGCAGCAAAGGATTGGTCTTCAAGGGTGAGTTGATTTCTCCCTCTTTCTAGCTCATTTTTGCAAGTTTTCTTAGCCCCTTTTGCTTGCTGTTTTGTGCTCCGACCAAAAGTGAAAGTGGCATTTTTTTGAGTTCTATTTCATCTTTTATTGAGGGTCTTACCCTGTTTGGGACCCCCATATTGCACTTGCTTCATTACCCCTTTGTATGCCATAATCTTGCATAGTATTTTTGGTCAATGTATGATCTGTTTTAGAGCATAATGTAAACTGTAGATAGGCTTATTTTGAGTCCTTATTCAACATTGAAGAAGGGCTCATCACTGTTTGGGACCTCCATGTGCCACTTGTCATTATCCCCCTCTTTGGTCCCCATTTTTGCATGATTTATTAGCCTATTGAGCTTCTGTTTTTGGACGTTGGTCCAAACTGAAAATGGCCCTATTTTGACCCTATCTTCATGTTTTATTAAGGGTCTATGGCTGTTTGGGACATCCTTTTTATACTTCATGTTATAGCTCTCTTGGTGCCATTATTTTGCATAGCATTTTGAGCATACTTGTATCTGTTTTTGGGGTTTGTCATAAACTGTAATACATCATATTTTTGGTCCCTCTTCAATATTGTAAAGGCCCCTTCTCTGTTTGGGGCCAGCATTTGTGAGTTGCTTCATTACCCCTCTCTTGGCCCCATTTTTGTATGCTAATCTAGCCTCATTTGTGTTCCATGTTTGGCCATGATTTAAACTGTAAACATGCTTGTTTTGGGGTTTCCTAGCTTCTGTCTTCATACTTCATGTTCAAATTATGCATGCATTGCATAGCTATAGGCCATTTCATGCGCCAAAATTCATGTTTCGGGACGCGTTCCATGCATCGGGTATCATTTTGCCATGATTCGGGGCTGTTTTGCATCTCATTTTGCCTCTGAAAATTGCATGATCATATGCCATATTCCATGTTTTGCCATGTCTTGTTAGAGTGGCATTCCGTGCCGTAAGTTCGGTCCTCGGTTTGCGTGCACGCGTGCACGCACTTCGAGTTGTCTCATTTTCATCTTATGGCCTCCTATGTGAGTGTGACTGAGGTCCACTTGTGTTGGTGTAAGTCCATATTGCATTGTGTATGCCATTCCATTTCATAGCATTGTGTATGCTAGGTTGTATATTAGTGCATTGTGTATGCCATGTTACCTCGTGCATCGTGTATGCCATTTCATAACATTGTGCATGTTAGGTTGTATCTTAGTTTGCATTCATGCATGTCATGCATATTGTATTGTGCTTGGGATAGGAGTTAGCCCGAGCACGGGAAACGAGGTACGTTCCGTACTCCGAGTGACGGAACGTGTCTCAATGCCCTAGTCATTTCATATTAAATTGTGCAATTCGACTCCTCGGCCATCACGCATCGAGATGCGTAATTGGTGGCACGAGGATCGAGGCATGCATACATTTGTGAAAATACATTGCTATGCCCCTTTCCTGCTCTCTGTTGCAGCAAATCAAGAATCAGCGGTCTTCCGAGGCTTGGCACGCATTTCAAGAACAGGTGCAAACAGAGGCTAATTGGGGCATCGTCATGGATTTCCGCGCAAAGGCAACCCAGGCATGCATCATTCATCATCCGGAATGGAATCAAGGCAGTCCCTGGCTTGCATGCCAATTTATATATTTTCCTAGTTAATTTGTTAATTAATTAGGAATTTGTACATATTTGGACTGTAATATTTACTCGGACTGTACTATTCTTTTATTTGGGACTGTATTATTTATTCGGACCCTCTGTGCAAGGGCATAATTGTAATAAGTGTGCGTGAGTGTGATGTATGTCTTCCAACCCCACGTCTTTCTTGCCTTTTATTTACCTGCTTATGATGGTTAGATTAGGGCATATTTCAATTAGCATACAGTATGATAGCATGTTTGCATTTATTCATCTGTTTTGCATGCACTGGGCTCGGCGCATCATACTAACTGCATTTGTATTTCAATTCCAAGTTGAATACATGTTAACTGTAGCATTCCATATGCCATGTTTAGAATAGCCGAGCCTGCTATAATTTGCATTTTTGCATGTGTTGCATTAGGCATTTCTGTATACTTACGATTCATGCATGATTTCTAATGAGTTTTTGTTTTGGCTTGGAGTACTCGGTGAGTTTTATGCTTTAGCATCCTTGCATGCGTGTGAGTGACTGCCATGAATAGCATACTTACCATGAGGCTATTTGCTTATGTGATATAACTGCCTGAATGCCTGTGGGTGAAGGTTGGGTTACTTAAATTGGAACAAATCGTTGACTATGAGTTTTAAGCCCACTAGATAGTGGCAAAACCATCTTTTCTTAAGCCCACATGAGGGTGGCAAAATCTGCATTTTAAGCCTACTTGTGAGTAGCAAACCATCTTTCAAAAAACAAACATGAAATGTTTTGTTCCAATTCAGGCGATCCAGTCTATACTTGTATGCTGTGCGCATCACATAATAATCTAGGCTAATAACCGGAATGAGAATGCAAAACGTTTTCAAAAATAGATATCATGGTTAGTAGAGGCCGATCTTTGATCGGGCGAGCGGGGGTGCTCACGAAGTGACCTTCCCCAATCGTACCCAAGTTCCCGAGCCGAGGCAACTTTGGTGATGACGGACACGTGGCCTTAGGCAACAAGTCAGGGTTTCCTAAATTTCCCAAAATAAAATATTTAGGTGACGACTCTATATCTGGCAAAGCAGTCCATGTTTGGCACTTCTTTCAAAATCTATTTTCTCAAAACGATTTGCCGGATTTGGACTCTTTGGTTCAGATTACGAACCATGACAATTTGAGAGTCCTGAGCTGTAGTGAGCCCAATATCGAACGGAACGGGGTGGATTTCCCTCCCGGGGCGTTCGGGGACGTCTACACCAGGGCTATTCTGCCTACAGAAAAAGCTCCTAGTTTGCCTCTGCCTCTGCATTGCCTTGCAAGAAAACAACACTGCCTGCTGACACAAAAGTACCCAGCCGGCCAGAAGTAGTAAATGGCCGCCAAAAATAGTTACCGGCCGGCCACTAATGTAAATATGGCCTTACTGCAACAAAAAATGAACAGAGAAGAAACAGGTGTTTCCAAGGGATATTCATGCTCTCTGCCTCTCCCTATAATGAAATTGGTCAAGGGAGGGGTATAATCGATTCACAAATCATCAACAATTGTAAAGTTGTTGCATGATGATCTATGGCTCGATTTGGACAAATGCTCAATGAGGGAAAATAAATGGCCAACAAAACCTCCTCACTATCATGAGATTGATCAAGGGAAGTGGTTGACATTAACTCCCAAACCATTATCATCACTAACAAGTATGAAATGGCCTAAGACTCAATGGGTACAACTAACGTCCAGTTGAACCCCAAATCATTTTATTATCTTGCTTCATTTTAGCCCCAATTTTATTAGTCCATTTTAATTACATTTCCATTCATTGGTTGTTTAGTCGAATAATGAAGAGTAAGTCCACTAATGGAAAGAAGTGTTAAACAAAAAGTTGTTTTGGGCATGAGAGAGATGCCATGCCATTGGTAATGAATCTCCAAAGAGATTAAACCATTAAGCACATTAATCTATATCTCAAGCTTAAACAAATGATTGGTTTGAAACGACTTTCAAGGCAACAAAAGAAGCCAAGAAATGTGAGAGGTGTACAGGTGCTTAAAGATGATCACAAGTATGGAAAATACTAAATAAATGCTATCAACTCAAATAAATTGGTGTATAATGCCTAAAACACCAAACCTATGAGGACTATTACCCTATAAGCATACTAAACAAAGTATGAATGATGCTAACACATAAAAATAGTCCTAATATAGGCTAAAACAGTGCTGGAACTAAAGTAAAAATAGCTTAAGAAAATGCTAAAATAATAGAGCAACCATGCTAGCAAACAAAGCCAAAAGAGGGGTGGCTAACCCCTCTATTTTTGCTTCAAAATAGCATTTTTAGCCTCTAAAAATCAGTGGTAAAAAACTAAAAAAAAAGTTGATGAAAGGAAGGGAAACACAAGGGCAAAAGCTTGGAATACAAGGTACAAAGAAAGGTGGTTCACCCCTCTATCTTGGATAGCTTTTAGCCACAAGTTTCAGCCCATAAACACTGGTGAAAAACAGCCCAAAAATAGCAAAAAATGATAAGAAAGAAATAGTGCAAAGGAGCTAAGATGTATACCTCTTGGAGAGGAATGACCCTTTTGATTTATAAACCCCCAATCCAACAACCTCAAGAGCTAAGATGCAAGCTCAAACACCCTAGCAAAGAACCCTCCAAGTTTGGTTTAGAGAGTGTAGTCCAAGAGTATGTAAGTTGCAAGAGAGAGAGAGAGAGAGAGAGAGAGAGAGAGAGAGAAATGTATAGAGAGAAATATTTTCCAAAACTGTCCCACAAATTTTTCTAACCCTATGTCATGAGAGACGGTCATCTTGTAGACACCCCATTTTTGACCGACCTTAAGACTCAGACGTCATCGATTGAGCGCTCGGTGATGACACATGTTGTGCTCGTTCTGAGGTTACAGAGTCTCAGCTGAGAGCATTGCCTCCAGACCTTGGGACTCATTTGCGCTTTGTTTCGGTTTGCGAACCAGGTTCTATTTTCTCTTCCCGAATGGAGGGAGTGGTGTTGTAGACCATCTCTCAGTGGCCGTAGGTTGCTTTTTGTGGTCGTAGACCACTGTTCCCGTTTGGAGACCAGTTTTTGATTTTCGGAGCCATCGACCGTGCGCCTTGGTTCGGGACCGCTTAACTTTCTCCGTTTGCTTCGGTTTTTGGCACACACCTTGTTTCCTCTCTCTAGAGGGACATTATGGCCTGGGAGACCACCTTCGTGGTCGTACGTCACTTTCGATGCTTAACAGTCAATTTTCGGGGCACCCGGCTACACGTTTTGGCCGTCGAACCCTCGTTTTGCATCCGCCTTGGTTCATTTTTGGCATGGACCTTGTTTTCGTTGTTTGGAAGGTGGTACAAGGGTGGGAGACCACCTTTTCTCCTTGGAGACCACTTTTCCCCCGTCAGTCAATTTTCTTGTCAGGTAACTGGTCTCCCTCATTTTTGGGCCACAATTGCTGGTCTCCCACCACACCACTAGTTTGCATTCTGTTGGGAGACCACCAAATGGGGCTGCCGACCACTTTTTGTTGAGTTAACCCTTTTGAACTGGCTGGCCGACCACCTGAACTGGTCGGCCGACCACCTGAACTAGTCCGCCCCTTTCCTCCTGTTTTGTCTCTGTGAGTTGTTGCCAGCTGTGCCAGCTAGGAGGCACAAACTAGATCCTCCATACACGTGTATGGAGGATTTTCCACCTTGGTTTGAAGCTTCTTGGAGAAGCTTAGTCCCTCTTGTCTATAAAGGAAGGCCTCCTCTTCCTTTGTAAAGGTTCAAAATTTCCTTAAGGCATACAAATATACCTCCCTCTCTATATCTCTATTTTTGGCTTCAAAAGTGCTAATTTCTTGCCCCTTTGCACACTACCTCTTAGCCTAACACCCCCAACACCAACCTAAGCTTCTTGGAGGGTCTTGAAAGGTCCTAAGGAGCTGCATTTTTGGTCCATAAGCTGCTGGAGTTGCTGAGCTACAAGGGTAACATCCTATTCCCTCTTTTAAGCTTTATTTTGCTCCGTCTTTTAGCCATACTTGCAAGCATATTTGAGTTTTTTCATCAACAGAAAAAAGTATTATTTTGAGGTCCTTAACATGTTTGTTTAAGATTATTTTCCTGTTAGGGGTCATCTACCCCCTTGCATGCTTCATTTCACCTTGTTTTGAGCCATGCATTAAGGCCTTTGTTTTGAGCTTTATTTTCCCTTTTGACCACTGAAATCCACTGGATTTTCAGTAGTTATTATGTGTTTTTGAGAGCCAAAATCAGAGAGGGGTGACCCTCTCTCTCCTTGTTTTGATTTCTAGCATATTTGGCCTAACAAAGGAGCCCTTATTTGCATGCTTCCAAACCATGTTTCACGCCATTTTTGGTGTGTTTTAGGACCTGCATAGGCTCTTTCCAGAGCTTTTTTTTCCATATCGGGTGTCCATCTTGCATGTGTAGAATAACCCTCTTCATAACCTATCAAAGGAGCATGTCATTCTTGCATGCATTTATCATGTTTCAATGAGTTTTTGGGCTTTATTTGGCATGTAATACCACTGAATTTTTCTGGTTTAGTGACCTCTTGAACGCTTCATATACTTGTAGTGTAAATCCTCTATACTAGCTTACATTGCGTGCTATTTTGGCCCTTGATTCTTGCATATTTTGGCCATACTCCAAACTGATTTTGAGCATGTTTTGGACTGCTTTAGCTCTTTTTTTAGGCTTCCTGGTCGAATGATGCTTGCTATGCATGCTTGTAGTGTAATGCCCATGCCTAGCTTTGAGTTTTGAAGCTTCTTGCATGCTTGAATGGTGGCATTTTCATGTTTTGGGGTCATTGAGCATGTCATTTCCGAGCTTATACTTGTGCCATATTCCCGTGTTTTCCACTCTTTAAATCTGTTTGAGAGTCGTGCTTAAATACCTCGTTTATGGGCCATTGCATGAGCTTCATTTCTATGCATTTTGAGCCATCATTTTAGACCATTTTCCCACTGTCTTGGACCTTCATAGGGACTGTTTGGGGCTGGGTGGGTCATTTGAGCATTGCTTTGTGTACCTCTAGTGTAATGCACTTCACTAATTTCGGTATCCGAGCCATCTAGCATGCATTGTGTGAGGTGTTTACATGGTTCGGGACCATCTTGCATGTCATTTTAGAGCTGGAAAATGTGTGATTGTATGCCATATTTCATCCCTTGCCATGCTTTGGTAGAGTTTCACTTGGTGCCTTAGGTTTGGTCCCTTGCATTCGTGCATATTTGCATGTGTTTTTGTTGCCCAATTTCATCATGTTTGGCCACTGATTTGGGTGTGGCTAAGGCTCACCTATCTTGGTTTAAGTCCATCTTGCATTGTATATGCCATTTAGTCCCTGTTGTTGCATGATTGACCATCGCATTGTGCTTGCCTTGATCATTTCATTGTTAGTCTCCATGTGTCCATTGCGTATGCCATATAGTTTTCATGTGCATTGATTATACCATTGATTATTTCATAGCATTGTGTATGCTAGTAGCATGTTTGCATATCATCATTTGCATGTTTGCATCATTTAGTGGCATTATGTTTAGGTTGTATGTTAGAGTTGCATTCATGCATGCTATGTGTATTGCATTGTGTTTGGAATAGGGTTTAGTCCAGACATGGAAATGAGGGACGTTTCGTACTCCAAGTGATGAAACGTGCCTCGATTCTCAGTCGCTGACACTTCGGATTACCCATGATGGAGCTTAGGCCTTATTGTGTTCATTTGTGCATCCATTTGACATTGAGTCATGCAATTCGACTCCTCGGCCATCATGCATCGAGATGCATGATTGGTGCCATAAGGATCGATGACTACACTCCCTAGAGCTTATGCAATGACGGGGGGAGTGGTCGTGTACACATATGTTGAAAATACTTTGCCATGCCCCTTTCTTGCTCTCTGTTGCAGCAAACGAAAAGCCAACAGCAAAAACTGGTCAGTAGTATCCCTACAGCATGGTGGAGTTTCAACCTTCTGGAGTTTTGTTCAGTGTTTTGGGACCAGTTGCAGACAGAGGCAAATTGGGGCATCGCGATGGATTTTTCGGCAAGGCGACTTGAGCATGCATGCATTCTTTGTCATTCAAGACCGAGCTGAGGCAGTCCATTTCATATGTTTTGCATGCTAGCTTATTTATTTTAGTTAATTTGTTAATTAATTAGGGTTGTGTAATAATTAACTGTAATTCGTTATTCATTCGGTTGTGTATTATTTATTCGGACCCTCCGAGAGAGGGCAATGTTGTAATAAGTGTGCGTGTGTGTGATGTATGTCTTTCAACCCCACATCTTTCTCCCTTTTATTTACCAGCTTATGATGGTTAGTTTTAGGGCATGTTTTAATTAGCATCTATATGTTCACATGCTTGCATTCATTCATCTGTATTGCATGCACCGGGCTCGACACATCATGCTAACTGCATTGTATTTCAATTCCAAGTTGAATACATGTATCAATTGTTGCATCTCATATGCCATCTTAGGATAGCCGAGCCTATCTTAGTTGCATTCTTGCATGTGTTGCATTAGGCATCTCAGCATAATTAGGATTCATGCATGCTTTCTAATTAGCTTCCTTTTTTGGCTCGGAGTACTCGGTAAGTGTTTATGCTTTAGCATCCTTGCATGCGTGTGAGTGACTGCCATGATAGCATGCTTACCATGAGGCTATGTGTTTATGTGATATAACTGCCTAAATGCCTGTGGGTGAAGGTTGGGTTGCTTGAATTGGAATAATTCGTCAAAACCCATGTTTTAGCCTACTTGCGAGTAGCAAATCTCAATCCATTTTCAAAACAAACAGATATGCGATGCTTTATTCCAACTTAGGCAATCCAGTCTATACTTGTATGTTGTGCGTATCACATAGTAATTCTAAGCTAATAAACTTGAATAAGAGTACATAATGTTTTCAAAACTCGATATCATGGTTAGTAGAGGCCGATCTTTGATCGGGCGAGCGGGGGTGCTCACGAAGTGACCTTCCCTAATCGTACCCAAGTTCCTGAACTGAAGCAACTTTGGTGATGACGGACACGTGGCCTTAGGCACGACTCAGGGTTTCCTAAATTCCCCCAAAATAAAATATTTAGGTGGCGATTATGTATCTGGCAAAGCAGTCCATGTTTGGCACTTTTTTCTAAAAATCAGGTTTTCAAAACGATTTGCCGGATTTGGACTCTTTGGTGATTTATCAATCTCGTATTGCATTTTGCAAGATCAGATTAAAAACCATGGCATTTGAGTCCGAACTGTAGTGAGCCCAATGGACAAAATGGGATTTCTCCCGGGACGTTCGGGGACGTCTACACATCTATATATAGAAATATATGAGAGACTGTCAGAAATATCAATACAAACACAGCTGGTATGGTGCATGTATCTGTGGAGACAGTTGGCCAGAAATATCTAGTTTTTGCATAAGTCGCCGGCAGGCCACTAATAGGGGCCGGCTGTACACCATTAGTGGCTGGTCGGCCACTAGTGGTCCTGCAGGTCCCCAGGTGGTCAAGCTTGAAAAGCTATTGTTTTGGTCCAAGAAAAAGAGTGCAAAGTTTGTAGGTTTCTGAGGCCCAAAACAGAGGCTTTTTGCTAAGGAAATCAAGCATTTGAAAAGTGTATAACATTCATCATCAGGTGATTAATCAGTGGTGCCAAGTCGTAAGGACAATAAAAAATGGGGTGTCTACAGTATGAGACAAGCCATACTACGAGGAACGAGTCGTATTGCTACTCTAGTTTAAAGCAAACGACTCGTGCTACTTGAGATGGTTCGTGCCTATACATTGAATGTGATAATTCTCTTGATCAATGCTTTGAACTTGTATTTGTGAAGTATTATTTAGTTGAAACCGTACATAATTGATTTTCAAGTTGAGACCTTATTTATGTAACTAGTGGTGAATTCATTATCATAGGTTTTTCCCAAAAATCAGTAATCCTAATTTCACTTTTAATTGCTAGATTAAATTCTTAGTTTATTTTAGTTATTACTAGTTTATGAATCATCATCTTTTTAATCAAAATTAAATTAGGAATTTAACAATTAAATTAGTTGAATTTCACATTTGTTCCTGTGGATCGATACTTGGACTTACAATTATTCTAAGGAATCTGGTATAGTTTAGTGTGTATTTTTGGTGTGCAAAACGACCCATCAAATTTTGGCATCGTTGCCAAGGACTTAGAGTAAAATTATTTAATTTAAATTTATATTCTTATTTTAATTTTTAGCTTAGGATTTTATACTTGCGTATTGCTAAGTGTGCAGAGTTTTTGCAAGTGGAGCTATCACCAAAGTGTGAGCGGAGTGCAACCGAGCTTTAAAAACAAACTGCAACACCAAAGTGCATAAAAAAAGAAGCAAATACTCGCAAGCAAAGCACCAAAGTGCTAAACAAGGAGAGCTCAAGTGGAGATTGGAGACAACGGTCTACATGTCAAGCACTGGCAAGATAGGTAAAGCGTTTTCGTTAAACCACTGTGAGTATTTTCCCCTTTGGTATTTTGCTTTCATAAATTAGTGCACAAGAGTTGGAACTTAGTGTGTGTGAGTGGTGTACGCACGGGCGCCATTCTTGCTACCCTAAATTGTGGAGTTTGGACCTTGAACTAGAAAGGATTCGTTTGAACCTTAGAGCCTCTTCTCGTGTTCCTAGGCTAAAATATCGACATTCATACTCAGAGCCATTAGAGATGGCGAACCCGAATTTCCCGAGTGGGCCCAACTGGACCCTTGAGGATTACTTCACACCCACTGCATATATATCACCATCATGCATTTAGTTACCTAACACCACCACTTCTCATTATGAGATTAAGTCCAGTACCATTCAAATTATATAACTAGTGGTGAATTCATTACCATAGGTTTTTCCCAAAAATCAGTAATCCTAATTTCACTTTGTATTGCTAGATTAAATTCTTAGTTTATTTTAGTTATTACTAGTCTATGAATCATCATCTTTTTAATCAAAATTAAATTAGGAATTTAACAATTAAATTAGTTGAATTTCACATTTGTTCATGTGGATTGATACTTGGACTTACAATTATTCTAAGGAATCTGGTATAGTTTAGTGTGTATTTTTGGTGTGCAAAACGGCCCATCAAATTTTGGCATCGTTGCCAAGGACTTAGAATGAAATTAATTAATTTAAAGTTATATTCTTATTTTAATTTTTAGTTTAGGATTTTATGCTTTTTTATTGCTAAGTGTGCAGAGTTTTTGCAAGTGGAGCTATCACCAAAGTGTGAGCAGAGCGCAACCGACCTTTAAAAACAAACTGCAACACCAAAGTGCATAAAAAAAGAAGCAAATACTCGCAAGCAAAACACCAAAGTGCTAAATAAGGAGAGCTCAAGTGGAGATTGGAGACAACGGTCTACATGTCAAGAACCCGCAAGATGGGTAAAGAGTTTTCATTAAACCACTGTGAGTATTTTCCCCTTTGGTATTTTTCTTTCATAAATTAGTGCACAAGAGTTGGAACTTAGTGTGCGTGTGTGAGTGGTGTATGCACGGGCCCCGTTCTTGCTGCCCTAAATTGTGGAGTTTGGACATTGAACTAGAAAGGATTCTTTCGAACCTTAGAGCCTCTTCTCGTGTTCCTAGGCTGAAATATCGACATTCATACTCAGAGCCATTAGAGATGGCGAGCCTGAATTTCTCGAATGGGCCCAACTGGACCCTTGAGGATTACTTCACACCCACTGCATATATATCACCATCATGCATTTAGTTACGTGACACCACCGCTGCTCATTGTGAGATTAAGTCCAGTACCATTCAAATGCTCCCATCATTCCACGGACTAGCTGATGATGACCTTTACAAACATCTACATGAATTTCTGGAAATTTGTTCTACAGTGAAAATCTAGAATTTCACCAATGAGGCCTTAATGTTACGACTATTCCTATTTTCACTGAAGGACAAAGCCAAACACTGGCTGAACTCCTTGCTTACTAATTTTGTCATAATATGGAGCCAATTATAGCATAAGTTTTTGGAGAAGTACTTTTACATTGGTAAGACCAACCAACTTAGGCGAACCATCACTAATTTTGCTCAAATTGATGACAAGCAATTTTATGGAATATGGGAAAGACTTCGTGACCTTCTCCAACAGTGCCCCCACCATTAAGTGCCTGATTGGCAACTTGTTCAAACCTTTTACTATGGCTTAACTGAGCCTCATCGCCAAATGATGAATTCTTCTTTTGGTGGGACATTCATGTCAAAGAGTGACACTGAGGCATGGCAACTATTTGAGAACCTAAGTGATAATTTCCTTCACCATGCCTCCAGAGCCTGGCAAGTCCGGCAACTTGTAGTTGGAACCCTGAAAAGAGGGGGCATTTATGAGGTTGGGCACAATGTAGAGTTAGCTCAACAAGTAGAGGCATTGTCCTGTAAAATGGACCAATTATTAGCTTAAGGATATGCCCTTACACAGCAAGTTTAGCCTTAATTTCACAAGGCAGGTATTATTTGTGCAAGCCTTGCTCATGACTTGAGTGAGTGCCCTTCGGCATCACAATTTTCGGAGTTAGTCCAAGAACATGTGAATGCGGCTCAAGGATTCTCCAAACTGGGTAATGACCCATATTCCAACACATATAACCCGGGATGAAGAAATCACCATAATTTTTCATGGAGACCTCCTTCACAAGGCACTTCTTACAACCCTCTGTAAGAAACCGCTCGAGCGATAAATTCTTTGCTCAAGCGATAAATTCATGATCTTAGAAGTTCAAACTGCAAACCAAAGTACTGGAAGGTCGAATTCACCACTCGAGCAACAAAAAGACCGCTCAAACTATCTCAACCTAGAAGTTAGACTAAGATCGACCAAAACATTGGCCAACCTTCTTGGTTTCTCCCCAACACCCAAAAGTACAAGATGACATCTCAGAATACACAAGGATGCACCTAATGGAACACCCACAAAGGAGAATGGATAACAATACCAGCTTCAAGAGGTTTAACAATGAAAAAGACACACAAAGGGATAAAGATTCAAAATAAAATACACTTAATTGCTTTAAAAGAGTCGGGACATCACAATCTCCCCACCTTAGGAAATTTCATCCCCGAAATTAAATCAATCTCTTATGTAAGGATAAGTTCTAACCCAACAATACCACTATGGAAGATTCATGCCACAACCAACAATATGATCACGTAGTACATTTTCAACAACTTGGTGATTTCATCAATATTCAATGAGTTTTATCAAATCTATACTTTTCCAAATCACATGGAGTTCAAAAACTTGTAATTAGCATTGAAAAATTCAATTTCCACAACAACATCAAAGTATATAAGACCCCAAAACAACAAAACATTGTTAAATAAATCTAGGTATTTGGAGCGGACTTCCGCTTTCTCGTTCCCAAGTTGCCTCCTCAACACCATGATGTCTCCACAACACCTTCACCAAGGGTATGGTTTTGCCCCTCAATACTAGTTCTCGAGTGTCTAATATTTGAACTGGTGGCTCCTCATAAAAAGCATCCTCATCTACTTCTAAATCAACCCAATCAAGCAAATACGAAGGGTCGGGTTCATACTTTCTAAGTATGGAAATATGAAATATATTGTGAACCCCAAAAAGTTATGGCAGTAAGACCAAACGGTTTGCTACCTCTCCGATCCGAACTAAGATTTCGAATGGTCCAATGAACCTTGGAGATAGTTTCCCATTCTATCCAAACCTCATCAAATCTTGCCTTAGTGAGATCTTAAAAAACACAAGGTCGCTGATCTCAAAAGATAGAGGTCACCTCCTCTTATCAGCATAACTCTTTTATCGGCTTTGAGCTGTAACCAATCTCTTTTAAATGAGAGCAATTTTCTCTGTTGTCTTTCGAACTAATTTTGGGCCCAACATCAGTGCATCTCCTACTTCGCCCCAACAAACTGGTGATTTGTAAGGTTGGCCATACAAGGCCTCAAACGGCGCCATTCCTATACTCGCTTGATAACTATTGTTGTAGGCAAACTCAATCAACGGTAGGTGTCTCTCCCATGATCCCTTGAAATCTAAAACACAAGCCTTAAGCATATCTTCCAAAATTTGTATAGTACACTTGAATTGCCCATCGATTGGAGAATGATAGGCTGTGCTAAAGGTCAACTTAGTTCCCAAAGCCTCTTGAAGACTCTGCCACAATCGGATGGTGAAACAAGGGTCTCTATCAGAAACAATGGCCACTAGAACCCCATGAAGTCGAACTATGTCTCTAAGGTATAGCTGTGCCAAATAATTGACTGAGTCGCCTGTGTGCATATAGACATCCCATTGTTTACAGCCCTTCAAGTCTTGGATGTTCATGCAGGTACATCCAGTGATGAGTCTATTTGCTCGCCGAGCGCTCGAAGTCCTCAGTGAAATGCCACAACTTTGAGCCTTTCAAACTCTGTATCCATTTGGTCTCCTTTTTGGACCATGCCTTGGTCTTTCCAACCTGCAATCTCTACTGGCCTACCGGCCATCCTTGGAGGTTGCCGGCCATCACTTCTTGTTTGCTGGCCAATGATGTGCCTTGCCGGCCATCAATGATGCCTTGACGGCCATCACTGATGGCCGGTCGGCCACAAATGTTTTCTGTAGATATTTTATGCCAGCTGTTTGCACAGATGCCTGCATTTGTCCACACATGGAGGGCTGGATCTCCTTGTATAGAATTCATATTTTCTATATATAGGGACCCCCTCTCTCATGTTTTGGGGTTAGAAAAATTTAGGCTCAAAATTTTCCACTTTCTCTAGATTTCTCTCTCTCTCTCTCTCTCTCTCTCTCTCTCTCTCTTGTAATTTTGTGCACACTTGCCTAGTTATATCATTGTTTTGCATACACATCCTTAACCAAAATTGATCAACTTTGAGTTGAGCTCCCTTATGGTCTTGTTGGAGCTCTTCAAGGTGGTTTTGACTTGTATTTGTGCCTAAAGTTGTGTGTGGCTTCAAGAGGTATAACACTAGTCTTTTAAACTTGTTTTAGTATACTTGTTTCTCTATCTTTTCCCACTATTTTTAGGCCATTTTTGAGCTGTAAAATTTCAATATTAATGAGCTGAAATTGGTGTTTTAAGCAATTTAGGGTTAGGGGGGTGTCTCACCCTTCTTTATTTCTTGCTTCTAAGGCTTTTGCACCTCTGTTTCCCACTTTCAAAACAATTTTTTTGGGGCTTTTAACCACTGAATTTTAGAGTAGTTTCAGTGGCAAAAAACATATTTTGAAGTCCAAAATTGGAGGAGTTAGCCTCCTCTCCATGTGTCTTGTTTGCTAGCCTAGTTAATTCTATGTGTTAGCATGATTTTCTAGCTTTTTGTAGCTATATTCCAGCATGTTTTTGCCTTTGTTTCAGACTACTTTAGCTTTATTTTGGTCTGTTTGGGTCAGTTAAGTCTTGTTTGGCATGGTTGTAGTGTAAAGGTCCTCACAAGCTTGGTGTTTTAGGCCATTAGACACCTTTTGTTTGAGTTGATTGCATGTTTTTGGTGCTTTCCACACCTAATTTCAGCACTAATCACCTCTGCAACCTCCCTCCTTTCTTTTCTTTTGATTTTGCTTTGAAAGTGGTTTCAAGTCACTTGTTTGCCTAAGTGTGAAATTGAGGTTTCATACTTAATGGTTTAGTCCCTTAGGGGTTTTATTACCAACGGTATGTGTCATGACCCTTACCCGCCCCCATGGGTTAAGGCCATAACCGGCTAATAATCACGAGATTACCTACGGCGTCGAACCAAATAAGACAAAACTCATCAGAGTAAAAGGGGCCAAACGGAAGCAAATTAAAAACTTTGTCCATAGAGCCGTGCTTATATGCACATCATAACATTCCATACAGTTCTGTAGTAGCATAAAGTTCTGTACAGACAGGATCATCCAACTAAGTCAACCCATGAAACTATATACAGACATAATCAAAAACTTCACCAACATGACAAGATATAAATACATGATGGAAGGGCGAAGACAGGTCTCGTGCGTGAGACACAAGGGCTGACTCCCCAAAAACCTTTGTTGTTCCGTACTGGCTTCACTGAGGCTGGGTCTGGACCTCTCTTGGCTCACCTACAAGCACATAAATGAGCGTGAGCGATTGCCCAATGAATAATATCAAATAAAGAATACACATTGGAACAATATACATTGGAACAATATACATCAAACGGCCTCGGGCCCAATTCATCTTTCTATTTAACAGATATATAACTATACAAAATTCAAATCAAGTGAATGTAGTTCCAAACATCCTGGACTTTGGCCTATTTAGATTTCCATTCATGTCAAAACGGCCTTCGGCCCATTCACTTATGTCAAAACGGCCTTTGGCGCATTCATTTCTGTCAAAATGGCCTTCGGCCCATTCGTTTACGTCAAAACGGCCTTCGGCCCATACATTCGTGTCAAAACGGCCTTCGGCCCACTCATTCATGTCAAAACAACCATAGGTCCATTAATACATGTCCAAATGACCTTCGGTCCACTCATTTCTATCAAAACGACCTTTGGTCCATTCATTTCTATCAAAACGACCTTCGGTCCATTCGTTTACGTCAAAACGGCCTTCGGCCCATACATTCGTGTCAAAACGGCCTTCGGTCCAAATATACTTTCGTATCAAACTGGCTTCTTGGCCTTTCAACTTTCATTTCAAACTGGCCTTTCAAGCCTTTCAAACTTTCATTTCAAACTTTTTCCACCATCCAGATTAATGAGCTTTACAAAACTTACCTAGAAGTAAGCAATTGGACAATAATACATTTCAGATATTACTCACAGTGATCGGCTTGTGGATTTGCCCTGGAGCTTGATCCTACACATCACATAACATATATGGGTCATAAATTACTCAATCCGTTCTTTAATTCACACATTCCTCTTTAGACTTCATTCTTATCTCTTTAATTCAATTACAATGCTCAAAGTATGCCTAAGAGTGCTTAGAAGTGAAAGGGAACGGAAAACAGAACACGGAATGCATTTTCAGAATTTCAGAAAACAGGGTCCCCGCTCGAGCATGGACTTCCCCACTTGAGTGGACCCTTAAGACCTGCGAAAGTACTGGTTACATCAAATACCCGCTTGAGCGTGAACTCAACCACTCGAGTGGAAGGCCTGTCTACGTAGCTCCCCACTCGAGCGTCAACTTCCATGCTTGAGCAGACACCATGTCTGCAAAAAGTGCTGGGAGCACGTATTTCCCGCTCGAGCGGCAGTTCCCTCGCTCGAGCGAACATCAAAATTCTGGGGTTTCCAGAATGAGTTCTTGAGCTCCAAATCGACTTTCAACCAACTTTTCTTGCATGCTATGGCTCCAATCTCACATATATTTGTACTAACATGGTACTAACACTAGAGTACATCAACATGGAGCTTAATCTCATGAATCAAACACATGCATGGCTCAGTTTCCACCAAACTCATTACCAACATAACAATGTCATGCATTCAACCTTATAATTTGCACATGCATGTGATGATTCTCAACTTAGATAATACAATTGGTGATTACATCATGAGCTTTAACCAAAACTCTACATGAATCATGTATTTCAAGCTCAAACATGCAAATTTAAGACAATTTCTTACATGCATGCACAATTTAGCCTTCAATTCAACAAAACCAATTCAATTTCATCATACTCAATTAAATTCATGTTCTTTATTCTCATTCAACTCTGAATTTACAAAATTACTCACCAAAGAGCTTTAATCTTCACAACTATGGTTCATTCTTGAGCTAGCCTTCAAGACTCCAAAGCTTCAAGAGCACACTCAGATGATTTCCCCCTTTCTCTCTCAATTTCGGGTCTCTCACTCTCTCTGGAGAGTTTAATCAGCCAAAGCCACATAAGGGAAGGAATTGAGGGTGTAGTGCCCTTTTACATCAAACCCCATTATTCCAAAATAATAATAATAAACAATTGGGCACTTAAATTATCAATTTAATCAACTTAATCTGACCCGAATCAATTTCTAATTAAATTTCACCGTAGGCTCTAAAAATTATGCCAATCACAATGGCGCAATCAATTTCGGGTTCTGTGGCCGATAACTCCTCCATTTTAATTTCCAAAGTAGATAAATCAAACAGATATTCCTATGGTGAACAGATAGAAATTCAAAACCACATAACAGCACACAAAATCATATTAAACACATAATCATACTCATATTAAGGACCAATTAACATATTACGGAACAGGGGTATTACAGTCCTCACCCCTTTAGGAAGTTTGGTCCTCCAAACTTATTTCATCCTTAGTCGAACACAGTTCGGAACACTTCTCATTCAACGGTTCCAATCTTTATTGATAGCCATTTAGTTTAGTCTCAAAATCAAGCGACACTTTGTTCTCAATCAGTCAGAGACTTACCTTTTCCTCCATACAAGGTTTGTATGGTGTCGCACCAAAACTAGAGTGTAAGCTGTGGTTATAAGCAAAGTCCGCCAACAATGGATAGATCTTTCAAATTCCCCGAAAACTCTACTGCATAATTTGGAGCATTTCTCCCAAAATTCAAAAGTTCTTCCCGATTATGCATCAATTTGCGGACGAAAAGCAACGCCAAATCACAATTTAGTTCTCATTGCCTCTTGAAGGTTCGTCAGAATCCGAACACATTTTAGGGTTCCTGTCTAAACAATAGATATTGGGACCCCATGCAAACAAGCAACCTTATCGATGTCAGCAGCTAATCTACAAGCATTATACAAAGATTTCACAGGGAGGAAACGAGCAATTTAGTAATCCCATACATAAAAACTCAAACGGGACTTATACCTTGGGTGCCCGAGGTAGTCTCACAATGAAATTCGTAGTTACATATTCCCATTTCCATTCCGAAATAGACAGAGGTTGCAGTAGTTTCGCCAATATTTGTTATTTAACTCTGACTTGTTGCCACCAAAAACATTTAGACACAATTCCAACAATTTC
Organism: Camellia sinensis; assembly: GCF_055761805.1. Classification (NCBI taxonomy): domain Eukaryota; kingdom Viridiplantae; phylum Streptophyta; class Magnoliopsida; order Ericales; family Theaceae; genus Camellia; species Camellia sinensis. The sequence goes on along the minus strand of NC_138961.1, from coordinate 40,371,225 downwards.
CTTCTTCACAATAGGTCACCAACATATTTATTTCAAAAGCCAACTAACTTTACCATAGGAGTTTGGTCTATTCCCTTGTCACAAAAGTTCAATAACATTGAAGCAGTCCATTTTTAACATAATACATGTTCCCACAATCATCCTACAGTTTACAATCCAGTTTAACATTCAATTCCCGGTTCCATCGAGTCTCTCCACATCATCTGATAGTTGTCCAAAGCATAAGACAACTCATGCATTAATCCCCTAAACGTCAAAGATCGTATCAAAATAATTGATCATCTGTTCAACACAATTTACACATTTTCGGAGCCCCAATTACAGAATATGATGACACTAAGTAGTTATTTACAAAGCGTACTGAATTCACACACTTATGGATAATCAGAATCGTTTTCAAAGCTTCTTGGATGTCAATAATGTCGACATAATACCAAAGGATGACATTCTGGACAAAAACAAATGAATAATCGTCGTGGAATCGAAGCACACCCGTTCACGACCGTCGGTGGCCATCCGAGATCGATTAGGCAAACCCACACGTACAAGACCGTTGGCGGCAAAAAGATATCCTAACAAGGTGCTACATAGGCTTAACGTCCCCTAGCACAAAAGGACACCCCAAGAATGTCATCAAAACAAACATAATGCCACTCACTACGACCTGATTTCCCAAAATCTGATAACATTGAAGCAACTACTCTCCCTTACAAAACATATTCTAATCAGTCAAAGACAAATGTTCAGTACTGCTTATAACCAAATCAATCTGCCATCATCGGTTCCTATAGCGTCAAACCAACAAGGACAGGACATTATACAAACATTGTTCCTTAAGACACCCAATCACGGGATTTGCACAATTCGGTTCATTTTTAACACATGTGTCCTCGATAGTTGGGGGTTGGTTCTTAACGGTGTTCATGGTTAGATTAATTTGTGGATAGCCCATAAAAGGTCTTTCAAATAAGTTAAGTATTCCCAACGAATTTAAGTTTTGGGTCTATCAATTTTCTATCAAGGATAATCTGGCTATTAATTTACAGGCAATCCTCAATCCCTTTTTACAAAATTAAATTAGATAGAGGGTCTTATCAAACCAATCCCGACACAGGTCTTGCCAAGTTAAATCAAACAAAGGTTCTATCAGATTATATCAAATGAGGGTTCCATCAAGACAATATCAAGCAAAGGTTCTATCAAGTCGAATCAGATAAAAAAAAATTTCTCAAATAGGGCACATTCAGTTCCGTAAGGCATACTTCGTCTGCTTAGGTACATGGGTGATGGTTTCTCAACTGCCCTAAGTTCATCATTTCTCAAAGTCATATCAGAATCGTTCACCACGATAGTTCATATCAAAGTGTTTCAAATCAGGTACAATACGGTATTGTCTACATAAATTCGGGGATAGTCGCATATGCATGCAGTTATTCGTATCGGGAGGTACGTATCATAATTAGTAAAGCAGTTCTCAAATAAGTCTTATATGTAAGAACATGGTGCACAGTAACACATTAAACAGAGCTCCTTAGGTACACATAGTGTAGGATGGTTACGCAAAAGTTCCAAATTAGCCACAAAAGCATAGGCTTATGAGTCGAGCCCAGTATAGTCACGTAATCCAGTCAACTTTCTGCCAATCAAAATACATGGTCTCACAATTATAGAGTTCATCATTTAGGGTGCTCAACTCAGTCACACGATCACAGAATCATACTTCCAGTGGTTTAGTCATCGAAACAGTAATATAACAAATCACCCTAAGCATAGGTTCAGATGTACATGTGCATGTGCAGAGCTAATCGATTCCCCAATACGCATTTCACAAATTTCCCCAAATGGAACATACACATTCAACGAATACGGTCTCGATCTTGTGGGCCCAACCAGTCTAAATACACATGCAGCAGATACGAAAGGATATGCCGATTCGAATCAAATAATATCCCAAGCAAAGATGTACACATGTACTAATTCAAAATCAATCAACACATAAGCATTCGTTTGTAAACAATGTAGATACCTGGGATAACAATCACAGTATTCTAAGTGCTTTCTGGGATAAGTGTAATTACTCTATCCTAAGTAGCAATTCCTACCACCAGTACGAATCTAGCTGAGGCAGAACATTTATTCACATTGCTCAGTTCGGGAACAATCCCTTACCATATGGTCCATTTAACCACACCTATAACAAGGCCCAGAAATCCGACAACGACTCCTCAACGTTTCTTACACTGGTGGTGGCAAAAGTTCTTACCATAACGGCAACTGACGTTGTTGTCTTAAGATCTCTGCCATTTCTTGTACCATTCTTTCCAGTCTATCAGGTCGAGCTGTAAAAGAGTCTGCCAACTCGTATGCCCTTACTTTAACCACGTTCTACTCGAACCCTTATTAAATCATGCCAAATACAGGGATGTCCAATACAAAAATAAACACATAGTCACACATAGGCACGTCTTTATATTCTCATTTCACATATCGTACGCAATTAATCACATACGTAACAGATAATTGCATACTTATCAGATATCGCATGCTGAACATTTACTAAGTAATTATATACTCAAATCATGTTCATATTTCACATAGACACCCGTAGGCAGAATTGAATGCACATAAGCAACTTTTCATGATTCATATATTCATGTATGTGCATTATAACAAAACAAACTTGTTGTACACATTAGTGTAACAATTCATATCTCATGTTAAAATCATGTGTGGTACTTCCTTTAGCATAACATATCATGTTGGTCAAGCATATCAAGTTTCATAATGGAACCTCTGGTACCGGATAACATATCTCATACATAGGCCACGGTATTGTTTCCCCCGGGTGAGGGCCTGTGCCACAATATTATTTCCCCCGGGCTAGGGCCTCATGACCATAAGCCATAGTATTATATCCCCTGGGCGAGGGCCTCTGCTAAGGATACCACAATTACGTTCAAAGAAAATTTGGATAATCATCCATTCATACAAAAATAGCATTTCATGGAACTTGTCATTTCGTATCATCAAAAAATAATTAAAGCTAAACATGCTTTACAGAATTATTACTCACCATCTGATTAAACTTGAATTATACTTAATACAAAAGATTCCCAAGTATGCACATACCAGAGAGCATACATATTCAAATGGTAATTCACAGATTTATAGCACATAACTGTTCATATCGAAACACTTAAGCATATTTTTGATGCCTTCAGATTCATATTTATAACATGAATGCATCCTAGATCTTTTCTAGACGCTTATTGCTCTTTTGGACGAGTGTGTGAGTTATTAACTCGTGCTCTGATACCACTCTGTCATGACCCTTACCCACCCCTATGGGTTAAGGCCATAACCGGCCAATAATCACGATATTACCTACGACTTCGAACCAAATAAGACAAAACTCATCAGAGTAAAAGGGGCCAAAGGGAAGCAAATTAAAAACTTTGTCCATAGAGCTGTGCTTATATGCACATCATAACATTGCACACAAACTCATGTTAATAACTCACGTCAGAAATGTAGTAGCATAAAGTTCTGTACAGACAGGATCATCCAACTAAGTCAACCCATGAAACTATATACATACATAATCAAAAAATTCGCCAACATGACAAGATATAAATACATGACGGAAGGGCGAAAACGGGTCTCGTGCGTGAGATACAAGGGCTGACTCTCCAAAAACCTTTGTTGTTCCATACTGACTTCACTGAGGCTGGGTCTGGACCTCTCTTGGCTCACCTACAAGCACATGAATGAGGGTGAGCGATAGCCCAGTGAATAATATCAAATAAAGAATATACATTGGAATAATATACATCAAATGGCCTCGGGCCCAATTCATCTTTCTATTTAACAGATATATAACTATACAAAATTCAAATCAAGTGACTGTAGTTCCAATCATCCTGGCCTTTGGCCTATTCGGATTTCCATTCATGTCAAAACGGCCTTCGGCCCATTCACTTATGTCAAAACGGCCTTCGGCCCATTCATTTCTGTCAAAATGGCCTTCGGCCCATCGTTTACGTCAAAACGGCCTTCGGCCCATACATTCGTGTCAAAACGGCCTTCGGCCCACTCATTCATTTCAAAACGACCTTAGGTCCATTCATACATGTCCAAACGACCTTCGATCCACTCATTTCTATCAAAACGACCTTTGGTCCATTCATTTCTACCAAAACGACCTTCGGTCCATTCGTTTACGTCAAAACAACCTTTGGCCCATACGTTCGTGTCAAAACGGCCTTCGGCCCACTCATTTATGTCAAAACGACCTTAGGTCCATTCGTTTACGTCAAAACGGCCTTCGGCCCACACATTCGTGTCAAAACGGCATTCGGCCCACTCATTCATGTCAAAACGACCTTAGGTCCATTCATACATGTCCAAACGACCTTCGGTCCACTCATTTCTATCAAAACGACCTTCGGTCCATTCATTTCTATCAAAACGACCTTCGGCCCACACATTCGTGTCAAAACGGCCTTCGGTCTAAATATACTTTCGTATCAAACTGGCCTCTTGGCCTTTCAACTTTCATTTCAAACTGGCCTTTCAAGCCTTTCAAACTTTCATTTCAAACTTTGTCCACCATTCAGATTACTGAGCTTTACAAAACTTACCAAGAAGTAAGCAATTGGACAATAATACATTTCAGATATTACTCATAGTGATCGTCTTGTGGATTTGCCCTAGAGCTTGATCCTACACATCACATAACATATATGGGTCACAAATAACTCAATCCGTTCTTTAATTCACACATTCCTCTTTAGGCTTCATTCTTATCTCTTTAATTCAATTACAATGCTCAAAGTATGCCTAAGAGTGCTTAGAAGTGAAAGGGAACGGAAAACAGAACACAGAACGCATTTTCAGAATTTCAAAAAAACAGGGTCCCCGCTCGAGCGTGGACTTCCCCGCTCGAGTGGACCCTTAAGGCCTGCGAAAGTACTGGTTACATCAAACACCCGCTAGAGCGTGAACTCGGCCACTCGATCGGAAGGCATGTCTACATAGCTCCCTGCTCGAGCATCAACTTCCACGCTCGAGCGGACACCATGTCTGCAAAAAGTGCTGGGAGCACGTATTTCCCGCTCGAGCGGCAGTTCTCCCGCTCGAGTGAAAATCAAAATTCTGGGTTTTCCAGAATGAGTTCTTGAGCTCCAAATCAACTTTCAACCAACTTTTCCTGCATACTATGGCTCCAATCTCACATATATTTGTACTAACATGGTACTAACACTAGAATACATCAACATGGAGCTTAATCTCATGAATCAAACACATGCATGGCTCAGTTTCCACCAAACTCATTACCAACATAACAATGTCATGCATTCAACCTTATAATTTGCACATGCATGTGATGATTCTCAACTTAGATAATACAATTGGTGATTACATCATGAGCTTTAACCAAAACTCTACATGAATCATGTATTTCAAGCTCAAACATGCAAATTTAAGACAATTTCTTACATGCATGCACAATTTAGCCTTCAATTCAACAAAACCAATTCAATTTCATCATACTCAATTAAATTCATGTTCTTTATTCTCATTCAACTCTGAATTTACAAAATTACTCACCAAAGAGCTTTAATCTTCACAACTATGGTTCATTCTTGAGCTAGCCTTCAAGACTCCAAAGCTTCAAGAGCAAACTTAGATGATTTCCCCCTTTCTCTCTCAATTTCGGGTCTCTCACTCTCTCTGGAGAGTTTAATCAGCCAAAGCCACATAAGGGAAGGAATTTAGGGTGTAGTGCCCTTTTACATCAAACCCCACTATTCCAAAATAATAATAATAAACAATTGGGCACTTAAATTATCAATTTAATCAACTTAATCTGACCCGAATCAATTTCTAATTAAATTTCACCGTAGGCTCTAAAAATTATGCCAATCATAATGGCGCAATCAATTTCGGGTTCTGTGGCCGATAAGGGCTCCAATTTAATTTCCAAAACAGATAAATCAAACAGATATTTCTACGGTGAACAGATAGAAATTCAAAACCACATAACGGCACACAAAATCATATTAAACACATAATCATACTCATATTAAGGACCAATTAACATATTACGGAACAGGGGTATGACAGTCCTCCCCCCTTTGGGAAGTTTGGTCCTCCGAACTTATTTCATCCTTAGTCGAACACAGTTCAGAACACTTCTCATTCAACGGTTCCAATCTTTATTGATAGCCATTTACTTTAATCTCAAAATCAAGCGACACTCTGTTCTCAATCAGTCAGAGACTTACCTTTTCCTCCATACAAGGTTTGTATGGTGTCGCACCAAAACTAGAGTGTAAGCTGTGGTTATAAGCAAAGTCCGCCAACAATGGATAGATCTTTCAAATTCCCCAAAAACTCTACTGCATAATTTGGAGCATTTCTCCCAAAATTCAAAAGTTCTTTCCGGTTATGCATCAATTTGCGGACGAAAAGCTGCGCCAAATCACAATTTAGTTCTCATTGCCTCTTGAAGGCTTGTCAGAATCCGAACACATTTTAGGGTTCCTATTTAAACAATAGATATTGGGACCCCATGCAAACAAGCAACCTTATCGATGTCAGCAGCTAATCTACAAGCATTATACAAAGATTTCACAGGGAGGAAACGAGCAAATTAGTAATCCCATACATAAAAACTCAAACGGGACTTATACCTTGGGTGTCTGAGGTAGTCTCACAATGAAATTCGTAGTTACATATTCCCGTTTCCATTCCAAAATAAACAGAGGTTGCAGTAGTTTCGCCAATATCTGTTATTTAACTCTGACTTGTTGGCACCAAAAACATTTAGACACAATTCCAACAATTTCCTTCTTCACAATAGGTCACCAACATATTTATTTCAAAAGCCAACTAACTTTACCATAGGAGTTTGGTCTATTCCCTTGTCACAAAAGTTGAATAACATTGAAGCAGTCCATTTTTAACATAATACATGTTCCCACAATCATCTTACAATTTACAATTTAGTTTAATATTCAATTCCCGGTTCCATCGAGTCTCTCCACATTATCTGATAGTTGTCCAAAGCATAAGACAACTCATGCATTAATCCAATTAACGTCAAAGATCGTATCAAAATAATCGATCACATGTTCAACACAATTTACACATTTTCGGAGCCCCAATTACAGAATATGATGACACTAAGTAGTTATTTACAAAGCGTACTGAATTCACACACTTACGGGTAATCAGAATCGTTTTCAAAGCTTCTTGGATGTCAATAACGTCGACATAATACCAAAGGATGACATTCCGGACAAAAACAAATGAATAATCGTCTTGGAATCAAAGCACACCCGTTTACGACCATCGATGGCCAGCCGAGATCGATTAGGCAAACCCACCCGTACAAGACCATCGGTGGCAAAAAGATATCCCAACAAGGTGCTACATAGGCTTAACGTCCCCTAGCACAAAAGGACACCCCAAGAATGTCATCAAAACAAACATAATGCCACTCACTACGACCTGATTTCCCAAAATCTGATAACATTGAAGCAACTACTCTCCCTTACAAAACATATTCTAATCAGTCAAAGACAAATGTTCAGTACTGCTTATAACCAAATCAATCTGCCATCATCGGTTCCTATAGTGTCAAACCAACAAGGACAGGACATTATACAAACATTGTTCCTTAAGACACCCAATCACGGGATTTGCACAATTCGGTTCATTTTTAACACATGTGTCCTCGATAGTTGGGGGTTGGTTCTTAACGGTGTTCATGGTTAGATTAATTTTTGGATAGCCCATAAAAGGTCTTTCAAACAAGTCAAGTATTCCCAACGAATTTAAGTTTTGGGTCTATCAATTTTCTATCAAGGATAATCTGGCTATTAATTTACAGGCAATCCTCAATCCCTTTTTACAAAATTAAATTAGATAGAGGGGCTTATCAAACCAATCCCGACACAGGTCTTGCCAAGTTAAATCAAACAACGGTTGTATCAGATTATATCAAATGAGGGTTCCATCAAGACAATATCAAGCAAAGGTTCTATCAAGTCGAATCAGATAAAAAAAAAAAATTTCTCAAATAGGGCACATTCAGTTCCGTAAGGCATACTTCGTCTGCTTAGGTACATGGGTGATGGTTTCTCAACTGCCCTAAGTTCATCATTTCTCAAAGTCATATCAGAATCGTTCACCACGATAGTTCATATCAAAGTGTTTCAAATCAGGTGCAATACGGTATTGTTTACATAAATTCGGGGATAGTCGCATATGCATGCAGTTACTCGTATCGGCAGGTACGTATCATAATTAGTATAGCAGTTCTCAAATAAGTCTTATATGTAAGAACATGGTGCATAGTAACACATTAAACAGAGCTCCTTAGGTACACATAGTATAGGATTGTTACGCAAAAGTTCCAAATTAGCCACAAAAGCATAGGCTTATGAGTCGAGCCCAGTATAGTCACGTAATCCAGTCAACTTTCTACCAATCAAAATACATGGTCTCACAATTATAGAGTTCATCATTTAGGGTGCTCAACTCGGTCACACGATCACAGAATCATACTTTCAGTGGTTTAGTCATCGAAACAGTAATATAACAAATCACCCTAAGCATAGGTTCAGATGTACATGTGCATGTGCAGAGCTAATCGATTCTCCAATACGCATTTCACAAATTTCCCCAAATGGAACATACACATTCAATGAATACGGTCTCGATCTTGTGGGTCCAACCAGTCTAAATACACATGCAGCAGATACGAAAGGATATGCCGATTCGAATCAAATAATATCCCAAGCAAAGATGTACACATGTACTAATTCAAAATCAATCAACACATAAGCATTCATTTGTAAAAAATATAGATACCTGGGATAACAATCACAGTATTCTAAGTGCTTTCTGGGATGAGTGTAATTACTCTATCCTGAGTAGAAATTCCTACCGCCGGTACGAATCTAGCTGAGGCAGAACATTTATTCACATTGCTCAGTTCGGGAACAATCCCTTACCATATGGTCCATTTAACCACACCTATAACAAGCCCCAGAAATCCGACAACGACTCCTCAGCGTTTCTTACACTGGTGGTGGCAAAAGTTCTTACCATAACGGCAACTGACGTTGTTGTCTTAAGATCTCTGCCATTTCTTGTACCATTCTTTCCAGTCTATCAGGTCGAGCTGTAAAAGAGTCTGCCAACTCGTATGCCCTTACTTTAACCACGTTCTACTCGAACCCTTATTAAATCATGCCAAATACTGGGATGTCCAATACAAAAATAAACACATAGTCACACATAGGCACGTCTTTATATTCTCATTTCACATATCGTACGCAATTAATCACATACGTAACAGATAATTGTATACTTATCAGATATCCCATGCTGAACATTTACTAAGTAATTATATACTCAAATCATGTTCATATTTCACATAGACACCCGTAGGCAGAATTGAATGCACATAAGCAACTTTTCATGATTCATATATTCATGTATGTGCATTATAACAAAACAAACTTGTTGTACACATTAGTGTAACAATTCATATCTCATGTTCAAATCATGTGTGGTACTTCCTTTAGCGTAAGATATCATGTTGGTCAAGCATATCAAGTTTCATAATGGAACCTCTGGTACCGGATAACATATCTCATACATAGGCCACGGTATTGTTTCCCCCGGGCGAGGGCCTGTGCCACAGTATTATTTCCCCCGGGCTAGGGCCTCATGACCATAAGCCACAGTATTATATCCCCTGGGTGAGGGCCTCTGCTAAGGATACCACAATTACGTTCAAAGAAAATTTGGATAATCATCCATTCATACAAAAATAGCATTTCAGGGAACTTATCATTTCGTATCATCAAAAAATAATTAAAGCTAAACATGCTTTACAGAATTATTACTCACCATCTGATTAAACTTGAATTATACTTAATACAAAAGATTCCCAAGTATGCACATACCAGGGAGCATATATATTCAAATGGTAATTCATAGATTTATAGCACATAACTATTCATATCGAAACACTTAAGCATATTTTTGATGCCTTCAGATTCATATTTATAACATGAATGCATCCTAGATCTTTTCTGGACGCTTATTGCTCTTTTGGACGTGTGTGTGAGTTATTAACTCGTGCTCTGATACCACTCTGTCATGACCCTTACCCACCCCTATGGGTTAAGGCCATAACCGGCCAATAATCACGAGATTACCTACGACTTTCGAACCAAATAAGACAAAACTCATCAGAGTAAATGGGGCCAAACGGAAGCAAATTAAAAACTTTGTCCATAGAGCCGTGCTTATATGCACATCATAACATTGCACACAAACTCATGTTAATAACTCACGTCAGAAATGTAGTAGCATAAAGTTCTGTACAGACAGGATCATCCAACTAAGTCAACCCATGAAACTATATACAGACATAATCAAAAACTTCGCCAACGTGACAAGATATAAATACGTAACGGAAGGGCGAAGACGGGTCCCGTTCGTGAGACACAAGGGCTGACTCTCCAAAAACCTTTGTTGTTCCATACTGACTTCACTGAGGTTGGGTCTGGACCTCTCTTGGCTCACCTACAAGCACATGAATGACCGTGAGCAATAGCCCAGTGAATAATATCAAATAAAGAATATACATTGGAATAATATACATCAAACGGCCTCGGGCCCAATTCATCTTTCTATTTAACAGATATATAACTATACAAAATTCAAATCAAGTGACTGTAGTTCCAATCATCCTGGCCTTTGGCCTATTCAGATTTCCATTCATGTCAAAACGGCCTTCGGCCCATTCACTTATGTCAAAACGGCCTTCGGCCCATTCATTTCTGTCAAAATGGCCTTCGGCCCATTCGTTTACGTCAAAAGGGCCTTCAGCCCATACATTCGTGTCAAAACGGCCTTCGGCCCACTCATTCATGTCAAAACGACCTTAGGTCCATTCATACATGTCCAAACGACCTTCGGTCCACTCATTTCTATCAAAACGACCATTAGTCCATTCATTTCTATCAAAACGACCTTCGGTCCATTCGTTTACGTCAAAACGGCCTTCGGCCCATACATTCGTGTCAAAACGGCCTTCGGCCCACTCATTTATGTCAAAACGATCTTAGGTCCATTCGTTTACGTCAAAACGGCCTTCGGCCCACACATTCGTGTCAAAACAGCCTTCGGCCCACTCATTCATGTCAAAACGACCTTAGGTCCATTCATACATGTCCGAACGACCTTCGGTCCACTCATTTCTATCAAAACGACCTTCGGTCCATTCATTTCTAGCAAAACGACCTTCGGCCCACACATTCGTGTCAAAACGGCCTTCGGTCCAAATATACTTTCGTATCAAACTCGCCTCTTGGCCTTTCAACTTTCATTTCAAACTGGCCTTTCAAGCCTTTCAAACTTTCATTTCAAACTTTGTCCACCATTCAGATTAATGAGCTTTACAAAACTTACCTAGAAGTAAGCAATTGGACAATAATACATTTCAGATATTACTCATAGTGATCGGCTTGTGGATTTGCCCTGGAGCTTGATCCTACACATCACATAACATATATGGGTCACAAATAACTTAATCCGTTCTTTTATTCACACATTCCTCTTTAGGCTTCATTCTTATCTCTTTAATTCAATTACAATGCTCAAAGTATGCCTAAGAGTGCTTAGAAGTGAAAGGGAACGGAAAACAGAACACGAAATGCATTTTCAGAATTTCAGAAAACAGGGTCCCCGCTCGAGCGTGGACTTCCCCGCTCGAGCGGACCCTTAAGGCCTGCGACAGTACTGGTTACATCAAATACCCGCTCGAGCGCGAACTCGGCCACTCAATCAGAAGGCCTATCTACATAGCTCCCCGCTCGAGCGTCAACTTCCACGCTTGAGCGGACACCATGTCTACAAAAAGTGCTAAGAGCACGTATTTCCCGCTCGAGCGGCAGTTCCCCCGCTCGAGCGAACATCAAAATTCTGGGTTTTCCAGAATGAGTTCTTGAGCTCCAAATTGACTTTCAACCTACTTTTCTTGCATACTATGGCTCCAATCTCACATATATTTGTACTAACATGGTACTAACACTAGAATACATTAACATGGAGCTTAATCTCATGAATCAAACACATGCATGGCTCAGTTTCCACCAAACTCATTACCAACATAACAATGTCATGCATTCAACCTTATAATTTGCACATGCATGTGATGATTCTCAACTTAGATAATACAATTGGTGATTACATCATGAGCTTTAACCAAAACTCTACATGAATCATGTATTTCAAGCTCAAACATGCAAATTTAAGACAATTTCTTACATGCATGCACAATTTAGCCTTCAATTCAACAAAACCAATTCAATTTCATCATACTCAATTAAATTCATGTTCTTTATTCTCATTCAACTCTGAATTTACAAAATTACTCACCAAAGAGCTTTAATCTTCACAACTATGGTTCATTCTTGAGCTAGCCTTCAAGACTCCAAAGCTTCAAGAGCAAACTTAGATGATTTCCCCCTTTCTCTCTCAATTTCGGGTCTCTCACTCTCTCTGGAGAGTTTAATCAGCCAAAGCCACATAAGGGAAGGAATTGAGGGTGTAGTGCCCTTTTACATCAAACCCCACTATTCCAAAATAATAATAATAAACAATTGGGCACTTAAATTATCAATTTAATCAACTTAATCTAACCCGAATCAATTTCTAATTAAATTTCACCGTAGGCTCTAAAAATTATGCCAATCACAATGGCGCAATCAATTTCGGGTTCTGTGGCCGATAAGGGCTCCAATTTAATTTCCAAAGCGGATAAATCAAACAGACATTCCTACGGTGAACAGATAGAAATTCAAAACCACATAACGGCACACAAAATCATATTAAACACATAATCATACTCATATTAAGGACCAATTAACATATTACGGAACAGGGGTATTACAGTATGATACTTCTTTCATACCCACATCAACTTGTGTTTTGAGCCTTCTTTCCATTGTAAGACTTTAACTTACTTTTTGGACTTAATTGGATTAAGGAATGGTTGGTACGTAAAATGAGTAATTAAAACTTGGAACTAAAAGTGAGTCAAGATAAGAATTTGGTTATGTTTCTGCAATCGAACATTAATTGAACATATGGAACTTGGACTATTTCATACTTGTTAGTGATAAAATGATCGAAGTCTCCAAAGTCAGCTCCTTCCCTTGATCTTTCATGAAAGGGAGGAGGTTTGTGTCTCATTTTGCATTTATTAAAGTTTCACTTCTTGAATCACAAGCCATCATGCAATGAAATTGCTTGAGTTGGTGGTTTATGGCTTGAATTCACAACTCCTTGGATTTGTTCATGAAAATGAGGAGTGAGTTGCGCAAACAATCTATGAGAATGCCTTCCTTTTTTGCTCTATTTGTTCTCTATTGTAGCAGATGAAACAGTGTATCAATGGCCGACAAGCCATTATCCATGACCGGCAGTGCATCATAGATGGCCGGCAGTGTTTATCAGTGGCTGGTTGGCCACTGATGCAAACCTCAACATAATGTTGGTAAGGTAGAGCAAAATGGTTCTGGAAGTTTTCAACTCTACAAATAGAGGCTTTCGAGAGCAAAATAGAAGTCTTTTTGGGTGGTATCCGAGCATGTACATCTTCCATTTCCTGAGGCGGAGTAGTGGCAGCGTAGTTAGAGGCTTTAATTACTTGGTTTGTTTACATTTGTGTTGCAACTTAATTAGTTAGCTTACTAGTTAGTTAAATTAAAAGTGTTGTAATAATTAGTTAATTAGTTTAGCTATTTGTTTCATTTTGGTTTGTAATAGTTAGCTTAATTAGCTTAGCACTAATTAGTTGTTACTTAGTTTTGCTTTATTCATTTGGACTCTCCTTCGTGAGAGCAAAATGTAATAATGTGTATGCCTTCCAACCCCACTTCTTTCTCCCTTTTATTTAATCGCTTATGATAGTTAGATTAGAGACATGTTTCAATTAGCATACTTATGTTTACATCCATTCATTTTGTCTTGCATGCACCGAGGCTCGGTGCATCATTCAAATTGCATTGTCATTTCAATTACTTCGTTGAATACGTGCTCAGACCGCATGTCTTGGATCAATTCATATGCCATATTAGTAGTTGAGCCTATTAATTGCATTATTGCATGTGTTGCATTCGACATTTCGTATAGTTAGGAATCATGCATATTTGTCTAACTCATATTTTCTTAGCTTGGAGTACTAGGTGAGTTTTTAATGCTTTAGCATATTTACATGAGTGTGAGTGATTGCCATGACTAGCATGCTTGCCATGAGGCTAAATGCTTACTTATTAAACTGCTTGAATACCTGTGGATGGAGGCTTATTGCTTGAATTGAAACAATTCAACGAATGTAGATTTTAAGCCCACTATGTCTAGTGGCAAATTCATTGTTTTAAGCACACTATGTTTGGTGGAAAATTTGTAAGGTGGCAAATTCAAACCCTTTTTCTCAAACAAACATGAAATTGAACTGTTCTAAACTTGAGGAAACTAGTCTATACTTGCTTTTGCGCATCATGTAGCAAAGCTAGCCTAATAATCAGAACAAGAACATATAATGTTTATAAAAATTATATCATGATTAGTAGAGGCTGATCTTTGATCAGGCGAATGAGGGTGCTCAATTCATGACCTTCCCCTCTCATATCTAAGTTCCCGAGCCGAGGCAATTTTGGTGATGACGGACACCTGGCCTTTGGCACGAGTCATGGGTTTCCTAAATTTTTCCTAAAATAAAACATTTAGGTGGCGACTTCGTATCTGGCAAAGTAGTCCAATTTTGGCATTTTTGATCCTAAAATAAATTTTTCAAAAGATTTGCCGGATTTGGACTCTTTGGTGTTTATTAATTTCACATTGCACTGGTGAGATTAGATTCAAAACCGTGGGAGTCCGAACTGTAGGTCTTTCTTTCAAACCTTCCGAAAGGGGGGCGAAAACGGCGAGCCACAGTTTCTGGCGACTCTGCTAGGGACGTTAGAAAACTTGACTTGAACTCATGATATGACATTTTATCTATACTTATGTGTTTCTTTGCATTTGCATTAGTGCGCCTAAGTCACTGTGTTTGCCATCTGCTATTCCTGAACGGCTTGCTAGAGGCTTGCTTCAAAAAGCTTGCCAAAAGGCTGACCGGTTGCGGGTTCTGCCACGATGGGAACACAACCCTTGGATCTGGACTACCGCCATGTTGTTTGATCCTCATTTCACTTCTCGGTGTTAGGTGTGAGAGGTATATTAGGTAGTCTTACTGAGGTACCCTTTTTGACCACTCGGCCTAGTTGCATATCGGAAGCCATAGAGACTGTTCCAAACTAGGACAGTTTGCTTACCCAAATGCAGGATTGCGTGAAACCGCATTGTTTGAGTAGTGAACCCTAGTTCCTGACGAAACTACGACAGGGGAACCCTACCCCATCATAAGGGTGTTTTGGCTCTCACTTAATTGGTATGTGCTTTAAGAGTGAAACTCTACAGGAATGTATGTATCAGTTACATGTTTGGGTATTAGTTTTTGGGGACAAAAATTAGTGTTGAGTGCAGTTCTACAGCTTATGATTACAACTGTGTCTTGTTCATATCCAAGCTGAGGTGTTGTGCAGTATCTGATTTTTACTTTCTTTTGCTTTATTTCTTTTTGCAATGTAGTTTATCACAATTGCTTCGGACGATTATGTTACCTCCCATGCACTCTGGACCCATGTAAGGAGACTTTACAGATTCGGGGATCTTGTTAGGGGACAACCAGTGTTTGCTTCACTCTCACCGGTTACGAGATAGAGGAGGGTTAGGCATAATTCACCAGTCCAGCAGTCACCTCTTACTTCACCTACGCCCAGTCAGGCTCAGTCTTCTACTTCCACTTCAGTAAGAAATTATTCGCCAATTCTGATGGCTCAACATCCCCTGGTTGGCATGGAAGACATGCTCCATCATCTCTAGCAAACCATTGAAACTATGCAGCTAGATGCTGCCCACCAAGCTGAAGTTACATCCCATCAAGCAGAAATGATAAATAGGCTCCAGCAACAGCAACCACCGCAAGCAGCGGTTTCTACTTCCCATGCACCTCCAGTGGGTATTCCAGCACCCGAAGTCACTGTCAATGTCCAAGAGAATCTGGACATTCGAGTAGATCCGATCCCACTACAAACCTCCAAGGCACCAGTGTACCAAACTGAGGCGCCATTTGAATTCGATGTTGACCCTACTGCATTGAAGGTCAACAAGCTAGAAAAGCTTTTCAAGTGGGCACAGGGCATGAATTCAATCCCTGACATCGAGGATGGATACACATATTCCATAGTAACTCTGTTGGATAGATTCAAGATGCCACACATAGACTGGTTCGATGGTTCCGGGGATCCCATGGTCCATCTGCAGTTATTCTCTGATATCCTGCGACTAATGGGTCTTACTAGACTTCAAAAGCTATCACTTTTTGGCCAGACCCTGTCAGGTATAGCGGCCATCTGGTATGCAAAGCTGGAAGACTCTATGAAACGGAGCTGAGAGGAAATGGTTGAGGCCTTCATCGCACAGTACTCCTATAATACTCAAATCGAGGTCGCAACCCATGACCTTGAAACAACCCGTCAGGAGCCAAATGAGGGCTTCTCGAACTTTGTAACGAGATGGAGGGCCAAGGCCTCTATGATGACAATCAAGCCATTCGAAAAGGATCAAACTAGAATGGTGGTCTGCAACCTGCAAGGAAAATTATTGCAGAAGATGATAGCCTTGCCATTGTTTACATTCGCTGAGCTTCATGAGATAGGGGTTCAGATTAAAGATGCGATGAAATAGGGGTTGATTGCCAATGAGAAGGAACAACCCAAGAGGCCCTTTATACGCAGTTCCAATGCAACCACGAGTGATAGCACCTCTGCATGGCCTTCGGATGTGAGTATGTTCACCACTACACCTAAGACCGCCAACGTTTTTGCCAGTACATCCAACACAAGTCTACAAACCTCGACCAATCAAGCTCGATCCCAGAGGGTCTTTACCCCGCTTTACATGCCTTTATCCAAAGCCCAAGGGGTCTTGATCAAAAATGGGCATCTTAAGCCACTAGAGCCTCGCCATCTACCTGATCCTCTCCCCTTGAAACACAACCCGGCCAAATACTGTGTTTTTCACCGACAGCACAGTCATGACATTGATCAATGTTATAGGCTGCATCATGAGATTCAAGATCTCATCGACAATAAGGTGATAGCACCTCCCCAAAAACCCAATCTCACTACAAATCCTCTCCCACCACATAATCAAGCCCTTTCACCCCAGCATATAAATCTCATCCACACACTGGTCATCCCTTATGACCCCAGTATATATATCACCCCTTCCCAACTACCTAAATCGGCTTTGTTCATCACTGAGAGCACGAAATTGTGTATAATGAACACATCTACACTCCAACCTGAACTCGTGGTGGTGACAGTCATAGATGAAGAGAGGTTGGCCTTGGTGGAAAAGGTCAGTCCGTTGCCCGAGGGTTCTGAGTACTTATCTAAAGGGGTGCACAACCCATACTGCTATATTGTGCCTATCAATCAAGCTAAGCCGGAAGTGGTGTTGCTGGTTGGAATGGAGGTCAGTGTAGTTCGAGAGGATAACCCAAGTCAAGGATTGGATGATCTAGCTGACCTAGAGGAAGACATAGACAATTTGCAGTTCTTTGATGAGCATGAACAAGGGGACACGCATATTGACTGGTTTGATCTAAATAGGTCGACAGACAATTCTGGGTAGTTTAGTGATAAGCAGGATAGAGACAAGGAAATTGAATTAAAGTCGGAAGAACAGAAAGTGGGAACCGCTGCAATAGCCGAAATGGCCGATGGGAAGGGTAAACTGCCAGAAAACACTGGTGATCATGCAATGAGGCTATAATGAAACATCTAGATACAAATGTTATGCAAAGAAATGCTACAGCAAACACATACATAAAAAGAAGTAAGTAACATGAACCAAACCACATTTCATATAGAAAGGATGTAAGAAAATGATGTAAACTTAACTGCGCATCACGCAGGAAAGGCAAAGAATAATAAAACATTCGGGCACACCTGAGGTGTCAAACAAGATCCTAACGTGTTGCACGCGGAAGGAGGGAAGGGATAGTGCGAACACCGGGACATGCTCGACTGTTCTTAACCCAAGGGAACGATGCTAAACGTCAAAACGCATCCAAACAGTTGCAACCAAAACAATGAGTGGTGATAAACATCGGAACATGTCCAAGTGCTTCTAACCAAAACAATGACTGGTATAAATATCGGAACACGTCCGAATGCTTTTGACCAAAACAGGGAGTGGTATAAACATCGGAACACATCCGAATGCTTCTAACCAAAACAGGGAGTGGTATACACATCGGAACACGTCCAAATGCTTTTAACCAAAACAGGGAGTGGTATAAACATCAGAACATGTTCGAATGCTTTTAACCAAAACAGGAGTGGTATAAACCTCGAAACATGTTTGAATGCTTTTAACCAAAACTGGGAGTGGTATAAACATCGGAACACATCCAAATGCTTCTAACCAAAACAGGGAGTGATGGTAAACATCAGAACACGTCCAAATGCTTTAAACCAAAATAGGGAGTGGTATAAACATCAGAACACGTCCAAATGATTTTAACCAAAATAGCGAGTATCAAAGGACAGGAATAATCTCACCCGGAATTCCTTTGATTGAACCATACATACAATATCGTGCCTGCATAAGAAAGAAACTCAACGAGCATAATATAGTAAGAGTGCATGTTCTATGCAAGAATAACCATCGAAATGCATGTTCAGTGAAAGATTAACAACATGTTCTATGCAAAACACTAAACGCATGCTCTATGCAAATGAGAAACAGAGGCATGTTCTATGCAAATGCGAGTAGTGCACATTCTGTGCAAAATCTCATGTGAAAGGCACGTTCTATGCGATGACAAAGAGATACACGTTCTATGCAATGACAAAAGCGTGTAATAAAGCCGATCCAGTTGCAACTTATGATTTACCTCTCAAAAGAGTTGCAATATGTTTCAAAATGATACACCTTGTTCATGTTAACTAGTGATGAGTCGTGCACCAAAGATACAGTTCGGAACTTCCGTAGAGACAATTTGAGGTTAAAAGTGAACTTTTCTTGCACTTTCTCGAGAACCAAGGGCACAAAACAATAGAAAAACACATAGGGAGAACATTGGAGGGTTGTCGGCCACCATGGAGAGGTGTCGGCCACACTTGGAGGTTGTCGGCCACAAATGGTGGCTGTCGGCCACCAGTGGTGGCCGATCGACCACCGATGGCAATCCGAGGACATTTTGGACATTTCATGTCGAGTCTTTAAATACACAAACCCAAACCTCATTTCCTGATACCTCCCTAGCCGAAATTGACCCCTGTTTCCTTCTAGACCATTCTTCTCTCTAGATCTGAGCTTTATACGCGTTTTCCAATGCCCCACGTGAAGTTGATTCGCTAAATCCTTTTGATTTCCATTGTTTTGAACCGATTAGAATTTGTTTTTGATGTTTTTTTCTTCATTTCCACCACTTAAGGCTTGTTCCTCTCGAGTTAGTCTTGGGTTCTGTGCCTTTTCCCGGGCTTTGACTTTTTCTCCCATTTTCTCTCTCTTAGAGTTGAGTTTTGTTGACTTTTGGCATTCTCCACCCATTTTGCTCATTTTCGCCCACTTTCTCATCTTCTTTCCAGATGGCAGACAACAGTCCTCATGACAGAGGTTCTCTAGGGATAGTGGGAGATCCCGAGCATGTACCATTTCCACCCAGGGTTCGTCCTTTCGACCTGGAGACATATCACCCCGAAGTGAACGTACTACCGCTCAATAACATTTGTCATTTTAGAGGATTTACGCGAGGCGCGCTAGTAGATCTCTTGCTATGAGAGTCAGAGTCTCATCTATCCTACGGCGCCATTGAGGTATACACTGTCTTCTACCGTAGGAGGCATGATGATGACCCAGTATGACTTTGCTATGCTCACTGGCATCGAGGTGGGAGGTCGGCCGATCTCATCTGATACAGACATGGGCGAGTGGGAGGCCACCTGGATCAACCTACTGGGGGCACGCCCACCTCTCTTTCGATCATGGATGGTTCAGTATACCTGGTTTGCGGATCATTTCAGAGGGACACAACCAAAGACACTAGAGGAGATTGAGCAGTACGCCCGAGGCTTCTTGATGTACCTCTTTGGCACCACCCTGTTTGCCGACAGGGCGAACACTATCAGGTTATATTTCTTGAGTGCCTTGGTGGACTTGTCCTAGGTCCGGCATTATGACTGGGGCGGCGCTGGCCTCGCTACCTTATACTGCTACATAAGCTCGACATCCTACAGAAGCGGGAACAGAGCGAGCGACTACTGAAGAGCCTGGAAAGTGTGCTTTACTTTTCTGCTTTACATTTCCTATCGTGCTTTCTGCTTTGCACTTTCTGTACACTACACCCACATACATCGCACACACATAGTCAGACCTCTACTTTGCATTTGTACTTTATGTACGCTGCATTACACACTCTACTTTCTGCACTCTGCATTCTATATTATCTGTACATTGCACACATATTCTGCTTTCCGCATCACCTGTGTTTATATGTTATATACTCACTGTCGCCCTTTTGCTTTTTGCAGCTATGGGTATATGCATATTTTTCGACCCTCGCCCCAGAGTTGGAGGTGGACATGCGTCCTGTTGTACCTTATTCTCATCGGTACGACGGTAGGTGTACGAGGAGGACCAAGGAGACCTTCTCATTCTTTCGCCAATATTTTGACATGGTGACTGCAGGTGAGGTAATTCAAAACTCACAGTTACTTCCACTTTACTTCAGTTCTGATTCATATTGCATATCTAACGGCAACTAATAATCTGTAGATTTGTTGTATGCAGATGTTATGGCAGCCCTGGGCAGCGATGCCTGAGGGTGTCAGGTACCAGTTTACTGGCGCTTGGGGTGCTTCCCGTAACTGGCTCGTACTTGAGGGACCGGTAGGCCGAGCTTGGTTCTTAGGCGAGCGCTTCCTATGCCAGACCTTGGGTTTGCCATTACAGATGGTTCCCATGCTACCTCCGCCATCCATGCGGGATACAGAGAGTCTTTCGTCTCGGGAGGTGGTCAACTTTACATGAGGCATGGATGCCGACTACTCTCTTAGAGAAGGGGATTATGCGACATATATCCAGATGTGCCTCATGCCTCCCTTGACGGATACTCGTGCTCATGCAGGGAGGGCAGCGAACGCCCCTTCGACGAGCAGGGCTCGAGTGCCGAGGGGCAAGGCCAGAGGGGTGCCCCCTGCGAGGCAGAGATTAGGTTGGCCAGAGCTTCTGACTGAGTTGACAGGTTAGCGGTATATTGGAGAGGCTTACCGGATTCCGATTGAGCCTCCAGTGGCTGGTCACAGATATGTCAGAGCGCCTGATTCACCTCCAGTATGCACTATAACTTTTTATTTTTCCATCCTTGCTCAGAGACGCAGATATTCATTCCTTCCAGACACTGATCATTCCAAATTGCATTTGTAGGCACCCCCAGGGTACGTCGAGGGATTGCTCGAGATGTGGGCCTCATTAGAGGGCATGATCTTGAGGAGGGAGGCACTGCTTGGCTTCCATGGCATTTAGGTAAGTTTTTCAATTTTCTTGTATTTCAATCATCACATTTCCACCGATACACTGAAATTGACATTTCAACTGAACACTCTCAAACCATGCACTGATACATTGCATCTGAAACCGCATTCTCATACTGTATTCATACTTTGTACGTGAGTTCTATATGTACTCATTCTGCACATCATACTTGCACCTGATACACATACTGTGACTGACATATACTAATTGCCTTTTCAGGTCCCACCTTTACCGACAGTAGCGACGACGGTAGTAACAGGACCATCAGCACCGCCTCCAACAGTAGGGAGAGAGAGAGTTTCCGGCACGCAGCCGAGGGAGACGTTGCGGTCGAGATTAGAGGAGCCCTTCAGAGCCTATCATGAGTCATGACGACGATGAGACCAGCGAGGTCGAGGAGGTTGTGGGTCAGCACACTGAGTCATCCAAGAGCGGAGACGCTGATGACGGCTGAAGTTTTGCTAGTGGAGATGATGCTGAGCCAGGCTCTAAGGCAGAGAGTCGTGATGACTCTGGTTCAGATTCTAGTTCAGAGGGAGGAACAGACAGCGGTGCTGACGAAGAAAGCTCTAAGTCTGTGCCCAGAAAGAGGACGAAGAGGGCCTTTCGAGACTGAGATAGCTGACGTTGATTCATATGTTTTTGCTTGGTTTCTTTTTGCTAGTAGTGTTAGCACATTGTAAAGCTTAGACACCTTTATTTTCTTTAAAAACTTGTACTCTTTTGTAAAAAAAAGTAACCATGATTGGAATGAAAACAACTTTTTGATGAAAAAGTGTTGTATTTTACATTCTGAGCACCGTACAACATTGCATTGCATAAAAACAAGATTGGTGGAAATTGAACATCGCACATTGTACTGGCATTCTCTTAATCAGGTAATGAACCGACCAACACATAACAAATAGCGTAAAATAACTCAAGGAACAACTAATAATAACAACTCGGTAATCAAAACAATAACTCGATAAACAGAAACAAAACAAATACAACTCGATAAGCAACACAATAACGCAATAAACAAATTGAAACAACTTAAAAATGACTCAATAAGACTACTAAAACAAAATAGCCGAATGCACCAAGAGCAGAACAAAACACAGGTTCTCAGCACCCTCGATATGCAAATTGACCAGAGGACAAACCAGGAGGCCATCAACCATGAACAGAGCTATCGGCTATCAGCACTGGTCGGTCGGCCATCAATGCAAGGGTCCTCTAGATTGTTGCCACCTGTCTTCCACTCAATGCCTTATCTTCTACAAAAGTTGGGACTTCGTAGTTTCTTCATTCCAACTCTGTTTTTGCCACAAATGGAGCCATGCTTCACCGAAACACTCTCAAATTGGATTGCAACTTTAGATGGCTCGGAAAAAGTGAATTTTCAGGGTTTCGGGATAAATGCACTATTCCCGCTAAGTTGTACCCCACTGTGTTTTTCATTCCTACATGTCACAGCTAGGTGTTGGAACCCGAGTACATATGTTTTCAGCTTCGGGGGACAAGAGATATGCCCTACAATTGAAGAATTCCAAGTTTTGATGGAATCCCAGCGTGACGAGGAAATCCTGCCCCAGTCTCGTTTTAGTCAGATCCAAGCTTTAGGAAGGATGTGTGGGCTCACTTTACATAAAGCTCGATCATTGGTTCACAACAAAGAGTTGGATATTCCTGATATTATTCATCGATATTCTAACGCCAGTGACCGCAGTGACCATCTTTGGCAGAGTTTTCGGCAGCATGCCCTTTGTTTATGTATGTTGGTTCATTTCTTGCTTGCCCCAAGTTTCGGTAGGTCTAGCATTTAACTAACTGAAGTGGCTCAAGGCTTGAAAGAGGGCAAAAGCTGTGTTGGCTTAACACTAGCCGAGTCTTTGATGTGCTTGAACGCCTTCCATCTGGGGGAGACGACCAAATTCGCAGAAAGTCCACTACTTTTATAGGTATTGTCTCCCACCCTATCTCATATGTGTTTTTCACATCACTCGGCACTCATTCTCTATTTTTCTCTCAAAACTCGTTCTCACTTTTTCTCTCCACATACACCTCTCAATTCTTTAATCTCTCTTTTCTTTTATCCCACCCCAGATATGGCTCATGGATAGGTTGAAGGTAGTGGACTCTTGCCCTGCATATTTAGCGCGAGGCTATTTCTTTCACCAATGGCTAGTTGATCTCTCGAACGAGGGGTGATGGTGCCATTGGATATGCAATAGGTCCACTGCTGACATTGCTTGGCGTCGCCCCTGGTTTGATCCGCCCGAGATGAGCTACAACATGGCTCGGCAACCTGGCATTCAGCTGGTTGGCTTGACACACTGCGTATTCTACTTTCCGTTCCAGTTCAAGCCTTAGTTCGGACAGGACCAGATTTACCCAAAAGAATGAGTAGAGTACCCGGCTTTATTTCCAATCTGAGGTTCACAACTAGCTCGATATCCCGCTGCATGGAGGACAAGAGAACTTCTAGCTCCTACTTCCAATTTCAATTACACCTAATCTAATGAATGCATAACTTGGCTTGAAGATGAGGCACAAACAGGGCCTACTTTAGCATCTGAAACTTCCACAAGCTTTGGGAGGGGACGCAGAAACACCTGATTTATCTATGCCCTGAGTTTATTGCTTTGATCTGTACTTTCAAGTTTTCTTTTTGAATGTAATAGAAAGCAACTTTGATGTGTATCGAGAGTTTGAGATCTTTGTATTAAAATCAATGAAATTGGAGTTGTGGGTACTGAAAATTTTCCTTTTGGTCCAAAAATGGTCTAAGCTGTTAAAAGATTAATTTGAACAAAATCAACTTTTATTAAAACTTTTCAAAACCATTTTCGATAAGGATCACAACTTGACACACATGGAATCTATCCTCGAGATGTACAACCCCGAATCCAGCAAATGGAAAGTTGCCCCTAGACTGAATAACACTGCTCAGCACTATAATCAGCTCTTCTCTTAGGGTAAGGATCACAACCGACCTTTCAGATAATGAGTGGACAAAGATGCCTTGATTAAACACATGGACACAGTTGAGTTTGAAGTTTTTAAGGGTAAGCTTCAGAAAGAAGTTGCCTACATATCCCGAAGATGGGAATCAAGCCTTACGTAGTTTGGTTTAGGTTCACTCAGGTATTAACACTCTCATTTTGCACTCTAACTTTTGCCAATGCCGCGCTTTCTGGGTTTTCAACCTTCTGAGCTCAGTTTTTCTTTTTTTTTTTCTAATTTTTTGTTCTCTAACTTTTTCCTATGTCGCCCTTCTAGGTTTTCGGCCTAGCGAGTGTAGACGCGCCAGCGAGGGCCTTATGCTACAGTTCGGACTCAATTTGTGTTACGATCTTTAATCTGAACCAAAGAGTCCAAATCCGGCAAATCGTTTTGAGAAACAGATTTTTGAAAAGAAGTGCCAAACATGGACTGCTTTGCCAGATACAGAGTCGCCACCTAAATAATTTTTATGGGGGAATTTAGGAAACCCTGACTCGGTGCCAAAGGCCACGTGTCCGTCATCACCAAAGTTGCCTCGGCTCGGGAGCTTGGGTACGATTGGGGAAGGTCAGCTATGAGCACCCCTCTTGCCCGATCTGAAGATCGGCCTCTACTAACCGTGATATCCGTTTTTGAAAACGTTATGTGCTCTTATTCCGGTTATTAGCCTAGAATTACTATGTTATGCGCACAGCAAACAAGTATAGACCAAATCACCTAAATTGGAACAAAACATAGCATGTTTGTTTTGAAAAATGGTTTGCTACTCGCAAGTACGCTAAAATGCTGGTTTTGCCACCTTCGAGTGGGCTTTTAGAAAAACATGATTTTGCCACTATCTAGTGGGCTTAAAACTCACAGTTTTAATGCATTATTCCAATTTAGACAATTCGACCTCCACCCACAGGCATTCAAACAGTTATATCACATAAGCAGTTAGCCTCACGGTAATCATGCTGTTATGGCAACACTCACACGCATGTGGTATGCTAAAACATAAATGCTTACCGAGTACTCCAAGCCAAAACAGAAACTAGTTAGTAATCATATGCATGATCCTAGTTCATGTTAAGATGGCTAATGCAACACATGCAAGATGCAGCTACAATAGGCTCGGCTAATCTATGGATGGCATATGATAATGCTACAACTAACACGTATTCAACTTGGAATAGAAATACAATGCAGTTAGTATAATGTGCCGAGCCCGGTGCATGCAATACTGATGAATGATGCACGCATGCATAGCATAAGGTATGATAATTTAAATATGACCTATTGCTAACCATCAGAACCAGGTAAGTAAAAGGGAGAAAAAACTGGGGGTTGGAAGACATGCACACACACACCCACACTTATTACAAATTCGCCCTAGCTCGGAGGGACCGAAAGAATAATACAAATTAATTAACCTACAAGCTAATTAAATATTACAAACCCTTAACTAATTAACAAATTAATTAAGCTATTTAAAGCAGTAAAATGGCCTCGGGAAGAGGGATGCATGCAAGCTCGGATTGACTTCGCCTGGAAAACCAATGCCATGCCACTGTTGCCTCTATTTTCCCTGCTCTGCTCCTCTGAAAATTGCACAAGTCCTAGGGAGCACTCTATGGACACTGTGGAACATCACCGACTAAGACAAAACACCACCGACCATGTCCGGATGGTCATCGATCATTTGTAAAGTCATCGGCCAACAATGGATGGCCGGTCAGCAGTATAGATGGCCAGCCGGCCAAAGCTTCCTACAGAACCTGTTTTGACAGCAGCAGAAGGGAAAACAAGGCATGGCAATGCATTTCAAGAAAATGTATGCACCACCACATCCCTTATCATATTTATGACTCAAAAGGGTACGGTGCTCGATTCTCGGACCACCAATCGCGCATTTCAATGCGTGATGGCCCAAGAGATCAAGTATGCATTTTCAATGTAGAATGAATTGCACATAAACAAACAATGAGCTCAACCTCTATCATACTCAATTCAAGAGGCCAAGCATGCATGCCAATGTAATGCAACGTAGGCATGTGAGCTAAGTGTGCAACATGATCATGCAAACAACAAAACCATGTGCAATAGGCACATGAACTAAACAAGTAAGCATGCAAGGCATATAACATCAATGTTAATGACACACATGCAATAACATGAAAGGCATAACACATGTAAATATGCAAAGCAACTTAATACAAGAGGCATGCCAAATGCGATGACACTTAAACATGCAACATGTAAATAGGCTAAGTACCTAAACATACAAACATGTATAGCATGCAACAACATGCCAAAGGGATGGTCTTAAACTAATTTGGATAGCTCTCTACTAGGTCTAAAACAGCGGCCAAATGTCATGGAAATGAGGGCCAAAACACATGCAAGCATGCATGCACACAAGGTCCAACACTTAGGCACCAAAGAGCAACTTCGAAGCGCACTTAAAAGAGGATAAACATGGATACATGGCATGCATAGAAAGCTCTGAAATCATGTTATAGAAGGTGCAAAACCAAGTAAACAATTCAAGCTAAGCATGCAACAATGGTCTAAAACTCAAGGCAAGCCAAAGGGGGGTTACATGGTAGCTATACAAAGCAAAGCATGAATGACCCGAATGACCCAAAAAAGACCTCAAGCACACTAAATAATGCATAAAATCTTCACAAAGCTAAGCCAAAACAAGTAAGCATAGTGGTCTAAATGCTAGATACATGTTAAGGTAATTTCATGGCATTACAAGGCATGTATGCTAAGCAAGCATGGTGTACCAAAACCAACATACAACAATGCTATTTCATGGAAAAATAAGCATAAATAACAGCTAAGGCATGGTCAACAACAGCCTAAGCTAGGTGCTCCCTCAAGAGGCAAAAATGGTCCTTTTCAAGGACAACAAGGAGAGGGGGTGGCCCTCTCCTTCTTGGGACCTCAACGCACCATCCTTACCACTAAAATCCCTCAAGATTCCAGTGGTGAGGAGGCCCAAACAACAAAGTCCCGGAGCTCACACAAAATAGCACAAAACAAGGGCCAAACAAGGCTTAAGAGGGGTCAAACATCCCCAAAGCTTAAAACACTCTTAACAAACTATTTAGAGGCCTTAAAAACAGAAATTTTATGTCTTGTATGCAAAGCCAAAAAATAGTTGCAAGATACGTAAAAGTAGTGTGCAAAAATGGGGTAAACAGGGGTTAGTTTCTTACCCTTGAAGTCCTCCTTCACAAATGATGATCTTGTTGCCTCCTTGAGCTCAAATCCAGTCAAGAACACCAAGAACAACCCTCTGGTCCCTCAACAACCAAGAGAAGGTGTAACACTATGTGTTTGTGTGCAATAGTATGGACAAACACACACTAGACACACGCAAGAGAGTGATATAGAGATAGGAAATATGTATCAACCCGAACCCTAATCCAGATCTCCCTCTGAAATTTTTGTAACCCTAATGCCAAGAGAGGAAGCCTCTTCTTATAGGCAACTCCCTCTTGTAAGGCTTCCAAAACAAGCCATCCAAGAGGGAAATCCCACCATACACGTGTATGGAGGGGAACAGAGTGGGTGCCAGCTATCACAGCTGGCACAAAATATCTACTAAAAGTAGATGAACAGTGATCAGCCATCCAAAATTGCCATTTTGACAAAATAAATGGCCGATCGGCAACAAAGAATGCCGACCGGCAATATATATTGCCGATGGCATAAAATCACTAGCCGGTGGCCTCAAGCCATGGCCGGTGTTGTGTGGGGATGTCTCACAAGGCATTCCTTGCCCCTCCAAGGCAAAACACAAGTGTTTGGTGCAAAACCAGACACAACACGGTCGAGTCGAGAGATCCTGAGGCAAGGCGCGCAACCGAGACCTCCGGGAACTCAAGACGAACACAAACAAGGGTAGTCACCAAGTGTTCCAATGGTGACGTCCAAGTCTTGAGGACGGTCAAAAATGGGGTGTCTACAGTTGCCCCTCTTTGACAGAACTCGAAAGTCATAACAATGGCGGGAGTGCTTGTCAAAGCCTAGAGACGACCCATTTTTGACAAGGCCAAAGACTTAGACAAAGCATACAAGCTACAGATAAAGATATGCGCCCGAAGGCAGGGGCAAAAATGCAACTGACAATGCAAGAAGCCGAACATAACTTATGATCATGCAAAGAAACATAGGGACGCATCCCAGTGTTTCGGAAGGAATGAGAAACATAGGGACGTACCCCGGTGTTTCGGAAGGAATGAGAAACATAGGGACGTATCCCGGTGTTTCAGAAAAGAAGAAGAAACATAGGGACGTATCCCAGTGTTTCGGAGAGAGAGAAACGTAGGGAACATCCCGGTGTTTCGGAAAGAAATGAGAAACATAAGGACGTATCCCAGTGTTTCGGAAGGAAGGAGAAACGTAGGGACGTATCCCGGTGTTTCGAAGAGAGAGAAATGTAGGGACGTATCCCGGTGTTTCGGAAAGAAATGAGAAACATAGGGACGTATCCCGGTATTCCAAAACAAGGAGAAGAAACATAGGGACGTATCCCGGTGTTCTAAAAGGAAGGAGAAACATAGGGACGTATCCCGGAGTTTCAAAAAGAAAAGAAACATAGGGACGTATCCCGGCATTTCAAAAAGAAAAGAAACATAGGGATGTATCCCAGCGTTTCAAAAAGAAAACAAACATAAGGACGCATCTCGGCGTTTCAAAAGAAAAAGAAACATAGGGACGTATCCCGGCGTTTTGAAAAGAAAAAAAACATAGGGACGTATCCCGGCGTTTCAAAAGGAAAAGAAACATAGGGACGTATCCCGGTGTTTCAAAAGGAAAAGAAACATAGGGATGTATCCCGGCGTTTCAAAAAGAAAAGAAACATAGGGACGTATCCCGGCGTTTGAAAAGGAAAAGAAACATAGCGACGTATCCTGGTGTTTCGAAACAAAGGAGAGTGCAAAACAATGCAACTGGAAGCATGCATAACAATGCAAGTGAAGTGTGCATAACAATGCGATTGAAGCGTGCATAACAATGCAAGTAGAACATGCGTGACCGCACATGTTAGAGATGTGCAAAACAATGCAAGATAGGTACACAAGACAGTGCGAGTGAGGTGCACAAAAGAAGTGCGATAAGATGCATTTTCTATGCAAGTATGGGGGCATTTTCTATGAAATCGTGGAAAGCATAGTTTATGCAGAATCGAAAGCAAGCATATTCTATGCATGAATCATAGCGATGCGTGGCACGTATGCAACAAAAGTGTATATGAAAGTGCACATCCTATGCAATAGAGGAGCATTAAACATGTACTCTGGTGCCTCTGATTTACCTCTTAGAGGACCTTGCAACACACTCTGCTCAAAAGGGGACACCCTGTTTATATTGGCGAGAGATAACATCTACATGTGAAACCCTCAGGTGCTGCTTGGACTGCCATTCTGACTTGAAGCAGGCCTACACTCGGGGTCGAGATACACTCATACTCCAGAGAAATGGCGAGGCCTGAGAAGGTGCACCTGGAGTGCAGTCTCGGAATTTGTCGAAGTTGAAATAGACTAAGATGCTCCAAATTTTCCCTCTTTCCTTTTGCTTTACAGTCTGGAACTTATACAGCTTCAGACAGGTCCTGGTTTTACTGTTCTCACATAACCTGGGTTGAACCCTGCAGTTTTCGAAAGAACAAATTCCCTTTTTTGCACAAATGTGGAGAATGGCACAGCACTCTGAGCACACAACAAATCATTTTTTGAAATTGAGAAAATGAGTTCTCGACCAGGTATTGAGCCTACGACTGAACACAGCGAAAAAGACTCAACAACGAAAAACAAAAGGTAAACAACCTAAGCACATCGAGACACGCTCGGAACGACTCAAATCCAGAATCGAGACAAACAAAACAAGAGACACGACACACAGACGTGTTACAAAGACGAGAGACTTCTCAGCGCAGAGGAGCCAGTTTCTCTGGGTATTGTTTCCCACCCTTTTCTCATTTGTGATTCTCACGTCACTTTGGCACTCAATCTCAGTTTTTTTGAAAAAGCCATTTTCTCACTTTTTCTCTCAGCGCACATCTCTCTATTCTTCAATCTCTCATTTTTTTATCCCTCCCCTAGGTGGTTGGTGGATAAACAAGGAGTTACGGGCTCTTGCCCCTAGCATTCTGCTAGATTCTCTTCTTCTGCTCACAACAGTGATCTTCTCCCACGGAGAGGTTGTGATGTGGCTGGATGTGCAGCAGATTTGCAATTGACATCGGTTGACGATGCTTTGCTAGGGAGTTTGGATGTGATCAGATCTGTCCAGATGAGGGAGTGGAATATCTTGATCCTTTCCAGTTTGTGCTTTGCACTTGGCTTGATACCTCGTTGCTTGGAGGATGTGAGAGTTTTCTGCCTTTTTGCGGTCAGCTTGAATGGTGCCCTTTTCTGACAGGTAGAGTGTCCTTTCTGGCAGGTGCATTGACAACGGGGGAAAGACAGGAAGCCTGACTCAACTGTGCCCCTAGTTCATTATTTTGACCATTTTTTGTTCTTGCTTTCTACTAAAACAATTTTGACCAACATGAGAGTTAGATTAACATGCTTGTTTGATTTTTGATTTGAAATCATGCAAGTCAGGTTATGAGCACTGAAAATTTTCCTTTTTGGGTCCAAGAAAATGGTCCAGTTTTAGAAAAATTGAATAATTTTTTAGAGAAAATTAGTCAACCTCATTAAAAATTCTCAAAAACTATTTTTGCAAACGGCCAATGCTCAACGAGCACGGAACCTACTCTTGAGATGCACGACTTCGGATCCAAAACAATGGAAAGCTGCCCCTTGCTCGAAGAGAGCTGCATGGCAACGGAAAGTTGCCCCTTGTTTGGACGGCACCGCAGCGCATTGAATGGCAACAGAAAGTTGGCCCTTGTTTGAATGGCACCACAGCGCATTGTAGTCAGTCTTAGTGAAGGTCACAACCAAACTCTCGGATATAGAGAAGATAATGATGGTCAAAACCATTACATGGACATGGTCGAATTCGAAGTGTTTGCGGCTGGACTTCAAGATGAAGTTGCCTACGTATCCCAATTATGGGAATCAAGCCTTACATAGTTCCGGGGTAAGGTACACTCGGGTATTATCCTCTCCTTTTTAAGCTCTAACTTTTGCCAAGGCGCCCGTTGCGGGTTTTCGACCTTATGAGCTTTGTTCTTCTTTTCTTTTCAATTTTTTTTCATTTCTTTTTCTCTTCTTTTCTTTTGCATTTTTTTTTCTTTCTTTTTTTCTTTTCTTTTGCATTTTTTTTTTTTTTGCTTTTTTTTTGTATTTTTCTCTTGCTCTAACTTTTGCCTGGGTCGCCCTTCCTGGTTTTCGGCCCAGCGAGCCTCTCAAAGGGTAAAAGTGTAACAAGTCCATGCCAAATGGTTTTAGGGTTTTGAAGCCATCTGTATCCAAGAGAGTGGTTGTTGTATTGATTTACTGAAGGATCCATCTTCGGCTCTTCGAGCATATCTTACATTTTTGCCCCTAGTTTGAGGGGGGGCTTCTGATCTAGCTTTACAAGCTTCCTTTGATCTGATCTTCTTGATCTGACTTTGGTGCCTCTTGTTCGAGGGCTGCTTCAAAATGGCCACACAGGCTTCACGTTGTGGTTGCCCGTTGAACGCTCTGAACTCAGGTTCAAGGTTTGAAAGTGAGGGGTCGAATCTCGAGGCTGAGAGCGATCCTAAGCTGCACAATCTCAAGAGCAATCCCACACAAGTCTTCGCAGGACCGCGCAAAATATTTTTGAAATTTTTTAAGAAAGCGACAAATCGCTCGCGCCGAAGACAGTGTAGAACCAATCTGGATCAAGCCAGGGTCCTTCTCAATACTCACATTAACAAGCATGATCTCAATCATTAAGGGCTTAGCATGCCTCTCTTTCTCTCAATTGATCAAGTTTTGCAAAACCTGAGGAATTCCTTCCTCTTCGTTTTTATCACAATGTTTCAAAAAAAGTTTTGAAAAACTTAAGTCATTACAATGACTTCAAAGGCACAGAAAAGGCAGGCGAAGAGCACTGTCATTTCTTTCAAACTTCTGGCACAACTGGCACACGGCAGAAGCAAACACAAGAGTGTGAAAATCACTACTGTTCCATTCAAATCTGTTGGCATAACTGGCTCCAAGGCAGAAACAGACTCAAAAAAAAAGCAAAAAGACAAACACAAAACAAGATAGTGATGTCCGAGGTAACACCCCCGGAATCACCCGACTCCTACACAACAGGAGTGACTCGATACGACAAGACAGACCTCGAAACAAAAGGACTGACTCAAAACAGACTCAAAACAACACAACAAGACTGACCCAATACCCAAGTCAGAATGTACAAAACTAGCATTCACAAATGCTCAAAATAGTGCGTGCCATACCCCACATCTGGAGTAAACTGAGTGCCGCCCGCAGGTGGTCCAACCTCTGATCACATCACATTATCCCCCCACAAGTTCACTGATCAAGTGCCAATAGACCTTGCAGAGCTTGGTGCGACGATGACCTCATTGTCGATCAGATTTTGTATCTCGTGGCGAAGACGGACACAACTGTCGGTGTCATGACCGGTTTGTGGATGGAAGGCACAGTACTTAGCTGGGTCATGCTTTGCAGGGAGAGGATCGGGTAGGGGCCGTGGTTCTAACGGTTTCAGATGTCCTTTCCTGAGTAGGACCCCTAGAGCTTTAGAGAAAGGCATAAAGAGTGAGGTGAAAACCCTCTTGCCTCGGGGTAGATAGTCCGAAGTTCGAGGGTTTGAAGTGGATGCATCAACAAAGGGGGTGGCTGCTCTTGGTGTGGTGGTGGCAACCATGCCCACGTCTGAAGTCCTAGCAGCTGCATCACTGCTGGTGGTCGCATTCGAACTGCGGGTGAACGCCCTCCTGGACTGCTCCTTCTACTGGTCAATGAGGCCCTGCTTCATGGCATCCTCGATCTGTACTCCCATCTCAGGCAAATCTGAAAAGGTAGGGAAGGGGAGCACGATCATTTTTTGCATTAGCTTAGGCTGGAGATTGCGCACAATCATCCGGATTTGATCCTTATCAGTAGGCCTTAGAGTCATTATCGAGGCCTTCGCCCTCCACCGGGCCACGAATTCCGAGAAGCTCTCCGTAGGCTCCTGCCTTGTCGTCTGAAGATCACGGGTCGTAATCTCGATTTGAGTGTTATAGGAGTACTGTGCAATGAACGCCTCAGCCATCTCATCCCAGTTTCTCTTGACATCATCTTCCAGTTTTGCATACCAGATGGCTGCTACACCTGACAGGGTCCGGCCAAACAGTGAAAGCTTCTGTAGTCTGGTGAGGCCCATCGGCCTTAGAATATCTGAAAACAGTCGCAGGTGCACCATGGGATCCCCGGATCCGTCAAAACGATCAATTTGTGGCATCTTAAACCGATCTGGCAGCGTCACGGCTGCGTCGATATACCCGTCCTCAATGTCCAGAATGGACTTCACACCTTGAGATTTCTTGAACAGCTTTTCAAGCTTGCTCACTTTTAATGCCATGGGGTCCACCTCGGACTCGAAGGGAGAATCCGGTTGATTGATAGGAGTGGGTGCCTTGGATAGTTGAGGTAGAGTCGGGGGCAGAGCCGGCCCCGTTGGGATGTCTGTATCTTCGTGGTCATTGGCTGTCTCCCCGAGAGTTGGAACTCTTGGTGGGGGAGGAGCCGGGTGTGAAGTAGATACTCCAGTTTGCTGCTCTAACCTGGCAATTGTCTCTGCCTGTTGGGCTATGACCACAGCCTGTTGCTTGGCGAATTCTGCTTGACGGACAGTGTCTTGCTGCATGGCTTTCATACTATCCTGGAGTTGGCGCACCATCTCTTCCAGACTCGACATATTGTTCCGATCTAACTGAGCAACCGGTATACCTTCCAGAGGTAAAAACAAATATCTCAACCCAACTGCACATAGGTGAGATGGATAATGACTGCTGATTCGAAGACTGATGATCTGTGCCTGACTGGCGTTTTTACCCTGTCTCTAGTGAAGTAAGACCGATTGCCCTTGAACTGAATCTTTGACCCGACAAAGTCTATCAGCACAAATCCAACGTACCCGGGGGATAGTGAAGCCTTCTGAAGCTATGGTTCCAAGACTACCTAGCAAAAGAGAAAACAGACAGCATCTCAGCCCAATTTCACTGGAACGGATAGTGGAACGACTGTACTCAATACTGATAACTGTTACCCAAATATCTGTCTGTAAGCTGATACCCTCGAGTAAAACTGATTCCCCAAATACTGATGCTGATGCCCACAGGCCTGATACCCGGACTTGCAAACTGGTATATGCGTTCCTGTAGAGATACACTCTAAAAGCACATAGCAAGTAAGAGAGAGCCAAAACACCCCTATGTTGGGGTAGAGTTTCCCTGTCCTATTTTGTCAGGAACTAGGGTTTCACTACGCACACAGCGGTTTCAAACAACCTAACATCGGGTGAGCAACCTGTCCTAGTTTGGAATGGTCACTATGGATTTCAATATGCACTAGGTTGAATGGTCAAAAAGGGTGCCCCGGTAAAACCGAGGTTTGTGTTCCCATACTGTCAGAGCCCATAACCGGTCAGCCTTATGGCCATGCCTTGACAAGACAAGCCTCCGGTAAACCGTTCAGGAATGGCAGATGGCAAACACGGTGTCCTAGGCGCACCAATGCACATGCAATGCAAAGAAACACATAAGTGTAATCAAAACAGGATATCACGAGTTCGAGTCAAGCTCTCTAAAATCCCCAGCAGAGTCGCCAGAAACTGTAGACGTGCCCGCGAGGGCCTTATGCTACAGTTCGGACTCAATTTGTGTTACGGTCCTTAATCTGAACCAAAGAGTCTAAATCTGGCAAATCGCTTTGAGAAACAGATTGTTGAAAAGAAGTGCCAAACATGGACTGCTTTGCCAGATACAGAGTCGCCACCTAAAGATTTTTATGGGGAAATTTAGGAAACCCTGACTCGGTGCCAAAGGCCACGTGTCCGTCATCACCAAAGTTGCCTCGGCTCGGGAGCTTGGGTACGATTGGGGAATGTCAGCTATAAGCACCCCCTCTCGCCCGATCCAAAAATCGGCCTCTACTAACCGTGATATCCGTTTTTGAAAACACTATGTGCTCTTATTCCGGTTATTAGCCTAGAATTGCTATGTTATGCGCACAGCAAACAAGTATAGACCAAATCGCCTAAATTGGAACAAAACATAGCATGTTTGTTTTGAAAAATGGTTTGCTACTCGCAAGTACGCTAAAATGCAGGTTTTGCCACCTTCGAGTGGGCTTTTAGAAAAACATGATTTTGCCACTATCTAGTGGGCTTAAAACTCACAGTTTTAATCCATTATTCCAATTTAGACAATTCGACCTCCACCCACAGGCATTCAAACAGTTATATCACATAAGCAACTAGCCTCATGGTAATCATGCTATTATGGCAACACCCACACGCATGTGGTATGCTAAAACATAAATGCTTACCGAGTACTCCAAGCCAAAACAGAAACAAGTTAGTAATCATCTGCATGATCCTAGTTCATGTTAAGATGGCTAATGGAACACATGCAAGATGCAGCTACAATAGGCTTGGCTAATCTATGGATGGCATATGATAATGCTACAACTAACACGTATTCAACTTGGAATAGAAATACAATGCAGTTAGTATGATGTGCCGAGCCCGGTGCATGCAATACTGATGAATGATGCACGCATGCATAGCATAAGGTATGATAATTTAAATATGACCTAATGCTAACCATCAAAAGCAGGTAAGTAAAAGGGAGAAAGAAGTGGGGGTTGGAAGACATGCACACACGCACCCACACTTATTAGAAATTTGCCCTCGCTCGGAGGGACCGAAAGAATAATACAAATTAATTAACCTACAAGCTAATTAAATATTACAAACCCTTAACTAATTAACAAATTAATTGAGCTATTTAAAGCAATAAAATGGCCTCGGGAAGAGGGATGCATGCAAGCTCGGATTGACTTCGCCCGGAAATCCAATGCCATGCCACTGTTGCCTCTATTTTCCCTGCTCTGCTCCTCTGAAAATTGCACAAGTCCCAGGGAGCACTCTATGGACACTGTGGAACATCACGGGCTAAGACAGAACACCGCCGGCCATGTCCGGATGGTCATTGACCATTTGTAAAGTCATCGGCCAACAATGGATGGCCGGTCGGCAGTATAGATGGCCGGCCAGCCAAAGCTTCCTGCAGAACCTGTTTTGACAGCAGCAGAAGGGAAAACAAGGCATGGCAATGCATTTCAAGCAAATGTATGCACCACCACATTCCTTATCATATTTATGACTCAAAGGGGTACGGTGCTCGATTCTCGGACCACCAATCGCTCATTTCAATGCGTGATGGCCCAAGAGATCAAGTATGCATTTTCAATGTAGAATGAAAGGCACATAAACAAACAATGAGCTCAACCTCTATCATACTCAATTCAAGAGGCAAAGCATGCATGCCAATGTAATGCAACCTATGCATGTGAGCTAAGTGTACAACATGATCATGCAAACAACAAAACCATGTGCAATAGGCACATGAACTAAACAAGGAAGCATGCAAGGCATATAACATCAATGTTAATGACACACATGCAATAACATGAAAGGCATAACACATGTAAATATGCAAAGCAACTTAATACAAGAAGCATGCCAAATGGGATGACACTTAAACATGCAACATGTAAATAGGCTAAGTACCTAAACATACAAACATGTATAGCATGCAACAACATGCCAAAGGGATGGTCTTAAACTAATTTGGACAGCTCTCTACTAGGTCCAAAACAGCGGCCAAATGTCATGGAAATGAGGGCCAAAACACAAGCAAGCATGCATGCACACAAGGTCCAACACTTAGTCACCAAAGAGCAACTTCGAAGCGCACTTAAAAGAGGATAAACATGGATACATGGCATGCATAGAAAGCTCTGAAATCATGTTATAGAAGGTGCAAAAGCAAGTAAACATTTCAAGCTAAGCATGCAACAATGGTCTAAAACTCCAGGCAAGCCAAAGGAGGGTTACATGGTAGCTATATAAAGCAAAGCATGAATGACCTGAATGACCTAAAATAGACCTCAAGCACACTAAAACATGCATAAAAGCTTCACCAAGCTGGGCCAAAACAAGTAAGCATAGTGGTCTAAATGCTAGATACATGTTAAGGCAATTTCATGGCATTACAAGGCATGTATGCTATGCAAGCATGGTTTACCAAAACCAACATACAACAATGCTATTTCATGGCAAAATAAGCATAAATAACAGCTAAGGCATGGTCAACAAGAGCCTAAGCTAGGTGCTCCCTCAAGAGGCAAAAATGGTCCTTTTCAAGGACAACAAGGAGAGGGGGTGGCCCTCTCCTTCTTGGGACCTCAAGGCACCATCCTTACCATTGAAATCCCTCAAGATTTCAGTGGTGAGGAGGCCCAAAAACCAAAGTCCCGGAGCTCACACAAAATAGCACAAAACAAGGGCCAAACAAGGCTTAAGAGGGGTCAAACAACCCCAAAGCTTAAAACACTCTTAACAAACTATTTAGAGGCCTTAAAAATAGAACTTTTATGTATTGTATGCAAAGCCAAAAAATAGTTGCAAGATAGGTAAAAGTAGTGTGCAAAAATGGGGTAAAAATGGGTTAGTTTCTTAGCCTTGAAGTCCTCCTTCACAAATGATGATCTTGTTGCCTCCTTGAGCTCAAATCCAGTCAAGAACACCAAGAACAACCCTCTGGTCCCTCAACAACCAAGAGAAGGTGTAACACTATGTGTTTGTGTGCAATAGTATGGACAAACACACACTAGACACACACAAGAGAGAGATATAGAGATAGGAAATATGTATCAACCCTAACCCTAATCCAGAGCTCCCTCTGAAATTTTTGTAACCCTAATGCCAAGAGAGGAAGCCTCTTCTTATAGGCAACTCCCTCTTGTAAGGCTTCCAAAACAAGCCATCCAAGAGGGAAATCCCTCCATACACGTGTATGGAGGGGAACAAAGTGGGTGCCAACTATCACAGCTGGCACAAAATATCTACTAAAAGTAGATGAACAGTGATCGGCCATCCAAAATTGTCATTTTGACAAAATAAATGGCCGATCGGCAACAAAGAATGCCGACCGGCAATATATATTGCCGATGGCATAAAATCACTGGCCGGTGGCCTTGAGCCATGGCCGGTGATGTGTGGGGATGCCTCACAAGGCATACCCTGCCCCTCCAAGGCAAAACGCAAGTGTTTGGTGCAAAACCAGACACAACACGGTCGAGTCGAGAGATCCTGAGGCAAGGCGCGCAACCGAGACCTCCAGGAACTCAAGACGAACACAAACAAGGGTAGTCACCAAGTGTTCCAATGGTGACGTCCAAGTCTTGAGGGCGGTCAAAAATGGGGTGTCTACAGCGAGCCACTCAAGGATAGTATTTCTTCAACTTGTCCATGTTGATTGGCTGGAAGAATTCGAGGCCATCTAGGTCCATAAGAATGACGGTTCCACCCGACCAGATTGATTTGATGATATAAGAACCAGTCCAATTGGGTCTGAACTTGCCCCTAGGGTTGTGGATGGGAGCTCGGTTGTCTTTCAGCACCAAATCCCCTTCTTTAAGATTCTTGGACTTAACTTTCTTGTTAAAAGCCCCAGAAATTCTGCGTTGATAACCCTGGAGATGGTACAGTGCTTTCAGCCTCCTCTCATCGAAGAACATCAGTTCTTCGAACCTACTCTGCTGCCAATCTACTTATACTATCTGGCACTTAGCCATTACCCACAGTGACGAAACCTCTATTTCGATCAGCAAAACAATCTCTATCCCATAAACCAGAGAATACGAAGTTGCCCCAGTAGATGTTCGAATTGAAGTCTTGTAGCCCTAGAGAGCAAATGGCAATTTGTCCGGCCAATCCCTGTAAGTCTCGACCATTTTCTGCAAAATGTGCTTGATGTTCTTGTTAGTGGCCTCAACAACTCCGTTGGTTTGCGGTTGGTATGTGGATGACTTATGAAAAGCCACATTGTATTTCTCTAACAAGTCGATCACTTCTCTCTTAAAATCGGAGCCATTGTCTAAAATGATTTCATTCGGGACCCCATAACAACAAATGATGTTATTCCTGATGAACTTGGCTACATGCAACGCCTTCAGCATTGCACAGGATTGGGATTCGACCCACTTTGTAAAATAGTTTATTGCCACCAGGATATACTCATGCCCATTCGAGCCTTTTGGCATAACTGCCCCAATAACATCAATTCCCCGAACTGAAAACGGCCATGGTGAAGTCATGTTGTACAGCATCGACGACGAGATATTCATGCGATTTGCATATATTTGGCATTTGTGGCATCATCGAACAAAACCGATACAATCCTCCTCCATAGTTGACCAGTAATAACCCTGACTGAGAATCTTCTGGGCTAGCATTACTCCGCTCATGTGTGATCCACACTCTCCTCCGTGGATGGCCTCCATTAGGCGCTTTGACTCTTCTGCATCAACGCAAATCTTGTGCACTCTCAGATGGCCTCATTTGTACAACTTACCCCCGCAGATGATAAACTGAGCAGCCATTCACCATATTGCCCTTTTATCTTTAACATTTGCCCCTAGTGGATAAGCTTTCCTTTCCAAGAAGTTCCAAACATCATAATACCGGGGGTTTTGATCTTGTACTTCATCAATTATGGCAATCAACTCATAGGCTGTGTGTACCTCCGTTCAATAATGATCGGACGCATCTGGACTCCCGAAGGGATGTCTATCATGGAAGATAGAGTTGATAAGGCGTCAGTGAACTTGTTGTTTTCTCTTAACAGATGCGTGAAGGTTAGCTTCTCAAACCTAGGAATCAGAACATCTAGGGTTTGGTGATAGATTTCCTTCCTTTCATCCTTAACCTTCCAGTCTCCTTTTGCTTGAGACACAACCAGGTTCAAGTCCCCAATGACGTCCAACCTTTTTGCCCTTTATTCTAGGGTGGCTTCTAAGCCAGCGATACACGCTTCGTATTCTGCTTCGTTGTTAGATACATTGAACTGGATTTTGAAGGCTAAAGGTATGTGGGAATCGTCGGGTGCTATCAGCAACACCCTTATCCCAAAACCATGCTGATTATACGCTTCGTCAAAGTACATTGTCCAAGTTTCTTTCTCGACTTGCAGAATGGCATCATCTGGGAATAGGTATTCTACGGCTTCGTCCCCTTCTACTGGGTGATCAGCTAAGAACTTTGCTACAGCTCTCCCCTTAACTGAATTGTGAGTCACATACTTCAGATCAAATTCGAACAAAAGAAGCAACCAACAAGCTAGCCTACCTGTAAGCGCTGGTTTCTCAAAGAGATATTTGATGGGATCTAATCTTGAAAGCAAAATTACAGAGTGAGCTAACAGGTAGTGCCTCAACTTCCTGGTAGCCCATACTAAGGCTAAGCAAGCCTTCTCCAGTTGGGTGTAACGGGTCTCATAATCCAGCTTCTTCTTGCTTAGGTAATAGATGGCTTTCTCCACTCTATCCTCAGATTCCAGCGCAAGCATGCAGCCCATAGTCGTGTCGGTAACTGAAAGATACAAAATCAATGGCTTCCCCGTCTCTGGCGGCGACAACACGGCCGAGTTCTGAAGGTACTGCTTAATCTGCTCAAAAGCAACTTGGCATTGGTCATCCCATTGGAATTTCTTTCTTTTCTTCAGGAGACCAAATAATGGTTCACAAGTCAAGGTTAATTTTGCAATAAACTGTCTTATGAATTGCACTTTACCCAGAAAGCCTCACACCTCCTTTTCAATCCTTGGTGGTGGCATTTCTAGTATAGCCTTATTTTTGAAGGATCAACCTCGATGCCCCTCTGTGTGATCAAGAAACC
Source organism: Camellia sinensis (assembly GCF_055761805.1). Lineage (NCBI taxonomy): Eukaryota > Viridiplantae > Streptophyta > Magnoliopsida > Ericales > Theaceae > Camellia > Camellia sinensis. The sequence continues at coordinate 40,329,597 of NC_138961.1, read as the reverse complement.
CAGCATTTTCTCTACTATGACACCAAAAGTGCATTTCTGTGGATTTAGCCTCAACTGATATTCTCTGATCTGTTGGAAGAATTTCTTCAAGGTGGTGCAGTGGCCCTCTCTTTCCTTGGACTTGACAATCATGTCGTCCTCATACACCTCAACCTCTTTGTGGATCATTTCATGCAAGATAGTGGTTATAGCCCATTGATAAGTAGCCCCAGCATTTTTCAAACCGAACGGCATCTCCTTATAGTAGTAGGTTCCCCATGGTGTGGTGAAGGCAGTCTTCTCCTTGTCCTCGAGTGCCATCATGATCTGCTTATACTTAGAAAACCCATCCATAAAGGAGAGCAATGCATGGCCTGTGGTGAAGTCAGCTAATTCATCGATGTGCAGTAAAGGAATGTCATCCTTCGGACTAGCTTTATTCAGATCTCTAAAGTCCACACACACCTGAATTCTACCATCTTTCTTCGGCACTGGAACAATGTTGGCCAACCAAGTCGGATACTCAGATACTAGCAACAATCTGGCGTCTATCTACTTGGTGACCTCCTCTTGATCTTTAAAGCCCAATCCGGGTGTATTCTCTGAAGTTTCTGCTTGATGGGTAGGGCCTCGGGGTCAAGAGGGATCCGATGCTGTACAATCTCAGGATCGATTCCAGGCATGTCTTCATAGTACCACGCGAAAACATCTTTGAAATCTTTTAATAAAGCGACTAAGCGTTTGCGTTCCTCCGAAGACAATGTGGACCTAATCTGGACCAGACGTGGATCCTTCTCAGTACCCACATTAATTGGAATGATTTCATAAACAAGGGGTTTTACAAACCTCTCCTCCTCTCGATCAATCAAATGTTTCAAAATCTGAGAAATTCCTTCCTTGTCGTTTTTATCAAAATTTTGAAAGTCATAATCAATGCAATATGCAAGTGGCATAAAGAAGTACTTGGAAACAGCAGTAGTATCATTCTCATTCAAAGCATCCAGCTCATCCAATTCCTCGGTTACAACCGACTCAAAAGAAAAGGAAAAAGACGACCTCTGGGTTATCAACCCCAAGAATACCGGACTCCGACTCAGAAGAGCTGGAATCTGACTCCGACTCCACAGACTCTGTGGAATTAGATTCCAACTCATTACCTAATTCAGAACTACTGGACAAAAAGCCCTCCTCTAGCTGCCAAATAAGAGAGGGTGCCTTAGATGCATCTATAATACCATCGGAAAGGTCCACACCTGATTGATCTCCGATCATGGAAACAGTGAAGTCATCCCCCAAGCTCTCCAGTTTGATCTGAGGATCAGAAAGGAGACACGTCAGCGCTGCTCCTATCTCAAGTTCAATGCTGTTGGACTCATCCTCTGTACTCTATTCTGCCTTAGCAATTAATTCAGTCTGTTCCTCTGAGGCTTCATTCTCTTGCAACTATAGGTCAAAGAAAATCTCATAGCCGGGCGGACACCGCTTCTCAGAGTTCATCCATTGCTCAGGAAAGCCGAAAAATGGGAAGTCTTCCCCCTCTCGGACAAAGCGGCCGTTCAGAGTTTTCTGAATTGGTGTATGCACAAGCTCATAGTGCTTCCCACTTTGTTTAGCTTTGGCTCTTCCTGCCATTTTCTTCCATTTTCTTACCCAGTCCTTCTTGGTAGGCGTGTAATCGAGGCCAAAGGTATGAGGGCTATGTGGCACTTCGACCAATGCAGTAACGCCCTTCCAACCGCTCTTTCCTAATCCCATCTCGGGTATATGTTGTAGCTTGTTCATAAGGTAAACTGATTGAGCACTGACGCACAACCCCTCATAAACAGCCAAAGATATTTTGCACTATCCAGGCATCAACCAAGGTAAATCCAGATAGGAAAACATCCTCATCGCCGTGTACAATCTCCAGTACTGGTGTGGTGACCTCAGACGGAGGATGGATAGATGAATTTCCAAACACAATGGCTACCCCCTTTCCAAGAGGGTACTTCAGCATCTGATGAAGAGTGAAAGAGATAGCTTTCACTTAGTGCAGCCACGACCGTCCAAGGAGAAAGTTAAAAGTGGCTGGAACATCCAGGATGTGAAACTCAATATCCTATTGTGCCGAGCCAACCTGTGTTCTGATCTGAACTACCCACATTACCTCTCGACTTGTGTTGTCGTAAGCTCGGATCACCTGGGTCGTTGGTACAAAATCTGCTGGCTTCAAGCTAATAGCATAGGCTGTGCAAGACAGACAAACATTAATTACAAACCCAGTGTCCCCCAATACAACCGGCACCCACTTCTCTCTGTACTCAATTGAGATGTATAGCTGTTTGTTATGCGCAGAGCCCTCAGGCGGCAATTCCTTATCTGAGAAGGTCAAAGTAGGCGAAGCCCCTCCCATAAGACAAGTCCCACTAGTTGTTCGAGAGTTGTGTCGATAGACAGCTTAGCCTTATCCATTGCTGATAGGACGGCTTGCCTGTGTACTCGCAAAGCCATGAGCAACCCCCAAATGGACATGTCTGCTTGAATCTTTTTAGCTGCTTCAGTACAGCTTCTTTTTCTAACTGTTTGTTCTTTTGTTTTTCGGCCTCTTTATCCTTTCCAGATGCTTCTGGTTGGTCCAAGTGTGGGGGCTTGAAGTACCGCTCGTTTTTAGTCATGTGATCCACTTCCTAATAATACCAAGTATCGTTTGGCTGGTCTTGGCCCCAATCTTCATCAGTATAGGCAAGATATAGATCATCATCTTCTCACTATATTCCTTCGGCAACCGACAGGTAATTATTCAGTTCCGTTGTAATTACTCTCACATCACAGTCATCCCTCGTAGGGTGTTTGGCTTTTCCAGCTTCCTGACTATTTCCATCCCTTTCTTGTTCAAACCACTTCAGTGCGGCTGCTTGTTCCGTATCAACAATACTAACAATGCTCAATTCTTGAGCCACTTGTTTCAGACCAACGTCTTCTGGCAGCTTACCCTTGTCTTCAGTCGTTCTGCCCTTGTAGCAGTTCCTGCTTCTGGCTGTTCCAGCTTTGATTAAAGTCCCTCATCTATGTTAGGTTCATCATTGAGCCATCCCGAATTATCCGTTGACCTGTCCAGATCGAACCAGTTAATCTGTACATTCCTTGGATCTTGTTCATCGAAGAACTGTAGATTGTTGATGTCCTCCTCCATATCAGCTAAGTCATCCAAACCCTGGCTTGGCTCATCCTCCCGGACTACATTGACCCCCATTCTTATTGGCAACTTTACAATTGGTCTGGGCTGATTGGTTGGCACAATATAACAGCATGGGTTGTGCTCCTCCTCAGATAAATCCACGGAGCCCTCAGGCATTGGACTGGTATTCTCATTCTCCACCAAAGTTAGCCTACTTTCATTTACCACAGTCACCACCACCGATTCGAGTAAGAATGTTGACGCGTTCATCATGCACAAATCTGTGCTTTTCGGGATGAAAGCGCCGGATTAGGTAGGTGGGAGGGGGTGATGTATATACTGGGGTCATAAGGGATGGCCAGTGTATGGATAAGGTTTATTTACCAGGGTGGAGGGGCTTGGTTTTGTGGTGGGAGAGGATTTGTAGTGACATTGGGTTTTTTAGGAGGTGTTACCATTTTGTTGTCAATGAGATCTTGAATCTCATGACGCAATCTGAAGCATAGGTCAGTGTTGTGACCATGCTGTTGGTGGAAGGCATAGTATTTGGCTAGGTTGTGTGTAGGAGGGAGAGGATTGGGCAATGGGCATTGTTCCAACGGCTTCAAATGCCCTTTTCTGATCAGGACTCTCAAGGCTGTGGATAGAGACATGTAGAGTGGGATGAAAACCCTTTGGCCTCAGGCTTGGTGCTTTGAGGTTTGTGAGGTTGTATCGGATGTACCAGCAAAGGGGTTGGCAGCTTTAGGTGTGGTAGTGACCATACTAACATTGAAAGGCCTTGCAGCTGTGTTACTACTCGTAGTCGCATTGGATTTGCGCATGAAAGCCCTCTTGGGTTGCTCTTTCTTGTGGTCTACCAGACCCTGCTTCATTGCATCCTCTATTTGAACCCCTATGTCATGGAGGTCAGCAAAAGTAGACAAAGGTAAGACTATCATCTTCTGTAACAGTCTTGGTTGCAGGTTACGGACCACCAATCTGATCTGGTCCTTTTCAACCGGTCGGGTGGTCATCACAGAGGCCTTGGCCCTCCATCGGGTGACAAAATCGGAGAAACCCTCCTTCGATTCCTGGCAAGTTGCTTCGAGATCACGAGTAGTGACCTCGATCTGAGTGTGTGTAGGAGTACTGCGCTATGAAGGCCTCGGCCATCTCCTCCCAATTTCTCTTCACAGAGTCTTCGAGTTTGGCGTACCAGATGGCCGCTATACCTGACATGGTCCGGTCGAAGAGGGATAACTTCTTCAGTCTAGATAGGCCCATCGGCAGCAAAATGTCTGAAAATAGTCGGAGATGGACCATGGGGTTACCTGAGCCATCAAAGTGGTCTATATGCGGCATTTTGAACTTCTCTGGCAAAGTCACTGCCAAGTTAGTATAGCCGTCCTCAATATCCGGGATTAAATTGACGCCCTGAGCTTGTTTAAAGAGCTTTTCAAGCTTGCTAACTTTTAGTGCAGTAGGGTCGACCTCAAACTCAAAGAGGGCCTCCCTTTGGTATATCGGTGCTTTGGAGGTCTGGGGTGGAATTGGGTCCACTGGGATGCCCACATTTTCCTAGACATTAGCTATGAGAGCAGTAGCTCCGGGTACCGGAATGTTTACAAGAAGTGGATAGGATGCAGAGCCTACTGCTTGCTGCGGATGTTGTTGTTGTAGCCTAGCGATCAACTCAGCCTACTGGGCTGTAATTTCTGCTTGGCGGGTGGTGACTTCTGCCTGGCGAGCAGCATCTAGCTGCATAGCTTCGATAGTTTGTTAAAGTTGTCAAAGCATATCTTCCATGTTGGCTGGAGGATTTTTAACTGATGGAACCGGCGAATACTCTCTGTCTAGAGTAGAAGCAGATGATTGGGCCTGACTGGACACAGGCGAGGCAAATGGTGACTACTGAATTGACGAATTCTGCTGAATCCTCCTCCGTCTAGTAATCGGCGGGACTAATACAAACACTGGTTGTTCACTTACAAGATCCCCAGATCGATAAAGTCGCCTTACTTAAGTCCAGAGTGCTTGGGGGGTAACAGACTCGTCTAAAGCAATCGTGAAAGACTACCTTGCAAAAAGAAAAATAAAGTGAAAGAAACAAAAATGAAAAATCGCACAGCACCTCGGCTCAAACAGAAACAACACAGTTGTGATCATAAACTGGATAACTGTACTCAAACACTGATTTCTGCCCCAAAACTGCTACCCAAACTTGCAACTGATACATACATTTTTACAGAGTTTCACTCTAAAAAGCACGTATCAAGCAAGTGAGAGCCAAGACACCCCTATGATGGGGTAGGGTTACCCTGTCCTAATTTCGTCAGGAGTTAGGGGTTCACTACACAACACAAGCGGTTTCAAACAATTCCTACATCTAGGTGAGCAATATGTCCTAGTTTAGAACAATCTCTACAGTTTCCGATACGCAACTAGGCCAATTAGTCAAAAAGGGTATGTCGGCGAGACCACCTAATATACCTGTCACACCTAACACCAAGAAGTGAAAGGAGGATCAAACAGTATAGCAGTAGTCCAGATCCAAGGGTTGTGTTCCCATCGTGGCAAAGCCCGCAACCGGTCAGCCTTTTGGCAAGCTTTTCCAAGCAAGCCTCCTGCAAACCGTTCAAGAATAGCAGATGGCAAACAATGTGACTTAGGCGCACCAATACAAATGCAAATGAAAAGAAACACATAAGTGTAGATAAAATAACATATCACGAGTTCGAGTCAAGCTCTCTAAGTCCCCAGCAGAGTCGCCAGAAACTGTGGACTTGCCTTTTTCTTGCGCCCCGCCTTTCCGAAAGGTTTGAAAATGAAAGGCCTCACAGTTCGGACTCCCGCGGTTCTGAATCTAATCTCACAAGTGCAATGTGAAATTGATACTCACCAAAGAGTCCAAATCTGGCAAACCTTTTTGGAAAATTGATTTTAAATCAAACAATGCCAAAATTGGACTACTTTTCCAGATACAGAGTCGCCACCTAAATATTTTATTTTGGAAAAATTTACGAAACCCTGACTCGTGCCAAAGGCCACGTGTCCGTCATCACCAAAGTTGCCTCAGCTCGGGAACTTGGGTACGAGAGGGGAAGGTCCTGAAATGAGCACCCCCACTCACCCGATCAAAGATCGGCCTCTATTAATCATGATATGCATTTTTATAAACATTATGTGTTCTTATTCTGGTTGTTAAACTGGATTTACTATGTGACACACACAAGCAAGTATAGACTAGTCGCAAGACTTGGAACAATTCAACTCATATTTGTTTGCAAAAATGGTTTGAATTTGCCACCCTCAAGTGGGCTTAAAGATGCGGATTTGCCACCTTAAGTGGGCTTAAACCATGATTTTCCACAACAAAGTGGGCTTAAAACTTACATTTATTAAATCGTTCCAATTCAAACAACCAAGCCTTCATCCACAGGCATTCATGCAGCTTAGCAAGTAAGCACATAGCCTCATGGCAAGCATGCGAAACATGACAATATGGCAATCACACTCATGCAAGTATGATAAAGCATGAAAGCTTGTCGAGTACTCCAAGCCAAAACAAAAACTAGTTAGAAAGATGCATGATCCTAACTATACAAGATGCCTAATGCAACATATGCAATAATGCAATTAATAGGCTCGGCTACTACTATGGCATTTACAACACTTTGATAGCATGCTTTGAAACACATATTCGAAGAAGTATTGAAATTGCAATGCAGTTTGAATGATGCGCCGAGCGTCAGTGCATGCAAGACAAATGAATGGATGCAAACATGCAAGCATAAGGTATGCTAATTGAAAATGTCCCTAATCTAACCATCAAAAGCGATTAAATAAAAGGGAGAAAGACGTGGGGTTGAAAGACATACACACATGCACAATATCACGCCATCGCGAAGGAGGGTCCGAATGAAATAAGACCCAACTAATACAACACTTGAAATGAATTAACTAACTATTCTAAGCTAATTAATGATTACAAGCCGAAATCGAATAAGTAGTTACACTAATTAATTACAACACTTGAACTAACTAGCCATTCAAAGCTAACTAAAGTGATTGAACTAATTAATTAGCTACCACTAACTAACTAAACAAAGCAGTTAGACGGCCTCAGGAAGCGAGGGATGCATTCATGCTCGGTTTCTCCACCCGTAAATGCCACCGCTTCGCCATTGAACGCCGCTATTTGCACTTATTTGAACACCAACAGTGTTGCCATCTCCCAGAATGCTTCTGCTTCAACTAAGGAATACACTTGTGCAAAATTTTCATTGATGGACGATCAGCTACCAATGGTGGCCGTCGGCTACCATTGGTGGCCCGTCGGCTACTGCTGGTGGCCTGTCGGCTACGCCTTCCTTGAACTTCCTTTTGCTAGAACAAAAAGCAAACAGAGGCAAAGCAGTGTATTCTCAAGGTTTGTCTGTACTGTTACCCCCTTTATCATTACACAAGCTCAAAGGAGTACAACTCTTGGCGCTCAGACCATCAACCAAGCATTTTTCATGCATGATGGCTAAGGAACCAAGCTTGTATAAGCTTAATGAGTGCAAAACAAGACTTAACATGACCACCACCCTATCATGCGTGATCAAGGGTGATGGTGACCAAGGAAAGTGACACATTTCATCACTTTGAGTATGAAATGTCCCATTTTCCTCGTGTTCGAATTAACGTCTGATCCGAACACATGCAATTCAATATAAAAGATGCTTGTCTTGCCTATTTTACTCGTCATGTTTTGTTTACTCATTTTAGATTACCAATCCATTCTTTAATTGGTTTAGTCCAAAAGTGAGTGTCCTCTAATGGAAAAAGGGCTTAAACCGCAAATGCCTTGGGAATGAAAGAGACCAGATGTCATTGATAATGAACCCCCGAAGGGATTAAACCATTAAGCATGAATGTCTCGGTTTCACACTTAAGCAAACAAGTGGTTTAAAGCCACTTTCAAAGCAAATGGAAAAGTGAAGAATAGAGAGAATGCAAAGATTTTAGTGCTGAAATCGAGTGCAAAATAACACTAAAACATGCTTTCAACTCAAAGCAATGATAATTAAAGCAATAAAACACTAAGCTAACGAAGGAATTAACACTACAACCATGCCACACAAGGCTCAAAGGACTTAACCAGCCCAAAATAGAGGTAAAACGGGTCAAAATAGTAGCAAAAACATGTTGGACCAAAGCTAACTTAGGCTAGAAAAACATGCCAACATGTGATGCTAACTCGGCATGCAAGCAAGACATAAGGAGGGGAGGCTAACCCCTCCAATTTTGAAATTCAAAAGAAGGTTTTTGTCACTGAAAAACTCTGAATTTCAGTGGTTAAAAGACCCAAAAATTTTAACTTGAATGTGATGAAAAGTAGCACAAAAAGCTTCACAAGCTAAGGAGGAAAAGGGGGGGCAACCCCCCAACTCACAAAGGTTCAAACCACCACTTTTATGTCTCAAAAACAAGGTTTTTTACAGTTCAAAAATAGTCTTAAAATAGTTGAAAAAGATGGCAAAGCAAGTATGCACAATATGTTTAAATGAGGTAAGTTCTATACCTTTGAAGCAAAGCACAATTCAGCCACAAATTCAAGCTCAAACCCCCTTCCAAAACTTAAACACAACTCTAGGGGACCTTAGCTCAATGGTGGTCAAGTTTGGTGAAGGTTTGGTGTGCAAAAGTGTAGAGAAAACTAACTTTGAAGCACAAAATATCAAGTGAGAGAAAGAAAGCTAGAGAGAGAGAAATTTTTGGTCTAAAATGTCTAACTCTTCAAAAATGGGGGAGGACACCACCTATATATAGAAAATCAAAGTTTGAGCTTGTATACATCCTACCATACACATGTATGAAGATGTAGCTCAGTGAACAACAACTGGCACAGCTGGCAAACAAATATCTGAAAAAGGGGACCAATGGCTGTCAGCCACCACTAGTAGCCGACAGGCACAAACCATGGCTGAAAATCCAGGGGATGGCTGACAAGTTATGCACTCCTCCAAACAAGTGGTAACAAGTTCTTGATCCAAAAACATGACAAAACAGACAAGGTTTAGAGGCTCAAAGACCAGGCATTCCGCCGAGGACTTTGGGCGCTCAAAATGAACACAAACAAGCACAATCATCGAGGGCATAAACGATGATGTCTAAGTCTTGAGGAGGGTAAAAAATGGGGTGTCTACAAAAGGCTCTGCACACAACAAGCCTCTATACATATCAGTGGAGCGCCGTGAAAAGTGGGTACCAGTGGTATTTGTCAACATCAAGTCAGCAATCACCGTTTGTCCTTGTCGCAGAGTTTATGCTATTGGCCTGAGACCAGTAGATTTCGTATAGATAACCCAAGTGATCTGGGCATATGACAATGCCAACAGAGAGGTAATAAGAACAGTACAGATCAGAGTACAGGTTGGCCCAGCTTAACAAGATATCAAGTTCCATGTCCTGGATGTTCTGCCATTTTCAACTTACTACTTGGGCAACCCTGGCTGCACCAAGTGAAAGAAAGTTGTCTCTTCCACCCTTCACCAAATGCTGAAGTACCCCCATGGGAAGGGGGTGGCTATTGTATTCGGGAATTCATCTATACATCCTCCGCTAGAGGTAACTATGCCTGTGCTGGAAATTGTTTATGGAGAAGAGGATGTTTTCCTCTCTAGATTTACCCTAGCTGAGGCCCAGGCAGTGCAAACCATGTTAGCAGCTAATGAGGGGTTGTATGTTAGTGCCTAATCAATCTACTTCATGAACAAGTTTCAACACTTGCTAGGAATGGGTTTGGGAAGAAGTGGTCGGAAGGGTATCACAGCAGTGGCCGATGTTCCACACAACCCGCATGCCTTTGGTCTTGGCTATATGCCCACCAAAAAGGATTGGGTTAGGAAAGGGAAAGAGATGGCCAACAGAGCCAGAGCTAAGCAAACCGAGAAGCGCTACGAGCTTGTGCACAGACCAATTCGAGGAACTCTAAATGGTCATTTTGTTTGGGAATGTGAAGACTTCCCATTTTGTGATTTCTTTGAACCCTAGTTCAATTCTGAGAAGAAGCGGGTTCCTAGCTTTGAAATTTTCTTCGACTTGCAACTACAAGACAGTGATAATGCGAAAATGGCTGAACCGATTGCTCAAGCTACGAAGAGCACAAAAAGTGATTTTGACAACAACGTGCTTGAAGTAGTAGCACCATCGGTATGTCTCCTTTTGGATCCTCCGATCAACTTAGAGAGCTTGGGGGATAACCTGACCGTTTCAATGATCAGGGACCAATCGGGTGTGAACCCTTCTAGTAGCATCTTGGATGCATCTGACACACCATCCCTCGTTTGGCAGCTAGAGGAGGGCTACCTATCTAGTAGCTCTAAGTCGGGTAGTGAACCAGAATTTGATTCCCTAGAGTTTGTGGAGTTGGAATCAGATGTCGTTTCTTCTGAGTTTGGGTCCGGTATTCCTAGGGTTGATAACCCGGATGCCAAGGTTTTGTCCAGGTCGTCATTTTCTTTTTCCTTTGAGTCAGTTATAACCGAAGAATTGGATGAGCCTGACCTTGTGAATGAGAATGCCACTGCAGATTCCGAGTATTTCTATGTGCCTCTTGTTTATTGCATTAATCATGATTTCCAAAATATTGATGAAAATGAAGAGAAAGGAATTCCTCTAGTTTTGAAAATTTTGATTAATCGAGAAGATGAGAGGTTTGCAAAACCCCTCGCTGATAAAATCTTTGCTTTTAATGTGGGTACTGAGAAGGATCTGTGGTTGGTCCAAATCGAGTCCACATTGCCTTCAAAAGAGCGCGAGCGCTTAGTCGCTTTATTAAAAGATTTCAAAGATGTTTTCGTGTGGTCCTATGAAGACATGCCTAGAATCGATCATGAGATTGTACAGCATCATATCCCTCTTGACCCCGAGGCCCAACCCGTCATGTAGAAATTGCAGAGAATATACCTGGATTGGGCTTTGAAGATTAAAGAGGAGGTCACCAAGCAGATAGACGTAGGGTTTTTCCTATTATCTGGGTACCCAACTTGGTTGGTCAACATTGTTCTAGTGCCAAAAAAAGATGGCAGAATTCGGGTGTGTGGACTTCAGAGATCTAAACAGAGCTAGTCTGAAGGACGACTTTCCCCTACCGCACATCGACGAGTTAGTGGACTTCACCGCGGGTCACGCATTGCTCTCCTTCATGGATGGATTTTCCAAGTATAACCAAATTCTGATGGCACCCAAAGATAGAGAGAAAACTGCCTTCACTACACCGTGTGGAACCTACTGCTACAGAGTGATGCCCTTTGGGCTAAAGAATGCCGGGGCTATCTATCAAAGGGCTGCAACCACAATTCTGCATGATATGATCATAAAGAAGTCGAGGTGTACGTGGACGACATGATTTTCAAGTCCAGAGAAAGAGATGGACACTACACCGCCTTGAAGAAATTCTTTGAATGGATCAGGGAATACAGACTGAGGTTGAATCCACAGAAATGTACTTTCGGTGTAATAGCAGGGAAAATGCTGAGATTCTTGATCACACAAAGAGGCATCGAGGTAGATCCTTCTTAAATCAAGGCCATTCTAGAAATGCCACAACCAAGGACTGAAAAGGAGGTAAGAGGCTTTCTGGGTAAAGTGCAATTCATAAGATGGTTTATTTCAAAATTAACCTTGACATGTGAACCACTATTTGGTCTCTTGAAGAAAGGAATGAAATTCTAATGGGATGATCGATGTCAATTCACTTTTGAGCAGATCAAGCAGTAACTTCAGAATCCACTCGTGGTGTCGCCGCCAGAGCCAAGAAAGCCCTTGATTTTGTATCTATCAGTAACGGACACAACGATGGGATGCATGCATGCTTGCTCAGGAATTTGAGGATAAGGAGGAGAAAACCATCTATTATTTGAGCAAGAAAATGCTGGATTATGAGACCCGTTACACTCTGCTGGAGAAAGCTTGCTTAGCCTTGGTATGGGCTACCAAGAAGTTGAGGCACTACTTGTTAGCTCACTCCGTAATTTTGGTTTCGAGATTAGATCCAATCAAATATCTCTTTGAGAAACCAGTGCTTATGGGTAGGCTAGCCCGTTGGTTGCTTTTCTTTTTCGAATTTGATCTGAAGTATGTCACTCGCAAGTCGATCAAAGGGAGAGCAGTAGTGGAGTTCCTGGTAGATCACCCAGTACAAAGGGATGAAGTGGTAGAATACCTGTTCCCAGATGAAGCTATTTTGCAAGTTGAGGAGGAGATTTAGACAATGTACTTTGACGGAGTGTATAATCAGTACGGTTATGGGATAGGTGTGTTCCTGATAGCACCCGACAATTCCCATATACCTTTAGCCTTCAAACTCCGGTTCAAGGTAACTAATAACGAAGCAGAATACGAGGCGTGTTTCGCTGGTTTGGAAGCCGCCCTGGAACTAGGGGCAAAAAGGTTGGACGTCATCAGGGACTCGAACCTAGCTGTGTCTCAAACAAAAGGAGACTAGAAGGTCAAAGAAGAAAAAATGAAGATCTATCACCAAACCTTGGACGTTCTGATTCCTAGGTTTCAGAAGCTGACTTTTACGCATCTACTAAGAGAGAACAACAGGTTCGCTGATGCCTTATCAACTCTATCATCTATGATAGACATCCCATTTGGAGTCCGGATGCCTCCGATCATCATTGAGCAGAGGTATACACCGACCTATGAGACTATCGTTGCAATAGATGAAGCTCATGATCAAAACCCTTGGTACTATGATATCTAGAATTTCTTGGAAAATGAGGTTTATCCACCAAGGACAAATGCCAAAGATAAGAGGGAAATACGGCAGATGGCCATTCAATTTATCATCTGCAGGGGTAAACTGTGCAAAAGGGGTCATCTGGGAATGCACAAGTTATGTGTCGACACAGAGGAATCAAAGCGTCTAATAGAGACCATCCATGGGGGAGAGTGTGGAGTGCACATGAATGGAGTAATGCTAGCCCAGAAGATTCTTAGGCAAGGTTACTACTGGTCTACTATGAAGGAGGATTGTATCGGTTTTGTTCGGCAATGCCACAAATGCCAAATTCATGCCAATCTAATGAATATCCCGTCGTCGAAGTTGTACAGCATGACTTCACCATGGCCTTTCTTAGTCTGGGGAATCGATGTCATCGGCGCAGTCAAACCGAAAGGGTCAAATGGACATGAATATAGTCTGGTGGCAATTGATTACTTCACTAAGTGGGTGGAAGCTCAATCCTACGCAGTGTTGAAAGCAATGCATGTGGCTAAGTTTATCCGAAACAACACCATATGCCGATATGGAGTCCCAAACGAGATCATTTCAGATAATGGCTCCCATTTCAAGAAAGAAGCAGTTGACTTGTTGGAGAAATACAACGTGGCTTTTCATAAGTCACCTACTTACCGGCCACAAACCAACGAAGTTGTTGAGGCTACCAACAAGAACATCAAGCATATTCTATAGAAGATGGTTGAGACCTACAAGGACTGGCTAGATAAATTGTCATTTGCACTCTGGGGCTTTAGAACTTCAATCTGAACATCTACTGGGGCAACTTCTTATTCTCTTGTCTACGGTATGGAGGCTATTCTGCCAATTGAAATAGAAGTATCGTTATTGCGAGTTATGGCTGAGTGTTAGATAGTAGAGGCGAACTGGCAGCAGAGAAGGTTTGAAGAACTAATACTATTTGATGAAAGAAGACTGAAAGCACTGTACCATGTTCAAGCTTATCAACGCAGAATTTCTAGGGCTTTTAACAAGAAAGTTAAGTCCAGGAATCTTAAAGAAGGGGATTTGGTGCTGAAAAACAACCAAGCTCCCATCCATGACCCTAGGGGTAGGTTCAGACCCAATTGGACTAGTCCTTACATCATCAAAACTATCTGGTCAAGTGGAGCTGTTATTCTCATGGACCTAGATGGCCTAGAATTTTCCCAACCGATCAATATGAACAAGTTGAAGAAATACTTTCCCTGAAAGGCTCGCTAGGTCAAAAACCCAGAAGGGCGACCTAGGCAAAAGTTAGAGCACAAAAAATTTGAAATAAAGAAAAACTGAGCTCGCAAGGTTGAAAACCCTAAAGGACGGCCTTGGCAGAAGTTAGAGTGCAAAAAGAGAGCGTTAATACTTGAGTGAACCTGAACCAAACTACGTAAGGCCTGATTCCCATACGAAGTTCTCTAACTCTCAATACAGATCAAAGTTGCTTTTATTACATTCATAAAACTTTAAAAGTAAGATCAAAGCAATAAACTACGGGCATAGATGAGTCAGGTGTTCCTGCGTCCCCCGCTTGTGCTTAGGGAAGCTTCTGATGCCAAAGTGGGTTCGGTTTGTGCCTCATCTTCGAGCCAAGTCAAACATTCGCCAGAAAGGGCACAACTAAAACTCGAGGCAAGGGCCAGAAGCTCTCTTATTCTCTAAGCAATGAGGTATCTAGACAAATATGAACTTCGGATTGGGAATGAAACCGAGTACTCTACCCCCTCTTCTGGGCAAGTTTGGTCATGTCCGAACTGACGTCGGAACCATAACGAAAAGTAGAATACACAGTGTGTAAGACCAATCAGCTTAATGCCAGGTTGCTGAGTCATGTTGTAGCTCATTTCGATCAGATTAAGCCAGGGGCAACACCAAATAATGTCAGCAGCAGACCTGTTGCACATCTAGTGGTATCACCATCTCTTATTCAGGAAAATCCACTAGCTGTTGCAAGAGTCCACCACCTTTAGCTTGTCTATTAGCCATATCTAAGGAGCAATGAAAGAAAAAAAAAAGATTAAAGAATAGAGAGATGTATGTTGAAAGAAAAGTGAGAAAAGCGCTTTGAGAGAAAAACATAGCATAAATGCCGAGTGATGTCAGAAACACATATTAGAAAGGATGGGAAACATTATCTAAAGGATTAGTGGACTCCCTGCAAATTTGGTAGTCTCTCGTCGATGGAAGGCGTCTAAGCCCATCAAAGTCTCGACCAATACCAAACCAATGCAACTCTTGCCCTCTTTCAAACCTTGGGCCACTTTAATTAACCGAATGCTAGACCCTTCGAAACTAAGGGCAAGAAGGAAATAATCCAACATACACAAACAGAGGGCGTCTTGCCAAAAACCCTGCCAATGAAGATCACCTCGGTCGCCAACTTTAGAAAATTGATGGATTAGGCTTGGAATATCCAACTCTCCATTATGAACCAAGGATCGAGCCTTGTGTAGAGTAAGCCCGCACATCTGTCCCAAAGATTGGGTGTGGCCAAAACGAGGTTAAGGTATGATTTCTTCATTGCGCCGAGATTCCATTAACACTTGAAATTCTTCGATTGTCAGGCATGTCTTTTGTCCTCCAAAGGTAAAGACGTGTGAAATCGAGTTCCAACATCTAGCCACGACATGAAGGAACGAAAAATAAAGCGGAGAACGGCTTAGCAAGAAAAGTGCATTCATGCCGAAATCGGCAAGAGGCACTGATGGCCGGCAAGCCACCTCTCATGGCCGACATGTGGCCAGCAACCTTTATTTTTTACCGACAGTCTCTCACTTTGACCTGATGTCCCTCTTTGTGTTGAACAAGGCTGAAAGCATGTGTTTTATTCTGCTTTTATTCTATTTTAAGGTCTTGTTTTTAGTCCTTTCGGCTTTAGCAAGTTTGTTATTTTGTATTTCAGTTGTTGTTGCATAGTTTTGCTTATCAAGTTGTTTGTTCTTATGTTTATCGAGTTGTCGTCGTTTTGTTTATTGAGTTGTTATGTTGTTTATCGAGTTGTATATTGCTTTTCATTTCAATTGTTGGTTGGTTCATTACCCAATTAAGAACATTGTGCCAATACAAGTGCTCAGTTTTGAGTATCAGATTCAATCTCATTTCCATGATAAGTGGTGCTCATGATGCAAAATACAATGCAAAACAAAGAAAATGGGTTTTCATTCCGATCATGGTTTTTTTACAGAAGAGCAATACAAGTTTTTAAAGCAAATAAAACCTATCTGAAGCTATGCAATGTGCTAAAACTATAAACGAAAAGAAACTAAGCAAAAATACAAAAATCAGCGCTGGTCATCTCAGACTCGAGAAACCCTCTTCATCCTCTTCCTCGGAGAAATGGATTTGGGGCACTGTCTCCGTTGGCGCCGCTATCTGAACCTGGACTAGAACCCGACGCGGTGTCATCATCGCTCTACGCCTCGGCGTCGCCTCCACTATCGGAACCCGAGCCGGCGTCTCACCTCCACTCTCAAATGACTTTCAATTCTAACTCACTGCCT
The DNA here is from genome assembly GCF_055761805.1 of Camellia sinensis. NCBI lineage: Eukaryota > Viridiplantae > Streptophyta > Magnoliopsida > Ericales > Theaceae > Camellia > Camellia sinensis. The sequence continues at coordinate 40,313,210 of NC_138961.1, read as the reverse complement.
CCTCAGAGACGCTCGTCTCAGCGTCATCATCACTTAGAATGGGCGCTGAAGGGCCGCTCTCAGCTCGGGTGCCCCTAGCTCTACCTTGGTCATGTTCCAAAACCTGTCTCTCTCTCCTCCCTACTGCTAGAGGAGGTACTACTGGTTCAGACACTGCAGCTACTACTGGTGCCATCGATATGGGTGGAATCTTAAAAGACAGTTGTTATATGTCAGTTATAGCATGTGTACTAGATGCAAGCATAGTATGCAGAATGAGTATATACAGAAATCAGATACAACGTGCGAATATAGTATGCAAGCGCAGTATGTTAGGTACAGTCTATCGATGCAATGTATCAGTGCAGTTTAGGAAGTTTTCAATTGGAATGTCAGTGTCAGTGTGTCAGTGGAAATTTGATGCCAGGAATGTAAAACTGAAGAAATTACATGAACACCATAGAGGCTAAGCAGCGCCTCTCTCCTCTGTACCATCCCCATCAACAAAGCTATCAGCTCGAGGGCACCTCCTGTATACTCGATGGACGCCTGCAAATGTATTTGAATGATTAGTATCTACAAATGAATACATCTAAAATGAAACATGGTGTGCAAGTGCTAAAGTGTGGTTCATACTAGAGTCCGACCTTAGATCTCGACAAGCTCATGACCAGCCGATGCGGGCTCAATCGGGACCTGGTATGTATCCCTAGTGTGTCTTCAGCAAGTCAGCGTGGTGGGAAGCTCTGGCCAATTAGCTCTCTACCCCGCTCGGGAAGCCCCTCCACCATGGGCCCTGCTCTCCCAAGTCACTCTGCGCCTCGCTCTTGCAGTAGGAGCTTCTGCCTCCTCAACTCCATGAACACCGGTCAGAGGCGGCATCAAGTGTGTCAAGATGAAAGCTGCATAGTCGCCCTCTGCTCGAAAGGAGTCATCGCCTAGGTCCACCATGAATTGGATGACCTCCTCAACAAATAGGCTCTTTGTGGACATGGTGGAGCCATCAGGACAATCGGGTCGGGCATGCCCATAATCTGAAGCACGAAGTGCTCACCCAAGAACCAAGCCCAGCAGACCGGGCCCTCAAGCAGAATGTGGTAGCGGGAGATGGCCCAGGCACCGGTGAACTAGTCTCGGACCCCCCTGGCATCAAGTCCCATGGCTTCCATGTGATCTGCAAACAGAAGTTGTACAGATTATTAGTTGTTGTTAGTTGCTAAACAAACAGTTTTAAAGAAAAAATGACTGTGTTTCGGATTACCTCATGGGCAGCTATTGTGTCGAAGTACTGCTTGAAGAATGTGAAAGGCTCACGGGTCCTACGGCGAAGCTGACCGTTATATATCCGCGAATAGGGGACTGTCAACGGAAGGTCCTCTATAGGCTCCGGGGAGAGAATCAGAAAGAAGGCCTATACCAATAGCTGCAGGGAAAATGCAGTGGTATGTGATTAGTATAGTATTGAGCAGATACAGAAAGTGAAAAATAGGAAGCACAATGTATGAATAGTGTCTGAGTAGATACATAAATGTGAAGCAAAAAGCATACAGTGTTTGAACAGATACAAAAATACGAAGTAGAAAGCATACAGTGTTTGAGTATATACAAAAATGTGAAGCCGAAAGCTTATGTTGAAATAGATGTAAAGCAGAAACTGTAAAGAAAATGTAAAGTGCAAAGAGGGAATTGAGAGGTGTACCTCCCAGGCTCGCCAGTAGCCTCCAATCAAGCCTCCCTGTAGACGTGAGGTAGAGCTCATATATCCATACAGTATGGTGAGGCTAGCTCCGCCCAATCATAGAAACGAACCCGATGAAGGGTCACCAGGTCACTCAGCAAATGCAAGCCTACTGTATTCCACATGTTCGAAACAAGGTGGTACCGAAGACAAACATCAGGAAACCCATGGTGTACTGCTCAATCTCCTCTATCGTCTCATGCTCGGTCCCTCTGAATCGCTCAGCGAACCAAGAGTATCTGACCATCCCTGTCCGATATATAGGTGGGTATGCCCCCAGCAGCCCGAATCAGGCCGCCTCTCATTCCTTCAAATCTGTGTCGATAGGGATCGGATCACCCCCTATGTCTAAGCCGGTGATCATGGAAAAGTCATAAGGAGTCATCATCATCTCCCTTGCGGTGGAAAAGTGGAAGGAGGTGGTGGGACCACCTTTCCACTAGCGCTCCTAGGAGGGAACAACTCACGATGACTTGAGTCAAGCTAGAGCAGAAGAGGACAAAGCCCACCTCGTCAATGATGTCTCGAACTCCAGCTAGGAGCTTGTCATACCAGTCTCAAGCGGTCGTGGGGCCGTAGGCTTTAAAGGCGCGAGACTCGCCCTATAGCAGAGAACAAATGCATCAGATATAGGACAATGCATGAGATGCAATCAGATAAAGGTAGTGCATGGTCAGATACAAGACAATGTATGAAATACAGTCAGGGAAATCTGATGTAAGGCAGTGCAGGAATTGCAAGTAATGAAAGGTAAAATACATGAAAATAGAGGTCCTATCTCGACGGTAATGGTCGACAAGTGAGAATCCAGCTCTCTTAACAAAAGGTCCTCCTTTGCACTGCGGGCAAACTCGGTGAAGCATCTTATGCCTCCGAAAGTGGGCAATATGAGTGTCTGTGGGCGATATCTCGCCGAATCGAAAGACCGTACCCTCAGTTGTAGCGGCTCTGGCTCGGCCTCGGGCTCGAACTTCGCCTCCACATCAGCCTCAAGGTCTGCTATTGGCTCCGAAATCAAGTTTCAATCGGTTCAAAGTGAAGGAAATAAAGAGATTTTAGTGAATCAACTTCGTGTGGGGGCGTTGAAAAACGCGTAGAAAGTGCAAATCTAGAGAGAAGGAGTGTCTAGAGAGAAAGGGAGGAAGATTTCAGACTTGGGTGAGTGAGGAAATGAACCTTAGTGGCTTATTTTTAAAGACCCAAACCGAAAAGTCAAGTTTTCCCTCGATCTACCATTGATGGCCAGCAAGGCTCATCGATGGCAGGTAAGGCACATCAGTGGCCGGCACCTGACCGGCGGCCTTCCTTTGTTGCTGGCAGGTGGCCGATAGCTTTCTTTGGGTTCTTGGTGATATTTTGTATCCTTGGTTCCTAGGAATTGAAGGTGTAGTTCACTACTGAGTTCACAATTTCTCTACGGAAGCTCAAAACTGTGTTTTTGGCGCGTGATATTCATCACTTGTCAACATGAATGAGGTATATCCTTTTAAACATATTGTAACTTTTCTGAGAAGTGAATCAAAAGTTTCTATTGAGTTTGTTGTTTTTCAAATCATGCTTTGTGTAGACACCCTATTTTTTACCGCCCTTAAGACTTGGGCACTACTGATGGTTTACTTGGTGATAAAAGTTGTGCAGTGCAAAGATTCGATTTCTTCAGCAAAGAGAGTGTCAAATCCCAACCTTACACCCCATTTTTGGACTAAAATGATTTTGACCAAAATATTTTAGACCTTAAAACCCTCTTTTTCAAAATATTTTTGAAAAAGTTCTTATGATGTTCCGACGCTCGCATTTTGTTAAATGTCGTGCTTTTCGGTAAACCAAGCAAAGACAAAGTGGAAATGAATGAAAGAGATGTGAAATTTCTGAAAAAAATTTCAAAACACCTTATTTAGGGGTTTGGAGTTGAAGAAAATGGAAGAGGAGAGAAGAGACCAAGTTGGAGAAGAAGTTCGGCATGAATCCGGGTAGGATCGAAACTAAGCAATCTTCACTAAAAGAGGCATAACCTTTTATACACATGGAATTTTGAAGTGAGGCTGCCACCATTGGAAATAATACTTCAAGGGCTTGAATTTAGACTCAATAATGACCTGCAAAGTAGTCCAGATGAAGGATTTATGTCCGGTTGAAGTCGGGCCCAAACAACAAATTTTTCTGGCCAACCAGAGGTAGAGGTTGTTGACCATGAATGGGATTTTCTGGCCATGTGCCGGCCATGAATGGCCAATTCTGGCCCCTTGCCATCCAAGGATAACTTATGCCAGCCAACAATGATGAAGTGCCGGCCATTAATAAAGCAGTGCCGGCCATTGATGCAAAAAGGCAGTTTTTGGCAGATATTTGTTGTCCAGCTGTTACAGCTGTCCCTTTTGGGATATTTTCGACCAGGCTTGTATTTTTCTATATATAGAGAGGCTTCTTTATGTTTTTGGAGGTTAGAACAATTTAGGAAGAAGTTTGGGAGCCTCTCTCTCTACAATCCTCTCTCTAGGTTTCTCTCTCTCTAAAGTTTTTGTGCTTAGAAGCTTGCATACATCAATCTTTAACCTATCAACCCTGAACAAGAGTGGTTCATCATTGGACTGAGGTTTCTTGAAGCTCTCTTGGAGCCTCCTTGGAGCTCTTGAAGGTCATTTTGCTTGGTTTTGTTGCCTAAAAGTGCGTTGTACTTTAAGAGGTATAACTATCACCCTTTAAGCTTGTCTTGCACACTTGTTTTGCCACCTTTGCAAACTGTTTTTGGCTTGGATTTGAACTGAAAAAAACTCTATTTTTCAATCCAAAAAATGGTGGTTTAACCCCCTTTTGAGTTTGGGGGTTTTCCACCATTCTTGTCTCTTTGCTTGTTAAGCTTTTGTGCCATCTTTCAAAACTTTCTAAAATAACTTTTTTTGGCCTTTTAACCACTGAATTCCAGAGAATATTCAGTGGTAAAAATCATGTTTGAGGTTCAAAATAGGAGGGATTGACCTCCCCTCCTTGTGTCTTGTTTGTATGAGTAGATAGCCTAACATGTGAGCATGTTTTTCTAGCTTATCTTAGCTTATTTCCAACATATTTTTGCCTCTGATTTGGCATGTTTTAGGACTGTTTTGGGCTGGTTTGGTCCTTTGAGTCTTGCTTTGTACACTTGTAGTGCAATTTTGCTTAAGGGTCTAGTTTGTGCTATGTGTTAGCATTTAATTCTAGCCTTTTTTAGCTTACTTCAAGCATGTTTTAGAACTTCTTTTAAACTATTTTAGGACTGTTTTAAAGTGTTTGTGCCTTTGGGGCCTTGTATTGTATAGCTATAGTGTAATGGCCTTCACTAGCTCATTGTTTTAAGGCTTTAAGCATGCTTTGCTTGAGATGATTGCATGACATAGCATCATTTAAAATGTAATTTCAGTGCATATACCACTATCACACTCTCACATATTCCACTCTTTTGTTGCTTTTGAGAGTTGGCTTTGTGTCTTGTTTGTGAGCCAACATGCCAGTATGTTTTTCTTGCCTTTTGTGCCTATGTTTCAGCATGATTAGGCCACTGTTTTGGCATGATGTAGCTCTATTTTAAGGTGGTTTGGTCATCTGAGCATTGTGTTGTATGCCTCTAGTGTTGTGTCCTTCACTCGCTCTAATGCTTTTGGCCTTTACATGTTGTGCATGTGTTGCTTGCATGTTGTAGCACTACTTTTCATGCCATTTCTGCACTGAAAATTCTGCAACCTCTCTTTGTTCTTCACTTTTAAATTTGCTTTTGAAAGTGGTCTTAAGCCCCCTTGTTGGCTTGAGCATGAAATTGAGGCACTCATGTGTAATGGTTTTAATCCTCTCTTGAGGGTTTCTACTAACCAACAGCATGAGACCTCTTTCATGCTCAAGGCACTTGCGGCTTAGACCATCTTTCCAATTAGAGGACTTTCACATAGGACTTAACCGGTTAAAGGACTAATTGGAACGCTAAAATGTGTAAACAAGAATTGAGCAAAGTAAAACTTGTGCAAGATAAGCATGTGTGTTGCATTGCATGTGTTTGGATCGGACACTAATCCAAACACGAAAAATGTGAGACATTTCATACTCATAGTGATAAGACGTGTCACGTTTCTTGGTCTTCATTGCCTTTGATCTCTCATGATAAGGTAATGGACTTGTGTCTTTGTTTTGTGTATTTATTGAATTTGTGCAAGTTGGATCCTTGGCCATCATGCATTGAAAACGCTTGATTGGTGGCTTTAGACCCAATGGTGCCACTCCTTTAATGTTTTGAGATGATAAGGAGTGGCATAATACAAATATGTTCCTGGAAAAACCTCCATTTTTCTCTGTTTTGTGCTCTGTTGCAGTTTGGTGTTACAGCACACCAGTGGCCGGCAGTTCTTCATTGTTGGTCAGCACCCTTTCATTGTTGGCCGGCAGAGGCACACTCTTCGCCGGCAAATGGCTGGCAGCCACCATTCATGGCCGGCAAGCCACTAGTGCACTCCACAGCATTGTTTTGGTAAGGTTCAGCAAAAAGTTCTTGGGTAACCTTGCAAACAGAGCCTCTCAAGAGCAAACCGGAAGGTGTTTTTTAGGCAAAAACCGAGGCATGCATGTTCAACTTCTTCAAACAGAGCTGAGGCAGTGTAGTTTAGTGCTTTACATGTTAGTTAGAATTTGTATTGTAATTTAATTAATTAGTTTGCTAATTGGTTAAGTGTTGTAATAATTAAGTAGCTTAGCTTAGCTATTTCTTTATTTTGTTTTGTAATAGTTAGTCTAATTAGTTTAATTAGATTACTTAGCTTAGCTTAGCTTAGATTAGCTTAGCTCCTATTCATTCGGACCCTCCTTCGAGAGGACGTAATGTTGTAATAAGCATGTGTGTGTGTGTGCATGTCTTCCAACCCCACGTCTTTCTCCCTTTTATTTAACTACTTTCGATGATTAGATTAGGATCATTTTCAATTAGCATACCTTATTCTTGCATGTTTGTATCATTCATTTGTCATGCATGCACCGAGGCTCTGCACATCATTCAAACTGCATTGTATTTCAATACACCTATTTGAATACATGTTTAACAGCATGTTATCAAATTGTTGCATTCATATGCCATCTTAGATAGCCGAGCCTATTTAGTTGCATTTTTGCATGTGTTGCATTAGGCATCTTGTATGGTTAGGATCACGCATTGTTTTCTAACTAGTTTCATGTTTTGGCTCGGAGTATACTGTAAGTGTTTACGCTTTAGCATCCTTGCATGAGTGTGAGTGTTGCCATGATCGCATGCTTGCTATGAGGCTATGTGCTTATTTGATTAACTGCATGAATGCATGTGGATGAAGGCTTGATTACTTGAATTGGAACAATTCGATAAATGTGAGTTTTAAGCCCACTTTGCAAAGTGGCAAAATCATGTTTTAAGCCCACTTGAGGGTGGCAAATCCGCGCTTTAGCCCACTTGCGAGTGGCATTTTCAAACTATTTTTGAAAACAAACATGACTTGATTTGTTCCAAATCTTGTGATTTAGTCTATATTTGTATGATGTGCGCATCACATAGTAAGTTAGCTAATAATCGGACAAGAACACATGAGGTTTTTAAAGCAACATATCATGCTTAGTAGAGGCCGGTCCTTTGATCAGGTGAGCGGGGGTGCTCATTTCAGGACCTTCCCCTCTCGTACCCAAGTTCCCAAGCCGAGACAACTTTGGTGATGACGGACACGTGGCCTTCGGCACGAGTCAGGATTTCCTAAATTTTCCAAAAATAAAATATTTAGGTGGTGACTCTGTAATCTAGCAAAGCAGTTCGTGTTGGGCGCTTTTTCATTCAAAATTGATTTTCCAATACCAATTGCCAGATTTGGACTCTTTGGTGATTTATTAGTCTTACATTACACTTTGTGAGATTAGATTCAGAACCGTGACGGGAGTCCGAGCTGTAGGACGACCAATTCACGCCCTCTTTGAAAAGGGGGTGCGCGGAGAAAGTCGGATCCACACTTTGATAGCTGGCATAGAACATGCATTTCTTATTTATTGTTGCATGAACATGTACTTCACTTTGTGGCATAGAATATGCATTTCACATATGCTGTTGTAAGATATGCATCTCATAGGAATTGCATTCGCATCTTGCATCCACTCTTGAATTATGCATGGAATGTGCATCTGCTATTGTATCACGCATAGAATATGCTCCCGTTACGAATCACGCATAGAATATGCTTATGCTTTTGTTTTACATAGAACCTGCCATTAACATTGTATCTTGATTGTTTGATTTTCACAGAGAAGATACCATTAACATTGTATCTTGATTGTTTATTTTTCGCATAGAAGATGCCATTAACATTGTATCACGGTTGTGTATATTGCATGGAACATGCATTTGTACTGTATCGCACTTGTTAAGTCTCTTTCTTACACATGCACGATATTGTATGTATGGTTTATTCAGAGGAGTTCCAGGTAAAATCATTTGTGTCCTTTGAATTGCATCCTTTTACCTTTCCTCCTCTCGTGTGAGACGCGTTAGGATTGCTTTGGTTAAAAACATTCGGGTGCGTCCTGGTGTTCACAGCACCCTTCGGTTAAAAACATTCCAGTGTTCACCGCACCCTTTTGGTTAAAAACATTCGAGTGCACCTGGTGTTCACACCCTCCTTCCTCCTCTCGCATGCAACGTGTTAGGATCTCAGTTGAGATCTTAGGTGTCCCCGATGGTTATGTTGCTCTTCACCTTTCCTGCGCGTCGCATAGTTAAGCTTTAATTTTCTTACATCATTTCTATATGAAATGTAGTTTGGGCTCATGTTTCTCACACGTGGCGCGTAGTTTTGTTTTCGTGACTGGAATTGCTTTACCTTGTTTCAGTTATGTGGCACTTTCTTTGCATAGCATTTGCATTTAAATGTTTCATTGTACAGCCTCATTGCATGATCATAAGTTATGTTCTTTCATCATGCATATCATTTGCATTTTGCCCTAGAACTACGCTAGTTTGATTCCTTACAAAGGGATACGCAAGCAGCCTGCGGGTGCAACCATTTATTTCTGTTTTGATTGTTTGTCCAAGTCTTACGGCCTTGCCAAAATGGGTCATCTCTAGGCTTTGACATTCACTCACATCATTTCATGACTACGAGTTCTATCAAAGAGGGGCAACTGTAGACACCCCATTTTTTACGGCTTTTCAAGAGTTGGATGTTCTTGCAGGTACATCTGGTTATGAGTCTATTTGCTCGCCGAGCGCTCGAAGTCCTCAGCGGAATGCCACAGCTTTGAGCCTTTCAAACCCTGCATCCATTTGGTCTTCTTTTTGGACCATGCCTTGGTCTTTCCAGCCAACAATCCCGGGTGGCCTGCCATTGATGTGCCTTGATGGCCATCACTAATGGCCGGCCTGCCACCAGTGTTTTCTGTAGATATTGTATGCCAGCTATGCCAGTTGTTCACACAGATGCTTGCATCTGTCCACACGTGGCGGGCTGGATCTCCTTGTATAAAATTCATGTTTTCTATATATAGGGACCCCCTCTCTCATGTTTTGGGGTTAGAAAAATTTAGACTCAAAATTTTCCTTTCTCTAGATTTCTCTCTCTCTCTCTCTTGCAATTTTATGCACACTTCCCTAGTTATATCACTCTTTTGCATACACATCCTTAAACAAAATTGATCACCTTTGAGTTGAGGTCCCTTAAGGTCTTGTTGGAGCTCTTGATGGTGGTTTTGATTTGTATTTGTGCCTAAAGTTGTGTTTGGCTTCAAGAGGTATAACACTAGTCTTTTAAACTTGTTTTAGTATACTTGTTTCTCCATCTTTTCCCATTATTTTTGGGCCATTTTTGAGCTGTAAAAATTTTTGTTTTAATGGGCTGAAATTGGTGTTTTAAGCCATTTAAGGTTAGGGGGGTGTCTTACATGTCTTTATTCTTTGCTTCTGAGGCTTTTGCACCTTTGTTTCCCACTTTCAAAACAACTTTTTTGGGGTTTTTAACCACTGTATTTCAGAGTATTTTCAGTGGCAAAAAACATGTTTTGAAGTCCAAAATTAGAGGGGTTAGCCTCCCCTCCTTGTGTCTTGTTTGCTACCCTAGTTAATTCTATGTGTTAGCATGATTTTCTAGCTTTTTGTAGCTATATTCCAGCATGTTTTTGCCTTTGTTTCAAACTGCTTTAGCTCTGTTTTGGGCTGTTAGGGTCAGTTAAGTCTTATTTTGCATGGTTGTAGTGTAAAAGTCCTCACAAGCTTGGTGTTTTAGGCCATTAGACACCTCTGGTTTGAGTTGATTGCATGTTTTTGGTGCTTTCCACACTTAATTTATGCAATTAATCACCTCTGCAACCTCCCCCCTTTCTTAGCTTTTGATTTTGCTTTGAAAGTGGTGTCAAGTCACTTGTTTGCCTAAGTGTGAATTGAGGTTTCATACTTATTGGTTTAATCCCTTAGGGGGTTCATTACCAACGGTATGATACTTCTTTCATACCCAAAGCAACTTGTGTTTTGAGCCTTCTTTCCATTAAAGGACTTTAACTTACCTTTTGGACTTACTTGGATTAAGAAATGGTTGGTAAAGTAAAATGAGTAATTAAAACTTGGAACTAAAAGTGAGTCAAGATAAGAATTTGGTTCTGTTTTTGATGTGTTCAATCGGACGTTAATTGAACATATGGAACTTGGACCATTTCATGCTTGTTAGTGATGAAATGATCCAAGTCTCCAAGATCAACTCCTTCCCTTGATCTTTCATGAAAGGAAGGAGGTTTGTGTCCCATTTTGCATTTATTAAAGTTGCACTTCTTGAATCACAAGCCATCATGCAATGAAATTGCTTGAGTTGGTGGTTTGTGACTTGAGTTCACAATGGCTGGCAGGCCACTATCCATGGCCGGAAGTGCACCATAGATGGCCGACAGTATTTATCAGTGACTGGCTGGCCACTGTTGCAAACCTCAGCTGAATGTTGGTAAGGTGGAGCAAACTGGTTCTGGAAGTGTTCAACTCTACAAACAGAGGCTTTCGAGAGCAAAGTGAAGGTGTTTTCGGGTGGTATCCGATCATGTGCATCTTCCATTTCGCGAGGCGGAGTAGTGGTAGTGTAGTTAGAGACTTTAATTACTTAGTTTGTTTACGTTTGTGTCGTAACTTAATTAGTTAGCTTACTAGTTAGTTAAATTAAAAGCGTTGCAATAATTAGTTAATTAGTTTAGCTATTTATTTCATTTTGGTTTGTAATAGTTATCTTAATTAGCTTAATTAGCTTAGCTCTAATTAGTTGCTAGTTAGTTTTGCTTTATTCATTCAGACTCTCCTTTGTGAGAGCAAAATGTAATAATGTGTATGTCTTCCAACCCCACGTCTTTTTCCGTTTTATTTAATCGCTTATGATGGTTAGATTAGGGACATGTTTCAATTAGCATACCATATGTTTGCATCCATTCATTTTGTCTTGCATACACCAAGGCTCGGCGCATCATTCAAATTGCATTATCATTTCAACTACTTCGTTGAATACGTGCTTAGACCGCATGTCTTGGATCAATTCACATGCCATATTAGTAGCCGAGCCTATTAATTGCATTATTGCATGTGTTGCATTAGACATTTTGTATAGTTAAGAATCATGCATTTTTTTCTAACTCATATTTTCTTAGCTTTGAGTACTAGGTGAGTTTTTAATGCTTTAGTATATTTACATGAGGCTAAATGCTTACTTGTTAAACTGCTTGAATACCTGTGGATGAAGGCTTATTGCTTGAATTGGAACAATTCAACGAATGTACATTTTAAGCCCACTATGTCTAGTGGCAAATTCACTGTTTTATGCCCACTATGTTTGGTGGCAAATTCGCAAACTTTAAGCCCACTTGAGATAGCAAATTCAAACCCTTTTTCGCAAACAAACATGAAATTGAATTGTTCCAAACTTGAACAAACTAGTCTATACTTACTTGTGTGCATCATATAGTAAAGCTAGCCTAATAACCAGAACAAGAGCTTATAATGTTTATAAAAATCATATCATGATTAGTAGAGGCCGATCTTTGATCGGGCGAGCAGGGGTGGTCAATTCATGACCTTTCCCTCTCGTACCTAAGTTCCTGAGCCGAGGCAATTTTGGTGATGATGGACACGTGGCCTTTGGCACGAGTCATGGGTTTCCTAAATTTTCCCAAAAATAAAATATTTAGGTGGCGACTTTGTATTTGGCAAAGCAGCCCAATTTTGTCATTTTTTATCCTAAAATCAATTTTCCAAAAGATTTTCCAGATTTGGACTCTTTGGTATTTATCAATTTCACATTCCAATTGTGAGATTAGATTCAGAACCGCAGAAGTCCGAACTGTAGAGCTTTCTTTCAAACCTTCCTAAAGGGGGCACAAAAAAGGCGAGCCACAGTGCATAAGAATGAAGTGTGTAGACTTAGTCAACCTATCGGCAATCACCCAACATCCTTACCCCGTTGTGTCCTCAGAAGTCCAGCCACGAAGTCCATGGTGACATGCTCCCATTTTCATTCGACTATGGGTAGGGGTTGTTACAAACTCGTTGATCTTTGGTGTTCGGCCTTCACTTGTTGACAAATGAGACATTTCAATACAAATGAAGCAATATCCCGTTTCGTGCCCCTCCTCCAAAATTGACGACTCAGATCCCAGTACATTTTTGTGCCTTTCAGATGTACCGCAAGGTGCGAATGATGAAACTGCCAAAGCACCTCCTCTCTACAAGGTTTTGGCACGAACAGATGGTCTAAATATGTCACACTGAGATCTAAATGGATGTTTAAACCTTTCTCTTCCTTCTCAATTGAGACTCTTTCCCAGATTGTCTCCACCCTGTGGTCACCTTGTTGTGTGCTTCTATGATTTTGGTAATCAATGTGGGTTGTGCAGTCAGAATAAACAAGGTAGCACCATCAATAGGCTCGCTAAGATGCAAGTCATACTCGCCAATATCACCCAACATAACACTCGTCACCTCACAGACTTTTGGCTAAGAGAATTAGCTACAACATTGGCCTTCCCTAGATGATAGTGCAACTCAAAATCATAATCTTCTATAAACTCCATCCACCTACATTGGCGCATATTCAAGTCTTTTGGAGAAAACAAGTATTTTAAGCTCTTGTGGTCAAAATAAACATCAAACTTCTCACCGCACAAATAATGTGTCCAAATTTTCAATGCAAAGATTACTATTGCTAGCTCTAAATCATGAGTGGAGTAGTTCTTCTTGTGGTTTTTCAACTGTCATGACCAAAGCTACAACCTTGCCCCCTTGCATCAATACACACCCAAGCCCATCTCTGGATGCATCATAATACACAGCATAGCCCAAACCCCCTTTCGGAATTATCAAAACTAGAGCAGTAGTCAACCCAACCTCAAGCTCTTGAAATGATTTTTTAGAAGTCTCATTCCATATATTTTTGACAACCTTTCTGGTCAACCTAGTTAACGGTGCAGCTAATCTATAGAAGTCTCTCACAAAACGCCAATAATACCCAGCTAACCCTAAGAAACTTTGGATTACAAAAGCATTCTTAGGCCGTTCCCAATCTTGTATGGTGTCAATCTTGGAGGAATCAACATTTACCCCATCTCCTGACACAACATTCCCCAAAAATTTCACATCTGTTAGCCAAAACGCACTCTTCTCAAATTTAACAAATAACTTGTGCATTTTAAGTAAAATGTTCCTCATGTTCGTCTTTAGAGGGTGAATATATCAAAATGTCATCCACAAAAATGACTATGAATCTATCTAAAAATTCTCAAAAGACTCAATTCATCAAGTCCATGAACGATATCGAAACATTAGTTAACCCGAATGGCATAACAAGAAACTCATAATGGCCATTACTCATGCAAAAGGCCGTCTTCGAAATGTCCCCCTCTTTAACCCTCAACTGATGATACGCTGACCTCAAGTCTGTCTTTGAAAAGCAACGGGGACCACTTAAGTTGGTCAAATAACTCATCTATTCTAGGTAGAGGATATTTGTTCTTAATGGTAACTTAGTTCAACTTGCGGTAATTGATACACAACCATAATGACCTATCCTTCTTCTTAGCAAAGAGAGTCGGTGCTTCTCACGGTGACGTAATAGGACGAATAAAGCCCTTATCTAAAAGGTCTTGGAGTTGGATCTTCAATTCATGCAACTTAGAGGATGCAAATCTATATGGTGCCATGGAAATCAATGTTGTGCTTGGCACTAAATCGATAGAAAATTCAATGGCAAACCAGTGAGATCTTCAAGAAAAACATCCGAGTATTCACAAACTACCCTCGGCAAGTCACCATGGATCACACTATCTTCACTAGTTATAGAAAGGGAAAAAAGAAAACTAAGCCCTCCCCAACCCTTAAGATCATACAATGGCACAAAAGAGTTATACTCTAATCACATATGAAATAAAAGCTATCCCCAGTAAGTGTGCATACGGACACTCAGCAACGCTGACAATCTATCGTGGCCTAAAAATGTGACAACCAATCCATACCCAGTACGACATCAAAAGTGTGCATGTCTAAGATAATAAAATCAAAAGAGAATCAATGATTTGCGATCTCAATTTCACAAGAGCGGCACACTCACCCCAATGCCACTCTACCCCCAACCGGTGACTTAACCCACAAAGGAGATTCTTACTAATCAATCTCTAATCCCAAAGCAGAAACAAAAGTAATAAATATAAATGAATGCGACTCACCTGTATCAATTAACACTCTAGCCATAGAATTGAACACGAGAAAATTACCTCTGACAATAGAGGTTCCTGATAACTCCTATGGCGCTGTAACAGCGTACACACTCCCTTGTGGCCTTTGATCCACCTATTTATCTCTTGAAGCATAGGCCTGATGCACTAACTAAGCCGAAGTGGCTCCTTGGATAACTCATGAGGCTTGAATTGAATGAGCCTACTGGTAGCTCTGAGTCTACCTCGACCCTGATACGCCAGATGCGCATCCCAACTGTGGACTTGCCCTCTTTATATGCCTTAATTAACCACACTGAAAGCAAGTAGGTCATTGTCCTCTACTCTGGAATTGACTATGAGATCGGTTAGGCAGCGGTGGTGGTGGCATTTGCTGTCCGCCTCCCTTCTATGGACACACATTGGCTTTATGACCCAACTAGCCACACATGAAACAGGTGAATCCATCCTGAGTGTTCTTCCCTGTCATGACCCAAACCCGCCCCTATGGATTAGAGTCAAAACCGGCTAGTAATCACGAGATTACCTGCGGCCTCAGTCAAAAACCGAGTCATATTTATTAATAGAGGTCTGAATTGCGGAAGTAAAATTTACAAAGATTGTCCAATGAGCTGTGCATACATGACTTAACCAAACTTTCGCGTATTCATATAATAACTCATACCATACAAACATTCATATTATGTATGTAATACGTACATTCAGGATCATTCGATAGTCAGTATTAACAAAACCAAGGTTGTACAGAATTGGTCATACGTGACCTCAAAAGATCAAAGGACAAGTAAAACAAAGATAAGGCCTCTTGCATGAGGCAACCTTGGTTGACCTCTCAAAACTTGCTTTCTCATTGCTCATTGGGGTTGAGGTTAGACATCCTGCTACTCACTTACATACATATAAATAAGGAGTGAGCTAATGCCCAGTGAATAATACCAAAGCAAAGGAGTTCATGAACAAAATTCTTATAATCATAATTCACTATTACGTTTGAAAATCAATAATAAAGCAAAATAACCTCCGGTCCTTTCTATCATTTCTCAAACACAAAATGACCTCAAGTCCATGTAGCATACAAAATGGCCTTAGGTCCATCAAGGGAAACGACCTTGCGTCTAACTTACCCACATAATGACCATGGGTCCATTACACACGGAATAACCTTAGGTCCAATACTCATAGAACGACCTTAGGCCCAATACTCATAGAACGACCTTAGGTCTAATACTTACAGAACCTTAGGTCCAATGCTGACAAAACGACTTTAGGTCCAATTCATATACACATTTATTGGGTGCACACATTTGAATCTATGATCATATCCATTCTTGTATCCAGAACGACCTTAGGTCCATATCTTTTCCTTATCCCGAACAGCCTTCGGCCCATTTAATAATCATACAGAATGGCCTTAGGCCTGATCCACATCCTTATTGAATATACTGAACGGCCTTGGGCCCATTTCATACTCATACATTGATCACTTCGTACATTTCATTCCGAATTGAGTGATTAGAATGCTCGTTCATAATATCACTTCAAAGGCTTAAAACCTTACCACATAGGCATCGTTTAGAAAATAATGCATATACTGAAAATATCTTTTCTACAATATTACTCACCGTGTTCTGATGCTTGATTCGTCCTTTCACTTGACCCTTCATAATTCATAACGCATTGGGTCACAATAGCATTCAATCCATTGTTTAGTTTGCTTAACGTTCTTAGGCTTCTTTCGTGACCTTTAATTCATTTACAATGTTCAATGCATGCCTAAGAGTGCTTAGAAATGAAAGAGATCGGAAAACGAATCATAGAAAAACCTTTCAAAATTTTTAAAATAGGGTTCTCCGCTCGAGCATAGCTTTTCTCGCACGAGCAGACCCCTTCGGTCTGCAAAAGTACTGGCTGCCTCATTTTTTCGCTCAAGCGTGACTTTGGTCGCTCGTGCCGAGAGTCAAAACATGTAAGCGGGTGCTCAAGCGCAATTATTCTTGCTCAAGTGGACACCACCGTCTGCAAAACTTCTAGGAGCTTGATTTTACGCTCGAGCGGCACTTTCCCTACTCAAGTAGACATGACGAATTCTGGAATTTCTAGAACCGTGTTTGAAGTTAAAAACTCAATTCCAAAGGCTCAAAACTCGTATTTTTTGTACAAAAACATGAAAAGGCATTACATGACATGGGAACATAGGTAATTTGAGACCAATTGTCCAAAATCATGATCTAATTCTCAAATCATTTCACATTCTTCTTAGTATGGTCAAAGTTTATGCATTCAAACTTCATACAAACTTCATATCTTTATGAATCATGAATGCATGTTAATTATTGACTCCAATCCTACTTCAAATGGCACAAATGATGCTCAAAATCATGAAGCCCATTAAAATTATGCATTCATGTGAATTTTGATACTCAATTCTTCATGATTGTGCACATTCATGGTAATTCTTCACATGCTTGGAGATATGAACTCCAATTTCATCAAACACTACTCAAATTTTGCTCTTGATCACCAACTCTCTTGGAATTCACATAATTACAAGTTTAAACCCATGAATTATGTGATAACCCTATTCCGTGTTAGGCTAATTGATCTTAATTATGATTGTGATTATATGTTTGATATGGTTTTGAGTGATAATTACATGATTATATGTGTTTTTGTATTTCTATCTGTTCACCGTAGGAAAATCTATTTGATTTTCTGCTTTAGAATTTAAATTGAAGGTTGTAGAGGCATCAGAAATCGAAATTGACTACGCCATTGTGATTAGCGTAATTTTTAGAGCCTACGGTGAAATTTAATTAGAAATTGATTCGGACCAAAATAATTCGATAGAATTGATTTATTTAAGCACCATTACTTAGCCTTAATCAAATTTGATTAGGCAAGCATATATAAGGGTCTTATTACACTTAACCTCATTCCTTTTGAACTCAAAAATCTGAAAGTCACACTCTAGAGAGAGAAAGAGAGCCGTTCTAGAGAGAGGAAGAGGAAGAATGGTCCATTTTGACTCAAAGTTTGTGAATTTGGAAGCTACACTCAAGATTTAACTACCTTTGTGAAAATTAGAGCCTCTAGGTGAGTAATTGAGCTCAATTTCATGAAATTAAGTTCATAAATAAGTAAATTCAAGCAATATGTGCAATTGAGGTGAAGAATTGAGTTGAATTTGATGAATTTGAAACTTGTAGGTACATGCATGTATAGAATTGCTATGCTCTTACATACTCAAGCATGAATCATGTTGAATAAGAAGAATTAAGCACCAAATCTCACAAGCATGCATAATTTTGTGTAGCTTTATGATTTTGAACACCACATATGCCATTTGAATGGGATTGAAGTCAATAATTCACATGCATGCAAGATTCATGAAAGTAAGAAGCTTGATCACTTGAGTTGTGAAATTGACAAGGAGAATTTGAAATAATTTAAGAGATGAACCATGATTTTGGGCAATTGGCTTCAAATTACCTATATTCTTATGTTATACAATGTCTTTCCATGCTTTTGTATAAAAAACGTGAGCATTTAGCCTTTGAACATTAAGATTGAGCTTCAAATGCAATTCTGGAAATTCCAGAATTCGGCATGTCCGCTTAAGCGGAGAAAGCGCCGCTCAGGCGTAAAATGTTAACTCCCAAAAGTTTTACAAACATTGATGTCCCCTCAAGCGGGAAGAGTCATGCTCGAGCGCCCAGTCACATGTTTCACTTTCAGCTCAACCATCCGAAGTCACGCTCAAGCTCAAAATAGAGGCAACCAATACTTTTGCAGACCCAAAGGGACCGTTCGAGCGGCCAAAGCCACGCTCAAGCGGAGAGCCTTGTTTTTGAAATTTTGAAAAAGTGGTTTTGTGACTTGTTTTCCACTCTCTTTCATTTCTAAGCACTCTTAGGCATGCACTGAATATTATAAATGAGTTAAAAGGATAAGAAATAAGCCTAAGAGGAATGTATAAATTAAGAACGGATTGAATCGCTTATGACCCATTATGTTCATGAAATGTGTAGGGTCAGGCACAAGGGCAAATCATCCGGCAGAACACTATGAGTAATATCTTATTAAAGATATGTTCAAGTACGTTATTTTCCAAACGTTACTCTTGTATGAGCCTTATGGATTTGTACTTTGAATTGTGGATAAATCAGTCTTTTGCATAAGACTAATTGAATACGAATATGACCATGATCATGGATATGTGACACACTTAAATACGAATATGGAAATGAATTGGGCCAAAGGCCGTTTGACATGAATGATTGGGCCAAAGGCCGTTTGATGTGAATGATTGGGCCAGAGGCCGTTTGATGTAAATGATTGGGCTAGAGGCTGTTTGACGCAAATGATTGGGCCAAAGGCCATTTGATGTGAATGACTGGACCAGAGCCTGTTTGACATGAATGATTGGGCCAAAGGCCGTTTGATATGAAGGAATGGACCAAAGGCAGTTTGACACGAACAAATTGGGCCCGAGGCCGTTTAATGAGAATGAACTGGGCCTGAGGCCATTTGATATGTTTCGGTCTGAGACCGTTTGATGTATTAGTTAGAATCATGAATGGGCCTAAGGCCATGTGATGCGACTACTACAATTTCATTCATGTATTCCTTTATTTTGATATTATTCACTGGGCTATCACTCACTCTCATTCAAGTATGTGTAGGTGAGCAAAGAGATGTCCAAACCCAACCCCAGTGAAAGAGATAAGAGGATTTAAGTTTTTGAGGGGTCAGCCCCAATGTCTCACGCACGAGACTTTGTTTTGCTCTTTTTGTTCTTTGTTACTCTTTTGCTGTTGACTGAACATGTTGGATCACCTATGTATATGAGTTTTGTTTGGCTGATTGTATATCTGAAAGATCCTGGATGTATATAAAAAGCTAACTCTGTATATATGTGTGAGTTATTATGAAATACCTTTGGAATGGTTTTTGCTATAGCATGTAAGCACAGCTCATTGGACAAAATTTTTAATTCAGCTTCTGTTTTGGCCCCTTAACTCTGTTAAAATATGTTTTAATAGGATTGAGGCCATAGGTAATCTCTTGATTACTGGTCGGTTATGACCTTAATCTATAGGGGCGGGTTCGGGTTATGACAAATTAAGGGTTGATTACTCACCTAAAGGCTCCAATTCTTCCAAATATAGTTAAGCCTTGAGTTAATTCTCCTTAGTTCTCCAAGCTTGAGCTAAATCCTTCAAATTGTGTTGTCTCTCTCTCTCTCTCTCTCTGGAGTGTAATCTCAGCCAAGTTGGAAGAAAATGAGTTCAAAAGAATAAACTTAAGTGTATATAAGCTTGCCTAATCAATTGATTAAGGCTAAGTAATTGTGCTTTAATGCAATCATATTGAATCTAATTATTTTGATCTGAATCAATTTTTAATTAAATACTGTAGGCTCTAAAAATCACGCTAATCGTAAAAATATAGTCAATTTCAGTTTATGTCGCCTCTACGGCCTTCAATTGAATTTTATAGCCGAAGACCAAATAGATTTTCCTATGGTGAACAGATGCAAATTGAAAAACACATATAATCATATAATTAGCATTCAAAATCATGTCAAGCTCATAATTATAAGCATAAGTAAGATCAATTAACATAACATAGAGCAGTGTCATCTCATTCCCCGTGCCGGTACCAGGCAAATGAAAAGTAGATCTGGTTTGTTGTGAGTGGGACTGAGATGGAGCGAAGCCCTTATGTCTCTTACTAGTCCTGGAGTCTGCTTGTGGCTCGTGCCCTCTAGATATTGAACCTCGAATCCTCTCATCTTCGGCCTACACTGTGATTTTTACATGTGTCGCCGCCTCCACCAAACGGTCGTAGTTTTGGATCATGTTACTGGCAACCTTCAACAAAATTTTGGTTCTAAGCCTCTTCTCAAATTCAATGCAATGGCATTCTTCCGTCACCACCAACTTCGGTGCAAACCAGGACAAGCTAGTAAAGGTCACTTCAAATTCGGCTATCGACGTGCTAAAGGTCAATTCAAATTCGGCTATCGACGTGCTCAACTGTTTAAGGTCTAAAAAGTCCTGCCTCAGTCTCTCCCTAATAGGGGTTGGTAGGTACTTATCTTGGAAAGTAATGACAAAGGTTTCCCATGTCGGCTCAACCCTACCTTTGGCATATTTCCACCATTAGCCCGCATCTCCTTTCAAGTAATAGCTTACTAGAGTCACCCAGAGCTCACCGTCCTCAATATGGAGCATTTCAAATGTCTTCACTATTTACTCCAACCATTCATCTGCCTTCTTGGGCTTTGGACCCCCATGAAACTCATCTAACTATGCCCACAAGAATTCCTGAGTAAGAAAAGCCACCCTAGTGTCTATGACATTTTCCTGGGCTTGATTCTCCGCCCTCAACATGTTCATCGACTCCCTCAAAGCCTCTGTCATCTCTCTGGCTAAAACACCCATAGCGGCTTGACCCGCATGTTCTGAGACTCGCGCTTGTCCCACTTGCTCAACCACATTAGCTTGGGTCACTTGCTCGACCGCATTAGCTTGGCTAAACCACTCCTCTTGCACTTGAACCTCATGAACCGATACCTCATGCACTCCTCGGTGAGGCCTACTCTGTCTCCCACTTCTATTATTGCGAGCCCGTCCTCATCCTGACATCCTAATTTTGTAGTAAAACGAACAACTTAGCGTACGGTCACACAGTGCTCAAAACGGAGACTCATGCGTCCCACCAAAATAATTATAACGTTCTTAATTCACATCAACATTTAGTTTCACTCCATCTAAACACCTTGTCACGTAAACACATATACATTATCCATTCAAGATAGGGTTAGTCCCACAAAATGCCGAGAGTTCTTATTAGAATGAGCATTGATCAGGTGCTTTTCTAACGAGACTTCAAGGGATTTAGTATACGCAAACCACATCTTAAAAGTTCAATCCCATACCCACCTAGTCAAGTAAGTAAGTTATCACATAGCAATTTAAAAACATGGTACATCCCCTAATTAGTGAAATGAACCATTGTGGCTAAGCCACTTTTCTCGAGCCCCAAGTGTTCAAACTCGGTAGCTCTAATACCAAGTTGTAATGCCCCCAAAATATTAACACTAAAATTAAATGAAATAGACAACCCAACATGCAATTCTACCTTGATGTACCAACTCCTTCAATAAGTATTTCATTTCAGGGAAAGAGTTTACAAAAGAAGTGTCCACATGCCATACATAGTCACCCTCTTAAAAGATGAATCCATAACATGTGCTACTGTAAGGAAGAAAAAGAAATGAACAAATAAGTAAATACCCTGAAACTACAAGTTCCATGGCTTAAGCCTGGTTACAAAAAAGGTTAATAACCCAACACATAAATCCCTTGGCTTGCATTAACATCACACAAAAAGGAGAGTCTCTTTCTCTAAACACATTTGCACACCTTCAACTAGGCGGAATCATTGCATCCTTTCCTGCACAATTCCACTAGGGTGAGCACAAAGCCCAGTAGAGATATCTTCACAAAGTATATATATTTTAAGCAATCTCATAAGTTATGTAAATACGGTAACATTCCATGATCAAACGTCAAATGTTTACATTCTTTTAAAAATTCATGCACTATCTCATGCAAGATTCATTATTATCATGAAAACCATGAGTTAAAGAGTGGGGTAGTAAATACAACTCCGGTAATTCCCCAGGGCTAATGTCTACAAGTTGACGTATCAATCACTGCCAAAATCCTACCTTACCGACTACTAACCGGAGGCCTTATGCACCCACACGCACGTGTTTTTGGTCTTACACCAATGACACTTAGGCCAACTTAATTTCTAATCTACACCCCCTATATTTACCCCAAAATGTTTTCATCAACAACAATTGTCTTTCTCAAAATCAAGGATTTGTTTCAAAGTTATAATCGTAGGTGAACCAAGTTCAAAATAATGCAAATGAATCAATGAGAATAGGTTATATATAATTATCTCCTTTATACAATATTACCAACATCTCTTACATTTGTTCAAGTATAATTTCCATGATTCAAAATTTTCAAAATCATAGCAAAACACAAATCCATGTGACATATGAGATTTCCACATATTCACAATCAGTATCCATCATTTAATTTTCCAACGTGCACATCCCATGTTTCCATAATTGTTCAACAAAAATTTTCATTTCCTTTCATGAATGCCTCAATAATGTAATAACCCAAAACGTTTTCTTCATATTCTCAAGAGATTTATCATCAATCTCACAAATGTCACATCAATTTCACTTTTCCTCAAATTTTCCCAAAAGTTAGGGTTTTATCAAAATAGTGTTTTTTTTTTTCCCATTTATTTACAAAACATTACAAACAATATACCCAAATAGTTCATAGTATACCCCAAATAATTTTCCTTGGACCAAATCATGAGGGAGAATTCATTTTTCCTAATATTCTCTAGATTCAACATCTAAAGATCAATCTCCACTAGGAAACATAGTGAGAAGGACTAGATATGCTAAAAACCATATATATAACTTAAAGAATATCCCTAGCTTAAGACCTTGAGAAGAAAGGATGTAAGTTCTAAAACCAACGGTGCTAAAATCCAATCTCCATCGTACAACACGTAGCCCTCGACGAGCTCTTCAAAATTAATGAAGGAACCAAGGTTGAAATCTCAATGGGTAGAGAGAGATCAAGGAGTAAATGAAGTAGGATAGAGGGATCCAGAGAGAGATGAACGAAAAGAAAATGAAAGTTAATGTAGAGAGAGAGTGTACGAAGTGAAAAGTGATGAAAAAGTGCGTAAGGCTCAACTTTTGAAATGATTTGACTCAATTTTTTGGAGCTAACAAACGACAGACCGCTCGAGCGACCAATCGTGCGCTCAAGTGAACTGTCCAAATTTGAAATACCACTCGAGCGATGAAACTTGTGCTCGAGCCAAGAACACTCACTCCCAGAAACTCCTCACCCCTCTATAAAAGACCGCTCGAGCAATAAATTCTTTGCTCGAGCGAAGAATTCATAATCCCAGAAGTTCAGACTGCAAACCAAAGTACTAGAAGGTCGAATTCATCGCTCGAGTGACCAAAAAACCGCTCGAACGGTCTCAACCTACAAGTGAGACTAAGATCTACCAAAACATTGGCCAACCTTCCCAGTTTCTCCCCAACACCCAAAGTACAAGATGACATCTTGGAATACACAAGGGTGTACCCAACAGAACAACCACAAAGGAGAATGGATAACAATACTAGTTTCAAGAGGTTAAACAATGAAGACGACACACAAAGGGACAAAGATTTCCAAAAAAAAATACACTCAATTGCTTTAAAGGAGTCGGGACATCACAAAAACTCTAATTGTTCCATAATTTATGATTTAATATATATATATATATATATATATATATATATATATATACATATTTCATTTGAAGATTTACAATTTATAGAAACCTTTCAAATGATCACGTTATCTATACTATAACTAATATAGAAACCTTTTTCAAAATTTATAATGATACTCCTTTCAAAATTCAATATGACAAGCTTTCAAAATTACATTTAAAAAAAATCAAATTTTTTAAAATTTTTATTTATTTCCAAACCCACGTACTAAATTTCTTGATTAATTTTAATTTATTTCTAAAAAAAAAATTGAAAAAAACTTCTATTGGGTAACTATTTTTCAACAATAAAAATATAACTATTTAATGATTTATGAAATTTAAAATGAAAGTAGACTAACTCAATTCAAAATTCAAAAGTGGGTCATCTAACCATTAAAAATAAATAAATAAATAAATCTAATTTGCTCATAATTTATGAGTTTTAAAGAAAAGAACAGTAAATCAATTTTAAAAATTTAAAATTGTCTATTGCAAATTATAGAAAGCAATTCACATACCTGATAAATCTTCTCTCTTGCACTCATTAGATCCAAGTCAAATTAAAGTAAGTGTTCATCAAGTGTTGTAACTGTTGGTGATGGGAACAATTGCGAAGAATTTAACTGACAATTTTTGAACTACAAGTTTATGCTTTTTTTTTATTTATTTATAAAGATCAATTTCCAATCTTTAGTTTATTTCTATTATGCATCTAACAATTATGTTAATTTCTAAAAATTTATTACATGCTTGTTCACTCTAAATGTATTTTTATAAAAATAAATTTCCAATCTTTTTGGTTGAAATTCAATGGTTTAAAATCTATATTTATCAACGGCATAAATATGGATCACAAAAGATATTGAGAAGATGTACATACTTATTCGCAATATAGCCAGTAACAAATTTTCGTTATAAGTTTCTTCTTCTTTTAAATGATGCATATGGTTATAATATTACTTACGTATTTAGGTTTTGTAGTTTTCATGATTTCATATTTCAAAATTTCTATAAGATTTGCTTTTAATTTTTTCAGATTTTATAGTTGGTGCATTTTTTCTTGAATGATGTTATACTTATTATATTTTTATATTATATTATATTTTATTTTATCGTGTGACTCAGTTTATTTAGTTGTAATTTTAAATTATAATTTATTTGATATTTTTATAGCTTATTTGGTTAAAAAATAGAGATTTTTTAAACTACAATTTGTAACTTTTTTAAAAAAAAAAAACTTATTCGAAACCCTTAAATATATATGAATGTAAGAGTCTTATATCTTCCATCTTAATAATAACTTTTGACGCATAATCCCAATAATTTTGTTCCTTTTTTTAAATATATTTTTAGACAGGGAATAAAACTTAAACCCCCAAGCTATGCTTCCATAGCGTAAGGTAGGATTTAGTATATATCAATAGAATAAAAGTTTTCCTTTCAAATATTCATGATGTGTTTGGTTTATGATTTTGGGTAGAGATTTTGAAAAGAAAAATAAAAAGACTTGTGAAATTAGGTAAAATATAGTTATATTTCATTCACATTTCACATGCTATTTTTTTTTCTTCTCATTTTTTATCCTTTCAAATTCCTACCTAAATCCATGAATCAAATAAAACATAAAGTTCAGTACATAACTTTTTCAAATTTCTTTGTCTTTTTTTGAAAATTTTGAATTAATTTATGGTGTGCAACTTACACCTTACACCTTATACCTTACACTTACACCTTACACTTACACCTTTTGTAAAAAATTAAACCTTACACTTACACCTTTTTTGAGGTTGCACATGCTTACACCTTACACCTTACACTTACACCTTACACTTATACCTTATACTTATACTTATACTTACACCTTACACTTTTTGTGTAAGTGGCACATGGTGTGCACTTGCACACTTAAGAAAACTCCTAGTTTTTAAAGTTGTGAATTACAAATTCTAATCACACATGCCTCTCCGCATAGTAATGATTGAATTTTTTTTTAGTTGGTATATCAAACATTACTGATAGAGTCAAAGAAAATATATAAGTCTTAAAGTTTTAAAGTAAAAATTTTATGTTAAAATTTGTTCAAATGTAATTATTTTAATATTTATAAATATTTTTTATTGATTGATAAAAAACACTGTAAACATTAAGAATATATATATATATATATTTTTTTTTTTTATGATATTGAGTTATTAAAATATGATGTATCATAGGCTTAAACTAAGAATTGTTGGAAAAAAATTTGACTCGAACTAGATTTTTAGACTTATATTTAATATATAATCCAATATTGGAACTCCCAAAGTAACTAATAGCGGTTATGAACCGATAAAGATAATTTTTAATGATCAAGACAATTTTTAATGATTGGGTGAATGTCACTTTGACATAAATATTCAATCGATTAGCTTCTAACTCATTTATAATGTTTAGTTGAATACCACAAGTCAATCCTAATCAATTACATAAGACAATTTACAATTTTAAATAGACAAATTTTTAGGCTTTACAAAATAAGAAAAAAAATAATATATTAACAAATGTAATTTACTAGTATCATATGCTAAATTAAAATTACGAAATTTATAAAACGAAATGTATTTTATATTTTATCGTATATATAATTTTGTAATTTTTTACGAATTAAATTATGACATGCAATTTTTTGTTAAGAACGTATAACATACAATTAATGATATCAAAATAAAAATCTTTTCTTATATGTAACTTTGATAAAAATAAATAAAATTTAATTGATTATTAATTATTTTACTACATATTTTAAATAAATTTTATATTACTATTTTAATTAAAAAACTAATTTTTAATTATTTATCCCGTGCATAGCACGGTAATGGGAAATTCTATTTCCACATACTTATTTATCTCAGTGCACATTATTTCTTAGTGCACACACGAATTTCATTAGATATTATTTATCTTATTTCACACACCACATATTTCAATTATAACTCTTAACTCAAATTTTATTCTCACACTTTTCACCCAAACACACCCCCACAAAGCCATCGGAAATCAGTGAGACAAGCACTAGAGGAACGAAAATAAAGAAAAAAGAATTCAAAGCTACAGTGATATATTCCATATACGTACATATATATTGATTTACATATCAGAGAGACAGAGAAATCACAACCGCATGGTTTCTTGCGATCTCCACAATCATCGTTCATCGTGATCGATATAGCCCAACCACGAAAGAGCATAATTTATGATTGAGAAAGAGAGGATGATTGAGTTTGAAAGCTAGACTCATGAGACTTTAGGCTTCTGATATATTTGATTTTTGAAAACTATATGTGATTTAAAGTATAGCTATCATTAAAATAAAATTTTATTAAATATGTACATTAAGATAAATAAATGTGTGAAAATAGAATTCTTTCACGATAATATGCTAATTAGTAATGAATGCGTATAGAATAATATCATACAACACGTTGTCATAAATAAGGGAACCTTGATAGATTTAATTTATTGATAATAAATAAACTTTGAGTCTTAAGGGAATTAATAATAAACAATTGCAACTGTAGTTAGATATTTGATTTCCTTGCCTTTCATATAGGGCCTAGTTTAAAGGACTGAGTTTTCAACTGCAAAGGTTGATAAATTATTTACTAATTCCAATCCCGACGGATTCACTTGGCAGCAAGGACTTGGATTTTCGGGGTGTATCCCTCTAAAGTTTAGGAATGGAAATCTCTTGTGTGTCAATATTTTCGTAGTGTCATCGGATTAAAAAACAAAATTCTTAAATTAACTGTGGTACACTTGTTGAAAATTTCTTACCGGAAGCTTGTGCATTCTTGGGAATTAGTAAGATTTTAATCCAGACACCCCAATACCAATCTAAATAATAAATGTTACTTATTCCATTAGTTGGTTAAATTCTACAACTAATAAGTAATACCAGAGGCGATCAAGCTAGATACACGTTAAAAATTTCAAGCTTGACAAGGGCATAAGTTAAAAATAAAATAAAATGGTGAACCCTTGAAATTTTTATGCAATTTGTTGAGAACGATAGATTTTTGTCAATACTTGTGCAACACTTGTAATTGCACTATTGATTCACAATATGTATCCCACAAAAACCTTAATTGACGAACAAAATTTTTATATAATGAAAATTTATTTGAAATGACATGACAATACAAAAATCTATCGTTCCATTACTTGGTCAAGTTAAACAAGGTTTAACAAAGACTTGCAACAGTGAGTAAATAAAAAAAAGAAGAAGAGACATAATTACGGTCATGGCTCATTGGCAAGAGTTTTCTAATACTTTGAAGGCTACAAGAAGAGTAACAACAAGTAGAAGAAGGTGATAAATATGAGAAATTTGAACTGAATGATATTTAACTAGAATTAAGCTCATTGTCTCTGCTGCAGGCCACCATCCGAAAAATATTCCATTCAAGTTTTAACAATATTTAACAAAGACTTGCAACACTGACATACATAATATAAAAAAAAATTAAAGAAGAAATATCATTGTGTTCCTAAACTATTATGCGAAAATCAATTTGGCACCTGAATTTTGCATTATTTTAATTTGACCCTTGAACTTTTTTAAATTAGATCAATTTACTCCCGCCGTCTGTTTTCGTCTACAATAAAATGAAACTTGCTGATATAACACTAAATTTCATTAGGAACTTCATTTTATGCCCAAACTATATCTTATAAATCAATTAACCCCCAAATATAAAATATAAAAAAAAAACATTAAATTTAAATGTTTAATAAATAATTTTTCATCTCAATAATGAAAAAAAAAATTATATAAAATAGTTTTAAAAATAATAATTTAAAAAATATAAAAATTCTCATTCAAAATTATCTCTTTAACTCTCAAATTGTCTCGAGTTAATCGTAGAGAAACTAATTGAGCCAAAACATTCTTGGCTACTTTATGTGTGTGCGTGCGTACAATTGTAACTAGGTTATTCCCCAAATTGATTTCAATAGAATTGATCGACTAATAATAATTTCAAAATTGTGTTGGTAAAAAAAAATAAAAATTCAATTACTGAGTTCAATTTTTTGAAAATTGAGTTTTTTATTTATTTTATTTTATTTTTACTAATTTTTTTTAATATTTTAAGTATTTTTTTTTACTTTTCAGATGCACCTAACCTAAATGTACCTAAAAATTAAAATATTTATAAAAAAATATTTTAAAAAATCAATAAATATACAAGAATATAAAAATGTATTGAATTTTTATATTTTTGGTATTTAGTGAATTTTTTTAAGATTTTTTTCACAAATATTATACTTTGTAATTGTATTTATATTAAGTGTATCTAAAAATTAAAATAATTATTTAAAATAGTAAAAAAATTCAATAAAACAAAAAAAAAAACTGAAAAATAAAGAACTAAATTTTTAGAAAATTAAATTCAGAAAATTGGAATCAAACAAGGTGATTAATTAAATATTTAAATTTAATTTTTTAAATATTTGGGGGCAAATTGATTTTTAAGGTATAATTTGGGTGTAAAATGAAGGACCAAATAAAATTTGGTAACACGTTACAAGTTCCGTTTGATTGTAGACGGAAACATATGGCGAAAGGTAAATTGATCAAATTTAAAAAGGTTTAGGCGTCAAATTAAAATAATACAAAATCTGGGTGCCAAATTGTTTTTCACATAATCATTTGAGGGGAAAAATAATATTTTCTCAAAATAAAAGCAAAAAGAAGATTAAATTTATTTTGTGGATGATACTACAACCAATGCATGATGCACCTTCATGCTTTATAGTCTTTATAATTAACACTTATATTTCAATCAAATTTAACTAGGTTTATCAAAGAATGTAGCTATATGTTTATTTTTGTTAAATAAAATTGATAGAAAAAAGTAATTTAATAATGAAACTCAATGTAAATGACAATAAAATGTCTAAAAGATCCTTTCTCAGTGAGTTTAATGGCTTAAATACCATTTTTTCCTATTAATTTTACTTAGCAAAAATAGTAGATGATAACAAATCAAAAAAAAAAATTTGAAATTGATAAAATTATAAACTCATAGTTCATTTTATTATAAGATTCAAACTTTGCTTTTTTGTTATTTATTATTATTATTATTATTATTATTATTATTATTATTATTATTATTATTATTATTATTTTCCCTTAATTTTCTAACCAATATTTTCAAAGGAATTAGTAATGAATGCATATACGAGTATAGAATAATATCATACAACACGTTGTCATAAATAAGGGAACCTTGATAAATTTGAAGGCATTCGGGGCGATAAATTCATTTTTAGATTTTCTTTGCCTAAAGGTCCAGGGGGATTGGAATACTTTGTGTAAAAGGACAAGCCTAGACAAAATGACCAGTGCACCCCTATACATATCATACGCATGGCAAAACCTCTCACATTTCCAAACTCTCTCTTCGATCCCATACACACACACACACACACTCTCTCTCTCTCTCTCTCTCTCTCTCTCTCTCTCTCTCCTCTTTATCTTCGCCGTTGACCACCTCCATTGCCGTCATTCTGCTCCGCCGTCATCGATCTGGACTCTCTCTCTCTCTCTCTCTCTCTCCATCATCGCCGTCAATCTCTCTCTTACCACCATCATATTGAGTCGCTGTTCGGCGCCTCTTTCTCACTCTCACGCCACCGATCTGGAGATCCCATGAATTGTCACCGTAAAAGTTGAATCATCTATGTTGAAGTAGTAGAATACTGGTTTATCTATTCCGATGTCTCGTGCTTAATAATAGCTATTGGATACTGCAGATCATATAGTGTAGAATCGCCAAAGCCATTAGAGGACATGAACCTTGCGAACATGGATTTCGATTTGGGATCTAGAGGTGGATACTGTAACTCCCTGAAGACATTACAATAAACTAAGAGTAATGATTAATGAAACAACATCACAATTCAAGAATAAAGTTCTTCCATTCGTATACGTTCAAGTGTACAAAAGAGTAACACATGCATTTATATATTCATAAGCCCTAACCTTGAATTTATAGCATAAGTTATAATCAAAAGAAATAAGAGTTTAACAAATATAATAATGCCCTATTGGCTACATCTTTCTAAGATGGTGCTTCTTTACAACAAAAATGAGTTTAAACTCATTACAAATAAAGCATAGCAATATATCAAAACACCATCTTTCTTATTGAACTAAGATTCCAGAAATTACAAGTTCAAGTTTACATTCCCAAAATATTGTGAATTCACCTCCCAGTTCAATGAATTAGATGACGTTATAAAAGACATAAGCCCCAAGGGCATACAAGACAACAAGGCATTACCTTTTCAACAAAATAAATTCAACAGTCTTAACACCAAACTTTAAGTCTTAAATAACAAATGTTCTTGAGCTTTCACTTCCAAACTGAATGACCAGTTACTCCAGATCATCACTGTGGTGCTACCTCATCATTTCCTAAAACATTAAATAGGGTTGAGTTACATGCCCAGTTGGAATACATTTAACCCAGTATTTAATCAATTGAAATAAGCTCATGGCACCATTGAGACTAGACAAGGTAGGTAATTATATTCATATACTAACGTAATTAATTATGTAAATGAATGCACAGTTGAATAATCACATTTCCATCTCACACCAATCATCCTCATATACCATGAGTCGTCGTTAAGAGTTCGAATCAAAACACAAGTGATTTTTGTTTTAAAACCATCCCTACATTTACCGACTATTATACGGCAGGACGTGGGCACCCATAAACATTTAATACACTCCCCACATTTACCGACTATTATACGACAGGACGTGGGCAACCAAAATCATTCATTTTTCTACTTTAACTGACTACAATACGGTAAGACCAGTGGACACCAAAAAACATTTTTCCACATTCGTCCGGTAATAAGCTCAGACAGGACAATTGGGCACCTTAACTCCCCGCGCGAGTACAACACACACCACCATATCAACCCGACTCTTAACTTGGACTCATGCTCAATTTGTCAAACTTTTATTCAATCAATAAGTATTCCACGTGTGGATGGGGAATCCATGACAAGTCTTCATCAGAAAATGAGATATTTACCTCTAACAAACACATTCTCTTTGTGGAACCCTCAGATAAGGCCATCATCTCCCTTAGATGTGTCGACCTTCTGATCTCTCCCCTGACTTTATTTATCTGTTTCTTCGGGGGGATCAAGTATATCATATTGATGGTAGCTAATGGTTGGATATTCTCCTATTTTTAGCCGCGCTTCCTGTCATGACCCAAACTCGCCCCTATAGGTTTAGTATCGTAACCGGCCAGTAATCCTGAAATTATCAAAGACCTCTGAATAGATTAAACAAAATAAGGGGCTAGCGGAAGCAATTACAAACATATAATGTCTATAGAGCTGTGTAGACGTATATGGGACAAAAAAGTTTAAAAACTTATATTTACACATATAGTGACGTCATGGTCGCATCATCACATGAACAAGTATACAAAAAGGGACTTAGCCCTATTTACAGATCATATAAAAGCCTTGTCCAAACAAAGAAAAGAATAGATTAAAAAAAATAAACAAACAAACAGCACTACGTGTACAAGACTTAACTATTTGAAGCATTTAGAAACCTCATCGGGAGACACAATGGTTGGCTTGACAAAACAGAACTCCAAGCTAGAAGCTTAGACGGGTGCTAACACGTGACCTACACACACACGTGACAGATACACTTGAACATTTGTCCTAAAAGTGCTTAACTTATCATTCTTCTTTCTTAAGGTGTGTTTCTAACTTATCCTCATTATCATGTCTTAATTAAGGCTTAAGAATTCCTAGGATGCAATGAGGATGCCAAAATGTGCTTTGAAAACACTTGTCAAATTTTCTGAAACAAGGTAGAACTTCCTTCGCTCAAGAGGACCCCTTGGTCTGCAAAAGTTCTAAGAGCTCTCATTTTACGCTCGAGTACAACTTTCTTCGCTCGAGCCAAGACTAAAAACAATAGAGTGATTGTTCGAGTGCAGATTATGTCACTCAAGTAGATTGCTTATGTCTACAAAACTTCTAGGAGCTTGCATTCTTCGCTCAAGTGCAACTTCCACCGCTAGAGTGAAGAATGCGAATTCTAGAATTTATAGATTACTCTCTAAGTTCCAAAACTCAATTTCAAAGCCATAAAACACATTCTTTTGGGCCCAAAACTTGAGAAAACATGTGGAAAATCATAGAGCTTCATGAATTGCAAATCATCTCGCAAATTCAAGGCCCAAAAGCATGCCAATTGTATAAAATCAAACTTGAAACTCATTATATAAAACATGCATGCCTTGATATGAGCACCTTTCTTCCAAAACATGATCAATAGAGATGAAATGATATAAAATGTGATGAACCTCCAAATCCAAGTGAGAACAATGAGAGAATGTGATGAACCTCCAAATCCAAGTGAGAACAATGACATGCATGAAGAGATTTCTTGGAAAACAACTTCAAAATGCCATGGGATATGCATGCATGTATGCCTTGAGTTTTAATTCTCCAATCTTAGCTTAATTCTTGTGATTCATCTCCCAATTCACTTGAATTCTAACTCAATTACATAACTAAAGGGTTGAATTCTTACCTTAGCTTCTCAATTGAGCTCTAGTTGGATAATTGTTTGAGTTTCCAAGCCAAATCCTCCAATCTCTTCGAATCTTCTACAATCCTCAAGCTTGAATTCAATTCTCTCTCTCTCTCTCTCTCTCTCTCTCTCACGTTTTGGTTCAAGGAATGGAGTTTAGTGTGTATATGAAATGTTCTTGATGCAACATGGGCCTTATATAGGTTTGATTAAAGAAACTTAATTAATGCTTGATTAAGCTAAGCAATTTTAATTATTTTATTCTAATCATTTGATTTTGAATCGAATTCTAATTAAACTTACCATAAAACTCTACATATTCTAAATAACACATCTACATAGTCAATTTCATATTCGGATGCCGATAAGGCCTACAATTCGCATATTGAATAAAAAATTTAGACAGATATTCCTACATTAGACAGATATAAACACAAATAACACAACACACATGCAATTAACTCAAAATTTTCTGTTAATTACTTATTAGGCATTCTTAATCATAGTTTATTAGCTAATCACAGTTTAGGGCTATTACACTTCCCCTTCTAATTCGCAAAATAATCAATATTCGTTCACAAATGCCCACACTGCACCAACTCTTCTAGGAATTTGCATCAACGCCTTACAATCTTCGATGAGGTGTTTGTAGTCCTTCTAGTTGGAACACTGCAATCTTCAATTCTAAAGAGATGGGTCCCCAACCATCTTCAGGGGCCACAAAAAATAGTGTTCCTTCTGGATCTTTATTAATATCCGATATATTAGCTCTGTGAAGGTAGTAACAACTGCTCCAAAGGCTTCCTTCTATGGCTTAAGTTGTTTGGCTATCGTGTTCGACTCTGTCTTTTTAGATCAGAAGCCTTCCTTCATTCCTTCTTTTTACAGAGTTTTCAACGGAAACCGTGTAGGCTTTGGTCCTTCGAACCTTCGTAGATCATCTTTGATTTTACAATGTTGCTCTACTCAACTCATCAAGTTGCCCACATTGGTGGAAGGCTTTTAGTCAAGGATTGACGAAGCTTACTGGTCAACTACAATCCTAGCTAAAATGAAACGATCGCTAAGGTTGTGTTTGGTAACGTTTACGTTTTCAGTTTATATTTACAAAAATTTTATAAACTAGTTTTTGTTTAATTTTTGTTTATTTTTGAAAAACATAAACTACAAACGTGTTTGGTAATAATTGACAAAATGTTTAAAAAAATTTAAAAATATAAAAAAGAGTGAGAAATGGCAAGTGGTGGCAAATGGCGGCGGAAGACGGTGGTGAAAAGTGGTGACAGTGGGTGGTGGGCTGCTGGTGGTAGCGGGAGGTGGCGGGTGAGTGGTGGTGGTGGTGGCAGGTAAGTGGGTGACGGTAGCGGGTGGTAGGTAGTAGCGAGTGGGTGGTGGTGGTAATGGTGGCGGGTGGGTGGCGGATGGCGAGTGGTGGTGGCGGGTAACTAGCGGGTGGTGGTGGTGGTGGTGGGTAGTGGTGGCGATGGTGGCGGGTGGTGGTGGCAGGTGGGTGGCGGATGGCGAGTGGTGGTTGGTGGATGATGGGTGGTAATGGTGAGTGGGTGGGTGACAGTGGCCAATGGTGGTGGTGGTGGCCGGCGGGTGGTGGCGGGTAGGTGGCGGGTGGTGGTGGTGGTGGTGATGGTGGGTAGGTGGGTGATGGTGGCGGGTGGTAGGTGGTAGCGAGTGGGTGGTGGTGGGTGGCGAGTGGGTGGTGGGTGGTGGTGGCAAATGGTGGATGGAGGTGTTAGGTGGGTGGTGGGTGGTGAGTGGTGATGGCAAGTAGGTGGTGGGTGGTGGTGGTGGCGGACGGTGGATGGTAGTAGCGCGTGGTCGGTGGTGGCGGGTGGATGGTAGGTGGGTGGTGGTGGCGGGTGGTGGTGGCAGGTAGGTGGTGAGTGGTGGTGGTAGGTGGTGGTGGCGGGTGGGTGGTGGTGTTGGAAGACGGTGGTGGAAAATGGTGGCGGGTGGTGGCTAGTGTTGGGTGGTAAGAAAAAAAAAAAACTCAAAACTCAAAATGGAAACACATTTTTTGTGTTTTCATTTTCTGGCCCAATTTATAAACTGAGACCACTGATTTATAAATCAAAAATTTTATCAAACAAGTTTTTATTTGAGTTTTTAAAATTTTTGTAAATATAAACAGAAAACTGAAAACGTAAGTGTTACCAAACGGCACCTAACTGTTCATTATAGTTGTCGGTCTCATTATAAGTCACCCAATATCTACTGGCGTAATCTTGAAAACTCTCTATTTCCTCATTCTTCATGGTAAGAAGCACGTTTACCTCCTTAGGTGGTCAACTATTAATAATAAAACGTGAAATGAATACATGTTGAAACTAGTTCCAATTGCTGATTGATCTGGCTTCTAGCTTGTAATACGATCAAAGGGGCATCTCTTTTAGGCTCAAGAAGAACATTAAGGTTTTACTTAGATCATAGCTGAAGGGGAAATGATTGAGGCTAGCCTCAAGTCTGGTCGTTTCACTGAACAGTCTTTATCAAAGAACGAGGAGAGTTCATCATCCTCTACCCATTCCATGATATTCAAAGGTTTTTTCAATAAAAGCTAATGATGGGTGCTACTCTACTGCTACAAGAAATCCTGCTGGTCATAGCAAAGTTCATCATCCTCTACCCATTCCGTGTCACCCTCTACCCATTCCGTGTCACCCATGTCCTTGTTCGTATGATGGTCGGTAGCAAAGATGGTCATAAACCTTATCTTAGCTGTTTAAATAAAGCAATAGTTAGGTCTCTATCCCTAGATTCGCTAGAAAAAAGGGTTTTAGATGGAATAGATGATGAATTCTTCGTAATAGATACTACAGCAAAGTACAATGCCTTGTTAGGAAGAGACTAGATTAGCAGCCATGGCTTAACCTATGATCCAAAAAAGACTCAAAGCGGTGAAATGACGTAGCTCAAGCTAAACTTTGATCACCATTTTAGCTAGTGAAAGCAAGGCCCTAGGGATCTCTCTCAATCTAAGAAATGGGCTAGTACGACCGGACAAGAAAATAGTCACTTGGAAATTGAGGTTGAAAGCACACGTTAGCTTTTTCTTCCTATTCTTGAATTGAAGAAAGTCACTCACTAGGCTAAGGTCCTACATTTATCTTAGCGCTTGTAGCTAGATATGCACATAGCCTACGTGTAGTGCTAAATATGACTGGTCGGATCTCTTGTGCCATCGTATAGGTTGAACATCGGAGGAGTAAATCTTTTTGACAGATCAACACTCTCAAATGCTCGGAAAAACAAGGAGGCCATTTCTTCTATAAAAAGCTTTCTCTGAACCGGCTTGGGGTTTTTTCTTGTAAATTGGTTGAGCCAGCTTCTTAGGTTGCTCTTCTGGCGCTCTGGCGTGTTATCCTGTTTGGTGACGTCACGCTTCTTTTGTGTTTGACCGAGATAGATGTAGGCAGTTTGGCTGGCAACCTCCTAGAAGACAACACTCTTTTGTCAGGTGCTTCGTACTTTGGGTTTTTTTTTTTTTCTTTCTAGTCTCCTCCGAGTTATTCCTAGCTCTTCCTTGAGAGCCTCAATTTGAGCTACAAGCCAATCTACAAGCTGGGTTTGCTGTTTATCATCGTCTGGTGGGGGAGTTACTTTTCCTAAATCCACTAGTGCCATTTCTGAGTTATGGCCAAAATTCCGACTGGGCGTATTGCCAACCAAGATATTCTGGTGATCACTTGGTATATCTTTTAGAGAGAGATGGGCACTCATCTTCTCATCATTCCCACAGACGGCACCAACTGTGGAAGGTAGAATTCTTCTCCACAAAGAAAGTGAGATGACGTGTCCCTTCCTTTCCTTTGTCAAGAGAAACCAAAATGTTAGTGATCATCCCCGACCAAGGTTGGTCGGGAGGACCCTCTGATGGTCAAATCAGAATACTAAATATTGTATTTTAAAAGGCTTCTTGGATTACCTTTGGTCTGTCCTCTTTGCTTCACTTGTTTCACCTTTCATAGTTTTTCTGACTTGAATCTCATCCGTTAGATCAATGTTTGATCCGAGGGTTCTACCCTTACCTCGCTCTGGTCAGGCAAGTAGTCAAGTTGTTTTTTCTTTTGATTGTTGGATCATTCTCATATAGATGATTTAGATTATGTCAGATGCTAGTGGCCAGCTTACCAAATGTTATGTTTGTCAGATCAAGTTGATCAGACGAACTTACCGTCTAGTAGGCTTGACCTATACTCATGTATTTTCTCTCTTGATGTTTCCACTGTTGGATGAAGATCAACCTCCTCTTACATTCTGCGAATCTCCTTCTAGAAGGAGATCTTTACTATTCATTGCTCCTTACGCCCTTAGCTACGCACAGTGTACCACCAACTATCTCTAATGGGCTCCCTAGAAAAATTATCTGTGTCTTCCCTTTTTTTTTTTTTTTTTTTTCTTCTTGAGTTACTTTGCTTAATTACTCCTAGCTTGGACCAATATTTTACCCCTCTACCGTGACTTTTTGACTTCTAATCTTAAATCAGAACTTCCCAGAGGATGCCTTACTGTAAGTGAGAAAACACACCCAATCATTGTTGGTTTGTATGTATCTCATCATATAAACATAATTGAAATGAATTCCAATCAAATAAAAAACATGTAAATTACATTAGTAGTTTTATATTTTGCTTCTTCTATTATTTTGATCCTTATAATTTTAATTAGGGGTATTTAGAATGATCTAAATAAGTATATTTTTTAACTTTTTATGAAAAGATATGCAGAAAAAGAGATAGGTGATATGACCCAAATAAGTGCACTTAGCCCCTTAATTTGATTTTGATTCTTAATTTTGTATTTTGTGTTAATTTAGTCCAATTGATAAAGTTGATTAGGATTTTTGAAAAAAAAAAAAAAAAATAGTCACTTAGTTGGTTGAGGTTAATTTACTAAGCTGAACAAGCTTAAAATTTTGCCTAAAAGCATAACACATGCCTTGCTTTTTTCTTTTTTTTTTAATAACTAGGTGTCCGGCTAGTATATGCGGATCTCGACTAATCCCAAAAGACCAATCTCACTAATCCCAAAAGACCAATCTCATTGTCCATTTGTGAGGCTCCATTTAAAGCTAGAACAAACACCATGATGGACTGGCCCCAACGAGCTTATTGCAACTAGTGAGTATTGAACCTGCGACCTGGAGGAAACTCACCCCTAGGCCCCAAGTTGTGTCCACTGGACCAATCCCTTAAGGTTAATCATGCATGCATTTTTCACCAAAAAAAAAAAAAAAAATCATTAAAAATTGCAATCAATTAAACAAAATTGAGATAAAATCATAAATTCATAATCAAAATTGAACCAATTAAAATTAGAGGTATTAAAATAACACAATAGTCAGAATATAAGGACTTACATCGTAAATTACGCAATAAAAATGTCCATAATTAAAATACAAAAAACTAATAAATATTTAGTTTCCAAAATGAGGGTTCTAAATATTGAGTGTCCATGTTGAGTTTCCATGTTGTTCAAGTTCTTGTTTAAGCTTAAAGGATAAAATAAATTTATAGTCTTTAAAGTATGTATTCTTTATCACTTTAATTTTTTAAGTTTCAATTTTGTCACGTCATTAAAATTTTTAATTTGAGTCAATTTGGTCCAAATCCAAACAAATTGCCTAAATCATTAACATAATGGTAATAAAATAAGATTTGAGATGGCTGCTATGCCAACTGTGCAGCCAAATGGGTCCATTTTGGGACTCATTTTAATAATTTGAACCGTTTACATTTTAGAGTGCATCAAGTAAAACATACCTATAAAAAAATCAAGTTAATCGGATATCGTTAACCCTTTCATCTACTCACATTTGTATTTAAAAATAAATGACAATTGTGATTTAAAATTACAAATGTGAGTGGATAAAAGAGTTAACGATATCTGATTAATTTGATTTTTTACGGGTATGTTCTACTCTATGTACTTTAAAATGTGAATGGTTCGGATCATCAAAATAGACCTCAAAATGGGCCCATTTGGCTGCACAACAATGGCAGCCACCCCAAATTCAATAAAATACACACATGGTTCTTAAAATATATATACATATATATTGTGTCACTTTGATCCTTAAAATTTTTTCATTTTGTCAAAAAAAAAAAAACAAAAAGGAAAGAGTTGTATAGGAATTTACGTCATAGAATTGTATATGAATTGTTTCAATTTTGTTATGTCGTAGAATTGTATAGGAATTTGAAAAGGGGAAAAAAAAAAGTGTGAACAATTTGAGTGAAATATAATTTATTTTTATTTTTTTTTCAAATCTCTACCCGAATACATGACCCAAACACAATTTAAAATCGCGGTGCATTCCACAAGGAATAAGAA
Source organism: Camellia sinensis (assembly GCF_055761805.1). Taxonomy (NCBI): domain Eukaryota; kingdom Viridiplantae; phylum Streptophyta; class Magnoliopsida; order Ericales; family Theaceae; genus Camellia; species Camellia sinensis. The sequence goes on along the minus strand of NC_138961.1, from coordinate 40,273,434 downwards.
TCATTCTATGCCCCTCATGAGTGTAATGTGCCTTTTCCTTCTTTCTTTCTTTTTTTTCATGTAATTTATCTCATCTCAATTTAATTTTTATATTTTTAATTATATCAATTTTGTCCTCTAATTTTTCACATTGTATCAATTTAATCTAATTAATAAGTTGTACCAAGAAATTGAACAAAAATTAAAAGCAAAATGGTTCATTCAAAAGAAAATGAGTCATTTAGGTCAATCCCTCAATGCAATTTGAGGAGAGTGAATTGGCTATTTTGTCTGTTGATTTCAGTTCAATTTTTAAATGGAGACATCACCAATTGAATTAAATTGACACAAATATGAGAATTTCAAGTATGATATAATTAAAATTACAAAAACCAAATTCACTACAATACAAGCATGCAGACCCCACTTGATTAGGAATTTCCCATTTACAGTCCCACATATTCCACCCTACACAGACAATGCCTACCCAGCAATGTTAGGTATTATAAAAAAAAATTCATGAAAATAATCATGAAAGTTTTGTAATCTTTGAATTACATTTAGAATAAAACACCACACACTAATCAAGGTAATTCAAAGATCATAAATCTTTTCATGAAAAAATTTACATTATCCCTAACTTTTCTCATGCTTACCCGTGGAGGAAAGGAAATTGCAGGTTATAAATAATCACAGCAACCAAGCCTACCTTTGCAACTGCATACTAAAAATAAAAAAATAAAAAGAAAGAGATCTGAAAATGGCATCTCCACTTTCAGTAATGGGTTTTCAGCTACTCGAGTTATTTTACGTCTGGAGTGGCATATGTGTCGTAGCCATGACACTTGTACATGTTGGAACACTCCCGGCATCCACTACAGCTAGTAGTACCTTTGTTGGGAACGAGACTGATCGTTTTGCGTTGCTCGCCTTCAAGTCAAAGATTTTGCAAGACCCTCATGGGGTTGTGAGCTCATGGAACAATTCTCTCCATTTCTGCGAGTGGCAAGGTCTCATATGCGGTCACCGGCACAGGAGAGTCACCATTATAGACTTGACGTCCCAAGGTCTAGTTGGTTCCTTGTCTCCTTATGTAGGGAACCTCACCTTCCTTCGGGGGTTGTGGCTCTCTGACAACACTTTTCAGGGTGAAATCCCTGTTGAACTCGGTAACCTGTTCAGGTTGCAAATTTTGAACCTGAGCAACAACAACTTTGAAGGAGAAATTCCAGCTAGCTTATCCCGCTGCTCCAACCTCACATATCTTGATGTTGGTAAAAATAAACTAGCCGGGAAATTCCCCAAAGAGCTTACTTCCTTGCCAAAGCTCACAATTCTTGCCATTTACAAGAACAATTTGACGGGAGGTATTTCTCCATTCATTGGGAATCTTACTTCTCTGAAAAGCTTTTCTGCTGCTAGAAATTCTTTTGGAGGAAGTATTCCAGATACCTTGGGTCAATTGAAAAAACTAACACAACTTGGATTGGGTGGCAATCAACTCTCCGGTATGATCCCTCCATCTATTTATAATCTTTCATTCCTAAATGTTTTTTCTGTTGGTTTTAACCAACTTCATGGTAGTCTTCCGCCAAGCTTTGGTTTCATGTTCCCTGATCTTCAACTCCTCCAGTTAAATGCTAACCAATTTACCGGAACCCTTCCATTGTCAATATCAAATTTTTCAAAAATGGAACAATTTCAAGTAGAACATAACAACTTCAATGGGAAAATAACAGTTAATTTTGGAAGACTACAGAATCTCAAGAAGATAGGTCTATTTCATAACAATTTCGGAAGTGGGGAACCAGATGACCTAGCCTTTATTGGTTCTTTGGCCAACTGTAGCAATTTGGAAGCATTGGGTATGGAGGTAAACCAATTTAGAGGGGTGTTACCAGAATCTGTTGGCAACCTGTCGAAGAATCTGTTTGCCTTTACACTTGGTAGAAATCAAATATATGGAACTATTCCTTCAACAATAGGTAACCTTGTCAACTTGGAGACGTTAGGTATGGAAGGTAACCAATTCACTGGTACAATTCCAACTAACATAGGAAATCTTCCAAAGATGCAATTTTTGACTTTAGAAATGAACCACCTCTCTGGGAAAATTCCAGATTTCATCGGAAACCTGTCATTGTTGCTTTATCTTTCCCTAGGGAACAACAGACTAGAGGGGACCATACCCTCAAGGCTTGCTAACTGTAAAAAGCTGTTGTGGCTGAACCTTTACCAAAACAACTTGAGTGGAAACATTCCCAAAGAACTCTTGAAGGTCTCATCTTTGTCAATTTCATTAAATCTAGCTCGGAATCGTTTGTCTGGTTCCTTGCCAACAGAGGTTGGAAACCTTAAAAATTTAATGGAATTGGATATCTCTGAGAATAGGTTGTCTGGTGAAATTCCTAGCAGTCTTGGTAGTTGCACTAGTCTTGAAAACCTTTATATGCAGGAAAATTCTTTTCAAGGATCTATTCCTCTATCATTGGAATCTTTGAGAGGTATTAAAAACTTTGAACTTTCTCATAACAACTTGTCTGGAAAAATTCCGACGTTCTTAGAGAAATTTTCCCTAATGATTCTCAATTTATCCTTTAATGATTTTGAGGGTGAGTTACCAATGGGGGGAGTTTTCACAAATGCAAGTGCAATATCAATTGTTGGAAATCATAGGCTTTGTGGGGGTATTTCTGAGCTACAACTACCGAGTTGCATCACCAAGAAATCCAAACATAAGATGCCTCTTTCACATATATTGGCAATTACAGCAGCTTCTGTACTTGTTGGAGCAGCACTTTTGTCATTCTTTACAATTTATTTGTTCAAGAAGCAAAGAACAGCTCAATCTACAGTTCCAGTGTTGAAAGAATCATTCTTGAAAGTCTCCTATGAGAAACTCCTCAAAGCAACAGACGGTTTCTCTTCTGCGAACCTAATTGGTTTTGGTAGTTTTGGCTCTGTATATAGAGGAATTCTCATTCAAGATCGGGAGTTTGTTGCTGCTATCAAAGTACTTAACCTTCAAAATCGTGGAGCCATCAAGAGTTTCATGGCAGAGTGTGAAACCTTGAGAAATATTCGACACCGAAACTTGGTTAGGATCATAACTTCTTGTTCCAGTGTTGATTTTCATGGGAATGAGTTCAAAGCTCTCGTTTATGAGTTCATGCCAAATGGGAGTCTAGAGAGGTGGTTGCATGCAAGTCTAGAAACAAATGATGGGCAAAATGAGCAGCAGAGACTCAACCTTGTACAAAGAATAAACATCGCCATAGATGTGGCTTGTGCGCTCGATTATCTTCATCACCAATGCCAAATGCCGATCATTCACTGTGATTTGAAGCCAAGTAATATCCTTCTTGACTGTGAGATGGTTGCCCATATTGGAGATTTCGGTCTAGCTAGATTTTTCCCAGAGCTCACCAATCCAAATCAAAGTAGCTCAATTGGAGTAAGGGGAACCATCGGATATGTAGCTCCCGGTAACAACTCTTTACCCTTCTAATGGAATATCTTACTGGAATATGTAGAATGTATTGCTTTCATATTATGGAATTCATATTTATCATAGTTGATTTTTCCTTTTTCTTTCGTATCAATATGCTTTTGCGGAAAATGATCCTTGGGCTTTGAATGTGAATTGTTTTAATGGCAGAGTATGGGCTCGGAAGTGAGATGTCAACTTATGGTGATGTCTACAGTTATGGGATCTTGTTACTGGAGATGATAACAGGGAAGAGACCCACAGAGAACATGTTTGAGGAAGGGCATAATCTTCATAACTTCGCAAGAATGGCCTTGCCTGACCGAGTGATGGAGATTGCAGACCCGGTACTCCTAGACAATGAGGAAGAAGAGGCTAGAGCAACAACAATTCAAGTGAACAATGGCAGCAAAATTGTGGAATGTTTGATTTCCATGGTCAATATTGGAGTGGCATGCTCTACAGAGTCACCACAAGGTCGAATGAGCATAAGTAATATCCTCCATGAACTTCATTTGGTCAAGAACAAACTCCTAAAAGACGAACTTCAAACTAGGTACTAAATTGAAAAGGTCTTGCTCAATATTTCTAACTTCATTCTTCTATAGAATTGCTCTTATTGTTTCTCTAACATTTGTTTTGATCCTCCGTGGTTTGTCCTTGTTAACAGGACGCTGCATAGATCATAGGACGCTGCATAGATTATTGGACATGGCATGTTTTCTAGTGTGAGATTTCAAACGAACTTATTCTTTTCCAATCAAAAAATATCAATTGAAAACAATCCAATTTCATTAATATGGAAATGTCTATTCTCACAGGTTTTTGTATAGAATATGTTACTGGGACAACTATTAAAATCTAATGCACTTTGATGAACCTTTAAAGAATAAAATCAACAGTTATCATGTCAATCTGTATTAATACCCACATTATGCAATTCAATCACATAATGTGGGTAATCTAAAAGACTATTGACGGTGATTTGAACAATCAGTAATGCTTTTATGTGTTTGAATTGTCTGGAACCAATCTTGATTGAGTTCAAATTCATATCGTACACTGACATGTACAATTTTTGCTCTTTGGTAACTAAATTACAGGACAATATGAAGCTTGATGCTTATCAAAACAGTGAGAAACGGTGAACAGTAAGTCAAAAAGGAAGAGGATTATGATTATCACAAATTGTATAAATAATACTATATGATTACTAGATTATTTTGGATTCAGTCAGTGTGAGAGAATGATAATGTAATGTACGTGTGATGTGAGTTTGTTTTCCTTTTTAATTTCAGACCTTCAATTTTATATAGAAGCTATTCAATTTTGGATCAATTTTGTCATCTATAATCAGATGGAACTTGCGGATGTGGCACCGAAACTTTGTTTGAAGCTTCATTTTACCCTTCCCAAACTATTCGAAATATCAATTAGAATCCTGAATTTATTAAAATAATTATATTTAATAGTTAATTAATAAATTTTTATATAAAAAAGTGAGAAAAAAAATTTAAACAAAAAGATTTAAGCATTTGTAATATCGAATATTTTCCGTAGAGTGTTACTAACTTTAATGTTGGAGTGCCCTTCTATAGATGATACGACCTATTAAATACTATTCTCGATTTTGTAGGTGGATATCTTGAGATGTTTATCTTCATTGTTCAATATCGTTTCTCAAATCTCAAAAGAAGATGTTCTTCTCAAAACAAGTGTGAAACTAATTACTCTCATGGCCGAGCTACCAATTACTGCTATGGTAGCAATAGCTTTGGAAAAAGTAGCTCCGATATCAATAAAATCAATTCATGAATGAGCAATTGTAAACAAGCAGTGCAACTAATTACCTTGCAACTCCTAAATTTGTCAAGATCTTGAAAATTTTGCCATGATTACATCACACTAAAACCTGGGGCCAAGAGGAGTGGATGAGCCAGAATATGGCTAAATAAATTGAAGCATGATTAGTTCCCCCCTACAAAAAGACAGTGTGGCTTCATCGTCGAGACTATGAATTTTTTTGAATTATTAATCCAAGCATCGAAATATTATTATAAGTTGTTATGTTGAATTTTTATTATTTGCGGTGCATGAATTTTTTTTGCATTATTAATCCAAGCATGGAGATATTATTAGTTATTATGTCAGATTTTTATTATCTGCGAAGTATGAATTTTATGCATTATTATTCCGAGCATGAAGATATTTTGATAAGGTATTATATTGGATTTTTATTATTTACGAAGTATGAATTTTGTGCATTATTATACTCAGCATAGAGATATTATAATCCGTTATTTGATCAGATAAGCCGCCGAATTTGAGATTTGGATGGAGACTGTTGTTTTATCAAATATGCCGCCGGATTTGGGATTTGGACGGAGACCATTATTTGATCAGATTTGCTACCGGATTTGGGATTTGAATGAGATCGTTACTTGGTCGGATATGCCACCGAACCTGGATGGAGAATTTTATTTTGGTCAGATATGCCACTGGACTAAGATGAAATCCACACTTCGTAGATCATGAGGGCAAGATGAATTGCTTTCCCTATTGGAAAATACAGGAGCAAGATGAATTGCTTTGCCTCTTGGGAAATTCAGGGACAAGATGAATTGTTCTGCCTCTTAGGAAATTCGAGGACAAAATGAATTGCTCTGTGTTAAGTTTTATTCTTGGCAATCCCGTTTGACAAAACTCCTTTCAGTTGTATTTGTTTTTGCACCTTTTATTTCAGTGAGGCTATGAATTTATTACATGTGAATCCAACCCGAATCATGCCTTTGTCAATTTCCATGGATCAAAACCGAGTTTGTAACAGGATCTAGTTTTCTAGATTTTCCAATTTTGGTCGTCCCGCTCGAGCGGGGATTGCAAGCTCACAGCATCTCTGCTTCGCCTGAAAAAGTACTGGATGGTGTGATTCGACGCTCGAGTGTGGAAACTTCCACTCAAGCGTGAAGCCTATATGAATCACACAATTTTGAAGCTTCTGCTCGAGCGGGAATTACCACGCTCGAGCGGACCGCGCGAACACAGATTCTTGGATTTCTATAAGGAATTGGTTTTCTTCCAAAACTAGGATTACTTTGGTTTTCTATAAGTAGTTGGGTTTCTCCCAAAACTTGGACAAGTCCTCCAGATCTTCTTTTTGGATTCTAAGGTTTATATCTGGGGATATTTTTGCTAGTTTTCTTTGATGTTTTGATTGAGTATTCAACTCATGGTTTAAAGAGTATACATCAAAGGATTTTTTGTTTGTTCTACACAAAAGAGAGAGTTGTTCTTCGGTGGATTCTGAAGAATTTGAGCCTGAAGCTTTGGTGGATTTCGGAGTGGCTCATCGTCAAGACAATTCCGAGGTGAAGACGGGGTTGGAAGAGACACATAAAGGTTGGTTCAATTCGGGCGTAGATTCGCTAGGCAATTAAGAGTATACCTATGTAATTCATTTATATCTTCTTAGTGGATTGTTTTGTAGCTGTTGCCCGTGGTTTTTTATCACAATTGGAGGTATCCAATTGTGGTTTTTCTACGTAACATCGTTGTGTCGATTTGTTTTGATTGTTTGATTGGGATTGTTATACACTGCTTAAAATTGATATATAATCACAAATCAACATCTAGGGGATCTCTAGATTTTTCAATTGGTATCAGAGCAGGTCGTTCTATTTTTTTTTTTTAAATATATCTTTTAGAACGAGATCTTATTTGATTTGTGATAATGAATTCAATTCGTGAGGGAAATTCTATGGTTTGACCACCCCGACTTGACGGATCCAATTATTCTTTTTGGAAAGCTCGGATGAGATCGTTTTTAAAATCTATAGGTGAAAAAGTTTGGCAATCTGTCATGAATGGGTGGACCGAACCAACAATTACTGTTGATGGAATAACTTTCCCTAAACCAATTGAAAAGTGGGACACAATTGATTACCAAAATAGTAGCTGGAATAGTAAAGCTATCAATTCTCTCTTTTGCGCTGTCACACTTGAAGAGTTTAGTCGTATTTGTAATTGTGAAGTCGCAAAAGAGGCTTGTGATATCTTACAAACTATTCATGAGGGCACTCCTTCTGTTAAACGCTCAAAACTTCAAAGGCTCATGTCTAGTTTCGAAAACCCTTCAATGAAAGATAGTGAGACCTTTGATGAATCTTATGCGAAGTTGAGTGACATTGTAAATTCCAGCTTCAATTTAGGTGAAAAAATACCAGAATCCAAAGTTGTGGGAAAATTTTTGAGATCCTTGCCCGATCGGTTCCAACCAAAAGTTACGGCTATTGAAGAGGCTCAAGATGTTGACAACCTCAAGCTGGATCAGTTGGTTGGAAATCTCCAAACTTATGAGGCACATGGGAATTTCAAAAAGAAACAAAAAGATATTGCATTTAGTAGTGCTCATAGAGTTAGAGAGGATTCTGATGAGGATTGTGAGATAGATTCCAAGATTACGGCTGCTTTTGTTAAACAATTTAAAAAATCTTTTTTGAAAAAGAATCCTAAACTTTTGGAATCTACTCGTACTCATAAATCTAAAGGCAAAGATAAACTCAAAATTAATTCTATAGCCAAAAAGGAGAAAGGAAAGATACAAGGGAACTCTGAAAGACTCCAATGCTATGAATGCCAAGGATTTGGCCACTTTGCTCAAGAATGCCCCACTCGGTTGAGGAAGAAGAAAGCCCTCGCTATCACTTGGGATGATGAATCAGCATCTGATAAAGATGAAAGTGACAATGAAGATCAAGGTGAAGAGGGACATAAACAATTCCTTGCTTTCATGGTGGCTTCCGAAACTGAAGGACAAACAGAGTATCCGAAGAGCCCGGTTGAGAATGCCACTAATGATGAATCCTCGAGAAGTGATGATGAAGAGCTTGAGCAAGCCTATGAAAAGTTGTATAAGGAATCTCTTAAGTTATCCAAATTGAATGACAAACTCACTACGAAACTCAAAGCATGTGAAAGTTAGAATGTCAAACTAAAGGAGGAGATTTCCGAGGCTAGGATTGATGCCATCAAGATAGCTAATGATCGACAAGCTCTTTGTGCAAAACTCTTGACTTGTGAGACAGAGGAACGAGCTACAACAAATCTATGCAACATATGAAGAAAAAATTGAAACTCTCGAGATGTCTCAAGTTGCTTTGGAAGAACTAATGATCAAAAAAGAGGAAGAACTCAAGTATGCAATGGCTACCATTGGTCTTTGGAATAGAGGATCAAAGACTTTGGACAATATCATTGGGTCTCAACAAATTTGTTCTGACAAGAGTGGCATTGGCTTTGGTGGTAAGAAAGAGCAAAAACAGAGTGCATCTACATCTCATGATACAAGAACTCAAGAAAAGGGAGAACAAAAAATTCAACATAAGGATGGACTTCTCAAACTTCCTAGAGTTGGTAAGGTAAAAGAAAAGAAGGTACACCCTGTACGCTCTGTTTTTATTTGTCATCATTGTGGTATGCATGGTCATATTCGCCCTTATTGTTATAAGTTGCATGAGAGAGTGTCCCAAAGAGATGGAAGAAATTCCAACATCTCGTGGGGTAAGAGACACTTCATTGGTTGTGATGAGATTAAGGGTCATAATAAACCTTGCTATTTTGATTTGCTTGAGACCAAACAGGGAGCGAGTTTGCATTTGCCTAGACCTAGGAATAGGAAATTAGAAACCACGTCGAGACCGGTTCCTATTACAGGGGAAAGGAACCACAACGTCAAGACACCACCCAAGAACTGCAACTCTCATAAATTTTTTCATACTAAAGCGGTTTGGGTAAGAAAACTTGACATGTGTTAATTTGTTTATTCGTTTTAGGTTTCTACGTGTTTTTTCTCTGTTTGAGTCATTTAATGTGTGCATATTTGTTTTCTGTCTTGCTTTGTTTAAAAAAAAAAAAAAAACCCAAAAAGATTTTCTTAGTATGGTTTTGCAAACTTGAAATTTTTGAATGGTCCTTGGTGCATATTGGAATTGATGAGAATATCCATTACATGTTAATAGATGTGAACTTTCTGTGGTCATTACTCATTTTGGATTGCATGTTTTTTGATTAATATGTCTCATTCTGTACACACTCTTGGATTAGCAAATTTTGGGAGTCTTCCGCCTTAGTGATTATTTATTTTTTTTTATGGACTTCTGTCATTGATCTTTTGCGTTTCTAGAGGAATTGACCTATACTAGCATATCATGGGTGATGTTGAGTCTCTTAACCATCTTCCATCTTTTTGCATCTCCACGGCTTTCCCCTCGATTCTTTGTAATCCAGCCATGAGGAAAAGGCTACCTCAGAGTCACCAACCAAGCCATCCTTATTATATTCATGCTTCTCTGGTTCGATTTCCATACTCTTGAGCGTGTCAGCCGCCAATGAGTGTACAAAAGAAAAAGAAAAAGAAAAAGAAAAAGAAGGAGAAGAAGAAAAAACATGCAAAAAAAAAAGGGAAAAAATGTGCACAAGAAAGAAAAGAAAAAAAAAGTGCAAAAGAAAGAAAAGAAAAAGTGTGTGAAAAAAAAAAGATTCATTGATTGAGGGGGAGCCTCCGCCTTTACTCACCAAATACCCCTTGATTCCTAGTGGTTTGACTTTCCTTTGTTGTGCTTAGATTCTCTTGTCGGAGGTCCAACTTTCATATCACTACTAGGATTGAATCTAGTGTTTGTCGAACTCCAAGAGTCACACACACACTTTTATCATGGGATCTATGCTTTTCACATAATGCATCACTTTCTTTCATGAGGAATCTTCTACAGACTGTGCACATTGTGTTTACTAGTAATTGTGCTTCTTGGATAATCTTGTGTGTTTTAAGGTACAAATCTGAGATTTCTTGCTTGCTCCACCATATTATTTTTGTTGTTTTCTTCTTGTTCATTGTTTTCAGTGTTTGTGGTTGCTTTTAGTGAGGGGGAGTTTGGTTCATCTTGATTTAGGTTGGTAAGGGAGTTTGGTTTATCATTGCTAGAGTTTGTTAGCATGAACACTTTGATTTGTTTTGTAAGGGAGATTGGCTATAGTTGTTTTGCATGTTTCTATGCACTGTTTGCTAATTATTTCTTTTTTGCATGTTTCTGGTATTTACATCGTCATATTATTGCTTGGGTTGGTTTATGATCTTGCTTTTGTTGTTTGAGAGTTGTTTTTCATGAGTCTTAGTTTTCATCTATTCATGTTTTCCATCTCATGTTTCAAGATAATCGTGTCATATGTCTATTACTTTTTCATATACACTTGTGAGACTAATAGTTGTTTTGGAGATTGTGGCACTAATAACTGTTTTGTAGATCATGACCTTGAGAAAGAAGTTGGCTTTTGTTGGCTGTAATGGGTTGGGGTGCTTCGGATTTTATTTGTTAGGTGTGTTTTGTCACGGCATTGCCAAATGGGGAGATTGTTAGGTTTTATTCTTGGCAACCACGTTTGACAAAACTCGTTTCAGTTGTATTTGTTTTCGCACCTTTTATTTCAGTGAGGCTATGAATTTATTACATGCGAATCCAACCCGAATCGTGCCTTTGTCAATTTCCATGGATCAAAACCGAGGTTGTAACAAGATCTAGTTTTCCAGATTTTCTAATTTTGGTCATCCCGCTCGAGCGGGGCAAAGGACGCTCGAGCGAGGATTGCAAGCTCACAACATCTCTGCTTCGCCTGAAAAAGTACTGGATGGTGTGATTCGACGCTCGAGCGTGGAAACTTCCACTCGAGCGTGAAGCCTATATGAATCACACAATTTTGAAGCCTCCGCTCGAGCGGGAATTACCACGCTCGAGCAGACCGCGCGAACACAGATTCTTGGATTTCTATAAGGAATTGGTTTTCTTCCAAGACTAGGATTACTTTGGTTTTCTATAAGTAGTTGGGTTTCTCCCAAAACTTGGACAAGTCCTCCAGATCTTCTTTTTGGATTCTAAGGTTTATATCTGGGGATATTTTTGCTAGTTTTCTTTGATGTTTTGATTGAGTATTCAACTTATGGTTTAAAGAGTATACATCAAAGGATTTTTTGTTTGTTCTACACAAAAGAGAGAGTTGTTCTTCGGTGGATTCTGAAGAATTCGAGCCTAAAGCTTTGGTGGATTCCGGAGTGGCTCATCGTCAAGACAATTCTGAGGTGAAGACGGGGTTGGAAGAGACACATAGAGGTTGGTTCAATTCAGGCGTGGATTCGCTAGGTAATTAAGAGTATACCTGTGTAATTCATTTATATCTTTTTAGTGGATTGTTTTGTGGCTGTTGCTCGTGTTTTTTTATCACAATTGGAGATGTCTAATTGTGGTTTTTCCATGTAAAATCGTTGTGTCGATTTTTTTTGATTGTTTGATTGGGATTGTTATACACTGCTTAAAATTGATACATAATCACAAATCAACATCTAGGGGATTTCTAGATTTTTCACTCTGCCTCTTAGAAAATTCATGAGCAAGATGAATTGCGCTTCCCTTTGGTAAAATTAGGGGCAAGATGAATTGTGCTTTCCTTTGGTAATTTGGAGGCAAGATGAATTGCGCTTTCCCTTGGTAATTGGTGGATCTTAAGTAAATCACAAGGGTAAGACGAATTGTGCTTCCCTTTGGCAATCGGTGGATCTCAGGTAAACTACCAATAGGTCCTTGAAAAACCTAAGTGATTCGTTATTCGGACCAGAATTAATTGCAACAATTCCCAAACAATTAAAACTAACAATCTAAATTATCTAGCCCATACGAAAGTGATTTAGATTATTTCTTCAAAATTAATAAATCGACACAACCAATTTTTACGTGGAAAAAACCACATTTGGAGCACCTCCAATTTTCATTAAAAAAACACGGGCGAAACGCCACTAATCAATCCACTAAGAAAGAAAGAAAGAATAGAAATTTACCAAAATAAATTACCCAAACTCAATTAATTTGTCTTTAACCATTTGTATCTCTTTCACCACCGCCTTCGTCTCGAAATTGATCAGCTTGATGTTGAATCCATAACATCCATGTCGAATAAACAACCACGCACAATTTCGAACTCCTTCGAATACTCCACGCTTGAATCTCCGGAATCCACCGAGGAAGAACTTCTCTTGTATTAATGAAATCAAACCTACAACCCTTTGATCTAACTCTCTTGATTCATGAACAAACTCACAAAGAAATCAAAGGAAAACAAGCACAAAACCTCTAGAAGAAAACCCTAAAACCCAAGAAGAGAATCTGGAAGCCATAACCCTAAATTTTGACTGAAACGCAACTTTATAGCAAATAGGGCCGTGACGGTTACTTGAGCGCAAGATCTCTTGCTCGAGCGATGAGACTAATATGCGTGTATTCCTTAAGTGCCTTCTCTCAAGCCACCAAGAGGTTCGCTTGAGCGCACAAAATTCCTTCCCAGTATTTTTACAGACAGAGAAAATTACTAAGAGCAAAGTTTTTTTGCTCGAGTGAGCAAGGCAAATTACTAGGAAACTTACAACTCAATAAACTATGTTTGTTCGTAGAATTGACAAGACTAAGGGACCTAACAATCTCCCCCTTTGTCAATTCCCAGACAAAATATTTTAACAAGTTTTCCTAGCAAACACACGCACTAGACCCAACAACTAAGTGAACACAAACACTACGAACTCCTTTAAACCACCATTTTTTATGCAAACATCCTTGAAGAAACACCCTGCAAAAATATATAATCCAAAGCACGGGGAATAGATAAAGTAATCAAGGAAAAACAAATAACTGATCAAGATATAATTGTAAAATAATAAAAGTCCAAACTTGATTAGTCTAATCCAATATCCCACAAGGTACCAACAGTTATATCCCAACAGTTTATATAATGCAAACCCAATATCCCAAAAAGATAAAAATATCCCAAACAACCCAAACATATACCAAAAAGACCCAAAAATATACCAAAACGTTATACTTCCCCTTTTTGATCTAGAGAGACAAAGGGAAGAGCAAACAAAAACTAAATAGGCCAATAATAAAATAAAACAAACTGTCAAAAAACAAAAAATCAAGCATCACTGTGAGAACGGTGGAGGCTGCTGTTGCATCTGTAAAAGAGAAAGGATTTGAGCAAGCAAGGTGGTGTACTGAGCTAGGCAGCCATCAAACGCATCGAGCCTAGCATCCATCTAATCAAGGTGGTGCGTGATGGACTGCTCGAACTGATGATGCCAGCTGCAAAACGATCGAGGGCGCAACTCCGGCGCACCTGCATCTGTCGCATCAAACTCTGCCTCCTCGGCGAGGGGATCATCACCTGCATCGGAACCCCAGTCCCAAACGTCCCCCCCTTGACATGGGCTTGACTCTAGGAAACAGTCTATTTGGTGATAGGTTTAATAGGCGAAGCAAACTCATTATCTTCAAAAGTAGGGACACCCAGAGGAGAGAAAACGGTTTAACAAACAACCGTAAGGGAGATCTAAGGATTTGCGACCCTCAAAGACGCCTATCATTTTGGCCACAATCATTTCAGACAGGTACATAGGGAGGCGATGATCAATACAGTACAAAACATAACCCTAATCTTGAGTAATGTAGGAGGAATGAGTGGTGACATGAATGTTAGCACATACAATGATATTGAGAAGGCGAAACTGGGGAAGCAGCTCATTTTGTCAAATGAGCGCCTCGGCGATCCAAGTTCGAAGAGTGCCACATAATTCAGTGGTGACTTGGTCAAAATCCGCAATGCTGTGGCTAGCAAGAAATGGATAGTGGCAGTTCCGGACTTCAGGAAGGCCAAAAAACTGATGGAGAATCTCTTAATCAAGGAAAATCCCTTTGTTACGAACCCAAGTGTGGAAAAAAGGGGCAACTTTGTTTATGGAGTGCATATTGCAGTAGAACTCTCGGACCCAACTAAGGTTTTGTGTACTGAAGAAATGAAGGACTTGGTCACCCCCCAAAGCATCGAATAGAGACTGGATAAGGATAGACTCAAAAGCACTGGGTTAGACATTCTGTTCTAAATGAACCGTCCAAGAATGATAAAAATCCTTATACAGGTTAGACTTTTCCCTAGATTGGAATTTAGCTGTATTGTAATTGGGATAAGACACAGTGGTTTTGCGACATTTAGAAGACTCGGCCATAACTGAAAGACACACGGGAAGACCACCACAATTAAAACCCCAAAAACCAACCTACGAAGTCAGAATCACACCCCAATTACAACCCCCAAAACAAACAAAACAATAGAGCAAAGGTTGTTAGTATCTAGGGTTCAAAAACAAGTAAATGCAGGAGAATAGCAGCACGAGTAAGACAAGGTGAGCAACAACCATGATAACAGTGAGAGAAACCAAAGCCAAAAATTATCACTAGCAGGTTAAAAGAGTAAGCATCCACAACATGATGAAGGAGGATATGGCACAAAATAAACCAGAAACACTGCATCAGCCAGAATATATATGCAAGAGGAAGTATGAAGACATCAATCAAGAAAGCATGTCAACTCTCAAATAAAAGCAGCATAAGTGCAGCAGAAATAGTAAAGCAAAATTAGATCAAAACCCCTGCAAACTCGGCATGAGGGAAGCAGTATGGATTAAGCCAAAACCAAAACCCTAACACATGCACAGTGAAATGATGCACCCTAGAAATGATGCACAAACTGAGCAGAAAATAAATAAATAAGAAAAAAAAACAAAGATAAAATAAATAAAAAATAAAATAAAATCCTGAAGTTCACAAACAACCCGAAGCAACACACAAATGGAGAGAGGGAGAACAAGGAAAACGAAATCGACAAGAAGGGAGAGAATCTTACCAGAAAACAAAGAATGAGAGGTTGGATTGCAGAAAGGAACACCTAAATCCAGTGATAGCCAAGGGACGAGCAGCAAGGGAGAGGAAATCGCCCTAGGAAAGAGGGCAATCAAAGAAAAATGGAAAAAAATAGGACTAAAGGGACGAAGAGCAGTTTATAAACCAGGACATGTCGCTGGAGCTAAGACACTTATGCGCATGGGATCGCTCCAACCAAGACACTGTCGCTTGAGCCAGAAAAAAAAAAAAAAAAAAAAAAGCCCTTAGAATCTGCATCACCTACAAAAGTACTAGATTGATGTAATGTTTGCTCGAGCGCAAAATCCCTTGCTCGATCGACGATGGAAAAAAACACAACCTGAAAAGCACCCTTTTATGCAGATTGAAAACACTCACACAGTCAAGTGGGACCTAAACCAGGAGGAGATTAGCACAATAGCAAGAATTTGACGCTAAGATGAGATAATCTACATACCATGAAGTCTACAATCTCGCAAGTTAGACAATATCAAGAACAATATCATGAGTAGAACAAGTAAACAAAGATCAATGATCATAAGGAACATATGAATGCACAACTCAAAGACAAACATGAGAGCTCACATAATGAATGTGTGTGTGTGTGCAATCCTTGAGAGGACACAGTGCTAGAGTTAATCCTAGTAATGATCGAATGGCTGGACCTCCAACAAGAGTATCTAAACATCACTGAGAAAAGTCAAACCACTAGAAATAAAGGGATATTTGTTGAGTAAAAGCAGAGGCTCCCCCTCAATCAATGAGTCCTCCTTTTTTTTTTTTTTTTTGCTTTTTGACTTTTCTTTCTTATGAGCACTCACTGGTGGCCTTCACACTCAAGAGTATGGAAACCAAACTAGAGAAGCATGGAAACAATAAGGATGGCCTGGTTGGTGCTTCTGAGGTAGCCTTTTCCTAATGCCTAGATTTTAAAGAAGTGAGGGAGAAACCATGGAAGTAAAACAAGATGGTGGATGGTTAAGAGACTCAACATCACCCATGATATGCCAGTATAGGTCAATTCCTCTACAAATGTATAAGAGACAATGTTAGAAGTCCATAGAGAGAATTGATCACTTATGCAGAAACCACTGCAACAATTTATCTCAAGAATGTGTACAGAATGAGATCATGAATTCAATGAGCATGAGCATTCAGAATGAGCTATGAACACAAATAAATGAAATCTTGCAAGTAGCATGAGAGGTGTTGTAGCTCGGCTTTTTCGCGCCCCATTTCGGAAACTTGAAAAAAAGGCCTACAATTCGAACTCTTGTGGTTTTGAATCTAATCTCACAAGTGCAATGTCAAACTGATAATCACCAAAGAGTCCAAATCTGGCAAATCATTTTCGAAAATTGATTTTGAATCAAATAGTTTCAAAATTGGACTGCTTTGCCAGATACAGATTCGCCACCTAAATATTTTATTTTGGAAAAATTTAGGAAACCCATGATTCATGCCAAAGGCCACATGTCTATCATCACCAAAGTTGCCTCGACTCGGGAACTTAGGTACAAGAGGGGAAGGTCATGAATTGAGCACTTCCGCTCGTTCGATCAAAGATCGGCCTCTACTAATCAGGATATGATTTTTTACGAACATTATGTATTCTTATTCCAGTTATTAAACTAGCATTACTATGTGATGTGCACAATCAAGTATAGACTAGTTTGCTCAATTTGGAACAATTCAGCTCATGTTTGTTTGCGAAAATAGTTTGAATTTGCAACCTCAAGTAGGCTTAAAGTTTTCAAATTTGCCACCAAACATAGTGGGCTTAAAACATGATTTGCCACTCAACAAAGTTCTTACATTCGTTGAATCCTTCCAATTCAAACAACAAGCCTTCATCCACAGACATTCATGTAGTTTATCAAGCACGCATATAGCCTCATGGAAAGCGTGCTAATCATGGCAACATTTACATTCATGCAAGTATGCTAAAAACTCACCTAGTACTCCAAGCCAAGAAAACAAAGTTAGAAAAATATGCATGATTCCTAACTATACAATTATGACTAATACAACACATGCAATAATGCAATTAATAAGCTTGGCTACTAAGCATAGCATATGGATAGATTTAATGACATGCGATTAAACACGTATTCAAAGAATTATTTGAAATTACAATGCAGTTTGAATGATGCGCGGAGCCTCAGTGCATGCAATACGAATGAATGGATGTAAGCATAAGGCATAAGGTATGCTAATTGAAATATGATGTCCCTAATCTAACCATCGAAAGCGGTTAAGTAAAAGGGAGAAAGACGTAGGGTTGAAAGACATACATACACGCACACACACTTATTACAACATTATGCCCTCGCAGAGGAGAATCCGAATGAATAAAGCTAACTAGCTGGCTAAACTAAGCTAATTAAGCTAATTATTACAACACTTTGAATGAATAACAAGCTTACTCTAGGCTAGTTAAATATTACAAAACAAACTAATTAGTTAAGTACTTAACTAATTAATTACAAAGCAACTAAGCTAATTAATACTAAGCTAATTAATTACAATATGAATTAATTAACTACTCTACTTAATCAATTTAAACAAATGGTCCAGGGAGGCAAGGGATGCCCAATGCATGCTCGATTTCCACCCGAAGAACGCCCACTGGTTTACTTCTAATTGCCTCTTTACACACCCTATGCACTGGTTCTCTTTCTCCAGATCAACTCTGTTTTGCTTGACAAGCTTTTTGCCAAATTTTCATTGGTGGCCGGTAGGCTAGAAGTGGTGGCCGGCTGGCCACTAGCAAGGGGTGCCGTCCAACAGTAATGGCCTGCCAGCCAGTGGTAGTGGCCGACCGGCCACTGGTGATGTTCCTTTTCTTGCTGCAACAGAGAGTAAACAAGGCAAAGAAGAGGCATTCTCACAGGTTGTTTGTACCATGTATCACCCCTTATCATCAACACAAGCTCAAAGGAGTGATACATTTGGCCTTCAAATCATCAATCAAGCAATTTCCATGCATGATGGTTAAAGAACCAATTTGTACAAGTTCAATGAGTGCAAAACAAGACTCAAATGCCATCACCCTATCATGCATGATCAAGGGCAACGGGGACCTAGGAAAGTGGCACATTTCATCACTATTGAGTATGAAATGTCCCATTTTCCTTGTGTTCAAATTAACGTTCGATTCGAACACTTGCAATGCAACACAACGAATGCTTATCTTGACACTTTTACTTGTCAATTTTGTTTACACATTTTAGCTACCAAATCATTCTTTAATCAATTTGTCCTTTGGTGAATGTCCTCTAAGATGAAAGAAGTATCAACCAAGGGATAATGTAAGCCAAGAGAGAGATCATGCCGTTGATAATGAACCCTCAAAGAGGATTAAACCATTAAGCATGACCTCAATCTCAAGCTTAAAGGATCCCAACCTTGAAACAACCCTCAAAAGCAAATGAAAGAGTGAAGCAAAGAGGGAGATTGAAGAGTTTATGAGTGCTGAAATTAAGTAAGAAAAGCACTAAAACATGGCAATCAACTCAAACAAGTGGTGTCTAAAGGCCTAAAACACCAAACTTGTGGGGACTATTACACTACAAGCATGCAAAACAAAGCTGAAACACAACAAACACTTAAAAATAGTCTTAAAATAGGTCTGAAACAACCCTAAAATATACTGGAATTAAGCCAACAAAAGCTAGAAAAATAAGCTAAAACATGGAGCATGTTAAGCTAGTAAACAAAATACAAGGAGGGAAGGCTAACCCCTCCAATTTTAGACCTCAAAACATGATTTTCACCACTGAAATTACTCTAAAATTTAGTCTTCAAAAGCCCAAAAAAAGATAGTTTGAAAGTGGAAAACAAAGGTAGAGTGACCTTACAAGCAAGGAATAAAGGAGGGTGAAATACCCCCTAACCTTAAATGGTCTAAAACCACGAATTTTAGCCCACAAAAATAGAGGTTTGGATAGTCCAAAAACATTACAAAAATGTGCTGGAATGAATACAAAAGTAGCTAAAATAATAAGCTAAAATATTGAGCAATTAAGCTAGGAAACAAGCACAAGGAGGGGAGGCTAACGCCCTCCATTTTTGGGACTTCAAAACATGATTTTTAGCCTCTGAAAAACTCTGAAAAATAGTGGTAAAAATCTTTAAAAATTTGATGAAGAAATGAGAAACACAAGTGGAAAGGCTTAGAGAACAAGGTTCAAAGAAGGGTGATTAACCCCTCTACCTTTAACAGTCTTAAACCACAAGCTTCAGCCCATAGAAACAATTGAAAAACACTTCAAAATCAGTAAGAAAATATAGAAAAGAAGTAGTGCAAAGATGCTCAAAATTTTACCTCTCGAAGAGAAATAACACTTTTGTTCACAAACCACAAGTCCTTCACTCTCAAAGGCTGAAATTTGGACTCAAGAATCTCAACAAGGAGAGCTCCAATATTGGTTTAGGAAATGTAGAGAGAGGGTGTATAGGTTGCAAGATAGAGATAGAGAGAGAATTCCATGTTTTGGCTTTTGGAAATTTTTGTAACCTTAAATCACATGGGAAGACCTGATATATATAGAAAAACAACCCCTCAGGTCGAAAATATCAAGCCTGGAACACCTGGAGCTTTGGGGGACAGCTGGCACAAATATCTAAGTTTTTCATCAGTGGCCGGTAGGCCAGAAGTGTGGGTTGCCGTCCACTAATAGTGGCCGGCCGGCCACCAATAATCTACTTCCAGGCCCAACTTCAAACGAGCATATCTCCTTCATCTGGACTCCTTTTCAGGTCATTCTTGAGTCTAAATTGAAACCCTAGAAGTCTACTTTCCAATGGGGGAACCTCACATCTAAATTCTAAGTGTTCAAAGAGATATACCTATTTTAGTAGAGGTTACTCATTTCTATCTTAATCGGATTGATGCCCAACTTCCAACGACCATATCTCTGCCATCTGAACTTGGTTTTAGATAATTCTTGAGTCCAAGGTGAAGCCCCAGAAGTCTTCTTTCCAATAGTGGTGGCCTCACAACTAAAGTCTAAGTGTGCAAAGAGATAGGCCTGATTTGTGAAGGCTGCTCAGTTTCTCTCTCAACGGTTTCATGCTCAACCATTCCTAAACTGGTTTTCTTCCCTCTCCTCCAATTTTCTTCAACTCCAAACCTACAAATAAGAAGTTTTAAAAAGTTTTTCAAAGATTTCACCTCTCTTCCATTCATTTCCACTTTGTCCTTACTCGGTTTATTGAAAAGTGCAATGTTTTAAACAAAATACGAGCCTCAAAACATCATAGAAACATTTTCAAAAATATTTTGAAAGAGAAGGTTTTAAGGTCTAAAATAGTTTTGGTCAAAAATAGTTTTGGGTCCAAAATGGGGTGTAAGGTTGGGATTTAGAAGCTCTTCTTGCTGAAGAAATTGAGCGATTGTACAACATAACTTTCATCATCGAGTGATCAACCTGTGGTGCCCAAGTCTTAAGGGTAGTCAAAAATGGGGCATCTACAGGTGTTCATATAAATCAAAATGCAAACATGCCAAGAATCAATGACAATGAGATTATATCATCCAACTACATAGAAAGCAATCACTTTCACCCACTCAAGTAACATGACACACTTTAGTTACTGAGCACTACACCCAAGGCCTTTTTAAGGAACTCAAACCTAAGAAGATCAAGGTGTTTTGTAAAAATATCAGCTTTTTGATGCTCAGTGGGTACATGATCAAGAACTACAAGGCCCTCTTCAACTAATTCTTGAATGAAATGACGACAAATGTCAATATGTTTGGTGTGAGAGCGTTGGATTGGATTTTTAAAGATGTTAATGGCATTTGTATTATCACAGAAAATGGTGAAAGTGTCCTGGTCTATACCATAATCATAAAGCATTTGCTTCATCCACAACATTTGCGCACAACAACTCCCTGCAGCGATGTACTCAGCCTCGGTAGTCGAAAGAGAGATGGCATTTTGCTTTTTGGCTATGCCAGGAAACCAAATTATTCCCAAGGTAAAAACAACCTCTAGATGTGCTCTTATGATCATCAGCACACCCTATCCAGTTGGCATAAAAAAAACTAGTGATTTCAACTATAGTGTCGGTTGAGAACCAAATCCCACACCCCAATGTCCCATTAACATACTTAATGATGCGTTTGACCACAAGAAGATGAGATTCTTTAGGACAGGCTTGGTAATAGGCACAAACACCTACACTAAATGCAATGTCAGGTTGATTGGCTGTGAGGTACAAAGGACTTCATATCATACTCCTATAAAGAGTATGATCAACATCAGTACCAGAGGAATCTTTAGAGAGGTGAAGACTAGTGCTCATGGGAATGTACGCATGTTTGGCCGACACTAGACCGAACTTAGACATAAGGTTTTTAGCATACTTGGTCTGAGAAACAAACATACTTGAAGGTGACTATTTAATTTAAAGACCCAAGAAATAAGACAACTCCCCTATCATGCACATCTCAAACTCATGTGTCATACAATTCGAGAAATATTTCACAAGAGACTCAGAAGTGGATCCAAACACAGTATAATCAACATAAATATGAGCAACAAGTATATGAGACTTAGTATTTTTCACAAATAAGGTCTTGTCCAAACTACCCCTTTGAAAATCATTATCAAGAAAAAAGGTAGTAAGTTTATCATACCAAGCTCGAGGGGCTTGTTTCAACCCATATAGCGCCTCGTCTAACTTGTAGACATGGTTTGGACAATTTGGGTCCTCAAACCCTTTTGGTTTCTTAACATAAGCCTCTTCTTTCAAGTACCCATTCAGAAAGGCACTTTTCACATCTATTTGGAACAGTTTGAATCCTAGAAAGCATGTAACACCAAGTAAAATACGAATAGATTCGAGACGTGCAATAGGGGTAAACGTCTCATCATAGTGAACACCCTCTACTTGTATATAGCCTTGAGCAACCAACCTAGCTATATTTCTAACCACAATACCATTCTCATCATATTTGTTTTTAAATATCCACTTGGTACCTGTCACATTCATGTCTCTAGGTCTGGGAACAAGAGTCCAAACTTTGTTACTTTCAAATTGACCTAATTCTTCATGCATTGCATTGACCTAACTATCATCTAGTAAGGCCTTTTTTACATTCTTAGGTTCAATTAATGAAACATAGCACATATGAGATACCTCTTCCCGAATTTGTTTTTGGGTTTTCATTTGGTCTGAGACACTTCCAATCACCTATTGAGCCGGATGATTTAGTTTTACCCTTGCTAATGGTTCTAACTCTGGACTGGTAGTGATGGGAGCATCAGAGGTGGTGTCTCTTTGTGCACTCTTTGGACTCAGACTTACCATTGAAGTTGGTGCTGGCTCACCTTCTTGGGCTTGACCCTATGCTTCTCCTTGACTTTGTGGTTTAGTATCCAATATTGCAGACTCACCATTTTCTTTCTCATGTATCGCTGGCATAAGAGAACCTATGTCATCTACAACCACATTGATCAATTCCATTAAAGATAAAGTATTCAGGTCATAGACACGAAAAGCTCTACTAGTGGTTGAATACCTTAGAAAAATACATTCATCACTTTGAGAGTCAAATTTTCCTAGAGGCTCTCTATCTTTGAAAATGTAATATTCACTCCCAAAAGTTTTGAAGTATTTTACATTAAGTTTCAACCCTTTCCACAATTCATATGGAGTTTGTAAAGTGTCGGGCCTTAATTAAACACGATTCACAATATAAACAGCGGTATTTAAGGCTTCAACTTAGAACTTTGAAGGTACTTTCTTACTAAGGAGCATGACCCTAGCCATCTCTTGAACTACCTTGTTTTTCCTCATAACAATTCCATTTTGCTGTGGAGTAATGGGTGCAGAAAATTCGTACTTAATTCCATGCATGTCACAAAAATCTGAAAACGAGTTATTTTCAAATTCACGTCCATAATCAGTTCGGATTCTTATGATACGCTCAGTAGAAACACTCTGTTCATTTTGGATTTTAAAGACTGAGGATTGGAAAGCATCAAATGTATCAGATTTTCCTTTTAAAAAGTTAACCCATGAAAAACAAGTGTAATCATCAACAGTTAAAAAATTATATCTTTTACCTCCAAAGCTTTCTGTGCGAGTGGGTCCCATAAGATCCAAATGAACAAGTTCAAGAGGACGTTTGATTGTGAAGTAGCTCACCTTTTTACGAGGGGCACGAGTTTGCTTCCCAAGTTGACACGGTCCACACATATGGTTCGCATTCTTACCCATTTTGAATACTCCTCTCACAAGCTTTTTGTTGGTTATCTTGGTTAGGTCTTTGAAATTCATGTGACCTAATCTTCAGGTCAAGGTTACTTATGACGGCCGAGTGGCATGTGAGATCATTAGTGGTAACAATCCCATAGCAGTTATCAGATGTGCGAACCCCATGCATGACAGTATGTTCATTCTTATCTAAAATTTCACATTTATTTTTTGAAAATAATACTTCATGATGGGAATCACACATTTGACTAATGTTCAAAAGATTAGCTTTAAGGCTATCAATAAGTAAGACATTTTCGAGCTTAGGAAGACCAACCACACTTATAGAGCCCTTACCAATGACTCTAAAAGTGCCACCATCTCCAAAGGTAAATAATTCCTCCTTCATATTTTTCAAGAGATATGAAGTAAGATTTGTCACCAAACATGTGACGAGAGTACCCACTATCAAGATACCACATGTGTGAGTCACATGCTTTTAGTACAGTGTGAACAACAAAACAAGTTAAGTCACTCTTTCTCACCCAAATCTTTTTGGTCTTAATAGAGGCAGGAGTGGCAGTCTAGGTAAATGTCTTAGCGTTGTGAACACCATCATGAATCTTGGTGTTTCGCCTACACATGTAAGGTTGTCTCCTAACCCATAAAGTATTAGAATTTCTAATTTTTTGAGACACCTTACCAAATAACTCAAAACAATAAGGAAGAATGTGGCCATACCTACCACAATGATGACAAACAAACACAGGTTTTACCTCCTTTCCTTTTTGTTGATCTTACCACCTTCAGGTTAATGAAAAGAGTGATCACCCTATTGAACCTTCACTTTTCCCTTTGCTTGAGTCTTGATGTCATGTGATGTAGAGGCCTGTCCCTTTTGAAATGTTACATCACCATATCCTATCCCACTTTTGTCACAACTCATCTGTTGATACCCCGATGATGTCTTCTAGTGTCTTTGACCATTTGTTCCACATATCAATCGTGGCTTTAGCATATTTGAGTTCTTCCTCTTTCTGACCAACCAGCTCTTCCAATGCAACTTGTGACATCTCAAGGATTTCAATCTTCTCTTCATATATGGCATAGATTTCAAAAGTTCATTCCTTTCGGTCTCACAAGATAGAAGTTTTCCACAGAGGTCTTGTCTGTCATTGAAGATCTTGATGACATCCTTTTTTACTGTTGCAATCTCTCCATTTAGCTTGACATTCTCGCTTTTATATGCTTTGAGCTTGAGAGTAAGTTTGTCATTGATCTTGGACAAGTTCAGAGATTCATTGTAAAGCTTTTCATAAGCTTGTTGTAGGTCATCACCATCAATCCCATCATTGTCTTTTGAGGTTTCATCATCTTCTTTTTGCTTCTCTTTCTCCTTGATCTCATCCAGTCGAGCAACTAAGGCATGAAAGTTGATGGATGATTGTGAAGATGACTCTCCTCTTTCATTAACTTGACTAAAAATGTCCCATGCATCTTTGGCCTTTGTGTAGTGAGCAACCCGTTTGTTCTTCTTCTTTTGAAACTACTTCACGGATGGTATTCAGAACTCTTTGATTGCTCGGATTGTCAGCACTTTCAACATCCTCTTCAATTACTCACCAACATTCAGGGTCATGAGCTCTAAGATACATCCCCATTCTGATCTTCTGGAATAAGTAATTACTCCCATCAAAGGTAGGAGCACGGTGCAAACTCTTACCACAAGCAAGCTCAACTGGCTTTGTAGGAGGTTAAGTGACAATAGACCAGAATGCCATGCAGGTACTATCTCCGTCTTCACCGGATTCGATTTCTTCGGGTTCTTTCTTTGACCCACTTTTATTATCCCAAGTCACTATATAGACTTTCTTTCGGTTGTTTTTCGATAGACATTCAAAAGCAATATGACTGAACCTTGACATTCATAACACTTGACACCTTGCCCTTTCATGGTTTGCTTCTACTACAAGAAATTAGTCTTTTATAGACTAATATTTTGGGACTAATTGAATTTCGTCCCTGAAAATAATCTTTGGGGGATTTGGTGATAGACCTCTCACTGTCTAATTTGTCTTTCAAAAGAACAAGAATTATATATATACTTTCAAAATCCCCTAATATTTTAAAACTTGTTTATTTTACTATATTACCCTCATATCTATCAGCTCCCCTATTAAGTCATCTTCACAATGTATTTCAGAGTAAAATTTTACATTGAATCACAATAAAATTTTATATCGTTAAGAAAATCAACATACTTTTAACCAGAGTAAAATTTACTCTGAATCAGAGTAAAGTTTACTATGATTCAAAGTAAAATTTTATATCGTTAAGTAAATCAACATGTTTTTAACCAGAGTAAAATTTCAGAGTAAAATTTTACTTTGAATCATAGTAAACTTTACTCTAATTCAAAGTAAAATTTTATATTGTTAAGCAAATCAACATGTTTTTAACTAGAGTAAAATTTTACCGTTACAAAAAATAAAATACATACTAAATAAATGAACCAGAGTCAAATTTTACTCAACATCAACATTTATCTATTGAAATTATACAGATCATAATCTGAGTTTTCTCTCTCTGTTTCTTTTTCCAACAACATTTATATGTTCCAGTCAACAATAACAAATAAAAAAAATTAGATTAACAACCAACCAGATTAAAAAAAAAAAACTTATACAAAATCATCCATGTTTGCAGCCTCAACACCATATTTATTTCTCTCTATGTGTTATGTGCTATGTGTTTGTATCCTACCAAGAGAGAGACTTACGACTAAGGTATTTCCTTCTCTTCATAGACTCTGAAAACCACACCAACAGCTTGAGTTGCTGTAATGGCATCAATTTCTTGCACTAAAAACCCCAACCAAGTGCTTCCATACAGCATCAAACTTTTCATAACAACTCAATGAAAATCAAGAACGAAATTTGAACGATTCAAAATTTGAAGAACAAAGAAGAGACTAAGATTTACAGGAAGTTCGGGAGACGATGATGGGAAATCGTTGCGATAGAGGTATATGAAGCCTCTGGTGTCTTCAATTCTAGGGTTTTCAGAAGAGAATTGGAAGGATTGACTGACATTGGATGCGGAGGATGGGGTAGTGCCGAGAATCATGGCGATTGGTGGCTGGAATACATTGGCGAACAGTGCTCCGGCAACTGAGGTGGCCTCTGACATGGCTATGAAGAGAACCTGTGTTTAGAGGGGGAGAAGAGAGACAAAGAAGGTAGGGAGAGAGTGGGTGGAAAAGGTGAGAAGATTTAATTGAGGGTATAATAGTCTAATATAATATTTAAATAATAAATTTTGTCATTTATGCAAGACATTATAATTATGAGGGGGTTTACAAGTATAATTTTTTTTTAGTCCTTTTAACAATGAAATGAAGGTAAAGGAGGTTTATAGCCAAATTTTTCTTAATCTTTTAGGAAGAAATTTAAATATATGATAATTTACTTATAAGACGGTAAAAATGACTATAAATATTCTCACTTAATATTTATATAACTTTTTTAGACCAAAAATTTGATTAGTAATATATTACTAACATTTAAGGACCAAATATTTTTATCATTATCAATTAAAAACATTTTGAGAGCAAATATTTTTATCATTTTAACAATTAAAAAGTCGGGCCCTCACTCCCTAACTCTCTCATTCTCTCTTCAACGGGTTGCTCAATCTTCAGTGCTGGAGTCCGGAGCTCCAAGGCAGATTGGAAGTATCCATGGCAGATTGGGAACTCAAATTTTGGTGTGTGTGTGTGTCTCTCTCTCTTTCTCCACCTATATACATATATATATGATTTACAATATTGATCTGATCATCTCTTTTTCTTTCTCTTCATAATTTTCTACATCACAATCTTCAATCAATGGAAGATTTCATCATCAATTCATTAAAGAAGAATCTCGGCTGTCGATTCACTTCTCTTCCGAATTCTCGCTCACCTGGTATCAAAAACCCTAGGTCAGTACTCTCTAAACTGTTAAAATTATTGATATATATGAAGTTTAAAACTCTGAAACTCTAATTTCTAAATATATAGGGACCAAGTAAACTCTTCTTTCTAAACTCTGTATTACTTCAAACTCTGTATCAGAGTTTTATATATGAAGTTTCTGATCTTAATTTCTGTAAATTTTTTTTATATATTTTTGTGTTTTGTGATTGTTGTTCAAGTTTCTATATATGAATTTTTCTATAATTTTTGACCTGATTGATTTGATCAATGATTTTTTTTTTTTTTAACTTCCCATTTATTGACTGATTGATATTAGAAACTTCATAATATGTATATATGTTACTTTTTATTTCTGTTAAACGTTCTTTTTTCTTGATGGATTTCTATTTTGTTGGTGTTTGATTGAACTACTACAATTTTATATTTTGCTCACAATGTGTTTGACAATATGCCCAATGATGATACTATGAAAATAATGAGTGTGTCCTATAGATATGAATCACATAGCTGCTTTAATTGTTGGTGTTACACGTATTGACTACGCATCATCTTTTGCTTAAATTGCTTCGCAATATATCAAAAAGATCGAAAAGTTTGAAGCAACCAATGGATTTTGAGAATTCTGAATTCATGAATCTCTTTTTTATCATTACAATTGTTTCAGGCTATAGAAATTTTTTCTCAAGGTTGTGATTGTTTCTAGCATTGGACTGAATCATTTTATTTTGAGTGTAAAGAGAGTTGTTCACGTTTTTGTTTGAGGATGTATATGAAATATACTGTACTTATATGGAATGAAGAGGAAACAAGACCCAACTGTTGAAAAGCAGCAATGCAAAGTATGAGATCATGAAATATCCTCTCACATGGATTGTATAGATCTAATGAAAAGATGTACTTTGTCCCTGTAGACCTGCAAAGATGAGGGTGATCGGCGCCACCCAACCAGGGTTGCCTGCCAGAGACACTGCGATGGTGAAGTCAGTCACTTGATTGACAGAATGAAGGTATAGAAAATGAAAAGTGTTGGTGTGTAGTGTAGAGAGAGAACATACCTCAACTTGGGATGCCCCCCCTTCTTTATATAGGTGGGGGGGTGTGATATTTATTTGGGCTGAACCCATTGTAGGCCTTGTTTGGGTTAGCCCCAATAAGCTGATATATATATTTTTTTGGGCTCCCACAATTGCCTCAAAACTTTCATTGCCTGCGGTAGAAGGAATGAGAGTTTTTCTTGCCGAGTTACGTTATTCAAATAGCTATTAGGTTTTTTTGATAAAGAATGCTCTGGATAAATGAATAAAATGTATGAATGGATGACTTCATGAATGTATGTATAAATGTACGTATGTCTTGAATGTATGGATAAATGTATATATGTTTATCATAGGATGGGGGGGTGAGCTAAAACCCAGGAAGGAATATAGTTTAGAGAGGTTAAATAAAGGATGACGATCATAGGACAAATTATATTACATGAGTTCCAAACAAATCATAACGATGGGCCACGATATTGGTACCCCCGGACAAGGGCTGTAGGTCGTGGTATTATGATCCCCGGGCGAAGGTGTAGGTCACGGTATTATGACCCCCGAGCGAGAGTGTAGGCCACGGCATTATGACCCCCGGGCAAGGGTGTAGGTCGCGGTATTCTAAACCTCGAGTGAGGGTGTAGTATATTGCCGAGTACGAAAAGCGCTTCAAAATATGGACTTTCGTGCCGAGCTAGAGATATTTCTATGTGTTGAGCACGAAAATGATTGCCTGAACCACATAATGTAGATTAAATAAGGTAGATATATCAGCTACAGTATTATTATCCCCGGGCGAGGGTGTAGACCTACGGTATTATAACCCCCGGGTGAGGGTGTAGACCTGCGGTATTATATCCTCTAGGCATGGGTGTAGGCCTTTGCTGATGGCGCTTCGTGCCGAGTGCGAAGATTACGCTGGACTCAGAGACTTTTGTTGATTTTAAGTGGCGATCAAGTGCCAATATTGCAAGGATTTTAAATAATGCATCCTTTGTCAATGATGGCCTGTACCGAATGAGGTAGACGTGTTAATCACAAATAATATTGTTTCGCTTGTAAGGAATTGCTAAGTAGATATCCTTCGAACTATTTAATTGCCGAGTAAATTTTGGGTCAATTAGCATTGTTGTGCCAATTAGCATTGCTCAGTTTACATTTAGTCCAATGTAGACTTGCCCCATTGCTTTTGAATGATAGGTGTTAGTCGGAAGGAATGCAGATTGGACGTGCCCCATTGCCTTATGTTGTAGGGCAAATTCAGCTTTGGTAAAATGACGATGTGCAAAAATATGCGAACTGCCAACTGCTAAGTGTGTAATGTATTGTCCCAAAACTGGCGCTTGCTTAGAGCTGTGTGAAAAGGAGTGGGAGTTTGTAACTCAAGTAATGTCGTTGTAATGTTTGGACCAAGTTGGCCGAGTATGCATACATAGCAGAGGTGTCGAGATGAAGATTGGCTGATATGTCCCAATTGGAAAGCAAAAAATTGACTGTGGGCAATAAATGGCCAAGGTAACTAAATGAATGATCGGGGAAGACCGAAGATTATTTCCTTGTCCCAAGATCCTGCAGCTGAAATTGCATGCTGATCGTATATGATTTGACCGTTGATTTTGCATTTAATGCTCCTGATTGGTTGAGGTATTGAGCTCAATATGCGACTTAGAATTTGCAGAATTAGACCGTACAAATGTGTTCAGAAGGGTCCAAATGTTGGAAATGACTATGGGATCACTATAATCAGACTCCTGATGGCGTAGTTGTAACTTGTAACCAAAAATAGAAATGATGGCTCAGATCAATGGAGACTAGTGCTCTGCGAAGCACTGGATAATTGCTCCTATATTACTGAGTTAGACGGCTTGGCATGGCATGGCATGACATCCTTGTGTATATATTTTGCACATTATATATTTGAACTTGATTGTGCTGCTATGACAGGATGTAACTTAGCCTCAATGCATGGAATAATTTCCTAGGTTGGCCAACTTAAGTCGTTTTCTACAACAAAATGGTGACATCGTTGGCCAAACTTCGACAGGCTCGTACGGCTTCATTTTAGCTCTGATTTTGACGCGGTTTGTGGCGTTAGACTCGTCTTATGAGGATGTCACATTGGGATAATCAAAGCTTGAGTTCGAAAATGCTAAAAAATGTCAATTTCTGGACATTTAGTCGGTTTCGCAACTATCGATGGCCTACAGTTAGTTCGTGGCTTTACTAGTCGGTGTTTGTAGACTCCACTAGTCGACATGAACCTGCTGGTAGACCACAAAATTCTTGCCCGCATGAAGAAAAATGTAGACCCACTTGCTACGAGGTATGGCACTGTCGAACAGCTTTGTAGCGTTGTAGCTTTGCTGAGTACTCTTCTAGGAATTGTGGTACTACTGAGTAATGTTGATGAAAAATGATGAATTAATCATGGTGCTAATAATGATGCAAAATAATGTAGCCGAATAAAGTGGATGCACTACCGAATAATGTTGATGAATTAAATAATGGTCCAAATGGTGCAAAGCCGAATTCTTCATGCAATAGGTCATGAAATGCAGAATTTTAGATTCAAACTCCTAACTTTGAGCCCTTGTATCTCCCTTATTTTAAGTCCGATTGGCCTCATTTTTGCAGCGTTGGATTCATCACTCAGCCTAGTGTTCATTCCACTATTCAAACATGTCATTCCGCCTCGAATTGGATGCCGTTGGACCTCTGAAAGTTGACCAAAAATAAGATTAGTCTACTCTTTTTTTTTTTGGTGTGTTCAGCTCTTCAATGTTGCAGAGTAATAGTGGTGAGCATGGTTGCGCAATGTAAGTAACTTGGCAAACTCGTTGTAATTATCACTTGTCAAACAGGTGTTGTGGTTGTGAGAACGACGGTATTGCAGTTGTCGGTGTGGCTTGTGGGCTACTAGGCGATTCAAGGCGTTGGATTCTGACTGTTGAAACAGTTTGCCAAATGAGAAAATACTTCGACTGTGTAGAAATTTGGTGCTCCATTCTACTCGGTGTGGTTTAGCATTAGTGAACTTTAGCTTTTCTCGCTGAGCTTGGTCAACGCGGCCAATGCCTTTGCTAGACAATGGGTCTTCTTGTGGGATGACGACATTGCCGAGTGACATGCTTGCCGAAGAACCTTGTTGTTAATTAGAGAGAATGTTCGATTTTATGTGCTCGGCAAGTTTATTGACGCTAAACAAGCCTCATTCTTTGCCGAGACTATTTCACGATTCCGTTTGGTGAGTTCGGCACATATGGATAATATTATGTTCACAGAACCTGATTTCAAGGATGGAATGTGATACGAATTTGGGTTTGGAGTACATTTGGCACCTTATAATTCCGACGGTGGTCTGAAGCAGTGAAGCAGTAAATGAGCCACTCGGCTTCTTGGTTGGTAGTTTTTTTTTTTTTTTTAGTAGCTTGCCAAGAACAATTCTAGAGAGAGACTCAAGACCCAATTGTAGAGCTACTAACTTCATCTTGTTTTGACAACCTTTCTAAGAAATATTAATATTCAACAAGGGTTTGATCAAATCTGTGAGCATATATAGGTACATACATAGACGTGTATATATATATATATGTATACCTGAACTTTAGCAAAACAAACATAATCAGAATGAAAGAAGCCAAAAACCCAGTTGTGGGTCTCTTTTTTTAGAAAGAGAATGGTTAACCTTAGTGCTCACTGGTCCGAGTACCTTGGGTGTCGTATTGATTCTTCTCTTCATTGAATTCTTTAGTTTTTTCCCACAGACGGCGCCAATTGTAAGATCATGAAATATTCTCTCACATGAATTGTAGAGATCTAAGAAGAGATGAACTTTGTCCCTGTAGACCTGCAAAGATGAGCGTGATCGGCGCAACCCAACCAGGGTAGCCAGCCGGAGACACTCCGATGGTGAAGTCAGTCACTTGATTGACAGAATGAAGGAATAGAAAATGAAAAGTGTTGGTGTGTAGTGTAGAGAGAGAACATAGCTCAACTTGGGATGCCCCCCCCCCCTTTATATAGGTGGGGGTGTGTGATATTTGTTTAGGCTGGACCCATTGTAGGCCTTGTTTGGATTAGTCCCAATAAGTTGATATATTTTTTTTTTCTGGCTCCCACACAAAGCATACGTGAAAACTACTATTCTAGTTTTGCTTCAAAAGCATCCTTGCTCTATGCTGCATTTCATTCAATGAGTAAACACCTATGCTCTCAGCATCCCCATGGTAATTCAAATTTGCTGCAACTTTAACTAAATGTTGGACTAGACCTGTTACTTTAACCAAATGTTGGAATTACTTGTCTTGTTTATTTATGCATGTTCTTGGCAACAAGGGAAAAAAAAAAAAAGAGTATAAAATACTACTACCAGTTTAGTGTTAAGCTTGTCATGTGGTTTAGAACTGCAAGAAGGTTGTTATATCTAACAATTTTCTCTTTCACCCCATTTGTTATCAGTTCTCTTCTGCTTTAAACTTCTTATTTGCCCATTGTCATGTGGGCTAGATTATTTTTTTTTTATTTTTTTTTTTGTGAAAAATAATCTGTAAATTTATAACTCTATAACAAGATTGATTTGTGATTTTTAAGGAGGGAATCTTTCTTTATGATCTTCCCAAGAATTTGTCATGTTTGCTAGTGATCATATGAAATCAGAGACTTGTAAGATTTGGTGTCCTATGAGGAACCTGAAGTCCATTGATGCAGACTGATTTATTCTGTTTTTTCTTGTTTGATATCACTAGAAATTGTGCATGATACATTGCTTATCTATTTAATAACTTTTTAATTTATATTGACAGGGATATTGTATTAAATGCTTAGATCAATGAAAATTGGGGGCTCAAAATCAATGTGGAAGGTATCAGCAACTTGTTCTAAAATGTCATTTGCAATTTGAAGACTATTGTTTTGCTAATTATTTCAAATGTTTTGGGGATATCTTCCATGCCGACTACTTTTTGAATCATAGAATTGTTATTTCTAGTCATAGTACCTGCAAATTACTTCCAAATCAATACCATTTAGTTTTCTTTTGTGCTTTGTCAACTGTTGCATGAGGTTTCATAATATAAGCATTGGACTATCCACTTCTATTGTTTCTGTTCTGCATTCAAGTTTCTGACGGGGCCACGAATAGTATTTCTTTCCTTTTCCCTCTACCTCCAGTTGTAGTAACCCATGTGCAGAATAGAGAATTGGTACTCTTCTTAGTTGATGCAGTGACGTTTTTCCCTGGTCCTTTATGTCTTTCATAATTTCTTCTTGCTCAATATTATTTTCTTTCTTGTAATATTTGCTCAATAGTGCTCTCTGTAATATTTAAAAATTATTACCCTCTATTTACTTCAAGCTTACATATTTCAGACCTGTCAGTTAGCTGACACTCTTACCTGTAGGTGCCCATCATGGACAAAGTGACTGTCAAAATAATGTCTTACTTATGCAAGATGGCAGATATCATAGAAGGAAGGAGTTTCATGTAAGGCATATAAAGGCGAGTCACGATAAATTTTGAATTCCTTCTTCTCTATATAGTGGCTTAGATGTTTCTGCCAAATTTGTGCATGTTTTTTTTTTTTTTGGGTGAATATTCATGCATGTTGTTGGCTTTGTGCATAAGCTCATATTTTCATCATGTCCATGCTCTTGGCCATGTTCCACATTTTTCCCTTTTATTTATTTATTGTTCTTGTCTATCTTAATAGCTGTTGTAGGCTTGTAGCATGAGTTAATGCTCCAGTATCATTTTTCAGCTATATTAATCATATTAGGGTGCATTTCACATCCAATAGTTTATAATCAATGGGTGCACTGCTTGATTTTTTTGATTTTTATGAACACTGATGTATCTTGCTACTTGTACAAGAACTTGGGGTTAACCAGCAATAGATAGTCATACTTGAGTTGAGATTTATGGGGTACAAAACTGAAATTTCTATAACACAATACTAGTAGGTGGAAAAGAGAGAAAATGCAAAACAGGGTCATATAAAAACACACAATTTATCTATCATTTACACAATTTTAAGAGAGGACCAAACCATGCTTTTGTCTATGTCCTAGGGAATTGAACTAAAACTAATAACAATGGTGAACAACAGTTTCTTTTAACTTTGTGCCAGAGTTTTGGATTGGGTATTCTTTAAATTTAAAGCATGTGCTCTTTTAAAACAAAATTAAATATTTATAAGTATGATCTAAAGAGTTTTGGGTTCTTGAATTACTCATTTGCCTTTGTTATTATGAACTAAGAAGCTTGCATATGTTGCAATACTAAAAATTTAGGGCTGAGACAAAAATAATGTATAATGTATTTAGGCAAGGTTCCCTGTTCTTAAATAGAGTAAATAAAAAATGAGTTTCTTAATTAGGTGAATGATCCTTGTATATTTAAAAAGTTTAGAATGTGACAATGTGAACTGGTGCAATCTTCTAATGATTATCTTGTTCTGTAGATCCTTGAAAAATATGTGAAGAATTGGATATCAATTGCTGCACCATTTTAGGATGAGTGATGATTAGGGATGGCAATGGGACGGGGCGGGACAGGGTCGGGGATCACACTCCCCGTCCCCGATCCAAGATGGTGAAAATTTCCCCGTCCTCGTCCTCGGCCCCGGCCTCGATCCTCGACGGGGAACCTATCACCTTCCCCGTCCCCGTCCCCGTCCCCGTCCCCATCCCCTAACAGGGATCAGGTTTCCCCGACCCCGAAAACTTCCCGGCCAAAAAAAAAAACAAACAAACAAACAAACAAAAAACAACAATAACAACAACAACAACAACAAAATCATCAACACAAATCATCATCAACAGATCTCAGATCAACAAAATATCAACATCAACAAATCTCAGATTCGTGGCGATGGACGATGAAGAAGGTGGAGTGGCAACAACAGATCTCAGATCGGCAGCGATGGATGACGGAGGAGGTGGAGCGGTGGTGCGAGGTGGACAGAGGTGGAGGAGAGGTGTGAAAGTGACGAGTTGGACCGAGGTGCAGAGTCTACAGAGGTGAAGCGGCGGTGCGAGCTGGACAGCGACTCCGGCGTCACAGATAGCGGCGGTGGCATTGAGGAGAAGAGGTGCGATAGTGAGAGTGAGAGTGAGAGTGAGTAAAGGGGAGACAGAGAGAGAGAAGGGGTTAAGTGTAATAGAGCCTTGAGGGTATATATATATATATATGAATGGAGGATTGAGGGATATAATAGTAATTTTACTTCGGGGGGAAACGGGGTCGGGGTCGGGGACGGGCCGGGGCTGGAAAACATATCACCGTCCCCGGCCCGAAAATCATCGAAGATTCAATTTCAAATACCATTCACGGCCCGTCAGGGGTATTTTTCGAAAAAAAACCGCTCTAATTGGGGTCAGGGGAGTGGGTCTTCGTCGGGTCAGTTTCAAATTGCCATCCCTAGTGATGACATACCAGTTGACAAGGATACTAGCTGTGAGATTACAACTTGATATGTCAATTTTTGGAAACTTTGAATTTCGAAACTTTTTAAAAGCATCTTGGAAACTTTGAATATATATATATATATATATATTCATTATGATTTAGGAATAGAGTGTCTTTGATGTGTGGATGCCAATTTTTATATGTTTTTTTATTTTTTATGATTGGATGACATTTAATTTTTGTGCATTTTTAGCTATCCTAACTTTGATTTTTAGCGACGAAATGTGTTGTAGAGAAAGTTATTTCTCTTTTAGCGACCACATATCATTGTCGTTAAAAATGTTATTATTTTGTTTTTCGCAACCAAATTGGGATATTTTGTGACGAAGTATTAGCGACCAAATGTTTAATCTTGTAAAATCAAACATTTTGTGACAATATAAAATTGGTTGCTAATTGTTATTTTCAGCGACACTTTCAAAATTTCATCGCTAAAGACTTTTCTAGGCGCACTTTTAGTGACTTTTTTAGTGACGAATTTAATTTTGTAACAAAAATCATTTAGAGACCAAAATAATGGTTTTAGGGACCAAAATAATTGGTCGCCAAAAGTCTTATATGTTGTAGTGTTATAAGTTTTTGGAGCAACTTTTGGTGGAAAAGTTTTGGATTTTTTATTACCCTTATCTTTTGAATTAGAGTCCTTGAAATCAGGCTTCTTTTTCTTTAATTTTTTTTGAACTGTTTGGTAAACATAGCCGTCATTTTGGACTCTATATCAAACTCAATCTCAGGGGTCTTAGCAATCTCATGAGCACTGGTAAAAGCCACCCTTATCTTTTTGTTTTTTCTTAGAAATTTGGTGGGCTTTATAAGTCTGCAAGTTTCCAACCAACTGATCAAGTTTGAGGTTCTCAACATCCTAAGCCTCCTCAATAGTTATCACTTTTGATTGGAACCTCTCGGGTGAAGTTCTCAAAATTTTTCCAATAACCTTAGCTTTAAGGATTTTTTCACTGAGTGTGAAATAGGAATTCATGATGTCACTAACGCCTTGTTTGTCATAACCTAAAAAAGTCAAAAGTCACTATCCTATTTAAGTCACATCATCTTATTTAAGTCACATCACCTCTCTATCACATCACTTCAAATCGAACCCATACCCAACCCATATTTCATAAAAAGTCAAAAAGTGCACTTATTTAGATCATCCCAAACAACCCCTAAGTTTAGCATAAAAATCAAACGTCTCATCAGTAGGCATAAAAAGAGTTTCAAAAGAGGAGGTCAGATGTTGAAGTTTTGATCTTTTAACTGAAGTAGTACCCTTGTGAATAGTTTCAAGAATGTACCAAGCCTCTTTTATTACCTCACACGTGCAAATACACGACGAAACTCTTCAGGTTTGGTGCAACAAAAGAGGAAATTGAGAGTTTTACTGTTCCAACTTGAGTTTTGATAATCGATTGCGTCCCATTTATCAAGTGGTTTGGTGATATCAACACAACTAATGGCGACAACAAGTTCTCTCCACCCATAGATCATACAGTGCCAAACTTTCTCATCAACAGATTTTAAAAACGCCCTCATACGAGCTTTCCAATAAGAATAGTTTGTACCATCAAGTAACGGAGGTCTATGGGTCGAGTTACCTTATTGAATTAAATCCATATCACAAATCACACAAAATCACCCCCTATAGTTTTGTTAAAAACAAAAAGTGACCTGCTCTTATACTAATTGAAAACCTAAGTGATTCGTGATTCGGACCAGAATTAATTGCAACAATTCCCAAACAATTAAAACTAATAATCTAAATCATCTAGCCCGTACGAAAGTGATTTGGATTGTTGCTTCAAATTCAATAAATCGACACAACCGATTTTTACATGAAAAAAATCACAATTGGAGCACTTCTAATTTTGATTAAAAAACAACATGCGAAACACCACTAATCAATCCACTAAGAAAGAAAGAAAGAATACAAATTTACCAAAACAAATTATCCAAACTCAATCAATTCGTCTTCAATAATCTGTATCTCTTTTACCACCGCCTTCATCTCGGAATTGATCAGCTTGATGTTGAATCCACAACATCCATGTCGAATCAATGACACACACATCTTCGAACTCCTACGAATACTCCACACTTGAATCTTCGGAATGCACCGAAGAAGAACTTCTCTTGTATTGATGAAATCAAACCCACAACCCTTTGATTTAACTATCTTGATTCATGAACAAACTCACAAAGAAATCAAAGGAAAACAAGCACAAAACCTCCAAAAGAAAACCCTAAAACCCAAGAAAAAAATCTGGAAGCCGTAACCCTAAATTCTGACTGAAACACAGCTTTATAGCAAATAGGGCCGCAACGGTCACTCGAGCGCAGGATCTCTCGCTCGAGCAATGAGACTAACATGCGTGTATTCCTTAAGTGCCTTCGCTTGAGCCACCAAGAGGTTTGCTCAAGCGCACAAAATTCCTTCCCAGTATTTTTGCAGATAAAGAAAACTAGTAGGAGCAAAGTTTCTTCGCTCGAGCGAGCAAGGCAAATTACTAGGAAACTTAGAACTCGATAAACTATGTTTGTTCGCAAAATTGACAAGACTAAGGGACCTAACAAAATAGTTGAACTTAATTCCCATCAAGTCCTATTCAAAATAAATCGTCGTAAAATCGTCATTAAAAAAAATTTACAATTATTTTTTACATATGTCGCTAAAAATTGACAATTAGTGATTTTTTTGTCACAGTTTATATAAATTGTCGTCAAAACTTACAATTAGTGACATTTTTCTGTGACATTTTTCAAATAGTCGCTGAAAGTTCAAAATTTGAGGTTTTTTTGTGACGATTTTTTTTTTTGAATTGTCTCTAAAACTTATAATTAGTGACATTTTTTGTGAATTTTTTTTTTCAAATTGTTGCTAAAAATTAGTAATTGGTGATGTTTTTTAATAGTATTTGATGAAAAATGCCATTAATTATCATTGGACCTATTAGACAATAAGTCCACTTATTGGGACCTATACGTAAGTCCACTATGGATCTCAGGAGCAAGATCAATTGCGATTCCCCATGGTAAAAAATCCTAATAAGATTATGCATTTTCTCAGAATAAGACCTAACAAGGCTAGGCATTCTATAATGAGTCAAATCAAATTCAATTTAATTAATTAATTTTTGGGGGGGTACTTGTTTAGTAATCTCCTTAATATGTTTGCGGGCTCGGGTATTATTAGATTTGGTTGGTATGAATTTCCAAATCATTTGATTGTGTAGTTATTATTATTATAGCTGTGGTGTTGTGGACCCTTCTATTTAAATTAGTGAAAACAAATTATATTACTTCTCGATTTCTATAGCGACTCTGGTTTAAACCCGACCTGTTTATTGTTTTGGATCCTTCCTTTCTTGTCTTGTTTGTTGTTCTTGCCTTCTTTCACTTTATTCCTAGTTGAGTTTGGCTATTGGAGTGTTTTGGTTGTGTTTGAAACATGTTGGGAGTTGGTCTTTTCAAAACTGTCCTGCCCAGATTTTTGCTTGTTCGCTTGAGCGAACTTTCTTGCGCTCGAGCAAACTTTGAGGACTTCCAATACTTTTGCAGGTTTGTAAAACTACCGGAAGTATGGCATTCATGGCTCAAGCGGTCTTTTGGAACTCTCAGTACTTTTGCAGGCTTACAAAAGTACTGGCAGGGTGGTGTTCTTCGCTCGAGCGGTACTTTATTTGCTCGAGCGGTTTGACTTATTATGTCTGATC
This sequence comes from Camellia sinensis, assembly GCF_055761805.1. Lineage (NCBI taxonomy): Eukaryota > Viridiplantae > Streptophyta > Magnoliopsida > Ericales > Theaceae > Camellia > Camellia sinensis. The sequence continues at coordinate 40,233,789 of NC_138961.1, read as the reverse complement.
GCTCGAGCGACCATTCCTGTGCTTGAACGGTCAGCACATATATCAATCCGTAAAGACACCTTTTTGAGTAACTTTTTCACGTCTCTCTCTCTCTCTCTCTCTCTCTCTCTCTCTCTCTCTCTCTCTCTAATTCTTGAACATTTGATCCAAATACACCTAGATCCATCAATTTCTACACCCTAGTTCCTTGGATAAAAAGAGAGAGCACATCGAAGGCTTCGTTCTAATCGAAGAAGTTCATGTTTTCGGCTCCGTCAAGTTTTACCCCTATTTTCTTTGAGTCTTCTTCCTTGAGGTAGGGATTACTTTGACTCTTTTTATGATTTTTAACGTAGTTATTTGCTTTTCTAATCAAGTTAGTGATTTGGGGATTTTTAGATAAAACCTAGGGCTTTGGCTTCGAAATTAAAAGAGAGGTTTCAAAATGTGTTATTGTAAATGATTGTGGCTTTGTAAAAATAGTTGGGTTGTGATAGATCGTGGATTTTATCCATGGAAATTTATTTTAAAGAAAGAGGGGGTTTTGCCCTAAATTGTGAGGATTTGATGTTTGTAAAGAGAAAATGGAAATCAATGTTGGTTTTATGGAATTGAAACATTGATGATGATGATGGTGGAGATGGATATGAATTATCACTTCTATTTGAGAATATTGGAAAGTATATCTGTGTTAAAAATTAATTCTCTGTTTAGAGTTATCTGTTTTGGGCTATCGGTGGAGGATAGCTATAATTATTGTAGAAATTGCATGAGGATTAGGTGAATTAAAATTATTTTGCCATTCATTTGCATTGAGCATTGTAACACAATTACTCATCGAAAATGTATACTATTTTGAGAAAAATGGGCGAATGCCTTGGTGAATCTGGGTAGGAGTGTAGTTATGGTATTATGTTAGCCTGTGTGTCCTTGGTGAAAGTCCAGAAACCCATGAAAGGAGTTTTCACAAATGCGACTGCAATATCAATAATGCTTTTGTCTGCTTGAACTGCATGAATTATGTTAGCACCCAAAATCAACCTTGAATGAGTTCATATTTATTCACTTGACATCTCATTTTTGCTTTATGGTAATTAAATTACAGGACAAGGAAGCTTGATGCATGTCAAAGCTATGAGAAATGGTGGAACAACACTCATTCAAGAAGGAAGAGGATTATGATTGTACTTTTATCTTCCCACATTATTTCCCATTTAGTCCATATGAGAATGGTAATATAATGCACTTGTGTGATATGAGTTCATGTAACCATAAAAGGGTAAAAGAATACCATGCAACCAAATAATGGAAACTCACTACAACATTTTCTTAGTTTAGTGACATTTGAAAGTGCCACAAAACTATTCTTGTAATGACATTTTTTGATCTTGTGGCATTTTGAACAAGTGCCACTTCTATCGGTGCCACGGTAGATACGAGTGTCACGGTAGATACTTGCAAGTGTCACTGCACCATCATGGCTAAAAACTTTCAATGACATTTTAATGTCATGGTAGATATTATTTGTGGCACTATCAAGCGCCATTAAAAAAAGAGTTAGTGACGCTTATAAGTGTCATTACACCATCAAGACTAAAACCTTTCAGTGACACTTTAATGTCATGGTAGGCACTATTCGTGACGATAATTTGTTGTAGAACAATTTGATTCGCTCTTGAAGAGACTCGAACCGCCAACCTCCCGCACCATAAACCTTATACACCACACTCTTCCCACTACACCTCTATAGCACCATATGATTATATATGCAACATATATTATTTATATAGTACATACATCTATATTAATATAAAAGTATATGTATAAACATAATTATTTTATTGAACATAATTTATGTAAAATAAACTATTTACTAGTAAAATAAAAAAAGACCACTTTTGGCGACTAAAAATATTTTTCGGTCGCCAATTCTATACTTTTGGCTACTAATTGTTTTTTAGTTGCTAAAAAACTTAACTTTTGCTGACCAAAATCGGATTTGGTCACCGAAGATGCACTTTCAGCTACCAAAATTTTGGTCGCCAAAAAATTTAATTCCCGCCTTAGGATTTTAGTTCTCCCGCCCTAAAAATAACCACTTTTGGCGACTAAACTTATTTTTTAGTTGCCAATTATAGACTTTTGGCTACTAAAATTTTTTTAGTCACCAAAAAGCTTTACTTTTGGCTACTAAAATTTTTTAGGTCGGTAAAACCCGTATAATCAGTGACCAAACTTTTTTTTGGTCAGGAAATTTAGTCACCGAATATCCTTTTTTCTGTAGTGTATATTGAGTTTAATTTATTTATTGTTAATCATTTACTGCATTGTAAAAATTTTAAAAATATATTGGCATTTTTTGTTTTTTCAAAAATGCCATTATAAGCTTGGAAAGTTTTTGACTTAGTGGCATTTCTCAAAACGGTATAAAATATTTGTTTATGAAACTTTTCACCTAAGTGCCATAAAAAGTAATTTGCGCCTACCTAGTGTCCTGACATTTTTTAAAAAATGCCATTGCTACTAAAGTTTAGTGGCATCTGTTGGTAAATGTCACGAATATAATTTTTTGTCATTATTTTATAAAATGCCATAAAATTGATGTGACATTTCTTTATTGAAATGTCACTAGAGCCTTATATGTTTGTGGCTTTGTGGCATTTATCCAAATGTGTCACCAAATATTATTTTTGTGGCATTTTCTATAAACATGCCACTAGTATAGTGTCACTAAAGTGTGTTTTTGTTATAGTTTTGTGACACTTGTTCATTGAAATGTCACTAGAGCCTTTTATGTTTATCGTTTTGTGGCATTTTTTAAAAACGTGCCACTAAATATCATTTTTGTGGCATTTTCTAAAAATATGCCACTAGTGTAGTGCCACTAAAGTATGTTTTTGTTGTAGTTTTGTGACACTTGTTCATTGAAATGTCACTAGAGCCTTTTATGTTTGTCGTTTTGTGGCATTTTTCAAAAACGTGCCACTAAATATCATTTTTTGTGGCATTTTCTAAAAATATGCCACTAGTGTAGTGCCACTAAAGTATATTTTTGTTGTAGTGACTTGATAATAAATAAATAAATAAACAAAACAAACAAAAAAACAACGACAATTGCAACCACAAGATTAACATTACCATCATATTCTCAACATACAAGATAATTAAACAAGTAGTTCAAAAGTTCAGGACTTTTTAAAAATAAATAAATATATGTAAATTAAGCAAAGTCTTCATGGTTGCACATGCAATATTTTTTGTGCAAGCCAAAAAAAGTAAAGAAAATAGGGAAGATTTTTGGTGCATAAATTAAACTATTAATATCTAAAATTTAATCCAAGTATCACTTGAATTTTTGTAATTTTAATTTGAATAATTTATATTTTATATTTTTAATTTTGTCACAATATTGTCCTATTAGAATTTTTTACGTGCAAAATTATAACCTCAATGAACCCTATAAATATACTATATATTTTTAATTATATTAAGCCTTTTTAGTTTTTGCACGAAATTTTTTTTTTCTTTTAAAATATTAAAAAATGTAATGGCAAGGACGGAAGTAAAATTTTGCTCAAATTAAAGGGAACCAATCATGTAATTTTACCTATTTTTGGTTTGACAAGATCTGATGGTAATGCAATGGTGGAAATATGGTTGTTCAACGATTATGGTGGTTCAATGATGGCTGAATCAGATCTGGGTTACGGTCATGGTAACGGCAGGACGGTGGACAATGGTGGCTAAATGATGGTCGACAATGGTTGGATGGTGGTGGTGGCGGCAGCGGCAGATGAGCTGTTGTTGGTTGGTGGCTCTCTGCAATTGTGATGGAGAAAAGGAAGAAGGTAATAAAATGAGGAAAAATGGAAAGGGATTGATTTATTATTGTTTCAGTCTAAACACAGACCACCCAGTGTAAGATTTTGGGGAAATTCTGGCTCCGTTTGGTAAGAGTTTCGAAGCTCCGTTTGGTAAGAGTTTCGAATTATAGTTCTACTCATTGATTTGAGTGTGCTATTTGTTTTGAACTTTCAAATCATAATTCCACACTCATTTCTCAAAACTCAATTCAAAACATAATCATTATTTTTCAAAACTTATAACCAAACACATAATTCAAAACTCTTTTCAAAACTCAATTCAAATTAATATTTTAATTTTAAATATTTTAAATATTTAAATATTTTAAAAATATTTTAATTTTGTTAAGATTTTAAATATTTTAATATTTAAATATGTTACGATTTTTTAAATTTTTTAATTTTTTGAATATTTTTAAATATTTTAATTTCAAAATATTACGATTTTAATTTTTTAAAATTTAAAATATTTTATAAAAATAAATTCAAACTCTATTTTATAAAAATATTTTTAAATATTTTAATTTTGTTGTTATGTATTTGGTTACGATTTGGGTGTAGAGTTGTGAAAGAAGTATGGAGTTTCGAGTTATGTGTTTGGTTATAAGTTTTAAAAATAATTTCTTAATTGAGTTTTATTTTATGTATTTGGTTAAGATTTGAGTGTAGAGTTATTTTTAAATTTAAAATATTAACATTTTAAATTATTTAAATTTTTTGAATACTTAAATTATTTAAATTTTTACGATTTAAATTTTTTGAATATTTATTTTAATTTTTTTCTTATTAAATTTTTTTGATTATTTAAATTATTTAAATATTTATGATTTAAATTTTTTGAATATTTATTTTGAAAAAAAAGTATTTCCTTTGTAATATATTCAATTAAAAAATTGATTAATGTTATTTTCTGTTAATAATAAGTTTTTTTAATTGAATTTTAAAAAGAGTTTGATTGTGAGTGTTGATCAGAATTTTCAATAGTGTGCAAAATAGTGTGTTTTGTTATGAGTTATAACAGTTTGAATTAAGTTTTGAAAACTCTTTCCAAAACTCTTTACCAAACAAATTTTCTTACTTCATATGTCAAATCAAACTTTCAAAACTCAATTCCACACTCAATTCAAAACTCAATTCAACACTCTATTCAAAAATCATAACCAAATAAATTTTCTATACTCAAATCATAATTCCACAACTCACAAACTCAAAATACAACTCATACTCTCAAATCATATTTACAAAACTCTACCAAACGTAACCTCTATCTTTTTTCCCATAATTGTAAGTGAACAAATCAAAATAGAATTGTATTTTCTTTAAAAAAAAAAAAAAGAAAAAAAAAAGAGACTAAATTATATCATTTCCTTTATTTTGAACAAAATTTACTTTAGTCATCGTAATTTTAATTTGAATAATTTAATCTTTACATTTTGAATTTTATTGTATTGTGATCCATCTGTCATGTGTTGTTAACATTTGAATGGAAAAAAATCAAGTGTAAAATTAGATGGATCAAAGTGAAATTTCAAACTAACTAAAGGGACCACTGGTCTTTGGTCACACTAGTTTTACACATGGTCTGTTTAATTTCAAATTTTTTATAGTAAATGATGGAGGAATCACATTTATAACAGAATTAAAAGTATATAGATTAAATTATTTAAATTAAAATTAAAAGTGATATGAATGTAATTTAGCATAAAAATATATAGGGGAAATTATGCAAATGGTCCCTGTAATTTAGTTGTTTTATTATTTTGGTCTATGTTGTTTCAATTTGATCAATTATGCCCCTGAATTTTACGGATTGTCTTATATTAGTGCAATAAATAATGGCAGTTAAGTTTGATGGACGGAAAATTAAATAATGTGTCAATTTGGTCCCTGTAATTTATAGGATGTGTTAATTTGGTCCTTGTAATTTATAGGAAAGTCAAAATAACAGGGACCAAATTGACACATCTTGTAAACTACAGAGACCAAATTGACACACCATTTGATTTTCCGTCTATCAGAGTTAACCACCGTTAATTATTGTACTAATATGACACAATCTGTAAAATCCAAGGGCAAAATTGATCAAATTAAAACAACAGGGACCAAAATGATAAAACAGGTAAACTACAAGGACTACCACTATAATTTGCCCAAATATATATATAGAATCGTAAGTCTAAAATGCATCGGAGCTCATTAGTTTCCAACAGCTTACTGCGTCTCTTATGTTTTGCACAAATAATCTCTAATGTTTTAAATGTTTCAATTTATTAATTTTGTCCCTAAATAGTCTTTATGTTCGTTTTTGCCTATAATTGATAACGAAAGTGAGGGCATCTTCATCAAATCACCTATGACACTAAATAAGTTAGGGATCAAATTGTCACAATTGAAAACATCGGGGAGCAACATGAAACTAATAGCACATTTTGAGACTTTTTTTTTTCTTCCTTGTTTTGCTAATATTTAAATGTAATTTGATGAAAATGCCCTTACTTCCATTATCAATTTTAAATGGAAACGGAGGTAGGAACTACTTACTACAAAATTAGTAGATTGGAAATCAAATTGGCACATTTAAAACATCGATGACAAAAATGATACAAGAACATACTAGGGAAAATGTAATTAATCCAAAATAAATCTCACTCAAATTTTGAATTTTGAATTTTGAATCACATTCAAAATAAATTGTATCTACACATTTCAAATTCTAACATTCCTTTTTGAATAGGTAACATAATTTTTACTTACCAAATGTATAGTTGGCTCAACCAATGTGAAAGTAAGGCTGTTATTAAACATGTAATCTCTTCTAGAAAGGAGATCGTTAAGACAAAAGTATTACATTCCAACTGATTACCACATAAATTCATCACTTTCAATGTATTTCAGATCCTAAAAGAGCGTCTTTGATGAAATGCAATTTAGCTGCAACATCGTTAACCTCCATTCTTTCTCTACGCAAATCTTAAGAACAATTGACACCAATTTCAAGTATCAAACTCAAGCACTCCACAATCTTTTCACTCCTTATGGAGTTTTCTTCTTCTTCTCCTTCGGTCTGAAAAAGTATTGGGTCCAAAATATTTGATGTATAGCCAGGCAAAGCCTCTTTCACAAAGCTATAGAGGCTTAAACCATCTTTAAATATTTCATCGGTGGGTCTCTTCCCAGTAAACATTTACCAAAACTGTATATATCACCATATGCTGAGATCTCACTTCCCATACCATATTCTGCAAGCAAAATGCATTTGTAAAGGGCAAAACAAAATATTGGATATAAAAGACAGAAATGCTTCATAAACAGAAAAAGTCAAAGAACTGTGCATAGAAAAAATAATGTGTTGCCCAAATCACATGCAATTTTCTTTACACTTTTTGGTGCACGAAACAATTAAGAACAAATGAAAGCATATTCACCTGGAGCAGTATAACCTATTGTTTCCCTTATGCCAATAGATCTTGTTTCACTTGTAGACAAGCCATGGGTGGCATGGTCTGCAAGGAATTTTGCTAATCCAAAATCACCTACATGCCCAGTCATATCTTTGTCCAGAAGAATGTTGCTTGGCTTAAGATCGTAGTGAACTATTGGTGTTTGACCCTCGTTGTGAAGATAATTTAGTGCACAAATAATATCAATGACAATATTTAGTCTTTGAAAAAGATTTAACTTCCTAAACTCTTCATTTGATAAATCTTCATTGGGATTTCGATGTAACCACTCCATAAGGCTCCCATTGACCATGAACTCATAAATCAGGGCCTTGAAGTCATGACCCTGATAATCTACTGTCGAACATGTTGTTAGCACTTTGACAAGATTTCGATGTCTGATGTTTCTCAAGGCCTCACATTCGGATACAAAACTCTTTGAAGCTCCATGTCACAAAAGGTTGAGTACCTTCACAGCGACAATTCTTCCATCAATAACTCCTTTGTACACAAACCCGAAACTACCAACACCGATTAAATTGAAAGATGAAAAGCCATTAGTGGCTTAACAAGAGTTTGGTAAGACACCCTCAAGAGTGAATTTTTTGATGAATCTGAAGGAGCATCTTTTCTTCTATTTTTGAACCGGCAAAGATAGAGAACACACCCCACGAGAGCTAGTCCTACAAGCCCAAAGGGTATAGAGAGTGTTAAAGTTAAGGCACTGCTTGATCTCTTATTTTCATCCACTTTAAAGTTACATTTAGGTAGCTTCAATTCAGCAACCCCCCCACAGAGCTTACTGTTTCCCACTACTGATATTTTACTTGCATTACTAAATACACCTTGTGTTGGTACTTCACCTTCAAAATTATTAAAAGACAGATTCAAATTCTGCAACAAATTAAAGCTCTCCAAGTACACTGGAATTTCAGCAGACAAGCTATTATTTGCGAGATCCAACTCACTAAGGCCTCTCAAGAAACTCAAAGAAGAAGGAATGGTTCTGTTGAAAAAGTTGTTCCCTAAACGTAGTGTTTCCAGGCTTGTGCAGCTGCCCAGAGTGCTCGAAATTTCACCCAATAATAGGTTCTTAGAGACATCCAAGTAACCGAGGTTTATCAAGTTTCCAACTTCTATGGGAAGAGAACCACTCAATTGATTTTGGGATAGATCAAGATATATAGATAAGGATGAGATAGAAACAACTTGTTTTGGTATGGTACCATTAAGGTTGTTTTGAGAAAGAAACAACAATTGCAAGGTTCTACAATTCCCTAGGCTCGGAGGAATGTTTCCCTGAAAATTATTGTTTTCCAAATCAAGTTCACCTAACAAACTTAGATTTCCTAAGGAAGATGGAATGCTACCAGGCAATGAATTGCTGTAGAGAATTAATTCATGTAAATTTTGAACCTTTCCAATCTCAATTGGAATAGTACCAGTGAGTTGATTAACCTGCATAAGCAAACTCTGCAAGCCAACAAGATTTACAATCCCAGGTGGAATGCTTCCGAATATCTGATTGTGGTCTACATACAAATATTCAAGGTTTCTCGAGAGATTACCGATGTATTCTGGCAACTTGCCGCCAAAATTGTTCATACTCACTTCCAAACGCTATAAATTGGTAGCATGGATCAAAGAGAACAGAAAGCTCAAGCGATCAGCTTCCCCAGATCCAAGCTGCTTGTCCCAAATGCATAGCCACTGGAGGTTTTGCAGCATCACTAAATTAGGAACCTTTTTAGTAAGTTTGTTTTGAAGCAGTAATAGGTAATGGAGTTGAGATGCATTTGACAATGAAACCGGAATTGATCTTGTAAAATGGTTATGACTGTTGAGGATCGGGGGCACACCAGGGAACTCAAACAAGCAATAACACACAAGTTTTAACGTGGTTCGGCAAGTCGCCTACGTCCACGGGCAGCGGATTCACTATATTGAACAAAATGGTGAATTACAACACTCTCTGTAATTCTCTCTCTCTTTGCTCTCAACTCACACCTCTCAGCTCCACATCTGATATCTATATCCTCTCCCTCCCGTCTCTATTTATACACAAAGGAGTAGGTGGGAGAGCCCTCATTCTTTGACTTTTGACATGGTTGGTGGCCTTCCATTGTTGACATGAGGTTGGTGGCCTTCCATTGTTGACATGAGGATCACCCCTTTCACATGGGGTGACCTCCAGAATCTGTAGCCAATTCAACAAATCTCCACCTTGGCGAGGATTCTCTTATCCAACATAGTGATCGATCAACACTGCCATGCACCCGAAGGTGCTCAGTTCCGAGAGATGTTGACCAAGTCCAAACAATGTTGGAACTTGATCCCAGAAACTACCTTTGTGAGCATATCGGCCGGATTATCTGCAGTACCAATCTTTTGAAGCAGAATATCCCCTTCATTCACTATTTCTCGGATGAAATGGAAACGGACATCAATGTGCTTGGTGCGGGCATGATGAACCTGGTTCTTTGCCAAACAAATGGCACTCTGACTGTCACAAAACACCTCAACGTGCTTCTGAACAATTCCCAAGTCTTCAATCAATCCATGTAGCCAAATAGCTTCCTTAAAGGCTTCCGTTACTGCCATGTACTCTGCCTCTGTAGTAGACAAAGCCACCGTTGACTGAAGCGTTGACCTCCAACTTACCGGCCCTTTAGCAAGCGTAAATAAATACCCTGTTGTTGACCGGCGTTTGTCTAAGTCACCAGCATAATCTGAGTCCACATATCCTTCCAAATTCTGCCCGAGTCGGTTATCTCTCTCGAACTTCAAACCCAGATTGACCGTGCCATGTATGTACCTTAGGATCCATTTCACTGCCTGCCAGTGATCTTTTCCTGGATCATGCATATACCTGCTTACCATACTCACAGCATGCGAGATGTCAGGCCGTGTACAAACCATAGCATACATTAATGCACCAACTGCATTTGCATATGGAACCTGTGCCATATGCTTCCGTTCTTCTTCTGTGCGTGGAGACAACGAAGCACTAAGCTTGAAATGAGGGGCCAATGGTGTACTTACAGCTTTGTTTTTCCCATTGATGCCAAATCTGTCTAACACCTTTTTCAGATACTGGGTTTGTGTCAGACAAACCGTGCCCTTCTTCCTGTCTCTCTTGATCTCCATGCCAAGAACTTTCTTTGCTTCTCCCAAATCCTTCATTTCAAACTCCCTTGCTAACTGTGCCTTGAGTTTGTCAATCTCCACCTTGCTCGTAGATGCAATCAGCATATCATCTACATATAAGAGCAAATAGATGAAGGAACCGTCGGGAAGCTTACGGAAATATACACAATGATCAAATTGACTTCTTGTGTATTCTGTCTCTATCATGAACCGATCAAATCGCTTGTACCACTGTCTCGGGGATTGCTTCAATCCGTACAACGATTTGTTCAGCTTACAGGCCCAATTCTCTTTTCCAGCAATTTTGAAACCATCTGGCTGGGACATGTATATCTCCTCTTCAAGATCTCCATGTAAGAAGGCAGTTTTGACGTCGAGTTGGGCGAGCTCGAGATCAAACTGTGCAACCAAAGCTAACAAGATGCGAATAGACGTGTGCTTCACAACAGGTGAGAATACCTCATTGTAGTCTATTCCTTCCTTCTGAGCATAGCCTTTAGCTACCAATCTAGCTTTGAATCTGATGTTGTCTCTGCCTGGAATGCCTTCCTTCTTGGTGTAAACCCACTTACACCCAATTGCTTTCTTGCCTTTTGGAAGTTGCACCAACTCCCAAGTCTGGTTCTTGTGAAGTGACCCGATCTCTTCATCCATAGCCTCCTTCCATTTGACACTTTCTACATTATGCACGGCTTCTTTGAAAGTGCAAGGAATATTGTCTTCAATGATTGGAAGTGCATAGGCTACCATATCGGTCATCCAACTGGGTTTCTTAGTCACCCTTTTCCCTTTCCTGATTGCAATGGGTTCTGATTGATGCGGAGCCTCTGGATCTTCATTTTCATCTGAACTCTCTTCAGAGCTATCCTCTGAGACTTCTTCAGGATGGTTGATTGGCTGACTAGTCTTTGTTGGAGTCTCAAACTCCACCTGCACTGACTTCTTCAATGCTTCCTCATTCTGTTGAGGATCTGATTGCTTCAGCATTGCAGACTCATCAAAGGTAACGTCTCTTCTGATGAGAACTTTCTTTGATTCAGGGCACCACAGTCTGTATCCCTTGACACCGTCACCGAAGCCCAATAAGATGGCTTTCTTGGCTCTTGGATCCAACTTAGATTCTGTAACATGAAAATATGCTGGACATCCAAAGATACGTAACTGATCATAATCAGTAACTGGGACTCCTGACCATACCTCCATGGGAGTCTTCCCATCTAATACTGCAGTAGGTAGTCTGTTGACAAGATGACGAGCATAGTTCAATGCCTCGCCCCAAAATGCCTTGCTCAATCCAGACTGTGACAGCATACACCGGACTTTCTCCACCAAAGTGCGGTTCATGCGTTCTGCAACTCCATTCTGCTGCGGTGTTCCAGGAACTGTGAAATGTCTCACTATCCCTGCATTCTGGCAAACCTCAAAGAAGGGATCTGATGTATATTCTCCACCATTGTCAGATCTGAGCTTCTTGATCCGTCTGCCTGTCTGGGTCTCAATCATCTTCTTCCACGTAAGAAAGATGTCTAAGACTTCATCTTTGTGTTTCATTGTATAAATCCAAACTCTTCTAGAGAAATCATCAATGAACGACACAAAGTAGTGTTTACCTCCCAACGAAGCAGTCTTGGAAGGACCCCATACATCAATGTGGACGTAGTCTAGAATCCCTTTGGTACGGTGAATTGCAGTACCAAACTTGATTCTTGTTTGCTTGCCCAATACACAATGCTCGCAGAACTCAAGCTTCCCCGTCTTGGCGCCTTTCAACAGGCCTTGCTTTACCAATCCTTGTAAAGCCTTCTCACCGACATGCCCTAGGCGCATGTGCCAAAGTTTGGAAGTGTCTGATGCATCATCTTCTAAGCTGGAACTGGTGGAGACAGCCACTCTCCCTGTGACTGTAGAGCCATCTAGGAAATATAAATTTCCCTGTCGAGTACCCTTCATTACAACCAATGCTCCTCGAACAACTTTAAGGACTCCACCTTCCATGGTTATTCTGTAACCTTTGGAGTCTAAAACTCCCACTGAGATGAGATTCTTGGTTAGATCTGGTACATACCGTACATCTTCAAGAATTCTGATTGTTCCATCATGGCTCTTCAGTTTAATTGTTCCAATCCCCTTTGTCTGGCAAGCTTGGTCGTTGCCCATCAGCACAACTCCTCCATCGAACTCTCGTAAGCTCGAGAACCACTGTTTGTTAGGACACATATGGAATGAACATCCGGAATCTATTATCCATTCATCCGACTGGCCATATGATGAAACTGTGAAGGCTCCTCCTTCATCATTATCTCCATCTCGTGCAATATTCACCTTCTCTTCTGTCTTGTCTTTATTTGGACAATCTTTTGCCCAATGCCCCTTCTGGCGACAAGCTGCACACTCGTCTTTTGCAAGACGTCTTTTGTCTGAAGGTTTCCCCCTGGATTTTGAGCGAGACTTTCCTCGCCCTGTATTTCTTCTGTTATTTGTTCTGCCTCTGACTGTTAATGCCTCGGATGTTGAGTCCCTGTTTGCAGACTTATCTTTCCTTCTGAACTCATTGTTCACCAAGGCGTTTGCAACATCAATATACTTGATCTTCTCTTTACCGTACAGTAAAGTAGTAGTGAGATGATCATACGAGTCAGGCAAGGAATTTAACAATAACAGTGCTTTATCTTCATCACCAACATGATCATCCAAATTCTTCAAATCCGTAATAATTTTGTTGAAGTTATTTAGGTGTTCGTTCATCGAAATACCTTTAACGTAGTCGAAACGAAACAACCTCTTCCTCAAGTAGAGCCGGTTCTCAATGCTCTTTGTCATGAACTTATCTTCCAGCGCCTTCCAAAGCTTCTTCGCAATATCATATTCTGTAAAGGCATACTTCTCCTCTTTTGCAAGGCAAAGTCGGATGGAACTACAGGCCAGGAGATTCACCCTCTCCCATTCTATCTCGTCCATGTCATCTGGTTTGTCTCCCAGAGTGAAGTGCAGGTTCATTTGGACAAGCATATCCTTAACTTCGCATCTCCACATGCCGAAGTTGCTGCTTCCATCGAACTTCTCTACCTCGAACTTGGCATGGGACACCGGGGTCCAATGCCTAGAAGTGCTTGTACTGGCTGGATTACTTACGGACTCGGATGCTCTAGATTCTGCCATTTTTTAGAAACTTCAATTCAAAAAACTGACCGTACAGATGTGTCCGGAATACTCCAAATAGTTGGGAAGCACTATTGGATCGTCAAAAACGGACTCCGAATGGCTCCGATCTGGCAAAAATACTTTGGACAGGTCAGATCTGCAGAATCTGGTGCGCTGAGATGCACCGGATAATTTCTTCCGTCAACGGCTGGTCAACGGCTCGGTCAACGGCGCAGGCGGCGCGGTCAACGGAGGATCGGCGGCGCGGTCAACGGCTTGACGGCTGGTCAACGCGGCTGGTCAGCGGCTCAGGCTGACTGGGCTGACACGTGGCTGACACGTGGCTGACACGTGGCCTGACTGTCGGACGCGTGGCGATGACGTGGCGGATGACGTGGCGATAACGCGGCACTGACGTGGCGCCACGTGGCTCGTCTTCTCCCTGGAGACGCGCGTGTGGCGCGTGGATGAGACTGGGATCACGCGCCGGTTGCCTGAACGGCGCGTGGTGGCGCGTGGTGCGACTGGGGCTGACGCGCTTTGTTCAGAGAGCGCGTGAGGGCACGTGTGAAGGCTTCTGGGCTCTGTTTTTGCTGTTTGGGACTCCTCTCGGGGAGTTCTTCCTCCTGGTATGGTCAAAAGTGGATTTTGAGCACTTCGAAATCTGGGCACTTTCGGGAAAAATTCGATTTTTCGCAACCCGAGCTCTGATACCAATTGTTGAGGATCGGGGGCACACCAGGGAACTCAAACAAGCAATAACACACAAGTTTTAACGTGGTTCGGCAAGTCGCCTACGTCCACGGGCAGCGGATTCACTATATTGAACAAAATGGTGAATTACAACACTCTCTGTAATTCTCTCTCTCTTTGCTCTCAACTCACACCTCTCAGCTCCACATCTGATATCTATATCCTCTCCCTCCCGTCTCTATTTATACACAAAGGAGTAGGTGGGAGAGCCCTCATTCTTTGACTTTTGACATGGTTGGTGGCCTTCCATTGTTGACATGAGGTTGGTGGCCTTCCATTGTTGACATGAGGATCACCCCTTTCACATGGAGTGACCTCCAGAATCTGTAGCCAATTCAACAATGACCAATGTTGAATAACTGAAGATTGGGAAGGGTGATGCCCAAGTCCCAGGGAAGACTTCCCTGGATTTGGTTAATAGTGACATCAAACAGTGTGAGAGAAGAGTGGTTGAAGAGTAAAGGAGGGATGGTGCCGGACAACCTGTTTATGCCGAGTTCAAGCTCCTGAAGATTCTTTAATCGACCAAAACCATCAGGAATGCTTCTGTCAAAGTAGTTGTTGGCTAAAGACAATATGAAAAGAGATGACAAATTCGTGAAAGGAGATATACTCCCTGTAAGATTGTTGTCTCTTATAATTCATAAAAGTTCTACTTTAATTATTAATGTGTATAAAATTTACCATTATTCTGTATTAAAAAAAAAAAGTAGAAGAAGAAGAAGAAGAAAACTTACACTAGATTGAAAATTTTCCAATTTTAAATGCATAAAATGCTATGGGAACAAAAAAAAAAAGTCACAACACACTCACCAGGAAAGAAAAATAAAGCAGAGCATTTAGCTAATACAACATGTGGACAAATAAAATAAAACAAAAGACATTAATAGAGACGAAACGTTTAGGTGGTCAATTTTTGCAATTTTGCCGTGAAAATATTTGTTTCATATGTAACCTAATGTAGACAAATCCAAATTTGCTTAGTTTTTTTTTTTTTTTTTTCAATATATATTTTTTTCCCTTCTAGTTTCTATATTTGAGCTTAACTTGAATCTTTCTGATTTTGGTACCTTTTTTTTTTTTTTTTTATCTTATTTGAATTTAGCTAATTAGTCTTCGATTTGGGTTTCCTTTTCTTTTTGCCCTAGGTTTTCTCAATCTCAACTATAAATTGACATATACGACGCAAATCAGTTGACTTTGGAGAATTAATAATATGTGAAAGAAAGTGTTTCTTTTTATCAAATTTGTGATTATTGTTTGTGTTTTAGTGTTCATCTCATTACCCTTTCCTGCATCAAAAAATTATTTAGGCCTCGTTTGGGAACAGGCTAATTTAGTAACTTTTTGGCTAATTGGCTAAAAAGGTAGGTAAAAAAAACTTGTATGTTTGGGATGACTTTTTGACTAATTACGAAAAGCTGTGCAAAAAGTAGAGAGAAGCCGTAATTGTTGACTTTTTGGTATGACTAATTGGCTAATTGGCTAATTTAGTAACTTTTTGACTTTTTGGCTAAAACAGAGCCTTCCCAAACGAGGCTAGTACTCTTGAACAAGTGTTTCATTTCATTTAATAATTTAGATATTTCATATTATCTTCTAAATTATCAATACAAAAGTAATGGGTCCTATATTTAAACCAATAACCATCAATCTGAAGTACCACTTGAACTTGCTCCAAAATCACCGAATAATTTATCAGTAAGGAATTCGCACCCCTTATTACTGCCATGTGACTTTTCATTTTTTTTAAAGGTAATTATTATTCAATAATCTTGGAAAATAATGTGGTATCACTTATGTGGTACTCCAAATGTAATAAAAAAAAACTTATAATAAGACATACTAACTCATCTTTTCTAAGTAGTTAAGAAACAAAAGATAAATAGTATCAGATGATACTCTGAACATTTAACAAATTTTTTTATTATTTATTTTTTTAACATCATTATGCCTCTGTTTGGCAAGTTGGTTCTTGGGCTTTTTTGGCTATTTTAGCCACAAAAGACAAAATAGGCTATTTTAGCCATAACAAACAAAACATCACATCCAACCCATAATCATTACATTCTTCTCTCACAAAAAAACTCAAAAAAGCTAAAAAGCCAAAAACCCCTTCCCAAACCGAGCTTTTAAGCCCAGGCTAAAATAGCCAAAAAAGCCAAAAAGCCAACCCACTTCCCAAACGGAGGCTAAATAACTTTTCTTGTTCCGTTTTCTTTGTCCATGCCAATAGCTCATTTAATGAGAGAGAGACTTGTCAAATTTGGACAAACAGTAGAGTTGTCGAAAACAACTTGATCAGCAACCCCATTCCCACACGACAATGCTGCCATGTTAGAATCAGTGGGTGATTTAAATCACAAAAAATTAAAAGCTAACTTTGCATACCCAGAAAGAAGAAAAAGGAAAAAAGAAATGGCGTTTCTGCTTTCAAGGATGGGTTTTCAGCTGTGGAGTGGGATATGTCTCATAGTCAGTACCACCACCGCAAATACCATTGTGGGGAATGAGACTGATCGCCTTGCATTGCTCACCTTCAAGACAAAGATAACAGAAGACCCTCATGGGGTTGTGAACTCATGGAACAATTCTTACCATTTCTGTGAGTGGAAAGGTGTTAGATGCGGTCACTGGCACAAGAGAGTCACCATTATAGACTTACAATCCAGAGATCTAGTTGGTTCCTTGTCTCCTCACATTGGGAATCTCAGCTTCCTTCACGAGTTGAGGCTCAATAACAACACTTTTCGTGGTGAAATCCCAGCTGAAATTGGAAATCTGTTCAGGCTTCAAAAACTGAATCTGAGCATAAGCAATTTTGAAGGAGAAATTCCAGCCAACCTTTCTCGTTGCTCAAACCTCACATACCTTGGTGTAGGTTCCAACAATCTAGTCAGAAAATTTCCCGAAGAGCTCACTTCATTGTCAAAGCTCATATACCTTGGAATTCACTTGAACAATTTGACAGGAGGTATTCCTCCCTTCATTGGGAATCTTACTTCTCTCGTAAGAATTTCTGCTTCTTATAATCCTTTTGGTGGAAGTATTCCAGATACCTTGGGACAATTGAAAAATCTAAATTTCCTTGGATTGGGTGTTACTCAACTCTCTGGTATGATCCCTCCTTCCATTTATAACCTCTCCTTACTAACTGTTTTTTCTGTCCCTTATAACCAACTTCATGGTAGTCTACCACCGGGCTTTGGTTCCATGTTCCCCCATCTTCAAATCCTCCAGCTATATGGTAACCAATTTACCGGACCTCTTCCACTTTCAATATCCAATTCTTTAGAACTAGTAAGTTTAGATGTGGGAGAAAACAACTTCAATGGGAAAATAACAAATTATTTTGGAAGCCTACAGAATCTCAAGGAGATAACTATATCAAATAACAATTTCGGAAGCGGGGAACCTGATGAACTAGCCTTTCTTGGTTCCTTGGTCAATTGTAGCAATTTGGAAAAGTTGAGTATGCAGGGAAATCAATTCAGAGGGGTATTACCAGATTCTGTGGGCAATTTATCAAACCATCTCTTTTATTTAACGCTTTCGGAAAACCAAATATATGGAGCTATTCCTTCAACAATAGGTAATCTTGTCAACTTGGCTTTGTTAACTATGTACAGCAACCAATTCACTGGCAAAATTCCCACTAGCATTGGCTTTCTTCAGAAGTTGCAAAGGTTGAGTTTGGGTAATAACAAGCTGTCGGGAAAAATTCCAAATTCCATTGGAAAGTTGTCATTGTTGACTGAACTTTACTTGGCAAGCAACAGAATTGAGGGGACCATACCCTCAAGTCTTGGTACCTGCCGAAATTTGTTGTCGCTGCATTTATTTCAAAATAAGCTGAGTGTCACCATTCCTAGAGAACTCCTGAGAATCTCATCTTTATCAATTTCATTAAATCTAGCTCAGAACCGTTTGTTTGGTTCCTTGCCTACTGACGTTGGAAACCTCAAAAATTTAATGGAATTGGATATTTCTGACAATGGGTTGTCTGGTGAAATTCCTAGCAGTCTTGGTAGTTGTACTAGCCTTGAAAACCTATACTTGCAGGAAAATTTCTTCCAAGGATCTATTCCTCTTTCGTTGGAAACTTTGAGAGGGATTGCAAACTTTGATCTTTCTCATAACAACTTGTCTGGCAAAATTCCAACATTCTTAGAAAAATTTGCCCTACAAAAACTCAATTTGTCATTCAATGATTTTGAGGGTGAGGTACCAATGAAAGGAGTTTTCACAAATGTGAGTGCAATATCAATTATTGGAAATTATAGACTTTGTGGTGGTATTTCTGAATTAAAACTACCCAACTGCATCACCCAAAAATCAAAGCATAAGATGCCTCTTTCGCATATATTACCAATTACAGTAGCTTCTGTACTTGTAGGAGGAACCCTAGTGTCTCTCTATATAATTTATTGCTCCAAGAAGAGGAGAACAACTCATAATACAATTCCATTGTTGAAAGAATCGTTCTTGAAAATCTCTTATGAAAAACTCTTCAAAGCAACAGATGGTTCCTCTTCCGCGAATCTGATTAGTTTTGGTAGTTTTGGCTCTGTATATAAAGGGATTCTTGATCAAGATAGGGAGTTTGCACTGCTGTCAAAGTACTTAACCTTCAAAACCGTGGAGCTGCAAAGAGTTTCATGGCAGAGTGCAAAACTTTGAGAAATATTCGACACCGAAACCTAGTCAGGATCATAACTTCTTGTTCTAGTGTTGATTTTCAAGGAAATGAGTTTAAAGCTCTAGTTTGAGTTCATGCCTAATGGGAATCTAGAAGGATGGCTGCATTCAAGTCCAGAAACTAATATTGGGCAAAATGAGCACTGGAGACTCAACCTTCTAGAAATAATAAACATTGCCATAGATGTGGCTTGCGCACTTGATTATCTTCATCACCAATGCCATACACCGATCATTCATTGTGATTTGAAGCCGAGTAATATCCTTCTTGATCATGACATGGTTGGCCATGTCGGAGATTTTGGCCTAGCTAGATTTTGCCCAGAGCTTACCATTCCTAATCAAAGTAGTTCAATTGGAATAAGGGGATCCATTGGATATGTACCTCCAGGTAACAAATTCTCTTTACCCTTCTTTTAATTTGACATATGCCTATTCTAGGATGAAAATTTAAAGTTTCAAAAAAAATATAAGTTAGCTATCATTGAAGGAATGTTAAATGGGTACTGATCTATCCATTTCTCAAGATGGAGAATTTTGCATGGTTACCTTAAGACCTAGTCCGTAGCTAGTCAACTGTTAGTCATAGAATTAATATATGGCTATGCTTTCCATTGCTAAAACTGGGAATATGTATAAGGAAGTGAGATGTCAACTTATGGAGATGTCTACAGTTATGGGATCATATTATTGGAAATAATAACAGGGAAGAGACCCACTGATAGCATGTTTGAGGAAGGCCTTAATCTTCATAGCTTTGCTAGGATGGCCTTTCCTGACCATGTGATGGAGATTGTAGACCCGATGCTCCTAGACAATGACGAAGAAGAGGCAAGAGCAACAGCAGCAGCTACTGTTATTGGTGCCAGTACTTGGGAATCAATTCAAGAGAACAATAGCGACAGAATGGGGGAATGTCTAATTTCCATAGTCAAGATTGGAGTGGCATGCTCGATAGAGCCACCACAAGGTCGAATGAGCTTAAGTAATATCCTTCATGAACTTCATTTGATCAAGAAGAAACTCCTTCAAGATGAACTTTCAACAATGTAAAGAATTGATCAGTTCTTGCTCAATATTTTTAACTTCTTTCTTCTATAGAATTGCACCTATTATTTCTGTTGCATTGGCATTGACCCTCCATGATTTGTCCTTGTTAACTGGAAGCCGCAAAGATAATTGGACAACGGTGGGAGCAAGCATGACATGTTTTCTATTGTGAGATTTCAAATTAGTTTGTCCTTTTCCAGTCAAACAGAATTCATGACTATTAACCAGAATAGTATAACAGTGACATTTTTTAAAATCTAATCCATTTTGTTTGAATTTTTGCTTTAAATTAATAAAATCAACACTTGTCATGTCTTTTTGTAGTAAATTAATAACATTTTTTTCTTTGTATAGTATTACTCTAAAAATATTGCCAACCATGCCCTTCTGTGGGTATTCTAAAATACTCAATTAGATTAATGGTGATTTAAATAATCAATAATGCTATTATGGTGCTTAAACTTAATGAATTATGTCAGCACCAGGAACCAATCTAGATTAAAACTTGTTATATCATTCTATATTAATTTTCTATATGATTTTTGTTTGATTAGCATTACTCTAAAAATATTGGCCACCATGCCTTGTGTGGGTATTCTAAAAGATTCAATGTGATTAATTTATGTGTTTGAACTGCATGCATTATGTTAACCCCCTGAACCAATCTAGAATGAGTCTATATTTATGCCCTTGACATCTCATTTTTGCTCTTTGCTAACTAAATTACAAGACAACGAAGCTTGATGCTTGCCAAAGCTGTGAGAAATGGTAAAAGCTTAGTCAAAAAGGAAGAGGACTATGCTAGTACTTTTATATTCAAACAGGGAACCTATATGTCACAAGTGTATAAATAATTTGATTATCATATTATTTTCTGTCTAGTCCATGTGAGAATGATAATGTACCGTACTTGTGTGATTCAAGTTTATTTACCTTTTTAATTGTTAGCCAATAATATGACTTTCTTTGTTTCACAAGCAATATATATACATTTGAAAAGAGAAAGTTACTATTGAATCCATGAAAATGAAATGTAGGTGTATTCAGACTGATGTTAGGTCCTAGATGAACTCTTAAGGGGGGGGGGGGGCTGCTATTTGCTTTTTGCTATCAAGAAATTTCGCAAGTACTCCCGATTGAGATTGAATAAAATTTTGTACTTTTTGCTTCTTTTTCCTTTTTTTCAAATTGGGAAATATACTTCCTAGGAAGAATGGTTTTATAATAAAAATCCCACACAAATTCACAATAACTGATATATGCAAATAAATATGTTTTCATAAATTAGAGTACAACAAAGACTGAAGATTTTCATTGAAGCACCAAACCAATGAAAAATAGCATCAAGCATAGAATTAAGAATTGATTTATTGCATATACACATACAAGCATAAATCAATTGAATTCAAGGAGAGAACAACACAACACAAATTAGAGCAATAAGTATAATTATGGGTAACTGAGGGCAACAACTACAACAGTGAAAAAGCCATAATTAGCATTGCTAAGTAGCTTAAACAATTACATCCCTAACTGATAATTAGGGCCAAATAATTATATCGTCAAATAAATTAGGGCTCAAAAATTACGGCAAAGAAATTAGAGAAAACAACTATAGTCTTCCATTACTAAAATTTGATAAACAAATAAAGAGAGTGAAGAAGAAGAACTCACAAATTGATTTTGCCGGACCAATATACAGTTAGGGATTTGTGTTCAAGGGTAAATCAAAAGCAAATTGTACTTAAAAAAAAACATTTACATAAAAATCTCATTTTGTGAAATTATACTCCATTAAATTTTAGATAAGATTTTTTTTTTAAAGACTGCTATTAGCACCAACCTCTTTACTTTGGACCCCCCACTATTTCATTTTTTTTAATTCCAATTTTGTCCAAACATGAAGTTCCATTCTTACTCTCATTCCTAAATTTTAACCCTAACTTCTCAAACCCTAACCCTAATTCTCTATCACCTCTAGCTGCCGCCGCCGCCGCCGCCGCCGCCGGCGGTGAACATGCTTTTCTTGCCTCAGACTGGGTCTCTCTCTCTGTTTGTTATAATGTCTCTGAGAGCTTTGTAGGTTTGTTTCTCACTCAACCCAAAATTGAAGATCATCAAAATCACAATTAAGGCGGGGGTTAAAAGAGAAAATGCGTGAGACTCAATTAAGTGGCCACATAACAAATAATGTTTAAGATCACACTAGAAGAATTAAAAATATTTTATTTTTATTAGAAGTGTGATTATAAAAAGAGGTACTTACGTGTAGGTTCTAATAAGTGGATTTATTGTCTAATAGGTTCTATGAAAAAAATTTGTCAAAAAAAAATGTCACTAATTATAAGTTTTAGCGACAATTTATAAAAATCATGACAAAAAAAATTACTAATTGTCAATTTTTAGTGACATATATAAAAAATGGTCACAAAAAAATTATTTTTAGCGACAATTTTACCAAGACTTATTTTCAATAGGACTTGATAGGAATTAAGTCCAATTATTAGGACCTATTGGTAGTTTACCCTTAAAAAAGGGATATTTACTAATAAATTCCATCTTACAAATAAGTACTCCAATTAGTCCAAAATTTTCTATTGATCTGTTAAGTCCTATTAGTGAAGAGTTTCTTTCTATGTGGTCCTATTTTTTATTTTGGTATTGTTTTGGTGGACAACTTTACCCTTTTATTAATGTGATAGGTATGATGTGATACTCCAATGTGACATGTATAAATGTGACACTCCAACGATATAACAATCCAAAAAAATTAAAAACTCCTTAGTACACTTTTACTAAATGTGACAACGTGGCAGGTATGATATGACACTCTAAAACTTACTCCAAAATAAATAAAAACTCTTTAGTGTATTTTTTTCAAATGTGACAACGTGACGAGTATGATGTGACACTTCAAAAAAATTTAAAACTCCTTAGTGTACTTTTCTCAAACGTGATAACGTGGCGGGTATAATGTGACATTCAAAAAAAAAAAAACTCCTTAGTTATTTTTCCCAAACGTGACATGTGACACTCTAACGTAGCAGATATGATCTGACACTCTAAAAAAATTAGAAACTCTTTAGTGTATTTTTCTCAAATGTGACACTCTAACATGGCGGCTATGATGTGACACTAAAATGTGGCAGGCATTAATGTGACACTCCAAAAAAATTAAAAAATTCTTAGTATACTTTTCCTAAATGTGACAACATGGCGAGTATGATGTGAACTTACTCCAAAAAAATAAAAACTCTTTAGTTTATTTTTTCCAAATGTGACAACATGGCAAATATGATGTGACACTTCAAAAAAAATAAAAACTTCTTAGTGTACTTTTCTCAAATGTGACGACATAGCAAGTATGATGTGACACTCTAAAAAAAATTAAAAACTCTTTAGTGTATTTTTCCCAAGCGTGACATGTGACACTCTAACGTGGCGGTTATAATGTGACACTCTAAAAAATTAAAAAACTTTTTAGTGTACTTTTCTCAAATGTGACACTCTAACGTTGCAGGAATGATGTGACACTAAAAAACTCTTTAATGTACTTTTTCTAAATGTGACACTCCAATGTGGTTGGCAAATAAGTCATTACACATCCAATAGGACTTAATGGATCATAAGAAAAAAAATATGAGACTATATAGATTACAAGTTCAAACTATGAGACTTATTAGTCAATCTCCCTTAAAAAAATTAAAATGACATTTCAATCACAGTCAATTTAATTGTGACGTCCCGATTCTACTCTATAGGTGGTAGTCAAGGGAAGTCACTAGTGAGTCCTATGGTCAATAACCAAGTAAGATCCCAGATCGCTGGAGGAGTCAAAATAGCCTCCCTTCTAAGTCCAGCTTTCTTAGGCAACGTACTACCTTTTTGACAGATCTTACAAGGCATTGGCACAAGGTCTCATAAGCAACGATAAGATACATACATAGGATATAAATACATACCAGCCACAATTATACTTGCTTCAAAAGACGGTTCCATTACATTACATCCCAAAAAGAAAGTTTTAAACTTCATATGAGTCTTATAAAATAACAAAAAGGAAATTTCTAGTATTCCTAAGATAGCCAAAAGTCTTTGAAGGTTTCCGGCTCGTCGTCTTCCGCTATGAGTTCCTCTTCGTCACCTGGCATGATACGCCGTGAGCTTTGAATGCCCAGTAAACACACACACACACCCTATCCCTTTTTCCCAGTCCAATACACAGTCACAACTATAACATCAAGTAATAAAGCATGATACTCCAATAAACAAATAAATACATTAAGAGTTGAGTCAGATGTTAGTAACTAGAAATCCCCCAAAGAGATTTCGTCCTCCCGACCACAAGAATCGGACGCGGATTATTCGGTATGCCCCATCTTTTGCTGCTTTGTTGCAGAACTAACCTCGGATGCCTACCAACGGTTATATACCGCGTAGCGCCAACCGCAGGGCCTCAAAAGAGACGGTAAAAATAGGGCCTTGCCCGAATCCCTCCTTACACCAAACCACCTAGAGTCCGAATACAACCACACCGTTCAAGGGTCCCGAAAACCACTTGCGCAAGTTTTAACCTCGAATAGGGAACGCATCCTAACAAACCATATATCACATTTTCTCATCTTTTCATTACTCAAGTGTTCGAAAATCCAACACCCACCCAATTAGGTTTCCCGTTAAATTAGGTGTTTTAAGTCAAGGTTAGTTCAACTAAACGACAAAATAAATTTCACATAAGCATGCCTCCTCAAGATAAGAAGATAAATAACATAACATACCCATACAACATTATGCCAAGATATGATAATAAGCCATTAAACATTTTCACAAATACAAGGATATAAAACATCCAAACATAACAAATTTCTAGATTTAACATCACATGAAGGTTAATATGGAAGGACTACTTAGGTTCATCCACCGGACTCGGTTTTCCTATGGTTCATAGAGAATTTGATCTAGTTCCTAGAACATTTTTCGGAAATGGGATTGCTTTTCCCGATTTTAAGTTATTTAGGAAATAGTCCAGCACTGTTCCAGAATCTGTCCAGAATCTGCCCAGATCTGTCGACTGTTACGAAAACTTGATTTTCTTGCAAACCACTCAATGTTTTTCGATGAAACCAATTTTAGTTGAAAGATAACTCCTTAAGGAAGGTTTTGACATAAAATATAGGTTCAGAATATTTTTGTACATTTTTCTGAAAATTTTTAAAGTTGACTAAAAAAATAGGTTTTAAGGTAGAGTGCCCAAAACAAGGAAATTTATAAAAAGGGGGTTCCACCATGGGAAAGTTTCATTTCTTTTGTGAGGAAAATATGCTAACTATCACATGTTTAACTCAGAAAATTTGTTTGAAAGAGTGCCCTTGAAAAGTTGAGAGATTTGTACAAAAAGAAGATGGTTTGTGCCAAAATGAGGAAAATACAAGAGAGATGGAAACAATACTTAAATCTTGGTATTTTTAACATAAGAACATGATAATAACAGATCTGAAACATCCACTACAAAAAAACTTGTTTTTTGCGACGGTACACGGCCGTCGCAAATGCCCAGAAGCCCGTCGCTAATGTCTTTTGCGACGGTAATTTGGCTTTTTGCGACGGTAAGGGGGGGTCGCGACAGACGGGGTTGCAAAAGACCTTTGGCGACGGTATGTACCGTCGCCATTAGTTTCTGCGACGGTATGCCAAGTTTTTTGCGACGCCATTTTTCCTGTCGCAAATAATGGTGGAAAAATCACTTTTCGCGACGGCACGTAATTCCCGTCGCTAAAAGTGATTTTTTGAGACGGGAAAATTACCGTCGTTAAAGGCTCTGGCATCATATAAGTATTGGCGACGGCATGGTTTACCGTCGCTAAAGGTGTCCTGTACATTCAATAAGGCAGCTTTTGCGACTGTGTTGGTACCGTCGCAAAAGCCTATTACTGGTTTTTGCGACGGGTTCTTCTCCCGTCTCAAAAAATAAAAAAAAAATAAAAAACCCTGTTGATAAATTAATAAAAAAATTAAAATAACCTGTATTAGATAAAAAATTGAAAAATTACAGAATAATATAAATACCTACATAAACAAAAATTGACAAATAATGAAAATTAATAATATTGTTCAATTCATAGCAATACAGAAATAAAATGTTCACGCCGAAGTTGATGATCGTCGACACGAGGCATTTTGAGCTTAAGTACTTCAAGGTGTTTGCTGTGTAGATTGAAATTTTAGCCATACAAAAATTTTAGTTGAAAATTCAATAAACATAATAAAATATTGAGTGAGTGACTTAACCTACTTTATGAATGGTTGAACCGCGCTTGTATTGCATAAGATGTACCGATGAGCTTGTACCCAAGAAGTATTATCAAGATAAAAGCTTGTGTTTTCACCAGTAGCATGACCCAAATTATCAGCACCACTATAGTTCCTCACGGGTCGACTAGATTTGGTTTCCACATCACTGAGATATTGTGCACAAAAATTCATGCATTCTTCCATAAGATATCCTTTAGCAATTGATCCTTCAGGACGAGCTCTATTACGCACGTATTGCTTCAAAGTAAGAAGATACCTCTCAATTGGATACATCCATCGAAACTGAATCGCTCCACCCAATAACGCTTCATCAGCTAGATGTATAGGCAAGTGCTCCATTATATCAAAAAAACTCGGAGGAAATATTTTCTCTAGATGACAAAGTGTTACAGCGATACGATCTTTAATGTATTGCAAATCCGTCGCACGATTCACTTTCGAACACAATTGTCTAAAGAAATTGCTCAATTCAATCAAGGGTTCAATTACATTCTTCGGTAACGATCTGCGAATAGCCAATGGAATAAGTTGTTGCATCAGAATATGACTATCGTGGCTCTTAAGACCCCCAATGCTTCTATCATGTAAGCGCACACGACGTGATATATTGGATGAATACCCGTCGGGAACTCTTACTTCCTTCAACACTTTCAAGAACAAATCTTTCTCATCCTTGGTCATCGTGAATTGTGCTGGTGGTAAATAGGCTTTATTCGACCCTCTTAACTGCAAATGTAGGGGTTTTCTAATATTCATATCTTGTAAATCACGCCGAGCATTAACACCATCCTTCGATTTTCCTGCAACCCCTAATATTGTCCACAACACATTGTCACAAACATTCTTCTCTATATGCATCACATCGAGGTTGTGTCTTATTAGATTGTGCTCCCAATATGGCAATTCATAAAAGATACTCTTTTTCTTCCAACTATGGGTGCGATGTCCAGCTTTCTCCTTCTCTACCTGTCTCCTATGCCTCTCCTTAAGGTCATCCCTATTGTATTGGGTTAAAATACCCTCAGATTCTAATTGTAGCAACATCTCAGTTCCAGACAACAATTTTGGTTTGAGTCTGACTTCCCGACTACCATCAAATGATACTTTATCCTTCCGGAATTTATGGCCAGTAGGTAAAAATCTGCGATGACCCAAGTATGATTGTTTCCTACTATGCTTCAACCAACACGATGTAGTTTCCTTATTGCAACAAGGACATGCATATTCTCCTTTAGTGCTCCATCCTGACAAGTTTGCGTATGCAGGAAAATCACTAATTGTCCACAGTAAAGCTGCATGCATTTGAAACATTTGATTTGTTGATGCATCAAATGTTGACACACCCTCATTCCATAGTTCTTTCAACTCCTCAATCAACGGTTGCATATAAACATCAATCTTGTCACCAGGTCCTTTCGGGCCGTCAATAAGCACAGATAAAATTAGAAATGGTTGCTTCATGCACATCCATGGCGGCAAGTTGTATGGAATGAGCACAACAGGCCAAGTGCTATGAACTATGTTCATCGTCCTGAATGGGTTAAAACCATCAGATGCTAAGCCAAGCCTTACACTTCGGCAATCATTACTAAAGTCAATATTCCGACGGTCAAAATCTTTCCATGCAAGGGAGTCAGCAGGATGCCTGAAGACACCATCATCAGTTCGTTCCTCTGCATGCCATCTCATTAACTTGGCCGTCTTGGATGACATAAACAACCTCTGCAACCTTGACTTTAAAGGAAAATACCTCATCTGTTTTGCAGCTACTTGTTTGCCACCTGTGTTAGGACCATTTGAACCACCATCACCATTTGATTTCCATCTAGAACTGTTGCATATGACACATTTATCAAGATTGGCGTCCTCGTTTCGAAACAACATGCAACTGTTGGGACATGCATCCCACGTCTCATACGTGAAGCCCAAATCTGTTGTGACCTTTTGAGCTTTATAATATGAGTCCGGGAGTTTCACACCCAACGGAAACGCCTCATTCAATAACTCAAGCAACATGTCAACAGACTTGTCCGTCCACTGATTAAGCACCTTCAAATGTAGAAGTCGAACAATGAATGACAAAGATGTGAACTTCTGACAACCCGGATACAATTCACTTTGTGCATCTTGAAGAAGTTTGAAATACTTTGCAGTCTCTGCATTTGGACCGAGCTGGGGTTCAGATGCACGGGGATCAGGCCCCTGTGGTTCATCACCCTCAACACTTGTACCGACATGTGGATTTCCCATAGCCCCTTGTATCATTCCAATCATATCATCTCCAATGTCTAAATTAGCTAATGTTTCATTCTCTCGATTACTATGCAGAGATATGTAAGATTCCCCATGATTAATCCAATGTTTGTATTTTTTAAAAAAACCATTCAAAATCAGATGCTCCCGTACACCATCTCGTACAAAATAGTATCGATTCTCACACTTCCTACACGGACAACTGATCATCGAACCTTCAACCCTATTGGTGTAGGCAAACACAAGGAATTCATCAATCCCATTAATGTATTCACTCGACATCCTATTTGGCAAATCAATCCAACTCTTATCCATCATCTGTACACATCCACAAGAATATCTCACCAAAGTAACTCTAAATATAATACCTACACATAAATATTCACTCGACATCCTATTTGGCAAATTAACAAAATGTCTAAAATTCCTATTTAAGAGCATATGATTTGGAAAAAATAAAAAAATAAAAAACTTGAAGGATTGAATGGTAAAATTGATAATTTATGGATGAAATAGAAAAAAAAAATTGATAATTTAAACTTAAAGGATTAGAGCATATGATTAGAGCATATGATTTTGACAAACTATTTCTAATTAGAGCATATGATTTTGACAAACTATTTCTAATTAGACAAACTATATATATATATGCATATAATTTTTACTGATTTTGACAAACTATTTCTAATTAGAGCATATGATTTGGAAAAAATAAAAAAATAAAAAACTTGAAGGATTTAATGGTAAAATTGATAATTTATGGATGAAATAGAAAAAAAAAATGATAATTTAAACTTAAAGGATTAGAGCATATGATTAGAGCATATGATTTTGACAAACTATTTCTAATTAGAGCATATGATTTTGACAAACTATTTCTAATTAGACAAACTATATATATATGCATATAATTTTTACTGATTTTGACAAACTATTTCTAATTAGAGCATATGATTTGGAAAAAATAAAAAAATAAAAAACTTGAAGGATTGAATGGTAAAATTGATAATTTATGGATGAAATAGAAAAAAAAAATGATAATTTAAACTTAAAGGATTAGAGCATATGATTAGAGCATATGATTTTGACAAACTATTTCTAATTAGAGCATATGATTTTGACAAACTATTTCTAATTAGACAAACTATATATATATGCATATAATTTTTACTGATTTTGACAAACTATTTCTAATTAGAGCATATGATTTGGAAAAAATAAAAAAATAAAAAACTTGAACGATTGAATGGTAAAATTGATAATTTATGGATGAAATAGAAAAAAAAAATGATAATAGTTGAAGAGATATAAATGAAAACAACCATAAAAATAATTAAAAAAACTTAAAAACACTAATTGATAATAATTGATAATAATTGATAAATGTTGATAATAATTAAAAAATAAACAGTTTTATATATATATATATATATATAGACAGATTTATTAATAACCATGAGACAAATCTGTTATATATAGACAGATTTCAGATTTATATACATATATATATATATATAGACAGATTTATTAATTAAAGTATGTTCTTAATTAAAGTATGTTATTAATAAACAGATTTATATATATATATAGACAGATTTATATATATATATATATAACAGATTTATATATATAGATTTCAGATAAACAGATTTATATATATATATAGACAGATTTCAGATTTATATATATATATATATAGATTTATATACATTTCAGATTTATATATATATATATATAGATTTATATACATTTCAGATATATATATATATATATAGATTTATATACATTTCAGATTTATATATATATATAGATTTATATACATTTCAGATATATATATATATAGATTTATATAGATTTATATACATTGCATATATATATATATAGACAGATTCATATATATATATACACAGACCGAGAGAGAGAGAGAGAGAGAGAGAGAGAGAGAGAGAGAGAGAGAGAGCATACGCAGAGGGAGAGAGGGTCGTCGCCGGAGCACCACTCTTGTCGCCGGAGCCGTCGCCGCCGCACCACCGCTGTCTTCCTCGTGGGCCGTTTGGGAAATTTGGGGGTGAAGTTAGGGATTTGGTGAGGAGGATCGAGCGGGAGGCAGAAGGAAAAAGGGAGGGTTTTTTTGTTGGACTTTTTGCGACGGTATGATGTACACCGTCGCAAATAGAACGAAAAACGGTGCCGTTTGCATTAATCCTTTTTTGCGACGGAAATTTGCCGTCGCAAATGATATATGCCGTCTCAAAAAAAAGGTTTTTTGCGACGGTTTTATTTACCGTCGCTAATACTTCCCCATTTCCGACGCCTCCGCTTAGTTTCATTACCGACGGGTCAGTACCGTCGCTAAAGGCTATTATTTGCGACAGTAGAATTTACCGTCGCAAAAAACGGTTTTTTGCGACGGGGGGCGCGGCGTCGCTAAAAACCCGTCGTTTTTGCTATATTTTCCTGTAGTGATCACTTAAAATCTTTAAAAGGACATGCATTAGAAAAGAAAATGAAGAGAAGGTTGTGTTGGCGGCTTACCTTCTAGCTTTGCACAAGAAAATCTCTTCTTCTTCCCTCTCCTCCTCTAGACTCCTCTTCCTTGCTCTCCTCTCTCTCTCTAACCAAAATGTGTGTGTGAGTGAGTATGTTGTGTGTATGTTTGCAAGCTAGGGAGGGTGTGGTATATATAGGCAATTTTTGATGTAAAATGTCCTAAAAGCCCATTAGTTGGAAATGGATGGAAAGGTTAGGATTTGTTTGGATTCTAAGGAAATAGAAGGGATTTGGGAGGCTTGGTCAATGATTTAGGCAACACTAGTTAGAAAGGAACTAGTTTTGGAATTAAAAACCTAGGTCTAGGGTACTAGGTTTGGGTTTCCTAGAATATCATGATGATATATATTGAAAATTGGCTCCTCTCTTCTCCCTAGGATGATGGGGTTATTTTATATTAATTTTAGGTACAAGGGCACATCCCTCAAGGTGTGTACATATATATATATATTGCAAGATTGATGGTATACCAAGGTTCAAGGTACAAGTACTAGTTTGGAGTAAATTTAGAATTTAAATAAAGAAGTGAGGGCTTGGAATTAAACTCATGTATTGGAACCTTACTTATGTAGAATTAAATTAAATTAGGTTAGGGAACCTAATCCGGCTAGTGTAATTCCTGTTCCGATAAAAATTAAAAATGCTATCTGGCAAGATTCGAAATAGTTTAAGAAACTGAGGGGCTTTAAGGAAATAATTCAAATGCATTTTTTCCGGGGCTTCACATTAAATGTAATGAAATGAGGAGGATTAGAACCTTAATGATGTGTTTAATTATGATCTAGTTAGGTCTAGGACTAATGTAAATATCTTCTAGTTAGAAGTACACACATATATATAGCAAATCTTTATAGGTACCAAAGTCATTATTACTCCAAGATTTCAAGAAATTTTAAAGTACAATGATTATAGTCTAGGAGGGGTATGATGGCTAGCCATGTGATGGTGAATTGATGGACATGTTATATATATATATTTTGTACAAATCTTGGAAATTGTAAAATATATTATTAAAAAAGATTTAAGTGTATATATATAAATATATAATAGTACTTGTTTGGGGTCAATTTGTGATTTAATAAAAATGTGCGGGCTTGGGTTCAATTAAAGTATCTATTCCAAGTGTAAAATAATTCAGTTTGTATTATATAGCTTTGAATTTAAAGGTAAATAACCGAACGATGACTGTAAAAATTGAAAGTTAAGGTTTAGAGTGATTAATCTAAAATTTGAGAGTTAAGTAGTTAATATTAGAGTGTTAGAAGTGATTTCTAAGCTTCCAGGATCGATTAGGGTTTGTATGGATTCGCCCGTGATGCGTTTTCAGTCCTAGGGCTTAATTTGCGATTAATCGACGAACTAAGGGCTTTATTATAATAATTCAAAATTTAGGGACTTAATAAGGTTTAAAAAAAATCAGGGGCCTCACATTAATTGAGTGGAATAATATTTACTTTTAATCACACTTTCCAAATAAGTGTGATTATATATATATTTTTTAATCACCGTTTCTAAATAGGGGATTTTTTTTAAGGTCCCTGATATTAAGATTTTATAGCATAAAGGACACCAAATATTTTCATAATGTCTAAAGTCCCTCAACATCGATCTAGAGAAAATTTGATCTGGGGAATTTCTCTTGACTTCCCAGAGAGTTTCTTTATGTTTTGACCAACTTTCTCTGTGTTTTTTATCAAACTAGAGAAAATTGAACAACCACTATTTTCATTTTGACCAATTTTCTCTAGATTGTAAGACATTCAGACAATAGCAAACCAAAGAAAATTGAACAAACACCATTTTCATTTTGACCAATTTTCTCTGGACTGTAAGACATTCAAACAACAACAAACCAGAGAAAATTGAACAACCACCATTTTCATTCACTCGTAATTTTCTTTGTATTTTTGATCAAACCAGAGAAAATTGAATAACCACCATTTTTATTTTGACCAAATTTCTCTAGACTGTAAGACATTCAGACAACAGCAAGCCAGATAAAATTGAACAACCACCATTTTCGTTTTGACCAATTTTCTCTGGACTGTAAGACATTAAGACAACAACAAACCAGAGAAAATTAAACAACCACCATTTTCATTTTGACCAATTTTCTCTATACTGTAAGGCATTCAAACAATAACAAACCTGTGAAAATTGAACAACCATCATTTTGACCAATTTTCTTTGGACTGTAAGACATTCAAACAATAGGTGCACCAATGTCGATCGAAGCGATCTTGCTTCTAATGTACGCATCAAATTTTGCACATACAAATAGAGCAAATGAGAGTTACCTCGTTAATTTGGACGAAATAAATGACGAGATCCATTCTCAATTACAATGTGCAATACAAAAATCGATCACCCAAATAAGCAACAACAACAACCAATACACATACACACACACATATATATATATATATATAGAGAGAGAGACTCATTAAAATGAGAATTTCTCTGGGTTCAAACTAGAGAAATCTAGAGAAAATTGAAATTTCTCTGGTTTTGTTCATAAAGAATTTCTATGGCTTTGTTCACAAATTTCTTTGTGTTTCTTCACAAATTTAAACCAAAGAAAATTGTTTTAACCAAACCAAAGAAATTTTAGCACAATAATTTTCACTGGCCAGACTAGAACTTCATCACAAATATGAGTGAATAAGCAACAACAACAACAACCAATATACATATATATATATATATATATATCGAGAGAGAGAGATAGAGAGATATTTCTGTAATTGTTATAAACCTCAAGATCAGTGTAATTTACCCTTCAAAATATTAGTCAATACAATGGTGCTGAACATCACTGCAAGTTAGAACACCACATCTCGATGGTCGAAAGACTACACAATACCTTGTCTATTTTTACAAGCCAAATGATTGGGTGGTTTCAACCCAGTTGGCGTTTTCATTAGGATCACCCAACCTAACGCCATCGCTGTCCATACTCGAAAGAAGAAGAAGAAGAAAAACCTTCTCAATTCAAACTATTTAATTCTGACTATTCCAACCTCAAACAATCAGCTTTTAGATCAATTACTCTTCAATTTTGTAATCAATTTTTGAATTTCATATTGAATCTGTCAATTAGCGTTGTGAGTTCTTCCAATCATTCGATTTTTTTCTAGGGTTTCAAATCGAATTCGAGCTTGGTGGTGTGCTTTTGGGTTTGGTGGGGGTCAGAGAGATATTGATTCGAGCAGGACAGGCATTGAATCATATTGGCGATCGCGGATGATCAATGGTGCGGCATCAGCCGAAGAGGTGATAGAGTGGAAGAGAATGAGAGGCTAGTTTTATTTGAGAGAATCAAATTTCTTTGTGATATATAGGTGTCAAGGTTGAGGGAACTTAGACATCGCAAAATAATATTGTGGACCTCTTCCATTACTAAAAGTGAGATAGGGACCTTATACTAATTTTCTCTTCTACATAAGTGTGATTGTGTATATTTGTGGGTGAAGCATCAATAAATTCTAAAATGTAATCTTATAAAGGGTTTAGTCCTTCATTTTTCTTATGAATCCAAAAGTCTCATTAAAGTGGAAATTACACAAAAAGATAGTCACTTATACGTTTTGATTTAATTTTTAAAGGATAAAAGTGGGTTTCT
Source organism: Camellia sinensis (assembly GCF_055761805.1). Classification (NCBI taxonomy): domain Eukaryota; kingdom Viridiplantae; phylum Streptophyta; class Magnoliopsida; order Ericales; family Theaceae; genus Camellia; species Camellia sinensis. Next base: position 40,198,981 of record NC_138961.1, on the reverse strand, counting down.
CCAAATGTAAAATTACACATTTAGACAATTTGCAGTATAGAGGTTTTGGATTTTTTCTCCTTTTGGAACAAATCTAATATTACGAATAAGAACGTAACACTCCAATAGCATAACACTCCAATACTAAAAACTCCTTAGTGTACTTTTTCCAAACGTAACAACATAACACTCCAAACTTTTCCCAAACATAACACTGCAATGTAACACACAAAAAAACTTTTCCAAAACATAACACTCCAATCAATATAATCTCAAACATAACACTCCAATATGACACACATAAAAATACTAAAAAAATTACTTAGTGTACTTTTTTCAAACGTAAAACTCACAGTTTGAAGTTACACACTTATTCAAAACTTACTAAAGAATTTTTATACTCCTTTTAAAATGATTTGAAGAATCTTACATCTTTTTATTATTATTATTATTAGGGTTAAATTAGAATATTACGTTGAAAAAATTACTTCTCTTCGTTTCTTTTGCTCTCGTCTCCCTTTCTGTCTCTCTTTCTCTGTATACCTTCTGCCTCTTCCCCAAGCGCTGCTCCTTCCTCGGGCTCAACTTAAGAAGAATCTGGTTTCTTTAAGAAAGTAGGTGTTTTCTCTATAATCTTCTGATGAAACTCTGAAACACCTACTTCCCATTGATTTAACATTGAAACACCTACTTCCTATTGATTTAACATTGAAACACCTACTTCCTATTGATTTAACTCTAAAACATCTACTTTCTCATGAAATTAGGGTTTATTTGATTTAACAAAAATATTTTCTCATGGATTTAGGGCATTTTAATTTGATTTAACACTAAAACATGTACTTTCTCACGGAATTAAGGTTTATTTGATTTAACACTAATACTTTCTCATGGATTTAGGGTATTTTAATTTGATTTAACACTGATTCTCATGGATTAAGGGCATTTTCTTATGGAATTATTCAAAGCTGAAACAATTGATTTCTCATGGAATTAAGGCATATTTAGTTCCACGATGGTTCTCGAAGCATTTTAATTTAATTTTTTAAAAATCTTTTAGCAATTAAATATTAGTATGATTACAAACAGTGTTACGAGAGAAGAAAATACAGGTAGATGGTGGCTGGTAGCGAGGTTGGGTTGCTAGAGAAAAACACTATGAATTTTAGATGAAAAAGCCATTTGTCAGATTTGTTTGGTGAAAATTAATAAATTGTTTGGTGAAAATTTGATGGGTTAGTGAAGTTTTTTTTTTTGCCAATAGGTGAAGGAGATATTATTATAGGTCATCAAAGTTAATCTTGACACACCATAGAGGGATGTGTAGAACCCAAATGCAAGATTCCTTAGCAGATAGAGCCCAGAATTGGAATAAATTATTTTTCTTTGAATTGTCAAATTAAGGTGCATTGAATTGTCAAAATTTTCTGGTTGATGTAAGTGAAGTTATTTTTCTTGTTTGTTCTTAATTGTAATAGTTGATTCCCTACATGATTTATGCACATGCTTGCGAAAGATATTATAGATTAACACATTCTTATGTTGCAAGCTTGCAACATCAGGGATGAATTATGAACTTATGCATATTGTGTTTTGTATATGATTGATTGTTGAAGTCCATTTTCCTGATCTAGATATGATATCTGAAGAAAGGGTTAGATTATTATTTTCATTAATGATTTTGTTGAGAAGTAGTCTTCAATAAATACATTCTCACTTGTTCATGGACACTTTTCATTCTTTCTTTTATGTTAGTTTAGTCTAACAGTTTTCGAAGTGATAAAATTAAGAATCTACTAATTTAAAGGGAAAAAAGGGTTTTTTATCCAAAAGTTTTGCTAGATTTGACATTGATTTGTTGCGCAGCTAGTATTTGGTTAATTTGATCGAGTTTTGAGCTCATGAATTCTTTGATTCCTCTGGTGTTAGATTATAAAAGCATGGAGACTAATTTCTCATTTCTCTACATGAGTAAACCGGTATAGAAACTACCTTTGGGTCTTTACTTCAGATTTGTTACCGTTGGTTTTTTATCATCACAAGCATGATGCGCTGCATTTTTGTTTGTTTGAATTAGTACCCTTCGGTCTTTGCTTCAGAAACTACCTTTGTTTTTTTGGGTAATGACATGTTTGTTGATATAGAAGCGCACATGTTTGTTGATTTTGTTACAGAGCTACTCTTTTTTTAAACAAATATATTATTATTATTGTTATTATTATTCAAAGTGTTGACATCACAATTTTTTTTTAGTTCCACGTTGATTCTTGAAGAAAATTCAGGAGAAAGTATGGTTCTTGAAGCATTTTCAAAAAATTTTGGAATCTTTTAGCAATTAAAATATTAGTATGATTAAGCTGTGTGAAGTTTCTATTGTTATGCTTCTAATTATGCCCAAAGTTCCTCATGTTTGAATAATCGAATGCAACGATGTATTATTTAGGATGGAGGTGGGTGTGATTGGGCAGCTTCGTTCATCTATGCTACTCCTTCTAGGCAAGAAAGGAGTGTTATGGAAATACTTGATTGATATGGCTAGGGAGACGCAGTACCCTTGGTTATGTGTTGGTGATCTCAATCAAGTGGGCTCTATTTGGGAGAAGCAAGGAGGAAAGGCGTGTAATAGTTCTCAACTGAATGAATTTAGAGAAATGGTTTCGGATTATGATCTGGTGTGCATTTGGGGTTTAAGGGGAATGCTTTTACCTGGTCCAATAATCAGGGTGGCGGAGACAATGTTTGAGAAAGATTGGATTGTGCGTTCACAGCAGTTGCATGGAAGGATTTATTCCCGAATGCCCAAGTATTTCATGATATTTTCTTTGGATCAGACCATTGCCCCTTGGTGATTAATTGCTATGTCCCATTGGTTCGAGTACCTAGAAAATTTCGATTTGAATCACTTTGGACCACTAGTCCAAATTGTGTAGACACAGTTAAATCTGCATGGGATCATGAACAATCATATGTTTCAACTTGTACAAAAATTGAAAAGATGTGAAAGGAGGCTATGGGCATGGAGTGGACAGGAGTTTGGAAATGGAAAAAGGAAAATAGAGAAACTTCGAGCGCAGATTGAAAGGTCTAGACCCAAGATCATTCGACGGAAAATGAGGACCTACAGAAGTGTTTATTTCCAGAGTTGGAAATGGTAATGAAAAGAGAGGAGATGTTTTTGCAGAGGAGATCTCGAGTTCAGTGGCTTGATTTTGGAGATAGAAATTTGACCTTCTTTCATGCGATCATTAATCAACGACGTCAACGGAATCAAATTTTGCAATTGAAGAATGAAGCTAGTAGTCTACTTACTTCAGACTCAGAAATTAATTCCCATTTGTTCGATTATTTTTCAGACCTATTTTCTAGAGATGGTGGCGAGGAATGGCTGATGCTTTAGAGGTGGTGGGTAGGGTCATTATGGATAACATGACCTCTCTATTGATTTGGGATATGTTGGATGATGAAGTCAAGTCAGCGGTTTTTCAGCTAGGTTCTTTGAAAGCTCATGGGCCGGACGAATTTCCTGGTTATTTTTATCATAAGCATTGGGACGTTGTGGGGCCATCCGTGTGTAAAGCAGTGATAAGTTTTTTTCGGGGGGGGGGGGGGGGCATTTGCTGAAGGAAGGAACTCAATCATATGAATTTGGTCCTTATTCCTAAAGTTCTGGCTCTGAAAACATTAACGCATTATAGGCCAATCAGTCTGTGCAACTTTAACTTGAATGTGATTACTAAGATTCTTGTTAATAGATCCAAAGGGATTTTGAGGGAGGTAATCACGCCAAATAAGTTGGCTTTTGTGTCAAGATGGCAGATACAGGATAACAATATTATGGCCCATGAGGCATTTCATGCACTGAAGCTTTGGAAAGGTAAGGTGGAGGACCTAGCGCTCAAGGTAGATTTCAATAAAGCATATGATCGTGTTCATTGGGGCTTTTTGAGAGCTATGCTGGAAAAAATGGGGTTTCATTCCAAATGGGTCCAGTGGGTAATGGAATGCGTTACTACAGTATCTTTTTCGGTGATTGTTAATGGGGTTCAAAGGACCAGCTTTAAGCCATCAAGGTGATTACGGCAAGGGGATCCATTGTCATCCTATCTATTTATTCTCATTATGGATGTATTCTTGAGATTGATTGCTCGAAGCGTGCAAGAGGGAAAAATTTCTGGATTGCTGATACGGAGGGGGTGTCCTACCCTCTCGTATCTGCTTTTTGCGGATGATGCAGTGGTATTTTTTAAGGCAAATGCTAAAGAGTGTCAGGAGGTTGGCAGATTGCTGAAAATTTACAGTGATGTTTCGGGGCAATTAGTGATTTTTGATAAATCAAGGGTTCAATTCTCAGGCAATGTTTTTCCCTCTCGGCAATTGGAGATTTGTGGGCTGTTAGGGTTTCCAAAAATGAAGGCAAGTGCGAGATATTTGGGGCTGCCATCGTGTTGGGGCCGCTCCAAGGCTGAAGCTTTTAATTTTTTATGCGAAAAGGTTTTATCTAAGTTGCAAGGATGGAAGGCTAAGTTACTTTCCCAAGCGGGTCGTGAAGTTCTTATTAAATTTGTGGCCCAGGGGATGCCAACCTATGCGATGGCATGTTTCATATTTTCCAATAAGCTTTGCGATAAGTTAAGCTCCTACATAAGGAATTTATGGTGGAAAGGTGATCCTGAGGAGGGTGGAATTCACTGGACCAACTGGAGTAGGTTGTGTTTTGTCAGTATATTATATTATTATTTGGGTTCTCAGTTTGTAATTATTCTATGCCTTAGGGCTGCCTTGTAATTATTAATCTTTATTAATACAAATAAGGGATGATATCCTAATCATTCCCTGATCTAATTACTCTCTAAAATCATCATGGTATCAGAGCCAAACCCTAACACCTAAATCCATATACCCATACTGTTCCTATTCACCACCGGAGCCACTAGCCACCACTGGAGCCAGTTCCTCTCTCTCCGTCGGCTCAAGCCGAGTCCACCCTGAGGGGCTTTGGCTCAAACCAAGGACCCACGTAGTTTCGGGTGGGTTGATGCATGTCTAGGGTTTTTGGCTCACCCTTGTTGGTCAAACTCAGCAACAAAGATCACTATAGGGTTCGAAACTTACTTGGGTTGGTCATCTGCTAGTGTCGACTGCTCTTGGTAGCCTCTCTGCCTCAGTCGACTTCCCCTATGCCGTCATCTCTTGAACAGCTTCACTCGTCGCTCGTCACTTCGTCGCTCATCTTCAGTCGTCTCTGGTATCACCTCTGTTTGGTCTTACATCTCATATGTCGTGTAGTAACTTTGTTTGATCTTAAACACAGCATAAAACCAAAAAAAAAAACCTTTATGTTTTCTTAATTTTGTTATGCCTTTATAGTGGTCATTGTGTCTTTTCTTCCACCACCACCTTCCGGGTTTGTGATTGCCACTAGTTTTGTTGCGGGTTCGGTAGTGTAATATCCATAGCAGATTCCACCAGTGTGTCCATTACCTCTCAAACACCTAGGAGTGAGAGTTCTATTATACCTACTACCATGCATGATAACCCCAACCCTAGTCTGAAAATCACCACCTCTCTATTTAATGGTCAGAACTATCTAGCATGGTCTCAGAGTTTGACCATATTTTTGAAGAGCAGAGGGAAGATGGGGTATGTTGATGGCAGGATACAAGCACCTAGCACCACTGACCTAGGTTATGACCAATGGCAGATTACCAGCTCTTTGATTATGGGTTGGCTTATTCATTCAATGGTTCCAGAAATTGGTGAGGGCTACTTGTCTATGGAGACTACCCAGGATGTTTGGGATACTGTGGCTACTACTTATTCCCGCAAAGGGAATTTCTCACAGGCATTTGAGTTGCACCGCTTTATTGAGAGCTCTATTCAGGGGGAGTAGACTGTTCTTCAGTACTTCACCTTCCTCACCAACAGTTGGAAATGCCTTGATTACCTACAGGACTATAAGCCTATTTGCACTGATGATTCTGTCGAGTACAGGAAGTTCATCGCACAAGAACGGGTCTTTAAATTTCTGGCAGGCCTAAATGTGGAGTATGATCCGGTTAGGAGTCGAGTTCTGGGTATGGACAGTCTTCCTTCACTTCAGGAGGCATTTGCCTATGTACAGAATGAGGAGAGTCGCCAGTCTGCTATGATGTCCCCTGTCTCTACTGACCACTCAGCATTACTATCTACCCCTCAAGATGGCCTCAGCCTGACTCTCATCCCTCCGTTTGCCGCCAAGGAGTCTGTATTTTGTGATTATTGTAAGAAGCTGCGGCATACTCGTGAGACATATTGGAAGCTTCATGGGACTCCATCCGGGGATTGAGGTATCGGTCTGGTTCTAGAGGAGGTTGGTCAGGCTCGTCTAGAGGACGTGGCTCTTATCTCCGGGCTCATCAGTCTAGTGTCGTTGATACACTTGATTCTAATTCTGCTTCCATTGGCCCAACTTCTGATGATCTCTCTAGCATGCCTACTCATGAGCTTGAGGATGTTCTACGTCAATTGCTGGACCGCCGGTCTTCTACTGCTCTCAGTACATCTTCCTCATCATTTGTCCGCTCAAGTAACTTAGCCTCTTCTCCTTGTATTTTTCTGTCTCATAAGTCTTTGCCTAGGATTATTGATTTCGGTGCCTCAGATCATATGTCTGGCTCCTCTAATCTTTTCTCTGCTTATAAGCCTTCTTCAGGTTAGGATAAAGTTAGGATTGCAGATGGTACTGTTTCTTCCATTTTTGGAAAAGGTTTAGTCCACATCACTCCTACCATACCTCTATCTTCTGTTCTCCATGTTCCTAATTTTTCTGTTAATCTGTTATCCTTGAGTCGTCTTACCTAGGATTTGAATTGTAGTGTGACACTTTTTCCTGATTATTGTCTTTTTCAGGACCATGTCACGAGGAGGACGATTGGCAGTGTAGTGCAGAAGATGATCTCTACTTCCTGGATCAACTGGACAAGCTTGCTTATTCTTCCACTACGAGTCCTACTACCCCAGATGATTTATGGCTGTGGCATCGGGGTCTTGGGCATCTTTCTTTTTATTTACTTAAACATTTATTTCTATCTGGTTTCGCAAATAATAATGTGTCTGAGTTTCTTTGTGAGTCTTGTCAACTCGGAAAACAACACAGAGCTTCTTTGGCTCCCAGTTTCAATAAAAGTTTAGTTCCTTTTTCATTAATACATTCTGATGTTTAGGATCCCTCTCATGTTATGTCTGTGAAAGGTCATCGATGGTTTGTTACATTTATTGATGATTTTTCTTGTACTACTTGGGTATATCTCATGAAAGACAAGAGTGAGGATTTCTCTATGTTCCGCAATTTTCATAAGATGATTTATACTCAGTTTGGGGCCACTTTCAAACTATTTCGTTCTGATAATAAGGGGGAATATATAGATTCTGGGTTAGGACAATATTTTTCTACTCATGGCATTATCCATCAGACCTCTTGCACCAATACCCCTCAACAAAATGGGGTGGCGGAACGCAAGAATCGCCATCTTCTTGACATGGCTCGATGCATGTGTTTTTCTATGAATGTGCCTTGGTCCTATTGGGGCGACGCTGTTCTCACCGCTGCACATCTTATTAATCATCTTCCTATCCAGGTCTTGCAAAAACAAGCTCCTCTTCAAGTCCTCCTAGGTTCCCAGTCCTTGTTTTCTATTCCTCCCAAAATATTTGGTTGTGTCTATTTTGTTTATAATCACTCTCCTACTCATGGTAAGTTGGACCCTCACTCCCTCAAATGTATTTTCCTTGGTTACTCTCCTACTCAAAAAGGGTATAAGTGATACCACCCTCTTTCTTGTAAGTGGTTTGTGTCCATGGATGTCACTTTCTTTGAGTCCCAGTCCTATTTCTTGTCCTCTCCAGTGTCACAGTCCTCCCTTTCGGGGGCGCCTTGGTGTGAAGTGAGTCATGTGATTCCTATGGTGGAACTAGTTGTTCTTGCACCAACCTGTTCTACTGGGACTACAGAACCCAATGTCATCAAGGACAAGGATAGGGAAGGGCAAGTTTATGTCTGAAACAAAGACAGACAGAAAATTAATTGGATACAAGGGACCACTTCTGCTCATCCACTGCCATCTCCTACTTTTGATGACAGTCTAGGTAACTTTGAATATCTTGAGTCCATTGATCTTGATGTTCCTATTGCCAAGAGAAAGGGTGTAAGATCTTGTACTCAACATCCTATCTCACATTTTGTGTCCTACTCTCATTTGTCATCCTCATATAGAGCGTTTGTGTCGAATATTTCCTCTGTTAGCATTTCTAACCATTTTCATGATGCTCTTGCTACCTCTGAGTGGAAACTTGCCATGATTGAGGAAATGAAAGCACTTAGGAAGAATGGCACTTGAGAATTGACTGAGTTACCTACGGACAAATGACTTGTGGGATGCAAATGGGTGTATACTGTGAAACACAAAGCAGATGGTTCTATTGAGCGTTACAAGGCAAGATTTGTGGCAAAGGGGTTCACTCAGACATATGGCATTGACTATCATGAGACCTTTGCACCCATGGTTAAGATAAATTCAGTCAGAGTACTTCTCTCTGTAGCAGCTAATCTAGATTGCCCACTTCATCAGTTTGATGTCAAGAATGCCTTTCTCCATGGTGAACTCAAAGAAGAGGTATATATGGACATTCTTCCTGGTTTTGAGGATCATCAGACAAAAGGCAAAGTATGCAGGCTTCGGAAGTCATTATATGGTCTTAAACAGTCTCCAAAGGCTTGGTTTGAGAGATTCACTCAGGCTATGCTTAAATATGGCATCAAATAGAGTCAGGCAGATCACACCTTGTTTGTGAAACATTCCTCACATGGTAAGACTACAACACTTATTGTTTATGTAGATGACATAGTTCTTATGGGCGATGATAGAGTGGAAATATCTCTGTTGGAGAAATATTTAGCCAGTGAGTTTGAAATCAAAGACTTGGGAAGCTTGAAGTATTTTCTGGGAATTGAAGTTACTCGCTCCAAGGATGGAATATTTATCTCACAGAGAAAATATTTGCTTGACCTGTTGAAGGAAACTGGGATGCTTGGCTGCAAGGCATGTGACACTCCACTGGAACCCAATCAGAAATTGGGGGATGATAAAGGAGGAGAAGCTGTTGATAGGGGGAGCTATTAGCGATTAGTGGGTAAGCTCATTTACCTATCTCACTCCCGTCCTGATATTGCTATTGCTGTCAGTGTGGTTAGCCAGTTTATGCATGCTTCTCATTAGATTCACTTCGAGGATGTCATGAGAATCTTGAGGTACTTGAAGTCTACTCCTGGTAAGGGTCTTTATTTTTCAAAGTATGATCATCTTCGTGTGAAAGCTTATACAGATGCTGACTGGGCTGGATCAGTAACTTATAGGAGATCGACTTCAGGGTATTGCACCTTTGTTGAAGGCAACCTAGTTACTTGGAGGAGTAAGAAACAGAATGTGGTTGCCTGGTCAAGTGCAGAAGCTGAGTTTAGAGCTATAGCACAAGGGGTGTGTGAGCTTTTATGGATCAAGTTATTGTTGAGTGATCTAGGTATTGATCAGGCGGACTCCATGCAGTTATACTGTGATAATAAGGGCGCTATCAACATCGCTCACAATCCGGTTCAACATGACAGGACAAAGCATGCTGAGATTGATCGCCACTTCATTAAGGAGAAACTCACTAGTGGTACCATTTTATACTCCTTTTGTGCAATCTGGTGAACAACTTGCTGACATTCTCACCAAGGGAGTTGGGAATAAACCATTTCATGACATATTAGGCAAGTTGGGCATGAGAAACATCTTCGCACTAGCTTGACGAGGAGTGTTAGCATATTATATTATTATTTAGGTTATTAGTTTGTAATTATTCTGTGCCTTAGGGTTGCCTTATAATTATTAATCTTCATTAATATAAATAGGAGATGATATCCTAATCATTCCCTAATCTAATGACTCTAAAATCATCATGTTTGACCAAGAAAAATGGTGGTTTGGGCTTCCTAGATTTTCGGGCTTTTAATAGAGCACTCCTTGCTGGCCAAGGGTGGAGATTAATAAAATATCCGGACTCCTTATCTACAAAAATTATGAAAGGAATCTACTACCCCAACTTAGATTTTCGTCATGCAGTTAGGGGGCTGTGACCCTCGTAGGCATGGGCAAGCCTGCTGCAAGGTAGAAAAGTTCTTAATGGTGAGCTTCGGTGGCAAGTTTTAAACGGCAGATCGATTAATTTTTGGGAAGATCAATGGATCCCTTCAAAAATGGGGTTTAAAGTTCAGACGACAAGTAACATTGGGGCAGAGGTGCAAAAGGTGAGTGAGGTGATTGCTCCCGTTCGTAAAACATGGGATGAGGCAAAAATTAGAACTCTAGTTGCGGATGAGGATTGTGATGCCATTCTCTCCATCCTGGTTGCGGTGATGGAAGGAAATGACACTATTGTGTGGCACCATGACTCAAAGGGCTATTACACGGTGAAATTGGGGTATCAAGAAACGGTGAAGCAAGCTCATGTAGGGACTAATTTACCTGGCTCTTCTTCGGATTGGTCTGAGAAGGAATGGAAGTTTGCATGGAATTTGAATTTGCCTCCAAAACTCAGACACTTTTTGTGGAGGATTTATCATAACGCCTTGGCAACAAAACAGAATTTATGGCGTAGGCATGTGCCAATTCCCGCTCCTTGCCTTGCGTGTCTATCTGCTGTGGAGTCGGTGGAACACCTTTTATTTGTATGTGAATGGGCTAATAGAGTCTGGTTTGGCAGTGGGCTGGGCTTCAGATGTGATGAACTTATCTTGGGAACGGTTCGATCTTGGTTTGGTAATCTCTTTGCCTCCTTGGGTGCAGCGAGTTGGGGCAGGACAATGATCTGCTCAATGGTTTGGATGGCTTAGAGCATTTGGAAGGCAAGAAATGATTACCTTTTCAACCAATGCCTTGTGAATCCAATCGAATGATTGCTAAGGCCAAAAGAGAGGAAGCTGAATTTTTGGCAGCATGTGAGGTGGACTCTGCCTTTGTGGAAACAGCAATAGGGGCACAGGGTCATGAGCCTCATTGGGTTCCTCCTTCGAGAGGGAAATGGAAATTTAATTGCAATGCGGCAACTGACTTAAGCAGAGGCAGGGGGCTGTTGCAATACTTCTTAGGGACAAGAAGGGCTATCTGGTGGATGGCATCACTGCAAAAATTCAGTTGGCAACAGCAATAAGCATCTGCAGTGTGACTTGCTTGCGCCATGGCCCATGCTCTTAATTGTGCAAATGTGGAGATTGAGAGTGATTGCAAAAATGTCATTCAACTGTGTGTGTCAGAGGGGGTTCCTCCATGGGACATTTGTGCTGTGATGAATGATATTCGGTCAATGGCCAGCAGCTAGGGGTTTGGCTTTTAAATGGTGCCCCAGAGTTAGGAACAGGGCTGCACATTGGGTGGCTTCCGCTTGTTTGCATGTTGGGTCTCCCAACCTCCTATGGCTTTTATTGGGTGCCTTTAGCTCAATTCTGTGTAATTGAAGCTTTTCTTGATCCCAAAAAAAAAAAAAAATGTTATAGTCTTAATATCAGTTTAGGAATGTAGGATTAGGTGTAAAATCAATTTAACCATGGACTACCAGATTTTCCATGTTCATAAAAAAAAAAATAATGTAAATTCATTGAGATCTTAAATTTCTTATGGCTTCTACATGTTTGGGAATTTTTTTCCAATAAAAAGATGGATAAGTGGATTTTTTTCCTAGCAGGAATCACATATATTTTGGGCTCAACAAGATGATTTAGGGCAGTGGATTCAACTGTTGAATTCTTTCTTTGGTTTCAAAATTAATTTTTTTTTTTATCTTACATGTGTTACTCTGAGCAGTGTTAAATCGCTTTGCGTGTGTTTGCTATTACCCTGACAACAACCAACATGACATCTATTATTACAAGAAGTAGGTTTACAATTCATTAATTTAAAAGTTCATAGTTTGAGCAAGGTTTATAACTTAATTTAGATGGAGCAGTTTAATTCACGATGAACACATTTGATTTCTTATTGTGTGTTTTTTTGTGTTGGGCAGATCAAGGTCATTTTGTTGTTTCATTTATTTATTTATTATTTTTTTTTTTGCTTTTGTTTGGTATGAAATATCATTACAAGAAGTGGGTTTAGAATTCATTGATTTAAAAGTTCAGAGTTTGGGGAAGGTTCATAATGTAATTTAGATGGAGTAGTTTAATTCACAATGAACAAATTCTTGGAAGTGTTTGGGTTTGGGCTTATCAAAGTAATTTTGGCTGATAACATCATCCTTCATCTTACATCTCTATATGTAAAAGTCGTTGCATTTTGCTTTTCTTTTTCTTTATTTTGTTTATGTTTATGTTTTTGTTTTTGTAAGGTTCCTATGATTAGAATTATTAGCCATTTTGTGTGATTTTTAATTTACAAGTGTGGTGTGAGCACTTTGAGGTTGATGAATGAGTTATAGCTATAAAAGGTAAATTCACAAGTTAATTATAGTTGGAGTTTTTATTTAGTTGATTTTAGCCCTTATTCTCTCTCTTTCAATTTGTCTATTTGGATACAATCCTCTTAAAGTACAGAAAGTAAAAATTGCACCTATATATATATTTTTCCAATAATGACAAATTTCAGCTGCATAGGTGCAATTGTTCTTTCCTTTGTCATTTTCATTTGACTAAAGACTATATGTGTGTTTTTAAATTTTGTCATGGACCATTATTGATTGATACCTGAGAGTGCTATGTTGATTTCTAATGTTAAGTATCTATATTATCTTTCTCAATTGCTCCCTGGGGTTCAGAAAGCTGCTATCAAGAAGATGGATATGCAAGCTTCAAAGGAATTCCTTATTGAACTGAAAGTATAGTCACATGTTCATCATCTAAACCTGGTAGTACTCTTATCTATCTTGTTCGTAAATATATGCACATGCATTTTATTGTACTTGATATGGACTTTGCTAACATTTAGGACCTAGAGTAATTGGAATTGATTCCATTTTTGGGAATCCTTTTTATTTTTAATACTCCAGAATTTAGTATCATACAAAGGTAATTTCATGACCAATATATTATTGCGCCATTTAGCAATAGTTAGAGTCCTTCAGCTGTAGATGGAGTTGGACTTGCTCTGTTTTTTCTTTGTTGGCTGCTTGTACCCAACCACCATTGTACACACACTAAGAAAAATGATATTAGGCTTTTTTAGTAATTTTTTGGCTTTTGGGCTAAAATGTGATGTAAAAAAATTAGTATGTTTTGGATGATTTTTTGGCTTTTTACGAAAATATGTACAAAAAGTAGAGAGAAAATGGAATCTTTGACTTTTTGGTATGGGTTGTTGGCTTTTTGATTTTTTTTAGTGACTTTTTGACTTTTTGACTAAAAAAGCCACTTGCCAAACGAGGTCTTAGTTTACAAAGCAACCTTCACTTTGATCAACTCACACAAGACATCAAACTGGGGTTGAACTCCATTAAACACACACTCATTGGTTATTGCTTTGGTGCTTTGTGGACTGCTCTAACTCATAAAACAAGACACTTGATCTGTGCAAATTAGTCACCAGGTCATGGACTGAGTACACACTAGGGAAAATGATATTAAATCAGAACATAGTTAATAGAAGCTGTGTTTGGATTTTTAGGTGTTTGGACAATTGAACAATTGATTTTATCAACACCATTCTCTTTCTTGTTGTGGTTGAAATGAAAAAATTTGGGCTGGACCTCTCGAGTCTTGGCTTGATAATTGCAAGTGGAATATCTATTAATTTCTTATTTTTGTTTTTAAAGAACAAAAAAATGTGTAAGTTTATTCATATGCTTCTAGCGGCTTCTGAACTAATTTGTGTTATTTTTAGTCAGGTCGAAAATTGCTTGGAGAGATGTGAAATATGATCAAAGAAAACGGAACATTCGAGAACTTTGAGTTTTCTTTGAGTGTTTTTTTTTTTTTCATTTTTTTAATTAGATTTTTATTGTGTAATTAAAGTAAAAAACCTTTTTATTCTTTAACTTTCATTGTATATATTTTTCCAACATTCGACTTTCATTGACGAAATATATGAGATTGTTAGCTATTCATATGTGGTCAATGTTGTGATTCAAAGGAATTTTGTATGCAAATAATATTGATTATATTTTAGATATTAGTTATGTTCAAATTTTAATCACGGTTTATATACCGTGATTGATAGTCACATTTTGTGGTTGGACTTTTTATATCACATGCATTAACCATGATGAGAAATGCATATAACCGTGATCTTATCTTATTATTAATCACGGATTATTTAAGTTCAATCTTAGATTTTATTGGTTATTAATCACACTAAAAATATGTGATCTAAATATTTATTATTACGGTCAAAACTCGTGATGGAATTATCTTTTAATGACGGTCAAAAAGTGTGACCGAAAATAAACTTTAACAATCACACTCTCAAAGATCACACATTGACTAAATAAAAAATCCGTGATTAAAAAACATACATCACACTTTAAATCCGTGATCTATTTATGATTTTGTAGTAGTGTGGGTAGGGGTTCAAAGAAGTTGGGGGTCCAAAGAAATTAGGTAGGTGCTAATAATTTCTTTGCTCTTTCAAGTTTCATTAGTTTTTTATAAACAAAATTAACCTCCAAACAATGATTGTTCGGCATTTATAATTGTTTATAGAATAGTGTAGTCATCCTCTTAACATTTGTTTTGATACTCCATGGTTTGTCCTTGTTAACAGGACAATGATTGTTCGGCATTTATAATTGTTTATAAAATAGTGTAGTTATCCTCTTAACATTTGTTTTGATACTCCATGGTTTGTCCTTGTTAACAGGACAATGCATAGATAATTGGATGATAACAGTGAGCAAGCATGGCATGTTTTCTAGTGTGAGATTTCAAATGAGCTTATTCTTTTCCAGTCAAAAAATATCAATTGAAAACAATCCAATTTTCTTAATATGGAAAATTATATTCTTATAGGTTTTTGTATAGAATGTAATATATGACTATTAATTAGAATTTAGAAATATAAGACAGTAACATTTTTTAAACATTTAATCCATTTTAGTAAACTTTTTGCTGTAAAGTAATAATATTAACACTTATCAGGTTATTCCATATTAATTTTTTTTGTACAATTTTTTTATTTGTATAACTTTATTCTAAAAATATTGGCCACCATGCCTCTGTGGGTAATGTAACATACTATTAATGTTGATTCAAATAATCAATAATGCTTTTGTCTGCTTGAACTGCATGAATTATGTTAGTAACCAACCTTGAATTTTGCTTTTTGATAATTAAATTACAGGACAATGAAGCTTGATGCTTGTCAAAACTGTGAGAAATGGTGGAACAACACTCATTCAAAGAAGGAAGAGGATTACGATTGTGCATTTATCTTCCCACATTATTTCCCATTTAGTCCATATATATGAGAATGGTAATGTAATGCACTTTTGTGATTTGAGTTCATGTAACCATAAAAGGGTAAAGGGTACCATGCAACTAAATAATGGAAACTTGATAATAAATAAATAAATAAACAAAACAAAACAAAAAACAACAAGAATTGTAGCCACAAGATTAACATTACCATAATATTCTCAAAATACAGCATAATTAGACACGTCGGCCCGTTTGTTTGGGGTTATAAAGAGGGATTGGGATTGATAGTGAGGTGAGATTCACTATCTTGTGCTTGTTTGGAAGATGGAGAAGGGATTCGGATGGACCTCCAGTATTTAGTATTGCAAAAATAGTTCGCCGAACTAGTTTATGTATTTATTTATTTACTTTTTACATGTTAGGCATTTTTTTTTGAACATTAATGTTTAATTTTTTGTATTTTTTGTTAAATAAAAATCATTGTTTTATTTGTTTTATTTTTTTATGAAATTTATTTATTTATTTTTATTTTTTACACGTTGGGAATTTTTATTTATTTTTAAACATTAATGTTTAATGTTTAATGTTTTTTGTATTTTTTTATTATTTTATATAAAAATAATTTAACAATCCATACACCAACAACTATCATCAAAACAAACACAATTTTACTTAATCTCCTCATTATCAATTCTCTCATTAGCAATCCCCTCACTATAAATTTTTTCTATTATACTTCTGAAAACAAATAGGCCGTAGTTTAAAAGTTCAGGACTTTTTAAAAATAAATAAATATAAGTAAATTAAGCAAGGTCTTAATGGTTGCACATGCATTATTTTTTGAACCAGCAAAAAAAAAGTAAAGAAAATAGGGAAGATTTTTTGTGCGTAAATTAAACTAGGGTAAATTACATTTTGCACCGTTATACTTTGCACCAAATCTTATTTTGGTCTATATATATAAAATTATGACAGTCAACCTTTTACACTTCTAGTCAAAGTCCACTTTAGTCTTTACACTTGAAATTGTGACGGTCAATTTTTGTACTTTTGGTCAAATCTGATTTTGGTCCCTATACAAATCCCATTTCTATTACTCAATTATTTAAATCTTTAATGGAATCTAATTATGTTATAAGAATGTGATTACGGTATGAGAGTAAGAAAAAAAAATCATCTATATTTTTCACCAATATACATTATTCCAAAATTTATATCAAAATATGACTGTATTATGCTAAAATAAAGCATAAACTGTGAACAATTAAGAAAATGAACTAGGATTTTGCATAAATTGGAATCAAAAAACTTTATTTTTCATGGTAACACAGTTTTCTATCTTCTTTCTTTCTCTTTAATTTCTTTGTTGCATTTTTTTTTTTTTAATTTCAAAAGTTTTACTCTCTTACATTTTTGTCCCAATTTTTACTAGATGAACATATATATATATATATATATAACTCTCATGTGCTTATCACATATGACAAAGTGTACTAGTGGAAAATATGATTTTCTTCTTTTACTCTCGTCCCATAATCACATTTTTGTCATGTGACTGAATTTGTTAAAGATTTAAAAATGAAATTACAGAAGAGGGACATTGACACTTATGTAGAAATCAAAGTGGGATTTGAATAAAAGTGTAGGAGATTAACTATCATGATCTCATATGTAGGTATCAAAGTGAGATTTGACCAGAAGTGTATGGATTAAAGTGAGATTTAGTGTAAAGTATAGAGATGAAAGTATAATTTACCCATACTATTAATATCTAAAGTTTAAACCAAGTATGATTTTAATTTTCGTAATTTTAATTTGAATAATTTACCTGTTATATTTTGAATTTTGTCACAATATTGTCCCGTTAGAATTTTGGACGTGCAAAACTATAACTACCTCAATGAAACCTATAAATATACTATATTTTTTTAATTATATTATATTATATTATGTTTTTTTTTTTTTTGCACGGATTTTTTTCTTCATTTAAAATATTAAGAAAATGTGATGGCAGGGACGAAAGTGAAATTTTGCTCAAATAAAAGGGAACCAATCTTGTAATTTTACCCATTTTTGGTTTGACGAGATCTGATGGTAATGCAATGGTGGCAACATGGTCGTTCGACGATTGCGGTGGTTCAATGATAGCTGAATCAAATCTGGGTTACGGTCATGGCAGCGGCAGGACGGTGTACAATGGTGGCTGAATGATGGTCGACAATGGTTGCATGGTGGTGGTAGTGGCGGCAGCAGATGAGCTGCTGTTGGTTGGTGGCTCTCTGCAATCGTGATGGAGAAAAGGAAGAAGGTAATAAAATGGGGAAAAATGGAGAGGGATTGGTTTATCATTGTTTCAGTCTAACCACAGACCAAACAGTGTAAGATTTTGGGGAAATTCTATCTTCTGCCCATAATTATAAGTGAATAAATCAAAATAGAATTGCGGTTAAAAAAAAAAAAAGGGGCAAATTATATCGGTTCCTTTATTTTGAACGAAATTTACTTTGGTCATCATAATTTTAATTTGAATAATTTAATCTCTGTACTTTAAATTTTATTGTAATGTGATATATCTATCATGTGTTGTTAACATTTCAATAAAAACAAAAATAATGTGTAAAACTAAATAGATCAAAGTGAAATTTCAAACAAACTAAAGGGACCACGGGTCTTTGGTCACATTAGTTTTACACATGGTCTTTTTATTTTCAAATTTTTATAATAAATGATGGAGGAATCACATTTGTAACAAAATTAAAAGTATATAAATCAAATTATTTAAATTAAAATTAAGAAAACTAAAGTGATATGGATGTAATTTAGCCTAGATATATATATATATATATATTTAGAATCGCAAGTGTAATTAACCCAAAATAGCATGTAATCTCCTCCTCCAAGTCTTGTGCAAAATGCACCGGAGCTCATTAGTTTCCAATAGTTTAGTGCGTCTCTTATGTTTTGCACAAATAATCTCTAATGTTTTAAATGTTTCAATTTAATCGTCAATTTATTAATTTTGTCACTAAATAGTCTTTATGTTCGTTTTTGCCTATAATTGATAACAAAAGTGAGAACATTTTTATCAAATCACCTATGACACTAAATAAGTTAGGGATTAAATTGACACAATTGAAAACATTGGGGAGCAAAATGAAACTAATCACACATTTTGAGATTTTTTTCTTGTGTTTGCTGCTGTTTAAATGTAATTTGATGAAAATGCCCGTACTTCCATTATTAATTTTAAATGGAAACAAAGGTAGAAACCTTTACTACAAAATTAATAGATTGGAAATCAAATTGGCGCATTTAAAATATCAATGAACAAAATGATACAAGACACGTACTATGGAAAATGTGCATGATTGATGTTATGTACTAAGAAAAAATATTAAAAACATATATAAATTTTGAATTCGTGGTGTAGATTTAAATTTGGTGTAATATGAATCACACTCAAAATAAATCATGTCTATACATTACAAATTCTAACACTTTTTTTGAATGGGAGAGTCTACAATGTATAGTTAGCTCAACCAATGTGAAAGTAAGGCTATTATTAAACATTTAATCTCTTCCAGAAAGGAGATTATAAAGACAAAAGTATTACATTCCAATTGATGATTACATCTCTTTCAATACATCTCTTTCAATGTATTTCAAATCCTAAAAGAGTGTCTTTGATGAAATGCAATTTAGATGCAACATCATTAATCTGCATTCTTTCTATAGGCAAATCTGAAGAACAATTGACTCCAATTTCAAGTATCAAATTCAAGCACTCCACAATCTTTTCACTCCTTATGAAGTTTTCTTCTTCTTCTCTTTCGGTCTTAAAAAGTATTGGGTCTCAAATCTCTGATACACTGTCAGGCAAAGCCTCTTTGACAAAGTTATGGAGGCTTAAACCATCTTTTAATATTTCATCTGTGGGTCTCTTCCCAGTAAACATTTCTAACACGAGGATACCAAAACTGTATATATCACCATATGCCGAGACCTCACTTCCCATGCCATATTCTGCAAGCAAAATGCATTTGTAAAGGGCAAAACAAAATATTGGATATAAAAGACAGAAATGCTTCATAAATAGAAAAAGTCAAAGAACTATGCATAGAAAAATAATGTGTTGCCCAAATCACACATGCAATTTTCTTTACACTTTTTAGTGCACGAAACAATTAAGAATAAATGAAAGCATATTCACCTGGAGCAGTATAACCTATTGTTCCCCTTATGCCGATAGATCTTATTTCACTTGTAGACAAGTCATGGGTGGCATGGTCTGCAAAGAATTTTGCTAATCCAAAATCACCTACATGCCCAGTCATATCTTTGTCCAGAAGAATGTTGCTTGGCTTAAGATCGCAGTGGACTACTGGTGTTTGACCATGGTTGTGGAGATAATTTAGTGCACAAACAATATCAATGACAATATTTAGTCTTTGAAAAAGATTTAACTTCCTAATCTCTTCATTTGATAAATCTTCATTGGGATTTGGATGTAACCACTCCTCAAGGCTCCCATTGACGATGAAGTCATAAATCACGGCCTTGAAGTCATGACCCTGGTAATCTACTGTCGAACATGCTGTTATCACTTTGACAAGATTTCGATGTCTGATGTTTCTCAAGGCCTCACATTCGGATACAAAACTCTTCGAAGCTCCATGTCGCAAAAGGTTGAGTGCCTTCACAGCGACAATTCTTCCATCAATAACTCCTTTGTACACAGACCCGAAACTACCAACACCGATTAAATCGAAAGATGAGAAGCCATCGGTGGCTTTAACAAGAGTTTGGTAAGACACCCTCAAGAGTGAATTTTTTGATGAATCTGAAGGAGTATCTTTTCTTCTATTTTTGAACTGGCAAAGATAGAGAACACATCCCATGAGAGCTAGTCCTACAAGCCCAAAGGGTATATAGAGTGCTAAAGTTAAGGCACTGTTTGATCTCCTATTTTCATCCACTTTGAAGTTGCATTTAGGTAGCTTCAATTCAGCCACCCCCCCCCCCCCCCACAGAGCTTACTGTTTCCCACTACTGATATTTTACTTGCATTACTAAATACACCTTGTGTTGGTACTACACCTTCAAAATTATTAAAAGACAAATTCAAATTTTGCAACAAAATAAAGCTCTTCAAGTACACTGGAATTTCACCAGACAAGCTATTATTCGCAAGATCCAACTCATTAAGGCCTCTCAAGAAACTCAACGAAGAAGGAATGGTTCCGTTAGAGTTGTCCCCCAAACGTAGCGTTTCCAGGCTTGTGCAGCTACCCAGAGTGCTCGGAATTTCACCTGATAACAGGTTCTTAGAGACATCCAAGTAACCAAGGTTTATCAACTTCGCAACTTCCATGGGAAGAAAACCACTCAATTGGTTTTGGGATAGGTCTAGATATATAGATAAGGATGAGATAGAAACAACTTGTTTTGGTATGGTACCATTAAGGTTGTTTTGAGAAAGAAACAACTTTTGCAAATTACTACAATTCCCTAGGCTCGGAGGAATGTTTCCCTGAAAATTATTTAGTCCTAAAACAAGTTTACTTAACAAACTCAGATTTCCTAGGGAAGATGGAATGTTACCAGACAATGAATTGTTGAGGAGATTCAATTCCTGCAGATTTGGAAGCATTCCAATCCCACTTGGAATAGTACTGGTGAGTTGATTAACCTGCATATACAAACTCTGCAAGCCAACATGATTTACAATCCCGGGTGGAATGCTTCCGAATATCTGATTGTTGTCTAAACTCAAAAGTTTAAGATTGCTCGAGAGATTACCGATGGATTCTGGAATCTTGCAGCGAAAATTGTTTAGGCCCACGTTCAAATACTGTAAATTTGTAGCATTGATCAAAGAGTAGATAAAGTTCAAGTCATCAGCTTCCCTGCAACCAAGCTGATTGTCCCCCATGGTTAGCCACTTGAGGTTTTGCAGACTTGCTAAATTAGGAACCTTTCCATTAAGATTGTTTTGATCCAATTCGAGTTCATAAAGTTTAGGTGCATTCAATATTGAAACTGGAATTGATCCAGTAAATTGGTTTCCAGCAATGCCGAAGAATTCAAGATTGGGAAGAGTGATTCCCAAGTCCCAGGGAAGACTTCCCTGAATTTGGTTAACAATGACAGTAAAACTTGTGAGAGAAGAGTGGTTGAAGAGCGACGCAGGGATGACGCCGGACAACCTGTTTACGCCAAGTGCGAGTATCTGAAGATTCTTCAATCGATCAAAACCATCAGGAAAGCTGCCGTCAAAGTAGTTACTCTCTAAAAACAGGTTGCGAAGAGATGACAAATTCGTGGAAGGAGAGATACCCCCTCTAAGATTGTTGGCCTCTATATTTACTATTGCGAGCTTCGACAATTATCCCAGCTCCACGGGAACTTCTCCTACCAATCCATTGTGTGAAAAATTGATGTAAATGAGGTTAGCACAACGAGATATATTTACAGGAATTTGGCCACCAATTAAATTGTTGCTCAGCTGCAAAATCTGCAGCCTTGGCAAACGGCCTATTTCTGGGGGAATTTCATTGCCAAAGCTATTGTTTTGAAGCAGTAATTCCCTCAGAAAGCTTAAATTCCCAAGGTGTGGTGATATCGATCCCACCAGTTCCCGGGGCTGTAAGTCCAAGGCAGTGACCCTCTGATGCCTGCGGCCACATGTAATGCCTTGCCATTGGCAGAAGTGGATAGAGTTATTCCAGGAGCTCAAAACATGCAGTGGGTCCTAAACTATTTTGGCCTTAATTGCTAGCAATGAAAGTCGGTCGGTCTCGTTCCCCATTAGCCCGGAGCTGGATGTGGTAGCAGTAAAGCCAGAGTTGAGAATGCTCAAACAAGATAAGAGTATTAGATGAATATGCAAATTGTGTACTAGCCATGACATGCTCAAGCTTAATCTTGGAAGCCCCATTGAATTGAGCAAAGAAATGTATGGCTGTGTTTTGGTGAATTACCTTTTTATGCCAATTATATTGCATGGCCGGCTAATGAGCATGCTGGCAAAACGGCCACTTCGACCTGCTAGATTTGGACTAATAAAATTTAACCCAGTTTTTTATTTTCATTTTTTTATTAGACCTCAATTAAATAGAGAGCCCCAACACTAAACTCAAAAACAAAACTACTTTTATTAGTAGAGGACCCCAATTACTTTACTTATTAAGTCCGAAAATAAAATTATTTTTTGTTAGCGGAGAGCCCAAAGTAATTGATTTTACTTTAACAAACTTATGTTCAATTCAATTCACCATTTTAAAATTGAACTTTCTTAGTTCTTGATATTCTCTGTAGATGCCTTCAGATTTTGTATTATTTCAACTTCTATTTCAATTGTTTGTTGACTTTACTTAAATATTAAAATCTCTAGAATTTGAATAGATTTTTGCTTATTGACTTCTGGATATATTGGATTGTTTATTTAATTATACTTCCTAGAAATTATTTATCTATATATGAAAAAGAAAAAAAAAATAGTAGAATTAATTCATTCTCAATAAAGAGCTTTTGATTTAATTTTTGCAATTAAAAATGCAAGAACAATAATGTTTAAGTGATGTTGTGGTACAAATAGTTCAATTTTACTTTGACGTTATAACCGTAGATTTTTGTGTAATATTTTCTTTGTGCATGTCTAAATGGTTAAAAATAAAACAGTACTAGATTTTATTTTTTAAAATTTTTATAATAATTTTTTAAATTAATTTTATCTTTTTATGTAATGTGTAAAAATATTAAGACTCCATATGGACTCTGAACACTCAGGACCGGCCTAGCACTTTAGTAATAATTATGAATATTTTTAATTTGTATCATTCATAAAGAACAAAGCAAAGAGACCCAAACATGTTATCATATATTTTTTTAATTAGAAAATGTGAATTTCAATAATTATTTGAAAGTGAGGTGGTTGAGGAGTTAAGGAGAAGAAAAATTATTAATCAACATCTTTAATTTAAAAAAAAAAGCCTTGTACCACTTGAGTGACACGTAATATGTGTATCCCTGCTTTTTTTTATTACTATTTATTGTTTTTATTTATTTGAATTGCACACGTATACCGCTACATATTGTGATATTAGTACTTTTTTTATTTATTTGAATTGCACACACAACTATATATATATATATATTGATTTGGAAAAGGATAAAAGTTGAAGATAAGGTTATATTTGTATTTGTAATTGCATTTCAACTTTGGTTCCGGGGAGAATCTATTTACACACACCACTCTCCCTCTATACACATCATTTACACACAACTTCCCAACACACTCTCTCATTAAGTGTGTGGGAAGAGGGGATAGGGTGTGTGCATATAGAAGCTCCCTTGGTTCCGTTTGCCAACAGCTCCATGAATCGTAAATTAATTTGCCTCTAATTAGACGGCTGATGTAAAAAATTCTTAATTAGGTAATAATAAAAATATTTAAAGTAATTTTTTATTTTGAAATACTTTTAATTTAAAATTTTCAACCAATCATGCTTGAGTGGGTTCAAGCCGGCCCATATACTATTTAATAACATTTAAAGTCATTTACCAAACTTTGCCCCTCCGGATTGGGCTTATGCTTTATTTCTGAATCAATCCAAAAACAAAATAAAAAATTTCAAATCCAGCCACATAGCCCAGATATTGTTTAATATAAATATCTTTTTCGTATTTTAAAATAGGTTATAATTAATTTAATTATTTGTGTGTCTCTTTAACCTATTCAAACAAAACTAGTAGTTCACATATTATAAATAATTGTTCACATAATTTAGTAATACATAATTTATGCTAATAAAAATAAAAATAAAAACAAAAAATATAAATATATATTGTATGTGGCTCTTTAATTTACAAGTTTCACTCTAATTCCATATTTAACTTTTGACTCTCTGATTTTTTTTTTTAATTTTTTTTTTTTGTGGAAAAAGAGGATTAGTCATTTTCAAAAATAATTTTTAATAATTTTATGCATTTTTTCATGTTCTAAATTGGACAACTGTGAGTACAATTTCTATTTAAACAATGGCATCCTTTGGGTTGTGGTGTGTTTTGAAATTGGCTTCTCTCCATTCTGTTATTAAATTGGATGGTGTTCTGCAGTCATTGTGGGCCTTGATTTGGACCTATTTTGATAATTTAAGTCGTTCAATTTGTAAAGTTTGTTAGGTATGTTATTCTTATAAAAAACCATATTAATCGGATATCGATAGATATTTTATTAGATTTATTTCCATCAATGGTATATATAATTTTTAAATTGGTCTCGTTTGTCAATTATATATTTTAGCTAAAAAATAAAAAAGTCACTATAAGTTGTCATATCACTTTCTCTATTTTTTTGTATATCTTTTCATGAAAAGTCAAAAAGTTACTAAAATAATATGTTCCCAAACAAGACTATTGTGACATAAATATGATGTGACCAAGTGGCTATTGATATCTGATCACAGTATTTTTTGTAAGGATGATGTAATCGACGTGCTCTACATATTGAACAGTTTGAATCATTAAAATTGGCCCGAATTAGGACCCAAAATGATCTAACAGTACCCTTTAGTCCAATAAAGGATTGGAGAGAAGCCAATTTCTTTTTTTTTTTTTTTGGGTGGCTAAAATAATCAAAAATTCAAAATATCCAATCACATTATTTTTATAGTCAATTCTCAAATGATCCAACATATTGATTTCTTTATACTTTTTTTTTTTTCTTTTGAAATAGCTTATGTCAAGTCAACATGTGGATTGAGGAGTGTTATTTGGGCTAGTATAATTTAATAGGAGTCTTTATTTAATCCTTTAAAGTCCCTTCGAGTGAATTGTGATCATTTTAATTTTATATTTGTAATGGAAATGTTTTATTCCATCGTCCAACAGGGAATGTAGTGATATTTTCTAATTTAAATTAATTATAAATTTGTATATATATTTCATAGTCATTAGATATATGATGAAAATCTTCTATTACATATATGAAACGGAGAGTATCAAAGTGCCATTCGGGTCTACATTTCGATTGGACATCAACCTAATCCATTTTCTTTTTATACTCAACTAAAAAATTTAAAATAAATATTTTATCATTTACCACCCTTTAACATTTCGAATTTATCCTCATTGCTAACCTGAATCTTCTCTTTCCACACCCACTTCTTCTTCTCTCATTTTCTTCATTCTTTTGTGGGCAATTGTGGCAATTTTTTCCTTTCTCCTCCCTTTTGTTTCTCTCCTCCCATATCTTAGTGTTACAAAGGGTGGGGCTAAGGTTTTGCAAAGCAAAGATGTCGAGTAGGGCAGGCAAAAAAAGAAAAGGGCACATTGGACAAAGAAGAGCAAGCAAGGAATATTAAGGCCTAATTTGGGAACAGGCTAATTTAGTAACTTTTTGGCTATTTGGCTAAAAAGGTAGGTAAAAAAAACTTGTATGTTTGGGATGACTTTTTGGCTAATTACGAAAAGATGTGCAAAAAGTAGAGAGAAAAGAGAATCTTTGACTTTTTGGTATGAGTTGTTGGCTTTTTGGCTAATTTAGTAACTTTTTGACTAATTGACTAAAATAGCCTCTTGCCAAACGAGGCCTAAGGAGAAGAATGAAGGGCTAGGGTATGGGTGGAAATGGGGTAATAATTAGTGGCCGAGCATGGGTAACAGTACTAGTGGTAAGTTGGGGGAGGTGGTGGGGAAGACGATAAGTAAATTGAGAAATTATGATTTTAAAATTTTGAAATTTAAGTGATTTTAAATAGGGATAAAATTACAATAAATAAATAAAAAATAAAAAATAAAGTCAGTAAAAAGATGAGTTTATGGTGTAAATAAAACCAGAGTGTACAAATTATGTCTTCCAACTGAAATTCATTTATAATAAATTATGTGCGACGAATAAAAAAAAAAATTATTTCTTTTTTGACAGGTGAATTAATCTCTTTTTTGACAGGTGAATTAATCCCACCCTTGACATTGCATGTTAGGATAAACTATAACACTCTACTTGTTTGGAATGCTTCTCCTAGGACAATCATTTCTTTCTTTGTTAATTTCAATTTTTTTTTTTTTTTTTTTTTTTTTTTTTTTTTTTTGTAAAGCAGAATAATCAATTCAACATGAAATACCTTTTTTTTTTAATATTTATTTTATTTTATAATTTTTAAAAACAACATTAAATAAAAACAGGGAAATTATATGGCAATGCTTGACAAGAACTGTACTTATAATTTGTATCTTTAAAATAAGGACGTGGCATATTACCCGCCAAAGCTGCTAGCCACTTTTTTTCTAATTAATCTGAAGCAGCCATAAACAAATCAACATTCTTTATGTTTCTAACAAGAAATTTTAATAAAGAATTGACATTTACACTTCAAATTAGTTGTAGAGAAAAGAACAATTTGCATCTATATTTGATCAGAGTTGCCTTCCAAAAGCTCCTCAACTTCTTCTTAGCCTCCTCAAACAGGTTACAGCACCTCAACCTCGGCCGCTGATAGTGATCTCTGCAATCAATCCCAGCAGTGAAGCACACAACAATGGCGGTGAGATTGTCACTCGCATTCAAGCGCACCGCTTCATTAACAAGCTCTCTGGCACACTGCTGTGGATCATTACAACGCCTCAGCCTACCACGAACTAATCTGACTGCATCCTGGTTCGACATCACGTCCCAGACTCCATCGCACGCCACAATCAAGAACTCATCGTCCTCCATTAACACAGTGTGTTGAAATTCTGGCTCGGCAATCAGAGGCGACGAAGAACCAATCAGGAATTTCATGTACCAGTCACTGAGGGCTCGGGTGACCCCGAGATCACCGTTGAGGTACCCATCACTATCAAAGTATCCCCCTAAATCTTCAACCCTCTTGCGCTCTGACAAACACGTGGGCCTGTGATCTTCAGACATCTGGATTGAGACTCCTTTCCGGCAGAGCACGGCTCGAGAGTCACCGGCATTGGCGATGAAGAGGTGTTTTCCGATGACAATGGCGGTCAGTGCAGTTGTTTCACAAAAAGCAAGAACATTATCAGCTAGGGCTTGATCAACCCTTAGAAAAGCTTTGCGGTTATAGTCTTCCAACTCTTGGGGTTTTTGGGGAAAATTGGCTTCGTGGAAGAAGAGTTTTGTATAATTCTGTTTGAGATAAGACGATGCAGCGTTGGAACCGCCGTGTCCATCGAAGACGGCGTAGAAAGAAGTCGGCGATGGAGAGAGGAAGAGAGAGGGTAATTGGGTGGAGAGATGGTCGATTAGGATGTGTTCGTCTTCATTGAATTGACGGTGTCCTTTGTCTGTGTGGCTACCAGAACGAATGGATGGAACAAACTCAGTACTCGCAACAACCGACTCAGACTCGGAGAAGAAGGGCTTTTCAACGGGTAGGATGGGGGTTTTGGGAATGGAGAGGTGATGAACACCGAGAATGGACATCTCTGCTTCAGACACCATGCTCTCACTACTCACAATCATCACACACTAAACTGAACGATTGCTTCAATTGATTCAATCTTCTTCTTCTTCTAAAGCTCAATGATTTTAGATGTAGACGGAGAAAAGAGAGAGTACGGGTATTCAAAGAATTAGGGTTTTGTATGGCAAAAATAAGCAGCAAATTATTACAGATATAAAAGAGCAGAGTTGTAGTTATATAGATATGGGTTTTCCAGAATTTGGAGTCGATTTGGATTTGTATTTGTATTTTGTCTGCGGAACTTGGAGAGGAAGGTACTTTGGACGCTTCGCTTTTCAAGTCCACCAACCACTTCCCAAAACCCAAAACAGACCTGCTTTTTTGAGTATCCTAGAAATTATTTGAGATAAATTAAATAAGTACACCTTTTAATTTTTTATGAAATACAAATTGAGTATGGGTATGGGTTGGATTTGAAATGATGTGGTAGAGAGGTGATGCGACTTAAATAAGATGATGTGACTTAAATAGGATAGTGACTTTTTGACTTTTTTTGATTATGCCAAACTAAGCCTAAGAGCATCTCCAGAAGCCTCTTTATTCCTCCATTTTTGTTACTATAGCTAGCTAAAACCAGAAAATTCATCTCCAGCAGCCTCGTCGGTGGCTAGTTACTTTGATTTTCTACTACAGTACCTCGCCAGAGAAGACGAGGCACTGTTCAGTAGCCTCTCAATTTTTTAGGAAACTTTTTAGTGGGCATTCTGATCCATGAAAGAATGAGAATGGATTGAGAGTATGGATTGAGAAGTGCTACTTTCATGGGAATTCTAAACAATTTGTAGAAATCGTGGATGCGAATCGAAAACAAACACTCTTGTTTTGGTGCTCGATGGAGGGGGTTGGTTGTGCCTATGAGTGTGGTGATGGTCTTCATCAGTTTTGCAAAGAGGGGTAGCGATGCTTTTCAAGACCGGCAAGGTGTTCGACAAAATGCCCCAATGATGAAATGGCCACCACGGTTACACCTTGACAACTCTTCTTTGTTATTCTTTATTACCACCATCACTGTCCCATGTAGTTGTGCGGTTTTAAGAGATGCCCACAAGGTGTTCGATGAAATGCTCTAAATTGTGGGAAGTGCCACATTTTTGTATTAATTCTGTGCTTATATTTATTAATATTTTAAAGGAAATAGTTAAAGTAGAGAGTGTTGTTGG
Source organism: Camellia sinensis (assembly GCF_055761805.1). Taxonomy (NCBI): domain Eukaryota; kingdom Viridiplantae; phylum Streptophyta; class Magnoliopsida; order Ericales; family Theaceae; genus Camellia; species Camellia sinensis. Next base: position 40,169,948 of record NC_138961.1, on the reverse strand, counting down.
AATGTGTATTGAAAAAATGGTTAGCTAAACTAATAAAGTGAAACTTTGGGTAGCTAATATGAGGATGGTTGCTGGAGATGCTCTAAGATGGAGCATACACACTGGATGTATTGGTTTATTTTTTAGTGTCATTAATTTTTGGCTAGCACAAAACTACAATAGAGCTGCTCACTTGTGTGTTAGTGTCAGCCATTAGTTTTGTGTTAACTATGTCTAGCGTTTTACCTAGCGAGTGGGAGAAAGAGAGAGAGGTAGACACTGGGAAGAGAGAGTGGGGTTGTTTGGCCAGATGTCTGGTCGGTCGTCCGATCGGACATCCGGATCTTGCTAAGCCTCTGAATGCATTTGTGAAGAAGAGAGAGAGAGAGAAAAGAAAGTAGAGATAAAGAGAGAGACGCTGATAATTTTATATTTTATTTATTATGTATATATATATATATATATATATATATTCTTAATATTCACCTTAACATATCCATTGCATCACCACTCACTTTCTAAAATTAACAACTTTTAACACACCTTAACACACATTTTTAAGTTCCACTTTTTATCATATAATACATTTTAACACACTTTTTTAACTATCCCATTGTGGATGCTCTAACTCGTACCTTCACCACACATCTTATCATTATTTTAATGTTCCAACAATTCTTTGGATTCAACATTTAAAAAAAAAAAAATCTTAAAAAAAAGCCTTCTATTTGCACAATAAAAAATCTCCTTCCAATCTTTTATTTTTTTGTTATAATTTTATCTCTATTCAAAATTTAAAAAGGGATAAATTACAAGGGGGGATTTGGTTAAAATCCTTCATAATAAAATTTTAATGCATTAAAGATAAGTATAAAAAAAATTTCTTGTAAAGTCGAGTACATATCACTATTATCAAAAATTAAACTTTAAAATAATATAACTTTTGATTTAAATGTCAATTTTTAATAAAATTTTTATTTTAAAATCATCTCATCAAAATTTATCAAATAAGATCTATGCTGATTATGAAATTCCTAAAATAAAAAAAAAATTATTACCTTCGAAATTGATGTAAACAGTAACATGTTACTCTGGCAATATTGTCCAAGAAAAAAAAAGATATTTTAATTTGTCCTTGCTTAATTATGCGTCATTCTTAGGGGATTTATGAAGTAAAATAAATTAGGTTGTCTTTTTCATCAAATAAGATCCAATAGAGGAGTTTGGCTAAATTTTCCAAATTACAAATACATTCACGAAAATGTATTTTGAAAATTATATATTGCCCTTTCAAGTTTCTAATCACATAATAAATGACTTATTTTATTAATAAATTATTAAGTAAATTAATATTTTTTAATGACATCAAAATATATTTTAATTAACAATTCAAATATTTAATATTTGTATAGAATAGTAGTGGTTAACAGTTTAAGGATATTAGAGCTCTGTCTGGTTGTTTGGATTATCTAAAGATTGTTAAGGTTCCTATGTTGCGGCTGCACACCTGAAAGCCAAAGGTGCTGCGGGGTAATTGTTAATTGTATTTACTCTGTTATACATGTATATATATGTACGTATTTATGAGTCTTTTCTATAAAAAAATATTTTTTTTATTAATTCTATTAATAAATTTTTTTGATTAAGAGGCATTTGTAATTTTCAAAATCATAAGGGAAAATTCATATTTTAAACAAATTTTAGAAGTTATATTTGCATTTTACACTTAAAAAAAATACCAAACTCTAAAAAAGTAAAAATCCTTCTTTTTTTATTTTTTTATATTTGAAGAACAGGATGCTTTTCATTAAATTTTATATATTTTTATTGAAATTAATAAACTTTTTAATATATTTTTATATGTTTTTGAAATACTTTTACACACTTTTTAATATTAAACAATATCCACGGACATTTATTAGCATTTATCTTTTAATAATTTTTTATTTATTTATTTATTTTTTTTATAGGAAATGACTTGAATATCAGTTACGTTTACCATAATATTCTCGTTATTAAAAAGGCTGGGCTTGTCTTCTATTATGTGGATCGAATTGGTCCAGTTGGGATCCATGGGCTCATTATGAACCTTATTTTGATAGATATTTGTTACTTTGAGTGGAACTTGGGATTTTTTATTTATTTATAATTTTCTCTAAAATATTCAAAGAATTTCTGGACAACAATAAAAACACCAAAAAGGATCGTATCTCGATGGACCTTACTCTGTGGATCTATAGAATAACCAAAAAGTTCTTTTACTCCGACATGAGATGCTGATTATAAGAAGAAGAACTTCACCACATACAGATGATAAGAATACCACACACACAATATATATATATATATATATATAAATTAAAAGAGAGAGAGAGAGAGAGAGGGGGGCTGAAGTTGGTGAGTAATCTTCGGTAGCTAGAACATATAGTAAATTTGTACATTGCTTCTTCAGTGAATAACTATTGAGAACTGTTCCGGCATGCAATGGATGTAACCAGTGGCGGAACCAAAAAATTAAGGTAGAGGGAGCATTCTATAATTTTAATTTTTTTTGGTGATCAACAATAAAATAATAATAATTTTATAAGCTAAATTTAAGTATAAAAATTTAATTATTTATTATTAATAGCAACTAATCAAAATTCTATAATAATGTAGAATAACTCGGAAGTATGCAATTTCAGCACAAAAAATTACAAATTAAAATTCTTAATTTTAGAAAATAAAAGCAAATCATTTATAGCACAAATCACTAATAGCTAAATTAGAGTTGTTTGATATCCTGTAAAAAAGGTTGGCCTAGTTTTTGGAGATACAAGGAGAAACAGAAACAGAGGTTTATATTCATAAAAAAAAAAAATTATTCTACTCCGTATTATTACTGTCGATTGATACCAAAATAGATATAAAAATATATTCATATAAAAAAAATTACTAAAATTAAGAAAATTTTATTCAAATAAAATGTATTAGATATGTATTGAATTAATTATTGTTTATTGAATATGTTGTTTATGAGTGTGGTTGCGTAGTTGTTTATTGAATATGTTGTGTATGAATGTGATTGAGATTGAATTAATTTTTTATTTCACTAAAATCTAATAAACAAGAAAAGTAAAAAAAATTAGGACAAATTTATTTATTCCACTAAAATTTGATAAAGAAAGAAAATAAAAAAAAAATTAGGAGCCAAAATCACTAACATTTTGTAGGGGCACTTACCAGCCGGTCCCATGCAAACAAATTAATACCCACCAAGTCCTGCCCTATTTCAGTTTCCAATTTTACCCCTGAATGTCACACCACACGCGTGAATCAAAGAGCATATCACGAGGTTTACCCTGTGCGTGTGAAACACACGCTCCTTCTCAAATGTTCTGATTTGGAAACTATTCTGAGGCGATTTGGAAACCATTTTGAGGCGATTTGCGATTTGGAAATTCAAACCAAACGAAGAGATTTTCCCTGTATCTCCCATCGTTTCCAAAGAAATCACCTCTGTTTCGATCAATAATCTGATTCCGAACAGATTTCCAGCAAATCCTTCACCGTTTCGATCTACATTCCCTGTTTCGTTCATCTTCAACAAACATGCGAATGAAACGTGAGTCGTATTCATCTTCCGTTCTTCTTTTATAACTATAATTAAGTGATATTGAACTTCATAATAATCACATCTTCATGTTCATTTGCTATACAATAACAGATTTACTTATTTTGCCCAATTTAGTGAGAAAATTTGCTATAAGAATGATAGATTTGCATAATTTTCTTAATTGAGTCATAAAATTTGTTATAATGATGGATTTGCTTCCCTTCTTCGTTCATAACTGTAATTGAGTTATAAAATTCGCTATACAATGATGGATTTGCTTACTTTTGCTAATTCAATGATAAAATTTGATATACAATAACAGATTTCATTACTTTGCCCAATTCTGTGAGAAAAATTGCTATAGGAATGATTGGTTTGCTTAATTTTCCTAGTTGAATGATAAAATTTTTTATAATGATGGATTTGCTTCTCTTCTTATTTCATAACTACGGATTTGCTTCCCTTATTCTTTCATAACTATAATTGAGTAATAAAATTCGACTTGAAACTATTTTCAATAATAATCACATCTTCATGTTCATTTGCTATACAATGATGGATTTGCTTATTTTTGCTAATTCAGTGATAAAATTTGATATACAATAACAGATTTGCTTACTTTGCCCAATTCAATGATAAAATTTGCTACAACAATAATAGATTTGCTTAATTTTCCTAATTCAGTGATAAAATTTGTTATTATGATAGATTTGCCTCACTTCTTCTCTCATAACTATAATTGAGTGATACAATTCGACTTGAAGCTATTTTCAATCTGTACCATACAGTATTAATTTATGAGCGATATTCAACTTCATAATAATCACATTTTCATGTTCATTTCTTATACAATGATGGATTTGCTTACTTTTGCTAATTCAGTGATAAAATTTGTTATGCAATGCCAGATTTGCTTAATTTGCCCAAATCAGTAAGAAAATTTGCTATAAGATTGATAGATTTGCTTAATTTTCTTAATTGAGTGATAAAATTTGTTATAATGATGGATTTGCTTCCCTTCTTCTTTCATTCTTTCATAACTATAATTGAGTGATAAAATTCGACCTGAAGCTATTTTAAATCTGTACCATATAGTATTAATTTATGAGTGATATTCAACATCATAACAATCATACCTTTAGGTTCATTTGCTATACAATGATGCATTTTCTTACTTTTGCTAATTCAGTGATAAAATTTACTATGCAATTGTTCTCATCTTCATCATGATACTTCATGTTTTTTTACAATTTGGAATCTAAACTTTGCTACACAGTTATATATTTGCTTAGTTTGCATAATAGATTGATAAATTCTACTTAGTTTGCCTAGTTCAGTGATTAAATTCTTCTGAATTTTCAATGTTCATGCTCAATGTTTTTGTACAGATGTTGCCAGCCATCATAAAAGATTATGTCGTCGAGAAACAAGTTTCTCAAAGAAGAAAAAGATTGAAAAAGTTGAGTTTGTTATAGAACCAACAACACATGAAAGTGAAAATCAACTAAAAGTTAAACCTGAATCTAACATTGACAATGAGGAGCCTAAATAGGAACAACTGAAACAACCTACAGAGCTCCACAAACCAAGAGGGAAGAAAAAAATTGATGGAAGAAAAACTAGGACTGAACAGATACATGATAATGAAGCAAAGTATGTCTACCGTTCCAACATTCAATCTCTTATCAAATTTTTCAAGACAACAAAACTCAAAGAGAAGCATTTGACAGTATTGAGAAAGACACCTTCTTCACTTCTGGTTGATACATTGAGTGAAAACAAGGTTAAAAGAAGAGATTCAATTAAATATGATGATGTGGTTGCAAAAATTTTACAAACTTACCAAATGGATGGAACCACATTTGAAATTGCTGGGAAGAAGCTGAAGTTGAAAAGAAATGACTTCAAATTAATTTTTGGGATTGCATGTGGACAGAAGAAGATGAACCTTGCATACGGAAGAAAAAATGAGGTAGCTATGGTGCAAAGAAGGAAAATAATCGAGAGTAGAATGACAAGTGCTTCAATCCAAAAGTTGATAACGAAACTTCTGAGAAGCAACAACAATGAAGATGTAGAAGATGTCATTAGGCTTGTGTGCCTTCTGGTTTTTTGCTTTTGTTGTATCCGGGTACTGGGACAACAATTGGTTGGGGGTTCATGAAATACCTTGAGAATATTGATGAAATGAAGTCTTATGATTGGTGTGGCGCAGCAAAACAACATCTTACAAGATCAATAGCACGCAACATCAACCAAATTGATAGAGTCTGCGGATGTGTGATCATCTTATTGGTAAGTAAATACCTCACTTACAATTTGTAAACTATAATATTTACATTTACTAAATACTAATTTATAACATTTTTTTTGTCCTCAACAGTATTGGATATGTGAGCATGCAAAGATCATCAAACCAAATGACAAGAACCCAATCCCAAGATTTGCAAGATGGAACATTACACATCTGGGAGAACAATTGGCAAAGTCATCCTTGCATGATCTGAAACGTATTGAGGTATCCGTTCATATCCTTTGTTTTCTTTAAAAAAATATTAGATTTTGTTATGTAGTGCTAAATTTTAGCAAGACTGATAAATTCTTCTTAATCTTCATGGTGTCACATTTGTGGTAGAAAAATTATTTAGGCATTTCATCTGTGCTAGGAAATTATTCAATAAACAAGTTTTATCAGTGTATAACCTTTATTTCTTTAATTGAGTGATAAATTTTGCAATGCAGCGATAAATTTTCATATGGAATGATAACTTTTTGCTCATAGTTATAAATTTTCTTAGTAAGCTTCATTGAGTGATAAATTTGGCTTAATGTTGCTAATTCACTGATAAAACTTGTTATCATGAAGCAAAATCAAATGATAAATTATTATTATACATTTGAATCACCGAATGATAAATTATTTCTTAACTTTGCGTCATATCATTCTTTTTAACAATTTTCATTCATGTAGGAGAGCAATTTGAAAGACACAATTGAAGAACAGAACATATACAAACAATTGTAACCACAAACAGATGATGAGCATGAAGATGAAGAATGTAACTTTGAGGAACAAGAGGAGACTGAATTATCTGAAAAGGAAGAAGAACCAATTATCACAAAGATATTCAGTCTCAGTCCAGGAAGAAACTCACCGAATCCAAAGCATCAAATAGGTGCTCGAAAAAAGAGAAAATCAACAACATTGCAATCAAAAAAGAATACAAGAAGGAAAGCCAACTTTCAGCATGAAACTGAAGAAGGTCCAGTTCATGTGCAAAGAAATGAGCTTTCTTTTGACAACCTAGAAAATGATGAAGAAGAAACAATGATCAAACAGAAAGTTGGTCCAACAACTTCCCTGCGATTCAAGCATCAAACACCGGTTGAAAAGAGGAAAGCAAAAAGGAAACTTGCCTATGAAACAAATATCTACCATGTGAAAATTAATGAACATACCTTTCAAAAACTAGAAGAGAATGTCCTGATAATCCAAAGGCTAGAAATGGAGAAGGCAAGAATCCAAGCAGAAAATGATGAGCTTAAGGACAAACTCATGAAGCTCAGTAAACAAATGGAAGAATAGAGCAAGAAAGCAAAGATACAAATGGAAGTCAAAGATGTGGAAATGGTGCTACTTAATGAGAGAATTGCAATGTTGGTTTAATCAAATCTCTACCTGGACAGTGAAGAAGAACAAATCGTAGTTGAAGTTGAAGCCACCACTCCCAAAACATCGCCTCTTGTGAGCTCAATGATAAAAAGAGTAAAAAATAGAGAAACAAGAAAAGAGCACAAAGATCCAGATTTTTGGTATGTAATGAAAAGACAACCAAAGCAGAACAAGACAGTTGATGAACTAGAACCAATGGTTGAAGAAAGTGCAAAGACCAGAAAAGAAGAGCAGACACAACATCAACGTCCAACAAAACAAATTGACACTTCCTATCCAGTGTTTCACAAATTGCCAAAGAAATCAAGGATGAAACTCACTAGTCTTTGGGCAACAAAAACCAGCATGTAAGAACATGATTTGGTCCTAAAATTTCCAAATTTGGAATCTAAATTTTAGTATATGGTCATGCATTTATCAATGTATAACCTTTGTTTACTTCATTCATTGATAAATTTTGATATACAGTGATAAAATTTGCTACATAGTGATAAATTTTACTTAATTTGTTTGGTGGAGTGATATATTTTGCTAATCGTCATCGTGTCTCATCTATGGTATCAAATTATTTAGGCATTTGAGTTTATGTTCTCTATTTCATTTCATTGTTCGGATTTGATACATCAACTAAAATTTGATGCTCAATTTGTTCCCCTAACCTTTGTTTCGTTAATTGAGCAACAAATTTTGGTATACAGTGATAAATTTTATTCTCACATTTGCAGTTATCCAATTTTACAAGGAAAGGAAGTAGGCAGCTATTTGTACTTGGATGATATTGGCAAAGTAGTCAAATGCGAAGAACTTTCTAGAAATGTAAAATCAAATCCCTATTTGTGCATATATCAATTATAATACCAAATAATAATTCTCTCATTAACCTTGTTTGCTTTTGTTTTTACAACAGGCAATAAATGCATACAAGGAAATCTTAATGACAGAAGAGCAACTGAAACCAAAGTTCACCCTCAGCTCGCAAGCAGGAACAACATATATATTTACTACATCATGCCATGTAAGTAAATTACATATATATATATATATATGTATATATACTTCATTACGATATCAACCATTCCCCTTGTCTAAATCAAGTGCATAAGCTCTCATTCATCCAGTCTTATAGTGATAAAATTACCATTAATGAATTACATTGTAACCAAAACTAATATATTTGCAAAACACAGTATTTGTTCACCACAAAGGATGAGGCAGAAACAAATCAATTCTTGAACAACATGATGTTAGAAGCTGTCATGGAAAGATATCTTCTTTTCCCAATTTTCAATGAAAAGCATTGGACGTTGTTGGTACTTGATACTGAAAATGGCTCATGGAAGTTTTACAATTCAATGAGACCAAGCACAGAAACAGATAACCACTTAAATGAGGCAAACAAAGTGGTAAAACACCAATTAATTATGATATCATCCATTCCCCTTGTCTATATCAAATTTTATTATGCATTTATTTGTCAAACACCAATTAATTATTAATATATTTTGCAGAGAAAGGTTATTGAAAAATACCTTCACCATCACAATCCCAAACTCATTGAAGGTAACAAGTTTCATGAAGAAACAGAAATTGCAATGAATTGTCCCCAACAAGTTGATCATTCGTAAGTTTCTAAAAACCAAAGCACGTTACATTGATAAAATTATCATTGATGACTACTAACTTTGTTTTTCCAATGTCATCGTAGACTTGATTGTGGTGTCATAGTTTGTTACCTCATGAGAGAATATGTCTGTAACAAAGACATCTTTCCCAACTTAACAAAGGAGGAGTGCCACCAAATCAGAGTAGATATCATAGATGCTTTGTTGACTAACCAACAGACAGACACCCAGCAAATTGTTGATGAGGCAATAGAAGCGGTGCTTGAAGACAAGGAGTTTTGGGACACAATACACAATGACAACCATGCTTGAATAATTTTGGACAAACATTATAATCATTTTGGTTCTTACTTTGCTTCAATGAATATTACAATGCTTGGTTGTTACAATATCAAATTTGATTCAATGAAACATTCAGTCTTTTTTAACCAGATTGTTACCAGATATGACTATTGATATAGGTCTTGTTTTATGCAAATTTCATTCAAAAAATTAATTATGATATGATTATTTGTGTCAAATTTAAAGCTTAATAACAGGTTTGGAGTCACTATACTGATAATTTTTTTTATACTGTTTTGTTTTCACTCATAAATTTATCCCTGTTTCAACAAATTTATCACTATAAACACTGATAAATTTTTCACTGTTTAAACAAAAAAACCAGCACCGCTCTCTCTCATTCTTTTTTCCAAACTGAATTAAACAAAACGCTATAAATAAATAAAAAATTTACCTAAATTGAAAATTAAAACACAAACTCTATTACATTGTTTTGATTATTTTGGTTCTTCATTTGCTTCAATGAAACATTTATTTTTTATCCATATTGTTAACATATCTAGCTTTGGATATCAGTCTGGTTTTATGCAAATTTCATTCAAAAAATTGATTATAATCTGATTATTTGTGTCAAATTTAAAGGTTAATAATAGGTTTGGAATCACTATACTGATAAAATTATTTTCTAATAGCGTTTTGTTTACACTGATAAATTTATCACTGTTTTAACAAATTTATCACTATCAACATTGACAAATTTATTACTGTTCAAACAAAAAAACCACTACCTCTCTCTCTCTCTCTCTCTCTCTCTCTCACATTCTTTTTTCCAAACTCAATTAAACAAGGCACTATAAAAAAATTAAAAATTTACCTAAATTGATAATTAAAACACATACACTATTACATTGTTTTGATCATTGTAAAATTTTTAAAAATAAGATATAAGTACAGTTAGAATAAATTTGTAAAAAAGAAAACCCTTATTTGTAGTTACTTACACATGAGCTTAAAAATGTTGAAAAGTCATATTATAATTTTACAATGCAAAATACTAATATTTAAGAATTAGGTGTTATTAAAATGCTCAAGAATGCTCAAGAGTGTTCTTATGGTTATAAAATGCTCAAGAATGTTCTCATGTATTATATTTCATCTGAACATGAGAACCCTAAAGCATTTCCTGGACTGAAATTTTGAAAAATTTAAACTGAAAATGAATTGCAAAACTCAAAATATCTTGCTATTGTAGCAAGATATTTGCTAGTAATAAAAAAAAAAGTAGTATTGTAAAATGTCTCTCTCTCTCTCTCTCTCTCTCTGTCTCCCTCTCTCTCTGTCATTCTTTTTTCCCAATTCAACTAAGCAAAACACTATAAAAAATTTTTTTTTTACCTAAATTAAAAATTAAAACATAAACAGTATTACATTGTTTTGATCATTTTGGTTCTTAATTTGCTACAATGAAAGATTCAATGTTTTGTACTTAATTACATTCAATGTTTAGAATACATTCATTAAAAAAAAAAATTAAAAAAATTATTCAATGTTTAGAATATATTCAATGTTTATAAAGAACACACTGATAAAACTTAAATATATTCATAACAAAAAAAAATTAAAAAAATTATTTGTACTTAATTACACATGAGCTCAAGAATGTTGAAAGATCATACTATAATTTTACAATCCAAAATACTAATATTTAAGAATCAAGTTTTATTGATTTTAAGTTGATAGCTAATTTAATTTTTTTAATAAGTATTACAGGTATTTTATTTCAATACCAAATATAATATGTTTATATTTCATCTGAATATGAATATGAGAAAGCTCAAGCATTTTCTAAACTGAAATGTTGAATAATTTAAATTGAAAATCAATTGCAAAACTCAAAATATCTTCCTATTGTACCAAGATATATGCCATTGATAAATTTATCACCGATAAAAAAAAATTACAAAAAAATAGTACTTTTTGAACACAATATATTTGATAGACAGGGGAAACAAAAGCGTGAGTCATGCGATTGAAGCTCTGTTTTTCTCATTCTCCACTGTCGGCGAATCCCTTCCACTCTCAAGCAAAACAACGAACACAACTCAGGCGATTCGAGCACCAAATCAACCGATTCGAACAAAAAATTCGAGGAAACATGCCTGTAAAGCGTAAGGAACTAAACCCTAATTTCTCTCCCTAGTCAAACACATTTTCAAAAACCCTAGAAATGGTTCAATTACAACTTGCAAATTTGAACAATATTAGGGCATTTTCGGAAAATAAAACTTATGAATATGTAAAATGTTCGTTGATCAAGTGATAAGGGTGTTGGTTTTCAAGTTCAAAATTAGGTTCATTTTAAAATATATTTTTTTTAAATTTTTGATACAAAAAAAATCAGCTAACAAACAATGAGGGAGTCAGTTCAAGAGACTAAAGTAGGGAGTGGGTTCAAGATATTAAAATGAGTTGTTCACATATATAATAGTAATTAGAACGATGCACACACTACATATGTGTAATTTTTTATAGACTAAATTTTGTGTGACTTTTGTTTAATATTTGATTGATAATAACTAGCATCCTTCTTTTGATATATTTTATTTTATTTTTTATTTGGTTATTTCATTATGTCCAATTTCTCAAAAATTGCAACTTTTTTACACCTCATGGATTAATTTTTTGTCTGATTTTTGTTTAATATTTGATTGATTATAAACTACACCTCTCTTTTGGTAACTCAATGATCTTTACCAAACTTAAATATACAAATCATGCTGTTCATGTAACCTACAAACAGAACCTTGCAATACTTTTACCTTATAATAGAAGTGCATCAAATCAAGGTGTCTACCCTGATAAACCTTTTTTCTGTTGTAGGACTCAAACCAATTTATAGATTTGATAATTAAACCATACTGTGGGGATATATTTTCTGAATACCAACACGTGGCAAAGTGACACCGATGTGTCAGCTGAGATGCCACGTGTCCTGGTCGTGACGCCGAGGCGATCTCGGCAAGGCCGAGGTTATCTCCGAAGATATCAGAATCCGAGATAAATGGATAGGGGGCAAGAGTCCTAGAGTAAAGAGGGAACTTTGCTAAGATAAGGATAAAGCTCTTAGGGAGTTTATCTTTATCTCTTGTGAAATCCAAAGTAAGTACTGAGTTGGAGTCCATAGAAGTCAGGCTTCTAATGGGACTAGGATTAAGTGAACTATAAAAAAGAGGCACCCCCGTGGGTCTAAGGTACGCAATTTTATGCTTTGAGTAATGAGTTTAGCACTTGATTATCTTTGAGAGATATACTGACTTGATCGTCGGAGTGCCCCCGGGTGGAAGAGCCACCGCCGGAGCCTTTTCTTTCTGTTACAGGTTAGCTGAAACCATCTATTCTGCCGGTGCTCTCTAGCTGATTACTAAATGGGCAGTGTGATCAGAAAATCACTCACACAATTTGGTGCCGTCTGTGGGAACAAAAGGAGAATAGATGGCCAACGACAGATCGAAAGAGAAGGTTGGGGATGACACCCCTACTGAGAGTGGAAAACATATTGACCTTGGCGTCAAAAAAGACAACTACAACGAAGAAACTCGTGATAAGAATCACGGAGAAGATGACGTCGGCTAGGAGGGCAACGTGCCGCAGAAATCAAACCGAAGCAAGTATTATAACGAGGACGACTTCCAGCCACCGTTCCTGTCACAAGATACGCCGATTCCAGCAGCCAAGAAAAATGCCCAGGCAGGGAGGCAGAAGACAACTCCTACGACTCCTCAACACGATAGGACCAAGGAACATTCTCACCGGCCTTCAAGGGAGGTCAGACGAGGAGAATCAAGAAGGGGAGATTCATAGAGGACACATCGCACCAAGGAAGCTGACTCCAAAGAACATCGGCATGTTCAAGGGAAGGACCTCTGTTTCGACGCGACCAATGGAGGGAGGTCCAAAAGGACTCACAATGACACAGGAAGTAGTACACCAAAGAGGCTGAAATCCGGAGATAGCCGAGCTCCTGGACGAATCAAGGAGGATCTGAGGGATTACCTCCAGAGAAAGCGACAAGATGTCGAGGTGACCTCACCTGTCAAGCTGAGATAACACTGGATATGAGAAGACAAGAGCTCAGCCCAAGTAAGCCGATCCCGGATTCCAGATCTCGGATCCCAGATCCCAGAAGACAAGATCTCGGCCTAAGATGATTAGGTCCAAGAAGAGAAGAGTTTATCGAGATGATGTTTAACACTTGTTGAAACTTGAGAAAAGTTTACAAGTAGAAGTTAAATCGAGATTATGTTTGACACTTGTTGAAACTTGAGAAAAGTTTACAAGTTGAAGTTAAACCGAGATTATGTTTAACACTTGTTGAAACTTGAGAAAAGTTTACAAGTTGAAGTTAAACCAGGGTCCTGATTAAAGGAAGGAATGATATAGGTTCCATCACCTCAGGATGCCGAGGTAATAGAACCTAGGTGGCAGTTATGGGGACATAATTTTTGAATGACAACACGTGGCCAAGGTAACACCGAAGTGTCAGCCGAGGTGTCACATGTCCTGGTCATGATGCCAAGATGATCTCGGTTAGGCCGAGGTTATTTGCGAGAATACCAGAATCCGGGATAAGCAGATAAGGGACAAGAGTCCTAGAATGGGAGAAGGCTTCAGTTTGGGTAAAGATAAGACTCTTAGAGGGTTTATCCTAATCCTACTGGGAGTCCAAGATTAGCAGTAATCCTAAGTCCATTAGAGCTAGGCTTCTATTGGGACTAGGATCGAGTTTGCTATAAAAGAGAGGCACCCCCATGGGTCTAAGGTCGTTCAGGCTTAATCTATTCTGCCGGTGTTCTCCAGTTGAGTACTAAGTTGGCAGTGTGGTCGAAAATCTACCCAACATGCCTATCCAATACAGTGGTGGTAAAAAAGAAGAACGGTAAATGGAGGGTCTGTGTAGACTTTACCACCCTCAACAAAGCCTGTCCCAAAGACAGCTTTCCCCTGCCCAAAATTGACCAGCTAGTAGATGCCACTTCAGGGCATGGAAGAATGAGTTTTCTAGACGCCTACAGGGGGTACCACCAGATCGCCATGTACCCCCCAGACGAAGAAAAGACAGCGTTCATCACCCCAAAAGGCCTGTATTGTTACAGAGTAATGCCTTTCGGGTTGAAAAACGCAGGAGCAACTTACCAAAGGCTGGTAACCAAAATGTTCAAACACCTGATTGGCCGAACAGTAGAAGTCTACATCGATGATACGGTCGTAAAGACTAAGGAACCTAAGGGTCATCTTGCTGACCTAAAAGAGGTCTTTGATATACTCAAAACATACCGGCTCTGACTCAACGCATCGAAGTGCGCATTTGGGGTTGGATCAGGTAAGTTTCTGGGGTACCTGGTAACAAGAAAGGGCATTGAAGCCAGCCCAGATCAAATCAAGGCCATCCTAGAGTTGAAGAGCCCAACATCGGCAAAACAAGTGCAGATGCTATCTGGAAGGGCCGCAGCCCTAAACAGGTTCATCAGCAAAAGCTCAGACAAATGTAAACCCTTTTTCAACCTAGTGAAGAAGGCCACGGACTTCTTATGGACTGAGGAATGTGAGGCCGCTTTGGCCAACCTAAAAAAGTATCTGACCATGGCTCTAGTACTCTCAACACCTGAACCTGGAGAAGAACTGGTTTTGTATTTGGCAGTTTCAGAACACGCAGTAAGTGCAGTGCTAATCCGAGAGGAAAAAGGGGGAGCAAAAGGCTATTTACTATATAAGCAAAACCTTGGCTGATGCAGAAACAAAGTACCTACCACTAGAGAAATTAATGCTGGCCTTAGTAATGGCTTCAAAGAAGCTGAACCATTACTTTCAAGCGCACAAGATTATAGTGCTAACAGAGCACCCGCTGAAGTCCTTGTTACAACAAGGAGACTTAACTGGAAGAATAGCAAGATGGGCAGTGGCCTTGGGCCAGTATGACCTGGAGTTCAGACCGAGAACAGCAATTAAGGGCCAAGTTTTGACCGACTTCGTAGCAGAATTCACGCCAGAATCCATCGAACATCGAGCTCCGTTAAGCCAAGATGAACGATGTCCAAGCAAACAAGGAGAAGCCCAGCCAAAGGCAAAAGAACAAGGAAAGGAAAAACTCAGACCCTGCAGCATTTACATCGGCGACTCCTTTCGCCTGTTTGTTGATGGGAGCTCAAACCGGCAAGGAGCGGGGGCAAGAATAGTGTTGATATCCCCTGATGGAGAGATATTGGAACAATCTATTCGATTAGGGTTCAAGGCCTCAAACAATGAGGCAGAATACGAAGCATTGATTACAGGACTAAAGCTGGCAGTGGCAGCAGAAGCAGATGAGGTAATAATTTTTTGTGATTCTCAACTTATAGTAAATCAAACAACAGGAGAGTTTGCAACCTGAGATGAGAGGATGTCGGCATACGCAAAGGAAGTCATCAGGCTGGCAGCCTTGTTTCGCAACTGCTGACTTCTTCAAGTTAGCCGAGATGATAACAACCACGCCGACGCGTTGGCCAACTTGGCAAGCTCAATGCAAACTGGAAAAACAAGAACAATAATGATTGACTATCTATCAAACCCAAGCATAGAACAGCCAATCACAGAGCAAGAAGCAATATGTGTGGACTTGGGACCAAGATGGATGGATGCAATTGTTGTATTCCTGAAAGAGGGAAAGCTGCCAGAAAAGCATAAGGAGGCACACAAAGTCAGATTGAAGTCGGCATGATTCAATCTGACAGCAGACGGACATCTCTACAGAAGGTCCTTCACTGGACCCCTTTTAAGGTGCGTACACCCTTTGCAGGTTGAAGATTTTCTATACAAAATTCATGAAGGGATTTGTGGAAGCCACGCTGGGGCAGATCACTAGCTCACAGGGCCATTACCTAGGGGTATTAGTGGCCCTACATGCAAAAAGATGCAGAAGCCTACGTAAAGAAGTGTGAACAATGCCAAAGGTTCGTACCTTTGATACACCAGCCAGCTACTGACCTGAACCTTGTATCCAATCCATGGCCATTTGCCCAATGGGGCATGGATCTCATTGGGCAGTTGCCCCAAGCAATTGGGCAAAGGAAGTACTTACTGGTAGTAACAGATTACTTCATGAAGTGGATAGAAGCAGAACCTCTTGCCCAAATCCGAGATGTGGATGTCAAGAACTTCATATGGAGAAACATCATCACCAGATTTGGCATTCTAAGAGCAATAGTTGTCGACAACGGAACGCAATTTGACAGCAAACTCATCAAGAACTTCTGTGCAAAATTCAAGATAAAGAATTACTTTTCAACACCAAGTTTTCCCCAAAGCAACGGGCAAACAGAAGCATCCAACAAAGTAATCTTGGATGGGATAAAGAAGAGACTGCAGGCAGTAAAAGGAAAGTGGGTAGACGAGTTGCCCAATGTACTCTGGGCATATCGAACTACGCCGAGAAGATCAACAGGGGAAACCCCCTTTGCCATAGCCTATGGCACAGAAGCAGTCATCCCTCTGGAGATTGGTATCCCAGGGATCAGAACTCAGGGAGTAGAGAATGAGACCAATGACATACTTCTAGTCCGAGATCTGGATCTCTTAGAAGAAAGAAGGGAGAAAGCTGCAATTCAGCTCGCAGCATACCAGCAGCAACTTGCTAGAGCTTATAATAAGAAGGTCAATCCAAGGGAATTTCAGGTCGGCGACCTAGTCCTGAGAAAAGTTGTTGGCAACAAGAAGGACCCCAGAGAAGGCAAGCTTGGACCAAACTGGGAAGGACCCTACAGAATCACTTCGGTATTGGGCAATGGAGCATACTGACTTGAAGACAATGAGGGCAAAGCATTGCCAAGACCTTGGAACACTTGTAATTTGAAATTTTTTTATCATTAGATGTTCCTTGTTATTTTTTACTGACATCATCAATAAAATTTTAGCAGAGTTCTCCAAAGACTTGTGAATTGATAAAAGATGCATAATGATTGTTTCTGAATAATGAGAATCCAAGTGGAACTCAGGTTCACATTAGGGGCAGAGAGAAGACAGTAATGCTTAACGCTTGTTAAAATTTGTAGCAATTTACAAGTTGAACTTAAGCCGAGATAATTGTTTATCTTCACTTGTTGAAATTTGTAGCAATTTACAAGTTGAAGTTAAACTCAAGTAATGCTTAACGCATGTTGAAATTTGTAGCAATTTACAAGTTGAAGTTAAGCTGAGATAATTATTTATCTTCACTTGTTGAAATTTGTAGCAATTTACAAGTTGAAGTTAAATTGAAGTAATGCTTAATGCTTGTTGAAATTTGTAGCAATTTACAAGTTAAAGTTAAGCCGAGATAATTGTTTATCTTCACTTGTTGAAATTTGTAGCAATTTATAAGTTGAAGTTAAACTCAAGTAATGTTTAACACTTGTTGAAATTTGTAGCAATTTACAAGTTGAAGTTAAGCCGAGATAATTGTTTATCTTCACTTGTTGAAATTTGTAGCAATTTACAAGTTGAAGTTAAACCGAGATAATTGTTTATCTTCACTTGTTAAAATTTGTAGCAATTTACAAGTTGAAGTTAAGCCGAGATAATTGTTTATCTTCACTTGTTGAAATCTGTAGCAATTTACAAGTTGAAGTTAAACTCAAGTAATGTTTAACACTTGTTGAAATTTGTAGCAATTTACAAGTTGAAGTTAAGCCGAGATAATTATTTATCTTCACTTGTTGAAATTTGTAGCAATTTGCAAGTTGAAGATAGACCAAAGACAAGAAACTTGCGAGGTATATCATCGGTTGGCATAACCGAGGTGCGTCACCCCGAGAAGGTTACACAAAGGAGGAAGAGTGTACATATGTAGAATATTCTAAGTATAGAATCGTGCAAAAACAAAAAAGGAAAGACAGGAGTGCAAGCACTTAGAAAAGAAAAGTTATATTCATTCACCAAAGGGCACATCGGCCACACAAAAAGCATACACTGTTCCAAAAGATAAAGAAGCAACAAAATACAAGTAAGCAAAAGAAGAACATAAAACTAAGGCTCCACTCCTCCAAATTGTTGAATTTGAAGATCAGATACCACCTCGGCCTCCTTTTTTGCCACTATCTCGGCGTCAATTTCTTGGAGAGTTTCTTCAACAGTCTTGACCTCAGAAGGGATGTCGGCTGGTGTGATGTCGGGAACAGCTTCTTGGACAACCTCATCGCCTTCTTCATCTTGAGTCAAGTCTAGGACTTGCTCATTCTGAAGAGGGGACTTGGCTTCATCAGCATCTTTTGATTTTCTAATCAAAGCCTCGTCCTCTTCCTCCTCGACCTCATCCTCAGCATCAGATTCGCTGACATCTTCGCTTGGAGTTGGGACTGGAGGAAATGGCAAGGGAATGGTGTCGGCCTTCCGCAATGGAGAGTCATCAGGAACATTAAGCTTTTTAAGAAGGGACATCCAACCAAGGGTGAAACCCTTGTTGCATGTCTCCTTCACTTGTTTTTCATAGGCCTCAGTAACGTCGGCTATACCCTGTGAGTACGCCTTTTCGTCAGCGTCTTTGATTTCAGCTTCTTTGGTGGCCAAGGCCTCTTGAAGCTCTTTTTCAGCTTGGGCCATTTTTTCCTCGGCCTCTCTCCTTTGCGATTTGGCCACCTTCCTAATGGCCTCAGCAGCCTCAGCCTTTTCTTCGGCTTCGGTCTGAGCCTTGATGGCTTCCTCAGCTTGGTCTTCCAGCTTCTTCATTTTTGAATGGAGGCCTTTGCTGGTCTTTTGGAGGCTAGAGACCTCCCTCTTCATCTTGGCAAGCCTCTCCCTGTTCTCAAAAGACTGCATTGAGAAAGAGTGGGCATGCTGGATGGCCTGAAAAAAAATAGAGGTATTAAAGAATATTCAAAGTACGAAATAAAGAGAAAAAAAAATTTACCAAGTAGAAGACGTTTACCAGAACTGAGTGCTGTAACATTAAGGCATAGTTCTCATACTCGCTATACTGGGCGTTCCGCTCCAGGTAACCTGGGAGAAGTAGAGCGGTACTGAGTGCAACGCTGACATTGATATCATCGGTGCAGTCACTTGCCATTACGGGCTTATCCTCTAGGGTGATTTCGGGGGCCCAGAGAGCATCTGGTTTCTTTGACCCTGAAGTCGTTGCAGTTGACCTCGGCCTTTTTGATTTAGAGGATTCGGAAGGCGGTACTTCGGCAGACCTCTTCGAAGGGACAGAGGTAGTTTTCTGACTTGGAGCCAGTTTTGGGGCTGGCAGAGTGTCCTCAGTCTCAACCTGAGTCACTTTCGCCTTCGGTTGAGCTTTCTTAATTCTTTTTGGTTTTGCTGGAGGTTGGGTTTGTGTTGGTTGTTCATCAATGGATGATGGAATGTTGGCTAGGAGGTCTTTAGCAACTGGCTTTGCGCGACCCATCTCGGCTGTAAGAACAAGACGTCGGCGACGCTTTCTTTGGGATGGTGGAATGAGGTATGGAGCCGAGATCGACGGCTGTTCTGCTGGATCAGAGGTTGATCCTTGGTCTGTTCGTGATGTTGGTGCAACTGGAAGAGTTGTAGCAGAGGGAGGAGAAAGCTCTTCTTCTTCTTTTTCCTGGGGACGTCGGGGAGAGCTGATTTGTATGTTGGGATGAAGTTAAGAAGCAGGGGTGCCTTTCGCTTCTGGACTGGCAGGTCCAGTAATTTCTTTAAATCCTTGCTGGGAACAAAGGATTGACGAAAATTTTTCGGTGGCTGACGAACAGCTGCAAGAAGAACAAAACGTTAGAACCAGACAAAGTATCTAAGACTTCAAAAGAAAACAGGCAAAGCTGAATATTGGGCTTTTACCCTTGCCCTCTAAAACTGATCGGGGAAGAGGGTAGAGATGGATGTCCTCGTCTGGAGCAAACTCCCAATTTTTCGAGGTAATGAGGTAGTCATCTCCAGCCCCTTTGTTGGAGTCTGGGAGGTCGGCTACAATTTTGAATTCTGTAGACCTCGGCTTAAGGTAATAAATGTAGCCTTTTTCTTTCAAATTAAGGGCACACATGGTATAGCAATATTGAATATCGGCTAGGGTGATCCTAGCGTTTTCCTGTTTAGCTAAGGTAATGGCACCAAAGATCACTCGATAGGAGTTGATTGCCAGTTGCATGGGGTTCAACTTATAGTAATGAAGAATCTCGCGAAAAAGAATGTTGAGTGGGAGCCGGAGTCCGCACTTAGTAAAAGCTACAATGGGAAAGGGCATGGCGTTTTCTGTAGGCATGATAGAGTCATCATCCCCAGCCAGCCTCAGATGGACATCGGCAGGGATGGAAAACTCTTGCCTAAAGTACTCAAGTTTGATTGGGGTATCTACCCTATGTTTCCACATACCCATGATATCGGCTTGAATTAGAAGGGTTGAAATTCAGAAAAAGATGTTTCTTATTGATGGAACCTCAGCAAAAACCTAGGTTTGGGCTGATACAGAAATTTGTAAGGAATGTTTTAGTTTTTTCCTAAAAATGTGGGTTCTACAAACAAATCCCAAACCTAAAGCTATGAAGATGAAGATCAAAGACACAGATCTGGAAAAGATACAAAAACAGAAAACAAATACGAAGTTTGAGAATCAAGAACAGAGATGGATTATCAAGAACATGAAGAATACAAAGGGTTGAAGGCCAAGAACAGTGGCAAGGCGTACAAGAAGAACTATGAACAATACATGTATATAGGGCATAAAACGAAATCAACACATTCAGGTGTATGAATCGCAAATTAAAAGTTTCAGTAGATGCAGTAAAGGCAACAGGTAATGAAGAATATTAACAGAATTGAAAACGAAAGGAACAGTAGCTTACCAGAAAAGAGTGAAGCCGGTATGAAGATTGCCGAAGTCAGACGAAGATTGCAAGAGTAACAGAATAGCAAAAACTTCACCAGAAAGACGGAAAGGAAGACAATTGCAGAGCTTAGAGCTTGAGCAATGGAGGATTCGAAAGAAAGAGTTTAGAGAGAGGAAAAACAAGAGAAATCAGATGCAAAAGTGAAAAAAGGAAGAAAGATGGAAAGATTTTGTCAAAAATGAAAACGGTAGCAAAAAAGTAATCAATACGCCTAGAAGAGCGCATACGTCAGACGGCGCACGTGAGAAAGAGATGACTTATGAGCGCGTCATGAACACGGTCCAATGAGATGAAGACGCATGAATGAAACGGTTGAGTAAATGATGCGTGACAGCTCACACACGTGAAAGAATTCACTGGAATTCTTGTTCTCCGAAGAGAACATGTCGGCTTGAAATAAATGATCTCGACTGAAGAGTTCGAAAGCCGATATACAGGAAAAAGTATCAATATAGATTCCATCACCTCAGAATGCCGAGGTAATAGAACCTAGGGGGCAGTTGTGGGGATATATTTTCTGAATACCAACACGTGGCAAGGTAACCGAGATGCCACATGTCCTGGTCGTGACGCCGAGGTGATCTCAGCAAGGCCGAGGTTATCTTCGAAGATATCGGAATCCGAGATAAACGGATAGGGGGCAAGAGTCCTAGAGTAAAGAGGGAACTTTGCTAAGATAAGGATAAAACTCTTAGGGAGTTTATCTTTATCTCTTGTGAAATCCAAAGTAAGTACTGAGTTGGAATCCATAGAAGTCAGGCTTCTAATGGGACTAGGATTAAGTGACAATAAAAGAGAGGCACCCCCGTGGGTCTAAGGTACGCAATTTTATGCTTTGAGTAGCGAGTTTAGCACTTGATTATCATTGAGAGATATACTGACTTGATCGTCGGAGTGCCCCCGGGTGGAAGAGCCACCACTGGAGCCTTTTCTTTCTGTTACAGGTTAGCTAAAGCCATCTATTCTGCCGGTGCTCTCTAGCTGATTACTAAACGGGCAATGTGATCATAAAATCACTCACAACATACTATAGGGTGTGATTCTGTAACTGTTTGTTCCCATAAGAGAGTAACTGACATCAAGTAAGATTTGATTAGTTCTTAATTTGATAATTTGTTGGTTTTAAATTATCAAACCAACTCATAAGTTTGGTTCACATACCAAACCAACTGATAAGTTTATCACTTACACATCCATCTCCATTTCTATATAGGGATACGTTTGCAAAAATTTGAAGTAGGCAGAAGATGATTGACACAATAGTCAATAGACTCACCAACTTAAACAAATTTGATCTCTTTTGGGGAAGAATTTGCCTCAGTCTATTTTTCTCTTTTTCTTTTTTATTGATGAATTTGCCTCAGGGATAAATTAGGATAATTTTCATAATTCCTCTTATTCTTATTTGATTGTTTCAATTATTTTGTTTGCTAACTAACAAAATGAATCCAGAGAAATTATGAATATTTTCTTTGCTTAATTAAATGATAATTTTGTCGTACATCCATAAATTTTGCATGGTTTGCCTAATTCATTCATATACCTCTTTCATATAGATGTTGCAAGTTCTCGTAAGAGATTAACTAGACCAGAAACAAGAGCTTATACTGCAAAAAGATAAAAACGAGAAAAGCAAGACAACAATGAGACAAAAAAACAAGAAGATAACAAAGAGGGAACCACAGGAACAACAACAACAATCAAACAAGCAGCAAGGGTGAAAAGACAGAGACATCACAAACAAGAACCTGCAAATGAAGCTCAAAAACAATCAGAAGCAAAAGAAAAAATAAGCGAACAGCAACAATCCATTGAAGGTAAAAAGCAATAGCAACTTATATGGATGTCACACGTTTTATCAGTGTTTCTTTGGTTAATTAAATGACAAATTTGATTGTATATCCATAAATTTTGCATGGTTTGCCTACTTCATTAATATCCTTCTTTTATATAGATGTTGTGAGCTCTCTCATGACATTATCTATGCCAGAAAGAAGATCTTTACCAGTAAAAACCCAAAAGCAAGAAGAGGAACAAAACAAAAAAAAAGCAATAGGGCAACAAAAAGGAAACTGCAAGAACAGCAACAAGAACCAAACAACAAGAAAGGGAGAAAAAACAGAGACATCAGAAATAAGAACCTGCAGATGAAGCTCAAAAACAAGCAAAAGCAAAGGAAAGAATAAAGAAACATTAACAATCCATTGAAGGTAAAAAACAATAGCAACTTAAATACATGTCACACGTGAATTGGTGCAATGAATTCCTTCCCAACTATTGCCACATGCATCTGACCCAACTCAATTGAGTGGTCTGTTTTGCTGATCATTATTAGAACTCTTCACTGTATAAACTTTGTTTACTTAATTACATAATAAATTTTGTCATAATTCTTCTTATTCTTCTTTCTTTGTTTGAATTATTTTTTTTGCTAGCTAACAAAATCAATACAGAAAAATTATGAATATATTCAAGTTTTATCAGTGTTTCTTTGCTTAATTAAATGATAAATTTGGTTGTATATCCATAAATTTTGCATGGTTTGCCTACTTCATTGATATCCTTCTTTTATATAGATGTTGTGAGCTCTCTCATGACATTATCTATGTCAGAGAGAAGATCTTTAACAGCAAAAATCCAAAAGCAAGAAGAGAAAGACAAGAAAGAGACAAAAACAAGGACAGCAGAAGAAAACAGCAGAAGGATGAACCTCCAAATGAAAAGCAAACAGCAACAAGACAAAAAAAAGAAACAGCAACAAAAAGGAAAAGACAGGAAGAAAAGACAGCAATAAGAGAAACAACCAGCAAACAGGAAGAAAGGAAGAAAAGACAGAGACAGCAGAAGGATGAACCTGCACATGAAGCTCCAAAACAAGGACAACAAAAAGAAACAATAACCAAACACCAACAACAGAAAAGAACAGAAACAAGAACCAAGCCCCCAACACAACAAACAAGAACCAAACCAGCACAAACCAAAAGGCAAGAAGAAAACAGAGGGAAGAAAAACAAGAAGTGATCAAATTCATGATCGTGAAGCAAAATATGTGTACCGCTCAAACATGCTATCCCTCATCAGATTCTTTAATGCCACGAAACTTGAAAAGGAGCATTTCTAAATATTGAAAAAGACTCCCTTCTTCCTTCTGGTTGACATTTTGTCAAAGAAAAAGGTGCAAAAAGCAGATTCAATAAAATATGATGATGTGGTTGCAAAAATCTTGCAAACATACCAAATGGATGGAACCACATTTGAAATTGGAAGGAAGAAGCTGAAGTTGAAAAGAAATGATTTCAAGTTAATTTTTGGGATTGCATGTGGACAAAAGAAGATGCATCTTGTATATGGAAGAAAAGATGACATAGATTTGGTAAAAAGAAGGAAAATAAGAGAGAATAGAATGACAAGTGGTTCAATCCAAAAATTGATAACCAAACTTTTGAGAATCAAAAAGAAGGAAGACATAGAAGATGTTGTGAGGCTTGTGTGCCTCTTGATTTGCTTGCTCTTGTTATATCCTGGTACTGGCACTACAATTGGTTGGGGGTTCATGAAATATCTTGAAGATATTGACAAAATGAAGTCTTATGATTGGTGCGACGCAGCAAAGCAACATCTCACAAAATCAATAGAAAGAAACATCAACCAAATTGATAAAGTGTCCGGATGTGTGATGGTCATATTGGTAAGTAAATATCTCACTTATAACTTATGAACTATAATATTTACGTTTACTAAATACTTGTTTATAACATTTTTTTCTTTCTTCAACAGTATTGGATATGCAAACACACAAGCACCATCAAACCCAATGCCAAAAATGCAATCCCAAGATTTGCTAAATGGAACATCACATGTTTGGGGACAGAAATTGGCAAGTTCATCCTTGCAAGAGCTAAAAGATATTGTGGTATGCAATGCTAACCTTTGTTTTGTGTAAACAAATGATAGATTTTCTTATGCAGTGATAAATTTTTGTTCACACTGATATATTTATTTAATTTGCCTAATTGAGTAACAAATTTCCCTTACTTTACCTAATTGAGTGAAAAATTCTTTTATCTAGTAAATGTTTTTCTATTTGTCTACTGTGCATGAGTTTTGTTTAATATTTACTTTATTAGCTTACTTTTGCTAATTCACTGATAAAATTTGATATACAATGACAGGTTTGCTTACTATGCCCAGTTCAGTGATGAAATTTGCTATAACAATCATAGATTTGTTTAATTTTCCTAATTGAGTGATAAAATTTCTTATGAGAAATTTATCTCTGAAATTTGTATCATATCATTCATTTTTTTTTATTTTCATATATATAGGAGAACAATTTGAAGCACACAGATGAAAAGAAAAAAACATACCGAATGTTGCTAGGAGAAATTCAGGATAAAGATGAAGATGAAGATGAACATGAAGATGAAGATGCTGATTTTCAGCAACAAAATCAAGCTGAAATTTCTGAAATAGAAGAACAAACATTGACTGAAAACAAATCCAAACATAAAATATGGGAACCAGTTCCACACGAAATATGCCTTGAAAAGAAAAAGAAAACAGTACCCTTTGAATCACAAAAGAGTGAAGGAAACAAAGTTGACAAAGAGCCTGAAGCGGATCCAAATCTGGTAGAAGTACTTGTTTTTGAGAGGATAGAAGATGACATGCTCAAAATGGAAAAGTAAAAAATGGAAAGGGACATCCTTCAAACTGCAAATGATAACCTGCAACAGCAACTCAACAAGTTGAAAAAGGAAATGCAAGAACAGCACAAAAAACAAATGCAAAGGAAAGATGAAGAAATCAAAATACTCCATGAGAGAATTGCAACATTGGCTGAAGTAAACAAGTACTCGGAAGAACAACACACACAACAGCAGCCTGCAATGAAGAAATTGAAAACTTCAAACGAAATTTTCAACATCTTACCAGAAAAATCAAGGCAAAATCTCATTGCACATTGGGCGAATACAAAAAAACAAGTAACAATCTTCTCTCTTGACTCCTGTAGTTCACTTTTGCCCACTGTTTATCATTAACTCATTTTGAATTTATAAATATCAAATATTCCAAAAATATTAATAAATTTATTATTCCAACACTAATAACCTTTTTTTTCAAGGATCAGCCAGTGTGGCAAGGATCTCACCATGGAACCTATGTCTACTTAAATGACATTGACAAAATATTGAAGGGTCAAGATTTGGCAGGCATTGTAAGTTGAATTTGTAACTCATTAAAATAACATTTTAGTGTTTCATTTATATTAATTCCTTGTTTTGTTTTTTTGTTTTCAACACAGGTAATAGATGCATATGCAGAACACTTGCTTGCACAAAAACAAGGAACAACATCATTCGTATTCATTTCAAGTTGCCATGTAAGTAACTACTTTGCTTAAGTGAGGAACGGCACTTGTTTTGTTTTTTATCAGTGTATAACCTCTGTTTGCTTAACTGAGTAACTAGTTGAAACATATGACACTACATTCCCTCTTCAATTGGCCATGTTTCCTAATTCAAAGCTTGACATGTGAAACAAAAAGTCAAGCAAACCAAACCAGAATTTCTAACTCAGATTTCATAATCACTATTATATATTTTGACATTGTTATTGTGGCGTCACAGTATGAGTAAATCCCAGACTTTAATTACAAATTATGGGCACTTTTTTGGGTTTTTGAAACTACTGTATATGATATTGAGAACTTCAACAAATATTGAGATGTGTTGAAATTGAAATAGCTTGATTATATGCTATGATGTTGCTGGACATAGTTCACTTTCATTTTGTTAGTGGTGAAGCCTCATAGAGCTCTTGTTTCATGTAATTTATTAAGTAATGGACAACTTTCATTACAACTATGGAATGAAGAGAATCATGATATATATATATATATATATATATATTAGTAGATGTGCACACTCACATGAGTATACTTGAAATAAGCAGTATGGATATATAGCCTATTACAGATCATCTATGAATATTTATAGAATGAAAGAGAAGCATAGTATAGATGTATTAGGGGATATAAAGATCCATTTCACGTGGAGGAGAAAAAAAGGCCTCAAGACACCAATAGATGTGTTCCCTTTATATGTAGTATAAATGAATTTTGCAATGCACTGATAAATTTTGATATGGATTGATAAAATTTTGATCACAGTGACAAAGTTTCATACTCACCACCTATTTAATTTGAAAAAGTTTAAAGTTAAATTAACATTATTTTTTTTATTTATATTTGTTAGCACTTGTTTACTACAAAAGATGAGGAAGCAAGAACACGAATGCTCAACAAAATAATGCCTGAAGCAATGAAAGCAAGATACCTTCTGTTCCCCATTCACCAAAATTTTCACTGGACAATACTTGTCCTTGACATTAAAGAAGCTTCATGGAAATTCTACAATTCGATGAGACCAAGGAGAGCACTGCCTAAAGATCCACACTTCAATGCTGCAAATGAAGTGGTAAAAATCTTTTCACTATCAAATTTACCATTAATCCAATACATAATATCTGATCCATGCTTAATTATACATCAAAATTTTATACATTAATATATTTATCATTCTTCAAATCCATGGTTTCTGATTAATATTTTCAACTGACTTTCTAATACAACAATTATACAAATGTATATGTTGTAGAGACAGATTATTGAAAAATACATAAAGCATGAGAACCCAACTCTCATTCACCTTGCTAAATTTGAACAGCAGACAGACAACGTCATCAACAACCCACAGCAAGATGACACATCGTAAGTTTATCAATAACAAAACAGTATTATTAAAAAAAAAAAAAAGCAACAAAACCAAATTATAATATTTTGTTTTCAAAATATTTTTGCAGGCTTGATTGCGGAATCCTTGTTTCCTACATCATAAGGCAATATGTTTCCAATAAAAACATAATGCCTACTTTTACCAAGGAAGAATGCAATCAACTGAGAGCTGATATGTTAACTGTCTTCTTGACTGACCAACAAGCTGCTCAACGACAAATACCTGATCAAAACATTGATGACTTGCCTCTGCAATAATCAACACATCTGGAATAGAAGAAAACAAACGGACAGTGTTACCTGTATTTTGATATGTTACAGTCTTACCTGTATTTTGATGATTTTGGTTCTTACTTTAATCCAATGAATATTACAATGCTTCGTTGTTACAATGTCAAAGTTATGGACAGTGCTTGGTTGTTACAATGTCAAAGTTATGGACAATGCTTGCTTGTTACAATCTCAAATTTGCTTCAATGAAACATTCAGTCTTCTGTAGCCATATCATTACCAGACCTGGTTTTTCATATCAGTCTTGTTATCCAAATTTCATTCAAAAAATTGATTCTAATCTGAGTATTTGTGTTGAATTTAAAGGTTAATAACAGGTTTGGAGTCATTATACTGATAAGTTTATTTTTTATAGTGTTTTGTTTACCCTGATAAATTTATCACTGTTAACACTGATAAATTTACCAATGTTCAAACGAAAAAACTAGCGACTCTCTCTCTCTCTCTCTCTCTCTCTCTCTCATTCTTTTTCCCCAATTCAAGTAAACAAAACACTATAAAAAATAATAAAAAATTTACCTAATTGAAAATTAAAACACAAGCACTATTACATTGTCCAAATTAGAAATTAAAATACTGTTACAATTTGTAGATATTCCCAACTTTGAGAATGAATGTAAGAACATGCCATCCTTGGTGATTTCTGAATAATCAAAACCATTTGATACTTCAGTTAAACAACTCAAACATCCAAAGCTAGCTTCTGAGTGACCACAAAACAGTATGCAGACTAAGAACTTGTTGCTAAACCAAATAAACATGGTAATTGATTTAAAAAATTTTGCTTTCTAAAGCAATTAACACAACAAATGTGCAATTATGTATTCTAGAGATTTAATCTACACCTTTGTATTGTGGAAATGTTTCCTAGAAAAACTAGATAACTCCATACAATGATAAATTTATCACTGTAGAAAAAAACATTTGCTTGGATATAACAGTGATCAATTTATCAACCACTGACATAAATGTAATAAACCATCAACTCTTCCCACACAATAGGTGATAAATTTATCATTCTTCAAAATAACAAAATTCAAGAACCACATTAATGGTACATTTATCATTCTTACAAAAAAACAATCCATCAACTTGTCCAAACCAACCAGTGATAAATTTATCACTTTATAAAACACCAAAAAACAGCAACTACATTTAACCCAAATCAAATAATATAAATATGTGAAACTTAATCCTGTAAAAATATCAGCAAAAAATATAATTTCTGATCAACAAATTCCTCAATCATTCAATACGAGTACCAAAATGATACATCTTTCAAAAAATACTCAATCATTCAATGCAAGTAACACCTCTCAACTCTCAAACAAAGTAATTCAATTAAAATCAATACAACTAAAGCAAAGCTTGTTTACATGTCTTCCGATTATGAGTTCCCATCTTTCCACACCTCCTGCATCTAATTCTCTTGATTTCGCCCTTAGAAGGTATTCTCTCCATTCTTGGACGTCCAGCTGGTCTCTTACAAAGAGGAGGTAAAACAACGTCATCATCAACAACTACATTTGGCTTCCACATACTAGGAACTGGATAGATAGAATGTGAATAAGAATCACAATAACTACTAACAGGTAGTAATCATCAAGAAAGCAATTCAGATCCTTCCCACTCCTCTTTATAGCACAAAAACCATGTTTGCAAGGAAAAGAATCAATTTCCCACAATCGACAAGAACAACAACGTTTACCAATATCAACCATAATTGAATGATCCAATTGGATTTCATAAATGTCATCGCTACATTTCTTAACTATCCATGCGTTTGTATCATTAAAAGCTTCTTCTAACTTTTTCTCTGCAAAAGGACAAACAATACGATTCCACTTATTCCCAACTTCTCTCATTCTTGAAAATTGCTCTATTAGTTTCACCCGTATAGCATCAACAAGACTAGTTGAAAACAAATGGCGTTCATCCCTAATCCATGAATTAAAAGATTCCGCAGCATTTGTGCACATTTCACCATACCTCTTGCCTTGAAAATAAACGTTACACCAACACTCATTAGGCAAATCCTCAAGAAACCTCTCAACACTACGACCACAACGACCCTTAAATTCTTCAAATAGCTCATTAAACAACTCAATAGTAGGAGCATATGCACATCTACTAAAAAGAGTAAGCAAATACTCTTTTGATTTACGACTCTTCACTGACAAATAAGTCTTCAAGTTTGTCTTCAAATGCATTAGACAAAAAGAATGACAAGAAAACGGAAAGACCTCAGCTAAAGCTTTCAGCAAACCTCCATGTCGATCAGTAACAAACGCAATATCCCTCTCCGGAGTCAAAATACCTAATAACTTTGACAAGAACCAATGCCAACTGTCATAACTTTCACCATCAATAATCGCAAAACATAACGAATACAAACCTACAAACAAAATATATATATATACAAGCTATCAGTAACAAATTAAAAAGATTACAAAAAGAAAATCAAAACACAAAGTATATAACATATAGCACCAGCCATAGATAAATTTATCACTGTATAAATATAAAAATTTAACAAAAAGTATACAGCATAAATTTATCACTAATAGATTGACCATACTCAATTATCAGCACTCTCCAGTAACAAAAATGATAGAATTATCACTATTTCAATAATAATAACACATAAACACAAAATATACCTTGGTTACCATCTTTTGCCGTAGCAGCCAATAAACAACCTTTGTGTCTTCCTTTCAAAAAAGTTCCATCAAGCATCAACACAGGCCTACAATACTTGAAACCATGAATACATGCCTCAAAAGCGAAAAACAAGCATTTGAAATGTCTTCCTTTACTATCAATATCAAATTCCATATCAAAAACACTCCCCGGATTGCAAGCATTAGCGGCATCAACATACCAACGAAGATCGTCAAATGATGATGAATAGTCACCAAAAACAAGACCCCTTGCTTTTTCAACACCCATCCAAGCTCGCCGATAAGAAACTTCTATTCCATAATAGTCCTTGAAATCACAAACCACCTCACCAACCAATGTCAAAGCCTTGTTACGAATATCACTAGAAATTAGCCCACCAATCATACTTGAAGTCATCCTAGCATGTTTAATTGTACGAAAAGAAGATCCACAAGTATGAACATCATCAAATTGTTTAATAACAAAAGCTTTACTTTAATTTTCCACTCTAGCATGCACGCTCCATAAACATCCCAAATCAGCCCTTCTCTTACAATGAACAGTGACACGATCCTTATCATTCTTAACGAAATCAAAATTAAAACCGGAATGAATAGAATACTTTGACAACGCATCTTGAAATTCAATAACTCCTTCAGCAAACCTTTGTCCCACTCCTTTCATACAATTAACCCACCCATCGGAGAGCAAAGGTTTCCGTTGATTTGAATAAAATGAAGGCAAAAAATTAGTTTCACAAACAACACTACTACTACTACTACTACTACTACTACTACTACTACTACTAGCTTCACCATCACAAATCATATAACCTTCACCCAAAGAACAACACTTTACAAAAACATCAATACGATGAATATCACAAGAAAGTGCCAGTCCAACCATAACCTCCAAATCCTCTTCACTTTCTAGACCACAAGAAGAATGTCCAGCCATTGAATACGGCATATTCAAAGAACTACCAACTAACTCACTCCACTTTGCACACAATTTATATACTAAATCCTTGAAATTAAATCCATCATTATACTTGATAACCAATGTCACACCTCTAAACTTGCACATAAGAAACAAACAATTCTCCATCACTATAAATCCTGCAACAAACAACAATTACATTTCAGAAAACAACTCAAACACCCTAAAACAAAATCAAATACAGTGATAAAATTATCTCTTATTCCCATACTCACTCATAAATTTATCACTATTGAAAAAGTTAATACAACATCACCCCCAAAATACACAGTGATAAAATTATCACTGTATAAAATAACAAACCAACACCTGTGTTCAATCAACACAATTTCGTAACCAAAAAAAATAAAAATCTAAAATTCAATCAACAAATACATATCTCAAAACTTTCAATATCATGATCAAAACACAAATTCAATCACAACAGAAACAACAGAGTAACAACAATATCACCACAAAATCAAAATCACCAACTCAAACTAAAAAGAACCAAAACATTGAAATTGAAATCAAAATCAAACATACCAGTCGACCTAACTCCACAACACCACAAATCAGAAAATGTAGCTATACACCAAACGCGAAATCGCAAATAGGAAGAATCACCAAACACGCAATCGCAAATCACAAATCGCAAAGATACACCAAGCGCGAAATCAAAAATCACGAAGCTCCACAAATCGCGCAATCAGAAATCACGAAGCTCCACAAATCGCGAAATCAAAAATCACGAAGCTCCACAAATCGTGAAGATACAGCAGCAAATCGTGAAGTTCCACAGAAATCCAAATCACAAACACAATATTCTAATGGAAAATCCAAACAGAAATGCGCCAGAACAGAGGAGGGGTAAAACGGTACAAAAAAAAAAGTCTTAGGACCTGTTGGTGCACAAGATCAAAAGTCAAGACTAAGAGGGGACTAAGTGAAAAACTCAAGACCGGCCAGTAAAAAACCCATTTATTATGTGGATCGAATTGGTCCAGTTGGGATACATGGGCTCATTATGAACCTTATTTTGATAGATATTTGTTACTTTGAGTGGAACTTGGGATTTTTTATTTATTTATAATTTTCTCTAAAATATTCAAAGAATTTCTAGGCAACAATAAAAACACCAAAAAGGATCGTATCTCGATGGACCTTACTCTGTGGATCTATAGAATAACCAAAAAGTTCTTTTACTCCGACATGAGATGCTGATTATAAGAAGAAAAACTTCGCCACATACAGAAGATAAGAATACCACACACAATATATATATATATATATATATATATATATATATATATATTAAAAGAGAGAGAGAGAGGGGGGCTGAAGTTGGTGAGTAATCTTCGGTAGCTAGAACATATAGTAAATTTGTACATTGCTTCTTCAGTGAATAACTATTGAGAAATGTTCCGGCATGCAATGGATGTAACCAGTGGCGGAACCAAAAAATTAAGGTAGAGGGAGCATTTTATAATTTTAATTTTTTTTGGTGATCAACAATAAAATAATAATAATTTTATAAGCTAAATTTAAGTATAAAAATTTAATTATTTATTATTAATAGCAACTAACCAAAATTCTATAATAATGTAGAATAACTCGGAAGTATGCAATTTCAACACAAAAAATTACAAATTAAAATTCTTAATTTTAGAAAATAAAAGCAAATCATTTATAGCACAAATCATTATAAAATTTCTATAATTTTTATTTGATAGAAAAAATATTAGAGAGATAATATTGATTATAAAAATGTGTTTTGAATAGAAATTATTAGATAATCACAGAATATTATGTGGTGTTGATGACGTGGTGCTTTGGATATAAGAAATCGCAACTCACACTCAGTGATTCACTTGAATATTATCTTCCAATTATCTAACAATAATGAGTTCCATTCATAAAATTTGACGCTATATTATTGATTTAGACCACCACATAAATAACACCACATGACGCTCCAAGAGTACTAAATAAACTACATATTGTGTGTGAACAATGCAAAAAAAAAAAATTCAAAACTGAAGGGGGGCACGTGACCCTCCTAGCCCTGCTGTGGCTCTGCCACTGTATGCAACCCTATATAAAATTAAGTTCATGAAAAGTTATGTGATTATCCGAATTTATATTGAATTTACATATACATACATACATATATATATATATATATATATATATATATATATTTGAAATTTACACCACTTAAGGCTTGGTTTGGTTTGGTTTTGGTTTAGAAAACATACAATTTATTGTTTCCTAATTATTTTTACTACTATTGTTTTGGCAAAATAAACAATTTTATTGATATTGTATATAATATATTTCTCTCCCTTTCATTTCCTTTTAAGTTTGGTACTATCTCCCTAAGCATATTGCCAGCTAAAGTCTGTAGAATCCATTTCTACAGATACACATTGAACTGGTCAACCATGATTCTCTTTATGTTTTCACGTTAGTTATTTCTTATCGACTTAAAATTTTGAGACTACTAAAAAATATAATTTTTAGAAATATAGATTGAAAAATTGAATAGAATTATAAGAGAGTAGAATTGTAGGAATATATTTTCTGAGTACCAACACGTGGCAAGGTGACGCTGACGTGTCAGCCGAGGTGCCACGTGTCCTGGTCGTGACACCGAGGTGATCTCGGCAAGGCTGAGGTTATCTCCGAAGATATCAGAATCCGAGATAAGTGGATAAGGGACAAGAGTCCTAGAATGAAAAGGAAACTCAACCTGGATGAGGGACAAGAGTCCTAGAATGAGAGAAGACTTCAGTTTATATTAAGATAAGACTCTTAGAGAGTTTATCCTAATCTTACTGGGAGTCCAAGATTAGCAGTAATCCTGAGTCCATAGAAGTTAGGCTTCTATTGGGACTAGGTTTATGTTAGTTATAAAAGAGAGGCACCCCCATGGGTCTAAGGTATGCTTTTTAGGCTCAAGCTTGTGAGTTGTATAATTGATTATCTTTGAGAGATATACTGACTTGATCGTCGGAGTGCCCCCGGTGGACGAACCACCGCGGGATTCTTATATTTCTGTTGCAGGTCAGTCAGGTGCCATTTATTCTGCCAGTGCTTTCCAGCTGAATTACTGAGTTGGCAGTGTGGTCGGAAAATTTCCCACACAATTTGGCGCCGTCTTTAGGAAAGAAAGAAGGATAGATGGCCAATAAAAGAAAGAAGAATAGATGACCAATGACGGACAGAAGGATCAGACTAGAGACAACGCTCCTGCTGGGAATGAGAGATCTATCAACCTCGACGTTGAAGGGGATAACCGCAACACAGAAACTCGTGACCAGAGTCATGGAGTGAAAGACGCCGGCCAGGAAGGTGACGCACCAAAGACAACAAATCGAAGCGGATACTACAACGAAGATGACCTCTAGGTATAGAAGGGTAAATACTTGCGGAGGAATGAAGACCCTTCCAGAAGAGATGCAAAGACAGGGGGCATGAGTGCTCCCAAGGAGATAACATTCAAGTATAGAAGAACTCATCCTGAGTGAGCAGATCTCGGATTCCAGATCCTGGATCCTGGATCCGAGAAGACATGATCTCAGCCTAGACAAGTAGGCCCGAGAAGACGAGAGCTCAACCTAAGTGAGCAGATCCCGGATTCCAGATCTCGGATCCTAGAAGACATGATCTCGACCTAGATGAGTAGGTCCGAGAAGAGAAGAGCTCAACCTGAATGAGCAGATCCAAGATTCTAGTAGACAAGATCTCGGCACTTAAGTCCGAAAAGAGAAGAGCTCAGTGAGCAAATCTCAGATCCCAGAAGATAAAAAAGAAAACACACAAGGTTGGACTGCAGTTAGCCAGGTTGAAGACCTTTTATAAGGTTCGCAAAGGAGTATGTGGAAGCCATGCAGGGGGTAGAGAGAAGAAGAATATGTTTACCACTTGTTGAAATTTATAGTAATTTACAAGTTGGTTAAACCGATATGATGTTTACCACTTGTTGAAATTTGTAGCAATTTACAAGTTGGTTAAACCGAGATGATGTTTGCCACTTGGTGAAATTTGTAGCAATTTACAAGTTGGTTAAACCGATATGATGTTTACCACTTGTTGAAATTTGTAGCAATTTACAAGTTGGTTAAACCGAGATGATGTTTACCACTTGTTGAAATTTGTAGCAATTTACAAGTTGGTTAAACCGATATGATGTTTACCACTTGTTGAAATTTGTAGCAATTTACAAGTTGGTTAAACCGAGATTATGTTTGCCACTTGTTGAAATTTGTAGCAATTTACAAGTTGGTTAAACCGATATGATGTTTACCACTTGTTGAAATTTATAGCAATTTACAAGTTGGTTAAACTAAGATGATGTTTAACACTTGTTGAAATTCTGTGTGAATTTACAAGTTGAAGTTAAACTGAGTGAATTTACAAGTTGAAGTTAAACTAAGGTCATATTTAACACTTGTTGAAATTCTGTGTGAATTTACAAGTTGAAGTTAAACCGAGGTCATATTTAATACTTGTTAAAATTCTGTGTGAATTTACAAGTTGAAGTTAAACCGATGTGATATTTAATACTTGTTAAAATTCTGTGTGAATTTACAAGTTGAAGTTAAACCGAGATGATGTTTAACACTTGTTGAAATTCTGTGTGAATTTACAAGTTGAAGTTAAACCGATGTGATATTTAAACACTTGTTGAAATTCTGTGTGAATTTACAAGTTGAAGTTAAACCAAGGTCATGTTTAACACTTGTTGAAATTCTATGTGAATTTACAAGTTGAAGTTAAACCGATGGGATATTTAAACACTTGTTGAAATTCTGTGTGAATTTACAAGTTGAAGTTAAACTGAGATGATGTTTAACATTTGTTGAAATTCTGTGTAAATTTACAAGTTGAAGTTAAACCGATGTCATGTTTAACACTTGTTGAAATTCTGTGTGAATTTACAAGTTGAAGTTAAACCGATGTGATATTTAACACTTGTTGAAATTCTGTGTGCATTTACAAGTTGAAGTTAAACCGGTGTGATATTTAAACACTTGTTGAAATTCTGTGTGAATTTACAAGTTGAAGTTAAACCGAGATGATGTTTAACATTTGTTGAAATTCTGTGTGAATTTACAAGTTGAAGTTAAACCAAGGTCATGTTTAACACTTGTTGAAATTCTGTGTGAATTTACAAGTTGAAGTTAAACCGAAGTCATATTTAACACTTGTTGAAATTCTGTGTGAATTTACAAGTTGAAGTTAAACCGAGGTCGTATCGGAAGAAGATTGGTTTAAACACTTGTTGAAATTCTGTGTGAATTTACAAGTTATAGTTAAACCGAGGTTATGATAAAGGAAGATGGTTTAACACTTGTTGAAATTTTGAGAAAAATTTATAAGCTGAAGTTAAGCCAATGTTATAATAAAGGATGATGGTTAAACACTTGTTGAAATTTTTGAGAAAAATTTACAAGTTAAAGTCAAGTTCAAGCAATATCTGTGTACTTACCGAGACTACCAGGTTGTCAAAACTTGAAATATGGAAAACTGAAGTCTTGATAGAAGACATTGAGAAAGTGACAAGTCCTAAACAACACTTGTGAAAATATTTGTTACAATATTTTCAAGTGTTAGGACAAGGCCGAGATGAGCAAGATTAGAAGTTGTGATAGAGGTATTGTACCTGAAGAGATTGCACAGTCAAGGTGTACTTTGAAGACATGCAAATTATTCTAAGTATAGAATCATACAAAGAGCAGAAAAAAGAAGACATACATTCAAAGAAGAAATCAAAGAAATGCATTTAAAGAAGAAAGAAGGCACTTTGGCCTGAATATTGAAAAATAAATTATTCAGACTACAAAAATGGCACGTCGGCCGGATTAAAAGCATACAAAGAAGGACAAAGTACAAAGTACAAGGTACAAGGTACAAGTTACAAGGAGTAAAAGAAGGAAACAAAACTACTCTGTATTAATGGCAGGATATAGAAGACAGTTGGGAAGACTTCTCAGCAGCCTTCTCGACCTCGAGCTCAGCATCGATCTCCCGAAGAGTTTGATCAAAGCTCTTCTCGGCGATTGGCACCTCGGAGTTTGAAGGCAAGGATTAAAAGCAAGAATCTGAAAAAAGACACAGAAAACAGAAACAAGAATGTAATTCATAATCAAGAATGATGATGAAGCTATCAGGAAATCAAGACAAAAAGATTGCACAAGTGTGTCAAGCCAAGAACAGTGGTAGAAATCAACAGATGTGTGAACAGTGTGTATTCAAGAAGATGATTTGGAAACAACAGGTAAAACAGCAATGGTGATTAACAATGAAGGAAAGCTTCTTAGAAAGCAACAAGAAATA
Organism: Camellia sinensis; assembly: GCF_055761805.1. Taxonomy (NCBI): domain Eukaryota; kingdom Viridiplantae; phylum Streptophyta; class Magnoliopsida; order Ericales; family Theaceae; genus Camellia; species Camellia sinensis. The sequence goes on along the minus strand of NC_138961.1, from coordinate 40,131,859 downwards.
AAACCAGGAGGAACAGTGGCTTACCAGAAAGAGGGAAGCCGGAATGAGAATTGCCGAAGTCTGACGACAATGACAGAATGACGTAAGCTTCACCGGAGGAGAGGAACGAAGACAGTTGCAGAAGCTTGAAAGCTTGGAACAATGACGGATTTAAGTAAAAGAGCTAGAAAGAGAAAAAGCAGAGGATTGAATGAAAAAAGAGAAAAATAGTCAAGAAGACGACAAAGTTCAAGAATAAAGCCAAGTGCACAGGCACTAAGTAAGTATGTGAAGAACAAGAAAGTAATGACCCAGACACGATGCTAGCAACAGAAAGCGGATATGACAAGAACAGTGCCAGGCATTCAAACAATTCAAAACTTGAAGACAGACGAAAATAGAAGGCAACAGATGGCAAGTAAACAGATTCAAAGAGTTATAAAAGATTGAGCTTAATAGCAAGTAAAGAGTTTATGAACCTACCAAGTGAAATGAACGCCGATATGAAAATCGCCGGAGTCAAATAGATGACTGGAAATCGGGAACTCACCAGAGAGTGTGAGTGGAGCAGTTGCAAAACTCTTGGAGTTTACGAATTAATGGAACTAGAACCTCAGCTAGGAGGTGCGATTTCAAGCAGCTTGGAAAGCATGAAACTTGATTCTTGACACCAGTGGACAGTAAAGTCCAGGGAACTTTGAGGTTGGCGAGTTTGATCTCGGACAGAGGGGCACAGATGAACGAACAGTGTAGGTTCCATCACCTCAGAATGCCAAGGTAATAGAACCTAGGGGGCAGTTGTGGGGATATATTTTCTGAGTACCAACACGTGGCAAGGTGACGCCGACATGTCAACCGAGGTGCCACGTGTCCTGGTCGTGACGCCGAGGTGATCTCGGCAAGGCCAAGGTTAACTCCGAAGATATCGGAATCCGAGATAAGTGGATAAGGGACAAGAGTCCTAGAATGAAAGGGAACTCAACCTAGATGAGGGACAAGAGTCCTAGAATGAGAGAAGACTTCAGTTTGTATCAAGATAAGACTCTTAGAGAGTTTATCCTAATCTTACTCGGAGTCCAAGATTAGCAGTAATCCTGAGTCCATAGGAGTTAGGCTTCTATTGGGACTAGGTTTATGTTGGCTATAAAAGAGAAGCACCCCCATGGGTCTAAGGTATGCTTTTTAGGCTCAAGCTTGTGAGTTGAATAATTGATTATCTTTGAGAGATATACTGACTTGATCGTCGGAGTGCCCCCGGGTGGACGAACCACCGCCGGATTCTTATATTTTTGTTGCAGGTCAGTCAGGTGCCATCTATTCTGCTAGTGCTCTCCAGCTGAATTACTGAGTTGGCAGTGCGGTCGGAAAATTTCCCACACAAGAATCATTTATGAAATGATTTCGGATCAACTAAATTATTCTAAATCCATCAATTTAAAACTCTCAAATTAATTCTTAAAATTTATTTCTAAAATAATTGATCAAATTAAAGGCTATATGAGTATTTTTTTGAGCCACGCATTCATTTTTTGGTTGTTGAACATTCTTGTGCTTATTTATTTATTTATTTGTATATGTAGCATGACTTTATCAATAATATTACATTCCTTAATTTATCACACCTAAATGACCCATACTGATATATCATTGAGCTTAGACCCCACATGATAGAATGTTTGACAAATCAAAATTTGACAATTATCAAACGCATCATATAGAGGTGATTTTTAGGAGTGATAAATTAAGTGACTCAATCATTTTTCTTACTCTCTTAAACTATTACAACTTGTCTTGCATCCTTGAACAAGACAGCCTAACACACTTTCGACAAGGTCAAACATACACTTGTTACCATGTTTGATCACTTTGCTATATATAATCTCTTGAATTGGCCAAAAATGGAAGACTATCTCAGTCACAGTGACAATCACAAAACAAGAGTTCCATAAGAGATGTGTCTTGATTGCCTTGGTTGCGATTACTTTGATTTCAATTTTCTTTCTTTCAAAGTTTCTCAAGAAAGGCCATAGACCAAAAAATCTACCAGGAGGGTCTCGGAGTTCTTAGGAATAATATTAGAGATTATTAAAAAACATTATGAAATTGCATCATGAAATTTCTCATTCTTTGATTAAAGTGTGACGCTTTATTGTATGTGTAATAAAAAAGTAAATTTTTTTCATAATCATCTTCATGATATTTCTTTCATCTTTATGATATTCTTATTGCTAAACCACCCAAGTCACTATCAACTATTCTTGGAATGAACAACGTTTTTGATCTCACGGGGTCAAGGTAAACTATCTCTACCAGCTTTCTTTACAGGCTGTATTTGGATTGAAAACGAAAAAATAAATGAAAAATGAATAAAATATAGTTACATTTTATTTATATTTTTCTTTATTTTTTAAATTTCTACCATTATTTATAATCCAAACAATCTAAAATAATCTTTCTAACTATATAGTGTGTTTCTTTTGGATAAATTATATTTTGCCTCTTATATGTTTAGTCATTTTTTTAAAATTATTTTGGCCCTTAAAGTTTTTTTTTTAATTTATTTTTTTATTTTTTGTTTTTTACTTTAACCCTTTATATTTTCAATTTTTTTTTCAATTTACTACTAAATTAATTTTTTTCAAAGTTATATAGAAAATATCATAATTACTGTCACATAACATAAAATATATATTATTATATTAGAATTTAAGTTTATGTTAGAGCATCTGTCAAATTATGGCAACAGTTCATAGAAAGCTACCTCAAATGGTAAGTTTTGGCAGCTGCTATCTTTGACAAATGCCGAAACTTGTATCAAATATGGTAGAAGCTTTGACAGTTGCCAAAGCTGCCAAGTTAGCTTCAACCAACAGTTTCCTCCCTTCCTTCCTTCCTCATCATCCAACATAAACACAGAAGCAAAATTCACCCAAAAACTACCAAAAAATAAAAACAGAGGGATTTCAGGACACAAAAGCAATTTCAAGCAAAATTTCATAACAATTTCAATTTCAGCAATTTCAAGCAAACAAAAAAAAAACATAATAATAATTAAATTGAACAACTAATTTAGAATTTAAAAAAAATACCTGACATAGAGGGTTGATCTTCTTCGTGCTCTTTGGATGGTCTTGAATAGGGTTTTTTTTTTTTTGGGATCATCACTGACAGAGGGATTGTTGGAGAAGAGGTCGTCATGACGGTGTCAGGGTCTGGATCATCACTGACAAAGAGGGATTGTCGGAATCAAGGGTTAGAACAGAGGGAGAGATAGAGAGGATCATTTTGGTTAGGATTAGGGTTAGGGCTAGTGTTTCGATCGATAGAGATCAACGGTTTAGAACGGAATGGGAGAAGAGGGTTAGAGATTGAGAGAAACGGGGTTGGGCTTTGGTGGTTGCTATGGTTGTGGTGGTGGTTGTGGTGATGAAGAATGTGAGAGACTGAGGGAGAAGATGGTTAGAGAAAAGAGAATGAGGGTTGCGGTTTGAGGGTTTGAGATCGGTGGTGGGTGTGATGGTGGTTCCAGTTGTGAGTGCAATCAGTGATGAGTGAGTGAGTGAGGAAAATGCAATTGGTGATGGCTAGGGAGAGAGAGAAAGACTGCTTCATCAGGGAGCCATTGGAGAAATAAAGAGAGACAAAGTGTTAGGTAAAGAGAGACAGAGAGAGAGTAGAGGTGAGAGTAGGTTTTGGAATCAAGAGAGAAGTGATAAGAGAGATAGAGAGACAGAGAGATAAAATAGAGAAAGACAAAAGCAACAATCTGAACCATTGGATTGTTTAATCTAACGGTGTTCTTTTGTCATTGGAATACAAAAATTGAGCAACGACTCCATTTTTTTCCCCAATTGAGAAATGTTTGAAACATCTAGTTTGTAATGGTTATAATTTGAATGGATAAAAAAAACGGTCATATTTTTTACTCCCTACAAAACTAAACAATCAATCTCAATTGATATACACATTCTCTTCAATCTACATAATTTTTTTTGATACAAATTTTTCACATAATCAATATGGAAGGTTCATCAAAAACGAAAGAGAGGTAAATCATTCATCACTCAAGAAGATGTGGCAATTTGTAAAGCTTGGTGTCACATTACTGAAGATCCAATTGTTGGGAATTCGCAATCTCATGCTCATTTTTGGGGAAGAATTTTTAAAAATTATTGCTCGTTGATCACTCAAGAACATAAGTGCCTATCTCATCTCGATGGGGTGTAATCATGAAATGTTGCAAAAAATTTTATGGGTGTTTGGCGCAAGTCAAAAATCTACACCCAAGTGGAATGTCTCAAGTTGATATAGTAAGATTTCATCTTCATTTATTTTGTTATTTTTTTTTAATAATCATAGTATAAAATAACTAATTAATTAATTTAATATTTTATTGATACAGATGCTTCAAGCAAAACTTTTATACCATTAAGACGAAAACAAACATTTTGCTTTTGAACATTGTTGGTCAATCTTGCAAAACAATATCAAGTGGCAAGATGTAACTCCTACAAATGCAGTGAAGTCAAGGATACATATACCATTTTTCCATAATTCAGCCCCCGAATCCCTTATAGATAATTGCATTTCTCTTGAAGACAACAACAGTCCAAGTGTTGGAAGCAATCCAACTGTTGGTAATAATCCAATCGGTGAGGGTAGTGTCTTTGCAAGGGGTAAAAGACTTATGAGTTGGAAATCTGCAAAAGAATTTCTTTGAAAAAGTAAAGCTGTTCAAGCTGAAGTCCACAAATATAACAATTTGTTGGAGACATTTAACCAACACCTTGTTGAAAAGGAAATGAAAAAAGTTAAAAGAGAAGAAAAAATGATTCAAGCATTGCAGGAGATGAAATAATTAGAGATTAAAAAGGAAGAACATTTACATGAGATGAGAGAACTTGAGATCAAAAAAGAAGAACGTTTGATAATGACTATGAACATTTCTTATTTGGACCTTCCGACGAAAGTGAATTACATAATGTGTAAAAATGAGATTTTCGCCTAGTAGTCGGCACATGCCAACAACCTAAATTACTATTTTCCCCTGCCTCCTGATAAATAATTATTGGAGAATGTATTTTTTAATTTTGCAATGTTATTTATTTTTCAATGTAATTTTGAGCATTTTATATTTAAATTTATGGGTGAATTATATTTATTTTTTCTCATTTTTTTATTTTTTTTTTATATTTGTCTAGTTAGGTGTAATGTAAATATATAATTTTTTTTACGAACAGTTGAAAAAAGGTCACAAAAGACAAAAAATAAACCAAAAAAAAAAAATACTAAAAAACTTATATCCAAATAACACCTACAAACTTGGAAGGAAAATTGGTTGGGATTTATCAAAATAGCATGTGACCATTAGAGCATCACCGCTATAATTAGGCAAAATAACACTATTCATGGTCATATTTTAACAAACACCACTCGAGATGCTCTTAGATATTTGAATTATATATAATAAAATATTTTTATGCCATGTGATTATTAATGTGTCATTTTTTGTCAATTTTTTTATAAAAATTAGTTTTAGGAGTAAACTAGGAAAAACTTGAACATGAAAGTGAAAGTGAAAGTGAAAGTGAAAGTGAAAAAATGACTAAGCATAAAGAAGACAAAGTGTAATTTACAATTTTTTTATTAGCGAATGTCGGGACCAATTTACGTGCACTTCGATTAATCTCAGAACCCACGTAAAGCGGCCCCCTCCACGTGGATCGGGTATGGGCGTAGCTTCAAGGAACAGATTACTCTTAAAAAGAGTTGAACCTAAAATGTAAAGAAAATACACCCATAGACTTCAAGTTACCCCTACTAGACCAACTCCTTAAGATTTCTAACTATACAGTTAATTTAGTTAGTTCCCATACTATGAATTTGGTTAGCTGTACGTGCAAGTAAAATGAATTTTTTTGTTTTATTTGTTTAGCCTGAGAATGACTGAAAATGAAAAAGATAACATATATATATATGTCCAATTTCTCTCTAGTTGGGAGAGATCTAGAAGTGCAGTTTGGTTTGGCAGGCTCCTTTTAAAATTTTGTGTAGATTATTGATAAAAAAAAAATAAATTGATTTCATAATTTTACGTACATGATTACGTCATATATGTTTTAAAAATAAAGAAAATAAATAATCTTGAAAATATTTTTTTTGACAATAAATATGATAAAATTATGTATTGAATCAATTTGATTTTTTTTTCGATGAATGATATATACATAAGTTTATAAAATATGAATGATTTAAATCATTAATTTAGCCCAATGTAGCCTACCGAGCCAAAGCGCACGGATCCAATCCTCTAAACAACCGGAGAGGTGAAGCCAAATATCAAATTTCTTGAAATTAGTTTCTGGCATACAAATTTTTTTATTTTTTGGGGTGAAAATAGTCAACTGTTATAACTTTTACACAAAAATTTTCTGAATCAAGTGCTACTAAAAAAATACAATTTCACTTTGGCTTTTCATCATATTTTTCACTCTGATCAAATAAATAAATAAATAAAGTTATTTTATGCTTTAAGTTGATGACGATGAGGTGTATGTACACAGGTACAAATTAATAGAAGGATCAATGCTAACCTTCCTAGAACCAGAAAGACTACAGAACTACATCAAACAGATGGATGCTTTGGTCACCAACTTGTTCCTGAGGGAAACAAAAGAGAAAGACACCATCAATGGGTCTCCCAATCAAGACCAAGCCAAGAATATTATTAAAGGGATTGAATGATCTGTGCCACTCTTTGTCTCATGCGTTCTTTGTTGTACAATTGGCCACGTAATATTACTTTCTTTTTGTTGATAAAAAAACAAAAATAAGATGGGGTATGCATGAAAGAGGAGGATGAGAGGAAATCATATGCCATTGTAAAAGACATGTTTTGCCGCTTGCATTGTCTTCTAGTAAAGTTTTAGTTATTTTGTTGGCCAGTTTTCCTTTTTCTATACGATTTCTTATATAAAAAATGTTTAAGATTTCTGTAAATATACTGCAAATGATATAGACTCGAGAATGTACTAATTGAGACCAACTCATAGCTATATTATTAAGAGAAATATTTTGAGTCTTTAACATTATAATCTTCTTGGATAGTCAATTACAGGTGAAAGAGGTATTTTCCACCCCAAAAATTAACCCATTTTTTAAAATTCAATGATGCGGTATCTCATGTCTTTTCTAATAATTAATTAATTATCTTTTTTACAAATCACCGGATCTTAAAATGAGATTAGAAAGTGAACTTTTATATTATTCTCATCATTTTAAAAAAATATTGTTGAACCTACGGTACATATATAATTGTTCGTTCAACAAATATATGACCACTAAAATCAGTTTCGGGTTTAAAAACTGTACAGTGAATTTTCAAAAAACTATTCTGACATGGGTAGGCCCATAAAGGCTACAACCCACCATAAACAACTCAAGCCCACCACTTAGGGCCCAATACATAACCCAACTGATAAGGCCCAGCACCATCTGAAAGTCAACATGGCATGAAGTACCAATGATATCCAGACACATGGCAGGTAAAGGGGCAAGCCGCATCAGCAGACAAAGATCTACAAAGTTATTGCCACTGCACATCGCCATTAATGCAGCCCCTCACTGCATTTATTACGACAACACTTCTCCGTCGGGACAGCACGCCCTCACCCTGAACAAGGTAAGCTATAGCATAGACTTTTGGCCAAGGTGACAGGTCGGAAGGGACAACGAAATGATTATCAAAGGATATAAGCAAACGTTGAAGACAAGAAGAAGGTTAAGCTTTCTATCTCTAATTCATCTCTACACTCTACTTCTCTCTCTAACTTGCTCGTCGGAGGGTTCGTTGGGAGACTCCCCATTCCCTGTTGAACTCGTGTGCAGGTTCTCTGGTGGGTTTGATCATTCAGATACCGGTTCGAGAAGTGTGGATCAGTCCGACCCGCTCTGCTTGGAACCCGTTACATCATCACTGTATCATCAGTTGGCGCCGTCTGTGGAAACGCCTTGCTCCGCGCGCCAGTTGTGCTCATTGCCGCCGGAGACCTAGTCCCAATAACCCTCTCTTACTACCCATCAAAGTGTATGGTTACGACTAGATCCATGGCTTCTCACTATAATGCTCCCGACCACTAAGCCGACCCCCCCAATCCAAACAACCCACCGCAGTATTTCATCGAGCTTACCAACATCATTAACCGCATGGCCGAGCAAAACCAAGCCCTGATAAATGCCCTACTCCAAAGGAACCTTCCTATACCCCCTTCCACCACCTCCCGATATTCCGCCCAACCAAGAACGAGCCCCGGGCCATACTATCCCGCAGCCCTATCCACCCAACTTGGAAGGCTTGCAACCTCCTCCTCCTAATATGAATCCACCACCCCGGCCCCCGCATCTATCGCTCATGGCACCAGCCCCTGAAGGGGAGGCCAGTAGCGTCCAACCCCCGTTGCCTTCCGGTGGTGATAACATCCCTCTCTGGGATGCAGAACTCCGAGCCATGAAGCTCCAACTCCAAGGGGTCATGCAGAACATCCAGTATAAACCCTCTACCACAGCAAACTCACCATTTGTCGCCTCCATCCAGGACAAACCTCTACCCCCCAAGTTCAAAATGCCCACCATCGACTCTTTTGACGGTACGACGGACCCAGTCGACCATCTGGAGACCTACAGAACCCTCATGATCCTCCATACATTCCCTGACGAGATCATGTGTCGAGCTTTTCCCGTGACACTAGAGGGATAAGCTCAGTTGTGGTTTAGCCAGTTACCAGCAAACTCCGTCTCCACTTTCCAACATCTCAGTGACTCCTTCCTCAGCCATTTTATTGGAGCCCAGCGCCAACGCCGTCCGGCAACCCAACTCCTCAACATCCGCCAGACCGAGGGGGAGTCCCTGCACAGTTTCGTTACCCGCTTCAACACCGAAGCCTTGCAGGTGGCGGAAAACGATGATAAGGTCATCCTTACGGCTTTCATGGCCGAACTACGGTCGTCTGATTTCCTCTTCTCCCTCTCTAAAAATCCCCCCACCTCCATGGCAGCCCTACTCTTCAAAGCCCAAAAATACATGAACGCAAAAGATTCCCTAGCCGCTCGCCAAGACCCTACAACCAAAAACCTGACCTCCTGAGAAAAGCGAAAAGACCTAGAAGCCAAAAATACCCAGTACAATAACCAAACACCGCATTATACAGACCGACCCCCCCGAGTCGACCGGTCGGCACCAGTCCGACTGCCCGGTCGGTTCGAGCGGTACACACCCCTCAACTCCTCCATGGAGCAAGTCCTCAACTAGATCCAGCGGGATTACCCCCTCAAATAGCCCCAACCATCACGAACCCCCTTCGGTCAGAAAGACCAGTCCAAATATTGTTGTTTCCACCAAGACCATGGCCATAACACCGATGAGTGTGTCAACCTCAAAGATCAGGTCGAGACCTTCATACGTCAGGGACGTCTTAGCCGGTTCATGGACACCCGCCCTCAGCAGAGGCAAAGGAATGAGCCCCCTAGAAATAAACGTCGGCGCACCCCCCCGGCAACCAGCCCAACCTAACCCAGGCCATGATCACCCTCCACAGCAGCCTCGATCGCAAGGTAATCCCCCTTCACCTGTTGGAGAAATCAGAGTTTTTTCAGGCGGCCTTGCTTGGGGGGGACCATCCCGCTCGGCTCAGAAAGCAGAGCTCAGAAAGATAAGGCAGGGCTCAGACAAAGCAGTTGCCACGGTAGACCGACCCTCCAAACAGCCCAGGCAGGGGAACAAGCCTATCACCTTCACGGACGTCGACTGCGCAGGGATCCGCTACCCTCATGATGACCCTCTCGTCATTTCTGCCCTCCTCTCTAACTACAAGGTTAGACGAGTTCTCATCGACAATGGCAGTTTTTCAGACATCATTTTTCTCAACTGCTTTCGCTAGCTCAAGATTGGGGAGGAAAGTCTGTCTCCTCTCCAGACCCCTTTTGTCAGTTTTACTAGTGACCGAGTGACCTCCATCGGCTCCATCAATCTTCCTATCACACTCGGCGAATACCCATGGCAGACCACAAAGTTGCTCACCTTCCTTGTTGTCGACTGCCCCTCCGCCTACAACATTATCCTTGGCCGCACCGCCCTAAACGCTTTTCATTGCCATTAAATTCCCCACCGATCTGGGGGTTGGGACAGTAAGGGGAGAACAGACAGTTGCCAGGGAGTGTTATGTCGTCTCACTTAAAGAAGTCAAGCTGAAGGAGGCAATGATCATTGAAGGGCTTGACGTCCGAGATGAGGACGAGCTGGTCAGAGGGGAGCCTGTAGAGGAGCTCGTTGAGGTTCCCATCGACCCCGCCAACCCGACCAAAATTGGCAGCCAACTATCCCCCCAAGCAAAGGTCGACCTTACTGCCCTCCTGATCGAGCACAATGATGTATTTGCCTGGACCCACTCGGACATGCCAGGTATTGACCCCTCGTTCATAACGCACCGCCTCAGCATTGAACCCCATTTCTGACCTTACCGCCAGAAGTAGCGCATCTTTCATCCGAAGCGCAACACTCTCATTGCCGCAGAGGTCGACAAGCTCCTTGAGGCACAATTCATCAAAAACATGGACTACTCGAGATGGTTGTCAAATGTCGTCCTGGTCCGTAAGAACAATGGTAAATGGCGACTCTGTGTCGACTACTCCGACCTCAACCGAGCTTGCCCCAAAGACAGCTATCCTCTCACCCACATAGATCTGCTAGTTGACGCCACGGCCGGTCATCAAATGCTCAGCTTCATGGATGCCTTCTCTGGGTACAACCAAATTCTGATGCACCCATCTGATCGTGAACACACCTCCTTCATTACAGACCGAGGTACCTACCATTACCGTGTGATGCCATTTGGGCTGAAAAATGCTGGGGCCACCTACCAACGGTTGGTCAATGTTGTTTTCCATCATCAAATAGGTCGGAATATGGAAGTATATGTTGACGACATGCTAGTCAAGAGCAAACTCTCCGTTGATCACCTGACCGACCTGCGAGAGACCTTCGCCACCTTACGAAAGTACCAAATGAAGCTCAACCCGGAAAAGTGCGCCTTCGACGTAGGATCTGGAAAGTTTTTGGGTTTCATGGTCAGTCAGCGGGGCATTGAAGCCAACCCTGAAAAGATCAAGGCCTTGATTGAAATGCAGTCACCCAGAATGGTTAAGGAGGTTCAAAGACTCACTGGCCGAATCGCCGCCCTCAACCGCTTCATTTCCCGTGCAACGGATAAGTGCCTCCCCTTCTTCAAAGTTCTTCGGTAAACTTTTGAATGGACGACCGAATCCGAAGAGACTTTTCAACAGTTGAAGCAGTGTATGGCCAACCCCCCCTCCTTTCACAGGCACTTACGGGCAAACCCCTTTTTCCTCTATTTAGCCGTGTCAAGCATCGCAGTCAGTGCAACTCTTATCAGGGAAGACGGCTCTGTCCAACGGCCGGTCAACTACATCAGTAGGGCTCTCAGGGGAGCAAAGCAGAATTACCCACTGTTAGAAAAATTGTCCATGGCCTTGGTCACCGCCTCCAGACAACTTCGTCCTTACTTCCAAGCCCATTCCATAGTGGTCCTCACCGACCAACCCTTGAAGAACGTAATGTAACAACCAGAACTCTCTGGCAGACTCATGCAGTGGTTAATGGAACTCAGCCAGTTTGACATCTCCTACCGGCCTTGAACGGCAATTAAGGGGCAAGCTGTTGCCGATTTCATCCTAAAGTTCACTAAACCTACCCCAACCACGGCCCCTCCACCCCCACCAACCCCTACCGACCCAGAAGACCCTCACTCTTGGACTCTCAACGTTGACGGGTCATCCCGCAAGGAAGGTAGCGGGGCTGGTCTCATCCTCACCGCTCCTGAGGGTGGTTATTTCAAATGTGCTCTCCGTTTCTTGTTCGAGGCCAGCAATAATGAGGCCAAGTATGAGGCATTGATAGCAGGTCTCTGCCTAGCCAGGGATATTGGTGTCAGCCACATTCGGGTGTTCAGTGACTCCAAGCTCATTGTCGGACAAATTACGGGAGAATTCGATGCCAAAGAGGACACAATGCAGGCGTACAGGGATATAGCCCTCCCCCTTGTTCACCTCTTCAATACCTTCCACATCAAACACATCCCTGTAGACCAGTCAGATCTCAAACACATCCCGGAAAACTCCAAGGCCGATGAGATGGCTCAATTAGCCTCTGCAGACCAGTCAGATCTCAAGTACGGTGTTCGCCTTGAATACCTGACCCACCCTGCCATCTCCCCCGACCAACAAGCGGTCCACTTCCTCCAAAATGAACCTATCCCCTGGGCATCCGACATCTTTCTATTTTTGACAACGGGAGAATTACCAGAGGACAAACAGCAGGCCGCCAAAGTCAGGGCCCGGTCGTCCAATTACATTCTTGTCAATGGTCTTTTGTACAAGAGGGGCTTTTCACGCCCATACCTCAGATGTCTCAATCCTGCTCAGGCGATTTACGTGATGAGAGAAATCCATGAAGGCGTATGTGGCAATCATTCGGGTGGCAAGTCCCTAGCCCACAAAATACTTCGCACTGGTTATTTCTGGCCCACTCTCAATCAAGATGCGACAAACTTCGTGCTCAAATGTGATAAGTGCCAATGCTTTGCCAATATCCCCCATGCTCCTCCTACAGAATTGATCACACTCTGTAGTCCTTACCTGTTCGCCAAATGGGGAATCGACCTGGTCGGCCCATTGCCCACTGGCCGGGGCCAAACCAAATTCGCCATTGTCGCCATCGATTACTTCACTAAGTGGGTGAAAGCAGAACCCCTTGCCACAATTGCTGAGCGTAACACAACCCGATTCATATGGCAGTCGATCGTCTGCAGATTTGGCATTCCTCAAGCCATCGTCTCCAACTACGGTAAACAATTTGACAATGCCAAGTTCAGGAAATTTTGCGCAGAGCTCCAAATCCAGCCATGCTTCTCCTCTCGAGGCCATCCCCAAGCCAATGGCTAAGTTGAGGTCACCAACCGCTCTCTTCTGAAAATCATCAAAACTAAACTGGAAGCTGCTAAGGGACTCTGGACTGAGGAATTACCGAATGTGCTTTGGGCCTACCGCACTACTGCCCGAACTCTCACCGGGGAGATACCCTTTCGCTTAACATACGGCGCTGAGGCAGTTATCCCAGTGGAAATCGGTCTGCCCACCCCAAGGGTTCTACATCCGGATCCACAACTAACTGAAGAGCTGCGTCGGGTAGACCTAGATCTGATCGAAGAACTCCGAGAAACCATTGCTGTCAGACGGGCCTCCTATCAACAGAAAATGAGAGCATACTATAACCGCAAAGTCAGACCGAGGGACTTCGCCGTGAGGGACCTTGTTTTGCGAAAAGTAACTCTTGCCACTAAAATCCGACTGAGGGCAAACTGGCAGCCAAGTGGGAGGGACCTTACGTCGTGAAAGCCAGACCTCGTCCAGGCACTTACCAGCTTCAGGACATGGAAGGCCGAGATCTCCCCCATCCATGGAACGCCGAGCACTTGAAGCGCTATTTTCAATAAAAGTCCAATCCTTGTATCCATCTTTTGCTGTATTTCCTTTTTGGCCATTTGCACACTTTATTATTCTCATCCTTCTCTCCCGTGATGTAAATTCCTGATCAAATGGGTTACACTTTAATGACGACAAGCTTATATTCCAAATATGTGTGCGATTTTTCAAATAACGCTCTGATTGCAGCCTCAGCTAGATTGAACATAAAAACCTCATCCAGACCGAGCATACAAAGCCTTAGCCAGACTGAGCATGACAAGGCTCAGCTAGACTGAGCATAAAAGCCTCGGCCAGACCGAGCATACAAAGCCTCAGCCAGGCTGAGCATTAAAGCCTCGGCCGGACCGAGCGTACACAGCTTCAACCAGACTGAGCATAAAAGCCTTGGTCAGATCGAGCCTGCTCAGCCTCAGCCAGACCGAACATGACAAGGCTCAGCCAGACTGAGCATGACAAGGCTCAGCCAGACTGAGCATAAAAGCCTCGGCCAGACCGAGCATACAAAGCCTCAGCAAGGCTGAGTATAAAAGCCTCGGTCAGACCGAGCCTACTTAGCCTCAGCCAGACTGAACATGACTAGCCTTAGCCAGACTGAACATAACAAGCCTCAGCCAGATTCAGCATAACAAGCCTCAGCCAGACTGAACATGACTACCCTCAGCTAGACTGAGCATGACAAGCTTCAGTCAGATCGAGCATGACAGAGCCTCAGCCAGCCTGAGTTACTTCAAGCCACTGAATTACTTGCTAAGTTAGTTAATCATAGCTTGACCCCAACTGAGCACGCATGCAGAACTCGGTCAAGGCCATTCATGCAGAATTCATGCTTGTGGCATTAGTAGACACACTTGGTCAACATTCCAGGTCCATGTTATTACACCACTCTTCACTTAGTCAAATTCTAAAACTCTTGCAACATGATTTAAAACTCCATTTTTGGAAATAATTTGAAACTCCACATCTTTAACATTCTTACATGTTTCCTTTACAAGTCAAATTATTTTCTTACTTTTTTCTTACCAATCAAACCTAACTTGAATCAACCCTCCCTCGCTCACTTCAGACTCACCAAAATAAAGGCAGCAGTGTGGCAAACACAAACTTATAATTTTATTACATTTTCAACTTCACTCTGCATGGAGTTTTTCTTACAAGTTCAACTTCACTTAGCATTGTGTTCTTCTTAACTTTACTTTGCATTCAGTTTTTCGTTCATTTCACCCTTGGCTTTGCATTGAGTTTCAAGTCAACATTTTCATTCATCCCAGATACACAAGCAAAAACAATGGAATGAAAACACAACTCAAATTTTATTTATTCACAAACTTGTACATACGTTCTTTACAGCAATCCAAAAAAAACAAAAAACAAAAAACTTGTACAACTCACACCAATCACTCTTCCTCACTTGAAACGAGGTCTTCTTCTTCAACGCCCTCATCTAGGGGGGTCTGGGCCACGTCATCTTCATCAATCCGTACTCCACTTAGGTCCAAGTCTGGGAACAGTTCTTCTGCCTTCCGCTTGAACATCTTCCAGCCACTGTCCCAGAACTCAGCCATTTCGTGTTTGTAGAAGTCTGACCGCTGGAAGCTCTCAATAACTTCTGCTTCAGTCCTGCCCCCAGTGGTCGTTCCCGACGGGCCCGCCCCCCCAGACACCTCCCTTGCCAAGTTGCTGGCGACCGCGGCATCGACCGCCATCTGAAATTCAGCAGACCCCTTGAATTGCTCCACTGCTGCGACATACAGATCGGGGTATGCTGCCCTTTCAGAGGCGGCCTTGGTTTTTTTCCTCCTCTAACTCCTCCAATCTAGCCTTCTCCTCCATGGCCTTGGCGCGCTCATCTTCCAGCTCCTTCTGCAGCCCAGCAATCTTCAAGTCTGCTTCCTCATTTTCTTTAATCTGCTGGGCACGCAACTCTTCATTGCTGGTCATAGCCCCTTCAAGCCGCTCGATGGCGACCATGCAGGCATTTTGAGCATCCCCCAGTTTCTTCTACTCGCCAGCCAGCTGGAACTCGAGCGACACTACCTTGCAGCGTTCGTCCTCTAGCTCTAACTTGACCGCGAGCGGCTCAGCATGGGCTTGCGCGGTAACATTGCGTTGCACGATCGCCAGTACCTCCATCTTCTTGGCCTTTTCAGCCTCTTTCAACCCCCTTGCACAAATGCTCCGTGCGGTCCTCCTCCACCCTGCAGTTCCACTCCTCAAACTTGCAAGTTGGGCCTTTGCCTCCTCCAACTTGGTCTTTCCAGCCGCTGCCTTTCTCAGCAGAGCTCCTGCTAAGGTGGTTACCTCCATTTGGGCAGAGCACAACCCCCTCAGCAGCTCTGCCTCATTGAGCCTGGCCACCGAGCGTACCGCTGCGTCGTCCACAATCCCCACAAGGCAATCTGCAGCTGCCCTGGCTGGGCCTTCTTCTCTCTCCAGCCGCCCAGCCACTACACGATCGTGGTAGATAGCAGTTGTCAGCCTAGCCCCTTCTCCTTGGGGCGCAGGGCCCCCCTTTGGCTGCTGCTCCATAACTTCCTTAGGACCAGCTGACCCACTTTCCACTGGCACTTTAGGCATGGCACTCAGGTGCTCTTCTTCCTCCTGGCCTCCTTGGCCTTTGTCCCTTTCCATGGCTGGGACAACCACATTTTCTGGGGTCGCCTCCACTCCCTTCTCCCTTGTTGCGATCGACTCCTCCACCATGGGGGTAACCTTCACTCCAACCCTCACCCTCTTCAACCCAGGCTCACCTGAGGCCCCCTCAGGGCGAACCCTTCTTTTCTTCTTCTTCTTCAAAGCGTAATACATACTGCAAGACTCTATGGTCCAACGGATGCTCCCATAATCCAGAATCCGCCCGACGGCATGTCAACACGGTGCGTGCCTCATCCTGCACAACAGAATGACCAGTTTAAATAATAGCATTATCACGAAATATACAACAAAATGCAATGTATTTTAATTGTAAGCGTAAAGTCCAACAAATGTTATTGCATACCGGACGCTCCCATATACTATCAGCCCAATGTGCCTGTCTGAACAGTGGAACCTCCTCAAGTACATGTGCCATGAAGCTTGTACAACTGAAATATTAGATCATCCATATCAAAATCTCATTAATCATAACATAATAACAGGAAAATTGTAATTATTGATTTTGTACTTAACGATTTAAAATACAATGAAGTAAATCTTATAGGTTTGAGAAAAGACAAATTTATGTGCCACTCACATGGAAGCAATTCGAAATTAATGATTACATTTATGGCATATTTGACAAAACTTAAATATTGATTTTGTAATGCTAAAAGTTTGAATAAACTATAAATTTTGTAAATTACATATAAAATTTGTAATTGTGAACAATGACTGCAGCATTCCAATTTTTAAAATTTTAATTTATAATAGGTTAATTTTTTTAAAATTTGTAAATTTTTTAAATTATAAAATGTGAACAATGATTGCAGCATTCGATATTAAATTTATTCAAAAATATGAAATTTTGAAATGGTAGAAGAACTACGTAATTAAGTATAGAATCTTGTAATACACATTTTGAATTAAGTACACAGTGAAAAACTAGTACACATTTTCAATAAATTATACAAGTTTGAATAAATTATACCCATTTTCAATTTTGTATTACACATTTTGAATCAAGTACACATTTTGTAACATACATTTTAAATGTACGACCCCGTTTACAAATAAAGAATTTAAAAATACATAATTAAATGATCTATTACAAATAAAGAATTTCAAAATGATATATTACAATATGTAAGTATTACATAGTCTTCATCGACCAAGTCGCGCCGAACATCTTCGCCTGTCATGACCTGTCTGCTGGCACTGACTGCAACGAGTTGTGAAACGCCTGTCTGATATATCCATCTCATTCGGAATACGAGCCATAGATGTACGACCCCGTTTTACTTCTCGCAGACGAAGTACATTAGGCATTAAGGTCCACTGCGGATCATCCCAATAATCTTGATGCGGTATTGAATTGAATTTAGTTTCCCAAACCCTCATGTATACAGGAAGCCTATATACTAGATCAACGTACTCGAATGAATTGTCACCGCATTCAAACATTACAGCGAACATATGGGAACATGGATAGTGTCTTATCTCATATTTTCCACAACTGCACGTGGGTTGATTCATCCGCACAATCTGTCTATTGCGGCCTCGTCCACGGCGAAAAGATGTTTGCACCTCAAATACGCGGCGGGGCCTATAAGACAATATTGATACAAACTAATCAAGTTCATGTTTTTAGGTGTAATTAACTTAGGGAAATAACGTAAGAAATAACCTAAATAAAAAATTAATGAGCTCTCATAATTTTAAGCAATATAAATAACATAACAAAAAAATTATCGACCTGAACCGAGTCAAACTTGAGTTTCATTAATATTAATGAGCTCTCATTATGTGTTAAAAATTAGGTATGCTCCTTTCAGGTCTCAAGTTGAACTTTCAGTATGTGTCATGTTTATAGGTATTAATTGAGATTTGTCGGATCTACGTGGAAGGAACGTTTGGTGTGGATTGTAAGATTAGTCCAGAAATACGTAAACTGATTCAGACATTCGACTATCATAAAAAGTTAAAACTTAATTGAATAAACATAATGCAGGCGCATAGAGAATAAGTCGATTGGATAATTCAAGTGGGTAAAAATTATCGAGATGAGTCATTTTATAAATCAAATATTTTAATTTTTTCAAACATAATTTTTAAACAAATTTTTATTTATTTATATCAAATGTTTTGATAATAGCATTTTCCAGAACAACTTCAAAGGCCTCTTTTGGCAAAGAGGTAAAAAGTCATTTTTTGACTTCTAATTTTTTGTGGATCACCTCTAATGTTTATATCACATTTTTTGTGGATCAAATTTTTTGACATCTAATGTTTATATCAAATTTTTTGTAAAAAGTCATTTATTTATATCAAATTTTTTGACTTCTAATGTTTTGGTAATTTTTTGGCAAAGAGGTAAAAAAGGCATTTTCAGTATTTTTTTTACACGTTTTTCCAAAAAAAAATTTAAAAATACAAAAAATTAGCTTTTAACTTATTTCCTAAAACAACCCAAAAAATTGTTTGTACTAGTTATAATGGCCTAATGATGAAGCTGAAGAGATAAGCGAAGGAATAACAAGATTTAACCATATCGACAGGACTAAGAAGCAATCAGAAATTGAATTTTCAATTCAAAAAATATAGACAGGATTCACAATTGAAAATTCAAAAACCTAATTTGTAAAAAAATAGATAGAATTCACAGTTCACAATGCAATAAATATATACAGGATTCACAATTCAAAACCCAAATTCCTGAAACCATAACCCTAATTTCTGATTTCACAATTGAAAACCCTATAAAATATATTTGTAATTCACAATCAGAAGAACGTTGTCGACGACCATCTTGGGTTTCACTCAGACTATTCGCGGCGAAGGACACGGCCACCCTCTTACAACTGAAAATTTTCTCCCCCTTTCCCTTAAATTTTCTCCTCATACATTTTTGGCTGAACTTGCTTTTCTTTTATGCCAAACATCCCCTTATACTTTCCATAATAGAGAAAGAAAAAATGATATAATGATCAGTTGGATCTATGGACTCAGGATAATTAGTACTGGACTAACCATGACAACTTTAAACAAAGTTCCTTGTAATTCAATTTTGTATGACACAGATATATATTATATGATTCTATTTTTATTTTTTTTAATATATCGTAAATATTGTTAGGTTGTGCTTAATTTATTGGAATGAAAATAAAAGAGAATGTTATGATTATTCCTTAAATATGTTTTGATTAAAAAGAAAAATTTGTGAAAAGTGAAAGTGAAAGAAAAAAAAAATAATAATTTGGAAATTTTGAAAGAAAGGGATAGAAAATTTTGAAATTTTAATTATAGATAATTTTTATATAGACAAAATTAGATTTTCTTGTGTTTTGCCATGTTTTTTTCCAAGAAATTATAAAGTTAGTTACGATAATAATATACAAGAAAATTATTATTATTATAGATAATTATTTGTTCCTAAAAATTATTTGTTCCTAAAAAAAATCATATAACATTATTAAAAAAATTTAACTTATCATAAATTTCTTAAACCCTAATTTCTGAAACCATAACCCTCATTTCTGATTTCACAATTTAAAACCCTAACCCTAATTGAAAAATGATTTCACATTCATCAACTCAAAACCCTAATTCAAAACCAAAACCCTCATTTCTGATTTCACATTCAATTGACCCGTGATCACTGACAGACAAATGAAAAGATGGCAACGCAATAAAACTCCGTAACAAGTGACATTAAGACAGTTTGACAGCTAAATCACCTCTCATCACATCTCTTCTCTAATAAAGCATCTCACTTCCATTGCCATTGATCCCATCACATTACTCATGGGTTTCTTCTCTTTCTCTCAAACCCTTCCTCCATGGCTTCTCACAATCACCCTCCTAACCCTCCCTCTTCTCTTCACCCTCTTTACCCTTCTTACCAAACAGAACAAATACACAGCCAAACTCCCTCCAAGCCCTAGAAAGCTTCCCATCATAGGCAACCTCCACCAAGTTGGTGAAATCCCTCACTACACATTCTGGAAACTATCACAAAAACTTGGACCCATCATGCTTCTTCAACTAGGTCAAGTTCCAACCCTAGTGGTCTCAACCCCAGAACTAGCTAAAGAGGTCCTAAAAACCCATGACCTAGATTGTTGCACTAGGCCTCTCTCTCGTGGCCAAAGAAAACTCTCCTACAACTTTCTTGACCTAGCCTTTTCTCCATATGGAGAGTACTGGAGAGAGATGAGAAAGCTGTGTGTCATAGAACTCTTCACTGCCAAAAGGGTTCAATCATTTTGGCATGTTAGGGAATCAGAGGTTGAGCACTTGATTTCCACCATAGCCAAATCGGCTCCGAACCCGGTTGATCTAAGTGACATGATATTCTCTGTCACGAACAATGTGATTGGGAAGATAGCTTTTGGGTCGAGTCATAGAGGGAACCAATTCGAGTATGGTAAATTGAAAGATATAATTGACGATGCCATGACTTTGCTCAGTGGTTTTTCACCGTCGGACTTTTTTCCTGGAGTTGGCTCGGTGCTGGATTTGGCTACGGGGCTTCAATGGAAGCTTGAAAGGTGTTTTAAGAATCTTGATACGTTTTTTCAGAAGGTTCTGGAAGAACATCTTGATCCTACTAGGCCCAAGCCGAAGCATGAAGACATCATTGATGTTATGCTTGGTTTGTCTAAGGATCGGACCACTGTTCTCCATCTAGCTAAAGATCATATGAAGGCTGTCCTCTTGGTATGGTATTTCTAATTTTTCTACCTTTTTCGGGTTAAAAGTTAAATTTTTTTATTTCTTTATATGCCGACTTTGTTTTTAAAATAGTAAAATGTTATAGAAATGACCAAATTCCTGTTTTAGTAACGAATGTATCGTGCAGAATAGGTGTCACGTGAATGACTAAAAAATTTTGGACGAATTTTTAATTTGTATAATATTATTTTTATTTTTAAAAATATACACTGAATTAAGTCCAAAAAAAAAAAACCGAGAGTATACATGTCAGTACCATGATGAATCTTATTTTTTTTTGTAATAATGATGAAGAAAAATTTTTAACACCCCCTAAAATATCATTTTTTTAATTTATCCAAACTACTTGAATTTTTGCATATCATTATTGATTTGTTTAAAAGGCCAACTAACTAAAATTTATCATTTTGTTGCATCAGTATAAATGTGTTGATGGATACTGCATTCTTTTAAGAATGGATTATTTTAATCAATAATGTTAGGTGGTCTGAAAAAATATAGCTTGAAACACCCAAAACGATGACGTCGTTTTGACACATTCGAACCATTCGAGCCACAAAAATTTACGTCACCAAACGTTTTCCATACTTATAAAAGGCAAATAAAAAGAAAAATTGACTTTTAATGGAGACTTTTTAATTTTTAATTTTTAATTTTTAATTTTTTTGGACTATTTTCTTACTTCCCAGACAACCTACTTTCTTAAATTCAATTATGTACATATATACTTTGTTGTATGTTTGGCAATCAAATTATTTGCCCATAATTTGAGTTAAATCAATATTTGTTAATCTTCTAATAAAGGGATATGGACCCTATAATTAAAAATAAAAATGACATAAATTTAATTTTTTGAGTTATAATTGAAATAAAAATTGTCATAATTAAACACAATATGAGGAATAATTAAAAAATTTATGAGTCATAACTAAAATAATATCATAATTAAAGAAGAAAATTTGAAAATTTGATATAACTAAAGAAAAAAATGACATAACTAGATGTCCATATAAGACACCCTTTTTAAAGGGGTGTATATTAGAATTTCCTAATAATCTTATGTAAAGCTGTATTTAATTTGCGCCAGGCCTCGTTTAGAAATATGTTGTTTTAGTAATTTTTTGACTTTTTACAAAAAAATGTGTAGTAAAATAAATAGTGATGTGACAATTTATGATAACTTTTTGGCTTTCAAAAGAAATAAATTTAGGACAAATTACACTGATAGTCCCTATATTTTACCCATTGTGTCATTTTGATTTTTACACTTTTAATTGACTCAATTTTGATTCTTATTTTTAGACTTTGTTTCAATCTGGGCAAATTAATAATATCATTATTGTTTTTTAAGAAAACTTATCACTAAATTTGTTGAGATTAACTAACTGAGTTGAATAAGTTTATAAATTTGCCTTTAAAAAATGGCACGTGAAACTTATGTGCAGATTTTTCATAAAAAAATATTAAGAGTTTTAATCAATTGGGTCAAATTAAGATAAAATTATAAATTTATGATTAAAATTGAATCAATTGAAAATATATGAATTAAAATGACACAAAAAATAAAAATTACTATCATAATTTACACAAAAATTTATGACAGCCTTTTAAGAAAGATTCTTGCCCTGTTCGTTTCTTTTTAATTTTTTTTACCAACTATAGGTTTCCTTTCTGACGGAGTTGACTTTTTAACTTTTTGATTATTTTAATTTGGAATTAAAAAGTTTCATTTGGGATGAACTTGTTGATTTTTTTGATTTTTATAAAAAATAAAAAAATAAAATAATTATAATTTAAATATGATATTTTATTTTATTAATTTTTTATCTTATTTTATCTCATTGTGACTACTTTAACCTTTACTCCCAAATTTTTTCATGCCAAACGAGGCTATCCCGTTATCTTTTTAATTTTATCCGTATCTCCGTTGCCCACTTCAAAATTGCCTACTTTTTTTTTGGGTACAAAAAATTACCTACTTTTAAAACTCCAATTGTCATGCATATATTTTTTAGGGTAAATTACAAATATACCTCTGAAATTTGATTAAAATATGAATTACTTTTTATAATTTTGAAATTACATTCCACTATCTAAAGTTTCAAATTTCATAACAAATAACCCCTTTTATAATAAATCATCATGTCAATTAATAATTTTTAATAATGTTAAAAATATGTTTCAATTAATAATTTAGATAATTTTATTATTGTATGGGAGAACAATTATGAATTTCATTTTTTTAGTTAATTTTGTTAAATAAATTTTTTTAATAAAGGAGTATTTGTAATTTTCAAACAACAGGGAGCAATCTATATTTTAAGCAAACCTCAAGGAGTGTATTTGTAATTTACCCTATTTTTTTAGTAACAGTTGTGTTGTGTTATGAACGTGTCGGTTTTGCCGTTTTTTTTTAATTTTTTTTAATCGAGTGTCTGGATTAATTTAGGCGTAACTCAACTAATCTTAGAATTCATGCAAAGCGTCCCTTCATGTGAATCGGGTAAATTTCAGGCGAAGCCTATAGGTGTAGCCCAGCCCTAAAAAGTTGATACCACACTCTCAGACTCCAAACTGCACCAACTAGGCCAACCCCTTGGGTATGGATATAATTGGTTTGGTACGATCGGTATTTAAGTCAAAAATTGCACCGAACCGATAATGTCGGTTTTATTATTTTGAATACTGATACAGACCGTGTAACGACCCTCACCTTATTCTTGTCATACTTGCATACATTCTTGCATGGTCTTGCTTTATTATATTAATTGGAAGGATTTGTTTGCCTTGTTTTGTTAGAATTACTTGCGCGATCTTGTCCCTTGTTCGGTGTGTGCGTAGCCGAGGTCATCTTGAGCTTAGTACGCCTTTGAACCATTGTACTTAGACTTGTTTTGAGATCTTGTTCAACCCCATCTTCACCTCGGGCATTCATTGCCGAGATGCTTCGCACTTAGTGAACCTTGTCCTTGGGCAGGTATGGCCTAGGCCGAGATGTGGCACGCCCCGGCCAAGGTGTGGCACAGCTTAGTCAAGTGTCGTCCTCCCTAGTCGATGTTTTTTTCTATCCTGTTGCTGGATCCTTGATTTGAGTCGATGCCATCTTGTTGCCGATGTGTCTTACCCGAGCTTGCTGCATACGCTTTGTCAGAGACTTGTCTTGTCCATCAATCACCTTTTTGGAACTGAACCAACCCGATAACGCCACGTGTCCGAGCTGATTGTTAAGGCAGCTGGCAGACCTTGAAACAAATCATTTTCTTGTCTCAATCTTTGTTTTAGAGAGAGAAGCTCTAGAGAAGAGTTCTTGAGTGAGAGTAGTCTTCCAAGCTTGATCTTCGTGGTTTGAACCGTTGGATCCGAGTTTTGAGGTTAGAATCTTGATCTCCTTTGGTTGTTCTTGCTGATTACCTAGCTGCATTGCATGATCGAATTTGTGTTGCATGTCATGCATCGTTTTGAAGTTGGTTTGGAAAGAGAAAATGGTTTTTCATGTGTTCTTGAAGAAAATCTCGTTTTGATCGAAAAGTTTGGAACGAAAATCATGTTTTGTGTTTGTTCTTGCATGACTTTCTTTAATGGGTACCCAGGTCCATATATTTTGAACTCTTGGCATGAAAACTCAGAATTTTGTAACAAGTTGTGAGCTTACATGCATCTTTCAATGATCATGTTCTTCATATTCTTCAAAGGAAAACCTAGGTTTTTCCTGACTTCGTTTAGCGGAACCTCGGCTTAGTCCTGGATGGTACCCAGTGTGTTTTCGAGAAACGGGAGCAGTGATTAAGCTCCCAGCTTGTTTTGTTTTGTCTTTGACTTGGATCTGGCAAGAATGCCGAGATCATTTGCATGTATATATAGAGCTTGCTTTGAGAATGTGACTTACCATGTGATTGTAGGTCCTTGATATTTGCTTTGAGTCTACACCTGAAGAACTAGGTGAGTGGTATTTCTAATAAAGCTATGTTACACTTGCTTTTGATAAATCTTGTTTTGTTTGTTTTGACGTGGTATTTGCTAAGCATGAATAAATGGCCTTGTTTGATTGTTATCCTCGGAAAGTCCCTCGTGCTGGAGGACTATAAACTTTTGCAGTACTAAGTATAAAAGGATACGGTCCTTGTTAAATCGGGCTACGGGCCTAAGTAACACAAGTCCCTTGTACTGGAGGACTCTAAACTTTCGCGGTACCAAGTGCACAAGTCCCTTGTACTGAAGGACTCTAAACTTTCGCAGTACTATGTGTAAAAGGATACGGTCCTTTCTTGAAAAGATTTCTATGTCAAATCGGGCTACGGGCCTAAGTAACACAAGTCCCTTGTGCTGGAGGACTATGAACTTTCGCAGTACCTTTGACCAAACGATTACGGATCGTACAGCCCTTAATACTTGATTGATGAATACGGTTCATCCCTTGCTTCGCCGATGTTATGATACTTGAATGATGAATACGGTTCATCCCTTGCTTCGCCGATGTTATGATACTTGATTGATGAATACGGTCCATCCCTTGCTTCGCCGATGTTATGATACTTGAATGATGAATACGGTTCATCCCTTGCTTCGCCGATGTTATGATACTTGAATGATGAATACGGCTCATCCCTTGCTTCGCCGATGTTATGATACTTGAATGATGAATACGGTTCATCCCTTGCTTCGCCGATGTTATGATACTTGAATGATGAATACGGTTCATCCCTTGCTTCGCCGATGTTATGATACTTGAATGATGAATACGGTTCATCCCTCACCTTGCTAAAGTTTGATGTGTTTCGTTTTGTAGGACCTCGGCTATATTCATGCAAAACCTTTATTATTAGTACCATTCACTGAGTATTTGTACTCACCCCTCTATATATATGTAGGTGACGAGCAGGACGGCGGTGATGCGTAGATCGTTTGGATGCTTGTTTTGGATTTGTACTTATGTCGGCTTTACTTTTGTATTTACGTCGGCGATGCCCTGCTTTGCATGTCAGCAAATCTTGAAAATCATGCTTCTTGACTTGTATTAGCTGTATTTTGTATATGTTGGCTCGAGAAGCCTTTTGATCAAGATGTAACATGTTTTTTTTTACGCTGTTGTATTCAAGTTGTAAAGTTAATTGGAATGTTTGGCATTACTTTGACCTACGCACAGCTCTTATGGACCACTTGTATTTGATTTATTGCTTCCGCATTTGTGAGCCCCCTATATCCATACTCTGATTGTCTTAAGTTTTGAAAAGTTGGCCTTCGGTAATTACGGATTACTGGCCATCACGGCACCAAACTACTAGGGGCGGTTTGGGGTCGTGACAGAATGGTATCAGAGCACAAGTTCCTCGGTATACGCTATTCACACACTTTGAGTCCTGAAGAGCATAGGATTTCCCTTAGAAAGATGTTAGGGTTGCATCACGGTATTTGTTGTTTGAGTGAGGTGTGCATTGTCTTGATATGCTTATTTGTTATTGCCTATGTGGTTATTTGCTTAATTGTTTTAAAGTCATACCTTGCATACTCCTAGTATCATGAGGAGAGGTAGACCACCGCTTGGTCGAGATCAGCCCGAAGACAGAATGGACAGATTGGAAAGATTAGTTGAAGGTTTGGCCCGCGAGTTGAGGCAAACTAGACAACAGTTCGCGAGTGCTACATCGACTCAGGCTGAGCAGACCAACGGCCGAAATGTAGTTCCACCTCCTCCAGTGCCGCAAATTCCCCCGCAACCAGCCTTATATGGAGATGGCACGATAGCTTTGATCAGTGAGTTCAAGAAAATGAGACCACCGAGGTTCTCTGGGGGTATAGAGCCGATGAAGGCTGAGGCATGGGTTTTGGAAATGGAAAAGTTGTTCGAGATCTTCCCTAGCACTGACGCTCAGAAAGTGACGTTGGCAGCATTCACATTAGATGATGACGCCCGCAGGTGGTGGATGATGGTTAGAGGGAGCAATCCAGATTTGACCTGGACCCGATTCTTAGAGTTGTTCTACAAGAAACATTTCCCCCTAAGTGTACGAAACCGCAAGGCTACCGAATTTCATACTCTGACGCAAGGCAATAGAACAGTGGCCGAATATGACCGCGCTTTTACTGAATTGGTAAGGTTTGTACCTCACATGACCAACGATGAATATATGAAGGCCAAGAAGTTCGAGTGTGGGCTTCGTGGACCGATTCAAGACCGGGTCAACTTGCTTGATATGCCGACCTATGCCGAAGTATTGGACAAAGCCATTCAGGCCGAAGCTAATCTGAACCGATACCAGAGCTCGGGAGAAAACCAGCGAAAGAGGCAGAACTATGACAATCGCCGAGGACAGCTGGGCACAAAGAAGAGAACGAACATGGGCAGTACTAGTAACGTAAGGCAGGAAGGGAGTGCTAAACCGGTGTGTTCGGATTGTGGGAAACAGCATTTCGGGATCTGTCGACGAACGTCTGGAGCCTGTTATGAATGTGGCGAGATGGGCCATTATGTGAGGGATTGCGCCAAAACAAAGGCTGATAACAACAAGAAAGGAGAGAATACCTCGGGTTCCGTTCAGAAGGGAAATGCTGGGAAAGGACAGATGAGACAGGGCAGAGTGTTTGCATTAGTACCAGGAGACACTCAGAATGCTGAGGCAGTAGTGTCAGGTATACTTCTAATTTGCTCCCAAGATGCTTATGTGTTGATTGATTCGGGTTCTACTCATTCGTTTATATCTACTAAGTTTGCCGAGAAAATTAATAGAGAACTAGAGCCCCTTGATTATGTGTTGTCTGTATCTACTCCATCTGGGAGATCTATGTTTGTTGCATCCATTTACAGAGCATGTGTTGTTGTGATTGAGAATGTTGAATTGCTAGTAAATCTAATGCCTCTAGACCTAGCTCATTTTGATATCATACTGGGAATGGACTGGTTAGTTGCAAACGATGCATCTATTAATTGTGTTTCGAAAAGTGTCACACTGAGACCCCCAAACCTAGCCGAGATTATTTTCCAGGGTAAAGGGATAGTGCCCCCACCATATTTGATTTCATCCATTAAGGCCTGTAAGTTAATTCGGAAGGGGTGTCGAGGTTACTTGTGTAGTATACTGAGTGATCAGAATGGAAATGTTAACTTAGCCGACATCCCGATTGTTAATGATTTCCCCGACGTCTTTCCGGACGAATTGCCTGGCCACTTGACCGATAGGGAAATAGAGTTTACTGTTGACATCATATCGGGAACGCAGCCGATCTCTAAAACACCTTATAGGATGGCCCCCGCTGAACTTAGAGAATTGAAACTGCAATTGCAAGAGTTGTTAGATAAGGGATTTATTAGACCGAGCACTTCACCATGGGGAGCACCTGTTTTATTTGTTAAGAAGAAGGATGGCACACTCCGTCTTTGTATTGACTATAGAGAACTTAATAAAGTCACCATTAAGAACAAGTACCCGTTACCTAGAATTGATGATCTACTTGACCAATTACAATGAGTACGAGTCTTTTCTAAGATCGACCTTCGGTCTGGTTACCATCAGCTTAAGGTTAAAGCCGAAGATGTTGAGAAGACTGCTTTTCGAACAAGGTATGGCCACTACGAGTTTTTAGTAATGCCTTTTGGAGTGACCAATGCCCCTGCTGCATTTATGGATTTAATGAACAGAATCTTCAAACCGTACTTAGATGAATTTGTAGTTGTTTTCATTGATGATATATTGATCTACTCCAAGAGTGGTGTTGAACATGAAAACCATTTGAGACTTGCCTTACAGATTTTGAGAGAACGGAAATTGTATGCGAAGTTTAACAAGTGTGAGTTTTGGCTTTCTACCATCTCATTTTTGGGTCATGTAATTAATGAAGAGGGTATTTCAGTAGATCCTAGCAAAGTGGAAGCCGTAGTAAATTGGCCGAGGCCGACTAATGTGTCCGAGATTCGTAGTTTTCTAGATTTTGGCAGAGTCTGCAGAGGGCTTTCGGAGCCGAGCTGAGATTTAGTACAACCTTTCATCCCCAGACAGATGGGCAAACTGAGAGGACAATCTAGACGCTTGAAGATATGCTTAGACTTTGTGTGTTGGACTTCCAAGGAAGTTGGGGAACACATTTGCCCTTAGTAGAATTCGCTTACAATAACAGTTATCAAACTAGCATTGGCATGGCGCCGTATGAAGCCTTGTACGGAAGAAAATGTAGGTCGCCGATATGTTGGACCGAAGTCGGAGACAGAGCTCTGCTTGGTCCCGAACTGATTCAAGTGACAACAAAAAAGATTAAACTTATCCAACAGAGGATTAGAACTGCCCAGAGCCGACAAAAGAGCTACGCCGATCAGAGAAGGAATGAGATTGAGTTCGAAGTTGGGAATCATGTATTCCTGAAGGTTTCACCAATGAAAGGAGTTTCCAGATTTGGGAGGAAAGGTAAGTTAGCACCTCGCTATATCGGGCCATTTGAAATTCTTGAGAGAATTAACCCCGTTGCCTACAGACTTGCTTTGCCGCCAGACTTGAGCCAAGTCCATAATGTGTTTCATGTTTCGATGTTGAGGAAATACATCCGAGATCCGCTGCATATAATCGATCATTCCGAGATCACAGTTAATGAGGATTTGGGCTACGAGGAGAAGCCAATGAGGATTATTGACCGGCAAGTAAGGCAATTGAGGAACAGATCGATACCGATGGTAAAGGTCGAATGGAAGGAGCATTATGGCACAGGAGCCACGTGGGAAAAGGAAGAGGATATGAGAATCCGTTATCCGGAGTTGTTCTGGGAACAAGGTAATTCAAGTATGGGGACCAAACTTCTTTAAGGGGGGTAGGATGTAACGACCCTCACCTTATTCTTGTCATACTTGCATACATTCTTGCATGGTCTTGCTTTATTATATTAATTGGAAGGATTTGTTTGCCTTGTTTTGTTAGAATTACTTGCGCAATCTTGTCCCTTGTTCGGTGTGTGCGTAGCCGAGGTCATCTTGAGCTTAGTCCGCCTTTGAACCCTTGTACTTAGACTTGTTTTGAAATCTTGTTCAACCCCATCTTCACCTCGGGCATTCATTGCCGAGATGGTTCGCACTTAGTGAACCTTGTCCTTGGACAGGTATGGCCTAGGCCGAGATGTGGCACGCCCCGACCAAGGTGTGGCACAGCTTAGTCAAGTGTCGTCCTCCCTAGCCGATGTTTTTTTCTATCCTGTTGCTGGATCCTTGATTTGAGCCGATGCCATCTTGTTGCCGATGTGTCTTACCCGAGCTTGCTGCATACGCTTTGTCAGAGACTTGTCTTGTCCATCAATCACCTTTTTGGAACTGAACCAACCCGATAACGCCACGTGTCCGAGCTGATTGTTAAGGCAGCCGGCAGACCTTGAAACAAATCATTTTCTTGTCTCAATCTTTGTTTTAGAGAGAGAAGCTCTAGAGAAGAGTTCTTGAGTGAGAGTAGTCTTCCAAGCTTGATCTTCGTGATTTGAACCGTTGGATCCGAGTTTTGAGGTTAGAATCTTGATCTCCTTTGGTTGTTCTTGCTGATTACCTAGCTGCATTGCATGATCGAATTTGTGTTGCATGTCATGCATCGTTTTGAAGTTGGTTTGGAAAGAGAAAATGGTTTTTCATGTGTTCTTGAAGAAAATCTCGTTTTGATCGAAAAGTTTGGAACGAAAATCATGTTTTGTGTTTGTTCTTGCATGACTTTCTTTAATGGGTACCCAGGTCCATATATTTTGAACTCTTGGCATGAAAACTCAGAATTTTGTAACAAGTTGTGAGCTTACATGCATCTTTCAATGATCATGTTCTTCATATTCTTCAAAGGAAAACCCAGGTTTTTCCTGACTTCGTTTAGCGGAACCTCGGCTTAGTCCTGGATGGTACCCAGTGTGTTTTCGAGAAACGGGAGCAGTGATTAAGCTCCCAGCTTGTTTTGTTTTGTCTTTGACTTGGATCTGGCAAGAATGCCGAGATCATTTGCATGTATATATAGAGCTTGCTTTGAGAATGTGACTTGCCATGTGATTGTAGGTCCTTGATATTTGCTTTGAGTCTACACCTGAAGAACTAGGTGAGTGGTATTTCTAATAAAGCTATGTTACACTTGCTTTTGATAAATCTTGTTTTGTTTGTTTTGACGTAGTATTTGCTAAGCATGAATAAATGGCCTTGTTTGATTGTTATCCTCGGAAAGTCCCTCGTGCTGGAGGACTATAAACTTTTGCAGTACTAAGTATAAAAGGATACGGTCCTTCTTAAATCGGGCTACGGGCCTAAGTAACACAAGTCCCTTGTACTGGAGGACTCTAAACTTTCGCGGTACTAAGTGCACAAGTCCCTTGTACTGAAGGACTCTAAACTTTCGCAGTACTATGTGTAAAAGGATACGGTCCTTTCTTGAAAAGATTTCTATGTCAAATCGGGCTACGGGCCTAAGTAACACAAGTCCCTTGTGCTGGAGGACTATGAACTTTCGCAGTACCTTTGACCAAACGATTACGGATCGTACAGCCCTTAATACTTGATTGATGAATACGGTTCATCCCTTGCTTCGCCGATGTTATGATACTTGAATGATGAATACGGTTCATCCCTTGCTTCGCCGATGTTATGATACTTGATTGATGAATACGGTCCATCCCTTGCTTCGCCGATGTTATGATACTTGAATGATGAATACGGTGCATCCCTTGCTTCGCCGATGTTATGATACTTGAATGATGAATACGGCTCATCCCTTGCTTCGCCGATGTTATGATACTTGAATGATGAATACGGTTCATCCCTTGCTTCGCCGATGTTATGATACTTGAATGATGAATACGGTTCATCCCTTGCTTCGCCGATGTTATGATACTTGAATGATGAATACGGTTCATCCCTCACCTTGCTAAAGTTTGATGTGTTTCGTTTTGTAGGACCTCGGCTATATTCATGCAAAACCTTTATTATTAGTACCATTCACTGAGTATTTGTACTCACCCCTCTATATATATGTAGGTGACGAGCAGGACGGCGGCGACGCCTAGATCGTTTGGATGCTTGTTTTGGATTTGTACTTATGTCGGCTTTACTTTTGTATTTACGTCGGCGATGCCCTGCTTTGCATGTCGACAAATCTTGAAAATCATGCTTCTTGACTTGTATTAGCTGTATTTTGTATATGTCGGCTCGAGAAGCCTTTTGATCAAGATGTATCATGTTTTTTTTTACGCTGTTGTATTCAAGTTGTAAAGTTAATTGGAATGTTTGGCATTACTTTGACCTACGCACAGCTCTTATGGACCACTTGTATTTGATTTATTGCTTCCGCATTTGTGAGCCCCCTATATCCATACTCTGATTGTCTTAAGTTTTGAAAAGTTGGCCTTCGGTAATTACGGATTACTGGCCATCACGGCACCAAACTACTAGGGGCGGTTTGGGGCCGTGACAGACCGCTTCTCCTATCAAACCGTACTGAACCGAATCAATTAAAACAGTTCAGTTCGGTGTGGTTTAATCGGTTTAGGATTCAAACTTGAGCCACTTTTACTAATCTACATAAAAATATTAAATTAGTTATTTGTCTACAATTTCAAATATATCAAATCCATCCATTTGATTACTTTTCAATTCCTAGATTAACAAAAATAAAAAAGTTAAAAAAATACTAAGATTTCAAAAATAATAAGTTAGAGTTAAGATATATATAATAAGAGTTTACAATGATAAGGTTAATAATTTATTATACTTTATTAATATCATTATATTGTTAGATTATATATATTATAAATACAATATATGTTAAAGCGGTTAGTTTCGATTTAGTTCGGTTCATAAGGTGTTTAATCCGTTACCGATCCGAAAATCGAAAAAATATATCAAATTCAAAAATCACACAGATCGATTTTTATTATAAAAAAAAAAAGACCAAATATTGTTGGTTTGTTCTGGTTCAATTGGTGTGGTCAAATTTTTTGATTTTTCTTACATTCCTACCCTTGGGATTGGTTTTGCTGCTGTTGGCCTACCCAGCGGCACTATTGGGGGTGATCCTATGTCGAGCGCTACATAAATGATGTGAGAAGTTGGATTTGTTAGGTTTATCAAGTTGATCATTCTCATAAGAAAAATTAATTTGGTCGGATATAGTACTTGTGAATTTAAATTACATTTGTTTGATAAAATTGAACGGTTCATCTTATTTGAAAAAGTGACAGTTTATTTAATATAAATGCTATTGGAACTTACAATAATCTTAATTTTTTTATAAATGTAATTTACTAAACCAACCCCCACATACCTCGGATCATTAATGTGGGTCTCAGGGTGCGAGTCAAGAGCCTCTCCTTGCAAGCTTGTGCTTGCGTCCGTCCTTGTAGGCCTTCGGGTCTACTTTTAGGCCCAATTTTGATAATCCGAACCGTTTATATTTTATGATTTATTCAGTATATCATACCTGTAAAAAATCAAGTTGATCGGATATCAGAAAGTATGTGTTTGAAAAATTGAACTAAACACTATTTTTTAAAGAATTTAATAAACAGTTTTCCGAACATATGCTTTCTGATATCCGATCAACTTGATTTTGTACAGGTATGATATACTGAATAAATCATAAAATATGAACGGTTCGGATTATCAAAATTGGGCCTAAAAGTAGATCCGAAGGCCTGTAAGGACGGGCACAAGCACGGAAGCTACAAGGAGAGGATCCTCACTCCTCAGGGTGCGACCTACAAACCCAACAACACAGT
Organism: Camellia sinensis; assembly: GCF_055761805.1. Lineage (NCBI taxonomy): Eukaryota > Viridiplantae > Streptophyta > Magnoliopsida > Ericales > Theaceae > Camellia > Camellia sinensis. The sequence goes on along the minus strand of NC_138961.1, from coordinate 40,098,253 downwards.
ATTTTGGGGCTACCCAACAACAACAAAACAATATCATGACGATGCGAGTTTGTGAACGGTTTTGGTTGGTAGCTCGAAATTTAGGGGCCCGAATGCCCCTAAATTTCCATATAAGGCAACAAAAAAAAAACAAGGCAAAAAAAAAAGAAAAAAAAAACAAACTTATCCAGAAAAGGAAATTAGGGCCATTAGGGCGACTGTTTTTAGGGCCACAATTCATTTTAAAGTGTTCGATAAATTATTATTTTAGTAGATTATTTTAGTTTTTAATTATTTTAGTAAACTAAAATTTTTGTGTTTGAGAAGATGGTTAAATTTTTTTGTATTTAGATTTGATATTTATGAGAAAAAAAAGTAAAATGATTATGAATTTGATGTGACATTTTATCTTATTGATTATTTTAACATATTTTATTATTTATTTATTTATTTATTTTTTTGTAAATTTTACCCCAAAAAGTCAAAAAAAAAAAAAAAAAAGGCCTCAGATAATATACAAAGTTAAGTTTTATAACCATCCATTAAAAAAAAATTGAATAAATAATGAGTTGCCAGATTTATTGAATTTGTTTATTTATTTTGTTGATAAAAACAAACAAATCATGTAACAACCTCAAAACTCATCCAAAGTGTTTTTCCACATACCAGGATATCTTCCTCGGATCGGTAGACACCAGTTCAGTCACAATGGTCTGGGCAATGGCCGAGCTAGCCAAGAACCCAAGAGCCATGAAAAAGGTTCAGGACGAAATCCGAAACTGCATTGGAAGAAAACCAAAAGTTGACGAAACAGAGATACATAATTTGAAATACCTGAATCTCGTAATCAAAGAGACTCTCAGGCTCCACCCTCCTGCCTCCCTCCTAATCCCCCACGAAACAATCCGGCAAACCAAGATCGGCGGCTACGACATCTTTCCCAAAACCCGAATCCTAGTGAATGCATGGGCAATTGGAAGAGACCCCAAAATCTGGGACAACCCAGAAGAGTTCATTCCAGAGAGGTTTGAAAACAGCGGGATTGACTACAAAGGCCAGAATTTCGAGTACCTGCCTTTCGGGTCCGGTCGGAGAAGCTGTCCTGGAATGACAATGGCGATCACTTCTGTGGAGTTCAATGTGGCGAACTTGCTGTACTGTTTTGATTGGAAGCTGCCTAATGGAATGGAAGTTGAGGATCTGAACATGGATGAAGAGTTTGGTCTGAATATCAGGAAGAAGGTGCCTCTGAAACTTGTGCCTGTCAAGTACAATTGGGAGGACTATAAAGGCTAAATGGAAGGGGACTATAAAGGCTAAATGGTTGTAATAAAAATAAGTTTGCGTTGCGTAGTTTAGTTTGGTTTGGTTTGTGTTTTTGTGTCTGTAATGCTTTTGGATTATAAATAATGGACACCCTCTGTTTGGAGTGTGCTTATGAAACATTGACTTGGTTTGGTTTGAAAATATATTATTTTAATAATTTTTTGACTTATTATAAAAATATGTATAGAAAAATAAAAAAAATAATACAACAATTTATAACGATGTTTTAACTTTTTGTTTAAAATTTCAAGTTGGCAAAGGGGGCTGCTTATAATGTACCATTGGTTTGTGATTATTATTACTAATATATTCAAAAAAAATAGAAACTAATTTGACCCCAAAAAAATTAGAAATAATTCAGCATTTTGATCAAGTTTTAGGTACACTTTGCTCTGATTAACTTTTTTTTTTTTTTTAGTGAAAAAAAACGGCCCTGATTAACTGGGGTTTGATTTGATGGTTCAAGTTTAGCAACCTGGGCTTAGTCGGCAAGTTATGGCGCCACCAGGTGGGCTGGTAAATGTGCTTTATGAAGCACACGAGAAATTGTCCAGATAATCATCACATAAATGAGATGTAATATTGGTGAAATTATAACTTAGATATAAAAGTAATGGTAGAGATTTTAAAAATTTTATCAAGATTTTTATTAAAGATCTTATATGAGTGTGAAACCTATATAAAACTCATTTGGTGTGAATCTCATATCCATATAAGATATTATAAAATTTTTATCATCTTTAACATTTTTCAATGTATAATCATCACTGAGTACTTGGAGTAATTCTTTCCATTAAATTGGCTTGTCCTGGCAAAAAATATATAAAATGTCTGGTGCATGCAAATACTTTGAAAATAAATAAAAATAATAACGGTTCCGATTGGTAGCTCGAATAACACGGCTCGAAATCTGGCTCGACACCAAAACAACATCGTTTTGGTGTCGAGTTATTTTATTTTTTTATTTTTTTCTTTCTTTCTTCTCTGGTTTTGTTGCAGAACGAAGAAGAAGAAGAAGAAGAAGAAGAAGAAGAAGAAGAAGAAGGGAGAAGAAGAGACGGGAGAGGGAGGAGGAGGAGGAGGAGGAGGAGGAGGAGGGGAGGGGACCATAAAAATCGGTTGGAGGAGGAGGGGAGGCTGGGCAGACGACCGGGGCTGGCAGACGACGGTGGTGCTGCGACGTCGGCGGGGCTGGGTGAGGCGACGGTCTGCTGCGACGATCGGCAGCGGCGGTGGCGGTGGCGGTGGCGGTGGCGAGGCTCTGCTTCTCCTCTGCTTCTTCCCTTCCTCCTCTCTTCTCTCCCTCTTTCTCCTCTGTTTCCTCTCTTCTCTCCCTCTTTCTCCATTTCGAGCCGTTTCGAACCTCTAAAAGTCGAGCTACGAGGCATTTTTCAAATAATAAAGCATGCTTAAAATTTTTAAAACAAAATGGCATTTTTTAAAATTTTAATTCTAAATTTTTAAAAACAAAAAAGTTATCAAACAAGGCTTGAATGCATTAGATTATCTCCATCTAATAATGTTGAATGTTTTGGTGGAATGAAATTTCTATCATGAGAACTATGATAGTAAAACCAGTTTTTCTGTAATTATCTTCATTTGATCTTCTGCAACTGGGCTCAAGGCTCTCCAGACTATAGTTGAGCCCAATGCTGTTGGATTTGGTCTGAAAATCGATCTGCAACAGCCCAATGTGTAAAACTTTTTTGCTTTAATATAATCTTAGGCTAGATTGAATGCTGTCAATCTGAAATAAAATTTGGACACGGCCTGGGTACATACCTTACCTTCACAACCCGAACAATCAAAATTTTGTTATTAATATATACAAATTATATATAATAAATATGAAATACATACATAAAATACTGATTTTTTTTAGCATTTTAATTAAATTTTACTACAATGTAATATATTCTACTACTTGCTACATATAACTCAAACGCGTTAATAAGAGTGAAACTTGTGAATAGAATAAGTCTGTTCTACCTTTTAATTTTTGTAGCTCTTGAACTTGTTTAATGGATTCCCATTATCTCAGAAGAGTTATGATGAGGCCAAAAAGTTTCAGAAAATCATTTGTATGAAGAAAAAAAAATTAAAAAAATATTGGGAATCTTGCACCTACGAGCATCTTTAATGGAGTTGCCAAAAGAGCTGCTAAAATTATAAATTGGCAAGAGTAACATAAAAGGGGTTTCCAATACCTGTTATTCTTTTTGCCAAATATAACAGATGTCATTTCTGTTGTCAAATTTGACAAGAAGAATAGCAGGCACCAAACATGCCACATCATCAAAGACCAACAGATTTTTGGCTCCAAATCAGTTGAAAAAACATAATCAATTTACCAGGAAAACCTCCCAAAATCTTTGATTTTTTTTTTCTGCAAAATTCACCATTTTTTATCACAGAATGTTCACCATTCATTTATTTTTGCAGAGTTCACCAAAATTGAGAAGAAAAAAAAAAAAATAGAATTCCCAAACACAAATTTACCCGCAATTTTAGAATGATCATTCAAAAACTAGTTTCACAAATTTCACAAATTCACAAATTTTACAAATTTTAGTCAAGAACAAATCACAAATTTCAGAATGAATTTAGAACAAATCAAATCCAAATTTCACAAATTTATATAAATTTCTAAAATGAATTTAGAAGAAAAATACCTGGATTCCAGTATGATTGATGAACTTGTTCTTCATTTCAACCTCCATTGATCTTTAGGGCTTGTTCCATCGAACTTCGCGATCGGTGATGTTCCAAACAGTGGTATTCCATCGAACTTCGCGATCGGCGATAGGTGATCGACGCTGGTGATGGTGATGGAAAGCACAGAAAGAGAGAGAGAGAGATGAATGACTGGTTTTGGTGATTGCCTCTGGTGGTAGTGATGATCAAAATGAAAATACATATAAATGGGTTTCTGATAATGAAGATGGAGAGAAAGGGAACTACGGGGTTGCCTTTGCTGTGGATGAAGATAGAACACCACACGCGCGCGCACACACATTCGTTTGGGAAGTTACTATTTTAGTAAGTTATTTTAATAGGTTAAAATTTTTATATTTAAGAAGATGATTGAATTTTTTTATGATTGGATGTGATATTTATAGGAGAAAAAATGAAATGATTATAGATTTAAGGTGATATTTTATTTTATTTAATTAATTATTTTAATTTATTTTATTTTTTTATAAATTTTAACCTAAATTAAGTTTTTTTTTTTTTTTCCCAAACATCCCGAAGCTCTCAACAGCCGACTGGTTTGGATACAAGAGAGAAAGGGGATGTTGTCTTGGAATGCATAAAGGGAATGCTACCAGATAGTTGATCTTAAATGGTGGTTTGTGGGTAGGTGAATGGTAACGATGGTGTCTTGGAAATGAAAAAGTGACGTTGTGCTCTTCTGTTTTTTTTTTTTATAAAAAATTAAAATTAAAATGACATAAAATAAAATAAAAAGATATAGAACAACAGCTACAAATAAGCAGTCGTATTTTTTTTTTTTTCGTTTTGGTCTCAACGGCTATTACCTACAAACAATCCTATTTTGAATTTCTATAAATAAAAACCTTCAATCACATTTTTCGTTTTGGTCTCAACGGCTATTACCTACAAACAATCATATTTTCATTTCACGACAAAAATTTCAAATTATATTTTTCTTTTTCTCCTCTCTTTATCTCAACTTCATTTCACAACAAATCTTCCATATTACATTTTAGTTTTAGTTTTAGTTTTTTAACACAATCACTATGGAAGATTCATCAAAAACAAAGAGAGGAAAATCATTCACCATTGATGAAGATGTGGCAATTTGTAAATCTTGGTGTCACATTTTTTAAGGCTCAATTGTTGGCAATTCGCAACCGTATGCTCACTTTTGAGAGAGAATTTACGAAAATTATTGCTTGCTTCAGAATGATCAGTCAAGAACACAAGTATCTATCTAATCTCGATAGGGTATAATCATGAAATGTTCCAACAAATTTCGTGAGTGTTTAGTGCAAGTTGAAAATCTATGTCTCAAGTTGGTATAGTAAGATTTCATCTTAATTTATTATGTTAGTTTTTTTTTTTTTTTTGTATCATATAAAAATTAACTGACTAATTAATTTAATATTTTATCTATATAGATGCTTCAAGCAAAATTTTTATACCATCAAGATAAAAAATAATAATAATAATATTTTGAAGTGTTGCAAAACAATATCAAGTGGCAAGATGTAGCTCTTATGAACATAGTCAAGTCAAGGACACATACACTATTTACCGATTCAGTCCTCGATTCCTCTATGGATAACTGCATTTCTCTTGAAAATGATAGCACCCCAAGTGAAGGTAACAATTCAAGTGTTGGTAACAATCCAAGTGTTGGTGATGGTTGTGTCTCTGCAAGAGGTAAAAGACCTATAGGTAAGAAATCTGCAAAAAAATACTTCGGAAAAGTCAGGTCATTGAAGCTGAAGTCCGCAAACTTAACAATCTGTTAGAAAGATTTAACCAACACCTTACTGAGAACGAAATGAAAAAAGCTGAAAGAGGAGATAAAAGGGTTCAAACATTGCAAGAGATGAAAGAACTTGAGATAAAAAATGAAGAACATTCCATAATGATTGCGGACATTTCTAATAAGGACCCTCAAATGAAAGCTTATTATATAATGCGCAAGAATGAGATTTTCGCAAAGTGGTCCATACATGTGAGCGACCCAAATTATTGCCTTCCCCTACCTCTTGATGAATAATTGAGAGGCAATGCATTTTTCATTTTGCAATGTCATTTATTTTTCAATATAATTTTTAGTTTTTATGTTCCAATGTAATTTCGCTTTTGCAATGTAATTTAGTTTTCAATATCTATTTAATTTGTCAATGTTTTTATGAATAAATACAAACTTATTGAAATGAAGACAATAAAATTGCAAATGAAGACAATTTTATTAAAATAAAAAGACATTAAAGGAAGCAAAGAGATAAAATACAAATTTAATCCGACTCTCCATGACAGACCCACAAGTGTTCAATCAGATCATTACGAATTGCATTATAGGTTTCAGTAGATCTAATCTTCTGGTGATTGAACATAAATTTAGCATAGTCTTGGTTTGGATCGCATGACACTTGACATGGGATATTAGTGGTATCTATTTGTAGTAGTGCTGCACTGCATTGATTTTCAGGAATATCATGCTCGTCTTCAATGATCATATTGTACAAAATAATGTGTGTTTTCATGATGTAGTATAGATCCTCATCATTCCAACCTTTCACCGAAACTCTAACAATGTTAAACCGTTTGGAGAACTCCAAATGCCCTTTTGACATCTTTCTTACATGCCTCTTTCATCCTCGCAAAAGTTATCTCTTTAAACCTTTGAGATTAAGATATTGTTTTGACATTCATTGCCCAACGAGGATAGATACCATCAGCAAGATAATATCTCATGGTGTACGCATGATTGTTGATGGTATAGTTAGCAGTAGGGGCACGTCCTTTAGTTAATTGAGAAAATAAAGATGACCTGTCAAGAACAGTAATATCATTAAGAGAGTCAAGCATACCAAAGAAAGCATGCCAAATCCACAGGTCGTAAGAGGCGACTACCTCGAGCACAACTGTTAGTTTGTGCACATGTCCAGTGTAAGCACTGGCTTGAGAGGTTGGACATTTATTCCAATGCCAGTGTATACAATCCAAACTCGCTAACATTTCAGGAAACCTGCATTGCTCTCCCTCTTGCAATAGTCTAGTGACATCTGCCTCATTTGGGGATCTTGAGTATATGCCTTCATAGATAGCAATAATCATTTTGGTAAAATAATTCAAGGCTACAATTGCAGTAGTTTCACCAATTTTGATGTACTCGTCCACGACAGCAGCAAGTACGCTGTATTGAAGGATCTGAAGTGCAGTAGTGGATAGACAGGAGCACTGTGAGACCCCCTAACTTTAGTAAACCTTATTAGGTCTCTAAATTTGGAGTTATTATAATAAAACCCTTAGTTCGTTGATTATTTGCAAATTAATCCCTAGAATCGAAAATGCATCAGGGACGAACCCCTACAAACCCTAATCAGCCCTAGAAGCTTAGAAATCATTTTTAAGACTCTAATATTAATTATTTAACTCTCAAATTTTAGAGTAATCACTCTAAATCTTAACTTCCAATTTTCATAGTTTTCGTTCGGTTATTCACCTTTAAATTCAAAGCAAGATAATACAAACCAAATTATTTTTCCTAACACTAATTTATTAACTCTACACTTGAAATAGATACTTTAATTGAGCCAAGCCCTCATATTTTTCTTGAATCACATTTTGACCCAAACTAGTACCATTACACACATATACACATATACATACTTGTACATTTCTCAAATAAATAATTTTGTACACAAAATAGCTTCATATATATATATATATATAAAATCAACAAAAATATCCCCAAAAAAGTTTGCTAGTACTCCCAAATCATGGAACCATGCCTCCAACCTAAGTTCAATCCTAACCAAATCCTAACTAGATCATGATTAATTGCATAATTAAGGCCCCTAATCCTCCACTATTCCATTGAATTCAAACTAAATCCAACATATCTAATTCAATTCCAACCGATGGGAAAAATGGACCTTTTACACCAATTTTCCTATAAAAGAAACCTCTTCCCTAGCATTTTGCACACAAGAACACACACATACACACTATATTCAGCTGAGAGAGAATAGAGGGAGGAGGGTGAGCTTGGTAGAAGAGATGAGAGGAAGAAAAGTTTGCTAGCGATTCCAACAACTCTCAAGTAAGCCGCAACACAACTCTCTCTTATTTTTCCTTTCAAATGCATGCTCTTAGAAGTTTTAAACATTTATTTCAGATTTGTTTTGGTATTCTTGTGTTAAAAATGAAAGGAGTTGAGTTTTGATTCTACCCCTCTTGTATTTCTCTTAATCGGTATAAGACTAACTTTTTTCATAACAAACTCTGAAAATTTTCAAAGGCACACCTTCACCTTAAATTTCTGAGTTTAATATATATTATTTATCATGTTTTCATCAGATTAGAAGTGGAAAATTTCCTCTAGTTGACCTCATTTCTCACCAAGTTTCTTATTTCTAGAACTGTGCCAAAAAAATCTGTTTTACAGCCAACTTGCAAAAATTCTAGAAAAATGTATAAAAATCTTCTGGACCTTGATTTTATGTCAAAATCTTCCTTAGGAAAATTGGTTTCATTGAAACAGAGTGAGTAGTTTGTAAGAAAATCGGATTTTCGTAACGGTCGATGAATCTGGACAGCGCTAGAGTGTTTCTTAAATAACTAAAAATCTAGAAAAGCTATTCCATTTATGAAAAATGTTCTTAAGACTAGAGAAAATTCTCTACGAACCACAGAAAGGCCAGGCTCGGCAAAAATCTAAAGTGGTGCCTTTAACTTCAATCTTTAAGTGGTTTTGAATCTGGAAATTCTATTTCGCCTTGGTGATATAGCAGATGAGAGTTGTAGATTTTATCAAAGTAAGATCAGAGTTATTTTGGAGACCCATGGAGCAATTTCAGATTTATGGTGACGAAGTTAATTGATTTGAGGTAATTCGAGTTGTTTGAGGTCTTTGAACTCTTGCCTCAATCTCTCCCTAGCAGCGGGAGGTAAATACTTATCTTGGAAAGCAACTACAAAGGCTTCCCATGTTGGCTCCACTCTACTCTTAGCATACTTCCACCATTGATCCGCATCTCCTTTAAGGTAGTAACTCGCTAGAGTCACTCTCAACTCGCTATCATCAATGTGAAGCATCTCAAATGTCTTCACAGTTTGTTCGAGCCACTCATCCGCTTTCTTAGGCTCGGGGCCACCATGGAATTCATCTGGTTTCGCCCGCAAAAACTCCCTAGTAAGGAAACTCGCTCTTGCCTCTAAGGTGTTCTCTCGGGCTTGGTTCTCCACCCTCAACAAGCTCATAGCCCCTGCTATTTCTCTAGCTAGGGCCCCCATTGCGGTTTGACCCACTTGGTCCGCTTTTTCGGCCATATTAGCTTGGCCTGACTCTTACTCTTGCACCGGATCCTCATGGACCGGTACCTCATGAACACCCCGGCGAGCCCTACCACGTCTCTCGCCTCTACCACCATGGGTTTGACCTCTTCCTGACATCCTATAAAGGACAATAGAAATGATTTAGCACACTAACCCATACGTGCCCGCAATTTACCTCACACGTCTAATCACCGCAATTCTATACATTTCACTACTATATAGACATTTTAATTTCATTTCACATAAACACTTAGTCATGTAATCACATACGGATTATCCTTTCATGATGAAATTCATCCTATGAAAAACCAAGAATTCGTAGTAGAACGAGTATTGATCAAGTACCCTTCTAAAAAGACCTCAAGGAATTTAACAAGCGCGAACAACATCCCAAAAGTCCAATCCCACACCCATATAGCCACATAAACATGTTAGCACATAGTCTCACTAACATTTTCCTATTATACAACATGAACCCATTGTGGTAAAATAACCACTTCCCACGAGCTCCAAGTATTCAAACCCGGTAGCTCTCATATCAAGTTGTAACGCCCCAATTTTCATACCGAAATGATAATACAATTATCGTGGTTCTTTACGGTAAAACTGAAAGTAAATCTTCATGCTTGCAATACATGATACAAATAATCCTCATGCGATAATACATTCACCTCAAATCAAGATAACATAAACAAATAAATACCCGCATGGGTTTACAAGTTTCCAAGGCTTAGGCCCGGTTACACATATCGGTTATTCAAACCATACAAATATAGCCCTTGGCTTACAAAACAGAGTCACACAAAGTGAGAGCATTGTGTAGACACCCCATTTTTTACCGATCTTAAGACTCAGACGTCATCGATTGAGTGCTCGGTGATCGCGCATGTTGTGCTCATTTTGAGGTTTCGAAGTTTTGGCTGAGAGCCTTGCCTCCGAGCCTCGGAACTTTTTTTGTGCTTTAACTCGGTCTGCGGACCAAGTTTTGTTTTCTCTTCCCGAAGGGAAGGAGAGGTCTTGTAGACCATCTCTCAGTGGTCGTAGACTACTTTTCGTGGTTGTAGGCCACTGTTCTCGTTTAGAGACTAGTTTTCAGTTTTCGGAGCCGTCGGCCGTGCGCCTCGGTTCGAGACCGCTTAACATTCTCCGTTTGGCACGTTTTTTGGAACACACCTTGTTTCCTTTTTCTAGAGGTACACTGTGGTCTGGGAGACCACTTTTGTGGCTGTACGCCACTTTTGGTGCTCTACAGCCAGTTTTCGGGGCACCCGGCCGCGCGCTTTGCCCCGAACTCTCGTTTTGCATCCGTGTTGGTTCATTTTTGGCATGAACTTTGTTTTCCTTGTTTGGGAGGTGGTACAAGGGTGGGAGACCACCTTTTCTTCTTGGAGACCATTTTCTCCCCGCCAGCTGATTTTCTTGTCGAGAAGGTGGTTTTCTTGGTCTTTGGGCCACATTTGCTGGTCTCCCACCACACCACTAGCTTGCTTTCAAAGTAGAGACCACCAAATGGAGCCACCGACCACTTTTTTGTGTGGGAGACCACCTACCCTGGTCGGCCGACCAGGGGAAGTGGTCCGCCGACCACCTTTTCTGGTTGGCCAGCTCCCTCCTGTTTTGTCTGTTTGAGTGGGTGCCAACTTGCAGCTGGAAGGCACAGACTGTATCCTCCACACACGTGTATGGAGGATCTTGAGCCTTATTTTTTAGCTTCTTGAAGAAGCTTTGGCCTTGTTTGTCTATAAGAGAGGCCCTCCCCCTCCTTGAACCAGGTTTAGAATTTCTCTAAGGCAAAACAATACATATCTCTCTATATCTCTATATTTTGGCTCATAAGGTGCATTGTTCTTGACCCTTTTACACTACACCTCATAGCCATACACTTACACCATTGATTTGAGGTTCTTGGAGGTTGTTTTCAGAGGTTAAAAAGTTGGTTTTTGGTCCTAAAGTTTGTTGGTTTTGATGAGCTTCAAGGGTAATCACTTTTCCCTCTTTTAAGCATTATTTTGATCCTTCTCTTACCCTCATTTGCATGCTTATTTGAGCTTTGTTGTCAAATGAAAAAGGGTTCATATTTAAGTGGTTTTCATGTTTGTTTAAGGCTCTTTTGGTGTTGGGGGTCATCTACCCTCTTGCATGCTCTATTTAGCCTTGTTTTGAGCCATGCCATGAGACCTTTGTATCGAGCTTTACTTGGCCCTTTAGCCACTGAAATCTAGCGGATTTTCAGTGGTTGGCATGTGGTTTTGAGGGCCAAAATCAGAGAGGGGTGACCCTCTCTCTTTTGGCCTTGTTTGCTTACATTTTTGGCTTTCCAAAGGAGCATATATTTCCACACTTCCTAGCCTAGGTTCAGGCCTTTTTTAGTGACTTTTAGGACCTTCCTAGACTCTATCTATGGCTGGTTTGGTCACCTTTTGTTTGCCTCTTGCATGTGTAGAACAATCCCTTGCATAGCCTATCAAAGTAACACCTCATTCTTGCATGTATTGGTCATGTTTCAGTGGGTTTTTGGCCATCATTTGGCATGCCATGATTCTTTTTTTGGCTGGTTTGGCAGCCTCTCATATGCTTCACATGCTTGTAATGTAAATCATGTTCACTAGCTTATAATGCTTGTTGATTTGGCCCTCTATGTTAGCATATTTTGGCCATGCTCCAAACTGATTTTGTTCATATTTTGGGCTGCCTTAGCTCTGTTTTGAGGTCCCTTGGTCGAATGATGCTTTCCATGTATGGTTGTAGTGTAATAGCCTTGCTTAGCCTTGAGTTTTGAATCCCCTTGCATGCTTAACTTGAGGTGTTTGCATGTTTTAGCATCACTGAGCATGATATTTTAGAGTTTATTTCTTGGCCATATTCTCATGTTTGTCACTCTTTCAATGTGTTTGAGAGTTGCATCATTATACCCCATTTATGAGCCTTTGCGTTGAGCTTCATTCTTATGCCTTTCAAGCCACCATCCTGGCTCATTTTGCCACTGTTTTGGGCCTGCTTAAGGTCTGTTTGGAGTTCGTTTTGTCATTTGAGCATCACCTTGCATGCCTCTAATGTAATGTGCTTCACTAGTTTCGGTACTTGAGCCTTTCAACATGCATTGTGTGAGTTATTTGCATGATTCTGAGCCATTTTGTATGTCATTTCAGAGCTGGAACATGTGTCATTGTATGCCATATTTCATCCTTTCAATGCTTTTGTAGAGTTGCATTTTGTGCCCTTGGGCTTAGGTCCTTGCATTGTGTATGCTAGCATGAGTTTTGGAGTCTTGTTTTCATCATGTTTGGCCACTGATTTGGGTGTGGCTGAGGCCCATTCATTTTGGTTTAAGTCCATTTTTACATTGAGTATGCCATTGTATTCCATAGCATTGAGTATGCCACATTGTCGCATGATTGATCAATGCATTGTGCATGCCTTTTTCATCTCATTGTGTATGTTAGTTCTTAAGTGCATTATGTATGCTAAGTACCACGTGCATTGAGTATGCCATTGTTAGTTCATAGCATTATGTATGCTAGTTGCATGCTTACATGTCATCCTTTGCATGTTTGAATCACTTAGTTGCATAGCATTTAGGTTGCATACTTAAAGTTGCATTGTGCATGCCATTGTTTGTTGCATTGTGTTTGGAATAGGAGTTAGTCCGAACACGGGAAACGAGGGACGTTTCGTACTCAAAGTGACAAAACGTGCCTCGATTCCCGGTCGCCGACACTCTTGACTACCCATGACGGAGTTGTTGGCTTTAGGTGCGTATATGTGCATTCATTTCACATTGAGTCGTGCAATTCGACTCCTCGGCCATCATGCATCGAGATGCACGACCGGTGGCCCGAGGGTTGAGGACTACACTCCCTAGAGCTTATGCAATGACGGGGAGAGTGGTCATGCACACATGTGTTGCAAATACCTTGTCGTGCCTCTCTCTTTCCCTTTGTTGTAGAAAAACAGAATCCAGGAGAAACTGGTCGGCCGACCAGGTTTTCTGGCAGGCCGACCACTTTCTTTGGTTTCCACCACAAAAGGTGGTTGGTAGTTGGTCTCCATGCCTATAAGCTGGTCGGCAGCCTTCCCACAGTTTCCCTGGGTGGAGTTTCATCTCTCTGGAGCTTTGTGCAAATTTCTGAAATCAATTGCAAACAAAGGCAAGCCGGGGCATCGCGATAGATTTCCCGACAAGGCGACTCGAGCATGCATGCATCCTTTATCATTCAAGGTAGAGCTAAGGCAGTCCACATTCATGTAGTTTGCATGCTAGTTTAATTGCTTACTTAGTTAGTTTGTTAATTAATTAGAGTTGTGTAATAATTAGCTGTAATTTATTATTCATTTTGATTGTGTAATAACTAGCTTAATTAGATTAGCTTAGATTAGCTAGTTGGTGTTGTATTATTTATTCGGACCCTCTGTCGAGAGGGCGAATTTTGCAATAAGTGTGCGTGTGTGTGATGCATGTCTTCCAACCCCCATTTCTTTCTCCCTTTTATTTACCAGCTTACGATGGTTAGTTTTAGGGAATGTTTCAATTAGCATCCTTATGCTTCACATGTTTTCATTCATTCATCTGTCTTGCATGCACGGGGCTCGGCGCATCATACTAACTGCATTGTGTTTCAATTTCGAGTTGAATACATGTTATCTATAGCATCTCATATGCCATCTTAGAATAGCCGAGCCTATCTTAGTTGCATTTTGCAAGTGTTGCATTAGCCATCTTAACATGAACTAGGATCATGCATTGATTACTAACTAGTTTCTGTTTTGGCTTGGAGTACTCGGTGAGTGTTTATGCTTTAGCATCCTTGCATGTGTGTGAGTGACTGCCATGATAGCATGCTTGCCATGAGGCTAATTGCTTATGTGATATACCTGCCTGAATGCCTGTGGGTGAAGGTTGGATTATTTAAATTGGAACAATTCATCGATTGCGAGTTTTAAGCCCACTTGAGAGTGGCAAGTCACCATGTTTTCTAAGCCCACTTGAGGGTGGCAAAATCTGCATTTTAGCCTACTTGCGAGTAGCAAACCACTTTCAAAAACAAACATGAGATGTTTTGTTCCAACTTAGACGATCTAGTCAATACTTGTATGCTGTGCGCATCACGTAGCAATTCTAAGCTAATAAACCGGAATAAGAGCACATATGTTTTCAAAAACAAGATATCATGTTAAGTAGTGGCCGATCTTTGATCGGCCGAGCGGCAGTGCTCATTGCATGACCTTCCCCAATCGTACCCAAGTTCCCGAGCCGAGGCAACTTTGGTGATGACGGACACGTGGCCTTAGGCACGAGTCAGGGTTTCCTAAATTCTTCCAAAATAAAATATTTAGGTGGTGACTCTGTATCTGGCAAAATAGTCCATGTTTGGCACTTCTTTCTAAAAATCAGTTTTTCAAAATGATTTGTCGGATTTGGACTCTTTGGTGATTTATCAATCTCGTATTGCACTTTGCGAGATCAGATTAAGAACTGTGACATTGAGTCCAAACTGTAGTAAGCCCAATGGACAAAACGGGATTTTCCCGGGACGTTCAGGGACGTCTACACATTGTACTCCCAACACACACATTTCCATGCCCTCAGTTTGGCAGAATCACCACGTCTTTTCCTGCATAATAATCCTGTATGGTGAGCATAAAGCCAGTAGGAAATTCTTAACAAAGTATATACATTTTATACAAGTCTCAAGAGATGTATGCATATGCCATGCTATGTCTTTTTGCAAATAAATCACATCTTCATCTTTGAAAAATCATCAAGCTCAATGATGCCATGCAATTTCATTGTTCAAAACTTAACAATTTCATTCAAGGGGCGATAAATACAACTTTGGTAATCCCTAGGTTTGTGTTTGCAAGTAGGATATATAAGTACTACCAATTTGTCATTTTTACCGATATTAACCGGAAGACTCGGCACCCATAATCTGTCATTTTTACCAGTATTAACTGGAAGGCTCGACACCCATAATCTATCATTTTTACCAGTATTAACTGGAAGGCTCGATACCTATCCTCTACACTACCTTTCGAGACTTACCATCGTATTCACCCCAAAACCAATTCATGAAAACTTGTTTCTCAACATTCTTTACTCAATGCAAAGTTTTCAAATCAAATTTCAAAACTCTTCATTATCAATGAATTGGTATGCCAATGTATCAATTAATGCAATGTAACATTTTATCTATTTTCAATTCTTCCACACAATATTTCTATTGTGGTCAAAATTTCCATTTCTCCTTTCAATACAATTTCACAAGATGAATAAATACATTTATTTCAATTCATCCAAGGGATAACATAACTCCCACATTTCGAGCCATCTCAACAATTTCCCATATTCCATGAAAATATCATTTATATAAATATAAATAAGAAATTTTCCAACATCCATTTATTTTGACATACAAAATAAATATAACAACATCATCCATGATTTCTCAACATCTTTTTAAAACTCCTATTTTCTAGGTTTTCTTACCAAACAATTCATCTCCACAACATTTGAAGAAATCTTATCAAAAACATCTTTCTTTAACCAACATAGTTTAAAACCCCCAATTTCTATCTCAAAGGATCAAATAGTAAGCCCACTTTCAAAACCACACTTTTTCTTGAATCAACAATCAATTTTTCAAAAACTATCAAAGGATGATTTCGCTAATCATCTGGATCTTGCAAAATATATATATAACTCAAAGAAAATCCCTACCTTAAGTGTAGAAGACGAGCAAGCAAGATCGTAACTCCTAAGATGACGAAACCAACTCCTACTTTGATTAACACGAAACTCTTAAAGCCCTCTACCTTATTCTCAAAGACACTAGGGTCAAGAACACAACGGATCTAGATGAAATCTTAGAGAAAAGGTGTATTCTGGAGAGAGAGTATGAAAACCTGCGTTTTTGGAGAGTTTTAGAGAGAGAGTGAACTGCAAAAGTGTTCTGAAATATCTCATTCAAGATATGATATAAACAGGCTCGCTTGAGCGAAGGAGTTGTCATTCGAGCGACCAGACACAAGAAGTCGCCTCGCTCGAGCGCAAGAAGCTTCGCTGGAGCATAGAATGCAAAGCTTCAGGTCTGTCACCAACGCAGACGCATGCTCGACGTAAGAAGCCTCGCTCGAGCGAAGAAACAATTTCACAAGGCTCACTCGAGCGCAAGAAGCCTCGCTCGAGCGAAGAAACAGATTACACAAGGCTCGTTGAGCGCAAGAAGCCTCGCTCGAGCGAAGAAGCCAAAATCTGGGCAACAACATTCTAGACTAACTAATAACCAACCTGTTCCAAACACGCCCAACATAATCCAAAACTCAAATACAAATAGTTAAAGGAAGGAAACAAGACATAGACAATAGTATACAATCACGGAATCCGAGTCCGAAACACAACGAAAGTCGGGGTAAAAACCTGGGTTGCCATAGCCAATATGCTTTGTACCAATAGCCCGGATAAGTGGTTGTGCTTGGGTGAGGGGGGCGAGGCCAGTCACTGGTCATGTACTGAGTAGGACCGGGTATTTGGTCCTGAATAAATTATCATATGTCTAATTAACTTGTTTGTGCAATTTGGTAAATCGTTTGGTATCTCGAATTGAATCATTTGTGTGATTATTTGATCCCTGTGAATTTATTGTTTGTCCGAGCTTTGTTATTCCTGTCATATTGTATACTTCCCGAATTAATTTATTCTTCAGGTGTGGAGCAAATTTAGTGGAGGTTGTATTTGAAGTTCTAAAGAGATTATTGAGTTAGAGATTTTTGGGTTCACCACTATATATTGTTTTGAGAGATTTGTATAAGTTATATTTTGGAGACATTTGTGCAATTAATTTAGAGACAATTTTGTATTTTTGAGGTTATTACTTAGTTAGAATTTAAATTTGAGGCTAAGATAATTTATTAATGACCCGGAAGTTGGGGCGTTACAAGTACCAATGGCATCAGGGGTTTAGATGAAGTACTGATTGATTTGTTGAATATCATGTAAGTTACTAAGAAATAATGACTGCCTCATTCGAAAATGTCTTCGGAAGTATTCTTTTGGGTAAACAGGATTATCTGCAAAGTAATCTCTATAAATTTGTTCGTCACCGTTGACCCTTTCACAATTAATGTATCAACGACCACTTGTGGAACCAATATGTTTGGTTTGTTAGTTTAGGGTTAACGCTTGTATTCTTTGGTGTTGTGTTGTTAACAATTGCGCCATCATTATATCATCATTAGATGATGAAAATTCATCAAAATCTCTACTAAAGATGGCTTTAGTGAAATTGTTCATTGTAGGTGGATGACTATGAAAATTATAGAAAAACTTGTGGGTGGGTAGAGAGAGTTTAGAAGATAAGAAAATTGTGGGTAGGTAAATATGAAAATTGTAAAAAAACCTTGTGTTATAATTTATAGAGAAAATTGTGAGTAGGTAGGAGTGTGAAAATGGCCCGCAGCCTATGGGTGGACCGAAGCCCGCTCGTGGCCCGGGGTGGCGCTGACTCGTTTGGGCTCAAGCCCAGCTCGAGACCCTAGGCCTAGGCTGGGCTATCATTTTGAAGCCCGGTCTGGCCCACCTAGCCCGACCTGTGACCCGATCCATCGGCCCACTCAAGGCCCGGCCTGCCTAAGGCCTAATATCTTTTTAGTGGAAAATAATAAAATTTTGGTTAAAAAAATAACAAAAAATAAAAAAATTTGTTCAGGCCCACCCGAGCCCAGGCCCACCCAAGTCCCGAATACCCCTAGGCCTGGGCCTAATTTTCTGACCCGTGGCTCGGTCTGGTCTGGCCCCGAATTTTGGCAGGAGCCGGCGAGGCTCGACATGGGTCGGGCCGGGCTGGGCCAAATTTACACCCCTATGAATGGGTGAATAATCAGTGGTTGTTGGTGAGTGAATGGCGGATGAATAATGAGTGGTTGTTGGTGAATAAATGTTGGGTGGATAATAAATGGTTGTTGGTGGGTAGTTGTTTGTGAGTGAATGGTGAGTGAATAATGGGTGGTTGTTGGTGGGTGGTTGTTAGTGAATGCATGTTGGGTGATTATTGGTGGATGGGTTTTTAATTTTGTAGTGGTATGTTTTTTAATGGGGTGAATTATATTTTTAAAAAAATTAAATTTTTTATTATTTTTTATATTTGTCTAGTTGGGTAGAATGTAAATATTTAATTTTTTTTAGAAAAATTTTGAAAAATGTCACAAAAGACAAAAAACAAACAATAAAAAAATCATTGTAAAATCTATATTCAAACAACATTTACAAAATTAGAGGGAAAGTTAGTTGAAATTTGCTAAAATTGCATGCGACCATTGGACCACCATTACTGTAATTTGACAATTTACTATTATTTATTGCCAAATTATAATAATGACAAATACTATTATAACATTTGCCATTAGAGATGCTCTAATTTGTCACGTAGAATGAGTCACTTATATTTTTCAGAGGAATTAATAATGAATTGTATAAAAGGATACAATACTTATGCAACACTTGTCATTGCACTATTGATTCGCAATTTTTCCCTATGTATTCCACGAAAGAATTAAATGACAAAGAGATTTTTATAGAAAATTTTAAGGTGATTCTATTTACATATCACTAATTCTTTCTATACATACCATTACTTAGTATACATATAAAATAATTTTTAAGATTTAAAAATTTCTTAGTTCACCTCTTAACTTTCCACTGCTAGCTCTATGGTAACACACCACTTGTCTTTGAATACACACCACGACACACACCAAAAACTCTCATCTTCTAAACAGAGACCTCCATCTTCAGAGATCTTCATCGTTAGTGTGTTGAACTCCATTGCCGGCAGAGGGTTTCATTCGGCCTCCATCTTCGTTGTCATCTCACCAGTGCATTGTCATTCTTCATCTTTGCTGTTGTCTCACCATTGTTTTGTCGTTACAAAAAAAAAAAAAAAAAAAAGTCATATTCATGAATACAGAGTTGAACAAACTTAATGTGTTCAAAAAATTATATCTAAACAAAGAATAAAATTTTAATTTATTTTAACCGAACTAACTTTAAATGTTCAATTTTTTTATGTATGAACATTTAATATTTGATGATCAATCTTAGTAATTTAAACAAAATTGTTTTGTTCAAATATAAATAATAGAATATTGTGTAAAAGTTTAACTCTAGTTATTTGAACACATGATGAACAAACTCGTCTTCCTTACATATGAACAGAATAAATAAAAAACCAAAAAGCTAATAAACTAACATTTTCAATGTTCAAATCAACATTTCAATGTTTATATTAGAATCAACCATCTCAATGTCATCCATGCTATGCAAATCTTCAAAACTAATTAATTTCAAATGTTCTTAAATTCTAAATCTTTGATGGTAATAATGTTTTGAGTTTGGGAAATAAGTACAATGGAGAAGCGAATGAAGTGAGCTAATTGATAATAAATTATATCATGAGTGTCGTGTGTTAATTGTGAAGATAATGAAAAAATACAGTATTTATATGTTTAAACCCTAAACCCTATAGGTGATGATGGTGTGTGAAGAATATTTTGTGTTTTTAAATATAAAATCTTTGAATGGATAGAATACACCCCCATGTTATCCTTAATGGTCATTTTATTTGAGGATATTATTGGAATATAAATTTAATTCGTTAATGGTGTGTACTAAAAGGATTAGTGATGTATAAATAGAATTACTCAAAATTTTATTTGAAATAACATGACAATGACATTTTTTGTATAAGAATTTATGCAAAAATCTCATGTTCCATTACTTGGTCAAGTTAAACAAAGTTTAACAAAGACTCGCAAGAGTGAGTAAAACAAAAAAGACATAATTAAGGTCATGGCTCATTGGCAAGAGTTTTCTAATAGTTTGATGACTACAAGAGTAACAAGTAGAAGGGGGTGATGAATATGAGAAGTTTGAACTGAATGACATTTAACTAAAGTTAAGCTCATTTTCTCTTCTGCAGGCCACCATCAGAAAAATACTCCATTCAAGTTTCTAACAATATTTAACAAAGACTTGCAACAGTAAGATACATAATATAATACGAAGAAAAAAAAAGATTAAATTTATTCTGTGGATGATATTATACAACCAATGCATGATGCACCTTCATGTTTGATAGTCTTTAACACTTAATGTTTCAGTTCATTTTAACTAGGTTTAACAAAGAAGGTAATTATATGACTATTTAAGTTAAATAAAAATGATAAAAAAAAACATATTTTTAATCATTAAACTCAATATAGATTACAATAAAATATCCAATCGACCCTTTTTCGTTGACTTCAATGGCATAAATACAGTTGTACTTAACGAAAATAGTAGATGGTTTAAATTGAGAACAAATCAAAATATAAGAATTTAAATCGATAAAATTGTAAACCCATAATTTATTTTATTACAAGAAACTTTGTTTCCCCCCTCTCCCCCCCCCCTTAATTTTTCTATCCAATAATATTTTTCAAAGGAATTAGTAATGAATGCATAAACGGGAATAGAATAATATCATACAACACTTTGTCATGAATAAGGGAACCTTGATAAATTTAATTTATTAATAATAAATAAACTTTGAGTATTAAAAGAATTAAAATATACAATTGCAACTGTAGTTATATATTTGATTTATGTAGGTTAAAAGTCAGTTTTTTTACTTTCTTTGAAAAAACATGCAAAAAAGTAAAGAGGTAATGTGATCCAAAAGAGTCAAAAAGCCAAAAAACTGACTTTCAACCAACTTGCCAAAATGCGCCTTAGTTTGCAACTGTAAGGTTTGATAAATTAATTACTTATTCCATTAGTTGGTCAAATTCTGCAACTAATAAGTAATACCGGAGGAGATCAAGCTAGATACACATCGTTAAAAATTTCAAGCTTGACAAGAGTATAAGTTAAAAATAAAATAAAATAAAATGGTGTGAACCCTTGAAATTGAAATGTTGGCCTATTCACACCGGTGTCAATAACAATAAATTAACAAAAGACATAATCAATAGATTATCTTATAATTGACTTCCTCTATTCAATAGTTTCAGTCTTAACTCAATTTGTGTGACTAAGAACCATAGGGTAGAATTGACTTCATCACCATCATCTACGAGAAACTGGGAAGAAATTTTCAAACCCCATCATCACCAACATTATCGCATGCTAGTAAACATTAAAATAGTTTGCAATTTATAGAACTGATGTAATGAGAATTTTTTGTATGTACAAAGATTAAACAGCATCTGGAAGTAAATTGATCATAAACAATATAGTGACAGAAACACTAAAAATGATGCTTCCAATTTCACAAATGAAGATTAGTCTTTTCTGCCAATTTCACAAGTCAGTCGTGTTTCTCATGTTCATCACATTGATCCATCTTAGAACACTTCCCACTGCTGCTGCTATCTTTAGCACCTTTGGTGGAAATGAGACTGATCATCTTGCACTGTTGGCTTTCAAGTCAAAGATCATTCATGATCCCCCAAGGAGTAATGAACTCCAGGAACAATTCTCTCCATTTCTGTGAATGAGAAGGTGTTCTTGTGGCCATCGACACAGGAGAGTCACTGCCATAGACCTAGAGTCCAGTGGCCTAGTCGGTTCATTGTGTCTTTGCATAGGAAACCTGAGCTTCCTTCAAAAGATTTCACTCTTAAACAACACATTTCAAGGAAAAATCCGCCGGGAACTTGTTGTGCCTAGGAGGTAGAAAACAATCACACACAAGCACACAAGTAAGAACACACAAAGATTTACGTGGTTCGGAAAATCGCCTACGTCCACGGGCAGTGGAATTCACTAAATTTGGAACAAAGAATTACACACTCTATAATTCTCTCTCTCTCTCTCTCTCTCTCTCTCTCTCTCTGCTCTGTATTCTCTCTCTAACTCACCACACTGAACCCCTTCCATTCACTAACCATTTATAGATCCAATGGGAGGGCCAAAGTCTTCAACAAGCCACAAACAACATTCATGGAAACCACCAACAGTCAGCCACCCTATCATGGATAGCTTGGCTGAATGTCCAGCTTCTTCATTTTTTCTTCAATTAGCAGCCATCGTTGATAAAGTAAACAAAGCAAATTTGAGCCAATCTTCAACAAATCTCCACCTTGGAGAGGATTCTCTATCCAACATAGTGATTGATCAACACTGCAATGCACCCGAAGGTGCTCAGTTCCGAGAGATGTTGACCAAGTCCAAACAATGTTGGAACTTGATCCTAGAAACCACTTTTGTGAGCATATCGACCGGATTATCAACAGTGCTAATCTTTTGAAGCAAAATATCCCCTTCATTCACAATTTTTCAAACGAAATGGAAACGGACATCAATGTGCTTGGTGTGGGAATGATGAACTTGGTTCTTTGCCAAACAAATGGCACTCTGACTGTCGCAGTACACCTCAACGTGCTTCTGAACAATTCCCAAGTCCTCAATCAACCCATGTAGCCAAATAGCTTCCTTAAAGGCTTCTGTCACTGCCATGTACTCTGCCTCTGTAGTAGACAAAGCCACCGTTGACTGAAGCGTTGACCTCCAACTCATCGGCCCTTTAGCAAGCGTAAATAAATACCTTGTTGTTGACCGACGTTTGTCCAACTCACTAGCATAATCTAAGTCCACATATCCAACCCGATTTTGTCCAAGTCTATGATCTCTCTCGAACTTCAAACCCATATTAATTGTTCCATGTTAATACCTCAAGATCCACTTCACTGCCTGCCAATGACCTTTTCCTAGATCATACATATATCTGCTTACTATACTCACAGCATGTGAGATGTCAAGCCTTGTACAAACCATAACATACATTAATGCACCAACTGCATTTGCATATGGAACCTGTGACATATGCTCTCATTCTTCTTCTGTGCGTGGAGATATTAAAGCACTAAGCTTAAAATGAGGGGCCAATGGCGTACTCACAGCTTTTGTTTTCCCATTTATGCCAAATTTGTCTAATACCTTTTTCAGATATTGGGTTTGTGTCAGACAAACCGTGCCCTTCTTTTTGTCTCTTTTGATTTCCATGCAAAGAATTTTCTTTGCTTCACCAAGATCCTTCATTTCGAACTCTCTTGCCAATTGTGCCTTAAGTTTGTCAATCTCTAACTTGCTATTAGATGCAATTAGCATATCATCGACATATAAGAGCAAATAGATGAAGGAACCATCAGAAAGCTTATGAAAATATACATAATGATTATACTGGCTTCTTGTGTATTTCTTTTCCATCATGAACTGATCAAATCGCTTGTACCACTGTCTTGGGGATTGCTTCAACCTGTACAACGATTTGTTTAGCTTACATGTCCAATTCTCTTTTCGAGCAACTTTGAAACCATCTGGTTGGGACATTTATATCTCCTCTTCAAGATCTCAATGTAAGAAGGCAGTTTTGAAATCGAGTTGGGCGAGCTCGAGATCAAACTATGCAACCAAAGCTAGCAAGATACAAATAGATGTGTGCTTCACAACAGATGAGGATACCTCATTGTAGTCTATTCCTTCCTTCTGGGCATAGCCTTTAGCTACCAATCTAGCTTTGAATCTAATGTTGTCTTTGCCTGGGATGCCTTCCTTCTTGGTGTAAACCCACTTACACCCAATTGCTTTCTTGCCCTTTGAAAGTCGCACCAACTCCCAAGTCTGGTTCTTGTGAAGTGACCTGATCTCTTCCTCCATAGCCTCTTTCCACTTAACATTTTCTGCATTCTGCACGGCTTCTTTGAAAGTACAAGGAACATTGTGCATAGGCCACCATATCGGTCATCCAAGCGGGTTATTTAGTAACCCTTTTTTCCTTTTCTGATTGCAATGGGTTCTGACTGTTGTAGGGCCTCTGGATCTTCATTCTCATCTTAACTCTCTTCAGGATCGTCTTCAGAGCTATCAACTGAGACTTCTTCAAGATGGTTGACTGGCTGAATAATCTTTGTTGGAGTCTCAAACTCCACATGCACTGACTTCTTCAATGCTTCCCTATTCTCTTAAAGATTTGGCTGCTTCAACATTGTAAACTCATCAAAGGTAACGTCTCTTCTAGTGACAACTTTCTTTGATTCAAGGCACCCGAGTCTACATCCCTTGACGCCGTCACTAAAGCCCAAGAAGATAGCTTTCTTGGCTCTAGGATCCAACTTAAATTCTGTAACAGGAAAATAGGATGGACAACCGAAGATACATAGCTGATCATAATCAGTAGCTCGCACTCCTAACCATACCTCCATGGGAGTCTTGCCATCTAGTGCAGCAGCAGGTAGTCTATTGACAAGATGACGAGCATAGTTCATTGCCTCACCCCAAAATGCCTTGCTCAATCCTGAATGTGACAGCATACACCGAAATTTCTCCACCAAAGTGTAGTTCATGCGTTCTGCAACTCCATTTTGCTGTGGCATTCTACTTACTGTGAAATGTTTGACTATCTCTTCATTCCGGCAAACCTCAAAAAAGGGATCTGATGTGTATTCCCTGCCATTGTTAGATCTAAGCTTCTTGATCTTTTTGTCTGTCTAGGTCTCAATCATTTTCTTCCACATAAGAAAGATGTCTAATACTTCATCTTTATGCTTCATTGTGTAAACCCATACTCTTCTTGAGAAATCATCAATGAATGACACAAAGTAGTGTTTACCTCCCAAAGAAGCATTCTTGGAAGGTCTCAAAACATCTGTGTGAACGTAGTCCAAAATCCCTTTGGTACGATGAATGGCAGTACCAAACTTGATTCTTATTTGCTTGCCCAGTACACAATGCTCGCAGAACTCAAGCTTCCCTATTTTGGAGCCTTTCAACAGGCCTTGCTTTACCAATCCTTGTAAAGCCTTTTCTCCAGTATGCTCTAAGCACATATGCCAAAGTTTAGAAGCGTCTGATGCATCATTCTCTAAGCTGGTGGAGGCAGCCACTCTCCCTGTGACTGTAGAGCTGTCTAGGAAATATAAATTTCCCTTTCGCGTACCCTTCATTGCAACAAATGCTCCTCGAACAACTTTGAGGACTCCACCTTCCATAGTTACTCTGTAACCTTTGGAATCTAAAACTCCCACTGAGATGAGATTCTTCGTCAAATCTGGTACATACCGAACATCTTCGAGAATTTTGATTGTTCCATCATGCATCTTCAGTCGAATTGTTTCAATCTCCTTTGTCTAGCAAGCTTGGTCATTGCCCATCAGTACAACTCCTCCATCGAACTCTCGTAAGCTCGAGAACCACTGCTTGTTAGAACACATGTGGTAGGAACATCCGGAATCTAGAATCCATTCATCAGAATGGCCAAGTGATAAAACTGTGAAGGCTGATCCATCACCATTATCTCTATCTCGTGCAACGTTTATATTTTCATCTTTCTTGTCTTTATTGGGACAATCTTTTGCCCAATGCCTCTTCTGGCGACAAGCAACACACTCGTCTTTTGCAAGACGTCTTCTATCAGATGATCTCTCTCTGGATTTTGAGTAAGACTTTCCTCGCCCTGTATATCTTCTGTTATTTGTTCTACCTCTGACTATTAATGCCTCTGATGCTGAGTTCCTATTTACAGATTTATCTTTCCTTCTGAACTCATTATTTACCAAGGCGTTTGAAATATTAACATACTTGATCTTTTCTTTACCGTACAGTAAAGTAGTGGTGAGATGGTCATATGTATAGCGATTTCGGGATTCCCTTTATTGTTCTGTTACATTCCGGACTCGGTTTCGTGGAATTGGTAGTTGTGTCCATCTTGTTGTCGTCCTTTAATTCCATTTGTTTGAGTTTTAGGATGTGTTGGGCTTGGTTGTTACAGGTTGGTAGAGCTTTGGCTCCCATTGCTGTTACCCAGTTTTTGAGTAGTCCGCTCGAGCGGGTAATTTTAAGTTCAAGCGGGGTTTACACCCTTCCAACATTTCGAGTCCCTACAAAACTTTTGCAGGTGTGTTTTCTACGCTCGAGCGGGTTTCTTGCGCTCGAGCGGGTTGAGCTCGAGCGAGCTTGTTGGCGCTCGAGCGGGTAGTACGTCATTGGTGAAAGTTCTGGGAGATGAAAATCTACACTCGAGCGGACTGGTTTTTGCGCTCGAGCGGATGTACTTTATTCTTGTGTCTTGGCGCTCGAGCGGGCCTTCTTGCACTCGAGCGGACCTAGTTTTTTGTTCATGACGCTCGAGCGTTGTGTTTTCCGCTCGAGCGGGAATGTCGTATAACAGAGGGCAGCTGGGCATTTTTGAATCATTTTCTACACTTTCTTTCTCTCTCTCTTACTTTTCCAAAACGCCATTTGAGAGCTTCTCTCTCTAGAAACTCCCTTCTCTCTAGGGTTTGATCTAGTTAGAGTGCTTCCCTCCCCTTTGGCCTTTGTAAAAGTTATGTTGATCGTCGAGGGCTACATTTTTATCCGAGAAACTTGTGGTTTGGAGCATTTTGGTTTTCTTCATTCTCTTCTCTTGGGCTCCGAATTTGAGGTAG
This sequence comes from Camellia sinensis, assembly GCF_055761805.1. Classification (NCBI taxonomy): domain Eukaryota; kingdom Viridiplantae; phylum Streptophyta; class Magnoliopsida; order Ericales; family Theaceae; genus Camellia; species Camellia sinensis. Next base: position 40,071,448 of record NC_138961.1, on the reverse strand, counting down.
GGATTCCTACTCACTACTACGAGTTTTAACCTAGATTTTTGGGCATTTTGTTAAATGGTTGATTTTGGGACTTAGGGTTTCAAAAAGTATAAATGAGGGTTTTGTCGTTTTGATTCTTAAATATGTATTTTGGGTTTCAAAATGGTGTTATTGATGTTGGTTGTTGATATATAGACCATTGGGTCAATATTGGGAAATGGGGTAAAAAAACCCTAATTGGTTGTATAAATTAATTGGTATAATTAATTTTGGAAAATTGTGATTATATGGAATTGAGTTGGGAATAATGAAATTGGCTCATTATATAGTAGAATAGTGGAGTTGAATTTATTAATCACTCACTTTCGAAAACATTGATATTATATCTGTTGAAGCTTTTATTATCTGTTTAGAAACAATTGCTTGGGCTACCAGTAGAGGGTAGTTTTGATTATTGTAGACAATGCATGATGATTAGGCAAACTAAAACTAATCAATTGGATATGTCATAGAGTATGATGGTTGTTAGAATACATTAACGTTATGTATTGATTGATTGTGTATATGACCTATGTGTATATACGTTGTGTGTGTGGGAAGAGATAGGGGATGTACTCCATGGTTTAGGGGAAGATAGGGGATGGACCTCTAAACCGGATGTTGTTTGGGAGGAGATAGGGGATGGACTCCACTGATACAACTCATATGCTTGTCAGTTAACGTGTTGATACAGCTCATATGCTTATCTTTGAAAGTGTTGATATAACTAATATGCATATCTGTTGAAATGTGAATACAGCTTGTATGCTTATCTGTTGAGATGTTGATACAACTAGTATGTTTATCTATTGTGAAATGGGAAACGTTTAATATGAGTCACTGTCTCATATAAGTGGTTGGCCAGGTTTTGAGCCGTTAATGTAAATGGTGAAATTGATAAGAAATGAAAACTGAAATGAAATATGAACATAGTGGTCATGAAATAGAAATGGGGTATGAATTGATTTATGGAAATTGAACATTTATCAATTGCTAATGTCTTAGTTATTGCTCATATTGTGTTTAGCATATCTCTACTGGGCGTTGGATCACCCTTTATGGGACATTATTTTCAGGTGCAGGTAGTATGCCACCTCCAAGGACATAGCTTGGATGATGATGAGAGTTGAAGACTCTTTTTGTTTATTTTGTGTGTATTACATGTATATCAAGCCAAGGGCTTATCTTGTATAGAGTTAGTACTCTTCTTTTGTGTAACCAGGTGTTGACTTGGAAAGCTGTAAGCCCATAAGGCATTTGCTTTTGTTGTTAACATGTAATACGGTTGTAAGAACTACTCTGATGAATGTAAATGGTTGGTTTCTTTTATATCAATGCATGTCTAAAGTGATGGGTTTTATGTATTATTTTGAGGGCGTTACAACTTGGTATCAGAGCGTACCGGGTTCAAATACTTTGGGTACGTGGGAAGTGATTAGTATCACAATGGGTTTGTCTCGTTTGATAGAGACTTAGATGTAGTGTCATATGCTATGTGTTTAATTGATAACATGCTTATGTGACTATGTGGGTATGGAATGTAGTTTCTAGGATGTTGATTGGATTCTTGGGTTTCTGGGAGTCTTGTTAGAAAGGCACTTGATCAATGCTGTTTCTAACCGGAACTCTAGTAACGCCTCGGGACTGTCATTATCCGAAAATGAAATTCGTAATTGCTTATGTGATTATGTGCTTATGTGGAGTGAATTACAGTTGTCCATGCATTAGGACGTGAGTGTTATAGTTTCGGCACATTTGTGAATGTGCTAATGGTCTTGGTTACCTTTATTAGGATGTCAGGACGAGGACGTGGTAGGCGTGGCAGGCAGGAGATGCCTTTACCGGATGATGTTCCGGCACAGCAAGAGGGAGTTGGCCAGGCCAATGTGGCCGAGCCAGCGAGTCAACAGACTATGAGTGCCTTGGCCTGAGAGATAGCAGGAGCTTTGGGTATTCTCAGAGCAGGGAATCAAGAAGAGGCCCACGCAGTTGAGGCAGGGCCTTCCTTCTTGAAGAGGGAATTCTTCTGGTCCAATTCGGACGAGTTTGTTAGGGATCCAAAGGAGCCACTTAAGGCTGACAAGTGGTTGGAACAGATGTATAAGACATTCAAGATGCTTAGCATCGAGGACAAGGCCTTAAAGGTGACCTTGGCATCCTTCCAACTGAAGGGAGATACGGGTCAATGGTGGAAGTACGAGAAAGGCAGTGTTGGGGGTGCATGGGAGGCTTTTGTGAATACCTTCCAGGAGAAGTTTTTATCTTCAGCTGCAAAGGAGAAGCTGAGGGAACAGTTTTGCCAGCTTAAACAGCAGGGCTTGTCAGTGGCCGAGTTTGAGGCTACTTTTACTAGTCTGTCTAGGTTCGCACCTGAACTTGTGGCGTCCGAGGAACGCCGTTGCTTTGAGTTTGAACGGAAGTTGAGGCGTGGACTCAAGCTGAGAGTTGGAGGGTCCTTTATTCGAGAATACAGGCGTTTGGTTGATGCTGCAGTTCATATGGAGATTATGATGCAGGAAGAGGATGAAGGGCAGAGAGGCTCCAAGAGGAGCCAAGATGGTCAGGGTGACGGCAAGAGACAGAGGGGTTCTAACCCTCAGCAGTCTCAGGGTGGTTTGGCTAGATCGACCTTTCCAGTGCCGAGTGCGGGCTCTGGGAGAGGTAGTCAGGGAGGCTTAACTTATTTTGCATGTGGCTAGCTGGGTCACAAGTCTTCGGTTTGCCCGCAGAAGGAAGGGGGTCAGCGAGCTGCTTCTTCTTCAGCTAGACCTCAGGGCCAGAGTCAGGGCATGGGCCAACCTTTGTCTTACTATCAGTGTGGTCAGCCTGGGCACCTGAAGAGGTATTGCCCATAGTTGAGTGCCACTTCAGGAGCATCTGGTTCTAGGCAGACGCAGAGTTATCAGCCAGCTCAGTCTGTGCAGGCCTCAAAGGCCAATTCGGGAGCTTCGTCATCCCAGTCAGTGCAGCAGTCTTTTGCTTCTAGAGGTGAGCAGGTGGATCAGGGGCCTACAGGACGCGTGTATGCTGTTACCGCGCAGGACCTAGTACCGGCTCCATCAGTAGTGAGAGGTACCTTTCTGTTTTGCAACTCGATTGCTAGTGTATTGATTGATACGGGTGCATCTCATTCTTTTGTATCTGCTGCATTCGCATCTGTGTTAGAGTTGGAGTTGGCACAGTTAGCATCTCCTATTTGTGTTGCATCACCTATTGGGGGTGAATTGATTTTGAAACACGGATGTAAAGGTTGTGATATAGAGGTCGCCGACTATAGGCTTCTTTTTCCTTTTGTGGTCATGCCCATGAAGGTTTTGATGTTATTTTGGATATGGACAGGCTATCATCTTACCGGGCTGTTATTGATTGCTACCGTCAGAGGGTCACAGTTTGTACCTTGAGCGGGGAGTGTTTCCATTTCTTGGGGGATCAGGTTGGTAGTGTGTTGCCACCGATGTATGATCCGCGAGGGCGGAATAAGCTTAGTGGTCTACTTGCTAGCTTTATGAGTGGTGAGTGTGATGAGACCCAGATTGTATTGCCGAGGGTGGTTTGTGAGTATTCGGACGTTTTTCCCGAGGATCTCGTCAGTTTGCCACCTCATCGAGAGATAGAGTTCTCTATTGATTTAGTACCCGGTACGACGCTGATTTCTATGGCACCATATCATTTTGCCCCAGCCGAGTTGAGTGAGTTGAAGATTCAGCTCCAGGAATTGCTAGATAAGGGTTTTGTTCGCCCTAGTGTTTCGCGTGAGGAGCACCGGCCCTCTTTGTTAAAAAGAAAGATGATGCCTTGAGATTGTGTATCGATTACCGAAAGTTGAATCGGGCTACAGTTAAGAATAAGTACCCTATGCCCCGTATTGATGATTTGTTTGATCAATTGAAGGGTTCTCGTTGTTTCTCTAAGATAGACTTGAGATCGGGTTACCACCAGTTGAGGGTCAGGGAGGAGGATATCCCTACGACGGCATTCCATACGTGGTATGGCCATTATAAGTTTCTGGTGATGCCATTTGGGCTTACCAATGCACCGACAATCTTTATGGACTTGATGAACCGGATCTTCCGGGAATTCTTAGATCGATTTGTGGTCATTTTCGTGGACGACATTCTTATCTATTCGCCTTCTGAGGACGAGCACGAGGAACACTTGAGAGTGGTGCTTGAATTGCTTAGAGCCCATAGGCTGTATGCCAAGTTTGGGAAGTGTGAGTGCTGGCTAGGAGAGGTCAAATTCTTAGGCCAAGTGGTATCCGGGAAAAGGGTGTCTGTTGATACATCCAAGGTAGAGGTAGTGCAAGATTGGGCACAGCCTAAGAGTGTGTTTGAGATCCGCAGTTTTTTGGGATTAGCTGGGTATTACCGTCGGTTTGTGAAAGATTTCCCCAGGCTAGCTTCGTCGTTGACTAGATTGACGTGGAAAGGGGTCAAGTTTGTGTGGAGTGAGACTTGCGAAAAGTCATTCCAGGAGTTGAAGGTTAGATTGACCACCGCTCCGGTTTTGATTATTTCGGAGAGAGGGTTGGGTTATGCGGTTTATTGTGATGCCTCACGAGAGGGTTTGGGTTGTGTGTTGATGCAAAATGGGAAAGTGGTAGCTTATGGCTCACGTCAGTTGAAAACACACGAGAAGAATTACCCTACACACGACCTAGAGTTAGCAGCAGTGATCTTCACCTTGAAGATTTGGAGGCACTACCTTTATGGTGAGAGGTTTGAGGTGTTCTCGGACCACAAGAGTTTGAAGTATCTGTTTACACAGAGAGACTTAAATTTGAGGCAGAGAATGTGGATGGAGTTCATTGAGGACTATGATTTTGAGTTGCACTATCACCCGGGAAAGGCCAATGTTGTGGTCGATGCCCTTAGTAGGAAACCCATTAGTGATGTAGCTTGTATAGCCATCCAGGAATGGGAGATGTTGGGTGCACTTGGCGAGTTTGATTTGCTTCTGGGCGAATCTGTTGAGGCTGCAGCCTTGTTTTTTGTTGTTGTGCAGCCTATACTCGTGACCCGAGTGTTAGAGGCACAGAGAGGTGACCTTGAGGTAGAATCCCTCCGAGAGAAGATCTCCAGTGGGAAGGTTAAGAAGGGTTTGACGGTGTATCCCGACCTGAGTGTGAGATACCGAGACCGTTTGTTTGTGCCGGAGTCTTGCCGAGAGGAAGTACTCCGAGAGTTCCATCATTCACGCCTAGCGGTGCATCTGGGAGGCACTAAGATGTATCGGGATTTGGGTCGCCAATTTTGGTAGTGGGATATGAAGAGAGATGTGGCTGTTTTCGTGTCTAAGTGCCTTACTTGCCAGCAAGTGAAGGCCGAGCATCAGAGGCCAGCGGGTTTGTTGCAACCCTTGCCTATTGCCGAGTGGAAGTGGGAGCATGTCACTATGGACTTCATTGTAGGTCTTCAGAGGACTCAGCGAGGTAGTGATGCCATTTGGGTGGTTGTAGACCGGTTGACTAAGTCGGCGCACTTCATTCCTATGCGTGTGAGAGATTCGGTAAATCATCTCTCCGACTTGTATGTTCGGGACATAGTGAGATTGCACGGGGTCCCAATGACAATCGTCTCAGATAGAGATCCTCGTTTTACTGCTAGGTTGTGGCAGAGTTTGCAGAGTGCCATGGGCACTAAGTTGACCTTTAGTACGGCTTATCATCCTCAGACTGATGGGCAGTCCGAGCGTACTATTCAGATCCTTGAGGATATGCTTCGAGGGTGTGTCCTTGACTTTAGTGGGACGTGGGAGAGGCATTTGCCCTTGGTGGAGTTTGCCTACAACAACAGTTTTCAGTCTAGCATCGGTATGGCACCGTTTGAGGCCTTGTATGGCCGACCGTGTAGGTCTCCAGTGTGTTGGGCCGAGGTGGGTGATGCACCTCTGTTGGGTCCGGAGTTGGTTAGGGAGAGGACGGAGAAAGTTAAGCTTATCCGTAGGAGGCTTGTTACAGCCCAGAGTCGCCAAAAGAGTTATGCCGACCGTAGGAGGAGGCCTTTGGCGTTTGAGGTAGGTGATCATGTCTTCTTGAAAATATCACCTAGGCGAGGTCTGATGAGGTTCGGGAAGAGTGGGAAGTTATCCCCTCGGTTTATCGGTCCCTTTGAGATCCTTGAGAGGATTGGGGAGATTGCTTATCGTTTAGCTTTGCCACCGCAGTTATCCGGGGTACATGATGTGTTTCATGTGAGTATGCTTTGGAAGTATGAGCCGGATCCGTCCCATGTGTTAGATTGGACCGACTTAGAGGTAGATAAGGATGCCTCGTATAAGGAGAGACCAGTTTGGGTCTTGGATAGGCGGGATCAAGTCTTGCGAGGCAAGACCATTCCCTTGGTAAAGGTTTTGTGGAAACATCATGGAGTGGAGGAAGCCACTTGGGAACGTGAGTTGGAAGTCCGCGAGAAATATCCGAACTTGTTTGTTGATGTGTAACCATGCCTTGGTAATTTTGTAATATCGTTGAACTTTAAGAGCATTATATATGTCTTAAGTTGTAAAACATTGTGAATGTTTTGGTTAATGGAAATTTGTTATAACATTGCATATGTTCAATGTATTGTGGAAATGCAAGCATGATGTTAATGTTGCATGTATTATGGAATTGTGGAAAATGAGTTGAAATTGGTAAATTTCAAAGGAATGCATGTTGATAATGCAGGTTGTTATGTATAATGTGATATGCCTCTTGAAAAGAGATGGGATTGACCGGTAACGGGTCGGATTGTTTAACATTATGTTGTAATATTGTTGGGAATGGAGAAAACTTGTTTTTGATAAACTTGTATTTAATTTCGGGGACGAAATTCTTTAAGGGGGGAAGGTTATAGCGATTCCGGGATTCCCTATACTGTTCTGTTGCATTCCGGACTCGGTTCCGTGGAATTGGTAGTTGTGTCCATCTTGTTGTCGTCCTTTAATTCCATTTGTTTGAGTTTTAGGATGTGTTGGGCTTGGTTGTTACAGGTTGGTAGAGCTTTGGCTCCCATTGCTGTTGCCCAGTTTTTGAGTAGTCCGCTCGAGCGGGTAATTTTACGCTCGAGCGGGGTTTACACCCTTCCAGCATTTCAAGTCCCTGCAAAACTTCTGCAGGTGTGTTTTCTACGCTCGAGCGGGTTTCTTGCGCTCGAGCGGGTTGAGCTCGAGCGGGCTTGTTGGCGCTCGAGCGGGTAGTACGTCGTTGGTGAAAGTTCTGGGAGATGAAAATCTACGCTCGAGCGGACTGGTTTTCGCGCTCGAGCGGATGTACTTTATTCTTGTGTCTTGGCGCTCGAGCGGGCCTTCTTGCGCTCGAGCGGACCTAGTTTTTTGTTCATAACGCTCGAGCGTTGTGTTTTCCGCTCGAGCGAGAATGTCGTATAACAGAGGGCAGCTGGGCATTTTTGAATCATTTTCTACACTTTCTCTCTCTCTCTCTTACTTTTCCAAAACGCCATTTGAGAGCTTCTCTCTCTAGAAACTCCCTTCTCTCTAGGGTTTGATCTAGTTAGAGTGCTTCCCTCTCCTTTGGCCTATGTAAAAGTTGTGTTGATTGTCACGACCCCAAACCGCCCCTAGTAGCTTGGTGCCGTGATGGCCAGTAATCCGTGATTACCAAAGGCCAACTTCCAAAATTCACACACAATCAGAGTATAGATATAGGGGGCTCACAAGTGCGGAAGCAATAATCTAAAATACAAGTGGTCCATAAGAGCAGTGCATAAGTCAAATGAAATGGAATACATCTTTACATATATTTACAACTTGAATACAAATAGAAATGAAGTACAAAAATACATATTACATCTTGGAAAAAGGCTTCTCGAGCCGACATGTTCAAAATACAAAAGCTTCAAGATTGCCGACATCCTCACTGCCGACATAACATGCATACAAAACACACATCTCGGCGTAACCGACTTCTTGCTTGATACCTACATATATACATAGGGAAGGTGAGCTTGGATACTCAGTGAATGGTATGAGTAATAAAGGGGTTAAATGAATGATTCCCGAGGTCTTTCAAAACTTATACATAATATATCTTTGTCAAAACCATACTTATCATAGCTTGTACAAAACATGAGATAAATCTTGTTCATCAACCAAATCTTGGTCTTTCAAAACTTACATACCTAACATGTGTGCTACTAATGCTTATAGTCCCTTAGCACGTACGGACTTCACATGTGTGCTACTAATGCTTATAGTCCCCTAGCACGTACGGACTTCACATATATGCTACTAATGCTTAAAGTCCCCTAGCACGTACGAACTTGTGCCACGATTGCTTAAAGTCCCCTGGCACGTGCGGACTTGTGCCATAATTGCTTAAAGTCCCCTGGCACGTACGGACTTGTGCCACAATTGCTTAAAGTCCCCTGGCACGTACAGACTTTCAAAGATTGTCATCAAAACAAAGCTTACTTGATACATTGCCATCCAAATATACTTGATACATAAAATGGGGATATCATTCATACTTAACAAATACTTTTATCAAAACAAGTCAAGCTTTATCAAAACGTTATAACATAACTTTATTAGAAATACCACTCACATAGTTCTTGAGACGTTGGGATCAAGGCAAAGGTCCAAGTCCTACAACACATGGCAAGCATACTAAACATACTTCTCAAAACAAGTCTAATGTGCATGCAATTAATCTCGGGAAAACATGCTGGAAGTCAAAACACTGTTTTACATGTCAGGAAGACATGCTGGGTACCAACCAGGTCTTTGCCGAGGTCCCACACCTCCTGGCCGAGGTGTGGCTACCTAGGCTTCGGCATGTGGCTGCACGCCGAGGTGCACACAAGACAAACTGAAAGTGTAAGTGATCATGCAAGGTAGGCCAAGGTGAGATACGATGCTTGGCCTAAGTGTGAGGTCTAGGTAAGAGTGATCTCGGCGACTACACTTCAGGAAGTGAGGTCTGGAGATCTGGGTTTCCACCCGTGAAGAACAGGAAGAATATGAACATGAAAATCATGAAAAACATGAATGCTAAAATCATAACTTTATTATAAAAATCTGGGATTTCATGCTATGAGTTTGAAAACATGGACCTGGGTACCCATACTTGTAAATCATGCGAAAACAAACACAAAAACATGGATCTAGGCATGAGCCTTCGGATCAAAACATGACTTTTCTTGAAGAACACATGAATGTCATTTTCTCTTTCTAAAACCGAACTTCAAAGCAATGCATGGCTTACAAATCATATTCAATCATGCAATGCAATAACATAAACATAAAGAACAACATAAGTAGATCAAGAATCTAACCTTAGAACACGGATCTAACGGTTCGATCTCAAGGAATCAAGCTTAGAAATCCACTCTCTCTCAAGAACTCTTCTCCCTCTTCTAGAGCTTCTCTCTCCTCTCCAAAACAAGTATAGAAACAAATGGTAGGTTTCTCTCTCTATCGGCTGACTTAACTCTCAGCTCGGACACGTGGCAGCGGTTGACTGGTTCTCTTCAAAAAGGTGATGGATTGACAAGACAAGATCATGACAAAGCGTATCTAACAAGCTACTCGGTTTGGCACTTCGGCGATGATGACATCGGCTAAGGACAAAGCTTCGGCAACTAAGGTGACAATGACCTCGGCTAGGAAGGACAACACTTGACTAAGTTGTGCCACACCTTGGCCTAGATGTGCCACACCTCGGTCTAGGCCATGCCACTCCAGGACAAGATCACTCAGGTGCAAAGGTAACATCTCGGCCTAGATAATACACATCTCGGCCTTGGTGGTTCACACCTCGGCCTAGATAATGACATCTTGGCCAATATGTCAGGGCGAAGGTGGAGGTCAAACAAAGGGGTTCCAAGATACTTCTAGACTGAAGATGACCTCGGCTTGGAATGATCTAGACGTAACGTAACCTAGGCTTGGCATGACTTCGGCTTAACATAACCTAGGCTTGAGACACCAAGGAAGGAAACAAGCATGCACACAACACTTAGGCAATTCACATAACCACAAAACAAGGCATGGACCTTACTTAGCCAAAACAAGTCATAAACATGCAAATGCAAGCTTAACGAGTCATAATCATACCAATGTTCATGAACATGACTAAGACATAAATGTGGGTTGTTACATTGATCGTCGAGGGCTACATTTTGATCCGAGAAACTTGTGGTTTGGAGCATTTTGGTTTTCTTCATTCTCTTCTCTTGGGCTCCGAATTTGAGGTAGGGATTCCTACTTACTACTATGGGTTTTAACCTAGATTTTTGGGCATTTTGTCAAATGGTTGATTTTGGGACTTAGGATTTCAAAAAGTATAAATGAGGGTTTTGTCGTTTTGATTCTTAAATATGTATTTTGGGTTTCAAAATGGTGTTATTGATGTTGGTTGTTGATATATAGACCATTGGGTCAATATTGGGAACTGGGGTAGAAAACCCTAATTGGTTGTATAAATTAATTGGTATAATTAATTTGGAAAAATTGTGATTATATGGAATTGAGTTGGGAATAATGAAATTGGCTCATTATATAGTAGAATAGTGGAGTTGGATTTATTAATCGCTCACTTTCGAAAACATTGATATTATATTTGCTGGAGCTTTTATTATCTGTTTAGAAACAATTGCTTGGGCCACCGGTGGAAGGTAGTTTTGGTTGTTGTAGACAATGCATGATGATTAGGCAAACTAAAACTAATCAATTGGATATGTCATAGAGTATGATGGTTGTTAGAATACATTAACGTTATGTATTGATTGATTGTGTATATGACCTATGTGTATATACGTTGTGTGTGTGGGAGGAGATAGGGGATGTACTCCACGGTTTAGGGGAAGATTGGGGATGGACCTCTAAACCGGATGTTGTTTGGGAAGAGATAGGGGATGGACTCCACTGATATAACTCATATGCTTGTCAGTTAACGTGTTGATACAGCTCATATGCTTATCTTTGGAAGTGTTGATATAGCTAATATGCATATCTGTTGAAATGTGGATACAACTTGTATACTTATCTGTTGAGATGTTGATACAACTAGTATGTTTATCTATTATGAAATGGGAAACGTTTAATATGAGTCACTGTCTCATATAAGTGGTTGGCCAGGTTTTGAGCCGTTGATATAAATGGTGAAATTGATAAGAAATGGAAACTGAAATGAAATATGAACATAGTGGTCATGAAATGGAAATGGGGTATGAATTGATTTATGGAAATTAAACATTTATCAATTGCTAATGTCTTAGTTATTGCTCATACTGTTTAGCATATCTCTACTGGGCGTTGGCTCACCCTTTATGGGACATTATTTTCAGGTACAGATAGTATGCCACCTCCAAGGACATAGCTTGGATGATGATGAGAGTTGAAAACTCTTTTTGTTTATTCTGTGTGTATTACATGTATATCAAGCCAAGGGCTTATCTTGTATAGAGTTAGTACTCTTCTTTTGTGTAACCAGGTGTTGACTTGGAAAGCTGTAAGCCCATAGGGCATTTGCTTTTGTTGTTAACATGTAATACGGTTGTAAGAACTACTCTAATGAATATAAATGGTCAGTTTCTTTTATATCAATGCATGTCTAAAGTGATGTGTTTTATGTATTATTTTGAGGGCGTTACAATATGCGTTAGGCAAGGAATTTAACAATAACAGTGCTTTATCTTCATCATCAATTTGAACATCCAGGTTTTTCAAATCGGTAAGAATTTTGTTGAAAATGTTCAGGTGCTCGTTCATCGAAATAGCTTTCTTGCAGTCAAAATGAAACAACCTCTTCTTCAAGTAGGGCCGGTTCTCAATGCTCTTTGTCATGAACTTGTCTTCCAGCGCCTTCCAAAGCTCCTTCGCAGTATCATATTCTGTGAAGGTGTACTTCTTCTCTTTTGCAAGGCAAAGTCAGATGGAACTACAGGCCAGGAGATTCACTTTCTCCCATTCTATTTCATCCAATTCATCTGGTTTGTCTCCTAGAGTGAAGTGCAGGTTCATCTAGACAAGCATATCTTTAACTTTGCATCTCCACATGTCGAAGTTGCTACTTTTATCAAACTTTTCTACCATGAACTTAGCATGGGACATTGGGGTCTAATGCCTAGAGTTGCTTGTAGTCGTCGAGTTACTTGTGGACTCAGTTGATCTCGTCTCTGTAGGTTCTTCCAATGACACTATTCAATAATCTCCACTACAAACAATAACAAACACTTGAAATGCCCGGAACACGGCAAATTCTAAGCTACCAAGAACTTCACTAAAAATTCGGGTCCGAATCTCAAAAAACGGAATCTGCGGTGGTGTCCAGAACGGTTGATTTAGCTAGGAAAGCACTTTCTCCACTTCTCTAGAGACTTCAATGAAATTTCTTCAAATCCAAGGGCCAAATTGCAACTTTCCAAAACTCTAGGGACCTTACTGCAACTAATAGAAGTTTTAGGGGCTAAATTGTAATTTTAGCAAGATCAGGGACTGAAATGTAATTTACCAAAATTTTAGGGCCTCCCTGCAATTTTAGAAAAATGGCTAACTGGAATGATAATGTGGCAGATGTGCTGACGTGTGTTGATGATGTGGCGGGTGAGCTGTTGATGACATGGCTCAACACGTGGTAATGACTTGGCAGCCACGTGGTTCAGACGTGGCAGTGACTAGGCTGACACCTGGCGTTGGCGTGGCAGCTTCCAAAAATAATTTGGAAATTTATTTGTGATAAGCTTTGAACCCTTGCCCTAAAGGGTTTTAACCAAGGCTCTAACCACTCTGCCAGGTGTTAACTTGTGCTATGCTGGTGCACAAGTGAATACTTAAAGCCTTTAGGACAAGTTGACTTCTTCAGCCTTTGCTTCTTCACCGGACTGAACTTTCCGGCAAGTCTCCGGCAGAAATCCGGCAAGCGTATGATAGCGCGTGAAGTGTCTTCGTGGGTTGGTCTTTCTGGGTTTGAACACCTCTTATCGAAGCGGTCGTCCTGGTAGGCTGAAAACTCGATTTTGACAACTTTGAAATTTTCAGTTTACAAAAAAAAAAAAAAAAAAAAAAAAGACGTTTTGTTTTTCGCACAACGCTCTGATACCAATTTGTTGTGCCTAGGAGGCAGAAAACAATCACACACAAGCACACAAGTAAGAACACACAAAGATTTACGTGGTTTAGCAAATCGCCTACGTCCACGGGCAGCCAAATTCACTAAATTTGGAAGAATTACACACTCTATAATTCGCTCTCTGCTCTGTATTCTCTCTTCAACTCACTACACTGAACCCCTTCCATTCACTAACCATTTATAGATGCAATGGGAGGGCCGAAGTCTTCAACAAGTCACCGACAACATTCATGGCAACCACCAATAGTTAGCCACCCTATCGTGGATAGCTCGGCTGAATGTCTAGCTTCTTCATTTTTTCTTCAATTACCAGCCATCTTTGACAAAGCAAACAAAGCAAATCTGAGCCAATCTTCAACAGAACTTAGCCTCCTATCCAGTCTGCAAACTTTAAACCAGAACAATAACTCTCTGGAAGGAGAAATTCCAGCCAACCTCTCTCACTACTCCAGCCTGACGTTCCTTGGTTTGGCTAACAACAACCTTGTAGGCAAAGTTCCCCAGGAGCTCAGTTTCCTGTCAAAGCTCAAGCATCTCGTTATTCAAAAGAACAATTTAACAGGAGGGATCCCTTCTTTCCTCGTGAACCTGACAGCTCTGGAGGTTATATCTGCAGCTCAAAATGCTTTCAGTGGAAGTATCCCAGATGAATTGGGTCAACTGAGAAACATTAGTTATTTTGCATTGGGTGAGAGCAACCTAACTGGTATGATCCCTACCTCCACTTATAACCTATCCTTTCTTACTGTTTTCTCTTTGACTATAAATCAACTTCGAGGCAATTTTCCTCCAAGCCTCAGCCAAATGCTTCCTCAACTTCAAGCAATTCAGTTATATGACAACCAATTGACTAGGCCCCTCCCACTCTCACTATCCAATGCGTTAGAATTGGAATATATTGACATAGGAATTAACTATTTCAATGGGAAAATATCAATTGATTTTGGACGCCTAACACATAAGTGGTTCATAAATCTACATTCCAACAATTTTGGAAGTGGGGAGCTTAATGAAATGGATTTTTTTGGCTCTCTGGCCAATTGTAGTAATTTGGAAGTATTGGATCTGTTTGGTAATAAATTGAGGGGAGTGTTACCAGATCATGTTGGCAATCTTTCAACTAAACTCGATTATTTAGCACGTATAGAGTCATCCCATCAATAATCGGTAATCTTGTCAATTTAACATACTTAGCTGTACATGATAATCAACTCACTAGCACACTTCCCACCATTGCTGGTAATTTTTAAATGCTCCAAAGACTGCTGCTTAGTTCTAATCAACTATCAGGAGAAGTTCCTAATTCTATGGGAAACCTGTCACTATTGAATGAACTTCACTTGGATAATAATAGATTACAGGGAATCATACCATCACACATTGGAAATTGCCAGAGTTTAATATTAAACCTATCTCAAAATAACTTTAGCGGTACCATACCTAAACAACTTTTCAGTATTTCCTCTCTCTCAATTTCACTAAATCTAGGTTGGAATAGTTTGTTCGGATCCCCCCCTTCAGAGGTTGGCAACCTAAAGAATTTGGCCGAACTGGATATCTCTGAGAATAAATTGCCTGGTGAAGTTCCAAGTACCCTTGGGAGCTGCACTAGTCTCCAAAACCTATCCTTGGAGGGTAACTTGCTTCAAGGGTCTATTCCTTCATCATTGAGTTCCTTAAGAGGTATTCAATACTTCGATCTTTCTCATAACAACTTATCAGGACAGATTCCCAAATTCTTGGAGCAGATTCCCCTCATGTATTTAAATTTATCATCTAATAATTTTGAGAGTGAGGTTCCAAGCATAGTAATTTTCTCACATGCAAGTGCAATATCAGTTTCTAGGAATAATAGGCTCTGTGGGGGCATTTCTGCACTACAGCTACCAAAATGCACCATCCAAAGATCAAAGAATCAAAAAAATGTCCATTACAGTCATATTAATTATCTCTACAGCATGTATGCTTGTTGGAGTAATAATTGTGTCAGCATTTCTGCTCTGCTGGTTTAAGAGGAAAAGGAAAGTTGGTCCTATGGATCATTGTTGAGGTCATTCATGAAAGTTTCTTACAAAATACTCCTTAAAGCAATTGAAGGGTTTCTTCAGAAAATTTGATTGGTGTGGGTGGTTTTGCTTCTGTGTACAAGGGAATCCTTGATTAAGATGGATCAGTTGTCGCTGTCAAAGTTGAAAAATCTAGAAATCCCCTAGATGTTGATTTGTGATTATGTATCAATTTTAAGCAGAATATAACAATCCCAATCAAACAATCAAGACAAAGAAACACAACGATTTTACGTAGAAAAAACCACAATTGGACACCTCCAACTGTGATCAAAAACCACGGGCAACAGCCACAAAACAATCCACTAAGAAGATTTAAAGGAATTACACAGGTATACTCTCAATTACCTAGCGAATCCACGCCTAATTGAACCAACCTCTATGTGCCTCTTCCAACCCGTCTTCACCTTGGAATTGTCTTTACGATGAGCTACCCCGGAATCCACCAAAGCTTCAGGCTCGAATTCTTCAGAATCCACCGAAGAACAACTCTCTTTTTTGTAGAACAAAACACAACCTTTGATGTACTCTCTTTAAACCATGAGTTGAATACTCAATAAAACATCAAAGAAAACTCACAAAGTATCCCCAGATATAAACCCTAGAATCCAAAAAGAAGATCTGGAGTAGTAATCCTAAAATCTGACCCAACACGCGAATTTATAGAATCTGTCCCGCGATCTTCGCTCGAGCGCCCAACAGCCCGCTCGAGCGTCTTCAGAAAAATATGCGCGTGATATAACAGAGGTCCGCTCGAGCGCCATAAAGCCCGCTCGAGCGCAAAATCACATATCTCAGTACTTTTGCAGGCGACCAAAACTGCTGGAACCAGGGATTCTCCGCTCGAGCGGGGGAAGGTCCGCTCGAGCGGACAGGCAACTTGGAATGCATTTTTGCATTTTGCTTCAGGGGCGCTGCCCCTCGACCCCGCCGTGGCGCTGCCCCGGACCCGCCAAGGGGCGCTACCCCCTGGACCCCCGCGAGCTGACCGGGCAGCTCGATCCCCGTCATAATCAGCGAAGTGACAATCTTGAAAGTATTAGCATCACAAACTTCTCTGAAAAGCACAATTCGGGTTGGATTCGCATCTAAACACTCATAGCCTCACTGAAATAAAAGTGCGAAAATAAATACAACTGAAAGGAGTTTTGTCAAACGGGATTGCCAAGAATAAAACCTAACAAAAGTATTTAATCTACAATCTTGAGGAGCCTCAAAGAGTTTCTTCGCAGAGTGTTAAACCTTTAGAAATATTCAACATAGGAACATCATAAAGATCATAACTGCTTGCTCAACTATTGATTTTCAAGGTAATGATTTTAAAGCTCTAGTGTATGAGTTCATGCCAAATGGGAGTCTCAAGAAGTGGCTGCATTCAAGTCCAGAAACAGATAACAGAGAAGAGAAGCAACAAAGACTCAGCCTTGTTCAAAGAATAAACATTGCTATAGATGTGGCGTGTGTGCACTTGATTATCTTCATCACCACTGTCAAACGCTGATCATTCATTGTGATCTGAAGCCAAGAAATGTTCTTCTTGACCATGACATGACAGCCCATGTTTGTTATTTTGGTTTAGCTAGGTTTCACACCAAGCTCAGTAATCCAAACCATAGCAGTTCTATTGGAGTAAGGGGAACTATTGGATAAGCAGCTCTGGATAACTTTTTTATCAAAACTAATGCTAATTTTTCCAATGATTAAATTTTAATTATGTCTAATGTTTTCCCTAAAATTTCATTGCAGAGTATGGTCCAGGAGGTGAGATGTCCCCAAATGGTGATATCTATAGTTATGGGATCTTGTTATTGGAGATGACGACAGTAAGGACCAACTAACGGTATATTTGGAGGAGACCTTAACCTTCACAACTTTGCTAGGATGGCCTTGCCTGATCATGTTATTGAAATTGTGGACCCGATACTATACAAAGTAACAAAGTAATAAAATCAACACTCGTCATGTCATACACCTGATATTAATGGTGATTTTAAATTATCATAATGATTTTTTGTGCTTGAACTAGGTGAATTTTGTTAGTGCCCGAAACTAATCTAGAATGAGTTTATATTTATGCCCTTGAAATCTCATTTTTACAGGACAATATGAAGCTTGATGCTTATCAAAACAGTGAGAAATGGCGTGGAACACTCATTTAAAAAGGAAGAGGATTATGATTGTACTTTTATCTTCAAACTGGGATCCTTTATGTCACAAAATTGTATAAATAATTTGACTCCCAGATTATTTCCCATTTAGTCCATATGAGAATGATAATGTAATGTCCATGTGTGGTTTGATTTTGCGTACCTTTTAATTTTTCTATCCGATGATACCATGCAACACTTTGTCATAAATAAGGGAAACGTGATAAATAATTATTAATAATAAATGAACTTTATGAGTATTAAAGGAATTAATAATAAACTATTGCTACCACAAGATCCACAATAGTTTGGGTTGGAGTTAGATATTTGATTTCCTTGCCTTTCATATAAGGTCTAGTTTAAATGACTGACTATTCAACTGTAAGGGCTGATCAATTGTTTACTTATTCCATTGGTTCGTCAAATCCTGTAATTAATAAGTAATACCAGAGGAGATCACGCTACAAGTTGTTTAAAATTTCAAGCTTGACAATGGTAACAATAAGTAGAAGAAAAACAATTTGAGCCAAAAAAATGTTGTGAGAGCCCATATGGAATATATAATTATGAGGACATTTTTGGCAAAAATGAATTCGTTACACACACTTTTTAGTGTGTGAACAATACACAAAACTTGATTGGCCCAAATATGTGAACTTCATACCCAAAAAGTTTAATGATGACTCCACCCAAAGTGCTTTGATCTCTCTCCCTCTGCTAGTAGCCTTTGTGAGGGCATGGAAGGACTACAGCTGCGTCGATGCTCATACACAAAAACAAATCACAGAATAGATCACGAAAAACTTACAATAGTGTCCCATATCCCACACAGAGCCCCACCCTTTTCCATAAAAGAACTCAATTTGTCCAATAATGATTTTAAGGGTAAGTTACCAACGAAGGGAGTTTTCTCAAATGTAAGTGCAATATCAATTATAGGCTTTGTGGCAATATTTCTGAATTACAACTACCCAACTGCACCACCAAGAAACCAAAACTTAAAATGCCCCTATCGCATATATTAGCAATTATAGTAGCTTCTACACTTGTTGGAGTAACCTTGGCATCATTCTTCGTAATTTGTTGGTTCAAGAAGAAAAACAGTTTCATTGCTAAAAGAATTCTTTGAACGTCTCTTATGAAAAACTCAATGCAACAAATGGTTTCTCTTCTTCGAATCTTATTGGTTTTGGTAGTTTTGGCTCTGTATATAGAGGAATTCGAATCTTATTAGTTGCCGCTCTCACAACACTTAACCTTCAAAATCGTGGAGCTACCAAGAGTTTTGTGGCAGAGTGTGAAACCTTGAGAAATATTTGACGTCGAAACTTGGTCAGAATCATAACTTCTTGTTCCAGTATTGATTTTCAAGGAAATGAATTTCTTCAGTTCAAAAAAAAAAAAAAAAAAAAGAAATAAGTTCAAAGCTCAAGTTTATGAATTCATGCCTAATGAGAGTCTAGAAGTGGTTGTATTCTAGTCTAAAAACGAATAATCAACAAAATGAGGTCCGGAGACTCAACATTCTACATAGCATAATCATTTCAATAAACTTAGATTGCTTATATTGGACTCCACATATACCCCCACAGATGTCAATAGACTTCATTGAATAGCCTAAGAAAATACAAAACAATAGGAGTTGGCAAGAGGCCAAGTCACAATTACCACCAAAGCACCAGCATAAATGCATTACACAGGAACTACACTTGGGAACTAAATTTCTTGTCAGCATCCAGGACTTAATAACATCCTGCTGCAATTCATGATAGTGCCAGTACCCAAAAAAGGCATAATTAGAGGTAGGTTAATTTTAGTTTTAGTCCCTAAAGTACGAGCTTTATGTAATTTTGATCCTCAATATTTAAATTGTGTCAATTTAATTTCCAACGTATAAAAGTTTTTCAATTTGGCTCTCAATATTTAAATTATGTCAATCTACTCTCCAATGTATAAAAAGTGTTTCGATATGTCAAAATAACAAATAACTCACTTTGGAGACGAAAAATGTATTTAACCCTTAGTATATGCAATTAATGCACCAGAAGCCTTAGCAATTGTCATGTTGCATGTAATGGATGCAAGCATTATTAGTTTCTTCTATGCAACCACAAAATATATTATCACTCATCACACAGTCTAAAGGGTGGACTATCAATTCCAGGACTGTCCATCGTGGGCAAGTTATGCAAGCAAGTTGAGCAATGGAAACAATGCACACTTTCTATTTTGTTTTCCCACACTGGCGAAATTGAAAAAAAAATAAATAAATAAAAAAAGAGAGGAAAGGAAAAAAAGAAGCCAAATTAATTCACGTGCATTACAGTCCTAAATAAAAAATCCACATGCAAATAATTATAAAAAATCCACACAAATTCACAATGACTAATATCTGCAAATAATATATTTTCATAAATTAGAGCACAACAAAGACTAGAGATTTTCATTGAAGCACCAAACCAATGAAAAATAGCATCAAGCATAGAATTAAGAATTGATTTATCGCATATACACGTACAAACATAAATAAATTGAATTCAAGGAGAGAACAACACAACACAAATTAGGGCAATAAGTATAATTACGGGTAACTGAGCGCAACAACTACAACAGTGAAAAGCCATAATTAAGATTGCTAAGTAGCTTAAACAATTACATCCCTAACTGATAATTAGGGCCCAATAAATATATCCTCAAATAAATTAGGGCTAAAAAATTATGGCAAAGAAATTTGAGAAAACAACTATAGTCTTCCATTATTAAAATTTGATAAACAAATAAAGCCTTCGTTTGAGATATGGGTTGACTTTTTGACTTTTTAGTTATTTTAGTCTATAGCGAAAAAGCCTCGTTAAGGATAGCTTTTTGACTTTTTTGACTTTTGTGAGAAAAAAAGTGAAATGATTATAGTTTGGATATGAAATTTTGTCTTATTGGTATTTTAGCATATTTTTATCTTTTTGTGACTAAAATGGCTATAATAGCTCCAAACCAATATGCCAAACATAGTTGAGAGTGAAGAAGAAGAACTCACAGATTGATTTCACTGGACCAATATCCGATTAGGGATTTATGTTCAAGGATAAATTCAAATAAAATTGTACTTAAAAAAAAACATTTACATACAAATCTCATTTTGTGAACTTATACTCCATTAAATTTTAGATAAGATTTTTTTAGGGGGTTGCTATTAGCACCTATCTCTTTACTTTGGACCCCCCACTCTTTCATTTTTTTTTTAATTCCAATTTTGTCCAAACATGAAGTTCCATTTCTACCCTCATTCCTAACTTTTAACCCTAATTTCTCAAACCCTAACCCTAATTCTCCATCGCCTCTGGCCGCCGCCGCCCACCCTCGCCGCCAGTGAACATGCTTCTCTTGCCTCAGACTGGGTCTCTCTTTCTATTTGTTCTAATGTCAGTTCCAGTTGGTAACTCGAAACCAAGGCGGCTCGAATGGCCCGAATCCAAAATGATGTCATTTTGGAATTATTTATTTATTTTTTCTTCTCTCTTTGAAGATGAACACAGAGAGAGAAGGAAACTGAGAAGATGAACACAGAGAGAGAAGAAGAATCTGAGAGAGAAGAGGGCATTCATCAACACAACAACAACAACAACACATTCATCAACAACGCAACATCATACATTCAACAACACAACATCATAATTTTTTTCGAATCTGAAAAAAAAAAAAAATTCAACTACACAACATCATGCATTCATCAACAACAACGAACAATCACCAAAAATAAGTAAATAAATAAATAATTAATTAATTAAAATTAAAATGTCGAATTTGAAAATAAAATAAAATAAAATCCAGCAACACATCATCATCAACAACAACAATAATCAACGAATCATCAACATTTTCATCTTCAGATCCAGATCCAATAAAAATAAAATAAAATAAAATAAGTAGAGAGAATAGAGGCGAGAGACCCATCGGCAGATTCGCCGTCATTACCATCCGTTGTGTGTGTATACACAGATCTGTGTATACACACACAGATCTTCCTTGTCTTCATCCTCCTCTATCACCGTTCTCTCTTCCTCTTCTTTTCTTCTCCTTCTCCCTTCCTCTTCTCTCTTTCTCTGTTCTCATTCTCTTTCTTTTCTCTCTCTCTCTCTGTATTCGAATGGAAGAAAGAAAAAAAAAAAAAAAGAGGACGTTCTGGGTTTCGAGCCAATTCGGGCCACTGAATTTCGAGCAATCAAGTATTATTCCTCTGAGAGCTTTGCAGGTTTGTTTCTCACTCAACCCAAAATCGAAGATCATCAAAATCATACTCTCAATTCCATTACGACAACTGATCAAACAGATGGCATACATGGATACCCTAACCCTGATCCTAGACCTAGGGTTTTCAAACTCAAAGCACAGATATGGAGAGAGAAGCAGATTCAAGATCTACAGTTTTCAAAACCTAGATCGCGACGTCATCAGCTGTTCGTTAGTATCGGTGATTCCAAAAGGGGTAAGGGCATTGCTGTGAGGGTTTGCATAGGATGGAGAGATGGAGAGAAGATGGAAAGTGGTAGGGAAGAGGCGAAAGGGTCAGGAGACCCACCGCCGCCGGGGATGAATTGGGCTAAAGTTATGATTCACGATGGGATGAAGCAAAAAAAGAAGAGGCGAAGATAAAGGAGGGTTTCGGAAGGGGGTGGCGACAAAGATGAGGTAGTTGACACAAAAGCCAGCTTGGGAAAGGATGATCATGGAGTCGACGGTGAGGCAACCGAGGGGACTGTTGACGACAAAGCCAAGGTCGTCAAAGGAGAGATTTTTCTCCTTCTCTTCTCTACTGTAATTGATATATATATATATAGAGAGAGACAGAGACAGAGACAGAGAAGATGAAAGAGATGATGATGATAAGTTTTGGGGTTTGCAATGGGGAGGTTGTCGGAAGGGAGGTCACTACCAACAGTAAAGGCTGCTGGCGGTAGGAAAAGGCTATAAAATGAATTGGGGGTTCAAAGAAGAACGGTATAGTTGGGATTAAGGTAGGGGTTGAAAGAGAAGATGGGTGAGACTCAATTAAATAGCCACTTAACAAATAATATTTAAACATCGCACGAGAAGAATTAAAAATATCTTATTTTTATTAAAAATATGATTAGAAAAAATCAAAATGATATTTTAATCATAGTCAATTTAATTGAGTAAGATAGTATTTATTTTTAATCACACATTTTAAATAAGTGTGATTGTATATATATTTTTTAATTATTATTTCTAAATAAGTGTGATCGTATATATTTTTGGGTGAAGTATCAATAAATTTCAAAATGTAATTTTATGAACTATTTAGTCCTTCATTTTTTCTTATGAACTCAAAAGTCCATTAAAGTGGAAATTACAGAAAAGAGTAGTCACTTACACATTTGGGTTAATTTTTAAGGAATAAAAGTGGGTTTCTCCAAATGTGAAATTACACATTTGGACAATTTGCACTATAGAGGTTTTGGATTTTTTCCTATTCTGGAACAAATCCCACATTATGAATAAGAATGTAATACCCTAACGTAACACTACAATAACGTAAGACTCTGATGTAACACATTAAAAAACTCTTTAGTGTACTTTTTCCAAACATAACAACATAGCACTCTAAACTTTTTTCAAACGTAACACTCCAATGTAACACACAAAAAAACTATTTAGTATACTTTTTCCAAACGTAATACTCCAATCAATGTAATCTCAAATGTAACACTCTAATGTAATACACATAAAAATACTAAAAAAATTACTTAATATATTTTTTTCAAACGTAACACTCACAGTTTGAAATTACACACTTATTCAAAACTTACTAAGGAATTTTTGTACTCCTTTTGGAATAGTTTGAAGAATCCAACATCCTGTTTTTGGAGTGTTACATTGGAATATTACATTTGAAAAAAGTACACAAAGAAATTTTTGTGTGTGTTACATTGGAATGTGACACTAAGGAGTTTTTTTTGGAGTGTTACGTTTGGAAAAAAAAAATATAATGAGTTTTTTTGGAGTGTTACATTGGAGTGTTATAGATTGAAATTATACATTTGAAAAATCTCACATCCTTTTGGAATGTTTGAATAATCCTATATTTCAAACCATTGTTGTATTCCTTTTCAAATATTTGAAAAATCTTACATTTCAAGTCATTCAAAATAAAAAAAGATTCCCATATAAAAACTTATCCAAAATTTGTTTTTCATAGGTTGTGTATTTTACTTTTCTAGCACAAGACAAAAAAAAAAGGAAAAAAACAAAATAGAAATAAGAATATAACTATAGATTCAATTTTCAAATAATATAAAATCTATATTTTCAAAATCAATGGGACTAATTGATCTATAAAAAAAAAAATCTTGGGACTAATTGGATTACCATTTTTCAATAGGAGATTTATAGGTAAATTTTCCTATATTTTCAATTTTTCTTTTATATTTATATAATAAAACAGAATTATTTATAAAAATATCTATCTCTTGTAATTGGTCAAAACGGTTGAGATCTTCCCAAACAAAAAATAAACAGCTGAGATCATTTTAGTTTCTCTATTTTTCCCGCCCATCACCCACGCACAATATTTCCTCTCCCTCATTCTCTCTCTATCTCTCTACATACCTTCTGCCTCTTCCCCGAGCGCTGCTCCTCCCTCGGGCTCACCATTGTTGACTAATGGGACCCAAACTGTTATTGTTACCCATCTTCCTTCTCAGGACTCCCCATTTCACTGCTCCTGCTCTTCTTTGCCATCTCATTACTTCCCTTTCTCCTTCTCACTAGCATGATTTTTATTTTTAATATTATTATTGTTTTATTTTTTGGAGACTGGACCGTTCAGGGTGCTTTGGCAAGGAGGTAAAAAGTCAACTTTTGGCTTTCAACCCATTTTTGGTCACATCATCTCTCACATTTTTTATCCACCAAAAGACAAAATAGACTAAAAAAGCCAAAAAATTAACTTTTACCAACTTTCCAAAACACCACTCAAACTCATGGGTGTAATAACCCCGACCTCTGATTAACGCTAATCCATGATTAGTTATGCCTGACAATAATTTAGAAGGAAATTCAGAATTAATTTGCATATGTGTTGCATTATCTTTGCGTTTCTATCTATTTGCCATAAAATGATCTGTTCATGTTTAGACTTTGAACTACGAATTGAAAGCCTTATTGGCGCCCGATTTCGAAATTGATTAGTGTTTCATACTAGTTAGAATATATGTGATTTTATGGTAGATTTAATTAAAATCTGATTTGGTATGATTAAGTTAGATTAATTAGTGTTGGATTGCATTAGTTTGCCTAATTACAAGTTTGCCACTTAGTGGCTTGATTTGAGATCAACTATACCACATCTCATTACACTTAGAAGCATCTTTCCTCAGCCTTTTTTTCTTGACCAAACATAGGAGAGAGTGAGAGAGGAAAGGAATTGGGATCAAGCTTGAGGATTGGGAGAATTGCTAGGAGACCTTGGTGGTTTGCTTAGAAATTAGAGGAGTTTGAAGAAGACTTGGGAGATTGGGCCTCTACACTTAGAATTCAAGGCTTGAGGTAGGAAATTCACCCTTTTGTTTATGAATTTAAGGGGTTCATGCATGAATTCAAGTTAATTGAGCTATAAGATATGAGAATCAAGCTTAAGGGTTAGAGAGGAAGGTCAATCCATGCATGCATACATGTTTCATAGCATTTTGAAGGATGATTTTCAAGAATTCCCTCATGCATGTGTTTAGTTCACTTTAATTTTGGGAAAACAATGAGTTTTATGTTATTTAGTAGCATTTGATCATATTTTGGAGAGCCTTAGCTCAAAATGTACATGCATGTTATGTTCATAAATTGGTTTTGAGTTTAAAGTTGAATTTTGTACAATTGGTTTACTCTTGGGCCTTGATTTCTTGAATTGATGCTTTAAACATGTTGTTCTATGAGTTATTAAGTGTTTTCCAAAGTTTGGGGCCCAGAAAATTGAGTTTGATGCTTCAAAGGTCGAATTTGAGCTTGGTGATCAAATCTGGAATTTCCAGAAATTTGACCCACGCTCGAGCGTGGAACTCTACGCTCGAGCGTGCACTCTGAGTACGTGCACTCTGCTCGGGCGACGATGTTTACGCTCGAGCGTGAAATGCATATACCTAGAAGTTCTTGTGTTTTACAGTCCGCTTGAGCGAGGAAATCTACGCTCGAGCGAGGGTCTGAGTCTTACGCTCGAGTGTTGGTCGAGCGCCCCTCGAGCGTGAAAATCATGCATCCAGCACTTTTTCATAAGTTTGCAGTCCGCTCCAGAGGGGAAGTCCACGCTCGAGCGGAGCTTCATTGTTTGCATGTTCGCTCGAGCGAGGGAAGCCACGCTCGAGCGTGGACCTTATTTTCAGCAAATCTTGAGAAATGTTTTCCAATGCATTTTTGCACCCTCATTCCATCCTAGGCATTCCTAGGCCATGTTTAACACCCCATAATGAGGATAAGAGATTAGAAACACACTAAGAGCCAACGAAATAAGTTTTGTACGATTAGAACGTGTGTTTCAAGTGCGTATCTGTTATGTGTTATGTAGGTCACGTGTCGCGTTCTATCTGACTAATCTGCTCCGTCTGTCTGTCTCAAGACCCACTGTGAGTAATAATTCTATAAAGTTATGTTTAACTTAAGTATTTTCTGACTGATGTGGTATGATCTGTTTTCTGAAATGCTATTTTACGAATTATGAATGAATGTCCAATTTTTCTGAAAAGTATTTATTGCACCCTTAGTTCATGTGGCCCTCGCCCGGGGGTAGCAATACCGCGGCCAATCTGCACGTGGCCCTTGCCTGGGGGTAACAATACCATGGCTACTTGCGCGCAAGATATGGACCTTTATGGTCGTTGGTACCAACTATGCATGTGGGTCTCTGGACCAAATTAATCTAATAGCTAATGGGTGTACCACGTATGATCTTATGCAAAATCTGAATATGAACATGAGTGTGTATCTAAATCTATTTCTGTTTTGAAGTCTGAACATGTTCTGATTTAAATACTAGATCCTAACTTGTGCTGGACATCATTCATATAACCCATTTACTCTGTTATTATTCACTGGGCTTCTGCTCACAGTTTATATTATGTATGTAGGTGAGCCGACGGGTGACCAGGGCCAAAGTTGACGACCTTCTATCCTGTTTTTGTCAGCCAACTGTTGTGCCTCCCAAGGAGGTTCCGATTGAAGTCTCGTTATATGGCTGTTTTTGTATTCATGCTAGTCCTTGTAACTATTTTGTAAAGTCAGGTCTTGGGAAGTACATTCTGTAAATACCTTGTAAATATTGTGCATTTGGACTAGCATGCTTATGTATATATATATATATAAATAAGTTTTGAAATGTTTTGTCCCATGTACGTTATCACAGCTCATTGGACCTTGTCTATTTTGTATTGTTGCTTCCGCAACCCCTTATTGTTTGCTAATCTGTTCAGAGGCCTTTGGTAATCCGCGGATTACTAGTCGGTTACGGTGCTAAACCTACAGGGGCGGGTTTGGGTCGTGACAATGGGTCTATCCCAAGGCCACATCAATTCAAACTCATGGGTCTATCCCAAGGTCACATCAACAATTCAATCCATTCATCTTTTACACTTACGTGTATATCAACTATGAGTCATCAATTCACTTTATTTTTTATTTTTTATTTTTTTTTTGTGAAAAATTGGCAGTATATTTTTATAATCATACATATATAGTCTCTATAGTTTGTCTTTTATATTTACTTGATTCTTATATTTTTAAACACGTACATCAATTTTATTCTTAAATTTTACATCATGCAATTTACTTCGATTGATATTGTCACTTTGGAAATTGAAGAAAAATTAAAGGACAAACTAGTTTATTCATTCTCAAAAAGGATTAGAGAGTTGTTATTAAATAGTCCATTCTCTTTTGAGTGAACTACTTTACCCTTAAATTATGTCCAAATTTTTAACATATGTTATCTGTGGGGACATAATTTTTGAATGATGACACGTGGCCGAGGTGTCACCGAAGTGTCAGCCGAGATGCCATCTGTCCTAGTCATGATGTCGAGGTGATCTCGGATAGGCCGAGGTTATCTCCGAAGATGACGGAGTCCGAGATAAGCGGATAAGGGATAAGAGTCCTAGAATGAGGAAGAACTTCAGTTTGGGTAAACATAAGACTCTTAGAGAATTTATCCTAATCCTACTGGGAGTCCAAGATTAGCAGTAATCCTAAGTCCATTAGAGCTAGGCTTCTATTGGAACTAGTATACCTTTTATGTTCTGAATAGTGAGTTAAGCACTTTTGCTATCTTTGAGAGATAACTGACTTGATCATCGGAGTGCCCTCGGGTGGACAAACCACTGCCGGAATCTCTTCTTTTCTGTTGTAGGTCATCAGGTGTCATTTATTCTGTCAGTGCTCTCCAGTTGAATAACTAATTTGGCAGTGTGGTCAGAAATCTACTCACACAATTTGGCGCCGTCTGTGGGAAAGAAAGGAGAATAGATGGCCAGCAACAGACAGAAAGAAAAGGTTAGGAACGACACTTCTACGGGGAGTGGGAAACCTGTAGACCTTGACGTCGAAGAAGACAACTACAACAAAGAGACTCACGATAAGAATCACGAAGGAAAGGATGTCGGCCAGGGGAGCGACGTACCAAAGAAAACGGAGCGAAGCGAGTATTACAATGAGGACGACCTCCAAGTATGGAAAAAAAAATGCCTGGGAAGGGACAATGAAGTAAAGGCCATGGCGAACAAATTGGCGGACCTACAAACAGTGGTCAATTTCATGATGCAGAATAACGTCATGCAGCCACCCTACCCACTACAAGATACGCCGATTTCAGCGGCAAAGAAAGATGCCCAAAAAAAGGGCAGAAAACAGTCCCTACAGTCCCCCAGCATACTAGGACCGAAAAACACTCTCACCGGCCTTCACGGGAGGTCGAGCGAGTAGAGTCAAGAATGGAAGAATCGAGGAGGACGCATCGCACCAAGGAAGCCGACCCCAAACAACGTCGGCATGTTCAAGGGCAGAAGTTGTGCTTCGACGCAACTAATGGAGAAAGGTCCAAGAGGGCTCACAATGACACAGGCAGTAGTGCACCGAAAAGGCTGAAATCCGGAGATAGCCGAGCTTCTGGACGGACCAAAAAGGACTTGAGGGATTACCTCAAGAGGAAGCAACAAAATGCCAAGGTAACTTCCCTGGTTAAGCCGAAAACACCATTCT
Organism: Camellia sinensis; assembly: GCF_055761805.1. NCBI lineage: Eukaryota > Viridiplantae > Streptophyta > Magnoliopsida > Ericales > Theaceae > Camellia > Camellia sinensis. Next base: position 40,042,895 of record NC_138961.1, on the reverse strand, counting down.
CGGTAGAGTTGGACAAATTTGAGGCTCCGAAAAGATTCAGTATGCCGAGGTTACAGATATACGATGGTAAGTCGAACCCAAACTTTCACATCAGTTTATACCTGAACTCGATGGCATTGTACACTGGGAACGAGCCGTTGCTTTGCAAGGTGTTCCCCTCATCCTTCGGGGAAATTACATCGGATTGGTTTCACAAATTACCGAAAGGAACTGTGAAAACCTGGAAAGGCCTGGCCGAGATGTTTGTAGCCAGGTTCGTGACGAATAAACTACATCCATTAAGGGTAGATGCCCTGATGGCTCTAAAAATTGGCGAGGACAAAAACTTGAGGACCTATGCCAAGAGGTATTATGAGGTATTCAACCGAATACCAGAATGCAACCAAGAGGTGGCCGTCGTATCATTTAAAAAGGCCTAAAAGATGATTACCTGCTGTAGACGTCCCTCGAATGCCCCGGGAGGACGAGTCCCGTTCTGTTCATTTGGGGTCACTACAGCTCAGGACTCTCAAATTGTCACGGTTCTAAATCTGAACCAAAGAGTCCAAATCCGGCAAATCGTTTTGAGAAAACAGATTTTGAAAGAAGTGCCAAACATGGACTGCTTTGCCAGATACAGAGTCGCCACCTAAATGTTTTATTTTTGGAAAATTTAGGAAACCCTGACTCGTTTGCCTAAGGCCACGTGTCCGTCATCACCAAAGTTGCCTCGGCTCGGGAACTTGGGTACGATTGGGGAAGGTCACTTCGTGAGCACCCCCGCTCGCCCGATCAAAGATCGGCCTCTACTAACCATGATATCTATTTTTGAAAACATTGTGTGTTCTTATTCTGGTTATTAGCCTAGATTTACTATGTGATGCGCACAGCATACAAGTATAGACTGGATCGCCTGAATTGGAACAAAACATTTTGTGTTTGTTTGTTTGAAAATGGTTTGATGGTGCTACTCGCAAGTAGGCTAAGACGTGGATTTACCACCCTTGGGTGGGCTTAGAAAAACATGATTTTGCCACTATCTAGTGGGCTTAAAACACACATTTGATGAATTGTTCCAATTCAAATAACCCAACCTTCACCCACAGGCATTCAGGCAGTTATATCACATAAGCATATAGCCTCATGGTAAGCATGCTATCATGGCAGTCACTCACACGCATGCAAGGATGCTAAAGCATAAAAACTCACCGAGTACTCCAAGCCAAAACAAAAGCTAATTAGAAATCCATGTATGATCCTAATTATACAAAAATGCCTAATGCAACACATGCAAAAATGCAACTATAGCGGGCTTGGCTATTCTAAACATGGCATATGAAATGCTACAGCTAACATGTATTCAACTTGGAATTGAAAATACAATGCAGTTAGTATGATGCGCCGAGCCCGGTGCATGCAAAACAGATGAATGAATGCAAACATGCTATCATACTGTATGCTAATTGAAATATGCCCTAATCTAACCATCATAAGCGGGTAAATAAAAAGGAAGAAAGACGTGGGGTTGGAAGACATGCATCACACACACGCACACTTATTACAATTATGCCCTCGCACAGAGGGTCCGAATAAAATAATATACAGTCCCGAATGAATAAATAATACAGTCCCGAATAAATACAAAAAATCCTAATTAATTTACAAATTAATCTAAGAAAGCTATAAACTGGCATGCAAGCCAGGGACTACCTCGACTCTGATGAATGATGTACGTTTGGGCTGCCTTGCGCGGAAATCCACTGGGATGCCCCAATTAGCCTCTGTTTTGCAATTATTCTTGGAAAGCGTGCCAAGCTCCGGGAGACTGCTGATTCTTGATTTGCTGCAACAGAGAGCAAGAGAGGGGCATAGCAATGTATTTTCACAAATGTATGCATGCCTCGATCCTCGTGCCACCAATCACGCATCTCGATGCATGATGGCCGAGGAGTCAAATTGTGCAACTCAATATAGAATGAATGCACATGAAAACAAAACAAAACCTAGACTCCATCATGGATAATCTGGAGTGTCGGCGACTGGGAATTGAGACACGTTCCGTCACTCGGAGTATGAAACGTACCTCGTTTCCCGTGCCTGGGCTAATTCCTATCCCAAGCACAATGCAATATGCATGATATGCATGAAATGCAACTAAGATACAACCTAACATACACAATGCTATGAAATGGCATACACGATGCACAAGGTAACATGGCATACACAATGCGCTAACATACAACCTAACATACGCAATGCTATGAAATAAAATGGCATACACAATGCATGAATGGACTTACACTAACACAAGTGGACCTCAGCCACACTCGCATAAGAGGCCATTAGATGAAAATGAGACACTCGAGATGCGTGCACACATGCACGCAAATCGAGGACCGATCCTAAGGCACCGAATGCCACTCCAACAAGACATGGCAAGGCATGAAATATGATATTCAAACATGCAAATTTCAGCGCTAAAATATGACCCGAAACAGTCCTGAATCATGGAAACATGGCTCCCGATGCATGAAATGGTCCCGAAATGCAAGATTAAGCACATGAAATGACTTGTAGCTACATCAAGCATGCATTATTTGATCATGAAATATGAAGACAGGTTCAAGGAAGCCCCAAAAAAAGCATGTTTATAGTTTTAGATGAGGCCAAACAATGAACACAAATGGGGCTAAACTAGCATGCAAAAATGGCCCTAAATGTGAGGTAATGAAGCAAGTCACAGCTTCTGGCCCCAAACAGCTGAGGGCCCTTCAACAATGTTGAAGAGGGACCCAAAATATGACCTTTTAAAGTTTATGACCGAGCCAAAAACAGTGTTCATACAAGCTCAAAGTGCTATGCAAAACAAGGCCAAAAAGAGAGCTATAACACAAAGTATAAAAAGGATGCCTCAAACAGTGAAATACCCTTAATGAAACATGAAGAGGGGGTCAAAATAAGGCCATTTTCAGTTCGGACCAGAGTCCAAAAACAGAAGCATAAGAGGCTAATAAATCATGCAAAAATGGAGCCAAAGAAGGGATATAAAGGCAAGTGGAAGATAGAAGCCTCAAAAAGTGATGAGCCCTTCAACAATGTTGAAGAAGGCCTCAAAATAAGCAACTTTACAGTTTATTACATGCCTCAAAACAGTTTATACATAAGCCAAAAATACCACACAAGGAATAGGCATACAAGAGGGGTAATGAAGCAAGTGCACCAAGGAGACCTCAAACAGATAAATACCCTTAAACAAACATGAAAAATGGCTCAAAATAAGCCTAGTTCCAGTTAGGGTCAGAGCCCAAAACAGCAAGCAAATATGACTTACAAATAGATCAAGAAAAGGGTAGAAAAGGGAAAATGGAAGCTCACCCTTGAAGACTTGTCTTTGGCAGCTCCTTGGCTTGAGTTGCAGCACTCCTAGGCTCTGGAAAACAACTTCAAATGGCTGCAATGGAGGTTGGAGGTATGGTGCTAGGTGGTGGTGTAGAGAAGGGTGTTGGACTTGAGAGGTTTTGAGCTTGGGAGTATAGAGAAAGAGAGATACAAGGCAAGGGCTTAGGGGAGAAGTTTTGTAACCCTAATAACAGAGCTGGAGCCCCTGTTATAAAGGCAAAAGGGGGGGAAAAAAGGGGGAAAAAATGGAGGGAAAACCAACCAAGTTTCCCTCCAAAAAGCAGCCCCCCCGGATACAGAATCTGGGGGGAAAACAGATGCATATTTGCACTGTAGATGATGTAAGGATTCTGGTCGGCTGCTTATTGGGACTGCAGGTGGCCGACCGGCTACTTCCCATGGCCGGCCGGCTAGGGGTCAAAAGGTTCAAGTCTAATTAGTGGCCGGCCACCACAGAAAGAGGGCCTCTGATGTGTGCACAACACAACCCTGTGGTTAAACACTGGAAAAAGTGAACCAGGAGAGAGAACAACCCACTTTTCAAAAGGGTTCAAAAGGGTCAGAAAGGATTACTGGCCGGCCACCAAATATTGGTGGCCTCCCAGATGTGTACATCACAAATATGGGGTTTTTGGTGCAAGAAAATGTCCCAAGGGTGTTCAACATTGGCTTTGAAGTGAAGAAAATCGGGCGACGGAGGGCGATGAAGGGATAAAGTTGGCTGACAGAACAATTACCGGCCTCCCACCCTTCTACGGCCTTCTTATCAATGAAACAGAGGTCCCTGCCAAAAATGAACCAAAACTGATGCAGAATGAAGGTTCGGGGGCCGAAACGCGCATCCCGAGGCCCCGAAAACTGGCTGTTAGGCACCGGGAGTGGTGTTCGACCACGAAGTCGGTCTCTCGGACCACTGTGTCCCTCAAAAGGGAGCAAATGAGACGTATGCCAAAAACCGGAGCAAACGGAGATGGTTAAGCGGTCCCGAACCGAGGCACACGGCCAACGATTCCGAAAAACCGGAAACCGGACTGCAAACGGGAAAAAATGGCCTATGACGACAAAACGTAGCCTACGGCTACTGAGAGATGGCCTACGAGACCTCTCCTTCCCTTCGCGAAGAGAAAACAGAGAAAACAGAGCCTGGTTCACAAACCGAGGCAAAGCATGAAAGAGTCCGGAAGTCCGAAGGCAAGGCTCGCGGTCAAGACTCTGAAACCTCTGAACGAGCACGATATGCAACATCACCAAGCGCTCAATCGGTGACGTCTGAGTCTTAAGGTCAGTCAAAAATGGGGTGTCTACAGTTGCCCCTCTTTGACAGAACTCGAAAGTCATAAGCGACGGGAGTGAATGTCAAAGCCTAGAGACGACCCATTTTTGACAAGGCCGAAGACTTAGACATACAGGCGAGATAAACGGAGGTGCGCCCGCGGGCATGCCCGCAGGCAGGGGCAAAATGCAACTGACAATGCAAGAAGCCGAAGGTAACTCAATGATCGTGTAAATGCAGCAAGCTGTAATGAAGCAAGTATTCACAATAGATGCAACAGTTTTAAGCAAGAATATGAAGCGAAACTACATTTCATGCAGTTAAAGAGTGCAGAGAATCATTGAATTTTCGCTACGTCTCACACGGAGAAGATACAATACTTGCGCGATTCGTCTGGTCGCACCAGCCTCAAATGAACCGTACATACAATATCGTGCCTCATGGTGCTGGGGATCTCTCGCTTCTTCTTGGTTGAACCACAGGTACTACTTTTCTCCCTGACTATGGTCGCAGCTTTCCCTATTTTCCAACAGGGAGACAGACTAGGTTGATTCAGTATCCAGAATTGAGGCACATACACATGCTATCTCAATCTATGGGGCTGCCATACAGCTTTCAAGCCAAGGATATACCCCTGGGTATTTAAACCAGACTTTAGTCTCGGAAATCCCGAACCTTTGCGTTCTAGGCAAGAGCCATTCGAACTCTAGTTTCCACCGTCTCAGTTGGTCTCCTAGGAACTCACCGTAAACACAGGCAGGTGGCTATACCAAACCACTGGAAGTCGTTCGGGCACGACAAACACCAAAGGAATTGCACCTTTAGAGGATTTAAGGTCTCCTAGACCAGGAGTGCACAAGATAGTGCGATGAAATGCAAGTGCGATGCACAGAATGGCGCGAATGATGATGCAAGATTTAAGGTCTCCTTAGACCGGACGATAAAACAGATATGATGCAATGGATGTAACAGATGTGATGCAATAGACAATAGATGCGATGCAACAGAGAGTACAACAGATGCAAAGGGTGACATATTCCAACCACGCTGGACTCGTGAGTGGAGGCAGAACAAAGAAAATCAATCAGGAGCGCGTTCCACGCAACCTAAGATAAGTTCCAAACACGCTGAAATTGTGAGAAGAGGTCTGAAAACAACCGCTCAAGTGCGCACACAACGCAACCTGAGATAAGTTCCAACCACGCTGAAATCGTGTGAGGAAAAGAACACTCTAACCACGCCGAAATCGTGAGAAGAGGTCTGAAAATAACTGCTCAAGTGCGCACACAACGTAACCTGAGAAAAAATTCTAAACACGCTGAAATCGTGTGAGGAAAAGAACACTCTAACCACGCCGAAATCGTGAGAAGAGGTCTGAAAACAACCGCTCAAGTGCGCACACAACGCAACCTGAGATAAATTCTAAACACGCTGAAATCGTGTGAGGAAAAGAACACTCTAACCACGCCGAAATCGTGAGAAGAGGTCTGAAAACAACTGCTCAAGTGCGCACACAACGTAACCTGAGAAAAAAAATTCCAAACACGCTGAAATCGTGTGAGGAAAAGAACACTCTAACCACGCCGAAATCGTGAGAAGAGGTCTGAACAACCGCCCAGGTGCGTACACAACGCAACCTAGGATAAATTCCAAACACGCTGAAATCGCGTAAGGAACGGGACACTCAAGCCATGCTGAAATTGTGAGAGGAGGTCCAAACAACCGCCCAGGTGCGTACACAATGCAACCTGAGAAAAAAAATTCCAAACACGCTGAAATCGCGTAAGGAACGGGACACTCAAACCACACTGAAATCGTGAGAGGAGGCCCAAAAACAACCGCCCAGGTGCGTACACAACGCAACCTGAGAAAAATTCCAAACACGCTGAAATCGCGTAAGGAACGGGACACTCAAACCACGCTGAAATCGTGAGAGGAGGTCCAAACAACCGCCCAGGTGCGTACACAACGCAACCTAGGATAAATTCCAAACAAGCTGAAATCGCGTAAGGAACGGGACACTCAAACCACGCCAAAATCGTGAGAAGAGGCCCAAACAACAACTGCCCAGGTGCATGCACAACGCAACCTGAGATAAATTCCAAACACGCTGAAATTGTGTAAGGAACGGGACACTCAAACCACGCTGAAATCGTGAGAGGAGGTCCAAACAACAACCGCCCAGGTGCGCACACAACGCAACCTGAGATAAATTCCAAACACGCTGAAATCGCGTAAGGAACGGGACACTCAAACCACGATGAAATCGTGAGAGGAGGTCCAAACAACCGCCCAGGTGCGCGCACAACGCAACCTGAGATAAATTCCAAACACGCTGAAATCGCGTAAGGAACGGGACACTCAAACCACGCTGAAATCGTGAGAGGAGGTCCAAACAACAACCGCCCAGGTGCGCACACAACGCAACCTGAGATAAATTCCAAACATGCTGAAATCGCGTAAGGAATGGGACACTCAAACCACGCTGAAATCGTGAGAGGAGGCCCAAACAACAACCGCCCAGGTGCGCACACAACGCAACCTGAGAAAGTCCTGGAGGACAACGATCCCAAACGCTGCTCAGCGTAAAAGGATAAAAGGTAGAAGATAACACAAGATGCAAATAAATGGAAGTATGGTGTGTATGACAATACAAGTGGAAAAGTGCATAACAACGCAGGTGGAAGGGTCTTGAAGCAGGCTTGATCTTGCGCTTGAGGTAGAGGCACACTCATACTTCGGAGCATTGACAAGGCTTTGAAAAGGTACATCCAAAATACAATCACGATATTTGCCGAAGGTGAAACACACTCAGATGCTTCCATTTTCCCTCTTTTCTTTTGCTTTACAGTCCGGAACCCATGTAGCTTCAGATCGGTCCTGGTTTTACTGTTCTCACGTGACCTAGGTTGAACCCCGCGACTTTATGAAAGAACCAATTTTGTTTTGCACAAATGTGGAGAACGGCACGGCACTCGAAGCACAAAACGATTTTATTTTTGAAATGAGAAATGGGTTCTCAACCAAGTATTGAGCCTACAATTGACCACAGCCAAAACAACTCAACAATGGAAAACAAAGGTAGAACGACCTAAACACAACTCAACAAAGGAAAAACAAGGTAAAATGACCTAAACACATTTGTTGACACCCAAACGACTTAAAACAAGAAACGAGACAAACAAAATGCACAAACACAACACTCAGCGGTGTTACAAAGGCGAGAGACCTCTCGGTACACGAGGAGCTAGTTTCTCCGGGTATTGTTTCCTACCCTTTCTTATTTGTGATTCTCACATCACTCGGCCCTCAGGCTCTGTTTTTCTGAAAAAGCCCTTTTCTCACTTTTTCTCTCAGCGCACATCTCTCTATTCTTCAATCTCTCATTTTTTATCCCTCCCCTGGGTGGTTGATGGACAAACAGAAAGTTGCGGGCTCTTGCCCCTAGCATTCCGATAGATTCTTCTTCTTGTTCACAACAGTAAGTTTCACCCACAGAGGGGTTGTGATGCGGCTGGATGTGCAGCAGATCTGTAATTGACATTGGTTGATGATGCTCCACCGAGGAGTTTGGACGTGATCAGATCATTCCAGTTCGTGCTTTGCACTTGGCTTGATACCTCGTTGCTTAGAGGATGTTGAGAGCTTTCAACCCTTTTTTGCTAACTTCAGTTGTGCCCTCTTCTGGCGAATACGATGCCCTTTCTGGCAAGTAGAGTGCCCTTTCTGGCAAATGCATTGACAACGAGGAAAAGACAGGAAGCCTGACTCAACTATGCCCCTAGTTCATCAATTTGACCATTTTTTTGTTTTGGCTTTCTAAAACAATTTTGATCAAAATGAGAGTTAGATTAACGCGCTTGTTTGATTTTCTGATTTGAAATCATGCAAGTTGGGCTGTGAGCACTGAAAATTTTCCCTTTTTGGGGTCCAAGAAATGGTCCAGTTTTGGAAAAATAGAATAATTTTTGAGAGAAAATTAGTCAACTTCATTAAAAATTCTCAAAAACTATTTTTGCAAACGGCCACTGCTCAACGAGCACGGAACCCGCTCTTGAGATGCACAACTTCAGATTCAAAGGAAAATTGCCCCTTGCTTGAGGGGAACTGCATGGCAATGGAAAGTTGCCCCTTGTTTGAACGGCACCGCGGCGCATTGAATGGCAACGGAAAGTTGCCCCTTGTTTGGATGGCACCGCAATGCATTGTAGGCAGTCCTCAGAGTGACGAACACAACCAAATCCTCAGATAAAGAGAAGACAAAGATGACCAGAACCATCGCATGGACACAATCGCATTGTTTTACGGCTGGACTTCAGAATGAAGTTGCCTACGTATCCCAAAGATGGGAATCAAGCCTTACATAGTTCGGGGTTAAGGTACACTTGGGTATTTAACCTCTCCTTTTTATGCTCTAACTTTTGCCAAGGCGCCTGTTGCGGGTTTTCGACCTTGCGAGCTTTGTTTTTCTTTTCTTTTCAATTCTTTTCATTTCTTTTCTTTTTTGATTTTCTTTTTCTCTTTTCATTTTCTTCATTTTCTTCTTTTTCTTCTTCTTTTTTTTTATTCTTTGCATTTTTCTTTTTTTGTTCTTTTTTGTTCTTTTTCTTGCTCTAACTTTTGCCTGGGTCGCCCTTCTGGGTTTTCGACCCAGCGAGCCTCTCAAGGGTAAAAGTGTAGCTTTGTCCATGTCAAATGGTTTTGAGATCCTGAAGTCATCTGAATCCAGGAAAATGGCTGCTGTTTTGCAAGAGGACTCATCTTCAGCTCTTCGAGCATGTCTGATATCTTTGCCCCTAGTTCGAGGGGTACTTCTGTTCTAGCTTTGCAAGCTTCTTCTGATCTTCTGATCTTTTGATCTGACTTTCCTGGCCTCTTGTTCGAGGGCTGCTTCAAATCTGGCCACACAGGCCTCACATCGTAGTTGACCGTTGAACCTTCTGAATTCAAGTTCAAGGTTTGGAAGCGAAGGGGTTGAGTCTCGAGGCTAAGAGCGATCCTAGGCTACACAATCTCAAGAGCGATTCCACACAGGTCTTCGCAGGACCGCGCAAAACATTTTTTTTTTGAAAGTTTTTAAGAAAGCGACAAATCGCTCGCGCTGAATATAGTGTGAAACCAGTCTGGATCAAGCCAGGGTCCTTCTCAGTACTCACGCTAACAAGCATGATTTCATTCATTAAGGGCTTGGCACGCCTCTCTTTCTCTCAAATGATCAAAGTTTTACAAATCCCGAGGAATTCCTTCCTCTTCGTTTTCACCGCAGTGTTAAAAAAAAGTTTTGAAAAACTTAGGTCGATACAATGATTTCAAGGCACAGAAAAGACAGAGTTCTTTTGTCAAATACTGTCATCTCATTCAGAACTTCCGGCATAACTGGCACAAGGCAGAAGCAAATGCGAGAGCATGAAGATCACTGCTGTTTTATTCAAAAAAAAAAAATCTGTTGGCACAACTGGCTCCCTGGAAGAAACAGACTCAAAACAAAACGAAAAGACAAACGCAAAACAAAATGGTGACGCCCAAGGTAACACCCCCCAGAATCACCCGACTTCTATTACAACAGGACTGACTCGATACAACAAGACAGACCCTTAATCAAAAAAGACTGACTCAAAACAAAGAGACAGACTCAAAACAAAACCACAGAACTGACTCAACACCCAAGTCAGAAGCTACAAAAACCATCATTCGCAAATGCTCAAAACAGTGCGTGCCCCACGCCACATCTGGAGTAAACTGAGTGCCGCCCGTAGGTGGTTCATCCCCTAATCACATATTTGCACTATCCCCCAAGTTCACTGATCCAGTGGCGATAGACTTTGCTGAGCTGGTGGGAGGATGACCCCGTTGTCAATCAGATCTTGCACTTCGTGGTGAAGACGAGAGCAATTGTCAGTACCATGACCGGTTTGTTGATGGAAGGCACAGTATTGGGCAGCATCATGCGTAGCCGAAAGAGGATTCAGGAGAGGCCGAGGCTCAAGGGGTTTGAGATGGCCTTGTCTTATAAGGATTTGGAAAGCTTTGGACAAAGGCATGTGGAGGGCATGAAAGACCCTTTGACCTCGGGGTTGGTACTTCAAAGTTTGTGGATTTTTGCTGGACGCACCAGCAAAGGGCTTGGCAAGTGCTGGCCTGGTTTGTTGATCTCTTCTGAGTGCAGGATTATAGCTGAAAGGAACGTTTTTGATACAACGACCCTTCTCCCGGCTTGCCCCTTGATTCAAACTGCCCCCAACTTGAGTGGCAAAAATATCATCCACAGTTTTTGCAACCACTGTAAGCACTTGCTGTTTGTTTAGTCCTTCGGCCTTCAAAGCCTCAACAGCCGACAGAAGATGTTCATGGAGACCAATGCTTGCCCCTACCTTGTTCTTACCATCTGCCTCCACTTTGCCAAGGGATTAGCATTCCTCAAATACAGTCCGTTCCAAGACTGGGGAGCCTTTTGACATGAACTCCCTGGTATATGATGTGGTTGATGACGGAGCCGATGTCCCGGAGGCCAAATCTATCACAGTTCTTTGAAGATCTTCGATCATCATCTTCAGCTCAGAAGTAGTGGGCTCACAGGTTTGAGATGATTGGGGTCCAGGTGCATCCATCATGCATAAGTCCATGCTTTCTGGAATGAACACCTCAGGCTTGGGTAGATGGGCTGGAGTGATGTATATGCTGGGGTCGAAGGTGGATGGTAGTGTATGGATGAGGTTGAGATGGGGAGGTGATGAATCAGTACTAACCTGAGGTCCTTTTGGTGGAGCTAGGGTCTCTTCGTCAATAAGATCCTGAATCTTATGACGGAGGCGGATGCAACGGTTCGTATCATGACCGTGTTGTTGATGATAGGCATAGTATTTAGCTGGGTCATATCTTGGTGGAAGAGGATTTGGAAGGGGTTGGGGTTCTAGGAGTTCTAGGTGCCCTTCTTCTTGCAGCTTTTTCAAAGCTTGGGAGAGACTCATGTAAAGATGATGGAATTTTCGGGCTTGGAGCCAAGTTGAAGTGGTTGGTTCTTGGTCATTGAGGGAAGTGATGATAGTGTCTACTTCTGAGCATTTCGCAGCTGTGCTACCATCAGTAGTAGCATTGGAACTGCGAGCAACATTTCTCTTCGAAGGCTCATTATCTTCTGCAAAGATCCCTTGTCTGATGGCATCCTCGATTTGAACCCCCATTTCATGAAGGGCTGGAAAGGTAAACAGAGGTAGAACGACCATCTTTTGCAGCAGCTTGCCATGCAGATTCCGAACAATCATCCTGATTTGATCTTTGTCGGAAGGCCTTGTAGCCATCATTGAGGCCTTTGCTCTCCATCTTGTCACGAACTCTGAGAAACCCTCCTTTGGCTCTTGGCGGGTGACTTCGAGATCACGAGTCGTGACCTCGATCTGTGTGTTATAGGAGTATTGAGCAATAAAGGCCTCAGCCAGCCCTTCCCAATTCTGTTTCACAGAGTTCTCCAATTTTGCATACCAGATTGCGGCTATCCCAGACAGGGTTCGGCCGAATAGTGACAATTTCTGGGCTGTGGTCAAACCCATTGGCCTCAAAATATCAGAAAACAGTTGGAGGTGCACCATTGGGTCTTCAGAGCCATCGAATCGATCGATATGTGGCATCTTGAACCGATCCGGTAATGTCACCACTGAGTCGGTATAACCATCCTCTATATTAGGAATAGAGTGGGCCCCCTGAGACTTTTTGAACAATTTCTCAAGCCTGCTCACTTTCAATGCTGTGGGGTCCGTCTTGAACTCAAAGGGGGAGTCTGGCAGGTTGGTGGGTGTTTTAGACAGTTGGGGTAGCACCGGGGGCGGAGCTGGCCCGCCTGGAATGTCCGTATCATCCTGGACGTAGGTTGCCTCCCCGAGTATGGGAACTCTTGGTGGGGGAGGAGCCTGGTGTGAAGTAGATACTCCAGTTTGCTGCTCTAACCTGGCAATTGTCTCTGCCTATTGGGCTATGACCACAGCCTGTTGCTTGGTGAATTCCGTTTGACGGACAGCATCTTGCTGCATGGCTTTCATACTATCCTGGAGTTGGCGCACCATCTCTTCCAGACCAGACATATTGCCCTGATCTAACTGAGCAACTGGTATACCTATGTTTGCAGTAGGCTCAGAAATCTCAACCTGGCTGTTCAAAGACCACTGAGCTGGTAGCTGCTGTACTGGTGGTCTGTGCCTGACCGACCTTTTCACCCTGCCTCTGGTAAAGGAACATTGATTGCCCTTGAACTGAATCTCTGATCCAAAAAAGTCTATCAACACAAGTTTGGTGTACCCGGGGAATATTGGGGCCTTCTGAAGCTATGGTTCCAAGACTGCCTAGCAAAAGACAAAACAGACAGCATCTCAGCCTGATTTCACCTGAATAGATATGAGCATAGTTGAACGAGTGTGCTCTCTATTGAATTCTGCCCAAAATTCTGCCGGAAAACTGATACCCTCAGGTAAAACTTATTCTTCCAAATACTGATGCCCACAGGCCTGATGCCCAAACTTGTAGACTGATACGTGCATTCCTGTAGAGACGCACTCTAAAAGCACATAACAAGCAAGTGAGAGCCAAAACAAGCCTATGTTGGGGTAGGGTTTCCCTGTCCTATTTTGTCAGGAGCTAGGGTTTCACTACGCACGCAGCGGTTTCAAACATCCTATATCGGGTAAGCAACCTGTCCTAGTTTGGAATGGTCACTATGGATTCCGAATATGCACTAGGTCGAATGGTCAAAAGGGTGCCCCGGTAAAACCGGGGTTTGTGTTCCCATGCTGGCAGAGCCCACAACCAGTCAGCCTTATGGTCATGCCTTAACAAGACAAGCCTCCGGCAAACCGTTCAGGAATAGCAGATGGCAAACACGGTGTCCTAGGCGCACCAATGCAAATGCAATGCAAAGAAACACACAAGTGTAGTCAAAACAAGATATCATGAGTTCGAGTCAAGTTCTCTAAATCCCCAGCAGAGTCGCCAGAAACTGTAGACGTCCCCCGAACGCCCCGGGAGGATGAGTCCCGTTCTGTTCATTTGGGCTCACTACAGCTCAGGACTCTCAAATTGTCACGGTTCTAAATCTGAACCAAAGAGTCCAAATCCGGCAAATCATTTTGAGAAAACAGATTTTGAAAGAAGTGCCAAACATGGACTGCTTTGCCAGATACAGAGTCGCCACCTAAATGTTTTATTTTTGGAAAATTTAGGAAACCCTGACTCGTTTGCCTAAGGCCACGTGTCCGTCATCACCAAAGTTGCCTCGGCTCGAGAACTTGGGTACGATTGGGGAAGGTCACTTCGTGAGCACCCCCACTCGCCCGATCAAAGATCGGCCTCTACTAACCATAATATCTATTTTTGAAAACATTGTGTGTTCTTATTCCGGTTATTAGCCTAGATTTACTATGTGATGCGCACAGCATACAAGTATAGACTGGATTGCCTGAATTGGAAGAAAACATTTCGTGTTTGTTTGTTTGAAAATGGTTTGATGGTGCTACTCGCAAGTAGGCTAAGACGTGGATTTGTCACCCTCGGGTGGGCTTAGAAAAACATGATTTTGCCACTATCTAGTGGGCTTAAAACACACATTTGATGAATTGTTCCAATTCAAATAACTCAACCTTCACCCACAGGCATTCAGGCAGTTATATCACATAAGCATATAGCCTCATGGTAAGCATGCTATCATGGAAGTCACTCACACGCATGCAAGGATGCTAAAGCATAAAAACTCACCGAGTACTCCAAGCCAAAACAGAAGCTAATTAGAAATCCATGCATGATCCAAATTATACAGAAATACCTAATGCAACACATGCAAAAATGCAACTATAGCGGGCTCGGCTATTCTAAACATGGCATATGAAATGCTACAGCTAACATGTATTCAACTTGGAATTGAAAATACAATGTAGTTAGTATGATGCGCCGAGCCCGATGCATGCAAAACAGATGAATGAATGCAAACATGCTATCATACTGTATGCTAATTGAAATATGCCCTAATCTAACCATCATAAGCGGGTAAATAAAAAGGGAGAAAGACGTGGGGTTGGAAGACATGCATCACACACACGCACACTTATTACAATTATGCCCTCGCACAGAGGATCCGAATAAAATAATATACAGTCCCGAATAAATACAAAAAATCCTAATTAATTTACAAATTAATCTAAGAAAGCTATAAACTGGCATGCAAGCCAGGGACTACCTCGACTCTAATGAATGATGTACGTTTGGGCTGCCTTGCGCGGAAATCCACTGGGATGTCCTAATTAGCCTCTGTTTTGCAATTATTCTTGGAAAGCGCGCCAAGCTCCGGGAGACTGCTGATTCTTGATTTGCTGCAACAGAGAGCAAGAGAGGGGCATAGCAATGTATTTTCATAAATGTATGCATGCCTCGATCCTCGTGCCACCAATCACGCATCTCGATGCATGATGGCCGAGGAGTCGAATTGTGCAACTCAATATAGAATGAATGCACATGAAAACAAAACAAAACCTAGACTCCATCATGGATAATCCGGGGTGTCGGCGACTGGGAATTGAGACACGTTCCGTCACTCGGAGTACGAAACGTACCTCGTTTCCCGTGCCTGGGCTAATTCCTATCCCAAGCACAATGCAATATGCATGATATGCATGAAATGCAACTAAGATACAACCTAACATACACAATGCTATGAAATGGCATACACGATGCACGAGGTAACATGGCATACACAATGCGCTAACATACAACCTAGCATACGCAATGCTATGAAATAAAATGGCATACACAATGCATGAATGGACTTACACTAACACAAGTGGACCTCAGCCACACTCGCATAAGAGGCCATTAGATGAAAATGAGACACTCGAGATGCGTGCACACATGCACGCAAATCGAGGACCGATCCTAAGGCACCGAATGCCACTCTAACAAGACATGGCAAGGCATGAAATATGATATGCAAACATGCAAATTTCAGCGCTAAAATATGACCCGAAACAGTCCCGAATCATGGAAACATGGCTCCGATGCATGAAATGGTCCCGAAATGCAAGATTAAGCACATGAAGACAGGTTCAAGGAATCCCCAAAACAAGCATGTTTACAGTTTTAGATGAGGCCAAACAATGAACACAAATGGGGCTAAACTAGCATGCAAAAATGGCCCTAAATGTGAGGTAATGAAGCAAGTCACAGCTTCTGGCCCCAAACAGCTGAGGGCCCTTCAACAATGTTGAAGAGGGACCCAAAATATGACCTTTTACAGTTTATGACTGAGCCAAAAACAGTGTGCATACAAGCTCAAAGTGCTATGCAAAACAAGGCCAAAAAGAGAGCTATAACACAAAGTATAAAAAGGATGCTTCAAACAGTGAAATACCCTTAATGAAACATGAAGAGGGGGTCAAAATAAGGCCATTTTCAGTTCTGACCAGAGTCCAAAAACAGAAGCATAAGAGGCTAATAAATCATGCAAAAATGGAGCCAAAGAAGGGATATAAAGGCAAGTGGAAGATAGAAGCCTCAAACACTGATGATCCCTTCAACAATGTTGAATAAGGGATCAAAAACAGAAACTTTACAGTTTATTACATGCCTCAAAACAGTTTATACATAAGCCAAAAATACCACACAAGGAATAGGCATACAAGAGGGGTAATGAAGCAAGTGCACCAAGGAGACCTCAAACAGATAAATACCCTTAAACAAACATGAAAAATGGCTTAAAATAAGCCTAGTTCCAGTTAGGGTCGGAGCCCAAAACAGCAAGCAAATATGACTTACAAATAGATCAAGAAAAGGGTAGAAAAGGGAAAATGGAAGCTCACCCTTGAAGACTTGTCTTTGGCAGCTCCTTGGCTTGATTTGCAGCATTCCTAGGCTCTAGAAAACAACTTCAAATGGCTGCAATGGAGGTTGGAGGTATGGTGCTAGGTGGTGGTGTAGAGAAGGGTGTTGGACTTGAGAGGTTTTAAGCTTGGGAGTATAGAGAAAGAGAGATACAAGGCAAGGGCTTAGGGGAGAAGTTTTGTAACCCTAATAACAGAGCTGGAGCCCCTGTTATAAAGGCAAAAGGGGGGGGAAAAAGGGGGGGAAAAATGGAGGGAAAACCAACCAAGTTTCCCTCCAAAAAGCAGCCCCCCGGATACAGAATCTGGGGGGAAAACAGATGCATATTTGCACTGTAGATGATGTAAGGATTCTGGTCGGCTGCTTATTGGGACTGCAAGTGGCCGGCCGGCTACTTCCCATGGCCGGCCGGCTAGGGGTCAAAAGGTTCAAGTGTGATTAGTGGCCGGCCACCACAGAAAGAGGGCCTCTGATGTGTGCACAACACAACCCTGTGGTTAAACACTGGAAAAAGTGAACCAGGAGAGAGAACAACCCACTTTTCAAAGGGGTTCAAAAGGGTCAGAAAGGATTACTGGCCGGCCACCAAATATTGGTGGCCTCCCAGATGTGTACATCACAAATATGGGGTTTTTGGTGCAAGAAAATGGCCCAAGGGTGTTCAACATTGGCTTTGAAGTGAAGAAAATCGGGCGACGGAGGGCGATGAAGGGTTAAAGTTGGCTGACAGAACAATTACCGGCCTCCCACCCTTCTACGGCCTTCTTACCAATGAAATAGAGGTCCCTGCCAAAAATGAACCAAAGCCGATGCAGAATGAAGGTTCGGGGGCCGAAACGCGCAGCCCGAGGCCCCGAAAACTGGCTGTTAGGCACCGGGAGTGGTGTTCGACCACGAAGTCGGTCTCTCGGACCACAGTGTCCCTCAAAAGGGAGCAAATGAGACGTATGCCAAAAATCGAAGCAAACGGAGATGGTTAAGCGGTCCCGAACCGAGGCACACGGCCAACGATTCCGAAAAATCGGAAACCGGACTCCAAACGGGCAAAAATGGCCTACGACCACAAAACGTAGCCTACGGCCACTGAGAGATGGCCTACGAGACCTCTCCTTCCCTTCGCGAAGAGAAAACCGAGCCTGGTTCGCAAACCGAGGCAAAGCATGAAAGAGTCCGGAAGTCCGGAGGCAAGGCTCGCGGCCAAGACTCCGAAACCTCTGAACGAGCACGATATGCAACATCACCAAGCGCTCAATCGGTGACGTCTGAGTCTTAAGGTCAGTCAAAAATGGGGTGTCTACACCTGCTCCGAAAATCACTGGCAAAAACATTGCCAAAAAGTATGGAGGAACTCATGGCCAGGATAGAAAAGTATGCTAGGGCCGAGGAGGACACGCCGGGGACAAAAGCGCTGAAGCCAGAGAAGAAAAATGGCTCGCCAAAGCGAGGCCGAGGTGATGGTAGACACAATAAGCTGGAGACAGGACTAAGGGCTGCACAGGCAGTCACAACCGTATTCCGAATACCGGTTTACAAAGTCTTGGAGAAAATTCGAAACCAGCCCTATTACAGAGCACTAGTACGGGTACCAGGAGAATTTATAGGAAGAAGCCTTGGTAGGCACTGTACTTACCACAATGAAGCTGGTCACCTAACTCAGGAGTGCAGAGCGCTAAAAGCACATCTAGAAGACCTGGTAAGACAAGGTCATCTAAGGGACCTGGTAGACGAGACTAGGACAAGAGAAGAACAAGCAAGACTACCTCAGGCACCAACAGCACTACCCCTACCAGCACCACAACCGCAGGTAGGCGGACCACGAGTAATCAATGTGATTCACTCGAAGGTAAACGAGAATGAGATTAGGGGGGAAACCCAGAAGGTAAAATGCCTACAACATGTGTATCAAGTCGGGAAGAAGAGGCCTAGGGCAGACAAAAGTCAGGAACCAGTGGTGTCCTTTATTGAAGAAGACCTAGAGATGGTACAACATCCACATAACGATGCCTTGGTAGTATCCCTCCAGGGGGAGTGCCAAGTAAAGCGCATCCTAATTGACCAAGGCAACTCTTGTGACATCATGTAAGTCAAGTGCTACAAGGAGCTAGGCCTTCACCCAGACAACATAGAACAGTCCAATAGGCCAATGGCTGGGTTCAATGGAACGCCAACATGACCACTGGGAACAGCAAGTGTGGAGGTGCAGGCTGGCACCAAAAAGATAAAAACAAAGTTCACCATAATCGACACACCCTCCCCTTACAATGCTATCTTGGGAAGGCCATGGCTGCATGCAATGAAGGCTGTTCCCTCAACATTGCATCAGCTATTGCAGTTCCCAACAGAGCATAGAATAGAGGAGGTCAGAGGGGATCAGCTGCAGGCAAAGAACTGCTCCATGGCAGCAATGAAATCCACCTGTAGCATACGTGAACCAGAAATAGCAGAGATCGAAGACGAGGACGTAGAAGTCCTAGAGGACGTCGGCAAAGAGCCAGCCGAGAAAAGTGAAGAAGCCCTGAAGAAAATCCTTGTCCAACAAAGGGATAAAAAACTATTCTTTCTTCTTGGCTCAGGTTTAGCCGAGGAAGAGGAAAAGGAGCTGGAGGCGTTCTTGAGAGCAAACATTGAGGTGTTTTCCTGGACGCCTTACGAGATGCCTGGCATTGACCCCGAGGTCACTTGCCATAAACTGAACGTAGACAGGACGGCCAAACCTGTAATCCAAAGAGCAAGAAGACCAACATTGATGCATGTTGCGGTAGTAGAAGAGGAAGTAGATAGACTTTTGGAAGCCAGAGCCATTTGAGAGGTAAATTACCCGACATGGCTATCAAATATAGTGGTGGTAAAGAAAAAGAATGGTAAATAGAGGGTCTGCGTGGACTTTACCAGCCTAAACAAGGCCTGTCCCAAAGATAGTTTTCCATTACCTACGATTGACCAACTGGTGGATGCCACTTTAGGGCATAGAAGGATGAGCTTCCTTAATGCCTACAGGGGGTACCATCAAATAGCCATGTACCCCCCAGATGAGGAGAAGACTGCATTTATCACCCCAAAAGGGCTGTATTGCTACAGAGTGATGCCTTTTGGGTTGAAAATTACATGAGCAACTTACCAGAGATTGGTAACCAAGATGTTCAGACACCTAATTGGTCGAACAGTAGAGGTATACATCGATGACATGGTCGTGAAAACCAAGGAACCTAAGGATCATCTGGAAGACTTAAAGGCAGTCTTTGATATCCTAAAAACATATCGGCTCCGACTCAATGCATCGAAGTGTGCATTTGGAGTTGGATTTGGTAAGTTCTTGGGATACTTGGTGACCAGAAGGGCATTGAGGCCAGCCCAAATTAGATCAAGGCCATCCTAGAACTGAAGAGCCCAACGTCGGCAAAACAGGTACAGATGCTGACTAGAAGGGCTGCAGGCCTGAATAGGTTCATAAGCAAAAGCTTAGACAAGTGCAAACCTTTCTTCAGCTTAGTGAAAAAAGCAACAGACTTCTTATGGACCGAAGAATGCGAAGCAGCCTTAACTGACCTCAAGAAGTATTTGACCACAGCTCCAGTTCTCCCAAACCTAATACCTGGAGATGAGCTATTCTTATACTTGGCAGTTTTAGAGTACGCAGTGAGTGCAGCAGTAGTCAGAGAAGAGAAGGGAGAGCAAAGGGCAGTTTACTACGTGAGTAACACCCTGGCAGATGCAGAAACCAGGTACTTACCCCTGGAAAATTTAACACTGGCTTCAGTAATGGCTTCCAAGAAGCTGAACCATTACTTTCAAGCCCACAAAATTGTGGTGTTAACTGAACATCCTTTAAGGTCCCTGTTGCAGTAAGGAGATCTAACAGGCAGAATAGCCAAATGGGCAGTGGCCTTGGGCCAATATGACCTGGAATTCAGACCTAGGATAGCAATTAAAGGCCAAGTCTTAGCCGACTTCGTGGCCGAGTTCACACCAGGCGCAGTCATACACCAGGCTCCGTTGAGCAGAGGTATACAATGTCCAAATGAGCAGGAAAAAACCTAACAGGGGACAGCCGAACAAAGGAAGGAAAAGAAACTAAGGAACGACAGCATTTACATCGGCGACTCCTTCTAGTTGTTTGTCGATGGGAGTTCCAACCGACAAGGAACGGGGGCAGAAGTAGTACTAGTGTCGCCAGATGGGCAGATACTGGAACAATCCATTTGTTTGGGGTTTAAAGCCTCAAACAATGAGGTGGAATATGAAGCACTAATCGCAGGACTAAAGCTAGCAGCAGCCATGGAAGCCAACGAGGTAGTAGTCTTCTGTGACTTCCAACTTATAGTCAACCAGGCAACAGGAGAGTATGCAGCCCAAAACGAAAGAATGTCAGCCTATGCAAAGGAAGTGGGTAGACTGGTAGCCTTATTTCAAAATTGCCGACTTCAGCAGGTAAGCTGAGATGACAATAGCCACGCCAATGCTCTGGCCAACCTGGCTAGTGCAATGAAGCCTGGAGAGGCAAGAACGATAATGGTTGACTACTTGCCAGGTCCAAGCATAGAACCACTGAACACAGAGCGCGAAGCAATGTGTGTAGAGATGGGACCAAGTTGGATGGATGCAATAATAGCATTCATTAAAGACGAGAAGCTGCCAGATGACCGAAAAGAAGCGCACAAGATCAGACTGAAGTCAGCAAGATTCAGTTTGATCCCAGAAGGACACCTCTACAGAAGATCTTTTACTGGACCCCTTCTGAGGTGTGTGCATCCTGCACAGGTTGAAGATTTTTTGTATGAGGTACATGAAGGAATATGTGGAAGCCGTACTGGGGGTAGGTCACTTGCTCATAGGGCCATTACTCAGGGGTACTGGTGGCCTTACATGCAGAAAGATGCCGAAGCTTATGTGAAGAAGTGTGAGAAGTGCCAAAGGTTTGTACCTTTGATACATCAACCAGCAGCCGACTTGTACCCAGTGTCCAGTCTTTGGCCATTTGCTCAATGGGGCATGGATCTTGTCGGAAAACTACCCCAAGCAACTGGGCAAAGGAAGTACCTACTAGTGGCAACAGATTACTTCACCAAATGGGTAAAAGCTAAACCCCTTGCCAAGATTCGAGACATTGATGCGAAGAACTTCATCTGGAAGAACATCATTACCAGGTTTGGGATCCCAAGAGCAATAATAGCTGACAATGGAACACAGTTTGACAGTAAGCTAATCAAGAGCTTCTGTGCAAAGTTCAAAATCAAGAATTATTTTTCCACCACAAGCTTTTCTCAAAGCAATGGATAAGCAGAACCATCCAACAAAGTTATCTTGGATAGGATTAAGAAAAGGCTGCAAGCAGCAAAGGGAAAGTGGGTAGATGAGTTGCCCAGTGTACTCTGGGCATATCGGACTACGCCGAGAAGATCAACGGCGGAATCCCTATTTGCCATGGCCTATGGCACAGAAGCAGTCATTCCACTAGAGATCGACATACCAGGGATCAGAACCTAGGCAATGGAGAATAGAACTAATGATGTATTTTTAGCCCGAGATCTGGATCTGCTAGAAGAGAGAAGGGAGAAAGTAGCAATTCAGCTGGGGGTATACCAGCAGTAGCTTGCCAGAGCTTATAATAAAAAGGGAAACCCGCGAGAATTTCAAGTTGGTGACCTCGTCCTGAGAAAGGTCATCGGCAACAAGAAGGATCCTAGATAGGGCAAGCTTGGTCCGAATTGGGAGGGACCCTATAGAATCATCTTGGTATTGGGCAATGGGGCATATCGACTTGAAGATAGTGAGGACAAAGAGTTGCCAAGGCCCTGGAATACCTGCAATCTGAAATTTTTTTATCATTAGAATTTCTTGTTCGTTGTTATTAGCCGAAGTAATAATAAAGTTTTAGCTTGATTTTTTTTTCACTTGTGACTGATAAGATACTTGACGATGTTTCTGGAATGCATGCATAATGAGAACCCAAGTGGAACTTAGGTTCACATTAGGGGGCAGAGAATTAGAAAATGGTTCTTGAAAAGGCAGAATTTGCAAACTAAAATTAGTTTAACACTTGTTGAAATCTTAAGTTTACAAGTTGAAGTTAAACCGAGGTTAAGTTTAACACTTGTTGAAATTTTAAGTTTACAAGTTGAAGTTAAACCGAGGTCATGTTTAATGCTTGTTAAATCTTAAGTTTACAGGTTGAAGTTAAACCGAGGTCAAGTTTAACACTTGTTGAAATTTTAAGTTTACAAGTTGAAGTTAAACCGAGGTCATGTTTAACGCTTGTTGAATCTTAAGTTTACAAGTTGAAGTTAAACCGAGGTCAAGTTTAACACTTGTTGAAATTTTAAGTTTACAAGTTGAAGTTAAACCAAGGACATGTTTAACGCCTGTTGAAACTTAAGTTTACAAGTTGAAGTTAAACTGAGGTCATGTTTAACGCTTGTTGAAACTTAAGTTTATAAGTTGAAGTTAAACCGAGGTCAAGTTTAACGCTTGTTGAAATTTTAAGTTTACAAGTTGAAGTTAAACTGAGGTCGTGTTTAACACTTGTTGAAATTTTAAATTTACATTTTGAAGTTAAACTGAGGTTGTGTTAAGGAAGATTGGTTTAAACACTTGTTGAAAGTTTTAGAAAAATTTACAAGTTAAGCCAAGGTTGAAATGAAAGAAGTACTTGCATACTTGCCGAGATAAAAGCATCGATTTGTATAACCGAGGTATATCAACTCGAGAAGATTACACAGTCAATGTGTACTTTGAAGACATGTAAAATATTCTAAGTATAAGAGTCATACAAGAGCAGAAAGAAGAAGACAAACATTCAAAGAAGAGATTAGAGAATGCATTCAGAAAAGAAAAAAAGCACTTTGGCCTAAACATTGAAAAGTAATTGTTCAGACCACAAAAGTGGCATGTCGACCGACTTAAAGCTTACAATGTTCCAAAAAGAAAGATAAAATACAAGGTACAAGGAGTAAAAGAAGGAAACATCAAAATAAACTACTCGGCGTCGGCGGCAGGTTGTGTCTCACCCCCAGAGGACAGTTGAGATGACTTCTCGACAACCTTCTCAGCCGCAAGCTCAACATCAATCTCCTGAAGAGTTTGATCAAGGCTCTTCTCGGCGATTGGCACCTCGAAGTTTGTCTTCTAAGAGGAGGCATCTTTAGAGACCTTACCCTCCTCGTCCTGAGACAAGTCTATGACTTGCTCATTCAGAGTAGGGGGCTTGGCCCCAGAAGCTTCCTTTGTTTTCCTCACCAAAGCTTCCTCCTCAGACTCAGAATCGTCTTCGGATTGGCTTGGAGTAGGGGGGAATGGCAGGGGAAGGACGTCGGCATTCTTGAAGGGGGAGTCCTCGGGGACATCAAGTTTTTTAAGGACAACCATCCAACCAAGGGTGAAACCCTTGTTGCCTGCTTCACCTGACTCTTGTAGTCCGCCGTGACATCGGCCAAACCCTCAGCGTATGCCTTTTCATCGGCGGCCTTGATCTCGGCCTCTTTCGTGGCCAAGGCATCCTGGAGTTCTTTTTGGGCCTCGGCCGTCTTTTCTTCAGCCTCTTTCTTTTGGGCCTCAAGAACCTTGTTAATGGCCTCTGCAGCATCTGTTTTTTCTTCAGCTTCATCTTTTGCTTTAATGGCTGCCTCGGCCTGGTCTACCAAGGTCTTCATTTTTGCCTTGACCTTTGTGAGGGTCTTTTGTAGACCAGCAACCTCCCTGATCTTTTCGGCCAACTCCTTCCTCATTTCGAAGGCTTGCATTGAGAAGGAGTGGGCGTGCTGGATTGCCTAAGGGAAAATGGACAAAACAAAAGTTAGTAAAATACTCTGAGTATGAAAGAATAAAGAAAGAAAAATACCGAGTGTGAAAGACTTACTTGAACGGAATGCTGGAGCATCAGAGCAAAGTTTTCATACTCGCTCATCTCGGCGTTTCGGTTGAGATCGTTTGGAAGGAGCAAAGCCATAGAGAGGGCAACGCCGACTTTGAGGTCAGTCGCACTGTCGGCAACTCTGACAGGCTTGTCGTCGATGGTGATCGGGGAGGGCCTAGGGGGCATCTGGTTTCATTGGCCCCGAGGTGGTGGCCAACTCAGACCTTAGCCTTTTTGACCGAGTGGATTGGGATGATTCGGCCTCGGCGGGTCTCTTCTAGGCGGCGGAAGGGGTCTTTTCACTCTCAGCTAATTTTGAAATTGGCAAGGTGTCCTCAATATCAATCTGAGTCACCGTTGCCTTTGGCTGAGCCTTCTTGAATCTTTTGGGTTTTGGCTTTGGTTGAGGCTGAGATGGTGCTAGTTGAGCGTCAACAGTGGTAGGGATGTCGGCCAAAAGATCTTCTGCAACTGCCTTCTTGTGACCCATCTCGGCAGCGATTGCAGTATGGCGTCAGCATCTGCGTTGAGATGAGGGGATCAGATATGGAGCCGAGGTTAATGGTTGCTCAGCTAGATCAGAGGCTGATCCTTGATCTAGCCAAGATTATGAAATTGTTGGAGGTGTATGGCGGATGGAGGAGACTTGCTCTTCTTCTTCTTCGGAACGTCGGGAAGAACCGACTTATAAGTCGGGATGAAGCTGAGTAGTAGGGGGGCTCTCCACTTGTGAACTGGCAAGTCTAATAGCTTTTTCAAGCCTTTGCTTGGGAAAAAGAACTTGCGGAAATCTTTTGTCGGCTAGGGAAGAGCTGCAAGAAAAACAAAAGTTAGAACGTATAAATAGAACAAAGTATTGAAGACTTTGAAAACAAATATTAACACTGGGCTCTTACCATTACCCTCTACGAAAACTGTTCAGCTAAGAGGGTAGAGGTGGAGGTGGAGGTCCTCATCTGTAGTGAACTCCAAGTTCCCCGAGACAATGAAGCAATCGTCCCCAGCTCCCTTGTTGGAGTCTGGGAGGTCGGCAACAATTTTGTACTCTGTGGACCTCGGTTTAAGGTAGTAAATGTAGCCTTTCTCTAACTTGAGGCCACACATGGTGTAGCAGTATTGGATGTCGGCTAAAGTTACCCTAGTATTCTCTTGTTTGGCTAAGGCTATTATACCGTTGATAACTCGGTAAGAGTTGATGGCAAGCTGCATTGGGTTCAATTTATAGTAATGAAGGATTTCTCGAAAGAGGATGTCGAGTGGGAACCTAAGTTCGCACTCTATGAAAGCTACAATAGGGAAGGGCATGGAGTCATCCGTGGGCATAATAGAATCATCCTCTCCTGCCAACCTGAGATGAATATCGGCAAGAATGGAAAACTCCTGCCTGAAATATTCCAACTTGGTCGGGTTGTCTACCCTATGCTTCCACATACCCATGACGTTAGCTTGATTGAAAGTGTTGGATTTCAAAAGGAAGTGTTTTGAAAGGGTTTAGGGGACCTCGAATAAAACCTAAATGTGAGTCGGGTAAGGATGTTCGTGGATCTAAAGGGAATTCATTTCAGTTTTTCCTATGATTTGTAAATTCTACGACAAATCCCAAACCTAGGTCTAGGCAAACAAGGATTGAAGGCAAGAATCTAGAAAAAAAAACACAGAAAAAAGAAACAGGAGTGTGATTCAGAATCAAGAACAGTGGTGAATCGTCAAGAACACAGTGATAAAGTTTGTGCAGGTGTGTGAGGCCAAGAATAGTGGCAAAAACCAACGAATATGTAAGCAGTGTGTAAATAATCAAGAGTGGATTGGGCAAAAACAAAATCTCGATGTAAACATGTCCAAATGAATGATTGAGTTCGCATACACAGACTTATGAATGAAGCCACAGTAGCGGAGCACAAATGTAACAGAATTCGAAAAGAACCAAGAACAGAAACTAGGAGGAGCAGTGGCTTACCAGAGAAAGTGAGGCCGAGGTGAGGATCGCTAAAGTTAGACGACAGTTGCAAAAGCGACGGAGCAATGAAAATCTCGCCGAATGAGGTGAACGGAGCAAGTTGCAGAGCTAAAAGAGCTTGGAGCAATGGTGGATTTGGGAGAGAGAGAGAGAGTTGGTACGAAGATGAGAACGCAAAAAGTGAAGAGACGGAGAGAGAGAATTGGTTTTCATCAAAAACCACAAAATAGCGGCAAAACTGCAATCAATTGCTTAAGGCGACATGCCTATCAGACGGCGCACGCACGAGTGATGCGATTTGATGGCGCGTATCGGGTACGACTCAGTAGGAGAAGGACACGTGGCAGAGACAGTTGAAATGTTGTGCATGACAGCTCACACGCGTGATAAAACTCTTGGAGTTCTTGATTTAATGAGGCAAATACCTCGGCTACGTGGATGATCCCGGCTCAATGAACTTGAACAGATTTGGTTAGTGATTTTTAAAGGCGTTGATGCAAACACACAGAAGTGTATATCGTATGGAGCCGATGGCTTCGGCAATAAATGATAAGGCGAGCTTAGCCGACGTGCTAGATGAAAGAAATGATATAGGTTCCATCACCTCAGGTAATAGAACCTAAGGGGCAGTTGTGGGGACATAATTTTTGAATGACAACATGTGGCCGAGGTGTCACCGAAGTGCCAGCTGGGGTGCCACGTGTCCTGGTCATGATGCCGAGGTGATCTCGGATAGGCCGAGGTTATCTCCGAAGATACCGGAGTCCGGGATAAGCGGATAAGGGATAAGAGTCCTGGAATGAAGAAGGACTTCAGTTTGGGTAAAGATAAGACTCTTAGAGAGTTTATCCTAATCCTACTGGGAGTCAAAGATTAGCAGTAATCTTAAGTCCATTACAGCTAGGCTTCTATTGGGACTAGGATTGTGTTGGCTATAAAAGGGAGTCTAAGGTATGCCTTTTATGTTCTGAATAGTGA
Organism: Camellia sinensis; assembly: GCF_055761805.1. Classification (NCBI taxonomy): domain Eukaryota; kingdom Viridiplantae; phylum Streptophyta; class Magnoliopsida; order Ericales; family Theaceae; genus Camellia; species Camellia sinensis. The sequence goes on along the minus strand of NC_138961.1, from coordinate 40,015,607 downwards.
GTTAAGCACTTTTGCTATCTTTGAGAGATAACTGACTTGATCGTCATAGTACTCCCGGGTGGACAAACCACTGCCGAAATCTCTTCTTTTCTGTTGCAGGTCATCATGTGTCATCTATTCTGCCAGTGCTCTCCAGTTGAATAATTAATTTGACAGTGTGATCAGAAATCTACTCACAGATTATCAATTAAACAAAATTAGTACAATGTGAAAAATAATGACAAAATTAATAAATTACAAGTACTGTATGGATGAATATTGATGCCGTTTAAAATAGGTGAGGGGCCAAACTTTGCCAGGGAGGCACTCTCTTTGTGCTGACCAAGGACATATAGAGTTGCCTCCTTTTGTTGAAAGTAATAATCAAATCACAATGGATAGAGAAAAGTTAGGGAACATGAAAAAAATTTCATGAAAATGATTATAAAAGATTTATGATTATTGGATTACCTTGATTAGTGTGTGGTGTTTTATTCTAAGTGTAATCCAAAGATTACAAAACTTTCATGATTATTTTTATGAAATTTTTTTTATGATACCTATCATTACTGCAATGGAAAACTGTGTTCCTTACTTTATTGAAGACAAATTATCATCACGAGAGAAAGGCAAAGGAACCACCCACTACGTACAGTAGGGAGTCCTCTTTAAATTCATAATTTGTAGGGTTAGTGGGACACAATCTCCATGCTTACGACTCTAGAGAAACACATGCTTATGCTTTTTACACATTATTATAATAATTCTTTTTTTTTTATCTCTCACTTGCTTTAACACAATAATTCAAACCCATTTGACCCAAAATGAATGTGTCCCCAATTTATATTAGAAACATAAATGTTTTAGCCTCTGTGTTAGGTGTTGAAAGCCACATTAATAGACACATGAAGCGAAAGGCCTTCCCAAGAGCTGGAAAGTTAGCTTTATGGGTTTTGCTTAGCTAAAAAAGGGTACAAGTAAAGCTGAGAACAATTGGCCTAACCAAACACAAGGCTTGTGTTGCACCATTGATATTAATAATTCAACATATTGCATCTCCATTGGGAATGGAGGAGAGAGATTTCTCGGATATTAATATAATATAATATATATTCAGGGTTTGTTTGGCATCTACTAGATAAGATAAAAAGCCAAAAAGTTATCAAAAAAGCCAAAAAGATACTTTATCTCGGAAGATTGGGCGGCAAAACCCTATCTGACTCTGCAGAGGGTAAAATTACGTTTTTGCCCTTCCTTTTTGAAATTGCATCAGTCGAATATATCACAGAATATACACGATCAGAAAGCCCCTTTCCTTCTCCAACCTCACAAATCCCTCAGTCGGTTGAACAAGTCTAGTCCGTCGAAGACACCGCCCACGGCCGGAGATCCGTCACACCCTTCACCTTGCACCACCGCCACAGCCGTGCCAAAGGTAGACCTCGACGCCATCACCTGAAAACTGTAACTGACAGGAAGGACCATCCCTCGTCCAGATCTGCACCACCGCCGACCAGATCTACACTACTTCGGCCCGTATCCCCCAAAGAACAAGGTAACATCTCTTCCACGCCACTGATTTTGGGCATGTGAACCAAATCTGTACATTTCCCCATTTTCGGCAATTTGGTAGTTGCGAAGAAAATCAATGATTTTTCCTAAATCGCCATGTACTCTCTGTACTATCACACTTCCACTTTCCAACCTTTTCTTTTGTTTACCTTATTCATCACTCTCTCCTCTATTCCTCCACTTTCCTTTGTCTTTAATGGCTGCCCCATAACCTAACCCCTCTATCATACAGTATGCGTGGTTCGATGTTTTAGCCTTCTCGGTCTCTCTCTTTTTGGTCGGTGAAGATGACCCACACAGCCCTTCAAAAAATTTGTAGATTTTTTGACCTGGGTGTGTGATGGTATTGGGGATTTTTTCTTCTGTGAAGCTTTTGTTTTCTCAGATACCCATTGACAAAATATTTTATATTTTGACAAATTTTTTCTTGTTTTTTTTCTCCTGGTAATGTTGGGCTTCTATGCTTGTAATGTTCACAATTTTCGGTTTGGATATTTCACAGTTGCTTGAATTTGTTAGGTCTTTAATTGTTCAATGATGTTAAACTTTTCTAGCATCCAAAGCACATTGTCGAAAATTTCGGCCCTCATGTTGTTCACCTTATAGATATTGTAGGTGGAGTATAATTATTGGTGTTAAGTGTTAATTGTTCAGCTTATAGATAGTGTTGTCCAGCTTATAATATAATTCTTCTCATATTTATAAATTATCTCATACGGTCAAAAAAAAAAAACATAATAATGGTATTAACAAAATCCTCTAACTTGGTTTGTTAAAGAAATGGAGTAATGTTATATAATTCATCTCGTGTTATTATTAAAAAATTCTATAATACACTCTTTCATAGGATTTGTTATATGTCTTCTTTTTTTTAATAGAAGGGTTTATTATACGTTTTGTTATGATCTTTTCTGATATTTTAATTTCTCAGTTGATGTGTCAACCATTTGGGTCTGTTTATTTTTTGCTTCTTCTAACATCTACAAAACAAAATGGAGATTAGTGTTTCCAGCATCGTTAGTGTATGAGAACAATTTTTATTAATGAGACCTTATCTGCATTTCATAAAAGGAGAAATAACTGTGTACATTGCTTAAAACATGAATGATCATAGTACTAGGAGAAGCAACTGTTTTTCCTTTTCCAATTATCTCGAGTAATAAGCACATGACAAGCAATTCTCAGAAGCCAATTTCGATCCAAAATTTAGGTTGCTGCCCTAAAGATAATATATATTGCATTTCATAGAGTTATATTCAGTACAATTTAATAAACAGTTCAAAGCTTAAAAGATCTTCTAGGTGAATAGCATTTCAGATTCAGGAATAAACAACTGACAACTTTTGGTAATGGTAGATAACAACTTCTTCTAAATGGAAGCCACAAGGATGAGTTGGTTTGGAATGGATAAATGAATCCATGGATATTCATGATGCGTCTATATTATCTCACAGGAAAGTTGCATAAATACCATACACTATAGCAATAGAGCTCCAATATCGAATGATTCAAAAAAAATTAAAAATACAGAACAAGTACGTAGGGTGATCAGATTCTGTTTTAATCAATTTTAATGGGCAGAACTCCATATTATTGAACTAGCTAACTGGGACCATGCTACATAGGCACAACAGAGGCTACATTTGATGTATCACTGCAGTGAATATATATCTGTGCATGTTTATATATGAAAATCCTTTTCAGAGCAGTAATCCAACAATATAGAAGGCAACAAGAAGAACCGCATCAAGAATGAACATGAAACTATGAAATCCAGATACGGTCTTTTTTTTTTTCAATTGTTTTAACTAGATGGATGGGAATTTCTTAAATACATATTGCTATTTACCATTTTCATGTTGTGCCAATGGTAATTTTTTGACATTTTCACAATTACTGTTGCATTATAGTACAGCAATGGAGCACTCACAATCGCCATCCACACCTTCGAGACATTTGCGTAAGCGTGGTGGTAAACAGTCTCAACCGCAGTCCAGACTAGCTCACAAAGCAAATTGGGAGTCTGACACGATGCGCATGTTCTTGCAACTTGTTATCAAAGAGTTGGACTCAGGTTTCAAGGGCAGCTTCCATACAATGACAATGCACGGATGCAGGGCTATCGCCAAGGCCTTCGAGGAGCGTACACATAAGGTTCATGAGGTGAAGCAACTGCAAAACAAGTACGCGTCACTGAAAAAGGATTGGCAGTCATGGTCACGCCTGATGGACAGCAGGCATGGGCCAACCGGCGTAAGTTACAATGAAGCAACTGGTTTGATACAAGCATCCGACGACTGGTGGGCCCATTATGAAAAGGTAATAATTCCATATTCTTCTTTGTAATATCCAACGTGCAAAATTAAATATATGTTACAATATATATTTATAAAAATTCTTCAAACATATTTTAATGTGACCAAAAACAAGAACTAAACTTGGTTAGACTTTTCACCCCATCAACCGTTGTTATACTTGCCAAGTGGCCTATCAGTCTCTCTATCTCCCTCCCTATGTATGACTGTTTTGTGAAATTTGTTTAACTGCTTTGTGAGTTTCTGTGGCCAAGTACTTGACTGACTTCACTTCATTAGCTAATGTCAGTACTTCACTAGCTAATGGATTCATTGGTACGTAAGCATGGGCAAACAATCTTAACATTCAATTTGTATTTCCCTTATTGGTGCCACCTCTACTTTTCCAAAATTGTGTACATGTCTTCTTTTCTATAAGGCTCTTCCCTGCGTTTAATTGATAGGAAATGAAAGAAATACGAATATCAAAACTATTTTCCTTTTCTGCATACGAAAACGTGGGTTCCACCATTGTCATTTTGTTGAAGAAAGTATTTTTTGCTTAAATCATTTCCTATACATAAAAATTGAGATTATGCAGCTATGGGAGAGTTATAAAAATTTCTGACTGTCAGAAAAAGTAATTTGTCCCGCTGACTGTCATAAAACAAGCCGGAGTTAATTTCTTATCATATATTACATTATCTGAAATGGCTCTGAAATAGCTTTGAAATTCAAGGGCTTATCAGTAAACATACATTTTGGGGTTTCTCTGAAGATGAGAACTTGTTTTTATTCTCTTTTAACATTCCTGAATTGGATGTACCTAACATCCATGGTCGTGCTATATAGCGATCCCGGTTGTCCCTTTACTGTTCTATTGTATTCCGGACTCGATTCCGTGAAGTTAGTAGTTGTATCTATCTTGTTGTCATCCTTTAATTCCACTTGATTGAGTTTTAGGATGTATTGAGCAGAATTGTTACAGGTTGGTTAGGCCTTGGTTTCAATTCTTTGTTGCCCAGTTTTTAGGAGGTCTGCTCGAGCGGGTCTTCTTGCGCTCGAGCGGAGATTGCACACTCCCCGTATTTTCGTGTCCCTGCAAAACTTCTACAGGTGTGATTTTTGCGCTCGAGCGGTTTTCTCTACGCTCGAGCGATGGCGCTCGAGCGGGTAGTACCTTTGGGTGTAAGTTCTGGGAGCAGGAAATCTACGCTCGAGCAGACTGGTTTTCGCGCTCAAGCGGGTTTACTTTATTCTTGTGTCTTGGCGCTCGAGCAGGTCTTTTTACGCTCGAGCAGACCTAGTTTTTGTTCTTGACGCTCGAGCATTGTGTTTTCTGCTCGAGCGGGAATTTCGTATATCAGTTAGCTGTGAGGCAGTTTTAAATCACTTTTTCTCATCCTTTCTCTCTCTTACTTTTCCAAAAAGGCCATTTGAGAGTCTCTCTCTCTAAAACCCTGCCTTCTCTCTAGATATTGATCTAGCTAGGGTGTTTTCCTCACCTTTGGCCGTTACATAAAGGTTATTGATCGTCGAGGGCTATCTTTTGATCCGAGAAACTCGTGGTTTGGAGCAACTTCGTTTTCACCATCTTCCTCGTTGGGTCTCATCTTTTGAGGTAGGGATTCCTACTCACTCTTATGGGTTTTAACCTAGATTTTGAGCCTATTATTTAAATGGTTGATTTTGGGACTTAGGGTTTCAAAATGTGTTAAAGAGGGTTTTATGATTTTGGACTCATAATATGTATTTTGGGTTTCAAAATGATGATATTGTTGTTGGTTGGTGATATTGGAACCTTTGGGTTAATATCGAGAGTTGGGGGTAAAAACCCTAATTTGTTATTTAAAATTAATTGGTATAATAAATTTGGGAAAATTGTGAACTTATGGAATTGAGTTGGATATAATGAAATTGGCTTATTATATTGTGAAATGATGGAGTTGAAAACATTGATATAATGAAATTGGCTCACTTTTGAAAACATTGATATTTTATCTGTTGGAGCTTTTATTATCTGTTTAGAAATAATTGCTTGGGCTACCGGTGGAGGGTAGTTTTGATTGTTGTAGACAATGCATGATGATTAGGCAAACTAAAACTAGTCAATTGGATATGTCATAGAGTATGGCAGTTGATAGAATACATTAACGTTATGTATTGATTGATTGTGTATATGACCTTTGTGTATATATGCATTGTGTGTGGGGGGGGAGGAGATAGGGGATGTACTCCACGGTTTAGGAGAAGATAGGGGATGGACCTCTAAACCGGATGTTGTTTGTGAGGAGATAGGGGATGGACTCCACTGATACAGCTCATATGCTTGTCAGATAATGTGTTGATATAGCTCATATGCTTATCCTTGGAAGTGTTGATACAGCTCATATGCTTGTCATTGGAAGTGTTGATATAGCTAATATGCATATCTGTTGAAATGTGGGTACAGCTTGTATGCTTACCTGTTAAGATGTTGATACAACTAGTATGTTTATCTATTGTGATAATGAGAAATGTTTAATATGAGTCACTATCTCATATAAGTGGTTGGCCAGGTTCTGAGCCATTGATGTAAATTGTGAAATTGATAAGAAATGGAAACTGAAATGAAACATGAACGTAGTGGTCATGAGATGGAAATGGGTTATGAATTGGTTTATGAAAATTGAACATTTATCAATTGCTAATGTCTTAGTTATTGCTCATGCTGTGTTTAGCATATCTCTACTGGGCGTTGGCTCACCCTTTATGGGACATTATTTTCAGGTACAGGTAGTATGCCACCTCCAAGGGCGTAGCTTGAATGATAATGAGAGTTGAAGACTCTTTCTTTTGTTTATTTTGATGTATTACATGTAAATTCCAGCCAAGGGCTTAATATGTATTGAGTTAGTACTCTTCTTTTTGTAACCAAGTGTTAACTTGGAAAGCTGTAAGCCCATAGGGCATTTGCTTTTATTGTTAACATGTAATACAGTTGTAAGAATTACTCTGATAAATAGAAATGGTTGATTTCTTTTATATCAATGCATGTCTGATATGTTGGGTATTATGTATTATTTTGAGGGCGTTACATGCTATATCTGCTTTCAAGGCCACTGGATAGAAGTAATGTTGGTTTTTATATTTTTGGTTTTATAGAAGTTCTGTTTCTGATTCACAGCAAACTGCTTCATACCAATAAATTGCAAAGTTTCATTATTGATTGGGGGTTATTTATTTCAAGCTTCATTCTATGATATACTTTTGGAAAAAATGTCTTACCTTGCATTTCCCCTTTTTTTTTTTTTTTTTTTTGGCTTCAGATCCACTGCAGAATTTCAATTCAAGAATATTGAAGAATTTTTAGTGACTTGATCTCTGACTTCTACAGCTTTATCTTATCCTGCACTGCTTTCACAATTGGGTTCTTAATTTAGCAATCAACTATAGTTTATAATCTATACTTATAAACAATGAACATAATCTGGCAATCAGTCTGTAAACATCACTGCAAGAATTCATGCAATCTGGTAACAACTTCTTTTTTACTAAACCTGTAACATAAACAAAATCTTCCATGGCTGTTGTTGTGTTTATCCTCCTTCCTTGATTCACTTCATTATGTTTACGTGTTTTGGTTTTCCCCAGATTGACAAGAATGCACTGAAGTTCAAAACGAAACCGTTGGAGCATATGGAGCTAATGCGAAGGGTGTACGAAAGTGCAACTGCAACCGGGAAATTCGCATGGACACCAGGGGCAGGGTTCGAACCTGTGGCCACGGAGGACAATCCGTTGCTGGTAGATGAAGAAGACTGCGAAGACAGCAGTGGTTTGCCCCATTTCCAGCCATCCGCGCAGCATGGACAAACTGTCCACCACAGTTCTGCGCAAGAGGAGGATATCCCGGTCAATGTACATGCTGCGGCATCGGCAATTCACGCTGAGGACATCCCGGTCAGTGTACATGCTGCGGCATCGCCAAATCACGCTGATGACACACCTACGAGTGGCCAAAGCAAACGCAAATTCAGTCGCACAACACACTCGCAGCGGAAAAAAGGGCAGAGTGTCGGCGCATCGCTCTTGGCGAGTAGCATGGAAAACCTTGCGTCTTTAGTTAAATTACAACAACGAGAAGTCCGCGTGCATTATGAATATGGAGATTCGGCCTCAGACTGCATTCGCAATTATATGGCAAGGTTGTACTCCCTATAAGGCTTGGACTGACAAGACCTACTAATCCTTTACGGTATGTCGCTAATGGACAATCCGGCAAATCAGGCAATACTGTTGTAGCTTCTGACGGACGCAGATGTCATTACTTGCCTGCGAATCAAGAAGTCCCACAGTATGGGTGGCCCATCAGCGCCAACTCACGGCCCCTGGTTTTGACGGCCTCAGTCACCAGAAATGGCTCATGTTTCATTAATATCCTGCATTAGTTGTTTTAATTGTTGCTACCTCCTATGTTTGTTTTATGTTTATTATTTCCCCTATGTTTGAGAGTGGCTGTTGGATTTTTTTTAAATTATGGAATCGGTGTGTGATGTGTGGGATGTTTAATTAGGACTTTGTATGCGGTAGGCAAGTTATTTATAAATGTGTTGGATGTTTTCTTTTCGTTCCCTTATAAATGTGTTTCGATTCCTAGGTTTTAAGGGATGCTAACAAAGCAGCTTACTGAATAGTGATGACCCACCTTTTATGAGTGTGTTGTATATCTGTGGTCTATGGCTATTCAGACCATTCATAGTGAGGACCCACCTTTTATTAATAGTGATGACCCACCATTCATGAGCATAGCAACGAAACGAACATGGCTATTCAGAGCTGTAAATGAGGATTCTAACTTCATGTTTACGAGAAGTCATTTGCCCCAACTCGTCAAGACTATTGATCTTACAAGACTTTACAGATTGACAACACAGAGCATTGGGGAAATTTTCCGGTGGTGCTCTCAGAAGGAAAAAGTGTTAAATTAATTGAAACATTTCAATTCAACTTAAAGGCAGATGTGTTAATTTGAACTGTTAATGGATAGAGGTTGAATGGAATTAAATCCTTTGTAGTCTGTAAAAAATTAAATGACAATCAGAAATGAAAGAAATATTTGTAAAAACGTGACTCTTAAAAAATTAAAATATTCACACACGAAAAAAAAAATGTACTAGTAATTTTGGTTTTATTATTATTTTTTTTTTTTTGTATTAGTATTAGTTAATTTTTTGTAGCAAAATTGACAAATATTATATTTTCAAAGTGTATATTAGGTGTGTTCACAAATAATTAAAAAAATTGTAACAAAGATGATAATAGTGGATGTAAAGTGTTAAAAATATACATACATTTTCGGACAATAATGGAACTGACAGAGGGAGCCGTAGGCAGATAGACTGGTGCTATGGTTTGTACCTAAATATTTGCCGAAAGATTGTTGTGAACTTCCTTCAATATTGTCCATTTGTGAGTCTTGACAGATGCTACAATTGTAGACCATAGGTTTTTCATGGCAGGTTCTTGTGTGGGTGATTTTCCGACCACACTGCCCGCTTAGTAACCAACTGGAGAGCACTAGCAGAATAGATGGCACCTGACTGACCTGCAACAGAAATATAAGAGCCCCGCGGTGGTTTCGACCACTCGGGGGCACTCCGACGATCAAGTTAGTATATCTCTCAAAGATAAATCAAGTACTAAACTCACAAGCTTGAGTATCAAAAAGCATACCTTAGACCTATGGGGGTGCCTCTCTTTTATAGCCAACATAAACCTAGTCCCAATAGAAGCCTGACTTCTATGGACTCAAGATTACTGCTAATCTGGGACTCTCAGTGGGATTAGGATAAACTCTCTAAGAGTCTTATCTTTACCCAAACTGAAGTCTTCTCTTCTCATTCTAGGACTCTTGTCCCTTATCCACTTATCTCGGATTCCGATATCTTCGGAGATAACCTCGGCTTTACCGAGATCACCTCGGCGTCACGACCAGGACACGTGGCACCTCAGCTGACACGTCGGCGTCACCTTGCCACGTGTTGGTACTCAGAAAATATATCCCCACAACTGCCCCTTAGGTTCTATTACCTCGGCATTCTGAGGTGATAGAACCTACACTGTTCGTTCATCTGTGCCCCTTTGTCCGAGATCAAACTTGTTGACCACAAAGTTCCCTGGACTTTACTGTCCACTTCTGTCATGTATCAAGATTCATGCCTTCCAAGCTGCTTGAAATCGCACCTCCTAGCCGAGGTTCTGGTTCCATTAATTCGTAAACTGCAAGAGCTTTGCAACTGCTCCACCCACATTTTCCGGTGGGTTCTCGACTTCCAATCATCTATTTGACTCCGGCGATTTTCATATCGGCGTTCATTTCACTTTGTAGGTTCATAAACTCTTTACTTGCTATTAAGTTCAATCTTTCATAACTCTTTTGATTTACTTTAAATCTGTTTATTTGCCATCTGTTGCCTTCTATTTTCATCTGTTTTCAAGTTTTGAATTGTTTGAATGCCTGGCACTGTTCTTGTCATATCCGCTTTCTGTTGCTAGCATTGTGTCTGGGTCATTACTTTTTTATTCTTCACATACTTACTTAGTGCCTGTGCACTTGGCTTTATTCTTGAACTTTGTCATCTTCTTGACTCTGATTTTTCTCTTATTGTTTTTCTTGTTGTATTTCCATATTCTTGCCTTCGTTTCTATTTTCTGTATAGTCTTAGAACCACGTCCCTTCTTAAAATTGTTGCCCAGATAATGGTAGAGAAGCTCTTCCAGCTGATTGCTAATGCTAAACCACCGTCAGCCGTTTGAAGTAGATTAGTCCGACGTTCTTGCCTTAGTCCCTAGTTCTTAGGGTCTTCATCTTTGTACTTTTGTTTTCTTTGCATATGTCACCTCTTTTGCTTCTGAAAAATGTCTGTTGTTGGCCAATGTTAACGTCCTTTGCTCCTTGATTATCATTCCTTTTTCCACTGTATTTGATAGCCATGTCAGGTAATTGACTTCTCGGATTTCCCTGAGCTTTAGAAGTCTGTCTACTTCTTCCTCTACTGCTTCGACGTGCATCAACGTCGGTCCTCTTGCTCATTGGATTACAGGTTTGGCCTACCTGTTGACGTTCAGTTGGTGGCAAGTGACCTCGGGGTCAATGCCAGGCATTTCGTAAGGTGTCCAAGCAAATACCTCAATGTTTGCTCTCAAAAAAGCTTCCAATTCTCTTTCTTCTTCTTCAGCTAAGCCTGAGCCGAGAAGAAAGAAGCGTTCTTGATCATCCTCCTGGACGAGGGCTTGCTTTAGTGCTTCTTCACTTTTCTCGGCTGGTTCCTTGCCGACATCATCTAGGACCTTCATGTCCTCGTCTTCAATCTCTGCCTTCTCTGATTTTCGAATGCTGCAGGTGGATTTCATTGCTTTCATGGAGCAATTCTCCGTCTGGAGTTGATCCCCTCTGACTCCTTCAACCCCATGTTCTGTTGGGAACCGTAGTAGTTGATGCAATGTTAAGGGAACTGCCCCCATTGCATGCAACCATGATCTTCCCAAGATTTGTAAGGAGATGGAGTGTCGATGATGGTGAATTCTATTGTGATCTCTCTGGTGCCAGCCTGCACCTCCAAGCTTACTGCTCTCAGTGCCCATGTTGGCGTTCCATTAAACCCAACCATTGGGCCATTGGGTTGCTCCATATCGTCTGGATGTAGGCCGTGCTCCTTGTAACATCGGACATACATGATGTCACAAGAACTTCCTTGGTCAATCAGGATGCGTTTCATTTGGCACTCCCCAACCTGGAGGGATACTACCAAAGCATCATTATGCGGGTGCTGGACCATCTCGAGGTCGGCTTCGGTATAAGACACTACTGGTCCCAAGCATTCATCTGCCCGATGTCTCTTGTCCCCGACTTGGTAGACATGTTGCAGGTGCTTTCACCTTCTGAGTCTCCCCCCTAATTTCGTTCTCGTTGACCCTCGAGTGAATTACATTAATTACCCGAGGTCTTTCTGCCTGAGGTTGTTGTGCTAGGGGAGGCGGAGCTGCTGGCGCCCGAGGCAGTTTTGCCTGTTCTTCCCTTGTTCTGGTCTCATCGACGAGGTCCCTTCAGATTGCCTTACCTCATCAGATCTTCTAAGTGTGCTTTTAGTGTTCTGCAGACCTGAGTCATACGCCTGCCTTCAACATATACCTTTAACTGTGCAATCTCCTCGGGGTTACATACCTCGGGTATAAAACTTTTGCTTCGGCAAGATACTAACCTGTAAACTTTTCATAAATTCTAACAAGTGTGAAACATATACTACTCAATGTTAACTTTGCAAACTTTTTCTCAAGCTTCAACAAGTGTTTAAACGGTGATCTCGGTCTAGCCTACTTGTAAATTGCTACAAATTTCAACAAGGATTAATATATACTGTAACAGGGATTAACAAGGATTAACATAACAAGTGTTAAACAATAATCTATTTGTAAATTGCTACGAATTTCAACAAGTGTTTAAACAACATACTTAGCTTTTTCCTCAACCTGTAAATTGTTGCAAATTTCAACAGATGATCATATGTCGGCTTAACGTTATCTTGTAAATTGCTACAAATTTCAACAAGTGTTAAGCATCTTCTTTGGTTTAACCAACTTGTAGATTGCTACAAGTGTTTAGCAATAACCTCGGCTTTGCTTCAACTCGTAAATTGTTACAAATTTCAACAAGTGAAGAGAAACAGTCATCTCGGCTTAACTTCAACTTGTAAATTGCTACAAATTTCAACAAGTGAAGATAAGGAACCAGCTTAACTCCAACTTGTAAATTGCTACAAATTTCAACAAGTGAATTAAGGAATAATCTCGGCTTAACTTCGACTTGTATATTGCTACAAATTTCAACAAGTGAAGATAAGGAATCAGCTTAACTCCAACTTGTAAATTGCTACAAATTTCAACAAGTGAAGATAAGGAACCAGCTTAACTCCAACTTGTAAATTGCTACAAATTTCAACAAGTGAATTAAGGAATAATCTCGGCTTAACTTCGACTTGTAAATTGCTACAAATTTCAACAAGTGAAGATAAGGAATCGGCTTAACTCCAACTTGTAAATTGCTACAAATTTCAACAAGTGAAGATAAGGAACCAGCTTAACTCCAACTTGTAAATTGCTACAAATTTCAACAAGTGAAGATAAGGAACCATCTCAGTTTAACTTCAGTTAAACATCATCTTCGGTTTAACTTCGGTTAAGCATCATCTCGGTTTAACTTCGGTTAAACATCATCTTCGGCTTAACTTCGGTTAAGCATCATCTCGGTTTAACTTTGGTTAAACATCATCTTCGGCTTAACTTCGGTTAAGCATTATCTCGGCTTAACTTCGGTTAAGCATTATCTTGGCTTAACTTCGGTTAAGCATCATCTCGGTTTAACTTCGGTTAAGCATCATCTTCGGCTTAACTTCGGTTAAGCATTATCTCGGCTTAACTTCGGTTAAGTATCATCTCGGTTTAACTTCGGTTAAGCATCATCTCGGTTTAACTTCGGTTAAACATCATCTTCAGCTTAACTTCGGTTAAGTATCATCTCGGCTTAACTTCGGTTAAGCATCGTCTCGGTTTAACTTCGGTTAAACATCATCTGGGCTTAACTTCGGTTAAGCATTATCTCGGCTTAACTTCGGTTAAGCATCGTCTTGGTTTAACTTCGATTAAACATCATCTGGGCTTAACTTCAGTTAAGCATCATCTCGGTTTAACTTCGGTTAAGCATCATCTCGGTTTAACTTCGGTTAAACGTCATCTTCAGCTTAACTTCGGTTAAGTATCATCTCGGCTTAACTTCGGTTAAGCATCATCTCAGCTTAACTTCGGTTAACCATCGTCTCGGTTTAACTTCGGTTAAACATCATCTGGGCTTAACTTCGGTTAAGCATTATCTCGGCTTAACTTCGGTTAAGCATCGTCTCGGTTTAACTTCGGTTAAACATTATCTCGGCTTAACTTCGGTTAAGTATCATCTCGGCTTAACTTCGGTTAAGCATCATATTGGTTTAACCAACTTGTAAATTGCTACAAATTTCAACAAGTGGTAAATGCATTCTTCTTCTCTCTGCCCCCAGTGTGAACTTAAAATCCACTTGGGTTCTCATCATATATGTAGCTTCGACCTTGTCACCGAGGTTGAATTCAAGCCGAGGTTGTCGACCTTGGTTTCTCTATTGATCTTACTTGGCTCCAACCTGAGTTTGATTTTCGACCTCGCATCGGCGAGTCGTTTCTCTTTTCTTGTTCCGACGCCTTTGTTCCTGGCATGTCTTCCTCGGCCCTAGCATACTTCTCAATTCTGGCCAACTTTAGTCTGATCTTGTGTGTTTCCTTTCTATCTTCTGGGATCTGAGATCTGCTCATTGTGCTTTTCTCTTCTCGGATTTAGGTCCCGAGATCTTATCTTCTGGAATCTTGGATCTACTCACTCAGGTTGAGCTCTTCTATACTTGAATATTATCTTCTTGGGAGCGCTCATGCCCTTTGTCTTTGCATCCCTTCTGGAAGGGTCTTCGTTCCTCCGCAGGTATCTATCCTTCCATACCTGGAGGTCGTCTTCGTTGCTTCGATCTGTTGTCTTTGGTACGTCACCTTCCTGGCCGGCTTCTTTCACTCCGTGACTCTGGTCATGAGTGTCTGTGTTGCTATTGTCCTCTTCAACGTCGAGATCGATAGGTCTTCCACTCCTAGCAGGAGCGTTATCTCTAATCTGATCCTTTTGTCCGTCATTGGCCATCTATTCTTCTTTCTTTCCCACAGACGGCGCCAAATTGTGTGGGTGATTTTCCGACCACACTGCCCGCTTAGTAACCAACTGGAGAGCACTAGCAGAATAGATGGCACCTGACTGACCTGCAACAGAAATATAAGAGCCCCGCGGTGGTTTCGACCACTCGGGGGCACTCCGACGATCAAGTTAGTATATCTCTCAAAGATAAATCAAGTACTAAACTCACAAGCTTGAGTATCAAAAAGCATACCTTAGACCCATGGGGGTGCCTCTCTTTTATAGCCAACATAAACCTAGTCCCAATAGAAGCCTGACTTCTATAGACTCAAGATTACTGCTAATCTGGGACTCTCAGTGGGATTAGGATAAACTCTCTAAGAGTCTTATCTTTACCCAAACTGAAGTCTTCTCTTCTCATTCTAGGACTCTTGTCCCTTATCCACTTATCTCGGATTCCGATATCTTCGGAGATAACCTCGGCTTTACCGAGATCACCTCGGCATCACGACCAGGACACGTGGCACCTCGGCTGACACGTCGGCGTCACCTTGCCACGTGTTGGTACTCAGAAAATATATCCCCACAGTTGTCTTTTTTTTTTTGGTAATGGATGTCACGTGAACACTGTTGCGCTCATGGGAATCTTGACGTGTAAAAATTACATTTTCAGTCAATATGTGCGTACCCTGTATGTGATGGATAGCTTTTGTTATTTTACATTATTAAAATGTCTAGTTTATTATCATGGCAGAAATTAATATGAAAAATACGTTTTTTTTTTAATTAGACAAGTTGTCCAGTTTATTAGCATGGCTGCACAAAATATTATTTTGTGGACATTATTAAAATGTTTTTTGGTTCTCACAAAAAAGTAAATCAAACGTGATGGCACCCTTGACAACAATGTCATGGACCTACATACAAAAGCTACGCATTTGTGTAAACATGGCCGCCACAACCTTGGCCATTATATTCTTCCCCTCTTGTCTATTTTATTCCTTCAAGAGTTCATAGTGTGGTTTTCTCTCTGTCCCTCTCTCACCATCAACTTGAATTATTTTATTTGCTTGGAAGTGTTTGAAGTTGTTCACATTTTTCGCCAAACTCAAAGAACAAATGGCAAATGACGCAGGTCCGAGTCACCGCGTTGCACTTTACATTCCCGTCCAGGAAGCTATTGATGAAATTGCGAGGGAAATGGTGGTCGAAACTGATCACAACTTGGTAGAAGCCTATAACAGTGTGGCAAGATATTATTACAACAATTATTACAGAGTCCCTCGAAATACGTCAATACTTTCGGGACGATTATGGATGTTTGAGTTGTTTAACGGCCACCAGGGCCGGTTTGAAGATAATGTCAGTATGTCACAACCAGTGTTCTTGTTGTTATGCGATGCGCTTCACAGTTTCGGATTGACGTTGCCAGAGCGCGAGCATGGCGTTTTGCTGGAAGAGAAGGTAGCCATTTTTATTTGTGCGTTGCAGGGTCTATCTTGGAAACATTTGCAAGAACGGTTCCAACACTCAAAGGAGACATTGTCACCCAATTTTCATGAGGTAATGCAAGTTATGATACCGTTTACATCGGTTCATAGTAGGAGTCTTACACCTGAACAAGTACAACAAGGGGGCCATCCACATTTACGGTCACAGCAGCGGTACCGGCCATTCATGGTGACAATTTCCATAAACGTGCAAAAATTTTTAAAGCTTACAAAAAAACCAGGATGAGGCCAAAATAAAATAGGCTATTAATCACCATCGGCCCAATGGGTGGTATGTATGTCAAACAAAATTAAAACACAAGTACTAAAATTGTAACATGAATAAAGTATAAAGAGTAGCAAAATAATTTATTCAAAAAGAATTGAAGTCAGCTTGTATATTTGATTTTAAGATAAATTATATTCACATCTATAAAATAATGAACAAAATTACCGTTAAACGTGTCAATTCTAAATAATTTTTTTTTTCTTCACAGTAGTTGTAATTTTGATGGTATTAATAGATGATGAAATTATTATATTATGGTTACATATTTTACATTTCAAACTCTGTTTAACAATAGTTACAAATTAGGTAAATTATAAATATACCTGATGGAATTTGCTTAAAAAACAAATTGTTTGCTGTGATTTGAAAAATCAGAACTACTCCTTCATTTAAAAAATTTATTTTTAACAGAATTAACTTCTCACAATAAAATTTATAATTGCTCTCCTATACATTCTATAAAATAACCTAAATTTAAATGAAACAAATTTTTAACATTATTAAAACTGTTAATTATAAATGATGATTTATTAACAAACTGTTTGACTAACAGATGTGCAATGGTATTATCAACTAAATAACTTTTTTATTTTAAAAACAGAACAATATAATTTTATAAAGTTGAAAGATTAATAATCGTAATTTTTTTTTACTGTTTTTCCTTTTTCTCAAGTCAAAAACCAAGTACAGAATAATGTTGGGCTTCTATGGACTAATCATAGACAGCTTACATTGATTGTGCAAACTATTCGATATATAGCGCTTGTTGAGTACTTATGTTAATATGTTAATTGATTGGTGCGTTGCATAGGACTGCATCGGTGCATTGGACGGGACGCACGTGATGGCACGTGTCTCGCAAGAGTACGCCACATCATATTATGGCCGGAAAGGCGTGCCGACACAGAATATAATTGCTGTATGCGACTTTAATTTGTGCTTCACATTTGTCTCTACCGGTTGGGATGAGAGCATGCACGACAGTCGAGTTTTCCACTACGTGACAACCGAAGAGAAACATCGCTTCCCGTACCCCGCACCAGGTACAAAATATTAAACCGAAATATGAATACGTAGAAACTATAAATATAAAAAATTTCCCAAAATGTAGTTTATTTCCCAAAATTCAAAATTTTGGAAAACAACTTAAAAAACATAAAACAAATGAAAATGAAAAAATTTCAAAAATAATGAAGTGGTATATAAGAATGTGAAAATGAAAATGAGATGTTATAATTTATTGTTTACAATTTTTTGCAAAAGTACTCTTTTGTAGAAATGCTGTTAATGAATTAGAAAGTAATTAGAAATATGTTTGCGTAATTGGAATTATAATTGTTCACAACAAAAGAACTTCACAATGAAATTATAATTGAAAACAAAATTGGGATAAGAACAATTTTTATTAATGAAAATGTAATTGTCCAAAAAAAAATTATTATAATTCATAAACAATGCTGTAATTGGGAATATAATTTTTGAGAACAAAAGGAATTGGGAGAAGGAGTAATTGAAAACAAAATTGGGAAAAAATTAATTTAGAAATGGAGAAATTATTCAACAAAAGAATTAATTATTAAAAAAAAACATTACGAACCAATGCAAGTTAATTGAAGAATAATTTAAGTGGTACAGAATACAGTCAAATTGAAAATGAAATGAAACAAATTTTGCAAGAAAATACTATTTGGTGGATAGCGGTTACAGCAACAAGACAGGGTACCTAGCCCCCTACAAGGGGTATAGGTATCACCAAAATGCCCATCGAAATCGAACATTGCAGAATCAGTTCGAAATGTTCAACAAGGCACATTCGTCATTACGTAGTTGTATTGAGCGGACATTCGGTGCCTGGAAGTCTAGGTGGGGGGCATTGCGGAATATGCAGAAGTTAAGTTTTTCTAATCAAGTTACATTTGTATGTGCATCGATGGCGTTACACAACTTCATACGCCGACATAGCGAACTTGATGAGGTCATGATGGGTATCCCAGACCGTGACGATTACGTGGCCCCACAAATGCCCGACCACGACGAATACACACGAGTTGCTGATGTGATGGAGGAAGAGGACTCGGACCCTGCAATGGAGGCTATAAGGGTGAACATTACTAACGCACTGGTACGGCAAGCACACCGGTAAGGGTGAATTGAAAATACAAGAATATTGGTTGAAGGTTTTTGCAGTATCTTTTATAATAATTTGTTCTCAACCTGCCTATGCCAAAAAATAATTTCTAGCCATTTGTCAGAAAAAAAACAAAACATAAAAAAAAGAAAAGGAAATTTGTATGACTGGGCATGTACGTGGTTTATCTTTTTTTATTCACATGTTATGATATGAATTCCCGAAAATACAAAGTAGACCTGTTCCACTCGTTTCCAATTTTCAGACAATAATGGAACAATTGCAACCTCTGCGTGAATAAAAAAATTTAATAATGAATACAAAGAGGAAAACAACGAAAAAGAAAAAATTTCACGACAAATGAAAAGAATACCAAAAAATGACAAAAAAAAGGAAAACAATAAACCAAAATTAATAATGTTAAAAGAGTAAAAAATAAAATGAAAATGTTGAAAGGAAAATAATAAAAAAGGAAAAGAATAAAAAAAATTATTGACTAAAAAAGGAAAATAAAAAAAACCAAAATTAAAACGAACAGAATGAAAAAAAAAAATTGAATAAAACAACGAAAAGAAAAAAAAAATTAATAATGTTAAAAGGAAAAGAATAAAAATTTTAATAATGTTAAAAGGAAAAGAATAAAAAAATAATAATGTTAAAATGAGAAGAATACTGACAGAAATCCAAAAAAAAAATTATGTTAAAAAGAAAAGAATGGAAACAAAAAAAAAATTAATACAAAAAATAATAAAAATCTTTAAAAAAGAAAAAAATATTTTTTTTCGTGCTTGTGAAAACAAATAATAATGGTATTAAAAAAATAAATTCTTTCAAAAAGAAAAATAAAAAAAACAAAAAATGTTAAAAGGAAAAAAAAAATGACTATAAAAGAAAAAAAAAATTAAAAGGAAAAGAATGAACATAGAAAACAAGGAATGCAAATCGTTGCACAGTACTTACTTTTGCTGAATAAAAAAATTTGAATTGAAAGTACAGTTGCACTTGGTTGACAGCCACGAATTACAAGTACGCGACACGTGTTTTTATTTATTTGTCAATTGGGAAGGGTAAAAGAGATATTTTACCATGTGTAATAATATTATATTACATACATTTTCATGAAAAGTCAAAAAAATTAATCCAAACCTCCATATTTTTTTCCTTACTCTTTTAATCTAAAAAAATAAAAAATACACTTTTTAAGACACCCCAAACCAAGCTTCAATCACATCCCCGTATCTACAACTATTCAAGAGTGAAAATGAAAGCAATAAGCAAAGGTTAATGGGACCCAACCCAAAACATAGTTACCAACCCACCACAAAGGCCATCTTGCTAATGAGCTCGGCATGACTTCCTTGCTCCACAATCCGCCCGTCTTGTACCACCCCGACGCTATCCACTCCCCGAATTGCTGACAAACGGTGATCCACGAGCACGGTGGTGCGACCCCTCATTAGCCTCTCGAGTGCTTCTTGCAATACACACTCAGACTCAGCATCAAGCGCACTAGTAGCCTCGTCCAAAAGTAGTATTGCCGGGTCCTTGAGAACGGCACGTGCAATTGCAATCCTCTGTTTTTATCCCCCGGAAAGCTGAACCCCTCTCTCCCCAACAGCTGGATCATCTGGGTCAATCTTGGTTGAACGGTCTAGGATTGAAAAAACAGAGCCGACAGCTTCACCGCCTCTGATTATCTCAGGGGCAAGGCTAACAGTTTCGGCTACTGAATTGACTGTGATGACTAAGACCACGAAAACCTTGATAACCTTTGAGAAGGTGGAGATTCCTTTGCGAACGAGGTTGGCATCGTACCAGAGAATGAGAGCTTCGGAGGTATAGAGAGCGAGTTGAGAAAGGCCAAAGAGGCCACCAGCAGTAAGGCTTCGGCGAAGGCTTCGGAGCTGTGGGACACGGAGCTCATAGCAGAATAGGGATAGGACTTTCTCTTGAGTCCTGATGAAACTCTGAAACACCAACTTCCTATTGATTTAACATTGAAACCCCTACTTCCTATTGATTTAACTCTGAAACATCTACTTTCTCATGGATTTATGGCATTTTCTCATGGAATTAGGGTTTATTTGATTTAACACAAATATTTTCTCATGGATTTAGGGCATTTTAATTTGATTTAACACAAAAACATCTACTTTCTCATGGAATTAGGGTTTATTTGATTTAACACTGATACTTTCTCATGGATTTAGTGTGTTTTAATTTGATTTAACACTGATTCTCATGGATTAAGGGCATTTTCTCATGGAATTATTCAACACTAAAACGACTGATTTCTCTTGGAATTAAGGCATTTTTAGTTCCACGATGGTTCTTGAAGGAAATTCTTATCAATTGGTATAGTTCTTGAAGCATTTTAATTTAATTTTTTTTTAAAATCTTTTAGCAATTAAAATATTAGTACGATTACAAACAGTGTTACGAGAGAAGAAAATAAAGGTAGATGGTGGCTGGTGGTGAGGTTGGATTGCTAGAGAAAAACACTCTGAATTTTAGATGAAAAAGCCTTTTGTCAGATTTGTTTGGTGAAAATTAATAAATTGTTTGGTGAAAATTTGATGGGTTGGTGAAGTTTTTTGTTTGCCAATAGGTAAAGGAGATATTATTATAGGTCATCAAAGTTAATCTTGACACACCATAGAGTGATGTGCAGATCCCAAATGCAAGATTCCTTGGCAGACAGAGCCTGGAATTGGGATAAATTATTTCTTTTTGAATTGTCAAATTAAGGCGCACTGAATTGTCAAAATTTTCTGGTGATGTGAGTGAAGTTATTTTTCTTGTTTGTTCTTAATTGTAATATTTGAC
Organism: Camellia sinensis; assembly: GCF_055761805.1. Classification (NCBI taxonomy): domain Eukaryota; kingdom Viridiplantae; phylum Streptophyta; class Magnoliopsida; order Ericales; family Theaceae; genus Camellia; species Camellia sinensis. The sequence continues at coordinate 39,994,285 of NC_138961.1, read as the reverse complement.
CCCCTACATGATTTATGCACATGCTTGTGAAAGATATTATAGATTAATACATTCTTATGTTTCAGGCTTGCAGAATCAGGGATGAATTGTGAACTTATCCATATTGTGTTTTGTATATGATTGATTGTTGAAGTCCATTTTCCTAATCTAGATATGATTTCTGAAGAAAGGGTTTAATTATTATTTTCATTAACGATTTTATTGAGAAGTAGTTTTCAATAAATACATTCCCACTTGTCCATGGACACTTTTGATGCTTTCTTTTATGTTAGTTTAGTATAATAGTTTCCAAAGTGATAAAATTAAGAATATACTAATTTAAAGGGACAGAAGGGTTTTTATCTAAAAATTTTGCTAGATTTGACCTTGATTTGTTGCGCAGCTGGTATTTGGTTAATTTGATTCGAGTTTTGAGCTCATGAATTCTTTGATTCCTTTGGTGTTGGATTACAAAAGCTTGGAGACTGTTTCTTATTTCTCTACATGAGTAAACTGGTATAGAAACTACCTTTGGGTCTTTACTTCAGATTGTTACCGTTGGTTTTTTATCATCACAAGCATGATGTGCTACATTTTTGTTTGTTTGAATTAGTATCTCTGTTTCAGAAACTACCTTTGTTTTGTTTGAATTAGTATCTCTGTTTCAGAAACTACCTTTGTTTTTTTGGTAATGAGATATTTGTTGATTTTGTTACAGAGCTACTCTTTTTTTAATCAAATATATTATTATTATTATTATTATTATTATTATTATTATTATTATTCAAAGTGTTGACATCACAATTTTTTTTGTTCCACGTTGGTTCTTGAAGAAAATTCATGAGAAAGTATGGTTCTTGAAACATTTTAAATTTTTTTTTTTGAATCTTTTAGCAATTAAAATATTAGTATGATTGATGTATACATCTTAAGGCAGGACTAGAAAGCATGCTTCTTAAGCTGTGTGAAGTTTCTATTGTTATGCTTCACCCAAAGCTCCTCATGTTTGAATAATCGAATTGCAACGATGTATTATTTCGCATCAAGGTGGGTGTGATTGGGCAGCTTCGTTCATCTATGCTCCACCTTGTAGGCAGGGAAGGAGAGTGTTCTGGAATACTTGATTGATATGGCTAGGAAGATGCAGGACCCTTGGTTATGTGTTGGTGATCTCAATCAAGTGGGCTCTATTTGGGAGAAGCAAGGAGGAAGGGAGTGTAATAGTTCTCAACTGAATGAATTAAGAGAAATGGTTTCGGATTGTGATCTGGTGGATTTGGGGTTTAAGGGAAATGCTTTTACCTGGTCCAATAATCAGGTTGGCGGAGACAATGTTTGAGAAAGATTGGATCATGTGACAGTTGCATGGAGGGATTTATTCCCAAATGAGTATTTCATGATATTTGCTTTGGATCAGACCAGTGCTACTTGGTGATTAATTGTTATGTCCCATTGGTTCAAGTACCTAGAAAATTTCGATTTGAATCACTTTGGACCACTAGTCCAAATTGTGTAGACACAGTTAAATCTGCATGGGATCATAAACAATCGGGCTCTCATATGTTTCAACTTGTACAGAAATTGAAAAGATGTCAAAGGAGGCCGTGGGCATGGAGTGGACATGAGTTTGGAAATGGAAGAAGGCAAATAGAGAAACTTCGAGTGCAGATTGCAAGGGTCCAGACCTAAGATCATTCAACGGAAAAGGAGGACCTACAGAAGTGTTTATTTCAAGAGTTGGAAATGGTAATGGAAAGAGAGGAGATGTTTTTGCATCAGAAATCCCGGGTTCGGTGGCTTAATTTGGGAGATAGAAATTCAGCCTTCTTTCATGCAACCATTAATCAACGACGTCAACGGAATCAGATTTTGCAATTGAAGAACAAAGCTGGTAGTCTACTTACTTCAGACTCATAAATTAATTCCCATTTGTTCGATTATTTTTTGGACTTATTTTCTGGAGATAGTGGAGGAGGAATGGCTGATGCTTTAGAGGTGGTGGGTAGGGTCATTATGGATGGCATGAACTCTCTGTTGATTCGGGATGTGTTGGATGATGAAGTCAAGTCAGCGGTTTTTCAGCTGGGTTCCTTAAAAGCTCCTGGGCCAGACGGATTTCCTAGTTATTTTTATCATAAGCATTGGGACATTGTGGGGCCATCTGTGTATAAAGCAGTGAAAAGCTTTTTTCGAGGGGGACATTTGTTGAAGGAACTCAATCATACAAACTTGGTCCTTATTCCTAAAGTTCAGGCTCCGGAAACATTAACGCATTATAGGCCAATCAGTCCGTGCAACTTTAATTTGAAGGTGATTACTAAGATTCTTGCTAATAGATTAAAAGGGATTTTGAGGGAGGTAATCACGCCAAATCAATCAGCTTTTGTGTCGGGACGGCTGATACAAGATAACATTATTGTGTGGCCCATGAGGCATTTCATGCATTGAAGCTTCGGAAAGGTAAGTTGGAGGACCTGGCGCTCAAAGTAGATTTCAACAAAGCATGTGATTGTGTTCTTTGGGGCTTTTTGAGAGCTATGCTGGGAAAAATGGGGTTTCATCCCAAACGGGTCCAGTGGATAATGGAATGCATTATTACAGTATCCTTTTCGGTGATTGTTAATGGGGCTCAAAGGTCCAACTTTAAGCCATCAAGGGGGTTACGGCAAGGGGATCCGTTGTCTCCTTACCTGTTTATTCTTGTTATGGATGTATTCTCGAGATTGATTACTCGAAGCGTGCAAGAGGGGAAAATTTCTGGACTGCGGATACAGAGGGGGTGTCCTACCCTCTCGCATTTGTTTTTCGGGAATGATGCAGTGCTATTTTTTAAGGCAAATGCTGAAGAGTGTCAGAAGGTTGGCAAATTGCTGAAAATTTACGGTGATGCTTTGGGGCAATCAGTGAATTTTGATAAATTGGGGGTACAATTCTCAGGCAATGTTTCTCCCACTCGGCAATTGGAGATCTGTGGACCGTTAGGGATTTCAAAAATGAAGGCAAGTGTGAGATATTTGGGGCTGCCATCGTGTTGGGGCCGCTCCAAGGCTGAAGCTTTTAATTTTTTATGCAAAAAGGTTTTATCTAAGTTGCAAGGATGGAAGGCTAAGTTACTTTCCCAAGCGGGTCGTGAAGTTCTCATAAAATCTGTGGCCCAGGTGATGCCAACCTATGTGATTGCATGTTTCATATTTCCCAGTAAGCTTTGCGATAAGTTGAGCTCCTACACAAGGAATTAATGGTGGAAAGGTGATCCTGAGGAGGGTGGAATTCACTGGGCCAGCTGGAGTAGGTTGTGTTTGACCAAGAAAAATGGTGGTTTGGGCTTCTGGGGTTTTTGGGCTTTTAATAGAGGAGATTAATAAAATATCCGGACTCCTTATTTGCAAAAATTATGAAAGGAATCTACTACCCCAACTCGAATTTTTGTCATGCAGCTAGGGGGCTACGACCCTTGTGGGCATGGGCAAGCCTGCTGCAAGGTAGAGAAGTTCTTAATGGTGGGCTTCAGTGGCAAGTTTTAAATGGCAGATCGATTAATTTTTGGGAGGATCGATGGATCCCTTCAAATCTGGGGTTTAAATTTCAGACAGCAAGGAACATTGGGGTAGAGGTGCAGAAGGTGAGTGAGGTGATTGCTCCCGTTCGGAAAACATGGGATGAGGCAAAAATTAGAACTCTGGTTGCGGATGAGGATTGTGATGCCATCCTCTCCATCCCGGTTGCGGTGATGGAAGGAAATGACACTATTGTGTGGCACCATGACTTGAAGGGCTTTTACACAGTGAAATCGAGGTATCAAGAAGTGGTGAAGCAAGCTTATGTAGGGACTAATTTACCCGGCTCTTCTTCGGAATGGTCTGAGAAGGAATGGAAGTTTGCATGGAATTTGAATTTGCCTCCAAATTTGTGGAGATTTATCATAACGCCTTGGCAACAAAACAGAATTTATGGCGTAGGCAGTGTGCCAATTCCGCTCATTGCCCTGTGTGTCCATCAGCTGTGAAGTCAGTGGAACACCTTTTATTTGAATGTGAATGGGCTAAAAGAGTCTGGTTTGGCAGTGGGCTTGGCTTCAGATATGACGAACTTAACTTGGGAATGGTTCGGTCTTTTGTTTGGTAATCTCTTTGCATCCTCGGGTGCAGCGAGTTGGGGCAGGATGGTGGTCTGCTCAATGGTTTGGGTGGCTTGGTGCATTTGGAAGGCGAGAAATGATTACCTTTTCAACCAATTCCCTGTGAATCCAATTGAGGTGGTTGCTAAGGCTAAAAGAGAGGATGCTGAATTTTTGGCGGCTTGCGAGGTGGACTCTGCCTTTGTGGAAACAGCAGCAGGGGCACAGGGTCATGAGCCTCATTGGGTTCCTCCTTCGAGAGGGAAATGGAAATTTAATTGTGTTAGAATTTACCATCGGGGGGCTGTTAGAATTTACCATCACCTACCACCACTACCACGTCACCTACTCCACTAAACCTAACCCACTACACCACTATCACCATCCACTACACACCATCCACTACACCTACATCTATATAAGGAACCATTTGTAATAGACAGAATATGTATCAATAAATCAATCAGATATCAATCAATAATACATCATTTTTTATCATGGTATCAGAGCTAGGTTAAGCAGTTCGTATTTTTCGCTTTACCGGCGGGCGGCAACCTCGCCTTGGCCGCCCGCCGGACCTCAACCTATTCCGCTTGAATTTTCTACACATACCTTGATCACTCTGCATGTACTTCATCCCCCTCGTTTCCATGCTCTTCTCTCCCACCTTAAAACCTCACCTTTATTTTCATTATTATAAAACACTATCCCCAATTTTATATAAACTTTTCTATTCTAAACTTTTCTCCACCACCCAACACCATCATCACATTTTCCACCACCCACCTTTTTCTCTTTTATTTCATAAATAAATAAATAAATAAATAAATAAATAAAAAACCAAACCAATTTCCATATTTGCACAACACACCATATTTTATTCATATTGGGCATCCACCCCGATCACACTTTTACAAAAAAAAAAAAAAAAAAAAAAAACAAAAAAACAAAACCAAACCCAAACACCCACCTCCACAGGCGGGATTTTTTCTTCTCTACTCTGCCGCCGGTCTTTTCTTCTTGCCCCCGTCCTGGGCAGTCCTTGACGGTGTTGCCTCCGTGTTTCCCACTCCACTGGGCACGATCACTCCCCCATACTCCTCCACTGCAGCATATGGCGGACCTCCAAATCGGAACATCACGGTGGTCTTCCGTTTCAGCTCCTTGTTTTCCGCCTTTAGCACACTTATCTCTGCTCGCGCATCCTTATACATGCGCTGGAGCAGAGCCAGCTGGGAGTTTAACTGTTGCACCTCATTTGTCCTGCTCTGCAGCCGGTGCGACAAATTTGTGACCGCAGTCATGGTTTCCACGCATGACTTCAGAGTATACTGATTGGCCTCAATATCAGTTTGCACCGCCATTTTTTGCTCCACAGACCGCATCGGAAAGTTCAACGGAGCAAAACCAGAGGTGTTTGGTTGAGGTTCACTGGTCACCGCACCAGTTATTTCTCTTGTGGACTCGTTCAGGTCTGGAAAGAGCGTGAGCAGACCACGGGAAGAGGAGGCCATGTTCTGGGTAGCTGGACGGGAAGAAGAGGCCATGTTTTTGGGTTGCTGTGTGTTTCAGCGAAGCAGCGATTTCCGACTGGTACTTTCAGAGAAGGATTGGCAACAGAGTGTTACAGAGTATCTCTCTCAGAACACAAAGGGTTTTTCAAAGGATTTTCGCAGGTTTTTTTGTCTCAGACAACGAAGAATTTTTTTCAGAGGATTTTCAGAAGTTTTTTGTCTGCCTCAGCCTCAGGTTCAGTCTTGGTTATATAGCCGAGGCAGCCACGCGCATCGCGCGCCTCTTGACGCCCGACAACTTGGCACGCCTTTTGATGGCACGCCTTTTTATGGATTGGGCACGCCTTTTGATGGCACACCTTTTTATAGATTGGGCACGCCTTTTGATGGCATGCCTTTTGAAAGATTGGGCACACCTTTTGAGGGTGCGACTTTTTAAGGGTCCGACAAGACTCTGTAAACTGTCCCGACATTAATTCCGGTTAGCTCCTTCATGGGTCCGACAAGACTCTGTAAACTGTCCCGACATAGATTCCGGTTAGTTTCTACAAGGGTCCGACAAGACTCTGTAAACTGTCCCGACATTGATTCCGGTTAGCTCCTTTATGGGTCCGACAAGACTCTGTAAACTGTCCCGACATTGATTCCGGTTAGCTCCTTTATGGGTCCGACAAGACTCTGTAAACTGTCCCGACATTGATTCCGGTTAGTTTCTACAAGGGTCCAGCAAGACTCCGTAAACTGTCACAACAACTGTCACAACATTGTCTGCTACAACGGTCCGACATGACCCCATAAACTGTCTTCTACATCGGTCTGACACCGCCATCCAGTGTCCTCTACACCGTTATGACACCACCATACGGTGTCCTCTACAACGTTATGACACCCCCATACAGTGTACTCTACAACGTTATGACACCACCATCCAGTGTCTTCACCAACGGTCTGACACAACCATACAGTGTCTCCTATCCTTTTTTTATGTATTTTCTTGTTTTGTTCCTCTCTTCAAACTCAAGTTGGTTAGTTTCTATCCTCCTTGAGTTTGCGGGGGGCTGTTAGAATTTACCATCACCTACCACCACTACCACGTCACCTACTCCACTAAACCTAACCCACTACACCACTATCACCATCCACTACACACCATCCACTACACCTACATCTATATAAGGAACCATTTGTAATAGACAGAATATGTATCAATAAATCAATCAGATATCAATCAATAATACATCATTTTTTATCAAATTGCGATGCGGCAACTGACTTGAGCAGAGGCAGGGGGGCTGTTGCAGTACTTCTTAGGGACGAGAAGGGCCATCTGGTGGATGGCATCGCTGTAAAAATTCGCTTGGCAACAGCAATACAAGGTGAAGCATCTGCAGTGTGACTTGCTTGCGCCATGGCCTGTGCTTTTAATTGTGCAAATGTGGAGATTGACAGTGATTGCAAAAATGTCATTCAACTCCGTGTCAGAGGGGGTTCCTCCGTGGGACATTTGTGCTGTGATGAATGATGTTCGGTCAATGGCCAGCAGCATGGGTTTGGCTTTTAAATGGTGCCCCAGAGTTGGGAACAGGGCTGCACATTGGGTGGCTTCCGCTTGTTTGCATGATACTTTGCCAATTAATTGGGTTTCCCAGCCTCCTATGGCTTTTGTTGGGTGCCTTCAGCTCAATTCTGTGTAATTGAAGCTTATCTTGATCAAAAAAAAAAAAAAAAATCCATTGTAGTCTTAATATCAATTTAGGAATGTAGGATTAGGTGTAAAATCAATTTAACCATGGACAGCCAGATGTTGCATGTTCATAAAAAAATAAAAATTTAAATTCAATGAAATGTTAAATTTCTTATGGCTTCTACATGTTTGGGATTTTTTTTCCAATAAAATGATGGATAAGCGGATTTTTTCCTTTAGCAGGAATAGCATATATTTTGGTCTCAACAAGTTGATTTAGGGCAGTGGATTCAATTGTTGAATTCTTTCTTTGGATTTGAATTTTTTTTTATCTTTCATGTATTACTCTGAGCAGTGTTAAATCAATCGCTTTGAGTGTGCTTGCTATTACCCTGACAACAACCAACATGACATCTATTTGGGTGTCAAAAAGAAATATGCTGATAGATATTGAATCCTCCAAATATTATTACAAGAAGTGGGTTTACAATTTATTGAGTTCATAGTTTGAGCAAGGTTTATAGTTAAATGTAGATGGAGTAGTTTAATTCACAAGGAACAAATTCTTGGAAGTGTTTGTGTAGGAAATACAGAAAGTAAAAACTGCACCTATACATATATTTTTTTTCCAATAATGACAAATTTCAGCTGCATAGGTGCAATTGTTCTTTCCTTTGTCGTTTTCATTTGACTAAAGACTATATGTGTGTTTTTAAATTTGTCATGGACCATTATTCATTGATACCTGAGAGTGCTATGTTGATTTCTGATGTTAAGTATCTATATTATCTTTCTCAATTGCTCCCTTGGGTGCAGAAAGCTGCAATCAAGAAGATGGATATGCAAGCTTCAAAGGAATTCCTTACTGAACTGAAAACATAGTCACATGTTCATCATCTAAACCTGGTAGTACTCTTATTTATCTTGTTAGTAAATATATGCACATGCCATTTTATTGTATTTGATATTGACTTTGCTGAAATTTAGGACCTAGAGTAATTGGAATTGATTCCATTTTTGGGAATCCTTTTTATTTTTAATCCTCCCGAATTTAATATCATATTATGCTAATTTGATGACCAATATATTTACATTGCGCCATTTAGCAGTAGTTGAGTCATTCGGCTTTAGATGGAGTTGGACTTGCTCTGTTTTTTCTTTGTTGGCTGCTTGTACCTAACCACCATTGTACACACACTAAGAAAAATGATATTTACTTTGATCAACTCACACAGCACATCAAACTGGGGTTGAACTCCATTAAACACACACTCATTGGTTATTGCTTTGGTGCTGTGTGGACTGCTCTAACTCATAAAACAAAACACTTGATCTGTGCAAATTAGTCACCAGGTCACTGAGTACACACTAGGGAAAATGACATTAAATCAGAACATAGTTAATAGAAGCTGTGTTTGGATTTTCAGGTGTTTGGACAATTGAACCATTGATTTTATCAACTCCATTCTCTTTCTTCTTGTGGTTGAAATGAAAAAATATAGGCTGGACCTCTCGAGCCTTGGCAAGTGGGATATCCATTAATTTTTTTTTTTTTGTTTTTAAATAACGAAAAAATGTGTAAGTTTATTCATATGCTTCTAGCAACTCCTGAACTAATTTTGTTATTTTTATTCAGGTCAAAAATTGCTTAGAGAGATGTGAAATATGATTTAAAAAAAACAGAACATTCAAGAACTTTGAGTTTTCTTTAAGTTTTTTCATTTTTTTTAATTAGATTTTTATTGTGTAATTAAAGTAAAAAACCCTTTTATTCTTTAACTTTCATTGTATATATTTTCCAACATTCGACTTTCATTTATGAAATATATGAGATTATTAGCTATTCATATGTGGTCAATGTTGTGATTCAAAGGAATTTTTTTGTGCAAATAATATTGATTATATTTTAGATATTAGTTTTTTTCAGATTTTAATCATGGTTTATATACTATGATTGATAGTCACATTTTGTGGTCGGAATATTTTTTTATCACACGCACTAACCGTGATGAGAAATGCATATAATCGTGATCTTATCTTATTATTAATTATGGATTATTTAAGTTCAATCTCAGGTTTTATTAGTTATTAATCACATTTAAAATCTGTGATCTAAATATTTATTATCACGGTCAAAACACATGATGGAATTATCTTTTAATGAAGGTCAAAAAGTTGACATCATTTTCGGGTTCGTGGAATGGACAATTAAAGAAGTAAATGTGAGTTTCTTTGAAATGAGTTGTCCCACGTTGAAACTTTAAAAGAGTTTTGTTGAGTATATAAGCTCTAGACTACAACACTTTGGTTGGGCCCCAAGGGGCACATGGACAAAGTAAACCTTAACTCAAACCAACACACACGCACCGCCGCCGCTGTCCGGCCAAGGCGTGTCGGGGCACGGGTGTGAATTGTGGGTCGGGTCGGTTCTTATATTAATTTTTTTGAGAAAATTCATTTGAATTTTTTCCAAAATTCTTATCAAAGTTAATTCTTTTATGAAGTCAATTTTTCTGTCCATTTATTACCTCTTCCAGTCCATTATTGCTGAACAGATTAATCAGTCCACATAGGTCTTAAAATCTGTTGCACTCGAACAGATTCAAACTGTCCAGAACAGATTTAACTGTTGTGCAATTATCTGTTGTAACTGCCAGATCTGTTTGATTTTCAAACAGCATCTGTTCAATTCAAATTGCACTTGTTCACTTCTTTTTTGTACCTGTTCAGGTCTATATATTCTAGACTTGTTCCAGCAGATTTTGGTTGATCAAAACATCAAGTAAATCCTGTCCAGACATGTTTTCAATCTGTTGAAATTCTGGACAGATTCAAAATCTGTACAGTTGTAGATCTGTCCAGTTTCCATACTAAATCTGTTCAAGAGTTTAGTATCTGTTGAAGTTACAGAAACTTACCTGTTCGGACAGCCTTTGTACGCCTATATATACCAACATTTCCAGCAATGTTCTAAAGTTGAAAAACAGTCAAAAAAAATTCATTTTGCTATTCGATTTGCTCCTTTGCATTTATAATCTTTATTCTAGTTTTAGAGAAAATTAAAGAGAGTATTAGAACTCAAGGTTCTAGTTCGCCGGACAAATTTGTTTGGAGTGCTGCTATAAATTTGTGAAAATCATTGTATCTTGAGAGATAGACGCCACTCAACTGTAAGCACCGTAGCGGGACGAATTTGTCTTAAGGACAGAGTATCACACACTTGACTTGGTCTTTTAATTTTCCATTCGGTTCGATAAAATAAATTTTGTAAGTTATTTATTTTATTTTGGTTGATTTAGTTTTAATTTATTTTATTTAGACAGAAGATTATTCCAACAATTTGTCCTTGTTAACAGGACAATGTGTAAATAATTGGACGATAACAGGGAGCAAGCATGGCATGTTTTCTAGCGTGAGATTTCAAATGAGCTTAGTCTTTTCCAATCAAAAAATATCAATTGAAAACAATCCGATTTTCTTAATATGGAAAATTATATTCTTATAGGTTTTTGTATAGAATGCAATATTTAAAGTAATAATATCAGACTTGGGGTCACTGCTGTGGCAAACGCACAGCAGTGACTGTTGTGCTTCATTTTGTGATGCATTATGGGCTTATTTTTATGATCTGAACCGTTGATTTTGTAGGATTTGTTGAGTACTTCAAGCCTACCAAAAAATCATATTAATCAGATATCAACAACTATATGATCGAATTGCATATTTTTATACTATTTTTCAAAAGAAAAACTTCTTGTTTGTTTTTTTGGTTATCAATCATATAGTTATTGGTATCCGATTAATATGATTTTTGGTAGGCTTGAAGTACTCAACAAACCCTACAAAATGAACGGTTCAGATCAGAAAAATAATCCCATAATGCATCACAAAATGAAGCACAACAGTCACTGCTGTGCGTTTGCCACAGCAATGACCCTAATTCCAATAATATCAACACTTGTCAGGCCATTCTGTATTTTTATTTTTATTTTTTTGTTCAATTTTTATATATTTATTTGTATAACATTATTCTAAAAATATTGCCCACCATGCCTCTGTAGGTAATCTAACATACTATTTATGGTGATTCAAATAATCAATAATGCTTTTGTCTGCTTGAACTGCATGAATTACGGGGATGAGTTTATATTTATTCCCTGACATCTCATTTTAGCTTTTTAGTAATTAAATTACAGGACAACGAAGCTTGATGCTTGTCAAAGCTGTGAGAAATGGTGAACAACACTCATTCAAGAAGGAAGAGGATTATGATTGTACTTTTATCTTCCCACATTATTTCCCACTTAGTCCATATGAGAATGGTAATATAATACACTTGTGTGATTTGAGTTCATGTAACCATAAAAGGGTAAAGAATACCATGCAACTACATAATGGAAACTTGATAATAAATAAATAAATAAACAAAACAAAACAAAAAAACAGCAAGAATTGCAGCCACAAGATTAACATTACCATAATATTCTCAAAATACAAGATAATTAGACAAGTAGTTTAAAAGTTCAGGACTTTCTAAAAATAAATAAATATAAGTAAACTAAACAAGGTCTTAATGGTTGCACATGCATTAGCTTTTTGAACCAGCCAAAAAAAAGTAAAGAAAACAGGGAAGGTTTTTGGTGCGTAAATTAAACTAGGGTAAATTACACCTTGTACCCAATTTTATTTTGACCCTTACATATAAAATTATGGCAGTCAACCTTTTATACTTCTGGTTAAATCTCACTTTGATACTTACACATGAAATTGTGACAGCCAAGCCTGTACTTTTAGTCAAATCTAACTTTGGTCCCTATACAAGTGTCAATATCCCATTTTTGTTACTCAATTGTTTAAATCTTTAACAGAATCTAGTTATGTGATAAAAATGTGACTACGACATGAGAGTAAGGAAAATCATCTATATTTTTCACTAATACACATTTTATCTCAAAATTTACATGAAAATATGACTGTAAAACGTAGATTGTGAACAATTAAGAAAATAAACTAAAATTTTACATAAATTAGAATCATGAAACTCTATTTTTCACAATAACACAGTTTTTTGTCTTCTATCTTTCTCTTTGATTTCTTTGTTGAATTTTTTTTTTAAAAAAAATTCAAAAGCTCTATTTCTTACATTTTCGTTTGGGCAAATTACTAACACCTTCTCGAGGTTTGACTAAAATACAGATTCCTCCCTGAGATTTGAGAAATTACAAATTGTCCCCTGAGGTATATATTTGAATAACAAATGAGGGGGCAATTTGTTATGCAAATATAAATCGTAGGGACGAGATATAACTTCACAAACCTCAGGGAAGAATCCGTATTTTTGTCAAATCTCGAGAGGGGGTGTTGGTAATTTTCCCTTTTCGTTTCAATTTTTATCATACGAACACACACACACACACACACACACACACACACATATATATATATATATATTATAACTCTCATGTGCTTATCACGTAGAACAAAGTGTATTGGTAGGAAACATGATTTTCCTCTCTCACCTTCGTTTCATAGTCACATTTTTGTCACATGATTAGATTTTGTTAAAGATTTAAAAATGATGCTAGAATAACTGTATAGAGAAAGGAAGAGAATAAATTATGTATATATTGATGTATTGAATGTTGTGTTGAGCTCTCTCCTTTATAGAGGAGAGGGAGAACAATTACAAACCGAAAGTAGAGGCACAAACCAAACAACATTATTAAAGGTACATTATTAAAGGTTTGACAGCTAATATATATACTAATATATATACTAATATATACTAACAGTCCCCCTCAAACTCAAGGAGGATGGGCACTAACCAACTTGAGTTTGGAGAGAGTAGCAAAACAAGAAAATAAACTGACAAATAAAAGTGGATAGGAGACACTGTATGGTCGTGTCAGACCGTTGGTGAAGACATTGTATGGTCGTGTCGAACCGTTGTAGAAGCTAACCGGAATCAATGTCGGGACAGTTTTCGGGGTCATGCCGGACCGTTGTAGGAGCTAACCGGAATCAATGTCGGGACAATTTACGAGGTCATGCCGGACCGATGTAGAAGCTAACCGGAATCAATGTCGGGACAGTTTATGGGGTCATGCCGGACCGATGTAGAAGCTAACCAGAATCAATGTCGGGATAGTTTATGGGGTCATGTCGGACCGATGTAGCAGACACTGTGTGGTCGTGGCAGACCGTGGGAGCCCAAAAGATATATATATATAGATATATCTATCGCACCCTCAAAAGTCGTGCCCAATCTATCAAAAGGCGTGCCATCAAAAGGCGTGCCCAACAGAAATCTTCGAGTGGCGAGCCATCAAAAGGGGCACCGGACACGCAGCGATGCACGTGACCGATAGAGTGTCGTGTCGTCCTCTTCGTCATTGTTTATATAAACCAAAACGAAGCCTGAGGCTTGGAAGCATAACAAACCAGTTGAAACCTCTTCGTTCTCTGAGAGCTTTTTTCTAAGAGCTGCAAACCCTGAAACATTTTGTAACATCTGAAACACGTAGCAACCCATAACATGGCCTCTTCGTCCCGTGGTCTGCTCACTCTCTTTCCAGACCTCAACGAGTCCACAAGAGAGATAACTGGGGCAGTTGCCCTTGAACCTCAACCAAGCGCCCCTGAGTTTGCTCCGTTGACTTTTCCTATGCGGTCTATGGAGCAAAGAATGGCAGCGCAATCAGATATTGAGGCCAATCAGTATACATTGAAGTCATGTGTGGAGACGATGACTGCAGTCACAAACTTGTCACACCAGCTTCAGAGTAGGACAAATGAGGTGCAGCAGTTAAATGCCCAACTGGCTCTGCTCCAGCGCATGTATAAGGTTGCGCGAGCAGAGATATGTGTGCTAAAAGCGGAAAATAAGGAGCTGAAGCGGAAGGCCACAGTTATGTTCCGATTCGGAGGTCCGCCATATACTGCGGTGGAGGAGTAAGGGGGAGGGAACGGGCTCGGCGGCGTGGGAAACACGGAGGCAGTGCTGTCAAGGGGCGCCCAAGACCAAGGTAAGAGGAAGAGAGTAGTAGAAGAGGCAAAAAAGTAAGGCCGATTTTTTGTTTTTTTGTTTTGTGGTGGCTGTGGGTTGTGGTTGGAGATGTGTGGGTTTTTTTTTTTTTTTTTTTTTTTGTTTTGTTTTGTGTTGTTTTGTTTTTGTTTGTTTGTTTGTTTTTTTTTTTTTTTTTTTTTTGGTGTGTAAAATTGTGATCGGGGTTGATCCCGGCAAGAAGAAAGGACAAGTTTGTGGAATGAAAACCGAGTTGGTTGTGAATGGATTTTTTTTTTTTTGGAATAAAATCAACCATCATTCAGTAATGCAGTTGCTAAAGAGAAATATTAAAAGAGAGTGGTGGAAAGAAAAATTTAAAAGAAATGATGGGAAAAAAATAAATGTAGGTATTTAAAAGAGTGTAAAATTAGTTTGGAGAAAACAAATAAAAATAATTAATTTTGAAATCAAACGTGATAGGAGGAGAGAGAGGGGACAAGCCCATGTGATAAAGTGGAGAGAGAGCTGGGTATGCATATGAGCATGTTTTGTGCTGGTGGAGATTGGTTTAAAAATAAAAAAAAGGGTATGGGTGTGCAAAAGGTGGTGGATGATGGGTTGGAAAGTAGACATAGTGATTGGTGTTCTTGAGTAGAGAGACAACACACATATGCATGTGCTCTCTCTTGCCAGGATGGGTTCTCTCTAAGGCCATACCCAGCAGCAGAAGCAGAAGCAAAATGCCATCCAAGTTCAATGCTTGGCAAACGCACAAGCTTGTACTTCCTACAAAACGGTACCCAATGCTTGGCAAACGCACAAGCTTCTCGAACCGCAAACAGCGTCAACGGAACCCCTCCGTCGTCCGACAAGTACAGGGCCAGTTTCTCCACTGGATAATCTAGCGCCAACGCCGATATCACTGTGTTCATCACATCCTCAATCGGCTCCTTTGACGGATCGACAGTCACTACGTACATATCCACCTTAGGAAGGTCTGAATCGGGGATTGTGATTGTTAATGTAAAATGTAAATTGTAAAATGTAAACTACCACCCACCTACCACCTCCACTACCACTCACTCCACCTACCACCTCCACTACCACCTACACCTACTACCATCTTCTCCTCTATATATATAGGAATTGTAATATACAGATAAATCAATCAATAATCAATCAATAATAAATCAATATATACACAATTTATTCTCTCTTACTCTATCAATTTATCTTACATGGTATCGGAGCTATAGGTTAAAGATCTTGGTGTTCTTCGCCTTCCGGCGGGCGGCAACCTTGCCTTGACCGCCCGCCGGACCTCAACCTATTCCGCTTATTTTCTACACAACACATACCTTCACTTTGAAACCAGAGAACATTTTGCTTTCAAGCCCTCACAGTGATGCAGTGCTAAAGATTGCTGATTTTGGTCTCTCAAGAATTTTACATCCTAATGATCACGCAGAGACAGTTTGCGGGTCTCCACTGTATATGGCCCCAGAAATTCTGCAATTTCAGCAATATGATGCCAAGGTTGACATGTGGAGTGCTGGTGTGATTCTTTTTGAACTTCTTCATGGCTATCGGCCCTTTCATGGTAGAACTAATGTTCAGATTCTGCAGAATGTCCAGTCGTGTTCATGTCTTCCATTTTCCGAGCTCATCCCTTACGGTAATGCCAGGATGAGAGAGAGAGGTACATCACCAATTCCAGAGGAATGAAGCTGTTCACACAGTCGTGTGCCCCGCTGGCAAGTCACCGTACTTGGATTCGATGTATTTCGATATCGCAGACTTGTTTGAGCCGTCCTTCTCCTTCAAAGCGTCAAGGGGAAGATCATCGGAATAGTCGCCGTCGTCCACGGGTTCACCGGTGTAGACACCCCATTTTTGACCGACCTTAAGACTCAGACGTCACCAATTGAGCGCTTGGTGATGTTGCATGATGTGCTCGTTCAGAAGTTTCGGAGTTGCGGCCGTGAGCCCTGCCTCCGGACTCCCGAACCCTTTTCTGTGCCTTGTCTCGGTTTGCGAACCAGACTCGGTTTTCTCTGTTTCTTTTCTTGAGGGGAGGGAGAGGTCCTGTAGACCATCTCTCAATGTCCGTAGGCTACATTTGGTGGCCGTAGGCCATTTTTCCCATTTCGGAGTCCGGTTCCTGGTTTTCGGAGCCGTCAGGCCGTGTGCCTCGGTTCGGGACCGCTTAACCATCTCCTATTGCTCTGATTTTTGGCATACTTCCTATTTGCTCCCTTTTGAGGGACACTGGGGGCTGAGAAACCCACTTCGAGGTCGAATGCCACTTTCGGTGCTTAACAGCCCATTTTCGGGACCTCGAACTGCGTGTTTTGGCCCCGGAACATTCGTTTTGCAATGGTTTTCGTTCATTTTTGGCAGGTGCCTCTGTTTTATCACAGGGAAGGTCACTGAAGGGTGGGAGGCCAGCAATTGTTGCAGCAACCAGTTATCTCTCCTCCGGAGCCTCCCGGCGCCCGTTTTCCCAACTTCCGGGCTAATGTTGAACACCTTGGAGTTAGTGTTGCCAACTTTCGACCACATATCTGTGATCTACACACTTGGGAGGACCCTAAAAGTTCATGGCCGGCCACTATTTTTGATCAATCGGCCACTTCTCCTAACCGAGACCTTTTCTTGAGGGAGCTTGACCCTTTTGGACCTTTTTTTTAGCTTCTCCAAGAAGCTTGACCTCTTTTAGCTTCTCCAAGAAGCTTGACCCCTTTTTTAGCTTCTCCAAGAAGCTTGACCTTTTTGTTTAGCTTCTCCAAGAAGCTTGAACCTTTTGACCCCTTTTTAAAACTTCTCCAAGAAGCTTGACCCTTTTGAACCTTTTTGTTTAGCTTCTCCAAGAAGCTTGAACCTTTTGACCCTTTTGGCTAGCTTCTCCAAGAAGCTTGAACCTCTTGACCCTTTTTGCCTAGCTTCTCCAAGAAGCTTGGCCCTTTTGCTCCAAGCTTCTAAGAGAAGCTTGGCCCTTTTGGTCAAAGCTTCCAAGAGAAGCTTTGCCCCTTTGGTTTCTCTATATAAAGAGAACCTCTCCTCCCCTTTAGGAGGTTAGAAAATTGGTTCTTCAAGCCTCAAGAGACAAATCCTCCTCCATCTCTCTCATTTTCCTAAAAAGCTTCAAGTACTACACCACCATTTACACTACAACACCAAGCTCTACCACCACCACTCCATTCCAAGAGCAAGGAGAGGAATTCCAGAAGCTAAGAGGCAACAAAGTTGGCCCAAGAAGCAACAAAAGAATTGATCTTCAAGGGTAAGTCCACTTTCCCTCTTTTGAGCTCATTTTTTGCAACATTTCTTAGCCTTTCTTTCTTGTACATTTGAGCTCCGACCAAAACTGGAAAGATCATTATTTTGAGCTCATTTTCATGTCTCATTAAGGGCTCAACCCTGTTTGAGCCCTCCATGTTGCACTTGCTTCAATGTCCTCCTTAAATACCGTTTTCTTGCATGCTTTGGAAGCCCATTATGCTTCCATTTTTGGACGATTTTCAGGCCTAGAGATAGTCTTATTTTGACCTTCTTAACATGTTTCATTAAGGGTCTTTGGCCATTTGTGGAATATTTTGCATACCTCATGTTATAGCCTCTTTTGAGCCTTATTTTGCATTGCATTTCTAGCATGTTTTTATACTGTTTTGGCCATTTTACAGTTCTGGAAATATGCTTATTTTTGGTCCCTCTTCAATGTTGTAGAAGGGAATTTTTCAGTTTGGGCATTGTATATACCACTTGCCTCTTTGGCCATCTTTTGGCCCGTTTTCTTACATAAAAGCTTAGCCATATCTATGTTTGTTTTTGAGGATTTTACAGTTCTGTAAATGTGCATATTTTTGGCCCCTCTTCAATATTGTAGAAGGGCCCGAACCTGTTCGAGGACAGTAGCTATGAGTTATTTCTTAATCTCATGTTTATTCCCCATTTTTGCATGCTTGTTTTGCCCTGTTTTTGTCCACTGTTTGGCCATGCTATAAACTAGTAAAATGCTAATTTTGGGGCTGCCTTGCTTCTGTCTTTACATTCCATGTCCATATTGTGCACGCATTGCATAGCTATAGGCCATTTCGGGTGCCTAAATTCGCATTTCGGGACATTTCCTTGCATTTCATGTCATTTCGCTTCATTTCGGGACTGTTTTCCCCCTTATTTTGTTGCTGAAATCCCATTGGCATGCTTGCATATCATTTTTGCCATATTTCATCACTTTTTTGCATCGCCTCGGTTTGCGTGCCTGTGTGCACGCATTTCGAGGCACTCCGTTTTTATCCGCTGGCATCCCATGTGAGTGTGGCTGAGGCTCACTCATGTTGGTATAAGCCCATTTGTCATTTCCATGTCATTTCATCACTTTTTTGCATCGCCTCGGTTTGCGTGCCCGTGTGCACGCATTTCGAGGCACTCCGTTTTTATCCGCTGGCATCCCATGTGAGTGTGGCTGAGGCTCACTCATGTTGGTATAAGCCCATTTTTCATTTCCATGCCATTTCATCACTTTTTTGCATCGCCTCGGTTTGCGTGCCCGTGTGCACGCATTTCGAGGCACTTTATTTTCATCCGCCGGCATCCTATGTGAGTGTGGCTGAGGCTCACTCATGTTGGTATAAGTCCATTTGTCATTTCCATGCCATTTCATCGCATTCCGTCATTGCCTCGGTTTGCGTGCACGTGTGCACGCATTTCGAGGCACTTCATTTTTATCCGCCGGCATCCTATGTGAGTGTGGCTGAGCCTCACTCATGTTGGTATAAGTCCATTTGTCATTTCCATATCATTGTATCGCATTTTGCCATTGCCTCAGTTTGCGTGCCCGTGTGCACGCATTTCGAGGCACTCTTTTTTTATCCGACGGCATCCTATGTGAGTGTGGCTGAGCCTCACTCATGTTGGTATAAGTCCATTTGTCATTTCCATATCATTGTATCGCATTTTGCCATTGCCTCGGTTTGCGTGCCCGTGTGCACGCATTTCGAGGCACTCCATTTTTATCCGACGGCATCCTATGTGAGTGTGGCCGAGGCTCACTCATGTTGGTATAAGCCCATTTGTCATTTCCATGTCATTTCATCGCATATCATCGCCTCAGTTTGCGTGCCCGTATGCACGCATTTCGAGACACATATCATCACCTCGGTTTGCGTGCCCCCGCACACGCATTTCGAGGCATCTCATTTTCATGTCATTCGCATTGTTTCTGTCATCGTCTCGGTTTGCGTGCCCGTGTGCACGCATTTCGAGGCACCTCATTTTCATAGCATTTTACCATTGCCTCGGTTTGCGTGCCCGTGCGCACGCATTTCAAGGCGTCTCATTTTCGTAGCATTTTGCCATCACCCCAGTTTGCGTGCCCGTGTGCACGCATTCCAAGGCGCCTCATTTTTCATTGCATTCATGCATTTTCTCAGTTTGTGTGCCCGTATGCACGTATTTCGAGACATATCATTTTCATGGCATAAGACATACTAGGTTGTATTTTTCATAGGATTCTGTCATTTTCTCGGTTTGCGTGCCCGTGTGCACGCATTTCGAGGCATTTCATTTCCATAGCATTGTATATGTTAGGATTGTATCTTAGTTGCATTTCATGCATGTCATGCATATTGCATCGTGTCCGGAATAGGAGTTAGCCCGGGCACGGGAAACGAGGTACATTTCGTACTCCGAGTGACGGAATGTGTCTCAATTCCCCAGTCACCGACACTCCGGATTATCCATGATGGAGTTAGGTTTTAGCTGTAGTTTCATGTGCATTCATCCTATATTGAGTTGTGCATTTCGACTCCTCGTCCATCATGCCTCGGTATGCGTGATTGGTGGCACGAGGATCGAGACATGCATATATCTGTGCAAATACATTGCTATGCCCCTTTCCTGCTCTCTGTTACAGCAAAACCAGGAATCAGCAACCTTTCGGGGCTTGGCGCGCATTTCAAGAACAGGTGTAAACAGAGGCTAATTGGGGCATTCCGGTGGATTTCCGTGCAAGACAATCCGGACATGCATCATCCATCAGAAGCAAGGCAGTCCCTGGCTTGCATGCCAGTTTTATTTGCTTTCTTAGTTAATTCATTAATTAATTAGAATTTTGTAATATTTTGGACTGTAATATTCTTTCATTTGGACTGTAATATTGGGACTGTATATTTATTCGGACCCTCTGCGCGAGGGCAATGTTGTAATAAGTGTGCGTGAGTGTGATGTATGTCTTCCAACCCCACGTCTTTCTCCCTTTTATTTATCCGCTTTTGATGGTTAGATTAGGGCATATTTAAATTAGCATACAGTATGACAGCATGCTTGCGTCATTCATCTGTATTACATGCACCGGGCTCGGTACATCATACTAACTGCATTGCACTTTCAATTCTAAGTTGAATACATGTTAGCTGTAGCATTCCATATGCCATCTTAGAATAGCCGAGCCTGCTATAGTTGCATTTTGCATATGTTGCATTAGGCATTTCTGCATACTTAGGATTCATGCATGATTTCTAATGAGTGTCTATTTTGGCTTGGAGTACTCGGTAAGCTTTATGCTTTAGCATCCTTGCATGCGTGTGAGTGAATTGCCATGAACAGCATGCTTACCATGAGGCTATGTGCTTATATGATATAACTGCCTGAATGCCTGTGGGTGAAGGTCGGGTTATCTGAATTGGAGTAAATCATCAAATGTTTCAAGCCTACCTGCGGGTAGCAAAACCTCTTTCAAAAAAGGCAAACATGAAATGTTTTGTTCCAATTCGGGCGACCCGGTCTATACTTATATGCTGTGCGCATCACATAGTAACCTAGGCTAATAACCGGTATAAGAACTCACAATGTTTTCAAAAATTGATATCATGGTTAGTAGAGGCCGGTCTATGACCGGGCGAGCGGGGGTGCTCACGAAGTGACCTTCCCCAATCGTACCCAAGTTCCCGAGCCGAGGCAACTTTGGTGATGACGGACACGTGGCCTTTTGGCACCGAGTCAGGGTTTCCTAAATTTCCCAAAATAAAATATTTATGTGGCGACTCTGTATCTGGCAAAGCAGTCCATGTTTGGCACTTCTTTCAAAAATCAGTTTTCCTAAAACGATTTGCCGGATTTGGACTCTTTGGTTCAGATTTAGAACCGTGACACAAAGTCGAGTCCGAGCTGTAGCGAGGTCCCCCCGCGGGCTTGTTACAACCGGCGAGTCGAGCTGGCTCATTCAGCTCACCTCCGTCCTCTTCGCCAAGTCCGGCTTCGCCACTTACGCCATCGATCACCAAGGCCACGGCTTCTCCGAAGGTCTCTCTCTGCTTCCAGATCTCCAGAAATCGATTGGAACCCTCGGTCAAGCTCTCCGCTCTAGCCGTGCTCAATACGTCTCCGCCTTGTTCGCGACGTGCTACGGTTGTCTGCTGCCGGTTTTGGAGGTGCCTTCAAGAGGGACTGTACAGATCTATTCTGATTTGGCTCATTTGCTTGAAGAAATTAGGGACTTCAAGACCGATTTGAGGCCTTTGGATGTTTCTGCTGCTTCGTCTTCATCAAATTCGAGTTTCTTGTCTGATCTCACTAAGACCAATCCATCTGCCAGAGCTACAACACCCATCTCTTCTTTCTTTCAGATTCCTTTTCTCTCACAAGCATATGTCTCACAGACCCATCGTTCCTCACTCTTCTTTAATACCCTTCACTCTCCACACTCACTCCTCCATCACCATCATCAAAACCATCATTCACAATGGACAACTTTCTGAATATAATATAACCCTCTATGTTTGTCCTCCACAATGGACAACCACCTACATGCCTTCTCTCTCTCATCTTTTCACTTTCCAACCCACTTTGCATCCACCGCCACTTTCCCCACTTTCTTTATTTTATATATATATATATATATATATATATATATCTCTTTTTTATTATATAAAAAAAAAAAAAAAACATCATCTCCCCTCCGTTTGATTTCACACTCTATTATTTTTATTTATTTTCTCCAACCCACTTTCCTTATTTCCCCAATCTTTCATTTTTGATTTCAAATATATTTTTATTATTTCTTTTCTTTATTTTTCTTTCCCATTATTTTTAATCTCTTTCCAATTCCATTCATCCCATATAGTTTTGCACACCAACCATATTTTATTCATCTCCGGGATCAACCCCAATCACAATTTTACACCAAAAAAAAAAAAAAAAAAAACAACGACCACACAAAACGAAACAAACCAAACAACCACATCCACAGGCGGGATTTTTCTCTACTCTGCCGCTGGTCTTTTCTTCTTGCCTCCGTCCTGGGCGACCCTTGCCGGTGTTGCCTCCGTGTTTCCCACTCCACTGGGCATGATCATTACTCCCTGCTCCTCCACTGCAGCATATGGCGGCCCTCCAAATCGGAACATCACGGTGGCCTTCCGCTTCAGCTCCTTGTTTTCTGCCTTTAGCACGCTTATCTCTGCTCGCGCATCCTTATACATGCGTTGGAGCAGAGCCAGCTGGGAGTTTAATTGCTGCACCTCATTTGTCCTACTCTGCAGCCGGTGCGACAAGTTTGTAACCGCCGTCATGGACTCCACACATGCCTTCAAAGTATACTGATTAGCCTCCACATCCGTTTGCACTGCCATTTTTTGCTCCACCGACTGCATCGGAAAGTTCAACGGAGCAAACCCAGTGGCGCTTGGTTGAGGTTCCAGTGCCACCGCACCAGTTCTCTCTCTTGTTGACTCGTTGAGGTCGGGAAAGAGAGTCAGCAGACCACGGGAAGACGAGGCCATTTTCTGGGCAACCAAGTGTTACAGAATATCTCTCGCAACAGAGTGTTACAGACACTCTCTCTCAGCACAACGAAGAGTTTTTCAGAGTTTTTTAGCGGGTTTTCTGCCTCAGCCTCAGCCTCAGCCTCCGCTTCGATTTATAAAGACCTTGACGCCGAGGCAGCCACGCGCATCGCGCGCCTCTTGACACCAGACAAACGGGCACGCCAGCCAAGGCACTCACGTGCCTCGCCATCATATTTGGCACGCCTTTTGATGGCACGCCTTTTGACAGATTGGGCACACCTTTTGAGGGCACGACTTTTGAGGGCTCGATATCTACATCCATGTATATCTTTTGGGCAGCCTATATACCCACTCATACAGTGTCTTCTACACCAGTCAGCTTTATCAATCCCTTTGTTTCAACCTCAAATAGGTTTCTATCTTCACACCTATTTGAGTTTGAGGGGGGGTTATACACAGTATCATGTATAAGTCGCTCATGGCGCACTCCCTAAGTCGCCCCCTTGGTACACCACCACAATCTTCTACAACGATCCGACATGACCCCGTAAACTGTCTTCTACACCGGTCCAACATGACCCCATAAACTGTCTGCTACAACGGTCCGACATGACCCCGTAAACTGTCTTCTACAACGGTCCGACATGACCCCGTAAACTGTCTTCTACACCGGTCCAACATGACCCCATAAACTGTCTGCTACAACGGTCCGATATGACCCCATAAACTGTCCCGACATTGATTCCGGTCAGCTTCTACAACGGTCCGACATGACCCGTAAACTGTCCCGACATTGATTCAGGTCAGCTTCTACATCGGTCCGACATGACCCCGTAAACTGTCTTCTACATCGGTCCGACATGACCCCATAAACTGTCTTCTACATCGGTCTGACACGACCACACAGTGTCTACTACAACGGTCCGACATGACCCCGTAAACTGTCTGCTACAACGGTCCGACATGACCCCGTAAACTGTCCTGCTACATCGGTCCGACATGACCCCATAAACTGTCTTCTCCAACGGTCCGACATGACCCCGTAAACTGTCCTGCTACAACGGTCCGACATGACCCCATAAACTGTCTTCTACATCGGTCTGACACGACCACACAGTGTCTGCTACAACGGTCCGACATGACCCCGTAAACTGTCTGCTACAACGGTCCGACACGACCATACAGTGTCTCCTATCCCATTTTTAATTGTCAGCCTATTTTTCTGTTTTGTTACTCTCTCCAAACTCAAGTTGGCTAATACCTATCCTCCTTAAGTTTGAGGGGGGTTGTTAATGTAAAATGTAAATTGTAAAATGTAAACTACCACCCACCTACCACCTCCACTACCACTCACTCCACCTACCACCTCCACTACCACTCACTCCACCTACCACCTCCACTACCACCTACACCTACTATCATCTTCTCCTCTATATATATAGGAATTGTAATATACAGATAAATCAATCAATAATCAATCAATAATAAATCAATATATACACAATTTATTCTCTCTTACTCTATCAATTTATCTTACAGTGATGTTCTCGGGATGAACTTCTCTGATGAGGGGGCGCAACCGGAAGGCTTGTTGGACGAGCCATGTGATGGCCAGGAGAAGCTCCGCGAATGTCATTAGAATCCATGGAAGTAGCGGCTGCGCATCGCCGGAGAAGAGGCGCGTGAGGTGGTAGTTGAATAAGCCTAAGACGGCGACGCTGTGGAATACCGTGTGTATTCTGTTTATGTTGGTAGAAGGTTGTGGAGTTGTATAGCTATGGAGAACCTTTGATGGATCTCTCTCTCTCTCTTCATTCTCTCTCTCTCTCTCTCTCTCTCTGTGTTTTCTCTCTCTAGCTGCTCTGTTTTCTCTCAGTCTCTCACTGTGGTCGCTAATGATGGCGATGAACAAGCCTAGGAAAGAAGATAAAAACAATTAGTAAAACAGAAACCATGACCATTTCTCTCATCCATTGACATGAGAATTGGCAGAAAGAAAGGGTTGAATTGGGTCCATAACCGCGACGAGACTGCGAAAATGTGGTAAAGGGTTTCAATCTTTGGGTTTGTCCGACGGACGGCCAAGGCGAGGCTGCCGCCCGCCGGTGAAGCGGAATTACTAAGTTCTTAACCTTGCTCTGATACCATGTTAGAATAACTGTATAGAGAAAGGGAGAGAATAAATTATGTATATATTGATGTATTGAATGTTGTGTTGAGCTCTCTCCTTTATAGAGGAGAGGGAGAATAATTACAAACCGAAAGTAAAGGCACAAACCAAACAACATTATTAAAGGTACATTATTAAAGATTTGACAGCTAATATATATACTAATATATACTAACAAATGAAGTTATAGAAGAGGAATATTGACACTTATGTAGGGGCCAAGGCGGGATTTGAATAAAAGTGCAAGGGATTGAATGTCACGATTTCATATGTAGGGACCAAAGTAGGATTTGACTAGAAATGAAGGGAATTACTTGTCATAATTTCATGTGTAGGGACTAAATTGACATTAGATATAAAATGTAGAAGTGCAAAGTATAATTTATCCAAACTAGTAATATCTAAAGTTTAAACCAAGTATGACTTTAAGGTGCCGTTTGGTAACACTTACGTTTTCAGTTTTCTGTTTATATTTACAAAAATTTTAAAAACTCAAATAAAAACTTGTTTGGTAAAATTTTTGATTTATAAGTCAGTGGTCTCAGTTTATAAATTTGGCCAAAAAATGAAAACACAAAATATGTGTTTCCATTTTGAGTTTTCAGTTTTTTTTTTTTTACCACCCACCACCAGCCACCATTTTCCACCACCGTCTTCCGCCTCCGCCACCACCACCCACCCCCACCACCACCACCACTACCCACCACCCACCACTCGCCACTATCATCCACCGCCCGCCACCACCACCTACTTGCCACCACCACTCACCACCCACCTGCCACCACCACCACCATCCACCACCAGCCACCCACCACCACCACCCACCTGCCACTCACCCGCCACCACCACCCACCACCCACCACCACCACCACCACCATCACCCACCACCCACCTGCCACCACCACCCGCCACCACCACTGACTCGTTACCACCTATCACCTGCCACCGTCACCCACCCACCACCACCACCACCACCATTCGCCACCTACCCGCCACCACCCACCACCACCCACCACCACCTGCCATCTGCCATCTGTCACCCACCTACCACCACCACCCACCACCCGCCGCTGCCGCCACCACCCGCCACCGTCACCTACCCACCCACCATCACCACCCGCCACCACCCACCATCACATGCCATCCGCCACCCACCTGCCACCACCATCCACCAGCCGCCACCACCACCACCACCACCCACTGTTACCACCCATCACTCGCCGCCGTCACCCACCCACCCACCCACCATCACCACCCGCCACCACCTACCACCACCCGCCATCCGCCACCCACCTGCCACCACCACCCACTTGCTACCACCCGCCACCGTCACCCATCCACTCACCACCACCACCCACCACCTACCCGCCACCACCACCCGCCGCCACCACCACCACAACCACCACCCACTCGCTACCACCCACCACCATCACCCACCCACCCACCCACCACCACTACCACCCACCACCCACCGTCACCACTTTCCACCACCGTCTTCTGCCGCCACTTGCCACCACTCGCCATTTCTCACTTTTTTTATATTTTAAATTTTTTTTAAACATTTTGTCAATTACCAAACGCGTTTGTAGTTTATGTTTTTCTAAAAATAAACAAAAACCAGTTTATAAAATTTTTGTAAATATAAACTAAAAACGTAAACGTTACCAAACACACCCTAAGCTTCTCATTTTAATTTGAATAAATTATATTTTATATTTTGAATTTTGTCACCGAATTGTCCCATTAGAATTTTGCACGTGCAAAACTATAACCACCTCAACGAACACTATAAATATAGTATATATTTTTAATTATATTATGCTTTTTTTTAGTTTTTGCACTGATTTTTTTTTTTCCCGTTTAAAATATTAAGAAAATGTAAGGACAATGATCAAAGTCAAATTTTGCTCAAATTAAAGGGAACCAATCATGTAATTTTACCCTGATCCAAAAACGAAACAAAAAAATAATGTAATTTTACCCATTTTGGTTTGACGAGATCTGATGGTAATGCAATGGTGGCAATATGGTCGTTCGATTGCGGATTGGTTTATTATTGCGGATTGATGGAGAAAAGGAAGAAGGTAATAAAATGGGGAAAAATGGAAAGGAATTGGTTTATTATTGTTTCAGTCTAAACACAGACCAAACAGTGTAAGATTTTGGGGAAATTCTATCTTCTGCCCACAATTATAAGTGAATAAATCAGCAGTTTAAAAAAAAATAAAAATAAAAAAGGTAAATTATATCAGTTCCTTTATTTGAACCAAATTTACTTTGGTCATCGTAATTTTAGTTTGAATAATTTAATCTCTACACTTTGAATTTTATTATAATGTGATCTATCTGTCATGTGTGATTAACATTTGAATAGAAAAAAATCATGTGTAAAATTAGATGAATCAAAATGAAATTTCAAACAAACTAAAAGGACTACCGGGCTTTGGTGCACATAATCTTTTTATTTTCAAATTTTTATAGTAAATGATGGAGGAATCACATTTGTAACAAAATTAAAAATATATAGATCAAATTATTTAAATTAAAATTAAGAAAACTAAAGTGATATGAATGTGATTTAGCCTAAATATATATATATATATATATATATATGTACAATTCCGATTTAAAGCACTAAATCAACAGCTCTAAAATCATCACTAATGAGCTGGCAAGTGCAAGAAAAGAAAAAAAAAAAAAAAAACAAACAAACAAACAAATGCCAAACTATTACATCAACAGTGGAATCCACATGATGTCATGTCATTAGTGGTGTTGAATTAGTGATAATGATGTTTGTGTCTTGCGTTTTTTTTTTGGTCATTAGAACTCATTAATTTAGAGAGATGTATCATTGTTGTTATTTATAGAATCATAAGTGTAATTAACCCAAAACAGCATGTAATCTCCTCCTCCAAGTCTTGTGCAAAATGCACCGGAGCTCGTTAGTTTCCAACATTTTAGTGCGTCTCTTATGTTTTGCACAAATAATCTCTAATGTTTTAAATGTTTCAATTTATTAATTTTGTTTTGCCTATAATTGATAACGGAAGTGAGAACATTTTTATCAAATCACCTATGACACTAAATAAGTTAACGATTAAATTGACACAATTGAAAACATCGGGGAGCAAAATGAAACTAATCACACATTTTTTTTTTTGCTGATATTTAAATGTAATTTGATGAAAATGCTCTTACTTTCGTTATTAATTTTAAATGGAAACGGAGGTAGAAACCATTTACTACAAAATTAATAGATTGGAAATCAAATTGACACATTTAAAATATCAATGACCAAAATGATACAAGACACAAACTAGGAAAAATGTAATTAATCCAACTCAAAAATGAAGTAAAATGTGCGTGATTGATGTTATGTACTAAGAAAAAATATTAAAAACATATATAAATTTTGAATTCGTGGTGTAGATTTAAATTTGGTGTAATATGAATCACGCTCAAAATAAATCATATCTACACATTTCAAATTCTAACACTTTTTGAATGGGAAAATCTACAATGTACAGTTGGCTCATCAATGTGAAAGTAAGGTTGTTATTAAACATGTAATCTCTTCCAGAAAGGAGATTATTAAGACAAAAATATTACATTCCAATTGATTACCCCATAAAAATTCATCTCTTTCAATGTATTTCAGATCCTAAAAGAGTGTCTTTGATGAAATGCAATTTAGATGCAACATCATTAATCTCCATTCTTTCTCTAGGCAAATCTGAAGAACAATTGACTCCAATTTCAAGTATCAAACTCAAGCACTCCAACATCCTTTCACCCCTTATGAAGTTTTCTTCTTCTTCTCCTTCGGTTTGAAAAAGTATTGGGTCTGAAATCTCTGATATACTGCCAGACAAAGCCTCTTTGACAAAGCTATGGAGGCTTAAACCATCTTTAAATATTTCATCAGTGGGTCTCTTCCCTGTAAACATTTCTAACACGAGGATACCAAAGCTGTATATATCACCATATGCTGAGACCTCACTTCCCATACCATATTCTGCAAGCAAAATGCATTTGTAAAGGGCAAGACAAAATATTGGATATAAAAGACAGAAATGCTTCAGAAATAGAAAAAGTCAAAGATCTGTGCATAGAAAAAATAATGTGTTGCCCAAATCACACATGCAATTTTCTTTACACTTTTTGGTAAACAAAACAATTAAGAATAAATGAAAGCATATTCACCTGGGGCAGTATAACCTATTGTTCCCCTTATGCCAATAGATCTTGTTTCACTTGTAGATAAGTCATGGGTGGCATGGGCTGCAAGGAATTTTGCTAATCCAAAATCACCTACATGCCCAGTCATATCTTTGTCCAGAAGAATGTTGCTTGGCTTAAGATCGCAGTGGACTATTGGTGTTTGACCTTGGTTGTGAAGATAATTTAGTGCACAAACAATATCAATGACTATATTTAGTCTTTGAAAAAGATTTAACTTCCTAAACTCTTCATTTGATAAATCTTCATTGGGATTTGGATGTAACCACTCCTCAAGGCTCCCATTGACCATGAACTCATAAATCAGGGCCTTGAAGTCATTACCCTGATAATCTACTGTTGAACATGCTGTTAGCACTTTGACAAGATTTCGATGTCTGATGTTTCTCAAGGCCTCACATTCGGATACAAAACTCTTCGAAGCTCCATGTCGCAAAAGGTTGAGTACCTTCACAGCGACAATTCTTCCATCAATAATTCCTTTGTACACAGACCCGAAACTACCAACACCGATTAAATTGAAAGATGAGAAGCCATCAGTGGCTTTAACAAGAGTTTGGTAAGACACCCTCAAGAGTGAATTTTTTGATGAATCTGAAGGAGTTTCTTTTCTTCTATTTCTGAACTGGCAAAGATAGAGAACACACCCCACGAGAGCTAGTCCTACAACCCCAAAGGGTATAGAGAGTGCTAAAGTTAAGGCACTGTTTGATCTCCTATTTTCATGCTCTTTGAAGTTGCATTTAGGTAGCTTCAATTCAGCTACCCCCCCACAGAGCTTACTATTTCCCACTACTGATATTTTACTTGCATTACTAAATACACCTTGTGTTGGTACTACACCTTCAAAATTATTAAAGGACAGATTCAAATTTTGCAACAAAATAAAGCTCTCCAAGTACACTGGAATTTCACCAGACAAGCTATTATTCGCGAGATCCAACTCACTAAGGCCTCTCAAGAAACTCAAAGAAGAAGGAATGGTTTCGTTGAAAAAGTTGTTCCCCAAACGTAGCGTTTCCAGGCTTGTGCAGCTACCCAGAGTGCTCGGAATTTCACCTGATAATAGGTTCTTAGAGACATCCAAGTAACCAAGGTTTATCAACTTTGCAACTTCCATGGGAAGAGAACCACTCAATTGGTTTTGGGATAGGTCTAGATATACAGATAAGGATGAGATAGAAACAACTTGTTTTGGTATGGTACCATTAAGGTTGTTTTGATAAAGATCCAACTTTTGCAAATTACTACAATTCCCTAGGCTCGGAGGAATGTTTCCCTGAAAATTATTTCGTCCTAAAACAAGTATACTTAACAAACTGAGATTTCCTAGGGAAGATGGAATGTTACCAGACAATGAATTGTTGAAGACATTCAATTCGTGTAGATTTTGAAGCTTTCCAATCTCACTTGGAATAGCACCAGTGAGTTGGTTAAGATCCATATGCAAACTCTGCAAGCCAACAAGATTTACAATCCCAGGTGGAATGCTTCCGAATATCTGATTGTCGTCTAGATACAAAAGTTGAAGATTACTCGAGAGATTACCGATGGATTCTGGCAACTTGAAGTTAAACATGTTAATATTCACGCCCAAAACCTTTAAATTGGTGGCATTGATCAAAGAAGATATAAAGTTCAAGTCATTATCTTCCTCGGATTCAAGCCGATTGTCGGAAATGCTTAGCCACTCGAGGTTTTGCAGCCTCGCTAAATTAGGAACCTTTCCAGTAAGGTTGTTTTCAAACATTTCTAGGTCATGGAGTTTAGATGCATTCGATATTGAAACCGGAATTGATCCTGTAAATTGGTTGTAACCAATGCTGAAGAATTCAAGATTGGGAAGAGTGATACCCAAGTCCCAGGGAAGACTTCCCTGTATTTGGTTAGTATTGACATCAAACACTGTGAGAGAAGAGTGGTTGAAGAGCGAAGGAGGGATGGCACCAGACAACATGTTCGCGCTGAGTACGAGCTCCTGAAGATTCTTCAATTGACCAAAACCATCAGGAATGCTGCCATAAAACTTGTTATCATATAAAGACAGTCCGCGAAGAGATGACAAATTCGCGAAAGGAGAGATACTCCCTGTAAGATCGTTGGCCTCTATAATTACTACCACAAGCTTCGACAAGGATCTGAGCTCCACAGGAACTTCTCCTACCAGCCTATTGTAAGAAAAATCGATTTCAATGAGGTTAGTGCAACGAGATATATTTACTGGAATTCGGCCACCAATTGAATTGTTGTTCAGCTGCAAAATCTGCAGCCTTGGCAAACAGCCAATTTCCGGGGGAATTTCATTGCCAAAGCTATTGTTCTGAAGCAGTAATTCCGTCAGAAAGCTTAAATTCCCAAGGTGTGGTGATATCGATCCCACCAGTTCCCGGGACTGTAAGTCCAAGGCGGTGACCCTCTGATGCCTGCGGCCACACGTAACGCCTTGCCATTGGCAGAAGTGGATAGAGTCATTCCAGGAGCTCAAAACATGCAGTGGATCCTCAACTATTTTGGCTTTGATTGCTAGTAATGAAAGTCGGTCCGTCTCGTTCCCCATTAGCCAGGAGCTGGATGTGGTAGCAGTAAAGCCAGAGTTGAGAATGCTCAAACAACATAAGAGTATTAGATGAATATGCAAATTGTGTACTAGCCATGACATGCTCGAGCTTAAGCTTGGAAGCCCCATTGAGCAAAGAAATGTATGGCTGTGTTTTGGTGAATTACTTTTTTTGCCAAGTATATTGCATGGCCGGCTCATGAGCATGCGGCAAAACGGCCACTTTGACCCGCTAGATTTGGACTAAAAAAAAAAAAATCCATTTAGAAAAAAATTCTTATAATATTTAACCCGGTTTTTTTTTTTTTTGTTAGACCTCAATTAAATAGAAAGCCCCAACACTAAACTCAAAAACAAAACTGTTTTTATTAGTAGAGGACCTCAATTACTTTACTTATCAAAATAAGTTTAATGCTTAATAGAACTTAAGTCCAAAAATAAAATTATTTTATTAGTGGAGAGCCCAAAGTAATTGATTTTACTTTAACAAACTTCTATTCAATCCAATTCACCATTCGAAAATTGAACTTTCTTAGGTTTTGATATTCTCTCCAGATGCCTTCAGATTTTGTATCATTTCAACTTCTACTTCAATTGTTTGTTAAATTTACTTAAATATTAAAATCTTTGGAATTTGAATAGATTTTTGCTTGTTGACTTTTGGATATATAGCATTGTTTATTTAATTATACTTCCTAGAAATTATATATCTGTATATGAAAAAGAAAAAAAAATAGTATAATTAATTCATTCTCAATAAAGGGCTTTTGGTCTAATTTTGCAACTAAAAATTCAAGAATAATAACTCTAGATTGTGATGATGTGGTACAACTAGTTCAATTTTACTTTAATGTTATAACTCTAGATTTTTGTGTAATATTTTCTTTGTGCATGTATAAATGGTTAAAAATAAAACAGTACTAGATTTTATTTTTTAAAATTTTTATAATAATTTTCTTAATTAATTTTATCTTTTTAAGTAATGTATAAAAATATTAAGGCTCTATAGACTTTGAATACTCAGGACCGGTCAAGCACTTTAGTAATAATTATGAATATTTTTAATTTGTATCGTTCATAAAGAACAAAGCAAAGAGACCCAAAAAATGTTATCATATATTTTTTTATTAGAAAATGTGAATTTCAATAATTATTTGAAGGTGAGGTGGTTGGGGAGTCATGGAGGAGAAAAATTATCAACCAACATCTTTAATTTAATAAAGAAGACTTGAGTGACACACAATATGTGTGTCTTCACTTTTTTTTAATATATTATTTATTGTTTTTATTTACTTAAATTGCATACGCATACCGCTATATATTGTGATATTAATATATATATATATATATATATTACTTATTTAAATTGCACACACAATTATTTATATTAATTTGGAAAAGAATAAAAGTTGAAGATAAGGTTGTATTTGTCTTTGTAATTGTATTTCAACTTTGGCTCCATTTGCCAACAGCCCTATGAATGCTAAATCAATTTGCCTCTAATTAAACGGCTGATGTAAGAAATTCTTAATTAGGTAATAATAAAAATATTTAAATTTATTTTCTATTTTGAAATACTTTTAATTTAAAATTTTCTGCCATTCAAGCCGGCCCATATACTACTTAATAACGTTTAGAGTCATTTACCAAACTTTGCCCCTCCGGATTGGGCTTATGCTTTATTTCTAAATCCAGCCAAAAACAAAATAAAAAATTTCAAATCCACCCACATAGCCGGATATTGTTTAATATAAATTTTTTTTTTTTGTATTTTGAAATAAGTTATAATTAATTTAATTATTTGTGTGTTTCTTTAACCTATTCAAACAAAACTAGTAGTTCACATTTTATAAATAATTATTTACATAATTAGTAATACATAATTTATGCTAATAAAAATAAAAACAAACAATATAAAACATGCATATGCATGTTTTATTTAGAAATATATATTGTATAATATAGTTTGTGAGAGGGCTGAGTTGACTGGGTTTGAAATAGTCTTTCCTAACACAGCGCATTCTATAATGGGGGACTTACAGGCCGGTCCTGTTGACCAAATTTATTTACCTGTAAATGCTGCTCATTTTTCACCTTTCAATATCCCCAAAATGCCCTTCTTACACCTCCTTCAACAACCCAATCATCAAATCACTGCCATGACCTACCACCTCCCACATCTAGCTATCGACAAGTACTTCCAACCGCCGGTGATAACCTTCAGCAACCTTCGGTGCTCACTATTGTCACTATCTCCTAAGATTTGATGGTAATAGAAGAAGAAGAAGAAGAAGAAAAATGTGTGTGTGTGTGTGTGTATGTATGTGTGTGTGTGTGTGTGAGAGAGAGAGAGAGAGAGAGGAGAGAGAAAAGGAAAGGTCTTAGTAGAAAATTGTTAGCCTTCGTGTCGTAGATCAACATAACCATGCCTTTACCATCTGCTCTTTGTCCTCTTTCCAGTGATAAATTTATCACTGATAGATTGATCCATCCAACATATTCACATCTACAATGACAAATCAGTGGTAAATTCATCATTGTATAAATATAAAATCAGTAACAATATACAACATATTCAACAAATCAATGATAGATTAATCATACTTCATATTCATCTCTCTCTGGTGACAAAAATGATAAATTTATCACTAACTGTTTGTTAAAAAATTACAAAAAGAAAATCTCATCATCATCGTCACAAATTAACGCAAGATTAAAAGACATATTTAGTAATAAATTTAGTAGTGATAAACACATTCACTAATAAATTTCTCACTAGTTTGTTAAAAAAAAAAAAAAAAAAAAATCTAGTCATTATCGTCACAAATCAACACAAGA
This sequence comes from Camellia sinensis, assembly GCF_055761805.1. Taxonomy (NCBI): domain Eukaryota; kingdom Viridiplantae; phylum Streptophyta; class Magnoliopsida; order Ericales; family Theaceae; genus Camellia; species Camellia sinensis. Next base: position 39,959,392 of record NC_138961.1, on the reverse strand, counting down.
TTCAAAGAAATATATCAGTGATACATTTATCACTGATACGGTAGATTTGGTTTAAGAGAAATGAAAAGAGAGAGAGGGAGTGAGGAAGAGGGAGGTGATAAATATAATATGAACAAAAATCAGTGATAAATTTATCATTGTATTAATATCAAAATTCCAACAGCAGCAGTCCACAACATATTAAATAAATCAGTGATAAATTTATCAGATTAGTTCAACATGTTTTACAAATGTAGATCTTCACCAACACACTGTAGAAAGAGTCTCAATCTCATCGGTAGCCATGTAAAGTACCAAATTGGCGTTGAAGATGGTAGATCGGCATTGAAAATAAATAGATTTGAAGCCATTGGTGAAGTTCGATGTTGAAGATGGTGGATTGATGATTGAAGAAGAATGACAGTGATGGCAGATGAAGGATGGAGGATGGAGGAAAAATGACAGTAATGGCAAAAAATGAAGGAAGACAATAATATTAAGCGAGCGAGTCAAACGGTTGAGAGATAGTGAAGTATAGATTGGCGACAGTGGAGATGGTTAGTGAACAATGGTGGTGGTAGTGGCCGGCGAAGGTGGTGGTGGTGACTGGTGGAGGTGGCGGTGGTTAGTGATGGATGACAATGGTGGTTGCGGGTGGATGGCCATGGCCATTGCTACAATGGTGGTATTTTCTAGAGAGAGAGAGAGAGAGATATGAGAAATAAGAAGAATTTTAGGAAAATGATCAAGAGATAAGTTCATACAAATTGAAAAAATTAATGAGTAATTGTAACGCCCGCATCCTTTAATCCTTTGGAGAGTGTGTTTAATATCCTTATTTTTATCTTGGAAGTCTTTGGAGTTATTGTCTATTGGTTTTGAAGGAGTATAATCTGATTTAAACTCGTTGGATTTATTCGTTCACGTTTGTTCTTGTCAAAAGTTCCTTAAAAACTTAGAAATTTTGCCTTGGGGTCGACACTAGCCTTCCTAAGGGTCGACCCTTGCATGCTGTCATGTTTCTGGAGGTGTCGCTAGAAAATAGGGTAGACACCAGCCTTCCTAAGGGTCGACCCTTACTTGTTGGTGAAGTTTCTGGGGGTGTTGCTGGAAAATAGGGTAGACACCAGTCTGGGAGAGGGTCGACCTTCTTATGTTATGGAATTTCTGTGTTAGTTGTTGGAAAACAGGGTCAACCCTCTCCTGTCAAAGGGTCGACCCCCTTGCTTGTACTAGATTGCCTTTTTTACATAAAGGGTCGACCCTCCTGCCCAAAGGGTCGACCCCTGCGTGTTTTTTTTAGATTTTTGGGCTGGTTTGGGTCTTACCTTTGGGGGATTTTTAGGCCTATTATATTATTGACCTTAGGGCTACTTTTCTGCCACTATAAATAGGCTCCAAACATGGTTTCATTTCACTTTTCTCCTCTTTCCTCTCTCTCAATCACGAGTTCTCCTCTCTCTCTCTCTAAACTCAAGTTTTGGCACTAAGATCCCTAGATCTACTCACCTAGAGTGATCTTGTCACCATGGTCCTTTGAAAAAAAATGTAGATCTTGTCAAGGGCATCATTTTGGTCCGAAGAGTTCGTGGTTTCATCACCATTGATGTTTGGGTCGTCATCTCTTGGCTTCAAGAGGTAGGGGTTTCTAGTTCTCTTTGAATACCCTCTTTTATGGATAGATTTGTCGTATTTTCTTTATATAAATACAAAAGTTCACATTTTTATGCATATTGTGATGAATCATGAGATTGGGGGTTAGGGTTTGAAGAGAGTTGGGTTTATTTGTTGAGTTATGTAGAATTGTGTTGATTATGTTGAAGTGAGCTAACTATGTTGAATTGTGTTGAATCATGGTGAGTTGTGTTGGGTTGTGTTGAGTTTGGGTTGAGTTGTGTTGGGTGTGTGGAGTTTGAGTTGAGTTGTGTTGGGTGGTGTTGTGTTGGTACCTGAGTGGGGAGTTGAAAAATGATTTTTCGGTGCCCACAACCATCTGTATCATAGCCGGTAAATGTGGGGGATTGTTTTAAAAATTGAAAAATGATTTTTCAGTGCCCACAACCATCCATATAATAGCCAGTAAATGTGGGGGGTGGTTTGAATTCAAGGTGCCCAATTGCCTTGTCTAGGCTTATTGCTAGACGAATGTGGGAAAAGTGTTTTTGGGTGTCCACAGAGTCCTGCCGCATTATAGCCGGCAAAGGTGGAAAAATGATTTTTGGGTGTCCACACAGTCCTGCCGTATTGTAGCCGGCAAAAGTGGAAAAACGGATGGTTTTCGAAAATGTTTTGGGTGCCTACGTCCTGCCGTATAATAGCTGGCCAATGTGGGGGATGGTTTTAAAAACTTGAAAATGGTTTTCAAAAAAAGATATGGTTTTTGAGAAAATGATTTTTGGGAGTTCACTTCTCGCCATATAATAGCCGACAAAAGGTGGAATGCGCTATGAATTGGGTGCCCGCTATCCCACCGTATCATGTCGGCAAAAGGTGGAATGTGTTATGAAGTGTGTTGAGTTCAGTGATGATATATGTAACTTATGATAAACTTGTGAAATTACCATTTGGTGTGTAAATTGGTATGGAATGGGAATGCATATAGAAATTATTTGAAAATAATGGAAAATGAAATAGTAGTTGGATAAGGGATTGGTGATAAAGAACTCACTAGGTTGTTTGTATCTATAAGGAAAAATTAAAAGTTTTATTTTATGATTAATTTAGAAATTGAACTAAAAGGATGTATTATCCTTGGGATATGTTGAATTATGATTGATAACGCACATGTGGATATAATGTAGTTATGATATGTTGAATTATAATTGATAATGCAAGTGTGGATGTGATGTAGTTATTAGATAAGTAGGAATTTAGTATAGGATAACAATTATTGACTGTAAAAGAGATTTGGATTTTTGTATTGAGGGGTTACAGCAAATATGAATAGATGGGTGGGAATAGCACGTATGTGGGATGTTTTTGAAGTATTAAGGGAACTTGGACTTGAGGGTATGGCGTTATAATAAATGTAACTAGAAAAGGGGAGAATGAGAAATAAAAGAGGAATATTTTGGAATGTGTTAATAAATATAAAATGATGTGGTTCCTTAAACACGTTTGTTTCCAAAAAGGATTTTTGGTTTTCTGATAAAAATGATAGTTTTTTATGGTTAAAGGTTTTCCTTAAATATTCAAATAAATTTTGAGAAAAAGGTACTTTACATATGATATTTTGAAATTACAAAACGTCACCTACTATATGGTATCACCCTGCATGCATGATCATTTCTATCTATAGGATGGTTATTGTTTTAGAACTACGAGATTCCTACTGGACAATTGTGCTCACCCATTTGGTTTCATTTTTTTTACAGGAAGAGAATTCTGAGTGATTGGCTGAAGGATTAGGAAGTTTATGTAGATCTTGTGTGCAATCTCTTTGTATTTTGATGTTTGTAATTATTTATTTGTAACTCTGTAGTGGGAGCTTGGCATGTATTATATTTATTGTTGTACTCATCATGAGAGAGAACATGTACTATTATGTTTCTATTACTCAAGGGTAATAGATATTTTTAATTAAAAAAAAATAGACCTAAATTTCAGGCTTTTGGTAATGTTTCCGTGTAATTAAAATTGGGGCGTGACAGTAATAAATATTATAAACAATTAAAGATTTAGAAAGTATTTGGGATGATTTAAATAGGGATTTTTACCAGTTGGTAGCAGGGACAAAATCAGGATAAAAAAATATAACAGGATTTCTTAGTGCATGAGATAGAAACTTAGGACCTAATGGATAATAGATTCAATTATTAAGATCGACTGGTAAAAATCCCTTCTATAATTGAGTTTCAACTTGGCTCTATGGGTCTAAATCATAATCCAACCCTTATAAATCATAAACGGGCTTGGTGAATCATTAGACCTATATCCACATGTACTTGCCGTAATCCCATCATCTCTAATCCAATCAAATAAATAAAATTTTACATTAAAAATAAATAAATAAATAAATAAAATAGCTCACATCCCGTGAAATAAACATACCACCATGGTTGGACATTATTATTATAAGAGCAGTTTCATTAAGCTAGATAAATTTTTATTATATTTTAATTTAAAAACTATTTTTTTATGTTGGCTATACATTTTTTAATACATTCCCCACCAAACACATTGATAAGAGTGAAACTTGTGAATAGAACGAGGTTGTTCTACCTTTGAATTTTTGTAGCTCTTGAACTTGTTTAATGGATTCCTATCATCTCAGAAGAGTTTTGATGAGGCAAAAAAGTTTCAGAAAATCATTTGTATGAAGAAAAAAATAATGATAAAAAATATTGGGAATCTTGCACCTAAGAGCATCTCCAAAGGAGTTGACAAAAGAGCTACCAAAATTATAATTTGGCAAAAGTAACAACAAAAAGGGTCTCGAATGGCCTGTTATTCTTCTTGCCAAATACAGTCGATGCCATTTCTGTTTTCAAATTTGACAGGAAGAATAGCAGGTGACAAACATGCCACATCATCAAAGATCAACAGATTTTTGGCTCCAAATTAGTTGAAAAAACAAAATGCATTCACCAGGAAAACCTCTCAAAATCTTTGATTTTTTTTTTCTTGCAAAATTCACCATTTGTTATCACAGAATGTTCACCATTCGTTTATTTTTACAAAGTTCACCAGAATTGAGGGGAAAAAAATAGAATTCCCAAACACAAATTTATCTGCAATTTCAAAATGATCATTTAAAAACTAGTTACACAAATTTTGCAAATTCACAAATTTTACAAATTTCAGTCAACAACAAATCACAAATTTCAGAATGAATTTAGAACAAATCAAACTCAAATTTCACAAATTTATATAAATTTCTGAAACGAATTTAGAAGAAATACCTGGATTCCAGTATGATTGATGAACTTGTTCTTCATCTCAACCTCCATCGACCTCTAGGGCTTGTTCCATCGAACTTCGCAATCCGTGGTGTTCCATCAAACCCAAATAGTGGTGTTCCAAATAAAGGTATTCCATCGAACTTCGTGATCGGCGATAGGTAATCGGTTCTGGTGGTGGTGATAGAAATCAGGGAGAGAGAGAGAGAGAAATGACTAGTTTTGGCGATCGCCTATGGTGGTGGTGATGATCAAAATGAAGTGGTGATGGTCAAAATGAAGATACAGAGAAAAGGGTTTCTGATGATGAAGATGGAGAGAAAGGGGGTTGCGGGGTTGCCTCTGCTGTGGATGAAGATGGAACACCACAAAGAGAGACATAGAGAGAGAGAGAGAGACAGAGAGATAGAGAGAAGCTCTCAACAGCCTACTGGTTTGGATGTAAGAGAGAAAGAGGATATTGTCTTGGAATGCATAAAGGGGATGCTTCTAGATGGTTGATCTCAATCGTTGGATTGTGGGTAGGTGAACGTTGGCGATGGTGTCTTGGAAATGAAAATGAGACGTTGTGCTCTTTTTTCCTTTTAAAAAAAAAGTTATAGAACAACAGCTACAAATGAACAGTCATAATTTTTTTTTTGGGGGTCTCAACAACTATTATCTACAAACGGTCATATTTTGTATTTCTATAAATAAAAACCCTCAATCTCAGTTTCATTTCACAACAAACATTTCAAATTACATTTTTCTTTTTCTCCTCTCTTTATCTCAATTTCATTTTGTTGGAAAAAATGGTTTTTTTGGTGACTTTAATTTAATATTAAAGTGTGGTGACTTTAATTAAATATTAAAGTGGGTCCCAACCATTTATTGTGTTGGGTCCAAGTGGGCCAAAAACCATTGAGAATTGAATAAGAAATTGCCTCGAAATTGCCTCATGATGTTAGATTTATGAATGTGATTTTAAAGGTATTTAAATCCTTTTTCTTGGCTAAAGGGTGTGAACCCATTGGGCATCCAAACTTTTCATCTTTCTGGAAAGGGGTTATGGATCTTAGTTAATGGGGCTTTAATGACCAGCCATAAAGGCTGGTGGCTCTTCCTCTCTCCCCTATACATGTATAAATTGAGACCCTCCTGTCAAGTCTTAATATAAAAATTTTTGCTTCCATTTTACAAGTCAGTTTGTCAGAAAGTTCCTACTGTGAGAGAGTGCTGCCACTGTTTTTGTTCGCTAAGCTAAACAGAAAGTGCTTCTGCCATAGCTGATTTTTAACTGTCGTATCCTAGGAGACAGATGCCAGGATTTCTCAAGCACTCGACTCGTGAGGCAGCTAAATCTGTTTTAAGGAAACTGCTACCATGCAGACTTCGGTTTGGTTTTTTTACCATTTTATTGTTTTGTGTATTTATGTTGAAATTTAGTTGTAATTATTAGCATATGTTCTTGGAATATAATTTTGATTTCTTCATAAATCTATTTATTTAATTTCACAATTTGGATAACAAGCTTAAAATAGATCTTTTATATATTTTCTATGAAATTGATCGAATAGATTTATATAGACAATTAGGTTAGCTTTGTATAATGTTACTAGGAACTGTTGCGGAATTGCTCACTGTTTCAATGATACAAAATATAAATTTGCATGTTTAGAGATTCAAGTAATTTATATGCATGGCAAATCTTCTGGGATGAGGAAGAAGCCTCCCGTGAACAAGGGCTCTTAGCTGGGGCCAATGGGTGGTGTTGCAAAGAAGCTGGCATACAAGCCACGGGAACCTGGTTATCGGTTCTTTGGGAAGTACTACAACTGTGGTAGCGAGGGGTTTTAGTTTTACTAGGGCTACACGCCACATCTGCTCCGAGAAGGAGCTGTTTACAACTTTCGAACCGGTTACAAACGGTGAAAAGTTGTTTCTGGGAAACTTTACTACCTCATTTGTTGAGGGAAAGGTGGTCCTGAAGTTAACCTCAAGAAAGAGCTAACCTTGAACGAAGTCTTGTATGTTCCAGACATTCGTAAGAATCTTGTCTCTAGGTCTCTTCTCAGTAAACATGTTTTCGTATGGTTTTTGAGTCCGACAAGGTCGTTCTAACGAAACACAAGTGTGAAACTTGTGTTGAAGCGAAGTGGACAAGATCCTGTATGAGTTATGGAAGGCATTAAGCCTTCTTATAAATTCTTACGAATGTGGGGGTGTCTTGCAATAGTGGCGATTCCTACACCCTAACGGGTTAAGGATAGGCCCGAAATCCATTGACTGTATATTCATTGGTTATGCACATAATAGTAGTGCATATCGGTTTCTTGTACATAAGTCTGAAACTTTAGACATTCATAGGAATACCATCATGGAGTCAAGGAATGCATGTTTCTTTGGAGACATTTTTCCTTGCCGAACCCAAGAAGGGGTTCTGAGGTTTTGGAGCAATTTGATGAGCTTGCTAGTGATGATGATCATTTTGATTATCAAGTTGAGAATCAAGGTGATGATCAACATAGAAGGAGTAAAAGGGCTAGGATGTCCAAGTCTTTTGATCCAGACTTCTTGACTTATATGTTGAGAACGAACCTCAAACTTTCCACGAAGCTGTGACTTTTCCTGAGAGTCCTTGATGGAAAGAAGCGATCAAAAGTAAGATTGACTCCATCTTACAGAACCACACCTGGGAGTTGATAGATTTACCTCCAGGTTGTAAGCCTTTAGGCTGCAAATGGTTTTTTAAAAAGAAAGATGAAGGCCAATGGGTCTATTGACAAGTATAAGGTGAGGCTCGTTATCAAAGGGTACAGGCAACGATAAGGCCTGGATTACTTTCATACGTACTCACCTGTAACTAGGATAACATCCATTCGCACGGTGATTGCGATAGCAGCTTTGCGCAATCTGGAGATACACCAGATGGATGTAAAGACAGCTTTCTTAAATAGAGATTTGAATGAAGAAATCTACATGAAGCAACCTGAACGGTTTTCAGCTCCAGGGCAAAGCAAGAAAGTCTGTCAACTTGTCAAATCATTGTATGGTTTGAAGCAAGCGCCTAAACAATGGCATGAGAAGTTTGACAACGTAATGTTGTCAAGTGGGTTTAGAATCAACGAATGTAACAAGTGTGTTTATGTCAAAGACACTGACAGAGGTTATGCCATTTTGTGTCTATATGTTAATGATATGCTCATTATAGGTAGTAATGATGAAATGATTAAAACTACCAAGAAGTTGTTAAATTCTAAGTTTGACATGAAGGATATGGGCATTGCAGATGTTATTCTGGGAATTACGATTACCAGGACATTTAGCAGAATTGTACTTTCTCAGTCTCATTATGTTGATAAGATACTTGAGAAGTTTAGTGGATCAGATACGAGTGTGCCATCGACACCTGTAGACTTAAGTCTATATTTTACCAAGAATGATAAAGAGAGTGTCTCTCAGTTAGAATATTCTTGGGTAATTGGAAGTTTAATGTATCTGATAAGTTGTACAAGGCTGGATATAGCTTACTCGGTTAGCAGGCTTAGTAGATACACAAGTAATCCTAATGCTTCTCATTGGAAAGGCATTGTGCGGGTGTTAAGGTATTTACGCTGCACTCGGGATTATGGGCTGCATTATACTCGATATCCAGTGGTGCTAGAAGGCTATAGTGACGCAAATTGGATATCAGATTTAAAGGACTCAAAGTCCACTAGTGGATATGTGTTCTCTCTTGGTGGGTGTAACGCCCTCAAAATAACAACATTAAACCCATCAGATAAGACATGCATTTACATATAAACTAACCACATTCTTTTATACATTAGAGTTCCATTACATAGGTATTACATGTTATCATCAAAACAAAATGCCCTACGGGCTTACAGCTTTCCAAGTTAACACTTGGTTACAACAAAAGAGTACTAACTCGTTTACACATTAAGCCCTTGGCTTGAAGTTACATGTAATACATCAAAAGTTAAGCGACAAAAGTATGTCCGCCTCTAGCCTCCCAGCTATGTCCTTGGAGGTGGCATGCTACCTGCACCTGAAAATGATATTCCCATATAGGGTGAGCCACAGCCCAGTAGAAATATACTAAACCAACCATGAACAATGACTAAAAGATTAGCAATTGATAGATGGCTAACACAGATACATTCACATAAATTACACATTTATGTCATACAACTTATGAGTCTAAGTTACCTTTCATTTTCCCTTTTTCAACAGATAAGCATGCTAGCTCTATCATCATTTCCATAGATATGTATAAAAACTATATCCCACATTCAGATAAGCATATAAGCTATATCCACATTCTCAACAGATATGTATAACAACAATATCCACAGATAAGCATATAAGCTATATCCACACTTCACAAAGATAAGCATATGAGCTCTATCTTCACTTCTCTAGACAAGCATATGAGCTGTATCTACGGAGTTCATCCCCTATCTTCTCCCAACACTATCCGGTTTAGAGGTACATCCCCTATCTTCCCCTAAACCGCGGAGTACATCCCCTATCTCCTCCTCTACACATAACGTATATAAACACATTGGTTCTATATACAATCACCCAATACATACAGATAATGTTTTCTATCAACCGTCAAGTTCCATGACATACTTCATTGATTAGTTTCAGTTTGCCTAATCATCATGCATTGTCTACAACAATCACGACTATCCTCCACCGATAGCCCAAAGCAGTTATTTCTAAACAGAAAATAAATGCACAAATGGATATTCAATCAACATTTCATTCCCTCACTTCTCGCCATTAATTATCCCAATTAATCAATAATGTAATTAGGTCATTATCCATAATTACCATTTCAACCCTTAGGTCCCATTTTCATCAATGATTTAACATTCATTCAATTTCTCTATGCCAAACATGCATCCAGGTTTATTATGAATAAAACCCCAACTTTTGTAAAATTACACAAAAGCCCCAAACTTTCACAAAATTACCAAACCAAGCCCAACATCTCAAAATACCAAAATTTAAAGACAAAATCCATAGAGAGGAGTAGGATATCCCTACCTCAAATTCGGAGTTCCAAGGGAGAAGACGACAAAACCCAACGTGCTCCAAAACCCGAGATTTTCAGATTAAAATGAAGCCCTCGACGATCAACAACTTTTTTGTAAAGGCCAAAGGTGAGCAAATCACTCCTACTAGATCAAAACCTAGAGAGAAGGTAGAGTCTAGAGTGAGAGGCTCAACAATGGTGATTTTGGAAAAGTAGGAGAGAGAAGAGAAAGTGAAAAAGTGATTTGAAAAGTCACAATTTCGGGACTTAAACCCAGTCGCCCGCTCGAGCGTAAAACACCCCGCTCGAGCATCACTCACAGACTCCCGCTCGAGCGTCCAAACTTCCGCTCGAGCGCCGGATGCACTCTCCCAGCACTTTTGCAGAACCAGGCCTCCGCTCGAGCTCACAACTCTACGCTCGAGCGGCACTCACTCAACCCCGCTCGAGCGGCCAATACCACGCTCGAGCGTACAACACTGCACAAGAAATACTGGATGGGTGTATTCCCCGCTCGAGCGCCAACATCCCCGCTCGAGCGGACAGGCCAAAAATCTGGGCAACTAGTTTTGGTTTCTAAACTCAACCAACCTGTAACAAACCTGCCCAACACATCCTATAACTCAATTACGAAGTAAAGAGGATGTAAACAAAATAATAAACAACTACCAACATCCACGGACACATGTCCGGATCACTGTACAACAAGGGTAAACCCGGGATCGCTATAGTGGGGCAGCCGTGCCTTGGAAGTCTTCCAAGCAAACGTGTATATCCAGATCAACGATGGAATCAGAGTTTATTGCTTTTGATAAAGCAACGAAAAAAGCTGAATGGCTTCACCATTTCATTGAAGACATTCCACGTTGGTCTAAACCTGTGCCAGCTATTTGTATTCATTGTGATAGTCAATCTGCAATTAATAGGGCATAGAGTAATATGTATAATGGAAAATCCAGACATACCCGTCGTAGACATAATTCCATACGACAACTACTCTCGAATGGAGTTGTCTCTTTAGACTATGTAAAGTCTAAAGGACAACATTGCAAATCCACTAACCAAAGGGTTAAATCGAGTGTTAGTCGAGACGTCATCAAAAGGAATGGGGTTGAGGCCTTTGGAAGTTACTAGAATGGAAACCCAACCTAGTTGGCTGGAGATCCCAAGATCTAGGTTCAATGGGACAACCTAATTGCGTGTAACGGTGGTATGTCACTGAGGAGGTTAAACCTCCAGCCATTCCTTCTATCAGTGATACCTGCAAGTGTAAAGGTTAAGCTGAGCTTTTAAGCAGATCCGCTGTTGAGCTAAGTATAGCAGGATACTAAAGTAGAGTCACCTATGTGAGTTTGAAGTGGGGCCGCTTCTAGAAGAATTGGGCAAGCCAAGATTCTTTGAAACCACTCACTAAACCAGGCTAGTGCCCAGGGCCATACAGGGCACACCAGTGAGAACATAATGGTGATAGGAGTAATTCCTGTGTGAGATCTATTGTCTTAGTTTACATAAACAGTAGAGCAGTTCAAGATGTCATATTCACTGATCAGTCAGTAAACTCGATAGGTTTTCACTGGGAGAGGTTCAAAGCCAAAAGCTACCTTCTCTAATGTCAGGGTTAGTCCGTTGTACTCTCTCTCTGAGTCATTATTGTTGAACGGTGTCCGTTTGTTGAGTCGTTCAGTCAATTTTTATTCATGTGGGGGATTGTTGGAAAAAATGATTTTTTGGTGACTTTAATTTAATATTAAAGTGTGGCGACTTTAATTAAATATTAAAGTGGGTCCCAACCATTTATTGTGTTGGGTCCAAGTGGGCCAAAAACTATTGAGAATTGAATAAGAAATTGCTAAGAAATTGCCTTATAATGTTAGATTCATGAATGAGATTTTAAGGGTATTTAAATATTTTTTCTTGGCTAAAGGGTGTGAACCCATTGGGCATCCAAACTTTTCATCTTTCTAGAAAGGGGTTATGGATCCTGGTTAATGGGGCTTTAATGACCAGCCATAAAGGCTGGTGGTTCTTCCTCTCTCCCCTATATATGTATACATTGAGACCCTCCTGTCAAGTCTCAATATAAAAATTTTTGCTTCCATTTTACAAGTCAGTTTGTCAAAAAGTTCCTACTGTGAGAGAGTGCTGCCACTATTTTTGTTCGCTAAGCTAAACAGAAAGTGCTTCTGTCGTAGTTGGTTTTTGACCGTCGTATCCTGGGAGACAGACGCCGGGATTCCTCAAGCACTTGACCCGTGAGGCGGCGAAATCTGTTTTAAGGAAACTACTACCGTGCAGGCTTTGGTTTGGTTTCTTTACCATTTTATTGTTTTGGGTATTTCTGTTGAAATTTAGTTGTAATTATCAGCATATGTTCTTGGTATATAATTTTGATTTCTTCATAAATCTATTTATTAAAATTATATACCAAGAACATATGCTGATAATTACAACTAAATTTCAATAGAAATACACAAAATAATAAAATGGTAAAGAAACCAAACCGAAGCCTGCACGGTAGTAGTTTCCTTAAAACAGATTTCGCCGCCTCACGGGTCGAGTGCTTGAGGAATCCTGGGGTCTGTCTCCCAGGATTCGACGGTCAAAAACCAGCTACGGCAGAATCACTTTTTGTCTAGCTTAGCAAACAAAAACAGTGGCAGCACTCTCTCACAGTAGGAACTTTCTGATAAACTGACTTGTAAAATGGAAGCAAAAATTTCTATATTGAGACTTGACAGGAGAGTCTCAATTTATACATGTATAGGGGAGAGAGGAAGAGCCACCAGCCTTTATGGCTGGTCATTAAAGCCCCATTAACCAGGATCCATAACCCCTTTCCAGAAAGATGAAAAGTTTGGATGCCCAATGGGTTCACACCCTTTAGCCAAGAAAAATGATTTAAATACCCTTAAAATCCCATTCATGAATTTAACATCATGAGGTAATTGCTTGACAATTTCTTATTCAATTCTCAATAGTTTTTGGCCCACTTGGACCCAATACAATAAATGGTTGGGACCCACTTTAATATTTAATTAAAGTCACCGCACTTTAATATTAAATTAAAGTCACCAAAAAATCATTTTTTCCAACACATTTCACAACAAATCTCCCAAATTACATTTTTTTTTTAGTTTTTTCACACAATCACTATGGAACGTTCATCAAAAACAAAGAGAGGAAAATCATTCACCATTGATGAAGATGTGGCAATTTTTAAATCTTGGTGTCACATTTCTGAAGACCCAATTGTTGGCAATTCGCAATTGTATGCTCACTTTTGTGGGAGAATTTACGAAAATTATTGCTTACTTCAGAATGATCAATCAAGAACACAAGTGTCTATCTAATCTCGATGGGGTATAATCATGAAATGTTCCAACAAATTTCGTGAGTGTTTAGCGCAAGTTGAAAATCTACACCCAAGTGGGATGTCTCAAGTTGATGTAGTAAGATTTCATCATAATTTATTATGTTAGTTTTTTTTATTTTGTATCGTATAAAAATTAACTAATTAATTAATTTAATATTTTATCTATATAGATGCTTTAAACAAAACTTTTATACCATCAAGATAAAAATAAATAAATAAGTAAATTTGCTTTTGAACATTGTTGACATGTGTTGCAAAACAATATCAGGTAGCAAGATGTAGCTCATACGAACATAGTCAAGTCAAGAATACATGCACCATTTACCGATTCAGTCCCCAATTCTTCTATGGATAATTGCATTTCTCTTGAAGACGATAACGGTCCAAGTGAAGGTAACAATTCAAATGTTGGTAACAATCCAAGTGTTGGTGATGGTAGTGTCTCTGCAATGGATAAAAGACCTATAGGTAAGAAATCTGCGAAAGAATTACTTTGGAAAAGTCAATTCGTTGAAGCTGAAGTCCACAAATTTAACAATTTGTTGGAAGCATTTAACCAACACCTTACTGAGAAAGAAGTGAAAAAAACTGAAAGAGAAGATGGTTCAAGCATTACAAGAGATGAAAGAACTTCAAATGAAAAATGAAGAACATTCTATAATGATTGCAGACATTTCTAATATGGACCCTCAAATGAAAGCTTATTACATAACGCGCAAGAATGAAATTTTTGCAAAGTGGTCCGCACATGTGAGCAACCCAAATTACTATTTTCTCCTACCTCCTGATGAATAATTGGGAGATAATGTATTTTTCATTTTGCAATGTCATTTATTTTTTATTGTAATTTTTAATTTTTATGTTCCAATGTAATTTTGATTTTGTAATGTAATTTAGTTTTCAATATCTATTTAATTTGTCAATGTTTTTATGAACAAATACAAACTTATTGAAATGAAGACAAAAAAGTTGCAAATGAAGACAATTTTATTAAAATAAAAAGACGTTAAAGGAAGTGAAGAGATAAAAAAAAAAAAAAAAAAAAAAAAAAAAAAAAAAAGAGCTTAATCTAACTCTCCATGATGGATCCACAAGTGTTGGGTTTCAGTAGATCTAATCATCCAGCAATTGAACATAAATTCAACATAGTCTTGGTTTGGATCGCATGACACTTGACATGGGGTATTAGTGGTATCTGTTTGCAGTAGTGCTGCACTACATTGATTTTCAGGAATATCATGCTCATCTTCAATGATCATATTGTGCAAAATAATGCACGTTTTCATGATGTAGTATAGATCCTCATCACTCTAACCTCTCGCCAGAACTCTAACAACATTAGAACATACTTGGAGAACTCCAAATGCCCTTTCGACATCCTTCCGACATGCCTCTTTCATCCTTGCAAATAGTTGTCTCTTTAAACCTTGAGATTAAGATATTGTTTTGACAATCATATCCCAACAAAGATAGATACCATCAACAAGATAATATCCCATGGCGTACGCATGATTGTTGATGGTATAGTTGGCAGTAAGAGCATGTCCTTTTGTTAATTGAGAAAATAAAGGTGAACTATCAAGAACTGTAATATCATTAAGAGAGTCAGGCATGCTAAAGAAAGCATGCCAAATCCACAAGTCATAGGAGGCAACTACCTTGAGCACAATTGTTGGTTTGTGTACATATCTAGTGGAAGCACTGGCTTGGAAGGTTGGACATTTATCCTAACGCCAGTGCATACAATCCTAATTCTCTCACATTTTAGGAAACCCATGTTGCTCACCCTTTTGCAATAATCTAGCGACATCTACCTCATTTGGGGATCTTAAGTATCGCCTTCATAGATAGCAACAATCGTTCTGGTAAAAATATTCAAGACTGCAATTTGTAGTAGTGTCACCAATTCTGATATACTTGTCCATGGCATCAATAGGTACGCTATATTGAAGTATCTGAAGTGCAGCAGTCATCTTTTGTACACTGGATAATCCAGGAGCACTGGCATCAAGGGTTTGGATGAAGCACTGATTGACTTGTTGAATATCATGTAAGATACTAAGAAATAATAGCCGCCTCATTCAAAAACGTCTTCAGAAGTATTTTCTGAGTAGACAAGATTATTTATAAAGTAATATTTATAAATTTGTTCATCGCTTTTGACTCTTTCACGATTAATGTATCGACGACCACTTGTGAAACCAATATGTCTAGTTGGTTGGTTTAGGGTTAACGCTTGTATTCTTTATTGTTGCGTTGTTAACAATTGCATCATTATTATATCATCATTAGATGATGAAGATTCATCAAAATCTCCACTAAAGACGGCTTTAGTGAAATTGTTCATTGTGGGTGGATGAATATGAAAATTGTAGAAAAACTTGTGGGTGAGTAGAGAGAGTTTAGAAGATAAAAAAATTTGTGGGTAGGTGAATATAAAAATTGTAAAAAACCTTGTGTTATAATTTACAGAGAAAATTATGGGTGGGTGAATAATGAGTGGTTAGTGGTTGGTGGTTGTTGGTGAGTGAATGGTGGATGAATAATGGGTGGTTGTTGGTGAATGAATGATGGGTGAATAATGAATGGTTGTTGGTGGGTAGTTGTTTGTGAGTGAATGGTGAGTGAATAATGGGTGATAATTGGTGGGTGGTTATTGGTGAATGAATGCTAGGTAATTGTTGGTGGGTGGTTTTTTAATTTTGTAGTGGTATGTTTTTTGATGGGGTGAATTAAATAAAAAAATTCTTATTAATTTTTTATTATTTTATTATTTTTATATTTGTCTAGTTGGGTAAAATGTAAATATTTAATTTCTTTTAGAAAAAGTTTGAAAAATGTCACAAAAGACAAAAAATAAACAATAAAAAAACAATTCTAAAACTTATATATATCTAAACAACACCTACAAAATTAGAGAAAAAGTTGGTTGAGATTTGCCAAAAAGTCATGTGACCATTAGAGCACCATTGCTATAATTTGACAATTTACTACTATTCATTGTCAAATTTTAACAATGACAAATGCTATTATAGCATTTGCCATTGGAAATGCTCTAATTTGTCAGGTAGAATGGGTCACTTATATTTTTCAGAGGAATTAATAATGAATCGTGTAAAAGGATACAATACTTATGCGACACTTATCATTGCACTATTGATTCACAATTTTTCCCTATGTATTCCACGAAAGAATTAGATGACGAATAGATTTTTTTAGAAACTTTTAAGGTGATTCTATATACGTATCACTAATTTTCTTAATACACACTATTACATAGTATACACAAAATAATTTTAAAATTTAAAAATATCTTAGTTCACCTCTTAACTTTCCATTACTAGCTCTATAGTAACACACCACTTGTCTTTGAATACACACCATGACACACACCAAAAACTCTCATCTTCATAATAGAGACCTCCATCTTCAGAGATCTTCATCATCAATATTGAACTCCATCGTTGGCAAAGGGTTTCATTCGGCCTCCATCTTCGTTGTTATCTCACAGATGCATTGTCATTCTTCATCTTTGTCGTCGCCTCACCATTGTTTTGCCGTTAAAGAAAAAAGAATAAAAAAAATAGTCATATTCATGAATGCAGAATCAAACAAATTTAATGTATTCGAAAAATTATATCTAAACAAAAAATAAAAGTAATTTATTTTAACCAAATTAACTTTAAATGTTCAATTTTTTTATGTATGAACATTTAATATTTGGTGATCAATCTTGATAATTTGAACAAAATTGTTTTGTTCAAATATAAATAATAGAATATTGGTAAAAGTTCAACTCTAATTATTTGAACACATGACGAACAAACTCGTCTTCCTAACATACGAACGAAATATATAAAAAACCAAAAAGCTAAGTAATAAACTAACATTTTCAATGTTTATATTAGAATCAACCATCTCAATGTCATCCATGCTATGCAAATCTTCAAAACTAATTAATTTCAAATACTCTTAAATTCTAAATCTTTAAAGGTAATAATGTTTTGAGTTTGGGAAATAAGTACAATAGAGAAGCGAATGAAGTGAGCTAATTGATAATGAATTATATCATGAGCGCACGGTGAAGATAATCAAAAAATACAATGTTTATATGTTTAAACCCTAAACCCTATAGGTGATGATGGTGTGTGAAGAGTATTTTGTGTTTTTAAATTTAAAATCTTTGAATGGATAGAATACACCCCCATGTTGTCCTTTTAAGGATATTATTGGAATATAAATTTAATCTGTTAAGGTGTATACTAAAAAGATTAGT
Source organism: Camellia sinensis (assembly GCF_055761805.1). NCBI lineage: Eukaryota > Viridiplantae > Streptophyta > Magnoliopsida > Ericales > Theaceae > Camellia > Camellia sinensis. Next base: position 39,941,840 of record NC_138961.1, on the reverse strand, counting down.
GATGTATAAATAGAATTACCCAAAATTTTAGTATCTGAATTAACATGACAATGACATTTTTGTATAAGAGTTTAAGCAAAAATCTCACACTCTATTACTTGGTCAAGTTAAACAAAGACTTGCAAGAGTGAGTAAAACAAAAAAGACATAATTAAGGTCATGGCTCATTGGCAAGAGTTTTCTAATAGTTTGAAGACTACAAGAGTAACAAGTAGAGGGGGGAGATGAATATGAGAAATTTGAACTGAATGACATCTAACTAAAATTAAGCTCATTGTCTCTTCTGTAGGCCACCATCAGAAAAATATTCCATTCAAGTTTCTAACAATATTTGACAAAGACTTGCAACAGTGAGATACATAATGTAATACAAAGAAAAAAAAGATTAAATTTATTCTGTGGATGATACTATACAACCAATGCATGATGCACCTTCATGTTTTATAGTCTTTAATACTTATCAATTTTAACTAGGTTTAACAAAGAAGGTAATTATATCTCTATTTAAATTGAATAAAACTGATTAAAAATATATATATATATATATATATATTTTAATCATTAAAATCAATATAGATTACAATAAAATATCCAATAGACCCTTTTTCGTTGAGTTCAATGGCTTAAATACCATTTTTCTGTTAGTTTTACTTAACGAAAATAGTAGATAGTTTAGATTAATAACAAATCAAAATATAAGAATTTAAATTGACAAAATTATAAACCCTCTGTTCCCCCCCCCCCCCTTAATTTTTCCATCCAAAGATATTTTTCAAAGGAATTATTAATGAATGCATAAACGGGTATAGAATAATATCATACAGCACTTTGTCATAAATAAGGGAACCTTGATAAATTTAATTTATTAATAATAAATAAACTTTGAGTATTAAAAGAATTAATAATATAAAATTGCAACTGTAGTTAAATATTTGATTTCCTTGCCTTTATGTAGGTTAAAAGTCAGTTTTTTTGACTTTCTTTGAAAAAATGTGCAAAAAAATAAGGAAGCGATGTAATCAAAAAAGTCAAAAAGTCAAAAAACTGACTTTTAACTAACTTACCAAAATAGTTCTTAGTTTTCAACTTTAAGGTTGATAAATTAATTACTTATTCTGTAAGAACCCGAATATAAAAATTAAGTAAATAATTAAATAATAATATTACAATCTCAAACATTTTGGTAGTGAATTCTAAAGTGCAAATAATATGGAAAAATTAGTCTAAGGTCCCTCTCCCATATTTAGTAATGGAAGAGATCCACAATTTTATTTTATAATGTCTAAGGTCCCTCAACTCCCACACCCATATATCATAGAGAAATTTCCACCTTTCTCTCCCCCCAATCTTATCACTTCACATTCATCGCAATTGCCGCCTCCTCTACTGTTGCTTCGTCAGAGGGCACAATCTTCGTATTTGGCACACCTGCTTCAGATGTAGATATATATATATATATATATGTATATATATAATATGGGTAGCACATTACCGCTGTACAGGTTTTAGGCGTTAGTTTGCGATAGGATACTGGTCGTATATTTACGTGATTTATGTGTGACCTCCTGAACTTCATATAATTCGTATATCACTTTACAACACATTTGCACCATTGTGGAACTTTTTTATGTCATGTCCTGGGAATATACTTTTGCTATGAGTCTGTTAGTTGAATCCATTGATTTAAATTTTAGAACAAAACATCAGAAACATCAAGTAGTTCAGTCAGTTTTGTCCCTCAGTCGAATCAGTTCTGTTCTATTTTATTTTTCTAATAGTTTATTTATTTATATATATATATAAATTGGTCAAAACACAAAGAATCCAGAGAAAATTCAGAATTTCTCTAGAGAAAAATTCCGAAGGCCAGAGAAATTTGGTTACAACACAGAGAATCCATAATTTCTCTGGAGAGAAATTTCTCTGGTAATAGAAATTTCTCAAACTGAGTACCTACCCTAACACAGGTGATTACTAGAATTCCCGCAATCACACACAGTTGAAGTGTCAATTCAGTGCAGAGAACAATATGGTAATGGAAAGGTTGCTATGTGTTATGGTCATAGTGAGTATTTGTAACCACCCTCACTTTACTCTAGTCATGCTTGCATGTATTTACATGATCTTGTCTTGTTAAGTTGCATTTACAAACCTTGATTTGTTTCGCATAAGTGTTGCTTGCATGTTTTGTTCCTTGCTTGGTGTGAGTTTAGCCGAGGTCATCTTAAGCCTAGGTTACACCTTTGAACTTCTTACACCTAGGACCATCTTGGAACCACCTTGGTTGACCTCCACCCTCACCCTGACATGTTAGCCGAGATGTCATTATCTAGGCCGAGGTGTTCATCACCAAGGCTAAGATGTGTATTATCTAGGCCGAGATGTTATACCCAAGTGATCTTGTCCCTAGACTGGTACGACCTAGACCGAGGTGTGGCACATCTAGGCCAAGGTGTGGCACAGCTAGGCCAAGTGTTGTTCTTCCTAGTCGAGATCATTGAGACCTTACTTGTTGAAGCTTTGTCGTAGCCGAGATCATTACCCGCCGAAGTGCCCATGTCACCTTATTTGTTGCTTACACTTTGCCATAGCCTTGTCTTTTCACTCAGTCACCTTTTTGAGGTGATCCAATCAGTCGTTGCCACGTGTCCCAACAGAGGGTTAAGTCAGCCGGCAGTGTTAGAAATATATCATTTTGTGTCTTATCTCTTGCATGGTAGAGAGAGAAGCTCTAGGAAGAGGAGAGGAAGTTGGAGTAAGAGAGCTAGATCCCAAGCTTGATCTTTAGAGTTTGAGCCATTTAATCCGTGTTTTGAGGCCTTGGATCCTTGCTTGTAATTCCTACACTCGAAGAACTATGTGAGTGGTATTTTTAATAAAGTTATGTTATAAGTTTTGATAAAGCTTTGCTTTGCCTTGTTTTGGAAAAAGTATTTGTTAAGCATGAATGAATACCCCTATTTTGTGTATCAAGTATTAGTCTTGTTTTGGATGACATTCTTGGAAAGTCTATATGTGCTAGGGGACTCTAAACCTTTGTAGCACAAGTCCTGTAACGACCCTCACCTTATTCTTGTCATACTTGCATACATTCTTGCATGGTCTTGCTTTATTATATTAATTGGAAGGATTTGTTTGCCTTGTTTTGTTAGAATTACTTGCGCGATCTTGTCCCTTGTTCGGTGTGTGCGTAGCCGAGGTCATCTTGAGCTTAGTCCGCCTTTGAACCCTTGTACTTAGACTTGTTTTAAGATCTTGTTCAAACCCATCTTCACCTCGGGCATTCATTGCCGAGATGCTTCGCACTTAGTGAACCTTGTCCTTGGGCAGGTATGGCCTAGGCCGAGATGTGGCACACCCCCGCCAAGGTGTGGCACAGCTTAGTCAAGTGTCGTCCTCCCTAGCCGATGTTTTGTTATCCTGTTGCTGGATCCTTGATTTGAGCCGATGTCATCTTGTTGCCGATGTGTCTTACCCGAGCTTGCTGCATACGCTTTGTCAGAGACTTGTCTTGTCCATCAATCACCTTTTTGGAACAGAACCAACCCGATAACGCCACGTGTCCGAGCTGATTGTTAAGGCAGCCGGCAGACCTTGAAACAAATCATTTTCTTGTCTCAATCTTTGTTTTAGAGAGAGAAGCTCTAGAGAAGAGTTCTTGAGTGAGAGTAGTCTACCAAGCTTGATCTTTGTGGTTTGAATCGTTGGATCCGAGTTTTGAGGTTAGAATCTTGATCTCCTTTGGTTGTTCTTGCTGATTACCTAGCTGCATTGCATGATCGAGTTTGTGTTGCATGTCATGCATCGTTTTGAAGTTGGTTTTGGTAAGAGAAAATGGTTTTCCATGTGTTCTTGAAGAAAGTCTCATTTTGATCGAAAAGTTTGGAACGAAAATCATGTTTTGTGTTTGTTCTTGCATGACTTTCTTTAATGGGTACCCAGGTCCATATATTTTGAACTCTTGGCATGAAAACTCAGATTTTTGTAACAAGTTGTGAGCTTGCATCCATCTTTCAAATGATCATGTTCTTCATATTCTTCAAAGGAAAACCCAGGTTTTTCCTGACTTCGTTTAGCGGGACCTCGGGTTAGTCCTGGATGGTACCCAGTGTGTTTTCGAGAAACAAGAGCAGTGATTAAGCTCCCAGCTTGTTTTGCTTTGTCTTTGACTTGGATCTGGCGAGAATGCCGAGATCATTTGCATGTATATATAGAACTTGCCTTGAGAATGTGACTTGCCATGTGATTGTAGGTCCTTGATATTTGCTTTGAGTCTACACCTGAAGAACTAGGTGAGTGGTATTTCTAATAAAGCTACGTTACACTTGCTTTTGATAAATCTTGTTTTGTTTGTTTTGACGTGGTATTTGCTAAGCATGAACAAATAGCCTTGTTTCGATTGTTATCCTCGGAAAGTCCCTTGTGCTGGAGGACTCTAAACTTTTGCAGTACTAAGTATAAAAGGATACGGTCCTTGTTAAATCGGGCTACGGGCCTAAGTAACACAAGTCCCTTGTGCTGGAGGACTCTAAACTTTTGCAGTACTAAGTATAAAAGGATACGGTCCTTGTTAAATCGGGCTACGGGCCTAAGTAACACAAGTCCCTTGTACTGGAGGACTCTAAACTTTCGCGGTACCAAGTGCACAAGTCCCTTGTATTGGAGGACTTTAAACTTTCGCAATACTTTTGACCAAACGATTACGGATCGTACAGCCCTTGATACTTGAATGATGAATACGGTTCATCCCTTGCATCGCCGATGTTATGATACTTGAATGATGAATACGGTTCATCCCTTGCTTCGCCGATGTTATGATACTTGAATGATGAATACGGTTCATCCCTTGCTTCGCCGATGTTATGATACTTGATTGATGAATACGGTTCATCCCTTGCTTCGCCGATGTTATGATACTTGAATGATGAATACGGTTCATCCCTTGCTTCGCCGATGTTATGATACTTGATTGATGAATACGGTTCATCCCTTGCTTCGCCGATGTTATGATACTTGACTGATGAATACGGTTCATCCCTTGTTTTGCCTATATCAGTAAACATCTTTGGATACTTGTAATACTTGATTGATGAATACGGTTCATCCCTCGTCCTGCTAAAGCATGGTGTGTTTCATTTTGAAGGACCTCGGCAGTATTCATGCAAAACCTTTATTATTAGTACCATTCACTGAGTTTTGTACTCACCCCTCTATATATATGTAGGTGATGAGCAGGACGGCGGCGACGCCTAGATCATTTTGGATGCTTGGTTTGGATTCGTGCTTATGTCGGCTTTACTTTTGTATTTATGTCGGCGATGCCCTGCTTTGCATGTCGGCAAATCTTGAAAATCATGCTTCTTGACTTGTATTAGCTGTATTTTGTATATGTCGGCTCGAGAAGCCTTTTGATCAAGATGTAACATGTATTTTTTTACCTTGATGTATTTAAGCTGTAAAGTTAATTGGAATGTTTGGCATTGCTTTGATCTACGCACAGCTCTTATGGACCACTTGTATTTGATTTATTGCTTCCGCATTTGTGAGCCCCCATATCCATACTCTGATTGTGTTAAGTTTTGAAAAGTTGGCCTTCGGTAATTACGGATTACTGGCCATCACGGCACCAAACTACTAGGGGCGGTTTGGGGTCGTGACAGAATGGTATCAGAGCACAAGTTCCTCGGTGTACGCTATTCACACACTTTGAGTCCTGAAGAGCATAGGATTTCCCTTAGAAAGATGTTAGGGTTGCATCATGGTATTTGTTGTTTGAGTGAAGTGTGCATTGTCTTGATATGCTTATTTGCTATTGCCTATGTGGTTATTTGCTTAATTGTTTTAAAGTCATACCTTGCATACTCCTAGCATAATGAGGAGAGGTAGACCACCGCTTGGCCGAGATCAGCCCGAAGATAGAATGGACAGATTGGAAAGATTTGTTGAAGGTTTGGCCTGCGAGTTGAGGCAAACTAGACAACAGTTCGCGAGTGCTACGTCGACTCAGGCCGAGCAGACCAACGGCCGGAATGTAGCTCCGCCTCCGCCAGTGCCGCAAGTTCCCCCGCAGCCTGCTGTAGACACCCCATTTTTTACCGTCCTCAAGACTTGGACGTCACCGTTTGAACACCCGGTGATCATCCATGTTTGTGCTCGTTTGGAGTTCCCGGAGGACTCGGCTCGCACGCCCTGCCTCAGAATCTCCGAACTTGACTGTTTAGTGTCTGGTTTTGCACCAAACACTTTTGTTTTGCCTTAGAGGGTCAGGGAATGCCTTGTGAGACATCCCCATACACCACCGGCAGTGGCTGGAGGCCACCGGCTGGTCATTTTCTGCCATCGGTACTTTTGTTTGCCGGTCGGCACACTTTATTGCCGGTCGGCATAATATGTTGCCGGTCGGCACTGTTTTTTGCCGAAATAGCATTTTTGGGCAGCCGACCACTGTTCATCCACTTTATGGAGATATTTTGTGCCAGCTGTGATAGCTGGCACCAACTCTCCCCCCCTCCATACACGTGTATGGAGGGATTTCCCTCTAGCCAAGCTTGTTGAATAAGCTTTGCAAGAGGGATCCTTATAAGAGAGGGGCTTTCCTCTTGGTTCTAGGTTAGAAAAACAGAAGCAAAAACCAGCCTTTAGAGATATAGATACATATTATATCTATACCTCTCTCCCTCTCCCTTCTTGTGTGTGTTTCTTGGCTCAAAAGGTGTGTTTTACCTTACTTTTGCACCATTACACACACCATTACACCTTACTCCGAGGTTGAGGGACTTGGAGGAGTTGTTTCTTGAGTTTTGGACTGGTTTTGATCCAAAGAAGGAGGCTAGACCACTTGTTCTTCAAGGGTTCTTCAAGGGTGAGCATCTTCCTTTTTATTCCCCAAACTTGCATTGGTTTTCTACCTATTTTGTTTACTGTTTTAGCTCTTGTGCATAACATAAAAAAGGATCATATTTCCATGCTCTAGCACTTTCATTAAGGTCACTTTGTGGTTTGAGTGCAAACTCACCCTCATAGGCCTTGTTTGGTCTATTTTGGTGCCTCTTTGATAAGGTTTTGTTCACTTCAGCATTTTGATCTTTTCATCACTAAAAATCAGTGTATTTTAGTGTCAAAAAGGATGGTAGTCTTGCATAGGGGAGGGACACCCCTCTCCCTTCATGGTTTGTTTACTTGCTTTTTGGGCTCAAAAGGGTAGCATGTGTGCTTGATGTCTCTTGGCTTCATTTTAGCATTTTTTTAGGCATCTTAGGTCATATATAACCTTTGTTTTGGTCGGATTTGGACCTCCTTGTATGCTTGTAATACTTGCTTTGTATTGCTCCATCTTGCTTAGAAATACATATCATGATTAGGCCATGATTCTTGTGAGAGTCGGCTTAGTTCCATGAAGTTCTTAGTGATGTCTTTCCATGCTTAAGGTTTATTGGTTATCCATTTAGCCATGCTTGACATGTTTGTTAGGGTTGCTTTGCATTTTAGCTTAAAAGCTTTGAGCATGTTGACCTCTAACATGTATGTTTGTGATTACCTTCATGATTTACATCATCTAAGGATCATTTTTTTAGTCCAAGAATCATGCTTGTATGTGTGCATGCATGGCCTCTTTCATGCCTTGAGGGTGTGTCTTCTTATGCCTAGAAGTGAGCCTTACCGCATTTGTTTCATGGAGGATACCTTAGCTGCCATATTAGGAGTCTTTGGGGTCCTATTTTGCATGCAAAAAACTCTGTTTTTACTTGTTTTGATCATGCCATGAGAGGTCATGTTGGTGGGGGCAAGTTGTCTCCTTTTATGCCTTAACTTTGGGACCATAAGTTTGCTTGCTAACATGAGTTGATTGTCCATCATTTTGAGCACTTTTGGCCGCTGTTTTGAGAAGGGTGAGGGCCTGCCCCTTTGCCACTTTAAGCCCTCTTGCATGCTTGCTCCATGTTTGTTGCATATTTGTTCCATTAAGCTTTGTAGCACATCAATCCCATGGTCAATTTGGTCCATGTTTGCATCATGTTTGTACCTTGTACGCTTGGTATTATACATTTGTCATGTTGGTTGCATAATGATTGTTGTGCTTTACATCTTGGTGGCATGGTGCATTCGAGCCTTATTGAGCATTACATGCATTGCATTTACTTGGTTTGGGGTGTCAAACTAAGTGTGGGAATCAAGGACCATTCATACTTCAAGTGATGCAATGTGCCTCGATTCCCGGTCATCGGGACCTTTGACTCCAACTTGATAAGGCCCCGGTTTTCATGTTGTTTGTTGCATACATCTTCATATCAAATGGCAAATTCGATCCTTTGACCCGCCATGTACCATTGATGGTTCAAGGATCGAAAGTCATGCTTCTTTGAGTTCAAAATATGATAAGAAGTATGACCATGCTCACATGTGTCTAAAAACTCCATGCCATGCACTGTCTGTTCTCTGTTTGCTGTCGGATTGTCTTCTGCAGGAAGTTTCTGCCGACCGGCAGAATTTAGTGTCGACCGGCACTATCTAGAGTGCCGATGAATCCAATAAAGTGCCGATGGTAATTGTGAAGTGCCGGTGGCAATTATGTCTGGCCGGTGGTTCTCTGCAGGATGCAAGGAGCTTGCTCCAGTACTTTGGCAATTTTCAGAAAGACAAGGCAGTACAAACAGAGGCGACAGGAGTATAGTACGGGTTTTCCGGGCAGGACGGATTCGAGCATGCATCATCTGCGCGCCCCGAGGCAGAGGCTGTGGCCACCCTCTTCATTCTTTTGCTTCCTTTCTTTTAATTAATTAGGAAATTTTGTAATAATTTTATTTGTTCATTATTTTGGGACTGTAATATTAATTCGAACCCTCTGAGTGAGGGTAAACATGTAATAAGTGTGGGTGAGTGTGTGTATGTCTTCCAATCCCTATTTCTTTCTTCCCTTTTATTTACCAGCTTATGATGATAGATTAGGACATTCTTTAAATTAGCATACCTTATGATGTGCATGTGTGCATTCATGCATCTGTTGACATGCACCGGGCTCGGTACATCATACTAACCGCATTCGCATTTTCAAATTCCAAAATTGAATACATGAATCAGTTGGTTGCATATCGTATGTCATATTTAGGTTAACCGAGCCTAACTAAAATTGCATCTTGTATGTGTTGCATTAGGCAAAATAACATGAACTAGGACACGCACATTTGCTAACTAGTTTATTGTTTTGGCACGGAGTACAATGTAAGTGGTTATGCTTTAGCATCCAACATGCGTGTGAATGTTGCCATAATAGTATGCTTGCCATGCGGCTAAGTGTTTACATGAGATAAATTGCTTGAATGCCTGTGGGTGGAGGTCAAATTGCCTAAATTGGGATAATGCGTTAAAACTATATTTGTTTTAAGCCCACTAGATAGTGGCAAAACCGTCTTTTCCAAAAGAAAACACTTGAGGGTGGCAAAATCTGCATTTTAGCCTACTTATGAGTAGCAAACCATTTTCAAAACGGACATGGAATGTTTTGTTCCAATTTGGGCAATTTGGTCTATACTTGTTTGCTGCGCGCATAACATAGTAATAATAGGCTAATAATTGGGATAAGAACACATAAAGTTTTCAAAACCGGATATCACGGTTAGTAGAGGCCGGTCTTCGGACCGGGCGAAAGGGGGTGCTCATAGCTGACCTTCCCCGATCGTACCCAAGCTCCCGAGCCGAGACAACTCCGGTGATGACGGACATGTGGCCTTCGGCACCGAGTCAGGGTTTCCTAAATTTCCCATTTTAAAAAATATTTAGGTGGCGACTCTGTATCTGGCAAAGCATTCCATGTTTGGCACTACTTTTTCAAAAATCTGTTTCTCAAAACGATTTGCCAGATTTGGACTCTTTGGTTCAGATTAAGAACCGTGACACAAATCGAGTCCGAACTGTAGCGAGGCCCACGCGGGCTTGTTACACCTGCCTTATATGGGGATGGCACGATAGCTTTGATCAAGGAGTTCAAGAAGATGAGACCACCGAGGTTCTCTGGGGGTATAGAGCCGATGAAGGCTGAGGCATGGGTTTTGGAAATGGAGAAGTTATTCGAGATTTTCCCTAGCACCGACGCTCAAAAAGTGACGTTGGCAGCATTCACATTAGATGATGACGCCCTCAGGTGGTGGATGATGGTTAGAGGGAGCAATCCAGATTTGACCTGGACCCGATTCTTAGAATTGTTCTACAAGAAACATTTCCCCCTAAGTGTTCGAAACCGCAAAGCTACCGAATTTCATACTCTGACGCAAGGCAACAAGACAGTGGCAGAATATGACCGCGCTTTCACTAAATTGGTAAGGTTTGTACCTCACATGACCAACGATGAATATATGAAGGCCAGGAAGTTCGAGTGTGGGCTTCGTGGACCGATTCAAGACCGGGTCAACTTGCTTGATATGCCGACCTATGCCGAAGTATTGGACAAAGCCATTCAGGCCGAAGCTAATCTGAACCGATACCAGAGCTCGGGAGAAAACCAGCGAAAGAGGCAGAACTATGACAATCGCCGAGGACAGCTGGGCACCAAGAAGAGAACGAACATGGGCAGTACTAGTAACGTAAGGCAGGAAGGGAGTGCTAAACCGGTGTGTTCGGATTGTGGAAAACAGCATTTCGGGATCTGTCGACGAACGTCTGGAGCCTGTTATGAATGTGGCGAGATGGGCCATTATGTGAGGGATTGCCCCAAAACAAAGGCTGATGACAACAAGAAAGGAGAGAATACCTCGGGTTCCGTTCAGAAGGGAAATGCTGGGAAAGGACAGATGAGACAGGGTAGAGTGTTTGCATTAGTACCAGGAGACACTCAGAATGCTGAGGCAGTAGTGTCAGGTATACTTCTAATTTGCTCCCAAGATGCTTATGTGTTGATTGATTCGGGTTCTACTCATTCATTTATATCTACTAAGTTTGCCGAGAAAATTAATAGAGAACTAGAGCCCCTTGATTGTGTATTGTCTGTATCTACTCCATCTGGGAGATCTATGATTGTTGCATCCATTTACAGAGCATGTGTTGTTGTGATTGAGAATGTTGAATTGCTAGTAGATCTAATGCCTCTAGACCTAGCTCATTTTGATATCATACTGGGAATGGACTGGTTAGTTGCAAACGATGCATCTATTAATTGTGTTTCGAAAAGTGTCACACTGAGACCCCCAAACCTAGCCGAGATTATTTTCCAGGGTAAAGGGATAGTGCCCCCACCATACTTGATTTCATCCATTAAGGCCCGTAAGTTAATTTAGAAGGGGTGTCGAGGTTACTTGTGTAGTATACTGAGTGATCAGAATGGAAATGTTAACTTAGCCGACATCCCGATTGTTAATGATTTTCCCGACGTCTTTCCAGACGAATTGCCTGGCCACTTGACCGATAGAGAAATAGAGTTTACTGTTGACATCATATCGGGAATGCAGCCGATCTCCAAAACACCTTATAGGATGGCCCCCGCTGAACTTAGAGAATTGAAACTGCAATTGCAAGAGTTGTTAGATAAGGGATTTATTAGGCCGAGCACTTCACCATGGGGAGCACCTGTTTTATTTGTTAAGAAGAAGGATGGCACACTCCGTCTTTGTATTGACTATAGAGAACTTAATAAAGTCACCATTAAGAACAAGTACCCGCTACCTAGAATTGATGATTTGCTTGATCAGTTACAAGGAGCACGAGTCTTTTCTAAGATCGACCTTCGGTCTGGTTACCATCAGCTTAAAGTTAAAGCCGAAGATGTTGAGAAGACTGCTTTTCGAACAAGATATGGCCACTACGAGTTTTTAGTAATGCCTTTTGGAGTGACCAATGCCCCTGCTGCATTTATGGATTTAATGAACAGAATCTTTAAACCGTACTTAGATGAATTTGTAGTTGTTTTCATTGATGATATATTGATCTACTCCAAGAGTGGTGTTGAACATGAAAACCATTTGAGACTTGCCTTACAGATTTTGAGAGAACGGAAATTGTATGCGAAGTTTAACAAGTGTGAGTTTTGGCTTTCTACCATCTCATTTTTGGGTCATGTAATTAATGAAGAGGGTATTTCAGTAGATTCTAGCAAAGTTGAAGCCGTAGTAAATTGGCCGAGGCCGACTAATGTGTCCGAGATTCGTAGTTTTCTGGGTTTGGCAGGTTATTACAGAAAGTTTGTGAAAGATTTCTCAAGGATTGCAATTCCGTTAACGCAACTGACTAAGAAGGGAGCACTGTACGAATGGACTAAAGATCGGGAGTCAGCCTTCCAGGAACTGAAGATGAGGTTAATTACAGCACCAGTACTTGTACTACCATCAGGTAACGAAGAGTTTCATGTCTATAGTGATGCATCGCATAAGGGTTTGGGTTGTGTATTAATGCAAAAGGGTAAGGTTATAGCTTATGCATCTCGACAGTTGAAACCTCATGAGAAAAACTATCCTACCCATGACTTAGAATTGGCGGCCGTAGTATTTGCTTTAAAGATTTGGCGTCACTATTTGTATGGAGCTACTTGTCAGGTTTTTACAGATCATAAGAGCTTAAAGTATCTATTCACTCAGAAGGAATTAAATTTGAGACAGAGACGGTGGCTTGAGTTGTTGAAAGACTATGATATGCAAATTCAATATCACCCCGGGAAAGCTAACAGTGTAGCCGACGCTTTGAGCAGGAAGTCAGATGGAAATTTGGCGTGTTTAACCGTGATGTCAGTGGAGTCGACTATCGTTGATGAGGTAAAGACAAGACAGATGGAGGATAACTTCCTCAAGAAAATAGCCGAGGAGATTGACACAAGGCCGAGACCAGGATACACCATCGAGAACCAAGTACTCAGGTTTGAAGGAAGGTTATGCGTGGCCGACATTCCAGAGCTGAAGAAAAAGATTTTGCAGGAAGCTCATGGTTCTAAGTTTGCTGTCCATCCAGGGAACACCAAGATGTATCAAGATGTGAAGCAGACCTTCTGGTGGCCAAATATGAAGAGAGAAATAGCCGAATTCGTGTCCCAGTGTTTACATTGTCAGCAAGTGAAGGCAGAACATCAAAGACCAGCAGGACTTCTTCAACCTTTGCCGATTCCTGAGTGGAAGTGGGAGCACATCTCCATGGATTTTGTGATTGGTTTGCCGAAAACACCAAAGAGTATGGATTCAATTTGGGTTGTTGTCGATAGGTTAACTAAGTCAGCACACTTTCTACCTGTTAAGACTACCTTCAACGCCAATCAACTTGCCTTGCTATATGTGAACGAGATTGTCAGACTTCATGGAGTGCCGATGTCAATTGTTTCAGACCGAGATCCCAAATTTGTTTCTAGATTTTGGCAGAGTCTACAGAGGGCTTTCGGAGCCGAGCTGAGATTTAATACAGTCTTTCATCCCCAGACAGATGGGCAGACTGAGAGGACAATTCAGACGCTTGAAGATATGCTTAGGCTTTGTGTATTGGACTTCCAAGGAAGTTGGGGAACACATTTGCCCTTAGTAGAATTCGCTTACAATAACAGTTATCAAACTAGCATTGGCATGGCGCCGTATGAAGCCTTGTACGGAAGAAAATGTAGGTCGCCGATATGTTGGACCGAAGTCGGAGACAGAGCTCTGCTTGGTCCCGAACTGATTCAAGTGACAACAGAAAAGATTAAACTTATCCAACAGAGGATTAGAACTGCCCAGAGCCGACAAAAGAGCTACGCCGATCAGAGAAGGAATGAGATTGAGTTCGAAGTTGGGAATCATGTATTCCTGAAGGTTTCACCGATGAAAGGAGTTTCCAGGTTTGGGAGGAAAGGTAAGTTAGCACCTCGCTATATCGGGCCATTTGAAATTCTTGAGAGAATTAACCCCGTTGCCTACAGACTTGCTTTGCCGCCAGATTTGAGCCAAGTCCATAATGTGTTTCATGTTTCGATGTTGAGGAAATACATCCGAAATCCGCTGCATATAATCGATCATTCCGAGATCACAGTTAATGAGGATTTGGGCTACGAGGAGAAGCCAATGAGGATTATTGACCGGCAAGTAAGGCAATTGAGGAACAGATCGATACCGATGGTAAAGGTCGAATGGAAGGAGCATTATGGCACAGGAGCCACGTGGGAAAAGGAAAAGGATATGAGAATCCGTTATCCGGAGTTGTTCTGGGAACAAGGTAATTCAAGTTTGGGGACCAAACTTCTTTAAGGGGGGTAGGATGTAACGACCCTCACCTTATTCTTGTCATACTTGCATACATTCTTGCATGGTCTTGCTTTATTATATTAATTGGAAGGATTTGTTTGCCTTGTTTTGTTAGAATTACTTGCGCGATCTTGTCCCTTGTTCGGTGTGTGCGTAGCCGAGGTCATCTTGAGCTTAGTCCGCCTTTGAACCCTTGTACTTAGACTTGTTTTAAGATCTTGTTCAAACCCATCTTCACCTCGGGCATTCATTGCCGAGATGCTTCGCACTTAGTGAACCTTGTCCTTGGGCAGGTATGGCCTAGGCCGAGATGTGGCACACCCCCGCCAAGGTGTGGCACAGCTTAGTCAAGTGTCGTCCTCCCTAGCCGATGTTTTGTTATCCTGTTGCTGGATCCTTGATTTGAGCCGATGTCATCTTGTTGCCGATATGTCTTACCCGAGCTTGCTGCATACGCTTTGTCAGAGACTTGTCTTGTCCGTCAATCACCTTTTTGGAACAGAACCAACCCGATAACGCCACGTGTCCAAGCTGATTGTTAAGGCAGCCGGCAGACCTTGAAACAAATCATTTTCTTGTCTCAATCTTTGTTTTAGAGAGAGAAGCTCTAGAGAAGAGTTCTTGAGTGAGAGTAGTCTACCAAGCTTGATCTTCGTGGTTTGAACCATTGGATCCGAGTTTTGAGGTTAGAATCTTGATCTCCTTTGGTTGTTCTTGCTGATTACCTAGCTGCATTGCATGATCGAGTTTGTGTTGCATGTCATGCATCGTTTTGAAGTTGGTTTTGGTAAGAGAAAATGGTTTTCCATGTGTTCTTGAAGAAAGTCTCATTTTGATCGAAAAGTTTGGAATGAAAATCATGTTTTGTGTTTGTTCTTGCATGACTTTCTTTAATGGGTACCCAGGTCCATATATTTTGAACTCTTGGCATGAAAACTCAGATTTTTGTAACAAGTTGTGAGCTTGCATCCATCTTTCAAATGATCATGTTCTTCATATTCTTCAAAGGAAAACCCAGGTTTTTCCTAACTTCGTTTAGCGGGACCTCGGCTTAGTCCTGGATGGTACCCAGTGTGTTTTCGAGAAACGGGAGCAGTGATTAAGCTCCCAGCTTGTTTTGCTTTGTCTTTGACTTGGATCTGGCGAGAATGCCGAGATCATTTTCATGTATATATAGAACTTGCCTTGAGAATGTGACTTGCCATGTGATTGTAGGTCCTTGATATTTGCTTTGAGTCTACACCTGAAGAACTAGGTGAGTGGTATTTCTAATAAAGCTACGTTACACTTGCTTTTGATAAATCTTGTTTTGTTTGTTTTGACGTGGTATTTGCTAAGCATGAATAAATAGCCTTGTTTCAATTGTTATCCTCGGAAAGTCCCTTGTGCTGGAGGACTCTAAACTTTTGCAGTACTAAGTATAAAAGGATACGGTCCTTGTTAAATCGGGCTACGGGCCTAAGTAACACAAGTCCCTTGTGCTGGAGGACTCTAAACTTTTGCAGTACTAAGTATAAAAGGATACGGTCCTTGTTAAATCGGGCTACGGGCCTAAGTAACACAAGTCCCTTGTACTGGAGGACTCTAAACTTTCGCAGTACCAAGTGCACAAGTCCCTTGTATTTGAGGACTTTAAACTTTCGCAATACTTTTGACCAAACGATTACGGATCGTACAGCCCTTGATACTTGAATGATGAATACGGTTCATCCCTTGCTTCGCCGATGTTATGATACTTGAATGATGAATACGGTTCATCCCTTGCTTCGCCGATGTTATGATACTTGAATGATGAATACGGTTCATCCCTTGCTTCGCCGATGTTATGATACTTGATTGATGAATACGGTTCATCCCTTGCTTCGCCGATGTTATGATACTTGAATGATGAATACGGTTCATCCCTTGCTTCGCCGATGTTATGATACTTGATTGATGAATACGGTTCATCCCTTGCTTCGCCGATGTTATGATACTTGACTGATGAATACGGTTCATCCCTTGTTTTGCCTATATCAGTAAACATCTTTGGATACTTGTAATACTTGATTGATGAATACGGTTCATCCCTCGTCTTGCTAAAGCATGATGTGTTTCATTTTGAAGGACCTCGGCAGTATTCATGCAAAACCTTTATTATTTGTACCATTCACTGAGTTTTGTACTCACCCCTCTATATATATGTAGGTGATGAGCAGGACGGCGGCGATGCCTAGATCGTTTTGGATGCTTGGTTTGGATTCGTGCTTATGTCGGCTTTACTTTTGTATTTATGTCGGCGATGCCCTGCTTTGCATGTCGGCAAATCTTGAAAATCATGCTTCTTGACTTGTATTAGCTGTATTTTGTATATGTCGGCTCGAGAAGCCTTTTGATCAAGATGTAACATGTATTTTTTTACCTTGATGTATTTAAGCTGTAAAGTTAATTGGAATGTTTGGCATTGCTTTGATCTACGCACAGCTCTTATGGACCACTTGTATTTGATTTATTGCTTC
Organism: Camellia sinensis; assembly: GCF_055761805.1. Taxonomy (NCBI): domain Eukaryota; kingdom Viridiplantae; phylum Streptophyta; class Magnoliopsida; order Ericales; family Theaceae; genus Camellia; species Camellia sinensis. Next base: position 39,925,162 of record NC_138961.1, on the reverse strand, counting down.
CGCATTTGTGAGCCCCCATATCCATACTCTGATTGTGTTAAGTTTTGAAAAGTTGGCCTTCGGTAATTACGGATTACTGGCCATCACGGCACCAAACTACTAGGGGCGGTTTGGGGTCGTGACAAGTCCGTACGTGCTAGGGGACTCTAAACCTTTGTAGCACAAGTCCTTACGTGCTAGAGGACTCTAAGCTTTTGTAGCACCTTTGTTTAATGCCATCCCTTGTATTATATTGATGCTAGTAAGCATCCCTTGAAGATTCGAAAGACTTGATTGATGGACTTGGTTCATCCCTTGATTTTGTATAGTATGCTATGTATTGTTTAGAAAAGAGATCTTGAATATCATTCATGCAAAACCTTTATTATTGGCATCATTCACTGAGTATCCAAGCTCACCTTCTCTTATATATATATAGGTGATGATCAGGAAGGCGTCAATGCCTAGATGATTATTTGCAACTTGTTTTGGATCCACATTTTTGTAGCATCTTGAAGATTATACTTCTTGGCTTGTAGTTATTTCTTTTGTATATGTCGGCTTGAGAAGCCTTTTGATCAAGATGTATTTTGTACTTTATTTTATTGTATCCAAGTTGTAAGCTATATTAAGATGTATGTCATTTCATTTGATCTATGCATAGCTCTTGTGGACTATTTAGTTTTAAATTTATTGCTTCCGCACATGTAAGCCCCATATGTATACTCTGATTGTGTGTGAACCCTTGTAAGTTGGCCTTTAGTAATCTCGGATTACTAGCCATCACGGCACCATTCTACTAGGAGCAGAATGGGGTCGTGACAGATTGGTATCAGAGCACGAGTTCCTTATAGTATGTTATTCACACACTTTGAGTCCTAAAGAGCTTAGGATTTCCCTTAGAATGATATTAGGATTTGTATCATATTGCTTGCTACTTGACAAGGTGTGCATCATCTCGGCATAACTATTTGTTATTTGCATACATGTTATTCGTTCATTTTGTTTTAAATTCATATTTTGCATACTCCTAGCATCATGAGAAGGGGTAGACTTCCAGTTGGCTGAGATCATTCTGAGGACAGATTGGAAAGGTTGATCGAAGGTTTGGTCCGTGAGTTGAGACAACCTAGGCCACAGGACACTGGTACTACTTCTACTCAGGCCGAGCAGACAACGGCCGATATGCAGCTCCGCCTCCACCTCCTCCAGTGCCGCAAGTGCCTCCACAGCAAGCCTTATATGGGGACGGCACCATAGCCTTGATCAGAGAGTTCAAAAAGATGAAATCGCTGAGGTTCCAAGGGGGTATAGAGCCGATGAAAGCCGAAGCGTGGGTCTTGGAAATGAAGAAGTTGTTGGAGATTTTTCCCAGTACCGATGCCCAGAAGGTGTCATTGGCAGCATTCACGTTGGACGACGACGCACGAAGATGGTGGATGATGATTCGAGACAGTAACCCAGGTTTGACTTGGGCCAGATTTTTGGAGTTGTTCTACAACAAGCATTTCCCCCTTAGTGTCCGAGACCGCAAGACCACAGAGTTCCAGACTTTGACACAAGGCAACAAGACAGTGGCGGAATACGACCGTGCTTTTACCGAGTTGGCAAGATATGCGTCCTATATGGTCGATGACAAATATAGGAAGGCTAGGAAGTTCGAAAGTGGGTTGTGTGGACCGATACAGGACCGAGTGAATATGCTCAACATGCCGACTTACGCCGGAGTGTTAGACAAAGCTATCCTAGCAAAAGCTAACCTGAACCGATACCAGAGTTCAGGAGAGAACCAAAAGAAGAGACAGAATTACGATAATCGTCGAGGAGCATTTGATGCCAGGGAGAAGACGAGCATAGGCAGTTCGAGCTACTCAAGACAGGAAGGTGGCACTAGGCCGACATGTTCAAGTTGCGGGAAGCCACATTCTAGAGTTTGTCGTTGGGCGTCTGGAGCTTGTTTTGAATGTGGTGAGGTAGGTCATCATGTGAAAGACTGTCCGAAGACAAACGTTAATGATGGTAAGAAAAATGAGAGTACTTCGGGCTTGGCACAGAACAGCAACGTCGACAAGGCGCAGATGAGACAGGGCAGAGTTTTTGCATTAGTGCCAGGAGACACCCAGAGTGCTGAGACAATAGTGTCAGGTACCTTCCCAATTTGTTCTCAAGATGCATACATATTGATTGATTCAAGTTCTACACATTCATTTGTATCTACTAAGTTTGCCGAAAAGTTGAATAAGGAATTAGAACCCCTTGATTACGTGTTATCTGTGTCTACTCCGTCTAGAAGAACTATGATTGTTGCATCCATTTATAGAGCATGTGTTGTTATGATTGAGAATGTTGAATTATTAGTTGATTTGATGCCGTTAGACATAACTCACTTTGATGTCATATTGGGAATGGATTGGTTAGTAGAAAATAATGCATCCATTAACTGTGTTTCCAAAAGTGTCATATTGAGACCCCCAAACAAAGCCGAGGCTACGTTTCGAGGTAAAGAAGTGGTATCCCCACCTTACTTTATCTCATCCATGAAGGCCTATAAGTTGATCAAAAAGGGATGTCAAGGTTATCTGTATAGTATACTAAGTAATTCAAATGGAAGCGTTGAGTTAGCTGACATCCCGATTGTTAGAGAGTTCCCCGACGTCTTTCCAAATGACTTGCCTGGCTGCTTAGTCGATAGGGAAATAGAATTTACTGTTGACGTTATGTCGAGAACCTAGCCTATCTCTAAAACACCCTATAGAATGGCCCCACCTGAGCTTAAGGAGTTGAAAGTGCAATTACAAGAGTTGTTAGATAAGGGCTTTATTAGGCCGAGTACTTCACCTTGGGGAGCACCAGTTCTATTTGTGAAGAAAAATGATGGTACACTTCGTCTTTGTATCAATTACCGAGAACTGAACAAGGTAACCATTAAGAACAAGTACCCATTGCCGAGGATCGATGATTTACTTGATCAAGTACAAGGAGCACGAGTCTTTTCAAAAATTGATCTCAGGTCGGGCTACCATCAACTCAAGGTTAAAGCCAAAGACGTTGAGAAGACTGCTTTTCGGACAAGGTGTGGCCACTACGAATTTTTGGTTATGCCTTTTGGAGTAACTAATGCTCCTGCAGCATTCATGGACTTGATGAACAGAGTCTTTAAGCCGTACCTAGACGAGTTCGTAGTTGTTTTCATCGACGATATATTGATCTATTCCAAGAGTGAAGCTGAGCATGAGAAGCATCTGAGACTCGCCCTACAGATTCTGAGAGATAGAAGATTATATGCCAAGCTTAGCAAGTGTGAGTTTTGGCTTTCCAACGTTTCGTTTTTGGGGCATGTGATTAATGAAGAAGGTATTTCAGTCGATCCTAGTAAGATTGAAGCCGTTGTGAATTGGCCGACACCGACCAATGTGTCCAAGGTTCGTAGTTTTCTGGGTTTGGCCAGTTATTACAGAAAGTTTGTGAAGGACTTTTCAAAGATTGCAATACCTTTGACGCAACTAACTCAGAAAGGAGTGGCGTATGAATGGACCGACGATAGGGAATCAGCCTTCCAAGCACTAAAGACGAGGTTAGTCACAGCACTAGTTCTTGTACTGCCGACAGGTAATGAGGAATTCCAGATTTATAGTGATGCTTCTTATAAGGGTTTGGGATGTGTGTTAATGCAAGGGGGTAAGGTTATAGCATATGCATCGCGTCAATTGAAACCCCACGAAAAGAATTATCCTACTCATGATTTAGAACTAGCAGTCGTAGTGCTTGCTTTGAAGATTTGGCGTCATTACTTATATGGAGCCTCTTGCCAAGTTTTTACAGACCACAAGAGTTTGAAGTACTTGTTCACCCAGAAAGAATTAAATATGAGGCAGAGAAGATAGCTTGAATTATTGAAAGATTACGACATGCAGATTCAGTATCATCCAGGTAAAGCAAACTCAGTGGCCGACGCGTTGACCATGAAGTTAGTTGGGAATTCAGCTTATTTGTTAATGATTTCCATGGAGCCGACTATCATTGAGGAAGTGAAGACCAGGCAGATGGAAGACATGTTCTTTAGGAAGGTGATTGATGAGATTGTCTCTAAGCCAAGGTCAGGGTATACCGTTGAAAACCAGGAACTCAAGTTTGAAGGAAGATTGTGCGTAGCCGACGTCCCAAAGTTGAAAAAGAAGATTTTACAGGAAGCCCATGGTTCCAAGTTTGCCGTTCATCCAGGGAGCACCAAGATGTACCAAGACATGAAGCAGACCTTTTGGTGGCCAAACATGAAGAGGGAGGTAGTAGAGTCTGTATCTCAGTGTCTGTATTGCCAGCAAGTGAAAGCAGAACATCAGAGGCCAGCAGGACTTCTTCAACCTTTGCCAGTTCCTGAATGGAAATGGGAACATATCTCCATGGATTTTGTGGTTAGTTTGCCGAAGACACAGAAAGGTATGGACTCGATCTGGGTTATCATCGACAGATTAACTAAGTCAGCACACTTCTTGCCTATTCAGACTACCTTCAATGCTGACCGACTTGCTGTACTGTATATGAATGAGATTGTTAGACTTCATGGAGTGCCGATGTCCATTGTATCAGACCGAGATCCGAAGTTTGTTTCTAGATTTTGGCAGAGTTTGCAAAGGGCCTTGGGAACCGAGTTGAGATTTAGCACAGCTTTTCATCCCCAAACCGATGGACAAATAGAGAGAACAATTCAGACGCTTGAAGATATGCTCAGACTATGTGTATTGGACTTCAAGGGAAGTTGGGAAGTGCATTTACCATGAGTAGAATTCGCTTACAACAACAGTTATCAAGCTAGCATTGGCATGGCGCCGTACGAAGCTTTGTATGGGAGGAAGTGCAGATCACCGATATGTTGGACTGAAGTAGGGGATAAAGCTTTGATTGCCCCCGAGCTAGTTCAAGTTACAACCAAGAAGATTAAGCTCATTCGACAGAAGATCAAAACTACTCAGAGTCGACAAAAGAGTTATGCCGACCAGAGGAGAAGGGAGTTATAATTTGAAGTTGGGGATCATGTATTCCTGAAGGTTTCGCCAATGAAAGGAGTTTCAAGATTTGGGAAGAAAGGTAAGTTAGCACCTCGTTACATCAGGCCGTTTGAAATTCTTGCGAGGGTTAACTCAGCTGCCTATAGACTTGCTTTGCCACCAGAACTAAGTCAAGTTCACAATGTGTTCCATATTTCGATGTTGAGGAAGTATATTCGGGATCCCCTGCATGTGATCGACCATTTTGAGATTGGGATTAACGAAGATTTAGGTTATCAGGAGAAGCCGATACGGAGTCTTGATAGGCAAGTGAAACAGTTGAGGAACAAGTCGATACCAATGGTACAGGTTGAATGGAAAGAACATTATGGTAAGGATGCCACATGGGAAATGGAAGAAAAAATGAAAACCCGACATCTGGAGTTGTTTTTGGGGCAAGGTAACTTAAGTTTGGGGACCAAACTTCTTTAAGAAGGGTAAGATGTAACCACCCTCACTTTACTCTAGTCATGCTTGCATGTATTTACATGATCTTGTCTTGTTAAGTTGCATTTACAAACCTTGATTTTTTTTGCACAAGTGTTGCTTGCATGTTTTGTTCCTTGCTTGGTGTGAGTTTAGCCGAGGTCATCTTAAGCCTAGGTTACACCTTTGAACTTCTTACACCTAGGACTATCTTGGAACCACCTTGGTTGACCTCCACCCTCACCCTGACATGTTAGCCGAGATGTCATTATCTAGGCCGAGGTGTTCATCACCAAGGCCGAGATGTGTATTATCTAGGCCGAGATGTTATACCCAAGTGATCTTGTCCCTGGACTGGTATGACCTAGACCGAGGTGTGGCACATCTAGGCCGAGGTGTGGCACATCTAGGCCGAGGTGTGGCACACACAGCTAGGCCAAGTGTTGTCCTTCCTAGCTGAGATCATTGAGACCTTACTTGCTGAAGCTTTGTCGTAGCTGAGATCATTACCCGCCAAAGTGCCCATGTCACCTTACTTGTTGCTTACACTTTGCCATAGCCTTGTCTTTTCACTCAATCACCTTTTCGAGGTGATCCAATCAGCCGTTGCCATGTGTCCCAACAGAGGGTTAAGTCAGCCGGCAGAGTTAGAAATATATCATTTTGTGCCTTATCTCTTGCATGGTAGAGAGAGAAGCTCTAGGAAGAGGAGAGGAAGTTGGAGTAAGAGGGCTAGATCCCAAGCTTGATCTTTAGAGTTTGAGCCGTTTAATCCGTGTTTTGAGGCCTTGGATCCTTGCTTGTAATTCCTACACTCGAAGAACTATGTGAGTGGTATTTTTAATAAAGTTATGTTATAAGTTTTGATAAAGCTTTGCTTTGCTTTGTTTTGGAAAAAGTATTTGTTAAGCATGAATGAATACCCCTATTTGTGTATCAAGTATTAGTCTTGTTTTGGATGACATTCTTGGAAAGTCCGTGCGTGCTAGGGGACTCTAAACCTTTGTAGCACAAGTCCGTACGTGCTAGGGGACTCTAAACCTTTGTAGCACAAGTCCTTACGTGCTAGAGGACTCTAAGCTTTTGTAGCACCTTTGTTTAATGTCATCCCTTGTATTATATTGATGCTAGTAAGCATCCCTTGAAGATTCAAAAGACTTGATTGATGGAATTGGTTCATCCCTTGATTTTGTATAGTATGCTATGTATTGTTTAGAAAAGAGATCTTGAATATCATTCATGCAAAACCTTTATTACTGGTATCATTCACTGAGTATCCAAGCTCACCCTCTCTTATATATATGTAGGTGATGAGCAGGAAGGCGGCGACGCCTAGATGATTATTTGCAACTTGTTTTGGATCCACATTTTTGTAGCATATTGAAGATTATGCTTCTTGGCTTGTAGTTATTTCTTTTGTATATGTCAGCTTGAGAAGCCTTTTGATCAAGATGTATTTTGTACTTTATTTTATTGTATCCAAGTTGTAAGCTATATTAAGATGTATGTCATTTCATTTGATCTATGCGTAGGTCTTGTGGACTATTTAGTTTTAAATTTATTGCTTCCGCACATGCAAGCCCCATATGTATACTCTGATTGTGTGTGAACCCTTGCAAGTTGGCCTTTGGTAATCTCAGATTATTGGCCATCACGGCACCATTCTACTAGGGGCGGAATGGGGTCGTGACAGTATCTGTGTTGTTTTTGGCTGTGGCCAGTATAGGCATATCAAAAAATGCACTGTGTTTGTAGCTAATAGCAAGCATATTTACATGATTCATGTGTGACCTCCTAAACTTCATATAATTCGTATATCACTTTACAACACATTTGCACCATTGTGGAACTTTTTTATGTCATGTCCTGAGAATATACTTTTGCTATGAGTCTGTTAGTTGAATCCATTGATTCAAATGTTAGAACAAAACATCAGAAACATCAAGTAGTTCAGTCAGTTTTGCTCCTCAGTCGAATCGGTTCTGTTCTGTTTTATTTTTCTAGTAGTTTATTTATTTATATATATATAAATTGGTCAAAACTCAAAGAATCCAGAGAAAATTTAGAATTTCTCTGGAGGGAAATTCCAAAGTCCAAAGAAATTTGGTTAAAACACAGAGAATCCAGAATTTCTCTGGAGAGAAATTTCGAAATCCAGAGAAATTTCTCTGGAGAGAAATTCTCTGGATTGAATTTTCTCTGGATCAATGTTGAGGGACATTAGACATTATGAAAATATTTAGTGTCATTTATGCTATAAAATCTTAATACTAGAGACCTTAAAAAAAAATCCCCATTAAATATTATTGGAGGATCTTTTAATTAATTTTAAACTTAAAATAAATTTATGGTGAAAGTATTTAATTTAGAGGCAAGATTTATTATTTAAAAAAAAATAGAGGGTAACTTAGTAAGTATACTTTGTTTTATTAATAGTTATATTTTATTTAAATTAATGGGTTAGAAAATAAAATAATATAAAGAGATAGTAATTTAGAGCCATTTTGTTTAGATATATAAAGTAACCCTAGGTTGCTTAATACAATATATAACAGTAGCCACGGGGAGAGAGAGTTTGAGAGAAAAGAAGAAAAAAAAGAGGTTGCAAACAAGGAGTAACTTTTGGGTGTGTGGTAGGTCTCTATCTTTCTTCTTCTCTTTGTTTTTGTTCTTTATCCTTACTCTATTATTATTTAGTTCATTGATGGAGAGGTTGTAGGTTTATGTATTTTGTATATATATATATATACTGTTAAGAAATCTGAGGAGTTAAATTCATGTATAAAGAATGGGTGTAATTCTTAGTCCAAAAATTCTGCACAGAATCACAAACTTTAAAAATCAAGAAACTATATCAAACGAATGAATTTTGAACTGAAATTTTTACGGTAGATTAACTACATATTGAATTGCATATCTGAATTGTTTCATAATTTTTGGAAGTCAAAATCCATATAAACTTATGCTTTCAAATCTGTCCAGAAAACTGGTTTTAAATAGTAAGTTCGGGAGTGTTGTTCTCTTTGGGTATAAATCCAAAAATTATCAAATCAGTGTCATTAAAACCGGTTACAAGTCTAGTTTCGTATGCTTTTGGCCTTGCATTGATTGCTCATGTATGTTAAGAGAACCATTAATTTATTTAAAGTACTGCAGAAAACAACCTGTTTAGATATAATTAATTGTAGATAATTATTTTGATAAGCAAATCAAGTGAAACCATTTGGGTTTAAAACTTAGGATATATTAGTTGATATCTGAAGGGTTTTAGAATTTTTCAAACAACGTAGAGTGGGTTTTTAATTTTCAAAGTTAGCGAATAGATTAGAAAAAACTCTATTTTATCTTAAAGTCACTTCTAGTTAAGTTTCGATCGGAACCCATGTCTTGGGTGATTTTAGACCTTGAATAACATGAACTTAGATAATATTTAAGAGTAACGGTGAGTTGGGTTGAGCCATGTTAGTGTGCTTTAAGTTTGAGGTTACTTAGTTCCTATTCTTTAGTATTTTTAAATTAGTAGTGACGTGTAGTTTTCATACTTGGTTCAGGGCACTAGTTGGACTTTCATACTCTATTCGAGGATTATATTATTTCGTGTTTAGGTGAGTAGTTTTATGCTACATATTTTTATAAATGTTCCCCTATCCTGAACTGTTGAAAAATTTAATTGTTGTTTCAGGACTAAACTGTTTTGATAAATTATTATATTATCAATGGAATCAAATTATTTTTGAAACATGTGTGAACTTGGCATGCTGTAAACTATTTGTTTTGGTCTCCTGTTTATAATGGTGAACTACCATGTTTTGTTAAACTGATGTGTATTGAATATTGGGACCATCTGTGTATTTAGTCCAAGAAAATTATTCCACTGTGTGTGGTGACTCTAGCCACTAGGGAGCAGATCTGGGTTGGGCCGTGATGACTCTAGTGCTCAATGATTGTAAGGAAAAGACCTACATTAAACTAGGTGACCTTCAATCGGATCGTCTTTGAGAAAAGGCTCAGGTCGCCACCCTGAGGATGACTCTTAGTTCAGTATTGGATCCAACGGGGCTTATAGCCTTGAGAACTGTGTGGCATATTATTTTTTGTTTCTTGGCACCCAGAAAATTATTGGTGTTCATGTTGTAATTTGTTTTAAGTGGAGAATGTCATTTATTATGTTCTTGACAGACATGAGTATTTTAACTATTGAGCTGTGGAACCTTCTTTTTAAACAGATTCTCTTTTTACCAAACTGTATGCCAATCTAGTTTCTGTGATATACGTCTTATTTTGGAATTGATCCCTGTTTTCAAAACTGTATATACTATCCATGTTGCTACTCACTGAGCTATCAGCTGACTTAGTTGTTTACCATTTCCAGGTGTTAAAAGGACTTAGAGTGGACTTATAACGTGGCGGGGACTCAATTGCATGGACCTCTAGGACATTCATTTATTTGTTTTTAGACTATTATGTCGAGTTTGTGCATATTTATTTTTATTTTTTTTGAGGTTTATTTAGGATTATTTTGATATATGGGCTGTTTATATTCCATAAGTTTGGATGGTATTGATTACGGTTGGTTTTGCCGTTTATACTTGTGGCATGTCATCGGATTGAGTTTTGGTTATTTATTAATGAACTATTTTATAGTTATTCAATGTGTTTATGGATTCGTATTTAGGCTTACGTGTGCCTTGGGCTAAGGCCCTGTGGGCCACGGCCGGTCATACCCGGGTTTGGGGTGTGACAATTGTGGTATCAAAGCTATAGATTTTTCAAGTTACATAGTTTGCATTTCATCATTTAGATGAGGTCCGAGTCCCTATAGTCCTTAGTAGTGTGTGGTTGAGTCAGTTTTGTTTAAACTTGTGTTGAATCTTTCTTGATTTAATTTTGAAGGTTAAGGGTTAGTACCTAGATATCTATTTGGATTGTTTATTCCTTGTGAGCCTTTTGATGTTTGTATTACCGTGTCTATTCCATTAGGAGAAACAGTAGTGTTAAGGGATGCTTGTAAATCTTGTGAGATAGAGATGGATGGTAGAATTTTTCTAGGGGATTTGATTTCTTTAGAGATGAAGGATTTTGATGTGATTTTGGGGATGGATTGGTTGACGAAGTATCATGCCTCTGTTGATTGTTTTAGAAAAATGGTAGTTTTTGTTATGCCAAGACAACTTGAGTTTTTCTTTTAGGGAGATAAGAAAGGGTCTTCTATCTATTTTATTTCTTCTCTTCAAGTTAACTGAATGTTGAGAAAAGGGTGTCATGGTTACTTAGCTTGTGTGGTGAGTATCGAACTGCCAGAATAGATGTGAGAACCCGAATATAAAAATTAAGTAAATAATTAAATAATAATAATATTATAATCTCAAATATTTTGGGCTTGTGTGGTGAGTATCGAACTGCCAGAATAGATGTGAGAACCCGAATATGAAAATTAAGTAAATAATTAAATAATAATAATATTATAATCTCAAATATTTTGGTGGTGAATCCTAAAGTGCAAAATTATAAAAATATATATAGAGAGAGAGGAGAGTGTGACTTGAACTCTAAACCACAAGGTTAATATATAAGACTCTTACCATTTGAGTTGCATATAACTTATATATATGTTTTGTATATTTATCTATTTATTTGACCTATGTGTGCCCACCACTAGTATAAAATAAAATAAATACAAACCCTACTCTATTAGTTGTTCACCACATAGGGCAACAACACAGCAGCCACGGGAGAGGGTTTGAGAGAAGGAAAAAAAGAAGAAGATGTTGCAATCAAAGAACTTTTGGGTGTGTTGTGTTGTGTATGATCATCAAAGGTTAGCCCTCCTAGGTTTTCTTCTCTTCTTTCTTTGTTCTTCATCCTTATTCTATAATTATTTTATTCATTCATGGAGAGGTTGTAGGTTTATGTATTTTGTATATATATGTATACACTGTTAAGAAATCTGAGGAGCTAAATTTGTGTAAAAAATGGGTGTAATTCTTAGTTCAAAAACTTTACAGTAGATCAATTACATATTGAATTGAATATCTGAATTTTTTCATAATTTTTGGGAGTCAAAATCCATATAAATTGAGGTATTCAAATCTGTCCAGGAAACCAGTCCGAAACAGTAAATTCGGGAGTGTTGTTCTCTTTGGGTATAAATTCAAAAATTATCAAATTAGTGTCATTAGAACCGGTTACGAGTCTAGTTTCGTACGTTTTTGGCCTTGCATTGATTGCTCGTGTATATTAAGAGAACCGTCAATTTCTTTAAAGTGCTGCAGAAAACAACCTGTTTGGATATAATAAATTGTAGATAATTATTTTGATAAGCAAATCAAGTGAAACCAATTGGGTTTGAAACTTAGGATATATTAGTTGATATCTGGAGGGTTTTAAAATTTTTCGAATAGCGTGGAGTGGGTTTTGTAATTTTCAAAGTTAGCAAATAGATTGGGAAAACTTGTTTAAAACACTGTTTTATCTTAAAGTTATTTTTAGTTAAGTTTCGATCGGAACCTATGTCTTGGGTATTTTAGACCTTGAAGAACATGAACTTAGGTAATATTTAAGAGTAACAGTGAGTTGGGTTGAGCCGTGTTAGTGCGCTTTAGTTTGGGATTACTTAGTTCGTATTCTTTAGTATTTTTAAATTAGTAGTGACGTGTAGTTTTCATATTGGTTCAGGGCACTAGTTGGACTTTCATACTCTATTCAAAGACTATATTATTTCGTTTCCAGGTGAGTAGTTTCATGCTACGTATTTTTATAAATGTTCCCCTACCCTGAACTGTTGGAAAATTAAATTGTTGTTTCAAGACTAAACTGTTTTGATAAATTATTATATTATCAATAGAATCAAATTATTTCTGAAACGTGTGTGAACTTGGCACACTGTAAACTATTTGTTTTGGTCTCATGTTTATAATGATGAACTACCATGTTTTGCGAAACTGATGTGTATTGATTATTGGGACCATATGTGTATTTAGTCCAGGGAAATTATTCCACTGTGTGTGGTGACTCTGGCCACTAGGGAACAGATCCGGGTTGGGCCGTGCTGACTCTAGTGCTCAACGATTGTAAGAAAAAGACCTTTAAAAACAACTAGGTGACCTTTAATCGGATCGTCTTTGAGAAAAGGCCCAGGTGCCACCCTGAGGATGACTCTTAGTTCGGTATTGGATCCAACGGGGCTTATAGCCTTGACAACTGTGTGGCATATTATTTGTTTTTCTTGGTACCCAAAAAATTATTGGTGTTCATGTTATAATCTGTTTTAAGTGGAAAATATCGTTTATCATGTTCTTGCGAGACATGAGTATTTTAAGTGTTGAATTGTGGAACCTTCTTTTTGAAACAGATTGTATTTACCAAACTGTATGCCAATCTAGTTTCTGTGATATATATCTTATTTTGGAATTGAATCTTGTTTTCAAAACTATATTTACTATCCATGTTGCTATTCACTGAGCTATCAGCTGACTTAGTTGTTTACCATTTCTAGGTGTTAGAAGGACTTAGGGTGGACTCATGGCGTAGTTGAGACTCGATTGCATGGACCTCTAGGGCATTTATTTAATTTGGTTTAGGTTGCCTTGTCGGGTTTTGTGCATACATTGTAGTTGGGTTTTATTTAGAATCATTTTATTTGTGGGCGGTTTGTGTCCCATTTAGTATATATATATTTTTAAGAAGTTGGTTATGACTTGTTTTTCACTTGTGGTATGTCACTGGATTGAGTGTTGATTTATTTATTTCTGAGCTATCATTACATTTATTCTTTATGGTTTTGGATTCATGTTTAGGCTTACGTGTGCCTTGGGCTATGTCCCTGTGGGCCATGGCCGGTCATGCCCGGATTTGGGGTGTGACAATAGAAGTTAGAGGAGTTGCCTGTAGTGAGTGAATGTGTTGATGTTTTTCCAGAGGATTTACCTGGTCTTCCTCCAAATAGTAAGGTAGAATTTCCATTAACTTGGTCTCCAACACAGCACTTATTTCTAAAGCGCCCTATAGAATGGCACCGTTGGAGTTGAGGGAGTTACAAACTCAGTTATAGAAGTTGTTAGACAAAGGTTTTATTAGGCCTAGCGTCTCACCTTGGGGAGCACCTGTGTTGTTTGTGAACAAGAAGAATAGGTCTATGAGATTGTGTATTGATTATAGAGAACTGAACAAAGTCACAGTGAAGAATAGGTATCCTTTGCCACGCATTGATGACCTATTTGACTAGTTGCAGGGAGCTCAAGTATTCTCTAAAATTGACTTGAGGTCAGGCTATCACCAGTTGAAGGTAAGGGATGAAGATGTTCCTAAGACCGCTTTTAGAACCTGTTATGGGCATTATGCGTTCTTAATGATGCCTTTTAGTCTCACAAATGCACCAGCCGCATTCATGGATTTGATGAATAGAGTATTTAAACCCCAGTTGGATAAATTTGTGGTAGTGTTTATTGATGACATCCTAATTTATTTGAGGAGTAAGAAGGAACATGAGCAGCATTTGAGGGTAGTACTGTAGACCCTTAGGGAGAAAAGACTCTATGCAAAATTTAAGAAGTGTGAATTCTTGTTGAACAGTGTATCCTTTTTGGGTCTTTGGGTGAGTAAAGATGGGGTATTTGTAGATAAGATGAAGGTGGCAGCAATTGTTGATTGGCCACAACCTACTTCTGTGACAGAGGTACGCAACTTTCTAGGGCTTACTGGATATTACAGACAGTTTGTAGAAGGATTCTCCCATATTACTTTGCCACTTACCAATCTCACTAGGAAAGGGGTAAAGTTTGAGTGAAATAATGATTGTGAGCGTAGTTTCCAAGAGTTTAAACATAGGTTGACATCAGCTCCAATCCTTGCCTTACCTACAGATGGTGGTGGTTTTGTGATTTATAGTGATGCTTCATGACAGGGTTTAGGATGTGTGCTCATGCAGCATGGGAAGGTGATTGCTTATGAGTCACGACAGTTGAAAGTACATGAGAGAAATTATCCTACGCACGACTTGGAGTTAGCAGCAGTGATTTTCGCTCCTAAGATCTGGCGACATTATTTGTATGGAGAGTCATGTGAGATTTACACTGATCATAAGAGTTTGAAGTATATTTTCACACAAAAGGAACTAAGTTTGAGGTAAAGAAGATGGCTTGAGTTACTAAAAGATTATGATGTGAATATTTTATATCATCCGGGGAAGGCAAATGTGGTTGCAGATGCCTTGAGTAGGAAGGTCGTAGTTGGAGATGTAGCTGCTTTGTCTATTGAGAGTTGTTTGGTGGAAGACATGAGACGTTTAAGGCTTGAGGTTGTTACGCCTGGTGATAGGGCTTATTGTAGTCAATTGACAGTTCAACTGACCTTGAGAAAACAGATTCGTTTAGCTCAGGAGATTGACCCCCAGTGTGAGTGTATTAAAGGAGAGATGGCAGAGGGTAAGCATGTAGATTTTGTGGTTAGTGATGACGGGTTGCTTAGATTCTGTAGCCGAATTTGTGTTCCTACTGGTGGTGATTTGAGGAAGGAGATTATGACGGAGGCACATATATAGTTCTAGTTACAGCATTCATCCTGGAAGCACTAAGATGTATCGGGATCTTCATGAACATTTTTGGTGGAATGGTATAAAGGGAGATATTGCAGAATTTGTGGCTCAGTATTTGGTGTGTCAACAGGTTAAAGTAGAACATCAGAAACCTACGGGGAAACTATAACCCTTACCTATACCAGAGTAGAAGTGGGATCATGTTACCATGGACTTTGTGTGCGGATTACCTCGTACTAGTAATAATCGTGATGCAGTTTAGGTAGTTGTTGATAGATTAACCAAGTCAGCACATTTTATTGCAGTACGAATGAACCATTCTCTAGCTCGATTTGCACAGTTGTATGTGAAGGAGATTGTTAGATTGCATGGTGCACCTGTGTCAATAGTGTTAGATCGGGACCCTCGTTTTGTGTCTAAGTTTTGGGGTGCATTACAGTCAACTATGGGTACTCGGTTAAATTTTAGTTCAGCTTATCACCCTCAGACAGATGGGCAATCAGAGAGGACTATTCAAACCCTTGAGGATATGTTGAGGGCTTGTGTTTTGGAATGGAGAGGTAATTGGGATGATTATTTGCCACTTATGGAGTTTGCATATAATAATAGTTATCATTCTAGTTTGGGAATAGCTCCTTATGAGGCTTTGTATAGGAGGAAGTGTAGGTCTCCTTTGTGTTGGTATGAGGTTGGTGAGAGGCAAATGTTGAGACCTGATTTGGCGGAGGATGCTACACGAAAAATTATCACCATCAGAGAGAGGTTATTAACTGCTCAGAGTAGACAAAAAAGTTACGCTGATCATCGTAGGAGAGATTTAGAGTTTCATGTAGGGGATATGGTATTCTTGAAAGTATCACCATGGAAAGGAGTCATCAGGTTTGGAAAGAAAGGAAAGTTGAGTCCTAGACACATTGGTCCATTTGAGGTATTGGAGAAGGTTGGTGAGGTTGCATACCGTGTTGCTCTACCCCCTAGGTTGGCAGGAGTGCATAATGTGTTTCACGTGTCTATGCTGAGGAAATATGTGCACAGTCCGTCACATGTGACAGATTATGAGCCGCTTCAGATTAGAGAGGATTTTTCGTATGAGGAGATGTCTGTTCAGATCTTGGATTCAAAGGAGAAAATGTTGCGTACAAAGGCCATTAAATTGGTTAAGTTACTGTGGCGTAATTATCTAGTTGAGGAGGCGACTTGGGAACGCAAGGACGAGAAGCATGAGAAGTACCCACATCTGTTCTCATGATTTACTCAGGTTAGTTTCGAGGACGAGATGAATTGGGTCAACTGAGAAACATTAGTTATTTTGCATTGGGCAAGAACAACCTATCTGGTATGATCCCTACCTCGGCCAGATGCTTCCTTAGCGTCTAGCAATTCAGTTATACGACAACCAATTGACTGGGCCCCTCCCACTCTCACTATCCAATGCGTCAGAATTGGAATATATTGACATAGGAATTAACTATTTCAATGGGAAAATATCAATTGATTTTTGACACCTAACACATAAGTGGTTCATAAATCTAGATTCCAACAATTTTGGAAGTGGGGAGAGCCTGATGAAATGGATTTCTTTGGCTCTCTGGCCAATTGTAGCAATTTGGAAGTATTGGATCTGTTTGGTAACAAATTGAGGGGAGTGTTACCAGATCATGTGGGCAATCTTTCAACTAAACTCGATTATTTAGCACGTACAGAGTCATCCCATCAATAATCGGTACTCTTGTCAATTTAACATACTTAGCTCTACATGATAATCAACTCACTAGCACACTTCCCACCACTGTTGGTAATTTTTAAAAGCTCCAAAGACTGCTGCTTAGTTCTAATCAACTATCAGGAGAAGTTCCTAATTCTATAGGAAACCTGTCACTATTGAATGAACTTCACTTGGATAATAATAGATTATAGGGAATCATACCATCAAACATTGGAAATTGCCAGAGTTTAATATTATTAAACCTATCTCAGAATAACTTTAGTGGTACCATACCAAAACAACTTTTCAGTATTTCCTCTCTCTCAATTTCACTAAATCTAGGTCAGAATAGTTTGTTCGGATCCCTCCCTTCAGAGGTTGGCAACCTAAAGAATTTTGCTGAACTGGATATCTCTGAGAATAAATTGTCTGGTGAAGTTCCAGGTACCCTTGGGAGCTGCACTAGTCTTCAAAACCAATCCTTGGAGGGTAACTTCGTTCAAGGGTCTATTCCTTCATCATTGAGCTCCTTAAGAGGTATTCAATACTTCGATCTTTCTCATGACAACTTGTCAGGACAGATTCCCAAATTCTTGGAGCAAATCCCCCTCATGTACTTAAATTTATCATCTAATAATTTTGAGGGTGAGGTTCCAAGCATAGGAATTTTCTCAAATGCAAGTGCAATATCAGTTTCTGGGAATAATAGGCTCTGTGGGGGCATTTCTGCACTACAGCTACCAAAATGCACCATCCAAAGATCAAAGAATCAAAAAAATGTCCCTTGCAGCCATATTAATTATCTCTACAGCATGTATGCTTGTTGGAGTAATAATTGTGTCAGCATTTCTGCTCTGCTGGTTTAAGAGGAAAAGGAAAATCAGTCCTATGGATCATTGGCGAGGGAATCATTCATGAAAGTTTCTTACAAAAAACTCCTTAAAGCAACTGACGGGTTTTCTTCAGAAAATTTGATTGGTGGGGGTGGTTTTGGTTCTGTGTACAAGGGAATCCTTGATCAAGATGGATCAGTTGTCGCTGTCAAAGTATTTAACCATACAATCTCGAGGAGCCACAAAGAGTTTCTTGGCAAAGTGTGAAACCTTAAGAAATATTCAACATATGAACCTCATAAAGATCATAGATTCATAACCGCTTGCTCAACTATTGATTTTCAAGGTAATGATTTTAAAGCTCTAGTGTATGAGTTCATGCCAAATGGGAGTCTCAAGAAGTGGCTGCATTCAAGTCCAGAAACAGATAATAGAGAAGGAAAGCAACAAAGACTCAACCTTCTTCAAAGAATAAACATTGCTATAGATGTGGCATGTGCACTTGATTTTCTTCATCACCACTGTCAAACGCTGATCATTCATTGTGATCTGAAGCCAAGAAATGTTCTTCTTGATCATGACATGGCAGCCCATGTTGGTGATTTTGGTTTAGCTAGGTTTCACACCAAGCCCAGTAATCCAAACCATAGCAGTTCTATCGGAATAAGGGGAACTGTTGGATATGCAGCTCCGGGTAACTTTTTATCAAAACTAATGCTAATTTTTCCAATGATTAATTTTTAATTATGTCTAATGTTTTTCCTAAAATGCTTTGGACATTTATCCCAATATACTAATTTCTTTATTCTTTCAGAATATTATCACAGTGTCCTTTTTCTAGGCAAAAGATATTTATCTTTTGTTAACATAAAATTTCATTGCAGAGTATGGTCTAGGAGGTGAGATGTCCCCAAATGGTGATATCTATAGTTATGGGATTTTGTTATTGGAGATGACGACAGTAAGGGAACAACTGACGGTATGTTTGTAGGAGACCTTAACCTTCACAACTTTGCTAGGATGGCCTTGCCTGAGCATGTTATTGAAATTGTGGACCCGATACTTCTAAGTGATGACAAAGAAGAAGAATAAGCCCCAACGAATCTGAAAGCAAGACAAGAAATGCAAGCACAATGGCGAAGTGTGTGATTATAATTGTTAATATTGGAGTGGCATGCTTGATGGAGTCACTACAAGATCGAATGAATATAAGGAATGTTCTCTGCGAGCTGCATTTGGTTAGAAACATCCTTCTGCAGGACTGAAGCTTAATTTGCTTCTACAGATTTCATGGTACGGAAGTTTCAGAAAGAACCTTTGACTCATGGCTTGGTGCATAATCTGAATGCCATATAGTTAAGACAATAAATTAATGTACATATATTAATTTATGGAGGTTTACATATTAGGTTTCTAGCTAGATGTGTCATCTAAAGACATGCTGGTGATTAAATAAAAGCTACCATTCTAAGTCTTGAATCCTGAGGTAAAATGCATGTATATTACACTGGTTTGCTCTAATGAACATGCTTAAAATATATACATATATAAAAAAAGACATCAAGGAGGAGCAGAGTGTGTGCTTCTAAATGAACAATCTTATTGACTTTATTTTGACATAAGTCAAGACTTTCAAATATAAAAAATATTATACAATGTAACAAAGTAATAAAATCAACACTTGTCATGTCATGCAGTGTTAATTTTCTGCACCAAAAAAGTTGACCACCTTATATTAATGGTGATTTTAAATTATCATAATGATTTTTTGTACTTGAACTAGGTGAATATTGGTAGTGCCCAAAACTAATCTAGAATGGGTTTATATTTATGCCCTTGAAATCCCATTTTTTGCTGTTGGGTAACTAAATTACTGGACAATACGAAGCTTGATGCTTATCAAAACAGTGAGGAATGGCGTGGAAAACTCATTTAAAAGGAAGATGTCACGACCCCAAACTGCCCCTAGTAGTTTGGTGCCGTGATGGCTAGTAATCCGAGATTACCGAAGGCCAACTTACAAAATTCACACACATACAGAGTATAAATATATGGGGCTCACAAGTGCGGAAGCAAAAATTTAGAATACAAGTGGTCCATAAGAGCTGTGCATAA
The DNA here is from genome assembly GCF_055761805.1 of Camellia sinensis. Classification (NCBI taxonomy): domain Eukaryota; kingdom Viridiplantae; phylum Streptophyta; class Magnoliopsida; order Ericales; family Theaceae; genus Camellia; species Camellia sinensis. The sequence continues at coordinate 39,905,527 of NC_138961.1, read as the reverse complement.
GTCAAATGAGATAGCAACCATTTACATATGGGTTATAACTTAATTACAAACAAGCAAAGTGCAGGTTACATTTTTCGTACTAGCAAAGGGCTCCACAAGCCGACATAAACAAATTGTACGAATTACAGGTCTAGGTACACAGTCTGCCAGGTTGCCGACATCTTATTTGCCGACATAACAATCATACAAAAACATACATCTTGATCAAAAGGCTTCTCAGCCGACGTGTTCGAAATACAAATATTACAAGTCAAGAAGCATGATTTTCAAGACTGCCGACATAATGCAGGTTAAGCCGACATAATCAAGACCCAAAACAAGCTCCAGAAATCACATCTAGGCGTCACCGCCTTCTTGTTCATCACCTACATATATGTAGAGAGGGTGAGCTTGGATACACAGTGAATGGTATAATTAATAAAGGGGTTTGCATGAATAATAGCCGAAATCCTTTCAAAACAATACAAGACAAAACTCTACATATATATAACAAGGAATGGACCTCGTCCACCTAACAAATCTTCAAGGTTTCAAGGGATACTTACTAGCCCATTCTGTCACAAATTACAAATAATAACATTCCGGAAAACATACTCACGCGGTAGACCGTCCGTGGAAAAACAAGACAAAGCAAGATAAGCATCTCAAACAAGGGTGCTACAAAAGTTTAGAGTCCTCTAGCACAAGGGACTTTCAAGACAAGATGTGCTGCGAAAGTTTAGAGTCTAACTCCTCCAGCACGAGGGACCTATGTTACAAAGGCCCGTAGCCCTTTAACACTAGAGTACAAATCAAGGGTGCTGCGAAAGTTTAAAGTCCTCCAGCACAAGGGACTTTCAAAACAAGATGTCCTGCGAAAGTTTAGAGTCCTCCAACACAAGGGACTTTCAAATGAGATGTGCTGCGAAAGTTTAGAGTCCTCCAGCACAAGGGACTTTCCGAGGAGGTCATTCAAACAAATATGATACGAGATACGAAACTAAGGACAATCATTCATGCTTAACAAATATCTTTCAAGATAAGCAAAGCAAAGTTCTTCAAAACATTGATAACATAACTTTATCAGAAATACCACTCACCTAGTTCTTCAAACGTCGGGGTCAAGGCAAGTCCAAGTCCTACAACACATGGTAAAGTCTATTGAATGCACTACTCAAAACAAGTCTAGCTTACATGCAAATGACCTCGGCATTCTTCAAAACTAAGTCAATCAAATTGAAACACAGTTTCTCATCCTTGGAGAAACACGCTAGGCAACTACCAAGTCTAGGCCGAGGTCCCGCACCTAATTGTCGAGGTGTAGCCTCGATGGCCACATTCAAAAGTGAAGTCGGGAAAAATCTGGGTTCCCCTTTTGAAAAACATGAAAAACATGAGCATGAAGAACTCGAAGAACATGAACATGAGAAAGGTAAATGCAAAGATCAAAACTTGCTATTACAACAGATGAGACTTCATGCTATGAAATCAAAAAAACGGACCTGGGTACCCACACACAAGGATCATATCAAAACAAACACAAAAACATGAGTTTTAATGCAAACTTTCGGATCAAACGAGGCTTTTCTTCATAACACATGAAAACCATTTTCTCTTTCTAAAACCAACTTTAAATCAATGCATGTCGTGCCGAACAGGTCTGATCGTGCAATGCAGTTAGATGATCAATAAGAACAACAAGAGTAGGTTACAATTCTGACCTCAAAACTCGAATCCAACGGTTCAAGCTCCAACGATCAAGCTTGGAAGTCCCCCTCTCTAGCTCAAACTTCTCCCCCTTCTAACTAGAGCTTCTCTCTCTAAAAAGGCAAGATTGATACAAAAATGATATGCTTCACACGACAAACACTGACTTAATCCCTCTGTCGGGACACGTGGCATCGGCTGATTCGCTCAACTCAAAAAGGTGACTGACTTGACAAGACAAGACCAAGACAAAGCGTACTCAGCAAGCTAGGCGGCGCAAACACACCGGCAAGAAACGACATCGGCTAACAACAAGGTTCCGGAAATCAAAGGGCAAGGACATCAGCTTGGAAGGACAACACTTGACTAAACTGTGCCACACCTTGGCCTAGATGTGCCACACCTCGGTCTAGGTCATACCATTCCGGGAACAAAATCACTCATGCAAGGATCAAGGATCTTGAACGCCTAGTTATTAACATCTCGGCCCAGATGATGAGCATCTCGGCCTAGGCGACGTGCACCTCGGCCTAGATGGTGACATCTCGGTCAATATGCCAGGGTGAAGATGGGGGTCAACCAAAGGGGTTCCAAGATAGTTCTAGGTGATAAAGGTTTCAAAGGTGTCTAGGCTTAAGATGACCTTAGCAACACACCAGACAAGAACAGAGCGTGCAAGCAATCATTCAACCAAAACAAGACAAGTTTTGTAAATGCACATATTAACACAAGATCATCCACAAATGTATGCAAGTATGACTAAGTCAAAATGAGGGTTGTTACATCCTACCCCCCTTAAAGAAGTTTGGTCCCCAAACTTGAGTTACCTTGTTCCAAAAACAATTCTGGATGTCGGACTTTCATTTCCTCTTCCATTTCCCATGTAGCATCCTCCCCGTAATGCTCCTTCCATTCAACTTTCACCATTGGTATCGTCTTGTTTCTCAACTGCCTCGCCTGCTTATCGAAAATCCGTATCGGCTTCTCTTCGTAGCCCAAATCTTCATTAATTATAATTCTGAAATAGTCAATCACATGAAGCGGATCTCAAATATATTTCCTCAACATCGAAACATGAAATACATTATGGACTTGGCTCAATCCTGGCGGCAAGGCAAGTCTGTAGGCTGTGAGGTTAATCTTCTCAAGGATTTCAAAAGGTCCGATGTAACGGGGTGCTAACTTACCCTTCTTCCCAAATCTTGTAACTCCTTTCATCGGCGAAATCTTTAGGAACACGTGGTCCCCGACTTCAAATTCTAATTCCCTTCTTCTTTGGTCAGCATAACTCTTCTGTCGACTCTGTGCGGTTTTGATCCTTTGCTGAACGAGCTAATCTTCTTGGTTGTTACTTGAATTAACTCGGGACCAAGCAGAGCTTTGTCTCCTACCTCGGTCCAACATATCGGCGACCTGCACTTTCTTCCATACAGTGCTTCATACGGCGCCATGCCAATGCTAGCTTGATAGCTGTTGTTGTAGGTAAATTCTACCAAAGGCAAATGTACTCCCCAATTTCCTTGGAGGTCCAATACACATAGTCTAAGCATATCTTCAAGTGTCTGAATCGTCCTCTCTGTCTGCCTATCAGTCTGGGGATGAAAAGCTGTGCTAAACCTCAACTCGGCTCCGAAGGCTCTTTGTAGGCTCTGCCAAAATCTAGAAACCAACTTCGGATCTCGGTCTGACACAATTGACATCGGCACCCCATGAAGTCTAACAATCTCATTCACATACAACAGAGCAAGTTTATCGGCGTTGAAGGTGGTCTTAACAGGCAAGAAGTGCGCTAACTTAGTTAGTCTATCCACGATGACCCAAATCGAATCCATACCCTTTTGTGTCTTCGGCAAACCAACCACAAAGTCCATGGAGATGTGCTCCCATTTCCACTCAAGAATTGGCAACGGCTGAAGAAGTCCTGCTGGCCTTTGATGTTCCGCTTTTACTTGTTGACAATACAGACACTGGGACACGAACTCGGCTATCTCTCCTTTCATATTTGGCCACCAAAACGTCTGCTTCACATCTTGATACATCTTGGTGTTCCCGAGGTGTATAGCAAACTTGGAACCATGAGCTTCCTGTAGAATTTTTCTTTTCAACTCTGGGATGTCGGCTACACACAACCTTCCTTCAAACTTGAGCACTTGATTCTCTATAGTGTACCCTGATCTCGGCTTTGTGACAATCTCATCGGCTACTTTCCTCAAGAATTCATCCTCCGTCTGCCTTGTCTTTACTTCCTCAACAATAGTCGACTCCACTAAGATTGCCGTTAAACATGCCAACTTTCCAACCATCTTTCTGCTCAAAGTGTCGGCTACGGTGTTAGCTTTACCTGGATGATATTGGATCTGCATATTGTAATCTTTCAACAATTCCAGCCATCTTCTCTGTCTCATATTCAATTCCTTCTGAGTGAACAAGTACTTTAAACTTTTATGATCTGTAAAAACCTGACAAGAGGCTCCATACAAGTAGTGGCGCCAAATCTTCAAAGCAAATACCACGGCTGCTAACTCTAGATCATGGGTGGGGTAGTTCTTTTCATGTGGCTTTAACTGGCGAGAGGCATATGCTATAACCCTACCTTTTTGCATTAATACACAGCCCAGACCTTTATGCGAAGCATCACTGTAGACATGGAACTCTTCATTTCCTGATGGTAGTACAAGAATTGGTGCTACGACTAATCTCGTCTTCAACTCCTGGAAGGCTGCTTCTCTATCCTTAGTCCATTCGTAAGCCACTCCCTTCTTAGTCAGTTGTGTCAACGGAATTGCAATTCTTGAGAAATCCTTTACAAATTTTCTGTAATAACCAGCCAGTCCCAGGAAACTACGAACCTCGGACACATTAGTCGGCCTCGACCAATTCACCACGGCTTCAATTTTACTAGGATCGACCGAGATACCCTCTTCATCAATTACATGACCCAAAAATGAAACAGTGGAAAGCCAAAACTCACACTTGTTAAATTTAGCATACAGTTTCCGATCCCTCAAGGTCTGTAAGGTAAGTCTCAAATGCTCCTCGTGTTCGGCTTTACTCTTAGAGTAGATCAATATGTCATCGATGAAGACAACCACAAACTCATCTAGATATGGCTTAAAGACTCTGTTTATCAAATCCATAAACGCTGCAGGGGCATTGGTCACTCCAAAAGGCATTACTAAAAACTCGTAGTGGCCATACCTTGTCCGAAAAGCGGTCTTCTCAACATCCTCGGCTCTGACCTTAAGCTGATGATAACCTGACCTAAGGTCAATTTTGGAAAAGACTCGTGTTCCTTGCAACTGGTCAAGCAAATCGTCTATCCTCGGCAATGGGTATTTATTCTTAATGGTTACCTTATTCAGTTCCCGGTAATCAATACAAAAACGAAGTGTGCCATCCTTCTTCTTAACAAACAAGATGGGTGCTCCCCAGGGTGAAGTGCTCGGCCTAATAAAACCCTTATCTAGCAACTCTTGTAATTGAAGTTTCAATTCCTTAAGCTCGGCGGGGGCCATCCTATAGGGTGTTTTAGAGATGGGCTGGGTTCCCGGCATGATGTCAACCGTAAAATCTACCTCTCTATCAACTAAGTGACCAGGCAAATCATTTGGAAAGACGTCGGGGAATTCACTAACCACTGGAACGTCGGCTAACTCAATGCTTCCATTCAAATCACTTATTATGCTACACAGATAACCTCGACACCCTTTTTGGATCAATCTATAGGCTTTCATGGATGAAATTAAGTAAGGTGGGGATACTACCCTTTTCCTTGAAACGTGACCTCGGCTAGGTTCGGGGGTTTTAACGTGACATTCTTTGAAACACAGTTTATGGAAGCGTGATTTGTCACTAACCAATCCATCCCCAATATAACATCAAAATGGGTTATGTCCAATGGCATTAAGTCGGCTAACAGTTCAACATTCCTAATCACAACAACACATGCTCGATAGATGGATGCAACATTCATAGATCTCCCAGATGGAGTAGATACAGATAATACATAATCAAGGGGTTCTAGTTTCCTATTAATCTTCTCGGCAAACTTAGCAGAAATGAATGAATGCGTAGAACCCGAATCAATCAATACATATGCACTTTGAGAGCAAATTGAAAGCATACCTGACACCACTGCCTCAGCATTTTGAGTGTCCCCTGGTACCAGTGCAAAAACTCTGCCTTGTCTCATCGGTCCTTTTCCAGCGTTACCCTTCTGCACGGAGCCCGAAGTGTTCTCGTCTTTCTTACTTTTCCCAGCCTTCATTTTTGGACAGTCCCTCACAAAATGACCTACTTCACCACATTCGTAACAAGCCCCAGACGCTCGACGACAGACCCTGAAATGTGGCTTCCCACAACTGGAACATATCGGCTTAGTACCACTCTCTTGCCTTGGGTTGCTTGAACTACCGACGTTCGCTTTCTTCTTGGTACCAAACTGTGCTCGGCGGTTGTCATAACTCTGCCTCTTCCTCTGGCTCTCTCCCGAACCCTGGTATCTGTTCAAGTTAGCTTCGGCCAGAATAGCTTTGTCCAGCACTTCGGCATAAGTTGGCATGTTGAGCATGTTAACCCGGTCTTATATCGGTCCATGGAGTCCACTTTCGAACTTCCTAGCCTTCATATATTCATCATTGACAATGTGGGGTGCGTACCTTGCCAATTCGGTAAAGGCACGGTCATATTCAGCTGTTGTCCTACTGCCTTGCGTCAACGTCTGAAACTCGGTGGCCTTGCGATTCCGAACACTTAAGGGAAAATGCTTGGTGTAGAACAATTCTAAAAATCGGGTCCAGGTCAAGTCTGGATTGCTTTCTCGAACCATCATCCACCATCTGTGGGTGTCATCATCTAGTGTGAAAGCTGCTAATGTCACCTTCTGGGTGTCGGTGCTGGGAAAGATCTCGAATAGCTTTTCCATTTCCAAGACCCAGGCTTCGGCTTTCATCGGTTCTATGCCTCCTTGAAATCTCAGCGGTTTCATTTTCTTAAACTCCCTAATCAAAGCTATCGTGCCGTCCCCATACAAGGCTGGCTGTGGAGGCACTTGCGGTACTGGAGGGGGTGGAGGTGGAACTGCATTCTGGCTGTTTGTCTGCTCGGCCTGAGTCGATGTAGCACTAGCGTACTGCTGTCTTGTCTGCCTTAACTCGTGGGCCAAACCTTCAACCAGCCTTTCCAGGCTGTCTATTCTGTCCTCCGGCTGATCTCGGCCAACTGGAGGTCTTCCTCTCCTCATGAAGCTATGAGTATGAAAAATATGGCTTTAAAACAAAATGAGCAAGTAATCACGTAGGCAAGTAAAAGTTAAGCATGCCGAGGCAATGTACACCTTGTTCACATAGCAAGCAATATGATGCAATTCTAACTTCCTTCTAAGGGGAAATCCTATGCTCTTTAGGACTCAAAGTGTATGAATAACGTATACCAAGGAACTTGTGCTCTGATACCATTCTGTCACGACCCCAAACCGCCCCTAGTAGTTGGTGCCGTGATGGCCAGTAATCCGAGATTACCGAAGGCCAACTTACAAAATTCACACACATACAGAGTATAAATATATGGGGCTCACAAGTGCGGAAGCAAAAATTTAGAATACAAGTGGTCCATAAGAGCTGTGCATAAGTCAAATGAGATAGCAACCATTTACATATGGGTTATAACTTAATTACAAACAAGCAAAGTGCAGGTTACATTTTTCGTACTAGCAAAGAGCTCCACAAGCTGACATAAACAAATTGTACGAATTACAGGTCTAGGTACACAGTCTGCCAGGTTGCCGACATCTTATTTTCCGACATAACAATCATACAAAAACATATATCTTGATCAAAAGGCTTCTCAGCCGACGTGTTCAAAATACAAATATTACAAGTCGAGAAGCATGATTTTCAAGACTGCCGACATAACGCAGGTTAAGCCGACATAATCAAGACCCAAAACAAGCTCCAGAAATCACATCTAGGCGTCACCGCCTTCTTGTTCATCACCTACATATATATAGAGAGGATGAGCTTGGATACTCAGTGAATGGTATAATTAATAAAGGGGTTTGCATGAATAATAGCCGAAATCCTTTCAAAACAATACAAGACAAAACTCTACATATATATATAACAAGGAATGGACCTCGTCCACCTAACAAATCTTCAAGGTTTCAAGGGATACTTACTAGCCCATTCTGTCACATATTACAAATAATAACATTCCGGCAAACATACTCACGCGGTAAACCATCCGTGGCAAAACAAGACAAAGCAAGATAAGCATCTCAAACAAGGGTGCTACAAAAGTTTAGAGTCCTCTAGCACAAGGGACTTTCAAGACAAGATGTGCTGCGAAAGTTTAGAGTCTAACTCCTCCAGCACGAGGGACCTATGTTACAAAGGCCCGTAGCCCTTTAACACTAGAGTACAAATCAAGGGTGCTGCGAAAGTTTAGAGTCCTCCAGCACAAGGGACTTTCAAAACAAGATGTCCTGCGAAAGTTTAGAGTCCTCCAGCACAAGGGACTTTCAAACGAGATGTGCTGCGAAAGTTTAGAGTCCTCCAGCACAAGGGACTTTCCGAGGAGGTCATTCAAACAAATATGATACGAGATACGAAACTAAGGACAATCATTCATGCTTAACAAATATCTTTCAAGATAAGCAAAGCAAAGTTCTTCAAAACATTGATAACATAACTTTATCAGAAACACCACTCACTTAGTTCTTCAAACGTCGGAGCCAAGGCAAGTCCAAGTCCTACAACACATGGTAAAGTCTATTGAATGCACTACTCAAAACAAGTCTAGCTTACATGCAAATGACCTCGGCATTCTTCAAAACTAAGTCAATCAAATTGAAACACAGTTTCTCATCCTTGGAAAAACACGCTGGGCAACTACCAAGTCTAGGCCGAGGTCCCGCACCTCCTTGCCGAGGTGTAGCCTCGATGGCCACATTCAAAAGCGAAGTCGGGAAAAATCTGGGTTCCCCTCTTGAAAAACATGAAAAACATGAGCATGAAGAACTCGAAGAACATGAACATGAGAAAGGTAAATGCAAAGATCAAAACTTGCTATTACAACAACTGAGACTTCATGCTATGAAATCAAAAACACGGACCTGGGTACCCACACACAAGGATCTTATCAAAACAAACACAAAAACATGAGTTTTAATGCAAACTTTCAGATCAAACGAGGCTTTTCTTCATAACACATGAAAACCGTTTTCTCTTTCTAAAACCAACTTTAAATCAATGCATGTCGTGCCGAACAGGTCTGATCGTGCAATGCAGCTAGCTGATCAATAAGAACAACAAGAGTAGGTTACAATTCTGACCTCAAAACTCGAATCCAACGGTTCAAGCTCCAACGATCAAGCTTGGAAGTCCCCCTCTCTAGCTCAAACTTCTCCCCCTTCTAACTAGAGCTTCTCTCTCTATAAAGGCAAGATTGATACAAAAATGATATGCTTCACACGACAAACACTGACTTAATCCCTCTGTCGGGACACGTGGCATCGGCTGATTCGCTCAACTCAAAAAGGTGACTGACTTGACAAGACAAGACCAAGACAAAGTGTACTCAGCAAGCTAGGCGGCGCAAACACACCGGCAAGAAACGACATCGGCTAACAACAAGGTTCCGGAAATCAAAGGGCAAGGACATCGGCTTAGAAGGACAACACTTGACTAAACTGTGCCACACCTTGGCCTAGATGTGCCACACCTCGGTCTAGATCATACCATTCCGGGAACAAAATCACTCATGCAAGGATCAAGGATCTTGAACGCCTAGTTATTAACATCTCGGCCCAGATGATGAACATCTCGGCCTAGGTGACGCGCACCTCGGCCTAGATGGTGACATCTCGGTCAATATGCCAGGGTGAAGATGGGGGTCAACCAAAGGGGTTCCAAGATAGTTCTAGGTGATAAAGGTTTCAAAGGTGTCTAGGCTTAAGATGACCTTGGCAACACACCAGACAAGAACAGAGCGTGCAAGCAATCATTCAACCAAAACAAGACAAGTTTTGTAAATGCACATATTAACACAAGATCATCCACAAATGTATGCAAGTATGACTAAGTCAAAATGAGGGTTGTTACAGAAGAGGATTATGATAGTACTTTTATCTTCAAACTGGGACCCTACATGTCACAAAATTTTATAAATAATTTGACTCCCAGATTATTTCCCATTTAGTCCATATGAGAATGATAATGTAATGTCCTCGTGTGGTTTGAGTTTGTGTACCTTTTAATTTTTTTATCCAATGATATTTTTCAAAGGAATTAGTGATTAATGCATGAAAGGGTGTAGAATAATACCATGCAACACTTTGTCGTAAATAAGGGAAACGTGATAAATAATTATTAATAATAAATAACCTTATGAGTATTAAAGGAATTAATAATAAACTATTACTACCACAAGATCCAAAATAGTTTGGGCTGGAGTTAGATATTTGATTTCCTTGCCTTTCATATAAGGTCTAGTTTAAATGACTGACTTTTCAACTGTAAAGGCTCATCAATTATTTACTTATTCCATTGGTTTGTCAAATCATGTAATTAATAAGTAATACCAGAGGAGATCAAGCTACACATTGTTTAAAATTTCAAGCTTGACAAGAGTAACAATAAGTAGAAGAAAAACAAGTTGAGCAAAAAAAATGTTGTGAGAGCTCATATGGAATATATAATTATGAGGACATTTTTGGTGAAAATGAATTTGTTCACACACTTTTTAGTGCGCGAACAATACACAAAACTTGATTGGCCCAAATATGTGAACTTCGTACCCAAAAAGTGTAATGACCCCACCCAAAGTGCTTTGATCTCTCTCCCTCTCTTAGTAGCCTTTGTGTGGGCATAGGAGGACTACAGCTGCGTAGATGCTCATACACAAAAACAAATCACAGAATAGATCACAAAACACTTACGATAGTGTCCCATATCCCACACAGAGCCCCACCCTTTGTGAGCTGTAATTTGTTTTATGAACAAGTATCTTTTTCCGTAGTTTACATTTTTTGATGGGTCACACTTAAAACGAAACTAAGTCACATGTTTTTGAGATTAGATAGCTTTCTTTGAAACCTTTTTTTGCCTCATTATATATTTTCACCAAGAAAGCCAATGTAGTAGCAAAGTGGAGCTCCTTATCTACAAGACAACTCCATCAACATCAACACCCAAACCCAATTTTTCTTGTTATAAAATATTAAATAAGTTGTAATTTTTTTTTTAATAATTTTTTGTTTTTTTCCTTCTTCTGTCTTACCATCCCTTGAACCTTTGTTTTATAAATTTTTGTTGAGCCCTATTAACAAAACTAGGCTCAAAAAGTTGATTCATGTTTTAATAAAATTCAATAAAAAAAAATTATATAAAAAAAAATCCATTTTCTTTTTGCTCAAAACAACTTGAGTGGCACTATACTTAAAAAACTTCTGAGAGTCTCATCTCTATCTATATCATTAAATCTAGCGAGTAACCATTTGTTTGGTTCCTTGCCAGTAGAGATTGGAAACCTCAAAAGTTTAGCAGAACTAGATGTCTCTGAGAATGAGTTGTTTGCTGAAATTCCTAGCAGTCTTGGCAGTTGCACTAGCCTTGAAAACTTATATTTGCAGGAAAAATCTCTTCAAAAGATCTATTCCTCTAGCATTGGAATCTTAGAGAGGGCTTGAAAACTTTAATCTTTCTCATAACAATTTGTCTGGTGAAATTCCAACTTTCTTAGAGAAATTTTCCATAAAGAACTCAATTTTTCCAATAATGATTTTGAGGGTGAGTTACCAATGAAGGGAGTTTTCTCAAATGCGAGTGCAATATCAATTGCTGGAAATTATAGGCATTGCGGTAGTATTTCTGAATTACAACTACCCAACTGCACCACCAAGAAACCAAAACTTAAAATGCCCCTGTCACATATATTGGCAATTGTAGTAGCTTCTACTCTTGTTGGAGTAACCTTGGCCTCATTCTTCATAATTTATTGGTTCAAGAAGAAAAACAGTTTCATTGCTAAAAGAATTATTCTTTGAAAGTCTTTTATGAAACACTCAAAGCAACAAATGGTTTCTCTTCTTCAAATCTTATTGGTTATGGTAGTTTTGGCTCTGTATATAGAGGAATTCTTGATCAGGATTGGAAGTTAGTTGGCACTATCAAAGTACTTTACCTTCAAAATCGTGGAGCTACCAAGAGTTTCGTGGCAGTGTGTGAAACCTTGAGAAATATTCGACATCGAAACTTGGTTAGAATCATAACTTCTTGTTCCAGTATTGATTTTCAAGGAAATGAGTTTCTTCAGTTGAAAAAAAGAAGAAGAAAAGGAATGAGTTCAAAGCTCAAGTTTATGGATTCATGCCTAATGAGAGTCTAGAGAAGTGGTTGCATTCAAGTCTGAAAACGAATAATCAGCAAAATGAGGTCCGGAGACTCAACATTCTACACAGAATAATCATTTCCATAGATGTGGCCTGTGCACTCAATTATCTTCATCACCAATGCCCAACGCCAATCATTCATTGTGATTTGAATCCAAGTAATATTCTTCTTGACCATGACATGGTTGCCAGTGTTGGAGATTTTGATCTAGCTATATTTTGCCCAAAGCTCACAGTTCTAAATCAAAGCAGTTCAATTAGTATAAGGGGAACCATTGGATATGCAGCTCCAGGTAACAACTGCTTTACCTTTCAAATACTCTCACATGTATTGCTTTCATATTATGGCACTCACTGTTGTTAGAATTGATCTTTTTCTCTTTCTTTCATATCATTTTTGTTTTCGGGCAAAAAAGACGCTTAGGGCCTTTGTATGTTAATTTTTTTTAATGGCAGAGTTTGATCTCAGAAGTGAGATGTCAACTGATGGAGACGTCTATAGTTATGGAATCTTATTATTGGAAATGACAACAGGGAAAAGACCTACTGATAGCATATTTGAGGAAGGCCTTAATCTTCATACCTTTTCTAGGATGGCCTTGCCGGACCATGTGATGGAGTGATCCTAAACAATGAAGAAGAAGAGGTAGAAGCTATTGTTGCAACAGCAGGTAACACTTGGGAACCATTGCAAGTGAACAGTGGTAACAAAATGGTGGAATGTTTAATTTCCATGGTCAAGATTGGAGTGGCATGCTCTACAGAGTCACCACAAGGTCGAATGAGCATGAGTAATATTCTCCATGAACTTCATCTGGTCAAGAAAAAACTTCTTCAAGGCAAACTTTCCACTAGGTATGAAATTAAAGGTCTTGTGTTTAACTTCTTCCCTCTATAGAATTGCAGCTGTCATTTCTTTGACATTGGCTTCAATCCTCTATGGCTTGTCCTGGTTAACAGGAGGCAGCATGGATAACTGGACAATGGTGGGAGCAAACAGGTCATGTTTTCTAGTGTGAGATTTCTAATAATGAGCCTGCCCTTTTCCAATCAAATATCAATTCAAATCATCCAAACCAAGTCTTTAAGTCCCATCAAATGGGAATTTAAATCATCCAATTGCCCTAAGAATATGAAAAAGTCTATTCTTGTACAAAATTCATGACTGTTGACCAAAATGATACGACAATGACATTTTTGAAAATTGAATCCACTTCGATTTTCATTTTCAAGTAACAAAATCTACCCTTAATCATATCATTATGTAATCTAAAAGTATTGGCCACCATGCCCTTGAGTGGGTATTCTACTCAATTTGAATAATGGTGATTTAAATAATCAATAATGATTTTATGTGCTTGAGTTGCTTGAATTATGTTAGCACCCGGAACCAGTCTTGATTGAGTTCAGGTTTAAAGAAGTTTTGGTCCCTAAAGTATGTACTTTTTGTCATTTTAGTCCCTCAAGTTTTAAAATTTGTCATTTTGGTCCTCAAATTTGTCAATTTGAGCTAGAACCAAATTAACTCAAATCGACGACTTTTAGAAACAAAATGACGAAATTTAAAACTTAAGGGACTAAAATGACAACTAAGAACCAATACTGTCTTTTATCATTTTCCTATTACCAATGTAGATGGACGTTAGATTTAGGACCAAATTGACTCAAATTATCAAATTTGAGGACCAAAATAACAAAATTGAAACTTAAGGGACTAAAATAATAAACAACGCATATTTTAGGGATCAATTACACCCCAAATTTCTAATAATTTCAATCTTACCTCAAAAGTTTTTGAAATCGTATCAATTTTGCCTTTGCCGTCACATTTGAAATGGAAAAAGTTTATAAAAAAAAAAAAATACATTTTGGCCTCAAATTTCAAAAGAAATATGAAACCCACCCTCTTCTATCCAAACTCACCCTCTCCGGCACACTCTCTGGCAACTCGTACCACCACGACCACCGTGACCCCCACTCTTAGGCGCCACTCTCTGACCCCCACAACACCATTGTCACAAACCCTCTCAATCTCCTCCATGTTCTTCTTCTTCTTCTTCTAATCGAGGTTGGTTGTGGCAGCGGCTAGGGAGAAGCGCACAAAAAAAAAAAGAAAAAAAGAAAAAAAAAGTCAACTACAATTTTTACAGATGTCAATATGTACCCATTTCAAAACATCAAAATCCCACAAAAAACAAAGAAAACACAATTCAAAACAATCAGAAAATACACATTCACAATTCAAAACACCCACAAAAAATCAAAGAAAACCCATTTCAAAACAATCACAAAATACATGATTGGAATTAGGGTTTGGACAGATGTCTACCCATATGCATGTTCCAGTTTGAGTATGCATCTATTTGTGAGGATTTTCTTTTAGTGTTCTTTTAACGTGTTACCATATGGCTGGTGTATTCTTATTTCTTGAGCTAGCATCTGCTCATGGTTACATAGCTTTAGAGTAAACATTTACTTATTATTTGTTGCTTGGTTTATATTTATTTATCTCCCAGTGCCTCTTCTTCTTGTGGGATATGGTTTTGGAGCTTCATTTGTTGCCCTTTTTGCTCAATTGGGTGGTGGAATATACACAAAAGCAGCTGATGTTGGAGCTAACCTTGTTGGGAAATGTAACACCCCAAATTTCTAGCCCAAATGATAATACAACAATCATGGCTCTTTCAAGGAAAACCGAATATAAATCTCCAAACTTACATTACATGATACAATAGTTCTTCATGCAACAATACATTAATCCAACAACAAGTAAATAAACAAATAAATACCCCTAAGGATTTACAAGTTTCCAAGGCTTGAGCCTAGTTACACAAAACGATTATTTAAACCCACACACATACAGCCTCTGGCTTACACACAGAGTCACAGCAAAATGAGAGTCTCGTACTCTCAATACACATTTTCTTGCCTTTAGTTAGGCGGCATCACCACATGTTTTCCTGCACAAAAATCCCGTAGGATGAGCATAAAGCCCAGTAGAAAATCCTTAACCAAGGTTTTCAAAAGCGGCTGCAACCGTTACATAACGCTGTTACATAACGATTTTGGCGGTCACCGCCACCCATTACGGCCGCTTTTGCAATGTGATTGAGATTCACAAGTGTGTCGGCCGTAGCGGCTGCCGTAGCAGTGTCGTAACAGCCATAACGGCCTGTTATGCACCGTTACGTAATGGTTCCAAACTGTTTCTTTCTAAAAAACACACAAAAAAAAGCTAAAAATGGGGGAAGAGGGATAGAGAGAAGAGGGAAGATAAAGAGAGAAAATAGAGAAGCAAGAGATAGAGAGAGAGAAGAGGGAAGATGAAGAACATGTTATTGATTTGTTGAAACTATAAGACCTACGCTATTCTATTCAGCTGCTATCACTAAACCATTTTGCTTGTGTGTGTTTATCTATATATTGTTTGAAAATAATAATAATAATGTATAGTCATTATCTATTTGGCTTGGTTAAAATATGAATATATATATATTTAGGCTCTTATTTATTCTCTTACTTTTGTCATTATTTATCTTATATATAATAGTTAGTGATTAATTTTTTGTAAAATATAAAGTCATTAATTATTAAAATAAAATGTAAAAAACTCAGTTTATAGTGATTTAAAAATATGAAATATATTAAATCATACTTAAAAATTTACAAAAATTGATCAATATTTATTTTTAATCCAATAAATATGATCATGGAAAAAAAATATGCATATCGGTAAGTTTTTTTCAAATTGTGCGAAAAATAAAAAAATTCACGGTTCCGGTTATCGCAACTGTTACACTACGGCCTTTACACCTCGTAACCGCAACCGCGTCACCGCCACCGTTACGGCGACCGCAACCGCTTTTCAGAACCTTGTCCTTAACAAAGTATATACATTTTATACAAATCTCAAGAGATAAAATGCACATGCCATGCTATGCCCTTTTGAAAGAAAATCGTATCTTCATCTTTGAAAACCATCATGCTCAATGATGTCATGCAATTTCAATTCTTCAAAGCTTAACAATTCATTTCAAGAGCCATAAATACGACTCTGGTAATCCCTAAGTCGGTGTCTGCAAGTAGACTATACACTTATGTCATTTTTACCGGTATTAACCGGAAGGCTCGACACCTATCTGCATAGGTTTTCGGTCTTTCACCCCGGACTCTCAGGCCAATTTATTCAATATCATCTACACCACCTATCAAGACTTACCAACATATTTATCCCAAAACCATCCCATGAAACTTGTTTCTCAACATTCTTTTCTCAATGCAAGTTTTCAAATCAACTTTCAAAGTTTAATGTAATCAATGAATTGATATGCCAATAACACAAAATGAATATAAATACTTTTATTCCAATTCATCATACAAGGAATAACACAGTTCCCTCGTCTCAAGTATCCTCAACAATTAGTCATTTCAAGACTATTTCAACGTTTTGAACAATAATTTTCAAAATGAACAATAATTCTCATATTCCATGAAATTCATCATTTATATAAATATAAATAAGAAATTTTCCCAACATCCATTTATTTTGACACACAAAATAAATATAACAATATCATTCATGGATTTTCAATCTCTTAAAAAAAATTCCCAAATTCTAGATTTTCTCACCAAAACTATACAACTCAAATCTTTTGAAAGTAAACTTTCCAAAATCATCTTTTCTTCAATCAACGAAGATCAAAACCCATAAGATCATTTTAAAAGAACAAGAGACAAACCCACTTTCAAAATCGCTCAACTTCTTGAATCAACAATCAATTTTCAAAGCTATCGAAAGATGATTTCGAAAATCATATAGATCTTGTGAATATATATATATATATATAACTCTAAGAAAATCCCAACCTCAAGTTTTGAAGAAGAAATGAGAAGAAACTTCAAAATTTATAGTGTCGAAACTCGATCTCCACCGCACACAACGAAGCCCTCGAGAAGTTACACAACTTTGATAAAGAACTTCAGTCTAACTCCCAACAGATCTTGAGAAATCAAGGTTTTGATCCAATTTGGCGTAGCGAAATGTAGAGAGAAGGGAGAGGAAATGTTTTTAGAGGGAGAGAGATATACAAAAGTGATCTGAAATATCAGATTCACGAACTGATATACCATGGTCCGCTCGAGCGTCGAATACACCTTC
The DNA here is from genome assembly GCF_055761805.1 of Camellia sinensis. Lineage (NCBI taxonomy): Eukaryota > Viridiplantae > Streptophyta > Magnoliopsida > Ericales > Theaceae > Camellia > Camellia sinensis. The sequence goes on along the minus strand of NC_138961.1, from coordinate 39,888,296 downwards.
CCAGTACTTTTGCAGACAGGTCAAACTTTTGGAACCAAACATTCTCCGCTCGAGCGCATAAACGACCACTCGAGCGGACAAGAAACTTCGAATGCATTTTTCATTTTTGCTTCGGGGGCGCTTCCCCTCGACCCTGCCAGGGCGCTGTCCTTGGACCCGCCAAAGGGCGCTACCCCCTCAAGCTAACCGGGCAGCTCGATCCCCGACCTGCCCAGTCGAAGTGGCAAAACATGAAAGAAGGGTCGAAACCGAGATCGCTACAGGAAAGTAGAGCAAGGGATACCTGAAGATGATCCTCGCAATCCTGCCGTCATTGCTGATTTGGTATTTAATCAATGCCTTATTTATCTTCTTCATTTAGATATGCATACATAGAAAGTATTGCAGCTTGGAATGAATTTAGAGTATGAGATTGGATTCTTACACATAAATTAGAATTTGGAGTAAATAAAACTAGCGGACTATAGTACTTGGTTTGCTACTATGGTTGCTGATATAAACCATTATCAGCAACAATGGTGGGTCAGAGAGTGGCACCGAAAAGTGGGCTTGCAATAATGGTGCCGGAGAGGGTGAGTTTGTGTAGGAGACGGTGAGTTTGCATCTTTCTTTTGAAATTTGGGGTCAAAATGCAATTTTTTTTAACTTTTTCCGTTTCAAAGGGAAAAATTGATACAATTTCAAAAACTTTTGAGGTAAAATTGAAATTGCTCGAAGTCTGGGGGTGTAATTGATCATCAAGGAAAAGTACAGGGTAAAAATGAAATTTTTTCAAATATGTAATTAACCCAACTCAGGAATAAAGTAAAATGTGCATTTTCACTGATGATTGATGTTATACATTAAGAAAAAATATTAAGAACATATATAAATTTTGAACTTGTAATGTAGATTTAAACTCGGTGTAATATGAATCACAACCAAAATCAATCAGATCAACACATCTCAAATGCTCACAATTTTTTTGAATAGGTAACATTACTTTTCACTAAATGTACCAAATGTAGAGTTGGCTCAAACAATGTGGAAGTAAGACTATTACCTCATAAATTCATCTCTTTCAACTTATTTCAGATCCTAAAAGAGTGTCTTTGATGAAATGCAATTTAGCTGCGGCATCATTAACGCACATTCTTTCTCTAGGCAGTTCTGAAGAACAATTGACTCCAATTTCAAGTATCCAAGTCAGGCACTCCACAATCTTTTCACTCCGTATGAAAGTTTCTTCTTCTTCTTTGGTCTGCAAAAGTATTGGGTCTGAAATCTCCAATACACTGTCAGGCAAAGCCTTATTTACAAAGCTATGGAGGCTTAAACCATCTTTAAACATTTCATTGGTGGGTCTCTTCCCAGTAAACATTTCTAACACGAGGATGCCAAAACTATAGATATCACCATATGTTGAGACCTCACTTCCCATAGCATATTCTGCAAGCGAAAATGCATTTGATAAAAAAAGAATTTGAAAACCCTTTAAAAAAATTGTTCCCTAAACAAAAAAGTCTGAGAACTATGCACAGAAAAAACAATAAACGCTCCAGATCACATGTACAATTTTCTTTACACTTTTTGTGACATGTAGCATTATTGTAAAAAAGGGCAAGGATGATAGGGAACCTAAGTGTTTTTGCTTTAATATCATTTTGGGAATGAAACAATTAAGAATAAATGAAAGCATATTCACCTGGAGCAACATAACCTATTGTTCCCCTTATGCCAATAGAGCTTGTTTCATTTGTAGACAAGTCATGGGTGGCATGGTCTGCAAGGAATTTCACTATCCCAAAATCACCAACATGCCCAGTCATATCTTTGTCCAGAAGAATGTTGTTTGGCTTAAGATCGCAGTGGATTATTGGTGTTTGACCATGGTTATGAAGATAATTTAGTGCACAAACAATATCAATGACAATATTTAGTCTTTGAAAAAGATTTAACTTCCTAAACTCTTCATTTGACAAATCTTCATTACAAGTTGGATGTAACCACTCCTCGAGGCTCCCATTGACCATGAATTCATAAACCAAGGCCTTGAAGTCATGACCCTGATAATCTACCGTTGAACATGCCGTTAGCACCTTGACAAGATTCCGATGTCTGATGTTTCTTAGGGCCTCACATTCGGATACAAAACTCTTCGAAGCTCCATGTCTCAAAAGGTTGAGTACTTTTATAGCGACAATTCTTCCATCAATAACTCCTTTGTACACAGACCCAAAACTACCAGCACCGATTAAATTGAATGATGAGAAGCCATCAGTGGCTTTAACAAGAGTTTGGTAAGACACCCTCAAGAGTGAATTTTTTATTGAATCTGAAGGAATATCTTTTCTTCTCTTTCTAAACCGGAAAAGATACAGAACATAGCCCAGAAGAGCTAGTCCTACAAGCCCAAAGGGTATAGAGAGTGCTAAAGTTAAGGCACTGTTTGATCTCCTCTTTTCATCCACTTTGAAGTTGCATTTAGGTAGCTTCAATTCAACTACACCCCCACAGAGCTTACTGTTTCCCACCACTGATATTGCACTTGCATTACTGAATACACCTTTTGTTGGTACTACACCTTCAAAATTATTAAAAGACAGATTCAAATTTTGCAACAAAATAAAGCTCTCCAAGTACGCTGGAATTTCACCAGACAAGCTATTATTCGCGAGATCTAACTCACTAAGGCCTCTCAAGAAACTCAAAGAAGAAGGAATGGTTCCGTTGAAAAAGTTGTTCCCCAAACGTAGCGTTTCCAGGCTTGTGCAGCTACTCAGAGTGCTCGGAATTTCACCTGATAACAGGTTCTTAGAGACATCCAAGTAACCAAGGTTTATCAACTTTGCAACTTCCATGGGAAGAGAACCACTCAATTGGTTTTGGGATAGGTCTAGATACATAGATAAGGATGAGATAGAAACAACTTGTTTTGGTATGGTACCATTAAGGTTGTTTTGAGAAAGAAACAAAAATTGCAAGGTTCTACAATTCCCTAGGCTCGGAGGAATGTTTCCCTGAAAATTATTACTTTCTAACATAAGTCCAATTAACAAACTCAGATTTCCTAGGGAAGATGGAATGTTGCCAGACAATGAATTTTTGATGAGATTCAATAGGTGTAGATTTTGAAGCTTTCCAATCCCACTTGGAATAGTACCAGTGAGTTGATTAACCTGCATAAGCAAACTCTGCAAGCCAACAAGATTTGCAATCCCGGGTGGAATGCTTCCGAATATCTGATTGTGGTCTACAAACAAATATTCAAGGTTTCTCGAGAGATTACCGATGTATTCTGGCAACTTGCCGCCAAAATTGTTCATACTCACTTCCAAACGCTGTAAATTGGTAGCATTGATCAAAGAGAACATAAAGCTCAAGTCATCAGCTTCCCCAGACCCAAGCTGATTGTCCCAAATGCATAGCCACTGGAGGTTTTGCAGCCTCTCCAAATTAGGAACCTTTCCAGTAAGTTTGTTTTGAAGCAGAAATAGTTGATGGAGTTTAGATGCATTTGATATTGAAACCGGAATTGATCCTGTAAAATGGTTATGACCAATGTTGAAGAATTCAAGATTGGGAAGAGTGATGCCCAAGTCCCAGGGAAGACTTCCCTGGATTTGGTTAATAGTGACATCAAACCCTGTGAGAGAAGAGTGGTTGAAGAGCGAAGGAGGGATGGTGCCGGACAACCTGTTTATGCCGAGTTCGAGCTCCTGCAGATTCTTTAATCGACCAAAACCATCAGGAATGCTTCCGTCAAAGTAGTTGTTGGCTAAAAACAATATGAGAAGAGATGACAAATTCGCGAAAGGAGATATACTCCCTGTAAGATTGTTGTCGCTTATAATCACTGTCTTGAGCTTTGACAAGGATCCAAGTTCCACAGGAACTTCTTCCACCAGCCCATTGTGAGAAAAATCCAAGAAAATTAGGTTAGCACAACGAGATAAATTGACAGGAATTCGGCCACCAACTGAGTTGTTGTTCAGCCGCAAAATCTGCAGCCTTGGCAAACGGCCAATGTCGGGGGGAATTTCATTGCCAAAGCTATTGTTCTGAAGCTGTAATTCTCTCAGAAAGCTTAAATTCCCAAGGTGTGGTGATATTGATCCCACCAGTTCCCGGGCCTGTAAGTCCAAGGCAATGACCCTCTGATGCCTGCGGCCACAGATAATGCCCTGCCATTGGCAGAAGTGGATGGAATCATTCCAGGAGCTCAAAACATGGAGTGGATCATCAACTATTTTGGCCTTGATTGCCAACAGTGAAAGTCGGTCCGTCTCGTTCCCCATTAGCCGGGAGCGGGATATGGTAGTAGTAAAGCCAGAGTTTAGAATGCTCAAACAACATAAGAGTATTAGATGAATATGCAAATTGTGAACTAAGCATGACATGCTCAAGCTTAAGCTTCGAAGCCCCATTGAGCAAAGAAAATGTATGACTGTGTTTTGGTGGATTGCTTTTATGCCAAGTATCTTTCATGGCCGGCTCTGGGAAACTGCCGCTTTGACCCGCCAGATTAGGATTAAAAAATAGGGTCCATATAGGATTAAAATTTAACATAATCTATTTTTTGTTAGACCTCAATTAAAGAGATGACCGCAACACCAAACTAAAAAATATTAGTAGAACAACCCATTTACTTATCAAAATAAGTTCAACGCTTACTCTCCATTTGGATTGAGAGATAAGAAATAAAAAAGGAAAATGGTTATAATCTCTCACCTTCTTGTTTAGATCAATTATGTTTAAATACAGCCTACAAATTAAATATTTAAATCAACAATATATTATGTTAGGCGTGTCAACATAATTAAATATTTAAATCAACATATTTTAATTTTCATGATAACACAGTCTTCAGTTTATTCATTTTTTCTTTTTCTTTTTAATTTCTTTGTCACATTTTTTTTTTAATTTCAAAATCTCTACTTTCTTACCTTTTCATTCTAATTTTTACCATACAAACATATATATATATAATATAACTCTCATGTATTTATCACGTAGGACAAAGTGTATTGATAGAAAATGTAGATGATTTTCCTCTCTTATCCTCATTTCATAGTCACATTTTTGTCACATGATAACTGGATTTTGTTAAAGATTTAAAAATAAAGTAACAGAAGAGGGATATTAACACTTGTATCGGAACCAAAGTGGGATTAGAGTAAAAGTGTAAAGGGTTAAGTGTCATGATTTCATATACAAAGATCAAAGCAGGATTTGACTAGGAGTGTAGGAGTTAACTGTCATGATTTTATGTGTAGGTGTCAAAGTGAAATTTAATGTAAAGTGTAGGGGTATCAAAAAAATTGTTGACAATATTTTTCAGGCATGGATTATCCTAGTATATATATGGAGAAGCTTGCACCTAATTTGTCATGTAGAGTGGGCCAATGCTATTTTTCAGAGGAATTAATAATGAATGCATAAACGGATGTAGAATACTTATGCAACACTTGTCATTTTGCACTATTGATTCATAATTTCCTCTTATGTACTCCACGGAAAATTAATTGACAAACAAATTTTTAATATAAAAAATATTTAAAATGACATGACAATAATATTTTCGTATTAAGAATTTATGCAAATCTCTCGTTCCATTACTTGGTCAAGTTAAACAAGGTTTAACAAAGACTTGCAACAGTGAGATGCATAGTATAAAAAAAGACATAATTAAGGTCATGACTCATTGGCTAGAGTTTTCTAATACTACAAGGGTAACAAGTAGAAGAAGGTGATACATATGAGAAATTTGAATTGAATGACATTCAACTAAAACTAAGCTCCTTCTCTCTGCTGCAGCCTAGCATCAGAAAAATATTCCATTCAACTTTTAATTATAAGTTACTATTTTTGCTTATTATTATAAGATATGCAAAAAAATAAAGAAATGATATGACCCAAATAAGTTAATAAGCTAGATTTTTTTAATTTATTTCAAAAGAATATAATTTTAAAAAATAGATTAAATTTATTCCATGAATGATGCTACAACCAATGAAAAAAAAAAAACAGTTATATAAAATTATAATTTCAAAAATATCAATTATACCTTGATAATCAATTTAACCTATATGTACTTTTATAATTTCAATTTTATACCTAAACTATTTGATTTTAGATCAATTTTACCCCTGTCATTAGCTTCCGTTACAATCAAACGGAAGATGCTGACGTGACACCGAAATTTCGTTAGAAATTTTATTTTGCCACCCCAAACTATCCCAAAAATATCAATTATACCCCCAAACTTCATATTCTTTGGGGGTCTAACTGATATTCTGAGGATATGACAACAGAGATGAAATTGATCCAAAATTGATAGTTTAGGTGTAAAATTGAAATTATAATAAGTACAAGGATTAAATTGATTATTGAGATATAGTTTAAGGGGAAAATGATATTTTCTCCATCAATTTATTAACTATTTTAGTCTTTTATTGGCTACTTTAGCAACCCAAAAAAAAATAAAATAAAACGTGTTGAAGGAGGAGGAGAAGGTGAATGTAAGAGAGAGAGAGAGAGAGAGAGAGTAGATTGATAATATTCTCAATTTTAATCATAAAAAAATTGAGAAACTTCTCAAGACTGATAATATTCTTAGTTAATACTAGAAAAAAAAATTAAGAAATTTCTTAGTTTTGATAATTATAAACTGAAATTATTCTCAATTTTGAAATTGAGAGCATTCTCAGTTTATAATATTCTCAATTTTAATCATGAAAAAATTTGAGAAATTTCTCAAAACTGATAATATTTTCAGTTAATACTAGAAAAAAAATTGAGAAATTTCTTAGTTTTGATAATTATAAACTGAAATCATTTTCTGTTTTGAAATTGAAAGCATTCTCAGGTTTGGCGTTGACCTAATTTTCGGCGATAGACGACAAACGATGAACGAAAACAAAAAGCAAGAACCTACACGATTTCGACAAGGCGGCACTATCACAGCTATTGAAGGAGGCATAACAGAGCTTTCTTCTGGATTGCAAAGATCAAAAGAAGAGGTTTGCAAACATTCGTGACAACAAGGGGTAAAATTGCCTCATAAATAGAATTCAGGACTTTTCAAATTAAAAATCTTAGAGCAGGACTTGAAGTACTATGTGTCTTGTAAACAGGACTTTTCGGTAATTAATTCATATTTTTTTCATTTTTTAAATTAAGTTATAATTAATTTAATTATTTGTGTGTCTCTTTAACCTATTCAAACAAAACTAGTAGTTCACATTTATAACTAATTTATTTAGTAATACATAATTTATGCTAATAAAAAATAAATTAAACAATATAAAACATGCATATTGATATGCATGTTTTATTTTAAAAAATATATATTATATAATTTAGTTTGTGAGTGGCCAAGCCGAATTGGGCTTGAAACAATTTTTCCTAGCACGGTGTTATCCAACCTAACTCTATTGGTCTAAATCATAATCCACCCCTTATAAATCATAAACGAGCTTAGTGAGCCATTAGGTATCCACATATACTTACCGTAATCCCATCATCTCTGATGCAATCCAATTAATCAAACGTTATATTAAAAATAAATAAATAAACATGATCCAATCCCGTAAAATAAACATATCACCATGGTCGGACCTTATTATTATAAGAGCATTTGCATTAAACTAAATAAATTTTTATTATATTTTAATTTAAAAATTGTTTCTTTTATTTTGACTATACACTTCTTAATACATTCCCATCAAACTCGTTGATAGGAGTGAAGCTTGTGTATAGGATGAGTCTGTTTTACCTTTTAATTTCTGTAGCTCTTCAACCTGTTTAATGGATTCCCATTTTGTATGAAGAAAAATTATAAAACCCAAGTTATATGTTGAATTATTTTTGGATAAAGTAGTAGTTAAATTAATTTGTATGAGTAATTTAGTAATTTTAAGGAATTAGGTTCATAACCCTTTATGTAAAAGAAGAAGAACAAAAGGGGAAAAAAAAAAAAGAGAAAGAAAATGGAGCCGCGTGATGCTGCGGAAGGTGAAGGCTGCAAGGGATTGGAAAAGTTAAAGGTGAAGGGAACAAGGGTTTGGAAAAGTTTAAAAAAAACAAAAAACAAAACAAAATAAAACCAAAGTGAAGAGGGAGGATTCATAGAGTGGTGGTTTTGCTTTATTCATCACTTAGGTAAGATTTATTTTATTGTATTCCTATCTGTGATTTTAGTGTTAATATATCAATAGATGATTTTGTGAGCATATATGATTAAATAAATATATTGATGTAGTCTATGTTGGGGGTCTTGATTTTGCTCAATTTTAGGGTGTATTTTGCATTCCGTTTGGGTGGTTCATACTTTGAGATTGATATGTGATGGGTTAAGTTTAATGGTGGTGTGTTTGTGGCATACAAGTTTGGCTACAAGCAATTACAAATTTATACATGTATATGAACAACAACAGGATAATATAGGTTGAGAATTTCCGAAGCCGTGATGGCTTTGTTTTGATACTGAATTGTGGGGGTTCCTAATAGACAATTGGATTAATTTATTCTATTGTTGCTACAAGAAGAGAAGGATGGGTGCAAATAATAATTGTTTATGTGGTGTAATATTTTATTAGGTTTGTAAGATTGAGGTGGATCTTGGTAATTTGAGATTAGCTTGGGAAATATTATTTTATCTATTTGAGGTAAGTAACCTTCTATCACTGTTGGTACATTTTTATTCCTATGGAATCGTTTAAAATTATAAGTATTTATTTATAGCTTTTATGTTCTCTTAAACTAAAATATGAGTCAAGTATAAAACAGCATCGAATATTATTATGAAAATTATTTGAATATTTTGTGGAACTATTCTGGAAATTGTACTAAATGTTTATTCTGAAAATATCGAATATTTTATTTAAAAGTTGTGTATTGTTTGAATTTTGAACATCACTCTAGTCTGACTATGATTTGGACCCTAGCCAATGGGGGTTATTTATTGGCACATAAACTAGCTTCTTTTGGGGTTTAACCACCGGCCTATGTGTGGTTTTGGGCCTTATCACGGGCTAAATGGCCGTAGTCACCAAGACTTGGGTTTTGTGAATCGAATCATTGAACCGTCTCAATATTGAACCATCGATTTGAACAACGAATTACTTTAAATTATCTTGTTGGCTTTTCATTTAAAATGTATTGTACATTGTTTACTTTTAGCTATGAAACCATCTTACAAATAATTGCTCATTTATTGAATTGTAGCAAAAATTATATTTATTGGTTATCAATTTATTTATTTATTTATTTTTATACTTGATCCAACTAGCAGTGATGGTTGGTTATTTACTGGGCTGTCTACCTTACCCTTATTTTATTTATTTTTTCCATATTCTAAGGAGTAGAGCTGCGCGGGGTTTTTACTTATGGGAGTGCCGAGAGTAGGACTATGATTTTAGTACTTGGTTTATTATTTTGTTAATGGATTATTAGTGGACTTGGTGGACAATTTCATATGATAAGAATTATCTATTTTTATGGATTTTAGCATTATGATAATTAAGGATTTAATTTGAGTATTTTACATTGTTGGTTATGTGTTGGACTCTTAGCCTTGCATGTTCACTTAAATGAGTGTGCGGCGTTGTCACGGAGCTTGGGGCGTGACAATTTTGTGGTATCAGAGCCAGGTTGTAATTTTAAAGGCTAGTATAAAATAGTGGTGAGATTGGGTAGATGTAGGATTGGAAATGCTTATAATTTGATATAATGTTAATTTTATTTACATGTTATCAGGACTTGAGAATAGAATAAGATGAGGTTTTATTATTGATGCATTTAGGTTGCAATGGAACATGAGGAGACATTGGCAAATATGGCTAGGAATACACGCCAGGGTCAAACGAATCGACGGATTGGTAATAACAATCGGCGAGGGAATGTGACTAATAATGGTAGTGGTTCTCAAGCAGTCGGAGGAAATCATGGGCAAGAGTTGGGACAACTAGAACAAGGTGCAATCCCCAATCCAGTTGGAATGGTTCTAGTGCTTCAGACTTTGGTCGGGGTGGTGTAACAACAAACCACCATAGGAAATAACTTGACTAGACTTATGGAGCAACAACAACGGATGCAGCCAGGTGTTAGGTCACAACCGAGGTCACATTGTAACATTACTGAGTTTAAGAAGATAGCCTTGGCATTTGACGGAGCCACAGACCCTTTGGAGGCTGAAAAATGGTTGACAGAAATGGAAAAGTTATTTCCCATTTTTGAGTGTACAGATGATCAGAAGGTGACTTATGCTACGTTTATGCTACAATGGATACCTAATGATTGGTGGCAGATGGAGAAGCGCATACATGAGCATGATGCCAACCCCTATACATGGGAAAGGTTTAAGAATGCATTCAATGAGAAATACTTCCCTAGGAGTGTTCGTTTACAAAAACAGAGGGAATTTTCGAAGCTGGAGCAAGGGAAAAAAACGGTTGCAGAATATGAAGCCGAGTTTACGAAGTTGTCTAAATTTGCATCAGCATTTGAAGCAGATGAGGACAGCAGAGCACGAAAGTTCGAAGGTGGGCTAAGAACGAATATTATGCAGCAGGTGGTTCCTTTCGAGTTACCTACTTTTGGAGCAGTGTTGAATAAGGCATTGTTAGTTGAGATTGGCCTCACTAGAGCCCAAGAAGAGAAAGAAGATAATTATAAGAAGAGACCTAGTTCTACCAACTTTCAAACTAACAACAGTTTGAAGGGCAATGCTTAGAGACAGAACACTTCTTCAGTTGGGAGTTAGGGAAGTCGAACTATGGGTGGTAGTGTTGAGAAAAAGAATGATCGGATACAGTGCACTAGATGTAATGGGTTCCATCAGGATAGTGAGTGTCGCTGGAATACCGGGGCTTGTTTTTCTTGCGGGCAACAGGGGCATAGGATAGATGATTGCCCTAACCGAAAGGGATGTGAGACTGAACAAAAAGCATGGACAAATAAAGGAATATCAACAGACAGAGGGTGTTCAGGAAATCAAAAGAAAAATGGAGGTCATAAGCCAAAGACTCAGGGCCGAGTGTACGCACTCACACAACAAGATGTTCAAACTTCCAACACGGTGGTGTCAGGTACTGTTTTAGTGTCTTCTGTTTATGCACATGTGTTATTTGATTTTGGCGTTACCAATTCATTTGTGTCTATTGGATTTGTGGAGAAACATGGATGGAAATGTGTCCCTAGAAAGATCGGCTTATGTGTTGAAAGCCCGATAGGAGGTGTTATGGTTGCTGACTTAGTTTGCAAATCTCGTGTGGATAGTATAGATGACAGGAAATTACTTGTAGACTTAACTGTTTTAGATGTATGGGACTTTGACATAATTCTTGGGATGGATTGGCTGGCAACCAATTATGCTTTTGTTGATTGCTGAGGCAAAAGGGTAGTATTTCAGATTCCTGACCAACCAGAATTTTGTTTTGTGAGTAGTGCAGTTAACACTCCTCCTCTGGTAATCTCAGCTTTGCAAGCTAGATGGTTGTTAAGGAATGGTTGCGAGGGCTATTTAGCTTCTGTAAGAGATACCCGTGAGACTGAATTAAAGTTAGAGGATATTCTAGTTGTGAAGGAATTTCCCGATGTTTTTCCTGAAAAGTTACCGGGGTTGCCACTAGATAGAGAGATTGAGTTTGCCATCGAATTGATACCCAACACGGGTCCTATCTCCAAGGCTCCGTATCAGATGGCCCCAGTAGAGTTGAAAGAGTTGAAGGAACAATTACAAGAGTTACTGGATAAGAGCTTTATTCGGCCTAGTGTTTCTCCTTGGGGTGCACCTTTTTTATTTGTGAAAAAGAAGGATGGTAGTTTTTGCCTTTGCATTGATTATCGAGAGTTGAACAAGGTGACAATTCAAAATAAATATCCTTTGCCTAGGATAAATGACCTATTTAATCAGTTAAAAGGAGCACAAGTCTTTTCTAAGATTGACCTTCGTTCTGGCTATCATCAGTTGAAGGTTAAGGCGGAAGACATACCTAAGACAGCCTTCCGAACTAGGTATGGGCATTATGAATTTTTAGTGATGCCGTTTGGGTTGATCAATGCACCTGCAGCTTTTATGGATTTAATGAACAGAGTATTTAAACCCTTCTTAGATCACTTTGTCGTAGTTTTTATTAATGACATTCTTGTGTACTCAAAGAGTAAAGAGCAGCACGAAGAACATCTGAGAATAGTGTTGCAGAAATTAAGGGAGAAGAAATTATTTGCTAAATCAAAGAAGTGTGAATTTTGGCTGGAGAGTGTATCATTTTTGGGTCATGTGATATCTAAAGATGGGGTATCTGTTGACCCCAAGAAAGTGAAAGCGGTGGTAGAGTGGAATAGACCTACTAGTAGGGCTGAGCAAGTGATCCGTGAAATCCGTAATCCGATCCAGTCCAGTCCAATCCGATAGGTTTGGATTGGTTTTTTGAATCCGCGGTTCGGTTCTGGATTGAAAAATTAAAAATCCGTAGTCTACGAATTGGTTCCGGATTGAACCCCACGGTTCCGGATTGGAACCGATCCGAACCGTATACAAATAGTCTATATTTTTATTATACATCCTCCCCCATAGTATCTTCTCTTAATTCTATATAAAATCTAAATTCAAACCTAAAATCGTATAATATTTTGTTTTATTACTTTTGTTTGTTGGTTTTTAGTTTTAATTTGTAATGGTTTAAATACTTATAGTGAAACCAATTTTTTATGGTTGTTTAAATTTTAGAACAGTATGTCGCTATTATAGAAAAATATGTTGCAATTGTGGAACTAATATAGTGACTAATATAGTGCTATGTTTATATTTTTATAAAATTAAAGTGTTATAAATATATTTTCGTTATTTAATTATGTGAATCCGTGGTCCTAAACCGATCCAATCCGTATTTAAATGGATTGGTTCGGATTGGTTCCATGATTTAAACAGATTGGATTGGTTCCAATTTTTTAAGAACCGTAGATAACGGATTGGTCCTGAATTTATCCCAATCCGGTCCAATCCGGACCATGCTCACCCCTACCTACTAGTGTCACTGAAATTCGTAACTTCTTGGGTTTAGCAAGATATTATAGAAGGTTTATTGGGGGATTTTCCCGAATTTCTATGCCTTTGACTCGTTTAACACAAAAAGGGTTTAAAATTGAATGGTTTGATGATTGTGAGAAGAGTTTCCAGGATCTAAAGAGTCGATTGGTGTCTGCTCCAGTACTTATAGTTCTATTCGGAGATGAAGGTTTTACCATCTATAATGATGCATCGAAGATGGGCTTGGGTTGTGTCCTGATGCAGAATGATAAGGTAGTGGCATATGCGTCTAGGCAGTTGAAGCCATATGAGCAGAATTATCCTACGCATGATTTGGAGTTGGCTGCCGTTATGTTTGCATTGAAAATCTGGAGGCACTGCCTGTAAGGGTGAAATGTGAGATATTCACTGATCATAAACGTTTGAAGTATATTTTCACTCAAAAAGAATTGAATATGAGGCAAAGGCAATGGTTGGAGCTATTAAAGGACTATGATTTGACTATCAATTATCATCTAGGAAAAGCCAATGCAGTGGCGGATGCCTTGAGTAGAAAGACCTCGAGTAATTTGGCTACCTTGATCACTAACCAAAAGAATATCTTAGAGGACTTACGAAGGTTGAATATTGAGATTAGATGGCACAACCATGAAGTGCGGTTGGAAAACCTTAGGGTTCAACCCACACTGATTAATAGAATTAAAGATGCTCAAGGAAAAGATCCTTAGTTGCAAAAACTTAAAGCTGAAATGGAAATAGGGCTACAAATGGAATTTTGTATGCATAAAGATGGAACCTTGAGATTTGGAGAGAGGTTGTGTGTGCCTAATGATTTGGAGCTCAAGAGAGAAATCCTGAGAGAAGCTCACAGTTCAGAATATACGGTACACCTAGGGAGCACAAAAATGTATAAAGACTTGAAGAGGAACCTTTGGTGGAATAATATGAAGAGGGAAATTGCTCAGTATGTTGCTCAATGTTTGGTATGTCAACAAGTGAAAGTTGAACATTAGAGACCTGCAAGTAAGTTACAACCTCTTCCTATTCCCAAGTGGAAGTGGGAACATATTACCATAGATTTTGTGACAGGGTTGCCTAGGACTTAAGATGGTAACAATGCTATTTGGGTTATCGTTGATCGATTGACCAAATCTGCTCACTTTCTAGCTTTTAAGGTAGGGTTCTCCTTAGAGAGGTTTGCAAAATGTATATCAAGGAGATTGTGAAGTTGTATGGTATTTCGGTAACCATAGCGTCTGATAGAGACAGCAGATTTGTATCTATGTTTTGGAGGAGTTTGCATACAGGTTTGGGTACTTTGAATTTTAGCACGACCTTTCATCCTCAAACCAATGGACAGTCAGAGAGAACTATTCAAACCTTGGAAGACATGTTGAGGGCTTCTGCTATTGATCATGGAGGTTCTTGGGATGAGCATTTGGCCTTAGTGGAATTCTCTTATAATAACAGTTATCATGCGAGCATTCAGATGGCACCATATGAGGCTTTATATGGACGTAAGTGTAGATCACGTATTTGTTGGGATGATGTGGGCGAAAAGAAGTTGTTAGGGCCTGAGATTGTGTAAAAAACAGTGGACAAGATCAATCTTGTTAGAGAGCGACTTCACACGGCACTGAGTAGACACAAAAGTTTTGCAGATAACAGGAGACGGGATTTGGTGTTTGGGTTTGGAGACCATGTGTTCCTTAAGGTGTCTCCTATGAAAGGAGTAATGAGGCTTGGTGTTCGTGGTAAATTAAGTCCTAGATTTGTTAGGCCATTTGAGGTTTTAGATCGAATTGGTGAGGTAGCTTACAGACTTGCCCTACCATCTTCACTAGCTAGAGTTCATAATGTTTTTCATGTCTCAATGTTAAGGAAGTATATACCGGATCCTAGTCATGTGATTGATTATGCACCGTTGCTGTTTAAGGAGGATTTGACTTATAAGGAACACCCTATACGAATTGTTGATAGGAAGGAACAGGTTTTGAGGCGTTGAGTCATCCACTATGTTAAGGTTCAATGGAGCAATCACTCAGAAAGAGAAGCGACTTGGGAACTCAAGGATGAAATGAAACAAAAGTATCCACAACTTTTTGAGACTCCAAGTATGTCAAATTTTGAGGATGAAATTTCTTTTAAGGAGGGAAGAACGTAAAACCCAAGTTATATGTAGAATTATTTTTGGATAAAGTAGTAGTTAAATTAATTTGTATGGGTAGTTTAGTAATTTTAAGGAATTAGGTTCATAACCCTTTATGTAAAGAAGAAAAACAAAAGGAAAAAAAAAAAAAAAGAAAGAAAACGGAGCCGCGTGATGCTGCAGAAGGTGAAGGCAGCAAGGGGTTGGAAAAGTTAAAGGTGAAGGGAACAAGGGTTTGGAAAAGTTTAAAAAAAAAAACACAAAACAAAACAAAACCAAAGTGAAGAGGGAGGATTCATAGAGTGGTGGTTTTGCTTTATTCATCACTTAGGTAAGATTTATTTTATTGTATTCCTATCTATGATTTTAGTGTTAATATATCAATAGATGATTTTGTGGGCATATATGATTAAATAAATATATTGATGTAGTCTATGTTGGGGGTCTCCATTTTACTCAATTTTAGAGTGTATTTTGCATTCCGTTTGGATGGTTCATATTTTGAAATTGATATGTGATGGGTTAAGTTTAATGGTGGTGTGTTTGTGAGATACAAGATTGGCTACAAGCAATTACAAATTTATACATGTATATGAACAACAATAGGATAATATAGGTTGAGAATTTTCGAAGCCGTGATGGCTTTGTTTTGATGCTGAATTGTGGGGGTTCCTAATAGACAATTTGATTAATTTATTCTATTGTTGCTACAAGAAGAGAAGGATAGGTGCAAATAATAATTGTTTATGTGGTGTAATATTTTATTAGATTTGTAGGATTGAGGTGGATCTTGATAATTTGAGATTAGCTTGGGAAATATTATTTTATCTATTTGAGGTAAGTAACCTTCTATCACTGTTGGTACATTTTTATTCCTATTGAATCGTTTAAAATTATAAGTATTTATTTATAGCTTTCATGTTCTCTTAAACTAAAATATGAGTTAAGTATAAAACAGTATCGAATATTATTATGAAAATTATTTGAATATTTTGTGGAACTATTCTGGAAATTGTACTAAATGTTTATTCTGAAAATATCGAATATTTTATTTAAAAGTTGTGTATTGTTTGAATTTTGAACATCACTCTAATCTGACTATGATTTAGACCCTAGCCAATGTGGGTTATTTATTGGCATAGAAACTAGTTTCTTTTGGGGTTTTACCACCGGCCTATGTGTGGCTTTGGGCCTTATCATGGACTAAGTGACCGTAGTCACCAAGACTTGGGTTTTGTGACTCGAATCATTGAACCGTCTCAATATCGAACCATCGATTTGAACAACGAATTACTTTAAATTATCTTGTTGGCTTTTCATTTAAAATGTATTGTACATTGTTTATTTTTAGCTATGAAACCATCTTACAAATAATTGTTCATTTATTGAATTGTAACAAAAATTTTATTTATTGGTTATCAATTTATTTATTTATTTATTTTTATACTTGATCCAACTAGCAGTGATGGTTGGTTATTTACTTGGCTGTCTAGCTTACCCTTATTTTATTTATTTTTTCATATTCTGAGGAGTAGAGTTTTTACTTATGGGAGTGCCGAGAGTAGGACTATGATTTTAGTACTTGGTTTATTATTTTGTTAATGGATTATTAGTGAACTTGGTGAACAATTTCATATGATAAGAATTATCTATTTTTATGGATTTTAGTATTATGATAATTAAGGATTTAATTCGAGTATTTTATATTGTTGGTTATGTGTTGGACTATTAGCCTTACATGCTCACTTAAAGGAGTGTGCGGCGTTGTCACGGAGCTTGTGGCGTGACAAAAATAAAATAAAAAAAAATATTTGGAATTTTGCACCTAATTCGTCATGTAGAATGGATCAATTGTATTTTTCAGGGGAATTAATAATTAATTGCATAAAAGGATACAATACTTATGCAACACTTGTCATTGCACTATTGATTCACAATTTTTCCTTACGTATTACACGAAAAAAATTAAATGATGAATAGATTTTTTATATAGAAAAATTTGTTTGAATTGACATTACAATGACATTTTTATATAATTTATGAAAAAATTCAAGTTCCATTACTTGGTCAAGTTAAACAAAGTTTAACAAAGACTTGCAACAGTGAGTAAAACAAAAAAGACAAAATTAAGGTCATGGCTCATTAGCAAGAGCTTTCAGTAGTTTGAAGACTTTAAGAGTGACAAGTAGAAGGAGGTGATAAATATGAGAAATTCGAACTAAATGACATTTAACTAAAATTAAGCTCATTGTCTCTTCTGCAACCACAGAAAAATATATTTAACAAAGACTTGCAAGAGTGAAATACATAATATTATAAGAAGGAAAAAAGATCAAATTTATTCCGTGGATGATCCTACAACCAATGCATGATGCACCTTCATGTTTTATAGTCTTTAACACTTTATATTTCAGTCAATTTTAACTAGGTTTAATTGTGGAGGCAGTTAAGGTATTATGGGGCATATGGATCCATATGAATAAGGCCATATTTCAGCATGAACTTGAGCATCTGATTCGGACGATTGAGTAGATTAATCATCTGGATTTATCTTCCAATAAACAACTTCATGCTAATTTGTTGGGGATTGTTAGGTTTTTGTAATTGGTAATCTCATTTGACAAAACTTCTTTCAGTTGTAATTTTATTCGATCTTTTATTTCAATAAGGTTATGAGTATTTAGATGCGAATCTAATCCGAATTGTGCCTATGCAAAGGAATTTGTGATCTTAATCCTATCATGTGTGTCACTTCGCTGATTATGTCGGGGATCGAGCTACCTGGTCAGCTCGTGGGGGTCCAGGGGGCAACGCTCCATGGCGTGTTCGGGGCAGGCAGGGTCGAGGGGCAGTGCCCCCGAAGCAAAAAGAAAAATTGCAGTCGAAGTTGTTTGACCGCTCTACAAGTTGTGCGCTTGAGCAAAGATGCAATCCTTTCAGAAGTTTCACTCATTTGCAAAAGTACTGGGAGTTGTATTTTTATGCTCTAGCGGTCTTTCTTGCACTCGAACGTAGATCTTTGTTATGAAACACGCGTTTTAGTCAAACTGCCCGAGCGTCCATTCCTACGCTCGAGCGGAGATCGCGATTCTGTTTGCTATAAATTTGCGATTAATTCAGTTTCTAAGGTACGGTTTCTAGATATTTTTCTTGGTATTAGGGTTTTCATCTGGAGCTTCTTTGCTTATTTCCTTTGATATCTATGAGAGTTTATATCATGAATTGAGAGGATTATATCAAAGGGTTTGTTTATTTTGTTTTATTCAAAAAAGAGAGAAAGTTGTTCTTCGATGGATTCCGTGGAATTTGGGCCTGAAACTTTGGTGGATTCTGAAGTGGTTCATCGTCGTGGATTTGACTTCGGCGTTATGGATTCAACATTGGACAAGCAATTCCAAGGCAAAGACGGTGGTGGAAGAGGCACATTAGGGTCGGTTCAATTTTGGGTATGTATTCGCTAAGTAATTGAGAGTACACTTGTGTAATTCCTTTTTGTCTTCTTAATGGATTGTTTGTGGCTTTGGCCTGTAATTTTGAGACGCTCAAATTGTGGTTTTTTCACGTTAAAATCTTTGCATCGATTTGTCTTTGATTGTTTGATTGGGATTGCCATTTACTGGTTAAAATTGATACATAATCACAAATCAAAATCTGGGAGATTTTTAAATTTTTAAGGGATCAATACCGTTAGTTGTGGGAATGATAATTCGTGTGATTTTATTAACAATGTTAGGTGGTGCCCAGATCCTATTGTGTACAGGTTTTTGATCGATGGTGCATGGCGGAAGCACTCGTTCCAAGCTGGAACAGCATGGGTTGCGGTGGACTACAATGGAAATCCAATTATTAAGCAGCAATTTTCCTTTGTGGCATCCTCAGCAATTGTGGCTGAGGCTAAGGCATGTTTGGAGGTACTGAAATGGTGCTCACTGCATCAACTTCCGTCAGTCAACATTTTCACAGATTGTCAAATGTTGCTGTTGAGAATTAAGACAATGGTGGAGGTGGAATGGGAGTTGTTAATTATCTTTGCAGTGAATTTGGATTATGTTTGTATTACTAAAGTAAATAGGATGTTAAGCACGCCCACGAGGCATCTAAGTCAGCCTTGGTTAAGGGCTGACAATTTTTGATTTGTGTGTATGACTGTAGAATGAATGTTATTCTGTTACTCTCTCAAAACAAAGAAGGTAACTATATGCCTATTTAAGTTGAATAAAACTGATAAAAAAAAGAATATTTTAGTCATTAAATTCAATATAGATTACAATAAAATGTTCAAAAGACCATTTTAAATATTATTTTTCTATTAAATTTACTTAACGAAAATAGTAGATGGCTTATATTGATAACAAATCAAAATATAAAAATTTAAATTGATAAAATTATAAACTCAGAATTTATTTTATTACGAGAGTCAAACTCTTTTTTTTTTTAAATTTTTCCTTAATTTTCTATCCAATGATATTTTTCCAAGGAATTAGTAATGAATGCATAATATCATACAACACTTTGTCATAAATAAGGGAACCTTGATAAATTTAATTTATTAATAATAAATAAACTTTGAGTATTAAAAGAATTAATAATAAACAATTGCAACTATGGTTAGACATTTGATTTCCTTGCCTTTCAGATAGGGTGTAGTTTAAAGGACTGAGTTTTCAACTGTAAGGGTTGATAAATTAATTACTTATTCCATTAGTTGGTCAAATTCTACAATAAGTAATACCCGTGGAGATCAAGCAAGATATACATTGTTAAAAATTTTAAGCTTGACAAGAGTATAAGTTAAAAAATAAAATAAAATAAAATTGTGTGAACTCTTGAAATTGAAATGCAGGTCTATTCACACTGGTGTCAATAACAATAAATTAACCAAAGACATAATCAATACTTATGCAACACTTGTCATTACACTATTGATTCACAATTTTCCATACATATTTCACAAAAAAATTAACTAACAAACAAATTTTTTATATAGGAAATTTATTTGAAATGATGTGACAATACAAAAATCTCTCCTAGCATTACTTGGTGAAGTTAAACAAGGTTTAACAAAGACTAGCAACAGTCAATAAAAAAAAAAGGACGTGATTAAGGTTGTTAATGTATATATGATATATATTTCTATATATATTAGGTATTGATTTTTTAGATATATTAAGTATTGCGATAATTAAGTCTCTTATAAGATACTCTTTCTCATAGTTAGATTTCTAATAGGACACTCTTTCTCAACCTGTACAAGTGCGAAATAATCTTCTCGTATAATCCTGTTGATCAAGTTTGCATTTCTCCAAACAACATTGCTTTGCCACCTTAAAACACAAACGTGAGCTAACCGGCGGGTGTGTGCCGGAAACCCCTCCGATGCCTAAGTCAGCAACAAAACAATAGACAATAAGCTCTGTGTATTCTAGGGTAAGAATTGTGATCCCTGTACATAGGTCCTGCTATGAGCTTTTATAGATTCTGCCTGGCACAATCCTAGTAGAATTCCAACTCTCCTTGTAAGAGTCCTCCTACGAATCAGACTCCCAATGAAGAGTGTCTATCCTGATAACACTCTACTCACTACCAACCAAGTGAGATGGTTTGCACAATCCTAGTAGAACTCTACTCTCCTTAGCAAAATCCTCATAGGAATTACATTCCCAAGGATAATGCATATTCTGATAACACCCCGCTCACTGCCAACTAAGTGAGATGGTTATCACCTTGCTTGGCTCGCTACGCCTAGCCGAGCTACCTGGCGTAGATACCCTGATCGGGCCACACGATCACCAATTGCTTTGAATCCTCTCGCCGGGCTACCTCTAGCTCGACTTCCTATATGTGGCTGACATAGTACTTCGACTCACCCACTGACCGCAACTGGAGCTCACAGACCGGCCTATCAACCATTGTTCCCACACCGAGCTATTCTAAGCTTGTAACTTGGCCCACAACGCGACCCAATATTAAAAAACAATGCCTTCTAGCTCGGCCCAATTTGGCTGTACAAATTACCCTCTCAATTGCCCCTTAATTCCATCTGCTAAGCATGATTGGGATTACTTTCCTCTAGCCGAGCTAAAAACGCTCAACTCTACCGAACTAGAGAAGTTGTTCGGTCTCACAACTCGTTCAGTCCCAACAAGTCTTGTCAGTTACTCAGCACGTCCTTCCACTAATCTAGCATGTTTGATACGATGTCATTCCTAGGACACGTAGCGTGTCCCTATTAGCCCCGTTCTCCTGTTACAGGCATTATGTACCTCCCAAACATTTGAATTGCCTCGCATTTTTGCTTTCAATGTATATAACTTTCGAGTTCACAATCGCACGGCGAGTCGTTCTTTTTGTGTCTCGCCGAGCAGACTAACTCAATTTACTAACCCTGCCAACCTTCCTTGGCCGAGATAACCATCTCGGTCCAAGAGTTCAAAAATTTGTTGGTCAAATCTGCCAACCTGCTTTAGCCGAGGTAACTATTATCCCTGGCCAAAGAGTGCAAAAAATTTTGTTGGTCAAACCTGCCAACCTGCTTTGGCCGAGGTAATTGTCATTCCGATCAAAGAGTGCCAAAAATTTGTTGGTCAAACCTGCCAACCACCTTTGGCCTAGATCCTTATCTTGGCTAAAGGGTGCAAAAATTTTGTTGGTTAAACCTACCAACCTTTTTTAGCCTAGATCCTTATCTTGGCTGAAGAAAAACCGTCTTGAGCCTAGATCCTTATCTCGGCTGAAGAAAGGAAAGTGTTGGTCAAACCTACCAACCTCCCTGAGCCTAGATCCTTACCTCGGCTTGAGAAAAAAAAGTGTTAGTCAAACCTGCCAACCTTTTTGAGCTTAGATCCTCATCTCGGCTGAAGAATGAAAAAATGTGTTGGTCAAACCTGCCAACCTTCTTGAGCCTAGATCCTTATCTCGGCTGAAGAATGAAAAAATGTGTTGGTCAAACCTGCCAATCTTCCTAAGCCTAGATCCTTATCTCGGATTGAGGAAGAAAAAATGTGTTGGTCAAACCTGCCAACCTTCCTAAGCCTAAATCCTTATCTCGGCTAGAGGAAGAAAAAAGTGTTGATCAAACCTGCCAACCTTTCTGAGCATAGATCCTTATCTCGGCTTGAGGAAGAAAAAAGTGTTGGTCAAACCTGCCAACCTTCCTGAGCCTAGATCCTTATCTTGGCTTTGAGGAAGAAAAAATTGTTGGTTAAACCTGCCAACCTTCTTAATTGCCCCCCAGTCGGGCAAAGATTTGTTAGAAAGAGTTTGTCAAACCTGCCAACTCACTTTGCCCCCAATTGGGCAAACACTTTTGCGCGGTCAGTCCTACTTGTCAACCGTGTTAACTCTCGCCAAAGGCTTTTTGTCTGGTATCACTGTTGTGTCGGATTCTTCCTTGGTGTGCGCCCCATCTTCCTTTACCCGGATGTGTTGGTGCACTCTCTCTATCAGGGCTTCCATAGTAAGGGGTGACGTCATTATCATTGAATCCCTCAACTTATTACCAGCCGACAAACCTCGTTTGTATTGTGCGATAGCTAGGTTTGTGGAGCAATCTCCAATCTGATTAAAAGTCTCTCAATACCAGTTATTGTAAGACCTCAATGTTTCCTTCTCGCCCATATCTATGGAGAGAAGCTGGTCAATCTTTACAGGTGTCTTGGTGTTTGTTCTGAATCTAGTCACAAATGCCTCTGCTAGTTACGCCCATGAAGCTATGCTACCTTTTGGCAACCTTTCAAACCATGTTAGACCCAAGTCACCAAGGCTAGAAGGAAATATGATACACATTAGAGCCTCGTTTCGCCGATACACCGCCATAACCTAGCAGAAGTGGCTTAAGTGTATGTAGGGGTCCGACTTTCCCTCATAAATAGTGAATTTAGCGTGGTGGAAACCGGAGGGTAATGGTGCGTTCTCTATCGCCAGAATGAACGACGAGCTCTACAACCTTGCTAATGCTTTATCTGCTAGTTCATAGGCAAGACGCGGCTCTGGCATTCCAACTTCGACACTCCCATGTGTTCTAGGAGCCAACTGTTGTAATGCGGAGACTCTGCGGGGGTCGCGAGCCTGAGTGTCTTCTCTCCTTCGAACCCTTTCTTCGAGCACTGTCTGAGGTCCGCTGACCTAGGCAACTCCGTGTGCCTAGATGTCGTTTGGTGTGAATGTGTGGGCTAATAGCTGCTTCCTTCTGTGTAAGACCTTTCAGTCCTCCTTCTCTCAGACCTGAAGTAACGAGTCCTGGAAGTCCTCGATTGTGTATCGCCTAACCTAAGGCTTCTACTTTCAGTTTGTGATGGTGTGACTTGTCTATCACGATCTTCTAAGTGGTGAAGGTGTGCCCTGCTCTTGCCCACCTCTTCTTTCGCCACCCATTTGTCCTTTATCTGGTGCTTTATAGTCTCCATGTCTGCCGCCATCCTCCGTATCAATTCGTCTTGCTCCCTTACCCGATCTTCTAGAACTTGAGGATCCAACCTTCGCCTCAGCCTTTCAGGGCTTTGGGATCGACAAGGACTGGAGCCCTGTCTTTCACAAGCATCACTCTGCGACTTCCGTCGCTAGGGATCTAACTCTACCATGGGCGGGATAAAAGGTAAGCCTTCGCGCATGCCGCCCCCCTCCGGGGTTTGCCCATCAATGGCAGAGTGTGGCAAGTCTTCATTGTACACTATTGAAATCAGTTGAAAGAAAACTTAATCAAGAGGTTCGTTCCTTGTGGTTGCAATTCCCACAGATGGCGCCAATTGTACGAACGCGAAATAATCTTCTCGTATAATCTTGTTGATCAAATTTGCATTCCTCCAAACAACGTTGCTTTGCCACCTGAAAACACAAACGTAAGCTAACTGGCGGGTGTGTGCCGGAAACCCCTCCAATGCCTAAGTCAGAAACTAGACAATAAGCTCTGTGTATTCTAGAGTAAGAATTGTGATACATGTACATAGGTTCTGCTATGAGCTTTTATAGATTCTGCCTGGCACAATCTTAGTAGAATTCCAACTCTCCTTGTAAGAGTCCTCTTACGAATCACACTCCCAATGAAGAGTGTCTATCCTGATAACACTCTACTCACTACCAACCAAGTGAGATTGTTTGCACAATTCTAGTAAGACTCTACTCTCCTTAGCAAAATTCTCCTAGGAATTACATTCCCAAGGATAATGCATATTCTAATAACACCCTACTCACTGCCAACTAAGTGAGATGGTTATCACCTTGCTTGGCTTGCTACGCCTAGCCGAGCTACCTGGCGCAAATACCCTGACCGGGCCGCACGATCACCAATTGCTTTGAATCCTCTCGCCAGGCTACCTCTAGCTCGGCTTCCTATATGTGGCCGACATAGCACTTCGGCTCGCCCACTGACTGCAACTAGAGCTCACCGACCGGCCTATCAACCATTGTTCCCACACCGAGCTATTCTGAGCTCGTAACTTGGCCCACAGCGCGACCTAATATTCAGAAACAATGCCTCCTAGCTCGGCCCAATTTGGCTATACAAATTACCCTCTCACAACCTATATATACAAGCCTTCTATTATATAGAACAACACATTTAATACAATTCATTCAATACAATACATATTTTTCTCTCTCTCTACTATTCTAACAAAGGCCATGGCTCATTGGCAAGAGTTTTCTAATACTTTAAAGACTACAAGAGTAAATAACAAGAAGAAGAAGAAGGTGATAAATATGAGAAATTTGAACTGAATGACATTTAAAATTAAGCTAATTGTCTCTACTGCAAGCCACCATCAGAGAAATATTCCATTTAAGTTTTAACAATATTTATCAAAGACTTGCAATAGTGAGATACATAATATAAAAAATAAAAATAAAAAGAAGATTAAATTTATTCTCTGGATGATACTACAACCAATGCATGATGCACCTTCATGTTTTATAGTCTTTAACACTTACATTTCAGTCAAGTTTAACTTGGTTTAACAAAGAAGGTAGCTATATGCCTATTTCTGTGAAATAAAACTTACAGAAAAAAAGTATTTTAAAAATATTTTAGTCATTAAAATTAATGTAAATTATAATAAAATTTCTAAAAGACGCTTTCTCGGTGAGTTTAATAACTTAAATACTATTTTTCTATTAATTTTACTTAGCGAAAATAGTAGATAGTTTAGATTGATAATAAATCAAAAGATAAAAATTTAATTGATAGAATTATAAACCCATGGTTATTTTATTATAAGATTCAAAGTTTGGTTTTTTTTATATTACAATTTTCCTTTAATTTTTCTATCCAATAATATTTTTCTTTAAATAAGGGAACCTTGTTAAATTTTATTTATTAATAATAAATAAACTTTGAGTATTAAAAGAAGAGTTTGGCTTCTCTTAAGTTGTTATCTCAATTTGAGAGAATGTTTGGACTTGGTAGGCCCATTTCATAATCGATTCCGATGATCCGAACTGTTCATTTTTTAGAACTCGTTGAGTAGAATTTTCATGTAAACAACTAAAATGATTAAATATCGATAACTATATATTTAAATCATATTTGTTTTACAAAAATAGATGACAAATATAATTTCAAGAATAACCATCCAAATTTTATAATATAAATTTGGTTCAAATATATAACTACTGATATCCAATCATCTTAATTTTTTACATGAATTTTCTATTAAAAAGTGAACGGTTCGAATTATTGAAACGAAACATATGGTGGGCTCCACGGATCCCTCAAGTTCTATCGTCTGGCAACCTTCAGTTTTAGTCAAAAAGTCAAAAAGTCACTATAAGTTGTCACATTACTCTCTTTACTTTTATGCACATCCTTTCGTAAAAAGCCAAAAAGTTACTAAAATAGTCTGTTCCCAAACGATTCCACCCCAAGAGGTTAGTCTAGTGGCAAGGTTTTGGGTTTTTGGGGTATGCTTCCTCCAAAGTTCAGGGACCGAAATCGTTAGGTGCTAACAATTCATTGGAGCCATCAGACTGGAAAAAAAACCCTTAAATTAACCGTAGTGCACTTGTAGAAAACTCCTTGGGTGGAAAAAACTTTTGAATTAACCGTGATGCACTTGTGATAAACTCCTTGAGCCAAGGGTCTGTGCACCATTGGAGATTAATCGAACTTTGAATCGGACACCCCAGTGCCAATAAAAAAAAATTAAATAACAATAATAATTACTTATTCCATTAGTTGGTCAAATTTTGCAACTAATAAGTAATACCAGAGGAGATCAAGCTAGATACACATTGTTAAAAATTCCAAGCTTGACAAGAGTATAAAATAAAATGAAATGGTGTGAACTCTTGAAATTGAAATGCAGGTCTATTCACAATGGTGTCAATAACAATAAATTAACAAAAGACATAATCAATAGATTATCTTATAATTGACTTCCTCTATTCAATAGTGCAGTCTTATCTCAATTTGTGTGACTAAGAGCATCTCTAATGGCTTGCTATTGGAGCTGCTATCACCAAATTATGGCAGCAATTCATAGAAAGCCACCTCCAATGGTAAGTTTTGGTGGC
The DNA here is from genome assembly GCF_055761805.1 of Camellia sinensis. Lineage (NCBI taxonomy): Eukaryota > Viridiplantae > Streptophyta > Magnoliopsida > Ericales > Theaceae > Camellia > Camellia sinensis. Next base: position 39,861,630 of record NC_138961.1, on the reverse strand, counting down.
TGCTAACTTTGGCAAATACCAAAACTTATGTCAAATATGGCACATGCCAAAGCTGCCAAGTTAGCTTCAACCAACTGTTTCCTCCCTCCCTTTCTCATCATCCAACATAAACACAAAAGCAAAATCCACCCAAAAACCACCAAAAAAATAAAAACATAAGCAAAATTTCATAAGCAAACATAGTTAGAGCAATTTCAAACAATTTTAATTTCAAGCAAAATTTTATGACAATTTCAATTTCTGCAATTTCAAGCAAAAAAAAAAATCTAAATTGAACAACTATTTCAGAATAAAAAAAAAATACCTGACACAGAGGGTTGATCTTCTTCGTGTTCTTCGGATGGTCTTCAGTAGGGTTTTTTTTTTTTTTTTTTGGGATCATCATTGACAGAGGGATCCTTGGAGAAGAGGTCATCATTACAGTGTCGGGTTTGGATCATCACTGACAGAGAGGGATCGTCGAAATCAAGGGTTAGCATAGAGGGAGAGATAGATCAAAGAGGGAGAAAGATGATCATTTGGATTAGGGTTACGGTTTCGATCGATGGAGATCGACAATTAAGAACGGAGGCAGAAAAGAGGGGTTAGAGATCGAGAGAAGGGAATTAGGCTTTGATGGTTGTTGTGGTTAGGGTGGTGGTTGTGATGATGAAGAAGGTAAGAGACCGAGAGAGAAGAAGGTTGAAGAAGAGAGAAAGGGGGTTGGGGTTTAAGGGTTGGAGACCAGCAGTGGGTGTGTTGGTAGTTCCGGCAGTGAGTGCAATTGGTAGTGAGTGAGTAAGGAAGAATGCAATCGGTGAGAGCGAGGGAGAGAGAGAAAGACTGCTTCGTCGGGGAGCCATTGGAGAGATAAAGAGAGACAGAGTGTTGGGTAGAAAGAGAGAGAGCAGAGATGGGAGTAGGTTCTGGAATCAAGAGAGAAGTGATAAGAGAGACAGAGAGATAAGAGAGAAAGACAGAAGCAACAATCTGAACCATTGGATTGTTTAATCCAACGGTGTTCTTTGTCATTGGAATACACAATTTGAGCAATGGCTCTTTTTTTCCTCCAATTGAGAAATGTTTGAAACAGCTAGTTTGCAACGGTTATAATTTAACTAGATAAAAAAAAAAAAAAAAGGTCATATTTTTTACTCCCTATAAAACTAAACAATCAATCTCAATTGATATACACATTCTCTTCAATCTACATAATTTTTTTGGATACAGATTTTTCACACAATCAATATGAAAGGTTCATCAAAAATGAAGAGAGGAAAATCATTCACCACTCAAGAAGATGTAGCAATTTGTAGAACTTGGTGTCACATTACTGAAGACCCAATTGTTGGGAATTTACAATCTCACTCATTTTTGGGGAAGAATTTTTGAAAATTATTGCTCGTTGCAGAATGATCACTCAATAACACAAATATCTATCTCATCTCGATAGGGTGTAATCATGAAATGTTGCAACAAATTTCATGGGTGTTTGGCGCAAGTCGAAAATCTACACCCTAGTGGGATGTCTCAAGTTGATATAGTGAAATTTCATCTTCATTTATTATGTTAGTTTTTATTGTTATTATTATTATTTTTTTGATAATCATAGTATAAAATAACAAATTAATTAATTTAATATTTTATTGATACAGATACTTCAAGCAAAATTGTTATACCATCAAGATGAAAGTAAACATTTTTCTTTTGAACATTGTTGACCAATCTTACAAAACAATATCAGGTGGCAAGATGCAAGTCCTATGAACACAATGAAGTCAAGGATACATACACCATTTTTCTCTAATTCAGCCCCCGAATCCCCCATGGAGAACTGCATTTCTCTTGAAGACAACAACATTCCAAGTGTTGGAAACAGTCCAAGTGTTCGAAACAATCCAATCGGTAAGGGTAATGTCTCTATAAGGGGTAAAAGGCCTATGGGTAGGAAATCTGCAAAAGAATTGCTTCGAAAAAGTGAAGTTGTTCAAGCTGAAGTCCACAAATATAACATTTTGTTGAAGACATTTAACCAACAACTTATTGAGAAGGAAATGAAAATAGCTGAAAAAGAAGAAAAAATGATTCAAGCATTACGAGAGATGAAATAACTAAAGATCAAAAAGGAAGAACATTTGGATGAGATGAGAGAACTGGAGATCAAAAAGGAAGAACGTTTGATAATGATTACGGATATTTCTCATTTGAATCCTTAGACGAAAGTAATGCGCAAAAATGATATTTTCGCCAAGTGGTCTGCACATGCCAACAACCTAAATTACTATTTTTCCCTGCCTCCTGATGAATAATTACGGGAGAATGTATTTATTAATTTTGCAATGTCATTTATTTTTCAATGTAATTTTGAGTATTTTATATTTAAATTTACGGGTGAATTATATTTAAATTTTTTTTTCAAATTTTCAAATTTTTTCATTTTTTATACTTGTCTAGTCGGGTATAATGTAAATATATAAATTTTTGGAGAAATTACTCATAAATCTCATATTGGGAAATGTTGCTTTATCTAGTCCTGACTGTTTTTTATTAAACCATTTAGTCCTTTTTATTTTTGATATGATATATTTGTTTAATATATTGTGTATAGAGTTTACTTTTTTTCCCATATTGTGATTTCATTTTAATTTTTCCTGGTGTGTGTTAAAGTATGTTGTAACATTACTTTTTTTTAGGAAGGGATTTGCATGGATTGATGTGAGAGATTATGATGTTTCCCAGTTGGTGTTGCTTGTGATGCCCACGTTCTAGCTGTTGGCTTGGTCTGTTTATCAGACCATTGTGTCTATGATGTTTGTTGTGGTTCTAGGGTGCCTTATATTTATTTTTATTTTTATTTTCATAATGTGGTTTTGTGGTGTTTGTGATGGAGAAATTCCGTGAGTGAATCACTGCAACATCGGAATCCAAATCCAAAACCTTCCATCTTCACCGTTACAGTGCTGATCGAGCAGGATGGATAGCAACAAAACACCACATTTCATTGCTGGGCACTACGGTAAATTTAACATCAAGACAAATCCATATTTACCCTCATTATTTCAATCCTACGCGCATAAAACATGGGCTGTAAAGTCTTTACAGTTGAAATGGGACCTATCCGTTCTTAAAAAAAAAAAAGACAGGACTAAATGATTTAATATTTCTATATTTGGGATTTAATGGTGCTTTACCCTAATTTTTTTTACAAACAGTTGGAAAAAGGTCACAAAAGACAAAAAAATAAATAAATAAATAAACAAAAAAAAAATTTCTAAAAAACTTATATCCAAACAACACCTATAAACTTGAAGGGAAAGTTAGTTGAGATTTGTCAAAATAAAATATGGCCAGTGGAGCATCATTACTATAATTTGGCAAATAACACTATTTATTGCCAAATTATAGCAATGGCAAAGCTATTTTAGCAAACACCATTGAAGATGCTCCAAGAACCATAGGGTAGAATTGACTTCATCACCATCATCTGAGAGAAACTGGGAAGAAATTTTCAACCTCCATATTCACCACAATTATCGCATAGTAAGCATTAAAATAGTTTGCAATTTATAGAACTGATGTAATGAGAATTTTTTATATGTACAAAGAAAACAGCATCTGGAAGTAATTTGATCATAAACAACACAAAGCTTTGAACAATATAGTAACAGAAACACTAAAAATGATGCTTCCAATTTCACAAATGAAGATTAGTCTGTGCTGCCAATTTCACAAGAGTCAGTCATGTTTCTCATGTTCATCACATTGATCCATCTCAGAACACTTCCCAATGCTGCTGCCATTTTTAGCATCTTTGGTGGAAATGAGACTGATCATCTTGCACTGTTGGCTTTCAAGTCAAAGATCATTCGTGATCCTCAGGGAGTAATGAACTCCTGGAACAACTCTCTCCATTTCTGTGAATGGGAAGGTGTTTCCTGTGGCCATCGACACAGGAGAGTCACTGCCATAGACCTTGAGTCCAGTGGCCTAGTCAGTTAATTATGTCCTTACATAGGAAACGTGAGCTTTCTTCAAAAGATTTCACTCTTAAACAACACATTTCAAGGAAAAATCCCCTGGGAACTTAGCCTTCTGTCCAGTCTGCAAACTTTAAACCAGAACAATAACTCCCTGGAAGGAAATTCCAGCCAACCTCTCACACTCCTCCAGCCAGATGTTCCTTGGTTTGGCTAACAATGACTTTGTAGGCACAGTTCCCCGGGAGCTCAGTTTCCTGTCAAAGCTCAAGCATCTTGTTATTCAGAAGAACAATTTAACAGGAGGGATCCCATCTTTCCTCATGAACCTGACAGCTCTGGAGGTTATATCTGCAGCCCAAAATGCTTTCGGTGGAAGTACCCCAGATGAATTGGGTCAACCGAGAAACACTAGTTATTTTGCATTGGGTGAGAACAACCTATCTGGTATGATCCCTACCTCCATTTATAACCTATCCTTTCTTACTGTTTTCTCTTTGCCTATAAATCAACTTCGAGGCAATTATCCTCCAAGCCTCGGCCAGATGCTTCCTCAGCTTCAAGCAATTCAGTTATACGACAACCAATTGACTGGGTCCCCCCCACTCCCACTATCCAATGCATCAGAATTGGAATATATAGACATAGGAATTAACTATTTCAATGGGAAAATATCAATTGATTTTGGACGCCTAACACATAAGTGGTTCATAAATCTAGATTCCAACAATTTTGGAAGAATTGGATCTGTTTGGTAACAAATTGAGGCGAGTGTTACCAGATCATGTGGGCAATCTTTCAACTAAACTCAATTATTTAGCATGTACAGAGTTGTCCCATCAACAATCAGTAATCTTGTCAATTTAACAAACTTATCTCTACATGATAATCAACTCACTAGCACACTTCCCACCACTGTTGGTAATTTTTAAAAGCTCCAAAGACTGCTGCTTAGTTCTAATCAACTATCAGGAGAAGTTCCTAATTCTATAGGAAACCTGTCACTATTAAATGAACTTCACTTGGATAATAATAGATTACAGGGAATCATACCATCAAACATTGGAAATTGCCAGAGTTTAATATTACTAAACCTATCTCAGAATAACTCTAGTGGTACCATACCTAAACAACTTTGAAGTATTTCCTCTCTCAATTTCACTAAATCTAGGTTGGAATAGTTTGTTCGGATCCCTCCCTTCAGAGGTTGGCAACCTAAAGAATTTGGCTGAACTGGATATCTCTGAGAATAAATTGTTTGGTAGAGTTCCAAGTACCGTTGGGAGCTGCACTAGTCTTCAAAACCTATCCTTGGAGGGTAACTTCCTTCAAGGGTCTACTCCTGCATCATTGAGCTCCTTAAGAGGTATTCAATACTTCGATCTTTCTCATAACAACTTGTCAGGACAGATTCCCAAATTCTTGGAGCAGATTCCCCTCATGTATTTAAATTTATCATCTAATAATTTCGAGGGTGAGCTTCCAAGCATAGGAATTTTCTCAAATGCAAGCGCAATATCAGTTTCTGGGAATAATAGGCTCAGTGGGGGCATTTCTGCACTACAGCTACCAAAATGCACCATCCAAAGATCAAAGAATCAAAAAATGTTCCTTGCATATTAATTATCTCTACAGCATGTATGCTTGTCATAGTAATAATTGTGTCAGCATTTCTGCTCTGCTGGTTTAAGAGGAGAAGGAAAGTCAGTCCTATGGAACATTGTTGAGGGAATCATTCATGAAAATTTCTTACAAAAAAACTCCTCAAAGCAACTGATGGGTTTTCTTCAGAAAATTTGATTGGTGTGGGTGGTTTTGGATCTGTGTACAAGGGAATCCTTGATCAAGATGGATCAGTTGTCGCTGTCAAAGTATTTAACCTACAATCTCAAGGAGCCTCAAAGAGTTTCTTGGCAGAGTGTGAAACCTTAAGAAATATTCAACATAGGAAACTCATAAAGATCATAACCGCTTGCTCAACTATTGATTTTCAAGGTGAGGATTTTAAAGCTCTAGTGTATGAGTTCATGCCAAATGGGAGTCTCAAGTAGTGGCTGCATTCAAATCCAGAAACAGATAATAGAGAAGCAAAAAAAACTTCATCTTCTTCAAAGACTAAACATTGCTATAGTTATGGGATCATGTTATTGGAGATGACGACAGTAAGGGAACAATTTACAGAAAGTTTATAGGAGACCTTAACCTTCACAACTTTGCTAGGATGGCCTTGCCTGACCATGTTATCGAAATTGTGGACCCGATACTTCTAAGTAACAATAAAGAAGAAGAATAAGCCCCAACGAATCTGAAAGCAAGACAAGTGAGAAATGCAAGCACAATGGAGAAGCGTGTGATTATAATGGATAATATTGGAGTGGCATGCTCGATGGAGTCACCACAAGATCGAATGAATATAAGGAATGTTCTCCACGAGCTGCATTTGGTCAGAAACATCCTTCTGCAGGACTGAAGCTTAATTTGCTCCTACAGATTTCATGGTATGGAAGTTTCAGAAAAAACCTTTGACTCATGGCTTGGTGCATAACCTGAATGCCATGCAGTTAAGACAATAAATTAATGTACATACATTAATTTATAGAGGTTTACATATTAGGTTTCTAGCATGTGACATCTAAAGACATGCTGGTGATGAAATAAAAGCTACCATTCTAAGTCTTGAATCCTGAGGTAAAATGCATGTATATTACACTGGTTTGCTCTAATGAACATGCATAAAAAAAAATATATATATATATATATATATAAAAAGGCATCAACGAGGAACAGAGTGTGTGCTTATAAATGAACAATCTTATTGACTTCATTTTGTTTTAGTCGGCAATCCAGAAAAACAATTGTTACCTAACACCAAATTTGGGATTTGACTATATAAGTCAGAACTTTCAAATATAAAAAATACTATACAAAGTAACAAAGTAACAAAATCAACACTAGTCATGTCATGCAGTGTTAATTTTCTGCACCAAAAAAGTTGACCACCTTATATTAATGGTGATTTTAAATTATCATAATGATTTTTTGTGCTTGAACCGGGTGAATTTTGTTAGTGCCCAAAACTAATCTAGAATGAGTTTATATTCATGCCCTTGAAATCTCACTTTTACAGGACAATATGAAGCTTGATGCTTATCAAAACAGTGAGAAATGGCGTGGAACACTCGTTCAAAAAGGAAGAGGATTATGATTGTACTTTTATCTTCAAACTGGGACCCTATATGTCACAAAATTGTATAAATAATTTGACTCCCAGATTATTTCCCATTTAGTCCATATGAGAATGATAATGTAATGTCCTTGTGTGGTTTGAGTTTGTGTACCTTTTAATTTTTCCATCCAATGATATTTTTCAAAGGAAATAGTAATTAATGCATAAAAGGGCATAAAAAGGTGTAGAATAATACCATGCAACACTTCGTCATAAATAAAGGAAACGTAATAAATAATTATTAATAATAAATGAACTTTATGAGTATTAAAGGAATTAATAATAAACTATTGCTACCACAAGATCCACAATAGTTTGGGTTGGAGTTAGATATTTGATTTCCTTGCCTTTCATATAAGGTCTAGTTTAAATGACTGACTTTTGAACTGTAAGGGCTGATCAATTATTTACTTATTCCATTGGTTTGTCAAATCCTGTAATTAATAAGTAATACCAGAGGAGATCAAGCTACACATAGTTTAAAATTTCAAGCTTGACAATGGTAACAATAAGTAGAAGAAAAACAATTTGAGCAAAAAAAATGTTGTGAGAGTTCATATGGAATATATAATTATGAGGACATTTTTGGCGAAAATGAATTTGTTACACACACTTTTTAGTGTGTGAACAATAGACAACTTGATTGGCCCAAATATGTGAACTTCATATCCAAAAAGTGTAAAGACCCCACCCAAAGTGATTTGATCTCTCTCCCTCTCTTAGTAGCCTTTGTTAGGGCATAGGAGGACTACAGCTGCGTAGATGCTCATACACAAAAACAAATCATAGAATTGTAAGAATTCTAAAGAATTTCTGTATATTCAATTGTATTTACTGAACAAAGAATGCATCACTTATATAAAACACTAAATCCTAATCCTAAACGTATACATCATTGATATAGAATTCTGATAGATATAGAACACTAATCCTAAATAGGAAACAAGAATAAACCTAAACCAATTTTAAATAGGAAACAATAAGAATAAACCTAAACTAATCCTAAATAGGAAACAATATTCACATAATATATACACTAATATTATTCTCACACCCCCGCTCAAACTCAAGGTGTTTGGGCAAAAAACACTAAGAGTTTGCCAAGAAGAAACTGAAACCGAGCAGTGATGTGAGTCTTGGTAAAGAAGTCAGCAAGCTGCAGAGCCGAAGAGACGAAAGGAGGCAAGATAGAGCCAGACAGCAGATGCTAACGAACAAAGTGACAATCAATCTTAATGTGCTTGATCCGTTCATGAAAGACAGTGTCATGTGCAATCTGAATAGCACTGCGGTTGTCACAATAAAGGGAGGTAGGGGAAAACTGAGGGACGCCCAAGTCAAAAAGAAGACAACAAAGCCAAACAATTTCAGCATTAGCATGAGCCATAGCACGATACTTAACTTCAACAGTAGAGTGAGCAACAACAGTTTGTTTCTTGCTTTTCCAAGAGAGCAAGGAATCGCCGAGAAACATACAAAAACCAGACGTGGACTTGAGATCAGTAACATCACCAGCCCAATCAGAATCAGCATAAGCCACCAAATCCAAAAAGGCAGTAGAGGACAGTAGTAAACCCTCAACGATAGTACCTCGGAGATAGCGAAGAATCTGAACCAAGGCAGCCCAATGTGTGGAGCAAGGAGTAAAGACAAACTGGCTAACCACATGAACAGCATAGGCAAGATCAGGACAAGTAACCGTTAGATAGACTAAACAATCCACGAGCTCTCGATATAGAGTAGGATCATCCAGAAGAACACCATCAATAATGTTGAGCTGTACATTAAGCTCAATAGGGGTATCAGAAATCTTAGTGTCAGTAAGACCGACACGATCAATAACCTCATTGACATACTTGGCCTAAGAGAGAAAATAGCCCTTAGGAAAAGAAGCCACTCAGAACAAGAAAGAGAGAGAGATGTCACGATGTAGGTCATGACTCTGACAGGTGCGACTGATGTCACAATTCCAACAACTAACGAAAACGAAGTCGAAAAACTGATGTCGTAACTCCAACAAGAGATCAATCACTCGTGAGTAGTGTTTTTAAAGGCTCAAGGCGCACTAAGGCGCTGAAGGTCTCTCGGGGCCTAGGCGCAAGGCGAGGCGCAGGCTTTATTGAATTAAGGCGCACAGTCTTCGTAAAAAATAGAAAAATTAACATAGACTAATCATTCATAGTACTAAGACAATTTTTTAAAAAATAAAAAGTAATCAAGATTCAAGACAAAATATAGAACAATTCTCAAAGCCATGAAAGTGCATATTACATAACATTTCAATTTTCAAAGATAAAATAATCCACATTCAATAAAATAAAAATAAAAAAATAAACACTAAACATCCAAAACATAAATATCCAACAAATACCAATATACGTCTTAACAATTAAAAACATCAATATCAAAAGAAAGGGTCGGTTAGGTCGGTGTCAGTCAATCATCATCCTCAACATCAATGGCAACATCTTCTTCTCCATCAGTTGATTTATATCCCTCAACATCTTCCTCCTCTGTGCCATCTGAGCCCGCTTCCTCTTCATCTATTAATTGAAGTGGAGTCAATGTTGATGATTTAGATATCCTCGGTTGTGCCTTTGAGCGTGAACTTGTTGCACTACTTGCATGGCTATTTTCTTCTACTACAGAAGCTCTAGCAACAGTGGCCCACGTCAAGCCATCATCATCATCAAACACAGGCTCATTATCTTCATCTGATTCTCCATCCATCCTCCCAAGCAACCACTCATTGCTTTCATCAATATTTTGCAAAGATATGGGATCAAGAGTGTTGCGCATGTCATACCTACATCTCAATGTTCTATTGTATTTGACAAACACTAAATCATCGAGACGTTGTTGTTCCAATCTATTTCTTTTCTTGCTATGAAGCTGCAAGTATTAAAAAGATATTAAATTCTATATAATGAGAATAAAAAATATTTGAATTGAACAAAAAATTAGTTAAAATGTTAAATACTCACATGTTCGAATACACTCCAATTTCGTTCACAACCCGATAAACTACATGTTAGGCTAAGGACTTTTATGGCAAAAGTTTGCAAGTTTGGAGTTTTAGAACCATATGATGCCCACCAATCAGCTACGATAATCCACTAGTTAGAAATAACTGTTACCAAGTATTGAGTTTTACTAAAAGTATTACTAAAAATAAACTCTAATAGTCTATAATATATTACCTGGTACTCTTGTATTTCTTTGCCTAATCGCAACAGACTTGCCAAAAAGACGCTCAGCCTTCATATAAATACTCATCTCATTAGTGATCAAATCTTGAACAATGACATTCGGGACCAACCCTTGCATGCATTCATAAAACCCATTCATCACTTCATGATCTTTTTGCACCTCTAACTCTTTTAGGTAAAAGAATTCTGGATTAAGAAAATGCGCAACTGCATGTAAAGGCCGATGCAATTGGACATCCCATCTTTTGTCGATGATTTTGAAGATTTCATTATACTTCTCTTCTTTATGATCAAATGAACTTGTAATGCATTCTTTTTCCCTATCCATTGCCTCATAAATGTATCCCATGGGAGGTTTCTTCTTGGTATCAACCAATCTAAGCACTTTGACAAGGGGACTCGAGACCTTAAAGGGCAAACACAACAGTATTCCAAAATGAAGGCATCAACAAAGTTTGTGCCATTCTTTTACCTTGTGGCTCCTTTGCCCATTTGCTTGAGGTCCAGTCTTCGGAGGTGACCATCTTTCTCAAATTGTTTTTTTGTTGATGCATCCTAGACAAAGTCAAAAAGGCGGTTGCAAATCTAGTTTTTGCAGGCTTGATCAAATTCTTCAAATTTGTATAGTGCCTCATCATGTTTAGCAACGTACGTCGATTGTAAATGTAGCCATGTACTGCAACACCTCTTTCAAATGTCTTTTTCAGTCTAGGTATCTTGAAAATGTCTTCTAACATCAAGTCCAAACAATGAGCAGCACATGGTGTCCAATACAAGTGTTCATACTTAGCTTCCAAAAACCTTCCTATAATGTAACAATAACGAAGAATTATTATTTTGAAGTTTTTAAATTTTAAATACAAAACAAACTATGAGTAAACAATTTTGATGTAAGGAATGAGGAAATATTCTTATCCGCCAACACATTAGCTGCAGCACTATCAGTGATAACTTGCACCACATTCTCTTTTCCAACTTTCTCCACAAACTTGTCTAGTAATTCAAATAGCTTTTGCCCATCCTTTGAATAGCTAGAAGCATCAACCGACTCAACAAACATGGTTCCTCTTGGACAATTAACTAAAAAGTTAATCAATGTCCTTCCTCTCTTATCAGTCCAACCATCAGCCATTATGGAACACCCATATTTTGCACAATCCTCTTTATGATTCTTCATCAAATCTTCAATATGTTTCACTTCTTTTTTGAGTTGGGTAATGCGCACTTCATGGTAAGTCGGTGGCTTCATACCAGGACCATGTTGGCCAATGGCTTCAATCATTGGTTCAAAACTCTCATAATTTACTACATTAAAAGGGATACCAGCATCATACATCCACCTTGCAAATCTTTGCACTGCCCAAGCTCTCATTTCTTTTTTGTAAGGGTCATTTGCATCAATCTTGGTTTGTTTCCCTTTTGCTTGGTCTCTTCGATTTTTCACCACTGATTCAGGATTGGGTGTGAAGTAAACATCCATAGGCCCTTTTCTCTTTGGCATTTTTGATTTTGATTTGGATTTGGATGAACCTTGGCTACTACTTGTCAACTTACAGCGTTGATTGACATTGATCTCAACAACATCATCATCTTCATTTTCATCTTCATCTTCCATGTCCATGTCATCGAAATCAGCAACATGTTCATTTCTTCTTTTTGTGTCTTTTTTTTTTTACATGAACTCTCTAATCTCTTCTCTTACATGAGAAGGACACTTCGGGTAAGCAGTGACATTCCTATAACCTCCCGCGAGGTGTTGTTTCACCCGATAAACATCTCCATTTGATACTTTACCACAAAAATTACACTCGAACTTGTTTAAATTATTCTCCTCTACCAAATGGGTATATTGCCACACCGGATCTTTTCTATTACTTTCCGATGTCATTTTCTACACAACAAATTTAATAAGTGGAAAATAATTTCAGTGTAATGTAATGTGTAATCATGTGATGAATTAATTATTTGTAATTTTTTTCCCTAACAGATAAAGGGAAAAAAAAAGACCAATACCACATTGTATTAATTAATTATTTGTGAATAATTAATTATTTGTATTTTTTTTTCTCTAACAGATAAAGGAAAAAAAAAGATCAATAGCATATTACAAATAATTAATTATTTGTGAATAATTAATTATTTGTAATTTTTTTTCCTTAACAGATAAAGGAAAAAAAAAGACCAACTCAAGTGTATTTTTTTCAGTGTATTTATTAATTATTTGTAAATTTTGTAAATTCTTCTCTTACATTTTTTTCAAAGACAACTCAAATAATTGAAAAAAAAAAAAAAAAAAAAAAAAAAAGAAGAAGAAGAAGCAAAACAAAGCACTAAAGAAGGAGAGAGAAGAAGAGTCGAAGTCGAACACACGCACACCTGAAGAAGTCGAAGCCCAAAAAAAAAAAAAAAGCAGAACTGAAGTCGAAGCAGAAGAATCGAAGTCGAAGAAGAAGAAGAAGGAGAAAGGGAGAGAGAGTCAAAGTCGAACAGACCTGCGAAGCCGAAGTCCAAGTCGCAGTCGCAGTCCAGCTCCAGCAGCCCAGTCGAAGTCGAAGTCAAAGTCCAAGGCGAGGCGAAAGAGGAAGAGACGACACAGATTAGGGTTCATCTGAGTCGTATTTGGCTCATATGGTACATGAGTTGTAATCCTCTGTGATTACGAGCCATTTGAATACACCCCTACAACCGTTAGATCAAATCTACCTCTTGAACAATCAATCGCGCCTAGGCGTGAGCCTTGCGTCTCTCTCGCCTGGTTCAAGTCGCTGCTAAGGCGCGCGCCTAACTAAAAGCGCGTCGCCTAGTACCTGTTCAGTCGCAGGCAGTGCGCCTCGCCTCGCCTTACGCCTAGGCGCGCTTTTCACAACACTGCTCGTGAGTCACAAGCAGAGAACAAGAAGCACCAAGGCAACAAGCAAATGCGACGAGGAAAGAGTGACGCGAGTCCCGAACCAGAGAGGACGAATCAGCGAACCAGAAAAAACCACGATCAGAGACAGCCGCGAGTCAGAGAGAAGAAGTCACGAATAGATGAGGAATTGAAACACAACTACCACGTCGAACAGATGGGTTGACCAGAAAGAAGAGGCAAACCAGGTCAGAGGGGAGTCCTTCGGCGAGAGAGACCTATATGACCCACGAAGCAAGGAGCTTCGATCGATCGTGAACCAGAGAGGGAAACGACGAACCAGAAATAGGAGAACACAGCTCCGATACCATGTAAGAATTCTGAAGAATTTTGGTATATTCAATTGTATTTACTGAACAAAGAATACATTACTTATATAGAACACTAAATCGTAATCCTAAACGAATACATCACTGATAGAGAATTCTAATAGATATGGAACACGAATCCTAAATAGGAAATAAAAATAAACCTAAATCAATTCTAAATAGGAAACAATATTCACATAATATATATACAGATATTATTCTCGCAAGAATAGACCACAAAACACTTACAATAGTGTCCCATATCCCACACAGAGCCCCACCCTTGTGAGCTGTAATTTGTTTTATGAACAAGTATCTTTTTCCGTAGTTTACATTTTATGATGGGTCAAACTTAAAATGAAACTAAATGACATGTTTTTTAGATTAGACAGTTTTCTTTATAACCTTTTTTTTTCGGCCTCATTATCTATTTTCACCAAGAAAGCCAATGTAGTAGCAAAGTGAAGCTCCTTATCTGCAAGACAACTCCATCAACATCAACACCCAATTTTTCTTGTTAGAAAATATTAAATAAGTTGTAATTTTTTTTAATAATTTTTTTCTTTTTCCGTCTTCTTTGTCTTACCATCCCTTGAACCTTTGTTTTATAAATTTTTGTTGAGCCCTATTAACAAAACTAGGTTGAAAATTTTGATTCATGTTTTAATAAAATTCAATAAAAAAAATTATTTTAAAAAAATCCATTTTATTTTTGCTCAAAACAACTTGAGTGGCACCATACTTGAAAAACTTCTGAGAGTCTCTGTTAGAATTTACCACTCACCTACTACCTCCACTATCTTTCTCCACACCTACCACCTCCACTATCACACACTCCACTACCATCCACCTCCACTATCACACACTCCACTACCATCTTCTCCTCTATATATAGGAATTGTAATATACAGAATATAGACAATCTTGTAAGATATCAAACAATCTTGTAATCAATAAATCAATAATATACATCAATTTATTTTACATGGTATCAGAGCAAGGTTAAGAATTTAATTTTTTTCGCTTCACCGGCGGGCGGCAACCTCGCCTTGGCCGCCCGCCGGACAGCACACTCTAGTCCTCTAACTCCCTTGGACTTACTAGAAAGAGCTGCTACCGTGTATGGGGACTGTCCTTCTGTGGTGTACAACAACACCACTTACACGTGGTCAGACACCCACCGTCGATGCCTCCTAGTCGTCCTCCTCATCCTTCCTCATCATCGGTCTTACCTCGGCAGCTACTTCAGGTCCAGCCGGTTTATGCTCCGACGCCGTCACCACAAAATTGACCTCGGCTTCCCTTTCCGGCGACGATCTCGACTGAGGAGGTGGAGCCATCAGATCCATCTGAAAATTTTCTTCCCGTGGACTGCAATCTCTGGGATTGTTTGATTCGCTTTGTCGCTGTCGTGTCCTCACGATCATCTTCTGGTTTGACAACACCCGACTCCTTCTTCGGCGAGGTGACCATCGCCGCCGCCGAGTCCTTCGCCGGACCACATCTCGGGTTTCTCTGGATTCTTCAACCACAGGCTTTGACTCCGACAAGGCAGCCGATTCCGGCGGTGATCTACGCCGCTATACGTAAACACGGCGTCACCCATTTATGCGGCGCTCCCGTGGTTCTCAACATGCTATCTACCTCACTCACCATGGTTCTCTTTTTTTTTTCATCTCTCTTTCCTTCTCTCTCCCTCTCGGCCACTCTTTCTCTCTCCTCCAAACACACACTTTCTCTCCTCTACTTCCCTTTTGCTCCAAAACCCAGACAAATCTCAAGTGGTCTACTTTTTTTTTTTTTTTTTTTATTACTCTTATTATTATATAAACTACTCAATGCACTCCTGTTTCCCACCCCCCCTTTCTTTTCTTTTTTTTTTATTTTTCTTTTACTCCATCTTTCGCACAGCACCACCACCCCTTGTTCCCCATTCTCTCTCTATATATATTTATCTATATCAAACCCATACCTACTCACTTTTTAAACCACATGCTGATTCACGCTACCCTTCCTTTTCCCACTTTCCTTTTCTTTATTTTATTTTATTTTTCGTAATTTAAAAAAAAAAAAAAAAAAAATTTTGTCGGCTTGGTTTGTTGTGGGCAGGCTGTCATCTCAGGTCAAACCATGTGAGTTTTATATATATATTATACATAAACATGTCATGTGTGGAGACAATGGCATGGTATTTCAAATCCTTCTTTTATTTTTTATATCAACCCACTCACAACTTCACACACTATCACTGTTTTTTTAAATCATTATTTTATTTTATTTTTTTTATCTTTTCTTTTTGCACATTACACCATCGCCCCCAACATCCTCCACTCAAAACTATTCTCTCTTTTCTTTATCTATTTTTTTATTCTTATTATTATTATTAAACACAAAACCAAAAAAAAAAAAAAAAAAAAAAAAAAAAAAAAAAACAAACACAAACCATTCCACAAACTTGTCATTTCTTTCATGCCGAGGATCAACCCCGATCATAATTTTACACAAAAAAAAAAAAAAAAAAAAAAAAAAAAAAAAACAACAACAACAACAACAACAACAAACCACAACGGCTTTGTTTTCTTTCCTGCAGACGGCCACACCCCGACATCCCTTCTCTACTCTACTGCAGGTCTTTTCTTCTTGCCTCTGTCCTGGGCGGCCCTTGACGTTGCTGCCTCTGTATTTCCTAGACCACTCCGCAAGTTTCCTCCTCCCTGCTCCTCCACTACAGCATATGGCGGCCCTCCAAAACGGAACATCACGGTGGCCTTCCGCTTCAGCTCCTTGTTTTCTGCCCTTAGCACGCTTATCTCTGCTCGCGCATCCTTATACATGCGTTGGAGCAGAGCCAGCTGGGCATTTAAATGCTGCACCTCATTTGTCCTACTCTGCAGCCGGTTCGACAAGTTTGTGACCGCCGTCATGCTTTCCACACATGCCTTCAGAGTATACTGATTGGCCTCCACATCCGACTGCACCGCCATTTTTTGCTCCACCGACCGCATCGGAAAGTTCAATGGAGCAAAACCAGAGGTGTTTGGTTGCGGTTCACTGGACACCGCACCAGTTATTTCTCCTGTGGGCTCGTTCAGTTCTGGAAAGAGCGTGAGCAGGTTCTGGGTAGCTGGACGGGAAGACGAGGCCATGTTTTTTGGGTTGCTAAGTGTTTCAGCGAAATAGCAATTTCAGACTGGTAATGTTCGGAAGGGTTGGTGACAGAATGGCAACAGAGTGTTCCAGAATCTCTTTCTCAGAAACGGAAGAGTTTTTTCAAAGGATTTTCGGCGGTTTCAGACTGGTTTGCACAGCCTCCGCCTCAACCTTGGTTAAATAGTCGAGGCAGCCACGCGCATCGCGCGCCTCTTACCACCAGCCGACAAACGGGCACGCAAGCCAAGGCGCCCACGTGCCTCGCCATCATGTCCGGCACACCTTTTGATGAATTGGGCACGCCTTTTGATGGCACGCCTTTTGACAAAATTGGGCACACCTTTTGAGGGTGCCACTTTTACAAGGGTCCGACAAGACTCTATAAACTGTCCCGACATTTGATACCGGTTAGCTCCTTTATGGGTCCGACAAGACTCTGTAAACTGTCCCGACATAGATTCCGGTTAGTTTCTACAAGGGTCCGACAAGACTCTGTAAACTGTCCCGACATAGATACCGGTTAGTTTCTACAAGGGTCCGACAAGACTCTGTAAACTGTCCCGACATTGATTCCGGTTAGTTTCTACAAGGGTCCAGCAAGACTCCGTAAACTGTCACAAATCTGCTACAACGGTCCGACATGACCCCATAAACTGTCTTCTACAACGGTCCGACATGACCCCATAAACTGTCTTCTACATCGGTCTGACACCACCATACAGTGTCCTCTACCACGTTATGGCACCACCTTTCAGTGTCTTCATCAACGGTCTGACACGACCATACAGTGTCTCCTATCTTTTTTTATTTTATGTATTTTCTTGTTTTGTTCCTCTCTTCAAACTCAAGTTGGTTAGTTTCTATCCTCCTTGAGTTTGCGGGGGGCTGTTAGAATTTACCACTCACCTACTACCTCCACTATCTTTCTCCACACCTACCACCTCCACTATCACACACTCCACTACCATCCACCTCCACTATCACACACTCCACTACCATCTTCTCCTCTATATATAGGAATTGTAATATACAGAATATAGACAATCTTGTAAGATATCAAACAATCTTGTAATCAATAAATCAATAATATACATCAATTTATTTTACATATTATTGATTTATTGATTACAAGATTGTTTGATATCTTACAAGATTGTCTATATTCTGTATATTACAATTCCTATATATAGAGGAGAAGATGGTAGTGGAGTGTGTGATAGTGGAGGTGGATGGTAGTGGAGTGTGTGATAGTGGAGGTGGTAGGTGTGGAGAAAGATAGTGGAGGTAGTAGGTGAGTGGTAAATTCTAACAGTCTCATCACTATCTATATAAGTGCTTGTTTCGGTTAACCTAAAAAAGTGCACTTTTTTGCATACATATACTTATTTGGGTCACATCAATCAACATCTATCAACATCTCCTCTCTATTTTTCTAACCACTTTCTCTACTTTTCTACACATTTTTTTATAAAAAGTCAAAAAGTGTACTTATTTAAAACATCTCAAACCACCCCTTAAAATCTAGCTCAGAACCATTTGTTTGGTTCCTCGCCAGTAGAGATCAGAAACCTCAAAAATTTAGCAGAACTAGATGTCTCTGAGAATGAGTTGTTTGGTGAAATTCCTATCAGTCTTGGCAGTTGCACTAGCCTTGAAAACTTATATTTGCAGGAAAAATCTCTTCGAAAGATCTATTCCTCTAGCATTGGAATCTTAGTGAGGGCTTGATAACTTTAATCTTTCTCATAACAATTTGTCTGGTGAAATTCCAACTTTCTTAGAGAAATTTTCCATAAAAGAACTCAATTTGCCCAATAATGATTTTGAGGGTGAGTTACCAATGAAGGGAGTTTTCTCAAATGCGAGTGCAATATCAATTGCTAGAAATTATAGGCATTGTGGCAGTATTTCTGAATTACAACTACCCAACTGCACCACCAAGAAACCAAAACTTCAAATGTCCCTTTCACATATATTAGCAATTGTAGTAGCTTCTACACTTGTTGGAGCAACCTTGGCATCATTCTTCGTAATTTGTTGGTTTAAGAAGAAAAACAGTTTCATTGCTAAAAGAATCATTCTTTGAAAGTCTCTTATGAAAAACTCAAAGCAACAAATGGTTTCTCTTCTTCAAATCTTATTGGTTTTGGTAATTTTGGCTCTGTATATAGAAGAATTCTTGATCAGGATGGGAAATCTGTTGCCACTATCAAAGTACTTGACCTTCAAAATCGTGGAGCTACCAAGAGTTTCGTGGCAGATTGTGAAACCTTGAGAAATATTCGACATCGAAACTTGGTCAGAAACATAACTTCTTGCTCCAGTATTGATTTTCAAGGAAATAAGTTTCTTCAGTTCAAAAAACAAAAAAGGGAAATGAGTTCAAAGCTCAAGTTTATGAATTCATGCCTAATGAGAGTCTAGAGAAGTGGTTGCATTCAAGTCTAAAAACGAATAATCAACAAAATAAGGTCCGGAGACTCAACATTTTACATAGAATAATCATTTCCATAGATGTAGCCTGTGCACTCAATTATCTTCTTCACCAATCCCCAACACCAATCATTCATTGCGATTTGAAGCCAAGTAATATTCTTCTTGACCATGACATGGTTGCCAGTGATGGAGATTTTGGTCTAGCTATATTTTGCCCAAAGCTCACTGTTCTAAATCAAAGCAGTTCAATTAGTACAAGGGGAAACATTGGATATGCAGCTCCAGGTAACAACTGCTTTACCTTTCAAATACTCTCAAATGTATTGCTTTCATATTATGGCACTCACTTTTGTTAGAATTGATTTTTGTTCTCTTTCTTTCATATTATTTTTGTTTTCGGGCAAAAAAGACCCTTAGGACCTTTGAATGTTAATTTTTTTTTTTTTTTTTAATGGCTGAGTATGATCTCGGAAGTGAGATGACAACTGATGGAGACGTCTATAGTTATGGAATCTTATTATTGGAAATGATAACAGGGAAGAGACCTACTGATAGCATATTTGAGGAAGGCCTTAATCTTCATACCTTTTCTAGGATGGCCTTGCCTGACCATGTGATGGAGATTGTAGACCCAGTGATCCAAAACAATGAAGAAGAAGAGGTACAAGCTATTGTTGCAGCAGCCGGTAACACTTGGAAACCACTGCAAGTGAACAGTGGCAACAAAATGGGGGAATGTTTAATTTCCAGGTCAGGATTGGAGTGGCATGCTCTACAGAGTCACCACAAGGTCGAATGAGCATGAGTAATATTCTCCATGAACTTCATCTGGTCAAGAAAAAACTTCTTCAAGGCAAACTTTCTACTAGGTATGAAATTAAAGGTCGGTCTTGTGTTTAACTTCTTCCCTCTATAGAATTGCACTTGTCATTTCTTTGACATTAGCTTCAATCCTCTATGGCTTGTCCTGGTTAACAGGAGGCAGCAGCATGGATAACTGGACAATGGTCGGAGTAAACAGGTTATGTTTTCTAATGTGAGATTTCTAATAATGAGCCTGCCCTTTTCCAATCAAATGTCAATTTAAATCATCTAAATCAAACCAAGCCTTAAATCTTATCAAATGGGAATTTAAATCATCCAATTACCCTAAAAATATGAAAAAGTTTATTCTTGTACAAAATTCATGACTGTTGGCCAAAATGATACGACAATGACATTTTTGAAAATTTAATCCACTTTGATAGGCCTTCTATTTTCAAGTAACAAAATCTACCCTTATCATATCATTATGTAATCTAAAAGTATTGGCCACCATGCCCTTGTGTGGGTATTCTACTCAACTTGAATAATGGTGATTTAAATAATCAATAATGCTTTTATGTGCTTGAGTTGCATGAATTATGTTAGCACCCGGAACCAGTCTTGATTGAGTACAGATTTATGGCATTGGCTTCTCATTTTTGGCACTTTGGTAACTAAATTGCAGGACAAAGCAGTGAAAAATGGTGAACACTCATTCGAAAAGGACGAGGATTGTGCTTGTACTTTTATCTTCAAACTAGGAACCTGTATATCACAAATTGTATAAATAATATATGATTACTTTACAAGATTATTTTTTATTCAGTCCATATGAGAGAATGATAATGTACTTTACTTTTGTATGATATGAGGTTGTTTTCCTTTTAATTTCAGCCCTTACCTGTTTAACGGATTCCCAATTATTTGGGAAGAGTTTTGATGAGGCAAAGTAAAGAAGTTTCAGAAAATCAATGATTTGTATAAAGATTTAGGTAAATAAGAATCCTGGAGAACCGTAATTATTTTAGCTAAGAATTATTATAATACCAAGATAGACTTACATGGACACCTTTATGCTAAAACAAAACCTATGTGTTAAGGTGAGAGAGTATTCTTGAAAAATTAGACCTTAATAACTGGACCTTTACTATTCGCTGAAAGGCGAAAACTACATTGTATATGATTTAAAAAAGATACAACCTTGAATATATCTCTCAAGAAACTACCTAGCTCACTGATGCAGTGAAAAACCCACTGAAGAAGGTTGCTAAGAATAAATCAACTATCAATTGCTTTAAATCAGCAACTAAGCGTGAAAAGGGATGCGAGGTTGACATCCCAGCAATGGATAAAATTTTCATTCATATGAGCCACATGTATCATCTAATGTATTCACTAGACAGCTTCAAGGTTAAATGCAGCAAGTTACTAGGCGCAAGTTACTAGGCACATAATCAAAAGTCTACTAAAACTTGTGGCCAGTTTACTGAATGGTGATTACCCAGATAATACCAAATCTCAGTCCACCAAGGAAAAACTTTCCTTCTGTCATCAACTAATTTTCTCATAACCAATTGGCTGCATCACTTTCTTGGAGATCTCATCTCCAGAAAACACTTGTGGCTCCTTTTACATTGCAACAACTAGCTAGAAACTAAGTCCTCAGTGACTAACCTCATTTGTCTTGATACCCTTGGTATACTCTTTGGCAATCATGTACACGCGCTAAGTTGTAAATGCCAAAGAACAATAAGAATGCTGATCTTTGAGCATTAATTTTGTTAAGTTGACACACTCAAAACCCTATATTGTTAGTGCTCTACGACCATAGGATTCATCATCATAACATCCTTTAGGTTGTTGAATCTAGGTGCTCCAATTTCTGCCTTGCTATACGGACGTCTTGTGTTCTTACACTCAAACAATCATTTGATCGCACAAATTCAGATGAGTTGATTACTAAACCTCAGAACAAACTGAGGGTACAAGTTACAATAAGCATTTGACTACACAAATTCTGCCATTGTCAAGTACTATCAGTATATCACAGACTTCACAGTCATGTTTCCAAGTTACACACGTACTAAGACTTTCTTTTCCATCAAATTCAACTTCTTTCTCTTTCTAATTGTGATAATAATAACAGAGTTAAAAATTCAACAAAGGGATACAGTTGCAAGAGACAAAAATTCAAACAATATCCAAATGAGGCAACTAAGACATCATAATTGATCACAGCTTACAAAACACAAGGAAGTTCCACAAAGCATAACTTTTTTATTTAGTTTTTTTTTTCAAATTTTAAGATCTGATAATAACAACAAGAACAGAGAATTCTAACAAAGATCAAAACACGAGATTGATCTTAAATCGATTTATACACATTCAAAGCACAAAACACGGAAATTCTCTAAAAATTTCGAGCAAAGACAAAGATCAAACGTACCTAATTTTACACAACAAACAAGCACAGAATCTGAATCAATCTCTCTCTAGCGCTTGCTATCGTAATCGACGATCTCGTTGTCAGTGACCGATCTCGAGTGCTGAACAATAGATCGTCCAATCGAGTTAATCCAGTCTTCCTTCTCCTTCTCCGAATCGGCGATGAAGTACATGGTGTCGGAGCGAGTGGAGAGTTCGAAAGCGAACTGCTTGTTGAGGACGTCTTCGGCGCCCTTGACAGTGAGGCAGGTGGCCACTGGGATGACGCCACGTGGCTTGGAGGCGCGGGTGACCGTGGATTCCTTGAACCAGAAGAGCTTGCCTTGCTTGAGGACGAACCACCGGCGACGCCAGGTCTTGATGTACTCGCCTTGTTTGGTCAGCCAGCCGCACCGCTCCGGGCTCGACCAGAACTCCACGCCCTCGTAGTCGTCGGTGGATTGGGTGCTGCCGCCCATCGCGGCTCGCCAGAGGCTCGCCATGGCTCGTCGATGAACAGAATAGAATAGGAGAGAGAGAGAGAGAGAGAGAGAGAACTCTCTGCGTGACAGCTCTGACAGGTTGTTGGATTTTGTTTTTTTTCTCATAATTATAGCTAAGACCAAAAAAAAAAAAAATCTATTTTTTTTTATTTTTTTAATAAAGTATATTCGGCTATTTTAATTAATTATTTGATTATTTTAATCTGTTTAAAAAAATTACATTTAATATGATAGTTAGTTTTTTTTTTTTTTTTAAATTAATTTGATGGTTGTAAAAAAAAATGATACAGCCTCCGTTTGGGAAGTGGGTTGGCTTTTTGACTTTTTTGGCTATTTTAGCCTGGGCTTAAAAGCTTGGTTTGGGAAGGGCTTTTTGGCTTTTTTGAGTTTTTTTGTGAGAGAAGAATGTAATGATTATGGGTTGGATGTGATGTTTTGTTTGTTATGGCTAAAATAGCCTATTTTGTTTTTTGTGGCTAAAATAGCCAAAAAAGTCTCCAACCCACCTTCTCAAACGGTGCCACAGTTTATTTTGTTTTTGTTTAAATTAATTTGATGGTTGTAAGAAAAAATAGATTTTTTTTAAGGTCTCTGGTATTATGATTTTATAGTATAAAGAGCACTCAATATTTTTATAATGTCTAAGGTCCCTCAACATCAATTCAGAGAAAATTCAATCCAGTGAAATTCTTTGGTCCAAACTAGAGAAAATTCAATTTAATCCAGAGAAATTTTCTGGTCCAAACTAGAGAAAATTCAATTCAGTGTTATTCTTTGGTAAAATTGGACTGATTAAGATGGAGTCCACTGATCCACTGAATTCAATTCAATGAAATTCTTGAATTTTCAATTGAATCAGTGAAATTCAATTCAGTGAATCATAATGAGAATGCTCTGAATCAGAATGTGAATGCTCTGATTCTACATAATATTGTGGATGTCTAATCTAATTTTACTCAATTAAAGGCAGAGAAAATTAATTTAGAGAAAATTTCTCTGATTTATAAATGAACCTAGAGAAATTTGAATTTGAACTCAGAGAAAATCAATCAAAATGAACCCAGAGAAATTTGAATTTTCTTTAGGTTAAACCCAGAGAAATTCTTTGGAAAATCCAGAATTTCTCTGGAGAGAATTTCTCTCAAATTTCCAAAAGCAATTTTACCTCAAACACAAATTCAACAACAAAAATTCAAAAATTCTCTGGAGATAGTTTCTTGAACTTTGCAACGAGTTCTGGAAATCCAAACAGAGTCATAGCACATTCTTTGGCGATTTCAGCGAAGCACGTTTTGGAGATTCTCGAAGATGCAGAGTCATTCATGAAATTTCCATTGTGAGCAGTAAACAGTCCGTAAACATGAAGCCAGTTTTCCCCACCTCGTTTTACGAGCGTAACTTCTACAGTAGCCTTCACCGCATTTCTCAATACTATGTAGTTGACCGTCACCGAACCATTTTTGCCAGGAACGTCGCCGTATAAGGGCTCATCATACTTATTGGTAGTGTTGTAAACGTTCCACGGTATCTGCTTGCTGCTGACATCATCGTCCGAAGACAATTTGTCCTTATCCTTGAGAGCCACGTCGATGGTGAAGCTGTCGCAGGCTGAGATGGATTGAGCTGGGCCAGTCAGCAAAGCGGTTTGGCCCGGGCTGATGGATTCATAATGATCTCTTGATCAGTTGTAGATGGATTGAGAACTCTGTCCGTCGGTGACTGTGATTGTGCCGTAGAGCTTCTCTTCGTCGATCAAGCTCCGCGAGAACCTCCCTAAACCTCTCCACCGACACATCTTCCGGCGAATTGATGGAAATCGGTGCCGGATCCTTGGCCTCAACGTCGCTCAGAATGGTTTTCAAGCTCCTTTGTTCCAGTCGAAGAATGCGCCAGCGCCTCCGTGAACGACGGCGGATTTTAAGGAGAGGAGAGAGAGGCCGTCGGAGGAAAGAGAGTGTGTGAAGTTGAGATTTTGGATGTAAATTAGTTTTCCAATTTTTTGGTAATCACATTATATTTTTTAAAGTTTTAACTCACATAATGTTAATACCTAATTTTATTTTTATCAAAAATTTTTTATTGGGTATGGCTTCTGTCCAGTCCGGGATCGGACTGGACCGTGCTGTTGGGCCCATGGGGGCCCAACACGGGTCCCGTTTTGATAATCTGAACCGTTGAATATGTAGAACTCGTCGAGTACTATATGCCTGTAAAAAATCACGTTGATCGGATATCAATAGCTATATGATCAAATCAGTTTCGTATTAAAAAAATTTGACGGTGAACAAATTAACAGTTGACAAAAAACTGTTTTGATCACATAGCTATCGATATCCGATCAATATGATTTTTTACAAGCATATAGTACTCGACGATTTTTACACATTAACGGTTCAGATTATCAAAACGGGACCCGTGGTGGCTCCCACGGGCCCAACAGCACGGTCCAATCCGATCCCAGACTGGACAAAAGCCATACCCTTTTTTATTTGTATTAATAAAAATGACTTTTCTTAAGTGTGCAACTTACACCTTACACTTACGTCTTTCTGTTTGCTGTCCTGTTTCATGTTTATACTTTCCATTTACACCTTTTGTGTTGGTTGCATATGGTGTGCAACCTTAAGGGGTTGCACACCATAACAGTACCCTAATAAAAAAAATAATATTATCATTTATGTTTTCATACCATATATATTAGTTATAATTCTTTTAACATTATTAAAAAAATGTGGTTATAATTATGTCAGAACTGTAAAAATATTTTGTCTAAATTTTACTTTTACTTGTGGAAAAATTACGTCTATTTTTAAAATTATTACATAGCCATTGTTTGGGAAGTGGGTTTGGGTAGGTTTGGGTTCAAATAATCACAAAAAACAAAATAAACTTTTTAATCCCAATAAGACAAAATATAACATCCAACCCATAATCATTACATTATTTTTCTTACAAAAAAGCCAAAATAGCCAAAAGCCATTCCCAAACCAGCCTTTTTAGTCCCAAGCTAAAATAGTAAAATAAAATAAAATAAAATAAAAAAACCAACCCACTTCCCAAACCAAGCCATAAAAGTATAAAATTTTAATTATTAAAGTTCGGAAACTTCACTGTGATCTGGAAAAAGAAAAAAAAAAAATCAAATTTGTACTAAATGTTATTTCCCCTTTACTTATTATAATAATTCATTCATTTTGGTCTGACCAAGTTGCAGTATAGACATGAATCTTCAAAATACAGTGATTTTTGAAGTTCAGATCCAGTTAAAACAGGCAATGTGTTGGGCTTGAATTAGACAATATCACTAGTCTAGTATAACACTGCCCAATTCAAGCTGACTTGAATTTCCACTTGCAAATCATTTTTCATGTTCAGAATGGCATCTAATAGGTGATAATGAGCAGGAGTGCTAACAATCTGTTGAGGGTCTTGCCCTGAAACAGATAGTTGATTTTGTTGTTGGGCTTGGAGCTAGCTTTGAAGAAGAAAATGCTTTCAGGAACCAATAAAGTGAAATCTGGCTATTGAGAATAACTGCACAAGGTATGGCTATGGTGATTTTTGTTTCTACCATGTTTTGAGAATTTGAACCCTATAATCCACTTGTCTAGGACATGTAATGAAGATTTTTGGTAATGCAATCCAATGTTATTGTTGGCTAAGATAAGCAAGCCAATATTTGTTGGGGTTATTGTTAGGAGTTTAGCTCTATGGTGCTTCTTTTTTCGGTGGTAATATAAGTACTTGGTGAGAGGGGAAACCTTAGCTGAGACAAGTTAATCCAAAAGAAATGAGCTTCTATGTTTTTCGTTGAAATGACAAAACCAATGATATTGAATGTTGGTGAAGAACAATGGTATTAAATGTTTTTATTTCTTGAAGGATATGACAAATATTAGATGCTTCTGAGCAGTTCATCTGCAGAAATGCATATTGGTTTTTTATATGACACAGGTAATCAGATTAGGTTTTTCTGAACCGCTACCTTTTTTATAACATACCGAATTCATCATGGTGGACAAAAACTATATTTATGTCCACAAGCTTGATTTCAATCTATCTTAAACAAAATGCATGAAAAACACACCCATGGGTTTGATTTCAGTTGTTCTTGTTTATGTCTCTGTTCAGGCCTATTTGAAGTCTATCATACCTCAGTAACAAGCTCTTACCAATAATTATGCAATGCCTGTGCTACTTAAGCTCTTTATTAAGGAGGATATGTACCTATGCCATATAGGATTGATAGATGCAATTTTGTACTGATAAGAGATGCTAAAAAAAAATAAACATGATATTGAAGGGAATTCAAAGCTTTTTACTTTCTACTGCAAACGAGCCGAGTCGAGCTTTGCAAGGCTCGAGTTTGACTCATTGGTTTATCGAACTCGAAAATCAATCTCAAGCTCGGCTCAAAAATTAGTCCAGCTTGAGCTCGGTTCAAAACTTGATAACAAAGAAAAAGTTTGGCTTGATAATCAAGCTCGATCGGCTCATTACATAGTATTCTAAATTAAATATACATATACAACACTTTATATTATTTAATACATAAAATAACATGTTTACCATATTATTTTTATAAATAATAAATGAGCTAAGCCTTATGAGCCGAGCTTGCTCTAGCTCAAGCTTAGCTCATTTATTAAATAAGCCTAAAAATCTAGCCCGGGCTCAATTATTTACATAATGAACTGACATAATGAACCGAGCTGAGCTCGCGAATAGCTCAGATAATTTGCAGCCCTACCCTATGCATCTAAAGTCATTTAAGACATTTACTGCATAAGGATGCCCCTGAGGAAATGCAGCTCATGGACAGCATTACTTATATTTGTTCGATCTTGCGGCGACTCCATGGAGCATTCAACTCCAATCTTGACCATTGAAACCAGACACTCCTCTGTTGTGCTGCCATTTCTTAATTGTGTTGAATCCCACTTACTTTTTGTCTCTTCCGCTTCTGCCTGTGCCTCACTGTCATCATTGTTCAGTAGCGTTGGGTCTACAATCTCCAAAACACGGTCAGGTAATGCTATCCTAGCAAAGCTGTGAAGGTTAAGCCCGCCCTCAAACATAGGGTCGGTGGGTCTCCTCCCTGTCATCATCTCCAATAACAATATCCCGTAGCTGTACACATCTCCACTTGTTGACACTTCATTTCCTAGACCATACTCTGCCATTTGTAATATACACATAAAACAAATACATAAAAATTAATCAATAAAACATATATTTGATGACTGGTGTTCTTTGAATGACATATATTTGATGAAGCTAATATTGATATAGATGATGGAAATAATAACATGTTTACCTGGAGCTGCATACCCAACAGTCCCTCTTATTCCCATTGAGCTGCTTTCATTTGGATTCATGAGTTGGGGGAGAAACCTTGCAAGCCCAAAATCGCCAACATGGGCAGTCATGTCACTGTCAAGAAGAATATTGGCTGGTTTTAGATCACAATGAACGATTGACTTTTGGCAGTGGTTGTGAAGATAGTCAAGTGCACAAGCCACATCAATTGCAATGTTTATTCTTTCAAGAAGGTTTAGTTTCTGAATTTTGTCCTGTCCATCATCTGTCTCCATACATGAATGCAACCACCTCTCAAGACTTCCATTGGGCATGAACTCATACACTAAAGCTTTAAAAGGATTGCCTTGGAAATCAATGGTTGAGCAAGAAGTTATTGTCTTGACAAGGTTTCTGTGTCTGATATTTCTCAAGGCTTCACATTCGGCCATGAAACTCTTGGAAGCTTCTCGATGTAGAAGATTAAGTACTTTGATTACAACAATGCTTCCATCCTTATCAACGATTCCTTTGTAGACAGAACCAAAATGACCAGCACCAATCAGATTTTCTGAAGAAAACCCATCAGTTGCTTTAAAAAGTTCTCCATATGACACTTTCAAGAGTGATCTCCTCAACAATGATCCTGAAGGCATATTTCTTTGTTTCTTTTTAAACCAACAGAAGATCAAACATGTTACTAAGATTACTCCAGTTGTTGCACACGTTGTTATGATTATTATCATTATAAGCCTCGCAACTGACATCTTTTTTTTCTGTGATTCATTGATGGGGCATTTGGGTAGCTGAAGCTCAGATATGCCCCCACATAACCTCTTATTCCCAGTAATTGATATCGCACTAGCATTTGCGAAAACACCCTTTGTTGGTACCTCCCCTTCAAAATCATTGAAGGACAAGTTTAAGATCTTCAATGAAAAATACTCTAAATACACTGGAATCTGTCCTGAAAAGTTGTTATGAGAAAGGTTAAAGTTTTGAATACCTTTCAAGGAACTCAGTGATGAAGGAATGGACCCTTGAAAGAAGTTCCCCTCTAGGTATAAATACTCAAGGCTAGTGCAGCTACCAAGGCTACTAGGAATTTCACCAGACAACTGATTCTCAGATAAATCCAATTGTGCTAAATTTTTAAGGTTACCTAACTCTATAGGTATCAAACCAGACAAATGGTTCCGAGCTAGATTTAGTGAAATGGATAGAGTGGAAAGATCAAAAAGTTGTCTGGGTATGGTTCCATTAAGGTTGTTTTGATCAAGTTCCAACAATAACAATTGTTGACAGGTTCCAAGACTTGAAGGTATGGTTCCCTCTAATCTGTTATTCCCCAAGGAAGGTTCATTCAGCAATGATAGGTTTCTGATAGAATCTGGAATTTTTCCTGATAGTTTGTTGTCGCTAACAAACAACCGTTGCAGCTTTTGAAGATTAACAACATTAGTGGGAATTCTACCTGTGAATTGGTTATACGCCAGACCTAATGTTTCAACATTTACCAAATAACCTATTGTTGAAGGGATGTCTCCATATATTTGATTTCCATCAAGTGACAAATAGAACAGTTGAGCAGAGAGGTTGCCCACATTATTTTGCAAAGCCCCTCTTAATTGATTATCTTTTAGATCCAATCCAACCAAATTGGTACAGTTAGTCAAAGAACCAAGAAAATTCATTTCATCCGGTTCTCCACTTCCAAAATCATTATATCCTAGAGCTAAAAGAATCAGAGTCTGTAGGCCTGCAAAATCAATAGCTATTTTTCCATTGAATCTGTTGTTATGGATATCAATCCATTGAAGTGCTGACATGTTTGACAGCGAGACTGGAAGTGGTCCAGCAAATTGGTTATCTGCTAGTTGAAGGTATTGAAGTTGAGGAAGCAGAAAGCCTAAGCCCGGTGGGAGACTACCGTGAAGTTGATTTTGAGGAAAAGATAAAATAGTGAGTGATGAAAGGTTATAAATGGATGGTGGGATCGTACCAGAAAGTTTGTTGTCACCAAATCCAAGGGCTGTTAAGTTTTTCAGTTGACTCAAGGAAACCGGTATAGTCCCCACCAAAAGATTTCCAGCAGCAGATATAAGCTCCAGAGAGGTAATATTCCCAAGAGAATGAGGGATTGTCCCTGTTAAATTGTTCCCTTGAATGGCAAGAAAAGTGAGCTTCGACAACAAATTAAGCTCCTCTGGAATTTTCCCCACAAGCATGTTCAAACCTAGATGAAGGTAATCGAGGTTCGAGCAGCGGGAAAGGTTGACCGGAATTTCTCCTTCAATGGAGTTATTATAAAGGTATAGTCTGTGGGAACAATCTTATGTGATAATAAAATAATTTGAAATAAAAACTAACAAAACAAATAAATAACATATCAGATTAATTTATCGAACCGAAATAAAATTAAGATCAAGTCGAGTGTGTGACACTCTATTCTTAAGACAGATTCGTCCCGCTACGGTGCTTACGGTTGAATGACGTCTATCTCTCAGGATACAATGATCTTCACAAATTTATAGAAGCACTTCAAATAAATTTGTTCGGCGAACCAAACCTATATTCTATACTCTCTTTATAATTTTCCTAAAAAAAACTAGAATGAAGGAAAATGCACAAACTAAAAGAAATTGGACAGAAAAGGAACACAACTTCAGACTGAATTTTTCCTATATCGGATACCAACCCACTGCTAGAAAGTTTAGTATATATAGGCACAAGGAACTCACCCGAAGAGGTTTAATTTCAAAGTGAAAAGGTGCACACCTTGGACAACCTTTGAATTTGAATTCAAAAAGCCGTTGAAGACACTTTCATATAATTTGAATAGTGATCCGTAGGTGCAACAGTTAGGCAAACTGTTTGAAACTTCATAATTAAACTATTAGAATAGTTAATTCAATAAAACCTTTCACTTGAATGAAATAACTTTATTAAACTATTTAAATAGTTTAATCAAATTTTTAGGAAACCAATTAGGAACTAAAAATTTGAATTTAAGAATTAAATTAAACTCCCAAAATTACAAACCTTAGGAAACCACTTAGGAACCCAAAATTTGAATTTAAAATTAAATTAAATTCCCACAATAATTTTTATTGAAAAAATTCAAATGAATTTTATCAAAGAAATTAATGTTAAACCCGAAAACGACATCAACTACCCATTCACTCATAAATGGTTTTGACGTTCCGTCTTCACCGTGTGACTTGCCACGCGGCAAGGAACACGTCACCTCTTCGGATCCACCCCAAAAGATGTTTGGGGCCCACTCAATTTTGGCCTCAAAGTTGGCCCAAAATAAGCCTATATTAAACCATTTTTCCAACAATCCCCCACATAAATGGAATTTGACGGAGAGAAAATGCAACAACATGATCTAATCAGAGAGTACAGAAATTAGAAATATTCTGCAAAGGATAGGTAGCTTTTGGCTTTGAACCTTCCCTTGTGAGACAATATCGGATTTACTAGCTAACCAGTGAACATGATGTCTTGAACTGTTTAGCCGTTTGTGTAAACCAAGACAATAGAACTCACACAGTATATTCCCAGACACAGTTTAGTTCTCACTATTGTGTTCATTTTGGCCCTGAACAACCTGGTCTTTCATGAGTGCTCTAAAGACTTATAGCCCTTCACAAATCTTATAGAACCGGCCCAATTCACACTCACATAGGTGATTCTCATGAAAAATATCCTGCCATACTCCACTAGGTTTACCTAGATATAAGAATCATTAAAAGTATTACTTAACCTAAACCGCTGCAGACATCACTATTTCATCAAAGAAATGGGTAGGAGTTGGACTCCACGGTGATCCTTCTGAGTCAATCACAACTCGGTTGTCCCTTTAAACCTAGATCTTGGGATCTCTAGTCAACTAGGTTGGGTTCCCATTGTGGTAACTCTTATTTAATAGGCTTTAGTCCCATTCCCCTCGATGAATTCTCAACTAACTCTCTTGCTAACCCTTTGGTTAGTGGATCCGCTATGTTGTCTTTAGACTTAACATATTCTATGGAAATAATTCCATTAGAGAGTAGTTGTCTTACGGTGTTATGTCGACGACGAATGTGTCGTGACTTACCGTTATACATATGACTCTGTGCTCTACCAATTGCTGATTGACTATCACAATGTATGCATATAGCAGGCATCGGTTTTGGCCATATTGGAATATCTTCAAGGAAGTGGCGAAGCCATTCTGCCTCTTCCCCTGCTTTGTCTAAAGCTATGAATTCAGATTCCATAGTAGACCTAGCAATACAAGTCTGTTTGGAAGATTTCCAAGATACAGCCACCCCACCAAGAGTAAAGACATACCCACTGGTGGACTTCGAGTCTCTTGTATCCGATATCCAATTTGCATCACAGTATCCTTCAAGTACTGCTGGATATCTAGTATAATTCAGCCCAATGTTACGAGTAAATCGGAGATATCTTAGAACCCTTATAATTGCTTTCCAGTGTTCTACTCCCGGATTACTCGTATATCTACTTAATTTACTTACTGCATAAGCTATATATGGGCGAGTGCAGTTCATCAAGTACATTAAGCTTCCGATAATTTGGGAATACTCTAATTGAGAAATACTTTCCTGTACATTTTTAGAAAGATACAAATTGACATCTACAGGTGTTCTAGCTAGATGATCATCATCTTTGCTGAATTTGTCAAGTATTTTCTCAATGTAATGAGATTGTGACAAAGTATATCCTTCTGATGTTTTGGTAATTTTCATACCAAGAATTACATCAGCAATACCCATGTCCTTCATGTCAAAATGTTTATTCAACATTTTCTTGGTAGTTTTAATCATATCATTATTACTACCTATGATGAGCATATCATCTACATAAAGACATACAATGACATAACTTTTATTTGTGTTTTTAATATAAACACATTTGTCACACTCATTAATTTTAAATCCATTTGACATCATTGCCTTGTCAAATTTCTCATACCATTGCTTTGGCGCTTGTTTTAAACTATATAATGATTTAACCAATTTACACACTTTCTTTTCTTTCCCTGGAACAGAAAACCCTTCTGGTTGTTCCATGTAAATTTCTTCATTTAACTCACCATTTAAGAAAGCGGTTTTAACATCCATTTGATGAATTTCTAGATTGTATAGAGATGCAATGGCAATTAGCATTCTAATGGATGTTATTCTAGTAACCGGTGAGTATGTGTCAAAATAATGTAGACCTTCTTTTTGTCTAAAACCTTTGACTATAAGTCTTGCCTTGTATTTGTCTATTGATCCATCCGCTTTCAATTTTCTTTTGAAAATCCACTTGTACCCAAAAGGTTTACAACCTGGTGGCAAGTCTACTAATTCCCAAGTGTGATTTTGCAAGATGGATTCAACTTCACTGTTGACAGCTTCTTTCCATAAAGGAGTTTCAGGACTGGACATAGCCTCCTTAAAAGTTAAAGGCTCATTTTCTAACAAATATGTTAGAAAATCTAGACCAAAAGATTTTGAGGTTCTAGCACGTTTACTACGCCTAAGTTCCTCTTCCTCATTTTGATCTAACTCTTGTTCTTGATCATGTTCTTGATCCTGACTAGTAATAGCATCAAAAGATCTTTTATTAGTACTAGTCTCTTGTCCAGTCTTATTTGAAAATACATGTTCAAAGAATGATGCATTCCTTGACTCAATAATAGTATTTACATGCATTTCAGAATGTTCTGATTTATGAATCAAAAACCGATATGCACTACTATTCTTGGCATAACCAATGAAAATGCAATCAATGGTCTTAGGACCTATCTTAGTCTTTTTAGGACTAGGAATAGCCGCTTTAACCAAACACCCCCACACTTTAAAGTATTTGTAGGATGGTACTCTTCTATGCCACAATTCATAAGGTGTTTGATTTATTTTCTTTCGGGGTACTTTATTTAAAATATAATTAGCAGAAAGTATTGCTTTTCCCTACAAGTTCTGAGGTAATCCAGAACTGATTAACATGGCATTCATCATTTCTTTTAAAGTCCTATTTTTCCTTTCAGCAATTCCATTTTGCTGAGGTGAGTAAGGAGCGGTGGTTTAATGAATTATTCCATGTTCTTTACAAAATTCACCAAAAGGTGATTCATATTCACCACCTCTATCACTTCTGAGTTTCTTGATTTTCTTACCAAGTTGATTTTCAACTTCATTCTTATATTGAATGAAAGTTTCCAAAGCTTCATCTTTGGTTCGAATTAAATAAACATAACTATATCTAGTATAGTCATCTATAAAAGTGATAAAATATTTTTTCCCACCTCTAGTTTGAATTGATTTAAAATCACAAATGTCACTATGAATTAATTCAAGTGGTTCCGTACTTCTTTCAATTGAATGAAAAGGAGTTTTAGATAATTTTTTCTCAACGCAAACTTCACATTTATGATTTGAATCAATGTTAAATTTAGGTAAACATTCCATATTAATTAATCTACGCAAAGATCCATAATTAACATGTCCTAGTCCACCATGCCATAAATTTGAAGACTCAAGCAAGTAAGAAGAAGATGTATTATTATTAATAACTGAGGGTACAACGGTCATTACATTTAACTTGAAAAGGCCATCAGACATGTAACATTTTCCTACATACATCCCATTCTTAGTAAGTACAAATTTATCACTTTCAAATACTAGCCTAAACCCATTCTTACTCAACAAAGATCCGGAAACAAGATTCTTGCGAATGTCCGGTACATGCAGCACATTGTTGAGAGTGAGTTCCTTTCCAGATGTCATCTTGAGTACAATTTTTCCTTGTCCTTCAACTTTGGAAGTTGAGGAGTTGCCCATAAAGAGTTGTTCACCATTATCCACTGAAGAATAAGATGTGAACATCTTTTTGTCGGCACAGATATGGCGAGTAGCACCAGTGTCCACCCACCATTCTTTAGGATTTCCGACAAGATTTGCCTCGGAAACAACTGCAGAAAGATTGATGTCATCGACACCATTGGAAATATTATCCACTTCGGTCATGTGGGCTTGAGCAGGCTTCTTGCTTGTTCTTCTTTTGCTTTTGCCTTTGCTACGACAATCTTTGGCCCGATGTCCCTCTTTGTCACAGATGTAACATTTGCCATTAAACTTATACTTTTTATTTTCCCTCCCTTTAGAGCCTTGTGATGAACTTTCTCCAAAAGACTTTCGTTTCTTGGTTTTTGAAGCATGTTCCACCACATTTGCCTTAGACTCCATAGGAAGCTTACCAGTCCGCTTTTCAGAATTGTGGTTGTCCTCCTCAATCCTCAAACGCACAATTAACTCGTCCATAGAAATTTCTTTGCGCTTGTGTTTGAGGTAGTTCTTGAATTCCTTCCAGCCTTTTGGTAATTTTTCAATTAAGGCTGCAACTTGAAAGGATTCACTGAGAGACATACCTTCTGCGTGAATGCCATGCAGGATGAGTTGGAAATCTTGAGCTTGGCTGATCACAGTTTTTGAATCAACCATTACAAAATCTAAGAATCTGCCAACCACAAATTTCTTTGAGCCGGCATCTTCCGTTTTGTACTTTTTCTCCAACGATTCCCAAAGTTCCTTTGCTGTCTTGATTGGACTGTAGACGTTGTATAATGTGTTGTCAAGTCCGTTCAAGACATAATTCCGGCAAAGGAAATCGGCATGTTTCCAAGCATCAACCGCAGCAACCATTTGCCTGTCGGTTTCATCCTCTTTCAGGATAAGAGCATCTTCACGGAGAAAACGAGCCAGGTTCAGAGTTGTAAGATAAAACAACATTTTCTGTTGCCATCTTTTAAAGTCAGTTCCTGAGAACTTCTCTGGCTTTTCACCGTAATTTACTGGCACTGTTACAACAGGAAAGGGGGTTGGCGTCATTGCAGCCACCACAGTAGTATTTGTTTGGGCATTCGTTTCAGTAGCCATCAATCCTAATATATAAAACAAAATTATAATTAAAATTTATACTACACAGAAAATTAAACCAAATTCACAGAATTAAATTCTGTAAAAATAAAAGAAACAAGAATGTAACTTTTATTTTCCAATTAATTTGAAAATAAAATAAAATTTATTTAAACAAATTAATTCCACACAGAAAGTAAATTCTGTAAAAATAAAAGAAATAAAAATTATAACTTTTATTTTTCAATTAATTTGGAAATAAAATAAAATTTTATTTAACCAAATTAATTCCACACAGAAAATTAAATTTCTGTAACACTTCAATAATTAAAATACTGAAACAGAATTTTAGTTAAAGAAAACTCAAAAAATAATTTCTAAAAACCAAAATTAGTTTTCTGACAAAATTCCACAAAAATATATTCTGAATTGTTAATGACACCAGTATCGTATTACTAGTTGTTGTCAAAGAAAAGAGATAGTATATTACTACTATCTGCCAAATAGCATATAATCACTATTTATTTTTCCAACCAAAATATTATTTTGTAAATTCACAGAAAATAATTTTTCTTTCGAAATTATTTACGAAGAATGAAAAAAAGGGAAATAAACGAAAAATTCTGTAAACAGAATAGTTCGAATCTGTCTTAAGATTGTGGGAACAATCTTCTGTGTAAATAAAATAACTTGAAATAAAAACTAACAAAACAAATAAATAACATACCAGATTTATTTATCGAACCCAAATAAAATTAAGACCAAGTCGAGTGTGTGACACTCTATCCTTAAGACAGATTCGCCCCGCTACGGTGCTTACGGTTGAATGGCGTCTATCTCCCAGGATACAATGATCTTCACAAATTTATAGAAGCACTTCAAATAAATTTGTTCGGCGAACCAAACCTATATTCTATACTCTCTTTATAATTTTCCTAAAAAAAACTAGAATGAAGGAAAATGCACAAACTAAAAGAAATTGGACAGCAAAGGAACACAATTTCAGACTGAATTTTTCCTATATCGGATACCAACCCACTGCTAGAAAGTTTAGTATATATAGGCACAAGGAACTCACCCGAAGAGGTTTAATTTCAAAGTGAAAAGGTACACACCTTGGACAACCTTTGAATTTGAATTCAAAAAGCCGTTGAAGACACTTTCATATAATTTGAATAGTGATCCGTAGGTGCAACAGTTAGGCAAACTGTTTGAAACTTCATAATTAAACTATTAGAATAGTTAATTCAATAAAACCTTTCACTTGAATGAAATAACTTTATTAAACTATTTAAATAGTTTAATCAAATTTTTAGGAAACCAATTAGGAACTAAAAATTTGAATTTAAGAATTAAATTAAACTCCCAAAATTACAAACCTTAGGAAACCACTTAGGAACCCAAAATTTGAATTTATAATTAAATTAAATTCCCACAATAATTTTTATTGAAAAAATTCAAATAAATTTTATCAAAGAAATTAATGTTAAACCCGAAAACGACATCAACTACCCATTCACTCATAAATGGTTTTGACGTTCCGTCTTCACCGTGTGACTTGCCACGCGGCAAGGAACACGTCACCTCTTCGGACCCACCCCAAAAGATGTTTGGGGCCCACTCAATTTTGGCCTCAAAGTTGGCCCAAAATAAGCCTATATTAAACCATTTTCCAACATAGTCTTTTCAGCCTTTTCAGATGACCAATTTGAGGTGGAATTTCGCCTTTGAAAGTGTTGTTGCTGAGTCTGATCTCCATGAGGAAGCTCAGGTTTCCTATGTAAGGTGATAGAGAACCAACTAGGCCTCTGGAAGCTAGATTTAAGACGGTGACTCTTCTGTGCCGGTGGCCACATATAACACCTTCCCATTCGCAGAAATCAAAAGAATTGTTCCATGAGCTCAGTAAGCCTTCGGGATCAAGTGTTATATTTGACTTGAAGGCTAGTAAGGCAAGATGATCTGTCTCATTTCTGCCAAATGAAGCTGAGAATGTGTCATGGGTGAGAGTTTGGGTGAACTGCAACAATGTAATGAAAGCAAGAAATATATGCCGTTGTAGATATGTTGAATGTAATGGCATCAAACGTATTTCTGAATCCATTTCTGTATCCTTTAGTATGAGAATTTTGTAATATAGAGACTGAGCATAACACCTTTAGTATGAGAATTTTGTAATATAGAGACTGAGCATAACATGGGTTTTTAGTTAAAATCCTTTACTGAATGCCATTGCAAGTTTGTGAATTGTTTAGGGATGTATGTTTACTTGATGTACTTGGGTAGGTGGAGGTTAATGCTTAAATGGGGCTGTTGTATCTTGGGTAGGTCATACGTTTTCATTCTTTTCTTTTAACCAATTGGAAATGAGAACCAATTGAAGTGATCAATTCCTAGAAAATTGGGGTGCAGTGTGAACAAAGAAATTGTTGGAGTTATTCATTTCTATCTGGTACCAACACGCTTGATGCTAAGAAAAGTTCTATTGCAAAATTTTGTTAAATAAATCTACGCTTGTGGAAGTTGAAGTTTGGAAATAAAACGATTTCTTCGACAATAGTATTAAGCAAAAGGTTACACCTAGAGCTCCTATACTGCAGGTCAATCCTGTACTCCACTAGTAACAATTAGTGGCATATCTATTTATCCCTTTTACAGCTATGGAAGCATCTTGGCAAAATTTTCATCTAAAAAGACAACAGATGCATCAGCATTTGGACCTTCAGCATCATTAAAATAGCTATGCCTAAATATATATATATATATATATAAAGAGATTTAGACCTGGCTAGACTTTAAGCTGAAGAAGATAATATTGAAAATTGAATGACATGATATGTGTGATAATGAAACCATCGATGGAATTTCATATTTTCATTATGTTATACACTGAGAAATGATGGATATACAAGACAAGATGAAATATTTTATTTTCTGGAATTGACATGGTCAGAGTGAGAAACCTTGGGACAACTGTGCTGGAGATAAACATCTTGTTGATATGATAAAGTTAATTTCTAATAACGACCTAGTTAAATTATTTATCCTGTTCTCTTCTTCAATCAAGGAAAATTTGGTATTCATATTAGTTGTTATGTAATGTATGACCAATTCATGTCTGTGAGACCATGAAATCTTCTCACATAGATTGTGATAGAGATCTAACAAAGAGACGAGCTTTGCCCCATTGATCTGCAAAAATAAACATGGTTGACACCACCAACAAAGAGACACAGCTTTGCCCCATTGATCTGCAAAATTAAACATATTGATGCCGACCGACCGGGGTTGTCAGCCTAGGACACTCCGATGATAAAGTCAGAAAATGTATTTTGAGAGAGAAACCAAATAAACTTGAAGAGTGTGTTGTGTTGTGTGTATTGCATGATGGGGCATACCTATTTTCCAATGGATCTCTCTTTTATAGAGATGGTTGTGCTTGCCCTCGACATTTGTTTAAAAATTTAGATACCTGTGTTGACCTAGTGTACCTGGTTATGTGGAACTTGAAGGCTCAACTGAGAATTGTGTATCTGATCAGGTTGGTGATTTCTTTTTTTTTTTTTTTTGGTTTAAAGGTTAGTCAGGTATTGGGTTGCTTCACCATGAAATTCACATACCACATCAATGAGTAAAAAAAAAGTTGTAAAATTTTTTAGTTTGTATGGTATTTTTCGTAGTTGAAAGTCTTAAGGTGTTAGGTAACTGGTGTTTTTCTGGATTGTGGACAAAAAAAACCAAATAAAGTCAATGAGATTGTTCATTTATAAGCATACACAATTAGTTCCTCCTTGATGCAAATTTATGTTTTTTGATTTCTTGACATGTTCATTAGAGCTAATCATACATGCATTTTGCCTCAGGATTCAAGACTTCGAATGGTAGCTTTTATTTAATCACAAGCATGTCTTTAGCTGCCACATCTAACTAGAAACCTAACATGTAAACATCTTTACATCCATATATGTACATTAATTCAATGTCTGACATTCAGATTAAACACCCAAGCACATAACATATGAATACTGTGAGTCCTCAGAGTCGATATTTATATCTTTGTGTTAATCATCATCTTATATAATTCCTGGAAAGGACACAGTGAAAATGTTTTGAAAAAAGGAAGAAACTAATTAAATGTCCAAAGCATTTAAAAAAATAATAATAATAATAATTAAAATTTAATCATTGGCAAAATTAGCATAGGGTTCCCTTATACACATAAGCAAAACCACCCACACCGATCAAATTTTATGAAGAAAACCCATCAGTTGCTTTAGGCTATGTTTGGATCATTGATTGGGATAGAAATTTGAAAAAAGAAAGGAACATGCTAGGGAAATGGAGAAAAATTTATAACTTACATTTCATTCACATTTCACTCACATTTTTCTTTCCCTTTCCAAATCCACAATCCAAACACAATCTTAAGGAGATTTTTTGTAAGAAATTTTCAAGAATGATAACCTCAACAATGATCCTGAGGTCAGATATTATTCTAACAAGCATACATACTGTAGTGTTTCTGGTAGTGTTTAAGCTTTGTGTTGTTTATGATCAAATAACTTCCAAATGCAGTCAGAGTCCTATCTAGATCGTAGCATCTTACAATTCTACAACCGAAATTGGGCCAAACGATCATGATTGTACTAAAATCTTAAATTTTGTAGAATCTTAAAGTGACTATGACCCTAGTGAAAATCATGCAAAATCACACAACGATCCCATTTCTACTATGATCTTGATCCTACCAAAAAAAAATTAATTACTTATTTTTGAGTTTATTACACTTTATACTCATAAATTATTGTCAAATTATCTATTTAATTTCTGAACTATCGATTATGTCTATTAGGTCCCTGTACATAAATCAAAGTCTATTTAGTGTGACGTCCGGGTACATAACCAGTCTTATTTCCATTTAGTCGTGTTTGTTTTCTCATGTTTGGGATGTCGGAGAACCAATTTGAGACTTCGTTGGCCGTTTTAGTTTGTCATCCTTGAGACCTTCCTGGAATTTACATCCTCACTTCGTTTCCGGAGTTGAGTTCGCTTGTTTCGGGAGTGTAGTTGGAGTCAAGATTGTTTGGAACAATCTCGTGCTTGCAAAATTTTGGTTGGCAGTAGTACCGCAAGTGCGGGAGGATGGGCTGCACGTGCGGTTGTAGAGAGTTCATTGTGTTGGAGATTGAAATAAATGCACGAGCAGAGGGCACGTGCAGGAGGTGTACCGCTCGTGCACGCTCGTGCAGGAGGATGGGTTGCACATGCGGCAAGGGATAATTTCTAGACGTGCAAGACTGAAATAACTGCACGTATGGAGGATGAGTGCCTCACGTGCGGCAGAGGTACACTTGGCACACGCGGAGGAAGGCGCCCACATGCGGAAATGTGCTGTGTCCGAATTTTTATTCTTTTTCTTTCCTTGGTTGGGCACCCACCTCACTTTTCCCTCATCTCTCTCTCTCTCTCTCTCTCTCTCTCTCTATAGAAGACATTTCTCTTCCTTCACTCTACGTTAACTCTCACCAAACTCCATTAAACCTTTGATCTCTCCAAATCCGTTTCAGTTTTGACCTAAGTTCCTTCATCAAAGTTAGAGAAATCTTTGAGGGCTACATTTTGTGCGGTGGAGATTGGATTTAAACACCATCAATTTTGGGGGTTTCTTCTCTCTTCTTCTCCAAATCTTGAGGTAGCGAGTTTCTTCGAGTTATATATATAATTTTGGCATATTCTAGCTTCCTCTTGATGAAATCTTTAAGTTTTTGGAGTTTGACTGAAGGCTTTTAATGGGTTTTAAAAATTGAAATTTCTCACCTCTCTCATGAAATTGGTTTTTAATTCATGAAATGTATGACTATTAAAAGTCCATTGACAAGAATACCTCTTGAGAATAAGTGAAATTTATTTTGTGTGGAAACTCTAAAATTTGAAATTTGGGGAAAAAGTTGAAATTGTTGAGAGAAAACTCATGAATCATGGGATTTTGTTGAAAAAGATAAGAAAAGTTTTATGTTGTTTCATTGTTGAATCCTCCTTGTAAAAGACGGAAACTTTATTTGAGAAATTGCATATGGATAGTATAGTAAGGCCTCGTTTGGCAAGAGGCTATTTTAGCCAATTAGCCAAAAAGTTACTAAATTAGCCAAAAAGCCAACAACCCATACTAAAAAGTCAAAGATTCTCTTTTCTCTCTACTTTTTGCACATCTTTTCGTAATTAGCCAAAAAGTCATCCCAAACATACAAGTTTTTTTTACCTACCTTTTTAGCCAAATAGCCAAAAAGTTACTAAATTAGCCTGTTCCCAAACGAGGCCTAAGAGTACTTAGAATCATGGAAAGGTTGAAAATTGTATAATATTGTGATTGTAGATTGGGTCTTGTGTCCCATGGATATGGATATGACTAGTGATAGTTAATTTTAAAACTTTGAAGATGTTAATGATTGTATTGTGTTAAAGTAAAATATATTGGGGAATATGAGAATTGTAAAAGCGTATTTACATACACGCATTTGCATGGTTTTGAATATTGATTATTATTGCTATGTTTTGGAAATTGAATTGTTGTTGATAAAAAATTGTAAATCTTGAAAATGTTTTGGGGTAAATACATTTGGTAAATCCGGATAAGGGGTGTAGATTGGTATTGTTTGGCCTGAGTGTCCAAGGTGAAAGAACGAAAACATGTGCGGAGTAGACACGACGTGCCTTCCAGTTGGTAGTGGGTAAAGTGGAGATTGGTAGTGCTTGACATGCCTAATTGCAGACACCAGACACCAGCGTAGAGATTACTTGAGCCGTATTTACCGCCCCGTTGAATATTTTGCAATTTATGAGATAATGACTTTTGAAACGAGAGTTGCATATGGTTTTCAAAATGAAACAAAGTTATGAATTTTTAAGCATGGCATTGCATAACATTTATTTTGTAAGACTGTTTAAACATATATACTTTGTTAAAATCTCTCTACTAAGCTTGTGCTCATCCCTAGTGGATTTGTGCAAGAAAAGATGTAGTGCTACCGACTAACTAAGGGCGAGGAATGTGCTTGAGAGCACGAGGCTCTCTTTTATTATGTTGTATATTTTTGGCAAGCCAAGGGCTTTAATTGTATGGGTTTTGGATGACCATCTTTTGTGTAATCGGGCTTAAGCATTGGCACTTACAGTCCATTGGACATTCTTTTGTGTTATTTTTGTTGTTTTAATCATCGCACATGCTATAGATTCACCCTTTACAAAGATTGAATACGTAATGCATGTGGACTCTTTTGTAGATCTCTCACATTAATGGAATACAAATATAGAGATTGGGTCACCTAGTTGAAATTATTATAATTAAAGGAGTTTATTAGACCTATCTTATATCATTTATTTGAGGGCGTTACATTTAGTCATTTAGTCCCTGAACTATCTATTGAACCCATTAAGTCCTTAAAGTATTTAATTCAAGCTCATTTGGTCTCTAAAACGATTAAAAAAAATATATATATATATATAAGCTCATGAATATTATAAATTAGTAAAAGACTATCTAATTAAAATTTATTTCAAAAAATTAAAATTTTATTAGGTCTTTAAAAAGTGGGTGTCAATCCATATATTGAATATTCTTTATAAAGATAAGGGTAATTATTTATAGTATTTTTTTTACTTATCTTCTACAATAGATATGTGCTTGCCTTTATCTACTATATGTCAGACTTCAGACTTCATTTATAATTGATTGTTTTTAAGTTTTTCACAAAGTTCTTTTCATTATTTAATTAATGTATTATTTTGTTCTATTACTATTTGTAGAGAAGTATTATTATTTAAATTATCTAATTATACTTCTTCCGTATATCTAATATTCATATAATTTATTGGCAAGACTGAATCAGACTCGAATATAAATTTATACACACAACGAAATAAAATACCTTTTAAAGGCAAAATAAAAATTTTAAAAATTTTTCTGTAATAAAATCTTAGTTGGGAGCGTCTTTTACTAATTTATAATATATATGGGCATATATTTTATTTTTATAAT
Organism: Camellia sinensis; assembly: GCF_055761805.1. NCBI lineage: Eukaryota > Viridiplantae > Streptophyta > Magnoliopsida > Ericales > Theaceae > Camellia > Camellia sinensis. The sequence goes on along the minus strand of NC_138961.1, from coordinate 39,817,463 downwards.
CATTTTAGAGACTAAATAGGTTTGAATTAAATATTTTAGGGACTTAATAAATTTAATCAATAATTTAGGGACTAAATAGACTTTGATTTATATATTTTAGGGACTAAATAGATTCAATCGATAACTCAAGGACTAAATAGATAATTTGACGATAGTTTATAGGTAGAAAGTGTAATAAATCCTTTATTTTTTATATATGTATGTATATGTATATGTCTATATAAAAATTTGACCATAAACTCCCTCTCCAAGAGTATCCTCTAATTTATGTTAAACATAGAAGATGCATTATGTTAAACTTATCATTTTTCATTAATGATTTTAAAATTATTTAACATAGAGCATCATTATCAATAAATGTTTATTTTATTTTGCATTGAAAGTAGAATCATATGATCATTGATCCGATTCTACGGTACGAACCCATATAGGATCCCGCTTTTAGCAACCTTACTCTACAGCATTGCTAAAGACACAATTAGTCTTTGTGCATATAAAAAAGTCTCATTACATCAAGTTTTATAAGTTGCAAACTATTTTAATGCCTAGTACTATGCAATAACAACAGTAATGATGGAGGTTGAGAATGTCCTCCCAGTTTCAATTGGATGGCGATAACTATTATAAAGTCGATTTTGGCATATGGTTCATAGTCACACAAATTGAGAATCGAATAAAGGAAGTCAATTATAAGATAATCTATTCATTATGTCTTTTCAAATCAGTTTGTACATAACACATATATCCTATTTATCTATTTGATTCATTGAGTCTCTTTTTTCAAATCAGTTTGTACATAAAAACACAGATATATCCTATTTATCTATTTGATTCATTGAGTCTCTTTTTTCAAATCAGTTTGTACATAAAAACACAGATATATCCTATTTATCTATTTGATTCATTGAGTCTCTTAATTTCACCGCATTCATATTATGCAGGTAGATAGTTACTATCAGCTAGTATCAGCATTATGCATATCCAGAAATGTATCTTATTCACAGCATTTTAGCGCACTTAGTGATGACTTGCGCAAGACATAGGAAGTCAGCAATTATATGTTTATTTCTGAATTCTATTTTCTTCAATGGTGTCCTACAGGGAAAATGTTTTGTTGGTAATATAACATTCAGTGATATGGCAAAAAATTACCCTGGTCTTTAATGTATACCATACCAGCATATCCCATGGATATAAAACATCATAGCATGCCCTGTATAGCCTTCTTCATATATTTTTGTGTGTTTTAATTTTTGTGATTTCACTTGTAAGCTTGGGGAGTTCATTCTCAACCACTGACTCATCCTTATTAGCCATTCCAGGAAACGAAACTGATCATCTCGCACTGATGAACTTCAAGAGTTAGATAACTAATGATCCATTAGGTGCATTGAGTTCTTGGAACGACTCTCTTCATTTCTGTCAGTGGCAAGGCATCACTTGCAGCCTTCATCATCATCAAAGAGTCACTGTCATAGACTTGCAATCTCAAGCGCTTACTGGAGAGGTTTCTCCCTTCATACGCAACCACAGTTTCCTCAAAGTCATCAATCTTCAAAGCAACAGCTTCAATGGTGAATCCGTCCACAACCTGGCTGCTTGTTCCAGCTGCAAGTGCTCAACCTAATGAATAATTTATAATTCTTTTTCAGGAGAAATTCCAGCCAACTTGTCATTTTGCTCTGAGCTGGTGACCCTTACCTTAGGCTTCAATGGCTTTATAGGGGATATTCCGAGTAACTTTGGTTCATTTTTCAAGCTCATCTCACTTGGACTCGAAGGAAACAATTTAATGGGGGCTATCGCACCTTCTCTTGGAAATCTTTCTTCTCTCCAAAGTCTCACTGTTGGGATAAATTATCTTCAAGGAAGTATTCTGGATTCACCAGGTCAATTACTGACACTGACGTTTATCGGTTTGGGTCCTAATAACCTGGTTGGTGAGATTCCTCCCTTACTTTTCAATCTCTCATCTCTAATTGGATTTTTAGTTGCATTGAACAAAGTATACGACAGTCTTCCACAGGATATAGGACTTAATCTTCCTAAACTCCAAGTTTTAAACTTCAATAGCAACCAGTTTAGTGGAACTATTCCACGTTCCGTTCCTTTTTTTTTTTTTTTGATAAATATTCAACGTTCCTTTCCTAATGCTTCAGGGCTTATATGCCTAGAAATTTTGGAAGCCTACAGGGCTTGCGACAGTTAAATGTTGTTTATAGGGGGTTGCTGATCTGAGTTTTCTTCCTTCTTTGTACAACTGTACCAACCTAACGACTCTTGGCCTAACCGCCAATAATTTTGGAGGTTAATTGCCTAGTTCCATGGGCAACCTCTCAATCCATCTTACCAGATTGTACCTTGGAGGAAATCACTTATCTGGAACCATGCCTGTTGAATTTGGAAATTTTATCAACTTAAATGTATTGGGGATGGAGGCAAACCTGTTCACGGGTACAATCCCCGACTCTATAGGAAAACTTCAAAGGCTACAAGGGGGGTGGCAACTGAGTGGAAACAAATTATCGGGTAAACGGCCTTATACACTTGCCAATATGACTGAACTAGTTGTACTCTATCTAGAAGTCAACTATTTTAATGGAGTATTCCTTCAGATCTTGAGAACTGTCACTTTTTGTAACTGTTAGATCTTTCTCAAAATGCACTTGATGGCACTATCCCTGAACAAATCTTTAGTCTTCCTTCCTTGTCAATCTCACTAAACTTGTCTCACAATTCCTTGACTGCTTCCCTCCCACTGAAATTCAGTTACTTGAAAACCTTGGAGGTATTGGACATCACTGGGAACAAATTATCGGGCAAAATTCCAAGCACAATTGGTGATTGCAACAACTTAGAATACCCCTATATGCAAGGCAATTCCTTTGATGGAAACATCCCATCATCTTTGAATTCTTTGATAGACATCTGATATTTAGATCTTTCGCACAACACTTGTCTGGTGAATTCCAAAGAATTTGCCCAATTTGCAAAGCCTAAACTTATCTTTCAACAATCTTGAGGGCGAGGTACCAATCGGAGTCTTTGGCAATGGAAGTGAAATTTCAGTTGTCGGATACAAGCAGCTTTGTGGTGGAATTTCTAGCTTGGATTTACCAAGATGCAAAACTCAAGAGCCAAGAACACACAGAAAGTCCCTTATGTTAAAACTTACGCTCCCGCAAGTTGGTGCATTGTCACTTTTAGCCCTGCTAACAATAATTCTTGTTTTCACTTTTAGCCTCTTCCTTTGCTGCACTCTATTTCAGGATTTCCTACAAAGAGCTCTTTAAGGCGACAGATGGATTTGCATCAGAAAACTTAATTAGCACGGGTAGTTTTGGATCTGTGTACAAAGGAGTTATCCATCAAGAAGAAACGCCGATTGCTGTGAAGGTAATCAACCTTCAACAAAGAGGAGCTGCCAAGAGTTTCATGCTCGAGTGTGAAGCATTGAGAAAGATTAGGCATCGGAATCTTCTCAAGAGCTTAACTTCATGCTCAATCATTGACTTCAGAGGTTATGATTTCAAAGCACTAGTTTTTGAGTTCACGCCTAACGAGAGTTTGGAGAAGTGGTTGCACCACCAAGGCACACAAGGACAGCCGTTAGGGTGTTTTGAGTTTTATTCAAAGACTCAACGTAGCGATTGACATTGCTTCTGCACTGGATTACGTATACCACCATTGTGAAACGCCAATTGTTCATTGTGACTTGAAACCGACAATGTTTTACTTGATAGTGATTTGAATGACCATGCATGTGACTTCGGGTTAGTTAAATTTCTGTCTATGACAACCGGCAATTTCAGCTACAGCGGTAGTAGTACTGTTGCTGTGAGGAGATCCATAGGCTATATAGCTCCAGGCATCAATCTTATTTCTCTTTCTTTCTTTAACATTAGTGTTATTGTGTAGATGATTTATTAAGACAACTAACAAATGGACACTAACTTTAAAAAAAAATAAAATAAAATCCTTGGTGTTTGTCCCTTTTCCCAATACGATACCCTTAAGGGATGGCAGTTATTTGTCATCAAAAAAACAAAAAAAAAAACAACCAAGCCAATCATGATATTATTTTATTTATTTTATTTTTTCAAAGGGGTAGTCGTGCACAGCACAAGTGCACATTCTGGATACTGTGATTTAAATTTGTGTATGTAAAGTTATTCTTGCATGGTATGTAAGTAATAATCATTGAGTTATAGAGTATGGGATGGGGACCGGAATTTCATGAGCGGGAGATGTTTACAGTTTTGGGATTCTAGTACTATATATGTTTACAGGGAAGAGACCAAACGATGGCATGTTTGAAAATGGTGTAAGCCTTCACAACTACTCCAGAATGGCTTTTCCTGAGAAAGTGATGGAAATCACAGATCCACATCTTTTGGCAGCCCAGGAAGGCAAACAATTCAGAAAATTTTGCTGAGGCGAGCCATGAAATGCAAGATTGCATGGTTTCAATTTTCCAAATTGGAGTTTCTTGTTCTGCCGAATCACAAGCAGGGCGGATGGACATCAAAGACAGTCACAAAAATGCATGCGATTAGGCAACTTAGTCGGGGAGTTGAGACAACTGTGTTGGATAATCTTTACTGTATTTAAATTAATTAATTCTGTTTGAGTACTAAACGAATATAAAAGAAATATAGAAAAGGAGAATGAATGTTTGATTACAAAAATCAAACTAGAAAAAGAATTAAATAAATAAAAACAGATTTTATTTTGTTATAAAAATAAAATTAAAATCTGATTTAAATAAATAATACAAACATAAAATAAATAAATAACTTGATTAATATCTTGAATATTATTCTGATCAAGTCCAGTGTTTGACACTGTGTCTTTAAGATAGATTCGTCCTTTCCACGGTGCTTTCAGAATGCGGACGTCTATCTCCCAGGATAAAATGATCAACTACAAACAATAATAGCACTACAAATTGTTTGCCTAACAAACACACTAAGTGTTTATACTCTTTCTTACAAAAAATTAAATGCAGCAAAATGAACAATAAATTTGCAGATGTGAAGCACGAAATTTCTGAATGTAAAACATCAAATGAGGGTTGTCCTATTTATAGATGTATTGGTGGCTGCGGGTTTTGAATTAAACAGGTGCAAACCTGTTTGAACAGGTATGAAACCTGTTTGGTTTTGAATTAAGCAGATTTAAATTTGTTGGGTTCAAAATTCAAATAGATAAAAACGGGAAGGGACCTGTTTGGGTGTACAGAAAAATCGGACTAGTTTATTTCCGGAATTAATTTGAATTCTGGATTTTACTTTTCAAAAAATAAAATTCAATTCAAATGTTTTTTATCCAAAAAGAAAGGTATTGAGTCGGACAAGCCTAACTCAACCTTACACCACGCACTCGCGCCCAAACAAGGCTGCCCGATCGGACAGCGACAGTGCGCGTGTGTGTGGTGATTTTTAGGTCCAATGGGTCTAGTCCATTTTGCCCATAGCCTCCCTCTCTAAAACACTTGGGTATCCCTTGGGGCACACCCCAAGTTTCAATTCCATGCCTTATAAACTCATTCAAAACTTCCCACCAAATCAATGTGGGACAAGCCTTATTCAAACTTTTAAGGATTGTTCACCAAAACTCCATTTTCATGGAGCATACTTTAGCTTCAATTTTCCATTCACCCGATAATGGTTTTGAGCAACCAAATATACCACGTGAATCACAACGCGGCATAGAACGCGTTACCACTTTGACACGCGACAATCGATGCACAAGGCCCATCTAAAAAATAGATCAAACTTAGAAAAAAATTATGGTTTGACCCAGAATTTTCCAACCATTTCCTACAATCCCTCACATGAATGGAATTTGATGACAACGGAAATGCAACAATATGCAGACTTTATCGAAAGAGTATAAGTCGAAAATATCTTGCATCAGGATAGGTAGCTTTCGGCCTTGAACCTTCCCTAGTGATAACCTATCGGACTTACTAGCTAACCAATGGGCACGATACCTTGAATTGTTCAGCCATTTGTGTAAGCCAAGACAATAGATTTCACACAAAATATCTTCTAATACATTGTGGTTCTCACTGTTGTATTCATTTTGGCCTTGAACGCTCCTGGTTTTCATGAGTGTTTCTAGAGAATTTAGCCTTTTTCATTCTCATAGAACCGGCCCCAGTTCGACACTCATATTGGTGATTCTTATTGTGAGTATCTCTTGATACTCGTCTTGATTTTATGCCTCAATCAAGATATAAGTAATCATTAAAAGCAAAGCTTATTCTTATATTCCTGCATACAACATATGTTGCAAATATCACTCACACCATAGGAATGGGCAGGGAATTTTAATCCCTTGGTGATTTCTGGCGAGCCACACATAACTTAGTTGTCCCTTTGAACTTAGTTTTTGGGATCTCCAGTCATATAAGTAGGATTACCATTATGATGACGCTTATGTAATAGGCTTTAATCACATCTCCTTCGATGAACTATACACTAGCTCTTTTGTCAAACCTTTTGTTAACGGATCCGCAATATTCTCTTTAGATTTTATATAATCTATTGAAATTATTCCATTTGACAACAATTGCCTTACGGTATTATGTCGACGATGAATATGTCATGACTTATCGTTATACATATGATTCTGTGCCCTGCCTATTGTAGATTGACTATCACAATGAATGCAAATAGCTGGCACAGGTTTTGGCCACATTGGAATATCTTCCAAGAAGTGACGAAGTCATTTTGCTTCTTCTCCTGCTTTGTCTAAAGCAATGAACTCGGATTCTATTATGGATCGTGCGATGCAAGTTTATTTCGTGGATTTCCAAGAAACAGCAGCGCCTCCCAGAGGAAAGACATATCCACTAGTGGATTTTGAATCTTTAGTATCCGATATCCAATTGGCATCACAATAACCTTCGAGTACTGCTGGATATCGAGAAAAGTTCAAACCATGATCACGAGTAAATCTTAGATATCTAAGAACCTGAATGATCGCTTTCTAATGGTCTTCTCCGGGATTGCTAGTATACCTACTCAATTTACTGATAGCATAAGCTATATCAGGACGAGTACAATTCATTTGGTACATTAAGCTTCCAATGATTTGGGAGTATTTTAACTGAGACACTGCATCACCTTTATTTTTCGATAAATAAAGACTGATGTCTACAGGAATTCTAGCTATATTCAAAATCATCCTTGATATATTTATCAAGAATTTTCTCAATATAATGAGATTGAGATAATGCATATCCGTTAGATGTTTTAGTAATTTTCATTCCTAATATAACATCTGCGACCCTCATATCTTTCATATCAAATATTTTGTTAAGCATTTGCTTAGTTGATTTGATCATGTTTTGACTGCTTCCAATGATAAGCATGTCATCCACATAAAGACAAACTATGACATATCCTTGGTCAGTGTTTTTAACATAGACGCATTTGTTACATTCGTTTATTTTAAACCCATTAGTAAGCATTGCATGATCAAATTTTTCATGCCATTGCTTAGGTGCTTGTTTTAATCTATAAAGAGACTTTACAAGCCGACAAACTTTCTTTTCTTATCCCGACACTACAAACCCTTCGGGTTGCTCCATATAGATCTCTTCATTTAGATCACCGTTTAAGAAAGTTGTCTTAACATCCATTTGATGTATCTCTAAATTAAACAACGCTGCTATAGCAATAAGCATGCGAATGGATGTTATTCTAGTCACAGGGGAATATGTGTCAAAATAGTCCAGACCTTCCTTTTGTCTTTAACCTTTTACTACAAGTCTTGCTTTATACTTGTCAATTGAACCATCTGCTTTCATTTTCCTCTTGAATATCCATTTATATCCAAGAGGTTTAGAACCTGGTGGAAGATCCACCAATTCCCAAGTATGATTTTGCATAATGGATTCAATTTCATTATTAACAGCCTCTTTCCACAAAGGTGCTTCAGGAATTTGTCATTGCTGCCTTAAAGCTTTGAGGTTCATTTTCTAACAGGTATGTCAGAAAATCTAGACCAAAGAATTTTGATGTTCTTGCTCTCTTACTTCGTCTTGTTTCATTATTAGTTAAATCCTGTTGGTCGAGACAATTACTAGTCTCTTGTGTTTGATTGTCATTAGTCTCTTGACTTTGTGTACAATCATAAGTTCTTTTCTGTGAACTTAATTCCTGTTCTTTCTTGTAAGGAAATACATGTTCAAAAAACACAGCATTCATTGACTCTATAATAGTGTTCACATTTATATTAGGTATTTCTGATTTATAAATCAGAAACCGATATGCACTACTACTCTGAGCATAACCAATAAACACACAATCTACTGTTTTTTGTCTAATCTTAGTCTTTTTAGGAACAAGAACTTCAACTTTTGTCAAACACCCCCACACTTTTAAGTATTTGTAGAAAGACGGTCGACCTTTCCGCAATTCATAAGGAGTGTTGTTGGTTTTCTTGTGGGGTATTCTGTTAAGAACATAATTAGCAGACAATATTGCTTTCCCCACAAATTCTGTGGTAAGCCTGAACTTAGTAACATGACATTCATCATTTCTTTTAGGGTTCTATTCTTCCTTTCAGCAATTCTATTTTGCTGTGGAGAATAAGGTGCTGTAGTTTGGTGAATAATGCCATGTTGTGCACAAAATTCATTTAATGGTGCATCATATTCACCACCCCTATCACTTCTAACCATTTTAATGATTTTACCAAGTTGATTTTCAACTTCTGTTTTGTAAAGTTTAAACATTTCTAAGGCTTCATCTTTACACCTAAGTAAATAAACATAACAATATCTTGTGCAATCATCAATAAATGTTATGAAATACTTTTTGCCTCCTTTAGTTTGAACAAATTTTAGATCACATACATCAGTATGAATTAATTCTAGAGGTTCGACTTTCCTTTCAACCGATTTAAATGGAGCCTTAGTTAGTTTTGCTTCTACACAAATTTCACATTTATGATTAGGATTAATTTTAAATTTTGGTATATAATATAAACCAATTAATCTACGCAAACCATCAAAATTCACATGTCCTAATCTACAATGTCATAAATTCAACTCAATAATATAAGCAAAAGATGTGTTATTCTTATTCATAGCAACTTTCGGTACAACTGTCATTATATTCAACTTAAATAGACCATCACTCATGTATCCCTTACCAACATACATACCACTCTTTGTTAATATAAATTTATCAGACTAAAAAATAAACCTAAAACCATTTTTACTTAACAAAGAATCAGAAACTAAACTCTTCCGGATGTCAGGTACATACAGTACGTTGTTGAGGGTCAATTCTTTCCCTGATGTCATCTTCAAGATTACTTTCCTTTGTCCAGCCACAGTAGAAGTAGAAGAATTTCTCATGAAAAGTTGTTCATCATTTGCAACCTCATTGTAGGTAGTGAACATCTTCTTGTCCGCACAAATGTGACGAGTTGCTCCAGTGTCAACCCACCACTCATTGGGATTTTCAACCAAATTAGCCTGAGACACCATAGCAGAGAGGTTGATGTCATTCACCCCGTCAGAGATGTAATCTAGTTCAGTTACATTGTCCTGATTGGTAGTCTTCTTGCTTGTACTTCCATGATCCTTCTTAGGGCGGCGGCAGTCAGAAGCTCGATGTCCAGTCTTGCCACAGTTATAGCATTTTTCTTTGAACTTTTTGTTGCTATCGCCTTGTTTAGGACCATCTCCAGTAAACTTTCTCTTTTTGTTATGTGGTTTATGAACTTGTTCAACCACATTAGCCTTGGACTCAATGGAATTTTTCTCATTTCTCTTTTCAGCCTTTCGGTTATCTTCCTTAATTTTCAGTCTTACAATAAGCTCATCCATGGTCATCTCTTTGCGTTTATATTTTAAATAATTTTTGAAATCTTTCCAAGCCGATGGTAACTTTTTCACTAAAGCAGCGACTTGGAAAGACTCGCTAAGAGACATACCTTCTGAATGAATATCATGCAAAATTAATTGAAAAATTTGAACTTGAGAAATTATCGTTTGGGAGTCTACCATAACGAAGTCTAAAAATTTACCGACAACAAATTTCTTCGTGCCGGCATCCTTTGTCTTGTATTTCTTCTCCAAAGAATCCCATAATTCTTTTGCTGACTTCAAATGACTGTAAACATTATACAACATGTTGTCAAGGCCATTTCTGCACAGAAAATCTGAATGTTTCCAAGCATCTACAGCGGCAACAACTTGTCGATCACTTTCACCCTCTTTAAGTGCTAGAGCCTCTTCATGGAGAAAGCGAGCCGAATTTAGAGTTGTAAGATAAAACAGCATCTTCTGCTGCCATCTCTTAAACTCAGTACCGTTAAATTTTTCTGGTTTTTCTCCATGATTTATTGGTACATGAACATGGTTCTAGATAGGGACCAGTGTTGGTGTAACAATCGAAGTACCACTACAAGTTGCAATTTCAGTTGCAATAGCCATAATCTCTTATTACAAAAATCAGAAAAAATTAAAACACAAATTAATTTTCTAGTTACTAAAACCATAAAATAAATTATAAACTAAAATAATTTTATTTTCGTTGTTACTAAAACTAGAAAAATAAAATACCACAATAATTTTCTGTAACACAAATTAATACTTTGCAATTGTTTATGTCAAAGAAAAGAGACTGTATATTACTACTATCTGTCAAATAGCATAAACCACTATTTGTTTTTCCAACCAGAATATGTCTTTATGAAATCACAGAAAATTAAATACAATGAAGATATCAAAAATGGTTGTATCTTAAGATTGTTGGACAATCTTCACTGTATTTAAATTAATTAATTCTGTTTGGGTACTAAACGACAAACAGAATATAAAAGAAATATAGGAAAGGAGAATGAATGTTTGATTACAAAAATCGAATTAGAAAAAGAATTAAATAAATAAAAACAGATTTTATTTTGTTACAAAAATAAAATTAAAATATGATTTAAATAAATAATAAAAATAGAAAATAAATAAATAACTTAATTGATTAATATCTTGAATATTATTCTGATCAAGTCCAGTGTTTTGACATTGTGTCCTTAAGACAGATTCGTCCTCTCCATGGTGCTTTCAGAATGTGGACATCTATCTCCCAGGATTAAATGATTAACTACAAACAATAGCAGCACTACAAATTGTTTGTCTAACGAACACACTAAGTGTTTATACTCTTTCTTACAAAAAATTAAATGCAGCAAAATGAAAAATAAATTTGCAGAGGTGAAGTACGAAATTTCTGAATGTAAAACATCAAATGAGGGTTGTCCTATTTATAGATGCATTGGTGGCTACAGGTTTTGAATTAAACAGGTGCAAACCTATTTGAACAGGCATGAAACCTGTTTGGTTTTGAATTAAACAGATTTAAATCTGTTGGGTTCAAAATTCAAACAGATAAAAACGGGAAGGGACCTGTTTGGGTGTACAGAAAAATCGGACCAGTTTATTTCCAGAATTAATTTGAATTCTGAATTTTACTTTTCAAAAAATAAAATTCAATTCAAATGTTTTTGACCCAAAAAGAAAGGTATTAGGTCGGACAAGCGCAACCTAACCTCACACCACGCACTCGCGCCCAGGGCCAACCTAGTTGGTCCAATGGGTCTAGCCCATTTTGCCCATAACCTCTCTCTCTAAAACACTTGGGTACTCCGTGGAGCACACCCCAAGTTCCAATCCCATGCCTTATAAACTCATTCAAAACTTCCCACCAAATCAATGTGGGACAAACCTTATTCAAACCTTTAAGGATTTTTTACAAAAACTCCATTTCTATGGAGCATACTTTAGCTTCAATTTTCCATTTGTAGGAGAGGGTTCAAGAAAGGAGTTAGAAAATTCGAAAATCGAATTCTCTAGAATATGATGAGAGGCTTAGATTCTTCAATAATCTCAACTTAGGAACACAACAACAAAGGAGATGATGGAGATAAGAGATTGGGTGAAGAAGAAGGCAAAATGGCTAGAGAATAGAATAATGGCAAGGCTCTCCCATTGATCTCCCACTTTCACTCTCAAGGTTGATAATGGAGAAGGGAAATTAGTTCTTTCCCAAGAGTTCAAAAATCTCCAAAATCCATCCCTTGTAAAGCTATGGGTGGGTGCTATTTATAGGCACCTCATGATATAGGATGGAGCCCATGTGCAAGGCACATGGGGGATATTCTCTCTAACCACCTTGTCCGAGGAGGTGACCTCTCCGAGGAGGTGACTTCTCCGAGGAGGTGACTTCTCCGAGGATGAGAAAACCCCGAAGAGGAGATCACTCCCTCGGCGAACCCTTCTTCTTAGCCACACCTAACCAATGATCCCCAATCATCCCAAAGGGTCAGGGGTAGTCCCAGAGGACGTCCTGCCGCAAAATATTGCCGAGTCTCATGGACTCCCCCGAGGTCGTGCCACCTCGACCCGGGTATAGGCTAGTTTAACCGAAGAGTGAATTTATCTCCACTCACCGTCCTCGAGATCGGGTCCTTTGTTCGAACTCCATTACGCCCATGGTTCTGGTGCGTAGATCCCGGAAAGCTCCGAGCCCGCAAGTGTTCTGGGACTCATTAACGGAGCGACTTCTAGATTGCGTTTGAATCCGTTCGAAGCCAGGTGTTTCGGATCTCTAGATTCGTGGATCCGAATCCTTTCGAGTCCGAGTGCCTCGGATCTCTAGGCTTGCCTAATACCCTTTCGAGTCCGGGCCTGAGTAAGTCTCTAGGTTCGTGGATCCGAACCCTTTCGACGCTTAGAGCGATTCAATCCGTTTGATGGCGATAAATCTGGGCCCACCGATCCTTGGACTTGCGATAAATTCGGGCCCACTAATCTTGGGCTATTGGGCCTAAATAATTTAGTGGGCTCAAATTAGCCCCTCTTACATTTTGCCCCTTGCGTGTATGAGAAATTTTAAATTTCTCAGACATGCATACTGTCATTTCTTCGACCCTGTTTCGCATCACGTTCCCCAAAAAAAAAAAACATTTGTCACGACAGAGCCTATGGATAAAGTTGATGACGCACTTCAATTTACAAAAAAAACATTTTTTTTTTTTTTTTTTTTAACCTCACACGTGTCTTTTGCACAATTATACACCTCTTTCTTTCCATTTAACGAAATGGCAAAACCCTAATTAGCTCACCAACTTTTGCACAGCCGCCACACCTACTCTCTTTCTTTCTTTAACCCAGCTTTTCTTCTTCTTTAAGAAAAACTTGTTTCTACAATACCAGAGCCCATTTCGGCACACTTTCTCTGCTGTGATTTCACCACTTCTCAGCCTCTGCTGTCCAGCTCCGATTACGCACGTCGCCCTACTCAACGCGACGTGTGTGGCCACCGTTCAGCTTGTCGCCAACACAACAACTCGGCAGCGCACACTCACTCACGGCAGTCAGTACACTGCGTTGCTGTCCTGCTCCAGCCGCTGCTGCGCTACGGTTCGGCTCGCACCTGTGACCTCACTGCGCTACGGTTCGGCTCGCACCTGTGACCCAAGCCGCTGCTCACTGTCGGTGCTTCATTTCGGCCCAGCAACGCCACTTCAGAACTCCGAACAGAGCTCAGTCTTGCTCTGCCGAAGACCACCACTGTTTGTGTGTTACTTGTTACAGCAGCCTTAGGTGCCGCAGCAGCCGCCTCAACCTGCGCTACTGTTCTTTGCTGCGCTGTTGTTCACTGATTATATTTGCTCCGAATACGCCAACACCGCGATCCTAGCCATCGCCCGTTCAGCTCGCCAACTTCAATGTTTGCTCACTCCGGCGCCACTTCATCACGATCTCGGTTTGTATTGTTCTTGGCCACTCTCTCTCATGGGCGTGGCCTTCAGATCTGTAAGTATTTTATCGAAACCCACTCTCGATCCTCTTGCTTTGATGAAATCTGAATTTCTTTTGATCTGGGCCTTTGAGATTTGTGGGCATTGTTTTATATCAATTTTGAATTTGAGATAACTGAAGCTTCCATTGAATCTTGACTTGCATATGAAATGTAATCCTGAAATTCATATTCTGGAGCTTCATTTTTGGTGGGCCTTGGTCTTCCTCTCAACTAATTTCATTTTTTTTTTTAAAAAAAAAAACTTTCTTCTCTTGATTTCGGGTTTCAAAAAAATCTGGGTAAGTTTTGGCCCTTGTACAACTTGATTTAATACTCCGAGAATTTGCAATTTTTCACCTGAGATAGGTAATACTCCGTTGAATTTCATGACATTGCACTCCTGCTAATATTTAAAACTTAAGCCCGTGCTTTAATGATTTTGATACAAACAGAGCTATTGAAAAATATTGATCACTCGTTGGTTGTTTCTGGTGAGTTTATCCATCGCCATCCTTGTGAATGTTGGAATAGTTACTGTTTGAACTCTTGTATATACATATAATTTATGGTAGTCTTATGATTCCAATGACACACATTCTTCTTTTAACAGGTTAGAGACTGAAGCCGTGTGTACATTGATTGCTATTGCAAGGCCAAATTCAATCTGCTATTGAAGCCGTGTGTACATTGTCGGTTTCAATCTGCTGCTACTCCATCACCAATCACTGTTGGCTTCAACGGTTCCAACGCACACCACACACGTTCGCCCTCTCAACGCGACGTGTGTGGTTGCTGACCCTTCTGTAGTACCAGCGTTGCTTCCGGCTTCAACTTGTCCGACGCCGACCACGCACGTTCGCCCACTCAACGCAACGTGTGTGGTCCTACCAAGCCTAGCCCAGTCTTGTTGATTACAGTCTGTAAAGCCTCTCTGATTTCAGCTTGAGTTTCCAGTATCGGCTTTGGACTTCACCTCTCTAACTGCCCAAATTTGTAAGTATGAAATTCGGCCCCCTCTTCCGAATATAAATATATTTAAATATATATAAATATATTTTTGTGGCAATGTAGAGGGCTCAAGCAATCTAATAAAAAAAAATAAAGAAATAAAAACTGAATCTGAATATGGACTCAATTTTTGTGGCAATCCCAATGACATTTTTTTTTTTTTTTTTTTAATTTTTTTTTTAGCTCAAACACCGTGATTTTGGCCGCATGGAAACATACATTAGCACTTAAAACCTTATTGAGGTGCTTGGCTTGAACATAATTTGTTGAACTTTATCACCGAGGAAAGGCCGAATATAACTTGTTGACTAGTATTTGAGCTCCATTTTTGACATGGAGAGAGAAAACCCTGGACTTATGAATATGGACTTTGGAAAGGACATTCTTGTAATTTGCATAATGATCCATTGAATCTTGCTACTGATAAGCAATGTAATATACTTCGGATCTCGGGCCTGAAATTTACTATTGAACTTCACTCTGTCCAAATTTTGAGCCCCGTATAAATTGGACCTTTAATATAGAACATAGTGACTTTAAGAAATTGACCCAATTAAACTTCATCATGAAGCGACCTATGACATTGCACCTCTTATCGATGATAGAAGACGAAAATCTATATGTTGATGATGCACCCATTGGTATTAAAATTTGTTGAGCTTGAAGAATATCCAAGAAAATGAATTGTTGATGACGTCCGAAGTTGAATTTGTTGATAAACCCATCATGTTGCATATAACAATATTCTGAATTTTAATACGGTCAACTCTTTAATATTTATACAGGTTATTTCAGCCATATGTCTTCTCAAAAGAAACCCGTAGCTCCGGGGTCATCAGAACCGGCTCTCATGAAAGAGAGGGATGTACCTCCGGCATCTGAGTGGAGGAAATCTCCTTATTTTGGTCGGAAGGACCCCTTCTGGCGGGCGGCTACCTCCACCACTTCTCTTCTATCTCCGAAGGGGGCTCCATTATGTCTCACTGAGGACACTGACTCTGGACACGAGGCCCTCATTTCTCCTTCCTCGGTGCTACGCTTTCGGATTGAGCGGGGGGACTTTCCATACTGTTATCCTCAGTTCAAGGCCTTCTCAAACCCTCCTTTTGGTTGGCAGGAGTGGGTCGATGATGTTCTCTCGGACAAGAGCTTCTGTCAGCGGCTTCAAGAGGCCCGCCTATTGATCCCAGTGAAAATATCTCGATCCCTATCCATCCGTCGCAACAATGCTAGCTTGGAAGCCATGGCTCTTCGGTGGAGCACCGAGACACACACCTTTATACTTGGCCAGCACGAGATGGGGCCCACCCTTGAGGATGTGTTCATGTTGCTGCGTCTGGAAGTAACCGGCCCTGATGCCTTCGACCCTGAGCAGACACCCCCCGAAGATGATTCTTTGATCCAATCTCTGAAGCTAAATCTTCAAACTTGTGGTCGGTGGAGTTCCGTTTTTGATGGTTCAGCGAGGAGGACTAGTCGAGTAAGGACGGACCGTGCCTCCTATACTGCATGGATCCGCCACTTCTTCAAAGATCTTCAGCCCTTGGCCAGAGATGCTGACCCTAACTCTCGGGAGTATGAGGTCGGTCCGATGTATGACTCCAGGCTCTATTTCTTGGGATTTCTGGCTTGCTTCCTTTCATTCTTCATTCTTCCGAGCACGCCTCCGGATTCCCTCAATCCTTTCGTCTTCCCCTTGGCAGTCAGGCTCTTCAGAGGAGATCGGATCCCTTTGGCTCCACTATTTCTTGGGAATCTCTACTATCGGCTGGATCTACTACATCGAGATATGGTTCGCTCTGTGGGTCGATATGAGCCTGTCTCCTTTATTCACAGCCAGTTCCTGCTATGTTTCTTCTTCGAGAGGTTCCCAAAATTTGCCCCTGCTCCGACTGTATTTGAGGCGGAAGTTCTTCGGGAGATAGTGGATAAAGATGGCATCCCCGTGCTCGATACTGATGGGTCTCGGACATTTGAGAAAGCGAAGTCTTGCCAGCCGTTGATTACACGGTGGTCACGTACCATTTCCACCTTATCCTTGAATACTCTGGTGGATGATCCCCAACGCTTTGTGGCACAGCCGTATGTATGCCCACCTGTGGGTGTGGCCACACCGCTTATCTATCATGGTTCCTCCCGCTCGGTGTCCTTTCCTTTGCCGAAGAACATCCCTGCACCTTTTGTTGATATGCTGATTATGATTCGTCCGAGTTCATTACCGGTGTGGCATGAGAAAGGCGTTGATAGTGCCGTTTATAGGCCTGACCGCGTAGCATGTCAATTCGGGTTTGATCAATGTACCCCGGGGCCAGCACCTCCTTTATTATCATTTTCAGCGAGCTACGGGCGCTTCAGTCGCGGGCTTGTACACACCGTGCTTCCCATATCCGGCTCTTTGACGATGCCAGGCTTGAGCCGAGTAGGGGGTTTCACCCCCTCTTTCAGGCGGTATTGGCAGAAGAATATCGATGCGTTTATTGCATTTGTCCAGAGCAGACCGACCGTATGTTTGCCTCCGCCGATTTATAAGAAGGATTCTTCTCTTCGGCTCCCCGAGAGCCGAAAATCTGACCACATGTACGAGAGTTTCTTCACCTCATCTGCTCCAACTGACCCTTCTGCTCGGGCATCTGCTTCTAGCTTGGCAATTACTTCTCCGGAGCCAGTCCCTTTGAATAAGGCCTCTGGTCCTCGGACGACCCGCCTTAAAAAGATGGCTCACAAGAGGACTTCTGATGCCAGTCCTTCCGCTCCTCGCCTTTCCAAAAGGCTTCATGAGGTACCCGAAATTTTTGATTTGAAGCTACTTTCCTTTTTGCGACTATACCTTCTAAAAATGAAAACTTTTATTTGCCCATGTTGTGTAGGATCCTGCGGTTGTTGACGTTCTCGGTACCGTGGCTCCTGGCCATGCTGCCTCCCCCAGGCCGGACTCAGACTTGGACGACACCCTCCCTTTGTCTGCAAGACTTGTGAAGATGCGCACCTCTCGTATAGCAGTTATAGATGATGACAATGATGAGGCTGAGTCCTCCGACCATTTTTGTGACCTTATTCCACGTATGCGTCGTCACCGCCCTACCGTAGCTGAGGAGGAGCGCTATCTTGGTGACGAGGTTATTGGGGCTCACCGTTCTGATGTTGAGATTACTAGAGGGACTGATGCCTCAGAAATTGACGCCGTAGGCCATGCTTCTAGAAGCAATGTAGAGATGAGGTGCGCCTCTGGGAATGGTGTGGAGGTGGATGTGCTAGAAATCTCTGAGACTCGCTCTGGCACTTATGGTGATTCTCATCCTCCGGCCCTCCTTCCTTCTTCAGGGATGACTGCTACTGTTCAGGCTTCATCAGACATTGAGATCGATCAAGTGGTCTCTACACGACCAAGTGACTTTGTTGATGCTAGGAGTCCTTCAGTTGCCCCTGCTTTGCATATTGATTCTCCCTCTGGTAATCTTTCTTTCTGAAGTTTGTCATTTACTTATATCTGTGAGAAATCCTTACTTAAATGACTTTCCTGTCCCCTACCTCTAATAAGGCATTCTTATCTTTTCTTCAGTGTTAGCTGCTAACGGGATCTTGCCTTCACCTACCTCAGACTCTGCTCCAGTGTTAGCTGCTACCGGGGTCCTGCCTTCACCTGTCTCGGACTCTGCTCCAGTGTTAGCTGCTACCGGGGTCCTGCCTTCACCTGTCTCGGACTCTGCTCCAGTGTTAGCTGCTACCGGGGTCCTGCCTTCACCTGCCTCGGACTCTGCTCCAGTGTTAGCTGCTACCGGGGTCCTGCCTTCACCTGCCTCGGGCTCTACTCCGACTCTCTTTGTAACTCCTCACGGTTCTCCTTCTCAAGGGGGGACACCTGCCTTTGAGACGACTGCCAGAGGTTCTTCATCGCCAGTGCCTTCGAATATTTTGGATCTGAATCTTAGTGATTTCCACATTGATAGTGATGCTTTTGGTCTTTCCCCTTATCGTTCGGCATTCTCAGGCTCGGGACCTCTGCCGGGAGTTACCCCTCCGGGTGGTTCATCTAACCCGATAGACATTGGGGAGATTCCTGAGACTAGCAGCTTTCCGGCCCCAATTCCTCCTTCAGCTTCTGGCAAAGTATCATTTCTCCATTATTGGGTAGCTCCTGAGTTTGCTTCAGTTCTACAGCTTGTGCATTCAAGTTACCCGGAGACCTTTGTTTCATTTGCTTGCCAGTGTCCACTCATTCAGACTGCTCTTCTCGAGTCTTTTGCCACTATCTTATATAGCTTGGACAGGCAACGGTTGTGTGACCTTAATGGGAAAGTAGTCGAGACGGCGTATCAGGGGATCTCTGACATGGAGCGTCACCAAGTGGACTTATCATGGCTTCGGAAGCGCCTGGATATAGCTTCGAACGCCAGTCATCAGCTGGAACTTATGTCTGTGCTTGCCTCTTATCGCACCTCTATAGATGAGATAAAGGCAACTCTTCATGAACTTGAGTCGGGTTATGCTCGGGCCTTGGAGACTTTAGAGGCACACTCTACTGTTTGTCCTCCAGATGTAGATATGACGGGTAGCTTCTTCGAGGGTGTCTTTAGGAAAGATTGAGTTTTTTTTTTTTTTTATCATTACTTTCTTGCCCCTTTCGATAAAAATGTTTTATCTAGGACAATGCAATGAAATGACAAAATTTTTGTTGTTTGGATATTTTCGCATTGTTTTCTCATTCTACTTGATAAAATATTTTTTTTCGAATGATACAATGGAAAGAACAATCATATGCACATATAAAAGCTGAAATATTCTCATTAGTTCTTCAACTTTCTTGACGAAAGTATAATAGATTCACTGTAAGTGATGGGATAAAATATGCACCATAGAGAAAACCAGCTTCTTCATAACGTAAGGGAAATACAACTTTTAGACAAAGTAAGAAAGTGAAAATGAATTTCAACATAGATGAGTCCAACTATGGGTAGTAATGCTTGATAAACTTTGCATTGAGTGGGCCAGTTCGGAAGCCATCTTCAACCCTTACAAGTTTGTAGTACCCGCTTGAGCTCGCCCGAACCACCTTGTAGGGCCCTTCCCATTTTGGAGAAAACTTGGGCAAAGGCTGTCCTCGCATGATTGGGTCTACAATCTTCCATACTAGATCACCTTCTTCAAACTTCCTTGGTATCACAGTCTGGTTATAGGCTCGGGCGATGGACTCATGATACCTTTCCATGACTTTTGCAGCTCTGTCATGCTTTTCCTCTAATGCTTCCAATCTGGTGGTTCGAGGCTCCAATACCATCCCCGAGGCGAGAGCCATTCGAGCAGATGGCGTTTCCAACTCTATAGGTAACACTGCCTCGGACCCATACACAAGGGAGTAAGGAGCTGCTTGAGTTGGCTTTCTCTTCGAAGTGCGATACGCCCACAGGGCTACTATCAACTGTTCGGACCAAGTCCCCCCAAACTCATCCATCATCTTGCTCAGAATCCTTATCAGTGTCTTGTTTGTGGCTTCCGCTTGCCCGTTCCCTTTTGGATAGTAGGGTGTGGATTTGTGATGCTTCACTTGGTAAGTCTCTAGGAGGCTCTTCACATATTTGTTTATGAAGGGAGTGCCGTTATCCGAGAGGATGGTGTTTGGTACTCCAAATCGGCAAATGATATTCTCCTTGATGAAGTTCGCAACTGCAGGCCCCGTAGCGTTCTTCAGAGGAATTGCTTCGACCCACTTTGTACTCAATTCTGTGGCTGCGAGAATCCACTTGTACCCCTTAGAAGATGTGGAGATGGGCCCTATCAGATCAAAAGCCCAGGTATGGAACGGCCATGGCGTTCGGATACTATGCAGGTCTACAGCTGGAGCATGGATCAAATTTCCGTGTTTCTGACAAGTCTGGCACCTCTTCACGTGATGGGATGCATCTGACTCCATGGTCGGCCAGTAATACCCAAGGTGTATAAGTTGCTCGAACAGCCGAGCCCCTCCTTGATGTTCAATCTCGTGGGCTCTTCCGAGGACTAGATCTGACTCCTCCTTGGAGAGACATCTCAGGGGAGTGCCCTCAATACTTCTTCTATACAGCTTGTCCTGGTCAAGAAAGTACCGCCTCGCTCTCCTCTTGAGGTGTGCAATGTCCCTCGGGCTCTCAGGTAGTGTTCCCTCTTTGAGATAGTCAATGTAGACTTGCCTCCAGTCAGGGGTATCAATTTCAAAGCAACTCTCATCCTCCCGGATGTATGACTGACACTTGGGGCATTCCCTCTGTAATTGATTTGAGTCCTTTTCCATCTCGGGCCAATAATAACCTTGTCTTTGGATTCTTCTATACAGACTGATATCCCCATCCCCGCAAGACTTTTCATGGATCTGTTGTAGCCGGAAGCTTGCTTCTTGTTGGCCAATACACCGGGCTAGGAATCCGGTACCTCCTCGGAAGTAAAGTTCACCTTGAATAATTGTGAATTGGGCGAGCTTGGCCATAGTCAGTTTTCCAACTTTGCTTCTGAGTTGCTCGAGGACTTCTCCTCTCCAGTCCTCCGGAAGGCCTTTGTCTTCGGGTATTATTGAAGGTTCTGTTCTCTTCTTGATAACAATTGTTGCCTCTTCCTCTGGAATGTCAACTCTTGCCCCTAATGTTGCGAGGGCATCTGAAAACTTGTTGTCGGAGCGAGGCACATGCTCTATTTCGACCTTCTGAAATTTGTCAAGAAGCCTTTGGACTGTTGTTCGATATGTGGCCAAGGCAGGCTCCTTTAAGACGAACTGTCCTGAAACTTGCTTCACTATCAGCTTTGAGTCCCCCCGGATCCGAATCTTCTTGATACTGTGCTTCTCAGCTGCTATCAAGCCTAAAATAAGAGCCTCATACTCGGCTTCGTTATTCGAACAATGGAAATCCAGTTTATAAGACAAATATAACTTTTCCCCACTTTTGCTTGTAAGGACTATCCCGGTTCCTCCCTTCCCTCCGGCTGCTGCTCCGTCAAAGCTCAATGTCCAGAAGCTTTCCTCGGAAGCCATAGCTGCGTGCACCTCTCCTCTTAATTCTTCATTCACTGGTTCATAGTCACCACTTGGAAATTGGGCAAGGAGATCAGCTAAGGCTTGGCTTTTGATCGCCTTGGGGGCTACACATGTGATCTCGAATTCACCCAATGCTAACAACCATCTTGCCACCTTCCCGGTTAGAGCAGGCTTGCTGAGGAGGTATCGGATTGGATCACTTCTAGTAACAATCTGAATCTGATGTGCTAGGAAGTAATGTCTGAGCTTTTGGGCAGTGAATACCAAAGCTAAACAATGTCTCTCTACTGGAGTATATCGGACTTCTGCTCCTCGAATCTTCCGACTGATGTAATACACCGGGCGTTCTACTCCATCTACATCTTGGACCAATAATGCCCCTATGGACTTGGGGGTTGAAGTTAGGTACAACATTAGAGGTACCCCGGGCTGCGGGGCTATCATGGTCTGAGGCGAGGTCAAGGCCGCCTTGATTCTCTCAAAGGCCTTTTGGTGCTCTTGGTTCCACTCGAACTTGGCATCTCCTTTTAACAAAGAGCCGAAAGGCGCAGAGATCTCTGCCAGTGCTGGGATAAACCTCCGAATATAAGACACCTTCCCGAGGAACTTCTTTAACTCCTTCTGAGAATGCGGGGGAGGCATTGCTCTGATAGATTTGACCTTGTCTTCATCTGCCTCGATGCCATGCCTATGTACAAGAAACCCGAGGAACTTCCCGGCCGTCACCCCGAAAGCACATTTGAGAGGATTCATCCTCATTTTGAATTTCTGGCACCTCTTGAATACCTTCTCAAGGTCTCGGAGATGGTCTTCTTCTTTCTTGGATTTCACCACTAGATCATCAACATAATCTTCCATCTCATGATGGATCATGTCATGAAAGATTGCAGTCATAGCCCTTTGGTAAGTTGCACCGGCATTCTTGAGTCCGAAAGGCATGACTGTATAGAAGAAGTTTCCGAGAGGTGTTCTAAAAGCGGTCTTTTCTGCGTCCTCTTCAGCCATCTTAATCTGATTGTATCCACTGAATCCATCCATGAATGAGAACATCTGGTGTCCCGAGGTAGTATCCACGAAGGTGTCGATGTGAGGAAGAGGGAATTCATCCTTCGGGCAAGATTTGTTCAAATCTCGAAAGTCTACACATACTCTGATTTGGCCATTCTTCTTCTTTACTGGCACGATGTTTGCTAACCACGTGGGGTACTGTATTGGCCGGATGAAACCAGCCTGTTGAAGTTTTTCAATCTCCTCCTTAATCTTCTCTTCGAGATCTGGATGATATTTTCGAGCAGCTTGCTTAATTGGCTTGGAGTTTGGGAACACATCAAGATAGTGGGAGACTAGGTCAGGATCTAGTCCGGGCATTTCCTTATATGACCAAGCAAACACATCTGAGTATCGGCTTATCAATTTTAACAACTGTTCCCGCTTTTCTGGGCTAAGGCTCGAACTTACGAATACCGGTCTCGGTGCATCTTGTCCATCACTCAGATCTATTTCGATAAGTTGTTCGGGCTGAGGTTTTGGCCCATCTTGCATACATTCTGGAGCCACTTCAGGCTTTATTACTATATCATTGTCAGGAGGCTCTTCTTTTGACTCGGAGTCGGTGACTGAAGAAACCGACTCCCCGCACCTTCATAAATAATACACCATCTTGCCTCCTTCTCGAACTTTCATCACCTTCCGAGGAATAGGCGGACTTTCTGGTCTAGACATCGCCCGCTTACTTGATTCTGTCATCGGCTCCTTGTCATCTTTGATATCCTCCCAACGAGGAATTTTGACCCCTCGAGGCTTAGAGGTGGTGGGAACTTCTTCGACAGCCAGTTCGGTGAAGTAGATGGCATCAGAATAATGAGCTTCATGGATCTCGAACGGCCTTTCTGTAGCCTGAATTGTCACCGTCTTCTTTCCCCATTTAGCCTTAACACACTGATGATAACTTGATGGTACAGCCCCATATCTATGCATCCAGGTCCTCCCTAGAATGATGTGATAATTTGCCTCAGAATTGATAATATGGAACTTGGTGGCCGAGCGAATCTCTCCAACGGCTAAATCAACTGTTACGCATCCGATAGTAACTCTCCTTTCTCCACCGAAGCCAGTGATGACTATCGGCTGCTTCACAATGCGTTCTTCAGAGATTCCGGCTTTTTCTAGAGTAGCGCGAGTCATAATGTTGATAGAGGCTCCACTATCTAGAAAGGCCCTTTTGAACTCAACCCCGTTAATAAAAACAGTCACATAAAGCGGGCGATTGTGAGAAAAAGGATACTTTCGATCAGCCTCGGAGAAAGTAATGGCACTAGATTGCTCTTTTGCCTTCCTCGGGATAGACCCCTCAGTCGACATGCATTCCTCATGGTGTGCCTCGGCTATATTAATGATAGACTTGGTGATTTCCGTTCTTGCCTCCCTGGAAAGTCCAAGCTGGTCAAAGAACTGCTTGAACTTTACACAGTCTTGCAGGGTTTTGGCATAGTGATCCGGATCTTTTTCCACTCTTGGAGGCTCGTAGTTAACCATCTCCTCGGTCTCCTCAAAATAAGATGCCACATAAACATGGTGTCCTCCTCTTCCATAGTATTCTTCTCCTCCTTCTGGATCAAAGGGATCTTCGCCATGAGTCATAAATGTTCTGCCCTCTGGATCGAGAGCACTTCCATAGTAAACTTGCTCACCCTCTGGCTCGAGGATGTCGTCCAGATAACAGTCATCGTCATCGAGATTAGCGATAGCCTCGATCATTGGGCCTTCATAAGCTATCATAGCAACATTCTTGCCCTTGTCCCGGTGTTGAGGATATGGTTGTTCTCGGATGTCTTGAGTCCCTCGCTTTTTGAACCTCAATTCGTCTGCCTCGACTTTATCTCTGAAGATTTTCCTGAGAGTCCAACACTTCTCTGTCGGATGTTTCAATGTACGATGGTAGACACAAAATTCAGGGCTCTCACGGTCCTTTTTTGATGGCATTTCTTCAACATAAGGCAATTTTAGCTCTCCGTCAGCCACCCATTCCTTAACTAGAGCTTTCACTTCCTCGATTCCACATGGATAAGAAACATTCCCCTTTTCACCATTATATTGCTTTCTTTTCTGGCCTCTATGACCTCCTCCTTGTGAATTTCGGGTATCCGGGGCAGAGGCAGCAGCAACGGTAGGTCCACGAGATGACTTGAAACTAGTCTTGTAACTGGCTTTAAATCCGGACTCCTGAGCCTGAGGAATGCTAATGTTCCGAGCTGCTTCTATTAATGCCGAGAAGGTGGGTAGCTTGTGGTTAACTAGAAACATTTTGTACCTGCTCAATGCCCCTTCTAGACAAATTTGAACCAGATAACTCTCCTCAACTGCTTCATGACAATCCACGGCCTTGTCCTGAAACCTTTTGACGTAGTCAAGGATGTCTTCACTTTCTTGTTGCTTCTCTTTACACAATGTAAGTGTGGTCACCTTCTCCGCCACTTGAAAGAACTTGGAGTGGAATTTGTTAACCATTTCCTCCCAACTTCGGACAGAGTTTGGGGCCAAATTAACATACCAACTATATGCTCGGTCGGTGAGGGACTTAGAGAATTCTCTCAGTCGGAGGACGTGGTTTGAACCATGAATACCTAGAGTCTCGATGAATCGCACAACATGTTCTCGGGCATTTCCTTGTTTGCCGTCGAACTTGATGAACTTCGGCACTGTATACCCCTCAGGGTATGGATAGCTCAGCATCTCAATGGGGTAAGGCGGCTTGACGTCTGGATCAGGCAAAGAGGGTAAGGTCCTCTTGCCCCGTTCGAGATCGAACATGGCCTGCACATCGGCGAGAGTGAGAAACTGTTGAGGGAGAGAGTTTGATGGTGGTATTCCCGGGACTTGGCTTATGTACCCGAAGATTGAGCTAGGGGCGTCTTGGCCATTCTAGTGCTGCGAATTCATCATTGGTGAGGACATTTGACGATACTGGCCATCAGCGCCTATAGACAAGCCAGTTGGTGATGGGATATTGAATTGAGGCCCATAGAGTCCACCGCACGGCGCCGCTATACCGGGTTGTGCTTGCAGATTTGTTGTTGGCACCAAAGGAGGCCCGCTTGGTGCTTGGGTAACATTCACTGGTGGCGTAACAAGATTAGGTACGGGCATAGCTCCCTTTTGCGCCATCATGCTCCTTATGTTTTCCTGGACACCAGCAGTCGTTGGAGCGCCATTCATTACACCAGAAACTCCCCTAGTCACCATTGGATCTTGGCTCGGCACGCCATGGAGCCCGGGCATGGGCAAACTGCTGCCGCCTATTGTGGTTTGAGCATGTATTACTGTGGTCGTGTTGCCATGAGCCATAGGCTGATTGGGGCCTACTTCTCCTTGGATTTGATTTTGCGCTCCGGCGGGAATAACTCCACCACCAGTTTGATTTCCGTTTGGCGCCGGTGCAAAGTTAGAACTCATCACCAACATGGTGTGAGTGAGATTCTGAAGAGTGGTAAGAATCTCTTGCTGAGTATTTTGAAGTCCTTGAATGGCTTCAAGCAAAAGTGGTTGATCTGGAGCCATGGTTCTGTCATCACCACCATTAGAGGATCCTTGTTGGTGAACTTCATCTTCTCCCGCCATCCTTGTTGGAGTTGTGTGGATTCCAGATCTCGTTGAGACCATTAAACAATCCGCCTCCCCAGCGGAGTCGCCAAAATGTAGGAGAGGGTTCAAGAAAGGAGTTAGAAAATTCGAAAATCGAATTCTCTAGAATATGATGAGAGGCTTAGATTCTTCAATAATCTCAACTTAGGAACACAACAACAAAGGAGATGATGGAGATAAGAGATTGGGTGAAGAAGAAGGCAAAATGGCTAGAGAATAGAATAATGGCAAGGCTCTCCCATTGATCTCCCACTTTCACTCTCAAGGTTGATAATGGAGAAGGGAAATTAGTTCTTTCCCAAGAGTTCAAAAATCTCCAAAATCCATCCCTTGTAAAGCTATGGGTGGGTGCTATTTATAGGCACCTCATGATATAGGATGGAGCCCATGTGCAAGGCACATGGGGGATATTCTCTCTAACCACCTTGTCCGAGGAGGTGATCTCTCCGAGGAGGTGACTTCTCCGAGGATGAGAAAACCCCGAAGAGGAGATCACTCCCTCGGCGAACCCTTCTTCTTAGCCACACCTAACCAATGATCCCCAATCATCCCAAAGGGTCAGGGGTAGTCCCAGAGGACGTCCTGCCGCAAAATATTGCCGAGTCTCACGGACTCCCCCGAGGTCGTGCCACCTCGACCCGGGTATATGCTAGTTTAACCGAAGAGTGAATTTATCTCCACTCACCGTCCTCGAGATCGGGTCCTTTGTTCGAACTCCATTACGCCCATGGTTCTGGTGCGTAGATCCCGGAAAGCTCCGAGCCCGCAAGTGTTCTGGGACTCATTAACGGAGCGACTTCTAGATTGCGTTTGAATCCGTTCGAAGCCAGGTGTTTCGAATCTCTAGATTCGTGGATCCGAATCCTTTCGAGTCCGAGTGCCTCGGATCTCTAGGCTTGCCTAATACCCTTTCGAGTCCGGGCCTGAGTAAGTCTCTAGGTTCGTGGATCCGAACCCTTTCGAGGCTTAGAGCGATTCAATCCGTTTGATGGCGATAAATCTGGGCCCACCGATCCTTGGACTTGCGATAAATTCGGGCCCACTAATCTTGGGCTATTGGGCCTAAATAATTTAGTGGGCTCAAATTAGCCCCTCTTACACCATTCACCCGGTAATAGTTTTGAGCAACCAAATATACCACGTGAATCACAACACGGCATTGAACGCGTTACCACTTTGACCCGTGACAATCGACGCACGAGACCCACCTAAAAAATAGACCAAACTTAAAAAAAAATCTGGTTTGACCCAGAATTTTCCAACCATTTCCAACAAACTGTTGGATGAAGAACTAAGGCCTCAATGGAAATTAATTTTTTCTGTTATTTTTTTTTCAAGGTTTGTCATGGTGTTTAGACTCGTCCAAGCATGTATGTTTTACATTGTTGGTTATTCTCTGTAACAACATTCTCCATGATGTATAAGAAGAGTAGTTTGTTTGTTTCCCAAGAAAGAAGAAAGAACCAAAAAAAAAAAAAAAAAAGGGTTGTTTACGACTTCAAGCATGTGAATGCAGTTGTTATTGCTCTCTTATTCTTTATTTATACAAAAATCACAATGTTACGGAGAATCTGATACGGGTATCGTGTGCAAGTGTGTATTTAGAGATGGGATATTTTAAAATTAAAAATTGCTAAGGAATAATAAATTTGTTAAAAAAAATAACAAATACAATATAACTAACAAATAAAAATTATTTTAGGCATAAAATAAATTATATTATATATGACAAAATAAATTATTTTTATCTTAGGAATAAAAATTATATTATTTATGATATATCATATTATACAATATTCTTTTGGCTGAATAATATTATATAATATGAATAATATTATATATTATTATATTAATATAATTTATAAGAAAAATTAGTAAAACATACCTCTCCAACTTTGTGTAATAGAGGTCCAAGATTTATTATTATTATTATTATTAGCTAAGTTCTTTCAACATTTTCACAAAGAAAATTTGACTCAGAGATATTTTGCCCGACTCAAAGAAATTTTGAAATTTCCCCATCTTTGTAAAAATTGAAATTTTTCTGAGTCAGGGCAAAATTTTTCTGAGTCAGGTAAAATTTGTCGAATTTTCTCTGTAAAAATATTAAGGAACCTTAACTACTATAAAAATATTATATATCATTTATCTTATAAAATCTTAATATCAATGACCTTAAAAAAATTCCTATAAGTTATATTATATAATATAAATCTAATTTAAAAGAAGAGAAAGGAAACAATGAGAACAGAAAACGAAAAGGAGAGAGAGAGAGAGAGACAAAAGGGAAATCGAAGCCCTAGGAGCATTTTTTGCGTGGAATCGACTTCGCGATGATCTCCTTCGATTCGGTCGAGCTCGGGACTAGGGTTCGTGTTCGATCTTGCTTTGCGACTCGACTTGCTTCACAAAGGTGAGTTTCAGCCCTCTCTCTCTCTCTCCATCTCTGAATTTCAACCGTATCCATTTATATCTAGCCATATCCTGGCCGTATTCTGCACTTATACCCGTGTCGTATCATGTTGACACGGGTACCTCTCACAAAACAGAAAGTCTGTGTGATGTAGAAAAATCACATGTTTAGGATTGTTTTTTTAATAACTTTTTTTTTTTGATTTTTTTTTTGTAAAAAAAATTAATTTTCAAAAAGTTATAGACCTTATAATCTGTTCGATTAGACAAACCAAAAAAAAGTAAATATATGGCTTCATTTGACTATTCCAATTGGGATTAAAAAAAACACAACGGACAAAATAGACTAAATAAATCAATATATAAGACAATTTCACATCTAAATCATAATCATTTCACTTTTTCTTTCACAAAAGTCAAAAAAAAATCAAAAAAAAAATGCCAAACAAACCTTTTAGTCCCAAGTTAAAAAAGTCTCAACTTCAAAAAATCAACTAAAATTTTTTTTGCCAAACGGCAACATAATTGGGAGGAAAAAAAAAAAAACCTGAATACCAAAAAAATTCAAAAACAATTGCCTTTTTTTGAAATTTTTTTTTAGTGAACTTTTTTGTATTTTGTATTTTTTTAAAATTTTTTAGACTCTTCAGACAGATCAAAAAAAAGTTAAAAAAATCATTAAATATAAAAAAAAAAATGTTCAAAAAAAACATGTTTTTAACTAAACAATTATGCTAAATTAGGGATTTAGCACAAAGAACAATTACAAGTCTCGTTAGAGAATTTATTGACCTTTATCCCCTAACTAGTGGGAGAGAGTTGAGTTTTTCTTTGATAGATTTATTTATAAATCTCATTTAAAGAACTTATAACTCAATAAATTCATAAAGTTTTCTTGTGTTCCATCTAATCCTATATATTTAGACTTGTATCCGAAAAGGTCATTTTTTCTTTGTTTATAATATTTTTAAGACTAATATACCCTTTGTTTTATTTTTGATAGTAAGTATTGTTTGGTTTGTTTTTCAAAAAAATTTTTGAGAAAAATTCTCTACAAACAAATTTTGCAAGAGTAATCAAACCAAACAAATTTTTTCAAAAAAAATCTCAAAATTTTGTTTGGTTACTTACTTTCTAAAATCACTCTCTCTCTCTTACACATCAAATCAATTACTTTTTTTAAAACTCTCTATCCCAAAATAATTTTCCAAAATTATTTCTGAAAAAAGGCAAATCAAACAAGTTTTCGTACTTTTTATCTCAAAAATTACTTTACAAACACAAACCAAAGACACCCGCAATCTTTTTGTTTCCTTTTTCTATTTTGACTATTTTGAAATTAGTGGGATAGGTTTCTTTAAAAACTAAATATGTATTATTAAATTATAATATTAACAAGAAAACATGATTGAAAAAGAATATTGCAACACAAAGAAACTTCCTCTCACTTTCTCTCTCTCTCTCTAATTTACCCGTTTGAAAATTAGGAAAAATCACAAAACAGCAAAAACTCAGAGAGATAAATTGGGTGATGATCATCAAAGAAAAACAAAATAGAAGAAACCCAAAAAGAAGCTCATCATCATCATCATCATTATTGGCATCATCATTCTTCTATTGTTGCAATTTGAAACTCTGTGTTCTTCCATTATTTTATTTCAAAACTCTGTAACAGTGTTTTTCTATTATTGCAATTCGAAACTCTATTTTTTTTTTCCATTCAAATATCGTAGGGGCAAGGTTAGCACCATTTTTGTTTTGCAACTATGTGTTGGTAATGATGTATGTTCAGAATTGTTCAATAATTTATTAAAGTTAGATTCGACTTTTTGTTTCGAGTTGGATTTATATGGTATTATATATCCGTGTATATATATACTTATTAATTAGGTATTTTTGTGAATGTGAATGTGCACATCCCTAAAGTCATTGTTATTGTGAATTATTAGATTTAATGTTTTGAATTTAGTGATGTGAACTTCAACATGAAACATGTGATGGTTGCATGATATACAGTGTAAACTGATGAATGCATGATTGTTGCATAACGTGAATGTTCACATTCACATATTACTGATTATTATATAAGTTTTTATGATTTTTACATGATTATTACATGGTGTGAAAGTTCGTATTGGTATTGTGATTATCACATCTTTAATCAATATTAATATTTACATTTAGAAATAGTTATATAAGCGTAAATAATAATGTGATATTTTGGTCAAAACATATTGTGCATCTTAGTAATATAACATAGATATGAGAATGATGACATCAACATTCGTGAATGGTTACATGCACATAATAATAATCAATTATCAACAATGTAAATGTTCACAGTGTCTCTATAATACCAAAATAACATGACAGCATTAACTATGCATTACTCACAACAAATCACAATTAATGTTAATATTCCCATTAAAAAATAGTCATACATACACTAGCATAAATCATGGGAAGTCCAAAGTGTATGATTCCATGAGTGAAAATTATTTACCAACATGCATTTGTAATATGAAAGCTCACATTAACATTTAGTGAGAGATTTTCAAAAGATAGAAGATTTTTGATTTTAGGAATGTGAGAGATTTTTTCTATAGAATAAATGAGAGATAGAATAAGGGGGAGATTTTCTTTATGGAATAAGAGAAAGATTTTATTCCTGAAGTATAGAGATTTTCCCTAAAATAAGGAGAGATTTTCTCCATGGAATGAGAAATTGTTATTATTTTTTTTTTATTGTGTATTAATTTCAAAATAGAAACTTGCACAAAAATTTGGAAGGGTAATTTGGTCATATTATTCTAAACAGGACCTAATGGAATATTAAAAAAAAAAGATGGATTAAATGGAATATAACAATTAAGAATAGGACTTTGCTTTTGTTTTTTAATTTATATATATATATATATATAATATAATATAACCAAGAAAATTTCAAGATTTCCTTCCTGAGAACTAATCCAAATCTACGTAAAAGCATGTATTCTAACTGTAAGAGAAATGTTTTCCATGTTCATTCATCACAAACCCTAAAGGAGATTAAACTGGGCATACTTCATTTTTTCTTCATATTAAACACAAAGTAACTAGGTATTAGACTCAAAAACACATGTTACCTCGCTAAAATTTCTAGGCAACAAAATACCCATGGAAGCGACAAGAGCATCATTTGTCAACAACAAATGCCAACTCGGCTAAGTCAATGGCACGAGCAAGACCGGCGGCTTTGTTCTCACACTCTCTTTGCTTGTCATCAGGAACACTGTCTGCCACAATTCCTGCACCGGCCTGCAGGTAAGCAACCCATTCCTGGCGCTTGTTTGAGCCTTTATACGAATACATGGTGTCAAATCGAGTCCCAGTTGGGAATATGATGGTCCTGAGAACTAATGCAATGTCCATTTCGCCAGAAAATGAAATACCGCCAAATCCACCAGCATAAGGTCCCCGTCTTGTTACTTCCAACTGATCAATCAACTCCATTGCCTTCACCTGTAATATGTCATAGTTAATGATCAGTACAAAATAGATGCACATCTCTATAAAAATAAATAAATAAGTGATAGCATCCTGCAGCCAAAAGAAATTTTTTTTGATAACACCGGTTAAGGCGGAAATTTCTCTAGTCCTGTAGATGCCAAACACAGCACTAGTGAAAAAAGGATGGAGCTCAAATTTGACATGTCCCATGTTACAAATCTCGTATGACAAGATCATTATACTTTACATTCACCTGGAATAAGTGCAACACCACCTACAATTTTCTAGAAGTTTCATTTCTTCGTAACGCTCCTAGTTGACTATACACGAAGTTTGAGGAATCATTGAATGACAAATTCACAAAATATGCCTCTTTGGCTTATTTGAATTATAGACTTTTTGAGAATTGTAATTGTATTTAAACATGCAAAGGGGTAAATAGGAAAGCAATAGATGAAGTTTTTTACTTTTCAAACTAATACGCATAAAATGGGACTTTTAAAGGAGGAAAGTAAGGCACATAAAATGGAACAGAGCGGTGTATTGAACATAATCTAAGACGCATAAGAAAAAATACGTGACACTACAAACACACCAACATGGAAATTTTCAAAAAATGTAAAACATGACACATAGAGGACAAGTGCAGTATATATCTATATCTTTATTATATATCATATATATATAAGGATAATCAATAATTATGTCGTAATATTTAATTCAAATTTGATACTTTCTAAAGTTAAAATGAGAACAGGTATAATATAAATTTATATTGTCTTTTATCATTGGATTCTATGTTATTTTACTCAACTTGTAATGTGTTTTATGTGTATGATATAGGCACATGTTCCCCAAGTGTTTGAAACATCTACGAGTCCAGAAAATTTTTAAAATAGGACATGTTTGGACATGTGTCCAACAGGTGTTGGGAAGTGTCCAACGAATGTAATGTCATTTTGATGTCTGACAAGGTTACACGATATGCCACCTTCTTAGAAATGTTCATACTTCTTAGAACATAACCAATTAATGTGATAAGGGCACAACTATGCCTTTCATAAAAGGAGCATGCAAGTCCCACACACCCACAAGGTGACAAAGACAAAGCAGAACACTATTTTATCTCAAAAGATCAGAAAATAAAGTCACCATAAGAGTATTTCATTATCAATGAAGAGCCAGAACCAAGGACAAAGTTGACAACAAAAGGGAAACAAGCAATGCAAACAATAACCTTTGGTGCTCCACTAACTGTTCCAAAAGACAATGCTGAACACAGGGCATCCCAGCAACTCAGATCATTTTGCAGTTCCCCTGTAACCTGTGAATAAAAAGAAAATCAGACTGTTTTTGTAAATAAATGTTTCAGGTTGCTTTCTAAGGTGCATTTTTAGGTATTTCCCTTAGAATATCTGGACACCTCCCCCACCCCACCTCAGACAGATAAAAACAATTGGCTACAAGGCACCAAAGGAAGCGCAACACTTGACATGTGTATATATCATGCATAAAATATTTACTTAGCAAAAATTCCATCAACGTAACAAGAAGGTACAATTTTCACATCAGAAACTCAATCCACATTTGAGCAATCTCACCGTGGAGCTGATGTGCATCACATTTGAGTACTGTTCAACAGTCATGAGCTTTTCCACATTCACAGAACACTATTTAGAAGCCTACATGAGTTAACTAAGAGTGGATATGCAAATCTGTTCAAAAGATAGACCAATTTTGAGGAAACAAACTTAAAAGTGATACGGTAAATGAAATAAGAAAAGGTTTTTGGGATTAATTAAATTCTAATTATATGAGGGATTGAAATTCGGTGTTTCTATCTTTGGATAAAATGTGAAATTTCCCTCAATATACTATAAATGATCAAACTTAACAAGGAAATCCAGTTTTACTATCATCCAATACACAAGTGCTATAGAATATGTCCAGAAACCCCATTCCCCATTTGCTATACAAAATCTAGTACAAACATAATGTTGAAGATACAACAGCTTTAATTGTATGTCATCTAAACAACTTTTCCAGGGACAAGATATTTTAAGAAAGAAATGCAGATCAAATTATTGAAACCCAATCACAGCAGTGTAAAAGTATCCAGATAGGCCAATGATGACCACAACCACAGGCCAGCCAAGAGCCATACACCAATAGATATCACAAAAGACACTGCAAATGTCTTTATGTGACCTTTCAAATGAGTGTTGTTTAAGGCAAGTAGGGCAGTGAGGCACCAACGTCTCCTGTGGCTAGGTGCGAGGTGCGGACTTCATTGAAGCAAGGCTCATATGACAAATATTGCATAATTTTTATGGGTATGAGAAATTTATTGTATGTTTTATCTATCATGGACTAACCAATGTCATTTTGTTTTTTTACATGAGATTATTACCATATAATAAGAAATGCTAGAGACCTACAATTTAGACTCCAAAATTCACCTATAATGATGTGACAAGGGAGTTGAGCTCCATATAATTGAGTGTGTGACAAATAAAAAATTGACAACTATCATACCACATCATTGTGGGATAAATTGTGGAAGCTTTTTTAGGGGTCTCAAACATTTTCCCCATATTTCACATTATATTGTGCTTGATAACTTGAACCACATCAATTCAAATCAAGTAATTAAATAATAAAAAACAGTTAAACGATTACACAATCAAGCAATTAAGCATATTAAGTCATTAAATAATAAACACTTCGACTGCAAATTACTATCTGACCATCTTCACTATCCAGAGGGAAAAAATAAAAAATGGAATGTAAGCCAAAATATAAAAGATTTGATATGCATCTTCAATTTGTTGACTAGACTTGAAGCACTTCATTTATTTGGAGGCCTTTGATAGGATGTGCCAACACATAAAATCATAATAGGCTTCATTAGATCGAAAGGCTAATATTGCATCTTTAACAAATTGAGCATAATTGAAAGAGGCGTGTGTCTCTCTACGCCTTGCACACCTCCCACACCTTGAGCACCTAGGTTGTGCTTCATTAAATTCGCCTTGCCTCAGAGATGTTGAGGCGCCATAAGTGCGCCTCACACCTGGGCGCACACCTCAATGCACCATTGATAACATTGTCTCAAGCAAACAATGGTAACCACATTAAAGCCAAGGAATAGGAAGATAGGGTTTTGTTAGAATTTACCTACACCTACCACCACCTACTACCACACCTACTACACCTACCACCAATTTACCCTCACCTACTCCTCACCTACTACCCAAACCCTCTCCTATATAATGAGCCACTCTGATTTGTAATATAAGATATCAATATCAGACATCAATCAATAATATACATCAATTTATTTTTTATATGGTATCAGAGCTATAAGATTTAGGCTTGTAATTTTTTTTTTCTCACCGGCGGGTGGCCGGCCGGCAACTTTGCCTTTGCTGCCCGCTGGACTTTTCTACACATACCTGCTCACCCCCACCTCTTCTTACCTACCGTCGTCCCAAACCCTAGAGAGAGAAAGGCACACAGACAGAAGAGGAGTGAGACAGAGGCACTGGGGAAAGTGGGTCGCTGAGATCCGTTTACCCACGAACCGGACCCGACTCTGGCTAGGCACCTACGACACAGCAGAGGAAGCCGCGCTGGCCTACGACAAGGCGGCTTACAAGCTTCGAGGCGATTTCGCACGGCTCAACTTCCCCACATCCGTCACAGTGGGTCCCACATCGGCGAGTACAAGCCGCTCCACTCAGCTGTCGACGCCAAGCTACAGGCGATCTGCCAGACCTTGGCTGATGGAAAGCCAATCGATGCCAAAAAGTCGAAGCCGAGGTCGTCGAAGGTGGCAGCAGCAGCAGCCGCGGCTCGGGCTGTGGAGGTCGAGGAGGGTTGTAAGGTGGTAGCCGAGTCGCCCTCGCCGTCGTCGGAGAGTGAGGGGTCAGCCGGGTCGTCGCCGTCGTCGGCTCTCGGGTTTCTTCTATCTGCCTTCGCTTTCAATCTCTCCAATCTCTTTGTCTCAGATTTGCGTTGTTAGGATTTGGCATCTGACTCACATTTGGTTTTAGTATTGTCTTTTTAATTTTAACTTTTATTTTTATAACAGTTGATCTATGGCTCCTACCACCGCCCAACTCACACCCGACACCAACTTTTGTCTCCCTCTTTTCGTTTTTTTTATTTATTTTAATATTCTCCACCCACTCTCCTTTATTTAAACATCACACGTTCACTCCACTCATTCACTTTATTATTTTTATTATTACACCACACCACAACACAAAATCACACACACCAAAAAAAAAAAAAAAAAAAAAAAAAAAAAAAAAAAAACCAAAACAATTTCAAAACTTGCACAACAGGCCATCTTTTATTTCCAAACTTGCACAACAGCCCATCTTTTATTCATGTCGGGGCTCACCCCGATCACCATTTTACATAAAACAAAAAAAAAAAAAAAAAAAAAAAAAAATACCCAACAACCCAACACACACAAATAATCACATCCACAAGTGGGATTTTTCTTCTTCTCTACTCTGCCGCCGGTCTTTTCTTCTTGCCTCTGTCCTGGGCGACCCTTGACGGTGCTGTCTCTGTGTTTTCCACGCCGCTGAGCACGTTCACTCCCCCATACTCCTCCACTGCAGCATACGACGGCCCTCCAAATCGGAACATCACCGTGGCCTTCCGCTTCAGCTCCTTATTTTCTGCTTTCAGCACACTTATCTCTGCTCGCGCATCCTTATACATGCGTTGGAGCAGAGCCAGTTGGGCATTTAAATGCTGCACCTCATTTGTCCTACCCTGCAGCCGGTTTGACAAGTTTGTGACCGCCGTCATGCTTTCCACACATGCCTTCAAAGTATACTGATTGGCCTCCACATCCGACTGCACTGCCATTCTTTGCTCCACAGACCGCATCGGAAAGTTCAACGGAGCAAACTCCGGGGCGCTTGGTTGAGTTTCCAGTGCCACCGCACCAGTTCTCTCTCTCGTTGACTCGTTGAGGTCGGGAAAGAGGGTGAGCAGCCCGCGGGAAGACGATGAAGCCATTTTCTAGGCACCAGAGTGTTACACAGTATCTCTCTCAGAATTCTCTCTCAGAAAACAGAGTGTTACAGAATCTCTCTCAGAAATCTCTCTCAGAATATCTCTTGCAGGTTTTTTGCCTTAGCCTCAGCCTCTGTCTTATAGCCGAGGCAGCCACGCGCATCGCGCGCCTCTTACCACCAGCCGACAAACGGGCACGCAAGCCAAGGCGCCCACGTGCCTCGCCATCATGTCCGGCACACCTTTTGATGAATTGGGCACGCCTTTTGATGGCACGCCTTTTGACAAAATTGGGCACACCTTTTGAGGGTGCCACTTTTATAAGGGTCCGACAAGACTCTGTAAACTGTCCCGACATTGATTCCGGTTAGCTCCTTTATGGGTCCGACAAGACTCTGTAAACTGTCCCGACATAGATTCCGGTTAGTTTCTATAAGGGTCCGACAAGACTCTGTAAACTGTCCCGACATTGATTCCGGTTAGCTCCTTTATGGGTCCGACAAGACTCTGTAAACTGTCCCGACATTGATTCCGGTTAGCTCCTTTATGGGTCCGACAAGACTCTGTAAACTGTCCCGACATTGATTCCGGTTAGTTTCTACAACGGTCCGACATGACCCCATAAACTGTCTTCTACAAACGGTCCGACATGACCTCATAAACTGTCTTCTACAACGGTCCGACATGACCCCATAAACTGTCTTCTACATCGGTCTGACACCACCATACAGTGTCCTCTACAACGTTATGACACCCCATACAGTGTCTTCACCAACGGTCTGACACGACCATACAGTGTCTCCTATCCTTTTTTATTTTTATGTATT
The DNA here is from genome assembly GCF_055761805.1 of Camellia sinensis. Lineage (NCBI taxonomy): Eukaryota > Viridiplantae > Streptophyta > Magnoliopsida > Ericales > Theaceae > Camellia > Camellia sinensis. The sequence goes on along the minus strand of NC_138961.1, from coordinate 39,779,223 downwards.
TTCTTGTTTTGTTACTCTCTCCAAACTCAAGTTGGTTAGTTTCTATCCTCCTTGAGTTTGCGGGGGGCTGTTAGAATTTACCTACACCTACCACCACCTACTACCACACCTACTACACCTACCACCAATTTACCCTCACCTACTCCTCACCTACTACCCAAACCCTCTCCTATATAATGAGCCACTCTGATTTGTAATATAAGATATCAATATCAGACATCAATCAATAATATACATCAATTTATTTTTTATAGGTTTTTATAAGCTACCGTGAACTAAAAATTTCAGCTGGAACATGACTTGGCAAATAACTTACAGCCACAACCACAACAAAATAAATGTCCATACTTTTTTGGGTAAATAACATAATTTATGTCCAAATAATTGGTAGAAAAGTTCAGAGAAACCTTTCCAACATCATTCCGTCCCAAATCAACCAGCATAGTGTGTTCTGCACATTGCTTCTCATCATTTAGCAGCTGACTTTCTAACATCTCATCTTCATCAGATGTCTTCCCTCTTCTGCTAGTCCCCGCCAATGGCCAATTAACAATCTTTTTCTGTCCATAAGAATGGACCAACAAACATGCTTCTTAGTCAGTGTTTACAAAATTACAACAATAGCAATAACAAGCACAAGATCTAAAATTTTGGAAACAACCAGAAGTTGCTAATATTCAAAAGTCAAAACGGATAAATCATACAGTGAACATTTTGTAAGAACCCTATATGAAAGTGGTCAGAAGCAAATTGCCTGATAAATTACCTTTTTTAGATGTGTGAGAACTTCTGGGCTTGAAGCAACAAGAATACACTCTCTAGCCTGATAACAAAGAGAAGATTTAAAAATTGTTACTAGCAATCACCAAAAGAAGGGGCAATATCAGGAAAGTGTTAGATAGTTTCAGAGAAGACCAGACTTGCAAGTAACTCATGTATGGACTTGGATTCACAACTCTCAATGCTCTATAGACTTCAAACGGGTCAGCAAATGTTCGTCGTTCAAAACGCTGACTTAACACAATTTGGAAAATATCCCCAGCAAGAATATGCTCTTTCGCTTGTAGTACTGTGTTCTTGTATTCCTCACTTGTCATGTTCGACTTCTTCAGATGAGGGCCAAAATGCTGAGTATGCAAGTCCACAGAACCTGGAGACAGCCTTGGGCTAACAATTGCAAATCAAACAAAAAACAAGTTTTGTAAATATGAATGACTTTCTGAATTCTATTACATATTTATATAAGAAAGAGTACACTAGTTACTCACGGATCAATATCCAATACTCTGGACACCAACATTTCCAAGCGTTTTATTCCGCCATCATACGCCTTCTCAATGGAAGAGTACTGATCTAACCGAACCCAATGAATTGCATATGCTTTCTGAGGATGCACAGAATACCCAAAAAGCCCTCATCAGAGTTTTGAAAGAAACTCTACAACCCCAAATCCAATCAAGATGGAGCCAAGTCAAAGTTACTGAATTCCTCGAAGACAACTTGCAGATTGATGATTGTAGCCTTTATGTAAACAATTTTGAATTTGACAGATTGATAATATCACCCAACTAAATGTTGAGAACCTATAAAAGGACTAAGCGGAAGTGATTTATTATTCAATAATATGCAGAATAAATTACACAGACTAGCAGTAACATGTCTTGGTAGCTACTAACAAGCAAATTGTATGAATTATGGAAATAAAACTGTCTAGCGACACAGACATCTGTCACTCAGCAAAAGAAAAACAGAACGATTAAACCCCACAAAAAAGACATGCATTTTCCATCTGCTTATGTACTTTTGTCTAAACAGTCTCTGAATTAGAAGGTGCTCTAAGAACTTGCATGCAATATTTACCAATGCTGAAAGGGGTTTAAGAGAATACTAGCTGCAAGATGATTGGATTAGCCATGAGAACAGTGGTAAGACATACATGGTGACTTGAATTATATATTATCTGTAAGAGAGACATTTTTAATGCTGAAAATACCTTCTCTACATGATCAAAAACAATCACATCATCATAGAGACCTAGATGGATATCAGCAAGATTCATGTCATCCTGTGGTGCCCTTGGGAATGGCAGTTTCATCTTCTCTACGTAACGAACTGTGTCATATGAGAAATAACCAACCCACCCACCTGTACATGATAGAACAAAATTTCAGTACCTTTTTTTAATATTATGCAAATGGTAACTGCATTAATAAAAAACACATTGAGTAATATATGGACAGCTTGTTATTTACAGATATGAAAATCAACTGAACAATACATTAATTATACTACTCGAGTTCAGCTAAAGAAATCATTTTCTTAACCATTCAGTTTTACCCAAGATGGCTTCTTCAATAACCAGTGCAGTATGACGCCTAGTAAAAACACCAGAAAAAATTACAAATTACATAGGATTGACGTTCATGAGGCCCAACTGCAAGTTAACAATAGCCATCCCCATACCACAGTTATCATCCTAGGATTTTGGACTAGCTAAGAATGGTATGGCATAAGCTGCACAATAATTATGGAGCTCGCTTCTCTACAAGTTTACAATAAAAATAATTAATAAGGGTTCACCAACAAACCTACGTAACTAAAGAATGTTCACCAACAAAGATCAGTTAGCATGAAACTAAAACAACACATAATCCATGCATGCGTAAAGTATATGATTTAGTTGAATCACACTTTCTTTAAAATCTCCATAAAATGTATCTCCAGTGTTCAATGAGCAAAGCTGGCGAGCCCAAATGAATTTCCAAATATTCTACACAATAAACAATAGCGATGAACAGATTAAAGCTGAGTCACATTCATAGATTGATTTTCACCAATAGATCGATTTTAAAGTGGTTTGAACCAAAAGTACTGAAAATTCAGTAGAAGTAATGTGGACCCATAAGTAAGTTGCAATCATTTGACAGAGTCAAATTACCACAAAATGTATCGGGAAGTTCATCAATAAATTGGGGCCTCCAACTCTCTGAAATACTCCTTGGGATCGACATTGGATCATCAACAACCTTTTCTGTCAAGCACCCCTTTTCATGGTCCAATATTGTAACCTTATTTTCTTTTGCAACAATTTCCATTGCAGGCTGAGCTCCAACCACGCTATAACGACCCTAAAACAATCAAATTGAAGACTAAACCACACATCTAAATAAAATACATAAAGAGTAGGGTTTTACAAAATTATACAAAATTATTATATTTACTGTGAACCCTTCATTAAAGAAACAAGAAAAATACTAAACATCGAATTTTTTATATAAAAACTCAGAATGATGTGTTAATGACATTTTTATAAGGGGAGATTTGGTGATAGACCCCTCAGTGTCTAACTTGTCCTTTAAAAGGACAAAAATTATATAGATCCTTTCAAAACCGCCTAGTATTTTAAAACTTATTTCTTTTATTATAATATCCTCATATACATATATATATATATATGTGTGTGTGTGTGTATTAACTTGTAATCACTCTCTCTCATCTCAATCTCTCCTCTCTGTCTTGCACTTATCACTATTCTCTTCATCGATGCCATCGCTGCTCTCTATCGTCACCACCGCCACTCACCATGAAACTCTTTCTCTACCGTCTTCATCACCACCATCATTTGTTGCATCCACAACTTCAGATCTGAGATCATTCACAATTGTAGTCACTGGAAAATGACGATTTGCGACGGTTTGCAAACCAAAAATCTGAGATCCTTCAGTCTCTCTCTCTCTCTTTCTCTCTCTTCTTCTTCTTGTTCTTCTTCTTCTCCTCTTGATCCTCTGTTTTCGAACTCTGTCTCTCTATCTATCTTTCTTCTTTTCATAATGCTCTGTTCTTTCAACAGTAAAATTTTACTCTGGTTCATGACATAAACTCTTTTGTAAAGCCATTATTGCAGCTTGTTTCAGAGTAAAATTTTACTTTGGATTATAATAAATTTTACTCTGATTCAGAGTAAAATTTTACTCTGAAACTAAAAATCAAAAATAAAAAAAGAGTAAAATTTTATGATTCAAAATAAAATTTTACTGTCATTAAGTAAATCAGTATGTTGTTAACTAGGGTAAAATTTTATTGTTACGAAAACAGAGTACATATTAAATGAACAAACCAGAGTCAAATTTTACTTTTAGATCTATGAACAAACAAACAAAAAAACTCTTAATTTTTTATGGCAATATCTTGATTTCTCATTTTTTTGTCAAATGTTTTTTTTTTTTTTCTTCTAATCTGAAGTTATTGATCTCAAATATGAGTTTGTAAGTATCAAATCTGAGATGGCGGTGATTTAATGGTAAAAATGATGGTTGTCGGCCGACGGTGAGGATGGGTGATGCTAATAGACGATGAAGATGGTAGAGACGATGAACAACCATCGAGTTGGTGGAAAGAGAGAGAGAGCTGTGAAAGAAATGAAAGAAAGAGAGGGTATAATGGTAAAATAAAATACTTAAATAACAAATGTTGTCCTTTATACAAAATTTTATAATTATACGAGAGTTTTGAAAGTACTAAATTTTTTTGTCTTTTTAACAAGAAAAAGGAAGCTGCGCGGGGTTTATGGCTAAATTTACCTTTCTATAATTATAACCATAATAAGAAATCTTTTTACACATTCTGTTTGTAAAATATTCCTTTCAACAATAGCCCATGAATATGATCGTAATTATGAGTAAGTCCTTATCACATTATTCTAATTGTAAATTTTGTATGTAAGTTCTAATTATGTAGTAATTTCCATTTTTAAAACCAATAAGCAGCGAAAAGGCATTTACAACACTGGAAGCACGGAAACCAGGGTCGACTGACTCAAACAGAAAGCTCGGAGCCTCTCGATCATCTTCTTTAACCAAGCATCTATAAGCGAGCACCGGAGTCAATTGATCAGAGAAAATGCATTTGTGAAGCGGAATCAAGTTTCCCTTTCTTGAAGCCTCTTCAAACTTGGTCTCATCCATAACTGGTAAAAGTAAAAATTATAAAAATAAAAATAAAAATAAAAATAAAAAATTCAACTACAATTGAGAAGCTCCATTTTGTTGCACAGAAAATACAGAAATAAAATTTTCAAATCCTAAAGCAACAAACAACAACAACAAAAAAAAAAAAAAAAAAAAAAAACAAGGGTAAATTACACTTAGTACCCTGCACTTTACCAAAATCTCACTTTAGTCCCTTGTCAAGTCAAAACCTACCATTTAAATCAAGTTGCAACGGTTAACAAATTTAATAAAATTTTACCCTTCCATCCATCCATCCATCTACCCTTAACAAATTTAACAAAATTTATCATTTAAATCATATTTGATATTTTTTATTATCTCGTTAAAACGCTTAGACTTTTATTAAAATCTCACTACACTTTGAATTTTCGTTACCCATCATAGATGGACAGAAGAGTAAAATTGAAATTTGATTCAAAAGACCAAAATGAGATTTTGGTAAAAGTGAAAGAGGACTATGTGTAATTTACCCAAGAAAACAATATATACAAGAGAGAGAGAGAGAGATAGAGAGACCTGGGGATGGAGAATGGAGAGAGTGGCATTGCAAAGTTGGAAAGAATGGAAGGGAGCATGAACTTGAACTTCTGCCGGAAATGGCGGCCACCGGCGACAGAAACTGACGGCGGCTTGAGACAGACAAACACTGAGAGCTGCCTAGGGTTTGCATTTTTCACTCCCACAGAGAGAGAGAGAGAGAAACCAGCGACCGAGGCGTGACCGCTGCACAAGTTGCTACTTAGATACTGCTTCGTGTAACCGCACCGCACAGTTGGGCCCTGTAGATGCTTTCCATTTCCAAAAATGCTAGACACCGATAGTTGTATCAAAATTTTAAATGATACTATAGACGCTAATTAATGTATATTAATTAATGATGTAATATAATATAATTTTTTTTTAATATTTATAATATAATTAATGAGTGAGATTAATAATAATATTATAATTAGTATTGTTACACTAATTACTATACTAATTGGTGCATGTAATACCACCATAAAATTTTTACTCAATATTTCATAAGATTTACATTACATAAGTCTCATATATCACATTAAATGTATATTATATGAGCCTTATATATAACATTAAATAAGTAAATACACACCCATATGAGATTTTAATAAAAAATTTAATAGAATTTTAAGATCGAGGAAGGATTCTCTAGAGTTTTTCTTCCTAAAGTTTTCTAGAGTGGTGCATTATGTGGTTAAGATTTAATAACAAGTCACATCAACTTTTCAACATTAAATCTCAACCACACAATATATCAATTTAAAAAATTTTAAAAAAAAAATACTGTAAAGGATCCTTGGTGTTTAAGATCACTACTACTTCAATAATCTCAGCCGTTTGTGGGTATTATAAAAAAAATTATTTAGTGGTCCGGTCCATGCCCCACCACTCACCATGCAGCATGAGTCCAGATCCAATCCTAATTCATACAGCATGTTTCATGCTGGTCTCCAAATTTCTGTCACCAAAAATTAATCACAAGGAAATCGTGACCGTAGACCAAATAACTTCTCGTGTTGTAATGGCTCAGTACATTAAAATTTAAGTTTTAATTAAAAGGTAAATCATATTTTACATTCTTGTGCTGTACTAAATCTCACTTTGGTATATTTCAAATTCTGACAATTAATTCTAGTGTTAATAACTTCTTTTTATTATTTCACTATATAAGTTTTTAACAAAAATTAATAATGTTACAAACATATGACTATAAAATAAGGAAAAAGAAAGAAAATTACCTTCATTTTCGGTTTATACATATTTTGTCCAAAAAATTACATCAAATTATGACTATATTCGATTAAAACAAAAAACAAATTGTGAATGATTAAAGAGATGAATTAGAATTTTGTAAAAATTAAAATCGCAAAACTATGTTTTCCACAATAATACTGTTGCATTTTTTTTAATTTCAAGAACTATATTTTCCTACCTCTTAATCCCCTATTTTCAACATATATATATATATATATATATATATGTAAAATACATTTTCACATGTTTATCACGTGAGACAACTTCTATATAGGTGAGAAATGGGAATGTTTTTTTCTCTCTTATCCTCATTTTGTAATTATATACTTGTCACATGACTAGATTTATAGGTAACAGAAGGAGACGTTGATACTTAACCAGAATAAGATTTTAATGTAAAGTGTAATTTATCCTTAATCAAATATTTATAGTTGTTGGAGACCACCCCATGTGAGGGGTGATCATTTCTCATGTGCTACAACATGTTGGAAGGAGCTGGTCATGTGAAGGAACAGCTGGCCATGTGCAAGGCCAGCCAACCTCTCCACATTCTCTTCGGTCTATAAATGAAGAGGTTGAGAGGAGAGTAGAGAGATAGAGCAAATCAAAAGAGAGTAAGAGATGTGAGGCAGAGAGACCGTCTCTCTCGGTGTGAGAGAGGGAGACGGGTGAGTGGGTGAGTGAGGATAGTATAAGCTCCTCCTCTATTGTAATCTTTCTGTAATCTCTCTATTGTTATAGTGATAACCGGTTACTCTCCCGTAGACGTAGGCATTGAGACCAAACCACGTTAAATATGGTGTCTCCTTGGGTGTGTGTGTTTTTCTGCTTGGTATTGTTAGTATAATGTATAGAGAAAGAGAGAGAATAAATTGTGTATATTGAATCTATATTAAGGAATTGTTTGAGATGAACTAAATAAGTACACTTTTTGTCTTTTTACGAAAAGATGTGCAGAAAAATAGAGAGGTGATGTGATGAAAAAAAGATAAAAAGATGTATTATTTTCAACGTCCCAAACTTGGCCTAAGTATCTGTTGTGTTAGCTCCTTTATATAAGAGATAGTTTACACAAGTTGAGGATTTACAAACCGAAAGTGGCTGAAAATAAAGAAACACAAATGATTAAAGCTAAAGCCTAAAGTAATCACTAAACATAATATTATAATATTATACATTAACAACATTATCACACTAACATCCCCCCTCGAACTCAAGAATGATAGGTACATACTAACTTGAGTTTGGAGAGAGTGACAAAATGGGAAAATAAACAGAAAATAAAATAAAATAGGATAGGAGACATTGTATGGTCGTGTCAGACCGTTATAGAAGACACTATGTGGTTGTGTTGGATGTTGTAGAAGACACTGTATAGTTGTGGAGGACCGTTGTAGAAGACACAATGTGGTCGTGTTGGACCGTTGTAGAAGACACTGTATGTTTATGAAGGACCGTTGTAGAAGACACTGTGTGGTCGTGTCGGATCGTTGAAGAAGACACTGTGTGGTCGTGTCGAACTGTTGTCGAAGACACGGTGTGGTCCTGTCGAACCGCTATAGAAGACACTGCATGGTCATGTCGGACTGCTGTAGAAGACACTGTGTGGTTGTGGCAGATATATATATATATATCGTCTTTAAAAGTTGCACCAGACACGTGGCTTCGAGCGTCGTGTCTGGCGCGCGGTTTACGTGACCGATAGAACGTCATGTCTACCTCAGCTCTCGCTCCCTCTTTGTCATCTTCGTCTCTTCGCTCTCTTTTTAAATCGAGGCCATTGAGAGAGACAGAGCACAAAGACTACAAACCACTCTGCAACCCTTTTCTTTGCATCCTTTGAACCACTCTACAACCCCTTTCTGTTTACACCTCTGAGATGGCCTTTTCTCGTGATTCTCTCACTCTTTTTCTAGACCTCAACGAGTCCACAAGAGAGATAACTCGTTCTGTAGCCCTTAAACCTCAACCAAGCGCCCTTCTGCTGTCCCTTGTGCTCAACTATCCAGAAATGTCAGTTGAGCAGATAATGGCAACACAATCGGACATCGAGGCTAACTCGTATACGCTGAAGTCATGTGTGGAAACCATGACTGTGGTCACTAACTTGTCTGGTCGACTACAAAACATGAAGTTTGAAGTTTATCAACTGTCAACGCAACTCTCCTTGCTTCAATGAATGTATAAAGATGCTCGAGAAGAGATTAGCTCACTGAAGAAGGAGAATAAAGAGCTGAAACGGCAGGCCACCTCCAAGGCCCGATTCGGAGTGCCCTCATACTCCGCATTTGACGGCTAGTGAGGAGTAATTGCATTTGGAAGCGCTGCCAAGGCCGAGGCAGAGCCGTCAAGAGTGGCAAAGGCGAGCGACGAAGCTGGTTGCAAATGAAGTTGGGGTGTAAGCTTTGCTGCCGGGTTGGTACTAGAGGAAAGCGAAATGCTTTATTTTGTTATGATGTTGTGGTTTTGTTTTGTTTTGTTTTTTTTTTTTTTGGGTAACTCTCTGGGGTAGAACGTTGATCGGGGTTGATCCCCGACAAGAATAAAATGAGTTTATTGTGCAAATCTGTATGGCATGAATATCACAATACTGAGCAGAAAAATCAAATGGAATGAATGTAGTTTTGAGTTTGGTTTTTTTTTTTTTTTTTTGAATGGAAAAATGAAAATAAGAAAAGGGACTGGGGTGGGGGAAAGAAGAAGAAAATGATGGGATGTTGATGGAGAAGAATATAAAATAAAATAAAGTAATGACCCGTAAGCAAGGTTTTAAAAAGCGGCCGCAACCGTTACGTAACGCCGTTACGTAACGGTTTTGGCGGTTACCGCCACCCGTTACGGCCGCTTTTGCAGTGTGATTGAGATTCACAGGTGTGTCGGCTGTAGCGGCTACCGTAGCGGTCGTAACGGTGCCGTAACAGCCATAACGGCATGTTACGCACCGTTACGTAACGGTGCCAAATTGTTTCTTTAAAAAAAATACAAAAAAAAAAGCTGAAAATGGGGGAAGAGGGATAGAGAGAAGAGGGAAGATAGAAGAGAGAAAATGGAGGAGCAACAGATAGAGAGAGAGAAGAGGGAAGATGAAGAACATATTATTGATTTGTTGAAACTGTAAGACCTATGCTATTCTATTCAGCTGTTATCACTAAATCATTTTGTTTGTGTGTGTCTATCTATATATTGTTTGAAAATAATAATAATAATAATAAGTGTGGTCATTATCTATTTGGCTTGGTTAAAATATGTATATATATATATATATATTTAGGCTTTTATTTATTCTCTTACTTTTGTCATTGTTTATCTTATATATAATAGTTAGTGATTGATTTTTTGTATAATATAAAGTCATTAATTATTAAAATAAAATGAAAAAAACTCAGTTTATAGTGATTTAGAAATATGAAATATATTGGATCATACTTAAAAATTTGCAAAAATTGATCAATATTTATTTTTAACCCAATAAATATGATCATGGAAAAAAAATATGCGTATCGGTAAATTTTTTTCAAATTGTGCGAAAAATAAAAAAATTCACGGTTCCGATTACCGCAACCGTTACACTACGGCCTTCACACCCCGCAACCGCAACCGCGTCACCGCCACCGTTACGGCGACCGCAACCGCTTTTCAGAACCTTGCCCGTAAGAGACATGCGCAGGTGGGTTAAAGAATAAATAAATAAATAAAACAAAAACAAAAAGGAAAATATGGAAATATTAAAAAAAAAAAAGTGTTGTGGGTATGTTAGGAGTGGGGAACATGGGTGTGATAAAGAAAGAAAAAAAAAAAGAAAAAAAAAAAAGAGAATGGGTTCACTGGAAGTTTGTTTTCGCTCATTGTGGTGAGGGCTATGGTGGTCAGAGTGAGTAATAGAGCGATTGACAAAATGAAACAGGTCTTGAGATTCGCACAATAGACATCATAAGTGTGAGTTTTGGTGAATGGAAAGGCTTTGAAGAGGTGAGTATAGGAACTGGCGGCGAAGCTGAGGACGTTTCCGATGGCCATGAAGGAGTAGAGGGAGTTGGCGGTGCGAGTTTTGCAGTGGTCGCCGCCGGAGATGTCGGCTAGGAGAGCTCGACAGGGGCCTTGGAGAGTGTTGTTGGCCACGTCGAGGATGGTCTGCGAGGTATGACAATAAAACAAAGATGTTCCTTGCCCATATAATGGAACCAAAGATGACTGGGTTTCCTCATCTAATTCAGAGGAAGAGGAGGCTTGGACATGAAGCCACTTGTAAATGCAAGGCCAGTAATATAGGTGACCGCAGAGGGTGACCACAGGTTCATGTGCCGAGTCTAGGCAAATATTGCAATCAAAGCAGTCATTCACATTTTCTGTAGCTATTGTTGGAGTTGAAATTGAACTCAACTTTTGCATCAGTAAAACATCTTATTCAAATTGGGTAGTATGTTCTTGGATGTTTTGTTCATAGGCCATCAGATCGATGAAGAGAGAGGAAGAGTGTCACGCCACGTATTTTATTACTCGGATAACATTACCAATATTCATTAATTAAGTCCATTTACAAATAACATTTCTTCATTGGATGAAATGATGAATAATTAAATATACATATTCCCTCTCGTTATACAACAATGACATTTACATATAAATAAAAAAAATGCCCTGAGGTTTACAATAAAAGAGAGGACACTATTCTTTGTAAAAAAATAGTACTCAACCAAACAACAAATGAAATAGTACAATCCATCACTACATTACACTTATGAAATGGTAAAACCCATTGTTTGATCTTCAAATTCGAAAAGCATTCCCTGTACATATATACAGACAGGGGGTGAGCAACCACTAGCTCACCAAACAATCTCATATTAAAACATTAGAAGATATGCGGGTACCAAAATACTCATACATATACGTGAAATCATATCATGTCAAAACCATATGATTTTATTACATAGTCTCTTAAATCCAATTTATTTAATTAACCACAACAAGTTAACTTAAATAAATAAACATGTTTTAATAGCAACAAAACATCATTTTCAATTCATTCAATTATCTCATTATCAATTGAATCAAATAATTAAACAATTCATCAAATCCATTTTATACATTATTATGAGACAAATGCATATGTCTTTTCATACTCAAAATATTTTTCTCATCTTTTGAAAATCTTACGCACAATGCCAATTTAAAAACACATTAATCCAACAATTTCAATAAAATTCCAAGATGGTAAATAAGACTCAAGTAATCCCTAAGCTGGTGTCTGCAAGTAGACTATACAAGTACTACCAATTTGTCATTTTTACCAGTATTAACTGGAAGGCTCGACACCTATCCACGCGATTTTCTGGTCTTTCACCAAGGACATATAGGCCAACTTAATCAAATATCTACACCACCTTTTAAGACTTAACATCGTATTTACCAAAAATAAAACAATAGATCTTGTTTCATAAAACAATCTCTTTTAAAACCATAACCTTCCAATGCAAGATTAAAAATCAATTTCAATAGTGGTTCGATAAAATGATAATGCAAAATGTACAATCCTCCACACAATTCTCCATTGTGATCAATTTCCATATCTCTATTAATGTAATATCATGATACAATCCCAAGAGATAATATAATAATGCCAATGTCCATGTATTTATCACATGTAAATCAATAACTTCTAACTTAGTCTTTCAAGACAATTCAACAATATTTCTTATATAAAACAAACTTCCAAAGTCAAACATTTTCTTACATTTCTAAAAATCTTCTCATTTAAATACCAACATGGCAATCCCCTACCAGTTATCAAAACTAAAACTTCTAAGCAATAGGTTCATCAATAGCAATAACATATGACGCCAAAGTGGGTTCAAGTTTTCATCGATATCTAACTCACATACTTATCAATGAAATGTAATTACAATATTTTCAAAACTCATCCCCATTCCAAACATTAAATAGAATCAAATTCTCATTTTTCGCATGTAAGTGAAACCTCGAGATCTTCAAGTTCAATCATAATTCTTAATAAGTATAAGTGAATATTCTAACATTTAATCAATTATATCAAAATCTTCTCTTGACTATAAATATAAAACATAATGTGAGTGTTCACTTTCCGCTTATCAACATCAACCGCATCAAATTAAACCAAGGAAAAATAAATAAATAAATAAAAGTTTTGATAACTCATTCTTGTTTTAATCCAATTCATCAATTTGCTCCAAACGAGCTAAAATCATATTCTTTTCTTTTATTGTCAAAATCCGCCAAAACAATTCGAATATCTCATATATGAATTTTAAGTATTATTATGATAACATAACTCAACTAGTAAAATTATGGACCAAATACCATATCACATCAACTTAATCTCGCTTATTTCTCCAAATCTCATTCTTGGTCAACATCATCACTTTTAATCTCACAATATTAAAAGTTAGGAATTTAAACCCAATAACACCTCTTTAATTATGAAGGATTTTAAATATTAACCAAACTAATTTAACTCATCAAATTAGTAAATCCATTAAGTTCACCATCTTCCAAATTAATAACACCAAACATAAATTCACATGACTCATCACTCAAAATACCCCCCACATTTCATGCCTAGTCAATTTTCCCAAATCTCTACAAACCACAATTTCACAACTTTTCTAAAATTAATAAATTAACATTTAGAAAACATCATGAATATCACACTTTTAGAGTATTAAATTCCAAAATCAATCTATAATCTCAACTTAACAATTCACACCATATTCATCAATATCAATTTATTTTTTTTCTCAAAAATAAATTCCAAAACTCAAAGATGAGATAAATATTCCAACATTATTTTTTCAAAATAAATTATCTAACCATAATATGAAGTACAACTCATACAACTATTTATTTTATTTTATTTTCGGATTTTTAACAAGTATTTCCAACACAAGATGATTTTTCCAAATCAATTTCAAAATAACAATATTCTTAACATTTTAACATAATTTATCTTCCAAAAATTACCAAACAAAATATATATATATATATATGTAATGCCTCCTATGAATATATATTTTCTCAAAATAACCCTAACATATTTTTAATGTAATAATATGAAGAAAATTCCTACCTCAAATATGAAGAAAAGCAATCCGAAAATGCAAACATCACTCGATCATGAATCCGAGAACACCATTGTGAAGATCATGACGAGCTCTCCAACTCTCATTTACAACACTTTTGTAAAATCTTACTCTAAAGACTCTCATTTGAAGCTCAAAGATTAAGCAACAACGGAGAACAAAACATAAACAGAGAGAGAGATGAGAGCAGCTGGTTTATTCCCTCACCAAACTCCACACCGAGAGAGTAATAATAGGCAGGCTATGTATATGCTTTTGTTCCCTCCCCTCATGCACACTACTTCTCTCTCTATGTTATCTCTAAATAAAATAAATCCTTCACTCATCATCATCACCTCGCCTGAATTGAACACCCTAGAGAGAGAGAGCTCCCCTTTTGAATCACTTACTCCAAATGTCTATCCCACCATGCAAAAACAATAATAAAATAAATATCCCACTTACCAACCCCACTAAAAACATCATCATGCTATAATATATCCCACCCATAATCCATCATCATATATTCTATTTTCCACCCAAAACTAAATTTCAAATTCTGTTGTACACTAAACGGAACACCGATCAGTTCGTAAATTTTCATAAAATAAATACTCATCATTTATTTCTGAAATTTTTATCCAACGTGCTAGACTCATATGGGAATAACATATAAAATTTCATAATTTTCTGAGATCGGGAACTATTTTTAAAAAATACAAAACCAAACTATTTTCGCACAGAATTTACACAGCACTCAAATTCAAAAATTTGCTCAATTAAATTATGCACTGGCTATTTAAAAAATAAAAAAATAAATAAATTGGGTCACTACACAGAGAGAGAATGGGGTAAGCGATTTTCTTCAAACTTCAATGGCAGAAGAGAGATGGATCGATACAGTGGAGTGAAGGTATGTGTAGAAAACTCCAGCGAGCAACGAAGGCAAGGTTGCTGGTCGATTGCACGCCGATAAGAAAGAAATATAGGCCTAAATCTTATAGCTCTGATACCATGTTAGTATAATGTATAGAGAAAGAGAGAAAATAAATTGTGTATATTGAAGTTTACTCCTTTATATAGGAGAGAGTTTAAACAAGTTGAGGATTTACAAACCGAAAGTGGCCAAAAGTGAAGAAACACAAATGATTAAAGCTAAAGCCTAAAGCAATCACTAAACATATTATTATACATTAACATATTATAATATTATAACATATTATAATATTATACATTAATAGCACTATCACAGTAACAGGTATAATTTCTGGGAGGTCTTGAGTGGGATCCCCGATCCCCAACAAGTGGTATCAGAGACTCTGTATACACCCCATTTTGACCGGCCTTAAGACTTGGGCCTTTTTTTTTACCACCCGATGATGAAACTTGGAATATGCTATTTTATGAATTTCTCAGTAGAAAAATCATATTGAAGTTTTAATCCCAAACCTCACCCATTTTGGCCAAATTATCAATTTGTAGTATTTTATAATTTTATGTGTGTACATATTTTTAGGTGGTGCTATATAAATTGATACATTTTAGCTATTTTGATAAATAGAACATAATAATAAAAAAATAATAGAGTATGGTCAGGGTATTTTTAGGACGAAGATATCATTATGAGGATGGGTTTTGTGGGATATATTATGGAGATAGCATGTGATGTTGTTTTGATGGTTTAGAATATACAATTAGAGCAAATGTTCAAAGTTGATGACTCTCTCTCTCTCTCGTGGGGCATGAGAGAGGAGCGTTTATCTGAGCAAAAGAAAACACACACACATGGGGTGGGCTCTCTCTTTCTTTTCACAATGATGGGTTGGTGGCAAAGTTGTATAGATTGATTATTGATGGTGGGGGAGTATAAAAAAAATGACACTAAAAGCACATGCATGAGGACATTATATCTATCTCTCTTTGGGTGTTGAATTCGGTGGGAGTGGGGTTCAAAGGTGGGTGAAGAATTTGATTATTTGAGAGAGAGAGAGAGAGAGAGTGGTTGAGTGGTGGAAGAGAATTAAAAAAATAATATCTCTCTCTCTCTTGATTCAGATGAGAGTGGGTGGTGTGTAGCTGTATAGCATGTGGTGGAGGATATTTTAAAGAAAACTCTCGCTCTTTCTCTCATACATACATTTGGCATGGAAACATGCATGAGGAGGCTTGTCTTGTTCGATTAAGTATACACAGGAGCTAAAAAAAAAAGAGAATTCTCTTTACATCTCTCTTTTTCGGTTCTTTTTTGGAGGGCATGGCAGAGAGCATTTTTGGGGCTAAGCTAAATACGCACAGAGAGAAGTAAAAAAAAACACGCACACACACACATGGGGGCTCACGCTGGCTCCCTCTCTCTCAACTTGATTTCTTTCTCTCTCTCTCTCTCTCTCTCTCTCTCTCTCTCTCTCTCGGTGTGCATGTGTAGAGACCCTAATTTTTTTTTTATTACATTTGAAAACCCTGAGCCTTAGGGTAATAGCATTTTAACCCTAGTTCCGTAAAAATCTGTGTAAGGGCCCAAGTAAAGAATAATTTCTCCGTGTGTTACCATAATTAAATCATAGAACACCACTTTATGATTGGAACTATCCTAAAACTTGGTTTTATTTATTTACCTCATAATTTCTAAATTAATTCACACATTTAGTCTTATTTCTAATTTTTTTTATTATTGTTCTTTCATTAATTATTTATTTGAATGGGATATTATTGTGTACTTGAATATATACATAGTTTATATATATATATATAATATTGGTAGAAGAGTGGGTTGATAACAACAAAGAAGTAAATAAAATAAATAAATAAATAAATAAATAAATATCTAGATATTTAGTCCCTTAGCCATTAAGCTACCTATATTATATAAATTGAGAGTTGGTCCCAATCCACACCCACGTTTTTCATCAGCTCAAGGAGGGGGTGAGAGAGGGAGAGTTTGCTCAAGGGAAGTCAAGGGGAGTAGAGAAGTGAGAAGAAAAAAAAAAAGAGACTTCTTGAAGGTAAAAAATACACCTCTCCCTTGTCTTCTCAAAATTTTTTTTTCGTTACCCATCTCATCCTATTGTCCAGATGCTCCCTTGGGTTATGTATTAATGGTAAATTGAGTTTTTGGTGTGTATGCATGCGTGGGTGTGAATTGGTGACATTGTCTTACAATTTTATTCAAAATATGCACTGCTGCAATTTCTAATATTTAAAAGAAATATCAAACCTGTCTATTTCTCAAATCTGAATTTATTGTAAGATAATTGGTGTGTTTAGAGCTTGTGACAATTTTATTAGCCCCTAATTGTGTGTTTTTAGGGCTTGAATAATTTGTTGAAAAATCTGGTTCTGAATCTCTGAAAAACAGTCCACTTTTAGTAATTTTATAAAATTCTATAAAAATCATCTCGTGTTGGTTCTTTTGTCAAAATTTAGAAATCTGAGTCCTCTTTCCAACAGATTTTATTTGAGTGAAAACCATCGGGTAGATTGAGAGAAACGCTAGTTTTCCCAATGGGTGACAAATCTGGACAGGTTTTTGAATATAGCTTGTGGATGAATTTCTGGAGGTGCTATGCACATTCTGTGAATTGGAATTGAAACTAGACAGGTTAATTATTATTTCTGTGCAATTTCAGCCCCTAATCTGACCTAGAAGTATTTTTACCAAAGCGTTCTTGTTAGCCCTGCAGAACCGATCGGTGCTGGAAATTGTGTTCTACTATGTGATTTGTCTCTAAGTGTTTCAGGCCTTTTTAATGTTATTTCTTGCTTAACTATACTTCTGTACTTATGTATGATGATCATGGACTATATTTCCTCTAGTATGTTTTTCCCATACTCGTTTAATTGACCAAATTACCGAATGTGACTAAATCACCTAGCAAAAGATCTAATAAATGGGAAATGATAAGGGGTTGGCAATGGGTGACGTTTATCTTAGTGTTTTAGAACAATTTTATACATATGCATGACATGAATTATGATGGGGTTGATGGGGTTAATACCAAATGAGTTAAGTCTTGCGTAAGCAGTTTAAGCGAGCCCCTAGGTTGACTTGGATGTATTCAGACTCTATGCGGTGGTTTCAGGGTGTAAGCGAGCCCTTTGGTATGGTATGTACATGGTGTAAGTGAGCCCTTTGGTATGGTATGTGCAGGGTGTAAACGAGCCCGAGGCACGATTTGGGTGTAAGCGAGCCCACTTGTTGGCCGTCCCTTTTGAGGTCCATCAACGCCACTGACAGGTAAATAATCGGAAAGTGGGCATAGGTGGTAAGGTCTGCAAAGCAGCAAAAGGGGGAGTTCTGAATAGTCTGGTGTTCAATCCTTGTGGTTGGGTAGAAGGACCTCTTTGGGGGGGGGGGGTCCTAAATGCCTAGTCTAACTACTGATTTATAAAGCCTTAATGTAAGTATGTTATGTTACTTGACTTGTTTTGTGTATGATTGATTGATAGAAGATGTGGGGGTGTGTGTGTTTTTACTGGGCATTCCAAGCTCATGGCGTGTCATGCCAGGTGAAGAAGCAGCTTACGACGGGGAAGGTTATCCCGAAGACAATCAAGATGAAGTTTTAGAGCCGTGGTTCACTTGAAAATTAGACTAGTAGTTGTTTTTGTGTTCTCTCTTCTTTTACCTTTTGGTTTGACAATATTTGTAAACCTCTAGTGGAACTCAGATTAGTTATCCATGTTATAACTCCGCTTGTATGTGTATATTAACGTATTGTGGTTTTCTATTTTGTTTGAGCTGTACTTTATATATTTCTCTTACGGTCTCAAATTTTGGAGCGTGACAGCATGGGCAGAGAACGTGAGGGGAGCTGAGCAAAACAATATACACAAACACATAAAGATAGCTCTCTCACTCTCTCAGACGACTCGACCAACCTCTCTTTCTTTCTCTATGAACATCAGCCACGATCTCTCTCTCTCAGGGGCCAAGAAAAATGTTCAAAAGCTGCATGTGCTCTCTCTCGAATAGCTCCCTCACTCTCTGACTCTTTATCTATATCTCTCTCTCTATACCATGCCACCACCACCATCGATGTAAAGGAGAGAGGAGGATCATGCTGTCGCTGGGGCGGAGCCCATTCCATATAACTCATCATTCTCTTCTTCATCCTCCTAAGAGTTTTGAGACAAAGCAATTAAAGCGACGGTGGTGAGTAGACCGAACCAGAGGACGAAAGTGCCGAAACTAGAGTGATCTCGGTGGAGAAAAGCGATGCCGTGGGTGAAGAGATGAAGAAAATGGGTTGGTAGATGGAAAAGAGTTATCAAACTGGAAGGAATTGAACTGGGAAGCTCGGCTTCCAGCGAGTTGACGGCGTTGACGGCTCCATTAGATTTCAACACATTAGCAGACGGATCATCCCAAACGACCTCCTTGTCAATTGGGATGAGTCCCTGTACAAGTTATTGATTCCCGAATCCCAAACAGTGTACTGCCCTTTTATGGACTGTTTGGCCATGTTGGTTAATGATTCCGGGGAGGTCATAAAGAAGATAGAGTGCCCTGCATGCTGGAGATCAATCTGTGCAAAGTGTGGTGTTTCGTGGTATTTGGAATTTACATGTGAGGAGTTTGATTTACGAATCCATGGGCCAGCAAATGAGATCTTCATTGTGTCTAAAGTTAGACTATTCATCGAGTTCCTCGGACAGTAAGGGGAGTTCAGCAACTCTATGCACTGCAGTTTCTTCAGCCAAAGAAATCGATGAGGAGTCCTCAACGGATCTTGACTTAGACTTTGCTCTTTATCTTGGGAATGAGAAGGTATCCAGCCCAAACAAATTTGCAAGCTCCAATATGAAAGTAATTGATTTGCAGCCCAATCTGGAGCTGAGTCTCTCCACTGGGCCCACTGAATCTGATATCACTTGCATCCGTTTGAGCTACAAACCGTCTCAAAGTGTGGTGGAGATGCCACTGGCCATTAATTAATTAGTTTAATTAGAATTTTATAAATCTAATAAGTTAGTTCTAATTTGTAAAAATTAGGTAAAATAGTTAATTAGTTTAATTATTAATTAGTTAGTCATAGTTATTTAATTAGATTATTTAATTAGATTATCTATTTAACTAATTAATTAGTTTAATTATTAATTGGTTAGTCATAGTTATTTAATTAGATTATTTAATTAGATTAGCTATTTAACTAATTAATTAGTTTAATTATTAATTAGTTAGTCATAGTTATTTAATTAGATTATTTAATTAGATTATCTATTTAATTAGTTAATTCATGTTGAAATTAATTAGTTAACTAGTTTAATTAGTTACTCTGTAATTCATTAGTTAATGTAGTTAGCTAATTAGCGTTGTATTGTACTTATTTAATTAGCTTAAAATAGTTACTTAAATTAGTTCATTATTATAATTACCTAATTAATTAGCTTAGCATAATTAATTATTTACTTGTTGTAATAATTAAGTAGCTTAGGTAACTAGCTAATTTATTCAAGTTTTGTAATAATTAGTTTAGTTTAGTTAGCTATTAGTTCATTCGGACCCTCCTGTGTGAGGGCGCAAACTTGTAATAATGTGTATGTCTTCCAACCCCACGTTTTTCTCCCTTTTATTTACCAGCTTATGATGGTTAGATTAGGGGTATCATCATGTTTTGTTTAGCATGCTTCATGTTTGAATCCATTTGTAGTGCATGCACCAGGGCTCGGTTCATCATTCTCATTTACATTGTCGTTTCAATACTTCTTTGAATACATGCTTAGAACGCATGCGATCAAATCATTTCATATGCCATATCAGTAGCCGAGCCTAGTAATTGCATATCACATGTGTTGCATATCATGCATATTTTTCTAACTTTGTTTTGTAGCTGTTAGAGGAACGTCGGTAAATCTGTGAGTTGTTATGCTTTAGCATCTCGTTTATAGATAATTTTCTTATTATGTTTAGCATCTTACTATGAGGCTAATTGCTTAAATGATAAACTGTTTGAATGGTTGTGGATGAAGACTTGTTGCTTGAATTAGAATGATTCGATGAATGTACGTTTTAAGCCCACTTTATAGTGGCAAATTCACAAACTTTAAGCCCACTTGAGATGGCAAATTCAAACCGTTTCGAAAAGCAAACGTGAAATTGAATTGTTCTAATTTGAGCAAACTAGTCTATACCTTGTGTGTACACATCACATAGTAATGCTAGCCTAATAATTAGAACATGAACATATAAGAAAATAAAAGTCATATCATGGTTAGTAAAGGCCGATCTTTTGATCAGGTGAGCAGGTGTGCTCAATTAATAACCTTCCCCCTTCATACCTAAGGTTCTGAGCCAAGCATCATTGGTTATGATGAACAGTGGCCTGGGCACGAGTCACGGGTTTCCTAATTTTTCCAAAATAAATATTAGGTGGCGACTCTAAGATCTGATGACGCAGTCCATTTTTGACAAAATTGCAATAAAATAGATTTTCAATGAAAGTTTCCAAATCAGGACTCTTATCTACGTTTCATATTGCACTAGTGAGACTAGATCAAAGAGATCGAGGGGGTCCAAACTATTTAACGCGCACGAGTACCCCCCGGGCATGTTACAGCCTCGTCAGTCGTTTTTCGGAAAAACAGAGGGTGTTTTTCGAATCTGCCCAGAAATCAAGTTGTTCAAAATTCACTATTGAGCTTACTAGGAGGAAGATTTCGATGAGAGGAGTCCAAAACTACAAAGTTGGGCCCCAGAAGAGCCTACACGCGCCCTCACGCGCCACCTGAAGAAGGCGCGTAAGTCCCAGTCGCAGACACCCGCCACACACGCCGTTTAGTGTACCGGCTCGTCATTTTAGTCACACACACGCGCCCTACGAGCCCACGGAAGGAAGAAGGCGACTGATCTGTACATGTGGGTAACGTCACAGATATGCCACACGTAATCTGGCAGCCCACGTCAGCATCAGGTCAACCACGTCAGTGCCACGTAACATCCAGGTCAGCGCATCGACACGTGGCAACCACGTCAGCACCAGGTCAGCACACGTGTCAGCCAGTCTGTGCCACGTCAGCTGACACGTCAGCACGAGAGAGTTATCCAGTACTACGCGGCGAAGGTACAAGCTGCAGATCTGAGGCGTCTAAATTATTTTGACTTGATCTGAGCCATTTGAAGTCCGATTTTGGCAATTCAATAGTGGTTTACAACTATTTGGAGTATTCCGGACACATCCGTACGGTCAGATTTTTTGAATCAGAGTTTCTGTAAAAGAAAGAAGATCAAAATGGCAGGAAAAAGGTACTGATGCAGAGTGATGTCATCTGGCAGTGGAACACGGAGCATTCCCTAAACTTCTGAAAATTGCAATTTGGCCCAGAATTTTCAGAAAATTATGGTGTGGCCCAACTTTTGGGGAAATTTTTCAGTAAGGTCCCCCGAAATGCATCGAAGGTTGGTCCTAGCTAAACAGACCATTCCGGACGCAACCGCAAGGTTAGAATAGTGAGATTTTGAATGGTTTTTTGAAGATTGTCAAAACATGAGGGTTTGTCATCTTTAATAGTTGAAGGGAGGTTGTCGGATATTGTGGAACCTGCGAATTCACTAAAGAGGTTAGAATGGGCAGATTCTAACCAGATTGGACAACCAAATATAGATCGAGATAGATCATTGGAGACTAGAGGAGATCAAGCTTGATCAAGTAGTGGATCGAGGAAGATCAGGAATGGTCAGGGGCAATCAGAGAATTGCAGAGATGATTATCTTCGGAGTTCATTGGAAGATCTGGTTTAATCAGGAGAGAAAACCATTCATCGAGGAGAGATGATTTGGCAACAAGTACAGGCTAAGGAAAATGTTGTGGCTGTTGGAGCTATTATAAACGAGTAGGTACTGGTGGTATATGGACATGTAAAACAATAGTTACAGAGGAGCATACTAAGCGCAGAAGCACAAATACAGACATGTAGTAGTGCAAGGGTACACTAGAGTGCTGTACAGAGGCGCAGGCAGAGTGTGCAGCAACGGGTTGTTAAAAGTTCACAGGAACTTCCAGATAGAGAAATTGAGACGAATAAAACGCAAGAGTGCGCACCAATGGTGTGGCAAGTCCTTTTTTTTTCCTATGGTGGTTTCTTTAGTTCTATAGCAGCGGAGGATAGAGTTGATGCGGATCTCTTAAGCGAGCTCGACGCAGGGAGACCAAAAGCCATGGGTGCAAGCACTATGCAAGGAATTGCATAGCTGACGATGCTTTAACAGATGGAGCTACTGTCAACCATTAATCTACTGAACAACAAATCAGGGATTGCAAAGGAGCAGACGACAAGCGTATGGGAATGCTAGAAGGTTGTTCAGAAGTGCAGAAGGCAAATACTGATAGTTTAGAGGAAAAGCTCCGAGCAAAGAAAATCGAGGATGTTGATGGGACAAACAACGAGTTTTCTATTGCTCTAATGACTGGTCGTGCGAGGTGATGCATGTCAGTCAAGGGCATCCTTGGCAGGGGGTGCAGGACATCCAATCAGGGGGTGTCAGATATCTTGGTTACGCAAGTTCAAGCATAGCAAGTGAAAACATCTGAGACAGGAAGCGTAGAAGAGATTTGTGGAAGATAGGAGCAGAGGCTCTCTCCAAATCAGACAGTGGTGTGAGTTGAGTTAAGGATGTAGGATTCTCTCCTTCTCTTGTATCTCTGGTGTATTATCTCTAGCTTAGGGGATGCAAGCGTCTCAGTGAGGAGATACAGATTATGTTGGTTTTTTGGGCGTGACAGAGCGTGACAAGATTAGCAACAGTGTGTGCAGTGTATCACCTTACATGGATTAAGAGGGTGATTTGTTAGAGATCACCCTATGTGAGGGGTGATCATTTCTCATGTGCTGCAACATGTTGGAAGGAGCTGGCCATGTGAAAAAACAACTGGCCATGTGCAAGGCTAGCCAATCTTTCCACCTTCTCTTCAGTGCATAAATGAAGAGGCTGAGAGGAAAGTAGAGAGATAGAGTAAACCAAGAGAGAGTGAGAGATGTGAGGCAGAGAGACCGTCTCTCTTGGTGTGAGAGAGGGAGATAGGTGAGTGGGTGAGTGAGGATAGTGTGAGCTCCTCCTCTATTGTAATCTTTTTGTAATCTCTCCATTGTTATAGTGGTAACTGGTTACTCTCCCGTGGACGTAAGTATTGAGGCCGAACCACGTTAAATATAGTGTTTCTTTGGGTGTGTGTGTGTTTTTCTACTTGGTATAATTTCTAGGAGGTCTTGGGCGGGATCCCCGATCTCCAACAATAGTTACACCATCGCATTATATTAGAAAAAATATATAATTAAATTATATTACTATTAATATTCAATTAATGTGATGAAAAATATAATCTAATTACCAATATTTGATTAATATGATCCGATTATGTAATTATTAATATTTAATTAATTTTATTTTTTATATAAATAATCTATTCGACAGCCCCACAAAATGAGTGGTTGTATTCCGCTCTGGAAGATTATAGAAAGCTATATCTCTTATTAAATAGTTTGGACCATTATCTAATTATTTTACCTGATAAATTTTTTTAAAATAAAACATTATGATAGACAAATATTAACTCACACAGTATATATTATGTTTTTAAATTATTTAATAATTGATTTTTATTTTTTTATTATATTTAATTGATCGTATAATGTTATGTGTCCTTATTACACTAATAATATGTATGATTAGTAAAATTATTAAATTAATATAATAATGACACTAGAATCACGTAATGCGTGTTACATTATAGGTTAAAAATTATAAATTTAATAAATTAATAATTAAAAATAATAATAGATAAATATATAATTCATATAAAATTTATATTGATATTGCTCAATGTATGAAATACAATACGTTTAATTTATATAAACTCTAGTCATGTGTACAAAGTCCCGTGCACATAATTTCTATCATTTAAAAATAATCACTTAACTTCATAAAATTTGTAAACTATCACATTTTTCATTCAAAATAATATTTAGTGCACACTCAATTTTTAAAATAACATGGTATTGAAAAGAGATAAAAAGAAAACGAAGGTATTCAAGTCATTTTATATGCCATTAATGTAACTGAGTGATGCGTTTTACTTCATAAACTTACAGTTATTTTCAAATAAGTGAATTCAAAACTTAGAACTAGTGTGAGAAATGTTTTTTCAATAAAAAGATAAAATGAAAGTATCGAAATCATTTCACATGTACCATTAATATAAGTGAATGATACATTTTAATTCACAAACTTTAAGTTAAATAGTTATTTTCAAATAATAATATCCAACATGACTGAGGCTATGTTTGAAGTGATACTAAATTAATCAAAAAGTCAAAATATAAATACAAAAATTTTATCCATTCTCTCTAATTTTTTTCACTTCTTTTAATAAAAAAACTAAAAAGCTATTGTAAAAAAGTAATTTTCAAACAATGGAGTTTTTTTAATAAATTTTCTTTCTAAGAGTTTTATTCCGTCCAATCCATATTCTTTTTTACTATTCATTAGATCCTATTTGAGGTAAGAAGACCAAAACATCCTCAATCTCTCTTGCCCTCTATTAATGTTGATATTAATGTTGATTGTCATTATATTTTGGTAGTTCACATACATTGTTGACCGTCATTATATTCATATTAATTTGAAATAAATTTTTATCATTGTATTGTCAATTATATGATGCGAATATTCACATCATTATAATCACATTAATTTGAAGTAAATTTTTGTCATTGTGTTGTCAATTACATGATGTGAATATTCATACTAAAACATACGAATGTGAATGTTCACATCACTATATTAGATGAGAGAGAATGTTCACATGTTGTGAACGTTCACATCACTACATGTTGTGAATAAGAATGTGTTGTCACTTAAAAATTTAATGAACGTTATTTGTAATGTATTGTCAATTAAATATAAGAAGGTTCACATGTTGTGAACGTTCATATCACTACATTAGATGAGAGAGAATTTTTCAGAAAGGTGTTGTGAACGTTTATATCAGATGAGATAGAATGTTCACATTATTTTTAATATGTTGTCAATTAAAAATATATTCACATTATATAATAATATAAAATAATAACATCAATGTTAATTAATTTGTGTATGAAATTTGTTATGCATTGGTCCTTTCCCGTCTCTCTCCTCTCCCCAACATTAAATATCAATATTAAATATAAGGATATAAGAGTCTAAGAAAATAGTGTAAATCAAGAAAAATGACTTTATGGAATAACAGTATAAATACATGGGACTAAGTTGGTTAAAAAGTTCCTTCATGAACTTATTGAATTAGAACACTTCTAAATGAGATTTATCAATAAAAATCCGTTGAAAGAAATCTTAAGCCAATTCACAACTCAGGACTATATCCCAAACTTGGCCTGGGCCAATATTTGTCCATCCTATAAAGCCCAACTTTTCTTTGTTTGTGTAGTAATATGTAGTTTCCATCACAAAGCCCAACTTTAAGAATGCAATGGTTTGGGCATGTCGCTTATCCAAACGCCACTAAAACCTTAATTCAATTTCTTCATCTTGATGAGGGATAGCTTCTCATTTGGGAATAGGTTATTTTTGTAAATTTTTGAATTTTTATGAAAAAATATATAAAAAAAGTAGAAAGAGTGATATGATAATTTATAGTAATTTTTTAACTTTTTGACTAAAATATTTAGTTTCCAAACAATTTTCAAAATTTGGAGACATAGATAGGATATGATAGAGAGAAAAAGTGGTTCAGTAAATAAAGAAAATGATTTGTAAACCCTAAAATAATTTGTTAACAAATATATTATACATAAAATACATACAAAATAATATTGCAGATAATTTTTTCATAATTTTTAAATTATAGTGATTATTTGTATTTGAATTATAAACATGTATTTTAAATTATAGTAAAATGCATGCAAGTGCTTGGTCTTTGTATTTTTTTTGAATGACATGTTAATTTTTAAATTTAAGAGTGATGTTTTATGAGTGTCAAGTATTATAAAGTAAGAACGCAATTGCTTGTAGACGACCCGAAAAGAGCTATAATGCACTTAACAATCCTCATTAATCTTCATTTGCTTACAACGTTGCCATGCATTTAATGTACAAGAACAAAAATAAGCCTCTAAGGCATAAGTTGCTAGCCGTGAAACTCATTCTTAGCAAGAGATTCTTCATTTAAATTTTCTATGTTACCAACCAAGGAAATCATTGTTGGCAAGAAATCTTATATGTTGTCAGTCGAGAAAATCATTTCTAACAAAATATACCAACTAAGAGGGGGATTTGCGCCGAACAGTAAGGCCGAGCTACGATAGCGCGAGTATCGCGTTAGGACTCGCGAGGGGCGGGCCCTTTGTTAGACCGAGCTGTACAATGCGGCCCCGGCCCATCATGTGGGTTGAGCAGATCGCCGACCGAAATGTAGAGGACGAGCTGCAGACAGTGATACGTTGGGCCGAGCTGCAGACGGTCCAGACTGAATATAGGCCGAGATATTTTGTAAGGTAGCAAGGCGAGATCAAGATACCAACACTGCGTGTCTCACGACCGGTCAGTTCAGACAAACCGATTTGGTATAGTTTGGCTGCCCCAGTAATCGTGGTGTTTTTCCCAAGTCGTAAGCCGGTCTTGATGGCCCGGTTATGTGGGCCACTTGGACCAATGAGATGATAAAGGAAAAATCCAGTCCTGGTATTCGTCGATATCGTTTGGCGGTTCGATAAACACTGTTTGGAGGTTTTGGTCTCTACACGTATAAGGAAGGTAGAGGGGAGCACAGTCGCCTGTCCAGGGAAGGACAATAGAGGTAATGCGTCCACAATCTCTAAGGCTGCATGGCCAACCTAGAAAAGGAGGAATGAGGGAACGTTAGAGGTAAGCAACCTGAAGAAATTCACAACTCTCTCTGTCTCTAAAGGGCTTTATTCCCATTCTTCTTTTTCTCCAAGTGTGCTGACTTGACCGTCGGAGGGTCTATCCTGCAGCACACTACCGGGCAGCTCACCGTCTTTCTGTTTTTAGGTCAAGTGACGTTATGTGAAGCTTGAGTTCAAGGAGTACAGAGAATGGAGGATATTTCACCCTCGTACACCAACCAAGGAAATTATTGCTGGCAATAAATCTTATCTGTTGCCAGCCGAGGAAATCATTGCTGGCAAGAGATACCAACCAAGAAAATCGTTCCTAGTAAGAAATCTTGTATGTTGGTAGCCGAGAAAATCATTACTAGCAAGAGATACCAACCAAGGAAACCATTACTGGCAAGAAATCTTATATGTTGCTAGCTTAAGAAATCATTGCTGGCAAGAGATACTGTGGGAGCCGAATAAATAGAAGAGTCGGAAGGTGCGTACCCCAGAAATTAGATATTATTCGGCTCCATATTGCGTGACTAGGATGCCTAATACGTTAGGAAGGCCGAATAGCCGGAGATCAGTAGCTCCGAATAAATAAAAGGGGAATGGGATAAAAGTAGGCTCAGGCCCCGAGGCCCAAAAAGCAAGTATAAATACAAGAACCACAGATTTAGAAAGGTATGTAAGAATCACTTCACTTAACTTAGTAAACAAGCCATCTTGAGTGTCTGAACTGACTTGTCCGTCGGAGTGCTAATTCCGGCACCCCCGACCGGAGTGTTTGTATCTTTTCAGGTGACTAGCTGAGGATCACTAGCGTCTCCCAGGATCTGAAGAGTATTTCCAAACCATTTCTCCACAATTGGCGCCGTCTGTGGGAATACTCAAATACATGCATGGCAGGCGTGACTGAATATCCTCCGATAGCCATTGACAAGAACACACAGAGAGATGACCTCACTCCAGCAAACTCGCTTGGACTAAAAACCATCACAGCAAGACTTGCCTTGGACCTCTGCTCATCTTCAAACCCAACGCAAAAGACAATACAAGCAACCATGGCACAAGCTAGGCAAACCAAACAGAGGTTGGACAACATCATCGCTGAGAGCAAACGCCTTTGTCGCGATCTGGCCTCGGAAATAGCAAAATCCAAACAAACAGTGCGCCAGGCTTCTGAGCGACCCCCGAGGGCAGATAATCGACGATATCGAGCCCGACAGCAAGAAACTGACAGCTGCTATGCCTCAACAGATCATCTTGAGGAGTTGGCAAAGGACGAACGTCTCCAACAATGCGTCCGGAGGAGTGCGATCAAAACACCTACCCTTCAGAAGGATGCATTTTCGCTTGACACCGTCCACATGATATACAGCCTGCCAGCAGCCCCAGTCGTAAATGCGATCCAATCACATCCAGGCCCCTAACAGTAACTCACGCCAGCAAAGCGGCTCCGAGAAACGCCAAGTATCACCTTTGATGACTCTGATTTGATCAGCTTAACACTCCCTCACATCGATCCATTGGTTGTTGAGCTACACGTAAATCGGTTCACCGTCGAACGCGTTCTTATCGACCAGGGCAATACTTCGGAGGTTATGTATTATAAAACCTTCATCAAACTCGGATTCAACGAGTCAGACCTAACTCCGGCTCCTTATCCACTATTCGGCTTCAATGCCAATCCAGAGTACCCATTGGGAAAGATCAGCTTATCCGTTCGAGCAGGTTCCAGAACGGTGGATGCGGAATTCTTGGTCGTCAGGCTGCCATCGCCATACAATCTCATCATGGGGCAATCGTGGTTGCATACCTTGCAAGCCGTCCCAAGCACCTATCATTAACTGCTACGTTTCCCAATAGAACACGGCATTGAGCAAATTCGCGGCTTCCAGAAATCGGCACAGGCATGTTATCTCCTCGCCGCCAAAACACCAAAGAAACTGCAAGTAAACTCCATTGAGGTGCCGAATCGGGAGATCCTTGATGACGTTGGGCGGCATCCAAATAAGAAGGCCACGGAAGGTTTAGACCGAGTTGACATCGATAGAAGCCCAGAAAAGTTCTTCATGATCGGCGCTTCTCTAAATCAGGCCGACAGGCAGCAGCTGATCTCTTTCTTGCTCAACAACCTCGACGTCTTTGCGTGGACTCTGTACGAAATGCCAAGAATAGACCCGTCAGTTTCACAGCACTATCCGAATGTCGATCCCAAATGTAAGCCGATCATTCAGAAAGGCCGGCGGTCAACCGCGGAGCACACTGCCGCCGTTGTTGAGGAGGTAGACAGACTACTTGACGCCGGGGCAATTAGAGAAGTCACTTACCCTACGTGGCTCTCCAATACAGTGGTGGTGAATAAGAAAGATGGGACGTGGCGAGTGTGCATCGATTTCACGGATCTGAACAAAGCTTGCCCCAAAGACTGTTTTCCTCTACCCAGAATCGACCAGCTTGTCGATGCGACGGCACGCCATCAACGCATGAGCTTCCTCGATGCTTAGAGAGGCTACCATCAAATCACCATGCATCCAGATGACCATGACAAAACTACATTCCTCACCCCAAGAGGAACCTACTACTATAAAGTTATGCCTTTTGGGCTGAAGAATGCAGAGGCAACCTACCAAAGATTGGTCATCACCATGTTCAAAGAGCAACTTGGCCACACTATGGAAGTATACATCGATGATATGGTGGTCAAGTCCAAAGAAGAACAGAATCATATAACCGATCTAGAAAAGACATTCAGCATCTTACGCAAATACAGAATGAAACTGAACGCTTCCAAGTGTGCGTTCGGAATCGGCTCTAGCAAATTCCTAGGTTACATCGTCAATCACTGAGGAATCGAAGCCAACCCGAGGCAAGTCACAGCAATCTTGGAACTCGGCTTCCCTCGTTCAGTAAAAGAAGTCCAAAAGTTGATGGGGATGGCCGCTGCACTCAACAAGTTCATCAGCCGGTCTACAGATCGCTGCCGACAATTCTTTCAGACACTACGGCTGGGTAAGGCTTTTGAATGGTCCGCCGAATGCGAAACAGCTTTCAACGGACTCAAGACCTACCTCCGCTCAGTACCTCTCTTGACAACATCCACCGCTGGTGACCCGCTCATTCTATATCTGGCAGTTTTCGATAGGGCCGTCAGCACCGTACTGCTAAAAGAGGAGGAGGGGGAGCAACGGTCAGTGTATTATGTGAGCAAGGCAATGGTTGACGCTGAAACACGCTACCTTCCACTGGAAAAACTCATCTTAGCCCTAGTCATGGCGGCAAGAAAACTGATGCATTACTTGCAGGGACATAGCATTGGGGTGCTAACAGATTATCCCCTCCGATCAGTACTACGGAGTGTAAAAGCATCAGGACATGTTTCAAAATGGGCTCTTGAACTTGGCCAATACAACATTCAGTTTTTACCTAAAACTGCAATCAAGGGGCAGGTGTTGACCGACTTTGTTGCCGACTTCACCGGCGAGCTTGCCAACCTCAAACCTGACGAAGTTCGACCAAAGGCTGAAGTTCGACCAAAGCCGAACTGGAGAATTTATGTCGGGTATATTTGGCAATTATACTGTGATGGATCGTCTAACCAAAGGGGCAGCGGCGCCGGAGTTGTAATCATGTCTCCAGACGGCACAGCAATTGAGTAGGCCGTCAAGTTTGGCTTCGAAGCATCAAATAACGAAGCCGAATTGTAACAACCCCCATACTGTTTACTGATTAATGACTGATTGGTTACCGATAATCACCGATTACTGTTAAACTGAATTGATTATGACTGATAATTAGACTGATTAAAAGTACTGAACTGACTGACTGACATTGGAAACCGAATTGATTGAGTATATGTTAGTTAAATTGCATTCTATCTGTTTGACTGTATGATTATCTGTTCATGCTTATGTGTTTAAACTGCTAATTGAAGGCCTTATCGGCGGCCGAATCGGGAATTAGTTAGTGTTTTATGACCCTCATAATTAATATGATTTTATGGTGTATTTACCTGAAAACTGATTAGGTATGATTAAATTAGAATAAAATAAGCTAATTAAAGAGTTGGACTTAATTATCGTTTTGCCCTTGAGTGGGCCACTATCTCACACATCTTTAAGCCTTGTATACACTCATACACTTGAGCCAAAGACAACATTTCCTCAGCCATTTCCCCTCTCATTGCCGACCATAGAGAGAGAAAAAAACTAGAGGAGTGGAGTTCATCTCAATTTTGCTTGTGAATTGCTTGGAAATTGAAGGAATTGGAACATAGGTTGCAAATTTAGCTTCCTCACCTTGTAACTAAAGCTCTAGGTAAGGAATTCAACCCCTCTTTGTTGTGTTTAAGCTCATTCATGTAAGATTCTTGAGCCTCTAGTGATTCAAGTCTAGAATTGGTTCATTGTTGTTGATTTGGAACTCATTTCATGCATGCATGTTTGTAATGTAGATGTTTGAGTTGCTTTCATGGCAAAAGATTACATGCATGTCCATCTTTTGGTCATACTCCATGAGTTCATCTTGTTTTTGAAGGCTTGAGCTCTTTTGAAACAGCATTAAAGCTTTGAAAATGATTTAAGATCATGCATGTCATGTTTGAAGATTGTTCTTGAAAATGATTTGAAATTGGTTTGAAATTGGGTTTGAATTAAACACCCTTGGGCTTTGACTTCTCAAATTGAGCTTTGAACCACGTTATTCTATGTGTTTATAAATGTTCTCCAGAAAATGAGCCCAAGAGGATCGGTTTTGATGCATTTAAACTTGAGTTTGAGCTTGGAGGTGCAATCTGGGTTTTCCAGATTTCGCACTTCCGCTCGAGCGGGGAACGTTACGCTCGAGCGTGAAATCCGAGCAACCAGCATCTCTCTGCACTGTTTTGCAGTCCGCTCGAGCGGAGGATTGGGCGCTCGAGCGGAGTCATGTCTCAAGCTCGAGCGGGCGTCGAGCGGAGATTTCACCCATCCAGTACTTTTACAGTACGCTCGAGCGGAAAAGTTTACGCTCGAGCGTGTACCTTTGTTGCATGTCCGCTCGAGCGGGGAAACATGCGCTCGAGCGGGACTCTGTTTTTCTGAAAATGCTTTTAAATGTGCATCTTTGTATCCCCACTCCATTCTAGGCATTCTTAGACCTAGTTTAAGGCATCTTATTGAGGATATAGATGTAGAACACACCGAGGCAAATTAGGGTTTAAGTTGTTACTTTCCCAACTGCGTAGCTTAGTGTGTTCAATCTGTTAACTGTGTAGGGTTGGCGACTGGGGAGACACGCTCTAGCATACTGTAGCCCAGAACTCTGTGAGTAACAATTGTGTAAAGATATGTTCAACTGATATCTTTTGAATACTGAACTGAACTGTTTACTGAACTGGTATTACTGAATGAATGTATGTCCTTTATTTCTGAACTATATTGTGGCATCCTTAGTACCTACTGTTTACTGTTACTGTTACTGTTACAGAGATCTCTGTCGGTTCCCTCGTGGAACCACTACTGTTTACTCACTGATGGCCATCATTACTGTTCGGTCTTTTAAGACCTACTGTCACTGTTATGCTAATGGATGTACCACATATGACTGCTTACTGTACTGAACAACTGAAATACTGATTGAATTGAACTGTTTTCATTACTGTAAGGACATTCATTCTAAACCCCTTTATGCTTTATGTTATTCACTGGGCTTTAGCTCACTGCTCATATATATATGTAGGTGTACAGGCACCAGATCGGAGCTAGGAGCGTCAGGGTAACTCCAGTTTTGTCAAGCCAGCCTTTGTGCCTCACTGCGAGGTTCCGAGTTGCCATGCTATGGCTTGGGGATGTTTTGTTTATTTTCCCCGCCTGTTTTCATACTGTCTAACTGTCCTGTATAGACTGAATGTTTACCGTACTGTTATCAAGGGATTAGGTCCCTGTACTGTGTGACTGTAAATTCTGTATAGACTGTACTGTTTGTATATGTTTGAATGCATGAAAAAAAAAAATCTTTTTGGCATACAGACTGTCACAGCTCATTGGACATTGTTAGCATACTGTATTGGCTTCCGCCAGGCCCTGTACTCTGTTTTACTGTATTACTGTTAAGCAGGCCTTCGGTAATCTCGGATTACTGGCCGGTTACGGTGCTAAACCCATAGGGCCGGGTTTGGGTCGTGACAGAGTGGTATCAGAGCGATACTTAACCACGAGTTATACCGCACACACGTGTCCAAGTGAGCTATAGGGTGTCCTAGAAAAGTAATTAGGGCATCTCATGAGCATGATAAGTGTGTGGTTAGGTTATGACTGAATACCTGCTAATGTGGTAAACTGTTAAACAAATGACTGCTTATGTTTAAAACTGTTATAACTGCTTATAGTGAAATGGACAATGCAAATGAACCTGAATCCTCGTTTACCGAGGCAAGAATGGAAAGAATGGAAAGAATGATAGAACTGATAACTGCTAGACTGGAACAACAATAGAACCAACAGCCCCCACCTCCTCCTCCTCCTCCGGTACAGCCGGAGCCTAATGTGAATGTGAATGATGGGGATATTATTGCTCTCACCCATAAGTTCAGCAAAATGAAACCGCCATCCTTTCAGGGAGGCCTTGAACCGTTAAAAGCTGAAGCTTGGGTTCTGGAAACAGAAAAATTATTTGAAGTATTTCCGTGCTCAGAAGCAAACAAAGTATTGTTAGCTACCTTCACCCTACAAGAAGAGGCTAGAAGGTGGTGGATGTTGATCCGTGATACAAATACTGTTATGACTTGGGCTCAGTTCAAGGAGTCCTTCTTTGAAAAGTATTTCCCTCAGTGTGTCAGGGATAGAAAAGTGACTGAATTTGAACAGCTGAAGCAGGGCACAACGATTGTTGCGGAATATGAGACGAAATTCACCGAGCTTGCTAGATATGCACCGCATATGGTGGATACTGAGTATAAGAAGGCCAGAAAATTTGAAGGCGGCCTTAATGTTGCAATCCTTGACCGGATAAATGTTTTGAAACTACCGACTTTTGTGGGTGTTCTCGACCGGGCATTGATGGCCGAGTCGAACATTGCAGCAGTGAAACAATCTGAAACACCAACAACTGAATGGCATGGAAAAAGGCAGGGTTTCAAATTCAAGAAAGGTAAGCACAACCCAGCCAACAAGAAACAGAACACGGGATCAATGACTAGCCCCAGCCAAGGGAGTGGGTTCATTCCACCCTGCTCTGTATGTGGTAACAAGCATAAAGGAATTTGTCACAAATTATCTGGAGCCTGTTACAGGTGTGGCAAGGTGGGCCACATGGTTAAAGATTGTCCTTCTGCTCCTCAGGGCACTAGCAAAGCTGCAGCCAGCGGCGCAGCATCAAACGCTCCACCAAAACCGAACCCTAAAGCTACCGGGAAAGAGCCTGTGAGGCAGGGCCGAGTGTTCACCCTAGTACCGGGAGACGTCCAGAATACTGAGACCGTTGTGTCAGGTATTCTCTCTATTTGTACACAAAATGCATATGTATTGATTGATTCGGGGTCTACACATTCTTATGCATCGCATGCTTTCTCACGGAAATTGAATAGACCCTTAGAACCTATGAACTATCTGTTAGCCGTATCATCACCCGTAGGGGGATCCATGACATGTGCTTATATGTACCCCGCATGTGAAATCATTGTTGGGGATATGCATCTGTTTATTGATTTACTGCCATTGAACATTGATCATTTTGATGTAATACTGGGGATGGATTGGTTACAAAAATATCATGCCACTATTGACTGTGTGACCAAGCAAGTTGTTTTCCGTCCACCTGGTTTGCCTGAATTTGTGTTTAATGGGAGTGGAGTAGTACCTCCTCCGTATTTGATTTCGTCAGTGAAAGCTGTTAAATTAATTAGAAAGGGGTGTAAAGGATATCTGTGTTCTGTACTGACTGTGTCTACTGATGATAGTATTAAAACTAATGTGAATTGTATTCCTATAGTCAGAGAATTTCCAGATGTTTTTCCAGATAATCTTCCAGGAGATTTGACTGACAGGGAGATTGAATTTACCGTTGATGAGATTCCCGGAACACAACCAGTTTCTAAAGCTCCTTACCGAATGGCTCCAACTGAACTGAAAGAACTGAAAGTGCAATTGCAAGAACTGTTAGACAAAAAGTTCATCAGACCTAGCACTTCGCCATGGGGTGCTCCTGTTTTGTTTGTCAAGAAGAAAGATGGCTCACTGAGACTATGCATTGACTACCGTGAACTGAATAAGGTAACTGTAAAGAATAAATACCCATCACAGCGTATTGATGATTTATTTGATCAGTTACAGGGTGCACAAGTGTTTTCCAAGATTGATCTCAGATCAGGATACCATCAACTGAAGGTTAAACCGGAAGACATTGATAAAACTGCTTTTAGAACAAGGTATGGACACTACGAATTTTTGGTTATGCCTTTTGGAGTCACGAATGCCCCTGCTGCCTTTATGGACCTCATGAACAGAATTTTTAAACCATACCTTGATGACTTTATTGTTGTATTTATCGATGACATATTGATTTACTCCAAAAGTATAGAACAGCATGAACAACATCTGAGACTTGCCCTACAAACCTTAAGAGAACAGAAACTGTATGCTAAACTGTCTAAATGTGAATTCTGGCTTGACCATGTTATGTTTCTGGGGCATGTTGTTAGCAAAAATGGAATTTCTGTTGATCCGCAGAAAATTGAAGCTGTAGTGAACTGGCCTAGACCGACAAATGTGACTGAAGTCCGAAGCTTTTTGGGACTGGCTGGATATTACAGAAGATTTGTCAAAGATTTCTCCAAAATTGCCCTACCATTGACTCAGTTAACTCAGAAGGGGACATCATTTGACTGGACTGACCAAAGAGAATCTGCTTTTCAGGAGTTGAAAACTCGATTAGTGACTGCACCGGTTCTTACCCTACCTTCAGGTACGGATGGTTATACTGTATTTAGTGATGCTTCTCATAAGGGTTTGGGATGTGTTTTAATGCAGAATGGGAAGGTTATTGCTTATGCTTCCCGGCAACTGAGACCGCACGAAAAGAACTACCCGACCCATGATCTGGAACTTGCTGCAGTAGTATTTGCGCTGAAAATCTGGCGTCACTATCTGTACGGGGTGACATGTGAAGTATACACCGACCATAAGAGTTTAAAGTATTTCTTCACACAGAAAGAACTGAACATGAGACAGCGGAGATGGCTAGAACTGATTAAAGATTATGACCTACAGATACTGTACCATCCGGGAAAAGCCAATACCGTTGCCGATGCATTGAGCCGGAAATCGATTGGAAATCTAGCATGTTTGCTTACAGGACAGAAAGAGTTGCTTTGTGACCTTGAAAAATCTGAAATCGAAATTGTTTTACGAGAACAAGGTGGAACCTTAGCTGCTATTTCTGCTCAACCGGCACTGATTGAAGAAATTAAAGAGAAACAGCAACTGGATGACTTCTTGAAGAAGATCATCGAAGAAAGAGAATCTAAACCGAGACCGGGATTCAAATTTGAGAATAATGTACTGAAATTTCAAGAAAGACTGTGTGTACCAAATGATACCGAACTCAAAAGAAGAGTTCTGCAAGAAGGCCACAATTCGAAACTGTCTATCCATCCGGGGAATACGAAAATGTACCAAGATCTGAAACCGAATTTCTGGTGGCCAGGAATGAAGAAAGAAATTGCTGATTTTGTATCCAAATGTCTTCATTGCCAACAGGTCAAAGCTGAACATCAACGACCTGCCGGACTATTGCAACCCCTACCCATACCAGAGTGGAAATGGGAGCATATCACGATGGATTTTATCGTTGGATTACCTCGCTCCAGAAAAGGTATGGATTCAATTTGGGTTGTTGTTGATAGATTAACCAAATCTGCTCACTTCTTACCTGTCAAGACAATCTATAATGCGGACAAATTGGCTGTTATCTATATTGATGAGATTGTAAGACTGCATGGAGTGCCTGTGTCTATTGTTTCTGACAGGGATTCGAAGTTTACATCGAGGTTTTGGCAAAGCCTACAAACTGCACTGGGTACTGAACTGAGACTGAGTAGTGCCTATCATCCCCAGACAGATGGACAGTCAGAAAGGACCATCCAAACTCTGGAGGATTTACTGAGAATGTGTATCCTTGATTTTCAGGGAGACTGGGAAAGTCATCTGCCATTAGTTGAATTCGCCTACAATAACAGCTACCATTCGAGTATTGGTATGGCGCCCTTCGAGGCATTGTATGGCAGAAGATGTAGATCTCCGATTTGCTGGGCAGAAGTTGGAGATGGGCCTTTGCTTGGGCCCGAGATTGTGTATGAAACAACTGAGAAAGTGAAACTGATACAGCAAAGACTGAAAACTGCACAGAGTAGACAGAAAAGTTATGCAGATGTCAGAAGACGGGACAGAGAGTATGAAGTGGGTGATCACGTTTTTGTGAAAGTGACACCAATGAAAGGCCAGACTCGTTTTGGAGTCAAGGGCAAGTTAGCACCAAGATACGTCGGACCGTATGAGATTATTGAGAAAATCAATCCGGTGGCGTATCAAGTTGTGCTTCCTCCTGAAATGGAGCACATGCATAACGTCTTCCACATCTCTATGTTGAGAGACTACCTTCGGGATCCTTTCCATGTAATAGAGCCTACTCGTATAGTGCTGAGTGATGACTACACTTACGAGGAACGTCCTATACAGATTGTTAACAGACGGATCAAGAAACTGAGGAACAAAGAGATTCCGTTAGTGAAAGTTGACTGGCAAAACCACGGTGGCGTGTATGCCACTTGGGAAAGGGAAGATGACATGGCCAAACGATATCCTGAACTGTTTCCACTGAATCCTGTTTTCTTCCAGAATGAAGGTAACTCGAGTTTAGAGGACTAAACTCTTTATAAGGAGGGGAGACTGTAACAACCCCCATACTGTTTACTGATTAATGACTGATTGGTTACCGATAATCACCGACTACTGTTAAACTGAATTGATTATGACTGATAATTAGACTGATTAAAAGTACTGAACTGACTGACTGACATTGGAAACCGAATTGATTGAGTATATGTTAGTTAAATTGCATTCTATCTGTTTGACTGTATGATTATCTGTTCGTGCTTATGTGTTTAAACTGCTAATTGAAGGCCTTATCGGCGGCCGAATCGGGAATTAGTTAGTGTTTTATGACCCTCATAATTAATATGATTTTATGGTGTATTTACCTGAAAACTGATTAGGTATGATTAAATTAGAATAAAATAAGCTAATTAAAGAGTTGGACTTAATTGCCGTTTTGCCCTTGAGTGGGCCACTATCTCACACATCTTTAAGCCTTGTATACACTCATACACTTGAGCCAAAGACAACATTTCCTCAGCCATTTCCCCTCTCATTGCCGACCATAGAGAGAGAAAAAAACTAGAGGAGTGGAGTTCATCTCAATTTTGCTTGTGAATTGCTTGGAAATTGAAGGAATTGGAACATAGGTTGCAAATTTAGCTTCCTCACCTTGTAACTAAAGCTCTAGGTAAGGAATTCAACTCCTCTTTGTTGTGTTTAAGCTCATTCATGTAAGATTCTTGAGCCTCTAGTGATTCAAGTCTAGAATTGGTTCATTGTTGTTGATTTGGAACTCATTTCATGCATGCATGTTTGTAATGTAGATGTTTGAGTTGCTTTCATGGCAAAAGATTACATGCATGTCCATCTTTTGGTCATACTCCATGAGTTCATCTTGTTTTTGAAGGCTTGAGCTCTTTTGAAACAGCATTAAAGCTTTGAAAATGATTTAAGATCATGCATGTCATGTTTGAAGATTGTTCTTGAAAATGATTTGAAATTGGTTTGAAATTGGGTTTGAATTAAACACCCTTGGGCTTTGACTTCTCAAATTGAGCTTTGAACCACGTTATTCTATGTGTTTATAAATGTTCTCCAGAAAATGAGCCCAAGAGGATCGGTTTTGATGCATTTAAACTTGAGTTTGAGCTTGGAGGTGCAATCTGGGTTTTCCAGATTTCGCACTTCCGCTCGAGCGGGGAACGTTACGCTCGAGCGTGGAATCCGAGCAACCAGCATCTCTCTGCACTGTTTTGCAGTCCGCTCGAGCGGAGGATTGGGCGCTCGAGCGGAGTCATGTCTCAAGCTCGAGCGGGCGTCGAGCGGAGATTTCACCCATTCAGTACTTTTACAGTACGCTCGAGCGGAAAAGTTTACGCTCGAGCGTGTACCTTTGCTGCATGTGCGCTCGAGCGGGGAAACATGCGCTCGAGCGGGACTCTGTTTTTCTGAAAATGCTTTTAAATGTGCATCTTTGTATCCCCACTCCATTCTAGGCATTCTTAGACCTAGTTTAAGGCATCTTATTGAGGATATAGATGTAGAACACACCGAGGCAAATTAGGGTTTAAGTTGTTACTTTCCCAACTGCGTAGCTTAGTGTGTTCAATCTGTTAACTGTGTAGGGTTGGCGACTGGGGAGACACGCTCTAGCATACTGTAGCCCAGAACTCTGTGAGTAACAATTGTGTAAAGATATGTTCAACTGATATCTTTTGAATACTGAACTGAACTGTTTACTGAACTGGTATTACTGAATGAATGTATGTCCTTTATTTCTGAACTATACTGTGGCATCCTTAGTACCTACTGTTTACTGTTACTGTTACTGTTACAGAGATCTCTGTCGGTTCCCTCGTGGAACCACTACTGTTTACTCACTGATGGCCATCATTACTGTTCGGTCTTTTAAGACCTACTGTCACTGTTATGCTAATGGATGTACCACATATGACTGCTTACTGTACTGAACAACTGAAATACTGATTGAATTGAACTGTTTTCATTACTGTAAGGACATTCATTCTAAACCCCTTTACGCTTTATGTTATTCACTGGGCTTTAGCTCACTGCTCATATATATATGTAGGTGTACAGGCACCAGATCGGAGCTAGGAGCGTCAGGGTAACTCCAGTTTTGTCAAGCCAGCCTTTGTGCCTCACTGCGAGGTTCCGAGTTGCCATGCTATGGCTCGGGGATGTTTTGTTTATTTTCCCCGCCTGTCTTCATACTGTCTAACTGTCCTGTATAGACTGAATGTTTACCGTACTGTTATCAAGGGATTAGGTCCCTGTACTGTGTGACTGTAAATTCTGTATAGACTGTACTGTTTGTATATGTTTGAATGCATGAAAAAAAGAAATCTTTTTGGCATACAGACTGTCACAGCTCATTGGACATTGTTAGCATACTGTATTGGCTTCCGCCAGGCCCTGTACTCTGTTTTACTGTATTACTGTTAAGCAGGCCTTCGGTAATCTCGGATTACTGGCCGGTTACGGTGCTAAACCCATAGGGACGGGTTTGGGTCGAGACACGAATACAAAGCCCTTCTAGCCGGTCTGCGGAATGCGCACCTTCTCGGCGCTCGGCGTCTGCTTGTGTTTTGTGATTCAAAATTGGTAATCAGTCAGCTAAAGGGGGAGTACGCGGCAAGAAACGACCATATGGCGGCCTACATGAAAACGGCCAATTCCTTGCTGGCAAATTTTGACCATCACGAACTGAATCAAATAACACGCGACCAGAACACACACGCGAATGCCTTGGCATGCCTAGCCTCCGCCATCAATTCTGAGATCAAACGGACCGTCGAATTAGGTTTCATCCCGGAGCCAAGTATTGGCCCTTCGGAGGAAATCCATGTCAACGTTATAGAATCCGCACCAAGCTGGATGGACCCCATTGCTGCATTCCTCTCTTCTGAACAACTCCCAGAGGACAAACAAGAAGCACACAAGTTGCGAAATAAAGCCTTACGATACTATTTGGATCCGCAATAAGGGCTTTATAAAAAGTCCCTCTCTGGTCCATATTTGGAATGCGTGCACCCTGACAAAGTGGAGAAGCTTCTGACAGAGATACATGAGGGCAGTTGTGGTGCCCATTCTGGCGGACGCTCCCTGGCCCATCGAGTTATAACACAGGGGTATTATTGGCCGACAATGAGAGCTGACGCGGAGAATTATGTAAAAAATGCGAACAGTGCCAAAAGTTCTCCCCATTAACCCATCTGCCTGCCGAAGGGTTGAACTCTATCACTAGCCCCTGGCCGTTTGCTCTGTGGGGACTTGATATCGTAGGACCATTGTCGAGTGCCCCAGAGAACAAGCGATTCTTAATCGTCGCGACAGATTATTTCACAAAATGGGTCGAAGTGGAGGCTTTACACATATATGAGATGCCGAAATTAAACGTTTTGTATGGAGAAACATCATAACACGATTCGGCATTCTAAGAGCTCTCATCTCAGACAATGGCACCCAGTTCGATTGTGGCGTATATCAAGAGTTATGCAGCAAATATGGCATTCGGTCTTACTTCTCTGCACCAGCCTACCCCCAAAGCAATGGTCAAGCCGAAGCCTCTAACAAATCCATCTTGGACGGCATCAAAAAGAGGTTGGAAAAAGCTAAAGGCAAATGGGTCGAAGAATTGCCGAGTGTATTGTGGGCTCATCGTACTACGTCGAGGAGATCCACTGGAGAAACGCCGTTTGCTCTATGCTTTGGAACCCAGACAATCTTACTCCTGGAAATCGGCC
The DNA here is from genome assembly GCF_055761805.1 of Camellia sinensis. Lineage (NCBI taxonomy): Eukaryota > Viridiplantae > Streptophyta > Magnoliopsida > Ericales > Theaceae > Camellia > Camellia sinensis. The sequence goes on along the minus strand of NC_138961.1, from coordinate 39,736,900 downwards.
TCCCAACTCTGAAATTGAAAGTTTTTGATATGGGCCGAAACGACATGATGCTTGCCCTGCATCTGATTCTAATCGAAGAACGAAGAGACCGCGCCCTGGCATCCATGGCACAGTATCAGCAGCAGCTCACCAAGTCGTATAATCAACGAGTTTAGTTGAGCCGATACACGCTAGGAGAGTTGGTCCTAAAGAAGGTACTTCTAACCGACCGGAGACCGACTGATGGAAAATTGGGTCCAAACTGGGACGGCCCCTATCAGATAAAATCCATCGCAGGAACAGGGGCATACCGGCTCTCAGACATGTCAGGAAGAAGCCTGCCACGGCCTTGGAATTCAATACATTTACGTAAATTCTATCATTGACCCGACTTGTGGGCTTGATACTTGTACATATTCCACCGTTGAAATACAAAGCTTCTCGTTTTCTCAAGCTCGCTCCTAAGCCTTTAAGGGCCGATTAAGCCTTCTAAGGCCAAATTAAAGTCTCCGGATTCGAAGCCCCTTTTGGTGCATGATACCTTCGGGCCGATTAAGTCTCCGGATTCAGAGCGCCCTTCGTGGATATCACGATTGGCCAAATTAAAGTCTCCGGATTTGGAGCCCTTTTCGGTGCATGACACCTTAGGGCCGATTAAGACTCCGGATTCGGAGCGCCCTTCGTGGATATCACGATTGGCCAAATTAAAGTCTCCGGATTCGGAGCCCCCTTTCGGTGCATGACACCTTAGGGCCGATTAAGTCTCCGAATTCGGAGCGCCCTTCGTGGATATCATGATTGGCCAAATTAAAGTCTCTGGATTTGGAGCCCCCTTTCGGTGCATGACACCTTAGGGCCGATTAAGACTCCGGATTCGGAGCGCTCTTCGTGGATATCACGATTGGCCAAATTAAAGTCTCTGGATTCGGAGCCCCTTTCGGTGCATGACACCTTAGGGCCGATTAAGACTTCAGATTCGGAGCGCCCCTCGTGGATATCACGATTGGCCAAAATAAAGTTTCCGGATTCGGAGCCCCTTTTCGGTGCATGACACCTTAGGACCGATTAAGACTCCAGATTCGGAGCACCCTTCGTGGATATCACGATTGGCCAAATTAAAGTCTCCGGATTCGGAGCCCCTTATGGTGCATTACACCTTAGGGCCGATTAAGTCTCCGGATTCGGAGCGCCCTTCGTGGATATCACGATTGGCCAAAATAAAGTCTCCGGATTCGGAACCCCTTTTGGCGAATGACATCTTAGGGCCGATTAAGCCTCTTAAGGCCGATTAAGACTCTGAATTCGGAGCCTTTGTGAGAGATGCATTCAGACCACTTCACTGGCCGAATAAATATTCATTGAGAATTGTTCTTAATTCGAGCCGGTCAATGCATGTTTAAACATTTGCACCACGCAACAAAAAACTTGCCAGTAAGTTGAAATAATACGTTTAATTAAGCACATAATATTTCAAGACCAAATACGAACATTGAAAATAAAAGAAATTCTATTTGTTTGGCGCGAAGTCTATTCTCGCGTTCTAAAGTCTATTTATTCGGCACCCTCATCGTCGCTCTTCTCAATTTCGAAATCGGAATAGGGTAAGTAGTGACGATAATACAGGGGCGAAGCCGAATCAATGCCCACGGCTTCGAGAGCTTTCTCGGTTTGAAGGTCCTTGATCCAGCCGTGCTTGAATCCACGATTTTCACATCGGCAGACCTCATCGGCAAGGTCTCGTTTGGTCTTCTCTATCCTGACCTTCAGGCCGTTCTGAAACCCCTTTTCATAACCCGAGGTCCGTTGGGTCACTCTTTCCTCAAGGACCAATTTAGATTGACCGGCCGCCACCGACGCGCTCGTTTGAACATTCTTCAGCTCCCGAAGCTCACGCTCAGCCTTTTCCGCGCGAATCTCCAGACTACGATTCCTTTCGTCCTTTTTCTCACTCTCACGTCGCGCTTCCCGCAGATGCATGCCGACTTCGTAAGCAGTATATAGTCCTTTCATGGCCCCATGTATGCCGTCTCGAAATACTTCGAAATCTTGACGTCCGACTATCGATTGTTGGACTTCCGGCGGGAAGATCTGTTGAGTGAACTCGACTGCCACACCTGGGTCTTTAATGATAGAATCCGCCTCTGTCATTGGTCTATTCCTTACAAAAACTGCAAAACTCAACAGTCGTGGCGTCGCATCGGGCTCGATTCTCGATTGCGGGCGCGGAGAATTTCCCTGTCGTTGCCTGTCCTTTCGGGGCGATCTGTTTCGACGACTAAGGGGCTGCTGTGTTTCCCGATCCATGGACGTCCTTCTTCCCGTATGCATAGGCTCGCTACTGCGACTCATTGCAGCGTCTAATTCAGCCAATCTTCGTCCCTCCCAAGTTGCCTGAATGGAAATAAATAGGGCCTCTGGCGTGCACCCGCCCCATTTATCCTTCAATGTATGCAGCTCTCCCGAGGCAACGTTAATAATCCCAAACATCAAAAGACGGATGACAATTGTCCAGCCCATGAGTTAGGCCCATTCGGCTTCGCAAGCTCGCGCCCTGGCTAAGGCAATGGTAGATTTACTAATCTGGTCCGCCATGTTTTCAAGCGCAAACGCCGATCAATCTGTGCCTCAGCCAGCCCACGAGTTAGGCCCATTCGGCTTCGCAAGCTCTCGCCCTGGCTAAGGCAATGGTAGATTTACTAATCTGGTCCGCCATGTTTTCAAGCGCAAACGCCGATCAATCTGTGCCTCAGCCAGCCCACGAGTTAGGCCCATTCGGCTTCCCAAGCTCGCGCCCTGGCTAAGGCAAGGGCGATTTACTAATCTAGTCCACTATGTTTTCAAGCGCAAACGCCGATCAATCTGTGCCTCAGCCAGCCCACGAGTTAGGCCCATTCGGCTTCCCAAGATTCAGCTTCCCAAGCTCGCGCCCTGGCTAAGGCAATGGCAGATTTACTAATCTGGTCCGCCATGTTTTCAAGCGCAAGCGCCGATCAATCTGTGCCTCAGCCAGCCCACGAGTTAGGCCCATTCAGCTTCCCAAGCTCGCGCCTTAGCTAAGGCAAGGGCAGATTTACTAATCTAGTCGGCCATGTTTTCAAGCGCAAGCGCCGATCAATCTGTGCCTCAGCTAGCCCACGGGTTAAGCCCATTCGGCTTCCCAAGCTCGTGCCCTGGCTAAGGCAAGGGCAGATTTACTAATCTAGTTGGCCATGTTTTCAAGTGCAAGTGCCGATCAATCTGTGCCTTAGCCAGCCCATGAGTTAGGCCCATTTCGACTTCGCAAGCTCACGCCCTGGCTAAGGCAAGGGCAGATTTACTAATCTAGTCGGCCAAATACCTAAGTTAAGCAGCCGATCTAAGCATAACCGAAAGCAATATCATTCGTCAACAACATTTTCCTTAGAGCATCTCCAACGGTGCATTTCTTTTTTCATCAAATCTGAGTCAAAAATGACCCATTTTACCAAATCTGATATCACTCGCTCCAACGGTGAAGTTTCATCAAATTTGCACCGGGACAACCGGTTGGTCGACCGGCCGGTCGACCGGTTAAGCGAAAAAAAATTTTTGAATTTTTTTTGAATTTTTTTTTCTGAACTTTTTGAACCTTTTAGTGGTCGACCAGCTGGTCAACCGGTAAGGCAATTTTTTTTTATTTTTTTACTGTTTGAACCTTTTCTTAGAACTGTTTGAACCTTTTGGTGGTCGACCGGTTGGTCAACCGGCCGGGCAACCGGCTAGTTGACCGGTTGGTCTCCCTCCAACGGTCACCAACAGTGTTTTGGTGAAATCAGTATTTCGTCATCAGTTTGATAAATTTTTTGATGAAATCTCAATCTGATATTCATTTGGTGCAACCGTTGGAGCAGTGAACAGCAGCTTTTTTCATCAAAATTTGAATTTGATATCAGTTTTGGTGAACCGTTGGAGATAGTCTTAGCAAGTTGAGCACAACTCATGAAATTTTATATACGCAAATTACTAAACAAAAAGCTACAAGCCCGCATGAAAATGACTAGCAAAAAACTATGACTGTAGCAACACATGAAAAATACCAAATTAAAAACTGTAAAAATACATTCGACATCCTAAAAACTATGTCAGTCGCCCAGATCAGTCATCGGAATCAGACTCCGATGGCTCAACATCCACTTGCTCATATGGTATTGGCATAATCAATGAAACTTTAGCAGCAGTAAGGGCTTTGTGCCAGCCATGTTTGAATCCCTGATTTTCAAACTTGGGGACTTGGTCCAAATACTCGGCGAGTCCAGCATTTTTCCCGGCCTCGAATACTTTGGAAGCCTCCGAGTCGGCTGTTTCCTTCGTCGCCTTCATTTCAGCCAACTCAGCCTCCAGTTTGGAAACCGCCTTCTGGGCCAATTTGAGTGCATCTTCGCTTGCGTCCGCCTCCTTCTCGGCATCCAATCTCAATTGATCCGTGCTACGAGCCCTCTCCACCTCGGCTTCAGCCCTTGAGGCTTCCTTGTTCGCCCTCAAAGCTTCGACCTCGGCCCTTCTCCTCTGGCCCTCAACTTTCTTCCGTAAATGACGAATCTGTTTAACGGCGTCGCGATGGCAATGGCCTATATCGGCTATCCTTCTGACGGTCTACAAAACAAGAATTTAAAACCATAACTTCAATAGTATTTGGATTAAGTGAAGCAAAGTCCGAATATGTACCAAAAGTGCCGATTGGGCAGCTAGTGCTGTCGCATTCAGATTTGGTTCCACCTGGAAAGCCTCCCTGTCAGACAGCAACGACACGGACGTAGCCAAGCTGAATGCGACTTCTGGATCTTTAAGCACCGAAGCATCAGAAGAAACCGGCATGTTTTTTTATCATTGGTTGAATGACAAAAGGAACGATCACATTCGATCCCTCTAATCGAGGACGTTTGCCGCCTTGTTCTTCTGAGCCGGCCTCAAACTCGACAGGGCGTTTCTCTGCCTCTTCCTCAACTTCTTGGCCAGCCTGCACGATCAAAGTAGATTCGGCATTTTGATTTTTTGCCTTCTCCACCTCAATAACACGCAAGGACTCTGATTCGCTAACAGGCAGGGAGAGTTGAGATTCGGTGGCGGGTGGTACTTCAGACAGAAGGGCCTCTGCTCTTCGCCGCATGGCCAACCTTTCTGCATTCGCCTTCTTGGCAAGTTTTGTCAGGATTAACCCGGTCATGTCTTCGGGGCTTACGACGGGAAGATCCTTTAAGCCGTGAAAAACGCCATCAAGTGAAAGATCCCCTAGGCCCGAAGTGGATGGAGGATCGGCCGAATTCAATACCTCGTCAGACTCGGTTTTGTACTGATCTGATTCGGTAACATTAGCTACATCCCACTCCGAATCAGACCGTTCAAAACCAACCTACCTCAAGTTTTTGAAGTCGGACAAAATAAGAGCGATAAGAGAATCTTCACCCTTCGGAACCGGGATATTTTCTACCGCCGAGAAAGTCGTATATGTCGGCTCGTAACGAAGCAGAACGTGGGCCGCCCTCCCTTGTTTCTGAAGACTTCGACGGCCGAAATACTTGAGCGCGACTTTGATATTCGAAAGAACGACGTCGTTAATCGAAGACAGGACTTTCTTCAAATAGTTCCCTGCACAAGCCAAGTCGTAACATTTCAAAGAAGAGGCTTTACAACAAAAATGAACAAATAATAAAGCGAGAAGGCAATCGGCCACCTGGCTCGCCCCTCCATCTAGGAATAGGGTTGACGTGATCCTCCCCTTCTCCAAATTCCCAGTTACCCTGAACAACAACCATAACATCATCAACTCGTTTCCCAAAACTGGAAAGCATAGTAATTAGCTAATGGTCGATATCCTTGGCCCTAAGGAAGAAACGCTCGTGCTGACTAGAAGACTTAGCCAAGGCATAGCAATGCCGGATGGCTAGAATGCCAAGATTAATTCTAAGGTGACGGTTGAGCGTTATAATCCCCATTATAATTCTAAAGAAATTCACATTGAATTGGGAAGGGATTAAACCCCAATGGCGAAGCACAACCCTAAGAAACGGGTGAAGAGGAAAACGGACTCCACCCTCTGCGATTGACAAAAGAGGAAAGACAATCGTGGTTTTGTCCTCCCTCTCCATATCAAGAGTGCCGTCTGCCACAAACGGCAGACGGACATCATCAGGAATGGAGAAATGGCATTTAAAGCCAGCAATTCGATCTGACGAGAGAAGGTCTTTTAAATGTTTCGCCACACCCTACAGTTTATAAGAATATGCCAAGGAAGGAATAAACCAGAAAAAGTCTTCGAAGCAAGGAAGGAGAGAACTTACGAAGGACAAAGAGGATATCAGAGAAGAGAGTTGCAGGGACGATTCAAAAGGCAATCCAGCGACGAGCGTCATAAAATGCATACTCGAAAGGACGTCAACATTTTAAATCCCAATAAATAGACACGTATGAGGGGGTGGGAAGTGGACACGACAACCGAAAGGGGTGCGCTTAGATATCCGCATGAGGATGAGGCCAACCGCCAAATTTTGGCTCTGATTTTTTGAAATTCAGAACCAAGCACTCTAGCCAACTGTCGTTGGTAAAGTGCTTGGGGGGCAATTGTGGGAGTCGAATAAATAGAAGAGTCGGAAGGTGCGTACCCCAGAAATCAGATATTATTCGGCTCCATATTGCGTGACTAGGATGCCTAATACGTTAGGAAGGCCGAATAGCCGAAGATCAGTAGCTCTGAATAAATAAAAGGGGAATGGGATAAAAGTAGGCTCAGGCCCCGAGGCCCAAAAAGCAAGTATAAATACAAGAACCACAGATTTAGAAAGATATGTAAGAATCACTTCACTTAACTTAGTAAACAAGCCATCCTGAGTGTCTGAACTGACTTGTCTGTCGAAGTGCTAATTCCGGCACCCCCGACCGGAGTGTTTGTATCTTTTCAGGTGACTAGTTGAGGATCACTAGCGTCTCCCAGGATCTGAAGAGTATTTCCAAACCACTTCTCCACAGATACAAACCAAGGAAATTGTTGCTGGCATACACATGTTTTGTCTTTTATTTTTTTGAATGACGTGTTTATTTTTAAATTTAAGAGTGATGTTTTAAAAGTGTCAAATATTCTAAAATAATAACGCAATTGCTTAGACTGGCCGAAAAGAGCTATAATGTAGTTAACAATTCTTATTAATCTTCTTTGCGAATAGCGTTGCCATGCATTACAAGAACAAAAATAAGCCTCCATGGCATAAGTTGCCAGCCAAGACACTTAATGTTGGCAAGATATTCTTTATTCAAATCTTCTCTGTTACCAATCAAGGAAATCATTGATGGCAAGAAATCTTATATGTTGCTAGCTGAGGAAATCATTGATGGTAAGAGATACAAACCAAGAAAATTGTCGCTGGCAAGAAATCTTATATGTTGCCAGTCGAGAAAATCATTGATGAAAAGAGATTCTTTGTTCAAATCTTCTATGTTGCCAACTAAGAAAATCATTGCTGGCAAGCGATTATTATTCAAATCTTTTCTCTTGCCAACATAGGAACTCATTATTGGCAAGAGATTCTCTATCTAGATCTTCCTTGTTTAATGGTATTAAGGTTTTTCTCTACTACATGATTAAATTAATGACTTATCTTGTGCTAAAAAGATAACTTTAAACAAAAAAAAATTTGGTTGGATCGAGTGGCCTCTCATCTGTTTTCCGTTCTAATGTAGGACAAGATTTTCAGGACAAGATTTCAAGAATTTTTTTATATTTTTAGTTTTAATATTTTTGATATATTATTAGGATTCTTGTAATTTAGTATAAATATTTCAGAATTATTAGGTTTCTTAAATTAGATTTTGACTAGGATTTTAAATAGTTTAGAATTTTAGTTTCCTATTCTCTTAGGTTTCCTAATTTGTATTGATTTAAGTTTCCTAGTTTATTTTAGAATTGTTTTTCCTACAAGTATTAGGTTTAGTTTATTATAAATATCTATGTAAGCCTCATGGCAAAGACAACTTTTATACAACTTTTATTCATTCAATCAATAATATTAAGATATTTTCTTTTCCTTGTGGATTCAAGGTTCTATTTTTCTCGTGGATTCGAGAGCCCCTTTCGTCTACTAGAACGACATCTAGTCCCCGTGTATTCCACTGCGTCAAGTGGTATCAGAGCAAGGTTTCTCCTGGCTCAATTTCATTCATTGAAAGAGGAAGCACAATCTCTATTGACGGTGATCGTAGAGAAAGATCTAATAAGATTCGAGTCAAAGGGACTTGCCCAAGGCCAACCTGTTTGTCACAACGTTAATAGGAACCGCGCTATGGGATTCGCCCAAGGCCAACCTATTAACCACAACGTCTTAAGACAATCTTCTTGTTATCAATACGGTAGTGAGGACGAATCTGAAGATGAGTTATTCGAGGATTATGGTGAATACCAGTTGGTAAGGCGACAACGAAGATTTAGTGATATGTTCAATAGTAATAATTTCATCAATCATGACTTTTCAAATTATCAAGTATCGCCAGAAATTCCATATTTTAATGCTTCTTGTCATGCCGAGGATTTTATTTATTGGTTTCGCAAAGTTGACAAATTCCTTGAGTGTATGGAAATCTCTGAAGAAAAGCAAGCCAAATATGTCGCACGTAAGTTACAAGGTTATGTTTCTACATGGTGGAAACAATTGCAATATGATCGAAGGCGACAATACAAACAACCTATTAGGATGTGGCATAAGATGAGGAAGTTAATGAGTTCTAGATTCCTTCAAACAAATCATGGGCAAATATTGTATCTACAATATCAAAGAAAGTTTGAATCAAAACAATTGTTCCAAGGTAATTTTGATTCACAATATTCTTCACAATTCAATAATTATTATGGAATTGTGGATACAGATTATTCGAGGAACATGACTACGGTTCTGCCAAGTTTGGGTCAATCAAGTCTGGTAGGTCAACAAATTTGTCACGCTCAACCACACATTGAAGAAGAAACGATTTTGAGTACCTCAATGTTTCAAAATTTTGAAGACCCACATAGATATTCAATTGAAGTAGAAAATCAAGTTGATTTCAACAATGGTAAGAACGTTGAAATTGATGAAAGAGAGGTCACTGAAATTACTTTGATCAAGAAATTTGAAGAAGACAATGAAGAGATGAAGCAAGAGAAAAACGTTGAAGTTAGCCAAGAGCTTCTAATGATGGAACTATCATCTCTTGATTATTATGATAGTTATGAGATCGCAAAATGAGATCAAGTGGAACTCAATGAAAAAAAAAAGAAATAAAAGATGAGGTAATAAAGTTGACATGTGCACCAGAAAAGTTGATTGAGGATGCAATTGATATTCCAAGATTGATAATTGAATGTCCAACTGAATCTAAGATAGAGCAGAGTCCGGAGAGTATCCAACATCAACATAAAATACACTTTGTTGATTTTCTTGGTGTGGAGCAATTTAATTTGATTTTCAATGCTATCTAATTAATCTTGTCAACCAGTTGAAGCATATAGAAAAGAACTTTTAAAAAGAAAACTTTTCTATATACAACTTTTGGAAGAGGGGCAAGCAACTGAAACATTCAAAATATCTCTTTATTTGCCATGAAAGATGGCAGATCTCTAATATGAACTCGAGGGCGAGTTCTTTCAAAGAAAAGGAGTCTGATGTAGGACAAGATTTTCAGGACAAGATTTCAATTTTTTTTTTTTTTTTTTTTTTAGTTTTAATATTTTTGATATATTATTAGGATTCTTGTAATTTAGTATAAATATTTTAGAATTATTAGGTTTCTTAAATTAGATTTTGACTAGAATTTTAAATAGTTTAGAATTTTAGTTTCCTATTCTCTTCGGTTTTCTAATTTGTATTGATTTAAGTTTCCTAATTTATTTTAAAATTACTTTTCCTACAAGTATTAGGTTTAGTTTATTATAAATAGCTATGTAAGCCTCATGGCAAAAACAACTTTTATACAACTTTTATTCATTCAATCAATAATATTAAGATATTTTCTTTTCCTTATGGATTCAAAATTCTATTTTTCTCGTGGATTCGAGAACCCCTTTCGTCTACTAGAACGATATCTAATCCCCGTGTATTCCGCTGCGTCATGTTCGAGCTTAGGTGGCTTGGGAAAAATCAATATGCATCCATCCGCTTAGTTAGCGGATGCGGATTTAGCGAGCTATGTAGGTTGGGAGTAGATGAGGATTGACATGGTGGTTTGGGCTTTACTATTTTGGACATCTTTTTTTGAACTATTTCTAATAATTCTTTTTGTTTGGAGCCTTATTTGGGCCCAAATTCTTTTATTCTCCATTTCTTATAATAAAAATAAGAGAAGTGTTTGGCACATCTTATGCACATCATATGCACACCATATGCACAATTCACAAAATCACGTAAATTTTCACAAATTTATATAAGTGATTTTACAAAATATGTAAATTGAATACAAATTCACATAAATCTATTTATAAAAGTTTTGAAAATTCACAAAGTCACATAAGTTTTTACAAACTTACATGTTATCTTACAAAACTGTATAACTCAAACCATAAAAACATATAATAAAAGTGCATGCATATGGTATGCAATGCACACCTAAGAGTTTTCTTAAAAATAAAGGTCTAACTTTCATTTCATAAATGACTTATAATAACTAGTTAATAAAAGGCCATTTTTTTTAACACAAAACGTAATAGTATAGCATCATTTTTTAGAATGCTAACCAAAAAAATAAATAAAATTTGTCACGTTTTGAATAAAAAAAAAAAAATTATCAATACATTGCTATTCATTTCTTGAGTAAAAGTTTATCATCACATCTTTATCAAACAATGAATGCTTGTGAATCGGGTAAGGTTAGGTGGTATCCCATCCGCCATCTATTCGGACTGAGGTAAATTAAAAAAATACATTTGTATCCGTCTGGTTAGACCAGCAAAATCACCTATTCAATGACAAATCAATTTAGACCGTTCACTTTTAACGGATGAATGAATATTTGCCTAGCCCTAAAAATAATAATACAGTCCGGACAGGTTATCCCATCTCCTCATTGCTTCATGTGGTATGCTGGCAGCTCTATTGTAATTTATGCATTTTGGATGCAATTCTGCGGTACATCTTGCACAATCAGCTACTACTACCTTCTCCTTAATAAGCAATGAAATCCCAAATAAATTATCAAATATTCTACATAATACTCCCCTATAATACTCATATAAATGTGAGACCTACACCACATGAAATCCGTACTCTTGTGATCTGAGCATTGTGTAGAAAATTTAATAATTTATTTAGAATCTCTAATATTTTTGTTTTGAAATTGTTTCTCCTATAAAAAAAATGAGAACTTAAAAATAATGTATTCTCATGTCAATTTTTTTTTTTTTTTTCACAAATTAAAATTTCAGTACAAGAATATATTATTTTTAAATTTTTTATTATTTTTATGCTGGACAAACAAATTTTGACAGAGGTAAGAATAGCACAAATCCATGTATCTCATTACAGGGTCAGCTCACTCGCAAGAAAATGGGAAAGAATATAAGGCCTTGTTTGATTGTCCAAATTAGATATAAGGGGTTGGGCAATGCAGCAGAACATAGAAACACATCAAAAGAAAATCAAGAATCAAATCAGAGAGACATCTAAGCATTTCAATCTTAACAAAACTGTCTACCCAAACATTCAACTTTCTATTTGCCAAAACAAAGAAAAGAGAACAAAAGAAGAAACCCGCTAAATCTATGTCAAGATTTTTATACAACTACAAACTACATACCACTTTCTAAATAAGTTGCTATCCAAACACCATATCACTTTTATATGCACTGCTGATAAATACACTGGAGAGGAGCCAAAGAGAAAGGCTCACATATATTTAGACTCTGGCCTCACATCCCACCCTGACATCCGTCTATGGTGCTTATCCTTCCCACTTTTCCCATTTTGAGAATGTCCTGGTTGTTTGGCAGCTGGTAATCTTACAGCTGGGGTTAAAACTATGAAATCGTCCTCCTCATCACTGCTGCTAATCCAGCCATAGCAAGGTTTTCGCCTTCTGGGTGGGAGATTATTAGCAGGCGATGGGGGGGAAAGAGTAATAGGAGGAGGAGATCGGAGGAGTGGACTGTGGTCAATTTGCATTCCTCGTCTAGAATCATTGTCATTTTTTCCTCCTTTGTCAATGGCGTTGACCATGTCCTCATTGCAGTTTTGGTCCAATCGAACATCCTTCAATCCTCTTCGATTTCCTTTGGCTGACAGAAGACAGTCCCTGACTTCTGCCACACACACAAAAAAAAAAAAAAAAATCTTTATCTAATAATGAGGAAAGTAATGGAGCTTTTTTACTCCAAAATGCACATCTTTTTATGAGTTATGTCAGAATGTAAAGAAACGTGAAAGTTCATAGTATGCACCATTCCTAAACATTGTTCAGCTTACTCATAATTTTTAGACGGAAAAATGATTTTTGCTTTTTACCCAGTTCAATTGACTAGCATTGCTCATCCAAAAATGTCAGCAGCTAATTTTCTTGCACATAAAAATCTAACACGATTGAAAACTGAAAATGAGATAGTAAGGGGAAAAGGTTTACCGGTTTCAGTAGTCTGCGCAGCAGCATCTACAACCTCAGAGCATGTAAGTGCAAGAACTTGACTGATAGGTGCAGCAGCATCTGCAACCTCAGAGGATGTAGATGCAAGAATTTGACTTGAAGGCCCAGCATCAGCTGCTTCAGAACAGTCTCCAGCTCGTTCAACCTGCAATGGCTCATCCTACAAAAAGGGCCAGTACATGTTCCAAAATAAGCAATACCGTAAATGTTTTCACCATATACACATCTATTATGAAACCAACAAATTAAAATTTAGGCATACTTGACATTTCCATTCGCACTCAATTTCCGTCTTCCTCACGTCCTTGTACGTTAGGAGGAAGAAGGGAGTTGATTCTTGTTTCATGGAGACTCCAAAATCTTATCCATTGAATATTATTCCGAGTTTAATAACAAAGTAAAAGTGCACAACCAGGCTAAACGCGACAAGAAAATGAATGTAGAGATGCCATAGGAGATGGGGCATCTTGTTTAACAACCTATACACTGTGAGCTCATCTCCTATACAACCAATGAGCTAATCTACCATTTCCTACTCAAAACTGGAAGTCATTATCACAAGTACATACAGAATCCACACAACCTAAAACCAAAAGGTCTGAGAATCAAATTTACCCCTACAAGCTAACATCTGCAAGAGATAATCATCTCCACAAACGGCAATTGTTACTGCATACAAAATCCCCTGAATTTTTTTGGTCAAGCTCAACCAACTACTGCATCTTAGCAACATTACTGGTCAAAGCATTCTCCCAACTATTTCATATACCAATAATAATTTCAACAAGAAAAAAAGAAACCCAACCTTCCATTGTGTATCATTATACAAGCCCTCACATTCCAACATCAAACACAAAGAACACGTCTAGGAAGACTCAATATCCACTTTTAGCTGTAAAAAATCCAAGATATTTTAACAATTCAACTCTTTAAGAGATAAAATTAAAATCTCTTTTAAGGACATCAAAAAAAATTAAAATTAAAATTAAAATCTCTTTTAAGTATAAGACAATCTCAAAGACCCACAAAATAGTGGCCAATTCGATGAATCATATCAGAGAATCAATGTCTGCTAGCAAAGGATTCACCTCTCTCGATGACCTGCTCACGTCACTTGAGAGAAAGGTTACTCCTACATGAGCAATATTTCTATATAATTCAAGTAAACTATTTTAAAGACCTCTATCTAGCAAGATAATTGACTGATAATCCTCTTCCATGGATAGTTCAAAACAGATAAAGTCTTGTTTGATCTACCTAAAGGCCATTATTGCCATAAGCACAAATGATCTCCTATAATGTCACAATTTCAATTCATTCACAGCAGAAACAAAACAGCTTGTGACCAATGACAATGAAATTATAATATGGATATGGATATATAAAAAAGTTCACTTTTAAATAATTCAATCTGGTAGTCCACCCCTGATTTTGCAGCATGGTCACCAAAGTACACGTGATCTATTTTAAAAACACATATCCAAAGTTAAGCAGTTGAACAAGGAAAACAATGGTAACAAATTATACATTTGGAAAGATAGCCCAAAAGAAAAGTAAAACACAAACATGATTGCACCAGGAATGGTGGAAGACATTGAGTAGAAAATCTATCAAACTTGTGAAGTCCTTTCTAGACTCATTACTAACATGCCAAATATTTTGCAATACCCCTATGCATGCAGACCATTCTGAAAAGTCAAGTTTTCTTGATAATCAGATGACGTCGAAAGGTAGGTTTTTAGGGGTTTATTTATTATCAACATATATTATTTGCCTCGCTATTCATTTGCACCTATAATCACTTGGTAGGAAAGGTATGGAAGCAACTGGAGCAGAGTAGGGCTTTTACAGAGTGGACAAGAAGGCTTCGTTTCCTTATTGTTCCCTTATAGAAAGACTTGATACTACTTGAAAATGAGTCTTTTGAAATTTGCTCATCTTGTATGATAGGAAATATCATAAAGTGGGTATACGAAAACATTGGAATCAAGCAAGCAGAACAGCAAATAAAGGAAATTCCAATGCTCAAAATGCGAGTGTCCAAAGGTGCAATCAATAATAGGTCCCATTTATGACCCGACCCTACAAGCCAACACGGGAGAGGATGTCGAGAAACCCACCCCTCACCTCACCTCCCAATTTCAGTCAAGGGCTATAAAAAGGTTGGTAGAGATTTTGAACCCGTTACCTTACCAACTCATTCGACCCTTGGGGTTTCAATCATAGCAAACTTAATCAGCTTAGCTAAATAATCTCTACAGAGGCTATTTAAGAACTAGATCTAAAGGAAGTAGATTTAACTAGATTTGCACAACAAAAGCAAAATTGATATTTTCGTTTCAAATTTCTGAAATGTCCTAATTTAATTGATGACTCTGTTCTACAACTAGTGGCCTAATTTTCCGTCTGGCCGCCCGGAAAACACTGCAATCTAGCACCTAAATCACACTTGATTAAAAAAAGAATAGATATACCACTCATCCACAACAATCAAAGTTACAAATTTAGACAAAGATCAAGTGATCAACAATGTTACCAACAACATGATTTCCTCTCCATTGGATTTATCTCCTTGTACTTCCTCTTCTTGATTAGAAAGAATCGTTTCAATGACCAGAATGTACGCATTAGCTTCGATAAAAGGCCACCCATCATCTCCACCGTATACCTGCAACAAAACCCTCATTCAAGTCACGACTTAAAACCCCCAAAACAATCCAACAAATCAACAAAAACAATCACAAAAACAAAACATTAACTCAAATTGAACGGCGTTTAATGATCTGAGAAAATGTAAAATCTATTCAACCAAACTCGATAAAACCCATTTCGCTTAGTTGAGGAAATTTAACTATTTTTGGCAAAATAGAAACAGAAAAGGAAACACGAGAATAAGAAAATTTTCATTCCGTTTTCACTTGGTTTTCTTGGAAACCAAACAATCTCACCTTAAGAAGTTGATTGACGGTTCTCCTAACCTGGTTCCTGGTAAACCCATAGGGTACCAATTGATCAATTGCTGCGTCCATTCTCGTCAGACCCGGCTGCAAAATCCCAAAAAAAAAAAGTGAGAAACTAACCAAAAGTAGCAAAGAATGCCAGAAAATCAACGAGAAAGTGTCGGAAAATGAGAGAGTGAGAAAAAAAACAGTCGAGATTCAAACCTTTCGAGTTCTCCCTCTGGGCGCCATTTGTTGAGTCCCTGTCTCTCTCTCTAGAAAAAGCAGAGGCTCTCTCTCTACAACAGAGCATGACAAATAGTCTCACCCTCTCTACAGATATATATATGACGGTGATTATAGGGAGTCAGATCCTCTACTTCGATCTCTCTTTTTGGCTCTCTATTTGGTGGGACATTGGATTCACTTTTGAGCCAAAATTTAATAATTTGAATCGTTCATATTTTAATATTTATTGAATATATCATACATCTAAAAAATTAAGTCGATAATCGAAAACCATATGTTTGGATCATCAAACTAAAAGTTTATTAAAAACTGTTTGTTAAATTTTTTTTAATAAACGATTTTTAGTTTGATGATCCGAATACATAATTTTCAATATTCGATCAACTTTATGTTTTACAGGTATGATATACTCGATAAATTTTAAAATGTAAACGATTCAAATTATCGAAATTGAATCCAAAAATAGGCCTAATGACCCATTAAGTAAGGAGTCAAGTAGAGAGATTGTTTGAGATGATCTAAATAAGTGCACTTTTTGACTTTTTATGAAATATGGGTTGAGTTTGAAGTGATATGATAGAGAAGTGATATGACTTAAATATGATAGTAATTTTTTTAATTTTTTGACTTTTTTAAGTTATGACAAACAGATCTTAAAAGGAAAGGATCTTGCTCGATCATAGGAGGGTCGGAATGCATGCTATTGGTGGAATTTACTGATAATACACACTTGGTTCAATTTTATTGGTTAGAGAATATTAGATGTTGCATTTCGTTTGATGATGTGATCTGATTGTTAAACGGATCGACGGTGTGTAAGTGATAGAAAGGAATATTGGATGGATTGATTTATGCTGAGGATGCACCTGATAATCTTATTCAAGAGTGTGAAATTGGTTTGAAATCATTTGACAATCAATTTGAGGATTTCTTTGTTGGTTTTCTTTAATTTAAATTTTTATGTCTATACTAATTTTCAAAAATAAAATAATACATCATTTTTTTGGAATAGAAAATCTATGAAATAGGTTTTTTTCCCTCCCCCTTTTAATGGAGTGTTTTCAAATATTTAAATTTTTATGGTCTTTTAATCTAAACATATTTAGATAATAAAAAATATATATTTAAAATTGAAAAAAAAAATCACTAAGTAGAAAAGAAAAATTATTTGTTGATCGGAGGGTATCACATGGTTATGCCCACATGGTTATGCCACCGGGCCAATCATAAATCATTGTGCATTCTTATGTTCTCCAATCACTTAATAAAAAATTATGAATTTCACTCACTCTACCAATCACAATACACTTGGGACACTATGTGGCCGCGTCCCAGGATCACAAAATAAGTTCTCATAGAAAAGAGAGAGAGAGAGAGTACACGTAGAGCAATTCACTTGAAATGCTAATTTCAATACAGCATCTCAATAATCCAAATTGACAATATAAAACCCCTTCATCCAAAACCTTCTAAAGATGACATGTTATTGAGCTGTCTTTGATAACAATTTCGTCATGTCAAAATTGATAATTTATATTTAAAAAAAAAACCCACTAAAACAGAAAAGAAATAAAAAGAGTACACATAGATCAACTCACTCGAAATGTCAATACTGGCATGGCCTTTCAACGGTCAAAATTTATTGAAATCCTTTCATCTAAACCTTCTAAAGTTGACTAGTTACTGATCATAGAACGAATCAATGGTGTGCAAGTGATAGAAATAATTATTGGATGGATAGAGTGATGTTGAGGATGCACCTTATTGAATCTAATCCAAGAGTGTGAAAATGGTTTGAAAATCCCTATTGTCATTTGGCAACCAATTTAAGGATTTCTTTTGTTGGTTTTCACCTTCTTCTTTTTTCTTTTCTTTTTTTTTATAGTTTAAATTTTGTAATTTTTATGACTGTACTAATTTTTAAAAATAAAATAATTCATCACTTTCTTGGAATAACAAATCTCTGAAATAGGTTTCCACCCCCCCCCCCCCTTCAATGGAGTTTTTTCAAAAATTTAAATTTTTATGGTCTTTTAATCTAAACATATTTAAATAATAAGAAATCGATATTTAAAATTGAAAAAAAAAATTCACTAAGTAGAAAAGAAAGAGAGAGTGTGATGTTATTGTCTGCATACCAAAATATTATATTTAAACTCAAGTAATAACTGCAATTCTAAAGTATAGCAGTTAAGATCAGGTGTCTATTCTCAAGGACTAATCGAGTTGTGTCGATACAAAAATAATAATTAAAGTAATTAAAAAAATAGAGTTTGCAAATATTAAAATTAAAACTAATTAAGATAATAAAACATAAAATAAATAAAATAAAATAAGAAATACCTTAGAGTTTGGAATCTTCCATTAACCTTATAATCAAGGGTTACTGTATTAGTTTTAAGAGAATCATTAATATAAAATGATGTAAATTGATTATAAATGTATCGTCAAGAGAATATGTATATTAAAATCAAAAAGTCACGGATCATCTTCACTCAGCATAGACCGTCACCACTAAACGATGGTTAATACACGACCCGTCATATTAGGTATGACTCGTCTAACAATTTTAATATACATTAATAAAAATAATTATATAACATGATTTGAATACAACATTTATTACACAAAAAATCTAAAAGTTATACAATTTATTCAAATCAAATCAAAACTAAAAATACTAAATACAATAAATCTCAATTACTTGATGAGGATTTCATCTTAACTCTAAAAAAAAGAAATTAATTCTACATACTCATGAAACTACCACACTCTAATTACAAACTAAACTCTCCCATTTTTCCTTTCTTGAGCTTCCTTGGCCGAAGCCTATGCAGCCTCCTCTCCTTTTTCATTCTCTCTCTTATTCTTCTCCTTTTATAGCCTCCAACCTGCAAAAGAAAACAAAAAAATAATAATAATATATATAATTATTTAGGGAAAGTCGAGGTGGTTGCCCAACACCCTCCATCTTCTTTTCCTTTTTTATTTATTTTTTTTATTTTTTATTTTTTATTTTTTATTTTTTTTTCTTTCTTTTTTTTCTTTCTTTTACTTATTTTCTTTTCACTTTGTCATTTTCGTAAAGTGCATACTAATCTACTGGGCACTTTATAATATATTAATATATAAAATATTTAATTGATATTATTTACACTAATTTATGTACCAACACTTAAAATATATACAAATATATAAAATTATACAAAATTATAAAATAATACAAATTAATAGATTAATAAAATGGATTTTAGTAGGCCAAATATGTAATATTTAGGCTCCAATCATATCCTCAACTTATATTTTGTTAGTCCTTGAGCAAAACAAATTAAAAATAAAATAAAATTTATCTATGTCGTTTTCGTAGGAAATGCGATTGCATTTAGCATATGCAACTAGCTTTTGAACTCTTAAGTTACCTCTAGTGGACGAGTTGTAGTCTCGTAAGGATTTACAGTGAATATACTCACAAAATTCAAAAAAAAATTTAATATATTTTTTTAAAGAAAATATTCATAGAGATAATTGTTAATTTTAATATATTAGCAAAAGAATTAATAGAGTTTAGAATACTAGCAATTAATAAAAATAATTTATATATCTCAAATCTCACTGTGAATGTAAATTATAGCCAACAAAAATATTATTTATCTCAAAATAGAATAAGACTCTAGTTCTACCGGAAACATGCTTCGACTCAATTCTTTCCAACTTACTCTCAACAAATGAAACACTATAAAATGGCTCAGCTCACCAGTTTATGTATGTGAGAGAAGACTTATGTTTAACAAAACAAACATTTCTCACATTTAAAAATAAAAAACGTTGTATAGAAAAGTATGTATAGCCTTATGATAGGAAAGCCGAAAACAATGAAATTATGCCAATTTGTCATTTGAAAAATCATGCTAATCTCGAGATCAAATATGACTTTATTTTTTGTTGCCATGTTGGGTCGAAGGGAATTTATAAAATTGGGTAAATGGTGAAAAATAGGTATCTAAGAAATGAATCAAACAAATGCAGCATATATAGGACATTGCTTCACTAACCCGTTCTTTAACTCCTTCCTCTTTGTTTTTTTCTTCATTTTTTTGACATGGAAGTAAAAACATTTTTTTTTTCTTTTTACTTTCTTATATGTATATATATATATATATATATTACAATTTTCTTGTTCCACTCACATGATAGCTTTCTCCCAAAATAACAGAAAAAATTCATACTTGAAACGCCAGAGAAAATGGCTAAATAAATAAAAAGTTTTATGTATAGGCTCAATGAGTTCACTAGTGGTAATTGAAATAAATATATATATATATATATATATTTTTCCCAATAAGGCTCAAACACAAAAAGATGGCCTAAAATCATTTTTCAAAATATAGGACAAAATTAACAATTAATCGTAAAACTTTTTTTTTAACAATTAATCGTAACAAAATTAACAATTAATAGTAAAACTTTTCCCTTTTTATTTTTATTTTCTTTTTCTTTCTCCTTCTTTCTTTTCTCCATCCTTCTTTTCTCCTTCTTTTTCTTACTTTCTTTCCACTTTGCCATTTTGGTAAAGTGCACAGTAATCTGTTGTGCATTTTATAATATATTAATATATAAAATATCTAAATGATATTATTTACACTAATTTATGTATAAAGACTTAAAATATATGTAAATATATAAAATTATACAAAATTATAAAATAATATAAATTAATAGACTAATAAAATGTATTTCAGTAGGTTAAATGCATAACATTTAGGCTCCGATCAAAGTACACGTAGAGAAATTCACTTGAAATGTCAATTCTGACATGGCATCTCAGCAATCAGAATTGACACCTTAAAATTCCTTCATCCAAACCTTTTACACATGACGTATTACTGAGCTGTCTTTGGTAACAACTTTGTCATGCCAAACTTGGCAATATATATTTAAAATTGTATAAAACAACAATAACAAAACACTAGAGGTAAAAAGAGATAGAGAGAGTGCACGTAGAGCAACTCACTCGAAATGTCAATTTTGACATGGCATCTCAACATTCGAAATTATTGAAATTCATTCATCCAAACATTTTAAGATTGACCAGTCACTCAACGGTCAAAATCATTGAAATCCCTTCATCCAAACATTTTAAAGTTGGCCAATTATTGAGATTGTTGAACAAATCAATGTGCAAGTGACAGATTCGAATATTGGATTGGATAGAGTGAGGGCAATGGTAGAAGGCCACAATTTTTGTGGCTCAAATGGCTCAAAACTGCCAAAACGACGTCGTTTTGAGCACAAAACATGCAAAAATGACGTCGTTTTGGCAGTTTTGAGCCATTTGAGCCACACAAATTGTGGCTCTCAAACATTATTCGATAGAGTGATGTTGAGGATCCACTTTATTTGAATCTAATTCAATAATCCATCCAAGAGTTTGAAAATTCCTGTTGTCATTTGGCAAGTAGTTTGAGGGTTTTTTTTTTCCCTGTTTTTTTTTAGTTTAAATTTTAAAATTTTTATGTCGCTATGAATTCTTAAGATTAAAATAATACACCATTTTTTTGGAATAAAATCTCTGAAATAGGTTCCCCTCTTTCAATGAATTTTTTCAAAATTGTAAAATTTTATGGTCCTTTAATCGAAATGGACTTAAAAAATAAAAACATTATTTGAATTTTAAAAAAAAATATCACTAAAGTAGAAAAGATAGAGAGAGAGAGCACGTGACAACTCACCCAAAATGCCAATTCTGACATGGCGGCATCTCAATGGTTGAAATTAATAGCCTGAACTCCCTTCCTCCAAACTTTCCGTAACTGACATGTTGTTGAGCTATCTTTGGCGATAACTTTGTCAAGCTAAAATGGAAAATACTTGGGACCCTAAAATGGGGACCCCCAATGACCTCCAATAATGTATGGATTAATTATGTATTTTATTTATTTATTTATTTTTTTTGTGGGGTTGATGTGAACCAATTACAGGTAAGTGAAGATTGTGGAGATTATATTTTTTGGGGTTCTATATCATTTCACCGAGAGAGATAGAGAGAGAGAGCAACTCATCCAAATGTCAATTCTAATGTGGCATCTCAATGGTCGAAATAGAAAACTTGAAACTCGTTCATTCAAAATTTCTAAAACTGACGTGTTATTGAGTTGTCTTTAGCAATAACTTTGTCATGCTAAATTTGGTAATATATATTTAAAATTGAAAAAATATACATATATCTCTAAAGTAGAAAAGAGATAGAGAGAGTGCGCGTAGAGCAACTAATCCGAAATGTCAATTTCAACATGGCATCTCAACCATCAAAATTGACAACTTGAAGCCCTTTCATCCAAACCTTCTAAAGCTGATGTCTTATTGAGGTATCTTTAGTAACAGCTTTGCCATGTCAAAGTAGACAATATATACTCCTTTTGTTCCCAAATAACAGTCTATTTTGAGAAATTCAACTTTTTTGATAGTACACTTTAAAAATATTGATTTTTCAAAATTACTCTTTGATAATACATTTTTTGAGAAATATCAATTGTCATAATTGTATTTTTTGTATTGTTAATAAATTTAAAAGATGGGTAAAATAGAAAATTTATATTATTTTAGTTCTTAATTTTTGAAAATGGACTAATATTTTGAAATAATAAAAAATAGAATAAGGGACTAATATTTTGAAATAAAAAAAATATTTAAAATTATAATTAAATCGAAATGCCAATTCCAACGTCTCAACGATCGGAATTGCTAGCCTGAAACCTCTTCCTCCAAACCTCATTAATCTTTATTGCAAGGTACTATATTATACTTAAGATTAGAAAGAATTTATTATTAATATTTTTTAAGGTTTTGTTTTGAATCATTTTTTTTTATTTTTAATAAATTAAATTATGTACTATCTATAAAATTCTCTCAAGCTCATGGAATTCAATGAAACTGTTGACTTTGAGTGTAATTAAATCATCTCTTAACAATTGTGTATTTTTTTAGAGTTGAATGATTGATTTTAAATTACATTAGTAACAATTTTTATTCTTTGGTGATAATATAATTCAAATTTTGTTAATATGATGTATTGATTGTGCATTTGATTTGATTTGATTTGGTAAATAATTTCTCCTGATTAAACTTATATAATGTCTAGATGAATTTTGAAATTTGAAAGAACGTTGATTTTCACTTTGATAGTTGATCGAGTTAAAAAATGAAATTAAACTTCTTTTGTTCTTATTTTATCAAGGTTGAATGCTTCTTCTTCTTTTTTTTTTTTTTTTTTTTTTTGTAAATATTATTCTAATGACAAAACTTAGTCCTTAATTTTAATGTATTTCTCTTGATTTATATAATGTCTCTATATATATATATATATATTTAAATGTAAATCTTTAAACCCTGGTTGCAAACCGAAAAAAGCATTGCCGGAAAGAGATTCTTTATTCAAATCTTCCATGTTGCTAGCTGAGTAACTCATTTCGTGGCAAGAGATTCTCTTTCTGGATCTTTTTTGTTTTCTTGTCTTAAGGTTTCTATCCACTACATGATTAAATTAAAAACTTTCTATGTCATAAAATAGATATCTTGAAACAAAAGATCAGGTTACGTCGGCTGACCTCTCATTCACTGTCTATCCGAACTTAGGCAATGTGACATCTCAACGGTCAGAATTGACAGTTTGAAACTGCTTCATCCAAACCTTCTAAAGCTGACGTGTTATTGAGTTGTCTTTGAGAAAAACTTAGTCATGCTAAATTTGGTAATATATTTTTAAATAGAAAAAAAAAAACTCTAAAGTAGAAAAGAGATAGAAAGAGTGCACGTAGAACAACTTACCCGAAATATTAATTCTGACGTAGCATCTTAACGCTCGAAATTGACAACCTAAAACTCCTTCATTTAAACCTTTTAAATTTGACGTGTTATTGAGTTGTCTTGGATAACAACTTTGTCATTCCAAATTTGGTAATATATATTTAAAATTGTAATTATAAAAAAAAGAAGTAGAAAAGAGAGTGGAGGAGTACATGTAGAGCAACTCACCCAAAATGTCAATTCTAACATGGCATCTCAACAGTCGAAATTGATAGCCTAAAACCACTTCATCCAAACCTTCTAAAGTTGACATGTTATTGAATTGTCTTTGACAACAGTTTTGCCATGTCAAAATTGACAATATATATTCTAAATTGAGAAGAAAAAAAACAAAAAAAAAAGGCTAAGGTGGAAGAGAGAGAGAGAGTTGAACAACTTGCTCGAAATGCCAATTTCAACGTGGCATCTCAATGGTCAAAATTGATAACTTGAACCACTTCATTCAAATCTTTTAAAGTTGACGTGTTATTGAGTAATCTTTGTCCATAACTTTGTCATGCCAAAATTAACAATATATATTTCAAACTATAATTTAAAAAATCATTAAAAAGGAGAGAGAGAGAGAGAGAGTATACTTAGAGTAGCTCACTCGAAATGCCAATTCCAATGTGACATCTCAATGGTCAGAATTGATAGCTTGAAGCCTCTTCGTTGAAACATTCTAAAACTAACGTTTTATAGAGTTGCTTTTGCCAACACTTTTGTTATGTCAAAATTGGCAATATATATTTAAAGGGTCATGCTACGTCGCTCGAAACTGAGCGACCCCTAATCTCCCGAATTTTTTTTTTTTTTTTTTTAGCAGAAGAAAGAAGAAGACGGAGGGGGAGGGGGAGGGGGACTGTAGGGGGCCTAAAAAATGGGCTGGAGGCGGAGGCGGGGGGCTCGGCGATCGGCGATGGCAGAGGCGACGAGCAGAGGCATGGCGATCGGCGACGGAGGCAGAGGCGCGGCGATCGGCGATGGTTCTACGACGGATCGGAGACGACGGCGACGACGACCTCTTTCTCTCCCTCTCCCTCTCCTCTTTCTCTCCCTCTCCCTCTTCTCCCCCTCCCCTGCAGGTCGAACGAAAATGGCAGGAAAAAAAAAAAAAGCCTAATACCCAAAACGACGTCGTTTTGGGCATTAGGGAGGCTCATTTTCGAGCTCTCAAGCATTATTCATATTTAAAATTGAAAAAAATATACAAAAGTAAGAGAGAGAGAGAGAGCATGGAAAGCAACTCACCTCAAGTATCAATTGTGACGTGGCATCTCAACTGTCAGAATTGACAGCTTAAAAATCCCTTCATCCAAACCTTCTAAAGCTGACACGTTATTGAGCTATCTTTGGCAACAGTTTTGCCATGTCAAAATTGGGGGCTTTTCTTAAATTAAACTAAATTAGTAACTTATTTCTCAAATTAGATCTAGTTTAGACGAAATTTTTAAACTAGACTAAAGCGCTATTATAATTTACGCTTTTACTGTTTGGAGCTGAAAATTTGATGAATAGTGAAAGCGCTATTACAAACCACGCTTTTAATTAAGAAAACGTGATTACAAACCACGCTTTTAAGGTAAGCTTGTTTTTTTAAGAAAACGTGGTTCCAAACCATGTTTTCACTGTACATATATTTTCTAAAGAAAACGTGGTTCCAAACCACGCTTTCACTATGTTGTAAAGAAAGCGTGGTTAGAAACCATACTTTCAACACTGCCCCAAACACACAAACACTACACTCACAAACACACACTCTCTCTCTCTCTCTCTCTCTCTCTCTCTCTCTCTCTCTCTCTCTCTCTCTCTCTCTCTCTCTCTCTCTCTCTCTCTCTCTCTCTCTCTCTCTCTCTCTCTCTCTCTCTCTCTCTCTCTCTCTCTCTCTCTCTCTCTCAGAGACACAAATACAAACAAACACAAACATGACTCACACACACACTCACACTCACACTCACACTCAATATATATATAAATTTTAATATATATATAAATTTTATTTCATAAAATTGAAATCAATATTAAATATATATAATAATTTATAATAACAAATAATAATCAACTATATAAAATGATTACTTTTTTATTTTAATTCTTATTTTTTTTATTTTACTGTTTAGGGATAAAATTTATTTATTTTTATTTTAGGGTTTAAGGTTTAATTCTTAAAATTTATTTTTTTTTATTTTAGGGTTTAGGATTTATAAAAAAAATAAATTTTAAGAATTAAACTATAAATTCTAAACTCTAAATCCTAAACCCTAAAATAAAAATAAATAAATTTTAAGAATTAAACCCTAAATCCTAAAATAAAAAAAAATAAAAATTTTATCCCTAAACACTAAGGTAGCATTTGGTAACATTTACGTTTTTTGTTTATGTTTATAAAAATTTTATAAACTGATTTCTGTTTATTTTTAGAAAAATATAAATTACAAACGTGTTTGGTTTGAACAAAATGTTTAAAAAAATTTAAAACATAAACTAAAAAATATGTTTGTTCAAGCCTAAAATATTTATATTTATATTTATTATTTATGACAATGGGATCACACATATTATAATTGAAAAAAAAATTAATTAAAAAAAATATTTGAAAAAAAATTAATTGGAAAAAACGTGGTTTGTAAAAATTATTGAATTTTTTTTTTGGAAAAATCGTTGGTTTATAAATGGTTGTCTCAGTTTATAAATTTGAGAAAAAAACATAAACTCAAAAAATAAGTTTACGTTTTCAGTTTTCAATTTTTTTTGAAAAATAATTTTTTTTTCAATTAAATTTTTTTCAAATATTTTTTTTAATTAATTTTTTTTTTCATTTATAATATTTGTGATCCCATTGTCATAAATAATAAATATAAATATAAATATTTTAGGCTTGAACAAACATATTTTTTAGTTTATGTTTTAAATTTTTTTTTAACATTTTGTTCAAACCAAATACGTTTGTAATTTATGTTTTTCTAAAAATAAATAGAAACTAGTTTATAAAATTTTTATAAACATAAACCAAAAACGTAAATATTACCAAACGCTACCTTAGTGTTTAGGGATAAAATTTATTTATTTTTATTTTAGGGTTTAGGGTTTAATTCTTAAAATTTATTTATTTTTATTTTAGGGTTTAGGGTTTAGAGTTTAGAATTTATAGTTTAATTCTTAAAATTTATTTTTTTTATAAATCCTAAACCCTAAAATAAAAAAATAAATTTTAAGAATTAAACCTTAAACCCTAAAATAAAAAAAATAAATTTTATCCCTAAACAGTAAAATAAAAAAAATTAAAAATTAAAATAAAAAAGTAATCATTTTATATAGTTGATTATTATTTGCTATTATAAATTATTATATATATTTAATATTAATTTCAATTTTATGAAATAAAATTTGTATATATATTGAGTGTGAGTGTGTGTGAGTCATGTTTGTATTTGTTTGTATTTGTGTCTGTGAGAGAGAGAGAGAGAGAGTAGTGTTTGTGTGTTTGGGGCAGTGTTGAAAGCGTGGTTTCTAACAACGCTTTCTTCACAGCACAGTGAAAGCGTGGTTTAGAACCACGTTTTCTTCAGAAAATATATGCACAGTGAAAGCGTGGTTTGGAACCACGTTTTCTTCAGAAACAAATTTACCTTAAAAACGTAATTTGTAACTACGCTTTCTTAATTAAAAGCGTAGGTTGCAATAGCGCTTTCACTATTCATCAAATTTTCAGCTCCAAATAGTGAAAGCGTGATTTGTAATAGCGTTTTAGCCTAGTTTGAAAATTCCGTCCAAACTAGACCTAATTTGAAAATTAAAATAGTAAATTGGCCTAATATGGGAAAAACCCCTCAAAATTGGCACAATCCTTTTTTGGCAACGGTTTTTGGCAACAGTTTTGCCATGCTTTTTAAAAAAAAAATAATAATAATTTATTCATTGAAAATGGAGTTTGACAGTATGAAAATTAATCTTATCATCCATATATTTAGAATTAGGGGAAAAAAATTAATTACTCTCAAAATTAATAGAAGGAGAAGAAGAAAAAAAAGTCACTTAAATAGAAGAGAGGGAGAGAGAGCGCGTAGATAGGTATAGTTTGTCAACAGTTTTTAAGCGAATGATACCATCAAAAGATAATTTTTTGTTAGTCTTACTAACGGCCACCTTAAAAGTTTTCAATAAAAATAGTATCAAAATATTTATAATCTCAATATATTTTTACATATTTTAATGCGTTTTATACATATTTTCTAACATTAATAATTTTAATATTTTTTTAAAAAATTAAAAAGTTATTATAAAATATGGCCAAAGTCCTTTGCTTATTTTTTTCACATTTCTCCCACGAGTAATTATTCAGTAATTTCGGAATATGGACACGTAATTTTCTATAATATTATGATTTGTGAAGAATATAAATAGGTGAGGTATTGTGTTGAGTGATTAAGAAATATAAGAGGACATATTAAATAATAATTAATTAAGGAGTACAAACACGTAATATTCAAAAAAATATTAAATAATTTTCCGTTCTAGAGAAAATAACAATCATATTTTTTTGTTTTTTTGCTTGATTGTATATGGTCGGTTAATAATTGCAAAGCACCTTTTGGTTGTTATTCCTGTATGAAATTAGTAAATTGATAACGATATTGAATTATATGATTTAAAAAAAGTAACTTCAATTGTTCATAAAAATACTAGAGAGAAAGTTGCACATTTACCATTTTTTTTTTCTTTTGGAGTGAAATATCGACACCAACTAAAGAGTCATTTTTTATAAACAAAAATTATGAATGAGTGAAAATACACATTTTTTGTTTCGAAGTTTTCACAAATAATTTTTGAGTTTTTATTGTTTTTATTTTTAATATGTTAGTATTTTAGTAATATTTCAATTGTGCAAATGTTATTTTTCTATTTTTCTCAAAAAATATTATATGTGGGTCTTATTATAAGAGATGTAGAAATTAAAAATAAAATTTGTCAAATTTTAGCTATAGCTAAATCTTGTGTCGAATTTAATACAAAGTTCAACAATAGAATATAGCACAAGGTTTAACTAGCCATTAAATTTTTTTTTTTTTTTTGGGGGGGGGGGGGGGAGGGGAAGCTTTTGATCATGCACTTGGAGAAACTCCAAATTAGTTTATTTTTGTCTAACAAATCAAAAAATTATTTTGTCAGTTGCCATATACTAAAAAGTAAAGAACACAACTTATTTCTTAATAATAATTAAAAAAAAAAGAATATTAGTGAAATATCTCTCTTTAATTTTGGGTAATAGGAGAGGTTCAATATATATATTTTTTATTAGTTAAGATATGAAAATTGAAATTTTTCTGTGTCAAGATGAAATTTTTCTACGTCGAATTTTTTCTGTGAAAATGTTGATGAACCCCACTTAATATGAAAATATTATATGTCATTTATCTTATACAATTTTAATATCAGGGATCTTAAAAAAAATTAAAAAATAGCGTAGGTTTAGTCTGAAAATAAATAAATAAAATTCGTTCTTATATTATTTTTATCCAGGAATCAAAAAACTTGCTAAACTACATAATTTATTTTAACCATTACCAAAAAAATTACAAGTAAATTAAATACGGAATGGCTTCCCTCCGGTCTATGATCAGACTAGAGGGTTTTGTTGGGCCCGTAGGGGCCCATCACGGGTCCCGTTTTGATAATCCGAACCGTTCAATGTGTAGAACTCGTCGAGTACTATATGCTTGTGCCAAATCACGTTAATCGGATATCGATAGCTATGTGATCAAATCAAATTTTTGTAAGCCGTTTATTTTTCACCGTCTATTTTTTTATACAAAACTAATTTGATCACATAACTATCGATATCCGATCAACGTAATTTTTTACAAACATATAGTACTCAACGAATTTTACAAATTGAACAGTTTGGATTATCGAAACGGGACCCGTGGTAGGCCCCTATAGGCCCAACAATACCCTCCAACCCGCAATTGGACTAGAGGGAAGCCATTCTCATTTAAATAACATTCGTTATTTACTAGGAAAATAATTTGTCCACACAAAATCCTCCCTTCAAAAGGCTCGAAAGACATGGCACCCTCCCAACACAAAAAGGACTCGCGCGTTTGTCTCTCAAACGAGTCCTCTCTCTCCCTCTCTCTCTCTCTCTCTTTGTCCTTGCTCTTTCTCTCAAATAACAAACCCACACATTCTTTCTAAAAATTCTCTCTCCTCTGCCTCTCTTAAACAACAAACTTGTACATTACTCATGGTTTTCTTCAACTTCAACATGCAATTCGAATTACTCTTTGATGTCTTGAGACTCATGCAATTCAACTTCAACTTCAACATGCTAAAGTACAGGATCAAAATGAATAATTTATTTTGACTTTCACATTCACAAAATTGGGATTTAAATTTATTATACCCTTTTCAGTTTCACAAATGCAAACATGCTCTCTCTCATCGGTCTGTTGTTTAGAAAAATTATTCAAAGACAAATAAGTTCTAACAAGCATTAACAAAACAATTATTACAAAAAGGGCTTATTGGGTTTGCAATATTGTATTAATTGTTTTGGTAACTCAGTGCAAGAATCAAAATCAGAGCAGCCTCTTCCTGGGAACATGTTTTTCAGATAACTTATATAAATTATACATATATGTTGGGAAATTTTCAAAATGGGTTTTTAAATTTATAGTTTATTTTTGGGTGTTTTCAAAACCTTCCATGTTTTTCTTTGGAAAGCATGAAATAAGCTTGGAGCTTTGTCCCACATCGAAAATAGAGGAAAACATGGAGCACTTAATAAAGTGTTACATGAAATATTCCATTGAATATGGTATTATGGGATGAATGTTAGGGTGCGTTTGTTTGGACGGACTGGATAAGGAGGGATTGTAATCCATCGGACTGTTAGTCCTGAGATACATTGTCCCTGGACTAGATTTGTATCTTATTAGAGGTCTAGATTGGACTATTCTATTGAATCCCATGTTTGTTTGGGATATTATGGAGAAGGATAAATGTTCAAAAGACTATTTTGCCCTTTTGAATTATTTACTAAATAATAAGAATATTAAATCTAAATTATAAATTTTATTTAATTTGTTTACTATAACTTTTAAAATATTAAATAAATAGAATATTAATAAATATTACATAAATTTATTTTAATTTGTAATTGAGATGTTTAATTTTTTTTTTTACTTTATTAAGTATAATTAATACCATGAATGCACCAAGTATTAAATTTTTTTGACTTCATGCGTAATTCTAGTAGATCAAGACAAGGTAGCAATTGTGATAACAATATGACAAAGTTCTTGACTTCATGCGTCACAGATTTTATTGACTTCATGGCTAATTCTACCTTGTCATTCCAATTTTTTCAAGTGTTCAACTAAACATCTAGCTAGATTTTTAGTGTAGCTAGATTTTTGTATAAAAAGAATATATATCACAATCCTTGATATAAAAAATCACAATTTCATTATCATAAAAAATCAAATGATAACCTCAAAGCAAAAAAATCTAAAAACACAATTTGTGAACACCCTTACATAAAAAAATCAACCTATATATTGCTTTGTTATGTTATTATCAGAATTTTTTTGCTTTGTCATAACCAGAAATCTGGAAACACAATACAAAGCCAGCCATAGAAAGGCAATATATACAATTTCAATTAAACACCATAAAATGTATACAATTTCAATTTCAATTTCAATTAGTCAATTATAAGCACCATAAAGGCAATATATTCAATTTCAATTGTTGATCGAGTTTTAGAAGTTTTTCTTCTCAATTGGATATGTTGATTTGTTGATTAATTTGTTTTGTTTTTGTTTGTTTGTTTGCTTTTTATTTATTTTTGTTGTTTTTTTTATCTAATTTCATTTGACAAAACCAGAGTAAAATTTTACTCTGGTTCTATTGCTCTGTTTTTTTCATTTGACAGAACCAGAGTAAAATTTTACTTTTATACTAAGTAAAATTTTACTTTTAGTTTCAGAGTGTAAAATTTTACTTTCATACAGAGTAAAATTTT
The DNA here is from genome assembly GCF_055761805.1 of Camellia sinensis. NCBI lineage: Eukaryota > Viridiplantae > Streptophyta > Magnoliopsida > Ericales > Theaceae > Camellia > Camellia sinensis. Next base: position 39,705,256 of record NC_138961.1, on the reverse strand, counting down.
ACTTTCATACAGAGTAAAATTTTACTTTTAGTTTCAGAATGTAAAATTTTACTTTTATACAGAGTAAAATTTTACTTTCATACAGAGTAAAGTTTTACTTTCATACAGAGTAAAATTTTACTTTTAGTTTCAGAATGTAAAATTTTACTTTCATACAGAGTAAAATTTTACTTTCATACAGAGTAAAATTTTACTTTTAGTTTCAGAATGTAAAATTTTACTTTTATACAGAGTAAAATTTTACTTTCATACAGAGTAAAGTTTTACTTTCATATAGAGTAAAATTTTACTTTTAGGGAAAAAGAAAAAGAGCCTAATAAAAATCAAATATAATTTTTTTTATATTTGAATTTGGACAATCCGTTCCATAACAAAAATTATTATTAAAAAAAAAATTTTTAAGCTAAACTTGGACTCAAGCTTAGATTTGTGCAAAGAATCAACCAATCCCAACCCACTAATTCTCACTGTACTTGGACTCATGCTAGATTTGTTTAGCATGTGAAATTTGTAGAAAAGAATGGATGGTGCTGCTGCACATCAAATGTGGGAAAAAATAGAGCATGGATTTGGAAAAAACAGAGCATGGATTTTCTTTGTATAAACAAAAAACAAAGCAAAAAAAAAGATGAAATGTTATAGATCTAAACTGGATGGATTTCTCTTTTGTATACTTGCCATCTACATAGATCCAAGGTAAAGATACATAAATCAATAAAACAAAGAAATCAACCAACAAAGCTAAAGTTTATAGATCTGGAAAAAAAAAATCTGGAATAACTAAAAGATCGAAAAATCTGGAAAAAATTTGGAAAAAATCTGCTGAAAATAAATAGCATGAAGTTGCTGAAATTTAATAGAATGAAGCTCAGCAAAAAATAAATAGAATGAGTTTCAAACCTGAATGAAGATAGGATGCAAAGGTTCAACAGATTGAAGATTCAAGATGAAATGAAGCTCTTGCTCCTACAGTGAAATGAATCTGCTGCAGTGAAAGCAAAATGGGAAAAGCTAAAAGAAAGATGAGAGGATCAAAGATGTAATAAAGCTAGCCAATCCCATGGGATACATTATCCCATAGATTCTGTCCCAGCCCCCCCAGGGATATAATAAGCCAGTGAATTCCAGATTAATAGTCCGGAGGGATTATTAATCCGGACCAAAAAATCCATACCAAACAACGGACTATTAATCCCTCCGGATTAATAGTCCAATCCCATGAGTTATCTTTCTAAAAATTCTCTCTCCTCTCCCTCTCTTAAACAACAAACTTGTACATTCCTCATGGTTTTCTTCAACTTCAACATGCAATTCGAATTACTCTTTGATGTCTTGAGACTCATGCAATTCAACTTCAACTTCAACATGCTAAAGTACAGGATCAAAATGAATAATTTATTTTGACTTTTACATTCACAAAATTGGAATTTAAATTCATTATATCCTTTTCAGTTTCACAAATGCAAACATGCTCTCTCTCATCGGTCTGTTGTTTAGAAAAATTATTCAAAGACAAATAAGTTCTAACAAGCATTAACAAAACAATTATTACAAAAAGGGCTTATTGGGTTTGCAATATTGTATTAATTGTTTTGGTAACTCAGTGCAAGAATCAAAATCAGAGCAGCCTCTTCCTGGGAACATGTTTTTCAGATAACTTATATAAATTATACATATATGTTGGGAAATTTTCAAAATGGGTTTTTAAATTTATAGTTTATTTTTGGGTGTTTTCAAAACCTTCCATGTTTTTCTTTGGAAAGCATGAAATAAGCTTGGGGCTTTGTCCCACATCGAAAAGAGAGGAAAACATGGAGCACTTAATAAAGTGTTACATGAAACATTCCATTGAATATGGTATTGTGGGATGAATGTTAGTGTACATGCACTCACATCGTAAGGATGGAGTACTATCCGCACATGCACGTGCGCATGGCGTGGGCTGTGTGGTGTTTAATAGCGCACTTTGCACTACGCACCTGCACAAGGCGCCATGAGGGCGCTTTCCTATTTTCATCAGACAGGTTAGAGTGATGACGTAGATCCAACGTGGCATGGGTAACGTGGAATACAGTCAGCTCCACGTGGTAGTGGTGTGGCGTTCGTTGGCGGTGAGTCAACCAACCGATCAAACAGTTGTATGTCTAATTTGGAATGATTTGTTCATAGCCGTTGATTAGAGATACGCGCGACCGTACAGATGAGATGGCAGCCGATCGTGATTGGGTGTGATTAGTTAAGACATCTATTCGGTGTGAGAATGATCTGCACCATAGGTCATCAATCCAACGGTCAGATCTGATCGGATGCGATCAAGGGACATGACCATTCGATCAAGTGCATCAAAGCCTATAAATAGGTTGGGAAATCAACCATTTCATTCCATCCATAAAATTTAGAATCATTCCTGTAATTATCTCTCTCTCACTCCTTCTTGATTTTGAGCTTTCGATCAAGAGTTTCTTTAAGCAATTTCTGTTTTTCTTACTGGTAATCAAGTTCTGCAGATTTCATTATCAGTGTCTTGGTTTTCTTGATTATATCAAGAGTATTCTGATATATTGTCGTTAGTGCAGACGCCGATAGACTTGATGTTTAGATCATGCTTCATTGTATCCTTGAGGCAAATTTGCTGTAACCCCCTGCACACCTTTTTGTGGGTGCAAATATTGTCTTTAGGAAAACGATTGAGCAACGTAACTTGAAACATCAAATTTCTGTTCTATATAGACAAGTTCATCGCCAAGTTTTGAAGACCCGAAAACTACCAACTGAAGAATTCAAGATGAATTGTTCCAACAATATATACATATATGCTTGTATGAGCATATACAAGCACATAGACCCATGTGAATAATTGTCAAGAGAAGATTGAAAACTCACAATTTCCTCTTCATTCTAATTTCTGAAACCCAAGTGTGACGTTGAGACCTAAGTGTGGTTGGTTCATTGATGGTGTTGGTTGGTGGCAGTTTGTGGTGATCGTTGGTGGTGAGACCCAAGAACTTTTTGACCTCTCTCGTCAATTTATTCATCAACAATCATCAGAAATTCTCTAAGAAGAAGAGATTCAAATCAAGAGGATAAAGAAAGTGAAATCTGGTTTTTTGGTGATTCGTCAATGGGCATCGGTGAGCGAGGGAGCAACTGTGTCGTTTGAGAGAGAGACTGATGATTGTGTTTCTGATTTAAGGGAGCATGAAACACACACACTTCTGGGAGACTGGGGCAAACACTCCCCAAGCCACCTCATTCGAGTATTAGGGAGGGGGAAAATTCGAGCAAGGATCCTCTCCTTGGATTCTCTCTTTCGCTCCCTACTTGGTGGGTCATTGAACCCACTTTTGGGCCTAATTTCGATAATCCGAACTGTTCACATTTAAAATTTTTTCATATATATCATACTTGTAAAAAATCAAGTTGATTGGATATCGGAAGAACTAAAAATCGTTTATTAAAAAAAAATAATAAACAGTTTTATTGTTTAATAAAACTTTTAGTTCACGTGGTTTTCGATATCCAATCGACTTAATTTTTTACAATTATGATATACATGACAAATCTTAAAATGTGAATGGTTCAGATCATCAAAATTGAGCCCCAAAGTGAGCCCAATGGCCTACCAAGAAGGAAGCCAAGGAGAGGATCTTGCTCGAAAAATTTGATAGATAACAGTACTGTAGGTTAAAGTAGCAATATCCTACTGTAAAATATAGGTTAATAATACAATGCCGCTATGTTAACCGAATTTACCCCTTTTTGATTTGCCCGAATAAGGTAGAAGGGCTGGGGTGTGTTTTGTTGTTATTTTTACAAGGACAATAACAAAATAAGAACATATAAGAACATATAAGAACATAAATGAGCTGCCAAATGACCTAATATTTTATTGACTAGAAAGTGCTTTATGTACATGAGAAATATAACAGAAATGCATAACAAATTGTCAAGAAATAGCATCACAAGCCCATGAATACATGAGCTTATTTTCTAGTTCCCTATTTTATAGCGATCCCGGATTTACCCTTGCTGTATAGTGATCCGGACATGTGTCCGTGGATGTTGGTAGTTGATTATTATCTCGTTTACATCCTTTCTTACCTTGTATTTGAGTTATAGGATGTGTTGGTTGAGTTTAGAAACCAAAACTAGTTGCCCAGATTTTGGTCTGTCCGCTCGAGCAGGGTTTTTGACGCTCGAGCGGGGAATACACCCATCCAGTATTTCCTGTGCAGTGTTGGACGCTTGAGCGGGGTGTTGGACGCTCGAGCGGGAGATTGTGATTGACGCTCGAGCGGGGCTTCGAGCGCTCGAGCGGGGACCTGTTGTGTCGAGATGCTGGGAGAGTGCATCCGGCGCTCGAGCGGGAGTTTAGCCACTCGAGTGAGAGTCTGTGAGTGCCGCTTGAGCGGGGGTTTGGACGCTCGAGCGGGGCGACTGGGTTTAAGTTCCGAGTTTTGACTTTTCAAATCACTTTTTCACTTTCTCTTCTCTCTCCTACTTTTCCAAAAACACCATTGTTGAGCATCTCACTCTAGAACTCTACCTTCTCGCTAGGTTTTGATCTAGTAGGAGTGATTTGCTCATCTTTGGCCTTTACAAAAAGGTTGTTGATCGTCGAGGGTTACATTTTAATCTGAAAATTTTGGGATTTGGAGCACGTTGGGTTTTGTCATCTTCTCCCTTGGGGCTCCGGGTTTGAGGTAGGGATATCCTACTCCTCTCTATGGATTTTGTCTTTAAATTTTAGTACTTTGAGATGTTGGGGTTGGTTTGGTAATTTTGTGAAAGTTTGGGGCTTTTGTGTAATTTTACAAAAGTTGGGGTTTTATTTATAATAAACCTAGATGCATGTTTGGCATAGAGAAAGGGAATAAATGTTGAATCATTGATGAAAATGGGACCTTAAGGGTTTTAATGTTAATTATGGAAAATGACCTAATTACATTGTTTGATTAATTGGGATAATTAATTGTGAGAAATGAGGAAATGAAATGGAATTGTTGAGATTGGGAATGCATGGGAAAAAAGGGTGTAGTTGAATTATTTATCACTCACCGAATTGAAATGTTGATTGAATATCCATTTGTGCATTTATTTTCTGTTTAGAAATAACTGCTTTGGGCTGTCGGTGGAAGATAGTCGTGATTGTTGTAGACAATGCATGATGATTAGGCAAATGAAAACTAATCAATGGAATGTGTCATGAAATTTGACGGTTGATAGAATACATTAACGGTATGTATTGAATGATTGTATATAGAACCTATGTGTTTGTATACATTATGTGTAGAGGAGGAGATGGGGGATGTACTCCGCAGTTTAGGGGAAGATGAGGGATGTACCTCTAAACCGGATAGTATTGGGAGAAGATAGGGGATAAACTCCGTAGATACAGCTCATATGCTTGTCTAGAGAAATGAAGATATAGCTCATATGCTTATCTTTGTGAAGTGTAGATACAGCTTATATGCTTATCTGTGAACGTGGGATATAGTTGTTATATATATCTGTTGAGAATATGGATATAGCTTATATGCTTATCTGTGAATGTGGGATATAGTTTTATACATATCTGTTGAGATGATGATAGAGCTAATATGCTTATCTGTTGAAAAAGGGAAAATGAAAAGTAACGTTAACTCATAAGTCGTATGACATAAAGTGTGATTTATGTGGATGTATCAGTGTTGGCCATCTATCAATTGCTAATTTTTTAGTCATTGTTCATGGTTAGTTTAGTGTATTTCTACTGGGCTATGGCTTACCCTATATGGGAATATCATTTTCAGGTACAGGTAGCATGCCGCCTCCAAGGTCATAGCTTGGGAGGCTAGAGACGGGCAGACTTTTGTTGTTTAAGTTCCTTTTTGATGTATTACATGTAATTTCAAGCCAAGGGCTTAATGTGTAGATGAGTTAGCACTCTTTTGTTGTAACCAAGTGTTAACTTGGAAAGCTGTAAGCCACTAGGGCATTTTGCATTTGTTGTTAACATGTAATACTTTTGTAATGAAACTCTGATGAATAGAAGAATGTGGATATTTCGTATGTCAATGAATGTTTTATTTGATGGGTTTAATGTTATTATTTCGAGGGCGTTACAACTTGGTATCAGAGCATACCGGGTTCGAATACTTTGGGTACGTGGGAAGTGATTAGTATCACAATGGGTTTGTCTCGCTTGATAGAGACTTAGATGTAGTGTCATATGCTATGTGTTTAATTGATAGCATGCTTATGTGTTTATTTGGGTATGGGATTTAGTTTCTAGGATGTTGATTGGATCCTTGGGTTTCTGTGAGTCTTGTTGGAAAGGCACTTGATCAATGCCGTTTCTAACCGGAATTCTAGTAACGCCTCGGGACTATCATTATCCGGAAATGAAATTCGTAAGTGCTTATGTGTTTATGTGCTTACGTGGAGTGAATTACAGTTGTCCATGCATTAGGACATGAGTGTTTAGTTTCGGCACATTTATGAATGTGCTAACGTTCGGTGCTACCTTTATTAGGATGTCAGGACGAGGAAGAGGTGCTAGGCGTGGTAGACCTGCGAGGCAGGAAGTACCTTTATCGGATGGGATTTCGGCAGTGCAGGAGGGAGTTGGCCAGGCCAATGTGGCTGAGCCAGCGAGTCAGCAGGCCATGGGTGCCTTGGCCAGAGAGATAGCAGGAGCTTTGAGTATTCTTAGAGTTGGGAACCAGGCAGCTGAGGCAGGGCCTTCTTTCTTGAAGAGGGAGTTTTTCTGGTCTAATCCGGATGAGTTTATCGGGGATCCGAAGGAGCCACTGAAGGCTGATGAGTGGCCAGAGCAAATGAGTAAGACGTTCGAGATGCTTGGCATCGAGGACGGAGCACTGAAAGTGACCTTGGCATCCTTCTAGCTGAAGGGAGATGCGGGTCAATGGTGGAAATACGAGAAGGCTCGTGTTGGTGGTACTTGGGAGGCGTTTGTGAATGCTTTTCAGGAGAGGTTTTTGTCTGCAGCAGCTAAAGAGAAGCTGAGGGATCAGTTTAGCCGGCTTAAACAGCAGGGCTTGTTAGTGGCCGAGTTTGAGGCTACTTTTACCAGTCTGTCCAAGTTTGCACCTGAACTGGTGGCGTCTGAGGAACGCCGTTGCTATGAGTTTGAGCGGAAGTTGAGGCGGGGCCTCAAGTTGAGAGTTGGTGGGTCTTACATTCGAGAGTATAGACACCTGGTAGATGCTGCTGCTCATATGGAAATTATGATGCAGGAAAAGGAGGAAGAGCAGAGGGGCTCCAAGAGGGGTCAGGATGGCCAGGGTGATGGCAAGAGACAGAGGGGTTATAACCCTCAGCAGCCTCAGGGTGTAGTTTCTAGATCGACCTTTCCAGTGCCGAGTGCAGGCTCGGGGAGAGGCAATCAGGGGGAGTTTGCTTGTTACAAGTGTGGCCAGCTAGGTCACAAGGTTTCAATTTGCCCGCAGAAGGGTGGGGGTCAGAGATCTGCTTCTTCCTCAGCTAGACCGCAGAGTCAGAGTTTGGGCAGGGGGCAGACCTTGTCTTGTTATCAGTGTGGTCAGCCTGGGCACCTGAAGAGGTTTTGCCCGCAGTTGAGTGCCACTTCGGGAGCGTCTGGCTCCAGGCAGATGCAGAGTTTTCAGCCAGCTCAGTCTGCACAGGCCTCGAGGGCCAATCTGGGGGCTTCGTCGTCCCAGTCAGTGCAGCAGTCGTATGCTCCTAGAGGTGAGCAGGTAGATCATGGGCCTACAGGGCGCGTGTATGCTGTTACCGCGCAGGATTTAGTACCGGCTCCATCGGTAGTGAGAGGTACTTTTCTGTTTTGCAACTCGGTTGCTAGTGTGTTGATTGACACGGGTGCATCTCATTCTTTTGTATCTGCTGCATTTGCATCTGATTTGGAATTGGAGTTAGCACAGTTAGCATCTCCTATTTGTGTAGTGTCACCTCTTGGGGGTGAACTGATCTTGAAACAAGGTGTTAGAGGTTGTGATATAGAGGTCGCTGACCATAGGCTTCCTTTTCCGTTTGTTGTCATGCCCATGAAGGGCTTTGATGTTATTTTGGGTATGGACTGGCTATCGTCATACCGGGCTGTTATCGATTGCTACCGCCAGAGGGTCACGTTATGTACCTTGAGCAGGGAGTGGTTCCATTTCTTGGGAGACCGGGTTGGTAGTGTTTTTCCACCGGGATATGATTCGCGAGGGTGAAGTGAGCTTAGTGGTCTACTTGCTAGCTTTGAGAGTGGTGAGGGTGATGAAACCCAGGTTGTATTGCCGAGGGTGGTTTGTGAGTATTCGGATGTCTTTCCCGAAGACCTTGTTAGTTTGCCACCTCACCGAGAGATAGAGTTCTCTATTGATCTAATGCCCGGCACGGCGTCGATTTCTATGGCACCTTACCGTTTTGCTCCAGCAGAGTTGATTAAGTTGAAAGTTCAGCTCTAGGAATTGCTAGATAAGGGCTTTGTTCGCCCTAGTGTTTCACCGTGGGGAGCACCGGCCCTCTTTACTAAAAAGAAAGGTGGTGCCTTGAGATTGTGTATATACTACCGGAAATTGAATCGGGCTACGGTCAAGAATAAGTACCCTATGCCCCGCATAGATGATTTGTTTGACCAGTTGAAGGGTTCCCGTTGTTTCTCTAAGATAGACTTGAGATCGGGCTACCACCAGTTGAGGGTCAGGGAGGAGGATATTCCTAAGACGGCATTCCGTACGCGGTATGGCCATTATGAGTTTCTGGTGATGCCATTTGGGCTTACCAATGCACCGGCAGTCTTTATGGACTTAATGAACCGGATCTTCCGGGAATTCTTAGATCGATTTGTAGTCGTTTTCATGGACGACATCCTTATCTATTCGCCTTCAGAGGAGGAGCACGAGGAACACTTGAGAGTGGTGCTTGAGTTGCTTAGAGCCCATAGGCTGTATGCCAAGTTTGGGAAGTGTGAGTTCTGGCTAGGAGAAGTCAAGTTGTTAGGCCATGTGGTTTCCAGGGAAGGGGTGTCTGTAGATACATCCAAGATTGAGGCAGTGCAAGATTGGGCACAGCCTAAGAGTGTGTTTGAGATCCGCAGTTTTCTGGGATTAGCTGGGTACTATCGCCGGTTTGTGAAAGATTTCTCCAGGTTAGCGTCACCGTTGACTAGGCTGACTCGGAAGGGAGTCAAGTTTGTGTGGAGTGAGACTTGTGAAAAGTCGTTCCAAGAGCTGAAGGTTAGATTGACCACCGCTCCGATTTTGATTATTCCGGAGAGAGGGTTGGGTTACGCAGTTTATTGTGATGCCTCACGAGAAGGTATGGGTTGTGTGTTGATGCAAGAAGGGAAAGTGGTAGTTTATGGCTCATGTTAGTTGAAAATACATGAGAAGAATTACCCTACACACGACCTAGAGTTGGCAGCAGTGATCTTTGCCTTGAAAATTTGGAGGCACTACCTTTATGGTGAGAGGTTCGAGGTGTTCTCGGACCACAAGAGTTTGAAGTATCTGTTTACACAAAGAGACTTGAATTTGAGGCAAAGGAGATGGATGGAGTTCATTGAGGATTATGATTTTGAGTTGCACTATCATCCGGGAAAGGCCAATGTTGTGGCCGATGCCCTTAGTAGGAAATCCATTAGTGATGTAGCTAGTATAGCCATCCGGGAATGGGAGATGTTGGGTGCACTTGGGGATTTTGATTTATTTCTGGAAGAATCCGTTGAGGCTGCAGCCTTGTTTTCCGTTGTCGCGCAGCCTACACTTGTAACTAGAGTGTTAGAGGCACAGAGAGGTGACCTTGAGGTAGAATCCCTCCGAGAGAAGATCTCCAGTGGGAAAGTGGAGAAGGGTTTGACGGTGTATCCCGACCTGAGTGTGAGATACCGAGACCGTTTGTTTGTACCGGAGTCTTGCGGAGAGGAAGTACTCCGAGAGTTTCACCATTCACGTCTTGCGGTGCATCCGGGAGGCACTAAGATATCGGGATTTGGGTTTGTTGCAACCCTTGCCTATTGCCGAGTGGAAGTGGGAGTATGTCACTGTGGACTTCGTTGTAGGTCTTCCGAGGACTCAGCGGGGTAGTGACGCCATTTGGGTGGTTGTAGACCGGTTGACTAAGTCGGCGCACTTCATTCCTATGCGCGTGAGAGATTCGGTAGACCATCTTGCCGACTTGTATATTCGGGACATAGTGAGATTGCACGGGGTCCCAGTGACGATCGTCTCGGATAGAGATCCTCGTTTTACTACTAGGTTGTGGCAGAGTTTGCAGAGTGCCTTGGGCACTAAGTTGACCTTTAGTACAGCTTATCATCCGCAGACTGACGGGCAGTCCGAGCGTACTATTCAGATCCTTGAGGATATGCTTCGGGGTTGTGTCCTTGACTTTAGTGGGACGTGGGAGAGGCACTTACCATTGGTGGAGTTTTCCTACAACAACAGCTTTCAGTCTAGTATCGGTATGGCACCGTTTGAAGCCTTGTATGGCCGACCGTGTAGGTCTCCAGTTTGTTGGGCCGAGGTGGGTGATGCACCTTTGTTGGGTCCGGAGTTGGTTAGGGAGACGACGGAGAAAGTTGAACTTATCCGTAGGAGGCTTGTTACTGCCCAGAGTCGTCAGAAATCTTATGCTGATCGTAGGAGGAGGCCTTTGGCGTTTGAGGTAGGTGATCATGTTTTCTTGAAAATATCACCTAGGCGAGGTTTGCTGGGGTTCGGGAAGAGTGGGAAGTTATCCCCTCGGTTTATTGGCCCTTTTGAGATCCTTGAGTGGGTTGGGGAAGTCGCTTACCGTTTGGCTTTACCGCCGCAGTTGTCCGGGGTGCATGACGTCTTTCATGTTAGTATGCTTCGGAAGTATGAGCCGGATCCATCGCATGTATTAGATTGGACCGACTTAGAGGTAGATGAGGATGCCTCGTATAAAGAGAGACCAGTTCGGGTCTTGGATAGACGGGATCAAGTCCTGCGTGGCAAGACCATCCCTTTAGTGAAGGTTTTGTGGAAACATCACGGGGTGGAGGAGGCCACTTGGGAACGGGAGTTGGAGGTCCGCGAGAAATATCCGGACTTGTTTGTTGTCGTATAATCTTGTATTTACATTTTGGACTATTGTTGAACTTAAGAGCTTTTGTATATGTCTTAAGTTGTGAAACATTGAAAATGTTTTGATTTATTGAAAGTATGTTTTGGAACTTGCCTCATATGGAAGTTGAATGTAACATTATATATGTTGAAATATATTGTTGAAATTGGAAAGGAAATGCGTAATGTTGATGCATGTTGAAAGTACATATGTTGTTTACATATTGTGAAATGCCTCTTGATAAGAGATGGGATAACCGGTAATGGGTCGAGTTTTTGAATGTTAAAGTGTAACATTGTTAAAAATGGAGAAAAACCTGTTTTTGAAAACTTGTGCTTAATTTCGGGGACGAAATTCTTTAAGGGGGGGAGGTTATAGCGATCCCGGATTTACCCTTGCTGTATAGTGATCCGGACATGTGTCCGTGGATGTTGGTAGTTGATTATTATCTCGTTTACGTCCTTTCTTACCTTGTATTTGAGTTATAGGATGTCACGCCCCAAAATTCGGACAATTAAATATTAAATTAGGACTAAACCCCAATAACATTCCATCATCCAAATCTTAGGGGTGAATCAAAAACTAAATGCACACCAAACCATCCACCATAACTTCATAACTAACCAATACCTCCACATCCAGGTAACAATAAATAGTCCAAACAACTTAAATAAAATACGGTTACAAGTCATGCCAAATTATTCCAATACTAAAGTCATAAAAACAAATAATAAATACATAAATGATTATCCACCCTACGCTCAAGAAAACATGAGAAATCCCAATAACAAGTCCAACAACTAAAGTAATTCCACGTCACCACTGTAGCCTCAACTAATCCTGCAAAGGAAGCTCGGCTGCGCTCAAACAGAACGCACCCGAGTTGCCAAGAGACAAAACGGGTCAGTATACAGGTATACTGGTATGAGTACAAGAATTGATACCCACGTGCCCACCAGACAAACAAAAATACATTTAATTCTTGTTACGGGACAAGACAAGTAGTTCCAACCGCACCGAGACAAATGGGTAGTTTCTCAAGATACAGTGGCATTTAGTTTCTTTCCCGTACACAACAAAATATAAATTGATTATAAAATAGACAAAATAGAAATAAAAATATGGTGGGTCAGCCCTGCATGAAAAGTTAGTAAGACCCACCATCCTGCAAAATAAAGTTAGTATAATTTAACCATAAACAATTTGTTAAAGAAGTAGAAAAATGCACCGATTCATGTTTAAGTAATTCGAATTGACCAAAACTCAAAGGACGAAAGTTGTACAGAATTAAATTTCCTAAAAAAAACAACCTCGAAACTCTGCATTGCCAAAATAAATCAAAACTACAATAACCAAGATCTTCCGATTATAAATTCTAACCAATTTAGAAAAAAAACACATTGTCTAGAATCTCGTATACATGCCTCTGCTCAAATTTCATAATGTACCGAAGTCGCTGACTATTTTTCAGGATCTACAAAACAACACAATTCACACTATACCAATAACCTCGTTATTAAATTCTTTGTACCTTAACTCCACCACTTCGGCTCTCCCCTTCTGGCCTACACATATATCCCATGTGCCTCCCGTATACCTAACACCGCTCCGAAGCCAAACTTGCACGGGGATATCGTCCCGAGTTTGACTCACACTCCCCGGATGGTTAGCATATACGTACGCGCGTAAATCAAAGCACTCGTCTACTCATGAGAACGAGCATCTCATCAACAACATGAGACAAATATAACAATGCCGGGCATAAGGCATTAAACAACTCTCATAATCCTCACTTTTTTATACACTCTTTCTCACCATCACTCAAATAAAACAACAATCCATGGAGTCATGGTGGAGTATAAGGAATTTATCTATGGGTTTCTAATTTATTTTATTTTCATATAATCATGAGTGCGATTACAACCATAAAATAAATCCATATAAAAACCCGAAACAAGACATACATAACTAATCAAAATAAGAAAAAATCAATCCATCATCTACATGCAAATACAAAATCAATCCAACATAAAAAAAATAAAAATAAATAAATAAATAAATAAATAGATTAAAAAAACACGAATTAAACATAAATCAAAGGAAGTGGGTTTTGTACTCACAATATTTTATATAAGATCAAAGAATATCTGGCAAACTAATAGAGCCACCAAAACAAAACCCTAATCTTTCCTTTTCTTTTGATCTCTCCAACCTAGTTGAATACTTCTATGTTACTATATATATAAGATTAAATATAGATACATTAAATTTATTAATTACAATATTAAATATCCCACTAAATCTCATGTAACCACCCAATTAATAAGTACAACATTCAATTCATTAAATATCCCATTAAGTTTCATGTAACCACCCAATTAATAATTACAACATTCAATCACATTAAATTTCATGTAACCACCCAATTAATAAAACCAAAAAAAAAAAAGATAACAATAACCATAATAATAATAAAATAATGACTTAAGAAAATTTGGGTTGCTACAATATATACACCTTAAAAGAATCTCGTCCCGAGATTCGATCGAAGAGGGTACTAAGCAAAAAGTTCCGGGTGCAAATGCCGAACTTTCTCTTCTAACTCCCAGGTAATATCATTCTCATCCTCGCTCCATTGCACTTTCACCAAGTTCACTTTCTTGCGCCGCAACTGCTTTACATCCCGATCTAGAATAGTAACCGGTCGCACCACATACGTTAGATCATCACTAATCTCCAACACTTCGGGTGATACTACTTGGGAGGGGTCTTGTACACACTTCCGCAATAAAGATACATGAAACACATTGTGAATCATAGATAAAGCAGGTGGTAGGGCTAATTTGTAGGCCACATTACCAATCTTCTCAGTGATCTCATATGGTCCCACAAATCTAGGTGCCAATTTTCCCTTCTTTCCAAATCGTATGATACCTTTCATCGGCGAGACCTTCAAAAACACGAAATCTCCAACATCCAACTCAATCCTCTTACGTTTTCTATCAGCGTAACTCTTCTGTCGGCTTTGTGCAGTCTTAATACGTTCCCGAATAATATTTACCTTCTCCGTAGTCTCCCTCACCAACTCTGGCCCTAACAACGGCGCATCTCCTACCTCTATCCAACAAGCAGGTGATCGACATGGCCTCCCATACAAAGCCTCAAAAGGTGCCATCCTGATGCTGGAGTGATAGCTATTATTATAAGCAAACTCCACCAATGGCAAGTGTTCTTCCCAACTACCACCAAGATCGAGGACACAAGCTCTCAACATATCCTCCAGGATCTGATTTACTCGCTCAGTTTGCCCATCTGTCTGGGGATGGTAAGCCGTGCTCAAGTCTAACCTAGCACCCAAAGCATGCTGAAAACTCTCCCAAAACTCTGCCACAAACAATGGATCACGATCTGAAACTATAGAAACGGGTGCGCCATGAAGTCGCACCACCTCCCAAATATACAACCTAGCCAGTTTATCCGCAGTTCGGTGAACACTGATAGGAATAAAATGAGCAGACTTGGTGAGTCGATCCACTATCACCCAAATAGATTCATTTCCTCGCTTAGACCGCGGCAATCCATCCACGAAGTCCATAGAGATGTACTCCCATTTCCATGTAGGAATCTCAAGAGGCTGCAAAAGTCCAAACAGCCGTTGGTGTTCTGCCTTAACCTGTTGGCACACAATACATCGAGAAACATACTCTCCTACGTCTTTCTTCATTCCTTCCCACCAAAATGTCCTCTTTAGGTCATGGTACATCTTAGTTCCCCCAGGGTGAATGGTATATCGGGACCTATGGGCATCATCCATAATCTCTTTCCTCAATTCAACAATATTAGGGACACATAACTTGCCCTTGAATCGCAATCCCCCATCGAAGTCCACAGACCAATCAGTGGGACAATCATCGATCAAATCCACGACCAGGTCATCGACCTTGCTGACGAGGATCCCATCTAAATTCTGTATTTGACGAACTTTACCTAGTAACGTCGGCTGCACGATCAAACAACCCATGTATGCCTTCTTAGCACTCTCTATTGGTTGAACATCATAAGTCGAAATTAACTCCAAGGACTTCCATTCTTGAATCATCAAAGAAGCCATAATCTCATGTCGTCGACTAAGTGCATCAGCGACTACATTTCCTTTCCCTGGGTGGTAAAGGATCTCGAAATCATAACTACTGATAAATTCAACCCATCTCTGTTGCCTCATGTTCAACTCTTTTTGAGAAAAGAGGTATTTGAGACTCTTGTGATCTGTGTACAATTCAAAGTGCTCCCCAAACAAGTAGTGTCGCCACACCTTCAACGCGAAAACAACCGCTGCCAACTCTAAGTCATGAGTAGGGTACCGTCTCTCATGAGGTTTTAGCTGTCGAGAAGCATAAGATACAACCTTCTGGTGCTGCATCAATACACATCCCAACCCAGTTCCACTCGCATCAGTAAACACTACTAACTTTTCCCCTTGTACCGGTATAGTTAACACTGGTGCTGTAGTCAACCGCTGCTTTAACTCCTGGAAAGCTTTCTCACAATCATCTGTCCATATGAACTTCACATTCTTGCGGGTCAACCTGGTCATGGGTACTGCAATAGTGGAAAATTTCTCTATAAATCTTCTGTAATAACCGGCTAGTCCTAAAAAACTTCTCACCTCTGTAGGGTTCGTGGACTGCTTTCATTCTTTGACCGCAACAATTTTCTCAAGATCTACTGCTATCCCTTGATTGGATACAAAATGACCCAAAAATCGAACTTCTTTTTCCCAAAAGTGACACTTACTGAACTTAGCGTATAGCTGCTGCTCCCTCAACGTTTGCAACACAACTTTCAAGTGTTATCTGTGTTCCTCCTTATTCTTAGAATACACCAGGATATCATTTATGAAGATAATCACAAACTTATCTAGATACGGTTGAAAAATTCTGTTCATCAAGTCCATGAAATAGGCAGGAGCATTGGTCAAACCAAAAGGCATTACAGGAAATTCGTACAACCCATACCGGGTCCGAAAAGCAGTAAGCGGTATACTTTCCTCTAACACACCCATCTGATGGTAACCCATTCTGAGATCAAACTGAGAGAAAATGGCTGCCCCCTTCAACTGATCAAACAAGTCATCAATTTTAGGTAACAGATACTTGTTCTTGATAGTCACCTTGTTCAGTTCTCTGTAATCTATGCACATGCGGAGAGTGCCATCTTTCTTGGAGACAAAGATCGTAGGTGCTCCACACGGGGAGTTACTTGAACGAATGAACCCTTCCTGAAGCATCTTTTCCAGCTACTTCTTCATTTCCACAAGCTCTTTAGGCGCCATTCTGTATGCCGCCTTAGAAATTGGTGCAGTTCCTGACACTAAGTTAATGCGAAATTCTACTACCCGTCGAGGTGGAGGTCCTAGTATGTCCTGAAATACATCCTCAAACTCACGTACCACATCTACCTTACTAATATCTTGCTTAGGGATTTCTACCGAGCACAAAAAAACTCATCATCACCGACTCTTCTCCATCGCTAGAAGTATGGGTAAGCCGTGGCATACCGGGAATATCTATATTTACAGTCCTTCCAGTACAATCTAGAGTCACAAAGTGTTTTCGCAGCCAATCCATACCTAAAATAATTGTAAACCCCTTAAACCCTAAGACAATTAGGTCCGCATACTAGACTCTACCCGTAAACTCTATCTCAAAATCTTTACACATCTCATAAAGTGTAAGTGCCCCTCCTAAAGGGGTCTCCACACGAATAGGTCTAGATAAGGAAGTAGACAAACTGTCTAGATATAAAAGAATGAGAGGCACTAATATCAAAAAGTATTCTAATGGGTTCTTGAAAAAGATTAAAGATACCTTCCAGCCATCACCTTCAAGTTAAACACACAAAAAGAATTCGTTCATAACTACTTAGAATAAACTCAACCACCAAACTAAACCAGCTAACCCATGTTTCCACAATCCGAGGATCACCTAAACTCTCACAAGTCTAGGGTAATCTAGAGCTCTGATACCAAACTGTCACGCCCCAAAATTCGGACAATTAAATATTAAATTAGGACTAAACCCCAACAACATTCCATCATCCAAATCTTAGGGGTGAATCAAAAACTAAATGCACACCAAACCATCCACCATAACTTCATAACTAACCAATACCTCCACATCCAGGTAACAATAAATAGTCCAAACAACTTAAATAAAATACGGTTACAAATCATGCCAAATTATTCCAATACTAAAGTCATAAAAACAAATAATAAATAAATAAATAAATAAATAAATAGATTAAAAAAACACGAATTAAACATAAATCAAAGGAAGTGGGTTTTGTACTCACAATATTTTGTATAAGATCAAAGAATATCTGGCAAACTAATAGAGCCACCAAAACAAAACCCTAATCTTTCCTTTTCTTTTGATCTCTCCAACCTAGTTGAATACTTCTATGTTACTATATATATAAGATTAAATATAGATACATTAAATTTATTAATTACAACATTAAATATCCCACTAAATCTCATGTAACCACCCAATTAATAAGTACAACATTCAATTCATTAAATATCCCATTAAGTTTCATGTAACCACCCAATTAATAATTACAACATTCAATCACATTAAATTTCATGTAACCACCCAATTAATAAAACAAAAAAAAAAAAGATAACAATAACCATAATAATAATAAAATAATGACTTAAGAAAATTAGGGTTGCTACATAGGATGTGTTGGGTAGGTTTGTTACAGGTTGGTTGAGTTTAGAAACCAAAACTAGTTGCCCAGATTTTGGCCTGTCCGCTCGAGCGGGGTTTTTGACGCTCGAGCGGGGAATACACCCATCCAGTATTTCCTGTGTAGTGTTGGATGCTCGAGCGGGGTATTGGACGCTCGAGCGGGAGGTTGTGATTGACGCTCGAGCGGGGCTTCGAGCGCTCGAGCGGGGACCTGTTGTGTCGAGATGCTGGGAGAGTGCATCCGGCGCTCGAGCGGGAGTTTAGCCACTCGAGTGGGAGTCTGTGAGTGCCGCTCGAGCGGGGGTTTGGACGCTCGAGCGAGGCGACTGGGTTTAAGTTCCGAGTTTTGACTTTTCAAATCACTTTTTCACTTTCTCTTCTCTCTCCTACTTTTCCAAAAACACCATTGTTGAGCCTCTCACTCTAGAACTCTACCTTCTCTCTAGGTTTTGATCTAGTAGGAGTGATTTGCTCATCTTTGGCCTTTACAAAAAAATTGTTGATTGTCGAGGGCTACATTTTAATCTGAAAATTTCGGGATTTGGAGCACGTTGGGTTTTGTCATCTTCTCCCTTGGGGTTCCGGATTTGAGGTAGGGATATCCTACTCCTCTCTATGGATTTTGTCTTTAAATTTTAGTACTTTGAGATGTTGGGGTTGGTTTGGTAATTTTGTGAAAGTTTGGGGCTTTTGTGTAATTTTACAAAAGTTGGGGTTTTATTTATAATAAACCTAGATGCATGTTTGGCATAGAGAAAGGGAATAAATGTTGAATCATTGATGAAAATGGGACCTTAAGGGTTGTAATGTTAATTATGGAAAATGACCTAATTACATTGTTTGATTAATTGAGATAATTAATTGTGAGAAATGAGGAAATGAAATGGAATTGTTGAGATTGGGAATGCATGGGGAAAAAGGGTGTAGTTGAATTATTTATCACTCACCGAATTGAAATGTTGATTGAATATCCATTTGCGCATTTATTTTCTGTTTAGAAATAACTGCTTTGGGCTGTCGGTGGAAGATAGTCGTGATTGTTGTAGACAATGCATGATGATTAGGCAAATGAAAACTAATCAATGGAATGTGTCATGGAATTTGACGGTTGATAGAATACATTAACGGTATGTATTGAATGATTGTATATAGAACCTATGTGTTTGTATACGTTATGTGTAAAGGAGGAGATGGGGGATGTACTCCGCGGTTTAGGGGAAGAGGGGGATGTACCTCTAAACCGGATAGTATTGGGAGAAGATAGGGGATGAACTCCGTAGATACAGCTCATATGCTTGTCTAGAGAAGTGAAGATAGAGCTCATATGCTTATCTTTGTGAAGTGTAGATACAGCTTATATGCTTATCTGTGAACGTGGGATATAGTTGTTATATATATCTGTTGAGAATATGGATACAGCTTATATGCTTATCTGTGAATGTGGGATATAGTTTTATACATAGCTGTTGAGATGATGATAGAGCTAATATGCTTATCTGTTGAAAAAGGGAAAATGAAAAGTAACGTTAACTCATAAGTCGTATGACATAAAGTGTGATTTATGTGGATGTATCAGTGTTGGCCATCTATCAATTGCTAATTTTTTAGTCATTGTTCATGGTTGGTTTAGTGTATTTCTACTGGGCTATGGCTCACCCTATATGGGAATATCATTTTCAGGTACAGGTAACATGCCACCTCCAAGGTCATAGCTTGGGAGGCTAAAGACGGGCAGACTTTTGTTGTTTAAGTTCCTTTTTGATGTATTACATGTAATTTCAAGTCGAGGGCTTAATGTGTAGATGAGTTAGCACTCTTTTGTTGTAACCAAGTGTTAACTTGGAAAGCTGTAAGCCAGTAGGGCATTTTGCATTTGTTGTTAACATGTAATACTTTTGTAATGAAACTCTGATGAATAGAAGAATGTGGATATTTCGTATGTCAATGAATGTTTTATTTGATGGGTTTAATGTTGTTATTTCGAGGGCGTTACAATTTTCTAGTAACAAACTACTTTGAAGCTTTCAAACATTTTGACTTATTCAAAAATACTCCAGTAACTTTATTGTAGCAATTTTTGAATATCTTAGCAGCCTACTTAACATGACACATTAGTAGCTGAGTCATCTTCTCAACATCCCTCCTTAGATCAGCTACTGCTCATTTCCTATTTTTCTTTTAGGAATTCAAACTTAGCTTTAGAAAGTGCCTTTGTCAGAATATCAGCAACCTGATTTTCTATTTTGCAATGGAGCAACAATACTTCTTCTTCTTTCTGTACTTTCCTGAGAAAGTAAAATTTAATCTTAAAATGCTTTGTTTTCCTATGGAAAACTGGATTGTAGATATAGATATAGTAGCTTGGTTATCAACAAAGATATGTGTGGACTCCTCCTGTTCCATATGCAGATCTGTTAACAATTGCCTAAACCACAGAGCTTGGTTTACAATTGTTGCAACAGCCGCATATTCAGCTTCAATAGTACTTTATGCAATAATCTCTTGTTTCCTTGAACACCAGGAGAACATGCCTAATCTAAAACTAAAACAAAAACCAATTGTACTTCTCATATCATCAATAGAACCTCCCAAATCACTGTCAAAGAAGCCATGGTCCTTAAAATCTGAACAATGAGTGAACTTTATGCCATAATTGACAGTGCCTTTGATATACCTCAAAATCCTCTTTGCAGCTTGAAAATGCATCTCACTTGCACAGTGCATAAACCTCGAAAGCAAACTCATAGCATGTATTGTATCAGGTCGGGTTGCTGTAAGATACATTAAGCAACCAATCAAACTCTTGTACAAACCTTCATCAACCTTATCAGCTCCATCATCCTTGTTGAATTTCTTTTTCTGATTCATAGGAGTTGATATAGCTTTGCAATCTTCCATGTGAATTTTTGTGAGGATCTCCTTTGCATACTTTTGTTGGTAGATAAAGACTTCATGCTATCTTTGCTTTACTTCCATTCCCAGAAAATAGGACAAATCTGTCATCTCAAACACGTTAAGTATCTCTGCTTTAAATTCCTTTATAAGCTCATCGTTGCTCCCTATTATAAGCAAGTCATCAATATAAATAGACACAACAATTAAGTCAGTAGCCTCCTTCACGTACATAGTAAATTCACTTAGGCTTTTTACAAAGCCTAGGCTTAATAAGTGGTTATCTATCCTGCTGTACCAAGCCCTTGGTGCTTGTTTAAGACCGTACAATGCCTTTTTTAGCAAATACACTTTATCCTCATGCCCTTGCATAACAAATCCCTCTGGCTGCTCTACATATATTTCCTCCTACAAAAAACCATTCAAGAAAGTTGATTTAACATCTAGCCGATAGACCTTCTAGCCTTTTTGCGCTGCAATTGCTAGTAGCAACTTGATTGTATCTAACCTTGCCACCGATGCAAAGGTCTTAGAGAAATCAACACTGTAGATTTGAGCATAACCCTTCACCACTAGCCTTGTTTTATACTTGTTAACTGATCCATCTGCATTTAACTTGGTTCTAAACACCCATTTAACTCCTATAATCTTCATATTTTGAGGTCTTTTCATAAGCTCCTAAGTGTTATTTTTCTCTATCATTCTCATCTCCTCTTTCATAGCTTTCATCCATTTTTTATCCTTTTTAGCTTCTTCAAATCCTGCAGGTTCCGTTACAGCAACACTGCATCTTTGATAAATGTCAGAAAGCAATCTTGTTCTCCTTACTGGTGGGTCATCAACATTGTCTTCAAAAGGTTGCAAATCTTCTAAAAATTGATCTTTTTCTCCATCATCCCAATTACATTGCTCATTTTCCATGAAAGTAACGTCTCTACTTATCAAAATTTTCCCTGTTTAAGGTTGGAAAACTCTGTAAGCTTTAGAGATGTTGTTGTAACCAATAAAGACTCACAGTTCTGCTTTCTTATCAAGCTTGTCTCTCTTCACCTGAGGCACATATGAAAACACAGACAACCAAATATTTTGAAGTTATGTAGTGAAGGTTTGTATCCATGGCAAGCCTCAACGGGTGTTTTTCTTTTCAAAGCCCTTGTTGGAAATCTGTTAAGTAGAAAAATAGCAGTATTTTGCAGCCTTTGCCCAGAATTTTTTTGGCAGCCCTTTTTCATGTAGAAAACATTTGGTCATCTCCATGAGTGTTCTATTCTTTCTCTCACTCACTCCATTTTGTTGTAGAGTGTATGGAGCTGTCATCTGGTACTCGATTCTAGCTTCTTCACAAAACAAATCGAACTATTCTGAGGTGTATTCCTTGCCATTATCTGATCTTAATACTTGCATCTTGTAGCCACTCTGGTTTTTCATCCAAGCTTTGAATTTCCAGAACACAGCTGCAATCTCAGATTTAAACCGTAAGAAGTAAATCCAATACGTTCTTGTTAAATCATTTATAAAAGCAATATAATATTTACTTCCCTTTAATGATGGGGTTCTCCGAGGCCCTCCAAGATCAGTATGTATTAGTTGCAGCTTCTGTGAGGCCCTCCAGGCCTTTTTAGGAAATGGAAATCTACTTTGTTTTCCATATTGACGAGCCTTGCAACCAAAGTAAATGCTCTTCTAGTAGATGTAACCCTTGTACCAGCTGATTTTTTTGCATATTTATGAGTGCTTCATGGTGAAAATGGCCCAATCTCTTGTGCCAAATTTCTTTTGTGTTCATAGAGACTTTGATATGCTATCTCCACATCTTTTATTGGATCTAGAGAGAAGCATTTGTCTCTCATTTTGATTGTACACACCTCGTGGCCATCTGTACCTCTAATCATACACTTTTTATTTTCAAACAACTATTTATAACCTTTTTCCAGTAGCTGACCAACACTTAGCAAATTTTGATCAATTCTAGGCACATATAAAACATCAGTGATTAGTTTTGTACCTGAAACACTTTCAATTGCTACTGTCCCTTTGCCTTTTACTTCAATGAACTCACCATTTCTAACCTTGACTTTGGAAATTTTAGTTATATCTAGCTCTCTAAAGAGCTCTTTGTCATAGGTCATATCGTTTGTGCAGCCACTATCAACTAACCAGTGCTCATTAGAGCTTTTGCTTGCATAACATAAGGTAACAAACAAGTGCTCCACCTCCTGCTGATCCACCATTTTAGCTTCACCCTCTTGCTGTTGTTTACTTCTGCAAACCTTCTCTATGTGGCCTAACTGTTGCACTTTCTATACTTGATGTCAGGTCTCCACCAACACTTAGATTGGAGATGATTTGTCTTCTTGCAATGCTGGCATCGAGGGTAAGTTCCTCATTTGTTGTTGCTGTCTCCAACTTCAGCACTACTTTTGCTTAAGTTGTCTTTATTGCCCTTCTTTTTCTTGCCTTTACTTTTATCCTGGATTTGTAGTTTGGCCTTCAAAACTCCCTCCACAAACCCTTCTTGCCTAATCAGTCTTCTTTACTCCTATGCCTATAAAGCATTCAAAAATTCTGCCAAGGAAATACTTGTTGAGTCTTTAGATTCCTTAAGAGATGAGATTTTGGACTCAAACCTTTCAGGTATGGTTACTAGGATTTTTTCAACAATCTTTTGATCAAACAAGTCTTCTCCAAGAAACCTTAACTTGTTTACTATGCTTAGCAGTCTATCAGAGTCTCATTTATGGTTTCTGATTTCTTCATCCTTTGTACCTCAAATTCCCTCTTTAAGTTCATTACTTGCATGCTCCTTGATCTGTCATTGCCTTGAGACTCAGTTTTGAGATAGTCCTAGATTTTTTGGCTGACTTCAAAGTCATGATCTTGGTAAAAATAGCTTCAGAAACTGCTGAATGGAGGCACGATTTGGCTTTGAATTTTTTAGTTGCCCTCTCCTTGTGAATCTTGATTCTTGTATAGTGGGATTGTCAGGCAATGGAACGATTTCATAATCAGCTTCAACTGCCTCTCACAGGTCAACTGCTTGCAAATAAGCAGTCATCCTTACTGCCCATGTTTGATAATTCTCACCAGTGAAAACTGGTGGTATTATTGGAAAGAAAGCATTTGAGGCCATGCTTAGAAAGGTTAGGTGTTTATGTGTTTTGGTATTTTGGTGAAAGATCACTCTCTGGATTTCTCACATAGGCCCCTTAAGAAAACAACTCTGATACCAATATGTTGTTATTTTTACAAGAACAGTGACAAAATAAGAACATATAAAAACATAAATGAGTTTCCAAATGACCTAATATTTTATTAACTAGAAAGTGATTTATATACATGATAAATATAACATAAATGCATAACAAATTGCAAAGAAATAGCATCACAAGCCCATGAATACATGAGCTTATCTTCTAGTTCCCTATTTTCTAGTAACAAACTACTTTGAAACTTCCAAACATTTTGACTTATTCAAAAATACTCTAGTAACTTTATTTCGGCAATCTTTGAATATCTTAGCAGCCTACTCAACATGACACATCAGTAGCTGAGTCATCTTCTCAACATGTTTGTAGGTTGCCCAAAAGTGTGCTTCACGCTTCCTCAAATTAGAAACACAAGCGGCAATAGAGGTGTTTAGTAGAGCTTATAAGCTGCTTGTTTCAACTTTTAGCTTAATATAAGCTAAAACATTATGTTTGGTAGAGCTTAACTCATCAGATTATAGCTTAAATTAAGTAGAAAAATAGCTTTTCCATGAAGTGGCTTGAGGGGTGCTCAGCAGATTATAGCTTAAGCGGGAAGTTGGTTTGGAGGGGCAAAATTACTTAAATGCCCCTTATCAAATTCCGGAATTACCAAATACCCCGTATATAAACCACATTTTCACACTGTTCACTCTGTGAGAGAGAGAGAGAGTGGCGATTTCCGGCGATGGTGGCGATTTCTGGCGATAGTGTGGTTTCTGACGTTTCTGGTATCCAAATACCACGTCTCTTCTCTCTCGATCGATCGATCGATCTTTCACCATCGCTTTCACAATTGAGGGGCAAAACCCTAACTGTCGCGATCGATCTCAAACCCTAGAGTCGAAACCCTAGTGCCGCCGGTGACATTTGAAACCCTAGCGCGATCAATCTCAAACCCTACATCCGTCGGTGACGATCTGAACCCTAGCACGATCGATCTCTTCTCTCTCTTCTGCGATCACTTTCTTGGCGATCTCTTCTCCGGTGGAGAAGAGAGGGGCAACCTCCGATGATAATAGCGTTGCTCTCTCAACAGCTCTCTCTCTGCTCTTGTCGTCACCGGTGTTAGGGTTTTTTGGATCTAGGGTTTTCTGGATCAATTTTTTTTTTAGAGGTTTTCTGTGTTTTTTTGATAAAAAAATAATAATTAATGAATAACAAAATAATAATTGATGTTAATTAAGCCATTAATTGACAACTAATTAATTTATAATGAAAAAATAAAATAATTTTATACTAATTGATACTATTAATAATTTTAGTGTTAATTGATGGTAATTAAGTCATTAATTGTCATTAATTAATTTGTAATGAAAAAAAAAATATATATATATACTAACTGATACTATTATTAATTTTAGTATTATTTTATGGTAATTAAGCCATTAATTGACACTTAATTCATTTATAATGAAAAACTGTAAAAAAATTATACTAATTGATACTATTATTAATTTTAGTATTAATTGATGGTAATTAAGCAATTAATTGACACCTAATTCATTTATAATGAAAAAATGAAAAAAATTATACTAATTGATACTATTATTAATTTTAGTATTAATTTATGGTAATTAAGCCATTAATTGACACCTAAACATTTATAATGAAAAAAATGTAAAAAATTATACTAATTGATACTATTATTAATTTTAGTATTAATTTATGGTAATTAAGCCATTAATTGAGAAAAGAAAATATTAATATTAATATTTGATAAATAAAATAAAAATTAATTGATACTAATTATTAATATTAATATTAAACATTCTTATATCATTGAGACTAATTAAGAAAAATAAAAAAAAAATAAAAGAAGAAAAAAAAATAAATATTAATGTTAATATTAATTGATACTAATTATTAATAATAATTAAGAAAAGAAAGAAGCAAGGAAAAAAAAAAGAAAATGTATCAATTAACAAAAGAAAAAATAAATAAAAGAAACAAGGAAAAAAAATTATTAATATTAATTGATACTAATTAATAATTTTAGTATTAATTGAGACTAATTAAACCATTACATTTTTATCAAATGTATCAATTTTTATATAAATTGATACTAATTAATACTAATTATGTTAATTGGAAAAAAAATGACAAAATTATCATTTTTATATCATATAAGGACAAAAAGGACAATTATATATAAAAAAAATCTATTTTACAGCTTATCTACTAAGCATTATTCTACTGCTTAAATCATAATCCCACAGCTGCACCAAACAGATTAACAGCTTATGTTCACAGTAACAAGCTATAATCTGTTAAGTTATAATTTATAATCATTTTCCTACAACTCTACCAAACGGGTCAATCTCTCTTTCAGATGGTACAGTCACTTCCTCACTCACGGATTCACTCTCTCTCACTGATGCCCATCAACAATGGCCACCGACGAATCGCCACCATTGAAAAATTGTATTTCACTCTCTCTCTATCCTCTTGACTCGAATCTCTTTTTCTTAGAGGATTTCTAATGATAATTGATGAATAGATCAACGAGAGAGGTAAAAAAATTCTTGCACTACAACAAGTTGGGTCTTGAATGACGAATTTTTTTTGTCTCCAAAGAGCTAATTTCGTCACTATAGATATTTGTGAAAAAATATTTTCGTCACCTGTTTCGTCATTGAATGTTTGTCACTAAAAACCATCGTGATGAAAAATAATTTTGTTACCAATGAATTTACTTCAGTGACGAAATTTTTTGTCACCAATATAACAACATTTTGTCACCAAAAATTCTCATTTTTGTCACCAAATAGTTATTCAGTACCATATTTATAACTTTAGTTGACGAGTAAATTTGTCACACATGTTGATCATTGATGAGGAAATAATTTCGTCACAGTAAGATGTAAAGATGATGAAATTTTTCGTCTCCAAAAGTCATACATGGGTGACGAAATTTCGTCACAAATATATATATATACGTGACGAAATTTTTAATCACCAAACAACAAAATCAATAAAATGTTTCATATATAAATTACAATAAATTGTCACAAAAAATATTTATTAGTGACGAATAGTCACTTTGTCATAATAACAAGTACAAATGACAAAAAAAATTTTATCACTGAACTTGTTCCATATTTTGTATTTCAATTTAAATTATTATTTCACAAACCCAATACCTTTTTAAATGTACTACGAAATCTACTAGCTATTTTACACCACTCCACAAAATAATTCACTAAACAATTTATATCATAAATGAAAATATATCCATCAAACAAATTTAATAATAATCCATTAAGTGCAATAAAAAAAAACCATCGTAACAACTTCCAAAATGAACTAACGTGGAGTCTTCCAAAAAAAATAACACTCAACTAGGTTTAAAACTAGAACTAAGTATCAGTTCAAGAAAAAAAATTCAACACTTTGATCTTGATTTGCATGTATATATGCTTCAAATAAATGTCATCAAAAACCAATTTGCAAAGAAAATAAACAAGGAAAACATTAATATATTATGAATTACATCTAAACTCATATATAAATAATTTTATTTTATAAACCAATTTAGTAGAAATGCATATAACAATCCAAAACTTCAAAGAGTTGAGGTGATCCTTAATGATAAAGCAACACAGATAACAGAAGATGCCAAAAGATTGCAGGAATACCAAATATCACTATCATTAATGCTAGAATATATTTAATAGCTTGAAAATATAATGTAGCATTGGGATACATTTGATTCATGACAATGGGTCGATGACTTCTTCAATGAGGTAAATTTGATCCGTGGAATTCAACACAAGAACCTTGTAAGACTTTTGGGTTGTACCATTGAAGGTCCAGACCGCCTTGTTTATGAATTTGTACCCAACAAAAGCCTTAATCAAATCTTCTTTGATAAGGAATCATTGTGATTTTTTATTTTTTATTTATAAACATGCTCATGTTTATTTTTTTGGCTCTTACTTTGGTTTTTAATTTTGGCTGCTTTTGGCTAAAGATAAAATACTAAATTGTTTAAATTTTTTTTTCTTATTTTCATCTTTTTGCAATAAAATGGGAGCAATACACATTTTTACATTTCTTCATATATTTAGAAGAACCCATGTATCATTAGATTTGTGTAATTGAAGGTAATTGTGTAACTTGCATTACTACACAAATTAAAGGATCACTGAATTCACTCAAAATTGCAATTACAAATGTATTCATGTAATCATATCACATAACAAACCACGCAAACTTTCTTTCCAAAAAAACTAGGCAAACATACTTATATGTTTTAAGAGTTTCCAAAAAACTCTTAACTAATACTGCTTTTACCATCAACTTGTCTATATGAGATTAATCCTACTCCCTGATGGAGTTTCACATTACTATGACCCAAAACTTGTAACTTCTTTTTTTTTTTTTTTGGTGTGGCTATATTATAATTGACAAAAGCATATAAAGAAAAATCTGAGATATCCTTGCACCTTCTTTCAATTGTATCTTTAAGTGGCGACACTCTTTTATTCCATGCAGATAAGAACAAGACTCAAATTCTAAGCTGGAACTAGCAGTTCGACATCATATTGGGAATGGCAAAGGGGCTTGCATATCTCTATAAAGGTTCTTAAGTGAAAATTATCCATAGAGACATCAAAAGCTAGATTAGAGAGACATCAAAAGCTGGGTTACAGAGACATCAATAGCTAACAAATAATAGCTCTATCCATGTAAAAACAAATTGTGTACACAATGAATCTAGCTTAACAACTAGAAGGTCCTTTCTACATGGCAAGGTCCTATTAATCGCATCACTAACTTAGAGTAACTCCAACACTGCCTAGAAAAAATACACAAAAAAGTAAACACATAGTTTTGTCTCTACTTTGGTTAGTGTGTATTTTCACTAGGGTCATGCTAAGTAAGAAGTAACTAATGAATCTATTTTCATTAAATACATCTTGAAACTTGTTAAATCTTAGTTATTAATTAGTCAAACTACTGTGCTTTAATTAGTATATACTAACCAACATGAGAAAAATAAAAAGATAAAACAAGCGAGACTTACCAAAAAGGCAATCTACGAGTTCATGGGATACCTCCTCCTCTAACTTCGTCTTTTTGTGCTTGAATTTCATGTTTTTGTGTTGTAATTTCTTCTTTTTGCGACTGAATTTCCTCATTTTGCTCTTGTATTTCAAGAGAGCTGGCAGAAAAGGAAAACTATATCAATTTTTCACAAAATAGCCAGGAACTGAAGTGTTATGACTAGCATCAATCTGAACACAGTAGAAAGCTGCTTAGGAAAGTACAAAAGAAGGGGGGAAAAATCATTGAAGCGTGAGAAAATTTACAACTTATTCAAGAACTCATCAAAAAAATCACAGAAACTACAGCATTCACTATTTATGACAGATAAATGACTCCCAATCTAAGAACTTAAGCCATTCTTGTTAACTGATCGACCTTGATGTCCTGTACATAATCTACTAATACTAAGCATTTCGATGTTTAAATTTTTGACCTTTTCACTACTGTCCAGTACCACTGAGACATGATAAAATAATCATACCTGGAGATGGAATGCAACCAATAATATTATGGATAAGGAGTTCATTGTTCGAATTGTTAATATCCTGTGCTTTTGCCCAAGCTTTCATCTGCAATGGATAAAAACACATTGGCATTAATTAGATGTCACTGTCACGACCCAAACCTGGCCCTATGGGTTTAGCACCGTAACCGGCCAGTAATCCGAGATTACCGAAGGCCTGCAGAACAGTAGAATAATAAAACAGAGTACAGGGCCTGGCGGAAGCCAATACAGTAAATGAATAGTGTCCATTGAGCTGTGTCAGTCTGTATGCCAAAAAGATTTTTCATGCATTCACATATACAAACAGTACAGTTTATACAAAATTTACAGTCACAGTGCAGGGACCTAATCCCTTGATAACAGTACGGTTGGCAGTTAACAGTCTATACAGTAATCCAACCAATATGGAGGCAGACAGGGGAAAAACAAGACACCCCAAAGCCATAGCATGGCAACTCGGAACCTCTCAGTGAGGCACAAAGGCTGGCTTGACAAAACTGGAGTCTAACCCACGCTCCTAGCTCCGATCTGGTGGCTGAGCACCTACATATATATATAAACAGTGAGCTAAAGCCCAGTGAATAACATAATGCGTAAAGGGGTTATGAATGAAATGTCCTTACAATAATGAAATCAGTTCATTAATCAATACTTCAGTCTTTCAATCAGAACAGTTATTCAGTCATATGTGGTACATCCATTAGCATAGCAGTGAACAGTAGGTCTTAAAGACCGAGCAGTAATGATGGCCATCAATCAGTAAACAGTAGTGGTTCCACGAGGGAACCGACAGAGAATTCTGTCTCAGTAACAGTAAACAGTAGGTGCCAAGGATGCCACAATACAGTTCAGAAGACAGGACATACATTCATTCAGTAAACAATATCAGTTTAGTAAACAGTGCAGTTCAGTATTCAGAAGATAATCATTTGAACATATCTTTACACAACTATTACTCACAGAGTTTGGGCTACAGTATGCTAGAGCGTGTCTCCCCAGTCGCCAACCCTACACAGTTAACAGATTGAACACACACTAAGCTACACAGTTGGGAGATAACGTAATTTAACCTCTAATGCCTCGGTGTGTTCTACATCTATCCTCAACAAGATGTCTTAAACTAGGCCTAAGAATGCCTAGAATGGAATGAGGATGCAAAGATGTAATCAGAAGACTGTTTCAAGATTTTCAGAAAAACAGAGTCCCGCTCGAGCGCAGGTTTCCCCGCTCGAGCGGTCATGCGACAAAGGTACACGCTCGAGCGTCAACTTTCCCGCTCGAGCGTACTGTAAAAGTACTGGATGGGTGAAATCTCCGCTCGACGCCCGCTCGAGCTTGAGACATGACTCCGCTCGAGCGCCCAATCCTCCGCTCGAGCGGACTGTAAAACAGTGCAGAGATACAGGATGCTCGGATTCCACGCTCGAGCGGCACATCCCCCGCTCGAGCGGAAGTGCAGAATCTGGGAATTCCAGATTGCACCTCCAAGCTCAAACTCACATTCAAATGCATCAAAACCAATCCTCTTGGGCCCATTTTCTGGAAAACATTTATAAACACATAGAATATCCTAGTTCAAAGCTCAATTTTGAGAAATCAAGGCCCAAGGGTGTTTAATTCAAACTCAATTTCAAACCAATTTCATGAACAATATGAACACGCAAACATGCATGAATTCAAATCATTTTGAAGCTCCAATTTGATGCTCTAAGGAGCCAATTCTTTTCAAAACATGGTGAAATCATGGACTTAACATAATTATGAACATGCATGTACCCCTTTTTGCCATGAAACAACTCAAACTCATCAATTCAAACATGCATACATGAAATGAGCTCTATATCAACATGTATGAACTAAAACAAGGCTTATCTCTACAATTAAACATGGACCATGCAAGAATCAACTTAAAGACAAACCAAAAGGATGAAATTCATACCCAGGTTCCTTAATTACTAGTCTTGAGGTTCAATCTAGCAATCCACACTTCAATTAGCAGACAATTCTCAAGTTGAGCTCAATTCTCTCCTATCTCCTCTCTTGGTCGGCTAGTGTAAGGAAAAGGGCTGAGGAAATGGTTTTTGATTCAAGTGTATGAGTGTATACAAGGCTCAAAGGTGTGTGAGATAGTGGCCCACTTAGTGGCAAGTTGGTAATTATGGCAAACTTTGCAATTAACTCATTTTAATCTAATTTAATCATACCTAATCATTTTTCAGATAACTTTACTATAAAATCACATTAATTATGACGATCATAAAACTTCAATCAATTCCGGATTCGGCCGCCGATAAGGCCTTCAATTAGCAGTTTAAACACTAAAATACGAACAGATCAAATAATCAATCCACAGATAGAACGCAAATTAACATACATACTCAGTCAATTCAGTTCCGATTTTCAGTCAGTCAGTTCAGTACTTTAAGCAGATTATTATCAGTTCAGTTTAACGGTAATCAGTGTTTATCGGTAAGCAGTGGTGAGGGTTATTACAGTCACTGAACAAGACTTGTGAGAAAATATTTTGGTGTCAAGTTTATGAATTTTGTTCTCCATCCCTCTTGAAATAGAGCTTACATACAGAGCACATCGTAAGAGCTTTCTCACAAATAAACTTAATGAGAACATCTTTGACCCTCTTCTATATGAGCATCTATTGGATGTTTGGTGCATGTACCTACTCTCTCTCTCTCTCTCTCTCTCTCTCTCTCTCTCTTTATTTTTGTACCCAACATAGCAGTGCAGCTATCTCCTATTCAGAATCCACTCAATTCCTAGGTAACTGCCCTGCATCTGATCCATATGCAGAGGAACTATCACTATCGGAATATGTAAGTAGTGTATGAGATTCAATTAATAAATGTATTTCACAATCAAACAGAAACCCTTAAAGGGCAGTCGAATTACGGTGAATATAGATATACAAATACTGCATAATAACTAAAACAGATAACATTTACCACTTAAAGAAGAACCAGAGTCACTGCTAGAACTACTGGAACTACTTGATCCACTAACATTAATCCTCTTATTTCCCGAACTCTCAACTGTTTTAGATTCTTTTGGTGCCTGCAATGGCTGGAGCCAGGTTCTGTAATGATATTAAGACGAATAGTTCATTATCCAACTAATAGTTAAAGAGCCTCTGCAACAGTCATTAAACCTAAATTCAAGTTAGTAATTTACCATGCTTGCACAGGTCCAGTGAGACTCATTTTATATGCACTGTTTACTGTATAAAATACATATCTTTTTAAAAATCTGTAATGAAAACTTTCAAACCTCTAAATAACTTGTGTTGTCCGAAACATTCTGTATAAGCCGCATGAGGATGGCCAGAATAGCTCCTGATTCGAATTTCTCCTGAATCCTTTAGTCTGTCTTGCCGTTGTTGCCGTTGCTTTCGAGTTTAGGAGGAAGAATCGACAAGGAATGACTTCAAATGTTTGAACATCTCTTGCGACTTCTCTACATTGATTGCATGACCTACATTCTTTATGATCACTAGTGTGTGTTCTCACCCAGATGGCTGAAAAAATAAACGGAACATGATTCAATGAAAATGAATCAAGCCTCAGGCTTTAAAGCAATTCAAAACATTAGAAAATGCAAAAGCCCCACTTGGTTGCCAAGGAAACAAATGATATTAAAACTCGAGAAATCTTGCAAATAAAAAAGGTTACAAGCTGTCATTTTCTTTTCCTCCAACCTCTTGGAAACCAGAGAGGGCCAAAATACAAAACCTTATATCTAAAAAATGTTACTAAAATTATAAAATTCTTTGTATTGACCTTTTTAATCTGTGCGCCAATTCCAGTGGAAATATCCGATCTTGATTTCCCCAGATTATAAACATGGGCTACATCATGGAGAAATTACGCTATTAGCGAGCCAATCAAACTAGTAACTGAGAAACAAAGCAGGAGCTAAATAATATGGTGACAGACAAAATAAGAGATACAAAAACCTG
Organism: Camellia sinensis; assembly: GCF_055761805.1. Lineage (NCBI taxonomy): Eukaryota > Viridiplantae > Streptophyta > Magnoliopsida > Ericales > Theaceae > Camellia > Camellia sinensis. The sequence continues at coordinate 39,671,782 of NC_138961.1, read as the reverse complement.
AGTTATCTTGGGAAGATCAGAAAGTTTTATATCCTTGTGCAATGCTTGGACCAATTCTTTTCTTTCTTGAAGGTATTTTGTACACATCACATGCCCACACAGACTAATTCACAAAAGCAGTTTCAGGCAAACCAATATAGGGTAAATCCCATTTCCTAGAATCTTACCTTGTGATAGTAAGATATCAACAAATTCACAAATTTAAGACTAGCAACATTACTATGTGTTACAGAGTACAGACTACAAACATATTATTTAGGCAAGCAAAGAAAATTACTCATCAAACATTACAAGAAGGAAATCATTTATGAAATGTGGCTAAAAATCCAGTCTTGGCATTTACCCGAAAGACTAAACACGAAGATTGTCTAGCAATCAAACCTCATTACTTTCAAAATTTGCAGATAGTAGCAATTTGTGACAATACAGAAGAAATCAATGTTAACCCATAGAATACATTTAAAAAAAAAAAATCAATTTTACAATGTAATGAAGGAGAATTAAAATGCAAGTCTTGGATTTGTGATGGAAATTTTTTCAAACATATCTCAAACCTGGTGAACTAAAATGACCCTTCAACTCTAAAATACCCAACAATATGGCAATGTTTCACACAAGTATTTTATCAAACACAAGGGCTTCTACACCGCCTCCCTCTCCCAATCCTCTTTTGGCTCCCCAACTTCTTCATTCCCCTTAGGAACCCCTATCCCAGCTGGTTACACTTCCCCTTATGCCTCTTGAAACAGCCCCTCCAACCCTCTACTACCATAGATCTATTGCCTCCTTCCCTCTTATCCACAACCACAAAACTACTCTTTTTCTCTACCACAAATCCAAAATGCCTGCCCTTTCCCTCCCTACTATAGCACCGCTAGCCCTCCTCTCACACCGCACCTCCGTTACATCATTCCATCCCCACCACAACGCCACCATGTTACCAAAAACCCTTACCCCACCATTAAACAACTACGAGAGAGAGAGAGAGGGGGAGAGAGAGAGAGAGAGGCCATGCCTTTGTGTGTTTTGTAAGAAAGGGATGAGACGAAGACTGGAGCACCAAAACAAAAAAAGGTGGGGGAGAATCAATAGGGTTTAGGGATGGCAATGGAGGGCAATGGGGTGGTTATTAATTCCCCATCCCCATTTCCCTATAATTATTTTTACCCATTCCCCATTCTCTATCCTCTATGGATACTACCCTCCACATCCCCTAATCGGTTTGGATTTTCCCCAACCCAACTTGACCCTATTTTTTTTTTTTAACCAAAGCTAAATATACATTTAATTTAATTTTTTTTGACTTAACAACAAAATCAAATACACATTAATTAATTAATTAAGAAGTTCGTTTTAAAGTAATCGAATATATAATTTTAAGACAATCAACTAAGTTTTTAGTGATTGAAAAAAAAATAAAAAATTATATAATTGTTTTCATCTGATGGTGCCACATTACGCCACATCAGAACATTTTAAAGACAATAAAAGAAAAAACAAAATCTTACAAGAATCATGTAAAAGGGAGATTTAATATTAAATTAAATCAATAACTCAAATGTAATCAAGCCCAAATTTCTTACAAATTTTTCAATCGAATTTCATTGACATCTATATTTACAACACACTAATTCAACTAAAAGCAAAAGAAATAAAAAATTAAAAATAAAAAAACAAAAGTTAAAAGCAACAAAAATTCTAATTCAACAATGCACATTCAACAAAAATTCCAATTCAACACTCCAATAGCAGTAGCAACACTCCAGCAGCAGCAGCATTTCATCAAGACTAATCTGTGCATAAGCCCTATCAAGATCTGTCTGCACCAAATCTATACTATTAACATGATAAGGCAGCACTCCCACTTGGTGGTGAAGCATGTTTTTTAAGCTCCGTCACATTTTGTATTCCCAAAAAAGTCCAAAAAAATATATTAATTCATTGTCTGATTTCTTTTTTTTTTTCTTTTCAAACCACTTAAGATGAATATGTAACTTGATTGATAGATGGAATTATATCACTAACCATCAAGTCTCTCCTTTTTTTATCTCTCCACTTCCAATCTCACTATGTATTTAACTCATTTTGTCTCTTCTCACACTCTCATACGGTAAGGTAATGTATGGTTAGGATTATTTTTTAATTATAGTATATAAAAACCCAGAATTATAAAAACCAAAAATAGATAAAATCATGCTTACAGTGCAAGAGATTCTCCTAGTACAGAATAGATTCTCCTACTAACAAAATGACTGAACGGAACATAAAGACATTTTCATATTCAAGTTCTAAACATCAGAAAAAAAATTCCAAAAAATATACCTCATTTAAGTTAAGGTAAAAAACACATCCTCTATCATTCATCTTAACTAGATCAAATCAGTGATGCCATCTAAATGTTCCAACTCAAATTTGACTTGGTGTACCAGAAAAATTAGAATTAAGCAAAGACATTTCACAAAGACAAATAAAGGAAAGATAATAGTAATAGTAATTCTCATTCTAGACCAGATAAGTGATGATAAATATAATGTCTCCCTCACATTTTGGCCATGTTTGATTGGTTAGTCATTTACTAATGAACTCTTCAAAATAAATCAAAAACCCTTGTTCTAATGATAATAGTAATAGTACATCACTAATACTGAGCTGCTGTCTATTACATTCTGAGAATGGGTTCATATGTTAATGGAACAAGTTCTAAATGTCTCAAAAATAGTTGATACAACCATCAGGCACAGTGTTATCCAATGCAAGTACCTCCGAATCAGCCATACGGATACTGAAATTCTGAATATTAGTGTCTCAGTTGAAAACTATGTTCCTGATAGTGTTTACACCTAACATAGCAAAAGAGCTTTAAAAAAATACTTATAAATAAAAAAAACTAACTGAATCAATTACATGTCTACAATCTTGGAAAAAAAATACCCTCCCAACTATCATTATGATCTAAAATCTGCAGGAAAAAAGGTTCTCTTTGAACAAAAGACAATGAAAGAAAATGAAAATGACATGCTTCTAGAAAGATGAGGACAACTTGTCTGATATTAAAGATTGGGATGAACTGTCTCAGTCATGTAGAACTTTGTCGTTGTAATTGTTATTGCTTTGTCCATGTAGTAATGGCCATTTTATTAATGAAAAAGATGATGGCAAAAGTATAGATGCAAGGAGCAATACCCATTCTGATTATTTGGACTCTACAAAGGTAGTGAATCTGGAAACAGAACCAGATTCAGCTCCAAAGAAAAGGGGTAAGAAACCTGTATATATATACAGGTATATACATATAGATTTTTGTGCTACATCAGTTGAAAATCAAAGTAAACGCCATGAAAAAAAGGCCTCTTAAGATGGGGGAAAAAAAAAAACCCCATCAAAAAATCAAACTCAAAGATTAAAAATTGAAAGCTCTCAAAATTCAAGCATCTACCGATAAATTAAATGACTAATTACTATTCTAACAATTAGCAAAACCTGATAAAGCCCTTTTGTTTACAAGTCACAAGAAGCTAAGTACCAATTCAATTAGATAACAAATCAATCAAAACCCATCAAAATTAACCAAAACCTATTAAAATTAAACAACCAAAACCACAGAATTCAACAAAGCCACCTGACGATTAAGCGTGGTAGGGTCATGCCTGGACCATAACACATCAAGCAAGGTCTCATAACTACACTCCTTGGGATCATACTAAACCCTAACGACCTCCGAGTGGTTCATAGTCCTCGAACACACGTCGTTGTAAGAGGGGTTGTGAATAGCCAGAGAACAAGAGAGAGAGAGAGAGAGAGAGAGAGAGAGAGAGAGAGAGAGAGAGAGAGAGAGAAACAAGAGAAAGAACTCAGCAATCTGGAGAATTGTGTTAAGCACCAACGAGATCGCCGAAGAATGATAGAACTCACGATGCTGGAACTCTGATCTGGAGTGGGAGTGAGAGAGAGTGAGAAATCAAATGAGCAGTATGTGAAGTGGGAGTGAGAAATCCCAAGCTGTGTCAAAACATATGGAGAAATGAGCAGTATCCATTTCCCGACCCATTCCCCGATGGATAATTAAAATTAGATCACCGACTGAACCGATAGATAGAAAAATAGGGAAACCCACGTATTTCGGATAGGGTATCCATTGGTAGCCATTGGGTATGGTTTTTGTTGCCATTCCTAATAGGGTTCCGCTTTTTCATTACCGCCAAATTTCAAAATTCCCCCTTCATGATTGGTTAGTGATAAAATAATTTTGTCATTAAAAATTTTAAAATCTTAAAAGTATTGACCATAAAAATATATTTCTCATTAAATAGTTTTAAAATATTTAAAATTATTGATGACAAAAATATATTGCTCACTAATAAATTTATAATTGGTGACGACTTTTTTTCTTACTAAAAATCTCAAAATTTTGACGCCACCCAAAAAAAATTAGAGGGAAAATCTTTGGTGACGAAATTTAATTTTTCTTCACCTAAAAATAAGTATTTATTAAATTTCGTTATCTATTATTTTTACTTTTTATTATATGTGATAAAATTTTATAATTCGTCACGGATTATTCTTATTTAGTGACGAAATATTTTTTTCACTACTTTTCGTCACCATAGATTTAGAGAGTTAATTAACTTGTGTTTTTGTTTTGAGAGAGAGAAAGAGAGAGGGGGGGAGAGAAAAATTGATAAACAAAAATAAAAGGGGGAAAAAAGTTAGTAGTCTATTTTTTCCATTACCACCCAATATGTTAAAATTTTTCCTCCAAAATTGGTGACAAAATAATTTCCTCACTAAAATGTCTCAAAATATTAAAAATTATTAGTGACAAAAATATATTTCTCACCAAATGGTCTTAAAACATTTAAAATCAAGTTTCTTAAAAAAATATATATATATACAAAATTATTGGTGACGAAAATGTATTCCTCGCTAATAATTTTATAATTGGTGATACATTTTTTTCTTACCAAAAGTTTAAAATTTTGGCGCCACTCAAAAAATATTAGCGGAAAAACCTTCGGTGACGAAACTTAATTTTTCCTCACCTAAAAAGAAGTATTTGCTGGCAAAAATAAATTTCCTCACCTATTATTTTTATTTTTTTATTATATGTGACAAAATTTTATAATTTGTCACAAATAATTTTTATTTAGTGATAAAATTTATTTCTTTCACTACTTTTCATCACGGTAAATTACTTTTGTTGTAATGTTGGGTCCCACCACTAACGATCACTACAGACCATCACCGACGTACACTATCAATGAACCGACCACACTTGGGTCTCACCTTCACACTTGGGTTTCAGAAATCAGAATGTCATACTTGGGTTTCAGAAATCAGAATGAAAAAGAGACTATGAGCTCTCAATCTTCTCTTGACCATTCTTCACATGGGTCTATGTGCTTGTATATGCTCATATAAGCACACATGTATAATTTATGTAAGTGATCTCAAGAACATGTTCCCAGAAAAGCTGTTCTATTTTTTATTCTTCCACTGAGTTGCCAAAACATTGCAATATTGCAAACCGAATACGCCCCTTTTGTAATAATTGTTTTGTTGATGTTTCATTGTAGCAACTTATTTGTCTTTGATTGTTGGTGCTTATTTGTCTTTGAATTCATTTTTCTGAACAACAGACGGAGGAGAGAGAGAAGGTTTGCCTTTGTAAAATTGAAAAGGGTACAATGAATTTAAATCCCAATTTTGTGAATGGAAAAGTCATAATAAATTATTCATTTTGATCCGATACTTTAGCATGTTGAAGTTGAAGTAGAATTGCAGGAGTCTCAAGGTACCAAAGAGTAATTTGAATTGCATGTTCAAGTTGAAGAAAACCAAAAATAATGTGTGGGTTTTTTCTTTAAGAGAGACAAGAGGAGGTACAATGTGTGGGTTTGCTGCTTGAGAGAAATAGATGAGAGAGAGAAAGAGAGAGAGAAGGAACTCGTTTGAGAGACAAACGCATGAGTCTTTTTTGTGCTAGAGGATGCCACGTCATTCGAGCTATTCAGGGGAGGTTTTTGTGTGGACGAATTGTTGGAAAAAATGGTTTTTTTTTTGTGATTTTAATTAAATATTAAAGTGGGTCCCAATCATCTATTGTGTTGGGTCTAAATGGGTTTAGATACTTTGCATTGAGATCTTTACACCACAGATAGAATGACCAAAAACCATTGAGATTTGAATGAGAAATTACCTCATGAAGTTAGTTTCATGAAAAAAAGGTAATGAATTTTGTAACTCCTGCATTTATTACAGAGTTTAATAGAGCATTAATGGGGTTTGTAACTCCCGCCTTTATTGCAGAGGTTAATGGTGCATTATGAACAGCCATAAAGGCTGGAGGCTCTTCCTCTCTCTCCTATACATGTATAAATTGAGACCCTCCTGTCAAGTCTCAAACACAGAAATTTTTATTTCCATTTTCACAAGTCAGTTTGCCTGAAAGTTCCTACAGTGAGAGAGTGCTGCCACTGTTTTGTTCGCTAAGCTAGACAGAGAGTGCTTCTGCTGTAGCTGGTTTTGACCGTCGTATCTTAGGAGACAGACGCCGGGATTCTTCAAGCACTCGACCAGTGAGGCGGTGAAATCTGTTTTAAGGAAACTGCTTCCGTGCAGGCTTCGGTTTTGTCTCTTTACCCTTTTATTGTTTTGTGTATTTCTGTTGAAATTTAGTTGTAATTATTAGCATGTGTTCTTAGTATATATATAATTTGATTTCTTCATAAATCTATTTATTTAATTTTAAAATTTGAACAACAAGCTTAAAACAGATTTCTCATATATGTTTTCCTAAGAAATTGATCGAATAGATTTATATAAACAATTCAAATTATTTACATAAACCGCATGCTACTTATTTGGTTTCATCCTATTTGTCTAATGTTGCATATGTGTATTTTGATTTTGCATGCTTCTAGCTTTACTATCTAATTTGCATGTGAAATTGCTTCTAGTTTTCTAGAGTTATACACATAAGTTATTTCCATGAATAGTGTGTGATTTAATTGGATGAATTAAAGTTTGAATTAAATGTAGTTCTTTGGAGTTATAAAATTTGTGTAACTTGTCTATATTTATTTACATGGTTATTGTGAATTAAATTCTTATATAATTTATGGCAATTAATTTTTTAATTTAATGTAGAAGTTATAAGGTTTTGTAACTTGTATAGTATCTTAATTCTTTAGTTATTTTGCTATTCTATGATTTGCTAGAAGGTTAAATAATATTTGATTGTATGTACAATTGCTTTATATTATGTTGTCGTTTTCTACTAACTCTTTTTGTGGGCATACCTAAGCGTAGAAAGGAATTGTTTGGACTACTTATAATCCTCAATTGGATTGGTTATTTCTCTTTATGTTTGAAGAAATTTTTTACTTGAGATTTAGTTGGTTTGTTTACCAATTTGTAGTAGCAAGTTTTATTTGCTTATTAGACGCATTTTATATGCATGTATTTGGTTGTAGCAATTTTAAATTGTTTGCAAGTTTAAATTGCTTGTAAGTTTGGATTTTGGTTTGGTTTTCTGGAATAGAAACCAAAGTGTTTAGCCTTGGCTAAAAAGGAGGTTTTATTTGTTCGAAATGGCAACTATCACTGATGCTGCTGCTACTGCTAATGTTGGTGGGGATCTGAACCCCGGGGCAACTGGGTTGCCAACCCCTACTGTTGTGACCTCTGTGGTCAACCATGGCGTTACTCCGGCTGTTCCAGGAGGACCGCTCAGTCATCATGAGCGCCCAGAGAAATTTGCTGGGGTGAACTTCAAGAGATGGCAGCAAAAGATGTTGTTCTACTTGACCACGCTAAACCTTGCAAAGGTTCTGAGCGAGGATCCTCCAGCCGTGGCAGAGAATGAGCCTGATAGGCAGAAAGTCATGACGTTTGACACATGGAAGCAGACAGACTATCTTTGCCGGAACTATGTGTTCAACAGCTTGGCAGACTCACTCTATAGTGTGTTTTTTTCCAAGAGCTCAGCAAAAGAGTTATGGGAATCTCTGGACAAAAAGTATAAGATTGAGGATGCCGAGGCAAAGAAATTTGTGGTTGGCCGGTTCCTTGATTTTAAAATGGTAGACTCTCAAACTATGATAAACCACGTCCAGGAGTTTCAAGTGATCTTGCATAAAATTCATGCTGAAGGAATGCCTTTGAACGAGTCATTCCAAGTTACTGTGATCATTGAGAAACTTCCCAATGGTTGGAAGGATTTCAAGAACTACTTGAAGCACAAGCGCAAGGAAATGTCAGTTGAAGAGCTAGTTGTCCGACAACGGATTGAGGAGGATAATAGAAAGAAAGGAGGGAGTACCTCCTCAATAAAAGCCAATGTCATTGAACATAGCAAATCTTCTAGAATAAGAAAGAAGCCCTCTAAGTTGGGGCTTAGAGGTGGTGTTGCAAAGAAACTGGCTTACAAGCCACCGGAACCAAGTAATCGGTTCTTTGGGAAGTGCTATAACTGTGGTAGCAATGGGCATTGGGCTAGTGACTGTCACAAGCAGAAGAAGTCATACAAGACTAAACCTCGTGCTCATATGGCAGATTTACAAGAGCACTCCCATGAGGAGGATGATATGCACTTGTCTGCCGTTGTCTCTGAGGTGAATCTGGTAGGTTCAAACCCAAGAGAATGGTGGATTGATACTGGGGCTACACGTCACATTTGCTCCGAGAAAAAGCTGTTTACAACTTTCGAACCGGTTACAAACAGTGAGAAGTTGTTTATGGGAAACTCTGCTACCTCGATTGTTGAGGGGAAAGGAAAAGTGGTCCTGAAGTTGACGTCAGGAAAAGAGCTGACCTTGAACGAAGTCCTGTATATTCCGGACATTCGTAAAAATCTTGTCTCAGGGTCTCTTCTTAGTAAACATGGTTTTCGCATTGTTTTTGAGTCCGACAAGGTCGTTTTGACCAAGAGCGGAATGTATGTGGGTAAGGGTTATATGTTGGGGGGTATGTTTAAACTCAATGTAATGACTATTATCCCAAAGATAAATAAAGATGCATCTTCTTCTGCTTACATGCTTGAGTCTTCCAATTTGTGACATGGTAGACTAGGACATGTGAACTTTGAATCTTTACGTAGATTAATCAAGTTAAGTCACATACCATCTTTTAAGATTAATCCGAAACACAAGTGTGAAACTTGTGTTGAAACGAAGTTGACAAGATCTTCGTTTCATTCTATTGAAAGAAGTTCAGAGCCATTGGACTTAGTGCATAGTGATGTGTGTGACTTAAAGTTTATACAATCACGTGGTGGCAATAAGTACTTCATCACTTTTGTTGATGATTGCACTAAGTATTGTTATGTCTATTTGCTCAAAAACAAAGATGAGGCGATTGACAAGTTTGTTCTTTATAAGAATGAAGTTGAGAATCAAGTAGGCCGCAAGATTAAGGCTCTAAGAAGTGATCGTGGTGGTGAGTATGAATCTCCGTTTATTGAGATTTGTGCTCAATCCGGGATTATCCACCAAACCACGGCACCTTATTCTCCTCAATCAAATGGGGTTGCTGAACGGAAGAATAGGACGCTAAAGGAAATGATGAATGCAATGTTGATAAGTTCTGGATTGCCACAGAACTTGTGGGGGGGAAGCAATTCTCTCTGCAAATTACATTCTGAATAAAGTACCCCGGAAGAAGGTGGACAAGCCGCCATATGAGTTATGGAAAGGCGTTAAGCCTTCGTATAAATTCTTACGAATGTGGGGGTGTCTTGCAAAAGTGGTGATTCCTACACCCAAACGGGTTAGGATAGGCCCGAAATTCGTAGATTGTATATTCATTGGTTATGCACATAATAGTAGTGCATATCGATTTCTTGTACATAAGTCTGAAATTCCAGACATACACAGGAATACCATTATGGAGTCAAGGAATGCATGTTTCTTTGAAGACATTTTTCCTTGCCGAACCCATGAAAGGGTTCCAAGGTCTTTGGAGAAATTTGATGAGCTTGCTAGTGAGGATGATCATATTGATGATTCAGGTGATGATCAAATTGAGGTTTTAGATGAGCCCAGAAGGAGTAAAAGGGCTAGGATATCCAAATCTTTTGGTCCAGACTTCTTAACTTATATGGTTGAGAACGAACCTCAAACTTTTCACGAAGCTGTGACTTCTCCTGAGAGTCCATTATGGAAAGAAGCGATCAAAAGTGAGATTGACTCCATCTTACAGAACCACACCTGGGAGTTGGTAGATTTACCTCCAGGTTGTAAGCCTTTAGGCTGCAAATGGATTTTTAAAAGAAAGATGAAGGCCGATGGGTCAATTGACAAGTATAAAGCGAGGCTCGTTATCAAAGGGTACAGGCAACGAGAAGGCCTGGATTACTTTGATACGTACTCACCTGTTACTAGGATAGCATCCATTCGAATGGTGATTGCGATTGCTGCTTTGCGCAATCTAGAAATTCACCAGATGGATGTAAAGACAGCTTTCTTAAATGGAGATTTGAATGAAGAAATCTACATAGAGCAACCTGAAGGATTTTCAGCTCCAGGGCAAAGCAGGAAAGTTTGTAAACTTGTCAAATCTTTGTATGGTTTGAAGCAAGTGCCTAAACAATGGCATGAGAAGTTTGACAACGCAATGTTGTCAAATGGGTTTAGAATCAACGAATGTGACAAGTGTGTTTATGTCAAAGACACTGACAGAGGTTATGTCATTTTGTGTGTATTTGTTGATGATATGCTCATTATAGGTAGTAATGATGAAATGATCAAAACTACCAAGAAGTTGTTAAACTCTAAGTTTGACATGAAGGATATGGGCATTGCAGATGTTATTTTGGGAATTAAGATTACCAGAATCTCTGACGGAATTGTATTATCTCAGTCTCATTATGTTGATAAGATACTTGAGAAGTTTAGTGGATCAGATACGAGTGTGCCATCAACACCTGTAGACTTAAGTCTACATTTTACCAAGAATAATAATGAAAGTGTCTCGCAGTTAGAATATTCTCGGGTAATTGGAAGTTTAATGTATCTGATGAGTTGTACTAGGCCGGATATAGCTTACTCGGTTAGCAGGCTTAGTAGATACACAAGTAATCCCGATGTTTCTCATTGGAAGGGTATTGTGCGGGTGTTAAGGTATTTACGCTACACTTGGGATTATGGGCTGCATTATACTCGATATCCAGCGGTGCCTGATGCAAATTGGATATCAGATATAAAGGACTCAAAGTCCACTAGTGGATATGTGTTCACTCTTGGTGGAGCAGCGGTGTCTTGGAAATCTTCCAAACAAACGTGTATATCTAGATCAACGATGGAATCAGAGTTTATTGCTTTGGATAAAGCAATGGAAGAAGCTGAATGGCTTTGCCATTTCCTTGAAGATATTCCAAGTTGGTCCAAACCTGTGCCTGCTATTTGTATTCATTGTGATAGTCAATCTGCAATTGGTAGGGCACAGAGTAATATGTATAATGGAAAGTCTAGACATATCCGTCGTAGACATAATTCCATACGACAACTACTCTTGAATGGAGTTGTTTCTATAGACTATGTAAAGTCTAAGGACAACATTGCGGATCCGCTAACCAAAGGGTTAAATCGAGTGTTAGTCGAAACGTCGTCAAAAGGAATGGGGTTGAGGCCTTTGGAAGTTATCGGAATGGAAACCCAACCTAGTTGATTGGAGATCCCAAGATCTAGGTTCAATGGGACAACCTAATTGCGTGTAACGGTATGTCACTGAGGAGGTTAAACCTCCAGCCATTCCTTCTATCAGTGATACCTGCAAGTGTAGAGGTTAAGCTGAGCTTTTAATGACTCTTATGTGTTAAGCTGTTGAGCTAAGTATTGCAGGATACTTTAGTAGAGTCACCTATGTGAGTGTGAAGTGGGGCCGCTTCTAGAAGAATTGGGAGGCCAAGATTCTTTGAAACCACTCGCTGAACCAGGCTAGTGTCCAGGGCCACACAGGGCACACCAGTGAGAACAGAATGGTGGTAGGAGTAATTCCCGTGTGAGATCTATTGTTTCAGTTTACATAAACGGCAGAGCAGTTCAAGATGTCTTTTCACTGATCAGCCAGTAAACTCGATAGGTTTTCACTGGGAGAGGTTCGAAGCCAAAAGCTACCTTCTCTGATGTCGGGGTTCGTCCGTTGTACTCTCTCTCAGAGTCTTTATTGTTGAACGGTGTTCGTTTGTTGCGTCATTCGGTCAATTTTTATTCATGTGGGGGATTGTTGAAAAAAATGATTTTTTTTTTGTGACTTTAATTAAATATTAAAGTGGGTCCCAACCATCTATTGTGTTGGGTCCAAGTGGGTCTAGATACTTTGCATTGAGATCTTTATACCACAGATAGAATGGCCAAAAACCACTGAGATTTGAATGAGAAATTACCTCATGAAGTTAGCTTCATGGAAAAAAGGTAATGAAGTTTGTAACTCCTGCATTTATTACAGAGTTTAATAAAGCATTAATGGGGTTTGTAACTCTTGCATTAATGGGGTTTGTAACTCCCGCCTTTATTGCAGAGGTTAATGGTGCATTATGAACAACCATAAAGACTGGAGGCTCTTCCTCTCTCCCTTATACATGTATAAATTGAGACCCTCCTGTCAAGTCTCAAACACAGAAATTTTTATTTCCATTTTCACAAGTCAGTTTGCCTGAAAGTTCCTACAGTGAGAGAGTGATGCCACTATTTTGTTCGCTAAGCAAGACAGAGAGTGCTTCTGCCGTAGCTGGTTTTGACCGTCGTATCCTGGGAGACAGACGCCGGGATTTCTCAAGCACTCGACCAGTGAGGCGGCGAAATCTGTTTTAAGGAAACTGCTTCCGTGCAGGCTTCGGTTTCGTCTCTTTACCCTTTTATTGTTTTATGTATTTCTGTTGAAATTTAGTTGTAATTATTAACATGTGTTCTTAGTATATATATAATTTGATTTCTTCATAAATCTATTTATTTAATTTCAAAATTTGAACAACACAAACCACTTTCCTTTAATTTAAAAGTTATATTACTTTGAGGAGTGATGGAGATCCCCTCCAATCACCACTTTCACCATCCCACACACATGTGGTCGGTGGTGATTGGAGGATAAGGGAAATAAAAAAAAAAAAGAAAATTCAACTAATGAGAGAGAGAAGGGGTCAAAGGGGTGAGAAAAAAAGGGGGTTTTTGGTGATTGGAGGGGATCTCCATCACTCCTCTTATTACTTTTTAAATTTGATGGTGTGACATGCAATTAAAGAATGAGAAAAATTAGGAATCATGAAAGATTTATGATCCTGAGATTACCTTTATTAGTGTGTAATGCTTTATTCTAAGTGTAATTTAAGAATCACAAAACTTTCATAATTATTTTTATGAAAGGTTTTTCATAATACTTAACATTGTTGTTAAAGTATCTAAAATAAATTTTTCTCTCATGTTTTGTCTACCATTAATCAATCATCTTTTTTATACATCACTAAATGTAAAAAGTCAACTTATATATCATTTTCCTTTATGATGTATATATTTTTTTTATAGGATTAGACCCGAACTGAGCTCGAGATAAACTTTTTTTTAATATATAAATTTATCAAATTGAAGTAGAAAAAAAAAATATAAAATATTATTAGAAAAATCTTAGGTTTTGATATTTGTAACAAAATAAACACAATATTTTTACTTTTGTCAATTTAAACCCTCATCTATTCATTTGTTTTCAATCTAAATCATCCGTTTATTTTCATTAAGTAAAACAAGTAAAACAAATATTTTAGTCATTAAACTTAATGAAAAAGATATTAGACATTTTTCATACACCTACATTAAGTATAATGACTAAAATAGATTTTTTCTATAAATTTTATCTCACAAAATTGACAAAATTAAAAACTTAAGGTTGTTAGGGGTTTTTAAAATTCATAACCAAACACACAATTCAAAATTACTTAAAACTCATAACCAAACACACAATTCAAAACTCAATTCAAAACTTTTTTCAAAACACAAAATTAAACTCTTTTCAAAGCTCTATTTTAAAAGAAAAAAATTTTTAAAATATTTTTTTATTTTGTTTTTTAAAATTATTTTTAGAAACATGATTTGAGTGTTGAGTCGTATTTTGAGTTATAAGTTTTGAAAAGATAAAATTTGTTTGGTTATGAGTTTTGAAAAGAGTTTTGAATTGTATTTTGAGTTTTGAGTTGTATTTTGAAAATTTTTGAATTTTTTTTAAATATTTAACAATATTATTAATTTTATTTTTTTAGAGCAAATATTTTATATTTTAAATATTTATTTATTCATTTTAATGTGCACTATATTTCACACATTTATGTACTGTATTTTTTTTAATATTAAAAAATTTTAAAAAATTATTTTTTATTTTAAATATATAATTTTTAATTTAAATATTTTTATTTTTTATTTTAAATATTTTATTTTATTTTATAAATATATTTTTAAATATTTTTATTTTTTTTATTATGTGTTGGTTTTGATTTGAGTATAGAGTTTTAAAAATAGCGTGAAGTTTTGAATTATGAGTTTTGAAAATAATTTTTGAATTGAGTTTTGAATTATATGTTTTGATACGATTTGAGTGTCAAGTTGTGTTTTGAGTTTAAAATATTAAAATTAAAAATTAAAATATTTAAGAATTTTCTTTTAATATTTTAAAAAATAAATCCAAAAAATTCAAAATACAACTCAAAATTCAATAATTCAAAACTTAAAATACAATTCAAAACTCTTTTCAAAATTCAAAATTCAAAATTCAAAATTCAAAAACTCTTTTCAAAACATTTTTCAAAACTTAAAACCAAACAAATTTTCTCTTTTCAAAACTCAACTCACAATTCGACACTCAAATCACAATTTCAAAAAGAGAATCACAATTCCAAAACTAAACCAAACGCAACCTAAGAATTATTTTATTACAAGACTTAAATCCTAAGCGCTTTTTTTTTTTTTTTCACAAAAAAATTAATGAATGTCATAAGTTTATCTTGTTTATATGACGAGTTAATTTTGAGTTTTACAATCCTACCAATATTGTGTTTTTTGGTAAAAAAAGTGGGCCGACCTTGGGTTTTATTTTGGGCAAATTACAATGGAAGTTTCTGCATTTTGTTACTTGTATCATTTTAATCCCCTACAGTTTTAATTGGCTCAACTTCGATCCTAATTAAATTTTTCGTCAATTTTCTCTAATTGATAATGTCATTAGTATTTTTGATAGAAAATTATCACTGAGCTACTTGAGTTTAAGTCACTGAATTGATCAAGTTTATAATTTTGATTCTAAAAGTAAGGATGCTTATGGATTTGGTCGGGTGGGGTGACCTCTCATTCGCCACCATTCATCTGAACTTAGTCATATTGAAAAAATCAATCTGCATCTATTTGCTTAGTTAGCGGATATGGATTGAACGGGTTGTGTAGATTAACAGATGGATGCAGATCGATTTGCCAATTTGGACTTTACCATTTTATGCCTTTTTTATAACTATATTAGAATAATTTTTTACTATCTTTGGCCTTATATGAGTTCAAATTTATTTATTTTTTTTTATAATTAAAATAAAGGCCAAACTTTCATATTTCATAAGTAGCTAATATGATTATTAAATAAAATGTCTTTTTTTTAAAGCATTAAATTATTTTTTTAATGGGGGTTGGTGAATCGAGTTAGGTTGAGTGGCCTCTCATTCGTCATCTGTTCGAACATAGGCGGATTTGAAAATTTTCCATCCGCCTCCATCCCGTCATACTATCGAAATCGGACATAGGCGGATTTGAATCTTTGAATCTTTGATCTTTGATATATTTTATACTATCAGGTAGTGTTTAGTTAAATAAAATGATTGTGGAATAAAATTAATATTATTACACAATATATAATAAATATATTTTTTATTTTTGTTTATTTAAATTACATACATCGCACATGTGATTTAACAGCCTCTACAGTTGAAAAAGTGAATAAGGTTCTAAGATATTTTGAAATTTCAAAGCTTGAAAGAACTACTTCTCCTAGCCACAAAAGCTTGGAGGTTCATATTGAAGTTTTTAGCTTTACAAAAGTTACAGGGTGTCATTTTATGTAATTTATGCAATTCATGTGTCAAAGAGCAAATAATTTGCGATGATGTGTCATCTATTTTTCATATGTACAAAACAAATTACAGGTATTAGAATCAAGTCTATATAGTAAAAGATGTCCAAAATACCATTTGTTGAAGTTATCTCGTCATGTCATTATAAAGAGTAAGTTGTGTTGTCAAATATGTTTGAACCTTTGCATTTTCTTTTCCTATTATTTAAAATATATTATTTTCGCTATTCAAGTGTAAATCTAACATATCGATTCCTTTGTCAAGCATAATGTTCTGAATTGCATTTGTGATAAATCATTTCATTAGTAACTATAACAAATCATGAACAATTTTTTTTTTTTATTTGCTCATTGAAATTATCATACAAGTTTATACTATTGGTATTGTCCATCTCTTTTTGTTAGTGAAGAAGTATTTTCTTTTCCTGTTCTGACTGATAATCTGGAAATATATGTATATACACATATATATTCAATTAAAACCAAGAGGAAAAAAATTAATTTGAGCTATATTGAATTATTTGGTAAAAAAGAATAATGAACAGACATCAACAAATAAAAGAACTGAACTTATTTCACTTAAAATATTTAACTTAGACCAATGCAGAAATTAGTTATTTTGCAGAGAAATCTAATCAGTTTGTATATATTAATATGTGAGTTTGAAAAACCACAAAGTAGAAAGGGAATTACTCTCATATATATGTTCAAAAAACGTAGCAGTAGTAATAACGAGAACTTTAAGTGTTTTTAACATTAAAAACTTGAATTTTTGCAGATGAAAATCTTGGTGCATTTCAAAGGTCTTCTAATTTTAAAATTACAATCAGGTAAGAGTTAATAAACTAATATTTTCAAGTGGCCAACATGGAAGAGTTAATTTATCAAAGAATAATAGTTTTTACATCTACAAGGTAATCAAAAGGAATGAATATCATTCAAATTAAAGTAGGAGCGCAAGGAAATTAATCTTTGCAGGCGGATGTCGATCAACAAGCTGAAAGGCAAGTGCAGTATTCCCTTCTAATAATTGCACAATTTCGGACAATGCTTTGAAGATACTCTCCTCTTCTGATATCACAAAAGCCACTTCCAAATCTAAATAAACCTAGAATGATAAGTTGGCTACCACTATTAGAAGAGTAATTCAACCATTAAACATGTAAAAATAAATCTAAATCATTGCAAGGATTCTCTGGTTTAGTTTAAGCACAACGGAAAAAACCCATCAGATCTATGAACGAAGAACGAAAAAAAACAAACAAACAAATAAAACAAAACAAAAAAGCTGCTTCTTGTATAAAGCCTAACCTGATAAGTGGGTTATTTGTCTACGAATCGGAGTAGGCTGTTATATTTTTATCTTTTTGTAGAACCACTGGATTGTCAAACAGAGTTGATTGAGAGACAATGCGATCAACTATTTGTTGCAACAATTTTATAAAATTTAGAATAACGAAAAAAAAAAAGAAACAAACCAGTTATACAGTTTGTATATCTGTGAATTTTAAAAACAAATAAATAATAATAATATATATCTACACAAGTTCAAATTATAATTAAAAAAAAAAATTGGCATTCTGATATGGATTCAAATATTATGAATGATGATGCATATTAAGCATTGTGCATTTTTAATTAATTTGATATTGCAGTAAGACTGAAAAAAAATATTCATTGTACTTGATCAACTATCTGTCCTCATTGAATTTATTGAAATAGATAATAAAAAATTTACAGGCATGAAAAATATCAACTTAGAAGCAAAATAAATTCCATAACAACATAATTATGAAGAGCCTTACTGTCAATTCTCAAACGTTCTAATATCAAGCTTTCTTTCTGTCGCAAACTTCAATCAGCCTTGAAGTGAATTTTCATGTAAATAAAAAGCAAATAAGGTTTCAACCAATCTAAGTGAAGCTTAAAAATTAAAATTTGTAGATTGTGATTTTCAAGGTGTTTGGTTGTTTAAAAGTGTTTGATGTTTAAAGGTGTTTGATGTTTTTGATTTGATGTGGCCAAGCAATAGATACTCTTGTTAATGTTTAATAAGTTTGGGAGGACATTTTCGAGAGGGGTAGAAAACATTTGTTTTGTTTAGACTTTTAAAATAATAGCAAATTATTAAAAAAAAATTAACAAAGATAGCGATTAGTATGTTAGAGTATTCTAATTGCAAACTAGCTATAATGACATGCTATTGCTAAAGTTTGACGATGCTATATTATCAAAATGTTAAATTTTAACAATTCTACTTCAATGCACAAATGTCATTTTCATATAAGGAAAATGTTTGAGATCCTAAAAAATTTCAACAATTCTACTCACAATGATATATTAGGATATGTGTTAACTTTTGATTTGTTACATATTCAATCATTGAGGGCCCAATTCCATCGGTACATCATTGTGGGTGTGAATTTGTGGGTCAAATGTGTGGGTCTCTAACATTACTCTTTATATAATATTATGAAAAATGTTTGAAATCCTAAAAAAGTATCCACATTTTTACATATAATGATGTGACATGATATGTGCCAACTTTTGAGTTGTTACATACTTACTGATGGTGAGCTCAGCTCTCATGTCACATCATTGTGGGTGAATTTGTGACTATAAATGTGTGAGTCTTTAGCATTATATTAAGAGCATCATTATCAAGCTTATTAGAGTCTTCTCTTGGCTATTTTATAGCACAAAATCATAGAAACATATTCTATCAAACTCAATTATTGACTAGCTACTTTAGTTAAATATTAAACCACTAACTACATGTAACTAAGGAAAGATGTCTCAATAAATGAAATAAAGAATAGAAAGTTTATTGAAAAATGTATTTGAAAAGATGGTTAGCTAAAATAAAATAATGAACTTTTAGTTAAAATTTAACTATTTTGATGGAGATGTAGTATGAGAAATGTCTCATTCCCTTATTTCATTACCTCTAATTGCACTTCTAATAAGGTGACAAATAATAATAATCAATCAACTCTCTTCAAAGTAAGAGACCACTTCACATGGAAATGAGCCACTTTATTAGGAATAAAATTAAGGGTGCAAAATTAGAGGAATGTAGTACCACTCCTCTAATATTACATAGTGTATTGTGTTTGTTATTTTTTTTACCGGAAACCCAAACTAGAAAGGGAAAGAGAAAAATTTGCTAATGTTTGCTCAAATTGCTATAATTTGACTATAGCTTGATAGCAACAACTCTTAAGCCTCGTTTGGGAACCTTCTTTTTTAGTTAAAAAGTTAAAAAGTTACTAAATTAGCAAAAAAGCCAACAACTCATACCAAAAAGTCAAAGATTCTCTTTTTTCTCTACTTTTTGCACATCTTTTCGTAAAAAGTCAACAAGTCATTCCAAACATATTAGTTTTTTTAACTCATATTTTAACCAAATAATTAAAAAATTACTAAATTAACATGTTCCCAAACGAGACTTTAGTAATTAGTTACATTAATATCTGTCCATAAACTTGGGCACGAGATCTGACTCTCTTATTCGTGTTTGTTCTTTTCATGACTACGCTTGTCTGAAAGATGCTTATTAGGAAATATGATATTTTAATAATTTTTTGATTTTTTAATTAAAATATAAGATTAAAAAATTAGTATATCTGGAATAATTTTTTAATTTTTTACAAAAAGATGTACAAAAAGTATAGAGAAAATAAAATCTTTGACCTTTTGGTATATGTTATAAGCTTTTTGATTTTTTTAATAATTTTTTACCTTTTAAGCTAAAACAAACACTTGTCAAACGAGGCCTAAGTAACCATAAAACCTAACATAAGAATAATAATCACTTTACTTGGTTAGAGTTTTCTAAAAATATTTTTTTTTTAAATTCTACTTTCTTACTTTTCGTATTTTTTTATTTTTACTAAATTTTTTTAATATTTTAAGCAATTGTTTTTAATTTTTAGACACATCTAACATAAATACACTTAAAAAACATAATTTTCGTGATTTTTTTTTAAAATCTACTAAATACCAAAAATATGAAAATTTAGTACATTTTTCATATTTTTTGTGTATTTATTTATTTTTTAAATATTTTTTCACAAATATTTTACTTTTTAGACACATCTAAGTAAGATGCATCTAAAAAAGTAAAAAAAAAATGCTTAAAATTTTAAAAATATTAACTAAAAACAAAAAACTACGAAAATTAAATAATTCAATTTTCAAAAATCTTAATTTAAAAAATTCAAACCAAACACACTGAATACTAATGATTATCTAAGGAGTGATTCGAGCAAAAAAAAATATATGTTAAATTGTATGAGAATATATAAAAATATGTAAAAATTAATTAAACTTTTACTCCCTTCGTGTCAAAATATTAATCTCTTATTTTATTTTTTATTATCCTAAAATATTAGTCCATTTTTAACAATCAATTATTAAAATAATATGAATTTTCTATTTTATCCTTATTTTAAATTCATTAACAATAACAAAAGTATTATTATGACAATTGATATTTTTTTAAAAATATACTATCCATAGGTAATTTTGAAAAAAAATAATATTTTTAAAATGTAATATTTGTACTATTAAAAAAATTAAATTTTCTAAAAAAAGACTATTATTTTAAAGGAGAATTTTTTTTAAGGTCCCTGGTATTAAGATTTTACAGTATAAAGGACACTCAATATTTTCATAATGTCTAAGATCCCTCAAGTTCATCCAGAGAAAATTGGTTCAGAGAAAATTGGTCTAGAGAAAATTAGTCCAGAGAAATTTTATCTAGAGAAATTCTGGATTTCCAAAGAATTTCTCAAAGTTCAACCCAGAGAAAGTTTAACCAATTTTCAAACCAGAGAAAATTGATAAATTCTGGACTTCCCAAGCCATTTCAATACAACCACTGCAATTCAATTCAAACTCCTTCAATAACAACAATGGCACACAACAAAACTATAATACAAAACTAGAAATTCAGAGAAAATTCACACAAATTCCGCATCCAGTAAAAATTCTGATCCAGAAAAATTCTAAAAAGACCAGAGAATTTCTCTGATGTTTTGCTACTGGGTTTAGTGTTGTTTATTAATGTGGTTGAGAGAATTTTCTCTGGATCAAAATTTTCTCTGTATTTTTATACAAATTAAGCATTCTAGGTTCCAGCTTGAAACCAAAGAATTTCTCTGGACCAACTCAGACAAAATTCAGTTAAAAAATCAGAGAATTTTTCTGGTTTCAACCCAGAGAAAATTTAGTTAAAAAACCAAAAAATTTCTCTGGTTTCAACCTAGAAAAAATTCAGTTCAGGTGAATGGCGATGGCCATGGTAGTTTCCCTGTCTTGAAGCTGTAGCAGTGTTGATGGAATGTGAAAATCCAGTGAATTCTCCACTATACATGAACATCAATAGTAGTGCTTATACTAGTTGTATTAATAAAACAGTCAAGTCTTCTTCACAAACCCATTATTATTATTCTTACTTTCTGGTATAGTGGAGAATTCTTCACAAACCCATTATTATCAAGTCTTCTTCACAAACCCATTATCATAGATGAGATAGTTGCAACTTCCTTGTGTTCTCCAACAACAACATTAACAAATCGCAACTTTTCCAGTCACTTCATGGAATTCCACGCACAGTTGGCCTCTGGATTTGAGCTTTCATCGGCCAACATTCTCTATGAAAATTGCTCAAGAGGAGGCAGTTGCTTCATTGATTCTACTACCAATTACACCGTCATTTGTTTGACCTTCGAGATTGTTGCGAAACAGATTGGTTAGCGTAAGGTTCTGGGATCTCCGATGTTTCAGCATCCCGACTTGATCGACGAGGAAGATCGTACATGAAGACCCTGAGCGGCGACGCCATTGACGGTGAAGGTGGAGCTCAATTGGCTAGAGAATGAAGTCAGGGGTGAGGAACAAGAGTTGATCTGGACAAGTCTGAGAATGGAGAAGTTTAGAGAGAGAGAGATGAGTTTTGATTTGGTAAGGTCAAATTTCTCTGATATATGTTTAGAGACCTTAGGCATCAAAAAATAATTTTGTAGATTTCTTCCATTACAAAAAGTGGGAGAGGGACCCTGAACTAATTTTTCCTATTTTAAAGCTGGGAGAGTATTTATTTTAACATTTTACTCACTTTAATAATAGTTCATGAAATTATTATTCAGTGCAATGTGTGACATTGTAACGTACTTTATCCACATCATCCATGAGTATAAAGCCCGCGTAAATTGATATAGGACCCATCTATTCGTATAAAGCCCGCGTAAATTGATAAATTATATACAAATATGTCAAAGTGGTGGAGCCCAGCTAACTCTTTTTTTTTTTTTTTTGGAAAACAGGAACAATAAAGTAACAAAAATTTACACTCCCTCACACCGCCTAATTTTTTTTAATTTTTTTTTTTTAAAAAAAATTTGGAATAAGGATGTTTTTGTAGTGTTATCGCTATACAAAAGTCGAACTTGAGTCACGCCTGCCTGTGAAGAAAGCATCCTTCTCCAGTAAATCACCACCCTCGATGGAATTTGGGATGTGTGTTGTGCGCCCAGTACAATAGACACTGCTATACAGCCTTATGGGCTCATTTTGGGACCCGTTTTAATAATATGAAGCGTTCATATTTTAGACTACATTGAGTAAAACATACTTACTAAAAATTAAGTTAATCGGATATAGTTAATCTTTTCATTCACTCACATTTATATTTGAAAATTAAATGACATTTGATTTAAAGTATTAAAATGAATACAAATGTGAGAGGATGAAAGGGTTCACGATATCCGATTAACTTGATTTTTGACTGGTATGTTCTACTCGATAAATTCTAAAATGCAAACGATTCAAATAATCAAAACAGATCCTGAAGTAAGTCCATAAAGTCGCACAACAGTGCCTGTTCCAGCACAACAAGCACCCCTAATTTCCCGATGGTACCACCTATTTCTTTTGCTCTTATTTTATCGGGGCTGAATGCTTTTTCTTTTTTTTTAATATTATTATTATTATGAAGCAATTTAACCTATAATTTTAATATATTTCTCTGGATTAAATTAATATAATATGTCTATATATATATATTTTCAATGCAAATATATTAGCCGCCCCTCAAGTGTAAATCTTGGGTTCACCCTGATGATGTGGATTATAATGACATGTCTATATTTTTACTATTATTTGTCTTCTAAATACATGTGGTATACACTTTATAACATTACAAAAATTCACAACTTTTTTATTTCTCAGTATGAATTATTAATTGTTCTTTTATATTATCATTAATTCATAGAATTTAGAGATTGTAGTGAACAATGAACATGATTATCAAAAACAAAATATTGATGCTCTAGAATTCGAACTCTTTTATCTTCAGTCAAAAATCAAATTGCTTTCCATAAAGTGATTATGCACAAATAGTGATGTTTTACTGTAAATGGTGTTTTGTTAGGTTTCGTTTGACAACTTTCTGTTTTGGTTAAAAAGTCACTGTAAATTATCACATCACTCTCTCTATTTTTTAGTATATTTTTTCGTAAAAAATTAAAAAGTTACTAAAATAACCTATTCCCAAACGAAGCCTATGAAAATGAAAAAAAGAAAGGCAAAAGAATAAAGAATATAATGTGTGTGTATATATACATACGCATATATACATTGGTCTTGACATCACATTTGTGTTAGGGGATGTTTGGCAAAGGTTATTTTTTTAGTTTTTTAGGCTAAAATCTACAAAAATACAAAATAGACTAAAATAGCCAATAAGATAAAATGCCACATTAAATCCATAATCATTTTATTTTTTCTCTCACAAACGTCATATCTAACTACAAAAAAAATTAACAATCTTCCCAAATCCAAAAAATTTAACTTATTAAAATAGCAAAAAACTAAAATAATTTACTAAAATAACAACTTCCCAAACACCCACTTAGTACAAACAATTCTTTACATTCAAATTGTTTAGTTTTGAGATTTTAAAAATATTTTTTGAATTTTTATTTTTTATGCTTTTGTAATTTTAGTGATTTTTTTTTCAAATTTTAGTTAATTTTTAAAATTTTATACATGCCTAATTTAAATGTACTTAAAAAATAAAATATTTGTGAATGAATCTAAAAAAATACACCAAAAATAAAAAAATACTAAAATTTTGTATTTTAAGTATTTAGTGATTTTTTTAAAAAAAAAAATTATAAAATTGATAAAAAAATTAAAAATTATACTAAAAATAATTTTTAAAAAAAATGAAATCAAAATTCAGAAACTCTTTTTTAGAAATTGCAAAACCGAACAGAGTTATTACTTTTTAATGTAAAATATCAAAAGCAAAGAAGATTAATGCCCCCAATCTTTGATAAAGCTCAATTGGTACAACAAAAACCAGAAGAAAACACAAGCTCCACCCACAATCTTTATTAGATTAACAGTTTAGATTAGCTTCAACTATTTGAATTAGTAGAAGAAAATAGCTTTATAATGGGAATTTTCAGTTCTTTGTCCATAGATAGAAAATACGTACTCATCACATAATGTGAAGAAAGATGAAAGCAACAAATACCAAACAAATGAAATATTAAAGCAATCACTTGGCCCATCTTATTTCTTAATTTTATTTATTTATTTATTGTCAAAAAAAAGACTCAATTCTTAATTTTTATACAGAATTATTGACCTCAGCTTTAAATAAAATATTTTTACTTGAAAAATGATAAAACCAACTTTTGGTATAACATTACTCTAAATTTTCTAATTTGATCGGTCAAATTCTATGACATGATGATAAGCCAATCCTATTGTTCTTCTGTTTAACTTACAAATGCTATTTCACTTCAATGTCATTTTTTTCCAAATCGGTTTAGCGGAGATAAGTATAACATGTTTAGTATACATTTATATCACCGCAAACAAAATTTTAACTATTTTGCTTTGTGCCTAAGGGATAATCAACATCCACATCGTCTATGTAGTTTATAGAGGATGAACAAAACTAAAGCACACCACATTTCTATATGATGATCCAAAGAGCAATTTTGTGTTACAATGGTGTGATGAGTGATCTATAAAACTCAGTGATGTTGTGGAGGTGGGGACTTGCACTGGTAGCACTTGGCAAAGAGCCCAAAGGTGTCGACTTGTTTGATGAAATTTGTCATGCTAGCCCACCCTCCAAATCCAAACCCAACTACGAAGACCCATACCACGACAAATGTGTTCACAACATACATTGCCGTCCAGCTTGGGAGGAAGAATGGAGGTTTCTCAGCTGCATTCTGCACGAAAAGAAATGAAGAGAATTTCATGAACTATAGAACGGGTAAAAATGTAACTTGGCATCGTGAATGGAGTTTTTAGCAAACCAGTGTCATTTAAAAATATATTCTCCAAACCCATGTTTTGAAAACACAACTTTTAATGTCGTGTTAAAGAACTTGGGGTTGGTAAATAACTTGTGATCGAAGCATTTTTAACGTGACTTCTTTTCTTTTCTTTTTCCCTTAAATACAAACCCAAGTACAATTCATTCGATGACTTAATTTGCCAACTCATTTTCAAAATTTGGACATATCATAATTTTGGCAAACTTGTAGACTCAGTGAGTCAGCTAGCCACAGCTCATTTTATTTAGTAGTGGAAGATTGACTGCTGCATATAACTGAGTGACAATGATACACCACCAAACTCATCATATCTTTTGAACTTTTCAAAATCCAAAACATTAAAACCCTCTTGGAGGGCACTATTGCATCGACATTGAGAGTGATTTCTAAACTAATTACAAAAAAGCTAGACACTTCACTCTCAATAAATGTCGCCCTAATTATTTTCCTAAATAAAATTCCTTCAACTTCCATCTGGTTTTGGGCATTATATTTGAGGGATCCTCACTTTCTGCCCTTACTTCCCTTTTTGAGGTTTTTTCAGTTTTTTAGTAAGAATGGGTGGCGATATTCTGCCTAAATAGTAGACACGATTGATAAATAAGAGAATACACAAAGCAAAAACATGAGAACTGAAATACACAAAGCAAAAACATGAGAATAACTCCTTTCAATTGACAACAAATGAACTTCCTCTAGTTTGCCCTTTGATCCATATCCATTATCCCTTATAAAAAAATTTGGGAAAGACAATAAATTTAGCTCTCTTTCTCCAACTTATCATGGTTTCATAGCCCACTGGCTTAACGTAGAGACAAGATTTGATTCTTAAAAATCATGGCTAAGTGCTCAACAACCGCCATTGATGCTTACCCTAGCTCAATAGGTGAACACGTGATGAAGTCAAAAATAAACTAATAATTCTGTCCATGTGGATAATGCCCAATAATTGAATGGCCAAGACTAAAAATTCATGTTAGTTGTATATGGGCCCAAAATATCAAACATGATTGCCAATAATTCAGTTAGCTGCATATAGGGTCCCAAATATCAAAAATAAATACCAAATCAAGATGAGACGAGGGAAAAAAATTGAACCAATTACCTTTCTAGCCGAGGCCTTTCTGTAAGTGAGCATATGAGCGAGTGCAGGAATGATGTAGACTGTGAAGCTGACAAGAAGTGCCCCAACAGCAGAGTTAATAGGCCCAAAGAAGGGGAAAATAATGGCCAAGAACCATATTGGTATCACCACCGGCAACCTTGCAATCGCCCTTAAAAACATGCTCTTTGTGTCGTGCATCCCAACCACTTTCTCCCACACAAAATAGAGCGGTGTGCAAGCAAATCCAAATGTTATAAACTGTAGAGAACACAAACTAAATAAATTGGTCATACAAATTCACTTAGAAAAGACTCTGTTTGGATCATGAATTTTGATAGAAATTTGAAAAGAAAAGAGAAATGTGAGTGAAATATAAACTAACTTTTTTCTCCATTTCTTTCGTCTTTTCATTACCGTTTTCAAATCTCTATCCAAATACAACATAAATGTAAGTTATGCGGGACTATATGTAAGACCTGGTGAATGAGCATTAGGATGACTGCTGTATCACGGAAACCTGTCTGCGGAAGGAGAGAGAAGGCATTGGCATGGTTGAGAAGTTGGTCCCCAAAGGCCCAATAGACCGCGGCAGCTGATGGAATAGTTAGGGTGAATACATAGAAGGTCGCAAACAAATATATGTACTTGAATTTTTGAGGCTTCCACATTGCATGCATGATTTCCCTGTAAATTTAAGTCCCCACATTATTCATCACCAATTATCCAAAAATTTATCAAGTTTTCAGCTCCGAAATTAATGAAAGGGGGATCAAATGGAAACAATTTTACATCAATTTTGGTATCGTTATGAATAGCAAAATTTCCACAGAAACCATTTCAGGTATGATCGAGACATTGACTTAACATCATCTGTTGGCTACTAGAGGTCGTGTCAATCATTTTTTACTTGTAAGTCTTAAGTTAAGGCATTTACGGCACTGATTGCTTTCTTGTTTTCTCACACAAAACAAAATATGCCATGTTGGTATTTTGGCTTATATTGAACCAAACAATCTATTAGTGATGCATTGATTTAATAAGCATCACATTTCATGTCTTATATCAATACATTATTTAGTACTGAGATTTTAGCAGTATTGAAACAGGGAAATTGATATCAAATCACTTACACAGTGACTGCGTGTCCTCCGAAAGTGTAGAGTATATTGGTGGCCCCTGTGAAATACAACACCAGTTTTGTAGGGCCAGAGTGAGTCACTCCTTCAACCTTCAAAAAAGTGGGGAAAAAATTAAAATAAAATAAATATTCGGGAGATCAGGACCATTGAATTGACTGACTTTACCTGGCCATGAACGAGGGCGGCGATGGTAAGATACCAGGCAGTGTAGGTGGTCATGCCAAGACCAAGAAAAGACCAAATCCTATAGTTGTGAAATGAGGGAATGAACACAGTGGTTGCACAACATGCCCCAAATATGTATGTCCATGTCCTCTTGTCCAGTTTGTCATTTATGTAGTATATATTACTGTATTATATTTATAAAATAAAATAAAATAAAATAAGAGAATTGTAAGCCAGTTAATTAAAGAAAACCCAATTGTAATTATCCTTTCAATAATAAAAAAAAACCAAAAAAAAAAAACTAACCTTGCACAAGCTATAAGTTGAATGACAGAACCAAACATGAGGAAAGTACAGTTGAAGGCCAATCCAACAGCTTTCCAACATGGACCCAACAAACCATCGAGCACTTCAAACCACTGCATAAGTATTCATATGTAACATTGTAACATGTATTGACAAACTTTGTGAATGGAACTGGCGATTTTCTTTTGATTATTTAATGGCATTGGCATTGTCCGCATTGTGGGCCTAACTAATCCCATATAGATTGGTTAATGTTGATTCACATTTGTTAATCAGTTGCCAGATAAATTACGATTCTCCTAGTATATTTTGTGATTTCTAGTTGTCCGAATTATCATGTAAGCATATTATATTATATTTTAGAAAATAAAATTAAAAAACATGTTTGGTGAGGTACTAGAGGTAAGGCTAACAGTAGAGGGAAAAGGATTTTTTTTTTTTTTTTTTTTTTTGCACTTTCAAAAATTCTATAAATTTCATAATCAAATCTTTTTTTTTTTAAAACAATATATATATCAAATAAGTTTTATTTTCCAATTTTCAAAAAAATAAATAAAACTACCCCTAGCTGACCAAAAAAAACACATTTTTTTCAATAAAAAAAGATAGCAATGCTAGGGATATAAAATTTCTACCAAACACTCGTATGGGTGTGATGTGAGTGTTTGGTAGGAAACCCTAAGGATGTGTACCATATGCATCTTATAATTAAAAAGAAAAATGACATTATTTTAATTTTTTGAGTCATAACTAAAAAAAAAGAAAAAATATTATAACTAAAGAATCCATTAAGTCATAACTAAAATAATGTTATAAGTAAAGAAAAAAATTAGTCATAACTAAAAATAAAATGATATAATTAGAGATACATATGATACATCCTTTTTAAGGAGTATATATTAGAATTTCCTGATAGAAAATTTGGACTTTCTAGCATTTTAGGGTGGAAAAAAAACGTAGGCTTCGTTTGGGAAGCCTTGGTTGAGGCTTTTTTTGGCTGTTTTAGCCACAAAAAAAAAAAATCACATCCAACCCATAATCATTACACTATTCTCTCACAAAAAAAGTCAAAAAAGTCAAAAAGCCAAAAAGCCCTTTCCAAACCAAGCTTTTTAGCCCAGACTAAAACAGCCAAAAAGCCAAAAAACCAACCCACTTCCCAAACCAACCCGTAATGTGTTTTTGTAATAATAATTTTTTTCTAAAAAAATAAAACAAAAAAATTGTTTAAAAAACATTTGCCACATTTATTAGTTCAAAAATGGAATGGTGGTTTTCAGAAAAGAAAAAACTCGTAGGCCTTGTTTGGCATAAATATTTTGAAAAATGATAGAAATCTCAAATTTTTATCATATTTTCTATGGGTATAGGATCCATGCCATGTGGGTCTCCTTACACCCATGTGAAACATTTAACAGAAATTTGATAAAATTTTTGGAGTACCTAGCCTCCGTTTGGGAAGTGGGTTGGCTTTTTGACTTTTTTGGCTATTTTAGCCTGGGTTAAAAAGCTTGGTTTGGGAAAGGCTTTTTGACTTTTTTGACTTTTTTTGTGAGAGAAGAGTGTAATGATTATGAGTTAAATGTGATATTTTATTTGTTGTAGCTAAAATAACCTATTTTGTCTTTTGTGACTATTTTAGCCCCAAAACCACTTGCCAAACACTACCCTATTGTTAAAAAAAATTAGTTAAAATAATTAATAAAAATAAAAAATATATATTAAAATAGTAAACAAGACAAAATATCACATCTAAATCATAATCACTTTATTTTTTTCTCATAATCATTAAATCAACTACAAAAAAAAATCAACAATCACCCAAAATATAAATTTTTTAGTCAAACTAAAATAATCAAATAATCCAATAGCCAAGTTAAAATAACTCATCCTAAACAAGGGCGCAGTGGGTCTGACAAAGTTAAAAGTTAATAATAAAAAAATAAAAGTGAAAAACACATTTTTCTCTTAATTTTTTAATAATCAATTTTTTTTTCTTCTAATTTATATTAAAAGTTAACTTGATTGTTAAATTAAAATAAATTATAAACAACTCATATAAATTGCACAACACCGTACCATAGTAGCTTGGAAATTAATCCAATTTTATTTTTCTTTACTTAATGTAAATTCGAATTTAGTATAAAACGTGCATACACCAAGAATGACTTTCATTTTCTGGTGAAATTTTAGAAAAAAAATTTCCTATACCATACAGAATTTTTTTTTCTAGATTATTACACTTTGGGAAGCCTAGTGTATTTATTGATTTTTTAAAAATAATTTTTTATAAAAAAAATTATTTTTTAGACACATTTAAATAAGATAAATTTTTTAAAAAAAATAAAATAACAAAAAATTTCTTAAAATTTTAAAAATATTTATTAAAAAAAATTCAACTTCAGAAAATTAAAACTAAGGTTCAATTTTTTTAATGTAAATTTAAATTTAGTGTAAAACGTGACTACACCAAGAATAATGACTTCCATTTTCTGATCCATTTTTATAAATTTTTTCCAATAACCTAAACATTTTTTTAAAAAAAAAAATTGTAACGTTTTGGGAGGCCTTGATGATGGAAACGAACCTGAATGACATGGTTTTTGAAGCAGACATTGTCTTTCTCCTTTCTCGTACGGTACTCAATATACAGAACACTGATCAGATAAGCAGTCCAGCTTCCAACAACGCCATAAAACACCTGTAGTATGACCCCTGAAATCATACCCATTTGAGAAAATGAGTATGGCAGTGTCAACAAAACCTGCGCTACCTGTAATAAAAAAAAACCCAAATTAAAATTCAATCCATTCTCAGATTAATTAACAATAGTTTGGTTTGTGGGTATTTCGAGAATTTACTTGATTTGAAGCACAGCTGAACCAAGCATCATAAACAGAGCCACCATGCCAGAGAAGGCTCTTGAAGCTGCGAATTGACTGATCTACCCTCTCTTCCTCTGTGTTGTTGTCATCTGGGTTGGTCTCATTCATGGTTCCAGAAACTACTATGGCCTCTTCAGCTTGTTTTTGTGGTACCATTTGCTTCTTCACTTCTCTAGAGAACAACTACAACTCAAAAAAATAAAATAAAAACAGAGAGATGGAATCAAAGAGTTGTACTTGGGTTTGACAGGTCACTTTCTTGGGTGGGTATTTATGGAGTTTCTGAAAATGAAGAACTTTTTTTTTGTGTTGACAAATGTATTATTCTATGTAGAGATAGAATAGAAGTTTGGAATTTTACCCTTTTCTCGTGGGGAAAGTGGCTGTGATTTTACAGGGTTACAGCTAGCACAGATGTTGATTTCCAAGATTGGCAAAACTTTAAATGCCTGTATATCTATCAATCATAAATGTGAACACTTCTCTCTCCCTCTCTCTCTCCCCCCTTTAATCCATGAGAAAAAATGGTTCAAAGGTTTGCCTATGAATATGAATACAACCCAAAAAGCAAGTTTGCTTGACTCGTAAATGAAACAGAGCAAAATCGAAAAGCACAGCCTTCTGATCGGTACAAACAGAGGAGGAGAAAATGAGAGCTGCTTTTGCAGTTAAAAAAAAAGAACAGACTCTTCTGTTTCTCTCTCTCATTCTAATCTCTCTCTCTCTCTCATTCTAATCTCTTCACTATCAATTTTCCTTAAAACTCGTTTAGGAACAGACTATTTTAGTAATTTTTTGATTTTTTACGAAAAGATGTACAGAAAAATAGAGAGGTGGTGTGATTAGTTTTAGTTGACTTTTTTGCTAAAATAGCCACTCCCCAAACGAGGCCTTAGTATTAATAGTCTCCTTAAGGATAGATAAAGAGGAGATAGAGATGATATTAGAAAAATAGTGAAGAGATTAGAAATTTTTTTATTTTTTTTATTTTTTATATATTGAATTTTTTTTAAAAATATTAATGTTTAATTTTTTATATTTTTTTATTTGTTTTATTATTTTATATAAAAATAATTTAACAATTCCTCACTATTAAAACCCTTACTAACAATCCCCTCATTATGAATCCCCTAGGCCTTATATCTCGAGTATTTAACCAAACGCGAGTTCTTTTAGGGTTAGTTTGAAAAGTGAGTTAGCTTTTTGACTTTTTTAGTTATTTTAGTCTGGGCTAAAAAGCTTGGTTTGGGAAAGGCTTTTTGACTTTTGACTTTTTGACTTTTTTGTGAGAAAATAGTGTAATAATTATGGGTTGGATGTGATGTTTTATTTGTTATGGCTAAAATAGTCTATTTTGTCTTTTATGACTAAAATAGCCAAAAAAATCAACAACCTATCTTCCCAAACGGAGTCTCGAATTTAAACAGTTTTTAGACTTCTATGTTTTAGGAAAAACCTTCTCCCCGGTTCATATTGAGGTAGAGGATGTTGTTGGCCTTTCATAAGTCCATTTAAAATTTGTATCAATAATCTGAACTATTTAATATATAAAGTTTGTAAGTATTTGATTTCTATAAAAAAAAAATCATATTAATTAAATATCGATAGATAATTAATCAAATCACATTTGTATCAACAATAACATTGATTTTAAAAATGAATTATTTATATAAATATAAAATGATCAAGTGACTATTAATATCTGATTAACGTGATTTTTCATAAAAATAAAACACTCGATGAGTTCTACATAATAAACAGTTTAGATAATTGATGTGGGCATGATGAACCGACTAAGACCCAACAACACCCTCCAATAGAGAACCAATTGGAGTGAATTCTCTCCTAATGTTTTGTATTCAAGTTCTTTTGCGAACGATTTAAACTTATGTTTATGAATTTGAGTAGAAATTTTTTTAAAAGAAAAAGTGATTGAATTGTAGATATAATTTAATAATATTACATTTGAGTCACTTTTTTAAAAATTTTAGGTCTCGTTTGGGAACAGGCTAATTTAGTAACTTTTTGACTATTTGACTAAAATATGAGGTAAAAAAAACTAGTATGTTTGGGATGACTTTTTGGCTTTTTACGAAAAGATGTGCAAAAAGTAGAGAGAAAAGAGAATCTTTGACTTTTTGGTATGAGTTGTTGGCTTTTTGGCTAATTGAATAACTTTTTGACTTTTTGACTAAAAATGAGGGTTCCCAAACGAGGCCTTAGTATCCAAATTAATAATCTAAAGAAAGTTTGAAGTACTTTACAAAATAACATATCAACTATTTTCTTTTGACTTTTGAACATATTTAGAATTTAAAATAGTTGATATGTTTGAAAATTATTAAGAAAATTACTCTTTTTTAGAAGGAAAGTTTTTATTTTTTATTTTTTTATGTGTGTGTGGCTTTTAAGAAAAAGAAATTCAAATAGTTTTTTGCTTTTTACTAACTTATATAGCGCAAAAAAAAAAAAAAAGACCTTGTTTGGTTTGTTTTTGGGGAAAAAATTAATTTTTTTTTAATTTTTAATAATTATTTCTGACCTCTCAAAAGAAATTCAAAATGATAGGTATATTTTTATTTTTTATTTCCTTCACTAAACTAATTTTTAATTTTAAAAAAAAATATTCTAGAACAAATTTCTAAAAATCAAAGGAACATGGCCAAAAATTTTAACTGATCCCATACATGGCCTAAATGGTTTGACGGGTTACCAATCCAAATCTCAATAAAGTAGGAGTAATGATACATACCTCTAATTTAAGAGTTTTAAATAGAGCACTAGTGAGATGGAAGAGAGAGAGAGAATAGAGAGAGGAGTGTAGACCCCACCTTCACATAGGTACACTCTATATTATTAAAGTTGCGTTAGAGCTCTCAAATTTGACCTCCCAAACATTATTGATAAAGCAATAACAAAAGTTCACAAAGAATTTAACAAGTGCTCAGGTCTAACTAACTCCACTATTATGAAAAAGAGTAGGTGGTGTTTGGCAAGTGGTTTTGGGGCTAAAATAGTCACAAAAGACAAAATATGTTATTTTAGTCACAACAAACAAAACATCACATTCAACCCATAATCATTACACTTTTCTCTCACAAAAAAAGTCTAAAAAGCCAAAAAGCCCTTCCCAAACCAAGTTTTTTAGCCTAGGCTAAAATAGTCAAAAAGTCAAAAAGCCAAAAAGCTAACCCACTTCCCAAACGGAGGCTAAATGCAGTAACTGTTGTACAAAATTGATCAAAATAGCCTTATTTATTTATCTATTCATTTTATTTTGTCCCTTTCATTTTTTGTTTTCATTTTCTGAAAGCGGAGTTTTGACTGTGCCAAAGGGCTAAGCTCGGCCTATCACTTTATGGTTAGCTAGGTCAGACAGAAAATGCACCAATTGTACCAAAAAGGATTGACCGAGCTCCACCATCTTGGCCGAGGTGTTCTACAAGTGGACCGAGCCGACTTCACCGAGTTGTGGTGTTAAAAACAGAGGTGGACCATGGTATAGAATTAGGGCGAGTCTAGCTAGCTAGGCTGAGTTGAAATTGGCCAGTTGGGCATCTCGGAGCTAGGCCGGTTGGTGGAAGCTGCTCTTAGAGTGGATAGTCACCTACTGGATTGCGGATAACTCGGCAAGAGCTGTCACATGGTCCAATTGAAGAGCAGAGAGAGGAATACAGCTGTTCGTGCGCGTCAATACCGTTTGGCTATTTTGGCGATGTTGTTTGGCAGTTTTATCGCCCACACACGTATAAAACAAAGAGAGTATAGTACACCTGCGTGCCTAGGAGAGGACGAGTGGAGTAGTGCACACACAAACTATATAAACCTTGTAGCGCCTCCATGCAACAAGTAGGCAATCTTTTTACACAAAGCTATCTTCTTTTTTGTCCTCGTCTCTATTTGTGGTGCTAACTTGATCGTCAGAAAGGTTTTTCGCCAATACACCCGTCGGGTAGCTTGTTGTCACTGTGTTTTCAAGTTCGACGATGTTGTTCGGAGAAGCACGAAACTTAGACGTAAAAAGTACAGAAGTGTAGAATATTTACTTCCCATACAATTTCCCATCCTTCTGAAACATCAATCTGTTTATTGAAATGTCATATTGTCAAAATATATACTTAGATATAGTTATTGCATTTACTTTTTGGAGTTAATTTAGGCCTATTTATTCCATTAATTCCTCTATCTCTTGTCTCTTTGTGCAATCCTTGTCATTCGTATCAATTTGTTCTGGGTCAGTTATGTTCGAGACTTGAATGGTCTTTCACTGTGCACTGTACTTGATCAAGCTATAATTCCTTTAAGGCTTTGTTTGGCACTAATTTGTAAGGTTTTATTTTTAATTAAAATTATTTTATGCTTTTTGAAGGTTATGGTCTATTTGGTATAACTTATTATAAATTAAAAGATAATAATTAGAAAGAATAAACTAAAAACACTCCTTCTCAACGTTTAGATAATTAATTTTTATAAGTAGAAGTTGCACCAAACAGTCTAACAGAGATTCTTAAATTAAAATAAACTATAATCAACTCATTTAAGCTATAGCAAATGCCAAAATGTAAAAAGAGTGATTGACCAATAAGTCCAATATTTTAGACTTGTGACCTATATAGTTACATATTTTTTTATTGTGATTCATTTAGGGTCTGTTTGGTAACGTTTACGTTTTCAGTTTATATTTATAAAAATTTTATAAACTGGTTTTTGTTTATTTTTTGTTTATTTTTAGAAAAACATAAACTACAAACGCGTTTGGTAATTGACAAAATGTTTAAAAAAATTTAAAAATATAAAAAAAATGAGAAATGACAAGTAGTGGCAAGTAGTGGCGGAAGACGGTGATGGAAAGTGGTGACGATGGGTGGTGGGTAGCGGATGGTGATGGTGGGCGGGTGATGGTGGCGGGTGGGGGTGGTAGCGAGTGGGTGGTGGTGGTGGTGGCGGCAGGTGGTGGGTGTTGGTGGCAGGTGGGTAGCGGATGACGGGTGGTGGTGGGTAGGTGGCGGGTGGTGGTGGTGGGTGGGCGGGTGGCAGCGAGTGGGTGGTGGTGGTGGTGACAGGTGGGTGGCGGATGACGGGTGGTGGTGAGTAGGTGGCGAGTGGTAGTGGTCGTGGGTGGGTGGGTGACGGTGACGGTGACGGTGGCGGGTGGTGGGTGGTAGCGAGTGGGTGGCGGATGACGGGTGGCAGGTAGGTGGCGGATGACGGGTGGTGGTGGGTAGTGGCGGGTGGGTGGTGGTGGCGGGTAAGCGGCGGGTGGTGATGGTGACGGTGGATGGGTGGGTGACGGTGGCGGGTGGTGGGTGGTAGCGAGTGGGCGGTGGTGGGTGGTGGTGGTAGCGGGTGGCGGATAGTGGGTGGTGGTGGCAGGTAGGTGGCGGATGGGTGGCGGGTGGTGGTAGTGGTGGGTGGGTGGGTGACCGTGGCGAGTGGTGGGTGGTACTGAGTGGGTGGTGGTGGTGGTGGTGGTGAGTGGTGGCAGGTGGATGGCGGGTGGGTAGTGGGTGGTGGTGGCGGGTGGGTGGCAAGTGGCTGGTGGTGATGGGTGGCTGGTGGTGGCGAGTGGTGGATGGTGGTGGCAGGTGGGTGGTGAGTGGTGGTGGCAAGTAGGTGGTGGGTGGTGGTGGCGAGCGGTGGATGGTAGTGGCGAGTGGTGGGTGGATGACAGGTGGGTGGTGGTGGTGGTGGCGGCGGCGGCAGCGGCAGCGAGGAGTGGGTGCTGGTGGAGGTGGGTGGTGGTGGCGGGTGGTGGCAGGTGGGTGATGAGTGGTGGTGGCAGGTGGTGGTAGGGGGTGGGTGATGGGTGGTGGTGGCGGAAGACGGTGGTGGAAAATGGTGGTGGGTGGTGACTAATGTTGGGTGGTAAAAAAAAAAAACTCAAAACTCAAAACGGAAACACATTTTTTTGTGTTTTCATTTTTTGGCCAAATTTATAAACTGAGACCACTGATTTATAAATCAAAAATTTTACCAAACAAGTTTTTATTTGAGTTTTTTAAATTTTTATAAATATAAACAGAAAACTGAAAACGTAAGTGTTACCAAACGGCACCTTAGCGTTTTTAGATATGAAATGATTCATTTGCTCACTACATTGGAGTATCACATTTAAAAAAAAATACACTAAGAAAATTTTTTAATGTCACATTATACCCGTTGCATTGGAATGTCACATTTGAAAAAAGTGTACTAATGAATTTTGAATTTTTTAATGTCACATCATACATGTCACGTTAGAGTATCACACGTTACATTTGAAAAAAGTATACTAAGGAGTTTTAAATTTTTTGGGAGTGTCACATCATATCCGCCACATTGTCACAATTGGAGAAAGTACACTAAGAAGTTTTTAGTTTTTTTTTACATTATAATTTTTAATTTTTTGGAAGTGTCACACCACACCCGTCGTCATGTTGTCATATTTAAGAAAAGTACAAAGGAATTTTAGTTATTATATTATACCCGTTACATTGTCACATTAAAAATAAAAAATAAAAAGGTACACTAAGGAGTATTATATTTTTTGGAATGTTAC
This sequence comes from Camellia sinensis, assembly GCF_055761805.1. Lineage (NCBI taxonomy): Eukaryota > Viridiplantae > Streptophyta > Magnoliopsida > Ericales > Theaceae > Camellia > Camellia sinensis. The sequence continues at coordinate 39,634,187 of NC_138961.1, read as the reverse complement.
ATCATACTCGGCACGTTAGAATGTCACATGTTATATTTGAAAAAAATATATTAAGGAGTTTTTAATTTTTTTAGAGTACCACATCATACCCACTACCACGTTGTCACATTTAGAAAAGTATACTAAGAAATTTTTAATATTTTTTTTTTAGTGTCATCTCATATCCGTCGAGTTGAAATGTCACATTATACCTATCACATTAATAAAAATGTATAAATGTCTACCAAAACACTAAAATCGAAAATAGGATCACAACAAAATAAACTCTTCGCTAATAGGATTTAATAGATCAATAAAAAATACTTAGAACTAATTGGAGTACTTGTTTGTAAGATAAGATTTATTGATAAATATTACATGTAAGGATTAGTTTTAAATAGATTTTTTAATGAGATAATAAGGTCATTAAAACTAAGACCTCCTTTGACAAGTTACAATTTTTTAAAAGTCAAAAAGTCACTAAAAAAAAAGTTAAAAAGTCAACAAATATAAAAAAAGTCAAAGATTATTTTTTATTTACTCTACTTTTTGCATATATTTTTATAAAAAATTAAAAAATTATCTCAAACGTATTAATTTTTTCATCTCATATTTTAACTAAAAAATCATTAAAAAAATTTATTTCCAAACGAGGCCTAAGCGCCATAGCTTGTAAATTGACTTTTTTTATTTATTATGAAATGACGTACTAAAAAATAGAAAGGTAATATGACTTAAATAAACTAACAAACTAATAAGTTGACTTTTTAAATTTTCATCCCAAAAAGGCCATTCATCAATGCCCATTCATTCCTTTTTTGTTCAATTATTATTATTTTTTGCTCTTATGTTGATCAGGTTAGAAGCTAACTAGTTTTTTTTTATCACTATCTTTGTAATTATTTTTACTTATTTAATAAATTATTTAAAGACAAGTAACTATTATAATCGAAGTTTCTAACACTTCTTTCAAAATTGTATACATTCTTATGAAATTTTTTAACCTCCTACACTCACTTTTGTGAAACCCAATACATAGTAATTTATGTGGAATGACCAATTTTCAAGAATTTGGTGAACTACTACTGATAATGTCCAAGGACACATACTTAAGTAGAGAAAAAAATTATTCTTTTAAATTTTTAAACATCATTTTTTATCAAAATGATGAGACAGATGCATTTTTGTAATTAAAAAACAATCTTACCACTATACCATTCTCCTATATTGCAAAAAATAATAATTAAAAAAAACATGCTTATTTTAAAGTGATTGGCTACAACTCAGCCAGATCATACTAATATAAAAAATAAAAGATTATCTTTTAGTTTTGTATTGCACTCCTCTCGAGTATTGGCATTTCATTAGAATTGTTGTCAATGATGATCCCCATATCATTACCTTGGATAATATAAACTTGATTAGTGGGAGGGGTCCCTTCTCCCATCTCTTTTTCTCCAACCTTTACCATTTCCACATCCTCCATGTCTCTATGTCTTTTGACTTTTGACTACTAAATGGTTCAATATGTGGGCTTCACATTATGATGATAATTATTGTAGGAGACCCCTCTCATTATTCCATCCCATTTCACCTGCTCTTTCTTTTATGCATATGGAGCCACAAAGTGCAGAAATGAATGGAAATTTTTACTTTGCACTTCCACACTTATATCCAATTTTGTTTAATTTTTTGACCTTTTAATTGGATCTATTTACAAAAATTAATAATGATCAGACACATTATGGGGTGTTCTGAAAAGTTAGTTAAAAGTTACTTTTTCACTTTTTTTAATTTTTTTATAAGAGAGGGAAGTTGATTAAAAGTTAGAAAATGACTTTTAATCCACTTTCCAAAATAACCCTATATTATTTACAGTTAACACTCATATACTTTTATCAAAAATTCACTTCTTCTATCAATTTTTGAAATAAAGTCATCAAATTATATCCAGCTACATCTCAACTCGAAATCTAGAGATTTGATTAGAGCAATTAAAAAATCAAGAGATAATTAAAGTGAAATTAGGTATAAAGTACAATAATATAAAATCGAAGTTACCCCACAAATAAATAAAGAATTTTGTTAACAAGAATATTAAAATATAAGATTTTTTTTTAAACAAATACAAAATACTTTTCATTTATTTCAAGAAGGAAAAATTACCTACATCTCCCTTGAGGCTTAATGAAATTACCGAATCTCCTCTGAGGTTTCAAAAATTACATCCCGTCCCATCGCAATTAACGCCGTTAAAAGATATCATAAATTGCCTAAAATGCCTTTTTGTCAAATAAGGGAAAATTACCTACGCCCTTTGAGGTTTAGCTAAATTACAGATTTCTCCCTGAGATTTTACAAAATTACAGATTCCCCCTGAGGTTTAGCTAAATTATTATTTTTAAATAAGTTATGAAATGCAGAATTAAAATGGAAAAACAATTATCACACTACAAAAAATTAAGGTTTTAGATACCAAAATTTAGGGACAAAATTATTTTTAAGGGACCAAATATTTTTGTTGCGAAAAGTGTCATGATATTTTTAGCAATGAAAATTGAACATTAGTGATTAATTATTATCTTTTTGGTATCAAATTTTTTGTCTCAAAAAATAAACCATTTTGAGAACAAATTATTTTGTCCCCAAAAGTTTATTTATTATTGAAATTTTCAAAATTTTATCGCTAAAAGCCTTATTTTTTACTTTTCAATACGATTTTTTAGCGACTATCCTCACGACGATAGAAATTAGTATCTAAATGTCTTTTGCAACAAATTTTCACTTTTAGAGATCAAAAAAATTGGTCTATAAAACTCTTATATACTGTAGTAGGGGTGCTCGCGGATCGATTTTGTGCGGTTTGCGGTTCGGTTTTGACCCGCCTGCATTTCTGCGGTTTGGGAAAAAGTCAACCCCCGTAATCGTCCGCAGTGCAGTTTGTAGTTTGTGCAGATAGGGTTTGCAGATGTGCGGGCGGTTGCCGGCGGGCGGTTTGCGGTTTACACTTTTAAAAAAAAAAATTAATTTTTGAGTTTTTTTTTTTTCATCGAATTTAGGCATCAGATTCATTTTATATATTTGTGATCATTTGAGAACAATTTTCTGATGAGTTTACGAATAAAAATTGAATATCAATGCATTAAATGAAAATACCCAAAACAAAGAGATCCTACACTAGCATTTTTGCCATGAAAAAAAAGTATATCAATGCATTAAAGGTTATACTCAATTAGAATTGTCAGTTCAGTAATCAGTAATCAATAATCAAACTAGAAGCTCCATCGACCATCAGAAAGAAAATTTTATTAGGAAAAAGTAGATGAGTCACCAATGAAAATCATATAAGAAACCAAATTTATGACTTAATAATTGTACGACATTAAGAAAGTTGAGAAATACTTAAAAATAATGATCCTAGTGTCATAGAGAACATAATGGTGCTCCTGTTAAAATTACAAAGTCGGTATATAAAAATTAATAATAATAATAATTAAAGTGCGGGCGGTTTTTGCGGATTGCGGGTTTAACCTGCGACCCGCTTGCAACCCACAAATTTGTCATATTTCAAACCGCATCCGCCTGCATTATGTTTGCGACACTGTCTATTTATATACGAGTTGGGCGGGTTTGGCGGTTTGAACGGTTCGGATAAACCGTTGCCCACCCGTATACTGTAGTGTCAGATGGTGAAAATATCATAAATCATAAAATTAACAAATAATTAAATAAGTTAAAAACACAAGAAATGGCTTGTCAAAAAATTCTTAGAATATGTTTGGTTTGATTTTTAGAAATTTATTTTTAATTTTTTTAAAAAAATTAAAAATTAATTTGGTTAAGAAATAAAAAATAAATTATTATTATTATTATTATTTATATAATTTTATCTTTTGAGTGGTTAGAAATAATTTTTACAAATTAAATATATTTTTTCATATTTATTTTTATTAAATTAGTTTTCATTTTATTTTTTTAAAATTTTGAATTTTTTTTCTAAACAACAAATCAAACATGACTCCAAAAACTTTAATTTTTTTTTTCTATCTAACGTAATTCTTTTATAAATTTTGCTAATTTATCAAAGGGATTTCAGCAGGGGCAATATTATCTATCAATTTATATTTTGGTAATGTCAGCTAATCATTCTTAACGTTTAGTTAACGGTAGAGGTAAATTGTTATGCGAATATAAATCTCGAGGGACGGGATGTAATTTTTGAAATCTTAGAAAAAAATCTATAATTTAGCTATAATTTAGCTAAACCTTAAGGAAGGTGTCGGTAATTTGTCCTTTCAAGAATAAGTTTCACTTTCAAAAAAAAATTTAATAAAAAAAAATTCTTATGGATTTTCAAAACACATTTTCCTCTCAATTTCAATATCAAAGAATGTGACAGTAAACTGGCTAGTTCTTATCATGAAGAAAACCAGGTTTGATTTGAACTTTTTGCGTTTAGTGGGAGACCTAATGATTAAAGAGACAAGAGCTCAACAATCAACATCCTACCCATTTCAAAAAGATAAATAAATAAATAAATAAAAATAAAAAGATAAAAAATAAATAATAATAAAAAAAAAGCGTGATGATAAATAGTGAAATTTTTAACGCGCTCTGCCGTAAAGTTCAAAATCATGTTTCATTCTTTATGCATATTTCTTCATCCTTTGTGCTGTAAAGTTGTAATTTATGTTCAAAATCGTATGTTTGATTTTAAATTGAGAAATGTTTGAGAGTTTTGAATTAAAAATTTTAATGTGCGTGTAGGTTTATGTGATGCGATGTTTAGTCTTGTGTGTTTTTTTTTTTTTAATTTTATTTTCCAACTCACTAAAACTGGTTTAGAACTCAAAATTTAGAAAGATGTATCACTTTGCTTGTTTTCACTTTTTAAAAAATACTTTTTAGAAAATTTTACTTTTTGATTTTTGATTTTTTTTGTTTTTACTTTTTAGACACACCTAACATAAATACACCAAAAAAGTAAAAAAATTGTAAAAAAAAAAAACTTTTAAAAATTCACTAAATACCAAAAATATAAAAAAAAATACAAGAATTCAGTACATTTTTTTGTATTTTTATGTATTTACTAATTTTTTAAAATATTTTTTCACAAATTTTTTACTTTTTAGATACATCTAAGTAAGGTGCATCTAAAAAAGTAAAAAAATGTTTAAAATTTAAAAAATATTCACTAAAAACAAAAAAATACGAAAACTAAAAAAGTCAATTGTCAAAAAACTTGTTTGGGATGACTTAAATAAGTGTAATTTTTGTCTTTTTATGAAAAGATGTGTAAAAAAATAGAGAGGTGATGTGATGAAAAAAAGATAAAAAGATGAATTATTTGGGACTTTTCAAACTTGGTCTTAATCCAGAAAACTCAAACTAAACATACTGATTATTATTTTAAATTATGGTTCATTATTTGAGAGAGAGAGAGAGAACGTTTTTGTGATTCAAGCCAAATCAGCTAACAATTTTCAATTTGCTCGTGATTGTGTCAAATTAAGAAATTTAAGCATAAAAAATAAAAAAAATTTAAAAGTTGCGCATGAGACTCCCTATTACGGAAGGATTTGGGGAGAATTAAGGGTAATTTGGAAAGATGGCTAAAAATTGATTTTTTTTATTTTTTTATGTGAGAGATAATGTGATTAAAAATAGGTTAAAAAGTGACTTTTGACTTTTAATCTATATTCCAAAATGGCTCCTAAATATAAAGTGCAAAAAGATATCTGTCATCGTTTGACATTGACTTTTTTAGCTGGCTTTTTTGAGTTAGGTCTTTTTTAGCTTGGGATTAAAAAGTTTATCTGGTTTGGCTTTTTTGATTTTTGTGAGAAAAAATGAAATGATTATAGTTTGGATATGATATTTTGTCTTATTAACTTATAGTCTATTTTTTCTTTTATGCTTTTTAGCCCAACTAAGTTAGCCAAACGAAGGTTCTGTTTAGTTTCGAATTTTAAAACATAATTTTTGAAATTTTAACTTGTATTTTTTGTTTTTAGAAATTTTAGTTAATATTTTAATCATTTTTTTTAATTTTATAGAAGCACTTAAATGTACTTAAAAAAGTAAAATATTTGAAAAGAAATATTTAAAAAATTAATAGATACAAAAAAATTATAGAAATTAATATTTTTTTATATTTATTAGTATTTTGTTATTTTTTATTTTTTTTCCACAAATTTTATACTTTTTAAATATATCTAAATTAAGTGAATCTAAAGAGTAAAAAAAAGGGGTTTTTTTTTTAAGCTCCCTAATAATAACAATTTTCTGCATAAAGGACATTAAAAAATGTAATACTGCCTCAGGTCCCTAACCAAAATACCCACGCATTTTATCAATTTCTTGGACCAAAATACCCTACGTCTGTTCATCTTCAAATGAGTTGAATGTTGACAAGATCAACAGAGATGAGCTTTACGAGTATTGGTCTCAAGTCATTGATCAGAGCTTCGATTCTCGACTCCAGATCTTCTTCGACATGTATGCATTATTATTTTTTCTTTTCAAAAAAATTTAATAGATGTATATATATATGATACATACATATATATATATATATATATATACAATTTGTTGCTTACTGTCTTGACTAGTATATATATGATAATTAATCAATTAAGACCATTTGCAACCATAATCAAACAGTCACTCTTGGTTATCTTATCTATGGTTGCAAACATATATATATATATATATGATACATACATATATATATATACAATGTCAGCACATATATATATATATATATATATATATATATCCAGTGTTGAATATAACATCTTCAGGTTCAAAATTTCTCTGAGTGTTGAATATAACGTCTTTTGATTTTTTGGGTTTAGTAGAATTGGAGTTTTTTCTGGAAAAGCAATATTTGGACCCCTACTTGAAGAATATTGGAAAAAGAAGCTTGAGGAAGAGGCAGCAGTAGAGGAAGGCTTAAAGTAATCCAGAGAAATTTGAATTTTCTCTGGATTCAACCCAGAGAAATTTGAATTTTCTCTGGATTCAACCCAGAGAAATTCATACCATTAAGTTTAAAGAAAATCTATCACAAACTCATAGAAGAACTATTAATTTGTTTGTGCAGGAAATTGTGATTGAATCAGCAGCAGCAAAACCAATGACAAATTGATAAAATCAAAGTTTTATCGTTCCAGAGAAATTCTGGACCAGAGAAATTTGAAATTTCTCTGGGTTGAATCCAGAGAAATTCCTGCGAAGTCCAGAATTTCTTTGCTTCCAACTGATGATGGGTTGCTTTCCTTCCAACTGTCAAAATTGAACTGCTTTCTGTACATTTGGGGCTTCTTATTGAAGCTTCTTGTGTTCTTGTTTTTGTAAATTTCTCTGGCTTGCTACTACTCTATTGGTGTGGCTAATTTTCTCTGGCATTTATAATTTTCTCTGGCCAAATTACTTTTCTTACTTGTGTGTCTAATTTTCTTTGGCAGCATTTATAATTTTCTCTGGCCACATTATGTTTATGTCTTGTGTCTAATTTTCTATGGCATATATATTTTGTTCAATGCTACCTTGTAATTTTCTCTGGGATTACAAGGTAATTTTCTCTGTCAAGGTAATTTTCTCTGTAATTTTCTCTGTTGCTACCTTGAAGAACCAATAAGCATCAAGATCAAGACACCAACTTCAAGGGTGATTTTCACTCAACTACAAGCTTAACATTTTCTCTGTCATTTTCATTGGATTATAATAACAAACCTATGATTTTCTCTATACTACAAAGAAAAGTCCAGAAACATGAATAGTGCAAAAAAAAAAAAATGAAAAGTGCAAAGAAAACATATCAGAAAACTTTGAAAAGTGCAAACATATAAAAACACAACATATAAGTCCAGAGAAATTTGTAATACTTATCATTTGTAATACAATCATATGATTTTCTCTGGACTACAAAGAAAAGTCCAGAGAAATTTGTGAACTTATGTTTATGTCTTGTGTCTAATTTTCTATGGCATATTTATTTTGTTCAATGCACCATTTCCTCAAAATTTCTCTGTCGTGTAATTTTCTCTGTCATGTTTATGTTGCTACCTTGTAATTTTCTCTGTTGTGTAATCATTGCTACCTTGTAATTTTCTCTGGGATTACAAGGTAATTTTCTCTGTCAAGGTAATTTTCTCTGTAATTTTCTCTGTTGCTACCTTGAAGAACCAATAAGCATCAAGATCAAGACACCAACTTCAAGGGTGATTTTCACTCAACTACAAGCTTAACATTTTCTCTGTCATTTTCATTGGATTATAATAACAAACCTATGATTTTCTCTATACTACAAAGAAAAGTCCAGAACCATGAATAGTGCAAAAAAAAAAAAAAAATGAAAAGTGCAAAGAAAACATATCAGAAAACTTTGAAAAGTGCAAACATATAAAAACACAACATATAAGTCCAGAGAAATTTGTAATACTTATCATTTGTAATACAATCATATGATTTTCTCTGGACTACAAAGAAAAGTCCAGAGAAATTTGTGAACTTATATTCACTTTCAATATAACAAAAACAAAAACACATTAACATCAAGAGACAAAAATATATTAAACACAAGCACATAAAAAATCACAGAGAAAATCTGTTATGTTCACAAAACACTTAATTCAAAAAAAATTTAAAAAAAAAACAAAACATTTACTGCTCTATTGCTACGTCTGTAAATTTCTCTGCCTACTTACAATTTTCTCTGTGATTTTCACTGCACTACAAGTTTACAATTTTCTCTGTGATTTGAGTTCAATTATAGTAACAAACCTGCAATTTTCTCTGCACTACACAAAAAATGCAAAGTGAACAAAAAACAGAGCACAAAACGCAGAAAAACAGAGCACCAAAAAGGAACTCATAACCATGTTGACAGAGAATGAAAAAGCAACTCCAAAAATCAAAATCAACTCCATCGAAAATTCATCAATAATAGATAATGAAAAATTAACTTCAAAAATCAAAAAGAACAACACTGAGTTCGTCTCTCTCACATTGATCAAAACTAAAAACAAAAACCTAATTCAACACCTACACGATCAAATCAAATCAAAAATTGAAAACTTATCTATTTCAACTCCACATGAAATCAAATCAAACACAATGAACCAGATTTCAACTCCTACACGATCAATCAACACCTACAAACAACGAACATGATTTCAACTCGTACAGGATTTCAACACCTACAAACAACGAACAGGATTTCAACACCTACAAAACCCTAGAAAATCTCCACAAAAATCTGAATCGTCAAATTCATCCTCACGTAATCTCCCACAAAATATCAATATGATCTTTAGCTGCCAAATTGAAAACAACGTATATTATAAACAAGGGTAAGACAGGTATTTTACACTCTAAAATAACATTGAGGGACCTTAGGCTACAAAAGAACACATTGTGGACCTAATCCATTACTAAAAGTTGGATAGGGACCTTAAACCGATTTTCCCTAAAAAAAATGGGAGAATTATTAGGAAATCTTTTTTGAAGTACTTGTATCTCAATTAGTCCTGAAACATATTGTTGTATTTCAATAAGTCCTATTATTTAAATATTTGATTAACTAAATCTTAATTATCATATTTAAGATATTTTCTAAACAATTTTATCGTTATAAATATTTTTTGATTGTTTACAACTTGGTGATGTTAACGTTCAAATTTTACAATGGAAATATTCACATTGACGTGTGAATATTCACATCACGGAATATTTACACTGTCAATGTGAATACTATTATTAGAGATATTTTGATAATTATGGCACCTATAGAACATATTGGAATATAAGAAAGTAATTTGGACTAAATGGTGAAAAGGAATTTATGGATTAAAAATATGATGAAAATTTTACAATCTTTAAAAAAATTTACCAAAATAAATATGAATTAAAAACTCAAAAAAAAAAAAATTTAAAAACTCCATAACCAAACAATAATTATTTTTATGATTTAAACTTAAATCACAATCAAACAATCTTACGACTATCTTAGTTTAGCATATTATTTTATGTTATCTTTTGACTCCTCGTGTCTCATTAGTCATAATTAGATGGTTAATTTGAAATTTAAAATAGTAATGTTAGGATTACAAAAACTAAATACAGAATGAAACACAACACTCATAAGGGGTGAGTCTCACACATGTGGGTTTCACTCCTCGTAAAAGGATTGTGTCATATTCTGTGTTTGATTTATGTGCACATAGACTTATTCAATCTCAAAAGTTAAGTTACACCTCATTTTTTTTTAAGTGTTTCTTTTTATCTTTAAGCAACAATTAAGGTGAAGATATATTTGTTGTAATTAGTGATGTTGCTTGATCAATTCTAGTTCTTCCTATGAGCTTTCTCTAATTTCTAAGCAAATATGTGGCATGTTTAACTAAAGTTAACATAACTCGTGTCACTACATGATTCAAGAAAATTAACTTATGATCCATGAGGATCATATCATTACAATTACCTCCGAACGATACAATTTTTGGTAAACAAAACCCACTTCTAAAGATACTCAAATTTTGGTAGAAAAAAAATGATACGTTTCTAGGAATCAGGGATTTACTGTCCTCAAAATTCATGTTCACAAAGTATTTCAATGTACTTTGATCAACAAAAAAAAAAAGAAAAAAAATATATATACAAATTATAACGGTAGTCCTAATATTTATCTTCTTTTCTGTGTTATTTAGTCTCTACACTTTTAATTTATTCAATTTTGACATTAAATTTTAAATTTTTTACCAATTTAATTCAATTGATAATGCTATTAGAGATTGACGAAAAAATATTATTAAGTTGATTGCGGTTAACTATTGAGTTGTGCAAATTTATAATTTTAACCCTAAAAATGTGATGAATGCCACTTTTGTTCCATTAAAAAATACTAACAATTGTTATCAATCAAACCAAAGTAAGACAAAATAAAGGTCAAAATCTAACTAATTTAAATTATATAGACCAAAATGACACAAGCCAAAATATAGGGAATATGAGTGTAATTTGCCCCCCAAAAACAGAAAGAAAGTACTTTAATGTAGGCAAGTGTGGCCTGGAAGTGCATGAGAGATCAAAGAGATGCCTGGAAAATTTAAGAAACAGAACTTTTTTTTTTTGGTTTTAAAGAAAATATACTAGAGGCTTGAACAAGGTTACATAATTTCTAATATGAATCAATAATTCAAACTTTCTGTAACCAACTTGACAAGAGCTTATCTTAATCATGTGGGATCAACTACATGGATTTATTTTCTCAAATCATTCAAGCTTTTTAACTCCTTTTGATTAATAAGGAGACTGAACCAAAAAACAAAAAGAGATACTGTAATAGTTAAAATACCATTGCAGAACTCTGTATCAAGAAGAAGTCAAGCAGTTACAACTCCATGTGTCAACTAATAGAATATCTTTCATTATAATTTCAACCCATGAAAATGTTGCTGTAAACATGCTTCCTAAACAAGGTAGCAACAAAATGGTAAGCAACAAGCACATGTACAAGAACAATGGCTATATACTCCCCAGTTTCCACAATGGGCAACCTATACTTGACAAATAATCTATAGACAGGGTCAATGGTATGACAAAGGAATAGAACACCGGATGCAACAATAATACAAGGGTTCTCATTGGTAAGTATTAAACCACAAAGAAGATGAATACCATCAAGAAAAAGACCAAAATGGCAAATATCTTAATCATGAGCCACCTGTTTGATGATATCTGGTTTAAATGCCTTGACAAAGCACTGCGAGCACTTTCAACATTTGTCAATGACTCTTCCATGTTATCATCAATCCTAATCAAACAAATAAGCAGTTTCAATACAGGAAAACATGAATTTAAAGAAAAACAAGCAAGCAAGATAGTTATTCACTGTAAATAACAAAACTATAAGCTCCAATCAGGAGCCACATGCATTTAAGTTTCCTGCATAAAAATTTACCTTTTTTCATACTTCAGAAGTTTAGACAGATCAAAGTTTCCAAATTAAAGATCTAATGTATAATCATCAGATTTCATGTAAAAAGAGCAAACCTGATAGCCAATTCCCCTTGTTGCGCTACCATTGTAGCCAAATGCGTGAAAATCCCACCGAGTTCTGAAATTGTGGATTCCACATTTTGAAGGGCTACTGCTCGACTTTGTGAATAACTCTCCTGCCGTGGCACCACCTGCTGCAGCATGGACATTTCCATATGGTGGGATGGAGTGTTGTCTGTAGCTAACCTTCGTCTGAATAAAGGATTAACACAAGCTGTCAGTATATTTAGGAAAACCAGCAATAGATACACTAAACCGTGTCATCAAGACCCTATTTCACCAACCAGATCCAAATGATCGTCTTCATATAAGTTACAACAATACACATACTAAAGCAACATGAAGTTTAATTGTTGAGTTAGGTGTGCAAAATATCAAGAGATTTCTGGATCACAAACACACCAAAAGGTGGTGGAAATTACATTGCTTTAACATGTGCATGGGAGCTCTTTTTGTAGAGAGGTCAAATCATGGTGGCCATCTCAGCCAAGCACAGTCACCTAGGGTAAGAGATAGGTGGCTTAACCCCTTTAGTTCAATAATCCTAATGTTTCTCAACTAACTATTGTACCATGATCAGAATTTGGGGGTCGTATCATGGATGTCAAAGGGTAGATGTGTTAAGCCTCGGGGATTGCATCAGGAGAGCTGTAGTGTCCCCTCTCTCTCTAAGACTGATCGAGGTCCAAATCCCATCAAGGGATAGAAAGAAGAGGCACCTATCCTTAACTCTAGCCACAAGTCTTTGGTGATCCCGTGGGAACCCTATGTTACATGGATTCAGGTAAGAATATCAGGTGCGGGTGCATATCTAGAGGTTAAGCCCATCAAAACTCTAATTTAAGGGTATGTAGACTTGGCAAAAGAAATGTCATATTTTTAATCTATCATGTGAGATAAAATTATGCTAAATGTAACAAAAAGTATCATAAAGGCATTTTTATTAATTTTATAACAATTATACAATAATATATACATATAATGATAGTTTTAAATACGAATATTTAAGAAGCGTCTGATGAAAAGTATCGAACATATATCCTACATCCTTGTCTAAATGTCCGGTGTCCAACACAGGCTACGTTACACGGACTCAAACGTGGGTATCGAGTGCAGGTGCGTATCTAGAGATCAAACACTTCAAAACTAAAAATTGAGTATACGTGGATATGGATCCAAATTTGAATACGAATAGGGAGATACATTAAATAATTAATTTTTAAAATATATTTATCATACAAAGACGAGTTAAAAAAAAGTTAAGAAATAATAAATTCTATTAAAAAACAAAAAAGAAATAAAAATTATATTAGATATAAAATAAATTATATTATATATATATATATCATTTAATATGATATATTATATAAATTATTAAAGTCCTAATTTAATATCAGCCTTTGATATATAATTATATAACTTTAGTGATAGGATTTGAGACTTTTAATATGATATATTATTGAGAGAGAGAGACAGAGATAGAGAGACCGAGAACAGAGAAGAAAACAGGGAGAAGAGGGAGACGAAAACATCCAATGTGAGAGAAGAGAGAGATGAAGAGAACAATCGAGAGAGACGAAGAGACTGAAGAAGACAGATCGAGATTCAACAGTAAGACAAGAAGAGGAGATCAAGACAAAGCAAAATCGAGTGAGAGAGAAAGAAAGGGAGATTGAAGAACATGAAGATCACACCTGATATGAAGAACGAAGCTCTAATCTCCATTTTCGTAGCCCTAATCACAGGTATGCCATCTTTCTTCTTCGTTTGCCGTATCCACTCTCTCTATGCGGTATCCCTTCTGTATCCCCCCGTACCCGTACCCATAGCCATGTCGTGTCGTGTTGACACGGGTACTTCGCCAAATCTAACGAGTCCATGTAACATAGGACATAGGTATTTGTTTTATTTTAAAAAGCCAATGTAACATAGCCTCGTCCACACAGCTAGCCTAGGCAATTGTCATCCTTCAAAAAGCCGAGTATGGAGTCAGGGTGCTACTCAAGCAGGCCATTAGGGTGTTCCAAGTAAACCGAACGAGGGTCACGAGAAGAAGCGCTTGGCTAAAGGGTGAGCACACAATTTTGGAGTTAGGGAGACGCTTGGACAAGTAGCGAAGCTAACCAAAGGATCCTCAAGCATGTTGACCACTAGGAAGAGACATTGTGCTCCAGCCTCAATTGAGCCGATCAAGCCATTTGTGGAATGTCTTAAGCCTAGGGGACACTAGCCTTGATTAATGTGCCTCAACCACAGAGGGATATGGAGTGCCTTTGTGGGCCTGCGAGCCACTTCACAAGACTGATACATGAGCCATGTTTGAATGAGATACCAATGTGGAGACGTCATGGCAATGCCATGTGGTGGTGTGGAACTCATATACCTACATCTCCTATCAAGGGACTTGTCCTTTGGCCACTCTTTGGGAAAGGGAGATTGATGCACCACTTGTCTCATCAGTACATGGTTCCTCATTCTCTAAGGACATGCATCATCCTCTAGATGTTTTCCTTACTTTAGGAGCACAACACGACCTCTATCAAGCATGTCTTCACTATGGGGTGAGGTTTCTACTAACAGACTATCAAACTTGAAGAAACCACCATATAGCAATGCCTCAGCACATGGTACTTTCATGTAAATAGAAATTCCTCCTCTTTGGTAAACCTAATAAAACACCTCCCCAGGGAGCTTTTGGTAGCATTTGAGATATTTACCTCATTAATAAGCTTTCTTCACCTGTCTATGTCGCTCCATTACGGCCACTCTCGTTTTCTAAAGCTTTATCCACTCTCATTGTCCTCATTACCACAGATCTCACCCCCCAAGTCTCATCTCCTTGGACCGCACGTGCTTTATCACCACCCTAAAACCCAATAACTCATCCACACTACATGTTTCTGCAGTAGATGGAGCCTAGAGGGTGATTTAGAGCTTCTAGAGGTTTAGGACATGGTCCTCAGTCAGTAGTCAAAAGCTTCAATTCTATATTTCTAAGGAAATGAAATGATTAAATTGCTTCTAACAACTGCACATGCAAACCATATATCAGATTCCAAGTGATTTAAAATAGTAAACAGATGTTGCCTACAAGAAACACACAGAAACAAATACTTCAACATATTGACATTTGCAAAGACTGAAAGATCTTGTTAAAATGTACCAAAACCTACCACTACACCTACTCCACCTACTACTCCACCTACTACATACCTACCTCCTTTAATCTTCTATATATAGGACTCATTGTAAACACAATAAATATAAATCAATAATACAATTCTCTATTTCTCTATACATCAATTTTTTCATGGTATCAGAGCAGGTTTAGAACCTAGTATTTTCGCTTCACCGGCGGGCGGCAACCTCACCTTAGCCGTCCGCCGGACCTCAATCTATTCCGCTTATTTTCTACACATACCTTTCCATCATTGTCCAAATCTTCTCTCTCTCAGAGGCAACCCAGCAACACCCACTCGAGCTTGCTCTCGGAATGACTGAACCAACTTCTGAACGCCGGATCTGGAAGCTTAGCAAAACAACTTCAAAACTCCTACCATCTGCCTCATCTGGAGATGTTCCTCTCCTCTCTTCTATAACTAGGCCTAACCCAATTCAAGTTCAAATCCAAGAGGTTTCCCCACAGTTTGAAGAGAATAAGAGGGATGAGAAAGAATGGATTAGCAGGAAGTTAGATGTCATCGAGAGTTCCCTTGCAGATTCAAGTTACAGTCCAATTCCATTGAAGCTTAGCAGTCCTGTGAGTTCAATGTTTGATCACAACACCCCAAATGATCAAACCCATATCAGAAACAGACTTTTTGGATCTGCAACTCCATCTCCAAGAGCTTTCTCACCCATCAAAACTTCTTCTTCAATGTGTAGCCACATGCGAAGGACTATCTACAATGGTGGATGCAACCCACAGAAGATTGCCCCGGCGGTTCAAATCAGGTCGGTGATCCCAGTATGTGCAGCGCCACCACTACCAGTGAGACCAACGCCACACCAACCCTACTCACTGATTTCCCTGTGTTGGTTTAAGGCCAGCGTGATGGTATCTCCATACCGGCCCTCCGGTGCTGTGCTACGGCACTCACGAATCACGATTTCCACACCCGCCCTGTTTTCCAGTTTGGTTACCACAGTGAGTGGTAGAGGCCAAATCGGCGAAGACATCGCCAAAGAGACCGCGAAGGATTGGAAGGGCCTCCGCGTCACCGTGAAGCTCACCGTCCAGAACCGCCAGGCCAAAGTCTCCGTCGTCCCCTCCGCCGCCGCGCTCGTCATCAAGGCCCTGAAAGAGCCCGAGTGCGATCGCAAGAAGACGGTGATACCTCTAGGAAGAAGCTTCATCTCTCCAAAGACCAGTCGATGATTCTCGAAGAAAGCTTTAAAGTTCACAACAGTCTCAATCCGAAGCAAAAGCAAAAGCTTTAAAGTTCTCTCATCACGTTATTTCACACTTTACTTTTATTTTAATATATATATATTTATTAAAATAATGAATCATCAAACCAAAACCATGTGCTGGTTCCACCCACATTATTTCACACTTTTCTTTTATTTTAATATATATATATATATATTTTTTTTTTTATTATAATATATTTTCCCTACTTTTATTTTATTTTATTTTTTTCTTTCTTTTTCCATAACTATTTCATTATTCTACAACTCGTTAGTGAGCATCACCCTTTTTTTTTTTTCCATTATCTTATTATTATTTTTTTATATTCCACCACAAAAAAAAAAAAAAATCACACCGATGTTTTTCATATGACCCATCCACCAATATTTTTCTCTATTTTCTTTATCCATTGTTTTATTTTATTTTATTTTTATTATTAAACAACACAACAACACAAAATAACACCAACCACATTCCACGAACTTGTCATTTCTTCATGCCGGGGATCAACCCCGATCATACTTTTACACCAAAAAAAAAAAAAAAAAAAAAAAACAACGAAACAACACCAAAGCAGCCACATCCACAGGCGGAATTTTTTCTTCTCTACTCTGCCGCCGGTCTCTTCTTCTTGCCTCCGTCCTGGGCGGCCCTTGCCGGTGCTGCCTCCGTGTTTCCCACGCCACCGAGCACGTTCACTCCCTCCTGCTCTTCCACTACAGCATATGGCGGACCTCCAAATCGGAACATCACGGTGGCCTTCTGCTTCAGCTCCTTGTTTTCCGTTTTCAGCACACTTATCTCTGCTCGCGCATCCTTATACATGCGTTGGAGCAGAGCCAGTTGGGCGTTTAACTGCTGCACCTCATTTGTCCTACTCTGCAGCCGGTGCGACAAGTTTGTGACCGCAGTCATGGTTTCAACACATGACTTCAATGTATACTGATTCGCCTCAATATCTGATTACGCTGCCATTCTTTGCTCCACAGACCGCATAGGAAAGGTCAACGGAGCAAACTCAGGGGCGCTTGGTTGAGGTTCACGGGCAACCGCACCAGTTACCTCTCTTGTGGATTCATTGAGGTCGGGAAAGAGAGTGAGTAGACTACGGGACGAAGAGGCCATGTTATGGGTTGCTGAGTGTGTCAGAGAAGGGTTGGTTACAGAGTGTTTACAGAGTGTTTCAGAATGCAAATGTTCAGCGGTTTCAGACTGGTTTGCACAGCCTCCGCCTCAACCTTGGTTAAATAGCTAAGGCAGACACGCGCATCGCGCGCCACTTGACGCCAGACGACAAAACGGGCGCGCAAGCCAATGTGGTGACGCGCCTCGCCATCATGTCCGGCACATCTTTTTATGACTTGGGCTCGCCTTTTGATGGCACGCCTTTTTATGGATTGGGCACGCCTTTTGATGGCACGCCTTTTGAAAGATTGGGCACACCTTTTGAGGGTCCGACAAGACTCTGTAAACTGTCCCGACATTGATTCCAGTTAGCTCCTTCATGGGTCCGACAAGACTCTGTAAACTGACCCGACATTGATTCCGGTTAGCTCCTTCATGGGTCCGACAAGACTCTATAAACTGTCCCGACATTGATTCCGGTTAGTTTCTACAAGGGTCCAGCAAGACTCCGTAAACTGTCACAACAACTGTCACAACATTGTCTGCTACAACGGTCCGACATGACCCCATAAACTGTCTTCTACATCGGTCCAACACGAGCCAGTGTCTTCTACATCGGTCTGCCATAACCATACAGTCTTCTACAACATTCTGACACGACCATACAGTGTCTCATATCCTCTTTTATTTTATGTATTCGTCTATTTTCTTGTTTTGTTACTCTCTCCAAACTCAAGTTGGTTAGTTCCTAACCCCCTTGAGTTTGCGGGGGGCTGTTAAAATGTACCAAAACCTACCACTACACCTACTCCACCCACTTCACCTACTCCACCTACTACTCCACCTACTACATACCTACCTCCTTTAATCTTCTATATATAGGACTCATTGTAAACACAATAAATATAAATCAATAATACAATTTTCTATTTCTCTATACATCAATTTTTTCAGATCTTAAAAGATTTCACTAGCAACATGGTCAAGCTAGAGTGCTAGATAGAAGAGTATGAACATCAAACTCAATTTTAGCATTTAGAATAATGATGTGAGAACACACCTCAATTGGCTGCCTACTTGAACCCCATCTGGTGGTGACCTGGTGAAAAGAAAAAGAAAAAGAAAAAGAAAAAAAAGGGAGGGAGGGAGGAACATCAAGTTAAGAATCCCATTTAGCTTCACAAAACAAACACATACAATAAGTTTGGTGCTAGGCTACTAACACTAGAACTATGAAGGCAATCATCCAAAATACTACAAAAAGTGAAATTTGCAAACAATATATTTGGTTCACATAACTGTACAGATGAGATGAATACTTTACAATATATTTGGTTATAATACTTTACTTTAGATGAATAATTTATCTAAGATTGTATTGTTTCTTTATGTTCCATTCTAAAACATTTCATTTACATGAGAAAATATTGAACATAAAAAAAACTTACACTGACTGTTGCAAACTGCCAGATGAATTTGACCAAGGAGGTGGTTCAGTCACAGTTTTCGGAGGATTGCTCAAAGGATTCTCTCTTGCTACATTTGTAGAAAATATCAGTTTCCTATTCTCGTGAGCCTTGATATTCTGCAAAAAGAAAGGAAAAAAAAAAGATGAAGATGACAATGGTGATGATAATAAGAATATATAAGTAAAGCTAAGGAACCAATGACTGTTAGCTTAGCTGCATCTCTTTCTATCCCTATGAGGAGGTGTAGGGTTCAAGTCCCAATAGGACAGAGGAACATGACAGCACACACACTGACTTGCACATCTTACTTGTTTAAGCCAAAAAAGGAAAGGGAAAAAAAAGGGGGGGAAAAAAGAAGTAGAATTATGTTAGTACCATTCCATTTAGCACTGACCTCTGTTCTAGTGGTCAGTACATCCTGAAACTGTTTGGTAGCCCCCATAAGTTTGTTCTTCAAATCATCACAAACAGTTGTAGAATGAACAGCTCTATCTTCTGAATAATTTCCATCAGCTAACTCCAGGTTTTGCAGGGTTTGCAAATCGGAGACTGCCACATTAAGTGCTGTTATGTCATCTTTTATCAAGGCAGTTAATTCTTGAATTTCCTTAATTGGATCATCGAAAAGTGATGACCTTTTGGCCACTGCATGTGAATGAAAATATAAATTACAAAACCTGAGGTTAGCAGAACATCAACCAGCAGAATTAACATGAACAGTGCAAAAAAACACAAGAATGGCTTCACAATTTAGTCTTTGGAGATGTTCAGCACAAGAGAGAGATGCAAAAGAAGATCATCATGAAGCTTCACTAAATCCATCTACGCTAAACAGATAAATCTGAAATTCAAACTTTTCTTCATGAAACATTCAATGTATAGAATACTAAGATGGAATGTGATGCCAAAAACATAGGAGACAATTGATACCAGCTTCAATCTACATTCTATTATGAGATCGAGGAAAGTGAATAAACGGATTGTCAATTTTCCAGGGAAGCATAGTACTTGTATTTTAATTTTTTTAAATGAACAGTATATAAAGTATCCCCCAATAAACATACACACACATAAACAACAGTCGGTATACCCTGTACATTAGAATAGGGTTTTGGAAAATAGAGAACAAGAAGGAAATTTTTTATCAAGCATTGGATTCACCCTTTACCAGAATTCCACACCGTGGAAGAAAGCTCACATTGCAGATATTGTAGTTTTAAAGCCTCTCAAATTGGACAATGGGAAAAAAACAAAATAAAACCTATGAAGCACAGACAGGTGATCTTTAAAAAATAAAGACACAAACACAGTGAGGACACGGCAAAACAATTACATTTTTATTTACAATGTACATAAATATTACATCCAAAAACAATCAAAATTAATGAAAACTAACATTATTTTAACATTTAAAAAAAAAAAAAAAACCCACTAAATTTAAATCATCCAGGCTAGATCTCTGTTGCATTAGAACTTGGAGATCATTAGAAGTTAGTCTCTCAACTTCACAACTGTGGTTGGATCTGGATTGCATTGTTGATGGTTTCATACGAGTTTTATTTATTTTTTAAAATTCAACCGTCATATTTCAAATGTTATAATATGACCCCCCAAAATTAGCTTTAGAAATTAAAATAAGACCATGTTGTTTCCCCACCATGTCCCCACCGTGTCTAGTAGAACAAAATATCAAAAAATAGACACACCGTGTGGCATGTCAAACACGTGTCTCCGTGTGTCCCAGTCGTGTCCCAAAAAGTGTCTGACAAAGTTATGCCATCTATTTTACCTTATTATTCTCACCACCTACTTCATCATCCACCTAACCAAACCCTAAATACCAAACTATATCTTCACACCAAAGCCCTCTTCCCTCTACCACCACCGCTCCCCTCACCCCAACCATCACCATGACCAACACCAGCGCCAATCAAACCCAAATCAAACAATATATCCTCTTTTATATGTATATATAATATTAATTTGTTGTTGTGTCCAGATTTATTTATTTTTCATAAATTGTCTTGTCGATATGTCCATGGCATGTTGTCTGATGTTCATTTTTGTGCTTATTAACCTCCAATAGCTACACTTGTGCATGAGAAAATTGCCTCCTAAGCCACCTATGGCTTTTAAGGTGTCAAAAAATTGAAGCACACCTCTATGTAGAGCTATAATTTAAAAGACCCAGAGGAAGCAACAATTGCCAATTTGTATCTAATTATCATATGGGCCACAGTGGAAAAGAATGTGGGTAAAAGGCTGTAAGAG
This sequence comes from Camellia sinensis, assembly GCF_055761805.1. Classification (NCBI taxonomy): domain Eukaryota; kingdom Viridiplantae; phylum Streptophyta; class Magnoliopsida; order Ericales; family Theaceae; genus Camellia; species Camellia sinensis. Next base: position 39,612,869 of record NC_138961.1, on the reverse strand, counting down.
GGGCTAATTTGAGCCCACTAAATTATTTAGGCCCAATAGCCCAAGATTAGTGGGCCCGAATTTATCGCAAGTCCAAGAATCGGTGGGCCCAGATTTATCGCCATCAAACGGATTGAATCGCTCTAAGCCTCGAAAGGGTTCGGATCCACGAACCTAGAGACTTACTCAGGCCCGGACTCGAAAGGGTATTAGGCAAGTCTAGAGATCCGAGGCACTCGGACTCGAAAGGATTCGGATCCACGAATCTAGAGATCCGAAACACCTGGCTTCGAACGGATTCAAACGCAATCTAGAAGTCGCTCTGTTAATGAGTCCCAGAACACTTGCGGGCTCGGAGCTTTCCGGGATCTACGCACCAGAACCATGGGCGTAATGGAGTTCGAACAAAGGACCCGATCCCGAGGACGGTGAGTGGAGATAAATTCACTCTTCGGTTAAACTAGCCTATACCCGGGTCGAGGTGGCACGACCCCGGGGGGTCCATGAGACTCGGCAATATTTTGCGGCAGGACGTCTTCTGGGACTACCCCTGACCCTTTGGGATGATTGGGGATCATTGGTTAGGTGTGGCTAAGAAGAAGGGTTCGCCGAGGGAGTGATCTCCTCTTCGGGGTTTTCTCATCCTCGGAGAAGTCACCTCCTCGGAGAAGTCACCTCCTCGGAGAGGTCACTTCCTCGGACAAGGTGGTTAGAGAGAATATCCCCCATGTGCCTTGCACATGGGCTCCATCCTACATCATGAGGTGCCTATAAATAGCACCCACCCATAGCTTTATAAGGGATGAATTTTGGAGATTTTTTTCAACTCTTGGGAAAGAACTAATTTCCCTTCTCCATTATCAACCTTGAGAGTGAAAGTGGGAGATCCATGGGAGAGCCTTGCCATTATTCTATTCTCTAGCCATTTTGCCTTCTTCTTCACCCAATCTCTTATCTCCATCATCTTCTTTGTTGTTGTGTTCCTAAGTTGAGATTATTGAAGAATCTAAGCCTCTCATCATATTCTAGAGAATTCGATCTTCGAATTTTCCAACTCCTTTCTTGAACCCTCTCCTACATTTTGGCGACTCCGCTGGGGAGGCGGATTGGTTAATGGTCTCAACGAGATCTGGAATCCACACAACTCCAACAAGGATGGCAGGAGAAGATGAAGTTCACCAACAAGGATCCTCTAATGGTGGTGATGACAGGACCATGGCTCCAGATCAACCACTTTTGCTTGAAGCCATTCAAGGACTTCAAAATACTCAACAAGAGATTCTTACCACTCTTCAGAATCTCACTCACACCATGTTGGTGATGAGTTCTAACTTTGCATCGGCGCCGAACAGAAATCAAACTGGTGGTGGAGTTATTCCCGCCAGAGCGCAAAATCAAATCCAAGGAGAAGTAAGCCCCAATCAACCTGTGGCTCATGGCAACACAGCCACAGTAACACATGCTCAAACCACAGTAGGCGGCAGCAGTTTGCCCATGCCCGGTCTCCATGGCGTGCCAAGCCAAGATCCAATGGTGACTAGGGGAGTTTCTGGTGTAATGAATGGCGCTCCGGCGACTGTTGGTGTAAAACATAAGGAGCATGATGGCGCAAAAGGGAGCTCTGCCCGTACCTAATCTTGTTACGCCACCAATAAATGTTACCCAAGCACCAAGCGGGCCTTCTTTGGTGCCGACAACAAATCTGCAAGCATAACCCGATATAGCGGCACCGTGCGGTGGACTCTACGGGCCTCAATTCAATATCCCATCACCAACTGGCTTGTCTATAGGCGCTGATGGCCAGTATCGTCAAATGTCCTCACCAATGATGAATTCGCAGCACCAGAATGGCCAAGACGCCCCTAGCTCAGTCTTCGGGTACATAAGCCAAGTCCCGGGAATACCACCATCAAACTCTCTCCCTCAACAGTTTCTCACTCTCGCCGATGTGCAGGCCATGTTCGATCTCGAACGGGGCAAGAGGACCTTACCCTCTTTGCCTGATCCAGACGTCAAGCCGCCTTACCCCATTGAGATGCTGAGCTATCCATACCCTGAGGGGTATACAGTGCCGAAGTTCATCAAGTTCGACGGCAAACAAGGAAATGCCCGAGAACATGTTGTGCGATTCATCGAGACTCTAGGTATTCATGGTTCAAACCACGTCCTCCGACTGAGAGAATTCTCTAAGTCCCTCACCGACCGAGCATATAGTTGGTATGTTAATTTGGCCCCAAACTCTGTCCGAAGTTGGGAGGAAATGGTTAACAAATTCCACTCCAAGTTCTTTCAAGTGGCGGAGAAGGTGACCACACTTACATTGTGTAAAGAGAAGCAACAAGAAAGTGAAGACATCCTTGACTACGTCAAAAGGTTTCAGGACAAGGCCGTGGATTGTCATGAAGCAGTTGAGGAGAGTTATCTGGTTCAAATTTGTCTAGAAGGGGCATTGAGCAGGTACAAAATGTTTCTAGTTAACCACAAGCTACCCACCTTCTCGGCATTAATAGAAGCAGCTCGGAACATTAGCATTCCTCAGGCTCAGGAGTCCGGATTTAAAGCCAGTTACAAGACTAGTTTCAAGTCATCTCGTGGACCTATCGTTGCTGCTGCCTCTGCCCCGGATACCCGAAATTCACAAGGAGGAGGTCATAGAGGCCAGAAAAGAAAGCAATATAATGGTGAAAAGGGGAATGTTTCTTATCCATGTGGAATCGAGGAAGTGAAAGCTCTAGTTAAGGAATGGGTGGCTGACGGAGAGCTAAAATTGCCTTATGTTGAAGAAATGCCATCAAAAAAGGACCGTGAGAGCCCTGAATTTTGTGTCTACCATCGTACATTGAAACATCCGACAGAGAAGTGTTGGACTCTCAGGAAAATCTTCAGAGATAAAGTCGAAGCAGACGAATTGAGGTTCAAAAAGCGAGGGACTCAAGACATCCGAGAACAACCATATCCTCAACACCGAGACAAGGGCAAGAATGTTGCTATGATAGCTTATGAAGGCCCAATGATCGAGGCTATCGCTAATCTCGATGACGATGACTGTTATCTGGACGACATCCTCGAGCCAGAGGGTGAGCAAGTTTACTATGGAAGTGCTCTCGATCCAGAGGGCAGAACATTTATGACTCATGGCAAAGATCCCTTTGATCCAGAAGGAGGAGAAGAATACTATGGAAGAGGAGGACACCATGTTTATGTGGCATCTTATTTTGAGGAGACCGAGGAGATGGTTAACTACGAGCCTCCAAGAGTGGAAAAAGATCCGGATCACTATGCCAAAACCTTGCAAGACTGTGTAAAGTTCAAGCAGTTCTTTGACCAGCTTGGACTTTCCAAGGTGGCAAGAACAGAAATCACCAAGTCTATCATTAATATAGCCGAGGCACACCATGAGGAATGCATGTCGACTGAGGGATCTATCCCGAGGAAGGCAAAAGAACAATCTAGTGCCATTACTTTCTCCGAGGTTGATCGGAAGTATCCTTTTTCTCACAATCGCCCGCTTTATGTGACTGCTTTTATTAACGGGGTTGAGTTCAAAAGGGCCTTTCTAGATAGTGGAGCCTCTATCAACATTATGACTCGCGCTACTCTAGAAAAGGCCGGAATCTCTGAAGAACGCATTGTGAAGCAGCCGATAGTCATCACTGGCTTTGGTGGAGAAAGGAGAGTTACTATCGGATGCGTAACAGTTGATTTAGCCGTTGGAGAGATTCGCTCGGCCACCAAGTTCCATATTATCGATTCTGAGGCAAATTATCACATCATTCTAGGGAGGACCTGGATGCATAGATATGGGGCTGTACCATCGAGTTATCATCAGTGTGTTAAGGCTAAATGGGGAAAGAAGACGGTGACAATTCAGGCTACAGAAAGGCCTTTCGAGATCCATGAAGCTCATTATTCTGATGCCATCTACTTCACCGAACTGGCTGTCGAAGAAGTTCTCACCACCTCTAAGCCTCGAGGGGTCAAAATTCCTCGTTGGGAGGATATCAAAGATGACAAGGAGCCAATGGCAGAGTCAAGTAAGCGAGCAATGTCTAGAACAGAAAGTCCGCCTATTCCTCGGAAGGTGATGAAAGTTCGAGAAGGAGGCAAGATGGTGTACTATTTATGAAGGTGCAGGGAGTCGGTTTCTTCAGTCACCGACTCCGAGTCAAAAGAAGAGCCTCTTGACAATGATATAGTAATAAAGCCTGAAGTGGCTCCAGAATGTATGCAAGATGGGCCGAAGCCTCAGCCCGAACAACTTATTGAAATAGATCTGAGTGATGAACAAGATGCACCGAGGCCGGTATTCGTAAGTTCGAGCCTTAGCCCAGAGAAGCGGGAACAGTTGTTAAAGTTGATAAGCCGATACTCAGATGTGTTTGCTTGGTCATATAAGGAAATGCCCGGACTAGATCCTGACCTAGTCTCCCACTATCTTGATGTGTTCCCAAACTCCAAGCCAATTAAGCAAGCTGCTCGAAAATATCATCCAGATCTCGAAGAGAAGATTAAGGAGGAGATTGAAAAACTTCAACAGGCTGGTTTCATCCGGCCAATACAGTACCCCACGTGGTTAGCAAACATCGTGCCAGTAAAGAAGAAGAATGGCCAAATCAGAGTATGTGTAGACTTTCGAGATTTGAACAAATCTTGCCCGAAGGATGAATTCCCTCTTCCTCACATCGACACCCTCGTGGATACTACCTCGGGACACCAGATGTTCTCATTCATGGATGGATTCAGTGGATACAATCAGATTAAGATGGCTGAAGAGGACGCAGAAAAGACTGCTTTTAGAACACCTCTCGGAAACTTCTTCTATACAGTCATGCCTTTCGGACTCAAGAATGCCGGTGCAACTTATCAAAGGGCTATGACTGCAATCTTTCATGACATGATCCATCATGAGGTGGAAGATTATGTTGATGATCTAGTGGTGAAATCCAAGAAAGAAGAAGACCATCTCCGAGACCTTGAGAAGGTATTCAAGAGGTGCCAGAAATTCAAAATGAGGATGAATCCTCTCAAGTGTGCTTTCGGGGTGACGGCCGGGAAGTTCCTCGAGTTTCTTGTACATAGGCATGGTATCGAGGCAGATGAAAACAAGGTCAAATCTATCAGAGCAATGCCTCCCCCGCATTCTCAGAAGGAGTTAAAGAAGTTCCTCGGGAAGGTGTCTTATATTCGGAGGTTTATCCCAACACTGGCAGAGATCTCTGCGCCTTTCGGCTCTTTGTTAAAAGGAGATGCCAAGTTCGAGTAGAACCAAGAGCACCAAAAGGCCTTTGAGAGAATCAAGGCGGCCTTGACCTCGCCTCAGACCATGATAGCCTCGCAGCCCGGGGTGCCTCTAATGTTGTACCTAACTTCAACCCCCAAGTCCATAGGGGCATTATTGGTCCAAGATGTAGATGGAGTAGAACGCCCGGTGTATTACATCAGTCGGAAGATTCGAGGAGCAGAAGTTCGATATACTCCAGTAGAGAGACATTGTTTAGCTTTGGTATTCACTGCCTAAAAGTTCAGACATTACTTCCTAGCACATTAGATTCAGATTGTTACTAGAAGTGATCCAATCCGATACCTCCTCAGCAAGCCTGCTCTAACCGGGAAGGTGGCAAGATGGTTGTTAGCACTGGGTGAATTCGAGATCACATGTGTAGCCCCCAAGGCGATCAAAAGCCAAGCCTTAGCTGATCTCCTTGCCCAATTTCCAAGTGGTGACTATGAACCAGTGAATGAAGAATTAAGAGGAGAGGTGCACACAGCTATGGCTTCCGAGGAAAGCTTCTGGACATTGAGCTTTGACGGAGCAGCAGCCGGAGGGAAGGGAGGAACCGGGATAGTCCTTACAAGCAAAAGTGGGGAAAAGTTATATTTGTCTTATAAACTGGATTTCCATTGTTCGAATAACGAAGCCGAGTATGAGGCTCTTATTTTAGGCTTGATAGCAGCTGAGAAGCACAGTATCAAGAAGATTTGGATCTGGGGGGACTCAAAGCTGATAGTGAAGCAAGTTTCAGGACAGTTCGTCTTAAAGGAGCCTGCCTTGGCCACATATCGAACAACAGTCCAAAGGCTTCTTGACAAATTTCAGAAGGTCGAAATAGAGCATGTGCCTCGCTCCGACAACAAGTTTTCAGATGCCCTTGCAACATTAGGGGCAAGAGTTGACATTCCAGAGGAAGAGGCAACAATTGTTATCAAAAAGAGAACAGAACCTTCAATAATACCCGAAGACAAAGACCTTCCGGAGGACTGGAGAGGTGAAGTCTTCGAACAACTCAGAAGCAAAGTTGGAAAACTGACTATGGCCAAGCTTGCCCAATTCACAATTATTCGAAGTGAACTTTACTTCCGAGGGGGTACCGGATTCCTAGCCCGGTGTGTTGGCCAACAAGAAGCGAGCTTCCGACTACAACAGATCCACGAAAAGTCTTGCGGGGATGGGGATATCAGTCTGTACAGAAGAATCCAAAGACAAGGTTATTATTGGCCCGAGATGGAGAAGGACTCGAATCAATTACAGAAGGAATGCCCCAAGTGTCAGTCATACATCCGGGAGGATGAGAGTTGCTTTGAAATTGATACCCTTGACTGGAGGCAAGTCTACATTGACTATCTCAAAGAGGGAACACTACCTGAGAGCCCGAGGGACATTGCACACCTCAAGAGGAGAGCGAGGCGGTACTTTCTTGATCAGGACAAGCTTTACAGAAGAAGTATTGAGGGCACTCCCCTGAGGTGTCTCTCCAAGGAGGAGTCAGATCTAGTCCTCGGAAGAGCCCACGAGATTGAACATCAAGGAGGGGCTCGGCTGTTCGAGCAACTTATACACCTTGGGTATTACTGGCCGACCATGGAGTCAGATGCATCCCATCACGTGAAGAGGTGCCAGACTTGTCAGAAACACGGAAATTTGATCCATGCTCCAGCTGTAGACCTGCATAGTATCCGAACGCCATGGCCGTTCCATACCTGGGCTTTTGATCTGATAGGGCCCATCTCCACATCTTCTAAGGGGTACAAGTGGATTCTCGCAGCCACAGAATTGAGTACAAAGTGGGTCGAAGCAATTCCTCTGAAGAACGCTACAGGGCCTGCAGTCGCGAACTTCATCAAGGAGAATATCATTTGCCGATTTGGGGTACCAAACACCATCCTCTCGGATAACGGCACTCCCTTCATAAACAAATATGTGAAGAGCCTCCTAGAGACTTACCAAGTGAAGCATCACAAATCCACACCCTACTATCCAAAAGGGAACGGGCAGGCGGAAGCCACAAACAAGACACTAATAAGGATTCTGAGCAAGATGATGGATGAGTTTGGGGGGACTTGGTCCGAACAGTTGATAGTAGCCCTATTGGCGTATCGCACTTCGAAGAGAAAGCCAACTCAAGCAACTCCTTACTCCCTTGTGTATGGGTCCGAGGCAGTGTTACCTATAGAGTTGGAAACGCCATCTGCTCGAATGGCTCTCGCCTCGGGGATGGTATTGGAGCCTCGAACCACCAGATTGGAAGCATTAGAGGAAAAGCATGACAGAGCTGCAAAAGTCATGGAAAGGTATCATGAGTCCATCGCCCGAGCCTATAACCAGACTGTGATACCAAGAAAGTTTGAAGAAGGTGATCTAGTATGGAAGATTGTAGACCCAATCATGCGAGGACAGCCTTTGCCCAAGTTTTCTCCAAAATGGGAAGGGCCCTACAAGGTGGTTCAGGCGAGCTCAAGCGGGTACTACAAACTTGTAAGGGTTGAAGACGGCTTCCGAACTGGCCCGCTCAATGCAAAGTTTATCAAGCATTACTACCCATAGTTGGACTCATCTATGATGAAATTCATTTTCACTTTCTTACTTTGTCTAAAAGTTGTATTTCCCTTACGTTATGAAGAAGCTGGTTTTCTCTATGGTGCATGTTTTATCCCATCACTTACAGTGAATCTATTATACTTTTGTCAAGAAAGTTGAAGAACTAATGAGAATATTTCAGCTTTTATAAACATGTGCATATGATTGTTCTTTCCATTGTATCATTCGAAATAAATATTTTATCAAGTAGAATGAGAAAACAATGCGAAAATATCCAAACGACAAAAATTTTGTCATTTCATTGCATTGTCCTAGATAAAACATTTTTATCGAAAGGGGCAAGAAAGTAATGATAAAAAAAAAACTCAATCTTTCCTAAAGACACCCTCGAAGAAGCTGCCCGTCACATCTACATCTGGAGGACAAACAATAGAGTGTGCCTCTAAAGTCTCCAAGGCCCGAGCATAACCCGACTCAAGTTCACGAAGAGTTGCCTTTGCCTCATCTATAGAGGTGCGATAAGAGGCAAGCACAAACATAAGTTCCGGCCGATGACTGGCGTTCGAAGCTATATCCAGGCGCTTCCGAAGCCATGATAAGTCCACTTGGTGACGCTCCATGTCAGAGATCCCCTGATACGCCGTCTCGACTACTTTCCCATTAAGGTCACACAACCGTTGCCTGTCCAAGCTATATAAGATAGTGGCAAAAGACTCGAGAAGAGCAGTCTGAATGAGTGGACACTGGCAAGCAAATGAAGCAAAGGTCTCCGGGTAACTTGAATGCACAAGCTGTAGAACTGAAGCAAACTCAGGAGCTACCCAATAATGGAGAAATGATACTTTGCCAGAAGCTGAAGGAGGAATTGGGGCCGGAAAGCTGCTAGTCTCAGGAATCTCCCCAATGTCTATCGGGTTAGATGAACCACCCGGAGGGGTAACTCCCGGCAGAGGTCCCGAGCCTGAGAATGCCGAACGATAAGGGGAAAGACCAAAAGCATCACTATCAATGTGAAAATCACTGAGATTCAAATCCAAAATATTCGAAGGCACTGGCGATGAAGAACCTCTGGCAGTCGTCTCAAAGGCAGGTGTCCCCCCTTGAGAAGGAGAACCGTGAGGAGTTACAAAGAGAGTCGGAGTAGAGTCCGGGGCAGGTGAAGACGGGACCACGGTAGCAGCTAACACTGGAGCAGAGTCTGAGGCAGGTGAAGGCAGAACCCCGGTAGCAGCTAACACTGAAGAAAAGATAAGAAGGCCTTATTAGAGATAGGGAACAGGAAAGTCATTTAAGTAAAGATTTCTCACAGATATAAGTAAATGACAAACTTCAGAAAGAAAGATTACCAGAGGGAGAATCAATATGCAAAGCCGGGGCAACTGAAGGACTCCTAGCATCAACAAAGTCACTTGGTCGTGTAGAGACCACCTGATCGATCTCAATGTCTGATGAAGCCTGAACAGTAGCAGTCATCCCTGAAGAAGGAAGGAGGGCCGGAGGATGAGAATCACCATAAGTGCCAGAGCGAGTCTCAGAGATCTCTAGCACATCCACCTCCACACCATTCCCAGAGGCGCACCTCGTCTCTACATTGCTTCTAGAAGCATGGCCTACGGTATCAATTTCTGAGGCATCAGTCCCTCCAGTAATCTCAACATCAGAACGGTGAGCCCCAATAACCTCGTCACCAAGATAGTGCTCCTCCTCAGCTACGGTAGGGCGGTGACGACGCATACGTGGAATAAGGTCACAAAAATGGTCGGAGGACTCAGCCTCATCATCATCATCATCTATAACTGCTATACGAGAGGTGCGCATCTTCACAAGTCTTGCAAACAAAGGGAGGGTGTCGTCCAAGTCTGAGTCCGGCCTGGGGGAGGCAGCATGGCCAGGAGCCACGGTACTGAGAACGTCAACAACCGCAGGATCCTGCACAACATGGGCAAATAAAAGTTTTCATTTTTAGAAGGTATAGTCGCAAAAAGGAAAGTAGCTTCAAATCAAAAATTTCGGGTACCTCATGAAGCCTTTTGGAAAGGCGAGGAGCGGAAGGACTGGCATCAGAAGTCCTCTTGTGAGCCATCTTCTTAAGGCGGGTCGTCCGAGGACCAGAGGCCTTATTCAAAGGGACTGGCTCCGGAGAAGTAATTGCCAAGCTAGAAGCAGATGCCCGAGCAGAAGGGCCAGTTGGAGCAGATGAGGTGAAGAAACTCTCGTACATGTGGTCAGATTTTCGGCTCTCGGGTAGCCGAAGAGAAGAATCCTTCTTATAAATCGGCGGAGGCAAACATACGGTTGGTCTGCTCTGGACAAATGCAATAAACGCATCGATATTCTTCTGCCAATACCGCCTGAAAGAGGGGGTGAAACCCCCTACTCGGCTCAAGCCTGGCATCGTCAAAGAGCCGGATATGGGAAGCACGGTGTGTACAAGCCCGCGACTGAAGTGCCCGTAGCTCGCTAAAAATGATAATAAAGGAGGTGCTGGCCCCGGGGCACATTGATCAAACCCGAATTGACATGCTACGCGGTCAGGCCTATAAACGGCACTATCAACGCCTTCCTCATGCCACACCGGTAATGAACTCGGACGGATCATAATCAGCATATCAACAAAGGGTGCAGGGATGTTCTTCGGCAAAGGAAAGGGCACCGAGCGGGAGGAACCATGATAGATAAGCGGTGTGGCCACACCCACAGGTGGGCATACATACGGCTGTGCCACAAAGCGTCGGGGATCATCCACCAGAGTATTCAAGGATAAGGTGGAAATGGTACGTGACCACCGTGTAATCAACGGCTGGCAAGACTTCGCTTTCTCAAATGTCCGAGACCCATCAGTATCGAGCACGGGGATGCCATCTTTATCCACTATCTCCCGAAGAACTTCCTCCTCAAATACAGTCGGAGCAGGGGCAAATTTTGGGAACCTCTCGAAGAAGAAACATAGCAGGAACTGGCTGTGAATAAAGGAGACAGGCTCATATCGACCCACGGAGCGAACCATATCTCGATGTAGTAGATCCAGCCGATAGTAGAGATTCCCAAGAAATAGTGGAGCCAAAGGGATCCGATCTCCTCTGAAGAGCCTGACTGCCAAGGGGAAGACGAAAGGATTGAGGGAATCCGGAGGTGTGCTCGGAAGAATGAAGAATGAAGAATGAAAGGAAGCAAGCCAGAAATCCCAAGAAATAGAGCCTGGAGCCATACATCGGACCGGCCTCATACTCCCGAGAGTCAGGGTCAGCATCTCTGGCCAAGGGCTGAAGATCTTTGAAGAAGTGGCGGATCCATGCAGTATAGGAGGCACGGTCCGTCCTTACTCGCAGACACCCCCCGAAGATGATTCTTTGATCCAATCTCTGAAGCTAAATCTTCAAACTTGTGGTCGGTGGAGTTCCGTTTTTGATGGTTCAGCGAGGAGGACTAGTCGAGTAAGGACGGACCGTGCCTCCTATACTGCATGGATCCGCCACTTCTTCAAAGATCTTCAGCCCTTGGCCAGAGATGCTGACCCTGACTCTCGGGAGTATGAGGCCGGTCCGATGTATGGCTCCAGGCTCTATTTCTTGGGATTTCTGGCTTGCTTCCTTTCATTCTTCATTCTTCATTCTTCCGAGCACACCTCCGGATTCCCTCAATCCTTTCGTCTTCCCCTTGGCAGTCAGGCTCTTCAGAGGAGATCGGATCCCTTTGGCTCCACTATTTCTTGGGAATCTCTACTATCGGCTGGATCTACTACATCGAGATATGGTTCGCTCCGTGGGTCGATATGAGCCTGTCTTCTTTATTCACAGCCAGTTCCTGCTATGTTTCTTCTTCGAGAGGTTCCCAAAATTTGCCCCTGCTCCGACTGTATTTGAGGAGGAAGTTCTTCGGGAGATAGTGGATAAAGATGGCATCCCCGTGCTCGATACTGATGGGTCTCGGACATTTGAGAAAGCGAAGTCTTGCCAGCCGTTGATTACACGGTGGTCACGTACCATTTCCACCTTATCCTTGAATACTCTGGTGGATGATCCCCGACGCTTTGTGGCACAGCCGTATGTATGCCCACCTGTGGGTGTGGCCACACCGCTTATCTATCATGGTTCCTCCCGCTCGGTGTCCTTTCCTTTGCCGAAGAACATCCCTGCACCCTTTGTTGATATGCTGATTATGATCCGTCCGAGTTCATTACCGGTGTGGCATGAGGAAGGCGTTGATAGTGCCGTTTATAGGCCTGACCGCGTAGCATGTCAATTCGGGTTTGATCAATGTGCCCCGGGGCCAGCACCTCCTTTATTATCATTTTTAGCGAGCTACGGGCACTTCAGTCGCGGGCTTGTACACACCGTGCTTCCCATATCCGGCTCTTTGACGATGCCAGGCTTGAGCCGAGTAAGGGGTTTCACCCCCTCTTTCAGGCGGTATTGGCAGAAGAATATCGATGCGTTTATTGCATTTGTCCAGAGCAGACCAACCGTATGTTTGCCTCCGCCGATTTATAAGAAGGATTCTTCTCTTCGGCTACCCGAGAGCCGAAAATCTGACCACATGTACGAGAGTTTCTTCACCTCATCTGCTCCAACTGACCCTTCTGCTCGGGCATCTGCTTCTAGCTTGGCAATTACTTCTCCGGAGCCAGTCCCTTTGAATAAGGCCTCTGGTCCTCGGACGACCCGCCTTAAGAAGATGGCTCACAAGAGGACTTCTGATGCCAGTCCTTCCGCTCCTCGCCTTTCCAAAAGGCTTCATGAGGTACCCGAAATTTTTGATTTGAAGCTACTTTCCTTTTTGCGACTATACCTTCTAAAAATGAAAACTTTTATTTGCCCATGTTGTGCAGGATCCTGCGGTTGTTGACGTTCTCAGTACCGTGGCTCCTGGCCATGCTGCCTCCCCCAGGCCGGACTCAGACTTGGACGACACCCTCCCTTTGTTTGCAAGACTTGTGAAGATGCGCACCTCTCGTATAGCAGTTATAGATGATGATGATGATGAGGCTGAGTCCTCCGACCATTTTTGTGACCTTATTCCACGTATGCGTCGTCACCGCCCTACCGTAGCTGAGGAGGAGCACTATCTTGGTGACGAGGTTATTGGGGCTCACCGTTCTGATGTTGAGATTACTGGAGGGACTGATGCCTCAGAAATTGATACCGTAGGCCATGCTTCTAGAAGCAATGTAGAGACGAGGTGCGCCTCTGGGAATGGTGTGGAGGTGGATGTGCTAGAGATCTCTGAGACTCGCTCTGGCACTTATGGTGATTCTCATCCTCCGGCCCTCCTTCCTTCTTCAGGGATGACTGCTACTGTTCAGGCTTCATCAGACATTGAGATCGATCAGGTGGTCTCTACACGACCAAGTGACTTTGTTGATGCTAGGAGTCCTTCAGTTGCCCCGGCTTTGCATATTGATTCTCCCTCTGGTAATCTTTCTTTCTGAAGTTTGTCATTTACTTATATCTATGAGAAATCTTTACTTAAATGACTTTCCTGTTCCCTACCTCTAATAAGGCCTTCTTATCTTTTCTTCAGTGTTAGCTGCTACCGGGGTTCTGCCTTCACCTGCCTCAGACTCTGCTCCAGTGTTAGCTGCTACCGTGGTCCCGTCTTCACCTGCCCCGGACTCTACTCCGACTCTCTTTGTAACTCCTCACGGTTCTCCTTCTCAAGGGGGGACACCTGCCTTTGAGACGACTGCCAGAGGTTCTTCATCGCCAGTGCCTTCGAATATTTTGGATTTGAATCTCAGTGATTTTCACATTGATAGTGATGCTTTTGGTCTTTCCCCTTATCGTTCGGCATTCTCAGGCTCGGGACCTCTGCCGGGAGTTACCCCTCCGGGTGGTTCATCTAACCCGATAGACATTGGGGAGATTCCTGAGACTAGCAGCTTTCCGGCCCCAATTCCTCCTTCAGCTTCTGGCAAAGTATCATTTCTCCATTATTGGGTAGCTCCTGAGTTTGCTTCAGTTCTACAGCTTGTGCATTCAAGTTACCCGGAGACCTTTGCTTCATTTGCTTGCCAGTGTCCACTCATTCAGACTGCTCTTCTCGAGTCTTTTGCCACTATCTTATATAGCTTGGACAGGCAACGGTTGTGTGACCTTAATGGGAAAGTAGTCGAGACGGCGTATCAGGGGATCTCTGACATGGAGCGTCACCAAGTGGACTTATCATGGCTTCGGAAGCGCCTGGATATAGCTTCGAACGCCAGTCATCGGCCGGAACTTATGTTTGTGCTTGCCTCTTATCGCACCTCTATAGATGAGGCAAAAGCAACTCTTCGTGAACTTGAGTCGGGTTATGCTCGGGCCTTGGAGACTTTAGAGGCACACTCTATTGTTTGTCCTCCAGATGTAGATGTGACGGGCAGCTTCTTCGAGGGTGTCTTTAGGAAAGATTGAGTTTTTTTTTTATCATTACTTTCTTGCCTCCTCAAGGGTGGGCCCCATCTCGTGCTGGCCAAGTATAAAGGTGTGTGTCTCGGTGCTCCACCGAAGAGCCATGGCTTCCAGGCTAGCATTGTTGCGACGGATGGATAGGGATCGAGATATTTTCACTGGGATCAATAGTCGGGCCTCTTGAAGCCGCTGACAGAAGCTCTTGTCCGAGAGGACATCATCGACCCACTCCCGCCAACCAAAAGGAGGGTTTGAGAAGGCCTTGAACTGAGGATAACAGTATGGAAAGTCCCCCCGCTCAATCCGAAAGCGTAGCACCGAGGAAGGAGAAATGAGGGCCTCATGTCCAGAGTCAATGTCCTCAGTGAGACATAATGGAGCCGCCTTCGGAGATAGAAGAGAAGTGGTGGAGGTAGCCGCCCGCTAGAAAGGATCCTTCCGACCAAAATAAGGAGATTTCCTCCACTCAGATGCCGGAGGTACATCCTTTTCTTTCATGAGAGCCGGTTCCGATGACCCCGAGACAACGGGTTTCTTTCGAGAAGACATATGACTGAAATAACAGGTATAAATAGCAAGGAGTTGACCATATTAAAATTCAGAATATTGGAATTAAAGCAACAGGTTTCTTTCGAGAAGACATATGGTTGAAATAACAGGTTCAACCCCGGAAGTCATCAACAATTCTTTTTCTCGGGTATTCTTCAAGCTCAACAAATTTTAATACCAATGGGTGCATCATCAACATACGGATTTTCGGTTTCTATCATCAATAAGAGGTGCAATGTCAATCGGGTCAATTTCTCAAAAAAAAAAAAAAAAAAAAAAAAAAAAAAAAAAAACTACGTTCCATATTAAAGGTCCAATTTATACGAGGCTCAAAATTTGGACAAAGTAAAGTTCAATAGCAAATTTCAGGCCCAAGATCCGAAGTATTTTACATTTCTCATCAGTAGCAAGATTCAATGGATTGTCATGTGAATTACAAGAGTGTTCCTCCCAAGTCAATATTATTTGCTCAGTTCAAGTGGCAAATATTCTATTACGAGGGCAAAATTCAGCAGCAATGGGTCAAGTTATGCAATAGTCCAGAATTTCTTTAGCAAATTTTAAGTTAGAAAAATCGTTTAAATAAATCCCACAACTTATTTCAAAAATTGCAAAGCCCAAACAAATTCAAGATTCACATTGGGATTTCAAATCACCGATATTATTTTTATTTAATGTATCAGAACATGGAAGTTCAAGCATGGATTCATTTTATTTAATATAGCAGTGCATGGGTTTATATATCTATTTCTTGAGCACAAAGACCCATCAATAAGAAGGAAAGTGAATTTATTCATTTATTTATTACAAGAGCTGCCACCACACAAATATATATATATATATATATAAAACAATTGAAAGAACTTACTCACAGATTCACGCCAATGGAAGAAGAGCACGGCTGGAAGTAGTGGCGAGACCACAAACGCGAGAAAGATACTCCTAAGGCTAACGCCGAGTTGAGCGGTGCTAGGCAAGACCACACATGTCGCGTTGAGTGGGCGCACGTGTGTGGTCAGCGCTGGATAATTCGAAGACGGAAGCAAGAGTGGTGCCACAGAGGAGTCGGCAACCACACACGTCACGTTGAGTGGGCAACGTGTGTGGTCTGCGTTGGAATGGTTAAAGCCGATGGTGGAGTAGAAGCGGAGTGAAGCCAACAGTGAGCGGTGTTGGGCAGTCGAGGTAGGCGTCGCGGGTGATGTCGCGGAGACGACACCGTCAGTGGCTCTCGAAAGCCAGAAGCAGCAGTGGCGTTACGAAGACGCTGGCGTTAGTACTATTCAGAAAAACCGAGCTCCAGAGAGTCTGGGTCTCTGAGGAAGTTATGTTGTTTGGCTCTGCAATAGCAATCAATGTACACACAGATTTAGCCTCTGATCTGTTTAAAAAAAAAATGTGTCATTAGAATCATAGATGTTGAAATAAGACTTTTCATAAAAGCTGCCACAAAATAAATATATATATATATACAAGAGGAAGAGGTTCAAGAATGGTGAAAATATAAGCTGAAATCAGGGAGGTTTTACAGACTGTGGTCAATAAGAATGGTGGCACGAGCAACAGCTGAGATCGAAAGTAGGCAAACCGACGTCACGTTGAATCGGCGACGCGTTCCGCATTGATTAATTACGGATAGAACCAGCAGGTATAACACAAAACCGAGAGCTACGAGATCCGAGCTCTGGAAGATATCGCCGGACCAAGAAGACGTTGAGTTGAATGGTGTTTGGCGAGACCACGCATGCCGCGTTGAGAGGGCGGCGTGTGTGGTCGGTGCTTGGCAGTCAAGGCTACCAGCAGCGACGTGAGTGGGTATAACTGGACAGCCGAGGCCGGCGGCAAAATTGCAGCAGTCGCGACGTTGGGACAAGTCGGTGGTGTTGCTCGAAGCTGTGATAGCAGTCGGTATGCAAACAACAGTGGTCTTCAAAGCAAGAAGCAGCGCTGGTTTGTTGAAGAAGAAGGCTAGCCTCTCGATCTAGAGAGAGAGAATAGGCTGAGAAAATGGGTTTGGCGGCTGTGCAAAAGTTGGTGAGCTAATTAGGGTTTTGCTATTTCCTTAAATAGAAAGAAAGAGGTATAATTGTGCAAAAGACACGCGTGAAAAAAAAAATACAAAAAATACAAAAAATTAAAATTTTTGCTTGTCAATTTTTTTTTTGTAAATTGAAGTGCGTCATCAACTTTATCCATAGGCTCTGTCGTGACAAAATGTTTTTTTTTTTTTTTGGGGAACGTGATGCGAAACAGGGTCGAAGAAATGACAGTATGCATGTCTGAGAAATTTAAAATTTCTCATACACGCAAGGGGCAAATGTAAGAGGGGCTAATTTGAGCCCACTAAATTATTTAGGCCCAATAGCCCAAGATTAGTGGGCCCGAATTTATCGCAAGTCCAAGAATCGGTGGGCCCAGATTTATCGCCATCAAACGGATTGAATCGCTCTAAGCCTCGAAAGGGTTCGGATCCACGAACCTAGAGACTTACTCAGGCCCGGACTCGAAAGGGTATTAGGCAAGCCTAGAGATCTGAGGCACTCGGACTCGAAAGGATTCGGATCCACGAATCTAGAGATCCGAAACACCTGGCTTCGAACGGATTCAAACGCAATCTAGAAGTCGCTCCGTTAATGAGTCCCAGAACACTTGCGGCCTCGGAGCTTTTCGGGATCTACGCACCAGAACCATGGGCGTAATGGAGTTCGAACAAAGGACCCGATCCCGAGGACGGTGAGTGGAGATAAATTCACTCTTCGGTTAAACTAGCCTATACCCGGGTCGAGGTGGCACGACCCCGGGGGGTCCATGAGACTCGGCAATATTTTGCGGCAGGACGTCTTCTGGGACTACCCCTGACCCTTTGGGATGATTGGGGATCATTGGTTAGGTGTGGCTAAGAAGAAGGGTTCGCCGAGGGAGTGATCTCCTCTTCGGGGTTTTCTCATCCTCGGAGAAGTCACCTCCTCGGAGAGGTCACTTCCTCGGACAAGGTGGTTAGAGAGAATATCCCCCATGTGCCTTGCACATGCGCTCCATCCTACATCATGAGGTGCCTATAAATAGCACCCACCCATACCTTTACAAGGGATGAATTTTGGAGATTTTTTTCAACTCTTGGGAAAGAACTAATTTCCCTTCTCCATTATCAACCTTGAGAGTGAAAGTGGGAGATCCATGGGAGAGCCTTGCCATTATTCTATTCTCTAGCCATTTTGCCTTCTTCTTCACCCAATCTCTTATCTCCATCATCTCCTTTGTTGTTGTGTTCCTAAGTTGAGATTATTGAAGAATCTAAGCCTCTCATCATATTCTAGAGAATTCGATCTTCGAATTTTCTAACTCCTTTCTTGAACCCTCTCCTACAAAGGCCATACTTTTGGTTTTGGTTGTAGAGATTATGCATCTTCATTGGTCCAAGGAAAAGGAGATGAGAAGATTATTTACAATATGAAGAGAATTACATTTGGATAATTGAATCTAACAATTATAGAAACCCAACAACAAAAGTGTACAAGAGTGGCCAACTGAACTACAAGTGTGTATTGTTTTATTTATTTTATTGCCAATAGATTTCCTAGTGCTGTAATATTTTTTTTATATCCTCACCCATCGCGAACTAAGGCCTGTTTGTTTACCAGATATAAAGGCCGGATATGGGTGTGGGACCGGATATAATATGAAGTAAGTCCCAGACGTTTTTTTATCTCCCTATATCTCGTGTTTGGTTGCTTCGGATATAAGAAGTCTAGATAGTATATGATGCAAAAGGGAATATGCAATACCACCCGCACGATATTGTATATCTCCCACCATTGGATATAATTCATATTTCATCCAAAGGTCAAAAATAACGGTTCTCCTCCTATCCCATCCTATATCCTATCTCAACCAAACATAGTATAAGTGACTCTACGGTATATATAATCCATTTCATATCCTACGACATATTATATTCGATCTTCTACCTTTAAGTATTACATATCCTCTTGAAACCCTTGTATCCAATCCGGACAATCAAACGGGGCCTAAAACATCTCTACAAACCAAATCAAATCATCACATCTAAGTCTGCATTTAATGAATAAAATTTCAATTTCTAGATGGCAAGCTACTTCAATGTAGGCAATTTAATTCAATATTGCACAATGTAAATAGAAATTTTGGATTAAAGAGGTGATAAAAACCCTAAACACATCAAATACACAGAGAGAGAGAAATGCAATGGAAATAAAAAGGACTACGTTTGGCGAGCCTGGAAATCTTAAGAGAGGTTTCGTGTACGCCCAATCCGATCCGCGAAGCCCTCTTGTTGAATTCGGATCTGTAAGATGTCGCCGGAAGTTTCGACGTCGACGGAGTGGTTTGCGATCCGTTTGAGGACGCGAGTCCTCCGGTCTTCTGTAATGTCTCTGACAGAGATCGGAACTCCAAAGTCCGGTCTCGGTAGGGGGAAACTCCGGTGGACGACATGGACAGTAACGTCCGGACCACCGACTCCTATATATACCAACTAGTCAACTCAACTGGCGTGTACCCAAATCTATAACAACAATGTCCACAATTCTCTCTCTCTCTCTCTCTGCTGATACGTGGATGGGTTCTGTCAAGTAAAGCCCGGTGCAGTCATTTATTTGGTCAAATAAGAATGAAAAATGCTGGTCACCCAAATACTTTATTCTCGCATGGGTCTAAGTTATTTGGAATGTGTTAAATAAATATATTTTTTTATTTTTTATAAAATATAGATTAAATTTGAAGTGATATGGTAAAGAAATAATGTAATTTAAATAGAATGATGTGACTTAAATAGGATAATAATTTTTTAATTTTTTGAATTTTTTTGAAGGTCCCAAACCAAGCCTTATGTCATGTGAATTTCATATATATATGATATTTGATAAATATTTAGTAAAATATTTAAAATTTTTAATATTACTCAATAAAAATAGCTCATTCTATCCGTTCTTATTCTGTTTTCAACAACACGGTATGTTTGGTTTGAGTTTGGGAGATGAGTTTTAGAGATAAAAAGTACGAAAAGTTGTTTGGTTTTGTTTTTTTCAAAAGATGTTTTGGAAAAATTTTTTGAGAGAAAGTTTTGGAAAAAGTGATTGATTTGATGTGTATGAGAGAGAGATTTGTTTGGAAAACTTGTAAACCAAACAAGTTTTGGAAAAAAAATTTGAGAAAATTTGTTTGGTTTGATTATTTTTGAAAACTTATTTGTAGAGAATTTTTCCCAAAAATTTTTGGGAAACACAAACCAAACAAGGCCTATAAATCTCAACCTATTAATCTAAAATGAAAAGATCCTAACAAAATTATCAATTTTTTAATCAAAATTATCAAATTATTAAAAAAAATTATAATTTTGTTAAGATTTTTAGCATTGCTCGTCTAAATATCAAATTTTTTACTAAACACTCATAATTTGATAATTTTGTTAGCGATTTTAGCATTGTTCATCTAAAATTTATTTAGAAAAAAAAAATTAATAGTTCAAATTCATTTAATCTTCACCACGCAAATACATTCGGATAAATTATTTTTTTTATCAATAAAAATTTTCATTAAAATATAAAAGCCGAACGACACTTACATAGAATCTATACCAACAAAAAAAGATTACCCCAAACTAAGAGAAAATACTCAAACAAATGCATATAGGACTAGCTATGAGAATAACAAGACACTAAGCCTGTACTGCCAAGTAGAGGCAATTATAAGAGTTTGACAATAGGGCAAGTCGAAGATAAAATCATAGGCTACATCCACAGAGATGAGTAAGCAACAATCAAACATCAATGGAAACCTAACCACACAATCAAATACCAAAAAACAAAACAAACTAGAAAGACAACCTTCAGACCTTAGACAGGTGAAAAGACGACGACGACATTAGCGGCCAGAGGCAAATCTGGAAAGAAGCAAAGAATGGTAGAGGTAGATCTGATGAGAGTGGGACCGTAGAGGCGAAGAAAAGGCAGATCTGGTAGCAGTGGCGGTGATGGCACCGAAGAGAGACGGATAAAGAGAATGAAGGCAGCTCCGGTATGAAACATACCTCACAAGGGAGAGAGAGGAATGGAAAGACAAGCTTCCAAGCTTATTTTGCTGAAAATCGAAGAAATTGAAGAAAAAGGATGAGAGAAGAGAGAGGAAGTCGGAATCCCCCTCTTCCACCCTAGTGGCACATGTAACGCCCCCAAATAATAGACATAAAGATCGATCTAATTAATTCATTCAACCATAATAAACTTAACTCAAGTGATCAAATCTCTATATTTGTATTCCATTCATATAAGAGATTTACAAAATGGTCCGCATACAATACATATTCAATCCTCTCAAAGTTGAATCCATAGTATGTGAGACAGTTAAAAACGAACAAAATAATAGCAAAAGAATAGCTCAAGGGTTACAAGTTCCAAGACTTAGGCTTGGTTACACAAAAGGTGGTTATTAAACCAACACAAGTAAACCCTTTGGCTTGTCAAAAGAACTAACAAAAAGAAAGAGCCTTGTGCTCTCCAAAGACTTCTCATGCCCTTAGTTAGGTGGGATGACTATATCATTTCCTGCACAATTCCACTAGGGGTAAGCACGAAGCCCAGTAAAGATATTTCACAAAGTATATATGTTTAAGTAGTCGTATATACATGAATGCAACACCATGCCATGCTCCAAAATTCACAAGTTTTATTCATTTGAAAATCATATGCAATGATCTTTAAAGACAATTCATTATCTTGATAAATTTCAAAATTTAAATACGGGGTGGTAAATACGACTCAGGTAATTTCTAAGTTGATGTCTAAAAGTAGACATAACAAGCACTACCAATGCCCCACTTTACCGGCTTCTAATCGGAAGGCACGTTTCGGTCTTTTATCCTGGATACTCAGTGTAATGACTCGGATTCTAATTCATATCGGATTGGTGTAAAGTGGTGCCCGTCACCTTAAAACTTGTATGGTTGTCGGACTCTTGGTATTGATGGGTTGGCAAGTGAATTTTAAATATTATAATTGAGGACCCTGGGGTGATGTTTGGAACCTTGATTGAAACCTTAACAAGGTATTTAGGCAAGATTGCCCCAAGTTTGAGTTTTCGTTTTTGACCAACCTTCACTCTTTTTCCCTTTTCTTCTGCCATACTTTTAATTTGAATGTGAGGTTAAAACCATTAGAAAGCTTGTCTTCGGGGCTTCGATTTGGACACAAGAACAACTTAAAACGGAGTCCGAATGAGAGAGTTATACCTGTTTGAATTTTGAGTTTCTATGCTGGAAGCATGCTCGCTCGAGCAAATTGCGTGATTTTCAGAGATTCTAGAAGTTTATTTTCTACGCTCGAACCAAGCTTCCTTTGCTCGAGCGACCAGGTCACTAACAGACATTATAAAGTGACTTTTTGGCCCAAAAACTTTATTTTTCTCCCTCTTTTCTCCTCCCATCCTCCAAACCCGAAACCTAACCTTCCAAACTCTTGATTTCTCTACTTTTTACCAAAGATTCACCCCAAATCTTTCAAAAAGGTTGAAAAACAAGCATGGATCAAGACTTTTACCGATTAATTTGTGATTTCATTGGAGTTTGAGATGGGTCTTCACCCTTAGCTTCCAATCTTGAGGTAGGGATACTTTTACCCTAATATTTCTTTATTTTGAAGAGATTTCATGGCATTGTAATGACCTATGAGCTAATTTGAGGATATTGTTAGATTAAACCCATGTTTTACATAAATAGACCATTTTTCTTGAAATTTCTTAACTCCTTTTTCAAAACATGTATATAAATGTTGTTAAAACCTATATCTATGATGAAGGAGAAAAACCCCCAAATTTGGTAAAATCCTAAATTCTCAATTTGAGTAGGAAACACTAAATTGAATAGAATTTTCTTTGATTCATGGAATATTGTGAATAATAAAGAGATGAAAGATGCGAATGTGGATATGGTAAAGGAATTGTGACTTGAATGTTATTATGCTTTGAATATTACGTGGTGTTTCGTCTATTGTGATGATGGATGCTTGTTGATGGAATTAAAATGTGATAGAATGGTTAATTGTGCATGAGTCCGGGTAAGAGTCGGTTTCGGAAAATGTGGTGTTGTGTTGATACCCGCGCGCGGGGAGGTTAAAATGGTGCCCAAATGCCCTGTCTAGGCTTATCGCTGGACGAATGTGGGAAAGATGTTTTAGGGTGTCCACACAGTCCCGCTGTATAATAGCTGGCAAAAGTGGAAAAGCGGATGGTTTTCTTGAGGAGCCTACTTCCCTTCGTATAATAGCCGGCAAATGTGGGGATGTTTTTGTTGAAACTAAAGCAACTTGTGTTGGACTCTTACATAGGACTCATGGTTTGTTTTCCATTAATGTGATTGTTTAAATGTGTGTTGTAAAGGTGTGAAATGTAATTGTCCATGCTTAATCGTTATGTATTTACATAATTGATGAAGATTACATGTGTTCATAACTCCTTATTATGTTTTGTCTCAAGGATGCCATAAATTTATTCGAATGATTAAATACTTGGTTAAATATATTCCTACTGGGCATGTAGCTCACCCCTATTTTGTTTTTCAGGAAATAATGTTGTATAACTACAATGGTGACTGGAAGTAAGCTGTGTTAGGATTGACAGTTGAGAATGTTTTGCTGTGAAGATTTAGAGTTTTGTACTAGGAGTGTCAGACTTATTTTGTTGTTGTCTTGTACACCCATGGGGTTCTCCTTTTGTAATTGTCATCTTATTTGTAGAACTGGGAGATGGGTACAAGGTTTTATGGACATGTAAATGTGGAAGTTGTAAAATTTAAATCTTAGTTCAGTGAACATGATGGCTTTTGGAGTAGGTTATTATAATGGTTGCGATGGATTCATGTATAAAATTGCAGGGCGTCACACTCAAGCCAACTTAAACAATACCATCTACACCCCTTATCCAGAAACGTATTTACCCCTAAAACATTTCAAGATTTTCAATTGTTTTCTCAAAACAACAAATCAATTGCTAAGGTATAGCCATAATAAGCAATATTCAAAACTATGCAAGATTAGTGAAATGAGATGCAATTATAAAACTTCATGTCACATTCTACAATTCTTAATATTAGCTCAGATAAAATGTAACATTCAGTAATTCTCCGGTCATTTCCAAATTTCCATACTCATATGACATATGATAAAATTTCATACTCACAAACACCTTTATTTCCTTTTCATATTTCAAGCATATATATATATATATATATATAATCATGCTATTACATAAATTTCTTAACGCAAAATCTCATCCATCCCTTGGATATCTCAATCAACACAACAATAAAAAATATTCATCATTCTTTTCTAAGAAATTTCCAATAACTTCATAATTATTTCACAAGAATCCAATTTTTCATAATTTCCCGCAAATTTAGGGTTTGAGAAAAAGTGGGGTTTTCTTTTATTTTCAAGACATTTTCCTCCCTATGCTCCCAAGAGGTTCACAAGTTCATAAAATCAATTTTTTTATTTGAACTTTATCATAATAAAAGTCACTTTCAATATTTCCAAAATCCCACATTTCAAATCTCAAACTCTTGACACAAAATCTTAACAAAGATAAAGAAGGCATGCTCAAACTATATATATAACTCAAGGAAACTTCCTATCTCAAGTTTTTGGAAGGAATGATGAGAAATGC
This sequence comes from Camellia sinensis, assembly GCF_055761805.1. NCBI lineage: Eukaryota > Viridiplantae > Streptophyta > Magnoliopsida > Ericales > Theaceae > Camellia > Camellia sinensis. Next base: position 39,588,443 of record NC_138961.1, on the reverse strand, counting down.
TTCAAAATTGAAGGTGTAAAAATCCGTTCTCCATCGCACACAACATAGTCCTTGATAAGCTCTCCAATATTAATGAAGACACTAGGGTCAAAATCCCAATAAATTGAGAAAGAACGAGGAATTAATGAGGTTAGTGGGTGTTTTTTAGAGAGAGATGACAGAAAAGAGAGAGAATGAAATCTAGAGAGAGAGAGAGAGAAATGAAAAGTGAATGAGAAGAGTGTAAGGACTCAACTTTTAAGTGATTGGACATATTTTTTGAAGCTAACTGCGGACAAACCGCTTAAGCGGTGAAACCTACGCTCGAGTGGTGAATTCAAATTATCAAAATATCGCTCCTTTGTAAGCAGATCGCTTGAGCGATGAAAGCATACTCCCAGTATTTTAGATTTCAGAATAAAGTTCTAAAAGGATGACGTTACCGCTCAAGCAACGAAAGTACCGCTCAAGCGACGAAAGTACCGCTCAAGCGGTCTTAACTCAAAAGTGAGACAAACAACCTTAAAGCATTCCCACTATCCCAGATTCACTCCAACACCCAAAGATGCAAAATGACACCTCAAAACACACTAGAATGTGTATAAACAGCCACAAGGAAAAGAATAGGTAACATTAGAAGACTCAAAGAGCTCAACGGTGATAAGGACATTTAAAAAAGACAGAAATTACAAATTAATATACTTAAATTGCTTTAAAAGGACTCGATACATCACAGCACACTATCAAGGAAAACCCTAGAAGAAAAACCTAGAGAGAGTGACGCACCATCGACGGGATAGTGTAGACGCGCCCGCGTGGGGGCCCTCGCTACAGTTCGGACTCGATTTGTGTCACGGTTCTTAATCTGAACCAAAGAGTCCAAATCTGGCAAATCGTTTTGAGAAACAAATTTTTTGAAAGAAGTGCCAAACATGGACTGCCTTGCCAGATACAAAGTCGCCACCTAAATATTTTATTTTGGGGGAATTTAGGAAACCCTGACTCGGTGCCAAAGGCCACGTGTCCGTCATCACCAAAGTTGCCTCGGCTCGGGAACTTGGGTACGATTGGGAAAGGTCAGCTATGAGCACCCCCTCTCGCCCGATCAAAGATCGGCCTCTACTAATCGTGATATCTTGTTTTGAAAGCATTATGTGTTCTTATTCCAGTTATTAGCCTAGAATTACTATGTTACGCGCACAGCAAACAAGTATAGACCAAATCGCCTAAATTGGAACAAAACATTTCATGTTTGTTTTGAAAATGGTTTGCTACTCGCAAGTAGGCTAAAAATGCAGGTTTTGCCACCCTCAAGTGGGCTTTTGAAAAGATGATTTTTCCACTACCTAGTGGGCTTAAAACTCACAGTTTTAATACATTATTCCAATTTAGGTAATTCAACCTCCACCCACAGGCATTCAAGCAGTTATATCACATAAGCAAGTAGCCTCATGGTAAGCATGCTGTCATGGCAACACTCACACGCATGCAAGGATGCTAAAACATAAATGCTCACCGAGTACTCCGAGCCAAAACAAAAACTAGTTAGTAATCATATGCATGATCCTAGTTCATGTTAAGATGGCTAATGCAACACATGCAAAGTGCAACTAAGATAGGCTCGGCTAATCTACAATGACATGTGAAATGCTGCAACTAACACGTATTCAATTTGGAATTGAAATACAAATGCAGTTAGAATGATGTACCGAGCCTGGTGCATGTAAGACAAATGTATGGATGCACGAATGCTAAGCATAAGGTATGCTAATTTAAATATGCCCTAATACTAACCATCGAAAGCAGGTAAGTAAAAGGGAGAAAGAAGTGGGGATTGGAAGACATGTACACACGCACCCACACTTATTACAAATTAGCCCTCGCTCGGAGGGACCAAAAGAATAACACAATTAATTAACTACGAGCTAACTAATTATTACAGTCCGTTAACTAGTTAAGCAAATTAACTAATCTAGGAAAACAGTAAACAGCCTTGGGAAGAGGGCCCAATGCAATGTGCGCTCGGCTCTGCTCGGAAAGTCACTGCCATGCACAAGTTTGCCTCTGCTTTGACTGTTCTGCTCCTCTGAAAATTGCACAAGTCCCAGGGAGCACTCTATGGACACTTTGGAACACCACCGGCTAAGTGAGATCATCACCGGCCATTTAGAATGGTTATCGGCTAAACGTTATGCTCTCGGCCAAACCTGTTTTGCCAGTCGGCACCCAACACTGCTGGCCGGCCAATTCTTCCTGCTGAAACCTGCAGCTGACAGCAGCAGAGGGCAAAACAAGGCATGGCAATGTATTTCAAGCAAGTGTGTGCACCAACACATCCCTTATCATGTTTTTGACTCAAAGGGATATGTTCCTTGATTCTCGGACCACCAATCGCGCATTTCAATGCGTGGTGGCCCAAAGAGTTAAAGTGTGCAATTTCAATATGGAATAAAACGCACAAAACAAACAATAGGCCCAACCTCTATCATGGTGATTCAAGAGGCAAGGCATGCATGCCAAATGCAACCTAAGCATGTGAGCTAAGTATGCAACATGAGCATGGAGGCAAACATGCAAACATGCAATATGTATTAGGCACACAACCTAAGCTAACAAGCATGCAAGGCATGGAACCAAGCCCAAGGACTTAAACTATGGTCATGTGACACATGAAGCAAATGACCAAAATGAAACAAAACAGCCCCAAATCATGCCAAAACAAGGTTAAAGACACACCTAGATGGCATCTAAATGGCCTATACATGGTAGCATACAAAAGGGGCCAAACATGGAGCATAAGCCATCAACTCTCCAAAGCATGAAAGGTATGGAAAATGCAAGTATGCAAGCATGGAACATGGACTGAAATATGGTCTCCAATGATGCCAAATCATGAGAACAAGCCAAGTAAAGCATGCTAGTGACCCACACACCCAAGGCTAACAAGCTAGAATGCAAAGAGGCTATACAAAGCATGGCAAGCATGACCAAAACAACACCAAACAGAACTTAAACATGTTAAAACATGACTAAAAATTTCACAAAGCTAAGCCAAAACATGCAAGCATGGTGGTCCAAATGCAAGATGCCTTTCTAAGCAAAATAAAGGAATGCAAGGCAAGTGTAAGGTGCATGCAAGGGATCATTAAACCAAGCAAAAACAGTAACATGGTATGTCAAATAAGCCCCAAAAACCCATGGAAACAAGGTCCACACATGCTAGGATGGGGTGTTCCTTTGGAAGGCCATGCAAGGGGTTGTTATATACATGCAAGAGGGACACTCAATATGACCAAAACAACTCTGGAAATGGCTTATGGGGGTCCTAAAACCCATTGAAAAATGCTTGAAACAAGGCTTGGAAGCATGCAAATAGGAGCCCCTTTGGAAGGCCAAAAAGGGCAACAAACAAGGCAACAAGGGAGAGGGTCACCCCTCTCTTTCTTAGGACCTCAAACCACCATCCTCACCACTAAAATCCCTCAAGATTTCAGTGGTGAGGAGGCCCAAACAAGGTGGTCCTGGAGCTCACCAAAATCACACAAAAATGGGGCCAAACAAGGCCTAAGAGGGGGTAAACGACCCCAAACACAAAAGTGTCCTTAATGAAGTATCTTAAACACAAAAAAACAGAACTTTTTTATGTTATACACAAAGCTCAAATCAGCAAGCAAGATAGGCTAAAAGGGTGTGCAAAAACGGGGAATAAAGAGGGAAAATGGGTTACCTTTGTAACCAAAAGGGGACAGCAGCCTCTAGACCCAAAAATGCAACCCTCAACCTCTGAAAACAAGACCCAAGAACCTCCAAGTGATGATGGAAGTGTTGTGCTAGGAGGTGTAGTTCAAATGGCAAAGAACTAGACCCTTTTTGCACCCTCTAACCCACACAAATGTAGAGAGAGAGGGAGATATAGAGAGGAAGTGATATATGTATCATATATATCTGATTTTTCTAACCCCTAAAAAGGAAGGAGAGGCTCTCCTTTTATAGAGAAACCAAGGGGACAAAGCTTCTCTTGGAAGCTTTGAGCAAAAAGGCCAAGCTTCTCTTAGAAGCTTGGATCAAAAGGGCCAAGCTTCTTGGAGAAGCTAGGCAAAGGGGTCAAGAGGTTCAAGCTTCTTCAAGAAGCTAAAAAAAAGGATCAAGCTTCTTGGAGAATCTAAAAAGGGTCAAAAGGTTCAAGCTTCTTTAAGAAGCTAAAAAAAAGGATCAAGCTTCTTGGAGAAGCTAAAAAGGGTCAAACTTCTTGGAGAAGCTAAAAATGGTCAAAAGGTTCAAGCTTCTTGGAGAAGCTAAAAAGGGTCAAAAGGTTCAAGCTTCTTGGAGAAGCTAAAAAAAGGTCAAGCTTCCTCAAGAAGCTAAAAAAAAGGTTCAAAAGGGTCAAGCTCCCTCAAGAAAAGGTCTCGGCTAGGAAAAGTGGCAGATTGATCAAAAACAGTGGCCGGCCGACCAAACACAATGCCGACCGACCATCAATACTGCCGACCGGTCATCACCAATGGCCGGTGGCAAGGAAACAAGACCGGTGGCCTCAAGCCATGGCCGGCGAGGTGTGGGGATGGCCTACAAGCTACTTCCTACCCTCAGAAGCAAAACAACAAGTGTTTGGTGCAAAATCAGACACAAAACAGTCGAGTCGAGAGATCCTGAGGCAAGGCGCGTAGCCGAGACCTCCGGGAACTCAAGACGAACACGAACAAGGATGATCACCGAGTGTTCAAACGATGACGTCCAAGTCTTGAGGACAGTCAAAAATGGGGTGTCTACAGATAGATTATGAGTTAATATGGATAAATTCATAGCATTTTTGTTCTATTTTATCGGATTCAATCTGAATTAATATAGGAATTTACGTAAACAAAAACACAATTTCATAAGATATTATTACAAATTTGAATAAATTAAAAAGAAAATTTTATAGGGTGTGTACTAAATGCACTTTTGGTTACGACATTTGAATCAATGGTTATGACCTATTGTATTATTAATAATGACATATTGTGATGTTATTTATAACAAAAATTTAGTTATGATTTAAAAGTTTTTTTGTTATACCTCATGTAATGTTTAGTTATAATTTATTTTTATTTTTTTTTAGTTATGACTCTCATAATATTGAGTATAGGTGTTCATGGGTCGATTTGGTTTAGTTTGACACTAAATTTGGAACCAACCCAATAATGAACGATTCCAAATTTTCGGATCCAGAACTAAACAAATCATGCTTTAGAACCAACTCAACCTAACTCAATGTAGCTCGGATTGGATCAGATGGAACCACAGTTCCATTATATTAAAAATAAGGAAATCAATCAACAATAAATAACTAAATAAACAAGTTGTTAATCATGTTGTTTAATTTTGATGATGTCTAAAATATTAGTTTTTTATATACATATTTGACACAAAATATTATCTGTTTAAAATATAGGTTGTATGATATATTTGTTATAAATATTGTTTAAATGGAAATATTTTTAAAATATCACAATTCTCTTTTTGACAAAATTGATTGATTGGTTGGCTGGTCCACTATTCACTTTCTGACAAATTTAAAATTGATTAATTGTATTATTTTAACAAAATTGATTGATTGGTTGTATTATTTTGACAAATATGATATTGATGAATTGTTTTCTTTTGATATACTCACATGGGATGATTAATTATTTTTGTTTGAGGGTATTTATAATCTCTTCAACCAATTACAAAACTTTTAGAAGGGGTATATATATATATATATTTATCTGATATGTATATATATATATATATGAGTATGAATTGAATTTTATATTCAAAATCTTAGTGACTTGCTTGCAAAAGTTTGACAAAGAAAAAATGGACAAAGAAAAGGTGTAAAGTTGGACAAAGAAAAGTGGACTAACAAAAAAATAAAGTCTAACAGAGAAAAGATGTGCTGTCGAGGAGCGTCTCCTCTTCCAATGGATATATTTTTGGGTATAAATAGAAGTGTTGTGTATGGAGAAAAATCAAGAACTTGAAGAGAAAAAAAAATCAGTGTGCTCCAAAATTTTGAATGTATTGTATTTTACTCTTTCACTTTCAGATCTAAGTGTAGTCTTTGTTCTTCCACTTTCATATCTACTCTTTGTGAGAAAATTATTGTAAAAAAGGGTTAAAGTACCTCTTATTTTTTATTCATTATTTTGTAAGGGTAAGGCATTTATTGTTGAGTGAGGCTCAATAGATAAAAGTAAGACCTGTATAAAATCCACAAGCTTGGTGAAGCCTTGGTGATGTATTGATTCATTTTGATAGTGAAGAAATTTTCAAAGAGGTTCCTTGTGGAATGAACGTAGGCTCGGCATGTCGAACCACTGCAAATCTCAGTGTTTGATTTTCTCTTCCTAACTCTCTTACTTTTATATTTATAATTATTGTTTTGTTTTTTATTCTAAATATTGTGTTTATTTTTTTTTTTAATATTGTAAATTTTTTTGTAACTCAATTCACCCCCTTCTTGGGTTGCCTACCTGGGATAACAATTGCTATTAGAGCCTAGACCCTAGTTTGTGCGACTTAACCATCTTAGAGTAAATCATGGCAATCCCTAGTTATTCCTTACCTGAGAGACAAGCATCTAATAGGCTACCACTGTTTAGCGGCACAAATTTTAGCTATTAGAAAACTAGGATGACCATACATATTCAATCAAATGATTATGAATGCTGGAAAATTATTTGCAATGGTCCAAAAATTCCTTCTAAAATCGTAGATGGCCTTAAGGTACCAAAACCTGAAGATGAGTGAAATGAATCAGATAGTAGAATGACCCAAATTAATGTCAAAGCCACAAACATGTTGTACTGCACCTTAGATACCAATGAGTTCAACAGAATTTCCACATGTAAAACCGCAAAAGAAATTTCGGATACGCTTATAGTAACTCATGAGGAAACTGAACAAGTTAAAGAATCTAGAGTCAGTTTGCTAGTCCATAAGTATGAACTCTTTAAAATGAAACCTGATGAAACTATTTCTCAAATGTTTACTCGTTTTACTGATATTATTAATGGTTTAACTTCTCTTGGCAAAATCTATACTAAGGCTGAAATTGTAAGAAAAGTGCTTAGGTCATTGCCAAAAAGTTGGGAGACAAAAGTCATTGCCATTACCGAAGCCAAGGATTTATCAAAGCTAAGTCTAGATGAGTTAATGGGATCTCTCTTAACTCATGAGCTCATAATGCAAGAAGAAAAGGAAGAGGAGGACAACAATAAGAAGAAATGAATAGCCTTCAAATCCACCTCGAAACATCAAGAGGATGAGGAAGATGATGAAGATGATGATGAGGAAATGACATTCGTTATTAGGAAGTTCAAAAGGTTTGTGAAAAAGAAACAAGGTGTGCGAAAATTTTTCAGAAAAGAGTTCAACAATAGGGATTTTCAAAGGGGAGAAAATAAAAAAAAATTGAAATTACCTGCTACGAATGCAACAAATCTAGACACTACAAATCAGAATGTCCAGAACTTAAGAAACAATTCAAGAAGGATAAGAAGAAAGCCATGATTGCAGCATGGGGAGAAGATGGCGATAAAAGCGACTCAGAAATAGAAGTTTGCAAAAATGAGGTTGCTAACCTATGCTTAATGGCGCTTGAAAACGAAGATGAGGTAAATGAACAATCTTTTACATTTGATGAATTACAAGTAGCTTTTGATGAATTACATGCTGAATTTAAGAAACTTAGTTTGAAAAGTAACTGTCAGAAGAAAGTGATTTCAAGTTTATCAAAAGAAAATGAATCCTTAACTTCCAAGATAAATGCTTTAGGAAATGAAGTCATGAAAAAGAAAAAAGAAAAATGAGATTTTAACTCGAAAATAGTCTTCAAGTTTTTTTTTTTAAAAAAAAAATTAGTTGTATTGCAAAAAAAAAAAAGTCTTTAAAAAAAGAGCAAATTGTTTTGAAAGAAAATATTGAAGACTAGAAAAAAACTCTTTCAAAATTCACTCAAGATAGAGAGATTTTAGATAAAATTCTTAAAAATTAAAATCGTACTTTTGGTAGAGCCGAAATTGGATATAAATCTTTTTTAAAAGTAAAAACTGCCGAAAATGGTTTTGTGTATGCATCTTTTAGTCACTCTCATCTCACATGTCATTTTTGTGGTACAAAAGGTCATATTTCACCTTCATGTCCTGTTAAAAGAAATCCTTTTGCTAAAATAAAAAAGATGTGGATCCCTAAGGACATTTCAAAAGTGTCAAATTCTAACTCTTTTGGACCCAAGAAAATATGGGTTCCAATAGAAAAATCAATTTTTTGTAGGTATGTTTCAAGACAAAACCCAGTAACGATAGATGGTATCTCGACAGTGCATGTTCGAGACACATGATCGGAAATAAAGCTATGTTCGCCACACTCCAACCAAAGAATGGCGGATATGTGACTTTCGGCGACAATAGCAAGGGTAAAATCATTGGTGTAGGAAGTATTGGTAAAAATCATTCTCCTATTATTGAAAATATTTTACTTGTTGAAGGTTTAAAACATAACTTGCTTAGCATTAGTCAATTATGTGATAAAGATTATAGAGTTATTTTTTAGAAAACTCGTTGCACTATTGAGAACATCCTAGAAAACAAAACCTTATTTGTAGGTTATAGACATGAGAATGTATATGTGTTTGATTTGCATCATTTTAATATTAAATGTTTATCTGTTATAAATGATAATGGTTGGCTTTGGCATAGAAGATTAGGATATGTTCATTTTGATTTAATTTTCAAAATTTCAAAAAAATGAGTTAGTAATTGGTTTACCAAAAATTGTTTTTGAAAAAGACAAACTTTGTGATGCATGTCAATTTGGAAAACAAACTAGAATTTCTTTCAAATCCAAAAACGTTGTTTTAACTACTAGACCTTTTGAACTCTTGCATATTGATTTATTTGGACCATCTAGACCATTAAGTTTGGGAGGTAAATCTTATGCTCTTGTTTGTGTTGATGATTATACTAGATATACATGGGTTTTATATTTGACAGACAAAAATGAAGCTGTTTACAATTTCTCAAAGTTATGCAAAAGAATTCAAAATGAAAAAAATCTTAATATTTATAGTATTAAAAGTGATCATGATAGAGAATTTGAAAATGATGATTTTATTATGTTTTGTGATGAGTTTGGAATTGATCATAATTTTTCTGCCCCTAGAACCCTCAACAAAATGGTGTAGTTGAAAGTAAAAAATAGAACTCTTGAAGAAATGACCCCTACTATGCTTTGCGAAAATAATTTACCTAGATATTTTTAGGCAGAAGCTGTTAACACTGCATGCTAGGTTGTAAACCGTGCTATGATTAGACCTATTCTTAATAAAACTCCTTATGAAATTTGGAAAGGTAGAAAACCTAATATTAGTCACTTGTGTGCATTTGGTTGTAAATGCTTTGTATTGAATAACAATAAAGATAACTTAGGAAAATTTGATGTTAAATCGGATGAAGCTATATTTTTTGGTTCTTCGAATTCTAGTAAAGCTTATAGAGTATTCAATAAAAAAAGCTTTACTTGTTGAAGAATCTATACATGTTGCCTTTGATGAATCTAACAACATTGTTTCCAAAAATCTTGTAAGTGACGATACTACAAAAACATATCTAAGAATGGAGAACATTTACATAACAAATGAAGAAAATCCATCTTCAGAACACAAAGAAGAAATTACAATGAAGAATCGTCAAGAAGAATATGCTCATCCAGAAAACGAATCAAATCTACCAAAGGAATGTAAGTATGTTTATGGCCACTCTAAAGACCTTATCATAGGTGATGCAGCGGAAGGTATAAAAACTCGTTCCTTTATTAGAAATGTTTGTGGTAACCTAGCATTTGTTTCACAAATTGAACCAAAATCATTTTTAGAAGCTGAAAAAGATGAAAATTGGATTTTAGTAATGCAAGAAGAATTAAATCAATTTGAAAGAAATGAAGTTTAGTTTTTAACCCCTCGGCCTATGGATCATCCAGTTATTGGTACAAAATGGGTTTTTTGAAATAAAATGGATGAATCCGGAATTGTTACTAGAAATAAAGCTAGATTGGTAGCCCAAGGCTATAATCAAGAAGAGGGCATTGATTTTGATGAAACTTTTGCACCGGTTACTAGACTTGAAGCTATTAGAATGTTACTTCCTTTTGCATGTTTTAAAGATTTTAAATTGTATCAAATGGATGTTAAAAGTGCTTTCTTAAATGGGTACATTTCAGAGGAAGTTTATGTTGAACAACCTCCTAGTTTTGAAAATCATAAATACCCGAATCATGTTTTCAAACTTTCAAAAGCTTTATATGGTTTAAAACAAGTTCCCAGAGCGTGGTATGAAAGATTAAATAACTTTCTACTTGACAAGGGCTTTTCTAGAGGAAAAATTGATGCAACACTTTTTATAAAAACCAAAAATGAGAATATGCTAATTGTTCAAATTTATGTTGATGATATTATTTTTGGTGCTACTAATGAAAATTTGTGCAAAGAATTTGCTAAAGATATGCAGGGTGAATTTGAAATGAGTGTGATGCGGGAGTTAAATTACTTCCCTGGTCTACAAATTAAACAAACCAATGATAGGATCCATTTAAATCAAACAAAATATATCAAGGATCTACTCAAAAGCTTTGAAATGGAATCGTCAAAGCCAGCAGTAATTCCAATGAGCACATCCATAAAAATCGACAAAGATGAGCAAGGTAAACTTGTAGATAAAAAGAAATATCGAGGTATGATCAGTTCCTTACTTTATCTTACTGCAAGTAGACCCGATATAATATTTAGTGTTTGTATGTGTGCACATTTTTAATTCGCATCGAAAGAGTCACACATCACTGCAGTCAAACAAATTTTCAGATATCTTGTTGGCACTCCAAATTTGGGTTTATGGTCTCCATAGGAAAGTACCTTTGAACTTTTTGGTTACTCGAATGCCGACTTTGCGGGATGTAGACTTGATCGAAAAAGCACAAGTGGTACTTGTCATTTTCTTAGACACTCACTCACTTCTTGGTTTTGCAAAAAACAAAAATCAGTGGCTCTATCAATTGCTGAAACAGAATATATTGCCGCTGTTGGGTGTTGTACGCAATTGTTTTGGATGAAACAACTTCAAGATTTTGGATTTTTTTTTTTTTTTTTTTGATTTCACTATGATCATATTCCTATAGAATGTGACAACACAATGCCATTAACCTTTCAAAAAATCCTATTTTGCACTCACACACTAAACACATTAAAATAAGGCATCATTTTCTTAGAAATCATGTACTCAAAGATGACATTAAACCCGAATTAGTGCCTACAAATCGTCAATTAGCTGACATATTTACCAAGTTTCTTAATAAAGAACAATTTTGTTATTTTAGAACTGAACTTGGTATGATGAATACTCCAATATAATATTTATATAAATTTTAAATAAAAAATAAAAATAAAAATAAATAATAAAAATAATAAAAAATATATATATATTCTCTCTCTCTCACTCACTCTGTCTCTATCTCACTCGCTCTCTCCCTCACTCTCTATTTTTTCTTTCACTCTCACTCTCCGTTTCTCTTTCTGTTCTTCTATCTCTTTTTCGCTCTCGCTTCCTCTTTATCATCCAACTCTGACTCCACCACCACCATCATCCATCACTTTCATCACTACCATCATCCACCCACATCCCTCACCGAATCTACCAAGATCCATCACTGCTCTACCCAAAACCTTCATCACCGATCTTCAACATAATTTCCGATCTATCAAGATCAAGTACCAATCCATCAAGATCCGTTATTGATCCACCAAGATCCATCACCAATCTACACAAATTCATCACTGATCTACACTTATTCATCCCCGATCTTCTCAATTCTTTCCGATCATCAACATCATCGCTAATCAACATGTTAAAATTATTTTTGCACTTTGTGATATTTTTTATATGGTTATATGTGCTCCAAACTCTCTTGTATTTAATAACAATTGCTTCTACCTGGTATGAAGAACTTGTTTTTATTTGTATTTTCTCTTTTTATGCTAGTGCACTCAGTGTAGTTGTTTATGGCCGGATCTTAATGACCCTTGGTATTATAAATTGGTAACCTGTTTCTTACAATTTGTGTAATTTCCTTTTGTGCATTAATTTAGGGAGAGACTCCTATTATGTAATCTTTTGAGATTAAATCAATAAAATAAAAATAAAAAATAAAAATACGAGTAATCTTAAGAAGGCGTTTGTCTATTCTATGCATAATTTTAGGGGTAGCATATATCGTTATCAACTAATTATATATATATATATATATATATATCAAAGACAGACAAATTTTTTTTTTTTTTTAAAAAAAGAGAAATACTAGCAATTTTATTTGAGAAGGAGAAACTACTGGTCGATTACATGTACGAGTTGAGAAGGCTTCACAGATTTTTTTCCTTTCACCTCTCTCAACAACTTTTCATGAGCCTCATTTACATGCCTCTCTCTATTTTCGACTTCTGTGAGTCTTGGCATTATAACCGTTGCATAATATTGCATTGCATTCTCCAACTGAGAATTCTTCCTTTCTAGCTCTCTCTTTTCCTGACGAGTATTAGCTAGTTGTTGTTTTAACAAGTTCACCTCATCTATCAATTGTTGATTCTCTTGTACTCTTACATATAGTCGTTGAGCCATATTGAACACAACGGTCATTGCCTGTGTACTAAGAGCCATTTACAGGAATAGTTTGTGAATGCACTATCAGTAACCTTTCACTTGCTTGAATTACAGGCACCTCATGCATGTCAAAATCATTGATGGCTAAGGTAAGGAATGGCATGATTACACAAGAAGGTAAAACAAATTTTTCTCTAACAACACTTGACGATTTCATATCTTTGTCTATCATCTTTGTCACTTTTTATACACTCCACTAATCCAATACTCGATGCATATCTACTCAAATCTCTTGTTTGTTAACATTTTGGGCGCCGCTGCACTATTTTTTCCGGAGATGCTCCAAAATCCCCACGATGATCACGCCAAGATATAAGAATCATTATTATATTTTTGGCATTTTAGATTATTTTCACAAATGTGCTTGTTTGATTTTTGATCACTGCTAATTTTATTCTCTCTACAACCTTCCTATCTCCATATTTTATTTTGATGATGTCAAATGGAGAGACAAATATGATTTTGAATTGCTATGCATGTGCTTTAATTATATGTTGCAGAGTTATCAAATATTTTGTTGATTTTAATTTTGTGTCAAATACATACTTGTATTGCCATCATCAAAAAGGGGGAGAATGTTAATCATGTTGTTTAATTTTGATGATGTCTAAAATATTATTTAAAAATATTATTTTTTTATATACATATTTGACACAAAATATTATTTGTTTAAAATATATGTTGTATGATATATTTATTACAAATATTATTTAAATGGAAATATTTTGAAAATATGACTATCCAATTTTTGACAAAATTGATTGATTGGTTGGCTCATCACTATTGACAAAATTGGCTAATTGGTTGATCACTATCACTATTTGGCTGATTGGTTGACAAAATTGACAAATTTAAAATTGATTAATTGTATTATTTTGACAAAATTGATTGATTGGTTGTATTATTTTGACAAATATGATATTGATGAATTGTTTCTTTTTGATATACTCATATGGAATGATTGGTTATTTTTATTTGAGTGTATTTATAATCTCGTCAACCAATTACAAAAACTTTTAGAAAGGGTATATATATATTTTTATCTGATATGTATATATATATATATATATATGTATGAATTAAATTTTATATTCAAAATCTTGGTGACTTGCCAACAAAAATTTGACAAATAAAAAATGGACAAAGAAAAAGTGGACAGAGAAAAGGTGTAAAGTTTGACAAAGAAAAAGTGGACTAAGGAAAAAACAAAGTCCAACAAAAAAAATGTGCTGTCGAGGAGCGTCTCTTCTTCCAATGGGTATATTTTTGTGTATAAATAGAAGTGTTGTGTATGAAGAAAAATCAAGGACTTGAAGAGAAAAAAATCTACGTGTTCTAAAATTTTGAGTGTATTGTATTCTGCTCTTTCATTTTCAGATTTAAGTGTAATCTTTGTTCTTACACTTTCATATCTACTCTTTGTAAGAAAATTATTGTAAAAGAGGGTTAAAGTACCTCTTATTTTTTATTCATTATTTTGTGAGAAAATTTTGTAAAGATAAGATATTTATTGTTGAGTGAGGCTCAATAGATAAAAGTAAGACCTGTATAAAATCCACAAGCTTGGTGAAGCCTAGGTGATGTATTAATTCATTTTGATAGCGAAGAAATTCTCAAGGAAGTTCTTTAGGAAGTGGACGTAGGCCCGGTGTGCCGAACCACTATAAATCTCAGTGTTTGATTTTCTCTCCCTATCTCTCTTACTTTTATACTGATAATTATTGTTTTATTTTGAATATTGTGTTTATTTTTTTTTAATATTGTAAATTTTTTTGTAATCCAATTCACCCCTTCTCTTAGGTGGCCTACCTAGGATAACACAAGTCTTTAATATTTAAATATAACATAAATAAAGAATAAAATATTGTTTAATGCAAGCCAATACAAATTAAATTCAACTCAATCTTAAATATAATAAAGACAAATTAAATCCATTAATACAAGCAACCCAAATTAAATCAACTGTGAAATATGACTCAAGTTTCTAGTACTTTCTTCATTTACCTAATAGTTCTTGTATATGGAAAATTATTAGGTATAATCAAATCCATTGTAATAGAGCAATAATGTGAAGATATGTCAATATAAATAAAATTTTAAAAAATATATATATACATATATATATATAATAAGTTTGGTTGTCGGGTTGATTCAGTTTAGGCAAAGACTAAACGAAGAACCAACCTAATCCTATCGGTTTGATGACTTGAAGACTTAGAACCAAACCAAAGCACTCAAAAACCAAACCAATCCAATTCAAAGAGGTCGTTTTGGTTCAATTTTTTTGGTTCACTAGGTAATTTGAACACTCGTAGTATTGAGTTATGCTATTTGTGATAATTAAACTCACAAATGACATAACTTGCATATTGTACATGAGAGGGTAATTTGTATGAATAAATTAGGCTGAGATTGGGTAATGGGCCGCTTTGGGCTGTAGTAAGAAAGGCGGAGTAAAATGGTTTTTTTTATTAGCTCGGTCCAAGAAGGCCTTGTTGTTATCTCAGTCGCCACGGCCAAATTGGTTAGTTCGGTCATGGCATGCAAAGCCGAGGTGGACATGAGGAAGTATACTGAGCCCTCTTCAGGACTTGGTTTTGGGTTAGTTCGGCGTAGGCTCTTCTATGGATAGCTCGGTTTTGGCATGTGAAGCCGAGGTAGGGGAAAAACAAGGAATAGCCAAACTAACAGTTAGATCGGTTACGCCAGTCAGTCTAGCATGGCAATGTTATTTCGGTTGTATGGTAGTCCGGCCATGGTATAAGCATCTCACTTGGTTTAAGCAGTGAGAGGGGTGTTGAAGGATAAGCATTATCGTTCAGGAGTATGAATCCTAGGAGGACTCTACATAGAGGAGTAAGAGTCCTACTTGGATTGTGCCACATGGAACCTATAAAAGCTCACAAACATCACCTATGGAGAGGTAACACAACTTTGATTCCTGAATACACAGAGCTTTTGTCTACTTGTCTATTTTGTTGACTTAGGCATCAGAGAGGTTTCCGGCACACACCCGCCGGCTAGCTCACGTTTATGTTTTCAGGGAGTAAAGCGACGACGTTTGGAGGAGCGCAGACTTGATCAACAGGATTATACGAGAAGGGTTATTTCTTTCCCGTACAATTGGCGCCGTCTGTGGGAATTCAGACAAGAACAAAACCTCTTGATCAAGCTTTTCCTCTTTAGAAGCAATGGCGCATAACAAAGATTTGCCACAGTCCGCCATCGACGGACAAACACCAGAGGGAGGTACAAGGCGCGAAGGCCTACCTTTTATCCCTCCCATGGCGGACTTGGAGCCACAGCAACAAAATCCCAGGAGGGATACAAGGGGGAGGAGGCGGACTAACAGCCCCCATCACTCTCGTTCACGAAGTCCTGACAGACAAAGACGGAGGATTGATCCTCAAGTTCTAGAGGACCGCGTAAAGGAACAAGATGAATTAATAAGGAAGATGGCGGCGGATATGGAGGCCATGAAGCGCCAGATGAAGGGAAAAGGAGTGGCGACAGGAGAGGGGCGCAAAAGCAAAACGCCCCCTCGCCGCTCAGAAGACCGTAGAAGGTATTCCACACCATCACAAGCAGAAAGTAGGAGCCTCAAGACAGGCGATACTCAATCTAGAACCTCCAGAGCTCGTTTCTCCAGGTCTGAGAGAACGAGCTCATTGAGGTCTTACACAGAAGGAAGTACCTATCGACCCTCGCGCTCGCACCAGACATCATCCAGGCAAACGGAGTTGCCCAAATCATCCGATTTGCGGACCATGCTGGAAGAAAAGGCACGATGGAAGGAGGACACTAGGGCACGCGACCCTCGCAGAGTTTCTGCCCTCCAACGGTTGGCTCCTCGGACGCATGGAAGCGTCGAGGTTGGAATGCCATTACCATACCCTGCCTACGAACCAATGGACAAAGCATTAGCAAGGCTGCAGACCTCGCCGTTTGTTCCGGCAATCGAAAACGCGCCCCTGCCTTCAAGCTTCCTTCAGCCCAAATTCACCACGTACGAGGGGAAGACGGACCCCTACATTCACCGAAGCCACTTCCGCCAGGTTATGGCGGTATATTGGCGAAACGAGGCTTTAATGTGCATCCTCTTCCCATCAAGCCTTGGTGATCTAGGCTTGACTTGGTTCGAAAAACTTCTAGAAAGTAGCATAGCCTCTTGGGCGCAATTGGCGGAGGCATTTTTCACAAGGTTCAGAACAAACACCAAAACCCCGGTGGAGATTGACCAGCTACTCTCCATCGACATGGGCGAAAAAGAGACATTAAGGTCCTACAATAGTCGCTACTGGGAGACATTCAACCAGATTGGGGACTGCCCCACCAATCTCGCCATTGCACAGTACAAAAGAGGTCTTCCAGTCGGGAATAGACTAAGGGACTCGATCACCATGACACCACCCCTCACCATGGAAGCCTTGATGGAAAGAGTGCATCAGCACATCAGGGTGGAGGAGGATAGTGCCCGTGCCAAAACAAAATCTGGCACCACCGTAGTGCCACAGAAAAAGGCCTCGACAAAGGTCAACGCGGTAGATCGTCCGAGCAGAAACGGACGAGGCAGGCGAGACAACGGAGAGGACCAGGATAAAAGATGGTTAAGAGTCTGCACTGCCATAACCACGGTTTTCAAGAAACCAATCTATCGGATTCTAAACGAAATACGCGATGAGCCTTTCGTCAGATGGCCCGCTAAGCTAGGAGAAGCACAGAAAGACTATAACGAAAGATCGCGATGCACCTTCCACAAAGAAAAGGGGCACCGCACTGAAAATTGTACACCATTGAAACAGCATTTGAAGGAGTTGGTGGCAGCCGGTCACCTGGATAAATACATTGAAGGAGGGACGCAGCCAGCCCCCTCGAATGATAACCATCCGAACGGAATGCCAATTGACGCACCACCTCAAGGCGTAATCAATGTGATACATGGAGTATTCGAACCTGAGCGTGTATTTGAGCTCAGAGGGTCGATCAAAAAGGCTGAGCACTTAAGAGAGGTACTAAGCGCTCAACCTACCATCAAAAGGAGGAGAACAGACCCTATGAATGTCATCTCCTTTTCAGACCGAGACTTGGAAAGAATATATTGCCCTCACAACGATGTGCTGGTCGTGACTCTCCGCATTAGAGATTACGACGTCAAGCGGATTTTAATAGACCAAGGCAGTTCATGTGAAATAATGTACTACGACACCTTTAAACAGTTGAAGTTACAAGATAAAGACTTGGCACTTGCCGTATCTCCCCTGATTGGATTCAACTCCATGCCAGAATGGCCCGTTGGCAAAATAATCCTCCCAGTCAAGGCAGGAAGCGTGACGAAACAAATGGAGTTCTGGGTATTAAAGGTCCCCTCCACTTATAACATCATCTTGGGCAGAACATGGCTGCATGCCATGCGATCAGTGGCGTCATCCTACCACCAAGTAATGCGGTTCCCCAACGACACCGGTGTAATTGAAGAGGTCTATGGAGATCAGATTATGTCCAAGCAATGCTTTGTCACAGTAAATGGCAGCCGCGCTGCCAAAGGATACGTTCATTCGGTGGAAAAACTTGAGAGCAATGAACTGTTCGCAGATATAGGCAAAGCAACTAATCAGAAAGCGGTGGAAGACTTGGTAAAGGTAAGAATAGATGAAAAGAACCCGGATAAGTTCTTTTTGCTCGGTTCATCGTTGTCTAGCACTGAGAGATTAGAGGTCTTGGAATTTTTGACCTCTAATATCGAAGTGTTTGCTTGGACACCATACGACATGCTAGGCATTGATCCCAATTTCATCTGTCACCAACTCAATGTCCACCCATCCGCCAGACCAATCATTCAACGCACCCGTAGATCGGCACTCCACCACGCCGAGATAGTGGCAGAAGAGGTGGGAAATCTGTTAGAGGCAGGAGCTATCAGAGAGGTGCGCTACCCCAGATGGATTTCCAACACAGTCGTGGTACCAAAGAAGAATGGCAAATGGCGTGTCTGCGTCGACTATAAGACAGTCAACAAAGCATGCCCAAAGGACAGCTTCCCCCTACCACGGATAGATCAACTGGTAGACCTGACGGCGGGGCACAACCGACTTAGCTTTCTGGATGCATATAGAGGCTACCATCAGATTGCCATGTACGAACCAGACCAGGAGGTCACGTCCTTTACCACCCCAAGAGGAATGTATTGCTATAAGGTCATGCCCTTTGGCCTAAAGAACGCAGGGGCAACATTCCAGAGAATGGTCACCAAGATGTTTGAGCCGTTGTTAGGCAGAACAATGGAGGCTTACATCGACGACATGGTGATCAAAAGCAAGGACGAGAACGACCATCTAAGGGACCTAGGTGAGATGTTCCAGATTCTGAAGAAACACAAGTTGCGCCTTAATGCATCTAAGTGCGCGTTCGGTGTAGGATCTGGTAAATTCCTGGGCTTCCTGGTGACCAACCGAGGTATAGAGGCAGACCCCTCCCAAATCAAAGCTATTCAGGATCTGGAGAGGCCTAACTCAATAAAAAGAGTATAGCATCTCACCGGCATGGCTGCTGCACTCAACCGATTCATTAGCCAGTCGTCAGACAGACTACGACCATTCTTTCAAGCATTAAAAGCCAAGTTCGAGTGGGACGAAGAATGTGACCGCGCTCTGGAAAGCTTAAAAGAATATATGTCTTCTCCACCACTGCTGGTCACCCCAATACCTGGAGAAGAACTCTTCCTATACCTGGCAGTCTCTCAGCATGCAATTAGTGCAGTATTGGTTCGCGCGGAAGGAATCCAACATCTGCCCATCTATTATGTCAGCAAAACATTGCTGGGTGCCGAAACAAGGTATTTGCCACTGGAAAAACTGGCATTGGCCTTGATGATGGCCTCAAGAAAGTTATCACACTACTTTCACGCCCACACTATAATCGTCCTTACAGCTTTCCCATTAAAAGCTTTGTTTGAGAGGGCAAACTTTTCTAGGCGAATCTTGAAATGGGCGGTAGAGTTGGGACAATTTGACATCAAGTTCCAACCCAGAACCGCGATAAAGGCCCAAGCTTTGGCAGACTTTGTCGCAGAATTTACCCCAGGAAGTCATCATATCTGCCCAGTCGACCTGACTAACACAACCAAACTAGGGATAGAAGTTGACCCCGGAATAGCGCAACCCTTGGTGCAGTATACTCAGTCAAACCCCATGGCAGACCAGACTAAAGATAGCAAAGAACAAGCAAACCATGCTACACCAAGCCAAGACTCACCAACAAATAAAGACTTGGTACAATCAGATAGCGAGGGGCAGACAATAAGCATGGACCTTGAAGAAAACACTAGCAACGTTCTTGACCCCACGACATCATCTGACCCCTCCACTTGCTGGAACTTGTTCGTTGGTGAGATGTGGAAGCTCTTTGTGGATGGAGCATCCAACCGGCATGGTGCAGGACTTGGCATAGTCTTCATCTCACCAGACGGCCTGGTTGTGGAGCAAGCAATCAACCTTGGCTTCCCAGCATCAAACAAAGAAGCGGAGTATGAAGCACTTCTTACAGGACTTAAATCAGCATTCTACATGAAGGCCACCGAATTAATGGTCTACAGTGACTCACAGCTGGTGGTAAACCAAATTTCTGGCGACTATGAAACAAAGGATGACAGGATGGCCAAGTACCAAGAATTGGTCAGAACAGAGATCAAGAAATTTGAAGTAGTAAGGATAGAACAGATTGGCAGGGAGGAAAACAGCAGAGCAGACGAACTAGCAGGCTTTGCGTTAATGGCAGATACATCCATCCCTCACCCATTACTAATTGACTACCTACCAAGGCCAAGCATTGAAGACCCCGAAGTAGAAGAGGTATGTTGCGCTGAATTAGGCCCCTCATGGATGGATCCCATTATACTGTTCTTAAAAGACGGCATCTTATCGGAAGACAAGAAAGAAACCAACAAAATTCGAGCAAAATCGCAGCGATTTTGGCTCTCCATATCCATGGCGTTATACAAAAAGTCATTCTCAGGACCTTATCTGAAGTGTGTCCACCCCAGCAAAGTAGAAGCATTCTTGTTCGAAATATACGAAGGGGTGTGCGGAAGCCACCAAAGAGGAAGATCATTAGCTTACAGAGCCATTTCGCAAGGATACTGGTGGCCATACATGCAAGCAGACTCAGAGAAGTATGTGAAGAAGTGCGAGAAATGTCAGAAGTTCGCACATCAAATACATCAGCCGGCCAGAGAACTCCTACCATTGACCAGCTCATGGCCCTTTGCAATGTGGGGCTTGGACATAGTAGGACCGCTTCCAATAGCGCCCGAAAACAGGAAGTTCTTTCTCGCAGCAACAGACTACTTCACAAAATGGGTGGAAGGAGAAGCATTGGCATCAATCAAGGAAAAAGATGTGAAGAAGTTCGTCTGGCAGAATATCATTACTCGATTCGGCATACCTAAAGTTCTAATATCAGACAACGGCACCCAGTTTGATGGCAGAATCTTTAGAGGCTTTTGTGAAGAATACAAGATAGAATTCTACAATTCTACACCAACATATCCTTAAGCAAATGGCCAAGCAGAAGCATCAAACAAGGTTGTCTTGGATGGACTGAAGAAAAGGTTAAAGAAGGCAAAAGGCAAGTGGGCGGAGGAACTTCCTCATGTTTTATGGGCTTACCGCACCACACCTCGACGATCAACAGGAGAAACACCATTCTCCTTAGCCTACGGCATGGAAGCAGTAATCCCACTGGAAGTTGGCCTCCCTACAATTAGAAGAGAAAATTTTGATCCAGACTTAAATGGAGAAGCCATAGCATTGGAGCTCGACCTCGCCGAAGAAAGAAGAGAAAGAGTACTAGTCCACATTGCCTCATATCAACAAGAGTTATCCAGGAAATACAACAAAACAGTGCATCCAAGGCAATTCAAGATCAGAGATTGGGTGCTGCGCAAAGTGATGGGAAACACCCTGGTGCCAGGAGATGGCAAGCTAGGGCCTAATTGGGAAGGTCCTTACAAAGTGGTTGGGTTAGCAGGCAAAGCGACATACCACCTAGAAGACAAGGACGGCAAAGCAATCCCTAGGCCATGGAACACCGCCAATCTCAAGTTATTTTATTTTTAGCTTTCCTCTTTCAAACTTGTGTAATTTTTTCTTTCCTCAATAAAACAAGTCGATTCTTTTCAGCATAGTTGTTTTCTGTAAAAGTTAGTTTTAGTGAAGTTAGGAACATTGCAAACATTTTATTCTAAGCTGGCTGAAAAAACCAACTTAAAGGTTGGCTGGATTAAACCAACACCCCTCCTAAGCCCAGGATAAGGATCCAGGCTGCAGGACATTTGGTCGGAATAACCAAACACTTCACTTTAGGTTGGCTGGAAAAACCAACACCCTTCCTAAGCCCAAGATAAGGATCCAGGCTGCAGGACATTTGGTCGGAATAACCAAACACTTTACTTTAGGTTGGCTGGAAAAACCAATCTAAAGGTTGGCTGGAAAAACCGCCACCCTTCCTAAGCCCAGGATAAGGATCCAGGCTGCAGGACGTTTAGTCGGAATAACCAAACACTTTACTTTAGGTTGGCTGGAAAAACCAATCTAGAGGTTGGCTGGATTAAACCAACTCTTGGTACTCTTTAGCCGAAGTAAGGACATCGGCTAAAAGAGTGGTTGGCTGGATTAAACCAACTCTAAGTACTCTTTAGCCGAAGTAAGGACATCGGCTAAAGAGTGGTTGGCTGGATTAAACCAACTCTTGGTACTCTTTAGCCGAAATAAGGACATCGGCTAAAAGGGTGGTTGGCTGGATTAAACCAACTCTTGGTACTCTTTAGCCGAAGTAAGGACATCGGCTAAAAGAGTGGTTGGCTGGATTAAACCAACTCTTGGTACTCTTTAGCCGAAGTAAGGACATCGGCTAAAAGAGTGGTTGGCTGGATTAAACCAACTCTAAGTACTCTTTAGCCGAAGTAAGGACATCAGCTAAAGAGTGGTTGGCTGGATTAAACCAACTCTTGGTACTCTTTAGCCGAAGTAAGGACATCGGCTAAAGAGTGGTTGGCTGGATTAAAGCAACTCTTGGTACTCTTTAGTCGAAGTAAGGACATCGGCTAAAGAGTGGTTGGCTGGATTAAACCAACTCTAAGTACTCTTTAGCCGAAGTAAGGATATCGGCTAAAGAGTGGTTGGCTGGATTAAACCAACTCTTGGTACTCTTTAGCCGAAGTAAGGACATCGGCTAAAGAGTGGTTGGTTAAATTAAACCAACTCTTAGTACTCTTTAGCCGAAGTAAGGACATCGGCTAAGAGAGTGGTTGGCTAGTAAGCTCAATCAGATTGCTCAGCTAAGACCAGAATAATGTATCTCGGCCGAAAAATATTGTGTTTCGTTCAAGTTGCAGTTAGAAAACAAGCACAAATAGGAAAGCAAACCGAGATAACAGTTGGAACAAAAGAGTTCATTGAAAAACTCATTACAAGTGCAAGCATACGGATCAAACCGGAATAAGTGTTGAATACAAAAGATGATTTTCATTGATTAAATTCAAAACAAGTACAGAGGAAGGGCCACAGCCCGGTTACAAAAACAAAAAGGAAAAAGAAGATACAAAATCAGTTAAAAAGATCGTCCAGATCAGCATCCAGCTTAACTCCGAGTCCGGTCTCAGCAGGAAGTTCGGTCGTAGCCAGAACTTCGTTAGGCTCGGTTGAAACAAGCTCCTCTGTGTTCGACTCAGCTGGAGACACGACTATAGCATCAGGTGCTGGGGGATTGGAGATCGCTGGAATTGGAGGAGTAGGCTGGCGACCGGACCGGGAGTCGTCTTCAGAAGAAGAACCTTCATCTCCACCTTCTTCAAGAAATTACTTCTGAAGGTCGGCAGCATACTCCGCCAGTGAGGTCGGAATGACATACTGAGGAGCATTGTAGATTTCAGTTTCGGGCCCGCAACCAAGCTGCTCCACAGCACCTCTCCAGCCGCACTTGAAGAACAAATCCTTTGCTGCTTCACATTGTTTGATATAAAGGGCTTCGCCCTTCTTGAAACCCCGGAGCTCGGCGTCTTCTGCCTTCTTCTTCAGCTCCGTTATCTCGGCATCCTTCTTACCTTCAAGCTTGACTAGCTCACGAAGGTACTTATCCTTCATCACAGCTAGAGCCTTCTGTTTGTCTGCATCGGCCGATGTAACTAGTCCGGTCAGACGAGCTACCTCGGCCTCTAGCTCGGCCGTTTTCTGGTGGGACTCCTTCAGTTCGGTTGTTTTTGCTTCAACCTCTGTCATGACTTGCCTTGCTGTGCTCCTGAGCTCCAACACCTTTTTATGCGCAATTTGGCCCTTTTGCACGACCTAAAAAAGAAACTAATGTCAAAACCGAACAGAAAATTGGTGATATTTACAGAGACAAGAAGAACAACTTACCAGGATCATGGATTTCATGGCCGAGCGGATGGCCTTTAGCTCGATCAAGTTCTTGTGGTGCTCCATGTCAGCTGGGAGGCACACACTCTTGGCAAGGTTGAAAGCCATCAGATGGTCTTTTTCAGCGACAACTGAATCAGTGTCCTAAATATCACAGTTCTGGAAAGTCAGTTTGGGTGCCCACTTGGAAGAGCTGGCTCGGTCGGCATGTTCCGGTTGCGAGCTCGGTAGAGGGCTTGGCGGCAGAATGGTTTCGTCTTCATCAATTAAGCGTTGTTCGGTTTAGGTAGTACGGGCGCGCTTAGTTCGGCATAACGAAGAAAGTTGTTGTGATGGTAGGGTGTAGACACCCCATTTTTGACCGTCCTCAAGACTTGGACGTCACCGTTTGAACACCCGGTGATCATCCATGTTTGTGTTCGTTTGGAGTTCCCGGAGGTCTCGACTACGCGCCTTGCCTCAGGATCTCCGAACTTGACTGCTCAGTGTCTGGTTTTGCACCAAACACTTGCATTTTTCCTTGGAGGGGCAAGGAATGCCTTGTGAGGCATCCCCACACACCACCGGCCATGGCCAGAGGCCACCGGCTGGTTTTTACTGCCACCGGCAATGTATATTGCCGGTCGGCACTCCCTTTTGCCAAAATGGCATCTTTGGCCGGCCGACTACTGTGCATCTACTTTTGCAGATATTTTATCACAGCTGTCTTGCATTTGGCTCCCCTCCATACACGTGTATGGAGGGATCTCCCTCTTTAGAAGCTTGTCTTGTAAGCTTTACAAGACAAGAAGCTCTATAAGAGGAGCCCTTCTCTCCCTTGCTTAGGGTTAGACACTTTAGAGAGTTTAGACATCCATATTAGGGTTTTGAGTTCTAGGGTTAGAATCCATACACATTCTATCTCTATACCTCTCGCTTTTTACCTTTGTGTGTGTTTAATTGTGTTTGTGTCTTACTATTGCACACAAACACATAGTGTTTCACCTTCTCTTAGCTACTGAGGTCCTAAGAGGCTGGTTTTGGTGTTTTGGAGCTAGATTCAAGCCAAGGAGGGCTGTTGGAGCATCATTTGTGAAGGTGATCTACAAGGGTGAGAAACTTCCCTTTTATTCCCCATTTTTGCATCGCTTTTCTACCTATCTTAAAGCTGTTTTCGTGCTTATTGTATAAAACAAAAAGTTCTGTTTTTTAGCCCTCTTGATTGTTTATTAAGAGTGATTTGTGGTTTGGGTTTGTTTGACCCCTCCTAAGCCTTGTAAGGCTCCTTTTTGTGCTATTTTTGTGCAAGTTTCGAGACTTTGGTGTTTGCGCCTCTTCACCACTGAAATCTTGAGGGATTTTAGTGGTGAAGATGGTGCCTTGAAGTCTCCAAAAGGGGAGGGCTACCCCCTCTCCTTGTTGTCCTTGAAAGGGACCCTTTTGGCCTCTTGAGGGAGCATCATGTTAGGGTGTGTATTGATCATGTCTTGGCTATTTTCCATGCTTATTATGCCATGATATAACCTTGTTGTGTGTTGGTTTTGGTACACCGTGCATACTTAGCATACCTACCATGTAATGTCTTGTTATTGCCTTAATATGCCTTAGGTTGTTAGCCTTTGCTCTAGCATGTTTTAGGTTTAGCCTTGTGAAGGTTTTGTGCTCATTTTGCCATGTTTTAGGTCTGTCCATAGTTGTTTGGGTTGATCTTGGCATGCGTAGTATAGCTCCTTTGTATTCGAGCTTGTATGCTTCAAGTATGTGAATGTGTAGTATGTGTTGCTTGCATCATTTCGGTGGTTTGGAACCACCCTACACGTTATTTCAGTCCCTTTGACATGCTCATATGTTTGCCTTGGATGCCTCTTTGAAGCTTTGGAAGCTTGCCTTGCATGCTCCATGTTTTAGCATTTATGCATGCCTTTAAATTCAAACCATCTAGATGTTATCTAGTTGGTCTTTTGGGCTTAGTTTCATGTGTTAAAACTCTGTTTTTGGTTGCCTAAGTCCTGCCATGTGTGGTTGTACTAAGTGTAGTCCATTGCCTCTTTGGTGAGCCTTGAATGCTTGGACCATTGTTGCATGTTTAGCTTGCCCTATTGCTTGGTTTGGCACCATGTTTTAACATGATTTTCAGAGCTTATGTTGCATGCTAATTGTCCATGATATCCCTTTTCAAGTGTGCCTTAGAGTTGCTTATTTAATGCCTAAGTGTTGGTCTAACTTACTTGCATGTGTGTATGTATGTTTGATCCCAATTCCTTGGTTTTTGGCCACTGTTTTAGGCCTATTTAGAGTTGCCTAAATCATGTATAAGTCCACCTTTTCATTAGTTTGCATTGCCTCATGTTTGCTTGTATGTTTGCATAAGTGTCTTGCCATGCCATGTTGCATCCTTAGCTTGCATGCCTAGGTTGCATTGCATCTTGCATGCATGCCTTGTTCCTTGACTTGGTGATAGGAATTGGGCCTTGGTTCGTTTGTTTGGTTTGCATTTCATTTGACATGAAAGTTGCACACTTGATTCTTTGGGCCATCATGCATGGAAATGCGTGATTGGCGGTCCGAGAATCGAGACACATGCCCTTTTGAGTCACAAACATGATAGGGGACATGATTGGTGCATACATTGCTTGAATTGTATTGCCATGCAAGTTCTGTCCTCTGCCGCTGTGAGTTGCAGGTTCTGCAGGCATTCTTTGCCGACCGGCAGTAAATCACCAGCCGATGGATTCATTTTGTGCCGGTGACCACAATTCACTGCCGGTGGTAATTCTACTCAGCCGGTGGTGATTTCCAATATCCAAAGAAGCATCCTTGAGACTTTGGCAGTCTTCAGAGAGGCAGAGCAGGGAAAACAAAGGCAGACTATGCATGGCTGTGCACTTCCGAGCAGGACCCGAGCATGCGCTTCATCTGGCTCTCCTCCCGAGGCGGTTTACTGTTTTTCCTAGTTTAAATTAGTTTGTTAACTGATTAGGCAATTTGTAATATTTAATTAGCTTGTGTAGTTAATTAATTTGTATTATTTATTTGGTCCCTCCGGGCGAGGGCAAATCTGTAATAAGTGTGTGTGAGTGGTGTGTATGTCTTCCAATCCCCACTTCTTTCTTCCCTTTTATTTACCTGCTTATGATGGTAGACTAGGGCATATTTAAAATTAGCATACCTTATGCTATGCATGCGTGCATTCATGCATTTGTACTGCATGCATCAGGCTCGGTACATCACGCTAACTGCATTTGTACTTCAATTCCAAATTGAATACGTGCATCAATTGACTGCATTTCACATGCCATCCTTACGTTAGCCGAGCCTACTCTGATTACATCCTGTATGTGTTGCATTAGTCAATTTGACATGAACTAGGATCACGCATGTTTGCTAACTAGTTTATTGTTTTGGCATGGAGTACGATGTAAGTATTTTGATGCTTTAGCATACCGTATGCGTGTGAGTGTTGCCATGATAGCATGTTTACCATGTGGCTAGATGCTTATGTGATAAACCGTTTGAATGCCTGTGGGTGAATGTTGGATTGTCTGAGTTGGAAAAAACTCATTGAAATCCGCATTTTAGCCTACTTGCGAGTAGCAAATTCCAAAACATTTTTCAAAACAAACGGATACGCAATGCTTTTTCCTAAATTAGGCAATCTAGTCTATACTTGTTTGCTGCACGCATAACATAGTAATGCTAGGCTAATAATTGGTTTAAGAACATATAACGTTTTCAAAAACGGATATCACGGTTAGTAGAGGCCGGTCTTCAGACCGGGCGAGAGGGGATGCTCATAGCTGACCTTCCCCAATCGTACCCTAGCTCCCGAGCCGAGACAACTCCGGTGATGACGGACATGTGGCCTTCGGCACCGAGTCAGGGTTTCCTAAATTCTCCCATTTTAAAAATATTTAGGTGGCGACTCTATATCTGGCAAAGCAGTTCATGTTTGGCACTTCTTTCAAAAAAAATCTGTTTTTCTCAAAACGATTTGCCGGATTTGGACTCTTTGGTTCAGATTAGGAACCGTGACAATTCGAGAGTCCGAACTGTAGTGAGCCCACAGACGAACAGAACGGGACTCACCCTCCCGGGCGTTCGGGGACGTCTACATAGGGCCACCCCGGTTTCTTGTGTTTGGTTTGGTAGTGGTACCTTGGCCCTGTTTTTTCTCGGTCAAGAGAGCCCTGACTCTGTTCCTTTTGGCCATCTCTTCTTCAGCAGTCAGTGGGATTAGTATAATTTGTGGCAAGGTTGGGTCTGGTTCGGGGGCGTCCTCCAACAAAAAGTCAGTTACTCTGGCTTTTCGGCGGCCGTTGTATCTGTATGTCGGTTCGAAATTTAGAAGTTTGGCCCAATTTCTTTCTGGAAAACGAAGTGCGGTGCAGATAGTGTTCAGATTGGGGTAACTGTACAAGGATTGAAGATGGGCTGAATCTGCATAAAGAAGATAAACTGTTAGTTCGGTTCAGGAGTAGGTAACCGAAATAAAAAAAAGCATGCCAACAAACCAAAGTAATCATACCAGGTTCTCCTTTATTCCAGTTTATACTTCGGCCAGAGATTTGGGCTTGTTGGTCTTCAAAATTGCCAGACACCCAGAAAAAGTCATCATCATTCAAGTCTTTGTCCGGTATGTCTTTTATTATTTTTTCTCGGCGGCGGCGTATTCTAAGATAGTAAACCCAGCCGTCTTCTTTTGACCCTATGGAGTACTGGTGGAAGATTTCGGCTAAGCCGAGATTAATGCCAGCTCGGCGGTTTAGCTCGGCTATGCCCATTATTATGTGGTATGAGTTGGTGGAAAGCTGGGTTTGGCATATTCTCGTTTGCCTAAGGAATTCACAAATTAAGAGTTGGACTGGAAATCTTAGTCCGGTTTCTATTATTGATAAAAGGGTAAAGGGTACAAAGCCTTGGTTTCCCCAAGGTATAACATCTTTTTCGGCTAAGGTTAGGTGGACATCGTCAGGGATGTTATAATCCCTTCGGAATTCGGCCAAGCCACCTGGTGTTTCTACTAAAAACCTATATTTACCCATTTACTCCTAAGTTATGTATAAATTATGCTTGGTGCTAGCTCAGCCGGAAAATGTTGCTGTGTAGCTCGGTTGAGCGATCAAAAGGAGTGCCTGGGCAACCTAGGTCTGCAAAGTGAAAAACAGAAGTGTTAAGCACAGATCTTTAGACCATGCTACAAAGTAAAAACAAGTTAAGTCCTACTTCGGCTTTGTGAAATGTTGCAGGTCCTATCTCGGTTTGAGCAAGGTGCTTGGTAGCTCGGTTGGGGCAAGTGATTTGTTAGACCGGTTGAAATTCTAGGGGCAGCTTTCTTAGTTCGGTCTGAACTACGAGTGCTGGTTTAGCCCTAAGATAGTTCGGTCAGAATTGAGGCCTTCAAACACACTAAGTGCAGATCTAGTTCGGTTTGTTATCTCGGCTAAGATAAATCAAAAAAGATGGTTTTTTGACTTGTTAAAACTACTGGTATGGTACAAGTGTTGGTTCGGTTGAATGGTCTGGCTAGACTTACACATAGCATAAACAGTATCTTAGTTCGGTTGAGACGTGTTTATGAATCAAACAGAGTATTCTACAGATTGCTTCGTAAAGTTCATGGGGTTCTCATGAAGTTTTTTCCCAGAAAATAAGGCAACAAAAAAGCAAAAACAGTGTTTCGTAAAAACACATAAATAGATTGCTGTGGATTGTATAAAGTAAATATGAAAACAACAAAAGCAAGAAAGATGGATTTGAGTAACTTACCAGATGAAGGAGCACTGAAGATGAAGCAATGGCAGTGAAGAACACGAGCTCCTTAGTAACAAGAAGGAATGCGAGAAAGAGAGAGAGAAGATGTAAATAGGAAGATGTAATGATTCAAGAAGAGAAACAAAAGGAGTTTGTTTTGATGCGAGGCCCAAAATTTGGGCGGGACTGTTCAAAAAACACGAGGTACGATGACGACGTGACAGCTACCTTCAGCCAATAAGAGTATGCCACGTGTCCTAGGGATTAGAAGCGATTCAGTTGCTGTGATTGAAGAGACGTTTGAACCGGACAGGTACAGACCGGTGTGAGCCTAGCTCGGCTGGAAAGGCTAAGAGGCTTAGCTCGGTAGTAAGGTTAAAATTTTTTAGCTCGGCTGGAAGACAAGGTAATCCTATCATGCTGCGCAGATGGAATTAAGGGGCAATTGAGAGGGTAATTTGTATGAATAAATTGGGCCGAGATTGGGTAATAGGCCGCTTTGGGCCGTAGTAAGAAAAGCGGAGTAAAATGGTTTTTTTTATTAGCTCGGTCCAAGAAGGCCTTGTTGTTATCTCGGTCGCCACGGCCAAATTGGTTAGTTCGGTCATGGCATGCAAAGCCGAGGTGGACGTGAGGAAGTATACTGAGCCCTCTTCAGGACTTGGTTTTGGGTTAGTTCGGCGTAGGCTCTTCTATGGATAGCTCGGTTTTGGCATGTGAAGCCGAGGTAGGGGAAAAGCAAGGAATAGCCAAACTAACAGTTAGATCGGTTACGCCAGTCAGTCTAGCATGGCAATGTTATTTCGGTTGTATGGTAGTCCGGCCATGGTATAACCATCTCATTTGGTTTAAGCAGTGAGGGGGTGTTAGGAGGACTCTACATGGAGGAGTAAGAGTCCTACTTGGATTGTGCCACATGGAACCTATAAAAGCTCACAAACATCACCTATGGAGAGGTAACACAACTTTGATTCCTGAATACACAGAGCTTTTGTCTACTTGTCTATTTTGCTGACTTAGGCATCGGAGAGGTTTCTGGCACACACCCGCCGGCTAGCTCACGTTTGTGTTTTCAGGGAGTAAAACGACGACGTTTGGAGGAGCGCAGACTTGATCAACAGGATTATATGACAAGGTTTATTTCTTTCCCGTACAGTACACGTTCTATAGTATTTCCCTATAAATATATTTATAAATTTATGTAAAATACAAATGGTTTCTTATAATTTTAAAACTTACATCTCACCCCTTGAAGTTTCTAATCGCATAATAAATAATTCCTTTTATTGATAAATTATCTAGTTAATTAACAAGTTTTAATGAACTTAGAAATGCATTTCAATTAACAATTCATGTAATTTTATTATTGTATAGAAGAGTAGTTAAGAATTTTATTTTCTTTGCTAATTTTGTCAAATACAAAAATTATGGCAATGGAGTATTTGTAATTTATAAAATTACAAATAACAATTCATATTTTAAGAAATCTCATGGAGTGTATTTGTAATTCACCATTTATTTTTTAAATTGGACAATTTAAATTTATAAAATAAAATATAATCTATTTTATTTATTCATCGATTTTTGATGAAGTTGCTTTTCTGCACAAAAGGTCTTTATTGTCAAATTTGCAAAATCAACCGTTCAAATTATTCTTATAATGTGATTCACAAAATAAAATACAAAGAAACATAAGAAATGTAAGCACAGAGAGAAGTCAAAAGTTAAAAATTATTTGGCAAATGGGTCAAACAATTATATAAATAGGTGAAAACTCACAAAAGAAAAAAAAAATAAATAAAATATAAAATAATAGAACTTTTGGGTATAATTATGAAACTATTTATGTCTTCTCCAATTTCTTACGAAAATAACACTAACCACTTCCTCTGCCCTCATTTGTTACTACTATCGTCACCACTTCCTTCGTTCTCTCTCACTGGTTATAGTACTTCCCGACCTACCCCAACACTCTGTCACTTATTTCCTACTCATTACGGTAACCTCCGTTTCCTTACAACCCATCTTTATTGCTCATTTACTGATGGGTCATTTTACACACCAAAAATAAACACTAAATTATACCCAAATTCCTTAGAATAATGGCAAGTTCAGGTATTGATCCACAGTAGAGGTGTTTAGCGGATATACTGATTCGCCCAAACCGATTGAATCGAAACAAGCCGCTACATTTTAGACGGATGCGTGATGACAAGCTAACGAATATGGATTAACTTTCTCCAATCCGCCTAGTTTTGGATGGATGGCGGATTGGAGGTTCCCATACCGCAACCAAACCGCGAGCACCCCTACTAGCAGTAGTTTCATGTTAAATAGACTCTCACTAGGATGTGCATCTACCTAGGTGTTGTCAACATTTACAACTCTTGTCGACTACAATTCAGCAAAGTCTTGTCCCAGCAATTTGTTGTCATATTTGTGAATCTTTTTTCTGCATTATCAAAGGTCAGATTCTCATTGAACTACATGCAACATGACGCAGGATCTTTCAAATTTAAGCATCAAATCTATGGTTGGACAACTGTAAATATGAATGTCATAGATCATGAATGATTAGGGATGTAAGGCATATGCTTTAGGACTGGATAGATGGTTTATATGGGCTGAATTTGTGAGCTTATTAAAGGTTTATGATCAAAGTATCAAACCAGCTAGAAGGTCTGTAAATGCAGAGAAAACTTCAAGATAATAAGGAAATAAAGAAGAAAAATAGACGCAAAAGTGTAGACACTCACACCTAAGGAATGTTGTATCTGACATATTGTAGTGTTTATTAATAAGACAGATTGGATTGTTAAAAAAAATAAAAAATAAAAAAATTATGTCGACAGTTTTTATTATGTTAAAAATTGGTAAAATGTAAAACTGTCAAACCGATTTGCATCCATCTGCATCCGCTAGTCCAGCGGACGGTTGCTGATTGATTTTCTCCAATCCATCTACTTTTAGACGGATGGTGGATTGGAGGTTCCCAAGTCATACCTGAGCCGCGAGAACCCCTAATCCATAAGGACTAATGTAAAATTAAAACTAATTTAACTTGCAAGATTCCTAAATTAATTTCGATAAAAATATTTATGAGAACTATATTGAGACTAGAATTAAATTGAAAAGAAAAATTAAATTAGCAATTGTGAGAGCCAGAAAAAAATATATATCAGCTTATTGGGCTAACCCAAATAAGGCCTGCCAAGGGGCTAACTATTGGGCTTATTCGGCCCACCCTCCACCTATAAAAGGAAGGCACGTCATGGCATATAGGTTCATGGAACTATCTTCGTTGAATCTCACTAATAATCCATGACAGAGGATATTTCATGGTCTTACAATTGGCACCATCTGTGGGAAACGTCTGCAAGAGTTCAACGAAGAAAAGAGCAAACATGTTCTTGTAAGTAAAAATTTAATAACACTTTTGATCTTGCTCTTTGAAAATTATTGTAAGATTGGTTCTTGGATTGGATATACTTATGTTTGTGCTTACAAAATAGAGCTTTTTGCTTACTATGAATCTTCATTAAAAAGGTTTAAAACATCATAGAATTCATGGTCTACTTTGCATTTTCATTGTCTCTCTCTAAAACTGGGTTTCGCACTGTTGTTTGTAGGAGCTTCTTTTCGGCATTATACAAAGAGTTGCTCAGCCGAACCCACTCCTAGCATATTTATTTATTCTTTCACAAGAGTTTATTGATTCTTGAAGATATACATGTTATGTGCTCATAATTAACAGGAATTAAGGAATTATGTTTTGTGGCTCCACAACTAAAAAACCAAATCGCTCACGTCTTTCATTCGCAATAATTTAAGCTTTATATATTTCTATGATGTCTCGGCAATCATACCAGCTGTTAGCATGATCAACAAATTACCGACGCCATGCCGAACATCACCCCAATTCTTCGCGTCATCGGCAAGACAAAAAGAAGTTGCCGATCGCAGGTTTCGGCACATCAAAATTCAAAACGAGTTGCCGACAAGCATTTGTATTGTTTCCAAGGAATTAATCTTTATCACCTAAACTTCGCGTGAGGCACCCCGGTAGATACAACCAATTCGGCAGCCATATATATACATCTATATGTAGATATATCTTGAATGGCTTATAATATTTCCCCAAGCTTTTCATTCTATTTCTCTAATATAATTTCATGATCATTAACAATTTTGCATGAAAAGTTTCCTCTGCAACGAAGTTCCATTTACATGGTCTAACGGAACTCGGCCAACTGAAAATGATTACACAAATCAACTACAATTCCGCCGCCGAGAAAATATTTCACACTTAAGCATGGCCACCTACCAACTCGAACTCGCTAACTAGTTCTACTCGACGCCGAGACTACATAGCACACGAGTGCCTATTTCAACTACACGATGGCTAAACTCGACATCACTACTGAGCCCACTGCTGCTCGTCCATCTCTCTCGGCAATAACGAAAGCATTATATTTGCCTTTGGTAGTTGTTCGGCATAGTATTTTGCATATCAACTCAACTTCAGCAACATTATTCGGCTTCATCAACCTTTTTCGGCAGTGCATCAACTTTACTCGGCAAGATTATTCGGCACCATTATTAATTCAACATTATGCATGAACATTATTCGACAGTGCATCAACTTTATTCAGCAACATTATTCTGCAACATTGCTTACTCGGCTGTCACGACCCAAACCCGGCCCTATGGGTTTAGCACCGTAACCGGCCAGTAATCCGAGATTACCGAAGGCCTGCTGAACAGTAATACAGTAAAACAGAGTACAGGGCCTGGCGAAAGCCAAAACAGTAAATAAACAATGCCCAATGAGCTGCGACAGTCTATATGAAAAGATTTTTCATACATTTATACGTAAACAGTACAGAACGGTATGCACAATATTTACAATCATTCAGACTAGGGACTCAACCCTAGGTAACAATACGGTAAACATTCAGTCTATACAAAACAGTGAAACAGTACAAAAGGGGGAGTTGTAAAACACCCCTAAGCCCGAACACGTTAGGCTCGGAACCTCGCAGTGAGGCACAAAGGCTGGCTTGACAAAATTGGAGTAACCCTGACGCCTCTAGCTTCAATCCGGTGCCTGCACACCTACATATATATATGAGCAGTGAGCTAAAGCCCAGTGAATAACATAAAGCGTAAAGGGGTTTAGAATGAATGTCCTTACAGTAATGAAATCAGTTCATTAAACAATACTTCAGTCTTTCAGTCAGAACAGTTATTCAATCATATGTGGTACATCCATTAGCATAGCAGTAAACAGTAGGTCTTAAAGACCGAACAGTAGTGATGGCCATCAATCAGTAAACAGTAGTGGTTCCACGAGGGAACCGACAGAGATCTCTGTAACAGTAACAGTCAGTAACAGTAGTTGCTAAGGATGCCACAATACAGTTCAGAATAGAGGACATACATTCATTCAATTAACAGTAACAGTTCAGAAAGCAGTACAGTTCAATTGTTCAGAAAATAATCATTTTGAACATATCTTTACACAGTTGTTACTCACAGAGTTCGGGCTACAGTATGCTAGAGCGTGCCTCTCCAGTCGCCAACCTTACACAGTTAACAGATTGAACACACGCTAAGCTACACAGCTGGGAAAGATAATAACTTAACCCCTAATGCCTCGGTGTGTTCTACATCTATATCCTCAACAAGATGTCTACAACTAGGCTTAAGAATGCCTAGAATGAGATGAGGATGCAAAGATGCACATTTAAAAGCATTTTCAGAAAAACAGAGTTCCGCTCGAGCGCAGGTTTCCCCGCTCGAGCGGTAATGCAACAAAGGTACACGCTCGAGCGTAAACTTTCCCGCTCGAGCG
This sequence comes from Camellia sinensis, assembly GCF_055761805.1. NCBI lineage: Eukaryota > Viridiplantae > Streptophyta > Magnoliopsida > Ericales > Theaceae > Camellia > Camellia sinensis. The sequence continues at coordinate 39,552,741 of NC_138961.1, read as the reverse complement.
TACTGTAAAAGTACTGGATGGGTGAAATCTCCGCTCGACGCCTGCTCGAGCGTGGGACATGACTCCGCTCGAGCGCCCAATCCTCCGCTCGAGCGGACTGCAAAACAGTGCAGAGAGATGCTGGATGCTCGGATTCCACGCTCGAGCGCCACTTTTCCCGCTCGAGCGTAAGTGCAAAATCTGGGAATTCCAGATTGCACCTCCAAGCTCCAACTCACACTCAAATGCATCAAAACCAATCCTCTTGGGCCCATTTTCTGGAAAACATTTATAAACACATAGTATAATATGGTTCAAAGCTCAATTTTGAGAAATCAAAGCCCAAGGGTGTTTAATTCAAGCTCAATTTCAAATCATTTTCAAGAACAATCTTCAAACATGACATGCATGATCTTTAAATAACTTTCAAGCTTCAAAACATGCTCTAGTGAGCCAATTGATTCACAAACAAGATGAAAACATGGACCATTACAAATTTATGGACATGCATGTGACAATTTGCCATGAATTCAACTCAAAATCCAACAATTCAAACATGCATGCATGAATTATGTTCCATTTCAACATGTATGAACTAAAACAAGACTTAGCTCCTTAATTTGACATGAATCATGCAAGAACAAGCTCAATTCATAAGCAAGAGGGTAATTACTCTACCTTAGGTCTTGAATTAGAAGACTAGGAGCTCAATTTAGCAATCTACACTTCAGTTCTCTTCAAATTCTAAGCAATATTGAGATGAACTCAACTCCTCAAGTCTCTCTCTCTCTATGGTCGGCTAAGGGTCTCACAAATAGGCTAAAGAAATGTTTGATTCAATGTATAAGGCTAAAGTGTGTGTGTGAGATAGTGGTCCACTAGGGGTAGTTCGGTAAATAAGGCCAACTCTGCAATTGATCAATATTTAATCTAATTTAATCATACCTAATCAGTTTTCAGATAATTATACCATAAAATCATATTAAATATGACGATCATAATACACTAACCCATTTCCGGTTCGGCCGCCGATAAGGCCTTCAATTAATAGTTTAAACATAAAACATGAACAGATCAAACAAACAGTCAACAGATAGAATGCAATTCAAACAGATGTATTCAATCCATTCAGTTTCAATTTCGGTCAGTCAGTTCAGTACTTTTATTCAGTTCAATTATCAGTCATGATCAGTTCAGTTTAACGGTAATCGATGTTTATCGCAATTAATCAGTCATTAATCGGTAAGCAGTATGAGGGTTGTTACATCGGCTTACTCGGCAAGACTACTTAGCCACATATTAATTCATCTACCTCTTTGGTATGACTCGTGATTTAATTCTAGAAGTACAACAATCTTGCTCAGTGTTACTATCTCGGCATCAAACTAGCATCTCGGCTTGCTGAAATCCATATTTGAACCTACCACAGGATTCATATTAGCTCAAAGAGTCCAAATACGCCAACTAGGAGTCACAATTTAACCAAAGTTCACTGATAATTGCGAAACAGACCAAAACTTTCAGCACACTGACATTTATTATATTATCGAAATCAAGTTTTGACCATACTAGTGTGAAGTACTCATTGAGGTGAGTCCAACGCAACAAACCGCATCAAAATCAGAGTTCAAACGAAGCCGTACAAGCTCATCGAAGTTTGCTGAGCAACGTCATTATTCCGTCTTAAAAGACGACTGGATTTGGAGTTGGCCAACTTAACAAATTATTGTGTGCATTGCAGCTAAGTTGCCTTCTGTCATAGCTGAACAATCAAGTTCAAATATATAATGTGTAAAATATATATATAAGGATCTGAGGTGGCAAAGTGGTTAAGTATTAAATTTTTTTCACAATGGCATGAGTTCAAATCTTTTAGGCAGCAACTTTACTTATATTTTTTGCCAAGCCATCAAGCCGAGCTGTATATTTTTTGCCAAGCCACTAAGCCGAGCCGCGAGCCATCAAGCCGAGCCATCCAATGCAGCATCTATCAGAGGAATTATCCATTGCTTCGCGGAGCCTAATTCTTCACCAATCTGAGCCGTCGGATCTATTTTGGCTAAAATTACACCATCCGGAGTCCGATTCCAATGATCCAATAGTCGTTTCTAACTATTTGAAGTCTTCTAAACACATCCGTAAGGTCTGATTTTGTACATTTCATACCAATAATTTGTAAATTTTATATGCAGTACCACATATCGCAACTCCAACAACACTTTTGTCGCCTAGCCTGGCATTTGATCAATGTTGAATTCAATAATTTTGGCGTCTAACCGCCACTATAGCCACCTGCATCATTTTGCAATTTTGGCTCAAGTCTATTCCGAATTCCTTCCGAATCACCCTTATCCTTCGAAAGCAATGGGGCAACACGACAATGGAAACAATTTTACAACTAATTCCATGACCGTTCAATATGGCGATGGTACAATTTAATCGGCTTAACGCTCCTTTAATGCTCCTCGCCGAACTCACTAAACAACTCTTACACTCACTCGGCACTTTCAATTCGACAACTTGGCAGTTCAATCTCCATTCAGCCGTGTCAAAACCAACTGCGCAAAACCTATGCGTCATTCGGCAATTCTTCGCATATTTTGCGTGCCGTCATTTTTATAGCTTTTACAGCTTTCCACTTTTTGTGACCAATATATCTACATTATTTGCGTGTAGTTTTTCGCCTATTTACTTTTACAACGATGCACTCCGCACTCACCCAGGGGTTATAATACCGCGGCCTACGCCCTTACCCGAGGGTTATAATACCGCAGCCTACACCTTCGCCTAGGGGTTATAATACCATGGCCTACCGTTATAGAGATAGTATTACTCACTGAGCTTTAGCTCACCCCTCTCTCTTATATACATATATTTGTACATACATTCATACATACCTGTATTCATCCAATCATTCATTCATTTATGTTATTCATTTATCAAATGTATTCTTTGTCAAGAAACCTAAAATTACTTTGAACAGCATAACTCGGCAATAAAAACTCTTATTCCTTCTACCGAAGACAATGAAAGTTTTGGGGCAATTGTGGGAGCAAAAAATATATATATCAGCTTATTGGGCTAACCAAAATAAGGCCTACCAAGGGGCCAACTATTAGGCTTATTCGACCCACCCTCTATCTATAAAAAGAAGGCATCTCATGGCATATAGGTATGATTTTTCTCTACACTTCACTCACAAAACTCTTTACAATTCTTGATTCTTCATTCATGGATTCTAACTTCATCATTGGAGTGTCCTCGACCGGTAACCCCGGTTGGGTGGCATCAACCATATTTATCTCTTGCAGGTTTATGGAACTATCTTCATTGAATCTCACTAATAATCTATGTGAGAGGATATTTCATGGATTATTAGTGAGATTCAACTATCTTCGTTGAATCTGTGTGCTCCAAAATTTTGAGTTTATTCTGCTCTTTCACTTTTAGATCTAAGTGTAATATTTATTCTTACACTTTCATATCTACTCTTTGCAAGAGAATTATTGTAAAAGAGTGAAGAAATTTTGTAAGAGTGAGTAATTTATTGTTGAGTGAAGTTAAATAAATAAAAGTAAGACCTATGCAAAATCCACAAGCTTGGTGAAGCCTTAGTGGTGTATTGATTCATTTTGATAGTAGAGAAATTCTCAAGGAGGTTCCTTGGGGAGTGGACGTAGGCTCGGTGTACCGAACCACTATAAATCTCAGTGTTTGATTTTCTCTCCCTATCTCTGTTACTTTTATATTCATAATTATTGTTCTATTTTTCACTTGTTAAAATTTTGAATATAGTGTTTATTATTTTTTAATATTGTAACATTTTTTTAATAACCTAATTTCCCCCATTCTTGGGTTACCTACCTGGGATAACAATTTGTATCAGAGCCTAGACTCTAGTTTGTGTGACTTAACCGTCTTAGAGTAGATCATGGCAACATCTAGTTATTCCTTACCTAAGGGACAAACATTTAATAGGCAACCACTGTTTAGCGATACAAATTTTAGCTATTGGAAAACTAAGATGATCATATATATTCAATCTAATGATTATGAATGCTGGAAAATTATTTGCAATGGTCCAAAAATTCCTACTAAAACTGTAGATGGCCTTAAGGTACCAAAACCTGAAGATGAGTGGAATGAATTAGATACTAGAATGGGCTAAATTAATGTCAAAGCCACAAACATGTTGTACTGCGCCTTAGATGCCAACGAGTTCAACAGAATCTTCACATGTAAGATCGCAAAAGAAATTTGGGATACGCTTATAGTGACTCATGAGGGAACCGAACAAGTTAAAGAATCTAGAGTCAGTTTGCTAGTCCATAATTATGAACTCTTTAAAATGAAACCAGATGAAACTATTCCTCAAATGTTTACTCGTTTTACTGATATTATTAATGGTTTAACTTCTCTTGGCAAAATATATGCTGAAATTGTAAGAAAAGTGCTTAGGTCATTGCCAAAAAGTTGGGAGACAAAAATCATTGCCAATATTGAAGCCAATGATTTATCAAAGCTAAGTGTAGATGAGTTAATGGGATCTCTCTTAGCTCATAATGCAACAAGGAAAGGAAGAGGAGGCAAACAATAAGAAGAAATGAATAGCCTTCAAATCCACCTTAAAACATCAAGATGATGAGGAAGATAATTTGGATGATAATGAGGAAATGACGTTCATCACTAGGAAGTTTAAAAGGTTTGTGAAAAAGAAACAAGGTATGCGAAAAATTTTCAGAAAAGAGTTCAACAATAGAGATTTTCAAAGGGGAGAAAATCACAAAAAATCTGAAATTACCAGCTACAAATGCAACAAACCTAGACATTACAAATCAGAATGTTCGGAACTTAAGAAACAATTTAAGAAGGATAAGAAGAAAGCCATGATTGCAGCATGGGGAGAAGATAGCGATGAAAGCGACTCAAAAACTGAAGTTTACAAAAATGAGGTTGCTAACCTATGCTTAATGGCACTTGGAAACGAAGATGAGGTAAATGAAGAATATTTTACATTTGATGAATTACAATCAGTTTTTGATGAATTACATGCTGAATTTAAGACATTTAGTTTGAAAAGTAACTGTCAAAAGAAAATGAATCTTTAACTTCCAAGATAAATGCTTTAGAAAATGAAGCCATGAAAATAAAAAAGGAAAATGAGATTTTAATTTGAAAAGAGTCTTCAATTTTTGAAAAAAAAATTAGTTGTATTGAAAAAAGAAAATGAGTCTTTAAAAAAGGAGCAAATTATTTTGAAAGAAAATATTAAAGACTTGAAAAATACTCTTTCAAAATTCACTCAAGGTAGAGAGACTTTAGATAAAATTCTTAAAAATTAAAATCGTACTTTTGGTAGAGTCGGAATTGGATATAAACTTTTTTCAAAAGTAAAAATGATCAAAAATGGTTTTGTGTATGCATCTTCTAGTCACTCTCATCTCACATGTCATTTTTGTGATACAAAAGGTCATATTTCACCTTCATGTCCTGTTAAAAGAAATCCTTTTACTAAAATAAAAAAGATGTGGGTCCTTAAGGACATTTCAAAAGTGTCAAATTCTAACTTTTATGGACCCAAGAAAATATGGATACCAATAGAAAAAAATCAAATTTTTGTAGATATATTTCAAGACAAAATCCTGTAACGATAAATGGTATCTTGACAGTGCATGTTCGAGGCACATAACCAGAAATAAAGGTATGTTCGCCATATTCCAACCAAAGGATGGTGGATATGCGACTTTCAGCGACAATAGTAAGGGTAAAATCATTGGTGTAGGAAGTATTGGTAAAAATCCTTCTTCTATTCTTAAAAATATTTTATTTGTTGAAGGTTTAAAACATAATTTGCTTAGCATTAGTCAATTATGTGGTAAAGGTTATAGAGTTATTTTTTAGAAAACTCATTGCACTCTTGAGAACATCCTAGAAAACAAACCTTATTTGTAGGTTATAGACATGAGAATGTATAAGTGTTTGATTTGCATGATTTATCTTCTCATTTTAATATTAAATGTTTATCTGTTATAAATGATAATGGTTGGCTTTGGCATTGAAGATTATGACATGCTCATTTTGATTTAATTTTCAAACTTTCAAAAAAATCAGTTAGTCATTGGTTTACCAAAAAACATTTTTGAAAAAGACAAATTTTGTGATGCATGCCGATTTGGAAAACAAACTAGAATTTCTTTCAAATCCAAAAACGATGTTTCAACTACTAGACCTTTTGAACTCTTGCATATTGATTTATTTGGACCATTTAGAACATTAAGTTTGGGAGGGAAATCTTATGCTCTTGTTTGTGTTGATGATTATATTGGATATACATGGGTTTTATATTTGACAGACAAAAACAAAGCTTTTTACAATTTCTCAAAGTTATGCAAAAGAATTCAAAATGAAAAAAATCTTAATATTTGTAGTATTAGAAGTGATTATGGTAGAGAATTTGAAAATGACGATTTTATTATGTTTTGTGATAAGTTTGGAATTGATCATAATTTTTCTGCCCCTAGAATCCTCATCAAAATGGTGTGGTTGAAAGAAAAATAGAACTTTTGAAGAAATGGCCCGTCCTATGCTTTGTGAAAATAATTTGCCTAAAAATATTTTTGGGCGGAAGTCGTTAACACTGCATGTTATGTTGTAAACCAAGCTATGATTAGATCTATTCTTAAGAAAACCCCTTATGAAATTTAGAAATGTAGAAAGCCTATTATTAGTCATTTGCGTGCATTTGGTTATAAATGCTTTGTATTGAATAACAATAAAGATAACTTAGGAAAATTTGATGCTAAATCGGATGAGACTATATTTCTTGGTTATTCCATTTCCAGTAAAGTTTATAGAGTATTCAATAAAGGAAGTCTACTTGTTGAAGATCTGTGCATGTTGTTTTTGATAAATCTAATAACATTATTTCCAAGAATCTTATAAGTAAAGATATTGCAGAAAAATAACCAAGCATGGAGAGCATTTACATAAAAGAAAATGAAGAAAAACCATTATGCGAACATGAAGAAGAAATGACAATGGAGAAACTTCAAGAAATATATGCTCTTTCAGAAAATGACTCAAATCTACCGAAAGAATGGAAGTATGCTCATGACCACCTCAAAGAACTTATCATAGGTGATGCGGCAAGGTATAAAAACTCATTCTTCTGTTAAAAATGTTTGTGGTAACTTACCGTTTGTTTCACAAATTGAACCAAAATTGTTTTTAGAAGCTGAAAATGATGAAAACTGAATTTTAACAATGCAAGAAGAATTAAATTAATTTGAAAGAAATGAAGTTTAGTTTTTAACCCCTCGACCTAAGGATCATCCCATTATTGGTGCAAAATGGGTTTTTCGAAATAAAATGGATGAATCCGAAGTTGTTACTAGAAATAAAGCTAGATTAGTAGCTCAAGGTTATAATCAACAAAAGGACATTGATTTTGATGAAACTTTTGCACCAGTTGTTAGATTTGAAGCTATTAGAATGTTACTTGCTTTTGTATGTTTTAAAGATTTTAAATTATATCAAATGGATGTTAAAAGTGCTTTCTTAAATGGGTACATTTCAGAGGAAGTTTATGTTGAACAACCTCCCGATTTTGAAAATCATAAATATCCGGATCATGTTTTCAAACTTTCAAAAGTCTTATATGGCTTAAAACAAGCTCTTGAAGTATGGTATGAAAGATTGAGTAATTTCCCACTTAACAAAGGTTTTTCTAGAGGAAAAATTGATACAACTCTTTTTATAAAAACCAAAAAGGAGGATATGCTAATTGTTCAAATTTATGTTCATGATATCATTTTCGGTGCTACTAATGAAAATTTTTGCAAAGAGTTTGCTAAAGATATGCAAGGTGAATTCGAAAGGAGTGTGATGGGGGAGTTAAATTACTTTATCGGTCTACAAATTAAACAAACCAAGGATGAAATCCATTTAAATCAGACAAAATATATCAAGGATCTACTTAAAAGGTTTGAAATGGAATCATTAAAGCCTGTAACAACTTTGGTAGATGAAAAGAAATATTGAGGTATGATCGGTTCCTTACTTTATCTTACTGTAAGTAGACACGATATAATGTTTAGTGTTTGTATATGTGCACGTTTTCAATCTGCACCAAAAGAGTCACACATCACCGCAGTCAAACGTATTTTCAGATATCTTGTTGGCACTCCAAATTTGGGACTATGGTATCCTAAGGAAAGTACCTTTGAACTTTTTGGTTACTTGGATGCCGACTTTGCAAGATGTAGACTTGATCGAAAAAGCACAAATGGTACTTGTCACTTTCTTGGACACTCACTCACTTCTTAGTCTTGCAAAAAACAAAATTTAGTGGCTTTGTCACTGCTGGGTGTTGTGTACAATTGTTTTGGATGAAACAACAACTTCAAGGTTTTGGACTTCACTATGATTATATTCCTATAAAATGTGACAACACAAGTGCCATTAACTTTTCAAAAAATCATATTCAGCACTCACGCACTAAACACATTGAAATAAAGTATCATTTTCTAAGAGATCATGTACTCAAAGGTGACACTGAACTTGAATTTGTGCCTACAAATTGTCAATTAGTTGACATATTTACCAAGCCTCTTAATGAAGAACAATTTTGTTATATTAAAACTGAACTTGGTATGATGAATACTCCTATATGATGTTTATTTTTTTTATAAATAAATAAATAATTAAAATTTAAAAAATTATATTTTATATATTCTCTCTCTCGCTCTAGTTCTTTCTCTATCACTCTCGCTCTGATTCTCTCTCTCTCTCTTCCTTTCATCCTCAGACACCATTTTCATCCTTATTATCGTCCACCGCCAGTTTCACCATCCACAACATCATCCATAAACTTCATCACAAATATCTTCAATCTATATACATTCACATCTGATCTAAACAAAATTCATCCCCAATCTTCTCCATCATTTCCATTCATCACCATTATCATCAACCCAAATTCCTCACCGATCTAACCAAAATCCATCCCAAATCTACATAAATCCATCATCGATCTACTACGATCTATCCCCGATCTACCGATCTTCACTGTTCTTTCCGATCCTCTTCACCGAGGGAAATCTACATCATCATCACGGTCTTACACCATTGTCACCGATCTTCATCGTTATCGACGAATTTTACATCCGCCAACATCTTTTCCCCTATCAATATGTTAAAATTATTTTTACACTTTGTTATATTTCTTATATAGTTGTATGTGGTAAAACTTTTTAGTATTTAATAACAACTACTTCTAACTGGTATGAAGAAATTGTTTTTATTTGTATTTCTCTTTTTATGCTAGTATACTTGGTGTAGTTGTTTATGGCCGGATCATAATGGCCCTTGGTTTTATAAATTGGTAATCATTTTCTTACAATTTGTGTAATTTTCTTTTGTGCATTAATATAGAGAGAGACTCGTATTATGTAATCTTTTGAGATTACATCAATAAAATAAAAATAAAACATAAAAATACGAGTAATCTTAAGAGGGTGTTTGTATATTCTGTGCATTATTTTAGGGGGAGTATATATAATTTTTACTTTATCTGCATCAACAATTTTTTTTTGCAAAGACAAAAAGTTTTTTCAAAGAGAAATGCTTGCAATTTTGTTTCAGAAGAAGAAAATATTACTCGATTAGATGTAAGTTTTTAGAAGGCTTCACTGATTTTTTTTCGTTTCACTTCTCTCAACAACTTTTCATGAGCCTCCTTTACGTGCCTCTCTTTATTTTCGACTTCTGTGAGTCTTGGCATTATAACTGTTGCATAATATTGCACCGCATTCTCTAACTATGAATTTTTTTTTTCTAGCTCTCACTTCTCCTGATGCATATTAGCCAGTTATTGTTTTAACATGCACACATCATCTCTTCATTGCTGATTTTCTTGTATTCTTGCTTGTAGTTGTCGCGCCATATTAGAAACTGCAGTCATTGCCTGTGTCCTAAGAGCCATACCATTGATATCATTCCGATTACCAACAACACTAGGACTCTCGTTTACAGGAATAGTGTGTGACTGCACCATTGGTAACCTCTCATTTGTCTGCATTACAGGCACCTTATGCATATCAGAACCATTGATCGCTAAGGTAATGAAAGACATGATTAAACAATATAGCGATCCCGGTATTCCCTGTTGTTATTGAACTGTAATCCGGACTTGGTTCCGTAGATTTGTTGTTGTCTTATCCTCTTTTCTATCCCTTACTCTTTATCTTAGAGTTTTGGGTTGTGTTGGACTTGTTGGGAATAAGTTGGTGATGTTTTAAAACTTAGAAATCCTTGCCCAGTTTTTGGTCCCTCCGCTCGAACGACTCTTTTGACGCTCGAGCGGGACTCTGTTGTTGCTTGTCCGCTCGAGCGGGGGTGTTGGCGCTCGAGCGGGGAAATCACCCATCCAGTATTTCGTCTGCAGGGGTATACGCTCGAGCGGGGGAGTTTGACGCTCGAGCGGGCACCATGTCTGTATAAGTTCTGGGAGCGTGCATCCGACGCTCAAGCGGGGGATTGGACGCTCGAGCGGGGATCTGTGAGTGACGCTCGAGCGGGGTGACTTTTATATAAAGCCGAGATCCGACCTTTTTGTTCACTTTTTGATTTCCTTTCTCTCTCTTACTTTTCCGAAAAGCCATTGGAGAGCACCTCACTCTAAAACCTAACTTCTCTCTTAGGATTGATCTAGCTAGAGTGTTTTCCTCACCTTGGGCCTTTGTAAGAAGTGTGTTGATCGTCGAAGGCTTCGTTGTGATCCAAGAAATTTGGGATTTGGAGCGCTTTGATTTCGGGTCATCTTCTCCTTTTGAGTTCTCCATTTGAGGTAGGGATTCTCCTTGTTCTTTTTCAATACTCCGTCTATAGATAGACATGTGGTAGTTTTGTATTGCATGAAAACCATACCTATGTTGGGTTTGTTTGAAAATCATGAGGAAACCTAGAGTTGGTTGATAAAAATGGATTTATTGTCTTTGGTTATTCAATGGACTATTTGTGGCGTAAAATATCATGTTGTTGTTGAAATGTAGAAAAGCCCTAATTTACATGTGTCATGTTAAATTAAAGGAGGGGTTTGTTCTTTGGGCAAATACTTGTGTATTTTGGGTCTCAAATGAGGTCCTTGTTGTTTATTGTTGTTGATTGAACCTTTTTGGTCAATGTCGAGAAAGAGGAAGAAAAACCCTAACTTAATAATTATGACTTAATTTGCATAATTAATTTGGAAGATTATGAAAGGAATGGAAGTGGTTTTGTAAAACAAAGGAATGAATTTGGTTTTGTAACAACAAAAGGGACGGAGTTGATTTTGTGAAAACAAAAGGGATATGGAATTTGTTTTGTGAAATGGGAAAGGTATTTTGAAATACGTATGAAAATTGGATTGTTGTTTTATGAGTGTGGAACACACACATATGTGGAATTGTATCTTGAACTACCATGTTAATGTTGTTGTCGGGTTTGTGGTCTCATAGTAATTGAGTCTTTAATAGATGTACTAAATATTTGTATCTAGAGGTTTTGTCCTTGGTCATCGGTGGAGGATGACGTGGTTGTGTTGAATTGTCGTGTATGCATTACACCATTGTTAATTGAACATCTTATATGATGAAATATTGAGATGCATTATATATGTATACTTGTTAGGGAGGAGAGAGGGGTTGTACTCCAGTGTGTGTGAGAAAATGGGGGATGGACTCCACATACTTATGTGTTTATATACTTTAGCACATTGTTTGTATCTGGATGGTTTATGTATATATGTTGTACATGTTGGTTATGCCCTGTTGCATTTCGATTGGTGGTGTTATACCTTGCGCTAAGAATCAGAGGTACCGTGACCTTCCAGCTAGCGCCTGGAGAACTGAATGCGCTGAGAATATAAGGTACCACACCCTTCCAGCTAGCGCCTGGTAAACTGGCATGTTGTTGTGAGAAGTGTCTTTGGCTTACTATGCGCATAGCTAGTAGAGCAAAGTTTGTTGTTGATATTTCAGTGTGTTTGGGAATATCATGGGTTGTGTTGATTACGGTTTTGGAGGGCCGAGTTGCCTCATTGGTTTATCTTATGCATGTCGGTGAGTTGTTATCTCTTTTCATAACAGTGCATGTATAGATTTGATTGTATCGGGAAGAAGCCAAAATGTCATCTTTGTCTTTTGGAAAGTGTGAAGGAGAACAGACTTTTTTAAAGAAATATATATATATACTTTGAAAAGGTGTATCTGTGTATGTTTAGAAAATGGAAGAGAGTAGTGGGCTTAGTGAATCTATTTCCTAAGGTATTGTTAATGTTATGAAAGATTGGGAACAGGGATTAATGAAAAGAAAAGGAAAGATGAATCGCCTATGGCGTTGATTGAAATGATTGTTTTCAAGAAAAGTTCATACATATATATTTTTTTGTATAAATTGTCACATTACTATTCTAGTATGAGAATGGGTGTTCATGATCATAGCTATCTGTATGTTGTTATTGTTGAGGGCCATGTTGAGTTCCCTACTGGACTATATGTTCATCCCACGTTGTTGAATATTTTTCAGGTGTTGAGCAGAATGTGCTGCAAGAATTGGGTCTTCTGATTTATTGGCCACGGGGCCTCTCTTATGTGGGCGGAATGTCATTGTTGTAAAAGGGTTACACCCTTCTTCTTGTACCTTATGTGATGTAAGCCCAAGAGCAATTCATTAAGTATGTTCATGTAATATTTACTTTGCATACGAATGGGAGTATTGTTAATCACTTCTACAGATTGAATGTATGAGTTTATTTCCGCATGTTATCCTTGAAATTGAATTAAGATTAATGAATTTGGTAATGATTTCGAGTAATAAAAAGTGGGGCGTGACAAACAAGAAGATAAAACAAAATTTTCTCTAACAACACTTGCCGATTTCGTATCTCTACCTATCCTCTTTGTCACTTTTTATACACGCCACCAATCGAATACTCGATATATATCTGCTCAAATATCTTGTTTGTCAACATTTCGGGTGCTAGAAATGCTCCAAAATCCCCACAATAATCTCAACAAGATCTAAGGATCATTATTATATTTTTGGCATCTCAGATTATTTTATCAAATGTGTTTGTTTCCTATCTCTATAATTTATTTTGATGATGTCAAAGGGGGAGAAAAAAATATGATTTTATGCATGCATGTGTTTTAAATTATCAAATATCTTGTGTTGCAGAATTATAAAATAACTTGTTAATTTTTATTTTGTGTCAAATCCATACAAATATTGCCATCATCAAAAAGGGGAAGATAGTTAATCATGTTGTTTAATTTTGATGATGTCTAAAATATTAATTGAAAATTTGTAAATAATATTCATATTTTATATTATTTGACACAAAATATTATCTGTTTAAAATATATATTGTATGATGCATTTGTTATAAATATTATTTAAATAAAAATATTTTGAAAATTTTACTATTCATGTTTTGAATAATTCTGTTGATCACTATTCATCTTTTGACAAATTTGATGTGATTGTCTCATTTGAGTAAAATTGTATTATATCTTTTTGATACATATTGCATCGAATTCAAAATTATTTTGCATCTTTTTGTATATAGAACATACCCACATAATGAGTATCATGTGCAATTATTTTACATACTTTAATTATATTATGTAAATATATATTATAATATAAAGTTGGCAATGTTGAGAATTGCATCTTATGTAAAATATAAAGTGGCATGATGGAACGGTGCTGTATATTTTTTTACATCCTTTGCTTATATATATATATATATATATATATATTAATATAATATAAAAAAAAGGTTGAAAAGTTGCAACACATTTCACATGTTGTAGTTTGAAATTGAAATGCTGAAACTACATCTTCTATATAAATTAATTTTATAAAAAGGAAAATGTGGACTTTGCAGGCACATTATTTTTACCTCAATTCTTTATATATATATATATATATAAATATACAATGGTCAAAATCTACATGTTAGTAAGTTTGTTCAAATATCTAGCCACAATTTTTGACAAAAGAAAAGGGTGCCACATTTTGTGTTTATTGAAAACAAAGTAGATGCCTTTTGTTCTATCAAGGAGCGTGCCCACGTAATCCATGACATCAACAAGGAGCGTCTTAACTCCAACGGGTATATTTTTGTGTACAAATAGAAGTGTTTTGTGTAGAGAAAAATCAAGAACTTGAAGAGAAAAAAAAATCTGTATGCTCCAAAATTTTGAGTGTATTCTGCTCTCACTTTCAGATCTAAGTGTAGTCTTTGTTCTTACACTTTCATATCTACTCTTTGTGAGAGAATTATTGTGAAAGAGGGTTGAAGTACACTCTTATCCTTATTTATTATTTTGTGAAGCAATTTTGTAAGCGTGAGGAATTTATTGTTGAGCGAGGTTAAATAGATAAAAGTAAGACCTGTGCAAAATCCACAAGCTTGGTGAAGCCTTGGTGGTGTATTGATTTATTTTGATAGTAAAGAAATTCTCAAGGAGGTTCCTTGGGGAGTAGACGTAGGCCCGACGTGCCAAACCACTATAAATCTCAGTGTTTGATTTTCTCTCCCTATCTCTCTTACTTTTATATTGATAATTATTGTTCTATTTTTTATTTGCTAAAATTTTGAATATAGTGTTTATTATTTTTTAAAATTGTAACATTTTTTAACAACTCAATTCACTTCCGCTCTTGGGTTGCCTAGCTAGAATAACATCATCAAAACGCTAGAAAGAGGAGTCTAGCCGCTCATGGAAAAGTGGAGAGATGATGAAGAGGTTGAAGTCGCTATAGAAGACCTTCAATCCAAAGCTTTCAAAACCCTAGTCTTCTTGTATCACTTTTCTAAGACTTTTTCAAACCCCCCCCAACAACTTTATTTTCTCCATTTTATATTTTTCTAGCAAAACAGGTGAAAAAGAAAAACAAAACAGGTGAAAAAGAAAAACACGAACGGATTTCGAGATTGGGCAGCACATATGGGACATAAGGCCTCACCTGCAGAAGATGGTGCTGCACATGTAAGAAGATTTCTCCGCACGTGCGGATGGAGTCAGAGATGAATCCATATTTCGAAGTTAGGTTGCACGTGCGGGAAGGTTCCTCCGTATGTGCGGTGAGTGTTTCTTCTAGAATTCTACTTTTTGACTCTTTTTGTACTTGAAACCTGTCCAACCTATTTTAGATCAAACACTTGTAAACTCTATCAACTTATACAAAAAAGAGCGTTAACAAATATCAATTACTGGCCTCAATGTAGCACATTTTAGCCTTAATCATTTACCTACGCTCGTATCCATGTTTCTCACCACCTACCTTTGCCACCCTCAAACCATCCTTACCAACTCAAGACTCTAGCCAACCTAAGCCCTACACATCAAAACCATTTGCATCATTTCTAAATATTTACCCAAATTCATGATCCGTTCAATAAAACTTTTTGTCTATTGATTAAAATTGTTTTTAGTTAAATGGTATCTAACACACACACCAAACTTGCAATTTGATATAAGGGAAGAAGTAATTACAATATATATGAAAAGTTGTAAAACAATTATAAATAAATATAAATATTCTATAAAATTTCAAAACTGCTCTATCTCTTTCCCTTATTCCTTTTTCTATTTCCTCTCTAAAAATTTTATATACTCCCTGATACCCCTCTTTAGCAATAGAGGTGGCATCGATACCTCATCTTCCACCATCTCTTGTCACCCCAATTCCACCCCCAGCCTTTTCCAACAATTTTAACCCTTTCTTCACACTCCTTTAATCGCCTTAGTGCCTTCACCAACCTTCTCACCTATCCCATATAAGCCCCACCAAATAATTAGAAATCAAACAAGATAGAATCCCTAACATTATTTTATGAATTTAAAAAAAAATTTAAAAAAATTATAATAATGCTATCAATCTAGACTTAACTACCCAGAAATTATCCAAATTATCATATTATAGTTCAGATTTATTCTACACATGAACTCTACATCATTCCATAGCACACAAATTAAATCATAATCACACAATCTCATTTAAAATAAATTCAAGATAGATAAAAGTAAGTACATAGAATTATTTTAAAAAATATTTAATAAAATGACATTTAGTGTGTTTGGTTTGAGTTTTTTGAATTCATTTTTCTGAAAATTGAGTTTTTTATTTTTTTGTATTTTAGTGAATATTTTTAAAATTTTAAGCATTTTTATTTAACTTTTTTAGATACACTTTACTTAGATATATCTAAATAGTAAAATATTTGTGAAAAAATATTTTAAAAAATTAATAAATACACAAAATACAAAAAATATACTAGATTTTGTATTTTTCTTTTATATTTTTGGTATTTAGTGAATTTAAAAAAGAAAGTTCACAAATATTTTATTTTTGAAGTATATTTATGTTAAGTGTGTCTAAAAATTTAAAAAATTATTTAAAATATTAAAAAAATCGGTAAAAATTAAAAAAAAATATGAAATTTTTTTTAAAAAGTGAATTTTAAAAATAAACATAATTTTTTTGGAGTTACAAAAGTACGGGAAAAGAAACGAAAAACAAATACACATTTTCGGACCATCTTGCCGGGCCATCAAAAAAAGCCCATCGTACCCAAAGCCCAACTATTCCGCTAAACCCTAACAACATTAAATCTGAACCGTCAGATTTAGGTCAAAACAAACGTTCTTCATCTCCTCCTATAAATTCAACGCAGAGCCCTATTTCTCATTTCTACTGCAACTAGGGTTTTTCTCTCTCTTCAGCTCACACCTCTCAATCCGAAGGTAGCAGTAGTAGAGGGAGGTTAAAGCGACAGCTCCGTTCGCTGTCCGCCTTGACAAAGCTCTCAGCTTCTTGTCTTGGCCCTCGGTTTTGCTTAGGGTTTTCCTTTGTTCTGTTCATATAGGCACTGTATTTTTTTATAAATAGTTCAGTAGATTCGAGCATCAATGGCGGTGAAAACATCCAAGGCTGATAAGAAGATCGCTTACGATCACAAACTGTGCCAACTTCTCGAGGAGTACTCTCAGATCTTGATCGTGGCGGCCGATAATGTCGGATCGAACCAGTTGCAGAACATTCGCAAAGGTCTGCGTGGCGATTCGGTGGTTTTGATGGGTAAGAACACTATGATGAAGAGGTCTATCAGGATTCATACTGAGAAGACTGGCAACACAGCTTTCCTCAATCTCATCCCCCTCCTCCAGGTAATAGAATTAGCTTCTGTGATCTCTATCATTACCTTCAATTGATTTATATATATATATATATATATATTTTTAAAAAATTTATAAGATTGTTATGTTGTCATTGATTACTAATTATGATTGTGTTGTTGTTATGGGAATCAGGGAAATGTGGGTTTGATTTTCACCAAGGGTGATTTGAAGGAAGTCAGCGAAGAGGTCGCCAAGTACAAGGTGAAATTTTGGACTTTTGAGTTAATGAATGCTGTCTTGCTGATGCTTTATTGTGATTATAGGTATATTGATTGTTATACGTAGACCATTTTGTGCATGAAGATGATAAATTGATTGGTTTCAGTTCATACCACTGAATCTAGTTGTATGATGATCTCTATCAACATGACAATATCTATAAAAATATGTTTCATTTGAACTCCCATATATTTTTTTATGCAATTCAATCCTTGTGTTATTAACAAATCATCAAATTTTTCCAAGAACAAAAACAATTTAATTATGAAAGACTAACCAAAACAATATATAATTATGAAAATTGCAGAAGAAATATAGTTGGTATGACTAATGATTATTACATTCTATGCATATACATTAAGCATAATTTTTGTTTAGTATGTCCTTTGCCTAACTAGTTTGCTAATAGACAGAAGTTGGTTACAAGTGTTGACTAAGAGCGTCTCCAACACAACACCAAAAGTTTAATTTGATATGAATTACTCCAATTTTTTCATCAAATCATTTCAAAAAATTACTTTCTTATCCCAAATTTCCCTTTTCATCAAATTTGATAAAGAAAATCATCTCCAATGCTACATCTTTTTAAATTTTCTTCAATTTTTGATGAAGGATTTGACAAATTCTCAAATTGATGAAAAAATGACTTTATTTTGATTTGATGAACATTTGATGAAAGGATCGATGATGATTTTTGTGCACTTCGTCATCAAATTTGGGGGTTTTCTTAAAGCTAAGTTATTGCTTAAAAAGGAACGAAAAACCAATGGTAATACTTGGCGGTTTTTGGCTTTTATGGTAGATTTTATTCTAAGGGTCATTGGTGACATTAGTAGCTTTGGTCATTTTTGTGCAAAGTGACCAATGTGTCCATACATTTCTAATGCATCTTTTTATTTTACTTTAAATTTTTATTGGTTTTTTTTTATAATCTTTTTGGTGGAAAAATGGAAGAGCCGCACTATTCATTTTTTTAGCTTTTTGGGCTAAAAACCCCCAAAAGTTCATTTGGGAGTTGGCTTGAAGCCAGTTTATTAGGCTTTTTTCAGTTAAAAAAGCTAAGAAGTCTAAACATTATTTGCTAGGCAGGCCAATTTTCCACAAAATTAAAAAAAATTTGATTTCTCTAAAAAGCATCACAATAGCTGCCATTCTCATGAAATAATTATTTCCCACTAAAAAGCCATGGGTGTGCAAAGCATGGCTTTTGTCGGTTTGTCTTTTTTTTTTTTTGAGCAAAAAAGTTGCTTTAAGCCAAATTCCAAATGATTTTGTATGTTTTTCTTACTGTTTAGGTTCTATTAGACTAGACCTTAAAAATTTAAATGATTGGACCAATTTTTTGAGTTGGAATAGACCAAAAAATTCACTTTTTTTTTTGGTTTTAGTGAACTGTTTTTATTCCAATTTTGGTCCAATTATTTTATTTAATTTTTAAGCCTTCTAGTTTAGAACAACTAGTAAAGTAAAAATCTTGAAACAATTTTGGAAAAAATATTAAAGGGCATCTCTCAATATTCAAAGTTCCATATCTGACGTGAGTTGTCATGAAACTACTCGAGTTTTAGCAAAGTTGTCTTATTAAATGTTCGTATTTATAGTTGCGAACGTGGAACATTTGGTTTGCAACTATTGATGCGATCATTTGTGAGATGTCTATGCATTCGATGAGTTTATCATTTCTATGTTTTAGGTATTTCCAAATTTTATTAATTTTTATGGCATTCTAGTCTAGTCAGACCAAAAAAATAAATAAATTTGACTGAGTACCTTGAAATTTCACTAAACGGAAAGAAAAATCCTCAATCAAACCAAACTAAAACCAAAACCAAAACCAAAACCAAGCCTTAAGGCTCCGTTTGTTTTCAGAGGTAGAATGGAGGGGATTCATAGTGAGGGGATTGTTAGTGAGAGGATTGATAGTGAGGGGATTAAGTAAAATTGTGTTTTTTTTTTATGATAGTTGTTAGTGTAGGAATTGTTAAATTATTTTTATATAAAATAGTAAAACAAATAAAAAAATATAAAAAATTAAACATTAATATTTTTTAAAAAATTCTCAATATATAAAAAATAAAAAAAATAAAAAAATTTCTAATCCTCTCACTATTTTTCTAATACTATCTCTACCTCATCCTTCCCAATCCCCCTTCCAAGGCCTTTACTAATACCAAGGGATTAGGAGTCCTCTCTCCATCTCTCAAAACAAATACCCCATATAGTAGTTCTACCTCACTATCAAACCTAATCCCCTCCCTATAACCCCAAACAAACGGGGCCTGAGTTCCATCAAATGGGGTCAGCTGCATGAATCATTTTTCTCCACTGGACTTTATTCAAAGCCATTTTGTTAGTTAAATTAAAAAGATTTAGGCCTCGTTTGGGAACAGGCTAATTTAGTAACTTTTTGGCTATTTGGCTAAAATATGAGCTAAAAAAAACTAGTATGTTTGGGATGATTTTTTGGCTAATTACGAAAAGATGTGCAAAAAGTAGAGAGAAAAGAGAATCTGACTTTTTGGTATGGGTTATTGGCTTTTTGGCTAATTTAGTAATTTTTTGGCTTTTTGGCTAAAACAGAGCCTTCCCAAACGAGGCCTTATATATCTTTTTACTATACTAGTTCACATCAATTTAGGTCTATCCCTTCCCTAACACTACCAGCTACCATCACTGTATCGCATCTCTTCACTACTGTCTTTGTTGGTCTCCGCTATATATGATCAAACCATCTCAATCTATTCTCTCTCAACTTTATCTTCTATCGGTACTACTATTACATATTTTCGAATATATTCATTCCTAACTCTATCTACTTTAGTTTTGCGTCACATCCATCTTAGCATCTTCATCTCAGTAACATATCTATCATCGCTGTATTGCATCTCTTCACTACTGCCTCTGTTGGTTTCCGTTGTATATGATCAAACTATCTCAATCTATTCTCTCTCAACTTTATCTTCTATCGGTACTACACCCACCTATTTTCGAATATACTCATTCAATCTTTTCTAGTCTTGCTATACATCCACCTTAGCATCCTTATCTTAGCAACATTTATCTTATTTACATGTTTTTTAGCTGCTCAACATTTTGTCCCATACAACATCGCTGGTCTAATTGAGTCTCTATCCAATAGTACAAGTGAGAGTTGTGGCAAGTTTAAGATGTTGCATGGGACACAACTGTCACTCTAACTCACATCTCCATGGAAATGCTACTACTTTGTGTTGTTCCCACTTTAATTCAATTTTTCCTTTATTCATCTTATTCTCCTTATTGTTACTAAAAAAGTGAGGCAAGGATTAAAATTACTTGGTTATTATTTTGATAGTTTTTGTTATTTGATACTGGTAGAGATGTTATGTCACCCGAACTTTGATTCACATATCCAGTTCACTTAAAAGTGAGAGTAGCTTTCATGGTAAAGAATATGAAAATTATATTACATTTGCTTTCAGCAAAAAACTGCAAATTTTTAATTACATTTGGTAAATTAAGTCTTGTGATTTGTATGTTTTGCCGAAGTCGTAAAGATCTCTGCTTTTTTGAACAGGTTGGAGCTCCTGCTCGTGTTGGTTTGGTAGCTCCTTGTGATGTCGTTGTCCCTCCTGGA
The DNA here is from genome assembly GCF_055761805.1 of Camellia sinensis. Taxonomy (NCBI): domain Eukaryota; kingdom Viridiplantae; phylum Streptophyta; class Magnoliopsida; order Ericales; family Theaceae; genus Camellia; species Camellia sinensis. Next base: position 39,531,699 of record NC_138961.1, on the reverse strand, counting down.
AACACTGGACTAGACCCTTCCCAGACATCTTTCTTCCAGGTCTTTAGCCTTAAATGTTTCTAATAAATTTTATCTCTGTTGGTGTTGCATTTCTCACTCTCTTACCTTCCAGGTGCTCAATATTCCAACCAAAATTAACAAGGGTACTGTTGAGATTATTACCCCTGTGGAGCTTATCAAGAAGGGTGACAAAGTGGGGTCTTCTGAGGCTGCCCTCCTTGCAAAACTTGGCATTCGCCCCTTCTCTTATGGTCTTATTGTCTTGTCTGTTTATGACAACGGATCAGTCTTCAGCCCAGAGGTTCTTGATATGACCGAAGATGATCTCATGGAGAAGTTTGCTGCTGGAATTTCCATGGTCACTACATTGTCATTGGCTGTTTCTTACCCAACTCTTGCAGCTGCACCCCACATGTTCATCAATGCCTACAAAAATGTTTTGGCTGTTGCAGTTGCAACTGAATATTCCTTCTCCCAGGCAGACAAAGTTAAGGAGTACCTCGAGGTAAAATGATTCTGCCAATTAGTGGATAATATTATTACTTTTCCTCCAGAAATGTTATTTTTTTTTACGATATTCTTTTTTTCACAGAATAATGACTTGTTTGGGTTTAAAATTGCAGGATCCGACCAAGTTTGCTGTTGCTGTGGCTCCTGTTGCAGCTGCTGCTGATTCTGGTTCTGCTCCTGCTGCTGCTGTGGAAGAGAAGGAAGAACCAGCGGAGGAGTCTGATGATGACATGGGTTTCAGTCTGTTCGATTAATTTAGCAAGTTTGTTATGGTGTGGTGTTTTCAAAGTTATCCGTCTGTTTGCTTTTTTATCTTTTGTTGAATTGGAGTAACGTAGGAATTGTTGTTTTGAATGGATTGTAACTTAGTCAAGTTTTAATATTTAGACCATGATCTTCTTTGTTTTTTCTTTTATCTTGTTCCTTAATTGTTCGTTTGATAAATCTGTGTGCCATTCATGTCTTTGTATTTATGGATAAGCCCTGGCTGTGAAGCTCTATTATATTTCTGTTTCTTTTGTTTTCTTGCAATGGAAAATTGTTGGATGTTTTTGGATAGGTATGGGATTCTTGGTGCATCATTTGACCTTTCAAGAACAACTGATAACTCAGCCGACTGGTGGTGTTGGCGGTAATCGGTCCCGTCAGTTACAGGGTCAGTCCTAGGTTCCTCTTTCTTGCCCTTGCTCCTCTTGATTTTCCAGGCTCCTTAAACCTGCCCACGTCTTAATTTTCCTTCTTTATATGGGATCATGGGGTTGAAGGAGAAAAGCAAATTGAACTTCGTTAGTCTTCCTCATCACAATTTTATTTGTTCCCAAGAAAACCATGGTTAAGAATATTCTGTGATGTTCTTTTGATTTTGAAGTTGATTATTTTGGTTTGCACAGCGGTAAGTTTTTTTTATTGTTGATTATGGTTAAAAATGTTTGGTTAGTTTTCAAATCAAATTTTGAGAACTCAAAACTTAAAATTTGAAAAAAATTAGCATATTCAACTTGATATAGTAGGAGAGGGTGAAGATTTTTTTTTGTTAGTTAAGGTTTCTTGATGTGAACATATTAGAGAAATTTCTTAATAAAAATTATCTTTTTTTTTGTGAAAATCTTAGAGGACTCTATTATGATAATAGTATATGTTCTTTTATCTTATAAAATTTTAATATTATAGATTTTAAAAAAAATTATTTTAAAATTTGTATGTTTTACAATTTTTTCAAAACAGTTTTTCATTACTATTTCTATCCTTTTTGTCATTCTCTCACATTTTATATATTAATCAATTATTTTTTTTCTTCCCTCTCTCATTCTCATCGCACATTAATCAATTATTTTTTTTTACACCTATTTACTTAATTATAAAAAACATTACAAATCATATCAAATTACAAAACTCACAAATTACAAAATCATTTTCAAAATGTGAAAGACTAGTACATCTCCTCAAAAGATGTGCATATAAAGAAGAAATGAAATATTTCATATTTTTTAAGTTATAATTAGAAGAAAAAAAATCATAATCAAATATCATATCAACTATAACCATAGATCTCATAAAATAATGTCATGATTAAAGGAAAAAAAATTAGTCATAATTAAATTAAAAAAATGACATAACTTAAGGGTTGATATGTAATGGGTGCGTATAGTCAAATTCTTCTTTCAAAATATACAATCAAATAAATTTTTAAATTTTGATTTTTTTTAAAAATTTTATATTTTAAAATTATTTTTAAAATCAAACCAAACGGTCCTTAGTTTTGCTTTTTAGGTAAAGGAATACTAGTCTACTGGGATATCTAATTTGTTTCTCTATCATGTAGGCATTTTTGTTGGGGTTACTATAGTTATATAAAATTGTCAATAATGATTCATCCCTCCTTTTCTACTCACCCCTTTGATTCTCTCTCTCTCATTGGTTACATTTTTTTTTTTTTTTCTTTTTTTTCCTACTCCTCCAATCACCACCCGCCACGTGACAAAGGGGGATGAGAGGTGACCCCCAAAAGGGGGTCCAAGCATTATTCTAAAAATTGTAACTTCAAATAGTTACAATTTTATACCTGTAGTTACTGCAAATAATTAACTTGAGGAGAAAAGCGATGCCGAAAAATCTCCTCGACAGTAACGCTAACCAACGCGATTCACCAAACCTTGAAAAAGCTACTGAGGAAGGAAATCATTTGATTAGGAGCACAAAGAAGATTAAGAGTATGAACCTAATGGAGGCAAAAGAGATGGAGCAAATGATAGACATGGAAACTGAGGTACGAAGGGAAACACCTAACATGCAGGACTCCTCCCTTGGGCGACCTTTCCCACCTAATCCTTCAAGGAAGCACTAACCATAGTCAAAAATAGAGATTACATCTTTGATGACAGAGTTGAAATCCTGTCATCTGATGAGGAGGAGGGTGAACAGAGAAGTAATTCCACAACTACAGATTTCTATTTGCAATTGCTAAGTCTCTTGGTAAACCTCTCAAAATTGACTAGACGACAACAATGGCTACTAGGGGGAAATTTGCTTGAATCTGTATTGAAATAGATCTCACCAAACCGTTGAAGTCCAAATTTATATTAGAAGGTAAATACTATAACATAGAGTATGAATCTTTGCACTCATTCTGCTTTCTTTGTGGCAAAATTGATCACCATAAGGAAGCGTGTAGATTCAAGGACTCAACTAATCAAACGACGGGGAAAAAAATCATAGGTAACTCTGCAACTAACGATAACCTGCAACAAAAACATGATGAGGAAGAAACGTTTGGGCCTTGGATGTTAGTGACCAAACAGGGAAGGAAACCGATCCAGAGTAAAGACAGTCAAGACCCACTTGGCCCAATCCCAACACCTAACAAATTCAAATACCTTGAAGAAAGCCAACACACAAATTGGCCTATACCAATCAAAGGACCCCAAAAGCAAAACCAAAGTTGGTCAAGCCCAAGTTAAACCCAAGCAACCAGACCTTCAAATGCAGCTATAATCTAGTTCAAAACTAATGGAAGAAAGCTCATCACATCAACCTAGAGATCCTATGGCAGATTCACCAAACTGTGAACAAGCAGGAGCCCTCAGTTGCACATTACAAGAAAAAGGGTTTTTACGGCGCGCACCCTACTATGATGCGCACGCGCACCTCATATTATAACCAGTCATGGAAAGTCATTTACTTTCAATGACATACTTCGTATGCCGTTAAAAACTATTTAACGATAGCTTTTGTGCGTCATTGTTACTTTTTTTACGATATGCTATAGTACGCCGTTAAAAACTACTTAACGGCAGATTTTGTGCATCGTTATTACTTTTTCTACGACTACGTTTGCACGCCGTTAATTAGTGAGACAAACAACAACGCTGAATGTGCGCCGTAAAATATATAATACAACGACTTGCTCAGCCTGCTGTAGATAAGTAGAGCATATCACGACGTACATGGAATGTTGTAGAATATTTCATATAATGACTTAATTTGCATGCCGTAGAATGTGCATTTTTTTTTTTAATTCAGCAGATTCCATATTTGACCTATTTTGTACAATCTAATATTACAAACAAGCTTCACACAATATTAATCAACCACCAAAATATCATTTCAACCATGAAAAATAAATTATATCTATAAATCATAAACATTCAAAAATTATCAATATATAAATTCTAAACATCCAAAAGGACTATCCTTAAGTTCTAAATTATCCAAAAAGTTATAAACCATCCAAAACTATACATATATAAGTTTGTAAACATTACCCAAAACTATTCGCAAATTATAGAAATCTATTCATCAAAGTCCTCAAAAACTATCCATAGATGTTAGTTCTACTCAAAGTCAAAGCTATTGAAATGGGTCAGCCAAGCAACATTCTTCCAATAGCACCTTCAAGCACAAACATCTCACGATTAGAGCGAAACAATGGCGCATTGACTATGACATGGTTAATCCATACTTTCCAGCACCCAGGGCCAAAAGGCACGTGATGTACCAATGCTTTAGAATCTGGTGATGCAATTGTGCCTTCCGCAACCACCACCTTTGTTCCATCCCAATTTAACAATTTGCATTTGGCATTGTCCAAGGATCCACCATTTCCAATTTCATTTGCATCATGCAACTATCATGAAAACAATACATAAAATAAGCTAATGAATTGAAGACAAAATTAAAGTTATTATTAATGCCATATAAAATTTACCCAAATATCTTCATCGCCTTCACTGTTTTCGTCACCCTAAAAAAATTGTAATATAATATCAAGTTATATTTGTTTACTCAAATTTTGTAGACGATGTGCGATGTATATGAAAATTTGACAAAAGCTCTTGAGTAGAAAAGCAAGTAAGCAAACAAAAGCACAAGCACGAGAAAAATGCAAATGAGTAAATTAATAATGCTATACAAAATTTATTCAAATATTTTGTTGTGAGTGCATCCTACGTTCACCACCTCCGTGCACCCTATGTTCACCTCTATCATTTTCCTCACCCTAAAAAAATTGTAATACAATGGCAAGAAGCATTAGTTTACTCAAATTTAGAATCTTAATGTAATCCATATGCAAAATGACAAGCTTGAGTAGAAAAGCAAGCAAGCAAAAGCACAAGCATGAGAAATGTGCAAGTTTACCAGGGTTTTTTCATGTAAGTGTCCATTTGCCCCTTTGCTTAGCTCCTACAAGTATTAATCAATTTTTTCTTTTCTACAAACGTTGCGATACTTGAAAAGGTGGAGTAGACAATTCCAAGAAATTTGCCAACAAGTAAGAAGCTAATATGAAAACACCATTTGAAACATGTCATGTTTGAATATAACTCTGATTACATCAAGATGATGATTGTTTCATCTTTGATCATCAAGCCATACTTAAATTAAGAATTATACTTACAATAAAGAAATGGATCTTGTATTTACAATGCTTAAAAATAAAGAATAATGTTGTGCGTGCCTTATAAACCAAATTCAATTGCTAGATTATGGTCTAAATCAAACCAAAATGATATCATAAGTTCATAACTCAAGCAGCAGTTCCTTATTTGACAGACCACTTTACAATTTACACCCTTAAGTTTAAGATGGGAAGCACATGTGACAAGCAACTATGATTTTAATAAATGTACATGAGACCCATTATGATAATAAATTTAAATTAGAAGTCTATGGACTGTGTAGTTCTTTTCATAAAATTAGAAAAAAGAAAGAATTAGAAAAAGCTACTTGAGTTTCTCTATGAGAATGTTTCTTGCCCGTTGCATCTTCACTTGGTTCCTACAAGTTTTAATTGAAATTTGTTTAAAACTTCTATGAAGATTCAATATATATAACATATATTGTCACATTCTTCATTTTTTTTACCTCGTTTTGCCTTTTTCCTTTTAACATTTCAGCTCTCATCTCTCGAAGTTCTTGTTCTAAGAGTAGCAATTTTTGATTTAGTTTTCTTATATTTTGATTTGGTATTCTTGTGCATCAACTTTCGACGGCAATGCTTCAAATCCAAGCCCTCTTACCCTACGAAGCCATTCTGGACCAAAAGCATGAACAACATCTTTGATAGATGTTGGCCCTTCTTCTGTAGAAGGCTTATGAAGCTCTTGAACCTTATTTTGCAATATATAACATTTATGATAAGGAATCCAAGTCAGACAATGCAACAACAAAGGTAATACAAACATTGGTTCATACAGAATAATCAACAAACAGAATAATCAACTCATTCTTCACAAAATGATTAAGAAATTGACATCTAATTTAAAATATTCCATTTCATTTCCAATGAACTATTTTTCTGTCAATTTTGATCCAAATTTCTTAATCATTGTTATCAATTGCACTAAACAGCACAGCATATCAGCATATGTTCATCAGCACAGCACAGAATAATCAACTATTTTTCTTAATCATTGTTAACAATTGCATTAAACAGCACAACTCAGCATATCAGCATCTGTTCATCAGCACATCACAGAATAATCAATTATTTTTCTTAATCATTGTTATCCAAATTTCCTAAGACTACCTAATCCAAACATCTGTTCATCAGCACAGCATATCAGCAACAGCAGCCCAAACAAAGACGAAACAGTAGCCCAAGTAAAGAAACAAATCTTCTCTATAGATTATGTAACTTCATTCTAAAGAAACACATAAATACAACATTCCATAAATCACATCCCAAAAGATACAAGTATACAAACACAATACACCCCAAAATCAAGTCATACACCTTTCATTGAGCCTGAATCTGCTCCAGCAGCATTCATAAAGTGTTGTCTTTCTAGTTTTTTTAATGGTTTGTGATCATGTCAAATACAAACAAAAGAAGCAAGAACAAACATGAGCAACATCAAAGTGACCTTTGTGAAACTTAAAAGCATACAAGATTTATTGATTCACACCATATAACCATTACACAAATGGGCGTCAACATATGCCAAATATTAGCACCAGGCCACTGGTTCTTGACATGAAGGCTGCATTTTTAGCACCATTCAGAGTTTTGGTTTCCTGAGCTGTCCTTTGAAGGCTTGTTGACTAGAGCACCACACACAATTTTATATAATAATAATAATAACAATAATAATTATTATACTAACATCTCAGGGAAAACCACTTTCTCAGTATTTGCATATGATGTCAATAGATCCTCACACTTAAACCAGTTCATTAGAAAATTCATAGTTGGGAACAAATGTGATGTTTGCAAAAACACATTTAGTACTTGGGAAATTGAAAATAAATGGAAGTTTGTAACCCTGGAAATGCAATTATCACAGACTAAACAAGCATGAAGCAAATCCTTTGAGAACACATGATTTACTATAACTTGTGATTTACCATTGAGATAGTATATGGTTCACAATTTCCATTGTGGCTAGTATGTAGTAACAATATAAAGAACTTACATTCTATATAAGGGACCTAGCTCATGCTCAATCTCAGATCAAAGCCTCTAAAAGGATTTTTTTTTGTACTACAACTACTTGGAAAATTTTAGAAAGGTGACTAAATCAGTTTTTTCAAAGACCTTAAACCCAAGTCAAGCTATTCCAACATGTACAAAATAGTGCAATGGAACATCAGATGACATCAAACTCAAATTCAGCTCCCCACCTTGTCTAGTGAGCTATGCTTGAGGGGCATATCATCAATCCAATCAGCATAGATGCGACTCATCTTCTCAAATCCTTTCCACTTGAATAAGCACTTCTTACTAGGAAGCTTTTAAGGTAGTTCGAGAGGATAGAATTAGCTATTTCTTGAGGACAACAAGTAGAGTTGCTGATGCTACTCTGTTTTTCTAGGTTGAACTATTGGCAGTTTTATGTGTTTGGGTTGTTCAGTTTTCTATTGAAATTATTAAAGCAACTGATGACTGTAGTGCAATTTCCTAGTCCAAAAACAGGCCTTGAGATAAACAAGGGTGGTTTAGTTAGCTGGATAAATAAGATAAATATTTGACAGCTTTTAAATCATGGCATTGCAATGGAATAGTTTTGATTAATTTTTTTGTTAATTTCCCAACCTAAAGGGAGAATGGAAAAACACTGATGCTAAAAAGGGGTTAACACTCTCTTAGGCATTATACCCAATCCATCTTTCTGTCCTAAAAATGTCTTGCCAACGAAACTGCACTAGTCCACATAAGCGAGCTTCTCGCCCTATATGAATCGTTAAGTGTACCATAATATCAAAAAATGATGGAGGGAAGAATCTTTCTAACATACACAATGTCTCAGCAACATCATTTTCAAGTTGTTCTATCTTATTCCTATCAATCACCCTTTGACATAACTGATTGAAAAAAGAGCACATTTGGAATATCGCATTCCTTGGTCCTTTTGGCAAAAGTCCTCTCAATGCGACTGACAACAATTGTTGAAACAGGACGTGACAATCATGTGACTTGAGTCTAACTAACTTGCACTTTTGTAATGAAACACAATTAGCAATATTTGAGCTATAACCATCAGGCAACTTCAAATCTTGTAACCTAGAACAAAAAATCTTCTTCTCATCTTTTGAAAGTGTATGTGATCCTGGTGGCAAGTAAAAATGGGATCCTTTATCCTTTGCATGCAATTCACTTCTAATTTCCATTTCTGTCAAATCTTTACGAGCCTTAAGACCATCATTCGATTTCCCCTTAACATTTAACAGTGTGCATAAAATGCTTTCACAAACATTTTTCTCAATGTGCATCACATCCAAGTTATGACGTAAAAGCAATGCCTATAACATCAACAAAAGATTTATTATTTAAAAAATTAGAGGGAAAAGTTTAACTAAGACTAATGATAAACAAAAGAATATGAAATCCTACTTTCCAAGGACTTACATCCCAATATGGTAGATTGAAAAATATGGACTTTTTCTTCCATGGTTGGATGTAATCTGACTGTTTTTGGTCGTTTTTCTTTTTGGTTTGGGCCCTTTTTCTTTTCCTTTCCTTTGCAGTTTTTCCCCAATTAGTTTCAATGTCCCTCACTGCATATAGCACATGAGATCCACTCAATGGTTTAGGCTTCCCCCCAAGTTCTTTCTTTCTATCAAACCAACTTTTTTTCATTCGAAATGGATGATCCGGAGATAGAAATCGCCTATGGCCCATGTACATTGTCTTCTTACTGTGATTCAACCACTACGAGCATGTGTTAATGCTACGTATAGGACATGCAACTTTCCCTTTTGTGGCACATCCAGCTAAGTTCCCATAAGCTGGAAAATCATTTATTGTCCACATCAACATAGCCTTCAAATTAAACATAGACTTGCTGGCTGCGTCATAGACCACCACACCATTATTCCATAATTCTTGTAGGTCTTCTATAAGTGGTTGTAGATACACATCAATGTCATTCCCTGGCTGCTTTGGTCCCGGTATAAGTAATGTCAACATTATATTTTCCTTTGCCATGCATAACCATGGAGGAAGATTACAAGTCACTAACATCACTGGCCAACAACTGTACGTTGAGCTAAGATTTGCAAAGGGATTGAATCCATTTGTTGCAAGACCAAGTCGGAGGTTTCGTGGATCCAATGCAAAAGAGGGCCACTTGTGATCAATTGCATCACATGCCAACGAATCAACTAGATGTCGCATCTTTGCATCTTGACTTTTGTGACTGGAATGCCAAGTCAATTGTTTTGCTTTTTCTTGTGACCTGAACATTCTTCTAAATCTTGGAATTATGGGAAAATAACGCAACATCTTCGCTGGAACCCACTTTTTAATCTTCTTAGTTTGCTTATCTACTTTCTAACGTGAACAATTGCATTTCGAGCATGCCTCCATATGCTGTAAATCTTTTCTAAATAAACAACAATCATTGACACAAGCATGTATTTTGTCATACCCAAGATCAAATGCTTTAAGCAACTTCTTTGTTTAATATATAGATTGCACAAGTGTGTTACCTTCTGGTAACACGTCAAACACTAATCTCAAATTTTCATCAAAACTCTTATCAGATGCCCCATGCATAGCTTTATGCTTGTTGTAGACGTCCCCGAACGCCCCGGGAGGGTTAGTCCCGTTCTGTTCATTTGGGGTCACTACAGCTCGGACTCTTAAATGTCACGGTTCCTAATCTGAACCAAAGAGTCCAAATCCGGCAAATCGTTTTGAGAAACTGATTTTTTGAAAAAGTAGTGCCAAATATGGACTGCTTTGCCAGATACAGAGTCGCCACCTAAATATTTTATTTTGGGAAATTTAGGAAACCCTGACTCGGTGCCAAGAGGCCACGTGTCCGTCATCACCAAAGTTGCCTCGGCTCGGGAACTTGGGTACGATTGGGGAAGGTCACTTCGTGAGCACCCCCGCTCGTCCGGTCATAGACCGGCCTCTACTAACCATGATATCAATTTTTGAAAACATTGTATGTTCTTATTCCGGTTATTAGCTTAGGTTATTATGTGATGCTCACAGCATACAAGTATAGACTTGATCGCCTGAATTGGAACAAAATATTTCATGCTTGTTTTTGAAAATGGTTTGCTACCCGCAGGTAGGCTTGAAACATTTGATGATTTATTCCAATTCAGATAACCCAACCTTCACCCACAGGCATTCAGGCAGTTATATCATATAAGCACATAGCCTCATGGTAAGCATGCTATTCATGGCAGCACTCACACGCATGCAAGGATGCTAAAGCATAAAGCTTACCGAGTACTCCAAGCCAAAATAGAAACTCATTAGAAATCACGCATGAATCCTAAGTATACAGAAATGCCTAATGCAACGCATGCAAAAATGCAACTATAGTAGGCTCGGCTATTCTAAGATGGTATATGAAATGCTACAACTATCATGTGTTCAATTTTGAAATTGAAAATACAATGCAGTTAGTATGATGCGCCGAGCCCGGTGCATGCAATACAGATGAATGAATGCAAACATGCTGTCATACTGTATGCTAATTTAAATATGCCCTAATCTAACCATCATAAGCTGGTAAATAAAAGGGAAGAAAGACGTGGGATTGGAAGACATACATCACACTCACGCACACTTATTACAATTATGCCCTCGCGCAGAGGGTCCGAATAAATAATACAGTCCAAATATTACAGTCCCGAATAAAAGAATATTACAGTCCAAAATATTACAGAATCCTAATTAATTAACAAATTAACTAAGAAAACAAGTAAAACTGGCGTGCAAGCCAGGGACTGCCTTGCTTCTGATGGATAATGCATGTCCGGATTATCTTGCGCGGAAATCCACCGGAATGCCCCAATTAGCCTCTGTTTACACCTGTTCTTGAAATGCGTGCCAAGCCCCAAAAAGTTGCTGATTCTTCATTTTGCTGCAACAGAGAGCAGGAAAGGGGTATAGCAATGTATTTGCACAGATATATGCATGTCTCGATCCTCGTGCCACCAATCACGCATACCGAGGCATGATGGCCGAGAAGTCGAAATGCACAACTCAATATAGAATGAATGCACATGAAACTACAGCTAAAACCTAACTCCATCATGGATAATCCGGAGTGTCGGTGACTGGGGAATTGAGACACATTCCGCCACTCGGAGTACGAAATGTACCTCGTTTCCCGTGCCCGGGCTAACTCCTATTCCGGACACGATGCAATATGCATGATATGCATGAAATGCAACTAAGACACAGCCTAGCACGCACAATGCTATGAAAATGAGATGCCTCGACATGCGTGCACACTGGCACGCAAACCGAGAAAATGACAGAATGCAATCTAAGATATAACCTAGTATGCACAATGCTATGAAAATGAGATGCCTCGACATGCGTGCACACGGGTACGCAAACCGAGAAAATGACAAAATGCAATCTAAGATACAACCTAGTATGCACAATGCTATGAAAATGAGATGCCTCGAAGTGCGTGCACTCGGGCACGTAAATCGAGAAAATGACAGAATGCAATCTAAGATACAACCTAGTATGCACAATGCTATGAAAATGAGATGCCTCGAAGTGCGTGCACACGGGCACGCAAACCGAGAAAATGACAGAATGCAATCTAAGATACAACCTAGTATGCACAATGCTATGAAAATGAGATACCTCGACATGCGTGCACACGGGCACGCAAACCGAGAAAATGACAGAATGCAATCTAAGATACAACCTAGTATGCACAATGCTATGAAAATGAGATGCCTCGAAGTGCGTGCACTCGGGCACGCAAACCGAGGCGGTGACAAAATGCGATAAAATGACATGAAAACATGACATGGGCTTATACCAACATGAGTGAGCCTCAGCCACACTCACATAGGATGCCGGTGGATAAAAATGAAGTGCCTCGAAATGCGTGCACACGGGCACGCAAATCGAGGCAATGACGGAATGCGATGAAATGACATGGAAACATGACATGGGCTTATACCAACATGAGTGAGCCTCAGCCACACTCACATAAGATGCCGGTGGATAAAAAAGAGGTGCCTCGAAATGCGTGCACACGGGCACGCAAACCGAGGCAGTGGCAAAATGCGATGTAATGATATGAAAATGGCATGCAATCATTCTAATGGAATTTCAGCACTAAAATATGGGGGAAAACAGTCCCGAAATGAGGCGAAATGACATGAAATGCAAGGAATTGTCCCGAAATGCGAATTTAGGCACCCGAAATGGCCTATAGCTATGCCAAACATGCGCAACATGGACATGCAATGCAAAGACAGAAGCTAGACAGTCCCAAAAAAGGAACTTTCACAGTTATAAACATGGCCAAACAGCAAGCATAGGTATGGCAAAAATGGCATGCAAGAATAGGGGCCAAAAGAGGGGTAATGAGGCAAGTGATATAAGAAAAACCCAAACTGAAAAATTTCCTTCCACAACATTGAAGAGGGACAAAAAATATGAATATTTACAGTATATGGCAGCCTCAAAATCAGTATACAAACATGATAGAAATGTGATGCAAAATGAGGCTCAAAAGTGGCTATAACATGAAGTATGCAAAATATTCACCAAACAGCCAAAGACCCTTAATAAAACATGTAGAATGGGCCAAAATAGGACTATTTCCAGAACTGTAAAATGGCCAAAAACAAAAGCATGGTAGGCTAACTAAACATGCAAGAATGGGGAATAAAAGAGAGATATAACATGAAGTGACCTATGGAGGCCCCAAACCATGAAAGGACCTAAATGAAACATGAAGAATGGACCAAAATAAGCACTTTTTCAGAACTGTAAAATGGCCAAAAACAAAATCATGGTAGGCTAACTAAACATGCAAGAATGGGAAATAAAAGAGAGATATAAAGGTAGGCATAACATGGAAGTCCCAAATGGTGTTGAGCCCTTCTTCAATGTTGAAGAGGGGCTCAAAATAAGCCTAATATCAGTTTACAACATGCTCAAAAACAGATTGCTCATGGGCCAAAAATAGCATGCAAAATTATGACATATAAGAGGATCAATGAAGCAAGTGTATCATGGAGGGCTCAAACAGGGTTGAGCCCTTAATGAAAAGTGAAGATGAGCTCAAAAGAGGGCCCTTTTCAGTTAGGGCCGGAGCTTGAAACAAAAAGCAAGTTAGGCTTACAAATGGATCAAGAAAAGGGGTCAAAGAAGAGAAAGGTTACTCACCCTTGAAGACTAAGACTTTTGTTGCTTCTTGGATCAATTTGCAGCTTCTTTGGCCTTTGAGAAACCTTCCTTGTTGCTGGAAATGAGGTGGTGGTGGTAGAGCTTGGTGGTGTAGAAGAAATGGTGCTTAAGGACTTAAGGTTTTTCAAGGAAATGAGAGGTATAGAAATGGAGTTGTGTATGGAAGCTTGAAGATGAAGTTTTCTAACCCCAACAAAGGATATATCTTGCTTGCTATATAGGCCAAAAAGGGGGTGTAAAGGTGGGGGAAAAGGAGAGTAACTTTCCCCCACAAAATATCCCCCGGATAAAGATCTTTTCTAGGGGATAAAGCCCCACAGCTGTAAAGGGAACAGTGCAAGGAGCTCGGCCGACCTGGTACTTTTGCTGCAGGTGGCCGGCCGGCCACACCCCCTAGCCGGCCGGCTAGGGGTCAAAAAGGTCAATCAGATTTTCTGGCCGGCCACCAACTGGTGGGGTCCTCCTATCTGTGTACAACACAACCCTGTGGTTAAAAGTCCAAGAAAGTGGGTCCAAGGGGTTCAACATTAGCCCGGAAGGAGGGGGTCAAAAGGGTCAAGTTGAATTAATGGCCGGCCATGAACTTTTAGGGTCCTCTCATGTGTGTACATCACAAATATGTGGTTCAAAGTTCGAGAAAATGGGCCCAAGGTGTTCAACATTAGCTCGGAAGGAGGGGGTCAAAAGGGTCAAGTTGAATTAATGGCCGGCCATGAACTTTTAGGGTCCTCTCATGTGTGTACAACACAAATATGTGGCTTGGGTTTGAAGAAAATGGCTCCAAGGTGTTCAACATTGGCCCGGAAGTGCGAAAAACGGGTGTCGGAGGGCGCCAGAGGAGTAAAAAACTGGTTGTTGAAACAATTGCTGGCCTCCCACCCTTCCATGACCTTCCTAGTGATGAAACAGAGGTACCTGCCAAAAACGAATGAAAACCGATGCAAAACGAATGTTCGGGGGCCAAAACACGCAGTTCGGGGTCCCGAAAATGGGCTGCCAAGCACCGAAAGTGGCGTTCGGCCACGAAGTGGGTTTCTCAGGCCCCAGTGTCCCTTGAAAGGGAGAAAATAAGATGTATGCCAAAAATCAGAGCAAACGGAGATGGTTAGGCGGTCCCGAACCGAGGCACATGGCCAACGGTCCCGAAAAACCGGAAACCGGACTCCGAAATGGGAAAAATGGCCTACGGCCACAAAATGTAGCCCACGGCCACTGAGAGATGGTCTACAGGACCTCTCTCTCCCCTCAGGAAAAGAAATAAAGAAAACTGAGCCTGGTTCGCAAACCGAGGCAAAGCACAAAAGAGGGTTCGGAAGTCCGGAGGTAGGGCTCACGGCCGCAACTCGGAAACTTCTGAACGAGCACATTATGCAACATCACCAAGCGCTCAATCGGTGACGTCTGAGTCTTAAGGTCGGTCAAAAATGGGGTGTCTACACTTGTATAAAGTAATAATTGCTGAGAACTTAGTGTACTTTGTACAACCCGGATATAAAGGAGTTTCAGCATCTTCTAATGCTCGTGTGAACTCCCTCTCTCTACTTTCATTTGTAGGTTACAAAATGGGATCATAGTGTGCATAAGCATCTCTAAACAGCCTATATGTCTTCGGAATTTCAACATTGTCTTGAACTTCTACAGATTCACTTAGTTGTTCCCCATGAAGAACCCATGACGTATATTTAGGATCCATCCCTACCATGACCAAATGCTCGAAAACAGTATCACAATGTTGTTGTGATAGGTTTTGACAACTTCCACAAGGGCATATGATCATATCAAGATTCCCTGAATTTGCCTTAGCCATGTTGACAAATTTTCTCGCTCAATCCACATACTCATTCGATACTCTGAAAACTTTAAATTATTATTATTCCATCCAAACAAAATGAGTAACTTGACATTTGAAAGCATATTTATGGTTGTGTTTAGAAATAAACCTTGGAAAATGTACCCATGTTTTGTCCATCTTGAATTTTCCACTTGCTAACAAATTGCATCCACAAAAACTACTAACATTAGTTACATGCATCAATGCTCAAAATGATTAGCAAATACACTAAGATGGTATTTTAGAGTTTCAAATAATGTAGAATCTAGAATTGTAATCAAACATCATTAATTGATCTTTTTTTTTTTAAAATCAAATAATCAAATTAACCCAAAATTTATTTTTAAAAAAATTAAAACCCGTTAAGAAATGAATTGAACAAATACAAATTTCATATAAAGACACACATGTATTAAAATATTTGTGTATGCATAGAGTTCTCATATTGGATATGGAAGGATTACATTAAGAATGATCTTATAATACTAAAACAGCAATTTCACATAACAAAAAAGAAGGCAATACAATTAAGTCAAGTAGGTTGACACACTATAGCACTTGTAAGGATGTCAAAGGTTCAACCCTATAAACAAAACCAATTCTGCAGAGTAACATACATGAACAAAGGACGCATCCAATTCCAACACAGCTTGAAACAAGACACCTAACTCCATATTCCCCTTAGGAAAATCAAGTAAGCTGAAATAAGAACATGACTATAGCGATCCTGGTTTTTCCTCTCTTTATTTATTGTATTCCGGACTCGGTTCCATGGATGTGTTGTTGTCTCATTCTCATTTCCATCCTTTACTCTTTGTACTTGAGTCTTGGGTTGTGTTGGGCAGGTTTGAAACAGGTTGGTTGTGCTTTGAAACCAAAGGTTGATGCCCAGAATTTGGCCTTCACGCTCGAGCGGGCGTTTTGACGCTCGAGCGTGAATTTCCATCTCCTAGTATTTTTCTCTGCAAGTCTTCGTACGCTCGAGCGGGAGTCTTGACGCTCGAGCGTGACCCTTTGATTTTGTTCCTCCGCTCGAGCGGGGAGTTTGACGCTTGAGCGGGAACCATCGTCTGCAAAACTTCTGTGAGTGTGCATCCGACGCTCGAGCGGGCGTTTTGACGCTCGAGCGTGAGTCTGTGTCTGACGCTCGAGCGGGGGTTTCTACGCTCGAGCGGGGCGACTTTTATATCACTTCGGGATTTTACTTTTTGGATCACTTTTCAACATCCTTTCTCTCTCTTACTTTTCGAAAACCACCATTTGAGAGCACCTCACTCTGAAACCTTAACTTCTCTCTAGGATTTGATCTAATTAGAGTGATCTCCTACCCTCGAGCCTTTACAAAAAGTGTAGAGCTTGGTGTGGGCTTCCTATCAATCCAAAAATTTCTTGATTTGGAGCACTTCGGAATTTCTTCATCTTCTTCCTTTGAGCTCCGAACTTGAGGTAGGGATAACTACTCATTTATATGATCTTTGACATAAATATTTAGTCATTTTGATTTAATGTTAAAGTTGGGTGATTTTGGGTGTTAGGGAGGAGGGTTGTGTGTTAGGTAGCCGACAACGTGAAAAGTCGCTCGGATCCCTTATGAAAATGAATCCTACTTTGAATCGTTTAAATGCTAGGTCGTTTCCCTCAAGTGACGCGTTGCGCCTGTCTTCGGGTGTTTCGAAAAGTGAGCAAGGGGCGCCGCATCGACGCTTGAGTGCGGTGAAAAATGGGCAAAGGTTTCTGTATTTTTCTGAAAGAACGCGAGTAAAGAAGCTAGTCCAAGACTATAGGTTTAGGGTAGCCACTTGGAACATAGGAACCTTAACTAGTAGGATGATAGAATTGGTAGATGTTATGATTAGGAGGAGAGTTAGTATAGCTTGCATACAAGAAACTAAGTGGACGGGAGAGAAAGCTAGGGAAATTCAGGATACTGGTTTTAAACTTTATTATAGTGGTAAGGATAGACGCAGGAATGGGGTAGGAATCATAATTGCCAAGGGTCTTGTGGAAAGTGGGGTGGCGGTCACTAGGAAAGGAGATAAGATTATGTTAGTTAAACTAGTTATTGGAGGGAATATAGTGAACATTATTAGCGCTTACGCCCCTCAAGTAGGGTTAGATGATCAGACTAAGAGGGATTTTGGGAGCAAATGGATGAGATCTTACAGGAGATACCCGTAGGAGAGAACCTGGTTATAGGTGGAGATTTTAATGGCCATGTGGGCATAGATAAACTAGGTTATGAAAGGGTGCATGGTGGATACGGTTTTGGTGACAGAAATGAGGCTGGAGAGAGAATCTTAGATTTTGCGTTGGCTTCTGACCTGGTGGTGGCCAATACTATGTATAAGAAGAGGGAGGAGCATTTGATAGCCTTTAACAGTGGATTAGTTAAGAGCCAAATAGATTACTTCTTAGTGAGAAAAGTGGACTACCTAAAATGTAATGATTGTAAGGGGATTCCTGGAGAGAGTCTGGTCTCTCAACATAGGATTTTGGTACTAGATTTATGTTTTAGAGGGCAATACCAAGCTAGGAAGGATGGTGAGCGTCGTAGGACGAGATGGTGGGACCTAAAAGGGGATAAACTAGAAATATTTAAGAATCAAATAGATAAGGAAGGTACTTGAGACTTAAAAGGTGATGCTAACACTATGTGGAATTCGATGGCCAATTGTATGAGGAGAATCTCAAGGGAAGTGCTTGGAGAGTTGAAAGGAACGGGACCCAACCCTAGGGAAACTTGGTGGTGGAGGGAAGAGGTTCAAGCGGTGTTAAGGCAAAAAAATAGTGCTTTAAAAAGTGACAGAAGGATAGAACTGAGGAAAGCCTTAAGGGTTATAGATTGGCTAATAAGGAGGTCAAGAAAGTAGTGAGAAAGACTAAGTTGAAAGCTTATGATGACCTATACACTAGACTAGATAGTAAGGAGGGAGAGAAGAGGGTATACAAACTTGCTAAGATACGGGAGAAGAAAACAAGAGATTTTAATCAAGTAAAGTGCATCAAGAGTGAGGATTCTAAGGTATTGGTGAAGGATGATGAGATTAAGGAAAGATGGAAGAATTATTTTGAGAAACTGTTAAATGAGGAACATGGAAGTACGACAATAGGGGAGGAAATAGCCAGTAATACAATAAACCAAGACTATAGGTTCTATCGCAGGATTAGGAACTTTGAAGTGGAGATTGCACTTAAGAAGATGAAATCAAATAAGGCTTTAGGACCCGATGATATCCCTATTGAAGCTTGGAAGTGTTTGGGTAACAAGGGAGTTGCTTGGTTGACTAGGTTGTTTAGCAAAATTTTGTTGACTAGGAACATGCCAGATGAGTAGAGGAAGAGTATTTTAGTGCCAATCTATAAGAATAAAGGTGATGTCCAGAATTGTAACAATTATAGAGGAATCAAGCCAATGTGTCATATAATGAAAGTGTGGGAGAGGGTGATGGAACGCCGATTGCGAGACATAACAGAGGTGTCAGAGAATCAATTTGGGTTTATACCTGGTAGGTCAACAATGGAAGCGATCTATCTTTTGAGGAGAGTAGTAGAAAAGTATAAAGAAAAGAAAAGAGACATTCATATGGTGTTTATCGACCATGAGAAAGCATATGACAGAGTACCCCGAGATATAATATGGTGGGTGTTAGAGAAGAAATGGGTGACAAAAGGCTAAATTGACGTGAATAGGGACATGTATGAAGGGGTGGTGACCACTATTAGATTGCCAGCTGGAGAGACAAATGAATTTCCTATCACTGTAGGGTTACACCAAGGATCTATCTTAAGTTTTTATCTTTTTGCTTTAGTTATGGACGAGTTAACGATAAATATTCAGGGTGACGTGCCATGGTGTATGCTTTTTGCAGACAATATTGTGTTAGTGGATGAGACTAGAGAAGGAGTTAACACAAAGTTGGAGATTTGGAGAAAAGCTCTTGAATCTAAAGGATTCCGGATAAGCAGAACTAAGACAGAGTGCATGGAGTGTAAATTTAGTAACAGTAACAATGAAAGCAGAGGAGAAGTGAAGATTGAGAACCAAGAACTGCCTAAGAGTGGACATTTTCGTTATTTAGGGTCGATTATCACAACAGCGGGAGAGATTGATGCAGATGTGGCCCATAGGATTAAGGCGGGATGGTGTAAGTGGAGAAGTGCGTCTGGGGTATTGTGTGGTAAACAAATACCCACTAGACTAAAAGGTAAGTTTTATAGAACGGCTATTAGACCAGCTATGTTGTATGGGACGGAGTGTTAGGCAACCAAGAAACAACATGTAGATAAGATGAGTGTGGCTGAGATGAGGATGCTAAGGTGGATGTGTGGTAAGACTAGACAAGACAGGATTATGAATGAGTGTATCCGGAATGGGTAGGAGTAGCACCGATAGAAGATAAGTTGAGAGAGAATCGTTTGAGATGGTTTGGTCATATTCAACGGAGACCAACAGAGGCAGTAGTGAAGAGATGCGATGTTGTAACGGTAGATGGAAGTGTTAGGGAACGGGGTAGGCTTAGATTAACGTTGATTAACATTATAAATAGAGATATGAATCTACTTAATTTGACTAATGAAATGGCCTTTGATAGGGCCGTGTGGAGAAGAAGGATTCATCTAGCCGAACCCATTTGATGGGACTTAAGGCTTGGTTTGGTTTGGTTTGGTTTGGTTTGGTTTGGTTTCAAATGTATAAAGAGGGGTTTTGTTATTTTGACTTACAAATGTGTATTTTAGGTCTTAAAATGATAGTATTGATGTCATTGAAGTTATTTTGGGCCTTTGGGTCAATATTAAGAAATGGGGGAAAAAGCCCTAAATTGTTATGACAAATTAATCTATGTAATTAATTTGGGAAATTATGGAAACATGAAATTAAGTTGGAATTAATGAAATTGGCATAATATGAGACGGAATAGTGGAGTTGGATTTATTAATCACTCACCTTTGAAAATTGTTGATAAATTATCTGTCGATGTAATTATTTTCTGTTTAGAAATAATTATTTTGGGCTATCGGTGGAGGATAGTCTTGATTGTTGTAGACAATGCATGATGATTAGGCAAACTAAAACTAATCAATTGAATATGTCATCGAATATGACGGTTGGAATAATACATCAAATTTATGTATTGATTGGTTATCTATATGATATGTGTTTATATACATTGTATTGTGTGAGAGGAGATAGGGGATGTACTCCACGATTTAGGGGAAGATAGGGAATGGACTCCTAAACTGGATAGTGTTTGGGAGGAGATAGGGGATGGACTCCATCGATACAACAAACATGTGTATCTATTGAAGTATTAATACAACAAATTTGTGTATCATATATGAAGTACGGAAGTGTTTTATTTGAGATTGATACAGCAATTATGTGTATCTATTGTGAAGTATAAAGTGTTTAATTTGAGTTGTTATCTCAATTGAAATGGAAGTACTGTTGGTATGAGATGTAATCTCATTTACATGGTTTGGCCAGGTTCTGAGCCATAGTTATGAATTGGGAAATTGAATGAGAAATGAAAAATGGAATGAAACATGGACACATTTGTCATGTAATTGAAATGGACTATGAATTGATTTATGTGAGTTAAACATTTATCAAATGCTAATGTTTTAGTTATTGCTCATATTATGTTTAGCATATCTCTACTGGGCATTGGCTCACCCTATATGGGACATCATTTTTAGGTACAGGTAGCAGGCCACCTCCAAGGACGTAACTTGAGAGGTTTAGTGGCTGTGACATCTTTTTGTGATTACATTCTTGTATTACATGTATATCAAGCCAAGGGCTTATTTTGTATTTTGAGTTAGTACTCTCCTTTTTGTAACCAAGTGTTGGCTTGGAAAGTTGTAAGCCCGCAGGGCATTTACTTTTGTTGTCAACATGCAATTCATTTTGTAATGAATACTCTGATGAAATGTAATTATGCTTTATTCTCTCATGTCTAAGCGTGCCAAGAATGTATGATTTATGGGTTTATTTTGAGGGCGTTACATTGACTATTTCCAAACTCCTCTACACATCACACACCATACCTGCATATCTACCTTTTTTTTTGGGTGGGTAAGTCATAAATTAAAGACAAAAATTTACACGTTTACAAGGGGCATATCCCAGGTAATACCACAAATCTCATACCCCCAAAAGGGAAAAACTAATACAAAATAACTAATTAAAACACCCCGGTATCACCAGGGTACCCAACAAAAGAAGATATAAATAAACTACAAAATTGTGCATATATCATTTTTTATCCCTGAGTACCCTTTACCATAAAAAAAAAAAAAAAATAGATGGATACTTGGGGAAGATATATGGGCAATTATACAAAATTAGTTGAACAACCCACTAAACAAGTGAACAAACATGGCTAAAAAAATTAAAACCAATTTTGGCCCAAAGCCCAACATAACTCCATTCATAGCTCACGGACCAAATTTTACCAACTCCTGCATATAATTGACCCAAATCAAGCTCGGGTTCACATCATTGACCCCAACCACATTCAGCCAAAAATTTGAGAAATCCCACTATAATTCAAAAGGCCCCTTAATCCACCAAAACAGCCCAGTAGTTCTTCTTCAACACATAACAATCACGGTGGGCCCATTAAAAATGATAGCCCAGTTAAATAATCAATTCGCCCCATCAGCCCAACCTTTAACACATACACTGTGCAACCAACCCACATGGAATACAATACTAGCACATAGAATAAAAAAAAATTCAAAAACCAAACCAGAGTCGGAAAAGGAGCTGATCTTCACAATTGACAAGCCTGAACCACCAACGTGGGTATAACACTCACCTTGAACCACTCATACTTTACAAGAAGATGCACCTTGTGATTTTGTATCAATAGTAGGTGATCATCTAAAACAGAGATCTTGACTGACATACATGAATGCAAGACCGAGGATTTAACCTAAAATATCTTAACAAATTCCATGGCTGGGTCTAAGTCTCATGGAACTTATGCAACACAACCATTTGAATATAGATATGCCTACATTACACTTGCAGATGAACAAGTTATTCCACACATGTGAGACCCGCCTAAAAAATGCAGGGGCCCATGACATCATACGACTTTTATGAGCGTTAGGGAGATGATCCAGAAAGTCTCGAAAGCAAAAAACAATGTTAAAACAAATGACCTATTACCATTGAACAATTCATGTTCCAAAATGGTTGGCATAACTAAAATATGTGAACATTTAGATATACACAATCTCAAAATATTAGTCAAAGATAAGCCAGATAAAATAGCTTATCATGGAGGTGTTGCAAGTATAGTCACCTGACATAACTAAAAACTAATTTCAGATAAAACTGGTATTTCCAATCTTGGTTTCATATTACCCGAGATTCAGAAGCAAGATAAGTTAGGGAATGAAAACAATGGCATATATATATATATATATATATAAGATAAGCAGAGATAAGGGTTTACAAAAAAATTTAGAGGCAAAACAACACAGATACGGAAACGATTCAGAAGCATAAATTAGGGAAATATGATACCAATAGCATATATATATATATAAGATGTAGAAGCAAAGACAGACCAAGTTACCAGAGAATCGATCGGAGATGAACCTCACCGGGCTCGTAATCGCTGTCACAAGCAGCTCTAACGCCACAGTCGCTGTCCGACGGCCGTACTAGCAGCTCCACCGCCGCTGTCGCAATCGGCGTCGTCTGATTCTTCTTCGTCGCCGCGGAATAGAGATTGAAACCCTTCAAATGGTTGATGATTAGAATCGTACAGAAGCCAAAAAGTTGATGTATAATTCTTCTTTTGTTGATGTATAATTCTTTTTTTTCTTTTCTTTTTTTCTTTTGGTTGAATTTGGCGGCAGGAAATTTGACCTTGGCGCCCAATTTTTTTAACATAAAATACACGACATGCATGGTGCGTCGTAAAAAGGTAATACTTTTAACAACAGGAATAATGTGAGTCATAAAAAGTGTAAAACTTTTAACGGCAAGTGTTTTGTGTGTTGTGAAAAGTGCAATACTTTTCACGGCTGGCGTATGTGTGTCGTGTATAATTGATGTATTAATGGCGCGCCATATGCACATCGTAGAAAGTTTTATTATTTACGGCATGCATTACAAGTCGTAAAAAAAATTATCTTATTACCATTAACGGCCTACGCAATAGACACGTCGTGGTTGCAAAAGTATTTACGATGTGCAAAAAAAGTAAGTTGTAAAAGTGAAAAACTACGACGTGCATTTATTATATGCCGTTGATGTGGTGTCGTAAAAGGTCATTTTTGTTGTAGTGGCACCAATGACCCATCAGCCACAACCAAACTTAGCTGCTACAACTTGTGCTTTGACAAATTCCTCACGTCAAGTTGACTTAACCGTGGTAGAGGCAACTCAAATACAAAGTCAGGTGGTGTTCCCAATACCTAATATATCCCCTAATATTAATCTTGGAGACCACCAGAAAAGAGAATTAGTACCTCTTGACCTAGGTGATTTGAATGATGGAGAAGCTAGAACAACTGATCTTAGAGGAGCCCAGGTTAGAGGTGCAAGAACACTTAAAGCAAACCAGTGCAATAGGACTGTTGTTAGAGCCAGGAAACGAAGCACTTTACCTTGTCGCTTTCGTCTGGTGGATAGAACAAATCCGATTGACAATAGAACCAAGCTGGGAGAGCAACCCAATGAAGCCATTCCACTCAATGCAGATGGCCTCCATGAGAGCAGTGGAGGACGACCATCGGCGGATATATAGCATTATTAAAGAATGGGCAACTGATTCCTTCATTTCCCCCCCTTCTATGGTTTTGCTCAAACTACTCTTTTGGAATTGCCGCAAAGATGGCAATAAAACCTTTAAACATAACCTTATGGAGATCATTCGCTCTCATAAACCTGAAATTTTGATCCTTATGGAGACCAAAGTGGCTTTCAGCAAAATGGGAAACTTCTTCTATCATTTGGGTTTAACAGCCTTTACTATTGTTGACCTAATTAGTAGAGTATGTGGGATTTGGACAATCTGGATACTAAACATGTCAATGTTAGAGCTTCATCAGTTGGCCCCCAAGCTATCCATGTTACTGTTCATAAGAAGGATTATGAGGAATGAATTCTAGCTACGGTCTACGCTAGCCCAAATCCTATGTTGAGGGAGGCTATATGGAATGAACTTGAAGAGGTGGTGGATACTATGGAAAAACCATGGCTGGTGGCAAGAGACTTCAATGATTATGCAAGTCAGTGCGAAAGGAGAAGCTTTTCAACCAACCAGAGTTCAACTAGGCCTTAGAAATTCCTTAAAAGAATTAATAACTATAATCTGATAGACTTGGGAAGCTCAAGTCCTAGAATGACTTGGACAAACAATAGATAAGGGCTTGCTAATACTATGGAGAGATTGGATAGGGCTCTGTGCAATGAAGATTGGAGAACCATGTTCCCTGAAGCAACTGTAAGAGTGCTCCGAACATACTCTGACCATTCCCCTCTTGTAGTTTACACCCAAGGTATGTACTCTCTTAACCTTCTTAGTGGACCCTTTAGGTTCAAGGCTGCTTCGATGTCTCACCTTGGTCTTTTTAATGTTATTAAATCTTCTAGGACTGATATGAATAATTAACTTATGGATTCCACTTCTGAATTCACTATCAGAGTTAAGAAGTGGAATAAAGAGGTTTTTGGAAATAGTTTTAAAAGGAAAAGAAACCTTCTTGCTAGGATTAAAGGCATCCAAAGAGCCTTGATTAATTCCTATATTCACAGCTTGCTCACCCTTGAGAAAGAGCTCGTTAAATCTTATAATGATACTCTTTTTCAAGAGAAAATGTTGTGGTTCCAAAAATCTAGGTCTAGGAACATTTTATTTAGTGATAGAAACACTAGATATTTCCACATCTCTACTATTACCAAAAGAAGAAAACATAAGATCAATGCCCTTAAGGATAATGATGCTAATTGGGTTACTAACCAAAAGGGAATTAAGAGAAATATCCTTGATTACTTCACCAATCTCTTCAAATTTGAAGATACTCAGCATTTGGATCATTGGGGAAATATTGCCACAACTCATTTTACTTAAGAGGATAATGAGGCTATGTTGAAGCCCATAACTAATACTGAAATTCTGAAAGCTATTAAAAGTATATGAGCCTTTAAGGCACCAGGCAAGGACGGTATTCAAGCCTTATTCTATCAAAAATACTGGAGCATTGTGGGCCAGTCTGAGTGTGACTTTGTTAAAGCTTGCTTCCAAACCAAAAAAGTTCCGGGTGGAGTTAATGAAACCCTTATTGTCTTGATCCCAAAAATGGAGAACCCTGATAATATCAAGTAGTTTAGACCCATAAGTCTCTACAATGTCCCCTATAAGATCATTACCAAGCTTATTGTGGTAAGAATTGGACCTCTCCTGGACATATTTATTAGACCAAACCAGAGCAGCTTTATTCTTGGGAGAAATACTATGGATAATATCATTATCACTCAAGAGATTCTTCATACTCTGAGACACATGAAAGGGAAAAGAGGTGGTTTGATTTTTAAAATTGATCTTGAAAAGGCTTATGATAGGATTTCCTAGGAGTTTATCAGAGATACCCTTCATGAATTTAATCTTATGACAGTTGGGTTGAGTTGATTATGAACTGTGTAACTAACAACTAGTCTGATTGAATTTTGTGAAGTATCTAATCAAAAGATTAATTATCAGAAATCCAAACTCTTTATCTCTACTAACATCCCTTGTAGCCAAGCTAGATCCTTGAGTTCTCAATGTGGCATTCCCCTCACTCAGGATCTTGGCAAGTATCTAGGATCCCCACTTCTCCACAAAAGAGTCAACAAAAGCATGTTTGATGAGAACCTTAAGAAATTAAAATCCAAACTTTCAGGGTGGAAGGCAAAAAACCCATCCTTAGCTGGTAGAATTACCCTCATTCAATTTGTTACCTCTGTCATCCCCAGTTATAGCATGCAAACCATGGAGCTGCCTAGGAAACTTTGTGATGAGATTGATAGGACTAACAGAAACTTCCTTTGGGGGGATACTGAAAACAACAAGAAAGTTCACTTGGTAGGCTAGGACAGTGTTTGTAGAGCTAAAGAAGAGGGGGGTCTTGGCATTAGAAAAGCTAGAGATAACAATGCAACACTTCTTACTAAGCTGAGATGGAAAGTCTTAAGTGATAACAACAAATTCTCATGTAAAGTGCTTCAAGATAAATACCTAAGAAATAACAATATATACAACTGGCCTATGGAGAGGAGAGCATCTCACACTTGGAGAAATATTTGCAAAAATAGGGACATTCTTAGAAAGGGTGTGAAATGGAATGTGGGAAATGTGGAATCCATCTCTTTATGGAATGACTGGTGGTGTGGTCAAAAACCTCTAGATCAGAGTTATAAGTCCCCCCAAGTTAATGAGGGTGACAAAGTCAGCCTATTTCTGGAGGATGAAGGAAATTGGAATACTGAAGTCATAGCTAACACAATCATCCAACAAGACCTTTAAGAGATCCTCAAGGGTCATAGACCCAGGTTTGTGACTTATACAGATGCTCCGACCTAAATATGAACATCTAGGGGTAATTTTTCTACAGCTTCTACATACAAAATTATTGCTAACTATGATACTGATGGAAGAGATTGGAAATGCTCATAGAAGATTAAAACCCCTCAAAAGTTGAAATGCTTCCTTTGGCTCATTTTGAAAGATAGACGGCTAACCAACCAAATGAGGCTTAGGAGGAATATGGCTTCTACTAACCTCTGTCCTAGGTGTGGTCTTTTCAGTGAAGATATAAGCCATCTCCGTAGAGACTCTGTTAAAGCAAGGGATATCTGGGTTGAACTCAAGGATTTCAGATGATGGGAGGAGGGTTGTAGACAACCTCTAGCTGAATGGGTGTTTTCTAACATGAAAAACAATAACTTGTTTCTTAAAACAAAATGGTACCTTTTCTTCATTGTCACTCTTTGGCAGATTTGGAAAGATCTAATCAAATGGTTTTTGAAAACTTTAACCATCCTATTCAAGCTAGTCTCAAGAACATTCGGGACTATGTTCATGTGATTGAGGAGGCTGTCCAATCTCCTCTCCACCCTAACACATCATTACCTAGAATAAGTAATTGATGCTTTCCTACTGCAGGCAAACTCAAACTCAACACTAATAGCTGCTCAAAGGTGACCCTAGACTGGCAGGGTTAGGAGAACTCTTGAGAGATAACGCTGGCACATGGATATGGGGTTATTGCGACAAACTAGGGCACTGTTCAAGTGTGGAAGCATAAATATAGGCCATCTATAGGGGGACTCACAATTCTCTTCCAAAAAGACAAAATAAATGTGGAGATAAAGACTAATGCTGTACAGCCTCTTGATCTAATCCAAAATGGTCCAAGCCATAACTCCCCTTACAGAGCCACCATTGAGGATGCAAAATTTCTAATGAAACGATGCAACTGCACTCTTGGGCGTACTCTGAGGGAAGGCAATAGAGTTGCTAACAAATTGGCCAACATGGGAGTGGCTCAAGATGAACATGTGATAATGTGGAAGATCCACCGGAAAATGTTAGAGCTTTTGAGTATAGAGGATATGATTGGTGTTAGTTCTGTGAGGAACTAGGCCTCTATTATGTTGTATTGCTACTTTAATTGTTTATGTTTTTCTTAATCTTCAATCGAATTAAAAAAGAAAAGAAAAAAGGGTAACTTCAAATAATTATTATAGAAAATTATAAAAATTGAATTTTGTTAATTTATACATATATAATATTAAAAAATGGGTTGTTTTGGCAAATATTTGTAATTTTTGTAAACAAAATTGCCTTGTAAGTTGGCTATGTTACAGCCAAAAGTAATACATTCCTTTGGACAATACCTTTAGTGAAAAATATTTTTTAATTTTTTTTCTCGCATTTTTTAATATGGTGAAAATTAAGTCTCAAAATAATTTTTTTAAATGAAAAATATCTTTTACTTTTAAAAAGTAAAAACTGTTTTTTAGATTTTATAGGACAATATCACCATTGTCATCATCCACTCCCCACATTGCTTTGGCCACCGACACCGCGCTTGGCACCCCACCACAATTACATCAAACACTAAAGGAAAAAGAATTTGTTTTTCATGGAAGACAGTTTATAGAAAATACTTTTTGTTGAGATAAAAATGTGTGGATAAGATCTTTTAGGAGGATAGAAAATGACTAACGCTGGTGGGGTTTTGCCTAAAGTTTGGGTGACCTAAATTTAACCAAACCTACCACATGTATCTCTAATGGTGTCCTCTTGTGAAATTCTACTCGTTTGATAAAATTAGGTTTCCAATCTTGCTCATTAATCAGTACTGTCTCCAAACCATGTGTCATTTATGAACCAGTGGTTTTGTACAAGGTGGCCTTTGAATTGCTATGAAGTAAAATAACATGTGCAAATGTACTATACCATGTACCAAAATGTTTGTACACCATATCATCCACAAATTGGAGTCTCATATTGTGAAACTCTTTAACCCCTTATGTTTATCCTTTTGAATTATGCGGATTAAAAATACACTGATTCATATGTTTTTAAAACATCACATTTTCATATGGTCTTGTTAGTGTCACACTAAAATATTACATACATCTCTCATTGTTTTTTTTTTTTTTTTTTTGATAACCGAGTATCCGGGCCAGCACCCCTTCGGAGTAACGCACCTCGACTAATCTCGGGGCTCTGAGCCAATCGACCGGGCAAAGACACAGTAGCCCGCCAGTAGCTAGCTAGGGGTGGGATTCAAACCTGAGATCTAGAGAGGAGCAAACTCCTAGGTCCCTGGTCCCTTGCCCTCAAACATCTCTCATTGTTCACAGCTCTATTTCTCACATTTCTTTTTTTTTTTTTGAAACTCTCATGTACGTATCTTCTCTTACACTTATTAGTATTTTCCATCCTAAAGATGGCAAATTATTTTGCCTTGCTACCTTTTGATTAAAACAGGACGGAACACCATAAACTTGTCTCACTGCATTTCTATTTCTATTCTATTCATGTTGCGTCCCAATCAATCGCGTTATTACTTGTCTTTATGCATTTTACACGTGATCTTTTTCAAAACTTGTGCTGACGGGAGTTTCATGGACAAGATTGCTTCTTTGTATTTTGGCTTGCAGATATCAGTTTCTAGTTAGTACTAAATTCATAATTTGATCTATTTGGTGGGGGTGATGCATTAATTTTTTAGTTCTTCTACTTACATAAAAATAAATTATAGAATTAAATACAAATCGTTTATTTGATTTTGTGATTAATTTTATGTTAGTAAACTTCTTGATTTTGACTGAATTAATAATGGAGGTGATACATGTAACATTTATGGTACACAAAATCATGAAGAAACAAGTAGGTGTGCTCGACACAGACAACCACGTTTGAGTTTGCTCAACTTATTTAAGGTTGATGATTTTAAAGTTGTCTTAAAAAAGGTTAATTTCATTAATTAAATTACTAAAGTCATAAGAGATGGATCCACATAGTGTTGAAGCTAAAAATTTGTGCTCCATAAAATAGAGCATAGTTTGTTTAGTATTAATTATTAATTTTAATTGTAATAATTTCTTAGTTCTTTTGTCCAGCATCATCTCACTACATCAGTCACCAGACAATGAGATAAGGAATTAGATGTGGATTTAAGTTTGAGAGAGGATTGTATAGGAGTTGAGATCTCTGTCCCTAATTTTGCAATAAATCTGGAAATACGAAGAAATACAGAGATTAAACAAAAAAAGGAGACATAAAAAACATATAATATATATATGTATATATATATTTCTGTCATCCTATTGAGGGGGAATTATAAAATTGGACATAAATTTTTTTTGTCAATTGGGCTAATAGTATATTGTGTAATATAAAGCATATTAATGAATATGATTTTTCAAAAGTGGATCACAATAACAAATCTTGTAAAATCCATGCTTTTTTTTTTTTTTTTGGTTGTTGGAAATTGAGTCTGGTTTAGAGTCTATACCTAATTGGGTTGTCCATGGTGGCATGACCCAATACCCATAAGTAGAGATCCGGTCAAAGTAAATTTAGGGCCCCGTTTGTTTTGGAGTATGAGAGGGGGATTGGGATTAGGATAGCTGTGGGCCTCATTTAATGTGTTGTTTGTTTATAGAGCTGCGAAAGGGACTGCTAAGCCGAAAGGCTTAGGATAGGCCTTGCAGATGGGATTCGGATGGGCCTCCAGGACTTGGTATTAGAAAAATAGTCCGGCGGATTAGAAAATTTTTATTTTTATTTATTTTTTATTTTATTTTTTACATATCGGACATTTTTTTTTGAACATTAATGTTTAATTTTTTTATATTTTTTGTTAAGTAAAAATTATTATTTTATTTATTTTATTTTTTTCTAAAATTTTTTTATTTTATTTTATTTTTATTTAAAATTTTTTTTTTACATGTTGGGCATTTTTTTTAAAACATTAATGTTTCATGTTTTTGTATTTTTTATTTGTTTTATTATTTTATATTTATTTTATATAAAAATAATTTAACAATCCCTACACTAACAACTATCATCAAAATAAACACAATTTTACTTAATCCCCTCACTATTAATCCCCTCACTATCAATCCTCTCCATTCTACCTCTGAAAACAAACAGGGCCTAAAATAACTTATCCTAAGGATAAATGTGATTAACGCATTATCTCATCTGTTGAGGAGATTGAATTGTGGGTAGTTATAACACTCCCATATAATATACGTATTATATGGTAAGAGTTAATTTTAACCGTATCAGATCAGTCTCCTATAGTGTTCTCTATTTTTCCTTCTCTGTCCATAGAAACAAATAATGGCCTTTATACTATGAATAGTGTGGATAGTTCTCTAATAGTTCTACTCCACTGTTGAGAATTATTTGAAGACATTGATGAAGTCACGTCATTCACCTACATGATCTATGAATTCGGTTTGAGCATAAAAAATATTCTTGAATCCGTTTATTTCTGCTGTGCATTATTTATTATTTTTCATACAAATTGAGAATATTGTATCATTTACAACACAAAGATAAATAATCTAACTTAAGAGAAAGGACGGTGAGACTCGAAATCTAGATCTTTAATTCGGTAAAAGTGATTCTTACCACTTGAGTTATTCCTTTGCCTCTCCATGCATGGATTTTGTGTTGTTATCTTTAAGAATAATGTTAAGAATCATAAAAAATATATCATGAAATATATTATGAAATTTTTTTATTTTTTGATTAATGTGTGATATTTTATTATAAGTGAGAATCTTTTATGATCATTTTCATATATATTTTTTTTTTGATCTTTAACATTATGTTGACTTTTTGTTAATTTTATCTTGCGATAACAAGAGAGATATATGGAAAAGAGAAGGAACTACAATACCCACATATATTTATTTAATACAGGGACAAGATAACAATCCATTTACATTTTGTTTTCTTCGGTATTGGATATTCTATTTGTAAATCTTTCTATCTCAATCCATTACCAATGATTAAATTTTGTTTTAAAATTCATATACCTCAAAGATTCTTTTAATGTTTTAAGATAGAGGAAAAAAATGATTTGGAAATAAAACGATTTTACCCGTCACGTAACAAACAAATAACTAAAATAAATTAAGAGTTTTCTCAAACTATCATAATCTATGGCTTTATATAAAAAAAAAAAATATCTATTCACCTAGAATTATTGTCCGAAAGTCCAGTAGAAAAAAAATTAATGTATCAAAATATCTATTCACCCAGAATTACTGTCCAGAAGTCTATAGAAAAAAATTAATGCAAGAGCATCTCTTTTGTTATCAAAACAAGGGTGACGTAGGCTCTGCCAGATCCCAACCTCGAGTTACGATATTGCTTGAGACAATGTTTAAGGGCGGGGAACAACGGAGAGTTGAACACGGGTTGAAATCATTTTTTCATTTTTTAGCAAAACTATATATCACTAAATTTCACCTACATTAAACTACCTATTACGTTAGTCATTTTTGTTTTAATGATTTTGGCTCAAAAAATATAACCAGTGGTTTCACCTACTCAAACATTAAAAAATATTACTTTTCATATTTTGATATTAATTGTGTTGAGTTTAAAAAAATTAATTCTAAATTAAAATGAATAAAAATAATATTTAAATAACATTGACAAAGAATAAAGAGTTTGTTAGACAATATATTTGAAAAAGTCTATGACCTAAATAAAAAATAATAATAATTTTTAAATCAAAATATAACAAATTTTTAATTAGTATGATTGAGATGCTCTAAGATTAAAATTCAGTTGGTGATTTTGTGAATCTATAAATTCCTCAATTTTTATCAAATTTAAATATAAATTAAGTAAACTTCCATATGTAGATGCGCTTAAACATTCCTTATTCTTCGTTATCTGAAAAGGGGGAAACAACACTAAAATGATGGGATGTTCAAAAAGAAAAGAGAGAGAGAGATGGTGATGGTGATGGTGATGGTACAGCAGTGCTACGTCGCTCGAATTTATGCCCCCCGAATCCCCAGAACCAAAAACGACGTCGTTTCGTCGTTTTTGGATTTTTTTTTTTTCCGTTCAATCAGAGATGAAGCAGACGAAGAAAGAAGAAGGGAAGAAAGAAAGAAGGGAAGAAGAAGCAGAGGCAGACGACGGCGGGGGCAGAGGCAGACGGCGGACGAGCTGCGACGATCGGCGGAGCTGCGACGATTGGACGATCGGCCGGAATGCAGGTGTCACGACCCAAACCCGGCCCTATGGGTTTAGCACCGTAACCGGCCAGTAATCCGAGATTACCGAAGGCCTGCTTAACAGTAATACAGTAAAACAGAGTACAGGGCCTGGCGGAAGCCAATACAGTAATTAAACAATGTCCAATGAGCTGTGACAGTCTGTATGCCAAAAAGATTTTTCATGCATTCATACATATACAAACAGTACAGTCTATACAAAATTTACAGTCACACAGTACAGGGACCTAATCCCTTGATAACAGTACAGTTAGCAACTGACAGTCTATACAGTAATCCAAACAGTATGGAGACAGACGGGGGAAACAAACAAAACACCCCAAAGCCATAGCATGGCAACTCGGAACCTCGCAGTGAGGCACAAAGGCTGGCTTGACAAAACTGGAGTCTAACCCACGCTCCTAGCTCCGATCTGGTGGCTGAGCACCTACATATATATATAAACAGTGAGCTAAAGCCCAGTGAATAACATAATGCGTAAAGAGGTTTAGAATGAATGTCCTTACAGTAATGAAAACAGTTCAATTCAATCAGTATTTCAGTTGTTCAGTACAGTAAACAGTCATATGTGGTACATCCATTAGCATAACAGTAACAGTAGGTCTTAAGAGACCGAACAGTAATGATGGCCATCAGTCAGTAAACAGTAGTGGCTCCACGAGGGAACCGACAGAGATCTCTATAACAGTAACAGTAACAGTAAACAGTAGGTACTAAGGATGCCACAGTACAGTTCAGAAATAAAGGACATACATTCATTCAGTAATACCAGTTCAGTTCAGTATTCAAAAGATATCAGTTGAACATATCTTTACACAATTGTCACTCACAGAGTTCGGGCTACAGTAAGCTAGAGCGTGTCTCCCCAGTTGCCAACCCTACACAGTTCACAGGTTGAACACACACTAAGCTACACAGTTGGGAAATATCATAACTTAATTCCTAATTTGCCTTGGTGTGTTCTACAACGATATCCTCATCTAAATGTCTTAAACTAGGCCTAAGAATGCCTAGGATGGGATGAGGATGCAAAAATACACTTAGAAAACATTTCGCAAAGTTTGCTGAAACTAGGAGCCTCGCTCGAGCGGGACTTTCTCCGCTCGAGCGTAAGTCCAAAATCAAAGGCTTCGCTCGAGCGAGGAATCCTTCACTCGAGCGGTTTGCAAAACAGTGAAAATACTGGATGCTGAGATTTTGTGCGCGATGGTCGCTCGATTGTCGCTCGAGCGGAGCCCTGGACAAAGGTTCTCGCTCGAGCGGGGAATCCTTCGCTCGAGTGAGGAAGCCAAATCTGGAATTTCCAGATCTGCCTCCCAAGCTCAAACCAAGCATTCTACCACTCCAAACTCGACCTCTTGGGCCCAAATTCTGGAAAACATAACTAAATTCAATGTATAACAAGTTTCAAAGCTCAATTTATGAATTCAAGCCCCAAAGGTGAGTCAATTAAAACCATATTCAAACCCATTTTCAAGAATATGAAGAACATGCAAACATGCATGGATTCAAACCAAATTCAACCTTCAAAGCTTGTTCAAATGGACTCATTTCTTCAAGAACATGATGAATTCATGGAGTATGACCAAAAGATGGACATGCATGTGAGGAAACATGGACTTACAACCTCAAAACTTCAATATATGTACATGCATGCAACAATTAAGCTTCAATTCAACAACAATGAACCAATTCATGACTTAGTTCTACAATGAAGCATGAATCATGCAAGAACTAGCTCAATGACATCATTAAGATGATGAATGATCTACCTTAGGTGTAGAATTAGAAGTGAGGGAGCTCAAATTAGTAATCAACCTTTAATTCTTCAAGTAATTCTAGCCAATTCACAATGAAGCAAGTTGAACTCAACTCTTCTAGCTCCTCTCTCTCTCTAAGGTCGGCTAGAGCACAAGGAATGGGCTGAGGAAAAATGTTTTTGGCTCAAGTATAATGAGCTCAAGGTATAGAGGTAGTGGCCCACTCAAGGGCAAAACGGTAATTAAGTCCAACTCTTTAATTAGCTTATTTTAATCTAATTTAATCATACCTAATCAGTTTTCAGGTAAATACACCATAAAATCACATTAATTACGAGGGTCATGGAACATCAATCGGTTTCTAATTCGGCCGCCGATAAGGCCTTCACTTAGCAGTTTAAACATATAAGCATGAACAGATAATCATACAGTCAAACAGATAGAATGCAATTTAACTAACATATACTCAATCAATTCGGTTTCCAATTTCAGTCAGTCAGTTCAGTACTTTAATCAGTTCAATTATCAGTCATAATCAATTCAGTTTAACGGTAATCGATGGTTATCGGTAATCAATCAGTCATAAGTCAGTAAACAGTATGAGGGTTGTTACAGTCTCCCCTCCTTATAAAGAGTTTGGTCCTCTAAACTCGAGTTACCTTCATTCTGGAAGAAAACAGGATTCAGTGGAAACAGTTCAGGATATCGTTTGGCCATGTCATCTTCCCTTTCCCAAGTGGCATACATGCCACCGTGGTTTTGCCAGTCAACTTTCACTAACGGGATCTCTTTGTTCCTCAGTTTCTTGATTCGTCTGTTTACAATCTGTATAGGCCATTCCTCGTAAGTGTAGTCATCACTCAACACTACGTGGGTAGGCTCTATTACATGGAAGGGGTCCCAGAGATAATCTCTTAACATAGAAATGTGAAAAACATTATGCATGTGTTCCATTTCAGGAGGGAGCCCGACTTGATACGCCACCGGATTAATTTTCTCAATAATCTCATATGGTCCGACGTATCTTGGCGCTAACTTGCCTTTGACTCCAAAACGAGTCTGGCCTTTCATTGGTGTCACTTTCACAAAAACGTGATCACCCACTTCATACTCTCTGTCCCGTCTTCTGACATCTGCATAACTTTTCTATCTGCTCTGTGCGGTTTTCAGTCTCTGTTGTATCAGTTTCACTTTCTCAGTTATTTCATACACAATCTCGGGCCCAAGCAAAGGCCCATCTCCAATTTCTGCCCAACAAATCGGAGATCTACATTTTCTGCCATACAATGCCTCGAAAGGCGCCATACCAATACTCGAATGGTAGCTGTTGTTGTAGGCGAATTCAGCCAATGGTAAATGACTTTCCCAGTTTCCCTGAAAATCAAGGACACACATTCTCAGTAAATCCTCCAGAGTTTGGATGGTCCTTTCTGACTGTCCATCTGTCTGAGGATGATAGGCACTACTCAGCCTCAATTCAGTACCCAATGCAGTCTGTAGGCTTTGCCAAAACCTCGATGTAAACTTCGAATCCCTGTCAGAAACAATAGACACAGGCACTCCATGCAGTCTCACAATCTCATCAATATAAATCACGGCCAATTTATCCGCATTATAAATTGTCTTGACAGGTAAGAAGTGAGCAGATTTAGTCAGTCTATCAACAATAACCCAAATTGAATCCATACCTTTCCTGGAGCGAGGTAACCCAACGATAAAATCCATCGTGATATGCTCCCATTTCCATTCTGGTATGGGTAGGGGTTGCAATAACCCAACGGGTCGTTGATGTTCAGCTTTGACCTGTTGGCAATGAAGACATTTGGATACAAAATCAGCAATTTCTTTCTTCATTCCCGGCCACCAGAAATTATGTTTCAGATCTTGGTACATTTTCGTATTCCCCGGATGGATAGACAATTTCGAATTGTGGCCTTCTTGCAGAACTCTTCTTTTTAGTTCAGTATCATTTGGTACACACAGTCTTTCTTGAAATTTCAGTACATTATTCTCAAATTTGAATCCCGGCCTCGGTTTAGATTCTCTTTCTTCGATGATCTTTTTCAAGAAGTCATCCAGTTGCTGTTTCTCTTTAATCTCCTCAATCAGCGCCGGTTGAGCAGAAATAGCAGGTAAGATTCCATCCTGTTCTCGTAAAACAATTTCGATTTCAGATTTTTCAAGGTCACAAAGCAACTCTTTCTGTCCTGTAAGCAAACATGCTAAGTTCCCAATCGATTTCCGACTCAATGCATCGGCAACGGTATTGGCCTTTCCCAGATGGTACAAAATCTGTAGGTCGTAGTCTTTAATCAGTTCTAGCCATCTCCGCTGTCTCATGTTCAGTTCTTTCTGTGTGAAGAAATATTTCAAACTCTTATGGTCGGTGTATACTTCACATGTCACCCCGTACAGATAGTGACGCCAGATTTTGAGTGCAAATACTACTGCAGCAAGTTCCAGGTCATGGGTCGGGTAGTTCTTTTCATGTGGTCTCAACTGTCGGGAAGCATAAGCAATGACTCTCCCATTCTGCATTAAAACACACCCCAGACCCTTATGAGAAGCATCACTAAGTACAGTATAACCATCCGTACCTGAAGGTAAGATAAGAACCGGTGCAGTCACTAATCGAGTTTTCAATTCCTGGAAGGCAGATTCCTTTTGGTCAGTCCAGTCAAATGGTGTCCCCTTTTGAGTCAGTTGAGTCAATGGCAAAGCAATTTTAGAGAAATCTCTGAC
Organism: Camellia sinensis; assembly: GCF_055761805.1. NCBI lineage: Eukaryota > Viridiplantae > Streptophyta > Magnoliopsida > Ericales > Theaceae > Camellia > Camellia sinensis. Next base: position 39,493,942 of record NC_138961.1, on the reverse strand, counting down.
AAATCTTCTGTAATATCCAGCCAAACCCAAAAAGCTTCGGACTTCAGTCACATTTGTTGGTCTAGGCCAGTTCACTACAGCTTCAATTTTCTGCGGATCAACAGAAATCCTATCTTTGCTAACAACATGCCCCAAAAACATAACATGGTCAAGCCAAAATTCACATTTAGACAGTTTAGCATACAGTTTTTGTTCTCTTAAGGTTTGTAAGGCAAGTCTCAGATGATGTTCATGTTCTTCTATACTCTTGGAGTAAATCAATATATCATCAATAAATACAACAATAAAGTCGTCAAGGTATGGTTTAAAAATTCTGTTCATGAGGTCCATAAAGGTAGCAGGGGCATTCGTGACTCCAAAAGGCATAACCAAAAATTCGTAGTGTCCATACCTCGTTCTAAAAGCAGTTTTATCAATGTCTTCCGGTTTAACCTTCAGTTGATGGTATCCCGATCTGAGATCAATCTTGGAAAACACTTGTGCACCCTGTAACTGATCAAATAAATCATCAATACGTGGCAATGGATATTTATTTTTCACAGTTACCTTGTTCAATTCACGGTAATCAATGCACAGTCTCAGTGAGCCGTCTTTCTTCTTTACAAACAGAACTGGTGCACCCCATGGTGAGGTACTAGGTCTGATAAACTTCTTGTCTAACAGTTCTTGCAATTGCACTTTCAACTCCCTCAGTTCAGTTGGAGCCATTCTGTAAGGAGCTTTAGAAACTGGTTGTGTTCCGGGAATCACGTCAACGGTAAATTCAATCTCCCTGTCAATCAAACCCCCTGGCAGATTATCTGGAAATACATCTGGGAATTCTTTGACTATAGGAATACAGTCCACATTAGTATTATCATCAATAGGCACAGTCAATACAGAAGACAGATACCCTTTACACCCCTTTCTAATCAGTTTACCAGCTTTCACAGATGAAATCAGATACGGGGGAGGTACTACTCCAACCCCATTAAACACGAATTCAGGTAAACCAGGTGGACGGAAAACTACTTGTTTCGTTACACAGTCTATGGTGGCATGATATTTCGTTAACCAGTCCATCCCCAATATTACATCAAAATGATCAATGTTCAATGGTAGTAAATCAATAAACAGATGCATATCCCCAACAATGATTTCACAAGCGGGATACATATATGCACAGGTCATAGATCCTCCTACGGGTGATGATACGGCTAGCAGATAGTTCATGGGTTCTAAGGGTCTATTCAATTTCCGTGAGGAAGCATGCGATACATAAGAATGTGTAGACCCCGAATCAATCAGTACATATGCATTTTGAGTACAGATAGAGAGAATACCTGACACAACGGTCTCGGTATTCTGCACATCTCCCGGTACTAGTGCGAACACTCGGCCTTGCCTCATAGGCTCTTTTCCGGTAGCTTTAGGGTTCGGTTTTGGTGGAGCGTTTGATGCTGCGCCGCTGGCTGCAGCTTTGCTATTGCCCTGAGGAGCAGAAGGACAATCTTTAACCATGTGGCCCACCTTGCCACACCTGTAACAGGCTCCAGATATTCTGTAGCAGACCCCCTTGTGCTTCTTGCCACACTCAGGACAGGGTGGTATGAACCCACTCCCTTGGCTGGGGCTAGTTGTCGACCCCGTATTCTGTTTCTTGTTGGCTGGGTTGTGCTTGCCTTTCTTAAATTTGAAACCCTGCCTTTTACCATGCCATTCAGTTGTTGGTGTTTCAGATTGTTTCACTGCTGCAATGTTCGACTCGGCCATCAACGCTCGGCCGAGAACACCCACAAAAGTCGGTAGTTTCAAGACATCTATTCGGTCAAGGATTGCAACATTAAGGCCACCTTCAAATTTTCTGGCCTTCTTATACTCCGTATCCACCATATGCGGTGCATAACGGGCAAGCTCAGTAAATTTTGTTTCATATTCCGCAACGGACATTGTGCCCTGCTTCAGCTGTTCGAATTCAGTCACTTTCCTATCCCTGACACACTGAGGGAAAAACTTTTCAAAGAAGGACTCCTTGAACTGAGCCCAAGTCATAACAGTATTTGTGTCGCGGATCAACATCCACCACCTTCTAGCCTCTTCTTGTAGGGTGAAGGTAGCTAACAATACTTTATTCGCTTCTGAGCACGGAAACACTTCAAATAGTTTTTCTGTTTCAAGCACCCAAGCTTCAGCCTTTAGCGGTTCCAGTCCTCCCTGAAAGGATGGCGGTTTCATCTTGCTGAATTTATGGGTGAGAGCAATAATATCCCCATCATTCACATTCACATTAGGTTCCGGTTGTACCGGAGGAGGAGGAGGTGGGGGCTGTTGGTTCTGTTGTTGTTCAAGTCTAGCAGTTATCAGTTCCATCATTCTTTCTATTCTTTCCATTCTTGCCTCAGTAGATGAGGATTCAGGTTCATTTGCATTGTCCATTTCACTATGAGCAGTTATAACCGTTATAGCAATTGTAACATAAACAGTTACATATTTAGACAGTGATCACATCAACATGTATTCAGTCATAACATAACCACACACTTTTCATGCTCATGAGATGCCCTAATTACTTTTCTAGGACACTCTATAGCTCATTTGGACACGTGTGTGCGGTATAACTCGTGGTAAGTATCGCTCTGATACCACTCTGTCACGACCCAAACCCGGCCCTATGGGTTTAGCACCGTAACCGGCCAGTAATCCGAGATTACCGAAGGCCTGCTTAACAGTAATACAGTAAAACAGAGTACAGGGCCTGGCGGAAGCCAATACAGTAATTAAACAATGTCCAATGAGCTGTGACAGTCTGTATGCCAAAAAGATTTTTCATGCATTCATACATATACAAACAGTACAGTCTATACAAAATTTACAGTCACACAGTACAGGGACCTAATCCCTTGATAACAGTACAGTTAGCAACTGACAGTCTATACAGTAATCCAAACAGTATGGAGACAGACGGGGGAAACAAACAAAACACCCCAAAGCCATAGCATGGCAACTCGGAACCTCGCAGTGAGGCACAAAGGCTGGCTTGACAAAACTGGAGTCTAACCCACGCTCCTAGCTCCGATCTGGTGGCTGAGCACCTACATATATATATAAACAGTGAGCTAAAGCCCAGTGAATAACATAATGCGTAAAGAGGTTTAGAATGAATGTCCTTACAGTAATGAAAACAGTTCAATTCAATCAGTATTTCAGTTGTTCAGTACAGTAAACAGTCATATGTGGTACATCCATTAGCATAACAGTAACAGTAGGTCTTAAGAGACCGAACAGTAATGATGGCCATCAGTCAGTAAACAGTAGTGGCTCCACGAGGGAACCGACAGAGATCTCTATAACAGTAACAGTAACAGTAAACAGTAGGTACTAAGGATGCCACAGTACAGTTCAGAAATAAAGGACATACATTCATTCAGTAATACCAGTTCAGTAACCAGTTCAGTTCAGTATTCAAAAGATATCAGTTGAACATATCTTTACACAATTGTCACTCACAGAGTTCGGGCTACAGTAAGCTAGAGCGTGTCTCCCCAGTTGCCAACCCTACACAGTTCACAGGTTGAACACACACTAAGCTACACAGTTGGGAAATATCATAACTTAATCCCTAATTTGCCTTGGTGTGTTCTACAACGATATCCTCATCTAAATGTCTTAAACTAGGCCTAAGAATGCCTAGGATGGGATGAGGATGCAAAAATACACTTAGAAAACATTTCGCAAAGTTTGCTGAAACTAGGAGCCTCGCTCGAGCGGGACTTTCTCCGCTCGAGCGTAAGTCCAAAATCAAAGGCTTCGCTCGAGCGAGGAATCCTTCGCTCGAGCGGTCTGCAAAACAGTGAAAATACTGGATGCTGAGATTTTGCGCGCGATGGTCGCTCGATTGTCGCTCGAGCGGAGCCCTGGACAAAGGTTCTCGCTCGAGCGGGGAATCCTTCGCTCGAGCGAGGAAGCCAAATCTGGAATTTCCAGATCTGCCTCCCAAGCTCAAACCAAGCATTCTACCACTCCAAACTCGACCTCTTGGGCCCAAATTCTGGAAAACATAACTAAATTCAATGTATAACAAGTTTCAAAGCTCAATTTATGAATTCAAGCCCCAAAGGTGAGTCAATTAAAACCATATTCAAACCCATTTTCAAGAATATGAAGAACATGCAAACATGCATGGATTCAAACCAAATTCAACCTTCAAAGCTTGTTCAAATGGACTCATTTCTTCAAGAACATGATGAATTCATGGAGTATGACCAAAAGATGGACATGCATGTGAGGAAACATGGACTTACAACCTCAAAACTTCAATATATGTACATGCATGCAACAATTAAGCTTCAATTCAACAACAATGAACCAATTCATGACTTAGTTCTACAATGAAGCATGAATCATGCAAGAACTAGCTCAATGACATCATTAAGATGATGAATGATCTACCTTAGGTGTAGAATTAGAAGTGAGGGAGCTCAAATTAGTAATCAACCTTTAATTCTTCAAGTAATTCTAGCCAATTCACAATGAAGCAAGTTGAACTCAACTCTTCTAGCTCCTCTCTCTCTCTAAGGTCGGCTAGAGCACAAGGAATGGGCTGAGGAAAAATGTTTTTGGCTCAAGTATAATGAGCTCAAGGTATAGAGGTAGTGGCCCACTCAAGGGCAAAACGGTAATTAAGTCCAACTCTTTAATTAGCTTATTTTAATCTAATTTAATCATACCTAATCAGTTTTCAGGTAAATACACCATAAAATCACATTAATTACGAGGGTCATGGAACATCAATCGGTTTCTAATTCGGCCGCCGATAAGGCCTTCACTTAGCAGTTTAAACATATAAGCATGAACAGATAATCATACAGTCAAACAGATAGAATGCAATTTAACTAACATATACTCAATCAATTCGGTTTCCAATTTCAGTCAGTCAGTTCAGTACTTTAATCAGTTCAATTATCAGTCATAATCAATTCAGTTTAACGGTAATCGATGGTTATCGGTAATCAATCAGTCATAAGTCAGTAAACAGTATGAGGGTTGTTACAGCAGGGGCCTCTGTGTGTGTGTGTCTCCATTCCCTCTTCTCTCCCTCTCTTTCCCTCTCTCCTCTCTGCTCTCCCTCTCTCTCTCTTCCTGTCCCTCTCCCTCTTCCCCCTGCGTTTTGAGCTCGAAAATGATCGAAAATGGAAGAAAAAAAAGAAAAAAAAAAAGAAAAATGACGTCGTTTTGGGTATTAGGGGGATTGGGGGGCAAAGTTTCGAGCTCTCAAACATTATTCGGTGATGGTAATAGTGATAGTGATAGTGATAGTGATAACGGTAGTGGTAACAGTAGTGATGGTAATAATGGTGGGTAGTAGTAGTGGTAGTGGTGGTGGTGGTAGTGGTAATGATAGTGATGGTGGTACTTATGGCAACAATAATAATGATAATGAAAGTAGTAATGGTGGTGGTGGTGGCGGCGGCGGCGGCGGCGGCTGTGATAGCAGTAGAGATGGTGGTGGTGGTGGTGGTGATGATGGTTGTGGCGACGGTGATTAAGTTTTTATTTTTTGTATTTTTGTTTTTTAATGAATATTTTTAAAATTTTAAGTAATTTTTTTTAAAAAAAAAATTATTTAGATGCACATTATTTAGATATACCTAAAAAGTAAAATATTTGTGAAAAATATTTAAAAAAATTAATAAATACACAAAATATGAAAAATATACTAATTTGGACCACATGGGCCCACACCATGTGAAAAATATTTAAAATACACACAAAATATGAAAAATACACAAGATTTGGACCACATGGAACCACAACATGTGACACATTTGATAAAAAAATTTAATAAAATTTTTAAGATTTCTAGCATTATTAAATATTATATTATTTACAACACAAAGATAGATATTCTAACTTAAGAGAGAGGGCGGTAAGACTCGAAATCTAGATCTTTAATTCGGTAAAAGTGACTCTTACCACTAGAGTTATTTCTTTGTCTCTCCATGCATAGATTTTGTGCTGTTAATAATATCTATGGATGACTTTTTGTTTATTTCTTCGTCGAATAATATTAGGTATCATGAAAAAAAATATTATAAAAATAATTATAAAAAAATTTTCATTATTAGATTACACATATAAGAAAACATTATACACTAATCAAGGAATGAAAAATTTTCATAAAACATTTCATAATATTTTTTTCATGATTTCTAATTTTATTTTTTTAATATTTACGGTTGACTTTTTGTTAATTTTGTCTTGCAATAACGAGAGAGATATATGGAGAAGAGAAGGAACTAGAATCCCCACATATATTTAATACAGGGACAAGATAACAATCCATTTACATTTTGTTTTCTTCGGTATTAGATGTTCTATTTGTAGATCTTTCTATCTCAATCCATTACCAATGATTAAATTTTGTGTTAAGATAGAGGGAAAAAATGATTTGAGAATAGAACGATTTTACCCATCACATAATAAACAAATAACTAAAATAAATGGAGAGTTTTCTCAAACTTTCATAATCTATGACTCTATATAACAAAATATATATTCACCTAGAATTATTGTCCAAAAGTCTACTAGAAAAAAAATTAATGTATCAAAATATATAATAACCTAGAATTATTGTTAGTCTATTAGAAAAAAATTAATGCAAGAGCATTTCTTTTGTTGTCAAAAAAAGGGTGATGGAGGCTTCGCCAGATCCCAACCTCAGGTTAAGATATTGCTTGAGACAATATTTAAGGATGGGGGACAACGGAGAGTCAAACATGGGTTGAAAGCATTTTTTTATTTTTTAGCAAAACTAAGTTTTCACTAAATTTCACCACCATCAAACTACCTAGTTATTTTAGTTTTGGTGTGGTTTGGGAATGGCTCATTTGGGCTCTTTTGGCTCTTTGTGCCACAAAAGACAGAATAGGCTATTTGAGTTACAACAGACAAAATATCACATCCAACCTATAATCATTACACTATTCTCTCACAAAAAAAGTCAAAAAAGCTAAAAAATCAAAAAGTCATTCCCAAACAAAGCTTTTGAGCCCAGGCTCAGATAATTAAAAAAGCTAAAAAATTAAAGAACCAACCCATTTTCCAAATGGAGGCAATGATTTTGGCTCAAAAAGTATAACTAGTGGTTTCACCTACTCAAACATTAAAAAATATTACTTTTCATATTTTGAAATTAATTGTGTTTAATTTATAAAAATTAATTCTAAATTAAAATGAATAAAAATATATTTAAATAACATAAAAAAAAAAGAGTTTGTTTGACAAAATATTTTAAAAAGTCCATAACCTAAATAAAAAAAAAAATTAAATCAAAATATAACAAATTTTTAATTAGTATGATTGAGATGCTTTAAAATTAAAATTCAGTTGGTGATTTTGTGAATCTATAAACTCCTTAATTTTTATCAAATTTTAATTTAAATTTAAGTAAACTTCTGCAAGTAGATGTGCTTAAATATTCCTTATTCTTCGTTATCTAAAAACGGAGCAACGACACTTAAGCCTCCGTTTGGGAAGTGAATTGACTTTTTAGTTTTTTGGCTATTTTGGCTATTTTAGTCTGGGCTTAAAAGTTTGGTTTGAGAAGGACTTTTTGACTTTTTGACTTTTTTGAGTTTTTTTGTGAGAAAAGAATGTAATGATTATGGGTTGGATGTGATGTTTTGTTTGTTATGGTTAAAATAGCTTATTTTGTTTTTTGTGGCTAAAATAGTCAAAAAAGCCTGCAAACCCACTTGCCAAACACATATATTTCAAAATTAAATAATAAAAAAAAAGATGGCAAATTACACTAACAGTCCCTATAGTTTGGAGTTTGTGTCACTATAGTCCATGACTTTTCAATTGTAATATATTTGATATTGAATTTTGAATCTTGTTCTAAATAAGGACAATTAAACATACAATTACTTAATTTCAAAGGCAAAATCGTCAATTTGATAAAATATAAATTAATTTGACAAAAATAAATATTAAAAAAATATTTTAAAATGTTTAAAATTATTTCTACCCACCAAAGATAAATTATGTAAAATTGATAAAAATTACATGATTAATTTTTAAAAATTAATTTTACATGATCATCATCCAAATACATAATAAAAATTAATTTGGTAAAAAATAAATAAATAAATGTTTAAAAGATTTATCAATTTTATACAATTCTATCTTTAGTAGGTAGAAATAATTTTTAAAAATTCAAAAATAAAATTTTGGCATTTATTTTTGTCAAATTATTTATATTTTATCAAATTGACAATTTTGCCCTTAAAAAATTCAATGGTATATTCAATTGTCCTTATTTGAAACAAGATTCAAGATTCAACAGGGTCAAATGTATCACAATTGAAAAGTCAGGGACCAAAATGACACAAGTCCCAAACTATAGGGACCGTTAGTGTAATTCACCCAAAAAAGGAAGAGGCTTCCCTCCCGTCCTTCATCGAACTTGAGGGTATTATTGGGCTAGTGGAGGCTAACCACGGGACCCGTTTTGATAATCTGAACCGTTGAATATGTAAAACTCGTCGAGTATTATATGCCTGTAAAAAAAATACGTTAATCGGATATTGATAGTTATGTGATCAAATTAGATTTTTATCAATCGTTTATTTTTCATCGTCCATTTTTTTCATACAAAACTGATTTGATCACATAGCTATCGATATCCGATCAACGTGATTTTTTACAGGCATATAGTACTCGACAGGTTCTACACATTGACGGTTCATATTATCGAAACAGAACCTGTGGTAAGCCCCTACGGGCCCAACAGTACCCTCCAGTCCGATGAAGGACTGAAGAGAAGCCTCATCCTAAAAGAAAAACATGGGATGTTCAAAAAGAAAAGAGAGAGAGAGAGAGAGAGAGAGAGAGAGATGGTGATGGCGGCGGCGGTGGTGGTGATAGTGATGGTAGTAGCGATAGTGATGGTGATAATGGTAGCAATAGTAATAGTGGTGGATGTTGGTGGTGGTAATGGTAGTGATGGTGGTACTTATGACAACAATGATAATGATGATGAAAGTGGTGGTGGTGGTGGCATGATGATGCGGTGGTGGCGGTGACGGTGATAGCGATAGCGGTGGTGGTGGTGGTGGTAATGATGGCGGTGTTGGCATAGTGGTAGTAGTGATAGTGATGGTGGTGATAGTAAGTTTATAATAGTGTATATCGATACTTATGTTTAGTATTTATAATTCAATCAAAATTAAGTAAGTTTGATATAACTTAAAATTTACTAGCCTATATTTTAAGAGACACATAAATTTTTAAATGATATCAATTATAGTTATCAAACAGACTTAATTGATTATCACTTAATACATTTAGTTTTGAGTGTTGAATTAAGTTATCAAACATTTTAGTTTTTAGTGATTTGGCACAATAAATGTAACTAATGATTTCACCTACTCAAACATTAAAAAAATATTTTGAAATTAATTGTATTGAGTTTATAAAAATTAATTCTAAATTAAAATGAATAAAAATAATATTTAAATAACATAGAAAAAGAATAAAAAATTTGTTGGATAATGTATTTGAAAAGGCATATAGCCAAAATAAAAAAGTTACTTTTGAATCAAAATATAATAAAATTTTAATTAGGATAATCGGGATGCTCTAAGATTAAAATTCATATGTTCAAATTTAAATTTAAGTAAACTTCTATGAATAGATGCGCTTAAATATTCCTAATTCTTCGTTATCTAAACACGTAAAGTAGATATATTCATTTCAAAACAAAATCAACAACCAAAAAAATAAACAACAATGATTCATCCCACTAAAAATACTACCACTAACAGCATTAATGTATTAAAAAAGTAAAAAAAAAAAAAAAAATACAACTCCAAGACCAAAACATCACATCATTAATGACGGGATTCACTGCCACCTAATTAGTAGGAGTACTAATTAATGCTCCCAATTATTTTTCAAAAATAAAACATGGGATGTTGAGAGAGAGAGAGAGAGAGAGAGAGAGAATTGATAAAAAGTAGCAAGGGCCAATGTATGGGGTTGGGACAGCCCACAATACAAAGAATGGCTCCCAAAAGATGCTTCCTTCCCAGGAAACCAGTATTATATTGTTGACTGTCTTCAAAGTCAAACCACCTTGCCCTTTGTCTAAAGATGATGATATTAATATTTAACTACATCTATATCTATATATAATTAATTAATTAATATATGTGACTAGATTGGGTTTTGTTAGATTTTTAACTTTTAATAATTATTCAGCGGTTCATCCACGCTAATTGGGAAGTGGGGACACTGCTGCGCGGGCAGCAGCGTCTGTTGTGCGGTGATTTGGACTCATTTTGGGATTCATTTTGATAATCTGAATCGTTTATATTTTAGAATACTTCAAATAAAATATGCGTGAAAAAAAATTAAATTAATCGGATATCGTTTACCCATTCATCCACTTATATTTGTATTTATTTTTGTAAATACAAATGTGAGTGAATGAATGAATAAACGATATCCGATTAACTTGATTTTTTATAGATATGTTTTACTTGACGTATTCTAAAATATAAACGATTCAAATTATCAAAATGAGCTCAAATTACCACACAACAGACGTTGCTGCGCGGGCTGCGCAACAGCGTCCCCACTTCCCGCTAATTGACGCTTTCTTCAGTTTTTTGGATAAGGTGCGGCGATCCTTCTCCTATCTTCGGCTCTCCGGAGACGTGTAACACCGAACTAAACAAACCTTCGCAAAACAAGTTATTCACTATATTTATTAGTTTACTACCAAATTATATGACAAAATAATTATGTTTCCCACATTGAGCATATCGTGTGTCATAAGTTTTACATATTAGATAATTTAAATGATACATTTACTAGTTATCTGGTTTGAGTATTTTCAATCTTTCATCAATTTTTTCATCTAATTTTATTTTAAATTTGAGTGACTTTTTTTTTTGATCGGAAATTTTTTTTATTGCAAAATTGATAAAAAAAAAAAATTGGATCAATCTCGTACAGTGATAACAAAAGATCTCATAAAGACATAACAAAAAAATAATTTTTTTTTTGATTTGATGAATATTTTTTTAAAAAATCATTTAACAATAAATTATATATATATAATTTTTGTAAAAAATAATGTGATATCTTGTGATCTTTTTATTTGCAATGAAAATATTGATTATTCTTCTTATAATTTCACAAATATACAACCACATCACTATACAATTTTTTTTAAGTGAAAATTTCAATTTATCCTCTTATGCTTTGAGTCATATGCGATTTATCTCATTGATATTTAGAAATGACTACATAACTTTTACGTGATTTGTAAACTGAAGTGTACCGTTAAACATTAATTTAATTTAGTTAAACATGTGGCATACATAAAGGAGTTATGTGCTTATTTGCAAAGTTAAAGAGGTAAATTACACATGAAATAAAATATAAGATATTAAAGTGTATTTTTTTTTTTTTCAAACAAATGACAAATATTTTAGTATTTTTGTTAAATCGTTAACGGATTTAACGATATATTTTTGTTTATAATTCACAAGAGGATTATATAGTTATTTGTAAGAATAAAGTAAAATTTTTTTTTTTTTCAAACATTGATTTTTCTAAAAAAGAAAATCCAATCCAACCGTTACCTCCAGCACGCCGTAGCGTTCTCAGCCGTTGATGAGGCACCGCCAAGCCAATCCGATGAGTCCACGTAGATCTAGGCAGGTGGAGTAGTAGTTCGGAGTGATTGGGTACACGTGAAGAGTGACGCCACGTGTCGGGGCATACATATGAACCTGTTTGTTTAGTTGAAAGGGCACAGCGCACATGCTGGGGCCGCGTGATTAGCTTAGCTAGCTAGTTGGGTTAGATGAAAGAGAGGAAAAAAAATTGTACGTATTGTATATGAATAAGATATATATGACGTCATATTTTTTATTGTTGGGATTGATTTTAATAATAGAATTTACTATATTTATATTAAATGTTTAGAAAATAATAACAAATATATATATTTATAATTAGTGAAAAATAATGTAACGTAATACTTTATTGACATAAAAAAAAATTGATAAAAAAAAATAAAATACTAAAATCTCTAAAAATTTTATCAAATTTTTATTAAATGTCTCACATAAGTATATGATTCACATGGTGTGAATCCTACACTAATGTAATATATTTGATAAAAATTTTGGTAGAATTTTTGAGTCACTAATCAATGTGTTTGGTTTGAGTTTTTTGGATTTTTTTTTAATTTTTAGTGATTATTTTTAAAATTTTGAACATTTTTTTTTTACTTTTTTAAATGCACCTTACTTAGATGTATCTAAAAAGAAAAAATTATGAAAAAATATTTTAAAAAATTAATAAATACATAAAAATATAAAAAATGCACTGAATTCTCGTATTTTTTTTTGTATTTTTGTTATTTAGTGAATTTTTAAAAGGTTTTTTTCATAATTTTTTTATTTTTTAGATATATTTATGTTAGGTACGACTAAAAGATAAAAAAAATTACTTAAAATATTTTAAAAAATTCAGTAAAAACAAAAAAAAAAAGATGAAAAAAAAAAAGAACTTTCTAAAAAATGTTTTTGGAAAAATGAAAGGAAGCAAATTATAAAAAAAAAAAAAAAAAAAGTGTAATGCTTAGTTGGATAGCATCACATGTCTATTTGAGTCTGTTTGAAACCGAGCAACCAGTGGGCGACACGTGTGCATTTGGTATTGTGGAAGATCAACTAGACAAATGAGAATGAGAAATGAAGCGGTAAACGCGGAAAGATCGAGTCCAACACGGTGTATCTATCTCTTCTCTATCTATCAACTCTTATGTTTTTGGGGCGCAGCCAAACTTTGAAGTTTGAATTGAAAAAACAGACGACACCCCTAAATCTAACTGTTTGTAACTTGGAGCTAGTGCTAGAGAATGGGATACCGACTTATCTCTACCCAACTGGACCCAGTCTCATTTGTTTTTAAAGCAAAATACCATAAATACCCCTACCAAAGATATCCCTCACCTATAATATCACCTTCTTATTAAAAATTGTACTAAAATTATGAGATGATAAATATGATTGGCCTATAATATTACATTCTTATTAAAAATTGTACTAAAATTATGAGATGCTAAATATGATTGGATGTCAAAAATAATAATAATTTTTTTGTTTGGTTCCAATTTTTTAAATTTAATTTTTTTAAAATTGATTTTTTTTTTCTATTTTTCTTATTTTTAGTGAATATTTTTATAATTTTAATTAATTTTTTTAGATACACTTTACCTAGATGTATCTAAAAAATAAAAAATTATGAAAAAATATTTTAAAAAATTAATAAATACACAAAATATGATAAATGTATTTTTTTTATATTTAGTGAAATTTTTAAAGATTTTTTTTCACAAAAATTATACCTTTTAAGTGTATTTAGGTGAAGTCTATCTAAAAATTATAAAAAAAAAATTGTTTAAAATATAAAAAAAATTCAATGAAAACAAAAAAGTAAAATTTTCTGAAAAATGAATTCTGAAAATAGAAACCAAACAGAGTGAATGGTACATAAATTTAATAAATATTAGTAGGTCACCGTATTAGGTATGGAAATTTATTTTTAAAATAAAAAATAATCGAGTCTTAATATCTTATGTGTAAAAAATATTAACAATTGAAATCTAAATATAAACAAATTTGTTAATGGCTTATGAAAATTTTTATCACTGTGTATGATTCTATGTATAAGATTTATAAAAACAATTTCTTTCAAAAATTAAAAAAGAAAAAGAAAAAAAGAAGTAGGTGTATTCTCAACCTGAAATAAAATCCTCATTTGTGTTAACCAAATTTATCAAAAATCATGAATTCCACTTGTATAAGTTTTTTTTTTTTTCTGAAAAAAAGTAAGAACAACGGAAAATTTTATAATATACAAATTATGACTTTTTTTTTTATAACTCATGGTGTATTATTTTGGTTATTAATCAAAAGAGTCTTTGTTAATTTCTTATGTTTTTTGTTATCTTTAAAGTAGTGTATTGGGTCTTTAATTATGCTTCAAGTGGTGTTTGATTATGATCTATTATAATACTTTTATATGATAACTAGTGAAAACCCGTGCTATGCACAAGATGTGAAAAATTAATAAAATATGTTTATATAAAATAATATAAATAGTTAGATTTTTGTATGTAAATTATGAAAATAAAAAATATTGAAACATAAAATTTAAGTTTAACAATTTTATTACAATTTATGTATCAATTTTTAGTTTGTCACAATTTCAATAATATAACTTTCAACCCTCTTGCTAGAATTGTAAATTTGGGCGAGTTCAACATAAGTAACTCGAGTCAAGCCTGTAAATTTTTAAAGATTAGGCAACATAAGTTTTAATTCGGTGAGAACTTATATAAAATTCAAAAATTTGAATAAATCTGAATGGACTTGAGTAGAGACACCAAATAACTTGAGCAATCGAAACAATATTGTATATATAAATATCTAAAAATATTTGCTAACTTATTTCTTTAATAATATATAAGATTAATTAAAATTTTAATATTAATGAATAAAAACAAACACACCTTTTAGAAAGGGATCATCGAATAAATTGGTATTAAAAAAACTTACATTTTATAATGACATAAAATAGTTTAAATATGATTTTTCAAAAATTATTTTTAATTTAAAATTACAATAAAATATTTAAATATAATAAAATTAAATTTCTTATAAAATAAAAGTATCAAGACAAAAAAAAGGTACGAAGAAAATTTAGAATGTTATTCTCACTTGATTTGAAAATAATTCTAAATGACTAATAAATTATCACCTATAATCCTCATTTTTGTTTTTTACATAAAAAAGATATTTCACAAACCATTATTTTTGTTAGAAAAATAAACACTTATTTCTATTTGTTTTAGCAAAAGTCACTTTTTAACAATTTGAGTCAATTTTTTTTCATTTTTTTTATTATAGTTTATATAATTGACAATTGAGATTTAAAAAAATTAATAGGATCCACCATGTTTCGGAAGTGCTAAAAAAGTCTAGATGAATAATAAGAAAAATATTTGAGACCCACAAAAAAATACCCACAATTGTACCTATAATGATGTGGTATCATATACACTTAGACATACTGCCACATTATTGTGTGTGTGACATACTGCCCAACTCTTGCCACATTATTGTGTGTCAAAGTGTGGGTTTGTAGCATTCCTGGAACAATAAATTATAACGTGTAGCTCTCATTTTCTTTTTTTATTATTTAAAAAAAATAAGTTTCACCAACTTTACTTTTAATAGAAAAAAATGTTTATTTCTATTTGATTTTAGTAAAAGTCACTTCTTAACTATTTATGCAAAAAAAAAGTACTTATTTTATTTTAATTTGTTTAATTGACAATGGAGATAATAATAAAAAAAATAATAATAGAATCTATTATATTTGGCAATTGTTAAAAATGTCATTCATTTTCTTAATGTTTTTGTCTTTTGTCAAAAAAAAATTATTTGTATTAAAAAAATTTATTGGTTAAGTCCTTGTAATTTAGAAAGATATAATAAAAAAAATTATAAAATTTAAAACCAAAAATGACAAAAAATAAAAACATAAACTTCTAATAGTGATTAATAATTTGAATACATGTATTTAATAACATATTATATTTAGACCAATAATATTATAACATATCATTATGACGCATGTGAATATTGATCTCATTCTAATTGTAGTAATATAATTTTAAAAAGAATATAAATTTAAAATTTTACTTTATAATTTAATAAAAGATGCATAAATTAAGGAATGAATATTGATCTTATTCTGGTAACATAATTTAAGGAAGAATCTAAATTTAAAATTTTATTTTAAGAATATAAAATTAATTTATAGACCAATCATATTGTGACGCATATTAGCAAAAAATTAAACAAAATCAAAAAAATTAAATTAAAAAAATAGAATTGCAACTTTTACCTTTAATAAGATGACAACGTTTTGCAATTATAATAGTATATAGATTCTATATGAGGTTTTAAAACTCTCATAATATCTCTTCTTAAAATCATTATTCTAAAATATGTAAATAATCTCAATATCCCTTAATACAAAAATTATGGGCTAATTATGATAATTTTAAATTTGCATTTAAAATTTATAAATTATGTATTATAATTTTAAATTTATATTATGCTAATTTTAAATTTAAATTAATAGATTGTTTTTCATATTTAGTGACCCCCAAATTTGTATTTTGAAATGAGTTAGTATAATTTTTATTTTTTTTAGATTTGATATATTTTCTATTTGAAAGTTATAAATCAAGTGATATTAATTTTTATTTTTTTTGTTTGAATAAAAGCTAAATAGAAGATTTTTTTAATTTTTAAAAATTAAAAAATTATGAAATTTAGATTGGAAACTTGGAGCTCTTAGGGGCTTTATAGGTTAGAAATCCTTTTTTCCTTATATAATGAATAGATATTTAAATATTTTATTACACAAAAAATGTGCTTAATGTGGGTTGATTCAAATGTAAGATTTATGTTTATATTAATAAGATTGTAAGAGTTATTCACATTGATATATAAAAAATTATAAATTCAAATCATAAACAATATCTTCAAAGAGAATCAGGCACAAAATCTCTACAATCTTAATAATTTTAGTTATAAAAAAGGTTCTGGTTAATTATGTGACACATCATAATAATCGTAATTTTTTTATTCCAGCTAAATTAGTTTTGCATATATTTTTTAGCAGAGCTCATGAATGTGCATTGTCAGTAATACTATAAATTCAAATGTTTTATTTAAAAATTATTCAATAAATATCAATAAGTGCTTTAAATATACACAATGATTTTCGATGAGTCAATATTCTTTAAAATAATACTCCACGCTATTTATCATTTGTCATTTGTCAATTTATCTTCTAAAAACTTAACAAAAAAAGTATGAATGATTTCCATTATTTTAATCAATCCATATCGAATTGAAAGCTACATGTATATGTAAATCGCTTCTAAAAATATGATATTTAATATAAAATTACAATAAAGTTAACTTTAATTAATGTAATGATATTTTATATTATGATATGTGCTAAAAAAAATCTTAATTTTAATTTAAAATAAAATTTTAATGTAAAATATTTATTTTAATAATCTTAACATTATTGCTGTATAAAAGTGTTAGTTGAATACTTATACATAATAAATTTAGTTAAATTATTTGTTGATTTTGATAATTTTAGTTCTAACATGCTGTAAAAGTGTAATTATCATATAATGATTTTATATGATATATATTAAATTATAAAATAGTAAAATAAACACTCATTTTGATATTAAAAATAATAGTTAAATTAAAAAGATAATTAGTAATATAAAATTAAAAGTGATTCCAATTATTTATTTATTTTTATTTTTATATTTATTTGAATAATAAAAATATATAGAAATAAAACTACACAAAATTTATTTAAAAGATTAAATATAAATACGTTATGATTGGATTATGAAAAAAATACATAAAATAATTATGTAGAGTATTGGTTTTTTTCTTTAATATTCTTTTTGAATTGTTAATACATATTGTTATTATATATAAATGTTTTGTAATAAATAATTCCATGTTAAACAAAAACAATTAAATAAAACTTAATATTAAGACATCAATAAGATAGGAAAAAATATATATATATATAGAGATCCGTTTGATGCATATAATTAAGAACATTCTGTCTCATTTATTTATTTGTATATCGAAATAATTTTTTTCTAATATCATAATAATCAAATTATAATTCTATATATGAATAATTTAAATTATAATTTTTGTATTTGTCTCACTTATTTATTTGTCTTAACATTAAATGTTTTGTAATAAATAATTTCATGTTAAACAAAAAATTAATATTAAGACATCAATAAGATAGACAAAAAATATAAAATATAAAATAAAATTATTTTGATCCATTCGATGCATATAATTAAGCATATTCTGTCTCATTTATTTATTTGTATATCGAGATAATTTTTTTTTTCAAATATCATAATAATTAAATTATAATTATATATATGAAATATAAGTATTTCTCAAATAAAGTTCATATAAAATTAGTTATTATAATTGAAAATGAATTTGGGTAAAACTTTATATGTAAACAGAAAATGCATACTGATGTGATTTTTTTTTTTTAAAAAATAAGCCATAAACCTTTAAAATGTGCCCCATAAAAAAGAAAGAAATACTAATTATATATATATATATATATATTATGATTCTACGATGGTTAGACGTGTGAATACCAAACTTATATTCTTAGTTTTTGTGGCTTGCTCAATTTGATCTATCTTTTTCAAGGTGTGAATTAAATATTTAAGTTCATGCAATAAGGTTTGATACAACTTTTAAATTCATTTTGTTAATTGGGTCAGGCATGAAATCAGTTGAGTCCAATCAGATTATTTTTGTAATTTTACAATTGGGAAAAATTATCTCTCTCTCTAGCTAAAAAAAATAACGGTAAATTATAAAAAAAAAAAAAAAACTCAAGATTTCGTGTGTTTTTCAATTAACTCTAAGAGTTTCAATTTCATCAATTTAAATCGTAAACTTCATTCCGTGTCACAATCTACATCCCTTGTCCATCTCAATTACTTTGTTTAACAGATTTTTTTTAAAAAAAAATACATGTGGCAATATATTATTTGCTCTTTCAACTTGCTATAAAATCCACTTTTGAGCTTGGCCATACTAGATCACAAACCCACATTATCCAGTATCTACTTCATCACAACCATCCATCTGGCGACCTCTACGCCCTCTGGTTTTGCACCGTCATAGACCAAGACATCGGTGTCAAGCAAGTCAAGGGTGTCGCCAGTGAGTTTCAGGACAACGAGAGTATAGTAGACATCGCGGATGCAGAGTAGTTATGGGAGTCACCAAGAAGAATGAGGGATTTCACGAATAATTTTGCCGGAATGTCGCACCACTGTCTCTCTTTAAAAACAAAGTTATATATGTATCGAGAAACATAATAATGTAACAAAACCAAACCATTATAAAAGTAGCATGCTCATATACATATGGTGACCCCGTATGATATTTAAGTTAAGGTTCTATGGATGCCTTAAGGTGTGATGTTGGTAAGACTTTTGGTCATTCCATTAATTTGTGCTTTCAAAAGCCAAAGACTTTGAACTCTCCCTCTCTCAAACAAGAGTGGAGAGTCAAAGAGACCAAAATACAAATTCCGAATAAATGGAAAGTGGTGAAGAAAAAGGAAAGAGATGGTGGGTAAGGATCAACGATAGTGATAAACAAAGAAAGAGAGAGATGTGTCGTCCGCCCCCTTAACATCTCATGCCTTTAATGTCCTTGAATCGTGTGATATGAGAGAGTTAGGAAATGAAGAAATAAGTCAAGAGTTGTGCCAAATGAAGAGTTTAAAAAATAGAGGGAGTCCATCTCTAAGTGACTCCAGTAATTGGGAGACTACAAAGGAGAATAATAAAAGAAAACTCAAAGTGAAACTTCATAACTTGAAGAGTTTTAGAAAGAAATTTTGAATCATTTTTGTTGTGAATGTTGTGTTTATCTTCTATAGACTTAGTTTGTTTCTTTTGATGGAGTAGTTTGTTTTTGTTTATTTTTGTTCTTCCTGTGAAAGATGTGTATTGAATTTCATTGTATATCTTTTTTTCTTTTTTGGTTATAATATGACTTACTTATCCAAAAAAAGAAAAGAAAAAAAGAAGGAAGATTGAATCCCAACACACAAATTTATTTTTCCATACTCTCCACAGTCTACCACCGTCGAACTCTCTACAATTCATCATTGTTCTTCATTGCGGTGGAGGTGACGACAGATATGAAGGTGAAAGGAAACGATTTGAATGAGGCAGTGGCGTGTGGGGGTGAAGCTTGGTGGATCTAAGAGAAGTGGTGGTAGGAATGGTAGATTTGAGGGCTGTCGATAATGGATGTAAAATGTGGGTTATGGATGGGGTGGCGGTGGCTTATTGGTGGTGATGGGCGGGTGTAAGTAGAGGATGAAGGGGTGGGTTTCAATTTTTTTTATTAAATATAATTTTTTAATAAATATTTTTACGACATGTTAAGAGCAAATAATAATTGCTACGTGGATTTCAAAAATAAAAAAAAAATTCATTAGACAAAATAATTGAAATGGACATAGATAGATGAGAGTGTAGATTGTGATATAGAATGAAATTCAGAATTTAAATTGATGAAACTAAAATGCTTGAGTTTAATTTAAAAAACACACTAAACCTTGCCCTTTTTTTTTAATTTTATAATTTGTCCAAAAAATATTCACGGTCTCTTATCTCATCTTTTATCACATTCTAACCAAAATTAATTACAATTAATCTTACGATATTAGTTCCAACTATTACCTGATCATTGTTATATATCACTATTAAGGCCTCGTTTGGAAATATATTTTTTAAGTAATTTTTTAATTTTTTGGTTAAAATATGATATAAAAAAAAAATATTTGGGATAACTTTTTATTTTTTATGAAAAAATGTGTAAAAAGTAGAGAGAAAAAAAAATCTTTTACTTTTTGATATAGGTTGTTAGCTTTTTAATTTTTTTAATGATTTTTTAACTTTTAAGTTAAAAAGTGATGTTGCCAAACAAGACCTAATGCTAACCATAATCCTATGATATCTATGTATTCACATGAGAGTTCGGTGGTACTACATGCATTAATTAATATACACACTAGTGTGCCAACTAGTATTATATCATTATTATTGTACGGGGAGGAAATAATTCTCCTCGTATAATCCTGTTGACCAAGTTCACGCTCCTCCGTACGACGTCGCTTTGTCACCTGAAAACACAAACGTGAGCTAGCCGGCGGGTGTGTGCCGGAAACCTCTCCGATGCCTAAGTCAGAAAACTTGACAAATAGACAAAGCTCTAAGTTCTTAGAAAGATTGTGTTCAATTACCTCCTCCAAGGTGATGCTTGTAGGCTTTTATAAGTTTCCCGTGGCACAATCCTGGTAGGAGTTGTATTTCTCCATGCAGAGTCCTCCTAGGATTCATACTCCAAAGGATAATGCTTATCCTTTTACACCCTCCCCCACTGCTTAAACCAAGTGGGATGGTTTTCTCCATGGCCGAATTACCACATGACCGAAATAACACTGGCTATGCTGAGCCACATAGAAGGCCGAACTATCCTTAGCTCGGTCTTCTCTACTAACTCATTACTTCGGCTGCCCTTGTTTAACCTTGGTGCGTTTAGATCAAACTTCCAAGTAGCAAGTTCTGACTGACCTAACCAGAGTATGTCACGACCGGACTAACTCCGAAGCCGGTCTTCCCAGAACATATTGCGACCGGACTAACTCTGCGACCGGCCTAACTCCGAGTTGCCTCTGGACTGGAGTAGCTTTACTCCTCCTTGGGCCGAAGCAACTATCTTTTCTTGAGCCGGAATACAATCACCTCCTTGGGTCGAAGTAACATTGTCTCCCCAAGGCCGGAGTAACCTTGCCTTCTAGGCCGGAGTATTCAGTACGGCCTTTTTACCTAGTCCTCTACGTTTTGGGCCTCGAAACCCAACTCGAAGCTCGGCCCAATTTTTCCCAAAAATTACCCTCTCAATTGCCCCTTAATTCCATCTGTGCAACATGATTGGGATTACCAGCCTTCTGGCCGAGCTAGAGTTTGTTACCCTTTTTCAGCCGAGCTAAAAATCCTTTAGCCTTTCCAGCCGAGCCAAGTTTACGTCGGGTATCACTATATCCGGTCAAAACGTCTCTTCGATCACAGCGACTGTAACGCTTCCCATTCCAGTGACACGTGGCAAACTCTGGTAGGCTGTGGCCAACTGTCACGCCGCCCTAAAAAATTTCGTACAGTTCCCGCCCCTTTTTGCCGCTTCTTTCTCTCTCCTTTTTCACAAAAGAACCATTCTACCTTTGAATCATTCACTTACATTCTTCAAATCCTTCGTCTTCTCTCTGTGTGCTCTAACTGTTCTTCCACTGTTCTTGAAAAGGCTGTGGTTTTGCTGCCATTCTTCCTCCCTCGCCTTCGTTTCCCTCTGGTAAGTTTGAAAAAACTTGTTTTTGCTTTCTTCTTTTCTGTTTTCTCTTATCTGGGTGAAGCATGCTTGTGTATTTCTTGTTTTTGCTTCTGTACTTTCATGAAAAAATCATAGAACTTGTACGTGTATGAACTGTTATGTAGAGAAACCAATCTTGGATCCAAAATCACATAGTAACCGAACTAGGATACTGTTTGTGTTATGTATATAGATTTAGGAAATAACCGGACTAGAACTTGTAGGAATGTCAGTAGTTTCTTCTGACCCACTCTAGCCAAGATAAGTTCACCGAACAAGCTTGCACTTACCGAACTAGGTACTTCGGTCTCCAACCGAGCTAAGACCTTGGGGCCAAGCCGGCTTTCTTAGTTCTGAAACCGAACTCAGAAAGCCCCCCCTAGGGGCTCAGCCGGAGTAACTTTCCTCACACCGCAACCGATTTAGGCCTTGGGACTAAACCAGCTTTCTTAGTTTTTTAGACCGAACTCAGAAAGCTGCCCCTAGACGTTAAACCGGTCTAAACTGCTCAAAACCGAGCTAAGAAACCTTCTGATGAGCCGAGGTAGAACCAGCCCACTAAGCCGAAGTAGGATTTGTATATCTTGCTTATAATTTGTAGCGCGGTCCAACGATCTGTGCTTAACCCCTTTGTTTTCTACTTTGCAGACTTAGGTTGCCCAGGCACTCCTGCGTGTGCTCAATCCGAGCTACTGAGCCTAGTTTTTGTACCGAAATAATTTATTCATAAATTATACAACAAATGGGTAAGTATAGATATTTAGTCGAAACCCCTGGTGGCATGGCCGAATTTAGGCAAGATTACCAGATTCCTAATGATGTCCATCTGACGTTGGCCGAAAAAGATGCTACCCCCTGGAACAATGAAGGCTTCGTCCCCTTTACCCTTCAATCCATAATAGAAACCGGACTACGGTTTCCTGTCCAACCGCTAATCTGCGAATTTCTTAGACAGACTAGGTTATGCCCCACCCAACTATCCACCAATACATATCGTATTATAATGGGGATAGCCGCATTAAACCACCAAACCGGACTAAATCTTGGTCTGGCCGAGATCTTTCATCAGTATTCCATCGGCTCAAAGAATGCTGGGTGGGTCTACTACCTTAGAATTCGCCGCCGCCGAGAGAAGATAATTAAGCACACTCCGGACAAAGATCTTAACGATGATGATTTCTTTTGGGTCTCTGGGAACTTTGAGGATTTTCAAGCTCAAATTCCTGGGCGACCTATAAATTGGAAAATGGGAGAGCCTGGTAATTTTACTTCGGTCTTCTGCTTTGTGTGTTATCTCGGTTGTTTAGTCTATTAGCCGAACTAACACTTCTCTCTTTTTTGCAGATTTCGCCCATCTCCATTCCTTGTATAGCTATCCCAACCTCGGAGTCTTGCGAGCCGCATTTCGGATTAAAGAAAGAGATTGGGCCAAGCTTCTAAATTTTGAGCCGACCTATCGCTACAGCGGTCGCCGAAAAGCAAGGGTGACTGACTTCCTTCTTGAAGAGGCACCGGAGCCGGACCCAACTTTGCCCGAGATAAGACTTGTCCCTCTAACCGCAGAAGAAGAGATGGCGAAAAGGAGCAGAGTCAGGGCCCTTCTCACCGAAACAACTAGGCCCGAAGTGGCGCCTCCCAGCCAACCGCAGCCTGCTGTTGTCGCCTTTCCTTCCCAACAGCCATCCTCTTCCCGCCGAACCAAACGTGCCCGAACTTCCGAGCCCGAACGAGTTTTGATTGATGAAGAAACTCCTATTCAGCCGAGCTTACCACCGAGCCCCCAACCGGAGTCTTCCGACCGAACCATCGGCTGCTGGGCACCGAAACTAACCTTCAACGACCGAGACATTCTAGACACAGACTCGGTCGTTGCTGAGAAAGACCACCTGTTGGCCATCAATCTGGCCAAGAGCGTGTGTCTGCCCAAAGACATGGAGCATCACCAAAAACAATTAACCACCGAGCTGAAGTCCATTCGGTCTGCGACTAAATCAATGATTCTGGTTAGTAACTTCGGTCGAATTTCTATTTTTTCCTCTTTTTATTTTCAACTTTTTCTTCGGCTAAAAGGAAGTTGCTTTGTCAGGCCATTCAGAAGAACCAAATCACCCACAGGAGAGTGCTAGAGCTGAGGAAAGTGACCAGGCAAGCAGCGGCAGAAGCAGAGGCGAAGTCGGCCGAACTGGAAGAGGCCAGAAACGAAATGGCCGAACTCCGAGGCGAGGTCGGCCGACTGACCGGAATGGTTAGTTCGGCCGAAGCTGAAAAACAAAAGACTGCCATTGCTCTGAAGGACAAGTACTTGCGTGAGCTGGTGAAGCTCGAAAGAAAGAAAGATGCCGAAATAAAGGAGAAGGTGAAGGAGGCTGACAAACAAGGCTTCAAGAGGGCAGAGGATGCTTATGCCCAACAATGTAATGCTGCCAAGGAGCTCTTTTTTAAGTGCGGCTGGAGGGGAGCCGTTGAGAAGCTCGGTCAAGATCCTCAGACCGAGGTTTTCAACCCTCCAGCCTACTTTATACCGAACTCCCTGATGGAATATGCCACGGCCATGCAACAGCAGTTCCTTGAGGGCTCAGATGATGAAGACTCTGATGAAGACTCTGCCCCTGAGGATACTTCGGTTGTGAATGAGGATCAGGTAGTTCGGTCGAAGCCCATGGTGGAAGATCTAACTATTGATCCACCAAGTGAAACTGTGGCTCCAGCCGAAACCATTCTTTCTTCTGAAAACGTCCTTGCGCCCGAAACCGGTCTTCGAGTTGACGCCGATGCTGCCTTTGACGCCGAGATCGAAGATCTTTTTTCTTGATTTTGTCTTCTCTTTGTAACCGAAGTATGCCCATGTAATGACTTCTTGTTGAATGAAAATTTTACGCAACTCTTACTCCGGTTTTGATGTGTATGCCTGTGCTTTGTAATGTCTTCTGTTACTCCAACTGTTATTTCGGTTTTGGTTGGTTAAACTATACTTACCAGCCAACCACTCCTTAGCCGACATAATTACTTCGGCTGAGGAGTACTAAGTGTTGGTTTAATCCAGCCAACCACTCTTCAGCCTTACACTTACTTCGGCTGAAGAGTCACAAGAGTTAGTTTATTCCAGCCAACCACTCTTCAGTCATACACTTACTTCGGCTGAAGAGTAACGAGAGTTGGTTTATTCCAGCCAACCACTCCTTAGTCATGCGCTTACTTCGGCTAAGGAGTACAAAGTGTTGGTTTATTCCAGCCAACCACTCCTTAGTCATGCACTTACTTCGGCTAAGGAGTACAAAGTGTTTGGTTTATTCCAGCCAACCACTCTTCAGCCTTACCCTTACTTCGGCTGAAGAGTAACAAGAGTTGGTTTATTCCAGCCAACCACTCTTCAGCCATACACTTACTTCGGCTGAAGAGTAACAAGAGTTGGTTTATTCCAGCCAACCACTCCTTAGTCATGCACTTACTTCGGCTAAGGAGTACAAAGTGTTGGTTTATTCCAGCCAACCACTCTTCAGCCTTACCCTTACTTCGGCTGAAGAGTAACAAGAGTTGGTTTATTCCAGCCAACCACTCTTCAGCCATACACTTACTTCGGCTGAAGAGTAACAAGAGTTGGTTTATTCCAGCCAACCATTGAAGTTAGTTTTTCCAGCTAACTTATAGTATTTGGTTATTCCGACCAAATGTCCTGCAGCCTGGATCCTTATCCTGGGCTTAGGAAGGGTGTTGGTTTAATCCAGCCAACCTCTGAGTTAGTTTTTACGGCTAACTTAGAATAGAATGCTTACAATATACTTAGTCTTTAAAGCTTAACTTTTACAAAGAATAATTCGTGCTAAAAAAAAATTTCTCATTTTATTGAAGGAAGAAAAAATTACACATGTTTGAAAAAAGAAGAGCTAAAAGTAAAATAACTTGAGATTGGCCGTGTTCCATGGCCTAGGGATTGCCTTGCCATCCTTGTCTTCTAGGTGGTATGCCCCTTTGCCTGCTAACCCAACCACCTTGTAAGGACCTTCCCAATTTGGGCCTAACTTGCCGTCTCCTGGGACCAAGGTGTTTCCCATTACTGTGCGTAGTACCCAATCCCCAATCTTGAATTGTCTTGGATGCACTTTTTTGCTGTATTTTCTGATTAACTCTCGTTGGTATGAGGCGATGTGGACTAGCGCTCTTTCTCTTCTTTCTTCTGCAAGGTCGAGTTCTAAGGCTATGGCTTCTCCATTTAAGTCTGGATCAAAATTTTCGCTTCGAATTGTGGGGAGGCCAACTTCTAGTGGGATCACTGCTTCCATGCCATAGGCTAAGGAAAATGGTGTTTCTCCAGTTGATCGCCGAGGTGTGGTGCGGTAAGCCCATAAAACATGAGGAAGTTCATCCGCCCACTTGCCTTTTGCTTTCTCTAGCCTTTTCTTTAGTCCATCCAAGACGACTTTATTTGATGCTTCAGCCTGCCCATTTGCTTGAGGATACGCCGGTGTGGAATTGTAGAACTCTATCTTATATTCTTCACAAAAGCTTCTAAAGATCCTGCCGTCGAACTGAGTTTCATTGTCTGAGATCAGTGCTTTTGGTATGCCAAACCGAGTGATAATATTCTGCCAAACAAACTTTTTCACATCTTTTTCTTTGATTGATGCCAATGCTTCTGCTTCCACCCACTTTGTGAAGTAGTCCGTTGTTGCGAGAAAGAATTTTCTGCCTCCGGGTGCTGTTGGAAGTGGTCCTACTATGTCTAAGCCCCACATTGCGAAAGGCCATGGGCTAGTTAAAGGTAGGAGTTCTCTTGCTGGTTGATGTATTTGGTGCGCGAATTTCTGGCATTTTTCACACTTCTTCACGTATTTCTCTGAGTCTGCTTGCATATATGGCCACCAATATCCTTGTGAAATAGCCCTGTAGGCGAGCAACCTTCCCCCTTGATGACTTCCACATACCCCTTCATGTATTTCGAACAGGAAGGCTTCTACTTGGCTGGGATGAACGCACTTGAGGTAAGGCCCAGAAAATGATTTCTTGTATAATGCCAAAGATGGAGATAGCCAAAACCGCTGCGACTTTGCCCTTATTCTGTTGGCTTCTTTTTTCTCTTCTGGTAGGATGCCGTCTTTTAAGAACAGGATGATGGGATCCATCCAAGAAGGGCCTAATTCTGCGCAACATATTTCTTCTGCTTCGGGGTCTTCTATGCTTGGTCTTGGTAAGAAGTCGATGAGCAATGGATGAGGGATTGATGTATCTGCCATTGAGGCAAGGCTTGCTAGCTCGTCCGCTCGGCTGTTTTCCTCCCTGCCAATTTGTTCTATCCTTACCACATCAAACTTCTTGATCTCTGTTCTGACTAACTCTTGGTACTTGGCCATTCTGTCGTCCTTTGCTTCGTATTCGCCAGAAATTTGGTTTACCACCAGCAGAGAGTCACTGTATACCATTAGTTCGGTTGCTTTCATGAAGTGTGCCGACTTGAGTCCTGCGAGAAGCGCCTCATACTCTGCTTCGTTGTTAGATGCTGGGAAGCCAAGGTTGACTGCTTGCTCTATAACCAGGCCGTCTGGAGAGATGAGGACTATGCCAAGCCCTGCACCATGTCGGTTGGATGCTCCATCCACAAAGAGCTTCCACATCTCTCCAACGAATAGTTTCCAGCAAGTGGAAGGATCAGACGATGTCGTGAGGTCAAGAATGGTGTTTTCTTCAAAGTCCAGGTTGGCTGTCTGCCCTTCGTCCTCTGTTTGAACTGCTGGTGAGCCTTTGTTTGGCTCCTCCTTGTTGTTCTTAGTATGGTCTGCCTTTGTGCTTGATGGACTACCTTCCACTAGGGGTTGTGCTATTCCGGCATCAACTTCCGTCCCTAGTTCGGTTGATGGACTACCTTCCACTAGGGGTTGCGCTATTCCGGCGTCAACTTCCGTCTCTAGTTCGGTTGAGTCAGTCAGGTCGACTGGGCAGATATGATGGCTTCCAGGAGTAAACTCTGCGACGAAGTCTGCCAAGGATTGAGCTTTTATTGCGGTCTTGGGTTGGAACTTGATGTCGAATTGTCCCAACTCTACTGCTCATTTCAAAATTCGCCCACTGAAGTTCGCCCTTTCAAACAGAGCTTTTAGTGGAAAGGCTGTGAGGACGACTATGGTGTGGGCGTGAAAGTAATGCGCCAACTTTCTGGATGCCATCATTAACGCTAATGCTAGCTTCTCTAAGGGCAAGTACCTTATTTCGGCTCCCAACAATGTCTTGCTTACATAAAAGATGGGTAGGTGTTGTATTTCTTCTGCACGAACCAACACTGCGCTAACTGCGTGCTGAGAAACTGCCAGGTACAAAAAGAGTTCTTCACCAGGAACTGGAGTAACAAGTAGTGGTGGGGAAGACATGTACTCCTTCAAGCTTTCCAGAGCTCGGTCGCATTCTTCATCCCACTCAAACTTGGCCTTTAAAGCTTGGAAGAACGGTCTTAGTCTGTCCGACGATCTGCTTATGAATCGGTTGAGTGCTGCCGCCATTCCAGTGAGATGCTGCACTTCTTTGACTGAGTTTGGTCTCTCCAGCTCTTGGATCGCTTTGATCTGAGAGGGGTCTGCTTCTATACCTCGGTTGGTCACTAGGAAGCCCAAGAATTTGCCAGATCCCACTCCGAATGCGCATTTGGACGCGTTGAGGCGCAACTTGTGTTTCTTCAGGATCTGGAACATCTCGCCCAAATCTTTCAGATGGTCATTCTTATCCTTGCTTTTGACCACCATGTCGTCGATGTAAGCCTCCATTGTTCTGCCGAACAATGGTTCAAACATCTTGGTGACCATCCTTTGGAATGTCGCCCCTGCGTTCTTTAGGCCAAAGGGCATGACCTTGTAGCAATATAACCCCCTTGGTGTTGTGATGGATGTGACCTCCTGGTCTGGTTCATGCATGGCGATCTGGTGGTAGCCTCTGTATGCATCCAGGAAGCTGAGACGGTTATGCCCTGCCGTTAGGTCCACCAGTTGATCTATCCTTGGTAGAGGGAAGCTATCTTTTGGGCATGCCTTGTTGACCGTTTTGTAGTCGACGCAGACACGCCATTTACCATTCTTTTTTGGCACTACGACGGTGTTGGAGATCCATCTTGGGTAGTGCACTTCCCTTATCGCTCCTGCCTCCAGCAGGTTGCCTACCTCTTCTGCCACTATTTCGGCGTGGTGGAGTGCCGATCTGCGTGTGCGTTGAATGACTGGTCTGGCGGATGGGTGGACATTGAGTTGGTGACTGATGAAGTTTGGATCAATGCCTGGCATGTCGTAAGGTGTCCAGGCAAACACTTCGATATTAGAGGTCAAGAATTCTAAGACCTCTAATCTCTCAGCGCTGGACAATGACGAGCCAAGCAAGAAGAACTTATCCGGGTTCTTCTCATCTATGTTTACTTCCACCAAGTCTTCCACTGCTTTCTGATCAGCCTCTTTGCCGACGTCAGCGAATAGTTCATTACTTTCTGGCTCTTCCACCGAATGAACGTATCCTTTGGCAGCTCGGCTTCCATTCGCTGTGGCGAAGCACTGTTTTGACATGATCTGATCGCCATAGACTTCTTCAATTATACCGGCGTCATTGGGGAACCGCATTACCTGATGGTATGATGACGCTACCGAACGCATGGCATGCAGCCATGTTCTGCCCAGGATGATGTTGTAGGTGGAGGGGACCTTCAATACCCAGAACTCCACCTGTTTTGTTACACTTCCTGCTCTGACTGGAAGGATTATTTTGCCGACGGGCCACTCTGGCATGGAGTTGAATCCAATCAGGGGAGAAACTGCAGGTGCCAAGTCTTTGTCTTGCAGTTTCAGTTGTTTGAATGTGTCGTAATACATGATCTCACATGAACTACCCTGGTCAATTAGAATCCGCTTGACGTCAAAATCCTTGACTCGGAGAGTGACGACCAGGGCATCATTATGGGGGCAGTAAATTCGTTCTAAGTCCTTATCTGAAAAGGTCATGATGTTAGCTGCCTCTGTCCTCCCCTTCTTGATGGCAGGTTGGGCACTCAATATTTCCCTAAAGTGCTCAGCCTTCTTGATTGAACCTCTGAGCTCACATACGCGCTCGGGTTCAAAAACTCCATGAATTACATTGATAATGCCTTGGGGTGGTGCATCGATTGGCATTCTATTGGGATGGTCATTATGGTCTTGGGGGGCCGGTTGCGCTCCTCCTTCAATGTATTTGTCCAAGTGGCCTGCTGCCACCAATTCTTCCAAGTGCTGTCTTAGTGGCGTGCAATTCTCAGTTCGGTGCCCCTTTTCTTTGTGGAAGGTGCACCGTGATCTGTCGTCGTAATTCTTCTGAGCTTCCCCAAGCTTGGCTGGCCACTTGACAAAAGGCTCATCTTTGATTTCGCTCAGAATCCGATATATTGGTTTTTTGAACACCGTTGTTATGGCAGTGCGGATTCTCAACCATCTTTTGTCTGGGTCTTCTCCGTTATCTCGTCTGCCACGTCCGTTCTTGTTATTTCGGTCAACCGTGTTGACCTTGGCAGGGGTTTTCTTTTCTGGTGCCGCGGTCGTACTTGATTTTGCTTTAGCACGCGCGCCATCCTCTTCTACCCTGATGTGCTGATGCACTCTTTCCATCAGGGCCTCCATGGTGAGGGGTGGTGTCATGGTGATCGAGTCCCTTAGTCGATTCCCTACTGGTAGGCCTCTTTTATACTGCGCAATGGCTAGATTGGTGGGGCAGTCTCCAATCTGGTTGAATGTCTCCCAGTAGCGACTGTTGTAAGATCTGAGGGTCTCTTTTTCACCCATGTCGATGGAGAGTAACTGGTCTATCTCCACCGGTGTTTTAGTATTTGTCCGAAACCTTGTTACGAACGCTTCTGCCAATTGGGCCCAGGAGGCTATGCTGCCCTCTGGGAGTTTTTCAAACCAAGTCAAGCCTAGGTCGCCCAGACTTGATGGGAAGAGTATGCACATTAAGGCCTCGTTTCGCCTGTACACAACCATGACTTGGCGAAAGTGGCTCAAGTGTGAATACGGGTCCGTCTTCCCTTCATATGTATTGAATTTCGGCTGAAGGAAGCCTGATGGTAGGGGTGCGTTTTCGATCGCTGGGACAAACGGCGAAGTCTGTAGTCTTGCCAATGCCTTGTCCGTCGGTTCGTAGGCCGGTCGCGGTATTGGCATTCCAACCTCGACGCTTCCATGCGTCCGAGGAGCCAACCGTTGTATGGCCGAAACTCGGTGTGGATCTCTTGCCCTGGCATCCTCCTTGCATCGTGCTTTTTCTTCTAGCACGGTTCGTAAGTCGGATGACCTGGGCAGCTCTGTTTGTCTGGATCTGGTTTGGTGTGAATGTGAAGGCCAATACGTGCTTCCTTCAGTATATGATCTTTCGGATCTCGTCCTCTCAGACCTGGAGTGACGAGTCCTTGAAGATAAGGAGTGAGTGTCGCCTGTCCTGAGGCTTCTGCTCTCTCCTTGGGAGGGTGTAGCATTCCTACTACGATTCTCTGAGTGGCGAGGGGGCGTCTTGTGCTTGCGCCCCTCTCCTGTCGCCACATCTTTAGTCTTCATCTGGCGTTTCAAAGCCACCATGTCCGCCGCCATCCTTCGAATTAGTTCATCCTGTTCCTTTACGCGATCTTCTAGGGCTTGAGGATCAATCCTCCTCCTTTGTCTGTCGGGACTTTGAGAGTGACGAGGGCTGCCATTCCGCCTTCCCCTGCCACTCCTCCTGGAATTATGTTGTTGGGGCTCCAAGTCCGCCATGGGAGGGACAGCAGGTAATCCTTCACGCCTCGCGCCCCCTTCTGGAGTTAGTCCGTCGACGGCGGACTGCGGCAAGTCTTCAATGTGTGCCATTGAATGAGAAAAGGAGAAGCCTAGTCAAGAGGTTTTTGTTCTTGTCTGTTCTTCCCACAGACGGCGCCAATTGTACGGGGAGGAAATAATTCTCCTCGTATAATCCTGTTGACCAAGTTCACGCTCCTCCGTACGACGTCGCTTTGTCACCTGAAAACACAAACGTGAGCTAGCCGGCGGGTGTGTGCCGGAAACCTCTCCGATGCCTAAGTCAGAAAACTTGACAAATAGACAAAGCTCTAAGTTCTCAGAAAGATTGTGTTCAATTACCTCCTCCAAGGTGATACTTGTAGGCTTTTATAAGTTTCCCGTGGCACAATCCTGGTAGGACTTGTATTTCTCCATGCAGAGTCCTCCTAGGATTCATACTCCAAAGGATAATGCTTATCCTTTTACACTCTCCCCCACTGCTTAAACCAAGTGGGATGGTTTTCTCCATGGCCGAACTACCACATGACCGAAATAACACTGGCTATGCTGAGCCACATAGAAGGCCGAACTATCCTTAGCTCGGTCTTCTCTACTAACTCATTACTTCGGCTGCCCTTGTTTAACCTTGGTGCGTTTAGATCAAACTTCCAAGTAGCAAGTTCTGACTGACCTAACCAGAGTATGTCATGACCGGACTAACTCCGAAGCCGGTCTTCCCAGAACATATTGCGACCGGACTAACTCTGCGACCGGCCTAACTCCGAGTTGCCTCTGGACCGGAGTAGCTTTACTCCTCCTTGGGCCGAAGCAACTATCTTTTCTTGAGCCGGAATACAATCACCTCCTTGGGCCGAAGTAACATTGTCTCCCCAAGGCCGGAGTAACCTTGCCTTCTAGGCCGGAGTATTCAGTACGGCCTTTTTACCTAGTCCTCTACGTTTTGGGCCTCGAAACCCAACTCGAAGCTCGGCCCAATTTTTCCCAAAAATTACCCTCTCAATTATTAACCCCACTTATTATACAAATTATAAATACTCGAAATCTTTAAAATTATGTTATATTACCTGTTAATATATTAATTAGTATATTGATTAATCCATATAATATTATACAAAAGAGTTTAGAACACACTGGGAAAATCTTTGCTAACCTATCAAGAAAGCTTTGCAATATATCACTCAAACATAACCATAATCCCAAACAAGTCCAATCCAGTTCGCTAGGGTGGATACATACAAGAGAAATGATACATTTTTTTAATTTAAAAGTTTTAAAAGAGCATTAATAATTTGAAAATTTTTTAAAAAAACAAAAAGAAAAAAAAAATTAAGATCAAAATATCACATTACATAAAACTCATACATTAAGGTGGTGTTTGGCAAGTGATTTTGTGGCTAAAATAGTCACAAAAGACAAAAAAAGCTATTTTAACCACAATAAACAAAATATCACATCTAGCTCATAATCATTACACTCTTTTTTCACAAAAAAAAAAATCAAAAAAGCTAAAAAACTAAAAAATTCTTTCCAAACCAATTTTTTTAACTCAGACTAAAATAATCAAAAAAATTAAAAAGTCAAAAAATTAAAAAATTAACCCACTTCTCAAACAGAGGCTAATTAAAACTTTTAAATTTCTTAATTTAGACCCTTAATCTTTTTTCGAACATACAAATTCTATTTAGATCCCGTTTAACGCGAAAGTTTTAATTAAAAAATTAAAAAATTCAATACAAGACCTAAAATTCATTTTCTCCGTCTTTTTATAAAATATTAAAAAAAATTGAAAAAGTAAAAAACAGAAAATAATCGGACTAAGGTCAAAAAACAAGAACCAGGGCAATTTTGTCATTACGGAAATTAGACCGACTATCTAATATCTTATACCATCCGTATATGGATAAGCTTTGCATGATATGTGCCGTTTAAATTCAACTTCCTTTACATTTTTCGGATAATTTCTAGATTTAATTAATTATTTTAAAATTTTCCTCGCAGCCGCGACTTTGATATTCCATGTATCTCCGTTTCCACGCGTTTCCCTCCCATTCAAACTCCAATTCACCTATAAATACATCTTTCTCCCTCTCCTCTTTGTTTCAAAGCCAAAACACACCATATCTATCTGTTCTTCAATCAATATCAATCTATACAAATTCATATATATTTTTCCACATAATGGTCGATTTGGACTGGAAAGCAAAGATGGTTACTGCTGATTCACCCAACAAATCACCCAAACTTTCATCCAAGCTCAACATTTCTGAACCGTTGCCGATTCGAGTCGGCGGTTTATCGCCGTCGTCTGACTCGGTTTTTTTGGCTTACGAGCACTACCTTCGTCTTCCGGAGCTGAGGAAGCTATGGGGTTGCGGAGAGTTTCCGAGTTGGAAGAACGAGTCAGTTCTTAGACCTGCGTTGCAAGCTTTGGAGATCACGTTTAGGTTCGTTTCAACGGTTTTGTCTGATTCGAGACCGTATGCGAATAGGAGGGAGTGGAGGAGGAGGTTGGAGGAGCTTGGGACGACTCAGGTTGAGCTCATAGCCCTTCTCTGCGAAGACGAGGATGACGAGACACGCGGCTCGGCTCCGATCGTCGATCTGAGTTCGTCGGGAGGCGTGTTGGCTCGCGACGGGAGCTCGGCGGAGGTGTGGAAGCTCTCCGGCGAGACGACGGTGGTGAGCAGAACCAGCGAAGCCAGTTTGTTGCCTCGGCTCGCCACGTGGAAGAAATCCGAAGATGTTGCAGAGAAGATTCTGTACTCCATCGAGTGCGCGATGAGGAGGTGTCCGTACACTCTAGGTTTGGGAGAACCGAACCTCAGCGGCAAGCCGAGCCTCGACTATGATCTGGTATGCAAGCCATCGGAGCTTCATTCTCTGAAGAGAAGCCCATCGGATCTCATGAATCTCGAGAATCACGAGAACCGAACGGTCTACACAACGCAACAGATCTTGGAGTCATGGATCTGCGTTTCGCAACAACTTTTGAAACGAATCGGCGAGAGAATCGATTCGAAGGACTTCGAAAGAGCTTCAAGCGATTGCTGGATTCTCGAAAGGATATGGAAACTTCTCTCCGAAATTGAAGATGTGCATCTACTCATGGATCCTGACGATTTTCTCCGATTGAAGAGCCAGCTCTCGATCAAAGCCTCGTCCGAATCTGAAGCTTTTTGCTTCCGATCGCGAGGACTCATCGAGATCACGAAGCAATCGAAGGATCTGAAGCACAAAGTTCCGTACATCCTGGGCGTGGAAGTGGATCCGATGGGAGGGCCGAGGATCCAAGAGGCGGCGATGAAGCTTTACAGGAAGAAATTAGGGTTTGAGAAGATTCATTTGCTTCAGGCTTTGCAAGCGATCGAATCGGCGTTGAAGAAGTTCTACTACTCGTACAAGCAGTTGATTGTGATCGTGATGGGGAGTCTGGAGGCGAAAGCAAATCGATCGTTCATGACCGTCGATTCGAGCGATTCATTGTCTGAGATCTTCCTCGAACCGACCTATTTCCCGAGTTTGGACGCTGCGAAAACGTTTCTCGGAGAATATTGGAGTCAGGAGCATGGCAGAAACGGTAGTATCGCAAAGAAGTGAGTCAACACAGTTGGACTCGTCCGAGTTCATGGCAGTGGACTCGGGTTTCTGAGGGATTATATACTGGGCACACTTGGGAATTATTTAAAATTATTATACTATTATTTGTTTTTTTCAAATTTTGTATACACACATTTTGTATTAGAGTTTTTTTCTTTCTTGTAAAATGATTCTTCTAAAAATGAGATTCTTTATCAATGTTCCATACATGTTTAAGTTGATGTTTGATGTTAATGATGCAACAATATTTTATGGAGCAATGACATAAAAAATTACCCAAAATGTGGTCAGAAAATTAGGTTCATTTTGTTTATAGCCAATAGCAATTGAGCTTCAAATGACACTGGTCATTGGATTACTGTCTCCTTTTACTTACATTTGCCCATTATATGTTTTATTAGATAAAGCAAGTTATATAGCAGTATAAAATTCTTGCTTCCAATTTCAATTCTAATCCCAATTAGATGCAACTAGAAAATTATATTCAAACTTTGAGTACAACCTTTAAAGCGTGAGAAATTGATTGCAAAATGTGGAATTATTTTAAAATCTTAGAATCAATTATAATTGAGAAAATAACTTGCAATTTGTTTCGAAATAAATAAATTTTTCATGTTGATATGTTTGTACGATTGTTTTTGGCATCGAAAAATGTAACTGGTCAGTGGAACCTAGGAAAAAAATTAAGAATTTTACTTGTTAATGTATATTATTATATTATGCTTGTTATACTTATTTCTATATCTTTGTATCTTTATTTTCTTCTAATACTTGTCTAGGTTTCTTTTTAGCCTATATATATACAAGTTTCTCCTGTTGTATTCACTCATTCAATTCAATATAATAAAGATACACAAATCTCACCTATCTTTCAACCATTTTAATATGGTATCAGAGCTCTAGGTTCTATACTTATAGCCCTTTTCTTTTCTCTTTGTGCTTAGTCCCGTATACAGTGGCACTACAGCATTCATTCCATCACCCATACACTTTATTATCTCTGTTCCAACACTGTTTCATATTTATTTTCACCAAATTTTTTTCCCCTTACCACTGAACTGATCAGAATCTCCTCACGGTTCCAACGGCACCGACCACGTCACCAAAAACTCATCCACGCACCCTCACGTGCTGCTTTTGTGCTCTGTGCATCTCCGCCTTACGCCGACACTCTCACACGCGCCATTCAGTTGCTTGCCTATGTCATTACCTGATGTCAGCCTGCACTCGCGTGTGCCGTTCCTACTACTATGCGCCATGCGTACGCCGTTCTGCTATTGTGTGCCCGCGTTTTCCAATCTGCCGCTGTGCGTCGCGCGCTTTTTCTGCTATTGTGCGCTGAGCCTTTGTTGACATCAGCTTCCCTCTTGTTGACATCAACCCTGCACCCTATTTGGCCAAAATTCAATTTTTCGCTTATTTCGCCTTTTTTTTGCACCTTTTTGGATCATTTTGGCCTCGTTTCCAATTATTTTCGACGTTCCAGATTCACCAATGCACTCTGTTTGATCTAGTTCTACTCCGCTATCACTGGTTCTCCTTTGTGA
Source organism: Camellia sinensis (assembly GCF_055761805.1). Taxonomy (NCBI): domain Eukaryota; kingdom Viridiplantae; phylum Streptophyta; class Magnoliopsida; order Ericales; family Theaceae; genus Camellia; species Camellia sinensis. The sequence goes on along the minus strand of NC_138961.1, from coordinate 39,456,925 downwards.
TTTATTATTTAATCACCTCATGGCTCATTCATACAGTTATCCTCAGCACGGTCGCTATTCTAGACCCTTCACAATATACAACTGAGATCAGTGTTCAGCACATCGTGCATCTACTACAGTTGCCTTTGGTTCATCATCCGTTGTTTCCTCGTCACTACCCTACATTCTTCAGGACATTGAAGCTATTGTCAAAAAGGTTATTTCTACCTCGGGTACACCCTCTATTGTCCTCTCAGTTACTTCAGGTGCCTCTTATTGGTATTTTGATTCCGTTTGTTGCAACCATATGACCTCTAACCCTACACTTTTCTCCTCTATTACATCTTCTTCTACGTTACCTATTATTCACACTGCTGATGGCACTCTAATGCATGTTAGTCATATAGGTCAGATTTCCACCTCCACTATTTCTCTACCTTACACTTATCTAATCCCCAACATTACACTTAATCTTATTTCAATTGGTCAACTCTGTGATCTTGGCCTCACTATTCTCTTTTCCCCAACCGGTTGTGGTGTGCAGGATCCAAAGATGGGACAGACTCTTGGGATCGGTCATACACATGGTTGTCTGTATGAGCTCATCTACCTTCGCATTCCCTCATCCAGTTCTTTCACTGTCCAAACTGCTGTTCCTACTACTTCTAGTTCTCCTCTTGCCTTATGGCATTCTCGGTTAGGTCGTGTTTCTTTTGGTCATTTACAATCTCTAGTTTCTAGTGGTCAGTTAGGTCATGTTCCAAATGATAAAGTGTAGACGTCCCCGAACGTCCCGGAAGGGAATCTCATTTTGTTCATTTGGGCTCACTACAGTTCGAACTCTCAAATTATCACGGTTCTTAATCTGATCTCACAATGTGCGATGTGAGATTGATAAATCATCAAAGAGTCCAAATCCGGCAAATCGTTTTAAAAAACTGATTTTTAGAAAGAAGTGCCAAACATGGACTGCTTTGCCAAATACAGAGTCGCCACCTAAATATTTTATTTTGGGGGAATTTAGGAAACCCTGACTCGTGCTTAAGGCCATGTGTCCGTCATCACCAAAGTTGCCTCGGCTCGGGAACTTGGGTACGATTGGGAAAGGTCAGCTATAAGCACCCCCGCTCGCACGATCAAAGATCAGCCACTACTAAACATGATATCTTGTTTTTGAAAACACATGTGTTCTTATTTCGGTTAATTAGTTAGAATTACTATGTGATGCGCACAACAAAACAAGTATAGACTAGATCGCCTAATTTAGAACAAAGCATTGCATATCCGTTTGTTCGAAAAACTGGTTTGAGTTTTGCTACTCGTAAGTAGGCTAAAATACGGATTTCAATGAATTGTCCCAATTCAAGCAATCCAACTTTCACCCATAGGCATTCAGACAGTTACATCACATACGCAAATAGCCTCATGGTAAACATACTGTCATGGCAACACTCACACACATGCAAGGATGCTAAAGCGTAAATGCTTACCTAGTATTCTAAGCCAAAACAGAAACTAGTTAGTAATCAAATGTATGATCCTAGTTCATGTTAAGATGGCTAATGCAACACAAATGCAACACAAATGCAACTAGAAATAGGCTCGGCTATTCTAAGATGTCATGTGAAATGCAACTTAATACATGTATTCAAATTGGAATTAAAATACAATGCAGGTAGCATGATGCGCCGAGCCTAGTGCATGCAATACGAATGAATGTGTGAAAACATGCTATCATAAGTATGCTAATTGAAACGTGCCCTAAAACTAACCATTGTAAGCGGTTAAATAAAAGGGAGAAAGACGTGGGGTTGGAAGACATACATCACACACACGCATGCTTATTACACAAGTTGCCCTCTCTCGGAGGGACCAAAAGAATAATACAAATTAACTAACTAACAAGTTAATTAATTATTACACAACACTTAACTAATTAAATAAATTAATTAAGCTAAGAAAGCAGTAAAGAGGCCTCGGGAAGAGGGATGAATGCATGCATGTTCGGTTTCGCTCGGAAATCCATCGCCATACTCATGCTGCCTCTATTTACACTGCTCTGCACTTTTGAAAACTGCACAAGTCTCTAGGATGTTTCTGAACCACCTTCTGAGCACTGTGGAAGGTCACCGGCCAAAAGGCAATGCCACCGGCCATGGGAAACTGGTCATCGACCATGTGTGAGGCTCTCAGCCAACAATTCATAGCCGGTTGGCACTGAAGATAGCCGACTGGCCATCTCTTCCTGCAGAATCCTGTTTTGCTGCAGCAGAAGGCAAACAGAGCATGGCAATGCATTTTCAAAGCAATGTTTGCACAACCACCCTCCTTATCATGTTTAAGACTCAAAGGAGTATGGTTTTAGACTCTCGGACCATCAATCACGCATTTCAATGCATGATGGCCAAAGAAGCCAAGTGTGCAACTCAATATGGAATGAAATGCACAAAACACATAAAGAGCCCCAACCTCTATCATGATTGATCAAGAGGCAAGAGATGCACACACAATGCAATGCAACCTAGGCAAGCAAGCAAGCAAGCATGCATGCAAATAACCCAAGCGTGCAACAAATCTAATGCAACATGAGCATGTTAGCATGCAATATGCAATAGGCATACAACCTAAACATGTGGACATGTATAGCATACAACAACATGCAAAATGAAACAAGCATGCAACAATATGGTGAGATGGACTTATACTAACATGGGTAGCTCTCAAGCATGCCAAAATCAGTGGCCAAATGTGTTGGGATGGTGGCTTGGAATGCGCAAAGATAAAGCTCATGTAATGGTCCATAAATGAGGCATACAAGCACAACTCTCAAACGCATTTAAAGAGTGATAAATGCATGTGTATGACCATGAAACGTGGACTGAAATTACACTACAAATGATGCCAAATCATTGAAATAGACCAAGTAATGCATACTAAATGACTCAATACACAAAGCTTACAAGCAAGATTGAACCAAAGCTATGCAAAACAAGTCATGGGTGACCAAGACAACCAAAATCAGACCTCAAGCATACCAAAACATGGATAAAATCTTCTTGAAGTCAAGCCAAAAGCATGCTAAAAAGACATGTCACAACATGACGCATGTTAGGCTATTTCATGGGATTGCATGGCAAGTGTATGGAGCATGCAAGGGCTAACCAAACCAAACCTAAACAAAGGTATGACATGATAAAATAAGCCTAAGAACATGCTGAAATGGACACAACATAGGCTAAAATGAGATGCTACTTCAAGGAGCATACAAAGCTAGTGTGTGTGATTTACACTACAAGTGTATGAGGCATGCAAGGGCCAACCAAACCACGCAAAAACAGATTTAAGTCATGTTAAAACTACACCAAAGATCTACTGAGATGGCCCAAAAACAAGCTAGAAACACATGTTCAAACATGAGACATACAAGACTAGTTTGCAAAATTTACACTACAAGTGTATAAACCATGCATGGAATGACCAAGATAGGCAAAAACAGTGGCATATGACAAAAGAATAACCACAAATACCAGCTAAGAAATGGCCAACATGAACTTAACAAAGGTGCTCACATATGAGGCAAATATGATAAGTATTGAAGACAACAAGGAGAGGGGATGACCCTCTCCTTCTTAGGACCTCAAAATGCCACCCCCACTACTGAAATCTCTCTGGATTTCAATGGTGAGAAGGCCAATACAAGGTGGTCCCGAAGCTCACAAAAAAGGCACAAAAATGAGGCCAAACAAGGCCTAAGAGGGGGTAAATAACCCCAAACACAAAAGTAATCTTAAACAAACTTCAAAAGCACGCAAAAATAGAACTTTTATCAGTTATAAGTTAAGCTCAAAACAACATGCAAGATAGGCTAAAAGTGTATGCAAAAATGGAGAATAAAGAGGGTAATTCTCACCCTTGATGCACAGCTGCAAAACCATCAGGTTCTTGGACCAAGAACCAACTCTTTAACCTCTGAAAATGACCTCTAAGAACCTTAGATAAATGGTAGAGGTGTGTGGCTATGAGGTGTGGTGTAATAGGCCAAGAACTAAACCCTTTTGAACCCAAAATATAGAGATATAAAGAGAGATATATCTTGGAGCCTTAAACAAATTTTTGGAACCTCTCTAAAGGAGAGGGAGGCCCTCTCTTATAGAGAAACAAGAGGGTTCAAGCTTCTTGGAGAAGCTAAAGAGGTTCAAGCTTCTTCAAGAAGCTAAAAAGGTTCAAGCTTCTTGGAGAAGCTAAAAATGTTCAAGTTTCTTGGAGAAGCTAAAGAGGTTCAAGCTTTTTCAAGAAGCTAAAACAAAGGTTCAAGCTTCTTGGAGAAGCTAAAGAGGTTCAAGCTTCTTGGAGAAGTTAAAGAGGTTTAAGCTTCTTGGAGAAGCTAAAAAGGTTCAAACGGTTCAAGCTTCCTTAAGAAGCTAAAACAAAGGTTCAAAAGGTTCAAGCTTCCTCAAGAAGCTTAAAACAAGGGTTCAAAAGGTTCAAGCTTCCTTCAGAAGCTAAAACAAAGGGTGCAAATCCTCCATACATGTGTATGGAGGGCAGGGTCTGTGCCACCTAGCACTAAATACCTGCATAAAGCAGATGAACAGGATTCGGCCAGCAGAAAAGACCGATCGACCAACACAAAGGGCCGGCTGACTAAATACATTACCGACCGGCCATCACTTTCGGCCGGTAGCAATAAAACAGGGCCGGTGGCCTCAGGCCATGGCCGGTGGCCTCAGGCCATGGCCGGTGATGTGTGTGGATAGCCAACAAGCCATTTCCCGCCCTTAGGTGCAAAGACCACAAGTCCTTAGTCCAACCAAGTACAAAACAAATAAGTCGAGAGATCTTAAGGCAAGGCGCGCGACCGAGACCTCCGAGAACTCAAGATGAACACGAACATGGATGATCATCAAGTGTTCAAACGATGACGTCCAAGTCTTGAGGACGGTCAAAAATAGGGTGTCTACATAAAGTAGATTGTCTATCTTGTTAACTAGAAAAACAATCTACTTTACCATTTCCATCCAGTACTTCTATGTCTCATGCACCTTTTGATCTCATACACTTTGATGTTTAGGGACCGGTACCCAATACCACTATGGGGGGATCTAAATACTTTGTCATTTTTGTAGATGATTTCACTCGTTTTACCTGGTTATTTCTTACTATGATTTCTCACAAATGGTCAAAACTCAATTTTCTTCCATCATCAAATTTTTTGTGTTGATAATGCCCAAGAATACAGAGAAACAAATTTTTTGAGATTCCTTCATCAAAATGACACACTTTCTCACTATTCTTGTCCTGGTACCTCCTAGCAAAATGGTCGTGCTGAGCATAAACATCGTTATCTTTTAGATACTTGTAAACACCCCATTTTTGACCGTCCTCAAGACTTGGACGTCACCGTTTGAACACTCGGTGATCATCCATGATTGTGTTCGTTTGGAGTTCCCGGAGGTCTCGGCTCGCGCGCCCTACCTCAGGATCTCCGAACTTGACCGTGTGGTGTCCGGTTTTACACCGAACACTTTTGTTTTGCCTTAGAAGGGCAGGGAATGTCTTGTGAGACACCCCCATACACCACCGGCAGTGGCTGGAGGCCACCGGCCGGTCTTTTTCTTCCATCGGCACTTTTGTTTGCCGGTCGGCACACTTTATTGCCGGTCGGCATAATATGTTGCCGATCGGCACTTTTTTTTTGCCGGAATAGCTTTTTGGGCAGCCGACCACTGTTCCTCCACTTTATGGAGATATTTTGTGCCAGCTGTGATAGCTGGCACCAACTCCTTTCCCCTCCATACACGTGTATGGAGGGATTTCCCTCTAGCCAAGCTTGTTGTATAAGCTTTGCAAGAGGGATCCTTATAAGAGAGGGTCCTCCCTCTTGGTTCGAGGTTAGACTCTTAGAAGCAAAAAACAGCCCTTAACAATATAGATACACTCTATCTCTATATCTCCCTCTTCCTCTTCCTTTGTGTGTGTTTCTTGGCCCAAAAGGTGTGTTTTACCTTACTTTTGCACCATTACACACACTATCACACCTTAGTCCGAGATTGAGGGACTTGGGGGATTTGTTTCTTGAGTTTTGGACTGGTTTTGATCCAAAGAAGGAGGCTAGACCACTTGCTCTTCAAGGGTTCTTCAAGGGTGAGCATTTTCCTCTTTATTCCCCAAACTTGCATCGGTTTTCTACCTATTTTATTTACTGTTTTAGCTCTTGTGTATAACATAAAAAAGGTTCATATTCTCCTGCTCTAACACTTTCATTGAGGCCTCTTTGTGGTTAGATCGCAAACTCACCCTCATAGGCCTTGTTTGGCCTATTTTGGTACCCTTTTGATAAGGTTTTGTTCACTTCAGCATTTTGATCTTTTGATCACCAAAAATCAGTGTATTTTAGTGTCAAAAAAGTTGGTTTGAAGTTTTGCATAGGGGAGGGACACCCCTCTCCCTTTATGGTTTTGTTTACTTGTTTCTTGGGTTCAAAAGGATAGCATGTGTGCTTGTTGTTTCTTGGCTTCATTTCAGTACTTTTTTAGGCATCTTAGGTCTTATATAATCTCTGTTTTTGGTCGGATTTGGGCCCTCTTGCATGCTTGTGATATTTGCTTTGTATTGCTCCATTTTGCTTAAAAGTACACCCCATGATTAAGCCATGATTTTGGTGTGTGTTGGTTTGGTTCCATGGAGCATTTAGCATTGTTTTTCCATGTTTAAAATCTGTTGATTATCAACTTGGTCATGTTTAGCATGTTTGTTAGAGTTGCTTTGTATTTTGGCTTGGAAGCCTTGAGCATTTTGACCTCTAGCATGCATGGTTGTGTTTACCCTTTTGATTTGGCATCATCTAGGGTCATGTTTTAGTCCAAGAATCATGCTTGTATGTGTGCATGCATGGCCTCTTTCATGCCTTGAAGATGTGTCCTCTTATGCCTAAGAATGAGCCTTAGTTTGTTTGCTTCATGGGGGATATCTTAGTTGCCATATTAGGAGCTTCTTGGGGTCCTATCTTGCATGCATAAATTCCCTTTTGGGCTTGTTTTGATCATGCCATGAGTGGTCATGATAATGGGGGTGGGTTGTCTCCTCTTTGTGTCTTAACTTTGGGACCATGAATTTGCTTGATAATATGAGTTGATTGCCTACCATTTTAAGCACTTTTGGTCACTGTTTTAAAGAGGGTAAGGGTCTGTCCCTTTGCCATTTTTTTAAGCCCTCTTGCATGCTTGCTTCGTGTTTGTTAGATAGTTGTTCCATTAAGCTTTGTAGCACATCAATTCCATGGTCAATTTGCTTCATGCTTGCATCATGTTTGTATCTTGTGTGCTTGGTATCATACATTTTGTCATCATGGTTGCATATTGTTAGTTGTGCTTCATATCTTGGTGGCATGATGTATTTGAGCCTTTTTGAAGCATTACATGCATTGCATTTACTTGGTTTGGGGTGTCAAACCAAGTGCGGGAGTCAAGGACCATTCATACTTCAAGTGATGTAATGTGCCTTGATCCCCGGTCATCGGGACCTTTGACTCCAATTTGATAAGGCCCCGGTTTTCACGTTATTTGTTGCATGCATTTTCATATCAAATAGCAAATTTGATCCATTGAGTCATCATGCACCTTGGATGACTCAAAGATCGAAGGTCATGCTTCTTTGAGTTCGAAATATGATAAGAAGTAGGACCATGCTTACATGTGTCCAAGAACCCCATGCCATGCATTGTCTGTTCTCTGTTTTGCTGTCAAATTGTCTGCTGCAGGAAGTTTCTGCAGACCGGCAGAATTTAGTGCCGACCGGCACTATCTGGAATGCCGATGAGTCTCATAAAGTGCCGACGGGAATTTTGGAGTGCCGGTGGCAATTCTGTCTGGCCGGAGGTGCTCTTCAAGATGCAGGGAGCTTGCTCCAGCACTTTGGTAATTTTCAGAAAGACAAGGCAGTACAAACAGAGGCGACAAGAGTATAGTACGGGTTTTCCGGGCAGGACGGATTCGAGCATGCATCATCTGCGCGCCCCGAGGCAGAGGCTGTGGCCACCCTCTTCATTCTTTTGCCTCCCTTTTTTTTAATTAATTAGGAAATTTTGTAATAATTTTATTTGTTCATTATTTTGGGACTGTAATATTAATTCGAACCCTCTGAGTGAGGGTAAACATGTAATAAGTGTGGGTGAGTGTGTGTATGTCTTCCAATCCCCATTTCTTTCTTCCCTTTTATTTACCAGCTTATGATGGTAGATTAGGGTATTTTTGAAATTAGCATACCTTATGATATGCATGCGTGCATTCATGTATCTGTTAAACATACACCGGGCTCGGTACATCATACTAACCGCATTCGTATTTTCAAATTCCAAAATTGAATACATGAATCAGTTGGTTGCATATCGTATGTCATATTTAGGTTAACCGAGCCTAACTAAAAATTGCATCTTGTATGTGTTGCATTAGGCAAAATAATATGAACTAGGACACGCACATTTGCTAACTAGTTTATTGTTTTGGCACGGAGTACAATGTAAGTGGTTATGCTTTAGCATCCAGCATGCGTGTGAATGTTGCCATAATAGTATGCTTGCCATGCGGCTAAGTGCTTACATGAGATAAACTGCTTGAATGCCTGTGGGTGGAGGTCAAATTGCTTAAATTGGGATAATGCGTTAAAACTGCGATTTTTTTTAAGCCCACTAGATAGTGGCAAAACCATCTTTTCCAAAAGCCCACTTGAAGGTGGCAAAACCTGCATTTTAGCCTACTTACGAGTAGCAAACCATTTTCAAAAACAAACATGGAAATGTTTTATTCCAATTTGAGCGATTTGGTCTATACTTGTTTGCTGCGCGCATAACATAGTAATTCTAGGCTAACAATTGGTTTAAGAACACATAAAGTTTTCAAAAATGGATATCACGGTTAGTAGAGGCCGGTCTTCGGACCGGGCGAAAGGGGGTGCTCATAGCTGACCTTCCCCGATCGTACCCAAGCTCCCGAGCCGAGACAACTCCGGTGATGACGGACATGTGGCCTTCGGCACCGAGTCAGGGTTTAAGTTCTCCCTTTTTAAAATATTTAGGTGGCGACTCTGTATCTGGCAAAGCAGTCCATGTTTGGCACTACTTTTTCAAAAATCTGTTTCTCAAAACGATTTGCCAGATTTGGACTCTTTGGTTCAGATTAAGAACCGTGACACAAATCGAGAGTCCGAACTGTAGCACGAGGTCCCACGCGGGCGCGTCTACAATACTGTCCGTGCTTTTTTAATTTCCTCTTCTTGTCCTGAGCACTTTTGGGGCGGAAGCCGCTCTCACAGCTGCCTATACTATCAACCGTGTTTTTTTTTCCTATTATCAACAATCATACCCCATATGAGCGCTTATATGGCCAACCTCCTTTCTATTCTCGTCTCTGTGTGTTTGGATGTGCTTGTTTTGTCTTCCTTCCACTATATGAGCGTTCCAAATTAGAACCTTGAGCCCGTCCGTGTTGCTTCTTGGGATATGTGATTGAACATAAAGGCTATCGTTGTTGGGATCATATTTCTCAACGTCTTCGTGTCTCTCGTCATGTGGTATTTTGGGAAAACAAGATGTTTTCTTCTATATCTAAGTTTTGTCTGTCCACTCCTCCCACTACATCATTCTTCACAAATCCCTCTCTATTGTTTTGTTAGACTTATTTATTTTGATGATTTATTTAATTATGTTTTAATTTATTTGGAAGAGAAAAATAGAATCAAAATTTATTTTGATGATTTATTTGAAAGAGAAAAATAGAATCAACATTTATTTTGATAATTTTATCTTTTAATAAAATCAAAATTTATTTTGTCCCATTATTTCTCACTAAACTTTTATCCTAAATGTTGTTAGAATGTATTTAATATTTGATTAAATCAAGAGTTCAAACAGCCCAGCACAGCATTAGTTCAAAAGGTTCAAAAGGTTCAAGTGGAAGATATTCAAATTGGTAATGATAGAAGTACAGCGGCTATAAACGGCTATAAATTCAAATGACTACAACGGCTATAAATGGCTATAAACAGTTATAATTTTCATTATATATACCAAAGCCTCTAATGTAAACAAGTTACAAAAACCTGAAAATATTCTTTGATCTATAATCACTCATATCTATTATAAGAAATTATACACTGAGCCTTATAGCTTTAAGCCCATCTTTCCTGTGTGAGGTTTACAGAAAAATCAGAGCTTCATTTTTATAACTATCTTTTAGAGATAATTCTTGTAGATTTCTGTGAAAGGAAAAATACATTCTTTTCAACCTTGTAAGAGTGTAGTACACTTAGTGTTCTTGACTTAGATAGTCTGTGTAAAATCTGCGGAGGATTGCTCCATTTGTGAAAAGGTTGCTAGCACCTTGTAAAGCTAGAGTATAGTGGAAAATCTCAAGTGAAGCTTGAGGAGTGGACGTAGGCCGAGTTGAAGCCGAATCACTATAAATTTGTTTGTCTCTCTCTCCCTTATCTCTTTATTTTATTTTAAATTGCCATAGCTATATTTCACATTTTTACTGTGCTAAAATCATTAACTAATATAGTTGTTAAGACACTTGTTTTAATTATTTTTATTTCATTAATTATATTTATCTATTGTGCTAGTCATAATTTTTAGGTATTATTAATTTTAATTATAAAAACCTAATTCACCCGCCCTCTTAGGTTGTTTTTTGGGTAACAATTGGTATCAGAGTTTAGACTCTTGCTTTAGATTTAACCATCTAAGAGTTTCGATCCATGGCAACCTTAGCTAGCAATAGCACTATTGAAGGACAAGCCACCAATATGCCACCATTATTTGATGGAAACAACTATAGTCATTGAAAAGATAAGATGACCCTATACCTACAAGCCACTGATTATGCTATGTGGATTATTGTCACCAAATATCCGAAAATTCATACTAAATTAGTAGACAATATTAGTGTACTTAAAACTGAAGATGAATGTGATGAGAGAGATCATAAATTATTGCAAGCCAATGCTAAAGCCAAACTCACCATTGTTTGTGGATTAGACTCCAAGGAGTATAATAGAATTTCAAGTTGTGATTCGGCAAAAGAAATTTGGGACAAACTTGAGGTAACGTATGAAGGTACAAACCAAGTGAAGGAATCTCGTATTGATATGCTTGTTCATAGTTATCAATTGTTTAAAATGAACTCTGATGAATCTATTTCAAGTATGTTTACTAGATTTACTGAAATTGTAAACTCTTTGAAATCTCTTGGCAAAACTTATATTAACAGTGAGCTGGTAAGAAAAATTCTTAGGTGTTTACCAAAGAATTGGGAAGCAAAGGTCACGGCCATTATAGAAGCGAAAAATCTCTCCACACATGGATTGGATGAGCTTATGGGCTCCCTTCTGACTCATGAGATCACCATGAAAGAATATGAGGTTGTTGAAAACAAAAAAAAAGAAGAAGTGGAATTGCATTCAAAGTTTCATCAAATAAAGAAGAATATGAAAGCTCCAGTGAGGATGAAAGCTATGCCATGTTTAGTAGAAATCTCAAAAAACACTTCAAGAAAAACAATTATGGAGGAAGAAGACCTTTCAAGAAAGAGTACAACAAAGATAATAAGAAATAGTCTATAATTTATTATGAGTGCAAAAATCCTGGACTTATGAAGATGGATTGTCCAAAATTGAAGAATCATGGAAAAGATTACAAAAGAAACAAAAAGGCCATGGTAGCAGCTTGGGGAGAAAGTGAAGATGAAAACTCAAGTGATGAAATTGAAAATAAAGTAGCCAACTTATGTCTCATGGCTCATGAAGATGAAGACTCTACTCAAGATGATGTAACTACTCTTTATGAAGAACTTGAAAGTGCATTCCATGAACTACAAGATGAATTTAGAAAAGCTTGTGCCAAAAATAATGTGTTGAAGAAATCTGTTGCATCTTTATCTATTAATGTAGAAAAATTAAAGAAAGAAAAAATTGTTTTGAAAAATGATTTTGACAGTATCTCTAATGAGAAAACTGCTTTACAAAAACAAAAACACTTGAAAATTTTGTAAAAGGTAGAGATAATCTTAACATTCTTCTTGGAAATCAAAGATGTGTTTTCGATAAGGCAGGTATTGGATATGACCCTATTAAAAAACAAAAGAATCTCAATACAATTTTTGAAAAAGCACCTCTCATGACTCACCCTCATATTACTTGTCATTATTGTAGAAAGAAAGACCATTATATATCTTCTTGTCCATTCAAAAATAATATAAACATGGGAATTAAAAAGATTTGGATTGTTAAGGGATCTAACAAAACTAACCAAGAAGGACCCAAGAAACTACGGGTACGAAAAACCAACACTTGATTGTCATCTTTTTAGGTTTGTTTTAAGTTCAAAGTTAAAGAAGGAAAGTGGTACCTTGATAGTGGATGTTCCAGACACATGACCAGAAATAAATCATTCTTTACTAAACTATCATCGAAAGATGAAGGATTTGTTACTTTTGGAGACAACAAGAAAGGAAAAATCATCGGTATTGGTAGTATCGGTATTTCTCCTAACCCTTCTATTGAAACTATTTTTTCTTGTTGATGGACTTAAGCATAACATACTTATAGTAGTAGTCAATTATGTGATAAAGGTAATCGAGTTATTTTTGATAAATCACATTACACAATTGAAATCACAAATAATCATAAAGCTTTATTCGTTGGTAATCGCTATGATAATGTTTATGTTTTTCATCTTAATGATCTCTATGCTAGTGATGTTAAATGATTATATGTTAATAATGAAAATAGTTGGTTATGGTATAGGAGACTTGGTCATGCTCATATGGATTTAATTGCTAAACTTTTGAGAAAGGATTTGGTCATTGAACTTCTAAAAATTAAATTTGAAAAAGATCATCTTTGTAGTTCTTGTCAACAAGGAAAACAAACTAAAACATCATTTAAATCAAAATCTTATATTTCCATAACTAGACCTTTACAACTATTGCATATGGATTTATTTGGTCCCTCAAGGACATCTAATCTAGGTGGTAAACGTTATTATCTTGTTATTGTTGATGATTATTCAAGATTTACATGGGTTATGTTTTTAGCACACAAAGATGAAACATTTTTTTCTTTCACAAAACTCTATTGTAGAATTCAAAATGAAAAAGGCTTTCTTATTACTAATATTCAAATCGACCATGGTAGAGAACTTGAAAATGAGAAACTTGAATTGTTTTGTGATGAGCATGGTATTAGACATAATTTTTCAACACCTAGAACCCCTTAACAAAATAGTGTAGTAGAAAGGAAGAATAGAATTTTAGAAGATATGAGCAGAACGATGCTTTACAAAAATAATCTTCCTAAATATTTTTGGGCCAAAGCCGTGCACACCGCATGCTATATTTTAAATCGTGCATTAATTAGACTTATTCTAAAAAAGACTGCTTATGAACTTTGGCATGATAGAAAGTCCAACATTAGTCACTTGTATGTTTTTGATTGTAAATGTTTTGTGCATAACAATGGTAAGGATAACTTAGATAAATTTGATTCAAAATCTGATGAAACAATTTTTCTTGGCTATTTCTTAACTAGCAAAGCTTATCGTGTTTTTAATAAAAGAATTCTTGTTGTGGAAGAATCTATACATGTGGCATTTGATGAAACTAACATCTCTGCTCAAAAATAAATTGTTAGTGATCATATAGATTTGGAACTAAATGTGGAAGATTCAAATATCTACAAAGAAGAGAACCAACCATGTAAGTTGAACAAAGAGATTGAACAACCTATTCTCCCACCTCAATAAGAAGGAGGAAACAATGACGATTTTCCAAGAGAATAGAAGTTTGTTCATAATCATCCTAAGGATTTAATCCTAGGTGACCTTACAAAAGGTATTGAAACTCGCTCTTCACTTGAAATATTTGTAATAACTTGGCTTTTCTCTCATAGATTGAGCCTAAAAACTTTCAAGAAACTGAATTTGATGAACATTGGATGATAGTTATGAATGAAGAGCTTAACCGATTTGAGAGAAACAAAGTGTGGGAACTTGTGCCAAAACCTAAAGATAAATGGATCTTTCGAAACAAGCTTGATGAATCCGACACAATTATAAGAAACAAGGCTAGACTTGTTGCATAAGGATACAATCAAGAAGAAGGTATTGATTTCGATGAAACCTTTGCTCTAGTTACTAGATTAGAAGCCATTCGCATGTTACTTGCATTTGCATGTTTTAGAGGTTTCAAACTTTATCAAATGGATGTAAAAAGTGCCTTTCTTAATGGTTTTATAAATGAGGAAGTTTATGTTAAACAACCCTTAGGTTTTGAAGATTATGCTTTTTCAAATCATGTTTTTAAACTATCAAAAACTTTATATGGTTTGAAACAAGCACCTCGTGCATGGTATGAACGATTAAGTAAATTTTTGATTGAAAATAATTTTTCTAGAGGAACGATTGACATAACACTTTTTGTTAAAACTAAAAATGATGATTTACTTATTGTGCAAATATATGTGAATGATATTATATTTGGTGCTACTAATGAACCTTGTGTAAGGAATTTGCTAAGTGTATGCAAGGTGAGTTTGAAATGAGCACGATGGGAGAGCTAAATTATTTCCTTAGGCTTCAAATCAAACAGTGTAAGGAAGGACTTTTTATCAACCAAGTTAAGTACACAAAAGAACCACTCAAAAAGTTTGGTATGTATGACTCAAAAATAACTGGAACACCTATGAGCACATCCATTAAGCTAGACAAGGATGCAAAATGTAAGTTCATTAATCAAACAAAATGTCGAGGTATGATCGGCTCACTTCTTTATTTAACTGCAAGTAGACCTGATATTATGTTTAGTGTTTGTATGTGTGCTAGATATCAATCAAATCCTAAGGAATCACATCTCAGTGCTATTAAAAGAATTTTTAGATATCTTGTTGGCACTCAAAATTTGAGACTGTTTTATCCTAGAGATGTTGCATTTGATTTAATTAGTCACTTGGATGCCGACTTTGTCGGATGCAAACTTGATAGAAAAAGCACCAGTGGCACTTGTCACTTTCTTGGTAACTCATTAGTATCTTGGTTTAGCAAAAAGCAAAATTCTGTTGCTTTATCAATGGCCGAAACTGAATATATAGCTTCCGGAAGTTGTTGTGCCCAAATACTTTGGATGAAACAATAATTGGAGGACTTTGATTTGCATTATGATCATATCCTTATTAAATGTGATAATACTAGTGCATCAATTTAAGCAAAAATCCGGGTCAACACTCACAAACAAAAAATATTGAAATTCGATATTATTTTTTAAGAGATCATGTTCAAAAAGGGGATATTGTACTTGAATTTGTAAACACCAACAAGCAATTGACGGATATTTTCACAAAATCCCTAAGCGATGATAGCTTCAAGTTTATTTGTGGCGAACTTGGAATGTCGATTTCTACTTAAAAAGTTTTGTTATGACTGTGAAACTTAAATTTTTGTTAAAATGATATATGTGTATTACTACATTGATATGAAAACATTTATATCAGTTGAATGTTCTCAAGTCCTTCATACATTTATTCTCCTTAACAGTTTGCTATTCTCACCTATGCAATTTTTTTTTTTTTGGTTCTGCATCTTGAGGTAAAATTAACTTTGCATACATTGATTTTTTTTAAACCCTCATGATTTTTTTTTTTTGCATTACCATTCCAGCAACACCAACATCTCATTAAGTTTAATTTCTGCTGGTATTATTTTATTTTATTTTCTTTTATTTTGCTATTAGGCTTAATTTCTTTTATTTTTATTTTTATTTTTTTCTCAGTAATATTTTTTGTTTGGACTTAATTTTCTTTTTTTTTTCTGCTTTTTAATTTCATTTTTCAGTACTTAAACATAAAAACAAAACAAATCAAAATACAAATATTTACATAAAAAAAAACACCCTTTATTTTTTTTATGGCCACACGCTGATCAAAATAAACATACAAAAAAAAAACCTTCATTTTTTTCGGGCTATACATCGATCTTACTTACTCGCTTTTTCCATCATTTTCTTCTTCTTTTTATCCCCGTGGGCGACTCTTGACGCCCCTACCCCCGTGCTTTCGTCGAGAGCGACGACTCCCCGCTGACTATCAAAGGCCAAGAACGACGTTGCTCCAAATCGGGCCATGGAGGTGGTCTTCCGTTTAAACTCTTTATTTTCAGCCTTTAGTGCACCTATTTTTGCTCGCGCATCCTTATACATGCGCTGGAGCAGAGAAAGTTGGGTGTTGACCTGATGGAGCTCACTCGTCATATTCTGCAATCGGTGAGCCAATTTTGTGACTGCCATCACCGTCTCCATACAGGACGTCAGTGTGAAATGATTGGCTTCTATGTCAGATTGAGCTGCCATGATTTGCTCAATTGACATCATAGGAAGGTTAGGCAGAGGAATGACGGGAAGAGTAGGAGTAAAGACACTCGGTCCAGCAGAGCTTATGGGATCGTTCAGGTCCGGAAATAGAGTGAGGGGATGGGATGAGGAAGCCATGGTTTAGAGGTGAGAGGTGTAAAAGAAATGAGTTGCAGAGAAATAGAAGAGAACAGACTGAGGTTTGGTCTGCTCCGTTCAGTTTTTTTTTGTCTCTCGATGACGAAGAAGAACATAAGAGAGTAGTGAAGAAGAGATAGAAGAGAGTGAGATGAAAAAGAAGAAGCAGACGAGTGTGATTAAGAACAAGGCTGAAGAGAAGAGGCTGAAGAGAAGAAGACAAGGAGGAAGAGATAGCTGAGGCGAGCGGCAATCGAGGAGAGCTGCTTTTGTCGGTCGGTTGACGCAAAAACGAGGCCACGGGTTCGACGCGATTTTCAACAAAAAAGAGAGGCGCGGGCGATTTATATATATATATATATATATATGTATATATGTTTTGATGATCTATTTTTTTATGCCATTTATCATTATCATTTTCCTCCTCCTCCTCCTCCATATTCTGACCCATGATTTCCTTTTGATAATGTCACAGGGGGAGAAATTATATGATGTTATGTATTACAATATTATTTTCAAATTATGGTATTATTTGAAAACTAATCTGATGATTATGTATTTATAGTTTGATATCTTAGCCTCATATCATGTCTCTAATTAAAGCTTATTTATTACACATGTGCTATCCTATGTATTTAGAAATGAATTCAGGGAGCATGACTTGAGGGGGGCTTTTCTTACTCCCATATCAAATCAAAACATCATTATGTGCCATCATCAAAAAGGGAGAGATTGTTAGACTTATTTATTTTGATGATTTATTTAATTATGTTTTAATTTATTTGGAAGAGAAAAATAAATCAAAATTTATTTTGATGATTTATTTGAAAGTGAAAAATATAATCAAAATTTATTTTGATAATTTATTTGAAAGAGAAAAATAGAATCAACATTTATTTTGAT
The DNA here is from genome assembly GCF_055761805.1 of Camellia sinensis. Classification (NCBI taxonomy): domain Eukaryota; kingdom Viridiplantae; phylum Streptophyta; class Magnoliopsida; order Ericales; family Theaceae; genus Camellia; species Camellia sinensis. The sequence goes on along the minus strand of NC_138961.1, from coordinate 39,439,514 downwards.
GATTTTATGTTTTAATAAAATCAAAATTTATTTTGTCACATTATTTCTCACCTAAACCTTTATCCTAAATGTTGTTAGAATGTATTTAATATTTGATTAAATCAGGAGTTCAAATAGCCTAGCACAGCAGCAGTTCAAAAGGTTCAAGTGGAAGATATTCAAAATTGTAATAATGGAGAGGAAGATATTCAAATTGGTCATGATGGAAGTACAATGGCTATAAACGACTATAAATTCAAATGACTACAACGACTATAAACAGTTATAATTTTCATTATATATACCAAAGTCTCTAACGTAAACAAGTTACAAAAACCTGAAAATATTCTTTGATCTATAATCATTCACATCTATTCTCAGAAATTATAAACTGAGCCTTATATCTTTAAGCCCATCTTCCCTGTGTGAGGTTTACAAAAAAACCAAAACTTCATTTTTATATCTATCTTTGAGAGATAATTCTTGTAGCTTTCTGTGAAAGCAAAAATACATTCTTTTCAACCTTGTAAGAGTGTAGTACACTCAGTGTTCTTGACTTAGAAAGTCACTGTAAAATCTGTGGAGGATTGCTCCATCTGTGAAAAGGTTGCTAGCACCTTATGAAGTTAGAGTATAGTGGAAAATCTCAAGTGAAGCTTGAGGAATGGACGTAGGCCGAGTTGAAACCGAACCACTATAAATTTATTTGCCTCTCTCTCCCTTATCTCTTTATTTTATTTTAAATTGCCATAGCTATATTTCACATTTTTACTGTGCTAAAATCATTAACTAACATAGTTGTTAAGACACTTGTTTTAATTATTTTTATTTCATTAATTATATTTATCTATTGTGCTAGTTATAATTTTTATTAGGGTATTATTAATTTTAATTATAAAAACTTAATTCACCCCCCCTCTTAGGTTGTCTTTTGGGGAACATGTTTGATGAGCTTGATACAGACACTACTTCTGCCATGCTGCCTCCGACCTATCTTGAGGATCCTACTCCGTCTCCTGGTCTTGCTGATGCTCCACTCCCTGATCCTGCTCCTAGCCTTGCCATGCTGTTTCCGACCCATCTTGAGGCTCCTGTTACACCTCCTGGTTCTGCTTCTAAGGTACCTCTTCGTCATTCTACTCGAGTAACACAACCTTCTATCCTTCTTCGTGATTTCATTGACAATTCTATTTCATTTTTCTCTTATGAACCTACTTCCTATCGAGAAGCGTGTTCTAACCCTCTTTGGCAGCAAGCTATGACTGATGAACTACAGGCTTTTGATAAAACTCATACTTGGGATGTGGTTGATCTTCCTCTTGGCAAAAGTATTGTTAGTTGCAAATGGGTTTACAAGCTCAAGACTCATTCTGATGGTTCTTTTAAGCGTTACAAAGCCCGTTTTGTTGCCCGGGGGTTTACTCAAGAATATAGGATTGACTATGAAGAAATCTTTGCTTCTGTTGCTTGTCTGACTTCTGTTCATAGCTTACTTGCTGTTGCTACTGCTCGCCACTGGAAGCTTTGTTAGATGGATGTGAAGAATGCATTTCTCAATAGCGAGTCACTAAGGAAGTTTATATGCAACCTCCACCTGGTTCCTCTGTGCCGCCCTCCAAAGTCTGTAAACTTCGTCGTGCTTTGTACGGTTTAAAACAAGCTCCTCGTGCCTGGTTCGCCAAGTTTAGCTCCACCATTCATGATTTTGGATTCTCCTTCAGTGCCTATGATTCTGCCATTTTTATTCGTAAGACAGAGCGTGGTATTCTTCTTCTTCTTCTCTATGTGGATGATATGATCATCATTGGCATTGACACAGTGGGTATCTCTAGTCTCAAACAGTTTCTCAGCCGCCAGTTTGAGATGAAGGATTTGGGTCTTCTCAGCTATTTTCTCGGCTTGGAAATCTCTCATGATCCATCTGGTTACTTTCTCTCCTAAGCCAAGTATACTTCTGATCTCTTGGCTTGTGCTGGTCTTACCGATTGCAAGAATGCCTTTACTCCCGTTGATCTTCAGACTCATCTTACACCTCTTGACGGTCACCTGTTGTCTGATGCTACTTTATATCGTCAATTAATTGGCAGTCTTGTCTATCTCACGATGACTCGTCTAGACATCGTTTATGTTGTTCACATTATTAGTCAGTTCATGGCTGCTCCTCGCTCTCCGCACTATGATGCTCTAGTTCACATTTTATGATATCTCAAAGGTACTATGTTTCATGGTCTTTACTACTCCACTCACTTTTCTCTACAGTTACATGCATTTTCTGATGCTGATTGGGTAGGGGGCCCTACTGATCACCGTTCTACTACAAGATTTTGCTTCTTCTTGGGTGACTTTCTCATTGCCTGGTGTAGTAAGAAGCAAACTCTTGTTGCTTGTTCTAGTACTGAGACTGAGTATCGTGCTTTTGTTGACACTACTCAGGAGCTTGTGTGGCTTCGCTGACTTCTTTCTGATATGGGGGTTTATCATTCTACTGTGATTAACTTCTATTGTGATAGTCAGAGTGCTATTCAGATTGTCCATAATGATGTCTTCCATGATCGCACAAAGTATATTGAGATTGATTGTCACTTCATATGGCTGTATGTTACTAGTGGCACTGTTCGTCTTATCTTTGTTATCTCTGCCAATTAGATAGCCGGCATCTTCACTAAGGCTCATCCTCCTGGTCGTCTTAGTGATCTAGTTTCCAAACTCAAGTTGGTTGATGCCTATCCACCTTGAGTTTGAGGGGGGGGGGGTGTTAATGTATATTATTATATTATACTTATTATACTTATCTTTTTCTCTATCTCTATCTCCTTGTATCTCTATTTCTATCTCTATCTTCTTCTATACTTATCTAGGTTTCTTTTCAGCCTATATATATAGGCTTCTCTTATTGTATTCATTCATTCAATTTAATATAATACAGATACACAATTCTCACCTATCTTTCAACCATGTAGTTTAGATTCAATTCTCATGTAATAAAATTCACAATTATTTTTTCTCTTAAAAAAAAAAAAAAAGGTAGAAGGGAGTGAGTAACCGGTGCAACTCTCTTTGGGTGTGACCTAAGGAACAACTCATTGGGTAGTTGGAAAAGACTAAATAGATGAGCCTAACAAAACGAGACTACTACATATGGACGTATCGGCATGTGTTTACTCTCAAGACAATCTTGAGCATATATGGTTTCCAACCCCATTAAGGTCCTAACACAGAAGGCGAAGGCGAAGTGAAATTTACATAATTAAAATGAAACTGTGAAAAATGTTGTGAGCTTTTTTTTGAATATCTAGATGCTAAGGTTAGGTTGTGCTGGCCCAGCAGAGAAATTTCACATATTGATGGATTGTGCAGCTTGTGATTCTCTTTTTTATTAGGTCTTGGGCTTTTGAGAGAGAGAGAGAGAGAGTGAGAGAGAGAGACTCTCAGTTGGGCTTTCCAAACTGGCATATACTGAGGCCCAGCCCGTTTTCTAAGTCCACAACAAAGTATGAGTGTCAGGGTTCATGACCCCCCAAAAAAGAAAAAATTTGAAATAAATATTTCAAAACTGAAGTGTTTGTAAATTTAAATTTAATTTTTTGTGACCTATATTTGGATCATACCCTTGATTTTCAAATAATTGTTTCCGACAAAAAAACAAAAAAAATTGTGTTAATGTTGTTGAAAAACGTTTTGTCAAATATAGAGTGATGCACTGTCATCTAAATTTTTACTCTTTTTATCCCACATTGTTAATCATTATTTCTATTTGGGACTTCCACAAATATTTTTATGGATAATTTTTTAAGTATTCTAAACAGTCAAATCTTTTTACCCATAATTATATGACTAAAATTATTCAATGATATAGTCAGAATATGATTTTCATGATGAGTTACATTAAATAATAGGGTAAATTTTACTTTACTTCCATATAATTTAGGTCATGTGCGGTTTACTCTCATAATGTTTGGAAATAGCTACATACCCTCCGCGTGGTTTGTGGATTAAGGTACATTATTAGACATTCTGTCTAACTTAATAGCAAGTGTGAAACACGTGACAGACTAAAGGGGTTATACACTCATTTTAAAATTTTAAGCAGGTAAATCGCACATGAAATATAGTACATGGGATTAAAGTGCACTTTACCTTCCAAACAAATGATGAAAATACAAAAATATTTTAATTTTTTTTCATTAAATCGTTGACGGGCCCAACAATGCACTTCAGTTCACAAACTACAAGGACGTTACATGGTCATTTCTAAATGTTAGAAAGTAAACTGTACATGACCCAAATAGCAGAAGTGTAAAGTAAAATTTGTCCTAAATAATAATATCAGATTTTTACAAATTATTCATTTTTGTAACTAAATATTTGTGATAGTACATCCGAGGAAAAAAACATCAATTTTTAGTGTTAGACTTATCTCAAATTTAAATCTGAACTTGATTGTGCTGTCCAGCCGTAATGCTACGCGGATCCCGTTTCAATGATTCAAGCTATTTATTTTGTAGAGTTTTCCATACACATTATCCATAAAATAAAAATTTAAACTAATCCAATAATTATAATCTTTTCATCTATCTTCTATCTATCTATCTTCTATCTATACTATTATAAAGTGAACAGGAACTTTGGTGTCCTGAAGCTTTACTCTCTTCATGCCATGTGGCAGTATTTTTTATTTTTTAAAAAAAACTTAAACAAAGAGATGGGCAAGGCCCATGACCATGTGTTTAAGTACGAGAACTCATACCACTTAAGCTAAGTACACATTATAATATTAATTTCATTATTATTATTTTTTATTCCTACTTATTTAAATTGCACACACATGGTGTGTGCCACCCGCTAGTTATATATATATATATATATTTTGATAGCACATGAGTGAGAATTAACAGTAATTCGAAGCACGAGTTGGTTAGAATAGTTTGTTGGATAAAATGGTCTCTACGTATTTTTTTCAATTGGCAACCGAACCAAATAATGTACACACTCACAAATAAACCCAGGTTTTGGTACCCATGAAAACTCATGGCTTATACCACATGCCATGCTCTTTAAACCCCAATACCTTGAATTATTCAGTTGTGTGCTGACATGCGTGATATTTTATAGCAAGTATTACATTTGTCTCAAATTATTTGTTCATCACAAAAAATGAGAATTTAAAAATCAATGTGTTTGGTTTGAGTTTTTTGAATTAAGTTTTTTAAAAATTGAATTTTTTGGTTTTCGTGTTTTTTTTTGTTTTGTTTTTAATGAATATTTTAAAATTTTAAACATTTTTTTTTTTACTTTTTTAGATGCACCTTACTTACATGTTTCTAAAAAGTAAAAAATTTGTGAAAAAATATTTCAAAAAATTAATAAATACATAAAAATACAAAAAATGTACTGAATTCTTGTATTCTTTTTGTATTTTTGATATTTAGTGAATTTTTAAAAGATTTTTTTTACAATTTTTTACTTTTTAGGTGTATTTATGTTAGGTGTGTCTAAAAAGTAAAAAAATTGCTTCAAATATTAAAAAAATTTAGTAAAAACAAAAAAAATACGAAAAATAAGAAAGTAAAATTTTCTGAAAAGTGTTTTTGAAAAAATAGAATCAAGCAAACTAATATTTTCATGGCAAAAATTTCAATTTTTTTTTTCATAAATTAAAAGTATTTAAAGAAATCTTTTAATTGATGAAAAAATTTAAATATTTTGGTACGAAAACAATTTCAAATTGATAGTTCAAAGTAAAGTAAGATAAGTGTGATGATTTGAGTGGTTTGTCTGTGCATTGAAGAGAGAATGAAAACTGTGTGGCTTCAAATGGCAGTGGTGGAAAAAATGGGTACTATATGTGCATTATTATTAGCGTTTGCTTTAATCATATTGCCTGCCAACATATATGGATTAGGGATAACCCGTGCCTGCGGTCAATAATTTTTTTAGTACCACATGAGTTACGGAATTTAATTGTAATAAATTAATTTAAAATGATATATCACTCCAGTTTAATACTTCACAAATAAGAAGTTATAATTGTTTCTACATAGTAAACTAACAAAAACATTCATAAATTTCAAATAACAAACTCCAAAATTACAATCCAAATAATAAATTTTATATTACAGTGTAGCATAAGCAAATAATAGAATCTAAAAATATTTGCTAAAATTCAAGTCCAAACAACAAATTTTAGAATTCAATCCACGTTAAAATGACACATGTATAGCAAACCTTCAATAAAAGGATGTTACTGAATTAGTATCATAACTGGTAACCTTTTCAGTTTATCAAATTTCAACACCTTCAAGAAAAGGTGAATGAATATTTTGATATAAAAGAGTAATCATCCTATCTAACTAAAAATAATAATAATTAACCATTCGGTTTAGAATGAGAGCCAATCAACTACACACATAAAGAGAAGCAACGGAACTCAACGTTTCCAATACGGATCAACCACCTACAACAAAATCACTCGCTTAAATTCACTTTAAAAAACCAATAGCTATGAGAAATCACATCAAAATATATATGAGAAATCAACAAAATGATTCTTTAAAAGCAACTCTAATTTGACAACAAAATAAACTCATTGCAGTAATAAAAATAATTTGAAGAACAATAACAAATGCATGAATAGCTTAATATAATATTATTGAATCAGATGATTTTACGGTTTCAATTTGAACAATACCAAAAAAACTCAACAAACCCATGTTTAAGAGTTATAATTGCATGTTTCACAAATTTTTGCAATGACATTTGTCATAGCAATGGGACTAAAGGCTTGGTTTAATTTGGTTTGGTTTGGTTTGAACATTGTCATAGCAACAAATAATCTTCTTTCAATTTGTTTGGTAATTAATCCCCTTCTTTCAGCACAAAATTCATGTACTTCTCTAATAGTTCTGAATATATCAGTGGTAAGCATACTTTTGACCCCATCATTGGCTGAAACACACATGAAAAACAGCATTGAGCGAAGATTCTAAACATGAATGTAATAGAGAAGTTTACACAGGTTTTATATAGTGAAACCTATCAATAAAATGATAACTCATGTATAGAAGTCTTCCTAGTTGAACCGGGGAGCAAATTTCAACAACAGCAAAAATATGAATTAGGCAAACCTCTCCAAATACTTTGATCTAGATCATGAATTACTACAGTGAAGCAAACATAGAACACGTATTGATGAACTCGCCATTTTTCCAATTATCTAAGCTCTCTAAATAGATCAAATAATAAAAATAAAATTAAAAAGCCCTAAAAAAACACAAACTATTCATCGCAAAATTTACGAAAAAATCAAAAATTTGTGTCATCACTACTATAAAACACAATATTTGTAATCTTTGAAAGACATGATGAGGCCACAATTTTAAGTTCCCAACAATGCATGAAGCAACTCATGACAAATTAATTGAGGGAAAAAAAAAATCAGAGATGATATGAAATGCATAGCTTGTACTGGCCACAACAAACACTAAAACTAATTTGGAAGGAAAAAATGAATCTGAACAATAATCCCGCAAGCAAAATCAGTTTTTTCCTTTGATAGAAAGGACCAATCATCACTTCACAAATAAAATCAAATGTTTTACATAGAAACAAAATGAAGATGCCATCTAAGTTTGAATGAGACATGAGAAATTGCCTTTTTACTCATAAAGACTTCAAAACAATATTTAAGCTATTGCTATCATAAAAAAGAATCTCATGGATGACTAAATTAGTGCATCAAATCTTTAGTTAGTGTATGGATATTACTCAGTACAACTATATCAAATCATTCTCCCATTTTCTAATTTCTTGTATTTTGTCTTCTACAAAACGAATTGCCTCCCTAAACATTTATATAGTTCAAGCCATCCCCAAACCCATCCAGAGAATAAAAAAAAAAAAACCAAGATAAAATGTGGGAAAGTGAATCACAACATAGCTAAAGCCAAAGCCAGTAGAACCAGTTAACAAAGATATTCAATCTTCTGACCGTACACCTAAACTGAGACTTAAAGCAGCAAAGGAGACATAAACATAAAGAAAAGGACAATCAAAATACAACTAAATTATGTGCAAAGCACAATCCCAAACACAAAAACGCTCAACGAAATTCACAAAAAATTGCCCTTATCATCACTTGCAAAGAGGTTGTGTGTGTGAGTGAGTGTGTGTGTGTGTGTGTGTGAGAGAGAGAGAGAGAGAGAGAGAGAGAGAGAGTAAAACTAAGTAGAGCTCTTTCCGGTCTTCAAATTATGTTGTAAAGAAACTAACTTTTAAGGTAATCCCACTTACATCAAAACAAATAGAGCTCTTCTCCTCATTCAAGTCTAGGAATTCAAACTAAGTAGAGCTCTTTCCGGTCTTCAAATTATGTTCTAAAGAAACTAACTTTTAAGGGGGAGAGAGACATTTATGATAGACAGAGGTACTGGTAAGCGAGAACTAGAGGTCTAGCATCAACACACATTTTGTTCAACTTATACTTTTAACCGGTAGATGTTGATTAGGATTGATCTCAACCATTAAAAACAATTGTATCTCTAAGACAATTGTAGGACATTTTCAAAAACCCTTGCGGTTTATTATATAGATACGTGGATTTTCATTTTTGTTTTGTGGCCTGTCGAAATATATAACCCACTTTGAAATCAACCATCAAAAGTATTCTTACGCAATAACAACCTTTATTGCATCAACAAAGAAGCCATTGTAAAGGGCTTTGGATCAAGAGCTGAGGGGAAGGGGAAGTGTATGCAGATGTGAGAGAGTGAAAGGGGTTTGTATATGTATGTATATACAACTATTTATAACAATTGCAAAAATAAAAAGTTCAATTTCAGGTTTTAACCACATTAAATCTTAACTCTTAAACATGATTTCAGAAGTTCAACTTTTAGCCTCTAAACACTTGATAGAACATTTAGAAAAATTGATCCAGCAAATATAATTAATTTCCAACCAATAAAAAAATTTCTGAACATAAAATTTAGCATGTAGCATAAAAATTAACTATCCAGTTCATACTGATATTTTTGCCAACGTACATTTGTAATCATTTTGACTTATATCTCCTCTTTTAAACTAAATCAAATCCATTAATTTAATTGCAGACCATTTCCTATTGTCGTATCCTCCATATCTTTCCCTCACTGTTCTATTCATTTGGTTGCACTTTTTTTTCTCCCTATACCTCAATTTCCTGACATCTCACAACCTCATTGCACAACCAAACCCTTTCTCCACTATTTGTTTAAGTTCTCTCTCACCCATGACATACCAATGCCATGAAAATGCATTTTCAAAAGTAGACCAACTAATATACTTCAAACAAAAGTAGCTCTTTGAATTGAAGCTTAAGGTGCTTAAATTTGGATTGAAGTTTTTTCATAGTCATGATCAATCTAATTTTAAGATGTTTATATTATCCAAAATAATGCGCTCAAGATAAAAACTCAATGCAGTTTCGTTATCATGAAAGAGTAAAATATGAACAATTTATCAAATAAAATAGTACTCAGGACCTAAAAAATGTATTTATGTGAGAAAAACATAATAATTGCTCCAATTATACACTGAGTATCAAACAGAGAAGCTGCATTCTGGAAGAAAAAAATAACATGAAGATGAGGTTACTTCGTGCCTTATGCTAGTGACCATAGAAATTTAATGTCAACCGCAAACTAATTTGATCTAGACGTAAACCGTATTGCACAACCACCACCCTCACTATATTCCCCTCCGAGAACATCATTTTAAATTTAGATAGGAATTTAAAAAGGAAAAAGAAAAAAATGAGGGAAATATAAAGTTATTATGATTCAAACACAACCTTACATACATAAGCAAAATTATTTGTTGATGAAATGGTACCAATACATGTTTTATAGAGGGACCAATTTGAGAGAGAGAATTGATAAATGCAGGCTCTTTACAACTATCAATTAGTAAGCAAATTGATACGTACACAGTTCCCCTAATATATTTTCTGCCACTGGGAATCCTTAAACCAGTTAATTGATCAAATGTAAAATTAACCGTAAAGATAGATATGTGATTTTTTTAATTATAATTCATAACTACACAACTGAGTGAGTAATAAGCCTGTGAAACTGGGCAAAACTTTGTCAAGCTAAAATATTATTTCTGCCACTCTATCCATTGGCAATATAAACTTAGGTTTTTTTCTTAATGTTGCCTGCAAGCCAAAATATTGGTTCTGCCACTAAACCCATTGGCAACATCATTTAATTGTAAGGCTAGGCTTGATTGTTTTAATGCTATGTCCTAAAACCATAATGTTGAAACCATAATAGAAATATAAAATTAGAAAATATTGTTCTAATGCTATGTCCTGCGAAGACTAATATATTAAAAGCGTAATAGAAATATAAAATTAGAATAAACAGCACCAAGAACAAAGAGACTATCATTATGTTTAGAGACCAAGTTTAAAACATTAACCAGCTTTTAAGAAGAGTTGTCTCAGTTTACGGGTGATGCTACATTTCCTCCTAGCAAAGGAGCAATAAGGAGGATGTGCTCCTAGTAGCGCTTGATCCACCCACTCGGCATCTATTGGGTTACTAAGTGGAGTAAATGATCTTTGCAAAATCATAGAATCCAAATATCAACTCAATAGGCAGGATAACAAATTGAGTGAATATTAAATTAAATTGAGTGAATATTGTTTTGTCTCCTATACATGGCAGGCTAACATACTGAGTGAATATTTATATACAAATTAAACAACATAGAAATTAAAGCTCTATTTCTTTCTCTAAAAAAAAGGTCTCATCAAATGGTTCAACAATTAGAAACTAACCTCTCTGTATCTCATAATGGTTCATCAATTCTCATCTCTTTCTAACCCATTTTCGTCAAATTTATTCTCTCGCAATAAAACCTATCAATTATGACCCACTTCAATTTAAAATATCAAATTTAGTAAATAATAATTTGAATTTGAATACATAAAGATATCCAGTTAAGCTAACCTAGAACAATGAAACTCTCAACAACCAATTAGAGAATTCCAAGAAAATACAAAGAATTTTGCTAATGAGATTAATTAAAACTTGAACAGTATGATACTACAAATTCTAACCAATTAACTCATGAATTATTTTGTTAAGAGCCTATTCGTTGAAATAGAAAAATGAAATGTGGTTTAGATTTAACTAAGACAAAATATAAAAATAAAAAATAAAAAAATAAACATAACAAAGAAAATCCATGAGCATCAAATCACATGCATGAAAGAAAAAAAAAAAAGAAACTCTCCCACAGACAGGAACAAATCTATTAGTCCATGCCTTAACTGATGAGCATGACAAATTTGGTAAAAAAATTCTTATTTTTTGATGACATGACAAATCTCGTACTCCATGGCATAACTCAGACTACACCTAATCCTACATTTCTAAACATGTATCAATGTCAGCTTTAAGAAAAGCATAACAATAGAAATGATAACAAACTGAGTGAATAGTAAATTAAACTTAGTGAATATTGTTGTGTCCTATACATGGCAAGATAACATATTGAGTGAATATTTATATACAAATTAAATAACATAGAAATTAAAGCTCTATTTCTTTCTCTAAAAAAAGGCCTCGTCAAGTGGTTCAACAATTAGAAACTAACTTCTCTATATCTCATAATGGTTCATCACATTTCATCTCTCTCTAACCCATTTTCATCAAATTTAAATTTATTGTCTCTCGCAATAAAATCTATCAATTATGACTCACTTCAATTTAAAATATCAAATTTAGTAAATAATAATTTGAATCAGAGAATTCTAAGAAAATACAAAGGCTTTTGCTAATGAGATTAATTAAAGCTTGAACAATATGATACTCCATATGCAAACCAATTAACTCATGAATTTAAAAATCAATGAATTTGAAAATTTAACTCATGAATTCCATAATTCTGTTAAGAGCCTATTCGTTGAAATAGAAAAATGAAATGTGGTTTAGATTTAACTGAGACAAAATGTTAAAAAAAAAAAAAAAACATATACTATAGTTGATTTCTTAAATCATTCATTCTTTCTTGCTCCCCCCTACCCCACCCACCCACCCACCCACCCACCCCAATTTGATTTTAATAAACCCAAATAATGATAATTGTAAGAATTTTTTAATAAAAAAAACCATACCTATAAATTTCCAACACAACCAACCAAAGAAATAATCACAAACTAACAATGATCAATCATTGCTTAAGTAAGAATACAAATCAAATATTTACCACAATATTTTGATATGAAATGTCTTAAGGAAGTTCTCAAGCTGCCTAATGTGAGCCTATTAAGCAAACACAATGCTTCAGACACAATGTATTGGACACACCTGATCAAATATTACACCTAATCACAAATTGCAAACATCAATAAAGCAATTAAATTGGACAAACCTGTTGTCAAACCTGTTAGAAATTAACTTGCTAGAAATTGAAGATTATTGAAACAAAAGATATCAAAAAATTAGATTATGTTTCAATCACAAACTGTAAACATCAATAAAGCAATTAGATTGGACAAACCTGCTGGAAATTAAAAATTATTAAAACAAAAGATATCCAAAAATTAGAGTAAAGATTATTGAAAGAAAAGAATAAACCTCCATCCATGATGGAAATATACTTGCTGGACCCAAAAAAGATAGGTTATTGAAACACATTAGAGTAAAGATTCTTTTGCTAAACGTTATACTATTAACATTTTGCAAGATTGCTTACCCTGTGCCCCGAGTACACTTGAACTCATTAAAGCAAAGGATGAGAAACTGTAACGCCCTAAAAAATAAACCCATTATAGCATACATTCACGATAAGTAAAAGAGTTCTCATATTATAACCATCAGAGTATTCTTACAAAATGTATTACATGTTGACAACAAAAGTAAATGCCCTATAGGCTTACAACTTTCCAAGTCAACACTTGGTTACAAAAGGAGAGTACTAACTCTACAGAAAAGAAGCCCTTGGCTTGATATACATGTAATACAAAAATATAATCACAAAAGATGACCCAGCCACTAAGCCTTTCAAGCTACATCCTTGGAGGTGTCATGTTACCTGTACCTAAAAATAATGTCCCATATAGGGTGAGTCAACGCCCAGTAGAGATATGCTAAACATTATATGAGCAATAACTAAAACATTAGCACTTGACAAATGTTCGACTTAACAAAACTCAACTTATAAACATGGCTCAGAACCTGGCCAAATAACTAAAATGAGGCTACATCTCATGCCAACAATACTACAACTTGCCATTTTACGGAAATTGCGTCCGCGGGATTTGGCACCCATGTATTTTCATTCTCTTATGGCCATTTTACGGATATTTCATCTGCGGGACTCGACATCTATGTATAGATATATTCGGATTGCCATTTTACGAAAATTGCGTCCGCGGGATTCGGCACCCATGTATAATTACATTCAAATGGCCATTTTACGGAAATTTCATCTGCGGGATTCGGCACCCATGTATTCAAATACACAACTTGATTAGTTTCAATTCACCTAATCATCATGCAATGTCTACAACAATCAAGACTATTCTCCACCGATAGCCCAAAGCAGTTATTTCTAAACAGATAATAAATGCCTCAACAGATATATAATTGACATTTTCAAAAGTGAGCGATTTATAAATCCAACTCCACCATTCTATCTCTTAATGATCAAATTTTCTTATCCCCAACTCAATTTCATAACAAATGTCATTAATTACACTAATGACCCAAATATGGCATTTTTCCCTTTAAACTCAATATTGACTCAAAAGTCCAAATATTACCAACAACATCAATAATCTCTTTTTTAAGACCCCAAATATATATATATATATATATATATGAGTCAAAAAGACAAAACCCCTCTTTTTCAATATAATACATTACAAATCCTAACTTCCCAAACCAAACCATTTATACAAAAGCTCTACATTTAGGTTAAAGATCATAAAGATGAGTAGGAATCCCTCATTCAAGAGATGAAACTCAAAAGAAATAATGAAGAACTCGAAAATGCTCCAAATCCCAAGATTCTCGGATCAAAATGTAGACCTCAACGATCAACACACTTTTTACAAAGGCCCAATGGTAGAAAATCACTCCTACTAGATCAATCCTAAGAGAGAAGGAAGAAAGTAGTGAGAGAAGCTCTCAAAAATGGCTTTCCAGAAAAGTAAGAGAGAGAGTGGAAGTTGAAAAGTGATCTAAAAAGACCCAGCTGATAGCTGATATACGTATGACCCGCTCGAGCGGAGAATAGGACGCTCGAGCGTTAGACACAAAAACTGGACCCGTTCGAGCATAAAGATTCCCGCTCGAGCGCCAAGACACAACTGCAAAACACACCCACTTGAGCGTAAAGGGAAGGCCGCTCGAGCGTAGATTTTCCCCTTCCAGAACTTTTACAGACAATGAACTACCCGCTCGAGCGCCAAGACACCCGCTCGAGCGCTACCCGCTCGAGCGTAAGGAAATCCACTTGAGCGTGAAAAACACACCTGCAGAAGTTTTGCAGAGGCACGAAATGCTGAGAGTGTGAAAACCCCGCTCGAGCGCAATAAGGCCCGCTCGAGCGGACAACAAAAAATCAAACTTCGTTCGAGCGCAAATCGACCCGCTCGAGCGTACCACCAAAAATCTGGGCAACAAGGAATGGGACTAAAGCTCAACCAACCTGTTTGAAACACGCCCAACACATCTTAAAACTCAAACACATGGAATTAAAGGATAACAACAAGATATACAACCACCAACTCCACGGAACCTAAGTCCGGAATACAACAATCAAAGGAAGAGAAACTGGGATCGCTATAGAAACCACAAAAGAATCACATTATTGAACACAGACTCTAAAAACAGAAATCTCGTTTGGTTTTACATGGCAATCTGAAACTTCTTCATGGTTAGTATTCTTGCTCACTATTGCATGCTGTATCTTTTGTAGATGTTATGCTATAGAAATTAGAGTGAACTAAGTCCTAAACTAAGGTTTTGATTGTTGCACATGCATGGGTGGGAATAATCAAAAAGAAGAATAGGCTTGAAGGGATTTCGAGTACATTATTCTTTTTAAACACGTAATCAGCGAATCCTACCTATTAGTGAAAATTTACTACTAAACGTTCACAATCAAAATAGAACAAAAATTGTCTTATGTTAAAAGCTTATAAAAATTGGCTTGAACAAAAATTGTTTTATGGACCTCCGCTTATAATTACAAAAAAAAAGGACGATTGATATAAAAAATTATAACAAATTTTGCTAAAAGCTTAATTATAGTACACTTACAATCTTATGTTAGTCAATATTAGATAAATGTAAAAAAATTAATAATGAGTATAAATGAAAATAAAAATTTTATCCTTCAAAGTTTATTTTAGTACTTTTAAACAATAAAGAAAAAATTAATTGGCATGCACCTTCCAGGACTAGTTAAAACCCAACAGCCACCACTACCAATTTCTATCTCTCGCATGCATTTTTTCAAACACCTTATATGCATTGTTAAATATAAAACAATAACTGATCTTTCCTCAAAATAAAATAAAAGAACATATTACAGTGTCACTATCAACCATTCAAATATAGTTTATCTGAAAATCAATCATAAAACAACAAAGGAAAAAAGGTAAAAGGATAATTGTCAAGTGAGGTATGTGTAATTTGCCCATACAATTTTATTTTCTTTCTTTTGAGATTGTTTTCTTTGACTTGGTTTGTGTCGTTGGAGTTAAAGAAGGAAAAGGAGAATTCGTAGGTGATCACTATCAACTGTCATAGTTGATAAGGTTGGTTCAATTTATTTATTTCTCAAAATTATTTGGTTATTTGTAATATTTGTATTATACACAGGAAAAACATAATAGATTCCTAAACATGGACTATGTGAAAAAGGCTGAAGGTGTTTCAATATGGACTTTGGGAGTTACTTTATGACCAAAGTCAACAAAAATATATTCAAGATTGTGCCTTCATCAATAAAATTGATTGTATAATTACATATATATATACATTTGCATATATCTACAAATACTGATTTAGAGTAACAAACACAATATTGAAACCTGCTGGAAAAAGTGAAAGGAAAGCACAGTTCCACTTTGTCGCCACCACTGTTGATTCCCATTTGGATACTAAGTTTTGCATTATATGTTTTTTTATATAATATTTCTTTTATATGTGTTTTTACTCTACATTTCACTATTTTGACTTGTAATATTGGTGAACATTATGGAAGAAATACTATTCTGCAATGAAGAAAAAATCAAAGCTATTGTACACTTGTTAAACTAATTCATATAATAACACTACTCAAGTAATTTATAAATTTTCTACCAATTGAGTTCTTATTACTTCGGTGGTTTAACACCTGAATATCCTTATAAAAATATGTCAATCTTATTGTCTTGTTTATCTAAATTTGCCTCTACGTATAATGTGCACTCTAAACTAAGTTGATGAGTGTTGACATTGGATTACCTTAAAGAAAGTTCTCATATTGCTTAAACTAATTTATAGAAAAGTCCTCAAGAAGCATTAAGCAAAACTTGAAGTGGTGTTTTGAACCCGGAATCCTGAGTCCCTTTGCATGGTTTTGTGAGATTTTATTGGCAACAATGCACCAAAATACAAAAGAAAATACAAAAACACAAAAAAGAAAATAAAAAAGGAGCATAACACCAATCCATATAAATTGAAAGCTGCATAAATAAAAAATGAAAAAGAAACATAACACAAAAAAAGAAAAAGAAGCCCAAATATATCAGTTTATGATTTAGAAATACAAACCCAACACAAACACATATCAGTTTAAGGTTCAGGAAAACAAATACAAATTCAAATCTTAGAAACACAAACCCAAATTGATATATATCAAGCGTCTCTTTTGCTTTAAAAAACCGAAGTTTTACTTTGATTCCAACGATTTTGACTTATCCCCTGTTTATTTTTTGACTTTATCATTCAATTTCTTTGTATGCTCTGTTCTAAAAACTTGAAGTTTTGACAAATCCGAATGATTTTGAGTTATATTTGACTTGATTGTATATGATTTTGACATTAATTTTCAATGCTCTATTTCAACTTTTTATGGGTTTTCATTACAAAGTGTGGTTCCATTGAATACATGGATTAAGGTTTAGAAAAACAAATCTTAGAAACACAAACACATACCTAATCACACAAACCTAACACAAACCCAAACCCAAACACATCAGTTTAAGGTTTAGAAAAATAAATATTAGAAATACAAACACAAACTGAATCTTAGAAACACAAACCCAAACACATAACTAATCAACAAAAATAAAAAAATCACACAAATTGTAACGCCCTCAAAATAATAGATAAAACCCATCTCATTAGACATGCATTGATATAAAATAAGCTAACCATTTCTTATTTATCAGAGTAATTCTACAACTGTATTACATGTTAACAACAAAAGCAAATGCCCTAAGGGCTCACAGCTTTCCAAGTTAACACTTGGTTTCAAAAAGAAGAGTACTAACTCAATACATATTAAGCCCTTGGCTTGAATTTACATGTAATACATCAAAATAAATAAAAGAAGAGTCTTCAACTCTCATCAACATCCAAGCTAGGTCCTTGGAGGTGGCATACTACCTGTACCTGAAAATAATGTCCCATAAAGGGTGAGCCAACGCCCAGTAGAGATATGCTAAATACAGTATGAGCCACAACTAAGACATTAGAAATTGATAAATGTTCAGTTTCCATAAACCAATTCATAACTCAGTCTCACTTCATTTCAGTTTCCATTTCTTATCAGTTTCACAATTCTTAACAACGGCTCAGAGCCTGGCCAACCACATTTGTGAGATAATGACTCATTTTAAACATTTTCCATTTTTAATAGATAAACATATTAGTTGTATCAACATCTCAACAGATAAGCATACAAGCTGTATCCACATTTCAATAGATATGCATATTAGCAACATCAACACTTCCAATGACAAACATATGAGCTGTATCAATACTTCCAGTGACAAGCATATGAGCTGTGTCAACACATTATCTGACAAGCATATGAGCTGTATTAGTGGAGTCCATCCCCTATCTCCTCCCAAACAACATCCGGTTTAGAGGTCCATCCTCTATCTTTCCCTAAACCGTGGAGTACATCCCCTATCTCCTCCCACACACACAATGCATATATACACAAAGGTCATATACACAATCAATCAATCAATACATAACGTTAATGTATTCTGTCAACCGTCATACTCTATGACATATCCAATTGATTAGTTTTTGTTTGCCTAATCATCATGCATTGTCTACAACAATCAAAACTACCCTCCACCGGTAGCTCAAGCAATTATTTCTAAACAGATAATAATAGCTCCAACAGATAAAATATCAATATTTTCAAAAGTGAGCGATTTATATATCCAACTCCATCATTTCACAACATAATGAGCCAATTTCATTATTCCCAACTCAATTCCATAAGTCCACAAATTTCCCCAAATTAATTATACCAATTAATTTATTCAACCAAGTTAGGGTTTTCTACCCCATTTCTCAATATTGACCCAATGGTCTAAATATCAACAACCAACATCAATAACACCATTTGGAACCCAAAATACATATTATGAGCCCAAAATCACAAAACCCTCTTTAACACATTTTGAAACCCTAAGTCCCAAAATTTCCCAAGTTCAACACTTTATCAAAACAACTAAAAATCTAGGTTAAAGACCATAAGTGTGAGTAGGAATCCCTACCTCAAAGATGAGACCCAAAGAAGGAGATGGTGAAAACGAAGTTGCTCCAAACCACGAGTTCCTCGGATCAAAAGATAGCCCTCGACGATCAACAACTTTTTTGTAAAGATCAAAGGTGAGGAAAACACCCTAGCTAGATCAATATCTAGAGAGAAGGCAAGGTTTTAGAGAGAGGAGCTCTCAAAATGGGTTTTAGAAAAAGTGGGAGAGAGAAAGGAAAGTAAAAAGTGATTTAAAATCACCCAGCGGATAACTCATATACGCATGACCCGCTCGGGCGGAGAACACAACGCTCGAGCACCAAGAACAAAAAATCTGGACACGTTCGAGCGCAATAAGGCCTGCTCGAGCACCAAGACACAAGAATAAAGCACTTCCGCTCGAGCGCGAAAACCAGTCCGCTCGAGCGTAGATTTTCCCCTCCCAAAACTTATACCCAGAAAGTACTACCCGCTCGAGCGCCAACAAACCCGCTCGAGCGTTGCCGCTCGAGCGTAAACAAACCCGCTCGAGCGTAAAAATCACATTTGCAGAAGTTTTGCAGGAACACGAAATACTGGAGGTGTGCAATCCCCGCTCGAGCGTAGGAAGACCCGCTTGAGCGGATCGCCTAAAAATTGAACAATAAAGGATTGAAACCAAGGCCTAACCAACCTGTAACAACCCTGCTCAAAACATCCTAAAACTCAATCAAGTGGAATTAAAGGATGACAACAAGATAGATACCACTACCAACTTCACAGAACCGAGTCCGAAATACAATAGAACAGTAAAGGGACAACCGGGATCGCTATACAAATCCAACACAATGAAATAATTCGATGAAATGATTAAACCTTGCGATGCTAGACGGTCAGAGTAAACCAATCTGCCGGAGTGAACAATGGCAACCGAGCTACAGGAGAACAATGGTTGAAGTGGTCGGAGTGAGAAATGGAAACGAAGAATTGGAGAGAGAGAGAGAGAGAGAGAGAGAGAGAGAGAGAGAGAGAGAGAGAGGATCTGTGTTCAAATTTTGAAATTTGGAATAGAGAGACAGATTTTGAGATGAGAGGAGTAGGTGTGAGAGAGATACATTTTGAGATATTTTGCGACTTACATTTTGCACCATTAGATGTTGATGATAATTGATCTCAACCATTGAAATGTCCAAATAGAACAAATGAAAGTGAGACATTTTTAGCCAATGGATTGAATCAATCTAATGATCCACATATTGACACATGCATCTTGAGCCTTTGAATTCAAACCAAACCTTCCATTGTTATATAGATTAATTGCTTTCTTTTTTTTTTTTTTTTTTTCATATATGTTGTTTCTCATCCAAGGTTTCATGATATCTTGAGACTTATTTTCTTCTCTGTTTGCCCATGATTTGATCATAACGGTTGCTCTATGACTTACAATGCATTGGTTATAGGAGGGTTGATGATCCAAAAAATAGAAATTAAAAGTATTCTTTCTCAAGTTCTTATAAAAAAAAATTATAAATAACTTAATAAATTGCACCAATCTTGCCATTGTGAACTACTATTATGGATTCATTGCTATTGAAGTTCCTCAGTTCTAATTTAATTCCAAGGTTGTCCATGAAAATTCAATCATGGAACTAATAAAATCAAAGATACACGATGAATTTATAATTGGGAATTGATATTGGGAGACTATAAAATTTGCTCACATAAATTATTAGAGAGATTTAAAGAGGAGGTGGGTAGCACCTCACAAATCTGCAAAATAAAGTACCATTAACACTATCTAATTGGTAGACTCTAGCTGGAGGGCATTTCGATGATAAAGTTAGAGATGGTTCTCAGTGCTCGGTGAATTTCTTGGTTTTGATTGGGCCCATTATTCTAGCCTAGATGGGTCAACCCACCGCTCCCTCACACCGACAAAAAGCAAAAAAAAATTTCTCATTTAGTTATTACTAAACAGAGAAATTTCTCTATAACAATCATCACACGAACATAGAAATTTCTATGTTGATAAAGCTTAAGCAATGGGTAAAATAATTTGTGACCTTGAACATGGCCCTCACAAATGATTATAGCTACTATATCCCGACAAGACTATCTGAATTGGGTATTATCGGTAGTCTACGCAAGCTTTGTGGTTACAAAGATGGATTAACTTTGGGAAAATCTAGATGAGATATCACAAACCATTGGTGAGCCATGGCTGGTCGCAAGTGATTTTAATGACTTTGGGAGCCAAGAAGAAGCGTAACTTCCCTATCAATCAAGCTCGAAACCATAACCTGAATCAAAGGCACGGTTTGAAGTTCTCAAAAAGAGTTAACAATTGCAACTCGATGGGTCTTGGGTATGTTGGCCCCAAACTAACCTAGAAGAACAATAGGCAATGATGGGCTATAATACAATTGTGGGACTTGATAGGACTCTCAGCAACTTGAAGTGGCTCACTCTCTTTTCGAATGGAACTATTAGAAATCTACCATGTACCTACTCTAACCACTGTCCTCTGATGATCCTTACTTAAGGTATGCACACCTCTAATCCCCTTTTTAAATCCATTAAATTTGAAATTGCTTGGATCTCTCATAAGGGATCTAGGGTAGTGGTTGAGAGTAGTTGGACACAATCCCATTCTTCTCTTATGGATAACTTGAATAACATGGCAAGTAAGGTTGTAGATTGAAACAAGCATGTGTTTGGCAATATTTTCAGACGTAAAAGATGGGTGTTAGGGAGAATTGAAGAAATTCAAAAATCCCAGGCCCTTGCACATGCTGGAAATTGATCTTATTTCCCAATATAATCGTACCATCTTCTAAGAGGAGGTTTTTTGGTTCCAGAAGTCTAAAACTAACTGGATAACCCAGGGGGACAGGAATACCAAATATTTCCACATTACAACCTTAATTAAATATAAGAGGCTGCATATTGAGGTGCTTGAGAATGATCTAGGTATTTGGGTTGACCAAGCCACTAATTTGAAACACTTGATCCCAGACTATTTCACCAATTTATTCAAACCCTCTAATACCTCTGTCACCACCCAAATCTACCCATATAGGTTTAACATCATAACCGGTCAGCAATCCGTGATTACCAAAGGCTTGTTTAACAATAATGACAATAAATGGAGCTAGCGGAAGCCAATCATTAATAGAATATATCGTCCAATGAGTTGTAAGGACTTATATGAATAAAATAACCTTTTATATACATATATTCACACATTCACTTAAGTCCATAACATAACTTATACAATAAAAAACTTGTTCATAGCTTAGGGATTAAATCCCAATGACAAAACAGTCAAAAATAAAAGTCTTGAAAAAAACTCCATGACATGTCCATCATATAAGATCATAATATAGATGGGTGAACTCTGAATCACCCTAAAGCCTTGACTCATGATGGTTTGGAACCTCGCGGTGAGGTACAATAGTTTGCTTGACAAAACAAGGGTTTGGGTCGACGCTGCTACGACTGATCTGGTGCTTGATCACCTGCATACATATAATAAACAGTGAGCTAAAACCCAGTGAATAACAAATGTATAAAGGGGCGGGGTTTATGAATGATGTCTTTATAACAATTCAAAATAGTTAGATTCAGTATTTCATACATTTCATAGTCACATGAAATCATAGCAGTCATACGTGATACATCCAATAGCAAAACAGTATGGTAGGTCTTAAAGATCGAATAGTTAGTTGATGGCCATCAATATAGTAGCAGGAGTTCCAAAGATTGGAACTGACAAAGATTTCGATAATAGTAACAGTAAACAGTAGCAGTATATTATGGATACCACGAATACAGTTCATAAAATAGGACAATCATTCATTCAATAAATAGTATCGTTTCAGAAACAGAACTTAGCAATATCATTCATGAAAAATCTAGAAATCCCCTAGATATTGATTTGTGATTATGTATCAATTTTAATGAGTAAATAACAATCCCAATCAACACAACAATTTAACCTAAAAAAACCACAATTGGAACGCCTCCAATTGTGATAAAAAAACCACAGGCAAAAGTTACAAAACAATCCACTAGAAGACATAAAGAAATTAAACAAGTGTACTCACAATTACCTAGTGAATCCACCCCCGAATCGAAAGGACCCCTATGTGTCTCTTCCAGCCCCGTCTTCACCTCGGAATTGTCTTGCCCAACGTTGATTCCACAATGCCGATGTCGAATCACAACGATGAGCCACTCTGGAATCCACCAAAGCTTTAGGCCCTAATTTCACGGAATCCATTGAAGAACAACTCTCTCATTTATATTGAATGAAACAAACAATCCTTTGATGTATATTTCTCAAATCATGAGTTAAACTCAAACAAACATCAAGGAAACTAGCAAAGAAGCTCCAGATATAAACCCTAATATCCAAGAAGAAGATCTGAAAGTTATAACCTTAAAAACGGATGAAACCACATATTTATAGAAAACTAATCCGCGATCTCCGCTCGAGCGCAAGAATGGCCGTTCGAGCGGACCTCGCTCGAGCGTAGGAAAGTTCGCTTGAGCATAAAATCCCAACTTCCAGTACTTTTGCAGACAGGTCAAATTGTTGGAACCAAGCATTCTCCGCTCGAGCGCACAAACGGCCGCTCGAGTGGACAAGCAACTTCAAATGCATTTTTGCATTTTTAGTCAGCGAAGTGGCAAACAAGAAAGAATTAACCACTAAAACATCTCTCTGTAAGGCATAATTCGGGTTAGATTATCATCTAAAACTCAAAGCCTCACTGACATAAAAGATCAAATATAATTACAACTGAAAGGAAGTTTTGTCAAACGGGATTGCCAGGAAAAAAAACCTAACAATCTCCCCCTTTGGCAATGCCATGACAAAACTCACCTAACAAACAAAATCCTAATCACCCTAACCCATTACAGCCAACAAAAGCAAACTTCTTTCTAAAGGTCATAATCTGCAAAACAGCTATTAGTGCCACAATCTCCAAAACAATTATTAGTGCCATAAGAGTATATGAAAAAGCAATAGATATATGACAAGATTATCTTGAAGCATGAGATGGAAGTATAAAAAGATATAAATTGGAGATTTTAAGAACGTGTAGTATGAATAGATGAAAATTCTAAGACACATGCACCTTCAAACTTTCTCCCTCTTTTTGTCATGAATTGTCAAAGAAAGTTCAATCAACTATAGTAAAAGCATAAATCACACAAGCAAGGATATGATGATGTAATTAGTAGTAGTATGCAAGAAGAAAACAATAAAGAAGTAGTGCATAGCAACATGCAAAACAACTAAAGCCAATCTCCCTTACCAAACAAATCAAAGTGTTGATGCTAACAAACTCTTGCAATGATAAACCAAACTCCCGCTCACTAAAAACAACCACAAACTCTGAAAACAATGAACAAGAAGAAAACAAAAAAAATAATATAGTGGAGCTAGCAAGGAATTTCAGATTTATAACTTAAAACACACAAGATTATCAAAGAAGCACAATTACTTGAAAACACAATGTGCACAACCTCTAGAAGATTCCTTATAAAAGAAAGTGATGCATTATGTGAAAAATATAAATCTCATGAAAAAAGTATGTGTGTGACTCTTGGAGTTCGACAAACACCAGATTCAAATCCTAGTAGTGATCTGAAAACTGGACCTCCAATAAGAGAATCTAAGCACAACTAAGGAAAGTCAAACCACTAGGAATCAAAGGGTATTTGTTGAGTAAAAGCGGAGGATCCCCCTCAATCAATGAATCTGTTTTTTCTTTCTTTCTTTTTCACATTTTTTTCTTTTCTTTCTTTTGCGCATGTCGGGGATTGAGCTACTCGGTCAGCTTGCAGGGTTCTAGGGGGCAGCTGTAACGCCCTCAAAATAAACCCATTAAATATATATATAACATCAACATGCAATGTTTAAAAGGAAACAATTCATTATAATATTCATCAGAGTCTTACAAAATAAAAACATTACATGTAACGTCAAATTATATGCCCTACAGGCTTACATCTTTCCAAGCCAACACTTGGACACAAAAGTATGAGTTCTAACTCAATTACAAATAAAGCCCTAGGTTTGTATGTTACATGTACTAACAATGAAAAACAAATAACTGAAAATAGTCTTCAAAATCCAAGTCCTGCCAAGCTAAGTTCTTGGAGGTAGCTTATCATCTGAACCTGAAAATGATGTTCCCATATAGGGTGAGCCACAGCCCAGTAGAAATATACTAAACCAAATATAAGCAATGAATAAAGCAATAGCATTCAATAAATGGTTAACCAAGATAATCAATTATAACATTATCCAGTCTCATGACACTATTGTCATTGACACGTTCCACTTTCCAACATTGTCAATATGGCTCAGAACCTGGCCAAACTTACAACAGTGAATCATATATATCATATTCACATTCTTCCAATGTCAACAAACAAATGAGACTCAAGCTCAAATCAAAACACTTCATACTTCCAGATTGATACACATTTTAGTGCTGTATCAATAAAAACACTTCTATATAAATAAGCACACATAAAAGTGATGCTAATGGAGTCCATCCCTTATCTCCTCCCAAATAAAATCCGGTTTAGAGGTCCATCCCCTATCTTCCCCTAAACCGTGGAGTACATCCCCTATCTCCTCCCAAACATTATGCATATGCAATGCTCAATCAATACATGCAATTTCTGTATTAATTCAATAGTCTAAATTTATGACTTAAACATTTTGATTAGTTTCGATTTTCCCTAATCCCTATGCAATGTCTACAACAAACACGACTATCCTCCACCGATAGCCCAAAATAGTTATTTCTAGACTGAAAATAAATATATCAACAATTCAATAGGCGAGTGATTTTAATTATCCAACTACACCATTTAATCAATGAATTCCTCAATTTCATGCTTTTAACCAATTTCCCCAATTTCCTTAAATTAATTATACAAATTAACTTATCAATACAACTAGGGTTTTTCCCAAAATTACCAAAGTACTCCCAACATATCAAAATACCACAACTTAGAACAAAACTTATAGGATGGAGTAGGAAATCCCTACCTTGAAGTGGGAACTCAAATGGAGATGATGACCAAAGACCAACGTGCTCCAAATCCCAAGTTTCTCAGATTAAAACGAAGCCCTCAACCCACTCTAACTTTTTAATAAAGGACCAAGGTTAGATACTCACCCTAGGTAGATCAATTCTTAGAGAGAAGACAAGTTTAGAGAGAGAGAGAGAGAGAGAGAGAGAGAGAGAGAGAGAGAGACTCTCAAGGGACGGCTTATAAAAGTTAAGAAAGGAAAAGTAGGTCAAAAATTGATCCAAAAAGTGAAATCACGGACTGATGTAGTCGACTCCCCGCTCGAGCGTGAAACACCCCGCTCGAGCGTCAGACACAGATTCGCGCTCGAGCGTGAAAAGAGCCGCTCGAGCGTCGATTGCACACTTCCAGAAGTTTTGCAGGCGATGGTAACCGCTCGAGCGTAAAACTCTCCGCTCGAGCGTAGGGACAAAATCAAGGGATCACGCTCGAGCGTAAAAATATACCGCTCGAGCGGACGAACTGTAGAGTAAAGTACTGGGAGATGGAAAACCACGCTCGAGCGTCAAAACTCCCGCTCGAGCGGAGAAGCAACAACGAAGAGCCCGCTTGAGCGTTAAAAGTTACGCTCGAGCGTGAAGGCCAAAATCTGGGCATCACCCTTTTGGTTTCAAAGTGCAACCAACCTGTTTTAAACCTGCCCATCACAACCCAAGACTCAAACACAAGGAGTAAAGACTAGAAGTGATAATGATACAAAAACAAGTCCACGGAACTAAGTCCAGAATACAGTATACAAAGGAAGGAAAAGCCGAGATCGCTATAGCAGCGCCCCTTGGCGAGTCCGGGGCAGCACCCAAGCGGGGTTGAGGGAAATGTCCTTGAAACAAAATGCAAAAATGAACATGCACACATTAAATGATACTACACATTAAATGACCCAAAAAGAAACACACAGAAACCAAAAAAAAAAATAAATGAATAAACAAATTAACACAAGTCAAGTTTTCTCACCCAAACCGCTTTAGTATAAATAAAGTTGTGAGAATTGCGGTTCTCAGGTGGTGTCTTGATGTTGTGGTTCCCTTCCCTTTCAATGGGAACCCGTCTTGACATGGTTTCCAACTTCCCATTCCTAAGTCTAGGCAAATGCAAACTCGCTCCATATTTGGTCTCAAGCAAATCAAAATAGTAAGGTCTATTATGACCCTTAACTTCATTACCACCAATGAAGTGGCTCCTACCCCATGAGATGTTGGAATTTTTTCTATCTCTATGAGACATTCTCCCATGCAGCTTATAAAAATAAGGGTGAATATGATCATACATACCATAATGATAACAAATAAAAATAGGGTGTACCTTCTTTTCTTTGACCTTACTAACTCTAGGAAGATTGAGAAGTCTTTCCTCTCGTTGAATCTTTTGCTCCCCTTGCCCTTGAGTTCTTGTATTATGAGATGTGGATGCACTCTATTTTTTCTTTTTATTATCACCAAAGCCAATGCCACTCTTGTCATAACACATTTGTTGAGACCCAATGATGTTGTCCAAAGTCTTTGATCCTTTGTTCCAAAGACCAATGGTAGCCATAGAACACTCGAGCTCTTCCTCTTTCTTAATCATTAGTTATTCAAAGCAACTTGAGACATCTCGAGAGAATCAATATTTTCTTCATACGTTGCATAGATTTGCTGTAACTCATTCCTCTCTGTCTCACGAGTCAAAAGTTTTGCACAAAGAGCTTGTCGATCATTAGATATCTTGACGGCATCATTCCTAGCCTCGAAAATCTCCTCATTTAGTTTGACATTCTCACTTTTACATGCTTTGAGTTTCATAGTGAGTTTGTCATTCAATTTGAATAAGCTAAGAGATTCCTTATACAACTTTTCATAAGCTTGCTGAAGCTCTTCATCATCACTCCTTGATGATTCATCATCAATGTCATTCTTAACCAGCCTCTTTGGATACTTTGTTTGCCCTTCAGTTTCGGAAGCCACCATGAAAGCAAGGAATTGTTCATGGCCTTTTTCGCCTTGTGCTTCGTTGTCACTTTCATCTTTATCAGACTCTGATTCATCATCCCAAGTGAGAGCGAAAGCTTTCTTCTTCCTCAAACGAGTAGGG
The DNA here is from genome assembly GCF_055761805.1 of Camellia sinensis. Classification (NCBI taxonomy): domain Eukaryota; kingdom Viridiplantae; phylum Streptophyta; class Magnoliopsida; order Ericales; family Theaceae; genus Camellia; species Camellia sinensis. The sequence goes on along the minus strand of NC_138961.1, from coordinate 39,411,605 downwards.
TATTCTTGAGCAAAGTGGCCAAATCCTTGGCATTCATAGCATTGGACTCTTTCAGAGTTCCTTGTATTTTTCCTTTCTTCTTCTGGGTTATAGAATTAATTTTGAATTTATCTTTGCCTTTGGATTTATGACTTGATTCCAAAAGATTAGGATTCTTTTTCAAAAAAGACTTTTTAAATTGTTTTACAAAAGCATCCGTAATCTTAGAATCAATCTCACAATCCTCATCAGAATCCTTTCCAACTGTATGAGCACTACTAAAAGCAATGTCATCTTTTTGTTTTTTTTTTTTTGAAATTTCTATGTGCCTCATAAGTTTGGAGATTTTCAACCAAATGATCCAGCTTGAGGTTGTTAACATCTTGAGCCTCCTTAATAGCCGTAACTTTTGGTTGGAACCGATCAGGCAAGGATCTCAAAATTTTTCCCATAACCTTGGATTTTGGTATTTTTTCACCTAAATTGAAGCTGGAATTTACAATGTCACTCAACTTCACATAAAATTCATCAAAGGTCTCACTATTTTTCATTGAAAGGTTTTCGAAACTAGACGTGAGCCTTTGAAGTTTTGAGGGTTTAATTGAAAGAGTGCCCTTATGAATAGTTTGTAAGATATCCCAAGCCTCTTTTATGACTTCACAATTATAAATATGACTACACTATTCAGGTGTGACGGCGCAAAAGAGAGAATTGATAACTTTACTAGTCCAACTACTATTTTGGTAATCAATTGTGTCCCACTTATCAATTGGTTTGGGGAAGGTTACTCCATCAACGATAATCGTTAGTTCGGTCCACCCATACATGACAGATTGCCAAACTTTTTCATCAATAGATTTTAAAAACGATCTCATTTGAGCTTTCCAAAAAGAATAATTAGATCCATCAAGTAGGGGTGGTCGAACCATAGAATTTCTCTCACGAATTGAATCAATTATCACAAATCAAACAAGATCTCGCTCTAATAGAATTTTTTTAAAAGATACCAATTGAAAAATCTAGAAATCCCTTAGATATTGATTTGTGATTATGTATCAATTTTAACGAGTAAATAGTAATCCCAATCAAACAATCAAAGACAAATCAACACAACGATTTAACGTGGAAAAACCACAATTGGAGCGCCTCCAATTGTGATAAAAAAATCACGGGCAAAAGCCACAAGACAATCCACTAAGAAGACATAAAGGAATTATACAAGTGTACTCTCAATTACCAAGCGAATCCACCCTCGAATCGAACTGACCCCTATGTGTCTCTTCCAGTCCTGTTTTCACCTCAGAATTTGCTTGCCCAACATTGATTCCACAACGCTGATGTCGAATCACGACGATGAGCCACTCTGGAATCCACCAAAGCTTCAGGCCCGAATTCCACGAAATCCACCGAAGAACAACTTTCTCTTTTGTATTGAATGAAACAAACAATCTTTTGATGCATACTTCTCAAACCATGAGTTAAACTCAAACAAACATCAAAGAAACTAGCAAAGAAGTTCCAAATATAAATCCTAATATCCAAGAAAAAGATCTGGAAGTCGTAACCCTAAAACGGATGAAACCACATATTTATAGAAAACTGATCCGTGATCTCCGCTCGAGAGCAAGAATGATTCCTCAAGTAGACCTCGCTCGAGCGCAGAAAAGTTCACTCGAGCGTAAAATCCCAACTTCCAGTACTTTTGTAGAAAGGTCAAACTTCTGGAACCAAACATTTTCCGCTCGAGCGCACAAACGGCCGCTTGAGCGGACAAGCAACTTCAAATGCATTTTGCATTTTTAGTCAGCGAAGTGACAAACAAGAAAGAATTAACCACTAAAACATCTCTCTGCAAAGCACAATTCAAGTTAGATTCACATCTAAAACTCAAAGCCTCATTGACATAAAAGATCGAATATAATTACAACTGAAATAAGTTTTGTCAAACGAGATTGTCAAGAATAAAAACCTAACAATTCAGAAAATAATTAACACTTGAACATAGCTTTACAATATTGTTACTCAGAGTGGGCTCCCTGAAACACGTGCTAAAAATACATTAAAGATGAGGCGTCCGACCTAAACAAAAAAATTCAAGCACAACAACTCAATACAAAATTCATTCATTTAGTTGGTTCTATTTAGTTCGTTGTTTACTTGATTGATTTCTAACTTTTCGTTCTCTAATTCATTCGTGTTCATGAGATGCAATACACATGAAAAACACTTTAAAACCATGCAAACGAAGGCCTGGAAGATGGAAAATGGAGCAAAAAACAAAACCGGGACTACCCTTAGAACTGCACGTGTGCACCGCACGTGCAATTATTTCAGTATGCAACTCTAAACTGCCCTGTTTTTTGCACGTGCGGGGCCCCAGGCCGCATGTGCGGAACTGGGTAAAATCTAGTCCGAATTTTGCTCTAATTTTGAACCTTCCTCTTTTCCAATTCTAACTTTATTTTCATGCAATTCAACTCAAAACCCATGAAAATAACCTTGACTTACAAATTCTAACATCAAACACAAGTCATGACTTTAATTCAACTCACGTTTTCCAATGTAAAACAATTAAACTTCTGAAATGAAATGTATATACATAGATATACAAGTTTGAGCTTTAAAGCTTCAAAACCCATAAAATATCCTTTCAATTTTGAAGAGTCATGCATGAAGTGAAGTGTACAAGAACAAATTGTCATGAAATTATGCATGCATGTTGAGTTTGAAAGCTAATTCATCCTTCTCTTTCAATTTCAGACATTCATATTCACCTCTTATTCTCTTGTACAAAACTTCTAATTTATGCTTGAATTCATCTTGGTTCAACTTAAATCCTATGAGTTCATGTGTACTATAACTCAATTTTATGGAATGAGAGATGAATTCCTACCTTAAGGAATCAATTTGTTGAAGGGTGTGAAGTTCTTTCCTTTCTCTCCTTCATGAACTCTTTCTTCTTCTCTAGAGGTCTCTACAATGTTGTCTCTACATTCACCACTAACTCTCTCTTATTTCTTCTTTCCCTTATTGTCAATTTGATGAGTAGAGTTAAGGATTAATTAATCTCTAATTAATCTTAAGCATTGATCAATTATAGGTTTAACTAATTAAATCAAGTTCACTCAAATTTAATTAAATCAAGTTCACTCAAATTAAATTAATCCTTATCTTATTATGATCTCAATTATACTAAATTTAAATAAATTAATGTGAATCAGGTTCTAATTCCCTATCTAATTATTTGACTCTAACTTGTTAAAATTACCGAATCAGACAGGTTATGGGCTTGGAGGCTTCGGTGAGCTGTTCAGAGATGAAGCAAGTAGTTGGATCAGTGGTTACTATGGCACACTAAACAATTGCTCAAGCCTAGAAGCTGAAATTTGGGTAGTCTGCAAGGGTATACTTCAACGAGACATGTCCAAGGTGGTGATTGAAATAGATGTAGAAAAGGTAGTCAAATTAATGGAGGATGACACAAACGACAACACTTCATTTCGTGGAATTCTTGAAGATGCTAGGGTCATCCTAAGGGGTTGTCAATGCACCATTCAGCATGTCTTTCATGAAGCAACACCTGTGTAGACGCCATGGCCAGATTTGGGACGGAGCAACCGGCAGAGATTCTTGTGGTGAATGACCCTCTTGCTGAGCTTAGGAGCTTGTTGGTAGCTGATATTAGGCCTTTCTAGGAAAACGATTTCCCTTTTGTTTTCAATGTATCAAAAGAAAAAACGAAACAAAACAAAAAAAAACATGACCTTACATCCCAAATTGTTTTAAAAGACCTTATGCATCAAACAACTATTCCCTCCATCTCAAAATAATAGTTTATTTTAGGAAATTTAATTTTTTTTTGATAGTGTAATTATTACACTTTAAAAATATTGATTTTACAAAATTACCCTTTGATAGTAATTTTTTATTTTTTTTTTGGAATGTCAAGTGTCCTTATTATATTTTGTGTTGTTAATGAATTTAAAAAAAGTACAAAATAAGAAATTTATATTATTTCGGTCCTTAAGTTTTGAAAATAAACTAATATTTTAAAATAATAAAAAATAAAATAAAAGATTAATATTTTAAAAAGGAAGAGTAATAGAAGTATGACACGTTTGCACAAACTATTTAGAGAACTTTATGCTAATTTCCACTACTATTTTCCTCCCTACATACTAGGAATAAATTTATGAAAGCAGACCTAGTTGTCATTTGATAAAAAAAAATTTAGTTGATTGTTTGGAGTTGAGATTTTTTTAGTTTAGGATTAAAAAATTTATTTGGCAAATTTTTTTTGATTTTTATTTTTATGAGAGAAAAAATAAAATGATTATGATTTGAATATGATATTTTATTTTATTAACTTATTTAATTTATTTTATTTTTATATATTTTTTTTAATCTTAGCTGGGGTAGCCAAATGAAATTTATTTTATTTTTTATATTTTTTTAATCTTGCAAAATGCCAAGTGTTCTTCATCCGAATTTTGTGGCGGTAATTAATTTGAGTCAAGAAATTGAGTTGTGTTTTGTCAAAAAAAAATTTAATTAGCTTTTTGAAGTTGGAACTTTTTTTAGTTTGAAATTATAATTTTAATTAAAAAGCTCATGTGAGTTGATTTTTTTTAATTTTTGTGAAAGAAAAAAATATAATAATTATAATTATAATTATAATTTAAATATAATATTTTATTTTATTAATTCTTTAATTTACTTTATTTAAATTCAAACCAAACCCAACCCAACTCACACCAAACAGCCAAATGAAGCCTGAATTTCTTCATAAAAAAGTAGGAGTAAAATGCCTACTTACAGTCTCTTGTAGATTTGTAGATTCACAACGTTCAAACTTTCACTTGATGGCAAGAGATTGAGCAAAGGAAAATGTTACGGATTATAAATTTTTTATTAAATAAATGATTAAATATGTTATATGAGTGTGAGATCTATAAAAGTGTAGATCATATATTTATATGAGATATTTAGTCATTTATTTGATAAAAAATTTAGTGTCTTTAGCATTAATCTTGAGTAAATTAACTTTCGTTTGGGATGTAGTTTGACTTTTTGACTATTTTAACTTGGATTAAAAAATCTCGTTTGAGATGGGTTTTTTTGACTTTTTTGACTTTTGTAAGAAAAAAAATAAAATAATTATAATTTAGATGTGATATTTTATCTCATTAATTTTTTAACCTATTTTATCTTTACGCCAAACATAGCCTTAATTTACTTGTTAGGCTAGCCAGCACAACCTATACTTAAAATTTGAATAATAGTGATTCATCTCTCTAAAACTAGAGCTCAAAATGAGCTTTAGTGATGTAAAAAATCAAAAAAAAAAAAAAAAAAAAACACAAGGTCAAAACATCACATCAGATAGGACTCACACACACATTAGAGCTATTAAAACTTCTTTTCTAGAGCTCCCAAATATTTAAACATAATTTATAATAAAAAAATTATGAACCTATTTGGCTATGTTTGGCATGTTATTTTAGGTTATTTTAGTCACAAAAATATATAATTAATTAAAAAATTAATAAGACAAAATGTCATATTTAAATCATAATGATTTTATTTTTTTTCTCATAAAGATTAAAAAAAATCAAAAAATTTATTGCAAACAAAACCTTTTAATCTCAAATTAAATAGTTAAAAAAAAAAAAAAACTAAAAGATTAAAAAGCATCTCTTATCCTGAATGAAGGCTGAAGCACAATGAGATAAGTATTTACGATACCGCAATATACATTGGCGCTATTAGTATAATATAAGATAATGTGGGTGGCTCATATATTTATTTTTTTATGATGTCGACATTTTTTTTATTGATCTTTATATATTAGTATAATGTCGACATTTTTTTATTAATCTTTATCTCGATTGTTTTCAATTAAGTACCAATAAAACTGGTTGATTGCCAGTAGGTAGTGATAAAAAACAAGAGATACATATCATTTCTCTATTTAATAACTCTTACAGGGTAAAGTTTGTATTCGTCACGCACATATGCAGATAACAAAAAATTCCTACTACCTTGTTTGTAGGAAATCCTTTCCTGATTGAGAATTCAATAGCGTGTAATTCGGACAGGCTCGATTCAATTGAAAGGTTATTTAAACTAAATCTAAGTTGTGTTGAGACTTGTCAAGGTTTGAATTGTTAAATTATAACCCAAAATTATCTGTCTAAGCGCGATTCGAGTTAAACTCGAATTACTCGAGTTGTTCGAATTGTCCGAGTTGTACATGAATTTCAGTTTTTTTTTTTATAGATAAATTATTAATTTATTAAAATTAAAATCTATTTACATTTTTTTTAAGAAAATCATTAAAAATATCAAAATAAATTTATATAATGTAAGAGAGAAACTGCAATAATAATTTTTACAATTTATGAGTGAAAATAAAAAATGTAAGATTTTTTGTTACTTGTATATATAATATATATTCAATATGATTTAATAATTAAAATTATTTTATTATCATATAGTGGTTAATAATTTATATGTTTATTCAATATTTTTATATATTTATATATGTATAATTCGAGTTTTGGGTTACTCGAATTGTTTGATATGTTTGTCCAAATCCTCTCAAATTTAATTCAGACTTCTGAATCTTTGTTTAAACCCGTATTGAATTCAAAAATATCTTGTCTAAATCTTAAAAAAGTTAGGATTACACTCGACTTACTCAAATTGAGCTCGGCCAAGTTGTACCCTTTGAATTTAGTGCTCCAAGAGCAAGTTTTATTTTATTTTATTTTATTTTTGTGGAATAGAACAATACTCGAAAAACACTAACTCGTTTGGTATATAATAGTTTTAGTTTAAAAATCAAAAAATTACTTAAATTTTTTTTAAAAAAAAAACCGACAACCTATATCAAAAAGTTAAAAAAAAAATTCTCTCTACTTTTTACATATGTTTTCGTAAAAAATCAAAAAAGTCATTCAAAACATACTAATTTTTTTAACTCATATTTTAATAAAAAAATTAAAAAATTACTAAAATAATCTCTTCCCAAGCAAGGCCAACGTTCTTTCATAAAGGACAAAGTGGCCAACCACATCCGACTAATCGAAAATAGAGAGAGAACTGGCAGCGGACTAGGAATTAGTTTATAACCACATACCTAAAATTGAAGCAACAAAGTCGAGAGAATTAATAATAATAATAATAATAATAATAATAATAATAATAAAGGAAGATGCCATTGCAGTTGGCAACACACACAACCTGAGAGAGAGAGAGAGAGAGAGAGATGATGATGATGATGGAGGTGAAAGAAGCGTTGTTCATGAACAGAGGAGAAGGAGAAAATAGCTATGCACAAAACTCTTCTTTCACAGTAAGAAAATGTTTGTATATTTGTATAGTAGCATTACTCTTCATGGTATTTGGAATTCTCACTTCTTTGAAAATTTCTGCTAACTCAACGATTGTTATGCCTTGCAATTTGTATCCAAGTTATAGCTTTTGTTAATGAAATAACAGTTTTGAAGTTTTATTGGATTGTTAGGTTGTGCCTTTTTTTTTTTTTCCACTCACTAAAATAATTGTGGATCAAACTTTGTTCCTCTAATTTTAACTACAATAGGAACTGTAGCCATGTTACTAATTGGACAACTTTATAAGTCACTGACAATAAAAAATAACTTGACGACTTGATATGAGTTGTTGATAGTTAAAAATTGTATCATTAAGATAAAATGACGTAACAAGTCACTGATAATAGCATGATATGATAAGTAACCGATATGAATTGATTCATGTCACTTTATAATATTTTTGTCTGTGATTTTATGTCTATTGTTAATGAATTTAATAAACAAAAAAATAGATGTTACAATGGATCATATGCAGCATTGATAGAACTCCCGATTAGAGAATTACAAGCTAATTCTAAAACTCATATGTACTTAAAAGACTATAAATAGATCATCTGGAGTGAAGTTGAAAAATGAAACTCCAAGACCTATATTACTGTTTTACAATTCGGTTACTCGGCTAATTTGTCACAATGTACATATTACAATCACATGTGAAATCGCATCTTAAAAACATAATTTTAATTACAGTATTGAAATCGTATTTTCAACATACCACGTTGGCGCCATATGCAATGCTAGTGGATGGTTGGGGTGGTCATATCAAAATAAAATCATATCTTTAACTTGCAATTTTATATTGAAATTGCATTTTGAAAATAAGTTTTCAAAAAAATGCACTAATTTGCTAAATGGTTTGAAAAGTGTAGTATTTTTTATAAATAATTTTGTTTTTTCCAACATTTATAAATTAAAAATAAAAAAAATTTAAAAAAAAGGCGAATCTTTAGTTTGATAAGTAACAACACTATTACACACCAAAAAAAATCCTTAAATAATAACATGTGTTAACCTAATTTATTTTAAATTTATCATACATCATACAAGTTTAAATCTACACCATACACTTTAATACTTTAGTGATAATTGCTCGGATTATATAACTTTTTTCGGAACAAACTCAAAAGTTGTTCTCTCTTGCAGCAAAAAGTGGCCTCAATGACAATGCCAGTGCTAGAAAATGCAGTTGAAACTCTCTTCTCCAAAGATTTCCACCTTCTTCAAGCTCTTAATGTAGCAGACTTGGGTTGTGCAACAAGTCCAAACACGTTCACAGTGATTTCTATGATCAAGAGAATGATGGAAAAGAAATGCAGGGAATTAAATTGCCAAACACTGGAACTTCAGGTTTACTTGAATGATCTTCCTGGAAACGATTTCAATACCCTCTTCAAAGGCTTGTTGTCTAAGGTTGTTGGCAACAAATGCGAGGAAGTTTCTTGTTACGTGATGGGAGTACCGGGGTCTTTCCATGGCCGGCTTTTTCCTCGTAACAGCTTGCATTTAGTTCATTCCTGTTACAGTGCTCATTGGCTTTCTCAGGTTTGTACATCCATTTGTTTCAACTAGTAACTAGTAATTAACCTTGTACTTACCAAATTATCCTATGTTAATTCCCATCACAATATGAGCAAAGGATAGTTAGATGTTGGTCGCATATTGTGATGGACACATGAAAAAATTTCATTGACCACGCCATGCCACTAGTGAAAGATCAATATTATATTTACTCTAACTATATGACCGGTACTATATGTATTTATTTGTATTTGTTGTATGGATACATATAAAAGTTTCTTAAAAATTATAAAATTATTCAAAATATGTAGACTCAGAAAAATGAGCAATATAAACACGCGTAAAAAGGTCTTTTTCTATGTCTTTCCCAGTGTTTATGGAAAATTTCATGAAGTTTGAAATTTTCATATGATGGGCTTGGTGTATGTGCCAACTTAATTAGGATGTGCTTCTTAACCAATGAATGATGCTTTGATCCTACTCTCTTTTTGTTAATGTAATATCATTGTACTGCTTGTATAAGTTGTATTACTTATTTCATATAACCCATTTGCTTTTGATGTGTAATAAGCTTGCACACTAACCATTTCAATGGTTTCTTTGGTGAAATAAAAGGCACCAAAAGGACTCACAAGCAGAGAAGGTTTGGCATTAAACAAGGGGAAGATTTACATATCAAAGACAAGCCCTCTTGTTGTAAGAGAAGCCTACTTATCTCAATTTCATGAAGATTTCACAATGTTTCTCAATGCTAGATCCCAAGAGGTGGTTCCAAATGGTTGTATGGTGTTGATACTTCCTGGTAGGCAATCTTCTAATCCTTCAAGCATGGAGAGCTGCTTCACTTGGGAACTATTAGCTATAGCCATTGCTGAATTGGTTTCACAGGCAGCTGTAATTTTTAACACTTCTTTGCCATTAAATGTTTTCGTTTGATGTTCACAAGCTCTTACATACCTCTAGAACACAATTTTTCTAGGCCTAAAAATGGTAAAACATGCAAACCATAAACTGAAAATTCCCTTAGGTGCCGTCCACGAAGGTCTGATTTCGCTTGTTATATATTTTTTGTGCAAAATTTCTCATTTCTCAAAATTGGTTTCAATCATTCGTCATTACTCTCAAAATTCATTACAGACATATATAAACTATTCTTTAATTTACGGATTGCCTGAGGATAAAATGAAAGTACCTGTAGTTAATGCAAAAAATAAATAATAAAATAGTTTGGCTAAACCACTATTTTTACCTCAAGATAATACTTCAACAAAATGCTAGTTTAATTCGAGCCTGTCCTGGAGTTGGTGCAGCTATACCTGAGGAAACCAAGGAACTAACTTAAATAGGTCCATGTATGCTGGTTGAGAATGTTTCTAGTTCTCAGCCTAGCTTTGTCACTACTCTTGTGATTTCATATGTTATTGTTGCACAGCTTTGAATCTCATATCATTGAAGTCAAATGAAGCGATCAATGTTTGACAGATGATTCCAATCACAAACAAAAGGGATTCATATAAATGATATATAGCATTAAACATATGCAAAAGAATGTGAGCTGGAAATTTGCCAACAGAGAGTAATATCATCAAAATTGAATTGACTAATAGAAAAATAGAATTAATATCTCATTCTCCACAGTTTCTTCTTCTAAAAAAAGTAATGAAATAACTAGTGCCTGATGCCAATACAGTAATCCTTCATGTTAGGATCCTTTTGTTGTCAAAATCCATGGATCAAAACCAAGGTTGTTACAGGTTTCAGTTTTCCAGTTTTTTCAAATTTTTGGTCTCTCCGCTCGAGCGGGGAAAGGTACGCTCGAGCGGGAATTAGAAGCTCTCAGCATCTCTGCAGTCGCCTGAAAATTACTGGATGGTGTGATTCGACGCTCGAGCGTGGAAACTGCCGCTCGAGCGTGGAGCCTGTATGAAATCACAAAAGTTGAAGTCTCCGCTCGAGCGGGACGACCCACGCTCGAGCGGACAGCGCGATCCCAGATTCTATATATTCGCTTTGTGGGTTTGTTTTAGGTTTACTTTTCCTAGATCTTATTCAAGAGTCCTAGGGTTTTGTTTGAGGTGTACCTTTGAAGTTTTGGTGAGTTTTCCTTGATGTTTTCGAGAAGAGTTCTTCACTCATGATCTAAAATACATACATCAAGGTGTTGGTTACTTTATATTCAAGAGAGAGTTCTCTTCGGTGGATTCCGAAGATTCTAGCGTATAGTTTTCAAAAGGCGTTTGATTCTATATGTGAGTGAGGTTGTGGAATCAACTTTAGGATTGATCAGTTCCGAGACGAAGTTGTGGAAAAAGAGTTACAGAAGATTCGAAGACAGATTGACTGAGTTGGGTAATTTGTATGATATCTTTGTAATCTTTTTACTTCAGTAGTGGATTGATTAGTGGCGTTTTGCCCGTGGTTTTTTAATCACAGTTGGAGGTGTCCAATTGTGGTTTTTTTCCACGTAAAAATCGTTTGTGTCGATTTATTAATTATTCTGAAAAACAAACAATCTAAATCATTTTTGTAAGTGCTTGTTGATTTAGATTGTGTGTTTTGAATTTTTGGGATTTGGAATATTTTTAATCTTGATCTAATCACGAATCACTTAGGATTTTCAATTGGTATCAGAGCGGGTCACTCTTTTTTTTAAAAAAATATAGGAGTGTGATTTTGTGTGACTAGTATTATGGATTCTATTCGTGAAGGTAACTCGACCCATAGACCACCTCTACTCGATGGTACAAACTATTCTTACTGGAAAGCTCGTATGAGAGCGTTTTTAAAATCCATCGATGAGAAAGTCTGGCACTCCGTGATCTATGGGTGGAGTGAACCTACTATCACCATTGATGGTGTTAATATTCCTAAACCCCTTAATAAATGGGACACAATTGATTACCAAAACTCGAGTTGGAACAGTAAGGCTCTCAATTCCCTGTTTTGCTCCGTCACACCTGAAGAGTTTCGACGTATCTGCACGTGTGAGGTAGCAAAAGAGGCTTGGGACATTTTGGAAACGATTCACGAAGGTACGACTTCTGTCAAAAGGTCAAAACTTCAACGTCTCACCTCCGCTTTTGAAACCCTTTTTATGCACGATGAGGAGACGTTTGATGATTTCTATGCAAAGCTTAGTGATATCGTGAATTCCTGTTTCACACTCGGGGAAAAAATCCCGGAAGCTAAAATTGTTGGAAAAATTTTGAGGTCTTTACCCGAGAGGTTCCAACCAAAAGTGACAGCCATTGAGGAGGCTCAGAATGTTGATACCCTCAAGCTTGATCAATTGGTTGGAAACTTGCAGACTTATGAAGCACACCAGATTTCAAAGAAAAAACAAAAAGAAAGTGTGGCTTTCACTAGTGCTCATGAGTCTGCAAAAACTCCGGAGGCTGAATTTGATTTAGAGTCTGAGATGACGGCTATGTTTACTAAACAATTTAAAAAAATTTTGAAGAAAAAGAAGCCTAATTTCAGAGACCCTATTTCAAAAGACAAGAGTAATGAAAAACCCAAAACTTTTCCACCAAAACTTGCTTCAAAAACTGAAAAGAAGATTGTAAAGGGGCAAGGGGTCAAGTGCTATGAATGTCAAGGTTTTGGTCACATTGCCCTTGAATGCCCTTCGAAAAAGAATCGAAAGAAAGTCTACATTGTAACTTGGGATGATGAAAGCGGGTCGGAGCAAGAACCCGAAGAACCTGAATCTGGAGAAGACGTGGATAGTGCCTTCATGGCATTTTGGTCTACTTTGACACCACCTCCTCCAAAGCCAGCAGAGTTAGCTCGTGGTCAGAACTTGCATCTTCCTCCCACCTTTGACGGGAGTAACTACCTGTTTTGGAAAATCAGAATGAGAGCTTTTCTGAGAGCTTTTGATCCAGAAGGCTGGCAGGCCATTGAAGAAGATACAGACAGGGCTGACAATCCGAGCAATCAGAGAGCCCTGATCACTATTCGTGGAGCAATTTCTACTGAAGAACAACAACGGATTGTTCGTTGCACAAAGGCTAAAGAGGCATGGGAAATTTTGAGCCAATTCCATGAAGGAGGAAATTCACATTCACCACCATCTAGCAACTTTTCAGTCTTAGTTGCTAGATTGGAAGAGGCAAAGGAGAATAAAGAGCAAAAAGAGGATGATGAAACATCTGATGACAATGATGAGATCAATGGCGATGAACTACAACAAGCTTACGAAAAGCTATACGAGGAATCTCTGAATTTATCCAAAACCAACGACAAACTCTCTCTCAAGATCAAAACATGTGAGAGTGAGAATATCAGGCTGAAAAGAGAACTTGTAGCAGCAAAGCAGAATATCGTCAAGATCTCGAGTGACAGGCAAGACTTATGTGGAAAACTACTATCCTGTGAAACTGAATGGAATGAACTTCTGAAGGTGTATTCCACATATGAAGAAAAGCTTGAAAGTCTTGAGCTGTCACAAGCTAGATTGGAAGAGATAGTCTGTCAAAAGGATGAAGAGCTCCGTGTTGCTAGAGCCACTATTGCCATGTGGAACAAAGGTTCAAAATCTTTAGAAGACATCCTCGGGTCTCAACAAATGGGTTGCGACAAAAGCGGGTTAGGCTATGGTGCAACAGCTCACAAGGAACAGGCCTCTACTTCAAATGACAAGAAGACTCAAGCAAAGGGAAAATTGAAGGTGGACCAGGCTGATCTCTCTCTTCGTCTACCTAAAGCTGGTAAGATCAACAAAAATGAGGTAAAACCGGTTTTTATTTGTCATCACTGTGGTAGGTATGGCCACATTCGTCCTTATTGCTATGAATTGTTTGGTAAGGTGTCTCAAAAGAGTAGAAATTCAAATACTTTTTGGGCTAGGAGACAACCTTACATGTTTAGGCGGAATACCAAGACTAAAAAGATTTGGGTGAGAAAAGATGATTTCACTTGTTTAGTTGTTCACACTGCTCTAAAAGCACGTGATTCACACATGTGGTATCTTGATAGTGGGTGTTCTCGTCATATGTCCGGTAACAAATCCTACTTCACCTCCCTTGAAAAATATGAAGGAGGAATTGTTACCTTTGGAGATGACGGCACTTCGAGAGTCATTGGTAAGGGCTCTATAAGTGTTGCTGGTCTTCCCAAGCTAGATAATGTTCTACTAGTTAATGGTCTTAAAGCAAATCTTTTAAGCATTAGTCAAATGTGTGATTCCCATCATGAAGTATTGTTTTCAAAAAATAAATGTGAAATTTTGGATAAAAAGGGAAATACTGTCTTACATGGGGTTCGCACATCTGATAACTGCTATGGGATTGTTACTACTAATGATCTCACTTGTCACTCTGCCATCATTAGTAACATTGACCTGTGGCATCAAAGATTAGGTCACATGAACTTCAATGACCTAACTAAGATAGCCAACAAAGAGCTTGTGAGGGGAATACCTAAACTGGGTAAGAATTTGAGCCATGTGTGTGGACCATGTCAACTTGGAAAGCAAACCCGTGCCCCTCATCAAAAGGTGAATAGCTTTACAACCAAACGTCCTCTCGAATTGGTTCGCATGGATTTAATGGGTCCTACTCGCACTGAAAGCATCGGAGGTAAAAGATACATTTTTTTAACTGTTGATGATTTTACTCGATTTTCATGGGTAAATTTTTTAAAGGAAAAATCTGATACGTTTGATGCTTTCCAGGCCTTAGTCTTTAAAATCCAGAATGAACAAGGTATTTCCATTGATCGTATCATAAGAATCCGAACCGATCATGGTCGTGAGTTTGAAAATAGTTCGTTTTCGGATTTTTGTGATATACATGGAATTAAGCATGAATTTTCTGCACCCATTACTCCACAACAAAATGGATTTGTTGAGAGGAAGAACAGGGTTGTTCAAGAAATGGCTAGGGTCATGCTCCTTAGTAAGAAACTTCCTCCAAAATTTTGGGCCGAAGCCATAAATACTGCTGTTTATGTCATAAATCGCGTGTATTTAAGGCCCGACACTTTACAAACTCCATATGAATTGTGGAAGGGCTTGAAACCTAATGTAAAATACTTCAAAACTTTTGGGAGTAAGTGTTACATCTTCAAAGATAGAGAGCCTTTGGGCAAATTTGACTCCCGAAGTGATGAAGGTATTTTTCTAGGGTATTCAACCTGCGAACTTCATCTTTAATGAAATCTATCAATGTGGTTATAGATGACACAGGTGCACCTACTCCAGCAACAAATGAGGATGTTAATGATGAGTCTCCAATCTTGGATACGGAATCACAAAATCAAGGAGAAGGTGCGGACCCATCACAAGAAATGGTTACAGAACCATCTTCACAGGTAAGGTCAAGTCCAAAAAGTGCTCCAAGGGACATCACTCCTGTTGCTCCTGTCACCGCAAGTCCTGAGCTTAAACCATCAGCTAGGGTGAAACTGAATCATCCAGCTCAACAGGTGATTGGAAGTGTCTCGGATCGAATGAAAACCCGAAGACAGATTCGGGATGAGGTATCACATATGTGTTATGTTTCATTAATTGAACCTAAGAATTTTAAAGAGGCCTTGCTAGATGATAGTTGGGTCAATGCTATGCATGAAGAATTAGGTCAATTTGAACGTAACAAAGTTTGGACTCTAGTTCCCAGACCTAGAGACATGAATGTGATAGGTACCAAGTGGATCTTTAAAAATAAATCTGATGAGAATGGTACAGTTGTTAGGAACAAAGCTAGGTTGGTTGCTCAAGGCTACACACAAGTAGAGGGTGTTGACTATGATGAGACGTTTGCCCCAGTTGCACGTCTCGAATCTATTCGTATTTTGCTTGGTGTTGCATGTTTTCTTGGCTTTAAATTGTTTCAAATGGATGTGAAAAGTGCCTTTTTGAATGGGTACTTGAGAGAAGAGGCATATGTTGAGCAACCAAAAGGGTTTGAGGACCCTAAATGTCCTAATCATGTCTACAAGTTAGACAAGGCTTTGTATGGATTGAAACAAGCCCCTCGAGCTTGGTATGATAAACTTACTACATTTCTTCTTGACAATGATTTTCAAAGGGGTAGTGTGGATAAGACTTTATTTGTGAAACATACTAAGTCTCATATTCTTGTTGCTCAGATTTATGTTGATGATATTGTGTTTGGATCCACTGCTGAACATCTTGTGAAATATTTTTCGGATTGCATGACACATGAGTTTGAGATGAGCATGATGGAAGAGTTGTTTTATTTTTTGGGTCTTCAAATTAAACAGTCTCCTTCAGGTATATTTGTGTCTCAGTCTAAGTATGCGAAAAATCTTGTGTCTAAGTTTGGTCTTGAGTCTGCCAAACATGCACGCACTCCCATGAGCACCAGTTTTCACCTCTCCAAAGATTCCTCTGGTATTGATGTTGATCCTACCCTTTATAGGAGTATGATAGGGAGTCTTTTGTATCTCACAGCCAGTTGTCCTGATATTGCTTTCAGTGTAGGTGTTTGTTCCCGTTACCAAGCTAGTCCTAAAGAGTCTCATCTACTTGCTGTCAAACGCATCATTAAATATGTTAATGGGACTTTGGGGTATGGGGTTTGGTTTTCTACTGATACTACAGTTGAAATTACTGGTTTTACTGATGCCAACTGGGCAGGGTGTGCTGATGATAGGAAAAGTACATCTGGGGGGTGTTTTTACCTTGGGAATAATCTGGTTTCCTGGCATAGTAAAAAGCGAAATGCCATTTCTCTTTCGACTGCTGAGGCTGAGTACATTGCTGCAGGGAGTTGTTGTGCACAAATGTTGTGGATGAAGCAAATGCTTCATGACTATGGGATAGAACAGAACACTCTTACTCTTTTCTGTGATAACACAAGTGCCATAAACATTTCAAAAAATCTTGTCCAACACTCTCGCACCAAACACATTGACATTCGTCATCATTTTATTCGAGAGTTAGTGGAAGAGGGCCTTGTTGTTCTTGAGCATATTCCCACTGAGCATCAAAAAGCTGATATTTTTACAAAACCCCTTGATCTTCTTCGGTTTGAGTTCCTTAGAAAGACCTTGGGTGTCATGCTCGATCACTAGAGTGTTACTTGTTACTTGAGTAGGTGTAAGCGTTTTGCCTTATGTATGCTTGGATGTCATAATCTCGTTGTCATTGATATCTGTTGTACTTACATCCAACTTTTTATGTACACTACTCATGCTGCTTATAAGATCTCATTGTTCATTGGTCATAGCTCATTTTGAATGCCCATGCTCATTAACCTCATGATCTCATTCTGTACACATCCTTGAGATTAATTGTTGCAGGGGTTTCCGCACATGTGATCAAAGTTCTCTATGGATCACTAACAGTGTTTCTTAAACTTTTACAGTGGAATTGACCGATACTAGTATATCATGGGTGATGTTGAGTCTCTTAACCATCTACCATCTGTTTTCACTTCCACGGTTTCTCCCTCTGTTCCTTGAAGTCCGGGCATTAGGAAAAGGCTACCTCAGAGGCACCAACCAGGCCATCCTTTATGATTTCATTCTTCTCTGGTTTGGTTTCCATACTCTTGAGCGTGAAAGCCACCAGGGAGTGCCCACAAGAAAAAAAAAATGTTAAAAAAAAAAAAGGGACTCATTGATTGAGGGGGAGCCTCCGCATTTACTCAACAAATACCCCGTGATTCCTAGTGGTTTGACTTTTCTCTGTATTGTTGAGTTACTCTTGATGGAGGTCCAGCCATCCGATCACTACTAGGATTAACTCTAGCTCAGTGACATCTCATGGATTGCACGCACACACATTTTTTTGTGAGCTCTCATGTTGGATTTTGAGTTGTACATTCTCATGTTGCTTATGATCATTGATTATTTTTTATCTGTTTTGCTCATGATGTTCAGTGTCATTTTGTTTTCACAACTGCAAGTTTCCAGACTTCATGAATTGCGGATTATCTCCTCTTAGTATTCAATTCTGGCTGAATGTGCTCATCTACTTTTGTTTCGGGTCTCACCTCTTGTTATTGAGTATTTTGTTTTTAGTTTAAAAAAAAAAAAACTTTTGTTTTCCCCGCTCGAGCGGCACTTTTTACGCTCGAGCGTAGTTTTGGGCCTTGCAGTAGTTTGCTCTCTGCCTTACAGTCCTGAGAGGGGTGTTTTGAGGCTCGAGCGCTTGTTTTCCCGCTCGAGCCGGTCTCTGCGTGTTTTGTCTCACGCTCGAGCGGCAAATCGTACGCTCGAGCGGACTGGTTTTGTATATATTTCCCTCCTTCGTCCTTTCAGTTCATTTTTCTCCAGTACTCTCTCTCTCCTAGGTTTTGTTTTCTCTTGCGCTTCCGTTCTCTGCTCTTCCGTGGGGTCTTGGTGTTTTTCGTGTGTTTACCACTTCTCAGGTTTGTCTATTCTCTCTTCTCCTTTGCTGTTTTCGGATCTCTGTACTTTGATCTATTCGTCTCTGTTTTTTTTGTTGTTTTCCAGTATATAGATGGGTCTGGTATGCGTCTGTTCCTCTTGTTGACGGTCCTTCATTGTTGCTTTTGCTTAGTTAATAATGCTGTACTGTCCATATCTTGCATCTAGGGTTAGTCTTTTGGGTTTTTTGCTTGTTTTTGATTAGTTTTGAAATTGGGGATTTTCGTCTACCTCTATTATCATGTGTTATTTTTTAATTTATTTATTTTTGCTTAAGTCCTCACCATGCTGCATACATGTTTGCATTCTCGATTTTTTTCCCATGTTGCTATATCATTGTGTTACTAATGTTCTGTTGTTTCTCTTGTCCTTGTTGGTTTTTGGTTATATTGGGTTGGGGTTTGTTTGTCCAGTTTAGTCATGTCCACCTTCAAAAGACGTAAGTCTACAGCCACTCGCCCTGCCTATAACACTGACCGCTTCCCGTCAGCTGAAAAAGCCAAGTTATACCGCGACTCCTACTCCTCCCGCTCCATCCACCTTGAACGTAATGTTCAACCCTCCACCTTTGAGTCCATTTCTATCCGATCCTTCTTTGATTATTTGGGTGGGGATCATGTACTTTTGTTCTCTAGGTCACAAAATCTTACTTGGGTTCGGGAATTTTATTGCAATATGGAAGGTCTTAATGACATTGGCACATCTTTTAAGACCTGGGTTCGGTCCAAGGAAATCACTGTTACCACTGACCTTATCCGCGAGCTTTTAGGGATTCGTGAGAGATTTCCTATTTTTTACCCTTTTCCAGTGCGTCCTATGTGTGATTTTGATGAGGTTGCCCAGTTTCTTTGTGGATGTCCTCGTTCTTGGCCTTCCGGTTCCTTGATCAAACAGCATGAACTTCTTCCACAATTTAGGTTACTCAACCTAATTGTGTGTGCTAATATCATAGTTACCACTCACTGCTCTGAGATTAACCAGGATCAAGGCTTTGTTCTTCAGTGTATAGCCCACAACCGTCCCATTGATCTTGCCACTCTTATCATTCAAAAGATGTTTGCTCCTTTTGAGCGCAGCAATCTTGGCTTACCCTATGGTTGTCTTATTAACCGCCTTTTAGCAAAATTGAAGGTCCCTGCGTTTGATGAGGACGAATTTGCTTCTCCTTCCCGTCCGTTTACCAAAAAGACTGTCTCCCAAAGTCAGTCTCACATTAAGGGGGTTCCTTCTGGTTCAGGTAGATCTGGTGCAGGTCCCAGTGCTGCTGCGGCCATGGCAGAGGAGGCCGAGTATGATGCTGCTGCTGGTGGAGATCTTGGTGAGGGGGAGCAACACCCTCCCGTTCGTACAGTTCGTGGTCAGCTTCAGTCCCTCGAGCGCTCTGTTGGTTCCCGGTTTGACCATCTTAAGGCGCGAATGGGTATATTTGAGGCCAGACTCACAAATCTTGAGACCACTACCGATGCTCGTTTCAGTGCCTTGGAGGCTTCTTCCCAGTGGATTGAGGATTCTGTGGCACAGTCTTCATCTCAGTTGGCTCAGATCTTGACCTTCCTTCAGATGCAGTCTCCCCCTCCGGCTTCGTGATCTTTGCTCTTTACTCTTTTGTTTTGTTTCTCTTTCTTTTGTTCCCTCCCGGACAAAAAGGGGGAGTGTTTTGTTGATGTTTTTGGATAACTTTAATTTTGGTACAGTTGATGTTGTTTTGTTTTTTTTTTTCATTCATCTAATCCAGTTCCACATGTTTTTGGTGTGTATGGTTGTTTTCTTTTAGGATTGTTGTTCACAAGCATGAATTTGAGCTTTGGTTGACTGTTGGATCATTGTTGGTGGTGTTGTTTTTTATTTATGTTGGAACATTGTTTTTTTTAAATTAGTTTGGAATATTGTTTGAGTTCTTTTGTGATTTTTGTAAGGATAACTGTTTTAGAATGGTTTTGTCCGGGATTTGACAAAGGGGGAGATTGTTAGGATCCTTTTGTTGTCAAAATCCATGGATCAAAACCAAGGTTGTTACAGGTTTCAGTTTTCCAGTTTTTTCAAATTTTTGGTCTCTCCGCTCGAGCGGGGAAAGGTACGCTCGAGCGGGAATTAGAAGCTCTCAGCATCTCTGCAGTCGCCTGAAAATTACTGGATGGTGTGATTCGACGCTCGAGCATGGAAACTGCCGCTCGAGCGTGGAGCCTGTATGAAATCACAAAAGTTGAAGTCTCCGCTCGAGCGGGACGACCCACGCTCGAGCGGACAGCGCGATCTCAGATTCTATATATTCGCTTTGTGGGTTTGTTTTAGGTTTACTTTTCCTAGATCTTATTCAAGAGTCCTAGGGTTTTGTTTGAGGTGTACCTCTGAAGTTTTGGTGAGTTTTCCTTGATGTTTTTGAGAAGAGTTCTTCACTCATGATCTAAAATACATACATCAAGGTGTTGGTTACTTTATATTCAAGAGAGAGTTCTCTTCGGTGGATTCCGAAGATTCTAGCGTATAGTTTTCAAAAGGCGTTTGATTCTATATGTGAGTGAGGTTGTGGAATCAACTTCAGGATTGATCAATTCCGAGACGAAGTTGTGGAAAAAGAGTTACAGAAGATTCGAAGACAGATTGACTGAGTTGGGTAATTTGTATGATATCTTTGTAATCTTTTTACTTCAGTAGTGGATTGATTAGTGGCGTTTCGCCCGTGGTTTTTTAATCACAGTTGGAGGTGTCCAATTGTGGTTTTTTTCCACGTAAAAATCGTTTGTGTCGATTTATTAATTATTCTGAAAAACAAACAATCTAAATCACTTTCGTAAGTGCTTGTTGATTTAGATTGTGTGTTTTGGATTTTTGGGATTTGGAATATTTTTAATCTTGATCTAATCACGAATCACTTAGGATTTTCACTTCATTTTTCCCAAAGACCACAAATAGAGTGAGAGCGAGAGAGAGAGAGAGAGAGAGAGAGAGAGAGAGAGAGAGTACCTATTAAAGTTCAGAAACAAAGTAGACTATTCGCCACCATCAGAGCTTGAAATGCCAGTAATTGAGGGGTCAGATTCAGATCTGAGCTTCTGGAAATCACTGAATCTTTGAAGCTTTGCAAATGTGACGGTGGAGCTCGCTACCTCGCCGGTATAGCTTCGAAATCGCTTTGATGGAGCTTCGATCTGAATCTTGGATGGAGCTTAGATAGAATCTTCGATGGAGCTTCGAAATCGCTTCAATTTGAATCTTCGATGGATCTTAGAGAGGGTTGAGAGGGAGAGAGAGAGATGTGTGCGTATAAGGGTTGAGAGAGAGAGAGAGAGAGAGAGTTCTGAATCTTCGATTGAAATCATTTTGTGTAATATGCTTAGAGAGGGTTCTGATTCAAAATAAGGTTTCACAAAAGGAGGCGCGTGTGGCTACCGTATTTGGAGGCGTTTTTGAACGCCTCCCATTATAAAACGGTGTCGTTTTGTTTAATAGAATTCGCGGGGTTTATAAAACGCTGTTAAATACCAATAACAGTGACGTTTAAAAAAACGCCACTATATCCCTTTTTTTCCTATAGTGTTATTAGCATTTTACAAAAATGAGTATTCTTCTTTGCTCTCAAAAAGCATTTCATATATATAAACTATGATTCAATCAGAGTTAAAATGAAATTATTATGAACATGTTATCACATTGACTCATATTTTACTCGCTGAAGGTAAAATATTCATAACTCAAAAACATACTAAGAGTTTGGTGCTCAAACCAGTTGGATTCTTAAAGCTTTCCAACTATTTCGAATCATGAAAAACAGAGTTCAAATGTGTCCAAAATTAATAATTTTGTGTTTAATTTTTTTCCCAAACATTTTAAAAATATAAGTCATCTTGATGAGTTCTTTCCTTTAAAATGATAAAATCAATACTTCTCCCATCATTTGTATATATATATATATATATATATATATTTGGCATAGCACTACTCTAAAATTGTTTGCTTTATGTATTCCTATCTATTGATTTTCTCTATTTCCTTCGTGATAATAGGGATTGATAGATGAAGATAAATTAGACACCTTCAATGTACCTAGCTATTTTCCATCACTTGAGGAAGTGAAAGATATAGTGGAGAGGGACGGATCATTCACAATCGATCATATGGAGGGGTTTGAACTTGATATCCCACAGATGCAAGAGAATGACAAATGGGTTAGAGTGGAAAAGCTTGCCAAGGCTGTCAGGGCCTTCGCAGAGCCTATAATCTCAAACCAGTTTGGACATGAAATCATGGACAAACTATATGACAAGTTCACTTACATTGTAGTTTCAGATTTGGAAGGAAAGATACCGAAGACCATAACTATCGTTCTAGTGCTTTCCAAGATTATTGGATAGTTTTTTAGTGTTGTGAAATAAACTGTAGTCCCCATCACATATATGCTACTAGAGAAGGAGCTGCAGGAAGCTCCCTAACTCTCTGTGGGGCTTTGGAAATGCACGTGATTAGTCTTGCTTTGGGTGCCAACCTTGTTAGGATGCGTAGTTTTGACAATGATACATCTTCTTTCCAAGCTATGTGTATCTTTTTTGATGTAATAAAATTTTATCCTCTTTGCTGTTCAAAAAAAAAATATATATATATATATATATGCTAGAGGGTTGTGCCAATATATTGCACAAGAAGATTTGAGAAGGGTCAAATATAGAAAGCTTTTTGCTCGTGTGGAGAGAGAATGTTTTCTTGATTTAAATTTGTGATACCCAAATCGTAATGCTGGGAAGAAATGAGAAGTTAAACATGAAATTTTAATTTCTTTACCTTATGTATGTATGGAATTAGTGGTTGTTTGCTAAAAATAACGTCTCCTCCAATTATTGTAATGTATTAGGATGGTTCTTGCAAAGAATTTTTTTGCCCCTTTTAAATCTCAAATTGAAATATTTTATCAATGGTATCAAAGTCATATATAAGCATTTCATTAATTAAATCATGACTATGCACGTCAAGTGCATTTGTCTATGAGTCTTTTGAAAGAGAAAAAAAAATAAAGAAACTCATATTCAGATGTAGAGGAAACCACGTGATAAGGATTTCAAAGGTTAGAATTGATGTATTTTTAAATGTTGATGATTTAATTTGAAACGATTATGTGTTTCTTTATTTCAGTGTTTCTTATGCTTTGCTACCTATTTGGGAACCTCGCCAATGTGGTAGTGTTGCTGGTTGTTCCTTATTGTTGTTCTGGATTGTACTGATTTATTATTTTGATATAATATTCCATTGTTCACTAATACAATCGGTTGCACCTTTTTTTGCTGATCAAAACAATTTCAAACAATTAAAAAGTTAGTATTTGCTTTGTTACAGAAGTCAAACTTTAGGTTTTTTTTCCCTAATAATAATAATCTTAGCAAAAGATTAATAAAAATGAAATCCTGGATTGGAAGAGGTTTTGTTTGATATTTTTTCAAATTAAGAAAATCCAATCGCAACAAACTAGCAATTATAAATTTGCTTAGAAAATTATGTGTCACTACTGTTTTTAATGTAATAGACCTCACCTCCACATTCATTCATAGATCATTTTCATGGCCAGACATCATTCAAAGTTCAAATTCCAAATCTTGAATACAATAGGCACAATCTCATTAATTGGAACAAACATGAAATGACCTATCCAGCAACAACAATTGCAAAAAGAGACAAAACACACAAGTATGTGGGACTCACCCCTTGTGATAGGGTTGTATCCCATTCTGTGTTTGATTTTTGTATTCTTAACATTACTGTTTTGATTATTTATTTATTTATTTATTATTTCTTTTTATAATGAAACCTACGCAAGGTTATAATCCTATCTACACATTATTGTCATTTTTTTTGTTTAATCGATTTGGATAAAAATTAAATTTAAACTTTTTTTTTTTACTTTGTTTTGAACAAATTCTTACAAAATTGCATTGTGGGATAGAAAATTATAATGATTTTTCATCTAAAATAGCTCTAAAACATTAATCTAAATTTCTTAATTTTTTTAAATTTTAAATTTTAGTAAATACACATGTTGAAAATTTAAAATCCTCAAAATAAAAAGTCAAAAAAACAAAAGGCTTTTCTAAATTTTTTGTTATATTTTTAAAACCTAAATAATACATGTGGCGTCTAAAAATTTAAAAACTTATTAGGTGTCAATATATTACGACACATTTATTAATAAAAAAGAAAATTTAGCTTGACACAGACAAAAAGAAAATTATATATATGTGTGTGTTTAATGCATATTTTTACGTTGGGAAACACTATGGAGCACACAGTCAAATGGTGTGCTTTATGTGCACCTTATAACTAAAAGAAAGAATGATATAATATCAATTTTCTGAGTCATAACTTAAATAAATAAATATATATATATATATATATATATATTTATGTGTATTATAACTAAACCTAACCTGAGTCATAAGTAAAGAATTCATAAGTAATAACTAAAATAATGTCATAATTAAAAAAGAAAATTGGTCATTACTAAATAAGAAAATTGTATAATCAGGGATGCACATGATACACCCATTTTAAATGGGTGTATATTAAAATTTCCCTTTTACGTTACATCAAAAATTAAATGTGTCAATTCATTGTTTAAAAATACATTAAATAAATTTTGAGACATAAATATACTTTAATAATGATATAATAGATAAGGGGGATGCACCAATAAATCCCAAATTAATAACTTATGCACTGTTTAGTCCTAAAAGTTTTCTTATAGACTGAAAGGTCCCATTACAATGTTAATAACATCAGATACAATGTTAATAACATCAGAGTCATGTTACAAACATTGGATTTCAAACATCTAATGTTCATCAAATTTCAATAATGTTTGAAAATATAAGATGAAAAACATCTAATATTCATCAGATTTCAATAAATTTTGAAATTATAGAATGAAACATCAGATCATTTACATCATTCACATCATGTTGATGTAAAAATGGGACTAAATGGAGCATAAGAAAACTTTTAGAACTAAATGATTCAACGTTTCAAAAATTAGGACTTATGGGTAAATTTTCCAATAGATAATAGATAATAGATATATTTATAAATAAAAAAAATTATTTCTTAATTAAAATTTCAAAGTTTTAATAAATATACCAAAATAATATTTTTATACATATTTTCTATTTATGTTATAAAAAATATTAAATATATATTTTCTATTTAAAATTTCCCTTTTACATTACATCAAAAATAACATGTGTCAATTCAATGTTTAAACATACATTAAATAATTGTTGAGATATAAATATACTTTAATGATGATATAATAGATATTAGATATATTTTAAATCTAAACATATAATTTCTTAATTAAAATTTAAATTTTTTTAATAAATATACTAAAATAATATTCGTATATATATTGTCTATTTATGTTATAAAAAATATTTTAAAATATGCTTACAAATTAAAATTAAAATAAATATATTGGCCAAGTAACTTATGGATATAAACCAAGATAATTCTTTAAGGATTGGCTTGAGCCGGGGATTGGAGAGACTGTTGCGCATCATGCGTGGCAGTCACTGTTGTGCGGTTAATGAAGCTTTTTTTGGCTTTCATTTCAATGATCTAAGTCGTTCACTTTTTAGAAAATACTGAGTAGAAATATACCTGTAAAAATTCAAGTTAATCAGAGATTGGTATCCTTTTCATCCAAACATATTTGTATCTAAAAAATTGAATAGTAAATTTAATTTTAAGTATAACTATGAATACAAACATGTCTTGATCAACGGGATACCGAAGTCCGAATCACTTTAATTTTTGTGTGCATATTTTACTCAATGTCTTCTAAAAATTAAACGGTTTAGATCATCGGAATAAGATCCGAAAAAGACCCCGTTAACTGCGCAACAGTCATTACTACGGATGGTGCGCAACAGACTCCACAAATTGGCTTGAGCCAAGAGTTGTTGTCATAAAAATTGGCTCAAACTCAGTATTTAGGCTATTTTTAGTATTTAATTCAATACCGAATTTCAAACTAATCCATACCCATCACAACTTGAGAAACTATGATATAATGTAAACATAAAGTTCAAATTTATTATTATCAAATATTTTTACTAATTAACTGATCAATTTTTTAGATTGGTTGCAAGGCTAGGGTTAGAATATGGCTCAAAATTTAGGACAACCGGATATTAGATAATTTTTCATACATAAATATAACTAAGGTCTCGTTTGTTACCTATATATTTTAGTCAAAGGGTCAAAAGTCACTATAAGTTGTCACATCACTCTCTTTATTTTTCTGCACATCTTCTCGTAAAAAGTCAAAAAATTACTAAAATAGTCTGTTTCCAAACAAGACCTAACTATTCATTTAATAGTTCTAAACATAAGTGTACATTTTGTTTTTACCCAAGTTCAATTTTTTAAATAAATATGCATAAATATATAAATATTTTCGTTTTTATTATAAAAAATACTTACAAATTCCAATTTAATATTGCAAAATAGATCGATTGATTCATAAGTTGGACATATACCAAGACACTATTTTAATTGATTAAGTCAGGGTAAAGTTGGCAAAATAGTTAAATCAACTAACTTTGAAGTCTCTTTGTAATGTCTAGCCTAACTCTACAAGCCAACTCTAATGGGAAATTATATTTGCACACACCTATTTATCTCAGCGGACATACTTAATGAAATATTATTTTAATGATAATTATGCACTAAAGTAAAATGATTATAATAGATATCAAAACATACTCTTAATATTATATTCAAATTTTCTCTATATACATCTTTTTTAAACCAAAAAAATCTTAATGCACATCTTGATAAACTCACAAATTTTCAACCAAACCCAAAGAACTACACAGTTATGTGGAGGAACATTGCGAAGCTAGTCTCTTCCAAAACCCCAACAAGTTAGAACTTATTCTTCTTTCTTATCTTCTGTATCTCTCATTAAAATAGTAAAATGGAGTAATTTCTTGTTTAATTGTTTTTGTTTCCGCTTGCGCAGTTTAATTTGCTATGAATAGAATAAGTTAGTAAGTTGTGATTCCAACCCTAAGCCCCTAGGGTTGGGTCGTGACATGATGGCTCTCCAATGCATGTTAGTCTTATAGGTCATATTTCTACCTCCACTATTTCTCTACCTTACACTTATCTGATCTCCAATCTTACACTTAATCTTATTTCAATTGGTCAACTCTGTGATCTTGGCCTCACTGTTCTCTTTTCTCCAATTGGTTGTGTTGTGCATGATCCGAAGACGGGACAGACTCTTGGGATCGGTCACAGACATGGCCGTCTGTATGAGCTCATCCATCTTCGCATTCCCTCTTCCAGTTCTTCCACTGTCCAGACTACTATTCCTACTACTCCTAGTTCTCCTCTTGCCTTATGGCATTCTCGGTTAGGTCATGTTTCCTTTGGTCGTTCACGATCAGTAGTTTCTAGTGGTCAGTTAGGTCCTATTCCAAATGATAAAGTAGATTGTCTATCTTGTCAACTAGCAAAACAATCTTCTTTACCATTTCCATCCAGTACCTCCATGTCTCATGCACCTTTTGATCTCATACACTTTAATGTTTAGGGACCGGTACCTAATACCACTATGGGGGATCTAAATACTTTGTCATTTTCGCAGATGATTTCACTCGTTTTACCTGGTTATTTCTTATGAAGTCTTGCTTTGAGTTACCACAAATCTACTACGATTTCTCACAAATGGTCAAAACTCAATTTTCTTCCACCATCAAAGTTTTCTGTGCTGATAATGCCCAAGAATACAAAGGAACAAATTTTTTGAGATTCCTTTATCAAAATAGCACACTTTCTCACTATTCTTGTCCTGGTACCTCCCAACAAAATGGTCGTGCTGAGCGTAAACATCGTCGTCTTTTAGATGTTGTCTGTGTTTTTTTAATTTCCTCTTCTTGTCTTGAGCGCTTGTGGGGGGAAGCCGCTCTCACAGCTGCCTATACTATCAATCATGTTCCTTCTCTTACCATCAATAATCATACCCCATATGAGCGCTTATATGGCCAACCTCCTTTCTATTCTCGTCTTCGTGTGTTTGGATGTGCTTGTTTTGTCTTTTTTTCACTACATGAGCATTCCAGATTAGAACCTCGAGCCCGTTTGTGTTGCTTCTTGGGGTATGGGATTGAACATAAAGGTTATCGTTGTTGGGATCCTATTTCTCAACGTCTTCGTGTCTCTCGTCATGTGGTATTTTGGGAAGACAAGATGTTTTCTTTTATATCTAAGTTTTATCTGTCCACTACTCCCACTACATCATTCTTCATAGATCTCTTTCTATTGTTTGATGAGCTTGATACAAACACTACTTCTGCCCTGCTACCTCCGGCCCATCCTGAAGATCCTACTCCGTCTCCTGGTCTTGCTGATGCCCTAATCTCTGATCCTGCTCCTAGTCTTGTCATGCTGCTTCCGACCTATCCTGAGGCTCCTGCTCCACTTCCTGGTTCTGCTTCTGAGAGACCTCTTCGTCGTTCTACTCGAGTAACATAACCTTCTATCATTCTTCGTGATTTCATTGTCGGTTCTATTGAATTTTCCTCTCATGAACCTACTTCCTATCGAGGAGCTTGTTCTAACCCTCTTGGCAGCAAGCTATGACTGATGAACTACAGGCTTTTGATAAAACTCATACTTGGAATGTGGTTGATCTTCCTCCTGGAAAAAGTATCGTTTGTTTCAAATGGGTTTACAAGCTCAAGACTCATTTTGATGGTTCTATTGAGCGTTACAAAGCCCGTCTTGTTGCCCAGGGGTTTACTCAAGAATATAGGATTGACTATGAAGAAACCTTTGCTCCTGTTGCTCATCTGACTTCTGTTCATAGCTTACTTGCTGTTGCTGCTGCTCGCCACTGGAAACTTTGTCGGATGGATGTGAAGAATGCATTTCTCAATGGCGATCTCACTGAGGAAGTTTATATGCAACCTCTACCTGGTTCCTCTATGCCGCGCTCCAAAGTCTGTAAACTTCGCCGTGCTTTGTATGGTTTGAAACAAGCTTCTCGTGCCTGGTTTGCCAAGTTTAGCTCCACCATTCATGATTTTGGATTCTCCTCTAGTGCCTATGATTCTGCCATTTTTATTTGTAAGATAGAGCGTGGTACTATTCTTGTTCTTCTTTATGTGGATGATATGATCATCACTGGCATTAACACTGTGGGTATCTCTAGTCTCAAACAGTTTCTCAGTCGCTAGTTTGAGATGAAGGATTTGGGTCTTCTTAGCTATTTTCTCGGCTTGGAAATCTCTCATGATTCGTCTGGTTACTTTCTCTCCCATGCCAAGTATACTTTCAATCTCTTGGCTCATGCTGGTCTTATCGATTGCAAGAATGTTTCTACTCTCGTTGATCCTCAGACTCGTCTTACACCTCTTGACGGTCACCTATTGTCTGATGCTACTTTATATCGTCAACTAGTTGGCAGTCTTGTCTATCTCACGATTACTCGTTCAGACATCGCTTATGCTATTCACATTGTTAGTCAGTTCATGGTTGCTCCTTGCTCTCTGCACTATGATGCTCTAGTTCGCATTTTATGATATCTCAAAGGCACTATGTTTCATGGTCTTTACTACTCCGCTCACTCTTTCCTATAGTTACATGCATGTTCTAATGCTGATTGGGCAGGAGACCCTACTGACCACCGTTCTACTACAGGATTCTACTTCTTCTTGGGTGACTCTCTCATTGCCCGGTGTAGCAAGAAGCAAACTCTTGCTGCTCGTTCTAGTACTAAGGCTGAGTATCATGCTCTTGTTGACACTACTCAAGAGTTTGTGTGGCTTCTATGGCTTCGTTCTGATATGGGGGTTTCTCATTCTACTGTGATTAACTTCTATTGTGATAGTCAGAGTGCTATTTAGATTGCCCATAATGATGTCTTCGATGATCGCACAAAGCATATTGAGATTGATTGTCACTTCATACGACAACATGTTACTAGTGGCACTGTTCGTCTTATCTTTGTTATCTCTGCCAATCAGATAGCCATCATCTTCACCAAGGCTCATCCTCCTGGTCGTCTCAGTGTTCTAGTTTCCAAACTCAAGCTGGTTGATGCCTATCCACCTTAAGTTTGAGGGGAGCTATTAATGTATATTATTATATTATACTTATCTCTATCTCTATCTCTATCTCCTTATAACTCTATCTCCTTGTATCTCTATGTTTTTCTATACTTATCTAGGTTTCTTTTCAGTCTATATATACAGGCTTCTCTTATTGTATTCATTCATTCAATTCAATATAATATAGATACACAATTCTCACCTATCTTTCAACCATGCAATTCTCATGTAAAAAAAAAAAAAAGGTAGAAGGGAGTGAGTAACCGGTGTAATTCTCTTTGGGTGTGAGCTCAGGAACAACTCACTGGGTAGTTGGAAAAGACGGAATAGATGAGCCTAACAAAATGAGACTACTACATATGGACGTATCGGCATGTGTTCACACTCATGACAATCTTGAGCATATATGATTTCCAACCCCATTATGGTCCTAACACAGAAGGCGAAGTGAAATTTACATATTTAAAATAAAACTGTGAAAAATGTTATGAGGTTTTTTTTTAATATCTAGATGCTAAGGTTAGGTTGTGCTGGCCCAACAGAGAAATTTCACATATTGATGGATTGCGCAGCTTGTGATTCTCTTTTTTATTAAGTCTTGGGTTTTTGTGAAAGAAAGAGGAGAGAGAGAGAGAGAGAGAGAGAGAGAGAGAGAGAGAGAGATCTCAGTTGGGCTTTCCAAACTGGCATATGCTGAGGCCCAGCCCGTTTTCTAAGCCCACAACAAAGTATGAGTGTCAGGGTTCATGACCCCCCCAAAAAGAGAAAATTTGAAATAAATATTTCAAAACTGAAGTGTTTGTAAATTTAAATTTAATGTGTTGTGACCTATATTTGGATCATACACTTGATTTTCAAATAATTGTTTCCGACAAAAAAAAAAAAAATTTGTGTTAATGTTGTTGAAAAATGTTTTGTCAAGTATAGAGTGATGCACTATCATCTAAATTTTTACTCTTTTTATCCCATATTGTTAATCATTATTTCTATTTGGGACTTCCACAAATATTTTTATGGATAATTTTTAAAGTATTCTCAACAGTCAAATCTTTTTACGCATAATTATATGACTAAAATTATTCAATGATATAGTCAGAATATGATTTTTATGATGAGTTACATTAAATAATAGGGTAAATTACTTTACTCCCATATAGTTTGGGTCATGTGCGGTTTACTCTCATAATGTTTAGAAATAGCCACATACCCTCCACGTGGTTTGTGGATTAATGTACACTACTAGACATTCTGTCTAACTTAATAGTAAGCGTGAAACACGTGGCAAACTAAAGGGGTTATACACTCATTTTTAAATTTCAAGGGGGTAAATTGCACATGAAATAAAGTACATGGGATTAAAGTACACTTTGCCTTCCAAATAAATGACGAAAACACAAAGATATTTTAGTCTTTTTTCATTAAATCGTTGACGAGCCTAACAATGCACTTCAGTTTACAAACCACAAGGGTGTTATGTGGTCATTTCTAAATGTTAGAAAATAAACTGTATATGACCCAAATAGCAGAAGTGTAAAGTGAAATTTGTCCTAAATAATAATATCAGATTTTTACAAATTATTCATTTTTTATAACTAAATATTTGTGATAGTACATCCGAGAAAATAACATCAATTTTTAGTGTTGGACTTATCTCAAATTTAAATCTGAACTTGATTGTGCTGCCCAGGCCGTAATGCTACGCGGATCCAATTTCAATGATTCAAGCTATTTATTTTGTAGAGTTTTCCATACACATTATCCATAAAATAAAAATTTAAACTGTGTGGGTGATTTTCCGACCACACTGCCCGCTTAGTAACTAGCTGGAGAGCACTGGCAGAATAGATGGCACTTGACTGACCTGCAACAGAAATATAAGAATCCCGCGGTGGTTTTGACCACCCGGGGGCACTCTGACGATCAAGTCAGTATATCTCTCAAAGATAAATCAAGTACTAAACTCACAAGCTTGAGTATCAAAAAGCATACCTTAGACCCATGGGGGTGCCTCTCTTTTATAGCCAATACAATCCTAGTCCTAATAGGAGCCTGGCCCTAATGGACTTAGGATTACTGCTAATCTGGGACTCCCAGTGGGATTAGGATAAACTCTCTAAGAGTCTTATCTTTACCCAAACTGAAGTCTTCTCCCAATCTAGGACTCTTGTCCATATCCAAGTTGAGTTCCCTCTTCATTCTAGGACTCTTATCCCTTATCTGCTTACCTCGGATTCCGATGTCTTCGGAGATAACCTCGGCCTAGCCGAGATAACCTCGGCACAATGACCAAGACACGTGGCACCTCGGTTGACACGTCAGCGTCACCTTGCCACGTGTTGGTACTCAGAAAATATATCCCCACAACTCCCCCTAGGTTCTATTACCTCGGCATTCTGAGGTGATGGAACCTACACTGTTCGTTCATCTGTGCCCCTCTGTCCGAGATCAAACTTGCCGACCTCAAAGTTCCCTGGACTTTACTGTCCACTGGTGTCAAGAATCAAGTTTCATGCTTTCCAAGCTGCTTGAAATCGCACCTCCTAGCCGAGGTTCTGGTTCCACTAATTCGTAAACTCCAAGAGCTTTGCAACTGCTCCACTCACACTCTCCGGTGAGTTCTCGATTTCTAGTCATCTATTTGACTCCGGCGATTTTCATATCGGCGTTCATTTCGCTTTGTAGGTTCATAAACTCTTACTTTTTTATTAAGCTCAATCTTTCATAACTCTTCTGATTTACTTTGAATCTATTTATTTTCCATCTGTGGCCTTCTGTTCTCGTCTGTCTTCAAGTTTTTTATTTTTTATTGCTAAAATGCCTGGAACTGTTCTTTGTCATATCCGCTTCCTGTTGCTAGCATCGTACCTGGGTCATTACTTTCTTGTTCTTCACATACTTACTTAGTGCTTGTGCACTTGGCTTTATTCTTGAACTTTGTCATCTTCTTGACTCTGGTTTTTCTCTTATTGTTTTTCTTGTTGTATTTCCATATTCTTGCCTTTGTTTCTATTTTCTGTATAGTCTTAGAACCACGTCCCTTCTTAAAATTGTTGCCGAGATAATGGTAGAGAAGCTCTTCCAGCTAATTGCTAATGCTGAACCACCGTCAGCCGTTTGAAGTAGATTAGTCCGACGTTCTTGCCTTAGTCCCTAGTTCTTAGGGTCTTCATCTTTGTACTTTTGTTTTCTTTGCATATGTCACCTCTTTTGCTTCTGAAAAATGTCTGTTGTTGGCCAATGTTAACATCCCTTGCTCCTTGATTATCATTCCTTTTTCCACTGTATTTGATAGCCATGTCGGGTAATTGACTTCTCGGATTTCCCTGAGCTCTAGAAGTCTGTCTACTTCTTCCTCTACTGCTTCGACGTGCATCAATGTCGGTCCTCTTGCTCTTTGGATTACAGGTTTGGCCTACTTGTTGACGTTCAGTTGGTGGCAAGTGACCTCGGGGTCAATGCCAAGCATTTCGTAAGGTGTCCAAGCAAATACCTCAATATTTGCTCTCAAAAAAGCTTCCAATTCTCTTTCTTCTTCTTCGGCTAAGCCTGAGTCGAGAAAAAAGAAGCGTTCTTGATCATCCTCCTGGACGAGGGCTTGCTTTAGTGCTTCTTCACTTTTCTCGGCTGGTTCCTTGCCGACATCATCTAGGACCTTCATGTCCTCGTCTTCAATCTCTGCCTTCTCTGATTTTCGAATGCTGCAGGTGGATTTCATTGCTTCCATGGAGCAATTCTCCGTCTGGAGTTGATCCCCTCTGACTCCTTCAACCCCATGTTCTGTTGGGAACCGCAGTAGTTGATGCAATGTTGAGGAAACTGCCCCCATTGCATGCAACCATGATCTTCCCAAGATTTGTAAGGAGATGGAGTGTCGATGATGGTGAATTCTATTGTGATCTCTCTGGTGCCAGCCTGCACCTCCAAGCTTACTGCTCTCAGTGCCCATGTTGGCGTTCCATTGAACCCAACCATTGGCCCATTGGGTTGCTCCATATCGTCTGGATGTAGGCCGTGCTCCTTGTAACATCGGACATACATGATGTCACAAGAACTTCCTTGGTCAATCAGGATGCGTTTCATTTGGCACTCCCCAACCTGGAGGGATACTATCAAAGCATCATTATGCGGGTGTTGGACCATCTCGAGGTCGGCTTCGGTAAAAGACACTACTGGTCTCATGCACTCATCTGCCCGATGTCTTTTGTCCCCGACTTGGTAGATATGTTGCAGGTGCTTTACCTTCTGAGTCCCCCCCTAATTTCGTTCTCGTTGACCCTCGAGTGAATTACATTAATTACCCGAGGTTTTCCTGCCTGAGGTTGTTGTGCTGGGAGAGGCAGAGTTGCTGGCGCCCGAGGCAGTTTTGCCTGTTCTTCCCTTGTTCTGGTCTCATCGATGAGGTCCCTTCAGATTGCCTTGCCTCATCAGATCTTCTAAGTGTGCTTTTAGTGTTCTGCAGACCTGAGTCATACGCCCGCCTTCAACATACACCTTTAACTGTGCAATCTCCTCGGGGTTACATACCTTGGGTATAATAGCTACAAAACTTTTTACTTCGGCAAGATATTGACCTGCAAACTTTTCACAAATTCTAACAAGAGTGAAACATATACTACTCAATGTTAACTTTGCAAACTTTTTCTCAAGTTTCAACAAGTGTTTAAATGGTGATCTCGGTCTAGCCTACTTGCAAATAACAAGGATTAACATATACTGTAACAGGGATCAACAAGGATTAACATAGCAAGTGTTAAACACTAATCTATTTGTAAATTGCTACGGATTTCAACAAGTATTTAAACAACATACTTAGCTTTTACTTCAACCTGTAAATTGCTGCAAATTTCAACGGATGATCATATGTCGGTTTAACGTCATCTTTGTAAATTGCTACAAATTTCAACAAGTGTTAAGCATCTTCTTCAGGTTAACCAACTTGTAAATTTCTACAAGTGCTTAACCAATAACCTCAGCTTTACTTCGGCTTGTAAATTGCTACAAATTTCAACAAGAGAAAAGAAACAGTAATCTCGGCTTAACTTCAACTTGTAAATTGCTACAAATTTCAACAAATGAAGATAAGGAATCAGCTTAATTCCAACTTGTAAATTGCTACAAATTTCAACAAGTGAAGATAAGGAATCATCTCAGCTTAACTTCAACTAAGCATCATCTCGGCTTAACTTCGGTTAAGCATCGTCTCGGTTTCACTTCGGTTAAACATCATCTGGGCTTAACTTCAGTTAAGCATCATCTCGGCTTAACTTCGGTTAAGCATCGTCTCGGTTTAACTTCGGTTAAACATTATCTGGGCTTAACTTCGATTAAGCATTATTTCGGCTTAACTTCGGTTAAGTATCATCTCGGCTTAACTTTGGTTAAGCATCATATTAGTTTAACCAACTTGTAAATTGCTACAAATTTCAACAAGTGGTAAACGCACTCTTCTTCTCTCTACCCCCCTCCCCAGTGTGAACTTAAAATCCACTTGGGTTCTCATCATACATGTAGCTTCGACCTTGTCGCTGAGGTTTAATTCAAGCCGAGGTTGTCGACCTTGGTTTCTCTATTGATCTTACTCGGCTCCAACCTGAGTTTGATTTTCGACCTCGCATCGGCGAGCCGTTTCTCTTTTCTTGTTCCGACGCCTTTGTTCCCGGCATGTCCTCCTCGGCCCTAGCATACTTCTCAATTCTGGCCAACTTTAGTCTGATCTTGTGTGTTTCCTTTTTATCTTCTGGGATCTGAGATCTTCTCATTGTGCTCTTCTCTTCTTGGACTCAGGTGCCGAGATCTTATCTTCTGGAATCTTGGATCTGCTCACTCAGGTTGAGCTCTTCTTTTCTCGGACTTACTCATATAGGCCGAGATCATGTCTTCTAGGATCTGGGATTCGGGATTTGCTCACTCAGGTTGAGCTCTTCTATACTTGAATGTTATCTCCTTGGGAGCGCTCATGCCCCCTGTTTTTGCATCCCTTCTGGAAGGGTCTTCGTTCCTCCGCAGGTATCTATCCTTCCATACTTGGAGGTCATCCTCGTTGTAGTATTCACTTCGATCTGTTGTCTTTGGTGCGTCACCTTCCTGGCCGGCGTCTTTCACTCTGTGACTCTGGTCACGAGTTTCTGTGTTGCGGTCGTCCCCTTCAACGTCGAGATCGATAGGTCTCCCACTCCCAGCAGGAGCGTTGTCTCTAATCTGATCCTTTTGTCCGTCATTGGCCATCTACTCTTCTTTCTTTCCCACAGACGACGCCAAATTGTGTGGGTGATTTTCCGACCACACTGCCCGCTTAGTAACCAACTGGAGAGCACTGGCAGAATAGATGGCACTTGACTGCCCTGCAACAGAAATATAAGAGTCCCGCGGTGGTTTCGACCACCCGGGGGCATTCCGACGATCAAGTCAGTATATCTCTCAAAGATAAATCAAGTACTAAACTCACAAGCTTGAGTATCAAAAAGCATACCTTAGACCCATGGGGGTGCCTCTCTTTTATAGCCAATACAATCCTAGTCCCAATAGGAGCCTGGCCCCTACTGGATTTAGGATTACTGCTAATCTGGGACTCCTAGTGGGATTAGGATAAACTCTCTAAGAGTCTTATCTTTACCAAAACTGAAGTCTTCTCCCAATCTAGGACTCTTGTCCATATCTAAGTTGAGTTCCCTCTTCATTCTAGGACTCTTATCCCTTATCCGCTTACCTCGGATTCCGATGTCTTCAGAGATAACCTCGGTCTAGCCGAGATGACCTCGGCACAATGACCAAGACACGTGGCACCTCGGCTGACACGTCGGCGTCACCTTGCCACGTGTTGGTACTCAGAAAATATATCTCCACATAAACTAATCCAATAATTATAATCTTTTCATTATATATATATATATATATTGATAGCACATGAGTGAGAATTAACAGTAATTCGAAGCACGAGTTGGTTAGAATAGTTTGTTGGATAAAATGGTCTCTATATATTTTTTTCGATTGGCAACCGAACCAAATAAAGTACACACTCACAAATAAACCCAGGTTTTGGTACCCATGAAAACTCATGGCTTATACCACATGCCGTGCTCTTTAAACCCCAATACCTTGAATTAATCAGTTGTGTGTTGACATGAGTGATATTTTATAGCAAGTATTACGTTTGTCTCAAATTATTTGTTCATCACAGAAAATGAGAATTTAAAATTAATATATTTTCATGTCATAAATTTCAAATTTTTTTTTCCATAAATTAGAAGTATTTAAAGAAATCTTTTAATTGATGAAAAAATTTAAAAATTTTGGTACGAAAACAATTTCAAATTGATAGTTCAAAGTAAAGTAACATAAGTGTGATGATTTAGTGGGTTGTCTGTGCATTAAAGAGAGAGTGAGAACTGTGTGGCTTCAAATGGCAGTGGTGGAAAAAATGGGTACTATATGTGCATTATTATTAGAGTTTGCTTTAATCATATTGCCTGCCAACATATATGGATTAATTGCTTTCTTCTTCTTTTTTTTTCTTTTTTTTTTTTTTTTTTTTTTTTTCATATGTGTTGCTTCTCATCCAAGGTTTCATGATACCTTGAGACTCATTTTCTTCTCTGTTTGCCCATGATTTGATCATAACGGTTATTGCTCTATGACTTACAATGCATTGGTTATAGGAGGGTTGATGATCCAAAAAATAGAAATTAAAAGTATTATTTCTCAAGTTTTTATAAAAAAAAAAAAAAAATTATAAATAACTTAATAAATTGCTCCAATCTTGCCATTGTGAACTACTATTATGGATTCATTGCTATTGAAGTTCCTCAGTTCTAATTTAATTTCAAGGTTGTCCATGAAAATTCAATCATGGAACTAATAAAATCAAAGAGACATGATGAATTTATAATTGAGAATTGATATTGGGAGACTATAAAATTTGCTCACATAAATTATTAGAGAGATTTAATGAGGAGACGGGTGGCACCTCACAAATCTGCAAAACAAAGTACCATTAACACTATCTAATTGGTAAACTCTGGCTAGAGGGCATTTCGGTGATAAAGTTAGAGATGGTTCTCTAAGAGTGAAATATGAACAACAACAGTGTTCGATGAATTTCTTGGTTTTGATTGGGCCCATTATTCTAGCTTAGATGGGTCAGCCCACTGCTCTTTCACCCCGACAAAAAGCAGATAAATTTCTCATTTATTTATTACTAAACAGAGAAATTTCTCTATAACAATCATCACACGAACATAGACATTTCTATGTTGATAAAGCTTAAGCAATGGATAGAAGAATTTGTGACCTTGAACATGGCCCTCACAAATGATTATGGCTACTATCTCCTGACAAGACTATCTGAATTGGGTATTGTCGACAATCTATGCAAGCTTTGTGGTTAAAAAGATGGATTAACTCTGGGAAAATTTGGATGAGATATGACAAACCATTGATTAGCCATGGCTGGTCGCAAGTGATTTTAATGACTTTGGAAGCCAAGAAGAAGCGTAACTTCCCTACCAATCAAGCCTGAAACCATTGTTGGAAAATGGTTATAAAATTCTGGATAAAACCAGAATTTTTTCCTAAGTTCGGTCTATTTTTTAGGTGGGCCCCGAGTGTCGATTTACTCGGGTCAAAGTGGTAATGCGTTCTATGCCGCGTTGTGATTCACGTGGTATATTTGGTTGCTCAAAACCATTACCGAGTGAATGGGAAATTGAAGCCAAAGTGTACTCCATAGAAATGGAGTTTTGGTGGAAATTCCTTAAGGTTGTAAATTGGCTTGTCCCACATTGATTTGGTGGGAAGTTTTGAAAGGGTTTATAAGGCTTAGGGTGAGATACTTGGGGTGTGCCCCAAGGGGTACCCAAGTGTTTTAGAGGGAGAGGTTATGGGCAAAATGGGCTAGACCCATTGGACCCAAAAATCACCACACGCGCGCGCCGCCGTCGGGTTGGGCTTCTAATCTTTTTGGGCCAAAAACATTTGAATTTAATTTTATTTTTTATTAAAATAAAATCCATAATTCAAATTAAATTGGTTTGGATTTTTTGTTCATCCAAACAGGACCCTTCCCGTTTTCAAACAGAATTAAACTGTTTTGGATTTATTGCTCATCCAAACAGAGCCCTTCCCGTTTTCAAACAGAATTAAACTGTTTTGGATTTATTGCTCATCCAAACAGAGCCCTTCCCGTTTCTATCTGTTTGAATAAACAGATTCAAATCAATTTAAATTTGAATCTAACAGGTTTCATACCTGTTCAATTCAAATCCAAAAGCCACCTTTACATCTATAAATAGACTAGCCTCCCATTTGGATTTCATTCCAATTTTCGTACTCCATACTCTGCAAATTATATTCTTCATCTTGCTGCATTTTATTTCCGAAAGAAAGAGTGTAAACACTTAGTGTGTTCGTAAGGCAAACAATTTGTAGTGCTGCTATTGTTTGTGGTAGATCATTTCATCCTGGGAGATAGATGTCCAAATTCTGAAAGCACCGTGGAGAGGACGAATCTGTCTAGGACACAATGTTAAACACTGGACTTGATCAGAAAAATTATTCATATAAATTAACCAAGTAAGTTGTTTAATTTTATTCTGTTTTTATTTGTTTATTTAATCAGATTTTATTTTTGTTTTTGTAACAAAATAAAATCTGTGGTTTTATTTATTTATTATTATTTCGAGTTTGATTTTTGCAATCAAACAAATTCTCTCCTTTTATCTATTTCTTTTATTCTTGTTGTTGTTTTGTACACAACAGAATTTAATCTTTTTAAATACTGTGAAGATTGTCCAACAACCATAACCTGAATCAAAGGCACAGTTTGAAGTTCTCAGAAAGAGTTAACAATTGCAACTTGATGGGTCTTGGGTATGTTTGCCTCAAACTAACCTAGACTAACAGTAGGCAATGATGGGCTATAATACAATTGTGGGACTTGACAGGACTCTCAGCAACTTGAAGTGGCGCACCCTCTTTTCGAATGGAACTATAAATCTACCATGTACCTACTCTAACCATTGTCCTGTGATGGTCCGTACTTAAGGTATGCACACTTCTAATCCCCTTTTTAAATCCTTTAAATTTGAAATTGCTTGGATCTCTCACGAGGGAATTAGGGTAGTGGTTGAGAGTAGTTGGAAACAATCCCATTCTTCTCTTATGGATAACTTGAATAACATGGCAAGTAAGGCTATAGATTGGAACAAGCATGAGTTTGGCAATATTTTCAGACGTAAAAGATGGAATTGAAAAATCCCAGGCCCTTGCATATGTTGGAAATTGATCTTATTTCCCAGTATAATTGTACCATCTCCCAAGAGGAGGTTCTTTGGTTTCAAAAGTCTAAAACTGTCTGGATAACCCAGAGAGATAGGAATACCAAATATTTCCACATTACAACCTTAATTAAATAAAAGAGGCTGCATATTGAGGTGCTTAAGAATGATTTGGGTATTTGGGTTGACCAAGCCACTGACATGAAACACTTGATCCAAGACAACTTCACCAATTTATTCAAACCCTCTAATACCTTTGTCACCACCCAAACCCGCCCATATAGGTTTAGCATCGTAACCGGCCAATAATCCGTGATAATCGAAGGCCTGTTTAACAATAATGACCATAAATGAAGCTGGCGGAAGCCAATCATTAATAAAACATATCGTCCAATGAGCTGTGAGGACTTATATGAACAAAACAACCTTTTATATACATATATTCACACATTCACTTAAGTCCATAACATAACTTGTACAATAAAAAACATGTTCATAGCTTAGGGATTAAATCCCAATGACAAAATAATCAAAAATAATAGTCTTGACAAAAACCCCATGACATGTCCATCACATAAGATCATAATATAGATGGGTGAACTCTGAATCACCCTAAAGCCTTGACTCATGATGGTTTGGAACCTCACAGTGAGGTATAATAGTTGGCTTGACAAAACAAGGGTTTGAGTCGACACTGCTATGACTGATCTAGTGCTTGATCACCTACATACATGTTATACCCCAAACCCGAGTATGACCGGCCGTGGCCCACAGGGCCTTAACCCAAGGCACACGTAAGCTTAAACACGAATCCATAATCACATTGAACAACTATACAATAGTCAAGTAATAAAATAACCAAACTTAATCCAATGACATGCCACAAGTATAAACGGCAAAACCAACCGTAATCAATACCATCCAAACTTATGGAATATAAACAGTCCACATATCAAAATAATCCCAAATAAACCTCAATAAAAATAAAAAGAAATATGTACAAACTTGACATAACAATCTAAAACAATATAAATGAATGTCCTAGAGGTCCATGCAATTGAGTCCCACTACAACATTTTCTTAATTTAGTGACATTTGAAAGTGTCACAAAACTATTCTTCTAATGACATTTTTTAGTCTTGTGGCATTTTGAACAAGTGCCATTTCTACCGGTGCCACGGTAGATATTTGCAAGTGTCACTACACCATCATGGCTAAAAACTTTCAATGACATTTTGATGTCATGATAGATACTATTTGTGATACTATCAAGCGCCATTAAAAAAAGAGTTAGTGATACTTCTAAGTGTTATTACACTATCAAGGCTACACACTTTCAGTGACACTTTAATGTCATGTTAGACATTATTCGTGACGCTATGAAGTGTCATTAAAGAAGACTTGCAATTTAAAAAATGCCACTACATGGATTTTTAATGACACTTGTTATCTTACAATTGATATAGATGCCACTAAATCCAATTCATTTGTGCCATTAAATGGATATAAGTGACATTTGAACTTATTGAATCAATTTTATAAGTAATTGAATATTAATCACCACATCCTATATTAATTTGACATCCATTCATCCTTAAATATTTTCATAACAATAAACAAATATTACCACCATAGGATAATCACATAAGAAAAAAAAAATTCAAACCACAATCAATTATTTATTATCGAAATATAAATTTATTTATATTACAATAAAACTTCCTTGCCGAAAATATAAAATATTCTACTACACTAACAACGTTAAAGCAAAAAAAAAATTGAAAAGAAAATTATTCCAACCATAAGTTCTGAAAAGCCATAGTGACATCCATATTCTGAAGAGACAAATTATCAAAACAAAATTAGTTCCCAAACTCTCAACCTCACTTGTATAAATATTCTCAGCTAGCATCCATAAGTTGCGAAATCTACATCTAAAAGACAAACTTATAAAGGTAATTGACACTATATTAAGTTAATAAAAATTTGTTAATGAAATTATTATTTATGAAAGAAATATACCACAAATGGAGCAGACCAAGCAACATGAGCTCCAATAGCTTGTCTAATTGTTTTGACAAGTCCATACGATCGGATCAAGCTCTCATTAGGTTTGATTGGCACTTGAACATGTACCTCCCAATAGTCAGGTCCTAGTTCTTCTCCTTCTACTTCTTTAGATGCATCTGTGCTTTTAAGTACTCCGATTGCAACTGTTTCTGTTGGCCTAATGATACTTTTTAGAACAACTATATCTCACACCTGCAAATCAAGATTTAATTATTTAAGTAATTATATATTTGCAATTAATAAATAATATTTAAAAAATAAACTAGTCCAAAGTGCCAAAGTAAAGATGATAACAATTGAAAGTGATATTCATTTTTCTAGTAGATACCAAATGATTTAATCACTTAATTGGTTCACCACACTACAACAAATTCTATAATAGACCATATCAAATAATAGCTTAAAGAATCAATAACAACCAAAGACACCTATTAACAACAATAAAAACCATGCCCATTATTAATGTCAGGATCCCCTAACCTCAACAATGTAAATCAAATGTAATTGTGAAAAATGACAATCAACTAATTATTTTCAAGCAATATTTTTTAAGAAAATCAAAAAGAGCCCATACGGTAGTAAATGATGGAGAGATGTCTTGTTGAAGCTTGACAAGAAAATAAAAATTAAAAATTAAAAAAAAAAGAAGTACAAGCTTCATCTTGTCATGATTTTGACTATGTAGCACAATTTGCCTAGATTTAAACAATGAAATTTAGGTCAACAATATTCGTTCCTTGGTTAATTGTAAGACAAGTTTTGCATGCTATTCTAAAATAAAGTTGGAAGTAATATGATATTTATGATTAGCTCTTAATGGATACCTGAATAAGAGAGGCATCTTGTATCGATGACAAGGACCATGCTTGATGTCGAGTTGCCATGTCAAGAGGACTAGAAGCTGTTGTGACCTAATCAAATTTGAATTAATTAATTTTACAAACACACACACATAGATATATGTATGTATATATATGTGTAGGAAAACATTAATCACTTATAAATTCTATTAACAAAATTACCTGGTTAGATGTGTTTGTTAAGTTATTCGGAACATGCTGAACATGGGAAACTTTGGACCTTAGCTCAGAATTTTCAACTTCCATAGCATCCATTGTTATGTCTTGGTTTGCTTTATGGACAGATGTATCTCTCCATAAATTAGACAGAGAGACACCTAATCCATACATGCAAACTCGTCCATGTTTTTCTTTACCCATCACTTGTCCAAACGTATCATTTGGGCCCTCATTTGATAAATTTGCATTTAAAGTTGTCCTCTCATTCGTTTCATCCTATAAGGTTGCAATAAACGTAACTTAATATATACATTTCAATCACTCAACACTATAATGTGGGAATTTTAACTAATCTACAAGTTCAAATGGACATATAATTATTTGGTACATACTATCATTGCTTTCGTTGCCTCAGGGGTTCTAGTCTCCTTTGTATAACATACTTTAAACATGTGAGCATGTGTTGGAGAGTGTCCCAACTTATTCTTCTACAAAATAAGATATTCCAAAATATAAATTATATCTTCTTGTCACATCATGCATACATTATCATATTAAATATACAACATGAAAAGATTAATTAACCTGCTCCTTTTGAAGACGTGGGAAACTTTTTGTTCCAGTAGTATGATTATACTTTCACTCTACACGACTTGCTTTGTTTTTATCACTTTGTACCTAAAATTACAAATGCATAAATTAATGGTGCCCAAACTATAGCAAGTAAAAAAAAACCATATAATGATCAGATCAAATATACCTTTACTTCTTCGATGGCCCAATACTTAATAAGGTGTTCCCACTGATCAGCATATACTCTCTTATCTTTATAATGCTTTTGTTGGTCAAAACTCAAGTGGTTTTTATAATAATTTTTCTTTATGTCTGCCTTCCAGTCTTTTAACTTCTTACCAGAGCACTTCATAACCCAAGTCCTAGCATGGCTTGGAAGATCAAACTTTGACTGAATAGAGAAAGAGAGAGAGAGAAGAACAAAATAATACAAAATTAATCTTTCCACATACAAAATTAAAATTACAAAAAATTATAAAGAGTGTTGTTTTAATCATATTACTCATGTTTACTACTTTTCACATGTGATCTTCGCACAATATTATGTC
The DNA here is from genome assembly GCF_055761805.1 of Camellia sinensis. Classification (NCBI taxonomy): domain Eukaryota; kingdom Viridiplantae; phylum Streptophyta; class Magnoliopsida; order Ericales; family Theaceae; genus Camellia; species Camellia sinensis. Next base: position 39,366,775 of record NC_138961.1, on the reverse strand, counting down.
ATTTACCTGTACAAGTGCCCATATGTGATCTTTGTAATGTTCTGGGACTTTATGCCAATTCTTGTAAGTGAGTGGTGCATTTTTCCCGTGACGCACAATAGTTCCAATGAACGATTATAATTTTGTTGCCAATTTTTCATCAAGTTGGCCAAATTTGTTCTAATTGACTGTTAGGCGCTCAACATCACGAGTACCCAAAATATTACGCATTTGAGTAGGACCTCTAGTTTTCTTTTTTTAACTAGCACCATTTATTCATAAAAATAAATAAATAAATAAATAATAGTACTAATATAGTATATATAAAGAAATAATATGGCATTTTTATAAGGTTTCAATTTGCATACCTGCATTATCATTGGGCTGACTAGAGTTTTGCTAAATCTCAGATGGAGTTGACTCAGTAAACTCACCAACATTGCCTGAGCGAAACTGAAGATATGGGTGCATAGGCTTTTTGCTTTACATATGAATCCTAGTATGATTCAAGCAAAATAGACAAGTCAAATTGTAAATTTATAATGATCCAAATAAATTATTTGTAAATGAACAAAAAACTTGAAGAAAATTAACAAAGAAAAATTGTGTATTCACCTTTACTACGTTGCTATCTTCATAGTGACTAAATGTAATATATAGTGAATAAATATTTTGTAGCCACATATGTAAATGACATAGTTAAATGTAAAATGCATTATTCATTCTTCAAACAATCAATTAAATTAACAAAAACAATGATAAAGAAAGAGAGGGAAAGGAAACTCTAGAATTGTTTTCAAATATAAATAACTAGCAATGTTTAACAAGTTTAACAGTCACATAATATCTAATTCTTCTTCATCTCCATGATCATCTCCATCATTATGAACATCGTTGTCTCTCAACACCTGAGAAAGTGGTGCATCTACAATTGCAGCAGACATGTTTGTCCTAACCAAATGAAAATTATTGTCCCCATCACCACTTTGTGTGTTGCATACAACACTCTGCACGTATGCCTCCACATTGTCCACAGAAGACCCCACATTCATATAATAAAAATCTCTCGGATTTATCTTGATAGCAACTTGCCAATCTTTGTGTTTGAAGTCTTCTACATACATTACCTGTTCTGCTTGAGAAGCCAACACAAAAGGCTCAACATCTTTCATTAATCGTGCAAAGTTAACTAATGTGCAATCTTTATCTTGTCTTTTTCCTGATTGTGACACCCATTCACCTTTAAATAACACAACCCTCTTCCCAAACAAATAATCTAATTCAATTATATCTGTTAACACACCATAAAACGTAACATCTCCAGAGACAGGATTTCTAACTCAATTATATCACATGTATCAATATTTAATTGTGGCCTATTCTGTATGTGCGTATCAAGACCTATTGTAGTAACAGATGATGCTTCACTATTGATAACCCATTTAGTGTAACCCTTTGTGAAGCCATCACATACTAAGTGATCATATGCAACTGACCGAGTGACGGGAAGTGTAAGTCCACACTTGATGCATGGACATATGATCTTATCCTCATAACTTGCATTAGTAAATGCGAAATCGAGAAACATGTCAACTCCTTTCTGGTATGCATCACTTAATCTTGATCGATACATCCATGTCTTATCCATAAGTAAACAATCTCGATTAAATAAGTGTCCAAAGTGTTTCTAAAACATTAAAACATGCATATATCAATAACAAGTATTTGTAAGTTATGATTGACAAAAACAACTAAACTTGATTTTGCAAGAACTATAAGATACTAACAACAATGAACAACATAGCATATTCAATATATTCATGCATGACTATAAGGCAACTCATGTCAAGAGAAAACATATAAAAGAATTTAAGTATTACAAAGTCAATTCAATATCATTATTTAAGGTCTCTATCTATCCAAACAGAATCTAAGGTCTCCCTCTTAATTAACAAAAGAAAAACAAACCCTAGCCTAGTAAACCCCACTAATTAAGAGAGAAAACAACAGCAAATGGAGAAAAAGAGACAGTAATGCGGAAGTGTGTTTAAGGTGGCTAAAGATTCAAGAAACGAATTGTTCTCAATTTGTGCAGTTAGTTATGGTTGTTGTTCTTAAGCGCAACGGGTTGATTTCTAAGATTAGATATGGATGAAGACATCTACAGGGCTTAGAACATGTAAGCAGGCAACTAACAGTTAATAATGTCTAGGAAATTATATCTAAATATAGGCCCACCTCGCCTCTGCTATTCCTCCTAAGTATAGAACTCTAATGAAGAACAAATATGGGTACCAACTTTTGATATTAATTCATTAATTTGTTGTCCTAAATTAAAATTTTGAGATTCTTCGTTAGAATTATCTTCTCCAATTGATATCTTTACACCATCTAGTTCTAAGTTGATTGCTAAATTTAGTATTAAATCAACTATAATATTACACTAACCACTTACAATATTAATCTGGGAATTACTTCGTGTTTCTACACTATGTAGACAATGAGGGTATAATGTTCCACAATGGCATCCTATGCTATAAGCATGTTTTTTAAAATTATTATAATATTTTAAATACTTTGGTCTGTCTAAGTTCTAAACTTGCATATTTAAACTTAACAAGTTGTATGAACTTTAAAGTATCTTGGTATGGATCTATTTGTTTATCAAAAAGCCACGACATTTACAATTGGATCTTGTTTTGGAATTTAATCAAAAACAGGTAACTTGGCTCCGATACCAGATTTAAATGACGAGCCCATATCCATCTTCTAGACTAGCAAACCATCTTGGACCAACAAGCCCATATCCAAGAATTGTTAAAAACAGTCTCAACCCTACAAGATTCTAACAAAACCCTTCTAGAAACAATCCAAAGTTATGCCTAAATCTAGCCCATCTCAAATGGTAGATGGTAAAGGCATATCAAATCCGTTAATGGCAGAGGTTTTGCCAAAAAGCCTATCAGGCCCAATGGCCCAATCATCTCAACAACCACTGCCAGCAACAGATGAAGACCAAAGCAGCACCAGCCCAACTCCTCCAGAAACCTTGGCAGAAAAAATCAAGAAGAAACAAAAGGCCAAGTCCAGCTCAAAAATGGTCAGCCTAACCAAAACCAAGAAAGCAAAATCCAAACCAGACCTTGAGCAGTTTAACCTGTGGCTTAACAACTACCTTAATATTTTTAAATATTTCTATGGTGAGTTCATTAAGATTACTTTTAGGTTGAGTTAAGTAGAATGTCCAAGCCCATTAAGTACAACAATTTCTTTCCACCAAAACCCACCAAATAAACACACATACAGATATCCATTGAACTAATATGAAAGATAACCAAATTTTTCAAAAGAAAAAGAATGTACAACCTTTTATGCTATTTTAGAACACTTAAAATTTCCCACCAATAAACACAATAGTAGAAAAGCATATTACTAATTCATACAAGTATGCAAGGTAATGAATTAAAGTCCTATTGATAAGAATAAAGAAAAATTGTCAAGATTAGTGTGCAAAAATATTAGTGCTGACTTGAAAAATTGTCAAGATCAGTGCGCATTATAAATATTTTTTGTTTAATATGGAAAAATTGTCAAGATTAGTTTTAGCGAAGTTGCTTCAAGCACTAAGCGGTTAGCCTTGCTTTGAAATCAAATATCCATAGAGAAATAATAAATCGTTAACCATTTTGCTGGGAAGCCTTTTGAGATAAATGGACGTAGTTCTTGGTGGTATGCTTAATAATCTTCCTGTCACCACTCTATGTGCTGACTTGAAATCCAAACAAATCTTAAGAATTTACTTGGGGCTTTGTGGGCAATAGTTAAACCAAATATTGGAATCCAACATGTCGATTTATTTCTCCGCTTTAAACTTCAAATATTTAAAATCTAAATTCTTTTTGAATTTTTCTCAGAATATAATTCCTTTTGGTTTTCCTTTGGGATCTTTGTATGTTTACTTAGATTGGAGATTCAAAGGCAGCACAAACTTTTTCTAAAAAATTGAAAGAGTTAACCCAATCAAATACATTTTTAGGTATGCAAAAGGGATGGTTCAACTTTTAGTAACTTTTTTTTAAAATTTATTTATTTATTTTTAATGTGATGAGATCAATTATTTATGTTATGAGATTAACTCTTAGTTAGATGATATATAATTGATTTTTATGTGATGAGGTCAATTATTTATTTATTTTAAAATTGTGACTCTTTCATTAGGCTCATTCTTATATTGTCATTGTGTTGGTTTTGAGAAAAATGGATTTTGATTTTACTCTATTTCATAATCTTTCAATCTGCTTATGATTACTGTGTGTATGCTAAGAATTGGAACAAGTGGGAACAAAACTTAAAAAATTGGGTACTAATTGATTAGGAGGAATGCTTCATGTTATGTTATGACAACGCTCTTGATTTCCTTTTAAATAAATGAAGTACTGATTTAGAAGGATTGTTTTTGTTCTATTGAGGTAAGAAACGTCTTCTATCCCTTTCTTATACTTTTTCCTATACATGGTTGGGTTGCTGCATATAGCGATCCCGGGTTTACCCTTGTTGTACAGTGATCCGGACTTGGGTCCGTAGATGTTGGTAGTTGTTCTTTATCTTGTTTACATCCTTTTTACTTCGTATTTGAGTTATAGAATGTGTTGGGCAGGTTTGTTACATGTTGGTTGAGTTTAGAAACCAAAACTAGTTGCCCAGATTTTTGGCCTGTCCGCTCGAGCGGGGGTGTTGGCGCTCGAGCGGGGAATACACCCATCCAGTATTTCTTGTGAAGTGTTGTACGCTCGAGCGTGGGTTTGGCCGCTCGAGCGGGGTTGTGTGAGTTCCGCTCGAGCGTAGAGTTGGGAGCTCGAGCGGAGGCCTGGTTCTGTAAAAGTGCTGGGAGAGTGCATTCTGCGCTCGAGCGGGAGTTGGTGCGCTCGAGCGGAAGTCTGTGAGTTACGCTCGAGCGGAGTGTTTTACGCTCGAGCGGACCACTGGGTTTTAGCTCCGTGTTTTGACTTTTCAAATCACTTTTTCACTTTCTCTTCTCTCTCCTACTTTTCCAAAAACACCATTGTTGAGCCTCTCACTCTAGATACTACCTTCTCTCTAGGTTTTGATCTAGTATGAGTGATTTGCTCACCTTTGGCCTTTACAAAAAAGTTGTTGATCGTCGAGGGCTATATTTTAATTTGAAAATTTTGAGTTTTGGAGCACGTTGGGTTTTGTCACCTTCTCCTTTTTGGCTTAAACTTCGAGGTAGGGATATCCTACTCCTCTCTATGGATTTTGTCTTTAAATTTTGGTATTTTGAGATGTTGGGCTTGGTTTGGTAATTTTGTGAAAGTTTGGGGCTTTTGTGTAATTTTACAAAAGTTGGGGTTTTTATTCATAATAAACCTAGATGCATGTTTGGCATGGAGAAATGAATTGATGCTAAATCATTGATGAAAATGGGACCTAAGGGTTGAAATGGTAATTATGGAAAATGGCCTAATTACATTGTTTAATTAATTGGGATAATTAATTGGGAGAAATGAGGAAATGAAATGTTGATTGAATATCCATTGTGCATTTATTTTCTGTTTAGAAATAACTGCTTTGGGCTATCGGTGGAGGATAGTCGTGATTGTTGTAGACAATGCATGATGATTAGGCAAACTGAAATTAATCAATGAAATGTGTCATGGAACTTGACGGTTGATAGAATACATTAACTGTATGTATTGGGTGATTGTATATAGAACCATTGTGTTTGTATACGTTATGTGTAGAGGAGGAGATAGGGGATGTACTCCGCCGTTTAGGGGAAGATAGGGGATGTACCTCTAAACCGGATAGTGTTGGGAGAAGATAGGGGATGAACTCCGTAGATACAGCTCATATGCTTGTCTAGAGAAGTGAAGATAGAGCTTATATGCTTATCTTTGTGATGTGTGGATATAGCTTTTATGCTTATCTGTGGATATTGTTGTTATACATATCTGTTGTAGAATGTGGATATAGCTTTTATGCTTATCTGTGGATATTGTTGTTATACATATCTGTTGTAGAATGTGGATATAGCTTATTTGCTTGTCTGAGAATGTGGATATTGTTGTTATACATATCTGTTGAGCATGTGGGTAGTGCTTATATGCCTATCTGTTGGAAAAGGGGAAATGAAAAGTAAATGGGGACTTGTAAGTCGTTTGACATAAATATATGATTTATGTGATTGTATCAGTGTTGGCCATCTATCAATTGCTAATCTTTTAGTCAATGTTCATGGTTGGTTTAATGTATTTCTACTGGGCTGTGGCTCACCCTATATGAGAATATCATTTTCAGGTGCAGGAAGCATGCCACCTCCAAGGACATAGCTTGGGAGGCTAGAGGCGGACATACTTTTGTCGCTTAACTTTTGATGTATTACATGTAACTTCAAGCCAAGGGCTTAATGTGTAAACGAGTTAGTACTCTTTTGTTGTAACCAAGTGTTAACTTGGAAAGCTGTAAGCCCGTAGGGCATTTTGTTATGATGTTAACATGTAATACTTATGTAATGGAACTCTAAGGAATAAAGGAATGTGGTTAGTTTATATGTAAATGCATGTCTTATCAGATGGGTTTAATGTTGTTATTTTGAGGGCGTTACACTGCAACATTGTGTTCTTGCTGCCCAGGTGAAGAAACCACACTGGTTGTCCTACCTAGGTGCTGCCACTGCCACAATATTGTTGTGCCCAGATTTTGTTGTCAACAGGGGTGCTTTATTATTTAAGACTCATTTCAACCATATAACAAAGTATTAGTGAACTGAATGTCATGGTGAAAAACACTTGGTTTGTCCATGGGTTGTTATGTTTTTGTTGTATGATATGGTGTAAATGAAGAGAAACTGTATATCAGTTTCCTCTGTGTGTATGTCCACCATTTAAAACTGCTGTCAGGGTAACTGAAAAGGTCAATTTGAAATTTCCATAAAGCTGATGAGAGATATGAGCAGCTTGAGTTTCAAAAAAAAGTTTCCCGTTCCCATTAGATGCTCCATGACACCTCATGGAAGGTAACAGCTATGTTTTTTCTATTTTTAATGCCAATGGAAAATGGTCCAGTGTTGTTACTCTCACCAGAAAACTATTTTGTTTGACTTCTTATGATGCCATCCTATAGGTGCCCTCTCAGATTTTATCATGATCTTTTTTGGCCTCAACACCCAATTATGGTTTTGCAGTATATTTTCAGGATGTGTTTTGGTTTTCATATGCAATTTAGTGGGGAAGGAAAAAAAAAATTGAAGGCATTAAATGATGTTTTAGCACAAACCAAACTTGGGTTTTGTTGATTTGTTCTAATTTGCTGCTAATCTCTCTTAGGATTGGTTCTAACTATTTCTTTCAAGCTATGCTGTTAGCTAACTGTTTGCAGGTTTGGCTGGCCTCTTTTATAGAGTGTGTTGAGTGATGTGAGCCAAAAATACTCTTTCTTGATTGACAATTTTATTTGTGGATTTAATGATATTTTTCATTGTTTATGCTAAAACTGTATCTTTTAATATAGTCACGTATGATACAGTCGCTATGAAAGAAATAATTATAACTTCATTATCAAGTATGGCCCCATGTAGTTATAATTTTTGCATCTGTAACTAGTATGTTTCAGTTAAATCATCATATGACAGCATATGATAGTAAATTTTATGCATAGCATGGTACCCCAAACATTGGATCACATAACTAACTTGGAAAAAATAGAATTCATCTACCCATATCACCAAATTATTATCCACAGAAACCCAAAAAAAACATTTAAAAAAAATTCATCAACAGCCACATGAACATTGAACAAATATCTAATATAAAATCAAAACAAAATCTAATAAAAGCAATTTTTTTAACTTTTTTTTTTCTTATTCATCCTTACAACAGAGAAAAAAAAAAAAGAGCAAAATTATGCAAGATCTCATTGAGACATTTAAATAAACACTAGCATGTCATTATATAAAATCACAACATAAATACAATAATAGTAAATCACAATTAACCCTTGATATTAAAAGATGAAAATTAATACATTCATGGGTTAAAAGATTAGATTTTCATATTTTATCAAGTTTTATACAAAGATCATAAATAAGAGAGAAAAATAGAGGTCTTTTGTGTGTGAGAGTGAGAAAGAGAGAAAGAATACCTAACAAACTCAGTAGATTGTAGAAGATGAAAAAACTGCAAATTTGTGGTGTAGATGTTAGATAAGAGTGGTGTGAAAGATGAAGAATGAAAAACCCTGGCTTCATTATTTCACTCCCGTCTCTTTATCCTGCCAAAACTGATTTTGCTTCACCAATCTTAGATTTGTTCGACTTGTGGATTGGGGTATCTAACTCAGATTTGTTGGATTCATGTATTGGATTGCTTCACCAAAATCAATTTTATCCCATAGCTACTCTAATTCATTTGGTGTAGTTTAGTGATTTTTTTCCTTCGCTTTCCCGTAAGTCTCAGTTTCTCTGTTTTTATCAAATCTATACTATATATATATATATATATATATATGGAGAATTAGTAATGAAGTGTTAAATTGGTATACCAAAAGTTAATTAATTAATTTATTTTGAAATGATTTTGTTCACATTTTAGTGTCAAAATAAATAAATAGCAACTTGGGTACATACACTCTTAATTAGATTAATCTTAAGTTTGTATCAATTTGGTCCAATTGATAATACCGTTAGTATTTTTGACGAAAAATGATTACTAAATTGGTTGAGATTAATTTATTGAATTGAGCAAATCTATAATTTTGCCTCTAAAAGAATGACATATGCATGTTTTTCATAAAAAAAAAAAATGCTAACAATTAGGGCAAATTACATTGTTAGTCCTCTATTTTTGGCTATTGTGTCATTTTAATTCCTGTAATTTCAATTAAATCGATTTTGACACTAAGTTTTTTATTTTGACTCAAATTAGTAACTTTATCGGTATATAGGAGAGCAATTTCAAATTTTATTATATTGAGTTGAATTTATTTGAGCTCAATTTTGTACATGTGGCTAAGTACAGTTGAAAAACATATTATATTGAGCTCAATTTATTTGTTTATATTTATTTTGTGCATTTTAAAAATTTTGGAAGTATATTGGCAATTTTTTTAAAAAAAAAATGCCATTAGATAACTTGGAAAGTTTTTGACTTAGTGGCAGTTCTCAAAATGCCATAAAAAGTAACTTGCACCTACTTAGTTTAGTGACATTTTTGAAAAAATGCCATTGCTACTACAGTTTAGTGGCATTTGTTGATAAATGTCACTAAATTAATTTCTTGTGTCATTTTTTTATAAATGCCATAAAATTTATGTGGCATTTTTTTATTGAAATGTCACTAGAGCCTTATATGTTTGTGGTTTTGTGACATTTTTCTAAAACGTGTCAGCAAATATTATTTTTGTGACATTTTTTTAAAAAATGCCTTATAATTATTTTTTATTTTTTATTTCTTAACCAAATTAATTTTTAATTTTTAAATTTTTTTTTTCTAAAAATCAAACCATACATAGCCTAAGAATCTTTTAATAAGTCATTTCTTACATTGGTAACTTATTTAATTGTTTGTTAATTTTACGAGATTTTTACCATCTGAAATCTGTTTGGTAACTATTTCGTTTTTAGTTTTCAATTTATATTTACAAAAATTTTAAAAATTGTTATAAAAACTTGTTTGATAATTTTTTTGGTTTTATAAATGGTTGTCTTAGTTTGTAAATTTGAGGAAAAAACGTAAATTCAAAAAATGAGTTTACGTTGGTTTTTAAACAGATATTTAAAAATTTTACTAACAACTTTTTTTTTCAAATAATTTTTTTTCCAATTAATTTTTTTTTTCAATGAATTTTTTTCCAACTACTACTAACCGAGAGGGCAATTGGTAATGCCACTTTAAACCTTAGGGAGGGGATTGTAATTCTAAAATGTGAGGGGTGTCAATGTAATTTACCTAGTGAGGGCAAAATTGATATTTAAAAAAATTAAATTGCTAAGGGGGGAATCTGTAATGAAACTTTAAATCTCAGGGGAGGAGATGTAATTTTCAAAAGATGAGAGGGGAACTATAATAAACATATACCTTAGGGGGTGTCAGTGTAATTTACCATAAAAATATTAACAAGTAGGGCTAATTACACTATTAGTCCCGTTATTTTGGCTATTATGTCATTTTAGTCTTTGTAATTTCAATTAAATCGATTTTAACCTTGAATTTTTTATTCTATCTCAAATTGATCCAATTTATAGCATTTTTTTTTATGACAAATGGAACCTGTCATCGATGACGGAGCAAAACAAAATACTTGGTCAATTCAATGACTAAGCCTTAACCAATCCAATGAAAAATTTCTATTAAAGACCCTAAAGCTGTTATTAATTCGAATAAATTGACGTAAAATCTAAACTTAAGTGTCAAAAGCGAATCGATTAAAACTATATGGAAGAACAAAATGTAAGGATTATTGATGTAATTTACCCAACAATTATAAGCAATTGAAAGACATTGAGATAAATTCGTAAATTCAGAGTGAAAATCGAGTTAATTGAAACTAGAGGGACTAAAATTCATGAAACTTTATCATTGTACAGGAGAGCAATTTGAATTTTTTTTTCTCCTATTTAGTCATATAAAGTCGTTGATCAATTTTGTACATGTGAAAAGTACAGTTAAAAAAACATGTTATATTGAGTTTAATTTATTTTGTGCATTTTAAAATTTTTGAAAATATATTGTCATTTTTTGTTTTTCCATAAAATGTCATTATATAGCTTGGAAAGTTTTTGGCTTAGTGGCATTTCTCAAAATGCTATAAAATATTGTTCATGACACTTTTCGCCTAATGTCATAAAAAATAACTTGCACCTACCTAGTTTAGTGACCTTTTTTTAAAAATGTCATTGCTACTAAAGTTTAGTGGCATATGTTGATAAATGTCACTAAACAAATTTCTTGTGTCATTCTTTTATAAAATGCCATAAAATTGATATGACATTTCTTTATTGAAATGTCACTAGAGCCTTATATGTTTGTGGTTCAGTAGCATTTTTCTAAATGTGTCACCAAATATTTTTTTCGTGGCATTTTCTGAAAACATGCCACTAATATAGTGTCACTAAAGTGTGTTTTTATTGTAGTTTTGTGACACTTATTTATTGAAATGTCACTAGAGCCTTTTATGTTTGTCGTTTAGTGGCAATTTTCAAAAACATGCCACCAAATATTATTTTTGTGGCATTTTCTAAAAATATGCCACTAGTGTAGTGCCACTAAAGTGTGTTTTTGTTGTAGTGTCCCCACTACGCCACGAGTCTACTTTAAGTCCTTCTAACACCTGAAAATGATAAACAACTAAGTCAGTTGATAGCTCAATGAGTAGCAACATGGATAGTAAATACAGTTTTGAAAATAGGGTTCAATTTCAAAATAAGATATATATCACAGAAACTAGATTGGCACACAGTCTGGTAAAGACAATCTGTTTCAAAAAAAAGGTTCCACAATTCAACAGTTAAAATACTTATGTCTCTCAAGAACATGATAAATGACATTTTTCACTTAAAACAGATTACAACATGAATACCAATAATTTTCTGGGCACCAAGAAATAACAAGTAACATGCCACACAGTTCTCAAGGCTATAAGTCCATTGGATCCAATACCGAACTAAAAGTCATCCTTAGGGTGGCAACCCGGGCCTTTTCTCTAAGACGATCTGATTGAAGGTCACCTAGCCTAACCTAGGTCTTTTCCTTACAATCGTTGAGCACTAAAGTCATCACAGCCCAACTCGGATCTATTTCTTAGTGGACAGAGTCACCACACATAGTGGAATAATTTCCCTGGACTAAAATATATAGACGATCTCAATAATCAATACACATCAGTTTCGCAAAACATGGTAGTTCACCATTATAAACATGAGACCAAAACAAATAGTTTACAGTATGCCAAGTTCACACATGTTTCAGAAATAATTTGATTCTATCGATAATATAATAATTTATCTAAACAGTTTAGTCCTGAAACAACAATTTAATTTTTCAATAGTTCAGGGTAGGGGAACATTTATAAAAATATATAGCATGAAACTACTCACCTGAAAACGGAATAATGAAATCCTCAAAAAGAGTACAAAAGTCCAACTAGTGCCCTGATCCTAGTATGAAAACTACACATTACTATTAATTTAAAAATACTAAAGAGAATAATAAACTAAGTATTCCACTGTCACGACCCGAACCCGCCCCCATGGGTTAAGGACGTAACCGGCCAGTAATCCTGAGATTACCTACGGCCTCAAACCAAAATAGACATAAGTCAACAGAGTAGAGGGGCCAAACGGAAGCAATAATCAAAAACTTTGTCCATAGAGCCGTGCTTATATGCACTTCAAAACAACCCAAACTCAAATACATTAATAACCCACATCAAAAGTACAGTACCATAAAATTTCTTACAGACAAGATCATCCAATTAAGTCAACCCATGACAGACTATTTATAATTATACATAAAGTCTTTGCTGGCAAGACAAAATATAATTACATAGCAAAAAGGCAAGGTTAGGTCTCAAGAGTGAGACATAAGGCTGACTTCCTCAAAACTTGTATTTTTCCTAGCAGACTTCACTGGGGCTGGGTTTGGACTTTCCTTGGCTCACCTACAAACACATGAATGAGCGTGAGCGATAGCCTAGTAAATAATATCAAATACAGAAGTCATATAAACAATATGTAGAACAACATACTCCAAACGGCCTTGGGCCCAATTCATATTCCTACTTAACATATGTACATTTATACAGAGTTTAGATCAAGTGACTGTAGTTCTAAAAATATTGGCCTTTGGCCCATACTGATTTCCATCTACGTCAAAACGGCCTTCGGCCCATTTAGTCTTGTCAAAACGGCCTTCGGCCCATTCATCTGTGTCAAAACGACCTTCGGCCCATTCATTCTTGTCAAAACGGCCTTCAGCCCATTCATTTATATCAAAACGGCCTTTGGTCCATTCATCTGTGTCAAAACGGCCTTCGGCCCACTCATTCATGTCAAAACGACCTTCGGCCCATTCATTTATATCAAAACGGCCTTTGGCCCATTCATCTATGTCAAAACGGCCTTCGGCCCATTCATTCTTGTCAAAACGGCCTTCGGCCCATTCAGTCTTGTCAAAACGGCCTTCGGCCCACTCATTCATGTCAAAACGGCCTTCGGCCCATTCATTTATATCAAAACGGCCTTTGGGCCATTCATCTGTGTCAAAACGGCCTTCGACCCATTCATTTATATCAAAACGACCTCTGGTCCATTCATTTATTCGTATCAGGCTTTTGTCCACGATCCCAATTAGCAAATTCATAAGGCTTATAAGGGAATAACAATTAGACATTCACAAGCTTTTAAATATTGATATTACTCACAGTGATCGGCTTGTGGATTTGCCCTGGAGCTTGACCCTACACATTTCATGAACACAAAAAGGGTCACTAACAGTTCAACCCGTTCTTTGCTTCATACGTTCCTCATTAGTCTTTATTCATATCTCATTAATTCATTTACAATGCTTAACATATGCCTAAGAGTGCTTACAAGTGAAAGAGAATGGAAAACAAAACTCAGAATGTAAAAACAGAATCTCAGAAAACAGGGTCCCCGCTCGAGCGTGGACTTACCCGCTCGAGCAGACCCCTGTACTGGATATAGGAAATTTAAGCTCGAGCGTTAAATCTGGCGCTCGAGCGGAAGGCCTCTTTACATGGCTCCCCGCTCGAGCGCGAACTTACCCGCTCGAGCGCGAACTTACCCGCTCGAGCGGAAGCCATGCCTGCAAAAAGTTCTGGATGTCTCATTTTTACGCTCGAGCGTGACCTAGGACGCTCGAGCGGAAGTCCATCCTACATAGCTTCCCGCTCGAGCGTGGACTTACCCGCTCCAGCGGACATCAAGGTCTGCAGAAAAAAATACTGGGAACACGTATTTCCCGCTCGAGCGGCCATCACCCCGCTCGAGCGGAATTCAAAATTCTGGAAAACCCAGAATGTGTTCTTGAGCTCCAATTCGGTTTTCAAGCCACAATACTTGCTCGCAATGGCCCAAATCTCAATATAATCATATCAACATGGTACTAATGCAAGATTATAACATTATAGAGCTCAATTTCTTGATTTATCTACATGCATGTCCCAAATGTGTCAAACTCAACACCAACATAACAAACTCATGCATTCAAGCTCATATCTTCTCAAATTGTACATGCATGTGATGAATTAGCCACACTCTCAACTTAGGTAACACAAATGGTGATCAAGACGTGAGTTTCCTTTAACATTTCACATGGATTATACACATTTGTGCTCAAACATGCAATATCAAGGTGATTTCCTACATGCATGCATATATTAAGCTTCAATTCAACAAATACAACCCAATTTCATTTTAACCTTACTCTTGATCACCAAATTAGCTTGAACACACAAAATAACAAACTAGACTCCAAGAATCACTCACCTAGAAGCTTTGATCTCCTAAGCTCTAGTCAATTCTTAAGCTAAATCTCCAAGATTCCCAAGCTTTAGGCCAAATTTGCACAATTCTCTCCTCTCTCACTCTAACAGCCGGCCTTGTCTCTCTCTAGAGAGTTGATTAGCCCAAATGAAGTTAAAGGAAGGGAATTGAGTGTAACATGCCTTTACATAAATCCCCACTCAGAATATAATAATAATAATAAAGTAAGTTGGCATTATTCATCAATTTAATCGATTTAATCTAATCCGAATCAATTTCTAATTAAATTTCACCGTAGGCTCCAAAAATTATGCCAATCACGATGGCGTAATCAATTTCGGGTTCTGTGGCCGATAAGGCCCTCAATTTAATTTTCAAAACAGATTATTCAGACAGGTATTCCTACGGTGAACAGATAAGACTTCAAAATCACAAACATTCACATAATGGCACATAAAATCATGCTAAACACATAATCATACTCAAATTAAGGACCAATTAGCATATTACGGGACAGGGGTATCACAGCTTGTTGGTAGCTGATATTAGGCCTTTCTAGGAAAATGATTTCTCTTTTGTTTTCGATGTATCAAAAGATAAAAAAGAAAAAGAAAAAAAAAAGAAAAAGAAAAAAAAAAAAAAAAAAAAAAAAGCACATGGCCTTACATCCCAAATTGCTTTAAAAGACCTTATGCATCAAACAACTGTTCTCTCCGTCTCAAAATAATAATTTCTTTTGGGGGAATTCAATTTTTTTTGATAGTACAATTATTACACTTTAAAAATATTGATTTTGCAAAACTACCCTTTGACAGTATTTTTTTTTTTTTGGAATATCAAGTGTCATAATTATATTTTTTATATTGTTAATGAATTTAAAAAAAGTGTAAAATAAGAAATTCATATTATTTTAATCCTTAAGTTTTAAAAATGATCTAATATTTTAGAATAATAAAAAATAAAATAACACATTAATATTTTAAAACGGAGGGAGTAATAAAAGTGTGACACTTTTGCACAAACTATTTAGAGAACTTTATGCTAATTTCCACTACTGTTTTCCTCCCTAGTCAGTGTTGAAAATTGAATTCTATTATATGGTAGACTTTTTACATACTAGGAATAAATTTATGAAAGCAGACCTAGTTGTCATTTGATAAAAAAAAATTTAGTTGATTGTTTGGAGTTGAGATTTTTTTAATTTAGAATTAAAAAATTTATTTGGCAATTTTTTTTTTTGACTTTTTTTATTTTTGTTAAAAAAAAAAAGAAATGATTATGATTTTAATGTGATATTTTATTTCATTAATTTATTTAATTTATTTTATTTTTTATATATTTTTTTTAATCTTAGCTGGGGTAGCCATATGAAACCTAGCAACTAACACTTGTGCAATGGCAAGTGTTCTTCATCCCAATTTTGTGGCGGTAATTCATCCCAATTTTGTGGCGGTAATTAATTTTTTTTTTTTTTGATTGAGAAAAAGGAGATTTTGAGGTGTTATCACGACCTCCAGAGGCCTAGGCCCAGTGGTTTGGAACTGCTTGATTTAAGCCAATTTATAGGAAGGGACCCACCACCGAGGCACCAGTGGAGCGCCTCACCCGCCCCAACCATGGCCAAGGTTCGATCGGAGTACAATGCGAGGTCTCCGAAGAGAACCCCTAGAAAATTCAGGATTTTCGCGCCCCCCAAGAGTCGAACTTGACTCATGTTGGTGGAAGGCAAGGCCTTCACCACTGGGCCACCACCCTCAGTGGTTGTGGCGGTAATTAATTTGAGTCAAGAAATTGAGTTGTGGTTTGTCAAAAAAAAAAAAAAATTTAATTAGCTTTTTGAAGTTGGAACTTTTTTAGTCTGAAATTAAAAAGCTTATGTGATCTGATTTTTTTTAAAATTTTTGTGAAAGAAAAAATATAATAATTATGATTTAAATATAATATTTTATTTTATTAATTTTTTAATTTATTTTATTTTTGGGGTTGCTTGGAATGTCCTAAATAAGTATACTTTTTGAATTTTTGAACTAAAAAGTAGAGAAAAAAATATGATTGTTTGGGATAACTTTTTAATTTTTTACAAAAAAAAATGTGTATTAAAATATTATATAAAATAACAAAATTACCATTTTTCCCTAAATATATAATTGCCTACTGACAATGATGGTACCGTCATGCATACAGTTGGCAGCAAGATGTATAGGATCAGATTGTCTACGGTGTTGTTTGGACTGGACGGTATTGTTCAACCCATAGGGACCCGCCATGGGTCCTGTTTTGATAATTGAAATTATTCAATGTGTAAAACTCGTCGAGTATTATATTCTTATAAAAAATCACGTTGATCGAATATCGATAGCTATCTGATCGGATTAGTTTTTTGTCAAGCGTTACTTTGTGCACCGTCCATTTTTTTTTATACAAAGCTGATTTAATCATATAGTTATCGATGCCCGATCAAAATGAATTTTTACAAGCATATAGTACTTGACGAGTTCTACACATTGAACAGTTCAGATTATTAAAATGGGACCTGTGATGGGCCCCCACGGGCTGAATAGTGATAACTTTTTGACTCGTACTTTTTTGTACCAGCAGCCCTGCAGACAGCAGCACATCACTTCAGACCATCTTTTTGACTTGTAATTTGTTTTGTAAATTTATTTTTTTTATATTTTTTTTAATAGTGATAACTTTTTGACTTTTTTAATATTTTTTTTGACTTTTTATCATTTTTCATAAATGCTAAACTAGTCCTTAATTCAAACCCAACCCAACCCACACCACGCAGCCAAATGAAGCTTGAATTTCTTCATAAAAAAGTAGGAGTAAAATGCCTACTTACAATCTCTTGTAGATTTGTAGATTTGTAGATTTTTCTGATCGGATTAGTTTTTTGTCAAGTGTTACTTTGTACACCGTTCTTTTTTTATACAAAACTGATTTGATCATATAGTTATCGATATCCAATCAACATGATTTTTTACAAGCATGTAGTACTCGACGAGTTCTACACATTGACGGTTCAGATTATCAAAACGGGACCCGTGATGGCCCCCACGGGCCAAACAGTGATAACTTTATGACTTGTACTTTTTTTATACCAGTAGCACTGCAGACAGCAGCACATCACTTCAGACCATCATTTTGACTTGTAATTTTTTTTTGTAAATTTATTTTTTTAGTAATTTTTTTTTTTGTGAATAGTGATAATTTTTTGACTTTTTATCTTTTTTTATAAATGCCAAACTAGCCCTTAATTCAAACCAAACCCAGCCCAACCCACACCACAAAGCCAAATGAAGCCTGAATTTCTTCATAAAAAAGTAGGAGTAAAATGCCTACTTACAATCTCTTGTAGATTTGTAGATTCTTCTGATCGGATTAGTTTTCTGTTAAGCGTTACTTTGTACACCGTTTTTTTTTTTATTATTATTTATATAAAACTGATTTGATCGTATAGTTATCGATATCCGATGAACATAATTTTTTATAAGCATATAGTATTCGACAAGTTCTATGCATTAAACGGTTCAAATTATCAAAAAAGAACCCGTGATGAGCGCCCACTGGCCGAATAGTGATAACTTTTTGACTTATATTGTTTTGTACCAGCAACACTGCAGACAGTAGCACATCACTTCAGACCATCTTCTTGACTTGTATTTTTTTTTTTGTAAATTTATTTTTTTATATATATTTTTTTATTAATAGTGATAACTTTTTGAATTTTTTAATAACTTTTAACTTTTTATTTATTTTTATAAATGCCAAACCAACCCTTAATTCAAACCAAACCCAACCCAACCCACACCACACAGCCAAATGAAGCCTGAATTCCTTCATAAAAAAGTAGGAGTAAAATGCCTACTTACAATCTCTTGTAGATTTGTAGATTCACATCGTTCAAACTTTCACTTGATGGCAAGAGATTGAGTAAAGGAAAATGTTATAGATTATAAATTTTTTATTAAATAAATGATTAAATATGTTATATGAGTGTGAGATCTATAAAAGTGTAGATTATATATTTATATGAGAGATTTGGTCATTTATTTGATAGAAAATTTAGTATCTTTAGCATTAATCTTGAGTAAATTAACCTTCGTTTGGGATGTAGTTTGACTTTTTGGCTATTTTAACCTGGACAAAAAAACCTTGTTTTGGATAAACTTTTTGACTTTTTTTATTTTTGTAAGAGAAAAAATAAAATGATTATAATTTAGATGTGACATTTTATCTTATTAATTTTTAACCTATTTAATCTTTACGCCGAACATAGCCTTTTACTTGTTAGGCTAGCCAGCACAACCTATTCTTAAAATTTGAACAAAGTGATTCATTCCCCTAAAACTAGAGCTCTAATTGAGCTTTAGTAATGTAAAAAATCAAAAAAAAAAAAAAAAAAAGGTCAAAACATCACATCAGATAGGGCCCACACACATATTAGAGTTATTAAAACTTCTTTTCTAGAGCTCCCAAATATTTAAACATAATTTATAATACAAGAATTATAAACCTATTTGGCTATGTTTGGCATGTTATTTTAGTCACAAAAATATAAAATTAGTTAAAAAATCAATAAGACAAAATGTCATATTCAAATCATAATGATTTTATTTCTTTTCTCACAAAGATCAAAAAAATCAAAAAATTTATTATAAACAAAACTTTTTAATCTCAAAAACCAAAAAAAAAAATTAAAAAAAAAAATTAAAAAGCATCTGTTATCCTGAGTGAAGGCTGAAGCATAATGAGAAAAAAACTAAAAAATTAAAAAGCATCTCTTATCCTGAATGAAGGCTGGAGCACAATAAGATAAGTATTTACGATACCGCAACATACATTGGCGGCATTAGTATAATATAAGATAATGTGGGTGGCTCATTTATTTATTTTTTATGATAGAAGCAAGTTGTGTCCTGATTATTTAGATGATTGAATATGTTTTAAGGTAGGAATTATTCTTTTTGGTCAGATGATTAGCATCCACATGTTTATTCACTTTTAATCATTGTAGAGTAACCATAGTGATTTCTTTAATTAGTGTACGGAGACAAATTAGCAATATACAAATATTGTTTATAACTGGTTCTTTATCAATTTCATTATTTATCACTTTTCTCCTTCTATTTGGTTCATTAGAATTAAATAAAATAATAATTTCTTAAGTTTTCTTGTGAAATGGCTAATCCTTTGAAGTGGTGAAAGATGATACATTTGTAATATATTTGTTATTATTACTTTATTCTAAGGATTGTTTTGGAAATAAATTATTTTAGTTGATTTTTAAATTTTTAAATTTTTATAAAAAGATGTATACAAAAATAAATAAAAAAAGGGTTGAGTTTTTTGGTAATGACTATTTTGACTATTTTAAATGGTCTCCAAACTTAGGCTAAATTAAATATAAAATAACAGTTTTGCTACAGAGCTCTAATTAAAGCTGCTCTAAAGCAGCTCTAATGAGCTAGCACCACATAAAAAAAAAAAAAAAAAAAAACAACAACAACAACAACAACAGTGAGGTAAAAAATAAAACATGAGGGAAAAAAAGACAAATTAATGCTCCATTAAAGCTCTCTTTTTAGATGTCTCATTCATTTTTTTAAAATAAAAATTTTGATTGAATGATCATTTTATTTTACTTCATTTCTGTGAACCAAACGCCACATCAACGTATCGCATGATCACCTCCATTATTTGGAAGCCTATTATATTTGGGGAGACTTTTAAATTGGAGATAACCTTGTCTGTAGTCTAGTTTTGAACTAGACGGTGTAGTTAGTTCTCTTTGAGAATATAAGTTAATAATAGTTTAAGTTTTTAAATAAGTTAGTAATCAATAATTCAATATGATAGTAGAGTAGATAATATATCTCATGTTTAAATTTCACTACTTATTTGATAATTAAAAATATTTACATGTGTAGAAAAATTGATAGCATCGGAACTTTAAAAAATAAACAATTCATACTATTTAAATGAAACCCGTGACAAGCGTAGAGCCCAAACTATATTAGCATATTTAAATCTTGGAGTAGAGGCAATCTAATTCCTTTAAATTAGCCTCTAACCAATGTTGTTAATACCATACTAGTCAATGTATTGTATTTATCATATATATGTGTGAATGTATTATTTTGAAATTATTAATATAAATATTATATGTATATGATGTCTTGCATTTCTTATAAGTTTATTCTAAACGTTCACTTGTAATCGATGTTAGATATCAGTAAGCTTATGTTTCTCTTTTTCTTTTTTTTTTTGTGAAGAAAATATCAAAAAAGTGGAGAATTGAAAAAAAAATTTCAAAATAAGGAACTTAAAAGCCTTTCTTGCATAAATTTATGCATCAATAACTTGTACTTTCATCATTTTAAATTTACTTTGTCTATCTTTCATTGTTTTGAAATTCTCCATTTTTTTGTTTTTGTTTTTGTTTTTGTTTTTATTTATTTGTTGTTACTATACCTTTTATTATTCACAAACTTTCAACTACAATTGGAATACGAATATAAGTGGTAGAAAATGAAGAGACACAAAAACAAAAGCTAATGTAAGCAAATTATTTGAGATGAATAATATAATCAATGTACCAGGCTTATCCTCAAGCAAAGCAAAGCTTACCTTACAGAGACAACTTTTCATTTTTTGCATGGCTAATATTCTCAATAAACTCTATAATTTAAACTGTTTGAATTATCAAAAAAAAGTTCAATATGAACTCCCATTAGCAGTCACAGAAGGTTGCACCCCAGGTTCCTTGTCCACTATGACTGGCCTAGTTTGGGAAGACTAAATAAGTGCACTTTTTGACTTTTTATGAAATATGGGTTGGGTTTGGGTTGGGTTTGAAGTGATGTGTTAGAGAGGTGATGTGACTTAAATAAGATGATGTGACTTAAATAGGATAGTGACTTTTTGACTTTTTGTCTTTTTTGTCTCATGCCAAACTTGGCCAGAGTTAACCTCTTCTTAATGAGGAGTTGAATTAAGAGACAAACTTTATAAGGGTGAGGAAACTAGCTCCTATAAATACTAATCTAACAACTAATTTTAGCTGATAAAAACAAAAAAGAGTAAATTACACTAACACCCCTTGAGATTTGAGTTTAATACATTCCACACCTGACATTTAGAAAATTACATTCACAACCCTATGGTTAATAGTCTCATTTCACAAACTCCCTGCTTATATAAAAAGTTACAACTCCTGGTAGAAAAACAAAGAAAATTATATTTAAAAAGAAAAAAGCAAAGGAAAGGAAAGGAAAAAAATGAAAAGAAAAGAAGAAGTAAAACAAAACAAGAAAAGAGAGAGTGTATAAATTCAATATATTTTTGATACCAACGTTAATTCTGTATAAATAATTACAAAGATAGTTGTAACAATCCCGACTCATGATTAACTATTAAATCATGATTAAGGATGCCTAATAAGTAATTAAGATAAATTCTGAATCAATTGCATGTGTGTTGCATTATTTGTATTTCTATCTGCTCATCTTAGAAATATCTGTTTGTGTTTCTTTTGTATTCTGCAAATTGAAGGCTTTATTGGCATCCGATCACGAAATTGACTTAGGTTATGCAGTATTTGGAATTTTTAGTATTTTATGGTAAGTTTAATTTAAATTCGATTTAGAACCAAATAATTAGAATAAATAATGTCAATTAATTAGTCATTAAGTGAATTCCCTAATTAAGCTTATATAAGGCAATTGTTGACTTAAGGGCCATTACTTACACTCTCATTTCTCATCTTTTGGGTTCAAACGTGGAGGAGAGAGAGAGAGAGAGAGAGAGAGAGAGAGAGAGAGAGTAAGAAGAATTGAATCTAAGCTTGAGAATTGGTAAGACTTGGAAGGGAAATTAAAGAATTGACTTGTGAGCTCAAGCTATCTTTGCATAAACCATAATTGAGTACCTAAGGGAAGAAATCAAATCCTTAGTTGCGTAATTGAGTTAGTTCATGTAAGGATTCAAGTGGAAGAGGTAGATTTACATGAGAATTAAGCTAGAGTCAAAGAATTATAACTCAAACCATGCATGCATGTATAGTTCATGGCATTGAGAAGTTGATTTTAAAGAACTTCCCTCTTGCATGTCCGTATTTTGGTCTTGTTTTAAGAAGTCAACATGTCTTTGAGTTAAACACCTCATTTGATCATGTTTTAGAAGGTTGGAGTTCATGTCATTACATATATGTTGTGGTTTTAAAGTTTCAAGTTTGATTTTGAACAATTATCATGCTTTTGGGCTTTGATTTTGTGAAATGATTTTGAATTCCTAATGTTTTCCAAGTTTACACATGTTTCCTTAAGCTTTTGGCCCAAAAGAACATGATTTGTTGGGTTGAATTCGAGTTTCGAATCTTGGAAGAAAATCTGGAAATTCCAAAATTCTACTTCTTTGCTCAAACGACAGATTCTGCACTCGAGCGACCACTCTTTATTTTGCACTTCCGCTTAAGCGACCAAAAGTTGGCTCGAGCATAAAATGCATGTTCTCAGAAGTTTACAAGTTTTGCAGACCGCTCGAGTGACCAAAGTTGCGCCCGAGTAAAGACCTCAGTCTCACGCTTGAGCGACTATTGAGCGTGCGTCGAGCAAAAAATTCACACAACCAGTACTTTTGCAGAGTTTACAGACCGCTCGAGCGATGGAATTTGTGCTTGAGCGACTATCCTTATGTTTGAACCTCTGCTCGAGTGAAGAAAGCTGCGCTCGAGTGAAAACCTTGTTTTTATTCTAATTATTTGGTTCCAAATTGAATTTAAATTGAACCTACCATAAAATACTAAAAATTCCAAATACCACATAACCTAAGTCAATTTCGTGATCGAATGCCGATAAGGCCTTCAATTCGCAGAACAAAACAGAAACACAAATAGATATTTCTACGATAAACAAATAGAAACAAAAAATAATGCAACACACATGCAATTAATTTAGAATTTCATCTTAATTACTTGTTAGGCATCCTTAGTCATGGTCTAATAATTAATCATGAGTCAGGGTTGTTACAGTCTTCCCTCCTTAAAGAGTTTGATCCTCCAAACTTGAATTACCTTCATTTTGAAAGAATATCGGATCCAAAGGAAATAAATCAGGGTATCTCTTCATCATATCTTCTTCAGTCTCCCAAGTTGCATAAGTCCCTTCGTGGTTTTTCCAATCAACTTTCACTAATGGTATTTCTTTGTTCCTCAATCTTTTAATTCTACGGTTCACAATCTAAATTGTTCTCTCTTCGTACGTATAATCATCTTTCAGAAGCACATGGGTCGGCTCAATCACATGGTACGGATCCCGTAAATATTCCCAGAGCATTGAGACATGAAAAACATTATGCATATGTTCCATGACTGGCGGTAAGGCTACCTGATACGTCACTGAATTGATTTTCTCTAAACTCTCATATGGCCCAACATATCTCAGTGCTAACTTGCCCTTTACACCAAACTGAGTTTGCCCTTTTATTGAAGTCACTTTGATAACGTGATCCCCGACTTCATATTATTTTTTTGGGTCAGTTGTGTTAATGGCAAGGCAAGCTTAGAGAAGTCTCTTACAAATCTGCAGTAGCAGTCAGCAAGCCCTAGAAAACTCCTAACTTTTGACACATTTGTTGGTCTTGGTCAGTCTACAATTGTCACGACCCCAAACCCGGCCCTATGGGTTTAGCACCATAACCGGCCAGTAATCCGAGATTACCGAAGGCCTGCAGAACAGTAATACAGTAAAACAGAGTACAGGGCCTGGCGGAAGCCAATACAGTAAACAAACAATGTCCATTGAGCTGTGACAGTCTATATGCCAAAAAGATTTTTCACGCATTCATACAAATAGTACAGTCTATACAACATTTACAGTCACACAGTACAGGGACCTAATCCCTTGATAACAGTACAGTTAGTAGCTGATAGTCTATACAGTAATCCAAACAGTATGGAGACAGACGGGGGAAAACAAAACACCCCAAAGCCATAGCATGGCAACTCGGAACCTCGCAGTGAGGCACAAAGGCTGGCTTGACAAAACTGGAGTCTAACCCACGCTCCTAGCTCCGATCTGGTGGCTGAGCACCTACATATATATATATATATATATAAACAGTGAGCTAAAGCCCAGTGAATAACATAATGCGTAAAGAGGTTAAGAATGAAATGTCCTTATAGTAATGAAAGCAGTTCATTAAACAATACTTCAGTCTTTCAGTCAGAACAGTTATTCAGTCATATGTGGTACATCCATTAGCATAGCAGTAAACAGTAGGTCTTAAAGACCGAACAGTAATGATGGCCATCAATCAGTAAACAGTAGTGGTTCCACGAGGGAACCGACAGAGAATTCTGTCACAGTAACAGTAAACAGTGGGTGTTAAGGATGCCACAATACAGTTCAGAATATAGGACATACATTCATTCAGTTAGCAGTAAATCAGTTCGGAAAACAGTACAGTTCAGTTGTTCAGAAGATAATCATTTGTGAACATATCTTTACACAATCGTTACTTACAGAGTTTGGGCTACAGTATGCTAGAGCGTGCCTCCCCAGTCGCCAACCCTACGCAGTTAACAGATTGAACACACACTAAGCTACACAGTTGGGAAAGATAATAACTTAACCCTTAATTTGCCTCGGTGTGTTCGACATCTATGCCCTCCAAGATGTCTTAAACTAGGCCTAAGAATGCCTAGAATTGGATGAGGATGCAAAGATGTACTCAAAAAGCAGTTTCAAAATATTCAGAAAACAGAGTCCCGCTCGAGCGCAGGTTTACCCGCTCGAGCGGACATGAAACAAAGGTACACGCTCGAGCGTCGACTTTCCCGCTCGAGCGTACTGTAAAAGTACTGGATGGGTGAAATCTCCGCTCGACGCCCGCTCGAGCTTGAGACACAATCCTCCGCTCGAGCGCCCAATCCTCCGCTCGAGCGGACTGTAAAACAGTGCAGAGAAATACTGGATGCTTGGATTCCACGCTCGAGCGGCACTTCCCCCGCTCGAGTGGAAGTGCAAAATCTGGAAATTCCAAATTGCACCTCCAAGCTCAAAACCAAGTTTAAATGCATCAAAACCGACCCTCTTGGGCTGAATTTCCAGAAAACACTTGTAAACATATAGAATGACATGGTTCAAAACTCAATTTTAAGAAATCAAAGCCCAAGGGTGTTTAATTCAAACCCAATTTCAAACCAATTTCATGAACAAGATAAACATGCAAACATGCATGGATTCAAACCAAATTCAACCTTCAAAGCTTGTTCAGATGGACTCATTTCTTCAAGAACATGATGAATTCATGGACTCAAGCCTAATTATGAACATGCATGTACAATTTCTCCATGAATTCAACTCAAAACTCATCAATTCAAACATGCATGCATGAATTATGTTCTAATCCTACATGTATGAACTAAAACAAGACTTAACTCTACAATTGAAGCATGAATCATGCAAGAATTAATTCTATGACAACAACAAGAAGATGAATGTCCTACATTAGTCTTGTATTCAAGGTTTAGGAGTCCAATTGACAATTTACACTTCAATTCCAAGCAATTCAAGCCAATTGAACAAAAATGAACTCAATTCTCTCCTATCTCCTCTCTTGGTCGGCAAGAACAAGGGAAATGGCTGAGCAAATGTTTGATCTAGGTGTAATGAGGCTCAAATATGACTAGGTAGTGGGCCACTCATGTGGCAAAATGGTAAATAAATCAAACTATGCAATTGATCAATGTTTAATCTAATTTAATCATACCTAACAGTTTTCAGATAATTATACCACAAATCACATTAATTCTAAGGATCATAGAACACTAACCAATTCCCGGTTCGGCCGCCGATAAGGCCTTCAATTAGCAGTTTAAACATAAAACACAAACAGATCAAATAATCAATCAACCAGATAGAATACAAATTAATATACACACTCAGTCAATTCAGTTCCAGTTTTCAGTCAGTCAGTTCAGTACTTTAACCAGTCCAATTATCAGTCATAATCAGTTCAGTTTAACGGTAATCAATGTTTATCGGTAATCAATCAGTCATCAATCGGTAAACAGTATGAGGGTTGTTACAACAATAGCTTTAATTTTTGTGGGTCCATCGATATACCATCTTTGTTGATCACATGTCCCAGAAACGCGACACTGTCGTGCCAAAATTCACATTTGGAAAATTTTGCATATAACTTCTTTTTTCCTAAGATCTGTAAGGCAATTCTCAGATGATTTTCATGTTCTTCCCTGCTTTTGGAGTAAATCAGTATAGCATCAATAAATACAATGATAAATTCATCAAGAAATTGTTTAAATACTCTATTCATTGAATCCATGAATGCTGCAGGTGTATTAGTTACTCCAAACGACATTACTAAAAATTTCATAGTGCCCGTATCTAGTCCGAAAAGCAGTTTCTTAATGTCTTCTACCTTAACTTTTAATTGATGATAGCCCAATATAAGGTCAATTTTAGAAAACAATTGGGCTCCCTAGAGTTGGTCAAATAAATCGTCTATTCGGGGCAATGGATATTTATTCTTGATAGTTACTTTATTCAATTCTCGGTAATCTATACATAACCTCAAGGATCCATCTTTATTTTTAACAAACAAAACTGGAGCACCCTAAGGTCAAGTACTCGGTCGGATAAACTTCTTATTTAACTGTTCTTGAAGTTGGATTTTTAATTCTTTCAGTTCTAAGGTTGACATTCTGTAAGGGGTTTTAGAAATAGGTTGTGTTCCAGGTACTATATCAATAGTAAACTCAATTTCTCTATCAATTAGATCCCCGGGCAGTTCATTTGGAAAGGTATCAGGAAATTCATTAACCACAGGAATAGTTTCCATATTAGCACTAACCGAAGATATAGTCAATACACAACACAAGTAGCCCCGACAACCTTTTCTCAACAACTTCCTGGCTTTCATAAACGAAATCAAGTACGGCGGAGGAACTACCCTATTCTAAGTAGAGACAAACTCAGGCATACCAGGTGGTCGAAACACGATAGATTTACTCACATAGTCAATGGTAGCATAGTATTTTGTCAACCAATCCATACCTAGATACAATCAAAATGAGTAATATCCAGTGGTAGCAAATCAGCGTATAACAACATATCCCGAACCATGATGTCACATGTAGGATACACACAAGCACATACATAGAGCCTCCAGATGGTGCAGATACAGATAACAAATAATTTAAAGGTTCTAAGGGTCTAGTTAATTTCCGACAAAGGGCATGCGATACAAAAGAGTGAAGAACTAGAATTTATCAACACATAGGCACGTTGAGCACAAATAGAGATCATACCTGATACCATTGACTCAGTGTTCTGTACATCACCAGGTACTAATGCAAACACTCAGTCTTTGCCTTAGAGTTTATTTCCGGGTATTGGTTTTCACTTTTGTTCTTGGTGCAGGAGTGGCTCTGGCTGAACTTGCCGCAGGACGGTTAGTATCGTCGAATCTCATTGTACAATCTTTAATCATGTGGCTAATCTTGCCACACCTAAAACAAGCACTAGATACACGATAACATGTGTCTTTATGCTTCCTTTCATAGTCAGAACAAACTGGCATAGAGCCACTGCTTTGGCTTGAACTGCTTGAAGATCCCGCATTTTGCTTTTTGTATGAGAAAGATGAACGACCCTTCCGAAAATTGGATTTAGATCTTTTATTTCGCCATTCTGTTATTGGTGCTTTAGCTTGTTTCATTGTTGCCAAGGTGGTCTTTGCCATCAACGCTCTGTCAAGTACCTCCACATATGCAAGCAACTTCAAAACGCCTACTTGATCAAACACATCCAGATCTAAGCCCCTTTCAAAATTTTGAGCCTTTTTGTAATCTGTGTCGATTATAAGAGGAGCAAATTGGGCTAACTCTATGAACTTAGCCTCATATTTGGCTACGGACATCTTGCCTTACTTAAGTTCTTGAAATTCTAACACTTTACGATTTCTGAAACATTAAGAAAAATATTTCTCATAGAATATTACTTTAAACTGGTTCCACGTCATAGTCCCACCATTATCTTGGATAAGCATCCACCATCGTCTAGCTTTTTCTTTCAAAGTATAGATGGCCAAAAGAACTTTTTGCGTTTTCGAGCACGGAAACACCTCAAATATCCTTTCAGTCATTAGCAGCCATGTTTCGACTTTCAACGGCTCAATACCACCCAGAAAAATTGACGACTTCATTTTGTAGAACTTCTAGGTTAGTGAAATAATATCAGTGTTTTCCAACTCAACTGGCACTAGAGGTGGTGGAGGGAGTACAAGTTGTTGTCTTTGTTGTTGTCTTATTGTTTCTATCAAAACTTCTAACATTTGTTTTATCCGGCTCATTCGAGCCTCAGAAGATCCAGTTGTATCATTACTTCTTGTATTTTCCATTGTTATAGGTAAACAGGACAATAATAAACATAGGTGTAATAATCTCGTTCTCTGTGTTCAAGTCCAATTCAATTCGTTTCATATAAATTTAAATATGTTCACATCATTTCATTTTGGTTTGAGTATGTTCAGTTAGTTTACACACCCACACATGCAGATGGAATGCTCCTAATTCTTATTAGGACATCCTATAGCTTATATAGACTCGTGTGTAGTATAACTCGTGCTCTGATATCACTCTGTCACGACCTAAACCCGCCCCTATAGGTTTAGCGTCGTAACCGACCAATAATCCTAGGATAACCAAAGGCCTATAACCTGAAAATCATATAAATAGAGGGGTTGTAGAAGCAAATACAAACATACAATGTCCATAGAGCTATCTTGATATACATGAGACAGATAATTTAAAACTTTATATATATATATATATATGACGTCAAAAGTTCATAAGTCATGTAACATTGAACATGTATTATCAAAAGGGACCAAGCCTAGTATACAGATAAACAAAAACAAAACCAAACAAAACAAACTCTTAGCGTGGTCCACGAAACTTGACTTATTTAAACGGGAACCTCCCCGAAAGGTACGGTGGCTGGTTGACCCAAAACTCTCTAGGCAGCAGCTTAGGACTAGTCACGCGCCTGCTCACCTACATGCGCCTACTCACCTACGTACATAACATAAATAGTGAGTGAAAACTTAGTGAATAATAACAGAGTAAAGGGTTTAATGAATGATATCCCATAACAGATTCGGAAAGCAGAAACTGATTCATATTCTTATTCAGAGTTCAGAAGCAGGTACTTATTCAATTTCACACAAAGGATCATATATGGTACACCCATTAGAGCTAACAGATCAGATACAGAGTATTAAGGGTCATACTTGACCAGTTTGGATCGTGAGCGCTAATGGATATACCTGATCTGTTAGCGCTAATGGATATACCATGTATGATCCTATGTGTGAAATTGAATAAGTGTATGCCTCTGAACTCTGAATAAGAATATGAATCTGTTTCTACTTTCCGAATTTGTTATGGGATATCATTCATTAAACCCTTTACTCTGTTATTATTCACTGGGTTTTCGCTCACGATTTATGTTATGTATATAGGTGAGCAGGAGCGTGACCAGGCCTAAGCTGCTGCTTGGAGAGTTTTAGGTAAGCCAGCTACCGCGCTCCCGGGGAGGTTCCCGTTTAAAGAAGTCAAGTTTTGTGGACCACGTTAAGAGTTTGTTTTGTTTGGTTTTGTTTTTGTTTATCTGTACACCGGGCTTGGTCCCTTTTGATAATACCTGTTCAGTGTTACATGACTTATGAACTTTTGACATCATATATATG
Source organism: Camellia sinensis (assembly GCF_055761805.1). Classification (NCBI taxonomy): domain Eukaryota; kingdom Viridiplantae; phylum Streptophyta; class Magnoliopsida; order Ericales; family Theaceae; genus Camellia; species Camellia sinensis. The sequence goes on along the minus strand of NC_138961.1, from coordinate 39,336,498 downwards.
TATAAATTTTTAAATTATATGTCTCATGTATGTCAACACAGCTTTATAGACGTTGTATGTTTGTATTTACTTCCATAGCCCCTCTATTAATATGATTTTCAGGTCAGAGGCCTTCGGTAATCCTAAGATTATTGGCCGGTTACGACGATAAACCTATAGGGGCGGGTTTAAGTCGTGACAACAGTGGGTCAGTATAATTTTCCAAATGTCAGGAGATAATATGTATTAAATCCAAATTTCAGGGAATGTAAATGTAATTTACCTAAAAAAATAAAGAAAGAGCTCAAATAAAAATAAAATCTATATAATATGGCACAAAGGTTTTTGAAAATATATAAAATGTACCAAAGATATATTTGGTTTAAATGGTTGAGATGAATCTTAAGTATCAATGATTCAGATCAATAGATGGTTCCCGCTCAAACACTCTCTCTCTAAGCATCACAAACGATTTGCCTCCCCAGCTACCCACGTTTGCCTCCCCACCTTGCCCCCCTCTCTTTCTATTTAAACAGTTTTTCCCCTCTCTCAGCTTTTGCCTCCCATTTCTCTTTCTATCCGTTTCTCTCTTTATCTTCATCAGACCTCACTTCGACTACTCGGTCATCACTCTGAGCACTCCAGCTGCTCGGTTGTAAGGTTGGTTTCCTGTAAGGTTTGATCTTTTTAGGTTGGTTTCCTGTAACGTTTAATATTTTGGGGGGTTTTCTATTGGGTGTATTGGAGTTTTTTATTTGTGTAAAATATGATATGATATGAGATTTTTTTATTGGGTTTATTGGGGTTTTATGCTGAATTTGGGGCTTATTTTTATTTCCTGTTCTCTGAGATCATAAACTGACCCAAATAAAAGCTTCAAAGCATTCATTTTTGTTTTTTTTGTTTTTTTTCTTTTTGCTTCACTTACAAAAAGAAAATCAGAGTGTTAGATTTGTTTATATAGATTTCAGATTTGTTTTGTTTCTATGCTAGAGTTTGATTTGTGTTAAATCATTGAGTTTGATTTTTTTTAATTAATCGACATTATCATCATCACTTTGTATAATTTTAATTTTAAAATTAAAAAAACAAATTTAGAGGACTACTCCACTGGACCAAAAACAGAGTGTCGGTCATATTATATAGATTTCATATTTGTTTTTGTTTGTACTCAACAATCAAATTTGTTTTGTTTCTATGCTAAAGTTTGATTTGTATGTTAAATCATTGAGTTTGATTTTTTTTTTCTTTCAATTAGTCCATATTATTATCATCACTTTCTTTAATTTTCTAAAAACTTTCTAGGATTTTTTTTACAAAAAGCTTTGTAAGATTTTCTAAAAAAGTCCGCATTATCATCATCACTTTCTTTAATTTTTTAAAAACTTTCTAAGATTTTTTTACAAAAAAACTTTCTAAGATTTTCTAAAAAAAAGTCCACATTATCTATTTGAGTTTTATTTTTGTCAAATTTAAAAGTAAATATAGTCTAAAAATGAAATTAAACCGTGTGAGAGTATGGAACTATTTCACATGGAATGGACCACGTCATTAGAAATAAATTGACGGAACAAAATGAAATTAAACAATGTGATTGTAATATTTGTTTTTTGTTTGTTTCAATTTTGAGTCAAGACTTTTTTGAGTCAGTATAAATATTTATCAGTCCATAAATTAGTAATTTTTACCAAAAAATTCTATCATGTTTGGTTGGTGAGAAAGTGGGGGAAATAATAAAGAAAGTGAAATTTGAGCGATTGTCATAAATATTTATTAGGCTCAAATTTTATTTTATTTTATTATATTATTATTATTATTATTTTTTTGAGTTTCCATTGGCTAATCATTGATTACTGTGTAATTTTGAGTGCTCTTTGGCTAATCATTAAGTATCCTCTTTCAATAATTTTGGGGTAGTTCAAAATGGAATTCTATTTTTTTTATTATTATTATTGTTATTGGATTAAATTGAATTATTTTTTAGACCTATGTTGTTTTATTTAATCTTTTGTGATTATATAGATTTGCTACCAAGTGATTTGAAAAAAAATATTTGACTGTCATATATGGTTGTTAATTTTTGTAAGGTTGTTAAAAAAAATTAAAAAGATTTTTTTATAGTGGTTAATCAGTATTACTATTTTTTGTTTCTTAGTGTCTAATTAAATTCAATTTTTCAAATTCTATCATGTTCATTGTTATTTATTTTTTTTTTTAATTGTCCTCTTTTTTTAATTTTTTTTTATCCACTTAGGGTGTGTTTGATTGGACGGACTGGATAAGGGGGGAGTAGAATCCATCGGACTTGAGTCCTGAGACTGTGGATCCCCCGGATTATTTGGTTGGATTAGATATGTATCCTGTGTTTGTTTTTTCATGGGATTAGATGTCTGGAAATGACTATTTTTAGTGAATCCAACATTTGGTTAGACGGACTGGATAGGATAAATGAACAAAAGACTATTTTACCATTTTTTAATTATTACTAAGTAATAGCAATATTAAACATATCTTAATATTTTAATTATTTTTAGCTAGATTAAATAAAAATTTATTTTATTTTATTTTTTACACAATTAAATAAATTTATTTTTTAAAATTAAATAAATAAAATATTAATAAAAATATATGTTTTTTTTAATTAAAATTTTAAATAAATTTGTTTTAAAAATAATAATAATTAAACAATGAAATTAAATAAAACATCTATTAACATTTAAATAATGAAATTAAATAAAATATAAACAAAATTTTAAAATAAAATATCAATAAAATATCTACAAAAATTATTTTAAAAAATTAAATAAATAAAACATCAATAAAAAGTTAAATAAAATTATTTTATTTTTAAATTGAGACATTTAAATTTTATTGAATTTTACTAAATATAGTACATAATTAAATAGTAGAGGGTCAAAATAGTCATTTTACCACCTAATCTTAACAGTAAATAATCCTCCCAAAACTGTCTCACACCCTCCCGGGATAGTATAATCTCCCATTGGGGGATAAAGAGTTCAGCCGGATTCTATGTCCGACGAACTAAAAAGAAAATAAATGATAAACTAGTCGCTTCTTCAAATAAACAATTCAAATAATGAATAGTCCCCTCATCCCCCAATCAAACCCACGCTTATTTTATTTATACCCCCACCTTCAAATACAGTCATACACGTTTAATTAATAAGATAGAACAAATGATAAATGACAGGAACACACAAATGATAGTCTGGGCTGCACCGGCCCATGATTTTTATATATTATTTGCGGCACGGCTCTGACAGTTCTTTGCTTTAAATTTTAAGGAATGAACTACCCCCAAATAACAATAATGATGATGATAACAACAATACATCTATTGCCATTTGCCACTAGTGACATCAAGTTTCAAGTCTCTTTTAATTGACCGATAATGACATGGAATATTATAGTCTAATTTAATAATATTTATAAATTAAATTATTTAACTTATTTGATTAAAATAAATTGATCAATTGTGTTTGATTGTAAGGTAATTTTATCAGTTTGTTTAACCAATAAGTAAGATCTTTTAAAGTTACAATTTCCAACCTTTTTAGCTTATTTAAAACCTTTAAATAATTATGAACAAAAGAGTTTATCTTTTTTTTTATTTATTTTTTATTTTTTATTTTTTGTACCTTAGTTATATCTTTTGAGAACATTTTGGATTTTGCACCAAAAAAAGAAATACATATGTAACAGCTTATTTAATCAAACATAATCAACTTGTTTTTTATTTTTTATTTATATATAAATTGCAAAAAACTGCACCAAATAATTTGTAACTTATTTTAAAACTTTTAAACTAATTATTCATAAAAGTTCACTTATAAGTAATACTAAGGTTTCATTTGGAGACTATATATTTTAGTTAAAAAGTCAGTATAAATTATCACGTCACTCTTTCTACTTTTCTATATATCTTTTCGTAAAAACTTAAAAAATTAAACAAATAGCATGTTCCCAAACGAGACCTAAATGAGACCTAAATTCAACTTTTGATTTGTTATAAATTCAACGGTATAAAACTTAATACCATTGTCCAAATTTAGAGATTTAAATTATAATTTTATAATATTTTATATTTTGCCTATTTCAAAATACTTTTCACTATTTTGAAAACTTTTTCACTTTTCACACATTTTCAATGCATTTCTTAATTCTGATATTAATATTAAATAATGCTCTACGAGCACTTGTAAGTGTTTATCATAAAATAAAAAGTAAAATTTTTAATTTTTTTTAATAAAAAAATAGAAAAAATGAAGGTAGTGTTTGGTAGAGTTTTAGAATTATGATTTGATAATAGAGTTGTATTTTGAGTTTGTGAGTTTTGGAATTATGATTTGAGTGTGAAAAATTTGTTTAGTTATAAGTTTTAAAATGAGTTTTAAATTGAGTTTAAATTGAATGATGTGGCATATATTATTTGATACAAAAACTTACAACTCATAACCAAACACACAATTCAAAATTCTATTCAAAACTCATAAATTTTTTTAAAAAAATTTCACAAATATATTTTTTTTTGTAATATAAAAATAACATGTGAAAAAATAAATTGAACACTGTTCCGATCAACTGGCCGAACGACTGATTAATCTAAATTTTTCAACTTTAAAAAGAGTTTTAGAAAATAAGTGTGAAATTAATTTTAAAAAATATTATACAAATACCACACTCAAAAATAAGTGTGGTACCAAGGTGTCTTCAACTCTCGTGTTCCATTGCAACATCTACGTGTCAAAATCTTGATGGTCACCTACAAAACAAAGCTTTGTTGGCCACGTGTCGATCCTATTAGCACAAGCCAAACGTGATCTAACTCTCGTACTAAACCAGGAGTCTGGATCCTCTACCATTGTTCCCTGCAGTGATCCCTGCCGTGGGCCAAAATGGCGTCGTTTTGAACTCTCTCTCTCTCTCTCTCTTTTTTTTTGTTTTTTTTTCTTTCACCCTGTTTTCTTCTTTCTTCTCCTTCTAAGCTCTCAAACATTTCAGAGCAGGGCACCTACGAACGACCGAACAGAGAGATAAAGAAGAGAGTGATAGCGCTGGCAAGACGACGGCACCGGCGAGGATCGAACTCGCATAACCCAGCCAAACGAAAGACCAAAATGATTCTCATATTTGGGATGTGAATTTCTAGATCTGAATGTGTTGATTTTGAAATGTTTCACTGTTGTTGCCTTTTGGATATCGTTTATTTGCTTGTTTTGACATATAGGTTCTTGTTATGTTGCCATTTTATGTTCAATTGATTTATTCTTAGCACTGTTTGGTTGTATTGTGATGTTTGGGTTATGAACTTTTAGATCTGAAAGCTGCATTTGGTATGTTTGAGAATGGGAAAAATTTGGGAGCTCAATTGTTGATTGTTGTTCGCCGTCGCCGTTGGCACAGTGATGCGAGGTAGGATTGGTTCAATAATAAGCCATGGAGTTCAAGAGAGTACTTCCCATTAGGTGCATTTTTAACCAGACCAAAATCTGCAACCTTGGCTCTCATGTCATCTCCAAGAAGTATATTAGAGGGTTTTTGAATGAAACTTTGTTGTGCTAAGCTGTGAAGATACTCAATCCCTCTGGCCACATCCAATGACATTGTCACCCTCTGCTTCCAAGCAAGAGGAGAGTACCCAAGTTTACCCCACTCAAACAAATGCTGAGCCAAAGTCCCCTGTGGCATGTACTCATACACCACTCGTCGCCGCCATCGCCTCGCCTTGTCTCGCCGTGCTGCCGTTGTCGCGTCATCATCTTCTCTCTTCGTCTCTCTGGTTTGAGACTTGAGTGAAAAGAAGAGGGGAGGAAAGTAAAAATGAAAAAAAAAAAAAAAAAGTTCAAAACGACACAGTTTTGGCCCACGGCAGGGATCATTGCCGGGAACAATGGCAGAGGATCCGGACTCCTAAACCAGGGCCCCCCAAGAACAAAAAAGGCCTAAAATTGTATGAATATATATATATATAAAAAGAGAATAACCAATAATTTTTTTATAAGTCTAATAATAGAAAAAGTATTTAAAATTTAAATTTAAAAATAATTTGTGGCCAAAATTTATTTAAAATATAAATTCTGTCATTTTTTATATAAATAGTATGTGGCCAATAATTAATTTTTTTATATGTCTTTTCGTAAAAACTTAAAAAATTACATAAAAAATTACATAAATAGTATATTTCCAAGCGAGGCCTAAATAAGACCTAAATACGACTTTTGATTTGTTATAAATTCAACGGTATAAAACTTAATACCCTTGTCCAAATTCAGAGATTTAAATTATAATTTTATAATATTTATATTTTGCCTATTTCAAAATACTTTTCATTACTTTCAAAACTTTTTAACTTTTCACACATTTTCAATGCATTTTTTAATTCTAATATTAATATTAAATAATGCCTACGAGCACTTGTAAGTGTTTATCATAAAATAGAAAGTAGAATTTTCAATTTTTTTTAAAAAAAAGTAGAAAAATGAAATCACTACCAAGATGTCTTCAACTCTCGTGTTCCATTGAAACATGTACATGTCAAAATCTTGATGGTCACCTACAAAACAAGCTTTGTTGGCCACGTGTCGATCCTATTAGCACAAGCCAAATGTGATCTAACTCTCATTCTAAACCAGGGCCCCCCAAGAACAAGAAAGGCCTAAAATTGTATGAATATATATAAACTAAAAAAAAAGGAGAATAACCAATAATTTTTTTTATAAGTGTAATAATAGAAAAAAGTATTTAAAATTTAAATTTGAAAATAGTATGTGGCCAAAATTTATTTTAAATATAAAATTTATTTTACAAATATTAAATATGAATCATTTATTATTTTCGGATAAAATTATTTGAACTTATTACAAAAATGAAATGAGTGTACTATTTTTACTTAGGCATTATTTTTGTGATAACTAAATTATTGTATTAAAACTTGTTTGTATTTGAGGTATTATAATTGAAGTGCCTTGTTAATAACAATCACATGAACAATCATTAGAGAAAATATCAAGTAATTAAAATTTTAATATGCCTTTTGTACGTGTCTAACTATTTTTACATATTGATTTTATACTTTTCAATACATTTTTACATATAAATGGAGACCAAAGACTACTTATTGAGCCAACATTAGTGTTTTCTAGAATGAGATTTGTAAATAAACATAAATAGGACTAAATGAGATAGAAGAATTTTAATAGGATTAAATAGTAAAATAAAAGTTTCCTAAATGAGATTTACTAATAAATATTCATATCTTTTTATGCATTGTACTAAAACATAAATAACATATAAGTTGTATTTGAATTATAAATTCATAAAAAAAAAAAAATTGTACATCCTAATATTTTCCCCTGCTTATTCATTTATAAATTCAACAAAATACAAACATGCCTTGATAATTAAATTTAGGGTTTTTTTTTTAAAGGTCTCTGGTATTAAGATTTTATAGCATAAATGACATTTAATATTTTCATAATGTCTAAGGTCCCTCAATTTGATCTAGAGAAATTTTATCCAGAGAAATTCTGGACTTCCAAAGAATTTCTCTGGGTTCAACCCAGAGAAAATTCAAATTTCTTTGGTTTAGAATTTATCTGGAACTATAAAACTCTGATTTGATCAATTTGTCTTTGGTTTTGCTGCTGCTGATTCAATCATAATTTCCTGCACAAACAAATTAATAGTTCTTCTATGCGTTTGTAATAGATTTTCTTTAAATTTAATGCTATGAATTTCTCTGGGTTCAACCCAGAGAAAATTCAAATTTATCTGGTCTAGAATTTCTCTGGATATAAATTTTTTCTAGGGAAAATGAATGAAGAATTCCTTTGGATCACTTTAAGCCAGAGAAATTCTCTCAAAATCAATGAAATTCCTAAAGAAACATTTCCAAAGAAATTCCCTTTGGCCCAGAGAAAATTCAGGAATCCATATCTGGATCATCTGCAAAGAACAAATATAGGTTGTCTTCACAATCTTCAGATTTCCTGATGTATTCAGAAGCTATCTCTTGTGGCATTTTAGATTGAAGTTCGGATCTCTTCAACTCCACTTCAGATTGGCTCTTTGATTCCAGATCTGTAGAACTGGAGTCAATCAAATGAAGATCCATAGAACTGGAGGCAATCAAATATGAATCGGAGGAGCTGATTGAACAAGAATCAGAATTGATGGGGTCAAATCGCACCAAAGTCAAAACAACAGAAAGAGGAATCAAATAAGTACTCGACTTTCAGAAATGAACACAAGGCTCAATTTCAGATTTGCAAATTCTTCAAAATTTAAACCTTCATGACAACCTGGAGAGAACATCAAGTTTTCATGAATAATCCGGAAGAGTTCGTAACTCTAAAACTCAACTTTAGATTGTGCGGAAGGCTAGTTCGCACAAGATCAAACACCAAAATAAACTTTTCTACTTCCAGAGTTTGTAATCAAACCAAGAACAACAGCAGGTTGGACTGATTCACTCCAGGTCGCACGTCTCTCACCTTCTTTCTTGGTGCTGTCCGAATTAGTGTTGAACAACCCTCCGAATCGGTGTTGAAACGGTTCATGGTTGATCGAATTAGAGAGAGAGAGAGAGAGAGCAAGAGAGAGAGAGAGAGAGATTACATCTAATGGTGGAAGTGAAAAGCTTAGAAATGTGTTCATGTGTGTAGAAGGAGAAAGCGAGAGACCGGAATTTCTCTGGATATATGGATGTAGGATTAAGGGACCTTAGACATCACCAAAAAATATTGTACATCTCTTCCATCACCAAAAGTGGAAGAGGAACCTTAGACTAATTTTCCCTTAAATTTACTACCAAAAAAAAAAAAAAAATTCAAATTAATGGTAAACTTTTCCAACTTTAATAATTAAAGTTATAAATTTTAACATGAATTTATAAATCTCTTGTGAAGATACTACTGATTTGTAATTTTCTCTTATTTCAATGGATAATAGAGAAATAATTTTATTTTCATAATGATGCAAGTCCCTTGTATATGGTATAAGTCAATTTCTATTCTTGGTACAAGTCTTTTATGTAAGTCAAAAGAGCAATGTCAGAGGCCCTAACATTTTTACCAAATGTACTTATATAAGACATTTGATAAAAATATTGAGGTCTCTAACATTTTTCACGTCAAAATCATACTAAATTTTCTTTTTATCTATGTCATAATTATTTTATAAGTGTTCTACCTATTTTCAATGACTAGTACTACAAACTCACTCTTATCAATTTAAAAATAAATCTCTATTACACTTTATATAAACTCTATATAAAAATTTCACACCACACAAATTAATTTGAGCAAACTTCATTTTACCCCCTGTAGTTTGGGTCGGGTGCGGATTATCTTTTTGACATTCGAAAATCACCACATAACCTCCACGCGGTTTATGAACTAAAACACACAGTTAACATTTCTGTCAAAGATAACAGACAGTGAGAGTCACGCGTTTTTGTGGAAAGTAAATCAATTTTTAAGACAAAACTACCCTTCTTAAATTTTTAAATTTACCAAAATGCCGTTATTTTTCCTTTCCCCTTATTTCCATTGTTTCCCTCTCTACTCTTCCGGTTAATCAGTAAACTAGATATATATATATATATATATATATATATATATATATATATATATATATATATGTATGTAGGACTGTTATCATTTTCAAAATAAAGGTTAGTTTCAATTACTTGAGAACAAAACCCACAATCATAATGCTTGTTGATTCACTAAATCCTCATCTTCATCATCAATATTTATAAACCTCTCCCTGAAAAAAAAAAAAAAAAAAATAATAACCTTTATATATGTACGTGTTTAAACAAAATTAGTTTTCAATCTTCACTATGAAAAAAAATATATATAAATAAAGCACGAGCATACAAAGTTTTTTTTTTCAATTTTCACCGTGCATCTCTCTCTCTCTCTCTCTCTATATATATATATATGAGTGTGTGTGTAAAATATAATTTGGGGATATTTGATGAATTAGATGATTTGGTGATGTTTGATGAATCAGAAATTCAAAATTATATTATTTGATTTACTGTGCATATATATATATGTATATATATATTCTTTAAGAAGATGATCAAACGTATCTAAATTGGACAACACCAATGGAAGCCCCAACCTCGATCTGCAATTATGCACCATGTCTTTTTCAACGTGAAACTTATTCAAAACAACTTCTATTATCATCCAGCCTCCATAGGCTTCAATATGTATGTGCACAATATAATTTTGAGGATATTTAATGAATTAGATAAATTGATAATATGTTTGATGAATAAAAAATTCAAAATTGTATTATTTGATTTTAGTTTTTTCACTATATATATATATCTTTAATTGAGAAACATTATAATAAAAAAAAAAAGAAGAGAGAGAAGAAGAAAATGAAAATAAAGGTATAATTGTTAATTTACAATTTTTATTAACAGAAGTTAGTATTCATTTTAATTTACAAACTCCATAAAAAATATATGATAATTTTCAAATGTCAAAAAATAATTCACATCCAATCCAAACAACAGAAAATAAAATGAAATTTACCCAATTAATTTTCATCGCATGATTACCCATTCAAAAAAAATCTGAAGGAGTGGCTGAGCAGACTGTCCATGTTCAATTTGCACAACATTTGATCACATCCCTTCTGCACATTTTTAATTAGTTCTAATAATCGAGAGGTTTTGGGCGGTGCAGCTCATATCTGTACGTTACAGAATGTGTGGACGTGCTTTTGGCAGCTCGGACATCACTACAGAGAAAAAGGCCAACCGCCCAAAGACACGTCGTTTTCATGAAGGAAAATGAGTAGCGGTATTAATTAGTGCTATCATTGATGTTGTAGTAGACTCCACATCATGAATGATTTGATATTTTAATCTTGGTGTTGTATTTTTTTTATTTTTTATTAAGTGTCATGTTATTAATGATCTTTTTAAAACTCCAAAATTAATGATCTCTATCATTATTGTTCCATGAACTCCCAATTACCAAAAAGACATTTAAGTCCTTCAAAAACACAAAAAAATAAAAGGAAAATGATTGGTGGCCCTAAAAAAATTGGCCCTAATACCCCTAATTTCCAGTTTTGGAAACTGTTCTCTTTTTTTCTTTCTTTTTTCCTTTTTTTTTTTTTTTTTTTTACCTGAAATGGAAATTTCGGGCAATTCGGGGCACGGCTTTCGGGCCCTCAATCACCGCCCAAAATAAAATTAGTAAATGAACTGATTATGAGTAGTAACGTCGGCAATAGAATAACAAAAAACTCACACAAATTCATCATTGGGTCCCACCACCCCTCCCCCAACGTCTACAAACCGCACTGTATATAATTCCACCACCTGCTCACCACTCTCTACTCACTCATTCACTTCAATCACTAACCATTCTAGAGGGAGAAAAAGTGTGACATTTGTTGTTGTGTTTTAGAGAGAGAGAGAGAGAGAGAGAGATGGAAGGGAAAGAAGAAGATGTGAGATTAGGAGCCAACAAGTTCCCAGAGAGGCAGCCGATCGGCACTTCGGCGCAGGGCGGCGACAAGGATTACATGGAGCCACCGCCGGCGCCGCTGTTCGAGCCCAGCGAGCTGACCTCGTGGTCGTTTTACAGAGCTGGGATCGCCGAGTTCATGGCAACTTTTCTGTTCTTGTACATCACCATTTTGACGGTGATGGGGGTTGTTAGCTCCAAAACAAAGTGTTCGACGGTTGGGATTCAAGGCATAGCTTGGTCGTTTGGTGGCATGATCTTTGCACTTGTCTACTGCACCGCTGGCATCTCAGGTTAATTTCCCCACCATTTCTACTCCAATTTTTTAAAATTCTTTTGCTTTCATATTATCATACGCCTGTTTGGAAAGGATTTTTGGACTAAAATAATTAATAAAAATAAAATAAATTAAAATAGTCGATAAATTATTATATTTAAATTATAATTATTTTAATTTTTCTCTCATAATCATCTAAAAAAAATAAAATAAAAATCAATCAACTTCTTAAACACTTTTTTTAAAATTTTTTTTTTTAAGTTAGGCTAAAATAACAAAAAAAAAAAAAGTCAAAAAAACTAACTAAAATAACTAACCTCCCAAACAAGTCCAATATTAATTCATGTTCCATCGTAATTTTTGATAGTGATATTGAGAAATTATTAGTCGTGATATAATGATTTTTTTTTGAATACACGTTTAATTTTTATTTCAATCAATAAATATATCGTAATATATAAATTAAAAAAAGATACTAATAGGTAGTCAAATCAATAAACATGTTCTTTGAAAAAGGTAAAATTTAGGCTTATTTTTTAGTTAGTTAAGAAAAGGGAAAATTACACATATGAGCTAATTTAACAAAATATTTACGAATTGATGGTAAAATTTTTAAATCTAATTTTTAATATTTGCAAAATTTACCACTAGTTTGAATTTTTTTTTTCAAAAGAAACACTGAAACGTGATTTTCCTTAAAAAAAAATAGTTTATTTAGTAAATAAATCTACAAAATCTAATTTAAAAAAGCTTGGTATATTCTTAATTTTTAAAATTTTCCTAATACTTTTTTAAAATACCAAAGTTGGCATGTGAGGGAAATTTAATTTGACAAATGAATTAAATATTTTTTTAAAATAAATTCATTTTTAAACCACAGTGAAACCACCACTCGCTTTTGCATATTTGGGATTGATCGGATTAGGCCTCATTTGGAAACTAATTGTTTAGTTTAAAAAATAATAATAATATATGACGTGATTTAAATTTTTTTTCCTCACAATTATTTATTTAATTAAAAAATCATTTGAACATACTATTTTATCTTCAAAAAATTATTACATATGCACAATTTTTTTTTTGTATAATTTTAATTATTAATACTAATAAAATTTATCAGTAATTTGTAATTATTTTTGAAATTACACACTGATGTAATTTTTTTTTCTTTTTTTACCTCATTAAAAAACTCAAAAAATATCAGAAAAAACCAAACAATCACTAAAAAAAAAGGCTAAATTAAAGGAACCAATATTTTGATTTGTGGGATTTGTGTAGGGGGACATATCAACCCGGCGGTGACATTTGGGCTGCTACTAGCAAGGAAGTTGTCATTGACGAGAGCAGTGTTCTACATAGTGATGCAGTGCCTTGGTGCAATTTGTGGTGCTGCTGTTGTCAAGGGCTTCGAGGGGACGACCCGGTACGAGCTTCTTGGTGGTGGTGCCAACTCTGTCAACCATGGTTACACCAAAGGCGACGGCCTCGGTGCTGAGATCGTCGGAACCTTTGTCCTCGTTTACACCGTCTTCTCCGCCACCGACGCCAAGCGTAGTGCCAGAGACTCCCACGTCCCTGTAAGCACAAACACTTCTTCTATTTACACATAATTCGATTATAAAATCATAAACAACTCTTTCATGGGGAATGAAACCTATAAATTTGGTGAGTCCCGTATAATCAAAATTTTCACAAAATTTCTATCAGTTATTTTTTTCACTTTGGCCATGTTTGTTTGGGTGGATATGAGGTTGGGATTGGACTAATAGTCCAATAAAATTATTAATCCGATATTTGGTTAAACAATTGAGGTGCAGACTAATTATTTTAAACTTGACTATTAGTTAAGTTAGGATACATAATCCAACGGATTCGTAATCCTAGGACTATTAGTCATGAGAATGCTAATCCAGTCCGCCTAAACAAACATGGCCTTTAAGTTTGATGAAATTGTTAAAATATGAATGATTGGGAATTTTTTTTTTGCTTCCCCTGAGTTGGTTAAATAAGGTTTTTGAGTTAGATTAGGTATTTTTAGAACAATTTTTTTAAAGAAAAAAATTTGAATCAAATCAAGTTTTTAGTCTAAATTTTTGAACAAATTTGATGTGAAAAAAAAAAATAGAAGGGTTGGACATGCTTGAAGTATACAATATCTAATATCAAATTGGAGGCAAATTTATCACATAAATCTGCTTTATATATGCATATTTGTGTATCGATTGATTCGGCTTATAATTTTTTGGTCACGGTGGAATGTAGATATTGGCACCATTGCCAATTGGGTTCGCAGTGTTCTTGGTGCACTTAGCCACTATCCCCATAACCGGCACGGGTATCAACCCAGCAAGGAGTCTTGGTGCTGCCATCGTCTTCAACAAGGACCGCGCTTGGGATGACCACGTAAGTAAACCACTCATTTAGGGTCCACACATGTAAAAATAATAAAGCATTGAGAGACGTTGATTAATGTTTTGCTAATTTTTGTTTGGCTGTGATTGGCAGTGGATTTTCTGGGTGGGCCCATTCATCGGTGCAGCACTCGCAGCTTTGTACCACCAAGTCGTGATCAGAGCCATCCCCTTCAAGTCCAAGTGATGATCATGTTTGGATCCACCGTATGATGCTTTTATTTGTGGCCATTTATTGTCTGTTGTTTTGTTTTTAGGTGTGTATGTAATGAATGTCTTAGAAAATGTATTATATATCCATGTAATGGGATTTGTGGGCATGTTTGGTATTTTGATAATATAATCCAAAAAAGAGGGGATGATGGTTGATGGGGCCCAATCAGAAGGTGGAGATGGGGTGTCTGGATCATTGCATTTTGTGTGGAGTGGAGTGGACTCTGTAATGTCAATTTGGTCACAAGACAAATAATGATTCACCGACCAAACCAAACCAAACCAAGGTCTACACTTTATTTTTTTTATTTATTTTTTATTTTTTATAATGATTTTTGGACATGTGCGTTTTTGTCTCTTTTTGCCGTTGCTGGTGCTGGTGCTGGATAAGTCATTTCATGTTTGTTCCCATTATTGTGATTGTGCCGGTTGTATTTAAGATTTGTTCCAATTATTGTGATTGTGCCGGTTGTATTTAAGATTTGGAATTTATACTTTGAATGATGTTCGGCCACAAAAATGATCTATGAATGAATGTGGAGGTGAGGTCTGTTACATTAAAAATAAGGAAATTGCTTTGGAGCTTTAAAAATGTAACTCTAAATTGGCATTAAATTGTCTTTTCTTTCTTTTGTTTTGTTTTTTTTGTTTTTTTTTTGTTTTTTTTTAAAGGGGTTGCCAGCTGAGTAGAGCTGCCATTAGAGCAACTCTATTAAAGCTCTCAATCACTGTCGTAAAAATAATAATGACACATAATTTTTTAAGCAAATTTGATATAAAAACTTGGCATTACTAAAAAATGTAAGCGTCCATTATAAATATATCTTTAAAGTTTACTTAAATTATAAATTACTTCTAGTGCTTCTAAAAATTATATTATGCCTTTTAAGATTTTTAATTTTATAACAAATAGATTATTTTGTTAATAACTTATCAAGTTAATTAACAATTTTTAATAATATTAAAATTTTATTTCAATTAATAATTCAGATAATTTTATTATTGTATAAGTGAACAGTTATAAATTTTACTTTTTCAATTAATTTTGTTAAATAAAAAAAATCTGACAGGGAGGCATTTGTAATTTTTCAAATTACAAGGAGCAACTCGTATTTTAAGCAAACTTCATGGGGTGTATTTGTTAAGGTTAGCGTTGATGCTTTTTGCTTTTTGCACTTTCTCTCTTTGTTGATGTAAGTTTTAGCATGTTTTGATTTCTTTATTAATAAAGTTTCATTTTACTGATCAAAAAAAAAAAAAAAAAACTCTGATAATTTGGACAACTTGAATAATTCGGGTTTAACTCAGATTGAGTTTAGGTAAATAATCTTGGATTACAATTCAACAATTCAAACCTTGATAGGTCTCAACACAACTTAAATTGAGATTAGATAACCTTCCAATCTGATCAAACTTGCCCAATTGCACCCCTACTAAATTCTCAATTGGGAAAGGATTTCCTAGAGACAAGGTAGCAGGGATTTTTTGTTATCTGCATATGTACTTTATCCTGTAAGAGTTATTAAATAGAGGAATGATATGTATCTCTTGTTTTTTTATCACTCATCTATATCACTACCTGCTAACAATCAACCTGTGCTATGCACAGAAAGAATTTTTATTTTAAATATAGATGTTTTACCTACTGCCAATCAACCAGTTTTATTGATACCTTAATTGAAGACAATCAAGATAAAGATTACTAATAAAATGTCATATAGGTGGTAATATAAATTGATAGGAAAAAAGTAAAGAGGTGATACATGGGAGCAGCTCCTCTCAAGACTTCATCTTTTTCATATTTTTCAAGAATTCACTCCATGTACGTGGATCTTTGATCCAAGCCGTTTATGTCATACATTTTAAAGAGAAAATTACATATGTAAAAACTAGTTTAATCAGATATTGATAGACACTAACTAATCGTGTTTTGTTTATAAAAAAATAATAAATATAATTTTAAATTGAAACGTTTATTTATAAAACAATATAAGATATATTATTATACTTATTAGTTTCTTAGTAAGCTGATATTTTACATATATGTTCTATTCTTCAATATTTACGAAATGAACTGTTCAGATTAACATTGTAAATCCTGTGAGGTGTCACAAAATAAAGTATTGAAAGTTATGAAAAAACTAAAATCTGGAGAAAAACTTCTCCCGTGATATGTAGGAAGTAGTTCACCTCCAGATCTCTTCTCTTCTATTGAGAACAGAAAATGAGAGATGCATAGAAAAATTCCTCTCCCTATCTGTCTTGTCTTCTACGTCTTTATTCTCCTCTTCTATACAAAATAGCAACGATAAACCCTAATTGATTCTTAAAAACATGTCTGTATCGATGCATATAAACTAACTAAATCCAGAGCTTCAAGGTCAACTATATGCAAATAAAAAATAAAAACATCAAAGTGAAGACAATTAAGAAAAACAAATATCATATCAAATAACAAAATGATTATAGATTCAAAATATGTTTATAAATTAACCACGATCAATTTAGTATCATCATATATATATATATATATATATATGTGCAACAGATCTCAATTTTTTTTTTTTTTTTTTCCCATCTAGATCTTAGGCTACAGAATTGTTGAAACCTTCGAGCTCGGGGAAGAAAGAATGACGCAGAATGACGTAGATGACTTAGAGAAGGAAGTGCTTGTAATACCCTTGTTCCGTAATATGCTAATTGGTCCTTAAATTGAGTGTGATTATGTGTTTACCATGATTTTATGTGCCATTATGTGAACATAGGTGATCTTGAAAGTTTTATCTGTTCACCGTAGGAATATCTGTTTGAATAATCAGCTTTGGAAATTAAATTGAGGGCCTTATCGGCCACAGAACCCGAAATTGATTACGCCATTGTGTTTGGCATAATTTTTAGAGCCTACGGTGAAATTAAATTGAAAAATTGATTTGGACCAGATTAAGTTGATTAAGTTGGTAAAATGGGTGCCCAATTACTCTCTACTATTATATTGTGACTTAGTGGGGCTTGTTGTATATGAGCACTACTCAATTAAACTCCCTCTCTAATTCTCACTTGGCTGATATGCACTCTAAGGAGAGGAGAGGGCCGGCCATTAGAGAGAGAGAAGAGAGAAAAATTTGTGTTTGATCTTGAGGGCTTGGAATCTTGAAGTCCAACTCAAATTGGACCATAGATTGAAGAATTGGACTTCTAGGTAAGCCATTGACTCTTGAAACTATGAATTGAACTTGTAATCTTGTGAGTTCAAGAGTTGTTTGTGATCAAGAGCATGTAACAAGTTGATTCTTGTTGAGTTTGAAGTCTTAGAACTCATGCATGTAAGAAATTACCTTGAATTTGCATGTTTGAGCTTGAAACACATGATTCATGTAGAGTTTTGGTTGAAACTCATGTTTTGATCACCATTTGTGTTATCTAAGTTGAGAATGTGGCTAATTCATCACATGCATGTGCAAATTAAGAAGATATGAGCTTGAATGCATGAATTTGTTATATTGATGTTGAGTTTGACATATTTTGGGACATGCATATGGATAAATCAAGAAATTGAGCTTCATAATGTTATAATCTTGCATTGATGCCATGTTAGTATGATTATATTGAGATTCGAGCCATTGCATGCAAGTAATGTAGCTGGAAAACCGATTTGGAGCTCAAGAACACATTCTGGGAAACCCAGAATTTTGATGTCCGCTCGAGCGGGATAATGGCCGCTCGAGCGGAAAAATCGTGCTCCCAGCACTTTTGCAGAGTTGGATGTCCGCTCGAGCGGGATACCTCACACTCGAGCGTGGAGTTTTGTAGACGGGCCTTCAGCTCGAGCGCTCTATTCCACGCTCGAGCGCATTTTTCATGCAACCAGTACTTTTGCAGGCCTTAAGGGTTCGCTCGAGCGGCTAAGTTGACGCTCGAGCGGGGACCCTGTTTTCTGGAATTTTGTCCATGCGTTCTGTGTTTCGTTTTCCGTTCTCTTTCACTTGTAAGCACTCTTAGGCGTATGTTAAGCATTGTAAATGAGTTAATGAGATAGGAATAAGGCCTAAAGAGGAATATGTGAATTAAAGAACGGATTGAATTATCAATGACCCTTTTGTGTTCATGAAATGTGTAGGGTCAAGCTCCAGGGCAAATCCACAAGCCGATCACTGTGAGTAATATAACTATTCGAAAGCTTGTCAATGTCCAATTGTTTATTCCCTTAAACTTTATGAGTTGTTAATTGGGATTGTGGACAAAAGTCTGACAGGAATGAATGGATGGACCAAAGGTCGTTTTGATATAAATGAATGGACCAAAGGTCGTTTTGATATAAATGGATGGACCAAAGGTCGTTTTGATATAAATGAATGGACCAAAGGTCGTTTTGATATAAATGAATGGACCAAAGGTCGTTTTGATATAAATGAATGGACCGAAGGTCGTCCTGATGTAAATGAATGGACCAAAGGTCGTTTTGACACATGTGAGTGGGCCGAAGGCCGTTTTGACATGAATGAGTAGGCCGAAGGTCGTTTTGACATGAACGAGTAGGCCGAAGGCCGTTTTGACATGAATGAGTAGGCCGAAGGTCGTTTTGACATGAACGAGTAGGCCGAAGGCCGTTTTGACATGAATGAGTAGGCCGAAGGTCGTTTTGACATGAACGAGTAGGCCGAAGGTCGTTTTGACATGAACGAGTAGGCCGAAGGTCGTTTTGACATAAATGAATGGGCCGAAGGCCATTTTGACAGAAATGGATGGGCCGAAGGCCGTTTCGACATAAGTGAATGGGCCGAAGGCCGTTTTGCCATGAATAGGAGTATGAATTGGACCCAAGGCCGTTTGGAACATGTTGTTCTACATTGTTATGTAATTTCTGCATTTGATATTATTCACTGGGCTATCGCTCACGCTCATTCATGTGTTTGTAGGTGAGCCAAGGGAAGTCCAAACCCAGCCCCAGTGAAGTCCACTAGGAAAAATCCGAGTTTTGAGGAAGTCAGCCTTACGTCTCACTCTTGAGACCTACCTTTGCCTTTTTGCTATGTAATTATGCTTTGTCTTGCCGGCAAGGACTTTACGTATATCTGTAAATAGTCTGTCATAGGTTGACTCGTTTTGGTTGATCCTGTCTGTAATGAATTTTGTGAAATTGTACTTTTGATGTGGGTTATTAACGTATCTGAGTATGGTTTGTTTGATGTGCATATAAGCACGGCTCAATGGACAAAGTTTTCATTTATTGCTTCCGTTTGGCCCCTTTACTCTGACAGGTTATGTCTCTTTTGGTCTGAGGCCGTAGGTAATCTCAGGATTACTGGCCGGTTGTGTCCTTAACCCATAGGGGCGGGTTCGGGTCATGACAGTGCTGTTCTCAACTCTCGGGCCACCAACCGAGCATCGCAAAGCACAATGGTTGAGATGCCAAAATTGCACAATTCAATGTAAATGAATGCACGAATAACACATAAGGGCCTTAACCTCTATCATGCATGATCAAGAGGGTCGACAATCGAGAATCGAGGCATGTTTCATCACTTCAAGTATGAAACGTCCCTCGTTTCTCGTGTTTGGACTAACACCCTATCCAAACACAATGCAATGCATGCACATGGAAATACAATGCAATGCAACATGAGCATGGGAAGTATAATGTAAACAACATGAGCATGCAACCACATAATGCAATGCAACAAGCATACAACAACATAATGCAATGCAACAAGCATACAATATGCTATTCTACCAATGCTAGGATATCATGCATAAAATTCCAAACACAATGCAAGGCATGCACACACTATGCAATGCATGCACATGCAAACAACATGGAATGTAACAACATGCGAACGACATGCGAACGAACATGCTCAATGGACTTAAACCGAATATGGACAGACCTCAATCATGCCCAAAACAGTGGCCATAATGCTAAAATGATGGCATGAAATGCAAAACAAAGCATACACATGCTCTAGCGCACCAGCTAAGCATAAAAGCATAACTCTCAAACATGAGCAAGGAGTGACAAACATGGAAGTGTGACAACACCATATGCACTGAAATGTCATGTGAAATGGTGTCAAACCATTCAGACAACACATGTATGTCATGCGAGAATCCTTAAGCATGAAAGCTAATGAATGAGACTACACAAGAGGCATGCAATGCATGGCCCAAATGGATGAACCAACCATAAACAGAGCTCAAATAGGTCAAAACAAAGACCCAAACATGCTGAGATGGGAGCTCAAAGGTCTAGGCATGCATGCATACGAGCTAGAGCACAAACAAGGCAATAATGGTATGACCCTTAGAGGCACTCAAAGGGTGAGAGAAGTGGGAACATGGAAAGTCTATATGCTTTGAAATGTCATGGTAAATGATGCCCAATCATGTACATGTCACAAATGAAGCATGCTATGGTGCTCAAAATTTGAAACTAGCATAGGCACTTACACTATAGCTATGCAATACATGAAGCATATAGCCAATACAACCCAAAACAGTCCTAGAGCATGTCAAAATGATACTAAAACATGAATGGAGAAAAGCCAAAACAAGCTAGCATGAAGGGCCAAAATATGGAGCATGCAAGGGCAATAGGGAGGATTACACTGCACCTATCAAAACCAAGCATGAGGTGACTCCACCAACAAAAATTAGAGTTATGGCATGGAAAAATAACACCCAAAAATGGGCTAAGACCAAGTTAACACATGCAAGAATAACAAGCTTACTCATTAGGCATCCAAGGCTAGCGAAGAGGACTTGCACTACAAGTGTAAGAAGCAAATGAGGGATGTTCTAACCAACCAAAAACAAAGTTTTACCATGGCAAAATGAGACCCAAAACACACTGAAATGGTGGCCTAAAAGCCTAGTGTAGACACTCCATTTTTGACCGTCCTCAAGACTTGGACGTCACTACTTGAACACTCGGTGATCATCCATGTTTGTGTTCGTCTTGAGTTCCCGAAGGCCTCGGCTGCGCACCTTGCCTCAGAATCTCTCGACTCGACTGCTTTGTGTCTGGTTTTGCACCAAGAGCTTATGGATGTGTTCCTGAGGACAGGGGGGAGCCTGTCGACCAAGTCTCCTGCCCACCGGCCACCTTGAGTTTTAATCGGCCAAATGTGATGGCCGGCCGGCCAATTTGACTGCCGGTCGACCACTTTGATGGCCGGCAGCTGTCATTCCAGGCCATACCCCAGCCCATGCCTGGACGTGGGAGCTCTGAGGAGCTGCAGATTGATATATTTCTATATCAATCAAGCTTCTTGACAAGGAAGAGATACACAAGGAGAGAAGAGAAGAGAGATACAACTTGGAGAAAGAAGAATTTTCCTGTCTCTCTAAAAAATTCTCTGCTCTCTCTCCCTATCTCTCTCTCCCAAACCCTTCAAATCCTAAGGTTCTTGCACCCTTTACACTACACCTCCAAGCCTACGACCTCCATACTCCATTCCATCAACTTGGGGCTGATTTCCAGAGGCTAGAAGCTCATTTCCTTGGATCAAAAGCTGTTGTGTTGTTCTTCTACAAGGGTAAGCTCCTATGTTTCCCTTTTTTGCACTATTTTGCTCTATATTTTAGCTCCTTTTGCTTATATTTTTGGGCTCCGACCCAAACTAGAAATAGTCTTATTTTGAGCTAACCTTCATGTTTGATCAAGTACCTTTCTCTGTTTGAGGTCTCCTCCTCACCCTTTGTGTTTAATCTCTCTTTTAGGGCTTATCTCGCATGGTATTTTAGCCCTATTTTTGAGCATTTCTGGGCTTTGAGCCAAACTGTGAAATGTGTTATTTTGAGCCCCTTTTCAACTTTGTTGAAGGGCTCTTCACTGTCTGGAGCCAGCTGCTGTCCCTTGTCTCAAATCTCTCTTTTAGGGCCATTTTTGCATAATAGATTAGACCTATTTGTGTTCACTTTTGAGATTTGTCATAAACTGGAAAAAGTCTCCTTTTGACATCATATTCATGTTGGATTAGGGCATTTTCTTGTTTGAGGTCATATGCTTCCTTGTATGCTTGATTGTCCCTTATTTTGAGCCTTACACCTAAGCTCTTGTTGCATGCTTGGTTTGACCTTCTAGCCATTGAAATCTAGTGGATTTTCAGTGGCTAGCACACTGTTTTGAGCCTCCAAATCAGAGGGGGGTGACCCCCTCTCTCCTTGACTTGTTTGGTGGTCATTTTGGCCTTCCAAAGAGACCCTATCTTGCATGCCTTGAAGCCACTTTTCAGGGTCAATTTGGTCAGTTTTGGGACTACCATATTTGATTTTCAGAGTTGATTTGGCTTTGCTAAGTGTCCATCTTGTATGTGCTTAAGAATCCCTCGCATAGCCCTCTAAAGGAGCTCATCATTTTTGCATGTGTTGGCTTCATTTCAGTGGTTATTAGGACCTATTTTCACATGTTTTGTTCACTGATTTTTGCTGGTTTGGTGAGATTCCATATGCTTCACACACTTGCCATGTAAACCATGTTTGCTAGTCAAAGTTGCATGCTACTTTAGTCCATCTTACTAGCACTTTTTGGCCATGCTTTGAACTAGAAATGTTCATATTTTGGGACTATCTTGGCTCTGTCTTCATGCTTCATGATCAAATAATGCATGCTTTATATAGCTATAAGTCATTCCGTGTGCCTAGTTTCGAGTTGCGGGTTTCATCTCATGCATCGGGTGCCATTTTTCCATGTTTTGGGGCTGTTTAGCATCATACTTCAGTGCTGAAATTTGCATGTTCATATGCCATGTTTCATCATTTTCCATGCTTAGTTAGAGTTGCGTGTTGTATCTTAGGATCGGTCCATGCATTGGACATGTTTGTGTGCATTTTGGTTGCCTCATTTCCATCTTATTGGCCACTGATGTGAGTGTGGCTGAGGTCCACTCATATTGGTATAAGTCCATCCTGCATTGTGTATGCCATGTTTCAATGCGTTGTGCATGTTATGTTGTTAGCATTGTGTGTGCCATGTAGTTGCATTGCATGTTCGTATGTTTGTTTGCATGCTTAGGTCGCATGTGCATCGTTGTGCATTCCTTTGCCTCTTGACCAACCATGATAGGGGTTGGGGCCCTTTGATGTGTTTTGTGCTTGCATTTCATTTGATATCAAAGTTGCACACTTGGCTTTTGGGCCATCATGCATTGAAGTACGTGATTGATGGCCCGAAGGTCGAGGGCCATGCTTCCTTGAGTCCATTGCATGATAGGGAGAATGGCCATGCATACATTGCTTTGAATTTCCTTGCCATGCACTGTCTGCCCTCTGTTGCTGTCAAAAACAGGTTATGCAGGAATCTTTGGCCGGCCGACCACCCATACTGCCAACCGGCCATTCATTATTTGCTGATGGATTTAAAAATGGTCGATAACCATCCGGACATGGCCGGTGGAAATTCCACTTGGTCGGTGATGCTCCCCAGTGTCCAGAGAGTGCACCTTGGGAGTTGCACAATTTTCGGAGGAGCAAGGCAGTGTAAACAGAGGCAATAGTGGCATGGTACGGATTTTTGGGCAAGACGAGTCAAGCATGCATCATCCACGCATTTCGAGGCAGGGGCTGTGGCCACTTTAATTCTTTGTTTAAATTGTTAATTAATTGGAACTTCTGTAATAATTAATTTAGCACTATTCATTCGGACTGTAATATTTATTCGGACCCTCTGAGTGAGGGCAATTGTGTAATAAGTGTCCGTGAGTGTGTGTATGTCTCCCAATCCCACGTCTTTCTTCCCTTTTATTTACTAGCTTT
Organism: Camellia sinensis; assembly: GCF_055761805.1. Taxonomy (NCBI): domain Eukaryota; kingdom Viridiplantae; phylum Streptophyta; class Magnoliopsida; order Ericales; family Theaceae; genus Camellia; species Camellia sinensis. Next base: position 39,312,349 of record NC_138961.1, on the reverse strand, counting down.
CGATGGTTAGTTTAGGGCATGTTTCAATTAGCATACAGTATGATAGCATGCGTGCATCCATACATTCGTCTTACATGCACCGGGCTCAGCGCATCATACTAACTGCACTTGTATTTCAATTTCAAGTTGAATACATGTTAGTTGTAACATCATCATCTGCCATCTTAGAATAGCCGAGCCTATTGTAGTTGCATCTTGTATGTGTTGCATTAGCCATCTTAACATGAGCTAGGATCATGCATTGATTACTAACTAGCTTTTGTTTTGGCTCGGAGTACTAGGTAAGCATTTATGCTTTAGCATACCGCATGCGTGTGAGTGTTGCCACAATAGCATGATTACCATGAGGCTAGCTACTTATGTGATATAACTGCTTGAATGCCTGTGGATGGAGGTTGAATGAACTAAATTGGGATAATGCATTAAAACTGTGAGTTTTAAGCCCACTAGATAGTGGCAAAACCATCTTTTCTAAAGCCCACTTGATGGTGGCAAAACCTACATTTCAGCCTACTTGCGAATAGCAAACCATTTTCAAAACAAGTATGAAATGTTTTGTTCCAATTTAGGTAATTTGGTCTATACTTGTTTGCTGTGCGCATAACATAGTAATTCTAGGCTAATAACCGGAATAAGAACACATAATGTTTTCAAAAAAGGATATCACGGTTAGTAGAGGCCGATCTTCGGATCGGGGGAGAGGGGGTGCTCATAGCTGACCTTCCCCAATCGTATCCAAGCTCTTGAGCCAAGGCAACTTTGGTGATGACGGACACGTGGCCTTTGGCACCGAGTCAGGGTTTCCTAAATTCCCCCATAAGAATATTTACGTGGCGACTCTGTATCTGGCAAAGCAGTCCATGTTTGGCACTTCTTTCTAAAAATCTGTTTTCCAAAACGATTTGCCGGATTTGGACTCTTTGGTTCAGATTAAGAACCGTGACAATTTGAGAGTCCTGAACTGTAGTGAGCCCAATATGAACAGAACGAGGGGACTCATCCTCCCGAGACGTTCAGGACGTCTACAGTTTCTGGTGACTCTGCTGGGGATTTAGAGAGCTTGACTCGAACTCGTGATATCCTGTTTTGATTTCATTTATGTGTCTTTTTGCATTGCATGTGCATTGGTGCGCCTAAGACACCGTGTTTGCCATCTGCCATTCCTGAACGGTTTGCCGGAGGCTTGACTTTGTCAAAGCATGCCATAAGGTTGACTGGTTGTGGGCTCTGATAGTATGGGAACACAAACCCTGGTTTTACCAGGGCACCCTTTTTGACCATTTGACCTAGTGCATATCGAAATCTATAGTGACTATTCCAAACTAGGACAGGTTGCTTACCCGATGTTAGGTTGTTTGAAAACTGCTGCGTGTTTTGGCTCTCTTTACTTGCTATGTGTTTTTAGAGTGTATCTATGCAGGGGAACACACATATTAGTTCGCAAGTCTGAGTGTCAGGCCTGCGGGCATCAGTGTTTTTGGGAATCAGTCATCTATGGGTATCAGATTCAGACTTTGGGATAGCGATTTGGAAACGGTGATCAGTGATTAAGGAACAGTACATTCAGCTTGTGGGCAATTTGTTGTGATACCCAACTGCGTGTTGTGTTTATTTTACGTTGTTACGCTGTCCAATTGCCCGTTTATTTATTTGCTTTATTTATCTTTTTACTAGGTAGTCGAGCACAATTGCTTCTGACCCAGTAGATATTCCCCAAGCACTCTGGATTAGAGGTCGTTGGCTCCATCGATTTGAGGATCTGGTAGACGGATAACCAGTGTACCACTCTCTACCCCCGGTTACTAGACGGAGGACAGCTAGGCAGAGGGCATCAGTTCAACAGTCAGTACAGAGGGCTTTATCTACCCCACCTGTGTACGGTATGGATCAGGATTCTACTTCTCCCACAGAAAGGGAACACATACCGATAATTCAGTCAGAACAGAACAGTATGGCCAATTTAGAGAAGATAGTGCGCCAGCTCCAAGAGAGTATGAAAATGATGCAGCAGGATGCTGTCCGACAGGCAGAGTTCGCCAAGCAGCAGGCCACGGTTATGAATGAACAAGAAGAGTTAATCGTAAGGCTACAACAGCAAATCGGAGCATCTGCCTCGCAACAAGTTCCTCCCCCGCTAGGAATTCCCACCCTCGGGGAGACAGCTAATGTTCAGAATGATACGGACATTCCCACGGGACCACCTCTACCCCTGATCCTACCCCAAATCCAACCCTAGTTATCCAAAACACCCACCAACCTACCGGACTCTCCCTTTGAGTTCGAGACAGATCCCACAGCATTGAAGTTGAGCAAGCTCAAAAAGCTGTTCAAAAGATCCCAGGGAGTCAAGACGATCCCTGACATCGAAGATGGATATACCGACGCAGCTGTGACGCTGCCTGACAGATTCAAAATGCCGCACATTGATCGATTTGATGGGTCCGGGGACCCCATGGTGCACCTGAGATGTTTTTCAGACATCTTAAGGCCAATGGGTCTCAACAGACTTCAGAAGCTGTCTCTGTTCGGCCGAACCATGTCGGGTGTGGCGGCCATATGGTATGCCAAATTAGAAGATGATGTCAAGAGAAACTGGGACGAGATGGCCGAGGCATTCATTACGCAATACTCATACAATACACAAATCGAGATTACAACTCGTGATCTCGAGGCAACGAGGCAAGAGCCTAAAGAGAGCTTCTCAGAATTCGTGACTAGATGGAGGGCCAAGGCTTCGATGATGACCCTAAGGCCTACAGACAAAAACCAGATTCGGATGATTGTGCGCAATCTTCAGCCGAAGTTGATGCAAAAGTGAATGTACTCCCCTTCCCTACCTTTTCTGATCTACATGAAATGGAGGTGCAGATTGAGGATGCCTTAAAGCAAGGCTTAATTGATAATGACCGGGAGCAACCCCGAAGAACTTCCAACCGCAACACTAATGCAGGCCCGAGCAGAACTACAACTACAAGAGCCTCCGAAGTAAGCATGGTTACCACCAACCCCCCTCCAAGAACCATGGCAGCTGCGCCATTCTCCGGCGCGTCCGGAAGCCATACCCAAACAGCCAAATACCCACCCAAAAACACAAGAACCTTCGCTCCACTGTATATGCCCTTATCCAAAGCTCTGGGGGTTTTAATCAGAAAAGGGCATTTGAAGCCCCTAGAACCGCGACCCTTACCAGAAAGACTTCTCCCTACACACAACCCAGCCAAATATTGCGCATTTCACCAACAGCACGGTCATGACACCGATCTGTGCTTCCGACTACGTCATGAGATTCAAGATCTCATTGATAGTGGGGTGATTCTGCCTCCCGAGAAAGCCAATGTTACAACAAATCCTCTCCCCACACATAACCAAGCTCCACCGCCTAAAAGGATCAACTTCATCCAAATTGGGTCGTGCCTTATGATCCTAGCATCTCTATCACTTCTTCCCACCTGCCTAAACCAGAGGTACTCCTTCCCGATTGCACCGACTTGTACATGATGGACATCTCCATGACCCGACCTAAGCCAACGGTGGTGACTGTCGAGAACAGGAGAGAGGAGATCCCAAAGGAGAAGAAGCTTGTTGAGTCAGAATTTGCAGAATCTGGGAGTCGTGTTGAGGAGACATATAGTCCGGGTGACTACATTTCACCAATAGGCCAGGATGGGCCAGATATGGAATTGCCAACAGGGGGAGAACTGTGTGTGATCCAAGGGGATAGTCTAGGACAGGGAACAGATGATTTAAGGGCTGTGGAAGAGGACCTTGCCAATCTCCAGTTTTACAGTGACCAAGATCCAGGGGGCGCAGCAGTCAACTAGTTTGATTATGAGGAATCAGCAGAGGCTACTGGGTGGTTGGATGATCAACCGGATGTGGTAGAAGAGTTCCAACCAGGATAAAGTCTAGCAGGGGCACAAATGTCGGTGATAGTCGAAAGAGTCAGAGAACAGAATACATCGCCGGAGAGCGCCGGTGTTAAGAATTCCCCTCGGGATTGGAGCATTCTGAATGCAGGAATTATTGAGCAGCCAGCTATGTTGATACGGTCGGAACAAGAAAGATTTGAAAATCCTGCGAGAATCAGAAAGGCAAAGGCCCATGTAGGGACTGAAATTGCTGTGTGCGCAGGAACAGAAAATGCTGCGAGCATAGGGGTGGAAGGTACCGTGAGTATTTCAAGCCCCCGCACCTAGACCAGCCAGAGGCATCTGGGAAAGATAAGGAAGCTGAGAGACATAAAGAGAAGCAAGTCGAAGAAGAGGCTGTACTAAAGCAGTTAAAAAAGATACAAGCAGACATCTCCATCTGGGGACTGCTTATGGCATCACGAGTGCACAGACAGGCTGTCCTATTAGCCATTGACAAGGCAAAGCTTTCGATAGAAACTACGCCAGAACAGCTAGTAGGCTTAGTTTTTCCGGGAGGAGCTACCCCGATGTTGACCTTTTCTGACAAAGAACTGCCACCTGAGGGTGCAAACCACAACAAGCCACTCTACATCTCTGTGGAGTACAGAAACAAATGGATACCCGTGGTGCTTGTCGACACAGGGTCCGCCATCAATGTATGTCCAGCAAGGACTGCCTATGCAATTGGCTTGAAGACTGCGTACTGTGTACCAACAGCCCAGGTGATTCGGGCATATGACAATACAAGCTGAGAAGTCATGGGAACAATGAAGATCCAGACCAAGGTTGGGCCAGGGCAGCATGAAATTGACTTTCACATCCTAGAGGTTCCCGCCACTTTCAATCTACTCTTGGGGCGGCCGTGGCTGCATCAAGTCAAGGCGGTTTCTTCTACCTTGCATTAAATGGTGAAATACCCCTATGGAAAGGGAGTAGCCACTGTTTTTGGGAATTCATCGATCCATCCACCGCCGGAAGTATCTACGCCAGTTTTGGAAATTGAGCACGGCATGGAGGACGTGTTTATGTCAGGTTTCACCCTTGCTGAGGCTCGGGTTGTACAAAACATCATGGCTGCTAACGAGGGGGTATATGTCAGTGCTCAAGCGGTATACCTCATGAACAAGCTTCAACATATCCCCGGGATGGGATTGGGAAAGAGCGGTCGGAAGGGCGTCGCAGCATTGGCCGAGGTGCCACATAACCCACATACCTTTGGCTTGGGTTATCTGCCCACCAAAGAGGATTGGGTAAGGAAAGAAAAGGAAATGGTCGAAAGAGCCAGAGCGAAACAGATGGGAAAGCCTTTTGACTTAATGCACCGGCCCATTCAGGGTACCCTAAACGGACGCTTCGTCCTGGAGGGGGAGGACTTTCCGTTCTGTGGCTTCCTAGAGCCGTGGCTGAACGCAGAGAGGAAGCGCGTGCCGGGGTTTGAGATTTTCTTTGACCTGCAGTTACCTGGGGATCACGTTGTCGGAAAGCAGATAGACCCATTAGCTGAGGCTGAGCAGAGTAAGGAAGTGTAGTCTGAGGACGCTGAAAATGAAATGGGGGTAGCGCTGGCATGTCTACTTTCAGATCCTCCGATCGAACAGAAGTGCTTGGGGGATAACTTCTCGGTATGCATGATCGGGAATGGAACGGCTGCGGGCCTACCAGCAACTATTTTGGATGCATCCATCGCACCCTCTTTTGTTTGGCAATACGAAGAGGGATTTTTATCAAGCAGCACCGGGTCAGGTAGCGAGCCGGAATCTGATTCCACCGAGTCTTGTGAGTCGGAATCAGGTTCCAGCTCAACTAAGTCTGAGTTCGGTATTCCTAGGGATGATAACCCGGATGCCACAGTCCTGTCCAGGTCGTTTTTTTCTTTCTCCTTTGAGTCTGTTGTAACAGAAGAATCGGACGGTTTGGAAGTACTTAATGAGAATAATGTGGATGTGGTTTCCGAGTACTTTTCTGTGCCTTTGATATATTGCTTAAATCAGGACTTTCAAAATTTTGACAAAAACGATGAGGAAGAAATTCCTCCGGTTTTGCAACGATTAATTGACCAAGAGCAGGAAAGATTTGTTAAACCTTTAGTTGATGAAATCACTACGGTGAATATTGGTACTGAGAAGGACCCGCGGCTGGTCCAGATCGGGTCCACGTTGTCTTCGGAGGAATGCGAGCGCTTAGTCGCTTTATTAAAAGATTTTAAAGATGTTTTCGCGTGGTCCTACGAAGACATACCTGGAATCGATCCTGAGATTGTACAACACCGGATCCCTCTTGACCCCGAGGCTCGACCTATCAAACAGAAACTCAGAAGGATTCGTCCGGACTGGGCCATCAAGATTAAGGAAGAGGTCACCAAGCAAATCGATGCAGGCTTCCTGCTGGTATCCGAATACCCGACTTGGTTGGCCAACATTGTTCCGGTGCCGAAGAAGGATGGCAAGATCCGAGTATGCGTGGACTTCAGGGATTTGAACAGAGCTAGTCCAAAGGACGACTTGCCCTTGCCACATATTGATGAGTTGGTGGATTTTATGGTAGGGCATGCTTTGCTTTCGTTTATGGATGGCTTCTCAGGTTACAATCAGATAGTGATGGCACCCGAAGACCGGGAGAAGACTGCTTTCACCACCCCGTGGGGGACATACTGCTACAGAGTGATGCCGTTTGGGTTGAAGAATGCTGGAGCTACATATCAACGGGCCGCGACCACGATATTGCATGACATGATCCACAAAAAGGTGGAGGTGTACGTGGATGACATGATTGTCAAGTCCAAAGAAAGAGAAGGCCACTACACCGCCTTGCAAAAGTTCTTCCAAAGGATCAGAGAATTTCGGCTGCGGATGAATCCTCAGAAGTGTACGTTCGGTGTTACAGCGGGAAAAATGCTAGGGTTTCTGATTACACAAAGGGGCATCGAAGTCGACCCTTCCAAAATCAAGGCCATCCTAGAAATGCCACCACCAAGGACTGAAAATGAGGTGCGAGGCTTTCTGGGTAAAGTGCAATTCATAAGACGGTTTATTTCAAAATTAACCTTGACTTGTGAACCACTTTTTGGTCTCCTGAAGAAAGGAAAGAAATTCCAATGGGACGGCTGATGCCAAGCAACTTTTGAACAGATCAAGGAATACTTACAGAACCCGCCTGTGTTGTCACCACCAGAGCCGGGGAGACCGTTGATATTGTATCTTTCGGTAACCGAGACCACAATGGGCTGCATGCTCGCGCAAGAATCAGAGGACAAAGTGGAAAGAGCCATCTACTATCTGAGCAAGAAGATGCTAGAGTATGACACTCGCTACACACCGTTGGAGAAGGCTTGCTTAGCTTTGGTATGGGCTACCAGGAAGCTGCGGCACTACCTGTTAGCTCACTCTGTAATGTTGGTTTGACGACTCGATCCCATCAAATATCTTTTTGAGAAACCGGCACTTACGGGTAGGCTAGCTCGTTGGTTGCTTTTGCTTTTCGAATTCGATCTGAAATATGTGACACGCAAGTCAGTCAAGGGAAGAGCAGTGGCAGAGTTCTTAGCCGATCATCTAGTGGGAGGGGGTGAAGCAGTTGAGTACTTATTCCCAAACGAGGCCATTTTGCATATCGACGATGAGTTTTGGACGATGTATTTTGACGGAGCATCCAACCAGTACGGGTATGGGATAGAGGTGTTGCTAATAGCACCCGACAACTCCCGTATCCCTCTAGCATTCAAACTCCAATTCAAAGTCTCGAACAATGAAGCAGAATATGAGGCATGCATTGCCGATCCAGAAGCAGCCCTGGAACTAGGGGCAAGACGGTTGGACGTCATCGGGGACTTAAACCATGTTATGTCTCAAGCAAAAGGAGACTGGAAAGTCAAAGAAGAAAAGATGATGATGTATCACTGGACCCTGGACTTGTTAATTCCTCGGTTTGAGAAGCTAAATTTTGCTCATCTACTAAGAGAGAACAACAGGTTCGCAGATTCTTTAGCAACTCTATCTTCCATGATAGACATCCCGTTCGGAGTCCGGATGCGTCCCGTCATCATTGACCAGAAATTCACGCCAGCATACGAGTCAATTGCTGCCATAGATGAGGTTGAAGATGAAAACCCCTGGTATTACGACATTTGGAATTTCTTGGAGAAGGAAACATACCCGCTAGGGGTAAATGCCAAGGATAAAAGGGCAATCAGAAGAATGGCCATTCAGTTCATCATCTGTGGGGGTAAGCTGTATAAGAGAGGTCATCTGGGAATGCATAAGTTGTGTGTCGAAGCCGAGGAATCGAAGCGCCTGATGGAGGCCGTCCATGGAGGAGAATGCGGCGCACACATGAACGGAGTAATGTTAGCACAGACAATCCTCAGACAGGGTTACTATTGGTCCACCATGGAGGAAGATTGTGTTAGTTTTGTTCGGGGATGCCACAAATGTCAGATCCATGCAAATCGCATGAATATCCCGCCGTCGAAGCTGTACAACATGACTTCGCCATGGCCGTTTTCAGTTTGGGGAATTGACGTGATCGGGGTTGTCACTCCGAAGGGGTCGAATGGGCATGAGTTCATCCTGGTCGCGATAGATTATTTCACAAAGTGGGTTGAGGCCCAGTCTTATGCGGTGTTGAAGGCGTCGCACGTTGCGAAGTTTATCAGAAATAACATCATCTGTCGCTATGGGGTCCTGAACGAGGTCATTTCAGATAATGGTTCCCATTTCAAGAACGAAGTGATTAGCTTGTTGGAAAAATACAACGTGGCTTTTCATAAGTCATCCCCATACCGGCCGCAAACCAACGGAGCAGTCGAGGCCGCCAACAAGAATATCAAACACATACTGCAGAAGATGATGGAAACTTACCGGGATTGGCCAGATAAACTACCATTTGCTCTGTGGGGCTACCGGACGTCAATCAGAACTTTTACCGGAGCGACTCCGTATTCATTGGTTTATGGGATGGAGGCCGTTCTACCTATCGAGATTGAGGTTCCGTCATTGCGAGTATTGGCTGAGTGTCAAATAGCCGAAGCAGATTGGCAGCAGAGTAGGTTTGAGGAACTCATGCTCTTTAATGAGAAAAGACTGAAAGCACTGTACCATGTTCAAGGTTATCAGCGCAGAATTGCCCAGGCTTTCAACAAGAAAGTCAAGTCCAGGAATCTAAAGGAAGGAGATTTGGTGCTCAAGGACAACCGAGCTCCCATCCACGACCCAAGGGGCAAGTTCAGACCCAATTGGACTGGTCCCTACATCATCAAAGCTATCTGGTCAGGTGGAGCTGTGGTTTTGATGGATCTAGATGGCCTAGAGTTCTCCCAACCAATCAACATGGACAAGTTGAAGAAATATTATCCCTGAGAGGCTCGCTAGGCCGAAAACTCGAAAGGGAGACCTAGGCAAAAGTTAGAGCATTGAAACAATTGGAAAATATAAAAAAACTAAGCTCGCAAGGTTGAAAACCCGCAAAGGGTGGCCTTGGCAAAAAATTAGAGCGTAAAAGGAGAGTGAAAATACTCGAGTGAACCTAAGCCTGAACTACGTAATGCTTGATTCCCATCTTTGGGATACGTAGGCAACTTCATCTTGAAGTTCAGCCATAAACTTTTCCCCTATCAACTTTGTCCATTTGATCATCTCGGTCATCTTCGTCTATTCAGCATTCAAGAGTTCGGTCGTGATCTCCGGTACAGTGTTTTTCAGACTAGGGGCAACTTTCCGTTGCCATACAATGCTGTGGTACTATTCAGACTAGGGGCAACTTTCCAGTTGTAGGGATCCGGGGTTGTGCATCTCAGTGACAGATTTCAGGCATGTCCAGTTCTGATCCATATCGAAAATAGTTTTGAAAAGTTTTGATAAAAGTTGACTTTGTTCAAAGTAATCTTTTTACAACTAAGACCATCTCTAGACCAAAACGGGAAATTTTCAGTATCATAACCTTCAAAATTCATTGATTTCAGTACAAAGTCCTCCTGCTCTTGCATATAAATTAAAGTTGCTGTTTATTACATTCATAAAGAAAACTTGAAAGTACTAATAAAGCAATAAATCCGGGGCATAGCCAAGTCAGGTGTTCCTGCGCCCCCTCCCAGAGCTGGTCGAAACCCTCGGTGCCAAGCTGGGCCCGATCTGTGCCTCCTCATTAAGCCAATCTATGCATTCATCAGACAAAGTACAACTGAAAGTAGGAGCAGGGGTTAGGAGTTCTCTAGTCCTCCACGCTGCGGCCTGCCGAGCAAGTTGCGCACCTCGAAACGGAAAGGCAGCCGGATATTCTATCCCCTCTGCGGGGTAAATCTGGTCGTGGCCAAACTGGCGTTGGAACTGGAACGGGAAATAGAATACGCAGTGGGTCATGCCAATCAACTGAATCCCAATCTGTCGGGACATGCTGTAGCCCATTGCCGGTAGATTGAGCCAAGGGCACCACCAAGCAATGCGGTCTGCGGACAGGCTGCACATCCAATCAAACCACCATCCCTCGTCAAGGGCATTGACTAGACGTTGCTTGAAGAAGTAGCCGCGAGCTGAGTATGCTGGGCAAGAGTCCACAACCTGCAACTTATCCATCAACCACACCTGGGAAGGGATGAAAAATGAGAGAATAAAGAATAGAGAGAAGTACGATGAGAGAAAAGTGAGAAAAGGGATTTTGTGAAAAAAAAAAGAAAAAAAAAATGAGCTTGAGGGTCGAGTGATGTGAACAATACATATGTAAGATTGGGTGGGAAACATTACCTGCAGCAGTAGTGGACTCCCCGCAAATCTGGTCGTCTCTCGATGATAAAAGGCGTCTAAGCCCATCAACGTCTCTGCCAGAGTCATGGCAATGCAGCTCTTGCCCTCCTTTAAGCCTAGGGCAACCTCGATCAATTGAACGCTAGATCCCCCGGAGCTTGAGGAAAACAGAAAATGAGATAGCATGCACAAACAGAGGGCATGCCGCCGGAAGCCTTGCCAATGATGGTCGCCGCGGTCACCAGTATCCGAAAACCGATGAATCAAACTTGGAATATCTAGCATTCTGTCACAAATCAGAGATCAAGTGTCATACATAGTGAGTCCACACATTCGCCCTAAGCTCTAAACATAACCAAAGTTAAGCTGGGGTAAGATCTCTTCGTCACGCTCGGAGTCCATTAAAGCTTGAAAATCTTCGAAGGTAGGGCATACTTCTTGCCCGCTAAAGCTAAAGACATGAGTCACCGGGTTCCAAAACCTCGCTGCGGCATGAAGAAATGGAAAGCACAGCGGAGTGCGACTCAGAGTGAATAGTGCATTTATGTCGAAACCCCGGAAATTCAGCTTTTCCGAGCCATCCAAGTTGTTAATCCAGGACGAGAGATTCTGGGAAAGAAATCCCTCCATTTCGAGCAAATCAGTGTTGAATTGAGTAGAACTATGAAGCCGAGGCCTTTTGTAGGGGATAAGATTGAGTGGAAGACAGGTGTCAACATTCTGGTGATTCTTTCATTCACGGTCGGTCGGCCAAATATAGTGCCGACCGACCACCACTTTTGGCCGGCGACATGTTATCATGGCCGATGGCCACCACCCCTGGCCGGTGGTCTTCCTCATTGTTCTATGAACTGTTTATGCTGAGAATTTGGGGAATGCCACCACTTCCAAGGCCCTCCGATGATGGATTTTGCGGCGTCACGCCTATTTGTTTATTGAGTTGTTGTAAATTTGCTTATCGAGTTGTATTTCACTCTTTTCAAGTCTTCGTTGCTTGTCGAGCTGTACTCGCACGTGGCTAGCTTATTGAGTTTCCGTGCTTTGCTTGTCGAGTTGTAAGTCAGTTCACTACCTGATTATTACGATGCGAATGCTCAATTTTCAAACCGAGGTCAATTTTATTCACATTGTTATGTGATACCATGCGATGCGATGCTTAGGAAGCACAAATGTAACATCATTTTGATTAAAATGGTTGTTTCATTTCCCTCATGTGTTTTGCAAAATACACATTTTTGAAAAGGTAAAACCTGCTTAAGGCAGTGCAATGGTTCAAACTACTAGTAAAAAGGAAAGTAAAGCAAAAAGAAGAGCAGGGCAGCAAAGTATCGGAATTGATACTGGTAACCTCCCCTTGTGGTTAATGCACCTCCCGCGCCCTTGTTTGGGTCAACTATGTGGTTTGGCGCCGTCATTACTCGAGACAGTGCAAGAAAGTACACTTTCGGAACATTAGTAGGCCTTCGAGTTGACCTCAAGCCGTGTCTTCTATGAGCGATGCTCGGTACGCACAAGGAACGTCCCTTCCCGTTTCCTTTTCGTATCTTGTGAACTCCACAAATCACTTCAATTATACCATGTTACAGTGCTTGGCATTTCAACATCATGAATAATTGGTCCTTACCATATTTCAAGTTTCTATACACATTGCATGCGTTGTCGCGTTATGCTTTACTTACATGTGTTCATGTTCCTTTTATACACATTGCTTGCGTAGACCGCATGCTTTACTTACATGTGTTCAATTTCAAGTTTCTATACACATTGCTTGCGTAGACCGTATGCTTTACTTACATGTGTTCAATTTCAAGTTTCTATACACATTGCATGAGTTGTCGCGTTATGCTTTACTTACATGTGTTCAAGTTCCTTTTATACACATTGCATGCGTTGTCGCGTTATGCTTTACTTACATGTATTCAAGTTCCTTTTATACACATTGCATGCGTTGTTGCGTTATGCTTTACTTACATGTGTTTAAGTTCCTTTTATACACATTGCATGCGTTGTTGCGTTATGCTTTACTTGCATGTGTTCAATTTCAAGTTTCTATACACATTGCTTGCGTAAACCGCATGCTTTACTTACATGTGTTCAAATTTCTTCATACACATTGTGCACGTTGTCACGTGTTCGTTACTTACATATGTTTGTGCTTTCACAGCATTGTTATGCGTCCCACTTAACTTGCGTTGTCACGCACTTTCGATTGCATATTATGCATATTGCTAACAATATCTGTACCTGTTAAGCTTTCTTTCTTTTAGGCACGATATTGTATGTACGGTTCATTTGAAGCTGGTGCAACCAGACGAACCGCGCAGGTATTGTATTCTCCGAGTGAGGCGTATCGAGAATTACATCCTTTTTGCATTGTAGTGTAGTTTGGTGTATGCTAGCTTAAAACTGTCGCATGTTATGCTTCGTTACAGCTTTCTTTGCATAATCATAAATAATGTTCGGCTTTGTGCATTGTCTTGCATTTTGCCCCTGCCTTCGGCGCATATCTTGTCTGTCTTGCATGTTTGTCTAAGTCTTCGGCCTTGTCAAAAATGGGTCGTCTCTGGGCTTTGACATTCACTCCCGTCATTGTTATGACTTTCGAGTTCTGTCAAAGAGGGGCAACTGTAGACACCCCATTTTTGACCATCCTCAAGACTTGGACGTCACCGCTTGAAAACTCGGTGATCATCCATGTTTGTGTTCGTCTTGAGTTCCTGGAGGCCTTGGCTGTGCGCCTTGCCTCAGAATCTCTCTACTCGACTGTTTTGTGTCTGGTTTTGCACCAAGAACTTGTGGATGTGTTCCTGAGGAGAGGGGGGAGCCTGTGGACCAAGTCTCCTGCCCACCGGCCACTTTGATTTTCAATCGGCCAAATGTGATGGCCGGCTGGGCAATTTGACTGCCGGTCGACCGCTTTGATGGCCGGCCGGCCAAATGTGGTTTTCAACAGATATTTCTTTAGACAGCTGGCAGCTGTCATTCGAGGCCATACCCCAGCCCATGCCTGGACATGGGAGCTCTGAGGAGCTGCAGATTGATTTATTTCTATATCAATCAAGCTTCTTGACAAGGAAGAGATACACAAGGAGAGAAGAGAAGAGAGATACAACTTGGAGAAAGAAGAATTTTCCTCTCTCTAAAAAATTCTCAGCTCTCTCTCCCTCCCTATCTCTCTCTCCTAAACCCTTCAAATCTTAAGGTTCTTGCACCCTTTACACTACACCTCCAAGCCTACGAACTTCATACTCCATTCCGTCAACTTGGGGCTGATTTCCAGAGGCTAGAAGCTCATTTCCTTGGATCAAAAGCTGTTGTGTTGTTGTTTTACAAGGGTAAGCTCCTATGTTCCCCTTTTTCGCACTATTTTGCTCTATGTTTTAGCCCATTTTGCTTATATTTTTGGGCTCCAACCTGAACTAAAAATAGTCTTATTTTAAGCTAACCTTCATGTTTGATCAAGGACTTTTCTCTGTTTGAGGTCTCCTCCTCACCCTTTGTGCTTAATCTCTCTTTTAGGGCTTATCTCGCATGGTATTTTAGCCCTATTTTTGAGCATTTCTGGGCTTCGAGCCAAACTGTGAAGTGCCTTATTTTGAGCCCCTCTTCAACTTTGTTGAAGGGCTCTTCACTGTCTGGAGCCAGCTGCTTTCCCTTGTCTCTAATCTCTCATTTAGGGCCATTTTTGCATAATAGATTAGCCCTATTTGTGTTCACTTTTGAGATTTATTATAAACTGGAAAAAGTCTCCTTTTGACATCATATTCATGTTTGATTGTGAGCATTTTCTTGTTTGAGGTAATATGCTTCCTTGTATGCTTGATTGTCCCTTATTTTGAGCCTTACACCTAAGCTCTTGTTGCATGCTTGGTTTGACCTTCTAGCCACTAACTTGTTTGGTGGTCATTTTGGCCTTCCAAAGAGATCCTATCTTGCATGCTTTGAAGCCACTTTCCAGGGTCAATTTGGTCAGTTTTGGGACTACCATATTTGATTTTCAGAGTTGATTTGGCTATGCTAAGTGTCCATCTTGTATGTGCTTAAGAATCTCTCGCATAGCCCTCTAAAGGAGCTCATCATTTTTGCATGTGTTGGCTTCATTTCAGTGGTTATTCGGGCCTATTTTCACATGTTTTGTTCACTAATTTTTGCTGGTTTGGTGAGATTCCATATGCTTCACACACTTGCCATGTAAACCATGTTTGTTAGTCAAAGTTGCATGCTACTTTAGTCCATCTTACTAGCACTTTTTGGCCATGCTTTGAACTAGAAATGTTCATATTTTGGGACTGTCTTGGCCCTGTCTTCATGCTTCATGATTAAATAATGCATGCTTTGTATGGCTATAAGTCATTCCGTGTGCCTAGTTTCAAGTTGCGGGTTTCATCTCATGCATCGGGTGCCATTTTTCCATGTTTTGGGGCTGTTTAGCATCATACTTCAGTGCTGAAATTTGCATGTTCATATGCCATGTTTCATCATTTTCCATGCTTAGTTAGAATTGCATGTTGTATCTTAGGATCAGTCCATGCGTTGGACATGTTTGTGTGCATTTCGGTTGCCTCATTTCCATCTTATTGGCCACTGATGTGAGTGTGGATGAGGTCCACTCACATTGGTATAAGTCCATCCTGCATTGTGTATGCCATGTTTCAATGCGTTGTGCATGTTATGTTGTTAGCATTGTGTGTGCCATGTAGTTGCATTGCATGTTCGTATGTTTGTTTGCATGCTTAGGTCGCATGTGCATCGTTGTGCATTCCTTTGCCTCTTGACCAACCATGATAGGGGTTGGGGCCCTTTGATGTGTTTTGTGCTTGCATTTCATTTGATATCAAAGTTGCACACTTGGCTTTTGGGCCATCATGCATTGAAGTACGTGATTGATAGCCCGAAGGTCGAGGGCCATGCTCCCTTGAGTCCATTGCATGATAGGGAGAATGGCCATGCATACATTGCTTTGAATTTCCTTGCCATGCAGTGTCTACCCTCTGTTGCTGTCAAAAACAGGTTCTGCAGGAATCTTTGGCTGGCCGGCCACCTATACAGCCGACCGGCCATTCATTATTTGCCGATGGATTTAAAAATGGTCGATAACCATCCGGACATGGCCAGTGGAAATTCCACTTGGTCGGTGATGCTCCCCAGTGTCCAGAGAGTGCACCTTGGGAGTTGCACAATTTTCGGAGGAGCAAGGTAGTGTAAACAGAGGCAACAGTGGCATGGTACGGATTTTTGGGCAAGACGAGTCAAGCATGCATCATCCACGCATTTCGAGGCAGAGGCTGTGGCCACTTTAATTCTTTGTTTAAATTGTTAATTAATTGGAACTTTTGTAATAATTAATTTAGCACTATTCATTCGGACTGTAATATTTATTCGGACCCTCCGAGTGAGGGCAATTGTGTAATAAGTGTGCGTGAGTGTGTGTATGTCTCCCAATCCCACATCTTTCTTTCCTTTTATTTACTAGCTTTCGATGGTTAGTTTAGGGCATGTTTCAATTAGCATACAGTATGATAGCATGCGTGCATCCATACATTCGTCTTACATGCACCGGGCTCGGCGCATCATACTAACTGCATTTGTATTTCAATTCCCAAAGTTGAATACATGTTAGTTGTAGCATCATCATCTGCCATCTTAGAATAGCCGAGCCTATTGTAGTTGCATCTTGTATGTGTTGCATTAGCCATCTTAACATGAGCTAGGATCATGCATTGATTACTAACTAGCTTTTGTTTTGACTCGGAGTACTAGGTAAGCATTTATGCTTTAGCATACCGCATGCGTGTGAGTGTTGCCACAATAGCATGATTACCATGAGGCTAGCTGTTTATGTGATATAACTGCTTGAATGCCAATGGATGGAGGTTGAATTAACTAAATTGGGATAATGCATTAAAACTGTGAGTTTTAAGCCCACTAGATAGTGGCAAAACCATCTTTTCTAAAGCCCACTTGAGGGTGGCAAAACCTACATTTCAGCCTACTTGCGAGTAGCAAACCATTTTCAAAACAAGCATGAAATGTTTTGTTCCAATTTATGTAATTTTGTCTATACTTGTTTGCTGTGCGCATAACATAGTAATTCTAGGCCAATAACCGGAATAAGAACACATAATGTTTTCAAAAACGGATATCACGGTTAGTAGAGGCCGATCTTCGGATCGGGCGAGAGGGGGTGCTCATAGCTGACCTTTCCCTATCGTACCCAAGCTCTCGAGCCAAGGCAACTTTGGTGATGACGGACACGTGGCCTTTGGCACCGAGTCAGGGTTTCCCAAATTCCCCCATAAATTTAGGTGGCGACTCTGTATCTGGAAAAGCAGTCCATGTTTGGCACTTCTTTCTAAAAATCTGTTTTCCAAAACCATTTGCCGGATTTGGACTCTTTGGTTCAGATTAAGAACTGTGACAATTTGAGAGTCCTGAACTGTAGTGAGCCCAATATGAACAGAACGAGGGGACTCATCCTCCCGGGACGTTTGGGGACGTCTACAGTTTCTGGCGACTCTGTTGGGGATTTAGAGAGCTTGACTCGAACTCGTGATATCCTGTTTTGATTTCATTTATGTGTCACTTTGCATTGCATGTGCATTGGTGCGCCTAAGACACCGTGTTTTCCATTTGCCATTCCTGAACGGTTTGCCGGAGGCTTGACTTTGTCAAAGCAAGCCATAAGGCTGACCGGTTGTGGGCTCTGACAGTATGGGAACACAAACCCCGGTTTTACAGGGGCACCCTTTTCGACCATTCGACCTAGTGCATATCGAAATCCATAGTGGCCATTCCAAACTAGGACAGGTTGCTTACCCGATGTTAGGTTGTTTGAAAACTGCTGCGTGCATAGTAAAACCCTAGCTCCTGATAAAATAGGACAGGGAAACCCTACCCCTCCATAGGGGTGTTTTGGCTCTCTTTACTTGCTATGTGTTTTTAAAGTGTATCTATGCAGGGGAACACACATATCAGTTCACAAGTCTGAGTGTCAGGCCTGCGGGCATCAGTGTTATTGGGAATTAGTCATCTATGGGTATCAGATTCAGACTTTGGGATAGCGATTTGGAAACGGTGATTAGTGATTAAGGAACAGTACATTCAGCTTGTGGGCAATTTGTTGTGATACCCAACTGCGTGTTGTGTTTATTTTACGTTGTTACGCTGTCCAATTGCCCGTTTATTTATTTGCTTTATTTATCTTTTTACTAGGTAGTCGAGCACAATTGCTTTTGACCCAGTAGATATTCCCCAAGTACTCTGGATTAGAGGTCGTCGGCTCCATCGATCTGAGGATCTGGTAGACGGACAACCAGTGTACCACTCTCTACCCCCGGTTACTAGACGGAGGACAGTTAGGCAGAGGGCATCAGTTCAACAGTCAGTACAGAGGGCTTTATCTACCCCACCTGTGTACGATAGGGATTAGGATTCTGCTTCTCCCACAGAAAGGGAACATATACCGATAATTCAGTCAGAACAGAACAGTATGGCCAATTTAGAGGAGATGGTGCGCCAGCTCCAAGAGAGTATGAAAATGTTGCAGCAGGATGTTGTCCGACAGGCAGAGTTCGCCAAGCAGCAGGCCACGGTTATGAATGAACAAACAGAGTTAATCGTAAGGCTACAGCAGCAAACCGGAGCATTTGCCTCGCAACAAGTTCCTCCCCCGCTAGGAATTCCCACCACCAGGGAGACAGCTAATGTTCAGAATGATACAGACATTCCCACGGGACCACCTCTACCCCCGATCCTACCCCAGTTATCCAAAACACCCACCAACCTACCGGACTCTCCCTTTGAGTTCGAGACAGATCCCACAGCATTGAAGTTGAGCAAGCTTGAAAAGCTGTTCAAAAGATCCCAGGGAGTCAAGACCATCCCTGACATCGAAGATGGATATACCGACGCAACTGTGACGCTGCGTGATAGATTCACAATGCCGCACATTGATCGATTTGATGGGTCCGGGGACCCCATGGTGCACCCGAGATTGTTTTCAGACATCTTAAGGCCAACGGGTCTCAGCAGACTTTAGAAGCTGTCTCTGTTCGGCCGAACCCTGTCGGGTGTGGCGGCCATATGGTATGCCAAATTAGAAGATGATGTCAAGAGAAACTGGGACGAGATGGCCGAGGCCTTCATTACGCAATACTCATACAATACACAAATTGAGATTACAACTCATGATCTCGAGACAACGAGGCAAGAGCCTAAAGAGAGCTTCTCAGAATTCGTGACTAGATGGAGGGCCAAGGCTTCGATGATGACCCTAAGGCTTACAGACAAAGACCAGATTCGAATGATTGTGCGCAATCTTCAGCCGAAGTTGATGCAAAAGATGATTGTACTCCCCTTCCCTACCTTTTCTGATCTACATGAAATGGAGGTGCAGATTGAGGATGCCTTAAAGCAAGGCTTAATTGATAATGACCGGGAGCAACCCCGAAGAACTTTCAACCGCAACACTAATGCAGGCCCGAGCAGAACTACAACTACAAGAGCCTCTGAAGTAAGCATGGTCACCACCAACCCCCCTCCAAGAACCATGGCAGCTGCGCCATTCTCCGGCGCGTCCGGAAGCCATACCTAAACAGCCAAATACCCACCCAAAAACACAAGAACCTTCGCTCCACTGTATATGCCCTTATCCAAAGCTCTGGGGGTTTTAATCAGAAAAGGGCATTTGAAGCCCCTAGAACCGCGACCCTTACCAGAAAGACTTCCCCCTACCCACAACCCAGCCAAATATTGCGCATTTCACCAACAGCACGGTCATGACACCGATCTATGCTTCTGACTATGTCATGAGATTCAAGATCTCATTGATAATGGGGTGATTCTGCCTCCCGAGAAACCCAATGTTACAACAAACCCTCTCCCCACACATAACCAAGCTCCACCGCCTAAAAGGATCAACTTCATCCAAACTGGTGTCGTGCCTTACGATCCTAGCATCTATATCACTCCTTCCTACCTGCCTAAACCAGAGGTACTCCTTCCCAACTGCACCGACTTGTGCATGATGGACATCTCCATGACCCGACCTAAGCCAACGGTGGTGACTGTCGAGAATAGGAGAGAGGAGATCCCAAAGGAGAAGAAGCTTGTTGAGTCAGAATTTGCAGAATCTGGGAGTCGTGTTGAGGAGACATATAGTCCGGGTGACTACATTTCACCAATAGGCCAGGATGGGCCAGATATGGAATTGCCAACAGGGGGAGAACTGTGTGTGATCCAAGGGGATAGTCTGGGATAGGGAACAGATGATTTAAGGGTTGTGGAAGAGGACCTTGCCAATCTCCAGTTTTACAGTGACCAAGATCCAGGGGGCGCAGCAGTCAACTGGTTTGATTATGAGGAATCAACAGAGGCTACTGGGTGGTTGGATGATCAACTGGATGTGGTGGAAGAGTTCCAACCAGGATAGAGTCCGGCAGGGGCACGAATGTCGGTGATAGTCGAAAGAGTCAAAGAACAAAATACATCACTGGAGAGCGCCGGTGTTAAGAATTTCGCTCGGGATTGGATCATTCTGAATGCAGGAATTATTGAGCAGCCAGCTGTGTTGATACGGTCGGAACAAGAAAGATTTGAAGATCCCGCGAGAATCAGAAAGGCAAAGGCCCATGTAGGGACTAAAATTGCTATGTGCGCAGGAACAGAAAATGCTGCAGGCATAGGGGTGGAAGGTACCACGAGTACGAGAACAATCATACCAGAACCAGACAGGGGTCTGTCGGCTGCTGATGGAATGTGGTGGGAAGATGAGGATTAATGTCTTGCCCATACGGACGAAGATTGGGGAAACAACCAACCCGATGACACCTGGTACCTTGGAGAAGTCGACCACATGACGAGAAGCGGACGGTATTTCAAGCCCCCGCACCTAGACTAGCCGGAGGCATCTGGAAAAGATAAGGAAGCTGAGAGACAGAAAGAGAAGTACGTCGAAGAAGAGGCTGTACTAAAGCAGTTAAAAAAGATACAAGCAGACATCTCCATCTGGAGACTGCTTATGGCATCACGAGTGCACAGACAGGCTGTCCTATTAGCCATGGACAAGGCAAAGCTTTCGATAGAAACTACGCCAAAACAGTTAGTAGGCTTAGTTTTTCCGGGAGGAGCTACCCCGATGTTGACCTTTTCTGACAAAGAACTGCCACCTGAGGGTGCAAACCACAACAAGCCACTCTACATCTCCGTGGAGTGTAGAAACAAATGGATACTCGTGGTGCTTGTCGACACAGGGTCCGCCATCAATGTATGTCCAGCAAGGACTGCCTATGCAATTGGCTTGAAGACCGCAGACTTCGTACCAACAGCCCAGGTGATTCGGGCATACGACAATACAAGTCGAGAAGTCATGGGAACAGTGAAGATCCAGACCAAGGTTGGGCCAGGGCAGCATGAAATTGACTTTCACATCCTAGAGGTTCCCGCCACTTTTAATCTACTCTTGGGGCGGCCGTGGCTGCATCAAGTCAAGGCGGTTTCTTCTACCTTGCATCAAATGGTGAAATACCCCTATGGAAAGGGAGTAGCCACTATTTTTGGGAATTCATGGATCCATTCACCGCCGGAAGTATCTACGCTAGTTTTGGAAATTGAGCACGGCATGGAGGATGTGCCATTTTTCCATGTTTTGGGGCTGTTTAGCATCATACTTCAGTGCTGAAATTTGCATGTTCATATGCCATGTTTCATCATTTTCCATGCTTAGTTAGAGTTGCGTGTTGTATTTTAGGATCGGTCCATGCATTGGACATGCTTGTGTGCATTTCGGTTGCCTCATTTCCATCTTATTGGCCACTGATGTGAGTGTGGCTGAGGTCCACTCACATTGGTATAAGTCCATCCTGCATTGTGTATGCCATGTTTCAATGCGTTGTGCATGTTATGTTGTTAGCATTGTGTGTGCCATGTAGTTGCATTGCATGTTCGTATGTTTGTTTGCATGCTTAGGTCGCATGTGCATCGTTGTGGATTCCCTTGCCTCTTGACCAACCATGATAGGGGCTGGGGCCCTTTGATGTGTTTTGTGCTTGCATTTCATTTGATATCAAAGTTGCACACTTGGCTTTTGGGCCATCATGCATTGAAGTACGTGATTGATGGCCCGAAGGTCGAGGGCCATGCTCCCTTGAGTCCATTGCATGATAGGGAGAATGGCCATGCATACATTGCTTTGAATTTCCTTGCCATGCACTGTCTGCCCTCTGCTGTTGTCAAAAACAGGTTCTGCAGGAATCTTTGGCCGGCCGGCCACCTATACTACCGACCGGCCATTCATTATTTGCCGATGGATTTAAAAATAGTCGATAACCATCTGGACATGGCCGGTGGAAATTCCACTTGGTCGGTGATGCTCCCCAGTGTCCAGAGAGTGCACCTTGGGAGTTGCACAATTTTTGGAGGAGCAAGGCTGTGTAAACAGAGGCAACAGTGGCATGGTACGAATTTTTGGGCAAGACGAGTCAAGCATGCATCATCCACGCATTTCGAGGCAGGGGCTATGGCCACTTTAATTCTTTGTTTAAATTGTTAATTAATTGGAACTTCTGTAATAATTAATTTAGCACTATTCATTCGGACTGTAATATTTATTCGGACCCTCCGAGTGAGGGCAATTGTGTAATAAGTGTGCGTGAGTGTGTGTATGTCTCCCAATCCCACGTATTTCTTCCCTTTTATTTACTAGCTTTCGATGGTTAGTTTAGGGCATGTTTCAATTAGCATACAGTATGATAGCATGCGTGTATCCATACATTCGTCTTACATGCACCGGGCTCGGCGCATCATACTAACTGCATTTGTATTTCAATTCTCAAAGTTGAATACATGTTAGTTGTAGCATCATCATCTGCCATCTTAGAATAGCCGAGCCTATTGTAGTTGCATCTTGTATGTGTTGCATTAGCCATCTTAACATGAGCTAGGATCATGCATTGATTACTAACTAGCTTTTGTTTTGGCTCGGAGTACTAGGTAAGCATTTATGCTTTAGCATACCGCATGCGTGTGAGTGTTGCCACAATAGCATGATTACCATGAGGCTAGCTACTTATGTGATATAATTGCTTGAATGCCTGTGGATGGAGGTTGAATTAACTAAATTGGGATAATGCATTAAAACTGTGAGTTTTAAGCCCACTAGATAGTGGCAAAACCATCTTTTCTAAAGCCCGCTTGAGGGTGGCAAAACCTACATTTCAGCCTACTTGCGAGTAGCAAACCATTTTCAAAACAAGGATGAAATGTTTTGTTCCAATTTAGGCAATTTGGTCTATACTTGTTTGCTGTGCGCATAACATAGTAATTCTAGGCTAATAACCGGAATAAGAACACATAACGTTTTCAAAAACGGATATCACGGTTAGTAGAGGCCGATCTTCAGATCGGGCGAGAGGGGGTGCTCATAGCTGACCTTCCCCAATCGTACCCAAGCTCCCGAGCCGAGGCAACTTTGGTGATGACGGACATGTGGCCTTTGGCACCGCGTCAGGGTTTCCTAAATTCCCCCATAAAATTATTTAGGTGGCAGCTCTGTATCTGGCAAAGCAGTCCATGTTTGGCACTTCTTTCTAAAAATCTGTTTTCCAAAACGATTTGCCGGATTTGGACTCTTTGGTTCAGATTTAGAACCGTGACAATTTGAGAGTCCTGAACTGTAGTGAGCCCAATATGAACAGAACGAGGGGACTCATCCTCTCTGGACGTTCGGGGACGTCTACACCTAGGCATGATGGCATACACAATGGCTCATACTTAGGGCATAAAACACCAACCCTCCAAAGCATTAAAAGAGTGAAGGATGTGAATGCATGGCAATGAAACATGCTCTGAAATCACATAACAAATGATGCCAAATCATGCAAATGGCCCAAGCAATGCATGCTAGTGGCTTGGAAACTCAAAGCTAGTGAGCTAGAATGCACTAAGGCTATACAAAGCATGGTGTGCATGACCAAAAAAACATAAATCAGACCTTAAGTATGGTAAAACATGGCCAAAAACTTCTTGGAGTTGAGCCAAAATCACAGTAGAATGATGGTCTAAAGCATGATGCATGTTAGGCTAGTTTGTGGAATTGCCTACAAGTGCAAGGAGCATGCAAGGGGCTATCAAACCAAACCCAATCAGAGCTAAGACATGGAAAAAAACACCAAAAACATGCTGAGATGTGGCCAAAACATGCTAGAAAGACATGCTCAAACATGAGGTATACAAGGCAAGTATTCAAGACACAAGGAGAGGGGATGACCCTCTCCTATTTAAGACCTCAAAACACAAGTTTTACCACTGAAAATCCACCGGATTTTCGTGGTTAAAAGGCCAAGAGAAAGTGATCTCAAGGGCCTAAAGTGATGGTGCAAAACAAAGCCAAACAAGGCATGCAAGGGAGTAGATCACTCCCAACACCAAAGAAGCCTTTAACAAACATGTTAAGCACTAAAAATCAGAACTTTTTACAGTAGAAAGTTAGGCCTAAAACAATATGCAAATAGGGGCAAAAGCTTAATAAAAAACAAGGGTTTAAGAGGTTCGAAGCTCACCCTTGTAGAACAACTTTAGAGCAACAACTCCAGTAGCTTTTTTGGATAAAAACCAGTCCAAAAATACCAAAACCAACTTCAAAGTGCCTCAGCAACAAGAGTATGGTGTTTCACTATGTGTTTGTGCGCAAAAGTGTGAAAAATAGGCACTTTTTGAGCACAAATATGAAGTGAAATGAAGAAGTATAGAGATAGATGATATGTATAGCTCAAGCAACTTTTTTCTAAACCTGGAGAAGGGAGAGAGGGCCTCCCTTTTATAGAAAAACAAAGTTCAAGCTTGTTGAGGAAGCTAAGGGTTCAAAGCCATCCCTCCATGCACGTGTATGGAGGATGGTTTTTGTGCCTTCCAACTGTCACTGTTGGCAATAAAAGATCTTCAAAAAGGTACAGGAAAGCTGCCGACCACTGGAAGTGGTCGGCTGACTAGTGAAAGTGGTCTCCCAGAAAGAAAAGTGGTCGGCCATGGGGAGAGGTGGTCTGCACATAAAAAACAAGGTGGTGGCATGGTGGCTGACCACTTTTGGTGGTCCAAAGGCCTCCAAGGCCAGTTGGCCGACCAGAAAACTGGTTAGCAAGCAGGAAAAGTGGTTTTCAGGGAGAGAAACTGGCCTCCCACCCTTATTCCACCCTCCAAGCAAGGAAAACAAGGTTTGTGCCAAAAACAAACCAAAAATGATGAAAGACGAAAGTCCGGGGGTTAAGGCGTGCAGTCGAAAACCTCGAAAACTAGTCTCCGAGCACCAAAAGTGGTCTACGAGGGAAAAGTGGTCTACAACTATAAAAAGTGGTCTCCCAGACCTCAGTGTCCCTCTAGGTAGAGGTAACAAGGCATGGTTCGAAAACCAAGTGAAAAGGAGAACGTTAAGCGGTCTCGAGACAAGGCGCGCAGCCGAATGCTCCGGAAATCGGAAACTAGTCTCTAAGAGGGAAAAGTGGTCTATGACCACAAAAAAGTGGTCTACAGATCTCTCTCTCCTTCCAGGGAAGGGAAAACAAGGTTTGGTTCAAAACTAAACGAAAAGGGAAACAAGACGAGGCACTCAGCCAAAGGCCCCGAAAACCGGAAACTGGCCTACCAGAGGGAAAAGTGGTCTACGACCACAAAAAGTGGTCTACGAACCTCTCTCTCCCTCCAGGCAAAGGGTCAACAAAGCCTGGTCCACAAACCGAGCCAAAACACAGAGTTTAGAGGCCCAGAGGCAAGGCACTCAGCCAAAAACTCTGGAAACTTGAAACGAGCACAAACAAGCACTATCACCGAGCGCTCAGTCGATGACGTTTGAGTCTTAAGGTCAGTCAAAAATGTGGTGTCTACAGTTGCCGCTCTTTGACCGAACTCGGAAGTCAAGAAGTGGGGAGAGTGAATGTCAAAGCCCAGAGACGACCCATTTTTGACAAGGCCGAAGACTTAGGCAAACAGGCAAGATAACAAAGAGATACGCCCGCAGGCAGGGGCCAAATGCAAATGACATGCACAAAGCCAAACATAACTTATGATCACGCAAAGAGAGCTGTAATGAAGCAATTATGCAAAATAAATGCAACATTTTAAGCGAATGCTATGCAAGCAAGTAAACACGAACCAAACTACATCTCATGCAGAAAGGATGTAAGAAAATTATACAATTTTCATTGCGTCTCACGCGAAGAAAGCCAAAAGCGACTACCGAGAACACCCAGAGTCTCAAACATAACACCTCCCGGCATATCAAATGCCAAAGGAGAAAGACATCCAAACGCATGTCAAACACGAGAGGAGAAAGGTATGTCCAAATGCATGCCAAACGCGAGTGGAGAAGGGTAGCAGTCAAACTGAACCAGAACTTCTCTTGAATGAACCGTACATACAATATCGTGCCTGTACAAAAGAGAGAGTTTGACAAGTACAATATAACAGGAACATATGATCAGCGCTCTATCAAGATACAATTTCAATACAAGATAAACACGTGCGCACATGATGCCGATGAAAAGGTGCATAGCAACGCAAGTGAAAAGTGCATAACAATGCAACTGAACGTGCGCGACAACGCAAGCAAAATGTGCGTAACAACGCAAGTGGTGAGGTGCATGACAATGGAAGTTAAACGTATGCAACAACGTAAGTGGAGAGGGTGCATGACAATGCAAGAGAAACGTGCGTAACAACGCAAGCAAAATGTGCGTAACAACGCAAGTAAAGAGGTGCATGACAATGTAACCTAAGTGTGCGTGACAACGCGGGTAAAGAAGTGCATGACAATGCTACCTAAGTAAAATGTGACAATGCGGGTGGGGTGTGCATAACAATGTGAGTAAGATATGCATAACAATGCGATGAGTGGTGTGCATAACAATGCAACGAGGTGCAACTTCAATAGCATATTTAAAGCAAGATACCGAATAAGGAAATAAAAGCCTTAACGAGACCAATTCAACCGTAACCTCTGATTTACCTCTCGGAAGGGTCATGATGTACTTAAAAAGGATACACCTTGCTCTTGACGAGTGACGATGAGTCGCGCATCGAAGACTTGATGCTTTCTTGCACACTTCATGCTTTCGCTAGGTATTTTATATGCTTGCTCTGAACACATTTACATACACAGTATCCTGTTCATTTGGCACACAACTCATACATAACACTCTGCTCACTTGGCACACAGCTCTTAACACAACATTTTATTCATTGGGCACACAGCTCACAACACAATACTTTGTTCATTTGGCACGCAACTCACAACATAGCATTCTATTCATTTTGCACGCAGCTCATACACAACACTTTGTTAATTTGGCATGCAGCTCATACATAACACTCTGTTAATTTGGCACGCAGCTCTCAACACAGTATTCTGTTTATTGGGCACACAGCTTATACATAACACTCTGTTAATTTGGCACGCAGCTCTTAACACAGTGTTCTGTTCATTGGGCATACAACTATCAACATAGCATTCTATTCATTTTGCACGCATCTCATACACAACACTCTGTTCATTGGGCACACAGCTCAAAACACAGCATTCTTTTAATTTTGAACACACAACTCATAACACAGTACACTGTTCATTCTAAACACACAACTCATAACACAGTACACTGCTCATTCTGAACACACAGATCATAATACAGTTGTGATATCCCTGTTCAGTAATATGTTAATTGGTCCTTAACATGAATGTGATTGTGTGTTTCATATGATTTTGTGTGCCATTATGTGAAAATATGTGGTTTTGAATTTCTATCTGTTCACCGTAGGAATATCTGTTTGATTGTTTGCTTTGGAAATTAAATTGAAGGCCCTATCGGCCATCGAAACCGAAATTGGTCGCGCCATTGTGATTGGCATAATTTTTGGAGCCTACGGTGATGTTTAATTGAAAAATTGATTCAGATCAGAATTAATTGATTTAATTGATGAATTAGTGCCCAATTATTTATTATTATTAAATTGGAATTAGTGGGGCTTTATATAAAGGGCCATATACACTCTCATGGTTTCTTTTTGAGCTCAAAATCTGAGATATACATTTGAGAGGGTGAGAAGGCCGGCTATAGAGAGAGAGAGGGGAGAATTGTGCAATTTTGGCCTTGAAGCTTGATAACTTTGAAGCTATACTCAAGAATTTGCTATTGATTGGAGAAATTGAGCCTCTAGGTAGGTAATTGATCTTGAATTCAAGTTTGAATAATGGTCAAGAGCATGAATTAGTTTCATTATAAGGAAATTGAGTTGATTTTGTTGTATTTGAAGTCATGGAATGCATGCATGTGCATAATAGCCATGAATTTGTATAATTGAGCATGAAAAATATGATCCATGTAGAACTGTGGCTAGAATCCATGCTTGTGACCACCATTTGTACAATTTGAGTTGGAATGGAAGTTATATCTCACATGCATGTACCATTCATGAGAAGTATGAGCTTGAATGCATGAAATTGTTATGTTCAAAGTGAATTTGGTGTAGATTGGGACATGCATGTGATTAATTTGTGAAATTGAGCTCCATTGTGTTGTAATTGGGTGTTGGTACCATGTTAGTATATGATTATGTGAAGTTTGAGCCAAAAGCATGCATCTAGAACCATTGAATGTCGAATTGGAGCTCAAGAACATGTTTTGGAAAACCAGAAAGTTTGATGTCCGCTCGAGCAAGGAAACCGCCGCTCGAGCGTGAATTTCATGCTCCCAGTATTTTTGCAGACTTGGATGTCCGCTCGAGCGGGGAAGTTCACGCTCGAACAGGGAGCTATGTAGACAGACCTTCAGCTCGAGCGCCAGACTTCACGCGCGAGCGTAATTTTGATGCATTCAACACATTTGCAGACCTCATGAGTCCACTTGAGTGGGGAAGTCCCCGCTTGAGTGGGGAAGTCCACGCTCGAGTGGGAACCCTGTTTTCTGAAATTTTGAAAAAAATTCTGAGTTTCGTTTTCCGTCCTCTTTCACTTCTAAATACTCTTAGGCATGCATTGAGCATTGTAATTGAGTTAAAGAGATAAGAATGAAGCTTAAAGAGGAAAATATGAATTTAGAACGGATTGAATAGTTTGTGACCCTTTTGTGTTCATGGAATGTGTAGGGTCGAGCTCCAGGGCAAACCAACCAACCGATCACTGTGAGTAATATCTTAACAAAGATATCTGAAATATGTTGTTGTCCAAATTACTTACTTCTATGTAAGTTTTATAAGTTCGTTGATTCGATTGGTGGACAACGTTGCTATGCCAAATGAATGGGCCAGAGGCTAGTTTGATCTGAATGATAGAGTGAATGGGCCAGAGGCCGTTTTGACATGAATGAATGGGCTAGAGGCTGTTTTGACATGAATGAATGAATGGGCCAGAGGCCATTTCGACATGAATAAATGAATGGGCCAAGGGCTAGTTTGATACGAATAAATGAATGGGCCAACGGCCAGTTTGACATAAATGAAAATATGAATTGGGCCCAAGGCCGTTTGAAGTATGTTGTTCTACATGTCGTTTGTATAACTTCTTTATTTGATATTATTCACTGGGCTATCGCTCATGCTCATTCATGTGTTTGTAGGTGAGCCAAGAGAAGTCCAGACCCAGCCCCAGTGATGTCTGTGTGGAACAACAAAGGTTTTGAAGAGTCAGCCCTTGCGTCTTATGCACGAGACCCGTCTTCGCCTTTTGTCATTCTGTTTTATTTTGTCATGTGGGTGAAGTCTTTGAATATGTTGTATATAGTTTTCTTGGGTTGACTTAGACTTATATGATCCTGTATGTACATAACCTTGTGTAGTACATATTTTGTTGTGAGTTATTAATATGCATATGTATGGTTTGTTATGATGTGCCATGTAAGCATAGCTCTATGGACAAAGTTTTTTTTGAAATTGATTCTATTTGGCCCCTTTACTCTGATGAGTTATGTCTGATCTGGTTTGAGGTCGTAGGTAATCTCGTGATTACTGGCCGGTTATGGCCTTAACCCATAGGGGCGGGTTCGGGTCGTGACAACAGTACACTGCTCATTCTGAACACAAAGCTCATAACACAGTACACTGCTCATTCTGAACACACAGCTCATAACACAGTACACTGCTCATTCTGAACACACAACTCATAACACAGTACACTACTCATTCTGAACGCAGGTATCTTCCCGTTTCACCCGGGGGTATGGATCGATCATTGCGAGGGAGTGGTACATGGAGCTCCCGGATGCCGTTCGACATATTGTAGATGAGGCAGGGTTTGGCCCATTTTGTATGGGATTGTCGCGTCATCCGGTGAGTAGGACCTTTCTGGGTGCACTTGTAGAGAGATAGTGGGACACCACCAACTCCTTCCATTTCTCAGCCACCGGGGACATGACGATGACCCCGTATGACTTTTCCATATTGACTGGCCTTGACGTGGGAGGTCGGCCGATCCTATACGATTTGGACATGGGCGAGTGGGAGGGAGCTTGGACTCATCTGCTCGAAGCCCATCCACCGGCCTGCAGATCACCATGCATGGTCAGGTACACCTAGTTTGCAGAGCAGTACAGGAGGACTACGCCTAAGACCTTTGAGGCCATAGAGCAATATGCCCGAGGATTTTTGATGTTTGTTTTCGGGACCACTCTGTTCTCCAACAGGGGGAACACGGTCAGACTATATTTGTTGAGTGCTCTAGTAGACCTATCACAGGTCTGACACTTTGATTGTGGCGGCGCTAGCCTCGCTACCCTTTACTGCTACATGAGCAGGACCTCTCACGAGTGGGGGACCATAGTAGGTGGCTACTGGAGAGGCTGGGAGGTACATTCTGCCCTCTTGATTTTCATTTCTGTTTTTCATTACTTATACACTACATAGTCCACACATGGCACACATTACATTCCATACTCTGCATTCTGCACTCAGCATTTTGCATTTTTCTATACATTATGTATTCACATTCTGCACTCAGCATTCTGCATTCTCTGTACATTCTGTATTTGCATTCTGCACTTAGCATTTTTCTATACATTTTCTATATATTCTGTATTCTCATTACCACTATCTTGCCTTTCACAGCTGTGGGTTTACGCCTACTTCTCGACGCTCGCTCCCGAGCCGGAGGTCGAGGCACCGCTTGAGATACCATACTCGTGTAGATTCGAGGGTCGGTGCCAACCCAGGCCTCGGGAGACATTGCCATATCTCTGGCAGTATTTTGACACTGTACGGGCGACAGAGGTAAACCAGAACTCTCAGTTCTTCATGCTTTCAGCTTTGATTCATCTTGCATATTTATGACATCTAATCAATTCATGCATTTGATATCCGCAGATCAGTTGGAAGCCTTGGATAGTCATGCCAGGATATTCTCGGTTCTAGTTTGCTAGGGCATGGGGCGCCTCTCGGTACAGGATTTTGTATGATGGACTAGTCGGCAGAGCCTGGTTTCTTGGGGAGCGCTTCATGCACCAGATGATGGCTAATCCCGCCATGGAGATTCCTTCGCCGCCTCCACTGGACATGCGGTCCACAGAGAGTCTCACTCCCTAGGAGGTTGACGACCTTATGCTGGGTGTCGATGCAATTCTTTTCCTAGAGGAGGGGGAGTACGCGACATACCGTCATACATACTTGATGTCTCCACTGACAGGTGTCCGTACCCCTACGAGGAGAGCTGCAGATATGCTGTCGTCGAGCCGTGCCCGAGCTACAGACATTCCTTCGACTGGTAGGGCCGACACTTCGGGAGGTAGGAGTAGGGGGATCCCCCCCTATTAGGCAGTATGCTGGATGGCCAGATCTTTTGACCGAGCTGACAGGCTGGCAATATGGGATGCCTTACCAGATCTCACTAGAGCCTCCACTGCCCAATCATCGATATGTCAGTGACCCTTGACTCACCGCCGATATGCTCCACAGTTTTCATTTATTATTTAGATATTTAGACATTCATTCATTCACTGATGACTTGAACTTGCATCTGCAGCCTCCTAGAGGATATACTGAGGGGTTGCTTGAGATAGTGGCCTCACTCAAGAGTATGGTCTTGCGGAGGGAGACGTTGCTATACGCCTCCAACATTCCGATACTTTTCAAATTCCTTGCATTTATCATACTTCCGATGACATATGGAAATTGAAACATTTCACTATATTGATTCATTGCATATATGGAGCACATCTGACACATCACATTCACTTACTATATCTGCATGCACACGCTCTATGTACCATTCTTGCATTTGATATTTGATATACATACTTTGGTTGATGTATTCAAAACTTCCTTTTCAAGTCGCACCACTACAGGCTGGGCCATCCAGGCCTTCTCGAGTAGCTGGGAGAGGGGTCTCGTCTCGCGGCCGAGGGAGGTGTCGAGCACCTGCTAGACAGGATGATGAGTCCAGCGAGGATGAGGAGTCAGCGCACCCTCAGTTAGAGACATCTGTAGGCAGAGATGATGACTCTGGTTCTGGTTTTGAGGATGGAGGTGACGCCGAGGAGGATTCTGAGGACCGCGGTTCTGATTCAGATGGTAGTGCCGGCAGCGGTGGCGCAGAGGCTGCTCAGCCGAAGAGGGTGAAGAGAGCCTCTCGATCTTGAGCCCGATAGCACCGATGCAGATGTTTTTGCTTTATTTTCTTTTTACTAGTAGTTGTAGCACATTGTACAGCGTTAGACAGTTTTATTTTCTTTAAAACTTGTATCCTGTTATAAAAAGAAAGCAGGATGGAATGAAAATGACTTTTTGTTCAAAAAGTGTTGTATTTGTATCCTATGTATCGCATCGCATCATTTTGCACAAAAATGGGATTGAATGGAAATTGAATATTCACGCATTACCAAGTCAAGTAGTGAACCAACACAACAAACTAAACAACTTAAAACAAAAACAATTTGTTAAACGAATTAACAACTTGATAAACAAATGAGTAGCAACTTGATAATCAAAGAGTAACAACTCGATAAGCAAAACTTAACAACTTGATAAACAAATGCATTTTGGATAAACAAAGCGACAGAATGCACCCGAAACAGAGGTAAACTCAGACCTTCAGCATTCTTTAAAACAAAGGAAGGCTAGGAACTCTCTTCTGGAGACAAGAAAAGGCTGTAGACCACCTTTTTGATCATGGCCGACCACCAAAGAAGGCTGCCGACCATTTTTTTGGTCTGTAGACCAGAAAATGTAGCTGGCCGACCATAAAAACTGGCTGGCCGACCAGAAAAAGTGGTCGGCCAACCAGTTGTGCTGGGGACCTCCAGATTCATGCCACATGTCCTCCAAACAGTGCCTTATCCTCCATAAAGGTTCCAGCTTTGTGGTTCCCTCATTCTAACTCAGTTTTGCACCAAAATGGAGGCATTTCTTGTCCAAAATCTCATAAATTGGATTGCTACCTTGGACGGCCCGAAAAAGTTGAATTTCCGAGGCTTCGGCATAAATGCACTATTCACGTTGAATCGCACCCCGCTGCATTTTCCGTTCCTTCATGCCGCGACAAGGTGTTGGAATCCGATAACTCATGTCTTTAGCTTTGGCGGACAAGAGATGCGTCCTACTTTTGAAGACTTCCAAGTTTCGATGGAATCTGAGCGCGATGAAGAAATCTTGCCCCAATTCCGCTTTGGCCACGTCCAAGCCTTGGGACGGATGTGCGGGCTCACTTTGCATGGCGCTCGGTCATTGATTCGTGACGGAGAGATGGACATTCTGAGCTTGGTTCGTCGGTTTTCTGATGCCGATGACCGCGGCGATCATGACTGGCAGGGTTTTCGGCGACATGCGCTTTGATTGTGCATGTTGTCTCATTTTTTGCTTGCCCCAAGCTCCGGTGGGTTTAGCGGCCGTTTGGTTGAGGTTGCCCAAGGCTTGAAAGAGGGCAAGAGCTGTATTGCCATGACACTGACTGAGACATTGATGGGTTTGGATGCTTTCCATCGCCGGGAGACGACTAGATTCGCGGGGAGTCCACTATTACTGCAGGTAATGTGTCCCACCCTATCTCACATATATTTCTCACATCACTCAGCCCTCAGGCTCGGTTTTTCTCTCAAAACTCTTTTCTCACTTTTCTCTCCACGTACACCTCTCTATTCTTTAATCTCTCAATTTTCATCCCTTCCCAGATATGGTTGATGGATAAGTTGAAGGTTGTGGACTCATGCCCAACATATTCAGCCCGTAGCTATTTCTTCCGATGACGCCTAGTCGATGCCCCTGATGAGGGATGGTGGTGCGAATGGATGCGCCGTTTGACTGCTCTCGACATTACTTGGCACTGCCCCTGGCTTAACCTGCTGGCGATGAGCTATAGCATGACTCACCAGCCTGAGATTCAATTGATCGGTCTAACACACTGTGTCCTTTATTTTCTATTCCGATTCCGACGCCAGTTTGGACATGATCAGACTTGTCCAGAAGAAGGGATAGAGTACCCTGCCGTATTTTCGGTCTGAGGCGCACAGCTAGCTCGGTATGCCACATCATGAAGGACGAGAGAGCTTCTGGCCCTCGCTCCCATTTTCAGTTGCACCCTCTCTATCGTACCCTGACGATAGAGTACCCTGCCCGAATTTATTTGCTTTAATCAGTAATTTCAAGTTTTCTTTATGAATGTAATAAAAAGCAACTTCAATTTGTATTCAAGAGTAGGAGAACTCTGTACTGAAATCAATGTAATTGAAGGTTGTGGGTACTGAAAAATTTTCATTTGGTCCAAAAATGGTCTAAGTTGTAAAAAGATTGATTTGAGCAAAATCAACTTTTATTAAAAAATTTCAAAACCATTTTCGATATGGATCACAACTGGACACGCCCGAGATCTATCACTGAGATGTACAACCCCGGATCCCAGCAACCGAAAAGTTGCCCCTAGGATGAATAACACTGCACTGGAGATCACAACCGAGCTCTTGAATGCAGAATAGACAAAGATGACCAACAAGATCATATGGACAAAGTTGATTTGAAATTGTTTATGGCTGGACTTCAGAATGATGTTGCCTACGTATCCCAAAGATGAGAATCAAGCCTTACGTAGTTCGGTTCGGGTTCACTCGTGTATTAACACTCTCCTTTTGCGCTCTAACTTTTGCCAAGGCCGCCCTTTCTGGGTTTGCAACCTTGTGAGCTCAGCTTTTATTATTTCAAATTTTTCATGCTCTAACTTTTGCCTAGGTTGCCCTTTCGGGTTTTCGGCCTAGTGAGCCGCTCAGGGATAGTATTTCTTCAACTTGTCTATGTTGATCGGTTGGGAGAACTCTAGGCCATCTAGGTCCATCAGAACGACAGCTCCACCCGACCAGATAGACTTGATGATGTAAAGGCCAGTCCATTTAGGTCTGAACTTGCCCCTAGGATCGTGGATGGGAGCTCGGTTGTCTTTGAGCACTAGATCTCCTTCTTTCAAATCCCTGGACTTAACCTTCTTGTTGAAAGCCCTGGCAATTCTTCGTTGATAACCCTAGACGTGATACAGTGCTTTCAGCCTTCTTTCATCAAAGAGCATGAGTTCTTCGAACCTACTTTGCTACCAATCTGCCTCAGCTATCTGACATTCAGCCAATACCCGTAATGACGGAACCTCAACTTTGATAGGCAGAACAGCCTCCATCCCATAGACCAAGGAATACAGAGTTGCCCCAGTAGAAGTTCGAATTGAAGTCTGGTAGCCCCAAAGAGCAAATGACAGCTTATCTGGCCAGTCCTGGTAGGTTTCCACCATCTTCTGCATAATGTGCTTGATGTTCTTGTTGGTGGCCTCAACTGCTCTATTGGTTTGCGGCCGATATGTGGATGACTTATGAAAAGTCACTTTGTATTTCTCCAACAAGTCGATCACCTCCTTCTTGAAGTGGGAACCATTATCTGAAATAATCTCGTTCGGAACCCCGTAGTGACAGATGATGTTGTTCTTGATGAACTTAGCAACATGCGATGCCTTCAACACTACGTAAGATTGGGCCTCGACCCTTTTTGTAAAGTAGTCTATCACTACCAGAATGTACTCATGCCCATTGGACCCCTTCGGAGTGACAGCCCCAATCACATCAATCCCCCAGATTGAAAACGGCCATGGCGAACTCATGTTGTATAGCTTCGACGGCGGAATGTTCATGCGGTTTGCATGGATCTAACATTTGTGGCATCGCCGGACAAAGCCAATGCAATCCTCCTCCATGGTGGACCAGTAATAACCATGTCTAAGGATCTTCCGGGCTAGCATCACCCCCTTCATGTGCGCTCCGCACTCTCCTCCATGGATGGCCTCCATCGGGCGCTTGGACTATTCAGCATCAACACACAGCTTATGCATCCCGAGATGACCCCTCTTGTACAGTTTGCCCCTGTAGACGATGAACTGAGCAGCCATTCTTAGAATTGCCCTCTTATCTTTGTGTAGACCACCCTCAAGAACTCCCGCTCTCGTTTTGTTCTGAGCTACTACAGTTCGAACTCAATGTCACAGTTCTGAATCTAATCTCACAAAGTGCAAATGTGAGACTAATAAATCACCAAAGAGTCCAAATCCGGCAAATCGTTTTGGAAAATTGATTTTTATAAAGAAGTGTCAAACATGGACTGCTTTGCCAGATACAGAGTCGCCACCTAAATGTTTTATTTTGGGGAAATTTAGGAAACCCTAACTTGTGCCTAAGGCCACGTGTCCGTCATCACCAAATTTGCCTCGGCTTGGGAACTTGGGTACGAGAGGAGAAAGTCATGCAATGAGCACCCCCGCTTGCCCGATCGAAAGATCGGCCTTTACTAAGCATGATATTTTGTTTTTGAAAACACATGTGTTCTTATTCTGATTATTTAACCTAGAATTACTATGTGATGCGCACAACATACAAGTATAGACTAGATCGCCTAAGTTGGAACAAAACATTTTATGTTCGTTTGTTTTGAAAATGGTTTGAAGTTTGCTACTCGCGAGTAGGCTAAATCGGGGATTTGATGAATTGTTCCAATTCAAGCAATCCAACCTTCACCCACAGGCATTCAGGCAGTTAATCACTTAAGCAGTTAGCCTCATGGCAAGCACGCTAACATGGCAACACTTACATACATGCAGTATGCTAAAGCGTAAACACTCACAGTGTACTCCAAGCCAAAACAGAGAACTAGTTAGAAATCATGCATGATCCTAGTTCATGTTAAGATGGCTAATGCAACACATACAAAAATGCAACTAAAATAGGCTCGGCTATTCTAGAATGTCATGTGAAATGCAGCTTGATAACATGCCGTTGAACACGTATTCAAGTAAATGTATTGAAATACAATGTAGTTAGTATGATGCGCCGAGCCCGGTGCATGCAAAACATATGAATGGATACACACATGCAAGCATAAGGTATGCTAATCGAAACATACCCTAAAACTAACCATCGAATGCTGGTAAGTAAAAGGGAGAAAGAAATGGGGGTTAGAAGACATGCATCACACACACGCACGCTTATTACAACAGTTGGCCCTCTCGACGGAGGGTCCGAATAAAAAGCTAACTAGCTAATCTAAGCTAATTAAACTAATTATTACATCACAAAAATTGAATAACTAGCTATAACTAATTATTACAAAACAAGCTAATTAACTAATAAGTTAACTAACTAGCTAATCAAATACAAATAAGCAGCTAAACGCATTAACTACTTAGGTACAGAACGAAAGCATAAAATAGCTAAGGAAAGCAGTAAAGCAAGGTCCTCGGGATGAGGAGTGCATGCATGCTCGGTTGCCTCATTCGGAAATCCGTGGCGATGCCCCAACTTGCCTCTGTTTGCAATTGTTTTCAGAACCTTGCACCAAGCTCCAGAAAGCTTCTAACTCACCTTGGGGATCTGTGGGAGGGCTGCCGACCACCTAGGGGTGTTTCCAGCCACTGGCCGACCACTTTCTATTGCTACAGACCAGAAAAGGTGGTTGGCTAGCTAGTATTCCTGGTCGGCCAACCAGTTTTTACTACACTTCTCCAGTTTGCTGCAACAGAGAGCAAGAAAGGGCATGGCAATGTATTTGTAAGATATGTGTGCACAGCCACCCTCCCTATCATTTCATAAGCTCAAGGGAGTGTGGTTCTTGACCCTCGGGCCAGCAATCATGCATCTCGATGCATGATGGCCGAGAAGCCAAATTGCACAATTCAATGTAAAATAAATGCACAAGTAAACACATAAATGCCTATAACTCTATCATGTTATGATCAAGAGTGTCGGCGACCGAGAATTAAGGCACGCTTCATCACTTCAAGTATGAAATGCCCCTTGTTTCTTGTGCTCGAATTAACACTTAATCCAAACAAATGCAATGCAACTCAAGCATGTAAACATGCAATGCAACTACATGGCATACACAATGCAAACAATAACATGGCATACTCAATGCAATGCGACATGATCAACTTAATAAAGCTAATGACATGCGAACAATGCTAATGCATGCATGCACAATGCAAGGCAACATAAGCATGCAACAACATGATGCAATGTAACAACATTCACATAACATGCTTGATGGACTTAAACCAAAATGGATAGACCTTAGTCATGCCCGAATTAGTGGCCATAATGCTAAAACTAAGGCATGAAGATCAAGACAAACATGCTCAACGCAATGGCCCATCAACTAGGCATAAAAGCATAACTCTCAAGAGTGCTCAAAGAGTGACAAATGTGGAAGTGTGACAACACCACATGCTCTCAAATAAGGTATGAAATGATGCCAAATCATTCAATCAACACAAGCATAGCATACTAGAGTCCTTAAGCATAAGGCTAGTAAAGAGGACTACAAAGGGGGCATGCAATGCATGGCACAAATGCATGAACCAATCATGGACAGAGCTCAAATGGGTCTAAACAAAGACCAAAATATGCTGAGATGAGAGCTCAAAGGCCTAGGCATGCATGCATACAAGCT
Source organism: Camellia sinensis (assembly GCF_055761805.1). Classification (NCBI taxonomy): domain Eukaryota; kingdom Viridiplantae; phylum Streptophyta; class Magnoliopsida; order Ericales; family Theaceae; genus Camellia; species Camellia sinensis. Next base: position 39,273,774 of record NC_138961.1, on the reverse strand, counting down.
AAGCCATAAACAAGGCAACAATGTACAACCCTTAGAGGCACTTAAAGAGTGGAAGAAGTAGGAACATGGCAAGTCTATATGCTCTGAAATGTCATGTTAAAGGATGCCAAATCATGTACACAACACAGATGAGGCATGCTATGGTACCCAAAGCTTGAAGCTAGCATAGGCATTTGTACTACAACTATGCAAAACATGAAGCATATGGTCAAGGCAACCCAAAACAGTCCTACAACATGTCAAAATGAGTCTAAAACATGTGTGGAAGGAAGCCAAAACAAGCTAGCATGAAGGGCATAAGGCATGATGTATGCAAGGGCAAATAAGGTGGATTACACTACACCTATCAAGACCAAGCATGAGATGGCTTCGCCAACAAAAATCAGAGTTATAACATGGCAAAATAACCCCCAAAAAACATTGAAATGATAGCTCGCAAGCTTAGGCATGAAGGCGTACACAATAATTCATGTTTAAGGCATAAAGGGAAAACCCTCCAACGCATTGAAAGAGTGAAAGATGTACATGCATGAACATGAAACATGAACTGGAATCACATAACAAATGATGCCAAATCATGAAAATAGCCCAAGTAATGCATACTAGTGGACTTGATACACAAAGCTAACAAGCTACAATGCATTATAGCTATACAAAGCATGGCATGCATGACCAAAACAACACAAATCAGAGCTAGAGCATGCTAAAACATGGACAAAAGCTTCTTAGAGTTAAGCCAAAATCATGCTAGAATGATGGTCTAAAGCATGATACACATTGGGCTAGTGAATGGAAATGCACTACAAGTGCAAGGAGCATGCATGGGGCTATCAAACCAAACCTTAACAGAGGTATATGATGGCAATAAAACACCAAGAACATGCTGAGATGGACTCAAAACAAGCTAGAATGACATGCTACTTCATGAAGCATACAAAGCTAGTTTGCAACATTTATACTACAAGTGTATAAGGCATGCAAGGGATGACAAAACCAAGTCAAAATAGTGGTATGCAATGTCAAAATAACCCCAAATACATGCTAAGATATAGCCAACATAAGCTTAACAAACATGCTCACACATGAGGCATTCAAAGCAAGCATACAAGACACAAGGAGAGGGAATGACCCTCTCCTATTTGGGACCTTAAAACACCATTTCCACCACTGAAATTCCTCTGAGTTTCAGTGGTGAGAAGGCCAAAACAAGGTGATCCCAGTAGCTTAAAAAGATGGCACAAGAACAAGGCCAAACAAGGCCTAAGAGGGGGTAGACCACCACCAACACAAAAGTGACCTAAACAAACATCACAAGCATGCAAAATCAAAACTTTTTACAGTAGGAATTCAACCCTAAATAAGCATGCAAATAGGTCCAAAAGTTTAAGCAAAAAGCAAGGTTTAAGGGGTTAAAGGCTCACCCTTGTAGAACCACCTTGAAGCTACAACTCCAGCAACTTTTTTGAGCTCAAACCAAACCAAAAACACCAAAACCAGCTTCTAAGAGCCTTAGCAAGAAAAGGATGGTGTTTGAGTGTGTGTTTGTGTGTAATAGTATGACAAAACTACACTTTTAAGAACAAAAATGAGACTAAGAGAGAGATATAGAGATTTATGTGTATCTATAGCTCTAGCTAAAAAATCTGAACTTGGAGGAGGAGGGGAGAGGTTCTCTCTTATAGAGAACAAAAGTGTAAGCTTGTTGGACAAGCTTAGGGTCCAAGGCCATCCCTCCATACACGTGTATGGAGGATGGCTTTTGTGCCTTCCAGCTGGCACAACTGGCTAAAAATATCTCCAAAAAGGTGATGAAAAGCTACCGACCACTTACTTGAAGTGGTCGGCCAGCTACTTCTACCGGTCGGCCGACCTGTGGAAGTGGTTGGCAAGGGCAAAAAGTGGTTGGCCATGGGGGGGAGATGGTCTGCACACTGAAAGCAAGGCAATGGTGTGGTGGCCAACCAGAAAAGGTGGCCCAAAGACCAAGAAAACCAGTTTCCCAACCAGAAAACTAGCTGGCAGGAAGCAAAGTGGTCTCCAAGGGGAAGAACTGGTATCCCACCCTTGTACGACCTTCCGAACAAGGAAAATAAGGTTTGTACCAAAAACAAATCAAAAAGGATGCCAGACGAGAGTTTGGGAGGCGAGACGCACAGCTGGGAGCCTCGAAAACTAGTCTACGAGCACCAAAAGTGGTCTGTGGCCACAAAAGTGGTTTCCTAGACCACAGTGTCCCTTTAGACAGAGGTAACAAGGTGTGGTTCAAAAACCACGCCAAACGGAGAATGTTAAGCGGTCCGGAGACAAGGCGCGTGACCAAAGGCTACGAAAACTGGAAACTAGTCTCCAAGCAGAAAAAGTGGTCTACGACCACAAAAAGTGGTTTACAAACACAAAAGGTGGTCTACAAGACCTCTCCCTCCCTCCAGGGAAGAGAAACAAGGCTTGGTCCACAAATCGAGCCGAGACACAAAGAGTTCAGAGGCCTGGAGGCAAGGCACTCAGCCGAAAGCTCCGAAACCTTGAAACGAGCACAACATGCGCAATCACCGAGCGCTCAATCGATGATGTTTGAGTCTTAAGGTTGGTCAAAAATGGGGTGTCTACACTTTGGTATTAGCCCCTGGTGGATACGTTTCTTTTCCAAGAAGTTCCAGATGTCGTAATACCAGGGATTCTTATCTTGTATCTCATCTATAGCAGCAATCAGCTCGTAGGCCGGTACGAATTTCTGTTCGATGATGATCAGACGCATCCGAACTTCGAAATGGATGTCTATCATAGAAGATAGAGTTGCTAATGAATCAGCAAACCTGTTGTTCTCTCTTAACAGGTGAGCAAAATTCAGTTTCTCAAACCGAGGAATCAGCACGTCCAAGGTCTGGTGATAGATTCTCATCTTTTCTTTTTTAACTTTCGAATCTCCTTTAGCTTGAGATACAACAAGGTTCGAGTCCCCGATGACATCCAACCATTTTGCCCCTAGTTCCAGGGCGGCTTGTAGTTTAGCGATACATGCCTCATACTCTGTCTCATTGTTCGACACTTTAAACCGGAGTTTGAATGCTAAGGGTATGCGGGAATTGTCGGGTGCTATCAGCAACACCCCTATCCCATACTCGTATTGGTTTGACGCTTCGTCAAAGCACATCGTCCAAGTCTCTTCTTCAATAGGAAGAATGGCCTCATCTGGAAACAGCTACTCAACTGCTTTATCCCCTTCAACTAGGTGATCGGCTAGGAACTTCGCTACCACTCTCCCTTTCACTGACTTGCGCATCATGTACTTCAGATCAAATTTGGAAAGCAGAAGCAACCAACGAGCTAGCCTACCCGTAAGTGCCGGTTTCTTGAAAAGATATTTGATGGGATCTAATCTCGAAACTAGTATTACAGAGTGAGCTAACAGGTAGTGCCTCAACTTCCTGGTAGCCCATACCAAGGCCAGACAAGCCTTATCCAGCGAAGTGTAGCGGGTCTTGTAATCTAGCATTTTCTTGCTCAGGTAGTAGATAACCTTCTCCACTTTGTCCTCAGACTCCCGTGCAAGCATGCAGCCCATTGTCGTTTCAGACACTGAAAGGTACAGAATCAACAGTTTCAACAGCTTAGGCGATGACAACACAGGTGGGTTCTGTAGATATTGTTTGATCTGCTCGAAAGCAACTTGGCATCGGTCGTCCCATTGAAAATTCTTTCCTTTCTTCAGGAGACCAAAGAGTGGTTCACAAGTCAAGGTTAATTTAGCAATAAACCGTCTTATGAATTGCATTTTACCCAAAATGCCTGGCACCTCCTTTTCAGTCCTCGATGGTGGCATTTCTAAGATGACCTTGATTTTAGAAGGATCGACCTCGATACCTCTGTGCGATCAAGAACCCCAGCATTTTCCCTACTGTAACACCGAATGTACATTTCTGAGGATTCAGCCGCAACCGATACTCTCTGATCCGTTGGAAGAATTTCTGCAAGGTGGTGTAGTGGCCCTATCTTTCCTTGGACTTGACAATCATGTCGTCCACGTACACCTCAACCTCTTTACGGTTCATGTCGTGCAAAATTGTGGTCACAGCCCGTTGATACGTAGCCCCAGTGTTCTTCAGCCCAAACAAGATCACCCTATAACGATAGGTTCCCCATAGGGTAGTGAAAGCAGTCTTCTCCTGGTCTTCAGGTGCCATCAAGATCTGATTGTAGCCTGAGAACCCATCCATGAATGAGAGTAGCACATGCCCAGCAATGAAGTCCACTAATTTGTCGATATGTGGCAGAGGAAAGTCGTCATTCGGACTGGCTTTGTTCGAATCTCTGAAATCCATACATACCTGAATTTTGCCGTCCTTCTTCGGCACCGGAACTATATTGGCCAACCAAGTAGGGTATTCAGATACCAGCAGAAACCCTGTATCAATCTGCTTGGTGACCTCTTCTTTGATCTTCAGAGCCAGTCTGGGCGGATCCTTTGGAGCTTTTGCTTAACAGGTCGGGCCTCTGGGTCAAGAGGGATCCGGTGCTGTACAATTTCAGGATCGATCCCAGGCATGTCTTCGTAGGACTACGCGAAAACATCTTTGAAATCTTTTTTATTAAAGTGACTAAGCGCTCGTGCTCCTCAAAAGACAACGTGGACCCCATCTGGACCAGCCGCGGGTCCTTCTCAGTACCAACATTAATTGTGCTCGAAAAGAACGAGCTGTGTGCTCGAAAAGAACGAGTTGTATGCCCGAAAAAGAACTGTGTGCCCGGAAATGAGCTGTGTGCTCGGAAAAGAGCTGTGTGCCCGAAAAGAATGAGCTGTGTGCCCAGAAATAAGCCGTGTGCCCCAAACGAGCCGTGTGCTCGAAATGAGTTGTGTGCTCAAAAAACGAGCCGTGTGCCCAAAATGAGTTGTGTGCTCGAAAAATGAGCCGTGTGCCCGGAATGAGCTGTGTGCCTGGAAATGAGCTGTGTGCCTAAAGAACGAGCTATGTGCCTGAAAAGAATGAGCTGTGTGCCCGGAAAAGAGCTGTGTACCCGGAAACGAGCTATGTGCCCGAAAAGAACAAGCTGTGTGCCCAAAAAAGAGCTGTGTGCCCGAAGAACGAGCTGTGTGCCCGGAAATGAGCTGTGCGCCCAAAGAATGAGCTATGTGCCCGAAAAGAACGAGCTGTGTGCCCGAAGAATGAGCTGTGTGCCCAGAAATGAGCTGTGTGCCCAAGAGAGAGCTGTGTGCCTGAAAATCTGCTGTGTGCCTGAAAATGAGCTGCGTGCCCCAAAGAATGAGCTGCGTGCCCAAAAATGTGCTGTGTGCCCGAGATGAACTGTGCGGTTAGGATGAACTGTGTGTTCAGAGTGAGCTGTATGCCAAATTAACAGAATATTGTGCTGTGAGCTGTATGCCAAGTCGGCATCATATCCTAAGTAAGTTGCGTGCCAAATCAATGTTGTGCTATTCGTGAGCCGTGTACCAAAATAAGCAGAAGTACTGTGCATATGAATGTGTTCGAAACAAGCGGACAAAATAAATTGCGACAGCATGAAATGCCCGGGAAACGCAGAATACATTGCAGAAAACGTAAAAGGAAGTACGTACCTCTCAAGCCTGGTAGGATAAATGAGACGCTGGCTCCCGTAGCAGTAAGTTCGCAGGTGCTCGTCGCTCAAAGTCAGTAAAATGATAAAAGGTGGTGGGAGGTAGGACATGCTCTGGAGGGTCGTACCTCTCGGGGTCAAAAGGCCGAATCCTCGGAGGCAGTGACATGATATCTGGCTTGCCCCCGGTATGTGGAGAACCTCCCTCGCGATGGAAATGATCCGCCATTCAAAGAAATCTACAAAAATGAGCAAAATGAGCCAAAATTGCAAAAAGTCAACAAAAGTCAACTCTCGGGAAAGGAAAAAGTCAACAAAAGTCAACTCCTGAGAAAATGTGCCAAACTTCGAGACAAACATACCTCAAGTGGTGAAAATGGAGAAAGAAGCTCCGAAATCAAATTTTAATCGGTTCAAAGTGAAAAGAACTGGAAGTTTTTGCGAAACAACTTTGTGTGGGGCGTTGGAAAACGCGTATAAAGCACAGATCTGAGGGAGAAAATGGTCTAGGAAGGAAGGGGGGCTGATTGCGGCAGTGGGTGTGTAAGGAAAAGTGTTTTGGATGTGTGTATTTAAAGAACCAAGCATAAAAGGACAAAACTGCCCCAATTTTTGTAAACTGGTCGGCCGACCAGTTTCTCTGGCTGGCCGACCACCCTGTGAGCAAAAGCTGGTCGGCCATCCCTCCTGGGTGGTCTCCCAGGTCCCTTTGTTCTCCCTCTGAATTTTGGTGATGATTGGAGTCCCCGGCTCTCGAGAAAGTACAAGAAAAGTGCACTCTTCGGAGCGAAACGCCTCCGTGGGAACTTCAAATCAAGTCTTTGACGTGTGGCTCGTCGTTACTCGCCAAGAGCAAGGTGTGTCCTTTTTGAGTACGTTGCGACCCCTCCAAGAGGTAAATCAGAGGTTGCGTTTGCGTTGCTCTCTTTAAGGCTCGTACTTCTTTACTCAACATTTTGTTTCAAGCATGCTTTTTGAAGTTGCATTGTTGTGCACACCACTTGCATTGTTGTGCACATTCCACTGGTATTGCCACGCATCCATATTTAACTTGTGTCGTCAGGCATGTTTTGCTTGCATTGTTATGCGCTTTTCCATCGGCGTTATACGTATCCACATTCGATATAGCGTTGAACATATGTTGCTAACTATGTTGTACCTGTTAAGCTTCTCTCTTTTACAGGCACGATATTGTATGTACCGTTCATTTGAAGCTGGTGCGACTAGATGAACCGGACGGTATTGCATTCTCCGTGTGAGACGTAGTGAGAATTGTATAATTCTCTTACATTCTTACTGCATGAAATGTAGTTTGATTTGCATTCTTACTTAAAATTGTTGCATTTATTGTGTATATTTGCTTCATTACAGCTTTCTTTGCATGATCGTAACTTATACTCGGCTTTTGGCATACCCTTTGCATTTTGCCCTTGCTTGCGGGCACTTCTCGTTGATTATCCCGCCTGTTTGTCTAAGTCTTCGGCCTTGTCGAAAATAGGTGGTCTCTGGGCTTTGACATTCACTCCCATCACTTATGACTTTCGAGTTCTATCAAAGAGGGGCAACTGTAGACACCCCATTTTTGACCGACCTTAAGACTCAGACGTCATCGATTGAGCGCTCCGTGATTGCGCATGTTGTGCTCGTTTCGAGGTTTCGTAGTTCTTGGCTGAGAGCCTCACCTCCGGACCTCAGGATTCTTTGTACTATGACTCGGTCTGCGGACTAAGTCTTGTTTTCTCTTCCCGGAAGGAGGGAGAGGTCATGTAGACCATCTTTTAGTGGTCCTAGACTACTTTTCGTGGTCGTAGGTCACTGTTCCCGTTTGGAGACTAGTTTTCAATTTTTGGAGCCATCGGCCGTGCGCCTCGGCTTGGGACCGCTTAACATTCTCCGTTTGGCACAGTTTTTGGAACACACCTTGTTTCCTCTGTCTAGAGGGACACTGTGGTCCGGGAGACCACTTTTGTGGCCGTACGCCACTTTTGGTGCTCAAGAGCCAGTTTTCGAGGCACTCGGCCGCGCGCTTTGCCTCCCGAACTCTTGTTTTGCATCTGTGTTGGTTCTTTTTTGGCACAACCCTTGTTTTCCCTGTCTAGAAGGTGATGCAAGGGTGGGAGACCAACATTTCCCTTGGAAACCATTTCTCACTCCGCCAGCCGATTTTCTGCTCAGGAAGTTGGTTTTCTTGGTCTTTGGGCCATATTTACTGGTCTCCCACCATACCATTGACTTGCTTTCAGTGTGGAGATCACCTATTGTGCCTGTCGACCACCTTATTTTGTGGGAGACCACTTGCCCTGGTCGGCCGACCACCATTTCTGGTCGGCCAACCACCACTTCTGGTCGGCCAGCTTCTTCCTGTTTTGTTTGTCTGAGTGCATGCCAACTATGCCAGCTGGAAGGCACAGACTGGATCCTCCATACACGTGTATGGAGGATCTTGAGCCTTGTTTTTAGCTTCTTGAAGAAGCTTTGGCCTTGTTTTTCTATAAGAGAGTCCCTCCCACTCCTTATACCAGGTTCAGATTTTGGTTTAAGGCAAAAGATATATCTCTCTCTATATCTCTACATTTTGGGGCCAAAAGTGTGTTGTTCTTGACCCTTTTACACTACACCTCATAGCCATACACTTCTACCATTGATCTAAGGTTCTTGGAGGGGATTTTCAGAGGTTGAGGAGTTAGTTTTTTGGTCCCAAAACCTGCTGGCTTTTGCTGAGCTTCAAGGGTAATAACTTTTTCCTCTTTTAAGCATTATTTTGATCCTTCTCTTAGCCTCATTTGCATGCTTATTTGAGCTTTGTTGTCAACTTAAAAAAGGTTCATATTTAAGTGATTTTCATGTTTGTGTAAGGCTCTTTTGGTGTTGGGGGTCAGCTACCCTCTTGCATGCTCTATTTAGCCTTGTTTTGTGCCATGTCATAAGGCATTCGAGCTAGTCTTTGCTTGGCCTTCCTACCACTGAAATCCAGTGAATTTTCAGTGGTGAGAATGTGGCTTTAAGGGCCTAGATCAGAGAGGGGTGACCCTCTCTCTTGTTGTCTTGTTTACTAGCTTTTTTTGGCCTACCAAAGGAGCACATGTTTATACCATTTGGAGGCCTAGTTCAGGCACTTTTTGGTGACTTATAGGACCTTCCTAGGCTCTGAGCATGGCTGGTTTGGTCCCCTTTTGCTTGCTTCTTGCATGTGTAGAGTAATCCCTTTCATGGCTTATCAAAGGAGCTTGTCATTATTGCATGTATTGGTCTTGTTTCAGTGGGTTTTTGGCCATCATTTGGCATGCCATGACTTTGTTTTTGCTTGGTTTGGTAGTTCTTCACATGCTTCATATGCTTGTAGTGTAACTCATGTTCACTAGCTCACAATGCATGTTGTTTTGGCCCTCTATCCTAGCATATTTTGGCCATGCTCCAAACTGATTTTATTCATGTTTTGGGCTTCCTCAGCTCTGTTTTGAGGTCCCTTGGCCGAATAATGCTTGCCATGTATGGTTGTAGTGTAATAGCCTTTCTTAGCCTTGAGTTTTGAACCCCCTTGCATGCTTAACTTAAGGTGTTTGCATGTTTTAGCATCATTGAGCATGATATTTCAGAGCTTATAGTGGTGCTACACTTCCATATTTTCCATGCTTTAAGCGCTCTTTAGAGTTGTGCATTTATGCCCTATTTGCGAGCCATTGCATGAGCTTCACTTTTGTGCCTTTCAAGCCATCATCCCAACCCATTTTGCTACTGTTTTGGGCCTGCATAGGGTCTGTTTGGGGTTGTTTTCATCATTTGAGCATCGCTTTGTATGCCTATAGTGTAATGCATTTCACTAGTTTCAATGCTTGAGCCATTCAACATGCGTTGTGTGAGTTGTTTGCATGATTCAGAGTCATTTTGGAGTCATGTTATATGCCATTTCAGAGCTGGAATATATGCCATTGTACTCCATGTTTAGTCCTTTCAAAGCATGTGCAAAGTTGTGTTTTTGTGCCTTAGGCTTAGGTCCTTGCATTGTGTATGCTAGCATGAGTTTTGGAGTCTTGTTTTCATCATGTTTGGCCACTGATTTGGGTGTGGCTGAGGCCCATCCATTTTGGTTTAAGTCCATTTTGCATTGAGTATGCCATTGTAGTCTATAGTATTGAGTATGCCATGTTGTCGTATGATTGATCATTGCATTGTGCATGCCTTGGTCATCTCATTGTGCATGTTAGTTTCTATGTGCATTGTGTATGCTAAGTGTCATGTGCATTGAGTATGCCATTGTTAGTTCATAGCATTGTGTATATTAGTTGCATGTTTGCATGTCATCCTTTGCATGTCTGCATCACTTAGTTGCATAACATTTAGGTTGCATACTTAAAGTCGCATTGTGCATGCTGTAGACGTCCTTGAACGTCCCGGGAGGGAATCCCGTTTTGTTCATTTGGGTTTACTATAGTTCAGGACTCAATGTCACGGTCCTGTATCTAATCTCACAGAGTGCAATGCAAGACCGATGAATCATCAAAGAGTCCAAATCCGGCAAATCGTTTTTGAAAAATTGATTTTTAGAAAGAAGTGCCAAACATGGACTGCTTTGCCAGATACAGAGTCGCCACCTAAATATTTATTTTGGAGGAATTTAGGAAACCCTGACTCGTTGCCTAAGGCCACGTGTCCGTGATCACCAAAGTTGTCTCGGCTTGGGAACTTGGGTACGATTGGGGAAGGTCAGCTATGAGCACCCTCTCTCGCCCGATCAAAGATCGGTCACTACTATGCATGATATCGAGTTTTGAAAACATATGTGCTCTTATTCCGGTTATTAGCCTAGAATTACTATGTGATGTGCACATCATACAAGTATAGACTGGGTCGCCTGAATTGAAACAAAACATCTCATGTTCGTTTTGAAAAACGATTTGAAGGTGCTACTCGTAAGTAGGCTAAGATGTGGATTTTGCCACCCTCGAGTGGGCTTAGAAAACATGATTTTTCCACTCTCAAGTGGGCTTAAAACTCTCATTCAATGCATTGTTTCAATTTAAATAACCCAACCTCCACCCACAGGCATTCAGGTAGTTATATCACATAAGCAAATAGCCTCATGGTAAGCATGCTATCATGGCAGTCACTCACACGCATACAAGGATGGTAAAGCATAAACACTCACCGAGTACTCCAAGCCAAAATAGAAACTAGTTAGTAATCAATGCATGATCCTAGTTCATGTTAAGATGGCTAATGCAACACATGCAAAAAGCAACTAAGATAGGCTCGGCTATTCTAAACATGGCATATGAAATGCAACTGATAACATGTATTCAACTTGGAATTGAAATACAATGCAGTTAGTATGATGCGCCGAGCCTGATGCATGCAAGACAGGTGAATGGATGCAAACATGCGAGCATAAGGATGCTAATTGAAACGTGCCCTAAAACTAACCATCGAAAGTAAGTAAGTAAAAGGGAGAAAGACGTGGGATTGGAAGACATACATCACACACACACACATACTTATTACAACATTGCCTCCTCAGAGGGTCCAAATGAATAATACACAACCAACTAGCTAATCTAAGCTAATCAAGCTAATTATTACACAACATTAGCTAATTAACAAATTAACTAAATAAGCAAATGAACTAGCATGCAAACTACATATGATGGACCGCCTCAGCTCTGCTTTGAATGATAAGGGATGCATGCATGCTTGAGTAGCCTCGTCGGGAAATCCATCACGATGCCCCGATTTGTCTCTGTTTGCAACTGGTCCTAGAATACTGTACAAAGTTCCAGAAGGCTGAAACTCCACCACGGGAACCTGTAGGGATACTGCTGACCAGTTTTTGCTGCTAGTTTCTAGTTTGCTGCAACAGAGAGCAAGAAAGGGGCATGGCAAAGTATTTTCAACATATGTGTGCATGACCACTCTCCCCATCATTGCATAAGTTCTAGGGAGGGTAGTCCTCGATCCTCGTGCCACCAATCATGCATCTTGATGCATGATGGCCGAGGAGTCGAATTGCACGACTCGATATGAAATGAATGCACATATGAACACAATAAGGCCTAAACTCCATCATGGGTAGTCAAAAGTGTCGGTGACTGGGAATTGAAGCACGTTTCGTCACTTTGAGTACGAAATGTCCCTCGTTTTCCGTGTTTGGACTAACTCCTATTCCAAACATGATGCAACACACAATGCATGCACCAATGCAACTCTAGCATGCAACCTAAATGCAATGCGACTAAATGATGCAAACATGCAAGGGTGCGACTAGCATATGCAATGCTATGAACTAAGAATGGCATACTCAATGCACATGACGCTATATGGCATACGCAATGCTATGAACTAAGAATGGCATACTCAATGCACATGACGCTATATGGCATACGCAATGCACATATGAAGGCTATCAATGAGATGATCAAGGCATACACAATGCAATGGTCAATCATGCAACAACATGGACTATATGGTATATGCAATGCAAGATGGACTTAAACCAAGATGGATGGACCTCAGCTACATCCAAATTAGTGGCCATACATGATGAAAATGAAACAACAACACACATGCAAACATGCACAAACGCAAGGGACCAAACCTAAGGCACAAAGTGCAACTCCACCAAAGCATGGTAAGCATGAAATATGGCATACAATCACATATTTTCCAGCTCTGAAATGACATGCAAGATGGTCCCGAATCATGCAAACACCTCACACAATGCATGCTAGATGGCCTAAATACCGAAACTAGTGAAGTGGATTACACTATAGGCATGCAAAGCAATACTCAAATGGTCAAACCAGCCCCAAACAGTCCCTATGCAGGCCAAAATAGTAGCAAATATGGACTAAAATGATGGCTCGCAAAGCATGGAAATGAAGCTCATGCAATGGTCCAAAAATGAGGTATTCATGCATAACTCTCAAACACATTTAAAGAGTGGAAAACATGGGAATATGACATACATATAAGCTCTGAAATATGACTCACAATGATGCCAAAACATGGAAACACCTCAAAATACGCATGCAATAGGCTTCAAAACTCAAAGCTAGGCAAGGGTATTGAACTACAACCATGCATAGGAAACATCATTCGACCATGAGGCCCAAAAAAAGAGCTAAGGAAATCCAAAATATGCACAAAATCAGTTTAAGGCATGGCCAAAAAGTGCTAGAATCAAAGGCCAAAATAGCATGCAATGTAAACTAGTAAAGAGGATTTGCACTACAAGCATGTGAGGCAATCAAGAGGCCATTAAACTAGCAAAAGTCAGAGGTATGACATGCAAAATAAAGCCTAAAAACCCATTGAAACATGGTTAATGCATGCAAGAATGAGATGCTCCTTTAATATGCTATGAAGGGGGTTATTCTACACATGCAAGATGGACATCCAATATGGCAAAACAAGCTCTGGACAGAGCCTATGAAGGTCCTAAAACTCATCATAAATGGCCTGAAACATAGCTTGGAAGCATGCAAATAAGGGCTCCTTTGTAAGGCCAAAAATGCTAGAAAACAAAACAAGGAGAGAGAGGGTCACCCCTCTCTGATTTTGGCACTCAAAACAGTATGCTAGTGTAGACGTCCCCGAACGTCCCGGGAGGGAAATCCCGTTTCGTTCATTGGGTTCACTACAACTCGGACTCAAATTGTCACGGTTCTTAATCTGAACCAAAGAGTCCAAATTCGGCAAATCGTTTTGGAAAACAGATTTTTGTAAAGAAGTGCCAAACATGGACTGTTTTGCTAGATACAGAGTCGCCGCCTAAATATTTTTTTAATAGGGAAATTTAGGAAACCCTGACTCGTTTGCCTAAAGCCACGTGTCCGTCATCACCAAAGTTATCTCGGCTCGGGAACTTGGGTACGATTGGAGAAGGTCAGCTATGAGCACCCCCTCTCGCCCGATCCGAAGATCGGCCTCTACTAACCATGATATCTAGTTTTGAAAACTTTATGTGCCCTTAAATCGGTTATTAGCCTAGAATTACTATGTGATGCGCACAACACAAAAGTATAGACCAGATTGCCTTATTTGGAACAAAGCATTGCATATCCGCTCGTTTGAAAGATGGTTTGAAATTTGCTACTCGTAAGTGGGCTAAAACACGGATTTCAATGAGTTGTTCCAACTCAAACAATCCAACCTTCACCCACAGGCATTTAGGCAGTTATATCATTTAAGCACATAGCCTCATGGTAAAGCATGCTGACATGGCAACACTTACACGCATGCAAGGATGCTAAAGCATAAAAGCTTACCGAGTACTCCGAGTCAAAACAGAAACTAGTTAGTAATCATTTGCATGATCCTAGTTCATTTTGAAGTGGCTAATGCAGCACATGCAAGGTGCAACTACTATAGGCTCGGTTATTCTAAGATGACATATGATGATGCTACAGTTAACACGTATTCAACTTAGAATTGAAATACAAAATGTAGTTAGTATGATGCATTGAGCCCGGTGCGTGCCTTACGAATGAATGTATGCAAACATGCTATCATAAGTATGCTAATCAAAACATGCCCTAAACTAACCATCGAAAGCTAGTAAATAAAAGGGAAGAAAGACGTGGGGTTGGGAGACATACACACACTCACGCACACTTATTACACAGTTGCCCTCACTCGGAGGGTCCGAATAAATATTACACAAAAAAATGAATACTATTAAATTAATTATTACAGAACTTCTAATTAATTAACAAATTAATTACAGAAAGAAGGTGGCCGCAGCCCCACCTTGGAATGCGTGAATGATGCATGCTTGGCTCGCCTTGCTCGGAAACCCGTACCATGCCACTGTTGCCTCTGTTTACACTGCCTTGCTCCTCTGAAATTTATGAAAGTTTCCAGAACTGCTTTGAGTTTCCTTCTGAATGCTGTGGAGTGCCACCGGCCAGAACAAAAGGCCACCGGCCATGTGAATGGGATTATCGGCCAAAGATAATGTCATCGGCTGGACATTGATGGCCGGTTGGCACTAAAGATGGCCGGTCGGCCATTTGTTCCTGCAAAATCCTACTGTTGACAGCAGTGGAGGGCAAGCAGGGTATGCCATGGAATTTTCAAGCAAATGTATGCATGGCCACTCTCCCAATCATGTTATAGACTCAAGGGAGTGTGGCCCTCGACCCTCAGGCCATCAATTGCGCATTGCGATGCATGATGGCCTAAGAGGCCAAGTTTTCCATTCAATGTAAAATGAATGCATAAAAGAGATGAATGCCTCGTGCCCTATCATGTTGAGGTCAAGGGCATTGGCGACCGAGGAGTGAGACGTATTTCGTCACTTTGAGTACGAATACGCCTCATCCCTTATGCCTGGTTTGACACTCCAAACCAAACAAAATGCTATGCATGGGTGCAATGTGGCTCAAGTATGTAAGATGGCTCGAGTATGCAAACATGCCAAATGTAATGCAAACTAAGCATGTAAACATGCAATGTGCCAAGCATGCAAAATGCAATGTGATGTGACCTATCATACAATGCAAACATTCAACGGAAACATGATATAATGCAAGCATGCAACTAATGTAATGCAACGTGTAAACATGCAAAGCATGCAAAGATGGTCTTATACTAAAATGAGAGGGCCTCAGCCCATCCCAAAACAGCAACCAAAAGGGTGCAACAAAGGCACAAAACACACATGGAAACATGCATATACCAAGGCCTATCGCCTAAGGCATAAAAGAGGCAATTCTAAGCATACTTAAAAGAGACAAACATGGGCATTTTACAAATATGCTGAGCTCTGAAATCATGCTAATAGGAGTGCCAAATCAAACATGCAAATGAAGCATAGCATGCAAAGGGGTCTAAAGCTTGAGACCAACCAAAGGACTCAAGCCAAAACCATGCCAACTAAGCCCCAAAGGGCCAAAGTGACTTAAATCGGTCCTAGGGCAGACCAAAATGGGACTAGAACATGCACGGAATATGGTTAAAACATGCCAAGAAATGGGCCCAAAACAAAGGGCATTTAAGGCCACAAAAGGGAGCGCTCTACTACAACCACCCCAACCACACATGGCATGGACTATTCAACCAAAAATAGAGTTTCAATGCATCTAAATACACCCCAAAATCCGCATGAATGGCATCCTAAATGACTTAAACAAAAGGCATGCACTATGACCCATTTCTAAGTATAAAAGAACAACTCTTCAAGGCATGAAAGGGATGATGAATGCAAGCATACAAGCATGGATTAGGGACTGAAATAGCATGGGGAATGACTCCAAATCACTGAAATCACCCAACTAAAGCATGTTAATGACTCACACACTCAAGGCTCACAAGCCAAAATGCAAAGGGGCTATACCAAGCATGGCAAATATGATCAAATTAGCACCCAACAGACCTCAAGCATGGTAAGACATGGTTAAGAACTTCACAAAGTTAGGCCAAAACATGAGAGCATGATAGGCTAAATGCATGATGCACTTCTAGGCAAAAAGGAGGAATGCAAAGCAAGTATACTATGCATGCAAGGGGCCATTAATCCAACCAAAAATAGAGACATAATATGACCAAATAACACCCAAAAACCTCTGAAATGAAGTCAAAAGCAACTACACATATATGCTACCCTTATGAGCCAAAAATGTAAACAAAAGAGAGACAAAGGGAGAGGGGTGTCCCTCCCCTATGCAAGACCTCAAAACCCCTTCTTCACCACTGAAAATCCATTGGATTTCAGTGGTGAGAAGGTCAATGCATAAAGGTATTCAAAGCTTAACAAAGAGAGCACAAAAAGGGCCAAACAAGGCCTAAGAGGGGGAGGTCGACCCCCAACACCAAAATGACCTTAATGAAGTATCTTAAGCATGCAAATACAATCTTTTTTTAGTTATACACAAAGCTTAAATCAGTATGCAAGATAGGTTAAAGACAAGTGCAAGATTGGAAAAAATAAAGCAAAAGTGTTACCCTTGAAGAACACTTCAAGAATAGCAAGTGCAACCCCCTTCTTCTGATCAAAATTAGCTCAAAACTTGAAGAACAAAGCCTCAACACCTCCAAAGTCAAAGTATGGTGTAATACTATGTGTTCTAGTGCAAAACTAAGAACAAACTACACTTTTAGACCCTAAAACACACACAAATCAAGAGAGAGAGGGAGATATAGAGAGAGAGAGTGATATATATCAGAGATATATACAATTAGGTCTGGTTTTGCTAAACCTCTCAAATGGAGAAGAGAGGCCTCCTTATATAGACAAGGCAATGGTGCTAAGCTTCTTAGAGAAGCTAATATAAAAGGGTTAAGGGGGTCAAGCTTCCAAGGGAAGCTAACCCAAAGGTCCAAGCTTCTTGAGGAAGCTAAGACAAAGGGTCAAGCTTCCTTAAGAAGCTAGACCAAAAGAGGTCAAGCTTCCATGAGAAGCTTGAGTAAAAGGGTGCAAAGGTTCAAAACAGCCACACACGTGTATGGGGGGAGGGTCCGTGCACTCCAGCTGGCACAGTTGGCTTGCACCATGCCTGAAAAAGGCAAAAACGAGGTACCGGCTAGAAAAGTAGACAATCGGCCAAATAAATGGTCGGCCGGCTACTATAAATGGTCGGCCTGCTATTTTGCTGGCCGGCCGGATAAATTGGTGGCCAGCATATGGCTTCCAAGGCCAAAAAGTGGTCGGTGGATGTCTAGATTTAAGCCCCAGAAGTTAGCTTTCCAATGGCACAAACCTTGCATTAAAATTCCTCCTGTGCAAAAAGTTATGCCCTTTTTGGTGAAGCCACGCAGATTTAATCCAACCGGATTGATCCCCTACTTCAACCAACCATATCTCCCCCACCCGGACATGGCTTTAGGAGATTCTTCAGTGCAAAATGAAGCCCCGGAAGTAAGATTTCCAATGGTGGTGGCCTCATAGCTAAAATCCAAGTATGCAAATGAATAAGCCTGATTCAGCGAGGGCTGTTCGACTCTCTCTTAGCGGTTCGTACCCAACTTCTTCCTCAGCTAGGCTTCTTCTCTCTTCTCCTCTTTTCTTCAACTCCAAACCCCCGAACAAGGTGTTTTGAACGATTTTTCAAAGATTTCATCTCTCTTTCATTCATTTCCACTTTGTCCTTGCTTGGTTTATCGAAAAGCGCATCATTTGACAAAATGTGAGCCTCGGAACATTGTAGAAACTTTATTTCAAAAATATTTTGAAAGAGAGGGTTTTAAGGTCTAAAAACCATCCAAAATAGCTTTGGTCCAAAATGGGGTGTGAAGTTGAGATTTGTCTCTCTCCTTGCCAAAGAAACTGAGTCTTTGTCCTGCACACCTTTCTCCACCAAGTAAACCATCAGTGGTGCCCAAGGCTCTAGGGCGGTCAAAAATGGGGTGTCTACAGGTAGCCACTGAAAATCCACTGGATTTCAGTGGCTAAAAGGCCAAACAAAGGTCAACACAAGTGCTCTAAGGCATGGCTCAAAACAAGGTAAAATGAAGCATGCATGGGAGTAGATGACCCCCAACGGAAAAATGATCTTAAACAAACATGTAAAGGACCTCAAAATAAGACTTTTTCAGTTTACACCAAAGCTCAAATATGCTTGCAAGTATGGCTAAAAGATGGAGCAAAATAAAGCTTAAAAGAGGGAATAGTGTGTTACCCTTGTAGCTTCAGCAAAACCAGTAGCTTCTTGGACCAACAACCAGCTCTTTGAGACCTCTCAAGACCCTCCAAGAACCTTAGATCAATGGTGGAGGTGTGTGGCTATGAGGTGTGGTGTTAAAGGCCAAGAACAAACACCCTTTCTAAGCCTAGAATGTAGAGATATAGAGAGATATATATGCTTTTCCTTAGACAAATTTTTTTCAACCTCTCTAAAGGAGAGGGAGGCCCCCTCTTATAGAGAAACAAGAGGGTTCAAGCTTCTTGGAGAAGCTAAAGCAAAGGTTCAAGCTTCTTGGAGAAGCTAGAGCAAAGGTTCAAGCTTCTTGGAGATGCTAGAGCAAAGGTACAAGAGGTTCAAACTTCCTCAAGAAGCTAAAATGAAGGTTCAAAAGGTTCAAGCTTCCTCAAGAAGCTAAAACGAAGGTTCAAAAGGTTCAAGCTTCCTCAAGAAGCTAAAACAAGGGTTGAAAAGGTTCAAGCTTCCTCAAGAAGCTAAAACGAAGGTTCAAAAGGTTCAAGGTTCTTCAAGAAGCTAAAACAAGGGTTCAAAAGGTTCAAGCTTCCTTAAGAAGCTAAACGAAGGTTCAAAAGGTTCAAGCTCTCCAAAAACCGTGCCAAATGGAGAAAGTTGAGCGGTCCCGAAACGAGGCGCACGACCGACGGCTTCGAAAATCGAAAACTAGTCTCCAAATGGGAGCAATGGTCTACGACCACGAAAAGTAGCATATGACCACTGAGAGATGGTCTACAAGACCTCTCCCTCCTTTCCGGGAAGAGAAAACAGAACCTAGTTTGCAAACCGAGGCAAAGCACAAAAGAGTCACGAGGTCCGGAGGCAAGGCTCTCAGCCGAGACTCTGTAACCTCAGAACGAGCACAACAAGCGTCATTACCGAGCGCACAATTGATGACGTTTGAGTCTTAAGGCCGGTCAAAAATGGGGTGTCTATGCATGCCATTGTTCGTTGCATTGTGTTCGGAATAGGAGTTAGTCCGAACATGAGAAGCGAGGGACGTTTCGTACTCAAAGTGACGAAACGTGCCTCGATTCCCGGTCACCGACACTCTTGACCACCCATGATGGAGTTGTTGGCTTTAGGTGCATGTATGTGCATTCATTTCACATTGAGTCGTGCAATTCGACTCTTCGGCCATCATGCATCGAGATGCGTGATTGATGGCCTGGGTCGAGGACTACACACCCTAGAGCTTATGCAATGACAGAGAGAGTGGTCATGCACACATGTGTTGTAAATACCTGGTCGTGCCTCTCTCTTTCCTTTTGTTGCAGAAAAACAGAATCCAGGAGAAGAAACTGGTCGGCCGACCAGGTTTTCTGGCAGGCCGACCACCTTTTTTGGTTTCCACCACAAAAGGTGGTCGGCAGGTGGTCTCCCATGCCCATAAGCTGGTCGGCAGCCTTCCCACTGATTCCTACGGTGGAGTTTCATCTCTCTAGAGCTTTGTGCAAGTTTCTGAGGTCAATTGCAAACAACGGCGAGTTGGGGCATCGTGATGGATTTCCCGACAAGGCGCCTCGAGCATGCATGCATCCTTTATCATTCAAGGCACAGCTGAGGCAGTCCACATTCATATAGTTTGCATGCTAGTTTAATTGCTTACTTAGTTAGTTTGTTAATTAATTAGAGTTGTGTAATAATTAGTTGTAATTTATTATTCATTTTGGTTGTGTAATAACTAGCTTAATTAGATTAGCTTAGATTAGCTAGTTGGTGTTGTATTATATATTCGGACCCTCCTCCGAGAGGGTAATGTTGTAAATAAGTGTGCGTGTGCGTGTGTGTGATGCATGTCTTCCAACCCCCATTTCTTTCTCCCTTTTATTTACCAGCTTACGATGGTTAGTTTTATGACATGTTTCAATCATCATCCTTATGCTCGCATGTTTGCATCCATTCATCTGTCTTGCATGCACCGGGCTCGGTGCATCATATTAACTGCATTGTATTTCAATTCCAAGTTGAATACGTGTTATTTGTAGCATCTCATATGCCATCTTAGAATAGCCGAGCCTATCTTAGTTGCATTTCGCATGTGTTACATTAGCCATCTTAACATGAACTAGGATCATGCATTGATTACTAACTAGTTTCTGTTTTGGCTCGGAGTACTCGGTGAGTGTTTATGCTTTAGCATCTTGCATGAGTGTGAGTGTTTCCATGATAGCATGCTTGCCATGAGGCTATTTGCTTATCTAATATAACTGCCTAAATGCCTATGGGTGCAGGTTGGATTACTTGAATTAGAACGATTCATTGAAATTCGTGTTTTAGCCTACTTACGAGTAGCACCATCAAACCATTTTCAAATAAACAAACATGAAATGTTTTGTTCGAACTCAGGCGATCTAGTCTATACTTGTATGCTGTGCGCATCACATAGTAATTCTAGGCTAATAAACCGGAATAAGAACGCATGTGTTTTCAAAAACTCGATATCATGTTTAGTAGTGGCCGATCTTTGATCGGGCGAGCGGGGGTGCTCATTGCATGACCTTCCCCAATCGTACCCAAGTTCTCGAGCCGAGGCAACTTTGGTGATGGCAGACACGTGGCCTTAGGCACGAGTCAAGGTTTCCTAAATTCTCCCAAAATAAAATATTTAGGTGGCGACTCTGTATCTGGAAAAGCAGTCCATGTTTGGCACTTCTTTCTAAAAGTCAGTGTTTCAAAATGATTTGCCAGACTTGGATTCTTTGGTGATTTATCAATCTCGCATTGCACTTTGCGAGATCAGATTAAGAACCGTGACATTGAGTCCGAACTGTAGTAAGCCCAATGAACAAAAGAGGATTTTTCCCGGGACATTCGGGGACGTCTACAGTTTCTGGCGACTCTGCTAGTTTGGAGAACTTGACTCGAACTCATGATATCTTGTTTTGACTACACTTATGTGTTTCTTTGCATTGCATATGCATTGGTGCGCCTAAGACACCGTGTTTACCATCTGCTATTCTTGAACGGTTTGCTGGAGGCTCAGTTTGAGAAGCGTGCCATAAGGCTGACCGGTTACGGGCTCTGTCACGATGGGAACACAAATCCCGATTTTTACCAAGGCACCCTTTTTGACCATTCGACCTAGTGCATATTCGGAATCCGTAGTGACTATTCCAAACTAGGTCAGGTTGCTTACCCGATTATAGGTTGTTTGAAACTGCTATGTGTGTAGTGAAACCCTTGCTCCTGACAAAATAGGACAGGGATACCCTACCCCAACATAGGGGTGTTTTGGCTCTCATTTGCTTGCTATGTGCTTTTAGAGTGTCTCTACAGGAACGCATGTATCAGTTTGCAAATCTGGATATCAGGTCTGCGGGCATCAATATTAGTATTTGGGAATCAATTTTACCTGTGGGTATCAGATTCAAATTTGAGGCAGTGATTTGGGAACAACGATCAGTGTTTAAGAACAGTATATTCAGCTTACAAATGCCAACTGTTTGTTGTCATACCGACTGTGTGTTGTGTTTATTTAAGCCGTTATGCTGTCCGTTTTTTTGGTTGTTTATTTTCTTATTATGCTTTATTTATCTTTTTGCTAGGTAGTTTAGCACAATTGCTTCCAACCAAGCAGATATTCCCCAAGCACTCTGGACAAGAGGTCGCAGACTCCATCGATCTGAGGATCTGATAGACAGACAACCAGTGTTCTACTTTTTACCTCCGATTGCTAGACGGAAGTCAGTGAGGCACAGTGTATCGGTACTGTTGTTCCCAGATCAGTGGTCCTTGAACAGTCTGGTTAAGATTTCTGAGTCTACTGCTGAGGCAGATATACCGGCTGTTCAGTTAGAACAGGGTAGTATAGCAAGGATGGAGGGAATGATGTGTCAACTCCAAGAAAGTATGAAAACTATGCAACAGGACACTGTTCGTCAAGCAGAATTTGCCAAACAACAAGCTGAGGTCATGGCTTAACAGGCAGAGTTAATTGTCAGGCTACAACAGCAAACCGGAGCATCTGCTTCACACCAAGCTCCTCTCCCACCAAGAGTCCTAATACCCGGGGAGACGGCAAATGTCCAGAATGTCCAGGAGGATACAGACATCCCAACGGGGCCACCTCCGCCCCCGATTCTACCTCAACTATCCAAGGCACCCACGCCTATCAATCTACCGGATTCCTCTTTTGAGTTCAAGGTGGACCCCATGACATTAAAAATGAGCAAGCTTGAGAAGCTGTTCAAGAAATCTCAAGGTGTGAAGTCCATTATGGACATTGAGAACGGGTATACCGATGCGGCCGTAACTCTGTCAGACCGGTTTAAGATGCCACATATTGACCATTTTGACGGATCTAGGGATCCCATGGTACATTTGCGGCTGTTTTCGGACATACTAAGGCCAATGGGCCTATCCAGATTGCAGAAGCTTTCTTTCTTTGGCCGAACCTTGTCAGGTGTAGCGGCCATTTGGTATGCAAAATTGGAGGATTCCGTCAAGAGGAACTGGGAGGAGATGGCCGAGCCCTTCGTAGCTCAATACTCCTACAACACATAGATTGAGATCACAACTCATGATCTTGAGATGACTAGACAGGAGCCGAATGAGAGCTTTTCTGATTTCGTAACCAGCTGGAGGGCCAAAGCCTCAATGATGACCATTAGGCCAACTGGCAAAGATCAAATACGGATGGTTGTGCGCAACCTCCAGCCCAAGCTCATGTAGAAGATGATCGTCCTCCCTCTCTCCACTTTTGCGGATCTACATGAGGTCGGGGTGCAGATCGAGGACGCCTTGAAACAAGGTCTGCTTGACAATGACAGAGAGCAGCCCAGTAGAACCTTCAACTGCAACACCAATACAGGCACGAGCAGTGCTGTAACTGCCAGAGCCTCAGTAGTAAGCATGGTCACCACCACCCCCGCAAGAACCCTTACAGCTACACCATTCACCAGTGCATCAGGAAGCAACTCACAAACAACCAAGTACCAACCTCGAGGCCAAAGAACCTTCACCCCATTATACATGCCCCTGTCCAAAGCTCTGGGGGTTTTAATCAAGAAAGGGCACTTGAAGCCCCTAGAGCCGCGACCATTGCCAGAAACACTTCCCCCTCCCATAACCCAGCCAAATATTGCGCCTTTCACCAGCGACATGGTCACGACACCGACCATTGCTTTAGATTGCGTCACGAGATTCAGGATCTCGTCGACAACAGGGTGATCATGCCTCCGAAGAAGCCGAACGTCACAACCAACCCTCTCCCGCCACACAACCAAGCCCCACCTCCCAAACGCATCAACTCAATCCAAACTGGGGTTGTGTCATATGACCCTAGCATATATATCACCCCGTCTCACCTACCTAAGTTGGAGGTGTTCATTCCTGATAGCACTGACTTGTGCATGTTGGACATCTCCCGAACCCAACCTAAACCAATGGTGGTGATCATCGAAGATGTAACAGGGATGATTTCGGAGGAAAGTGGGGCTGATGATGCAGGATCTAAGGAATTTGGGAGTTTTACTGAGGAGGTATACAATCCGGGTGGCTACATTACGTTAGTGGGCTAGGTTAGGCCGAATGTGGAATTGCCAACGGGGGCAGAGATTTGCGTAGTACGGGAAGATGGACTTGATCAGAGGCTAGATGATTTAGCAAATTTGGAAGAGGACATCGCTAACCTTCAGTTTTTCAACGAACAAGATCCAGCAGACATGACAGTCAACTGGTTTGATTTTGATGGGTCAGTAGAGGTTACAGGGTGGCTTGATGACCAACCAGATGTTGTTGAAGAATCTCAGCTGGAAAAGGGCCCGTCAAGAGCAAGGATATCAATTGTGGCTGGAAGGGCCGGGGATCAGAATGCATCGCTGGAGAGCGCCGGTGCCAAGAATTTCGCTCGGGACTTGGGCATTTTGAATGCAGGGAATATTGAGCAGCAGGCTGCATTGACACATTTAGAACGGGAAGGGATCGAAGATTCTGAGAGAGCCAGGAAGGCCAAAGTTCCTATGGGGATTGAAGGTGCTGTGGGCACAAGAACAGAACATGCTGCGAGTACAGGAACGCAAGGTGCTGTGAGCACAGGGACCATTGTAACGGAGCCAGACAGATGTCTGTCGATTGCCAATGGAATGTGGTGGGAAAATGATGACCTATGTCTTGCCCATACTGATGAGGTCTGGGGGAGCAATCAACTAGATGATACTTGGTATATTGGTGAAGTTGACCATATGACTAGGAGTGGGCGGTATTTCAAACCCCCACACCTAGATCAACCAGAGGCGTCTGGAAAGGACAAGGAGGTGGAGAAGCAGAAAGAGAAGCTACTTGAAGAAGAGGTTGTGCTAAAACAATTGAAAAGGATACAAGCAGACATTTCTATCTGGGGATTGTTTATGGCTTCACGTGTTCATAGACAAGCTGTCTTATCGGCAATGGACAAGGCCAAACTTTCAATAGACACCACGTCTGAACAGCTAGTGGGATTGGTTTTTCCGGGAGGGGTTTCCCCGATGTTGACCTTTTTTGACAAAGAACTACCGCTTGAGGGTGCTAATCATAACAAACCGCTTTACATCTCTGTGGAATGTGGAAGAAAATGGATACCGGTGGTTTTTGTCAACACAGGATCTGCTATTAACGTGTGCCCGTCAAGGATGACATATGCGATCGGGTTGAAGCCCGCGGACTTTGTGCCAACAGCCCAAGTGATAAGGGCATATGATAACACAAGCAGAGAGGTGATGGGGACTGTGAAAATTCAAACTCAGGTTGGTCCAGGACAGCGTGAGATTGACTTTCTGTCTTGGACGTTCCCGCAACCTTTAATCTACTCCTAGGGCGGCCGTGGTTGCACCAGGTGAAAGCAGTCTCTTCCACCCTGCACTAGATGTTGAAATACCCTCACGGGAAGGGGGTGGCTATTGTTTTTGGGAATTCGTCAATCCATTCGCCGCCAGAAGTGTCTACACTAGTTTTGGAAATCGAGCACGGCACAGAGGATGTGTTCCTCTCAGGGTTTACTTTGGCTGAGGCCCGGTTCGCACAGAACA
This sequence comes from Camellia sinensis, assembly GCF_055761805.1. Classification (NCBI taxonomy): domain Eukaryota; kingdom Viridiplantae; phylum Streptophyta; class Magnoliopsida; order Ericales; family Theaceae; genus Camellia; species Camellia sinensis. The sequence continues at coordinate 39,248,567 of NC_138961.1, read as the reverse complement.
TCTTAGCTGTTAATGAAGGGTTATACGTCAGTGCATAATCAGTGTACCTCATGAACAAGCTCTAACACATCCTTGGGATGGGATTAGGGAAGAGTGGCCAGAAGAGCATTGCAATATCGGCCGAAGTGCCGCACAATCCACATACCTTTGGTTTAGGTTATCTGCCCACCAAAGAGGACTGGGTGAGGAAAGGCAAAGAGATGGCTGCGAGAGCCAGAGCAAAGCAGGCAGGGAAGCCTTATGAGTTAATGCACCAACCTATCCAGGGTACCCTGAACAGACGCTTTGTCCGGGAGGGGGAGGATTTTCCATTTTGCGGCTTCCCAGAGCCATGGTTGAATACAGAGAAGCGTCGCTTGCCAGGTTTTGAGATCTTCTTTAACCTACAGTTATCCGGGGATGACATTGCCGAGGAGCAGACAGACCCATCAGTCGAAGTTGAGCAGTGTGGGAAAGTGGATTCTGAGAACACAGAGATTGAAATGGGGGTAGTGCTGGCTTGTCTACTTTCAGATCCTCCGATCATACAGAAGTGCTTGGGGGATAACTTCTCGGTGTCCATGATTGGGAATGAAACAACTGCGAGCCCACCTTCAAGCATTTTGGATGCATCCATCGCACCCTCCCTCATCTGGCAGTACGAGGAGGGATTTTTATCAAGCAGCACCGGGTCAGGTAGTGAGCCAGAATTTGATTCCACTAAGTTTGTGGAGTCGGAATTAGGTTCCAGCTCGTCTGAGTCTGAGTCTGGTATTCCTGGGGGTGACAACCCGGATGCCACAGTCCTATCTAGGTCGTCTTTTTCTTTCTCTTTTGAGTCTGTTGTAACAGAGGAATCGGACGATTTGGAAATGATTAATGAGAATGGAATGGCTGTGGCTTCTGAGTACTTTTATGTGCCTTTGATTTATTGTATTAACCAGAACTTTCAAAATTTTGATGAAAACGACGAGAAAGAAATTCCTCCGATTTTACAACGTTTAATTGATGAAGTGCAAAAGAGATTTGTTAAACCCTTGGTTGATGAAATCACTACAGTTAATATTTGGTACTGAGAAGGACCCGCAACTGGCCCAGATTGGGTCTACGTTGTCTTCGGAGGAATGCGAGTGCTTAGTCGCTTTATTAAAAGATTTCAAAGATGTTTTTGCGTGGTCCTATGAAGACATGCCTGGGATTGATCCTACGATTGTACAGCACCGGATCCCTCTTGACCCCGAGGCCCGACTCGTTAAACAGAAACTCAGAAGGATCCGCCCGGACTGGGCTCTCAAGATTAAAGAAGAGGTCACCAAGAAAATTGACGCAGGGTTCCTGCTGGTATCTGAGTACCCAACTTGGTTAGCCAATATTGTTTCGGTGCCGAAGAAGGATGGCAAGATTCGGGTATGCGTGGATTTCAGGGATTTGAACAGGGCCAGTCCGAAGGACAACTTTCCTTTACCGCATATCGACGAGTTAGTGGACTTCACAGTGGGGCATGCTTTGCTTTCATTCATGGATGGCTTTTCAGGCTACAATCAGATTGTAATGGCACCCGAAGACTGGGAGAAAACTGCTTTTACCACCCCGTGGGGGACCTACTGTTACAGAGTGATGCCGTTTGGATTGAAGAATGCTGGAGCTACATATCAACGGGCTGCGACCACAATATTGCACGACATGATCCACAAGGAGGTTGAGGTATACATGGACGACATGATTGTCAAGTCCAAGGAAAGAGAGGGCCACTACACCGCCTTACAAAAGTTTTTCCAAAGGATCAGGGAATTTCGGTTGCGGTTGAATCCTCAGAAATGTACGTTCAGTGTTACAGCAGGGAAAATGCTGGGGTTCTTGATTACACAGAGAGGTATCGAAGTCGACCCTTCCAAAATCATGGTCATCTTAGAAATGCCACCGCCGAGGACTGAAAAGGAGGTGAGAGGCTTTCTGGGTAAAGTGCAATTCATAAGACGGTTTATCTCAAAACTAAGCTTGACTTGTGAACCACTTTTTGGTCTCCTGAAGAAAGGAAAGAAGTTCCAATGGGACGGCCGATGCCAAGCTGCTTTTGAACAGATCAAGGAATACTTACAGAACCCACCTGTGTTGTCACCGCTTGAGCCAGGGAAACCGTTGATTTCGTACCTTTCAGTGACTGAAACTACAATGGGTTGCATGCTTGCACAGGAGTCCGAGGACAAGGTGGAGAGAGCTACCTACTACCTGAGCAAGAAGATGCTGGATTACGAGACCCGTTACACTACGTTGGAAAAGGCTTGCTTAGCCTTGGTATGGGCTACCAGGAAGCTGCAGCACTACCTATTAGCTCACTCTGTAATGTTGGTTTCAAGATTAGATCCCAATAAATATCTCTTTGAGAAACCAGCACTTAGGGGTAGGCTAGCTTGTTGGTTGCTTCTGCTTTCTGAATTCGATCTGAAGTATATGACTCGCAAGTCAGTAAATGGGAGAGTGGTAGCAGAGTTCCTAGCCGATCACCCAGTTGAGGGGGATGAAGCAGTTGAGTACTTATTCCCAGATGAGGCTATTTTGCATATCGAAGATGAGTTTTGGACGATGTATTTTGACGGAGCATCAAACCAGTATGGGTATGGGATAAGGGTGTTGCTGATAGCACCTGATAATTCCTGTATCCCTCTAGCATTTAAACTCCGATTCAAAGTCTCAAACAACGAAGCAGAGTATGAAGCATGCATTGCTGGTTTAGAAGCCGCCCTAGAATTAGGGGCAAAACGGTTGGACGTCATCGGGGACTCGAACCTAGTTGTATCTCAAGCTAAAGGAGATTGGAAAGTCAAAGAAGATAAGATGATAATTTACCACCAGACCTTGGACTTGCTAATTCCTTAGTTTGAGAAACTAAACTTCGCTCATCTGTTAAGAGAAAACAACAGGTTCGTAGATCCATTAGCAACTCTATCTTCTATGATAGACATCCCTTTTGGAGTCCGGATGCATCTGATCATCATTGACCAGAAGTTTGCACCAGCCTATGAGTCCATTGCTGCCATAGAACAGGTTCAAGATGAGAACGCCAGGTATTACGATGTCTGGAACTTCTTGGAAAAAGAAGCGTATCCACCAGGGGCAAATGCCAAAGACAAGAGGGCAATTCGAAGAATGGCTGCTCAATTCATCATCTGTGGAGGAAAACTGTATAAGAGAGGTCATCTGGGAATGCATAAGCTATGTGTTGAGGCTAAAGAGTCAAAGCGCCTAACGGAGGCCATCTATGGAGGGGAGTGCGGAGTGCACATGAACAGGGTGATGCTAGCCCGAAAGATCCTCAAACAGGGTTACTACTGGTCCACCATGGAGGAGGATTGTATCGGCTTTGTTTGGCGATGCCACAAATGTCAGATCCATGCAAACCGCATGAATATCCCGCCATTGAAGCTATACAATATGACTTCGCCATGGCCATTTTCAGTCTGGGGAATCAATGTGATCGGGGCTGTCACTCCGAAGGGGTCCAATGGACATGAGTTCATTCTGGTCACGATAGATTATTTCACAAAGTGGGTTGAGGCCCAATCTTATGCGGTGTTGAAGGCATCGCACGTTGCGAAGTTTATCAGGAATAACATCATTTGTCGCTATGGGGTCCCGAACAAGATTATCTCAGATAATGGTTCCCACTTCAAGAAGGAAGTGATTGACTTGTTGGAGAAATACAACATGGCTTTTCACAAGTCATCTACATGTCGGCCGCAGACCAACGGAGCAGTTGAGGTCGCCAACAAGAACATCAAGCGTATTTTACAAAAGATGGTGGAAACCTACCGGGACTGGCCAAATAAGCTGCCATTTGCTCTGTGGGGCTACTGGACTTCAATTAGAACTTTTACTAGAGTGAGTCCGGATTCATTGGTTTATGGGATGGAGGTCGTACTACCTATCGAAATTGAGGTTCGGCCATTACGAGTACTGGTTGAGTGTCAGATAGTTGAGGCAGATTGGCAGCAGAGCAGATTTGAGAAACTCATGCTCTTTAATGAGAGAAGGCTAAAAGCGCTATACCATGTTCAAGGTTATCAACGAAGAATCGCCAGGGCTTTCAACAAGAAGGTTAAGTCCAAAAATTTTAAGGAAGAAGATTTGGGGCTCAAAGACAACCGAGCTCCCATCCATGACCCCAGGGGCAAGTTTAGACCCAATTGGACTGGTCCTTACATCATTAAGTCTATTTGGTCGGGTGGAGCTGTCGTTCTGATGGACCTAGATGGCCTAGAGTTCTCACAGCCGATCAACATGGACAAGTTGAAGAAATATTGCCCCTGAGTGGCTGGCTAGGTCGAAAACCCGAAAGGGCGACCTAGGCAAAAGTTAGAGCACAGAAAATTTGAAATTATAAAAACTGAGCTCGCAAGGTTGAAAACCCGCAAAGGGCGGCCTTGGCAAAAGTTAGAGCGTAAAAGGTGAGGGTTAATACACAAGTGAACCTGAGCCGAACTACGTAAGGCTTGATTTCCATCTTTGGGATATGTAGGCAACTTCATTCTGAAGTCCAGCAATAAAACACTTCCCCGATCAACTTTGTCCATGTGATTATGTTGGTCATCTTTGTCTGATCCGCATTCAAGAACTTCGGTTGTGATCTCCGGTGCAGTGCTATTCAAACTAGGGGCAACTTTCCAGTTGTCGGGATCCAGGGTTGTACATCTTAGTGACAGATCTCAGGCGTGTCCATTTCTGATCCATATTGAAAATGGTTTTGAAAAGTTTTAATAAAAGTTGATTTTGTTCAAATTAATCTTTTTACAACTTAGACCATTTTTGGATCGAACGAAAAATTTTCAGTACCCACAACCTTCAATTTTATTGATTTCAATACAGAGTTCTCCTGCTCTTGCATACAAATTGAAGTTGCTTTTAATTACATTCACAAAGAAAACTTAAAAGTTCTGATTAAAACAAATAAATCTGAGGAATAGTTAGGTGTTCTTGCGTCTCCTCCCAGAGTTGGTCGAAGCCTCTGATGCCAAGCTGGGCCCAATCTGTGCTTCTTCATTGAGCCAATCTATGCACTCATCAGAAAGGGTGTAACTGAAAGTGGGAGCGGGGGCCAGAAGCTCTCTTATCCTCCATGCCGTGGCATACTGAGCTAGCTGTGCGCCTCGGACTGAAAATGTAACTGGATACTCTATCCCCTCCGCCGGGCAAATCTGATCATGGCCAAACTGGTAAATCTAAGTGTGGGGGCTTGAAGTACCACCCACTCCTCGTCATATGATTTACCTATTCAATGTACCAGGTATCATCCAGTTGATTATGCCCCCAATCTTCATCAGTGTGGGCCAGTCGTAAGTCATCGTCTTCCCATCATATTCCGTCGGCCACCGACAGACAGCTATCCGGTTCTGTTGCAACTTTCCTGTGCGCACAACACGTTCCGTCCCCGCAGAGGCTTTGGCCATTCTAGCCCTCTCCAAATCTTCAGCCTTTTCCTGCTCAAACTGCTTCAGTGCAGCCTGCTGTTCAGTATCTTCTGTATTCAAACTGCCTGGATACTGAGCAAAATTCTTAACACCAGTGCTCTCCGGTGATTTCCCCTGATTCTCGGCCATTCCGACCACTGATGATGTCCCAGTTCCTGATTGCCCCTGTTCTGGCTGAGGTTGTTCAACAACATCCGGCTGGTTGTCAAGCCACCCAGTATTCTCTGCTAACCCATCCAAGTCGAACCAGTTGACAGTCACGTCCCCTAAGTCCTGCTCTTCAAAGAACTGTAGATTTGCGATATCCTCTTCCAGCTCTGCTAGGTCATCTAGCCTCTGATTAGGTCCATCATCACGAACCACACTAATTTCTGCCCCAACCGACAACTCTACCCTCGGCTTAAGCTGATCTGTTGATGTGATATAACCACTCGGGTTGTACACAAAGCTCGTAGACCCCTCAGGCTCTGAATCATCATTCTCATCTACCCCCAAAGTCATCCCTGTTCTATGTTTGGTAGTCACCACCATTGGTTCAGGTTGGGTTTGGATGGTGCTCAACATACACAAGTCAGTGCTGGCTGGAATGAACACCTCCGGGTTGGGTAGGTGAGAAGGGGTGATATAACCCCAGTTTAGATCAGGTTGATGCGTTTAGGTGGTGGAGCTTGGTTATGTGGTGGGAGAGGGTTGGTTGTGACATGTGGTTTTTTTGGAGGTACGATCACCCTATTGTCAACGAGATCCTGGATCTCGTGACGCAGCCTAAAGCACTGGACAGTGTCATGACCATGCTGTTGGTGAACGACACAGTATTTGGCTGGGTTATGGAAGGGAGGATGTTTTTCTGGTAATGGCCGCGACTCCAGGGGCTTCAAATGCCCTTTCCTGATCAGAACCCCTAGAGCTTTGGACAGAGGCATATATAGTGAAGTGAAGGTTCTCTGGCCTAGGGGTGCATATCTGGCTGTTTGTGAGCTACTTCCAGACACACCGGTAAAGGGTGTAACTGTAAGGGTTTTTGGAGTGGTGGTGGTGGTGACCATGCCCACATCTGAAGTTCTGGCAGCTACAGCATTGCTCGTGCCTGCATTCATACTGCGGGAAAATGCCCTCTTTGGCTGATCACTTTCATGATTAATAAGACCCTGCTTCATGGGGTCCTCAATCTGCACCCCAATCTTGTGTAAATCCGCAAAGGTGGGAAGGGGTAGGATAATCATCTTTTGCATAAGCTTAGGTTGGAGGTTGCGCACAACCATCCGTATCTGATCCTTGTCGACCAACCTGATGGTCATTATAGAAGCTTTGGCCCTCCAACGGGTTACAAAGTCAGAGAAGTTCTCTTTTGGCTCCTGTCTAGTTGTCTCGAGTTGACGAGTTGTGATTTCGATCTGCGTGTTGTAGGAGTATTGAGCCACAAAGGCCTCAGCCATTTCCTCTCAGCTTCTCTTGATAGAGTCCTCCAGCTTTGCATACCAAATAGCTGCAACACCCTACAGGGTCCTGCCGAATAAGGCAAGCTTCTATAATCTGGAGAGGCCCATTGGCCTTAGGACATCCAAGAACAACCGCAGGTACACCATGGGATCCCCAGAATTGTCAAAACGGTCTATGTGCGGCATCTTAAACCGGTCCGGCAAAGTCACTGCCGAATCGGTGTATCCATCCTCTATGTCTAGTATGGAGTTAATGCCTTGAGCCTTCTTGAATAGTTTCTCTAACTTGCTCGCTTTCAGCGCTGTTGGATCCACCTCGAACTCAAACGGTGTATCCACTAGATTGGTAGGCGCTTTGGACAACTGAGGTAGGATTGGGGGCGGAACCGGCCCTGTTGGGACGTCCGTATTTTCTTGGACGTTTGCGGTCTCCCCGAGTGTTGGAACTCTAGGTGGGGAAGGAGGTGGATGCGAAGCAAATGCTTCGGCTTGCTGTGGTTGTTGCTGCTGCTGAAGTCTGACAATCAGTCTTGTTTGTTGAGCCACAACCTCCGCCTGGCTTGCGGTAAACTCTGCCTGACGGGCGATATCCCGTTGCATGGCTTACATAGTTTCTTGGAGTTGACGCATCATCTCTTCCATGCCTACCATAAGGTGCTGATCTAACTGAACAATAGGTGTATTTCTCCCTACGGTAAAAACTGGAACCTCAGCCTGACAGCTCACTGGCGGGGTGGATAAGGACCACTGATCTGGTAACCGCTGTACTGATGAACTGTGCCTAACTGACCTCCGTCTAGCAATCGGGGGTAAGGAACAGAACACTGGTTATCCGTCTATCAGATCCTTGAATCGATGAAGTCTTCGACATCTAACCCAGAGTGCTTGGGGAATATCTGCTTGGTCGGAAGCAATTGTGCTAAACTACCTTGCAAAAAGATAAATAAAGCATAATAAGGAAACATACAACCAGAAAAACGGACAGCATGACGGCTTAAATAAAGACAACACACAGTTGGCATGACAACACACAGCTGGCGTTTGTGAACCAAACACACTGTTCTCAATACTGATCACTGTTCCCAAATCACTGCCCAAAATCTGATACCCTCAGGTAAAACTGATTCTTTAAATATTGATGCCCTCAGGCCTGATACCTTGACTTGCAAACTGATACATGCATTCTTGTAGAGGCACGCTCTAAAAGCACATAGCAAGCAAGTGAGAGCCAAAACACCCCTATGGAGGGGTAAGGTTTCCCTGTCCTATTTTGTCAAGAACTAGGGTTCACTACACACACAGCGGTTTCAAACAACCTACAATCAGGTAAGCAAACCTGTCCTAGTTTGGAATAGTCACTATGGATTCCGATATGCACTAGGTCGAATGGTCATAAAAAGGGTGCCCCGGTAAAAACCGAGGCTTGTGTTCCCGTCGTGGCAGAGCCCGCAACTGGTTAGCCTTATGGCATGCTTCTCAACACAAGCCTCCGGCAAACCGTTCAGGAATAGCATACGGCAAACACGGTGTCCTAGGCGCACCAATGCAAATGCAATGCAAAGAAACACATGAGTGTAGTCAAAACAAGATATCATGAGTTCGAGTCAAGTTCTCTAAATCCCCAGCAGAGTCGCCAGAAACTGTAAATCGCCCAAAACTCTGCTCCGCGTGCGAGGGCACGAATCGTTGTTCTTAGCTACTATAGTTCGGACTTGTGTCACGGTTTTGAATCTAATCTCACAAAGTGCGATGTAAGACTGATAAATCACCAAAGAGTCCAAATCTGGCAAATCGTTTCGGAAAATCGATTTTAATCAAAAAGCGCCAAACGTGGACTGCTTTCCAAGATTTTAGAGTCGCCACCTAAATATTTTGTTTTGGAAAATTTATAAAACCCTTACTCGTGCCTAAGGCCACGTGTCCTTCATCACCAAAGTTGCCTTGGCTCGGGAACTTGGGTACGAGAGGGGAAGGTCTTGAAATGAGTACCTCGGCTCGCCTGATCAAAGGATCGGCCTCTACTAACATGATATGTTATTTTTGAAAACACGTGTTTTTATTTCGATTTATTAATCTGACATTACTATGTGATGCGTACAACATAGAAGTATAGACTAAATCACTCAAGTTGGAACAAAACATCTCATGTTTGTTTTTTGAAAATGGTTTTAAAGTGCTACTCCCAAGTAGGCTAAGTCGTGAATTTTGCCACCCTTAAGTGGGCTTAGAAAACAACACGATTTGCCACCTCAAGTGGGCTTAAAACTCACATTTTGATGAATTGTCCCAATTCAAGAAATCCAACCCTAATCCACAGGCATTCATGCAGTTAATCATTTAAGCAGTTAGCCTTATGGCAAGCATGCTAAACATGGCAACATACACATTTCATGCAATATGCTAAAGCGTAAACACTCACAGTGTACTCCGAGCCAAAGAAAGAAGCTAGTTAGTAATCATTGCATGATCCTAGCTATGCCAAGAATGCCTAATGCAACACATACACAATGCCGCTAAAATAAGCTCGACTATTCTAAGATGTCATGTGAATGCATCACTTGATAACATGTATTCAAATTGGTATTGAAATACAATGCAGTTTGTATGATGCGCCGAGCCCGGTGCATGCAAGACAGATGAATGATGCACGCATACGAAGCATAATTATGCTAATTGAGATATGCCCTAAAAGTAACCATTAAAAGCTGGTAAATAAAAGGAAGAAAGAAGTGGGATTGGAAGACATGCATCACACACACACACGCTTATTACAACAGTTGTGCCCTCTTGACGGAGGGTTCAAATAATAAGCTAACTGGCTAATCTGAGCTAATTAAACTAATTATTACAAAACGAAGCTAATTAACTAACAAGTTAACTAATTATTACAAAACAAGCTAATTAACTAACAAGTTAACTAACTAGTTATTACAACACAAATTGAATAGCTAAGGGGCATCAACTACTTAAGTACAAAAACGAATGCATTAGCTAGCTTACGCAAATCAACTAAGTAAAGAAAATAGAAGGGGCCTTGGAGCGAGAAGCGTGTGCATGCTTGCTCGCCTCGTTCGAAAATCCATCGTGATGCCCCAACTTGCCTCTGTTTTCAATTGTTCTCAGAACACTGTACAAAGCTCCAGATAGCTTTTGCTCCACCATGGGAACCTCCAGGGGCATGGCTGACCACTTGGTGGTGTTGGCAACCACCTACCAACCATTTGCCTTTGCTGCAGACCAGAAAAAGTGGTCGGCCAGCCACTTTTACAGGTCTGCCGACTAGTTTTTGCTGCACTTCTCCAGTTTGCTGCAACAGAGAACAAGAAGGGGCATGGCAATGTATTTGCAAGATATGTGTGTACAACCACTCTCCCTATCATTTCATGATCTCAAGGGAGTGCGGTTCTCGACTCTCGGGCCACCAACCGAGTATCGCAATGCACAATGGTCGAGATGCCAAGGTTGCACAATTCAATGTAAATGAATGCACAAATAACACATAAGGGCCTTAACCTCTATCATGCATGATCAAGAGGGTCAGCGACCGAAAATCGAGGCACGTTTCATCACTTCAAGTATGAAACGTCCCTCGTTTCTTGTGTTTGGACTAACACCTTATCCAAACACAATGCAATGCATGCACATGGAAATACAATGCAATGCAACATGAGCATGGGAACTATAATGTAAACAACATGAGCATGCAACCACAAAATGCAATGCAACAAGCATACAATATGCTATTCTACCAATGCTAGGATGGCATGCATAAAATTCCAAACACAAAATTCCAAACACAATGCAAGACATGCACACACTATGCATTGCATGCACATGCAAACAACATGGAATGTAACAACATGCGAACGACATGCAAACAAACATGCTCAATGGACTTAAACCAAATATGGACAGACCTCAATCATGCCCAAAACAGTGGCCATAATGCTAAAATGATGGCATGAAATGCAAAACAAAGCATGCACATGCTCTAGCGCACCAGCTAAGCATAAAAACATAACTCTCAAACATGAGCAAGGAGTGACAAACATGGAAGTGTGACAACACCATATGCACTGAAATGTCATGTGAAATGGTGCCAAACCATTCAAACAACACAAGTATGGCATGCGAGAATCCTTAAGCATGAAAGCTAGTGAATGGGACTACACAAGAGGCATGCAATGCATGGCACAAATGGATGAACCAGCCACAAACAGAGCTCAAATAGGTCAAAACAAAGACCGAAACATGCTGAGATGGGAGCTCAAAGGTCGAGGCATGCATGCATACGAGCTAGGGCACAAACAAGGTAACAATGGCATGACCCTTAGAGGCACTCAAACGGTGACAGAAGTGGGAACATGGCAAGTCTATATGCTCTAAAATGTCATGGTAAATGATGCCCAATCATGTACATGTCACAAATGAAGCATGCTATGGTGCTCAAAACTTGAAACTAACATAGGCACTTACACTATAGCTATGCAATACATGAAGCATATAGCCAATACAACCCAAAACAATCCTAGAGCATATCAAAATGATGCTAAAACATGCATGGAGCAAAGCCAAAACAAGCTAGCATGAAAGGCCAAAACATGGAGCATGCAAGGGCAATAAGGAGGATTACACTGCACCTACCAAAACCAAGCATGAGGTGACGCCACCAACAAAAGTCAGAGTTATGTCATGGCAAAATAACACCAAAAAATGGGCTAAGACCAAGTCAACACATGCAAGAATAACAAGCTTACTCATTAGGCATGCAAGGCTAGCAAAGAGGACTTACACTACAAGTGTAAGAAGCAAATGAAGGATGCTCTAACCAACCAAAAATAGAGTTGTACCATGGCAAAATGAGACCCAAAACACATTGAAATGGTGGCCCAAAAGCCTAGGCATGATGGCATACACAATGGCTCATACTTAGGGCACAAAACACCAACCCTCCAAAGCATTGAAAAAATGAAGGATGTGAATGCATGACAATGAAACATGCTCTGAAATCACATAACAAATGATGCCAAATCATGCAAATGGCCCAAGCAATGCATGCTAGTGGCTTGGAAACTCAAAGCTAGTGAGCTAGACTGCACTAAGGCTATACAAAGCATGGCATGCATGACCAAAACAACATAAATCATACCTTAACCATGGTAAAACATGGTCAAAAGGTTCTTGGAGTTGAGCCAAAATCACACTAGAATGATGGTCTAAAGCATGATGCATGTTAGGCTAGTTTGTGGAATTGCACTACAAGTGCAAGGAGCATGCAAGGGGCTATCAAACCAAACCAAATTTGAGCTAAGACAAGGCAAAAAAAACACCAAAAACATGCTGATATGTGGCAAAAAAATGCTAGAAAGACATGCTCAAACATGAAGTATACAAGACAAGCATTCAAGACACAAGGAGAAGAGATGACCCTCTCCTATTTAAGACCTCAAAACATAAGTTTTACCAGTGAAAATCCACCGGATTTCAGTGGTTAAAAGGCCAAGAGAAAGTGATCTCAAGGGCCTAAAGTGATGGTGCAAAACAAAGCCAAACAAGGCATGCAAGGGAGTAGATCACCCCCAACACCAATGAAGCCTTAAATTAACATGTTAAGCACTAAAAGTCAAAACTTTTTTTAGTAGAAAGTTAGGCCTAAAACAGCATGCAAATAGGGCCAAAAGCTTAATAAAAAACAAGGGTTTAAGAGGTTGGAAGCTCACCCTTGTAGAACAACTTTAGAGTAACAACTACAGCAGCTTTTTAGGATCAAAACCAGTCCAAAAGTACCAAAACCAACTTCAAAGTGCCTCAGCAACAAGAGTATGGTGTTTCACTATGTGTTTGTGTGCAAAAGTGTGAAGAATAAGCACTTTTTTAGCACAAATATGAAGTGAAATGAAGAAGTATAGAGATAGATGATATGTATAGCTCAAGTAACTTTTTTCTGAACCAGGAGAAGGGAGAGAGGGCCTCCCTTTTATAGAAAAACAAAGTTCAAGCTTGTTGAGGTAGCTAAGGGTTCAAAGCCATCCCTTCATACGTGTATGGAGGATGGTTTCTGTACCTTCTAGCTGTCATAGCTGGCAAGAAAAGATCTTCAAAAAGGTGCAGGAAAGCTGCCGACCACTTGAAGTGGTTGGCCAGCTACTTCCACTGGTCAGTCGACCAGTGAAAGTGGTCTCCCAGAAAAAAAGTGGTCGGCCATGGGGAGAGGTGGTCTGCACACAAAAAGCAAGGTGGTGGCATGGTGGCCGACCACTTTTGGTGGTCCAAAGGCCTCCAAGGCTAGTTGGCTGACCAAAAAACTAGCTGGCAGGTAGGAAAATTGGTTTTCAAGGAGAGAAACTGGTCTCCCACCCTTATTCCACCCTCCAAGCATGGAAAACAAGGTTTGTGCCAAAAACAAACCAAGAAGGATGAAAGACAAAAGTCCGGGGGTCAAGGTATGCAGCCGGAAACCTCAAAAACAAGTCTCTGAGCACTAAAAGCGGTCAACGAGGGAAAAGGGGTCTACGACCACAAAAAGTGGTCTCCCAGACCTCAGTATCCCTCTAGGTAGAGACAACAAGGCGTGGTCCGAAAAACCAAGCGAAGAGGAGAACGTTAAGCGGCCCGGAGACAAGGCACGCGACCGAAGGCTTCAGAATTCAGAAACTAGTCTCTAAGACGGAAAAGTTGTCTACGACCACAAAAAGTGGTCTACAGACCTCCATCTCTCTCTAGGGAAGGGAAAACAAGGTTTGGTTCAAAACCAAACCAAAAGGGAAACAAGACGAGGCGCTCGGCCAAAGGCCCCGGAAATTGGAAACAAGCCTACCAAAGGGAAAAGTGGTCTACGGACCTCTCTTTCCCTCCAGGCAAAGGTCAACAAGGCTTGGTCCACAAACTGAGCCAAAGCACAAAGAGTTCAGAGGCCCGGAGGCAAGGCACTTAGCCAAAAACTCCGGAAACTCAAAACGAGCACAAACAAGAACTATCACCGAGCACTCAATCGATGATGTCTGAGTCTTAAGGTCGGTAAAAAATGGGGTGTCTACAATAATATTTTATCATTTATTATTGAACATTCAAGCAGATATCCTATTGGATAACCAGCTGTGCACCATTATTTTTTTATTTTATTTTATTTTTCTTTCTGATGAATATGGATAGAACCATCCTAGAACCTTCTAGAAGGTTGTTTGCATAATTAAAAATGATTATTTTATAAAAATAAATTTTAAAATAGAGAGTCTGACAAAGGTGTACATACAAAAAATATTAAATAAAATAGAAAAAGTAACTTTTTAGTTATAATTTTGCTCAAAATTTGTTAAGCCTTGTGTGGATGTTCTTAAGCATAAAATTATAACTTGCCGCAAGTCACAAGTTTTAGGTAAGATGGATTAGGGTTGAGAAATTCTATTTTCACACAATTACTTACCTAAGTACACATCATTTCTCAGCACACACACTTATTAGTTTGATTATTGATTATTCTTCTTATTCCATACACTTAATGTTCCAATTATATCCTAACTCATATTCCTCTAAACACACTATCTAAACCCTCATTCCACACACCTTTACCTATTTCAGTTTCCTCTTCCACACACCTGATGTATCAGAATGACACATGAAGAAACAATGAAGAAACAAAGAAACAGTGGTGATAGAATGCATTGAATTCAGATATATATTAAATTAGAACATTATTGAATTTCAGTGTTGTTACTTTTCAGAAAAAAATGAGTAATTAGCGAAATCAAATGCGGTCTTGATAAACATTCAATGAAAAAAAAAAAATATGGTAATGTGAAATCAGAAAAGTTTTTCTCAAGGCTTTGTTTGATTATCAGGAAGAAAGGGAGGGATAGAGATGGTCACAATCTTTGTCATCATTTTTTAGTACTTTTCATTTCTTTTTCCATAAGCTTGACTGAACTGAAAAAAGAACTGTAGCTATAAGGATATTGAGAGAAGAAACCTTACTTTAGTTTACCTAGGGAGAGAATGTGCAAGGGTTCATAATCATTTATTAACTAAAGAACTTATGGATTGCAACATTACAGTCAAAAGGGTCAAACTTCTGTCTTCTAATAAGAGATACAGAAGATAAGAAGGAAGAATAAGTTCTAACTTGTTGGGGTTTTGCAAGAGACTAGCTTCGCAATGTTCCTCCACATAACTTTGTAGTTCTTTGGGTTTGGTTGAAAATTTGTGAATTTATCAATATGTGCACTGAGATTTTTTTGTTTTAAAAAAATGTGTATGGAGAAAATTTGAATATAATATTAAGAGTGTGTTTTGATATCCATTATAATCATTTTACTTTAGTGTATAATTATCATTAAAATAATATTTCATTAAGTGTGTCCACTGAGATAAGTAGGTGTGTGCAAATATAATTTCCTGTTAGGGCTAGCTTGTAGAGTTAGGTTAGATATTACAAGGAGACTAAAAGTTAGTCAATTTAACTATTTTGCCAACTTCACCCTAACTTAATCATTAAAATATTGTCTTGGTATACGTCCAACTTATGAATCAATTGATCTATTTTACAATATTAAATTGGAATTTGTAAGTATTTTTATAATAAAAACAAAAATATTTATATATTTTTGAAAATTTATTTAAAAAATTGAACTTGGGTAAAAACAAAATGTACACTTATGTTTAGAACTATTAAATGAATAGTTAGGTCTTG
The DNA here is from genome assembly GCF_055761805.1 of Camellia sinensis. Lineage (NCBI taxonomy): Eukaryota > Viridiplantae > Streptophyta > Magnoliopsida > Ericales > Theaceae > Camellia > Camellia sinensis. The sequence goes on along the minus strand of NC_138961.1, from coordinate 39,232,998 downwards.
TTTGAAAACAAACTATTTTAGTATTTTTTTGACTTTTTACAAAAAGATGTGCAGAAAAATAGAGAGAGTGATGTGATAACTTATAGTGACTTTTGATCCCTTGGCTAAAATATATAGTTGACAAACGAGACCTTAGTTATATTTATGTATGAAAAATTATCTAATATTGGGTTGTCTTAAATTTTGAGCCATATTCTAACCCTAGCCTTACAACTAATCTAAAAACTTGATTGGTTAATTAGTAAAAATATTTGATAATAATAAATTTGAACTTTATGTTTACATTATATCATAGTTTGTCAAGTTGTGATGTATAGTGCTCCAGGTTCTACCCCGACCTTTGTTGTGTTCCGGACTCGGGTTCCGTGGTTGTTTGTTGTTGTCTATATCCTGTTTCCATTCTTTGATTCCTTGTATTTGAGTTTTGGGATGTGTTGGATGAGTTTGGAACAGGTTGGTTGTGAGTTAGAACAAATGGTTACTGCCCAGGTTTTTGCTTCTTCGCTCGAGCGAGGTCTTTTGCGCTCGAGCGAGCCTTCGGTATTTGTTTCTTCGCTCGAGCGAGGTTTCTAGCACTTTAGTGAGCTTTGTGTGGTGTGTCTCTTCGCTCGAGCGAGCACTCTTGCACTCGAGCGTGCGTTTGCATGAGTGGCAGATCTAAAGCTTTGCATTGTTCGCTCGAGCGACGCTTCTTGCGATCAAGCGAGGTCCTTGTTGTATTTGGTTGCTCAAGTGACAAGTCCTTCGCTCGAGCGAGCCTCGTATATATCAGTTCGCAGCAGCATGATTCAATAACACTTTTTGATTTCTTTTTCATTCCAAACCCTAATCTGGCAGCCTCTCTCTCTAAAATACCCCTTCTCTCTACAAATACACTTGATCTAGAGTGTCTCTACCATACTTCCTTTGTAAAAAAAGTAGAGCATCGCGTGGGCTATCCTTTGATCCAAAAAAGTATGGATTTGGAGCATCTTGGGTTTCTCTCTTCTTCTCCTTTGAGCTTCTCCATTTGAGGTAGGGATAATCTACTCCTTAACATGAGTTTTGACATAAATGTTTGTCATTTTGTATAAATGGTGGGATTTGAGAATTTTGTGTAATGTTAGGGGTTTGAGTTTGAATGTTTAAAAGAGGGGTTTTTCATATTTGGGCTTCATATGTGTATGTGAGATCTTAACAATGGGTTAATTGTGTATAGTGGGCGAAATTTGGCCTTAGGGACAATATTTGAGAATTGGGCGAAAGTGCCCTAATTTGAAATAAATAACTATTTTGTATAAATAGTGAAATAAATGTGGAAACACGAAATTGGTTTGAGAATCATGAAATGAGAAGAAATTTTGATTAGATGGTGTAGTTGGATCGAGGAATCACTCACCTATGGAAAATGTGATAATTTATTTATTTGATAAATTTAATTATCTGTTTAGAAATATCTGTTTTGGGCTATCGGAGGATAGCAATGATTGTTGTAGAAATTGCATGATGATTAGGTGAATGGAAACTATTCAATTGGAATATGTCATTGAATATGACAGTTGGTTATTAACATTGAATATGTGATTTAATTGGTCATTGTATATGACGACATGTTAAATACATTATATATGTATCTAGTTTGGGAGGAGATAGGGGATGTATTCCATTGTGTGGGAGGAGATAGGGGATGGACTTCATTGATAACTAAGTTGGCTAGAGTGTCCAGGGTGAAAGTCCCGAAATCTTATATATATTTAGGTGCCGGTTCCCTTGGACGTAGTTCCGTAAAATGGCAAGTGAATGGAAGTGTTGAATGATGTCTGTTATTGAAGTGTTGATACATGAGTTGTAGTTAAACTGTTTGGATAATATTGAGCTATATCAATGAATTGATTGAATCGAATATGATGTAAGTGTTGATTGGTTATGGAAATGGTATAAGTTGGTTTATAAGTGTTAACCATTTATCGAATGCTAATGTTTTAGTTACTTCTCATATTTGGTTTAGCATATCTCTACTAGGCTTTGGCTCACCCTACTTGGGACACCATTTTCAGGTGCAGGTGAGATACCGCCTCCAAGATCTTAGCTTGGGAGGTTTAGGAGTTGAAGGCTCCATTTTCATGATTTATTTTTTATGTTAATTGTAAACTCAAGCCGATGGCTTTATTTGTAATAGAGTTAGAACTCTTCTTTTGCTGTAACCAAGTAATAGCTTGGAAAAGTTGTAAGCCTTAAGGGCATTTACTTTGTTATTTGGAGTTAGAATTACATGTTATAGTTATAGGATAAACATCAATGAAAATGTAATGCATGTGATATCTTTTGTAAAGGAAACTCTGATGAATGAAATATAACTTTTCTATTATGTTTATGGATTTTATGCATGATTGTCGTATGCTTTAATTTGAGGGCGCTACATGATGCGTATGGATTAGTTTGAAATTTTTGGTATTGAATTAAATACTAAAAATAGCCTAAATACTGAGTTTGACCCAATTTTTATAACAACAATTCTTGGCTCAAGCTAGTTTGGGAAGGCTGTTGCGCACTATGCCCAATAGTGACTGTTGCTCAGTTAATGGGGTCTTTTCTGTATTTTATTTCGATGACCTGAACCGATTAATTTTTAGAAGACATTGAGTAGAATATGCACACAAAAATTCAAGTTAATCGAACTTCGGTATACCTTTGATCAAGACATGTTTGTATTCATATTTATACTTAAAATTAAATTTACTATTCAATTTTTTAGATACAAATATGTCTCAAAGAAAAGGATACCAATCTCCGATTAACTTAAATTTTTATAGGTATATTCTACTCAATATTTTCTAAAAAGTGAACGATTTGGATTGTCAGAATGAAGGACAAAAAAAGCTCCATTAACTGCACAACAGTGACTGTCGCTCATGGTGCGCAGCAGTCTCTCCAATCCGGGCTCAAGCCTAATCCTTACATAATTATCTTGGTTTATATCCAATCCATAAGTTACTTGGCCAATATATTTATTTAAATTTTAATTTGTAAGTATATTTTTAAATATTTTTTATAACATAAATAGAAATTATATATACAAATATCATAGCGATCCCAGTTTTTCTTTCCTAATTTATTGTATTCCGGACTCGGTTCCGTGGATGCGTATTGTGTCTTTATCGCATCTCCGTCCTTTAATTCTTTATACTTGAGTTTGGGATGTGTTGGGCAGGTTTGAAACAGGTTGGTTGTGTTTAGAAATCAAGAGTTGATGCCTAGATTTTGGCCCGCACGCTCGAGCGGGATTATTCAACCCTCAGTACTTTTCTCTGCAGGTCATCGAACGCTCGAGCATCCACTTTCATGCTCGAGCGGGGACCTTCGTTTGCAAAACTTTTGAAAGTGTGCATTCGATGCTCGAGTGGGGCGTTCCACGCTCGAGCGGACTGTGTATTATATCAGTCCGAATTTTAGCATTTTGAATCACTTTTTCGGGCCATTCTCTCTCTCTAACTTTTCAAAACCCTAATTTGAGAGTTCCTCTCTCTAGGACTCTCTCTCTCCCTCTCTCTACTTTTTGATCTTGGTTTAGTAAGACCCAACCCTTGTGCCTTCATTAAAGTGGTAGTGCTTTGCAAGACCTCCATTTTGATCTGAAAATCTTGGGGTTTGGAGCATCTTGAGTTTTCTTCTTCTCCTTCTTTGAGCTCCGAAATTTGAGGTAGGGATTACCACTCATATTTATGATCTTTGACATAAACTTGTGGTCATTTTGATTTAATGTTGAAGTTGGGAAGTTTTGGGTGTTAGGGTTTCAAAATGTATAAAGAGGGGTTTTGTTCTTTTGACCATTACATGTGTATTTTGAGTCATAAAGTAAGGTTATTGATGTTTATTGATGATATTTGGACCTTTGGGCCAATGTTGAGAAAAGGGGGAGAAAAGCCCTAATTTATTGTGATGAATTAATTTGTATAATTAATTTGGAAAAGTTATGGAAATATGAAATTGAGTTGGAAATAATGAAATTGGGAAATTATGAGATTCAATGGTGGAGTTGGATTGATTAATCATTCACCTTTGAAATCGTAGATAATTTATCTGTTTGATAATTTATTATCTGTTTAGAAATAATTGTCTTGGGCTATCGGTGGAGGATAGTCTTGAGTGTTGTAGACACTGCATGATGATTAGGTGAATTATAACTAATCAATTGAGCATGCCATTGAATATGACGGAAGAAATAACACATTGAATATGTGCTTTGCTTGATCATCGTATATGATAAGTATTTAAATACATTGTATATGTATGTTGTTTGAGAGAAGATAGGGGATGTACTCCACGGTTTGGGAGGAGATAGGGGATGGACTCCTAAACCGGATTTGGGAGGAGATAGGGGATGGACTCCTAAACCGGATTTGGGAGGAGATAGGAGATGGACTTTAGTGATAATTAAGTTAGCTAGAGTGTCTAGGGTGAAAGTCCAGAAATCCTAATTGCGTTTGCATAATGTAGATGAATTGAAGTATTGTAATATGAGTTGTAGTCTATTCTATAAGTTTTAAAATAAATTTTGGTCATTGTGATTAGATGGTGTTGCTTAGTCATTTTGGGAAAAGTTAGGGTCTTATGTGTAAATTATAAAAGGGGGTTTTCAAATGTTAAACTCCATGTGTATGTGAGACCTTTGAAAATGGGATTATTGTTGTTAAATTGATGAAATTGAACCTTAGGGTTGATAAAAGAAAGAGGAAAAAAAATGTCCTAATTATGTCGAATAATTAATTAGGAGAAATGTGAAATTGGGTTGGAAATTGGATGGAATTGTAATTGAATGGTGTGGTTGGATTAATTTATCACACACTTATGAAATTGTTGATTATTTATCTGTTCGATAAATTTATTATCTGTTTAGAGATAATTGTTTTGGGCTATCGGTGGAGGATAGTCTTGATTGTTGTAGACATTGTATGATGATTAGATAAAACTGAAACTATTCACATTGAATATGTCATTGAATATGACGGTTGGAATAATACAGCAAATGTGTGTATTGATTGATCATTGTATATGATAAGTGTTTAAATACATTGTATATGTATGTTATTTGGGAGGAGATAGGGGATGTACTCCATGGTTTGAGAGGAGGTAGGGGATGGACTCTGAAACCTGTTTGGGAGGAGATAGGGGATAGACTCCACTGATACAACAAATCTGTGTATCATTTGAAATATGGAAGTGTTGAAGTATGGAAGTGTTTAAATATGAGTTATATTCTCATGTGAATTGTGAAGTATGTGTTATAGTCTCATTGCATTGATTGGCCAGGCTCTGAGCCATAATTATGAATCGAAACGGTATAAGTGAAGGAAACTGAAATGAAAAATGGATGTACTTGATGTTGAATTGAAACATGTTGTAAGTTGGTTTATAAGTGTCGACCATATATCAAATGCTATTGTTTTAGCCATTTCTCATACTTGGTTTAGTATATCTCTACTGGGCATTGGCTCACCCTATATGGGACATCATTTTCAGGTTTAGGTGATATGCCACCTCCAAGGATGTAGCTAGGGAGGTTGTAGAAGCTGAAGGCTTACTTTTGTGACTATTTTGTGTATTGCATGTATATCAAGCCAATGACTTATTTTGTGTAAAGAGTTAGAACTCCATTTTTGTTGAACCCAAGTGTTGACTTGGAAAGTTGTAAGCATATAGGGCATTTACTTTTGTTGTCAATGTAATATCTCTTGTAAGAATACTCTGATATTGGGAATATGATATCTCTTTCTTGTATCATGAATGTATGATTATGGGTTTATTTTTGAGGGCGGTACAAATTGAATCGTTGGAGTATTTTTAATATGAGTTGTAGGCTCATTATGAACTGTCTGGATGAATAAAGAACCACATCTATGAATTGGTTTGGATAATGAAATGGAAAGAGATTGAAATGTGTTGTGAATATGGATGAGTTATGAAAGAGATGTATATTCATTTATATGAGTTAAACATTGTCAAAATGCTAATGTTTTAGTTATTGCTCATATTATGTTTAGCATATCTTTACTGGGCGTTAGCTCACCCGATAAGGGACATCATTTTCAGGTTCAGGTGTTATGCCACCTCCAAGGATGTAGCTTGGAAGGCCTTGGGAGTTAAAGACTCTTTTTGATTATTTTGTTATTTTTGGGATTACATGGAAATACAAGCCAAGGCCTTAATGTGTTTAGAGTTAGAACTCTCCTTTTTGTGACCAAGTGTTGGCTTGGAAAGTTGTAAGCCCATAGGGCATTTACTTTTGTTGTCAACATGTAATACTTTTGTACTAAATACTCTGATAAATGGGAACATGTTTCATTCTCTTGTGTCCATGAATGTCATGAATGTTGGATTTATATGTATTATTTTGAGGGCGCTACAAATATTATTTTGGTATATTTATTACAATTTTTAAATTTTAATTAAGAAATTATATATTTGGCTTTAAAATATATCTAATATCTATTATATCATTATTAAAGTATATTTATATCTCAACAATTATTTAATGTATTTTTAAACACTGAATTGACACATGTAATTTTTGATGTAATGTAAAAGGAAAATTTTAAATAGAAAATATATATTTAATATTTTTTATAACACAAATATAAAATATGTATACAAATATTATTTTGGTATATTTATTAAAAAATTTAAATTTTAATTAAGAAATAATTTTTTTTTATAAATATATCGATTATCTATTATATCATTATTAAAGTGTATTTATATCTTAAAAATTATTTAATGTATTTTTAAACACTGAATTGACACATGTAATTTTTGATGTAACGTAAAAAGGAAATTTTAATATACACCCGTTTAAAATGGGTGTACCATATGCACCCCTAGTTATACAATTTTGTTCTTTAGTTATGACCAATTTTCTTTTTTAATTATGACATTATTTTAATTATTGCTCATGAATTCTTTAGTTATGACTCATATTGGGTTTAGTTATGATATATATATATATATATATATTTAAGTTATGTCTCAGAAAATTGAAATTATGCCATTCTTTTTTATAGTTGTAAGGTGCACATGCTGCACACCATTTGAATGTGTGCACTATAGTGTTTCCTGACGTAAAAATATGCATTAAACACACACACACAGACATATATAATTTTCTTTTCATCTGTGTCAAGTTAAATTTTCCTCTTTATTAATAAATGTGTCGTAATATATTGACGCCTATTAAGTTTTTAAATTTTTAGGCACCACATGTATTATTTTGTGATGACCGGGTGTGTCACTAGTTTCGTTTTCCTTCGTTCACCTTAGGTCATCTTGTCGGGGTGCCGGTTTGACTTGGAACCTTGTTAGTGGTTTGTGTTTGTTGCATTAGGGAGTTTCACAAAACCTTGTTCTTGTCTTTTGGTGACTGATTTTCGCACATTTCGGAGGGTGCTTGGTTGAGTCTGGAGTACTCGAAAATTGAACCAGAAAATTTTGGGATGTGGGGCTAGGGCTGCATGTGGGGGGCCCTAGGTCACACGTGCGGGGGATGGGGCCCTAGGGGGATGAGGGCACACGTGTGGGGAGGGGTGAGGTTCTGAGAGTTGCACACTGCTCTTATTGCAGGTGTGGAGGGCGCCGCATGTGCTGGGATTAGAGCCGCACGTACTGGAGGCCCGCTCCGCACGTGCAGGGGCAAGTGAAGAAACCCCATTTTTGACTGACCTTAAGACTCAGACGTCATCGATTGGGCGCTCAGGGATGGTGCATGTTGTGCTCGTTTAGAGGTTTCTTAGTTTTGGCTGAGAGCCTTGCCTCCGGGCCTTTGAACTCTTTGTGTTTTGACTCGGTTTGTGGACCAAGTCTTGTTTTCCCTTCCTGGAGGTAGGGAGTGGTCTTGTAGACCATCTCTCTATGGTCGTAGATTACTTTTCGTGGTCGTAGGCCACTTTTCCCGTTTGGAGACTGGTTTATGATTTTTTGAGCCTTTGGCCGCGCGCCTTATCTCGGGACCGTTGAACATTCTCTGTTTGGCATGGTTTTTGAACCACACCTTGTTGCCTCTACCAAGAGGAACACTGTGGTATGGGAGACCACTTTTGTGGTTGCATACCACTTTTGGTGCTCGTTAGCTAGTTTTCGGGGCTTTCGGCCGCGTGCTTTGCCTCCCGATTTCTCGTCTTGTATCTGCTTTGGTTTGTTTTTGGTACAAACCTTTCTTTCCTTGTTTGGAAGGTGGTACAAGGGTGGGAGACCAGTATTTCTCCTGGCCGACCACTTTTCCTTTTTCCAGCTAGTGTTCTTGTCAGATAACTGGCTTTCTTGGTCTTTGGACCATCTTTTCTGGTCAACCACCATACCACCGCCTTGCATTTAGTGTGTTGATCTCTCCCACCAATGGCCGACCAGTTTTTGCTCTGGTTGACCACCTAAAGTGGTTGGCCGACCACTTTTACTAGCAGGCCGACCACTTTAAGTGGTCGGCTTCTTTTTGGCATCTTTTTGGAGAAATTTTAGGACAGCTGGCATAGTTGGAGAGCATTTGAGCCATCCTCTATTCACATGTATGGAGGGATGACATTCAAGCTTAGCTTCTCCAAGAAGCTTTGGCTTTCCTCTTCTATAAGAGGGAGTCTCCTCCTCCCTCCTCTAGGTTTAGAATTTTTCCCCAAGAGAGTTACATATGGCTTTGTCTCTATATCACTCTTGTTCTTTATTTTTGTGTTCAAAAGTGTAGATTTGCCTTACTTTAACACACAAACACACACTCAAACACCATCCTTTTGCTACTGAGGTGCTTAGGGACTGATTTGGGTGTTCTAGGGTTGCCTTGAGCTTGAAAAACCCGTTGGAGTAGCAGTTATAAAGGGGGTCTTCAAGGGTGAGCTTTTGACCTTTAAATCCCCCTTTCTTGCTTAAGCTTTTAGCCTATCTTTCATGCTGCTTTAAGCTTAGATCATAACTGGTAAAAGTTTTGTTTTTTCATGCTTAAAGAGTTTGTTTAAGATCACTTTTGTGTTTGGGTTTTTTTACCCCCTCTTAGGCCTTGTTTGGCCTTGTTTTTGAGCCTTTTTTGTGAGCTTTCGGACCACCTTGTATTGGCCTTCTCACCACTGAAATCCCTCTAGAGGGATTTTAGTGGTGTGGATGGTGTTTTAAGGTCCTAAGAAGGGGAGGGCCATCCCCTCTCCTTGCATCTTCAATACATGCCTTAATATGCCTCATGTTTGAGCACCTTTGTTAAGTGTAGGTTGACCATGTCTTAGCTTGTATTTGTGGTTATTTTGCTGAGGCATACCACTTTTTTTACTTCCTTTGGTCACTCCATGTATGGTCAATACACTTGTAGTGTAAATCACACAAACTAGCTTTGTATGCTTTTTGAAGTAGCATGTCATTCTAGCTTGTTTTCTTTCCATTTTAGCATGTTTTTGGTGATGTTTTTCCATGTCATGACTCTGTTTTGGTTTGGTTTGGTTGGCCCTTGCATGCTCCATACACTTGTAGTGTAGTTCCGTGAAATAGCCTAACATGCATCATGTTGTAACATGTCATTTTAGCATGCTTTTGGCTTAGCTATGAGAAGACTTTGTTCATGTTTTAGCATGTTTAAGGTCTGATTTGTGTTGTCTTGGCCATGCATGACTTGCTTTGTACAGCTATGGTTCAACCTAGCTTGTTAGCTTTGTGTGTTGAGTCCTCTAGCATGCATTACTTGGACTATTTCAATGATTTAGCATAATTTATTATGTGATTTCAGTCCATGCAGTGTGGCCATACACTTGTATCTTTCACTCATTCAATGCGTTGGAGGGTTTCCCCTTTTATGCCTTAATATGAATCATTGCGTATGCCTTCATGCCATAGCTTGCGAGCTCTCATTTCAGTGTTTATTTGGGGTTATTTTGCCATGATATAACTCTGATTTTTATTGCTTAAGTCATTCCATACTTGGTCTTAATAGGTGTAGTGTAATCCACCTTATTTGTCTTGTATGAATCATGCATTATGCCCTTCATGCTAGCATGTTTTGGCTTTCTTCCATGCATGTTTTAGACTCATTCTAACATGTACTAGGATTATTTTGGGTTGCCTTGGTCACGTGCTTCATGTTTTGTGTACTTGTAGTACAAGTGCTCTTGCATGCCTCAAGCTTTGAGCACCATTGCATGCTTCATTTGTGTTGTGTACATGATTTGGCATTACTTAACATGACATTTTAGAGCTTATAACATTGCCATGTTCCCACTTCATTCATGCTTTGAATGCCTTTGAGTGTTATGCATTGTTGCCTTGTTTGTGGCCTAGCATGCATGCTTGCATGCCTAGGCCTTTGGGCCCTCATCTCAGCATGTTTAGGTCCTTGTTTTCACCTACTTGAGCTTTGTCCATGCTTAGTTCATGCATTTGTGCCATGTATTGCATACCTCCTTTGGGTTGCTCTTTGCTAGCTTTCATGCCTTAGGACCCTAGCATTCTTTACTTATGTTGTTTGAATGATTCGGCATCATTTCTTGCTTCATTTCAGTGCACATAGTGTTGTTACACTTCCACTTTTGTCACTCATCGTGCACTCTTGAGAGTTGTGCTCTTTGGCCTCTTTGATGGCCAATGCATGCCTTGCTTTATGTGCCTTCATTTCATCACCAACGGCCACTGATTTGGGCATGACTGAGGTTTACCCCTTTTGGTTTAAGTCCATTTATCATGTTTATTTACATGTTGATCGCATGCTTATTGTTCATTGTATTAAGTATGCCATCTTACATTGCATTGTGCATGCCATGTAGTTTATTCGCATTGTGTATGCCATGCTTGCTTGCATTGTGTTTGGAATAGGTGTTAGTCCAAACATGGGAAACGAGGGACGTTTCATACTTAAAGTGATGAAACGTGCCTTAATTCCCGATCGCCAACGCTCTTGATTGTACATGATAGAGTTTTAGGTTTTGTGTGTTTATTTGTGCATTCATTTTGATATTGAATTGTGCAATTTTGCCTCTCGGCCGTCATGCATGAAAATGCACGATTGGTGGCCCAAGGGTCGAGAACCACACCCCCTTGAGTTCATAACATGATAGGGAGGGTGGTTGTGCATACATATCTTGCAAATACATTGCCATGCCCTTTCTTGCTCTCTATTGCAGAAAACTGGAGTCTGGCAGCAACAACTGGTCGGCCAGCCAGAAAAAGTAACTGGCCGACCACTTTTCTTGGTTTTCAACAACAAAAAGTGGTCGGCAGGGGTCTGGAGAGACCAAAAGTGGTCGGCCACCCTCCCACAGGTTTCCCAAGGTGAAGTTTCATCTTTCTGGAGCTTGGTGCAAGTTTCTGAAAACAAATGAAAGCCGAGGCAAATTGGGGCATCGCATTGGATTTCCGAACGAGGCGACCGAGCATGCATTCCTCTCCCTCTAACGCTCCTGATTTACTACTTTCCTTAGCTGCCATACTTAGATAGCTAGCTTTTGCTTTGGTTTGTAACTTTAATAGATAATGCGTTAGCTATTCAATTCGCTTTGTAATAATAAGTTTAATTAGCATAGATTAGCTAGTTAGCTCCTTATTCGGTCCCTCCTTCGAGAGGGCGCATTGTTGTAATAAGGGTGCATGTGTGCGATGCATGTCTTCCAAACCCCCATTTCTTTCTCCCTTTTACTTAACCGCTTATGATGGTTAGTTTTAGGGCATATTTCATGTAGCATACCTTATGCTTGCATGTTTGCATCCATTCATCTGAATTGCATGTGCCGGGCTCGGCGCATCATACTAACTGCATTGTATTTCAATTCCAATTTGAATACATGCACCAAGTTGCATTTCACATGACACTCTTAGGATAGCCGTGCCTATCTTAGTTGTATTATTGTATGTGTTGCATTAGCCATTTTAACATGAACTAGGATCATGCATGATTTCTAACTAGTTCCTTGTTTTGGCTCGGAGTACACTGTGAGTGTTTACGCTTTAGCATACTGCATGTGTGTTAATGTTGCCAGGTTAGTATGCTTGCCATAAGGCTAACAGCTTATATGCTATAATTGCCTGAATGCCTGTGGGTGAAGGTTGGATTACTTGGATTGGAACAATTCATTGAAATCCGCATTTTAGCCTACTTGCGAGTAGCTGTAACAAGCCCGCGGGGGGGGGGACCTCGCTACAGTTCGGACTCTCGATTTTATGTCGCTGTTCTTAATCTTGAACCAAAGAGTCCAAATCTGGCAAATCGTTTTGAGAAACAGATTTTTGAAAAAGTAGTGCCAAACATGGACTGCTTTGCCAGATACAGAGTCGCCACCTAAATATTTTTTTTAAAATGGGAAATTTAGGAAACCCTGACTCGGTGCCGAAGGCCACATGTCCGTTATCACCGGAGTTGTCTCGGCTCGGGAGCTTGGGTACGATCGGGGAAGGTCAGCTATGAGCACCCCCTTTCGCCCGGTCCGAAAACCGGCCTCTACTAACCGTGATATCCGTTTTTGAAAACTTTATGTGTTCTTAAACCAATTATTAGCCTAGAATTACTACGTTATGCGCGCAGCAAACAAGTATAGACCAAATCGCCCAAATTGGAACAAAACATTTCATGTTTGTTTTGAAAATGGTTTGCTACTCGCAAGTAGGCTAAAATACAGATTTTGCCACCCTCAAGTGGGCTTTTAGAAAAAATGGTTTTGCCACTATCGAGTGGGCTTAAAACTCGCAATTTTAATGAATTATCCTAATTTAGGCAATTCGACCTTCATCCACAGGCATTCAAGCAGTTATATCACGTAAGCATTTAGCCGCATGGTAAACATGTTGTCATGGCAACATTCACACGCATGCGAGATGCTAAAGCATAACTACTTACATTGTACTCCATGCCAAAACAGTAAGCTAGTTAGCAAACATCCATGTCCTAGTTCATGTTAAAATGACTAATGCATCGCATGCGAAAATGTAATTAGAGTAGGCTCGGTTAACCTAAATATGGCATATGAGATGCAACCAATTGATTCACGTATTCAATTTGGAATTTGAAATACGAATGCAGTTAGTATGATGTACCAAGCCTAATGCGTGTAATACAAATGCATGAATGCACGCATGCATAGCATAAGGTATGCTAATTTCAAAAAATGCCCTAATCTACCATTATAAGCGGGTAAATTAAAGGGAAGAAAGAAATGGGGATTGGAAGACATACACACCACCCACACACACTTATTACATCTTTACCCTCACTCGGAGGGATCAAATAAATATTACAGTCCCAAAATAATAAACGAATAAAATTATTACAAGATTTCTAATTTAATTTAAAAGAAAAGATGGCAAAGGAAAGAAGAGGGCAGCCGCAGCTTCTGCCTCGGGATGCGCGAATGATGCATGCTCGAATCCGTCTCGCCCGGAAAACCCGTACTGTACTCCTGCCGCCTTTGTTTGTACTGCCTTGTCTTTCTGAAAATTGCCAAAGTACTGGAGCAAGTTCTTTGCATCCTGCAGAGCACCACCGGCCGGACAGAATTCCCACCGGCACTTCCAAAATTCCCATCGGCACTTGTTGGATTCCTCGGCACTCCATATATTGCCGGTCGGCACTAAATTCTGCTGGTCGGCAGAAACTTCCTGCAGAAGACAATTTGACAGCAAACAGAGAACAGGCAGTACATGGCATGGGGTTCTCAGGTACATGTAGGCATGGTTGTGCTTCTTATCATATTTTAAACTCAAAGAAGCACGACCTTCGATCTTTGAGCCATCAATGGAGCATGATGACCCAAGGGATCAAATTCGCCACTCGATGTAAGGATGCATGCAACAAACAAAATGAGATCCGAAGCCTTATCATGTCGAAGTCAAAGGCCCCGGTGACCGAGAATCAAGGTACATTGCATCACTTGGAGTATGAATGTCCCTTGACCCTCATGTTTGGCTTGACACCCCAAGCCAAACGATGCAATGCATGTTATGCTCACAAGGCTCAAAATGCAACAGGGTACCAAAATGTAAAGCACAACGAGTACTATGCAACCAACATGACAAATGTGTAATGCCAAGCATGCAAGGTGCAAATGTGGTGCAAACATAGACCAATTTGGTAATGGGATTAGCATGCTATGAGGCTTAATGAAGCAATCATGCAACTTACATAAAACAAGCATGCAATGGAGCCTTTGGATCATAAAGGGACAGTCCTTAGTCCACCCCAAGACAGCACCAAAAAGTGCCCAAAATGATGGACAACAATTCATGCCAACATGCAAGGGGTTGTCGTCTTGGGCGTCATCTATGGCGGAAATTGACTCGTATGCTGGCGCAAACTTCTGATCAATGATGACTGGACGCATCCGGACTCCAGACGGGATGTCTATCATGGAAGATAGAGTTGCTAGTGAATCTGCGAACCTGTTGTTCTCTCTTACGAGGTGGGTGAAATTTAGTTTCTCGAACCGAGGAATTAACAAATCCAAGGTTTGGTGGTAAATTATCATCCTTTCCTCCTTGACCTTCCAGTCTCCTTTTGCCTGAGACACAACAAGATTCGAGTCCCCAATGACGTCCACTCGTCTTACCCCTAGTTCTAGGGCTGCTTCTAGACCAGCAATACATGCCTCATACTCTGCTTCATTGTTCGAGACCCTGAACTGGAGCTTGAACGCTAAAGGGATACGGGAATCGTCAGGCGTTATCAGCAACACCCCTATCCCATACCCATACTGGTTTGACGCTCCATCAAAGTACATCGTCCAAGTTTCATCTTCGATGTGCAGAATAGCTTCATCTGGGAATAGGTACTCAACCGCCTCATCCCCCTCAACCGGATGGTCGGCAAGGAATTCCGTTACCGCTCTCCCTTTCACCGACTTGCGTGTTACATACTTCAAGTCAAATTCGGAAAGCAATAGCAACCAACGAGCCAGCCTACCCGTAAGTGCTGGTTTCTCGAAAAGATATTTGATGGGATCCAAACGTGAAACCAACATTACAGAGTGAGCTAACAGGTAGTGCCGCAGCTTCCTGGTAGCCCATACCAAGGCCAAGCAAGCCTTCTCGAGCGGAGTGTAGCGGGTCTCGTAATCCAGCATCTTTTTGCTCAGATAGTAGATGGCCCTTTCCACTTTGTCTTCTGACTCCTGTGCGAGCATGCAGCCCATGGTGGTCTCAGTTACCGAAAGATACAATATCAACGGTCTCCCCGGCTCTGGCGGTGACAGCACGGGCGGGTTCTGTAGATATTCTTTGATCTGTTCAAAAGCTGCTTGACATCGGCCGTCCCATTGGAATTTCTTTCCTTTCTTCAGGAGACCAAAAAGTGGTTCACAAGTCAAGGTTAATTTAGAGATAAACCGTCTTATGAATTACACTTTACCTAGAAAGCCTCGCACCTCCTTTTCAGTCCTCGGTGGTGGCATTTCTAAGATGGCCTTGATTTTGGAAGGGTCGACCTCGATGCCCCTTTGCGTAATCAGAAACCCTAGCATCTTCCCTGCTGTAACACCAAAAGTACACTTCTGGGGATTCAGCCGCAGCCGAAACTCTCTGATCCTCTGAAAGAATTTTTGTAAGGCGGCGTAGTGGCCCTCTCTTTCTTTGGACTTGACAATCATGTCATCCACATACACCTCGACCTCTTTATGGATCATATCATGCAATATTGTAGTTGCTGCCCGTTGATAGGTAGCTCCAGCGTTTTTCAGCCCAAATGGCATCACTCTATAACAATATGTACCCCACGGGGTAGTGAACGCAGTGTTTTCCCGGTCTTCGGGTGCCATTACTATCTGATTATAACCTGAGAAGCCATCCATAAACGAAAGCAAGGCATGTCCTGCCGTGAAATCTACCAATTCATCAATGTGCGGCAAGGGAAAGTCGTCCTTCGGACTGGCCCTGTTCAAATCTCTGAAGTCTACACAGACCCGAATTCTGCCGTCTTTCTTCGGCACCGGAACAATGTTGGCCAGCCAAGTCGGGTACTTAGACACCAACAGGAAGCCTGCATCAATCTGCATGGTGACCTCTTCCTTGATCTTAATGGCCCAATCAGGGCGAATCCTTCTGAGCTTCTGTTTGACAGGTCGGGCCTTGGGACCAAGAGGGATCCGGTGCTTTACAATCTCAGGATCGATTCCAGGCATGTCTTCGTAGGACCACGTGAAAACATCTTTGAAATCTTTTAACAAAGCGACTAAGCGCTCGCGTTCCTCAGAAGACAACGTGGACCCGATCTGGACCAGCCGCGGGTCCTTCTCAGTACCAACATTCACAGTAGTGATTTCATCCATTAAGGGTTTAACAAACCTTTCCTGCTCTTGATCAATTAACCGTTGCAAAACCGGAGGGATTTCTCCCTCGTCGTTTTCATCAAAATTTTGAAAATCCTGATTTAAGCAATAAATCAAAGGCACAGAAAAATACTCCGAAACCACATCCACGTCGTTCTCATTAAATACTTCCGAGCCGTCGGATTCCTCTGTTACAACAGACTCAAAAGAAAATGAAAAAGACGACCTAGACGGGACTGTGGCATCCGGGTTATCAACCCCTGGAATACCGGACTCAGACTCAGTTGAGCTGGAATCTGATTCCGACACACAAGATTCGGTAGAATCAGATTCCGGCTCACTACCTGACCCGGTGCTGCTTGATAAAAAGCCTTCTTCATATTGCCAGATGAGAGAAGGTGCGATGGACGCATCCAAAATAGCTGATGGTAGGCTCACAGCCGCTTCATTCCCAATCACACATACCAAGGAGCTATCCCCCAAGCACCTCTGTTCGATCGAAGGATCTGAAAGCAGACATGCCAGCGCTGCCCACATTTCGTTTTCATCGTCCTCAGACTGCACTTGCTTACTTTGCTCAGCCTCAGCCGGTAGATGTGCCTGCCCTTCGGCAATGTCATCCTCAGGTAACTGTAAATCAAAGAAAATCTCAAATCCCGGTACGCACTTCTTCTCCGCGTTGAGCCACGGCTCTGGGAAACCACAGAACGGAAAGTCCTCCCCCTCCTGGACGAAGCGTCCGTTTAGGGTCCCCCGAATGGGCTGGTGCATTAAGTCAAAGGGTTTCCCCATCTGTTTTGCCCTGGCCCTTCCGGCCATTTCCTTTCCTTTCCTTATCCAATCCTCTTTGGTGGGTAGGTAGCCCAAACCAAAGGTATGTGGGTTATGTGGCACTTCGGCCGATGCTGCGGCAGCTTTCCTGCCACTCTTGCCTAATCCCATCCCAGGGATGTGCTGGAGTTTGTTCATGAGATAGACTGCTTGGGCACTGACATACACCCCTTCATTAGCTTCCATGATGTTCTGTACGACCCGAGCCTCGGCCAAGGTAAAACCTGATATGAACACATCTTCCATACCATGCTCGATTTCTAGAACAGGCGTAGATACCTCCGGTGGTGGATGAATTGATGAGTTTCCAAAAACAATGGCTACTCCCTTCCCATAGGGGTATTTCACCATTTGATGTAGGGTAGAGGAGACCGCCTTTACCTGATGCAGCCACGGCCGCCCCAAAAGCAGGTTGAACGTTGCAGGAACCTCCGAGACGTGGAAATCTATCTCGTGCTGTCCCGGCCCAACCTTTGTTTGAATCTTAACTGTCCCCATTACTTCCCGGCTTGTGTTGTCATACGCCCGAATCACCTAAGCCGTTGGCACGAAATCCGCGACTTTCAAACCAATCGCATAATCTGTCCTTGCCGGGCAGACGTTGATGGCGGACCCCGTGTCAATAAGCACCATGGGTATCCATTTATCTTTGCACTCGACAGAGATGTAGAGCGGCTTGTTATGGTTCGCACCCTCGGGTGGCAGTTCTTTGTCAGAAAAACTCAATGCCAGGGAACTTCCTCCCGAAAAGACTAAGCCCACCAGCTGTTCGGGTGTGGTATCTATGGAAAGTTTGGCTTTGTCCATGGCTGAAAGGACAGCCTGCCTGTGTACTCGAGAAGCCATAAGCAGTCCCCAGATGGAGATGCCTGCTTGTATCTTTTTTAATTATCTCAACACGGCCTCGTCTTCGAGTTGCTTCTCCTTTTGTTTCTCTGCTTCATTATCTTTTCCAGACGCCTCTGGTTGATCTAGGTGTGGAGGCTTGAAATACCGTCCACTCCTAGTCATGTGATCGACTTCGCCGATATACCAGGTATCATCTGGCTGGTTATCTTTCCAATCCTCGTCCGTGTGGGCCAGACATAGATCATCGTCTTCCCACCACATACCATCTGCAGCTGACAAGCATCTGTCTGGTTCTGGCACAACTGTCCCGATACTCGCAGTACCTTTTATCCCTATGCTCGCAGCATTCCCCATTTCCGTACTTGTGGCGGTTTCGACCCTCACGTGGCCTTTTGCTTTCCTGATCCTCTCAGAATCCTCGAATCTCTCTTGTTCTGGCTGTGTCAATGCAGTAGATTGCTCACTGATCCCTGTACTTAAAATGCTCCATTCCCGAGCGAAACTCTCGACACCGGCGCTCTTCGGCGATGTATTCCGTTCTTCGACACTCCCGGCCGTTGTGGACATTCCCGCCCCTACCGGGCCTGGTTCTGACTGGAACTCCCCTATTACATCTGGCTGATCGTCTAACCATCCCGTGGCCTCCACTAATTCTCCATTATCGTACCAGTTGATGGCTGAATATTCTAGATCTTGGTTATCACAAAATTGGAACTTGGCAAGGTCCTCTTCCATGGCTGCCAAATCATCCGTTTCCTGTCTTGAACTGTTCCCTCGGATTACACACAGCTCTCCCCCGACTGGAAATTCGACATTTGGTCTATTCTGGCCCACTGGTGAAATGTAGTCACTCGGACTGTAAGTATTCCCAACATCATTCTCAGGCTCCACAGACTCTGGTTTGACAACCTCTTTCCTGTTCTCGATGGTTACCATCACTGGTTTGGGTTGGGTTATAGAGACATCCATCATGCACAAATTGGTGCAATCAGGGAGGAAAACTTTCGATTTAGGCTGGTAGGAGGGCGTAATATAGATACTAGGATCGTAGGATGCGACCTCAGTGTGGATGAAGTTGATTCTCTTGGGTGGTGGAACTTGGTTATGTGTGGGGAGAGGATTTGTAGTAACATTGGGTTTCTCAGGGGGTAGAATCACCCCATTATCAATGAGATCTTGAATCTCATGACGTAAACGAAAGCATAGGTCGGTGTCGTGACCGTGCTGCTGGTGGAACGCACAATACTTGGCTGGATTGTGGGTGGCAGGCAGTCTTTCAGGTAAGGGCCGCTGCTCTAGGGGCTTCAGATGCCCTTTTCTGATCAAAACCCCCAAAGCTTTGGATAGGGGCATATAAAGTGGAGCGAAGGTTCTGGTGTTTCTGGGAGGGTATTTGGCTGTTTGTGAGTTGCTTCCGGACGCACCGGAGAATGGTGTGGCTGCCGTATTTCTTGGGGAAGGGTTAGTGGTGACCATACTCACTTCGGAGGTCCTGGCAGTCGTAGCGCCGCTCGGGCCTGCATTAGTATTACGATTGAAATTTCTGCGGGGTTGCTCCCGGTCATTATCAATCCACCCTTGTCTTAGGGCGTCCTCGATCTGTACCCCCATTTCATACAGATCAGCAAAGGTAGGGAAGGGGACTACGATCATCTTTTGCATTAACTTCGGCTGGAGATTGCGCACAATCATCCGAATCTGATCTTTGTTTGTGGGTCTTAAGGTCATCATCGAAGCCTTAGCTCGCCATCTGGTTACAAATTCTGAGAAGCTCTCCTTGGGTTCTTGCCTCGTTGTCTCGAGATCCCGGGTCGTGATCTCGATTTGTGTGTTATACGAGTACTGCAGGATGAAGGCCTCGGCCATCTCGTCCCAATTTCTCTTGACGTCATCGTCTAACTTGGCATACCATGCGGCCACCACACCTGACAAGGTCCGGCCGAATAAAGATAGCTTCTGCAATCTAGTGAGGCCCATTGGCCTTAGGACGTCTGAGAATAGTCGCAGGTGTACCATGGGATCCTCAGATCCGTCAAAACGATCAATTTGTGGCATCTTAAATCGATCTGGCAGCGTCACAGCTGTGTCGATGTATCCGTCTCCAATGTCCGGAATGGACTTCGCACCTTGAGATTTCTTGAACAGCTTTTCAAGCTTATGCATTTTTAACGTCATGGGGTCCACCTCGGACTCGAAGGGAGAATCCGACAGATTGACGGGGGTGGGTGCCTTGGATTGTTGAGGTGGAATCGGGAGGGGAGCTGGCCCTGTTGGGATGTCTGTATCCCCTTGGACATTCCGGGTGTTTGGTGTCTCTTCGGGTATTGGAACCCTTAATGGAGGAGGGATTTGCTGCGAAGGTGATGCCCCAGTTTGCTGTTGCAATCTCCTAATTAAATCCGCTTGCTCACTCATGACTGTAGCTTGTTGTCTGGCGAATTCTGCCTGTCGGACAGCATCTTGCTGCATCATTTTCATGCTTTCTTGAAGTTGGCGCACCATCTCCTCTAAGCTAGCCATACTATTCTGCTCTGGTTGAGTTACGGGTATGCGTTCCCTCTCTGTGGGTGAAACGGGATCCTGATCCCTACTGTACACAGGTGGGTAGACGAAGCCCTTTGCATTGACTGTTGAACCGATGTCCCCTGCTTAGTTGCCTTCCGTTTAGTAACCGGGGGTAGAGAACGGTACACTGGTTGTCCTTCTATCAGATCCTCAGATCGATGGAGCCGGCGACCTCTGATCCAGAGTGCTTGGGGAATGTCTACTGGGTTAGACGCAATGATGCTAAACTACCTAGCAAAAGATAAATAAAGCAATAAATAAACCAACAACCGGACAGCACAACAGTATAAAATAAACATATAATACATAGTCGGATATTCAATACAAAGTCGGTGAACCGAACACACTATTCCTTGATATTGATCACTGTTTCCCCGAAAACAAAATCTGTTCCCAATACTGAACCCTGATACCCGCAGATAACTGATTCTCTTAAACTAATACTGATGCCCTCAGGCCTGATGCCCAGACTTGCAAACTGGTATATACATTCCCCCCTGTAGAAATACATTCTAAAAGCACATAGCAAGTAAAGAGAGCCAAAACACCCCTATATTTGGGGTAGGGTTTCCCTGTCCTATTTTGTCAGGAGCTAGGGTTTCACTACGCACGCGGCGGTTTCAAACAACCTATAATCGGGTAAGGAACCTGTCCTAGCTGGTAATGGTCACTATGGATTCCGAATATGCACTAGGTCGGATGGTCAAAAAGGGTGCCCCGGTAAACCGGGGTTTGTGTTCCCATACTGTCAGAGCCCATAGCCGGTCAGCCTTATGGACATGCCTTGACAAGACAAGCCTCCGGCAAACCGTTCAGGAATGGCAGATGGCAAACACTGTGTTCCTAGGCGCACCAATGCACATGCAATGCAAAGAAACATATAAACGAAATCAAAACAGGATATCACGAGTTCGAGTCAAGCTCTCTAATTTCCCCAGCGGAGTCGCCAGAAACTGTAACAAGCCCGCGGGGGGGACCTCGCCACAGTTCGGACTCTCGATTTTATGTCGCGATTCTTAATCTTGAACCAAAGAGTCCAAATCTGGCAAATCGTTTTGAGAAACAGATTTTTGAAAAAGTAGTGCCAAACATGGACTGCTTTGCCAGATACAGAGTCGACACCTAAATATTTTTTTTAAAATGGGAAATTTAGGAAACCCTGACTCGGTGCCGAAGGCCACATGTCCGTCATCACCGGAGTTGTCTCGGCTCGGGAGTTTGGGTATGATCGGGGAAGGTCAGCTATAAGCACCCCCTTTCGCTCGGTCCGAAAACCGGCCTCTACTAACCGTGATATCCGTTTTTGAAAACTTTATGTGTTCTTAAACCAATTATTAGCCTAGAATTACTACGTTATGCGCGCAGCAAACAAGTATAGACCAAATCGCCCAAATTGGAACAAAACATTTCATGTTTTGTTTTGAAAATGGTTTGCTACTCGCAAGTAGGCTAAAATACAGATTTTGCCACCCTCAAGTGGGCTTTTAGAAAATATGGTTTTGCCACTATTGAGTGGGCTTAAAACTCGCAATTTTAATGAATTATCCTAATTTAGGCAATTCGACCTTCATCCACAGGCATTCAAGCAGTTATATCACGTAAGCATTTAGCCGCATGGTAAACATGCTGTCATGGCAACATTCACACGCATGCGAGATGCTAAAGCATAACTACTTACATTGTACTCCATGCCAAAACAGTAAGCTAGTTAGCAAACATGCATGTCCTAGTTCATGTTAAAATGACTAATACATCGCATGCGAAAATGTAATTAGAGTAGGCTCGGTTAACCTAAATATGGCATATGAGATGCAACCAATTGATTCACGTATTCAATTTGGAATTTGAAATACGAATGCAGTTAGTATGATGTACCAAGCCTAATGCGTGTAATACAAATGCATGAATGCACGCATGCATAGCATAAGGTATGCTAATTTCAAAAAATGCCCTAATCTACCATTATAAGCGGGTAAATAAAAGGGAAGAAAGAAATGGGGATTGGAAGACATACACACCATCCACACACACTTATTACATCTTTACCCTCACTCGGAGGGATCAAATAAATATTACAGTCCCAAAATAATAAACGAATAAAATTATTACAAGATTTCTAATTTAATTTAAAAGAAAAGATGGCAAAGGAAAGAAGAGGGTAGCCGCAGCTTTTGCCTCGGGATGCGCGAATGATGCATGCTCGAATCCGTCTCGCCCGGAAAACCCGTACTGTACTCCTGCCGCCTTTGTTTGTACTGCCTTGTCTTTCTGAAAATTGCCAAAGTACTGGAGCAAGTTCTTTGCATCCTGCAGAGCACCACCGGCCGGACAGAATTCCCACTGGCACTTCCAAAACACTTGTTGGATTCCTCGGCACTCCATATATTGCCGGTCGGCACTAAATTCTGCCGGTCGGCAGGAACTTCCTGCAGAAGACAATTTGACAGCAAACAGAGAACAAGCAGTGCATGGCATGGGGTTCTCAGGTACATGTAGGCATGGTTGTGCTTCTTATCATATTTTAAACTCAAAGAAGCACGGCCTTCGATCTTTGAGCCATCAATGGAGCATGATGACCCAAGGGATCAAATTCGCCACTCGATGTAAGGATGCATGCAACAAACAAAATGAGATCCGAAGCCTTATCATGTCGAAGTCAAAGGCCTCGGTGACCGAGAATCAAGGTACATTGCATCACTTGGAGTATGAATGTCCCTTGACCCTCATGTTTGGCTTGACACCCCAAGCCAAACGATGCAATGCATGTTATGCTCACAAGGCTCAAAATGCAACATGGTACCAAAATGTAAAGCACAACGAGTACTATGCAACCAACATGACAAATGTGTAATGCCAAGCATGCAAGGTGCAAATGTGGTGCAAACATAGACCAATTTGGTAATGGGATTAGCATGCTATGAGGCTTAATGAAGCAATCATGCAACTTACATAAAACAAGCATGCAATGGAGCCTTTGGATCATAAAGGGACAGTCCTTAGTCCACCCCAAGACAGCACTAAAAAGTGCCCAAAATGATGGACAACAATTCATGCCAACATGCAAGCGAATGGTCCCAAAGTTAAGGCACAAAAAGGAGGCAACTTACTCCCATCAACATGACCTCTCATGGCATGATTAAAACAAGTAAAAAAACAGAATTTTTACATGCAAAATGGGACTCCAAAAACTCCTAAAATGGCAGCTACAATACCACTAATGAAATGCTACCACCGAGACTCTTTCCTAGGCATAAGAGAGTACACCCTCAAGGCATGAAAGAGGTCAAGCATGCACACATGCAAACATGATTCTTGGACTAAAATAGCATGGCAAACAACTTCAACTCATTAAAGTGGATCAACTAAGGCATGCTTAGTGATTCATGTACTTGAGGGCTCACAAGCCAAAATGCATGGCAACCATATCAAACATGTCAAACATGACCAAATGGATAACCAACAGGTTTTAAGCATGAAAAAAAAGTGCTAACATCTTCATGGAACCAACCCAACACACACAAGAATCATGGCCTAATCATGAGATACACTTCTAAGCAAAATGGAGCAATACAAAGCAAGTATTACAAGCATACGAGGAGGCATAAATCCAGCCAAAAACAGAGATCCCACATGACCTAAAAACACCCAAAAAGTTCTGAAATGAAGCAAAAACCAAGCAAGCATGCATGTCACCCTTTTGGGCCACAACTCAAGGAAACAAGTCCATAAAGGGAGAGGGGTGTCCCTCCCCTATGCAAGACTTCAAACCGACTTTTTTAACCCTAAAAGTACACTGATTTTCAGTGATGAAGGGATCAAGATACAAAGATGACCAAAGCTTAACCAAAGAGGCAACAAAAGTGGCCAAACAAGGCCTAATAGAGTGAGTTTGCACCCAAAACACCAAACCACCTTAATGAGAGTTCTAAAGCATGAAATATAAACCTTTTTTATGTTATACACAAGAGCTAAAACAGCAAGCAAGATAGGTAGAAAACTATTGCAAGTTTGGGGAATAAAAAGCAAGATGCTCACCCTTGAAGAAAAAATGGTCTAGCCCTCTTCTTTTGATCAAAACCAGTCCAAAAACTCAAGAAACAACCCCCCAAGTCCCTCAATCTCGGAGTAAGGTGTAATGGTGTGTGTAATGGTGCAAAAGTAAGGTAAAAACCACCTTTTGAGCTAAGAAACACACACAAAGGAGGAGAGAGAGGGAGGTATAGAGATAATATGTATCTATATCTCCAAGGTCTGGTTTTTGGTTGCAAGAGTGTAACCTAGATCAAAGAGGAAGGCCCTCCTCTTATAAGACTCCCTCCTGCAAAGCTTATTCAACAAGCTTGCTTAGAGGGAGATCCCTCCATACACGTGTATGGAGGGGGGAAGAGTTGGTGCCAGCTATCACAGCTGGCACAAAATATCTCCATAAAGTGGATGAACAGTGGTCGGCTGCCCAAAAATGCCATTTCGGCAAAAAAAGGTGCCGACCGGCAACAAATTATGCCGACCGGCAATAAAGTTTGCCGACCGGCAAACAAAAGTGCCGAAGGCAGAAAAAGACCATCCGGTGGCCTCCAGCCACTGCCGGTGGTGTGTGGGGATGCCTCATAAGGCATTCCCTGCCCTTCCAAGGCAAAACATAAGTGTTCGGTGCAAAACCAGACACTAAACGGTCAAGTTCGGAGATCCTGAGGCAGGGCGCGCGAGCCGAGACCTCCGGGAACTCCAAACGAACACAAACATGGATGATCACCGAGTGTTCAAACGGTGACGTCCAAGTCTTGAGGACGGTCAAAAATGGGGTGTCTACAGTAGCAAACTTCAAACCATTTTCCAAACAAATGGATATGCGATGCTTTGTTCCAAATTTGGCGATCTAGTCTATACTTGTTTACTGTGCGCATCACATAGTAAGATTAGCTAATTAATCGGAATAAGAACACATGTGTTTTAAAAAGCAAGATATCATGTTTAGTATAGGCTGACGTTTGATCAGGCGAGCGGGGGTGCTCATTAAATGACCTTCCCCAATCGTACCCAAGTTTCCGAGTCAAGGCAACTTTGGTGATGACAAACACGTGGCCTTAGGCACGAGTCAGGGTTTCCTAAATTCCCCCAAAATAAAATATTTAGGTGGCGACTCTATATGTGGCAAAGCAGTCCATGTTTGGCACTTCTTTACAAAAATCAATTTTCCAAAACGATTTACCGGATTTAGACTCTTTGGTGATTTATCAATCTCACGTCGCACATTGTGAGATCAGATTAAGAACCGTGACATTTGAGTCCGAACTATAGCAATGAAGCCCAAGGGCGCGCCTACAGTTTCTGGCGACTCTGCTGGGGAGTTTAGAGAACTTGACTCGAACTCATGATATCTTCTTTTGACTACACTTATGTGTTTCTTTACATTGCATTTGCATTGTTGCGCTTAGAACACCGTGTTTGCCGTATGCTATTCCTGAATGGTTTGTCGGAGGTTCGCTTTGAGAAGCGTGCCATAAGGTTGACCGGTTGCGGGCTCTGCCACGACGGTAACACAAACTCTGAGTTTTACCGTGGTGCCCTTTTTGACCATTCGACCTAATGCATATTCGGAATCCATAGTGACTATTCCAAACTAGGACAAGTTGCTTACCCGATTATAGGTTGTTTGAAACCGCTGTGTGCGTAGTGAAACCCAAGCTCCTGACAAAATTAGACAGCGAAACCCTACCCCGACATAGGGGTGTTTTGGCTCTTATTTGCCTGCTATGTGCTTTTAGAGAATACCTCTACAGGGAATGCACGTATCAGTTTGCAAGTCTGAGTATCAGGCCTGCGGGCATCAGTATTTTGAGAATCAATTATATGTGCGGGTATCAAATTCAGTTTTGGGGCAGTAATTTGGAGAACTGTGATCAGTGGTTGTATACAGTTATTCAGCAATGCTTATGTCTGTTCTGGTGAAATTGGGCTGAGATGCTACCTGTTTTCTCTTTCAGTTCAGAGATTCGGTTCAGAGTAACTAGTGTTCTCCTTCGCTGAGGCAAGGCAAAAAGGGCCAGTCAAGGCTCGTCAGTTCATCTGATCCGTTAGTCACCGGTCACATGCCCTCTGTTCAGTTAAGCAGACTTGTGATGACACAGAATTCAGAAGAAATTGTGGTCATGGAAACAACATTACACCAGGGAATCACCATGCAGGGTGAGACCGATGTTGAAATGGAACATCTGCCCAGGTCACTTGCCGCACACCCGATCTGGGAACCCCAACCATTTCAAACCCGTGAGCCACCACTTTCGAGCTTATGGCAATGATCGGCGATCTTCAGAGATCTATAGCTAATCTAGCCTTCAGAATGTCAGCTCCACTGTCGACCATGTCACATGTCGGGAATTTCATGCCAGAAGAGCCCCCGCTACTGGGGCGAATTGTAATTGAACTCAGCCAACTTAAACCCATCCTAAGTATAGGCAATGGCATGCCAACAACAACAGGACGTCGCACTGATATAGCAATCCAAAGCTTCAACCAAGCTGAGGCTAGTGGAAAGAACAAGATGGGGGCAGACACCGATCCCTATGAACAACTTCTGCAAGCTGTTGAGGCTTTGAAAGCCGGGGGATTGAATAAGCAACAGGTACTCACAGTTGCTGCAAAAACTGTGGATGACACCTACCCTACTCAAACCGAGGGTAGTTCAAGCCAAGGGGAAAATCGGGAGAAGGACCGTCGTACCAAAACTGCTTCTTCCAACCCTAATTCTGCATTCGGGATAAATCAGTAGACTAAGCCAGTGCCTACCGATCCTTTTGCTAGTGCGCCTAGCAAAAATCCACAAACCTCGAAGTACCAACCCCGGGGTCGCAGGGTCTTCCATGCCCTCTATATGCCTTTGTCCAAGGCTCTTCAAATCCTTGTTGAGAAAGGCCATCTCAAACCTGTTGAGGCTCGCCCCTTCCCGAATCCCCTTCCAGCTAAGCATGATGGTACCCAGTACTGTGCATTCCATCAACAAACCGGTCATAGCACCGACAATTGCTTTCGTCTACGCCACGAAGTGCAAGATTTGATCGATGATGAGGTTATCATCCCACCAAGCTCAGCAAGGTCTATCATCACTGGAGCAGTGGACTTGGGGGATAGTACGAGTATGTGATCGGGGGACGAACCACCTGAGGGCGGCGTTCGATTTACTCCAGATGTAGCGTATGGCACGTACTGTTTTGAGCATTTGCGAATGCTGTTTCTTTTACATTCTGGTTTGGGTATTGAGTCAGTCCTTTTGTGTTGTTTTGAGTCTGCCTCTTTATTTTGAGTTAGTCTTTTTGTTTGGGGTCTGTCTTGTTGTATCGAGTCAGTCCCATTGTATAGGAATCGAGTGATTACGGGGGCGTTACCTCGGATATCACTATTTTATTTTGTGTTTATCGTTTCACTTTCTTCTAAGTCTGTTTTTGCCGCGGAGCTGGTTACATCAGAAGATCTGAATGAAACAGCAGTGATTTTCACACTCTTGTGTTTGCTTCTGCCTTGTGCCAGTTGTGCTAGAAGTTCTAATAAGATGGCAGTATTTGACTAAAAACTGTGTCTTTTCTTTTCCTTGAAATCATTGCATTGACCTAAGTTTTTCAAAACTTTTTGAATAATGTATTGAAAACAAAGAGGAAGGAATTCCTCGGGTTTTGCAAAATTTGATCAATTGAGAGAAAGAGAGGCATGCTAAGCCCTTAATGAATGAAATCGTGCTTGTTAACGTAAGTACTGAGAAGGATCCTGGCTTGATCCAGATTGGTTCTACATTGCCTTTAGCGTGAGTGACTAGTCGCTTTCTTAAAAGATTTCAAAAAATATTTTGCCCGGTCCTGCGAAAACCTATGTGGAATCGCTCTTGGGATTGTGCAGCTTAGGATCGCTCTTAGCCTCGAGACTCGACCCCTTGCTTTCAAACCTTGAACTTGGTTTCAAAATGTTCAATGGTCAACCACAATTTGAGGCCTATGTGGCCAGGTTTAAAGTAGCCCTCGTACTAGGGGCAAGAAAGTCAGATTAAGAAGGTCAGATGTCATCAAAAGAAGCTTGCGAAGCTAGATCAAAACCACCCCCCTTGAACTAGGGGCAAAAATGTTTGATGTGCTCGGAGAGTCAAAAATTGGGACGTTTCTCAAGCTATAACAAAGACTGGCAAGAATGCCAAATCCCAGAAGGGAAGAAAGAAGAAAGTATTGTTGAAGGACAACCAAGTTCGTATCTGCCACACTAGGGGCAAATTCAGCCCCCATTGGATGGACTTCTACATCATCAACAAACAACAGCCATTCTTCTGGATTCAGGTGGCTTCGAGATCCAAAAACCATTTGACATGGTCAAAGCTACACTTTTACTCTTGAGAGGCTCGCTGGGCCGAAAACCCGGAAGGACGACCCAGGCAAAAGTTAGAGCAAAGAAAATAAAAAAAATAAAAAAAAGAAGAAAAAGAAAAGAAAAAAGAATGAAAATAATTGAAAAGAAAAGAAAAACAAAGCTCACAAGGTTGAAAACCCTGAAGGGTAGCCTTGGCAAAAGTTAGAGTGTAAAAGGTGAGGGTTAATACATGAGTGTACCTTAACCCGAACTACATAAGGCTTGATTCCCATGTTTGGGATACGTAGGCAACTTCATTCTGAAGTCCAGCCATACACACTTCCAAATCGATTGTGTCCATGTAATGGTTTAGATCATCGTTGTCTTCTCTGTATTTGAGAGTTCGGTTATGATCGTCACCTTGAGAACTGGTTACAGTGTGCTGCGGTACTATTCAAACAAGGGGCAACTTTCCATTGCCTTACAGTGTGCTGCGGTGCCATTCAAACAAGGGGCAACTTTCCGTTGCCGTACTGTGTGCTGCGACGCTACTCAAACAAGGGGCAATTTTCCATTGCTTTGGATTTGAGGTTATGCATCTCAAGAGTAAATTTTATGATTGGTCGAGCAGTGGCCATTTGCAAAAATAGTTTTTGAGAATATTTACTGAGATTGACTAATTTTCTCAAAAATTATTTCATTTTTCCAAAACTGGACCATGTCTTGGACCCAAAAAGGAAAAATTTCAGTGCTCATAGCCTAACTTGCATGATTTTAAATCAGAAAATCGAACAAGTGTATTAATCTAACTCTCATATTGATTAAAATTGTTTTAGTAGAAAGTAAAAACAAAAAATGGTCAAAATGATGAACTAGGGGCACAGTTGAGTCAGGTGTTCTGTCTTTTCCCCATCCTTGGCATACTTGCCAGAAAGGGCACAACTGAAGCTAACAACAAAGGGCTAAAAGCTCTCTTATCCTCCGAGTAGCGAGGTATCAATCCAAGTGTGAAGCACGAATTGGAAGGGATCAAGATGTTCCATCCCCTCATCAAGGGCATCGACCAGACGTTGCCGGAAGAAATAGCCATGAGCTGAATATGCTGGGAATGAGTCCACAACCTTCAATTTATCCATCAACCATATCTGGGGAGGGATGAAAAATGAGAGATTAAATAATAGAGAGGTGTGCGATGAGAGAAAAAGTGAGAAAAGGGTTTTGAGAGAAAAATCGAGCCTGAGGGTCGAGTGATGTGAGAATCACAAACAAGAAAGGGTGGGAAACAATACCCGAAGAAACTGGCTCCTCGTGATCTGAGAGGTCCCTCGTCTTTGTAATACATCTGAGTGTCGTGTCTTTTGTTTTGGTCTCGATTCTTTTATTTTTCGTTGTTGAGTCGTTTTCACTGTGTTCAGTCGTAGGCTCAATACTCAGTTAAGAACTCATCTCTTAATTTCAAAATGAATCATTTTGTGTTTAAGAGTGCTGTGCCGTTCTCCACATTTGTGCAAAACAAGATTTGTTCTTTCATAAAATCGGAGGGTTCAACCCAGGTCGTGTCAGAACAGTTGAACAAGGACCTATCTGAAGCTATTTAGGTTCTAGACTGCAAAACAAAAGCAAGAGGGAAAATTCGGAGCATTTGAGTTAGTTTCAACCTCTGCAAGTTCCGTTACTACATCCTCTATATTCAGAATGTACTGTGCGTTCAGTATGAACTCTCTTCAGAATGAGCTGTGTGCCAAATAAATCGAGCACTGTGTTATGAGCTGTGTTTAGAGTGAGCAGTGTACTGTATGAGTTGTGTGCTCAGAGTAAACAGTGTGCTGTATGAACTGTGTGCCAAGTAAACCGAGTACTGTGTGTTCAGAATGAGCTGTGTGCCAAATAAATCAAGTACGGTGTTTTGAGCTGTGTGTTCAGAATGAGCAGTGTGCTCCATAAGCTGTGTGCCAAATAAACTAGAATGCTGTGTTATGAGTTGTGTGTTCAGAATGAGTAGTGTGCTGCACGAGCTGTGTGTTCAAAGTGAACAGAATGCAGTGTTGGCTGTTTCAGTGCCAGAATCACGATTAGAAGTGCTCTCCTTGAGTACTAGTCCTTGCCAAAGGCATCTTGGATGTGTTTGTAATGAGTTCCTAGGAGATCAATTGTGATGGTGGAAACTAGAGTTCGAATGGCTGTTGCCTAGAACACAAAGGTTTGGAATTTCTGAGACCAAAGTCTGGTTTAAATACCCAGGGGTGTATCCCCGGCTTAAAATCTGTATGGAAGCCCTATAGGTTGAGGTAGCAGGTGCGCCTCGATTCTGGATACTGGACCAACCTAGTTTGTCACCCCATTGAAGGATAGGGAAAGTTGTGAATGTGATCAGGAAGGAAAATGGCATCCGTGGTTTCCCTAGCAGATGTTGCTCTTTGTCAGCATTTCAGGACCTTTGTACTGCGAGTTAGAGGTAAGTATTTGAGGAACACAAGGGGAGGTCCCCGTAAGAGTAGAGCGGTTCACCGCCACTCACCCCTTGAGGTGCTTTTTAAAGCATCGCTTTGTTTGTTTATTGCATTTCCTAAACATCATGGTTTGAGTGTCCTATTCCTTACACGATTTCAGCGTGTTTGGAATTTATCTCAGGACGCGTGTGCGTGGGCCTGGGCGTGTTTTATCTCAGGTTGTGTTTTGAACACACCTGGGTGGTTGTTTTATTTTTCTCCTCTCATGATTCTAGCATGGTTGGAGTTTGTCACCCTTTGCATCTACTGTACTATCTGTTGTTTCGCACTGTTTTGTGAAAATTATCAATTGCACTATTTTGTGCACTGTACTTGCATTGTGCATGCATTTTATCACACTGTCTTGTGCACTCGCACTGTTTTGTGCACTTTACTTGCATTGGGCATGCATTTTATCGCGCTATTTTGCGCATCACACTAATTTTGTGCGCCCTACTGTATTGATGTAGACACCCCATTTTTGACCGTCCTCAAGACTTGGACGTCACCGTTTGAACACTCGGTGATCATCCATGTTTGTGTTCGTTTGGAGTTCCCGGAGGTCTCGGCTACGCGCCTTGCCTTAAGATCTCCGAACTCGACCGTTTAGTGTCTGGTTTTGCACCAAACACTTGTGTTTTGCCTTGGAAGGGCAGGGAATGCTTTGTGAGGCATCCCCACACACCACCGGCAGTGGCTAGAGGCCACCGGCTGGTTTTTGCTGTCACCGGCAATATGTATATTGCCGGCCGGCACTATTTGTTGCCAGTCGGCACTCAATTTTGCCAAAATGGCATCTCTGGCCGGCCGACTACTGTGCATCTGCTTTTGCAGATATTTTAAGACAGCTGTCTTACTTTTTGCTCCCCTCCATACACGTGTATGGAGGGATCTCCCTCTTTAGAAGCTTGTCTTGTAAGCTTTACAAGACAAAAAGCCTCTATAAAGAGAAGCCTTGTCTCTTGGCTTTAGGGTTAGAGACTTGAGACATTTTAGAGATAGAAAAGACAGAGGAGAGCTCTGGTTTTAGGGTTAGGGTTTGATACATATCCTATCTCTCTTTCCCTCTCTTTCGTGTTCTAGGTGTTTTAGTCCATACTATTGCACACAAACACCTAGTGTTTCACCTTCCTTTGGTTACTGAGGTTCTAAGGGACTGGTTTTAGTGTTTTGGAGCTGGATTCAAGCCAAGGAGGGCCATTGGAGCATCATTTGTGAAGGGGTCTTCAAGGGTAAGAATCTAGTCCCATTATTCCCCATTTTTGCATCTTGTTTTTTCCTATCTTAAAATCGTTTTTGAGCTTAGTGTATAATACAAAAACGTTTTGTTTTTTAGCCCTCTTAATTGTTTATTAAGAGTGTTTTGTGGTTTGGAGGTGTTTGACCCCTCTTAGGTCTTGAAAGGCCTCATTTTGTGCTATTTTGTGCAAGCTTCGAGACTTTGGTGTTTGGGCCTCTTCACCACTGAAATCTTGAGGGATTTCAGTGGTGAAGATGGTGCCTTGAAGTCTCCCAAAAGGGGGGGGGGGCACCCCCTCCCCTTGTTGCCCTTGAAATGGACCTTTTTTGGCCTCTTGAGAGAGCATCATGTTAGAGTATGTATTGACCATGCCTTGGCTGTTTTTCATGCTTAATATGTCATAACATACCTCTGTTTTTTGTTGGTTTTGGTACACCATGCATGCTTAGCATACCTACCATGTAATGCCTTGTTATTGTCTTAATATGCCTTAGGTTGTTAGCCTTTGTTCAAGCATGTTTTAGGCTTAGTCTTGTGAAGATTTTGTGCATATTTTGCCATGTTTTAGGTCTGTCCATGGTTGTTTGGGTCGGATTTGGCATGCTTAGTATAGCCCCTTTGTATTCGAGCTTGTATGCTTCAAGTATGTGAATGTATAGCATGACATTTTTGCATTGATTTGGTGATTTGGAATCATCCATCATGCTATTTCAGTCCCTTTTGAATGCCTATATGTTTGTCTTGAATGCCTTTTTAATGCTTTGGAAGCTTGTGTAGCATGTTTCATGTTTTGGCCATTGTGCATGCTTTGAAATTGAGCCACTTAGATGCCATCTAGGGGGCCCCCTTTGCATAGTCTAGGTCTGTCTTGAACCTATTTTAAGCCCTCTTAGCCTTGTGAGGCTTGGTTGGCTTGGCCATGGTTCAAGTCCCTTTGACTCGCTTCAAGTACTTGGACCATTATTGCATGATTAGCTTGCCTTGTTGCTTGGTTTGGCACCATGTTTTAACATAATTTTCAGAGCTTATGTTGCATGCTAATTGTCCATTATATCCTCATTCAAGTGCGCTTGAGAGTTGCCTCACTTGTGCCTAATTGTTGGCCCTTTAACATGTGCATGTGTGTGTGTGTTTTGGTCCTTTGTTTTGGTCACTTTAGCCACTGTTTTGGGCCCTATTAGAGCTGCCTAAATCATGTCTAAGTCCATCTTGTCAGTAGTCGGCATTGCCTTATGTTTGCTTGTATGCTTGCATAAGTGTTTTGCCATGCCATGTTGCATCCTTAGCTTGCATGCCTAGGTTGCATTGCATCTTGCATGCATGCCTTGTTCCTTGAATTGGTGATAGGAATTGGGCCTTGGATTGTTTGTTTGGTTTGCATTTCATTTGACATGAAAATTGCACACTTGATTCTTTGGGCCATCATGCATGGAAATACGTGATTGGTGGTCCGAGAATCGAGGCACATGCCCTTTTGAGTCACAAACATGATAAGGGACATGATTGGTGCATATATGCCTTGAATTGTGCTGCCATGCTTTGCATTGCCCTCTGTTGCTGTCAATTGCAGATTCTGCAGGAACACTCTGTCGACCGGCAGTTTCAAGTGCCGACCGGCAATCCTTTCTCTGCCGATAGCTTCACCAATGGCCGGTGGCCCCATAATACTGCCGGTGGCAATCCCATTCAGCCGGTGGTGTTCCCCAATGTCCAAGGAAGCAGTCCTGAGGTTTTAGCAGCCTCCAGAGGAGTAAAGGAAGGAAAACAGAGGCAGCCTATGCATGGCGGTGCATTTCCAAGCAGGACCGAGCATGCATTGCATTTGGCTCTCCTTCCGAGGCAGTTTACTGCTTTTCCTAGATTAGTTAATTTGCTTAGCTAATTAGGCAATTTGTAATATTTAATTAGCTTGCGTAGTTAATTAATTTGTATTATTTATTTGGTCCCTCCGAGCGAGGGCAAATCTGTAATAAGTGTGCGTGAGTGTGTGTATGCCTTCCAACCTCACGTCTTTCTTCCCTTTTATTTACCTGCTTATGATGGTAGACTAGGGCATTTTAAAATTAGCATACCTTATGCTATGTATGCGTGCATTCATGCATTTGTATTGCATGCATTAGGCTCGGTACATCATGCTAACTGCATTTGTATTCCGATTCCAAATTGAATACGTGCATCAATTGATTGCATTTCACATGCCATGCTTAGGTTAGCCGAGCCTATTCTAAGTGCATATTGCATGCGATGCATTAGCCATTTTTAACACGAACTAGGACATGCATGTTTGCTAACTAGTTTATTGTTTTGGCACGGAGTACGATGCAAGTATTTATGCTTTAGCATCTTGCATGCGTGTGAGTGCTATCATGACAGTATGCTTAACATGTGGCTAGATGCTTATGTGTTATAAACTGCTTGAATGCCTGTGGGTGAAGGTTGGATTGTCTGAGTTGGAAAAACTCGTTGAAATCCGTATTTTTAGCCTACTCGCGAGTAGCAAATTCCAAAATGTTTTCGAAACCAAACGGATATGCAATGCTTATTTCCAAATTAGGCAATCTAGTCTATATTTGTTTGCTGTGCGCATAACATAGTAATTCTAGGCTAATAAATGGAATAAGAGCATATAACGTTTTCAAAATCGGATATCATGGTTAGTAAAGGCCGGTCTTCGGACCGGGCGGAAGGGGGTGCTCATAGCCGACCTTCCCCGATCGTACCCAAGCTCCCGAGCCGAGACAACTCCGGTGATGACGGACATGTGGCCTGCGGCACCGAGTCAGGGTTTCCTAAATTCCCCCATAAAAAATATTTAGGTGGCGACTCTGTATCTGGCAAAGCAGTCCATGTTTGGCACTTCTTTTCAAAAAAAATCTGTTTCTCAAAACGATTTGCCAGATTTGGACTCTTTGGTTCAGATTAAGAACCGTGACATAAATCGAGTCCGAACTGTAGTAGCGAGGGCCCCACGCGGGCGCGTCTACAGTTTCTGGCGACTCTGCTGGGGATTTTAGAGAGCTTGACTCGAACTCGTGATATCCTATTTTTGATTACACTTATGTGTTTCTTTGCATTGCATGTGCATTGGTGCGCCTAGGAACACAGTGTTTGCCATCTGCCATTCCTGAACGGTTTGCTGGAGGCTTGTCTTGTCAAGGCATGACCATAAGGCTGACCGGTTATGGGCTCTGACAGCATGGGAACACAAACCCCGGTTTACCGGGGCACCCTTTTCGACCATTCGACCTAGTGCATATTCGGATCCATAGTGACCATTCCAAACTAGGACAGGTTGCTTACCCGAGGCTAAGTTATTTGAAACCACTGTGTGCGTAGTGAAACCCTAGCTCCTGACAAAATAGAACAGGGAAACCCTACCCCAACATAGGGGTGTTTTGGCTCTCTTTACTTGCTATGTGCTTTTAGAGTGTATCTCTACAGGAACGTACATACCAGTTTGCAAGTTTGAGTATCAGGCCCGAGGGCACCAGTATCAGTGTTGTTGAGAATCAGTTATCTGCGGGTATCAGGGTTCAGTTTTGGGGACAGTGATTCTGGGAAACAGTTATCAGTAGTGGAATACAGTTATTCGGCCACACCTGTGTTTGATCCGTTTGGGGCTGAAATGTGGTTTGTTTTTCCTTCAGGGGGTTCAGAGGGTCAAAGAATTGGTGCAGAATAGCCAGTGTTCCCCCTTTGCCGAGGCAGGGCATATGATGACGTAGAATTCAGAAGAGATCGTAGTTATGACGGCTGCATTAGAGTAGGGGATCACTCTGCAAAGTGAGTCCAACACTGATGTGTCACATCCACCCAGGTCGCCTGCTGTGCACCCGGTCTGGGCACCCCAGCTATACCAGGCTCGCGAGCCTACTACATTCGAACTAATGGGGATGATAGGTGATCTCTAGAGGTCTGTGGCGGATCTCGCCTACGGAATGTCAGCTTCACCTCCAGCCGCACCATATGCCGGGAGTTTTGTACCCCAGGAGCCCCTGCTGTTGGGGCGAATTGTGATTGAACTTAGCCAACCGGAGATGGCCTCCAGCTACGGCAATGACATGTCAGCATCAACTCAAACCCTCGATCAGGCTGAGGCCAGAGGAAAAGACAAAATGAAGGTAGATGCCGATCCCATTGAACAACTGCTGTGGGCAGTCGAGGCTTTGAAAGCTGGGGGGATGAACAAGCAACAAATATCCGCAGTTGTGGCAAAAACTGTGGAGGATGCTTTCCGCACTCCACCTGAGGGTAGTTCAAGTCAGTCAGAAAATCGGGATAGGCCCCGTCATGCTAGAACAGTTCCTCTTGTTCCCGCCCCTGCACCCGGGAAAGATCAGAAAGCTAAAGTGGCGCCTGCCGACCCTTTCGCTTGTGCGGCTAGTAAGAGCGCTCAGACTCCAAAGTACCTGCCCCGGGGGTGCAGGACCTTTCATGCTCTCTACATGCCTCTGTCTAAGGCACTTCAGTTCCTTGCCGAGAGGGGACACCTTAAACCCTTGGAGCCTCGGCCTCTCCCGAAGAATCTCCCCGCTACGCATGATGCTGCTCAGTACTGCGCGTACCACCAGCAGACAGGCCATGCCACCGACAATTGTTTCCGCCTCCGTCATGAGGTGCAAGATTTGATTGACAACGAGGTCATCCTCCCACCCACCGCAGCCAAGTCCGTTACCACCCAGTTATTGGATTTTGAGGACACAGATACTGCAAGTATGTAATCAGAAAGTGAACCACCTGCGGGTGGCATCTGGATGTATTTTGAATGTGGCGTCTGGCACGCATTTTTGAGTGGCTATGAACGCTAGCTTTGTAAATCCTGGCTTGGGTATCGAGTCAGTCTTTTGTTTTGAGTCTGTCTCTTTGTCTTGAGTCAGTCTTTTTTCTGCTTAAGGGTCTGTCTTGTTGTAACGAGTCAGTCCTCTTTGTATAGAATACCAGGTGATTCTGGGGTTGTTGTCCCGAACACCGTTTTGTCTTGTAATTACCCGCTTTTGTTTTTAAGTCTGTTTCTGCCAAGGGGCCAGTTACACCAGGAAATCTGAATGAAACAGCTGTTGCTATCTCACTTTCATGCCTGCTTTCAGTATAAGTGCCAGAGGATTTGAATGGGTTGACAGTACGTCTCGCCTGCTCTCCTGTGCGCCAAACTCATTGCATTAGCCTAAGTTTTTCAAAAACCCCTTTTAACACTGCGGTGATAAAAACGAAGAGGAAGGAATTCTTCGGGTTTTGCAAAATCTTGATCATTATGAGAGAGAGAGAAGCATGCTAAGCCTTTTAATGAATGGAATAATGCTTGACAGCGTGAGTACTGAGAAGGACCCTGGCCTGATCCAGATTGGTTCCATACTATCTTCGGCACGAGCGATTCGTCACTTTCTTAAAAACTTTCAAAAACAAATGTTTTACACGGCCCTGTGAAGACCCGTGTGGAATCGCTCTTAAGATCGCGCAGCCTAGGATCGCTCTCAGCCTCAAGACTCAACCTGTTATCTTGAACCTTGAACCCGTTCAGAAAGTTCAACGGTCAAACGCCATGTAAGGTCTGTATGGCCAGATCAGAAGCAGCCCTCGAGCAGGAGGCATCAAAGCCGAATCAAAAGAGTAGATCTCACCTGAAGGAGCTCGTGGAGCAACCATGATGGATTCTTCCGCAAATTAGTGCAACAGCCGTTCTCCTAGACACAGAGAGGCCTCAAATTCAAAAACCATTTGGCATGGACTTGTTACACTTTTACCCTTTGAGAGGCTCGCTGGGCCGAAAACCCGGAAGGGCGACCCAGGCAAAAGTTAGAGCAAGAGAAAAATACAACAAAAAGCAAAAAGTACAAAAAAAAGAAAAGAAAAGAAAAATGCGAGAAAGAAAAAGAAAAAGAAATCGAAAAGAAAGAGGAAAGAAGCTCACAAGGTCGAAAACCCGCATCGGGCGCCTTGGCAAAAGTTAGAGCCTGAAAAGTGAAGGTTAAAATACCCGAGTGTACCTTAACCGAAACTACGTAAGGCTTGATTCCCATGTATGGGATACGTAGGCAACTTCATCATGAAGTCCAGCCCCCAACGCTTTCACAGCGTCTCAGTCCATGCAATGGTTTCAATTTCATCCCAAAGTCTAGTCGCCAACGCCTCCAAGGTGATTGTGTCCATATATCTGTTGTGACCATCTTCGTCATCTCTGTTTCCAAGAGCTCAGCCACCGCCAATGAAGACTGTTTGCAGGCTGCTGCGGCACCATCCAAACAAGGGGCAACTTTTCGTTGCCACCAACCGTCACGAGCCACCATTCAAACCAGGGGCAACTTTCCGTTGTCGTGCGGCGTTCTTCAAACTAGGGGCAATTTTCCATTGCTTCCAATCCGAGGTTGCGCATCTCAAAGAGTAAGTTCCATGCTCGTTGAGCATCAGCCGTTTGCAAAAAATAGTTTTTAAAATTTTTTACTGAGGTGGACTATTTTCTCGAAAACTATTCCATTTTCCAAAACTGGACCATTTTCTTGGACCCCAAAAGAGGAAAATTTTCAGTGCTTGCAGCCTGGCTTGCATGGTTTTCAAATCAAAAATCGAACAAGTACGTTAATTCGACTCTCATTTTGATCAAACTTATTTTAGCAGAAAACCAAGACGAAAAGAATGGTTAAAATGATGAACTAGGGGCTCAGTTGAGTCAGGCGTTCTGTTTTTCCCCTGTCATCGACATACTTGCCAGAAGAGCGCTCTACCCGCCAGAAGAAATAGCCGTGAGCTAACGGTGTTGAGCATGAACCCACACCTTTCTATTTATCCATCAAACACCCCGGGGAGGGACGAAAAACGAGAGAATGAAGAATATAGAGGTGTAAGTTGAGAGAAAAGTGAGAATAGGGTTTTGAGAGAAAATCCGAGCTTGAGGGCCAAGTGATGTGAGAATCACAAATCAGACAGGGTGGGAAACAATACCCAGATTAAACTGGCTCCTCGTGATCCGAGGTCCCCCGTCTTCGTTAACGCGTCTGTATGTTGTGTCTTTTTGATTTGTTGGTTTCATCCTTTGCTTTAGGTCTTTTTCGAGCGTGTCTCGTTATGTTTAGGTCGTGTACCTTTTTGTTCGAGTCCTCCCCGCTGTGTTCAGTTGTAGGCTCGATACCCCGGTTTGAAAAACCCTTATTTAATTTCAAAGATCGTTTATGCTCAGAATGCTGTGCCATTCTCTATATTTGAGCATGCTTCAACTCCAACCGGTTTCGTCTTTGAGCTCCGTCTTGTCAGATTGGGCTATTTTGTTTAGAGTTTGCTGTGTGCAGAATGAACCGAATGTTGTGTTATGGGCTGTATGCAGATTAGTCCCCAACAGAGTAAGTGCTGTGTGTCCAGAATCAGGCAGTGGGTTGCTTGGGTTATTTTGCTGTTGGCTGTTTAGTTATCTAATTATTACAGTGCAAGTGTTCAATTTTCAGACAACCAATCAATTTCATTTACATTGAGGTGTAACATGATGGAATGCGATGCAATACATGAGATATGTAAATGTAACACTTTTTAAGCAAAAATTTTGTTCATTTCATAATCTCTTTCAAAGTACAAAGTGTTGAGGAAAACAAAATCTGCCTGCGGCAGTACAAGGTAATCTAACTACCAACAAAAGAGAAAAATACAAGAAAGAAAAATAACAAAAATCTGTATCCATGACGAGCACTCCGGGGGGCCATCAGTCTGTCCTAGTCCTCTTCCTGGACGAGGGTCCAGGAGCATCATCAGCATCGTCGTCAGAGCCAGAGCTAGAACCGCCTCCGGTCTCCTCCTCCGATGACTCGGACTCCGCCTCTGCCTCTGCCTCTGACTCCTCATCATCATCATCATCCGGGACTGGAGCTCGCGAGCTACTCCTGACATGAGTGCGCCCCGCCTTGGAGCGGGGGAATACTCGGCCCTCCTCATCTCTCCCTCGGACAGGGATGGAAGGTCTAGCTGGAGCACCTCCTGCCATGGGAATCTGAAAAGGAGGCTGAAAAAGTACATAAAAAGTGAAATGCATCAGTATACTGTGAACAGTTTATTAGCGCAGAATGCAGTGTATGAGTACAGTGTGTGAATGCTGTGAGCAGTTTATTAGTGCAGAATGCAGTGTATGCGTACAGTGTGTGAATGCCGTGAGCAGTTTATCAGCGCAGAATGCAGTGTATAAGTACAGTGTGTCAATGCCGTGAGCAGTTTATCAGTGCAGAGCACAGTTCAGAATGCAGTGTATGCAGTGTATCAGATGCTATGAGATCAGTACGTCGGGTGTGTCGTGCATCAGATTACGTGAATCAACTTGCGAGTGATTTGAGGTCGTGATCAGGAAAACATACCGGAATGCTGTAGAGGGCCAGGAGATCAAAGGTCTGCTGGAGCATCCCCATCATGGAGGCATTCATCTCCAATGATTGCCGGGTATACTCAGAAGAAGCCTGCAAAAGTATCAGATGCATCAATATTCTGTGGAATATCAAATAAACAGAAATGAAATGACTGAAAAATGCAGTAATACATACCGGAGGTAAGTCGGGGACACCGACAAACTCGTGATCAGCTGGCGGGGGGGCGAAGGGGATCTGATAGGTCGCCCTATCCTGCCCCCGGAAAGTCAGTACAGCAGGCAGGGCGGGCCAGCCAGCCCCCCGTCCTCCCTGAACTCCGCCCACGCCACGGACTCGGGGCCTCCTCGAAGCTCCCGCTCCAGCTCCTGCTCCTGCCCCAGCCGCCGGCGCCACGGGCCTAGCTCCCTCCGCTCGACGGCCGCCGCTCAGAGGTCGCATCAGGTACGTCTGCACGTACTCTCGGTAGTCGCCGATGCCTCTAAAGCGGGCCTCCTCCCAGCCGATAGTGAAATCATCCATCTGCTCGGTGGTGAGCCTCTCGGTCTCCCTCATGTCCGCAGGAGGGTGAACCGGGACTATCTGCTCAAGTAACCGCAGGGTCTGGCGTAGGAAACGCTCACCCAGGTACCAAGCCCGACAGACCGGGCCCTCCAGCAAGATCCGGAAACGCGAGGTCTCATCGGCACCGGCAAACCGATCCCACGTCACGGCTGGCAACGGAGCCCACGGCTGCCAAGTGATTTGAAAATGCAATACAGTTGGTTATCTACTGTTTTCGAAATATGCAGTGGAAAGGAAAAGCTTAAATAAACTGTAAGTAAAACATACCTCAGCGGGGGTAATGGTGTTGAAGTATCGGCGGAAGAAGCTGAATGTCTCTCGTGGCCGCCAGGTGCAGCTCCCGTCAAAGCGTCGTGAGAACGGGACAACCAGAGGAGTCTCTGTGACTGGTACGGGAGCGAGCCTAGGAAAGTAGGTGTAAACCCACAACTGCAATGTAAATACCAATGCATTTATCAGATAAAGCAGAATACAGAATAAAGCAGAAATGGTAGAGCCATGTGCTGTGTAGTATGTTGTGTAGAGTGTGCAGTGTGAGCAGCGTATAGTCAGTGTAAAGCAGAGTGTATGTGTGTGCCGTGTGTACAGTATACAGCAAGTATAAAGCAGACTACAGTGTGTGCAGTGTACAGAGTACAGAAAATATAGGGCAGAAATGAAAAGCGGAGAAGAAGTGTACCTCCCACGCCCGCCAGTAGCCTCCGAGCAACTGTCCGCTGCCGCGGGAAGCTGAGCTCATGTATCCATAGAGGGTGGCCAGAGCGGCGCCACCCCAATCATAATGCAGGATGTCTCGGACGTCCACCAGTGCGCTGAGAAGGCAGAGAGGCATGGTGTTCGCCCGGTCGGCGAAGATGGTCGTCCCGAATAAGAACATGAGGAAGCCGCGAGCGTACCTCTCCACGGCCTCCGGGGTCATCGGATCCGCATCAACGAGAGTGGGCTGGACCCTAAACTGCACCTCAAACTAGGAATACCGGACAAAGCCTGGACGAGCAAGAGGTGGCGCCTCACCCAGCAGATGGACCTGAGCGGCAGTCCACTCATCCGTGTCGATATCAAAGGGGATCGGATCACCCCCTACCCCGATGTCTGTGAGCATCGAGAAATTGTAAGGGGTCATCGTCATGTCCCCTGCCGTAGAGAAGTGAAATGAATCGGTGGTGTCCCACCACCTCTCCACCAGAGCGGCGAGGAGAGGCCTGCATGTAGTGAGCCTGGAGAGTCCTCGGCAGAAGGCGCCAAAGCCCGCCCGGTCCACTATGCGACGGACCGCGTCAGGGAGCTCGTCGTACCACTCCCGAGCGCCAGTATTCCCATACCCGCGAATGGTATGGGAATCCTCCTGTAAACAGAAAATAACAATTGCAAGACAACATTCAAAATGCAGTTCTAAGAAGCATACAAGTGTAGCATACGTGCAAGTTTGACAGATTCAAGCAAATGTTGGGTACTAGTGTGTATACAGTGTGCGCCGTGTGTTTGGGTGATTCAGGGCTAGTGCAGTGCGTGTGCATGTGTCAGTTTCAAGTAGATATCAGTTGTGTGTATGTTTACAGTCAACTACGGTATACAGTATATCAGCTAAAGCAGTTAAAGAGCATAAATAAGCTACGACAGTTTTGTGCCCTACATTGCAGAAAGTAAAGTAGAGGAAAAAAGAGTTACCTCGGAAGTGCCGAAGGATAGGTGAGAGGTAGGCTCGCGCAGCAATAGCTCGGGTGGCACGTGCCTCTCGAAGCTCCGAAACTGGCGGAGTTCGTCGGGGGGCAGAACATAGATCGCCGGCTGGTAGGTCGCCGGGTCGAACGGGCACTCGCTCAAAGGTAGAAGCTCGACCCCGGGATCCATCTCGTGATCCGGGGGAGTCCCGCCACGTGGAATGTCATCTGCCATATCAAAAATGATGAGAAAATAGCCGGAGGAAGGAAAACCGGGCTAGAATACGAAGAGTCAACCAAAAGTCAACCCCCGAGAAGGTCAAAAATGGCCGGGAAGGCCGGGATGTGGAAATGGTACGGAAATCGAGAGGAAAGCGAGGGGAGCAAACCCCAAAAAAGTGGAAACGGCAAACGAGGCACCGAAACAAAGTTTTGTTCGATTGAAAATGTCCGAAACGCGAAGGAAATCGCGAATCCGACGACGAAACGGGCGTAGAACGCGAAGAAACGGAGGAAAAAGGAAAGGAAATCGATCTAGAGAGAGAGTGGGTTTTCGGCGGAAGAGGAAGTAGGAAATTAGGGTTTGAAACCCTATTTTAAAACACCCGAGGTGAAATGTCGAATCTGCCCCGACTCAGCAACTTTTTGCTGGTCGGCAATATTTTGTGCCGGCCGGCAGTATATTGTGCCGATGGAGTTATTCTGCAGCCGGTGGACAGCCGGTGACCTCCCCTTCCAGCCGGTGGTGTTCCCACAACCTTGTTTAGGCCATATGAGAAGTTTTTGGTCTTCATAGCTCAAGAAAGTGCAAGAAAGTGTATCCCCGACGCTCAACCGGCCTCCGTTTTGACCTCGAACCGCGCCTTCTGTGCGTAGCACTCAAACTCATGCAATGATTGTATCCTTTGGTATCCTTTTTGCCTCTTACAAGATCCAAAAGTTGCCCCGTGTGCGTTGCACGCGTTCATCGCACTATCTCAAAAATTACATCGCGCTATTACGCGTCTCACAGTTGCATTGTTATGCATAGTACATGTGTTGTAACACGCACCCCTTGCATTGTCATGCACATCTCTCATGCATTGTCATTGCATTTTTTATTACAAGCATTGTCATGCATTTCAAAACATACGTCGCCTCGCGCATCGTTCGCGTTGTCGTGCATTCCTTTACCATGCATTGTCATGCATTCCGAAACACGTGCGTTGTTACGCATTTAAGTCCATTCACATTTTACATTCCGTGTGGCATGCGTGTCACACTTAGCATCATTTTACATTCTGTGTGGCATGC
This sequence comes from Camellia sinensis, assembly GCF_055761805.1. Taxonomy (NCBI): domain Eukaryota; kingdom Viridiplantae; phylum Streptophyta; class Magnoliopsida; order Ericales; family Theaceae; genus Camellia; species Camellia sinensis. Next base: position 39,188,610 of record NC_138961.1, on the reverse strand, counting down.
GTGTCACACTTAGCACCATTTTACATTCCGTGTGGCATGCGTGTCACACTTAGCATCATTTTACATTCTGTGTGGCATGCGTATCACACTTAGCATCATTTTACATTCCGTGTGGCATACGTGTCACACTGGGCATCATTTTGCATCTTATGAGGCATGCGTGTCTCATTTGCTTTATTTTACATCTTGTGAGGCATGCGTGTCTCATTTGTATCATTTGCATCGGCATGCGTGCCTCATTTGTATCATTTGCATCAGCATGCGTGCCTCATTGCCATCGGCATGCGTGCCTCATTTGCATTGGCATGCGTGCCTCATTTGCGTTGCCATGCGTGCCTCATTTCTATCGGTATGTGTGCCTTATTTTCATCGGCACGTGCGCCTCATTTTCATCGGCATGCGTGCCTCATTTTCATCGACACGTGTGCCTCATTCCCATTGGCACGTGCGCCTCATTTGCATCGGCATGCGTGCCCCATTCGCGTCGGCAGGTATGCCTCATTTGCATCGGCGCGTGTGCCTCATTTGCATTAGCATGCGTACTCCATTTGCATTGTCTTACATTCCTTGCGACCTGCATTGTCTTGCATCCGTTTTGCGTAGACCGCATGTTAATTACGTTACCTGCGTAGACCGCATGTTTGTAATTCATTTCATTACTTGCGTAGACCGCATGTTAATTACATTACCTGCGTAGACCGCATGTTTGTAATTCATTTCATTACTTGCGTAGACCGCATGTTAATTACATTACCTGCGTAGACCGCATGTTTGTAACCATTTCATTACCTGCGTAGACTGCATGTTTTGACTACGTAGACCGCATATTTATTAATTTCATTACTTGCGTAGACCGCATGTTTTGCTTGCGTAGACCGCATGATTGTCAATTTCATTACTTGCGTAGACCGCATGTTTTGCTTGCGTAGACCGCATGATTAATCAATTTCATTACCTGCGTAGACCGCATGTTAATTTCATGACTTGCGTAGACCGCATGTTAATTCCATTACCTGCGTAGACCGCATGTTTTGCTTGCGTAGACCGCATGATTATCAATTTCATTACCTGCGTAGACCGTATGTTTTGCTTGCGTAGACCGCATGTTAATTACGTTACCTGCGTAGACCGCATGTTTGTAATTCATTTCATTACTTGCGTAGACCGCATGTTAATTACATTACCTGCGTAGACCGCATGTTTGTAACCATTTCATTACCTGCGTAGACCGCACACTACTACAAAAATAGTTAAAGATCACACTTTGACAAAAAAAAAAGATCTCACTTTTATTGGAAGTGTGATAAAAAAAATTAGATTGATATTTTAATCACACTTAATTTGATTGAGTGTGATAATATTTATTTTTTATGTCACTTTTCAATTAAGTGTGATTATATATATATTTTTTTAATCACACCTTCTAATTAAAGTGTGATTATATATACACTACTACTTTTTAATCACACTTTTTAAACAAGTGTGATTAGATATATATTTTTTAATCACACATTCTAATTAAAGTGTGATTATTTATATATTTTTTAATCACACCTTCTAATTAAAGTGTGATTATATATACACTACTACTTTTTAATCACACTTTTTAAACAAGTGTGATTATATATATATTTTTTAATCACACATTCTAATTAAAGTGTGATTATTTATATATTTTTTAATCACACCTTCTAATTAAAGTGTGATTATATATACACTACTACTTTTTAATCACACTTTTTAAACAAGTGTGATTATATATATATTTTTTAATCACACATTCTAATTAAAGTGTGATTATTTATATATTTTTTAATCACACCTTCTAATTAAAGTGTGATTATATATACACTACTACTTTTTAATCACACTTTTTAAACAAGTGTGATTATATATATATATTTTTAATCACACATTCTAATTAAAGTGTGATTATTTATATATTTTTTAATCACACCTTCTAATTAAAGTGTGATTATATATACACTACTACTTTTTAATCACACTTTTAAATAGGTGTGATTATATATATATTTTTTAACCACACATTCTAATTAAAGTGTGATTATTTATATATTTTTTAATCACACCTTCTAATTAAAGTGTGATTATATATACACTACTACTTTTTAATCACACTTTTAAATAGGTGTGATTATATATATATTTTTTAACCACACATTCTAATTAAAGTGTGATTATTTATGTATTTTTTAATCACACCTTCTAATTAAAGTGTGATTATATATACACTACTGCTTTTTAATCACACTTTTTAAATAAGTGTGATTATATATATTTTTTTTTAATCACACATTTTAATTAAAGTATGATTATATATACATTACTACTTTTTAATCACACTTTTTAAATAAGTGTAATTATATATATATATATATATACTCCCTAAATAGGTGTGATTGTATAAAATATTTCAATTTGATTTTTATATAAAATGTACAATTCCCAAATCCGCGCCTCTATTCTACCCATGAATGATAGAGACGACTCACTACTAGAAAATGAGACGTTAGACACGGAACTTTTTCACCTATTTTTTCATCTTCTTATCTCTCTGTCTCTGTCTCTCTTCTCTTTCTCTCTCACTCATCACTCTTCTCTGTCTGTCTGTCTTTCTCTTTCTCTCTGTGTCTCTGTCTCTCTTATTTTTCTCTCTCTCTCACTAATCACTCTTCTCTATCTGTCTGTCTGTCTCTCTCTCTTTCTCTCTCGTTCATCTCTCTTCTGTCTATCTCTCTCATCTCTCTGTCTCTCTTCTTTTTATCTCTCTCGCTCATCTTTCTCTGTCTCTCTCTCGTTTATCTATTTTCGCTCTTTTTTTTTCTCTCTCTTTGTCTATATCTTTTTACCTATTTTTTCATCTTTCTCTCTCTCTTCTCTTTCTCATTCTCATTCATTACTCTTTTCTTTCTGTCTATCTATCTCTTTCTTTCTCTCTATGTCTCTCACTCATCTATCTCTTCTCTCATCTCTTTTCTCTCCCTATCTCTTCGCTCATCTCTCTTCTCTCTATCTCTCTCATCTTTCATCTCTCTTCTCTATCTCTCTCTTTGTCTCTCTCGTTCATCTCTCTTCTCTCTATGTCTCTCTCGCTCATTTCTCTTCTCTCTATCTCTCTCTCTCTGTCTCTTTCGTTCATCTCTTTTCTCTCTCTGTCTCTTTTTCTCTCTCCCACTTTCTATCTCTTTATCTTTTTGTCCCTCTCTCTCTCTCTCTCTCTCTCTCCCCCTCTATGTTCGCGTTGCTCACTCTCTCTCTCCCCCTCTATTTCTCTTTTCACCAATTTTTTCATCTTCTTGTCTCTTTATCTCTGTTTCTGTCTCTCTTCTTTTTCTCTCTCTCACTCATCACTCTTCTCTGTCTGTCTATCTTTTTCTTTTTCTTTGTGTCTTTGTCTCTGTCTCTCTTCTCTTTCTCTTTCTCTCTCTCACTCATTACGCTTCTCTGTTTGTCTGTCTGTCTCTGTCTCTCTCTCTTTCTCTCTGTGTCTCTCGCCCATCTCTCTTCTCTCTCATCTCTATTCTCTCTCTGTCTCTCTTCTCTTTATCTCTCTCACTCATCTCTCTCTGTCTCTCTATCGTTTATCTCTTTTCGCTCTTTTTCTGTCTCTTTCTCTGTTTATCTCTTTTCACCCGTTTTTTCATCTTCCTCTCTCTCTTCTCTTTCTCTCTCTCATTCATCACTCTTCTCTCTCTGTCTGTCTGTCTCTCTTTCTCTCTCTGTGTCACTCATCTATCTCTTCTCTCATCTCTTTTCTCTCTCTGTCTCTTTCGCTCATCTCTCTTCTCTCTATTTCTCTCGTCCATCTCTCTTCTTTCTATCTCTCTTATCTCTCTTCTCTCTATGTCTCTCTCGCTCATCTCTATTCTCTATGTCTCTCTCATTCATCTCTTGTCTCTCTTTGTCTCTTTTTCTGTCTCTTACTCTTTATCTCTTTCTCTCTTTGTCTCTCTCTCTCTCTCTTCTCTCTCTCACTCGCCACTCTTCTCTGTCTGTCAGTCTTTGTCTCTGTCTCTCTTTCTCTCATTGTCTCTCGCTCATCTCTCATCTGTCTTCTCTCGCTCATTTCTCTTCTCTCTATCTCTCTCCCTGTCTCTCTCACTCATCTTTCTTCTCTCTCTGTCTCTCTATTTTTCTATGTCTTTCTCTCGATCATCACTTTTCGCTCTCTTTCTCTCTCTCTTTGTCTATCTCTCGTTCATCTATTGTTTCACTCTCTTTTTCTGTCTGTCTGTCTGTCTGTCTCTATGTATTTCTCTCTCTGTCTCTCTATATCTCATTCTTTCTCTGTCTCTTTTTCACTCATCACTCTTCTCTCTCTCTCTCTTTCTCTCTATGTGTCTACCTATCTATCTATCTCTCTCCTCCATTGTGTTCACCTTGCTCACTCTCCCCCTCTCATCTTCTCTATTTACCAAGCTCTCCACTACAAGAAAATGTACTTTTAGCGACCGCTTTGTCTCTCTCTCGCTCATCACTCTGTCTTTGTCTGTCTGTCTGTCTGTCTGTCTCTCTTCTCTATCTGTTTCTCACCACCCATCTCCTCTACCATCGTCACCACTACTGCAAATGCCATTCCACTACTACCATTGTTGCCACTCCACTTCTACGACTATCATTACTACCACCATCGCTACTACTCCACTACCACCACTACTATTACCATTACCTCTCCACCACCACCGCTACTCTAACTCCTTTACCACTACCACAACTTCACCACTATCACCTCTTATCTACCACCTTCACCACTACTGCCACTCCCTATCCTCTACTACAAAAAATTAGTTCTTGATTTTTAGTAATCAAAAAAAAAAATAAAAAAATAAACCGCAAAAAAATATTTTTCATTGACCACAAAAAATTAACTTTATTTTAATGGAAAATATTTTTCATTAAAATATTATTCCTACTTCTACCAAATAAAAAAAAAATATATTTTTTTATTCATTAAAATAAAATGAAACAAATAAATTTTCAACCTTAATAATTAAAAGAAAATGAAAAATAAATAAAAAAATTCATTAACTATAAAAAATTATTTTAATAAAAAATAAATTTTATTGTTTTCGCGAAAAAAAAAACGATTTATTATTTAAATATTTATTAGTAATGAAAATTTAATTTTTTTTTTCTCATTCCCCCCGCCCCCCCCCCAATCGGTTTCTTGTTTTCCATTCCTGCTCCCCCCTCCTCCTCCCCCCAAAAACCCAAAATCCCCAATCTGTTCAACCAAAATCCCCAATCGGGTTCTCCCCCCGGCCCCCCAAAACCCAAAATCCCCAACCTCTTCAACCAAAATCCCCCCCAAAAACCCAAAATCCCCAATCTCAAAAACCAAAAATCCCTAATCTCTTCTTAGGGTTCTCTCTCTCTCTCCGGCGAGCAGTTTCTCATTTCTTCTCTCTCCTTCTAGACCCTTCGAAGCCTCCTCGCCTCCCCGTCTGGTATACAAATCCTTGAATATTAACATGCATTTGAGCGAAGAGACTCCCTTGGTGAGGTTTGAAGAGTTTGAAAACCATCCGGCTGATCGAGAGAATCATTGTCCAGGACGGTGAACCTTCGAAGACCATCAAGGTCCCTGATGGGTTCGATTACGAGCTCTATAATCGTAACGATATTAACAGGATTTTGGGTCCTAAGGCTTCTTGCATTTCCTTCAAGGACTCTGCTTGTCGCTGCTTTGGGTATATGGTTTCTAAGAAGAAGTATATCTTCACCATTGACGATGATTGCTTTGTGAGTCTTCCTTCTATTTGGGTTTTTTTTTTTTAATCTGGGTTTTTGTTTTTTAATGTTAAAGTTTAGATCTTGATGCAGCTATGTGTTTTGGGTGTCAATTTGGTAGATCTGTCTGATAATGGCTTGTTATGATCTGCGTTTTTGAGAAAAATTAACTGTTTGATTGTTAGGTTGTTCTTTGGTGTCACACTGTTGGTTTCTTCTAGCCATATAGCTTGTTTTGCTTTGCTTTGTATTTTTATTATTTTTGTTATCAGTTTTTCTTTTTGGCAGAGTATTTGATGGGGTCTAGTAACTTTTTTAAAAACTAGCTTGTCGGTGCAAATGTGATGCATTTGTAATTTAACATAAATTATATCTAATTTTACCACTCAATTTTTTGTGTGATTTGTTAAATGAAGAAAATGGATTGAAATTGATAACTGTTTAACAATATGTGTGTATTTTTGGAAGAATAAGTGCAAATGTGATGTGTTTGCAATTTTACGTATACATTTTTTGGTGATTTGTTAAATGAGGAAAATGGATTGAAATTGATAACTGTTTAACAATATGTGTACTTTTGGAAGAAAAAAGAATAGCTTAACAAACCTTCAAAATCTTATGAGTTGTGTGCTTTATATAATACTGTAGATAGTATAGATTCACTTGGTCAACTTCAAACAACTTGATTAGGTCTCTATGACTGCTTGGTTTTGTTAATGAGTGATTTTGCTGATATAGAATTAATTTTTTTGAATCACAATAATTATCTGTAATGCCAAACATTGGGATGTGATTGGTTGCTTTGCTATTTTAATATCCAGATTGAAGTTTGTGGTTGTTTGCTTTGAATCTCATAAACTAGAGTTTATTGATGTAATTTGAATAATGCTAAATTGCTAATAGTGAGATCTTACAGTTTGATTGTTATTTTAACAACTTTTCCTTTCTGTACTTTATTTTATTGTACCATCAATTTTGCATGTTATATTCAAATAATTCTCTTTGAAAGACACTTTATAAATACTTTCTAGGTAACATATCTGGGGAATCATGCTTTTGTAGTTCATGATTAACTGGTTACAATGTGATCTACAGGTGTAGAATGGTTAAAGATTTTACATCTTTTTGAATCATTGTATATTAGTAACAAGGTCTTCACTTTTTCTCTTTTTTAATCTTTGGTTGGTGGGTCCAGATTGTTAAAGTAACCATAATCCTGACTTTAGACAGCAATAAAATACTTTAGTTAAAGTAACCATAATCCAGACTTTAGACAGCAATAATTTTGTTTGATAAAACTTTTTATTTATTTTTCTAGCTCAAAACAAGCTAAAAAAGTTAACTTTTATGAAGTTGGGTTTAGATGTTTTTCTTAAGCTAGATTTTTTTAAGTTGCAAATAAGTTTTTCCAAACAACCTCTGAAAAGGTGTTTACTCGGTTTATGCATACTTTCATGCCAACCATGCAGATTTTGTTAACCAACACCCCCACCCCCCTTTTCTTCAGGAAGCGCGATGGCAATGTGTGATAAAATACTATTATTCATTTTGACCTTTTGTAGGATGGACTCATCTAAATGCAGTACAAACTGACGATAACCTCCTTTCTTCTTCGGGTTCAAATATTTCATAATTTGTTCTTAGGGTTGATATATTTCATGAAGTAAAACTACGCTGTATTTTTTTGTCATCTTAATTCCCAAATTTTGTCTACAGATAATAAATTTCATCTTTTGTGGACACTTCTTATTTTTAGAGAATGCTATCCTTGACTTTTGAGTATAGTAGTGCTATAGTAGTAAACTCTAATGGCCTCTTTGTACTTATCTATTAAATTTGTGCTCACTAACCTACAATTCCTTCATTTCATAATCTGTTTTAAATACTTTCTGTAGTCATATTAATTTTATTCCGGTTTTTCTATTTACTTCTTTTGTTGTCTTTATGTCCATCAGACTTCATCAATTTGGACTTTGATGGGGAATTTAACAAATGTTACTGGGTACTGAAGTTGTTACAATGGATCTTGTAGTCTATGGTGAATGGTATAACATTTGTGATACATAAAACTTTTTATCTTACAGGTTGTTGAGAGCCGCGTTCAACTTCTTATCAAACTTGAGGAGTTGGGGATATCTGAGAAATCTGAATTGGGTTCTCTTATTGAATCCCTAATAGTATCCAGCCAACTTTGTTTTGCAATTGTTTTTCATTTCATTCATTCTTTTTTATATAAATCTGAAATATAGTTGAGTTTGTGTCTTGCGTGATTGTTATGGTTAAAATGGGTAGTGTCCAGAATTTGGTTGTAAGCATGGGAGAAATTACAGTGGCTTATTGTATAGCAAAAATTCCAGTCTTGTATATCAACAGATTCTGTCGTCATAGTGGAATTGGGTGAAGATACTTCTTACAGGCATTCCCAAGTGACTTCGTTGTCATTGTGTCTAGTCCTTGCCTTGAAATTGATTTGAATATTATTGATTTTTCAAGATTGGGTCTATAACAATCTGAAAACGGGAAATTTCTGACTTGCAAAAACATGTTGATTGACTTACTGAGAAAGATTTTGCTTGTCACTTTTAAACTGATTTGTGACTGTAATATTCTTTTGAGTCTTTGCTTATCCTCTTTTTTTTTTTTTTTCTCAAAAAATAAATAATCTTCTTGGTGTTACTTTTAGTTTTGAAAAATGAAGTTTCTTATATTTCATGTTTTATGCATAGGTTGTTCAATTTTTCTCTTTGTATGTTGTCCCTCAAAAGAGAGGTAAAGAGTTGTTCTTTGGTTAAGCCTCAAGGAAATTGGGAAAATCAGGATCGACCAAGCAAATCGTCACTTAAGTGTGTCACCTCTTTTGCTTACAGTGACAAGCTAGGTACCCTTGGCTTTGCCAATTGATACTCTACCTAAGCATGCTTTTCCTATGCCTCAATCCCTTGTCTCCACTGGTACCTTAATCCGCTCACGCTAGCCTAGATCAAGAGTAGGGCCTATGGATCCTCTCGAGGTTGGGCGTAAGGGGGTGCCTGAATGCTTCCTTGTGACGTATATGCTGGACCTTCAAGGGAATGCGGCTCAGTTAGAGCGATCAAGTGGCACTCATGTTCTGACCCTCGTATTTATAGAAAATCTCCTCATTCGGCAACTTGAACACTTTTGTTCACCACCTTTAGTTCTCCACTACTCCTACTATCTCTACCCCCTATTACCACATCAACTCTCACCCTGTCCACCTCAGATCTCCCCTTATTTTTCTAATCTAACTGTCTCAAACCTGTGTCATCACAAAATGATTAAACTTTAGCAATTTGGCAATTTAATTTGTCTCCAAAAAATGATGTACTTTTTTATTTTTCGTAGGGCACGCCTGTGCACTTGTGCTGGGGGGAGGGGAGTTGGTCTCCTTGGACTCATCGTTTTCTCTCTAAATTTAGAATGCTGACTCATGGCTTCTTATATCTTCCCCTTATTATTATTATTCCTTTTTTGATAAACAATGAGATGAAGATGAATTAGTGGAAAAGAAGAAAAAAAGGCAAGTGATGTGGCACAAAGGGCGGATGTAAATGGGAAATAATTTGTTTTGTTCTTTCTATCAGTCCAAAGATCTTTTCTTATAGTCCTATTCTATTAGATAAAAGAAAGCTTCAGATTAGAACTAGTTTGTCATGTGCTGATCTCTTACTGATTGGAACAAAGATGCATGTGCTTGTGGTACACATTCTTTAGTGTGATAAATGACTAGATGGTGCTGTGATCTGTGGCAACAAAGCCTTGCACATTGAACTCCTTTATTGTATAATCACCCACATTAATTGTCAAAGAGGAGATTATCATTTTTCAGTGTGTAATATTCCTGCACACTGTTTGAGTGTTCTATATTTTTTGTCACAGTTCTTACCTTAACAGCTGACTAGATTTTCTGGGAAGACTTCACATGCTTGGACATTTCCCAGTGCATGTTAAATAAAACTATTTTGCATGTAGCTGCAAAATATCTTGAGTTAGACATATCAGGATGTCTACGGCACTTTATTTCTCTTGGTATCAAGGTACATTTCATTTCTATCCTCCGTCTACTTCATTAGGTTATCTGTACTTCTGTAACAGATGCTATATTTCAGTTTCTTGAAGTTATTAGAAATATGTGTTGGTGAATATCTTGAGTCTTACTTTTAGGCAAGCATATGGTGTGGAAAGCATTTGAAGATGACACTATGTCGACTGAGGAGTCTCAAGAAGAACATTGCAATCTCTTTTTCCAGGTAAATGATATGTGATGTAAATTAATTACCTAATGAATTTTCTTAAGTGGGACTTTTCTTGAGTTATGAAGTCGTTTTACAGGATTGTGCAAAGAGAAGTATCAACATTGTTTTTCAGAATTCTTATTTGAAAATAAAATTATGCAGCTTGTAGAAACTTGCTAGCTGTAGGAAGAACCTAGTATTGGAATAAAAAAACCCTTAGTATGTTTCATTTCTGAGAACATGGACTTGCATTGTGCTGATTACATAAATGCTGATTTAACCAACATCTAGATTTTACTGCAATTGAATTGTAATCCAAATGCTGAAGGAAGGTTTAGAATTAGAAGGTTGAGTTTTTTTTTTTAATAAAAAAAATGCTAACATAGTTAATCGGTTTTGTAAAGGCTTTAAAATAATTTTTCCTGAATATTTGCCAAGGTCTTCTCAGAACTTTGAGACTTGTAGGTTTGGACCCTACAATGATGTGTCATTTTTATTTTTTCTTTACTTTTGAGTTTCCTTGCATTATTGATAAGTATTGATTTGACCATAGTCAAACTGGATGTTGAATTTCTTAAGGCTGTTATGTCACACCTGTTCACAGAGGATGGCAAGTCGCGACTTGTTTTGGTGGATTGGGACATTTTCTGAAAATGCTTCTGCATATATCATAACCTTTAATTAAAAGTCTTGTATCAAATTAAACCCTGTACTGTTAAAAATCATCAAAATATTTTTATTAGAGGAATCAAAACTGTATCCTGTGAGGGGCAAAAAAAAACAAACTTTCTTTCATCAGAATCTGTTTTAGATTAACATTTATTTAAGATACTTATTGTGCCTTTCGAGTCTTCTCTTCTGTTAATTATCTCTTTGGTACTCTTTCCAGTTGCCACAAGTCTTGTGTTTGAAATATTTGTTATGGTGCAACTTTTCTTCTTGCAGTAGTCTCTGCATTTTTGCTTTGATTTCTGAAACTCTACAAGACGTGGCATTAAATTCTCTGCACCAAAGCATGCCAACTGTCTTAAAGCAATATTTCCCTGACAGCTGTGAATTTTTCTTTTGCAGTTGCTTGTGGATCTGTTGAGGTACACTACTGCTAGTTTTTCAGCTTTAGCAAGATATCCTGTTTTAGACGACAAGGAGTTGATGGTTACAGTTGGTCAGCTGGAGTAGAAGACAACTCTTGGGAACATATTGGTGCAGATCACTAGGTAGTAGGTAAATGACCATTCCTTGTCTTTAAATAATAATTATGTTTAAGCTAGAAGTACATCTTAGTTGTTTGTAGGGTGATGGGATATATCATATAGATCCCATTATCTCCCTTGCTTGCTGCTAAATATCTTGAGTTTGATTATGAACTGATTGAAGCATCACTTATTTAATAGTTTTGTGTGCTGGTTTTGCTAAGGGCTCTAGAAATCATTTAAGTTCTAATCATCAGATTGATTTTCTTAGCCAATATGTGGATGGAATTCAAATGGGAGGTTCCCCATGTTTTACTAATGTTAGTTGATAAATACCTCACTGTTCCTACTTCACTGTTAATCTGTAGAAGCTTGTAAAAGCTCACAAGTATTCGATGCTTTTTATCATGTAGATTCATCTTTACTTCTAATATTGATATTGCAAGTCTTTTTTCTTTCTTTTGTGGGTGCTTTGTGCTTTTTCTGTGGAGTGTAATGATTCAGGAGTCCACTTTGTCCAAATTCAGGTCTGAAGTTCAAAGCTCACAGGTACTACTTTATTGATCTTATTAGCTTGTGAATTTCTCTCTATGATTTTCATGATTTGCCCAAGCATTATTATTACTAAAGCAATACTATGAATTGCTAACAAACACATTCAATGTCATATCACTACAAATGGGAAAATTTTGTATGGAGGGATTGAGTATAATGATATTTGATTTAACATTCATGCAATAATTCTTGTGAATGTGTGTCACTCTAACATGTCATGCTTGCTTGACATTGATCATCACATATACAGTCAGTTGATGCATAACCACAGCAGAGTTGATTGATTCCCATATAGGTTGATAGTTTGGTTTTGGAGTTGCTAAAAGGCAATTTGTGTTTGTAGCGGTCTCTGAATTAATTTGTATTTTCATTTTTCAGGTCAGAAATTAATTAGAAAGATGCAAAATATAGTCAAAGAATTCAAGAAGTTTGTGCTTCAAATTTTTTCATTTTTTAATATATGTAAGCACAGTTAATTTTTTAAATAATATATATTCACAAAAAGATCGTACACAAGCTGTATTGAAATTTATCATTTTTAAATATTGTGCTCATTAGTGACCTTCTAATTACAATGTCATTGACACTGAGCTGCTGTGGCATCTAATTGTTAACAGGGAAGTTACTTCCAAAAGAATTAAGATCAAGCAGAAATAATTAATGTTTCTATTTTGGTTTGTTGAATTAACTTTTTAGTTTATTCATATGCATTAGCGGTTTCTGGATTAATTTGTGTTTTTTATTTTTCAGGTCAGAATTTTTTTGGAGAGATGCAAAATATGGTCCAAGAATTAAAGAACTTAGTTTTTTTAAGTTTTTTCATTTTTTAATATATGTAAGCACAGTTAATTTTTTATTATTTAATTCTTTTGTATATACTTTTGAATATTTAATTTTCATTTATGAAATATATGACGTTATTCTATTCAATATGTGGTTATGATTCAAAATATAGTATATAGTGTGTATTACATTATTCAAATGTGCATACAAAAATAATATTGATTATTTTTCAAATATGTAGCACCTTTTTTTTATCACAGATTTTATTAGTTATTAATCACACTTAAAAGATGTGATCTAAATGTTATTAATCACACTTAAAAGATGTGATGTAAATATTTTTAATCACACTTAAAAGGTGTGAACTAAAGTTTTTAATCACACTTAAAATGTGTGATCTAAATATTTTTAACCACACTTAAAAAGTGTGATCTAAATATTTTTAATCACACTTAAAAGGTGTGATCTAAATGTTTTGAACCACACTTAAAAGGTGTGATCTAAATATTATTAATCACACTTAAAAGGTGTGATGAAAGTATTTTTTAATGACACTTAAAAAGTGTGATTAAAAATGACCATTTTTAATCACACTCCTAAAGACCACACTTTAATAAAACTTAAAAGGTGTGATTAAAAAACATACATCACACCAAAAAAGTGTGATCTTTATCTATATTTGTAGTAGTGGCATGTTTTGCTTGCGTGGATCGCATATTTATTAATTTCATTACCTACGTAGACCGCATGTTTTGATTGCGTAGACCGCATAATTGTTCAATTTCATTACTTGCGTAGACCGCATGTATTGCTTGCGTAGACCTCATAATTGTTCAATTTCATTAGTTGCGTAGACCGCATTATTATTCCATTACTTGCGTAGACCGCATGTTAATTACATTACCTGCGTAGACCGCATGTTTGTAATCACTTTCTTTACTTGCGTAGACTGCATGTTAATTACATTACCTGCGTAGACCGCATGTTTGTAATCACTTTCTTTCGGTCCAGGAGACCCTAAATCCTCTGAAGGTGCAAGTCCTCCGGTGTTTGTCGTGCCCGAACGACTTTCTATAAGTTGCATTATACATGTATTTTAAAGCCTCGTGTTGTCGCGCATTCCATGCAACATACATTTTATACATCATTCGCATTTCAAAAACAAAAACAAAACAAAAATATAGTTGCATTTTCATGCATTACCGTATATAGTTGCATTGTCATGAATCATCGCATCATTTCCCTTCCATTTACGGCTCACGCCTTTCCATGGTTGAGCTTGGTCTGGTATGTGCCCACACTGTTCACGTTGAAACATAGTTCAGTGGACCGTTCTATGTTAGACGCGGCTTGTACGCGTACATGCCTTTCCTAGGCGAAATTTGGTTTGGCCCGCGTGCCATACACATTGCATTTTAGTTTGCATGCATTCATCGCTTCCCTTCCATCTACGGCTCGCGCCTTTCCATGGTTGAGCTTGGTCTGGTATGTGCCCACACTTTTCACGTCGAAACATAGTTCAGTGGACCGTTCTATGTTAGACGTGGCTTGTACGCGTACATGCCCTTCCTAGGCAAGATTTGGTTTGGCCCGCGCGTCATATTCATTACATTGTAGATTGCTTGCATTCATTGCATCACTTCCATCTATGGCTTGCACCTTTCCATGTTAAGCTTGGTCTGGTATGTGCCCATACTTCTCGCGTCAAAGCATAGTTCAGTGGACCGTTCTATGTTAGGCGTGGCTTGTATGCGTACATGCTTTCCCTAAGCAAGATTTGGTTTGGCCCGCGTGCCATATCCATTGCCATCTTCCTAGCATATCCATATATATATATATATATATTACATTGTAGTGTAATTTTTGCATCTAGCATTAGGATCGTTGTCCTTTCCCCAGCGGGTCGTTTCCCCACTTGTGTCAATTCCACCAAATACTTGTTCTTGCGTCTGTCTACGATGCTCATAGTTCAGTTGACCGTTCTATGGTAGACAAACTTGTTACCTCCATCAATCTATTTGACATAGGTGTGGTTTCGAACCGCTCGTGATTGGATTGTGATTCAATTGCTTTGCATATAGTTTACATTGTTTCAATTACATTGCATCTTCATTTGCATTGTTTATACATTGTTTTGTATATATTGCATATCGTTTTGCTTTCATTTGCATTGTCATGCATGTTGTTAACAATATTGTACCTGTTAAGTTTGTTTTCTTTGCAGGCACGATATTGTATGTACGGTTCATTTGAGGCTGGTGCAACCAGACGAGCCGCACAGGTATTGTATCCTCCGAGTGAGACGTATTGAGAATTGCATAATTCTCTTACATCCTTTCTGCATTGTAGTGTAGTTCGGTGTATGCTAGCTTAAAATTGTCGCATGTGTGCTTTATTACAGCTTTCTTTGCATGATCATAAGTTATGCTCGGCTTCGTGCATTGTCTTGCATTTTGCCCCTACCTTCGGGCGCATATTTTGTTTGTCTTGCATGTTTGTCTGAGTCTTCGGCCTTGTCAAAAATGGGTCGTCTCTGGGCTTTGACATTCACTCCCGTCATTGTTATGACTTTCGAGTTCTGTCAAAGAGGGGCAACTGTAGACACCCCATTTTTGACCGTCCTCAAGACTTGGACGTCACCGTTTGAACACTCGGTGATCATCCATGTTTGTGTTCGTTTGGAGTTCCCGGAGGTCTCGGCTACGCACCTTGCCTCAAGATCTCTGAACTCGACCGTTTAGTGTCTGGTTTTGCACCAAACACTTGTGTTTTGCCTTGGAAGGGCAGGGAATGCTTTGTGAGGCATCCCCACACACCACCGGCAGTGGCTAGAGGCCACCGGCTAGTTTTTGCTGTCACCGGCAATGTATATTGCCGGCTGGCACTATTTGTTGCCGATCGGCACTCAATTTTGCCAAAATGGCATCTTTGGTCGGCCGACTACTGTGCATCTGCTTTTGCAGATATTTTAAGACAGCTGTCTTGCTTTTTGCTCCCCTCCATACACGTGTATGGAGGGATCTCCCTCTTTAGAAGCTTGTCTTGTAAGCTTTACAAGACAAAAAGCCTCTATAAAGAGAATCCTTGTCTCTTGGCTTTAGGGTTAGAGGCTTGAGACATTTTAGAGATAGAAAAGACAGAGGAGAGCTCTGGTTTTAGGGTTAGGGTTTGATACATATCCTATCTCTCTTTCCATCTCTTTAGTGTTCTAGGTGTTTTAGTCCATACTATTGCACACAAACACCTAGTGTTTCACCTTCCTTTGGTTACTGAGGTTCTAAGGGACTGGTTTTAGTGTTTTGGAGCTGGATTCAAGCCAAGGAGGGCCATTGGAGCATCATTTGTGAAGGGGTCTTCAAGGGTAAGAATCTAGTCCCATTATTCCCCATTTTTGCATCTTGTTTTTGCCTATCTTAAAGTCGTTTTTGAGCTTAGTGTATAATACAAAAAAGTTCTATTTTTTAGCCCTCTTGATTGTTTATTAAGAGTGTTTTGTGGTTTGGAGGTGTTTGACCCCTCTTAGGCCTTGAAAGGCCTCATTTTGTGCTATTTTGTGCAAGCTTCGAGACTTTGGTGTTTGGGCCTCTTCACCACTGAAATCTTGAGGGATTTCAGTGGTGAAGATGGTGCCTTGAAGTCTCCCAAAAGGGGGGGGGGGCCACCCCCTCCCCTTGTTGTCCTTGAAATGGACCATTTTTGGCCTCTTGAGGGAGCATCATGTTAGAGTATATATTGACCATGCCTTGGTTGTTTTTCATGCTTAATATGTCATAACATACCTCTGTTTTTTGTTGGTTTTGGTACACCATGCATGCTTAGCATACCTACCATGTAATGCCTTGTTATTGTCTTAATATGCCTTAGGTTGTTAGCCTTTGTTCAAGCATGTTTTAGGCTTAGTCTTGTGAAGATTTTGTGCATATTTTGCCATGTTTTAGGTCTGTCCATGGTTGTTTGGATCGGATTTGGCATGCTTAGTATAGCCCCTTTGTATTCGAGCTTGTATGCTTCAAGTATGTGAATGTATAGCATGACATTTTTGCATTGATTTGGTGATTTGGAATCATCCATCATGCTATTTCAGTCCCTTTTGAATGCCTATATGTTTGTCTTGAATGCCTCTTTAATGCTTTGGAAGCTTGTGTAGCATGTTTCATGTTTTGGCCATTGTGCATGCTTTGAAATTGAGCCACTTAGATGCCATCTAGGGGGCCCCCTTTGCATAGTCTAGGTCTGTCTTGAACCTATTTTAAGCTCTCTTAGCCTTGTGAGGCTTGGTTGGCTTGGCCATGGTTCAAGTCCCTTTGACTCGCTTCAAGTACTTGGACCATTGTTGCATGATTAGCTTGCCTTGTTGCATGGTTTGGCACCATGTTTTAACATAATTTTCAGAGCTTATGTTGCATGCTAATTGTCCATTATATCCTCATTCAAGTGCGCTTGAGAGTTGCCTCACTTGTGCCTAAGTGTTGGCCCTTTAACATGTGCATGTGTGTGTGTGTTTTGGTCCTTTGTTTTGGTCACTTTAGCCACTGTTTTGGGCCTTATTAGAGCTGCCTAAATCATGTCTAAGTCCATCTTGTCAGTAGTCGGCATTGCCTCATGTTTGCTTGTATGCTTGCATAAGTGTTTTGCCATGCCATGTTGCATCCTTAGCTTGCATGCCTAGGTTGCATTGCATCTTGCATGCATGCCTTGTTCCTTGAATTGGTGATAGGAATTGGGCCTTGGATTGTTTGTTTGGTTTGCATTTCATTTGACATGAAAATTGCACACTTGATTCTTTGGGCCATCATGCATGGAAATACGTGATTGGTGGTCCGAGAATCGAGGCACATGCCCTTTTGAGTCACAAACATGATAAGGGACATGATTGGTGCATATATGCCTTGAATTGTGCTGCCATGCTTTGCGTTGCCCTCTGTTGCTGTCAATTGCAGATTCTGCAGGAACACTCTGTCGACCGGCAGTTTCAAGTGCCGACCGGCAATCCTTTCTCTGCCGATAGCTTCACCAATGGCCGGTGGCCCCATAATACTGTCGGTGGCAATCCCATTCAGCCGGTGGTGTTCCCCAATGTCCAAGGAAGCAGTCCTGAGGTTTTAGCAGCCTCCAGAGGAGTAAAGGAAGGAAAACAGAGGCAGCCTATGCATGGCGGTGCATTTCCAAGAAGGACCGAGCATGCATTACATCTGGCTCTCCTTCCGAGGCAGTTTACTGCTTTTCCTAGATTAGTTAATTTGCTTAGCTAATTAGGCAATTTGTAATATTTAATTAGCTTGCGTAGTTACTTAATTTGTATTATTTATTTGGTCCCTCCGAGCGAGGGCAAATCTGTAATAAGTGTGCGTGAGTGTGTGTATGTCTTCCAACCTCACGTCTTTCTTCCCTTTTATTTACCTGCTTATGATGGTAGACTAGGGCATTTTAAAATTAGCATACCTTATGCTATGCATGCGTGCATTCATGCATTTGTATTGCATGCATTAGGCTCGGTACATCATGCTAACTGCATTTGTATTTCGATTCCAAATTGAATACGTGCATCAATTTATTGCATTTCACATGCCATGCTTAGGTTAGCCGAGCCTATTCTAAGTGCATATTGCATGCGATGCATTAGCCATTTTTAACACGAACTAGGACATGCATGTTTGCTAACTAGTTTATTGTTTTGGCACGGAGTACGATGTAAGTATTTATGCTTTAGCATCTTGCATGCGTGTGAGTGCTATCATGACAGTATGCTTAACATGTGGCTAGATGCTTATGTGTTATAAACTGCTTGAATGCCTGTGGGTGAAGGTTGGATTGTCTGAGTTGGAAAAACTCGTTGAAATCCGTATTTTTAGCCTACTCGCGAGTAGCAAATTCCAAAATGTTTTCCAAACCAAACGGATATGCAATGCTTATTTCCAAATTAGGCAATCTAGTCTATATTTGTTTGCTATGCGCATAACATAGTAATTCTAGGCTAATAAATGGAATAAGAACACATAACGTTTTCAAAATTGGATATCATGGTTAGTAGAGGCCGGTCTTCGGACCGGGCGAAAGAGGGTGCTCATAGCTGACCTTCCCCGATCGTACCCAAGCTCCCGAGCTGAGACAACTCCGGTGATGACGGACATGTGGCCTTCGGCACCGAGTCAGGGTTTCCTAAATTCCCCCGTAAAAAATATTTAGGTGGCGACTCTGTATCTGGCAAAGCAGTCCATGTTTGGCACTTCTTTTCAAAAAAAATCTGTTTCTCAAAACGATTTGCCAGATTTGGACTCTTTGGTTCAGATTAAGAACCGTGACATAAATCGAGTCCGAACTGTAGTAGTGAGGGCCCCACACGGGCGCGTCTACAATTGAGCATGCATTTTATCGCACTTTTTTTGTGCACCTTACTTGCATAGAACATGCATTTTATCGCACCCTTCTCTCGGGCACCTTCCTCGCACTATCTTGTGCATCGCATTACACTCGCGGTGTTTAGCACATCGCACTGTTTACTGCATTTCAAATCACTCGTGCTGTTTAGCGCATCGCACTGTTTAGTGCATTTCAAATCACATGCACTGTTTAGCGTATCCCATTGTTTAATGCATTTCAAATTATTCGCGCTGTTTAGCGCATCGCACTATTTTGTTCAGTTTATCACTCGCGCTTTCTTGCACGTCGCACTGTTTTGTGCAGTTTACACTCGTGCTTTCTTGCGCATCGCACTGTTTTGTGCAGTTTATCGCTCGCGCTTTCTTGCGCATCACACTGTTTTATGTAGTTTACACTCGCGCTTTCATGCTCATCGCATTGTTTTGTGCAGTTTACACTCGCGCTTTCTTGCGCATCGTACTGTTTTGTGCATTCACTCTTGCATCGCACTATTTTGTGCATCTTCTTCGCACTGTCTTGTGCACACACTCTGTATCGCACTGTCTTGTGCACTTTGTTTTTTGTATCACTCGCACTGTCTAGTGCATCGCACTTTCTTGCGCAACCTTTCTCCACTCGTGTGTGGTGCGTTTGGACATGCTCGCACTGTCTAGTGCATCGCGCCATCTTGCGCATTGCACTGTCTTGTGCATTGCATTTCATTTGCGCCATTTTGCACATCGTGCTATCTTGTGCATTGCATCATTCGTGCTATTTTGTGCGTCGCGCTATCTTGCCCATCGCGCTGTCATGTGCATTGCATTTCATTCGCGCTATTTTGCGCATCGTGCTATCTTGCACTGTATCCATTACTTGCTTTGTGCGTGCACTTTATTGCACTGTTTAGCACATTGCACTGTTTTGTGCATTGCATAGTGTTGTTCGCGCTATCTTGCACACCTTACCTACACTTGTTGGTGCATTGCGTTATGCGTCACACTTAGGTTGCATTGTCATGCATCCCTCGACTTGCGTTATTACGCACTTTTCACTTGCATTGCTATGCATGTTTCTAACAATATTGTACCTGTTGAGTTTCTCTCTTTTGCAGGCACAATATTGTATGTATGGTTCATTTGAAGCTGGCACAACCAGACGAACCCGACGATATTGTATTCTCCGCGTGAGACGTAGTGAGAATTGTATAATTCTCTTACATCCTTTCTGCATGTAATGTAGTTTGGTTCATATTCGCTTGCTTAAACTGTTGCATTTATTTTTGCATAATTGCTTCATTACAGCTTTCTTTGCATGATCATAAGTTATGTTCGGCTTTGTGCATGTCACTTGTATCTTGCCCCTGCCTGCAAGCACATTTTTTTGTTATCTCGCCTGTTTGTCTAAGTCTTCGGCCTTGTCAAAAATGGGTCATCTCTGGGCTTTGACACTCACTCCCGTCACTTATGACTTTCGAGTTCTGTCAAAGAGGGGCAACTGTAGACACTCCATTTTTGACCGACCTTAAGACTCAGACGTCATCGATTGAGTGCTCGGTGATGGTGCATGTTGTGCTCGTTTAGAGGTTTCGGAGTTTTGGCTGAGAGCCTTGCCTCCGGGCCTCTGAACTCTTTGTGCTTTGACTTGGTTTGCGGACCAAGTCTTGTTTTCCCTTCCCAGAGGGAGGAAGTGGTCTTGTAGACCATCTCTTTGTGGTCGTAGACTACTTTTCGTGGTTGTAGGCCACTTTTCCTGTTTGGAGACTAGTTTCCGATTTTTGGAGCCTTTGGCAGCGCGCCTTGTCTCAAGACCGCTTAACATTCTCCGTTTGACGTGATTTTTGAACCACACCTTCTTGACTCTGCCTAGAGAAACACTGTAGTCCGGGAGACCACTTTTGTGATTGTATACCACTTTTGGTGCTCGTCAGCTAGTTTTCGGGGCTTTCAGCCGTGTGATTTGCCTCCCGATTTCTCGTCTTGCATCCGTTTTGGTTTGTTTTCGGTACAAACCTTGCTTTCCTTGTTTGGAAGGTGGTACAAGGGCGGGAGACCAATATTTCTCCTGGCCGACCACTTTTTCTTTTTCCAGCTAGTTTTCTTGTCAGATAACTGGCTTTCTTGGTCTTTGGACCATCTTTTCAGGTCAACCACCACACCACCACCTTGTATTTAGTGTGTTGACCTCTCCCACCTATGGCCGACCAGTTTTTGCTCTGGTTGACCACCTAAAGTGGTCGACCGACCACTTTTACTAGCAGGCTGACCACTTCAACTGATCGGCTACTTTTTGGCACCTTTTTGGAGATATTTTAGGACAACTGGCACAGCTGGAGAGCATTTGAGCCATCCTCCATACACGTGTATGGAGGGATGACATTCAAGCTTAGCTTCTCCAAGAAGCTTTGGCTTTCCTCTTCTATAAGAGGGAGGCTCCTCCTCCCTCCTCCAGGTTCAGAATTTTTCCCTAAGAGAGTTACATATAGCTTTGTCTCTATATCACTCTTGTTCTTCATTTTTGTGTTCAAAAGTGTAGATTTGTCTTACTTTAACACACAAACACAAACTCAAACACCATCCTTTTGCTACTGAGGTGCTTAGGGGCTGATTTTGGTGTTCTTGGGTTGCCTTGACCTTGAAAAACCTGCTGGAGTTACAGTTATAAAGAGGGTCTTCAAGGGTGAGCTTTTGACCTTTAAATCCCGCTTTCTTGCATAAGCTTTTAGCCTATCTTGCATGCTGTTTTAAGCTTAGCTCATAACTGATAAAATTTCTATTTTTGCATGCTTAAAAAGTTTGTTTTAGATCACTTTTGTGTTTGGGGTTGTTTACCCCCTCTTAGGCCTTGTTTGGCCTTGTTTTTGAGCCTTTTTTGTGAGCTTCGGGACCACCTTGTATTGGCCTTCTCACCACTGAAATCCAAAATCCATATGGATTTCAGTGGTGGGGATGGTGTTTTAAGGTCCTAAGAAGGGGAGGGCCATCCCTTCTCCTTGCATCTTCAATACATGCCTTAATATGCCTCATGTTTGAGCACCTTTGTTAAGTGTAGGTTGACCATGTCTGAGCTTGTATTTGTGGTTATTTTGCTAAGGCATACCACTGTTTTTGCTTGCTTTGGTCACTCCATGCATGGTTAATACACTTGTAGTGTAAATCACACAAACCAGCTTTGTATGCTTTTATGAAGTAGCATGTCATTCTAGCTTGTTTTCTTTCCATTTCAGCATGTTTTTGGTGATGTTTTGCCATGTCATGACTCTATTTTGGTTTGGTTTGGTTGGCCCTTGCATGCTCCATACACTTGTAGTGTAGTTTCGTGAAATAGCCTAACATGCATCATGTTGTAACATGGCATTTTAGCATGCTTTTGGCTTAGCTATGAGAAGACTTTGTTCATGTTTTAGCATGTTTAAAGTCTAATTTGTGTTGTCTTGGCCATGCATGACTTGCTTTGTATAGCTGTGGTTCAACCTAGCTTGTTAGCTTTATGTGTTGAGTCCTCTAGCATGCATTACTTGGACTATTTCAATGATTTAGCATCATTTATTATGTGATTTCAGTCCATGTAGTGTGGCCATACACTTGCATCTTTCACTCATTCAATGTGTTGGAGGGTTTCCCCCTTTATGCCTTAACATGAATCATTGCGTATGCCTTCATGCCATAGCTTGTGAGCTCTCATTTCAATGTTTATTTGGGGTTATTTTGCCGTGATATAACTCTGATTTTTATTGTTTAAGTCATTCCATGCTTGGTCTTAATAGGTGTAGTGTAATCTACCTTATTTGCGTTGTTTGAATCATGCCTTATGCCCTTCATGCTAGCATGTTTTGGCTTACTTCCATGCAAGTTTTAGACTCATTCTAACACGTATTAGGACTGTTTTGGGTTTCCTTGGTCACATGCTTCATGTTTTGTATACTTGTATTACAAGTGCCCTTGTTTGCCTCAAGCTTTGAGCATCATTGCATGCTTCATTTGTGTTGTGTACATGATTTGGCATCACTTAACATGACATTTCAGAGCTTATAGCATTGCCATGTGTGGACGCGCCCGAACGTCCCGGGAGAATCCCGTTTTGTTCATTAGCCTCCCTACAGTTCGGACTCAAATGTCACGGTTCTGAATCTAATCTCGCAAAGTGCAATGCAAGACCGATAAATCACCAAAGAGTCCAATCCGGCAAGTCGTTTTAAAAAATGGATTTTTAGAAAGAAGTGCCAAACATGAACTGCTTTGCTAGATACAAAGTCGCCACCTAAATATTTATTTTGGGGAATTTCGGAAACCCTGACTCGCTGCCTAAGGTCACGTGTCCGTCATCACCAAAGTTGCCTCAGCTCGGGAACTTGGGTACGAGAGGAGAAGGTCATCTATGAGCACCCCCACTCGCCCGATCAAAGATCGGCCTGTACTAAGCATGATATCTTGTTTTTGAAAACACATATGTTCTTATTCCGGTTAATTAGCTAGAATTACTATGTGATGCGCACAACACACAAGTATAGACTAGATCGCCTAATTTGGAACAAAGCATCGCATAAGGGTTTGAATGTGCTACTCGCAAATAGGCTAAGGCGTTGATTTTGCCACCCTCAAGAGGGCTTAAGAAAACAGGATTTTGCCACCTCAAGTGGGCTTAAAACTCGCATTTCGATGAATTGTTCCAATTCAAGTAATCCAACCTTCACCCACAGGCATTCGGGCAGTTATATCACTTAAGCAGTTAGCCTCATGAAAAGTATGCTATCATGGCAACACTCACACTCATGCAAGATGCTAAAACATAAACACTCACCGAGTACTCTGAGCCAAAACAGAAACTAGTTAGTAATCAATGCATGATCCTAGTTATGTTAAGATGGCTAATGCAACACATGCAAAATACAACTAGAAATAGGCTCGGCTATCCTAAGATGTCATGTGAAATGCAACACTTGATACATGTATTAAAATTGGGATTGAAATACAATGCAGTTAGTATGATACGCCGAGCCCGGTGCATGCAATATAGATGAATGAATGCACACATGCAAGCATAAGGTATGCTAAACAAAATATGCCCTAATACTAGACATCGTAAGCTAGTAAATAAAAGGGAGAAAGGCGTGGGGTTAGAAGACATGCATCACACACACGCACACTTATTACAACAAATGTGGCCTCTCGATGGAGGGTCCGAATAAATAATACAGAACCAACTAATTAACTAACTATTCTAGCTAATTAATTATTACAAAACAAGTTGAAACAAATTACTATTCTAAGTTAACAAAGCACTGAAATGGCCTCATGACGAGATATGCATGCATGCTCGAATCGCCTCGCTCGGAAATCCATCGCGATGCCCCAACTTGCCTCTGTTTGCAACTATTTTCAGAACACTTCACCAAGTTCCACAATGCTTCAACTCCACCTAGGAGACCTCTAGGGATGTTGCCGACCAGTTGTTGGGGAGGGACACCACCTGCCGGCCACGTTTCTTGCTGAAAAACCAGAGAAAGTGTTTGGCCAGCTAGTAATACTAGTCGGCCGACCAGTTTTGCTGCACTTCTTTCAGTTTGCTGCAACAGAGAGCAAGAAAGGGCATGGCAATGTATTTGCAAGATATGTGTGCACAACCACCCTCCCTATCATTTCATAAGCTCAAGGGAGTGTGGTTCTCGACCTTCGGACCACTAATCACGCATCTCGATGCATGATGGCCGAGAGGTGAAGTTGCATAATTCAATATGAAAATGAATGCACAAGTAAACACAGAAGGCCTAAATCTCTATCATGTAAGATTAAGAGCGTCGGCGACCGAGAATTGAGGCACGTTTCATCACTTCAAGTATGAAACGTCCTCGTTTCTCGTGTTTGGACTAAACACCTATTTCAAACACAATGCAACAAGTGGCATGGAACATAGCATACTCAATGCAAGGAACAAGCACACTCAATGCTAAGCAACAAAATGGCATACACAATGCGAATGACAACCTAGCATACTCAATTCAAGGTAAGGTGGCATACTCGATGCAAAGTATATGGCATACGCAATGCAACGGACAACATAGCATGCAAACAACATGCAATCAATCATGCTCAATGGACTTAAATTAAAGTGGACAGACCTCAACCATGCCCAAATAGAGGCCATTGGTGATAAAATAAAGGAATGGAAGTAAAAGAAATGCATGCACGTGTATTGGCTCACCAATTAGGCATAAGAACACAACTCTCAAAAGGCATTGAAAGGATGAAACATGGAGTACAATGGCATATGTTCCAGCACTGAAATGTCATGCTAAATGACTTCAAATCATGCAAACAACTCACGTGATGCATGTTGCAAGGCTTAAGCATCAAAGCTAGTGAAATGTATTACACTAGAGGCATGCAAGACAATGCTCAAATGGCCAAACCAGCCCCAAACAGACGTTATACAGGCCAAAACAGTAGCCAAAATGGATTGAGATGATGGCTTCAAAGGCAAGAAAATGAGGCACATGCAATGGCTCACAAACAAGGCATAAAGGGGCAACTCTCAATTACATTGAAGAAGTGATAAACATGAGAGTATGGCAAAGATATAAGCTTTGAAATATCATTTAAAATGATGCCAAGGCATTCAAACATCACAAGTACAGCATGGTAGAGGCCTCAAAACTCAAGACTAGCCAAGGCATTTGCACTATAGTTATGCAATGCATGAAGCATATGGCCAATACAACCCAAAATCGTCCTAAACCATGCCAAAACAATGACAAAACATGTATGGAGCAAAGCCAAAACAAGCTAGCATGAAGGGTCAAAACATGGAGTACGTAAGGCCAATAAGGAGGTTTACACTACACCTACCAAAGCCAAGTGTGTGATGACTTAACCAACAAAAACCAGAGTTATGACATGTCAAATGATGGCCAAAAACCTACTAAAATGGAGCCAATACATGCTAGAAAGACATGCTACTTTGCAAGGCTACAAGTAGGTTTACACTACAAGTATAAGAAGCATGCAAGAGGTGACCAAGACAGACCAAAACAGAGTCATGGAAGGTCTGGAAAGTCCAAAAAAGATGCTTGAAAAGAGTTAACATAATCCACAAAAAGATGCTACTTTATAGCGCTGATAAGGCATGGCATGGACAGACAAGGAGGGAAGGCTATCCCCTCCCATTTGGGACCTCAAAACAAGCTTTTTACCACTGAAAATCCTATGGATTTCAGTGGTTCTAAGGCCACGAAAAGTTGTTTTGAAAGGACTTAGAAGATGGCTCAAAAGTTATACAAGTCAAGGAGCAAAAGGGAGGAAACACCTTCTAGCCAAACAAGGCACAAACCAACACTTTGAGGACTGAAAAAAAGAGTTTTCTTCAGTTTAAAACCAAGCCAAAAATAGTTTATAAGTGTGGCAAAACAAGCATGCAAGAATGGCCAAGATAGTGTACAAAAATGAGCTTAAAAGTGGGAGATGCTTACCCTTGAAGCACAGTTGCAAAACAACCACTTTTCTGAGCCAAACAACCTTCAATTAGCCCAAAAATCAGTTCCAAGAGACCTCAGCCCATGGATATGACACTTTGATGAAGGATGCCTAGGCCAACTAGTTATATTTCTCTACTTCTATGCCCTTCTATGCACAA
Source organism: Camellia sinensis (assembly GCF_055761805.1). Taxonomy (NCBI): domain Eukaryota; kingdom Viridiplantae; phylum Streptophyta; class Magnoliopsida; order Ericales; family Theaceae; genus Camellia; species Camellia sinensis. Next base: position 39,162,089 of record NC_138961.1, on the reverse strand, counting down.
AAAGGGAAGAGAGAGTGAACTATAGAGAGAGAGGCAGAGATTTAGGTCTGAAAATTCTAGAGAGAGAGGAGTTTTTAGAGAGAGAGGCTCCCAAACTTGCTCAAGAAGTTCTCCCTTTGCAAAATTGGAGATATGGCTCATATATAGCAAAAAGCAAGAGTTGGTTCGAAATATCTGTTTATGGAACAACTGCAGGTTGTGGAAGACAGCTGGAGGGAAAATATCGTCAAAAAATCTGAGTTTGGGACCTGCCAGCCACTTTTCTGGTCGGCCAAGCAATTTTTCTGGTTGGCTGACCACTTTTCTGGTCGGCCAGTTACTTTTTCTGGTCGGCCAACCACTTTTCTACTTTCCAAGTCCAACTTCAAATGTGTATAACTTCTTCATCTGGACCCCTTTTCAGGTCATTCTTGTGTCCAAATTGAAGCCCCAGAAGTAAGCTTTCCAATGGTGGTAGACTTGCGTCAAAATGCAAATTGTCTAAACAGTTATTCCTGTTTTGGTGAAGCCGCGCAGTTTTTATCCTACCCGGATTCATGTCGAACTTCTCCCAAACTAGTTTTCTTCTCTCCTTTCCTCTTTTCTTAAACTCCAAACCCCTAAACAAAGTATTTTGAAAGATTTTTCAAAGATTTCATCTCTCTTTCATTCATTTCCACTTTGTCCTTGCTCGGTTTACCGAAAATCGTGACGTTTAACAAAATGCTGGTGTTGGAACATCGTAGAAACTTTATTTTCAAAACATTTTGAAAGAGAAGGTTTCATGGTCTAAAATCTTTTGATCAAGATTGTTTTGGTCCAAAAGGGGTATGAAGTTGAGATTTGTCTCTCTCCTTGCGAAGAAACTGAACTTTTGCCCTGCACACATTTCTCTACCAAGTAAACCATCAGTAGTGCCCAAGTCTTAAGGGTGGTAAAAAATGGGGTGTCTATAGTTGCCCCTTTTTGACAGAACTCGGAAGTCAAGAAGTGACGGGAGTGAATGTCAAAGCCCAGAGATGACTCATTTTTGACCAGGCCAAAGACTTGGACAAACAAACAAAATACAGATGTAGTTGGTTGAACCCGCAGGTTGCCTACGTATCCTTTTGCAAGGAATCAAACTAGCGTAGTTCAGGGGCACGATGCAAAATGTTATGCAGGAAGATTTTGAAAATTGGACTTATACGCTGCGCGAAGCTGGTTTGATAATTCAGGATTTATGCAATGCTACGCAATGTAATAGCTAGGAAGTGAAGGTACCTTACAGGGGCAATTGGCAATGACCTACCTCATGCTGCTGAGGACTTTCCCCTTCTTCTCGATTGAACCGCAGGTACTACTTTTCTCCCTGACTATGGTTGCAACTTTCCCTATTCTCTAACAGGGTGACAGCCTAGGTTGGTTTAGTATCTAGAATTGAGGCGCATACACATGCTATCTCAATCTATGGGGCTACCATACAGATTTCAAGTCGAGGATATACCCCTGGGTATTTAAACCAGACTTTAGTCTCGAAAATCCTGAACCTTTGCATTCTATGCATGAGCCATTCGAACTCTAGCTTCCACCGTCTCAGTTGGTCTTCTAAGAACTCACCGCAAACACAAGCAGGTGGCTATACTAGACCACTAGAAGTCGTTCGGGCACGACAAACACCAAAGGAATTGCACCTTTAGAGGATTAAGGTCTCCTAGACCAGAATAAAACAGATATGATGCAATGGATATAATAGATAGAGCAATAGATGCAAATGGGGTAACACACTCCAACCACGCAGCACTCGTGAGAGGGGGAAGAACAAAGAAAACCAATCAGGAGCGCGTTCGACACAATCGAAGATAAATTCCAAACATGCTGAAATCGTGTGAGGAAGGGGACACTCTAACCATGCTGAAATCGTGAGAAGAGGTCTGAAAACAACCGCCTAGGTGCATACACAATGCAACCTGAGATGAATTCCAAACACGCTAAAATCATGTGAGGAAGGGGACACTCTAACCACGCTGAAATTGTGAGAAGAGGCCTGAAAACAACCGCCTAGGTGCATACACAACGCAAGCTGAGATGAATTCCAAACACGCTGAAATCATGTGAGGAAAAGAACACTCTAACGCTGAAATCGTGAGAAGAGGCTCAAAAACAAAATGCCCAAGCGTGTACACGACGTAACCTAAGATAAATTCCAAACACGCTGAAATCGTGTGAGGAAATGGACACTCTAACCACGCTGAAATAGTAAGAAGAGGCCTGAAAACAAAACGCCCAAGTGTGTACACGACACAACCTGGGATAAATTCCAAACACGCAGAAATCGTGTGAGAAAAGGGACACTCAAACCATGTTGAAATCGTGAGAGGAGGTCCGTAAACAAACCGCCCAGGTGCGTACACGACGCAGCTTGAGATAAATTCTAAACACGCTGAAATCGTGTGAGGAAATGGACACTCAAACCACGCTGAAATCATGATAAGAGGTCCGAAAACAAACCGCCCAGGTACGTACACGACGTAACCTGAGATAAATTCCAAACAGGCTGAAATCGTGTAAGGAAAAGGAAACTCAAACCACGCTGAAATCGAGAGAAAAGGCCTGAAAAAAAAACGCTCAAGCGCGTACACGACGCAACATGGGATGAATTCCAAACATGCTGAAATCGTGTGAGGAAAGGGACACTCTAACCACGCTAAAATCGTGAGAGGAGGTCCAAAAACAACCGCCCAGGTACGTACACAACACAACCTGAGATGAATTCCAAACACGCTGAAATCGTGCGACGAAAGGGACACTCAAACCACGCTGAAATCGTGAGAAGAGGTCCGAAAACAAACCGCCTAGGTGCGTACACGATGCAACTTGAGATAAATTCCAAACACGTTGAAATCGTGTGAGGAAAGGGACACTCAAACCACGCTGAAATCGTGAGAAGAGGCCTAAAAACAAAACGCCCAAGCGCGTACACGACGCAACCTGGGTTGAATTCCAAACAGGCTTAAATCGTGTGAGGAAATGGACACTCAAACCACGTTGAAATCGTGAGAGGAGGTCCGGAAACAACCGCCTAGGTATGTACACAACACAACCTGAGATGAATTCCAAATACGCTGAAATTGTATAAGGAAATGGACACTAAAACGACGCTGAAATCGTGAGAAGAGGGTCGAAAACAAACTGCTCTGGTGCGTACACGACGTAACCTGAGATAAATTCCAAACACGCTAAAATCGTGTGAGGAAAGGGACACTCTAACCACGTTGAAATCGTGAGAGGAGGTCAGAAAACAACCGCCCAGGTGTGTACACAACGCAACCAGAGATGAATTCCAAGCACGCTGAAATCGTGTGAGCAAAGGGACACTCTAACCACGCTGAAATTGTGAGAGGAGGTAAGAAAACAAACCGCCCCGGTGCGTGGACGACACAACCTGAGATGAATTCCAAACACGCTGAATTCATGTGAGGAAATGGACACTCAAACCATGCTAAAATCGTGAGAAGAGGCCTGAAAACAAAACGCCCAAGTGCGTACACGACGCAACCTGGGTTAAATTCCAAACATGCTGAAATCGTGTGAGGAAAGGGACACTCAAACCACGCTGAAATCGTGAGAGGAGGTTCGAAAATAAACCGCCCAGGTGCGTACACAAAGCAATTTGAGATAAATTCTAAACACGCTGAAATCGTGTGAGGAAAGGGACACTCAAACCACGCTGAAATCATGATAGGAGGTCCGAAAACAAACCACCCAGGTGCGTACACGACGTAACCTGAGATAAATTCCAGACACGCTGAAATCGTGTGAGGAAAGGGAAACTCAAACCACGTTGAAATCGTGAGAAAAGGCTTGAAAACAAAACGCCCAAGCGCATACACGACGCAACCTGGGATGAATTCCAAACACGGTGAAATCGTGTGAGGAAAGGGACACCCTAACCACGCTAAAATCGTGAGAGGAGGTCCAAAAACAACCGCCCAGGTACGTACACAACACAACCTGAGATGAATTCCAAACACGCTGAAATCGTGTGAGGAAAGGGACACTCAAACCACGCTGAAATCGTGAGAAAAGGTCCGAAAACAAACCGCCCAGGTGCGTACATGATGCAACCTGAGATAAATTCCAAACACGCTAAAATCCAATGAGGAAAGTGACACTCAAACCACGCTGAAATCGTGAGAAGAGCCCATAAAACAAAACGCCCAAGCGCATACACGACGCAACCTGGGATGAATTCCAAACACGCTGAAATCGTGTAAGGAAATAAGACACTCAAAGCACGCTGAAATCGGGAGAAGAGGTCCGAAAACAAACTGCCTTGCTGCGTACGCGACGTAACTTGAGAAAAATTCCAAACATGCTGAAATTGTGTGAGGAAAGGGACACTCTAACCATGCTAAAATCGTGAGAGGAGGTCCGCAAACAACCGCCCAGGTGTGTACACAACGCAACCTGAGATGAATTCCAAACACGCTGAAATCGTGTGAGCAAAGGGACACTCTAACCACGCTGAAATCGTGAGAGGTGGTTAGAAAACAAACTGCCCAGTGCATACACAACGCAACCTGAGATGAATTTCAAACACGCTGAATTCATGTGAGGAAAGGGACACTCAAACCATGCTGAAATCGTGAGAAGAGACCTGAAAACAAAACGCCCAAGTGCGTACACGACGCGACCTGGGATAAATTTGAAACACGCTGAAATCGTGTGAGGAAAGGGAAATTCAAACCACGTTGAAATCGTGAGAGGAGGTTCAAAAACTTACTGCCCAGGTGCGTACATGACGCAACCTGAGATAACTTCGAAACACACTGAAATCGTGTGAGGAAAGGGACACTCAAACCACGCCGAAAACAACAAAGGAGGTCCGAAAACAAACCGCCTAGGTGCGTACACGACGCAACCTGAGATAAATTCGAAACACGCTGAAATCGTGTGAGGAAAAGGACACTCAAACCACGCTGAAATCGTGAGAAAAGGCCTGAAAACAAAACGCCCAAGCGCGTACACAACGCAACCTGGGAAGAATTCCAAACATGTTGAAATCGTGTGAGGAAAGGGACACTCTAACCTTGCTAAAATCGTGAGAGGAGGTCCAAAAACAACTGCCCAGGTTCGTATACAACACAACCTGAGATTAATTCCAAACACGCTGAAATCATGTGAGGAAAGGGGCACTCAAACCACGCTAAAATCTTGAGAAGAGGTCTAAAAACAAACCGCCCAGGTGCGTACACGATGCAACCTGAGATAAATTCCAAACACGCTGAAATCGTATGAGGAAAGAGACACTCAAACCACGCTAAAATTGTCAGAAGAGGCCTGAAAACAAAACGCCCAAGCGCGTACATGACGCAACCTGGGATGAATTCCAAACACGCTGAAATCGTGTGAGGAAATGGACACTCAAACCACGCTGAAATCGTGAGAGGAGGTCCGGAAACAACCGCCTAGGTACGTACACAACACAACCTGGGATGAATACCAAACACGCTGAAATCGTGTAAGGAAAGGGACACTCAAACCATGCTGAAATCGTGAGAAGAGGTCCGAAAACAAACCGCCCTGGTGCGTACACGACGTAACCAGAGATAAATTCCAAACATGTTAAAATCGTGTGAGGAAAGGGATACTCTAACCCCGATGAAATCGTGAGAGGAGGTCCGAAAACAAGCGCCCAGGTGTGTACACAACGCAACCTGAGATGAATTCCAAGCACGCTGAAATTGTGTGAGCAAAGGGACACTCTAACCATGCTGAAATCATGAGAGGAGGTCAGAAAACAAACCGCCCCGACGCGTACACGACGCAACCTGAGATGAATTCCAAACACGCTGAATTCATGTGAGGAAAAGGACACTCAAACCATGTTGAAATCGTGAGAAGAGGCCTGAAAACAAAATGCCCAAGTGCGTACATGATGCAACCTTGGATAAATTCCAAACACGCTAAAATCGTGTGAGGAAAGAGACGCTCAAACCACGCTGAAACCGTGAGAGGATGTTTGAAAACAAACCGCCCAGGTGCGTACACGACGTAACTTGAGATAAATTCTAAACACGCTGAAATCGTGTGAGGAAAGGGACACTCAAACCACGCTGAAATCGTGTGAGTAGGTCTGAAAACAAACCGCCTAGGTGCGTACACGACGTAACCTGAGATAAATTCCAAACACGCTGAAATCGTGTGGGGAAAGGGAAACTCAAACAACGCTGAAATCGTGAGAAAATTCTTGAAAACAAAACGCCCAAGCGCGTACACGACGCAACCTGGGATGAATTCCAAACACGCTGAAACCGTGTGAGGAAAGGGACACTCAAACCACGCTAAAATCGTGAGAGGAGGTCCAAAAACAACCGCCCAGGTACGTACACAACACAACCTGAGATGAATTCCAAACATGCTGAAATCGTGTGAGGAAATGGACACTCAAACCACGCTGAAATCGTGAGAAGAGGTCCGAAAACAAACCGCCCAGGTGCATACACGATGCAACCTGAGATAAATTCCAAACATGCTGAAATCCTGTGAGGAAAGGGACACTCAAACCACACTGAAATCGTGAAAAGAGGCCTGAAAAAAAAATGCCCAAGCGCGTACACGGCGCAACCTGGGATGAATTCCAAATACGCTTAAATCGGGTGAGGAAAGGGACACTCAAACCACGCGGAAACCGTGAGTGTAGGTCCGGAAATAACCACCTAGGTACGTACACAACATAACCTGAGATGAATTGCACACACGCTGAAATCGTGTAAAGAAAAGGACACTCAAACCACTCTGAAATTGTGAGAAGAGGTTCGAAAACAAACCGCCCAGGTGCGTACATGACGTAACCTGAGATAAATTCCAAACACGTTGAAATCATGTGAGGAAAGTGACACCCTAACCACGCTGAAATCGTGAGAGGAGGTCCGAAAACAACCGCCCAGGTGTCTACACAACGCAACCTGAGATGAATTTCAAACATGCTAAAATCGTGTGAGCAAAGGGACACTCTAACCACGCTGAAATTGTGAGTGGAGGTCAGAAAACAAACCGCCCAAGTGTGTACACGACGCAACCTGAGATGAATTCCAAACACGCTGAAATCATGTGGGGAAAGGGACACTCAAACCACGCTGAAATCGTGAGAAGAGGCTTGAAAACAAAACACCCAAGTGTGTACACGACGCAACCTGGGATAAATTCCAAACACACTGAAATCGTGTGAGGAAAGGGACACTCAAACCACGCTGAAATCGTAAGAGGAGGTTCGAAAACAAAAATCCCAGGTGCATACACGACGCAACCTGAGTTAAATTCTAAACACGCTGAAATCGTGTGAGGAAAGGGACACTCAAACCATGCTGAAATCATGATAGGAGGTCCGAAAACAAACTGCCCAGGTGCGTACATGACGCAATCTTAGATAAATTCCAAACACGCTGAAATCGTGTAAGGAAAGGGGCACTCAAACCACGCTGAAATTGTGAGAAATGGCCTAAAAACAAAACGCCCAAGTGCGTACACGACGTAACCCGGGATGAATTCCAAACACACTGAAATCGTATGAGGAAAGGAACACTCTAACCACGCTAAAATCGTGAGAGGAGGTCCAAAAATAACCACCCAGGTACGTACACAACACAACCTGAGATGAATTCCTAACACGCTGAAATCGTGTGAGGAAAGGGACACTCAAACCACGCTGAAATCGTGAGAAGAGGTCCAAAAACAAACCGCCCAGGTGTGTACATGATGCAACCTGAGATAAATTCCAACCACGTTGAAATCGTGTGAGGAAAGGGACACTCAAACCACACTGAAATCGTGAGAAGAGGCCTGAAAACCGAACGCCCAAGTGCGTACACGACGCAACCTGGGATGAATTCCAAACACGCTGAAATCGTGTGAGGAAAGGGACACTCAAACCACGCTGAAATCGTGTGAGGAAAGGGACACTCAAACCATGCTGAAATCGTGAGAAGAGGCCTGAAAACAAAACGCCTAAGCGCGTACACGACGTAACCTGGGATGAATTCCAAACACGCTGAAATACTGTGAGGAAAGGGACACTCAAACCACCCTGAAATCGTGAGAGGAGGTTCGGAAACACCCGCCTAGGTACGTGCACAACACAACCTGAGATGAATTCCAAACACGCTGAAATCGTGTGAGGAAAGGGACACTCAAACTACGCTGAAATCGTAAGAAGATGTCTGAAAACAAACCGCCCAGGTGCGTACACGACGTAACCTGAGATAAATTCTAAACACGCTGAAATCGTGTGAGGAAACGGACATTCAAACCACGCTGAAATCGTAAGAGGAGGTCTGAAACAAACTATGTGGCGCGTGCTCAGCACAACTTGAGAAAGTCCCGGAGGACAACGATCCCAAACACAGCTCGGCGTAAAAGGATAAATGGTACAAGATAGCACGAGATGCAAATAAACGCAATAAGTGTGATGATACAGTACATGTTACAAGTAATGTAGAGCTTGATGTTTAGGGAATGCAATAAACAAATGAAGCGGCACTTTAGAAAGCACCTCATGGAGTGAGTGGTGGTAAACCGCTTTACTCTAACGGGGATCTCCCCTCCATTGTGTTCCTCGAACACTTACCTTCAACTCACAGTACAAAGGTCCTGAAATACTGGCAAGGGGTAGCTTTTGCATGCAGAAACCACAAATGCCGTTTTCTTTCCTGATCATATTCACAACTTTCCCTCATTGTAAACATAGCCAAGATAACTTTGACGGGGAATGGTACTCAGGGAGAGCACTTCTGATCACCATTCTGGCCTGAAACAGTCAACACAGTATTCTGTTCACTTTGAACACACAGCTTGTATCAGCACACTGCTCATTCTGAACATGTAGCTCATAACACAATATTCGGTTTATTCCGACACACAGCTCATACAAGACACTGCTCATTCTGAACATACGAGATGCAATGACGGAACTTGCAGAAGTTGAAACAAACTCAGATGCCTGACATTTTCCCTCTTTTCTTTTGCTTTGCAGCCCGGAACTTTCATAGCTTTAGATAGGTTCTGGTTTTACTATTCTGACATGGCCTGGGTTGAACCCTGCAGTTTTATGAAAGAACCAATCTTGTTTTGCACAAATGTTAAGAATGGCACAGCACTCCTGAGCACAAAACGATTCATTTTGAAATTGAGAAATGAGTTTTTAACTGGGTATTGAGCCTACAACTGATCGCAGCAAAAAATGACTCAACAAAGGAAAACAAAAGGTAAACAACCTAAACACATTGAGAAACACTCGAAACGACTTAAAACAAGAATCGAGACAAACAAAAACAAGAGACACGACACTCAGATGTGTTCCAATGGCGAGAGACCTCTCAATTCGTGAGGAGCCAGCTTCTTCGGGTATTGTTTCCCACCCTTTCTCATTTGTGATTCTCACATCACTCGGCCCTCAGGCTCTGTTTTTCTAAAAAAGCCTTTTACTCACTTTTCCTTTCAGCGCACATCTCTCTATTCTTCAATCTCTCATTTTTTTTATCCCTCCCCTGGGTGGCTGATGGATAAGCAGGAAGTTGTGGGCTCTTGCCCCTGGTATTCTACCAGACTCTTATTCTTATTCACAACAGTGAGTTTCTCCCACAGAGGGGTTGCAATGTGACCAGACGCACAGCAGATCTGTAACTTACATCGGTTGATGATGCTGTGCTGGGGAGTTTGGACGTGATCAGATCTGGCCCAGATAAGGGAGTGGAATATCTTGCCCCATTCCAGTTCGTGCTTCGCACTTGGCTTAATACCTCGTTGCTTGGAGGATGAGAGAGCTTTCAGCCTTTGCTATCAGCTTCAGTGGTGCCCTTTTCCGGCAGGTATGATGCCCTTTCTGGCAAGTGTGTTGATAAAGGGGAAAAGACAGAAAACATGACTCAACTGTGCCCCTAATTCATCATTTTGACCATTTTTTTTTTGTTTTTTTTTTGCTTTTGCTAAAACAATTTTAACCAAAATGAGAGTTAGATTAACACGCTTGTTCAATTTTCTGATTTAAAATCATACAAGTCAGGTTATGAGCACTGAAAATTTCCTTTTTTGGGTCTAAGAGATGGTCCAGTTTTAGAAAAATGGAATAATTTTCGAAAGAATTAGTCAACCTCATTAAAAGTTCTCAAAAACTATTTTTGCAAATGGCCACTGCTTGACCAACGCAGGATTTACTCTTGAGATGCACAACCACATATCCAAAACAATGGAAAATTACCCCTTGTCTAAACGGCACTGCATGGCAACTGAAAGTTGCCCCTAGTCTGAATAGCACTGCATGGCAACGGAAAGTTGCCCCTAGTCTGAATAGCGCCGCAGCACGTGGCAACCAGTCCTCATAGTGACAATTACAACCAAATTCTCGGATACAGAGAAGACAAAGATGACCAGAACCATCACATGGACACAGTCAAATTTGAAATGTTTTACGGCTGGACTTCAGAATGAAGTTGCCTACGTATCCCAAACATAGGAATCAAGCCTTACGTAGTTCGGGATTAAGGTACACTCAGGTATTAACCTCTCCTTTTGCGCTCTACCTTTTGCTAAGGCCGCCCTTCCGGGTTTTCAACCTTGCGAGCTATGTTCTTTTTTTCTTTTCAATTCTTTTCTTCTTTTTTCTTTTTCATATTTTCTTTTCATTTTCTTCATTTTTCTTCTTTTCTTTTTTTCTTTTGTTCTTTTTCTTCTTTTTCTTGCTCTAACTTTTTCCTGGGTCGCCCTTTCGGGTTTTCGGCCCAGCGAGCCTCTTAAGGGTAAAAGTTTAGCTTTGTCCATGTTGAATGGTTTGAGATCTCGGAGCCATCTGAATCCAAGAGAATGGCTGTTGTTCGCTGATGATGTAGAAGTCCATCCAATGGAAGGTGAATTTGCCCCTAGTGTTGTGGATAGGAACATGGTTGTCCTTTAGCAATACTTTCTTCTTTCCCCCTTCTAGGATTTGGCATTCTTGCCAGTCTTCCCTAGTTTGCAGAAAAGACTCATCTTTGACTCTTCGAGTGCATCTGACATTTTTTCCCCTAGTTCAAGGGCTGCTTTTGATCTAACTTCGCAAGCTTCCTTTGATCACATCTGATATTCTCGCCCCTAGTTCATAGGCTACTTCTGATCCAGCCACACGGGCCTTACATTGTGGTTGACCGTTGAACATTCTGAATTAAGGTTCAAGGTTTGGAAGCAAAGGGGTTGAGTCTCGAGGCTGAGAGCGATCCTAAGTTGCACAATCTCAAGAGCAATTTCACACAGGTCTTCGCAAGACCGCACAAAACATTTTTTTGAAATCTTTTAAGAAAGCGACAAATCGCTCTCGCTGAAGACAATGTAGAACCAATCTGGATCAAGCCAGGATCCTTCTCAGTACTCACATTAACAAGCACGATTTCATTCATTAAGGGCTTAGCACGCCTCTCTTTGTCTCATTTGGTCAAATTTTGCAAATCCCGAGGAATTCTTTCATCTTTGTTTTCACCACAGTGTTCAAAAAGTTTTGAAAAACTTAGGACAATGCAATGATTTGAAGGCATAGAAGAGCAGGTGAAATGTACTGTCGTTTCATTCGAGTTTACTGGCTCAACAGGCTCAAAGCAGAAACAAGCACAAAAGTATGAAAACCGTGACTGTTTCATTCAGATCTTCTGGTGTAACTGTCTCCACGGCAGAAACAGACTCAAAAGAATACGAAAAGACAAACACAAAACAAAATAGTGATATCCAAGGTAACGCCCCTGGAATCACTCGACTCCTACGCAACAGGACTGACTTGATACAACAAGACAGACCCAACTGACATAGTGCAAAAAGACTGACTATATACAAAACAACAAAACTGACTGAATACCCAAGTCAGAAAGTGCAAAACTAGCATTCGTAAATGCTCAAAATCATGCGTGCCATACGCCACATCTGAAGTAAACTGATTGCCGCCCGCAGGTGGTTTATCCCCGATCACATAATCACATTATCCCCCAAGTTCACCGGTCCAGTGTCGATAGACTTTCCAGAGCTTGGCGCGGAAATGACCCCATCGTCAATCAGATCTTGTATTTCGTGACGAAGACGAAAACACATGTCAATATCATGGCCGGCTTGTTGATGAAAGGCACAATACTTAGCCAGGTTGTGGGAAAGAGGAAGTTTGTCTAGTAATGGCCGTGGCTCCAGGGGCTTCAGATCCCCCTTTTCGATCAGGACCCTCAGGGCCGTTGACAGAGACATGTACAGTGGGTTGAACACCCTTTGGTCCCGAGGTGGGTATTCGGCAGGTTGTGAGCTGGTTGCGTTGGATGTACTGACGAAAGGGTCGGTAGGTGCTGACTTTTGATTATCTCTTCTGAGTGTAGGATTGGAGCTGCTTCTGAGTGTAGGATTGGAGCTAAAAGGGGTATTTCTGGTACGACACCCCTTGTCTCGGCTTGCCCCTTGATCTAGACTGCCCCCAACTTGAGTGGCAAAAGTATCATCCATAGTTTTTGCAACCACTGTAACCACTTGCTGTTTGTTCAGTCCCTCGGCTTTCGAAGCCTCAACAGCCCACTGAAGGTGTTCATGGGGACTAATGTCTGCCCCAATGTTGTTCTTACCACTGGCCTCCACTTTGTCAGGAGACTGGCCTTCTTCCGATGCAGCTAGTCCCAAGATTGGGGAGCCCTTTGGTGTGAAATCCTTGGTAGGTGATGTGGTTGATGATGGAGCCAAAACTCCACAGGCTAAATTTGCCACTATTCTTTGAAGATCTTCAATCATCCTCATCAGCTCAGAAGTGGGGGGTTCATGGGTTTGAGATGATTGGGATTCCGAGACTAGATGTATGGTAGGTGCCCCAGATGGGTGTTGCATTTCGACATCGGTCTCACCCTGCATGGAGATTCCCTAGGTTAACGCTGCTACCATGGCCACAACCTCTTCCAAACACTGTGCCATCACGGTCTGCTAAGTTTGGACGAAGGTGATACGACTAGTGACTGACGGATCAGATGAACCAGTAAGCCTGGACTGGCCTTTCTTTAACTTGCCTCAGCGAAGGAAAATACTGGCTGCTCTAAAGTGAATCTTTGAACGGAACGAGAAAACAGGCAGCATTTCAGCCCAATTTCACCAGAACAGATATAAGCATAACTGAATAACTATATTCGATCACTGATCACTGCTCTCCAAATTACTGCCCCAAAACTGAATCTGATACCTGCAGATATAACTGATTCTCAAATACCGATGCCTGTAGGCCTGATACCCAGACTTGTAAGCTGATACGTGCAACTTGTAGAGACACACTCTAACATCACATAGCAAGCAAGTGAGAACCAAAAACACCCCTATGGAGGGGTAGGATTTCCCTGTTCTATTTTGTCAGGAGCTATGGTTTCACTACGCACACAACGGTTTCAAACAACCTATAATCAGGTAAGCAACCTATCCTAGTTTGGGATGGTCACTATGGATTCCAAATATGCACTAGGTTGAATGGTCAAAAAGGGTGGCCCGATAAAAATCGGGGTTTGCATTCCCATCGTGGCAGAGCCCGTAACCGGTCAGCCTTATGGCATGCTTCTCAAAGCGAGCCTCCGACAGATCGTTCAAGAATAGCAGATGGCAAACACGGTGTCCTAGGTGCACCAATACACATGTAATGCAAAGAAACACATAAGTGTAGTCAAAACAAGATATCATGAGTTCGAGTCAAGTTCTTGAAATTCCCAACAGAGTTGCCAGAAATTGTGGACGCGCCCGAACGTCCCGGGAGAATCCCATTTTGTTCATTGGGCTCACTACAATTCGGACTCAAATGTCATGGTTTTGAATCTAATCTCGCAAAGTGCAATGCAAGACCGATAAATCACCAAAGAGTCCAATCCAGCAAATTATTTTGAAAAACTGATTTTTAGAAAGAAGTGCCAAACATGAACTGCTTTGCCAGATACAGAGTCGCCACCTGAATATTTATTTTGGGAAATTTCGAAAACCCTGACTCGTTGCCTAAGGCCACGTGTCCGTCATCACCAAAGTTGCCTCGGCTCGGGAACTTGGGTACGAGAAGGAAAGGTCATCTATGAGCACCCCCACTCGCCCGATCAAAGATCGGCCTGTACTAAGCATGATAACTTGTTTTTGAAAACACATGTGTTCTTGTTCCAGTTAATTAGCTAGAATTACTATGTGATGCGCACAACACACAAGTATAGACTAGATCACCTAATTTGGAACAAAGCATCGCATAAGGGTTTGAATGTGCTACTTGCAAATAGACTAAGACGTGGATTTTGCCACCCTTAAGTGGGCTTAAGAAAACAGGATTTTGCCAACTCAAGTGGGCTTAAACCTTACATTTCGATGAATTGTTCCAATTCAAGTAATCCAACCTTCACCCACAGGCATTCAGGTAGTTATATCACTTAAGCAGTTAGCCTCATGACAAGTATGCTATCATGGCAACACTCACACTCATGCAAGATGCTAAAGCATAAACACTCGCCGAGTACTCCGAGCCAAAACAGAAACTAGTTAGTAATCAATGCATGATCCTAGTTGTGTTAAGATGGCTTATGCAACACATGCAAAATGCAACTAGAAATAGGCTCGGCTATCCTAAGATGTCATGTGAAATGAAACACTTGATACATGTATTTAAATTGGGATTGAAATACAATGCAGTTAGTACGATGCGCCAAGCCCGGTGCATGCAATATAGATGAATGAATGCACACATGCAAGCATAAGGTATGCTAAACAAAATATGCCCTAATACTAACCATCGTAAGCTAGTAAATAAAAGGGAGAAAGACGTGGGGCTAGAAGACATGCATCACACACACGTACACTTATTACAACAAATGTGCCCTCTCGAAGGAGGGTCCGAATAAATAATACAGAACTGACTAATTAACTAACTATTCTAGCTAATTAATTATTACAAAACAAGTTGAAACAAATAACTATTCTAAGTTAACAAAGCACTGAAATGGCCTCATGACAAGGGATGCATGCATGCTCGAATCGCCTCACTCGAAAATCCATAGCGACGCCGTAACTTGCCTCTGTTTGCAACTATTTTCAGAACACTTCACCAAGCTCCACAAAGCTTCAACTCCACCTAGGAGACCTCTAGGGATGCTGCCGGCCAGTTGTTGGGGAGGGAGACCACCTGCCGACCACTTTTCTTGCTGAAAAACCAGAAAAAGTGGTCGGCCAACTAGTAATACTGGTCGGCCGACCAGTTTTGCAACAATTCTTCCAGTTTGCTGCAACAGAGAGCAAGAAAGGGCATGTCAATATATTTGCAAGATATGTGTGCGCAACCACCCTCCTATCATTTCATAAGCTCAAGGGAGTGTGGTTCTCGACCCTCGGGCCACCAATCACGCATCTCGATGCATGATGGCCGAGAGATGAAGTTGCACAATTCAATATGAAAATGAATGCACAGTAAACACATAAGGCCTAAATCTCTATCATGTAAGATCAAGAGCGTCGGCGACCGAGAATTGAGGCACGTTTCATCACATCAAGTATGAAACGTCCCTCGTTTCTTGTGTTTGGACTAAGCATCTATTTCAAACACAATGCAACAAGTGGGATGGAACATAGCATACTCAATGCAAGGAACAAGCACACTCAATGCTAAGCAACAAAATGGCATACACAATGCGAATGACAGCCTAGCATACTCAATGCAAGGTAAGGTGGCATACTCGATGCAAAGTATATGGCATACGCAATGCAACAGTCAACATAGCATGCAAAAAACATGCAATCAATCATGCTCAATGGACTTAAATTAAAGTGGACAGACCTCAGCCATGCCCAAATAGAGGCCATTGGTGATAAAATAAAGGCATGGAAGTAAGAGAAATGCATGCACGTGTATTGGCTCACCAATTAGGCATAAGAACACAGCTCTCAAAAGGCATTGAAAGGATGAAACATGGAGTACAATGGCATATGTTCCAGCACTGAAATGTCATGCTAAATGACTTCAAATCATGCAAACAACTCATGTGATGCATGTTGCAAGGCTTAAGCATCGAAGCTAGTGAAATGTATTACACTAGAGGCATGCAAGACAATGCTCAAATGGCCAAACCAGTCCCAAACAGACCTTATACAGGCCAAAACAGTAGCCAAAATGGACTGAGATGATGGCTTGAAAGGGAAGAAAATGAGGCTCATGCCATGGCTCACAAACAAGGCATAAAGGGGCAACTCTCAAACACATTGAAGGAGTGATAAACATAAGAGTATGGCAAAGATATAAGCTCTGAAATATCATTTAAAATGATGCCAAGGCATTCAAACATCACAAGTATAGCATGGTAGAGGCCTCAAAACTCAAGACTAGCCAAGGCATTTGCACTATAGCTATGCAATGCATGAAGCATATGGCCAATACAACCCAAAATAGTCCTAGAACATGCCAAAAAAATGACAAAACATGCATGGAGCAAAGCCAAAACAAGCTAGCATGAAGGGTCAAAACATGGAGTATGTAAGGCCAATAAGGAGGTTTACGCTACACCTACCAAAGCCAAGTGTGTGATGACTTAACCAACAAAAATCAGAGTTATGGTATGTCAAATGATGGCCAAAAACCTACTGAAATGGAGCTAATACATGCTAGAAAGACATACTACTTTGCAAGGCCACAAGTAGGTTTACACTACAAGTATAAAAAGCATGCAAGATGTGACCAAGACAGACCAAAACAGAGTTATGGAAGGTCTAGAAAGTCACAAAAACATGCTTGAAAAGAGCTAACATAAGCCACAAAAAGATGCTACTTTATAGAGCTAACAAGGCATGGCATAGAGAGACAAGGAGGGGAGGCTATCCCCTCCCATTTGGGACCTCTAAACAAGCTTTTTACCACTGAAAATCCTATGGATTTCAGTGGTTCTATGGCCACAAAAAGTTGTTTTGAAAGGCCTTAGAAGATGGCTCAAAAGCTATACATGTCAAGGAGCAAAAGGGAGGAAACACATCCTAGCCAAACAAGGCACAAACCAACACTTTGAGGACTGAAAAACAGAGTTTTCTTCAGTTCAAAACCAGGCCAAAAATAGTTTAAAACGGTGGCAAAACAAGCATGCAGGAATGGCCAAGATAGTATACAAAAATGAGCTTATAAGAGGGAGATGTTTATCCTTGAAGCACAGTTGCAAAACAACCACTTTTCTGAGCCAAACAACCTTCAATCAGCCCAAAAATTAGTTCGAAGAGACCTTAGTCCATGGATATGCAACTTTGATGAAGGATGCCTAGGCCAACTAGTTATATTTCTCTACTTCTATGCCCTTCTATGCACAAAAGCGGAAGAGAGAGTGAACTATAGAGAGAGTGGTAGAGATTTTGGTCTGAAAATTCTAGAGAGAGAGGAGTTTTTAGAGATAGAGGCTCCCAAACTTGCTCAAGAAGTTCTCCCTTTGCAAAATTGGAGATATGGCTCATATATAGCAAAAAGCAAGAGTTGGTTCGAAATATCTGTTTATGGAATAGCTGGAGGTTGTGGAAGACAGCTGGAGGGAAAATATCTTCAAAAAATCTGAGTTTGGGACCTGCCAGCCACTTTACTGGTCGGCCGACCACTTTTCTGGTCGGCCAGCTACTTTTTCTGGTCGGTTGACCACTTTTCTGCTTTCCAGGTCTAACTTCAAGTAGGCATAACTCCTTCATCTGGACTTCTTTTCAGGTCATTCTTGTGTCGAAATTAAAGCCCCGGAAGTAAGCTTTCCAACGATGGCAGCTTTACATCAAAATTCAAACTGTGAAAAATGTTATTCCTATTTTGGTGAAGCCGCGCAGTTTTAGTCCTACTCGGATTCATGCCGAACTTCTCCCAAACTAGTTTTCTTCTTTCCTTTCCTCTTTTCTTAAACTCCAAACCCCTAAACAAAGTGTTCTGAAAGATTTTTCAAAGATTTCATCTCTCTTTCATTCATTTCCACTTTGTCCTTGCTCGATTTATCGAAAAGCGTGACATTTAACAAAATGCGAGTGTCAGAACATCGTAGAAACTTTATTTTCAAAACATTTTGAAACAGAGGGTTTCGAGGTCTAAAATATTTTGATCAAGAATGTTTTGGTCCAAAAGGGGTATGAAGTTGAGATTTGTCTCTCTCCTTGCCGAAGGAACAGAACTTTGGGCCTGCACACATTTCTCCACCAAGTAAACCATCAGTAGTGCCCCAGTCTTGAGGGCGGTCAAAAATGGGGTGTCTACACCATGTTTCCACTTCAGTCATGCTTTGAATGCCTTTGAGTGTTGTGCATTGTTGCCTTGTTTGTGGCCTAGCATGCATGCTTGCATGCCTAGGCCTTTGGGCCCTCATCTCAGCATGTTTAGGTCATTGTTTTCACATACTTGAGCTCTGTCTATGATTAGTTCATGCATTTGTGCCATGTATTGCATGCCTCCTTTGTGTTGCTCTTTGCTAGCTTTCATGCCTTAGGACCCTAGCATGCTTTACTTATGTTGTTTGAATGATTTGGCATCATTTCTTGCTTCATTTTAGTGCACTTAGTATTGTTGTCACTCATCGAGCACTCTTGAGAGTTGTGCTCTTTGGCCTCTTTGATGGCCAATGCATTGTGCATGCATGCCTTGCTTTATGTGCCTTCATTTCATCACCAATGGCCACTGATTTGGGCATGACTGAGGTCTACCCCTTTTGGTTTAAGTCCATTTAGCTTGTTTATTTACATGTTGATCGCATGCTTATTGTTGATTGCATTAAGTATGCCATGCTTGCTTGCATTGTGTTTGTAATAGGTGCTATAGTCCAACCATGGGAAATGAGGGACGTTTCATATTTAAAGTGATGAAACGTTCCTTGATTCCCTGTCGCCGACGCTCTCGATCGTACATGATAGAGTTTTAGGCTTTATGTGTTTACTTGTGCATTCATTTTCATATTGAATTGTGCAATTTTGCCTCTCGGCCATCATGCATGAAAATGCATGATTGGTGGCCCAAGGGTCGAGAACCACACCCCATTGAGTTCATAACATGATAGGGAGGGTGGTTGTGCATACATATCTTGCAAATACATTGCCATACCCTTTCTTGCTCTCTGTTGCAGAAAACTAGAGTCTGGCAGCAACAACTGGTCGGCCAGCCAGAAAAAGTAGTTGGCCAACCACTTTTTTTGGTTTTCAACAACAAAAAGTGGTCGGCAAGGGCCTGGAGAGACCAAAAGTGGTCGGCCACCCTCCCACAGGATTCCCAAGGTGAAGTTTCATCTTTCTGGAGCTTGGTGCAAGTTTTTGAAAACAAATGAAAATAGAAGCAAATCGAGGCATCGCATTGGATTTTCGAACGAGGCGACCGAGCATGCATTCCTTTCCCTCTGAGGCTCCTGATTTACTGCTTTCCTTAGCTGCCATGCTTAGATAGCTAGCTTTTGCTTTGGTTTGTACCTTTAATAGTTAATGCGTTAGCTATTCAATTCGTTTTGTAATAATTAGTTAACTAGGATTAGTTAATTAATTTGTTGTGTAATAATTAGTTTAATTAGCTTAGATTAGCTAGTTTGCTCCTTATTCGGTCCCTCATTCGAGAGGACGCATTGTTGTAATAAGCGTGCGTGTGTGCGATGCATGTCTTCCAAACCCCCATTTCTTTCTCCCTCTTACTTAAAGGCTTACGATGGTTAGTTTTAGGGCATATTTCATTTAACATATCTTATTCTTGCATGTTTGCATCCATTCATCTGAATTGGATGCGCCGGGCTTAGCGCATCATACTAACTGCATTGTATTCCAATTCCAATTTGAATATATGCACCAAGCTGCATTTCACATGACACTCTTAGGATAGCCGAGCCTATCTTAGTTTCATTATTGTATGTGTTGCATTAGCCATTTTAACATGAACTAGGATCATGCATGATTTCTAACTAGTTCCTTGTTTTGGCTCGGAGTACACTGTGAGTGTTTATGCTTTAGCATACTGCATGTGTGTTAATGTTGCCATGTTAGTATGCTTGCCATGAGGCTAACTGCTTATATGTTATAACTGCCTGAATGCCTGTGGGTGAAGGTTGGATTACTTGAATTGGAACAATTCATTGAAATCCGCATTTTAGCCTACTTGCGAGTAGCAAACTTCAAACCATTTTCCAAACAAATGGATATGCGATGCTTGGTTCCAAATTTGGCGATCTAGTCTATACTTGTTTGCTGTGCGCATCACATAGTAAGATTAGCTAATTAATCGGAATAAGAACACATGTGTTTTCAAAAACAAGATATCATGTTTAGTACAGGCCGACCTTTGATCGGGCGAGTGGGGGTGCTCATTAAATGACCTTCCTCAATCGTACCCAAGTTCCCAAGCCGAGGCAACTTTGGTGATGACGGACACGTGGCCTTAGGCACGAGTCAGGGTTTCCTAAATTCCCCTAAAATAAAATATTTAGGTGGCGACTTTGTATTTGGCAAAGCAGTTCATGTTTGGCACTTCTTTACAAAAATCAGTTTTCCAAAATGATTTGCCGGATTTGGACTCTTTGGTGATTTATCAATCTCACATCACACATTGTGAGATCATATTAAGAACCGTGGCATTTGAGTCCGAACTGTAGCAATGAAGCCCAAGGGCGCACCTACAGCAAGTTTTGCACGTGCGGTCGGCCTAAGTCCGAGAAGGCTCTGTTTTTCTCCTCTTTTTGGGATGTGTGTATCATTTTTCTTGTCTCTCTCTCTCTCTAAAAATACATTGCTCTCCCCTCTGTCTATATCTCTATCTCAAAACAAGATCAAATCCTTGATCTTTCACCATCCATTAGAAATTGGTCCATAGTTTCTTCGTCAACATTGTAGAGCCTCTTGAGAACCACATTATGGGCGGTGGAGATCTCTTTTCAACACCATCAAATCTAGGGTTTCATCTTCTCATCTTCAATCCAAACTTGAGGTAGGGACTTCTTTAGTTATATATACATGTTTTTCTATATTGATGTTGTTTTAAAGGCTTTCTTGAGGTTATTATGTTGATTTTGATTTCGTGGCCCAAAATGTTGAGATTTTCAAAAGTGGGTTTTTTTTTTAAAAAAATCTCAAATCTTTCTAAGATAGCATCTTGAGGGTTGAAATCCTCTTAAGCAAGAAGATGGTGTGCTCCTTGAGTCCCCTTTCAAGTGTTTCGTGTGTGTGTTTTTGGTATAGGAGAAAACCTAGAGATTTTGGGAATTTCCTTGAATAAAAGAAGATGAGGGTTTATGGTTGCTATTATAAATATATATATATATATATATTCATAGTTGTGTGCCATGATAAGTAAGAAAGTGGAGAGTTTTCCTTGTTTTATTACAAATATATATATATATATATATTGATGATGGTTTCTCTACACAAGAGAACTATTGAGATTGGAGATTGTTTGTCCAAATTTTACTATAACTTTGAAATGATTAAAATGATGGAAGTGCATGAATTGTGGACATATTGTTATATATTGGCAAATGGTAGCAAACTTTTAGCTAATTGTTGGTAGGGTATTGAAAAGAGAAAATGGAAATTTTGAACCTTATGGAACTTTTGTTGGAGTTATGCGGAGAGTGGATAAAACATGATGTATATATATAATTGTTACAGTAGCTTTTCTAAAACCTTGCATGTTACAAACATTAGATTTGGAAATTGGAACTTCTTTGAGAATGAAATATCGTGGAATGAAATCATGGAAAAGTTATGGGGTAAATACGTTGGTAAGTCCGGTTAGGGGGCGTAGGTGAATTTGATTAGTTGGCTTGAGTGTCAGGGGTGAAAGACCGAAAACACGTACGGAGAAGGTACCACTTCCCTTCCGGTTAGCAACTGGTAAATTGGGGTTATTGGTAGTGCTGGTTAAGACTACTTGCAGACACCAACCTAGGGATTACCTGAGTCGTATTTACCGCCCCTATTGAATAAAATTTTGGAAGCACCGAAATTGTTGAGATTCCAAGTTATTATTGGAAACATGGTAATTTTCAGAAGAGCGTGTAAATAAAATTTTCTTTACAATGGCATTGCATGGCTTTTGCACTTACATTTAATATTGGAGGTTTGCATAACTGTATATACTTTGCAAGAATATTGGGCTTTATGCTCACCCCTATGGGATTTTGGTGTAGGAAAAGATGTGGTGATTCCGCCAAATTGAGGGCATGGACATATTTTTGTGAAGAGCAGATGACTCTATTTTGTTGTAAATTTTCTTGTTAGCCAAGGGCTTTAAGTGTATGGGTTCGTAAAACCATTTTTGTGTAACCGGGCTCAATGCCTTGGAAGATGTAAGCCCTTAAGGGCATTTTAATTACTTGAGACTAGATGCTTCACATGCTATAGATTCATGTGTTTCTTTTCATACCATTGGATGTATATTTGCATGGGAAACTTTTGTATAAACTCGTTCGTTAATCATGTAAGGAAGGAAGGATTAACATCATTATATAGTGAATGTTGGTTGATGTGGTTGCTTTATATTGGTTTATTTTCGGGGCGTTACATATTTAGTTTTTAAAAATATAACAAAAAATTTAAAAGTAAATGTTTTTAAAATGTGAAATTATATGAGACTAAAGTTACATTGAAATTTCCTTTTAAAAGTTTTTTACTTTCAAATTAGAAATGAGTTAGAAAAGCCTTTTTTTTTTTTTTGACATTTTATTTTGAGGATTTAAAATTTTTAACATGTGTATTTACAAAAATTTAAAATTAAAAAAAAATTAAGAAATTTAGATTAATGTTTTAGAGCTATTTTAGATGCAAAATCATTATAGTTTTCTATCCGACAATGCAATTTTGTAAGAATTTGTTCAAAACAAAGTTAAAAAAAAAAAGTTTAAATTTAATTTTTATCCAAATTGATTAAACAAAAAAAATGACAAGGATTACAACCTTGTGTAGGTTTCATTATAAAAAGAAATAATTAATAAATAAATAATCAAAACAATAATGTTTTTTGATCAGCAAATAAAATGAACTTTATTAATGAAGCAGAAAACTATTACAACAATAAAGGAAAAAAGAGGATGAGTGCAAAAACAATCCCAACTAGGGTGGCACCAATAAGACTGCCCAATCATATGCTAGCATACCATCATGAGTTGGTGAGGAACCAACCAAAAGCACCCAAATCAACCTCAACCAAGTGAAAGCTAACCAAAACTAATACATACCAAATAACCCAAAACTACCAAACACAACAAAACAGGACAACAACAAAATAACAGCAGCAGAGGACATAATAATAAAACAGGACAACAACAAAATATCAGCTGCAGTAGCCCAATTAAAAGATCATTACCCACACAAAACCAGCAGTAACCCATATCAGCAGAAAATGGACATCAAAGCAAGAACATCAGCAACAACAACCAATTGAAAGGGATCACTACCCACACAGATCAACCACCACAGAGTAGATACTCCTTTTCACCAAGTAGAACCAGCATCATTAACAAGTACAACATTAGTAGCCCATCTTCACCAACACCAACCCAAACCCCCGGAATCGAGTTGGAAGGATTCCAATAGAAAAACAGAAATAACAAAAACACCCAAGCTTACAAAAAATCTGTAAGCTTTCAACCCCCTAAACATTTTCTAATATAAGAAAAATTAAATAAAAAGTCAGAAATAGAATACTGGTGCTCTTTGGAGTAAGCCTCCAACCAAATAGCTAATTTGACGATGATTGCCTCCTTCAGCTCCCTATCATTGGTTGTATACCGTTGAACAAGCAATCATTTCTATACTTCCATAAAGACCACAAGGCAACTAGAGGTAAAGCCAACTAGATTTTCCTCTTAGATTTTTTGACTCTGTTACCATCCTACCATTGTAACAACCTTTCCACTGATTCAGGAACCACCCACTGAATTCCTCACCACTGTAGCAAATCAGTCCACACCCTCCAAACCAAAGGGCATAAGATTAGTACATGCTGAACTGTTTCTAGCTCATTATTGCAGAACGCACACTGATAAGACACACTTCCATCTGAAAATTCGTATCCTCTGCAAAAAATCAAATGGTTTCACCTTGTGTTTCCATGCAAGCCACCTAAAGAATTGCACTTTGGGCGGGGGATAATTCACCCATATCAGTTTACTAACAGTAGACTGCTCACCAGTCTCCAAATTTGTATACTTATAGGGGGTGGAAAAAATATACTGATCTGATTGTGCTGCTAACAAAACTGGTTTATCCTTTTCATTCCTATTTAGTGATGGAGCCAGACATAACTCCTCTCTGAGTTTGTTAAGTTCCTCCTTCTCCCAAACAAATAAATTCCTCCTGAAGCTAATTTCCTAACCACCAGTACTATCTTGCTTTTTAATAAAAGACCTTAAAGAACCTCCTCTATCAGTAGATAACCTAAACAACCTGGGAAATTTCTCTTTGAAAGAACCATCACCAGACTATTTATTCTGCCAAAACCTCACTCTGTTCCCATTACCCACACTAATCTGAACATTGATTGTGAAAAAATTGATCATAGGTTTGTGCTCTACAGCAACTAAAATATCACTCCACAACTTTGATGCCCTCTTATCTTGGTTCAAATTTGGAAACCATACTCCCCTATTTAGATTGTATTTACTACAGACCACCTTCTTCCATAAAGCCTCAGCTTCATTAGCAAACCTCCACTACCACTTTATCAAAAGACAATCATTAAAATCTCTAATTCTTCGAATCCCAAGCCCTCCTTGCATCTTGCTCTTAGTAACCTCCTTCCACTTCACCAAGTGTAATTTCCTCTTCAAATCTAGTCCTCCCTACAGAAAAACAGCCTGAATTTTTTCAATCTCCTTTGCTATTCCTGCTGGCATTTTAAATAAAGAGAGATAGTACACTGGCAAATTGGATAACACAGCCTTGATCAAAGTCAACCTACCAGCAAATGATAAAAGCCTTCTTTTCCATCCAGCGAGCTTTGACCTTATCAACAATTGGCTTCCAAGATTTCTACCTACTTGGGCTAGCACCCAATGGCACCCACACTAATCAAAATAGTAATGTTAGGAATACAAAAATCAAACACAAAATGGGATACTGTAGTGATCCTGGTTTTGATCCTTCTTTCATGTTTTGCCACCTGCGGACGCGCCCCGAGGGCCTCATGCTACAGTTTGGACTCAAATTGTCAATGTTCTTAATCTGATCTCACAATGTGCAATGTGAGATTGATAAATCAGCAAAGAGTCCAAATCTGGCAAATCGTTTTAGAAAACTAATTTTTAAGAAAGAAGTGCCAAACATGGACTGCTTTGCCAGATACAGAGTCGCCACCTAAATATTTCATTTTAGGAGAATTTAGGAAACCCTGACTCATTGCCTAAGGCCACGTGTTCGTCATCACCAAAGTTGCCTCAGCTCGGGAACTTGGGTACGATTGGGGAAGGTCATCTATGAGTACCCCCACTCGCCCGATCAAAGATCGGCCACTACTAAACATGATATTTTGTTTTTGAAAACACATGTGTTCTTATCCAAGTTAATTAGCTAATCTTACTATGTGATGCGCACAACAAACAAGTATAGACTAGATCGCCTAATTTGGAACAAAGCATTGCATATCCGTTTGTTTGGAAGTGGTTTGAAGTTTGGTACTCGTAAGTAGGCTAAAACACAGATTTCAATCAATCGTTCCAATTCAAGTAATCCAACCTTCACCCACAGGCATTCAGGCAGTTTATATCAACTAAGCGGTTAGCCTCATGGCAAGCATGCTTTCATGGCAGCATTAACACACATGTAGTATGCTAAAGCGTAAAAGCTTACCTAGTACTCCAAGCCAAAACAAAAACTAGTTAGTAATTAATGCATGATCCTAATTCATGTTAAGATGGCTGATGCAACACATGCAAAATGCAACTAGAAATAGGCTCGGCTATTCTAATATGGCATATGAGGTGCTACATTTGATACATGTATTCAACTTGGAATTGAAATACAATGTAGTTAGTATGATGCGTCGAGCCCGGTGCATGCAATATAGATGAACGATGCAAACATGCAAACATAAGTATGCTAATTGAAAATGACCCTAAACTAACCATCAAAAGCAGGTAAGTAAAAGGGAGAAAGACGTGGGGTTGGAAGACATGCACACACGCACGCACACTTATTAAAAAATTCGCCCTCTCGACGGAGGGTCCGAATGAATAATACAAACGAACTAATTAACTAACTAACAAGCTAATTAATTATTACATAACCAAATGAATAACTAGCTACAACTAATTATTACAAAACTTAATTAATTAACAAATTAACTAATTAAATTACAAAACCAAATGCTAACTAACAAGTAAGCAATTAAACAATGTTTCCTCGGCAAGTTGAAGAAGGTGAACATGCATGCTCGGTTCCTGTCCCGGTAAACTCTCCGGATGCTCTTTAGAGGCTCTGTCTGCACGGTGTCCTCAAGGAATTCCTACTGAACCTCAGCAAAAGCAGTCTAAGGAATACATCAGTGGCCTGCCAGCCATGGAGAGATGCTGCTGACCACCTGCCGCCCAAGGTTGGGCACTGCCGGCCAATACTGAGGGACTGCCGTCCATCTGTAAGGCACTGCTAGCCACTGATGTGCTGGGAAACCAAGCTACAAAAGAGCACAAAATAGAGAAAATGGAGGGTCTCCCTAGGGTATGTACGCACTATGTCACTCACCTCAAAACATCAAGGGAGAGACATAGTCGGATCCATGACCATCAATCACGCATCCCGATGCATGATGGCCAAAGATCCAACTTGTGCAAATCAGTATGAAATGAATGCACAAATAAACATGTAAAGCCTAAAACTCTATCATGTGTGATCAAGAGCATCGGCGACCGAGAATTGAGACACTCTTCATCACTTGAAGTATGAAACGTCTCTTGTTTCTCATGCGCGAATTAACACTTAATCCAAACAACAATGCAACACAAGCATGGCAAACATGCAATGCAACTATATGGCATACTCAATGCTCAATGCTAAGAACTAGATGGCATGCTCAAAGCAAGGCGA
This sequence comes from Camellia sinensis, assembly GCF_055761805.1. Classification (NCBI taxonomy): domain Eukaryota; kingdom Viridiplantae; phylum Streptophyta; class Magnoliopsida; order Ericales; family Theaceae; genus Camellia; species Camellia sinensis. Next base: position 39,135,095 of record NC_138961.1, on the reverse strand, counting down.
TCATAAGGTTCTAATTACAATGTAATGCATGCATGTACAATGCAATATAACAAGGGTAACAACATGGCATGGAACAAGTATGCAACTATGTACCAATGCATGCAACAACATGTGATATAACAAGCTTGCAACAACATGCAAAATGGATAAGCATGTAACAACATGCAAACATGCAAGCATGCAACAACATACAAGGTAACAAGCATGCGACAACATGGAAAAGATGGACTTAAGCCAAAGTGGGAAGACCTCAGCCATTCCCAAATTAGTGGCCAAAATGATGGATTGATGACACACAATGCAAGACAAGCATGCATGCCAATTGGCCCAAGAATTAAGGCATAAAGAGGACAACTCTCAAGCACACTTAAAGAGTGACAAGAATGGAAGTATGACAATACTACATGCTCTGAAATGATGTTAGGAATGATGCCAAATCACACACACAAAACACAAGCATGGCTTGCATGAAGCTTATAAGCTAAAAACTAGCAAAGGGGCTTAAGCCATGGCCATACAAAGCAAGCCCCGAAGGGCCAAGGGGGACCTAAAACAGTCCCAAGGCAGGTCCAAACAAGACTAAAAACAAGCTTGAAGCTAGCCAACATAAGCTAGAACACAAGTTCGAAAGGCATGAAGCATGCAAGGCTACAAAAGGAGTAATAGACTACACCTATTAAAACCAAACATGGCATGACATGGACAACATGAAACAAAGTTACATCATGGTATAACAAGACCAAAAATGCACTGATATGATAAGCCAAAGGCTTAGGCTTAGTGGCATGCACAAAAGTTCATTCTTGAGGCATAAAGCACAAACTCTTCAAGGCATTCAAAGCATGTCAAATGCAAGTGTATGACCACATTTCGTGGACTGAAATAACATTTGAAATGATGGCAAAGCATGCAAACATCACATGTATGGCATGGTAGGGGCCTCAAAACCCAAGGCTAGTTAAAGCATTTACACTATAGCTATACAAGACATGAGTGATATGGCCATGGCAGCCCAAAACAGTCCTAGGACAGCCCAAAATAAGAATAAAATCATCCTAGAGCAAAGCCAAAATATGCTAGGATGATGAGTCAAAACATCATGCACATAAAGCTAGTAAACAAGATTTGTTCTACAAGTATATGGAGCATGCAAAGGACGACCAAACCAACTATGGACAGAGTTATGTCATGGAAAAACATCACCAAAAACATGCTGGAATGGACTCAACATAAGCTAGGATGACATACTAAAGCAAGAAGCATATAAAGCTAGTTTATGAGATTTACACTACAAGTGTATCATACATGCATGGAGTGACAAAACCAATCCAAAACAGATCTAAGGCATGGTAAAACATCACCAAGAACCTACTGAAATGGAGCCAACACATGCAAGAAAGACTTGCTACTTTGATGAGCCACAATTGGGATTACACTACACATGCAAGAAGCATGCAAAATATGACCAAACCAACCATGGACAGACTTAAGGCAGGTCCCAAAAGTCACAAAAAAAGGCCTGAACCAAGCCTCAAAAGTACAGAGAGGCATGGTCCTTTGGAAGGCCAAAAACTCAAGCAAACAAAAACAAGAAGAGAGGGGGCCACCCCCTCTGATTTGAGACCTGAAAACCACATGACTACCATTGAAAATGCACTGGATTTCAGTGGTTAAAAAGCCAAACCAAGGCTAGCTCAAAGGCCTTAAGGCATGGCTCAAAACAAGGCCAAACAAGGCAAACAAGACCCTCAATAGCACAAAGACCTTAAACAACTACCAAAAGCACTTAAATACAAGACTTTTTTCAGTTGAAAGGAAGGCCTAAAACAATATACAAGAATGGCCAAAATGAGATACAAAAAAAGTGCTAAAATGGGAAAAAAACTCACCCTTGAAGTCCAACTTCGAAACCAGCAACCTCAGGGGCCAAAAACCAACTTTCAAAGCTCAAGTAGCACTCCTAAGAACTTCAGCCCAAAGGTGGTGGTGTGTCTCTATGTGTTGTAGTGCAAAAGTGCAAGAAAAATGCACAAAACTAACAACAATATAGAGAGAGAGTAAGAAATATGGAGAGAGAAAGCTATATCTCTTCTAAATGGCTGAACGTCTGCTAAGGAGAGAGGGCCTCTCCTTATATAGAGGGAAAACAATGCAAAGCTTTTTCAAGAAGCTTGGCAAGAGCTTCATCCCTCCATACACGTGTATGGAGGGGAGATGAAAGGATTCCAGCTGGTTCAAAAGATCTGGAGTGAAACCAGCTGAGACAGGGGTTCTACCAGCCATCAGTGGTGGCCGGCAGTGGCTCGCTGATGGCTGGCAGGCTTTACTAGTGGCCGGCAACAACAAAGGCATGGCCGGCAACAACAAAGGCATGGCCGGCAGTGCACCAAGAAAAGCATTCTGAAAAGACCAAGCCATGTTCCAAGAATGGGGCATGAAGGATACAGGGTTTGGAAAGTTCAAACTTGTGACGATCTGCCGTGAAAGTCGAGTACTCGGCGAGCAATTGAGCTAGTGGCTGGATGTGCCTCTATGCACAATCGAGTCTTGAGGACGGTCAAATATAGGGTGTCTACAGTTGGCCCTCTTTGACAAAACTCGAAAGTCACAAAGTGACGGGAGTGAGCGTTAAAGCCCAAAGATGACCCATTTTTGACATGGCCAAAGACTCAAGAAAACACTTAATATAAGCATGCAGAGATGCGCCCGAAGGCTGGGGCAACATGCAAATGATATACAAGATGCAAAGGCATAACTTATGATTATGCAAAGAGAGCTATAATGGAGCAATTATATACAATAAATGCAATAGTTTTAAGCAAGTGGATAACAGTCTTACATATTCCAACAGAAAGGATGTAAGAAAATTATGCAATTCTCACCACATCTGACGCGGAGTGAATATAATACCGTCGGGTTTGGCTGGTTGCGTCAGCTTCAAATGAACCGTACATACAATATCGTGCCTGTAAAAGGAAGAAACTCAACAGGTACAATATCGTCAGAAACATGCATAGCAATTAAAGTGAAAAGTGCGTGACAACGCAAGTGAAGGGGTGCAAGACAATGCAATCCTGAGGGTGCGAGACATCGCGGGTGGAACACGCGTAACAGCGCAAAGAAAACATGCATAACAACGCAAGATAGAGACATGTGCATAACAACACAAATAAAACATGCGCGACAACGCAGGTCATAGAAATGCGAAACAATGCAAATAAAATATGCGAGACAACACAAGTTATAGGAATGCGAAATAACGCAAATAAAACATGCGAGAGTACGTAGATAAAACATGCGTAACAGCGTAGATAAAACATGCGTAACAGCGCAAGTGAAAGAAGAAGACATGAGTAACAACGGAAGTAAGACATGCGTAACAGCGCAAGTAAAACAAGAAAAGCATGCATAACAGCGCAAGTAGAAGAAATAAAACATGCATGACAGCGCAAGTTAAAGAAGTGGACATGCGTAACAGCGCAAGTAAAACATGCGTAATAGCGCAAGTAAAACAAGTAGAACATGCGTAACAACACAAGTAGAAGAAATAAAACATGCGTGACAGCGCAAGTTAAAGAAGTAGACATGTGTAACAGCGCAAGATAGATGTGCATAGCAATATAAGTAACATGTGTGATAGCGCAAGATAAATGAAGTGCGTAACAATGCAAGTAATGGGAAATGCGAAACAACGCAAGTTAGATGAGTGCGAAACAACGTAAGTTAGTGGGGTGCGAAACAACGCATTTAACAAGCATAACAACGCAAGTTAAAGGGGGTGCGAAACAGCGCACTTAACAAGCGTAACAGCGCAAGTTAAAGGGGGGTGCGAAACAACGCACTTAATAGGTATAACAACGCAAGTTAAAGGGGGTGCGAAACAATGCACTTAACAAGCGTAACAGCGCAAGTTAAAGGGGGGCAAAACAATGCGATCTAGCTGTGATGCATAATAAGGTGGAAGGGATGCAAGACAATGCAAGTGAAGTATACATAATAATGCAATGCACTAACAAGTGCAGGTGAAATGCGCAAAAAAGTGCAAACAATGCACTAACAGGTGCAGGTGGGTGCACAAAATTGCGCGAACGAAATGCATGCACAATATAACAAAACAGTGTAAATGATATACAATGTAACGAACCAATGCAAATGATATGCAATGTATTTGAGATGATCAAACCATAAGCAGTACAAGACCACACAAATATCATAAAGGGATGGAGATGCAACATTAGACTACTTTTAACACAGAAAAGGCAGTGGGCACGAGGCGAACGACGCCTAACACAGGCTAACTGCCTACATCCTCAGTGCTGGCCCAGCTCAGCATGGATGCTTACACATAACAAAACTGTGTTTCAACGTGAAAGGGGTGCGAGCACATGCAAAATTATGTGTTTCGCAGAGAGACCACAAAGTACAAGTAATTGGGTAGTATGATACAAGTGAGGAATGATCTGCTGAGGAAAGATTGTGATCCTACATGCTGAATGCAACAAACTAAAATATGATGCAATGGATGCAATGGATGAAGCGAAAACGGCGCGCGGCCAAACCACATTTTGCCTAGAAAAGGCATAGACACAAAACAAACCACGTCTAACATAGAAATGGTGTCGTCACCCTCAAACAATAGGCGCGTACACATAATCTCATAACCATGCTTTAATGCGAAAAGTATGGACGCATGCCAGACTAAGCTTAACATGGAAAGGCGCAAGCGATAGATGGATATGCAGTGAATGCATCAAACTACAATGCAATATACTCTATATGGGGTGAATAAGGCACTAGGCCAAACCACATTTTTCCTAGAAAAGGCATAGACACAAAACAAACCACGTCTAACATAGAAATGATGCCGTCACCCTCAAACAATAGGCGCGTACACATTATCTCATAACCATGCTTTAACACGAAAAGTATGAGCACATGCCAGACTAAGCTTAACATGGAAAGGCGCAAGCGATACAATGGATATGCAAATATGTCCATGTTTAACCCATATAAATCAATTCATAACCCAGTTCAATTACATGACAAATATGTCCATGTTTCATTCCTCTTTCCTTTACTTAACCGATTTTCAATTCGTAGACATGGCTCAGAACCTGGCCAAACAATTCCCATGAGACCACAGCTCACATCAACAATACTTCCATAATTCACAATAGATACACATATTTGTTGTATCAATAACACATTTAAACACTTCCATACTTCACAATAGATACACATATTTGCTGTATCAACACTTCAATAGATACACATATTTGATGTATCAATGGAGTCCATCCCCTATCACCTCCCAAATAACATTTGGTTTAGGAGTCCATCCCCTATCTCCTCCTAAACCTGTGGAGTACATCCCCTATCTCCTCCCACACAACACAATGTATATAAACACATATCATATACATAATCCATCAATACATAAATTTAATGTATTATTCCAACCATCATATTCAGTGACATATTCCATTGATTAGTTTTAATTCGCCTAATCATCATGCATTGTCTACAACAATCAAGACTATCCTCCACCGATAGCCCAAAGCAATTTATTTCTAAACAGATAATAAATGCATCAACAGGTAATTTGACAACAATTTCATAAGTGAGCGATTAATAAATCCAACTCCACCATTCTACCTCATAATAAGCCAATTTCATTATTCCCACTCAATTTCATATTTCCATAATGAATGTCATTAATTACACTAATGACCCAAATATACCCAAACATGGCATTTTCCCCCTTTTTCCAACATTGACCTAAAGGTCCAAATATTATCAACAACCTCAATAACCTCCTTTTTAGACCGAAAACAGAAATGTTTGAATCAAAAGAATAAAACCCCTCTTTCCAATACAACACATATCAAACCCTAACTTCCCAAATCAAACCATTTATACAAAAAACTCAACATTTAGGTTAAAGCTCATAAAAATGAGTAGTTATTCCTACCTCAAGTGATGAAACTCAAAGGAGATGATGAAAAAATCTCGAAATGCTCTAAAACCCAAGATTTTCGGATTGATATGAAGCCCAAGCCAAGCTCTACACTCTTTGCAAAGACACTAAGGGAGTAGATCACTCAAGCTAGATCAATCCCTAGAGAGAAGGTAAATTCTAGAGAGAGGGGCTCTCAAAAGAGGGTTTAGAAAAGTAAGAGAGAGAAAGGAAATGTGAAAAGTGATTCAAAATCACCCAGCTGCCATCTGATATACGACTATCCCGCTCGAGCGGAGAATAGGACGCTTGAGCGTCAAACACAAAAACTGGACCCGCTCGAGCGCAAAAAGACCCGCTTGCCAAGACACAAAAATCAAAAAGCACCCGCTTGAGCGCAAAGGGAACCTGCTCGAGCGTAGATTACCCTTTTCCAGTATTTTTACAGACATTGAACCCCCGCTCGAGCGCCAAAAGGCTCGCTCGAGCGTAAGGAAATCAGCTCAAGCGTGAAGAACGCACCTACAGTAGTTTTGCAGAGGCAGAAAATGCTAAAAGTGTGTAAATTTCGCTCGAGCGCAAAGGGACCCGCTCGAGCGGACCACCAAAAATCTGGGCAACAAGGAATGGGACTAAAGCTCAACCAACCTGTTCCAAACACGCCCAATACATCCTAAAACTCAAATATATGGAATTAAAGGATGACAACAAGACATATACAACAACCAACTCCACGGAACCTAAGTCCGGATACAACAATCAAAGAAGGAAGAACCAGGATCGCTATAACCTCCCCCCTTAAGGAATTTCGTCCCCAAAATTAAGTACAAGTTTTTTTTTTTTTTTTTCAAAAACATGATTTCTCAATTACCAACATTATTACAATGCAAAATTCATCAACTTGACCCATTACTGGTCATTCCATCTCTATTCAAGAGGCAAACTTCTATATAGTCTCCAACATGCATTATCAACATGTATCTCAAAACATATTCAATGCCAACAATACATTTGCATTTCTAAAACATCATTAACATATACAATGTTAAAATTAACTTCCATTTTAAGGCAAGTTCTGAAATATATTTCCATAAATCAAAACATTTACAATATTTTATAACTTAAGACATATTCCATGCTCTTAAAGTTTATCAATATTAAAAAATTCCCGTTACATGCTTAAACATTAACAAACAAGTCCAAATACTTTTCACGGACATCCAACTCATGTTTCCAAGTGGCTTCTTCCACTCCGTGATGTTTCCACAAAACTTTCACCAAGGGAATGGTCTTGCCTTGCAAGACTTGATCCCGCCTGTCCAAGACCCGAACCGGTCTCTCCTCATACGAGATATCCTCGCCAAGCTCCAAGTCGGTCCAATCCAACACATGGAATGGATCCGGCTCGTACTTCCGAAGCATACTAACATGAAACACGTCATGCACTCCGGACAACTGCGACGGCAAAGCCAAGTGATAGGCAACCTCGCCAATCCTCTCAGGGATCTCAAAAGGGCCAATAAACCAAGGGGACAACTTCCCATTCTTACCAAATCTCATCAAACCCAGCCTAGGTGATATTTTCAAGAAGACATGATCCCTCATCTCAAATGCCAAAGGCCTCCTCCTACGGTCGGCATAACTCTTTTGGCGACTCTGGGCTGTAACAAGCCTTCTACAAATAAGCTCAACTTTCTCCGTCGTTTCCCTTACTAACTCCGGGCCCAACAAAGGTGCATCACCCACCTCGGCCCAACAAACTGGAGACCTACAAGGTCGGCCATACAAGGCCTCAAACGGTGCCATACCAATACTCGACTGAAAACTGTTGTTGTAGGCAAACTCCACCAAGGGCAAGTGCCTCTCCCACGTCCCACTAAAGTTAAGGACACAACCTCGAAGCATATCCTCAAGGATCTGAATAGTACGCTCGGACTGCCTGTCAGTCTCAAGATGATAAGCCGTGCTAAAGGTCAATCTAGTGCCCAAGGCACTCTGCAAACTCTGTCACAACCTAGCAGTAAAGCGTGGATCTCTATCTGAGACGATCGACACTGGGACCCCGTGCAACCTCACTACGTCCTGAAAATACAAGTCGGCAAGATGATCTACCAAATCTCTCAGGCGCATAGGGATAAAGTGCGCCGACTTAGTCAACCGGTCTACAACTACCCAAATAGCATCACTACCCCGCTGAGTCCTCAGAAGACCCACAACGAAGTCCATAGTGACATGCTCCCACTTCCACTCGGCAATAGGAAAGGGCTGTAACAAACCCGCTGGCCTCTAATGCTTGGCCTTCACTTGCTGACAAGTAAGGCACTTCGATACGAAAACTGCCACATCCTTCTTCATATCCCGCCACCAAAACTGATGACCCAAATCACGATACATCTTGGTGCCTACCGGATGCACCGCAAGGCGTGAATGGTGAAACTCTCAGAGTACCTTCTCTCGGCAAGACTCCGGCACAAACAAACAGTCTCGGTATCTCACACTCAGGTCGGGATACACAGACAAGCCCTTCTCAACCTTCCCACTGGAGATCTTCTCTCGGAGGGATTCTACCTCAAGGTCACCCCCCTGTGCCTCTAACACTCGAGTCACAAGTGTAGACTGCGCAACAACGGAAAACAAGGCCGCCGCCTCAACCGATTCGTCCAGAAGCAAATCAAACTCGCCAAGTGCACCCAGCATCTCCCACTCCCGGATGGTTATTCAAGCTACATCACTAATGGATTTCCTACTAAGGGCATCGGCCACAACATTGGCCTTTCCCAAGTGATAGTGCAACTCGAAATCGTAGTCCTCAATGAACTCCATCCACCTTCTCTGCCTCAAATTCAAATCTCTCTGTGTAAACAGGTACTTCAAACTCTTGTGATCCGAGAATATCTCGAATCTCTCACCATAAAGGTAGTGCCTTCAAATCTTCAAGGCAAAAATTACTGCTGCTAACTCTAGGTCATGTGTAGGGTAATTCCTCTCGTGTATTTTCAACTGACGTGAACCATAGGCTACCGCCTTCCCCTCTTGGATCAACACACAACCCAAACCCTCTCGTGAGGCATCACAATAAACCGCATAGCCCAAACCTCTCTCCGGAATAATCAAAACCGGAGCGGTGGTCAATCTAATTTTCAACTCTTGGAACGACTTTTCACAAGTCTCACTCCATACAAATTTGACCCTTTTCCGCGTCAATCTAGTCAACGGCGAAGCTAGTTTGGAGAAATCTTTCACAAACCGGCGGTAATACCTAGCTAATCTGAAAAAACTACGGATCTCAAAAACACTCTTAGGCGGTGCCCAATCCTGCACTGCCTCAATGTTGGATGTATCAATAGACACCCCTTTTCCGGAAACCACATGGCCTAAGAATTTGACCTCTCCTAGCCATAATTCACACTTCCCAAACTTGGTATACAGCCTATGGGCTCTAAGCAACTCAAGCACCACTCTCAAGTGTTCCTCGTGCTCCTCCTCCGAAAGTGAATAAATCACGATGTCGTCTATGAAAAAGACTACGAAACGATCTAAAAATTCCCGAAATATCCGGTTCATCAAGTCTATAAACACTGCCGGTGCATTGGTGAGCCCAAATGGCATGACTAGAAACTCGTAGTGGCCATATCGCGCATGGAATGCCGTCTTCGGAATATCCTCCTCCTTGACCCTCAACTGGTGGTAACCCGATCTCAAGTCTATTTTAGAGAAACAACGGGACCCCTTCAACTCACTCAACTCGGCTGGGGCAAAACGATAAGGTGCCATAGAAATCGGCACCGTGCCAGGCACTAAGTCAATAAAGAACTCGATCTCTCGATGTGGTGGCAAACTCACAAGATCCTCGGGAAAAATGTCCGAGTACTCACAAACCGCCCTCGGCAATACAGTCTGGGTCTCATCACACTCGCCACTCATAAAGCTAGCGAGAAGACCACTAAGCTCACTCTGCCCTCGCGGATCATACACCGGTGGCAACACACTACCAACCTGATCCCCCAAGAAATGGAAACAATCCTCGCTCAAGGTACATACCGTGACCCGCTGGCGGTAATAATCAATAACTGCTCGGTATGACGATAGCTAGTCCGTACCCAAAATAACATCAAAACCCGACATAGCCATAACTACAAAAGAGAATGGAAGCTGGCGGTCGGCGACCTCTATATCGCACCCTCTACACCCTTGTTTCAAAATCATTTCACCCCCAACAGGTGATAGTACACAAATAGGAGATGCTAACTATGCCAACTCCAGCCCAAAACAGATGCAAATACAGCAGATATAAAGGAATGAGATGCACCTGTATCAATCAACACATTGGCAACCGAGTTGCAAAACAAAAAGGTACCTCTCAAAACAGATGGAGCCGGTACTAGATCCTACACGGTAACAGCATACACACTCCCTGTAGGCCCCCGATCTACCTGCTCACCCCTAAGAGCAAAAGACTACTGCACAGACTGAGATGATGAAGCCCCTTGATTGGTCCTTGAGGCCTGAACTGACTGTGCTCGTTGAAAACTCTGCGTCTGCCTTGAACCAGACGCATCAGAAGTGCCATCCAACTGCGGCAATACCTTTTCAGGTGCCCTGCCTGACCACACTGGTAACAAGAGAGCGGCTGGCCTCTGCCCTAACTCTGGCATTGAGGTCGAGCCGAAGATGAAGCTGCTCTCTAACCTCTTCCCCTCTGCGGGCAAGCTGGAGACTTGTGGCCCAGCTGACCACATTTGTGACAGGTGATGTCTCCCTAACTGCCTCTCCCAGAGCCTGTACTCGGCACTGGAAAGGTCGATCTAGCAAAAGCACCCCGGGACTCCTGAGGGTTAGGACCCCTCTGCCTCCTACCGACCCACAGACCATCCTGACTCCTCTTGGAGCCCCTCTGTCTCTTCTCCTCCTCCTGCATCATAATCTCCATATGCGCTGCAGCATCCACAAGGTGCCCATAGTCCCGGGTCATAGAACCCCCAACTCTCATCTTGAGGCCATGCCTCAACTTCCTCTCAAACTTGATACAACGGCGTTTCTCAGATGCCACAAGCTCTGGTGCGAACCTGGATAAGCTAGTAAATGCGGCCTCAAACTTGGCCACTGATAAACTCAGGTGCTTGAGCTGACAAAACTGGTCCCTCAGCTTCTCCCTGACAGCTGGAGATAAGAACTTCTCCTAGAAAGCGTCTACAAAAGCCTCCCATGTACCACCAACACGACCTCTCATGAACTTCCACCACTGACTCGCATCCCCCTTAAGATAGAAAGATGCCAAGGTCACCTTCAATGCCCCGTCTTCGATGCCAAGCATCTCAAGCGTCTTCGTCATCTGCTCCAACCATTCATCAGCCTTAAGTGGCTCCTTAGGATCCCCAACAAACTCATCCGGATTAGACCGGAAGAACTACCTCTTCAGAAAGGAAAGCCCTGCATCAACAACCTGGGCCTGAACTGGATTCCCAGCTCTGAGAATGCCTATGGATTCCCTCATAGCTCCTGCTATCTCGCAGGCTAAGGCACCCATGGCCTGCTGACCTACTGGCTCGGCCACATTGGCTTGACCAACCCCCTCCTGCTGTGCCGGAACCTCCTCCGGTATAGGCATCTCCTGCCTACCACGCCTACTACGCCTACCACCTCGTCCTCGTCCTGACATCCTAATAAAGGTAACGAAGACATTAACACATTCACAAATATGCCGAAGCTATAACACTCGCGTCCTAAAACATTAGACAACTGTAATTCATTCCACGTAAGCACATAATCACATAAGCACCTACGAATTTTGTTTCTGGATAATGATAGTCCCGAGGCGTTACTAGAGTTTCGGTTAGAAACAGCATTGACCAAGTGCTTTTCCAACAAGACTCACAGAAACCCAAGGATCCAATCAACATCCAAGAAATTAAATTCCATACCCAAATAGTCACATGAACATGTTATCAACATAAGCATATAACACTACATATAAGTCTCTAACAAGCAAGACAAACCCATTGTGATACTAATCACTTCCTACGTACCCAAAGTATTCAAACCCAGTAAGTTCTGATACCAAGTTGTAACGCCCTCGAAATAAACCCATAATATCATACAATCACGATAAAGAAAAGAGAATTCATATTACAATCATCAGAGTATTCTTACAAAAGGTATTACATGTTGACAACAAAAGTAAATGCCATATAGGCTTACAACTTTCCAAGTCAACACTTGGTTACAAAAAAGAGAGAGTACTAGCTCTATACAAATAAGCCCTTGGCTTGATATACATGTAATACAACAAAAACAACAAAAAGAGTCTAGCAGCCTCAAGCCTTCCAAGCTACATCCTTGGAGGTGGCATAACACCTGTACCTGAAAATGATGTCCCATATAGGGTGAGCCAACGCCCAGTAGAGATATGCTAAACATAATATGAGCAAAAACTAAAACATTAGCATTTGATAAATGTTTACCCACATAAATCAATTCATAACCCAGTTCAATTACATAACAAACATGTCCATGTTTCATTCCTCTTTCCTTTACTTAACCGATTTTCAATTCATAGACATGGCTCAGAACCTAGCCAAACAATTCTCATGAGACCACAGCTCACATCAACAATACTTCCATAATTCACAATAGATATACATATTTGTTGTATCAATAACACATTTAAATACTTCCATACTTCACAATAGATACACATATTTGATGTATCAATGGAGTCCATCCCCTATCTCCTCCCAAATAACATCCGGTTTAGGAGTCCATCCCCTATCTCCTCCTAAACCGTGGAGTACATCCCCTATCTCCTCCCACACAACACAATGTATATAAGCACATATCATATACATAATCCATCAATACATAAATTTAATGTATTATTCCAACCATCATATTTAGTGACATATTCCATTGATTAGTTTTAATTCGCCTAATCATCATGCATTGTCTACAACAATCAAGACTATCCTCCACCAATAGCCCAAAGCAATTTATTTCTAAAACAGATAATAAATATATCAACAGGTAATTTGACAACAATTTTATAAGTGAGCGATTAATAAATCCAACTCCACCATTCTACCTCATAATGAGCCAATTTCATTATTCCCACTCAATTTCATAATGAATGTCATTAATTACACTCATGACCCAAATATACCCAAACATGGCATTTTCTCCATTTTTCCAACATTGACCTAAAGGTCCAAATATTATCAACAACCTCAATAACCTCCTTTTTAGACCGAAAACAGAAATGTTTGAATCAAAAGAATAAAAACCCTCTATCCAATACAACACATCTCAAACCCTAACTTCCCAAATCAATCCATTTATACAAAAAACTCAACATTTAGGTTAAAGCTCATAAAAATGAGTAGTTATCCCTACCTCAAGAGATGAAACTCAAAGGAGATAATGAAGAAATCTCGAAATGCTCCAAAACCCAAGATTTTCAGATTGATAAGAAGCCCAAGCCAAGCTCTACACTCTTTGTAAAGACACTAAGGGAGTAGATCACTCAAGCTAGATCAATCCCTAGAGAGAAGGTATATTCTACAGAGAGGAGCTCTCAAAAGAGGGTTTAGAAAAGTAAGAGAGAGAAAGAAAATGTGAAAAGTGATTCAAAATCAACCAGCTGCCATCTAATATACGACTATCCCGCTCGAGCGGAGAATGGGACGCTCGAGCGCTAAGACACAAAAATCAAAAAGCACCCGCTCGAGCGCAAATGGAACCCCGTTCGACCGTAGATTACCCTCTTCTAGTGTTTTTACAGGTATTGAACACCCACTCGAGCGCCAAGAGGCCCGCTCGAGTGCGACCCGCTCGAGCGTAAGGAAATCAGCTCGAGCGTGAAAAATGCACCTGCAGTAGTTTTGCAGAGGCACAAAATGCTGAAAGTGTGTAAACTCTGCTCGAGCACAAAGGGACCCGCTCGAGCGGACCACAAAACATCTGGGCAACAAGGAATGGGACTAAAGCTCAACCAACCTGTTCGAAACACACCCAATACAGCCTAAACCTCAAATATATAGAATTAGTGGATGACAACAAGACATATATAACAACCAACTCAACGGAACCTAAGTCCGGATACAACAATCAAAGCAGGAAGAACTAGGATCGCTATAATTTAAACCAGACTTTAGTCTCAAAAATTCCAAACCTTCGTGTTCTAGGCAGCAGCCATTCGAACTATGGTTTCCACCATCTCAGTTGATCTCTTAGGAACTCACAACAAACACAGGCAAGTGGCTATACCAGACCACCGAAAGTCGTTCAGGCACGACAAACACCAAAGGAATTGCACCTTCAGAGGATTTAAGGTCTCCTAGACCAGAGACGGATGCGAATATATTCAAGTGCGTCTCATGCAAGAGGAGAAAGGTATCAAACGCACGCCAAACGTGAGATGAGGAAGGTTTCAGTCAAACTGAACTAGAACTTCTCTCATGGGATGGGTGCCGATGAACCGCTCTACTCTGACGGGGATCTCACCCCACCCCCCGTGTTTCTCGAACACTTACCTTCAACTCACAGTACAAAGGTGCTGAAATGTTGGCAAGGAGCAACATCTGTTGGGGAAGCCACGGATGCCGCTTTTCTTCCTGATCATGTTCACAACTTTCCCTTTTTTCAACGGGGTGACAAACTAGGTTGGATCAGTATCTAGAATCGAGGCGCATACCCACAACCTCAACCAATGGGGCTTCCATACAAATTTCAAGCCGGGGATACACCCTTGGGTATTCAAACCAGACTTTAGTCTCGAAAATTTCAAACCTTTGTGTTCTAGGCAACAACCATTCGAACTCTAGTTTTCACCGTCGCAATTGATCTCTTAGGAACTTATTACAAACACAGCCAAGACACCCCTGACAAGGACTGATTTTCGGAGGGAGCACTTCTGATCGCCATTCTGGCTTTGAAGCAGTCGACATAGTATTCAGTTTACTCTGAACACACAACTCATTCTGAATACACAGTTCATAACAGTACTCAGTTTATTCTGCACACGGAAAATTCTGAAGAAACAGTTCAGCCTGAACAGACAGGACGCAAAAAACGGATCATGCAAAAGTTGAAACAAACTCAGATGCTCCAAATTTTTCCTTTTTTCTTTTCCTTTGCAGCCTGGAACCTATACAGCTTCAGAGAGGTCCTGATTTTACTGTTCTCACATGACCTGGGTTGAACCTTGTAGTTTTACGGAAAAGCGAATCTTGTTTTGTACAAATGTAGAGAATGGCACAGCACTCTGAGTACAAAACAAATCATTTTGAAATTGAAATTGAGAGAAGAGTTCTCGACCGGGTATTGAGCCTGCAACCGACCAAAGCCAAAATGACTCAAGAATGGGAAAGACAAGGTAAAACAACCTAAACACATCTATTGACACTCGAGATGACTCAAAATAAGAATCGAGACAAACAATAACAACAGACACGACACGCACACCACTCGGATGTGTTACAATGGCAAGTGACCTCTCATTTCGCGAGGAGCCAGTTTCTTCGGGTATTATTTCCCACCCTTTCTTATTTGTGATTCTCACATCACTCAGCCCTCAGGCTCTGTTTTTCTGAAAAAGCCCTTTTCTCACTTTTTCTCTCAATGCACGTCTCTCTATTCTTCAATCTCTCATTTTTTATCCCTTCCCTAGATGGTCGGTGGATAAACATGAAGTTATTGGGGCTACTTCCTCCGGTGATGCCTAATCGATGCCCTAGATAAGGAAGTGGAGTATCTTGATCCATTCCAATTCGTGTTTTGCACTTAGCTTGATACCTCGCTGCTTGGGGGATGAGAGAGCTTTCAGCCCTTTGTTGTTAGCTTTAGTTGTGCGCATTGTGGCGAGTAAGGTGCCCTTCTGGGCAAGTATGTTGACAACAGGGGAAAAGACAGAACACCTGACTCAACTGTGCCCCTAGTTCATCATTTTGACATTTTTTGTTTTGGTTTTCTACTAAAACAATTTTGACCAACATGAGAGTTTGATTAACATACTTGTGTGATTTTTTGATTTGAAATCAAGCAAGTCAGGCTATGATCACTAAAAATTTTCCTTTTTTAGGTCCAAGAAATGGTCCAGTTTTGGAAAATAATGGAATAATTTTCGAGAAAATTAGTCAACCTCAGTAAAAATTCTCAAAAACTGTTTTTGGAAACTGCCACTGCTCAACGAGCACGTAACCTACCCTTGAGATGCACAACCTCAGATCCATAACAATGGGAAATTGCCCCTTGTCTGAACGACACTACATGGCAATAGAAAATTTCCCCCTGTTTGGATAGCGCCGCAGCACACTGTAAACGGTTCTCATAGTGATGATCACAAACGAACTGTCAAATACAGAGAAGGCAAAGATAATCAAAAACCAATACATAGGCACGATCAATTTGGAAGTGTTTGTGGCTGGACTTCAGAATGAAGTTTCCTACGTATCCCAAACATGGGAATCAAGCCTTACGTAGTTCAGGTTGGGGTACACTCGTGTATTAACCCTCACCTTTTACGCTCTAACTTTTGCCAAGGCCACCTTTCCGGGTTTTCAACCTTGCGAGCTCAATTTTTCTTTTCTTTTCATTTCTTTTCTTTTCTTCTTTTCTTTTTTTTTTTCTTTTCATTCTTTGCATTTTTCTTTTTTTGTTCTTTTTCTTCTTTTCCTTGCTCTAACTTTTGCCTGGGTCGCCCTTCCGGGTTTTCAGCCAAGCGAGCCTCTCAAGGGTAAAAGTGTAGCTAGTCCATGTCAAATGGTTTTGAGATCTCAAAGCCATCTGAATCCAAGAGAATGGCTGCTGTTCACTGATGATGTAGGAGTCTATCCAATGGGGGGTGAATTTGCCCCTAATGTTGTGGATAGGAACACAGTTGTCCTTCAGCAATACTTTCTTCTTTCTTCCCTTCTGGGATTTGGCATTCTTACCGATCTTCGTCAGCTTGAAAAATGTCCCAATTCTTGACTTTTCGAGCACGTTTGACATTTTTGGCCCCTAGTTCAGGGGATGTTATTGATCTAGCTTTGCAAGCTTCCTTTGATAGCATTTGATATTCTTGCCCCTAGTTCGAGGGCTGCTTCAAATCTAGCCACACAGGCTTCCTTTGGTGTTGACTGTTGAACATTCTGAATCCAAGTTCAAGGTTTGAAAGTGAGGGGTCGAGTCTCGAGGCTGAGAGTGATCCTAAGCTGCACAATCTCAAGAGCGATTCCACACAAGTCTTCGCAAGACCGCGCAAAACATTTTTTGAAATCTTTTAAGAAAGTGACTAGTCGCTCGCGCTGAAGACAGTGTAGAACCAATCTGGATCAAGCCAGGATCCTTCTCAGTACTCACGTTAACAAATATGATCTCATTCATTAATGGGCTTAGCATGCCTCTCTTTCTCTCAAATTGATTAAATTTTGCAAAACCCGAGGAATTCCTTCCTCTTTGTTTTCATCACAATGTTCAAGAAGAAGTTTTGAAAAACTTAGGTCGATGCGATGAATTCAAAACACAAAAAAGACATAGTTTCCAGTCAAATACTACCATCTCATTCAGAACTTCTGGCATAACCAGCACAAGGCAGAAGCAAACATAAGAGTGTGAAAATCACTGTTGTTTCATTCAAATCTGTTGGCACAACTAGCTCCAAGGCAGAAACAGACTCAAAAGAAAGCGAAAAGACAAACACAAAACAAGCAAGTGATATCTGAGGTAACACCCCCGAAATCACCTGACTTCTATACAACAGGACTGACTCGATACAACAAGACAGACCCTTAATCAAAAAAGGCTGACTCAAAATAAAGAGACAAACTCAAAACAAAACCACAGAACTGAACTCATCACCCAAGTCAGAAACTACAAAAACCAGCATTCACAAATGCTCAAATTAGTGCGTGCCACATGCCACATCTGAAGTAAACTGGGCACCGCCTGTAGGTGGTTCATTCCCTGATCACATCACATTATCCTCCAGATTCACTGATCTAGTGACGATGGACTTTGCTGAGCTGGATGGGAGGACAACCTTGTTGTCAAACAAATCATGTACCTCATGGCAAAGACAGAAGCAATTGTCAGTGGTATGACCAGTTTGTTGATGGTACGCACAGTACTGGGTAGCGTCCTGGCTAGGTGGAAGACGACTAGGGAGAGGCCGAGGCTCAAGGGGTTTGAGATGCCCCTTTTCAGCAAGGATTTGAAATGCCTTAGACAAAGGCATGTAGAGGGCATGAAAGACCCTGTGACCTCGGGGTAGATACTTCGAGTTTTGTGCATTTTTACTGGATGCGCTAGTAAAAGGATCGGCAGGTACAGGCTTGGCTTGCTGACTTTTCCTGGGTGCAAAATTAGGGTTGGAGGGAATGGTTCCGGCATGATGACCCTTCTTTCGATTTTCCACTTGGCTTGAACTGCCCTCGGCCTGAGTGGGAAAAGCGTCATTCATAGTTCTTGCAACAACCGTGAGCACTTGTTGTTTGTTCAGTCCCCTGGTTTTCAAAGCCTCAATAGCCTGCGGAAGTTGTTCGTAGCGATCAATGTCTGCCTCCACCTTGTTCTTACCACTAGCCTCAGCTTGGTCGAAGGTTTGGGTTGTTATATCAAAGCGGAGCCCGGTTGCGGTCGAGATGCCATTGCCTATACTTAGGATGGGTTCAGGTTGGCTAAGTTCAATTACAATTCGCCCCAAGAGTGGGGGTTCTCCTGGCATGAAATTTTTGGCATACGATGTGGTCGATGGTGGAGCTGACATTCCAGAGGCTAGATCAACCACAGTCCTCTGAAGATCGCCGATCATTCCCATTAGCTCAAAAGTAGTGGGCTCACGGGTTTGAAATAATAGGGGTTCCCAGATTGGATGCACGGCAGGCAACCTGGGTGGGTGTGGTATGTCAACATCGGTTTCACCCTACATGGTGATTCCTTGGTTTAGTGCCGTTGCCATGACCACAATTTCTTCTAAATTTTGCGTCATCACAAGTCTGCTGAACTGAACAGAGGTGATGTGACTTATGGCTGACGGCTCTGATGAACCGGCGAGCCTTGACTGGCCCCTTTCTGTCTTGCCTTAGCGAAGGAGAACACTGGTTGCCCTGAACCGAATCTCTGAACTAAAAGAGAAAACATGTAGCATCTCAGCCCAATTTTACCAGAACAGACATAAGCATAGCTGAATAACTGTATTCGATCACTGATCACTATTTCCCAAATTACTGCCACAAAACTGAATCTGATAATTGCAGATATAATTGATTCTCAAAATACAGATGCCCGCAGGCCTGACACTCAGACTTGCAAACTGATACGTGCATTTCCTGTAGAGGCCAAATCTAAAAGCATATAGCAAATAAGTGAGAGCCAAAACAACCCTATGCTGGGGTAGGGTTTCCATGTCCTATTTTGTCAGGAGCTAGGGTTTCACTATGCACACAGCGATTTCAAACAACCTACAATCGGGTAAGCAACCTGTCCTAGCTTGGAATAGTCACTATGGATTCCGATATGCACCAGGTCGAATGGTCAAAAAGGGTGTCCTGGTAAAAATTGGGGTTTGTGTTCCCGTCGTGGCAGAGCTCGCAACCGGTCAACCTTATGGCACGCTTCTCAAAGCAAGCCTCCGGCAAACCGTTCAGGAATAACATACGGCAAACACGGTGTCCTAGGTGCACCAATGCAAATGCAATGCAAATAGACACATAAGTGTAGCCAAAACAAGATATCATGAGTTCGAGTCAAGTTCTCTAACTCCCTAGCAGAGTCGCTAGAAACTGCAGCCTCATGCTACAATTTAGACTCAAATTGTCACGGTTCTTAATCTGATCTCACAATGTGCAATGTGAGATTGATAAATCACCAAAGAGTCCAAATCCGGCAAATCATTTTGGAAAACTGATTTTTAAGAAAGAAATGCCAAACATGGGCTGCTTTGCCAAATACAGAGTCACCACCTAATATTTCATTTTGGGGGAATTTAGGAAACCCTGACTCGTTGCCTAAGGCCACGTGTCCGTCATCACCAAAGTTGCCTCGGCTCGGGAACTTGGGTACGATTGGGGAAGGTCATCTATGAGCTCCCCCTCTCGTCCGATCAAAAATCAGCCACTACTAAACATGATATTTTGTTCTTGAAAACACATGTGTTCTTATCCCGGTTAATTAGCTAATCTTACTATGTGATGCACACAGCAAACAAGTATAGACTAGATCACCTAATTTGGAACAAAGCATTGCATATCCGTTTGTTTGGAAGTGGTTTGAAGTTTGCTACTCATAAGTAGGCTAAAACACGGATTTCAATGAATCGTTCCAATTCAAGTAATCCAACCTTCACCCACAGGAATTCAGGCAGTTTATATCAACTAAGCAGTTAGCCTCATGGCAAGCATGCTTTCATGGCAACATTAACACACATGCAGTATGCTAAAGCGTAAAAGCTTACCTAGTACTCCAAGCCAAAATAAAAACTAGTTAGTAATCAATGCATGATCCTAGTTCATGTTAAGTTGGCTGATGCAATACATGCAAAATGCAACTAGAAATAGGCTCAACTATTCTAATATGGCATATGAGGTGCTACATTTGATACATGTATTCAACTTGGAATTGAAATACAATGCAGTTAGTATGATGTGCCGAGCCCAGTGCATGCAATATAGCTGAACAATGCAAACATGCAAACATAAGTATGCTAATTGAAAATGACCCTAAACTAACCATCAAAAGCAGGTAAGTAAATGGGAGAAAGACATGGGGTTGGAAGACATACACATACGCACGCACACTTATTACAAAATTTGCCCTCTCGACGGAGGGTCCGAATGAATAATACAAACAAACTAATTAACTAACTAACAAGCTAATTAATTATTACATAACCGAATGAATAACTAGCTACAACTAATTATTACAAAACTTAATTAATTAAAAAATTAACTAATTAAATTACAAAACCAAATGCTTACTAACAAGTAAGCAATTAAACAATGTTGCCTCGGCAAGTTGAAGAAGGTGAACATGCATGCTCGGTTCCCATCCCGGTAAGCTCTGTCTGTAGGGTGTCCTCAAGGAATTCTTGCTGAACCTTACCAAAAGCAGTCTGGGGAATACATCAGTGACCTGCTGACCATGGAGAGATGCTGCCGACCACCTGCCGCCCAAGGGTGGGCACTGCCGGCCAATAATGAGGGACTGCCGGCCATCTGTAAGGCATTGCTGGCCATTGATGTGTTGGGACACCAAGTTGCAAAAGAGCACAAAATAGAGAAAAGGGAGGGTATCCCAAGGTTTTGTACGCACTATGTCATTCCATATCACCTCAAAACATCAAGGGAGAGACATAGTTGGATCCACAACCATCAATCACGCATCCCGATACATGATGGCCAAAGATCCAACTTGTGCAAATCAGTATGAAATGAATGCACAAATAAACACGTAAAGCCTAAAACTCTATCATGTGTGATCAAGAGCGTCGGCGACCGAGAATTGAGACATGTTTCATCACTTGAAGTATGAAACGTCTCTCATTTCTTGTGCTCGGGTTAACACTTAATCCAAACAACAATGCAACACAAGCATGGCAAACATGCAATGCAACTATATGGCATACTCAATGCTCAATGGTAAGAACTAGATGGCATGCTCAAAGCAAGGTGATCATAAGGTTCTAGGTACAATGTAATGCATGCATGTACAATGCAATGCAACAAGGGTAACAACATGGCATGCAACAAGTATGCAACTATGTACCAATGCATGAAACAACATGTGATATAACAAGCATGTAACAATATGCAAAATGGATAAGCATGTAACAACATGCAAACATGCAAGCATGCAACAACATACAAGGTAACAAGCATGCGACAACATGCAAAAGATGGACTTAAACCAGAGTGGGCAGACCTCAGTCATTCCCAAATCAGTGGCCAAAATGATGGATTGATGACACAAAATGCAAGACAAGCATGCTTGCCAATTGGCCCAAGAATTAAGCCATAAAGAGGACAACTCTCAAGCACACTTAATGAGTGACAAGCATGGAAGTATGACAATACTACATGCTCTGAAATGATGTTAGGAATGATGCCAAATCACACACACAAAACACAAGCATGGCATGCATGAAGCTCATAAGCTAAAAACTAGCAAAGGGACTTAAGCCATGGCCATACAAAGCAAGCCCCGAAGGGCCAAGGGGACCTAAAACAGTCCCAAGGCAGGTCCAAAAAAGACTAGAAACAAGCTTGAAGCTAGCCAACACAAGCTAGAACACAAGTCCGAAAGGCATGAAGCATCCAAGGCTACAAAAGGGGTAATACACTACACCTATTAAAACCAAACATGGCATGACATGGACAACATGAAACAGAGTTACATCATGGTATAACAAGACCAAAAATGCACTAATATGATAAGCCAAAGGCTTAGGCTTAGTGGCATGCACAAAAGTTCATTCTTGAGGCATAAAGCACAAACTCTTCAAGGCATTCAAAGCATGTTAAATGCAAGTGTATGACCACATTTCATGGACTGAAATAACATTTGAAATGATGGCAAAGCGTGCAAACATCACATGTATGGCATGGTAGGGGCCTCAAAACCCAAGGCTAGTCAAAGCATTTACACTACAGCTATACAAAACATGAGTGATATGGCCATGGCAGCCCAAAATAGTCCTAGGATAGCCCAAAATAAGAATAAAATCATGCTGGAGCAAAGCCAAATTATGGTAGGATGATGAGTCAAAACATCATGCACATAAAGCTAGTAAACAAGATTTGTTCTACAAGTATATGGAGCATGCATAGGATGACCAAACCAAGTATGGACAGAGTTATGTCATAGAAAAACATCACCAAAAACATGCTGTAATGGACTCAACATAAGCTAGGATGACATGCTAAAGCAAGAAGCATATAAAGCTAGTTTATGAGATTTACACTACAAGTGTATCATACATGCATGGAGTGACAAAACCAATCCAAACAAGATCTAAGGCATGGTAAAACATCACCAAGAACCTACTGAAATGGAGCCAACACATGCAAGAAAGACATGCTACTTTGATGAGCCACAAATGGGATTACACTACACATGTAAGAAGCATGCAAAATATGACCAAACCAACCATGGACAGACTTAAGGCAGGTCCTAAAAGTCACAAAAAAAAGGCCTGAACCAAGCCTCAAAAATACAGAGAGGCATGGTCCTTTGGAAGGCCAAAAACTCAAGCAAACAAAAACAAAAAAAGAGGGGGCCACCCCCTCTGATTTGAGACCTCAAAACCACATGCCTACCACTAAAAATGCACTGGATTCCAGTGGTTAAAAGGCCAAACCAAGGCTAGCTCAAAGGTCTTAAGGCATGACTCAAAACAAGGCCAAACAACGCAAACAAGACCCTCAACAGCACAAAGACCTTAAACAACTACCAAAAGCACTTAAATACAAGACTTTTTTCAATTGAAAGCAAGGCCTAAAACAATATGCAAGAATGGCCAAAATGAGATACAAAAAAGTGCTAAAATGGGGAAAAAGCTCACCCTTGAAGTCCAACTTCGAAACCAGCAACCTCAGTGGCCAAAAACCAACTTTCAGAGCTCAAGTAGCACTCCTAAGAACTTCAGCCCAAAGGTGGTGGTGTGTCTCTATGTCTTGTAGTGAAAAAGTGCAAGAAAAAGGCACAAAACTAACAACAATATAGAGAGAGAGAGAGAGTAAGAAATATAGAGAGAGAAAGCCATATCTCTTCTAAAATGGCTGAACCCCTACTAAGGAGAGAAGGCCTCTCCTTATATAGAGGGAAAACAATGCAAAGCTTCTTCAAGAAGCTTGGCAAGAGCTTCATCCCTCCATACATGTGTATGGAGAGGAGATGAAAGGATTCCAGCTGGCTCAAAAGATCTGGAGTGAAACCAACTGAGAGAGGGGTTCTGCCGGCCATTAGTGGTGACCGGCAGTGGCTCACTGATGGCCGGCAGACTTCACCAGTGGCCGGCAGTGCCAGACCATGGTCGACAGTGCACCAAGAAAAGCATTCTAAAAGGACCAAGCCATGGTCCAAGAATGGGGCAGGAAGGATGCATGGTTTGGGATGTTCAAACCTGTGACGTTCTGCCGTGAAAGTCGAGTACTTGGCGAGCAATCGAGCTAGTGGCTGGATGTACCTGCAAGCACAATCGAGTCTTGAGGACGATCAAAAATGGGGTGTCTACCGCCACTTCGACTGGGCCAGTCAGGGATCGAGCTGCCCGGTCAGCTCACGAGGGTCTAGGGGGCAGCGCCCCTTGGCGGGTCCGAGGGCAGCGCCCCCGAAGCAAAAATGCAAAATGCATTCGAAGTTGCTTAACCGCTCTAGCGGCCGTTTATGTGCTCGAGTGAAGAATGTTTGGTTTCAGAAGTTTGACCTATCTGCAAAAGTACTAGGTTAGTGTATTTGACACTTGAATGGGGCTTTCCACGCTCAATCAGACCATGTTATATCAGTTCGTGAATATGATATTTTAGATCACTTTTTCAGTCATCTCTCTCACTAAAACTCTCCAGAATTCTAGATCGGGAGCTTCGCTCTCTATAAGTCATCTTCTCTCTTTGATTTCTCCAAATCCATTGGGATTTAGATCTAAGTTCTTCACCAAAGTTGGTTATCATCTCGAGGGCTTTGTTGTGTCCAGTGAAGATCGAGTTTCGACACCGCTGATTTTGGGGGTTTCATCTCATTTCTTCTTCAAAACACGAGGTAGGGATTTTCTTAGAGTTATATATATATATATATATATATATATATGCAAGATCTATATGATTTTCGAAATCATCTTTCGATAGCTTTGAAAATTGATTGTTGATTCAAGAAGTTGAGCGATTTTGAAAGTGGGTTTGTCTCTTGTTCTTTTAAAATGATCTTATGGGTTTTGATCATCGTTGATTGAAGAAAAGATGATTTTGGAAAGTTTTCTTTCAAAGGATTTGAGTTGTACAGTTTTGGTGAGAAAGCCTAGAATTTGGGGATTTTTTTTTAAGAGACTGAAAATCCATGAATGTTATTGTTGTATTTATTTTGTGTGTCAAAATAAATGGATGTTTGAAAATTTTCTTATTTATATTTATATAAATGATGAATTTCAGGGAATACGAAAATTGTTGTTCATTTTGGAAATTATTGTTCAAAACGTTGAAATAGTCTTGAAATGACTAATTGTTGAGAATACTTGAGAAGAGGGAATTGTGTTATTCCTTGGATGATGAATTGGAATAAAAGTATTTATATTCATCTTGTGTTATTGGCATAACAATTCATTTGATTACGTTAAACTTTGAAAGTTGATTTGAAAATTTGCATTGAGAAAAGAATGTTGAGAAACAAGTTTTCATGAAATGGTTTTTGGGTAAATACGTTGGTAAGTCTTGATAGGTGGTGTAGATGATATTGAATAAGTTGGTCTGAGAGTCCAGGGTGAAAGACCGAAAACCCGCGCGGATAGGTGTCGAGCCTTCTGGTGAATACTGGTAAAAATGAAAATTTGGTAGTACTTATATAGTCTACTTACAGACACCGACCTAGGGATTACTAGAGTCATATTTACCGCCCTTGAAAAAAATTGTAAAGTTTTGAACAATTGAAATTGCATGACATCATTGATTATGATGGTTTTCAAAAGATGAAAATGTGATATATCTTCAAAAAGGGGCATAGCATGGCATGCGCATTTCATCTCTTCAGACTTGTATAAAATATATATACTTTGTTAAGGATTTTCTACTGGGCTTTATGCTCACCCTACGATATTTTTGTGCAGGAAAAGATGTGGTGATACCGCCTAACTGGAGGCAAGGAAATATGTGTTGAGAGTACGAGACTCTCATTTTGCTGTGACTCAGCGTGTAAGCCAAGGGCTGTATGTGTGTGGGTTTGAATAACCATTTTGTGTAACCAGGCTCAAGCCTTGGAAACTTGTAAACCCTTGGGGGTATTTATTTGTTTATTTACTTCTTGTTGGATTACGATTTGCGTATCACAGATTTAAATCAAGAAAAAATTCTCTCTCCACACGAGGAAAAAACTTTCTATATTTAACCCTTCTCAAATCTTCTTGTGCAATACATTGGCACAACCCTCTAGTAGCATAAATGTGATGGGGACTACAGTTTATTTCACAACACTAAAAAACTATCCATCAATCTTGGAAAGCACTAGAATGATACTTGTGGTCTTCGGTAGCTTTGCTTCCAAATCTGAAACTACAATGTAAGTGAACTAGTCATATAGTTTGTCCATGATTTCATGTCCAAACTGGTTTGAAATTATAGGCTCTGTGAAGGCCTTGACAACCTTGGCAAATTTTTCCCCTCTAATCCATTTATCATTCTCTTGCATCTGTAGGCTATCAAGTTCAAACCCCTCCATATGATCAACTGTGAATGATCCGTCCCTCTCCACTATATCTTTCACTTCCTCAAGTGATAGAAAATAGCTAGGTACATTGAAGGTGTCTAATTTATCTTCATCTATCAATCCCTATTATCACGAAGGAAAGAGAGAAAATCAATAGATTGGAATAAATAAAGTAAATAATTTTAGGGTAGTGCTATGCCAAATATATATATATATATATATACAAATGATGGGATAAGTATTGATTTTATCATTTTAATGGAAAGAACTCATCAAGATGACTTATATTTTTAAAATGTTGCGGAGAAAAATTAAACAAAAAATTATTAATGTTGGACACATTGAACTCTGTTTTTCATGATCCGAAATAGTTGGAAAGCTTTAAGAATCTAACTGGTTTGAGCACCAAACTCTTAGTACGTTTTTGAGTTATGAATATTTTACCTTCAGAGAGTAAAATATGAGTCAATGTGATAGCATGTTCGTAATAATTTCATTTTAACTCTGATTAAAGCGTACTTTATATATATGAAATGCTTTTTGAGAGCAATGAAGAATACTCATTTTGGTAAAATGCTAATAACTATTTCATGTAGCCGATCCCATTTGATGAGACTTAAGGCTTGGTTTGGTTTGGTTTGGCTAATAACTATTTCATTTTAACTCAATTAAAGAATAGTTTATATATGTATGTAACGAATTTTGTGAGTAATGACGAATGATTGAAACCAATTTCGAGATATGAGAGATTTTGCACAAAAAATATATAACAAGCGAAATCAGACCTTTGTGGACGGCACCTAAGGGAATTGTCGGTTTATAGTTTGCATGTTTTACCTTTTTTACGCCTAGAAAAATTGTGTTCTAGAGGTATGTAAGAGCTTGTGAACATCAAACGAAGACATTTAATGGTAAAGAAGTGTTAAAAATTGCAGCTACTTGTGAAACCAATTGAGCAATGGCTATAGCTAATAGTTCCCAAGTAAAGTAGCTCTCCATGTTTGAAGGATGAGAAGATTGCCTACCACGAAGTATCAACACCATACAACCATTTGGAACCACCTCTTGGGATTTAACGTTGAGAAACATTGTGAAATCTTCCTGAAATTGAGATAAGTAAGCTTCTCTTACAACAGGAGGGCATGTCTTTGATATGCAAATCTTCCCCTTGTTTAATGCCAAGCCTTCTCTGCTTGTGAGTGCCTTTTATTTCACCAAAGAAACCATTGAAATGGTTAGCGTGCAAGCTTATTACGCATCAAAAGCAAATGGGTCATATGAAATAAGTAATACAACTTATACATGCAATACAATGATATTACATTAACAAAAAGAGAGTGGGATTGAACCATCATTCATTGCTTAAGAAGCACATCCTAATTAAGTTGCACATGCACCAAGTCCATCATATGAAAATTCCAGACTTTATGACATTTTCGGTAAACACTGGGAAACACATGGAGAAAGACCTTTCTACACGTGTTTATATTGCCCATTTTTTTGGGTCTACATATTTTGAATAATTTTACAATTTTTTAAAAACTTTTATATGTATCCATACAACAAATACAGATAAATACATATAGTACCGGTCATATAGTTAGAGTAAATATTGATCTTTCTCTAGTGGCATGGCATGGTCAATGAAAATTATTCATTTGTCCATCACAGTATGTGACCAACATCTAACAACTCTGCTCATATTGTGATGGGAATTAACATAGGATAATTTGATAAGTACAAGGTTAATTACTAGTTGAAACAATTGGATGTACAAACCTGGGTAAGCCAATGAACATTGTAAGAGGAATGAACTAAATGCAAGCTATTACGAGGAAAAAGCCAGCCATGGAAAGACCCCGGTACTCCCATCACATAACAAGAAACTTCCTCACATTTGTTACCAACAACCTTAGATGACAGGCCTTTGAAGAGGGTATTGAAATCGTTTCTAGGAAGATCATTCAAGTAAACCTGAAGTTCTAGTGTTTGGCAATTCAATTCCCTGCATTTCTTTTCCATCATTCTCTTGATCGTAGAAATTACTGTGAACGTGTTGGACCCGCTGCACAACCCAAGTCCGCTGCGTTAAGAGCTTCAAGAAGGTGGAAATCTTTGGAGAAGAGAGTTTCAACTACATTTTCTAGCACTGGCATTGTCATTGAGGCCACTTTTTGCTGCAAGAGAGAACAACTTTTGAGTTTGTTCCGGAAAAAGTTATATGAATTTGAGCACATATCACTAACGGCATGTTTGATTGACAGGATTAGAGTATGAGATTGAGATTATTAATCTGTGAGCCCAATAATTCTGTGTTTATTTTAAAATTTTGTTTCAGGATTATTAATCCAATGGATAAATCATCCAACAAATTTGTAGGATTATTAGTATTGGGGTAGGGGTGGAATTATATATCCTGAGTTGGGAAATAAAATAAAAAGACTCTTTTACCCTTGACTAAAAATTAAAAACACTTATTATTCTTATATAATTTTATATTTTAAAGGCTAAAAATAATTTTTAAAAATTTAAAAATATTTTTTGATATTTATTTTATCAAATTAGTTCGTATTTGAAAAAATAAAAATAAAAAACAAACCAAATATGGCCTTTGTATTTTGTATTTTTATTTTGATTTTATTTATTTATTTATATTTTTTTCGAAACCACGTTTATGAAGAAATTTTGATAAAGTAAAGATTGTAAAGAAACATTGATGGATGGTAAGATTGGAAAAGAAGATAAATATAACTGTAATCATACATTCATATGTTTTCTTATCTAATGCAAATCAAACAATACACAATTGGATAATTTATCCTACTAATCCAAATGGATAGTAAATATCATACTAATTTGATGAGATTATTAATACCTTCACTATTAGTCTTGTGAATCAAACATGGCCTAAAAGTATTAAATTGTATTGTAAATTTAAACTTGTATGATGTATGTTAATTTTAAAACAAATTTGGTTCACACATTTCATTATTTAAGTACTTTTCATGGTGTGAATGATAGAGTTGTTGCTTATCAAACTAAAGATTCGCATTTTTTTTTCTCGTAATTTATAAATATTGGAAAAAAAAAATTATTTATAAAAATGCTACACTTTTCAAACTATTTAGGAAGTTAGTGCATTTTTTTGAAATCCTATTTTCAAAATGCAATTTCAATAAAAACTCGCAAGTTAAAGATATGATTTCATTGTGATATGACCACCCCAAGCATCCACTAACATTGCATAGGGTGCGAACGTGACATGTTGAATATACGATTTCAATCTTGCAATGTCTTATTAAAATTATGTTTTTATGATGCGATTTAACATGTGATTGTAATATGCATATTGTGAAAAAATTAGCCGTGTAATTGAATTGTAAAATTACAATACATGTCTTGGAGTGTTGTTTTTCAATTTCACTCTAGACGATCTATTTTTAGTCTTTTAAGTACATATGAGTTTTAGAATTTGCTTCTAATTCTCTAATCGGGAGTTCTATCAATGTCACATATGATCCATTGTAATATCTATTTTTTTGTTTATTAAATTCATTAAAAATAGACGTAAAATCACAGACAAAAATATTCTAGAGTGACATGAATCAATTCATATCAGGGACTTGTTGTGTCATGCTATCATCAATGACTTGCTACATCATTCTATCTTAATGATATGAATATAATTTAAATGATTACAATTTTTAACTATCAACGACTAATTTTTATTGTTGGTGACTATAGTGATCCCGGTTTTCCCTTTCGTGCTTAACTGTAATCCGAATTCGGTTTCGTAAGAGTGCTGTTGTCTTATTCTCTTTCTATCCCTTTCTCTTGGTGTTCGTGCTTTGAGTTGTGTTGGGCAAGTTGGGAATAAGTTGGTTGTGTTTTAAAACGTAAAATCTTTGCCCAGTTTTTGGTCTCTCCGCTTGAGCGGCGCTTTTGACGCTCGAGCGGGACTCTGTTGTTGCTTGTCTCGAGCGGGGGTGTTGGCGCTCAAGCGGGGAAATCACCCATCCAGTATTTCGTCTGCAGTGGTAGACGCTCGAGCGGGGAGTTTGACGCTCGAGCGGACACCATGTCTGTAAAAGTTCTGGGAGCGTGCATCCGCCGCTCGAGCGGGGGATTGAACGCTCGAGCGGGGATCTGTGAGTGACGCTCGAGCGGGGATTTTGTCGCTCGAGCAGGGCGACTTTTATATAAAGCCGAGATCCGACCTTTTCGTTCACTTTTCAACATCCTTTTTCTCTCTTACTTTTCCAAAAAGCTATTTTGAGAGTTTCTGTCACTAAAACCCTAACTTCTCTCTTAGGATTGATCTAGTAGGAGTTGTTTTCTCACCTTGGGCCTTTACAAAAGTTGTGTTGATCGTCGAGGGCTATCTTTTAATCTGAAAATTTCAGGATTTGGAGCATTTCCGTTTCTTCATCTCCTTCGTTGAGTCCCATCATTCGAGGTAGGGATAACCTACTCCATTTTATGAGCTTTGTCTTTGAATTTTAGCATTTTGATAAGTTGGGGGTTGTTGGGTATTTTGAGAAAGTTTGCGCCTTTGTGTAATTTTACAAAAGTTGGGGTTTTAAATATATAAACCTATATGCATGTTAGGCATAGAGAAATGAGATTAATGTTGGGACATTGATGGAAATGGAACCTTAGGGTTGTTTTGCGAATTATGGTAATTTGCCCTAATTGGTTTAATTAATTAATGCATATAATTAATTAAAGAAAACGAGGAATTGAATTGAGAATGTTGAAATGTTGATTTATTATCCACTTGTGCATTTATTTCCTGCTTAGAAATAATTGCTTTGGGCTACCGGTGGAGGGTAGTGTTGATTGTTGTAGACAATACATGATGATTAGGCAAACTAAAACTAATCAATTGGATGTGTCATAGAGTATGACGGTTGATAGAATACATTAACTTTATGTATTGGTTGATTGTGCATATGGCCAATGTGTTTATATGCATTATGTGTAAACAGTTGATAGAATACATTAAC
Organism: Camellia sinensis; assembly: GCF_055761805.1. NCBI lineage: Eukaryota > Viridiplantae > Streptophyta > Magnoliopsida > Ericales > Theaceae > Camellia > Camellia sinensis. Next base: position 39,103,754 of record NC_138961.1, on the reverse strand, counting down.
TTCATGTATTGGTTGATTGTGCATATGGCCAATGTGTTTATATGCATTATGTGTAAACAGTTGATAGAATACATTAACTTTATATATTGATTGATTGCTTACGTGATTCTGTGTTTTTAGGCATTACTTGTGTATGGGAGGAGAAGGGGGATGTACTCCACGATTTAGAGGAAGATGTGGGATGTACCTTTAAACCGGTTAATGGTTAAGGAAATATGGGGGTTGGACCCAGGGATGCAGCTCATATGCTCCCCCATTGTAGTGAAGATACAACTCATATGCTTATCTGTTGAAGTGTTGATACAGCTCATATGCTTATCTATTGGAATGTTGATACAGCTCATATGCTTATCTGTTGTAGTATTAATATAGCTCATATGCTTATCTGTTGTAGTATTGATATAGCTCATATGCTTATCTGTTGTAGTATTGATATAGCTCATATGCTTATCTGTTGTAGTATTGATATAGCTCATATGCTTATCTGTTGTAGTAGTGATATAGCCCATATGCTTATCTATTGAAAAGTTTGTTTGAATTGATATAGCACTAAATGTATATCATGATCATTTGTGAAGTATGGAAGTAGTTTATGTGTTATTGATACAACACCAAAATGTGTATCCACCTTGAATTTCGAAAATGTTCTAGTGATGAGCTATAATCTCATCAAATGTTTTGGCCAGAGTACTGAACCTTGTTTTCAAACTCAAAATTGAATAAGAAATGGAAGGTGAATTGTAACCTAGACTTGACCGTCATGGAATTGTAATAAGATGTAAATGGAAGTGTAAGTGTTAACCATCTACCAGTTGCTAATCTCTTAGTCATTGTTCATAGTTGGTTTAGTATATTTCTACTAGGCTGTGGCTCACCCTATATGGGGACATCATTTTTAGGTACAGGTAGCATGCCACCTCTAAGGACATAGCTTGGGAGGCTAGAGGCGGACATACTTTGGCTGTCTTATTTTCCTTGAATGTATTACATATAGTTTCAAGCCAAGGGCTTAAGGTGTAATTGAGTTAGCACTCTCTTTTGTAACCAAGTGTTAACTTGGAAAGTTGTAAGCCCGTAGGGCATTTGCTTTTGTGTTGTCAACATGTAATACTGTTGTAATGAAATACCTTGATGAATAGATGAATGTGGACCTTTATGTATCAATGCATGTCCCTATATGGATGGGTTTAATGTTATTATTTTGAGGGCGTGACAACTTGGTATCAGAGCTTACCGGGTTCAAATACTTTGGGTACGTGGGAAGTGATTAGTATCACAATGGGTTTGTCTCGCTTGTTAGAGACTTAGACGTAATGTTATGTACTTATGTGATAACATGTTTAGGTGATTATTTGGGTATGGAATGTAGTTTCTTGGATGTTGATTGGATCCTTTGGTTTCTGGGAGTCCTATTGGAAAGGTACTTGATCAATGTTGTTTCTGACCGGAACTCTAGTAACGCCTCGGGACTATCATTATCCGGAAATGAAATTCGTAAGTGCCTATGTGTTTATGTGCTTACGTGGAGTGAATTACAGTTGTCCATGTATTAGGACGTGAGTGTTTAGCTTTGGCACATGTATGAGTGTGCTAACGTGTCTCTGTTACTTTTACTAGGATGCATAGGCGAGGAAGTTGCGATTTCCCTCCTTCCACTCGGGAAGAGTTGCGGAAACAGTTTGTGGAGTTACGCCAGGGTACTACACCTTTGGTGCGGTTCGAAAGATGGTTTGCTAACCTATCGAGGTTTGCTCCAGAATTGGTGGGGACGAAGGACTTGCGTTGTTTCGAGTTTGAGAGTAAGCTGCGTGACGACATCCGTGTAAGGATAGTGGGGTCTTGGCATAAAAGATATAGTGTGCTTGTTGAGGCAGCTGCCCGTGTAGAGGTTGCGGTGCTAGCAATGGGGCAGAGTGCGGAGGGAGCCATCTCGGTAACTCCCGTGACTCAGGGTGTTGGTAGGCCTTTTAAGAGGCAGAGGGGTTTAAACCCGCAACAGGGAGGTCGGGCTAGAACTACCCTTCCAGTGTCGGATTTGGGTTCGGGAGAACGTAAACAGAGGGGTGTCTTTTGTTTCAAATGTGGTCTACTGGGCCACAAGGTTTCGGGTTGCCCACAGAGGAAGGGGGCAGGGTTAGCAGTTTAACCAGTAGTTGTACCACCAAGATCATCTAATCAGCCGGGTCATATTCGACGTTTCTATACTCAGCCGAGGGCTTCTTTAGGGGTTTTGCAACCTAGCCAGGCTCAGTTTCATTCGATCGGGCAAGAACAATATCGTTTTGGGGGACTAGCAGGCCAGATTGCGAGGGCCTCAATAGAGTCGAGTTCCCAAGCCCCAGTTGGGGAAGTTTGTAGTTGTCCCAGGTGTGGACAGAGGGGGCACGTCAGTAGTTCTTGTCTGTGGCTTGTAAGCTCGTAGGTTATCTTATGTTCGGGGATGACCAACTTCGGCAGTCCAGCAAGGGACGGTAGTGGTGGTAATACCGATGGGATGGTTTTGTTTTGACTAATCCGTTTTCTAATCAGTGGATTATTGTTTTGTGATCATTGGGTTCTGTTGTGTAACCAATGTGTTTTGGGAATGCTGAAACATCTAAACTGTTTGTTTATCTATATATATATATATATATATATATATATATACATATATGCTTTGTTTGTTAATTTTCTTGGAGTGGGTGAATTGGAGCATGTTGTAGCTCTAAAGTTTTATTAATGTAATAAGCTGCTGTAAAACCATAAAATTTTTGGTATTAATGCTTTTTTTCTTTTTATTATGCGTGTGACTTGATTTGGGAAAGATGAGGGCTGAGGAGCCATGTTTTCAAAATTTGGGAGAACCACCGAGGGGTGCATGTCCTAGCCAAGGCAATATTGGAGCGAGAACCGTTTTACTTGCCGAGTGTGTGGAATTTCATGGGTATTACCCATTTAAAATTTTGTGCGTGGTATAGATTTTGGTCTACTGTCGGGTGAACTCGAGAGGATGTGAAGTGTGCGATTAATACTAGATGTAACACGTATTTAATGTGGTGTCCTACGGGGGCATAGTGCATAATTTTGTTAAGGTTGGACTTGTACCTTCGTGATAAGTAACGTTGCCGAGATTGCAGGTGTACTGATTGGCCGTTTTAAGTGAGGGGATGTTAGTCCCTATATAAGGTTGTGATTGTTGTATCGAGAGTGATGTGTTGTGGGTAGCTGGTACTATATCTCAGGCAGTAGTATAATGGGTGTTTCCTAAGTTTTCAAATTCCTTTATTTGGATCGAATGTGATAGGTTCGTACCTTAGCACTGGTCAGGTCAGAGGATGTTATCAAAAGGGTTAATTGGGTATATAGCCCGTGGTTAGAGTGTGACCCGTGGATGGAGTCACAGTGGTATGGTCTTTACGAATGAAGATGTGGGTTAATGACGAAGGAGGCGAGGACTTTTACTCCTCTGGAAAGTTAGAAGAGTGAATCTTTGAAAGCCTCGTCGGCGACTTGTAACGGTGTCGGGGTTTGGTTCATGATGGTTGCCTAGTGGTAGTTTTGACTAGTGGTTCAGCATGGAGGCCGGGCCTCTTGATGGTACTCTCGAGATGAGTGACAAGTAAGATGTAGAGTAACGAGTGGACCCTATGAGTTATTGGGGGATTCGATGTGGGAGTAAGAGGGCTTGCAAAATAAGGAGGTTTTGCCTAGTACGGTTGAATGTGTTAGATGTGATGGTTTCGAGAGTTGCTCAGTGTTGGCAAGACTATGTAAGAATGTTCGAGGGAATCTAAGATTTGTATCTCGAGTTAGTGGGAATGGTACCTATATGTTGGTTCATGTTTTGGGCCTTGCTAGTTAGTGAGTCCGTGGTGACCCCATTGGTTGTATAGGGGTAGTGTTCGTATTGTGATTGGTCATCAATTGTTGGGTGTGGGGTTGTGAGTGGATGCCGGTAGCATTCTTTGAAGGAAGAATAGTTCGTGTTCTAGAGTAATGAGTATAGCGTTGGTCAAAGTGGTCCTTCGTGTTTGGGGTTGTTGTGATTGAGGTTGACCATGTCGGTCTTCAGTCAAGGAAGTGAGCAGGCTTGCTAGATAGTCATGGTGGGGGACGGTGATTTCCTTAGACGCAGTGTTGATGCAGTTCAATTTTAGGAGATCCGGTGAGATTCCAAAATTTGTGGTTTGCGTAGGGAACTCTGTGTTTGGGGTTAGTAGTTTGAGTGGCACATCAGTGTGTGGATTACTGGGTGTAGAGTTTATTGAGTTGACTAGGCGACTTGCCGGTATCGGGTTTTGGGTTGGCATTAGTCACCTTGAGTTTAGTCTCGTTTATTGTAGACTTTGTATGTTGATTATGGAAAACTGAGACTAATCGAACATGTTTTGTCCTTGAATCTGACGGTTGGAATAATACATCTTATATGTGTATTGATTGATCATTGTGAAGGATTGGATTTTTATACATTATGTATGTATGATGTTTGGTTTGATATTGATACAGCACTAAAATGTGTATCATTTGTGTATTAAAGGGGGGTATTGTTGGGATGAGATGTGCTCTCATTTGGTTGTTGGCCAAGTCCTGAGCCGTATTTATGATATTTTTTTTGTAAAGGGAGGCAGGATGAAATTGCAAAACCATGATTTTCTTATGCCTTATGTGTTGTTAGTACTGTTGTTATTTCTATTAACTATCATTATAGAAATGTTATATTCTGTGTCGGTTGTGGCATCACTATGTGAGTGATGGTTGTGGATAATGCTGTTTTGGAAAGAAATGGAAAACAAAATTTTCCCAGTGTTTGGGCCATCTGAGGGCGTTGTTGAAAAGTTGATTTAATTCAAGGATTTTAAGGAATTCTAGATTAATCTTTTGGCAAATAAACTGTGGGTGACTCTGCGTTTTGGGTAACACCGTATTTGTGAAAAATGTTTACAAAGCTTTTGAGTTTTCGTATGGAAAATGCAAGATTTATTCCGGAATGTTAACGTTGAAAATTTAAACATCTTTGAGAAATGCCTCTTGGACAAGAAAATGTTTTCTTATTATCTACTCTAAAGATTTGCTTTGGTCGTGTTGTTGAGTAGTGACTTAGCTTGAAGCACTAGTCGGTTAATGGTGAATTGTTTCGGGGGAGGTTTGGTTTGTTGAGGCTTGCGTACCTAAGGTGTTGTCGTTTAGAATGTGTTCCCCTGGTTAGTCTCTTCCTTGGTAAGAGTGAGTCGGAGGTTTGTTTTGAAAGTAATTTCTTTCCTTGGGGCTCGGTTGTTGAATGCTCTGTGATCAATTGGCCTTGTGTTTTGGCGTATCCTTAATTTCGGGGACGAAATTCTTTAAGGGGGGGGAGGTTAGAGCGATCTCGGTTTTCCCTTTCGTGCTTAACTGTAATCCAGATTCTGTTTCATAAGAGTGCTGTTGTCTTATCCTCTTTCTATCCCTTTCTCTTGGTGTTCGAGCTTTAAGTTGTGTTGGGCAAGTTGGGAATAAGTTGGTTGTGTTTTAAAACGTAAAATCTTTGCCCAGTTTTTGGTCTCTTCGCTCGAGCGGCGCTTTTGACGCTCGAGCGGGACTCTGTTGTTGCTTGTCCGCTCGAGCGGGGGTGTTGGCGCTTGAGCGGGGAAATCACCCATCCAGTATTTCGTCTGCAGTGGTAGACGCTCGAGCGGGGAGTTTGACGCTCGAGCGGACACCATGTTTGTAAACGTTCTGGGAGCGTGCATCCGCCGCTTGAGCGGGGAATTGAACGCTCGAGCGGGGATCTGTGAGTGACGCTCGAGCGGGGATTTTGTCGCTCGAGCGGGGCGACTTTTATATAAAGCCGAGATCCGACCTTTTCGTTCACTTTTCAACATCCTTTCTCTCTCTTACTTTTGTAAAAAGCTATTTTGAGAGTTTCTATCACTAAAACCCTAACTTCTCTCTTAGGATTGATCTAGTAGGAGTTGTTTTCTCACCTTGGGCCTTTACAAAAGTTGTGTTGATCGTCGAGGACTATCTTTTAATCTGAAAATTTCAGGATTTTGAGCATTTTCGTTTCTTCATTTCCTTCGTTGAGTCCCATCATTCGAGGTAGGGATAACCTACTCCATTTTATGAGCTTTGTCTTTGAATTTTAGCATTTTGATATGTTGGGGGTTGTTGGGTAATTTTGAGAAAGTTTGGGCCTTTGTGTAATTTTACAAAAGTTGGGGTTTTAAATATATAAACCTATATGCATGTTAGGCATAGAGAAATGAGATTAATGTTAGGACATTGATGGAAATGGAACCTAGGGTTGTTTTGTGAATTATGGTAATTTTCCCTAATTGGTTTAATTAATTAATGCATATAATTAATTAAAGAAAACGAGAAATTGAATTGAGAATGTTGAAATGTTGATATATTATCCACTTGTGCATTTATTTTCTGCTTAGAAATAATTGCTTTGGGCTACCGGTGGAGGGTAGTGTTGATTGTTGTAGACAATGCATGATGATTAGGCAAACTAAAACTAATCAATTGGATGTGTCATAGAGTATGACGGTTGATAGAATACATTAACTTTATGTATTGGTTGATTGTGCATATGGCCAATGTGTTTATATCCATTATGTGTAGACAGTTGATAGAATACATTAACTTCATGTATTGGTTGATTGTGCATATGGCCAATGTGTTTATATGCATTATGTGTAGACAGTTGATAGAATACATTAACTTTATGTATTGATTGATTGCTTATGTGATTCTGTGTTTTTAGGCATTACTTGTGTATGGGAGGAGATGGGGGATGTACTCCACGGTTTAGAGGAAGATGTGGGATGTACCTCTAAACTGGTTAATGGTTAAGGGAAGATGGGGAATGGACCCAGGGATGCAGCTCATATGCTCTCCCATTGTAGTGAAGATACAGCTCATATGCTTATCTGTTGAAGTGTTGATACAGCTCATATGCTTATCTATTGGAATGTTGATACAGCTCATATGCTTATCTGTTGTAGTATTGATATAGCTCATATGCTTATCTGTTGTAATAGTGATATAGCCCATATGCTTATCTAATGAAAAGTTTGTTTGAATTGATATAGCACTAAAATGTATATCATCATCGTTTGTGAAGTATGGAAGTAGTTTATGTGTTATTGATACAATACCAAAATGTGTATCCACCTTGAATTTAGAAAATGTTCTAGTGACGAACTATAATCTCATCAAATGTTTTGGCCAGAGTACTGAACCTTGTTTTGAAACTCAAAGTTGAATAAGAAATGGAAGGTGAATTGTAACCTAGACTTGACCGTCATGGAATTGTAATAAGATGTAAATGGAAGTGTAAGTGTTGACCATCTATCAGTTGCTAATCTCTTAGTCATTGTTCATAGTTGGTTTAGTATATTTCTACTAGGCTGTGGCTCACCCTATATGGGGACATCATTTTTAGGTACAGGTAGCATGCCACCTCTAAGGACATAGCTTGGGAGGTTAGAGACGGACATACTTTGGCTGTCTTATTTTCCTTGATTGTATTACATATAGTTTCAAGCCAAGGGCTTAAGGTGTAATTGAGCTAGCACTCTCTTTTATAACCAAGTGTTAACTTGGAAAGCTGTAAGCCCGTAGGGCATTTGCTTTTGTGTTGTAAACATGTAATACTATTGTAATGAAATACCTTGATGAATTGATGAATGTGGACCTTTATGTATCAATGCATGTCCCTATGTGGATGGGTTTAATGTAATTATTTTGAGGGCGTGACAGTGACTTATCAAGTTGTCCTATTAGTAACATGGCTACGGTTTCTATTGTAGCTAAAATTAAAGGCATGTTTGTTTGGGCAGATTAGATTAGGTTGGATTAGTATTTCCATGACTAATGGTTTTAGGATTACGAATTCCTTTGTATTGTGTACCATATCCTATGTTTGGATTGAGTTATGATTATAACGAGGGATTAACAAAATATTATCCAATCCGATGTTTGTTTGAGGGGATTGGTATGGATAAGACATGACAGGACATGGAACATCCAATATATTGACCATAATACCCCTAGTATAATTATTGTAAAATTTTGCACTAGCATGTGTTATAATGTTTAAAAAGCAAATTTCCCTATTGTTGTTCCACATTCATTTCGATTCATTTGAACAAAATTTAACCTACTTTTTTTTAATAGAAAAAATAAAAAATATTCAACTATAAACTTTATATATATATATATATATATATATATATAAGCTACCATTAAAAAAAATACACTGCTATTTTAATCATCTAACCATTCATTGTCTAAATTCAAAAAAGTATTTGTTGGAACAAAATTTAACCCTCACTTTTTTTTAACAGGAAAAATAAAAAATCGTTCAACTATAAAATTTATATATACACAAGCAATCATTAAAAAATATAAAACTGCTATTTTAATCATTCATTGCTCAAATTCAAAAAAGTATTCATTTAATCCCATTTTTTTAAACATAAAACATAAAAAATCATTTCACTATAAAATTTATATACACAAGCAACCATTAAAAAATATGCGCTACTATTTTAATCATCCAACCATTCATTGCCCAAAATTCAAAAAGAAATTCATTTAAACAAAAATTTAACTTCTTTTTTTTTTTTTTTTGGGAACAAAAAATATAAAAAATCATTCAACTATGAAAAATAGCTATTTAGAAAAATAATGATATCAGAAAATACAGAAAATGAAGCAAATATATTTATGAGAAGATGCATACAAAATACCAATTGTAGACATGTTAAAAGTCATGGGTGGTAATTAATGATTACTGCAATTCATAATTGTTAAAAATAATAATGTTATCGTTCTTAGATCATCTCTAGCCAAGAATATGTCAATATCATGTTCTTAATTGCATTTTGAAATCGTTTTGGTTTTTTTTTTTAAATATTTAAAAAATTTCTTAATTTTTTAAAATAATTACAAATTGAAAAAAAAATTGGACTTTTTTTTAAAAAAATATTTCAAATATTTTTTAAATATTTAAATGAGGGTTAATATATATATAGTCATGGTTAATTTAGTCATTTGATGAGTTCAAATGAGTTAGTCCAGACTTTGGCTTAATTCTCCAATTTATATCCTACTCCCTCTGTGGGATTGAATCGTACATCATATATGGGATACTATATCCGGATGTATTATTAGTCCATACTTCAATTTTTTAACCAAATATCAGATTAATAATTTTATTGGACTATTAGTTCAATTCCAAGCACATACCCACCCAAACAAACATGGCCTAAAGGAATAAAGTTTGATCCACAATTATTTTAGTGAGTGGAAAAAAAAAAAAAACCTAACAATCCAGTAAAACTTCAAAACTGTTATTTGATTAACAAAATCTATAACTTTGATACAAATTGCAAGGTATAACAATTGTTGAGTTAGTAGAAATTTTCACAGAAGTGAGAATTGGACATACCATGAACATGAAGAGTAATGCTACTACACAAATTGACAAACATTATCTTACTACGAAAGAAGAATTAGCATAAATTTTCACAGAAATGAAAATTAGAGATTCGTGACTGACAATGATAGAGACCACTAAAAGTAGTGCTCTAAAGTAACCACTAATCATGTGGCATCAACTTAAAAAAAAAAAAAAAAAAAAAAAAAAAAAAAAAAACAACAACATTGTGGCAGTGGGTGAGACTCACTGCCATATTATTAGTGGTGACACTAATTAGTGCTCTTACTCATTTTCCATTCCTATGCCCCACAAGACGACAAAAAAATAAGTAAAAAAGAAAATCCGGTCATGCACCAGCTGCATAACTCATTTTCCATTCCTATGCCCCACAAGACGACAAAAAAATAAGTAAAAAAGAAAATCCGGTCATGCACCAGCTGCATAAGAAGAAAAACAAAAGGAAAAAAAACTCAATCAATGAGCATGTGATATGCTCCGGCGCATGAGGTGACCTCACATAAGGGGCAAAAAGGTAAATTCACAGCATTACATTATTTTATATCACGTATTTTTCATACGCATTTTTTTTTAAAATTTGAGATCTCATTTAACATGTAGCACGTAAAATAATGTAATGGTGTGAATTTACCTTTTTGCCCCTTATGTGAGGTCACCTCATGCGCTAGAGCATATCACATGCTCGTTGATTGAATATATATATATATTTTTTCCTCTTATGCAGCTGGCACATGACAGGATTCTCTTTTTTACTTATTTTTTTTGTCGTCTTGTGGGCATGCACATGTCAGGAATCTCTAATTTTCACTTCTGTGAAAATTTCTGCTAACTCTTCTTTAGTAACATGGCTGCAGGTTCTATTGTAGCTAAAATTAAGGCGATGTTTGTTTGGACAGATTAGATTAAGTTGGATTAGTATTTTCATAACTAATAGTTTTAGGATTATAAATTTTTTTGAATTGTGTACCTATCTTATGTTTGGATTGAGTTAGAATTATAAGGAGGGATTAACAAAATATTATCCAATCTGATATTTGTTTGAGGGGATTGGTATGGATAGGACATGACAGGACATGGAACATCCAATATATTGACCATAATACCTCTAGTATAATTATTGTAAAATTTTGCACTAGCATGTGCTATAATGTTTAAAAAGAAAATTTCCCTATTGTTGTTCCACATTCATTTCGATTCATTTGAACAAAATTTAACCTACTTTTTTTAATAGAAAAAATAAAAAATCATTCAACTATAAACTTTATATATATATATAAGCTACCATTAAAAAAAATACACTGCTATTTTAATCATCTAACCATTCATTGCCTAAATTCAAAAAAGTATTTGTTGGAACAAAATTTAACCCTCACTTTTTTTTAACAGAAAAAATAAAAAATCGTTCAACTATAAAATTTATATATACACAAGCAATCATTAAAAAGTATAAACTGCTATTTTAATCATTCATTGCTCAAATTCAAAAAAGTATTCATTTAATCCCATTTTTTTAAACAGAAAACATCAAAAATCATTTCACTATAAAATTTATATACACAAGCAACTATTAAAAAACATGCACTACTATTTTAATCATCCAACCATTCATTGCCTAAAATTCAAAAAGACATTCATTTAAACAAAAATTTAACTTCTTTTTTTTTTTTGGGAACAAAAAATATAAAAAATCGTTCAACTATGAGAAATAGCTATTTAGAAAAATAATGATATCAAAAAATACAGAAAATGAAGCAAATATATTTATGAGAAGATGCATACAAAATACCAATTGTAGACATGTTGAATTAAAAATCTAGGGTGGTAATTAATGATTACTGCCATTCATAATTGTTAAAAATAATAATATTATCGTTCTTAGATCATCTCTAGCCAAGAATATGTCAATATCATGTTCTTAGTTGCATTTTGAAATTGTTTTGGTTTTTTTTTAAATATTTAAAAAATTTCTTAATTTTTTAAAATATTTACAAATTAAAAAAATATGGAATTTTTTAAAAAATATTTCAAATATTTTTAAGATATTTAAATGAGGGTTAATTAATATATATATATATATATATATATATATATATATATATATATGTATATATAGTCCTGGTTAATTTGGTCATTTGATGGGTTAGTCCAGACTTTGGCTTAATTCTCTAATTTATATCCTACTCCCTCTGTGAGATTGAATAGTCCATCATATGTGGGGTAATATATCCGGATGGATTATTAGTCCATACTTCAATTTTTAACCAAACATCAAATTAATAATTTTATTGGACTATTTATAGCGATCCCGGTTTCTCTTCCTTTGATTGTTGTATTCCAGACTTAGGTTCCGTGGAGTTGGTGGTTGTATATCTTGTTGTTATCCTTTAATTCCGTGTGTTTGAGTTTTAGGATGTATTGGGCGTGTTTCGAGCAGGTTGGTTGAGCTTTAGTCACATTCCTTGTTGCCCAGATTTTTGGTAGTACGCTCGAGTGGGTCCCTTTGCGCTCGAGCGGAGTTTGATTTTTGATTGTCCGCTCGAGCGGGCCTTATTGTGATCGGGGTTTTCACACTTTCAGCATTTCGTGCCTCTGCAAAACTTCTGCAGGGTGTGTTTTTCACGCTAGAGCGGATTTCCTTACGCTCGAGCGGGTAGTTCATTGTCTGTAAAAGTTCTGGAAGGGGGGAATCTATGCTCGAGCGGCCTTCCCCTTGCGCTCGAGCGGGTGTGTTTTCCATTTGTGTCTTGGCGCTCGAGCTGGAATCTTTACACTCGAGCGGGTCCAGTTTTTGTCTCTGACGCTCGAGCGTCCTATTATCCGCTCGAGCGGGTCATACGTATATCAGATATCAGCTAGGTCTTTTTAGATCACTTTTCAACTTCCACTCTCTGTCTTACTTTTCTGAAAAGCCATTTTTGAGAGCTTCTCTCACTACTTTCTTCCTTCTCTCTTACGATTTGATCTAGTAGGCCTGATTTTCTACCCATGGGCCTTTGTAAAAAGTGTGTTGATTGTTGAGGGCTACATTTTGATCCTAGAATCTTGGGATTTGGAGCATTTTCGAGTTCTTCATCATTTCTTTTGGGCTTCATCTCTTGAGGTAGGGATTCCTACTCATCTTTATGATCTTTAACCTAAATGCAGAGCTTTTGTATAAATGGTTTCGTTTGGGAAGCTTGGGTTTGAATTGTATTATATTGAAAAAGAGGGGTTTTGTCTTTTTGACTCATATATATATGTTTGGGGTCTTAAAAAGAGATTATTGATATTGTTGGTGATATTTGGACCTTTGCGTCAATATTGAAGTTTAAAGGGAAAAATGCCATATTTGGGTATATTTGGGTCATTAGTGTAATTAATGACATTTGTTATGAAATTGAGTTAGGGATAATGAAATTTGAACATTAAGAGATAGAATGGTGGAGTTGGATTTATAAATCGCTCACTTTTGAAAATGTTAATTATATCTGTTGAGGCATTTATTATCTACTTAGAAATAACTGCTTTGGGCTATCGGTGGAGGATAGTCTTGATTGTTGTAGACATTGCATGATGATTAGGTGAATTGAAACTAATCAAGTTGTGTATTTGAATACATGGGTGCCGAATCCCGCGGATGAAATTTCCGTAAAATGGCCATTTGAATGTAATAATACATGGGTGTCGAATCCCGCGGACGCAATTTCCGTAAAATGGCAATCTGAATATATATATATACATGGGTGCCGAGTCCTGCGGATAAAATGTCACGCCCTCAAAAAAATAACCCATTAATTATACATATCATCAGAATGCAATGATAGAGAGGAAACATTTCATTATAATATTCACCAGAGTCTTACTAAATAAAAGCATTACATGTAACCTCAAATTAAATGCCCTACAGGCTTACATCTTTCCAAGCCAACACTTGGACAACAAAAATATGAGTTCTAACTCAAATCCAAATAAAGCCCTAGGCTTGAGTGTTTACATGTACTAACAAATAAAAACAAACAACTGAAAAATAGTCTTCAAAATCCAAGTCCCTTCCAAGCTAAGTCCTTGGAGGTAGCTTATCACCTGAACCTGAAAATGATGTTCCCATATAGGGTGAGCCACAGCCCAGTAAAAATATACTAAACCAATTATAAGCATTGATTAAAGCAATAGCATTCAATAGATGGTTAACCAAGATAATCAATTACATCATTATACAGTTTCATGACATTAATGTCTAAGACACGTTTTGCTTTCCAACATTATCAATATGACTCAGAACCTGGCCAAACTTACAACAGTGAACTATATATATCAAATTCACATTCTTCCAATGTCAACATACAAATGAGACTCAAGCTCAAATCAAAACACTTCATACTTCCAGTTTGATACACATTTTAGTGCTGTATCCATAAAAACACTTCAATATAAATAAGCACACATAAAAGTGATGCTAATGGAGTCCATCCCCTATCTCCTCCCAAACAAAATCCGGTTTAGAGGTCCGTCCCCTATCTTCCCCTAAACCGTGGAGTACATCCCCTATCTCCTCCCACACAAAACAATGTATGTAAACACATAACATATAAAACACAATTAATACACATAATGTCTGTATTAATTCAGCAGTCAAAATGAATGACTCAACCAATGTGATTAGTTTCAGTTATCCCTAATCCACATGCAATGTCTACAACAATCACGACTATCCTCCACCGATAGCCCAAAACAGTTATTTCTAGATTTGGAAATAAATATATCAACAATTCAATAGGCGAGTGATTTAAATTATCCAACTACACCATTTAATCAATGAATTCCTCAATTTCATAAATTAACCAAATTCTCCAATTCCCTTAAATTAATTATACAAATTAATTAATTAATACAACTAGGGTTTTTCCCAAAATTATCAAAGTAATCCCAACATATCAATATACCAAAACTTAGAACAAAACCTATAAAATGGAGTAGGAAATCCCTACCTCGAAGAAAACAACCCAAATGGAGAAGACAGAGATGAATACTCAAATACCAATGTGCTCCAAATCGCAAAATGTTCAGATTAAATGAAAGCCCTCGACTCCCTCTATCTTTTTAATAAAGCAACTAGGGTAAAAACACACTCTAAATATATCAAACCTAAGAGACAAGGTGAGTAGGGAGAGAGAGAGGTCGGACCTAGGGTTTGGAATAAAAAAGAAGATGAAAAAGACTGATCAAAACCCGCTACTGCGTATATAAACTGGACAGGCTCGCTCGAGCGAATACATGGTCGCTCGAGCGACCAGACACAAGAAAACCTCGCTCGAGCGAAGAAAAACTAGCTCGAGCCAAGAATGCAATACTACAGGCCTATACTAGACGCAAACTCTCGCTCGAGCGACCAAACTCCAGCTCGAGCGAAGAACCAAAAACAACAGCTCGCTCGAGCGACCAACTCCTCGCTCGAGCGAAGATCCAAAATTCTGGACAGCAACACTTGGTTTCTAAACCCAACCAACCTGAAACAAACCTGCCCAACACATCCTAACTCCAAATGAGAAAATAAGGGACAACAACAACAATTATACAATGACAGAATCTACGGAACCTAAGTCCGGATACTATAATCAAATGGGAAAAGACCGGGGTCGCTATAACCTCCCCCCCATAAAAGAATTTCATCCCCGAAATTAAGCATAAGTTTATAAAAAAACAAGTTTTTCTCAATTCCCAAAGATATTATATAACAATAATAAACAGCTTGACCCAATATTGGTCACTTCATCTCTTTATCAAGAGGCATCTCACAATATATAAATAAAACAACATATATCTCCACCTGTATCATTATTATGCATTATTCCTTTCAATGTTAGCAATCCCCATATCATATTCAATTGCATGATATATACAACACATTCAGCAATGTAATCAACATATGCAATGCTACACTAAACTTCTATAATAAAGCAAGTTTCAAGATACACCCATTTACTAAAACATACTCAACGTTTTACAACTTAAGACATATGTAAGGCTCTTAAGTTCAACAATAATACAAAATCTAAATACAAGATTACAAATCGATAAACATGTCCGGGTATTTTTCGCGGACTGCCAACTCACGTTCCCAAGTGGCTTCCTCCACTCCGTGATGTTTCCACAAAACTTTGACCAAAGGGATGGTTTTGCCTCACAAAACTTGATCCCGCCTATCCAAGACCCGAACCGGTCTCTCCTCATACGAGACATCCTTATCAACCACTAAATCGGTCCAATCCAACACATGTGATGGATCCGGCTCATATTTCCGAAGCAGACTCACATGAAACACGTCATGTACTCCGGACAGCTGCGGCGGTAAAGCTAAACGATAAGCAGCCTCGCCAATCCTCTCAAGGATCTCAAACGGACCAATGAACCGAGGGGACAACTTCCCGCTCTTCCCAAACCTCATCAAACCCCGTTTAGGTGATATCTGCAGAAAGACATGATCACCTACCTCAAACACCAAAGGTCTCCTCCTACGGTCGGCATAAGATTTCTGACGACTCTGTGATGTAACAAGCCTCTTACGGATAAGCTCAACTTTCTCCGTCGTTTCCCTCACCAACTCCGGACCCAACAGAGGTGCATCACCCACCTCGGCCCAACAAACAGGAGATCTACACGGTCGGCCATACAAGGCCTCAAATGGTGCCATACCGATACTTGATTGGAAACTGTTGTTGTAGGCAAACTCCACCAACAGCAAGTGCCTCTCCCACGACCCACTAAAGTCTAGAGCACAACCCCGAAGCATATCCTCAAGGATCTGAATAGTAAGCTCGGACTGTCCGTCAGTCTGAGGATGATAAGCCGTGCTAAAGGTCAACTTAGTGCCTAAGGCACTCTGCAAACTCTGCCACAACCTGGCAGTAAAACGAGGATTCCTATCTGAGACGATCGTCACTGGAACCCCGTGTAACCTCACTATGTCCCGAATGTACAAGTCGGCAAGATGATCTACCGAATCTCTCACGCGCATAGGAATGAAGTGCGCCAACTTAGTCAACCGGTCTACAACCACCCAAATAGCATCACTACCCCGCTGAGTCCTCGGAAGACCCACAACGAAGTCCATAGTGACGTGTTCCCACTTCCACTCGGCAATAGGCAAGGGTTGCAACAAACCCGCTGGCCTCTGATGTTCGGCCTTCACTTGCTGACAAGTAAGGCACTTAGATACGAAAGCTGCCATATCTCTCTTCATACCCTGCCACCAGAACTGGCGACCCAAATCCCGATACATCTTAGTGCCTCCCGGATGCACCGCAAGGCGTGAATGATGAAAATCTCGGAGTACCTCCTCTCGACAAGACTCTGGCACAAACAGACGGTCTCGGTATCTCACACTCAGGTCGGGATACACCGTCAAACAATTCAATACGCGAGTGATTTAAATTATCCAACTACACCATTTAATCAATGAATTCCTCAATTTCATGAATTTAACCAAATTCCCCAATTCCCTTAAATTAATTATACAAATTAATTAATTAATACAACTAGGGTTTTTCCCAAAATTATCAAAGTAACCCCAACATATCAATATACCAAAACTTAGAACAAAACCTATAAAATGGAGTAGGAAATCCCTACCTCGAAGAAAACAACCCAAATGGAGAAGACAGAGATGAATACTCAAATACCAATGTGCTCCAAATCGCCAAATGTTCAGATTAAATGAAAGCCCTCGACTCCCTCTATCTTTTTAATAAAGCAACTAGGGTAAAAACACACTCTAAATAGATCAAACCTAAGAGAGAAGGTGAGTAGGGAGAGAGAGAGGTCGGACCTAGGGTTTGGAATCAAAAAGAAGATGAAAAAGATTGATCAAAACCCGCTGCTGCGTATATAAACTGGACAGGCTCGCTCGAGCGAATACATGGTCGCTCGAGCGACCAGACACAAGAAAACCTCGCTCGAGCGAAGAAAAACTAGCTCGAGCCAAGAATGCAATACTACAGGCCTATACTAGACGCAAACTCTCGCTCGAGTGACCAAACTCCAGCTCGAGCGAAGAACCAAAAACAACAGCTCGCTCGAGCGACCAACTCTTCGCTCGAGCGAAGATCTAAAATTCTGCACAGCAACACTTGGTTTCTAAACCCAACCAACCTGAAACAAACCTGCCCAACACATCCTAACTCCAAATGAGAAAATAAGGGACAACAACAACAATTATACAATGACAGAATCTACGGAACCTAAGTCCGGATACTATAATCAAATGGGAAAAGACCGGGGTCGCTATATAAAATATTCGTAAAATGGCCGTAAGAGATTGAAAATACATGGGTGCCAAATCCCGCGAACGTAATTTTCGTAAAATGGCAAGTTGTAGTATTGTTGGCATGAGATGTAGCCTCATTCAGTTATTTGGCCAGGTTCTTAGCCATGTTTATAAGTTGAGTTTTGTTAAGTTGAACATTTATCAAGTGCTAATGTTTTAGTTATTGCTCATATTATGTTTAGCATATCTCTACTGGGCGTTGGCACAGCCTATATGGGACATCATTTTCAGGTACAGGTAGCATGCTACCTCCAAGGACGTAGCTTGAGAGGCTTAGTGGCTAGGACATCTTTTGTGATTACATTTTTATATTACATGTATATCAAGCCAAGGGCTTCTTTTGTGTAGAGTTAGTACTCTCCTTTTGTAACTAAGTGTTGACTTGGAAAGTTGTAAGCCTATAGGGCATTTACTTTTGTTGTCAACATGTAATACATTTTGTAAGAATACTCTGATGGTTATAATATGAGAACTCTTTTACTTATCGTGAATGTATGCTATGATGGGTTTATTTTTGAGGGCGTTACAACTTGGTATCAGAGTGTACCGGGTTCGAATACTTTGGGTACGTGGGAAGTGGTTAGTACGACAATAGGTTCGTCTCGCTTGATAGAGACTTAGATGTAGTGTTATATGCTTATGTGATAACATGATTATGTGACTATATGGGTATGGGATTTAGTTTCTAGGATGTTGATTGGATCTTTGGGTTTCTGTGAGTCTTGTTGGAAAAGCACTTGATCAATGCTATTTCTAACCGGAACTCTAGTAACGCTTCGAGACTATCATTATCCGGAAATGAAATTCGTAAGTGCTTATGTGATTATGTACTTACGTGGAGTGAATTACAGTTGTCCATACATTAGGACGCGAGTGTTTTAGCTTCGGCACATTTATGAATGTGCTAATGTTCTTCGTTACCTTTATTAGGATGTCAGGACGAGGACGTGGTGGTAGGCGAGACAGGCCTAGGAGGCAGGAAATGCCTATATCAGATGATATTCCGGCGCAGCAAGAAGGGGTTGGTTAAGCCAATGTGGCCGAGCCAGCAGGTCAGCAGGCTATGGGCGCCTTAGCCCGTGGGATAGCCGATGCTTTGAGGGAATATATAGGCATTCTCAGAGCTGAGGTTCCTGTTCAGGCCCAGGTTCAGGCCCCGGTTGTTGATACAGGGCCTTCCTTTCAAAAAAGGGAGTTCTTCCGGTCTAATCCGAACGAGTTTGTTGGGGATCCAAAGGAGCCACTCAAGGCTAATGAGTGGTTAGAGCTGATGACCAAGACATTTGAGATGGTTGGCATCGAGGACGGGTTATTAAAGGTGACCTTGGCATCTTTCCAGCTTAAGGGGGATGCGGGTCAGTGGTGGAAGTTCACGAGGGGCCGTATTGGTGGCACCTGGGAGGCTTTTATTGATGCTTTCTAGAAGAAGTACTTAGCCCCAGCTATTAGGGAAAAGCTCAGTGACCAGTTCTGTCAACTTAAGTAGCGAGGCTTGTCAGTGGCCGAGTTTGAGGCCGCCTTTACCAGTTTGTCTAGGTTCGCACCTGAGCTCGTGGCGTCGGAAGAACGTCGTTGTATTGAGTTCGAGAGGAAGTTATGGCATGGCCTCAAGATAAGGGTTGGAGGATCCATGATCCGGGAGTATGGGCGTCTTGTGGATGCCGCGACCTATATGGAGTCTATGATGGATGAGGGGCTCCAAAAGGAGTCAAGAAGGCCAGGGGGATGGTAGGAGGCAGAGAGGTTCTAACCCTCAGTAGTCCCAGAGTGCTTTAGCAAGATCCACCTTTCCAGTGTCGAGTTCAGGTTCTGGGAGAAGTAGCCAGGGGGGCTTTACCTATTTCAAATGTGGTCAACTGGGCCACAAGTCTCCAGCTTGCCCGCAGAGGGGAGGAGGTCAGGGAGCAGCTTCATCTTCAGCTCGACCTCAGAGTCAGAGTCAGGGCAGAGGCCGGTCGTTCTCTTGTTATCAGTGTGGTCAGACAGGACACCTGAAAAGGTTCTGTCCACAGTTGGGTGGTCCATCCGATGCGTCTGGTTTGAGACAGACATAGAGTTTGCAGCCAGCACAGTCTGTTCAGGCCTCGAGGGCCAATCAGGGGGCTTCATCGTCTCAGTCTGTGCATCAGTCCTTTGCTCCGAGAGGTGAGTAGGTAGATCAGGGGCCTACAGGGCGCGTGTATACTGTTACCGTGCAGGATCTTGTACTGGCTCCATCTGTTGTGAGAGGTACCTTTTTGTTTTGCAACTCGGTTGCCAATGTGTTGATTGATACGGGTGCATCTCATTCCTTTATATCTGCTGCATTCGCATCTATTTTGGGATTGGAGTTAGCACAGTTAGCATCTCCTATTTGTGTTATATTGCCTGTTAGGGGCGAATTGATTTTGAAACACGGATGTAGAGGTTGTGACATAGAGGTCGCCGACCGCCGACTTCCATTTCCTTTTGTAGTTATGCCCATGTCAGGTTTTGATGTTATTTTGGATATGGACTGGTTATCGTCATACGGGGCAGTTATTGATTGTTACCGGTAGAGGGTCACAGTTTGTACCGTGAGCGGGGAGTGTTTCCATTTCTTGGGGGATCAGGTTGGTAGTGTGTTGCCACCGGTGTATGATCCGCGAGGGTGGAGTGAGCTTAGTTGTCTTCTTGCTAGCCTTATGAGTAGTGAGTGTGATGAGACCGGGGTTAAGTTACTGAGAGTGGTTTGCGAGTATTCGGATTTTTTCCCTAGGATCTTGTTAGTTTGATACCACATCAAGAGATAGAGTTCTCTATTGATTTAGTGCCGGCACAACGCGGATTTCTATGGCACCTTACCGTTTTGCCCCAGCTGAGTTGAGTGAGTTGAAGGTTCAACTCCAGGAGTTGCTAGATAAGGGTTTTCTTTGCCCTAGTGTTTCACCGTGGGGAGCACCGGCCCTCTTTGCTAAAAAGAAAGATGGTGCCTTGAGACTTTGTATCGACTACCGGAAGTTGAATCGGGCTACGGTTAAGAATAAGTACCCTATGCCCCGTATAGATGACTTGTTTGACCAGTTGAAAGGGTCCTGTTGTTTCTCCAAAATAGACTTAAGATCGGGTTACCATCAGCTGAGGGTCAGGGAGGAGGATATTCCGAAAACAGCATTCCGTACGTGGTATGGCCACTATGAGTTTTTGGTGATGCCTTTCGGGCTCACCAATGCACCGGCAGTGTTTATGGATTTGATGAACCAGATATTCTGGGAATTCTTAGATCTCTTTGTAGTCGTTTTCGTGGATGACATTCTGATTTATTCGCCTTCGGAGAAGGAGCACGAGGAACACTTGAGAGTGGTGCTCGACTTGCTTAGAGCCCATAGGCTGTAAGCCAAATTTGGGAAGTGTGAGTTCTGGCTAGGAGAGGTCAAGTTCTTAGGCCATGTGGTTTCCGGGGAAGGGGTGTCTGTTGATACATGCAAGATTGAGGCAGTGCAAGATTGGGCACAACCTAAGAGCGTTTTTGAGATCCTCAATTTTCTGGGATTAGCTGGGTATTATTGCCGGTTTGTGAAGGATTTCTCCAGGCTAGCTTCATCGTTGACTAGATTGACGCGGAAAGGGGTCAAGTTCGTGTGGAGTGAGACTTGTGAAAAGTCGTTCCAGGAGCTGAAGGTTAGATTGACCACTGCTCCGGTCTTGATTATTCCGGAGAGAGGTTTGGGTTATGCGGTTTATTGTGATGCCTCATGAGAAGGATTGGGTTTTGTCTTGATGCAATAAGGGAAAGTGGTAGCCTATGGCTCATGTCAGTTGAAGATTCATGAGAGGAATTACCCTACTCATGACCTAGAACTAGTAGCAGTAATTTTTGCCTTGAAGATTTGGAGGCACTACCTGTATGGTGAGAAATTCGAGGTGTTCTCAGATCATAAGAGTTTGAAGTACCTATTTATACAGAGGAACTTAAATTTGAGGCAGAGGAGGTGGATGGAGTTCATTGAGGATTATGACTTTGAGTTGCACTATCACCCGGGAAAGGCCAATGTTGTGGCTGATGCCCTTAGTAGGAAATCCATTAGTGATGTTGCTTGTATAGCCATCCAGGAGTGGGACATGTTAGGTCCATTGGGCGAGTTCGATTTGCTTCTGGGCAAATCCATTGAGGCTGTGGCCTTGTTTTCTATTGTTGCACAGCCTATACTTGTGACTCGAGTGTTAGAGGCACAAAGAAGTGACCTTGAAGTAGAATCCCTCCGAGAAAAGATCTCCAGTGGGAAGGCTGAGAAGGGTTTGACTGTGTATCCCGACCTGAGAGTGAGATACCGTGACCGTCTATTTGTGTCAGAGTCTTGCCGAGAAGAAATACTCCAAGAGTTTCACCATTCACGCCTTGCGGCACATCAGGGAGGCACCAAGATGTATCGTGATCTAGGTCATCAGTTTTGGTAACGGGGTATGAAGAAGGATGTGGCAGTTTTCGTGTCTAAGTGCCTTACTTGTCAGCAAGTGAAGGCCGAGCATCAGAGGCCAGCGGGTTTGTTGCAACCCTTGCCTATTGCCGAGTGGAAGTGGGAGCATGTTACTATGGACTTCATTGTAGGTCTTCCAAGGACTCAGTAGGGAAGTGATGCTATTTGGGTGGTTGTAGACCGGTTGACCAGGTCAGCTCACTTTATTCCTATGCGCGTGAGAGATTCGGTAGATCATCTTGCCGACTTGTATATTTGGGACATAGTGAGGTTGCACGGAGTCCCAGTGTTGATCGTCTCTAATAGAGATTCTCGTTTTACTGCTAGGTTGTGGTAGAGTTTGCAGAGTGCCTTGGGCACTAAATTGACCTTTAGTACAACTTATCATCCTCAGACTGATGGACAGTCCGAGCGTACTATTCAGATCCTTGAGGATATGCTTCGGGGTTGTGTCCTTCACTTTAGTGGGACGTAGGAGAGGCACTTGCCGTTGGTGGAATTTGCCTACAACAACAGCTTTCAGTCTAGTATCGGTATAGCGCCGTTTGAGGCCTTGTATGGCTGACCGTGTAGGTCTCCAGTTTGTTGGGCCGAGGTGGGTGATGCACCTTTATTGGGCCCGGAGTTGGTGAGGGAAACGACGGAAAAAGTTGGGTTTATCCATAAGAGGCTTGTTACAGCCTAGAGTCGCCAAAAGAGTTATGCCGACCGTAGGAGGAGCCCTTTGGCATTTGAGACAGGTGATCATGTTTTCTTGAAAATATCACCTAGGCGGGGTTGATGAGGTTTGGGAAGAGTGGGAAGTTGTCCCCTTGATTTATCGGTTCCTTTGAGATCCTTGAGAGGATTGGGGAGGTTACTTTCCGTTTAGCTTTGCCGCCGCAGTTGTTCGGAGTGCATAACGTATTTCATGTTAGTATGCTTCGGAAGTACGAGCCGAATCCATCGCACATGTTGGATTGGACCAACTTAGAGGTAGATGAGGATGCCTCGTATGAGGAGAGACCGGTACGGGTCTTGGATAGGCGGGATCAAGTCTTGCGAGGCAAGATCATTCCCTTGGTAAAGGTTTTGTGGAAACATCACTGAGTGGAGGAAGCCACTTGGGAACGTGAGGCGGATATCGGTAAGAAATACCCGGACTTGTTTGTAAATGTTTAACCATGTATTGGGATTTTGTAATATTAATGAACTTTAAGAGCATTAAATATGTCTTAAGTTGTAAAACATTGTGAATGTTTTGGTTTATGGGAATATTGTGGAACTTGCCTTGTAATGGAAGTTTATTTTAACATTACATATGTTAACTCTATTGTAGAAATGCAAATATAATTTTGGCATTTAATTTGTTTTGTGATGCATGTTGATAATGCATGTTAGAGATTATGTTGGAAGTTAGCCTCTTGAATAGAGATGGAATGACCGGTACTGGGTCAAGTTGTTAAATTTTACATTGTAATAATGTTGGTAATTGAGAAAACATGCTTTTGAAAAACTTGTACTTAATTTTGGGGACGAAATTCTTTAAGGGGGGGAGGTTATAGCGATCTCGGTTTCTCTTCCTTTGATTGTTGTATTTCGAACTTAGGTTCCATGGAGTTGGTGGTTGTATATCATGTTGTTCTCCTTTAATTCCGTGTGTTTGAGTTTTAGAATGTATTGGGCTTGTTTCAAACAGGTTGGTTGAGCTTTAGTCCCATTCCTTGTTGCCCAGGTTTTTGGTAGTACGCTCGAGCAGGTCCCTTTGTGCTCGAGCAAAGTTTGATTTTTGATTGTCCGCTCGAGCGGGCCTTATTGCGCTCGAGCGAGGTTTTCACACTCTCAGCATTTCGTGCCTCTGCAAAACTTCTGCAGGTGTGTCTTTCACGCTCAAGCGGATTTCCTTATGCTCGAGTGGGTAGCGGTCGAGCTGGTGTATTGGCGCTCGAGCGGGTAGTTCATTCTCTGTAAAAGTTCTAGAAGGGGGGAATCTACACTCGAGCGGCCTTCCCTTTGTGCTCGAGCGGGTATGTTTTCCAGCTGTGTCTTGGCACTCGAGCGGGAATCTTTATGCTCGAGCAGGTCCAGTTTTTGTGTCTGACGCTCAAGCGTCCTATTATCCGCTCGAGCAGGTCATACGTATATCAGATATCAACTGGGTCTTTTTAGATCACTTTTCAACTTCCACTCTCTCTCTCTTACTTTTTCGAAAAGCCATTTTTGAGAGCTTCTCTCACTACGTTCTTCCTTCTCTCTTAGGATTGATCTAGTAGGACTGATTTTCTACCCTTGGGCCTTTGTAGAAAGTGTGTTGATCGTTGAGGGCTACATTTTGATCCTAGAATCTTGGGATTTGGAGCATTTTCGAGTTCTTCATCATTTCTTTTGGGTTTCATCTCTTGAGGTAGGGATTCGTACTCATCTTTATGATCTTTAACCTAAATGTAGAGTATTTGTATAAATGGTTTGGTTTGGGAAGTTAGGGTTTGTAATGTATTATATTGAAAAAGAGGGGTTTTGTCTTTTTGACTCATATATATATGTTTGGGGTCATAAAAAGAGATTACTGATATTGTTGGTGATATTTGAACCTTTGGGTCAATATTGAAGTTTAAAGGGAAAAATGCCATATTTGGGTATATTTGGGTAATTAGTGTAATTAATGACATTTGTTATGAAATTGAGTTGGGGATAATAAAATTTGATCATTGAGAGAAAGAATGGTGGAGTTGGATTTATAAATCGCTCACTTTTGAAAATGTCAATTATATATCTGTTGAGGCATTTATTATCTGTTTAGAAATAACTGCTTTGGGCTATCGGTGGAGGATAGTCTTGATTGTTGTAGACATTGCATGATGATTAGGTGAATTGAAACTAATCAAGTTGTGTATTTGAATACATGCGTGCCGAATCCCGCGGATGAAATTTTTGTAAAATGGCCATTTGAATGTAATTATACATGGGTGCCGAATCCCACGGATGAAATTTTCGTAAAATAGCCATTTGAATGTAATTATACATGGGTGTCGAATCCCGCGAACGCAATTTCCGTAAAATAGCAATCCGAATATATCTATACATGGGTGCCGAGTCCCGCGGATGAAATTTCCGTAAAATGGCCATAAGAGAATGAAAATACATGGGTGCCGAATCCTGCGGACGCAATTTTCGTAAAATGGCAAGTTGTAGTATTGTTGGCATGAGATGTAGCCTCATTTCAGTTATTTGGCCAGGTTCTGAGCCATGTTTATAAGTTGAGTTTTGTTAAGTTGAACATTTATCAAGTGCTAATGTTTTAGTTATTGCTCATATTATGTTTAGCATATCTCTACTGGGCGTTGGCTCACCCTATATGGGACATCATTTTCAGGTACAGGTAGCATGCCACCTCCAAGGACGTAGCTTGAGAGACTTAGTGGCTGGGTCATCTTTTGTGATTACATTTTTGTATTACATGTATATCAAGCCAAGGGCTTCTTTTGTGTAGAGTTAGTACTCTCCTTTTGTAACCAAGTGTTGACTTGGAAAGTTGTAAGCCTATAGGGCATTTACTTTTGTTGTCAACATGTAATACATTTTGTAAGAATACCATGATGGTTATAATATGAGAACTCTTTTACTTATCGTGAATGTATGCTATGATGGGTTTATTTTTGAGGGCGTTACACTATTAGTCCAATCCCAAGCACATACCCACCAAAACAAACATGGCCTAAAGGAATAAGGTTTGATCCACATTTATTTTAGTGAGTGGAAAAAAAAAAAGGACCTAACAATCCAATAAAACTTCAAAACTGTTACTTCTTTCGTCCGAAAATATTAGTCACTTATTCCCTTTTTCATTGTCCTAAAATATTAGTCCCTTTTCAAAAATCAAGTACAAAAATAATATAAATTTCCTATTTTGCCCTTTTTTAAAATTAATAAATAATATAAAAAGTACAATTATGACATTGATATTCTCAAAAAATGCACTATCAAAAGGATAATTTTGGAAAATCAACTTTTTTAAAGTGCAATAATTATACTACCAAAAAAAAATTAAATTCCCCAAAAAAGACTATTATTTTGAGATAGAGAGAGTATTTGATTAACAAAATCTATAACTTCGATACAAATTGCAAGGTATAACAATTGTTGAGTTAGCAAAAATTTTCACAGAAGTGAGAATTGGACATACCATGAACATGAAGAGTAATGCTACTACACAAATATACAAACATTATCTTACTACGAAAGAAGAGTTAGCAAAAATTTTCACAGAAGTGAAAATTAGAGATTCCTGACATGTGCATGCCCCACAAGACGACAAAAAAATAAGTAAAAAAGAGAATCCTGTCATGTGCCCAGCTGCATAAGAGGGGAAAAAAAAAGGGGCAAATTACATATACCTCCCTTGAGGTTTGGCTAAATTACAAATAACTCCCTTGAGGTTTCAAAAATTACATCACGCCCCTTAAGATTTGTATTTTCATAACAAATTACCCCCTAATTTGTTATGCAAATATAGCATTCAGGGGAGTATTTGTAATTTAGCCAAACCTTGGGGATGGTCTATGTAATTTGCCCAAAAAAAGGAAATATTCAATCAACAAGCATGTGATATGCTCCGGCGCATGAGGTGAACTTACATAAGGGGCAAAAAGGTAAATTCACACCATTACATTATTTTATATTACGTATTTTTAATACCCTTTTTTTTTTAATTTTAGATCTCATTTAACATGTAACATGTAAAATAATGTAATGGTGTGAATTTACCTTTTTGCCCCTTATGTGAGGTCACCTCATGCGCCAGAGCATATCACATGCTCGTTGATTGAATATATATATATATATATATATTTTCCTCTTATGCAACTGGCACATGACAGGATTCTCATTTCTACTTATTTTTTTGTCATCTTGTGGGGCATGCACATGTTAGGAATCTCTAATTTTCACTTTTGTGAAAATTTCTGCTAACTCTTCTCTCGCAGTAAGATAATGTTTGTATATTTGTATAGTAGCATTACTCTTCATGTTCATGGTATGTCCAATTCTCACTTCTGTGAAAATTTCTGCTAACTCAACAATTGTTATACCTTGCAATTTGTATCGAAGTTATAGATTTTGTTAATCAAATAACAGTTTTGAAGTTTTATTGGATTGTTAGGTCTTTTTTTTTTTCCACTCACTAAAATAATTGTGGATCAAACTTTATTCCTTTAGGCCATGTTTGTTTGGGTGGGTATGTGCTTGGGATTGGACTAATAGTCCAATAAAATTATTAATCGGATGGTTGGTTAAAAAATTGAAGTATGGACTAATAATCCATCCGGATATAGTATCCCACATATGATGGACTATTCAATCTCACAGAGGGAGTAGGATATAAATTGGGAAATTAAGCCAAAGTCTGGATTAACTCATCAAATGACCAAATTAACCATGACTATATATATATTAACCCTTATTTAAATATTTTAAAAATATTTGAAATATTTTTAAAAAAAATTCCATATTTTTTTAATTTGTAAATATTTTAAAAAATTAAGAAAATTTTTAAATATTTAAAAAAAAAACCAAAACAATTTCAAATTGCAGCTAAGAACATGATTATAATGACTCGGATTTTAAATTCACATTGGATTGATGTATAGTGGTATCCGTCACCTTAGAACTTGTATGGTTGTCGGACTCTTGATATTGATGGGTTGGCAAGTGAACTTTAAATATTATAATTGAGGACCCTTGGGTGATTTTTGGAACCTTGATTGAAGCCTTAACAAGATATATAGATACGATTAGATAAAAAGCCCCAAATTTGAGTTTGAGTTTTTGACCAGCCATCACTCTTTTGCCCTTTTCTCCTTTCATACTTGGAATTTGAATGTGAGGCTGAAACCATTGGAAAGCTTGTTTCCGGGGCTTCAATTTGGACACAACAACGACCTAGAAAGGAGTCCTGATGAGAGAGTTATATCCGTTTGAAGTTTTCATATCTGTGTTGGAAGCAGGTTCGCACGAGCGAGAAAAGCGGCGCACGCGCAGGACTGCCGAATTCAGCAGCTTAAAAACGTGATTTTTAGATCA
Organism: Camellia sinensis; assembly: GCF_055761805.1. NCBI lineage: Eukaryota > Viridiplantae > Streptophyta > Magnoliopsida > Ericales > Theaceae > Camellia > Camellia sinensis. The sequence continues at coordinate 39,075,535 of NC_138961.1, read as the reverse complement.
TTTCTTACATTTTCTTTTCCCCTCTTCTTTCATCTTATTCTAGGTCCGAAAAGCTAGCCCTAAAAACCTTGATTTCCTCCACTTTTATCAACAAATCCACCATGGATCTGGCATCAAGGATGGAGAACAAGAGAAGATCAACATTTTCAACCGATTGAAGCTCAGATTTGTGACAGATTCTCATCAAAGCTTCGCTCCTTTGCTTGATTCTTCAGGTAGGGGTCCTAGTTCTTCCTCAATACTTCCATAAATAGATAAATTTGTGGTATTTTGATTATATACACACAAAACCTATATTTTTCAGCATATAGAGTATATTATGAGAATTGGGGGTTTAGGGTTTGAGATGTTAGGAGTTCAATTGATGGGTTAAAATGGTGGATTATGAACCCTAAGTGTATAATTAATGGGAAAGCTAGAATAAAAAGTAATGGGTTAAGAAGTTTGAATTTTTCTTGAAATTTCTAGATTTTTTTTTTTGAAACCCTAGGTTGATTCATGATGATAATCAATGATTTGGCCCAAATTGAAAGTAGAATCATGAAATTGGTAGGTTGAATTATATATGTACAAGTTTAATTGAAATTTGGTTATGTTTGAAAATTATGTTTAAAATTTGCGAATGAACTTTGTTATGAGCATTGTAAATCATGTTATAATGAGAAAGGAAATTGGGGGAAATGATTTATTAATGATATAGATGACATAAACTCGGTTATGAAATGTTGAAATGGGATTTAAGAATTCCACTTGAATTATGTTGAATTATATTTAATGATGTTGAGTTGAATCATGTTGAATCATGTTGCTTATGTTGAATTGTGATGATTATGTGGAATTGTATTGATTATGTTGATTTTGGTTTTTGTGATCTAAAATGTAGAGTTTCCAAAATGGGTTTAATCTCAAATCATTTTATTAAATTCCTAGTGGGCTTGTTTAGTCATTCAACTCAAGAGGATGATTCAATGGGGTTTCTTTATGGGGATGGGAAATGTTTGGTTTTTGGTGAAAACCCTAGAAATTTAGAGATTTTTGGGGAACATGGAAATGTTCATAAAACTCATTTCTTTCTTTGAATAGAAGATGAATGGGTGTAAATTCCATAATGTGTTTTGCAAGAATGGTAATCTTTTAAATATATTGAGTTAGAGAAATGGTTTTGAAAACTTCATGTGTAGTCCTTGATGAGACCATGTTGTTATGACTTGTGAAATGAGGAAGTTGATGGTATATGGTTGACTTGGGAAGGAATGTTATGAATCATAGAAATTTTTGCATTTGCATATCATTTCATTTATTATTGTGCATGGTAGTTCTAAATCGAAGAGATTTGCATTCATGACAGAAAATGGTTTGTATGAGAAAGATGAAAATGTGTATGGGGTAAATACGTTGGTAAGTCCGGATAGGGGGTGTAGATGAATTTGATAAGTTGGCCTTAGTGTCCAGGGTGAAAGACCCAAAAGCCACGCGGATAGGTGTCGAGCCTTCTGGTTAGCACCGGTAAAAATGACAGTTTGGTAGTGCTCATAGAGACTACTTGCAGACACCAGCCTAGGGATTGCCAGTGTCGTATTTACCGCCCCTATTGAATTAATATTGGAAGTTTGAAATTGATGAAATCACATGATAATATTGAGAACATGGCGATTTTGAAACAATGTATTGAACTGAATATTTTTCCTCATTGATTACCCTTGGCATAACATTGCATTTACATTTACTTTTGTGTTGAGGAAAAAGCATAACTATATATACCTTGTGAGAATTCTCTACAGAACATGGAAATTAATTACAAAAAAAAAAAAAAATGGTTGGTTTTCAAAAATGTTTTGGGTGCCCACATCCCGCTGTATAGTAGCTGGCAAAATGTGGGGGATGGTTTTAAAAAGTTGAAAAAATGGTTTTTGAAAGAAAATGGCTTTTATGAAAATGTTTTTTTTGGGAGTTCACTTCCCACCGTATAGTAGCCGACAAAAGGTGAAAAGTGTTATGTATTGGGTGCACGCTATCCCGCTGTAGTAAGTCGGCAAAATGTGGATTGTGTTGAGTTATGTGTTGAGTTGATCATGTTATTTGTAACTTGTGATGGATTTGTTAAATTGCATATTGATGTGTAATTTGGTTTAAAAGAGGAAATGTGCATGGGCATTATTTGTAAAGAATGGAAACCAAAAATGGATATGAGGATTATAGACGATGATGGTAAACTTAATGTAGTAGTTGTGTTAATAAAAGTAAAGTGTGAATGTTATTCTGTAATTAGATAAAGGATTGAATTGAAAGGGGTTATTAAAGTTGTGTTATCTTGAAATGAAACTTTGTGGGTGTAATTAACGGTGTGAATTGAGTATATGAGAATTGTTGGCGAGTCAAAAACGAACCTGAACTTGAAAGTTATGGGGTTTTAAATTAAAAATGAAGAGTAAAAAAGAAGAATGAAAGGAAAAGAGGAGTATTAAAAATGAAAATTAAATGAGAAATATTTTGGGAATTGGTTAACAACCTTTAATTGATGTTGTTTCTTAAATATGGTTGTTTCACAAGGATCTATGGTTTTCTAAAGTTAAGGGATGATTTTAATGGCCGAAGGTTTTTCTTAAAAGTGTTTAAATAGTTTTTTAGAAAAAGGTACCTTACTTATGATATTTTGAAATTATGAAATGTCACCCTACGATATGGTATCATCCTGCATGCTTGAACATTTCTATCTGTGTGTTAGTTATTGATTTAGAACTATGAGATTCCTACTAGGCATTAGTGCTCACCCCACTGTTGTTTTATCTTTTTACAGGAAGAAAGTTTAGATTATTTGATTGAAGATTTATAGCGATCCCGGTTTTCCCTCCTTTGGTTGTTGTATTCCGAACTTAGGTTCCGTGATGTTGGTTGCTACTTATATCTTGTTTCCGTCCTTCAATTCTTTGTGTATGAGTTTTAGGAGATGTTGGGTAGGTTTGTAACAGGTTGGTTGTGGTTGGAAGCAAATGGCTGCTGTCCAGCCTTTAGTCTCTTCGCTCGAGCCAGGACTTTGTCGCTCAAGCAAGCCTTGTGTTGTTGCTTCTTCACTCGAGCGAGAGTTTGTACGGTCGAGCGAGTTTTGTGTGTCTTCAGGTTTTGTTCAGACGCAGCCTTGGCTCGAGCGAGCTTTCCTTCGCTCGAGCGAGCGAGCTGTATGTTTTGGGTTTTTTCGCTCGAGCGTGCTTCTGGTTGCAGACCTAAAGCTTAAAATTGTTGGCTCGAGCGAGGATTTCTACGCTCGAGCGAGTTATCTTTGGGTCTGGTCGCTCGAGCAACCACTCCTTCGCTCGAGGAAGCCTCTGCTATATCAGTACGCAGCAGTAGTCCCCTTCATCACTTTTTGATTTTCTTTGCTCCCTCAAACCCTAGATCCGACCTCTCTCTCTCTCTCTATACATCTTCTCTCTAGGGTTTCATCTAGTCCCTTTGGTAGAAAGGTAGAGCTTTGCGAGGGCTTCACTTTAATCTGAAAAGTTGTGGATTTGGAGCACTTTGGCTTTCACCTCTCTTCTCCTTTGAGCTCCGAAAATTAAGGTAGGGATATCCTACTCCATCTTATGCGTTTTGACATAAATATTGGTCATTTTGACTAGTTGATGTTGTTGGGTAATTTTGGGAAAGTTAGGGTTTATTTCGTAGTTATAAAAAAAGAAAAAGGTGGTTTTCAAATGTTAAACCCCGTGTGTATGAAAGACTTTGGAAAATGGAATTATTGTTGTCAAATTGGTGAAATTGAACCTTAGGGTTGATATTGAAAAAGGGAAAAAAAGCCCTAATTATGTTGAATAATTAATTTAGGGAAATGTGAAATTGAGTTGAGAATAATGAAATTTGGAAATTATGGGAGTAAATGGTGTAGTTGGATAAATTAATCATTCACCTATGAAAATGTCGATATTTTATCTGTTGATAAATTTATTATCTGTTTAGAGATAACTGCTTTGGGCTATTGGTGGAGGATAGTCTTGATTGTTGTAGACATTATATGTTGATTAGGGAAAACTGAAACTAATCGAACGTGTTATGTCATTGAATGTGACGGTTGGAATAATACAACAAATATGTGTATTGATTGATCATTGTATGAGATAAAGTGCTTAAATACATTATATATGTATATTTGTTTGGGAGGAGATAGGGGATGTACTCCACACACTTATGTGTTCATATACTTTAACACATTGTTTATATATCTTTGTTTGGAAGGAGATAGGGGATGTACTCCATATGTGTTCATATACTTTAACACATTGTTTATATATCTTTGCTTGGGAGGAGATAGGGGATGTACTCCATATGTGTTCATATACTCTAAAACATTACTTATGTATCTTTGTTTGGGAGGAGTTAGGGGAGCGTACTCCATAGACAATTATGTTGGCCGGAGTGTCCGGGGTTAAAGGTCCCGCAACCTTATAAAGTACAGGAATGAAGTTGTCAATTGAGGTATTAATTACGTGAGATGTAGTCTCTTTTTGAATTGATGGTAACGGAGGTGTTAATAAGTTGAGTGGTAGTTTCACTTAAATTGTTTGGGTTAGATAATGAACCATATCTAGGAATTGAATTGGATAAATAAGGGAGGCGGATGGAAACATGGATGTAATTGTTGTTGGGCTATGAGAAGGGTGTGAATTGGTTTACACGTGTTAATCACTTGTTGAATGATAATGTTTTAGTTATTTCTCATGTTGGGTTTAGTATATCTCTACTGGGCTTTGGCTCACCCTACTTGGGACACCATTTTCAAGTACTGGAGACGTGCCAAGTTCATGATATTTGCTTGGGAGGTTTTAGGAGTTGAAGACTCTGCTTTATTATTTGTTTTGTTGATTATATGTAAATGTAAGCTGAGGACTTTACTTGTAAAAGAGTTAGGACTCTTCTTTCGTATAACCAAGTAACAACTTGGAAAGAAGTAAGCCTGCAGGGCATCTTATCATTTTTGTAAACATTTGTGACTTATATGAGATACCCATTTGTAATATTAACTCTGATGTATGTATGGGAATGTGACTTATCTATCATGTATATCTATATAGGACAGTTTGGTTGGTGGAATTATGTACTATTTTGAGGGCGTTACAAGATTTATGGAGTTTTTGAGTCCATTGGTATAACTTCATAGTAGATATAAAGGAAGTGAATTTTGTATTTGTATTTATTTATTTGTAGCACAGTAGGAGATTGGCATGTATGATTGCCATTGTAATATTCATTGAGAGAGAGAACATGTATTATTGTATTTCTATTACTCAAGTGTAATAGATATTTGTATATGTATAAAAAAAAAAATTACAGGCTTTGGTAATGTTTTCGAGTAATAAAAATTCGGGACATGACAATGATATTGACATATTCTTGGCTAGAGATGATCAAAGAACGATAATATTGTTATTTTTAACAATTATGAATGGCAATAATCATTAATTGCCACCCTAGACTTTTAATTCAACATGTCTACAATTGGTATTTTGTATGCATCTTCTCATAAATATATTTGCTTTATTTTCTGTATTTTCTGATATCATTATTTTTCTAAATAGCTATTTTTCGTAGTTGAATGATTTTTGATATTTTTTGTTCCAAAAAAAAAAAAAGTTAAATTTTTGTTTAAATGAATGTCTTTTTGAATTTTGGGCAATGAATTGTTGGATGATTAAAATAATAGTGCATATTTTTTAATGGTTGCTTGTGTATATAAATTTTATAGTGAAATGATTTTTGATGTTTTTTGTTTAAAAAAATAGGGTCAAATGAATACTTTTTTGAATTTGAGCAATGAACGATTAAAATAGCAGTTCATATTTTTTTAATGATTGCTTGTGTATATATAAATTTTATACTTGAACGATTTTTTATTTTTTCTATTAAAAAAAGTGAGTTAAATTTTATTCCAATAAATACTTTTTGAATTTGGGCAATGAATGGTTAGATGATTAAAATAGCAGTATATTTTTTTTAATGGTTGCTTATATATATATATATATATATAAATTTATAGTTGAATGATTTTTAATTTTTTCTATTAAAAAAAAGTAGGTTAAATTTTGTTCAAATGAATCGAAATGAATGTAGAACAACAATAGAAAAATTTGCTTTCTAAAAATTATAACACATGCTAGTGCAAAATTTTACAATAATTATACTAGGGGTATTATGGTTAGTATATTGAATGTTCTATGTCCTGTCATGTCCTATCCATACCAATCCCCTCAAACAAACATCGGATTGGATAATATTTTGTTAATCCCTCTTTATAATCCTAACTCAATCCAAACATAGGATACGGTACACAATCCAAAGGATATCGTAATCCTAAGACTATTAGTCATGGAAATACTAATCCAGCCTAACCGAATCTGCCCAAACAAACATGACCTTAATTTTAGCTACAATAGAAACTGTAGCCATGTTACTAATAGGACAACTGGATAAGTCACCGAAAATAAAAATAAGTCGTTGATTGTTAAAAATTGTAATCATTTAAATTATATTCATATCATTAAGATAGAATGATGTAGCAAGTCATTGATAATAGCACGACACGACAAGTCACTGATATGAATTGATTCATGTCACTCTATAATTTTTTTGTCTGTGATTTTACGTCTATTTTTAATGAATTTAATAAACAAAAAAATAGATATTACAATGGATCATATGCGACATTGATAGAACTCCCGATTAGAGAATTACAAGCAAATTCTAAAATTCATATGTACTTAAAAGACTAAAAATAGATCGTCTAGAGTGAAATTGAAAAACAACACTCCAAGACCTATATTTTAATTTTACAATTCAATTACTTGGCTAATTTTTCACAATGTGCATATTACAATCACATGTTAAATCGCATCATAAAAACATAATTTTAATAAGACATTGCAAGATTGAAATCGTATCTTCAACATGTCACGTTGGCACCCTATGCAATGTTAGTGGATGCTTGGGGTGGTCACATCACAATGAAATCATATCTTTAGCCTGCGAGTTTATATTGAAATTGCATTTTGAAAATAGGATTTCAAAAAAATGCACTAACTTACTAAATAGTTTGAAAAGTGTAGCACTTTTATAAATAATTTTGTTTTTTTCCAATATTTATAAATTAAGAGAAAAAAAATGTGAATCTTTAGTTTGATAAGTAACAACTCTATCATTCACACCAAAAAAAGTACTTAAATAATGAAATGTGTGAACCAAATTTATTTTAAAATTAACATACATCATACAAGTTTAAATTTACAATAAAATTTAATACTTTTAGGCTATGTTTGATTCACAAGACTAATAATAAAGGTATTAATAATCTCATCAAATTAGTATGATATTTACTATCCATTTTGATTAATAGGATAAATTATCCCATTGTCCATTGTTTAATTTGCATTAAATAAGAAAACATATGAATGTACGATTACAACTATATTTATCTTCTTTTCCAATCATACCATCCATCAATGTTTCTTTACAATCTTTACTTTATCAAAATTTCTTCATAAACGTGGTTTCGAAAAAAATATAAATAAATTAATTAAAGCAAAATAACAATACAAAATACAAAGGCCATGTTTGGTTTGCTTTTTATTTTTATTTTTTCAAATATGAACTAATTTGATAAAATAAATATCAGAAAATATTTTTAAATTTTTAAAAATTATTTTTAGTCTTCAAAATATAAAATTATATAAGAATAATAAGTGTTTTTAATTTTTAGTCAAGGGTAAAAGAGTCTTTTTATTTTATTTGCCAACTCAAGATATATAATCCCACCCCTACCCCAATACTAATAATCCTATAAATTTGTTGGATTAATTATCCATTGGATTAATAATCCTGAAACAAAATTTTAAAATAAACACAGGATTATTGGGCTCATAGATTAATAATCTCAATATCATACTCTAATCCTGTCAATCAAACATGTCGTTAATGATATATGCTCAAATTCATATAACTTTTTCCGGAACAAACTCAAAAGTTGTTCTCTCTTGCAGCAAAAAGTGGCCTCAATGACAATGCCAGTGCTAGAAAATGCAGTTGAAACTCTATTCTCCAAAGATTTCCACCTTCTTCAAGCTCTTAACGCAGCGGATTTGGGTTGTGCAGCGGGTCCAAACACGTTCACAGCGATTTCTATGATCAAGAGAATGATGGAAAAGAAATGCAGGGAATTGAATTGCTAAACACTGGAACTTCAGGTTTACTTGAATGATCTTCCTGGAAACGATTTCAATACCCTCTTCAAAGGCCTGTCGTCTAAGGTTGTTGGTAACAAATGTGAGGAAGTTTCTTGTAATGTGATGGGAGTACCGGGGTCTTTCCATGGCCGGCTTTTTCCTTGTAACAGCTTGCATTTAGTTCATTCTTGTTACAGTGTTCATTGGCTTACTCAAGTTTGTACATCCATCTGTTTCAACTAGTAATTAACCTTGTACTTATCAAATTATCCTATGTTAATTCCCATCACAATATGAGCAAAGGAGTTAGATGTTGGTCACATACTGTGATGGACACATGAATAATTTTCATTGACCATTCCATGCCAGTAGAGAAAGATCAATATTTACTGTAACTATATGACCGGTACTATATGTATTTATTTGTATTTATTGTATGGATACATATAAAAGTTTTTAAAAACTTGTAAAATTATTCAAAATATGTAGACCCAAAAAATGGGCAATATAAACATGTGTAAAAAGGTCTTTCCCCATGTCGTTCCCAGTGTTTACCGAAAATTTCATAAAGTCTGGAATTTTCATATGATGGGCTTGGTGGATGTGCAACTTAATTAGGATGTGCTTCTTAAGCAATGAATGATGGTTCGATCCTACTCTCTTTTTGTTAATGTAATATCATTGTACTGCTTGTATAAGTTGTATTTCTTATTTCATATGACCCATTTGCTTTTGATGTGTAATAAGCTTGCACACTAACCATTTCAATGGTTTCTTTGGTGAAATAAAAGGCACCAAAAGGACTCACAAGCATAGAAGGCTTGGCATTAAACAAGGGGAAGATTTACATATCAAAGACAAGCCCTCCTATTGTAAGAGAAGCCTACTTATCTCAATTTCTTGAAGATTTCATAATGTTTCTCCATGCTAGATCCCAAGTGGTGGTTCCAAATGGTTGTATGGTGTTGATACTTCGTGGTAGGCATTCTTCTGATCCTTCAGACATGGAGAGCAACTTTACTTGGGAACTATTAGCTATAGCCATTGCTGAATTGGTTTCACAAGTAGCTACAATTTTTAACACCTCTTTACCATTAAATGTCTTCGTTTGATGTTCACAAGCTCTTACATACCTCTAGAAGACAATTTTTCTAGGCCTAAAAATGGTAAAACATGCAAACTATAAACCGATGATTCACTTAGGTGCCGTCCACAAAGGTCTGATTTTGCTTGTTATATATTTTTTGTGCAAAATCTCTCATTTCTCAAAATTGGTTTCAATCATTCGTCATTACTCTCAAAATTTGTTACATATATATATAAATTATTCTTTAATTGAGTTAAAATGAAATAGTTATTAGCCAAACCAAACCAAGCCTTAAGTCTCATCAAATGGGATCGGCTACATGAAATAGTTATTAGCATTTTACAAAAATGAGTATTCTTCATTGCTCTCAAAAAGCATTTCATATATATAAACTACGCTTTAATCAGAGTTAAAATGAAATTATTATGAACATGCTATCACATTGACTCATATTTTACTCTCTGAAGGTAAGATATTCATAACTCAAAAACGTACTAAGAGTTTGGTGCTCAAACCAGTTAGATTCTTAAAGCTTTCCAACTATTTCGGATCATGAAGAACAAAGTTCAATGTGTCCAAAATTAATAATTTTTTGTTTAATTTTTCTCCCCAACATTTTAAAAATATAAGTCATTTTGATGTGTCTTTCCTTTAAAATGATAAAATCAATACTTATCCCATCATTTGTATATGTATATATATATATATATATATTTGGCATATCACTACCCTAAAATTATTTACTTTATTTATTCCATTCTATTGATTTTCTCTCTTTCCTTCGTGATAATAGGGATTGATAGATGAAGATAAATTAGACACCTTCAATATACCTAGCTATTTTCTATCACTTAAGGAAGTGAAAGATATAGTGGAGAGGGATGGATCATTCACAATTGATCATATGGAGGGGTTTGAACTGTTGGAAATGGTTGGAAAATTCTGGGTAAAACCAAAATTTTTTCCTAAGTTTGGTCTATTTTTTAGGTGGGCCTCGTGAGTCGATTTTCGAGGGTCAAAGTGATAACGCGTTCTATGCCGCGTTGTGATTCACGTGGTATATTTGGTTGCTTAAAACCATTATCGAGTGAATGAGAAATTGAAGCCAAAGTGTGTTCCATGGAAATGGAGTTTGGTGGAAATTCCTCAAGGTTGAAAAATGGCTTGTCCCACATTGATTTGATGAGAAGTTTTGAATGGGTTTATGAGGCATGGGATTGGAACTTGGAGTGTGCCTCAAGGGGTACCCAAGTTTTGTAGAGAGGGAGGTTATGAGCAAAATGGGCTTGGCCCATTGGACCCAAAAAAATCACCAAACGCGTGCGCGCGCGTCGCCGTCCGGTCGGGTTGTGCGTGGTGTGTGGTTGGGTTGGGTTTGTTCGGCCCAATACCTATCTTTTTTGGGCCAAAAACATTTGAATTTTATTTTCTAAAATTAAATTCTAATTTTTCCAATTTGATTTTCAAAATTTAAATTCAAAATCTGGTCTGGTTTTCTCCCACCCGAACAGAATTGACTGTTTAAAATTCAAATAACCTGGACATATTAAAATCTGGGTTATTCGGTTTTTTATCAGTTCAAATTTGAAGCTAATCAGTTCTAATTCAAAACCCAACAGCTATTGTACCTGTTCAAACAGGTTTGCACCTGTTTAATTCAAAACGTGCAGCCACCAGTATGTCTATAAATAGAACAACCCTCATTTGATGTTTCAATCAGAAATTTCGTACTTCTCCTTTGCAAATTTATTCTTCATTTTGCTGCATTTAATTTTTGTGAGAAAGAGTGTAAACACTTAGTGTGTTCGTTGAAAAAATAAATTGTAGTGCTGCATTTATTTGTAGTTGATCATTTCATCCTGGGAGATAGACGTCCATATTCTGAAAGCACCGTGGAGAGGACGAATTTGTCTTAAGGAGACAGTGTCGAACACTGGACTTCATCAGAATAATATTCAAGATATTAATCAAGTAAGTTATTTATTTATTTTCTGTTTTATTATTTATTTAAATCAGATTTTAATTTTGTTTTTGTAACAATATAAAATCTGTTTTTATTTATTTAATTCTATTTCTAGTTTGATTTTTGTAATCAAACTTTTTCTCTCCTTTCCTGTTTTTCTTTTATATTCCATTTTTCGTTTAGTACCCAAACAGAATTAATTAATTTAATTACAGTGAAGATTGTCCAACAATCTTAAGACTTAATCTTTTTGTATCTTTATTGTATTTAATTTTCTGTGTTTCACAAAGTGATATTCTAGTTGGAAAATACAAATAGTATTTATAAACTATTTGACAGATAGTAGTAATATACTGTCTATTTTCTTTGACAACTAGTATAGTAGTAATATACTGTCTATTTTCTTTGACAACTAGTAGTTATATATTGGTGTCATTAACAATTGCAGAATATTATTTGGTGTCATAGAAAATTATTGTGGTATTTTATTTTCTAGTTTTAGTAACAAGGAAAATAAAATTATTTTGTGTTATAATATATTTTCTGGTTTTAGTAACTAGAAAATTAATTTTTTTAATCATTCATATAACTTTGTGTCTCGGTCACAATTTGTAAATTTTGTACGTGACTTACTGTTTCATTTAGAAGTGTAGACACCCCATTTTTGACCGTCCTCAAGACTTGGACGTCACCGTTTGAACACTCGGTGATTATCCATGTTTGTGTTCGTTTGGAGTTCCCGGAGGTCTCGGCTCGCGCGCCCCGCCTCAGGATCCCCGAACTCGACCGTTTAGTGTCTGGTTTTGCACCAAACACTTGCATCTTGCCTTTGAGAGGCAGGTTGGGGCTTGTAGACCATCCCCACCCATCACCGGCAGTGGCTAGATGCCACCGGCTGGTTTTTGCTGCCACCGGCAATGTAGTTTGCCGGTCGGCACTATTTGTTGCCGGTCAGCACTTTTTTGTGCCGGTCGGCACTTTGTTTGGCCAAGATGGCATTTTTTGCCAGCCGATTGCTGTTCATCTGCTTTTGTAGATATTTTAGGACAGCTGTATTGATTTTGCTCCCCTCCATACACGTGTATGGAGGGATCTCCCTCTTGCAAAGCTTGTCTTGTAAGCTTTACAAGAGGCATATAGAGAGGAACTCTCTCTAAGGCAAGAGAGAGGCTTTAGACATTTTAGAGAGAGGAAAATACAGAGGAGAGCTCTGGTTTTCTAGGGTTAGGGTTAGATACACTCACCTATCTCTCTTTCCCTCTCATTTTGCACACTAGGTGTTTTGTGTCTCACTATTGCACACAAACACCTAGTGTTTCACCTTCCTCTAGGAGCTGAGGTTATAAAGAGTGTGTTTTGAAGTTTTGGTCTTGGATTCAAGCTCAAGGAGGCCATTGGAGCATCTTTGTTGAAGAAGGCATCAAGGGTGAGAAACTAGTCTTTTTTTTCCCCTTTTTTGCATTGATTTTCTACTAGTCTTAGAGCTGTTTTTGTGATTATTGTATAACATAAAAAAGTTCTATTTTTAAGCCCTCTTTATTGTTTATTAAGAGTGTTTTGTTGTTTGAGGGTTGTTGACCACCCTTAGGCCTCAAAAGGCCTCATTTTGAGCCATTTTGTGCTAGCTCCGGGATTTTGGTGTTGAGGTCTCTTCACCACTGAAATCTTGAGGGATTTCAGTGGTGAAGATGATGCTTTGAAGTCCCAAGAAGGAGAGGGCCACCCCCTCTCCTTGTTGTCCTTGAAAAGGGCATATTTTGGCCTCTTAAGGAAGCCTATGCTTGAGTGTGTGTTGAGCATGTTTGGTTTGTTTTTCATGCTTATATATCCATGGTATAACATGATTTCAAGTTGGTTTTGGAACTCCATGCATGTTTAGCATAGTTGCCATGTAATGCCTTGTTTATGCCTTAATGTGCCTTAGGTTGTTAGCCTTTGTTGGAGCATGTTTTAGGCTTAGTCTTGTGAAGATTATGTGCTTATTTTGCCATGTTCTAGGTCTGTCCATAAGTATTTGGGTTGATTTTAGCATGCATTATATAGCTCCTTTGTATTTGGGCTTGTTGGCCTTGAGTATGTGCATGTGTAGCATGCCATCTTTGCATTGTTTTGGTGATTTGGGATCATTCTATATGTCATTTCAGTCCCATTTCCATGCTTGTTTGATTGCCTTGCATGCCTCTTTAATGCTTTGGAAGCATGTGTTGCAATGCTCCATGTTTTGGCCATGGTGTATGCCTTTGTATTTGGGCCATTTAGATGCCATCTAAAGAGTCTTTTGGCTTTGTTTTAACATGCTAAAAATCTGTTTTTAGTTGTTTAATGCATGCCATGTTTGGTCATGATAAGTGTAGTTCAATGCATTATTGATTTGCCTTGAACACTTGGACTACTCTTTGCATGTTTTGGCTTGATTTATAACTTGATTTGGCATCATTTTATAACATGATTTTAGGGCTCATGTTGCATGCTAATTAGTCCATGATCCCTCCTTTCAAGTGTGCTTGAATGTTGCTTGTTTTGTGCTTAAGTGTTGGCCCTTATGTGCATGTGTGTGTGCATGCCATTTAGCTCTCACTCTTCAGCACTTGTTGGCTACTGTTTTAGGCCTATTTTAGAGTCGCCTAATTCATGTTTATGTCCATCTTTGCACTCATTTGTATTGCCATATGCATGCTTGTATGCTTGCATAAGTGTTTTGCCATGCCATGTTGCATCCTTAGCTTGTATGCCTAGGTTGCATTGCATCTTGCATGCATGCCTTGTTCCTTGAATTGGTGATAGGAATTGGGCCTAATTTGTTTGATTGGTTTGCATGCATTTGAAACCAAAGTTGCATGCTTGGTTCCTTGGGCCATCATGCATGGAAATGCGTGATTGGTGGCCCGAGAACCGAAGCACATGTCCCTTTGAGTCATTACAATGATAAGAGACATGTTTGGTGCATACATGCCTTGAATTGTGCTGTCATGCCTTGTTTTGCCCTCTGTTGCTGTGAGTTGCAGGTTCTGCAGGAATACTCTGCCGACCGGCAGTGTAATGTGCCGACCGGCACAATTTTCTCTGCCGACAGACCCTATTTTGTGCCGATGGCCATACTACACTGCCGGTGGAAGTTTCATTCAGCCGGTGATGATCCCCTCTGTCCAAGGATGCAGTCCTGAGGCTTTGACAGCCTCCAGAGGAGGAAAGGAAGGAAAACAGAGGCAGCTTGCGCATGGTGGCACGCTTCCCGAGGCGTTTTCCTGCTTTAATTAATTAGTTAATTTGTTAATTAATTAATTTGTAATATTTAATTAGCTTGCGTAGTTAATTAATTTGTAATATTTATTTGGTCCCTCCGAGCAAGGGCAAATCTGTAATAAGCGTGTGTGGGTGGTGTGAATGTCTTCCAATCCCCACTTCTTTCTTCCCTTTTACTTACCTGCTTTGATGGTTAGTATTAGGGCACGTCTAATTTAGCATACCTTATGCTATGCATGTGTGCATCCATGCATTTGTATTGCATGCATTAGGCTCGGAACATCACGCTAATTGCATCAATGCTTCAATTCCAAACTGAATATGTGATAACTGTGCATTTTCACATGACATGTTTAGGGTAGCCGAGCCTATTCTAGCAACATTTTGTATGCGATGCATTAGGCACTTCACATGGACTTGGATCATGCATGTGTGCTAACAAGTTCTTTGTTTTGGCATGGAGTACTATGTAAGTATTTCCGCTTTAGCATATCGCATGAGTGTGAATGTTGCCATAACAGCATGCTTAACATGTGGCTAGATGCTTATGTGTTAAACTGTTTTGAATGCCTGTGGGTGAAGGTTGGATTGTTTGAGTTGGAAAGACTCGTTGAAATCCGCATTTTAGCCTACTTGCGAGTAGCAAATTCCAAAGCATTTTCGAAATGAACGGATATGCAATGTTTCTTTCCAAATTAGGCAATCTAGTCTATACTTGTTTGCTGTGCGCATAACATAGTAATTCTAGGCTAATAAATGGAATAAGAACACGTAAAGTTTTCAAAAACGGATATCACGGTTAGTAGAGGCCGGTCTTCGGACCGGGCGAAAGGGGGTGCTCATAGCTGACCTTCCCCGATCGTACCCAAGCTCCCGAGCCGAGACAACTCCGGTGATGACGGACATGTGGCCTTCGGCACCGAGTCAGGGTTTCCTAAATTTCCCCATTTTAAAAATATTTAGGTGGCGACTCTGTATCTGGCAAAGCAGTCCATGTTTGGCACTACTTTTTCAACAAAATCTGTTTTCTCAAACGATTTGCCAGATTTGGACTCTTTGGTTCAGATTAAGAACCGTGACACAAATCGAGTCCGAACTGTAGCACGAGGTCCCACGCGGGCGCTGTTACAGTTTCTGGCGACTCTGCTGGGGATTTTTAGAGAGCTTGACTCGAACTCGTGATATCCTGTTTTGATCTCATTTATGTGTTTCTTTGCATTGCATGTGCATTGGTGCGCCTAGGAACACAGTGTTTGCCATCTGCCATTCCTGAACGGTTTGCCGGAGGCTTGTCTTGTCAAGGCATGTCCATAAGGCTGACTGGCTATGGGCTCTGACAGTATGGGAACACAAACCCCGGTTTTACCGGGGCACCCTTTCTGACCATTCGACCTAGTGCATATTCGGAACCATAGTGACCATTCCAAACTAGGACAGGTTGCTTACCCGATGTTAGGTTGTTTGAGAACCGCTGTGTGCGTAGTGAAACCCTAGCTCCTGACAAAATAGGACAGGGAAACTTTACCCCAACATAGGGGTGTTTTGTTCTCTTTACTTGCTATGTGCTTTTAGAGTGCTGCTCTACAGGAATGCACATGTCAGTTTGCAAGTCAGAGTATCTAACCTGGGGACACCAGTATCAGTATCAGTTGTGAGAATCAGTTATCCGCGGGTATCAGATTCAGTATTTTGGGAACAGTGATTTTTGGGAACAGTGATCAGCAGTAGGGTACAGTTGTTTGGCTACACCTGTGATTGATCAGTTTGGGCTGAAATGCTGTCTGTTTTTCTTTCAGTTCAGAGAGTTGCAGAGTTGATACAGAACAACCAGTGTCTCCCCTTTGCTGAGGCAAGATTTATGGCGACACAAAGTTCAGAAGAAATTGTGGTTATGACAGCCGCACCG
This sequence comes from Camellia sinensis, assembly GCF_055761805.1. Classification (NCBI taxonomy): domain Eukaryota; kingdom Viridiplantae; phylum Streptophyta; class Magnoliopsida; order Ericales; family Theaceae; genus Camellia; species Camellia sinensis. The sequence goes on along the minus strand of NC_138961.1, from coordinate 39,059,129 downwards.
GAGCAGGGAACCACTCCGCAGAGTGAGGCCAGCATCAGTATGTCACACCCGCCCAGGATGCCCGTTGTGCACCCGGTTTGGGCTCCCCAGTTATACCAGGCTCGTGAGCCCACCACCTTCGAATTGATGGGGATGATAGGCGATCTCCAAAGGTCTGTGGCAGACCTCGCCTATGGAATGTCGGCTTCACCGCCAGCGGCGCCGTACGCCGGGAATTTTGTACCACAGGAGCCCCCGCTACTGGGGCGGATTGTGATAGAGCTCAGCCAGCCAGAGGTGGCTTCCGGCTATAGCTACGACATGTCAGCACCAACCCAGACCCTCGATCAGGCTGAGGCCAAAGGAAAGGACAAGGCAAAGGTAGACGCCGACCCTATTGAGCAAATGTTGTGGGCAGTCGAGGCTTTGAAGGCCAGAGGGATGAACAAGCAACAAACGTCTGCAATAGTGACCAAAGCTGTAGATGATGCTTTCCCCGCTCCAATCAAAGGCAGTTCAAGCCAGACAGAAAATCGGGATGGGCCCCGTCATGCCCAGACAATTCCAGTAGCTCCCAACCCTGCACCGGGGAAGGTTCAAAAAGCCAAGGCAGCGCCGGCTGATCCTTTCGCCAGCGCATCTGGCAAGAATCCTCAAAATACAAAGTACCTGCCCCGAGGGCACAGGGTCTTTCACGACCTCCACATGCCTTTGTCTAGGGCATTGTTAATATTGGCAAAGAACGGGCATCTTAAGCCTTTGGAGCCCCGGCCACTCCCGAAGAATCTCCCCGCCACTCATGATGCTACCTTGTACTGCGCGTACCATCAACAGTCCGGTCACAGTACCGATGGATGTTCCCGCCTTCGTCATGAAGTGCAGGATTTGATCGATAACAAGGTTATCCTACCACCCACCTCAGGCAAGCCCGTTACCACCCAGTTGCTGGATTTCGAGGGCTCAGATACTGCGAGTATATAAAATGAACCGCCTGCGGGCAACATTTGGTACATTTTTGGATGAAGCGTCTGGCACGCATTTTTGAGCATCGGTGAAACCGAGTTTTTGTAAATCCTGGCTTGGATGTCGAGTCAGTCTTTTGTTTTGAGTCTGTCTCTTTGCCTTGAGTCAGTCTCTTTTGCTTAAGGATCTGTCTCGTTGTATCGAGTCAGTCCCCTTTGTATATAATACCTGGTGATTCTGGGGTTGTTGTCCCGAACACCATTTTGTTTTGTAATTATTATCTGTTTTTTTGTTTTGAGTCTGTTTCTGCCGAGGGGCCAGTTGCACCAACAAAGCCGATTGAAACAGCTGTTGCTATCTCAAACTTCATGCTTGCTTTCAGCATAAGTGCCGGAGAATTTGAATGAGCTGACAGTACATCTCGCCTGCTCTCCTGTGTGCCAAACTCATTGCATTAACCTAAGTTTTTCAACAAAACAAACTTTTTGAACACTGCGGTGATGAAAACGAAGAGGAAGGAATTCCTCAGGTTTTGTAAAATTTTGATCATTTTGAGAGAAAGAGAGGCGTGCTAAGTCTTTTTATGAATAAAGCCATGCTTGTCGGCATGAGTACTGAGAAGGACCCTGGCCTGATCCAGATTGGTTCCACACTATCTTCGGCGCGAGCGATTCGTCGCCTTCTTAAAAACTTTCAAAAACAAATGTTTTACGCGGCCCTGCGAAGGCCTGTGTGGAATCGCTCTTGGGATTGCGCAGCCTAGGATCGCTCTCAGCCTCAAGATTCAACCTATTTGTTTTTCGACTTTGAACCCTTTCAGAATGTTCAGAAAGCTCAACGGACAAACGCCATGAAAGGCCCGTGTGGCCAGTTTTGAGGTAGCCTTCTATCAAGAAGCATCAAGGCCGAATCAGAAGGAGTAGATCTCGCCGGGAGAAGCTCGTAGAGTAACCCTGATGGATTCTCCGCAAATCAGTGCAACAGCCGTTCTCCTAGACACAGAGAGGCTTCAATTTCAAGAAACCATTTGGCATGGACTTGCTACACTTTTACCCTTTGAGAGGCTCGCTGGGCCAAAAACCCGGAAGGGCGGTCCAGGCAAAAGTTAGAGCAAGAGAAAAATACAAAAAGAAAGATTGAAAAGAAAAGAAAAAGAAAAAAAAAAGAGAAAAAAGGAAAGAAGAAAAGAAAAAAAAGAAAAAAGAAAGAAGAAATAGAAAATGAAAAGAAGCTCGCAAGGTCGAAAACCCGCATTGGGCGCCTTGGCAAAAATAAGAGCCAAAAAAAGTGAAGGTTAAAATACCCGAGTGGACCTTAACCGGAACTACGTAAGGCTTGATTCCCATGTTTGGGATACGTAGGCAACTTCATCATGAAGTCCAGCCCCCAACGCTTTCATAAGCGTCTCAGTCCATGCAATGGTTTCGATTTCATCCCCAAAGTCCAGTGGCCAACACCCTTCAAGGTGATTGTGTCCATATATGTGTTGTGACCGTCTTCGTCATCTCTGTGTCTAAGAGCTCGACCACCGCCAATGAAGACTGTTTACAGATTGCTGCGGCACCATCCCAAACAAGGGGCAACTTTCCGTTGCCACAAGCCGTCGTAAGACGCCATTCAAACTAGGGGCAACTTTCCGTTGCCTCCCACCCCCCTTCGAACCAGGGGCAATTTTCCATTGCCTCCGATCCGAGGTCGCGCATCTCGAAGAGTAAGTTCCATGCTTGTTGAGTATCAGCTGTTTGAAAAATAGTTTTTGAAAATTTTTACTGAGGTTGACTATTTTCTCGAAAACTGTTTCATTTTCCAAAACTGGACCATTGTCTTGGACCCCAAAAGGAAAATTTTCAGTACTTGCAGCCTGACTTGCACGGTTTTCAAATCAAAAATCGAACAAGTACGTTAATCCGACTCTCGTTTTGATCAAAACCGTTTTAGTAGAAAGCAAAAACGAAAAAATGGTTAAAATGATGAACTAGGGGCACAGTTGAGTCAGGCGCTCTCTTTCCCCCGTCATCAACGTACTTGCCAGAAGAGCACTCTGCCTGCCGGAAGAATAGCTGTGAGCTAACGGCATCGGGCGTGAACCCACACCTTGCTATTTATCCATCAATCACCCCGGGGAGGGATGAAAAATGAGAGAATGAAGAATAGAGAGGTGTGAGTTGAGAGAAAAGAGAGGAAAAGGGTTTTGAGAGAAAATCCGAGCTTGAGAGTTGAGTGATGTGAGGATCACAAATGAGAAAGGGTGGGAAACAATACCCAGATTGAACTGGCTCCTCGTGGTCCGAGGTCCCCCATCTTCGTTTACGCGTCTGTGTGTCGTGTCTCTTTCATTTGACGGTCTCGTCTTTTGTTTTGAGTCTCTCCCGAGCGTGTCTCGTTGTGTTTAGGTCGTGTACCTCTTTGTTTAAGTCCTCCCCGCTGTGTTCAATGGTAGGCTCGATATCCCGGTTTGAAAAACCCTCATTTGATTTCAAAAATCATTTATGCTCAGGATGCTGTGCCATTCTCTACATTCGAGCGTGTTTCGACTCCAACCGGTTCCGTCTTTGAGCTCCGTCTTGTCAGATTGGGCCGTTTGTTCAGAGTTTGCTGTGTGTAGAATGAACCGAATGCTGTGTTTTGGGCTGTATGCAGATCAATCCCCAACAGAGTAAGGGCTGTGTGTTCAAGAATCAGGCAGTGGGTTGCTTGGGTTATTTTGCTGTTGGCTGTTTAGTTATCTGATTATTACAGTGCAAGTGTTCAATTTTCAGACAACCAATCAATTCCATTTACATTGAGGTGTAACATGATGAGATGCGATGCAACGCATGAAATGTGTAAATGTAAACACTTATTCAGATAAGAAGTCTGTTTCATTTACTTAGCTTTTCAAATGTACAAGTTTTGGAAACAAAAATCTGCCTGCGGCAGTACAAGGTAATCTATCTACCAACAAAAAGAAAAGTACAAAGAAAGAAAGAAAAGATAGCAAAAATCTGCATCTGTGTCAAGCACTCCGAAGGGCTGTCAGTCCGTCCTGGTCCTCTTCCTGGACGAGGGTCCAGGAGCATCATCAGCATCGTCGTCAGAGCTCGGGCTAGAACCGTCTTCGGTCTCCTCCTCCGATGACCCTGCCTCCGCCTCTGACTCCTCGTCGTCGTCATCATCGTCCGGAGCTGGAGCTCGCGAGCTGCTCCCGACGTGAGTACGCCCACCCCTAGTGCGGGGAAATATCCTGCCCTCCTCGTCTCTCCCCCGAGCAGGGACAGCAGGTCTAGCTGGAGCACCTCCTGCCATGGGAATCTGGAAAGGAGGCTGAAAAAGTGCACAAAAGTGAAATGCATTAGTGTACTGTAGACAGTTTATCAGTGCAGAATGCAATGTTGAATACAGTGTATGAATGCCGTGGGCAGTTTATCAGTGCAGAATGCAGTGTGTGAATACAGTGTATGAATGCCGTGAGCAATTTATCAGTATAGAGTACAGTGCAGAATGCAGTGTATGCAGTGTATCAGATGCTGCGAGATCAGTATGTCGGGTGTTGTGCCGTGCATCAGATTATGTGAATCAGTGTATGAATGGTTTGAGGCCAGTGTCAGAAGGACATACCGGTATGCTGTAGACAGCCAGGAGGTCAAATGTCCGCTGGAGCATCCCCATCATCGAGGCATTCATCGCCAACGACTGACGGGTGTACTCAGAAGAAGCCTGCAAAGGTATCAGATGCATTAGTATTCTGTGGAATATCAAGTAAACTGAAATGAAATAACTGTACGAAGTGCAGTGATACATACCGGCGGAAGGTCGGGGACGTCAATGAACTCATGACCAGCCGGTGGACGGGCAAAGGGGATCTGATAGGTCACCCCACCCTGCCCCTGGAAAGTCAGCACAGCGGGAAGGGCAGGCCAGCCAGCTCCTCGTCCACCCCGCACTCCGCCCCTGCCACGGACCCGGGCCCTCCTCGAAGATCCAGCCCCTACTCTCGCTCCGGCCCCAGCCGCCGATGCTACAGGCCTGGCCCCCTCTGCTCGACGACCGCTCAAGGGACGCATCAGGTACGTCCGCACGTACTCCTGATAGTCGCCGGTGCCTCGGAAGCCGGCCTCCTCCCAGCCGATGGAGTAATCATCCAGCTGCTCAGGGGTCAGCCCCTCGGTCTCCCTCATCTCTGCAGGAGGGTGAGCCGGGACTATCTGCTCAGGTAACCCGCGGGTCTGGCATAGAAAACGCTCCCCCAGGTACCAAGCCCGACAGACAGGGCCCTCAAGCAGAATCCGGAAACGCGAGGTCTCCTCAGCACCAGGGAACCGACCCCGCATCGCCGACGGCAGCGAAGCCCATGGCCGCCATGTGATCTGAAAGTGACACACAGTTTGTTATCTACTGTTACTGAAATATGCAGTGGGAAAGCGAAGCCTAAATGAACTGTAAGTAAAGCATACCTCAGCCGGGGTGATGGTGTCGAAATATCGGCAGAAGAAGCCGAATGTCTCCCGCGGTCGCCGGGTGCATCTCCCATGAAAACGACTCGAGAAAGGAACAGCCGGAGGAGGCTCCGCAACTGGCACAGGTGCAAGCCTAGGGAAGTAGGCATAAACCCACAACTGCAAAACAGATGTCAGTATGACTATCAGAAAAAGCAAGATATACAGAATAAAGCAGAAATGGCAGAGCCATGTGTTGTGCAGTGTATTGTTTGCAGTGCACAGTGTGAGCAGTGTACAATCAGTGTAAAGCAGAATGTATGTGTGTGCCGTGTGTACAGTATACAGTGAGTGTAAAGCAGACTACAGTGTGTGTAGTATACAGAGTACAGAAAGTACGAGACAGAAATGAAAAGTGGAGAAGAAATGTACCTCCCAAGCCCGCCAGTAACCTCCGAGCAGCTGGCCGCTGCCGCGAGAAGCCGAGCTCATATAGCCGTACAGGGTGGCCAGAGCAGCGCCGCCCCAGTCGTAGTGCAAGATGTCTCGGACGTCCACCAGTGCGCTGAGAAGGCAGAGAGGCACGGTGTTCGCCCGGTCGGCGAAGATAGTAGTCCCGAACAGGAACATGAGGAAGCCGCGGGCATACCTCTCCACGTCCTCCTCGGTCATCTGAGTCTCCTCCCCCAGTGCGGGCTGGACCCTGAACTGTGCCTCGAACCAAGAGTATCGGACGAAGCCTGGACGAGCTAGCGGTGGGGCCTCCCCCAGTAGATGGACCTGAGCGGCGGTCCACTCATCCATGTCGGTGTCGAAGGGGATCGGATCCCCCCCTACCCCGATGCCTGTGAGCATCGAGAAGTCATAAGGGGTCATCGTCATATCCCCCGCAGCAGAAAAGTGGAAAGAATCGGTGGTGTCCCACCACCTCTCCGCCAGAGCGGCAAGAAGAGGTCTGCAGGTGGACAACCTGGAGAGCCCTCGGCAGAAGGTGCCGAAGCCCGCCCGATCCACGATGCGCTGGACCGCATCAGGGAGCTCGTCATACCACTCCCGCGCACCAGTGTTCCCATACCCGCGAATGGTATGGGAACCCTCCTGCAAACAGAAAATGACAATGGCAAGACAACATTCAAAATGCAGTTTTGAAAAGACAGATATGGCATGTATGCAAGTTTGTCAGTTTCAGGCAAATATCGGGTGCCGGTGTGCTTACAGTAAAATACGTGTGCTGTGTCAGCGTGTTTAGGTGTTTCAGAATAGATGTGGCATGTATGCAAGTTTGACAGATTCAGACAAATGCTGGGTACCAGTGTGTGTGCAGTAGAATACAGTGTGTGCCGTGTGTTTGGGTGATTCAGGGCTAGTGCAGTGTGTGTGCATGTGTCAGTCTCGAGCAGATATCAGTTGTATGTATGTTTACAGTCAACTACGGTCTACGGCATATCAGATTTCAGCAATTAAAGAATACAGCTAACTATGGCAGTTTTGTATCCTACATTGCAGAAAAGTAAAGCAGAAGATGAAGAGTTACCTCGGGAGTGCCGAATGAAAGGTGGGAGGTAGGCTCGTGTAGTAGTAGCTCAGGGGCCGCGTACCTCTCAAAGCTCCGGAACTGACGCAGGCCGTCTGGGGGCAGAACGTGGATCGCCGGCCGGTAGGTCGCCGGGTCGAACGGGCGCTCGCTCAGTGGTAAGAGCTCGACCCCGGGATCCATCTCGTGGTCCGGGGGAGTCCCGACACGTGGAATGTCGTCCGCCATGTAGAGAATGGTACGAGAATGGCCGGAAAAGGAAAACCGAGCCGGAATACGAAGAGTCAACTGAAAAGTCGACTCCCGAGAGGGTCGGAAATGGCCGGGAAGGCCGGAATGTGAAAAGGCACGGAAATGAAGAGGAAAGTGAGGGGAACAAACCCCGAAAAGGCTAGAACGCCAAACGAGGCACCGAAACGAGAATGTGATCGGTGGAAAATATCCGAAACGCGAAGAGGATCGCGAATCCGACGACGAAACGAGCGTAGAACGCGAAGAAACGGGCGAAAAATGAGAAAGAAATGCTCTAGAGAGAGAGGGCAAGAATTTTCGGCGGTGGAAAAGTGAAGAATAGGGTTTTCAAGCCCTATTTTATAATGCCCGAAGTGAAAAGACAGAACTGCCCCGATTCAGCAACTGTTTGCCGGTCGGCAATGTTTTGTGCCGGCCGGCACTTTTTTGTGCCGATGGAATTGTTTTTGTGCCGATGGCCAGCCGGTGGCCTCATCTTTTGGCCGGTGGGGTTCCCACAGCCTTGTTTAGGCCATTTGAGAAGTTTGTGGTCTTCATAGCTCAAGAAAGTACAAGAAAGTGCATCTCCGACGCTCAACCGACCTCCGTTTTGACCGTAGGTCGTGTCTCCAGTGCGTGGCACTCGAATTCATGCAAGGTGTATCCTTTTTGTATCCTTTTAAATTCAAAAGTTGCCCCATGTGTGTTGCACAAGTTCATCACACTACTTCGGTGCATTACATCGCACTGTTGTGCGCCGCACATTTGCATTGTTATGCACGTGTTACATGCGTTGCAACACGCACCCCTTTGCATTGTCGTGCACATTTCTCATGCATCATTGCATTTCCATTCCATGCATTGTCATGCATTCCGGAATACGTGCGTTGTTGCGCATTTAAGCCCATTTTACACTCCGTGTGGCATGCATGTCACACTTGGCATCGCACTATTTTGTGCATTGAATTGTTCGCGCTGTTCTGTGCATTGCACTGTTTTGTGCATTTCAAATTTCGCGCTGTTCTGCGCATCGCACTGTTTTGTGCATTGAATTGTTCGCGCTGTTCTGCGCATCGCACTGTTTTGTGCATTGTATTGGTCGCGTTGTTCTGCGCATCGCACTGTTTTGTGCATTGTATTGTTCGCGCTGTTCTGCACATCGCACTGTTTTGTGCATTGAATTGTTCGCGCTGTTCTGCGCATCGCACTGTTTTGTGCATTGTATTGTTCGCGCTGTTCTGCGCATCGCACTGTTTTGTGCATTGTATTGTTCGCGCTGTTCTGCGCATCGCACTGTTTTGTGCATTGTATTGTTCGCGCTGTTCTGCGCATCGCACTGTTTTGTGCATTGTATTGTTCGCGCTGTTCTGCGCATCGCACTGTTTTGTGCATTGAATTGTTCGCGCTGTTCTGCGCATTGCACTGTTTTGTGCATTTCAAATTTCGCGCTGTTCTGCGCATCGCACTGTTTTGTGCATTGAATTGTTCGCGCTGTTCTGCGCATTGCACTGTTTTGTGCATTTCAAATTTTGCGCTGTTCTGCGCATCGCACTGTTTTGTGCATTGAATTGTTCGCGCTGTTTTGCGCATCGCACTGTTTTGTGCATTGAATTGTTCGCGCTGTTCTGCGCATTGCACTGTTTTGTGCATTTCAATTTCGCGCTGTTTTGCGCATCTCATTGCATTTTGCATGCATTCCATCGCACTGTCCTGTGCACTCGCGTTGCCTAACGCATTGCGCTATTTTGCGCATCATGCCGTCGTGCAATACCCCAGTGGTCTGGCGAGACCTTAAACACGCACGGTCTGGCGAGACCTTAAACACGCACGGTCTAGGAGACCTTAAATCCTTTGGAGGTGCGAAACCTTCAGCGCATTGTCACGCGTCGTGCAATACCCCAGTGGTCTGGCGAGACCTTAAACACGTACGGTCTGGCGAGACCTTAAACACGCACGGTCTAGGAGACCTTAAATCCTTTGGAGGTGCGAAACCTTCAGCGCATTGTCACGCGTCTTGTAAATACCACCGTGGTCTGGCGAGACCTTAAACACGCATGGTCTGGCGTGACCTTAAACACGTACGGTCTAGGAGACCTTAAATCCTTGGAAGGTGCAAGACCTTTAGTGCATTGGTGTGCACACTATTGCTTTGTACATATCTTAAGCCGCGTGTAGTCGCGCATTCCATGCAACATGCATCACGTGCATCATTTGCATTTCAAAAAAAAAAAACCAAAAAACCAAAAACATGCATTGTCATGCATACATTTTGCATTCCGGTCTAGGAGACCTTAAATCCTCTTAAGGTGCAATTCCTTCGGTGTTTGTCGTGCCCGAACGACTTTTCGGTGGTCTGGTAAAGCCACCAGTCTGTGCTTGCGATGAGTTCCTAGAAGACCAACTGGGACGGTGGAAACTAGAGTTCGAACGGCTTATGCCTAGAACGCAAAGGTTCGGGAGTTCCGAGACTAAAGTCTGGTTTAAATACCCAGAGGTTTACCCTCGGCTTGAAATCTGTATGGAAGCCCCATAGGTTGAGGCGGCATATCTACGCCTCAGTTCTGGATACTGAACCAACCTAGTATATCACCCTGTTGGTAAGATAGGGAAAGTTGCAATCATAGTCATTGCATCATAGTGCATTGTCATGCACTTGCATTGTAGTTTGCATGCATTCATCGCATCACCTTCCACCTATGGCTTGCGCCTTTCCAGGTTGAGCTTGGTCTGGTATGTGTCCTTACATTTCATGTTAAAACACAGTTCTGTATGTGTATCGCGCCGATTCCATGTTGATATGTTGGTTGAGGGTTGCGGCACCTTTTCTGTGTTACACATGGCTCGTATGTATACATGCCTTTCCTAGGCAAGATTTGGTTTGGCTTGTATGCCATATCCATTGTATCCATTCCATTGCATATTTGTAAATATTGCATTGTAGATTGCATGCATTCATTGCATCACCTTCCGCCTTTGGCTTGCGCCTTTCCAGGTTGAGCTTGGTCCGGTATGTGCCCTTACTTTTCATGTTAAAACACAGTTCTGTATGTGTATCGCGCCGATTCCACGTTGATATGTTGGTTGAGGGTTGCGGCACCTTTTCTGTGTTACACATGGCTTGTATGTATGCATGCCTTTCCTAGGCAAGATTTGGTTTGGCCTGCGTGCCATATTCATCCATTACATTGTAGTGTAATTTTTGCATCCGGCATTAGGATCGTAGTCCTTCCTCCAGCGGGTTGTTTCCCCACTTATGTCAATTCCACCCAATGCTTGTTCATGCGTCTGTCTACAATACTCATAGTTCAGTTGACCGTTCTATGGTAGACAGACTTGTTACCTCCATCAATCTATTTGACATAGGTGTGGTTTCGAACCGCTCGTGATTGGATCACGATTCAAATGCTTTGCATGTAGTTTGCATTGTTTCAAATACATTGCATCTTCATTTGCATTGTTTATACATTGTTTTGTATATATTGCATTTCGAGTACACCATTATTCTTGCATTGTCATGCATGTCGCTAACCATATTGTACCTGTTAAGTTTGTTTTCTTTGCAGGCACGATATTGTATGTACGGTTCATTTGAAGCTGGTGCAACCAGACGAGCCGCACAGGTATTGTATCTCCCGAGTGAGACATTTTGAGAATTCCATAATTCTCTTACATCCTTTCTGCATTATAGTGTAGTTTGGTATGCTAGCTTAAAACTGTTGCATGTTTGCTTCGTTACAGCTTTCTTTGCATGATCATAAGTTATGCTCGGCTCCGTGCATTGTCTTGCATTTTGCCCCTGCCTCCGGGCGCATATCTTATTTGTATTGCATGTTTGTCTAAGTCTTCGGCCTTGTCAAAAATGGGTCGTCTCTGGGCTTTGACATTCACTCCCGTCATTGTTATGACTTCCGAGTTCTGTCAAAGAGGGGCAACTGTAGACACCCCATTTTTGACCGTCCTCAAGACTTGGACGTCATCGTTTGAACACTCGGTGATTATCCATGTTTGTGTTCGTTTGGAGTTCCCGGAGGTCTCGGCTCGCGCGCCCCGCCTCAGGATCCCCGAACTCGACCGTTTAGTGTCTGGTTTTGCACCAAACACTTGCATCTTGCCTTTGAGAGGCAGGTTGGGGCTTGTAGACCATCCCCACCCATCACCGGCAGTGGCTAGATGCCACCGGCTGGTTTTTGCTGCCACCGACAATGTAGTTTGCCGGTCGGCACTATTTGTTGCCGGTCAGCACTTTTTTGTGCCGGTCGGCACTTTGTTTGGCCAAGATGGCATTTTTTGCCGGCCGATTGCTGTTCATCTGCTTTTGTAGATATTTTAGGACAGCTGTATTGATTTTGCTCCCCTCCATACACGTGTATGGAGGGATCTCCCTCTTGCAAAGCTTGTCTTGTAAGCTTTACAAGAGGCATATAGAGAGGAACTCTCTCTAAGGCAAGAGAGAGGCTTTAGACATTTTAGAGAGAGGAAAATACAGAGGAGAGCTCTGGTTTTCTAGGGTTAGGGTTAGATACACTCACCTATCTCTCTTTCCCTCTCATTTTGCACACTAGGTGTTTTGTGTCTCACTATTGCACACAAACACCTAGTGTTTCACCTTCCTCTAGGAGCTGAGGTTCTAAAGAGTGTGTTTTGAAGTTTTGGTCTTGGATTCAAGCTCAAGGAGGCCATTGGAGCATCTTTGTTGAAGAAGGCATCAAGGGTGAGAAACTAGTCTTTTTTTTCCCCTTTTTTGCATTGATTTTCTACTAGTCTTAGAGCTGTTTTTGTGATTATTGTATAACATAAAAAAGTTCTATTTTTAAGCCCTCTTTATTGTTTATTAAGAGTGTTTTGTTGTTTGAGGGTTGTTGACCACCCTTAGGCCTCAAAAGGCCTCATTTTGAGCCATTTTGTGCTAGCTCCGGGATTTTGGTGTTGAGGTCTCTTCACCACTGAAATCTTGAGGGATTTCAGTGGTGAAGATGATGCTTTGAAGTCCCAAGAAGGAGAGGGCCACCCCCTCTCCTTGTTGTCCTTGAAAAGGGCATATTTTGGCCTCTTAAGGAAGCCTATGCTTGAGTGTGTGTTGAGCATGTTTGGTTTGTTTTTCATGCTTATATATCCATGGTATAACATGATTTCAAGTTGGTTTTGGAACTCCATGCATGTTTAGCATAGTTGCCATGTAATGCCTTGTTTATGCCTTAATGTGCCTTAGGTTGTTAGCCTTTGTTGGAGCATGTTTTAGGCTTAGTCTTGTGAAGATTATGTGCTTATTTTGCCATGTTCTAGGTCTGTCCATAAGTATTTGGGTTGATTTTAGCATGCATTATATAGCTCCTTTGTATTTGGGCTTGTTGGCCTTGAGTATGTGCATGTGTAGCATGCCATCTTTGCATTGTTTTGGTGATTTGGGATCATTCTATATGTCATTTCAGTCCCATTTCCATGCTTGTTTGATTGCCTTGCATGCCTCTTTAATGCTTTGGAAGCATGTGTTGCAATGCTCCATGTTTTGGCCATGGTGTATGCCTTTGTATTTGGGCCATTTAGATGCCATCTAAAGAGTCTTTTGGCTTTGTTTTAACATGCTAAAAATCTGTTTTTAGTTGTTTAATGCATGCCATGTTTGGTCATGATAAGTGTAGTTCAATGCATTATTGATTTGCCTTGAACACTTGGACTACTCTTTGCATGTTTTGGCTTGATTTATAACTTGATTTGGCATCATTTTATAACATGATTTTAGGGCTCATGTTGCATGCTAATTAGTCCATGATCCCTCCTTTCAAGTGTGCTTGAATGTTGCTTGTTTTGTGCTTAAGTGTTGGCCCTTATGTGCATGTGTGTGTGCATGCCATTTAGCTCTCACTCTTCAGCACTTGTTGGCTACTGTTTTAGGCCTATTTTAGAGTCGCCTAATTCATGTTTAAGTCCATCTTTGCACTCATTTGTATTGCCATATGCATGCTTGTATGCTTGCATAAGTGTTTTGCCATGCCATGTTGCATCCTTAGCTTGTATGCCTAGGTTGCATTGCATCTTGCATGCATGCCTTGTTCCTTGAATTGGTGATAGGAATTGGGCCTAATTTGTTTGATTGGTTTGCATGCATTTGAAACCAAAGTTGCATGCTTGGTTCCTTGGGCCATCATGCATGGAAATGCGTGATTGGTGGCCCGAGAACCGAAGCACATGTCCCTTTGAGTCATTACAATGATAAGAGACATGTTTGGTGCATACATGCCTTGAATTGTGCTATCATGCCTTGTTTTGCCCTCTGTTGCTGTGAGTTGCAGGTTCTGCAGGAATACTCTGCCGACCGGCAGTGTAATGTGCCGACCGGCACAATTTTCTCTGCCGACAGACCCTATTTTGTGCCGATGGCCATACTACACTGCCGGTGGAAGTTTCATTCAGCCGGTGATGATCCCCTCTGTCCAAGGATGCAGTCCTGAGGCTTTGACAGCCTCCAGAGGAGGAAAGGAAGGAAAACAGAGGCAGCTTGCGCATGGTGGCACGCTTCCCGAGGCGTTTTCCTGCTTTAATTAATTAGTTAATTTGTTAATTAATTAATTTGTAATATTTAATTAGCTTGCGTAGTTAATTAATTTGTAATATTTATTTGGTCCCTCCGAGCAAGGGCAAATCTGTAATAAGCGTGTGTGGGTGGTGTGAATGTCTTCCAATCCCCACTTCTTTCTTCCCTTTTACTTACCTGCTTTGATGGTTAGTATTAGGGCACGTCTAATTTAGCATACCTTATGCTATGCATGTGTGCATCCATGCATTTGTATTGCATGCATTAGGCTCGGTACATCACGCTAATTGCATCAATGCTTCAATTCCAAACTGAATATGTGATAACTGTGCATTTTCACATGACATGTTTAGGATAGCCGAGCCTATTCTAGCAACATTTTGTATGCGATGCATTAGGCACTTCACATGGACTTGGATCATGCATGTGTGCTAACAAGTTCTTTGTTTTGGCACGGAGTACTATGTAAGTATTTCCGCTTTAGCATATCGCATGAGTGTGAATGTTGCCATAACAGCATGCTTAACATGTGGCTAGATGCTTATGTGTTAAACTGTTTTGAATGCCTGTGGGTGAAGGTTGGATTGTTTGAGTTGGAAAGACTCGTTGAAATCCGCATTTTAGCCTACTTGCGAGTAGCAAATTCCAAAGCATTTTCGAAATGAACGGATATGCAATGTTTCTTTCCAAATTAGGCAATCTAGTCTATACTTGTTTGCTGTGCGCATAACATAGTAATTCTAGGCTAATAAATGGAATAAGAACACGTAAAGTTTTCAAAAACGGATATCACGGTTAGTAGAGGCCGGTCTTCGGACCGGGCGAAAGGGGGTGCTCATAGCTGACCTTCCCCGATCGTACCCAAGCTCCCGAGCCGAGACAACTCCGGTGATGACAGACATGTGGCCTTCGGCACCGAGTCAGGGTTTCCTAAATTTCCCCATTTTAAAAATATTTAGGTGGCGACTCTGTATCTGGCAAAGCAGTCCATGTTTGGCACTACTTTTTCAACAAAATCTGTTTTCTCAAACGATTTGCCAGATTTGGACTCTTTGGTTCAGATTAAGAACCGTGACACAAATCGAGTCCGAACTGTAGCACGAGGTCCCACGCGGGCGCTGTTACAAGAAGGCCACTTAATTTTGAACCCTTTGTGAAAAGGTGTTAGTTCTTTTGACTTTATCATAGTTCATCGTGAGTATACATGGAAATATTTGATTCTGGAGTTAAATATTAGTTTTACAAACTAATTTCATTTTTATTACGAAGAAACCTTTGTGGCAAGTTTATTTTCTTTATTGGTTTACTGATTCATTCTTTAATTTCTTCGTATGGATCTGTAGTCGTGAATAGTTTCTGTACATGAGTCAGAAAATATATATATATATATTCACAAGAACATTTTAATGTATACATAATTAGTTTATTTATGTACAAATCAAACTGATTAAATGAATGTATGTTTTGTCATTTTTGGAGTTTAAAGTTTAAAACGCGTTGGATTTTATTTATGGGTTGAGAATCTTTTTATCTCATGATGCAAGTTATGGGATCATGCATGATTAATTTATTTTGTTAATTCATTATTTTTAGTTGATGCGTTTGATATGCATGTATTGATATCAACTCAAGTTATTTCTTAAAAAATAATTTCATGTGATTTGAAATGACAAATTGATATGTTGACTTTGAACATAAGTAGATTAATTTGAGTATTTCTAGTCAATTTTGAATGGGTGTTTAAACACCTGAGAAATTTAAACATGAAGATGTATGTAGTTATATCGTTCCATTTAATTGGAAGTAAATTTAAGAAATCTTTTATGTTGATTATTAGTTTGTTTTGAATTTGTGACATGAGTTGTTGTTAATTATTATTTTACTTGCGTAGTAGAATTTGTTAAACCATAAACCATTATATTAATATGGAAGTGTATCTCTTGCATTAGATGAGATAATATAATTTTCTTTTGTCACAAATATTTGATTGTATCTCTTACAATCAAATGGGTTTTTTGAATTGTTTGATTCATAGGCAAAATTTTTATGAGGATATGATTTTGTCAAAACATTAATTCTGATTTGTGTAGTCATAATTATTTTGGATTTTTCATTTGAAATTTATGAATCATGATTTGAAATTTATGAATCAAGAACATCATAGTCAACAAGTGATGGATGCTATATTTTTTGATTTATATTAGAAGTGATAGGGGTGGTGAATATGATGCACCATTAAATAAATTTTGTGCACAACATGGCATTGTTCACCAAACTACAGCATCCTATTCTCCTAAGCAAAATGGAATTGCTGAAAGAAAGAATAGAATCCTAAAAGAAATGATGAATGTCATGTTACTAAGTTCAGGCTTACCACAGAACTTGTGGGGGGAAGCAATATTGTCTGTTAATTATGTTCTTAACAGAGTACCCCACAAGAAAACCAATAACACTCCTTATGAATTGTGGAAAGGTCGACCACCTTCCTACAAATACTTAAAAGTGTGGGGGTGTTTGACAAAAGTTGAAAAGACTAAGATTGGACCAAAAATAGTAGATTGTGTGTTTATTGGTTATGCTCAGAATAGTAGTGCATATCGGTTTCTGACTTATAAATCATAAATACCTGATATAAATGTGAACACTATTATAGAGTCAAGAAATGCTGTGTTTTTTGAACATTTCTTTCTTTACAAGAAAGGACATGAATTAAGTTTACAGAAAAGAACTTATGATTGTACAGAAAGTCAAGAGACTAATGACAATCAAACACAAGAGACTAGTAATGGTCTCAACCAACAGGATTTAACTGATGATGAACCAAGAAGAAGTAAGAGAGCGAGAACATCAAAATCCTTTCGTCCAGATTTCCTAACATACCTATTAGAAAATGAACTTCAAAGCTTTAAGGCAGCAATGATAGGTCCTGAAGCACCTTTGTGGAAATAGGCTATTAATAATGAAATTGAGTCCATCATGCAAAATCATACTTGGGAATTGGTGGATCTTCCACCAAGTTCTAAACCTCTTGGATATAAATGGATATTCAAGAGAAAAATGAAGACAGATGGTTCAATTGACAATTATAAAGCAAGACTTGTAGTTAAAGGTTACAGACAAAAGGAAGGTCTGGACTATTTTGACACATATTCCCCTGTGACAAGAATAACATCCATTAGCATGCTTATTGCTATAGCAACGTTGTTTAATTTAGAGATACATCAAATGGATGTTAAGAAAGCTTTCTTAAACGGTGATCTAATTAAAGAGATCTATATGGAACAACCCGAAGGGTTTGTAGTGTCAGGGCAAGAAAAGAAAGTTTGTCGGCTTGTAAAGTCTCTTTATGGATTAAAACAAGCACCTAAGCAATGGCATGAAAAATTTGATCACGCAATGCTTACTAATGGGTTTAAGATAAACGAATATGACAAATGCGTCTATGTTAAAAACACTGACCAATGATATGTGATAGTTTGTCTTTATGGGGATGACATGCTTATCATTGGAAGTAGTCAAAACATGATCAAATCAACAAAGTAAATGCTTAACAAAAGATTTTATATGAAAGATATGGGGCTCGCAGATGTTATATTAGGAATGAAAATTACTAAAACATCTGACGGATATGCATTATTTCAATCACATTATATTGAGAAAATTCTTGGTAAATTTATCAAGGATGATATGAATTTAGCTAGAACACCTGTAGACATCAGTCTTTATTTATCGAAAAATCAAGGTGATGCAGTGTCTCAGTTAAAATACTCCCAAATCATTGGAAGCCTAATGTACCTAATGAATTGTACTCGTCCTGATATAGCTTATGCTATCAGTAAATTGAGTTGGTACACTACTAACCCTGGAGAAGACCATTAGAAGGCGATCATTCGGGTTCTTAGATATCTAAGATTCACCTGTGATCATGGTTTGAATTTTACTCGATATCCAGCAATACTCAAAGCTTATTGTGATGCAAATTGGATATCGGATACTAAAGATTCAAAATTCACAAGTGGATATGTCTTTACTTTGGGAGGCGTTGATGTTTCTTGGAAATCCACAAAACAAACATGCATTGCACGATCCACAATGGAATCCGAGTTCATTGCTTTAGACAAAGCAGGAGAAGAGGCATAATGGCTTCGTCACTTGTTAGAAGACATTCCAATGTGGCCAAAAGCTGTGCCAGCTATTTGCATTCATTGTGATAGTCAATCTGCAATAGGTGTAACGCCCTAAAAAATAATACACATAAACCCAACATTCATGATATTCATAGACAAGAGAATAAAGCTTATTTCCATTCATCAGAGTATTCTTAAAAAAGTAATACATGTTGACAACAAAAGTAAATGCCCTGTAGGCTTACTACTTTCCAAGTCAACACCTGGTTACAACAAAAGAAGAGTTCTAACTCTCTACACAAATAAGCCCTTGGCTTGAATTTACATGCATCACCAAAATAATAGAACAACCAAAAGAGTCTTCAACTCCCAAAACCATCCCAGCTAAGGCCTTGGGGGCATCATAACAACTGAACTTAAAAATGATGTCCCATATAGGGTGAGCCAACGCCCAATAGAGATATGCTAAACATAATATGAGCAAGAACTAAAACATTGGCATATGATAGATGTTTAACTCATATAAACAAATATACATCTCTTTCCATTTCATTATCCAAACCAATTTATAGATATGGTTCTCTATTCATCCAGACAGTTCAAATGAGACTACAACTCATATCAACAATACTTCGATTATAATCAATTAACATGAGACTACAACTCGCATAATTAACACTTCAGCACTTCAAGTTCAAATGAGACTACAACTCATATTATTAACACATCAATACTTCAATTTATCTACGTTATACAAACGCAATTAGGATTTTGGGACTCACCCTGGACACTTTGGCCAACTTAGTTATCATTGGAGTCCATCCCCTATCTCCTCCCATATCCGGTTTAGAAGTACATCCCCTATCTCCTCCCAAACCATGGAGTACATCCCCTATCTCCTTCCAAACAATATACATATATAATGTATTTAAACACTTATCATGTATAATGATGAAGCCAAGAACATATTCAATGTGTTATTCCATCCGTCATATTCAATGACATACTCAATTGATTAGTTTTAATTCACCTAATCATCATGTAGTGCCTACAACAATCAAGACTATCCTCCACTGATAGCCCAAAACAATTGTTCCTAAACAGATAATAAATTATCAAATAGATAAATTATCTACAATTTCAAAGGTGAGTGATTAATCAATCAAACTCCACCATTAAATCTCACAATTACCCAATTGCATTATTTCCAACTCAATTTCATATTTCCATAACTTTTCCAAATTAATTATACCAATTTATTCATCACAATAAATTAGGGCTCTTCTTCCCCTTTTCTCAACATTGACCCAAAGGTCCAAGTATCATCAATAAACATCAATAATCTCATTTTAAGATCCAAAATACACATGTATGGGTCAAAAGAACAAAACCCCTCTTTATACATTTTGAAACCCTAACACCCAAAATTTTCCAACTTCAACATTAAATCAAAATGACCACATGTTTATGTCAAAGACCATAAATATGAGTAGTTATCCCTACCTCAAATTTTGGAGCTCAAAGGAGAAGAAGAAGAAAACTTAGGATGCCCCAAACACCAAATTTTTCGGATCAAAACGAAGGCCACGTCAAGCTCCACACTTTTTACAAAGGGACTAGGAATGAAGATCACTAGAGCTAGATGATTTCGTAGAGAGAAGGTGTATTCCAGAGAGAGGAGCTCTCAAAATAGGGTTTTGGAAAGCTAAAGAGAGAGAATAGCCTGAAAATGTGATTCAAAAAGTTACAACTCGGACTGATATAAAACACAGCCCACTCGAGTGTCAGACACAAACTCCCGCTCGAGCGTCAAAAGCGCCGTTCGAACGCCGAATGCACACTTCTAGAAGTTTTGCAGACGAAGGTCCCCACTCGAGCGCCCGATGACCTGCAGAGAAAGGTACCGAGGGTTGAATAATCCCGCTCGAGCGGAGGAACAAAAGCAAAAGGGCCCGCTCGAGCGTCAAAAGCCCCACTCGAGCGTGAATGCTAAAATCTGGGCATCAACTCTTTGTTTCTAAATACAACCAACCTGTTTCAAACCTGCCCAACAGAACCCAAAACTCAAATACAAAGAGTAAAGGATGGAAACGAGAATAAGACAACACCCAACATCCACAGACCCGAGCCCAGAATACAATTAAACATTGAAGGGAAAACCGGGATCGCTATAACCTTCCCCCCTTAAAGAATTTCGTCCCCGAAATTAGATGAATAAGTTTCAAAAACATGATTTCTCAATTTTTAACAATATTAATACTCAACATCCTGATCCATTACCGGTTATCCCATCTCTTTTCAAGAGGCAAATTACAATATAACTCAATATGCATTATCAACATGCTTTTCTTTGAAATTCAACAATTTCAACACATGTATTCCACAATTCAATAACATATTCAATGTCAATAATATATTTTCATTTCTAAAACATAATTAACATATGCAATGTTAAAGTAAACTTTCATTTCCGAACCATATTCAATGGCTATAACATTTCCACCATCTAAAACATTTATAATGTTTCCAGAATTCATTAACAAAACAAAATTTCCAATACATAGTTATACATTAACAAACAAATCCGGGTATTTCTCGCGGACCTCCAACTCACGTTCCCAAGTGGCTTCCTCCACTCCATGATGTTTCCAAAAACTTTCACCAAGGGCATCATCTTGCCTCGTAAGACTTGATCCCGCCTATCCAAGACTCGTACCAGTCTCTCCTCATACAAGGCATCCTCATCTACCTCTAAGTCGGTACAATCCAATACATGTGACAGATCCAGCTCGTACTTCCGAAGCATACTAACATGAAACACGTCATGCACTCCGGATAACTACGGCGGTAAAGCTAAACGGTATACAACCTCCGCAATCCGCTCAAGGATCTCAAAGGGGCCAATAAACCGAGGGAACAACTTCCCACTCTTCCCAAACCTCATCAAACCCCGCCTAGGTGATATTTTCAGAAAGACGTGATCACCCACCTCAAATGCCAAAGGCCTTCTCCTACGGTCGGCATAGCTCTTTGGGCGACTCTGGGCTATAACGAGTATAGCAATCCCGGGTTTACCCTTGTTGTACAGTGATCCGGACATGTGTCTGTGGATGTTGGTAGTTGTTTATTATCAAGTTTGTATCCTCTTTACTTTGTATATTGAGTTATAGGATGTGTTGGGCAGGTTTGTTACAGGTTGGTTGTGTTTGGGAGCCTAGTGTTGCTGCCCAGATTTTTGGACCTTCGCTCGAGCGAGGAGTTTGTCGCTCGAGCGAGAGTGAGGTTCGTGTCTGGTGGGTCGAGCCAGGGTGGCTTCGCTCGAGCGAGTGTTGCGTCTGGTTCTGGACCTGAGAGTTGCCTTTCTTGGCTCGAGCGAGCTCCCTTCGCTCGAGCGGTCTGGGTTTTTCTTCGCTCGATCAAGAACTTCTTGGCTCGAGCGAGAGTTTCTGTGTCTGGTCGCTAGAGCGACCAAGGCTTCGCTCGAGCGAGCGTGTTTTATATCAGCGGACAGTAGCGATTTTGAATTTCACTTTTTCACTTTCTTTTTTATCCAAACCCTAAATCCGAGACTCTCTCTCTCTAAACTTACACTCTCTCTAAGATTTGATCTCCCTAGAGTGTGAATCTAGCTTAGGGTCTTTGTTAAAAAGATAGAGGGCACTGAGAGCTTTGTTTTAATCTGAAAAAGTTTGGATTTGGAGCAAGTTGATCTTCGAGTCTTCATCTCCTTTTTGGCTTAAACTTCGAGGTAGGGATATCCTACTCCTCTCTATGGATTTTGTCTTTAAATTTTGGTATTTTGAGATGTTGGGGTTAGTTTGGTAATTTGGTAAAAGTTTGGGGCTTTTGTGTAATTTTACAAAAGTTGAGGTTTTATTCATAATAAACCTAGATGCATGTTTGGCATAGAGAAATGGAACGTTAATGAATAAAAGTATGTGGTTAGTTTATATGTAAATGCATGTCTTATCTGATGGGTTTAATGTTGTTATTTTGAGGGCGTTACAACAAGCCTCTTACGGATAAGCTCAACTTTCTCCGTCAATTCTCGCACCAATTCCGGGCCCAATAAAGGTGCATCACCCACCTCGGCCCAACACACTAGAGACCTACACAGTTGGCCGTACAAGGCCTCAAACGGTGCCATACCAATGCTCGATTGGAAACTATTGTTATAGGCAAACTCCATTAAAGGCAAGTGCCTCTCCCACGACCCACTAAAATCAAGGACACAGCCTCGAAGCATATCCTCAAGGATTTGAATAGTACACTCTAACTGCCCGTTAGTCTGAGGATGATAAGTCGTGCTAAAGGTCAACTTAGTGCCCAAGGCACTCTACAAACTCTGCCACAACCTAGCAATAAAACGTGGGTCTCTATCTGAGACAATCGACACTAGGACTCCGTGCAACCTCACTATGTCCCGAATATACAAGTCGGCAAGATGATCTACCGAATCTCTCACGCGCATAGGAATAAAGTACGCCGACTTAGTCAACTGGTCTATGACCACCCAAATTGCATCGCTACCCCGCTGAGTCCTCGAAAGGCCTACAATGAAGTCCATCGTGACATGCTCCCACTTCCACTCGGCAATAGGCAAGGGTTGCAACAAACCTGCTGGCCTTTGATGTTCGACCTTCACTTGCTAGCAGGTAAGGCACTTAGACACAAACACTGCCACATCTTTCTTCATCCCCCGCCACCA
The DNA here is from genome assembly GCF_055761805.1 of Camellia sinensis. NCBI lineage: Eukaryota > Viridiplantae > Streptophyta > Magnoliopsida > Ericales > Theaceae > Camellia > Camellia sinensis. Next base: position 39,036,640 of record NC_138961.1, on the reverse strand, counting down.
AAACTGGCGACCCAAATCGTGATACATCTTAGTTCTTCCCGGATGTACCGCAAGCTGTGAATGGTGAAACTCTCAGAGTACTTCTTCTCGGCAAGTCTCCGGCACCAACAGACGGTCTCGGTACCTCACACTCCGATCGGGATACACAGTCAAACCCTTCTCAACCTTCCCACTAGAGATCTTGTCTCGGAGAGATTCTACCTCAAGGTCACTCATTTGTGTCTGTAACACTCGATTAACAAGTGTGGGCTGCGCAACTACAGAAAATAAGGCCGCAAACTCAACAGATTCGCCGAGAAACAAATCAAACTCACAAAGTGCACCCACCATCTCCCATTCCCGAATGGCTATATAAGCTACATCGCTAATGGATTTCTTACTAAGGGCATCGGCCACAACATTGGCCTTCCCTGGATGGTAATGCAACTCGAAGTCGTAATCCTCAATGAACTCCATCCACCTCCTCTGCCTCAGATTCAAGTCTTTCTGTGTAAACAGATACTTCAGACTCTTATGATCCGAGAACACCTTGAATCTCTCACCATACAGGTAATGCCTCCAAATCTTCAAGGCAAAAATTACAGCTGCTAACTCTAGGTCATGTGTAGGATAATTCTTCTCATGTATTTTCAACTGACGTGAGCCATAGGCTACCACTTTCCCCTCTTGCATCAACACACAACCCAAACCCTCTCTAGAATAATCAAAACTGGAGCGGTGGTAAGTCTAACTTCGAGCTCTTGGAACAACTTGTCGCAAGTCTCACTCCACACAAATTTGACCCCTTTCCGCGTCAACCTAGTCAACAGCGAAGCTAGCCTGGAGAAATCCTTCACAAACCGATGGTAATAACCAGCCAATCTCAAAAAATTGCGGATCTTAAAAGCACTCTTAGGCTGTGCCCAATCCCGCACTGCCTCTACCTTGGATGTATCAACAGACACCCCTTCCCCGGAGACCACATGGCCTAAGAATCTAACATCCCTTAGCCAGAACTCACACTTCCCGAACTTAGCATACAGCTCATGGGCTCTAAGCAACTCAAGCACCACTCTCAAGTGTTCTTTGTGCTCCTCCTCCGAAGGTGAATAAATCAGAATGTCGTCCACAAAAATGACCACAAAACGATCTATGAATTCCCAAAAAATCTGGTTCATCTGGTGAGCCCAAAAGGCATCACCAGAAACTCATAATGGCCATACCACGTACGGAATGCTGTCTTCGGGATATCTTCCTCCCTGACCCTCAACTGATGGTAACCTGATCTCAAGTCTATCTTAGAGAAACAACGAGACCCTTTTAACTGGTCAAACAAATAATCTATACGAGGCATAGGGTACTTGTTCTTAACCGTAGCCCGATTTAATTTCTGGTAATCAATACAAAGTCTCAAAGCCCCATATTTCTTTTTAGCAAAGAGGGCCGGTGCTCCCCATGGTGAAGTACTAGGGTGGATAAAGCCCTTATCTAGCAACTCCTGGAGTTGATTCTTCAAGTCACTCAATTTGGCTAGGGAAAAACGATACGGTGCCATGGAAATCGGTGTCGTGCTAGGCACTAAGTCGATAGAGAACTCAATCTCTCGATGAGGTGGCAAACTAACAAGATCGTCGGGAAAGACGTCCGAGTACTCACAAATCACTCTTGGCAACTCAGCCTGGGTCTCATCACACGCATTACTCATACAGCTAGCGAGGAGATAACTAAGCTCACCCCTCCCTCGCGGATCATACACTGCTGGCAAAACATTACCCACCCGATCTCCCAAGAAGTGAAAACAATCCCCGCTCAAGGTATATACAGTGACCCTCTGGTGGTAGCAATCAATAACAGTCCGGTATAACGATAACTAGTCCATACCCAAAATCACATCAAAACCCAACATAGCCATTACTACAAAAGAAAATAGAAGCCGGTGGTCGGCGACCTCTATATCACAACCTCTACACCCCTGTTTTAAAATCAACTCTCCCCCAACAGGCAATACTACACAAATAGGAGAAGCTAACTGTACCAACTCTAACCCTAAGACAGATGCAAATGCAGCTGTAGACACCCCATTTTTGACCATCCTCAAGACTTGGATGTCACCATTTGAACACTCGGTGATCGTCCACGTTTGTGTTCGTCTTGAGTTCCCGGAGGTCCCGGCTACGCGCCTTGCCTTAGGACCTCTCGACTCGGCTGTATTGTGTTTGGTTTTGCACCAAACACCTGTGTTTTTGTTTGGAGGGTAGGGAATGGCTTGTTGGCCATCCCCACTCCTCACCGGCCATGGCTTGAGGCCACCGGCCGTGTCTTCTTGCCACCGACCATTGGTGATGGCCGGTCGGCACTTTGTGTGGTCGACCGACCATTTAGTTGGCCGATGGCCTCCTTTTCTAGCCGGTACCACATTTTTGCCTCTTGCAGGCATGGTGCATGCCAGCTGTGCCAGCTGGGATGCACAGACCCTACCCCCACACACGTGTGTGGCTGTTTTGGCCCCTTTGCACCCTTTTTGATCCAAACTTCTTCTAGAAGATTGCACCCTTTGCTCAAGCTTCTTGAAGAAGCTCGACCCTTTGTCTTAGCTTCCTCAAGAAGCTTGCACCCTTAGTTTAGCTTCCCTTGGAAGACTTGACCCCTTTAGGACAACTTCTCTTGGAAGCTTAGCCTTTTCCATGGTCTATATAAGGAGACCTCTCTTCTCCATTTGAGGGGTTCAGCAAAATCAGACCTAAAACATATATATTCTGATATATATATATATATATCTTCTCTCTCTATATCTCACTCTTTCTTGATTTTGTGTGTGTTTGAGGGCCTAAAAGTGTATTTAGTTCTTAGTTTTGTACTAAGACACCTACTATTACACCATACTTCGACTTTGGAGGTCTTGAGGGTCTGTTCTTGCAGCTTTTGGTTAGTTTTGATCAGAAGAAGAGGGCTGAGCTTACTGTTCTTGAAGTGTTCTTCAAGGGTAACACTATTTACTTTATATTCCCTAATCTTGCACTAGTCTTTAACCTATCTTGCATACTGATTTAAGCTTTCTGTATAACTGAAAAAAGTCTTGTATTTTCCTGCTTAAGATCTTTCATTAAGGTCATTTCAGTGTTGGGGGTCGACCTCCCCCTCTTAGGCCTTGTTTGGCTCTTTTTGTGCTCTCTTTGATAAGCTTTGGGGACTTTTTTGTATTGGCCTTCTCACCATTGAAATCCAGTGGATTTTCAGTGGTGTAGAAGGGGTTTTAAAGTCTTGCATAGGGGAGGGACACCCCTCTCCCTTGGTCTCTCTTTTGTTTGCATTTTTGGCCCATAAGGGTAGCATGTATGATTAGTTGTTCTTGGCTTCATTCCAGGGGTTTTTAGGTGTTATTGGGTCATATTATGCCTCTGTTTTTGGTTGGATTAGTGACCCCTTCCATGCTTAATATACTTGCTTTGTATTCCTCTCTTTTGCCTAGAAGTGTATCATGTATTTAGTCTACCATGCTCTCATGTTTTGGCCTAACTTTGTGAAGTTCATAGCCATGTCTTACCATGCTTGAGGTCTATTAGGAATGGTTTTGGTCATATTTGCCGTGTTTAGGGTAGCCCCTTTGTATTTTGGCTTGTGAGCCTTGAGGGTGTGAGTCATGAGCATGCTTTAGTCAGGCTATTTTAGCAATTTGGAATCACTTCTCATGCTATTTCAGTCCCTAATCCATGCTTGTATGCTTGCATTCATCACCCCTTTCATGCCTTGAAGGATTGTTCTTTTATGCCTGGAAATGAGTCATTGTGTATGATACCATGTTTAGGCATTTGAGGCTACCATATCAGTGGGTTTTGGGGTGTATTTTGATGCATAGAAACTCTTGTCTTTTTTTTGGTTGCTTAGTTCATGCCATGAGTGCTTGGGGTAGGTGTTGAGCAACGCTCTCTTTTGTGGCCTTGAATCCCTTCCATTTTTGCATCCATTCCCTAGCATGTTTTGGCATCATTCTTGGCATGCTTTTCAGAGTTTAACAGGAGTGTTTAATGTCCATGTATATCACCTTTGAGTGTTCTTGAGAGTAGCCCTCCATGCTTGGGTGATGGGCCTTGGTGTGTGCACACTTGCATGCATAATTTGTCCCCTTTTGCATCATCTTTTGGGGTGTGGCTGAGGCCTCTCATTTCGGTTTAAGTCCCTCCTTGTGTATAGTTGCATGTTTGACATATTGCCTCTAATTACGTGCTTACATTATACCATGCTTGCATCATATGTTAGGTTGCATCGCATTGTAGCATTGCATACTTGGCACTTTACATTCTTGCATGATAGGTTACCTTGCATTTGGCATGCCTTGTAACTTAGCCTCATGTTGCATATTTGAGCCACGTTGCATTTTTTAGCCATGTTTGTATACATGCATTGCATGGTTTGGTTTGGGGTGTCAAACCAAGCACGAGGGTTGAGGTGTGTTCATACTCAAAGTGACGAAACACGCCTCAACCCTCAGTCGCCAATGCCTTTGACCCCAACATGATAGGGCATAAGGAATTCATCTATTTTATGCATGCATTTACATTAAGTTGCAAACTTGGTGCCTTAGGCCATCATGCATTGAAATGCGTGATTGGTGGCCCAAGTACCGAGGGTCACACTCCCATGAGTCCATAGCATGATTGGGAGAGTGGCCATGCATATATTGCTTTGAATTTCCTTGTCATGCACTGTCTGCCCTCTGTTGCTGTCACAAACAAGTTTCTGCAGGAAGAAATGGCCGGCCGGCCATATACAGTGCCGGTTGACCATTAATATCTAGCTGGTGGTGTAACTTTTGGCAGATAAATCCATTCCCATGGCTAGTGAACTTGAATTTTGGCCGGTGACCCCCCAGAGCACTCAGAGGGTGATTCAAAATGGGTATGGGGACTTTCAGAATTTTCAGAGGAGCAAGGCAATGTAAACAGAGGCAACAGTGGCATGGCACGGGTTTCCGGGCGGGGTAAGTCGAGCATGCATCATCCTAGCATTTCGAGACGGGGCTGCGGCCATCCTCTTTCTGCATTTAATTTGTTAATTAAATAGAAGATATGTAATATTTAATTAGTTAGAAGGGTTAATTATTTATTTGTTTTGTAATATTTATTCAGACCCTCCGAGTGAGGGCAATTGTGTAATAAGTGTGCGTGAGTGTGTGTATGTTTTCCAACCCCACGTCTTTCTTCCCTTTTATTTACTAGCTTTCAATGGTTAGTTCAGGGCATGTTTCAATTAGCATACTTATGATAACATATTTGCATACATTCATTCATTCTGCATGCACCGGGCTCGGCACATCATACTAACTGCATTTGTATTTCAATCCCAAATGGAATACGTGTTAGCTGTAGCATTTCACATGTCATTTTAGAATAGCCGAGCCTATTGTAGTTGCATTCCTGCATGTGATACATTAGGCATTTTTGTATAATTAGGACCATGCATGGATTTCTAACATAGCTTATGTTTTGGCTTGGAGTACTCTGTAAGTCTTTTCGCTTTAGCATCCTTGCATGCGTATGAGTGTTGCCATGACAGCATGCTTACCATGTGGCTAAATGCTTATGTGATATAACTGCATGAATGCCTGTGGGTCAAGGTTGAATTGTTTGAGTTGGAATAACTCGTTGAAATCCGTGTTTTAGCCTACTCGCGAGTAGCAAATTTCAAACGTTTTCTAAACAAATGGATATGCAATGCTTTGTTCCAAATTAGACGATTTAGTCTATACTTTTGTGTTGTGCGCATCACATAGTAATTCTAGGTAAAATAATTGGAATAAGAACGCATAATGTTTTCAAAACAAGATATCATGGTTAGTAGAGGCCGATCTTCAGATCGGGCGAGAGGGGTGCTCATAGCTGACCTTCCCCAATCATACCCAAGTTCCCAAGCCGAGGCAACTTTGGTGATGACGGACACGTGGCCTTAGGCAAACGAGTCAGGGTTTTTTAAATTCCCAAAATAAAATATTTAGGTGGCGACTCTTTATTTGGAAAAGCAGTCCATGCTTGGCACTTCTTTCCTAAAAATCTGTTTTCCAAAACGATTTGCCGGATTTGGACTCTTTGGCGCAGAGTAAGAACCGTGACGATTTGAGAGTCCGAACTGTAGTGAGCCCAAAATGAATAGAATGGAACCCATCCTCCCGGGGCGTTCGGGGACGTCTACAGCAGCAGATATAAAGGAATGGGATGCACCCGTATCAATCAACACATTAGCAACCGAGTTGCAAAACAGAAAGGTACCTCTCATGATAGATGGAGCCGGTAAAAGATCCTGCGCGGTAACAGCATACACACGCCCTGTAGGCCCCTGATCTACCTGCTCACCTCTCGGAGCAAAAGACTGCTGCACAGACTGAGCCGAAAAGGCTCCCTAATTGGCCCTCGAGGCCTGAAATGATTGAGCTGGCTAAAAACTCTGCCTCGACCTAGATGCACCAGATGTGCCACTCAACTGCGGGCAAAACCTCTTCAGGTGCCCCGCTTGACCACACTGGAAACAAGAGAGCGGCTGGCCTCTGCCTTGACTCTGGCTCTGAGGACGAACCAAAGATGAAGCTTCTCTCTATCCTCCTCCCCTCTGCGGGCAAGCTGGAGACTTATGGCCCAGCTGACCACACTTATAGCAGGTAAAGTCTCCCTGACTACCTCTCCCAGAGCAAAAACTCGGCACTAGAAAGGTAGATCCCACAAACACACCCTGGGACTGCTAAGGGTTAGAATCCCTGTGCCTCCTACCATCCCCCTGGCCATCCTGACTCTTCTTGGAGCCCCTCATCCTCTCCTCATCTTCATGCACAATAATCTCAAGATGGGCCGTAGCATCCACGAGGCGCCCATACTCCCGAGTCATGGACCTCGCAACTCTCATCTTGAGCCCGGTCCTTAACTTCTTCTCAAAGTCAAGACAATGGCGTTCCTCAGACACCACTAGCTCAGGTGCGAACCTCGATAAGCTGGTAAATGCGGCCTCAAACTTGACCACTGGTGTATTCAGCTGCTTGAGCTGACAGAACTGATCCCTCAACTTATCCCTAATAGCAGGAGGCAAAAACTTCTCCTGGAAGACACCGACGAAAGCCTCCCAAGTCCCACCAATACGACCTCGAACAAACTTCCACCACTGACCCACGTCTCCCTTTTGCTGGAAGGACACCAAGGTCACCCTCAAGGCTCCGTCTTCGATGCCAAGCATCTCAAACGTCATCATCATCTGCTCAAGCCACTCCTCAGCCTTAAGTGGCTCTTTAGGATCACCCACAAACTCGTCCGGATTAGACCAGAAGAACTCCCTCTTCAGAAAGGACGGTCCTACCTCAGTAACATGGGCCTGGACCTGATTCTCAGCCCTGAGAATGTCGATAGATTCCCTCAAAGCTCCTGCCATCTCGCGGGCTAAGGTGCCCATGGCCTGTTGACCTACTGGCTCGGCCACATTGGCCGGACCAACTCCCTCTTGCTGCGCCGGAATCTCATCCGGTATAGGCATCTCCTGCCTCCTTGGCCTACCTCGCCTACCACCACGTCCTCGTCCTAACATCCTAATAAAGGTAACGAAGACATTAGCACATTCACAAATGTCCCGAAGCTATTTCACTCACGTCCTAATGCAATGGACAACTGTAATTCACTCCACGTAAGCACATAATCAGATAAGCACTTACGAATTTCATTTTCGGATAATGACAGTCCCGAGGCATTGCTAGAGTTTCAGTTAGAAACAGCAGTGATCAAGTGCCTTTCCAACAGGACTCCTAGAAACCCAAGGATCCAATCAACATCCTAGAAACTAAATCCCATACCCAAATAGTCACGTAAGCATGTCGTCACATAAGCACATAACATCGTACATAAGTCTCTAACAAGCAAGAAAACCCCATTGTGGTACTAACCAGTTCCCATGTACCCAAGTATTCAAACCCGGTACACTCTGATACCAAGTTGTAATGCCCTAAAAAAAAATACATATAAACCCAACATTCATGATATTCATAGACAAGAGAATAAAGCATATTTCCATTCATCAGAGTATTCTTACAAAAGTAATACATGTTGACAACAAAAGTAAATGCCTTATAGGCCTACAACTTTCCAAGTCAACACTTGGTTACAACAAAAGAAGAGTTCTAACTCTTTGCACAAATAAGCCCTTGGCTTGAATTTGCATGTATCACCAAAATAATAGAACAACCAAAAGAGTCTTTAACTCCCAAAACCATCCCAGCTAAGGCCTTGGGGGTGGCATAACACCTGAACCTGAAAATGATGTCCCATATAGGGTGAGCCAACGCCCAATAGAGATATGCTAAACATAATATGAGCAATAACTAAAACATTGGCATATGATAAATGTTTAACTCATATAAACAAATATACAGCTCTTTCCATTTCATTATCCAAACCAATTTATGGATATGGTTCTCCATTCATCCAGACAGTTCAAATGAGACTACAACTCATATCAACAATACTTCGATTATAATCAATTAACATGAAACTACAACTCGCATAATTAACACTTCAACACTTCAAGTTCAAATGAGACTACAACTCATATTATTAACACTTCAATACTTCAATATATCTACGTATACAAACGCAATTAGGATTTCGGGACTTTCACCTTGGACACTCCGGCCAACTTAGTTATCACTGGAGTGCATCCCCTATCTTCTCCCAAATCGTGGAGTACATTCCATATCTCCTCCCAAACAGTATACATATACAATGATCAAGCCAAGCCCATATTCAATGTGTTATTCCATCTGTCATATTCAATGACATACTCAGTTGATTAGTTTTAATTCACCTAATCATCATGCAGTGTCTATAACAATCAGGACTATCCTCCACCGATAGCCCAAAACAATTATTTCTAAACAGATAATAAATTATCAAACAGATAAATTATGTACAATTTCAAAGGTGAGTGATTAATCAATCCAACTCCACCATTAAATCTCACAATTACCCAATTACATTATTTCCAACTCAATTTCATATTTCCATAACTTTTCCAAATTAATTATACCAATTTATTCATCACAATAAATTAAGGCTCTTCTCCCCCTTTTCTCAACATTGACCCAAAGGTCCAAATATCATCAACAAACATCAATAATCTCATTTTAAGACCCAAAATACACATGTATGGGTCAAAAGAACAAAACCCCTCTTTATATATTTTGAAACCCTAACACCCAAAATTTCCCAACTTCAACATTAAATCAAAATGACCACATGTTTATGTCAAAGACCATAAATATGAGTAGTTATCCCTACCTCAAATTTCGGAGCTCAAAGGAGAAGAAGAAGAAAACTCAAGATGCCCCAAACACCAAAATTTTCGGATCAAAACGAAGGCCATGCCATGCTCCACATTTTTTTACAAAGGGACTAGGGATGAAAATCACTAGAGCTAGATGATTTCGTAGAGAGAAGGTGTATTCTAGAGAGATGAGCTCTCAAAATAGGGTTTTGGAAAGCTAGAGAGAGAAAATGGCCTGAAAAAGTGATTCAAAAAGTTACAACTTAGATTGATATAAAACACAGCCCGCTCGAGCGTGGAATGCCCCGCTCGAGCGTTAAACACAAAATCCCACTCGAGCATCAAAAGCGCCGCTCGAGCGCCGGATGCACACTTCCTGAAGTTCTCCAAACGAAGGTCCCCGCTCGAGCGTGAAAGTGGACGCTCAAGTGTCCAATCACCTATAGAGAAAGGTACTGAGGGTTGAATAATCCCGCTTGAGTGAAGAAACAAAAGCAAACGGGCCGGCTCGAGCATCAAAAGCCCCGCTCGAGCGTGAAGGGAAAAATCTGGGCATCAACTCTTTGTTTCTAAACACAACCAACCTGTTTCAAACCTACCCAACACAACCCAAAACTCAAATACAAAGAGTAAAGGATGGAAACGAGAATAAGACAACACCCAACATCCACGAACCTGAGCCGAAAATACAATTAAATAATGAAGGGAAAATTGGGATCGCTATAATCGGCAGGGCACTTAATCACATGTATAACGGTTAGTCACAACATATTCGTAGTCGACATAATACCGTAAGGCAATTGTTGTCAAATGGAATAATCTCAATAGATTATATAAAATCTAAAGGGAATATTACGGATCCGTTAACAAAAGGTTTGACAAAAGAGCTAGTGTATAGTTCATCGAAGGGGATGGGATTAAAGCCTAATACATAAGAGTCGTCATAATGCAACCCTACTTATATGACTGGAGATCCCAAGAACTATGTTCAAAGGGACAACTAAGTTATGTGTGGCTCGCCAAAAATCACCAAGGGATTAAAATTCCCTACCCATTCCTATGGTGAGAGTGATATATGCAACATGTGTTGTCTGCAGGGGTTATATCTTGATTTAGGCATGAAAATCAAGACGAGTATAGGGAGATACTCACAATATGAATCACCTATATGAGTATCGAACTGGGGCCGGTTCTATGAGAATGAAAAGGCTAAATTCTCTAGAAACACTTACGAAAACCAAGAGCGTTCAAGGACAAAATGAACACAACAGTGAGAACCACGATGTGTTAGAAGATATTTTGTGTGAAATCTATTGTCTTGGCTTACACAAACGACTAAACAATTCAAGGCATCGCGTCCATTGGTTAGCCAGTAAGTCTGATAGGTTATCACTAGGGAAGGTTCAAGGCCGAAAGCTACCTATGCTGATGCAAGATATTTTCGACTTATACTCTTTCAATAAAGTCTGCATATTGTTGCATTTCCGTTGTCATCAAATTTCATTCATGTGGGGGATTGGTGGAAATGGTTGGAAAATTCTGGGTAAAACCAGAAATTTTTCCTAAGTTTGGTATATTTTTAAGTGGGCCTCGTGAGTTGATTTTCGCTGGTCAAAGTGGTAACGTGTTCTATGCCGCGTTGTGATTCACGTGGTATATTTGGTTGCTCAAAACCATGATTGAGTAAATGGGAAATTGAGCCAGAGTGTGCTCCATGGAAATAGAGTTTTGGTGAAAATTCCTTAAGGTTGAAAAATGGCTTGTCCCATATTGATTTGGTGCGAAGTTTTGAATGGGTTTATAAGGCATGGGATTGGAACTTGGGGTGTGCCCCAAGGGGTCCATTGGATCCAAAAATCACCACACGCGCGCGCACGCGCCGCCGCTGTCCGTCTGTCCAGTCGTGCTGGGTGCGGGTGCGTGGTGTGTGGTTGGGTTGGGTTTGTTCGGCCCAATACCTATTTTTTTGGGCCAAAAACATTTGAATTTTATTTTCTAAAATTAAATTCTAGTTTTTCCAATTTGATTTTCAAAATTTAAATTCAAAATCTAGTCCGGTTTTCTCCCACCCGAACAGAATTGACTGTTTAAAATTCAAATAACCCAGACAGATTCAAATCTGGGTTATTCAGTTTTTTATCAGTTCAAATTTGAAGCTAATCAGTTCTAATTAAAAACCCAACAGGTACTGTACCTGTTCAAACAGGTTTGCACCTGTTTAATGCAAAACCTGCAGCCACCAATACATCTGTAAATAGGACAGCCCTCATTTGATCTTTCATTCAGAAATTTCGTACTTATCCTCTACAAATTTATTCTTCATTTTGCTGTATTTAATTTTTGTGAGAAAGAGTGTAAACACTTAGTGTGTTCGTTGAATAAATAAATTGTAGTGCTGCATTTATTTGTAGTTGATCATTTCATCCTGGGAGACAAACGTCCATATACTGAAAGCACCGTGGAGAGGACGAATCTGTCTTAAGGAGACAGTGTCGAACACTGGACTTGATCAGAATAATATTCAAGATATTAATCAAGTAAGTTATTGTGGGAGCCGGATTTTATTAGATCTATAGGGGCGAATGAGCGGGTCCGGTCCGAAACGTAACCTATATACGGCATATACCCCAGCCAGTTAAGGAGCCGAATAAAATAACCAGTATCCCAGCCAATAGAACTGACGCCAAGTAGAGGTACATGTGACGGAACAAGGAAGGGCCCAGCCCAAAGGCCCAAAGAAAATACTATAAATATGGGATCATCCATCAGAGAGAAGTGGGTGAGAATTGTTGTGCTTAATTTAGAATATAAGCAATCTTGAGTGTTGAAACTGACTTGTCCGTCAGAGTGCTAATTCCGGCACCCCCGACCGGAGTGTTTATTCCTTTTCAAGTGACTATCAGTGGATCACGAGCGTCCTCCAGGATCAGAAGAGTATTTCCAAACCACCTCTCCATAATTGGCGGCGTCTGTAGGAATACTCAAGCATATTCATAGCGGGCGTGACGAAGGACCCTCCAATAGTCACTGATGAAACCACGCAGAGAGACGACCTCACTCCACCAAGCAGGCTTGGACCGAACATCATCCCCGTAAGATGCGCTCTGAACTTCGCCTCACCCTCGACTCTAGAGCATGAAGCAATGCAAACGATCATGGAACAGGCAAAGCAAAACGAACAAAGGTTGGAGAACGTGATCGCAGAAAATGAATGTCTTCATGAAGATTTGGCCTTGGAAGTGGTGAAGTCCAAACAAGCTGTACGCCTAAATCCGGAACAATCTCCGAAGGCAGGTGGTCGACGACCTTGAACCCGACAGGACGACACTGATATTGACTCCGACTTATTATCCTCGGAGCCCAGGAAGAAGGGGCGACCTGAAACTACCAGTTTTTTTGAAGAAAGTCCCGGTATAAGGCACAAGCAAAGAAGAAGCAGTTTGGACGAAGATCAACACGACCCATTCATACGACGGATTGCAAAGGCAGTACTACCCAAGAAATTCAAAGCACCATCATTCACCTTGTATGACGGCAAATCAGATCCCACCGACCACATCTGCCACTACAACCAAGCCATGGCATTGCATGCAGACGACGAGGCCCTCATGTGCCGAATATTTCCCAGCAACTTGGGACTATTGGCTCTCAGGTGGTATTATAAACTGGAGTCGGCTTCGATCAAAACCTTCCACCAATTATGGAAATCGTTCAGGGCCAGATTCATCACTAACGAGATCCAGCCGAAACAAGCCAACTCTCTCTGGGCAATGCAAATCCTGCCAGGAGAAACACAAAGAGCATATTCGGCGCGATATTAATGCTTTAATCTTGTTGATGACGCTGGCAACGACTCCATGGCCATCACCGCCTTCAAAATGTGGTTACATCCAGATAGTGTCCTCCGCAGTTCCTTGACTAGAAGACCCCCCAAAACGGTCTGGGGGTTGATGAAGAAAGTAGAGCAATACTGCAAAGTGGAAGATGACGCCTTGCAGGTTAAAGCCAGACACATGGCCAACAAAACATCCCCTCCAAAAACTTCTCAGCCAATAAGTTTCATACCACCTCAGAGCCCCAAACCATGACAACGGGCTAAACGAGACAAAAAACGGGATTCTCGCCGATCAAGCGATCAATGCTCACACTAAGCAAACGAGCAACTGCAAGTTGGTAGTAGGCGCACAGAGCGCGCTGACAAGAAATATATGGAGCTGTCAGAGCCAATCAGCTCGGTTATGTCCAAAATCCAACATCTTTCGTTCTTCAAATGGCCGCCCAAAATGGTGGGACCTCCCAACACGAGAAGGCGGGATAGGCGGTGTGACTATCACAAAGATCACGGCCATGATACGGACAGTTGTTATGCTTTGAAAGACCACCTTGAGGAATTGGTGCAAGATGGTCAGCTCCAGCAACATGTCCGAAATAGCGCAATCAAAACAGTCGCCCTTCGGTAGGATTCACCTCCGTTCAGCGTCATCCATATGATATACAGCCTTCTAATGCCTTTTACCGTACACGCAATTCAGTCAGCCCCCCAGAAGCAATGCGCATTAACGAAACGGCCCCACGAAGCTCCTAGTATTATCTTCGACGATTCCGATCTTATCGGCATCACACTCCTCCATATCGATCCATTGGTCATTGAACTACATGTAGACCGATTTACCGTTGAACACGTCCTCATAGACCAGGGGAGCACTTCGGAGGTTATGTATTACGAGACCTTCATCAAACTCTACTTCAACGAATCAGACCTGTCTCCGGCTCCTTATCCATTATTCGGCTTCAACGCAAATCTAGAGTGCCCGTTGGGGAAAATCACACTTCTCGTTCGCGCGGGCTCCCAAACAGTGGATGTGGAATTCGTGGTCGTCAAGCTCTCTTCGCTGTATAATCTCATCATGGGGCGAACTTGGTTGCATACTATTCAGGCCGTCCCAAGCACCTATCATCAGCTGCTACACTTCCCGACCGAACACGGCATTGAGCAAATCCGTGGTTCCCAGCAATCCGCACAAGCATGTTATCTCCTTTCTGGAAAGACACCAACGGAGTCACAGGTCAACTCCACTGAAGTGCCGAGTCGCAAGTCAACTCCACCGAAGTGTCGAGTTGCAGGTCAACTCCACTGAAGCCACAGAAGCCCTAGGCAATACCAGCAGTAGCTTGCCAAGTCGCATAATCAACACGTTCAGTTGCGTCGCTACATCGGGAGAGTTGATCCTGAAGGCACTTCCGGATGACAAGAAATAGACTGATGGAAAATTGGGTCCGAACTGAGACGGCCATTATCGGATAGATTCCATATCGGCTCATAAATATATCAGGAAGGAGTCTGCCACGGCCCTGGAACCTGACACCCTTGCAAAAATTCCGTCATTAAACCCGACTTGTGGGGAATGATCCTAGTTCTAAATGATTCGCCATGTACACATTCCGCTTTTGAAATGCAAGGATTCTTGTTGAAAAGTTGTAATCCCACCCACTGCGAAATATAATTAAAAAGTGCTGCAACGGAAAAAAGTCTCCAGATTCGGAGCCCCATCGACGCATGACGTCTTTGGGCTGAAAAAGCTTTCGGATTCGGAGTGCCCTTCGTCGATATCACGATTGGCCGATTAAAGCCTCCGGATTCGGAGCGCCCTTCGTGGATATCACGATTGCCTAGCTAAAGCCTCCAGATTCGGAGCGCCCTTCGTGGATATCACGATTGCCTGGCTAAAGCCTCCAGATTCGGAGCCCCATCGGCGCATGACGTCTTTGGGCCGAAAAAGCCTCCGGATTCGGAGCACCCTTCGTGAATATCATGATTGGCCGACAAAAGCCTCTGGATTCGGAGCCCCATTGGCGCATGATGTCTTTGGGCTGAAAAAGCCTCCAGATTCGGAGCGCCCTTCGTGGATGTCACGATTGGCCGAAAAAGCCTCCAGATTCGGTGCGCCCTTCGTGGATATCACGATTGGCCGATTAAAGCCTCCCGATTTGGAGCGCCCTATGTGGATATCACGATTGGCTGACTAAAGCCTCCGGATTTGGAGCCCCATCGGCACATGACGTCTTTGGGCCGAAAAAGCCTCCGGATTCGGAGCGCCCTTCGTGGATATCACGATTGGCCAAAAAGCCTCGGATTTGGAGCACCCCCCGTGGGTATCACAATTGGCCGACTAAAGCCTCCGGATTCGGAGCACCCCTCGTGGGTATCATGATTGGCCGACTAAAGCCTCCAGACTCGGAGCGCCCGTCGTGGATATCACGATTGGCTGACTAAAGCCTCCAGATTCGGAGCACCCTTCGTGAATATCACGATTGGCCGAATAAAGCCTCCAGATTCGGAGCGTCCTTCGTGGATGTCACGATTGACCGATTAAAGCCTCCCGATTTGGAGCGCCCTTCATGGATATCACGATTGACTGACTAAAGCCTCCGGATTCGGAGCGCCCTTCATGGATATTATGGTTGGACAAAAAGCCTCCGGATTCGGAGCACCCCTCGTGGATATCACGATTGGCCGACTAAAGCCTCCGGATTCGGAGCACCCCTCGTGGGTATCACGATTGGCTGACTAAAGCCTCTAGACTCGGAGCACCCCTCATGGATATCACGATTGGCAGACTAAAGCCTCTGGATTCGGAGCCCCATTGGCGCATGATGTCTTTGTGCCGAAAAAGCCTCCAGATTCGGAGCGCCCTTCGTGGATATCACGATTGGCCGAAAAAGCCTCCAGATTCGATGCTCCCATCATGGATATCACTATTGGCCGATTAAAGCCTCCCGATTTGGAGCGCCCTTCGTGGATATCATGATTGACTGACTAAAGCCTCCGGATTCGGAGCCCCATCGGCACAGGACGTCTTTGGGCTGAAAAAGTCTCCGGATTCGGAGCGCCCTTCGTGGATATCACGATTGGCCAAAAAGCCTCTGGATTCGGAGCACCCCATGTGGGTATCACGATTGGCCGACTAAAGCCTGCGGATTCGAAGCGCCCCTCGTGGATATCACAATTGGCAGATTAAAGCTTCCGGATTCGGAACCACATCGGCGCATGACGTCTTTGGGTCGAAAAAGCCTCCAGATTCGGAGTGCCCTTCGTGGATATCACAATTGGCCAAAAAGTCTCCGGATTCGGAGTGCCCCTCGTGGATATCACGATTGGCCGATTAAAATCTCTGGATTCGGAGCCCCATCGGCGCATGACGTATTTGGGCCGAAAAAGCCTCTGGATTCGAAGCGCCCTTCGTGGATATCACGATTGGCCAAAAAGCCTCCAGATTCGGAGCGCCCTTCGTGGATATCACGATTGGCCGAAAAAGCCGCCAGATTCGGTGCGCCCTTTGTGGATATCACGATTGGCCGATTAAAGCCTTTCGATTTGGAGCGCCCTTCGTGGATATCACGATTGGCTGACTAAAGCCTCCAGATTCGGAGCCCCATCGGCACATGACGTCTTTGGGCCGAAAAAGCCTCCGGATTCGGAGCGCCCTTCGTGGATATCACGATTGGCCAAAAAGCCTCCGAATTCGGCGCACCCCTCGTGGGTAACACGATTGGCCGACTAAAGCCTCCGGATTCGGAGCACCCCTCGTGGGTATCACGATTGGCCGACTAAATCCTCTGGATTTGGAGCGCCCCTCGTGGATATCAGGATTGGCCGATTAAAGTCATCGGCGTATGACGTCTTTAGGCCGAAAAAGCCTCCGGATTTCGGAGCGCCCTTCGTGGATATCACGATTGGCAAAAAAGCCTCTGGACTCGGAGCACCCCTCGTGGGTGTCACGATTGGCCGACTAAAGCCTCCGGATTTGGAGCGCCTCTCGTGGATATCACGATTGGCCGATTAAAGCCTCCAGATTCGGAGCCACATCGACGTATAACGTCTTTGGGCCAAAAAAGCCTCCGGATTCGGAGCGCCCTTCGTGGATATCACGATTGGCCAAAAAGTCTCCAGATTCGGAGCTCCCCTCGTGGATATCATGATTGGCCGATTAAAATCTCCGGATTCGAAGCCCCATCGGCGCATGACGTATTTGGGCCGAAAAAGCCTCCGGAGCGCCCTTCGTGGATATCACAAATGGCCAAAAAGTCTCTGGATTCGGAGCGCCCCTCGTGGATTTCACGATTGGCCGATTAAAATCTCCAGATTTGGAGCCCCATCGGCGCATGACGTCTTTGGGCCGGAAAAGCCTCCGGATTCGGAGCGCCCTTCGTGGATATCACGATTGGCCATAAAGCCTCCAGATTCGGAGCCACATCGGCCCATGACATCTTTGGCCAATAATGCCTCCAAATTCGGCTGGCCAAATAGTGTCCCACCAGGCAACGCTCAAGGGCCGTATGAAAAATGCCTAACTAAAGCAGGGATATGCAAGTTGAGCCGGCACAACCACATGAACAAACAAAATGTGCCAACATTCTAGCATTACAACGAGATAAGATGCTTAATTGAAATAAAATACTTAATTAAGAATGAGATATATAAACTTTTAAAATAACACATTTTATTCGATTAAACAGTAATTACAAAAATGCAATCCGCGTTCGAGCATTACAACATCTATCTTCATACGGCGTCGCCTTCGTCCTCACCCTTCTCAAACTTCGAAGGCGAAAAAGGGGAAGTGGTCGCGTTGGTACAGCGGTAGCACCGAATTAGTGCCCGCTGCTCGGAGAGCATCCGCAGCTTGAAATGCTTTGATCTGACCGCGCTTGAATCCACGATGTTCACACCGGCGAGACAATCACCCTCGAGGTGGAAAGCTTTGACACCATAGACAACATCAAAGCCAAGATCCAGGACAAGAAAGGAATTCCCCACGAAAACAGTAAAACTCAACGGTTGCGGCGCTACATTGGCCTCATTTCTTGGTTGCGGTTACGGAGAACTTCCCCGTTGTTGTTTCTCCCTTCAGGGTGATCTGCTTCGACGACTTGGGGGCAGACGTTTTTCCCGTTCTTTGAACGCCCTACCTCTCGCACGGGTGGGTTTTCTGCTACGATTCATTGCAGTATCAAGCTCAGCAAAAGTTTGAGCTTCTCCTCTGCTGATTGAAGAAAACTCCATTTGACATTCACACTTATTTAACCCCACGCAGCATAATTTTTTTAAACTGAGTCTAAACACAGTAAGTGAAGTTACTGGTGCAAAGAGTCCGAGGCGATTTATTTCTAATCCTTGCAGCGACCCCGAGGCGATTTCATTAAACACTGAACTCCAAAAGACGGACGCCGATCGATATTGGCCACAGCCATTCCATGTACTACTTTTCGGCTTTTCGAAGTTAAAATGGCCCAATTATCTAAACGGAAACTAAAGATGGCTGATAGTCCCTGGATTCGTAGCCCCATCGGCGCAGCCGAAAAAGTCTCCGGATTCGGAGCGCACTCAGCGCGTGACGTCTCTAAAGTCGAAATACACGTGTGCCGAATAAAAATTACAATGAAACAAAGTTGAAATAGGAAAAATTGAAATAAACAATGTACTATTCAAATTAGATTGTTCAAGCCGTATAAATGTAATACGTGCACACATCCGGAATAAAATGTGTACTAATATAAAATGCGTAGTAAGTGCACTACAAATTAAGAACTAAGCATTTTATTAAAATCAACTAATAAATACATAATTTCACCTTGAATCTACATAATCATTACAAGGTTTTCTTCGGTTCGACGGCTTCTTCATCATCACTCTTCTCAATTTCAAAAGCAGAGAAGGGTAAATCATTCTGTTGGTACGACGGAAATGCCGAATCCAACCCTGCCACCTGGAGATTCTCAACTTGCCAGCCTTGACTTGCCGAAGTGCCTTGATCCAACCGTGCTTAAATCCACGATTTTCACATCGGCAGACTTCTTCGGCAAGTTTCTCCATGGTCTTCTGAATCCCGACCTTTCGGCCATTGTGGAAGCCTTTTTCATAAGTCGTAGCCCTCGCAGTCTCAATCGCGAACATGCCAGTCGTATTACGATCGACGATCGCATCACTAATCAGCCTTTGAGTAACCCTCTCTTTGACAACCGGGTTGGGGTGGCTGGTTACTTGGGGCTCGACAGACTTGATTTTCTTTAGCTCACGCTCGGCCTTCTCGGCGTGAGCTTCTAACTTCCGAATGCGTTCATCTCTTTGTTCTATGTCGCGGAAAGCGGCGCGAAGACGCATGTCGATCTCATAAGCTGTGTACAATCCCCTTACTGCCCCATGAATGCCTTCACGAAACACTTCGAAGTCCGGCCGCCCTACCATCGACTGTTGAACTTCGGGTGAAAAAATCTGTCGAGCAAACTCGACTGCCACATTTGGATCTCGAATGATCGAATCCGCCTCTGTCATTGGTCTATTACCCATGAAGAACGCGAAACTCAATGGGCGAGGAGTCGCATCGGATTCCCTTCCAGGATGAGGTTGAGGAGACTTATGCTGTGGCTGTTTGTCCCTCCTGGGCGACCTACTTCGACAACGAGGAGATTGGTGTCCTTCCCGATCCCTCGAAGTCCTACTGCCCGCTCGCGAAGGTTCATTGCTTCGACTCATCGCACCTCTCAACTCAGCTAGCGTCTTCGCTTCACCTCTGCTGTTGAAGAAAAGCTTATTTGACATTCGCACTTGTTTAATCTTCTTCCAAGAGCTAGACTGAGTTGCTGACCGAGCACATAAATAGGACCCTCGTTCACGAAGTACAAGCCCATTTATTCCCTACGAGGGTAGCACCTCCGAGGCAATCTCATTACTATTGAAGCATCAACAGCCCGGCCCCGACTAAATCATATGCCACAATCGCCTCATCCACTACTGATAATCGGCGTTCTACCATCATGAACCAGCTAGGGCAAGGGCAGATTCATTAATCTAGATGGTTTGAGTGCCCCAGCCGTTCCATGAATCGATTCTTCAGTACAAGATTCATAAGTAACGTGTTAATCGGCATTCTATGATCATGAACCAGCTGGGGCAAGGGTAGATTCATCAATCTAGACAGGTTGAGTGCCCCAACCGTTCCACGAATCAATTCTCCAGTACAAGATTCATAAGTAACGTGTTAGTCGGCGTTCTACGTTCATGAACCAACTAGGGCAAGGGCAGATTCATTAATCTAGACGGCTTGAGTGCCCCAGCCGTTCCACGAATCGATTCTCCAGTATAAGATTCATAAGTAACGTGTTAATTGGCGTTCTACATTCATGAACCAACTAGGGCTAGGGCAGATTCATTAATCTAGATGACTTGAGTGCCCCAGCCGTTCTACGAATCGATTCTCCAGTACAAGATTCATAAGTAACGTGTTAATCGGCATTCTACGATCAGGAACCATCTGGGACAAGGGCAGATTCATCAATCTAGATGGCTTGAGTGCCCCAGCCGTTCAATGAATCGATTTATCAGAACAGTAGTCATAAATTCATTTTGTTTATGATTAAATCAGATCCCTAATTTTAATCGGCTGATTAAGTCTGTCGTCTTACGTAAGCTTGACATTTTGTCCTAACAACTGATTCTCCTAACTATATACTCATACAGCAAACAATATGAGAAATAATTTGAGAGCATATAAAATTTTCATTCATAAATTGGGCCCTAGCAGTGGACATTTTACATATGAAAATCCAAAAAAGACAGAAGTCAACTAACAAAAAGCATACATTGCAATTAAGTAAAGCCTAACAAAAGTAGAATGCCACCTAAATCAAGTCTTAGGACCAGACTCAAGCGGCTCAACGTCCACTTGCTCGTATGGAATTAGCATGGCCAATGTAACTCCAGCAGCAGCAGGGGCTTTGAGCCAGCCGTGTCTGAATCGCCAATTCTCAAATTTGGGGACTTCTTCTACGTAGTCATCAAAAATGGCGCTCTTCCCAGCCTCGAACGCTGCGGAAGCCTCAGATTCGGCTTTTTCCTTGGCCTGCTTCAACCTTTCTAACTCAGGCTCCAGTTTCACAAGCGCCTCCTTGGCCAACTTGAGCGATTCCTCGCTCGTGTTTGCTCTCTCTTCGGCGTCAGACCTGAGTTGATCAGCAGTCCTGGCCCTTTCCTTCTCAGCCTTTGCCCGTGCACTTTCCATTGCAGCCCTTATTGCCTCAAACTCCACCCTGCTCCTTTGGCCATCAACTTCCGATTGCAAACGGCCAGTCCTTTCAACAACGTCCCATTGGCGTCAAACTAATTCGGCGATCCTTCCAATTGTCTGCAAAACAAAGGATCATCACATTCCAAGAAACATCGAATGCAAACCAAAAAATCATCACATTCCAAGGATAAACACTTACTAAGAAGGTCAACTGAGCAGCTAATGCTACCGTTGCCAAGTCTGGCTCGGCATGAAAGGTCCCCATGTCAACCAGCAAGGAGACCGCGACAGCCAAGCTCAATGCCACAGCTGGATCTTTCAAAGCCGACGCTTCGGAGGAGATCGGCATGTTTTTTATCTTTGGTTCAATGATGAAAGGAACAACCATAGCTGACTCCTCTAAGCGTGGCTGCTTATCAACAAGGCCGTCTTCGGAACCGCCTTTGTCCTCGGCGCTTCTTTTTTCACATCGATCCTCCGAAATCAGCAGCTCTTCTGTAATCGGGCGCTCAACATCCTTTTCCATCTCGACGATGACAACCTGGGCCAATTCCTCTACAACAGTAGGTTGAACTGATTCAGTCAGGACAAATCTGGAACGGAAGGCCTCAACCTTTTTTCGGGCAGCCATGCGTTCAGCATTCCTCTTCCGTTCCATCTGTGTAAGATTTTCCCTAGCCATATCTTCAGAGTAATGGCCGGGAACGTTTCCCAAGTTCGAAAAAATATTTTTGAAGGTGTCCCTTCGGCCTGATGTAGACGGAGGGTCAGAATAGTTCAATTCGGCTACCTCAAAGGCCGAATTAATCGCTTCGTCAACTTTCGCAGCTGACCGGTCCGAATCCTCGGCGATTAGTTCGGCCACTTGTTCTTCCATGTGTTCAGAATCAGATGACTCTAAACCGATTTGCCTCAAGTTTTTGAAGCTGGGAAAGATGAACGCAGTAAGTTGATTGTCGCCTTGCGCGATTGGAATGTTGTCTGCCGCCGAGAACGTTGTGTAAGTCGGCTCGTACTGTAGGAGAATGTGGGCTGCCCTCCCTTGTTTTCGAAGATTTGGACGGTCGACGAACTGTAGTGCGGTTTTGATTTCTGCGAGCACGACGTCGTCGTCTGAAACCAACACTTTTTTCAAATCGCTGCCTGCACAAACAAAACGATATGATGAACATTGTGCCGAATACATATACATGCAAATATGAAGACCAAAGTGATCTAATCGGCCACCTAGTTCGCCTTTTTTCCTTGGCACCGAATCTAGGCAATCTTCGCCTTCGCCGAACTCCCAGTTGTCGCGGACAACGACCATCACGTCGTCGACACGCTTGCCAGAGCTGGCGAACATAGTCACTAAGTGATGATCAGTATCCTTAGCTCTAAGAAAGTAGTACCCTAGCCGGCCAGTAGATTTGGCAAGGGCGTAACAGTGCCGAATGGCAGGAATACCTAAATTAGTCGTAAGACGACGATTTAGTTCTACGATCCCCATTATGATACGAAAGAAATTGACGTTGGGCTGGGAGGGGATCAGACCCCAGTATCTAAGAACGGCCTTCAAAAGTGGGTGAAGAGGAAAGCCGACTCCGCCCTCAGCAATTGATAAGAGAGGAAAGACAATTGTGCTCTCATTTTCCCTCTGCATATCAGTGATGTTGTCTGCCAAAAGTGATAGATGGACGTTATTAGGGATGAAGAAATGGCGTCGAAAGCCAGAGATTCGATCCGCCGAAAGGAGCTCTTTTTGATGTTTTGCCATTCTTTTTAAGCCAAACCCAAGGATTACGGAAAGTTAAAAGCCAATAAGGAAGCAAGATAAAAAATGAAGGAGAAGAAGACTTACAGGAGATAAAGCGAGAAATGAGTCGTAGAAGCCGCGAAGAGATAGAGTTGCACTGGAGGGCGTGCAAGATATCTTTTGAACATTCAGGACATACAGTCGAAGAGGCAATTTCAAAATCATATTAAATGGAAGGAGTGTACGAAGGGGCAGGAAAGCGTTACGATGACTAAGAAGCGGGTGCGCATTCTGACACGCATTGGGAAGAGGGTTAACTGCCGAATTTTTGACTTCTCAAGCTAAAAGCCAAACACACCGACTAACTGATGATAACAGGGTGTTTGGGGGGCAATTGTGGGAGCCAAATTTTATTAGATCCATAGGGACGAATGAGCGGGTCCGGTTCGAAACGTAACTTGTATTCGGCATATACCCCAGCCAGTTAAGGAGCCGAATAAAATAACCAGTATCCCAGCCAATAGAACTGACGCCGAGTAAAGGTACATGTGACGGAACAAGGATGGGCCCAGCCCAAAGGCCCAAAGAAAATACTATAAATATGGGATCATCCATCAGAGAGAAGTGGGTGGGAATTGTTGTGCTTAATTTAGAATATAAGCAATCTTGAGTGTTGAGATTGACTTGTCCGTCGGAGTGCTAATTCCAGCACCCCCGACCGGAGTGTTTATTCATTTTCAGGTGACTATCAGTGGATCACGAGCATCTCCCAGGATCAGAAGCATATTTCCAAACCACCTCTCCACAGTTATTTATTTATTTTCTGTTTTATTATTGATTTAAATCAGATTTTAATTTTGTTTTTGTAACAAAATAAAATATGTTTTTATTTATTTAATTCTATTTCTAATTTGATTTTTGTAATCAAACTTTCTCTCTCGTTTCCTATTTTTCTTTTATATTCTGTTTGTCGTTTAGTACCCAAACAGAATTAATTAATTTAATTACAGTGAAGATTGTCCAACATGAACTTGATAGCCTAGAGATGCAAGAGAATGAGAAATGGATTAGAGGGGAAAAGTTTGCCAAGGTTGTCAGGGCCTTTACAGAGCCTATAATTTCAAACCAGTTTGGACATGAAATCAGGGACAAACTATATGACAAGTTCACTCACATTGTAGTTTCAAATTTGGAAACAAAGCTACCGAAGACCACAAGTATCATTCTAGTGCTTTCCAAGATTGATGGATAGTTTTTTAGTGTTGTGAAATAAACTGTTGTCCCCATCACATATATGCTACTAGAGAGTTGTGCCAATGTATTGCACAAGAAGATTTGAGAAGGGTCAAATATAGAAAGCTTTTTGCTCTTGTGTGGAGAGAAAATGTTTTCTTGATTTAAATCTGTGATACCCAAATCGTAATGCAAGGAAGAAATGAGAAGTTGAACATGAAATTTTAATTTCTTTACCTTATGTATGTATGGAATTAGTGGTTGTTTGCTAAAAATAACGTCTCCTCCAATTATTGTAATGTATTAGGATGGTTCTTGCAAAGAATTTTTTGCCCTTTTTAAATCTCAAATTGAAATATTTTATCAATAGTATGAAAGTCATATATAATAGCATTTCATCAATTAATTCAAGACTGTGCATGTTAAGTGTATTTGTCTATGAGTCTTTTGTAAGAGGAAAAAAAAGAAAAAAAGAAAAGAAACTCATATTCAGATGTAGAGGAAACAACGTGATAAGGATTTCAAATGTCAGAATTGATATATTTTTAAATGTTGATGGCTTAATTTGAGACAACTATGAGTTTCTTTGTTTCAGCGTCTCTTATGCTTTGCTACCTATTTGGGAACCTCTCCAATGTGGTAGTGTTGGTGGTTGTTCCTTCTTGTTGTTCTGGATTGTATTGATGTATTATTTTTTATATAATATTCCACTGTTCACTAATACAATCAGTTGCACTTTTTTTTTTTTTTTTGCTGATCAAAACAATTTCAAACAATCAAAAAAGTTAGTATTTGCTTTGTTACAGAAGTCAAACTTTAGGTGTTTTTTTTTTCCCTAATAATAATAATCTTAGCAAAAGATTAACAAAAATGAAATCCTGAGTTGGAAGAGGTTTTGTGTGATATTTTTTCAAATTAAGAAAATTTAATCACAACAAGCTAGCAATTATATTTTTGAGTAATGCGAAGATATAGCTAAATTTTTATATTAAATTTGTTTAGAAAATTATGTGTCATCACTGTTTTTTATATAATTGACCTCACCTCCACATTCATTCATAGATCATTTTCATGGCCAAACATCATTCAAAGTTCAAATTCCAAATCCTGAATACAACAGGCACAATCTCATTAATTGGAACAAACATGAAATGACCTATCCAGCAACAACAATTGCAAAAAGAGACAAAACACACTTGTATGTGGGACCCACCCCTTGTGAGAGGATTGTATCTGTAACACCCCAAATTTCTAGCCCAAATGATAATAAAACAATCATTGCTCTTTCAAGGAAAACTGAATATAAATCTCTAAACTTACATTACATGATACAATAGTTCTTCATACAACAATACGTTAATCCAACAAGTAAATAAACAAATAAATACCCCCAAGGGTTTACAAGTTTCTAAGGCTTGAGCCTGGTTACACAAAACGGTTATTTAAACCCACACACATACAACCCTTGGCTTACACACAGAGTCACAGCAAAATGAGAGTCTCGTACTCTCAACACACATTTCCTCGCCTTTAGTTAGGCGGCATCACCACATCTTTTCCTGCACAAAAATCCTGTAGGGTGGGCATAAAGCCCAGTAGAAAATCCTTAACAAAGTATATATATTTTATACAAGTCTGAAGAGATAAAATGCACATGCCATGTTATGCCCCTTTTTGAAGATAAATCACATTTTCATCTTTTGAAAACCATCATACTCAATGATGTCATGCAATTTCAATTGTTCAAAACTTAACAATTTATTTCAAGGGCGGTAAATACGACTTTGGTAATCCCTAGGTCGGTGTCTGTAAGTGGACTATATAAGTACTATCAAATTGTCATTTTTACTGGTATTAACCGGAAGGCTCGACATCTAACCGCACAGGTTTTCGGTCTTTTACCCTGGACTCTCAGGCCAACTTATTCAATATCATCTACACCACCTATCAAGACTTACCAACGTATTTACCTGAAAACCATTTCATGAAAACTTGTTTCTCAACATTCTTTTCTTAATGCAAGTTTTCAAATCAACTTTCAATGTTCAATGTAATCAAATGAATTGTTATGCCAATAACACAAGATGAATATAAATACTTTTATTCCAATTCATCATCCAAGGAATAACACAATTCCCTCTTCTCAAGTATTCTCAACAATTAGTCATTTCAGGACTATTTCAACGTTTTGAACTAGAATTTCCAAAATTAACAACAATTCTCGTATTCCCTGAAATTCATCATTTATATAAATATAAATAAGAAATTTTTCAAACATCCATTTATTTTGACACACAAAATAAAAACAACAATAACATTCATGGATTTTCAGTCTCTTAAAAAAAAATTCCCAAATTCTAGGTTTTCTCACCAAAACTATACAACTCAAATCCTTTGAAAGAAAACTTTCCAAAATCATCTTTTCATCAATCAATAAAGATCAAAACCCATAAGATCACTTTAAAAGAAGAAGAGACAAACCCACTTTCAAAATCGCTCAACTTATTGAATCAACAATCAATTTTCAAAGCTATCGAAAGATGATTTCGAAAATCATATAGATCTTGCAAATATATATATATATAACTCAAAGAAAATCCCTACCTCAAGTTTTGAAGAAGAAATGAGATGAAACCCCCAAAATCAACGGTGTCGAAACTCGATCTTCACCGTACACAACGAAGCCCTCGAGATGATAAACAACTTTGGTGAAGAACTTAGGTCTAAATCCCAATGGATTTGGCGAAATCAAAGAGAGAACATGACTTATAGAGAGAGAAGCTTCCGATCTGGAATTCTGGAGAGTTTTAGAGAGAGAGAGAGAGGACTAAAAAAGTGATATGAAATATCAGATTCATGAACTGATATAACATGGTCCACTCGAGTGTGGAAAGCCCCGCTCAAGCGTCAAATACACAAACCCAGTACTTTTCCAGATAGGTCAAACTTCTAAAACCAAACATTCTTCGCTCGAGCGGACAAGCAACTTCGAATGCATTTTGCATTTTTGTTTCGGGGGCGTTGCCCCTCGACCTCGCCAGGGCGCTGCCCTCGGACCTGCTAAGAAGCGCTGCCCCCTGGATCCCCGCGAGCTGACCGGGCAGCTCAATCCCTGATTGGCCCAGTCGAAGTGGCAAAACATGAAATAAGGATCGAAACCGGGATCGCTACAACCTTCCCCCCTTAAAGAATTTCATCTTCAAAATTCAAATCAAACTACCCAAACAAAGGGGTTTCTATCGATCAAAGCCACACTATTTCATTTTCAAATCACAATACTAATGCTCAACCAAATTCCATCATTTCCACCATGGTTATCTCATTAACAACAAACTCCCAAATATGCATAAACATGAAATTTCCTAAAAAGTAATGGCAACTCTCAACAACCTTATGCTTAAAACAACAACGCACATATCAACATGTGGTTAACAATTTTAAATACGTTTCCCTTAACACTAGGGAATATTACAAAGAAAAGCAACTTAAGCATTTTCAAACAAATCCGGATATTTGGTGCGGACTTCCGCCTCCCGTTCTCATGTTGCTTCTTCGACCCCATGGTGTCTCCACAACACCTTTACCAACGGTATAGTTTTGCCCTGTAGCACTTGCTCCTGGGTATCTAATATTTGAACCGGTCATTCTTCGCAAGAGGCATCTACATCTACCTCCAAGTCAACCCAATCAAGAACATAAGAAGGGTCGGGTTCATACTTTCTGAGCATAGATACATGAAATACGTTGTGAACTCTCAAAAGTTGTGGCAGTAAAGCTAACCAGTATGCCACTTCCCCAATTTGCTCTAAGATCTCAAAAGGCCCAATGAACCTTGGAGATAATTTACCACTCTTACCAAATCTCATCAAACCCCACCTTGGTGAGATTTTTAGAAACACATGGTCACCAACTTCAAAGGATAAAGGTCGTCTCCTCTTATCGGCATAACTCTTTTGTCGTCTTTGGGCCATAGCTAACCTCTTTTGAATGAGAACAACTTTCTCGGTTGTCTCTCTAACAATTTCTTGACCCAGTAACGGTGCATCACCCACTTCAGCCCAACAAACCGGTGATCTACAAGGTCGGGCCATACAAGGCCTCAAATGGTGCCATCCCAATACTAGCTTGGTAACTATTGTTGTAAGCAAACTCAATCAATGGTAAGTTCCTTTCCCAAGGCCACTTAAAATCAAGGACACAAGCTCTAAGCATGTCCTCCAAAATCTGAATGGTACGTTCGGATTGTCCATTAGTTTGAGGATGATAAACAGTGCTAAGAGTCAACTTAGTTCCCATCGCCTCTTGAAGGCTTTGCTATAACTGGGCAGTAAAACGAGGATCCCTATCCGACACAATAGTCACAGGAACTCCATGAAGTTGAACTATCTCTCTAATGTACAACTCAGCCAAGCGTTCAACTGAGTTGCTGGTGCACATCGGAATGAAATGTGTAGACTTAGTCAACCTATCAACAATCACCCAAACGGCATCATTGCCTCGTTGTGTTCTAGGAAGCCCAACTACAAAATCCATGGTAACCCGCTCCCATTTTCACTCGGCTATCGGTAAGGGTTGTAACAATTCCGCTGGCTTTTGGTGTTCAGCCTTCACTTCTTGACAAGTAAGGCACTTTGATACAAATAAAGTGACATGCCGTTTCATACCCCTCTACCAAAACTGACGCCTAAGATCATGATACATTTTAGTGCCTCTCGGGTGTACTGCAAGGCGTGAGTGATAGAACTCCCGAAGTACTTCCTCTCTACAAGATTCCAGTACAAACAAATGATCTAGGTAACATACACTCAGATCCGAGTGAATATTCAAACCTTTATTTTCATTCCCATTGGAAATCTTAACACGGATTGATTCCACATCACGGTCTCCTCGTTGTGCCTCTATGACCTTACTAACCAAGGTAGGTTGAGCATTCAAAGTAAACAAGGTAGCACTCTCTCCAGAGTCACCCAAGTGCAAATCAAACTTGCCAATAACATCTAGCATATCCCATTCCCGAATGGCCACGCTTGCCAAACTACTCACAGATTTTTGACTCAAAGCATCGGCCACCACATTGGCTTTCCCTGGATGATAGTGTAACTCAAAATCATAATCCTCCATAAATTCCATCCACCTCCATTGTCGTAAATTCAAGTCTTTTTGAGAAAACAAATACTTTAGACTCTTGTGATCGGAGAAAACCTCAAACTTCTCACCATACAAGTAATGCCTTCAAATTTTCATTGCCAAATTCACCACCGCTAATTCTAAATCATGGGTGGGGTAATTCTTCTCGTGAGTTTTCAATTTTCGTGATCCGGACACCATAACTTTTCCCTCTTGCATCAAGACACAACTAAGTCTATCCCCGGACGCATCACAATAGACAGTGTAATTCAAACCCCTTTCTGGAATTATTAAAACCGGTGCGGTAGTCAATCTAGTCTTATGCTCTTGGAATGACTTTTCACAAGCCTCACTCCACACAAATTTGATACCCTTTCTAGTCAACCTAGTCAATGGTGTAGCTAGTCTAGAGAAGTCCCTTACAAAACGTCGATAATACCCCGCTAATCCCAAGAAACTCTGGATTTCAAAAACATTCTTAGGTTGTTCCCAATCCTGTACGGCATCTATCTTTGAGGAGTCCACAGTTACTCCCTTTCTAGACATTACAAGACCTAAAACCTTCACCTCAGTTAACCAAAACTCGCATTTCTCAAATTTGGCATACAATTGATGCTCACTAAGTAAACCCAGCACTACACGCAGGTGAGTCTCATGTTCTTCCTCGGAGGTTGAATAAATCAATATTTCATCCACAAAGACGACCACAAAATGGTCCAAGAATTCTTGAAAAATTTTGTTCATCAAATCCATAAAGGAAGCAAGCGCATTGGTTAACCCATAAGGCATTACAAGGAATTCATAGTGGCCATAACATGTACGAAAGGCCGTTTTCTGAATGTCCTCCTCCTAGACTCTCAACTAATGGTACCCCGACCTCAAATCTATTTTTGAGAAGCAACGAGACCCTCTAAATTGGTCAAACAAATCATCTATTCTAGATAAAGGATACTTGTTTTTAACTGTAACTCTATTCAACTTGCGGTAATCAATACACAACCGCAACGATCCACCCTTCTTCTTCGCAAAGAGAGTCAGTGCTCCCCAAGGTGATGTACTAGGACGAATGAAGCCCTTATTTAAAAGCTCTTGGAGTTGAATCTTCAACTCATGTAATTCGGCGGGTGCAAATCTATACGATGACATGGAAATCAGTGCCGTGCCAGACACTAATTCAATGGAGAACTCGATCTCCTGGTGAGGTGGTAAACTAGTGAGATCTTCTAGAAAGACATCTGGGTATTTACAAACTACCCTTGGTAACGCAACACGAGCCTCGTCACTCTCATTATCTAAGAGAGTTGCAAGAAGGCCACTAAGTTTCCTCCTACTATGAGGGTCAACAACTGGCGACAAGGCTCTATCAACTCGGTTCCCCAGAAATTAGAAACGATCACCGCTCGAAGCGCACACCGTAACTCTCTGACAGTAAGAATCAATCACAGCTTGGTAAGAACACAACTAGTCCATGCCTAAAATGACATCAAAACTCAACATATCTAGCAACACAAAAGCAAACAAAAGTCGACGCCCGATAACTTCTATTTCACAATCACGACAACCCCAGTCTAAATCAACTGTACCCCCAACAGGTGACTCTACTCTGAGTGGAGGCACTAACCGTTCTACCTCTAACCCCAATGCAGAAGCAAATTCAGTAGATATAAATGAATGAAACGCACTCGTGTCTATCAATACATTAGCCAAAGAATTACACACAACAAAAATACCTCTCACAACTGACGATTCTGGCAACTGCTCTAGCATGGTAACAACATACACATGCCCCTGTGGCCCCTAATTAACTTACTCCCCTCTCGGAGCATAGGCCTGTTGTACCGACTGAGCCGACGTGGCTCCCTGATTAACTCGCGAAGCTTGGACTGATTGAGTCTGCTGGTGGCTCTGAGTTTGCCTCGACCTTGATGCGCCAAATGCGCCTCCTAACTATGGGCAAGTTCTCTTCATATGCCTTGGCTGACCACACTGATAACAATTAAACCCTTGACCTTTATTTTGTGACTGAGACTGACTTTAAGATCGGTTAGGTGGTGGTAACATTAACTATCCTCCTCCCTTCTGTGGGCATGAGAAGGATTTGTGACCCAGTTGGCCACACTTAAAACACGAGAAGCTACTCAATGCACTTTTTCCCAGACCTACACTAGGAAAAGGAAAAGTGGATTTAGACTGTTGTGGTTGGGACTGGGATGGATAGGTGTTCCTGCTCTTCTTGTTCTGCCTATAGTCTCTTTGAGACTCTTGGCCCCTAGACCTTGAGCTCCGAAGCCTCTCCTCCTCGGCTTGTATGGAAATTTTTATGTGTGTCGTCGTCTCCACAAGACGGTCATATTCCAGAATCATATTTCCAACAAACTTGAACATAATTTTTGTTTTCAATTTTTTTTGAAATTCAATGCAATGGCACTTTTCTGTTGCCACCAACTCTAGTGAAAATCTGGACAAACTAGAGAAGATTGCCTTAAACTCGGCCACGGGCATGCCAAGTTGTTTGAGGTTTTTAAACTCTTGCCTCAATCTCTCCCTAGCAGTGGGAGGTATGTACTTATCTTGGAAAGCAACCGCAAAGGCTTCCCATGTCGGCTCCACTTTACCCTTGGCATATTTCTACCATTGACCCGTGTCTCCCTTAAGGTAGTAACTTGCTAGAGTCACTCTTAGTTCACTATCTTCGATGTGAAGCATCTCAAATGTCTTCACAGTTTGTTCGAGCCACTCATCTGCTTTCTTGGGCTCAGGGCCACCATGGAACTTATCTGGTTTGGCCCGCATGAACTCTCTAGTAAGGAAACTCGCCGTTGACTCCTTGGTGTTCTCTCGGGCTTGATTCTCCACCCTCAACAAGTTCATAGACTCTCTTAAAGCCCCTGCCATTTCTCGAGCTAGGGCCCCCATTACGGTTTGACCCGCTTGTCCCACCTGTTCGGCTATATTAGCTTGGCCTGCTTGCTCGACCATATTAGCTTGGCCGAACCCTTCTTCTTGCGCTGGGATCCTATGGACCTGTACCTCATGCACACCTTGGCGAGCCCTACCACGCCTCCCGCCTCTACCACCACGGACTTGACCCCTTCCTAACATCCTAATAAAGGACACAAGAGAAATAATTTAGCACATTAACTCATATGTGCTCATAACTTGACTCACACGTTTTGCTACGACAATTCTATATATTTCTCTACCATATACACAATTCAATTTCACTCCACATAAACACTTAGTCATGTAAACACATACGAACTATTCTTTTACGGTGAAATCCGTCCCACGAAAAACCAAGAATTCTTAGTAGAACGAGTATTGATCAAGTACCCTTCCAATGAGACCTCAAGAAATTTAACAGGCGCAAACAACGTCCCAAAAGTCCAATCCCATACCCATTTAGTCACATAAGCATGTTATCACATAGTCACAAAATGCGTAAAACTTCCTAAACAAGCTAAATGAACCCATTGTGGTTAAACAACCACTTCGCACGAGCTCCAAGTATTCAAACTCGGTAGCTCTAATACCAATTTGTAATGCCCCAAATTTCTAGCCCAAATGATAATACAACAATCCTGGCTCTTTCAATGAAAACCGAATATAAATCTCCAAACTTACATTACATATTACAATAGTTCTTTATGCAACAATACATTAATCTAACAACAAGTAAATAAACAAATAAATATCCCCAAGGGTTTACAAGTTTCCAAGGCTTGAGCCTGGTTACATAAAATGGTTATTTAAACCCACACACATACAGCCCTTGGCTTACACACAGAGTCACAGCAAAATAAGAGTCTCGTACTCTCAACACACATTTCCTCGCCTTTAGTTAGGCGGCATCACCACATCTTTTCTTGCACAAAAATCCCGTAGGGTGAGCATAAAGCCTAGTAGAAAATCCTTAATAAAGTATATATATTTTATATAAGTCTGAAGAGATGAAATGCACATGCCATGCTATGCCCCTTTTTGAAGATATATCACATTTTCATCTTTTGAAAACCATCATAATCAATGATGTCATGCAATTTCAATTGTTCAAAACTTAACAATTTATTTCAAGGGCGGTAAATATGACTCTGGTAATCCCTAGGTTGGTGTTTCCAAGTAGACTATACAAGTACTACCAAATTGTCATTTTTATCGGTATTAACCGGAAGGCTCGACACCTATCGGTGCGGGTTTTCGGTCTTCCACCCCGGACTCTCAGGCCAACTTATTCAATATCATCTACACCACCTATTAAGACTTACCAATGTATTTACCCCAAAGTCATTTCATGAAAACTTGTTTCTCAACATTCTTTTCTCAATGCAAGTTTCCAAATCAACTTTCAAAGTTTAATGTAATCAAATGAATTGTTATGCCAATAACACAAGATGAATATAAATACTTTTATTCCAATTCATCATCCAAGGAAAAACACAATTCCCTCTTCTCAAATATTCTGAACAATTAGTCATTTCAAGACTATTTCAACGTTTTGAACAATAATTTACAAAATGAACAACAATTCTCGTATTCCCTGAAATTCGTCATTTATATAAATATAAATAAGAAAATTTTCAAACATCCATTTATTTTGGCATACAAATAAATACAACAATAACATTTATGGATTTTCAGTCTCTTAAAAAAATCCCCAAATTCTAGGTTTTCTCACCAAAACTATACAACTCAAATCCTTTGAAAGAAAACTTTCCAAAATCATCTTTTCTTCAATCAACGAAGATCAAAACCCTAAGATCATTTTAAAAGAACAAGAGACAAACCCACTTTCAAAATCGCTCAACTTCTTGAATCAACAATCAATTTTCAAAACTATCGAAAGATGATTTCGAAAATCATATAGATCTTCCATATATATATATATATATATATAACTCTAAGAAAATCCCTACCTCAAGTTTTAAAGAAGAAATGAGATGAAACCCCCAAAATCAATGGTGTCGAAACTCGATCTTCACCGGACACAACAAAGCCCTCGAGATGATTACCAACTTTGGTGAAGAACTTGGGTCTAAATCCCAATGGATTTGGAGAAATCAAAGAGAGAAGATGACTTATAGAGAGAGAAGCTCCCGATCTAGAATTCTGGAGAGTTTTAGAGAGAGAGAGGACTGAAAAAATGATTTGAAATATCAGATTCACGAACTGATATAATATGGTCCGATCGAGCGTGGAAAGCCCCGCTCAAGCGTCAAATACACTAACCTAAAACATGGAAAACTCTCCACTTTCTTACTTATCATGGCACACAACTATGAATATATGTATATATATATATATATAATAGTAACCATAAACCCTCATCTTCTTTTATTCAAGGAAATTCCCAAAATCTCTAGGTTTTCTCTTTTACCAAAAACACACACACTAAACACTAGAAAGGGGACTCAAGGAGCACACCATCTTCTTGCTTAAGAGGATTTCAACCCTCACGATGCTATCTTAGAAAGATTTGAGATTTTTTTTTAAAAAAATCCACTTTTGAAAATTTCTAAATTTTGGGCCACAAAATCATAATCAACATAGTAACCTCAAGAAAGTTTTTAAAACAACATCAATATAGCAAAACAAGTATATATAACTCAAGAAGTCTCTACCTCAAGTTTTGATTGAAGAGGAGAAGATGAAACCCTAGATTTGATGGTGTTGAAAAGAGATCTCCACCACCCACAATGTGGTTCTCAAGAGGATCTACAATGTTGATGAAGAAACTATGGACCAATTTCTAATGGATGGTGAAGGATCAAGGATTTGATCATGTTTTGAGAAAGAGATATAGACAGAGGGGAGAGCAATGTATTTTTAGAGAGAGAGAGACACAAGAAAAATGATACACATAGCCCAAAAAGAGGAGAAAAAAGAGCCTTATCGGACTCAGGCCGACCGCACGTGTGAAACTTGCCCCCGCACGTGCAGCTCTGATCCCCGCACGTGCGGCGCCCTCCACACCTGCAATAAAAGCAGTGTGCATCTCTCAGAACCTCACCCCTCCCCGCATGTGCGACCTTATCCCCCTAGGCCGCACGTGCAGCCTAGCGCCGCGTACCTGCTGCCCTGGCGCCGCACGTGCAGCACTGGCCCAGTAAGCCAAAATTTTCTGGTTCAATTTCTGAGCACTCCAAACTCAACTGGGCACCCTCTGAAATGTGCAAAAATCAGTCACCAAAAGACAAGAACAAGGTTTTGTGAAACTCCCTAATGCAACAAACCCAAACCACTAACAAGGTTCCAAGTCAAACCGGCACCCCAACAAGATGACCTTAGGTTAACGAAGGAAAACGTAACTAGTGACACACCCGGTCATCACAAAATAACACATGTGGCGCCTAAAAATTTAAAAACTTAATAGGCGTCAATATATTACGACACATTTATTAATAAAAAAGAAAATTTAGCTTGACACAGATAAAAAGAAAATTATGTGTGTGTGTGTGTGTGTGTTTAATGCATATTTTTACATTGGGAAACACTATAGTGCACAGATTCAAATGGTGTGCAGCATGTGCACCTTACAACTATAAAAAAGAATGGCATAATTTCAATTTTCTGAGTCATAAGTTAAAAATATATATATATATATATATATCATAACTAAACCCAACATGAGTCATAACTAAAGAATTCATGAGCAATAATTAAAATAATGTCATAATTAAAAAAGAAAATTGGTGATAACTAAAGAAGAAAATTTTATAACTAGGGGTGCATATGGTACACTCATTTTAAACGGGTGTATATTAAAAATTCCCTTTTACGTTACATCAAAAATTACATGTGTTAATTCATTGTTTAAAAATACATTAAATAATTTTTAAGATATAAATATACTTTAATAATGATATAATAGATAATAGATATATTTATAAAAAAAATTGTTTCTTAATTAAAATTTAAATTTTTTAATAAATATACCAAAATAATATTTTTATATATATTTTATATTTATGTTATAAAAAATAATAATTAAATATTTATTTTCTATTTAAAATTTCCCTCTCACATTACATCAAAAATTATATGTGTCAATTCAGTGTTTAAAAATACATTAAATAATTGTTAAGACATAAAAATACTTTAATAATGATATAATATATAATTGATATATTTTAAAGCCAAATATAAAATTTCTTAATTAAAATTTAAAATTCTTAATAAATATACCAAAATAATATTTCTATATATATTTTCTATTTATGTTATAAAAAATATTTAAAAATATACTTACAAATTAAAATTTAAATAAATATATTGGCCAAGTAACTTATGGATTGGATATAAACCAAGACAATTCTTTATGGATTATGCTTGAGCCAGGATTCGAGAGATTGCTGCACACCATGAGTATAGCGATCCCGGTCTTCCCTCCGTTGTTTAGTGTATTCCGAACTCGGTTCCGTGGATGATTGTTGTTGTCGGTGTCGCGTTTCCGTCCTTTAATTCTTTGTATTTGAGTTTTGGGATGTGTTGGGCAGGTTTGAAATAGGTTCGTTGTGTTAGAAACAAATAGCTTTTGCCCAGATTTTGCCCTCCCCGCTCGAACGGGACTTTTCACGCTCGAGCGGGCCCTTTTGCAATTGCTCCTCCGCTCGAGTGGGCAGTCTGACGCTCAAGCGGGATTCTTCAGCCTTCAGTATTTTTTTTTCATAGGTCTGCAGAATCTGGAAGTGTGCTTTCGACGCTCGAGCATCCGTTTTCATGCTCGAGCAGGAGTCTGTGTCTGACGCTCGAGCAGGGCGTTCCACGCTCGAGCTGATTGTGTGTATTTCAGTCCGAGAAGAAGCCATTTTGAATCACTTTTTCGACTCTCTCTCTCTCTAAAGCATTCCAAAACCCTAGGTTAAGAGCTTCTTACTCTAGAATACTCTCTCTCTCTCTACATTTTGATCATGATTTAGTGAGACCCAATCCTTGTGCCTTCATTAAAGTGTTGGAGCTTCTCAAGACCTCCATTTCCATCCGAATAGAAGTTGATTTTGCCACCTTTGGAGTCACCACTTGCTTGGTTCAACTTCTCCTTTGAGCTCTGAAATTTGAGGTAGGGATAACCTACTCTTTTCCATGAGTTTTAACATAAATGTTATGTATTTTGTATAGATGGTGTTGTTTGGGAGTTTTGGAAAGGTTAGGGTTTGAAATTGAAACTTATAAAAGAGGGGTTTTCTATTTTTGGGGTTCCAAGTGTATGAGTGGTCCCTAAAATGATGTTATTGTGTATGATTGATGAAATTTGGCCTTGGGTCCAATATTTGAGAAAAAGGGGAAAGTAGTCCTAATTTAATGTGATTGATTAATTTGTGTAATTAATTTGGGAGATATGGAAATGTGAAATTGAGTTGAAAATCTTGAAATGGGAAGTTATGAGATTGAATGGTGGAGTTTGATTGATTAATCACTCACCTTTGAAATTGTAGATAATTTATTTGTTTGATAATTTATTATCTATTTAGAAATAGTTGTTTTGGACTATCGATGAATGATAGTCTTGATTGTTGTAGGCACTGCATGTTGATTAAGGAAAACTGAAACTAATCGACTGAATTATGTCATTGAATATGACGGGTGGGTTAATACATCGAATATGTGTATTGATTGATCATTGTATATGATGAAGTGTTTAAATACATTGCATATGTATATTTGTGTGGGAGGAGATAGGGGATGTACTCCAATGTATGGGAGGAGATATGGGATGTACTACGTTGTTTGGGAGGAGATAGGGGATGTAGTCCAATGATAATTAAGTTGGTCGGAGTGTCCAGGGTGAAGGTCCCGAAACCTTATATGCATCTGAATGATGTTGATATTGGAAGTATTTTAACATGAGTTGTAGTCTCAAGTGAATTGTGTGCATGGGAAGTAATTTAATATGTGTTGTAGTCTCATTTAAATTGTTTGACTGAATAATGAGCCATGTCTATGAATTGAATTGGATAAATAAAGGGAAGTGGAATGAAACAGGAATGTAATTCTGGTTGAATTGGGAAATGTTGTGAGTTGGCTTACAAGTGTTAACCATTTATCAAATGCTAACGTTTTAGTTATTTTTCATGTTTGGTTTAGCGTATCTCTACTGGGCTTTGGCTCACCCTATATGGGACATCATTTTCAGGTACAGGTGCTATGCCGCCTCCAAGGTCTTAGCTTGGAAGATTCTTGGGAGTTGAAGACTCTTTTGGTTGTTTCGTTATTTTTGGTGTTACATGTAAAGTCAAGCCAAGGGCTTAATGTGTTTAGATTTAGAACTCTCCTTTTTGTAACCAAGTGTTGGCTTGGAAAGTCGGGCATTTACTTTTGTTGTCAATATATAATACTTTTTTAATGAATACTCCGATAAATGAATATATGTTTATTTCGCTTATGTCTATGGATGTCAAGAATGATTGGTTTATACGTTCTATTTTGAGGGCGTTACAATGAGCGACAGTCACTGTTGTGCGGTTAATGGAGCTTTTTTTGTCTTTCATTCCGATGATCCGAATCGTTCATTTTTTAGAAAATATTGAGTAGAATATACCAATAAAAATTTAAGCTAATCAGAGATTGGTATCCTTTTCTTTGAGACATATTTGTATCTAAAAAATTGAATAGTAAATTTAATTTTAAGTATAAATATGAACACAGATATGTCTTGATCAAAGGTATACCGAAGTCCGATTAACTTGAATTTTTGTGTGCATATTCTACTCAATGTCTTCTAAAAATTAAACGGTTCATATCATCGAAATAAAATCCGAAAAAGACCCCATTAACTGCACTGTAATGCCCTCAAAATAATACATAAACCCAACACCCAACAGTGCTATATACATAATAGATAGATCACATCTCCATACATACATTAGAGTTAATATTACAAAAGAGTATTTCATATAAGTTACAAATGTTTACAAAAATAATAGAATGCCCTGCGGGCTTACATCTTCTCAAGTTATTACTTGGTTACACAAAAGAAGAATTCTAACTCTTGTACAGGTAAAGCCCTCGGCTTGCATTTACATAAAATCAATAAAACAAATAACAAAACCGAGGCTTCAACTCCGAAAACCTCCTAAGCGAAGATCTTGGATTTGGCACGTCTCCGGTACCTAAAAATGGTGTCCCAAGTAGGGTGAGCCAAAGCCCAGTAGAGATATACTAAACCCAATATGAGAAATAACTAAAACATTATCATTTGACAAATGATTAACATGTGTAAACCAATTCACACCCTTCTCATAACCCATTAACAATTTCATATATGTTTCCAACCACCTCCCTTATTTATCCAGTTAAATTCCTAGATACGGTTCATTATCTAACCCAAACAATTTAAGTGAGACTACAACTCGACTTATGAACACCTCCGTTTCACACAATTCAAAATGAGACTACTTCTCACGTGGTTTCTACTTCAATTGACAATTTCATTCTTGCACTTCAATTATAAGGTTTCGGGACTTTTACCCCGGACACTCCAGCCAGCTTACTGATCTATGGAGTACATCCCCCATCTTCTCCCAAATAAATATACATATACAATGTATTAAAACATATAATCACCTATGGAGTACATCCCCCATCTCCTCCCAAACAAGGATACATAAACAATATATTAAAGTATACAAACACATATGGAGTACATCCCCCATCTCCTCCCAAACAAAGATACATATAAGCACATGTGGAGTACATCCCCCATCTCCTCCCAAACAAAGATATAAAAACAATGTGTTAAAGTATATGAACACACATGTGTGTGGAGTACATCCCTTATCTCCTCCCACACACTGGAGTACATCCCCTTTCTCCTCCCTAACAAATATACATATATAATCTATTTAAGCACTTCATCACATACAATGATCAATCAATACACATATTTGTTGTATTATTTCAACCGTCATATTCAATGACACAACACGTTCAATTAGTTTCAGTTTTCCCTAATCAACATACAGTGTCTACAACAATCAAGACTATCCTCCACCGATAGCGCAAAGCAGTTATATCTAAATAGATAATAAATTTATCAACAGTTAAAATATTGACATTTTCATAGGTGAGTGATTAAATTATCCAACTACGCCATTTACTCCCACAATTTCCCAATTTCATTATCCTCCACTCAGTTTCACATTTCCCCAAATTAATTTTTCAAATTAATTATTCAACATAATTAGGGCATTTTTCCCCCTTTCCAGACATCAACCCTAAGGTTCAATTTCACCAATTTAACATCAATAATATCATTCTCCAAGGTCTCACACACATATGGAATTTAACATTTTGAGAACTCCCTTTCTTTTAACCTCAAACCAAACCCTAACTTTCCTAAAATTACCAAACAACAACAAGTAATCAATATGACTAAAATTTATGTCAAAACCCATAAGATGGAGTAGGATATCCCTACCTCAAATGGAGAGACCAAATGGAGAAGAGAGGTGAAACTCAAGGTGCTCCAAATCCGTAAATTTTGAGATTAAAGTGAAGCCCACGCCACCCTCTATCTTTCCTACAAAGAGGTTAGGATAGAAACACTCTAGAAATAGATGAAACCCTAAAGAGAAGGTGTGTGTAGAGACAGAGAGAACCGGATCTAGGGTTTCAATCAAAAGGGATGGAGAACAGTGAAGAAGGAGAAACTGCTGCGAACTGAAATACACTAGCCTCGCTCGAGCGAAGGAGTGGTCGCTCGAGCGACCACACACAAAGAATCCTCGCTCGAGAAAACCTTGCTCGAGCCAACAATTCGAAGCTTCAGGTCTGCAACCCAGAAGCACGCTCGAGTGAAGAAAAGCTCACTCGAGTGAAGAAGTCCAAAACATATAGCTCGCTCGCTCGAGCGAAGGAAAGTTCGCTCGAGCCAAGAAATACAACTCTCAGGTCCAAAACCAAACGCAGACGCAAGCTCAAGCGCAAGACTTCTCACTCGAGCCACCAGACACAAAACTCAACTCTCGCTCGAGCGAAGGAACCATGGCTCGAGCGAAGGATCTAAAACACAGAGCTCGCTTGAGCAACAAAAGCCTCGCTCGAGCGAAGACACCAATTTCTGGGCAGCAACCATTTGTTCCCAATCACAACCAACCTGATACAAACCTACCCAACATGACCTAAAACTCAAATATAAAGAATTGAAGGATGGAAAGAAGGAATATACAACAACCAACACCACAGAACCTAAGTCCGGAATACAACAACCAAAGGAGAGAAAACCGGGATCGCTATAACCTCCCCCCCTTAAGGAATTTCGTCCCCGAAATTAGATACAAGTTTCAAGATTGAAAATTTTCAATTATCAACAATATTGCAATTCAACATTTCACATCCTGACCCATTACCAGTCACCCCATCTCTATTCAAGAGGCAATTTACAATATAGTTCAAGGTGCATTAACAATATGCTTTTCTTTGAAATCCAAGAAATTCCAATACCATATTCCACCATTTCATAACATATTCAATGTTAAAGATATATTTTCATTGTTACAGTACATTCAACATATACAATGCTAAATTAACTTTCATTTTCAAGGCATAACCCAAAATACTTCCATAAACCGAAGCATATACAATATTTTGCAACTTAAGACATATTCAATGTTCTTAAAGTTTATCAATACAACCAAATATTCAATATATACTCAAATACCTACCAATAGATCTGGGTACTTCTCTCGGACCTCTAATTCACTTTCCCAAGTGACTTCCTCAACCCCGTTATGTTTCCACAACACCTTAATTAATGGAAAAGTTCGGCGTCGCAAGACTCGATAACAATAATAACAGTATGACACATTCAATCACTATGGTGTTCTGAGACATCCGCCACGTCTCGTCTACCGACAATACTCAAACTAGTATTCAGTACTTAATCCCCCAAGATAGGAAACACAAAAACATTCATACACAAGGCTTCCGGTTAACTTTCACAAAACGAGAACGCAAGACGAAGCACGGATAAAGAACAAAATTATGGCACATTAGCGCCCCAAAATTTCGAGTTCTTGCCAAAAACACACAACATGTAACTAGCAACTCAGGCTGGGTCAAATCTAACTTCTCATAAGGTATTCCATTCAGGTTAAAGAAATTGCTTTATTTGCTTCATTTGTTTCAAAGCATTCATTTTTTTTTCCAAAAGTATTCAGACTTATACCGCCACCATTTAAACACCAGATTTATAACTGGCCACAGCCGAACTCAAAGGTTTTTCTCAAATTATTTTCTCAAAAATATGGATCGCAATTTCATATTTCGATTTGAAATTATTTTAGTTTATGAAGAGTACCCAATGTCCATCTAGTGAATCACAACATAACCATCCCACAAATCCCGTCATACTCACGGTGATGACGCAATACTAAAAAATGTAACCTTCATGATAGGGACCCCTGAAAATTTGAAATTCCTAATAATGCAACGACACAAAGGATAACATTGCACACCCCCATGCCTTACACCACCCAAACAAGGACCGAACAAGTCGAAACGACTTTAACAGAGTGCCTCACTCACTTTACACACTTTTACTACCTCACTTGTGTCACCACTATCCAAACTGGACGACAGACACCTATACCAAAGTGACCCAGCTTTACCTAACATCAAACCACTCGATTCCATCAGTAACTACACTATTGCCTTACCCAGGGCATTCTCCTGGGATTCCCTCAGATTGATCCTCTTCTACACATCATCTAATAACAACATACGGACCACACACTATCACGCACCGTACTAAGCGAAACCTCTTCATTTAATGCAAGCTATCTTACACCCATACTGAATCCCTCATTCAGAGCTTTCACTCGCCACCTCGACTGAATTAGTAAGAACAAAATTTGCATACTCATTCCCCCGTACTGAATTAATTACCAAGGGTTTACCACTCCACGACATTTATCACTACTACGTAACTGTTCGTACCAACACAAGCAAACATAGCACCTTCCTCCCTTAATGACCTATAGGGTCCACTCTTCATTCCACTTTCTACTTGTCACTCGTCCCGACAGTACAATCAAGACACTAAGCCTCTGTGCCAAACCACTAGCCATTGCTACTGCTGAACAACCACTTTGAACCAAACCCCAGTACAATCGCATGTCGCTGACAAGGCTTTTAAAGACTCACCATCGTAACTTTCCAGAGGAGTAAAAGTCCTCACCCCCCTCACTATTATCCCAAACCTTCACCCGCAAACACCATACCACTGTGACTCTACTCACGGATCACACCCTAACCACGGGTTACACACCCAACCAATCCTACCGATAGCATCTCCTGACCTAACCGGTATTAAGGTACAAACCTATCGCATTCGACCATAATAAAAGAGTCTGGAAACTTAGGAAACACCCATTATCCTAGTGCCCGAGATATAACACTAGCTGCTCACAATACACCAATCCCCAATGCCAACAAGCACAATCTTATATAGGGATTAACACTCCCTCAATTAAAACAACCAATCGGTACATATGCACTTTGGCAACGTTACCTACCATGAAGGTGTAAGTCTATTCCTAACGAAATTATGCGCTATGCCTCCGTAAAACATCATGTTAAATATATAAACCCCAGTGTTAATCGCGCACATTGCATCCTCTCGAGGAGTTCTCACGACAAAAGACCAAAATCTCTACCACTTACATAAGATCAAATAGATAACACCTATGAAATTTCGCACATCCGGCAAGTATAACTATTCTCGCCCCATAGTAGTCCTGACCAAGATATGCATCCCTCAATAATTCTTCCAGATTTGAAATCATGGCTCACCAGCCCTCGTTTCTCTAAACCAAATCACACGCATATAAATGCATTAACACAAAAATTTTACGGTTTCACAACAACTTATCATATTAATAAAACTTTAGAGCCACAACATGTTCCAATCCGCCTAATCCATGGAAATTAACAAACAAAGGTATATATGTATATATATATATATATATAAACAAGCAGTT
The DNA here is from genome assembly GCF_055761805.1 of Camellia sinensis. NCBI lineage: Eukaryota > Viridiplantae > Streptophyta > Magnoliopsida > Ericales > Theaceae > Camellia > Camellia sinensis. Next base: position 38,992,238 of record NC_138961.1, on the reverse strand, counting down.
TGGATGTTTCAACATTCCCAAAACACATTGGTTACACAACAGAGCCCAATGATTACAAAACGATAATTCACCGATTACAAAACGGATTAGTCAAAACGAAACCATCCCATTGGCATCACCACCGTTACTGACGCTCGCTGGACCGCTAAAGTTGGTCATTCTTAAACCCAAGACATCCTACGAGCTTACAAGTCACGGACAAGAACTACAGGTATGCCCCAAATGGCCACACCTGGAACAACCGCAAACTTTCCCAAATGGGGCTTGGGAACTCGACTCTCCTGAGGCCCTCGAAGTCTGGCCTGCTTGTTTCTCACAACGGTATTGCCCCTGCCCAGTCGAATAAAGCTGAACCTGACTAGGTTGCAAAACTCCCAAAGAAGCCCCTAGCTGGGTACAGAAACGTTTGATATGACCTCGCTGATTACACACCCAACAAGTAAGCGGTTCCCAAGTACGTGACTGCATCAAAGTCTGGACTGATGGGGACCCCAACGACTGCTTCCCCAATGAGCATTCGATCGATCCAAAACCTGGTCGGCTAGATAATTCTGGTGGTGCAGCTACTGGTCGAACTACCAACCCTGCCCTCTTCCTCTGTGGGCAAGCTGAAGACTTGTAACCCACTTGACCACATTTGAAACAAGTGACATTCCTCCATTTACTCTATCCCGAACCCAAATCTGACACTGGAAAGGTAGCACTCGGTGATCATCCATGTTCGTGTTCGTTTTGAGTTCTCGGAGGTCTCGGCTACGCGTCTTGCCTTAGGATCTCTCGACTTGCTTGTTTTGTGTTTGGTTTTGCACCAAACACTTGTTGTTTGGTTTCTGAGGGCAGGGAATGGCTTGTTGGTCATCCCCACACCTCACCGGCCATGGCTTGAGGCCACCGGCCCTATTTTGTTGCTACCGGCCATTGGTGATGGCCGGTTGGCACTCTTTATGGTCGGCCGACCATTATTTTGGTCAATTTGTCATTTTTGGCTAGCCGACCACTATTCATCTGCTTTTGGCAGATATTTTATGCCAGCTGTGATAGTTGGCATCCGCAATGCCTCCCCTCCATACACGTGTATAGAGGGATTTCCCTTTTGCTTAGCTTGTTTTGTAAGCTTTGCAAGATTGGAATTCCTATAAAGGGGGGGCTTCTCCTCCCTCCTTTGGGGTTCCAAAAAAAAAGTTCCAGAGGTCTGAAAAATTAGGGTTAGAAGTTCTATATCTATCTATCTCCATATCTCCCCCTCCTTTTGATTTGTGTGTGTATAAGGGGTTTTTGTTCTTAGTTTTGCACTAAGACACATAGTATTACACCATACCTTGGTTGCTGAGGTGCCAAAGGGATGTTCTTGGAGTTCTTGGGCTGGTTTTGACCTAAGGAGGCTGCTGGAGTGGTCTTCTTGAAGAAGGTCTTCAAGGGTAAGAACCTTACCCCTTTATTCCCCATTTTTGCACAAGCTTTTGACCTATCTTGCATCTGTTTTTGATCTTAGTGCATAACTAATAAAAGTTCTGATTTTGTGTGTTTTAGAACTTTGTTTAAGGTTGCGTTGAGGTTTGGGGTTGTTTCCCCCCTCCAAGGCCTTGTTAGGCCTTGTTTAAGGCCATACCTTTTGGCCCTCGCTTTGAGCTTTGCATGACCTCTCTACCACTGAAATCCAGAGGATTTTTAGTGGTGGAGAGGTGGTTTTGAGGTCCTAAATGGGAGAGGGTCATCCCCTCTCCATGTTGCCTTTGATGCTTGCACAAATGGCTTGTGTTGTAGCTTGTATGCTAGCTTGCTTTAGCTTCATTTCAGCCAGTATTTGTGATTATTTTGTCATGATATAGCACTATTTTAAGTTGTTTTAGACACTCCATGCATGCTTTGCATACTTGTCTTGTAATGCCATGAAATTGCCTTAACATGCATCATGATGTACCATGATTTTCTAGCATGATTTTGGCTTAGCTTTGTGAAGCTTTTATGCATGTTTTGGTATGATTAAGGTCTGATTTTGGTTGTTTGGGTCATCCATGACTTGCTTTGTATAGCTACCATGCAACCTAGCTTGTAGGCTTTGAGTATTGGATCCTCTAGCATGCTTTACTTGCATTATTTCAGTGACTTGGAGTCACTTACCATGTCCTTTCAGTCCATATGACATTCTTGTTTACTCACAATTGATGCTTCTTTAATGTCTTAAAGAGTTTGTGTTTCATGCTCCATGTTTGTGCCATTGTGTATGCCATCATGTGTAGGCATTTGGGATGCCATCTAGGTGTGTCTTTGGCCTTGTTTTGGTCTTCCTTGGGACTATTTTGAGTTCCTTTGGCCCTTTGAGGCTTGGTTGGTATGGTCATGGCTTGAGCCCCTTGGCTAGCCTTGAGGCTTGGACCTTGTTGCATGCTTTGCTTGGTTTGTTTAGTTGGTTTGGCACCTTTTCTAACATGATTTCAGAGCTTACAGCGTATGCCATTTGTCTATGTTTGTTCCTTTTAAGTGTGCTTAAAAGTTGCCTCTTTACGCTTAGGTATTGGACCATGTTTGCATGCATGTTTGTATGTGCATTTGCCTTCATTTCCTTGGCATATTGGCCACTGTTTTGGACCTAGTAGAGAGCTGTCCATCTTGGTGTATGTCCATCCTTTGCATGTTGTTGCATGCTCACCTTGCGTGTTGTTGCATGCTTGGCCTATCGCATGTCGTTGCATGCTTGAATCACTTTGCATTTGGCATGCATTTTCTTTGTTAAGTTTCTTTACATGTTTCCATGCTAAGTCCCCTTCATATGTTGTTGCATGTTTGTCATTAGCATTGTTGTTACATGCCTTGCATGCTTGTTTGCTTAGGTTGTCTACCTAGTACACGTTGCTTGTTTGCATGTTCATGTTGCATACTTAGCTTGCATGCTTAGGATGCATAACATTATGCATATCATGCATGCCTTGCCTTTTGATCAAGCATGATAGAGGTTGGGTCCTTTATGTGTTTTGTGTGCATCCCATTTGACATTGAAATTACACGCTTTGGCCTCTTGGACCATCATGCATTGTAATGCGTAATTGGTGGCCTGAGGGTCGATGACCAAACTCGCTTTAGTCCATGACATGATAGGGAGGTTGGTTGTGCAAACATTTGGTGTGAAATGCATTGCCATGTCTTGTCTGTCCTCTGCTGCTGTCAAAATAGGGTTCTGTAGGAAGATATGGTCGACCGACCACTTTCAATGCCGGCCGACTATCAAAATCCAGCTGGTGGCATAATTTTTGGTCGATGACCAGTTCTCCATGGCCGGTGGTGTTTCCCCTTGGTCGGTGACCTCCCACAGTGCTAAGGGAGTAGTCCAGAAGCAACCTTGAGACTTGTGCAGTCCTCAGAGGTGCAGAGCAGTGTAAACAGAGGCAACATGTGACGTGGCGGTGGATTTCCGAGCAAAGCCGAGCGTGCTTGCATTCGTCCCTTTTCCCGAAGCTGTTTTACTGCTTTCAGTAATTTAATTAATTTGTTTAATTAATTAAGGGTCTGTAATATTTAATTAGCTTTTTAGTTAATTAAATTGTATTATTCATTCGTACCCTCCGAGAGAGGGCAATTTGTAATAAGTATGCGTACGTGTGTGCATGTCTTCCAACCCTCACTTCTTTCTCCCTTTTATTTAACCGCTTATGATGGTTAGTTTTAGGGCATATTTGATTTCGCATACCGTATGCAATGCATGAGTGCATCCATTCATCTGTATTGCACGTATCGGGCTCGCCGCATCATACTAACTACATAGTATTTCAAATTCCAAGTTGAATACATGTATCGAGTTGTTGTATTTCACATGCCATCCTTAGATTAGTCGAGCCTATTCTAGTGACATTTTGTATGCAATGCATTAGCCATTTTAACATGGACTTGGATCATACATTGATTGCTAACATGTTCTTTATTTTGGCTCGGAGTACACTGTGAGTGTTTATACTTTAGCATACTGCATGTATGTGAGTGTTAACACGAAAGCATGCTTGCCATGAGGCTAATTGCTTAGTTGATTTACTGCATGAATGCCTGTGGGTGAAGGTTGGGTTGCTTGAATTGGAATAATTTGTTGAAACCCATGTTTTAGCCTACTTGCAAGTAGCAAACCTCAAACCATTTTCCAAACAAAACGGATATGCGATACTTTGTTCCAAATTAGGCGATCTAGTCTATACTTGTGTATTGTGCGCATCACATAGTAAATTCTAGCTAATTAACTGAAATAAGAACACATATATTTTCAAAACAAAATATCATGCTTAGTACAGGCCGATCTTCGGATCAGGCGAGCGGGGGTGCTCATAGCTGACCTTCCCCAATCGTACCCAAGTTCTTGAGCCGAGGCAACTTTGGTGATGACGGACATGTGGCCTTAGGCAACGAGTCAGGGTTTCCTAAATTTCTCAAAAATAAAACATTTAGGTGGCGACTCTATATCTGGCAAAGCAGTCCATGTTTGGCACTTCTTTCTTAAAAATTTGTTTTCCAAAACGATTTGCCGGATTTGGACTCTTTGGTGATTTATCAATCTCACATCACACATTGTGAGATCAGATTAAGAACCATGACTATTTGAGTCCGAACTATAACATGAGGCGCACGGGCGCGTCTACAGAGGGAAATCAAAACTTCCTTATCTAGGCATCCTAGTAAAAGTAACAAAGCTATTAGTACATTTTCAAATGCATTGAAGCTATTTCACACGAGTCCTAATGCAATGGGAAACGGTAATTCATTCCACGTAATCACATAATCACATAAGCATTTACAAATTTCATTTTCGGATAATGACCGTCCCGTGGCGTTACTAGAGTTCTAGTTAGAAACAACATTGATCAAGTGCCCTTCCAACAGGACTCCCAGAAACCCAAGCATCCAATCAACATCCTAGAAACTAAATTGCATACCCAAATAGTCACACAAACATGTTATCACATAAGCATATAACATCATACATAAGTCTCTAACAAGCGAGACAAACCCACTATGGTACTAACCACTTTCCACGTACCCAAAGTATTCAAACCCGGTACGCTCTGATATCAAGTTGTAACACCCTCAAAATAATACATAAACCCAACACCCAACCGTTCTATATACATGATAGATAGATCACATCTCCATACATACATCAGAGTTAATATTACAAAAGAGTATTTCATATAAGTTAAAAATGTTTACAAAAATAATAGAATGCTCTGCGGGCTTACATCTTCCCAAGTTATTACTTGGTTACACAAAAGAAGAATTCTAACTCTTGTACAGGTAAAGCCCTCGGCTTGCATTTACATAAAATCAATAAAACAAATAACAAAATCGAGTCTTCAACTCTGAAAACCTCCTAAGCGAAGATCTTGGATTTGGCACGTCTCCGGTACCTAAAATTGGTGTCCCAAGTAGGGTGAGCCAAAGCCCAGTAGAGATATACTAAACCCAATATGAGAAATAACTAAAACATTATCATTTGACAAATGATTAACACATGTAAACCAATTCACACCCTTCTCATAACCCATTAACAATTTCATCTATGTTTCCAACCACCTTCCTTATTTATCCAGTTAAATTCCTAGATATGGTTCATTATCTAACCCAAACAATTTAAGTGGAGACTACAACTCGACTTATGAACACCTCCGTTTCCCACAATTCAAAATGAGACTACTTCTCACGTGGTTACTACTTCAATTGACAACTTCATTCCTGCACTTCAATTATAAGGTTTTAGGACTTTTACCCCAGACACTCCAGCCAGCTTACTTATCTGTGGAGTACATCCCCCATCTTCTCCCAAATAAATATACATATAGAATGTATTAAAACATATAATCACCTATGGAGTACATCCCCCATCTCCTCCCAAACAAGGATACATAAACAATGTATTAAAGTATATAAACACATATGGAGTACATCCCCCATCTCCTCCCAAACAAAGATACATATAAGCACATATGGAGTGCATCTCCCATCTCCTCCCGAACAAAGCTACCAAAACAATGTGCTAAAGTATATGAACACACATGTGTGTGGAGTACATCCCTTATCTCCTCCCACACACTAGAGTACATCCCATATCTCCTCCCTAACAAATATACATATATAATGTATTTAAGCACTTCATCACATACAATGATCAATCAATACACATATTTGCTGTATTATTTCAACCGTCATATTCAATGACACAACACGTTCAATTAGTTTCAGTTTTCCCTAATCAACATACAGTGTCTACAACAACCAAGACTGTCCTCCACCGATAGCCCAAAGCAGTTATCTCTAAACAGATAATAAATTTATCAATAGATAAAATATTGACATTTTCATAGGTGAGTGATTAAATTATCCAACTACACCATTTACTCCCACAATTTGCCAATTTCATTATCCTCAACTCAGTTTCACATTTCCCTAAATTAATTTTTCAAATTAATTATTCAACATAATTAGGGCATTTTTCCCCGTTTCCAAACATCAACCCTAAGGTTCAATTTCACCAATTTGACATCAATAATATCATACTCCAAGGTCTCACATACATATGGAATTTAACATTTTAAAAACTCCCTTTCTTTTAACCTTAAACCAAATCCTAACTTTCCCAAAATTACCAAACAACACCAACTAATCAAAATGACTAAAATTTATGTCAAAACCCATAAGATGGAGTAGGATATCCCTACCACAAATGGACAGACCGAATGGAGAAGAGAGATGAAACTCAAGGTGCTCCAAATCCACAAATTTTCAGATTAAAGTGAAGCCCACGCCACCCTCTATCTTTCTTACAAAGCGGCTAGGGTAGAAACACTCCAGAAATAGATGAAACCCTAGAGAGAAGGTATGTATAGAGAGAGAGAGCCGGATCTAGGGTTTGAATTCAAAGGGATGGAGAAAAGTGAAGAAGGAGAAGCTGCTACGAATTGAAATACACCAAGCTCGCTTGAGCAACCACACACAAAGAATCCTCGCTCGAGCGCACAAAACCTCGCTCGAGCCAACAATTCGAAGCTTCAGGTCTGCAACCCAGAAGCACGCTCGAGTGAAGAAAAGCTCGTTTTAGCGAAGAAGTCCAGAACATACAGCTCGCTCGCTCGAGTGAAGGAAAGCTCGCTCGAGCCGAGAAATACAACTCTCAGGTCCAGAACCAGACGCAGACGCAAGCTCGAGCGCAAGACTTCTCGCTCGAGCCACCAGACACAAAACTCAACTCTCGCTAGAGCGAGGGAACCATGGCTCGAGCGAAGGATCTAAAACACAGAGCTCGCTCGAGCGACAAAAGCCTCGCTTGAGCGGAGACACCAATTTCTGGGCAGCAACCATTTGTTCCCAATCACAACCAACCTGATACAAACCTGCCCAACACGACCTAAAACTCAAATATAAAGAATTGAAGGATGGAAACAAGGCATATACAACAACCAACACCACGGAACCTAAGTCCAGAATATAACAACCAAAAGAGAGAAAACCGGGATCGCTATATGCACAACAGTCATTGTGGCGCATAGTGCGCAATAGCCTTCTCAAACTGGCTTGAGCCAAGAGTTGTTGTCATAAAAATTGGGTCAAACTCAGTATTTAGGCTATTTTTAGTATTTAATTCAATACTGAAAATTTCAAACTAATCCATACCCATCATGTAATGCCCTCAAATTAAAGCATACGACAATCATGCATAAGATCCATAAACATAACAAAAAAGTTATTTTTCATTTATCAGAGTTTCCTTTACAAAAGATATCATATGCATTACATTTTCATTGATGTTTATCCTGAAACTATAGCATGTTTTTCTAACTCCAAATAACAAAGTAAATGCCCTAAGGGCTTACATCTTTTCCAAGCTATCACTTGGTTACAGCAAAAGAAGAGTTCTAACTTTATTACAAATAAAGACCTCGGCTTGAGTTTACAATTAACATAAAAAAATAAATCATCAAAATGGAGCCTTTAACTCCTAAACCTCCCAAGCTAAGATCTTGGAGGCGACATCTCACCTGTACTTGAAAACTGTGTCCCAAGTAGGGTGACCCAAAGCTCAGTAGAGATATACTAAACCAAATATGAGAAGTAACTAAAACATTAGCGTTCGATAAATGGTTAACACTTATAAACCAACTTATACCATTTCCATAACCAATCAACACTTACATCATATTCGATTCAATCAATTCATTGATATAGCTTAATATTATCCAAACAGTTTACAAATGAGACTACAACTCATGTATCAACACTTCAATAATAGACATTATTCAACACTTCCATTCACTTGCTATTTTACGGAACTACGTCCAAGGGAACCGACACCCAATATATATAAGATTTCGGGACTCTCACCCTGAACACTCTGGCCAAATTAGTTATCAATGAAGTCCATCCCTTATTTCCTCCCACACAATTAAGTACATCCCCTTATTTCCTCCCAAACTAGATACATATACAATGTATTTAACACGTCGTCATATACAATGACCAATTAAATCACATATTCAATGTTAATAACTGTAGACGGCGCCCGCGTGGGGCCTCGTGCTACAGTTTGGACTCGATTTGTGTCACGGTTCTTAATCTGAACCAAAGAGTCCAAATCTGGCAAATCGTTTGAGAAAACAGATTTTTTGAAAAAGTAGTGCCAAACATGGACTGCTTTGCCAGATGCAGAGTCGCCACCTAAATATTTTTTCTGGGAGAATTTAGGAAACCCTGACTCGGTGCCGAAGGCCACATGTCCGTCATCACCGGAGTTGTCTCGGCTCGGGAGCTTGGGTACGATCGGGGAAGGTCAGCTATGAGCACCCCCTTTCGCCCGGTCCGAAGACCGGCCTCTACTAACCGTGATATCCGTTTTTGAAAACTTTATGTGTTCTTAAACCAATTGTTAGCCTAGAATTACTATGTTATGCGCGCAGCAAACAAGTATAGACCAAATCACCCAAATTGGAACAAAACATTTCACGTTCGTTTTGAAAATGGTTTGCTACTCGTAAGTAGGCTAAAATGCAGGTTTTGCCACCTTCAAGTGGGCTTTTGGAAAAGATGGTTTTGCCACTATCTAGTGGGCTTAAAAAAATCGCAGTTTTAACGCATTATCCCAATTTAAGCAATTTGACCTCCACCCACAGGCATTCAAGCAGTTTATCTCATGTAAGCACTTAGCCGCATGGCAAGCATACTGTCATGGCAACACTCACACGCATGCTGGATGCTAAAGCAAAAATACTTACATCGTACTCTGTGCCAAAACAGTAAACTAGTTAGCAAACATGCATGTCCTAGTTCATGTTAAAAGTGGCTAATGCATCACATGCAAAATGCGATCTAGGCAGGCTCGGCTAGCCCTAAACATGGCATATGAAATGCGATCAACTATCACATAGTCAATTTTTGAATTGAAGTACGAATGCAGTTAGCGTGATGTTCCGAGCCTGATGCATGTCAACAAATGCATGAATGCACGCATGCATAGCATAAGGTATGCTAAAATAAATGTGCCCTAATCTACCATCATAAGCAGGTAAATAAAAGGGAGAAAGAAGTGGGGTTGGAAGACATACATCACACGCACGCACAATTATTACAAATATGCCCTCGCTCGGAGGGACCAAATAAATATTACAAATTAATTAACTACGCAAGCTAATTAAATGTTACAAATTGCCTAATTTAATTAACAAATTAAAATAGACTAAGAAAAGCAGTAAACGCCTCGGGGTAAATGCCTTGGGGAATGCGCCGCCATGCGCAAGCTGCCTCTGTTTTCTTTCCTCTGCTCCTCTGGAGGCTGTCAAAACCTCAGGACTGCATCCCTGGACACTGGGGAGTACCACCGGCTGAATGAAATTGCCACCGGCACTGAGATGTTGCCACCGGCACAAAATTGAAGCTGTCGGCAGAGAAAATATTGCCGGCCGGCACCTTACACTGCCGGTCGGCAGAGTATTCCTGCAGAACCTGCAACCCACAGCAACAGAGGACAAGGCAAAGCATGGCAGCACATTTCAAGGCATATATGCACCAACCATGTCTCTTATCATTGTAATGACTCAAAGGGACATGTGCCTCGATTCTCGGACCACCAATCACGCATTTCCATGCATGATGGCCCAAAGAACCAAGTATGCAACTTTGATTTCAAATGCAATGCAAATCAATCAAACAAACTCCCAATCCCTATCACCAAAATCAAGGGACGAGGAATGCATGTTGATGCAATGCAACCTAAGCATGTTAGCTATCATGCAACATGAACAATGCAATGTAATCATGCAAAGCTTACAAGCAAACATGCAAGGTAAGCATGCAAACCAAAATAGAAGATGGACTTAAACATGAATTAGGCAGCCCCAAATAGGCCTAAAACAGTGGCCATAATATGAAAATGAAGTGCCTCGAAACGCGTGCACACGGGCACGCAAACCGAGGCAATGGCATACGCAATGCAATGGCTAAAACGGCATATAGAATGCAACATGGACTTATACTAACATGAGAGAACCTCAGCCACACTCACATAAGAGGCCGATGAATGAAAATGGAGTGCCTCGAAATGCGTGCACACGGGCACGCAAACCGAGGCAATGGCATACGCAATGCAATGGCATGGAAATGATATGCAAACATGCCAATGGGATTTCAGCAGCAAAATGAGGGGGCAAAACAGCCCCGAAATGAGGCGAAAGTACACCCGATGCATGGAATTCCTCCCGAAATGCGAAATTAGGCATCCGAAATGGCTTACAGCTATACAAAGCATGCATAATATGGACATGGAGCATGAAGACAGAAGCAAGACAGCTCTGAGACAAGCATTTTTACAGTTTATGACATGGCCAATCAGCAAGCAAAGATGGGGCTAAAATGGCATACAAAAACGGCCCTAAACATGCGATTATGAAGCAACTCACAGCTACTAACCCCAAATGGGTTAGGGCCCTTCAACAACATTGAAGAGGGGCCCAAAATATGCACATTTACAGTTCATGGCAAGGCTCAAAAACAGATACAAGCATGGCAAACAATTTATGCAAGATTAAGGCCACAAAAGGGCTATAACATGAAGTACACAAAATATTCATCAAACATCCAAAGACCCTAAATAAAACATGTTCAGAAGGTCCAAATAAAGCCACTTTTAGTTCGGAGCAAGGTCCAAAAACAGCAACATCAGGGGCTGCCAAGACATACAAAAATGGGACCAAAAAGAGGATATAAAGGGAAGTACAACATGGAAGTCTCAAACAGTGTTGAGCCCTTCTTCAATGTTTAAGAAGGGCTCAAAATAAGCCTATTTTCAGTTTACATTAGGCTCTAAAACAGATCACACACAAGCCAAAAATTCTATGCAAGATTATGGCATTCAAGGAGGATATTGAAGCAAGTGCAACCTACTGTCCTCAAACAGCAAGAGGTCCTCAATCAAACATGAAGAGGACCTCAAAATATGATGGTTTGAAGTTTGGGTCGGAGCCCAAAGATGCAAGAAACTATGGCTTATGTATTGATCAAGAAAAGGCTAGAAAAGAGAAAAAAAAGGAGCTCACCCTTGTAGACCAAGTCTTGACAGCCTCTTGGCTTGAGTTGCAGCACTCCTAGCTCTGAAAATCAGCCTCAAGCTTCTGGAATGGATGATGGAAGCCTTGTGCTATGAGTTGGTGTGTAAATGGCCAAGGATAATGGACTTTTTTGAGCTTGGAAGAGGAGGGTTGAATGTATAGATATAGGTTTGTATGCATAATGGTGCCTCAGCTGGTTTTTCCTCTAACCTAGCATAAGGAAGAAGAGGGCTTCCTTTATAGAGCCAAAACCAAGTGCAAAGCTTCTTGAGGAAGCTAACAAGAGTGCATATCCTCCATACACGTGTGTGGAGGATCCTGTCTGTGCCCTCCAGCTGGCACAGCTGGCATACACTCTATCTGTAGAATGCTCCGGAAGGTCGTCGGCTAGCAAAATATGCCGGTCGGCTACTTTAAATTGCCGGTCGGCACAATAAATGGCCGGTCGGCACAATAAATTGCCGGTCGGCACAAACATAGTGCCGATGGGTGGCCGGTGAGGTCAAAAAAGTGCCGGTGGATGTCCAGATTGAAGCCCCGGAAGTTGTCTTTCCAATGGCGCAAACCTTGCATTAAAATCCCTTCTGTGCAAAAAGTTATGCCCTTTTCCGTGAAGCCGCGCAGATTCGATCCAACCGGGATGATGCCCGACTTCAACTGATCATATCTCCCCCACCCGGACTTGGGTCTAGGATATTCTTGAGTGCAAAATGAAGCCCTGGAAGTCTTCTTTCCAACGATGGTGGCCTCATAGCTTAACTCCAAGTATGCAATTGAATAAGCCCGATTTAGCGAGGGCTGCTCGATTTTCTCCTACCCGGATTCATGCCGAACTTCTCCCAAACTAGATTTCTCCTCTCTTTTCCTCTTTTCTTCAACTCCAAAACCTTAAACAAAGTGTTTTGAAAGATTTGCCTCTCTTCTAGCCGAAGAAACTGATTCTTTGCCCTGCACATCTCTCAACACCGAGCAAACCATCAGTAGTGCCCAAGTCTTAAGGGCGGTCAAAAATGGGGTGTCTACAGTTGCCCCTCTTTGACAGAACTCGAAAGTCATAACAATGACGGGAGTGAATGTCAAAGCCCAGAGACGACCCATTTTTGACAAGGCCGAAGACTTGGACAAACAAACAAAATACTGATAAATAAATGGTTGTGCCCACAGGCTGCCTACGTATCCCTTTGCAAGGAATCAAACCAGCGTAGTTCAGGGGCAGGATGCAAATGATATGCAGGAAGACTTTGATAATTGGACTTATACGCCACGCGAAGCCAGTTTGAACGTTGGACTTATATGCTACGCAAAGCCGGTTTGTAATTGGACTTATACGCTTTCGCGAAGCCGGTTTGATGAAACAATGCAAGTGGAATGTGCGTGACAACGCAAGTGAAGAGGTGTGCATGACAATGCAACCTAAGATGAATTCCAAACGCACTGAAATTGTGTGGGGAAATGGGACAGGGAGAAACATAGGGACATATCCCGGTGTTTCGGAATGGTGTGAGCATTGGAACGTATTCCGAACGCTTTTAACTGAAGAGGGAGAAACATAGGGACGTATCCCAAAGATTAGGGACGTATCCCAAAGGTTAGGGACGTATCCCAAAGATGAGGGACGTATCCCAAAGGTTTAGGGACGTATCCCAAAGATGAGGGACGTATCCCAAAGGTTAGGGACGTATCCCAAAGGTTAGGGACGTATCCCAAAGATTAGGGACGTATCCCAAGGATTAGGGACGTATCCCAAAGGTTAGGGACGTATCCCAAAGGTTTAGGGACGTATCCCAAAGATTAGGGACGTGTCCCAAAGGTTTAGGGACGTATCCCAAAGATTAGGGACGTGTCCCAAAGATGAGGGACGTATCCCAAAGATTAGGGACGTACCCCAAGGATTAGGGACGTATCCCAAAGGTTAGACAAAGGAGAAGAAACATAGGGACGTATCCTGGTGTTTCAGAAAAGGAGAAAGAAACGTAGGGACGTATCCCGGTGTTTCGGAAAAGGAAGAGAAACATAAGGACGTATCCCAGTGTCTCGGAAAAGGGAGAGAAACATAAGGACGTATCCCAGTGTCTCGGAAAAAGGGAGAGAAACATAAGGACGTATCCCAGTGTCTCGGAAAAAGAGAGAAACGTAGGGACGTATCCCGGTGTTTCGGAAAGAGAGAGAAACGTAGGGACGTATCCCGGTGTTTCGGAATGGGAGAGAAACGTAGGGACGTATCCCGGTGTTTCAGAAAGAAGGAGAAACATAGGGACGTATCCCGGTGTTTCGAAAAAGGAGAAGAAACATAGGGACGTATCCCGGTGTTTCGGAAAAAGAGAGAAACGTAGGGACGTATCCCGGAGTTTCCGAATGAGAAGGGAAAGCATAAGGACGTATCCCAGTGTTTCCGAATAAGAGAGCGTGCATAACAATGCAAGTGGAAAGTGCGTGACAACGCAAGTGAAAAGGTGCATGACAATGCAAATGTAATGAGCATGACAATGCTGGATAGATGTGCAAAATCAATGCAATGAATGAGCATAACAATGCTAGTGAAGTGGGTGTACAACAATGCAATTGGAACGTGCATCACAATGCAAGATTGATCTTGCGCCTGATGTAGAGGTACACTCATATTTCGGAGCATTGACAAGGCCCTGAAGAGGTACGTCCGGAGTACAATCACGGAATTTTCTGAAGTTGACACAAACTCAGATACTTCGATTTTCGCTCTTTTGCTTTTGCTTTGCAGTCTGGAACTATCATAGCTTCAGATAGGTCCTGGTTTCACCGTTCACACTTATCGGGGGTGGACCCTGCAGTTTTCGAAAGAACAAATTTCCTTTTTTGCACAAATGTGGAGAATGGCACAGCACTCTGAGCACACAACAAATCATTTTTTTTGAAATTGAGAAAATGAGTTCTCGACCAGGTATTGAGCCTACGACTGAACACAGCGAGAAAGACTCAACAACGGAAAACAAAAGGTAAACAACCTAAACACGTCGAGACACGCTCGGAACGACTCAAAGCAAGAATCGAGACAAACAAAACAAAAGACACGACACACAGACGTGCACAGGGAGCCTGTTTCACCGGGTATTATTCCCACCCTTTCTTATTTGTGATTCTCACATCACTCGGCTCTCAAGCTCGGTTTTTCTCTCAAAACCCTTTTCTCGTTTTTTCTCTCAGCGCACATCTCTCTATTCTTTAATCTCTCGTTTTTCATCCCTCCCCTGGGTGGTTGATGGATAAGCTGGAAATTGTGGGCTCTTGCCCCTGGTATTTTACCAGACTCTTGTTCACAACAGTGAATTTCTCCCACAGAGGGGTTGCAATGCGACCAGACGCGCAGCAGATCTGCAATTGACATCGGTTGACGATGCTCCGCTGGGGAGTTTGGACGTGATCAGATCTGTCCAGATGAGGGAGTGAAATATCTTGATCCGTTCCCGTCCGTGCTTCGCACTTGGCTTGATTCCTCGTTGCTTGGAGGATGAGAGAGCTTTCAGCCCTTTGTTGATAGCTTCAGTGGTGCCCTTTTCTGGCAGGTAGAGTGCCCTTCTTGGCAAGTATGTTGAAAATGGGGAAAAGACAGGAAGCCTGACTCAACTGTGCCCCTAGTTCATCATTTTGACCATTTTTTGTTTCGGTTTTCTACTAAAACAATTTTGACCAATATGAGAGTTAGATTAACATACTTGTTCGATTTTTGATTTGAAAATCATGCAAGTCAGGCTATGAGCACTGAAAATTTTCCCTTTTTGGGTCCAAGAAATGGTCCAGTTTTGGAAAATATGGAATAATTTTCGAGGGATCAGTCAACCTCAGTAAAAATTCTCAAAAACTATTTTTGCAAACGGCCAATGCTTAACAAGCACGGAACCCACTCTTGAGACGCACAACCTCGGATTTGGAGGAAAATTGCCCCCTTGCTCGAAGAGAGCTGCATGGCAACGGAACGTTGCCCCTTGTTTGCACGGCACCGCAGCGCGTTGAATGGCAACGGAAAGTTGCCCCTTGTCTGAATGGCACCGTAGCGCATTGAATGGCAACGGAAAGTTGCCCCTTGTTTGAATGGCACCGCAGCACATTGTAGTCAGTCTTCACAGTGAAGGTCACAACCAAACTCTCAGATACAGAGAAGGCAAAGATGATCAAAACCATTACATGGACACAATTGATTTTAGAGGTGTTTGTGGCTGGACTTCAGAATGAAGTTGCCTACGTATCCCAAACATGGGAATCAAGCCTTACGTAGTTCCGGTGTTAAGGTACACTCGGGTATTTAACCTCTCCTTTTTAGGCTCTAACTTTTGCCAAGGCGCCCGATGCGGGTTTTCGACCTTGCGAGCTTTGTTTTTCTTTTCTTTTCAATTCTTTTCATTTCTTTTCTTTTCATTTCTTTTCATTTCATTTCTTTTTTTTGATTTTCTTTTTTGTTCTTTTCTTTGCATTTTTTTTGTATTTTTCTCTTGCTCTAACTTTTGCCTGGGTCGCCCTTCCGGGTTTTCGGCCCAGCGAGCCTCTCAAAGGGTAAAAGCGTAGTTTGGTCCATGCCAAATGGTTGTAGGATTTTGAAGCCATCCGTATCCAGGAGAGCGGCTGTTGATTTGCAAGAGGACTCATCTTCGGCTCTTCGAGCACGTCTGACATCTTTGCCCCTAATTTGAAGGGTACTTCTGTTCTAGCTTTGCAAGCTTCTTCTGATGAGGTCTAATCTTCTTGATCTGACTTTCTTGCCTCTTGTCCGAGGGCTGCTTCGAATCCGGCCACACAGGCCTCACATGGCGGTTGACCATTGAACATTCTGAATTTAAGTCCGAGGTTTGAAAACAAATGGACAGAATCTTGAGGCTGAGAGCGATCCTAAGCTGCACAATCTCAAGAGCGATTCCACACAGGTCTTCGCAGGACTGCGCAAAACATTTTGTTTTTGAAAGTTTTTAAGAAAGCGACAGATCGCTCGCGCTGAAGACAGTGTGGGACCAATCTGGATCAAGCCAGGATCCTTCTCAGTACTCACATTAACAGACATGATTTCAATCATTAAGGGCTTAGCATGCCTCTCTTTCTCTCAATTGATCAAGTTTGCAAAACCTGAGGAATTCCTTCCTCTTCGTTTTTATCACAATGTTTCGAAAAAAAGTTTTGAAAAACTTAGGTCATTACAATGACTTCAAAGGCACAGAAAAGGCAGGCGAAGAGCACTGTCATGTCATTCAAACTTCTGGCACAACTGGCATACGGCAGAAGCAAACACAAGAGTATGAAAATTGCTGCTGTTTCATTCAAATCTGTTGGCATAACTGGCTCCAAGGCAGAAACAGACTCAAAAGAAGGCAAAAAGACAAACGCAAAACAAGATAGTGATGTCCGAGGTAACACCCCCGGAATCACCCGACTCTTAACAAAACAGGACTGACTCGATACAACAAGACAGACCTGACTGACTCAGCATGAAAGGACTGACCCAATACAAAACGACAAGACTGACCCAATACCCAAGTCAGAAAGTACAAAACTAACATTCACAAATGCTCAAAACAGTGCGTGCCATACACCATATCTGGAGTAAACTGAGTGCCGCCCGCAGGTGGTCCAACCTCTGATCACATCACATTATCCCCCCACAAGTTCACTGATCAAGTGTCGATAGACTTCGCAGGACCTGGTGCGGGGATGACCCCGTTGTCAATCAAATTTTGTATCTCGTGGTGGAGACGGACGCAACTATCGGTGTCATGACCGGTTTGTTGATGGAAAGCACAGTACTTAGTCGGGTCATGTTTTGGAGGGAGAGGATCGGGTAAAGGCCGTTGCTCTAACGGTTTCAGATGTCCTTTCCTGAGTAGGACCCCCAGGGCTTTAGACAAAGACATATAGAGTGGGGTGAAAACCCTCTTGCCTCGGGGCAGATAGTCTGAAGTTCGGGGGTTTGAAGTGGATGCACCAACAAAGGGGGTGGCTGCTCTTGGTGTGGTGGTGGTGACCATGCCCACTTCAGATGATCTTGCAGCTGCGTCACCGCTGGTGGTCACATTCGAACTACGGGAAAATGCCCTCTTGGGCTGCTCCTTATCCTGGTCAAACAGACCTTGCCTCATTGCATCTTCGATTTGTACCCCCATATCGTGTAAATCTGAGAAAGTGGGAAAGGGGATTACAATCATTCTCTGCATTAGCTTAGGCTGGAGATTGCGCACAATCATCCGTATTTGATCCTTATCTGTTGGCCTAATGGTCATCATTGAGGCCTTGGCCCTCCAGCGGGCCACGAATTCTGAGAAGCTCTCCTTAGGCTCCTGCCTCGTCGTCTCAAGATCACGGGTCGTAATCTCGATTTGGGTATTGTATGAATATTGTGCGACGAAGGCCTCAGCCATCTCATCCCAACTTCTCTTGACGTCATCCTCCAATTTGGCATACCATGCGGCCGCTACACCCGACAGGGTCCGGCCAAACAAAGACAGCTTCTGCAATCTAGTGAGGCCCATTGGTCTTAGGACGTCTGAAAATAGTCGCAGGTGTACCATGGGATCCTCAGATCCGTCAAAACGATCGATTTGTGGCATCTTAAACCGATCTGGCAGCGTCACAGCTGCGTCGATGTATCCGTCTCCAATGTTCGGAATGGACTTCGCACCTTGAGATTTCTTGAACAGCTTTTCAAGCTTGTGCATTTTTAATGCCACGGGCTCCACCTCGGGCTCGAAGGGAGAATCTGATTGGTTGATAGGAGTGGGTGCCTTGGAGAGTTGAGGCAGAATCGGGGGTGGAGCTGGCCCGACTGGAATGTCCGTATCATCCTGGACATGGGCTGCCTCTCCGAGTGTGGGAACTCTTGGTGGGGGAGGAGCCTGGTGCGAAGTAGATACTCCAGTTTGCTGCTCCAATCTGGCAATTGTCTCTGCCTGTTGGGCTATGACCACAGCCTGTTGCTTGGCGAATTCTGCTTGACGGACAGTGTCTTGCTGCATGGCTTTCATACTATCCTGGAGTTGGCGCACCAGCTCTTCCAGACTCGACATACTGTTCTAATCTAACTGAGCAACCGGTATATCTGTCTCTGTGGCAAAAGAAGATATCTCAACCCAACTGCACACAGGCGAGATGGATAATGACTGTTGATCTGAAGACTGTTGAACTGATGATCTGTGCCTGACTAGCCTGCTCTGGCCCTGATTACCCTTGAACTGAGTCTCTGACCTGACAAAGTCTATCAGCACAAGTCCGATGAACCTCGGGAGATATCGGAGCCTTCTGAAGCTATGGTTCCAGGACTACCTTGCAAAAGGGAAAACAGAGAGCATCTCAGCCTAATTTCACTGGAACAGATTTGAGCATACTAGGATGAATGTACCCAATACTGATCATTGTTTCCTAAATATCTGCCTGTAAACTGATACCCTCAGGTAAAACTGATTCCCCAAATACTGATGCTGATGCCCACAGGCCTGATACCCAGACTTGTAAACTGGTATATGCATTCCTGTAGAGATACACTCTAAAAGCACATAGCAAGTAAGAGAGAGCCAAAACACCCCTATGTTGGGGTAGGGTTTCCCTGTCCTATTTTGTCAGGAGCTAGGGTTTCACTACGCACACAGCGGTTTCAAACAACTTAGCATCGGGTAAGCAACCTGTCCTAATTTGGAATGGTCACTATGGATCCGAAAATGTACTAGGTCGAGTGGTCAAAAAGGGTGCCCCGGTAGACCGGGGTTTGTATTCCCATACTGTCAGAGCCCATAGCCGGTCAGCCTTATGGACATGTCTTGACAAGACAAGCCTCCGGTAAACCGTTCAGGAATGGCAGATGGCAAACACTGTGTTCCTAGGCGCACCAATGCACATGCAATGCAAAGAAACACATAAGCGAAATCAAAACAGGATATCACGAGTTCGAGTCAAGCTCTCTAAATTCCCCAGCAGAGTCGCCAGAAACTGTAGACGGCGCCCGCGTGGGGCCTCGTGCTACAGTTCGGACTCGATTTGTGTCACGGTTCTTAATCTGAACCAAAGAGTCCAAATCTGGCAAATCGTTTGAGAAAACAGATTTTTTGAAAAAGTAGTGCCAAACATGGACTGCTTTGCCAGATGCAGAGTCGCCACCTAAATATTTTTTCTGGGAGAATTTAGGAAACCCTGACTCGGTGCCGAAGGCCACATGTCCGTCATCACCGGAGTTGTCTCGGCTCGGGAGCTTGGGTACGATCGGGGAAGGTCAGCTATGAGCACCCCCTTTCGCCCGGTCCGAAGACCGGCCTCTACTAACCGTGATATCCGTTTTTGAAAACTTTATGTGTTCTTAAACCAATTGTTAGCCTAGAATTACTATGTTATGCGCGCAGCAAACAAGTATAGACCAAATCACCCAAATTGGAACAAAACATTTCACGTTCGTTTTGAAAATGGTTTGCTACTCGTAAGTAGGCTAAAATGCAGGTTTTGCCACCTCCAAGTGGGCTTTTGGAAAAGATGGTTTTGCCACTATCTAGTGGGCTTAAAAAAATCGCAGTTTTAACGCATTATCCCAATTTAAGCAATTTGACCTCCACCCACAGGCATTCAAGCAGTTTATCTCATGTAAGCACTTAGCCGCATGGCAAGCATACTGTCATGGCAACACTCACACGCATGCTGGATGCTAAAGCAAAAATACTTACATCGTACTCTGTGCCAAAACAGTAAACTAGTTAGCAAACATGCATGTCCTAGTTCATGTTAAAAGTGGCTAATGCATCACATGCAAAATGCGATCTAGGCAGGCTCGGCTAGCCCTAAACATGGCATATGAAATGCGATCAACTATCACATAGTCAATTTTTGAATTGAAGTACGAATGCAGTTAGCGTGATGTTCCGAGCCTGATGCATGTCAACAAATGCATGAATGCACGCATGCATAGCATAAGGTATGCTAAAATAAATGTGCCCTAATCTACCATCATAAGCAGGTAAATAAAAGGGAGAAAGAAGTGGGGTTGGAAGACATACATCACACGCACGCACACTTATTACAAATATGCCCTCGCTCGGAGGGACCAAATAAATATTACAAATTAATTAACTACGCAAGCTAATTAAATGTTACAAATTGCCTAATTTAATTAACAAATTAAAATAGACTAAGAAAAGCAGTAAACGCCTCGGGGTAAATGCCTTGGGGAATGCGCCGCCATGCGCAAGCTGCCTTTGTTTTCTTTCCTCTGCTCCTCTGGAGGCTGTCAAAACCTCAGGACTGCATCCCTGGACACTGGGGAGTACCACCGGCTGAATGAAATTGCCACCGGCACTGAGATGTTGCCACCGGCACAAAATTGAAGCTGTCGGCAGAGAAAATATTGTCGGCCGGCACCTTACACTGCCGGTCGGCAGAGTATTCCTGCAGAACCTGCAACCCACAGCAACAGAGGACAAGGCAAAGCATGGCAGCACATTTCAAGGCATATATGCACCAACCATGTCTCTTATCATTGTAATGACTCAAAGGGACATGTGCCTCGATTCTCGGACCACCAATCACGCATTTCCATGCATGATGGCCCAAAGAACCAAGTATGCAACTTTGATTTCAAATGCAATGCAAATCAATCAAACAAACTCCCAATCCCTATCACCCAAATCAAGGGACGAGGAATGCATGTTGATGCAATGCAACCTAAGCATGTTAGCTATCATGCAACATGAACAATGCAATGTAATCATGCAAAGCTTACAAGCAAACATGCAAGGTAAGCATGCAAACCAAAATAGAAGATGGACTTAAACATGAATTAGGCAGCCCCAAATAGGCCTAAAACAGTGGCCATAATATGAAAATGAAGTGCCTCGAAACGCGTGCACACGGGCACGCAAACCGAGGCAATGGCATACGCAATGCAATGGCTAAAACGGCATATAGAATGCAACATGGACTTATACTAACATGAGAGAACCTCAGCCACACTCACATAAGAGGCCGATGAATGAAAATGGAGTGCCTCGAAATGCGTGCACACGGGCACGCAAACCGAGGCAATGGCATACGCAATGCAATGGCATGGAAATGATATGCAAACATGCCAATGGGATTTCAGCAGCAAAATGAGGGGGCAAAACAGCCCCGAAATGAGGCGAAAGTACACCCGATGCATGGAATTCCTCCCGAAATGCGAAATTAGGCATCCGAAATGGCTTACAGCTATACAAAGCATGCATAATATGGACATGGAGCATGAAGACAGAAGCAAGACAGCTCTGAGACAAGCATTTTTACAGTTTATGACATGGCCAATCAGCAAGCAAAGATGGGGCTAAAATGGCATACAAAAACGGCCCTAAACATGCGATTATGAAGCAACTCACAGCTACTAACCCCAAATGGGTTAGGGCCCTTCAACAACATTGAAGAGGGGCCCAAAATATGCACATTTACAGTTCATGGTAAGGCTCAAAAACAGATACAAGCATGGCAAACAATTTATGCAAGATTAAGGCCACAAAAGGGCTATAACATGAAGTACACAAAATATTCATCAAACAGCCAAAGACCCTAAATAAAACATGTTCAGAAGGTCAAAATAAAGCCACTTTTAGTTCGGAGTAAGGTCCAAAAACAGCAACATCAGGGGCTGCCAAGACATACAAAAATGGGACCAAAAAGAGGATATAAAGGGAAGTACAACATGGAAGTCTCAAACAGTGTTGAGCCCTTCTTCAATGTTGAAGAAGGGCTCAAAATAAGCCTATTTTCAGTTTACATTAGGCTCTAAAACAGATCACACACAAGCCAAAAATTCTATGCAAGATTATGGCATTCAAGGAGGATATTGAAACAAGTGCAACCTACTGTCCTCAAACAGCAAGAGGTCCTCAATCAAACATGAAGAGGACCTCAAAATATGATGGTTTGAAGTTTGGGTCGGAGCCCAAAGATGCAAGAAACTATGGCTTATGTATTGATCAAGAAAAGGCTAGAAAAGAGAAAAAAAAGGAGCTCACCCTTGTAGACCAAGTCTTGACAGCCTCTTGGCTTGAGTTGCAGCACTCCTAGCTCTGAAAATCAGCCTCAAGCTTCTGGAATGGATGATGGAAGCCTTGTGCTATGAGTTGGTGTGTAAATGGCCAAGGATAATGGACTTTTTTGAGCTTGGAAGAGGAGGGTTGAATGTATAGATATAGGTTTGTATGCATAATGGTGCCTCAGCTGGTTTTTCCTCTAACCTAGCATAAGGAAGAAGAGGGCTTCCTTTATAGAGCCAAAACCAAGTGCAAAGCTTCTTGAGGAAGCTAACAAGAGTGCATATCCTCCATACACGTGTATGGAGGATCCTGTCTGTGCCCTCCAGCTGGCACAGCTGGCATACACTCTATCTGTAGAATGCTCCGGAAGGTCGTCGGCTAGCAAAATATGCCGGTCGGCTACTTTAAATTGCCGGTCGGCACAATAAATGGCCGGTCGGCACAATAAATTGCCGGTCGGCCCAAACATAGTGCCGATGGGTGGCCGGTGAGGTCAAAAAAGTGCCGGTGGATGTCCAGATTGAAGCCCCGGAAGTTATCTTTCCAATGGCGCAAACCTTGCATTAAAATTCCTTCTGTGCAAAAGGTTATGCCCTTTTCCGTGAAGCCGCGCAGATTCGATCCAACCGGGATGATGCCCGACTTCAACTGATCATATCTCCCCCACCCGGACTTGGCTCTAGGATATTCTTGAGTGCAAAATGAAGCCCTGGAAGTCTTCTTTCCAACGATGGTGGCCTCATAGCTTAACTCCAAGTATGCAATTGAATAAGCCCGATTTAGCGAGGGCTGCTCGATTTTCTCCTACCCGGATTCATGCCGAACTTCTCCCAAACTAGATTTCTCCTCTCCTTTCCTCTTTTCTTCAACTCCAAAACCCTAAACAAAGTGTTTTGAAAGATTTGCCTCTCTTCTAGCTGAAGAAACTGATTCTTTGCCCTGCACATCTGTCAACACCGAGCAAACCATCAGTAGTGCCCAAGTCTTAAGGGCGGTCAAAAATGGGGTGTCTACAATAACCCACCGTCATATTCAATGACATATTCCAATTGATTGGTTTCCATTCACCTAATCATCATGCAGTTTCTACAACAATCATGGTTATCCTCCACCGATAGCCCAAAATAGATATTTCTAAACAGATAATTAAATTTATCAAATAGATAAATTATCACATTTTCCATAGGTGACTGATTCCTTGATCCAACTACACCATCTAATCACAATATCTTCTAATTTCATGATTCTCAAACCAATTCATGTTTCCACATTTATTTCACTATTTATACAAAATAGTTAATTATTTCAAATTAGGGCACTTTCCCCTATTTCTCAAATATTGCCCCTAAGGCCAAATTTCGCCCCTAAGGCCAAATTTCGCCCACTACTCACAATTAACCCATTGTTAAGATCTCACATACACATATGAAGCCCAAACATGAAAAGCCCCTCTTTTAAACATTCAAACTCAAACCCCTAACTTTACCCAAAATTCTCGAATCCCACCATTTTATACAAAATGACTAACATTTATGTCAAAACTCATGTTAAGGAGTAGATTATCCCTACCTCAAATGGAGAAGCTCAAAGGAGAAGAAGAGAGAAACCCAAGATGCTCCAAACCCACACTTTTTTCAGATCAAAGGATAGCCCACGCGATGCTCTACCTTTTTTACAAAGGAAGTAGGGTAGAGACACTCTAGATCAAGTGTATTTGTAGAGAGAAGGGGTATTTTAGAAAGAGAGGCTACCGGATTAGGGTTTGGAATGAAAAAGAAATGAAAAAGTGTTCTTGAATCACGCTGCTGCGAACTGATATGTACGAGGCTCGCTTGAGTGACCAGATACAACAAGGACCTCGCTCGAGCGCAAGAAGCATCGCTCAAGTGAACAATGCGAACCTTCAAGTCTGCCACTCACGCAGATGCATGCTCGAGCGCAAGAGTGCTTGCTCGAGCGAAGAGGCACACCGCACAATGCTTGCTCGAGCACAAGAAACCTCGCTTGAGTGAAGAAGCAAATACCCAAGTGTAGACACCCCATTTCTTACCGACCTTAAGATTCAGACGTCATCGATTGAGCGCGCGGTGATTGCACATGTCGTGGTCGTTCTGAGGTTTCAGAGTTTCGGCTGAGAGCCTTACCTCCGGACCTCGGGACTCTTTTGTGCTTTGCCTCGATTTGCAAACTAGGTTCTGTTTTCTCTTCTCGAAGGGAGGGAGAGGTCTCGTGGACCATCTCTCAGTAGCCGTTGCCTACTTTTCGTGGTCCTAGACCACTGTTCTCGTTTGGAGACCAGTTTTCGGTTTTCAAAGCCGTCGGTCGTGCGCCTCGGTTTGGGACCGCTTAACTTTCTCCGTTTGGCACGGTTTTTAGAGAGCTTGAACCTTTTGAACCTTCATTTTGGCTTCTTGAGGAAGCTTGAACCTTTTGAACCCTTGTTTTAGTTTCTTGAGAAAGCTTGAACCTTTTGAACCTTCATTTTAGCTTCTTGAGGAAGCTCGAACCTTTTGAACCTTCATTTTAGCTTCTTGAGGAAACTTGAACCTCTTGAACCCTTGTTTTAGCTTCTTGAGGAAGTTTGAACCTCTTGAACCTTTGCTCTAGCTTCTCCAAGAAGCTTGAACCCTCTTGTTTCTCTACAAGAGAGGGCCTCCCTCTCCTTTAGAGAGGTTGAAAAAAATTGGTCCAAGGCATACAAGACTTCTCCCTCTATATCTCTATATCCAAGCTCAAAAAGTGCATGGTTCTTGCACCTTTGCATACCATCTCCCAACCTAACCCCTCCACCATCACTCTAAGAATCTTGGAGGCCATTTTCAAAGGTTGAGAGGCTGTCTTTGTGGTCTAGAGGTTGCTGGTCCTTTTGTGCTACAAGGGTAACTCACTTTCTCCCTTTTAAGGCTTCATTTTGTTTCATCTTTTAGCTATACTTGCAAGCATACTTGAGCTTTTGTGTAAACTGAAAAAGTCTTATTTTGAGGCCCTTAACATGTTTGTTTCAGATCATTTTTCTGTTGGGGGTCATCTACCCCCTTGCATGCTTCATTTTACCTTGTTTTGAGCCATGCATTAGGGCCTTTGCATTGACCTTTTTTTGGCCTTCTAGCCACTGAAATCTAGTGGATTTTCAATAGCTAGCATGCTGTTTTGAGTGCCAAAATGAGAGAGGGGTGACCCTCTCTCCCCTTGTTTTGTTTCCTAGCATATTTGGCCTAACAAAGGAGCCCTTATTTTCATGCTTCCAAGCCATGTTTCAGGCCATTTTTGGTAAGTTTTAGGACTTGCATAGGCTCTTTCCAGAGCTTTTTTTTCCATATTGGGTGTCCATCTTACATGTGTAGAACAACCCTCTTCATAGCCTTTCAAAGGAGCATGTCATTCTTGCATGCATTGACCATGTTTCAGTGGGTTTTTGGGTTTTATTTGGCATGTCATACCTCTGAATTTTACTGGTTTAGTAGCCTCTTGAATGCCTTGTATACTTGTAGTGTAAACCCTCTTCACTAGCTTGTATTGCATGTTGTTTTGGCCCTTGATTCTAGCACTTTTTGGCCATGCCTTAAACTGATTTTGTGCATGTTTTGGACTGTCTTAGCTCTATTTATATGCCTCATGGTCGAATGATGCTTGCTATGCGTGGTTGTAGTTCAATACCCTTGCCTAGCTTTGAGTTTTGGAGCCTGTTGCATGCTTATACTGAGGTGTTTTCATGTTTTGGGGTCATTGAGCATGCTATTTCAGAGCTTATACTTGTCCTATATTCCCATGTTTTCCACTCTTTAAATGCATTTGAGAGTTGTGCTTGTATGCCTCGTTTATGGACCATTGCATGAGCTTCATTTCCATGCATTTTGAACCATCATTTTAGGCCATTTTCCCACTGTCTTGCACCTGCATAGGGACTGTTTGGGGCTAGTTGGGTCATTTGTACATTGCTTTGGGTACCTATATTGTAATCCACTTCGCTAGTTTCGGTATTTGGGCCATCTAGCATGCATTGTGTGAGGTGTTTGCATGTTTCGGAACCATCTTGCATGTCATTTCAGAGCTGGAAAATATGTGATTGTATGCCATATTTCATGCTTACCATGCTTTGGTGGAGTTGCACTTTGTGCCTTAGGTTTGGTCCCTTGCATTTGTGTATGATTGCATGTGTGTTGTTGCTTCATTTTCATCATGTATTGGCCACTGATTTGAGTGTGGCTGAGGCCCATTCATTTTAGTTTAAGTCCATCTTGCATTATGTATGCCATATCCATGTTGTCGCATGCTTGATCGTCGCATTGTGTATGCCTTGTTCATGTCTTCATACATGTCCATCTTCATATGTGCATTGTGTATGCCATATAGTTCATGTGCATTAAGCATGCCATTCTTAGTTCATAGCATTGTGTATGCTAGTTGCATGTTTGCATATCATCCCTCGCATGCTAGCATGATTAGGTTGCATTGCATTTAGGGTTGCATGCTAGTCGTATTGTGTATACCATGTATATTGCATTGTGTTTCGAATAGGGTTTAGTCCAAACACAGGAAACGAGGGACGTTTCATACTCCAAGTGACGAAACGTGCTTCGATTCTCGGTCGTCGATACTCCGAATTACCCATGATGGAGTTTAGGCCTTGTTGTGTTTATATGTGCATTCATTTTACATCGAGTCGTGCAATCTAACTCCTCGGCCATCATGCATCGAGATGCGTGATTGGTGGCACAAGGATCGAGGACTACACTCCCTGGAGCTTATGCAATGATGGGGAGAGTGGTCATGCACACATATGTTGAAAATACTTTGCCATGCCCCTTTCTCGCTCTCTGTTGCCGCAAATCAGAAACCAGCAGCAAAAGCTGGTCAGCAGCCTTCTAGAGCTTTGTACAATGTTCTAGGACCAGTTGCAAACAGAGGCAAATCGGGGGCATCGCGATGGATTTCCCGACTAGGCGACTCGAGCATGCATGCATCTCTTGTCATTCAAAGCAAAGCTGAGGCGGTCCATTATATGTAGTTTGCATGCTAGTTCATTTGCTTATTTAGTTAATTTGTTAATTAGCTAATGTTGTGTAATAATTAGCTTGATTAGCTTAGATTACCTAGTTGGTTATGTATTATTCATTTGGACCCTCTAAGGAGGGCAATGTTGTAATAAGTGTGCGTGTGTATGATATATGTCTTCCAACCCTATGTCTTTCTTCCTTTTACTTACTTACTTTCGATGGTTAGTTTTATGGCACGTTTCAATTAGCATCCTTATGCTCGCATGTTTGCATCCATTCATTTGTCTTACATGCACCGGGCTCGGCGCATCATACTAACTGCATTGTATTTCAATTCCAAGTTGAATACATGTTATCTCTTTCATTTCATATGCCATGTTTAGAATAGCCGAGCCTATCTTAGTTGCATTTTGCATCTGTTGCATTAGCCATCTTAACATGAATTAGGATCATGCATTGATCACTAACTAGTTTTTGTTTTGGCTTGGAGTACTCGGTGAGTGTTTACGCTTTAGCATCCTTGCATGCATGTGAGTGACTGCCATGATAGCATGCTTACCATGAGGCTATTTGCTTATGTGATATAACTGCCTGAATGCCTGTGGGTGGAGGTTGGGTTATTTGAATTGGAATAATGCATTGAATGATAGTTTTAAGCATACTTGAGAGTGGCAAAATTATGTTTTCTAAGCCCACTCGAGGGTGGAAAAATCCACGTCTTAGCCTATTTGCGAGTAGCACCTTCAAACCGTTTTTCAAAACGAACATGAGATGTTTCGTTCCAATTCAGGCAACCTAGTCTATACTTGTATGCTGTGCGCATCACATAGTAATTCTAGGCTAATAACCGGAATAAGAGCACATATGTTTTCAAAACTCGATATCATGCTTAGTAGTGGCCGATCTTTGATCGGGCGAGCGGGGGTGCTCATAGCTGACCTTCCCCAATCGTACCCAAGTTCTCGAGCCGAGGTAACTTTGGTGATGACGGACACGTGGCTTTAGGCAACGTGTCAGGGTTTCCTAAATTTCCCCAAAATAAATATTTAGGTGGCGACTCTGTATCTGGCAAAGCAGTCCATGTTTGGAAATTCTTTCTAAAAATCAGTTTTTCAAAAACGATTTGCCGGATTTGGACTCCTTGATGATTCATTGGTATTGCATTTCACTCTACGAGATTAGATACAGGACCGTGACATTGAGTCCTGAACTGTAGTAAGCCCAATGGACAAAACGGGATTTCTCCCGGGGCGTTCGGGGACGTCTACACCAAGGCTCGCTCGAGCGCAAAAGGCCTCGCTCAAGCGAAGAAGCAAAAACGCGGGCAGCATCCATTTGTTCTAACTCACAACCAACCAATTCCAAACTCACCCAACACATCCCAAAACTCAAATACAAGGAATCAAAGGATGGAAACAGAATATAGACAACAACAAACAACTACAGAACCCGAGTTCGGAACACAACAAAGGTCGGGGTAGAACCTGGACTGCTATACATCACAACAACTATGATATAATGTAAACATAATGTTCAAATTTATTATTATCAAATATTTTTACTAATTAACCGATCAAGTTCTTAGATTAGTTGTAAGGCTAGGGTTAGAATATTGCTCAAAATTTAAGACAACCGATATTAGATAATTTTTCATACATAAATATAACTAAGGTCTCATTTGTCAACTATATATTTTAGCCAAAGGGTCAAAAGTCACTATAAGTTATCACATCACTCTCTTTATTTTTCTGCACATCTTCCCGTAAAAAGTCAAAAAATTACTAAAATAGTTTGTTTTCAAACAAGACCTAACTATTCATTTAATAGTTCTAAACATAAGTGTACATTTTGTTTTTACCCAAGTTCAATTTTTTAAATAAATATGCAAAAATATATAAATATTTTTGTTTTTATTATAAAAATACTTACAAATTCCAATTTAATATTGTAAAATAGATCAATTGATTCATAAGTTGGACATATACCAAGACAATATTTTAATGATTAAGTTAGGGTGAAGTTGGCAAAATAATTAAATTGACTAACTTTTAAGTCTCTTTGTAATATCTAACCTAACTCTACAAGCCAGCCCTAATGGGATTATTTTAATGATAATTATACACTAAAGTAAAATGATTATAATGGATATCAAAACACACTCTTAATATTATATTCAAATTTTCTCTATACACATTTTTTTTAAATAAAAAAATCTCAGTGCACATATTGATAAATTCACAAATTTTCACCCAAACCCAAAGAGCTACAAAGTTATGTGGAGGAACATTGCGAAGCTAGTCTCTTGCAAAACCCCAACAAGTTAGAACTTATTCTTCCTTCTTCTCTTCTGTATCTCTCATTAGAAGACAGAAGTTTGACCTTTTTGACTGTAATGTTGCAATCCATAAGTTCTTTAGTTAATAAATGATTATGAACCCTTGCACATTCTCTCCCTAGGTAAACTAAAGTAAGGTTTCTTCTCTCAATATCCTCATAGCTACCGTTCTTTTTTCAGTTCAGTCAAGCTTATGGAAAAAGAAATGAAAAGTAATAAAAAATGATGAGAAAGATAGTGACCATCTCTATCCCTCCCTTTCTTCTTGATAATCAAACAAGGCCTTGAGAAAAACTTTTCTGATTTCAAAATATCATATTTTTTTTTCAATGAATGTTTATCAGGACCGCATTTGACTTCGCTAATTACTTATTTTTTCTGAAAAGTAACAGCACTGAGCTTCAATGTTCTAATTTAATATATATATCTGAATTCAATGCATCCTATCACCACTGCTTCTTTGTTTCTTCATTATTTCTTCATGTGTCATTTTGATACATCAGGTGTATGGAAGAGGAAACTGAAATAGGTAAAGGTGTGTGGAATGAGGGTTTAGATAACGTGTGTAAAGGAATATGAGTTAGGATACAATTGGAACATTAAGTGTGTGGAATAAGAAGAATAATCAATAACCAAACTAATAAGTGTGTGCACTGAGAAATGATGTGTACTTAGGTACGTAATTGTGTGAAAATAGAATTTCTCAACCCTAATCCATCTTACCTAAAAGTTGTGATGTGAGGCAAGTTATAATTTTATGCTTAAGAGCATCCACACCAGGCTTAACAAATTTTGAGAAAAATTATAACTAAAAGGTTACTTTTTCTATTTTATCTAATATTTTTTGTATGTACACCTTTGTCAGACTCTCTATTTTAAAATTATTTTTATAAAATATTCATTTTTAATTATGCAAACAACCTTCTAGAAGGTTCTAGGATGGTTCTATCCATATTCATCAAAAAGAAAAATAAAATAAAATAAAAAAATAATGGTGCACAGCTGGTTATCCAATAGGATATCTGCCTGAATGTTCAGTAATAAATGATAAAATATTATATTTCATATTTCAAAAAACAAATGTGCAGCAGCTAGCTGTCTGACAGGATGTTTGGCTAGATGATCGGCAAGATGTCTGGTCACTCTTAAGAATAAATGATAAAATATTGTATAACCTATATCAAATTTAATTTTGGTCTAATGATGCTGATGAAAGAGTGATTATGTACCTTGCTAAGCAAATTTTGTCCTAAAACCATAATAACTAGCCTAATGTGGATGCTCTAAGTAAGTATACTTTTAAACTTTACAAATTAGACATTGAGTAATTAGTATATTGATAAATGTGTTTTGCTATAAAATCAAGTGAACTCTATCATAAAATAATTTAAAATTATAAACTCATAAGATCAAATTTATTTATATTTTATCGTAAATGTAACTTTTGCAATTTCTTTAATTTTTACTAATTAAACTATGACATGCATTTTCTATTAAGAATTTGAAACACATATGAACAACCCAAGAATTGAAGATAATAATAATAATAATAATAATAATAATAATAATAATAATAATAATAATAATAATTTTTGAACAAATTTTATGTTATTATTTAATTTAAAAAATTAATTTTTGATTATTTATCTGTATTCGGGCATAGCACGGGTATTATGCTAGTATATATTATAGCAAAAGATCTTTTTAATGAAATATATCATCAAAGTAAGGGTTGTTTTAGGGTTTGCTTTTTTTTGACTTCTTTTTTCTACTTATTTTCATGTTTAGTGCACTTTAAAAAAAAAATCAAAAAAATTTAGATTTCTAGATTCAACTCAACAAGACGAACCAGAAAATTATAATTTTTTTAAAAAAATTCCAAAAAAAATTAGAAAAGGCAAAAATAAGTGTTCTTTTTTTTTTTTGGCTTATTTTTGTTTTTTGAAATTTTTCAAAAAAAAAAAATATACATTTTATATTCGTCACGACAAGACAGACCGGAAAAGTAAAAAAGCTTGGCATAAATTTCTTTTTTAAGAAGACAAAAAAATTGAAAAAAAAAAGGTGGCTTTTTTTTTTTCCGTTGCCAAAAGAAGCCTAAATTTGTTTGAAACTTAAAAAATAATAATAAATAAATAAAGATGAAAATAAACTTAAACAAAAGTTATAGTCATTATTTTTAAAAAAATTCCAAAAAGTTTTAGGTTTTTAGATTCAACTCAACAAGATGAACCGGAAATTGTTTTTTTTTTTTTTTTTTTTTTTTTTTTTTTTGTGTAACGCCCTCAAAATAATACATATAAACCCAACATTCATGATATACATAAACAAGAGAATAAAACATATTTCCATTCATCAGAGTATTCTTACAAAAAATAATACATGTTGACAACAAAAGTAAATGCCCTGTAGGCTTACAACTTTTCAAGTCAACACTTGGTTACAACAAAAGAAGAGTCCTAACTCTCTACAAAAGTAAACCCTTGGCTTGAATTTACATGTATCTCCAAAATATTAAAAAAAAAAAAAACAACCAAAAGAGTCTTCAACTCCCAAAACCATCCAAGCTAAGGCCTTGGGGGCGGCATAACACCTGAACCTGAAAATGATGTCCCATATAGAGTGAGCTAACGCCCATTAGAGATATGCTAAACATAATATGAGCAATAACTAAAACATTGGCATTTGATAAATGTTTCACTCATATAAACAAACATACATCTCTTTCCATTTCATTATTCAAAGGAATTCGTAGATATGGTTCCCTATTCATCCAGACAGTTCAAATGAGGCTATAGTTCATATCAACAATGCTTCGGTTAAGATCAATTAACATGAGACTACAACTCACATAATTAACACTTCAACACTTCAAGTTCGAATGAGACTACAACTC
The DNA here is from genome assembly GCF_055761805.1 of Camellia sinensis. NCBI lineage: Eukaryota > Viridiplantae > Streptophyta > Magnoliopsida > Ericales > Theaceae > Camellia > Camellia sinensis. The sequence continues at coordinate 38,959,449 of NC_138961.1, read as the reverse complement.
ATATTATCAACACTTCAATACTTCAATTTATCTACGTTATACAAACGCAATTAGGATTTCAGAACTTTCACCCTGGACACTCCGGCCAACTTAGTTATCACTGGAGTCCATCCCCTCTCTCCTCCTAAATCCGGTTTAGGAGTATATCCCTTATCTCCTCCCAAACAATGGAGTACATCCCCTATCTCCTCCCAAACCGTGGAGTACATCCCTTATCTCCTCCCAAACAATATACATATACATATACAATGTATTTAAACACTTATCATATACAATGATCATGCCAAGCACATATTCAATGTGTTATTCCATCCGGCATATTCAATGACATACTCAATTGATTAGTTTTAATTCACCTAATCATCATGCAGTGTCTACAACAATCAAGACTATCCTCCACCGATAGCCCAAAACAATCATTTCTAAACAGATAATAAATTATCAAACAGATAAATTATCTACAATTTCAAAGGTGAGTGATTAATCAATCCAACTCCACCATTAAATCTCACAATTATCCAATTTCACTATTTCCAACTCAATTTCATATCTCCATAACTTTCCCAAATTAATTCATCACAATAAATTAGGGCTTTTCTCCCGTTTTTCTCAACATTGACCCAAAGGTCCAAATATCATCAATAAACATCAATAACCTTATTTTAAGACCCAAAATAACCATGTATTGGTCAAAAGGACAGAACCCCTCTTTATACATTTCGAAACCCTAACACCCAAAATTTCCCAACTTCAACATTAAATCAAAATGACCACAAGTTTATGCCAAAGACCATAAATACGGGTAGTTATCCCTACCTCAAGTGAAGAGACCCAAAGGAGATGATGAACCAACTCAAAAGTGCTTCAAACCCCAAGATTTTCGGATCAAAATGGAGGCCTTGTAAAGCTCTACCACTTTAATGAAGGCACAAGGGTTGGGTCTCACTAAACCAAGATCAAAATGTAGAGAGAGAGAGACAGAGATGGAGAGAGTTCTAGAGAGAGGAGCTCTCAAATTAGGGTTTTGAAAAGCTAGAGAGAGAGAATGGCTCGAAAAAGTGATTCAAAATGCTAAAATTTGGACTGATATACAACACAGTCCGCTCAAGCGTGGAACGCCCCGCTCGAGCATCAGACAGAGACCCCGGCTCGAGCGTGAAAAGCGACGCTCGAGCGGCGAATGCACACTTCCAGAAGTTCTACAGACGAAGGTCTCTGCTCGAGCGTGAAAGTGGACGCTCGAGCGTCCGATGACCTGCAAAGAAAAGCACTGAGGGTTGAATAATCCCGGTCGAGCGTCAAACTCCCCGCTCGAGTGGAGGAACAAAAGCAAAGGGCCCGCTCGAGCGTCAAAAGCCCTACTCGAACGTGAAGCCCAAAATTTGGGCATCAACTCTTGGTTTCCAAACACAACCAACCTGTTTCAAACCTGCCCAACACAACCCAAGACTCAAATACAAAGAGTAGAGGATGGAAACGAGAATAAGACAGCACCCAACATCCACAGGCCCGAGCCCGGAATACAATTAAACAATGAAGGGAAAACCAGGATCGCTATATTTTTTTTAAAAAAATAGAATTTTCAAAAAAAAAAATTCAAAAAAGAAATTTTTTTATTTTGGCTTTTTAAATTTTGTTTATAGGATTTTTTTTAATTTTTTTTTAAATTTGTCTATACAAGTTATACCCAAAAAATAAAATTTTTAACATAATTTTAAAAAAATCACACAAAAATAAGAATAAATAAATAAATAAATGACTTTTTTTTAGGTGTCTATAAAAACATACGACCACTTTATAAAACCATTCTTCACACGGAGAACACAAAATTGATAGATGAAGGGTGAAAAAAAACCCCTCTCCCCCTTCTCTAAGTCGTTTGCGTCATTCTTTCTTCCCCGAGCTCAAAGGTTTCAACAATTCTGTAGCCTAAGATCTGGGAAAAAAAAAAAAAATTGAGAACTATTGCATATATATATATGATACTAAATTTATCGTGGTTAATTTATAAACATATTTTGAATCTATAATCATTTTGGTATTTAATATGATATTTGTTCTTCTTAACTGTCTTCACTTCTTTGATGTTTTTATTTTTTATTTGCATATAGTTGAACTTGAAGCTCTGGATTTAGTTAGTTTTTATGCATCAATACAGACATGTTTTTAAGAGTCAATTTGGGTTTATTGTTGCTCTTTTGTATAGAAGAGGGGAATAAAGACGTAGAAGACATGACGGATGGGGAGAGGAATTTTTCTATGCATCTCTCATTTTCTGTTCTCAATAGAAGAGAAGAGATCTAGAGGTGAACTACTTCCCTACATATCATGAGAGAAGTTTTTCTCAAGATTTTATTTTTTTCATAACTTTCAATACTTTATTTTGTGCACCTCACAGGATTTACAATGGTAATATGAACAGTTCATTTCGTAAGTATTAAAGAATAGAACATGCATGTACAATATCAGCTTACTAAGAAACTAATAAGTATAATAATTTATCTTATTTTGTTTTATAAATCAACGTTTCAATTTAAAATTATATTTATTATTTTTTTATAAACAAAACACGATTAGTTAGTGTCTATCAATATCTGATTAAACTAGCTTTTGCATATGTAATTTTCTCTTTGAAACTTATGAGATAAACGACTTGGATCAAAGATCCATGAATTCTTGACAAATATGAAAAAGATAAAGTCTTGAGAGGAGCTGCTCCCATATATCACCTCCCTTTTTTTTCCCTATTATTTTATATTACCACCTGTATGACATTTTATTAGTAATCTTTATCTTGATTGTCTTCAATTAAGGTACCAATAAAACTGGTTGATTGGCAGCATGTATAACATCTGTATTCAAAATAAAAATTCTTTCTGTGCATAGCACATGTTGATTGTTAGTAGGTAGTGATATAAATGAGTGATAAAAAAAAAAAAAACAAGAGATACGTATCATTCCTCTATTTAATAACTCTTACAGGGTAAAGTACATATGTAGATAACAAAAAATTTCGACTACCTTGTCTCTATGAAATCCTTTCCCAATTGAGAATTTAGTAGGGGTGCAATTGGGCAAGTTTGATTAGATTGGAAGGTTATCTAATCTCAATTTAAGTTGTGTTGAGACCTATCAAGGCTTGAATTGTTGAATTGTAATCCAAGATTATTTACCTAAACTCAATCCGAGTTAAACCCGAATTATCCAAGTTGTCCAAATTATCAGAGTTTTTTTTTTTTTGATCAGCAAAATGAAACTTTATTAATGAAGAAAGCAAAACATGCTAAAACTTACATCAACAAAGAGGAAAAGTGCATAAAGCATCAACGCTAACCTTAACAAATACACCCTTGTGGTTTGCTTAAAATACGAATTGCCCCTTGGTTTGATTTGGTCGGTGAGTTATTATTGTCTTGTGACCGAATTGATATTACAGAGTCCACTCCACTCCACACAAAATGCAATGATTCAGATACCCGCATCTCCACCTTCTGATTGGGCCCCATCAACCATCATCCCCTCTTTTTGGATTATATTATCAAAATACCAAACATGCCCACAAACCCCATTACATAAATACATAATATATTTTCTAAGAAATTCATTACATACACACCCAAAAAAAAAACAACAGAGAATGAATGGCCACAAATAAAAGCATCATATGGTAGATCCAAACATGATCATCACTTAGACTTGAAGGGGATGGCTCTGATCATGACTTGGTGGTACAAAGCTGCGAGTGCTACACCGATGAATTGGCCCACCTAGAAAATCCACTGCCAATCACAACCAAACAAAAATTAGCAAAACATTAATCAACGTCTCTCAATGCTTTATTATTTTTACATGTGTGGACCCTAAATGGGTGTTTTACTTACATGGTCATCCCAAGCGCGGTCCTTGTTGAAGACGATGGCAGCACCAAGACTCCTTGATGGGTTGATACTCGTGCCGGTTATGGGGATAGTGGTTAAGTAATTAATTAGTCAATTCTAAATCATAATTAATTAATTAGTGTAATTAATTAGTTAGTTCTATAGAATAGTTATAGTTAATTAATCTGTTTCATAATAATTAGCTTAGCTAGTTAGTTTATCTGGTATGTAATAGTTAAGTTAATTCGTAGTAATTAGCTTAGCTAGTTTGTTTATTTGGACCCTCCTGCACGAGGGCACAATTGTAATGATGTGTATGTCTTCTAACCCCACGTCTTTCTCCCTTTTATTTACTTTCTTATGGTGGTTAGTTTAGGGTATCATGTTTCGTTTAGCATCTCTCATGCCATGCATCCATTGTCTTGCATGCATTGAGTTTGGCGCATCATTCCAACTTGCATTGTTAGTTAATACTTCTTTGAATACGTCCTTAGACTGCAGTAATTGCATATCGTATGTATTGCATTAGCCATATTGCATAGTTAGGATCATGCATTTTTTTCTAACTCTTTTATCTTTTTGGCTTGGAGTACTAGGTGAGCTTTTATTTTGCTTTAGCATGATTGCATGAGTGTGAATGTTGCCATGTCAAAGCATGTCCACCATGAGGCTGAGTGCTTAAGTGATAAACTATTTGAATGCCTATGGATGAAGGCTAGTTGCTTGAATTGGAATAATTTGAGTACTGTTCATATGCAATCACTTTTTCAAGTGGTACATATTCAAAACTCTTTTCAAATAGAACATGAAATCAAATGTTCCAATTTTTGCAAATTAATCTATACTCGTTCGCATCACATAGTAAGGTTAGCCTAATAATCGAAACAAGAGCATATAATGTAAATAAGAATCACATCATGATTAGGAGAGGCCGATCTTTGATCGGGCGAGCGGGGGTGCTCAATTCATGACTTTTCCCTCTTGTACCTAAGCTCCCGAGCCGAAACAGTCTTGGTGATGACGTACACATGGTTTCCTAAATTTCTGAAAAATATTTAGGTGGCAACTCTGTAACTGGCAAAGCAGTCCATATTCGGCAATTTGATTCAAAATTGATTTTCCAAAAGATTTGTCGAATTTGGACTCTTTGGCGTTTATCTATTTCACATTGCACTTGTGAGATCAGATTTAGAACCACGGGAGTCCGATAATGTAGGGCTATTCGTCTTCCGAAAGGAGCGCGAAAAGTCGAGCTATACCATGACATCATCAACCCTTTTACCAGAGCTGGCAAGCATAGTCACCAAGTGGTGATCTACGTCCTTGGCTCTCAGGAAATAACGGCATTACCTACCGGTTGACTTTGCCATAATGTAGCAGTGCCAAATAGCCAGGGTTCCTAGGTTAAGTCTCAACCGCTAGTTCAATTCTACTATACACATAATTATTCGGTAAAAGTTCACGTTAGGCTGGGAATGGATCAACACCCAATAACGTAGAACGGTCCTAAGAAGAGGATGGAGGGGGAAACGGACCCCACACTTAGCGATTAACAGTAGAGAGAAGATAATGGTGTTCGTATCAGCCCTCTCCATATCAACTACGGTGTCTGGAACAAGTGATAGTTAGACGTCGTCTGGGATTGAAAAATGACAATGTTATGACACGCTCCTCAGAGTGGATAGCTTTCAAATGTTTTGCCATTAACAACGGAATAAAAACAAAATGTGTACTAAATAAGACACAGGGACTAGAATGAGTGCAGAGGAAGAGAAGAGGGAACTTATAGGTTAAAGAAGAAGAACAGTGGGAAGCGAAATCAAAATTGCAGAAGTCTTGAAGAAGAAATGGTGATGTGAAGAATACCAAAGGAAAGAGCGAAAAGCCTTTTGATTCAAAGCATACAGAGTGATAGTTTTCAAATCCCATTAAATGAAGGTCAGATTCGATGGGGCGGGAAGTTATAATGATTTCACATCGCGTCGGTTCTGATGAATAGCACTAAAAGGAGCACATCTGTCGTATTTCCAACTTTCGAGGGTTTTCTGCTCTAAACAGCCGAGTAACGTGCACTATTTCAACCAAACATGATGATCAGAAGGATCCAATTCAGATGCTTGGTGGGCAATTGTGGGGGAGACCAAAATTGAATGAGTCGTAGACAAGTCGGCTTAAACTAGGCTTCACCCTTAAGTCGAGCTGAGAACATTAAGAAGAGGGCCGAATACATGACGGCCTATGACAGTTGTTTGAACGCCCTGGTTGAGAATGACCCAGTTCAAGGGCCGAGTTGTCCAGGTAACTTATACGACATATAGGGGGGCCCAAGTGTGAGGAAGGAATGTCCTGAATACGGATGTGGGCCGCCAAAAAACAATATAAAAGAAGGAGCCTCATCTGAAGTAAAGGTATGTGAGATAATAGGAAGTAACTCGTAAGAAAAACAAACATTAAAGCAAAAGACTAAGTTCGGCACCCCCGACCGGAGCGTTTGTTCCTCTTTCAGGTATCATTTCAAGGATCAGAAAGGTCTGTCTTGATCAGAGAGTATTTCCAAACTCCTTTCACCATAATTATTAATTTATTAAAATTAGAATCTATTTACATTTTTTTAATAGAAAATCATTAATAATATATGTCACGCCCCACTTTTTATTACTCGAAACCATTACCAAATTTATTAATTTAATTCAATTTCAGAGATAACATGCGGAAAAAAAATTTCTTTACTTCAACGAGTAGGAATAAATAACAATTCTCTCATCTGAACGCAAATTAAATACAACATGAGCATACTAAATAAAACTGCTCGTGGGCTTACATCATTAAAGGTGAAAGAAAGGGTTTAACCCTTTTACAACAATGGCATTTCGCCCACGAATGAAAGGCCCAGTGGCCAACAGGTAAAGAAGATCCATGACCTTGAAATATTTATCTGTGTTCACCTGAAAAAGAATTAGCGACATGGGATGAACATAAAGTCCAGTAGGGATCTCAACATGATCCTAAACAATAACAACTCACAGATAGCTATGATCATGAAAGCTCAATCTCATACTAGAACAGTAATGTGGCAGCTTATACAAAATATACATATATATGAACTTTTTTCGAAATCAGCCATTTCACTCAACACTGTAAGCGATTCACCTTTCTTTTCTTTTCGTTACCCCTTTTTCCCAAACTTTCATGACAATAACAATTCTAGAAAATAATTTCACCAAGCCCATTACTTTTCTCTCATTTTTCGTACTTACAATAGATTTGTTTTTTCAAAACATGTTCACAAATACCCAATTTCCTTCACACTTTCCAAAATCTCAAAAGTAGTGTTTATGTCTATTCCTAACGCATTCATACCTATACATGCATACCTTTAGTAAAAAAGGAAACAACAAATCATCCACAAGTATGTGATCAACATATGAGACAACTCGGCCTTTCAAAACTATAACCATCATAACCCATAACATATTCATATACACTGAGACAATGATAATAAAAAGCTCTACTCTACCTGCCATTAGCACAGTAAGTTAAGGATACACCTTTCGACAAATGACATGCCAAGTTCTTTAGACACAAGCTGAAAGGTACTGGTACCTCTACTAAGTTCTCCAGACACAAGATGGAAGGTACTGGTACCTCTGCAAAGTTTTCCAGGCGCTAGCTGGAAGGTACTGGTACCCCTCATTTTAAGCACGATATATAACACCAATCATTTCAACGCGACAAAGCACAACCAACAAGTGTATTACATACACATAAATTATTCAATAATGTTCAACCAACATGAGTGTAATGCATACACAACAATTCAACACAACAATGTCATCGTCCACCGATGACCAAGGACAAAACCTCTAGATGCATGTATTCAACACACTTATTAAAAAGACTCAACTCTCATGAGATCTTCAACCCAACAATGACAGTTGTACGATAATTAAAAGTAAAACCCCCAAATGTGTGTATTCAACACGCATGGTATAATAATTCAACTCTCATATTTATTTTCTAAGACTCACATAGAGTTATCATTTCATTTTCCATTTTCAAGATCAACTCTCATAATTTTCCAGGTCAACATATTCCACAACTTATTCCAACCCACTTTTCCCATTTCACAAAACCAATTCCGTTCTTTTCATTTCACAAAACCAATTCCATGGATAATAAAGCCATAACTCATCTCAGTTCAATACGTTCATTTCAACAACAACCCCAATGCCATAGTTAATCCCTTAGCCATTAACATTTTTACACAACCCATATTAACAATAGTAATTTACAAACATTGTTCAACCATCCTTCCTTTTAATTTACCAAATCAAAATATAATTTAGGGCTTTCTCTTCTTTCAACATAATCATGCTAGATTACTCCCCAATTAGCCCAAACAACACTCAATGATAACAAACTCATTCTCAAACAACCAACCCTAGGTTCCCTTTCATGATTTTCAAATAAATCCAACATGGATATGATTTTCGTGCAATATAAATTTACCATATGTCTATCTATGAACGAGGTATTGAAAAAGAGCAAGGAAATCCCTACCTCAAATGGAGAAACCCAAAGGAGAAGAAGAGAAGAACTTGAAAGGGTTCCAAACCAAAACTTCTTCGGATCAAAACGTAGCCCCTGCGATGCTCAACCTTTCTCACAAAGAGACTAGGGTAGAAAGTGTATAAAACAAGATGTATTTGTAGAGAGAGAGAGAGAGAGAGAATTTAGAGAGAGAAGCTGCCGATCTAGGGTTTTAAAGAAGAAAGAGGAACAAAAAAATGGAGTAGAAGACCCCCGCTATGAACTGATATATGCGAGGCTCGCTCGAGCAAAGGAGTGGTCGCTCGAGCGACCAGACACAACAAAAACCTCGCTCAAACGCAAGAAGCGTCACTTGAGCGAACAATGCGAAGCTTCAGGTCTGCAACCCAGAAGCATGCTCGAGCGCAAGAGTGCTCGCTCGAGTGAAGAAACCCAAAACATACAGCTCGCTCACTCAAGTGAAGGAAAGCTCGCTCGAGCCAAGAAACACAACCTTCAGGTCAAAAGAGACGCAGATGCACGCTCGAGCGCAAGAGTGCTCGCTCCAGCCAACAGACACAAACTCAAAGCTCGCTCGGGCAACAAAAGCCTCGCTCGAGCGAAGACACCAAAAACTGGGCAGCAACACTTTGTTTCTAATCACAACCAATTTGTTACAAACCTGCCCAACACATCCCAAAACTCAAATATAAGAAATTAAAGGATGGAAACAAGATACAGATAACAGCATACAACTTGGAACTCGAGTCCGGAATAGCACAAAGGACGGGAAAAAACCTGGATTGCTATAATATTAAAATAAATAATTTATATAATGTAAGAGAGATGCTGCTATAATAATTTTTACAATTTATGAGTGAGAATAAAAACTTTAAGATTTTGTGTTACTTGTATATATAATATATATTCAATACGATTTAATAATCTAAATTATTTTAGTATCACACAATGGCTAAAAATTTATATGTATATTTAATATTTTTATATATCTACATATGTATAATTCGGGTTTTGAGTTACTTAGGTTCAGGGTCGGCCCTGAGATTTAGGGGGGTCCAAGGCGAACTTCAGAAGTGGAGCCCTCTTACATTGAAAAAAAAAATTCATAGATAAAACGATAAGTTACAACTTTTTTATTTTTTTTAACCACAAAAAAATTTACTTGCACATATAATCATTAAAATTATAAATAAAAATTTACTTTTGTATATTATGATAGGAAACAATCATTACAAATACTTTAAAAAAAAAAATTAAGTCATGTTGCTTTTTTTTGAGCCCCATGTTCTATTGGGCCTATAGTATTTGAGCCTTTTTTTATATATATCTAAAACACAAAATTATATTTGGGGACCCTTGTTTTTAGCCCAAATTTAGGGGTCCATGGCGCAGGCCTCTTTTGCCTGCCCTCAGGGCCGGCCCTGCTTGGGTTGTTTGATATGTTTGTCCAAGTCCTCTCAAATTTAATTCAGACTTCTAAATTTTTGTCTAAATTCATACCGAATTTAAAAATATTTTGTCTAAATCCTACAAAAATTAGGATTAGATTCAACTTACTCAAATTGAGCTCAGTCAAGTTGTATCCCTTGAATTTAGTGTTCCTAGAGCAAGTTTGAATTTTATTTTATTTATTTATTTATTATTATTATTATTATTATTTTGGAATAGAACAATACTCGAAAAGCACTAAATAATTGAAGCGCAATCACATCCATCGTTCTTTCATAAAGGACAACGTGGCCGACCACATTGCAATAAGCTAAAATAGAGAACTGACAGCGGACTAGGAATTAGTTTATAACCACACACCTAAAATTGATGCAACTAATTCAAGAGAAGAAAATAAAAACAAATAATAAAGGAAGATGCCATTGCCATTGCAGTTGGCACCACACACAACCTGAGAGAGAGAGAGAGAGAGAGAGAGAGAGAGAGAGAGAGAGAGATGATGGAGGTGAAAGAAGCGTTGTTCATGAACAGAGGAGAAGGATAAAGTAGTTATGCACAAAACTCTTCTTTCACATTAAGATAATGTTTGTATATTTGTATAGTAGCATTATTTTTTTGAATAGCTATATTTCATAGTTGAGTGATTTTTGATATTTTTGTTCCAAAAAAAAAAAAGTTAAATTTTTGTTTAAATGAATGTCTTTTTGAATTTTGGGCAATGAATGGTTGGATCATTAAAACAGTAATGCATATTTTTAATGGTTGCTTGTGTATATAAATTTTATAGTGAAATGAATTTTGATGTTTTCTATTAAGAAAATGGGGGTTAAATGAATACTTTTTTGAGTTTGAGCAATGAATGATTAAAATTGCAGTTCATATTTTTTAATGATTGCTTGTGTATATATAAATTTTATAGTTGAATGATTTTTTATTTTTTCTATTAAAAAAAAGTGAGGGTTAAATTTTGTTCCAATAAATACCTTTCTGATTTTGGGCAATGAATAGATGATTAAAATAGCTGTGTATTTTTTTTAATGGTTGCTTATATATATATATATATATATATTATAATTGAAAGATTTTTTATTTTTTCTATTAAAAAAAAATTAGGTTAAATTTTGTTCAAATGAATCGAAATGAATGTAGAACAACAATAGGGAAATTTGCTTTTTAAAAATTACAACACATGCTAGTGCGAAATTTTACAATAATTATACTAGGGGCATTATGGTCAATATGTTGGATGTCCCATGTCCTATCATGTCCTATCCATACCAAGCCTCTTAAACAAACATCGGATTAGATAATATTTTGTTAATCCCTCCTTATAATCCTAACTCAATCCAAACATAGGATATGGTACACAATCCAAAGGAATTCGTAATCCTAAGACTATTAGTCATGGGAATACTAATCCAGCCTAATCTAATCCGTCCAAACAAACATGCCCTTAATTTTAACAACAATAGAAACTGTAACCGACAATAAAAATAAGTCATTAAGATAGAATGATGTAGCAAGTCATTGATAATAGCATGACACGACAAGACACTGATATGAATTGATTCATGTCACTCTATAATATTTTTATCTGTGATTTTACGTCTATTTTTAATGAATTTAATCCAAAAAAAATAGATATTACAATGGATCATATGCGATATTGATAGAACTCCCAATTAGAGAATTACAAGTAAATTCTAAAACTCATATGTACTTAAAAGACTAAAAATAGATCGTCTGGAGTAAAATTGAAAAAAAACACTCCAAGACCTGTATTATAATTTTACAATTCAATTACTCGGCTAATTTGTCACAATGTGCATATTACAATCACATTTTAATCACATCTTAAAAACATAATTTTAATAAGACATTGCAAGATTGAAATCGTATCTTCAACACGTCACGTTGGCACCCTATGCAATGCTAGTGGATGCTTGGGGTGGTGATATCACAATGAAATCATATCTTTAACTTGCGATTTTATATTGAAATTGCATTTTGAAAATAGGATTTCAAAAAAAATGCACTAATTTGCTAAATAGTTTGAAAAGTGTAGCATTTTTATAAATAATTTTGTTTTTTTCCAATATTTATAAATTAAGAGAAAAAAAAATGCGAATCTTTAGTTTGATAAGAAACAACTCTATCATTCACGCCATAAAAAGTACTTAAATAATGAAATGTGTGAACCAAATTTATTTTAAAATTAACATACATCATACAAGTTTAAATTTACAATACAATTTAATACTTTTAGGCCATGTTTGATTCACAAGACTAATAGTGAAAGTTTTAATAATCTCATCAAATTAGTATGGTATTTACTATCCAATTGGATTAGTAGGATAAATTATCTCATTGTCCATTGTTTGATTTGCATTAGATAAGAAAACATATGAATGTACGATTACAACTATATTTATCTTCTTTTCCAATCTTACCATCCATCAATGTTTCTTTACAATCTCTACTTTATCAAAATTTCTTCATAAACGTGGTTTTGAAAAAAAATTATAAATAAATAAATAAAAGCAAAGTAAAAATACAAAATACAAAGGCCATGTTTGGTTTGTTTTTTATTTTTATTTTTTCAAATATGAACTAATTTGATAAAATAAATATCATAAAATATTTTTTAAATTATTTTTAGCCTTCTAAAATATAAAATTATGTAAGAATAATAAGTGTTTTTAATTTTTAATCAAGGGTAAAAGAATCTTTTTATTTTATTTCCCAACTCAGGATATATAATCCCACCTCTACCCCATTACTAATAATCCTACAAATTTATTGGATTAATTATCCGTTGGATTAATAATCCTGAAACAAAATTTTAAAATAAACACAGGATTATTAGGCTCATAGATTAATAATCTCAATCTCATACTCTAATCCTCTCAATCAAACATGCCGTAAGTGACATGTGCTGAGATTCATATAACTTTTTCCGGAACAAACTCAAAAGTTGTTCTCTCTTGCAGCAAAAAGTGGCCTCCATGACATTGCCAGTGCTAGAAAATGCAGTTGAAACTCTACTCTCCAAAGATATCCACCTTCTGCAAGCTCTTAACGCAGCGGACTTGGGTTGTGCAGCGGGTCCAGCCACTTTCACAGTGATTTCTACAATCAAAAGAATGATGCAAAAACAAATGCAGGGAATTGAATTGCCAAACACTAGAACTTCAGGTTTACTTGAATGATCTTCCTGGAAACGATTTCAATACCCTCTTCAAAGGCCTGTCATCTAAGGTTGTTGGTAACAAATGTGAGGAAGTTTCTTGTTATGTGATGGGAGTACCGGTGTCTTTCCATGGCCGGCTTTTTCCTCGTAACAGCTTGCATTTAGTTCATTCCTGTTTCAGTGGTCATTGGCTTACTCAGGTTTGTACATCCATTTGTTTCAACTACTAATTAACCTTGGACTTATCAAATTATCCTATGTTAATTCCTATCACAATATGAGCGGAGGAGTTAGATGTTGGTCACATACTGTGATGGACACATGAATAATTTTCATTGACCATGCCATGCCACTAGAGAAAGATCAATATTTACTCTAACTATATGACGGGTACTATATGTATTTATTTGTATTTGTTGTATGGATACATATAAAAGTTTTTAAAAATTTGTAAAATTATTCAAAATATGTAGACTCAAAAAAATGGGCAATAGAAACTCGTGTAAAAAGGTCTTTCTCCATGTCTTTCCCAGTGTTTACCAAAAATTTCATAAAGTCTGGAATTTTCATATGATGGGCTTGGTGCATGTGCAACTTAATTAGGATGTGCCTCTTAAGCAATGAATGATGGTTCGATCCTACTCTCTTTTTGTTAATGTAATATCATTGTACTGCTTGTATAAGTTGTATTACGTATTTCATATGACCCATTTGCTTTTGATGTGTAATAAGCTTGCACGCTAACCGTTTCAATGGTTTCTTTGGTGAAATAAAAGGCACCAAAAGGACTCACAAGCAGAGAAGGCTTGGCATTAAACAAGGGGAAGATTTACATATCAAAGACAAGCCCTCCTGTTGTAAGAGAAGCCTACTTATCTCAATTTTATGAATATTTCACAATGTTTCTCAACGCTAGATCCCAAGAGGTGGTTCCAAATGGTTGTATGGTGTTGATACTTCGTGGTAGGCTATCTTCTAATCCTTTAGACATGGAGAGCTGCTTTACTTTGGAATTATTAGCCATAGCCATTGCTGAATTGGTTTCACAGGTAGCTGCAATTTTTAACACTTCCTTACCATTAAATGTCTTCGTTTTATGTTCACAAGCTCTTACATACCTCTAGAACACAATTTTTCTAGGCCTAAAAATGGTAAAACATGCAAACTATAAACCGAAAATTCCCTTAGGTGCTGTGCACAAAGGTCTGATTTCGCTTGTTATATTTTTTTTGTGCCAAATCTTTCATTTTTCAAAATTCATTTCAATCATTCGTCATTACTCTCAAAATTCGTTGCATACATATATAAACTATTCTTTAATTGAGTTAAAATGAAATAGTTATTAGCCAAACCAAGCCTTAAGTCTCATCAAATGGGATCGGCTACATGAAATAGTTATTAGCATTTTACAAAAATGAGTATTCTTCATTGCTCTCTAACAGCATTTCATATATATAAACTACGCTTTAATCAGAGTTAAAACGAAATTATTTTGAACATGTTTTCACATTGCCTCATATTTTACTCTCTAAAGGTAAAATATTCATAACTCAAAAACGTACTAAGAGTTTGGTGCTCAAACCAATTAGATTCTTAAAGCTTTCCAACTATTTCGGATCATGAAAAACAGAGTTCAATTTGTCCAAAATTAATAGTTTTTTGTTTAATTTCCCCCCTCCCAACATTTTAAAATATAAGTTATCTTGATGAGTTCTTTCCTTTAAAATGATAAAATCAATACTTATCCCGTCATATATATATATATATATATATATATATATATATATATACATATTTGGCATAGCACTACCCTAAAATTATTTGCTTTATTTATTCCAATCTATTAATTTTCTCTTTTTCCTTCGTGATAATAAGGATTGATAGATGCAGATAAATTAGACACCTTCAATGTACCTAGCTATTTTCCATCACTTGAGGAAGTGAAAGACATAGTGGAGAGGGACGGATCATTCACAATTGATCATATGGAGGGGTTTGAATTTGATACCCTATAGATGCAAGAGAATGATAAATGGGTTAGAGGGGAAAAGTTTGCCAAGGTTGCCAGGGCCTTCACAGAGCCTATAATTTCAAACCAGTTTGAACATGAAATCATGGACAAACTATATGACAAGTTCACTCACATTGTAGTTTCAGATTTGGAAGCAAAGATACTGAAGACCACAAGTATCATTCTAGTGCTTTCCAAGATTATTGGATAGTTTTTTAGTGTTGTGAAAGAAACTGTAGTCCCCATCACATTTATGCTACTAGAGGGTTGTGCCAATGTATTGCACAAGAAGATTTAAGAAGGGTCAAATATAGAAAGCTTTTTGCTCTTGTGTGGAGAGAGAATGTTTTCTTGATTTAAATTTGTGATACACAAATCGTAATGCAGGGAAGAAATGAGAAGTTTGAACATGAAATTTTAATTTCTTTACCTTATGTATGTATGGAATTAGTGGTTGTTTGCTAAAAATAACGTCTCCTCCAATTATTGTAATATATTAGGAAGGTTCTTGCAAAGAATTTTTTGCGTTTTTTAAATCTCAAAATGAAATATTTTGTCAATAGTATCAAAGTGATATATAATAGCATTTCATTAATTAATTCATGACTTCATGTTAAGTGTATTTGTCTATGAGTTCAGGCTGCTTTTCTATGGGGAGGCCAAATTTGAAGAGGAAATTACACTTGGTGAAGTGAAAGGAGGTTCCTAAGAGCAAGATGCAAGAAGGGCTGGGGATTTGAAGAACTAGAGATTTTAATGATTGTCTTTTGATAAAGTGGTGGTGGAGGTTTGCTAATGAAGATGAGGCTTTATGGAAGAAGGTGGTTTGTAGTAAATACAATCTAAATGGAGGAGTATGGTTTCCAACTTTGAACCAAGGTAAGAGGGCATCAAAGTTGTGGAGTGATATTTTAGCTGCTGTGGAGCACAGGCCTATGATGTTCAATTTTTACACAATCAATGTTCAGATTAGAGTGGGTAATGGGAACGGAGTGAGGTTTTGGCAGGATAAATAGTGTGGTGATTGTTGTTTCAAAGAGAAATTTCCCAGGTTGTTTAGGTTATCCACTGATAGAGGAGGTTCTTTAAGGTCTTTTGTTGAAAAGCAAGATAGTACTGGTGGTTGGGAAATTAGCTTCAGAAGGAATTTATTTGTTTGGGAGAAGGAGGAACTCAACAAGCTCAGCGAGGAGTTATGTCTGGCTCCATCACTAAATGGGAATGATGAGGATAAACCAGTTTTGTTAGCAGCACAATCAGGTCAATGTATTGTTTCCACCCTCTATAAGTATATAGATTTGGAGGCTGGTGAGCAGTCTACTGTTAGTAAACTGGTATGGGTGAATTATCTCCCACCCAAAGTGCAATTATTTGGGTGGCTTGCATGGAAACACAAGGTGAAACCATCTGATTTTCTGCAGAGGATTGGAATTTTGGATGGAAGTGTGTCTTATCAGTGTGCGTTTTGCAATAATGAGCTAGAAACAGTTCAGTATGTGCTAATTTATGCCCTTTGGTTTGAAGGGTGTGGACTGATTTGCTACAGTGGTCAGGAATTAAATGGCTGGTTCCTGAATCAGGGGAAAGGTTGGTACAATGGTGGGATGGTAACAGAGTCAAAAAATCTGAGAGGAGAATTTGGATGGCTTTACCTCTAGTTGCCTTATGGTCTTTATGGAAGTATAAAAATGATTGCTTGTTCAATGGTATACAAACAATGATGGGGGAGCTGAAGGAGGCAATCATCATCAAATTAGCTATTTGGTTGAAGGCTTACTTCAAAGAGTACCAGTATTCTATTTTTGACTTTTTATTTAATTTTTCTCATATTAGAAAATGTTTAGGGGGCTAAAAGCTTACATATTTTTTGTAAGCTTGGTGTTTTTGTTGTTTCTGTTGTTCTATTGGAATCTTTCCAACTCGCTTCCGAGGGTTTAGGTTGGTGTTGGTGAAGATGGGCTACTAATGCTGTACTTGTTAATGATGCTGGTTCTACTTGGTGAAAAGGAGTATCTACTCTGTGGTGGTTGATCTGTGTGGGCAGTGATCCCTTTCAATTGGCTGTTGTTTCTGATGCTCATTTTCTACTGATATGGGTTGCTGCTGGTTTTGTGTGGGTGATGATCTTTTAATTGGGCTACTGCAGTTGATATTTTGTTGTTGTCCTGTTTTATTATTGTGTCTGCTGTAGCTGTTATTTTATTGTTGTCCTGTTTTGTTGTGTTTGCTAGTTTTGGGTTATTTGGTATGTATTAGTTTTGGTTAGCCTTTACTTGGTTGAGGTTGATTTGGGTGTTGTGGTTGGTTCCTCACCAACTCTTGATGGTATGTAGCATATGATTTGGCAGTCTTATTGGTGGCAACCTAGTTGGCATTGATTTGGCTCGCTATGATGTTTTTGCACTTGTAATGCCCTCAAAATACAGTATAAGCCAACCGTTCATAAAATCCATAATCATAGGAGAAATATTATATTTTCATTCATCAGGGTCTTCTTTATAAATGATATCACATGCAACGTTAACTTCTTATAGCAAAATGAGTGCCCTACGGGCTTACATGTTTCCAAGCAATATCTTGGTTACAACAAAAAAGAGTCCTAGCTCTATACATATAAAAGCCCTTGGCTTGAATATACATTTAACAGCAACGCAAAAAAAAAAAAAAAAAGGTCTTCAACTCCTAAACCTCCCAAGCTAAGACCTTGGAGGCGGCATGTCCCCTGTACCTGAAAATGGTGTCTGAAGTAGGGTGAGCCAAAGCCTAGTAGAGATATGTTAAACAATATATGAGAATTAACTAAAACATTAGCATCCGATAAATGTTTAACACTTGTGAACCAACTTACACCCATTCCATAACCAATCAACATTGACATCCATATTTCTATTCACTTGCATTTACTTATCCAAATCAATTCATTGACATAGTTCATCATCATCTAAACAATTCAAAATGAGACTACAACTCATTTATTAACACTTCAATCATAAACATTATTCGTACACTTCCATTTCTTGCCATTTTACGGAACTACATCCGAGGGACCGGCACCCAAATATATACAAGATTTCGGGACTTTCACCCTAGACACTTCAGCCAACTTAATTATCAATGGAGTTCATCCCCTATCTCCTCCCAAACAAAGATATATATACACAATGTATTGAAACACGTTGTCATATACAATGACCAGTTAAATCACATATTCAATGTTTTAATCCAACCATTATATTCAACGACATAATTCAATTGATTAGTTTCAATTCACCTAATCATCATGCAGTTTCTACAACAATCATGGCTATCCTCCACCGATAGTCCAAAACAGTTATTTCTAAACAGATACATAAATCTATCAAACAGATAATTTATCAACTTTTCCATAGGTGAGTGACTCATCAATCCAACTACAACATTTAATCACAATTTTCCCCAATTTCACAATTCCCGAACCAATTTCATATTTCCACATTGATTTCATTATTTATTCAAATAATTTATTTAATTCAACTTAGGGCATTTCCCCCTTTCTCTAATATTGCACCCAAGGCCAAATTTCATCCTTTTTACACAAATATTCCCATATTCAAGACCTCACATACACATATGGAGCCCAAAGTAGAAAACCCCTCTAACACAATTTCAAACTCAGACCCTAACTTCACCCAAACTTCCCAAATCCCACCATTTATACAAAATGACTAATATTTAGGTCAAAACTCATATTAAAGAGTAAATTATCCCTATCTCAAATGGAGAAGCTCAAAGGAGAAGAAGGGAGAAATCCAAAGATGCTCCAAATTTGAACTTTTTCGAATCCAAAGAAAGCCCACGTATTGCTCTAGGTTTTTAACAAAGGGAGTAGGGTAGGAAACCTCTAGAACATGGAGTATTTGTAGAGAGAGAGTGTTTTTTAGAGAGAGAGACAGCCGATCTAGGGTTTGTGTAGAAGAAGAAGATAAAAAAATGGTGTATTTCACCTCCGCTGCGAACTGATATATGCGAGGCTCACATGAGCGAATGAATTGTCGCTCTAGCGACCAGACACAACAAAAGGCCTTGCTCGAGCGCATGAAGTGTCACTTGAGCGCACAATGCAAAGCTTTGGGTCTGCCACCAACGCAGACGCACGCTCGAGCGCAAGAGTTCTCGCTCGAGCGAAGGAACAAATAACCCAGGGCTCGCTCGAGCGCAAGAAGTGTCGCTCGAGTGAAGAATACCAACCTTGAAGTCTTCACAGAGACTCAGACGCACGCTCGAATGCAAGAATGCTCACTCGAGTGAAGAGACAAACACCCAAGGATCGCTCGAGCGCAAAAAGCCTCGCTCAAGCAAAGAGACCCAAAACCTAGACAGCAACCATTTGTAACAACTCATAACCAACCTATTCCAAACTCACCCAACAAGTCCCAAAACTCAAATTCAAAGAATTTAAGGGAAGAAACAAGACAAAGACAACAACATACAACCACAAAACCTGAGTCTGGAACATAACAAAGGTCGGGATAAAACCTAGATCGCTATAGCACTTATCCTCTTTTTTCCTTTATTGTTGAAATAGTTTTGTAGCACTTGTGTTCTTTAAAGCTTTTGGTAAGTGTATTTGAATCCTTTATTCTATTTTAGGAATCTTTGGTGTTATTTTGGGTTGGTTTTGGAGGTGTACAGTCTGATTTAAACTTGTTGGGCTTGGTTGTTCGTACTATTCTTGTCAAAAGTTCCTTGGAGACTTAGAAATTTCCTTCTAGGGTCGACACCAACCTTCCTAGGGTCAACCCTTACTTGTTCGTGAAGTTTTGGAAGTGTTGCTGGAAAATAGGGTAAACACCAAACTAGGAGAGGGTCGACCATCTTATGTCGGTGTGTTGGCTGCTGGAAAATAGGGTAGACACCAGACTGGGAGAGGGTTGACCCTCTTATGTTTGTGTGTTGGTTGCTGGAAGATAGGGTCGACCCTCTCCTGTCTTAGGGTCGACATCTGCAACGTTTTTTGTCCAGACTTTGCTGTCGGTTTGGGGCCTACTTTTAAGGGATTTTGACTAGATATTTTGGGTTGACTATGGGCCTTTGTTCTATTTTTGACCTAGTACTATAATAGGCCCTCACTTAACCCTTTGCTTTACTTTTTCTTATCTTTCCTCCCTCTTAACCGTGAAACACACATACACACACGCACTCTCTCTCTCTCTCTCTCTCTCTCTCTCTCTCTCTCTCTCACAAAAAGCACTTTTGACTTATAGATCCTTAGATCTACTTGCTTGAAGGCCTCTCATCACCTTGCTGCCTTTGAGATAAAGTGTAGAGCTTGTCGAGCGCTTCATTTTGATCGGAGCAAAGCTTGGCTTCTCCTTCGTCGACTTTTGTGTTTTTTTTCTTCCTTCTTCCTCTTCTAAGCTTGAGGTAGGGATATTCTACTCTCTTATATGGGTTTTAACATAGATATTGTCATCTTGTATAAATGGTGTGATTTGGGAAGGTTTTTGGTGAATTTTTGGTTGGTTTCTATATATATAAAAGAGGGGTTTTCTATTTGGGTTCCTTACGGGCATGAGAGGTCTTGAACATGTTATGACTTGAGAAGAATTGATGAAATTTGGTCTTAGGTATAATATTTGATAAAATGGGAGATTTGCCCTAATTTGAATTAAACGATTTATTTTGTATAAATAACGAGATTGACCTGGAAGTTATGGAATTGAAGGAACATGTGATTAAATGGTGTAGTTGGATTAATAAATCACTCACCTATGGGAAAAGTTGATAATTTATCTGTTGATAGATTTATTTATCTATTTAGAAATATCTGATTTGGGCTATCGGTGGAAGATAGCCATGATTGTTGTAGAAATTGCATGATGATTAGGTGAATTGAAACTAATCAATTGGATTATGTCATTAAATATGACGATTGGATTAAAACATTGAATACGTGATTTAATTGGTCATTGTATATGACAACGTGTTTAAATACATTGTATATGTATCTTTGTTTGGGAGGAGATAGGGGATGTACTCTATTGTTTGGGAGGAGATAGGGGATGGACTCCATTGATAATTAAGTTGGCCAGAGTGTCCAGTGTCAAAGTCCCAAAATCTTATATATATTTGGGTGCCGGTTCCCTCGGACGTAGTTCTGTAAAATGGCAAAGGAATGGAAGTGTGTGACTAAATATTTATGATTGAAGTATTAATAAATGAGTTATAGTCTCATTTGGAATTGTTTAGATGATGATGAACTATGTTCATGAATTGGTTTGGGTAAATATGTGTAAGTGAATGGAAGTGTGATGTCAATGTTAATTGATTATGGAAAAGGTGTAAGTTGGTTTTTAAGTGTTAAACATTTATCGGATGCTTATTTTTTAGTTAATTATCATATACTGTTTACCATATCTCTACTGGGCTTTGGCTCACCCTACTTGGGACACCATTTTTAAGGTAAGTTTGATTTGCTTCTAGGTGAATCTGTCGAGTCTGCGGCCTTGTTTTCTGCAATGGCATAACCTACACTTGTGAATCGAGTGTTAGAGGCGCAGAGGGGTGAATTAGAGGTAGAATCCTTCTGGGAAAAGATATCCACTGGGAAGGTAGAGAAGGGTTTGACTGTGTATCCTAACCTAAGTGTGAGGTACCGAGACCGCTTGTTTGTGCTGGAGTCTTGTTGAGAGGAAGTACTCTGAGAGTTTCACCATTCACGTCTTGCGGTGCCTTCGGGAGGCACAAAGATGTATCATGATTTGAGTTGCCAGTTTTGGTGGATGGGTATGAAGAAGGATATGGCAGTGTTTGTATCGAAATGCCTTGCTTGTCAACAAGTGAAGACTGAGCATCAGAGTCTAGCGGGTTTATTACAACCCTTGCCTATAGCCGAATGGAAATGGGAGCATGTCACGATGGATTTTGTCGTGGGTTTTCCGAGGACTCAACGGGGTAGTGATTCCATTTGAGTGGTAGTGGACCGGTTGACTAAGTCGGCGTACTTTATTCCTATGCGTGTGAGAGATTCGGTAGATTACCTTGCTGACTTGTATATTCGGGACATAGCGAGGTTGCACAGGGTCCCAGTGTCGATTGTCTCAGATAGAGACCCATAGTTCACTGCCCGGTTGTGACAGAGTTTGTAGAGTGCCTTGGGCACTAGATTGACTTTTAGCACGGCTTACCATCCTCAGACTGACAGGCAGTCCGAGCGCACTATTCAGATACTTGAGGATATGCTTCGAGGCTGTGTCCTTGTCTTTAAGGGATTGTGGGAGAGACACCTACCCTTAATGGAGTTTGCCTACAATAATAGTTTCCAATCGAGTATTGGTATGACACCATTTGAGGCCTTGTATGGCTGACCGTGTAGATCTCCAGTGTGTTGGGAAGAGGTGGGTGATGCACCTCTGTTGGGTCCAGAGTTGGTTCGGGCAACGACAGAGAAAGTGGCACTTACTTGTAAAAGGTTGGCTACAACCCAGATCGCCAAAAGAGTTATGTTGACCGTAGGAGGAAACCTTTGTCTTTTAAGGTGGTCGATCATGTCTTTTTGAAAATATCACCTAGACGGGGTTTGATGAGGTTTGGGAAGAGTGGGATGTTATCCCCTCGGTATATTGGCCCTTTTGAGATCCTTGAGCAGATTGGGGAGGTTGCATATCGTCTGGCGTTGCCATCGCAACTTTCCAGAGTGCATGACATGTTTCATATTAGTATGCTTCAAAAGTATAAGTCGGACCCATCACATGTGTTGGATTAGACAGACTTGGAGGTAGATGAGGATGCCTCGTATGAGGAGAGACCGGTGAGGGTCTTGGATAGACGGGACCAAGTCTTGCGAGGCAAGACGATCTCCTTGGTCAAAGTATTGTGGAAACATCACAGAGTTGAGGAAGCAACTTGGGAACGAGAATTCGAGGTCCGAGAGAAATATCCGGACCTATTTGTTAATGTTTGAGTGTATATTGAAAACTTTGTTTCGTTGATGAACTATAAGAACATTGTATGTGTTTTGAGATTGTAATACATTGTGAATGTTGAGTATGTTACAGA
This sequence comes from Camellia sinensis, assembly GCF_055761805.1. Taxonomy (NCBI): domain Eukaryota; kingdom Viridiplantae; phylum Streptophyta; class Magnoliopsida; order Ericales; family Theaceae; genus Camellia; species Camellia sinensis. The sequence continues at coordinate 38,936,333 of NC_138961.1, read as the reverse complement.
GACACAAGTTAAATTTGAAGCATTACATATGTTATTTAAGCTTTGGAAATGTAAACTTGTCATAAGCATTGAATATGTTTGGAAACACGAGATCTATGTGTTGAAATGTGTTAAATCTTGGAATACGCATATTGGTAATATATGTTGTGGATTTGTTCTCTTGTGAAGAGATGGAATGACCGGTAGATGGGTCACGGTGATAAAATTGATTTATTATTATTGTTGGGATTGGTTTAATCATGGCTTAAAATACCTGCTTTAAGATTTTGGGGATGAAATTTCCTAAGGTGGGGAGGTTGTAGCACTTGTGTTCTTTAAAGCTTTTGGTAAGTGTATTTGAACCCTTTATTCTATTTTCACTACAACAAAAAAGTGTTTTTACGGCGCGCAGTGCACGCCGTAAAAACCCTTCTACAATGTGTAGTGCGTATCATATTATGACCAGTCATGGAAAGTCATTCACTTTCAACGACATGCTTCGTACGCCGTTAAAAACTATTTAACGGTAGATTTTGTACGTCGTCGTTCCTTTTTCTACAACATGGTATAGTACGCCGTTAAAAACTATTTAACGGCAAATTTTATGTGTCATTGTTACTTTTTCTATGACTACTTTTGCACGTCGTTAATTGGTGAGACAAATAACGACACTGATTGCACGTCATAAAATATGTAATACAACGACTTATTATGCTTGCCGTAGAATATACGGCTTTTTTATTTTTATTTTTAAATTCAGCAGGTTCTATTTGACCAATTTTCTACAATCTAACAAATATTACAAACAAGCATCACAAAACATTGATCAACCACCAAAATATTGTTTGAAACATCAAAAAGAAACTATATCTATAAATTATAAACATTCAACAATTGTCTATACATTCTAAACATTCGAAAACTATATCCTTAAATTTTAAACTGTACAAATAGTTTAAACCATCCAAAACTATGCATATCTAACTTTCTAAACATATCAATAACTATTAAGAGATTATTTAAAACTACCGACAACAGTTCCTATAGTAGTTGCAGTTGCAGCTGCAGCTGTAGCAAATTCACTTGCTCTTATCACAGGGACGAGGGTGCCCAATGTATGTGTTAAGGCATCTAAACCCGCGGCAATAGCTGGAGCAACTAACCCTGTAGCATTTCTTGTCTGAATAAGAAAGGAAACTTTACATAAATACAAAAACCAATGACTCAAGGACAAAAATATACCTTGAGGTATTAAGAAATGATCAAGAAATTTTAAAACATCAACAAAACATTTTCAAAATTAATAAGATAATTCAATGGCACCATAAAAGCAATGTCACAATGAAAAATTAGCAAATTACTTAAATGTATGTAATAATATTGATATGACAAACTCACCAACGGGTCTAAGTTCAGATTAGATGCAAAGGATTAATAGAGTATTCTCTGCAAACAATTCCCACTGGATGACAAATTCTCCATGAACTGAAATCAAAGTTCAAGAAATAACCACTAAACCTCAAATGCAAATCAAGAACAACTACAAAATCATCACATTTTCCTACAAAGGTTATAAAATTCATCCCCGTAGACCACACAAGCATGCTCATTGATCTCATAAATTACCAAATTTCATAAAGATGATAAATTTCTTCTTCTTTTTTTGGGTTTAAAATGCTTTTATTTTCTTTTTTCTCCTCTTTTTGATGTACACAAGTATATATGTGTAAGTATATATACGTTTGCACTTTATAGTTCTTGAGTAATATTTGTTTTGTGATGCATATGAGACAAGGTAAAAGAAAATCTATTTTTTTTTTGTGAAATTAATGAATTATAGAAATGGTAATCCAAATTTAAAACTTGTCAAGTGCTAAAAAAATTCATTACCTGAACTAGCATGTCAAAAATCTATATTGAACAAAACTTCCTTTTTGCTAAACTCCTTGCGTTTCTAGTTTTCTCTTTCTGCCTTCCTGAACAAAACTTTCAAAATAATATCACCCAGTTAACTACATGAATAATTTAATAAGATAATGGAGGAAAGGGTATTTATTCATATGATGGAGGTAAGACTTTAAATATTTCTACTAGGATTACATATCATGTAAGTTAGTAAGATAAAAGCAAATTTATTTTTATTAAGAGTTCAACTTCTTAAAATTGCTGGCAAAAACATCAAATCTCTATTTATGGCTCGATGCATACAAATTTCATTCGGTAAGGAACAGAACATGGTTCACCATTTTCTGACAACAGAAAAAAAATCTCAACTTTCAATAAGCCTTAACACAGGTTCCATTTATTTTGTATCACATAGTTTGCAAAATTTCGGGGGGAAAAAAAGTCCTCAACCTTACCTAAAAAAATTAATGAAACTACTGAAGTAAAATAAGAATCAAAAGGAATTTGGAATTCCGAACCAAAGTGGTTAATTTGTGCTTCTAAAATGGCGTCACCCCACTGTTCGAAGACGAAGACATTACTGGGAGAATTTCAGTCACAGAAGCCATGGCACTCAAAGCTACCTTGAGAACATCCTGTGAACACCCTGGTTTTACAATAGTTCTGTCACGCCCCACTTTTTATTACTCGAAGTCATTACCAAATTCATTAACTTAATTCAATTTCAAGGATAACATGCAGAAATAAACTTATACATTCAATCCGTAGAAGTGATTAACAATACTCTCATTTGTATGCAAAGTAAATATTACATGTGCATACTTAATAAATTTCCCTTGGGCTTACATCACTTAAGGTACAAGAAGAAGGGTGTAACCCTTTTACAACAATGGCATTCCGCCAACATAACTAACGCCCCGTGGCCAGTAAACAAGTAGATCCCAAACTTGCAGCTCAACCTGCTTAATACCTAAAAAAGATTCAACAACGTGGGATGAACATATAGTCCAGTAGGGAACTCAACATGATCCTCAACAATAACAACTCACAGATAGCTATGATCATGAACACTCATTCTCATACTAGAATAGTAATGTGACAGTTTATACAGAATATATATATATATATATATATATATATGAACTTTTCTTGAAAACAACCGTTTCATTCAACGCTACAAGTGGTTTGTCTTTCCTTTTTCCTTTCATTAACCACTATTCCTAATCTTTCATAACATTAACAAATACTTAGGAAGTAATCTCACTAAGCCCAATACCCTCTTCCATTTCCTATACATACTCAGATGTACCTTTTCAAACATGTTTATCTATAAAACATTCGTTCTCCTCCACACTCTCCAAAAGACAAAAATGACATTTTGGTTCATTTCCATTACTATCATAACTATACATGCATATCTTTGTAAAAATATAAATTTACAACCCACCAACATGTATACAATCAACCAATGGAGTAACTCGGTCCTCCGAACTGTAACCAATCAAAATCCATGATATTTTCAGTTACAACGAAACAACAACAATCCCATTTCACTCTACTAGCTATGTGCGTAGTAAGCCAACAATACACCCCACTCAACAACATTAACAACAAGCCAGTTTACCAGGCGCTAGCTGGAGGGGTATGGTACCTTCGATTATTAGCGCAGCAAGCCAGTTTACCAGGCGCTAGCTGGAGGGGTATGGTACCTTCGATTATTAGCGCTGTCAGTTCTCCAGGCGCTAGCTGGAAGGGTATGATACCTTTGATTCTAAGCGCGGGGCATAACACCAACAATCACAGCATATCAAGGCATAACCAACATGTATAATGCATATACATAAACTATCAAGACACCAGCAATGTGTTAAAGTATATGAACACATGACTATCTCCTTCCGAGCAAATATACATATATATAATGTATCCAGCACTTCATCGCATACGGTGTTCAATTAATCAATGGCAAAATGCAAACCCGACAATTCTACACAACCGTGTCATCCTCCACCGATGACCAAGGACAAAACCTCTAGATGCATATGGTTAGTACATCTATTAAAAGACTCAAATATCATGAATCACAAACCCAACAACAATATTAACATGGTAATTAAAGAAACAACTTCTACATGTGTGTTCAACACTCAAGACACAACAATCCAATTCTCAAACTTATTTCGAAAACACTTCCCTCATTTTCACAAAAACGATTCTATTCCTTTTTGTTATCACAAAACCAACTCCACTAATCTTGTTTCCATAAAATCAACTCCAAAGCCATGGTTAATCCTTTAGGTATTAACACCCTTACCACACTCATTTTGACAAAAGAGATTTACACACAATGGTCAACAAACCCCCATTATAATTTACCCAACCAAAATATAATTTAGGGCTTTTCTTTTATTAACTACAACATGCTAATTTATATTCTAATTAGCCAAGACAACCATCAATGAATCCAAAACCATTCTCCACACAACCAACCCTAGGTTTATTTCATGATTTTCAAACAAATCCAACATGATACAATTTTCATGCAATACAAAAATTACGACATGTCCATCTATAGATGGAGTATTGAAAAAGAACAAGGAGAATCCCTACCTCAAATGGAGAAGATGACCCGAAATCAAAGTGCTCCAAATCCCAAATTTCTTGGATCACAACGAAGCTCTCGAAGATCAACACATTACTCACAAAGACCCAAGGTGAGGAAAACACTCTAGCTAGATCAATCCTAAGAGAGAAGTTAGGTTTTAGAGTGAGGTGCTCTCCAATGGCTTTTTCAGAAAAGTAAGAGAGAGAAAGGAGATCAAAAAGTGATTCAAAAAGCTGAATCTCGGTGTGTTATACAGGTCGACCCGCTCGAGCGTCGAACTCCCTGCTCGAGCGTCACTCACAGATTCCCGCTCTAGCGCCAAAACCCCCCGCTCGAGCGGCGGATACCACCAACCAGAAGTTTTGCAAAACAGGTCCCCGCTCGAGCGTCAAACCTCACGCTCCAGCGTCCAACACTAAAGAGGAAGTACAGGGAAGGTGATTTTCCCGCTCGAGCGCCGAAACCCCCGCTCGAGCGGAGAGGCCAAAAACTGGGCAAAGATTCTAAGTTTTAAAACACAACCAACATAACCCAACAAGTCCAACACAACCCAAAACTCTAAGATAAAGAGTAAGGGACAGAAAAGAGAATGAGACAACAACAACAAATCTACGGAACCGAGTCCGGATTACGGTTCAATAACAACAGGGAATATCGGGGTCGCTATAGGTTCACACCACCAAAAAACAAAAAAAGATGAGACACAAATAACAAACATGAGGATAAATGGAAAAATGAGATACAGTCAAATGAAAGGATAACATCCCACAGCTATCATGTCACAGTCCAATGTCATTCTAAACATGGGCATCAGTCCCTTGTCCAAGTCGGTAAGGTTTAACTTCCACTCCCCTGGGCTTAGCTTATTCTAAATGACCAACCAATTATGTGAGGAGCGTTCGAGCAGTTTATTCAATTAGAAGCTCTTACAAGTGCTATTTCAGTTTTCATTCCTTGGATTGGCAGATTGGAAAGCCATTTTTCAATCCTCACTATCTATGCTAAATGAGATCATATGCCTTTGGAAAGAAAACAAGAGAGATAACACATGAAGTAAGCTTCAAATTTATGCTAAAAGATACACAAAAATCAATTGGGGAAATATCAGAATTGGGGAAAAAATAAAAAATAAAAAACCCAATGGCATAACACATTGTTGAAATTAGTCAAGTCCTTATAAAGGAAAACCTCAAATAAAAATGAATATTTGAAAAATTATGCACACTTGTTTGACAAGAGAAGACTAGCAAAGTTGAAATAATATTTTCAGCAAGAGTATAAATCTCTTTTCCCAATATCAAGAATAAATATATGATTCACCAAATGATATAAAAGTAAGCCAAGCATTTCAAAATCATATGTCCACAAAGAGATTGATGCACCTAGTAGCAACTTCAAGAAGCTTTAGGTGACCATGTAAAGGATTACATGAACCAGATAAAATTATCTTCCTTTCTGTATCAGAAGTATGTGTCTCTGCGAAACATTTTCTTCATAAAGAAGAATAAACATAAGATGAAGAGTCATTTGAAAGTAAATCCAACCCAAGGGTTAAACCATACCATTTGAAAAGGGATAAACCTTAAAGCATATTTCCCCACTTATAAGCTGCTCTAATTCTTTATCTTCATCAAAGTGCTTTACACATTCATCAGGATCTTCAGATTCAGTCAATTCTGAAACAAATGTTGTTGGAACTTTGCAAGCATTTGCAATTACCTGTAACCAAAAGATAGTTCAACAAGTTAAGGTATTAGTGGCTTCATAAAAAATCAAAAACACCAGAAAAGGTAAAATAAAAAATAATTGGAAACATATTTTTAAAATAACGGAATAGATATTGACATTCATTGAGCTTATTATTTGGACTATGTACTGCTATGCCGAAAGATAGAAGTACAGATAACATGAATAGTCCCCAATGTTGACAATTGAGGAGTGGGTTGCTGCAAATGACTATAAAACCAAATAATTGGAAATCATCAATGCTGGATAAATATTAATTTGGCTAGATACTCATTCTCTCACCTCAGTATAACTAACAAGAATACCATTCAACTATTGGGTACTTAAAGGCCAAACATTTTGACAAGTTATTGTAGACACCCCATTTTTGACCGTCCTCAAGACTTGGACGTCACCGTTTGAACACTCGGTGATTATCCATGTTTATGTTCGTTTGGAGTTCCCGGAGGTCTCGGCTCGCGTGCCTTGCCTCAGGATCTCCGAACTCGACCGTTTAGTGTCTGGTTTTGCACCAAACACTTGTATCCTGCCCTTGAGAGGCAAGGTGGGGCTTGTAGACCATCCCCACCCTTCACCGGCAGTGGCTAGATGCCACCGGCTGGTTTTTGCTGCCACCGGCAATATAGTTTGCCGGCCGGCACTATTTGTTGCCGGTCAGCACTATTTTGTGCCGGTCGGCACTTTGTTTGGCCAAGATGGCATTTTTTGCCGGCCGATTGCTGTTCATCTGCTTTTACAGATATTTTTGGACAGCTGTATTGCTTTTGCTCCCCTCCATACACGTGTATGGAGGGATCTCCCTCTTACAAAGCTTGTCTTGTAAGCTTTACAAGAGGCATATAGAGGGAAGCTCTCTCTAAGGAAAAGAGGAGAGGCTTAGACATTTTTGAGAGAGAAAATACAGAGGAGAGCTCTGGTTTTCTAGGGTTAGGGTTAGACATACACAACCTATCTCTCTTTTCCTCTCATTTTTGCACACTAGGTGTTTTGTGTCTCATTATTGCACACAAACACCTAGTGTTTCACCTTCCTCTAGGAGCTGAGGTTCTAAAGAGTGTGTTTTGAAGTTTTGGTCTTGGATTCAAGCTCAAGGAGGCCATTGGAGCATCTTTGTTGAAGAAGGCATCAAGGGTGAGAAACTAGTCCATTTTTCCCCCTTTTTTGCATCAATTTTATACCTATCTTAGAACTGTTTTTGTGATTATTGTATAACATAAAAAAGTTCTATTTTTAAGCCCTCTTTATTGTTTATTAAGAGTGTTTTGTTGTTTGAGGGGTGTTGACCACCCTTAGGCCTCAAAAGGCCTCATTTTGAGCCATTTTGTGCTAGCTCCGGGATTTTGGTGTTGAGGTCTCTTTACCACTGAAATCTTGAGGGATTTCAGTGGTGAAGATGATGCTTTGAAGTCCCAAGAAGGAGAGGGCCACCCCCTCTCCTTGTTGTCCTTGAAAAGGACCTATTTTGGCCTCTTAAGGAAGCCTATGCTTGAGTGTGTGTTAAGCATATTTGGTTTGTTTTTCATGCTTATATATCCATGATATAACATGATTTAAAGTTGGTTTTGGAACTCCATGCATGTTTAGCATAGTTGCCATGTAATGCCATGTTTATGCCTTAATGTGCCTTAGGTTGTTAGCCTTTGTTGGAGCATGTTTTAGGCTTGCATTTGTGAAGTTTATGTGCTTATTTTGCCATGTTTTAGCTCTGTCCATAGTCGTTTGGGTTGATCTTTGCATGCATTATATAGCTCATTTGTATTTGGGCTTGTTGGCCTTGAGTATGTGCATGTGTAGCATGCCATCTTTGCATTGTTTTGGTGATTTGGGATCATTCTACATGTCATTTCAGTCCCATTTCCGTGCTTGTTGGATTACCTTGCATATCTCTTTAATGCTTTGAAAGCATATGTTGCAATGCTCCATGTTTTGGCCATGATGTATGCCTTTGAATTTGGGCCACTTAGATGCCATCTAAGGAGTCCTTTGGCCTTGTTTTAACATGCTAAAAATCTGTTTTTGGTCGCTTAATGCATGCCATGTTTGGTCATGTTAAGTGTAGTTCAATGCCTTATTGATTTGCTTTGAACACTTAGACTATTCGTTGCATGTTTTGGCTTGATTTGTTGCTTGGTTTGGCACCAGGTATTAGCATGATTTCAAAGCTTATAATGCATGCTAATTGCTCTTGTTTATCCCTTTCAAGTGTGCTTGAGGGTTGTTTAAATTGTGCCCAAGAGTAGGCCTTCCATCATGTGTATGTGTGCATGTGTTTTGGCTACTGTTTTAGGCCTTTTTAGAGTTGCCTAATTCATGTTTAAGTCCATCTTTGCACTCATTTGTATTGCCATATGCATGCTTGTATGCTTGCATGAGTTAATTGCCATGCCATGTTGCATTCCTAGCTTGTATGCCTAGGTTGCATTGCATTTTGCATGCATGCCTTGTTCCTTGAATTGGTGATAGGAATTGGGCCTAATTTGTTTGATTGGTTTGCATTGCATTTGAAACCAAAGTTGCATACTTGGTTCCTTGGGCCATCATGCATGGAAATGCGTGATTGGTGGTCCGAGAACCGAGGCACATGTCCCTTTGAGTCATCACAATGATAAGAGACATGGTTGGTGCATACATGCCTTGAAATATGCTGCCATGCCTTGTTTTGCCCTCTGTTGCTGTGAGTTGCAGGTTCTGCAGGAATACTCTGCCGACCGGCAGTGTAATGTGCCGACCGGCACCATTTTCTCTGCCGACAGGTTCAATTTTGTGCCGATGGCCATACAACACTGCCGGTGGAAGTTTCATTCAGCCGGTGATGATCCCCTCTGTCCAAGGATGTAGTCCTGAGGTTTTGACAGCCTCCAGAGGAGGAAAGGGAGGAAAACAGAGGCAGCTTGCGCATGGTGGCGCGTTTCCCGAGACGTTTTCCTGCTGTAATTAATTTATTTAATTTGTTAATTAGATTAGGCAATTTGTAATATTAATTAGCTTGCGTAGTTAATTAGTTTGTAATATTTATTCAGTCCCTCCGAGCGAGGGCAAATCTGTAATAAGTGTGCGTGAGTGTGTGTATGTCTTCCAACCTCACGTCTTTCTTCCCTTTTATTTACCTGCTTATGATGGTAGATTAGGGCACATTTATTTCAGCATACCTTATGCTATGCATGTGTGCATCCATGCATTTGTATTGCATGCATTAGGCTCGGTACATCACGCTAACTGCATCAGTATTTCAATTCAAAAATTGAATATGTGTTAATTGTGCATTTTCACATGACATGTCTAGGATTAGCCGAGCCTATCTTAGCGACATTTTGTATGCGATGCATTAGGCACTTAACATGGACTTGGATCATGCATGTTTGCTAACAAGTTCTTGGTTTTGGCATGGAGTACTATGTAAGTATTTTAATGCTTTAGCATATCGCATGAGTATGAATGTTGCCATGATAGCATGCTTAACATGTGGCTAGATGCTTATGTGTTAAACTGTTTTGAATGCCTGTGGGTGAAGGCTGGATTGTTTGAGTTGGAAAAACTCGTTGAAATCCGTATTTTAGCCTACTTGCGAGTAGCAAATTCCAAAGCATTTTCAAACCAAACGGATATGCAATGTTTATTTCCAAATTAGGCAATCTAGTCTATACTTGTTTGCCGCGCGCATAACATAGTAATGCTAGGCTAATAATTGGATTAAGAACACATAACGTTTTCAAAATTGGATATCATGGTTAGTAGAGGCCGGTCTTCGGACCGGGCGAAAGGGGGTGCTCATAGCTGACCTTCCCCGATCGTACCCAAGCTCCCGAGCCGAGACAACTCCGGTGATGACGGACATGTGGCCTTCGGCACCGAGTCAGGGTTTCCTAAATTTCCCCATTTTAAAATATTTAGGTGGCGACTCTGTATCTGGCAAAGCAGTCCATGTTTGGCACTACTTTTTCAAAAATCTGTTTCTCAAAACGATTTGCCAGATTTGGACTCTTTGGTTCGGATTAAGAACCGTGACACAAATCGAGTCCGAACTGTAGCAGTAGCATCGAGGCCCCACGCGGGCGCTGTTACAGTTATCAACAGGTTCTCTCTCTTTTTCTTTTTTGGAAAAAAGAAAAAAGTAGTAAAAATAAAAAATAAAATTGGTTACCCCCATCTTGCCTTCACCATTCCAGATGTCTTCCTCTTGCCCATAGTCATTAAGTCTTGACATTGCCTTTTCATTTCAGCTTGCTATTCATAAAATACGATCACATTTATACTCCCAAACAGCAGGGGAACATGACAAAATAGCTGGACTAGGGTAGTGAACAATTATATCATGATATATGGTGTCACATATGAAATATGCATGACTAAGAAAATACTAAAATAGAGTTGGCAGCTGACCCAAATGGCTAGGTTTTTGTTGTGCAACGCAAGGTGTGATAATAAATTCTACGTTTTTTTCATGGAACTTCCTAAAATTTGAGAAGTGCAAAACTTGCCAAAATCCATACATAACACCCATGCATTACAAATCAAGACAGCTTCCCCATCTTATCCATGTGTTGGCCCTAAAAATCACCTTCTTCAATTAGAAAGAACAGTGGAACATTTCTATCTCAAGTTTATCAGTAACCAAATATATGAAAGTGGCATTACATGTCATATACATTAAAATTTGGGTATTACAACTTCATTACATCTTAATCTTTTACAACATATGCAAATCCATGCACATTAATTACACATAATAAAATATATATAAACATAAATATCATATGATCTACCTTTAAATGAGAGTATGTTTAGGATTCAAAGCAACTACATATGCCAAAGAACACAGAAAGCTACATTTAACAGCATAGTAGATAGCAATGCCTGGAGATGTGCTTGTTACGAGATGTAATAATATAAATCATATATGCAGACTAACAGGATGCAATAATATAAATTATGCAGCTATGGGGTTCATATAAATTTACTACTTCAACATTGTTAGGGACAAAGAAAAAGGGAAAAAAGAAAAAAGAAAAGGCAGGTCAGAAAAGATATTCTCTAGAGAATATGAATTTAGTACAACAAAAGTCAAATTACAAAAACAAAAAAGGAAAAATACTTTACGTATCAATTTTCATCTCTTTTGCAATCCTTGTGTCATGACCCGAACCCGCCCCCGTGGGTTAAGGACATAACCGGCCAGTAATCATGAGACGGCCTCAAACCAAACCGAACGTATTTTAACAGAGTTAATAGGGGCCAAACGGAAGCAGTTCAAAACTTTCTCCGTAGAGCTGTGCTTACATGGCACATCCAAACAACCAAACACATATACATTAATAACTCACAACAGAAATACAGTACCATAAGTTCTGTACAAACAGGATCATCCAAAAACTAAGTCAACCCATGAAAACTATATACAGACATATGCAAAGTCCTCGCCAACATGACAAAAATAACATACCATAACAGAAAGGCGAAGACGAGTCTCGTGCGTGAGACACTAGGGCTGACTCTCCAAAACTTGATTGTTCCACACAGACTTCACTGGGGCTGGGTCTGGACCTCTCTTGGCTCACCTGCAAACACATGAACGAGCGTGAGCGATAGCCTAGTGAATAATATCAAATAAGAATATATAAACAATATATAGAACAACATACTGCGAACGGCCTTGGGCCTAATTCACATTTTTATTTAACATTTATATACACAATTTAAGTCAAATGACTGTGGTTTCAAACATATTGGCCTTTGGCTCATTTAACTTTCATTCCTGTCAAAACGGCCTCTGGCCCATCCATTCATGTCAAAACAGCCTTCGGCCCATCCATTCATGTTGAAACGGCCTTCGACCCATCCATTCATGTCAAAACGGCCTTCGGCCCATCCATTCATGTCATATCAAACATTTGTCCATAATTCAAACCGATAACTTATAAGGCTTATAAGAAATAAGCAATTGGACAAATGATGAGTTTCAAATATCGATATTACTCACTATGATCAGCTTGTGGATTTGCCCTGGAGGTTGATCCTACACATTATATAGCAAATAAGGGTCACAACCGATTCAATCTGTTCTTTAATTCACATATTCCTCTTTAGGCTCCATTCTTATCTCTTTAACTCAATTACAATGCTTAATGCATGCCTAAGAGTGCTTGCAAGTGAAAGAGAACGGAAAGCGAAACACAGAATACACTTTCAAAATTTCAGAAAGCAGGGTCCCCGCTCGAGCATGGACTTCCCTGCTCGAGCGGACCCATGAGGTCTGCAAAAGTACTGGTTATGTCATTTTTATGCTCGAGCGTGGAACTTGGACGCTCGAACATAAGTCCATCCTACATAGCTCCCCGCTCGAGCGCGGACTTCCCCACTCGAGCGGACATCATGGTCTGCATAAAATACTGGGAGAACGAAATTCACGCTCGAGCGGCGGTTTTCCCGCTCGAGCGGACATCAAATTTCTGGGTTTTCCAGAATATGTTCTTGAGCTCAAATTCAACATTTCAACCACATTTATTGCATATAGTGGCTCAAATCTCACATATGCTTGTACTAACACGGTACCAACAACAAATTACAACACAATGGAGTTCAATTTCATGAATTGATCACATGCATGCCCTAAATTAACTCAAACTCATGCATCCAAGGTTCCCATTTTTAATAAACAACATGCATGCCCATTTTGAATTTCATTTTCACTTCTAATGATGCAATTAGTGCTCATTCCCATGAAACTCAACAAAAACATGCTTGCATGTGGGATTACACTTCCAATCTTTTGTAATTTACAATTTACATGCTAGATTTTGTGATTCCATAGGTACTCTTTACATGCATGCACATATCAAGCTTTCATTCCAACAAAACCAACTCAACTCATGCTCTTGGTTACAATCAAACCTTGAACACACAAGATTACACATTAAACTCATGAATTCAAGAATCAATTGCTTACCGAGAAGCCTAATCTATGGTTAATTCTTGAACTAGACTTCAAATATCCAAGCTTGAGTCAAAATTGCACAAGTCTCCCCCTTCTATCCCCATGGCCGGCTCTCTCTCTCTCTCTCAAGGAACCAAAATCAGATTTTTGAGTTCAAAAGAGGCAATGAGAGTGTATATGGCCTCACACGTAAGGCCCCACTAACTATTATTTAATAACATTAAATAATTGGGCACTAAATCATCAGTTTAATCAATTTAATTCGGCCCGAATCGATTTTCAATTAAATTTCACCGTAGGCTCTAAAGATTACTCTAATCACAATGGTGCGATCAATTTCGGGTTCTGTGGCCGATAAGGCCCTTAATTTAATTTCCAAAGCAGATAATGAAACAGATATTCCTACGGTGAACAGATAGAAATTCAAAACCACATATTTTCACACAATGGCACATGAAATCATATTAAACACATAATCATACTCAAATTAAGGACCAATTAGCATACTACGGAATAGGGGCATCACACTTTTCCCCCCTTTAGGAAGTTTGGTCCTCCAAACTTAATTTACCTTCGTCGGGAAATAAATGTGGATAGCGTAGTCGCATTTCCTCCTCTTTTTCCCATGTAGCATCTTTCCCATAGTGTTCTTTCCATTCCATTTTCACCATTGGGATGGACTTGCTTCTCAATTGTTTCACTTGCCGATCAACAATTCGTTACAGCCATTCGGCATATTCCATATTTTCGTCAATAACTACCCGGTGATAATCAATCACATGAAACGGGTCTCGAAGGTAACCCCTCAACATCGACACATGAAATACATTTTGGATTTGCTCAAATCCCAGTGGCAAAGCAACTCTATAGGCAACTGGACCAAGCCTTTCCAAAATCTGGAACGGCCAAATGTAACGGGGCGATAACTTGCCCTTCTTTCCAAACCTGACTTGGCCTTTCATCTGAGAAACACGGATGAACACATGGTCACCAACCTCATACTCAAGAGGTTTTCTCTGAATATCTGCATAATTCTTATGTCGATCCTGAGCTGTTTTGAGCCTTTGTCGAATAGTCTTAATTTTCTCGGTAGTGTCTTGCACAATTTCAGGCCCAAGTAAAGCCCTATCCCCGACTTCTATCTAGCAACTTGGTGATCTACACATTTTGCCATACAAAGCCTCGTATGGTGCCATACCGATGTTGGAGTGGAAGCTGTTATTATAAGCAAATTCTGCAAGTGGCAAATAGTCTTCTCAGCTCCCCTTAAAATCCAAAGCACACATCCGAAGCATATCTTCCAAAGTCTGTATTGTTCGTTATGATTGCCCATCTGTCTGCGGGTGGAATGTAGTACTGAATCTTAGTTCTATCCCCATAGCTTCCTGCAAACTCTTCCACAATCTAGATACAAATTTCGGATCTCTATCCGACACAATAGATACCGGAACTCCGTGTAAACGGACAATCTCATCAACATAAATAGTAGCCAATCTATAAGCATTAAACGTAGTTCTAACTTGCAGAAAATGTGCAGATTTAGTCAGTCTATTAACTACAACCCAAGTAGAATCCATACCTCGAGAAGTCCGAGGTAGGCCCATAACGAAATCCATAGTCACATGTTCCCACTTCCATTCAAGAATAGGGAGAGGTTGAAATAGACCGCCTGGTTTCTGATGTTCAGCCTTAACTTGCTGACACTGAAGACACTTGGACACATATTCTGCAATCTCTTTCTTCATTTTAGGCCACCAATAGGTTTGTTTCAAATCCCGATACATTTTATTGTTACCCGGATGCATAGTAAAAACGGATCTGTGGGCTTCATCTAAAACCCTCTTCTTTAGTTCCGGAATGTTTGGGACACACATTCGGTTTTGAAATCTCAACACTTCATTTACAATACTAAACTCTGCTTTCGAACTTGTCTGGAATTCATCAATCACTTTCTTGAGGAATTCATCCTCTTTCTGTTTCTGCTTAATTTCATCAATGATTGTCGGCTCGGCTGTAATAGCGGCTATCAATCCGCCCTGTTCACATATTACCACTTCAATTTCAAATTTCTCAAAATCTTGCAAGATCTCTCTCTGTTCAGTGAGCAAACAAGCCATGCTCCCTATTGATTTTCTGCTCAAGGCATCAGCAACTGTGTTAGCTTTCCCGGGGTGATACTGAATCTCTAAATCATAATCGTTTATTAGTTTAAGCCATCTCCTCTGTCGCATATTTAACTCCTTCTGCATAAAGAAGTATTTCAGGCTTTTGTGATCCGTGTAGACTTCACACTTTGCCCCATACAGATAATGCCGCTAGATTTTCAAAGCAAAAACGACTGCGGCCAATTCTAGGTCATGTGTTGCGTAGTTTTTCTCGTGCGGTCTCAACTGTCGGGAGGCATAAGCAATAACCTTTTTGTTCTGCATTATCACACAACCCAAACCTTTATAAGATGCATCACTAAAAATTACAAAATTTTCCATACCCGACGGTTGTGTCAACACTGGTGCAATGGTCAATCTCGTTTTCAACTCATGAAAGGCAGCTTCTCTTTTGTCATTCCATTCAAATAATTGCCCCTTGTGAGTCAGTTGGGTAAGAGGTACAGCTATCTTGGAAAAGTTTTTCACAAACCTCCTGTAGTACCTGGCTAAGCCCATGAAACTGCGAACCTCTGTTACATTTGTTGGTGTAGGCCAATTCACAATCGCCTCTATTTTCTACGGGTCTACTGAAATTCCCTTCTTGTTGATCACATGCCCTAAGAAAACAACTTCATCCAACCAAAACTCACATTTCTTTAGTTTAGCAAATAATTTCATTTCCCGAAGTATTTGTAATACCGTTCTCAAATGATGTTCATGTTCATGTTCAATTTTATCTTTAGAATATATCAAAATATCATCAACAAAACTACAACAAATTTGTTAAGGTAGGCTTTAAAAATTCGGTTCATTAGGTCCATAAATGCCGCCGGAGCATTAGTCACTCCAAATGGCATAACAAGAAACTCAAAATGTCCATACCTTGTTCTGAATGCGGTTTTCTCAACATCCTCTGCCTTAACTTTCAGCTGGTGATACCCGGATCTCAAATCGATCTTAGAAAACACCTGTGATCCCTGTAACTGGTCAAATAAGTCATCAATACAAGGTAGGGGATATTTGTTCTTTATTTTTACCTTGTTCAATTATGATAATCGATGCACAGGCGTAGGGTTCCATCATTCTTTTTCACAAACAGTACAGGCGCACCCCAAGGTGAAGTGCTAGGTTGGATAAACCCCTTGTCAAGTAGGTCTTACAACTGTGATTTCAGTTCTTTCATTTTAGCAGTAGCGATTCTATAGGGAGTTTTAGAAATGGTCTGGGTGCCTGGCACAATCTCAATAGTGAACTCTATCTCCCTATCTACCAATTCCCCTGGTAATTCATTTGGAAACACATCTGAAAATTCTCTAACAATAGGGATATCATTCAATTCAATATTCACAGATTGTTCAGATAACACAGCACAAATAACCCTGGCACCTCTTCCTGATCAGTTTACACGCTTTCATTGCAGATATCAAATAAGGTGGAGGCACTACCCCATTACCCACAAAACACAATCTCTTTATGTTCTGGTGGTTTAAATACAACTCGTTTTGTCACACAATCAATGGTGGCACAATACTTGGTCAACCAATCCATGCCCAAAATTATATCAAAATGCCTAAAGTTCAAGGGCAGCAAATCTACATATAGGATAGCATCCTTAACACGCATATCATAAAACCGGTATATAGATTCACACAATACAGATTCCCCAGATGGAGCCGACACACATAGCAGATATGACAATAATTCTAAAGGTCTATTCAGTCTAGATGCAAATGCATATGTCACAGAAGAGTGTGTGGATCCAAAATCAATTAATACAAAAGCATCCTGATTACATATAGAAATAGTACCCGAGACAACTGCATTGGCATTCCGTGTATCGCCCGGAACAAGCGCAAAAACTCTCCCCTATCTCACGGTATGCCCGGTGGAAGCGGATCTCAAAGTATTTCCCGGTTTCGGGATTGATACAGTGGAACTAGCAGCTATTTTTCCCCCATTCTGATTACAATCTCGAGCCATATGTCCTTGTTTCCCACATTTGAAACAGGCTCCTGACACACGGTAACAAACTCCACGATGCTTTCTGTTACAAATATTGCACATGGGAGCTGTGTCTCGGGAAGAATTTGAAGTATTTGAGGAGCCCGTATTTTGCTTTTTCGAAAATTTCTTCTTCGAAAAGAAGCCTTGCCTTTTGTTACTTTTCCAGTCAGTTGTTGACTTGGTCTATCTAGCTATGTTAGCCTCCGATATGATAGCCCTATCTAGCATCCCAATGTAGGTCTCCAGCTTCAAGACATTCACCCTCTCTAAAATGTCACTTCGAAGCCCACCTTCAAAATGCCTCGCTTTCTTGTAATCGGTATCAATCACATGAGGTGCAAACCTGGCCAATTCAGTGAATTTGGCCTCATACTCGGCTACAGTCATACTGTCTTGCCTTAGTTCCATGAACTCTGCTACTTTCCTATCCCGAACACATTGTGGAAAGTACTTGTCGTAGAAAATTTCCAAAAATTTTGCCCAATCAACATCCCTGTGGTTTTCTCACATTAACATCCACCATCTTCTTGCCTCGTCTTCTAGCATAAAAGTGGCTAGAAGCACTTTCTAGGTCTCCGTGCAAGGGAATACTTCAAACAATTTTTCGATACCAAGGACCCATGCTTAAGCTTTCAAAGGATCCAATCCTCCGTGGAACTATGGTGGTTTCATTTTCTTGAACTCTTTGGTGAGAGCTATGATTCGGTCATCATTCTGATTATCTGACACAGGAGGTGCCGGAGGTGGAGGTGCCGGATGTGGTTGTTGCCACTGTTGTTGCCACTCCTATTGCTGTCTCAAAGTTTCTACCATTTCCTGTATCAGTCTTTCCATTCTATCCAGTCTGGCAGTAGAAGATTCGTTCATCTCATCACCTCTTGTTCTCACCATCTGATTAAACTTGCATTATACTTTATACAAAAGATACATAGGTATGCATATACTAAGGAGCATACATCATCGAATAATTTGAAATGCAAGTAGTTCACAAACTTATAACACATAGTCATTCATATCAAAACAGTCAAGCATATTCTCGATGCTTCTGAGTTCATATTTATCACATGAATGCATCCTAGATCTTTTCAAGACGCTTATTGCTCTTTTGGACAAGTGTGTGAGTTATTAACTAGTGCTCTGATACCACTCTGTCATGACCCGAACCCGCCCCCGTGGGTTAAGGACATAACTGGCCAGTAATCATGAGACCACCTACGGTCTCAAACCGAACCGAAAGTATTTTAACAGAGTTAATGGGGGCCAAACAGAAGCAGTTCAAAACTTTGTCCGTAGAGCTGTGCTTACATGGCACATCCAAACAACCAAACACATATACATTAATAACTCACAACAGAAATACAGTACCATAAGTTCTGTACAAACAGGATCATCCAAAAACTAAGTCAACCCATGAAAACTATATATAGACATATGTAAAGTCCTCGCCAACATGACAAAAATAACATAGCATAGCAGAAAGGCGAAGACGAGTCTCGTGTGCGAGACACTAGGGCTGACTCTCCAAAACTCGATTGTTCTACACAGACTTCACTGGGGATGGGTCTGGACCTCTCTTGGCTCACCTGCAAACACATGAACAAGCGTGAGCGATAGCCCAGTGAATAATATCAAATAAGAAGATACAAACGATATGTAGAATAACATACTCCGAACCGCCTTGGGCCTAATTCACATTTTTATTTAACATTTATATACACAATTTAAGTCAAGTGACTATATGGTTTCAAACATACTGGCCTTTTGGCCATTTATCTTTCATTCTTATCAAAACAGCCTCTGGCCCATCCATTCATGTCAAAACGGCCTTCGGTCCATCCATTCATGTCAAAACGGCCTTTGGCCTATCCATTCATGTCAAAACAGCCTTTGGCCCATCCATTCATGTCAAAACTGCCTTCAGCCCATCCATTCGTGTCATATCAAATATTTGTCCATAATTCAAACCGACAACTTATATGGCTTATAAGAAATAAGCAATTGGACAAATGACGAGTTTCAAATATCGATATTACTCACAGTGATCGGCTTGTGGATTTGCCCTGGAGCTTGATCCTACACATCATATAGCAAATAAGCGTCACAACCGATTCAATCCGTTCTTTAATTCACATATTTCTCTTTAGGCTCCATTCTTATCTCTTTAACTCAATTACAATGCCTAATGCATGCCAAAAAGTGCTTGCAAGTGAAAGAGAACGGAAAACGAAACGCATAATACACTTTCAAAATTTCAAAGAGCAGGGTCCATGCTCGAGCGTTGACTTTCCCACTCGAGCGGACCCATGAGGTCTGCAAAAGTACTGGTTATGTCATTTTTACGCTCGAGCGTGGAACTTGGACACTCGAGCAGAAGTCCATCCTACATAGCTCCCCGCTATGCAGAAAGCCCACGCTCGAGCGGACATCATGGTCTGCAGAAAATATTGGGAGCACGAAATTCACGCTCGAGCGACGGTGTCCCCGCTCGAGCGGACATAAAATTTCTGGGTTTTCCAGAATGTGTTCTTGAGCTCAAATTCGACATTTCAACCACATTTATTGCATATGATGGCTTAAATCTCACATATGCTTGTACTAACACGGTACTAGCACCAAATTACAACACAATGGAGTTCAATTTCACGAATTGATCACATGCATGCCCCAAATTAACTCAAACTCATGCATTCAAGGTTCCCATTTTTAATAAACAACATGCATGCCCATTTTGACTTTCATTTTCACTTCTAATGATGCAATTAATGCTCATTACCATGAAACTCAACAAAAACATGCTTGCATATGGGATTACATTTCCAATCTTCCGTAATTTACAATTTACATGCTAGATTTTGTGATTCCATAGGTATTCTTTACATGCATGCACATATCAACCTTTCATTCCAACAAAACCAACTCAACTCATGCTCTTGGTTACAAACAAACCTTGAACACACAAGATTACATATTAAACTCATGAATTCAAGAATTAATTGCTTACCTAGAAGCCCAATCTATGGTTAATTCTTGAACTAGACTTTAAATATCCAAGCTTGAGTCAAAATTGCAAAAGTCTCCCCCTTCTATCTCTATGGCCGGCTCTCTCTCTCTCTCTCTCTCGGCACCAAAATCAGATTTTTGAGTTCAAAATAGGCAAAGAGAGTGTATATGGCCTCACACATAAAGCCCCACTAACTATTATTTAATAACATTAAATAATTGAGCACTAAATCGTTAGTTTAATCAATTTAATTCGACCCGAATCGATTTTTAATTAAATTTCACCGTAGGCTCTAAAGATTATGCTAATCACAGATCAATTTCGAGTTCTGTGGCCGATAAGGCCCTCAATTTAATTTCCAAAACAGATAATCAAACAGATATTCCTACGGTGAATAGATAGAAATTGGAAACGACATATTTTCACACAATGGCACATGAAATCATATTAAACACATAATCATACTCAAATTAAGGACCAATTAGCGTACTACGGAACAGGGGCATCACACCTTGCTTGATCCAATGCAGACAGACAATCTGTGTCAGGATTTTTCTTGCCATGTGAATCAATAGAAAGTATGTGTTATGTGTGTCTTTTTTTATTTTTGTGTAACTGATGAGTTTGGTACTGGCCAATATCAAGAACAAAACTTAATTTCTCAAGATAGAGGCCACCAATGCATATTTATAATTGAACTAACACGTAATGAATCTCATTGTTCTCCACTTCATGTCTTGTAATGCAAAATAAGTTTTTACATCTAATAAGGCACAACATGCACGTAAATACAACTGTCATATCTATTACAAAGTATGTTGTTTTGACTCTAAGGGTCTGTTTGAATATATGTGGATTAAAAATCAACAGATTTGAGGTTAAATGGATAAAAAAACAATTGAAGAAGATAAGTTGAGATAAAAGATATATATTACCTAGAAAGAAAATTCTTTATATGGTTTCAAATAACTAGTTTTATATAGTTATTTTAAATCCATCGTGATAAAACTATTTAAGTCAATCTTGAAATTCATAAGTAGACTATCATATCTAAAATTGAGTTATTATCCTTCAATGATTAAGGTCAAATCTCTTGATTTGAAATCCATATCTATCCAAACGCAGCCTAATAAAGTTCCACACCAAAATAAATAAATAAATATTAAACACCAAATCCCTTCCATCACAAGCCACAATCCAAACAAATCACAATCAAAACCCAAAATCAGATTAAACAACAACCACAAGTACCTGAAAGAGCTTGCTGCCTTCATTGATAGATCGGAGAATCTCTCTAATTGGCTTCGATTGGTGAAATTTAATAGTCCAGAAACCAATTCACCCAAGAAAATGAAATCAAATAAACTCAACAAATAAAAATATTTTTGAAAAAAAAGACTCATTCGAATAGAAGAGAGAGCATGGAGAGAGAGAGAGAGAGAGACCGATACAGTGATGCGGTTTGAGACCAGCCGTGGCCATCCTCCTTGCAAAAGCTTGTTGGTACTTCGACTTGTCGATTGAGTCGTGTTGTAGACTGGAACAACTGTAGAGTAATTGATTGATGGATGCATTAGAGGGATTTAAAGGAAGGCGATTCGATGGTTTGCAAATAGTGATGGGGCTTTTGATTTTGCTTTTGCTCTTTGTAGACACCCCATTTTTGACCGTCCTCAAGACTTGGACGTCACCGTTTGAACACTCGGTGATCATCCATGATTGTGTTCGTTTGGAGTTCCCGGAGGTCTCGGCTCGCGCGCCTTGCCTCAGGATCCCCGAACTCGACTGTTTAGTGTCTGGTTTTGCACCAAACACTTTTGTTTTGCCTTAGAGGGGCAGGGAATGCCTTGTGAGATATCTCCATACACCACCGGCAGTGGCTGGAGGCCACCGGCTGGTCTTTTTCTTCCATCGGCAATTTTGTTTGCCGGTCGGCACACTTTATTGCCGGTCGGCATAATATGTTGCCGGTCGGCACTGTTTTTTGCCGGAATAGCCTTTTTGGGCAGCCGACCACTGTTCCTCCACTTTATGGAGATATTTTGTGCCAGCTGTGATAGCTGGCACCAACTCCTTTCCCCTCCATACACGTGTATGGAGGGATTTCCCTCTAGCCAAGCTTGTTGAAGAAGCTTTGCAAGAGGGATCCTTATAAGAGGGAGGCTTTCCTCTTGGTTCTAGGTTAGAAAAACAGAAGCAAAATCAGCCTTTAGAGATATAGATACATATTATCTCTATACCTCTCTCCCTCTCCCTTCTTGTGTGTGTTTCTTGGCCCAAAAGGTGTGTTTTACCTTACTTTTGCACCATTACACACACCATTACACCTTAGTCCGAGATTGAGGGGCTTGGGGGAGTTGTTTCTTGAGTTTTGGACTGGTTTTGATCCAAAGAAGGAGGTTAGGCCATTTGTTCTTCAAGGGTTCTTCAAGGGTGAGCATCTTCCCTTTTATTCCCCAAACTTGCATTGATTTTCTACCTATTTTGTTTATTGTTTTGGCTCTTGTGTATAACATAAAAAAGGCTCATATTTTCCTGCTCTAACACTTTCATTAAGGTCACTTTGTGGTTAGATTGCAAACTCACCCTCATAGGCCTTGTTTGGCCTATTTTGGTGCCTTTTTGATAAGGTTTCGTTCACTTTAGCATTTTCATCTTTGATCACCAAAAATCAGTGTATTTTAGTGTCAAAAAAGTTGGTTTGAAGTCTTGCATAGGGGAGGGACACCCCTCTCCCTTTATGGTTTTGTTTCCTTTGCTTTTTGGGCTCAAAAGGATAGCATGTGTGCTTGTTGTTTCTTGGCTTCATTTCAGCACTTTTTTAGGCATCTTAGGTCTTACATAACCTCTATTTTTGGCTGGATTTGGCCCTCTTGTATGCTTGTGATATTTGCTTTGTATTGCTCCATCTTGCTTAAAAATACATCCCATGATTAGGCCATGATTTTTGTGTGTGTTGGCTTGGTTCCATGGAGCATTTAGCATTGTTTTTCCATGCTTAACATCTGTTGGTTATCAACTTGGTCATGCTTAGCATGTTTGTTAGAGTTGCTTTGTATTTTGGCTTGGAAGCTTTGGGCATTTTGACCTCTAGCATGCATGGTTGTGTTTACCCTCTTGATTTGGCATCATCTAGGGTCATATTTTAGTCCAAGAATCATGCTTACATGTGTGCATGCATGGTCTTTTTCATGTCTTGAGGGTGTGTCCTCTTATGCCTAAGAATGAGCCTTAGCGTATTTGCTTCATGGGGGATATCTTAGTTGCCATATTAGGAGCTTTTGGGGTCCTATTTTGCATGCATAGATTCTGTTTTTACTTGTCTTGATCATGCCATGAGTGGTCATGTCATTGAAGGTAAGTTGTCTCCTTGTGTGCCTTAGCTTTGGGACCATGAATTTGCTTGTTAACATGAGTTGATTGTCTATCATTTTGAGCACTCTTGGCCACCGTTTTGAGGAGGGTAAGGGTCTGCCCTTTTGCCATTTTTAAGCCCTCTTGCATGCTTACTCCATGTTTGTTGCATAGTTGTTCCATTAAGCTTTGTAGCACATCAATCCCATAGTCAATTTGGTCCATGTTTGCGCCATTTTTGTACCTTGTATGCTTAGCATTGTACATTTGTCATGTTGGTTGCATAATGTTTGTTGTGCTTTATATCTTGGTGGCATGATGTATTTGAGCCTTGTTGAGCATTACATGCATTGCATTTACTTGGTTTGGGGTGTCAAACTAAGTTCGGGAATCAAGGACCATTCATACTTCAAGTGATGCAACGCGCCTTGATTCCCGGTCATCGGGACCTTTGACTCTAACTTGATAAGGCCTCGGTTTTTCATGTTGTTTGTTGCATGCATTTTCATATCAAATGCCAAATTCGATCCTTTGACTCATCATGTACCATTGATGATTCAAGGATCGAAAGTCATGCTTCTTTGAGTCTAAAATATGATAAGAAGTAGGACCATGCTTACATGTATCCAAAAACTCCATACTATGCACTGTCTGTCCTCTGTTTGCTGTCAAACTGTCTATTGCAGGAAGTTTCTGCCGACCGGCAGAATTTAGTGCCGACCGGCACTATCTGGAGTGCCGATGAATCTGATAAAGTGCCGACGGGAATTTCGGAGTGCCGGTGGCAATTCTGTCTGGCCGGTGGTGCTCTGCAGGATGCAGAGAGCTTGTTCCAGCACTTTGGAAATTTTCAGAAAGACAAGGCAGTACAAACAGAGGCGACAAGAGCATAGTACGGGTTTTCCGGGCAGGACGGATTCGAGCATGCATCATCTGTGCGCCCCGAGGCAGAGGCTGTGGCCACCCTCTTCATTCTTTTGCTTCCTCTTCTTTTTAATTAATTAGGAAATTTTGTAATAATTTTATTTGTTCATTATTTTGGGACTGTAATATTAATTCGAACCCTCTGAGTGAGGGTAAACATGTAATAAGTGTGGGTGAGTGTGTGTATGTCTTCCAATCCCCGTTTCTTTCTTCCCTTTTATTTACCAGCTTATGATGGTAGATTAGGGCATTTTTGAAATTAGCATACCTTATGATATGCATGCGTGCATTCATGCATCTGTTAACATGCACCGGGCTCGGTACATCATGCTAACCGCATTCGTATTTTCAAATTCCAAAATTGAATACATGAATTAGTTGGTTGCATATCGTATGCCATATTTAGGTTAACCGAGCCTAACTAGAATTGCACCTTGTATGTGTTGCATTAGGCAAAATAACATGAACTAGGACACGCACATTTGCTAACTAGTTTATTGTTTTGGCACGGAGTACAATGTAAGTGGTTATGCTTTAGCATCCAACATGCGTGTGAATGTTGCCATAAGAGTATGCTTGCCATGCGGCTAAGTGTTTACATGAGATAAATTGCCTGAATGCCTGTGGGTGGAGGTCAAAATGCTTAAATTGGGATAATGCGTTAAAACTATATTTGTTAAGCCCACTAGATAGTGGCAAAACCGTCTTTTCTAAAAAGCCTACTTGAGGGTGGCAAAATCTGTATTTTAGCCTACTCGCGAGTAGCAAACCATTTTCAAAACAAACATGAAATGTTTTGTTCCAATTTGGGTGATTTGGTCTATACTTGTTTGCTGCGCGCACAACATAGTAATTCTAGGCTAATAACCGGTTTAAGAACACGTAACGTTTTCAAAATTGGATATCACGGTTAGTAAAGGCCGGTCTTCGGACCGGGCGAAAGGGGGTGCTCATAGCTGACCTTCCCCGATCGTACCCAAGCTCCCGAGCCGAGACAACTCCGGTGATGACGGACATGTGGCCTTCGGCACCGAGTCAGGGTTTCCTAAATTTCCCATTTTAAAAATATTTAGGTGGCGACTCTGTATCTGGCAAAGCAGTCCATGTTTGGCACTACTTTTTCAAAAATCCGTTTCTCAAAACGATTTGCCAGATTTGGACTCTTTGGTTCAGATTAAGAGCCGTGACACAAATCGCGAGTCCGAACTGTAGTAGCGAGGTCCCCCCTCCGCGGGCGCTGTTACAGTTTCTGGCGACTCTGCTGGGGAGTTTTAGAGAGTTTGACTCAAATTCATGATATCCTGTTTTGATTTCATTTATGTGTTTCTTTGCATTGCATGTGCATTGGTGCGCCTAGGAACACAGTGTTTGCCATCTGCCATTCCTGAACGGTTTGCCGGAGGCTTGTCTTGTCAAGGCATGTCCATAAGGCTGACCGGCTATGGGCTCTGACAGTATGGGAACACAAACCCCGGTTTTACCGGGGCACCCTTTCTGACCATTCGACCTAGTGCATATTCGGAACCATAGTGACCATTCCAAGCTAGGACAGGTTGCTTACCCGATGCTAAGTTGTTTGAAACCGCTGCGTGCGTAGTGAAACCCTAGCTCCTGACAAAATAGGACAGGGAAACCCTACCCCAACATAGGGGTGTTTTGGCTCTCTTTACTTGTTATGTGCTGTTAGAATGTATTTCTGCAGGGAAATGAACACACCAGTTTGTAAGTATGGGCATCTGGCCTGAGGGCATCAGTATCAGTTTTAAGAAGAATCGGTTATCTGCGGGAATCAGGGTTCAGTATTGGGAATAGAAATTTTGAGAACAGTGGTCGGTATCGGGGAACCGTGTGCTCGGCTTATCGACTATGTGTTTTGAAAATCCAACTGTATATTATTTGTTTATTTTATGCTGTTGTGCTGTCCGGTTGTTGGTTTATTTATTGCTTTATTTATCTTTTTACTAGGTAGTTTAGCATCATTGCGTCAAACCCAGTAGACATTCCCCAAGCACTCTGGATCAGAGGTCGCCGGCTCCATCGATCTGAGGATCTGATAGAAGGACAACCAGTGTACCATTCTCTACCCCCGGTTACTAAACGGAAAGCAACTAGGCAGAGGATATCGGTTCAGCAATCGGTACAAAGGGCTTCGTCTACCCCACCTGTGTACAGTAGGGATCAGGATCCCGTTTCACCCACAGAGAGGGAACGCATACCAGCAATTCAACCAGAGCAGAACAATATGGCTAGCTTAGAGGAGATGGTGCGCCAACTTCAGGAAAGCATGAAAATGGTGCAGCAAGATGCTGCCCGACAGGCAGAATTTGCCAGGCAACAGGCTACAGTGATGAGTGAGCAAGCGGATTTAATTGGGAGGTTGCAACAGCAAACCGGGGCATCACCTTCGCAGCAAATCCCTCCTCCATTAAGGGTTCCAATACCCGAAGAAACACCAAACGCCCGGAATGTCCAAGAAGATACAGACATCCCAACGGGGCCGGCTCCACCCCCGATTCCGCCTCAACAATCCAAGGCAACCACTCCCATTAACGTATCGGATTCTCCCTTTGAGTCTGAGATAGACCCCATGACATTAAAAATGCACAAGCTTGAAAAGCTGTTCAAGAAATCTCAAGGTGCGAAGTCCATTCCGGACATTGGAGATGGGTACATCGACACAGCCGTGACGCTGCCAGATCGATTTAAGATGCCCCAAATTGATCGTTTTGACGGGTCTGAGGATCCCATGGTACACCTGCGACTGTTTTCAGACGTCCTAAGGCCAATGGGCCTCACCAGATTGCAGAAACTATCTTTATTCGGCCGGACCTTGTCAGGTGTGGCGTCCGCATGGTATGCCAAGTTGGGGGACGACGTCAAGAGAAACTGGGACGAGATGGCTGAGGCCTTTATCCTGCAGTACTCGTATAACACACAAATCGAGATCACGACCCGGGATCTCGAGACAACGAGGCAAGAACCCAAGGAAAGCTTCTCAGAGTTTGTAACTAGATGGCGGGCTAAAGCTTCAATGATGACCTTGAGACCCACAGACAAAGACCAGATTCGGATGATTGTTCGCAATCTTCAGCCGAAGCTAATGCAAAAGATGATTGTAGTCCCCTTTCCCACCTTTGCTGATTTACATGAAATGAGGGTGCAGATCGAGGATGCCTTGAGACAAGGTTGGATTGATAATGATCGGGACCAACCCCGCAGAAATTTCAATCGTAGTACTAATACAGGCCCGAGTGGCGCTACGACTGCCAGGACCTCCGAAGTAAGTATGGTCACCACTAACCCTTCCCCGAGAAATACAGCAGCCACACCATTCTCCGGCGCGTCCGGAAGCAATTCGCAAACAGCCAAATACCCTCCTAGAAACACCAGAACCTTTGCTCCACTTTATATGCCCCTGTCCAAAGCTCTGGGGGTTTTGATCAGGAAAGGGCATCTGAAGCCCCTAGAGCCGCGGCCCTTACCAGAAAGACTACCCGCCACCCACAACCCAGCCAAATATTGTGCGTTCCACCAGCAGCATGGTCATGACACTGACCTATGCTTTCGTTTACGTCATGAGATTCAAGATCTCATTGATAATGGGGTGATTCTTCCCCCTGAGAAACCTAATGTTACCACAAATCCTCTCCCCGCACATAACCAAGTTCCACCACCCAAAAGAGTCAACTTCATCCACACTGGGGTCGCATCCTACGATCCCAGTATCTACATCACACCCTCCTACCTACCTAAACCTAAAGTTTTCCTCCCCGATTGCACTGATTTGTGCATGACGAACATCTCCATAACCCAACCCAAGCCAGTGGTGGTGACCATCGAGAACAAGAAAGGGGTTGTCAAACCCGGGTCCGTGGAGCCTGAGAATGATGTTGGGAATGCTTACAATCCGAATGACTACATTTCACCCGTGGGCCAGAATAGACCAAATGTCGAATTTCCAGTCGGGGGAGAGCTGTGTGTAATCCGAGGGGACAATTCAGGACAAGAAATGGATGATTTGACAGCCGTAGAAAAGGACGTTGTCAAGTCCCAATTTCATGATGACCAAGACTCAGCCATCAACTGGTATGATAATGAAGAATCAGCAGAGGCCACGGGGTGGTTAGATGATCAGCCGGATGTAATAGGGGAGTTCCAGTCAGAACAAGGCCCGGCAGGGGCAGGAATGTCAACAACGCCCGGGAGTGTCGAAAAGCAGAATACATCGCCGGAGAGCGCCGGCGTCGAGAGTTTCGCTCGGGAATGGAGCATTTTAAGTACAGGGATCAGTGAGCAATCTATTGCATTGACAAAGCCAGAACAAGAAAGATTCGAGGATTCTGAGAGGATTAGAAAAGCAAAAGGCCACGTAGGGGTCGAAACCGCCGCAAGTACGGAAATGGAGGATGCTGTGAACATAGGGGTAAGAGGTACTGTGAGTATCGAGACAGTTGTGCCAGAACCAGACAGATGCTTGTCAGTCGCAGATGGTATGTGGTGGGAAGACGACGATCTATGTCTTGCCCACACGGACGAGGATTGGAAAGGTAACCAACCAGATGATACCTGGTATATCGGCGAAGTCGATCACATGACTAGGAGTGGACGGTATTTCAAGCCTCCACACCTAGATCAACCAGAGGCGTCTGGGAAAGATAATGAAGCAGAGAAACAAAAGGAGAAGCAACTCGAAGATGAGGCCGTATTGAGACAATTGAAAAAGATACAAGCAGACATCTCCATCTGGGGACTGCTTATGGCTTCTCGAGTACATAGACAAGCTGTCCTTACAGCCATGGACAAGGCCAAGCTGTCCATAGACACCACGCCCGAGCAGCTGGTGGGATTAGTCTTTTCAGGAGGGAATTCCCCAGCATTGAATTTTTCTGACAAAGAGCTGCCACCCGAGGGTGCAAACCATAACAAGCCGCTCTACATCTCTGTCGAGTGCAGAGATAAATGGATACCTGTGGTACTTGTCGACACGGGATCCGCTATCAATGTCTGCCCGGCAAGGACAGCTTATGCGATTGGTTTGAAAGTCGCGGATTTTATACCAACGGCCCAGGTAATTCGGGCGTATGATAACACAAGCCGGGAGGTAATGGGGACAGTTAAGATTCAAACAAAGGTTGGGCCCGGACAGCATGAGATAGATTTCCATGTCTTGGAGGTTCCTGCAACGTTCAACTTGCTTTTGGGACGGCCGTGGCTGCATCAGGTAAAGGCGGTCTCCTCTACCTTACATCAAGTGGTGAAATACCCCTATGGGAAGGGAGTAGCCATTGTTTTTGGAAATTCATCAATTCATCCACCACCAGAGGTGTCTACGCCTGTTCTAGAAATTGAGCATGGCATAGAAGATGTGTTCATATCAGGTTTTACCTTGGCCGAGGCTCGGGTTGTACAGAACATCATGGCAGCTAACGAAGGGGTGTATGTCAGCGCCCAAGCAGTTTATCTCATGAACAAACTCCAGCACATCCCCGGGATGGGATTAGGCAAGAGCGGTAGGAAAGGTGCCGCAGCATCGACCGAGGTGCCACATAACCCCCATACCTTTGGTTTGGGCTACTTGCCCACCAAAGAGGATTGGATAAGGAAAGGAAAGGAAATGGCCAGAAGGGCCAGGGCGAAACAGATAGGGAAGCCCTTTGACTTGATGCACCAACCCATTCGGGGGACCCTGAACGGACGTTTCGTCAGGGAGGGGGAGGACTTTCCGTTCTGTGGCTTCCCAGAGCCGTGGCTCAATGCGGAGAAGAAGCGCGTACCGGGATTTGAAATTTTCTTTGATTTACAGTTACTTGAGGATGACATCGCCGAAGGGCAGGCAGATCTATCGGCTGAGGCCAAACAAAGTAAGGAGGTGCAGTCCGAGGACGCTGAAAATGAAATGGGGGCAGCGCTGGCATGTCTGCTGTCAGATCCTCCGATCGAACAGAGGTGCTTGGGGGATAGCTCCTCGGTATGTGTGATTGGGAATGAAGCGGCTGCGGGCCTACCATCAGCTATTTTGGATGCATCCATCGCACCTTCTCTCATCTGGCAATATGAAGAAGACTTTCTATCAAGCAGCACCAGGTCAGGTAGTGAGCCGGAATCTGATTCTACCGAATCTTGTATGTCGGAATCAGATTCCAGCTCAACTGAGTCTGAGTCCGGTATTCCCGGGGGTGATAACCCGGATACCACAGTCCTGTCTAGATCGTCCTTTTCATTTTCTTTTGAGTCTGTTGTAACGGAAGAATCCGACGGCTCGGAAATATTTAATGAGAACGACGTGGGTGTGGTTTCGGAGTATTTTTCTGTGCCTTTGATTTATTGCTTAAATCAGGATTTTCAAAATTTTGATGAAAACGACGAGGAAGAAATTCCTCCGGTTTTGCAACGGTTAATTGATCAAGAGCAGGAAAGATTTGTTAAACCTTTAATGGATGAAATCACCACTGTGAATGTTGGTACTGAGAAGGACCCGCGGCTGGTCCAGATCGGGTCCACGTTGTCTTCTGAGGAACGCGAGCGCTTAGTCGCTTTGTTAAAAGATTTCAAAGATGTTTTCGTGTGGTCCTACGAAGACATGCCTGGAATCGATCCTGAGATTGTACAGCACCGGATCCCTCTTGATCCCGAGGCCCGACCTGTCAAACAGAAGCTCAGGAGGATCCGCCCTGATTGGGCCATTAAGATCAAGGAAGAGGTCACCAAGCAGATTGACGCAGGTTTCCTGTTGGTGTCTGAGTATCCGACTTGGTTGGCCAACATTGTTCCGGTACCGAAGAAAGACGGCAGAATTCGGGTCTGTGTAGACTTCAGAGATTTGAACAGGGCCAGTCCGAAGGACGACTTTCCCTTGCCACACATCGATGAACTGGTAGATTTCACGGCAGGACATGCCTTGCTTTCGTTTATGGATGGTTTCTCAGGCTATAATCAGATAGTAATGGCGCCCGAGGACCGGGAGAAGACTGCATTCACTACCCCGTGGGGTAGATATTGTTATCGAGTGATGCCATTTGGGCTGAAAAACGCGGGAGCTACCTATCAGCGGGCAGCAACTACGATATTGCATGATATGATCCATAAAGAGGTCGAGGTGTATGTGGACGACATGATTGTCAAGTCCAAAGAAAGAGAGGGCCACTACACCGCCTTACAAAAGTTTTTTCAAAGGATCAGAGAATTTCGGCTGCGGCTAAATCCCCAGAAGTGTACTTTTGGTGTTACAGCAGGAAAGATGCTAGGGTTTCTGATAACGCAAAGGGGCATCGAGGTCGACCCTTCCAAAATCAAGGCCATCTTAGAAATGCCACCACCAAGGACTGAAAAGGAGGTGCGAGGCTTTCTAGGTAAAGTGCAATTCATAAGGCGGTTCATCTCTAAACTAACCGTGACTTGTGAACCACTGTTTGGCCTCCTGAAGAAAGGAAAGAAATTCCAATGGGACGGCCGATGTCAAGCAGCTTTTGAGCAGATCAAAGAATATTTACAGAACCCGCCGGTATTGTCACCGCCAGAACCAGGGAGACCGTTGATATTGTATCTTTCGGTAACTGAGACCACCATGGGCTGCATGCTCGCACAGGAGTCGGAAGACAAAGTGGAAAGGGCTATCTATTATCTGAGCAAGAAGATGCTGGATTACGAGACCCGCTATACACCACTGGAGAAGGCTTGTTTGGCCTTGGTATGGGCTACCCGGAAGCTGCGGCACTACCTGTTAGCTCACTCTGTAATGTTGGTTTCACGTTTGGATCCCATCAAATATCTTTTTGAGAAACCAGCACTTACAGGTAGGCTAGCTCGTTGGTTGCTTTTGCTTTCCGAATTCGACTTGAAGTATGTAACACGCAAGTCGGTGAAAGGGAGAGCAGTAGCGGAGTTCCTCGCCGACCACCCGGTTGAGGGGGATGAAGCGGTTGAGTACCTATTCCCAGATGAAGCGATTCTGCATATCGAGGATGAAACTTGGACGATGTACTTTGACGGAGCGTCAAACCAGTATGGGTATGGGATAGGAGTGTTGCTGATAGCGCCTGACGATTCCTGTATCCCTTTGGCATTCAAGCTCCAGTTCAGAGTCTCGAGCAATGAGGCAGAGTATGAGGCATGTATTGCTGGTCTGGAAGCAGCCCTAGAGCTAGGGGTAAGACGGTT
The DNA here is from genome assembly GCF_055761805.1 of Camellia sinensis. Taxonomy (NCBI): domain Eukaryota; kingdom Viridiplantae; phylum Streptophyta; class Magnoliopsida; order Ericales; family Theaceae; genus Camellia; species Camellia sinensis. The sequence goes on along the minus strand of NC_138961.1, from coordinate 38,903,580 downwards.
GGACGTCATTGGGGATTCGAATCTTGTTGTGTCTCAAGCAAAAGGAGACTGGAAGGTCAAGGAGGAAAGAATGATAATTTACCACCAAACCTTGGATTTGTTAATTCCTCGATTTGAGAAACTAAATTTCACCCACCTCGTAAGAGAGAACAACAGGTTTGCAGATTCGTTAGCAACTCTATCTTCCATGATAGACATCCCGTCGGGAGTCCGGATGCGTCCAGTCATCATTGATCAGAAGTTTGTGCCAGCATACGAGTCAGTTTCCGCCATAGATGAGACCCAAGACGACAACCCCTGGTATTACAATATTTGGAACTTCTTGGAGAATGAGACGTATCCGATAGGGGCAAGCACCAAGGATAAAAGGGCCATTAGAAGAATGGCTATTCAGTTCATCATCTGCGGAGGTAAACTGTACAAAAGAGGTCATCTGGGAATGCATAAGCTCTGTGTAGAAGCTGAAGAGTCGAAGCGCCTAATGGAGGCCATCCATGGAGGAGAATGCGGTGCACACATGAATGGAGTAATGTTGGCCAGAAAAATCCTTAGACAGGGCTATTACTGGTCGACCATGGAAGAGGATTGCATCGGCTTTGTTCGGCGATGCCACAAATGCCAGATCCATGCAAACCGGATGAACATCCCACCATCCAAATTGTACAATATGACTTCCCCGTGGCCGTTTTCCGTGTGGGGGATCGATGTAATCGGAGCTGTTACCCCGAAGGGATCGAACGGACATGAGTATATCCTCGTAGCGATAGATTATTTCACAAAGTGGGTCGAGGCCCAATCATACGCGGTGTTGAAGGCGTCGCACGTCGCAAAGTTCATCAGAAACAACATCATTTGTCGCTACGGGGTGCCAAATGAGATCATCTTGGACAATGGATCCCACTTTAAGAAAGAAGTGGTCGACTTGTTGGAAAAGTATAACGTGGCTTTTCATAAGTCATCTACGTATCGGCCGCAAACCAATGGAGCAGTTGAGGCCGCCAACAAGAACATCAAGCATATACTGCGAAAAATGGTGGAGACCTATCGAGATTAGCCAGATAAGTTGCCGTTCGCTCTGTGGGGCTACAGGACTTCGATTAGAACTTCTACCGGAGCAACTCCGTATTCGTTAGTTTATGGAATGGAGGCTGTTCTACCTATTGAAATTGAAGTTCCGTCTTTACGGGTATTGGCCGAATGTCAGATAGCTGAGGCAGATTGGCAGCAGAGCAGGTTCGAGGAACTAATGCTCTTTGATGAAAGAAGACTGAAAGCACTGTACCACGTTCAGAGTTATCAGCGCAGGATTGCTCGGGCTTTTAACAAGAAGGTTAAGTCCAGAAATCTAAAGGAAGGGGATTTGGTACTCAAAGATAACCGAGCTCCCATCCACGACCCGAGGGGCAAGTTCAGACCCAATTGGACTGGTCCCTACATCATCAAAACCATCTGGTCAGGCGGAGCTGTGGTTCTAATGGACTTAGATGGCTTAGAATTCTCTCAACCGATCAATATGGACAAGTTGAAGAAATACTACCCTTGAGAGGCTCGCTAGGCCGAAAACCCGAAAGGGCGACCTAGGCAAAAGTTAGAGCACAAAAAATTAGAAAATATAAAAACTGAGCTCGCAAGGCTGAAAACCCGCAAAGGGCGGCCTTGGCAAAAGTTAGAACGCAAAAGGAGAGTGAAAATACTCGAGTGAACCCGAGTCGGAACTACGTAAGGCTTGATTCCCATCTTTGGGATACGTAGGCAGCTTCGTTCTGAAGTTCAGCCATGACACTTCCCCGATCAACTTTGTCCATTTGATCATCTCAGCCACCTTTGTCCATCAGCATTCGTTGGAATCTCCGGTGCAGTGCCACTCAGACTAGGGGCAACTTTCCGTTGTTAGGCAGTGCTACGAGGCTCTTCAGACTAGGGGCAACTTTCCAGTTGCAGGAATTTGGGGTTGTGCATCTCAAGCGACAGATCTCAGGCGTGTCCAGTTCTGATCCACAATCAAAAATGTTTTTGAAAAGTTTTAATATAAGCTGACTTCATTCAAATAATCTTTTTACAACTTCGACTATTTTCGGACCAAAGTGGAAAATTCTTAGTACCAGAACTTTCAATTTCATTGATTTCAAAACAGAGTCTTCCTGCTCTTACAAACAATTGAAGTTGCTTTTTATTACATTCACGAAAGAAAACTTGAAAATACTAATAAAGCAATAAATCTAGGGCATGGTCAAGTCAGGTGTTCCTGCGCCCCCTCCCAGAGCTGGTCGAAGCCTCTGATGCCAAGCTGGGCCCGATCTGTGCTTCTTCATTGAGCCAATCTATGCACTCGTCAGATAAAGTGCAACTGAAAGTAGGAGCGGGGGCCAGGAGTTCTCTCATCCTCCACGCAGTGGCCTGCCAAGCAAGCTGCGCGCCTCGGGCTGGAAATGCAGCAGGATACTCTATCCCCTCTGGCGGGCAGGTCTGATCATGGCCAAATTGGCGTCGAATCCGAAATGGGAAATAGAATACACAATGAGTGAGACCGACCAGTTGAATCCCAGTCTGCCGAGGCATATTGTAACTCATTGCCGGAAGGTTCAACCAAGAGCACCGCCAAGCAATACGGTCTGTGGACAAGTGGCACATCCAAGCGAACCACCATTCCTCATCCAAGGCATTAACTAGACGATGCCGGAAGAAGTAGCCGCGAGCTGAATATGCTGGGCAAGAGTCCACAACCTGTAATTTATCCATCAACCACACCTGGGGAGGGATTGAAAAATGAGAGATTAAAGAATAGAGAGATGTACGAGGAGAGAAAAGTGAGAATGGGGTTTTGTGAGAAAAGACTGAGCTCGAGGGCCGAGTGATGTGAGCAATACAGAAATGCGAGATTGGGTGGGAAATATTACCTGTAGCAATAGTGGACTCCCTGCCAACCTAGTCGCCTCATGACAGTAAAAGGCGTCTAGGCCACTTAGTGTCTCGGCCAGAACCATGGCGATACAGCTCTTGCCCTCTCTCAAGCCTTGGGCAACCTCAATCAGCCGGACACTAGCCCCTCCAGAGCCCGAAATGAACAGAAAATGAGACAGCATGCACAAGCAGAGCGCATGTCACCGGAAGCCTTGCCAGTGATGGTTGCTGCGATCACCAGCATCAGAAAATCGATTGGCCAAACTCGGAATGTCTAACATCCCATCATCCGTCAAAGACCGAGCATCGCGCATGCTGAGTCCACACATGCGCCCTAAGGATTGGGCATGACCAAAATTAAGTTGGGGTAGGAGCTCCTCGTCGCGCTCGGACTCCATTAATGCTCGAAAGTCTTCAAAGGTAGGACATATCTCTTGCCCGGCGAAGCTAAAGACATGTGTCACCGGATTCCAAAATCTTGCCGCGGCGTGAAGAAACGGGAGATGCAACGGGGTACGACCCAGAGTGAATAGTGCATTTATGCCGAAACCCCGGAAATTCACCTTTTCCGAGCCATCCAAGCTAGCAATCCAAGCTGTGAGATTTTGAGCAAGAAACTCTTCCATTGGAGCAAATTAGTGTGAAAATGAGGAAAACTACGAAGCTGGGATCTTTTGTAGGAGATAAGGTTGAGTGGGGGGACAGGTGTCAACATTCTGGTGGTTCCCCTCGTTTAGTGCCGACCAGCCAGAAATATATGCCGACCGGCATAAAAATATGCCGACCGGCCATTTCAGTTTGCCGACAAAACAGACATACGGCCGGTAGCCACTCCTTGCAGCCGGTGGTTCCTACACCGTGCCGGTGGGCTTCCTCCCTGGTCTCCTGAGCTGTTTATGCTAAGAATTGGGGAACTTCACCACCTCCAAATCCCCCCCGGCGATAAACTCTTGCGAAGTCACGCCCGTCTGCTTATCGAGTTTTGAACATTTGCTTATCGAGTTGTATTCCGCTCTCTTGTAGCTCTCGGTTCGTTTATCAAGTTGTATTCACACTTGTTTGGTTGTGTCATAGCTTTGTTTTGCTTATCGAGTTGTAAGTCGGTTCACTACCTGATTATTACGATGACGAATTTCCAAAATGAGTTCAATTTCGTTCACATTGTGGTGTGAAACCCTGCGATGCGATGCACAGAAGATCCACAAATGCAACACCTTTTGAATAAAATGATTAGTTTCATTCCCCATCACATGTTTTGCAAAGTGTATGAATTTTGAGAAAGAAAATAAACCTGCCTGAGGCAGTGCAATGTGCTTAAACGACTAGTAAAAAGGAAAATAAAACGTAGAATGGCAGGGTAGCCAAGTATCAGAATTGATACCGGTGAAACTCCCCTTGCGGTTAGCGCACCTTCCGCATCTTTGTTCGGGTCAGCCGCGTTGTCGGACGCCCTCACATTACGGGAAATCACACCTTTGAAACGTGAACCTTTGAGTTGACCTCAGATCACAACTTCTGCAAGCAACGCTCGATGCATGCGAAGAATGTCCCGCCCCGTATCCTTTTCATGCTTTGTGAGCCCCGCAAATTGTTTCGATTATGCTGTGTAATAGTACGTTCCTTTGATTGCGTAGATCGCATGTTTAATTCCATTACCTGCGTAGACCGCATGTTTTGATTGCGTAGATCGCATGTTTAATTCCATTACCTGCGTAGACCGCATGTTTTGATTGCGTAGATCGCATGTTTAATTCCATTACCTGCGTAGACCGCATGTTTTGATTGCGTAGATCGCATGTTTAATTCCATTACCTGCGTAGACCGCATGTTTTGATTGCGTAGATCGCATGTTTAATTCCATTACCTGCGTAGACCGCATGTTTTGATTGCGTAGATCGCATGTTTAATTCCATTACCTGCGTAGACCGCATGTTTTGATTGCGTAGATCGCATGTTTAATTCCATTACCTGCGTAGACCGCATGTTTTGATTGCGTAGATCGCATGTTTAATTACATTACCTGCGTAGACCGCATGTTTTGATTGCGTAGATCGCATGTTTAATTCCATTACCTGCGTGGACCGCATGTTTTGATTGCGTAGATCGCATGTTTAATTCCATTACCTGCGTAGACCGCATGTTTTGATTGCGTAGATCGCATGTTTAATTCCATTACCTGCGTAGACCGCATGTTTTGATGGCGTAGATCGCATGTTTAATTCCATTACCTGCGTAGACCGCATGTTTTGATTGCGTAGATCGCATGTTTAATTCCATTACCTGCGTAGACCGCATGTTTTGATTGCGTAGATCGCATGTTTAATTCCATTACCTGCGTAGACCGCATGTTTTGATTGCGTAGATCGCATGTTTAATTCCATTACTTGCGTAGACCGCATGTTTAACTCCGTCACCAGCATAGACCGCATGTGTTAATTACGTAGACCGCTTGTTTAGTTTCATCGCCTGCGTAGACCGCGTGCTTGTGATCAATTTCGTCGCCTGCGTAGACCGCTTGCTCCGCTTGCGTAGTTGTATTTCAATATGCATTGTCATGCTCTCTATTTACTTCGCGCTGTCACGCATTTCGAGTACACCACTATTCTTGCATTGTCATGCATGTCGCTAACCATATTGTACCTGTTAAGTTTGTTTTCTTTGCAGGCACGATATTGTATGTACGGTTCATTTGAAGCTGGTGCAACCAGACGAGCCGCACAGGTATTGTATCTCCCGAGTGAGACTTTTTGAGAATTCCATAATTCTCTTACGTCCTTTCTGCATTGTAGTGTAGTTTGGTATGCTAGCTTAAAACTGTTGCATGTTTGCTTCGTTACAGCTTTCTTTGCATGATCATAAGTTATGCTCGGCTCCGTGCATTGTCTTGCATTTTGCCCCTGCCTTCGGGCGCAGATCTTATTTGCATTGCATGTTTGTCTAAGTCTTCGGCCTTGTCAAAAATGGGTCGTCTCTGGGCTTTGACATTCACTCCCGTCATTGTTATGACTTTCGAGTTCTGTCAAAGAGGGGCAACTGTAGACACCCCATTTTTGACCGTCCTCAAGACTTGGACGTCACCGTTTGAACACTCGGTGATCATCCATGATTGTGTTCGTTTGGAGTTCCCGGAGGTCTCGGCTCGCGCGCCTTGCCTCAGGATCCCCGAACTCGACTGTTTAGTGTCTGGTTTTGCACCAAACACTTTTGTTTTGCCTTAGAGGGGCAGGGAATGCCTTGTGAGATATCCCCATACACCACCGGCAGTGGCTGGAGGCCACCGGCTGGTCTTTTTCTTCCATCGGCAATTTTGTTTGCCGGTCGGCACACTTTATTGCCGGTCGGCATAATATGTTGCCGGTCGGCACTGTTTTTTGCCGGAATAGCCTTTTTGGGCAGCCGACCACTGTTCCTCCACTTTATGGAGATATTTTGTGCCAGCTGTGATAGCTGGCACCAACTCCTTTCCCCTCCATACACGTGTATGGAGGGATTTCCCTCTAGCCAAGCTTGTTGAAGAAGCTTTGCAAGAGGGATCCTTATAAGAGGGAGGCTTTCCTCTTGGTTCTAGGTTAGAAAAACAGAAGCAAAATCAGCCTTTAGAGATATAGATACATATTATCTCTATACCTCTCTCCCTCTCCCTTCTTGTGTGTGTTTCTTGGCCCAAAAGGTGTGTTTTACCTTACTTTTGCACCATTACACACACCATTACACCTTAGTCCGAGATTGAGGGGCTTGGGGGAGTTGTTTCTTGAGTTTTGGACTGGTTTTGATCCAAAGAAGGAGGTTAGGCCATTTGTTCTTCAAGGGTTCTTCAAGGGTGAGCATCTTCCCTTTTATTCCCCAAACTTGCATTGATTTTCTACCTATTTTGTTTATTGTTTTGGCTCTTGTGTATAACATAAAAAAGGCTCATATTTTCCTGCTCTAACACTTTCATTAAGGTCACTTTGTGGTTAGATTGCAAACTCACCCTCATAGGCCTTGTTTGGCCTATTTTGGTGCCTTTTTGATAAGGTTTCGTTCACTTCAGCATTTTGATCTTTTGATCACCAAAAATCAGTGTATTTTAGTGTCAAAAAAGTTGGTTTGAAGTCTTGCATAGGGGAGGGACACCCCTCTCCCTTTATGGTTTTGTTTCCTTGCTTTTTGGGCTCAAAAGGATAGCATGTGTGCTTGTTGTTTCTTGGCTTCATTTCAGCACTTTTTTAGGCATCTTAGGTCTTACATAACCTCTGTTTTTGGCCGGATTTGGCCCTCTTGTATGCTTGTGATATTTGCTTTGTATTGCCCCATCTTGCTTAAAAATACATCCCATGATTAGGCCATGATTTTTGTGTGTGTTGGCTTGGTTCCATGGAGCATTTAGCATTGTTTTTCCATGCTTAACATCTATTGGTTATCAACTTGGTCATGCTTAGCATGTTTGTTAGAGTTGCTTTGTATTTTGGCTTGGAAGCTTTGGGCATTTTGATCTCTAGCATGCATGGTTGTGTTTACCCTCTTGATTTGGCATCATCTAGGGTCATATTTTAGTCCAAGAATCATGCTTACATGTGTGCATGCATGGTCTTTTTCATGTCTTGAGGGTGTGTCCTCTTATGCCTAAGAATGAGCCTTAGCGTATTTGCTTCATGGGGGATATCTTAGTTGCCATATTAGGAGCTTTTGGGGTCCTATTTTGCATGCATAGATTCTGTTTTTACTTGTCTTGATCATGCCATGAGTGGTCATGTCATTGAAGGTAAGTTGTCTCCTTGTGTGCCTTAGCTTTGGGACCATGAATTTGCTTGTTAACATGAGTTGATTGTCTATCATTTTGAGCACTCTTGGCCACCGTTTTGAGGAGGGTAAGGGTCTGCCCTTTTGCCATTTTTAAGCCCTCTTGCATGCTTACTCCATGTTTGTTGCATAGTTGTTCCATTAAGCTTTGTAGCACATCAATCCCATAGTCAATTTGGTCCATGTTTGCGCCATTTTTGTACCTTGTATGCTTAGCATTGTACATTTGTCATGTTGGTTGCATAATGTTTGTTGTGCTTTATATCTTGGTGGCATGATGTATTTGAGCCTTGTTGAGCATTACATGCATTGCATTTACTTGGTTTGGGGTGTCAAACTAAGTTCGGGAATCAAGGACCATTCATACTTCAAGTGATGCAACGCGCCTTGATTCCCGGTCATCGGGACCTTTGACTCTAACTTGATAAGGCCTCGGTTTTTCATGTTGTTTGTTGCATGCATTTTCATATCAAATGCCAAATTCGATCCTTTGACTCATCATGTACCATTGATGATTCAAGGATCGAAAGTCATGCTTCTTTGAGTCTAAAATATGATAAGAAGTAGGACCATGCTTACATGTATCCAAAAACTCCATACTATGCACTGTCTGTCCTCTGTTTGCTGTCAAACTGTCTATTGCAGGAAGTTTCTGCCGACCGGCAGAATTTAGTGCCGACCGGCACTATCTGGAGTGCCGATGAATCTGATAAAGTGCCGACGGGAATTTCGGAGTGCCGGTGGCAATTCTGTCTGGCCGGTGGTGCTCTGCAGGATGCAGAGAGCTTGTTCCAGCACTTTGGAAATTTTCAGAAAGACAAGGCAGTACAAACAGAGGCGACAAGAGCATAGTACGGGTTTTCCGGGCAGGACGGATTCGAGCATGCATCATCTGTGCGCCCCGAGGCAGAGGCTGTGGCCACCCTCTTCATTCTTTTGCTTCCTCTTCTTTTTAATTAATTAGGAAATTTTGTAATAATTTTATTTGTTCATTATTTTGGGACTGTAATATTAATTCGAACCCTCTGAGTGAGGGTAAACATGTAATAAGTGTGGGTGAGTGTGTGTATGTCTTCCAATCCCCGTTTCTTTCTTCCCTTTTATTTACCAGCTTATGATGGTAGATTAGGGCATTTTTGAAATTAGCATACCTTATGATATGCATGCGTGCATTCATGCATCTGTTAACATGCACCGGGCTCGGTACATCATGCTAACCGCATTCGTATTTTCAAATTCCAAAATTGAATACATGAATTAGTTGGTTGCATATCGTATGCCATATTTAGGTTAACCGAGCCTAACTAGAATTGCACCTTGTATGTGTTGCATTAGGCAAAATAACATGAACTAGGACACGCACATTTGCTAACTAGTTTATTGTTTTGGCACGGAGTACAATGTAAGTGGTTATGCTTTAGCATCCAACATGCGTGTGAATGTTGCCATAAGAGTATGCTTGCCATGCGGCTAAGTGTTTACATGAGATAAATTGCCTGAATGCCTGTGGGTGGAGGTCAAAATGCTTAAATTGGGATAATGCGTTAAAACTATATTTGTTAAGCCCACTAGATAGTGGCAAAACCGTCTTTTCTAAAAAGCCTACTTGAGGGTGGCAAAATCTGTATTTTAGCCTACTCGCGAGTAGCAAACCATTTTCAAAACAAACATGAAATGTTTTGTTCCAATTTGGGTGATTTGGTCTATACTTGTTTGCTGCGCGCACAACATAGTAATTCTAGGCTAATAACCGGTTTAAGAACACGTAACGTTTTCAAAATTGGATATCACGATTAGTAGAGGCCGGTCTTCGGACCGGGCGAAAGGGGGTGCTCATAGCTGACCTTCCCCGATCGTACCCAAGCTCCCGAGCCGAGACAACTCCGGTGATGACGGACATGTGGCCTTCGGCACCGAGTCAGGGTTTCCTAAATTTCCCATTTTAAAAATATTTAGGTGGCGACTCTGTATCTGGCAAAGCAGTCCATGTTTGGCACTACTTTTTCAAAAATCCGTTTCTCAAAACGATTTGCCAGATTTGGACTCTTTGGTTCAGATTAAGAACCGTGACACAAATCGCGAGTCCGAACTGTAGTAGCGAGGTCCCCCCTCCGCGGGCGCTGTTACACTCTTGTTTCTCGCTACAGAAAGAGAAAGAATGATGAAGCAAGGGTTGCGTGCTCAGTAACCTCCCTCCCCCCTCTCCCTCCCTTTCTCTCTCTCTTCTCTATGTGCCTTTTGATGAACCTGGTTCCTTTTGATTATAATAAGCCCTAGAGTTTATGTATTTTGATTTTCTTTTTTAATACGTTGTTTTAGTGTTTGGGGCCTGAAGTTTTTCTACTTTGGCGCCTATTTTTTTTAGTCATACATTTCATGACATAAATTGCACGTCGTAAAAGGTGAAATATATTTAACGGCTGACATATGCGTGTCGTGTATAATTAATGAATTAATGGCATGCCATATGCACGTCGTAAAAAGTTTTATTATTTACGACGTGCATTGCAAGCCGTAAAAAAATGATCGTTATTACCATTCACGGCCTACACAATAGACATGCCATGGTTGGAAATGTATTTACGACGTGCAAAAAAAGCAAGTCGTAAAAGTGAGAAATTACGGCGTGCATTTATTGTATGCCGTTGATGTGGTGTCGTAAAAAGCCAATTTTGTTGTAGTGTTCGAGAATCTTTGGTGTTGTTTTGGGTTGGTTTTGGAGGTGTACAATCCGATTTAAACTTGTTGGGTTTGGTTGTTCGCACTTATTGTTGTCAAAAGTTCCTTGGAGACTTAGAAATTTCATTCTAGGGTCGACATCGGCCTTCCTAGGGTTGACCCTTACTTGTTGGTGAAGTTCTAGAAGTGTTACTGGAAAATAGGGTAGGTACCAGACTGGGAGAGGGTCGACCCTCTTATGTCTGTGTGTTGGTTGCTGGAAAATAGGGTAGACATCAGACTGGGAGAGGGTCGACCCTCTTATGTCTGTGTGTTGGTTGCTGGAAGATAGGGTTGACCCTCTCCTATCTTAGGGTCGACACTTGCAACGTTTTTTTCCAGATTTTGTTGTTGGTTTAGGGCCTACTTTTAGGGATTTTGACTAGATATTTTTGGTTGACTTTGGGGCTTAGTTCTATTTTTGACCTAGTACTATAAATAGGTCCTCACTTAATCCTTTCCTTTACTTTTTCTCCTCTTTCCTCCCTCTAAACCGTGAAACACACACACTCTCTCTCAAAAAGCACTTTTCACTCATAGATTCTTAGATCTACTTGCTTGAAGGCCTCTCCTCACGTTGCTCCTTTGAGATAAAGTGTAGAGCTTGTCAAGCGCATCATTTGGATCGAAGCAAGGCTTGGTTTCTCCTTCGTCGACTTTTGGGCTTTTTTCTTCCTTCTTCCTCTTCCAAGCTTGAGGTAGGGATATTCTACTCTCATATACGGGTTTTAACATAGATATTGTCATCTTGTATAAATGGTGTGATGTGGGAAGGTTTTTGGTGAATTTTTGGTTGGTTTCTATATATATAAAAGAGGGTTTTCTATTTGGGTTCCTTATGGGCGTGAGAGGTCTTGAACATGTTATGACTTGAGAAGAATTGATGAAATTTGGTCTTACGTATAATATTTGATAAAGGGGGAGATTTGCCCTAATTTGAATTAAACGAGTTATTTTTTATAAATAACGAGACTGACTTGGAAGTTATGGAATTGAAGGAACATGTGATTAAATGGTGTAGTTGGATTAATAAATCACTCACATATGGGAAAAAGTTGATAATTTATTTGTTGATAGATTTATTTATCTATTTAGAAATATCTGCTTTGGGCTATCAGTGGAGGATAGCCATGATTGTTGTAGAAATTGCATGATGATTAGGTGAATTGAAACTAATCAATTGGATTATGTCATTGAATATGACGATTGGATTAAAACATTGAATATGTGATTTAATTTGTCATTGTACATGACAACGTGTTGAAATACATTGTATATGTATCTTTGCTTAGGAGGAGATACGGGATGTACTTCATTGTTTGGGAGGAGATAGGTGATGAACTCCATTGATAATTAAGTTGGCCGGAGTGTCCAGGGTCAAAGTCCCGAAATCTTATATACATTTGGGTGCCGGTTCCCTCGGACATAGTTCCGTAAAATGGCAAAGGAATGGAAGTGTGTTACTAAATGTTTATGATTGAAGTATTAATAAATGAGTTGTAGTCTCATTTGGAATTGTTTAGATGATGATGAACTATGTTCATGAATTGGTTTGGGTAAATAAGTGTAAGTGAATGGAAGTGTGATGTCAACGTTAATTGATTATGGAAAAGGTGTAAGTTGGTTTTTTTAAGTGTTAAACATTTATCGGATGCTTATGTTTAGTTAATTCTCATATACTGTTTAGCATATCTCTACTGGGCTTTGGCTCACCTTACTTGGGACACCATTTTTCAGGTACTGGAGACATGCCACCTCCAAGGACATAACTTGGAAGGTTTAGGGGTTGAAGACTCCATTTTGTATATTTTTGTTTGGTGTTAAATGTAAAATATCAAGCCAAGGGCTTTATGTGTAAAAAGTTGGAACTCTTCTTTTGTTGTTACCAAATGTTAATTGGAAAAGCTGTAAGCCCGTTGGGCACTTATTTTTGTTGGATAGAAATTAGAGTTACATGCTATAGTTTCAAGATTGATGTTTATGGAAATGTAATGCATGTAATATCTTTTCTAAAGATGACTATGATGAATGGAAATATAGTATTTCTCCTATGAATATGGATTTTATGAATGATTAATCTATCTTATATTTTGAGGGCGTTACAAGTTTTCTGCTTCATTAATAAAGTTCATTTTCTTTGCTGATCAAAAAACATTACTGTTTTGATCATTTATTTATTTATTAATTATTTCTTTTTATAATGGAACCTACACAAGGTTGTAATCGTATCTTCACATTATTGTCATTTTTTTTTTGTTTAATCTATTTGGATAAAATTTAAATTTAAACTTTTTCTTTTTTTTTACTTTGTTTTGAACAAATTCTTACAAAATTGCATTGTGGGATAGAAAACTATAATGATTTTGCATCTAAAATAGCTCTAAAACATTAATCTAAATTTCTTATTTTTTTAAAAAAAATTTAAATTTTAGTAAATACACATGTTAAAAATTTAAAATCCTCAAAATAAAAGTCAAAAAAAAAAAGGCTTTTCTAACTCATTTCTAATTTGAAAGTAAAAAACTTTTAAAAGGAAATTTCAATGTAAGTTTAGTCTCAAATAATTTCACATTTTAAAAACATTTACTTCTAAATTTTTTGTTATATTTTTAAAAACTAAACAATACATGTGCCTAAAAATTTAAAACTTATTAGGCGTCAATATATTACGACACATTTATTAATAAAAAAGAAAATTTAGCTTGACACAGATAAAAAGAAAATTATGTGTGTGTGTTTAATGCATATTTTTACAATGGGAAACACTATAGTGCACACATTCAAATGGTGTGCATCATGTGCACCTTATAACTAAAAAAAAGAATGGCATAATTTCAATTTGCTGAGTCATACCTTAAAATATATATATATAATATATATATATCATAACTAAACCCAACATGAGTCATAACTAAACAATTCATGAGCAATAGTTAAAATAATGTCATAATTAAAAAAGAAAATTGGTCATAACTAACGAAGAAAATTGTATAACTAAGGGTGCATATGGTACACCCATTTTAAACGGCTGTATATTAAAATTTCCCTTTTACGTTACATCAAAAATTACATGTGTCAATTCAGTGTTTAAAAATACATTAAATAATTTTTGAGATATATATATACTTTAATAATGATACAATAGATAATAGATATATTTATAAAAAAAATTATTTCTTAATTAAAATTTAAAAGTTTTAATAAATATACCAAAATAATATGTATACATATTTTCTATTTATGTTATAAAAAATATTAAATATATATTTTCTGTTTAAAATTCCCTTTTACATTACATGAAAAATTACATGTGTCAATTCAATGTTTAAAAATACATTAAATAATTGTTAAGATATAAATATACTTTAATAATGGTATAATAAATATTAGATATATTTTAAAGCTAAATATATAATTTCTTAATTAAAATTTAAAATTTTTAATAAATATACCAAAATAATATTTGTATATATATTTTCTATTTAAGTTATAAAAAATACTTTAAAATATACTTACAAATTAAAATTTAAATAAATATATTGGCCAAGTAACTTATGGATTGGATATAAACCAAGATAATTCTTTAAGGATTAGGCTTTAGTCAGGATTGGAGAGGCTGCTGCGCACCATGAGCGGCAATCACTGTTGAGCGGTTAATGGAGCTTTTTTTGTCCTTCATTCCGACGATCTGAATAGTTCACCTTTTAAAAAATATTGAGTACAATATACTAGTAAAAATTTAAGTTAATCGGAGATTGGTATCGCTTTCATCCAGACATATTTGTATCTAAAATATTGAATAGTAAATTTAATTTTAAGTATGAATATGAATACAAACATGTCTTGATCAAAGGGATACCGAAGTCCGATTAACTTGAATTTTTGTGTGCATATTCTACATAATGCCTTCTAAAAATTAAACGGTTTAGATCATCGGAATAAAATCTAAAAAAGACCCCACTAACTGCGCAATAGTCACTGCTGCGCATAGTGCGCAACAACCTTCCCAAACTGGCTTGAGCCAAGAGTTGTGGTCATAAAAATTGGGTCAAACTCAATATTTAGGCTATTTTTAGTATTTAATTCAATATTGAAAATTCCAAACTAATCCATACCCATCACAACTTGAGAAACTATGATATAATGTAAACATAAAGTTCAAATTTATTATTATCAAATATTTTTGCCAATTAACCGATCAAGTTTTTAGATTAGTTGTAAGGCTAGGGTTAGAACATGGCTCAAAATTTAAGACAAACCAATATTAGATAATTTTTCATGCATAAATATAACTAAGGTCTCGCTCGTCAACTATATATTTTAGCCAAAGGGTCAAAAGTCACTATAAGTTGTCACATCACTCTCTCTATTTTTCTGCACATCTTCTCGTAAAAAGTCAAAAAATTACTAAAATAGTCTGTTTGCAAACAAGACCTAACTATTCATTTAATAGTTCTAAACATAAGTGTATATTTTGTTTTTACCCAAATTCAATTTTTTAAATAAATATGCAAAAATATATAAATATTTTTGTTTTCATTATAAAAATACTTACTGTAGACCGCTCGAACTCGCTCCGCGCGCGAGGGCGCAAATTCTAGTTCTAGCTACTACAGTTCGGACTCCTGTCACGGTTTTGAATCTAATTTCACAAAGTGCAATGTAAGATTGATAAATCACCAAAGAGTCCAAATCCGACAAATCGTTTTGGAAAATCGATTTTAATCAAAAAGTACCAAACATGGACTGCATTGCCAGATTTTAGAGTCGCCACCTAAATATTTTATTTTGAAAAATTTAGGAAACCCTGACTCGTGCCTAAGGTCATGTGTCCGTCATCACAAAAGTTGTTTCGGCTCGGGAACTTGGGTACGGGAGAGGAAGGTCCTGAAATGAGCATCCCTGCTCGCCCGATCAAAGATCGGCCTCTACTAACATGATGTGTTGTTTTTGAAAACACATGCGTTCTTATTTCGGTTTATTAGCTAACCTTACTATGTAATGCGCACAACACACAAGTATAGACTAAATCACTAAATTTGGAACAAAACATATCGTGTTTGTTTTTCAAAAATGGTTTGAAAGTGCTACTCGCAAGTAGGCTAAGACATGGATTTGCCACCCTCAAGTGGGCTTAGAAAACATGATTTGCCACTCTCAAGTGGGCTTAAAATGCACATTTCAATAAATTGTTCCAGTTCAAGCAATGAAGCCTTCATCCACAGGCATTCAGACAGTTATAGCAGTTAAGCAAACAGCCTCATGGCAAGCATGCTATCATGGCAGTCACTTACACACATGCAAGGATGCTAAAGCATAAACATTTACAGTGTACTCCGAGCCAAAAAAGAAGCTAGTTAATAATCAATGCATGATCCTATCTATGTTAACAATGCCTAATGCAACACATACAAAATGCAACTAAATAGGCTCGCCCATCTAAGATGGCATACGAATGCGACATTTGATACATGTATTCAAAGAAGTGTATTGAAATATAATGCGGTTTGAATGATGCACTGAGCCCGGTGCATGCAAGACAAATGAATGATGCATGCATGCAAAGCACAAGGATGCCAATTGAAATATGCCCTAAAATTAACCATCGAAAGTAGTTAAGTAAAAGGGAGAAAGACGTGGGGTTGGAAGACATACACACACACACGCATACTTATTACAACATTTGCCCTCTCGACGTAGGGTCCGAATGAATAATACAAGTTAGCTACACTAAGCTAAACAAACTAATCTAATTAGACTAATTATTACACAACCAAATCGAATAACTTAGTAAACCAATTACTAATTATTACAATACTTTAACTAATCAACAAATGAATTAATTAAATTACAACTTCATGCTAAGCATTAAAGCATGTGAAGTAGGCTGGCACAGCTCTGCCTTGAAGAAATTGAAGATGCATGCTCGGTTCTCATCCCGAAAAGCTCTCCAAATGCTCTTTAGAGGCTCTGTCTACAGGGTGTCCTTGAGAACTAGCTGCTAGATCTCACCAAAACAGTGCTGAGGAGGGCACCAGTGGCCTGCCGGCAAAGAGGAGCTGTTGCTGACCCCCCTACCGGCCAAAGAGGCACACTGTCGGCCACAGATGAGAGGGTACCGGCCACTGGTGTGCTATGACATCGAGCTGCAACGAAGCACAAAATAAAGAAAATGGAGGGTCTCCCTAGAACATGTATGCACTATGCCCCTCTAAATCATCTCGAAACATCAAGGGAGAGGCATAATTGGATCCAAGACCGTCAATCAAACATCGCAATGTGTGATGGCCAAAAATCCAATTTGTACAAACTCAATAAATGCATGACAAACAAGACACTTAGACCATTTCCTTGTCATGAGAGATCAAAGGGAACGAAGACCAATGGAGATCGGCTCATTTCATCACTTCAAGTATGAAATGAACCAATCTTCCTCGTGTTCAATACGACATCCGATTGAACACAACACAAAGCAAGCAACATGACATGCAAACAACATGCTAATCTTGGCATGAAATGCAAGGCTTCAACATGTAAACAATGCATGCAAGACGCGTCTAGAGACCTAAGCATTGAAACAAGTGAAAGAGACAACACTAGAATCATGCAATGGAGTGCACAATGGATTGAACCAGCCCCAAATAGAGTTCATGCATGCCAAAACAGTGGTTGAGATGCTCTGAAATGCTAGCCTTAAAAAGCAAGAAAATGCAAGCTCATGCATTAGCCCATGACTAAGGCATTAAACACAACTCTTAAACAAAATCAAGGAGTGATATGCATGCGAATATAGCAATGCTATATGCTCTGAAATCAAATGTTAAATGATGCCAAATCATCCAAATACCTCAAGCCAAGCGTGCAAGATACCTCAAAACTCAAGACTAGTCAAGGCTATTGCACTACAAGCATGCATAACAAGCATTATACAACCAAGAAGGCTCAAAACAGAGCTAAAGCATGCCAAAATATGAATAAAAGCAAGCTGGAGTATAGCCAAAAAGAGCTAGAACAATTGGCCAAAACACCAGGTAAGCTAGGCCAATAAGCATGATTACACTACAAGTGTAAAAAGCAAATGAGGGATGCTCTAACCAACCAAAAACTGAGTTGTAATATGGCAAAATGAGACCAAAAATATGCTGAAATGGTAGCCCAAAAGCTTAGGCAAGCATGCATGCCAATTGGCTCATGATTGAGGCATAAAGCATAACCCTCCAAAAGTATTGAAATAGTGAAGCATGGAAGAGTATGACCACACTATACATATTGAAATCATGTGAGAAAAGAGGCTAATGCATGCAAACACTCAAGTAAAGCATGCTAGAGTCTTTGAAACTCAAAGCCAGTGAGCAAGATTTGTACTATGGCTATGCAAAGGAAGCCTCACATGGTCAAGACCACTCAAAACAGAGCTAAGGAAGGTCAAAATAATAGCAAATACATGCTGAGATAGAACTAACACAAGCATGGATTAGAGGCATGAAGCATAGAGCATTCTGGGCCAACAAAGAGGATTACACTACAAGGGTAAAAATCAAGCAAGAGGTGACTCCACCAACCAAAATCAGAGTTAAGGTATGTCAAATAATGACCAAAAACATGCTGGAATGGAATCAATACATGCTAGAAAGATGAGCTAAAACATCAAGCATACAAGGCTAGCTTGCAAGGATTACACTGTTAGTGTAAGAAGCAAGAAACCAATGAGCAAACCAACCAAAAACAGAGCTAAGGCAGGTCCCACAAGTCACAAAAACAAGATTGAGCTAGGTCATAAAAGAGTAAAAGAGCATGCTCAAGTATGAAGCCAACAATGCATGCAAGCAAAGCAAAAGGGGAGAGGGGACCACCCCCTCCTATTTAGACCTCAAGACACACTTTCCACCACTGAAATTCCTCTATAATTCAGTGGTGAAAAGGCCAAAATAAGGTGGTCTCAAAAGCTTTAAAAGATGACACTAAACAAAGCAAAATAGGCCACCAAAGGGGGGAGACCACCCCTAACTCAAACAAAGCCTCAAACAAACATCTTAAGCACTAGAAAACAAGGCTTTTTGTAGTTGAAAGCTAGGCCTAAATCAACATGCAAGGATGGCCAAAGACTTAAGCAACACAAAGCTCAAAAGGGACTAGTTTCTTACCCTTGAAGAACAATGGCAAGAGAGCAACTTCAGCCACAATTTTTGAACTAAAACCAATCCAATGTCCTCAAAACAAGCTTCAAAATGCCTTAGCTCCAAAACAAAGGTGTTTAACTAGGTGTTTGTGTGCAAAACTGTGAAGAAATGGCACTTTTGAGCACAAACAAGCATAAATATATATATATATATAGAGAGAGAGAGAGAGAGAGAGAGAGAGAGAGAGAATTCTAGAGAGAGATATTTTTTGACGTCTCAAATTTCTGAACCTCTCAAGAAGGGGGAGAGAGCTCCCTTTTTATAAGCAATGCAAGCCAAAAGGCTTGCTCAATCCATCCATACACGTGTATGGATGGTGGATCAGTGAGCCGCAGCTAGCTCAAAATATCCAAAAGATACCTATTGAAATCAAGGTAACCTGCTGGCCATCATTAGTGGTCAGCAGTGCCCCCATTGATGGTCGGCAGGGCCCATCAATGGCCGGCAGGGCAGAGTGGATGGCCGGCAGTGCCAAACCATGGTCGGCAAGGCATCCCAAGAACCAAATTGGAAGGACCAAGTCATGGTCCAAAAATGGAGCAAAATGGAGATAGGGTTTGGAAAGGGAAAACCTGGCATTCCGTCGTGAAATGCGAGTATTCGGCGAGCAAACAAGCTTGCCACTGGATATAACTGCACGAACATCCCGGTTTATAGGATGATCAAAAATGGGGTGTCTACAGTTGCCCCTCTTGGACAGAACTCAGAAGTCATAAAATGATGAGAGTGAATGTCAAAGCCCAGAGACGACCCATTTTTTACAAGACCGCAAACTTAGACAAACAACCAATATAACAATATAGAGACGCGCCCACAAGCTGGGGCAAAATGCAAATGACATGCATGATGCAAGAGCATAACTTATGATTATGCAAAGAGGGCTGTAATGAAACATCTAGATTCAAATGTTATGCAAAGAGATGCTACAACAAACTCATACATAAGCAAGTAAACATGAACCAAACCACATCTCATGCAAAAAAGGATGTAAGAAAATTATGCAATCTTAGCGAACGTGTGATAGATACACGAAGTGAGCATATGTGATACATGCACAAAGCGAACGTGTGATAGATACACAAAGCGAACGTGTGATAGATACACAAAGTGAATGTGTGATAGATACACAAAGTGGGCATGTGTGATAGATACACAAAGCGAACGAAGTGTAATAGATACACGAAGTTAACATGTGTGGTAGATACACAAAAGTGAACAAAGTGTGATACATACACTAAGAGAACATGTGTGATAGATACACAAAAGTGAATAGGGTGTGATAGATACACTATGTGAACACATGTGATAAATACACTAAGTGAACATGTGTGATAGATACGCAAAAGTGAACAAAGTGTGATAGATACACTACGTGAATGAAGTGTGATAGATACCTAAGTGAACATGTGTGATAGATACACTAAGTGAACATGTAATAGATACACGAAGTGAACAAAGTGTGATAGATACACTAAGTGAACGAAGTGTGATAGATACACTAAGTGAACACGGTATGATAGATACACTAAGTGAACACGTGTGATAGATACACTAAGTGAACACGTGTGATAGATACACAAAAGTGAACAAAGTGTGATAGATACACTAAGTGAACATGTGTGATAGATAGAGTAAGTGAAGAGAGTGTGATAGATACACAAGGTGAATATGTGCGGTAGATACAGAAAAGGTGAACGAAGTGTGATAGATACACTAAGTAAACAAAGTGTGATATATACACTAAATGAAGAGAGAGTGTGATAGATACACTAAAGGAACATGTGTGATAGATGCACAAAAGGTATGCATGTGTGATAGATACACAAAAGGTGAGCATGTGTGATAGATACACAAAAGGTGAACGAAGTGTGATAGATACACCGAAGGTGAGCATTTGTGATAGATACACAAAAGGTGAACGAAGTGTGATAGATACACTAAGTGAACAAAGTGAGATAGATACACTAAGTGAACATGTGTGATAGATACACAAAAAGTGAACGAAGTGTGATAGATATACTAAACAAACAAAGTGTGATAGATACACTAAGTGAAGAACATGAGATAGATACACAAGATGAACATGAGCGATCTCTTACCGAGACATAATCAATCTTAACCGGAACTTCTCTGAATGAACCATACATACAATGTCGGCTGGTTACACCAGCTTCAAATGAACCGTACATACAATATCGTGCATGTATGAGAAAGCAACTCGATAGGTACAATGCAACACAATGCATGTCTTACGCGAAATGAACAATCATAACACGATGCCAAGGCATGCCCAATACTTGACATGCAAGAAATGAAACCGAAGCATGCTCTATGCGAGATAATCGACGATGCAAATTCAATGCGAGCACAAAGATGCACGGTCTATGGAACAATTTTAAATACATGTTCAATGCAACGTGTAAATGTTATGTGACGACAAAAGCATGCTCGATAAAGACATCTTGAAGGCAACTTCCGGTTTACCTCCTGGAACAGTTGCGACACATTAAAAGGATACACCTTGTGCGGGTTAATGGGCAATGACCACCGCACATCGAGAACAATGATTCCGGGCTTCCACGGAGGCATTTTGAATCAAGTTTTGAACATTCCTCGGAATTCTTGGAACCCAAGGACACATACCATGGTAATACAGATAGTAGAATCTGGTGGAGGCCTGCTGGCCATGATAGGAAGGTGCAGGTCCCATGCCGGCCATCAATGGAAACTGCTGGCCATCAATAAAGTGGTGCCGGCCACCGATGGCATCTTTGGTCATTTTGGTCTTTTGACCCGTGGCTCTTTAAATACAATCAAAATCATCCGATTTTCTTACAAACCCTTGCACAAAAAACATTTCCTTTGCTCTCTAGGTGTGCCTTCTCTCTAGATCCATGCATTCTACGCGTTTCCCAACACCTTAGAAACATTTTCTTCGCGAAAACCCTTTTGTCCTCCTCGATTTGAACCGATCAAAATTTGATTTCGACGACTCTTCCGTCACTTCCACCATTCAAAGTTGATTTCCCTCAAGTTTCTCCCAAGGTTAGTGCGCTTTTCTTGGGTTTTTGACTTTCTTTGATTTTTTTCCCTCTCTCATAGGGTTTACTTTATTTAGAGTTCACCATTTTCTGCATCTTTGCTCATTTTGCATCCATTTCAGATGGCAGACGATGTCCCACACAACGGAGGCTTCCCCGTGCTACCTCCAGCAGATTTTGCAGCGGACTTCGAGGCCGAGCCTGCGGTTGAGCCCGAGCTATTACCACCGAGCATTTGCCCATTCGATCCAACGAGGTACCACCCCAAGACACACATTATGCTAGTTGCGGGAGGCATCATGGCCTTCACTGATTTTGCTGAGGATGCACCAGGTGACCTCTTACTGAGAGAGCCTGTGTCTCACTTGTCGGCCATAGCCGTAGAGGTACAAACTTCACTTTTCTGCAATGCCATCTTTAATTGTTGCATTTCTTGCACTGCTTTGATTTGATCGCATCACATGCCTTGATCTGACTGTATTTCATACACCACTGCTTCACATTCAACTGTATTTCATACATCATTGCTCTGTATTCAAACTGTACTTCGATTGCGCTTTCATCTAATTGCATCACATGCATTTACCCAGGATGGATCCCGCTCCTTCCGAGGCCACGGTGCCATGATAGCGCGGGATTGGTACGACGAGCTTCCAGCCAGGGTCTGTGACATCATTGACGGGACCGACTTTAGTCTATTTTGCTCCAGCTTGACCCGGATTACAGCAAGCCACCCTCTCTTAGGGGCTCTTGTGGAGAGGTGGTGGGATACTACCAACTCCTTCCACTTCTCCTCCATGGGGGAGATGACGATGACTCCCTGCGACTTCGCCATGATCACCAGCTTAGACGTAGAAGGCAATCTGATTCCCCTCGATCCTAAAATGGGAGAGTGGGAGGCTGCATGGGCTGCACTACTCGGGGGACAGCCACCGATGGTTCGGGCAGGTATGGTTAGATATACCTGGGTTGAGGAGTAGTTCCTAGGAGTTGAGCCCGAGACTGTTGAGTAGATCGAGCAATATGCCAAGGGTTTTCTCATGTTCCTCTTCGGTACCTCCTTGTTCTCGAACAGGTGGAATACCATAGGCCTGTACTTCTTGAGCGCATTGGTGGTGTTGCAGTGAGTCCCATTCTACGACTGGGGCAGAGCCGGTCTCGCCACTCTATACGAATACATGAGCTCGACCTCTCGGATGAGCAGGACCTCGCTCAGCGGCTACTGGCAAGCTTGTGAGGTACACCGCTTAGTCCCCCCCTCTTCACTTTACATTTTCATTTAGTATATCCTACTTTACATTTGTACAACACATGTACTCTCTATTCCGTATTTTTCTGTACCATGCTCATTCACTGTATGCTTTCTGCTCTGCATTTTTTTGTACTTTGTTCATACACTGTACCGCATTCTACTTTATGCATTTTCTATACATTGTTCCTGCACTGTATTGATCACATTTTCCTTGCAGCTATGGGTGTATGCATACTTTCTGACTCTTGCCCCAGAGCCCATAATGGAGACTCCAGCGACAATCTCGTTCTCTGGGGTATTTGACGGCCAGCTCCACCGTAGGACCCAGGAGAGCTTCATGTTCTTCTGATAGTATTTTGACACGATCACTGCGTGCGAGGTAGCCAAAAACATAGTCATGCTATTTTTCAATTAGTTTGATACACACAGTAATCAATTGACAATGACTAATCATCTGTTCATTTTCTTATCTCCAGATCGCGTGGCAGCCATGGGATGCAATACCGTCAGGGCTCCGAGGTCAATGCAACGCTGCTCGGATTGTCTCGTGCTACCACATCCTCTTCGAGGGCCTAATTTGTCGCGCTTGGTTTTTGAGTGAGCGCTTCGTAGGCCAGACCATGAGAGCACCTACCCAGTTTATACCGATGGCACCTCCTGTATCTATGAGGGAGACACACAAGCTGTCCGCCGACTAGGTGATTGAGTTCATGGTAGGACTGGATGCAGACTATCTTCGCGTGGAGGGAGACTACGCGACCTTCATTCAAACGCGTCTGATGCTGCCTTTGACCGGCGTTCATGGAGATGGGGGAGCGAGAGCTCTAGCTGCGAGAGGGAGAGG
This sequence comes from Camellia sinensis, assembly GCF_055761805.1. NCBI lineage: Eukaryota > Viridiplantae > Streptophyta > Magnoliopsida > Ericales > Theaceae > Camellia > Camellia sinensis. Next base: position 38,879,862 of record NC_138961.1, on the reverse strand, counting down.
TAGAGCGACCAGATCCCGTAGGAGGAAAGATCTTGAGGAGAGGCAGGGGACTGGATGGCCAGAGCTGCCTACTTCATTGACTTACCAGAGACGTTCTGGGGAGCCTTATCAGATCCCCATTGTGCCTGCATCAGCTGGGCGTGCACTCGCCGGGATTCGAGGTCCCATTTCGGTATGTATTAAACTCCACATTTTGCATATTTACTTCATTTCAATTATGCTTTGTCGGATACTGATGTTTTCGATGCACTCACAGGCGCCCATAGAGTACACAGGGCAGGCCATTGATCTAGTGGCCTGCATGACAAAGATAATAGAGACGAGTCTGGATCTGCTCAGCCTCTACAGGATCCCGGTGAGTTCTTTCAAACTACGCTTAATGCCACAAAGTCTTCTCTTGACACACTAGCATTTGCACAGTTCCACACTGCACTGATATGATACATTGCTCCCATACTGCTCATGGTATACATACACTACAAATCATTCACTGTTCACAGTACATTATTCTTTGCATCTGATACATTTCATTACTAATGCATTTTGGCGAACTGTCTTTTTCAAATTCCTTTCCTGATGCCAGGCCCATCAGATGTCCCAGTAGGAGCAGAGGCAGGTCCTTCAGCACCTCCTCCATCAGCAGAGAGGAGAGGGAGACAGGCTCAGACACACGACCGAGGTAGAGGCAGAGGCACCCACAGCGAGAGTGGCCTTTCAGAGCCCGTGCCGAGTGATGATGATGAGTCTGACAAGTCTGACGAGGAGGCAGTGAGTCCACAGTCAGAGTCGTCTCGGGATGGAGATGGTTCGGGTTCAGATTCAAGTAGCGGAGCTAACGGTGGTAGTTCTGAGCATTCATTGAGGAAGAGGACGAGGGGGGCTTCCCACTCTTGAGGCGACTGGTGCCGATTCAGATGTTTTGTTTTTGCTTTATTTCTCTTTTTACTAGTAGTTTTAGCACATTGTATAGCCTCAGACAGTTTTATTTTCTTCAAAAATTATACCTTTTGTAAAAAGAAACTAGGATGGAATGAAAGTAACTTTTTTTTTTTTTGTTGAAAGAGCATTGCATTTTACATTCTAAGCATTGCATCACATCGCACAACATGAAAATGAAATTAGACTTTGTTTGAAAACTGCACAGACAAATTGCATTGCTCTTAATCAGGTAGTGAACCAACTAACAACTAAAAGAACAAAACAACTCGATAATCAAAACAAAGCTTCACAAGCTAAGCAAAGTAAATGCAACTCAATAAGCAAATTACAACAACTTGATAAACAACAAACGTACAACGCGATAAGCAACATACATGCAACTTAACAAACAAACTAGAGGATTACATCTGAAACAGGCGAGCTCAAGCACGGAAAGAATCAAAACTAGACCCGCAAGGTGCCTATAACAGAATACAACTGTTCGAATCAACTGAGTCTTCACCAAGGAGGCTAGTGAAGACCAAATAGAGGCTGCCGACATCAATGAAGCCTGCCGGCCATTGATAAGCCCCTGCCAGCCATCAATGAAGACTGCCGGCCATTGATAAGCCCCTTCCGGCCATCGATGGCAGACTATCTGAAACGTTGACATCTGTCCTCCACTCACTGCCTTATCTTCTTTATAGGTTCTAGCTTCGGGATTTCCTCATTCTAACTCAGTTTTTGCACCAAATGGAGGCATTTCTTGTCCAAAATCTCACAAATTGGATTGCTAAGTTGGATGGCTCGGAAAAGCTGCATTTCCGAGGCTTCGGAATAAGTGCACTGTCCACGTTGAGCTGCACCCCGCTGTGTTTTTCGTTCCTCCATGCCGCGGCTAGGTGTTGGAATCCGGTAACTCATGTTTTTAGCTTTGGCGGACAAGTGATATGCCCCACTTTTGCAGACTTCCAAGCTTTGATGGAATCTTAGCGCGATAAAGAGATGTTGCCCCAATTTCGCTTCGGCCACATCCAAGCCTTAGGACGGATGTGCGGGCTCACTTTGCATGACGCTCGGTCTTTGATTCGCGACGGAGAACTAGAAATTCCGAGCCTGATTCATCGATTTTCTGATGCCGGTGACCGCGGCGATCATCACTGGTAGGGTTTTCAGCGACATGCACTTTGCTTGTGCATGTTGTCTCGTTTCTTGCTTTCCCCAGGTTCCAGTGGGTCTAGCGTCCGCTTGATTGAGGTTACCTAAGGTTTAAAAGAGGGCAAGAGCTGCATTGCCATGATGCTAGCTGAGACACTGATGGGTTTGGATGCCTTCCATTACCGGGAGACGACTAGATTCGCGTGGAGTCCACTACTGTTGCAGGTAATGTTTCACACCCTATCTCACATATATTTCTCACATCACTCGGCCCTCAGGCTTGGTTTTTCTCTCAAAACCCTTTTCTCACTTTTCTCTCCACGTACACCTCTCTATTCTTTAATCTCTCATTTTTCATCCCTCCCCAGATATGGTTGATGAATAAATTGATGGTTGTGGACTCATGCCCAGCATATTCAGCTCGTGCCTGTTTCTTCCAGCGACGTCTAGTCGATGCCCCTGATGAGGGATGGTGGTGCGAATGGATGTACAGTCCGTCTGCCGTCGACATTGCTTGGCACTGCCCCTGGCTTAATCAGTCGGCGATGAATTACGGCATGTCTCGCCAGCCTGGGATTCAGTTGATCGGCCTGACACACTGTGTCTTTTACTTTCCGTTCTGATTCCGGCGCCAACTTGGCCATGATCAAACTTGTCCGGAAGAAGGGATAGAGTACCCTGCCACATTTCCAGTCCAAGGCGCACAGCTAGCTCGGTATGCCACAGCATGGAGGATGAGAGAGCTTTCAGCCCCCGCTCCCACTTTCAGTTGTACCCTCTCTGATGAGTGCATAGCTTGGCTCGATGAAGAGGCACAGGTTGGGCCTACTTTGGCATCAAAGGCTTCGACCAGCTCTGGGAGGGAGTGCCGGAACACCTGACTATGCCCCAAATTTATTTGCTTCAATCAGTACTTTCAAATTTTCTTTATGAACATAACAAAAAGCAACTTCAATTTGTATTCAAGAGTAGGAGAACTCTGTACTGAAATCAATGTAATTGAAGGCTGTGGATACTAAAAATTTTCCGTTTGGTCCAAAAATGGTCTAATTCGTAAAAAGATTAATTTGAGCAAAATCAACTTTTATTAAAACTTTTCAAAACCATTTTCGATATGGATCACAACTGGACACGCCCGAGATCTATCACTGAGATGTACAACCCCAGATCCCAGCAACTGGAAAGTTACCCCTAGTCTGAATAGCATTGCACTGGGGATCACAACCAAGCTCTTGAATGCAGAATAGACAAAGTTCACCAACATGATCACATGGACAAAGTTGATTTGGAAGTGTTTATGGCTGCACTTCAGAATGAAGTTACCTACGTATCCCAATGATAGGAATCAATCCTTACGTAGTTCGGTTCAGGTTCACTCGTGTATTAACACTCTCCTTTTACGCTCTAACTTTTGCCAAGGCCGCCCTTTCTACATTTTCAACCTTGCGAGTTCAGTTTTTATTATTTCAAATTTTCTGTGCTCTAACTTTTGCCTAGGTTGCCCTTTCAGGTTTTTGGCCTAGCGAGCCACTCAGGGATAGTATTTCTTCAACTTGTCCATGTTGATCGGCTGGGAGAACTCAAGGCCATCTAAATCCATCAGAATGATAGCTCCACCCGACCAGATAGACTTGATGATATAAGGACTAGTCCAATTGGGTCTGAACTTGCCCCTAGGGTCGTGGATGGGAGCTCGGTTGTCTTTGAGCACTAGATCCCCCTCTTTCAAATTCCTGGACTTAACCTTCTTGTTGAAAGCCCTGGCAATTCTTCGTTGATAACCCTGGACATGATATAGTGCTTTCAGCCTTCTTTCATCAAAGAGCATGAGTTCTTCGAACCTGCTTTGCTGTCAATCTACCTCAACTATTTGACACTCAACCAATACCTGTAATGACGGAACCTCAACTTCGATAGACAGAACAGCCTCCATCCCATAAACCAAGGAATACGGAGTTGCCCCAGTAGAAGTTCGAATTGAAGTCTAGTAGCCCCAAAAAGGAAATGACAGTTTATTTAGCCAGTCCCTGTAGGTTTCCACCATCTTCTGGAGAATGTGCTTGATGTTCTTGTTGGCTGCCTCAACTGCTCCGTTGGTTTGCGGCCGATATGCAGATGATTTATGAAAAGCCACGTTGTACTTCTCCAACAAGTCGATCACCTCCTTTTTGAAGTGGGATAATAAAATAATCTCGTTCGGGACCCCGTAGCGACAGATGATGTTGTTCCTAATGAACTTAGCGACATGCGATGCCTTCAACACCGCGTAAGATTGGGCCTCAACCCACTTCGTAAAGTAATCTATCACTGCCAGAATATACACATGCCCGTTGGACCCTTTCGGAGTGACAGCCCCAATCACATCAATCACCCAGACTGAAAATGGCCATGGCGAAGTCATGTTGTACAGCTTCGACGGTAGAATGTTCATGCAGTTTGCATAGATCTGACATTTGTGGCATCGCCGAACAAAGCCAATACAATCCTCCTCCATGGTTGACCAGTAATAACCCTGTCTAAGGATCTTCCTGGCTAGCATCACCCCGCTCATGTATGCTCCGCACTCTCCTCCATGGATGGCCTCCATCAAGCGTTTGGATTCTTCAGCATCAACGCATAGCTTATGCATCCCGAGATGACCACTCTTGTACAGTTTACCCCCGCAGACGATGAACTGAGCAGCCATTCTTCGAATTGCCTTCTTGTCTTTGGAATTTGTCCCTGGTGGATACACCTCCTTTTCCAAGAAGCTCCAGATGTCGTAATACCAGGGATTTTGATCTTGTACCTCATCTATGGCAGCAATCAGCTTGTAGGCTGGCACAAATTTCTGTTCAATGGTGATCGGACGCATCCGGACTTCGAAAGGGATGTCTATCATAGAAGATAGAGTTGCTAATGAATCAACGAACCTGTTGTTCTCTCTTAACAAATGAGCAAAGTTCAGTTTCTCAAACCGAGGAATCAGAACGTCCAAGGCCTGGTGATAAATTCTCATCTTTTCTTCTTTAACTTTCCAATCTCCTTTAGCTTGAGATACAACAAGGTTCGAGTCCTCGATAACGTCCAACCGTTTTGCCCCTAGTTCTAGGGCGGCTTCTAGTCGAGCAATACATGCCTCATACTCTGCCTCATTGTTCGATACTTTGAACTAGAGTTTGAATACAAGAGGTATACGGGAATTGTAGGGTGCTATCAGCAACACCCTTATCCCATACCCATATTGGTTTGACGTTCCATCAAAGTACATCGTCCATGTCTGTTCTTCGACATGTAGAATGGCCTCGTCTGGGAACAGATACTCAACTACTTCATCCCCTTCAACTGGGTGGTCGGCTAGGAACTACGCTACCGCTCTCCCTTTCACTGACTTGCGCGTTATGTACTTCAGATCAAATTCGGAAAGCAGAAGCAATCAACGGGCTAGCCTACCCGTAAGTGCCGATTTCTCAAAGAGATGTTTGATGGGATCTAATCTCGAAACCAGTATTACATAGTGATCTAACAGGTAGTGCCTTAACTCCCTGGCTGCCCATACCAAGGCCAGACAAGCCTTCTCCAACGGCGTGTAGCGGGTGTGGACGCGCCCCGAACATCCCGAGAAAATCCCATTTCGTTCATTTGGGCTTACCACAGTTCGAACTCAAATGTCATGGTTCTGAATCTAATCTCACAATGTGCGATGTAAGATCGATAAATCACCAAAGAGTCCAAATCCGGCAAATTGTTTTGGAAAATTGATTTTTAATAAAGAAGTGCCAAACATGGCCTGCTTTGCCAGATACAGAGTCGCCACCTAAATATTTTGTTTTGGGGGAAATTTAGGAAAGCCTGACTCGTGCCTAAGGCCACGTGTCCGTCATCACCAAAGTTGTCTCGGCTCGGGAACTTGGGTACGAGTGGGGAAATGTCATTTAATGAGCACCTCCGCTCACCCGATCAAAGATCGGCCTGTACTAAGCATGATATCTTGTTTTTGAAAACGCATGTGCTCTTATTCCGATTAATTAGCTAGTCTTACTACGTGATGCGCACAACAAACAAGTATAGACTAGATTGTCTAATTTGGAACGAAGCATCGCATATCCGCTTGTTTGGAAAATGGTTTGAAGTTTGCTACTCGCAAGTAGGCTAAAATGCAGATTTCAATGAATTGTTCCAATTTAAGCAATCAAACCTTCACCCACAGGCATTCAGGCAGTTAATCGCATAAGCAATTAGCCTCATGGCAAGCATGCTAACATGGCAACATTAAATATGCTAAAGCATAAACACTCACAGTGTACTCTGAGCCAAAACAAAGAACTAGTTAGAAATCATGCATGATCCTAGTTCATGTTAAGATGACTAATGCAACACATGCAAAAATGCAATTAAAATAGGCTCGGCTATTCTAATCATGTCACGTGAAATGCAACTTGATACATGTATTCAAATAAATGTATTGAAATACAATGCAGTCAGTATGATGCGCCAAGCCCGGTGCATGCAATACAGATGAATGGATGCACACATGCGAGCATAAGGTATGCTAAATGAAATATGTCCTAAAACTAACCATCGTAAGCGGTTAAGTTTAAAGGGAGAAAGAAATGGGGGTTGGAAGACATGCATCACACACACGCACGCTTATTACAACACTTGGCTCTCTCAAGGGAGAGACCGAATAAGAAGCTAACTAGTTAATCTAAGCTAATTAAACTAATTATTACAACACAAATTAATTAACTAATCCTAGTTAACTAATTATTACAAAACGAATTGAATAGCTAACGCATTACCTAACTAAGAGTACAAACAAAAGCAAAAGCTAGCTATCTAAGCATGGCAGCAAAGGAAAGTAGTAAATCAGGAGTCTCAGAGGGAGAGGAATGCATGCAAGCCCAGTCGCCTCGTTCGAAAATCCAATGCGATGCCCCGATTTGCCTCTGTTTTCATCTGTCCTTAGAAACTTGCACCAAGCTCCAGAAAGCTGAAGCTTCACCTTGGGAGTCTTGTGGGAGGGTGGCCGACCACTTTTGGTCTCTCCAGACACCTGCCGACCACTTTTGGTTGTTGAAAAACCAGAAAAGTGGTCGGCCAGCTAGTTTTTCTGGCTGGCCGGCCAGTTATTGCTGCTGAACTGCAATTTGCTGCAACAGAGAGCAAGAAAGGGCATGGCAATGTATTTGCAAGATATGTGCACACAACCACCCTCCATATCATGCAATGAACTCAAGGGAGTGTAGGTTCTCGACCCTCGGGCCACCAATCGCGCATTTCACTGCATGATGGCCGAGATGCGAAGTTGCACAATTCAATATGAAATGAATGCATAAATAAACACATAAAGCCTAAAACTCTATCATGTATGATCAAGAGCTTCGGCAATCGGGAATTGGGACACGTTTCATCACTTTAAGTATGAAACATCCCTTGTTTCCCGTGTTTGAACTAACACTTATTCCAAACACGATGCAAGCAAGAAACATGGCATGCACAATGCTATGTAATGCAACCCTAGCATGCGAACATGCTACTATGTGGCATACTCAATGAAACTAGCAACCTAGCATACACAATGTAAGGTGTAACATGGCAAACACAATGCTAAATGCTAAGAACTAGATGACATACTCAATGCAAGGCAATCATGAGGGTTCTTAACACAATGTAATGCATGCATGCACAATGCAATGCAACCAGGGCAACAATGTGCAATGCGCCAAACATGCAACAACATGCAAACCATATACTCGATGGACTTAAACCGAAATGGACAGACCTCAGTCATGCCAAAACAGTGGCCATAATGCTAAAATGAAGGCACCAAAAACACATACAAGCATGCATGCCAATTGGCTCACTAACTAAGGCACTAAGGTGCAACTCCCAAGAACACTTAAATAGTGAAAAGCATGGAAGTGTAGCAACACTAATTGCACTGAAATTAGACAAGAAATGATGCCAAATCACTTAATCAACACAAGCATGGCATGCAATGGTCCTTAAAGCTTAAGACAAGCAAAGAGGACTACACATGAGGCATGCAATAGATGGCACAAATGCATGAACTAAGCATGGACAAAGCTCAAGTAGGTCAAAATAAGGACCAAAACATGCTAAGATAGGGACTCAAAGGCCTAAGCATGCAAGCATATGAGCTAAGGCATAAACTAAGCAACAATGCATAACACTCAAAGGCACTTAAAGCATGATTGAGGTAGGAACATGGCAATGCTAAATACTCTGAAATGTCATGTTAAGTGATGCCAAATCATGTACAAAACACAAGTGAAGCATGCAATGGTGCTCAAAGCTTGAGGCAAACAAGAGCATTTGTACTACAAGTATACAAAACATGAAGCATGTGACCAAGGCAACCCAAAACAGTCCTAAAACATGTTAAAATGAGTCTAAGACATGCATGGAAAGAAGCCCAAATAGGCTAGCATGGAGGGTATAAGACATGATGCATACAAGGCAAAAAAGGCGGATTACACTACTCCTATTAAGACCAAGCATGGAATGACTTAACCAATAAAAATTAGAGTTATATCATGGCATAATAACCCCAAAAACACATTGAAATGAGAGCTCGCAAGCTAAGGCATGAAGGCATACACAATGGTTCATGTTAAGGCATATAGGGGCCAACCCTCCAACGCATTGAATAAGTGATAAATGTGGATGCATGGCCATAAAACATGGACTGAAATCACATAATAAATGATGCTAAATCATTGAAATAGTCCAAGTAATGCATGCTAGAGGACTTAACACACAAAGCTAACAAGTTAGGTTGAACCATAGCTATACAAAGCAAGTCATGTATGACCAAGACAACACAAATCAAACCTTAAACATGCTAAAACATGAACAAAGTCTTCTTAAAGCTAAGCCAAAAGCATGCTAAAATGACATGTTACAACATGATGCATGTTAGGCTATTTCATGAAACTACACTACAAGTGTATGGAGCATGCAAGGGCCAACCAAACCAAACCAAACCAAAACAGAGTCATGACATGGAAAAACATCACCAAAAACATGCTGAAATGGAAAGAAAACAAGCTAGAATGACATGCTATTTCATGAAGCACATAAAGCTAGTTTGTGTGATTTACACAAGTGTATCAACCATGCATGGAGTAACCAAAGCAAGCAAAAACAGTGTTATGCCTCAGCAAAACAAACACAAATACATGCTAAGAACAAGCTAACACAAGCTTATCAAAGGTGCTCAAACATGAGGCATATGAAGCTAGTATACAAAATACAAGGAGAGGGGATGACCCTCTCCTATTTAGGACACCAAAACCACCTTTCCACCACTGAAAATCCTCTGGATTTCAGTGGTAGAAAGGTTATGTAAAGGCTTCACCAAGAGCCTAAAAGGATGGCTCAAAACAAGGCCTAACAAGGCCTAAGAGGGAGTAAATCACCCCAAACAAAAAAGTGACCTTAAACAACTATTTTAAGCATGCAAAAACAGAACTTTTTGTAGTACGAAGTTAAGCTTAAAAAAGTATGTAAAAGGGGCCAAATGCTCAAGAAAAAATGGGGGTTTTAAAGGTCAAAGACTCACCCTTGAAGACCTTTGTGGGAGCCGGATAATTGGAAGAGTCGGAAGCGTACTCTGCAAGATAGACACTACTCGGCTCTATCCTGCACGATCAGAATGCCGAATAATACAGATAGGCCGAATAAATATTGAACTATGGAGCCAAATAAATAAGAGGATGATGAGTGAAAAGTGGGCCTGGCCCCGAGGCCCAGGGAACAAGTATAAATAAAGGAGCAACAGAATAAGAAAGATGTGTGAGAATTGTTGTGCTAAATATAGAATACAAGCATTCTTGAGTGTGTAGACTGACTTGTCCGTCGGAGTGCTAATTCTGGCACCCCCGACCGGAGTGTTTATTCCGTTTCAGGTGACTATCAGCGGATCACAAGCTCCCCCCAGGATCAGAAGAGTATTTCCAAACCATATCTCCACAATTGGCACCGTCTATGGTAATACTCAAACACATCCATGGCGGGCGCAACGGAAGACCCTCTGATAGCCACTGATGAAACAACGCAAAGAGACGACCTCACTCTATCAAACATGCTTGGACCGGACACTGTCGCTGTAAGACGCGCTCTGAACTTCGCCTCACCCTCGACTCCAGAGCATGAAGCAATGCAAGCGATCATGGAACAAGCAAAGCAAAACGAACAAAGGTTGGAGAACATGATCGCGGAGAACGAACGTCTTCGTGAAGATTTGGCCTTGGACGTGGCGAAGTCCAAACAAGTTGTACGCCTAAAGCTGGATCGATCTCCGCAGGCAGGTGGTCGACGACCTCGAGCCCGACAAGACGACATTGATAGCGGCTCCGACTCGTTATCCTCGGAGCCCAGGAAGAAGGGGCAACCTGAAACTACCAGTTCTTCTGAAGAAAGTCCCCGTATAAGGCCCAAGCGAAGAAGGCACAGTTCGGATAAAGATCAATACAATCCCTTTGTATGACGGATTGGAAAGGTGGTGCTACCCAAGAAAGTCAAAGCACCATCATTCACCCCGTATGGCGGCAAATCAGACCCCACCGACCACATCCGCCACTACAAGCAAGCCATGACATTGCATGCAGATGACGAGGCCCTCATGTGCCGAATATTCCCCAGTAGTTTGAGACCATTGGCTGTCAGGTGGTATTATAAACTAGAGCCGACTTCAATCAAAACTTTCCACCAATTACAGAAATCCTTCAAGGCCAGATTAATCACTAACGAGGTCCAGCCGAAACAAGCCGACTTTCTCTGGGCAATGCAGATCCAGCCGAGAGAAACACTAAGGGTGTATTCGGCACGATATTGGGAGTGCTTTAATCTTGTTGATGACGCCTGCAACGACTCAATGGCCATCACCGCCTTCAAAATGGGATTACACCCAGACAGTGCCCTCCGTTGCTCCCTGACAAGAAGGCCCCCCAAAAAAGTCTGGGTATTGATGAAGAAAGTTGAGGAATACTGCAAAGTGGAAGACAATGCCTTGCGGGTTAAAGCTGGACAAATGGCCAACAAAACGACCCCTCCTGAAATTGCTCAGCCAATAAGTTTTGTACACTACAACAAAAATAGTCTTTAGACACGAAAACTAATGACGAAAATTTTTTTTGTCACGAAATACGTATCTTTTAATCACGAAAATCATATTTCGTCTCCAAATGTGTCATTTTTGGAGACAAAAATAAAATTTCGTCACCAATCTAAATCATAATAAAAAAAATAGGTGACGAAATTATATTTCGTCATTATTTATATTTTTTTTGTCACCAAATATTTTCCCACTAATATTTTCGGAGGGCGCCAAAATTAATAGATTTTTGGTGACGAAAAAATTGGTCACCAATTATAAAATTATTAATGACGAATATATTTTTGTCACCAATAATTTTTAATATTTTAATATCATTTAGTGACAAAATTATTTTTGTGGCCAATATTTTTACCTTTGATGAAGAAATAATTTTGCCACCAAAAAATAATTCAGCCACTAAAATATTTTGGGGGAAATAAAAATGAAAAAAAGATACAAAACTACACTCTCAAATCATCCATCTCCATCACCATACCTGACCTTTCTTCCTTTACTGCCTCTTTCACCACCACCAACACCAACTCAATCACTTCACCACCGCCACCTCCGCCTCTGCCACAGCCTCCCGATCTCCCAACCGCTCTCTCAACACTCAAACACCTCATCCACCTCTCCGAAACCACCCACCACTCCACCTCCACCCTCCTCCCCACCACCGCCACCACCACCACCGCCCTCTGCCCCTGTCCTTTCAATTTCCTCCGCCTTCCATCGGAATCCCTCTTTTGCCACTCCCTCCAATGCCCTTCTTCCCCTTCCCCCCTTCTTAACCTCGACCCCCTCCTACTCCAATCACTACGCTACACCAACACTCTGAAACCCTCCCAACAACTCTTTAATCAGAACCGCGTCCTTCAAACCCTACACGATCCCAACTCCGACCTATGCTTCTCCCTCGACGATTATTGCGACTTTGGTCCCAATTTCTTCTACCCTAATGGTGTGAAACTTCAAGTTCTAGCCCCCTAATCTTCCAGGTACTGTTTTTATTTTGTTTTGTTTTGTTTTTTTTTTCTAGTGTTTCTGAACTTGATTTTCGATTTCTCTATTTTACAGGCCAAATCAACCGAAGAACAACTCAAACCTCTCTTCGATTACCACCGTGCTCAACCCTTCGATGTTGTCTGCCTCAATGGTCTATCCTCTTTCTCTCTCTCTCTCTCTCTATATATATATATATATAGATGTGTGTGTGTGTGTGTGTACGTCTTAAACATTTTAATTTTTGGAATTTGCAGATGATTGTTCAGATTCATCCCCAGCTTTCTCTCCCAAACGAAGGAAGCATTCGTATACCGCTGTAAAGATCTCTACTTTTTGTAGATTTTATTGAATATGAATGATTTAGCAACCTAGAATGTGAGCCTTTGTTTGAAATTGATTTGAGTGATGGTATCAATTTGAATTTAGGTTGAGAAGGTAGATAAGAATGAGAAATTCATAGAGGTTGTTGATTGTGAAGATAAGGAAGAGGATGATTGGCTATCTCCACCTCCTAAAGTTTCAGTTGATACACTGAAACTTGGTGAGGATTCAACTATAAAGGAATTGAGGTATATTCCTTTTTTTGGTTTTAACTTAATGGGTTAGCTCAGGAATTCATTTTATGTTTTGTGGCTCCTTTATCTCTATCTTTCAGTTCATATAGTTTAAAGCAGCTATGAATTTTATTACTTATGTGTGCATTTGTTTGAAGCTATTTTTGTTGTGTTAGTGCTTTAATTGGTGAGACCATTCACTGGTGTTCTAAAGTAGAGGCAATGTGTCTTATTATTGGAATTGATACCTAAAAGGGACCAATGTGTCTTATTATTGAGACCAAAGAGGGTTGGTTTGGCAGACAAGCTGCTAATTTAGTGTGAGTAATGCTGGAATTCGCATCTCACCATTTGATGCAACTTAGCTTTTTCTTTTCCCCTCCTATGAATTGAGCGGGGGAAAAAAAAAATCAAACCAATAAGCACATGGTGTTTGATGATATTACTCTTAAGACAAATTGATTTAATTTTTTCAGAACAAATTGACTAGGTCTTTGATGTTATTGAAGCTGATTTCAAGTCCTTAACATCAACCATGTTTGTCATCAATTCCAATTTTGTTAATAATCCTAGTGAGGCAAAATAGGCAAACTAGTTATTCCTCTTGATCTAGTTAAATTTCTCTTACTTCTTTGGGACTAGATTAGCATTCCTTAAAACTATATAGTTCTTCCATGCAAATGTTTTATTGTTTATTTACTTTCTTGCTTCTTAAAGTCATAAATTAGCTAAGTTTCGATTTTGTTCAATTTTGAAACCATGTTTTATTGTTCAATTTTGTTCTTAAGTTTCGATTTGCGGCCGTCGTAATGGAAGTGGTGAGTTGGTTGAAGTTGGGTATTGGGATCTTAGAGGTGAAAACAGATCTTCAGCATTTAAAATGAAGTTTATGAAACTTGGATTGAAGCCTGATTCATTTCAGACTGATAGGGACAATATTAGTTTAGTATGAGACCCTTTTTTCATTAATCCTAGTAACTGTTTTCTTTTTTTTTTGCATGAATTATATTTTTTGGGTTACTTATTTAGTGATATAGAATTAGTATCTCTGTTTACTTGTATTCTATCTAAATTCATTCTGACAAACAAGGTCATTTTGTGCTTGCACTAACAAAAAATGTCTCTAGGTTTATCCTGAAGGAACACATTTGATGATTCCCTTGTTTGAAAGGCCTATCGTTAATGATGTTCGTGCACGTCCCAATCTTGTTGAGAGCTCTTCAGGGAGTCATGATCTCCAAATGGTAAAGTTTGTTTTACAGATTTTCTTATATTGATCATGCACAAAATAAAATGAAAACAAAACTTGTTGGTTTATTATAGCGACTTTTTCCAGATATGGCATACTTGATCTCTTCATAATTTTTTCAAGTTTTGAACTCTTGATTGAAGCCTGGATAAAAAAGAATTACATGCCTAGAAATAAGGTTTCACTTTTATATGATAGTCAAGGAGGTTAATTTATGGAAGCATTATGATCTTTCTAAATCCCTTTTGTAGATTCGATTCTTGTTATTCGATCAGGGCCTTATTATTTGCATTAATATTTATTTAGCATTGCTATATGCTAGGAGGTCGATTGTGTTTTTTTTTTTTTTTTTTTGGGTGAATAAGTCATAAAATAAAAGACAAATATATACAATATACAAGAGGCATGTGTGAGGAGCTAACCAACTATACAAAGACAGAGCCACCAACAAAACCAAAAACACAACAGGACAAAACAACTTGTTCAAACACCACATGAGCACAGGGGCAGATAAGGAGCAGGAACAAGATCAATACTGAGCTACACATTAGGATAGACCTAGAAGCTACTGGACCACAAAACAATATCCAAAATATAACTCAAAAACAAGGTCTACTACCATAATTAAGGCCATGTACATTCCATATAGAAATCCAAAATTAGGTTCTGGGATTACAAAAATTAACCACTAGAGCCTATTATAACTATACTAATAAATAAAAATTCAGACTGTAAAACAACCACCACATCCTCTTAGACAGCAGGCAACATCAGATCATTAAGCACCAGCAAAATGGCAAGCAACAGCAGACAACAAGCCTCAGCAAGAAGGCAGCAACAACAGCAGTAGCAGTAGCCAGTAGCACAGAACCTAATTTTGGAGAAGCTACGAGTATGGAAGGTGTCACTGTCATATTTTGGTGTTTCTCTTGAAGAATAGGTGACTAATTTAATGGGCCAGCCGTTTTGTTTCTTAATAATACTGATATCTACCACACCGACTCTGGTTAAATGATAAATTTGATTTTGTTTGGAAGCAAGTTAGTTGAAAAGACCACACATGTTTTGTTCTTGTATAGATAATCGAACTAACATGTAAATTTATATTTGCTCAGAATCTGTGATACTACTCTTTTGAGGAGACAACTTACTTTTATTTCTCTATATTCTCTTAGAGTGAGTGTTGAATTTTAGTAGAAAAACAATATCATTGCCATTTGTTTTTCTAGATTATCCTCTTGAGGTGTTGTTGGAAACTGTCACTCAACTCTTCTAGTTGATATGATTTTATTCTCTTCCTAGAAAACTTCTATTTTGCTGTTGATGGAACCAAAGTTTTCTGGATTCACCATCACAGCAGCACCTAGCTAAGTCAACTAATTTGTTAATGTTATTCTATTTTTTGTTTTGTTTTTGTTTTTGTTATTTTTTAATTTATATTAAGAGGCGGGTGCTGAATTGTGTGTGTTAGTGATGTAAATCAAAATCATAATATCTCAGTAAGCTACATTTGGTTATCCTTATTTCCTGTTTTGATTTTCTTTTCTTAATCTGCCTTGAGAATTTTCTTATCCTTATTTCTTGTTTTGTTTTTCTTTTCTTTGTTTAATTTTAATATCTAGGAAGCTTCAATGTGATACAAAACTTTTGAAACTTCCTTTCTTCAATCCAAGAAAAATATTATTCATGGTTGGATAATAAGGGGGGGAGGGGAGAGAGATCCTAGCCTCCAAATGATATGTAGAGTGAAATAGAAAAAGGGATAAGAAAGGGAGAGAAAGAGGAGAGGAAGCTAACTTTGTGACACCCTGAAAATGAGTAGAATATTTATTCTGAAATCTTTCAATCACGCCCTTCCCTTCCTCTTGCAAGTTGGTTATGGGATAATCTTTTGATGGCCTATCTCAGATGCACTGAAGGCACCACCAAAATCCAGATAGCTTCCTTTGTAGGTTAACAAATTCATTAAGGACGGAAATAAATAAGGAGATGCCTTTTCATTATAGAAGCTTTTTCAAGACCTACATCTGGTTGTTGCTTTTGGTAAGGTTTATAGTCCTGCTGTTATCTGCTTCACCATTTACTGGTTATATCACTAGAATTGTCCTCCCAAGAAGATGTCTTTTTTCAATTTGTCATGTGTTCCTATCTTGATATCTTTGCAATTACAGCATGAGATGGCAGTAGAGAGTGCATGGATTTTTGATATGGATTGTTATTATCAAACTCTGATTCTTGCTAGAAGGATTTTTGTGATGGGTGGGACACATATGCTCAAGAAGGTAAAGTTATTGCTCAAAGAAGTAGACTTTATTTTGCAACATATACATTCATCTCTAAGTTTATTCAGAACTTACACTCAACTCTTCTGTTCATAATCAGTTTTGAACTTGCTTTTCTAGATTAACTTGACTAATCCAAATCAAAATGAAGACATAAAACTTCCTTCAAATACAAAAGCTGTTAAAGATCTGTATGTCTCCCCTTGTGGGAAACTTGTACTTTTAGCTTCGATGGGTAAAAAATTATCAATTACTAGGTATACTTATTGTCTTTTCTTTTTGTCAAGAAGATATTAGTTTTTCTACACTTTTTTTTTGGAGTTTAGCTGACTCAGTTTCTTCTATTGTTTCAGCATGGGCTACAACAAAGTTGTCATCAGTTATAGTTTCCCGGTAAAAGTTTGTTACTTCTTGTTTACATGTTTGTGGATATATCTTTACTCATGCTCCCTATTTTTTTTCTTCTTCTATATTTTCGACTTGAGCATAGTTCTTTTGTTTTGAAGTTCCAATTCCTGTGAAAATAATGAAGCCTTCCAGTTTATTTGATTGTATTTTGCCAAGTGTCATCTTGTCAGTTGAAGTACTGTCTGATGTAGTACCTATTGCATATCAGTATAACTAGGGGACCATATGATACTAGTTCCCAAAAATGATTAGTCCTAGATGACACTGAAATTTAATTGTTACAAATTTGTCCTACCTATGATCAAGTTTGGTAAGACATAAACATGTCTTCACTATAACAACACCCCCCCCCCCCGGCACTAGTTGTGAATATTATCGAAAAGTAGGCATGCCAAGATCCGTTTTATTTACTTTTTTCATCTCCCACTTCTTATTCTTCAGTGGTTGAAACCTTTTGCCCTCAACTTGTTGGCAAATTTTATGGTTTTGGATTAATCTGGGTTGTGTTTGGAAAAGGTAAAACTAGATCAGCTAAGTGACAATAGCAAAATTTAATGGAAATCATCTAGATCTTAGTTAATGATGTTTAAGAAATTAAGCTTGAAGCTTAAACTTGAGCTCAGTTTGTTCCAATGCAGAATGAGTGGGGACGTGTTTCTAATTTAGTTATGATTAAGTTGTTCTCTCTGTATTTGTCTTGCCTTCTAAACAAGTTCTCTATATTTATGGTTAGTTTTATTTTATTTCGCTTGTTTGATTATCAATCTTTTTTCTATTAAAATTCTTAAGGAAGACAAAATCCTGATTATCAACGTATACAAACCTAAACCTATACAAACCTAAACCTCATAAAACAATCTCCCTGTTGGAAAACTAAGTCCAAAAATGTACTTTTTCACACTTAAGCTTGAAAATAGGCCACCGGAGGCCAAAATTATCCAACAGCCATGAGACGGCCCGGGGACCACCTCAAACACGTCGGGAGGGACCAATATGAGTTGTGAAAACTTACGGAACTAGCACGGGACTCCCGGTTTGAAAACTAAGTCCAAAAATGCACTTTTTCACACTTAAGCATGAAAATAGGCTACTGGGGCCCAAAATTGTGCAACACCCACGGGACGGCCCAGGGACCACCTCAAACACGTCTGGAGGGACCAATGTGAGTTGTGGAACTTACAGAACTAGCACGGGACTCCCGGTTTGAAAACTAAGTCCAAAAATGCACTTTTTCACACTTAAGTTTGAAAATAGGCCTTTGGGGGCCAAAATCATGCAACAGCCATGAGACGGCCCGGGGAACACCTCAAACACCTCGGGATGGACCAATGTGAGTTGTGGAAACTTAGGGAACTAGCACGGGACTCCCGGTTTGAAAACTAAGTCCAAAAATGCACTTTTTTACACTTAAGCTTCAAAAATAGGCCTTCGAGGGCCAAAATCGTGCAACAGCCACGAGACGGCCCGGGAAACATCTCAAACACCTTGGGATGGACAAATGTGAGTTGTGGAAATTTATGAAACTAGCACGGGACTCTCAGTTTGAAAACTAAGTCCAAAAATGCATTTTTCCACAGTTAAGCTTGAAAATAGGCCTTCGGGGGCCAAAATCATGCAACAGCCATGAGACGGCCCAGGGAACACCTCAAACACCTCGGGATGGACCAATGTGAGTTTTGGAAACTAACGAAACTAGCACGGGACTCCCGGTTTGAAAACTGAGTCCAAAAATGCACTTTTTTACAATTAAGCTTGAAAATAGGCCTTCGGGGGTCAAAATCGTGCAACAGCCACGAGACGGCCCGGGAAACACCTCAAACTCCTCGGGATGGACCAATGTGAGTTGTGAAAATTTACGGAACTAGCACGGGGCTCCCGGTTTGAAAACTAAGTTCAAAAATGCATTTTTTTATACTTAAGCTTGAAAATAGGCATTCGGGGGCCAAAATCGTGCAACAGCCACGAGACGGCCCGGGAAACACCTCAAACACCTCGGGATGGACCAATGTGAGTTGTGGAAACTTACGGAACTAGCACGGGACTCCCGATTTGAAAACTAAGTCAAAAAATGCACTTTTCCACACTTAAGCTTGAAAATAGGCCTTCGGGGGCCAAAATCGTGCAACAGCCGCGAGACGGCCCGGGAAACACCTCAAACACCTCGGGATGGACCAATGTGAGTTGTGGAAACTTACGGAACTAGCACGGGACTTCCGATTTGAAAACTAAGTCCAAAAATGCATGTTAAATTGTATATGTTATGGATGAGATAATAACTGTCTAGCTAACTTTTTTTTTTTTTTTTTTTTTGTGTTTCATTTTTTTGCAGATTCGAGATTTGATATGGACTTGTTTGGTAATTTGGAGGGCCGATGGTAGCTCATTTTGTGTTTTTGTTCATATTACCTTGTATTTTGATTATGTTGTAAATTTTATATTTTTGTTAGTATTACGGGGCATGTTTGGTAATCCGCCCTTGATATTTTATTTTTGTTGATATTAGTAGACGTTTTTTGTTGGATATTAGGAGATGTGTTTGGTAATCTGCATACGGTTGATATTATATTTTTGTGGATATCAGTAGACGTTTTTTGTGGATATTAGGTGACATGTTTATAATCCGCATGCAGTTCATATTGTATTTTTGTGGATAGTGCTAAAATTCAATTGTGATGTTTATGAAAATGAATAGATTTTTGTTTTGATTTGTAATAGATATTTTATTGAACAGGTTATTGAAGGTTATTGAAATGCGCAGGGAATTGTTACTGAAAAGAAAAAATTTCGGAAGAAAATAGTACTCTCATTTTCAAAATTTTTAATTTTTATTAGTGACGAAATAAAAAATGTCGCTATTAGTCTTCAAAAAACATGACGAATAATTTTGTCACTAATGATATAGTACGAAACAAATAATTTCGTCACATTTGTTGAATATTTCGTCGCTAAATTGAAATATTTGGTGACAAAATATTTTTTGTCATTGAATAATTTTTTTTTTGTTCATTTTAGTGACGAATTTTTTTGTCACCTTAATACATATCATTGGTGAGGAAAACTTTCGTCACTAAAATATATTTGGTGACGAAATATTTCGTCGTAAAAAATAATTAAAATAAAATATTATTTAGTTTTGGTGACGAAATTGGTGTTTTAGAGGACGGAAAATTCAACATTTGGAGACGAAACATTTCGTCGCCAAAAATGAAAAATAGGTGACGAAATTGTTTTTCGTCACCAGGTACTTTTTGTGACGACGTATAGGCTACAAAAGTGGTGACAAATTTTTTTCGTCACAGATCACTTTAGTGACGAAATTTTGATGTTTGGAGACAAAATCAGTCTGTCACCAAAGGCTTTTTTTGTTGTAGTGGTACCACCTCAGAGGCCTGAACCACGACAACGAGCTGAACGAGACAAGAAACGGGATTCTCGTCGATCAAGCGATCAATGCTCACATCGCGCAAATGAGCAACTGCAGGTTGATAGCAGGCGCACAAAGTGCGCCGACAAGAAATATACGGAGCTGTCAGAGCCAATCAGCTCGGTTATGTTCAAAATCCAACATCTTCCGTTCTTCAAATGGCCGTCCAAAATGGTTAGACCCCCTGACACGAGAAGACGGGACAGGCGGTGTGAATATCACAAAGATCATGGTCATAATCTGGATAGTTGCTATGCTTTGAAAAACCACATTGAGGAATTGGTCTAGGATGGTCGCCTCTAGTAACATGTCTGAAAGAGCGCAATCAAAACAGCTGCCCTTCGGCAGGACTCACCTCTGCTCGGCGTTATTCATATGACATACAGCCTTCCAACTCCACGTACTATACACGCAATTCAGTCAGCCCCCCAGAGGCAACGCACAGCAATGAAACAACCCCACAAAGCTCTGAGTATTGTCTTCAACGATTCTGATCTTATCAGCATAACACTCCCCCATATTGATCCATTGGTCATTGAACTACACGTAAACCGAATTACCGTTGAATGCGTCCTCATAGACCAGGGGAGCACTTCGGAGGTTATGTATTACGAGACCTTCATCAAACTCGGCTTCAACAAATCAGACCTGTCTCCGACTCCTCACCTATTATTCAGCTTCAACGCAAATCCAGAGTACCCGTTAGGAAAAATCACACTTCCCGTTCGAGAGGGCTCCCAAACAGTGGATGTGGAATTCTTGGTCGTCAATCTCCCTTCGCCGTATAATCTCATCATGGGGTGAACTTGGTTGCATCATATTCAGGCCGTGCCAAGCACCTATCATTAGCTGCTACGCTTCCTGACCAAACACGGCATTGAGCAGATCCATGTTTCCCGATAATCCACACAAAGCATGTTATCTCCTTTCCGGAAAGACACCAACGGAGTCGCAGGTCAACTCCACTGAAGTGCCGAATCGAAACAGCCTCAACGACGTCAGACAGCTCCCTAGCGAAAAGCCACGGAAGCTCTAGGCGATACCAACGGCAGCTTGCCAGGACGTATGATCAACACGTTCAGCCACTGTAGACGCGCCTTGGGGGCTTCATGCTACTACAGTTCGGAATCAAATGTCACGGTTCTGAATCTAATCCTGCAAAGTGCAATGCGAGACCGATAAATCACCAAAGAGTCCAAATCCGGCAAATCGTTTTGGAAAACTGATTTTTAAGAAAGAAGTGCCAAACATGGACTGCTTTGCCAGATACAGAGTTACCACATAAATATTTTATTTTGGTAAATTTAGGAAACCCTGACTCGTTGTCTAAGGCCACGTATCCGTCATCACCAAAGTTGTCTCGGCTTGGGAACTTGGGTACGATTGGGGAAGGCCCTCAATGAGCACCCCCGCTCGCCCGATCAAAGATCGGCCACTACTAAACATAATATCTTGTTTTTGAAAACACATGCGTTTTTATTCCGGTTATTAGCCTAGAATTACTATGTGATGCGCACAACACACAAGTATAGACTAGATCACCTAAGTCGGAACAAGGCATTTTATGTTTGTTTATTTGAAAATGGTTTGATGGTGCTACTGGTAAGTAGGCTAAGACATGGATTTGCCACCCTCAAGTGGGCTTAGAAAAAAAAAATTATTTTGCTACTCTCAAGTGGGCTTAAAACACACGTTTTGATGAATTGTTCCAATTCAAGTAATCTAACCTTCACCCACAGGCATTCAAGTAGTTATATCACATAAGCAGTTATCCTCATGGCAAGCATGCTATTATGGTAACACTCACACTCATGCATGATGCTAAAGAATAAGCACTTACCTAGTACTCCGAGCCAAAACAAGAAACTAGTTAGAAATCATGCATGATCCTAGTTCATGTTAAGATGGCTAATGCAACACATGCAAAATGCAACTAGAATAGGCTCGGCTAATCTAAGCATGGCATGTTAAATGCAACAACTCGATACACGTATTCAAGTTGGAATTGAAATACTATAAAATTAGTATGATGCGCCAAGCCCAGTGCGTGCAATACGAATGAATGTATGCAAACATGCTAACATAAGTATGCTAATTGAAACATGACCTAAAACTATCCATCAAAAGCAGGTAAGTAAAAGGGAGAAAGACGTGGGGTTGGAAGGCATTCACACACGCACGCACACTTATTACAAATTCGCCCTCTTGACGGAGGGTCCGAATAAATAATACAAACCAAATGATTAATCATCTATCCTAGCTAATTAATTATTACAAACCCTTAATTAATTAACAAAAGGAGGCTGCCGCAGCTCCGCCTCGGAATGATTGAATGATGCATGCTCGATCGCCTCGCTCGGAAACCCGTTGCCATGCCACATGTTGCCTCTGTTTGCACTATTTTGCTCCTCTGAAAACTGCACAAGTCCCAATGATGTTTTTGAACCACTCCCCAAGCACTGTGTGATGTCACCGGCCAAGAGATAGGACCACCAGCCATTGGAAAATGGTTATCGACCATTTGTAATGCTCTCAGCCAGATTTTGGTAGTCGACCGGCACTGAAGATGGCCGATCGGCCATATCTTCTTGCAGAATTCTATTTTTCCTGCAGCAGAGGATAGACAGTGCATGGCAAGGCATTTACAAGATAATGTGTGCATAACCACCCTCCCTATCATGCTATAAATGCAAGGGAGTATGGCTTTCAACCCTTGGACCATCAATCACGTATTTCAATGCATGATGGCCAAATGAGCCAAGTGTGCAAATTAATGTGGAATGAATGCAACAAGATGCATGAATGCCTAGAACTCTATCATGTTGGATCAAGAGTGTCGGCGGCCAAGAATTGAGGCACGTTTTGTCACTTCGAGTACGAAATGTCCCTTGATCCTCGTGTTTGGTTTGACACCCCAAACCAAACAGAATGCAATGCACACAACCAAGTACAATGCAACATGGGAATGTAAGGCAATGTAATATGAGCATAGCAAGTGCAATGTGATGCAACCTAACGTGCAAATAGCATGGCAATGCAACAAGTATGCAATACTACAATGCGACCTAGATATGGAAATACACAAAGTGATAGGCATGCAACAATGACACCAACCATAAGGATGCAACAACATGTAATGCGATAGGCATACAACAATACACAAATGCATGATCCATGGACTTACACTAAAGATGGATAGACCTCAGCCGTACCAAAAACAATAGCCAAAACACCCAAATTAAGGTACCAAAAAAAGGGAGACATGCAAGCACATACATGGATCCTTAAGCTAGGCAATGATGCATAATCCTCAACCATGAGCAAAATGGGATAAACATTAGAACATGACAATGCAATGGGCTCTGAAATCATGTGAAGAATGATGCCAAATCATATATACAAGTGAAGCATAGCATGCTAATGGGCTCAATGCCCAAAGCTAGTCAAGGGGCTCTCACCATGGCCATATCAACCAAGCCCCAAAGGGCCAAAGTGACCTAAGACAGTCCTAGGGTAGGCCAAAACAAGGCTAGAACATGCACGGAATGAGGCCAAAATATGCTAAAAAGATGGGCACAAACAAGGGGCATGCAAGGCTACAAAGGGAGCATTATGCTACGCCTACCACAACCAAACATGGCATGAATTATGCAATGAAAAATAGAGTTATAATATGTCAAAATAAGCCCCAAAACCCAATGAGATGGCATCCCAAAGACCTAATCATGGAGACATACACAATGACCCAATCTTAAGGCACAAAACAATAACTCTTCAAAGCATTGAAAAGATGGCAAACATAAGTGTGTGGCTACACTACATGGACTGAAATGTGATTTCAAATGATGCCAAATCATGAGAATAGTCAAAACAATGCATGCTAGCAACTTGGTGCACAAAGCTTAATAAGCTAGGATGAACTAAGGCTATACAAAGCAATGCATATATGATCAAATCAACACCAAACAGAGCTTAAACATGGTGAAGTATGACTAAAAGTTCCTTGGAGTTAACCGAAATATGCAAGCATGATGGTCCAAATGCAAGATACATGTTAAGGCAATAGAAGAGATTATAAGGTAAGTACATGATGCAAGCAAGAGATCAACAAACCAACTTAAAAAAGAGGTATATCATGCCATGATAACACCAAATACTTGCTAAAATGGGGCCAAAACATGCTAAGCGAACATGCTACTATGGTGAGCCAACAATGCAAGCAAATGAGACACAAAGGGAGGGGGGTGTCCCTCCCCTATTCAAGACTTCAAAACCACTTCTCCACCACTGAAAATCCTCTAGATTTCAATGGTGAGAAGGTCAAAACAAAATGGTTTCAAAGCTCAAAAAGAAGGTCACAAAATAAGGCCAAACAAGACCTAAGAGAGGGTAGACAACCCCCAACCCAAAAATGACCTTAAACAAACATATTTAGCATATAAAAAATGAACTTTTTTCAGTTGGACACTAAGCTTAAAACAGTATGCAAGTATTGCTAAAAGCTTCAACAAAAATGGGAAATAAAAGAGTAGTTTCTCACCCTTGAAGAACACTTCAAGAACACCAACTCCAGCACCTCCTTTTGATCAAAACCAACTCAAAAACTCTGAAATCAACTCTTTAGCACCTCAATAACTAAGGGATAGTGTACCACTAGGTGCTTGAGTGCAAAAATACGAACAAAAACACCCTTTAGAACACTATTACACACACAACTATAGAGAGAGAGGAGATATAGAGAGAGAGTGATGTATATCTTCTATATCAATTGGATGAACCTCTGGAAAGGGAGGAGAAGCTCTTCTTTTATAGAAAGTCCAATTCAAAGCTTCCAAGAGAAGCTAAGTGTTGGTTCAAATCCCTCCATAAACGTGTATGGAGGGCAGGGTCTGTGCTCATCAGCTGGCACAGCTGGCATGCACAATGCCTGAAAAAGGCAAAGGAAACGCCTCAGCCAGAAAATGTGGCCAATCGACCAAATATAGTGCCGATCGGCCAACACTTTTAGCCGATAGAAAGAAAATAAGGCCGGTGGCCTCAGGCCATGGTCGGTGGGTTAAAGGGATGGCCAATAAGCCACTTCCTACCCTTAGGTGCAAAAATCACAAGTCCTTGGTCCATAACCAAGCACAAAATAGTCAAGTTGAGAGATCCTAAGGCAAGGCGTGCAGCCGAGACCTTCGGGAACTCAAAACAAACACGAGCATGGATGATCATCAAGTGTTCAAATGACGACGTCCAAGTCTTAAGGACGGTCAAAAATGGGGTGTCTATAGCCACGCCGCTATACGCCCGAAAAGTTGCTCCTGAAGGTATTTCCGGATGATAGGAGACCGGTTAATGGAAAATTAGGTACGTGACATTGCTCCTGAAGCACTCACGAAAATTCTGTCATCAAACCCGACTTGTGAGAATGATCCTAGTTCTAAAAGATTCGCCACGTACACATTCCACCTTTGTAATGGAAGCATTCTTGTTCAGAAGCTAGATTCTTATTTAAAATAGCGCTCCGACGAAAAAGCCCCCGGATTCGGAGCGCCCTTCGTGGATATCACGATTGGCCAAAATAAGTCTCTAGATTTGGAGCCCCATCGGTGCATGACGTTTTGGGACGAAAAAACCTTCGGATTCGGAGCGCCCTTCATGGATATCACAATTGGCCAATCTAAGTCTCGAGATTCGGAGCCCTATCGGCGTATGACGTCTTTGGGCCAATTGAGCCTCCGGATTCGGAGCGCCCTTCGTGGATATCACGATTGAGCAAACTAAGTTTCCTAATTCGGAGCCCCATCGACGGATGATGTCTTTGGGCCGATTAAGCCTCCGGATTCAGAGCACCCTTCGTGGATATCATGATTGGCCAAACTAAGTTTCCGGATTTGGAGCCCTGTTGGCGCATGACGTCTTTGGGATGAAAAAGTCTCTGAATTCGAAGCACCCTTCGTGGATATCACGATCAGCCAAACTAAGTCTCCGGATTCGGAGCCCCATCGGCGCATGATGTCTTTAGGTCGATTAAGCCTCCGGATTCGGAGCGCCCTTCATGGATATCACGATTGGCCAAACTAAGTCTCCATATTCGGAGCCCCATCGGTGCATGACGTCTTTGGGCCGATTAAGCCTACGGATTCGGAGCACCCTTCGTGGATATCACGATTGGCCAAACTAAGTCTCCGGATTCAGAGCCCCATCGGCGCTTGACGCCTTCGGGCCGACTAAGCCTCTGGATTCGGAGCGCCCTTCGTGGATATCACGATTGGCCAAACTAAGTCTCCAGATTCAGAGCCCCATCGGCGCATGACGTCCTTGGGCTGATTAAGCCTCCGTATTCGGAGCGCCTTTCGTGGATATCACGATTGGCCAAACTAAGTCTTCGGATTCGGAGCCCATCGGCGCATGACGTCTTTGGGCCGATTAAGCCTCCGTATTCAGAGCGCCCTTCGTGGATATCACTATTAGCTGAACTAAATGTCCGGATTCGGAGCCCTACCGGCGCATGACGCCTTTGGGCTAAAAAAATATCCGGATTTGGAGCCCCATCGGCATAAGACGTCTTTGGCCGATAAAGCTCCCAAGCTCAAGGGCCAAGT
Source organism: Camellia sinensis (assembly GCF_055761805.1). NCBI lineage: Eukaryota > Viridiplantae > Streptophyta > Magnoliopsida > Ericales > Theaceae > Camellia > Camellia sinensis. Next base: position 38,853,171 of record NC_138961.1, on the reverse strand, counting down.
AGTATTCTGAATTCGAAGCGCCCTCCAGAATGAAAACATTTTCACATCAAGGCAGGGATATGTAGGTTGAGCCAGTACAACCACATGAAGAAGACAAAACGTGCCAGCATTCAAAATAAGATACTTAATTAAGCATATAAAAATTTAGAATGAGATAAACTTTCAAAATAAAATATTTTATTCGATTAAACAATAATTACAAAAACGCAATCCGCGTTCGAAGCATTACAATATCTGTTCTCATACGGTGTCACGTTGGTACAGCAGCAACGCCGAATCAATGCCCGCTGATCAGAGAGCATCCGTAACTTGAAATGCCTTGATCAGACCATGCTTGAATCCGCGATGTTTACACCGGCGAGACAACACTCTCGAGGTGGAGAGCTTCGACACCATAGACAACGTCAAGGCCAAGATCCAGGACAAGAAAGGAATTCCTCATGAAAACAGTAATACTTAACGGTCGCGGTGCTACGTCAGCCTCATTTCTCGTTGGCGGTTGCGGAGAACTCCCCCGCTGCTGTTTCTCCATTTGGGCTGCTCTGCTTCGACGACTTAGAGGCTGACGTTTTTCCCCTTTTTTGAACGCCCTACCTCCTGCACGAGTCAGTTCTTTGCTGCGATTCATTGCAATGTCAAGCTCAGCCAAAGTCGAAGTTTCTCCTCTACTGTTGAAGAAAACTCCATTTGACATTCACACTTATCTAACCCCACACAACAAAATCGTTTTAAATTGAGTCTGAACACAGTAAGTGAAGTTACTAGAGTGAAAAGTCCGAGGCACTTTGTTTCTAAATCCTTGCAGCGACCCCTAGGCGATTTCATTAACGTAACCCCAAAAGACGGACGCCAAGTGATATTGGCCACAGCCACTCCACGTACTAAGTTTTGGCTTTTTTGGAGTTAAAATGGCCTAATTATATAAACGACAATTATAGATGGGCTGATTGTCTCTAGATTCGGAGCTCCAAGTGCATGACACCTTTGGGCCGGTTACGCCTCTGAATTCGGAGCCTCATCGGCGCAATGGACCGTGCGTGACATGCCAAATATATATTTAATGAAGAATGCTCATGACAAGCCGGCATGTAACCGTTCGGAATTAAAATGCCTAGTTGAGTCAGGCCGGTCAATGTTTATACAAACACATGCAAACACGTGTGTGCCGAGTGTAAATTACAATGAAACATTTTATTCAATCAGACAAAAATTACATAGTTATGAACGCGATCTGCGTTCGAACATTACATTGAGTGTTTTTACACGACATCGCCCTCATCCTCACTCTGCTCGACTTCAAAGGCGAAAAACGAAAAATGGTTACGCGGGTACAGTGGCAATGCTGAGTCGACGCTCGCTGCTCGGAGAGCTTCTTCGGCCTAAAGCGCCTTGATCCAACCATGCCTAAATCGACGATTTTCGCATCGACAAACTTCCTCGGTGAGCTTTTCCTTGGTCTTCTGTATCCCTACTTTTCGGCCTTCGTGGAATCCTTGTTCATAAGCCCTTCCCTTCGCGGATTCCATCGCGAACATGCTCGCCGTATCGCGATCGGCGAGCGCGGTACTGAAGCCGCTGGGTGACCCTTTCTTCCACAATTGGGTTACCCTATCCGACGGGTTGTGCCTGAACGACCTTGACCTTCCTTAGCTCACGCTTAGCCGCCTCCGCGCGAGCCTCCAAGCTTTGGATGCGTTCATCCCTCTTCTCTATTTCTCGGCAGGCAGCACGGAGACGCATGCCGATTTCGTAGGCTATGTAGAGCCCCTTCACTGCACCGTGAATGCCTTCACGAAACACTTCGAAGTCTTGCCGGCCTACCATCGACTGCTGGACCTCGGGAGGAAAAATCTATCGACCAAATTCGACTACCACACTTGAATCTCGAACGATCGAGTCCGCATCTGTCATGGGTCTATTCCCCACGAAGACTGCAAAACTCAGTGAGCGTGGGTTCACACCGGGCTCCCTTCCAGAGCACGGTTGCGGGGATTTGCCTTGTGGCTCCTTGTCCCTCCTAGGCAACCTACTTCGACGACAAGGAGATTCACATCTCTCCCGATCCCTCGAAATCCTTCCTCCCGCACGCCAAGGTTCGCTACTTCGATTCATGTCTCCTCCCAGCTCAGCTAGCGTCCTCGCCTCCCCTTTGCTGTTAAAGAAGAGTCTATTCGACATTCGCGCTTGTTTATTCTTCATCAAAGACTTGGACTGAGTTGCTCACTAAGCACATAGATAGAACCTTCATTCATTTATTCCCTACGAGGGCAGCGCCACTGAGGCAATCTCATTAATATCGAAACCTCAACAGTCCAGCGCCGACCGAGTCGTGCCCCTATCAAACATTGTTATTCGGCAGTCTTAATTTCCGCAAGGGCAGATTCATCAATCTATTCGGCTTAAGTGCCACAACCGCTTCACGAATCGACTCGACAGGGGCAGATTCATCAATCTATTCGGCTTTAGTGCCGCAGTCGCTTCACAAATGGACTCGACAATATTGTCTGATTCAACGTTAAAGTTCATGAACCAGCTGGGGCAGGGGAAGATTCATCAATCTATTCAGCTTAATTGCCGCAGCCGCTTCACGAATTGACTCGTCGATATTGTCTGATTCGGCGTTTAACGTTCATGAACCAGCTGGGACAGGGGCAGATTCATCAATCTATTCAGCTTCAGTGCCACAGCTGCTTCACGAATCGACTCGACAATATTGTCTGATTTGCCGTTAACGTTCATGAACCAGCTAGGGCAAAGACAGATTCATCAATCTATTCGGCTTAAGTGCTGCAGCCGCTTCACGAATCGACTCGACAATATTGTCTAATTCGGCTTTATCGTTCATGAACCAACTGGGGCAGCGGCAGATTCATCAATCTTTTCAGCTTAAGTGCCACAGCCGCTTCATGAATCGACTCCTTAATATTGTCTGATTCGGCGTTTAACGTTTAGGAACCAGCTGGGGCAAGGGCAGATTCATCAATCTATTCGGCTTGAGTGCCGCAGCCACTTCACAAATCGATTTACTAGTCCTATTCGGCACCAAGAGTCGATTTACTTGTTCGGATAAATTAAAGTTTAAACTAATATAATTGCCAAGATTACATTGCTATCCAATCGATAGTTAGAAGGTACAACGGACAATAATCATTTTATCCAAAGCAGTGGAAGGCAAAACTATTCATTAATATAAAACTGCGTATAAGTAATAGTGAAACGGGAAGGAAATTTTCATTAATAAATTAAGCGCAGATAGTGACTAATTTATACATGAAAATTACCTTGAACTAACAAGAATCCACTAAACAAAAACGTACATTAAAATTGAAGATACCTAATAAAACTAGAATGTCTCCCAGATCAATCCTCGGGATCAGACTCAAGTGGCTCAACGTCCACTTGCTCGTATGGAATTAGCATGGCCAATGTAACTCCAGCGGCAGCAAGGGCTTTGAGCCACCCATGTTTGAATCCCCGATTCTCAAATTTGGGGACCTCATCTACATATTCCTTCAAGGCGGCACTCTTCCCAGCCTCTAGCGCCATAGAAGCTTCAGATTCGGCTTTTTCCTTGGCCACCTTCAATTCTTCTAACTTGGCCTCTGCCTTGGAAAGCACCTCCTGGGCTAACTTGAGCGACTCCTCGCTCGCGTTCGCCCTATCCTCAGCTTCAGATCTGAGCCGGTCAGCAGTCCGATCCCTCTCCTTTTCAGCTTCGGCTCGAGCACTTTCCATTGCGGCTCTTATTGCCTTGAACTCGGTCCTGCTTCTTTCACCTTCAGCTTCAAACTTTAAGCAGCCAATTCTTTCAACGGCATCACGCTGCCGGCGGCCTAGTTCGACTATCCTTCTAACCGTTTGCAAAACAAGTTTGGATCACCACACCAAGCAATATCGTATGCAAACCGAACCAAACGAGCAAAAAAGAAAGTATCGTATACATACTAGAAGGGCCGACTGGGTAGCGAACGTTATAGCTACCAAATTTGGCTCTTCTCAAAAGGTGGCCTTGTCAGCCGGTAACGAAACTGAGGCGGCCAAGCTCAACGCCACGGCTGGATCCTTCATGGTAGATGTGTCAGAGGAGATTGGCGTCTCTTTGATCTTGGGTTGAACAATGAAAGGGATAACCATGTCGGACTCCTCTAAGCGAGGTCGTTTGTCAGCGGGGCTATCCTCTGAGCCGGCCCCTCCGTCGGCGGAACGTTTTTCACCCCGTTCTTTTGAAACCAGCTGTTCTTCCGTAACCTTCTGTTCAGCCCCCTCCATCTCGGCCACAACAACTTGATCTGTTTCTTCTCCAGTAACCGGTTGTAAAGATTCAACCGGGCCAGGCTCAGAATGGGCGGCCTCGGCTTTCTTTCGGGCAGCCATTCGCTCGACATTTCTCTTTCTCGCCATCTGCGTGAGATTTTCCCCAGCCATGCCTTCAGAAAAAGCGCCGGGTAGATCTCCCAAGTTTGTAAAAATATCTCCGAAGGAAAACTTCGCCCGACCCGAAGTGGACGGAGAGTTTGGCTGGTTAAGATCGGCTGCCGTAAATGCTGATTTTAGAGCTTCGTCGTCCTCTTCGACCTCCGCAGCGAACACCTTTGTTGATTCGGCAACTGCTTCGACCACCAGCTCTAAGTCTTGCTCCGAATCAGAAGCTTCGAGACCAATTTGCTTGAGGGCCTTGAAGCTGGGGATGACATGAGTCGTAAGGTGTTGTTCGCCGGTTGGGATCGGAATGTCGTCCGTGGCCGAGAATGTAGTATAGGTAGGCTCGTATCGTAGGAGAATATGAGCTGCTCTCCTTTGCTTATGTACATTTGGACGGCCAAAGTACTTTAGTGCAGTTTTAATTTCCGCAAGGACTTCGTCGTCAGCCGAGGTCAGAATCCTCTTCAACTTATTACCTATAAAAACAAAGGGTTAGACTTCGAGAAGAAGCTGAATAAAAGAAAGATCAACAAACAGGGAGTCATACGGTAACCTGGTTCACCCCACCGTTTGGGAATAGGGTCTAGGCAATCTTCACCTTCACCGAATTCCCAATTGCCTCGGACATTGATCATTACATCATCAACTCGTTTGCCAGAGCTGGCAATCATCGTTACCAAGTGATGGTCGGTGTCTTTCGCCCTGAGAAAATAGCGGCGAGCCGATCGGAGGATTTGGCTAAAGCGTAGCAATGCCGAATCGCCGGAATGTCAAGATTGATCCTGAGACGCCGTTTCAACTCTACGATTCCCATTATAATTCGAAAAAAATTCACATTGGGTTGTGAAGGAATCAAACCCCAATAGTGGAGGACGGCCCTAAGAAATGGGTGTAGGGGAAAGTGAACTCCGCCCTCCGCAATGGATAGGAGAGGAAAGACGATTGTATTTTGGTCGTCTCTCTCCATATCAAGGGTATTGTCCGTTACTAGAGATAGATGGACATCATCAGGGATAGGGAAATGTCTTCGGAACCCAGAAATTCGACCCTCAGAAAGGAGGTCTTTCAAATGCTTAGCCATCCTGGTAAGGACCCAAGGATATTCTAAAATCAAAGATAAATACGAAAAGTAGGGTTGCAAAGAGAAGAGAAGAAAACTTACGAAAGGAAAAGGAGAAGACGGAGAAGAGTCGCAGAAAACACGTTGGGGAAGAGACACCGACTGGCAATCCAGGAGGTTCAAATATTCGAAAAAGCATGCATTCGAAGGGACTGAAGTTTCAAATCGTAATAAATGCGAGAGAAGCATGAATGAGGCGGGAAAGCGTTGCAGTGACCAAAAAGCATGTACGCGTTCTAACGCGCATCGGGAAGAGGGTTAACCACTGAATTTTTGACTGCCCAGACTAGAAGCCAAACACGCCGACTAGCTGATGCTAGTGGGGTGTTTGGGGGGCAATTGTGGGAGCCAGATAATTGGAAGAGTCGGAAGCGTACTCTGGAAAATAGACACTACTCGACTCTATCCTACACGATCAGAATGTCGAATAATACAGATAGGCCGAATAAATATTGAACTATGGAGCCGACTAAATAAGAGGATGATGAGTGAAAAGTGGGTGTGGCCCCGAGGCCCAAGGAACAAGTATAAATAAAGAAGCAATAGAATAAGAAAGATGTGTGAGAATTGTTGTGCTAAACATAGAATACAAGCATTCTTGAGTGTGTAGGCTGACTTATCCGTTGGAGTGCTAATTTCGACACCCCCGACCGGAGTGTTTATTCCTTTTCAGGTAGCTATCAGCGGATCACAAGCTCCCCCCATGATCAGAAGAGTATTTCCAAACCACATCTTTACAACCTTCTTTAAAGCTTCAACTCTAGCAACTTTTTTATGCTCAAAGCAACCCAAGAATTCCAAAACCAGCTCCTAAGCGCCTCAGTAGCAAAAGGATGGTGTTTGAGTGTGTATTTGTGTGAAAAAGCAAGACAAAACTACACTTTTGAACACAAAACAAGAGCAAAATGAAGAAGTATCGATATAGGCTATATGTATAACTCAAGGGAGTTTTTTCTGAACCTAGAGGAGGGAGGAGCCTCCCTCTTATAGAAGAGGAAAGGCAAAGCTTCTAGGAGAAGCTAAGCACCAAGGCAATACCTCCATACACGTGTATGGAGGATGGCCCTAATGTCCTCCAGCTGGAGGAAAATATCTCCAAAGAGGTGTCAAAAAGCAGCCGACCACTTGAAGTGGTCGGCCTGCTACTTAAAGTGGTCGGTCGACCACTTCAAGTGGTCTCTGAGAGCAAAAATTGGTCAGTCATGGTGGGAGAGAGTCCAGGGCATGAAAACAATGCAGTGGTGTGGTGGCCGACCCGAAAAAATGCCCCAAAGACCAAGTTGTCTGACCAGAAAACTGGCTGGCAGAGGAAGAGTGGTCGGCCAAGAGAAATACTGGTTTCCCATTCTTGTACCACCTTCCAAACAAGGAAAACAAAGTTTGTACCAAAAACAAACCAAAATGGATGCAAGACGAGAGATCGAGAGGCAAAGCATGCGCCCGAAAGCCCCGAAAACTAGATAACGAGCACCAAAAGTGGTATGCAACCACAAAAGTTGTCTCCCGGACCACATTGTTCCTCTAGGTAGAGGCAACAAGGTGTGGTTCAAAAACCACGCCAAACAGAGAACGTTAAGCAGTCCCGAGACAAAGCACGCGGCCAAAGGCTCCAAAAATCGAAAACTAGTCTCCAAACGGAAAAAGTAGTCTACGACCACGAAAAGTGGTCTACAACCACAATGAGATGGTCTACAAGACCTCTCCCTCCCTCCGGGAAGAGAAAACAGGATTCGGTCCACAAACCGAGCCGAAGCACAGAAGAGTTCAAAGGCCCAGAGGCAAGGCTCTCAGCCAAAACTCCGGAGACTCGAAACGAGCACAACATGCACCATCACCGAGCGTTCAATCGATGACGTCTGAGTCTTAAGGTCGTTCAAAAATGTGGTGTCTACAGCGGGTCTCGTATTCCAGCATTTTCTTGCTCAGGTAGTAGATAGCCTTCTCTACTTTGTTTTCAGACTCCTGTGCAAGCATGCAGCCCATTGTCGTTTCAGTCATTGATAGGTACAGAATCAACGTTTTCCCCGGCACAGGCGGTGACAACACTGGTGGGTTCTGTAAATGTTGCTTGATCTGATCGAAAGCGACTTGGCATCGATCATCCCATTGGAACTTCTTTCCTTTCTTTAGGAGACCAAACAGTGGTTCACAAGTTAAGGTTAATTTTACAATAAACCGTCTTATGAATTGCACTTTACCCAGAAAGCCTCGCACCTCCTTTTCAGTCCTTGGTGGTGGCATTTCTAAGATGGCCTTGATTTTGGAAGGATCGACCTCGATACCCCTTTGTGTGATCAAGAACCCTAGCATTTTCCCTGCTGTAACACCAAATGTATATTTCTGAGGATTCAGCCACAACCGATACTCTCTGATTCATTAGAAGAATTTCTGAAAGGCGGTGTAATAGCCCTCTCTTTCCTTGGACTTGACAATCATGTCATCCATGTACACCTCAACCTCTTTATGGATCATGTCGTGCAAGCTCGTGGTCCCAGCCCATTGATACGTAGCCCCAGAATTCTTCAGCCCCAAATGGCATCACCCTATAACAATAGGTTCCCCACGGGGTGGTGAAAGCAATCTTCTCCCTGTCTTCGAGTACCATCAAAATCTGATTGTAGCCTGAAAACCCATCCATAAATAAGAGCAGTGCGTGCCCAGCAGTGAATTCCACTAATTCATCGATATGCGGCAGAGGAAAGTCGTCCTTTAGACTGGCTTTGTTCAAATCCCTAAAGTCCACACATACCCGAATTTTGCCATCCTTCTTCGGCACCGGAACTATATTGGCCAACCAAGTAGGGTATTCAGATACCAATAGGAACCGTGCGTCAATCTGCTTCCTGACCTCTTCTTTGATCTTCAGAGCCTAGTCGAGGTGAATTCTTCGGAGTTTCTTCTTAACAGGTCGGGCCCCTGGCTCAAGAGGGATTTGGTGCTGTACAATCTCAGGATCGATTCCAGGCATGCCTTCGTAGGACCATGCGAAAACATCTTTGAAATCTTTTAATAAAGCGACTAAGTGCTCGTGCTCCTCCGAAGACTACGTGGACTCGATCTGGACTAGCTGCGGGTCCTTCTCAGTACCAACATTAATTGTGGTGATTTCATCAACCAACGGTTTTACAAACCTCTCCTGCTCTTGATCAATCAAACATTGTAAAACCGGAGGAATTTCTTCCTCGTCGTTTTCATCAAAATTTTGAAAGTCTTGATTAACGTAATAAATTAAAGGCACAGAAAAGTACTCGGAAGCCACAGCCGTATAATTCTCATTAATAACATCTAGTCTGCTTGATTCCTCTGTTACAACAGACTCAAAGGAAAAAGAAAAAGACGACCTAGACAGGATAGGGGCATCCGGGTTATCACCCCCAAGAATACCGGACTCAGACTTAGACGAGTTGGAACCTGATTCTGACTCCACAAACTCAGTGGAATCAGATTTCGGCTCACTACCTGACCCGGAACTGCACGATAAAAAGCCCTCCTCGTATTGCCAGATGAGGGAGGGTGAGATGGATGCATTGAGAATGCTTGAAGATGGGCCCACAACCGTTTCATTCCCGATCATCGAAACTAAGAAGTTATCTACCAAGCACTCCAATACGATCTGAGGATCTGACAGGAGACAAGCCAGTGCTACCCCTATCTCAATTTATGTGTTCTCAGAATCCTCCTCCTTGCACTGCTTAGCCTCAGTTGGTGGGTCTGTCTGCTCTTCGGCAACTTCATCCCCAGACAATTGCAAGTCAAAGAAAATCTCAAATCCCGGCAAGTGTCGCCTCTCTGCATTTATCCATGGCTCCGGAAAGCCGCAGAATGGGAAGTCTTCCCCCTCCCGGACAAAGCGTCCGTTCAGGGTCCCCTGGATAGGCCAGTGTACCAACTCATAATGCTTCCCAGCTTGCTTTGCCTTGGCTCTTCGGGCCATCTCTGTTTCCTTCCTCGCACAATCCTCTTTGGTAGGCAGATAAGCTAAGTCAAAGGTATATGGGTTGTGTGGCACTTCAGCCGATGCTGCAATATCTTTCCGACGACTTCGCCCCAATCCCATCCCGGTCATGTGCTGAAGCTTGTTCATAAGGTAGACAGACTGTGCACTCATGTATAGCCCCTCATCAACAGCTAGCATGTTCTGTATAACCCGGGCCTCAGCTAGGGTAAATCCTGACAAAAACATATCTTCCGCGCCATGCCCAATCTCAAGAACTGGTGTAGAAACCTCTGGCGGCGGATGTATCGAAGCATTCCCAAAAACGATCGCCACCCCCTTCCCATGAGGGTACTTCAACATTTGGTGTAGGGTGGAAGAGACAGCCTTCAACTAGTGTAGCCACAGCCGCCCCAGGAGTAGATTGAAGGCTGTGGGAACATCCAAGACATGAAAATCAATATCCTGTTGCCCTGGACCAACCTGAGTCCAAATCTGTACAGTCTCCATCACCTCTCGGCTGGTATTATCATAAGCTCGTATCACATAGGTAGTAGGCACAAAATCTGCGAGCTTCAACCCGATAGCATATGTCGTTCTCAAGAGAGAGACATTGATATCAGCTCCTGTGTCAACAAGGACCACCGGTATCCATTTCTCTCTAAACTCGACAGGGATATAGAGCGGTTTATTATGATCTGAGCTCTCAGGCTGCAGTTCCTTGTCGGTCAAGGTCAAGGTCGGGAAAGCTTCTCCCAGGAAATCAGCTCTACCAATTGCTCAGGAGTTGTAACGATTGAAAGTTTAGCCCTGTCCATTACAGAAAGGACAGCTTGTCTGTGAACTCTTGAGGCCATAAGCAGTCCCTAGATGGAGATGTCTGCTTGGATTTTCTTAAGCTATTTCAGTACAGCCTCCTGCTCAAGCAGTTTTTCTTTCTCCCTTTCCGCTTCTTTGTCATTCCCAAACGCCTCCGATTGGTCCAAGTGTGGAGGCTTGAAATACCGCCCAGTCCAGGTCATATGGTCAACCTCCTCAACGTACCAGGTGTTATCCGGTTGGTTTTCCCCCCAATCTTCGTCAGTGTGGGCAAGACGTATGTCGTCGTCTTCCCACCACATCCCGTCGGCAACCGACAGATAACTGTCTGGTTCCATTGCAATTGTTTTTGTGCTCACAGCACATTCCGTCCCTGCAGGGGCTTTGGCCTTCCTAGCCCTCTCAAGATCCTCGATCTTTTCCTACTCAAACCACTTCAGTGCAGCCTACTGTTTCGTGTTTACTGTACTCAGACTGCCCAGATCCCGAGCAAAATTCTTAGCCCCGGTGCTCTCCGGCGATGCTCCCTGATCTCAGCCATTCCGGCAACTACTGATATCCCAGCTCCTGATTGCCCCTGTTCTGGTTGCGACTGCTCAACAACATCTGGCTCGTCGTTGAGCCATCTAGTATTTTCTGCTGACCCATCCAAGTCGAACCAGTTGATGTTCATATCCCCTGAGCCCTGCTCGTTGAAGAACTGCAGATTGGTAATATCCTCTTCCAACTCTACTAGGTCATCTAGCCCCTGACTAGGTCCATCCTCTCGAACCACATTGATCTCTGCCCCAACTGGCAACTCTGTCCTCAGCTTAACCTGATCTGTTGATGTGATATAACCACTCGGGTTGTACGCAATGCTCCCAGAGCACTCAGGCTCTGAATCAACATTCTCATCGGCCCCCAAAGTCATCCTGGTTCTGTCTTCGACAGTCACCACCACCGGTTCAGGTTGGGTTTGGGAGATGCTCAACATGCACAAGTCCGTGCTATCTGGAATGAACACCTCAGGCTTGGGTAGGTGGGAGGGTGTGATATATATGCCTGGGTCAAATGGAATGGCCGCGATTTAGATCAGGTTGATGTGTTTGGGAGGTGTAGCTTAGTTATGTGGTGGAAGTGGGTTGGTGGTGACATTTGGCTTTTGTGGTGGTGCAATTACCTTATTGTCAATGAGATCCTGGATCTCATGACGTAGCCTGAAGCACTGGTCGGTGTCGTGACCGTGCTGTTGATGGAAGGCACAGTATTTAATCGAGTCATACTTTGGAGGGAGAGGATCGAGTAGAGGTCGTTGTTCTAACGATTTTAGATGTCCTTTCTTGAGTAGGACTCCCAGAGCTTTGGACAAAGGCATATACAACGGGGTAAAAACCCTCTTTCCTCGGGGTGGATAATTCGGAGTTTGGGGGTTTGAAGTGGAAGCACTAGCAAAGAGATTGGCTATTTTTGGAGTGGTGGTAGTGACCATGCCTACATCGGAAGTTCTAGCAGCTGCAGCACTACTCGTGCCTGCATTCGAACTGTGGGTAAATGCCCTCTTGGGCTACTCTCTCTCGTGGTCAATCAAACCCTGCTTCATAGCATCCTCAATCTATACCCCAATTTCGTGTAAATCTGCAAAGGTGGGAAGGGTAAGACAATCATTTTTTGCATCAGCTTGGGTTGGAGGTTGCGCACAACCTTCCGTATCTGATCCTTGTCGACCGGTTTGATTGTAATCATAGAAGCTTTGGCCCTCCAATGGGTTACAAAGTCGGAGAAGCCCTCTTTCGGATCATGTCTGGTTGTCTCCAGATCATGAGTTGTGATCTCGACCAGTGTGTTGTAGGAGTATTGAGCTATAAAGGCCTCAGCCATCTCCTCCCAGCTTCTCTTGACAGAGTCCTCCAGCTTTGCGTACCAAATAGCCGCAACACCCGACAGGGTTCGGCCGAAGAGGGAAAGCTTTTGCAATCTGGAGAGGCCCATTGGCCTTAGGATATCTAAGAACAACCACAGGTGTACCATGGGATCCCTAGAACTGTCAAAACGGTCTATATGCGGCATCTTGAACCGGTCCGGCAAAGTCACCGCCGAATCGGTATATCCATCCTCTATGTCTGGAATGGAATTAATGCCTTGAGCCTTTTTCAACAACTTTTCTAACTTGCTCACTTTCGGTGCTGTTGGATCCACTTCAAACTCAAATGGTGTGTCCATTAGATTAGCCGGTGCTTTGGACAGCTGAGGTAGGATATGGGGTGGACTGGCCCCGTTGGGACGTCCGTATTCTCCTGGACGTTTGCAGTTTCCCCGAGTATTGGAACTCTAAGTGGGGGCAGGGGTGGATGCGAAGCAGATGCTCCTGCCTGTTGTGGTTGTTGCTATTATTGCGGTTGTTGCTGTTGCTGAAGCCTGGCAATCAGCTCTGTCTGTTGAGCCACAACCTCTGCCTGACGTGCGGCAAACTATGCCTGGAGGGCAGCATCCCGTTGCATGGCTCACATGGTTTCTTGGAGCTGACACATCATGTCCTCCATACTTGCCATAAGGTGTTGACCTAACTGCAGAACAGATGTATCTCTCTCTGCAGTAGAAACGGAAACCTCAGCCTGACTACTCACTGGTAGAGGGGGATAAGGACCATTGATCAAGTAATCGATGTACTGATGAACAGCGCCTAACTGACCTCGGTCTAGTAACCAGGGGTAATGAAAGGAACACTTCTTGTTCATCAACTAGATCCTCGAATCGATGAAGCCTTTGACCTCTAATCGAGAGTGCTTGGGGAATATCTGCCTACTTGAAAGCAATGATGCTATACTACCTTGCAAAAAGATAAATAAAGCATAATAAGGAAACAAACAACCAGAAAAATGGACAGCACTTCGGCTTAAATTAAGACAACACACAGTTGACGTTGTAAACTGAACACACTGTTCTCAATACTGATCACTGTTCCCAAATCACTGCCTCAAATCTGATACCCTCAGGTAAACTGATCTCCCCAAATACTGATGTTCGCAGACTTGATACCCAGACTTGCTAACTGATACATACAACCTATAGAGACACACTCTAACATCACATATCAAGCAAGTAAGAACCAAAACACCCCTATGGAGGGGTAGGGTTTCCCTATCCTATTTTGTCAGGAGCTAAGGTTTCACTACGCACACAGTAGTTTCAAACAACCTACTATCCGGTAAGCAACCTGTCCTAGCTTGGAATGGTCACTATAGTTTCCGACATGCAACTAGGTTGAATGGTCAAAAAGGGTGCCTTGGTAAACACTGAGGTTTGTGTTCCTATCGTGGCAGAGCCTGTAACCGGTCAGCCTTATGGCACGCTTTTCCAAGCAAGCCTTCGGCAAATCGTTCAGGAATAGCAGATGGCAAACACTGTGACTTAAGCGCACCAATGCAAATGCAATGCAAAGAAACACATAAGTGTAAGCAAAACAATGTATCATGAGTTTCGAGTCAAGTTCTCTAAGTCCCCAGCAGAGTCGCCAGAAACTGTAGACCACCCGAACTCGCTCCGCGCGCGAGGGCGTGGATTGTAGTGCTAGCTGCTACAGTTTGGACTCCTGTCACGGTTTTGAATCTAATCTCACAAAGTGCAATATAAGACTAATAAATCACCAAAGAGTCTAAATCCGACAAATCGTTTTGGAAAATCAATTTTAATCAAAAAGCGCCAAACATGGATTGCTTTGCCAGATTCCAAAGTCGCCACCTAAATATTTTATTTTAGAAAATTTAGGAAACACTGACTCGTGCCTAAGGCCACATGTCCGTCATCACCAAAGTTGCCTCGGCTCGGGAACTTGGGTACGAGAGGGGAAGGTCCTGAAATGAGCACCCCCGCTTGCCCGATCAAAGATCGGCCTCTACTAACATGATATGTTGTTTTTGAAAACACATGCATTCTTATTCCGGTTTATTAGCTAACCTTACTATGTTATGCGCACAGCACACAAGTACAGACTAAATCAATCAATTTGGAACAAAACATCTCATGTTTATTTTTCGAAAATGGTTTGAAAGTGCTACTCGCAAGTAGGCTAAGACATGGATTTGCCACCCTCAAGTGGGCTTAGAAAACATGATTTGTCACTCTCAAGTGGGCTTAAAACGTACATTTCGATGAATTGTTCCAATTCAAGCAATGAAGCCTTCATCCACAGGCATTCAGACTGTTATAGCAGTCAAGCAAATAGCCTCATGGCAAGCATGTTATCGTAGTAGTCACTTACACACATGCAAGGATGCTAAAGCATAAACATTTACAGTGTACTCCGAGCCAAAAAAGAAGCCAGTTAGTAATCAATGCATGATCCAAGCTATGTTAACAATGCCTAATGCAACACATGCAAAATGCAACTAAATAGGCTCGCCCATCTAAGATGGCATACGAATGCGACATTTGATACATGTATTCAAAGAAGTGTATTGAAATACAATGCAGTTTGAATGATGCGCTGAGCCCGATGCATGCAAGACAAATGAATGATGCATGCATGCAAAACATAAGGATGCTAATTTAAATATGCCCTAAAACTAACCATCGAAAGTAGTTAAGTAAAAGGGAGAAAGACGTGGGGTTGGAAGACATACAAACACACACGCACACTTATTACAACATTTGCCCTCTCGACGGGGGGTCCGAATGAATAATACAAGTTAGCTACGCTAAGCTAAACAAACTAATCTAATAAGACTAATTATTACACAACCAAATCGAATAACTTAGTAAACCAATTACTAATTATTACAATACTTTAAGTAATCAACAAATGAATTAATTAAATTACAACTTCATGCTAAGCATTAAAGCATGTGAACTAGGCTGCTGCAGCTCTGCCTTGAAGAAATTGAAGATGCATGCTCGGTTCCCGTCTCGAAAAGCTCTCCAAATGCTCTTTAGAGGCTCTGTCTACAGGGTGCCCTTGAGAACTAGCTGCTGGATCTCACCAAAATTGTGCTGAGGAGTGCACCAGTGGCCTGCCAGCAAAGAGGAGCTGCTGTTGACCCCCCTGTCGGCCAAAGAGGCACACTGCCGGCCACAGATGAGAGGGTGCCGGCCACTGGTGTGCTATGACACCGAGCTGCAACAGAGCACAAAATAAAGAAAATGGAGGGTCTCCCTAGAACATGTATGCACTATGCCCCTCCAAATCATCTCAAAACATCAAGGGAGAGGCATAATTGGATCCAAGACCGTCAATCAAACATCGCAATGCGTGATGGCCGAAAATCCAATTTGTACAAACTCAATAAATGCATGACAAACAAGACACTTAGACCATTTTCTTGTCATGAGAGATCAAAGGGAATGGAGACCAAGGGAGATCAGCTCATTTCATCACTTCAAGTATGAAATGAACCAATCTTCCTCGTGTTCAATACGACAACCGATTGAACACAACACAAAGAAAGCAACATGACATACAAACAACATCCTAATCTTGGCATGAAATGCAAGGGTCCAACATGTAAACAATGCATGCAAGAGGCATCTAGAGACCTAAGCATTGAAACAAGTGAAAGAGACAACACTAGAATCATGCAATGTAGTTCTCAATGGATTAAACCAGCCCCAAATAGAGTTCATGCATGCCAAAACAATGGCTGAGATACTCTAAAATGCTAGTATTAAAAAGCAAGAAAATGCATGCTCATGCATTGGCCCATGAATAAGGCATTAAACACAACTCTTAAACACAATCAAGGAGTGATATGCATTCAAATATGGCAATGCTATATGCTCTGAAATCAAATGTTAAATGATGCCAAATCATCCAAATACCTCAAGCCAAGCATGCAAGATACCTCAAAACTCAAGGCTAGTCAAGGCTATTACATTACAAGCATGCACAACAAGCATCATACAACCAAGAAGGCTCAAAATAGAGCTAAAACATGCCAAAATATGAATACAAGCATGCTGGAGTATAGCCAAAAAGAGCTAGAATAATGGGCCAAAACACTAAGTAAGCTAGGCCAATAAGCATGATTACACTACAAGTGTAAGAAGCAAATGAGGAATGCTCTAACCAACCAAAAACAGAGTTGTAATATGGCAAAATGAAACCAAAAATATGCTGAAATGGTAGCCCAAAAGCTTAGGCAAGCATGCATGCCAATTGACTCATGATTGAGGCATAAAGCATAACCCTCCAAAAGTATTGAAATAGTGAAGCATGGGAGAGTATGACCACACTATACATACTGAAATCATGTGAGAATAGAGGCTAATGAATGCAAGCACTCATGTAAAGCATGCTAGAGTCTTTGAAACTCAAAGCTAGTGAGCAAGATTTGTACTGTGGATATGCAAAGCAAGCCTCACATGGTTAAGACTACTCAAAACAGAGCTAAGGCAGGTCAAAATAATAGCAAATACATGCTGAGATAGAGCTAACATAAGCTAGGATTAGAGGCGTGAAGCATAGAGCATACTAGGCCAACAAAGAGGATTACACTACAAGTGTAAAACTCAAGTAAGAGGTGACTCCACCAACCAAAATCAGAGTTAAGGCATGTCTAATAATGACCAAAAACATGCTGGAATGGAATCAACACATGCTAGAAAGATGAGCTAAAACATCAAGCATACAAGGTTAGCTTGCAAGGATTACACTACAAGTGTAAGAAGCAAGAAACCATTGAGCAAACCAATGAAAAACAGAGCTAAGGCAGGTCCCACAAGTCACAAAAACAAGCTTGAGCTAGGTCATAAAAGAGCAAAAGAGCATGCTCTAGTATGAAGCCAACAATGCATGCAAGCAAGACAAAAGGGGAGGGATTTGGACCTCAAGACACACTTTCCACCACTGAAATTCCACTGGAATTCAGTGGTGAAAAGGCCAAAAAAAGGTGGTCTCAAAAGATTTAAAAGATGACACTAAACAAAGCAAAATAGGCTACCAAAGGGGGGAGACCACCCCGAACTCAAACAAAGCCTCAAACAAACATCTTAAGCACTTAAAAACAAGGCTTTTCGTAGTTGAAAGCTAGGCCTAAATCAACATGCAAGGATGGCCAAAGACTTAAGCAAGACAAAGCTCAAAAGGGACTAGTTTCTTACCCTTGAAGAACAATGGCAAGAGAGCAACTTCAGCCACAAATTTTGAGCTAAAACCAATCCAAAGTCCTCAAAACAAGCTTCAAAATGCCTCAGCTCCAAAGCAAAGGTATTTAACTAGGTGTTTGTGTTCAAAAGTGTGAAGAAATGGCACTTTTGAGCACAAACAAGCACAAATATATATATATAGAGAGAGAGAGAGAGAGAGAATTCTAGAGAGAGATATTTTTTGATGTCTTAAATTTCTGAACCTCTCAAGAAAGGGGAGAGATCTCCCCTTTTATAAGCAATGGAAGCCAAAAGGCTTGCTCAATCGATCCATACACGTGTACAGATGGTGGATCAGTGAGCCACAGCTGGCTCAAAATATCCAAAAGATATCTGTTGAAATCAAGGTAACCTATCGGCCATCATTAGTGGTCGACAGTGCCCCCATTGATGGCCGGCAGGGCAAAGTGTTTGGCCGGAAGTGCCAAACCATGGCCGGCAAGGAATCCCAAGAACCAAAATGGAAGGACCAAGTCATGGTCCAAAAATGGGGCAAAATGGAAACAGGGTTTGAAAAGAGCAAACCTGGCATTCTGTCGCGAAATGGGAGTATTCGGTGAGCAAACAAGCTTGCCATTTGATATACCTGCACGAACATCCGGGTCTATAGGACGGTCGAAAATGGGGTGTCTACAGTTGCCCCTCTTTGACAGAACTCGAAAGTCATAAAATGACGAGAGTGAATTTAAAAGCCCAAAGACGACCCATTTTTGACAAGGCCGCTGACTTAGACAAACAACCCATATAACAATATAGAGACGCGCCCGTAGGCTAGGGCAAAATGCAAATGACATGCATGATGCAAGAGCATAACTTATGATTATGCAAAGAGAGCTGTAATGAAACATCTAGATGCAAATGTTATGCAAAGAGATGCTACAGCAAACTCGTACATAAGCAAGTAAACATGAACCAAGCCACATCTCATGCAGAAAGGATGTAAGAAAATTATGCAATCTTAGCGAACGTATGATAGATACACGAAGTGAGCATATGGATAGATACACGAAGTGAGCATGTGTGATAGATACACAAAACGAACGAAGTGTGATAGATACACTAAGTGAACATGTGTGATAGATACACAAAAGTGAACAAAGTGTGATACATACACTAAGTGAACATGTGTGATAGATACACAAAAGTAAACAGAGTGTGATAGATACACTAAGTGAACACTTGTGATAGATACACTAAGTGAACACGTGTGATAGATACACACAAGTGAACAAAGTGTGATAGATACACTAAGTGAACGAAGTGTGATAGATACACTAAGTGAACATGTGTGATAGATACACTAAGTGAACGTGTGATAGATACACGAAGTGAAAAATATAGCGATCCCGGTTTTCCCTTCATTGTTTAATTGTATTTCGGACTCGGCTCCGTGGAGGTGTTGGTTGTTGTTTTATACTCGTTCCCATCCTTTACTCTTTTATTTGAGTCTTGGGTTGTGTTGGGCCGGTTTGAAACAGGTTGGTTGTGTTTGGAAACCAAGAGTTGATGCCCAGATTTTGGCCTTCACGCTCGAGCGGGCATTTTGACGCTCGAGTGCGATTATTCAACCCTCAGAAGTTTTTTCCCTACAGGTCGTCGGACGCTCGAGCGTTCACTTTCATGCTCGAACGGGGACCTTCGTCTGCAGAACTTCTGGAAGTGTGCGTTCGACGCTCGAGCGTCGCTTTTCATGCTCGAGCGGGAGCCTGTGTCTGACGCTCGAACAGGGCGTTCCACGCTCTAGCGGACTGTGTATTATATCAGTCCGAATTTTAGCATTTTTAGTCACTTTTTCGACTCTCTCTCTCTAGCTTTTCAAAACCCAAACTTGAGAGCTTCTCACTCTAGACTACATCTTCTCTCTAAGAAATCATCTAGTGTTAGTGATCTTCTACCCTACTCCCTTTGTAAAAAGTGTGGAGCTTGGTGTGGGGTACATTTTGATCCGAAAATCTTTGGGTTTGGAGCACCTTCGAATTTCTTCATCTTCTCCTTTGAGCTCCGAAATTTGAGGTAGGGATAACTACTCATATTTATGGTCTTTGACATAAACCTGTAGTCATTTTGATTAAATGTTGAAGTTAGGAAATTTTGGGTGTTAGGGTTTCAAAATGTATAAAGAGTGGTTTTGTTCTTTTAACCCATACTTGTGTATTTTGGGTCTTAAAATGAGGTTATTGATGTTATTGATGATATTTGGACCTTTGGGTCATTGTTGAGAAAAGGTGAAGAAAAGCCCTAATTATTTGTTATGAATTAATTGGTATAATTAATTTGTGAAAGTTATGAAAATATGAAATTGAGTTGGAAACAATGAAATTGGGTAATTATGAGATTTAATGGTAGAGTTGGATTTATTAATCACTCATCTTTGAAATTATGGATAATTTATCTGTTGGATGATTCATTATCTATTTAGAAATAAATGTTTTGGGCTATCGGTGGAGGATAGTCTTGATTGTTGTAGACACTGCATGATCATTAGGTGAATTGAAACTAATCATATGAGTATGTCATTGAATATGACAGATGGGATAACACATTGAATATGTGCTTGCTTGATCATTGTATATGATAAGTGTTTAAATACATTGTATATGTATGTTATTTGGGAGAAGATATGGGATGTACTCCACAGTTTGGGAGGAGATAGGGGATAGACTCCTAAACTGAATTTGGGAGGAGATATGGGATGGACTTCAGTGATAACTAAGTTGGCCGAAGTGTCCAGGTTGAAAGTCCCGAAATCCTAATTGCATTTCCATAATATAGATGAATTGAAGTATTGTTAATATGAGTTGTAGTCTCATTTGAAAATTGAATCGTTGAAGTAATGTTAATATAAGTTGTAGGCTCATTATGAACTGTTTGGTTGAATAAAGAACCATATCTATCAATTGGTTTGGATAATGAAATGGAAAGAGATGTGTGTTTGTTTATATGAGTTAAACATTTATCAAATGCCGATGTTTTAGTTATTGCTCATATTATGTTTAGCATATCTCTACTGGGCGTTGGTTCACCCTATATGGGACATCATTTTCAGGTTCAGGTGTTATGTCACCTCCAAGGACGTAGCTTGGAAGGTCCTGGGAGTTGAAGACTCTTTTGTTTATTTTCTTATTTTTGGTGGTACATGTAAATTCAAGCCAAGGGCTTATTTGTGTAGAGAGTTAGAACTCTTCTTTTGTTGTAACCAAGTGTTGACTTGGAAAGTTGTAAGCCTACAGGGCATTTACTTTTGTTGTCAACATGTATTACTTTTTGTAAGAATACTCTGATGAATGGAAATATGTTTCATTCTCTTGTCTATGTATATCATGAATATTGGGTTTATATGTGTTATTTTGAGCGTGTTACAAACAAAGTGTGATAGATACACTAAGTGAACACGGTGTGATGGAAACACTAAGTGAACACGTGTGATAGATACACAAAAGTGAACAAAGTGTGATAGATACACTAAGTGAACATGTGTGATAGATACACTAAGTGAAGAGAGTGTGATAGATACACAAGGTGAATATATGCGATAGATACACAAAAGGTGAACGAAGTGTGATAGATACACCAAGTGAACAAAGTGTGATAGATACACTAAGTAAAGAGACAGTGTGATAGATACACTAAAGGAACATGTGTGATAGATACACAAAAGGTGAGCATGTGTGATAGATACACAAAAGGTGAACGAAGTGTGATAGATACACAAAAGGTGAACATGTGTGATAGATACACAAAAGGTGAACGAAGTGTGATAGATACACTAAGTGCAAAAAGTGTGATAGATACACTAAGTGAACATGTGTGACAGATACACAAAAGGTGAACATGTGTGATAGATACACAAAAGGTGAACGAAGTGTGATAGATACACTAAGTGCAAAAAGTGTGATAGATACACTAAGTGAACATGTGTGACAGATACGCAAAAGGTGAACGAAGTGTGACAGATATACTAAATGAACAAAGTGTGATAGATACACTAAATGAAGAGAATGTGACAGATACACAAGATGAACATGAGCGATCTCTTACCGAGACATAATCAATCTTAATCGAAACTTCTCTGAATGAACCGTACATATATTGTCGCCTGGTTACGCCAGCTTCAAATGAATCGTACATATAATATCATGCATGTATGAGAAAGCAACTTGATAGGGACAATGCAACACAATGCATGTCTTACAATGCAACACATTCTCCTCTTAGGTAAACTAAAGTAAGGTTTCTTCTCTCAATATCCTCATAGCTACCGTTGTTTTTTCAGTTTAGTCAAGCTTATGGAAAAAGAAATGAAAAGTATTCAAAAATGATGAGAAAGATAGTGACCATCTCTATCCCTCCCTTTCTTCCTGATAATCAAACAAAGCCTTGAGAAAAACTTTTCTGATTGCACAATATCATTTTTTTTTTCATTGAATGTTTATCAGGACTGCATTTGATTTCGCTAATTACTCATTTTTTTTTCTGAAAAGTAACAGCACTGAACTTCAATGTTCTAATTTAATATATATCTGAATTCAATGCACCCTATCACCATTGCTTCTTTATTTCTTCATTTTTTCTTCATGTGTCATTTTGATACATCAGGTGTGTGGATGAGGAAACTAAAATAGGTAAAGGTGTGTGGAATGAGGGTTTAGATAGCGCATGTAAAGGAATATGAGTTAGAATATAATTGGAACATTAAGTGTGTGAAATAAGAAGAATAATCAATAACCAAACTAATGAGTGTGTGCACTGAGAAATGATGTGTACTTAGGTAAGTAATTGTGTGAAAATAGAATTTCTCAACCCTAATCCGTCTTACCTAAAAGTTGTGACGTGAGGCAAGTTATAATTTTATGCTTAAGAGCATCCACACCAGGCTTAACAAATTTTGAGCAAAATTATAACTAAAAAGTTACTTTTTTCTATTTTATCTAATATTTTTTTGTATGTACACGTTTGTCAGACTCTCTATTTTAAAATTTATTTTTATAAAATATTCATTTTTAATTATGCAAACAACCTTCTAGAAGGTTCTAGGATGGTTCTATCCATATTCATCAAAAAGAAAAATAAAATAAATAATGGTGCACAGCTGGTTATCCAATAGGATATCTGCCTGAATGTTCAGTAATAAATGATAAAATATTATATTTCATATTTCAAAAAACAAACGTGCAGCAGCCAGCTTTCTGACAGGATGTCTGGCTAAATGATCGGCAAGATGTCTGGTCACTCTTAAGAATAAATGATATAATATTGTATAACCTATATCAAATTTAATTTTGGTCTAATGATTTTGATGAAAGAGTGATTGTGTACCTTGCTAAGCAAATTTTGTCCTAAAACCATAATAACTAGCCTAATGTGGATGCTCTAAGTAAGTAACCTTTTAAGCTTTACAAATTAGAAATTGAGTAATTAGTATATTTATAGATGTGATTTACTATATAATCAAGTGAACTCTATCATAGAATAAGTTAAAATTATAAACTCATAAGATCAAATTTATTTGTAATTTATCATAAATGTAACTTTTGCAATTTCTTTAATTTTTACTAATTAAACTATGACATGTATTTTCTATTAAGAATTTAAAACACATATGAACAACCCAAGAATTGAAAATAATAATAATAATAATAATAATAATAATAATAATAATAATAATAATAACAATTTTTGAACAAATTTTATGTTATTATTTAATTTAAAAAATTAATTTTTGATTATTTATCTGTATCCGTGTATAGCACGGGTATTATGCTAGTATATATTATAGCAAAAGATCTTTTCAGTGAAATATATCATCAAAGTAAGGGTTGTTTTAGGGTTTGCTTATTTTTTTACTTATTTTTTCTTCCTATTTTCATGTTTAGTGAACTTTAAAAAAAAAAATCAAAAAAAATTAGATTTCTAGATTGAACTCAACAAGACGAACCCGACAATTATAGTTTTTTAAAAAAAAAATCAAAAAACAAAATTAGAAAAGACAAAAATAAGTGTTCTTTTTTTTTTGGCTTATTTTTTTTTTTCGAAATTTTACAAAAAAAATATACATTTTATATTCGTCATGACAAGACAGACTGGGAAAGTAAAAAAGCTTGACATAATTATTTTTTTTAAACGACAAAAAAATTGAAAAAAAAAAGGTGGCTTTTTTTTTTAGTTGCCAAAAGAAGCCTAGATTTGTTTGAAACTTAAATAAATAAATAAACAAAGATGAAAATAAACTTAAAAAAAGTTATAGTGATTATTTTAAAAAAAAATTCAAAAAGTTTTAGGTTTTTAGATTCAACTCAACAAGATGAATCGAAAATTGTTTTTTTTTTTTAAAAAAAAAATAGATTTTTCTAAAAAAATTCAAATTTTTTTTTTTATTTTGGCTTTTTAAATTTTGTTTATAGGATTTTTTTTTTAAAAAAAATCTTTTTAAATTTGTCTATACAAGTTATACCCAAAAAATAAAAATTTTAACATAATTTTAAAAAAATCACTCAAAAATAAAAATAAATAAATAAATGACTTGTTTTAGGTGTCTATAAAAACATACGACCACTTTATAGAACCATTCTTCACGCGAAGAACACAAAATTGATAGATGAAGAGTGAAAAAAACCCCTCTCCCCCTTCTCTAAGTCGTTTGCGTCATTCTTTCTTCCCCGAGCTCAAAGGTTTCAACAATTCTGTAGCCTAAGATCTGGAAAAAAAAAAATTGAGAACTATTGCATATATATATATATATATATATATATGAAGATACTAAATTGATTGTGGTTAATTTATAAACATATTTTGAATCTATAATCATTTTGGTATTTGATATGATATTTGTTTTTCTTAATTGTCTTCACTTCTTTGATGTTTTTTATTTTTTATTTGCATATAGTTGAACTTGAAGCTCTGGATTTAGTTAGTTTTTATGCATCAATACAGACATGTTTTTAAGAGTCAATTAGGGTTTATTGTTGCTCTTTTGTATAGAAGAGGGGAATAAAGATGTAAAAGACATGACGGATGAGGAGAGGAATTTTTCTATGCATCTCTCATTTCCTATTCTCAATAGAAGAGAACAAATCTAGAGGTGAACTACTTCCCTACATATCACGGGAGAAGTTTTTCTCAAGATTTTATTTTTTTCATAACTTTCAGTACTTTATTTTGTGCACCTTACAGGATTTACAATGGTAATCTGAACAGTTCATTTAGTAAGTATTAAAGAACAGAACACATATGTAAAATATCAGCTTACTAAGAAACTAATAAGTGTAATAATTTATCCTATTTTGTTTTATAAATCAACGTTTCAATTTAAAATTATATTTTTTATTTTTTTATAAACAAAACACGATAAGTTAATGTCTATCAATATCTGATTAAACTAGTTTTTACATATGTAATTTTCTCTTTGAAACTTATGAGATAAACGGCTTGGATCAAAGATCCATGTACACAGAGTGAATTCTTGACAAATATGAAAAAGATAAAGTCTTGAGAGGAGCTGCTCCCATACATCACCTCTTTTTTTTTTTTCCTTTTTTTTTCCTATTATTTTATATTTCATCCTATATGACATTTTATTAGTAATCTTTATCTTGATTGTCTTCAATTAAGGTACCAATAAAACTGGTTGATTGGCAGTAGGTATAACATATGTATTTAAAATAAAAATTCTTTCGGTGCATAGCGCTGGTTGATTGTTAGTAGGTAGTGATATAAATGAGTGATAAAAAAAACAAGATATACATATCATTCCTCTCTTTAATAACTCTTACAGGGTAAAGTACATATAGCGATCCTGGTTTTGCCTCTCTTTATTTATTATATTCCGAACTCGATTCCGTGGATGTGTTGTTGTCTCATTCTCATTTCCATCCTTTACTCTTCGTATTTGAGTCTTGGGTTGGGACAGGTAGGTTTGAAACAGGTTGGTTATGCTTTGAAACCAAAGGTAGTTGTCCAGAATTTGGCCTTCACGCTCGAGCGGGGATTTTGACGCTCAAGCGGGCCCTTTGTTGTTACGCTCGAGCGGGCGTTTTGACGCTCGAGCGTAAATTTCTATCTCCCAGTATTTTCCTCTGCAGTGTTTGGTGCTCGAGCGTGAGTTTGTGTGTGACGCTCGAGCAGGGACCTAGTTATGCAAAAGTTTTGGAAGCGTGTATCTGGCGCTCGAGCGGGGGTTTGGACGCTCAAGCGTGAGTCTGTGTCTGATGCCCGAGTGGGGAGACGTGTATATCACTCCGAGATTTAGCTTTTTGGATCACTTTTTCAACTCCATTTCTCTCTCTTACTTTTCAAAACAGCCATTGGAGAACTTCTCTCACTAAAACCTCCACTTCTCTCTAGGTTTTGATCTAGTTAGAGTAATCTTTCACCCTTTGGCCTTTGTAAAAAGTGTGTTGATCGTCGAGGGCTACATTTTGATCCAAGAATTTTGGGATTTGAAGCATCTTCGTTTTCTTCATCTCCTTCGTTGGGCTTCATCTTTCGAGGTAGGGATTCCTACTCATCTTCATGGGTTTTAACCTAAATGTTGGGCTTTTGTATAAATGATTTGGTTTTGGGATGTTAGGGTTTGAGATGTATAATGTTTAAAAAGGGGTTTTGTTTATTTGGCTCATACATGTGTGTTTTGGGTCTAAAAAGGGGATTATTGTGGTTATTGATGTTATTTGGACCTTTGGGTCAATATTGAGAAAATGGGAAAAATGCCATGTTTGGGTACATTTGAGTCATTAGTGTAATTAATGACATTTGTTATGAAATTGAGTTGAGGCATTTATGATCTGTTTAGAAATAACTGCTTTGGGCTATCAGTGGAGGATAGTCTTGATTGTTGTAGACATTGCATGATGATTAGGTGAATTAAAACTAATCAAGTTGTGTATTTAAATACATAGGTGCCGAATCCCGCAGATGAGATTTCCGTAAAATGGCCATTTGAATATAATTACACATGGGAGCTGAATCCCGCGGACGTAATGTCCGTAAAATGGCAATCCGAATATATCTTTACATGGGTGCCGAGTCCCGCGAATGAAATATCCGTAAAATGACCATAAGAGAATGAAAATACATGGGTGCCGAATCCCGCGGACGCAATTTCCGTGAAATGGCAGTTTGTAGTATCGTTGGCATGAGATGTAATCTTATTTTTGTTATTTGGCCAGGTTTTGAGCCATGTTTATAGGTTAAGTTTGTTAAGTTAAACATTTATCAAGTGCTAATGTTTTAGTTATTGCTCATATTATGTTTAGCATATCTCTACTGGGCATTGGCTCACCCTATATGGGACATCATTTTCAGGTACAGGTAGCATGCCACCTCCAAGGACGTTGCTTGAGAGGTTTAGTGGCTGGGACATCTTTTGTGATTACATTTTGTATTACATGTATATCATGACAAGGGCTTCTTTTGTGTGGAGTTAGTACTCTCTTCTTTTGTAACCAAGTGTTGACTTGGAAAGTTGTTGGCCTATAGGGCATTTACTTTTATTGTCAACATGTAATACATTTTGTAAGAATACTCTGATGGTTATAATATGAGAACTCTTTTACTTGTCGAGAATGTATGCTATGATGGGTTTATTTTTGAGGGCATTACAACTTGGTATGAGAGCGTACCGGGTTCGAATACTTTGGGTACGCGGGAAGTAGTTAGTACCATAATGGGTTCGTCTCACTTGATAGAGACTTAGATATAGTGTTATATGCTAATGTGATAACATGCTTACGTGACTATTTGGATATGGATTTAGTTTCTAGGATGTTGATTGGATCCTTGGGTTTTTATGAGTTTTGTTGGAAAAGCACTTGCTCAATGCTGTTTCTAATCGGAACTCTGGTAACGCGTCGGGACTATCATTATCCGGAAATGACATTCGTAGGTGCTTATGTGATTATGTGCTTACGTGGGGTGAATTACAATTGTCCATTGCATTATGATGCGAGTGTTTTAGCTTCGGCACATTTATGAAAGTGCTAATGTTCTTCGTTACCTTTACTTGGATGTCAGGAAGAGGACGTGGTGGTAGGCGGGGCAGGCCTAGGAGGCAGGAAATGCCTTTATCGAATGATATTCCGGCGCAGCAGGAAGGGGTTGGTCAGGCCAATGTGGCCGAGCCAGCAGGTCAGCAGGCTTTGAGCACCTTAGCCCGTGGGATAGCTAATGCTTTGAGGGAATCTATGGGCATTCTCAGAGCTGTGGTTCCAGTTCAGGCCCAGGTTCAGGCCCCGGTTGTTGATGCAGGGCCTTCCTTTCAAAAGAGGAAGTTCTTCCGGTCTAATCCGGACGAGTTTGTTGGGGATCCAAAGGAGCCACTCAAGGCTGTTGAGTGGTTAGAGCAGATGACCAAGACATTTGAGATGGTTGGCATCGAGGACGGTTTACTAAAGGTGACCTTGGCATCTTTCCAGCTAAAGGGGGATGCGGGTCAATGGTGGAAGTTCACGAGGGGCCGTATTGTTGGCACTTGGGAGGCTTTTGTAGATGCTTTCCGAGAGAAGTACTTAGCCCCAGCTATCAGGGAAAAACTGAGGGACCAGTTCTCTCAGCTCAAGCAGCTAGGTTTGTCAGTGGCTGAGTTTGAGGCTGCCTTTACCAGTTTGTCCAGGTTCGCACCTGAGCTCGTGGCGTCGGAGGAACGCCATTGTATTGAGTTCGAAAGGAAATTGAGGCATGGCCTCAAGATGAGGGTTGGGGGATCCATGATCCGGGAGTATGGGCGTCTTGTGGATACCGCGACCCATATGGAGTCTATGATGGAGGAGGAGGAGAGGATGAGGGGCTCCAAGAGGAGTCAGGAAGGCCAGGGGGATGGCAGGAGGCAGAGGGGTTCTAACCCTCAGCAGTCCTAGAGTGCTTTAGCAAGGTCCACCTTTCCAGTGCCGAGTTCAGGTTCTGGGAGAGGCAGCCAAGGGGACTTTACCCGTTTCAAATGAGGTCAGCTGGGCCACAAGTCTCCAGCTTGCCCACAGAGGGGAGGAGGTCAGGGAACAACTTCATCTTCAGCTCGACCTCAGAGCCAGAGTCAGGGCAGAGGCCGATCGTCCTCTTATTATCAGTGTGGTCAGACAGGACACCTGAAGAGGTTCTGTCCGCAGTTGGGTGGCACACCCAGTGTGTCTGGTTTGAGACAGACGCAGAGTTCGCAGCCAGCACAGTCTGCTCGGGCCTCCAGGGCCAATCAGGGGGCTTCATCGTCTCAGTCTGTGCATCAGTCCTTTGCTCCGAGAGGTGAGTAGGTGAATCAAGGGCCTACAGGGCACGTGTATGCCGTTACCGCATAGGATCTTGTATCGGCTCCATCTGTTGTGAGAGGTACCTTTTTGTTTTGCAAGTCGGTTGCCAATGTGTTGATTGATACTGGTGCATCTCATTCCTTTTTATCTGCTGCATTCGCATCTATTTTGGGGTTAGAGTTAGCACGGTTAGCATCTCCTATTTGTGTTATATCGCCTGTTGGGGGCGAATTGATTTTGAAACATGGATGTAGAGGTTGTGACATAGAGGTCGCCGACCGCCAACTTCCATTTCCTTTTGTAGTTATGCCCATGTCAAGTTTTGATGTTATTTTGGTTATGGACTGGTTATCATCATACCGAGCAATTATCGATTGCTACCGCCAGAGGGTCACAGTATGTACCTTGAGCGGGAAGTGTTTTCATTTCTTGGGGGATTGGGTTGGTAGTGTGTTGCCACCAGTGTATGATCCGCAAGGGTGGAGTGAGCTTAGTGGTCTTCTCGCTAGCCTTATAAGTAGTGAGTGTGATGAGACCGGGGTTGAGTTACCGAGAGTGGTTTGCGAGTATTCGGATGTTTTTCCCGAGGATCTTGTTAGTTTACCACCACGTCAAGAGATAGAGTTCTCGATTGATTTAGTGCCGGGCACAACACCGATTTCTATGGCACCTTACTGTTTTGCCCCAGCCGAGTTGAGTGAGTTGAAGGTTCAACTATAGGAGTTGCTAGATAAGGGTTTTGTTCGCCCTAGTGTTTCATCGTGGGGAGCACCGGCCCTCTTTCCTAAAAAGAAAGATGGTGCCTTGAGACTTTGTATCGACTACCGGAAGTTGAATCGGGCTACGGTTAAGAATAAGTACCCTATGCCCCGTATAGATGACTTGTTTGACCAGTTAAAAGGGTCTCGTTGTTTCTCCAAGATAGACTTGAGATCGGGTTACCATCAGCGGAGGGTCAGGGAGGAGGATATTCCGAAAACGGCATTCCACACACGGTATGGCCACTACGAGTTTCTGGTGATGCCTTTTGGGCTCACTAATGCACCGACAGTGTTTATGGATTTGATGAACCGGATATTCTGAGAATTCTTAGATCGTTTTGTAGTCATTTTCGTGGATGACATTCTGAATTATTCACCTTTGGAGGAGGAGCACGAGGAACACTTGAGAGTGGTGCTCAAATTGCTTAGAGCCCATACGCTGTATGCCAAATTTGGGAAGTGTGAGTTCTGGCTAGGAGAGGTCAAGTTCTTAGGCCATGTGGTTTCCAGGGAAGAGGTGTCTGTTGATACATCCAAGATTGAGGCAATGAAAGATTGGGCACAGCTTAAGAGCATTTTTGAGATCCGCAGTTTTCTGGGATTAGCTGGGTATTATCGCCGGTTTGTGAAAGATTTCTCTAGACTAGCTTCGTTGTTGACTAGATTAACGCGGAAAGAAGTCAAATTTGTATGGAGTGAGACTTGTGAAAAGTCGTTCCAAGAGTTGAAAATTAGATTGACCACCGCTTCGGTATTGGTTATTCCTGAGAGAGGTTTGGGTTATGCAGTTTATTGTGATGCCTCACGAGAGGGATTGGGTTGTGTCTTGATGCAAGAGGGAAAAGTGGTAGCCTATGGCTCACGTCAGTTAAAGATTCACGAGAGGAATTACCCTACTCATGACCTAGAACTAGCAGCAAAAATTTTTGCCTTGAAGATTTGGAGGCACTACCTGTATGGTGAGAAATTTGAGGTGTTCTCGGATTATAAGAGTTTGAAGTACCTGTTTACATAGAGGGACTTGAATTTGAGGCAGAGGAGGTGGATGGAGTTCATTGAGGACTATGACTTTGAGTTGCACTATCACCCGGGAAAGACCAATGTTGTGGCCGATGCCCTTAGTAGGAAATCTATTAGTGATGTAGCTTATATAGCCATCCGGGAGTGGGAGATGTTAGGTGCACTTGGCAAGTTCGATTTGCTTCTGGGCGAATCCATTGAGGCTGCGGCCTTGTTTTCTGTTGTTGCATAGCCTACACTTGTGACTCGAGTGTTAGAGGCACAGAGAGGTGACCTTGAAGTAGAATCACTCCGAGAGAAGATCTCCAGTGGGAAGGCTGAGAAGGGTTTGACTGTGTATCCCGACTTGAGTGTGAGACACCAAGACCGTCCGTTTGTGCCGGAGTCTTGCCGAGAGGACGTACTCCAAGAGTTTCACCGTTCGTGCGTTGCGGTACATCCGGGAGGCACTAAGATGTATTGTGATTTGGGTCGTCAGTTTTGGTGGCGGGGTATGAAGAAGGATGTGGCAGTTTTCATGTCTAAGTGTCTTACTTGTCAGCAAGTGAAGGCCGAGCATCGGAGGCCAACGGGTTTGTGGCAACCCTTGCCTATTGCCGAGTGGAAGTGGGAGCATGTCACTATGGACTTCGTTGTAGGTCTTCCGAGGACTCAGCGGGGTACTGATGCTATTTGGGTGGTTGTAGACCGGTTGACTAAGTCGGGGCACTTTATTCCTATGCGCGTGAGGGATTCGGTAGATCATCTTGCCGATTTGTATATTCGGGACATAGTGAGGTTGCACGGGGTCCCAGTGACGATTGTCTCGGATAGAGATCCTCGTTTTACTGCTAGGTTGTGGCAGAGTTTGTAGAGTGCCTTGGGTACTAAGTTGACCTTCAGCACGGCTTATCATCCTCGGACTGACGGACAGTCTGAGCGTACTATTTAGATCCTTGAGGATATGCTTCGGGGTTGTGTCCTTGACTTTAGTGGGGCGTGGGAGAGGCACTTGCCCTTGGTGGAATTTGCCTACAACAACAGCTTTCAGTCTAGTATCAGTATGGCGCCGTTTGAGGCCTTGTATGGCCGACCGTGTAGATCTCCGGTTTGTTGGGCCGAGGTGGGTGATGCACCTTTGTTGGGCCCGGAGTTGGTGAGGGAAACGACTGAGAAAGTTGAGCTTATCCGTAAGAGGCTTGTCACAGCCCAGAGTAGCCAAAAGAGTTATGCCGACCGTAGGAGGAGGCCTTTGGCATTTAAGGCGGGTGATCATGTTTTCTTGAAAACATCACCCAGGTGGGGTTTGTTGAGGTTTGGAAAGAGTGGAAAGTTGTCCCCTCGATTTATCGGTCCCTTTGAGATCCTTGAGAGGATTAGGGAGGTTGTTTACTGTTTAGCTTTGCCGCTGCAATTGTTCGAAATGTATAACGTATTTCATGTTAGTATGCTTCGGAAGTACGAGTCGGATCCATCACATGTGTTGGATTGGACCGACTTAAAGGTAGATGAGGATGCCTCGTATGAGGAGAGACCGGTACGGGTCTTGAGCGGGGGTTTGGACGCTCGAGCGTGAGTCTGTGTCTGACGCTCGAGCGGGGAGTTCCTTGCTCGAGCGGGGAGATGTGTATATCGCTCTGAGATTTAGCTTTTTGGATCACTTTTTCAACTCCATTTCTCTCTCTTACTTTTTAAAACAGCCATTGGAGAGCTTCTCTCACTAAAACCTCCACTTCTCTCTAGGGTTTGATCTAGTTAGAGTAATCTCTCACCCTTTGGCCTTTGTAAAATGTGTGTTGATCGTCAAGGGCTACATGTTGATCCGAGAATTTTGGGATTTGGAGCATCTTCGTTTTCATCTCCTTCGTTGGGCTTCATCTTTCGAGGTAGGGATTCCTACTCATCTTCATGGGTTTTAACCTAAATGTTGGGCTTTTGTATAAATGATTTGGTTTTGGGATGTTAGGGTTTGAGATGTATAATGTTTAAAAAGGGGTTTTGTTTATTTGGCTCATACATGTGTGTTTTGGGTCTAAAAAGGGGATTATTGTGGTTATTGATGTTATTTGGACCTTTGGGTCAATATTGAGAAAATTGGAAAAATGCCATGTTTGGGTACATTTGAGTCATTAGTGTAATTAATGACATTTGTTATGAAATTGAGTTGAGGCATTTATGATCTGTTTAGAAATAAATGCTTTGGGCTATCGGTGGAGGATAGTCTTGATTGTTGTAGACATTGCATGATGATTAGGTGAATTAAAACTAATCAAGTTGTGTATTTAAATACATAGGTGCCGAATCCCGCAGATGAGATTTCCGTAAAATGGCCATTTGAATATAATTACACATGGGTGCTGAATCCCGCGGACGTAATGTCCGTAAAATGGCAATCCGAATATATCTTTACATGGGTGCCGAGTCCCGCGAATGAAATATCCGTAAAATGACCATAAGAGAATGAAAATACATGGGTGCCGAATCCCGCGGACGCAATTTCCGTGAAATGGCAGTTTGTAGTATCGTTGGCATGAGATGTAATCTTATTTTTGTTATTTGGCCAGGTTCTGAGCCATGTTTATAGGTTAAGTTTGTTAAGTTAAACATTTATCAAGTGCTAATGTTTTAGTTATTGCTCATATTATGTTTAGCATATCTCTACTGGGCATTGGCTCACCCTATATGGGACATCATTTTCAGGTACAGGTACCATGCCACCTCCAAAGACGTTGCTTGAGAGGTTTAGTGGCTGGGACATCTTTTGTGATTACATTTTGTATTACATGTATATCATGACAAGGGCTTCTTTTGTGTGGAGTTAGTACTCTCTTCTTTTGTAACCAAGTGTTGACTTGGAAAGTTGTTGGCCTATAGGGCATTTACTTTTATTGTCAACATGTAATACATTTTGTAAGAATACTCTGATGGTTATAATATGAGAACTCTTTTACTTGTCGAGAATGTATGCTATGATGGGTTTATTTTTGAGGGCGTTACAGTATATATGCAGATAACAAAAAATTCCTACTACCTTGTCTCTAGGAAATCCGTTCCCAATTGAGAATTTAGCAGGGGTGCAATTGGGCAAGTTTGATCAGATTGGAAGGTTATCTAATCTCAATTTATGTTGTGTTGAGACCTATCAAGGCTTGAATTGTTGAATTGTAATCCAAGATTATTTACCTAAACTCAATCCGAGTTAAACCCGAATTATCCAAGTTGTCCAAATTATCAAATTTTTTTTTTTTTTTACTAGCAAAATGAAACTTTATTAATGAAGAAAGAAAAACATGCTAAAACTTACATCAACAATGAGGGAAAGTGCATAAAGCATCAATGCTAACCTTAACAAATACACCTCCTGTGGTTTGCTTAAAATACGAATTGCCCCCTGGTTTGATTTTGTCGGTCAGTTATTATTGTCTTGTGACCAAATTGATATTACAGAGTCCACTCCACTCCACAAAAAATGCAATTATTCTGACACCCCTATCTCCACCTTCTGATTGGACCCCATCAACCATCATCCCCTCTTTTTTGGATTATATTATCAAAATGCCAAACATGCTCGCAAACCCCTTTACATAGATATATAATATAGTGATCCCAGTTTTCCCTCATTTGTTTATTGTATTCCGGACTCACTTCCGTGGATGTGTTGTTGTCTTATTCTCATTCCCATCCTTCACTCTTGTATTTTGAGTCTTGGGTTGTGTTGGGCAGGTTTGAAACAGGTTGGTTGTGTTTGAAAATATGGAGTTGATGCCCAGATTTTGACCTTCACGCTCGAGCAGGGCTATTGATGCTCGAACGGGCCCTTTACTTTTGCTTCTCCGCTCAAGCGGGGATTTTGACGCTCGAGCAGGATTATCCAACCCTCAGTACTTTTCTCCGTAGGTCATCGAACACTCGAGCGTCAACTTTCATGCTTGAGCGGGGACTTCATCTGTGGAACTTCTGGAAGTGTGCATTCGACGCTCGAGCGGCGCTTTTCACGCTTGAGCATGAGTCTGTGTCTAACGCTCGAGCGACTGTGTAATATATCAGTCCGAGTTTTAGCTTTTGGATCACTTTTTCGACTCACTATCTCTCTCTAACTTTTTAAAACCCAAACTTCAGAGCTTCTCACTCTAGACTTCATCTTCTCTCTAGGGTTTCATCTAGTTTTAGTGATCTTCCACCCTTGTCCCTTTGTAAAAAGTGTAGAGCTTGGTGTGGGCTACGTTTGGATCCGAAAATCTTGGGGTTTGGAGCACCTTCGAATTTCTTCATCTTCTCCTTTGAGCTCCAAAATTTGAGGTTGGGATAACCTACTCTATTCTATGAGTTTTAACAAAAATTTTGATCATTTTGATTTGATGTTGTTGCTTAGTCATTTTGAGCAAGTTAGGGTTTGATTGGAGGTTTTAAAAAAAGGGGGGTTTTCATATGTTAAAACCTATGTGCGTATGAGACATTGAAAAATGAAAATGTTGTTGTTGTTAAATCGATGAAATTGAGCCTTTGGGCTAATATTGAGAAAAAGGGAAAAATGCCCTAATTATGTTGAATAATTAATTTGAATAATTAATTTGGGGAAATGTGAAAGTGAAGTGAAATGCATGAAATTGCAAAATTGTGGGAGTAAATGGTATAGTTGGATAATTTAATCACTCACCTATGAAAATGTCAGTATTTTATCTGTTGATAAATTTATTATCTATTTAGAGATAACTCATTTGGGCTATCGGTGGTGGATAGTTTTGATTGTTGTAGACTTTGTATGATGATTAGGAAAAATTTAAACTAATCACACTGAATATGTCATTGAATATGACGGTTGGAATAATACAACAAATTTGTGTAGTGATTGGTCATGGTATATGATAAGAGTTTAAATACATTGTATATGTATATTGTTTGGGAGGAGATAGGGGATGTACTCCACTGATACAGCAAACCTGTGTATCACTTGAAATATGGAAGTGTTTTAATATGTGCTATAGTCTCATTGAATTGTTTGGCCAGGTTCTGAGCCATAATTCATGAATCGAAACTGTATAGGTGAAGGAAACTGAAATGAAAAATGGATGCACTTGATATTGAATTGAAAAGTGTATAAGTTGGTTTATAAGTATCAACCATATATCAAATGCTATTGTTTTAGTTATTTCTCATACTTGGTTTAGTATATCTCTATTGGGCATTGGCTTACCCTATATGGGACATCATTTTCTGGTTCAGGTGTTATGCCACCTCCAAGGACATAGCTTGGGAGGTCCTGGCAGTTGAAGACTCTTTTATTTATTTTGTTATTTTTGGTGATACATGTAAATTCAAGGGTAGGGCTTATTTTGTTGTAGAGAGTTAGAACTCTCCTTTTGTTGTAACCAAGTGTTGGCTTGGAAAGTTGTAAGTCTACGGGGCATTTACTTTTGTTGTCAACATGTATTACTTGTGTAAAACTACTTTGATATATGGAAATATGTTTTATTCTTCTGTCTATGAATATCATAAATTGTGGGTTTATATGTATTATTTTGAGGGCGTGACAACTTGGTATCAGAGCGTACCGGGTTTGAATACTTGGGTACGTGGGAAGTGATTAGTACCACAGTGGGTTTGTCTCGCTTGTTGAAGACTTAGATGTAATGTTCTATACTTATGTGATAACATGTTTACGTGGCTACTTGGGTATGAGATTTAGTTTCTAGGATGTTAATTGCATCATTGGGTTTCTGGCAGTCCTGTTGGAAAGGCACTTGATCACTGCCGTTTCTAACCGGAACTCAAGCAATGCCACGGGACTGTCATTATCCGGGAATAAATTTCCTAAGTGCTTATGTGATTATGAGCTTACGTGGAGTGAATTACAGTTGTCCATTGTATTAGGATGTGAGTGTTATAGCTTCAGCACATTTGTGAATGTGCTAATGTCTTCGTTACCTTTATTAGGATTCAGGACGAGGACGTGGTGGTAGGCGATGTAGGCCTAGGAGGCAGGAGATGCCTATACCGGATGAAATTCCGGCGCAGCAGGAGGTTGTTGATCAGGCCAATATGGTCGAGCCAGTAGGTCAGCAGGCCATGGGCGCCTTGGCCCGGGAGTTGGCAGGAGCATTGAGGGAATCCATGGGCATTCTCAGGGTTGAGAATCAAGCCCAAGCCTATGTAGCTGAGGCAGGACCTTCTTTCTGAAGAGGGAGTTTTTCTGGTCAAATCCGGACGAGTTTGCGGATGATCCCAAAGAGTCACTTAAGGTTGATGAGTGGCTTGAGCAGATGACGAAGATGTTTTAGATGCTTGGCATCGAAGACGGGGCTTTGAAGGTGACCTTGGCGTCCTTCCAGCTTAAGGGAGACGTGGGTCAGTGGTGGAAGTTTGTTCGAGGCCGTATTGTTGGCACTTGGGAGGCCTTTGTAGATGCTTTCCAGGAGAAGTTTTTGTCTCCCGCTGTTGGGGAGAAGTTGAGGGATCAGTTCTGTCAGCTCAGGCAGCTGAAGACAACAGTGGAAGAGTTTGAGGCCGCATTTACCAGTTTATCTAGGTTTGCACCTTAGCTAGTAGCATTTGAGGAACGCCGTTGTTTTGAATTTGAGAAGAAGTTAAGACACGAGCTCAAGACGAGAGTTGCGGGGTCCATGACTCGAGAGTATGGGTGCCTTGTGGATGCTGCGGCCCATATGGAGATTATTATGCACGAGTAGGAGGAGAGGTTGAGGGGCTCCAAGAGAAGTCAGGATAGCCAGGGGCATGGTAGGAGGCAGAGGGGTTTTAACCCTCAGCAGTCCCAGGGTGCGTTTGTGAGATCTACCTTTCCAGTGCCGAGTTCAGGTCCTGGGAGAGACAGTCAAGGAGGCGGTACTTGTTACAAATGTGGTCAGCTGGGCCACAAGTCTCCAGCTTGCCCGTAGAGGGGAGAAGGACAGAGAGCAGCTTCATCCTCGGCTCATCCTCAGAGCTAGAGTCAGGGCAGAGGTCAGCCGATTTCTTGTTACCAGTGTGGTCAGGCAAGGCACCTGAAGAGGTTTTGTCCACTGTTGAGTGGCACATCTATTGTAGCCAGGTCGAGGCAGAGTTTTCAGCCAACTCAGTCAGTTTAGGCCTCGAGGGCGAATGAGTTAGCCTCATCGTCTCAGTCTGTGCAGTAGTCTTTCACTCCGAGAGGTGAGCAGGTAGATCAGGGGCTTACAGGGTGCGTGCATGCTGTTACTGCGCAGGATCTTGTACCGGATACATATGTTGTGAGAGGTACCTTTCTGTTTTGTAACTCGGTTGCTAATATGTTGATTGATACGGGTGCATCCCATTCCTTTATATCTACTGCATTTGAATCTATTTTGAGGTTGGAGTTGGCACAGTTAGCTTCTCCTATTTGTGTAGTATCACCTGTTGGGGGTGAGTTGATTTTGAAACAAGGGTGTAGAGGTTGTGATATAGAGGTCGCCGACTGCCGGCTTCCATTTTCTTTTGTAGTGATGGCTATGTCGGGTTTTGATGTGATTTTGGGTATGGTCTGGTTATCGTCATACCGGGTTGTTATTGATTGCTACCGCCAGAGGGTTACTATATGTACCTTGAGCGGAGATTGTTTTCATTTCTTAGGATATCAGGTGGGTAGTGTTTTACCACTAGTGTATGATCCGCGAGGGCGGGGTGAGCTTAGTTGCCTTCTCGCTAGCTGTATGAGTAGTGAGTGTGATGAGATCCAGATCGAGTAACCCAGAGTGGTTTGTGAGTATTCGGATGTTCTTCCTGAGGATCTTCTTAGTTTGCCACCCCACCAAGAGGTGGAGTTTTCTATTGATTTAGTGCCCGGCACGATGCCGATTTCCATGGCACCTTATCATTTTTTCCCAGCCGAGTTGAGTGAGTTAAAGATTCAACTCCAGGAGTTACTAGATAAGTGCTTTATCCCCCCTAGCACTTCGTCGTGGGGAGCACCAGCCCTCTTTGCTAAAAAGAAAGATGGGGCTTTGACACATTGTAATGATTATCGGAAGTTAAATCGGGCTACAGTTAAGAACAAGTACCCTATGCCTCGTATAGATGATCTGTTTGACCAGTTCAAAGGGTCCCGTTGTTTCTCCAAGATAGACTTGAGATCGGGTTACCATCAGTTGAGGGTCAGTGAGGAGGATATCCCGAAGACGGCATTCCGTACGCGGTATGGCCATTATGAGTTTTTGGTGATGCCATTTGGGCTCACCAATGCACTGGCAGTATTTATGGACTTGATGAACCGGATCTTCTGGGAGTTCTTAGATCATTTTGGGGTCGTTTTCGTGGACGACATTCTGGTTTATTCACCATCGGAGGAAGAGCACGAGGAACACTTGAGAGTGGTGCTTCAGTTGCTTAGAGCCCATAAGCTGTATGCTGAGTTTTGAAAGTGTGAGTTCAGGCTAAGAGAGGTTAAATTCTTAGGCCATGTAGTCTCCGGAGAAGGGGTGTCTGTTGATACATCCATGGTAGAGGCAGTGCAGGATTGGGTACAGCCTAGGAATGTTTTTGAGATCTACAGTTTTCTGGTATTGGCCGGTTATTACTGTAGGTTTGTGAAACATTTCTCCAGGCTAGCTTCGCCGTTGACTAGGTTGACGCAAAAAGGGATCAAATTTGTATGGAGTGAGACTTGTGAAAAGTCGTTCCAAGAGTTGAAAGTTAGACTTGCCACCGCTCCTGTTTTGATTATTCCAGAGAGAGGTTTGGGTTATGTGGTGTATTGTGATGCTTCACGAGAGGGTTTGGGTTGTGTGTTGATGCAAGAGGGGAAAGTAGTTGCTTATGGCTCACGTCAGTTAAAAATACACGAGAAGAACTATCGTACGCCTGACCTAGAGTTAGAAGCTATAGTTTTTGCCTTGAAGATTTGGAGGCATTACCTGTATGGTGAGAGGTTCGAGGTGTTCTTGGATCATAAGAGTCAGAAGTATCTGTTTACACAAAAAGACTTGAACTTCAGGCAGAAGAGGTGGATAGAATTTATTGAGGATTACAACTTTGAGTTGCACTATCACCCGGGAAAGGCCAACGTTGTGGTCGATGCCCTTAGTAGGAAATCCATTAGTGATGTAGCTTGTGTAGCCATCCGGGAGTGAGAGATGTTGGGTGCACTTGGCGAGTTTGATTTGCTTCTGGGCGAATCTATTGAGTCTGCAGCTTTGTTTTCTGTAGTTGCACAGCCTACACTTGTGAATCGGGTGTTAGAGGCACAGAAGAATGACGTTAAGGCAGATTCCATCCAGGAGAAGATCTCCAGTGGGAAGGTTGAGAAGGGTTTGACTGAGTATCCTGACCTGAGTGTGAGGTACCGAGACCGTCTGTTTGTGCCGGACTTTTGCCGAGAGGAAGTACTCCAAGAGTTTCACCATTCACGACTTGCGGTGCATCCGGGAGGCACTAAGATGTACCGTGACTTGGGTCACTAGTTCTGGTGACGGGGTATGAAGAAGGATGTGGCAGGTTTTGTGTCTAAGTGCCTTTCTTGTCAGCAAGTGAAGGCCGAGCATCAGACGCCAGCGGGTTTGTTGCAACCCTTGCCTATAGCCGAGTGGAAGTGGGAGCATGTCACCATGGACTTCGTTGTAGGTCTTTTGAGGACTCAACGGGGTAGTGATGCCATTTGGGTGGTTGTAGACCAGTTGACTAAGTCAGCGCACTTTATTCCTATGCGCGTGAGAGATTCCGTAGATTATCTTGCCGACTTGCATATTCGGAACATAGTGAGGTTGCACGGGGTCCCAGTGTCGATCGTCTTAGATAGAGATCCACGTTTTACTGTTAGGTTGTGGCAGAGTTTGCAGAGTGCCTTGGGCACTAGACTGACCTTTAGCACGGCTTATCATCCTCAGACTGACGGGCAGTCCGAGCGTACTATTCAGATCCTTGAGGATATGCTTCGAGGTTGTGTCCTTGACTTTAGTGGGTCATGGCAAAGGCACTTGCCCTTGGTGGAGTTTGCCTACAACAACAATTTTCAGTCCAGTATCGGTATGGCACCGTTTGAGGCCTTGTATGGCCGACCGTGTAGGTCTCCAGTTTGTTGTGCTGAGGTGGGTGATGCACCTTTTTTGGGCCCGGAGTTAGTGAGGGAAACGACGGAGAAAGTTGAGCTTATTCGTAGGAGGCTTGTTACAGCCCAGAGTATCCAAAAGAGTTATGCCGACCGTAGGAGGAGTCTATTGGCATTTGAGGCGGGTGATCATGTTTCTCTGAAAATATCACCTAGGCGGGGATTGATGAGGTTTGGGAAGAGTGGAAAGTTGTCCCCTCGGTTTATAGGCCCTTTCAAGATCCTTGAGAGGATTGGTGAGGTTGCATACCGTTTAGTTTTACCGCCATAGTTGTTCGGGGTGCATGACGTGTTTCATGTTAGTATGCTTCGGAAGTACGAGCCGGATCCGTCACATGTATTGGATTGCACCAACTTAGAGATAGATAAGGATGCCTCGTATGAGGAGAGACCGGTGCGGGCCTTGGATAGGCGGGATCAAGTCTTGCGAGGCAAGACAATACCCTTAGTGAAAGTCTTGTGGAAACATCACAGAGTGGAAGAAGTCACTTGGGAACGTGAGTTGGAGGTCCGTGGGAAATACCTGGACTTGTTTGTTAATGTTTAACTATGTATTGGGAATCTTATTTCTTAGTGTAGACTGGAAACATTGTATAAGTTTTGAGTTGTAAAACATTGTATATGTTTTGATTTATGGTAGTATTGTTGAATATGCCTCGAAAATGGAAGTTGAATTTAACATTGTATATGTTAATTATGTTTTAGAAATGCAAATATATTGTTGGCATTGAATATGTTATTGAATTGTGGAATACTTGTGTTGAAACTATTGAATTTCAAAGAGGAGCATATTGATAATGCATATTGAGTTATATTGCAATTTGCCTCTTAAAAAGAGATGGGACGACCAGTAATGGGTCAGGATGTTGAATATTGACTTATAATATTGTTGAGAATTGAGAAATCATGTTTTTGAAACTTATATCTAATTTCGGGGACGAAATTCTTTAAGAGGTGGAGGTTATAGCGATCCCGGTTTTCCCTCATTTGTTTATTGTATTTCGAACTCGGTTCCGTGGATGTGTGGATCGCTTTTCCCTCCTTTGTTTATTGTATTCCAAACTCGGTTCCGTGGATGTGTTGTTGTCTTATTCTCATTCCCATCCTTCACTCTTGTATTTTGAGTCTTGGGTTGTGTTGGGTAGGTTTGAAACAGGTTGGTTGTGTTTGAAAACATAGAGTTGATACCCAAATTTTGGCCTTCACGCTCGAGCGGGCCCTTTACTTTTGCTTCTCTGCTCGAGCGGGGATTTTGACGCTCGAGCAGGTTTATCCAACCATCAGTACTTTTCTCTGCAGGTCATCGGATGCTCGAGCGTCCACTTTCACGCTCGAGCGGGACTTCGTCTGCAGAACTTCTGGAAGTGTGCATTCGACGCTCGAGCGGCACTTTTCATGCTCGAGCATGAGTCTGTGCCTGACGCTCAAGCGAGGTGTTCCACGCTTGAGCGGACTGTGTATTATTTCAGTCCGAGTTTTAGCTTTTTGGATCACTTTTTCAACCCACTCTCTCTCTCTCTCTCTCTCTCTCTCTCTCTCTCTCTCTCACTTTTCAAAACCCAAACTTCAGAGCTTCTCACTCTAGACTTCATCTTCTCTCTAGGGTTTCATCTAGTTTTAGTGATCCTCCACCCATGTCCCTTTGTAAAAAGTGTAGAGCTTGGTGTGGGCTACGTTTGGATCCGAAAATCTTGGGGTTTGGAGCACCTTCGAATTTCTTCTTCTTCTCCTTTGAGCTTCGAAATTTGAGGTAGGGATAACCTACTCTATTCTATGAGTTTTAACATAAATTTTTGTCATTTTGATTTGATGGTGTTGCTTAGTCATTTTGAGAAAGTTAGGGTTTGATTTGAGGTTTTGAAAAAAAAGGGGTTTTCATATGTTAAAACCTATGTGTGTATGAGACATTGAAAAATGAAATTGTTGTTGTTGTTAAATCGATGAAATTGAGCCTTTGGGCTAATATTGAGAAAAAGGGAAAAATGCCCTAATTATGTTGAATAATTAATTTGAATAATTAATTTGGGGAAATGTGAAAGTGAAGTGAAATTCATGAAATTACAAAATTGTGGGAGTAAATGGTGTAGTTGGATAATTTAATCACTCACCTATGCAAATGTCGGTATTTTATCTGTTGATAAATTTATTATCTGTTTAGAGATAACTCATTTGGGCTATCGGTGGAGGATAGTCTTGATTGTTGTAGACTTTGTATGATGATTAGGAAAAATTGAAACTAATCACACTGAATATGTCATTGAATATATGACGGTTGGAATAATACAGCAAATTTGTGTAGTGATTGATCATGGTATATGATAAGAGTTTAAATACATTGTATATGTATATTGTTTGGGAGGAGATAGGGGATGTACTCCATTGTTTGGGAGGAGATAGGGGATGTACTCCATGGTTTGAGAGAAGATAGGGGATGGACTCCACTGATACAACAAATATGTGTATCACTTGAAGTATAGAAGTGTTTTAATATGAGTTATATTCTCATGTGAATTGTGAAGTATGGAAGTGTTTTAATATGTGCTATAGTCTCATTGAATTGTTTGGCCAGGTTCTGAGCCATAATTTATGAATCGAAACTGTATAAGTGAAGGAAACTGAAATGAAAAATGGATGCACTTGATGTTGAATTGAAAAGTGTGTAAGTTGGTTTATAAGTGCCAACCATATATCAAATGCTATTGTTTTAGTTATTTCTCATACTTGGTTTAGTATATCTCTATTGGGCATTGGCTTACCCTATATGGGACATCATTTTCAGGTTCAGGTGTTATGCCACCTCCAAGGACATAGCTTGGGAGGTTCTGGCAGTTGAAGACTCTTTTATTTATTTTGTTATTTTTGGCGATACATGTAAATTCAAGCCTAGGGCTTATTTTGTTGTAGAGAGTTAGAACTCTCCTTTTGTTGTAACCAAGTGTTGGCTTGGAAAGTTGTAAGCCTACGGGGCATTTACTTTTGTTGTCAACATGTATTACTTGTGTAAAACTACTCTGATATATGGAAATATGTTTTATTCTTCTGTCTATGAATATCATAAATGGTGGGTTTATATGTATTATTTTGAGGGCGTGACAACTTGGTATTAGAGCGTACCGGGTTTGAATACTTGGGTACGTGGGAAGTGGTTAGTACCACAGTAGGTTTGTCTCGCTTGTTAGAGACTTAGATGTAATGTTATGTACTTTTGTGATAACATGTTTACGTGACTACTTGGGAATGGGAGTTAGTTTCTAGGATGTTGATTGGATCCTTGGGTTTCTGGAAGTGCTGTTGGAGAGGCACTTGATCACTGCCATTTCTAATCGGAACTCTAGCAATGACATGGGACTGTCATTATCCGGGAATGAAATTCGTAAGTGCTTATGTGATTATGTGCTTACGTGGAGTGAATTACAATTGTCCATTATATTAGGACGTGAGTGTTATAGCTTTGGTACATTTTTGAATGTGCCACTGTTTTCGTTACCTTTATCAGGATGTCAGGACTAGGACGTGGTGGTAGGCGAGGTAGCCCTAGGAGGCAGGAGATGCCTATACTGGATGAAATTCTGGCACAGCAGGAGTGTGTTAGTTAGGCCAATGTCGCCGAGCCAGTAGGTCAGCAGGCCATGGACGCCTTAGCCCATGAGATGACAGGAGAATTGAGGGAATCCGTGGGCATTCTCAGGGCTGAGAATCAAGCCCAGGCCAATGTAGCTGAGGCAGGGCCTTCTTTTTTGAAGAGGGAGTTTTTCCGGTCAAATCCGGACGAGTTTGCAGGTGATCCCAAAGAGCCGTTTAAGGTTGATGAGTGGCTTGAGCAGATGACGAAGACGTTTGAGATGCTTGGCATCGAAGACGGGGCTTTGAAGGTGACCTTGGCGTCCTTCCAGCTTAAGGGAGACGCGGG
Organism: Camellia sinensis; assembly: GCF_055761805.1. Lineage (NCBI taxonomy): Eukaryota > Viridiplantae > Streptophyta > Magnoliopsida > Ericales > Theaceae > Camellia > Camellia sinensis. The sequence goes on along the minus strand of NC_138961.1, from coordinate 38,808,799 downwards.
TCAATGGCGGAAGTTTGTTCGGGGCCGTATTGTTGGGACTTGGAAGGCCTTTGTAGATGCTTTCCAGGAGAAGTTTTTGCCTCCCGCTGTTGGGGAGATGGTGAGGGATCAGTTCTGTCAGCTCAGGCAGCTGAACACACCAGTGGCCGAGTTTGAGGCTGCATTTACTAGCTTATCTAGGTTTGCACCTGAGCTAGTGGCGTCTTAGGGATGCCGTCGTCTTGAATTTGAGAAGAAGTTAAGACACGGGCTCAAGATGAGAGTTCTGGGGTCCATGACTTAGGAGTATGGGCGTCCTGTGGATACTGCAGCCCATATGGAGATTATTATGCACGAGGAGGAGTGGTTGAGGGGCTCCAAGAGGAGTTAGGATTGCCAGGGGCATGGTAGGAGGTAGAGGGGTTTTAACCCTCAGCAGTCCCAGGGTGCGTTTGTGAGATCTACCTTTCCAGTGCCGAGTTCAGGTTCTGGGAGAGGCAGTCAGGGAGACGTTACTTGTTACAAATGTGATCAGCTGGGGCACAAGTCTCCATCTTGCCCGCAGAGGGGAGGAGGGCATAGAGCAGCTTCATCTTCGGCTAATCCTTAAAGCCAGTGTCAGGGCAGAGGTAAGCCGATTTCTTGTTACTATTGTGGTCAGACGGGGCACCTGAAGAGGATTTGTCCGCAGTTGAGTGGCACATCTGGTGCAGCCAGGTCGAGGCAGAGTTTTCAGCCAACTCAGTCAGTTTAGGCCTCGAGGGCCAATGAGTTAGCCTCATCGTCTCAATCTGTGTAGTAGTCTTTCGCTCCGAGAGGTGAGCAGGTAGATCAGGGGCCTATAGGGCGCGTGTATGCTGTTACTGCGCAGGATCTTGTACCAGATACATCTGTTGTGAGAGGTGTCTTTCTGTTTTTGCAACTCGGTTGCTAATGTGTTGATTGACACGGGTGCCTCCCATTCCTTTATATCTACTGCATTTGCATCTGTTTTGGGGTTGGAGTTCGCACAGTTAGCTTCTCCTATTTGTGAAATATCACCTATTGGGGGTGAGTTGATTTTGAAACAAGGGTGTAGAGGTTGTGATATAGAGGTCGCCGACAACCGGCTTCCATTTTCTTTTCTAGTGATGGCTATGTCGGGCTTTGATGTGATTTTGGGTATGGACTGGTTATCGTCATACCGGGCTGTTATTGATTGCTACCGCCAGAGGGTTACTGTATGTACCTTGAGCGGGGATTGTTTTCATTTCTTAGGAGATCAGGTGGGTAGTGTTTTACCACCAGTGTATGATCTGTGAGGGCGGGGTGAGCTTAGTTGGCTTCTCGCTAGCTGTATGAGTAGTGAGTGTGATGAGATCCAGATCGAGTTACCCAGAGTGGTTTGTGAGTATTCAGATGTTTTTTCCGAGGATCTTCTTAGTTTGGCCACCCCACCGAGAGGTGGAGTTCTCTATTGATTTAGTGCCCGACACGACGCCGATTTCCATGGCACCGTATCGTTTTGCCCCAGCCGAGTTGAGTGAGTTAAAGATTTAACTCCAGGAGTTACTAGATAAGGGCTTTATCCGCCCTAGCACTTCGTCGTGGGGAGCACCAACCCTTATTGCTAAAAAGAAAGACGAGGCTTTGAGAATTTGTATTGATTACCGGAAGTTGAATCGGGCTACGGTTAAGAACAAGTACCCTATGCCTCGTATAGATGATCTGTTTGACCAGTTGAAAGGGTCCCGTTGTTTCTCTAAGATAGACTTGAGATCGGGTTACCATCAGTTGAGGGTCATGGAGGAGGATATCCCGAAGACGGCATTTCGTACGCGATATAGCCATTATGAGTTTCTGGTGATTGCCATTTGGGCTCACCAATGCACTGACAGTATTTATGGACTTGATGAACTGGATCTTCCGAGAGTTCTTAGATCGTTTTGTAGTCGTTTTCGTGGATCACATTCTGGTTTATTCACCTTAGGAGGAAGAGCACAAGGAACACTTGAGAGTGGTGCTTCAGTTGCTTAGAGCCCATAAGCTGTATGCTAAGTTTGGGAAGTGTGAGTTCTGGCTAAGAGAGGTTAAATTCTTAGGCCATGTAGTCTCCGGGGAAGGGGTGTCTGTTGATACATCCAAGGTAGAGGCAGTGCAGGATTGGGCACAACCTAGGAATGTTTTTGAGATCCACAGTTTTCTGGGATTGGCCGGTTATTACCGTAGGTTTGTGAAAGATTTATCCAGGCTAACTTCACCGTTGACTAGGTTGACGCGGAAAGGGATCAAATTTGTTTGGTGTGAGACTTGTGAAAAGTCATTCCAAGAGTTGAAAGTTGGACTTACCACCGCTCCTGTTTTGATTATTCTGGAGAGAGGTTTGGGTTATGCGGTGTATTGTGTTGCTTCACGAGAGGATTTGGGTTGTGCGTTGATGCAAGAGGGGAAAGTAGTAGCCTATGGCTCATGTCAGTTAAAAATACATGAGAAGAACTATCCTACACATGACCTAGAGTTAGCGGCTATAATTTTTGCCTTGAAGATTTGGAGGCATTACCTGTATGGTGAGAGGTTCGAGGTGTTCTCGGATCATAAGAGTCTGAAGTATCTGTTTACACAGAAAGACTCAAACTTCAGTCAGGGGACATGGATGGCATTTATTGAGGATTACGACTTTGAGTTACACTATCACCCGGGAAAGGCCAACGTTGTGGCCGATGCCCTTTGTAGGAAATCCATTAGTGATGTAACTTGTGTAGCCATCCGGGAGTGGGAGATGTTGGGTGCACTTGGTGAGTTTGATTTGCTTCTGGGCGAATCTGTTGAGTCTGCGGCTTTGTTTTCTGTAGTTGCGCAGTCTACACTTGTGAATCAGGTGTTAGAGGCACAGAAGAGTGACCTTGAGGTAGAATCCCTCCGGGAGAAGATCTCAAGTGGGAAGGTTGAGAAGGGTAGGTACCGAGACCGTCGGTTTGTGTCGGAGTCTTGCCGAGAGGAAGTACTCCGAGAGTTTCACCATTCATGCCTTGCGGTGCATCCAGGAGGCACTAAGATGTATCGTGATTTTGGTCGCCAGTTCTGGTGGCGGGGTATGAAGAAAGATGTGGCAGTTTTTGTGTCTAAGTGCCTTACTTGTCAGCAAGTGAAGGCCGAGCATTAGAGGCCAACGGGTTTGTTGCAACCCTCGCCTATAGCAGAGTGGAAGTGGAAGCATGTCACCATGGACTTCGTTCTAGATCTTTCGAGGACTCAGCGGGGTAGTGATGCCATTTGGGTGGTTGTAGACCGGTTGGCTAAGTCGGCACACTTTATTCCTATGCGCGTGAGAGATTCGGTAGATCATCTTACCAACTTGTATATTCAGGACGTTGTGAGGTTGCACGGGGTCCCAGTGTCGATCGTCTCAGATAAAGATCCACGTTTTACTACTAGGTTGTGGCATAGTTTGCAGAGTGCATTGGGCACTAGACTGACCTTTAGCACGGCTTATCATCCTCTGACTAATGGGCAGTCCGAGCGTACTATTCAGATCCTTGAGGATATGCTTCGAGGCTGTGTCTTTCACTTTAGTCGGTCGTGGGAGAGGCACTTGCCCTTAGTGGAGTTTGGCTATAAAAATAGTTTCCAATCGAGTATTGGCATGGCGCCGTTTGAGGCCTTGTATGGTTGACCGTATAGGTCTCCAGTGTGTTGGGCCGAGGTGGATGATGCACCTTTATTGGGCCCGGAATTGGTGCAAGAAACGATGAAGAAAGTTGAGCTTTTCTGTAAGAGGCTTGTCACAGCCCAAAGTTGCCAAAAGAGTTATGTCGACTGTCGGAGGAGGCCTTTGGCATTTGAGGTGGGTGATCACGTCTTTCTGAAAATATCACCTAGGCGGGGTTTGATGAGGTTTGGGAAGAGTGGGAAGTTATCCCCTCAGTTTATTGGTCCCTTTAAGATCCTTGAGCAGATTGGGGAGGTTGCATATCGTTTAGCTTTACCGTCGCAGTTGTCCGAGGTGCATGACGTGTTCCATGTTAGTATGCTTCGGAAGTACGAGCCGGAACCATCACATGTATTGGATTGCACCGACTTAGAGGTAGATGAGGATGCCTCGTATGAGGAGAGACCGGTGCGGGTCTTAGATAGGCGGGATCAAGTCTTGCGAGGTAAGACAATACCCTTGGTGAAAGTCTTGTGGAAACATCACTGAGTGGAATAAGCCACTTGGGAACGTGAGTTGGAGGTCCGTGGGAAATACGCGGACTTGTTTGTTAATGTTTAACCATGTATTGGGAATCTTATTTCTTAGTGAAGACTGGAAACATTGTATAAGTTTTGAGTTGTAAAATATTGTATATGTTTTCATTTATGGTAATATTGTTGAATATGCCTTGAAAATGGAAGTTGAATTTAACATTGTATATGTTAATTATGTTTTAGAAATGCAAATATATTGTTGGCATTGAATATGTTATTGAATTGTGGAATACTTGTGTTGAAACTATTGAATTTCAAAGAGGAGCATGTCGATAATGCATATTGAGTTATATTGCAATTTGCCTCTTGAAAAGAGATGGGACGACCGGTAATGGGTCAGGATGTTGAATATTGACTTACAATATTGTTGAGGATTGAGAAATCATGTTTTTGAGACTTATATCTAATTTCGGGGACGAAATTCTTTAAGGGGGGGAGGTTATAGCGATCCTGGTTTTCCCCCCTTTGTTTATTGTATTCCGAACTCGGTTCCGTTGATGTGTTATTATCTTATTCTCATTCCTATCCTTCACTCTTGTATTTTGAGTCTTGGGTTATGTTGGGCAGGTTTGAAACAGGTTAGTTGTGTTTGAAAACATAGAGTTGATGCCCAGATTTTGGCTTTCACGCTCGAGCAAGCCCTTTACTTTTGCTTCTCCGCTCGAGCAGGGATTTTGACGCACGAGCGGGTTTATCCAACCCTCAGTACTTTTCTCTATAGGTCATCGGACGCTCGAGCATCCACTTTCACGCTCGAGCGGGGACTTCGTCTGCAGAACTTCTGGAAGTGTGCATTCGACGCTCGAGCGGTGCTTTTCACGCTCGAGCGTGAGTCTGTGTCTGACGTTCGAGCGGGGCGTTCCACGCCCGTGCGGACTGTGTATTATATCAGTCCGAGTTTTAGCTTTTTGGATCACTTTTTCAACCCACTCCCTCTCTCTCTAACTTTTCAAAACCCAAACTTCAGAGCTTCTCACTCTAACTTCATCTTCTCTCTAGGGTTTCATCTAGTTTTAGTGATCTTCCACCCTTGTCCCTTTATAAAAAGTGTAGCGCTTGGTGTGGGCTACGTTTGGATCCGAAAATCTTGGGGTTTGGAGCACCTTCGAATTTCTTCATCTTCTCCTTTGAGCTCCGAAATTTGAGGTAGGGATAACCTACTCTATTCTATGAGTTTTAACATAAATTTTGGTCATTTTGATTTGATGGTGTTGCTTAGTCATTTTGAGAAAGTTAGGGTTTGATTTGAGGTTTTAAAAAAAAAAAAGGGGGTTTTCAAATGTTAAAACCTATGTGTGTATGAGACATTGAAAAATGAAATTGTTGTTGTTGTTAAATTGATGAAATTGAGCCTTTGGGCTAATATTGAGAAAAAGGGAAAAATGCCCTAATTATGTTGAATAATTAATTTGGGGAAATGTGAAAGTGAAGTGAAATTCAGGAAATTGGAAAATTGTGGGAGTAAATGGTGTAGTTGGATAATTTAATCACTCACCTATGAAAATGTCAGTATTTTATCTATTGATAAATTTATTATCTGTTTAGAGATAACTCGTTTGAGCTATCGGTAGAGGATAGTCTTGATTGTTATAGACTTTGTATGATGATTAGGAAAAATTTAAACTAATCACACGAAATATGTCATTGAATATGACGATTAGAATAATACAACAAATTTGTGTAGTGATTGATCATGGTATATGATAAGTGTTTTAATACATTGTATATGTATATTGTTTGGGAGGTGATAGGGGATATACTCCATGGTTTGAGAGGAGATAGGGGATGGACTCCACTGAGACAGCAAATCTGTGTATCACTTGAAGTATGGAAGTGTTTTAATATGTGCTATAGTCTCATTGAATTGTTTGGCCAGGTTCTGAGCCATAATTTATGAATCGAAACTGTATAAGTGAAGGAAACTGAAATGAAAAATGGATGCACTTGATGTTGAATTGAAAAGTGTGTAAATTGGTTTATAAGTGTCAACCATATATCAAATGCTATGGTTTTAGTTATTTCTCATACTTGGTTTAGTATATCTCTATTGGGCATTGGCCCACCCTATATGGGACATCATTTTCAGGTTTAGGTGTTATGCCACCTCCAAGAACGTAGCTTGGGAGATCTTGGGAGTTGAAGACTCTTTTATTTATTTTGTTATTTTTGGTGATACATGTAAATTCAAGCCTAGGGCTTATTTTGTTGTAGAGAGTTAGAACTCTCCTTTTGTTGTAACCAAGTGTTGGCTTGGAAAGTTGTAAGCCTACGGGGCCTTTACTTTTGTTGTCAACATGTATTACTTGTGTAAAACTACTCTAATATATGGAAATATGTTTTATTCTTCTGTTTATGAATATCATAAATGGTGGGTTTATATGTATTATTTTGAGGGTGTGACATATAATACATTTTCTAAGAAATTCATTACATACACAGCCAAAAACAAAACAACAGAGAATGAATGTCCACAAATAAAAGCATCATATGGTGGATCTAAACATGATCATCACTTGGACTTGAAGGGGATGGCTCTGTTCACGACTTGGTGGTACAAAGGTGCGAGTGCTGCACCGATGAATGGGCCCACCCAGAAAATCCACTGCCAATCACGATGAATGGGCCCACCTAGAAAATCCACTGCAAATCACAACCAAACAAAAATTAGCAAATCATTAATCAACGTCTCTCAATGCTTTATTATTTTTACATGTGTGGACCCTAAATTAGTGGTTTACTTACGTGGTCATCCCAAACGCTGTCCTTGTTGAAGACGGTTGCAGCACCAAGACTCCTTGTTGGGTTGATACCCGTGCCGGTTATGGGGATAGTGGTTAAGTAATTAATTAGTCAATTCAAATTTGTAATTAATTAATTAATTAATTAGTTCCATAGAATAGTTATAGTTAATTAATTGGTTTTGTAAATATTAGCTTAGCTAGTTTGTTTATTTGGACCCTCCTGTATGAGGGCACAATTGTAATGATGTGTATGTCTTCCAACCCCACGTCTTTCTCCATTTTATTTACTTGCTTATGATGGTTAGTTTAGGGCATCTTGTTTCGTTTAGCATGTCTCATGCCTTGCATCCTTTGTCTTGCATGCTTTGAGCTCGGCACATCATTCCAACTTGCATTGTTAGTTAATACTTCTTTGAATACGTGCTTAGACCATAGTAATTGCATATCGAATGCGTTGCATTAGCCATATTCCATAGTTAGGATCATACATTTTTTTTAACTCTTTTATCTTTTTAGCTTGGAGTATTAGGTGAGCTTTTATTTTGCTTTAGCATGATTACATGAGTGTGAATGTTGCCATGTCAAAGCATGTCCACCATGAGGCTAAGTGCTTAAGTGATAAACTGTTTAAATGCATGTGGATGAAGGCTAGTTGCTTGAATTGGAATAATTTGAGTATTGTTCATATGCGATCACTTTTTCAAGCGGTACATATTCAAAACTCTTTTCAAATAGAACATGAAATCAAATGTTCCAATTTTTGCAAATTAGTCTATATTCGTGCGCATGACATAGTAAGGTTAGCCTAATAATCAGAACAAAAACATATAATGTAAATAAGAATCACATCATGATTAGTAGAGGCCGATCTTTGATCGGGCAAGCGGGGGTGCTCGATTCATGACTTTCCCCTCTCATACCTAAGCTCCCGAGCCGAAATAATCTTGGTGATGACAAACACATGGGTTTCCCAAATTTTTCAAAAATATTTAGGTGACAACTCTGTATCTGGCAAAGCAGTCCATTTTTTGCAATTTGATTCAAAATTGATTTTCCAAAAGATTTTTCGGATTTGGACTCTTTGGTGTTTATCTATTTGACATTGCACTTGTGAGATCAGATTCAGAACCGTGGGAGTCCGATACTGTAGGGCTATTCGTCTTCTGAAAGGAGCCCGAAAAGTCGAGCTACACCATGACATCATCAACTCTTTTACCAGAGCTGGCAAGCATAGTCACCAAGTGGTGATCTATGTCCTTGGCTCTTAGGAAATAACGCTCCTACCGACCGGTTGACTTTGCCATAATGTAGTAGTGTCGAATAGCTGGGGTTCCTTGGTTAAGTCTTAACCGCTGGTTCAATTCTACTATACACATAATTATGCGGTAAAAGTTCACGCTAGGCTGGGAATGGATTAACCCCAATAACGTAGAACGGTCCTAAGAAGAGGATGGAGGGGGAAACGGACCCCACCCTCAGTGATTAACAAAAGAGAGAAGATAATGGTGTTCGTATCAGCTCTCTCCATATCAACTACGGTGTCTGCAACAAGTGATAGTTGGACGTCGTCTGGGCTTGAAAAATGACAATGTTGTGACTCACTCCTCAGAGTGGAGAGCTTTCAAATGTTTTGCCATTAACAACGGAATAAAAACAAAATGTGTACTAAATAAGACACGGGGATTGGAATGAGCGCAGAGGAAGAGAAGAGGGAACTTATAGGTTAAAGAAGAAGATGAAGAATGGGAAGTGAAATCAAAATTGCAGAAGTCTTGAAGAAGAAATGTTGATGTGAAGAATACCAAAGGAAGGAGCGAAGAGCCTTCGATTCAAAGCATACGGAGTGATAGTTTTCAAATCGCATTAAATGAATGTTAGATTCGATGGGACGGGAAGTTGTAATGATTTCACATCGCGTCGGTTTTGATGAATAGCACTAAAAGGAGCGCGTCTGTTGTATTTCCAACTATCGAGGGTGTTCTGCTCTAAATAACCGAGTAACGTGCACTATTTCAACCAAACATACTGATCAGAAGGATCCAATTCAGATGCTTGGGGGGCAATTGTGGGGGACCCAAAATTGAATGAGCCATAGACAAGTCAGCTCAAACTAGGCTTCACCCTCAAGTCGAGCTGAGAACATTAAGAGGAGGGCCGAATACAAGACGGCCGATGACAGTCGTTTGAACGCCCTGGTCGAGTATGACCCAGCTCAATGGCCGAGTTGTCCAGGTAACCTATACGACATATGGGGGGCCCAAGTGTGAGGAAGGAATGCCCTGAATACGGATGTGGGCCCCCAAAGAACAATATAAAAGAAGGAGCCTCATCTGAAGTAAAGGTATGTGAGATAATAGTAAGTAACTCGTAAGAAAAACAAGCATTAAAGCAAAATACTAACTTGCTCGTCGGAGCGATAATTTCGGTACCCCCGACCAGAGCGTTTGTTCCACTTTCAGGTATCATTTCAAGGATCAGGAAGGTCTATCTGGATCAGAGAGTATTTCCAAACCCCTTTCACCACAATTATTAATTTATTAAAATTAGAATCTATTTACAATTTTTTTTTATAGAAAATCATTAATAATATCAAAATAAATAATTTATACAATGTAAGAGAGATGCTGCTATAATGATTTTTACAATTTATGGGTGAAAATAAAAAATTTAAGATTTTGTGTTACTTGTATATATAATATATATTAAATATGATTTAATAATCTAAATTATTTTAGTATCACATAATGGGTAAAAATTTATATGTATATTTAATATTTTTATATATCTACATATGTATAATTTGGGTTTTGAGTTACTTGGGTTCAGGGCCGGCCCTGAGATTTAGGGGGGTCCAAGGTGAACTTCATAAATGGAGCCCTCTTACATTAAAAAAATAAATAAATTCATAGTTAAAACGATAAGTTACAACTTTTTTTATTTGTTTGTAACCACAAAAAAATTTACTTGCACATATAATCATTAAAATTATAAATAAAAATTTACTTTGGTATATTAAGATAGGAAACAATCATTACAAATACTTAAAACAAAAATATAAAATCAAGTCTTATTGCTTTTTTTTGAACCCCATGTTCTATTGGGCCTATAGTATTTGAGCCTTTTTTTTTTTTTTTATATATCTAAAACACCAAATTATATTTGGGGACCCTTATTTTTAGCCCAAATTTAGGGATCCATGGCGCAGGCTTCTCTTACCTGCCCTCAGGGCCGGCCCTGCTTGGGTTGTTTGATATGTTTGTCCAAATCCTCTCAAATTTAATTCAGACTTTTAAATTTTTATCTAAACTTGTACCGAATTCAAAAATATTGTCTAAATCCTACAAAAATTAGGATTAGAATCAGCAAGTTTGATTTTTATTTTATTTATTATTATTATTATTATTATTATTATTATTAAATAGAAGAATACTCGAAAAGCACTAAATATCACATCCATCGTTCTTTCATAAAGGACAGCGTGGCTGACCACATTGCACTAAGCTAAAATGGAGAATTGACAGCGGACTAGGAATTAGTTTATAACCACACACCTAAAATTGATGCAACAAATTCGAGAGAAGAAAAAAAAAACAAATAAAAAAGGAAGACGCCTTTGCCATTACAGTTGGCACCACACACAACCTGTGAGAGAGAGAGAGAGAGAGAGAGAGATGATGGAGGTGAAAGAAGCATTGTTCATGAACAGAGGAGGAGAAAGTTGTTATGCACAAAACTCTTCTTTCATAGTAAGATAATGTTTGTATATTTGTATAGTAGCATTATTTTTCTAAATAGCTATATTTCATAGTTAAATGATTTTTGATATTTTTTGTTTTAAAAAAAAAAAGTTAAATTTTTGTTAAATGAATGTCTTTTTGAATTTTGGGCAATGAATGGTTGAATGATTAAAATAGTAGTGCATATTTTTTAATGGTTGCTTGTGTATATAAATTTTATGGTGAAATGAATTTTGATGTTTTCTATTAAGAAAAAGGGGGTTAAATGAATATTTTTTTGAATTTGAGCAATGAATGATTAAAATAGCAGTTCATATTTTTTTAATGATTGCTTGTGTATACATAAATTTTATAGTTGAATGATTTTTTATTTTTTCTGTTAAAAAAAAAGTGAGGGTTAAATTTTGTACCAATAAATACCTTTTTGAATTTGGGCAATGAATATATGATTAAAATAGCTGTGTATTTTTTTTAATGGTTGCTTATATATATATAAATTTTATAGTTGAATGATTTTTGATTTTTTCTATTAAAAAAAAAGTAGGTTAAATTTTGTTCAAATGAATCGAAATGAAGGTAGAACAACAATAGGGAAATTTTCTTTTTAAAAATTATAACACATGCTAGTGAAAATTTTTACAATAATTATATTAGGGGTATTATGGTCAATATATTGGATGTCCCATGTCCTGTCATGTCCTATCCATACCAATCCCCTTAAACAAACATCGGATTGGATAATATTTTGTTAATCCCTCCTTATAATCCTAACTCAATCCAAACATAGGATATGGTACACAATCCAAAGGAATTCGTAATCCTAAGACTATTAGTCATGGGAATACTAATCTAATCTAATCTAATCTAATCCATCCAAACAAACATGCCCTTAATTTTAACTACAATAGAAACTGTAGCCATTTACTAATAGGACAGCTTGATAAGTCACCGACAATAAAAATAAGTCTTTGATAGTGAAAAATTGTAATCATTTAAATTATATTCATATCATTAAGATAGAATGATGTAGCAAGTCATTGATAATAGCATGACACGACAATTCACTGATATGAATTGATTCATGTCACTCTATAATATTTTTATCTGTGATTTTACGTCTATTTTTAATGAATTTAATAAACAAAAAAATAGATATTACAATGGATCATATGCGGCATTGATAGAACTCCCAATTAGAGAATTACAAGCAAATTCTAAAACTCATATGTACTTAAAAGACTAAAAATAGATCGTCTGGAGTGAAATTGAAAACAACACTCCAAGACCTGTATTATAATTTTACAATTCAATTACTCGGCTAATTTGTCACAATGTGCATATTACAATCACATGTTTAATCGCATCTTAAAAAAATAATTTAAATAAGACATTGCAAGATTCAAATCGTATCTTGAACACGTCACATTGGCGCCCTATGCAATGCTAGTGGATGCTTGGGGTGGTCATATCACAATGAAATCATATCTTTAACTTGCGATTTTATATTGAAATTGCATTTTGAAAATAGGATTTCAAAAAAAAGGCACTAATTTGCTAAATAGTTTGAAAAGTGTAGCATTTTTATAAATAATTTTGTTTTTTCCAATATTTATAAATTAAGAGAAAAAAAAATGTGAATCTTTAGTTTGATAAGTAACAAGTCTATCATTCACACCATAAAAAGTACTTAAATAATGAAATGTGTGAACCAAATTTATTTTAAATTTAGCATACATCATACAAGTTTAAATTTACAATACAATTTAATACTTTTGGGCCATATTTGATTCACAAGACTAATAGTGAAAGCATTAATAATGTCATCAAATTAGTATGGTATTTACTATCCAATTGGATTAGTAGGATAAATTATCCCACTGTCCATTGTTTGATTTGCATTAGATAAGAAAACATATGAATGTACGATTACAACTATATTTATCTTCTTTTCCAATCTTACCATCCATCAATGTTTCTTTACAATCTTTACATTATCAAAATTTCTTCATAAACGTGGTTTTGAAAAAAATTATAAATAAATAAATAAAGGCAAAATAAAAATACAAAATATAAAGGCCATGTTTGGTTTGTTTTTTATTTTTATTTTTTCAAATATGAACTTGTGAGACCATGAAATATCATCTCACATGGCTTGTAGAGATCCAACGAAGAGATGAACTTGGTTCTTGTATACCTGCAAAGATGAGCATGATCGGCGCCACCCAACTAGGGTTGCCGGCCGGAGGCACTCGGATGGTGAAGTCAGTCACTTGTTAAGCAGAATGAAAGTGTAGAAAGTGTAGAGTGCTTGGTGTGTAGTGTAGGGAAAGAGAACATACCATTCTTCTGGGATGCTCCCCCTTTATATAGATGGGGGGGTGTGATATTTGTTTGGACTGGACCCATTGTAGACCTTGTTTAGGTTAACCCCCATAAACTGATATATATTTTTTCCTGGCCCCCACAATTGCCCCAAAAACTTTCATTGTCTGTGGTAGAAGGAATGAGAGTTTTTTCTTGCCAAGTTACGCTGTTCAAATAGCTGTAGGTGTTTTGATAAAGAACACTTTGGATAAATGAATGACTGCATGTGTGCTTGAATGTATGCATGAATGTATGTATAAATGTACGTATGTCTTGAATGTATGTATAAATGTATATAAGTCGATCTTAGGATGAAGGGGGGTGAACAAAAACCCGGAAAGGAATACAACCAAAGCATAACGATAGACCGCGGTATTCTAAACCCTTGGTATGGGTGTAGGCCGCGGTATTCTGACTCCCGGGCATGGGTGTAGGCCTTCGCTAACGGCGCTCTGTGCCGAGTGCGAAGATTGCACTGTAGTAGGAGACTTTTACTTATTTTAAGTGGCAACCAAGTGCCAATACGACAAGGACTTTGAATAATGCAACCACCAATAATATTGCTCCGCTTGTATGGAATTGCCAAGTAGATACTATTTAATTGCCGAGTTGCACAGTTAAGGTAGACTTGCCCCATTGCCCTATGTTGCAGGGAAAATTCAGCTTTGGTAAAAATGATGGCGCGCAAAAATATGCGAACTGCCGACTGGCACTTGCTTCGAACTATGTGCAGAGGAGCGGGAGTTTGTAACTCAAGTAAATGTCTTCGCAATGTTTAGACCAAGTTGGCCGAGTATGCATATATAGCAAAGGTGCCGAGATGATGATCAACTGATATGCCCCAATGGAAAAGCAAAAAATTGACTAAGATGTCCCAATGGGCAATAAATGGCCAAGGTAATGCAACGAATGATCGAGGAAGACGGATGATTATTTCCTCACCCCAAGGTCCTGCTGTTGAAATTGCGTGCCGATCGGATTGGATTTGACCGTTGATTTTGCATTTAATTGTTTTGCCGAATTATGTTGTTAGGCGAATAAAGTTGCCGAATACTGTGGCCAATGTTGCTACATAAAGTTGACAATGCATAAAGTTGACAAATAATGTTGTTTAGCTAAAAAGAGTTGATGCACGGCCGAATAATGTTCATGCGTAATGTTGAATTAATAATGGTGCCAAATAATCTTGCTGAGTAAAGGTGATGCACTGCGGAGTAACTAGTGTCAAAACATCGGTGTCTTTCATATATAATGTGATTGTGCCGAAAAGTTGGTCAGCTACGCTTGGGTCGGTGACTGCGCTGATCTTTTGGTCGGCGATTTTTCTTAGCTTCGCGGTGTGTTGGCATCACTTCAGAGTTGGATTTGCTAAGAACTTGGTTGGCAATGGTTGCCAATTTATTGAAGTTGAGATTCTTGTCCAACGTATATTTGCCCCATTACTTTTGAATAAGATTGCTTATTCGGAAGGAATAAAATTGACTTGGGCCAAAATCGTTGAGTAGGCTAATAACAATTTGAAACGGATTCTGTGCCCTTGTTTGGTGCCGTGGTGAAATTGGAATGAAGTCGAGACAAAGTAGGGTGCTTAGTGATATGCGAAGTGAGCCATTGCGCTCAATTTTTGAATAAAATCTGCAAATTTATTTATTTATTTATTTTTATTTTTTATTATATATATATATATATATATATATATATATATTGGAGCTGAATTTGCAAATTCTGACTGTACGGATGGACTCGGAATGCGTCAGATAGCTGAAAAGGACTATTGGATCGCTGTGATCAGACTCCTAATGGCGTAATTATAGCCAAAATGGATCTAACGGCTCAGATCAACAGGGTGTGATGCAACTGTGAAACACATGATTATTTCTTCATATCTTGCTGGATCGTCTTCTCCAGCGAAAGAATTCATTTTCTGGGCAAACTTTGTGTGGCCCGTACGGCTTCATTTGAGCTCCGATTGTGGCGCGGTTTGTTGCATTGGACTCGTCTCAATGAGTACTTCACGTTGGTATGGGCAAAACTTGAGTTTGACTGCCTCGAAAATTTTAGTTGTCGGAAAATGTGAGCCGTATCGCACTTTTCGGCATACTTTGGTTGCTGCTTGACTTCTCGAGTTGGTGGGTTTGGACTCTCTGAGCCGATGCGAATCCTGTGGTATGTTCAGATGTGGATTTCGACAAGCCGAGATACTAGTTCTATGCCAAGTTATTAGTGTCGAATAAGTCAAAAAGTTGTCGAATATTGTTGCGGAATAATATTGTAAACTGGTCAAAGAATGTGCCGAACAAGAAATTTTGCGGTGTAATTTTTGCTAAGTTATAAGCCGAGTTGATCATATGCATGCAGCGTTCTTATTGCTGATGAATTCTATTGCTGAATAAGTCGACATATAATGTTTTGAGCCGAATAACGTAGATAACGGGGCGGGATTGTCCGATGCTGACGTATAGGCGGCCGAGTTGTAACGCCCCCAAAATAAACCCATAATATACATAACATTGACATGCATTAATAAAAGAAAACCAACCGTTATTCTATCCATCAGAGTATTCTTATTGAAAAACATTACATGTAACATCAAATTAAATGCCTTACGGGCTAACATCTTTCCAAGCCAACACTTGGACACAAAATATGAGTGCTAACTCAAATACAAATAAAGCCCTAGGCTTGAATGTTTACATGTAATATCAAATAAATAAATAACAACTAAACTAAACAGAGTCTTCAACTCCAATTCCTTCCAAGCTAAGTCCTTGGAGGTAGCTTATCACCTGAACCTGAAAATGATGTTCCCATAAAGGGTGAGCCACAGCCCAGTATAAAAATACTAAACCAAATATAAGCATTGAATAAAGCTATAGCATTCAATAGATGGTTAACCAAGATAATCAATTGTGACTTAATACCGTCTCAAGACACTAATGTCTATGACATGTTTCAATTCCCATTATTATCAATATGGCTCAGAACCTGGCCAAACTTACAACAATGAACTATATATCACATTCACATTACTTCCAATATCAACAACATTAATGAGAATCAGGCTCATATTAAAACACTTCATACTTCCCGTTTGATACACATTTTAGTGCTGTATCAATGACATGTAAAACACTTCAATATAATAAGCACACATAATAGTGATGCTAATGGAGTCCATCCCCTATCTCCTCCCAAACAAAATTCCGGTTTAGAGGTCCATCCCCTATCTTCCCCTAAACCGTGGAGTACATCCCATATCTCCTCCCAAACAATATGCATATGCAATGCTCAATCAATACATGTATATTCTGTATTAATTCAATAGTCTAAATTTATGACTTAAACAATTTGATTAGTTTCAATTTTCCCTAATCCACATACAATGTCTACAACAAACACGACTATCCTCCACCGATAGCCCAAACAGTTATTTCTAGACTGGAAATAAATACATCAACAATTCAATAGGTGAGTGATTTAAATTATACAACCACACCATTTAATCAATGAATTCCTCAATTTCATGAATTTAACCAAATTCCCCAATTTTCTGAAATTAATTATACAAATTAATTCATTATTACAACTAGGGTTTTTCCCAAAATTACCAAAGTATTCCCAACATATCAAAATACCAAAACTTAGAACAAAACTTATAAGATGGAGTAGGAAATCCCTACCTTGAAGAAAATAACCTGAATGGAGAAGACGGAGATGAAGACTCAAATTCCAAAGTGCTCCAAATCCTCTCTTTTTCAGATTAAAAGAAAGCTCTCGCGAAGCTCTACCTTTCTTTCAAAGGAACTAGGGTAGAAAGACCCCAAGGAATAGATCAAATCTTAGAGAGAAGGTGAGAGTAGAGAGAGAAACTCTCAAATGGCGGTTTTTAAAAGTTAAGAAAGAAAAAGTAGGTCAAAAAGTGATCCAAAAAGTGAAATCACGGACTGATGTAGTCGACTCTACGCTCGAGCGTGAAAAACCCCGCTCGAGCGTAAGACACAGACTCACGCTCGAGCGTGAAAAGATCCGCTCGAGCGTCGATTGCACCCTTCCAGAAGTTTTGCAGGCGATGGTATCCGCTCGAGCGTAAAACTCTCCGCTGGAGCGGAGGGACAAAATCAAGAGATCACGCTCGAGCGGACGGACTGCAGAGTAAAGTACTGGGAGATGGAAAACCACGCTCGAGCGTAAAAACTCCCGCTCGAGCGGAGAAGCAACAACGAAAAGCCCGCTCGAGCGTTAACACTTCCGCTCGAGCGTGAAGGCAAAAACCTGGGCATCACCTTTTGGTTTCAAAGTGCAACCAACCTGTTTTAAACTTGCCCATCACAACCCAAGACTCAAATACAAAGAGTAAAGGCTAGAAGTGATAATGATACAAAACAAATCCACGAAACCAAGTCTAGAATACAGTATACAAAGGAAGGAAAAAACCGGGATCGCTATAACCTCCCCCCCTTAAAGAATTTCGTCCCCGAAATTAGGTACAAGAAAATATTTTTTTTTTTTTTAAAAAAAAGTTTTCTCTACTTCTCACAATATGCCAACATTCTATTAACAACCTGACCATTACCAATCAATCTCATCTCTTTTCAAGAGGCATTTCACATTATACATAACAATTTGCATTATCAACATGCATTTTCCTTTCAAATTCCACAGTTTTCAAGATCTATAATTTCCATTTCCATATCATATTTAATCTCATGATATAACTCCAATTCTACAACACATTCAACATATGCAGTGTTACACTAACTTCCATTATGAGGCGAGTTTCAAAATACATTCATTAATCAAAACATAAACTATGTTTCACAACATAAGTTATATTCAATACACTTAAGGTGCAATATTACAATAAAATAAGCAACATATGCTCAAGCATCTACGAATAGATCCGGATATTTCTCTCGGACCTCCAACTCGCGTTCCCAAGTGGCTTCCTCCACCCCGTGATGTTTCCACAAAACCTTTACCAAAGGGATGGTCTTACCTCGCAAAACTTGATCCCGTCTATCCAAGACCCAAGCCGGTCTCTCCTCATACGAGACATCCTCATCTACCTCTAAGTCAGTCCAATCCAATACATGCGATGGATCCGGCTCATACTTCCGGAGCATACTCACGTGAAACACGTTATGTACTCCGGATAACTGCGGCGGCAAAACTAAACGATAAGCAGCCTCGCCAATCCTCTCAAGGATCTCAAAAGGGCCAATGAACCGAGGGGACAACTTCCCGCTCTTCCCAAACCTCATCAAACCCCGCCTAGGTGATATCTTCAGAAAGACATGATCACCCACCTCAAACATCAAAGGTCTTCTCCTACGGTCTGCATAAGATTTCTGACGACTCTGTGCTGTAACAAGCCTCTTACGGATAAGCTCAACCTTCTCCGTCGTTTCCCTCACCAACAGAGGTGCATCACCCACCTCGGCCCAACAAACAGGAGATCTACACGATCGGCCGTACAAGGCCTCAAACGGTGCCATACCGATACTAGACTGGAAACTGTTGTTGTAGGCAAACTCCACCAACGGCAAGTGCCTCTCCCACGACCCACTAAAGTCTAGAACACAACCCCGGAGCATATCCTCAAGGATCTGAATAGTACGCTCGGACTGCCCGTCAGTCTGAGGATGATAAGCCGTGCTAAAGGTCAACTTAGTGCCTAAGGCATTCTGCAAACTCTGCCACAACCTGGCAGTAAAACGAGGATCTCTATCTGAGACAATCGTCACCGGGACCCCGTGCAACCTCACTATGTCCCGAATATATAAATCGGCCAGATGATCGACTGATTCTCTAACACATATAGGAATGAAGTGCGCCGACTTAGTCAACCGGTCGACAACCACCCAAATAGCGTCACTACCCCGCTGAGTCCTCGGAAGACGTACAACGAAGTCCATAGTGACATGCTCCCATTTCCACTCGACAATAGGCAAGGGTTGCAGCAAACCCGCTGGCCTCTAATGCTCGGCCTTCACTTGCTGACAAGTAAGTCACTTAGACACGAAAGCTGCCACATCTCTCTTCATACCCCGCCACCAAAACTGGCGACCCAAATCCCGATACATCTTAGTGCCTCCCGGATGCACTGCAAAGCGCGAATGATGAAACTCTCGGAGTACCTCCTCTCGGCAAGACTCCGGCACAAACAGACGGTCTCGGTATCTCACACTCAGGTCGGAATACACCGTCAAACCCCTCTCAACCTTCCCACCGGAAATTTTCTCACGGAGGGTTTCTACCTCAAGGTCACCCCTCTGAGCCTCTAACACTCGTGTCACGAGTGTAGGCTGTACAACAACAGAAAACAAGGCCGCAGCCTCAACGGATTCGCCCAGAAGTAAATCAAACTCCCCAAGTGCACCCAACATCTCCCATTCTCGGATGGCTATACTAGCTATGTCACCAACAGGTTTCCTGCTAAGGGCATCGGCCACTACATTGGCCTTTCCCGGATGATAATGTAACTCAAAGTCATAATCCTCAATGAATTCCATCCACCTCCTCTGCCTCAAGTTCAAGTCTTTCTGTGTAAACAAATATTTCAGACTCTTATGATCCGAGAATACCTCAAATCTCTCACCATAAAGGTAATGCCTCCAAATCTTCATGGCAAATATCACAGCTGCTAACTCTAGATCATGCGTAGGGTAATTCTGCTCGTGAATTTTCAACTGTCGTGAGCCATAGGCAACTACTTTCCCTTCTTGCATTAACACACAACCCAGACCCTCTCGTGAGGCGTCACAATAGACTGCATAACCTAACCCTCTCTCTGGAATAAGCAAGACCGGGGCAGTGGTCAGTCTAACTTTCAACTCCTGGAACGACTTTTCACAAATCTCACTCTATACAAATTTGACTCCCTTCCGAGTCAATCTAGTCAAAGGTGAAGCTAACCTGGAGAAATCCTTCACAAACCGACGATAATACCCAGCTAACCCTAGAAAACTGCGGATCTCAAACACACTCTTAGGCTGTGCCCAATCTTGCACTGCCTCAGTCTTGGATGTATCAACAGACACCCCTTCCCCAGAAACTACATGGCCTAAGAACTTGACCTCTTCTAGCCAGAACTCACACTTCCCAAACTTCGCATAAAGCTTATGGGCTCTAAGTAACTCAAGCACCACTCTCAAATGTTCCTTGTGCTTCTCCTCAGAAGGTGAATAGATAAGGATGTCGTCCACGAAGACGACTACAAAACAATCTAAGAATTCCCGGAAAATTCGGATCATCAAATCCATAAACACTGCTGGTGCATTGGTGAGCCCAAATGGCATCACCAGAAACTCATAGTGGCCATACCGCGTACGGAATGCCGTCTTCGGAATATCCTCCTCCCTAACTCTTAACTGATGATAACCCGATCTCAAGTCTATCTTCGAGAAACAACGGGAACCCTTGAACTGATCGAACAGATCATCTATACAAGGCATAGGATACTTATTTTTAACCGTAGCCCGATTCAATTTCCGGTAATCTATACAAAGTCTCAAAGCACCACCTTTCTTTTTAACAAAGAGGGCCGGTGCTCCCCATGGTGACACACTAGGACGTATATAGCCCTTATCTAGCAACTCCTGGAGTTGGATCTTCAACTCAACTAACTCAGCTTGGGCGAAACGATAAGGTGCCATAGAAATCGGCGCTGTGCCGGGCACTAGGTCAATAGAGAATTCAATCTCCCGATGCGGTGGCAAACCAACAAGATCCTCAGGAAAGACGTCCGAGTACTCACAAACCACCCTTGACAACACAATCTGAGTCTCATCATCCTCACTAATCGAAAGGTTAGCAAGTAGACCACTAAGCTCACTCCGTCCTCGCGGAACATACCCCGGTGGCAACACACTACCAACCCGGTCCCCCAGAAAATGAAAACACTCTCCGCTCACGGTACAACAAGTGACCCTCTGGCAGTAGCAATCAATAACTGCTCGGTATGACGATAACCAGTCCATACCCAAAATAACATCGAAGCCCCTCATAGGCATAACTACAAAGGAAAATGGGATTCTATGATAATCAACCTCTATATCACAACCCCTAACACCTTGTTTCAAAATCAATTCACCCCCAAGAGGTGACACTACACAAATAGGAGATGCTAACTGTGCTAACTCCAACTCCAAAACAGATGCAAATGCAGCAGACACAAAGGAATGAGATGAACCCGTATCAATCAAAACATTAGCAACCGAGTTGCAAAACAAGAAAGTACCTCTCACAACTGATGGAGCCGATACAAGATCCTGCGCGGTAACAGCATACACGCGCCCAGACGACCTCTGATCAACTTGCTCACCCCTAGGAGCATAAGACTGCTGCACCGACTGGAACGATGAAACCTCCTGATTGGCCCTTGAGGCCTGAACTGACTGAGCTGGCTGCTGACCCTGAATCTGTCTCAAACCAGATGCACCAGGTGTGCCACCCAACTGAGGGCAATACCTCTTCATATGCCCTGGCTGACCACACTGATAACACGAGAGTGGCTGGCCTCTACCCTGACTCTGGCTCTGAGATCGAGCCGAAGATGATGCTGCTCTCTGCACTCCTCCCCTCTGAGGACAAACTGGAGACTTGTGACCCAGCTGGCCACACTTGAAGCAGGTAATGTCTCCCTGACTGCCTTTCCCCGAACTAGCACTCGGCACAGGAAAAGTCGATCTAGAAAAGCTACTCTGAGACTGCTGGGGATTAAAACCCTTCTGTCTCCTACCATCACTCTGACCATCCTGACTCCTCTTGGAGCCCTTCTGTCCTTCCTCCTCCTCCTGCATCATGATTTCCATGTGGGCTGCAGCATCAACCAGACGCCCATAATCCCGAATCATAGTTCCCCCAACTCGCAGCTTGAGACCACGCCTCAACTTCTTCTCAAATTCGATACAACGGCGTTCTTCTAACGCCACCAACTCAGGTGCAAACCTGGACAAGCTAGTAAATGCAGCCTTAAACTCGGCCACTGAAGAACTCGACTGCTTAAGCTGGCAGAACTGGTCTCTCAGCCTCTCCCTAACTGCTGGAGATAAGAACCTCTCCTGGAAAGCATTCACAAAAGCCTCCCATGTACCTCATATCCGACCCTTAGTGAACTTCCACCACTGACCCGCATCCCCCTTCAGCTGGAAAGATGCCAAGGTCACTTTCAACCCCTCGTCTTCGATGCCAAGCATCTCAAACGTCTTCGTTGTCTGTTCGAGCCATTCATCTGCCTTAAGCGGCTCTTTAGGATCACCCACAAATTCATCCGGGTTAGACCGAAAGAACTCCCTCTTCAGAAAGGAAGGTCCTGCATCCGCAACAACAACCCGAGCTTGATTCTCAGCTCTGAGAATGCCTTCTGACTCCCTGAATGCCCCTGCTATCTCTCGGGCCAGAGCGCCCATAGCCTGCTGGCCTACTGGCTCGGCCACATTGGCCTGGCCAATTCCCTCCGGAACTGCCGGAATCTCCTCTGGCACAGGCACCTCCTGCCTACCCGGCCTACCACGCCTACCGTGTCCTCGTCCTCGTCCTGAGATCCTAATAAAGGAAACAAAACGTTAGCACATTAATAAATGTGCCGAGGCTAAACACTCGCGTTCTAATGCATTGGACAACAATAATTCATTCCATGTAAGCACATAATCACATAAGCACCTACGAATTTCATTCCTGGGTGATGATAGTCCCGAAGCATTACTATAGTTCCGGTTGGAAGCAGCATTGATCAAGTACCTTTCCAACAAGACTACTAGAAACTCAAGGGTCCAATCAACATCCAAGGAACTACATTCCATACCCACATAGCCACATAAACATGTTATCATGTAAGCATATAACATTACAATAAGTCTCTGTCAAACGAGACGAACCCATTGTGATACTAATCACTTCCCATGTACCCAAAGTATTCAAACCTGGTACGCTCTTATACCAAGTTGTAACGCCCCCAAAATAAACCCATAATATACATAACATTGACATGCATTAATAAAAGAAAACCAACCGTTATTCTATCCATCAGAGTATTCTTATTGAAAAACATTACATGTAACATCAAATTAAATGCCTTACGGGCTAACATCTTTCCAAGCCAACACTTGGACACAAAATATGAGTGCTAACTCAAATACAAATAAAGCCCTAGGCTTGAATGTTTACATGTAATATCAAATAAATAAATAACAACTAAACTAAACAGAGTCTTCAACTCCAATTCCTTCCAAGCTAAGTCCTTGGAGGTAGCTTATCACCTGAACCTGAAAATGATGTTCCCATAAAGGGTGAGCCACAGCCCAGTATAAAAATACTAAACCAAATATAAGCATTGAATAAAGCTATAGCATTCAATAGATGGTTAACCAAGATAATCAATTGTGACTTAATACCGTCTCAAGACACTAATGTCTATGACATGTTTCAATTCCCATTATTATCAATATGGCTCAGAACCTGGCCAAACTTACAACAATGAACTATATATCACATTCACATTACTTCCAATATCAACAACATTAATGAGAATCAGGCTCATATTAAAACACTTCATACTTCCCGTTTGATACACATTTTAGTGCTGTATCAATGACATGTAAAACACTTCAATATAATAAGCACACATAATAGTGATGCTAATGGAGTCCATCCCCTATCTCCTCCCAAACAAAATTCCGGTTTAGAGGTCCATCCCCTATCTTCCCCTAAACCGTGGAGTACATCCCATATCTCCTCCCAAACAATATGCATATGCAATGCTCAATCAATACATGTATATTCTGTATTAATTCAATAGTCTAAATTTATGACTTAAACAATTTGATTAGTTTCAATTTTCCCTAATCCACATACAATGTCTACAACAAACACGACTATCCTCCACCGATAGCCCAAACAGTTATTTCTAGACTGGAAATAAATACATCAACAATTCAATAGGTGAGTGATTTAAATTATACAACCACACCATTTAATCAATGAATTCCTCAATTTCATGAATTTAACCAAATTCCCCAATTTCCTGAATTAATTATACAAATTAATTCATTATTACAACTAGGGTTTTTCCCAAAATTACCAAAGTATTCCCAACATATCAAAATACCAAAACTTAGAACAAAACTTATAAGATGGAGTAGGAAATCCCTACCTTGAAGAAAATAACCCGAATGGAGAAGACGGAGATGAAGACTCAAATTCCAAAGTGCTCCAAATCCTCTCTTTTTCAGATTAAAAGAAAGCTCTCGCGAAGCTCTACATTTCTTTCAAAGGAACTAGGGTAGAAGACCCCAAGGAATAGATCAAATCTTAGAGAGAAGGTGAGAGTAGAGAGAGAAACTCTCAAATGGCGGTTTTTAAAAGTTAAGAAAGAAAAAGTAGGTCAAAAAGTGATCCAAAAAGTGAAATCACGGACTGATGTAGTCGACTCTACGCTCGAGTGTGAAAAACCCCGCTCGAGCGTAAGACACAGACTCACGCTCGAGCATGAAAAGATCCGCTCGAGCGTCGATTGCACCCTTCCAGAAGTTTTGCAGGCGATGGTATCCGCTCGAGCGGAGGGACAAAATCAAGAGATCACGCTCGAGCGTAAAAAAAATATCGCTCGAGCGGACGGACTGCAGAGTAAAGTACTGGGAGATGGAAAACCACGCTCGAGCGTAAAAACTCCCGCTCGAGCGGAGAAGCAACAACGAAAAGCCCGCTCGAGCGTTAACACTTCCGCTCGAGCGTGAAGGCAAAAACCTGGGCATCACCTTTTGGTTTCAAAGCGCAACCAACCTGTTTTAAACTTGCCCATCACAACCCAAGACTCAAATACAAAGAGTAAAGGCTAGAAGTGATAATGATACAAAACAAATCCACGAAACCAAGTCTAGAATACAGTATACAAAGGAAGGAAAAAACCGGGATCGCTATACGAGTATTCTTGCGGTAGAGTAGTGTTGCTGAGTAAGCAATGAGCCGAATAAGTCAATAAGTTGCCGAATCATTCGTTGGGCCTGTGGATGTAAGTTGGTTCGTTGGTGGTTTCCGAATATGCATAGTTGTGATAGCCGAATGTAAAAGAAATTCAAGTTGGGGTGAGTGATCGGTGAAGATGGATGATTATGGCCTAGCTCTAGGAGCCTGCTATCAAAATTGCACGTTGATCAGACATGATTTGACCGATGAATTATCATTTAATGTTCCCAATTGGCTGGCTTATTGATCCCAATATGAGACTCAGAATTTACAAAATTGGACTGCACGGATGTATTCAGAAAACGTGAAATAGTTGGAAACGACTATTGGATCATTGTAGTCGGACTCAAGATGGCGTCATTTTAGCCAAAATGGATCTAATGATGCAGATTGGTTGAGAGTTTTGCTCTGCGAAGCATTGAACAACTTCTCTTGCATGGTTTTGCTGGATTGTCTTCTTCAGCAAAACCGTCGACTTTGTGGGCGAAACTTTGACCGGCTCGTATGACTATGTTTTAGCTCTGATTGTGACGTGATTTTTTGCGTTGGATTTGTCTTGCGGCCTAGTATTCATTTCGTCACTCATTCGCTCCAATCTGCCACGTCTTGGATGCTGTTGGATTGCCTATAATGGACTAAAAACAAGATGTATGGTTGTTGGCTATGCACAGTGCATAATATTTGGGCCGTATTCGTCACCAGATCCACTGAGCCGAGCTGGAGTGATGTTGAGAGGGTTGAAGAATTGTTGAGTAACCTTGTACGAGGTATGGCACCACGGAGCAACTTTTTCGCTTTGCCGAGAAATTTGCTATGAATCTCGACACTGGTGAAGTGCACATGCAATGGCTTAAATGCCGAATAACTCTTGCCGAAATGATTTGGTCACCTTGTCTACTTTGTGTTTGGCGAGAGCTTGGTTGGCAATGATCATTCATTGGCTCTTTGCTTATGGTGAAAATATTTCTTTATACCTTGGTCTCTTTATTTTTGCAACGTGGTCAATTGGCTATTTGATGTTGCCGAATAATTTAATTGGAGTGCTAGCGCCGAACTTCGAAGGCAGAGATGAACTGGCAAGTTGATGGGCCCATGGTGACGCCGAGTAAATAATACCATCTTTTTAGAAAACTCGATGTCGAGGTGACAAAAATTTGGGTTTGGTTTGAAGTATGGGTTGGCCCTTATAATTCCGTCAGCGCCGAACTTGTTGCATTCAACAAAGTGGAGGGGCCTGATCTTGGTGGGTAATTTCTTGGTGCTTTACTTTGCCAAAAACCTTGCTAATAGATGAAATAAAGACCCACTGTAATCATGAGGTGCACGTTGCCTTTAAGCCGTGGTATGGAGATGGCAGTGTTGCCGAGCAGATAGGATGCGTAAGTGCCAGTTTTACGTGCGTTTGGAGGTGCGTGTTTGGTGTTGTCTTCTCGGCATTGTTGTTCAAAAGGGCGTCTACAATGGGACAGGTAATTGGAACGGCCGGTGAACGCAGAATGGTTTAGTACAAAGATCCATGTGTGGTCATGCTGAGTAGCCTTCTGCAAAGTTCGCCGCGGCTAGATTGGGTTGAAGAGATGCCGAGTTGTGTTGCAATGATGGGCAACTTGGGGAGTGTAGTGATACCGAGAAAGGTGGAAGAGCTGCCAAACATGGTTTGCTAAACAACCTTTGTTGGAATACTTGTGATTCTAGTGTCAACCCGGCTGTCGGCAAGACTTCTTTACGCATGCAACTTGTTCAGTTTTGCCGAGATTTTGGTCGGCATCAAAATGAGCCGTTCATGACAAATGAATTCTTATGTATATATATATAGAAAGAGAGATTGCCTCAGACTAGCACAAATTATGAAATAAAAACCTTAAAAATTGTTTTATAATAACTGACAGCCCTGTTTATGTTAGTTTCGTCTAGAGAAAGAAAAAGTAAAAAAGTGAAGACCAATTTTGTTTTTAACATAGATGCACAGCTACGTTAACAATCAACTGCAAGGAAAGTGTTGAGAAACAAAGAATAAATAGATAAATGGTAGACTACATATGAATTTGACCGAGCAGTCCCATTTGTAATGCCGAAAAGATGTTGTCACCAAGAAAAGTATGAAATCCATTTTTAGAGAGAATGAAAATGTAAAAGCAGATCCACATAATATGTGCTGACTACTCTTCTCAGAATGTCGAGATAGCTATTAAACAAATGTTTGGACCAAATCTATGAGCATTAATATATAGTGGACCAAATCTATAAGCATAAATTCAGAAATGAGATTTTAGAATAACAAGAGAGTTGACAAACAACCCAATAAAGAGTTACTGTTGCTGAGTTGGTTGATAGACAAGACAAATAAAGTGCCGAATTAAATGAGCCTTTCAGTTTTAACAGCTTACTCCGATCTCATTTCGATCCCGCTGAGAAGATAGTGGTGTCGAATATCCTGATTAATAAACTTTTAGAGAGAGAAAGTAAAGACCCAATTGTGGATTCCATAAAAATTGCTAGTATAGACATATGTATATCTCAAGAATTAATTATAAAATAAACTCCTTTGAGGCAAAAACTAAATAAACAATCCTGGGGTGGGTTTAGCTGAGCAACCTTTTTGATAATGCCGAAAAGAAGCTCCCACAAACATAATCTGAAACCCATTTTTAGAGAGAGAAAATGAAGATGCAAAAGTAAATCCATGAGCACTATTTTATTATAACACTTTTCATCAAGATTTACCATGAAAAAAGAAAAGAGATTCCATGGAGTTTGTCAGTACACACAGGTATATGTATACAATTCAAGAATCAATTTTACAGTAATTTTATAATAAGTTTCATGAGAGAGAAAATTCGAAGCTTAATTGTGGCTCGTGATAACCATCAAAGTGTTGTAGAGTGTTTACTTACAGTAACATGCTTGTTGTGTTCTTCGTTGATCTTATTCAGTCTTTCCCACAGACGCCGCCAATTGTGAGACCATGAAATATCCTCTCACATAGATTGTAGAGATCCAACGAAGAGATGAACTTGGTTCTTGTATACCTGCAAAGATGTGCATGATTGACGCCACCCAACCGGGGTTGTTGGCCGGAGGCACTCCGATGGTGAAGTCAGTCACCTGTTAAGCAGAATGAAAGTGTAGAAAGTGTAGAGTGCTTGGTGTGTAGTGTAGGGAAAGAGAACATACCATTCTTCTGGGATGCCCCCTCTCCCCTATATAGATGGGGGGGGGTGTGATATTTGTTTGGGCTGGACCCATTATAAGCCTTGTTTAGGTTAACCCCTATAAACTGATATATATATTTTTTTTCTGGCTCCCACAGAACTAATTTGATAAAATAAATATCAAAAAATATTTTAAATTTTTAAAAATTATTTTTAGCCTTCTAAAATATAAAATTATATAAGAATAATAAGTGTTTTAAATTTTTAATCAAGGGTAATAGAGTCTTTTTATTTTATTTCCCAACTTAGGATATATAATCTCACCCCCACCCCATTACAAATAATCCTACAAATTTATTAGATTAATTATCCATTGGATTAATAATCTTGAAACAAAATTTTAAAATAAACACAGGATTATTAGGCTCGTATATTAATAATCTCAATCTCATACTCTAATCCTATCAATCAAACATGTCGTAAGTGACATGTGCTCAGATTCATATAACTTTTTCCAGAACAAACTCAAAAGTAGTTCTCTCTTGCAGCAAAAAGTGGCCTCAATGACAATGCCAGTGCTAGAAAATGCAGTTGAAACTCTCTTCTCCAAAGATTTCCACCTTTTTCAAGCTCTTAACGCAGCGGACTTGGGCTGTGTAGTGGGTCCAACCACATTCACAGTGATTTCTACAATCAGGAGAATGATGGAAAAGAAATGCAGGGAATTGAATTGCCAAACACTGTAACTTCAGGTTTACTTGAATGATCTTCCTAGAAACGATTTCAATACCCTTGTCAATGGCCTGTCATCTAAGGTTGTTGGTAACAAATGTGAGGAAGTTTCTTGTTATGTGATGGGAGCACCGGGGTCTTTCCATGGCTGGCTTTTTCCTCGTAACAACATGCATTTAGTTCATTCCTGTTACAGTGTTCATTGGCTTACTCAGGTTTGTACATCCATTTGTTTCAACTAGTAATTAACCTTGCACTTATCAAATTATCCTATGTTAATTCCTATCACAATATGAGCAGAGGAGTTAGATGTTGGTCACATACTGTGATGGACACATGAATAATTTTCATTGACCATGCCATGCCACTAGAGAAAGATCAATATTTTACTCGAACTATATGACAGGTACTATAAGTATTTATTTGTATTTGTTGTATGGATACATATAAAAGTTTTTAAAAAATTGTAAAATTATTCAAAATATGTAGACTCAAAAAAATGGGCAATATAAACCCGTGTAAAATGGTCTTTCTCCGTGTCTTTCCTAGTGTTTACCGAAAATTTCATAAAGTCTAGAATTTTCATATGATGGGCTTGGTGCATGTGCAACATAATTAGGATGTGCTTCTTAAGCAATGAATGATGGTTCGATCCTACTCTCTTTTTGTTAATGTAATATCATTGTACTACTTGTATAAGTTGTATTACTTATTTCATATGACCCATTTTCTTTTGACGTGTAATAAGCTTGCACACTAACCATTTCAATGGTTTCTTTGGTGAAATAAAAGGCACCAAAAGGACTCACAAGCAGATAAGGCTTGGCATTAAACAAGGGGAAGATTTACATATCAAAGACAAGCCCTCCTGTTGTAAGAGAAGCCTACTTATCTCAATTTCATGAAGATTTCACAATGTTTCTCAATGCTAGATCCCAAGAGGTGGTTCCAAATGATTGTATCCTGTTGATACTTCGTGGTAGGCTATCTTTTGATCTATCAGACATGGAGAGCTGCTTTATTTGGGAACTATTATCCATAGCCATTGTTGAATTAGTTTCACAGGTAGCTGTAATTTTTAACACTTCTTTACCATTAAATGTCTTTGTTTGATGTTCACAAGCTCTAACATACCTCTAGAACAAAATTTTTCTAGGCCTAAAACTAGTAAAACATGCAAACTATAAACCCAAATTCCCTTAGGTGTCGTCTGTACACACCCCAATTTTGACCGACTTCAAGACTTCGACGTCATTGGTTATGCACTCGATGATTGCACATGTTTGTGCTTGTTTTGAGCACCCGAAGGTCTCGACTGAGTGCCTTGTCTTTGAGCCTCTTAACTCTCTGTGTTTTGCCCTTGTTTTGGACCAAACCTTGTTGCCTCTTGCCTAGGTAGAGGGGAAGGCCTTGCCGGCCACTTGTGGCACTTGTAGGCCACTTCAAGTGGTCGGCTGGCTAAGGGAATTGGCCGGCCAGCCACCTTAACTGGCCAGGGGCCACTTTTTCTCCTTTTTAGATATTTTTAGATCTTTTCAGCCAGTTGTGGCTCACTGAAACTCATCTTCTGGAGGGATCAAGCAAGCCTTTTTGCTTGCTTGCTCTATATAAGGGGGGCTCCCTTCACAAAATTCCAGAGCTGAAATTTCCCTCTCTCTCTAGAATTTTTTCTTTCTCTCTCTCTCTCTCTATATATATATATATTGTGTGATATTGAGCTTAAAAGTGTGTTTTCTTCACATATATGCTCTAAGGCACCTAGTCAAACACCTTAGCCTTAGACTTGAGGTTCTTGGAGGCCTTGTTAGAGCTCCTTGGAGTGATTTTGGCTCAGAAGTTAGCTGTTAGCTTGCTGTTTTAAAGTTGTGCTTCAAGGGTGAGATTCTACCTCCTAAATCTTTGTTTTCGTACATTGGTTTGGCCACCCTTGCATGTTGTTTTTGGCCTAGCTTTCAACTACAAAAATCTCTATTTTTTAAATGTTAAGAGTGGCTATTTGAGGCTCTGTGAGAGTTGGGGGTGTTTCACCCCCTTGTGTGCCTTATTTGCTTAAGCCTTGTACCATCTCTTAAGGCTTTTGAGGTACTCTTTGTTTGGCCCTTCTACCACTAAAACTTAGAGAAATTTCAGTGGTAGAAACCATGTTTTGAGGTCCAAAGTAGGAGCGGGTGGCCTCCCCTCTTTGCATACTTGAGCCTGTGTTTCTACCATCTCTTGACTTGATCTAAACATGTTTTTGTGACTTTTTTAACATGTTTTGGCTCTGTTTGTGGCTGGCTTGGCCACTTCTTGCATGCTTCTTACACTTGTAGTGTAATCTTGCCCACTAGCCTAGCGTACTTGATGTTTTGGCTCATCATTCTAGCATGTGTTAGCTTGACTCCAGCATGTTTTTGGCATTTATTTAACATGCTCTGGCTCTATTTTGAATAGCTTTGGTCATGCATGCCTTGCTTTGTATAGCTATAGTGTTGTTGGCCCTTACTAGCTTTTAGTTTTAAGGCCCTTGACATGCTTCACTTGAGTTATTTGCATGCCTTAGCATCATTCCACACATGATTTCAATGCATTTAGCCTTGTCACACTCTCACACATATCACTCTTTAAGTGTGTTTAAGAGTTGAGCTTTATGCCTTGTTTGAGGCCTAACATGTATGCTTGTTTGTCCAGTCCTTCGATCTTCAATGTCAGCATGTCTTGGCCTCTGATTTGGCATGATTGAGCTCCGTCTAGAGCTGGTTTGGTTGTTTAGGCCATGTATTACATGCCTCTTATGTGAATGCCATAACTAGCTTTGAGTTTTAGGGCCTCTTGCATGCTATACTTATGATGTTTGCATGATACGTCATCATTTGGCATGTGATTTCAGTGCTCATATCTCTACCATACTCTTGTATATACCACTCTTTCAATGCGTTTGATAGTTGAGCTTTGTATCTTACTTGCGAGCCATAAGTTGATCATACATTTTCTTCCCTTTTATGCCATCATCTTAGCACATTTTGGCCACTATTTTGGCATGCATGAGGTCGGTTTAGGGTTGGTTTGGTCCATGGAGCATTGTATTGCGTGTCTCTAGTGTTGTGTCCTTCACTAATTTCATCATTTTAGTCCCTTAACATGTTATGCATGCGTTGTTTGCATGTTTGAGTCTTGTGTCTCATGCCAAGATAACACATGTTGTTTGTATTGCATTGTGTTTGGATCGGACGTTAATCCAAACACAAGAAATGTGAGACGTTTCATACTCTAAGTGATGAAACGTGTTGCATTTCTTGGTTGCCAACACCCTTGATCATGCATGATAGGGTGAACGCACTTTGAGTCTTATATGCGCATTCGCTAAGCTTGTACAAGCTCGATTTTCGAGCCATCATACATTGAGATGCGTATTTGGTGGCTCGAAAGCAAAGTACCACACTCCTTTGAGCTTGAGACATGATGAGGAGGGTGGTAGTACACACATTTCTAGCCAAATACATTGCCTTGGCTCTGTTGCTCTCTGTTGCAGCAAAGGCAGCATTCTAGAAAGAAAAGTGGCCGGCCGGCCACCTGCACTAGCCTGCCGACCACTTGTACTGCCCGGCCGTCCAGTTGAAGTAGCTTACCGTCTAGTTGAGGTGGCTAGCCGGCCACCTAAAGAAGAAATTTGTGCAAAATGTTCTTGCTTTGGGGCAGAAGCCATCTGGAAGTTTGTGTAGTGTTTTGAGATCACAATGAGTGCAAACAGAGACAACTCATGGCAAGGCAATGCATCTTTGGGCGAAGCACACCGAGCATGCATGTCTCCCTCCCCCGAGGCCATTTTATTGCTTTACTTAGCTAGTTACTTTACTGGTTCTGTAATTAATTAGTTAATGTGCTTAGCTAATGCAATTCATTTTTGTAATATTCTAATTAGCTTACATTAGCTAGTTATTCAAATTTAATTTAGTTTGTAATAATTAATAAGCTAAGTTAGTTAATTAGTTAGCCTAGCTTAACTTAGTATAACTTAGCATAATTATTCGGACTCTCCGTCGAGAGGGCGCTTTGTTGTAATAAGTGTGTGCGTGTGTGATGCATGTCTTCCAACCCCACTTCTTTCTCCCTTTTACTTATCATCTTTCGATGGTTAGTTTAGGGCATATTTCGATTAGCATCTTTATGCTTGCATGCGTGCATCATTCATTCGTCTTGCATGCACCGGGCTCGGCGCATCATGCAAACTGCATTGTTATTCAATACATATTTGAATACGTGCATCAAATCATCACATTCATATGCCATCTTAGATAGCCGGGCCTATTTAGTTGCATTTTTGCATGTGTTGCATTAGGCATTTTAACATAGTTAGAATCATGCATGATTTCTAACTAGTTTTTTGATTTGGCTTGGAGTACACTGTAAGTGTTTATACTTTAGGATCCTTGCATGAGTGTGAGTGTTGCCATGATAGCATGCTTGCCATGAGGCTATTTGCTTAAGTGATTAACTGCATGAATGCCTATGGATAGAGGCTTGATTGCTTGAATTGGAACAACTCGATGATTGTGAGTTTTAAGCCCACTTTGGAAGTGGCACATCACATTTTCAAGCCTACTTGAGGGTGGCAAATCCGCACTTTGGCCTACTTGCGAGTAGCACTTTCAAACCATTTTCAAAAAGAAACATGAGTTGTTTTGTTCCAATTCTCGTGATTGAGTCTGTACTTGTACGATGTGCGCATCACGTAGTAAAGTTAGCTAATAAACCGGAATAAGAACACATGTGTTTATAAAACAAGATATCATGTTAGTAGAGGCCGATCTTTAATCGGTCGAGCGGGGATGCTCATTGCATGACCTTCCCCTCTCGTACCCAAGTTCCTTAGCCTAGGTAACTTTGGTGATGATGGACACGTGGCCTTTGGCACGAGTCAGGGTTCCCTAAATTTTCCAAAATAAAATATTTAGGTGGTGACTCTGTAATCTGGCAAAGTAGTCCATGTTTGGAACTTCTTGATCAAAATCGATTTTCCAAAACGATTTTCCGGATTTGGACTCTTTGGTGATTTATCAGTCTTACATTGCAGTTTGTGAGATTAGATTCAGAACCGTGACGGGAGTCCGAACTGCAGTAGCTAAGAACCTAATCCATGCCCTTTCCGAAAGGGGAGGCGCGCGGAGGAAGTTCAGGTGGTCTACAGTTTCTGGCGACTCTACTGGGGATTTAGAGAACTTGACTGGAACTCATGATATGTTGTTTTATTTACACTTATGTGTTTCTTTGCATTGCGTTTGCATTGGAGCGCTTAAGTCACAATGTTTTCCATCTGTTATTGCTGAATGGTTTGCCGGAGGCTTGCTTGGAAAAACGTGCCAGAAGGCTGACAGGTTATGGGCTCTGCCACGATGGGTACACAAACCTCGATTTTGCCGAGGCACCTTTTTTGACCAATGGACCTAGTTGCATGTTGGATGCCATAGAGACCATTCCAAACTAGGACAGGTTGCTTACTTGAATATAGGTTGTTTGAAACCGCATGTGTGCGTAGTGAAACCCTTGTTCCTGACAAAATAGGACAAGGAAACCCTACCCCACCATAGGGGTGTTTTGGCTCGCACTTTCTTGCTATGTGCTGTTAGAGTGTGTCTCTACAGGAATATATGTATCAGCTGCAAGTTTGGGTATCAACCTAAGGGTATCAGATTTCAGGCAGAATTTTACGGTAAAATTCAGTAGAGAGCACAGTCATTCCGCTATGCTCATATCTGTTCTGGTGAAACCAGGCTGAGATGCTATCTGTTTTCTATTTTGCAAGGTAGTCTTGGAACCATAGCTTCAGAAGGCTCCAATATCCCCCGGGTACATTGAACTTGTGTTGATAGACTTTGTCAGGTCAGAGATTTAGTTAAAAGGTAACCAGTATTCCTTCGCCGGTCGAAGGGCAAAGAAGGGCTAGATAGGGCTCATTAGTTCAACTGATCCGACAGTCACCAGTCACGTCACCAGTCACATCACCTTTGTTCTGACTCAGCAGACCATGACAACATAGAGATCAGAAAAAGTTGTGGCCATAATAACAGCATTAAACTAGGGACTCGCCATGCAGGATGAGACCAATGCTGAAATACAACGCCCATCCGGGGCACCTACCACACATCCAGTCCTCGGGACCTCAGTCAAACTTTGACCCACTTCTGCAAACTAAAGATTTGCATGGTCCGGATTCCTGAGGATGGTGAGCTCACGCTCGAGTTTTTGGACCCCAGGTGTAGCCGGATGAGAGGCTTCATTCCCTTGATACTAATGATCCCGATCCGACTTCGGTGAAAATTGTGAACCTTGAGAAGTACTTCAAAAAGGCATAGGGCCTTAACTCCAATCATGACACTAAGGATGGGTACACCAAGGCTGTCGTACAACTCGCAAACAAATTCACAATGCCGCATATTGACCGTTTGGACGGGTCTGGAGATCCTATGGTACATATCCAGCTTTTCGTAGACATCCTGAAATCGATAGGCCTGACTAAGCCGCAAAAACTCTCTCTGTATAGCAGAACCCTGTCGGGTGCAGTTGCCACTTGGTACGTCGAGTTGGAGGATATAGTGAACCAAAACTGGGAAAAGTTGGCTGAGGCCTTTGTCGATCAGTATTCTTGCAATATCCAAGTTTAAATGACCATGCAAGAGCTTGACGTAACCCACTAGAATCCTACAGATTCTTTTACGAAATTTGTTGCAAGGTGGAGAGCAAAGGCAGCTCAGATAACAGATATCCTTTCTGAGAAGGATCAAGTACGAATAGTGGTGCAGAACCTAGAGCATGATATGTTACAAAAGGTAATAGTGGCTCCACAATTCACTTTCAAAAGTTTGCATGAATTAGGAATTCAGATCGAGAATGCGTTCAACAGAGGGATCATTCCTAGAACAAATGAACCAACAAGGAGGGTGTTTTCCGGGAGTACCCATGCTGGTAGTAGCACTATTCCAAAACCCATTGAAATCAACACAGTCGCCACAGCCGACCCTTTTTTCCAAATCAAGCCTACAAAGAGCCGGTCCAACCCGAGCTCAGGGTAGAACTTTCACCCCCCATCTATATGAGCCTAACCAGCACACTAGGAGTCCTGATGGAAAGAGGGTATCTCAAATCCCTTGTTCCTCAACCTCAGCCTGACCCACTCCCTATCAGATATGACCCCACCAAATACTGTGTCTATCATCAACAACATAGTCATGATACGAACAGTTGCATCCACCTCCGTCGTAAGATTCAGGATCTTATTGACAAGGAGACCATAGCTCCACCAAAAGGACCTCTGGCTAGTACTAACCCGTCCTCCACATCTCAACCTCGACCATACACAACCACCCATCTACAACCCCAGTATATACACCCCGACCCATCTACCCAAGCCTGAGGTGTTTATCCCAAAAAGCGTGGACTTAATACACTTGAACCCCAATCATCTCAAATCCATGAACCCACTACTTCTGAGCTAATGAAAATGATTGAAGATCTTCAGAGAACAGTGGCAGATCTGGCCTTTGAGATATTGGCTCCGTCATCAACCACATCATATATCAGGGATTTCATGTTAAAAGGCTCCCCAATCTTGGGACGGGCTGCATTGGAAGAAAGCCAATCCCTTGGCAAAGTGGAGGCAATTGGTAAGAACAAGGTGGGGGTAGGCATTGGTCCAAATGAACATCTTCGGTGGACTGTTGAGGCTTTAAGGGCTAAAGGACTGAACAAATAGCAAGTGCTCGCTGTTGTTGCAAAGACTGTGGATGACACTTTTGTCGCTCAAGTTGGGGGCATTTTGAATCAAGGGGCAAGCTGGAAGGAGTGCTGTCAAACCAGAAACACCCATTTCAGCTCCAATCCTACGCTCAGAAGAGATCATTTAAAGTCAGCACCTACTGACCCTTTCACCGTACGTCCAATATAACCTCATAAACCTCGAAATACCCACCCCGAGGCCAGAGGGTGTTCGCCCCGCTTTATATGTCCTTATCCAAAGCCATGGGCATGTTGATCAAAAAGGGCCATCTCAAACCCCTTGAGCCTCGACTTCTCCCGAATCCCCTTCCGGCCAAGCATGATGCTGCCAAGTACTGTGCTTTCCATCAACAAACTGGCCATGACACTAACATGTGTTTTCGTCTTCGCCACGAAATACAAGATCTGATTGACAACGAGGTCATCGTCGCACCAGGCTTTGCAAAGTCTATCGGCACTGCATCAGTGAACTTGGGGGATAATGTAATTATGTGATTGGGGAATGAACCACCTGCTGATGGCTCTCAGTTTACTCCAGATATGAGGATTGCACGCATTGTTTTGAGCAATTTGCGAATGTTGTTTACTTTAATTTCTGACTTGGGTATTAGGTCAATCTTGTTGTGTTGTATTGAGTCAGTCTTTTTGTACTGAGTCAGTCGAGTCTGTCTTGTTGTATCGAGTCAGTCCTGTTGTGTTGGAGTTGGGTGATTTCGGGGGTGTTACCTCAAGCATCACTTGCTTGTTTTGTGTTTGTCTTTTACACTTTTTCTTTTGCGTCTATTTCTGCCATTGAGCCAGTTATACCAGAAGATCTGAATGAAAAAGCAGTGATTTGCACCCTTTTGAGTCTGTTTCTACCTTGGAGCTAGTTGTGCCAGAAGTTCTGAATGAGATGGCAGTATTTGACCAAAACTGTGTCTTTTTTGTGCCTTGAAATCATTACACTGACCTAAGTTTTTCAAAACTTTTTCTAACAATGTGATGAAAATGAAGAGGGAGGAATTCCTCGGGATTTGCAAAAATTTGATCAACTGAGAGACAGAGAGGCATGGTAAGCCCTTAATGAGTGAGATCATGCTTGTTAATGTGAGTACTGAGAAGGATCCTGGCTTGATCCCGATGGGTTCTACACTGTCTTCACGAGCGACTAGTCGCTTTCTTAAAAGATTTCGAAAAATGTTTTGCGTGGTCTTGCGAAGACATGTGTGGAATTGATCTTGAGATTGTGCAACATAGGATCGCTCTCGGCCTCAAGACTCAACCCCTTTTGCTTTCAAACCTTGAACTTGGATTCAGAATGTTCAATGATCAACCCCAATGTGAGGCTTGCATGGCCAGATTTAAAGCAACCCATGAACTAGGGGTAATATGGTCGTATGACATCAAAGGAGACCTGCCAGGCCAGATTTGAAGAAACCCTTGAACTAGGGGCAAGAAAGTCAGATCAAGAAGATTAGATGTTATCGAAGGAAGCTTGCAAAGCTAGATCAGAAGCATCCCTTGAACTAGGGGAGAAAATGTCAGATGTGCTTGAAGAATGAAAGATGAGTTATTTCTCATGCTAATGAGGACTAGCCAAAAGGCCAAATTCCAGTAGCTGGAAGAAGAAAGTATTGTTGAAGGACAATCGAGTTCCTATCCGCAACACTAGGGGCAACTTCATCCCCCATTGGATATACTCCTACATCATTAGCGTACAACAGCCATTCTCCTGGATTCAGATGGCTTTGAGATCTCAAACTGATCAACATGGACAAGTTAAACTTTCTTATCCTTGAGAGGCTCGCTGGGCCGAAAACCCCAAAGGACGACCCAGGAAAAACTTAGAGCAGAAAAAGAAAAAGAAGAAAAAGAGAAAATGAAAAAATGAAAAGAAAAAGAAAAGAAGAAAAGAAAAGAAAAGAAGAAAATAAATGAAAAGAAGAAAAGAAATGAAAAGAAAAGAAAAATAGATCTCGCAAGGTTGAAAACCCAAAGGGCGGCTTTGGCAAAAGTTAGAGCACAAAAGGAGAGCGTCAACACCAGAGTGAAACTCAACCAGGAACTACGTCAGGCCTGATTCCCATGTTTGGGATATGTAGGCAACTTCATCTTGAAGTTCGGCCCTAATCATTTTTAGCCTGCTTGGCTCATCCATGTTGATTGGTTTATCTTTGTTCAACTCGGCTATCTCATCCATGTGCAAAGTGGCTCATCTTCATGATCGCCTTCGTTCAAAATCGGATTGTCTTATTCCATTAGAAGATTCAGCTGCAAGACATTTCAAGTTTAGATCTGTGGTTGTGCATCTCAAGAGTAAATTTTATGTTGGTCGAGCAGTGGCCATTTGCAAAAATAGTTTTGGGAATTTTTAATGAGGCTGACTAATTTTCTCGAAAATTATCCCATTTTTTCCAAAATTGGACCATTTCTTAGACCTAAAAAAGGAAAATTTTCAGTGCTTACAACCTGACTTGCATGATTTCAAATCACAAAATCAAACAAGCGTGTTAATCTAACTCTCATGTTGGTCAAAACTGTTTTAACAGAAAGCAAAAACAAAAAATGGTCAAAATGATGAACTAGGGGCACAGTTGAGTTAGGTTTTTTGTCTTTTCCCCGTTGTCAGCCTATTTTCCAGAAAAGGCACCATACTTGCCAGAAAAGGGCACCTTGTTCGCCAAGAAAAGGGCACAACTTAAGCTAACAGCAAAGGGCCGAAAGCTCTCTCATCCTCCGAACAACAAAGTATCAAGCCAAGTGCGAAGCACGAACTAGAATGCAGCAGGATATTCCACTTCCTCATTTGGACGGGTTTGATTACATTTAAGCTAAGCCAAGGGCATCGTTAACAAATGTCAATCGCAGATCTGTTGCACATCCAGTCGCATCACAACCCCTATGTGGGAGAGCTCACTAGCTGTTAGCAGAAGAAAGAGAATCTGGTAGAATACCAGGGGCAAGAGCCCACAACTTCCTGCTTATCCATCAACCACCCAGGGGAGGGATAAAAAAGAAGAGAGATTAAAGAATAGAGAGATGTGCGCTGAGAGAAAAAGTGAGAAAAGGGCTTTTCAGAGAAAAAGAGATTGAGTGCCAAAGTGACATGAGGATCACAAATTAGAAAGGATGGACAACAATACCCGAAGAAGCTGTGGGCTCCCTGTGAACCGAGAGGTCTCTCGCCTTTGTAACACATCTAAGTGTTGTGTGTGTGGTTTTGTTTGTCTTGATTCTTGTTTTGAGTCGTTTCGAGTGTCAATAGAGGTGTTTAGGTTGTTTTACCTTTGTTTTTCTTTGATTAAGTCGTTTTGACTTTGGTCGGTCGTAGGCTCAATACCCGGTTAAGAACTCCATTTCAATTTCAAAAATAAATCGTTTTGTGCTCAGAGTGCTGTGTTGTTCTACACATATGTGCAAAACAGGATTTGTTCTTTCAAAAAAATGTAGGGTTCAACCCAGGTAATATGAGAACAGTAGAACAAGGACCTATCTGAAGCTATATGGGTTCCAGACTACAAAGCAAAAGAAAATAGGGAAAATGAGCAACATCTGAGTGTGTTTCAACTTCAGCAAATTCTGAGATTGCATTTCGGATGTACCTCCTCAAGCCTTATCAATGCTCCAAAGTATGCGTGTGCCTTTACCTCAAGCTCTGGCTCAAGCCTGCTTCAAGCCATAATGGTGATCAGAAGCGCTCTCCTTGAGTACTATTCCATGCCAGAGACATCTTGGTTGTGCCTGTAATGAGTTCCTAGGAGACCAACTGAGATGGTGGAAACTAGAGTTCGAATGACTGATGCCTAGAACACAAAGGTTCGGGATTTCCTAGACTAAAGTCTTGTTTAAATACCTAGGGGTGTATCCTTGACTTGAAATCTGTATGGCAGCCCCATAGGTTGAGGTAGCGGGTATGCGCCTTAATTCTGGATATTGAACCAACGTAGTCTGTCAGCCTGTTGGAGAGAAAGGAAAGTTGTGAACATGGCTAGGAAGAAAGGTAGTTCCTGTGGTTTGGAAGCGCAAGATGCAGAAGCAGGAGATCCCCAACAGCACGAGGTGAAATCTCCAATCTGCCATTATTGGCCGATGAGATTAATTTGTGGCCGTTGGGTGGCCGATGGCTTCCTGGAGTGGCCAGCAAGTCTCTGATGCTCTCCTTGGTTATTGTATTACTGTTTTGGGCCTGGATCCCTTAAGAAAATGCAAAGGAAGTACTTTTTTCAAGCTTAAGTGGCCTACATGGAAGCTCTGGACTGTGTTTTCAGCATGTTATGCTCAGCATGTACGAGGTGTATCCTTTTAAATTGTTGCAACTCCTCCGAGAGGTAAATCGGAGGTTGCGTTTGAATCGGTCTTGTCAAGATGCACATTTCTTCATTGAACATATTGCATCGAATATGCATTGATTACTGTGCACAGAATATGTATGCTGTGTTGCGTTGCATTGTATACGCACTTCTCATGTTTGCATTGTATATGCACTTCTTACACTTAAATTGAATATGCACTTTAATATCTCGCATGGAACATGCATTTGTTACTCCCGCATCGGACATGCATGCATTATTCTTGTATAGAATATGTATCTCGATATTGCATGGAGCATGCATTTGTCATCTTTGCATTGTACAAGCACTTCTCACATTAGCATGGTGCATGCTGTCAACCTTGCATGGAACATGCATTCTCATCTTGCTGTATCTATTAAGTTTCTTTCCTATGCAGGCACGATATTGTATGTACGGTTCATTTGAAGCTGGTGTAACCAGACGGTATTATATGTATGGTTCATTTAGAGGGATCTTGGGCAAGATCATTCTTGTCCTTTGAACACCATGCTTTGGCTAGAAGTATTTGGGTACGCCTGGTGCTTACACCACTCCTTGCTTTGGTTGGAAGTATTCGGGTACGCCTGGGTGCTTACACCATCCTCTCGTTGGTTAGAGACATTTGACTACGCCCGGTGTCTACACCAACCTCATGTATGTGCTTTCCTCTCTCGCATGTGATACGCTGAGAGATGCTTTTCTTTCCCTCTCTCGCGTGTGATACGCTGAGAGGTGTTTCCTTTCCCTCTCTTGCGTGTGATACGTTGAGAAGTGTTTTCCTTTCCCTCTCTCGCGTGTGATATGTTGAGAGGTGTTTTCCGTCCCTCTCTCGCGTGTGATATGCTGAAAGGTGCTCACTTTCCCTCTCTCGTGTGTGATACGTTGAGAGGTGTTTCCTTTCCCTCTCTCACGTGTGATACGCTGAGCGGTGTTTCATTTCCCTCTCTCACGTATGATACGCTGAGAGGTGTTTCCTTTCCCTCTCTTGTGTGTGATACGCTGAGAGGGGTTTCCCTTTCCTCTCTCGTGTGTGATACGCTGAGAGGTGTTTTTCTTTCCCTCTCTCGCGTGTGATACGCTGACAGGTGTTTCCCTTCCCTCTCTCGCGTGTGATACGCTGAGAGGTGTTTTCTTTCCATCTCTTGCATGTGATACGCTGAGAGGTGTTTCCTTTCCCTCTCTCGCGTGTGGTACACTGAGAGGTGTTTATTTCCCTCTCTCGTGCGTGATACACTGAGAGGTGTTTCCTTTCCCTCTCTCACATGTGATACACTAAGAGGTGCTTTTGTTTCCCTCTCTCACGTGTGATACGCTGAGAGGGGTTTCTCTTCCCTCTCTCGCGTGTGATACACTAAGAGGTGTTTTTCATTCCCTCTCTCGCGTGTGATACATTAAGAGGTATTTTTCTTTCCCTCTCTCGTGTGTGATATGCTGAGAGGTGTTTCCCTTCCCTCTCTCGCGTGTGATACACTGAGAGGTGTTCCCTTTTCCTCTCTCGCGTGTGACACGCTGAGAGGTGTTTTCTTTCCCTCTCTTGCTTGTGATATGCTGAGAGGTGTTTCCTTTCCCTCTCTCGCGTGTGATACACTAAGAGGTGTTTCTTTCCCTCTTTCGTGTGTGATACGCTGAGAGGTGCTTCTGTTTCCCTCTCCCGCGTGTGATATGCTGAGAGGTGTTTCTTCCCTCTCTTACGTGTGATACGTTGAGAGGTGTTTCCCTTCCCTCTCTCGCGTGTAATACGCTAAGAGGTGTTTTTCTTCCTTCTCGCGCGTGATACGCTAATACGTGCTTTCATTTTCCCTCTCGCGTGTGATACGCTAAGAGGTGCTTTCCTTTTGCTTCTCGCGTGTGATACTGTAACAAGCCCGCGGGGGACCTCGCTACAGCTCGGACTCGATTTTGTAGTCACGGTTCGTAATCTGAACCAAAGAGTCCAAATCCGGCAAATCGTTTTTGAGAAAACAGATTTTTTTAAAAGAAGTGCCAAACATGGACTGCTTTGCCAGATACAGAGTCGCCACCTAAATATTTTATTTTGGGAAATTTAGGAAACCCTGACTCGGTGCCAAAAGGCCACGTGTCCGTCATCACCAAAGTTGCCTCGGCTCGGGAACTTGGGTACGATTGGGGAAGGTCACTTCGTGAGCACCCCCGCTCGCCCGGTCATAGACCGGCCTCTACTAACCATGATATCAATTTTTGAAAACTTTGTGTGTCCTTAATCCGGTTATTAGCCTAGGTTACTATGTGATGCGCACAGCATACAAGTATAGACCGGGTCGCCTGAATTGGAACGAAACATTTCATGTTTGTTTTTGTTTGAAAATGGTTTGATGGTGCTACTCGCAAGTAGGCTAAGTCGTGGATTTGCCACCCTCGGGTGGGCTTAGGAAAACATGATCTTGCCACTATCTAATGGGCTTAAAACACACATTTGATGAATTATTCCAATCCAAGTAACCCAACCTTCACCCACAGGCATTCAGGCAGATATATTACATAAGCATTTAGCCTCATGGTAAGCATGCTATTCATGGCAGTCACTCACACGCATGCAAGGATGCTAAAGCATAAAACTCACCGAGTACTCCAAACTAAAAAAAAGAAGTTTATTAGAAATCATGCATGATCCTAAATATACAGAAATGCCTAATGCAACACATGCAAAAATGCAACTATAGCAGGCTCGGCTATTCTAAACATGGCATATGGAATGCTACAGCTATCATGTATTCAACTTGGAAATTGAAATACTATGCAGTTAGTATGGTGCGCCGAGCCCGGTGCATGCGAAACAGATGAATGAATGCAAACATGCTATCATACTGTATGCTAATTGAAATATGCCCTAATCTAAACATCATAAGCGGAGAAATAAAAGGGAGAAAGTCGTGGGGTTGGAAGACATGCAACACACACACGCACAATTATTACAGCATTGCCCTCGCACAGAGGGTCCGAATAAATAATACAGTCCCAAATAAAAGAATATTACAGCCCGAATATTACAGTCCGAATAATGTACAAATTCCTAATTAATTAACAAATCAACTAAGGAAATAAATAAAACTGGCATGCAAGCCAGGGACTGCCTTGCTTCTGATGGGTGATGCATGTCCGGGTTGTCTTGCGCGGAAATCCACCGGAATGCCCCAATTAGCCTCTGTTTACACCTGTTCTTGAAATGCGTGCCAAGCCCCAAAAGGTTGCTGATTCTTTGTTTTGCTGCAACAGAGAGCAGGAAAGGGGCATAGCAATGTATTTGCATAGATATATGCATGTCTCGATCCTCGTGCCACCAATCACGCATACCGAGGCATGATGGCCGAGGAGTCGAAATGCACAACTCAATATAGAATGAATGCACATGAAACTACAGCTAAAACCTAACTCCATCATGGATAATCCGGAGTGTCGGTGACTGGGGAATTGAAACACATTCCGTCACTCGGAGTACGAAATGTACCTCGTTTCCCGTGCCCGGGCTAACTCCTATTCCGGACACGATGCAATATGCATGATATGCATGAAATGCGACTAAGATACAACCTAGTATGCACAATGCTATGAAAATGATATGCCTCGAAATGCGTGCACACGGGTACGCAAACCGAGAAAATGACAGAATGCAATCTAAGATACAACCTAGTATGCACTGTGCTATGAAAATG
Source organism: Camellia sinensis (assembly GCF_055761805.1). Lineage (NCBI taxonomy): Eukaryota > Viridiplantae > Streptophyta > Magnoliopsida > Ericales > Theaceae > Camellia > Camellia sinensis. Next base: position 38,764,170 of record NC_138961.1, on the reverse strand, counting down.
AGATGCCTCAAAATGCGTGCACACGAGCACGCAAACCGAGAAAATGACAGAATGTGATCTAAGATACAACCTAATATGCACTATGCTATGAAAATGAGATGCCTCGAAGTGCGTGCACACGGGCACGCAAACCGAGAAAATGACAGAATGCAATGTAAATGAGATGCCTCGAAGTGCGTGCACACGGGCACGCAAACCGAGAAAATGACATACGCAATGTAAATGACATGGAAATATGATATGGGCTTACACTAACATGAGAGAGCCTCAGCCACACTCACATAAGAGGCCGGCGGATAAAAATGAAGTGCCTCGAAATGCGTGCACACAGGCACGCAAACCGAGGCAATGGCAGAATGCGATGTAATGACATGAAAACATGATATGGGCTTATACCAACATGAGTGAGCCGCAGCCACACTCACATAGGATGCCGACGGATAAAAATGAAATGCCTCGAAATGCGTGCACACGGGCACGCAAACCGAGGTAATGGCAAAATGCGATATAATGACATGAAATGAGTAGAAATCATTCTAATTGAATTTCGGCACTAAGATATGGGGGAAAACAGTCCCGAAATGAGGCGAAATGGCACCAAATGCATGGAATTGTCCCGAAATGCAAAATTAGGCACCCGAAATGGCCTATAGCTATACCAAACATGCATAATTGGCACATGGAATGAAAATACAGAAGCAAGGCAGCCCCAAAATAAGCATTTTACTAGTACAAAACAAGGCCAAACAGCAAGCAAAGATAGGGCAAAATTAGCATGCGAAAATGGCCCTAAACATGGGATTAAGAAGCAACTCATAGCTGCTGTCCTCAAACAGGTTAGGACCCTTCAATAACATTGAAGAGGGACCAAAAATAAGCACTTTCACAGAACTGTAAAAACCTCAAAAACAAACATAGATAAGGCTAAATTTTTATGCAAGAAAACGGACCAAAAGGTGGCCAAAGAGGCAAGTGGTATATTCACAGCCCAAATTGAAAAATTCCCTTCTACAACATTGAAGAGGGACCAAAAATAAGCATGTTTACAGAACTGTAAAAACCCAGAAACAGTATACAAACATGCTAGAAATGCAATGCAAAATAAGGCTCAAAAGAGGCTATAACATGAGGTATGCAAAATATTCCACAAACGGCCAAAGACCCTTAATGAGACATGTAGAATGGGCCAAAATAAGACTATTTTCAGAACTGTAAAATGGCCAAAAACCAAAGCATGATAGGCTAACAAAACATGCAAAAATGGGAACCGAAAGTGAGATATAACATGAAGTGGCATATGGAGGTCCCAAACCATGAAAGACCCTAAACAAAACATGAAGAATGGACCAAAATGAGACTATTTTCAGAACTGTAAAATGGCCAAAAACCAAAGCATGATAGGCTTCCATAGCATGCAAAAATGGGACCAAAAGGGGAGTATAAAGGCAAGTATAACATGGAGATCCCAAAAAGTGTTGAGCCCTTCTTCAATGTCGAAGAGGGGCTCAAAATAAGCCTATTTACAGTTTATGTCATGCTCCAAAACAAATTACACACGAGCTAAAAAAATCATGCAAGAAAACGGTATTTACGAAGGGTATTGAAGCAAGTGGCATATGGAGGGCTCAAACAGGGTTGAGCCCTTAATGAGACATAAAAATGAGCTCAAAAAAAAGGTACTTTCAGTTTTGGTCGGACCTCAAATGTATAAGAAGGAGAGGCTAAGAAATATTGCAAAGAAAAGCTCAAAAAAGAGAAAATGGCAACTCACCTTTGGAGACAAGTCTTTTGTTGCTTCTTGGACCAATTTGCAGCTCCTTTAGCCTTTGAGAAGCCCTCCTTGTTGCTGGAAATGAAGTGGTGATGGTAGAGCTTGGAGGTGATGAAGAAAACAAGGTGTAGGACTTAAGGTTTTTTAGGAAAATGAGAAGGATGGAGGGAGATATGGATCTTGAGGCTTGAAGAACAAATTTTCTAACCTCCAAATGTGATGCCACCAGCTGGTTATATGGACAAAAAGAGGGTGTAAAGGTGGGGCAAAAAGGAGGTAAGCTTTCCCCCACAAAATATCCCCCGGATTGGGATATTTTCTGGGGGAAACAGCTGCACAGCTGTAAAGTGCAAGTTGAGAGGAAGCAGGCCGGCCCCTTACTTTTGCTGCAGGGGGCCGGCCAGCCACCCCCCCTAGCCGGCCAGCTAGGGGTCAAAAGGGTCAAGTATAATTAGTGGTCGGCCACCACATATTGGTGGCCTTCCAGGTCTCCTCTTCACAATCCCGTGGTTCGAATTTGGAAATTCTAAAACAGGAGAGAGAACAAGCCATTTTGAGGAGGGGTTCAAAAGGGTCAAAAGGAATTAATGGCCGGCCATATGATATTAGGATCCTCCCATGTGTGTACAACACAAATATGTGGTTTGGGGTTGAAGAAAGTAGCTCCAAGGTGTTCAACATTAGCCCGGAAGGAGGGGTTCAAAAGGGTCAGGTGGAATTACTGGCTGGCCACCAACTTTTAGGGTCCTCCCATGTGTGTACATCACAAATATGTGGTTTGGGGTTGAAGAAAGTAGCTCCAAGGTGTTCAACATTGGCTCGGAAGTGCGAAAAGCGGGTGTCGGAGGGTGAAAATGGAATATAACTGGTTGCCAAGATAATTGCTGGCCTCCCACCCTCCAGTGACCTCCCTGGTGATAAAACAGAGGCACCTGCCAAAAATGAACAAGAACCGATGCAAAACGAACCCTCGGGGGCCAAAACACGTAGTTTGGGGTCTCGAAAATGGGCTGCCAAGCACCGAAAGTGGCGTTCGGCCACGAAGTGGGTTTCTCAGACCCCAATGTCCCTCAAAAGGGAGTAAATAGGAGGTATGCCAAATTTTAGAGCAAACGGAGATGTTTAAGCGGTCCCGAACCGAGGCACACGGCCTGGTAGCTCCGAAAACCGGGAACCGGGCTCCGAAATGAGCAAAATGGCCTGCGGCCACCAAATGTAGCCCACGGCCACTGAGAGATGGTCTACGGGACCTCTCCCTCCCCTCAGGAAAAGAAACTGAGAAAACCGAGTCTGGTTCGCAAACCGAGACAAGGCACAGAAGAGGGTTCGAAAATCCGGAGGCAGGGCTCACGATCGCGACTCTGGAACTTCTGAACGAGCATATTATGTAATATCACCAAGCGCTCAATCGGTGACGTCTGAGTCTTAAGGTCGGTCAAAAATGGGGTGTCTACAGTTGCCCCTCTTTGACAGAACTCGGAAGTCACAAGTGACGGGAGTGAATGTCAAAGCCCAGAGATGACCCATTTTTGACAAGGCCGAAGACTTAGACAAACATACAAGATAAACAGAGATGTGCCTGCAGGCATGCCCGCAGGCAAAGGGGGGCAAAATGCAAAACGATATGCAATAAGATTTTGAAGATTGGACTTATACGCTACGCGAAGCCGGTTTTGAAAGTTGGACTTATACGCTACGCGAAGCCGGTTTGAAAGTTGGACTTATACGCTACGCGAAGCCGGTTTTGAAAGTTGAGGATTCATGCAATGCACTGCAATGTAGTGGCTAAAATGCAATGTAATAGCTAAGAGGTAAAGGTACCTTACAGGGGCAATTGGCAATGACTTACCTCATGCTGCTGGGGATCTTTCGCTTCTTCTTGGTTGAACTGCAGGTACTACTTTTCTCCCTGACCAAGGTCGCAGCTTTCCCTATTCTCCAACAGGGTGACAGACTAGGTTGGTTCAGTATCCAGAATTGAGGTGCGTACACGCTATCTCAACCTATGGGGCTTCCATACAGATTTCAAGCCGAGGACACGCCTCTGGGTATTTAAACCAGACTTTAGTCTCGGAAATCCCGAACCTTTGCGTTCTAGGCATGAGCCATCCGAACTCTAGTTTCCACCGTCGCAGTTGGTCTCCTAGGAACTCACCGCGAACACAGGCAGGTGGCTATACCAGACCACCAGAATTCGTTCGGGCACGACAAACACCAAAAGAATTGCACCTTTAGAGGATTTAAGGTCTCCTAGACCAGGGAGTGCACAAGACAGTACGATGCAGAGTGAATGCACAAAACAGTGCTAAACAGATAAGGTGCGCGAGATAGCGCGATACAATGCACTAACAAGTACAGGTGAGATGCGCAAGATAGCGCGATGGAATGCATGCAAAATGCAAGTAAGGTGCACAAAACAGTGCAATGCGCAAGAAAGCGCGAGTGATTTGAAATGCACAGGACAGTATGATACGCTAAACAGCGCGATTGATTTGAAATGCACTAAACAGTGTGATACGCTAAACAGCGCGATTGAAATGCACTAAACAGTGCGATACGCTGAACAGCGCGATTGAAATGCACTAAACAGTGCGATACACTAAACAGTGCGATACGCTAAACAGCGCGATTGATTTTGAAATGCACTAGACAGTGCGATACGCTAAACAGCGCGATTGAAATGCACTAAACAGTGCGATACGCTAAACAGCGCGATTGAAATGCACTAAACAGTGCGATACGCTAAACAGCGCGATTGATTTTGCAATGCACTAGACAGTGCGATACGCTAAACAGCGCGATTGAAATGCACTAAACAGTGTGATACGCTAAACAGCGCGATTGAAATGCACTAAACAGTGCGATACGCTAAACAGCGCGATTGAAATGCACTAAACAGTGCGATACGCTAAACAGCACGATTGATTTTGAAATGCACTAGACAGTGCGAGTGATGCATGTTCTATGCAAATGAGGTGCATTTTCTACGGAAGTATGGAAGAGTGCATTTTCTATGCAAAAGATACGAGCATTTTCTATGCAAGAAACAGGAGCATATTCTATGCAATATTGAAAGCAAATTCTATGCAGAATCGAAAGTAGGCATATTCTATGCATGAATCATAACGATGTGCGGAACGCATGCAACAACAGTGTATATGAAAATTCACATTCTATGTAGTAGAGGAGTATCAAATATATACTCTGGTGCCTCTGATTTACCTCTTAGAGGACTTTGCAACACACTCAGCTCAAAAAGGGCACACCCTGTTCATATTGGCGGGAGATAACATCTGCTGCTGCTGCTTTAATTGCCGTTCTGGCTTGAAGCATGCTTAAGCTTGGAGTAGAGGCACGCTCATTCTTCAGGGCACTGGCAAGGCCTGAAGAGGTACATATGGAATGCAATCTCAGAATTTTCTGAAGGTGAAACACACTCAGATGCTCAAAATTTTCCCTATTTTCTTTTGCTTCGTAGTCCGGAACTTATATAGCTTCAGATAGGTCCTTGTTTTGCTGTTCTGATATGACTTGGGCTGAACCCATGCGGTTTTATGAAAGAATGAATCTTGTTTTGCACAGATGTGGAGAACGGCACGGCACTCGGAGCACAAAACGATTTTATTTTGAAATTGATAAATGAGCTCTTGACCGGGTATCGAGCCTACGACTGAACACAGCAAGACAACCCAACACGGAAATAAAAGGCACACAACCTAGACACATCGGGTAACACTCGAAACGACTCAAAACAAGAATCGAGATAAAACAAAAAGACACGACACTCAGACGTGCTCAGGGAGCCTGTTTCACCGGGTAGTGTTTCCCACCCTCTCTCGTTTGTGATCCTCGCATCCCTCGGCCCTCAAGCTCTATTTTTCTGAAAAAGCCCTTTTCTCACTTTTTCTCTCATCGCACATCTCTCTATTCTTCATTCTCTCATTTTTTTTATCCCTCCCCTGGGTAGTTGATGGATGAACAGCAAATTGTGGGCTCGCGCCCCTAGCGTTCTGCTAGATTCTCTTCTTCTGCTCACAATAGTGGACTTTCTCCCACGGAAAGGTTGCGCTACAACTGGGTGTGTAGCAAATCTGCAGCTAACATCAGTTGATGATGCTTTGCTGGGGAGTTTGGACGTGATAAGATCTGTCTAGATGATGGAGTGGAATATCTTGCCCCATTCCGGTTCGTGCTTCGCACTTGGCTTGATACCTCGCAGCTTGGAGGGTGAGAGAGCTTTCAGCCCTTCCGCTGTCGCCTTTAGTTGTGCCTTTTCTGGCAGGTAGAGTGCCCTTCTTGGCAAGTATGGCGCCTTTTTTGGCATGTATGTTGACAATGGGGAAAAGACAGAACATCTGACTCAACTGTACCCCTAGTTCATCATTTTGACCATTTTTTAGTTTTAGTTTTCTCCTAAAACAAAATTTTGACCAAAATGAGAGTTAGATTAACATACTTGTTCAATTTTCTGATTTAAAATCATACAAGTTAGGCAGTGAGCACTGAGAGTTTTCCTTTTTTGGGTCCAAGAAATGGTCCATTTTTGAAAATGGAATACTTTTCGAGAAGATTAGTCAACCTCAGTAAAAATTCTCAAAAACTATTTTCGCAAACGACCACTGCTCAACGAGCATGGGACCTACTCCTGAGATGCGTAACCTCGGATCCATGGCAATGGAAAATTGCCCCTTGTCTGAAGGAGACTGCATGGCAACGGAATGTTGCCCCTTGTTTGAAATGACACTGCGGCGTTCTGAATGGCAACGGAAAGTTGCCCCTTGTTTGGATAGCACCGCAGCGCATTGAATGGCAACGGAAAGTTGCCCCTTGTTTGAATGACACCGCGGTGCATTGAATGGCAACGGAAAGTTGCCCCTTGTCTGAATGGCACCGTAGTGTATTGTAGTCAGTCCTCAGAGCGACGAATGCAACCAGACTCTCAGATATAGAGAAGGCAAAGATTATCAGAACCATTACATGGACATGATTGAGTTTGAAGTGTTTTACGGCTGGACTTCAGAATGAAGTTGCTTACGTATCCCAAAGATGGGAATCAAGCCTCACGTAGTTCGGGGTTAAGGTACACTCGGGTATTAACCTCTCCTTTTTAGGCTCTAACTTTTGCCAAGGCGCTCGTTGCGGGTTTTCGACCTTGCGAGCTTTGTTCTTCTTTTCTTTTCAATTCTTTTCATTTCTTTTTCCTTTTTTGATTTTTTCGTTCTTTTCTTTGCATCTTTCTTTTTTGTTCTCTTTTTTTTCTTTTTGCATTTTTTGCTTCTTTTTTTTTTGTATTTTTCTCTTGCTCTAACTTTTGCCTGGGTCGCCCTTCCGGGTTTTCGGCCCAGCGAGCCTCTCAAGGGTAAAAGTATAACAAGTCCATGCCAAATGGTTTTGAGATCCTGGAGTCATCTGAATCCAGGAGAATGGCTGCTGCTTTGCTTTGTAAGCTTCTTCTGATGAGATCTGATCTTCTTGACCTGACTTTGGTGCCTCTTGTTCGAGGGCTGCTTCAAATCTAGCCACACAGGCCTCACATCGTAGTTGACCGTCGAACCTTCTGATTTCAAGTTCAGGGTTTGGAAGCGAAGGGGTTGAGTCTCGAGGCTGAGAGCGATCCTAGGCTGCACAATCTCAAGAGCGATTCCACACAGGTCTTCGCAAGACCGCACAAAACATTTTGTTTTTGAAAGTTTTTAAGAAAGCGACAAATCGCTCGCGCTGAAGGTAGTGTGAAACCAGTCTGGATCAAGCCAGGGTCCTTCTCAGTACTCACACTAACAAGCATGATTTCATTCATTAAGGGCTTAGCATGCCTCTCTTTCTCTCAAATGATCAAAGTTTTGCAAATCCCGAGGAATTCCTTCCTCTTCGTTTTCACCGCAGTGTTCAAAAAGTTTTGAAAAACTTAGGTTAAATGCAATGATTTTGGGGTGCAGAAGAGAGCAGGTGGAATGTACTGCCATTTCATTCAGATTCCGTCACAACTAGCACACGGCAGAAGGGAACATAGAAGTGCAAAAAATACTGCTGTTTCATTCAAATCTGTTGGTACAACTGGCTCCCTAGCAGAAACAGACTCAAAACAAAACGAAAAGACAAACACAAAACAAAATGGTGACGCCCGAGGTAACACCCCCCGGAATCACCCGACTCCTGTACAACAGGACTAACTCGATACAACAAGACAGATCCAAAATAAAAAGAGACTGACTCAAAACAAAAAGACAGACTCAAAACAAAACAACAAGACTGACCCAATACCCGAGTCGGAAACCGGCATTCGCCAATGCTCAAAACAGTGCATGCCATCCACCATATCTGGAGTAAACTGAGCGCTGCCCGCAGGTGGTTCATCCCTCCAATCATATCACATTATCCCCTACAAATTCACTGATCAAGTGCCGATAGACTTTGCAGGACCTGGTGCGGGGATGACCCCATTGTCAAATAGATCCTGTACTTCATGGCGAAGACGGAAGCAGGCGTTGGTAGTATGGCCAGTTTGTTGATGGTACGCGCAGTACTGGGTAGTATCATGTGTAGCCGGAAGAGGATTCGGGAGAGGCCGAGGCTCAAGGGGTTTGAGATGGCCTTGTCCAACAAGGATTTGGAGAGCTTTGGACAGAGGCATATAGAGGGCATGGAAGACCCTCCGACCTCGGGGTTGGTATTTCAAGGTTTGTGGATTTTTGCTGGACGCACCAGCAGGGGGATTAGCAGGTGTTGGCCTAGTTTGGTGATCTCTTCCGAGTGGAGGATTAGAGATAACAGGATCGTCTCTGGTATGATAGCCCTTCCCCCGATGTTCCTTCTGATTCGGACTGCCTCCAACCTGAGTAGCGAAAGTGTCATCCACAGCTTTTGTAACAACTGCGAGGACTTGCTCTTTGTTCAGCCCCTCGGCTTTCAAAGCCTCAACAGCCAACAGAAGATGTTCATTGGGATCCATGTCCGCCCCTATCTTGTTCCTCCCACTCACCTCCATTCTGCCAAGGGATTGGCTTTCCTCAAATGCAGCCTGTCCCAACATCGGGGAGTCTCTTGGCATGAAGTTCCTGGTATGTGGTGTGGTGGATGATGGAGCCAATGTCCCGGAGGCCAAATCCGTCACGGTTTTTTGAAGATCTTTAATCATTCCCATCAACTCAGAAGTAGTGGGTTCACGGGTTTGAAATGGTTGAGGTTCGGGTGTACCCATCATGCATAAGTCCATGCTTTCTGGGATAAACACCTCAGGCTTGGGTAGATGGGCCAGGGTGATGTATATGCTGGGGTCAAAGGTGGATGGCAGTATGTGGATGTGATTGAGGTAGGCAGGAGATGTTTGGTCATTGGGGTCTGAAGGTGGAGCTATCGTCCGGTTGTTGATGAGATTTTGGATCTCATGACGAAGGCGGTAGCAACGGTCGGTGCCATGACCGCGCTGCTGATGGTACACACAATACTTGGCGGGGTTATGTCTGGCTGGGAGTGGGTTGGGAAGAGGTTGAGGATCGAGGGGTTTGAGATGCCCTTTTTCCATCAAGGCTTTTAGTGTGCTAGTCAGGCTCATATAGAGGGGGGTGAAAGTTCTACCCTGAGTTCGGGCTGGGCTAGCTGTTTGTAGGCTCGGTTTGGCAAAAGGGTCGGCTGTGGCGACCGTATTGATTTCGGTGGGTTTGGGAATAGCGCTACTACCAGCGTTGGTACTCCTTGAAATCACCTTCCTTGTCAGTTCCCTTGTCCTGGGAATGATCCCGCTGTTGAACGCATTCTCGACTTGAACCCCCAGTTCATGCAAACTTTTGAAAGTGAATAGTGGAGCGACTATCAACTTTTGCAACATATCATGCTCGAGGTTTCGGACCATCATCTGCACTTGATCCTTCTCAGAAGGGCGACGATCTGTCATTTGTGCTGCCTTTGCTCTCCACCTTGCTATGAATTCCACAAAAGGCTCTGTTGGGTTTTGGCGAGTTGCTTCAAGCTCTTGGATGGTCATTTCAACTTGGGTATTGTAGGAATACTGATCGACAAAGGCCTCAGCCAGTTCTTCCCAGTTTTGCTTCACTGTATCCTCCAATTTGGTATACCAAGTGGCTGCCACACCCGACAGGGTTCTTCCATACAAAGAGAGTTTCTGTGGCTTAGTCAGACCCATCGGTTTCAGGACATCTAAGAAAACTCGGATATGTACCATTGGATCTCCAGACCCGTCGAAACGGTCGATATATGGCATTTTGAATCTGTCTGGGAGCCGGATGGAAGCCTCGGTGTGCCCATCCTCAATGCCAGGAATGGAGTTAAGGCCTTGTGCCCTTTTGAATTGCTTCTCAAGGTTTGCAATTTTCACTGCAGTCGGATTGAACTCATCAACATGAAAGGGTTGAGTTTTCTCATTAGGCTGCACCAGGGGTCTGAGCACCTGAGCTTGAGCCAACCCTTCTCGAGGATTCAGACACTGCAAGTCTTCAACTGGCAGAATTGGGTCAAAGTTCGGCTGGGGTCCCAAAGCTGGATGTGAGGTAGATGCCCCAGATGGGCGCTGCGTTTCAATACTGGTCTCAGCTTGCATCGCAGTTCCCCGATTTAGCGCTGCTGTCACGGCTGCGAATTCTTCCGAACCTTGTGCCATCACGGTCTGCTGAGTCTGAACAAAAGTGATGTGACTGGCGACTGACGGATTAGATGAACAGATGAGCCCTGACCGACTTTTCTTTACCTTGCCGCAGCGAAAGAACACTGGTTGCCCTTGAATTGAATTTCTGCCCTAACAAAGTCTAATCAGCACAAGTTCGATGAACCTCAGGGGATATCGGAGCCTTCTGAAGCTATGGTTCCCAGACTACCTTGCAAAAGAGAAAATAGACAGCATCTCAGCCTGATTCCACCTGAATAGATATGAGCCTATTTGAATGAGTGTGCTCTCTACTGAATTCTGCCCCAAAATTCGGCCTCAAAATCTGAGTCTGATACCCACGGGTAAAGCTGACTCCCAAATACTGATAGTAATGCCCGCAGGCCTGATGCCAAAATTCGCAAACTGGTGCCCGCAGGCCTGACGCCCAAACTCATACACTGATACATGCATTCCTGTAGAGACGCACTCTAAAGCACATAACAGATAAGTGAGAGCCAAAACACCCCTATGTTAGGATAAGGTTTCCCTGTCCTATTTTGTCAGGAGCTAGGGTTTCATTACGCACACAGCGGCTTCAAACAACCTATAAACGGGTAAGCAACCTGTCCTAGTTTGGAATGGTCACTATGGATCCGAATATGCACTAGGTCGAATGGTCAAAGAGGGTGCCCCGGTAAAACCGGGGTTTGTGTTCCCATACTGGCAGAGCCCACAACCGGTCAGCCTTATGGTCATGCCTTGACAAGACAAGCCTCCGGTAAACCGTTCAGGAATAGCAGATGGCAAACACGGTGTCCTAGGCACACCAATGCAAATGTAATGCAAAGAAACACACAAGTGTAGTCAAAAACAGATATCATGAGTTCGAGTCAAGTTCTCTAAATCCCCAGTGGAGTCGCCAGAAACTGTAACAAGCCCGCGGGGGACCTCGCTACAGCTCGGACTCGATTTTGTAGTCACGGTTCGTAATCTGAACCAAAGAGTCCAAATCCGGCAAATCGTTTTTGAGAAAACAGATTTTTTTGAAAGAAGTGCCAAACATGGACTGCTTTGCCAGATACAGAGTCGCCACCTAAATATTTTATTTTGGGAAATTTAGAAAACCCTGACTCGGTGCCAAAAGGCCACGTGTCCGTCATCACCAAAGTTGCCTCGGCTCGGGAACTTGGGTACGATTGGGGAAGGTCACTTCGTGAGCACCCCCGCTCGCCCGGTCATAGACCGGCCTCTACTAACCATGATATCAATTTTTGAAAACTTTGTGTGTCCTTAATCCGGTTATTAGCCTAGGTTACTATGTGATGCGCACAGCATACAAGTATAGACCGGGTCGCCTGAATTGGAACGAAACATTTCATGTTTGTTTTTGTTTGAAAATGGTTTGATGGTGCTACTCGCAAGTAGGCTAAGTCGTGGATTTGCCACCCTCGGGTGGGCTTAGGAAAACATGATCTTGCCACTATCTAATGGGCTTAAAACACACATTTGATGAATTATTCCAATCCAAGTAACCCAACCTTCACCCACAGGCATTCAGGCAGATATATTACATAAGCATTTAGCCTCATGGTAAGCATGCTATTCATGGCAGTCACTCACACGCATGCAAGGATGCTAAAGCATAAAACTCACCGAGTACTCCAAACTAAGAAAAAGAAGTTTATTAGAAATCATGCATGATCCTAAATATACAGAAATGCCTAATGCAACACATGCAAAAATGCAACTATAGCAGGCTCGGCTATTCTAAACATGGCATATGGAATGCTACAGCTATCATGTATTCAACTTGGAAATTGAAATGCAGTTAGTATGGTGCGCCGAGCCCGGTGCATGCGAAACAGATGAATGAATGCAAACATGCTATCATACTGTATGCTAATTGAAATATGCCCTAATCTAAACATCATAAGCGGATAAATAAAAGGGAGAAAGACGTGGGGTTGGAAGACATGCAACACACACACGCACACTTATTACAGCATTGCCCTCGCACAGAGGGTCCGAATAAATAATACAGTCCCAAATAAAAGAATATTACAGCCCGAATATTACAGTCCGAATAATGTACAAATTCCTAATTAATTAACAAATCAACTAAGGAAATAAATAAAACTGGCATGCAAGCCAGGGACTGCCTTGCTTCTGATGGGTGATGCATGTCCAGGTTGTCTTGCGCGGAAATCCACCGGAATGCCCCAATTAGCCTCTGTTTACACCTGTTCTTTAAATGCGTGCCAAGCCCCAAAAGGTTGCTGATTCTTTGTTTTGCTGCAACAGAGAGCAGGAAAGGGGCATAGTAATGTATTTGCATAGATATATGCATGTCTCGATCCTCGTGCCACCAATCACGCATACCGAGGCATGATGGCCGAGGAGTCGAAATGCACAACTCAATATAGAATGAATGCACATGAAACTACAGCTAAAACCTAACTCCATCATGGATAATCCGGAGTGTCGGTGACTGGGGAATTGAAACACATTCCGTCACTCGGAGTACGAAATGTACCTCGTTTCCCGTGCCCGGGCTAACTCCTATTCCGGACACGATGCAATGTGCATGATATGCATGAAATGCGACTAAGATACAACCTAGTATGCACAATGCTATGAAAATGATATGCCTCGAAATGCGTGCACACGGGTACGCAAATCGAGAAAATGACAGAATGCAATCTAAGATACAACCTAGTATGCACTGTGCTATGAAAATGAGATGCCTCGAAATGCGTGCACACGGGCACGCAAACTGAGAAAATGACAGAATGTGATCTAAGATACAACCTAATATGCACTATGCTATGAAAATGAGATGCCTCGAAGTGCGTGCACACGGGCACGCAAACCGAGAAAATGACAGAATGCAATGTAAATGAGATGCCTCGAAGTGCGTGCACACGGGCACGCAAACCGAGAAAATGACATACGCAATGTAAATGACATGGAAATATGATATGGGCTTACACTAACATGAGAGAGCCTCAGCCACACTCACATAAGAGGCCGGCGGATAAAAATGAAGTGCCTCGAAATGCGTGCACACAGGCACGCAAACCGAGGCAATGGCAGAATGCGATGTAATGACATGAAAACATGATATGGGCTTATACCAACATGAGTGAGCCGCAGCCACACTCACATAGGATGCCGACGGATAAAAATGAAGTGCCTCGAAATGCGTGCACACGGGCACGCAAACCGAGGTGATGGCAAAATGCGATATAATGACATGAAATGAGTAGAAATCATTCTAATTGAATTTCGGCACTAAGATATGGGGGAAAACAGTCCCGAAATGAGGCGAAATGGCACCAAATGCATGGAATTGTCCCGAAATGCAAAATTAGGCACCCGAAATGGCCTATAGCTATACCAAACATGCATAATTGGCACATGGAATGAAAATACAGAAGCAAGGCAGCCCCAAAATAAGCATTTTACTAGTACAAAACAAGGCCAAACAGCAAGCAAAGATAGGGCAAAATTAGCATGCGAAAATGGCCCTAAACATGGGATTAAGAAGCAACTCATAGCTGCTGTCCTCAAACAGGTTAGGACCCTTCAATAACATTGAAGAGGGACCAAAAATAAGCACTTTCACAGAACTGTAAAAACCTCAAAAACAAACATAGATAAGGCTAAATTTTTATGCAAGAAAACGGACCAAAAGGTGGCCAAAGAGGCAAGTGGTATATTCACAGCCCAAATTGAAAAATTCCCTTCTACAACATTGAAGAGGGACCAAAAATAAGCATGTTTACAGAACTGTAAAAACCCAGAAACAGTATACAAACATGCTAGAAATGCAATGCAAAATAAGGCTCAAAAGAGGCTATAACATGAGGTATGCAAAATATTCCACAAACGGCCAAAGACCCTTAATGAGACATGTAGAATGGGCCAAAATAAGACTATTTTCAGAACTGTAAAATGGCCAAAAACCAAAGCATGATAGGCTAACAAAACATGCAAAAATGGGAACCGAAAGTGAGATATAACATGAAGTGGCATATGGAGGTCCCAAACCATGAAAGACCCTAAACAAAACATGAAGAATGGACCAAAATGAGACTATTTTCAGAACTGTAAAATGGCCAAAAACCAAAGCATGATAGGCTTCCATAGCATGCAAAAATGGGACCAAAAGGGGAGTATAAAGGCAAGTATAACATGGAGGTCCCAAAAAGTGTTGAGCCCTTCTTCAATGTTGAAGAGGGGCTCAAAATAAGCCTATTTACAGTTTATTTCATGCTCCAAAACAAATTACACACGAGCTAAAAAAATCATGCAAGAAAACGGTATTTACGAAGGGTATTGAAGCAAGTGGCATATGGAGGGCTCAAACAGGGTTGATCCCTTAATGAGACATGAAAATGAGCTAAAAAAAAAGGTACTTTCAGTTTTGGTCGGAGCTCAAATGTATAAGAAGGAGAGGCTAAGAAATATTGCAAAGAAAAGCTCAAAAAAGAGAAAATGGCAACTCACCTTTGGAGACAAGTCTTTTGTTGCTTCTTGGACCAATTTGCAGCTCCTTTAGCCTTTGAGAAGCCCTCCTTGTTGCTGGAAATGAAGTGGTGATGGTAGAGCTTGGAGGTGATGAAGAAAACAAGGTGTAGGACTTAAGGTTTTTTAGGAAAATGAGAAGGATGGAGGGAGATATGGATCTTGAGGCTTGAAGAACAAATTTTCTAACCTCCAAATGTGATGCCACCAGCTGGTTATATGGACAAAAAGAGGGTGTAAAGGTGGGGCAAAAAGGAGGTAAGCTTTCCCCCACAAAATATCCCCCGGATTGGGATATTTTCTGGGGGAAACAGCTGCACAGCTGTAAAGTGCAAGTTGAGAGGAAGCAGGCCGGCCCCTTACTTTTGCTGCAGGTGGCCGGCCAACCACCCCCCCTAGCCGGCCAGCTAGGGGTCAAAAGGGTCAAGTATAATCAGTGGCCGGCCACCACATATTGGTGGCCTCCCAGGTCTCCTCTTCACAACCACGTGGTTCGAATTTGGAAATTCTAAAACAGGAGAGAGAACAAGCCATTTTGAGGAGGGGTTCAAAAGGGTCAGAAGGAATTAATGGCCGGCCATATGATATTAGGATCCTCCCATGTGTGTACAACACAAATATGTGGTTTGGGGTTGAAGAAAGTAGCTCCAAGGTGTTCAACATTAGCCCGGAAGGAGGGGTTCAAAAGGGTCAGGTGGAATTACTGGCCGGCCACCAACTTTTAGGGTCCTCCCATGTGTGTACATCACAAATATGTGGTTTGGGGTTGAAGAAAGTAGCTCCAAGGTGTTCAACATTGGCTCGGAAGTGCGAAAAGCGGCTGTCGGAGAGCGAAAATAGAATATAACTGGTTGCCAAGATAATTGCTGGCCTCCCACCCTCCAGTGACCTCCCTGGTGATAAAACAGAGGCACCTGCCAAAAATGAACAAGAACCGATGCAAAACGAACCCTCGAGGGCCAAAACACGCAGTTCGGGGTCCCGAAAATGGGCTGCCAAGCACCGAAAGTGGCGTTCGGCCACGAAGTGGGTTTCTCAGACCCCAGTGTCCCTCAAAAGGGAGTAAATAGGAGGTATGCCAAATTTTAGACCAAACGGAGATGGTTAAGCGGTCCCGAACCGAGGCACACGGCCTGGTAGCTCCGAAAACCGGGAACCGGGCTCCGAAATGAGCAAAATGGCCTGCGGCCACCAAATGTAGCCCACGGCCACTGAGAGATGGTCTACGGGACCTCTCCCTCCCCTCAGGAAAAGAAACAGAGAAAACCGAGTCTGGTTCGCAAACCGAGACAAGGCACAGAAGAGGGTTCGGAAATCCGGAGGCAGGGCTCACGATCGCGACTCTAAAACTTCTGAACGAGCATATTATGTAATATCACCAAGCGCTCAATCGGTGACTTCTGAGTCTTAAGGTCGGTCAAAAATGGGGTGTCTACAGATACGCTAAGAGGTGTTTTGTTTGAGACTTCGGGTATTCTTGGTAGTCGCTTTTAGCCTTTCCTGCATGTGGTGCAGTGAAGATTGCATAATTTTCTTGTATCCTTTCTATACGAAATGTGTGAGACTGCTGTGACATGTTGGTTTGCTTAAAATGTTGTATTTATTTTGCATAAATATTTCATTACAACCCTTTTTCCATAAACGTAATTTATGTTCTGCATTGTGCATCTCACTTGCATCTTGCCCTTGCCTGCGGGCGCATCTATTTTGTTATCATTTTTGTTTGTCTAAGTCTTTGGCCTGTCCAAAAATGGGTCGTCTTTGGGGTTTGACATTCACTCCCGTCATTTTATGAATTTCGAGTTCTGTCAAAGAGGGAAAACTATAGACACCCCATTTTTGACCGACCTCAAGACTTCGATGTCATCGGTTATGCACTCGATGATTGCGCATGTTTGTGCTTGTTTTGAGTGCCCGAAGGTCTCAGCTGAGTGCCTTGTCTTTGAGCCTCTTAACTCTCTGTGTTTTGCCCTTGTTTTGGACCAAACCTTGTTGCCTCTTGCCTAGTGGGAGGGGAAGGCGTTGCCGGCCACTTGTGGCACTTTCCGGCCACTTTCCTCTCTTGTAGGCCACTTCAAGTGGTCGGTCGGCTAAGGGAAGTGGCCGGCCGGCCACCTTAACTGGCCGGCGGCCACTTTTTCTCCTTTTTAGATATTTTCAAATCTTTTGAGCTAGTTGTGGCTCACTAAAACACATCCTCCATACACGTGTATGGAGGGATCAAGCAAGCCATTTTGCTTGCTTGCTCTATATAAGGGGGGCTCCCTCTCCCTTTACAACGGTTACAAAATTTCAGAGCTGAAATTTGCCCCCCTCTCTCTCTCTATATATATATATTGTGTGAAATTGAGCTTAAAAGTGTGTTTTCTTCACATATTTGCACTAAGCCACCTAGTCAAAACCTTAGCCTTAAACTTGAGGTTCTTGGAGGCCTGGTTGGAGCTCCTTGGAGTGATTTTGGCTCAGAAGTTAGTTGTTAGCATGCTATTTTAATTTGTGCTTCAAAGGTGAGATTCTACCTCCTTAATATTTGTTTTTGTACATTGGTTTGACCACCCTTGCATGTTGTTTTTGGCCTAGCTTTCAACTACAAAAATCTCTATTTTTCAATTGTTAAGAGTGCCTGTTTGAGGCCCTGTGGGAGTTGGGGGTGTTTCACTCCCTTGTGTGCCTTATTTGCTTAAGCCTTGTACCATCTCTTAAGGCTTTTGAGGTACTCTTTGTTTGGCCTTTCTACCACTGAAACTCAGAGAAATTTCAGTGGTAGAAACCATGTTTTGAGGTCTAAAGTAGGAGGGGGTGGCCTCCCCTCTTTGCTTCTTGGTTACATGTCTTGTTGGCCTCATACTTGAGCATGTGTTTCTACCGTCTCTTGACTTTATCTAAGCATGTTTTTGTGACTTTTTTAACATGTTTTGGCTATGTTTGTGGCTGGCTTGGCCACTTCTTGCATTCTTCTTACACTTGTAGTGTAATCTTGCCCACTGGCCTAGTGTACTTGATGTTTTGGCTCATCATTCTAGCATGTGTTAGCTTGACTCCAGCATGTTTTTGGCCTTTATTTAACATGCTCTAGCTCTTTTTTGAATAGCTTTGGTCATGCATGCCTTGATTTGTATAGCTATAGTGTTGTTGGCCCTTACTAGCTTTGACTTTAAGGCCCTTGACATGCTTTACTTGAGTTATTTGCATGCCTTAGCATCATTCCACCCATGATTTCAATGCATGTAGCCTTGTCACACTCTCACATATATCACTCTTTAAGTGTGTTTAAGAGTTGAGCTTTATGCCTTGTTTGTGGCCTAACATGTATGCATGTTTGTCTAGTCCTTTGAGCTTCAATTTCAGCATGTCTTGGCCTCTGATTTGGCATGATTAAGCTTTGTCCATAGCTGGTTTGGCTGTTTAGGCCATGTATTGCATGCCTCTTGTGTGAATGCCATAACTAGCTTTGAGTTTTAGGGCCTCTTGCATGCTATACTTGTGATGTTTGCATGATACGTCATCATTTGGCATGTGATTTCAGTGCTCATATCTCTACTATACTCTCGTATATATCACTCTTTCAATGCGTTTGAGAGTTGATCTTTTTATATTACTTGCGAGCCATAAGTTGAGCATGCATTTTCTTCCCTTTTATGCTATCATCTTAGCACTTTTTGGCCACTATTTTGGCACGCATGAGGTCTGTTTAGGGCTGGTTTGGTCCATGGAGCATTGTATTGCCTGTCTCTAGTGTTGTGTCCTTCACTAGTTTCATCATTTTAGTCCCTTAACATGTTATGCATGCGCTATTTGCATGTTTGAGTCTTGTGTCTCATGCCAAGATAACACACGTTGTTTGTATTGCATTGTGTTTGGATCGGACATTAATCCAAACACAAGAAATGTGAGACGTTTCATACTCCAAGTAATGAAACATGTTGCATTCTTGGTCACCAACACCCTTGATCATGCATGATAGGGTGAAGGCACTTTGAGTCTTATATGCGCATTCACTAAGCTTGTACAAGCTCGGTTTTTGAGCCATCATGCATTGAGATGCATGATTGGTGGCTCAAGAGCCAAGTACCACACATTCTTTTGAGTCTGAGAGATGATGATGAGGGTGGTAGTACACACATTTCTAGCCAAATACATTGCCTTGGCTCTATTGCTCTCTGTTTCAGCAAAGGCAGGATTCTAGCCACTTGCACTAGCCTGCCGACCACTTATACTGGCCGGCCGGCCATATGAAGTAGCCTACAGACCAGTTGAGGTGGCCGGCTGGCCACCTGAAGAAGAAATTGTCCAAAATGTTCTTGTTTTGGGGCAGAAACCATCTGGAAGTTTGTGCAGTGTTCTGAGATCACAATGAGTGCAAACAGAGGCAACTCATGGCTAGACAATGCATCTTTGGGCGAAGCACATCGAGCATGCATGTCTCCCTCCCCCAAGGCCATTTTATTACTTTACTTAGCTAATTACTTTAGTGGTTCTGTAATTAATTAGTTAATGTGCTTAGCTAATGCAATTCATTTTTGTAATATTCTAATTAGCTTAGATTAGCTAGTTATTCAAATTTAATTTAGTTTGTAATAACTAATTAGCTAAGTTACTTAATTAGCTAGCCTAGCTTAGCTTAGTATAACTTGGCTTAATTATTCAGACCCTCCGTCGAGAGGGCGCTTTGTTGCAATAAGTGTGCGTGTGTGTGATGCATGTCATCCAACCCCACTTCTTTCTCCCTTTTACTTATCATCTTTCGATGGTTAGTTTAGGGTATATTTCGATTAGCATCCTTATGCTTGCATGCGTGCATCGTTCATTCGTCTCGCATGCACCGAGCTCGGCTCATCATACAAACTGCATTGTAATTCAATACATATTTGAATACGTGCATCAAATCATTACATTCATATGCCGTCTTAGACAGCCGAGCCTATTTAGTTGCATTTTTGCGTGTGTTGCATTAGGCATTTTAACATAGCTAGAATCATGCATGATTTCTAACTAGTTCTATGTTTTGGCTTGGAGTATATTGTAAGTGTTTATGCTTTAGCATCCTTACATGAGTGTGAGTGTTGCCATGATAGCATGCTTTCCATGAGGCTATTTGCTTAAGTGATTAACTGCATGAATGCCTGTGGATGGAGGCTTGATTGCCTGAATTGGAACAACTCGATGATTGTGAGTTTTAAGCCCACTTTGGAAGTGGCACATCATGTTTTCAAGCCCACGTAAGGGTGGCAAATCCGCGCTTTAGCCTACTTGCGAGTAGCACTTTCAAACCATTTTCAAAAACAAACATGAGTTGTTTTGTTCCAATTCTCGTGATTGAGTCTATATTTGTTTGCTATGCGCATCACGTAGTAAAGCTAGCTAATAAACCGGAATAAGAACACATGTGTTTATAAAACAAGATATCATGTTAGTAGAGGCCGATCTTTGATCGGGCGAGTGGGGGTGCTCATTGCATGACCTTTCCCTCTCGTACCCAAGTTCCCAAGCCTAGGTAACTTTGGTGATGACGGACACGTGGCCTTTGGCACAAGTCAGGGTTCCCTAAATTTCCCAAAATAAAATATTTAGGTGTCGACTCTATTATCTGGCAAAGCAGTCCATGTTTGGCACTTCTTGATCAAAATCGATTTTCCAAAACGATTTGCCGGATTTGGACTTTTTGGTGATTTATCAGTCTTACATTGCACTTTGTGAGATTAGATTCAGAACCATGACGGGAGTCCGAACTGTAGTAGCTAAGAACCTAATCCGCGTCCTCTTCGAAACGGGGGGCGCGTGGAGGATGTTCGGGCGATCTACACCGTCCACAAAGGTCTGATTTCGCTTTTTATATATTTTTTGTGCCAAATCTCTCATTTCTCAAAATTGGTTTCCATCATTCGTCATTACTCTCAAAATTCGTTACATACACATATAAACTATTCTTTAATTGAGTTAAAATGAAATCGTTATTAGCCAAACCAAACCAAACCAAGCCTTAAGTCTCATCAAATGGGATCGGCTACATGAAATAGTTATTAGCGTTTTACAAAAATGAGTATTCTTCATTGCTCTAAAAAATCATTTCATATATATAAACTACGCCTTAATCAGAGTTAAAATGAAATTATTATGAACATGTTATCACATTGACTCATATTTTACTCTCTGAAGGTAAAATATTCATAACTCAAAAACGTACTAAGAGTTTGGTGCTCAAACCAGTTAGATTCTTAAAGCTTTCCAACTATTTCGGATCATGAAAAACAGAGTTCAATGTGTCCAAAATTAATAATTTTTTGTTTAATTTTTCTCCCAACATTTTAAAAATATAAGTCATCTTGATGAGTTCTTTCCTTTAAAATGATAAAATCAATACTTATCCCATCATTTGTATATATATATACATATTTGGCATAGCACTACCCTAAAATTATTTGCTTTATTTATTCCAATCTATTGATTTTCTCTCTTTCCTTCGTGATAATAGGGATTGATAGATGAAGATAAAGTAGACACCTTCAATGTACCTAGCTATTTTCCATCACTTGAGGAAGTGAAAGGCATAGTGGAGAGGGATGGATCATTCACAATTGATCATATGGAGGGGTTTGAACTTGATAGCCTACGGATGCAAGGGAATGATAAATGGGTTAGAGGGGAAAAGTTTGCCAAGGTTGCCATGGCCTTCACAGAGCCTATAATTTCAAACTAGTTTGGACGTGAAATCATGGACAAACTATATCACAAGTTCACTCACATTGTAGTTTCAGATTCGGAAGCAAAGATACCGAAGACCACAAGTATCATTCTAGTGCTTTCCATGATTGTTGGATAGTTTTTTTAAGTGTTGTGGAACAAACTGTAGTCCCCACCACATATATGCTACTAGAGGGTTGTACCAATGTATTGCACAAGAAGATTTGAGAAGGGTCAAATATAGAAAGCTTTTTCCTCTTGTGTGGAGAGAGAATGTTTTCTTGATTTAAATCTGTGATACCCAAATCGTAATGTTGGGAAGAAATGAGAAGTTGAACATGAAATTTTAATTTCTTTACCTTATGTATGTATGGAATTAGTGGTTGTTTGCTAAAAATAACGTCTCCTCCAATTATTGTAATGTTCTAGGATGGTTCTTGCAAAGAATTTTTTGCGCTTTTTAAATCTCAAATTGAAATTTTTTATCAATAGTATCAAAGTCATATATAATAGCATTTCATTAATTAATTCATGACTGTTCATGTTAAGTGTATTTGTCTATGAGTCTTTTGAAAGAGAAAAAAAAAATTGTATTCAGATGTAGAGGAAACCACGTGATAAGGATTTCAATGGTTAGAATTCGTATATTTTTAAATGTTGATGGTTTAATTTGAAACAATTATGAGTTTCTTTGTTTCAATGTCTCTCATGCTTTGCTACCTATTTGGGAACCTCTCCAATGTGGTAGTGTTGCTAGTTGTTCCTTCTTGTTGTTTTGGATTGTATTAATGTATTATTTTTTATATAATATTCCATTGTTCACTAATACAATCGGTTGCACTTTTTTTTGCTGATCAAAACAATTTCAAAAAATCGAAAAGTTAGTATTTGCTTTGTTACAGAAGTCAAACTCTAGTTTTTTTTTTTCCTCCTAATAACAATAACCTTAGCAAAAGATTAATAAAAATGAAATCCTGAATTGGAAGAGGTTTTGTTTGATATTTTTTCAAATTAAGAAAATTTAATCACAACAAACTAGCAATTATATTTTTGAGTAATGCCAAGATATAACTAAATTTTTATATCAAATTTTCTTAGAAAATTATGTGTCATTACCATTTTTAATGTAATAGACCTCACCTCCACATTCATTCATAGATCATTTTCATGGCCAAACATCATTCAAAGTTCAAATTCCAAATCTTGAATACAACAAGCACAATCTCATTAATTGGAACAAACATGAAATGACCTATCCAGCCACAACAATTGAAAAAAGAGACAAAACACACATGCATGTGGGATCCACCCCTTGTGAGAGGATTATATCCTATTCTGTGTTTGATTTTTGTATTCTTCACAATACTATTTTCATTAGTATGGGTGCCATTGGGTGCTAGCCCAAGTAGGAAGAAATCTTAGGAACCAATTGTTGATAAGGTCAAGCCGAAAGCTCGTTGGATGGAAAAGAAGGCTTTTATCATTTGCTGGTAGGTTGACTTTGATCAAGGCTACGTTATCCAATTTGCCAGTGTACTATCTCTCTTTATTTAAAATGCCAGCAGGAATAGCAAATGAGATTGAAAGAATTCAGGCTGCTTTTCTATGGGGAGGACCAGATTTGAAGAGGAAATTACACTTGGTGAAGTGGAAGGATGTTACTAAGAGCAAGATGCAAGGAGGGCTGGGGATTCGAAGAATTAGAGATTTTAATGATTGTCTTTTGATAAAGTGGTGGTGGAGGTTTGCTAATGAAGATGAGGCTTTATGGAAGAAGGTGGTCTGTAGTAAATACAATCTAAATGAAGGAGTATGGTTTCCAACTTTGAACCAAGGTAAAAGGGCATCAAAGTTGTGAAGTGATATTTTAGCTGCTGCAGAGCACAGGCCTATGATGTTCAATTTTTTCACAATCAATGTTCAGATTAGTGTGGGTAATGGGAACAGAGTGAGGTTTTGGCAGAATAAATAGTGTGGTGATGGTTGTTTCAAAGAGAAATTTCCCAGGTTGTTTAGGTTATCCACTAATAGACGAGGTTCTTTAAGGTCTTTTTTTGAAAAGCAAGATAGTACTGTTGGTTGGGAAATTAGCTTTTGGAGGAATTTATTTGTTTGGGAGAAGGAGGAACTCAACAAGCTCAGAGAGGAGTTATGTCTGTCTCCATCACTAAATAGGAATGAAGAGGATAAACTAGTTTTGTTAGAAGCACAATCAGGTCAGTAGATTGTTTCCATCCACTATAAGTATACAGATTTAGAGGCTGGTGAGCAGTCTACCGTTAGTAAACTGGTATGGGTGAATTATCTCCCATCCAAAGTGCAATTCTTTGGGTGGCTTGCATGGAAACACAAGGTGAAACCATCTGATTTTCTGCAGAGGATAGGAATTTTGGATGGAAGTGTGTCTAATCACTGTGCATTCTGCAATAATGAGCTAGAAATAGTTCAACATGTGCTAATCTTATGCCCTTTGGTTTGGAGGGTGTGGACTGATTTGCTACAGTGGTGAGGAATTCAATGGGTGGCTCCTAAATTAGTGGAAAGGTTGTTACAATGGTGGGATGGTAACAGAGTCCAAAAATCTGAGAGGAGAATCTGGATGGCTTTACCTCTGGTTGCCTTGTGGTCTTTATGGAAGTATAGAAATGATTTCTTGTTCAACAGTGTACAACCAATGATGGGGGAGCTGAAGGAGGCAATCATTATCAAATTAGCTATTTGGTTGAAGGCTTACTTCAAAGAGTAGCAATATTCTATTTCTGACTTTTTATTTAATTTTTCTCATATTAGAAAATATTTAGGGGGCTGAAAGCTTATAAATTTTTTGTAAGCTTGGGTGTTTTTGCTGTTTCTGTTGTTCTATTGGAATCTTTCCAACTCGATTCTGGGGGTTTGGGTTCATGTTGGTGAAGATGGGCTACTGATGTTGTACTTGTAACGCCCTCAAAATAATACATAATCCCATCATCTAACAGTTCTATATACATGATAGATAAATCGCATTTCCATACAAAACAAATAACAAAAACAGAGTCTTTAACTCCTAAACCTGCCAAGCTAAGATCTTGGAGGCAACATGTTACCTGCACCTGAAAATGGTGTCCCAAGAAGGATGAGTCAAAGCCCGGTAGAGATATGCTAAACTCAATATGAGAAATAACTAAAACATTAGCATTTGATAAATGGTTAACACTTATAAGCCAATTTACACCCTTTATAAAGCCACCAACAAGTACATCCATATTTCCATCCACTTCCATTCATTTACCCAAATCAATTCATAGACATGATTCATTATCTATTCAAACAATTTAAATGAGACTACAACTCATTTTATTAACACTTCAACTATCAACAATTTAAAATGAGACTACAACTCATATTATCAATACTTCAGTCATCAACGTTATTCAAACGTATTTAACATTTCGGGACTTTCACCCTGGACACTACAGCCAACTTAATTATCAATGGAGTCCATCCCCTATCTACTCCCAAACAATGGAGTACATCCCCTATCTCCTCCCAAACCATGGAGTACATCCCCTATCTCCTTCCAAACAAAGATACATATGAAATGTATTCAAACACTTTATCATATACAATGATCAATTAAAGCACATATTCAATGTTTTAATCCAACCATCATATTCAATGACATAATCTCGTCGATTAGTTTCAATTTACCTAGTCATCAAGCAGTTCTACAACAATCATGGTTATCCTCCACCTATAGCTCAAAACAATTATCTCTAAACAGATAAATAAATCTATCAAATAGATATATTATTACATTTCCCATGGGTGACTGATATATCAATCCAACTACACCATTTAATCACAATTTCCTCGAATTTCATAATTCTCAATTCAATTTCATATTTATACCAAACAATTTATTTAGTTTCCAATTAGGGCAAAAATTTCCCTTTTTAAACATCAAGTTCCAAATCCTCAATTTCATCAACTATACACAAATGGACCCAACCTCAAGACATCTCATACACAATGGAGCCCAACAACATGAGAACCCCTCTTTTATAACTTCAAATCAAACCCTAACTTTACCCAAAATTCCCAAACACCACCTTCTATACAAAATAACCAACATTTATGTCAAAACTCATAATAAGGACTAGATTATCCCTACCTCGAAGTTAGGACCCCAAAAGAGAAGAAGAAGAAACTTGGAAGTGCTCCAAATCCACACTTTTTCGGATCAAAAGATAGCCCACGAGGTACTCTAGCTTTTTAACAAAGGGAATAAGGTAGAAACCCTCTAGATCAAGTGTATTTGTAGAAAGAATGAGTGTGTAGAGAAAGAGAGTCGGATCTAGGGTTTGGAGTGAAAAAGGGAATGAAAAACTAATTAAAATCATACTATTGCGATCTGATACATTCGAGGCTCGCTCGAGCGACCAGACACAAAAGAACCTCACTCGAGCACAGGAAGCGTTGCTCGAGCGAACAATGCAAAGCTTCAGGTCTGCAACACAGAAGCACGCTCAAGTGCAAGAGTTCTCGCTCGAGCGAAGGAACGCACAACATAGGGCTCGCTGGCTCGAGCGAAAGAAAGCTCACTCGAGCGAAGAATACCAACCTTTAGGTCCAATCTAGACACAGAAGCACGCTTGAGCGCAAGAGTGCTCACTCGAGCGAAGAGACAGATCACAGAGATCTCGCTCGAGCGCAAGAACCTTCGCTCGAGCAAGGAAGCAAAAACCCAAGGCTCGCTCGAGCGCAAAAATCCTCGCTCGAGCAAAGATGTCAAATTCTGGACAGTAACCATTTGTTCCAACACCCAACTAACCTGTTCCAAACTTACCCAACACATCCCACAACTCAAATACAAAGAATTAAAGGATGGAAATGAGGTATAGACAACAACAACCACCCACAGAACTGAGTCCGGAATACAATAAATAATGGAGGAAAATTGGGATCGCTATAGTACTTGTTAATGATGCTGGTTCTACTTGGTGAAAAGGAGTATCTACTCTGTGGTGGTTGATCTGTGTGGGTAGTAATCCTTTTCAATTAGCTATTGTTGTTGATGTTCTTGCTTTGATGTCCATTTTCTGCTGATATGGGTTGCTGCTGGTTTTGTGTGGGTAATGATCTTTTA
This sequence comes from Camellia sinensis, assembly GCF_055761805.1. NCBI lineage: Eukaryota > Viridiplantae > Streptophyta > Magnoliopsida > Ericales > Theaceae > Camellia > Camellia sinensis. The sequence continues at coordinate 38,737,467 of NC_138961.1, read as the reverse complement.
ATTGGGCTACTGCAGCTGATATTTTGTTGTTGTCCTGTTTTATTATTGTGTCTGTTGCAGCTGTTATTTTGTTGTTGTCCTGTTTTGTTGTGTTTGGTAGTTTTGGGTTTTTCGGTATGTATTAGTTTTGGTTAGCTTTTACTTGGTTGAGGTTGATTTGGGTATTTGTGGTTGGTTCCTTACCAACTCTTGACGGTATGCTAGCATATGATTAGGCGGTCTTATTGGTGCCAACCTAATTGAGATTGATATGGCTCGCTATGATTTTTTTGCACTCATCCTCTTTTTTTCTTTTATTGTTGAAATAGTTTTCTGTTTCATTAATAAAGTTCATTTTCTTTGTTGATCAAAAAACATTACTGTTTTGATTATTTATTTATTTATTAATTATTTCCTTTAATAATGAAACCTACACAAGGTTGTAATCCTATCTACACATTATTGTCATTTTTTTTTTGTTTAATCTATTTGGATAAAAATTAAATTTAAACTTTTTTTTTTTTGACTTTGTTTTGAACAAATTCTTACAAAATTGCATTGTGGGATAGAAAACTATAATGATTTTGCATCTAAAATAGCTCTAAAACATTAATCTAAATTCCTTAATTTTTTTTAATTTTAAATTTTAGTAAATACACATTTTAAAATTTTTAAATCCTCAAAATAAAAAGTCAGAAAAAAAAATTAGGCTTTTCTAACTCATTTCTAATTTGAAAGTAAAAAACTTTTAAAAGGAAATTTCATTGTAACTTTAGTCTCGTATAATTTCACATTTTAAAAACATTTACCTCTAATTTTTTTGTTATATTTTTAAAAACTAAATAATACATGTGGTGCCTAAAAATTTAAAAACTTATTAGGTGTCAATATATTACGACACATTTATTAATAAAAAAGAAAATTTGGCTTGACACAGATAAAAAGAAAATTATATATATGTGTGTGTGCGCGTGTGCGCGTGTTTAATGCATATTTTTACGTTGGAAAACACTATAGTGCACACACTCAAGTGGTGTGCATCATGTGCACCTTACAACTAAAAAAAAAAAAAGAATGGCATAATTTCAATTTTCTGAGTCATAACTTAAATATATATATATCATAACTAAACCCAACATGAGTCATAACTAAAGAATTCATGTGCAATAATTAAAATAATGTCATAATTAAAAAAGAAAACTGGTCATAACTAAAGAAGAAAATTGTATAACTAGGGGTGCATATGGTACACCCATTTTAAACGGGTGTATAACAAAATTTCCCTTTTACGTTATATCAAAAATTACATGTGCCAATTTAGTGTTTAAAAAAACATTAAATAATTTTTGAGATAAAAATATACTTTAATAATGATATAATAGATAATAGATATATTTATTAAAAAAATTATTTCTTAATTAAAATTTAAAAGTTTTAATAAATATACCAAAATAATATGTATGCATATTTTCTATTTATGTTACAAAAAATATTAAATATATATTTTCTATTTAAAATTTCCCTTTTACATTACATCAAAAATTACATGTGTCAATTTAGTGTTTAAAAATACATTAAATAATTGTTGTGATATAAATATACTTTAATAATGATATAATACATATTAGATATATTTTAAAGCTAAATATTTAATTTCTTAATTAAAATTTAAAAATTTTAATTGTAACGCCCTCAAAATAATACTTAGAAACCCACATTATAGACATGCATAGACATAAGTAAACAAAACTTAATTCCATTCATCAGAGTATTCCTTTCAAATGTATTACATGTTGACAATAAAAGTAAATGCCCAACGGCTTACAACTTTCCAAGCCAACACTTGGTTACACAAAAGAGAGTATTAACTCATATCATATTAAGCCCTTGGCTTGAATGTACATGTAATACAACAAAAGATAACAAAATAACAAAGAGTCTTCAACTCCTAGAACCTTCCAAGCTATGTCCTTGGAGGTGGCATATCACCTAGACTTGAAAATGATATCCCATAAAGGGTGAGCCACAGCCTAGTAGAGATATACTAAACCAAATATAAGCAATGACTAAAATAATAGCATTTGATAGATGGTTAACACTTAATAACCAGTTTATATCACTATACAGTCCCATGAAAATCATGTCCATGTTACGTTATGCTTTCCCTTACTTAACCCAATCATTTCATAAACATGGCTCAGAACCTGGCCAATCATTCAGTGAGACTATATCTCAGGTCATAACATTTCCATACTTTACAATTCAAATGAGGTCGCAACTCATATTAAAACACTTCCAATACTTCAAATAATGCACATATTCGTTGTATTATCACTTCCATTCAATACACATATTTGTTGTATTAACACTTCAATCTGATACACGTGTTTGTTGTATCTATGGCGTCCATCCCCTATGTCCTCCCAAACAGGTTTGAGAGGCCATCCCCTATCTTCCCTTAAACCATGGAGTACATCCCCTATCTCCTCCCACACAATACACATATTCCAAGTATATAAATAATTATCATATACAAGGATCAATCAATACACATATTTGATGTATTATTCCAACCGTCATATTCAATGACATATTCAATATGATTAGTTTCGATTTTCCCTAATCAGCATGCAGTGTCCACAACAATCAAGACTATCCTCCACCGATAGCCCAAAACAATTATTTCTAAACAGGTACTAAATGCATCAACAAATATAATATCAACAATTTCGCTGGTGAGTGATTAAATTATCCAACTCTGCCATTCAACTTTATAATTCTCCAACTTAATTTCATATTCCCACAAAATTAATTATTCAAATTAATTTATCACATAACTAGGGCATTTTTTTCCTAATTTACAATATCAACCCTAAGGTTCATTTTCATCAATAATACAACAATAATTCCATTTCTCAATGTCTTACACACATATGGGTTTTACTATTTGAAAACCCCCTCCTTATATAAATTACACAACAACCCGAACTTTTCCAAAAAATTACCCAACATCACCAACTAATCAAAACGACCAAAATCAAAGACAAAACCCATAAGATGGAGTAGGGTATTCCTACCTCGAAATGAAGAGACCAAAGGAGAAGATGAGGAAAAAACAAAATGCTCCAAATCCACTATTTTTGAAATTAAAAGGAAGCCCTCAACACCCTCTACCTTTCTTATAAAGAACTTAGGGTAGAAACACACTAAAAATAGATGAAACCCTAGAGAGAAGTTAAGTGTAGAGAGAGGGGGAGCTGAATCTAGGGTTTTGAAATCAAAAGGGATGAAAACGTGAAGTGTAATCCCGCTACTGTCTACTGATGTAACATAGGCTCGCTCGAGCGAAGAATTGGTCGCTCGAGCGACCAGACACAAAGAACCCTCGCTCGAGCGAAGAAAGACTCGCTCGAGCCAACAATTCGAAGCTTCAGGTCTGCAACCCAGAAGCACGCTCGAGCGAAGAACTCCAAAACATAGTCCTCGCTCGCTCGAGCAAAGGAAAACTCGCTCGAGCGAAGGATCGCAACTCTCAGGTCCAAACCCAAACGCAGACGCACGCTCGAGCGAAGGGCTTCTCGCTCGAGCCACCAGACACATCAACCAACTCTCACTCGAGCGAAGGAAACCTGGCTCGAGCGAAGGATCTAAAACAAAGAGCTCGCTCGAGCGACAAAGTCCTCGCTCGAGCGAAGACACCAAAACCTGGGCAGCAACCATTTGTTTCAAAACCCACCAAACTTGTGACAAACCTGCCCAACACATCCTATAACTCAACTATAAGGAATTAAAGGACAGAAACAAGATATAAACAACAATCAACACCATGAAACCTAAGTCTGGAATACTGTACATAAAGGAGAATACCTGGGATCGCTATAACCTCCCCCCTTAAAGAATTTCGTTCCCGAAATTAAGTACGAGTTTTCGAAAACAAGTTTTTCTCAATGCTCAATAACATTACAATTTAAAATTCCATAACTTGACCCATTACTGGTCATTCCATCTCTATTCAAGTGGCATATTACAATATATATTACAACACGCATTATCAACATGCATTTCCTTAATCCAACGATTTCCAATATACAAGATTTACAATTCCATATCATATTCAATGTTCATGATATATTTCCATTTCTGCAACACATTCAACATATATAATGTTATCATAAACTTCCATTTCGAGGCAGGTTCTACAATACTTCCACAAACCGGAATATATACAATGTTTTACAACTTAAGACATATTCAATACTCTCAAGGTTCATCAATACAACAAAATATACAACATATGCTTAAACATCCACAAATAGGTCCGGATATTTCTCTCGGACCTCCAATTAACCTTCCCAAGTGGCTTCCTCCACTCTGTGATCTTTCCACAAAACTTTTACCAAAGGTATCGTCTAGCCTCGCAAGACTTGATCCCGCCAATCCAAGACCTGAACCGATTTTTCCTCAAACGAGGCATCGTCATCAACCTCTAAGTCGGTTCAATCCAATACATGCGATAGATCCGGATCGTATTTCCGAAACATACTAACATGAAACACGTCATGGACTCCGGACAACTGCGACGACAAAGCTAAACGATAGGCAACCTCGCCAACCCTCTCAAGGATCTCAAAAGGGCCAATAAATCGAGGGGACAACTTCCCTCTCTTACCAAACCTCATCGATCCCCACCTAGGTGATATTTTTAGAAAAACATGATCACCCACCTCAAATACCAAAGGCCTCCTCCTATGGTCGGCATAACACTTTTGGCGACTCTGGGCTGTAACAAGCCTCCTACGGATAAGTTCAACTTTCTCCGTCATCTCACGAACCAATTCCTAGCCTAACAAAGGTGCATCACCCACCTCGGCCCAAAACACTGAAGACCTACAAGGTCGGCCATACAAGGCCTCAAACGGTGCTATACCGATACTCGACTAAAAACTGTTGTTGTAGGCAAACTCCACCAAGGGCAAGTGCCTCTCCCACGACCCACTAAAGTCAAGGACATAACCCCGAAGCATATCCTCAAGGATCTGAATAGTACACTCGAACTTCCTGTCAATCTGAGGATGATAAGCCGTGCTAAAGGTCAACCTAGTGCCCAAGGCACTCTGCAAACTCTGCCATAACCTAGCAGTAAAACGCGGATCTCTATCTGAGACAATTGACACTGGGACCCCGTGCAACCTCACTATGTCCCGAATATACAAGTCGGCAAGATGATCTACCGAATCTCTCATGTGCATAGGGATAAAGTGCGCTGACTTAGCCAACCGGTCTACAACCACCCAAATAGCATCACTACCCCGCTGAGTCCTCGGAAGACCTACAATGAAGTCCATAGGGACATGCTCCCACTTCCACTCTGCAATGAGCAAGGGTTGTAAAAAACCCGCTGGCCTCTGAGGCTCGGCTTTCACTTGCTGACAAGTAAGGCACCTAGACACAAAAGCTGCCACATCTCTCTTCATACCCCGCCGCCAAAACTGGCGACCCAAATCACGATACATCTTAGTGCCTCCCGGATGCACCGCAAGGCATGAATGGTGAAACTCTCGGAGTACCTCCTCTCGGCAAGACTCCGGTACAAACAATCGGTCTCGGTATCTCATACTCAGGTCAGGATACACAAAAAACCCTTCTCAACCTTCCCACTGGAGATCTTCTCCCAGAGGGATTCTACCTCAAGGTCACCTCTCTGTGCCTCTAACACTCGAGTCACAAGTGTACGCTGTGCAACTACAGAAAACAAGGCCGCAGCCTCAACAGATTCGCCTAAAAGCAAATCAAACTCGCCAAGTGCACCCAACATCTCCTATTCCCGGATGGCTATACAAGCTACATCACTAATGGATTTCCCACTAAGGGCATCGGCCACAACATTGGCCTTCCCCGGATGATAATGCAACTCAAAGTCGTAATCCTCAATAAACTCCATCCACCTTCTCTGCCTCAATTTCAAGTCTTTCTGTGTAAACAGATATTTCAGAATCATATGATCCAAGAACACCTCGAATCTCTCACCATAAAGGTAGTGCCTCTAAATCTTCAAGGCAAAAATCACACCTGCTAACTCTAGGTCATGTGTAGGGTAATTTCTCTCATGTATTTCTAACTGCCGCGAGCAATAAGCTACCACTTTCCCCGCTTGCATCAACACACAACCCAAACCCTCTCGTGAGGCATCACAATAAACCACATAACCCAACCCTCTCTCCGGAATAATCAAAATCAGAGCGGTGGTCAATCTAACTTTCAACTCTTGAAATGACTTTTCACAAGTCTCACACCATGCAAATTTGACCCCTTTCCACGTCAATCTAGTCAACGGCGAAGCTAGCCTGGAGAAATCTTTCACAAACCAGCGGTAATACCCAACTAATCCCAGAGAACTGCGGATCTCAAAAACACTCTTAGGCTGTGCCCAATCCTGCACTGCCTCTATCTTGGATGTATCAACAGACACCCCTTCCCCAGAGACTACATGGCCTAAGAACTTGACTTCTCCTAGCCAGAATTCACACTTCCCAAACTTGGCATACAGCCTATGGGCTCTAAGCAACTCAAGCACCACTCTCAAGTGTTCCTTGTGCTCCTCCTCAGAAGGTGAATAAATCAGAATGTCATCCTCGAAAATGACCCCAAAATGATCTAAGAATTCCTGGAAGATCTGGTTCATCAAATCCATAAACACTGCATGTGCATTGGTGAGCCCAAAAGGCATCACCAGAAACTCATAGTGGCCATACCGCGTACGAAATTCCGTCTTTGGAATATCTTCCTCCCTGACCCTCAACTGATGGTAACCCGATCTCAAGTCTATTTTAGAGAAACAACGGGATCCTTTCAATTGGTCAAACAAATCATCTATACGAGGCATAGGGTACTTATTCTTAACCGTAGCCCGATTCAACTTCCGGTAATCGATGCAAAGTCTCAAGGGACTATCTTTCTTTTTAGCAAAGAGGGTCGGTGCTCCCCGCAGCGAAACACTAGGGCGAATAAAGCCCTTATCTAGCAATTCCTGGAGCTGAATCTTCAACTCACACAAATCGGCTAGGGCAAAACGATAAGGTGCCATAGAGATTGGCATCGTGCCGGGCACTAAATCAATAGAGAACTCAATCTCTCGATGAGGTGGCAAGCTAACAAGGTCCGTGGGAAAAACATCCGAATACTCACAAACCACTCTCGGCAATACAGTCTGGGTCTCATCACACTCACCACTCATGAAGCTAGCAAGAAGACCACCAAGCTCACTCCACCCTCGCGGATCATACACCAGTGGCAAAACACTACCAACCCGATCCCTGAAGAAATGGAAACAATCCCCGCTCAAGGTACATACAGTGACCCTCTGGCGGTAACAGTCAATAACAGCCCGGTATGATGATAACCAGTCCATACCCAAAATCACATCAAAACCCGACATAGCCATAACTACAAAAGAAAATGGAAGCCGGTGATCGGAAACCTCTATATCACAGCCCCGACACCCTTGTTTCAAAATCAATTCACTCCCAACAAGTGATACAACACATATAAGAGATGCTAACTGTGCCAACTCCAACCCCAAAATAGATGCAAATGCAGCAGATATAAAGGAATGAGATGCACCCGTATCAATCAACACATTGGCAACCGAGTTGCAAAATAAAAAGGTACCTCTCACAACAGATGGAGTCGGTACAAGATCCTGCGCGGTAACAACATACACGCACCCAGAAGGTCTCTGATCTACCTGCTCACCCCTCGGAGCAAAAGACTGCTGTACAGACTGGGACGATAAAGCCCCCTGATTGGCCCTCGAGGCCTGTACTGACTGTGCTGGCTGAAAACTCTACGTCTGCCTAGAACTAGACGCACCCGATGTGGCACTCAACTACGGGCAAAACCTCTTCAGGTGCCCCGCCTGACCACACTGATAACAAGACAGTGGCTGACCTCTGCCCTGACTCTGGCTCTGAGGTCGAGCTGAGGATGAAGCTGCTCTCTGCCCTCCTCCCCTCTACGGGCAAGCTGGAGACTTGTGACCCAGCTGACCACACTTGAAACAAGTAACATCTTCCTGACTGCCTCTCCAGAACCTGCACTCGGCATTGGAAAGGTAGATCTCGTAAAAGCTCCTTGGGACCCTGAGGGTTAGAACCCCTTTGTCTCCTACCATCCCCCTGACCATCCTGACTCCTCTTGGAGCCCCTCAACCTCCCATCCTCCTCATGCATCATAATCTCCATATGGGCCGTAGCATCTACAAGGCGCCCATACTCCCGGGTCATAGACCCCCAACTCTTATCTTGAGCTCGTGTCTCAGCTTCTTCTCAAATTCCAGACAACGGCGTTCCTCAGACGCCACAAGCTCAGGTGCAAACCTAGATAAACTAGTAAATGTGGCCTCAAACCCGGCCACTGATGAACTCAGCTGCTTAAGCTGGCAGAACTGATCTCCCAACTTCTCCCTGACAGCGGGAGACAAAAATTTCTCCTGGAAAGCATCTACAAAGGCCTCTCAAGTGTTACCAATATGACCCCTCATGAACTTCCACCACTGAGCCGCATCCCCCTTTAACTGGAAAGCCGCCAAGGTCACCTTCAATACCCCGTCTTCAATGCCAAGCATCTTAAACGTCTTCATTATCTGCTCCAACCACTCATCAGCCTTAAGTGGCTCTTTTGGATCCCCCAAAAACTCATATGGATTAGACCAGAAAAAATCCCTCTTCAGAAAGGAAGGTGCTGCATTAACAACCTGGGCCTGAACTTGATTCTCAGCTCTGAGAATGCCCATGGATTCCCTCAAAGCTTCGGCTATCTCGCGGGCTAAGGCGCCCATGGCCTAGTGACCTACTTGCTCGGCCACATTTTCCTGACCAACACCCTCCTGCTGTGCTGGAATCTCATCCGGTATAGGCACCTCCTGCCTCCCAAGCCTACATCGCCTACCACCACGTCCTCATCTTGACATCCTAATAAAGGTAATGAAGAACATTAGCACATTCACAAATGTGCCGAAGCTATAACACTCGCGTCCTAATGCAATGGACAACAGTAATTCACTCCACATAAGCAGATAATCACATAAGCACTTAGGAATTTCATTTCCGGATAATGAGAGTCCCGAGGCGTTGCTAGAATTCCAGTTAGAAATAGCATTGATCAAGTGCTTTTCCAATAGGACTCCCAAAAACCCAAGGATACAATGAACATCCTAGAAACTACATTCCGTACCCATATAGTCACATAAACATGTTATCACATAAGCACATAAGATTATACCTAAGTCTCTAACAAGCGAGACAAACCCATTGTGGTACTAACCACTTCCTGCGTATCCAAAGTATTCGAACCCAGTACGCTCTGATACCAAGTTGTAACGCCCTCAAAATAATACTTAGAAACCGACATTATAGACATGCATAGAAATAAGTAAACAAAACTTAATTCCATTCATCAGAGTATTCCTTACAAATGTATTACATGCTGATAACAAAAGCAAATGCCCAACGGCTTTATAGTGATCCCGGTTTTCCTTTCCTTTGATTATTACATTCCGGACTTGGTTCCGTCGTTATGTTATTGTATCATTCTCATTTCCATCCTTTTCTCTTTGTATCTGAGTCTTGGGTTGTGTTGGGCAGGTTTGGAACAGGTTGGTTGTGTTAGAAATCAAAAGTTGATGCCCAGATTTTGGCCTTCACACTCGAGCAGGGCTTTTGACGCTCGAGCGGGCCCTTTGTTGTTGCTTCTCCGCTCGAGCGGGCGTTTTGACACTCGAGCGTAAATATTCACCTTCCAGTATTTTGTCTCTGTATGTCATCGCAAGCTCGAGCGGGAGTTTTGACGGTCGAGCGGGACCTTTCATTTTTGTTCCTCCGCTCGAGCGGGGAGTCTGAAGCTCGAGCGGGGACCATGGTCTGCAAAACTTCTAGAAGTATGCATCCGGCGCTTGAGCGGCGCTTTTGATGCTCGAGCGTGAGTCTATGTCTGACGCTCCAGCGGGGAGTTCCACGCTCGAGCGGGGTGACTTGTATATCAGTCCGATGTTCGACTTTTGGATGACTTTTTCAACTCCTTTTCTCTCTCTTACTTTTCAAAACCTCCATTGGAGAGCACCTCACTCTAAAACTCCAACTTCTCTCTAGGGTTTGATCTAGTAGGAGTGTTCTTCTATCCTTGGGCCTTTGTAAAAAATGTGAAGCTTGTTGAGGGCTACGTTTTGATCCGAAAATATTGGGGTTTGGAGCATTTCGAATTTCTTCACCTTCTTCCTTTGAGCTCCGAATTTGAGGTAGGGATAACTACTCATTTTTATGAGCTTTAACCTAAATGTTGAGCTTTTTGTATAAATGGTTTGAGTTGGGAAGTTAGGGTTTGAGATGTGTTATATTGGAAAGAGGGGTTTTATTCTTTTGATTCAAACATATGTGTTTTGGGTCTAAGAAGGTGGTTATTGATACTGTTGATAATATTTAGACCTTTGGGTCAATGTTGACGAAAGGGGGAAAATGCGATGTCTGGGTATATTTGGGTCATTAGTGTAACTAATGACATTTATTATCGGAATATGAAATTGAGTGGAAATAATGAAATTGGCTCATTATGAGATAGAATGGTAGAGTTGGATTCATTAATCACTTACCTTTGAAAATATTGATAATTTATCTGTTGGTGCATTTATTATCTGTTTAGAAATAACTGATTTGGGCTATTGGTGGAGAATAGTCTTGATTGTTGTAGACACTGCATGATGATTAGGTGAATTAAAAATAATCAATTTGAGTATGTCATTGAGTATGACGGTTGGAATAATACAACGAATTTTTGTATTGATTTGTCATTGTATATGATGAGTACTTGAATACATGGGTGCCAAATCCCGCGGATGAAATTTTCGTAAAATGGCAATTCAAAAATAATTATACGTGGGTGCCGAATCCCGCGGATGAAATTTCCAGAAAATGACAATTCGAAAATATCTACACATGGGTGCCGAGTTCCGCAGATGAAATTTCCGTAAAATGGCCGTAAGAAAATAATTACACATGGGTGTCGAATCCCGCGGACGCAATTTCCATGTAATGGCAGTTTGAAATATTGTTGGCATGAGATGTAGTCTCACTTAAGTTGTTTGGCCAGGTTCTGAGCCTTGTTTATAAGTTGAGTTTTGTTAAGTGAAGGATTATGAAACTGGATAGTACTGTATGTTGGTTTATATGAGTTAAACGTTTATCAAGCGCTAATGTTTTAGTTATTGCTCATATTATGTTTAGCATATCTCTACTGGGCATTGGCTCACCCTATATGGGACATCATTTTCAGGTACAGGTGTTATGCCACCTCCTAGGACGTAGCTTGGGAGGCTTGAGGCTGTCAGACTCCTTTTTGTTGTTTTTGTTGTATTACATGTATATCAAGCCAAGGGCTTATTTTGTGTAGAGTTAGTACTCTCCTTTTTGTAACCAAGTGTTGACTTGGAAAGTTGTAAGCCTAAGGGCATTTACTTTTGTTGTTAGCATGTAATACCTTTTGTAAGAATACTCTGATGATTGTAATATGAAATCTCTTCTATTTATCGTGAACGTATGTTATGATGAGTTTATTTTTGAGGGCGTTACAACTTGGTATCAGAGCGTACCGGGTTCGAATACTTTGGATACACGGGAAGTGATTAGTATCACAATGGGTTTACCTTGCTTGTTAGAGACTTTTGTATGACATTATGTGTTTATTTGACAACATGTTTGTGTGACTATTTGGGTATGGGATTTAGTTTCTAGGATGTTGATTGGATCCTTGGGTTTCTGTGAGTCTTGTTGGAAAAGCACTTGATCAACGCTATTTCTAACCAGAACTCTAGTAACGCCTCGGGACTATCATTATCCAGAAATGAAATTCGTAGGTGCTTATGTGATTATGTGCTTACGTGGAATGAATTACAGTTGTCCATTGCATTTGGACGCGAGTGTTATAGCTTCGGCACATTTGTGAATGTGCTAATGTTCTTCGTTACCTTTATTAGGATGTCAGGACGAGGACGTGGTGGTAGGCGAGGTAGGCCTAGGAGGCAAGAGATGCCTATACCGGATGAGATTTCGGCGCAGCAGGACAGTGTTGGTCAGGCCAATGTGGCCGAGCCAGTGGAGCAGCAGGCCATGGGTGCCTTAGCCCGCGAGATAACAGGAGCTATGAGGGAATCCTTGGGCATTCTTAGAGCTGAGAATCCAGTTTAGGCCCAGGTTGTTGATGCAGGACCTTCCTTTCTGAAGAGAGAGTTCTTCCGGTCTAATCCGGATGAGTTTGTTGGGGATCCATGATCCGGGAGTATGGACGTCTTGTGGATGCCGCGAACCATATGGAGACTATGATGCAGGAGGAGGAGGAGAGGATGAGGGGCTCCAAGAGGAGTTAGGATGGCCAGGGGGATGGTAGGAGGCAGAGGGGTTCTAACCCTCAGCAGTCCCAGAGTGCTTTGCTGAGATCTACCTTTCTAGTACCGAGTTCGGGTTATGGGAGAGGCAGCCAGGGAGACTTTACCTGTTTCAAATTTGGTCAGCCGGGCCACAAGTCTCCAACTTGCCCGCAGAGGGGAGGTGTAGATGTCCCCGAACGCCCCAGGAGGATGAGTCCTGTTCTGTTCGTTTTGGGTTCACTACAGTTCGGACTCTCAAATTGTCACGGTTCTTAATCTAAACCAAAGAGTCCAAATCCGGCAAATCGTTTTGAGAAAAATAGATTTTTAGAAAAGAAGTGCCAAACATGGATTGCTTTGCCAGATACAGAGTCGCCACCTCAATATTTTATTTTGGGAAATTTAGGAAACCCTAACTCGGTGCCAAAGGCCACGTGTCCGTCATCACTAAAGTTGCCTCGGCTCGGGAACTTGGGTACGATTGGGGAAGGTCAGCTATAAGCACCCCCTCTCCCCCGATCAAAGATCGGCCTCTACTAACCGTGATACCTTGTTTTGAAAGCATTATGTGTTCCTATTCCGGTTATTAGCCTAGAATTACTATGTTATGCGCACAGAAAACAAGTATAGACCAAATCGCCTAAATTGGAACAAAACATTGCATGTTTGTTTTGAAAATGGTTTGCTACTCGCAAGTAGTCTAAAATGCAGGTTTTGCCACCCTCAAGTGGGCTTTAGAAAAGATGGTTTTACCACTATCTAGTGGGCTTAAAACTCACAGTTTTAGTGCATTATTCTAATTTAGGTAATTCAACCTCCATCCACAAGCACTCAAGCAATTATATCATATAAGCAAGTAGCCTCATGGTAAGCATGCTGTCATGTTAACATTCACACTCATGCGAGATGCTAAAGCTTAAATGCTCACCTAGTACTCCGTGCCAAAACAATGAACTAGTTAGTAATCATATGCATGATCCTAGTTCATGTGAAGATGGCTAATGCAACACATGCAAGATGCAGCTACAATAGGCTCGGCTAATCTATGGATGGCATATGATGATGCTACAACTAACACGTATTCAACTTGGAATTGAAATACACTGCAGTTAGTATGATGCGCCGAGCCCGGTGCATGCAAGACAAATGTATGGATGCACGCATACATAGCATAAGGTATGCTAATTTAAATATGACCTAATACTAACCATCAAAAGCAGGTAAGTAAAAAGGAGAAAGAAGTGGGGGTTGGAAGACATGCGCACACGCACCCACACTTATTACAAATTCGCCCTCGCTCAGGGGGACCAAAAGAATAATACAAACCGAATAAGTAATTAACTACTCTAGCTAATTAAATATTACAAACTCTTAATTAATTAAACAAAGTAAATAAGCTACTAAAGCAGTAAAATAGCCTCGGGAAGAGGGATGAATGGATGCTCGGATTGGCTTCGTTCAAAAATCCATTACCATGACACATGTTGCCTCTATTTTCACGGTTTGGTAACTCTGAAGGCTACACAACTCCCAAGGTGTGCTCTCTGCACACTGTGGAGTGCCACCGGCCAAGGTAAATGATCACCGGCTAAGGGGATGTGGTCATCGGCCACTGATGTGACTCTCGGCCAGCAATACATGGTCGGTCGGCACTGTATGTAGTCGACCGGCCAATTCTTCTTGCAGAACTTGCTTTGACAGCAGCTGAGGGCAAAACAAGGCATGGCAATGCATTTCAAGCAAATGTGTGCACCAACACACCCCTTATCATGTTTATGACTCAAAGGGGTATGGTACTCAATTCTCGGACCACCAATCGCGCATTTCAATGCGTTATGGCCCAAGAAACCAAGTTGTGCATTTTGATTTCAAATGACATGCAAACCAAATAAGCACATAAAGCCCAACCTCTATCATACTCAATTCAAGAGGCAAAGCATGCATGCTCTATGCAATGCAACCTAGGCATGGAAGCTAAATATGCACCATGAACATGAGGGCAAGCAATGCAAACATGCAACATGGACAACACACAAACATGTAACAACATGTTAAATGGCTAAAAGAGAGAATACATGCCAAATGCATTACAACCTAAGCATGCAACAACATGTCATATAGCTCAAGCAATGCAACAAAATGCAATATGGCTAAGCATGTGTCAACAATGCAAGTAATAAGCATGCAAAACGTCATGCAACCAAAGCATGCCAACATGAAGCAATGTAACCACATTTGAGCAACATGCAAAAGGTGGACTTAAACTAATATGGACAAGCCTCAGCCATGTCTAAAATCAATGGGCAAATGCTATGGAAATGAGGTCAAATTTACATACAAACATGCATGCAAACATGGTTCAACACTTAAGCATCAAAGAGACAACTTTTAAGCACACTTAAAAGGAGATGAACATGGACATATGGCATACATATCAAGCTCTGAAATGGCATGCTAAATGATTCCAAAATGACTCAAAAGCATGCAAACACTCATGTAATGCATTGTTAAGGACTCAAGCACTAAAGCTAGTGAAATGCAATACACTATAAACATGCAAAGCGATGCTCAAATGATGAAACCAGCCCCAAACAGTCCCTATGCAGCCCAAAATAATGCTAAAACATGTATGAAATCTAGCCAAAATAAGCTAACATGCTTGGCCAAAACAACATGGAACATAGGCTAGTAAGCACGGTTTACACTACACCTATATGAAGCATATGAGAGCTCATCAAACCAGCTAAAAACAGTAACATGGTATGTCAAATAAGCCCCAAAAACCCATGGAAACAAGGTCCATGCATGCAAGAAAGATGTGTTCCTTTGAAAGGCCAGTAAGAGGGTTACTCTACACATGTAACAAGGACACTTAACATGGCAAAACCAGATCTAGAAATGACTTATGGGGGTCCTAAAACCCACTGAAAAATGTTGGAAATAAAGCTTGGAAGCTTGCAAATAGGAGCTCCTTTGTAAGGCCAAAAATGCAAGTAATCAAGACAGTAAGGAGAAGGGATGGCCCTCTCCTTATTAGGACCTCAAACCACTATCCTCACCACTGAAATCCCTCAAGATTTCAGTGGTGAGGAGGCCCAAACAAGGTGTTCCCGAAGCTCACCAAAAACACACAAAAATGAGGCCAAACAAGGCCTAAGAGGGGGTAAACGACCCCAAACACAAAAGTGACCTGAATGAAGTATCTTAAAAACAAAAAAAAGAGAAATTTTTTATGTTATACACAAAGCTCAAAACAGCAAGCAAGATAGGCTAAAAGTGTGTGCAAAAACGGGGAATAAAGAGGGAAAAGGAGTTGCCTTCGTAGCCAAAAGGGAACAGCATCCTCTTGGTCTAAAAAAACAGTCCCTTAGCCTCTGAAAATGGCCTCTAAGCTCCTTAGGTTGACGATGGAGGTGTTAGGCCAAGAGTTGTAGTGTAAATGTGCAAGAACTAGACCCTTTTGAACCCTCTAACCTACACAAATGTAGAGAGAGGGGGAGATATAGAGAGAGAGTGATATATCTATGATATATATCAGATTTTTCTAACCCTTTAAAGGGGAGGAGAGGCCCTCTTTTTATAGAGAAACCAAGGGGGCAAAGCTTCTCTTAGAAGCTTTGAGCAAAGAGGCCAAGCTTCTCTTAGAAGCTTGCAGTAAAAGGGCCAAGCTTCTTAGAGAAGCTAGGCAAAAGGGGTCGAGAGGTTCAAGCTTCTTGGAGAAGCTAAAAAAAGGTCAAGCTTCTTGGAGAAGCTAAAATAGGATCAAGGTTCTTGGAGAAGCTAAAAAAGGGGTCAAGCTTCTTGGAGAAGCTAAAAAGGGTCAAAAGGCTCAAGCTTCTTCAAGAAGCTAAAAAAGGTTCAAAAGGTCAAGCTTCCTCAAGAAGCTAAAACCAAGAGTTCAAAAGGTTCAAGCTTCCTCAAGAAGCTAAAACAGGGGGTTCAAACCCCCTCAAGAAAAGGTCTCGGCCAGAAAAAGTGGCTAATCGGCCAACAAAGTTGGCCGACCGACCTCAAAATGTGTCGACCGACCATCAACAGTGCCGACCGGCAATCACTAATGGCCGGTGGCAAGGAAACAAGGCCGGTGGCCTCAAGCCATGGCCGGTGAGCTGTGGGGATGGCCTACAAGCTATTTCCCACCCTCAGAAGCAAAACAATAAGTGTTTGATGTAAAACCAAACACAAAACAAACAAGTCGGGAGGTCTTGAGGCAAGGCGCGTAGCCGAAACCTCCGAGAACTCAAGACGAACACGAACAGGGATGATCATCGAGTGTTCAAACAATGACGTCCAAGTCTTGAGGACGGTAAAAAATGGGGTGTCTACAGTTGCCCCTCTTTGACAAAACACGAAAGTCATAAAAATGACGGGAGTGAGTGTCAAAGCCCAGAGACGACCCATTTTTGACAAAGTCGAAGACTTAGACAAAGCATACAAGCTACCAAAAAATAAATGGTTGTGCTCGCAGGTTGCCTACGTATCCCTTTGCGAGGAATCAAACCAGCGTAGTTCAGGGGCAGTATGCAAATGATATGCAAGAAGACTTTGAGAATTGGCCTTATACGTTACGCGAAGCCTGTTTGAAAATTGGACTTATACGCTACGCAAAGCCGGTTTGTAATTGGACTTATACGCTAACGCGAGGCTGGTTTGTAATTGGACTTATACGTTTTTGCGAAGCCGGCTTGCAATTGGACTTATACGCTTTTGCGAAGCCGGCTTGCAATTGGACTTATACGCTTTCGCGAAGCCGGTTTGTATTCAAAACAATGCAATGTACTAACAAGTACAGGTGAGGTACGCAAGATAGCACGAATGAAATGCTATGATAGTAAAGATGCAAAGGGTGACAAACTCCAGCCATGCTGGAATCATGAGAGGAGGTCCAAAACAAACAATTAGGAGTGCATACAACGCAACCTAAGTCAAATTCCAAACACGCCGAAATTGTGTGAGGAAGGAACAAAGAGAGAAACATAGGGACATATCCAGTGTTTCGAAAAAGGAGAAGAAACATAGGGACGTATCCCGGTGCTTCAGAAAAGGAGAAACATAGGGACGTATACTGGTGTTTCAGAGTGGTTCAAGCAGTGGAACGTATTCCAAATGGTCTTAACCAAAGAGGGAGAAACATAGGGACATATCCCCGTGTTTCGAAAAGGTATAAGCATTGGAACGTATTCCAAATGCTTGTAACCAAAGAAGGAGAAACATTAGGACATATCCCGCTGTTTCGGATTGAGTGAGAAACATAGAGACGTATCCCGGTATTTCGGAAAGGAATGAGAAACATAGGGACGTATCCCGGTATTTCGGAAAGGAATGAGAAACATAGGGACGTATCCCGGTATTTCGGAAAGGAATGAGAAACATAGGGACGTATCCCGGTGTTTCGGAAAAGGAGAAGAAACATAGGGACGTATCCCGGTGTTTCAGAAAGAATGAGAAGAAACATAGGGACGTATCCTGGTGTTTCAAAACAAGGAGAAGAAACATAGGGACGTATCCTGGTGTTTCAAAACAAGGAGAAGAAACATAGGGACGTATCCAGGTGTTTCTGAATAAAAGAGCGTGCATAACAATGCAAGTGGAAAGTGCGTGACAACGCAAGTGAAAAGGTGCACGACAATGCAAGATAGATGTGCATAACAATGCAGGTGTAACGGTGCATAACAATGCAAGTGAAGTGTGCGTGACAACGCAAGTGAAAAGGTGCATGACAATGCAAGATAGATGTGCATAAAAATGCAAGTAACGAGCATAACAATGCTAGATAGATGTGCATAACAATGCAACGAATGGTGTACGTAACAATGCGAGAAATGGTGTGCATAACGATGCGATGAATGTGCAACTTCAAAAGCGTGTTTGAAACAAAATGCCGAATAAGGAAATACAAGCCTTAACGAGACCAAATCCAAACGCGACCTCCGATTTACCTCTCAGAGGGGTTTGTAACACACTCCGCTTGAAAAGGGTACACCCAGTTTATATTGGCGAGAGATAACATCTGCAGCTGCTTTTAATTGCTATTCTGACTTGAAGCAGGCTTAAGCTTGGGGTTGAGATACACTCATACTCCAGAGAAATGGCGAGGCCTGAAAAGGTACACCTGGAATGCAGTCTTGGAATTTGCTGAAGTTGAAACACACTAAGATGCTCCAAATTTTCCCTCTTTTCTTTTGCTTTGCAGTCTGGAACCTATATAGCTTCAAATAGGTCCTTGTTTTATTGTTTTTGCATGACCTGGGTTGAACCCTGCGGTTTTAAGAAAGAACAAATTCTTGTTTTGTACAAATGTGGAGAATGGTATAGCACTCCGAGCACAAAACGATTTGATTGAAACTGAGAAATGAGTTCTCGATCGGGTATTAAGCCTACAACTGAACACAGCGCACTACGACTCAACAACGAAAAACAAAAGGTAAACAACCAAAACACATCGAGTCATGCTCGGGACGACTCAAAGCAAGAATCGAGACAAACAAAACAAAAGACACGACACACAGACGTGTCCCAAAGACGAGAGACATTTTAGTTTGCGAGCAGCCAGTTTTTTTTTTCGGGTATTATTTCTCACATCACTCAGCCCTCAGGCTCTGTTTTTCTGAAAAATAAGCCCCATTTTTCTCAATTTTTCTCTCAGCGCACATCTCTCTATTCTTCAATCTCTCATTTTTCATCCCTCTCCTGGGTGGTTGATGGATGAACAGGAAGTTGCAGGCTCATGCCCCTAGCATTCTGCTAGATTTTCTTTCTTCTCCTTGCAACAGTGAACTTCCTCACAGTGGGGTTGTGCTACAATCAGGTATGTAGCGAATCTGCAGCTGACATCGGTTGACGATGCTCTGCTGGGGAGCTTGGACGTGATCAGATTTGTCCGGATAAGGGAGTGGAACATCCTGCCCCACTTCCAGCTCGTGCTTCGCACTTGGCTTGATACCTCATTTCTTGGAGGATGTAAGAGCTTTCTACCCTTTGCGGTTAGTGTCAGTGGTGCCCTTTTCTGGCGAATATGGTGCCCTTTCCGGCAAGTGCATTGATAAAGGGGAAAAAGACAGAAAACCTGACTCAACTATGCCCCTAGTTCATCATTTTGACCATTTTTTTTTTGTTTTTGAGCTTTCTACTAAAACAATTTTGACCAATATGAAAGTTAGATTAGCATGCCTGTTCACTTTTCTGATTTTGAAAATTAGGCAAGTTAGGTTATGAGCACTGAAAATTTTCCCCTTTTGGGTCCAAGAAATGGTCCTGTTTTTTTGGAAAAATAGAATAATTTTCGAGACAATTAGCCAACCTCAGTAAAAACTCTCAAAAACTATTTTTGCAAACGGTCACTGCTCAACGAGCACGGAACCTACTCTCAAGATGCGCAACCCTGGATCTATAACAATGGAAAATTGCCCCTTGCTTGAACGGCGCTGCAGCGCATTGAATGGCAACGGAAAGTTGCCCCTTGTTTGAATGGCACCACAGTGCATTGTAGTCAGTCCTCATTAGTGATGATCGCAACCGAACTCTCGGATACAGAGAAGACGAAGATGGTCAAAACCAATATATGGACACAGTCACTTTGAAAGTGTTGGTGGCTGGACTTCAGGATGAAGTTGCCTACGTATCCCAAACATGGGAATCAAGTCTACGTAGTTCATGTTAAGGTACACTTGGGTATTAACCTTTCATTTTGCACTTTAACTTTTGCCAAGGCCGCCCTTTCGGGTTTTCAACCTTGCAAGCTATGTTTTTCTTCTTTTTTTTTTTCATTTCTTATCTTTTTCTTTTTTTTTTATCTTATCTTTTTCATTCTTTTCTTTTCATTTTCTTCATTTTTTTTCTTCTTTTCTCTTTTTTTTTTTGTATCTTTTCTTTGCATTTTTTTTCTTTCCTTTGCTCTAACTTTTGCCTGGGTCGCCCCTTCGGGTTTTCGGCCCGGGGAGCCTCTCAAGGGTAAAAGTGTAGCTTTTTCCATGTCAAATGGTTTTGGGATCCTGAAGTCATCTGAATCCAGGAGAGTGGCTGCTGTTCGCTGACGATGCAGGAGTCCATCCAACGGGGGGCTAATTTTGCCCCTAGTGTTGCGGATAGGAACTCAGTTGTTCTTCAGCAGAAATTGTCTTCTTTCCTCCCTTCTGGGATTTGGCATTCTTGCCCACCTTCTTTGATTTGTGGAATGATCCATCTTTGGCTCTTCGAGCACATTTGAAATTCTTTGCCCCTAGTTCCAGGGGTGATCTAGCTTTGCAAGCTTCTTTTGATGACATTTGATCTTCTTGATCTGACTTTCTTGCCTCTTGTTCGAGGGCTGCTTTGAATCTGGCCACACAGGCCTCACGTTGTAGTTGACCATTGAACATTTTGAATTTAAGTCCAAGGTTTGACAATGAGGGGTCGAGTCTTGAGACTGAGAGCGATCCTAGGCTGCACAATCTCAAGAGTGATTCCACACAAGTCTTCGCAAGATTGCGCAAAATAGTTTTTGAAATCTTTCAAGAAAGTGACAAATCGCTCGCGCTGAAGACAATGTAGAACCAATCTGGATCAAGTTAGGATACTTCTCAGTACTCACATTAACAAGCATGCTCTTGATAATTAAGGGCTTAGCATGCCTCTCTTTCCCTCAATCGATCAAATTTTGCAATGCCCGAGGAATTCCTTCCTCTTCGTTTTTTATCACAACGTTTTGAAAAAAGTTTTGGAAAACTTAGGTCGATGCAATGAACTCAAGGCACAGAAAATACACAGCTTCTAGTCAAATACTGCCATCTCATTTACAATTTATGGCACAACTGGTACACGGCAGAAGCGAACACAAGAATGTAAAAATCACTGTTGTTCATTCAAATCTGTTGGCATTACTGGCTCCAGGGTAGAAAAAGACTCAAAAGAAAACGAAAAGACAAACACAAAACAAGCAAGTGATGTTTGAGGTAAAATCCTCGAAATCACCCGACTCTTAACAGAACAAGACTGGCTCGACACAACAAGACAGACCCGACTGACTTAGTATGAAAAGACTGACTTAATACAAAATGACAAGACTGACCCAATACCCAAGTCAGAAAGCACAAAAACTAGCATTCGCAAAATGCTCAAAACAGTGCGTGCCATACGCCACATCCGGAGTAAACTGAGCGCCGCCCGCAGGTGGTTCATCCCTCGATCACATCACATTATCCCCCACAAGTTCACTGATCAAGTGTCGATGAACTTTGCAGGACCTGGTGCGGGGATGACCTTGTTGTTAATCAAATTTTGTATCTCGTGGTGGAGACGGATGCAACTGTCGGTGTCATGACCGGTTTGTTGATGAAAAACACAGTACTCAGTCGGGTCATGCTTTAGAGGGAGAGGATCGGGTAGAGGCCGTTGTTCCAACGGTTTCCGATGTCCTTTCCTGAGTAGGACCTCTAGGGCTTTAGACAAAGGCATATAGAGTGGGGTGAAAACCGTCTTGCCTCAGGGTAGATAGTCTGAAGTTCGGGGGTTTGAAGTGGCTATACCAACAAAGGGGGTGGCTACTCTTGGTGTGGTGGTGGTGACCATGCCCACTTCTGAAGATTTTGCAGCTGCATCACTACTGGTGGTCGCACTTGAATTGCGGGAAAACGCCCTCCTAGGCTGCTTCTTTTCCTGGTCAATGAGGCCCTGCTTCATAGCGTCCTCGATCTGTACTCCCATCTCATGCAAATCTGAAAAGGTAAGGAAGGGGAGCACGATCATTTTCTGCATTAGTTTGGGTTGGAGGTTGCGCACAACCATCCGTATTTGATCCTTATCCGTTAGCCTAATGGTCATCATTGAGGCCATGGCCCTCCAGTAAGCCACGAATTCTGAGAAGCTCTCCTTTGGCTCTTGGCGGGTGACTTTAAGATCACGAGTTGTGACCTCAATCTGTGCGTTGTAGGAGTATTGATCGCTGAAGGCCTCAGCCATCTCTTCCAAATTCTATTTCACTGAGTTCTCCAATTTTGCATACCAGATTACGACTATCCCAGACAGGGTCCGGCCAAACAATGATAGCTTCTGTAATCTGGTGAGGCCTATCGGCCTTAGTATGTCCAAAAACAGCCGCAAATGTACCATGGGATCCCCAGATCCATCAAAGCGATCGATGTGCGGCATCTTAAATCTATCCGGTAGCGTCACATTCGAGTCTGTATACCCATCTTCAATGTCAGGAATGGAGTGGGCCCCGTGAGACTTCTTGAACAATTTCTCAAGCTTGCTCACTTTTGATGCTGTGGGGTCCGTCTCGACATCAAAGGGGAGGTCTGGTAGGTTGGAGGGTGTTTTAGATAGCTGGGGTAGAACCGAGGGCGGAGTTAGCCCTGTCGGAACGTCCATATCTTCCTGGACATTGGCTGTCTCCCCGAGTGTTGGAACTCTTGGTGGGGGAGGAGCCTGGTGTGAAGTAGATACTCCAGTTTGCTGCTCTAACCTGGCAATTGTCTCTGCCTATTAGACTATGACCACAGCCAGTTGCTTGGCGAATTCTGCTTGACGGACAACGTCTCGCTGCATGGCTTTCATACTATCCTGGAGTTGGCGCACCATCTCTTCCATTCCCGCCATACTGCCCTGATCTAACTGATCTATCGGTATATTTGTGCCGGCAGTAGGCTCGAAAATCTCAGCCCGACTGCTCAAAGATCACTGATCCGGTAACTGTTGTACTGGTGGTCTATGCCTGACTAGCCTTCTCTGGCCCTGATTACCCTTGAACTGAGTCTCTGACCTGACAAAGTCTATCAGTACAAATCCAATGAACCTCGGGGGATATTGGAGCCTTCTGAAGCTATGGTTCCAGGACTACCTAGCAAAAGAGAAAACAGGCAGCATCTCAGCCCAATTTCATCAGAATAGGCATAGGCATAACTGAATAACTGTGTTCTACTACTGGTCACTGTTCCCCAAGATCACTGCTCCAAATCTGAATCTGATACCCGCAGATATAAATAATTCTCAAAACACTGATGCTCGCAGGCCTGACACCTAGACTTGCAAACTGATATATGCATTCCTGTAGAGGCCAACTCCAAAAAGCACATAGCAAGCAAATGAGAGCCAAAACTCCCCTATGTTGGGGTAGGGTTTCCCTGTCCTATTTTGTCAGGAGCTAGGGTTTCACTATGCACGCAGCAGTTTTAAACAACCTATAATTGGGTAAGCAACATGTCCTAGCTTGGAATGGTCACTATGGATTCCGAATATGCACTAGGTCGAATGGTCGAAAAGGGTGCCCCGGTAAAAATCGGGGTTTGTGTTCCCATACTGGCAGAGCCCATAACCGGTCAGCCCTATGGCATGCTTTGATTAAGCAAGCCTCCGGCAAACTGTTCAGGAATAGCAGATGGCAAACACGGTGTTCTAGGCGCACCAATGCACATGCAATGCAAAGAAACACATAGTGTAGTCAAAACAAGATATCATGAGTTCGAGTCAAGTTCTCTAAACTCCCCAGCAGAGTCGTCAGAAACTGTAGATGTCCCCGAACGCCCTGGGAGGGTGAGTCCCGTTCTGTTCATATTGGGCTCACTACAGTTCGGACTCTCGAATTGTCACGGTTCTTAATCTGAACCAAAGAGTCCAAATCCGGCAAATCGTTTTGAGAAAAACAGATTTTTAGAAAAGAAGTGCCAAACATGGACTGCTTTGCCAGATACAGAGTCGCCACCTAAATATTTTATTTTGGAAAATTTAAAAAACCCGGACTCGGTGCCAAAGGCCACGTGTCTGTCATCACCAAAGTTGCCTCGGCTCGGGAACTTGGGTACGATTGGGGAAGGTCAGCTATGAGCACCCCCTCTCGCCGGATCAAAGATCGGCCTCTACTAACCTTGATATCTTGTTTTGAAAGCATTATGTGTTCCTATTCCATTTAATTAGCTAGAATTACTATGTGATGCGCACAACACAAAAATATAGACTAGATCGCCTAATTTGGAACGAAGCATTGCATATCCGTTTGTTTGAAAAACAGTTTGGAATTTGCTATTCGCAATTAGGGTAAAGCACGGATTTCAACGAGTTGTTCTAACTCAAATAATCCAACCTTCACCCACAGGCATTTAAGCAGTTTATATCACATAAGCATCTTACCACATGGTAAGCATGCTGTCATGTTGACATTCACACTCATGCGAGATGCTAAAGCATAAATGCTCACCTAGTACTCCGTGCCAAAACAATGAACTAGTTAGTAATCATATGCATGATCCTAGTTCATGTTAAGTGGCTAATGCAACGCATACAGAATGCAATCTAGAATAGTCTCGGCTAATCTAAGGATGACATATGAAAATGCACAGATAGCATGTATTCAAGTTAGATTTAAAATACTTTATGCAGTTAGCATGATGCGCCGAGCCTAGTGCATGTAAGACTAATGAATGATGCACGCATGCATAGCATAAGGTATGCTAAAGTAAACATGTCCTAATACTAACCATCAAAAGTAGGTAAGTAAAAGGGAGAAAGAAGTGGGGGTTGGAAGACATGCACACACGCACCCACACTTATTACAAATTTGCCCTCGCTTGGAGGGACCGAAAAAATAATACAAATTAATTAACCTACAAGCTAATTAAATATTACAGACTAATTAAACTAGTTAAGCAAATTAACTAATCTAATAAGACAGTAAAAGCAGTCTCGGGAAGAAGGCCCAATGCATGCGCGCTCGGTTCTGCTCGGAAACCCACCACCATGCACAAGTTGCCTCTATTTCCACTGTTTTTCTCCTCTGAAAATGGCACAATTCTCAAGGAACACTCTCTGGACATTGTGGATCACCACCGGCTAAGATAAATCATTACCGGCCATAGCAGGATGGTCATCGACCATTTGTTGGGCTCTCGACCATCCATATTTGGTCGGTCGGCAGTATAGATGGCCGGCCGGCCAAAGCTTCCTGCAGAATCCTGTTTCGACAATAGCAGAGGGCAGAACAGGGCATGGCAATGCATTTCAAGCAAATGTGTGCACCAATCACACCCCTTATCATATTCATGACTCAAGGGTATATGATTCTCAATTCTCGGACCACCAATCGCGCATTTCCATGCATGATGGCCCAAAGAACCAAGTATGCATTTTGATATGGAATGCAATGCACATAATCAAGCAAAGGGGGAGGGGTTCAACCTCTATCATAATCAACTCAAGAGGTGAAGCATGCATGCCAATGCAATGCATCCTAGGTATGGAGGCTAGTAAGCAACATGGCAATGCAATGTGTAATGTAGGTTAGGCACACAACCTAAGTAAAGAAGCATGTAAGGCGTGAAGCAATGCAACCTACAAGTATGCAAGACACAATAGGGATGTTCAAGCATGCAAGCAAGCATGTGACTTCATTCAATCATGCAACAACACACTAGTATGCAACAATACACAAGGTGAGCATGCAACAACATGCAAAGGGGTGGACTTAAACTAATTTAGGCAGCCCCCAAACAAGCCTAAAACAGTGGCCAATGCTATGGAAATGAGGGCCTACACACACACACATGTGTACATGTTGATGGGCCAACACTTAAGCATCAAACAAGCAATCTTTAAGCACACTTAAGAGAGCTTAAACATGAACAATTAGCATGCAATGTAAACTCTAGAAATCATGTTAATAATGGTGCCAAACCAATTTAAACAAGACAAACATGGCATGCAATTGGTCCAAGTAGACTTAAACCATGGCTAAGTCAACCTAGCCTCTCAAGGCCAAGAGGACTTAAAACAGGTTCAAGGCAAACCTAGACAATGCTAAAGGAACACCTAGATGGCATCAAAGTGGCTTAAACATGCAAACATACAAAGGAGCACATTCATGGAGCATGAGGCAACAACCTTTTAAAGCAACAAAGGAGTATCAAATGCAAGTATGCAAGCATGTTATAAGGACTGAAATAACATGGTAAGTGGTTCCAAACCACTGAAATAGTACAAGTAATGCATGCTACACACTCACACACCTAAGGCTAACAAGCCAAAATGCAAGGTGGCTATACTAAACATGCTATGGTCGACCAAAACAACCAAGAACAGAACTTAAGCATGCTAAAACAAACACAAAAGCTTCACAAAGCTTGGCCAAAATCATGCTAGAACAAGGATCAAAACCTAAAGCATGTTAAGGCCAAAACATGGCATTACAAGGCATGTATGCTAAACAAGCATGGTGCACCTAAACCAACTTAACACAATGCTATATCATGGCAATATAAGCACAAAAATTAGTTAAGGCATGATCAACATGAACCTAAACTAGATGCTCCCTCAAGAGGCAAAAATGACCCTTTTCAAAGACAACAAGGAGAGGAGGTGGCCCTCTCCTTCTTAGGACCTCAAGGCACCATCCTCACCACTAAAATCCCTCAAGATTTCAGTAGTGAGGAGGCCCAAACACAATGGTCCTGGAGCTCACCAAAATGGCACAAAAAAAGGGTCAAATAAGCCCTAAGAGGGGTCAAACAACCTCAAGGCTCAAAACACCCTTAACCAACTATTTAAAGGACTAAAAAATAGAAATTTTATATGTTATACACCAAGTCTAAAAATAGTTTCAAGGTAGTCAAAAAAGCTATGCAAAAATGGGGTATTTAAAGGTAAAGTCCTTACCCTTGAAGACCTCTTTCAAGAACAGCACTCTAGCTGCTTCTTTGGCTCCAAACCAGTCTAAAAACTTCAAGAACGGCCTCTTAGTACCTCAGTAGCTAAAGAAAGGTGTAATGGTGGGTGTTTGTGCACAAAAGTAAGACAAAACACACACAAATGCAAGAGAGATGGAGATATAGATATAGGATAGATACACAACTCAAACCCTAAAACCAAAGCTCTCTATCAAAATCTTGTCTAACCTCAAAGAGGGAGAAGAGGCCTCCTCTTATAGAAGGTTCAATCTTGCAAGCTTACAAGACAAGCTAGCCAAGAGGGAGATCCCTCCATACACGTGTATGGAGGGGAACGAAGTGTATGCCACCTAGCATAAAATATCTGCAAAAGCAGACGCACAATGGTGGGCCGGCCAAAAATGCAATTTGGCCAAAAAAGATGGCCGGTCGACCACCTATAGTGTCGGCCGGCCAAACATTTGGCCGGTGGCAACAAAACACAGCCGGTGGCCTCAAGCCATGGCCGGTGATGTGTGGGGATGGCCAATAAGCCATTCCCTGCCCTCCACAGCAAAAACACAAGTGTTTGGTGCAAAACCAAACACAAAACAGTCGAGTCGAGAGGTCCTGAGGCAAGACGCGTAGCCGAGACCTCTGGGAACTCAAGACAAACACAAACAAGGATGATCACCGGGTGTTCAAGCGGTGACGTCCAAGTCTTGAGGACGGTCAAAAATTGGGTGTCTACACATATATATAAAGGGGAGGATGAGCTTGGATACTCAGTGAATGATATAAGTAATAAAGGTTTGAATGAATGATATCCGAGATCTTTATCAAAACAATGCATATCATAGCCTGTACAAAATCAAGGGATGAACCAAGTTCATCTATAGTGTCTTTCAAAGCTTCAAGGGATGCTTATTAGCATCAACATAATACAAGGGATGACATTCTTGACAAAACAAGGGAATAATCGACTCATAATCGATTAGACAAATCGATCCAGAAAACCGTTGGTGGCAAGGGAGATATCTCAAACAAGGGTACTAGTTGCATTATAGTCTCCTAGCACTAAGGACTTTCCAAGAATGTCATCAAAACAAAGGTAATACTTGATAAAAAAAACTAATAGATAATCATTGATACTTGATCAAATACTTTTCTAAAATGAAGCGAAGCAAAGCAAAGCTTTATAAAAACATTATAACATAGCTTTATTAAAAATACCACTCACAATAGTTCTTCGGATGTAGGGATTAAGGCAAGAATCCAAGACCTACAATCATATAGCAAGGTCTATTGAATGCATTTCAAGAAGACAAGAAGGAATGCTCAAAGATGGTTGTGCAATGCATTCTTAAAACAAGCTTTACTTGAATTAAAATGATCCCGACATTTCTTTCCAAAACCAAGTCAAGACAAAGCAAAACATGTGCTGGGAGTCAAAACACTGTTTTTCTTCTAGGGAAAACATGCTGGGTACCGACCAGGTCTCGGAATGGATGCACAAAGATGATCTAGGCCAAAATGGCTTAGCTGGGTGAACTCAGGGAGTCTTGGCCGAG
The DNA here is from genome assembly GCF_055761805.1 of Camellia sinensis. Lineage (NCBI taxonomy): Eukaryota > Viridiplantae > Streptophyta > Magnoliopsida > Ericales > Theaceae > Camellia > Camellia sinensis. Next base: position 38,708,896 of record NC_138961.1, on the reverse strand, counting down.
GTCCCACACCTTTTGGCCGTGGTGTGGTCTCCTAGGCCTAAGTGTGCGGCTGCCTGCCAAGATGTTACAAGGTGCCGGCAAGGGTGCACCATGGTCCGCCTAGCTGTGCATGCAAGATAGACTAAGGTGCAAGTGATCATGCAAGGTAGGCCAAGGTGAGATGCGATGCTTGGCCTAGGTGTGAGATCTAGGCAAGAGTGGGTCTCAGTGACCACATTTAGGGAAATCAAATATGGAAATATGGATTTCCCCTTGAAGAACATGAAGAACATGAATGCCAAAATCATAACTTCTTATTCAAAATCTGAGATTTCATGATATGAGTTCCAAAACATGGACCTGGGTACCCATACTTGAAGATTTCATGAAAACAAACACAAAAACATGGAACTTGATACAAACTTTCAGATCGAAACATGGTTTTTCTTCAAGAACACAAGAACTTCACTTTCTCTTTTTAAAACAAACTTTAAATCAATGCATGGCTCATGAATCATGCTAGATCATGCAATGTGATCGGATCAATATAAAGATTAACAAGAGTAGATCAAGAATCTAACTTCAAAACACAAATCAAACGGTTCAAACTCTAAGGATCAAGTTTGGAAATTTATTCTCACTCTAAGAACTCCTTTCTCTTCCTAGAGCTTCTCTCTCTTCAAAGGTAAAGATATAGCGTATGATATGTTTTCTTTACTGCCAGCTGACTTAACCCTCTGCTGGGAGACGTGGCAACGTCTGGTCGGATCTCCTCAAAAAGGTGCCAGAATGACAAGACAAGAGTATGACAAAGAGTGTAAGCTAGCATGGGTACTCTAACAAGGCAAGGATCTCGAATCAAGACATAGGCTTCGGACAAGAAGGTTTCAATGATCTCGGCTAGAAAGGATAACACTTGACCTAGGTGTGCCACACCTTGGCCTAGATGTGCCACACCTCGGCCTAGGTCCTACCAGTCCAGGAACAAGATCACTAGGTGCATGGATCAAAGATCTAGGATGTCTAGATGATAACATCTCAGCCTAAATGATACACATCTCGGCCTAGATGATGACATCTCGGCCAATATGCCTAGGTGATGGTGGAGGTCAACCAAGGTGGTTCCAAGATGGTCCTAGGCTTGAGACAGCAAGGATATATGACCTAAGCTTGAGATGACCTAGGCTTGAGATGACCTATGCTTGAGATGACCTAGGCTTTGAAATGACCTAGGCTTGAGATGACCTGGGCTTGAGATGACCTAGGCTTGAAATGACCTAGGCTTGAGATGACCTAGGCTTGAGATACCAAGCAAGGAACAAAGCATTCATATAACTCTTAGGCAAAACATGATAGCATCAAGACAAGACAAGGACCTTTACCTAGGCAAAACAAGTCTAAGTCTGCATGTACAAACTTAACAAGGAAAAATCATATAAATGCTCACGAATATGACTAAGACAAGATGAGGGTTGTTATAAATTTTCTCTACACAAATTTTTTTAAAACAAAAAAATCTCAATGCACATATTGATAAATTCACAAATTTTCAACCAAACCCAAAGAACTACAAAGTTATATGGAGGAACATTGCAAAGCTAGTCTCTTGCAAAACCCCAACAAGTTAGAACTTATTATTCCTTCTTAGCTTCTCTATCTCTCATTAGAAGACAGAAGTTTTACCCTTTTGACTGTAATGTTGCAATCCATAAGTTCTTCAGTTAATAAATGATTATCAACCCTTGCACATTCTCTCTCTAGGTAAACTAAAGTAAGGTTTCTTCTCTCAATATCCTCATAGCTACCGTTCTTTTTTCAGTTTAGTCAAGCTTATGGAAAAAAGAAATGAAAAGTATTCAAAAATGATGAGAAAGACAGTGACCATCTCTATCCCTCCCTTTCTTCCTGATAATCAAACAAAGCCTTGAGAAAATGTCATGCACCCAAAAATAATACAAATAATCCATTCCATAAGATCTATGAACATAATAGAAATGATATACTTTATTCATTAGAGTTCATATTACAATAGGTGTTAGATGTATTATAGATTCATGGGCATTCATTCTGAATCTACAACATATAACATTTGTTAATAACAGCAAAATAAATGCCCTATGGGCTTACATCTCTCCGAGACATACTTGGTTACAACAAAAGGAAGTCATAAGCTCTATACCTATAAAGCCCTTGGCTTGAATAAACATTTAAACATCTAAACAGCAAAACAACAAAATTGAGCCTTCAGCTCCTAAATCCTCCCAAACTACATCCGTGGAGGTGGCATCTCACCGGTACCTAAAAATGGTTTCCCAAGTAGGGTGAGCCAAAGCCCAGTAGAGATAGACTAACACAATATATGAGGTTTAACTAAGATATAAGTGCCAGATAAATGTTCCACATTCATAACCAACTTACTTTCTTTCTGTAATCATTCAATACAGATACCCATATCTCAATCCAGTTTCATCTATTCAACTCAAATTAATTCAATTAATTCCGAGTCAATTCATGAGACAAGTTCATTGTTATCTAAACAATTCAAATGAGGCTATAATTCAGTGATTCACAATTCAATACAACTATTATTCAAACACTTCAATTTTTTCATTTTACGGAATTTTTCATGCGAGGGAACCGGCACCCATATATGCACAAGATTTCAAGTTTTGCCATTTTACGGAATTTTCATCCGAGGGAACCGGCACCCATATATGCACAAGATTTCAAGTTTTTCCATTTTACATAATTTTCGTCCGAGGGAAACGGCACCCATATATGCACAAGGTTTCGGGACTTTCACCCTGAACACTCCGGCCAACTTAATTATAAATGGAGTCCATCCCCACTCTCCTCCCAAACAATGATACATATACAATGTATTTAAAAGCATTATCATATACAATGACTATCCACAACACATATTCAATAATTTAATCATACCGTCATATTCAATGACATAATCTAAATGATTAGCTTCAAGTCACCTAACCCTCATGCATTTTCTACAACAATCATAGCTATCCTGCACCGATAGCCCAATACAGATATTTCTAAACAGATAACAAATCTTTATAACATATAATTTATCAAATTCCCATAGGTGAGTGATTTATCAAATCTAACTACACCATTTATTCACACATCCTTCCAATCTCACTTTTCCCAAATTAATTTCATTATTTATATAAAATAATTATTCAACATAAATTAGGACAATTTTTCTCCTTTCTCAAATATCAACCACAAGTCTAAATTTCATCATTTTAACCCATATAATCCTATCTTCAATACTCTACATATATTTTCGTGACCCAAAATAGAAAACCCCTCTTTCAAATCTTAAGCTTAAACCCTAGTTTCACCCAAAGGCTTCCAAATTTCCACCATTTATACAAAATGGCAAATACCTAGGATAAAAATCATACTAAGGTGTAGAATATCCTTACCCCAAGTGTAGAAGCTCAAAGAGATGAAGAAGAACTTCAAAAGTGCACAAAATCAAGCTTTACTCGGATGAAATAGGAGCCCACAAGATGCCCACCTTTTTCTCAAAGGGAGTACAGTATAAACCCTTAGATTCTAGGGGATTTGTAAAGAGAAGTTGAGGTCTAGAGAGAGGAAGTATCGATTTAGGGTTTTGGGGTGAATGAGACACAAAAAGTGAAGTAAAATATCTCTGTTGCGAACTGATATACGCGGTCTTCGCTCGAGCGAAAGAGTTGTTACTCGAGCAACCAGACACAACAAGTGACCTTGCTCGGGCACAAGAAGCATCGCTCAAGCGCACAATGCAAAGCTTCAGGTTTGCCACAAACACACACGTTTGCTCAAGCGCAAGAAACCTCGCTCGAGTGAAGGAACAAATAACACAAGGCTCGCTCGAGTGAAGGAACAAATACAAGGCTTGCTCGAGCGCAAGAAGCCTCGCTCGAGCGAAGAACTTCATCTTCCCCAGAAATGTTGCGTCTGGAAGAAAACTTGAGAACTCCTAATTCTCGTTCGAGCACAAGAAGCCTAGCTCGAGCGAAGAAGCAAAAATCTGGACAACAACAATCTAACCCAACTGACAACCAACCTGTTCCAAACTCAAACACTGAGGGTCAAAGGGAAAAACAAGACATGGACACAATATTCAACTACAGAACCCAAGTCCAGAACACAAAGAAGGTCGGGGGAAAACTGGAATCGCTATAGAAAAACTTTTCTGATTTCACAATATCATATATATATATATATATATATATTTTTCATAGAATGTTTATCAGGACCACATTTGATTTCGCTAATTACTCATTTTTTTTTTCTGAAAAGTAGCAGCACTGAACTTCAATTTTCTAATTTAATATATATATATATATATGAATTCAATGCATCCTATCACCCTTGCTTCTTTGTTTCTTTATTGTTTCTTCATGTGTCATTTTGATACATCAGGTGTGTAGAAGAGGAAACCGAAATAGGTAATGGTGTGTGAAATGAGGGTTTAGATAGTGCGTGTAAAGGAATATGACTTAGCATATAATTGGAACATTAAGCGTGTGGAATAAGAAGAATAATCAATAACCAAATTAATAAGTGTGTGTACTGAGAAATGATGTGTACTTAGGTAAGTAATTGTGTGAAATTAGAATTTCTCAACCCTAACCCATCTTACCTAGAAGTTGTGACGTGTGGCAAGTTATAATTTTATTCTTAAGAGCATCCACACCAGGCTTAACAAATTTTGAGCAAAATTATAACTAAAAAGTTACTTTTCCTATTTTATATAATATTTTTTGTATGTACACCTTTGTCAGACTCTCTATTTTAAAATTTATTTTTATAAAATATTCATTTTTAATTATGAAAACAACCTTCTAGAAGGTTCTAGGATGGTTCTATCCATATTCATCAAAAAGAAAAAGAAAATAAAATAAAATAAATAATGGTGCACAGCTGGTTATCCAATAGGATATCTGCGTGAATGTTTAGTAATAAATGATAAAATATTATATTTTATATTTCAAAAAACAAATGTGCAGCAGCCAGCTGTTTGACAGGATGTCTGGTCACTCTTAAGAATAAATGATAAAATATTGTATAACCTATATCAAATTTAATTTTGGTCTAATGATGCTGATGGAAGAGTGATTGTGTACCTTGCTAAGCAAATTTTGTCCTAAAACAATAATAAGTAGCCTAATATGGATGCTCTAAGTAAGTAAACTTTTAAGCTTTACAAATTAGACATTGAGTAATTAGTATATTGATAAATGTGATTTACTATATAATCAAGTGAACTCTATCATAGAATAAGTTAAAATTATAAACTCAAAAGATCAAGTTTATTTATATTTTATCGTAAATGTAACTTTTGCAATATCCTTAATTTTTACTAATTAAACTATGACATGTATTTTCTATTAAGAATTTAAAACACATATGAACAACCCAAGAATTGAAAAAAAAAATTAATAATAATAATAATAATAATAATTTTTGATCAAATTTTATGTTATTATTCAATTTAAAAAATCAATTTTTGATTATTTATCTGTATCTGTGCATAGCACGGGCATTATGCTAGTATATATTATAGCAAAAGATCTTTTCAATGAAATATATCATCAACGTAAGGGTTGGTTTAGGGTTTGCTTATTTTTTCAGCTTATTTTCATGTTTAGTGAACTTTAAAAAAAAAAAAATCAAAAAATTTCTAGATTCAACTCAACAAGACGAATGGGAAAACTATAATTTTTTAAAAAAAATTCCAAAAAAAATTAGGAATGACAAAAATAAGTGTTCTCTCTCTCTCTTTTTTTTTGGCTTATTTTTGTTTTTTTTTTTCAAAAAAAAATTACTTTTTATATTCGTCATGACAAGAAAGACCGGAAAAGTAAAAAAGCTTGACATAAATTTTTTTTTCAAAAAAAGACAAAAGAAAAAAAAAAAGGTGGCTTTTTTTTTTAGTTGCCAAAAGAAGCCTAAATTTGTTTGAAACTTAATAAATAAATAAACAAATAAAGATGAAAACAAACTAAAAAAAGTTATAGTGATTATCTTTAAAAAAATTTCAAAAAGTTTTATGTTTTTAGATTCAACTCAACAAGATGAACCGGAAATTTAAAAAAAAAAAAAAAAATTAGAAAGTTTCAAAAAAAATTAAAAAAAGATTTTGTCTTTTAATTTTCACTTTTTAAATTTTGTGTATAGGATTTTTTTAAAAAAAATAAATTTTTAAATTTGTCTATACATGTTATACCCAAAAAATAAAATTTTTGAACAAAATTTTAAAAAAATCACTCAAAAATAAAATTAAATAAATAAATGACATTTTTTAGGTGTCTATAAAAACATGCGACCACTTTAGAACCATTCTTCACACGGAGAACACAAAATTGACAGATGAAGAGTGAAAAAAAAAAAAACCCCTCTCCCCCTTCTCTAAGTCGTCTGCGTCATTCTTTCTTCCCTGAGCTCGAAGGTTTCAACAATTCTGTAGCCTAAGATCTGGAAAGGGAAAAAAAATTGAGAACTGTTGCATATATATATATATGATGATACTAAATTGATCATGGTTAATTTATTAACATATTTTGATATGATATTTGTTTTTCTTAATTGTCTTCACTTGTTTGATGTTTTTATTTTTTATTTGCATATAGTTGAACTTGAAGCTCTGAATTTAGTTAGTTTTTACGCATCAATACAGACATGTTTTTAAGAGTCAATTAGGGTTTATTGTTGCTCTATTGTATAGAAAAGGGGAATAAAGACGTAGAAGACAAGACAGATGGGGAGAGGAATTTTTCTATGCATCTCTCATTTTCTGTTCTCAATAAAAGAGAAGAGATCTGGAGGTGAACTACTTCCCTAAATATCACGGGAGAAGTTTTTCTCAAGATTTTAATTTTTTCCATAACTTTCAATACTTTATTGTGCGCACCTCACAGGATTTACCATGGTAATTTGAACGGTTCATTTTGTAAGTATTAAAGAATATAACATATATGTAAAATATCATCTTACTAAGAAACTAATAAGAATAATAATTTATCTTATTTTGTTTTATAAATCAACGTTTCAATTTAAAATTATATTTATTACTTTTTTATAAACAAAACACGATTAGTTAGGTACCGTTTGGTAACACTTACGTTTTTAATTTTCTGTTTATATTTACAAAAATTTTAAAAACTCAAATAAAAACTTGTTTGGTAAATTTTTGATTTATAAATCAGTGGTCTCAGTTTATAAATTTGGCCAAAAAATGTAAACTCAAAAAATATGTTTCCGTTTTGAGTTTTCAATTTTTTTTTTTTTTTTTACCACCCAACACTAGCCACCACCCACCACCACCTGCCACCACCACTCACCACTTACCTGCCAGCACCACCCACCACCCACCTGCCACCTACTCGCCACCACCACCCACCCCTCGCCACCACCACCACCTGCCACCTGTCATCCACCTACCACCACTCACCACACGCCATTACCATCTACCGCCCGCCACCACCACTCACCACCCACCTACCACCACCATCCACTACGCTCCACCCACCACCACCAACCACCAACCACCTGCCACCCACCCGCCACCACCACCCACTCGCTACCATCTACCACCTACCACCGTCACCCACCCACCCACCACCCGCCACCTACCCGCCACCACCCGCCACCCGCCACCATCACCCACCCGCCACAACGACCACCACCACCCACTCGCTGCCACCCACCACCCGCCACCGTCACCCACCCAACCACCATCACCACCCGCCCGCCACCACCCGCCACCACCCACCTACCACCACCACCCACCACCCGCTACCACCACCATCCACTCGCTACCACCCACCACCCATCACAGTCACCCACCCACCCACCACCACCACCTGCCACCTATCCGCCACCACCTGCAACCACCACCCGCCACCGTCACCCACCCACCCACCACCATCCACCACCACCCGCTACCCACCACCCACCGTCACCACTTTCCACCACCGTCTTCCGCTGCCACTTGCCACCACTTGCCATTTCTCACTCTTTTTTATATTTTAATTTTTTTTTAAACATTTTGTCAATTACTAAACGCGTTTGTAGTTTATGTTTTTTTAAAAATAAATAAAAACCAGTTTATAAATTTTTTGTAAATATAAACTGAAAATGTAAACGTTACTAAACAGACCCTTAGTGTCTATCAATATCTAATTAAACTAGTTTTTACTTATGTAATTTTCTCTTTGAAACTTATGAGATAAACATCTTGGATCAAAGATCCACGTACACGAAGTGAATTCTTGACAAATATGAAAAAGATAAAGTCTTGAGAGGAGCTGCTCCCATATATCACCTCTTTTTTTTTTTTTTTCCTTTTTTTTTTCCTATCATTTTATATTACCACCTATATGACATTTTATTAGTAATCTTTATATTGATTGTCTTCAATTAAGGTGCCAATAAAACTGGTTGATTGGCAGTAGGTAAAACATCTGTATTTAAAATAAAAATTATTTCTGTGCATAGCACAGGTTGATTGTTAGTAGGTAGTGATATAAATGAGTGATAAAAAAAAAAAACAAGAGATACATATCATTCCTCTATTTAATAACTCTTACAGGGTAAAGTACATATGCATATAACAAAAAATTCCTACTACCTTGTCTCTAGGAAATCCTTTCCCAATTGAGAATTTACTAGGGGTGCAATTGGGCAAGTTTGATCAGATTGGAAGGTTATCTAATATCAATTTAAGTTGGGTTGAGACCTATCAATGCTTGAATTGTTGAATTGTAATCCAAGATTATTTACCTAAACTCAATTCGAGTTAAACCAGAATTATCCGAGTTGTCCAAATTATCAGAGTGTTTTTTTTTTTTTTTTTTTTTGATCAGCAAAATGAAACTTTATTAATGAAGAAAGCAAAACATGCTAGAACTTACATCAACAAAGAGGGAAAGTGCAAAAAACATCAACGCTAATCTTAACAAATACACCCCCTATGATTTGCTTAAAATACGAATTGCCCCCTTGAATTGGTTTGGTTGGTGAGTTATTATTGTCTTGTGACCGAATTGATATTATAGAGTCCACTCCACTCCACACAAAATGCAATGATCCAGACACCCCATCTCCACCTTCTGATTGGGCCCCATCAACCATCATCCCCTCTTTTTTGGATTATATTATCAAAATACCAAACATGCCCACAAACCCCATTACATAGATATATAATACATTTTCTAAGAAATTCATTACATACACACCCAAAAACAAAACAACAGAGAATGAATGGCCACAAATAAAAGCATCGTATGGTGGATCCAAACATGATTATCACTTGGACTTGAAAGGGATGGCTCTGATCACGACTTGGTGGTACAAAGTTGCGAGTGCTGCACCGATGAATGGGCACACCCAGAAAATCCACTGTCAATCACAACCAAACAAAAATTAAATGGGTTGGGTTGGGATGATCTAAATAAATGCACTTTTTGACTTTTTACGAAAAAACGTGAAATATGGGTTGGGTTTGAAGTGATGTGATAGAGAGATGATATGATTTAAATGAGATGATGTAACTTAAATAGGATAGTGACTTTTTGACTTTTTGAATTTTTTGTATTATGCCAAGCCTTAGTGCTTTTCGAGTATTGTTCTATTCCAAAATAATAATAATAATAATAATAATAATAATAATAATAATAAATAAATAAATAAATAAATAAATAAAATAAAAATCAAACTTGCTCTAGGAACACTAAATTCAAGGGATACAACTTGACCAAGCTCAATTTGAGTAAGTTGACTCTAATCCTAATTTTTGTAAGATTTAGACAAAATATTTTTGAATTCAGTCTGAGTTTAGACAAAAATTTAGAAGTCTGAAATAAATTTGAGAGGACTTGGACAAACATATCAAACAACCCAAGTAGGGCCGACCCTGAGGGCAGGCAAGAGAGGCTTGTGCCTTGGATCCCTAAATTTGGGCTAAAAATAGGGTCTCCAAATATAATTTTGTGTTTTAGATATATAAAAAAAAGGCTCAAATACTAAGGCTCAATAAAACATGGGTCTCAAAAAAAAGGAACAAGACTAGATTTTTAATTTTTTAAAGTATTTGTAATGATTGCTTCCTATCTTAATATACGAAAGTAAATTTTTATTTATAATTTTAATGATTATATGTGCAAGTAAATTTTTTTGTGGTTACAAACAAATAAAAAAGTTGTACCTTATCGTTTTATCTAGGGAGGGATAGAGATGGTCACTATCTTTGCTTTTTAAAAATTATACTGGCTCGACCCTACTTGGGACACCATTTTCAAGTACATGTGACATGCTGCCTCCAAGGACTTAGCCTGGGTTGTTTTGAGGCTAAAGTCTCCTTTTGCTGTTTTATTTATGTTTCTATGTTTTATTTCCAAGCTGAGGGCTTTATTTGTAAAGGGCTTCTAACCCTCTTTTGTTGTAACCAAGTGTTGGCTTAGAAAGTTGTAAGCCCGTAGGGCACTTACTTTTGTTGTCAACATGTAATATTTTTTGTAAAGAACACTCTGATGAAAGAATATATTTTATTTTCCTATGTGCATGGATAGTGTGAATGATTGATTTATGTATATATTTTTGATGGCGTTACAAATATAACTAAGGCCTCGTTTGTCAACTATATATTTTAGCCAAAGGGTCAAAAGTCAATATAAGTTATCACATCACTCTCTCTATTTTTCTGCACATCTTCTCGTAAAAAGTCAAAAAATTACTAAAATAGTGTGTTTCCAAACAAGACCTAACTATTCATTTTATAGTTCTAAACATAAGTGTACATTTTTTTTTTACCCAAGTTCAATTTTTAAAATAAATATGCAAAAATATATAAATATTTTTGTTTTTATTATAAAAACACTTACAAATTCCAATTTCATATTGTAAAATAGATCAATTGATTCATAAGTTGGACATATACCGAGACAATATTTTAATGATTAAGTTAGGGTGAAGTTGGCAAAATAGTTAAATCGACTAACTTTTAAGTGTCTTTGTAATGTCTAACCTAACTCTACAGGCCAGCCCTAATGGGAAATTATATTTGCAGACAGCTACTTATCTCGGTGGACACACTTAATGAAATATTATTTTAATGATAATTATACACTAAATTAAAATGATTATAATGGATATCAAAACACACTCTTAATATTATATACAAATTTTCTCTATACACATTTTTTTTCAACAAAAAATCTCAGTGCACATATTGATAAATTCACAAATTTTCAACCAAACCCAAAGAACTACAAAGTTATGTGGAGGAACATTGTGAAGCTAGCCTCTTGCAAAACCCCAACAAGTTAGAACTTATTCTTCCTTCTTATCTTATGTATCTCTCATTAGAAGACAGAAGTTTGACCCTTTTGACTGTAATGTTGCAATCCATAAGTTCTTTAGTTAATAAATGATCATGAACCCTTGCACATTCTCTCCCTAGGTAAACTAAAGTAAGGTTTCTTCTCTCCATATCCTCATAGCTACCGTTCTTTTTTTAGTTTAGTCAAGCTTATGGAAAAAGAAATGAAAAGTATTCAAAAATGATGAGAAAGATAGTGACCATCTCTATCCCTCTCTTTCTTCTTGATAATCAAACAAAGCCTTGAGAAAAACGACAACTCCTTCGCTCGAGTAAGGCTTCTTGGGCTAGTGACCATCTCTATCCCTCCCTGGATACTCCTCTACATTCATAGTATTGTTGTGTCTAGTCGCTCGAGTGACAACTCATTCGCTCGAGCGAGCCTCGCATATATCAGTTCACAGCGGAGATGAAATGCACCATTTTTTTTATCTTCTTCTTCCACACAAACCCTAGATCGGCTGTTTCTCTCTCTAAAAAACACACTCTCTCTACAAATACTCCATGGTCTAGAGGTTTCCTGCCCTACTTCCTTTGTTAAAAAGCTAGAGCATTGCGTGGGTTTTCTTTGGATCCGAAAAAGTTCAAGTTTGGAGCATCTTTGGATTTCTCCCTTCTTCTCCTTTGAGCTTCTCCATTTGAGGTAGAGATAATCTACTCTTTAATATGAGTTTTGACCTAAATATTAGTCATTTTGTATAAATGGTAGGATTTGGAAAGTTTGGGTGAAGTTAGGGTTTGAGTTTGAAATTGTGTTAGAGGGGTTTTCACTTTGGGCTCCATATGTGTATGTGAGGTCCTGAAAATGGTAATATTTGTGTAAGAAGGATGAAATTTGACCTTAGGTGCAATATTTGAGAAAGGGGAAAATGGCCTAAGTTGAATTAAATAAATTATTTGTATAAATAATGAAATCAATGTGGAAATATGAAATTGGTTCGGGAATTATGAAATTGGGGAAAGTTGTGATTAAATGGTGTAGTTGGATTGATGAGTCATTCACCTATGAAAAAGTTGATAAATTATCTATTTGATAGATTTATGTATCTGTTTAGAAATAACTGTTTTGGGCTATCGGTGGAGGATAACCATGATTGTTGTAGAAACTGCATGACGATTAGGTGAATTGAAACTAATCAATCGAATTATGTCATTGAATATGATGGTTGGATTAAAACATTGAATATGTGATTTAACTGGTCATTGTATATGACAACGTGTTTTAATGCATTGTATATGTATCTTTGTTTGGGAGGAGATAGGGGATGTACTCCATTGTTTGGGAGGAGATAGGGGATGGACTCCATTCATAATTAAGCTAGCCGGAGTGTCCAGGGTGAAAGTACCAAAATCTTATATATATTTGGGTGCTGGTTCCCTCGAACGTAGTTCCCTAAAATGGCAAGAAATGGAAGTGTCCGAATAATGTTTATGATTGAAGTGTTGATAAATGAGTTGTAGTCTCATTTTGAATTGTTTAGATTTTGAATTGTTTAGACGATGATGAACTATGTCAATGAATTGATTTGGATAAGTAAATACAAGTGAATAGAAATATGGATGTCAATGTTGATTGGTTATGGAAAGGGTGTAAGTTGGTTTACAAGTGTTAAACATATATCGGGTACTAATGTTTTAGTTAATTCTCATATACTGTTTAGCATATCTCTACTGGGCTTTGGCTCACCCTACTTGGGATACCATTTTTCAGGTACAGGGGACATGCCGCCTCCAAGGTCTTAGCTTGGGAGGTTTAGGAGTTGAAGACCTTTTTTTTTTTTTTTTCTTTGATGTTAAATGTATATTGAAGCAAAGGACTTTATATGTATAGAGCTAGGACTCTCTTTTGTTCTAACCAAGATATTGCTTGGAAAGATGTAAGCCCATAGGGCACTCACGTTGCTATTAGAAGTTAACGTTGCATGTGATATTATTTGTATAGAAGACTCTAATGAATGAAAATATAATATTTCTCCTATGATTATGGATTTTATGAATGGTTGGCTTATACTGTATTTTGAGGACGTTACAAGTGCAAAAACATCATAGCGAGCCAAATCAATCCCAACTAGGTTGGCACCAATAAGACCGCCAAATCATATGCTAGCATACCATCAAGAGTTGGTGAGGAACCAACCACAAACATCCAAATCAACCTCAACCAAGTAAAGGCTAACCAAAACTAACACATACCAAATAACCCAAAACTACTAAACACAACAAAACAAGACAACAACAAAATAACAGCTACAACAGACACAATAATAAAACAAGACAACAACAAAATAACAGCTGCAGCAGACACAATAATAAAATAGGACAACAACAAAATATCAGCTGCAGTAGCCCAATTAAAAGATCATTACCCCTACAAAACTAGCAGCAACCCATATCAGTAGAAAATGGACATCAAAGCAAGAACATCAGCAACAACAGCCAATTGAAAGGGATCACTGCCCACACAGATTAACTACCACAGAGTAGATACTGTTTTTCACCAAGTAAAACTAGCACCATTAACAAATACAACATTAGTAGCCCATCTTCACCAACACCAATCCAAACCCCCGGAATCAAGTTGGAAAGATTCCAATAGAACAACAGAAACAGCAAAAACACCCAAGCTTACAAAAAAATTTGTAAGCTTTTAGCCCCCTAAACATTTTCTAATATGAGAAAAATTAAATAAAAAGTCAGAAATAGAATACTGGTACTCTTTGAAGTAAGCCTTCAACCAAAGAGCTCCCCCATCATTGGTTGTATACCATTCAACAAGCAATCATTTCTATATTTCCATAAAGATCACAAGGCAACCAGAGGTAAAGCCATCCATTTCTCCTCTCAGATTTTTTGACTCTGTTACTATCCTACCATTGTACCAACCTTTCCACTGATTCAGGAACCACCCATTGAATTCCTCACCACAGTAGCAAATCAGTCCACACCCTCAAAACCAAAGGGCATAAGATTACCACATGCTGAACTGTTTCTAGCTCATTATTGCAGAACGCACACTGATAAGACACACTTCCATCCAAAATTCCTATCCTCTACAGAAAATCAGATGGTTTCACCTTGTGTTTCCATGCAAGCCACCCAAAGAATTGCACTTTGGGTGGGAGATAATTCACCCATAACAGTTTACTAACAGTAGACTGCTCACCAGCCTCCAAATTTGTATACTTATAGAGGGTGGAAACAATATACTGACCTGATTGTGCTGCTAACAAAACTGGTTTATCCTCTTCATTCCTATTTAGTGATGGAGCCAGAGATGGAGCTAGACATAACTCCTCTCTGAGCTTGTTGAGTTTCTCCTTCTCTCAAACAAATAAATTCGTCCTCAAGCTAATTTCCCAACCACCAGTACTATCTTGCTTTTTAACAAAAGACCTTAAAGAACCTCCTCTATCTGTGGATAACCTAAACAACTTGGGAAATTTCTCTTTGAAACAACCATCACCACACTATTTATCTGGCCAAAACCTCAATCTGTTCCCATTACCCACGCTAATCTGAACATTGATTGTGAAAAAACTGAACATCATAGACCTGTGCTCTGCAGCAACTAAAATATCACCCCACAACTTTGATGCCTTCTTACCTTGGTTCAAAGTTGGAAACCATAATCCCCCATTTAGATTGTATTTACTACAGACCACCTTCTTCCATAAAGCCTCATCTTTATTAGCAAACCTCCACCACCACTTTATCAAAAGACAATCATTAAAATCTCTAGTTCTTCGAATCCCCAGCCCTCCTTGCATCTTGCTCTTAGGAACCTCCTTCCACTTCACCAAGTGTAACTTCCTCTTCCAATTTGGTCCTTCCCATAGAAAAGCAGCCTGAATTCTTTCAATCTCCTTTGCTATTCCTGCTGGCATTTTAAATAAAGAGAGATAGTACACTGGCAAATTGTATAACGCAACCTTGATCAAAGTCAACCTACCAACAAATGATAAAAGCCTTCTTTTCTATCCAACGAGCTTTAGCTTGACCTTATCAACAATTGGCTTCCAAGATTTCTTCCTACTTGGGCTAGCACTCAATGGCACCCATACTAATCAAAATAGTAATGTTAAGAATACAAAAATTAAACATAGAATGGGATACAATCCTCTCACAAGAAGTGGGTCCCACATATTGTTGTTGCTAGATAGGTCATTTCATGTTTGTTCCAATTAATGAGATTGTGCCTGTTGTGTTCAAGATTTGGAATTTGAACTTTGAATGATGTCTGGCCATGAAAATGATCTTTGAATGAATGTGGAGATGAGGTCTATTACATTAAAAACAGTAATGACTCATAATTTTTTAAGCAAATTTGATATAAAAATTTAGTTATATCTTGGCATTACTCAAAAATATAATTGCTAGTTTGTTGTGATTAACATTTCTTAATTTGAAAAAATATCAAACAAAACCTCTTCCAATTCAGGATTTCATTTTTATTAATCTTTTGCTAAGATTATTGTTATTAGGAAAAAAAAAAAAAAAACCTAAAGTTTGACATCTGTAACAAAGAAAATACTAACTTTTTGATTGTTTGAAATTGTTTTGGTCAGCAAAAAAAAAAGTGCAACCGATTGTATTAGTGAACAATGGAATATTATATAAAAAATAATACATCAATACAATCCAAACCAACAAGAGAGGAACAACCAGCAACACTACCACATTCGAGAGGTTCCCAAATAGATAGCAAAGCATAAGAGACACTGAAACAAAGAAACTCATAATTGTTTCAAATTAAACCATCAACATTTTAAAATATATCAATTCTAACTTTTGAAATTCTTATCACGTGGTTTCCACTACATCTGAATACGAGTTTTTTTTTTTGTCCTCTTTCAAAAGACTCATAGACAAATACACTTAACATGAACAGTCATGAATTAATTAATGAAATACTATTATATATGACTTTGATACTATTGATAAAATATTTCAATTTGAATTTAAAAAGCAGAAAAAATTCTTTGCAAGAACCATCCTAATACATTACAATAATTGGAGGAGACGTTATTTTTATCAAACAACCACTAATTCCATACATACATAAGGTAAAGAAATTAAAATTTCATGTTCAACTTCTCATTTCTTCCCTGCATTACGATTTGGGTATCATGGATTTAAATCAAGAAAACATTCTCTTTCTACACAAGAGCAAAAAGCTTTCTATATTTGACCCTTCTCAAATCTTCTTGTGCAATACATTGGCACAACCCTCTAGTAGCATAAATGTGATGGGGACTACAGTTTATTTCTCAACACTAAAAAACTATCCAACAATCTTGGAAAGCACTAGAATGATACTTGTGGTCTTCGGTATCTTTGCTTTCAAATCTGAAACTACAATGTGAGTGAACTTGTCATATAGTTTGTCCATGATTTCATGTCCAAACTGGTTTGAAATTATAGGCTCTGTGAAGGCCCTGGCAACCTTGGCAAACTTTTCCCCTCTAACCCATTTATCATTCTCTTGCATCTATAGGCTATCAAGTTCAAACCCCTCCATATGATTAATTGTGAATGATCCGTCCCTCTCCACTATGTCTTTCACTTCCTCAAGTGATGGAAAATAGCTAGGTACATTGAAGGTGTCTAATTTATCTTCATCTATCAATCCCTATTATCACGAAGGAAAGAGAGAAAATCAATAGATTGGAATAAATAAAGCAAATAATTTTAGGGTAGTGCTATGCCAAATATGTATATATATATATACAAATGATGGGATAAGTATTGATTTTATCATTTTAAAGGAAAGAACTCATCAAGATGACTTATATTTTTAAAATGTCGAGGGGAAAAATTAAACAAAAAATTATTAATTTTGGACACATTGAACTCTGTTTTTCATGATCCGAAATAGTTGGAAAGCTTTAAGAATCTAACTGGTTTGAGCACCAAACTCTTAGTACGTTTTTGAGTTATGAATATTTTACCTTCAAAGAGTAAAATATGAGTCAATGTGATAACATGTTCATAATAATTTCATTTTAACTCTGATTAAAGCGTAGTTTATATATATGAAATGCTTTTTGAGAGCAATGAAGAATACTCATTTTTGTAAAATGCTAATAACTATTTCATGTTGCCGATCCCATTTGATGAGACTTAAGGCTTGGTTTGGTTTGGCTAATAACTATTTCATTTTAACTCAATTAAAGAATAGTTTATATATGTATGTAACGAATTTTGAGAGTAATGATGAATGATTGAAGCGAATTTTGAGAAATGAGAGATTTGGCACAAAATATATATAACAAGCGAAATCAGACCTTTGTGGACGACACCTAAGGGAATTTTCGGTTTATAGTTTGCATGTTTGACCATTTTTAGGCCTAGAAAAATTGTGTTCTAGAGGTATGTAAGAGCTTGTGAACATCAAACGAAGACATTTAATGGTAAGGAAGTGTTAAAAATTGTAGCTACCTGTGAAACCAATTCAGCAATGGCTATGGCTAATAGTTCCCGAGTAAAGCAACTTTCCATGTCTGAAGGATCAGAAGATAGCATACCACGAAATATCAACACCATACAACCATTTGGAACCACCTCTTGGGATCTAGCGTTGAGAAACATTGTGAAATCTTCATGAAATTGAGATAAGTAGGCTTCTCTTACAATAGGAGGGCTTGTCTTTGATATGTAAATCTTCCCCTTGTTTAATGCCAAGCCTTCTCTACTTGTGAGTCCTTTTGGTGCCTTTTATTTCACCAAAGAAACCATTGAAATGGTTAGCGTGCAAGCTTATTACACATCAAAAGCAAATGCGTTATATGAAATACATAATACAACTTATACAAGCAGTACAATGATATTACATTAACAAAAAGAAAGTAGGATCGAACCATCATTCATTTCTTAAGAAGCACATCCTAATTAAGTCGCACATGCATCAAGCCCATCATATGAAAATTCCAGACTTCATGAAATTTTCGGTAAACACTGGGAAAGACAAGGAGAAAGACCTTTTTACACGGGTTTATATTGCCCATTTTTTTGAGTCTACAAATTTTGAATAATTTTACAGTTTTTTAAAAGCTTTTATATGTATCCATACAACAAATACAAATAAATACATATAGTACCCGTCATATAGTTAGAGTAAATATTGATCTTTCTCTAGTGGGATGGCATGGTCAATGAAAATTATTCATGTGTCCATCACAGTATTTGACCAACATCTAATTCCTCTACTCATATTGTGATAGGAATTAACATAGGATAATTTGATAAGTACAAGGTTAATTACTAGTTGAAACAAATGGATGTACAAACCTGAGTAAGCCAATGAACACTGTAATAGGAATGAATTAAATGCAAGCTGTTACGAGGAAAAAGCCGGCCATGGAAAGATCCTGGTACTCCCATCACATAACAAGAAACTTCCTCACATTTTTTACCAACAACCTTAGATGACAGGCCTTTGAAAAGGGTATTGAAATCATTTCCAGGAAGATCATTCAAGTAAACCTGAAGTTCCAGTGTTTGGCAATTCAATTCCCTACATTTCTTTTCCATCATTCTCTTGATTGTAGGAATCACTGTGAACGTGGTTGGACCCGCTGCACAACCCAAGTCTGCCGCGTTAAGAGCTTGAAGAAGGTGGAAATCTTTGGAGAAGAGAGTTTCAACTGCATTTTCTAGCACTGGCATTTTCATTAAGGCCACTTTTTGTTGCATGAGAGAACAACTTTTTAGTTTGTTCCAGACAGCGGCATTCCTCAGTCGCCACTAACTCAGATGCAAACCTGGATAGGCTAGTAATGGTGGCCTCAAACTCCGCCATTGGTGTAATCAACTGCTTGAGCTGACAGAACTGATCCCCCAAATTTTCCTTAACAGTGAGAGGCAAAAACTTCTCCTGAAAGGCGTCAACAAATGCCTCCCAAGTCCCTCCAATGCGCCCCGGCGCATACTTCCACCATTGCCCCGCATCCCCCTTTAACTAGAAAGACGCCAAGGTCACTTTCAACTGATCATCCTCGATGCCAAGCATCTCAAATGTCTTCGCTAACTATTCAAACCACTCATCAGCCTTCAGTGGCTCCTTCGGGTCACCCAAAAACTCATCCAAATTCGATCGGAAGAACTCTCTCTTCAGAAAAGACGACCATGCTTCAGCTACATGGGCCTGGACTTGATTCTCAGCCCTGAGAATGTCCATGGATTCCCTCAATCCTCCTGGCATCTCTAGGGCTAAGGCGCCCATGGCTTGCTGACCTACTGGCTCGGCCACGTTGGCCTAACCAACTCCCTCCTCCTGCGCGGGAATTTCATCTGGTATAGGCATCTCCTGCCTCCTAGGCCTACCACGTCGACCACCACGTCCTCGTCCTGACATCCTAATAAAGATAACAAAGGATTAGCACATTCATAAATGTGTCGAAGCTATTTCACGCACGTCCTAATACATTAGACAACTATAATTCACTCCACATAAGCACACAATCACATGAGCACTTACGAATTCCATTTCCGAATAATGACCATCCCGTGGCGTTGCTGAGCTCTAGTTAGAAACGGCAGTGATCAAGTGCTTTTCCAACAAGACTCCCAGAAACCCATAGATTCGATCAACATCCTAGAAACTAAATTCCATACCCATATAGTCACATAAGCATGTTATCATATAAGCACATAACATCATACATAAGTCACTAACAAGCGAGACAAACCCATTGTGGTACTAACCACTTCCCACGTACCCAAAGTATTCATACCCGGTATGCTCTGATACCACGTTGTAACGCCTCGGAAATTTGGGCAGGATATATCTATTTATGCAACAAAACCCACCTGATAGACAAACACATATATATTGCTGAGTAAGCTATACAACCATTTCCATTAAATCCCAAATGCCAATTACATGTTGTTCACATCTCAATGCCCCAGTTCCAATCCCAAACATGCATTTTACAACAAGTATGAAATGGAAGCCAAACAGGTAATAAGTGCCTTACAGGCTTACAAATTTATCCAAGAACATTCTTGGTTACACAAATTGAGTCTCGCTCATTACATCTTAAGCCCTTAGCTTTACAAATAACAAACATACACACATAAAGCATATTTAAGAAGCTCTTGCTTCCCAAAACTCCATCCACGCTATTGCCTTAGAGGAAGCATCTCACCTGTACTTGAAAATGGTATTCCCATATAAGGTGAGCCAATAGCCCAGTGGAAATAATCTAACACAATTTATGAGGTTTAGCAAAGGTATAAATACCACATACATAAACAATACCGATCTTGATACATCCACAAGACCTACATATCCATATGCCACTAAGACCAACCTTATTCCATTTTCCTTTAATTTCATTTCCGGTTCATATATGCTACTCAATTCATGAGTTACATTCGTTATCTTTCAACAATCAAAATGTGACTACAACTCAATGATTTTCCAATTATGCAAAACTCACATAAACACTTCAAACCTGCCGTTTTATGGATATTTCGTCCGAAAGAATCGGCACCCATTTATATATAAAATTTCGGGTCTTTCACCAAGGACACTCCGGCCAACTTGCCTTAAATGGAGTCCATCCCCTTTGTCCTCCCAAACAAATATACATATGCAATGTATTTATAAACATAATCACATACGGAGTGCATCCCCTTTCTCCTCCCAATAAACATACATATACAATGTATCTATAACTGTAGACGTTCCCGAACGCCCCGGGAGGGTGAGTCCCGTTTTGTTCATTTTGGGGTCGCTACAGTTCAGGACTCTCAAATTGTCACGGTTCTTAATCTGAACCAAAGAGTCCAAATCCGGCAAATCGTTTTGAGAAAAATAGATTTTTAGAAAAGAAGTGCCAAACATGGACTGTTTTTCCAGATACAGAGTCGCCGCCTAAAAATTTTATTTTGGAAAATTTAGAAAACCCTGACTCGGTGCCAAAGGCCACGTGTCCGTCATCACCAAAGTTGCCTCGGCTCGGGAACTTGGGTACGATTGGGGAAGGTCATCTATGAGCACCCCCGCTCGCCCGATCAAAGATCGGCCTCCACTAACCATGATATCCAATTTTGAAAACATTATGTCTTCTTATCCGGTTATTAGCCTAGAATTACTACGTTATGCGCACAGCAAACAAGTATAGACCAAATCGCCTAAATTGGAACAAAACATTGCATGTTTGTTTTGAAAATGGTTTGCTAGTCGCAAGTAGGCTAAAATGCAGGTTTTGCCACCCTCAAGTGGACTTTAGAAAAGATGGTTTTGCCACTATCTAGTGGGCTTAAAACTCACAGTTTTAATGCATTATTCCAATTTAGGTAATTCAACCTCCACCCACAGGCATTCAAGCAGTTATATCACATAAGCAAGTAGCCTCATGGTAAGCATGTTGTCATGGCAACACTCATACGCATACAAGGATGCTAAAACATAAATGCTTACAGAGTACTCCAAGCCAAAACAGAGACTAGTTAGTAATCATATGCATGGTCCTAGTTCATGTTAAGATGGCTAATGCAACACATGCAAGATGCAGCTACAATAGGCTCAGCTAATCTATGGATGGCATATGATGATGCTACAACTAACACGTATTCAACTTGGAATTGAAACACAATGCAGTTAGTATGATGTGCCGAGCCCGGTGCATGCAAGACAAATGTATGGATGCACGCATACATAGCATAAGGTATGTTAATTTAAATATGACCTAATACTAACCATCAAAAGCAGGTAAGTAAAAGGGAGAAAGAAGTGGGGGTTGGAAGACATGCACACACGCACCCACACTTATTACAAATTCGCCCTCGCTCGGAGGGACCAAAAGAATAATACAAACCGAATAAGTAATTAACTACTCTAGCTAATTAAATATTACAAACCTTTAATTAATTAAACAAATTAACTAAGCTACTAAAGCAGTAAAACAGCCTCGGGAAGAGGGATGAATGCATGCTCGAATTGGCTTCGCTCGGAAATCCATTGCCATGACACATGTTGCCTCTATTTTCACTGTTTGGCACCTCTGAAGACTACACAAGTCCCAAGGTATGCTCTCTGCACACTGTGGAGTGCCACCGGCCAAGGTAAATGATCACCGGCTAAGGGGATGTGGTCATCGACCACTGGTGTAGCTCTCGGCCAGCAATACATAGTCGGTCGGCACTGTATGTAGTCGACCGGCCAATTCTTCCTGCAGAACCTGTTTTGACAGTAGCAGAGGGAAAAACAAGGCATGGCAATGCATTTCAAGTAAATGTGTGCACCACCACACCCCTTATCATGTTTATGACTAAAAGGGGCATGGTACTCGATTCTCAGACCACCAATCGCACATTTCAATGCGTGATGGCCCAAAGAGTCAAAGTGTGCAATTTCAATATGGAATGAAATGCACAAAACAAACAATGGGCCCCAACCTCCATCATAATCAATTCAAGAGGCAAGAGATGCATGCTTAATGTTATGCAACCTAGACATGGAAGCTAAGCATGCAATATGGGCATGTGAACAAGCAATGTAAACATGCAAGCATGTAAGTTATGCAAACTAACAAGCATGCAAGATGGATGAGCATGCAACGACATGTGGGAATGGTCTTAAACCAAAATGGGCAGCTCTCAAATAGGCCCAAATCAGTGGCCAAATGTCATGGAAATGAGGGCCAAAACACATACAAGCATGCATGCACACAAAGTCCAACACTTAGGCACCAAAGAGCAACTTTTAAGCACACTTAAAAGAGGATAAACATGGATACATGGCATGCATAGAAAACTCTGAAATCATATTATAGAAGGTGCAAAACCAAGTAAACAAGACAAGCTAAGTATGCAACAATGGTCTAAAACTCAAGGCAAGCCAAGGGGGATTACATGGTAGCTATACAAAGCAAAGCATGGATGACCCGAATGACCAAAAACAGACCTCAAGCACACTAAAACATGCACAAAAGCTTCACAAAGCTAAGCCAAAACAAGTAAGCATAGTGGTCTAAATGCTAGGCACATGTTAAGGCAATTCATGGCATTACAAGACAAGTATGCATAGCAAGCATGGTGTGTCTAAACCAAGTTTAAAAAGTGCTTTATCATGGAAAAATAAGCACAAATAACACTTAAGACATGGCCAACATGAACTCAAAAATGGTGCTCACACATGAGGCTAAAATGGTCAATATTGAAGACAACAAGGAGAGGGGATGACCCTCTCCTTCTTAGGACCTTAAGACACCATCCTCACCACTGAAATCTCTCAAGATTTCAGTGGTGAGGAGGCCCAAATAAGGTGGTCCCGAAGCTCACCAAAAATAGCATAAAATGGGGCCAAACAAGGCCTAAGAGGGGGTAAACGACCCCAAACACAAAAGTGATCTTAAACAAACTTCAAAAGAATCTCAAAATAAGACTTTTTTAAGTTTATGACAAAGCCCAAATATGCTTGCAAGTAAGGTTAAAAGTGTATGCAAAAATGGGGAATAAAGAGGGTAAGAAGTGTTACCCTTGAAGCCAAAAGGGGACAGCAGCCTCTTGGTCAAAAAAACAGTCCCTTAGCCTTTAAAAATGGCCTCCAAGCTCCTTAGGTTGATGATGGAGGTGTTGTACTAGGAGGTGTAGTTCAAATGGCCAAGAACTAGACCCTTTTGAACCCTTTAACCCACACAAATGTAGAGAGAGAGGGAGATATAGAGAGGGAGTGATATATATATCCTATATATCAGATTTTTCTCACCCTCTAAAGGGGAGGAGAGGACCTCTTTTTATAGAGAAACCAAGGGGGCAAAGCTTCTCTTAGAAGCTTTGAGCAAAAAGGCTAAGCTTCTCTTAGAAGCTTGGAGCAAAAGGGCCAAACTTCTTGGAGAAGCTAGACAAAGGGGTCAAGAGGTTCAAGCTTCTTGAAGAAGCTAAAAAAAGGATCAAGCTTCTTGGAGAATCTAAAAAAGGGTCAAGCTTCTTGGAGAAGCTAAAAGGGTCAAAAGGTTCAAGCTTCTTGGAGAAGCTAAAAAAAAGGATCAAGCTTCTTGGAGAAGCTAAAAAAGGGTCAAGCTTATTGGAGAAGCTAAAAAGGGTCAAAAGGTTCAAGCTTTTTGGAGAAGCTAAAAAAAGGATCAAGCTTCTTGGAGAAGCTAAAAAAGGGTCGAGCTTCTTGGAGAAGCTAAAAAGGTTCAAGCTTCTTCAAGAAGCTAAAAAAAAGGTTCAAAAGGGTCAAGCTCCCTCAAGAAAAGGTCTCGGCCAGGAAAAGTGGCCGATTGATCAAAAACAGTGGCCGGCCGACCAAACACATTGCCGACCGACCATCAATAGTGCCGACCGGCCATCACCAATGGCCGGTGGCAAGGAAACAAGGCCGGTGGCCTCAAGCCATGGCTGATGAGGTGTGGGGATGGCCTACAAGCTACTTCCCACCCTCAGAAGCAAAACAACAAGTGTTTGATGCAAAACCAAACACAAAACAAACAAGTCGAGAGGTCTTGAGGTAAGGCGCGTAGCCGAAACCTCCGAGAACTCAAGACGAACACAAACAAGGGTAATCATCGAGTGTTCAAACGATGACGTCCAAGTCTTAAGGACGGTTGAAAATGGGGTGTCTACAATAACATGGTCATATTCAATGACACCAACAATGGATTAGCATTAAATCACCTAATCTTCATGTAATTTCTACAACAATCATAGTTATCCTCCACCGATAGCCCAATGCAATTATTTCTAAAGAGATGTTCAATATCAAAATAAATAGTTTATTCAAAACTTCCATAGGTGAGATAATACATATCCAATATCACCATTTATAATCACAACCTTCCAATTTCACGTTTTTAATGTTAATCCCAATTATTTATGCAAAATAATAATTTAATCAAAATTAGGGCAGAATCCCCCTTTCACCAAATATCAACTCAAACACCAAAATCAATTATTTTGGTACAACATGATCTTATATTCAAGCCTCATACTTGTTTACCTCATATTCGTCAAAACCCCTCTTTTCATTTCACACCCAAATCCTAGATTTGTCCAAACCACAACCAAATCTCATCATCTATACACAATAGCAAATAACTAAGCTAAAAATCATATTTGAGTGTTGAAAATCCCTACCTCAAGTTTTGAAGAGAATCAAGTATAGACTATATCACTCAATTTGGAGCAAAATATCTCATGCTTGTTTTTCAAAAATGGTTTGAAGTTGCTACCGTCAAGTAGGCTAAGACGCGGATTTGCCACCCTCAAGTGGGCTTTAAAACAACATGATTTTGCCACTTTCAAGTGGGCTTAAAATGCACATTTTGATGAATTGTTCCAATTCAAGTAATGAAGCCTTCATCCACAGGCATTCAGGCAGTTAAACACTTAAGCAGATAGCCTCATGGCAAGCATGCTACCATGGCAATCACTTACACATATGTAAGGATGCTAAAGCATAAACACTTACAGTGTACTCCAAGCCAAAACAGAAATCAATTAGAAATCAATGCATGATCCTAATGATATAAGATGCCTAATGCAACACATGCAAAAATGCAACTAAAAATAGGCTCCGCTAGCTAAGATGGCATATGAATGCAACACTAGATAACATGCTGTTAAACACGTAGTCAAGTAAGTGTATTGAAATATAATGTAGCTTGAATGATGCGCGCATGCCAAGCATAAGTATGCTAATTGAAATATACCCTAAAACTAACCATCAAAAGCTGATAAGTAAAAGGGAGAAAGAAATGGGATTGGAAGACATGCATCACACACACGCACACTTATTACAACATTTGCCCTCGCAACGGAGGGTTAGAATAAACAATACAAGCTAGCTACGCTAAGCTAAGCTAGTTAACTAATCTAATAATCTAATTAGACTAATTATTACACAACACAAATTGAATAACTAGCTACAACTAATTATTACAATACTTTAATTAATTAACAAATTAACTAATCATGGTAACTAACTAAACATGTGAGGTATGTGAACTAGGTTTCCACAGCTCTACCTTGAACAATAAAGGATGCATGCTCTCGATTGCCTCGCTCGAAAATCCATTGCTATGTCCAGAATTGCCTATGTTTGCATTTGATTTTGAACTCTGAAAATTGCACAATCTCCAGAATGCTTCTGCTCCAACATGGGGACCTCTTAGTGGCCTGCCGACCAGAAAAGGTGGCTGTAGACCAGCTGTAGACTAGAAAAACTGGTTGTAGACCAGAAAAAGTGGTCAGTCGACCACCTTTACTGGTCTGCCGACCATAAAATTTGCCAAACTCCAGTTTTGCTGCAACAGAGAACAAGAAGGGGCATAGTAGTGTATTTGCAAGATATGTGTGCACAACCACCTTCCCTATCATTTCTCAAGCTCAAGCGAGTGCGGTACTCGACTCTTGGGCCACCAACCGAGCATGGCAATGCACGATGGCCGAGAAGCCAAGTTTGCACAAGTCAATGTCAATGAATGCACAAATAACACATAAGGACCTCCACCTCTATCATGCTTGATCAAGAGGGTCGGCGATCGAGAAATGAGGCACGTTTCATCACTTCAAATATGAAATGCCCCTCGTTTCTCGTGTTTGGATTAACACCCAATCCAAACACAATGCAACACACACAACATGCCTACCTATCAATGCTAATGTGGCATGCACAAGGTTCTAACATATGAACAATGCATGCATGGCATGTTTGGAGGCTAAAGCATGAAAGAAAGTAAAGAACATCATACGAGAGGCATGCAATACAATGCTCAAATGATCAAACCAATTATGGACAGACCTATGACATCTCAAAACAGTGGAAGAACAAATTAAGACTCGGGTACAAAAGGGCAAGATGTGCATGCCCATCATTTCCTCGCAAGCAAGGCAAAATGCTTAACTTTCAAACACATTGAAAGAGTGACATATATGAGAGCATGACAAAGGTTCAAACACTGAAATCATGTGAGAGGACATATCATGCAAGCAACACAAGCATGGCATACTAGAGTCCTTAAGCATGAAAGCTAGTGAAGTATAGAACACTAAGGTTATACAATGCAATGCTCAATGGAGTGAACCAACCCTGAACAGACCTCATGCATGCCAAGGTAGTGGCCAAAACACTCTGAAATGATAGCATGAAAGGCAAGATGGTGATGCTCATTTAATGGCTCATCAACTAGGCATAAGGGTTAACTCTCAAACACAATTAAAGAGGTGACAAATGTGAGAGTGTGACTACACTATGTGCATTGAAATCATGTGTGAAATGATGACAAACCATATAAACAACACAAGCATAGCATCCTAAGGACCTTGAATCAGTAGGCTAGTCCAAGCTATTGCACTACAACCATGCATAACCAATCCCATATGACCCAAACTACCCAAAACAGAGTTGAGGCATGCTAAATCAAGGCCGAAAGCATGCTAAAACATAGGCTCAAAAGGGAAGGAAAGCATGTTCATTCATAGGCTCACAAACATGGCATAATACATAACCCTCAAGAGCAATGAAAGAGTGATAAACATGGGAGTATAGCAAAGACATAAGCTCTGAAATAACATACCAAATGATGCCAAGACATGCAAATACCTCAAGCCAAGCATGCAAGATACCTCAAAACTCAAAGCTAGTCAAGGTTATTGCACTACGAGCATGCATAACAAGCATCATACGACCAAGAAGGCTCAAAGCAGAGCTAAATCATTCCAAAATATGAACAAAAGCATGCTGGAGTATAGCCAAAATAAGCTAGAATAATAGGCCAAAGAGACAAGCATGCAAGGCTAGCTAGCAAGGATTACACTACAAGTGTATAAAGCATGCAAGAGGTGAGTCCACCAATCAAAATCAAAGTTATAACATGCCAAAATAACACCAAAATCATGCTTGAACTAAGCTAATCCAAACCACAAGAGCATGCTACTTTGTAAGGCTAACAAGGCTAGTGAGCAAGATTGCACTACAAGTGCATAAAGCATGAAAAAGGTGACCAAACCAGTCCAAAACAGAGATATATTAGGTCCTAAAATTCACAAAAATGAGCCTAAACAAAGCCAAAATGAAGTAAAAACACATGCTCATTTGGTTGGCCATCAACACATGCAAACAAGAGAAGAGGAGGGAGAACCACCCCTACCTATTTGGGACCTCAAAATATGGTTTTTTTTCACTGAAAAACCTCTGAGTTTTAGTGGTAAAAAGGCCCAAAAAGTTGGATTTGAAGGTGGTGAGAAGTTGTACAAAAGGCCTCACAAACCAAGGAACAAAAAGGGAGAACAACCCCCTAGCCAAACAAGGCACAAACCAACACTTTTAGGACTGAAAAATAGAGGAAAAATAGAGGTTTTTGTAGTTCAAAACCACCCCAAAAACAGCCCCAAAGTAGTGTGAAAAGATGGCCAAGCAAGCATGCAAAATGAGCTAAAAGGGAGAGAGTTCTTACCCTTGATGCACAGCTGCAAAACAGGTACAAATCTGAGCTCAAATCACCTTTTGGAGCTCAAACAAAGTCCTAAAGAATCTCAGTCCAATGGTGGTCAAGTATGGTTAAGGAAGTGTAGGCAAAGGAGAGGTATATCTCCAAGTATATCTCTTGCATGCACACAAGGGCAAGAGGGAGAGCAAACTAGAGAGAAAAGCTGAAATTTGTAGAGAGAGAGAGAGAGAGAGATTTTAGTGTGAGAAGCTCCCACAATTGCTCAAAATGTTCTCCTATTGCAAAATGAGTGAAATGCCTCATATATAGCAATATACAAGAGTTCGATCGAAATATCTGATTATAGGACAACTGGAGGTTGTGGAAGACAGTTGGAGGTAAAATGTCTTCAAAAAATCTGAGTTTGGGACCTGTCAGCCACTTTTCTGGTCAACTGACCACCTTTTTGGGTCGATTGGCTACTTTTCTGGTCGACAGCCCACTTTTCTGGTCGACAGGCAAAATTCTGCTTTCCAAGTCCAACTTCAAATGGCCATAACTCCTTCGTATGGACTCTTTTTTCTAGTCATTCTTGTGTCCAAATTGAAGCCCTAGAAGTAATCTTTCCAACGGTAGCAGTCTTGCATCAAAATGCCAACTGTGAAAAAAGTTATGCCTGTTTTGGTGAAGCCACTCAGTTTCGATCCTACCTGGATTTATGCCGAACTTCTCCCAAACTAGTTTTCTTCTCTCCTCTCCTATTTTCTTCAAATCCAAACCCCTAAACAAGGTGTTTTGAAAGATTTTTCAAAGATTTCATCTCTCTTTCATCCAATTCCACTTTGTCCTTGCTCGGTTACCGAAAAGCGCAACATTTAACAAAATACGAGCCTCAAAACATCGTAGGAACTTTATTTCAAAAATATTTTGAAAGAGAGGGTTTTAAGGTCTAAAAACCATTCAAAATATCTTTGGTACAAAATGAGGTGTATGGTTGGGATTTGACTCTCCTCTTGCAGAAGGAATCGAACCTTTGCACTGCACAACTTTCACCACTAAGTAAGCAATTAGTGACGCCCAAGTCTTAAGGGCAGTCAAAAATGGGGTGTCTACACTTGGCATCGAAGATAGAGGTTTGTGAGTGACCTTGGTGTCCTTCCAACTGAAGGGAGACGAGGGTCAGTGGTGGAAGTATGCGCGAGGGTGCATTAGAGGGACTTCGGAGGCATTTGTTGAAGCTTTCCAAGACAAGTACTTGCCTGCTACGGTAAGGGAGAAGTTGGGGGATCAATTCTCCAAGTTGGTACAGCTGAATACACCAGTTGCAGAGTTTGAGGCCACCTTTACTAACCCATCTAGGTTTGCACCTGAGTTAGTGGCGACTCAGGAACACCGTCGTCTGGAGTTTGAGAAGACGTTGCAGACCAGGCTTATGTTTAGAGTTGTCAGTTCCATGATTAGAGATTATGGGCACCTTGTGGAGGCTGCTGCCCATCTTAAGACCATTATGCATATAGAGGAGGAGAGAATGAGGGGCGCTAGAAGGAGTAAGGAAGGTCAGGGGGACGGTAAAAGGCAGAGGGGTTCTAACCCTCAGCAGTCCTAGGGAGTGCATTCTAGATATACCTTTCCAGTACCGAGTTCAGGTTCTGGAAGAGGTAGACAGGGAGACATCACCTGTTAGAAATGTGGTCAGCTGGGCCACAAGTCTCCAGTCTGCCCGCAGAGGGGAGGAGGGCAGCAAGTAGCTTCATCTTCGGCTCGTTCTCAGGGCCAGAGTCAGGGCAGAGACCAGCCACTCACTTGTTATCAGTGTGGGCAGGCCGGACACTTGAAAAGGTTTTGTCCGCAGTTGGGTGGCACATCTGGTGCATCTGGTTTGAGATAGACACAGAGTTATCAGCCAGCTCAGTCAGTTCAGGCCTCGAGGGCCAATCAGGGAGCCTCTTCCGCTCAGTCTGTGCAGTAGTCTTATGCACCGAGAGGTGAGCAGGTAGATCAGAGATCTTCTGGGCGTGTGTATGCTATTACAGCGCCAGATCTTATACTAGCTTCATCTGTAGTGAGAGGTACCTTTTTGTTTTGCAACTCGGTTGCTAATGTGTTAATTGGTACAGGTGCATCCCATTCCTTTATATCTTATGCATTTGCATCTATTTTGGGGTTGGAGTTGGCATAGTTAGCATTTCCTATTTGTGTTGTATCACCTATTAGAGGCGAGATGGTTTTGAAACAAAGGCGTCGGGGCTATGATATAGAGGTCACCGACCATTAGCTTCCCTTCTCCTTTGTATTGATGGATATGTCTGGGTTTGATATGATCTTGGATATGGACTGGTTATCGTCATATCGGGCTATGATAGATTGCTACCGTCAGAGGGTTACTGTATGTACCTTGAGCGGTGACTATTTTCATTTCTTGGGGGATCGGGTTGGTAGAGTCTTACCATCGGTGTATGATCTGCGAGGGCAGAGTGAGCTTACTTGCCTTCTCTCTAGCTTTATGAGTAGTGAGTGTGATGAGACTCGGACTGAGTTGGCAAGAGTGGTATGTGAGTACTCGGACGTCTTTCCCAAAGACCTTGTTAGTTTACCACTCCATCGAGAGATCGAGTTCTCTATTGACATAGTGCCTGGCACGGCACCGATTTCTATGGCACCGTATCGTTTTGCCCTAGCCGAGTTGAGTGAGTTGATGATTCAATTCCAAGAGTTGCTAGATAAGGGTTTTATTCACCCTAGTACTTCGCCTTGGGGAGCACCGGCCTTCTTTGCTAAGAAACAAGATAGGGCTTTGAGACTTTTCTTTGATTACCGAAAATTGAACTGAGTCACGGTTAAGAAGAAGTGCCCTATGCCTCGTATAGATGATTGAAAGGATCCTGTTGTTTCTCAAAGATAGATTTGAGATCGGGTTACCATCAGTCGAGGGTCAGGGAGGAGAATATCCCGAAGACGGTATTCTGTATGCGGTGTGGCCACTATGAGTTTCTGGTGATGCCTTGGGGGCTTACCAATGCACCGGCTGTGTTCATGGACTTGATGAACCGGATTTTTTGAGAGTTCTTAGAGCGCTTCGTAGTCGTCTTTGTGGACGACATTCTGATTTATTCACCTTCTGACAAGGAGAACGAGGAACACTTGCGAGTGGTACTTGAGTTGCTAAGAGCCCATAAGCTGTATGCTAAGTTTGGGAAGCGTGAGTTCTGGCTAAGAGAGGTTAAATTCTTAGACCATGTGGTATCTGAGGAAAGGGTGACTGTAGATTCATCCAAAATAGTGGCAGTGCAGGATTAGGCACAACCTAAGAATGTCTTTGAGATCCGTAGTTTTCTGGGATTGGTAAGGTATTACCGTCGATTTGTGAAAGATTTCTCCAAGCTAGCTTTGCCTCTGACTAGATTGACGCGGAAAGGGATCAAGTTTGTGTGGAGTGAGACTTGTGAAAAGTTGTTCCAAAAGCTTAAAGTTAGACTTACCACCGCTCCAATCTTGATTATTCCAGAGAGGGGTTTGGGTTATGCAGTGTATTGTGATGCCTCGCGAGAGGGTTTGGGTTTTGTATTGATGCAAGAAGGGAAAGTAATAGCCTATGGCTTATGTCAGTTGAAAACACACGAGAGGAACTACCCTACTCACGACCTAGATTTAGTAGTTGTGATATTTGCCTTGAAGATTTGGAGGCACTATCTTTATGGTGAGAGATTCGAGGTGTTCTCGGATCATAAGAGTCTGAAGTGTTTATTTACATAGAAGGACTTGAATTTGAGGCAAAGGAGGTGGATGGAGTTTATAGAAGATTACGACTTCGAGTTGCATTATCATTCGGGAAAGGCCAATGTTGTGGTCGATGCCCCAAGTAAGAAGTCCATTAGTGATGTAGCATGTATTGTTATCCGGGAATGAGAGATGATGGGTGCCCTTGGCGAGTTTGACTTGCATCTGGGCGAGTCTGTTGAATCTGCAGCTTTGTTTTCTATAGTTGCACAACCTATGCTTGTGAATCGAGTGTTAGAGGCACAGAAGGGTGACTTTGAGGTAGAATCCCTCTGGAAGAAGATCTCTAGTAGGAAGGTAGAGAAGGGTTTGACTATGTATCCCGACCTGAGTGTGAGGTACCAAGACCACTTGTTTGTGCCGAAGTCTTACCGAGAGGAAGTACTCAGAGAGTTTCACCATTCATGTCCTGCGGTGCATCCGGGAGGCACAGAGATGTATCACGATTTGAGTTGCCAGTTCTGGTGGAGGGGTATGAAGAAGGATGTGGCCGTGTTTGTGTTAAAGCGTCTTACTTGTCAGCAAGTGAAGGCCAAGCATCAGAGGCCAGTGGGTTTATTGCAACCCTTGCCTATAGCCCAGTAGAAATGGGAGCACATCACGATGGATTTTGTCATGGGTCTCCCGAGGACTCAACGGGGTAGTGATGCCATATAGGTGGTAGTTGACCGGTTGACTAAGCCGGTGCACTTTATTCCTATGCGCGGAAGAGATTCGGTAGATTATCTTGCCAACTTGTATATTCGGGACATAGTGATGTTGCATGGGGTCCCAATGTCAATCGTCTCAGACAGAGATCCGCATTTTACTGCTAGGTTGTGGCAAAGTTTGCAGAGTGCCTTGGGCACTAGATTGACTTTCAGTACGGCTTATGATCCTCAGATTGACGGGCAGTTCGAGCGCACTATTCAGATCCTTGAGGATATGCTTCGAGGCTGTGTCCTTGACTTTCAGGGGTTGTGAGAGAGACACCTACCCTTAGTGGAATTTGCCTACAATAACAGCTTCCAATCGAGTATTGGTATGGCACCGTTTGAGGCCTTGTATGGCCGACCGTGTAGATCTCCAGTGTGTTGGGCCGAGGTGGGTGATGCACCTTTGTTCGGCCCGAAGTTGGTGCAGAAAACAACGGAGAAAGTGGCACTTATTCATAAAAGGCTAGTTACAGCCCAGAGTCGCCAAAAGAGCTATGCCGACCATAGGAGGAGGCCTTTGTCTTTCGAGATAAGTGATCACGTCTTTCTGAAAATATCACCTAGGCGGGTTTGATGAGGTTTGGGAAGAGTGGGAAATTGTCCCTCGGTTTATTGGCCCTTTTGAGATCCTTGAGCGGATTGGGGAGGTTGCATATCGTTTAGCATTGCTGCCACAACTGTCCAGAGTACATAACGTGTTTCATGTTAGTATGCTTCGAAAATACGAGCCGGATCCATCACATGTATTGGATTGGACCGACTTATAGGTAGATGAGGATGCTTCGTATGAGGAGAGACCAGTGAGGGTCTTGGATAGACTGGACCAAGTCTTGCAAGGCAAGACCATTCCCTTGGTTAAGGTATTGTGGAAACATCACGTGGTTGAGGAAGCCACTTGGGAACGTGAATTGGAGGTCCGAGAGAAATATCCAGACTTGTTTGTTAATGGTTGAGCATATGTTGGAGATTTTGTTTTATTGATGAACTCTAAAAACATTGTATATGTTTTGGACTATGGAAATATTGTAATTGTTGAATATGTTTCGGAAATGCTAGTTTACTTTAACATTGTATATGTTGAATGTGTCTTAGAAATGCAAATATGTTATTAACATTGAATATGTTATGGAGATGTGGAATATGTGTATAGAAATTAGTTGAATTTCAAAAGAATGCATGTTGATAATGTATCTTGAGCTATATATTGTAAATTGTTCTCTTGAGAAGAGATGCAATGACTGGTGGTGGGTCATGATGGTGAAAGTTGAATTATAGTCATGTTGAGAATTAGATAATCACGGTTTTGAAACTTGCATAAAAATTTCGGGGACGAAATTCTTTAAGGGGGGAAGTTATAGCGATCCCAGTTTCTTCCCCGTCATTTATTGTATTCCAGACTCGGGTTCCGTAGTTATATGTTGTTGTCTACATCTTGTTTCCATCCTTTAATTCCTTGTATTTGAGTTTTGGGATGTGTTGGACGAGTTCGGAATAGGTAGGTTGTGAGTTGGTTCAAATGGTTGCTGTGTAGGATTTGGCTTCATCACTTGAGCGAGGCTTGAGTATTTGCTTCTTCACTCGAGCGAAGGTTCTTGCGCTCGAGTGAGCTTTCTGTGGTGCGTCTCTTCGCTCGAGTGAGCATTCTTGCGCTTGAGTGTGCGTCTATGTCTTTGTGAAGACCTGAAGGTTGCTATTCTTCGCTCGAGCAAGCTTTCTTACGCTCAAGCGAGCCCTGTGTTTTGTGTTCCTTCGCTCGAGCGAGAACTCTTACGGTCGAGCGTGCGTCTGCGTGAGTGGCAGACCTGAAGCTTCGTAATGTTCACTCGAGCGGCGCTTCTTGCGCTCGAGTGAGGTGTTTGTTGTGTCTGGTCGCTCGAGTGACAAGTCCTTCGGTCGAGGAGGCTCGCATATATCAGTTCGTAGCAGCGTGATTTTTATCACTTTTTCAACTCCTTTTTCACTCCAAACCCTAAATTCGGCTGTCTCTCTCTCTAAACTCTCTCTCTCTATACAAATACACCTTGCTCTTGGGTCTCTCTACCCTAGTCCCTTTGTAAAAAAGGTAGAGCTTGGCGTGGGCTATCCTTTGATCCGAAAAAGAGTGGATTTGGAGCATCTTGAGTTTCTCTCTTCTTCTCCTTTGAGCTCCTAACTTTGAGGTAGGGATATTCTACTCCTTATTATGAGTTTTGACATAAATGTTGGTTATTTTGTATAGATGGTGGTGTTTGGGAGTTTTGGGAAAAGTTAGGGTTTGATTTGAAATTATAAAAGAGTGGTTTTCCAATTTTGGGTTCATTGGGTATGAAAGGTCTTGAGTTTAGGGCCCTCTTATATATAATTGATGAAATTTGGCCTTTGGTGCAATTTTTGAGAAAGGGGAAAAATCCTCTAAATGGGATTAATTGAATTACATGTCTAAATAATGAAGTAAGATGTGGAAATATGAAATTGGTTTGTAAATTGTGAAGTTGGAGGAAATTGTGATTAAATGGTGTAGTTGGATTGATAAATCACTCACCTATGGAAAATGTGATAATTTATTCGTTTTATAGATTTATTTACCTGTTAAGAGATAACTGTTTTGGGCTATCGGTGGATGATAGCCATGATTGTTGTAGAATTGCATGATGATTAGGTAAATTGAAACTAATCAACTGGATTATGTCATTGAATATGACGGTTGGATTAACACATTGAATATTTGCTTTAATTGGTCATTGTATATGATAACGTGTTTAAATTCATTGCATATGTATCTTTGTTTGGGAGGAGATAGGGGATGGACTCCATTGATAATTAAGTTGGCCAGAGTGTCCAGGGTGAATGTCCCAAAATCTTGAATATGTTTGAGTGACGTTGATGATTGAAGTGTTGATAATATGAGTTATAGTCTCATTTTCAATTGTTTGGATAAATAACGAACCATGTCTATGAATTGATTTGGATAAATAAATGGTAGCGGATTGAAATATGGATGTAATTGTTATTGGGCTATGGAAAGGGTGTAAGTTGGTTTACAAGTGTTAACCATTTGTCGAATGCTAATGTTTTAGTTATTTCTCATATGTGGTTTAGTATTTCTCTACTGGGCTTTGGCTCACCCTACTTGGGACACCATTTTCAGGTACAGGGGACATGCCGCCTCCAAGGTCTTAGCTTGGGAGGTTTAGGAGTTGAAGGCTCCATTTTGTTATTTTTGTTTTGGTGATTACATGTAAATTCAAGCTGAGGGCTTTATATGTAAAGAGTTAGCACTCTTCTTTTATTGTAACCAAGTTATTACTTGGAAAGATGTAAGCCCACAAGGCATTCATTTAGTTGATAACATGTACTATCATTTGTAAGAAGCCTCTGATGAATGAAAATATAATATTTCTTTATGTTTATGGATCTTATGCATGATTGTCATATGTCTTATTTTGAGGCCATTACAACTTGGTATCAAAGCGTACTGGGTTTGAATACTTTGGGTACGTCGGAAGTGGTTAGTACCACAATGGGTTTGTCTCGCTTGTTAGAGACTTATGTATAATGTTATGTGCTTATATGATAACATGTTTATATGACTATATGGGTATGAGATTTAGTTTCTAGGATGTTGATCGAGTCTATGGGTTTTTGGGAGTCCTTTTAGAAAGGCACTTGATCACTGCCGTTTCTAACTGCAACCCTAGCAACGCCACGGGATGGTCATTATCCGGAAATGAAATTCGTAAGTGCTTATGTGATTATGTGCTTATGTGGAGTGAATTACAATTTTCCATCGTATTAGGATGCGAGTGAAATACTTTGGCACATTTGTGAATGTGCTAATCCTTTTGTTATCTTTATTTGGATGTCAGGACGAGGTCGTGGTGGTAGGTGCGGTAGGCCTAGGAGGCAGGAGATGCCAATACCGGATGAAATTCTGGCGCAGGAGGTGGGAGTTGGTCAGGCCAACATGGCCAAGCCAATAGGTCAGCAGGCCAAGGGCGCCTTAGCCCGTGAAATGGCCAGAGCATTGAGGGAATCTATGGACATTCTCAGGGCTGAGAATCAAGTCCAGGCCCAAGTAGCTGAGACAGGGCCGTCTTTTCTAAAGAGAGAGCTCTTCCGGTCGAATCCGGACGCGTTTTTAGGTGACCCTAAGGAGCCACTGAAGGCTGATGAGTGGCTAGAGCAGATGGCGAAGACGTTTGAGATGCTTGGCATCGAAGATGGAGGTTTGCGAGTGACCTTCGCGTCCTTCCAGCTGAAGGGAGACGCGGGTTAGTGGTGGAAGTATACGCAGGGGCGCATTGGAGGGACTTGGGAGGCATTTGTTAAAGCTTTCCAGGACAAGTGCTTGCCTGCTACGGTAAGGGAGAAGTTGAGGGATCAATTCTCCAAGTTGGTGCAATTGAATACACCAGTGGCAGAGTTTAAGGCCACCTTTACTAGCCTATCTAGGTTTGCACCTGAGTTAGTGGCGACTATGGAACACAGTTGTCTGGAGTTTGAGAAGACGTTGCGGACCGAGCTCATGTTTAGAGTTGTCGATTCCGTGATTAGAGATTATGGGCACCTTGTGGAGGCTGCTGCCCATCTTGAGACAATCATGCATGTAGAGGAGGAGAGGATGAGGGGCTCCAGAAGGAGTCAGGAAGGTCAGGGGGACGGTAAGAGGCAGAGGGGCTCTAACCCTCAACAGTCCTAGGGAGTGCATTCTAGATATACCTTTCCAGTACTGAGTTCAGGTTCTTGGAGAGGCAGACAGGGAGACATCACCTGTTACAAATGTGGTCTATTGAGCCACAAGTCTCCAGTTTGCCCACAGAGGGGAGGAGGGCAGTGAGTAGCTTCATCTTCGGCTCGTTCTCAAGGCCAGAGTCAGGGCAGAGGCCAGCCGCTCACTTGTTATCAGTGTGGGCAGGCCGGGCACTTGAAGAGGTTTTGTCCGCAGTTGGGTGGCACATATGGTGCGTCCGGTTTGAGACACACATAGAGTTATCAGCCAACTTAGTCAGTTCAGGCCTCGAGGGCCAATCAGGGAGCCTCTTTGGCTCAATCTGTGCAATAGTCTTACGCACCGAGAGGTGAGCAGGTAGATCAGAGACCTTCTGGGCGCGTCTATGCTATTACAGCGCCAGATCTTGTACTGGCTCCATCAGTTGTGAGAGGTACCTTTTTCTTTTGCAACTCGGTTGCTAATGTGTTAATTGATACGAGTGCATCCCATTCCTTTATATCTTCTGCATTCGCATCTGTTTTGGGGTTGGAATTGGTGTAGTTAGGATCTCCTATTTTTGTTGTATCACCTATTGGTGGTGAGATGGTTTTGAAACAAGGGTGTCGGGGCTGTGATATAGAGGTCGCCGATCGTCAGCTTCCATTTTTCTTTGTATTGATGGATATGTCTGGGTTTGATGTGATTTTGGGTATGGACTGGTTATCGTCATACCGGGCTGTGATAGATTGCTACCGCCAGAGGGTTACTGTATGTACCTTGAGCAGTGACTATTTTCATTTATGGGGAGATCGGGTTGGTAGAGTCCTACCACCGGTGTATGATCTGCGAGGGCGGAGTGAGCTTAGTTGCCTTCTCGCTAGCTTTATGAGTACTGAGTGTGATGAGACTCGGACTGAGTTGGCAAGAGTGGTTTGTGAGTACTCGGACGTCTTTCCCGGGGACCTTGTTAGTTTACCACCCCATCGAGAGATCGAGTTCTCTATTGACTTAGTGCCTGGCACGACACTGATTTCTATGGCACCGTATCGTTTTTCCCTAGCTCAGTTGAGTGAGTTGAAGATTCAACTCCAGGAGTTGCTAGATAAGGGTTTTATTCACCCTAGTATTTCGCCTTGGGGAGCACCGACCCTCTTTGCTAAGAAAAAAGATGGGGCTTTGAGACTTTGTATTGATTACCGAAAATTGAACCGTGTTACGGTTAAGAACAACTACCCTATGCCTCGTATAGATGATTTGTTTGATAAGTTGAAAGGATCCCGTTGTTTCTTTAAGATAGGCTTGAGATCAGGTTACCATCAGTTGAGGATTAGAGAGGAGGATATCCTGAAGACGGCATTCTGTACGCGGTATGGCCACTATGAGTTTCTGGTGATGCCTTGTGGCTTACCAATGCACCGGCTGTGTTCATGGACTTGATGAACCGGATTTTTCGAGAGTTCTTAGACCGCTTCGTAGTCGTCTTTGTGGACAACATTCTGATTTATTCACCTTCTGACAAGGAGCACGTGGAACACTTGTGAGTGGTGCTTGAGTTGCTTAGAGCCCATAAGCTGTATGCTAAGTTTGGGAAGCGTGAGTTCTGGCTAAGAGAGGTTAAGTTCTTAGGCCACATGGTATCTAGGGAAAGGGCGACTGCAGATTCATCCAAAATAGTGGCAGTCCAGGATTGGGCACAACCTAAGAATGTCTTTGAGATCCGTAGTTTTCTGGGATTGGCCGGGTATTACCATTGATTTGTGAAAGATTTCTCCAGGCTAGCTTCGCCTCTGACTAGATTGACGCGGAAATGGGTCAAGTTTGTGTGGAGTGAGACTTGTGAAAAGTCGTTCCAAGAGCTTAAAGTTAGACTTACCACCGCTCCAGTCTTGATTATTCCGGAGAGGGGTTTGGGTTATGCAGTGTATTGTGATGTCTCACGAGAGGGTTTGGGTTGTGTATTAATGCAAGAAGGGAAAGTAGTAGCCTATGGCTCACGTCAATTGAAAACACACAAGAGGAACTACCCTACTCACGACCTAGAGTTAGCAGCTGTGATATTTGCCTTGAAGATTTGAAGGCACTATCTTTATAGTGAGAGATTTGAGGTGTTCTCGGATCATAAGAGTCTGAAGTATCTGTTTACACAGAAGGACTTGAATTTGAGGCAATGGAGGTGGATGGCGTTTATAGAAGATTACGACTTCGAGTTGCATTATCATCTGGGAAAGGCCAATGTTGTGGCTGATGCCCCAAGTAGGAAGTCCATTAGTGATGTAGCTTGTATTGCTATCCGAGAATGGGAGATGTTGGGTGCCCTTGGCGAGTTTGATTTGCATCTAGGTGAGTCTGTTGAATCTGCAGCTTTATTTTTTGTAGTTGCACAACCTACGTTTGTGAATCGAGTGTTAGAGGCACATAAGGGTGACTTTGAGGTAGAATCCCTCTGGGAGAAGATCTCTAGTGGAAAGGTAGAGAAAGGTTTGACTGTGTATCCCGACCTGAGTATGAGGTACTGAGACCACTTGTTTATGCCGAAGTTTTGCCGAAAGGAAGTACTTCGAGAGTTTCACCATTCACGCATTGTGGTACATCCAGGAGGCCCAAAGATGTATCACGATTTGAGTCGCCAGTTTTGGTGGAGGGTGTAGACACCCCATTTTTGACCGTCCTCAAGACTTGGACGTCACCATTGGAACACTTGGTGATTACCCTTATTTGTGTTCGTTTGGAGTTCCCGGAGGTCTCGGTTACGCGCCTTGCCTCAGGATCTCCGAACTCGACTGTTTAGTGTCTGGTTTCACACCAAACACTTGTGTTTTGCCTTGGAGGAGCAGGGAATGCCTTGTGAGGCATCCCCACACATCACCGGCCATGGCCAGAGGCCACCGGCTGGTATTTTGTTGCCGTCGGCAATATTTATTGCCGGTCGGCACTCATTTTTGTCAAAATGGCAATTTTGAGTAGCCAACCACTGTTCATCTACTTTATGTAGATATTTTGTGCCAGCTGTGATAGCTGGCACCAACTCTGTTTCCCTCCATACACGTGTATGGAGGGATTTCCCTCTAAGCAAGCTTGTTGTGTAAGCTTGGCA
This sequence comes from Camellia sinensis, assembly GCF_055761805.1. Classification (NCBI taxonomy): domain Eukaryota; kingdom Viridiplantae; phylum Streptophyta; class Magnoliopsida; order Ericales; family Theaceae; genus Camellia; species Camellia sinensis. The sequence goes on along the minus strand of NC_138961.1, from coordinate 38,667,888 downwards.
AGAGGGACTTCTATAAGAGGAGAGGTCTTCTCCTTATTCTAGGTTAGAAGTTTTGAAGGCAAAAACCAGAGCTTATACATATAGATACACCCTCTCTCTATATTTCCCTCTCTCTCCTCCCTTGTGTGTGTTTCTTGGCCTAAAAGTGTGCTTTTACCTTACTTTTGCACTAATACACACACTATTACACCTTGCTCCGAGATTGAGGGGCTTTGAGGGTTGATTCTTGAGTTTTGGGGCTGTTTTGATCAAAAGAAGAGGGCTGCATTGGCTGTTCTTGAGGTGTGCTTCAAGGGTGAGCACTTTGCTTTAGTTTCCCCAAACTTGCACTAGTCTTTTACCCATCTTTCTTGTTGATTTAGTTTTTGTGCATAACATAAAAAAGGCTTATATTTTCATGCTTAAGAACTTTCATTAAGGGTCCTTTGTGGTTTGAGTTCAAACTCACCCTCTTAGGCCTTATTTGGCCTTTTTTGTTGCCTCCTTGGTAAGGCCTTGTTTGCTTAAGTGTTTTGGTCTTCTCACCACTAAAAACCAGTGGATTTTCAGTGGTGAGGAAGGTGGTTTGAAGTCTTGCATAGGGGAGGGACACCCCTCTCCCTTCATTGTCTTATTTCCTTGCATTTTGGCTTAAAGGGTAACATGCATGCTTGATTGGTTTTGCCTTTTTTTTTCAGAGGTTTTTGGGTGTTTTTAGGTCATATGTAATCTCTGTTTTTGGTCGGATTTATGGCCTTTTGCATGCTTAATATACTTGCTTTGCATTCCTCCATTTGGCCTAGAAATGCATCTTGTGTTTAGGCCATGATTCTTGCATGTGTTGGCTTAGTCCCATGAAGGTGTTGGCATTATTTTACCATGCTTAAGCCCTGTTGGCCATCTATTTTAGTCATGCTTGCCTTATTTGGTGTCCTCTCTTTGTGTTTTGGCTTGTAAGCTTTGAACATTTTGGCCTCTAGCATGCATAGCCTAGACCATCCTCATGATTTGGCATCATTTAGGATCGTTTTTCAGTCCATAAATCATTTTTATATGTGTGCATAAGTGACCTCTTTCATGCTTTGAGGATATGCCTTTTATGCCTAGAAATGAGCCTTGGTGCATGCATCTCATTGGAGCCACTTTAGCTGCCATGTTAGCAGGTTTTGGGGTCTATTTTTGCATGCTAAGTTTCTGTTTTGGCTTGTCCAATTCATGCCATGAGTGGTCATGTTGGTCGAAGTGAAGTGCCCCATTTTGTGCCTTAACCTTAGTACCATTGGATTGCTTGTTGGCATGAGTATCTGTCCACCTTTTTAGGCACTTTTGGCCACTGTTTTGGGGTGGATCAAGGTCTGCCCCTTCATGGTTTAAGCCCACCATTGCATGCTTGGCTCATGTCCATTGCATAATTGCTTCATTAAGTGTTGTAATATGTTGATCCTATTGCTTAAATTGTCCATGTTTGCATTGAATTCGCATCTTGCATGCCTAGCATTGCATACTTGCCATATTAGTTGCATGGCATTTGGCATGCCTTGCATTTTTGATCTCATGTTGTACCTTTGAGTCATTGTTCCCATAACATGCATTGCATTACTTGGTTTGGGGTGTCAAACCAAGTGTGAGGGTTAAGGAGCGTTCATACTATAAGTGATCTAATGCGACTTGACTCTCGGTCACCGGGGCCCTTGACTTCGGTATGATAAGGTCTTGGTCCTCATTTGTGTGATTGCATGCATTTTTACATCAAATGGCAAGCTTGATCTCTTGGGCTATCATGCACCATTGATGGCTCGAGGATCGAGGGCCATGCTTCCCTGAGTTCAAAGCATGATGGGAAACATGACCGTGCTCACATGTGCCTGAAATCCCATGCCATATATTGTCTGTCCTCTGTTGCTGTCAAAACTGTCCTCTGCAGGAATCTTCTGCCGACCGGCAACATCCAATGCCGACCGACTATGTGTGAACGGCCGATAACTCCAATAGCAGCCGATGGAAATTACATTTGGCTGGTGGGAATTTCCTCCACCCGGTGGTATTCTGCAGCATGCAAGGAACCTGTTCTAGGGCTTTGGCAATTTTCAGAGAGACAGGGTAGTGTAAACAGATGCGGCAGTAGTATGGTACGGGCTTCCCAGGCAAGCCGGGTTTCGAGCATGCATCATTCGCGCATCCCGAGGCGGAGGCTGTGGCCACCTTTCTCCTTTTTTTACATTCTTTCTATTAATTAATTAGAAATTCTGTAATAATTAATGTATTTATTATTTGGACTGTAATATTTATTTGTACCCTCCGAGTGAGGGCAATTATGTAATAAGTGTGCGTGAGTGTGTGAATGTCTTCCAACCCCCACTTCTTTCTTCCCTTTTATTTACCTGCTTATGATGGTAGATTAGGGCATGTTTAAATTAGCATACCTTATGTAGTAACCCGACCCTCGCACATGCTTTCTGTTATATTCTGAGTCCTCGATTGATACTATTAAATGCTTACTGTGTAGTTCCGTGATTAAGGAAGTGAAATCCATGTCTATGCATGTCTATCTGTCTCATAAGGAAACTATCTGTCACCATTAACACGTTTGAATTAGAAATTGGAAGCCTTAACAGCTTAATTAGCTGAAATTGATTATATATCCGTAATCAGCATAATTTTTAGGTAATATTGAGCATGTTCGCGAAATTTTAATTTTGGAAAGATTAAACGATCCATTTTTGTCTTATATGCCTTACTTATGCCTTACTTATATATATCTCTAAGCCTTCAGGAGCCTTGATCAAAAAACAAACAAACGTGAATACCATTTTTGGGGGAAAAGAGGAGAAATCGGGGGAGAAGGGATTCAACAAGAAAGCTTGGCAAAATTGTTAGAGGTGTAGGATTGAATTCAAGGTAAGCTCAAATCCTTCTTGTTATGGCCACTTAGAGTTAGTAATTGATGTGTATGTTTGATTCATGTCTAATTCATGCTTGATTAATAAGGGTTTCTCCCTGTTGGTTGCTTAGGCATCTAGATTGGGTGTGGTATGAAATTATACTTCAATCTATGGTTTTCTATCACCACTTCATGGAATTATGCATATATAATGTGTTATGTTTCAAGGATATGAAGAACTTGAATCCAAGAATGGCATTAGAGAGGGAGATGGCTTGTTGAAGCTCCTAATCTTGTTTAATTTATGATACTCAAGGTAGAATCCATGTTATAGTGATGTTTGGTGGGAATATTGCATTAATCTAACCTTGGGTTGCATGTAAAAATGGAGTGAATACCAGGTTGGGACTCGAATGGAAGTCCAGAATTTCAGAAATTCGCTTGGTCCGCTCGAGCGTAGGAAAGCCTGCTCGAGCGGGAAAAACCACCTCTCAGCAGTTTTGTGCAATTTACAGTCCGCTCGAGCGGCCAAAGTTACGCTCGAGCGGAGGACTCATTTTCAGGAAAAATTAAATGTTTGTTCAGCTTTGAGTGCTTGTTTCTCTGGTATTTTTAGAATATTTTACAGATGATTTTAAAGCGGTTGTAAGCATGCAAGGTGTAAGACTCAAGAAATGCTTTATAAAAAAAAAGAAACTAATGTATTAATTGTGTGCAAGGCACATTCCAGAAGGAAGCAACACGCCACCTCAACACTGTGAGTAGTAGTACCTACGTAATGTTATGTAACCATGTCAATGTTTCAAGCCATGTAAGGCAATTATGTTAATGTCTCAAGTATGTATGTACTTATGCATGTTTAAGATATGTTCAAAGGCCTCGTGCCACAAGTTTCAAGTGTATTACAAGGGCCTCGTGCCATATGTTCAAGGGCCTCGTGCCACAAGTTTCAAGTGTATTACAAGGGCCTCGTGCCATATGTTCAAGGGCTTCGTGCCATCATGTTTTAAGGGCTTATAGCCACATGCTTATGTCACAGGATTAGGCCTAGGGCCATTATGAATTAAACGCAGAATCAGACAAACCATGTGCATGCTGCATCTTTCTATGTATTAATGCATTTATGTTTCAAGTTAGACGTCGTTCATTATGTATTACTACTCATTGAGCTCGGCTCACTCTCTATTATGTCTGTTTCTGTAGGTTATCAGTCAGGGGGTCAGTCCTAACTTTGACGCTGTCCCTTTTGTCAACCTTTACATGTTCAGGCACCATACCAGGCCATTTATTTTTGTGAAGCTGTTAAGATATGGGTCTGCTTTTGAGAGCCACCTACGGATGTTGTACTTAACTTTTATATTCCTTTTGTTATGCCCAATTATCGGGCTAGGACTGTAAATGTATATGTTATACACGATATCCAAGGATATAGTTTTAAACTTTATCCGCTTTTGATGATGTATGTAATGCATGAGATCCTGGCATATTAGAAATAGCTCAATGGAGTATGCTTGTATTTTTGTTATATTAATATTTTATACTTCCGATAAGGCCCCGTACGGTGTGTACACCAGTTTTTGTGTCAGGTTTTTCTTAGGTCATGCCCAAACCTTTAGGGGCGGGTTATGGGTCGTGACACCTTATGCTATGTATGCGTGCATCCATATATTTGTCTTGCATGCACCGGGCTCGGTACATCATGCTAACTGCATTTGTACTTCAATTCCAAATTGAATACGTGCATCAATTGATTACATTTCACATGCCATGCTTAAGTTAGCCGAGCCTACTCTAATTGCATTCTGTATGTGTTGCATTAGCCACTTTAACATGAATTAGGATCACGCATGTTTGCTAACTAGTTTATTGTTTTGGCACAGAGTACGATGTAAGTATTTATGCTTTAGCATCTCGCATGCGTGTGAATGTTAACATGATAGCATGCTTACCATGTGGCTAGATGCTTATGTGTTATAAACTGTTTGAATGCCTGTGGGTGAAGGTTGGATTGTTTGAGTTGGAAAAACTCGTTGAAATCCCTATTTTTAGCCTACTTGCGAGTAGCAAATTCCAAAACATTTTTCCAAAAACAAACGGATATGCAATGCTTGTTTCCAAATTAGGCAAGCTAGTCTATACTTGTTTGTTGTGCGCATAACGTAGTAATTCTAGGCTAATAAATGGAATAAGAACACATAACGTTTTCAAAAACGGATATCACGTTTAGTAGAGGCCGATCTTCGGATCGAGCGAGAGGGGGTGCTCATAGCTGACCTTCCCCAATCGTACCCTAGCTCCCGAGCCGAGGCAACTCTGGTGATGACGGACATGTGGCCTTCGGCATCGAGTCAGGGTTTCTTAAATTCCCCCATAAAAAATATTTAGGTGGCGACTCTGTATCTGGCAAAGCAGTCCATGTTTCGCACTTCTTTTTCTAAAAATCTGTTTCTCAAAACGATTTTCCAGATTTGGACTCTTTGGTTCAGATTAAGAACTGTGACACAAATCGAGTCCGAACTGTAGTGAGGCCCGCTGGCGCGTCTATAGTTTCTGGCGACTCTGCTGGGGAATTAGAGAGCTTGACTCGAACTCATGATATCTTATTTTGATTCCATTTATGTGTTTCTTTGCATTGCATGTGCATTGGTGTGCCTAGGAACACAGTGTTTGCCATCTGCCATTCCTGAACGGTTTGCCGGAGGCTTGTCTTGTCAAGGCATGACCATAAGGCTGACCGGTTATGGGCTCTGACAGTATGGGAACACAAACCCCGGTTTTACCGGGGCACACTTTTCGACCATTCGACCTAGTGCATATTCGGATCCATAGTGACCATTCCAAGTTAGGACAGGCTGCTTACCCGATGTTAGGTTGTTTGAAAACTGCTGCGTGCATAGTGAAACCCTAGCACCTGACAAAATAGGACAGGGAAACCCTACCCCAACATAGGGGTGTTTTTTTGGCTCTCTTTACCTGCTATGTGCTTTTAGAGTGTTGCTCTACAGGAACGTGCATATCAGTTTGCAAATTTGAGTATCGGACCTAAGAGCATCAGTGTCAGCTATGAGAATCAGTTATCTGCGGGTATCAGGTTCAGTTTTGGGAACAGTGATTTTGGGAACAATAATCAGTGTCGAGGAGCAATGTGTTCAGCTTACCAACTAAGTATTATGGATACCCAACTGTGCGTTGTATGTGTTTATTTTATGCCGTTATGCTGTCCGGTTGTTAGTTTATTTACTGCTTTATTTATCTTTTTGCTAGGTAGTTTAGCATCATTGCTTCCAACCCGGTAGATATTCTCCCAGCACTCTGGATTAGAGGTCGTCGGCTCCATCGATCTGAGGATCTGGTAGACGGACAACCAATGTACCACTCTCTACCCCCGGTTACCAGACGGAGGACAACTAGGCAGAGGGCATCAGTTCAACAGTCAGTACAAAGGGCCTTATCTACCCCACCTGTGTACAGTAGGGATCAGGATATTGTTTCACCCACAGAAAGGGAACATATACCGACAATTCAGTCAGAACAGAACAGCATGGCTAGTTTAGAAGAGATGGTGCGCCAACTCCAAGAAAGCATGAAAGTGATGCAGCAGGATGCTGCACGACAGGCAGAATTCACCAAACAACAAGCCACAGTTATGAATGAGCAAGCGGAGTTAATCGTAAGATTGGAGCAGCGAACTGGAGCATCTGCTTCACAGCAAGTCCCTCCCCCACTAAGGGTTCCGATACCCGAAGAGACGCCAAATGCCCGGAATGTCCAAGAAGATACAGACATCCCAACGGGCCCCCCCCGATTCTGCCTCAACTATCCAAGGCACCCATTCCTATCAATCAATCGGATTCTCCCTTCGAGTCCGAGGTGGACCCCATGGCATTAAAAATGAGCAAGCTTGAAAAGCTGTTCAAGAAATCTCAAGGTGTAAAGTCCATTCCGGACATTGGAGACGGATACACCGATGCAGCCGTGATGCTGCCAGATCGGTTTAAGATGCCACAAATTGATCGTTTTGACGGATCTGGGGATCCCATGGTGCACCTGCGACTATTTTCAGACATCCTGAGGCCAATGGGCCTCACTAGACTGCAGAAGCTGTCTTTATTTGGTCGGACCCTGTCGGGTGTGGCGGCCATATGGTATGCCAAATTGGAGGATGACGTCAAGAGAAGTTGGGACGAGATGGCCGAGGCCTTCATCCTGCAGTACTCATATAATACACAAATCGAGATCACGACCCGGGATCTCGAGACAACGAGGCAAGAACCCAAGGAGAGCTTCTCAGAATTCGTAACCAGATGGCGGGCTAAGGCTTCGATGATGACCTTAAGACCCACGAACAAAGACCAGATTCGGATGATTGTGCGCAATCTTCAGCCGAAGCTAATGCAAAAGATGATTGTACTCCCCTTCCCTACCTTTTCTGATCTGCATGAAATGGGGGTGCAGATCGAGAATGCCTTAAAAACAAGGCTTGATTGATAATGACCGGGAGCAACCCCGCAGAACTTTCAATCATAATAATGCAGGCCCGAGTGGCGCTACAACTACCAGGACCTCCGAAGTGAGTATGGTCACCACCAACCCTTCCCCGAGAACTATGGCAGCCACACCATTCTCCGGTGTGTCCGGAAGCAACCCATAAACAGCCAAGTACCCTCCCAAAAATACCAGAACCTTCGCTCCACTTTATATGCCCCTGTCCACAGCTTTGGGGGTTTTGATCAGAAAAGGGCATCTGAAGCCCTTAGAGCCGCTGCCCTTACCGGAAAGACTCCCCGCTGCCCACAATCCAGCCAAGTATTGTGCATTTCACCAGCAGCACGGTCACGACACCGATCTGTGCTTTCGATTACGTCATGAGATTCAAGATCTCATTGATAACGGGGTGATTTTGCCTCCTGAGAAACCCAATGTTACTACAAATCCTCTCCCCACACATAACCAAGCTCCACCACCCAAAAGAATCAATTTCATCCATACTGGGGTCGTGTCCTATGATCCTAGTATCTATATCACACCTTCCTACCTGCCTAAGCCGGAAGTTTTCCTTCCTGATTGCACCGATTTGTGCATGATGGACATCTCCATAACCCAACCCAAGCCAGCGGTGGTGACCATCGAGAGCAGAAGAGAGAAGACTCCAAAGGAGAAGGGGGTTGTCGAGCCAGAGTTTACGGAGTCTGGGAGTGATGTTGGGAATGCTTATAGTCCGAGTGACTACATTTCGCCGATAGCCCAGAATAGACCAGATGTGGAATTTCCAGCAAGAGGAGAGTTGTGTGCAATCCAAGGGGACAGCCCAGGACAGGGAATGGATGATTTGACAGCTGTGGAAAAGGATCTTGCCAAGTTCCAGTTTTACAGTAACCAAGATCCAGAAGACTCAGCCATCAACTGGTTCGATTATGAGGAATCGACAGAGGCCATGAGGTGGTTGGACGATCAGCCAGATGTGGTAGGAGAGTTCCAGTTAGAACAAGGCCCGACAGGGGCAGGAATGTTGGTAATAGCCGGGAGGGTCGAAGAACAGAGTATATTGCCGGAGAGCGCCGGTGTCGAGAGTTTCGCTCGGGAATGGAGCATTTTGAGTACAGGGATTATTGAACAGTCTACTGAATTGACACAGTCAGAACGGGAGAGATTCGAAGATTCCGAGAGAATCAGGAAGGCGAAAGCCCACGTGGGGGTTGGGACTGCCGCAAGTACAGAAATGGAAAATGCTGCGAGCATAGGAATAGAAGGTACTGCAAGTATCAGAACATTCATGCCAGAACCGGACAGGTGCCTGTCAACTGCAGATGGAATGTGGTGGGAAGACGATGATCTATGTCTTGCCCACACAGACGAGGATTGGGGAGGTAACCAACCGGATGATACCTGGTATATCGGCGAAGTCGATCACATGACTAGGAGTGGACGGTACTTCAAACATCCACACCTGGATCAACCAGAGGCGTCTGGAAAAGATAAGGAGGCAGAGAAGCAAAATGAAAACCAACTCGAAGATGAAGCCGTATTGAGACAATTGAAGAAGATACAAGCAAACATCTCCATCTGGGGGCTGCTTATGGCTTCCCGAGTACATAGACAGGCTGTCCTTTCAGCCATGGATAAAGCCAAGCTTTCTATAGACACCACGCCCGAACAACTGGTGGGCCTGGTTTTTTCGGGAGGGACTACCCCGATGTTGACCTTTTCTGACAAAGAACTGCCACCTGAGGGTGTGAACCATAACAAGCCACTCTACATCTCTGTGGAGTGCAGAGATAAATGGATACCCGTGGTGCTTGTCGACACGGGGTCCGCCATCAACGTCTGCCCAGCAAGGACAGCCTATGTGATCGGTTTGAAAATCGCGGATTTTGTGCCAACGGCCCAGGTGATTCGGGCGTATGACAACACAAGCCGAGAAGTAATGAGAATAGTTAAGATTCAAACAAAGGTTGGGCCGGGACAGCATGAGATAGATTTCCATGTCTTGGAGGTTTCTGTAACTTTCAACCTGCTTTTAGGGCGGCCGTGGCTGCATTAGGTGAAGGCAGTCTCCTCTACCCTACATCAAGTGGTGAAATACCCCTATGGGAAGGGAGTAGCCATCGTTTTCAGAAATTCATCAATTCATCCGCCGCCGGAAGTATCTACGCCTGTTCTAGAAATTGAACACGGTATAGAAGATGTGTTCATATCAGGTTTTACCTTGGCTGAGGCTCGGGTTGTACAGGACATCATGGCTACTAGTGAAGGGGTATATGTCAGTGCTCAGGTAGTCTATCTCATGAACAAGCTCCAACACATCCCCGGGATGGGATTGGGCAAGAGCGGCCGGAAGGGCGTCGCAGCATTGGCCGAAGTGCCACACAACCCTCATGCCTTTGGATTGGGTTATCTACCCACCAAAGAGGACTGGATAAGGAAAGGAAAGGAAATGGCCGGAAGAGCTAGAGCAAAGAAGGCTGGGAAGCCTTTGAAGTTGATACATAGGCCCATTCAAGGTACCCTAAACGGACGCTTCATCCGGGAGGGGGAAGACTTTCTGTTTTGTGGCTTCCCAGAGCCGTGGTTGAACGCGGAGAAGAAACGCGTGCCAGGTTTCGAGATCTTCTTTAACCTGCAGCTACCTGAGAATGACGTCATCAAAGGGAAGCTAGATCTATCGGTTGAGGCTGAATACAGTAAGGAAGTGCAGTCTGAGGACACTGAAAATGAAATGGGGGTAGCACTGGCATGTCTACTTTCAGATCCTCCAATCGAACATAAGTGCTTGGGGGATAACTCCTCGGTATGCGTGATCAGGAACGAAACAGCTGCGAGCCTACCGGCAACTATTTTGGATGCATCCATCGCACCCTCTCTCGTCTAGCAATATGAAGAAAGATTTTTGTCCAGCAGCACCGGGTCAGGTAGTGAGCCGGAATCTGATTCCACCGAGTCTTGTGAGTCGGAATCAGGTTCCAACTCGACTTAGTCTGAGTTCGATATTCCTGGGGGTGATAACCCGGATGCCACAGTCCTGTCTAGGTCGTCATTTTCTTTCTCTTTTGAGTCTGTTGTAACAGAAGAATCGGACGGCTTGGAAGTATTTAATGAGAATGATGTGGATGTGGTTTCTGAGTATTTTTCTGTGCCTTTGATTTATTGCTTAAATCAGGATTTTCAAAATTTTGATGAAAACGACGAGGAAGAAATTCCTCCGGTTTTGCAACGATTAATTGATCAAGAGCAGGAAAGATTTGTTAAGCCCTTAATGGATGAAATCATTACCGTGAATGTTGGTACTGAGAAGGACCCGCAGCTGGTCCAGATCGGGTCCACGTTGTCTTCGGAGGAACGCGAGCGCTTAGTCGCTTTGTTAAAAGATTTCAAAGATGTTTTCGCGTGGTCCTACGAAGACATGCTTGGAATCGATCCTGAGATTGTACAGCACCGGATTCCTCTTGATCCCGAGGCCCGACCTGTTAAGCAGAAACTCAGAAGGATCCGTCCTGATTGGGCCATTAAGATCAAGGAAGAGGTCACCAAGCAAATCGATGCAGGCTTCCTGCTGGTATCCGAATACCTGACTTGGTTGGCCAACATTGTTCCAGTGCCGAAGAAGGATGGCAGAATTCGGGTATGTGTAGACTTTAGAGATTTGAACAGGGCCAGTCCGAAGGACGACTTTCCCTTGCCGCACATTGATGAATTGGTAGATTTCACGGCGGGGCACGCCTTGCTTTCGTTTATGGATGGCTTCTCAGGCTATAATTAGATAGTAATGGCACCCGAAGACCGGGAGAAGACTGCATTCACTACCCCGTGGGGCACATATTGCTACAAAGTGATGCCATTTGGGTTGAAGAACGCTGGAGCTACTTATCAACGGGCAGCAACCACGATATTGCATGATATGATCCATAAAGAGGTTGAGGTGTATGTGGACGACATGATTGTCAAGTCCAAAGAAAGAGAGGGCCACTACACCGCCTTACAAAAGTTCTTTCAAAGGATCAGAGAGTTTCGGCTGCGGTTGAATCCCCAAAAGTGTACATTCGGTGTTACAGCAGGGAAAATGCTAGGGTTTCTGATTACACAAAGGGGCATCGAGGTCGACCCTTCCAAAATCAAGGCCATCTTGGAAATGCCACCACCAATGACTGAAAAGGAGGTGCGAGGCTTTCTAGGTAAAGTGCAATTCATAAGACGGTTTATCTCAAAATTAACCTTGACTTGTGAACCACTTTTTGGTCTCCTGAAGAAAGGAAAGAAATTCCAATGGGACGGCCGATGTCAAACAGCTTTTGAACAGATCAAAGAATATTTACAGAACCCACCCGTGTTGTCACCGCCAGAACCAGGGAGACCGTTGATATTGTACCTTTCAGTAACTGAGACCACCATGGGCTGCATGCTTGCACAAGAGTCAGAGGACAAGGTAGAAATGGCCATCTACTATCTGAGAAAGAAGATACTGGATTATGAGACCCGCTATACTTCGCTGGAGAAGGCTTGCTTGGCCTTGGTATGGGCTACCAGGAAGCTGCGGCACTACCTGTTAGCTCACTCTGTAATGTTGGTTTCACGCTTGGATCCCATCAAATATCTTTTCGAGAAACCGGCACTTACGGGTAGGCTAGCTCATTGGCTGCTGTTGCTTTCTGAATTTGATTTGAAGTATGTAACACGCAAGTCAGTAAAGGGAAGAGCGGTAGCGGAGTTCCTTACCGACCACCCGGTTGAAGGGGATGAAGCGGTTGAGTACCTGTTCCCAGATGAAGCCATTCTGCACATCGAAGATGAAACTTGGACGATGTACTTTGATGGAGCGTCGAACCAATACGGGTATGGGATAGGAGTGTTGCTGATAGCGCCGGACGATTCCTGTATCCCTTTAGCATTCAAGCTTCGGTTCAAAGTCTCGAATAATGAAGTAGAGTATGAGGCATGTATTGCTGGCCTAGAAGCAGCCCTAGAACTAGGGGCAAGACGGTTGGACGTCATTGGGGACTCGAACCTTGTTGTATCTCAAGCAAAAGGAGACTGGAAACTCAAAGAGGAAATGATGATAATTTACCACCAAACCTTGGATTTGTTAATTCCTCGATTTGAGAAGCTAAATTTCACCTACCTAGTAAGAGAGAACAACAGGTTCGCAGATTCACTAGCAACTCTATCTTCCATGATAGACATCCCGTCCGGAGTCCGGATGCATCCAGTCATTATTGACCAGAAGTTTGCGCCAGCGTACGAGTCAATTTCTGCCATAGAGAAAGCTCAGGACGACAACCCCTGGTATTACGATATTTGGAACTTCTTGGAAAAGGAGGCGTATCCGCCAAGGGCAAATGCCAAGGATAAAAGGGCAATCAGAAGAATGGCTGTTCAGTTCATCATTTGCGGGGGTAAACTGTATAAGAGAGGTCATCTGGGAATGCATAAGCTTTGTGTAGAAGTTGAGGAGTCGAAGCGCCTGATGGAGGCCATCCATGGGGGAGAGTGCGGTGCACACATGAATGGAGTAATGCTGGCCAGAAAGATCCTCAGACAGGGCTACTACTGGTCTACCATGGAAGAGGATTGTATCGGCTTTGTTCGGCGATGCCACAAATGCCAGATCCATGCAAACCGCATGAACATCTCGCCGTCAAAACTATACAATATGACGTCCCCATGGCTGTTTTCAGTTTGGGGAATTGATGTGATCGGAGCTGTTACCCCGAAGGGATCGAATGGGCATGAATTTATCCTGGTAGCGATAGATTATTTCACGAAGTGGGTCGAGGCCCAATCATACGCGGTGTTGAAGGCATCGCACGTCACAAAGTTCATCAGAAACAACATCATATGTCGCTACGGGGTTCCGAACGAGATTATTTCGGATAATGGATCCCACTTTAAGAAGGAAGTGATTGATTTGTTGGAGAAATATAACGTGGCTTTTCATAAGTCATCCACATACCGGCCGCAAACCAATGGAGCAGTTGAGGCCGCCAACAAGAACGTCAAGCATATACTGCAAAAGATGGCGGAAACCTACCGGGATTGCCCAGATAAGCTGCCATTTGCTCTGTGGGGCTATAGGACTTCAATTAGAACTTCTACCGGAGCGACTCCGTATTCATTGGTTTATGGGATGGAGGCCGTTCTACCTATCAAAATTGAGGTTCCGTCCTTACGGGTATTGGCTGAGTGTCAAATAGCCGAAGCAGATTGGCAGCAGAGCAGGTTTGAGGAACTCATGCTTTTTGACGAGAGAAGACTGAAAGCACTATACCACGTTCAAAGTTATCAGCGCAGAATTGCCCGGGCTTTCAACAAGAAGGTTAAGTCCAGGAACCTAAAGGAAGGGGATTTGGTGCTCAAGGACAACCGAGCTCCCATCCACGACCGTAGGGGCAAGTTCAGACCCAATTGGACCGGTCCCTACATCATCAAAGCTATCTGGTCAGGTGGAGCTATGGTTCTGATAGACCTAGATGGCCTGGAGTTCTCCCAACCGATCAACATGGACCAGTTGAAGAAATATTACCCTTGAGAGGCTCGCTAGGCCGAAAACCCGAAAGGGCGACCTAGGCAAAAGTTAGAGCACAAAAAATTAGAAAATATAAAAACTGAGCTCGCAAGGCTGAAAACCTGCAAAGGGCGGCTTTGGCAAAAGTTAGAGCGCAAAAGGAGAGTGAAATACCCGAGTGAACCTAAGCCTGAACTACGTAAGGCTTGATTCCCATCTTTGGGATACGTAGGCAACTTCATCCTGAAGTTCAGCCATAACACTTCCCCGATCAGCTTTGTCCATTTGATCGTCTCGGCCATCTTTATCTATTCAGCATTCAAGGGTTCGGTTATGATCTCCGATGCAGTGCTCTTCAGACTGGGGGCAACTTTCCGTTGCTATACAGTGCTGCGGTGCTCTTCAGACTAGGGGCAACTTTCCAGTTGCAGGGATCTGGGGTTGTGCATCTCAGTGACAGATCTCAGGCGTGTCCAGTTCTGATCCACATCAAAAATGATTTTTGGGAAGTTTTAATAAAAGCCGACTTTTTTCAAATAATCTTTTTACAACTTTGATCATTTTTGGACCAAAGCGAAAAATTTTCAGTACCACAACCTTCAATTTCATTGATTTCAAAACAGAGTTCTCCTGCTCTTGCATACAATCGAAGTTGTTTTTTATTACATTCATAAAGAAAACTTGAAAGTACTAATAAAGCAATAAATCCAGGGCATAGTCAAGTCAGGTGCTCCTGCGCCCCCTCCCAGAGCTAGTCGAAGCTTCTGACGCCAAGCTGGGCCCAATCTGTGCCTCTTCATTGAGCCAATCCACGCACTCGTCAGACAAGGTGCAACTGAAAGTAGGAGCGGGGGCCAGGAGTTCTCTCATCCTCCACGCGATGGCCTGCCAAGCAAGCTGTGCACCTCGAGCTGGGAATGCAGCAGGATACTCTATCCCCTCTGGCGGGCAAGTCTGATCATGGCCAAATTGGCGTCGAATCCGAAATGGGAAGTAGAATACACAGCGAGTGAGACCAACCAATTGAATCCCAGTCTGTCGGGGGCATATTGTAACTCATTGCCGGATGGCTCAGCCAAGGGCACCGCCAAGCAATACGGTCTGCGGACAAGCAGCACATCCAAGCGAACCACCATCCCTCATCCAGGGCATTGACTAGACGGTGCCGAAATAAGTAGCCACGAGCCGAATATGCTGGGCAAGAGTCCACAACCTGCAGTTTGTCCATCAACCATACCTGGGAAGGGATGAAAAATGAGAGAATAAAGAATAGAGAGATGTACGATGAGAGAAAAGCGAGAATAGGGTTTTTTGAGAAAAGACCGAGCTTGAGGGCCGAGTGATGTGAGCAATGCATAATGTGAGATTGGGTGGAAAACATTACCTATAGTAGTAGTGGACTCCTTGCTAATCTGGTCGTCTCATGACGATAAAAGGCGTCTAAGCCCATTAACGTCTCTGCCAAAGTCATGGCAATACAGCTCTTGCCCTCCTTCAAGCCTTGGGCAACCTCAATCAGCCGGACACTAGACCCTCTAGAGCCTGAGACGAATAGAAAATGGGATAGCGTGCATAAACAGAGGGCATGTCGCCGGAAGCCTTGCCAGTGATGGTTGTTGCGATCACCAGCATCAGAAAAACGATCGGTCAAACTCGGAATGTCTAGCATCCCGTCACAAATCAGAGACCGAGCGTCACGCATGCTGCACACATTCGCCCTAAGGATTGGGCATGGCCAAAATTAAGTTGCGGCAGGAGCTCCTCGTCGCGCTCGGACTCCATTAAGGCTCGAAAATCTTCAAAGGTAGGACATATCTCTTGCCCAGCAAAGCTAAAGACATGCGTCACCGGATTCCAAAACCTTGCCGCGGTATGGAGAAACGGGAGGTGCAGCGGGGTACGACCCAGAGTGAATAGTGCATTTATGCCGAAACCCCGGAAATTCAACTTTTCCGAGCCATCCAAGCTAGAAATCCAAGCTGTGAGATTTTGGGCAAGAAACTCTTCCATCAGAGCAAATCAGTGTGGAATTGAGAAAAACTACGAAGCTGGGGTCTTTTGTAGGAGACAAGATTGGGTAGAGGACAGGTGTCAACATTCTGGTGATTCCCTCATTCATAGCCGGCCGGCCGAATATCCTGTCGACCGGCCATTATCTGTTGCCGACTGAACAAATTTCTGGCCGAAAGCCATTCCTTGTGGTCGATGGCCTTTACCCCTGGCCGATGGGCTTCCTCCTGGTCCCCTGAGTTGTTTATGCTAGGGATTGGGGAACTCCACCACCTCCAATCCCTCCCCCGGTGATCGATTCTTGCGGAGTCACACCTATCTACTTATCGAGTTATTGTACATTTGTTTATCGAGTTGTATTTCACTCTCTTTGAGTTTTTGATTTGTTTATCGAGTTGTATTCACACTTGTTTGGTTATACCATGCCTTTGTTTTGCTTATCGAGTTGTAAATCGGTTCACTACCTGATTATTACGATGCGAATACTTGGTGTTCAAAATAAGTTCAATTTCGTTCACATTGTGGTGTGATACCTTGCGATACGATGCATAGAAAGTTTACAAATGCAACATCTTTTGAACAAAATGGTTGTTTCATTCCCGTTACGTGTTTTGCGAAATGTGTAATTTTGAGAAAGAATAAAACCTGCCCGAGGCAGTGCAATGTGCTTAAACTACCAGTAAAAAGGAAAGTAAAACATAGAATGACAGGGTAGCAAAGTGTCGGAATGGATACCAGCAAAACTCCCCTGGCGGTCAATGCACCTTCCATGCCTTTGTTCGGGTCAACCACATGGTTTGGCACCTTCATTACTTGAGACCATGCGGGGAAGCGCACTTTTGAAACGTGGACCTTCAAGTTGACCTCAGGCCACAACTTCTGCGAATGATGCTCGATACGTACGAAGAATGTCCCTTCCCGTATCCTTTTTATGTCTTGAGGATTCCCACAAATCGCTTCAACTACTCTGTGTTACAGTATTTTGCCCCCCTCCCTTGCATTATGAATGATATGTTCTTATTCACATGTGTTCAAGTTTCTCCTTATACACATTACTTGCATAGACCGCATGTTAATTACATTACCTGCGTAGACCGCATGTTTGTAATCAATTTCATTACTTGCGTAGACCGCATGTTAATTACATTACTTGCGTAGACCGCATGTTTGTAATCAATTTCATTACTTGCGTAGACCGCATGTTAATTACATTACCTGTGTAGACCGCATGTTTGTAATCAATTTCATTACTTGCGTAGACCGCATGTTAATTACATTACCTGCGTAGACCACATGTTAATTACATTACCTGCGTAGACCGCATGTTTGTAATCAATTTCATTACTTGCGTAGACCGCATGTTAATTACATTACTTGCGTAGACCGCATGTTAATTACATTACTTGCGTAGACCGCATGTTTGTAATCAATTTCATTACTTGCGTAGACCGCATGTTAATTACATTACCTGTGCAGACCGCATGTTTGTAATCAATTTCATTACTTGCGTAGACCGCATGTTAATTACATTACCTGCGTAGACCGCATGTTTGTAATCAATTTTATTACTTGCGTAGACCGCATGTTAATTACATTACTTGCGTAGACCGCATGTTTTGCCTGCGTAGACCGCATGTTAATTACATTACTTGCGTAGACCGCATGTTTTGCCTGCGTAGACCGCATGTTCATAATCATTTCATTACTTGCGTAGACCGCATGTTAATTTCATTACTTGCGTAGACCGTATGTTTTGCCTGCATAGACCGCATGTTCATAATCATTTCATTACTTGTGTAGACCGCATGTATTGCTTGCGTAGACCGCATGTTGGTTCAAATTTCATTGCTTGCATAGACTGCATGCTTATGATCAAATTCATTGCCTGCGTAGACCGCATGCTCCACTTACACATCTGTACCTTCACAGCATTGTTATGCTCCCCACTTGCTTTGCGTTGTCACGTATTCCGAGTACACTATTATGCATGTTGCTAACGGTATCGTACCAGTTAAGTTTGTTTTCTCTGCAGGCGCGATATTGTATGTACGGTTCATTTGAGGTTGGTGCAACCAGACGAGCCGCACAGGTATTGTATCCTCCGAGTGAGACGTATTGAGAATTACATAATTCTCTTACATCCCTTCTACATTGTAGTGTAGTTCGGTGTATGCTAGCTTAAAATTATCGCATGTATGCTTTATTACAGCTTCCTTTGCATGATCATAAGTTATGCTCAGCTTCGTGCATTATCTTGAATTTTGCCCCTGCCTTCAGGCGCATACCTTGTTTGTCTTGTATGTTTGTCTGAGTCTTCGGCCTTGTCAAAAACGGGTCGTCTCTGGGCTTTGACATTCACTCCCGTCATTGTTATGACTTTCGAGTTCTGTCAAAGAGGGGCAACTGTAGACACCCCATTTTTGACCGTCCTCAAGACTTGGACGTCACCATTGGAACACTTGGGGATTACCCTTGTTTGTGTTCGTTTGGAGTTCCCGGAGGTCCCGGCTACGCGCCTTGCCTCAAGATCTCCAAACTCGACTGTTTAGTGTCTGGTTTCACACCAAACACTTGTGTTTTTCCTTGGAGGAGCAGGGAATGCCTTGTGAGGCATCCCCACACATCACCGGCCATGGCTAGAGGCCACCGGCTGGTATTTTGTTGCCGGTCGGCACTTATTTTTGTCAAAATGGCAATTTTGAGTAGCCGACCACTGTTCATCTACTTTATGTAGATATTTTGTGCCAGCTGTGATAGCTGGCACCAACTCTGCTTCCCTCCATACACGTGTATGGAGGGATTTCCCTCTAAGCAAGCTTGTTGTGTAAGCTTGGCAAGAGGGACTTCTATAAGAGGAGAGGCCTTCTCCTTATTCTAGGTTAGAAGTTTTAAAGGCAAAAACCAGAGCTTATACATATAGATACACCCTCTCTCTATATTTCCCTCTCTCTCCTCCCTTGTGTGTGTTTCTTGGCCTAAAAGTGTGCTTTTACCTTACTTTTGCACTAATACACACACTATTACACCTTGCTTCGAGATTGAGGGGCTTTGAGGGTTGATTCTTGAGTTTTGGGGCTGTTTTGATCAAAAGAAGAGGGCTGCATTGGCTGTTCTTGAGGTGTGCTTCAAGGGTGAGCACTTTGCTTTAGTTTCCCCAAACTTGCACTAGTCTTTTACCTATCTTGCTTGCTGATTTAGTTTTTGTGCATAACATAAAAAAGGCTTATATTTTCATGCTTAAGAACTTTCATTAAGGGTCCTTTGTGGTTTGAGTTCAAACTCACCTTCTTAGGCCTTATTTGGCCTTTTTTGTTGCCTCTTTGGTAAGGCCTTGTTTGCTTAAGTGTTTTGGTCTTCTCACCACTGAAAACCAGTGGATTTTCAGTGGTGAGGAAGGTGGTTTGAAGTCTTGCATAGGGGAGGGACACCCCTCTCCCTTCATTGTCTTATTTCCTTGCATTTTGGCTTAAAGGGTAACATGCATGCTTGATTGGTTTTGCCTTTTTTTTCAGAGGTTTTTGGGTGTTTTTAGGTCATATGTAATCTCTGTTTTTGGTCGGATTTATGGCCTTTTGCATGCTTAATATACTTGCTTTGCATTCCTCCATTTGGCCTAGAAATGCATCTTGTGTTTAGGCCATGATTCTTGCATGTGTTGGCTTAGTCCCATGAAGGTGTTGGCATTATTTTACCATGCTTAAGGCCTCTTGGCCATCTATTTCAGTCATGCTTTCCTTATTTGGTGTCCTCTCTTTGTGTTTTGGCTTGTAAGCTTTGAACATTTTGGCCTCTAGCATGCATAGCCTAGACCATCCTCATGATTTGGCATCATTTAGGATCGTTTTTCAGTCCATAAATCATTTTTATATGTGTGCATAAGTGACCTCTTTCATGCTTTGAGGATATGCCTTTTATGCCTAGAAATGAGCCTTGGTGCATGCATCTCATTGGAGCCACTTTAGCTGCCATGTTAGCAGGTTTTGGGGTCTATTTTTGCATGCTAAGTTTCTGTTTTGGCTTGTCCAATTCATGCCATGAGTGGTCATGTTGGTCGAAGTGAAGTGCCCCCTTTTGTGCCTTAACCTTAGTACCATTGGCTTGCTTGTTGGCATGAGTATCTGTCCACCTTTTTAGGCACTTTTGGCCACTGTTTTGGGGTGGATCAAGGTCTGCCCCTTCATGGTTTAAGCCCACCATTGCATGCTTGGCTCATGTCCATTGCATAATTGCTTCATTAAGTGTTGTAATATGTTGATCCTATTGCTTAAATTGTCCATGTTTGCATTGCATTCGCATCTTGCATGCCTAGCATTGCATACTTGCCATATTAGTTGCATGGCATTTGGCATGCCTTGCATTTTCGATCTCATGCTGTACCTTTGAGTCATTGTTCCCATAACATGCATTGTATTACTGGGTTTGGGGTGTCAAACCAAGTGTGAGGGTTAAGGAGCGTTCATACTATAAGTGATCTAATGCGCCTTGACTCTCGGTCACCGGGGCCCTTGACTTCGGTATGATAGGGTCTTGGTCCTCATTTGTGTGATTGCATGCATTTTTACATCAAATGGCAAGCTTGATCTCTTGGGCTATCATGCACCATTGATGGCTCGAGGATCGAGGGCCATGCTTCCCTGAGTTCAAAGCATGATGGGAAACATGACCGTGCTCACATGTGCCTGAAATCCCATGCCATATACTGTCTGTCCTCTGTTGCTATCAAAACTGTCCTCTGTAGGAATCTTCTGCCAACCGGCAACATCCAATGCCGACCGGCCATGTGTGAACGGCCGATAACTCCAACAGCAGCCGATGGAAATTACATTTGGCCGGTGGGAATTTCCTCCAGCCGGTGGTATTCTGCAGCATGCAAGGAACCTGTTCTAGGGCTTTGGCAATTTTCAGAGAGACAGGGTAGTGTAAACAGAGGCGGCAGTAGTATGGTACGGGCTTCCCAGGCAGGTCGGGTTTCGAGCATGCATCATTCGCGCATCCCGAGGAGGAGGCTGTGGCCACCTTTCTTCTTTTTTTATATTCTTTCTATTAATTAATTAGAAATTCTGTAATAATTAATGTATTTATTATTTGGACTGTAATATTTATTTGTACCCTCCGAGTGAGGGCAATTATGTAATAAGTGTGCGTGAGTGTGTGAATGTCTTCCAACCCCCACTTCTTTCTTCCCTTTTATTTACCTGCTTATGATGATAGATTAGGGCATGTTTAAATTAGCATACCTTATGCTATGTATGCGTGCATCCATACATTTGTCTTGCATGCACCGAGCTCGATACATCATGGTAACTGCATTTGTACTTCAAATCCAAATTGAATACGTGCATCAATTGATTACATTTCACATGCCATGCTTAAGTTAGCCGAGCCTACTCTAATTGCATTCTGTATGTGTTGCATTGGCCACTTTAACATGAATTAGGATCACACATGTTTGCTAACTTGTTTATTGTTTTGGCACGGAGTACGATGTAAGTATTTATGCTTTAGCATCTCGCATGCGTGTGAATGTTAACATGATAGCATGCTTACCATGTGGCTAGATGATTATGTGTTATAAACTGTTTGAATGCCTGTGGGTGAAGGTTGGATTGTTTGAGTTGGAAAAACTCGTTGAAATCCATATTTTTAGCCTACTTGCGAGTAGCAAATTCCAAAACATTTTTCCAAAAACAAACGGATATGCAATGCTTGTTTCCAAATTAGGCAAGCTAGTCTATACTTGTTTGTTGTGCGCATAACGTAGTAATTCTAGGCTAATAAATGGAATAAGAACACATAACGTTTTCAAAAACGGATATCACGGTTAGTAGAGGCCGATCTTCGGATCGGGCGAGAGGGGGTGCTCATAGCTGACCTTCCCCAATCGTACCCTAGCTCCCGAGCCGAGGCAACTCTGGTGATGACGGACATGTGGCCTTCGGTACCGAGTCAGGGTTTCCTAAATTCCGCCATAAAAAATATTTAGGTGGCGACTCTGTATCTAGCAAAGCAGTCCATGTTTGGCACTTCTTTTTCTAAAAATCTGTTTCTCAAACGATTTGCCAGATTTGGACTCTTTGGTTCAGATTAAGAACCGTGACACAAATCGAGTCCGAACTGTAGTGAGGCCCGCGGGCACGTCTACAGAGGGGTATGATGAAGGATGTTGCAGTGTTTGTGTCAAAGTGTCTTACTTGTTAGCAAGTGAAGGCCGAGCATTAGAGGCCAGCGGGTTTGTTGTAACCCTTGCCTATAGCCGAGTGGAAATGGGAGCACATCACGATGGATTTTGTTGTGGGTCTCCCGAGGACTCCACGGGGTAGTGATGCCATATGGGTGGTGGTTGACCGATTGACTAAGTTGGCGCACTTTATTCCTATGCACGTAAGAGATTCGGTAGATTATCTTGCCGACTTGTATATTCGGGACATAGGGAGGTTGCACGGGGTCCCAATGTCAGTCGTCTCAGATAGAGATCTATGGTTTACTGCTAGGTTGTGGTAGAGTTTGCAGAGTCCCTTGACTTTTAGTACGGCTTACAATCTTCAGACTGATGGGCAGTCCGAGCGCACTATTTAGATTCTTGAGGATGTGCTTCGAGGCTATGTCCTTGACTTTAAGGGATCGTGGGAGAGACACCTACCCTTAGTGGAATTTGCCTACAATAACAGCTTCCAATCGAGTATTGGTATGTCACTGTTTGAGGCCTTGTATGGCCGACCTTGTTGATCTCCAGTGTGCTAGGCCGAGGTGGGCGATGCACCATTGTTGGGCCCGAAGTTGGTGCGGGAAATAACGGAGAAAGTGGCACTTATTTGTATGAGGCTAGTTATAGCCCAAAGTCGCCAAAAGAGATATGCCGACCGTAGGAGGAGGCCTTTGTCATTCGAGATGGGTGATCACGTCTTTCTAAAAATATCACCTAGGTGGGGTTAGATAAGGTTTGGGAAGCGTTGGAAGTTGTCCCTCGATTTATTGGCCCTTTTGAGATCCTTGAGTGGATTGGGGAGGTTGCATACCGTTTAGTGTTGCCGCTGCAACTGTCTGGAGTGCATGACGTGTTTCATGTTAGTATGCTTCGGAAATACGAGCCGGATCCATCACATGTATTGGATTGGACCGACTTACAGGTAGATGAGGATGCTTCGTATGAGGAGAGACCAGTGAGGGTCTTGGATAGACTGGACCAAGTCTTGCGAGGCAAGACCATTCCCTTGGTTAAGGTATTGTGGAAACATCACGGGGTTGAGGAAGCCACTTGGGAACGTAAATTGGAGGTCCGAGAGAAATATCCGGACTTGTTTGTTAATGGTTGAGCATATGTTGGAGATTTTGTTTTATTGATGAACTCTAAAAACATTGTATATGTTTTGGACTATGGAAATATTGTAATTGTTGAATATGTTTCGGAAATGCAAGTTTACTTTAACATTGTATATGTTGAATGTGTCTTAGAAATGCAAATATGTTATTAACATTGAATATGTTATGGAGATGTGGAATATGTGTATTGAAATTAGTTGAATTTCAAAAGAATGCATGTTGATAATGTATCTTGAGCTATATATTATAAATTGTTCTCTTGAGAAGAGATGCAATGACTGGTGGTGGGTCATGATGGTGAAAGTTGAATTATAGTCATGTTGAGAATTAGATAATCACGGTTTTGAAACTTGCATAAAAATTTCGGGGACGAAATTCTTTAAGGGGGGAAGTTATAGCGATCCCAGTTTCTTCCCCGTCATTTATTGTATTCCGGACTCGAGTTCCGTAGTTATATGTTGTTGTCTGCATCTTGTTTCCATCCTTTAATTCCTTGTATTTGAGTTTTGGGATATGTTGGGCGAGTTTGGAACATGTTGGTTGTGAGTTGGTTCAAATGGTTGTTGTCCAGGATTTGGCTTCGTCGCTTGAGCGAGACTTTTTGCGCTCGAGTGAGCCTTGAGTATTTGCTTCTTCGCTCGAGCGAAGGTTCTTGCACTCGAGCGAGCTTTCTGTGGTGTGTCTCTTCACTCGAGCGAGCATTCTTGCGTTCGAGCGTACGTCTGTGTCTCTATAAATACCTGAATGTTGGTATTCTTCGCTAGAGAAAGCTTTCTTACACTCGAGCGAGCCCTGTGTTTTGTGTTCCTTCGCTCGAGCGAGAACTCTTACGCTCGATCGTGCGTCTACATGAGTGGCAGACTTAAAGCTTCGCATTGTTCACTCGAGCGACGCTTTTTGCGCTCGAGCAAGGTGTTTGTTGTGTCTAGTCCCTCGAGCGACAAGTCCTTCGCTCGAGTGAGCCTCACATATATCAGTTCATAGCAGCGTGATTCTTATTATTTGTCATCTCCTTTTTCACTCCAAACCCTAAATCTGAATGTTTCTCTCTCTAAACTCTCTCTCTCTCTACAAATACACCTTGTTCTTGGGTCTCTCTACCCTAGTCCCTTTGTAAAAAAGGTAGAGCTTGGCGTGGACTATCCTTTGATTCGAAAAAGAGTGGATTTGAAGCATCTTGAGTTTCTCTCTTCTTCTCCTTTGAGCTCCTAACTTTGAGGTAAGGATAATCTACTCCTTATTATGAGTTTTGACATAAATGTTGGTTATTTTGTATAGATGGCGGTGTTTGGGAGCTTTGGGAAAAGTTAGGATTTGATTTGAAATTATAAAAGAGGGGTTTTCCAATTTTGGGTTCATTGTGTATGAAAGGTCTTGAGTTTGGGGCCCTCTTATATATAATTGATGAAATTTGGCCTTGGGTGCAATTTTTGAGAAAAGGGAAAAATGCCCTAAATGGGATTAATTGAATTACATGTTTAAATAATGAAGTAAGATGTGGAAATATGAAATTGGTTTGTAAATTGTGAAGTTGGAGGAAATTGTGATTAAATTGTGTAGTTGGATTGATAAATCACTCACCTGTGGAAAATGTGATAATTTATTTGTTTGATATATTTATTTACGTGTTTAGAGATAACTATTTTGGGCTATCGGTGAAGGATAGCCTTGATTGTTGTAGAACTGCATGATGATTAGGTAAATTGAAACTAATCAACTAGATTATGTCATTGAATATGACGGTTGGATTAACACATTGAATATGTGCTTTAATTGGTCATTGTATATGATAACGTGTTTAAATACATTGCATATGTATCTTTGTTTGGGAGGAGATAGGAGACGTACTCCATTGTTTGGGAGGAGATAGGGGATGTACTCCATTGTTTGGGAGGAGATAGGGGATGGACTCCATTGATAATTAAGTTAGCCAGAGTGTCCAGGGCGAAAGTCCCGAAATCTTAAATATGTTTGAATGACGTTGATGATTGAATTGTTGATAATACGAGTTGTAGTCTCATTTTGAATTGTTTTGATAAATAATGAACCATGTCTTTGAATTGATTTGGATAAATAAATGGAAGCGGATTGAAATATGGTTGTAATTGTTATTGGGCTATGGAATGGGTGTAAGTTGGTTTACAAGTGTTAACCATTTGTCGAATGCTAATATTTTAGTTATTTCTCATATTTGGTTTAGCATATCTCTACTGGGCTTTGGCTCACCCTACTTGGGACACCATTTTCAGGTACAAGTGACATGCCGCCTCCAAGGTCTTAGCTTGGGAGGTTTAGAAGTTGAAGGCTCCATTTTGTTATTTTTGTTTTGGTGATTACATGTAAATTCAAGCCGAGGGTTTTATATGTAAAGAGTTAGCACTCTTCTTTTGTTGTAACCAAGTTATTACTTGGAAAGATGTAAGCCCGCTGGGCATTCATTTAGTTGATAACATGTACTATCATTTGTAAGAAGCCT
Organism: Camellia sinensis; assembly: GCF_055761805.1. Lineage (NCBI taxonomy): Eukaryota > Viridiplantae > Streptophyta > Magnoliopsida > Ericales > Theaceae > Camellia > Camellia sinensis. The sequence goes on along the minus strand of NC_138961.1, from coordinate 38,642,226 downwards.
CTGATGAATGAAAATATAATATTTCTTTATGTTTATGGATCTTATGCATGATTGTCATATGTCTTATTTTGAGGGCGTTACATAAATTGTAAAAATTATTATAGCAGCATCTCTCTTACATTATATAAATTATTTATTTTGATATTGTTAATGATTTTATATAAAAAAATGTAAATAGATTATAATTTTAATAAATTAATAATTGTGGTGAAAAGGGTTTGGAAATACTCTCTGATCCAGACAGAGCTTCCTGATCCTTGAAATGATACCTGAAAGAGGAACAAACGCTCCGGTCGGGGGTGCCGGAATTATCACTCTGACGAGCAAGTTAGTCTTCTGCTTTAATGTTTGTTTTTCTTACGAGTTACTCGCTATTATCTCACATACCTTTACTTCAGATGAGGCTCCTTCTTTTATATTGTTCTTTGGGGGCCCACATCCATATTCAGGACATTCCCTCCTCACACTTGGGCCCCCCATACGTCGTATAAGTTACCTGGACAACTCGGCCCTTGAGCTGGGTCATACTCGACCAGGGCGTTCAAATGACTGTCATAGGCCATCTTGTAGTCGGCCCTCTTCTTAATGTTCTCAACTCGACTTGAGGGTGAAGCCTAGTTTGAGCCGACTTGTCTACGGCTCATTCAATTTTGGGCCCCCTATATTTGCCCCCCAAGCATCTGAATTGGATCCTTCTCATCAGCATGTTTGGTTGAAATAGTGCACGTTACTCGGCTGTTTAGAGCAGAAAACCCTTGAAAGTTGGAAATACGGCAGACGCGCTCCTTTTAGTGCTATTCATCAAAACCAACGTGATGTGAAATCATTACAACTTCCTGCCCCATCGAATCTGACATTCATTTAATGCGATTTGAAAACTACCACTCCGTATGCTTTGAATCGAAAGGCTCTTCGCTCCTTCCTTTGGTATTCTTCACATCAACATTTCTTCTTCAAGTCTTCTGCAATTTTGATTCTGCTTCCCACTGTTCATCTTCTTGTTTAACCTGTAAGTTCCCTCTTCTCTTCCTCTGCGCTCATTCCAGCCCCTGTGTCTTATTTAGTACACATTTCATTTTTATTCCATTGTTAATGGCAAAACATTTGAAAGCCCTCCTCTCTGAAGTGCGAGTCACAACATTGTCATTTTTTAATCCTAGACGACGTCCAACTATCACTTGTTGCAGACACCGTAGTTGATATGGAGAGGGCTGATACGAACACCATTATCTTCTCTCTTCTATTAATCGCTGAGGGTGGGGTTTGTTTCCCCCTCCATTCTCTTCTTAGGACCGTTCTATGTTATTGGGGGTTAATCCATTCCCAGCCTAACGTGAACTTTTAACGAATAATTATGTATATAGTAGAATTTAACTTGCAGTTGAGACTTAACCTAGGAACCCCAACTATTCGGCACTGCTACATTATGGCAAAGTCAACCGGTCGGTAGGGTCGTTATTTCCTAAGAGCCAAGGACGTAGATCACTACTTGGTGACTATGTTTACCAGCTCTGGTAAAAGAGTTGATGATGTCATGGTGTAGCTCGACTTTTTGCGCTCCTTTCGGAAGACGAACAGCTCTACAGTATAGGACTCCAGCAGTTCTGAATCTGATCTCAAAAGTGCAATCTGAAATAGATAAACACCAAAGAGTCCAAATCCGACAAATCTTTTGGAAAATCAATTTTGAATCAAATTGCCGAAAATGGACTGCTTTGCCAGATACAGAGTTGCCGCCTAAATATTTTTTGAAAATTTAGGAAACTCATCTATCCGTCGTCACAAAGATTGTTTCGGCTCAAGAGCTTAGGTACGAGAAGGGAATGTCATGAATTAAGCAGCCCCACTCGCCTGATCAAAGATTGACCTCTACTAGTCATGATGTGATTCTTATTTACATTACATGCTTTTGTTCTGATTATTAGGCTAACCTTACTATGTGATGCGCACGAGAATAGACTAATTTGCAACAATTGGAACATTTGATTTCATGTTTTGTTTGAAAAGAGTTTTGAATATGTACCACTTGAAAAAGTGATCCCATATGAACAGTACTCAAATTATTCCAATTCAAGCAACTAGCCTTTATCCACAGGCATTCAAACAGTTTATCACTTAAGCACTTAGCCTCGTGGTGGTTATGCTTTGACATAGCAAGATTCACACTCATGCGATCATGCTAAAGCAAAATAAAAGCTCACCTAGTACCCCAAGCCAAAAAGATAAAAGAGTTTAAAAAAATGCATGATCCTAACTATGCAATATGGCTAATGCAACGCATACGATATGCAGTTATTGCGGTCTAAGCACGTATTCAAAGAAGTATTAACTAATAATGCAAGCTGAAATGATGCGTCGAGCTCAATGCATGCAAGACAATGGATGCAAGGCATGAGAGATGCTAAACGAAACAAGATGCCCTAAACTAACCATCATAAGCAAGTAAATAAAAGGGAGAAAAACGTGGGGTTGGAAGACATACACATCATTACAATTGTGCCCTCATGCAGAAGGGTCCGAATAAACTAACTAGCTATGTAACACCCTCAAAAATAAACCCATCATAGCATACATTCACGATAAGTAAAAGAGTTCTCATATTATAACCATCGGAGTATTCTTACAAAATGTATTACATGTTGACAACAAAAGTAAATACTCTATAGGCTTACAACTTTCCAAGTCAACACTTGGTTACAAAAGGAGAGTCCTAACTCTACACAAAAGAAGCCCTTGGCTTGATATACATGTAATACAAAAATGTAATCACAAAAGATGTCCCAGCCACTAAGCCTCTCAAGCTACGTCCTTGGAGGTGGCATGCTACCTGTACCTGAAAATGATGTCCCATATAGGGTGAGCCAACGCCCAATAGAGATATGCTAAACATAATATGAGCAATAACTAAAACATTAGCACTTGATAAATGTTCAACTTAACAAAACTCAACTTATAAACATGGCTCAAAACCTGGCCAAATAACTGAAATGAGGCTGCATCTCATGCCAACAATACTACAACTTGTCATTTTACGGAAATTGCGTCCGCGGGATTCGACACCCATGTATTTTCATTCTCTTATGGCCATTTTACGGATATTTCATCCGCGGGACTCGGCACCCATGTATAGATACATTCGAATTACCATTTTACGGAAATTGCATCTGCGGGATTCAGCACCCATGTATAATTACATTCAAATGGCCATTTTACGGAAATTTCATCCGCGGGATTCGGCACCCATGTATTCAAATACACAACTTGATTAGTTTTAATTCACCTAATCATCACGCAATGTCTACAACAATCAAGACTATCCTCCACCGATAACCCAAAGCAGTTATTTCTAAACAGATAATAAATGCCTCAACAGATATATAATTGACAATTTCAAAAGTGAACGATTTATAAATCCAACTCCACCATTCTATCTCTTAATAATCAAATTTCATTATCCCCAACTCAATTTCATAACAAATGTCATTAATTACAGTAATGACCCAAATATACCTAAATATGGCATTTTTCCCTTTAAACTCAATATTGACCCAAAGGTCCAAATATTACCAACAACATCAATAATCTCTTTTTAAGACCCCAAATACATATATATATATATATATATATATATGTATATGAGTCAAAAAGACAAAACCCTTCTTTTTTAATATAATACATTACAAATCCTAACTTTCCAAACCAAACCATTTATACAAAAGCTCTACATTTAGGTTAAAGATCATAAACATGAGTAGGAATTCCTACCTCAAGAGATGAAACCCCAAAGAAATAATGAAGAACTCAAAAATGCTCCAAATCCCAAGATTCTCATATCAAAATGTAGCCCTCAACGATCAACACACTTTTTACAAAGGCCCAAGGGTAGAAAATCACTCATACTAGATCAATCCTGAGAGAGAAGGAAGAAAGTAGTGAGAGAAGCTCTCAAAAATGGCTTTTCAGAAAAGTAAGAGAGAGAGTGGAAGTTGAAAAGTGATCTAAAAAGACCCAGCTGATATCTGATATACATATGACCCGCTCGAGCGGAGAATAGGATGCTCGAGCGTCAGACACAAAAACTGGACCCGCTCGAGCGTAAAGATTCCCGCTCGAGCGCCAAGACACAACTGCAAAACACACCTGCTCGAGCGCCAAGGGAAGGCCGCTCGAGCGTAGATTCCCCCCTTCCAGAACTTTTATAGACAATGAACTACCCGCTCGAGTGCTACCCGCTCGAGCGTAAGGAAATCCGCTCGAGCGTGAAAAACACACTTGCAGAAGTTTCACAGAGGCACGAAATGCTGAGAGTGTGAAAACCCCGCTCGAGCGCAATAAGGCCCGCTCGAGCGGACAACCAAAAATCAAACTCTGCTCGAGCACAAAGGGACCTGCTCGAGCGTACCACCAAAAATCTGGGCAACAAGGAATGGGACTAAAGCTCAACCAACCTGTTTGAAACACGCCCAATACATCCTAAAACTCAAACACACGGAATTAAAGGATAACAACAAAGATATACAACCACCAACTCCACGGAACCTAAGTCCGAAATACCACAATCAAAGGAAGAGAAACCGGGATCGCTATAACCTCCCCCCCCCCCTTAAAGAATTTCGTCCCCGAAATTAAGTACAAGTTTTTCAAAAGCATGTTTTCTCAATTGCCAACATTATTACAATGTAAAATTCAACAACTTGACCCATTACCGGTCATTCCATCTCTATTCAAGAGGCAAACTTCCAACGTAATCTCCAACATGCATTATCAACATGCATCACAAAACAAATTCAATGCCAAAATTATATTTGCATTTCTACAACAGAGTTAACATATGCAATGTTAAAATAAATTTCCATTACAAGGCAAGTTCCACCATATTCCCATAAACCAAAACATTCACAATGTTTTACAACTTAAGACATATTTAATGCTCTTAAAGTTCATTAATATTACAAAATCCCAATACATGGTTAAACATTTACAAACAAGTCCGGATATTTCTCACGGACATCCGCCTCACGTTTCCAAGTGGCTTCCTCCACTCTGTGATGTTTCCACAAAACCTTTACCAAGGGAATGGTCTTGCCTCGCAAGACTTGATCCCACCTATCCAAGACCCGTACCAGTCTCTCCTCATACGAGGCATCCTCATCTACCTCTATGTCGGTCCAATCCAACACGTGCGATGGATCTGGCACGTACTTCTGAAGCATACTAACATGAAATACGTTATGCACTCTGGACAACAGCGGCGGCAAAGCTAAACAGTAAGCAACCTCCCTAATCCTCTCAAGGATCTCAAAGGGACCGATAAATCGAGGGGACAACTTCCCACTCTTCCCAAACCTCATCAAACCCTGCCTAGGTGATATTTTCAAGAAAACATGATCACCCGTCTCAAATGCCAAAGGCCTCCCCCTACGGTCGGCATAACTCTTTTGGTGACTCTGGGCTGTAACAAGCCTCTTGCGGATAAGCTCAACTTTCTCCATCGTTTCCCTCACCAACTCTGGGCCCAACAAAGGTGCATCACCCACCTCGGCCCAACAAACTGGAGACCTACACGGTCGACCATATAAGGCCTCAAACGGCGCCATACCGATACTAGACTGAAAGTTGTTGTTGTAGGCAAATTCTACCAAGGGCAAGTGCCTCTCCCACGTCCCACTAAAGTTAAGGACACAACCCCAAAGCATATCCTCAAGGATCTGAATAGAACGCTCGAACTGTCCATCAGTCTGAGGATGGTAAGCTGTACTAAAGGTTAGTTTAGTGCCCAAGGCACTTTGCAAACTCTACCATAACCTAGCAGTAAAACGAGGATCTCTATCAAAGACGATCGACACTGGGACTCTGTGCAACCTCACTATGTCCCGAATATACAAGTCAGCAAGTTGATCTACCGAATCTCCCACGCGCATAGGAATAAAGTGCGCTGACTTAGTCAACCGGTCTACAACCACCCAAATAGCATCACTACCCCGCTGAGTCCTCAGAAGACCTACAACGAAATCCATAGTAACATGCTCCCACTTCCACTCAGCAATAGGCAAGGTTTGCAACAAACTCGCTGGCCTCTGATGCTTGGCCTTCACTTGCTGACAAGTAAGGCACTTAGACACGAAAACTGCCACATCCTTCTTCATACCCCGCCACCAAAACTGATGAGCTAGATCACGATACATCTTAGTGCCTCCCGGATGTACCGCAAGGCGTGAATGGTGAAACTCTTGGAGTACTTCTTCTCGGCAAGACTCCGGCACAAACAAATGGTCACGGTATCTCACACTCAGGTCGGGATACACAGTCAAACCCTTCTCAGCCTTCCCACTGGAAATCTTCTCTCGGAGGGATTCTACTTCAAGGTCACCTCTCTGTGCCTCTAACACTCGAGTCATAAGTGTAGGCTGTGCAACAACAGAAAACAAGGCCGCAGCCTCAATGGATTCACCCAGAAGCAAATCGAACTCGCCCAGTGCACCTAACATCTCCCACTACCGGATGGCTATACAAGCAACATCACTAATGGATTTCCTACTAAGGGCATCGGCCACAACATTGGCCTTTCCCGGGTGATAGTGTAACTCAAAGTCATAATCCTCAATGAACTCCATCCACCTCCTCTACCTCAAATTTAAGTCCCTCTGTGTAAACATGTGCTTCAAACTCTTATGATCCGAGAGCACCTCGAATTTCTCACCATACAGGTAGTGCCTCCAAATCTTCAAGGAAAAAATTACTACTGTTAGTTCTAGGTCGTGAGTAGGGTAATTCCTCTCATGAATCTTCAACTGACGTGAGCCATAGGCTACCACTTTCATGTCTTGCGTCAAGACACAACCCAATCCCTCTCGTGAGGCATCACAATAAGCCGCATAACCCAAACCTCTCTCCGGAATAATCAAGACCGGAGCGGTGGACAATCTTACCTTCAGCTCCTGGAACGACTTTTCACAAGTCTCACTCCACACGAACTTGACCCCTTTCCGCGTCAATCTAGTCAACGGTGAAGCTAGCCTGGAGAAATCCTTCACAAACCGGCGATAATACCCAGCTAATCCCAGAAAACTGTGGATCTCAAAAATGCTCTTAGGCTGTGCCTAATCTTGCACTGCCTCAATCTTAGATGTATCAACAAACACCCCTTCCCAGAAACCACATGGCCTAAGAACTTGACCTCTCCTAGCCAGAACTCACACTTCCCAAATTTGGCATACAGCCTATGGGCTCTAAGCAACTCGAGCACCACTCTCAAGTGTTCCTCGTGCTCCTCCTCCAAAGGCAAATAAATCAGAATGTCGTCCACGAAAATGACTACAAAGCGATCTAAGAATTCCCAGAATATCCAGGTCATCAAATCCATAAACACTGCCGGTGCATTGGTGAGCCCGAAAGGCATCACTAGAAACTCATAGTGGCCATACCGCGTACGGAATGTCGTTTTTAGAATATCCTCCTCCCTGACCCTCAACTGATGATAACCCGATCTTAAGTCTATTTTGGAGAAACAACGGGACCCTTTCAACTAGTCAAACAAGTCATCTATACGGGGCATAGGGTACTTATTCTTAACCGTAGCCCAATTCAATTTCCGGTAGTCGATACAAAGTCTCAAGGCACCATCTTTCTTTTTAGCAAAGAGGGCCGGTGCTCTCCACGGTGAAACACTAAGGCGAACAAAACCCTTATCTAGTAACTCCTGGAGTTGAACCTTCAACTCACTCAACTCGGCTGGCGCAAAACGGTAAGGTGCTATAGAAATCGGCGCTGTGCCCGGCACTAAATCAATAAAGAACTCTATCTCTTGATGTGGTGGCAAACTAACAAGATTCTCGGGAAAAACATCCGAATACTCCCAAACCACTCTCGGTAACTCAACCCCGGTCTCATTACACTCATTACTCATAAGGCTAGCGAGAAGACCACTAAGCTCACTCCGCCCTAGCAGATCATACATCGGTGGCAACACACTACCAACCCAATCCCCCAAGAAATGGAAACACTCCCCGCTCATGGTACAAACTGTGACCCTCTGGCGGTAACAATCAATAACTGCCCCGTATGACGATATCCAGTCCATACCCAAAATAACATCAAAACCTGACATACGCATAACTACAAAAGGAAATGGAAGTCGGCGGTTGGCGACCTCTATGTCACAACCTCTACATCCGTGTTTCAAAATTAATTTGCCCCCAGCAGGCGATATAACACAAATAGGAGATGTTAACTGTGCTAACTCCAATCCAAAAACAGATGCGAATACAGCAGATATAAAGGAATGAGATGCACCCGTATCAATCAACACATTGGCAACCGAGTTGCAAAACAAAAAGGTACCTCTCGCAGCAGATGGAGCCGGTACAAGATCCTACGCGGTAATAGCATACATGCACCCTGTAGGCTCCTGATCTACCTGCTCACCTCTTGGAGCAAAGGACTGATGCACAGACTGAGACGATGAAGCCCACTGATTGGCCCTCGAGGTCTGAACAGACTGTGCTGGCTGCGAACTCTGCGTCTGTCTCAAACCAGACGCACCGGGTGTACCACCCAACTGTGGACAGAACCTCTTCAAGTGTCCTGTCTAACAACACTGATAACAAGAGGACGACCAGCCTCTGCCCTGACTCTGACTCTAAGGTCGAGCTGAAGATGAAGCTGCTCCCTGACCTCTTCCCCTCTGCGAGCAAGCTGGAGACTTGTGGCCCAGCTGACCACATTTGAAACAGGTAAAGTCCCCCTAGCTACCTCTTCCAGAACCTGAACTCGGCATTGGAAAGGTGGATCTCGCTAAAGCACTCTGGGACTGCTGAGGGTTAGAACCCCTCTGCCTCCTACCATCCCCCTAGCCTTCATGACTCCTCTTGGAGCCCCTCATCGTCTCCTCCTCCTCCATCATAGACTCCATATGGGTCGCGGCATCCACAAGACGCCCATACTCCCGGATCATGGATCCTCCAACCCTCATCTTGAGGCCATGCTTCAACTTCCTCTCGAACTCAATATGACGGTGTTCCTCCGACGCCACGAGCTCAAGTGCGAACTTGGACAAACTGGTAAAGGTGGCCTCAAACTCGGCCACTGACAAGCCTAGCTGCTTAAGTTGACAAAACTGCTCCCTCAGCTTTTCCTTGATAGCTGGGGCTAAGTACTTCTCCTAGAAAGCATCAACAAAAGCCTCCCAAGTGCCACCAATACGGCCCCTCGTGAACTTCCACCACTGACCCGCATCCCCCTTAAGCTGGAAAGATGCCAAGGTCACCTTTAATAACTCATCCTCGATGCCAACCATCTCAAATGTCTTGGTCATCTGCTCTAACCACTCATCAGCCTTGAGTGGCTCCTTTGGATCCCCAACAAACTCGTCCAGATTAGACTGGAAGAACTCTCTCTTTTGAAAGGAAGGCCCTGCATCAACAACCGGGGCCTGAACCTGGGCTTGAACTGGAACCTCAGCTCTGAGAATGCCTATAGATTCCCTCAAAGCATTGGCTATCCCACGAGCTAAGGCGCCCATAGCCTGCTGACCTGCTGGCTCGGCCATATTGGCCTGACCAATCCCTTCCTGCTGCGCCGGAATATCATCCGGTATAGGCATTTCCTGCCTCCTAGGCCTGCCTCGCCTACCACCATGTCCTCGTCCTGACATCCTAATAAAGGTAACGAAGAACATTAGCACATTCATAAATGTGCCGAAGCTAAAACACTCGCGTCCTAATGCATGGACAACTGTAATTCACTCCACATAAGCACATAATCACATAAGCACTTACGAATTTCATTTCCGAATAATTATAGTCCCGAGGCATTACTAGAGTTCCGGTTAGAAACAGCATTGATCAAGTGCTTTTCCAACAAGACTCACAGAAACCCAAGGATCCAATCAACATCCTAGAAACTAAATCTTATACCCATATAGTCACATAATCATGTTATCACATAAGCATATAACACTACATCTAAGTTTCTATCAAGCGAGACGAACCCATTGTGGTACTAACCACTTCCCGCGTACCCAAAGTATTCGAACCCGGTACGCTCTGATACCAAGTTGTAACACCCTCAAAAATAAACCCATCATAGCATACATTCACGATAAGTAAAAGAGTTCTCATATTATAACCATCAAAGTATTCTTACAAAATGTATTACATGTTGACAACAAAAGTAAATGCCCTATAGGCTTACAACTTTCCAAGTCAACACTTGGTTACAAAAGGAGAGTACTAACTCTACACAAAAGAAACCCTCGGCTTGATATACATGTAATACAAAAATGTAATCACAAAAGATGTCCCAGCCACTAAGCCTCTCAAGCTACGTCCTTGGAGGTGGCATTCTACCTGTCCCTGAAAATGATGTCCCATATAGGGTGAGCTAACGCCCAGTAGAGATATGATAAACATAATATGAGCAATAACTAAAACATTAGCACTTGATAAATGTTCAACTTAACAAAACTCAACTTATAAACATGGCTCAGAACCTGGCCAAATAACTGAAATGAGGCTACATCTCATGCCAACAATACTACAACTTGCCATTTTACAAAAATTGCGTCCGCGAGATTAGGCACTCATGTATTTTACGGATATTTTATCTGTGGGACTCGGCACCCATGTATAGATATATTCGAATTGCCATTTTATGAAAATTGCGTCCGCGAGATTTGGCACCCATGTATAATTACATTCAAATGGCCATTTTACGGAAATTTCATCCGCGGGATTCGGCACCCATGTACTCAAATACAGAACTTGATTAGTTTCAATTCACCTAATCATCATGCAATATCGACAACAATCAAGACTATCCTCCACCGATAGCCCAAAGCAGTTATTTCTAAACAGATAATAAATGCCTCAACAGATATATAATTGACAATTTCAAAAGTGAGCGATTTATAAATCCAACTCCACCATTCTATCTCTTAATGATCAAATTTCATTATCCTCAACTCAATTTCATAACAAATGTCATTAATTACACTAATGACCCAAATATGGCATTTTTCCCTTTAAACTCAATATTGACCCAAAGGTCCAAATATTACCAACAACATCAATAATCTCTTTTTAAGACCCCAAATATATATATATATATATATATGAGTCAAAAAGACAAAACCCCTCTTTTTCAATATAATACATTACAAATCCTAACTTCCCAAACCAAACCATTTATACAAAAGCTCTACATTTAGGTTAAAGATCATAAACATGAGTAGGAATTCCTACCTCTAGAGATGAAACCCAAAAGAAATGATGAAGAACTAAAAAATGCTCCAAATCCCAAGATTCTCGGATCAAAATGTAGCCCTCAACGATCAACACACTTTCTACAAAGGCCCAAGGGTAGAAAATCACTCCTACTAGATCAATCCTAAGTGAGAAGGAAGAAAGTAGTGAGAGAAGCTCTCAAAAATGGCTTTTCGGAAAAGTAAGAGAGAGAGTGGAAGTTGAAAAGTGATCTAAAAAGACCTAGCTGGTATCTGATATACATATGACCCACTTGAGCGGAGAATAGGACGCTCGAGCGTCAGACACAAAAACTGGACCCGCTCGAGCGTAAAGATTCCCGCTCAAGCGCCAAGACACAACTACAAAACACACCCGCTCGAGCGCGAAGGGAAGGCCGCTCGAGCGTAGATTCCCCCCTTCCAGAACTTTTACAGACAATAAACTACCCGCTCGAGCGCGAAGACACCCGCTCGAGAGCTACCCGCTCCAGCGTAAGAAAATCCGCTCGAGCATGAAAAACACACCTACAGAAGTTTTGCAAAGGCACGAAATGCTGAGAGTGTGAAAACCCCGCTCGAGCGCAATAAGGCCCGCTTGAGCGGACAACCAAAAATCAAACTCCACTCGAGCGCAAAGGGACCTACTCGAGCGTAACACCAAAAATCTGGGCAACAAGGAATGGGACTAAAGGTCAACCACCCTGTTCGAAACACGCCCAATACATCCTAAAACTCAAACACACGGAATTAAAGGATAACAACAAGATATACAACCACCAACTCCATGGAACTTAAGTCCGGAATATAACAATCAAAGGAAGAGAAACTGGGATCGCTATAAGCTGAGCTAATTACTACGAATCAACTTAATTTTTACAAACCGAATAAACTAACTAGCTAAGCTAATTATTACAAAACCAATTAATTAACTACAACTATTCTATGGAACTAACAAATTAATTACAAATTAGAAATGACTAATTAATTGCTTAACCACTATCCCCATAACCGACACGGGTATCAACCTAGTAAGGAGTCTTGGTGCTACAATCGTCTTCAACAAGGGCCACGCTTGGGATGACCACGTAAGTAAACCACTCATTTAGGATCTACACATGTAAAAATAATAAAGCATTGAGAGACGTTGATTAATGTTTTGCTAATTTTTGTTTGGCTGTGATTGGCAGTGGATTTTCTGGGAGGGCCCATTCATCAGTGCAACAATCGCAGCTTTGTACCACCAAGTCATGATCAAAGCCATCCCCTTCAAGTCCATGTGATGATCATGTTTGGATCCACCATATGATGCTTTTATTTGTGGCCTTTCATTCTCTGTTGTTTTGTTTTTGGGTGTGTATGTAATGAATTTCTTAGAAAATGTATTATATATCCAAGTAATATAATCCAAAAAAGAGGGGATGATGGTTGATGGGGCCCAATCAGAAGGTGGAGATGGGGGTGTCTGGATCATTGCATTTTGTGTGGAGTGGAATGGACTCTGTAATATCAATTCGGTCACAAGACAATAATAACTCACCGACGAAATCAAACTAGGGGGCAATTCGTATTTTAAGCAAACCACGGAGGTGTATTTGTTAAGGTTAGTGTTGATGCTTTATGCACTTTCCCTCTTTGTTGATGTAAGTTTTAGCATGTTTTTCTTTCTTCATTAATAAAGTTTCATTTTACTGATCAAAAAAAAAAAAAACTCTAATAATTTAGACAACTTGGATAATTCGGGTTTAACTCGGATTGAGTTTAGGTAAATAATCTTGGATTACAATTCAGCAATTCAAGCCTTGATAGGTCTCAACATAAGTTAAATTGAGATTAGATAACCTTCCAATCTGATCAAACTTGCCCAATTGTACCCCTACTAAATTCTCAATCGGGAAAGGATTTCCTAGAGACAAGGTAGTAGGAATTTTTTGTTATCTGCATATGTACTTTACCTTGTAAGAGTTATTAAATAGAGGAATGATGTGTATCTCTTGTTTTTTTTATCATTCATTTATATCACTACCTACTAACAATCAACCTATGCTATGCACAGAAAGAATTTTTATTTTAAATACAGATGTTATACCTACTGCCAATCAACTAGTTTTATTGGTACCTTAATTGAAGACAATCAAGATAAAGATTACTAATAAAATGTCATATAGGTGGTAATATAAAATAATATGGAAAAAAAAAGAGGTAATATATGGGAGCAGCTCCTCTCAAGACTTTATCTTTTTCATATTTGTCAAGAATTCACTCTGTGTACATGGATCTTTGATACAAGCCGTTTATCTCATAAGTTTAAAGAGAAAATTACATATGTAAAAACTAGTTTCATCAGATATTGATAGGCACTAACTAATCGTGTTTTGTTTATAAAAAAATAATAAATATAATTTTAAATTGAAACATTGATTTATAAAACAAAATAAGATAAATTATTATACTTATTAGTTTCTTAGTAAGCCGATATTTTACATATATGTTCTATTCTTTAATACTTACGAAATGAACTATTCAGATTATGTAGCGACCCTAATTTTCTTAAGTCATTTATTTATTATTATGATTATTATTATCTTATTTTATTTTTGACTTTACTAATTGTATGGTTACATGAGATTTAATGTGGTATTTAATGAATTTAATGTGGTAATTAATTAATTAAATGTGTCATTTAATTATATATTATTAATCTTTAAATATTTATGTTTGTTCTATATAAAAAAAAAAGAGAGGTGATATAAATATATAGATATATATTTTATCTTATATTTATATTTATATATATTGTAATTATGTGTATTATATATTATAATATATTATAATAGTCATATTAGATTAGGAAAGGAAATTCGGTTATTATATATATATATATATTATAAGTAATCAACTAGGTATAGGAGTTGATAAGAAAACAAAGATTAGCAAAGTGAATCAGAGAGGAGGCTGCCGTGAGAGAGAGCCGAGAGAGAGAGAGAGAGAGAGAGAGAGAGAGAGAGAAATCAAAAGAGAGTGCTCTGTATGGCGTCAGAAAGAGCAGAACGGTGGGAGGAGAGGAGAAAAGGAGAAAAAAAAAAGATTAGGGTTTTGTTTTGGTGGCTCCTTTAGTTCTCCAAATATTTTATTGACCTTCAAAATAATATAGTGAGTACAAAACCCACTTTCCTTGATTTATGTTTAATTCGCTGTTTTATTTAATTATTTATTTTTATTTGTTTGATGTTAGTTTGATTTTGTTTTATATAAAGATGATAGATTAATTTTAATTATTTTGATTAGTTGTGGATATAAGATTTAGGGTTTATAGATGCTAGATTGATTTTAAGTATTTTGACTAGTAGTATATGTAAAGTTTAGGGTTCTTAGATAAGTGATTGATTTTAATTACTTTGATTAGTTGTGTGGGTAAACTTTAGGGTTTTTAGATGATTAATTAATTTTAATTACTTTGATTAGATATATATGTAAAGTTTAGGATTTTTAGATGATTGATTAATTTTAATTATATTGATTAGACGTATATGTAAGGTTTAGAATTTTTAGATGATTAATAGATTGTAATAATTTTAATTAGTTGGGTATGTAAGGTTTGGGATTGTTTTAGATGATTGATTAATTTTAATTATGTTGATTAGACGCATATGTAAGGTTTAGGATTTTTAGATGATTGATTAATTTTAATTATGTTGATTAGATGTATATGTAAGGTTTAAGATTTTTAGATGATTGATTAATTTTAATTATGTTGATTAGATGTATATATAAGGTCTAAGATTTTAGATAATTAATTGATTGTAATTGTTTTAATTAGTTGGATATGTAAGGTTTAGAATTTTTAAATGATTGGCTAATTTTTAATTATTTTGATTAGACGTGTATGTAAGGTTTAGAGTTTTTGGATGATCGATTGATTTTAATTAATTGCATTAGTTGGGTATGCAAGGTTTAGGGTTTTATTTTGGGTGACTTTATTAATTCTTTGAGTGATTCTTTAATCTTCAAAAATAATTGTGAGTACAAAATCCACTTCCCTGGATTTGTATTTAATTCTTTGTTTTTATTTATTTATTGGATATTAGTTTGATTTTGTATTCACACAAAGATGATAGATTGATTTTAATTATTTTGACTAGTGATGTATGTAAAGTTTTGGGTTCTTAGATAATTGATTGATTTTAATTACTTTGATTAGTTGTGTAGGTAAAGTTTAGTTTTTTTCTTAGATGATTGATTAATTTTAATTATTGTGTTTAGTTGTGTAAGTAAGGTTTAGGGTTTATAGATGATTGATTGATTTTTAATTATTTTGATTGGTTGTTTGTGTAAGGTTTAGGGTTTTTAGATGATTGTTTGATTTTAATTATTTTGATTAGTTGCATGCCAGGTTTCGGGTTTTTTTTTTATATGGATTGATTTTATGATAGTAATCACACTCATGATTATATAAAATTAAAATAAACTTAGAATCCATTGATATTGGTTAGAGGATGGATTGATTCGTTGTTTTTATTTATTTATTTTTATTTTGATGTTGTATTGATTTTGTATTTGCATGTAAATGAAGGATTGATTTTACTTATTTGGATTAATTGTGTATGCCACGTTTATGATTTTTATAGGGATTTATTTTATGGTTGTAATTACACTCATGGTTATATGAAATTGATATTAATCATGAACTTGTAGATAAATTCCTTATACTCCACCATGACTCCATGGATTGTTGTTTTATTTGAGTGATGGGGAGAAAGAGTGTATAAAAAAGTGAGGATTATGAGAGTTGTTTCATGCCTTATGCCCGGCATTGTTATATTTGTCTCATGATGTTGATGAGATGTTATTTATATTGTTGCCTCGTTCTCATGAGTAGACGAGTGCTTTGATTTACGCGCGTACGTATATGCTAACCATCCGGGGAGTGTGAGTCAAACTCGGGACGATATCCCCGTGCAAGTTTGGCTTCGGAGCGGTGTTAGATATACGGGAGGCACATGGGATATATGTGTAGGCCAGAAGTGGAGGGCCGAAGTGGTGGAGTTAAGGAACAAAGAATTTAATTATGAATTTATTAGTATAGTGTGTATGGTACTGTTATGTACATGATAAAAAAAAATAGTAAACGATCTTGATGAATTATGAAATTTGAGGAGAGGCATGTATACGTGATTTTGGACAACTCTTGTGTTGTGCCTTTTTATTAAAAAGATCGATTAGAACTTATAATCGGATGACCTTGGTTATTGTCGGTTTGATTCATTTTGGTAATGCAGATTTTATAAGCTGTTTTAACCCATGAAACGAGCTCATTTTTATTGGTTTCGCGTAAAATGAAGTAAAACATCATTCTGCACACTTTTCTTGTTTTGGAATTTTTCGAAAAAAAAATCATCTTAGGGCAGTTTTGGTTCGTTTTCAGCTTCAGGTTTTTCGATTGAATTCTGTTTAGATTTTTATATCAAGTTTTTCTCTTAACCTGTTCAGTTTCTGTTAAATTCGTTCGCTGTGTCTTATAGGAAATTTGATTCTGTACAACTTTCGTTATTTGAGTTTTGATCAATTCGGATTATTTAAGTATGAAACGGTGTAATTTTATATTTGTTTCAACAAGTTACTTATGATTAAATTATACTAACTTTATTTGTTTTGCAGGATGGTGGGTCTTACTAACTTTTTATGCAGGGCTAACCCACCATATTTCTATTTCTATTTTGTTTATTTTATAATACATTTATATTTCGTTGTATACGGACAAGAAACTAAATGCCACCGTGTCTCGAGAAACTACCCATTCGTCTCGGTGCGGTTAGAACTACTTGTCTTGTCCCGTGATAAGAAATAATGTACTTTTTGTTTGTGTCTGGTAGACACGTGGGTGTCAATTCTTGTACTCATACCAGTATACTTGTATACTGACCCGTTTTGTCTCTTGGCAACTCGGGTGCGTTCTGTTGGAGCGCAGCTGAGCTTTCTTTGCAGGACTAGTAGAGGCTTTGGTGGTGACGAGAAATAACCGTGATCGTAGGACATGTCGTTTGGAGTTCTTTTATTTTTTTCTTGAGCTTAGGTTTGATACTAATTTATGTAATTATTATTTTTTTTTTATGACCTTAGTATTTTGGATAATTTGGCTTGGGTTGTAACCTTACATTATTTAAGTTGTTTTGAAGTATTTAATGTTACTGTAACGTTGGGTATATTAGATAGTTTATGAAATTATGGTGCATGGTATGTTTGCTGTTTTGTTAATTACCTTATTGAGATTAGAATGTTTAGATTTTTGTTTCACTCCTAGGATTTGGATGATGGAATATTGATTGGGGTTTAGTCCTAATTTAATATTTAATTGTCCAAATTTTGGGGCGTGACAGATTACCATTGTAAATCCTGTGAGGTGCACAAAATAAAGTACCGAAAGTTACGAAAAAAATAAAATCTTGAGAAAACTTCTCCCGTGATATGTAGGGAAGTAGCTCACCTCTAGATCTCTTCTCTTCTATTGAGAACAGAAAATGAGAGATGCATAAAAAAATTCCTCTCCCCATCTGTCATGTCTTCTACGTCTTTATTCCCCTCTTCTATACAAAAGACCAACAATAAACCCTAATTGACTCTTAGAAACATATCTGTATTGATGTATAAAAACTAACTAAATCCAGAGCTTCAAGTTCAACTATATGCAAATAAAAAATAAAAACATCAAAGAAGTGAAGACAATTAAGAAAAACAAATATCATATCAAATTCCAAAATGATTATAGATTCAAAATATGTTTATAAATTAACCACAATAAATTTAGTATCATCATATATATATGCAATAGTTTTCAATTTTATTTTATTTTTTTCCAGATCGTAGGCTACAGAATTGTTGAAACCTTTGAGCTCGGGGAAGAAAGAATGACGCAAACGACTTAGAGAAGGGAGAGAGGGGTTTTTTTTCACTCTTCATCTGTCAATTTTGTAACACCCTCAAAAAATACATAAGCCCATCATACAACAAATCCATAAACATAAATGAAATATCATACATTCATACATCGGAGTATTCTTTACAAAAGGTATTACATGTTGACAACAAAAGTAAATTCCCTACGGGCTTACAACTTTCCAAGTCAACACTTGGTTACAAGAAAAGAAGAGTTCTAACTCTTTACATATATAGCCCTCAGCTTGAATTTCATGTAATACAAAGCCAATAAAACAACAAAAAGAAGCCTGCAGCCTCTAAACCGCCCAAGCTAAGTCCTTGGAGGCGGCATGTCTCCTATACCTGAAAATGATGTCCCATATAGGGTGAGCCAAAGCCCAGTAGAGATATGCTAAACATAATATGAACGATAACTAAAACATTAGCATCCACCAAATAGTTAACGCAGGTAAACCAATGTACATCGTTTCATACCAATCAACATTTATACCCATGTTTCAATCCACTTCCCTTTTATTTATCCAATTCAATTCTAGAGCATGGTTCATTATCTAACCAAACAATTTAAGTGAGACTATAGCTCATATCATCAACACTCCCATTATCCACAATTCAAAACGACACTACAACTCATGTTATTAACACTTTGATTATCAATAATTCAAAATGAGATTACAACTCAATTAACAATGGAGTCCATCCTCTATCTCCTCCCAAACCATGGAGTATATCCCCTATCTCCTCCCAAACAGTGGATTACATCCCCTATCTCCTCCCAATCCATGGAATACATCCCCTATCTCCTCCCATGTAAGATACATAAGCAATGTATTTAAACACTTTATCATATACAATGATCATTTAACGCACAAATACAATGTATTATTTCAACCATCATATTCAATGACATATTCCAGGTGATTAGTTTCAGTTTACCTAATCATCATACAGTGTCTACAACAATCAAGACTATCCTTCACCGATAGCCCAAAACAGTTATTTCTAAACAGATAATAAATGTATCAAACAGATAAACTATCAACAATTTCCCAGGTGAGTGATTAATCAATCCAACTACACCATTCAATCTCAATTCCATCCAATTTCATGATTTCCAAATCAATTTCATATTCCCCCAATTACTAAATTAATGATACAAATTAATCAATTACATTAAATTAGGGCACTTTTCCCCTATTCTCAAATATTGTTTCCAAGTCCACATTCTACCCATTATACACCACTAATCTCACTTTCAAGGACTCATAGGCACATAGAGCTGAAAATTACAAAACCCCTCTTGCTAACATTTCAAATCTCAAGCCCTATCTTTCCAAAATTTCCATAATTCCACCATTTAATCAAAATGCCTAAAGTTTATGTCAAAGCTCATAAAAATAAGTAGTTATCTGCACCTCAAATTTCGGAGCTCAAAGGAGAAGATGAACCAAGCAAGTGGTGAGCTCCAAAGGTGGCGAAATCAACTTCTATTCGGATGGAAATGGAGGTCTTGAGAAGCTCCAATACTGTAATGAAGACACAAGGGTTGGGTCTTACTAAATCAAGATCAAAATGTAGAGAGAGAGAGAGTATTCTAGAGTGAAAAGCTCTCAACCTAGGGTTTTGGAATGCTTTAGAGAGAGAAAGAGCCGAAAAAGTGATTCAAAATGGCTTCTTCTCGGACTGAAATACACACAGTCCGCTCGAGCGTCAGACACAGACTCCCGCTCGAGTGTGAAAACGGATGCTCGAGCGTTGAAAGCACACTTCCAGTTTCTGCCGTGTGAAGAATGGTTTTATAAAGTGATCGTATGTTTTTATAGACACCTAAAAAAAGTCATTTATTTATTTATTTTTATTTTTGAGTGATTTTTTTAAAATTAAGTTAAAATTTTTATTTTTTGGGCATAACTTGTATTGACAAATTTAAAAAGTAATTTTTTTAAAAAAAAAATCCTATAAACAAAATTTAAAAAGCCAAAATAAAAAAAAAAATCGTTTTTGAATTTGTTTTGAAAATTCTAATTTTTGAAAATATTTTTTTTTTGGGGTTCATCTTGTTGAGTTGAATCTTAAAACCTAAAACTTTTTGAAATTTTTTTAAAAATAGTCACTGTAACTTTTTTTTTAGTTTATTTTCATCTTTATTTATTTTTATTTTTTTTTAAGTTTCAAACAAATTTAGGCTTCTTTTGGCAACTAAAAAAAAAAAGAGACCTTTTGTTTCCAATTTTTTTGTCTTTTTAAAAAAAAATTATGTCAAGCTTTTTTTCTTTTTCAGTCCGTCTTGTTGTGACGAATATAAAATGTATATTTTTTTTTGAAAATTTTCAAAAAACAAAAATAAGCCAAAAAAAAAAAAGAACACTTATTTTTGTCTTTTCTAATTTTTTTTGGAATTTTTTTTTAAAAATTATAATTTTCTGGTTCGTCTTGTTGAGTTGAATCTAGAAATCTAACTTTTTTTAATTTTTTTTTTTAAAGTTCACTAAACATGAAAATAAACAGAAACAATAAGTCAAAAAATAAGCAAACCCTAAAACAACACTTATGTTGATGATATATTTCATTGAAAAGATCTTTTGCTATAATATATACTAGCGTAATACCTGTGGTATCCATGGATATAGATACATAATCAAAAATTAATTTTTTAAATTAAATAATAACATAAAATTTGTTCAAAAATTATTATTATTATTATTATTATTTTCAATTCTTGGGTTGTTCATATGTGTTTTAAATTCTTAATAGAAAATACACGTCATAGTGTAATTAGTAAAAATTAAAGAAATTGCAAAAGTTCATTCACGATAAAATATAAATAAATTTGATCTTATGAGTTTATAATTTTAACTTAGTCTATGATAGAGTTCACTTGTATAGCGATCCCGGTTTTTCCTTTATTGTTTAATTATATTTCAGACTCGTTCAGTGGATGTGTTGTTGTCTTATTCTCGTTTCCATCCTTTACTCTTTGTATTTGAGTCTTGGGTTGTGTTGGGCAGGTTTGGAACAGGTTGGTTGTGTTCGAAAACCAAAAGTTGATGCCCAGATTTTGGCCTTCACGCTCGAGCGGTATAGCGATCCCGGTATTTCCTGTTGTTGTTTAACTATAATCCGGACTCGGTTCCGTAGATTCGTTGTTGTCTTATCCTCATTTCTATCCCCTACTCTTTTAATTAGAGTTTTGGGTTGTGTTGGACAAGTTGGGAATAAGTTGGTCGTGTTTTAAAACTTAGAATTTTTGCCCAGGTTTTGGTCTCTTCGCTCGAGCGGACGTTTGGACGCTCGAGCGTGAATTTCCTTCTCTCAACATTTTGGACATCTGCAGAAAATTCTGGGAGAGCGGATCTTGGGACGCTCGAGCGTGAGCCTCTGTCTGACGCTCGAGCGGGGTGTTGTACGCTCGAGCGGACCTGTTTTTATATCAGTCCGTGAAATCACTTTTTTGATCACTTTTTGATTTCCTTTCTCTCTCTTACTTTTTCAAAACCTCCATTGGAGAGCACCTCACTCTAAAACCCTAACTTCTCTCTTAGAATTGATCTAGTAGGAGTTGTTTTCTCACCTTGGGCCTTTACAAAAGTTGTGTTGATCGTCGAGGGCTATCTTCTAATCTGAAAATTTCGGGATTTAGAGCATTTCTGTTTCTTCATCTCCTTCGTTGAGCCCCATCATTTGAGGTATGGATAACCTACTCCATCTTATGAGCTTTGTCTTTGAATTTTAGTATTTTGATATGTTGGGGGTTGTTGGGTAATTTAGAGAAAGTTTGGGCCTTTGTGTAATTTTACAAAAGTTGGGGTTTTAAATATATAAACCTATATGCATGTTAGGCATAGAGAAATGAGATTAATGTTGGGACATTGATGGAAATGGAACCTTAGGGTTGTTTTGTGAACTATGGTGATTTGCCCTAATTGGATTAATTAATTAATGCACACGATTAATTGAAGAAAATGAGGAATTGAATTGAGAATGTTAAAATTGAGAATGTATGTGACTAAAGAGTGTAGATGAATCTTTTATTGCTCATCTAGTTGAAATGTTGATATATTATCCATTTGTGCATTTATTTCCTGCTTAGAAATAATTGCTTTGGGCTACCGGTGGAGGGTAGTGTTGATTGTTGTAGACAATGCATGATGATTAGGCAAACTAAAACTAATCAATCGGATGTGTCATAGAGTATGACGGTTGATAGAATACATTAACTGTATATATTGAGTGATTGTGTATATGACCAATGTGTTTATATGCATTATGTGTAGACGGTTAGTAGAATACATTAAATTTATGTATTGATTGATTGAGTATGTGATTCTGTGTTTACATGCGTTATATTGTGTATAGAACCTTTGTGTTTATATGCATTGCTTGTGTAGAGGAGGAGATGGGGGATGTACTCCGCGGTTTAGGGGAAGATGGGGGATGTACCTCTAAACCGGATAGGATTGGGAGGAGATGGGGGATGAACTCCGTAGACACAGCTCATATGCTTGTCTAGAGAAGTGAAGATACAACTCATATGCTTGTCTTTGTGAAGTGTAGATATAGCTCATAGGCTTGTCTAGTGAAGTGTGGATACAACTTATATGCTTATCTGTTGATGTGTAACACGCTTATCTGTTATGGTAATGATATAGCTCATATGCTTATCTGTTGTGGTATTGATATAGCTCATATGCTTATCTATTGAAAAGTTGGTTTGATTTGATATAACACTAAAATGTATATCATAATCGTTTGTGAAGTATGGAAGTAGTTTGTGTGTTATTGATATAACATCAAAATGGGTATCCACCGTGAATTTCGAAGGTGTTCTAGTGATGAACTATAACCTCATCAAATGTTTTGGCCAGAGTACTGAGCCTTGTTTTCAAACTCAAAGTTGAATAAGAAATGAAAATTGAATTGTATCATAGACTTAGTTGTCATGGAATTGAAATAAGATATAAATGGAGGTATAAGTATTGACCATCTTTCAGTTGCTAATCTTTTAGGCATTGTTTATAATTGGTTTAGTATATCTCTGCTGGGCTGTGGCTCACCCTATATGGGAACATCATTTCAGGTTCAGGTAGCATGCCACCTCCAAGGACATAGCTTGGGAGGCTAGAGGCGGACAGACTCTTATCTCCGTTTGACGTGTTACATGTAAATTCAATGCCAAGGGCTTAATGTGTAACCGAGTCAATACTCTCTTTGTAACCAAGTGTTAACTTGGAAAGCTGTAAGCCCGTAGGGCATTTACTTTTGTTGTTAACGTGTAATACTTTTGTAATGAAGTACTCTGATGAATTGAGGAAATGTGGATCTTTTGTATATGAATGTATGTTTATATTGATGGGTTTAATGTTATTATTTTGAGGGCGTTACAAGCGGGGCTTTTGACGCTCGAGTGGGCCCTTTGTTTTTGTATCTCCGTTCGAGCGGGAATTTTGACGCTCGAACGTGATTATTCATCTCCCAGTATTTTGTTCTGCAGGTCATCGAACGCTCGAGCATTCACTTTCACGCTCGAGCGGGGACCATCAACTGCAAAACTTCTAGAAGTGTGCATCCGGCGCTCGAGCGGCACTTTTGACGCTCGAGCGTGAGTCTGTGTCTGACCCTCGAGCGGAGAGTTCCACGCTCGAGCAGACCTGTTTGTATATCAGTCCGTAATTCAGCTTTTTGGATCACTTTTTCAGCACCTTCTCTGTCTCTAACTTTTCAAAACCTCCATTAGAGAGCTTTTATCTCTGGACTTCAACTTCTCTCTAAGAAATCATCTAGATCAAGTGATCTTCTACCTTGGTCCCTTTGTATAAAGTGTGGAGTTTGGCTTGCTCTTCATTTTGATCCAAAAATTATTGGATTTGGAGCACCTTCAAAATTCTTCATCTTCTCCATTTGGTCTCTCCATTTGAGGTAGGGATAACTACTCATTTTTATGATCTTTAACATAGATGTTGAGCATTTTGTATAGATGGTTTGATTTGGGAAGTTAGGGTTTGAGTTTTGAAATATATAAAGAGGGGCTTTGTTTCCTTTGAAATAAATTTGTATATGTGGGTTTTAAAATGAAGTTATGGATGTTTATTAGAGGTAGTTGGACCCTTGAGTCAATTTTGAGAAAAAATGGGAGAATACCCTAATTGGGTTTATTTGGGTCATTTATATAATTAATGAAATTAATTATGAGATAATGAAATTGGTTTGGAAATAATGAAATTGAGGAGTTATGAGAATGAATGGTGGAGTTGGATAAGTTAATCACTCACCTTTGGAAATATTGATAATTTATCTGTTGATGCATTTATTATCTGTTTAGAAATAATTGCTTTGGGCTATCGGTGGAGGATAGTCTTGATTGTTGTAGACACTGTATGTTGATTAGGGAAACCTGAAACTAATCACGTTGAATATGTCATTGAATATGATGGTTGGAATAATACATCGAATATGTGTTTTGATTGATTATTGTATATGATAAGTGTTTATATACATTGTATTGTGTGGGAGGAGATAGGGGATGTACTCCACGGTTTGGGAGGAGATAGGGGATGTACTCCATGGTTTGGGAGGAGATAGGGGATGGACTCCTAAACCGGATATTATTTGGGAGGAGATAGGGGATGGACTCCATTGATACAGCAAATATGTGTATCTATTACGAAGTATGGAAGTGTTTTAATATGACATTGATACAGCAAATATGTGTATCTAATGTGAAGTATAGAAGTGTTTTGATATAAGTTGTTATCTCATTTAAAAAGGAAGTGCTTAAATATGAGTCATTGTCTCATTAAATTGTTGGCCAGGTTCTGAGCCATGTTATGAATTGAAAATTTGATATGTAAAGGAAAGTGGAAAGAAACATGGACATATCTGTCATGGAATTGGATTGTGTTGTACGTTGGTTAGTATGAGTTAAACATTTATCAAATGCTAATGTTTTAGTTATTGCTCATATTATGTTTAGCATATCTCTACTGGGCGTTGGCTCACCCTATATGGGACATCATTTTCAGGTGTAGGTGATATGCCGCCTCCAAGGTCTTAGCTTGGGAAGTCGTAGAAGCTGAAGGCTTATCTTTTGTGAATATCTTTTGTATTACATGTATATCAAGCCAAGGGCTTATTTTGTGTAAAGAGTTAGTACTCTACTTTCGTTGAACCCAAGTGTTGACTTGGAAAGTTGTAAGCCTATAGGGCACTTACTTTTGTTGTCAACATGTAATATTTCTTGTAAGAATACTCTGATGAATGGGAATGTACTTTATTTTCTTAAGTTTATGGATGTCATGAATGCATGATTTATGTTTTATTTTGAGGGCGTTACAACTCGATTATATAGTAAATCACATTTATCAATATACTAATTACTCAATTTCTAATTTGTAAAGCTTAAAAGTTTACTTACTTAGAGCATCCACATTAGGCTAGTTATTATGGTTTTAGGACAAAATTTGCTTAGCAAGGTACACAATCTCTCTTCCATCAGCATCATTAGACCAGAATTACATTTGATATACGTTATACAATATTTTATCATTTATTCTTAAGAGTGACCAAACATCTTGTCAATCATCTAGCCAGACATCCTATCAGACAGCTAGCTGCTGCACATTTGTTTTTTGAAATATGAAATATAATATTTTATCATTTATTACTGAACATTCAGGCAGATATCCTATTGGATAACCAGCTGTGCACCATTATTTATTTTATCTTTCTTTTGATGAATATAGATAGAACCATCCTAGAACCTTCTAGAAGGTTGTTTGCATAATTAAAAATGAATATTTTATAAAAATAAATTTTAAAATAGAGAGCCTGACAAAGGTGTACATACAAAAAATATTAGATAAAATAGAAAAAGTAACTTTTTAGTTATAATTTTGCTCAAAATTTGTTGAGCCTGGTGTGGATGCTCTTCAACATAAAATTATAACTTGCCGCACGTCACAACTTTTAGGTAAGATGGATTAGGGTTGAGAAATTCTATTTTCACGCAATTACTTACCTAAGTACATATCATTTCTCAGTGCACACACTTATTAGTTTGGTTATTGATTATTCTTCTTATTCCACACACTTAATGTTCCAATTATATCCTAACTCATATTCCTTTACACACACTATCTAAACCCTCATTCCACACACCTTTACTTATTTCAGTTTGCTCTTCCACACACCTGATGTATCAAAATGACACATGAAGAAATAATGAAGAAACAAAGAAGTAGTGGTGATAGGATGCATTGAATTCAGAAATATATTAAATTAGAACATTGAAGTTCAGTGCTATTACTTTTCAGGAAAAAATGAGTAATTAGCGAAATCAAATGCGGTCCTAATAAACATTCAATGAAAAAAAAATGATATTGCAAAATCAGAAAAAAATTTCTCAAGGCTTTGTTTGATTATCAGGAAGAAAGGGAGGGATAGAGATGGTCACTATGTTTCTCATCATTTTTTAATACTTTTCATTTCTTTTTCCATAAGCTTGACTGAATTGAAAAAAATAACGGTAGCTATGAGGTTATTGAGAGAAGAAACCTTACTTTAGTTTACCTAGGGAGAGAATGTGCAAGGGTTCATAATCATTTATTAACTAAAGAACTTATGGATTGCAACATTACAGTCAAAAGGGTCAAACTTCTGTCTTCTAACAAGAGATACAGAAGATAAGAATGAAGAATAAGTTCTAACTTGTTGGGGTTTTGCAAGAGACTAGCTTCGCAATGTTCCTCCACATAACTTTGTAGTTCTTTGGGTTTGGTTGAAAATTTGTGAATTTATCAATATGTGCACTGAGATTTTTTTATTTAAAAAAAATGTGTATAGAGAAAATTTGAATATAATATTAAGAGTGTGTTTTGATATCCATTATAATCATTTTACTTTAGTGTATAATTATCATTAAAATAATATTTTATTAAGTGTGTCCACTGAGATAAGTAGGTGTGTGCAAATATAATTTCCCATTAGGGCTATAGCGATCCCGGTTTTCCCTTCAGTGCTTATTGTATTCCGGACTCGGTTCCGTGGATGTGTGTTGTGTCTTTATCGCATCTCCGTCCTTTAAATTCTTTGTACTTGAGTTTGGGATGTGTTTGGCAGGTTTGAAACAGGTTGGTTGTGTTTAGAAACCAAGAGTTGGTGGCCAGAGTTTGGCCTTCACGCTCGAACGGGCCCTTTTGTATTTGCTCCTCCGCTCGAACGGGAAGTCTGACGCTGAGCGGGATTATTCCGTCTTCAGTATTTTTCCCTACTGGACATCGGACGCTTGAGCGTCCACTTTCACGCTTGAGCGGGGACCTTCGTCTGCAGAACTTCTAGAAGTGTGCATTCGACGCTCAAGTGTCGCTTTTCACGCTCAAGCAGGAGTCTGTGTCTGACGCTCGAGCGGCCTGTGATGTATATCAGTCTGAGAGAAGCCTTTTTTGAATCACTTTTTCGACTCTCTCTCTCTCTAACTTTCCTAAACCCTAATTTGAGAGCTCCTCTCTCTCTCTGTCTCTCTCTCTCTCTACATTTTGATCTTGGTTTAGTGAGACCCAACCCTTGTGCCTTTATTAAAGTGATAGAGCCTTTCTAGACCTTCGTTTTGATCCGAAAAGTTGTGGGTTTGGAGCACCTTCGAGTTTGTTCATCATCTCCTTTGGGTCTCTTCACTTGAGGTAGGGATAACTACTCATATTTATGGCCTTTAACATAAACATGTAGTCATTTTGATTAATGTTGAAGTTAGGAAATTTTGGGTGTTAGGGTTTCAAAGTTTGAAATGTGTAAAGAGGAGTTTTGGTCCTTTTGAACTATACATGTGTATATGGGTCTTAAGATGAAGTCATTGATGTTTATTGATGATATTTGAACTTTTGGGTCAATGTTGAGAAAAATGGGGAAAATGCCTTCGTTGGTTCAATCGGATCATGTGTGTAATAAGTGGAATTTATTATGGAAATAATAAAATTGGGAAATTATGAGGTTGAATGGTGGGGATGTGATGGGTCGTTGAACACACCAAAATTAAATACTAAACTACACCAAATTCTTTCAGAATAATGGCAAGTCCAGGTATCGATCCACAGGGACAATTGTGAAATTAAACTAATTTAATTGTTAAATTCCTAAATTAATTTTGATAAAAAAATTGATTGTTCATAGCCTAAATTAATAACAAATAAATTAAACTAAGGAATTAAATTATCAATAATAAATGAAATTGGATTTACTGAATTGGGGGAAAAACTAGGGCAAAGAGTCCACCACTAGCCACGTAATTAGGGTTTCCAATTGAAATCAATTATGCTATGGTTTGAACGGATTAATGCTTCACAACTACAAGCTCAAAGCATTTAACAAGAAGATCATCACATTCAATATACGAGCACGAACCATCTCAAGTAATATGAATCATTCACTCTAAACTAAGGTAGTGATACGACTCGTTCCTCGTAGCATGGTTCGTCTCATACTTTGAATGTGAATGAATAGAAAACTCATGTACAGATAACATTCAACAATCACAGAAAGTCAAATATTCGAAGAGATAATGAGAAATATATATAAGAAACTTCTAAATCACCATACAAATGTTCAAACCTTAACACAATTAAAAATCAAAAAGAAAACTAAATAATTACATGGCTAGGACTTCATCAAAACCCTAGAAAAGGAGACTAGCCAGTCATGGAGGAGTGGAAGGAGGTAGATGAAGAAGAAACCACCATAGGAGACATCCTTGAAGCTTTTTGTTTCTCTTCCCTTCCAAACCCTAGCCTCACTCTTTAGGTCAAAACAAGTTCCGAACCCTAGAAAAGCCTTTTGCTTGCCGTTTTATACTTCTACTCACGTCCAAACAGGTTTAAAACGTCGGTTTGACTTTTCCAAAAAAAGTCAACACACGTGCGAAAAAGTCAACGCTGTCCAAATTCTGTCTTTTTGCCCATTTTATGGTCCAACGATGTACAACCTGATTGACATTCAACACACATAAAGTATACAGTTTGACCAGCAAGTGAAGTTAAGAGATTCTAATTAGCAGCCTCAATGATGTACATTTCGGCCTTAATCACATCCCCCAACTTACTACTTGATAGTCCTCAAGCAAGTAAAATAAAATAAAATAAAACAAAATCTATCTATTTCCTCTTTCATGGGAAAAACAGTTGCATTTAGCATATACAACAAGCCTTTAAACCACAAGGTTACCCCAAGTGGACGAGTAAAGGCTCGTAAGGGTTTCCAGAAATGACACCCACAAACATTAACATATTCATATATACTCAACAACAAATGACCACACTACTCCACCTAACAATCAACTTATGTGCCACTACTGTGTGATATAGAGACATCATGAGTCATTAAAGGCACAGTGGACAAGCATGAAGGAACCTATTGAGTCGAAACCACAATTCAGTTAATACAAAAGTAAAATTCCCTATACTTGTGCATGCTAGTAGACAAGTCATGAGTACCCTCGGTGTAAAGTGCAATCTCCATGTTAGTTAACTATCCACTATAATAGCCCAGTGTAACTCATAATAACACCCAACATATACAGAAAAACTAACCTGTTGCAGCCAAGATTCTCAATATTTTTTTTTTAATTTTTTTTTTTTTTTTACTGTGCAATGTCCTGATCCATTAAGCTTTCTAATCAACCCATGTAGCAAGTTTTGGGCCAATGACTCCCAAACCAGACGGTTTTAGGGCATTAGGTGTAGAGACACCCCTACGGGCTTAATAACTCGAGTTGAAAAGGCTACGAATCTGAACTAGTCATTCTTCTTATTTTTCCTTAACTGTGCAATGTCCAAGTCCCTTAAGCTTTCTAATTAACCCATGTAGAAAGTTGTGGGCCAATGACTCCCAAACCAAACAGTTTTAGGGCATTAGGTGTAGAGACACCCCTACGGGCTTAGTAACTTGAGTTAAAAAAAAAGCTACGAACCAAAACTAGTCAAGGGTTTTTTTTTTTTTTTAAGAATCTTGGCTCCTCATTTATTCTTTTCTGCAAGTCTAGCTATTATCAATGATGTACACTAGGGATTATAATAAAAAGATCACCGCTATGATAGTGCGTTCATGTGAATTAAGGCATACTCATGACAAGTGTACTAAAACCACAAACACAGACAACTCTCCTCGTGCAAACATCGCATGCAAGTATCTACCCAATAAACCCTTTTCATACAAGTCTACTATGCTCTGCAATTAACATATGCAAATATCATCACCCTACTAGCAAAAAGTCACATCAAGTGAAGTAATGCAATCAAGTGAAACAGGTATAAGCATGAATTATGTGCCAAATAGAAATGCACAAAAGAAAATATAACCCTTATCCCCCAACTTGAATATGACATTGTCCTCAATGGAAAAGTAAAGAGAAATGAGAGAAAATTACCAGAATTGTAGGTGCACATCTAGGTAGGCAGAGAGTAACATAGAAACAATTTTTTTTTAAATTAATAGAAGGGAAGAAAATAAAATAAAATAAAAACTAAACTACTTAATAATTAAATGAACAATTACATCATAGAATAGAAAAAATTAAAATTAAAATAAAATAAAATAAAATAACATCACTAACTAAACAAATAAAATTAAAAAAAAAAAATAAATAAAACAATCCACAAACTAAAGAGAATCAGTAACAAAACAATTTAAACTAAACAAATATAGCAAATAAAAAAAAACTAAATTAGGATTATTGTCAGCGCCATGATTTCTGAGGTGTTTTTTTTTTTTTTACGAAAATAGAAAATAGAAAAATAAAAATAAATAAATAAATAAAATTCGATTTTTTTTATAAATAAAAAATTATAAATAAAATAATTGTATAATTATTTATTTTTTTCTTAAAATTTATTTATGTATTTACTTAAATAAATTAAAAATGAAAGTAAAATAATAATAATAATAATAATAATAATAATAATAATAATAATAATAATAAATAAATAAATAAAATAAAATAAAACAAAACCAAACAATATTTTTTTTTTTTTAATTTCTTTGCACTTGGCCACGCATTGGCCACGCACCTGCTTTTAAAGCAGAGTGCAACCTCTCAAATGCACAATTTCCCGCACGTGCGGGGCCCAGGCCGCACGTGCGGCGATTTTTCTCATCCAACGCAATTTTTTTTCTTTTTTTTTTTTTTTTGCAAAACATCGTCCCGCACGTGCGGGATTCAAGCCGCACGTGCGGCTTGGTCAACGCCGTTGGTGCCGCACCTTCTTATTAAGCAGTGCTCAACTTGTTGATTTACATATCTTGCCGCACGTGCGTGAACAGTGCCGCACGTGTGAGAAATTACTTAATTATTATTATTATTATTATTTTTCTTTTTTTTACAACAAGTACAACACAAAATTATTATTATTATTTTTTTTTGTTTTATGTTAAAATGAACAAGTATAACCCTTCTTTTTTTTTTTTAATCAAAACTAAGTATTTCTACCTTCAATTGACATTCGGAATAAATATAGAACACAAGAAAATAACGGAATGTCCACTAAAGGTATAATCTTCACGCGAAAACCACGGGTGCTACTTTTCTCCCTAACTGTGTTTGTAACTTTCCCTATTCTCCAACAGGGTGACAAACTAGGTTGATTCGGTATCCAGAATCAAGGCGCATAAAGCTACCTCAACCTATGGGGCTGCCATACAGAGTTCAAGCCGAGGTAGTTTTGAAGCAATCTCCATACCCCTGGGTATTTAAACCAGACTCTAGTCTCGGAAATCCCAAACCTTTGTGTTCTAGGCTTGGCCATTCGAACTTTAGTTTCCACCGTCTCAGTTGGTCTCCTACGAACTCAGTACAAACACGGTTAGGTGGCTATACCAGACCGTCAAATGCCGTTCGGGCACGGCTAACACCGAAGGAATTACACCTTTAGAGGATTTAAAGTCTCCTAGACGCCAATAAAGCATAACGAGAACAAAGAAAAATAGAATAGCATAGAAGGGAAAGAAAAAAAAAGAAAAAGAAAACAGTCTATCAATCATAGTAAAATGGGTCCATCAAAGCAATGGACTCAATCATATCCCAATTCCCAATCCCCTCTATATATGGTTTTAATCTTTGGCCATTCATTTTGAAAATGTGGCCAGTCTTTGGATCTCGCACCTCAACGGCGCCATGAATAAATGCCTTAACAACTACAAAGGGGCCATCCCATCTTGATCTTAGCTTACCCAGAAAGAGTCTCAATTTTGAATTAAAAAGCCACGCTTTTTGGTCGGGTTCAAAGGATATCGTATTAATGTGCTTGTCATGGAATTCTTTAGTCTGAGCTTTGAAAACTCTCAAACTCTCATATGCATCATTCCGGATTTCCTCCCAAAAGCAATACCTAACCTGTGAAAAGAATCGGTCTTTGTCTTGCTTAGACCAATTCTGCGGAATTTACCCAATGGCCAAGTAATTCACAATATGTGCAAACCACGGGGGGGCTCGCTTGTGACAGCTCAAAGAGTTGTTCGTCCAGAAACAAATCATGCAAAATAAGTGTGGCCGGGAGTGGCTTCAACTCAAGTGTAGGTGGTGTGACCAAAGATAGTATGGCAGGCTCTCTCGACAGAGGAAGAAGTGACTCAAATCGGGCTTTCCATGGAGGAAAATCTGGTGTAGAAGAAGAATTAAGCAAGACATTCACCTCCTCAACTGACCCATCAATATCAAAATTTTCAAACCCAAAATGAGCTAGACAAGCCTCTAAAGGGTCCTCTACAAGAATGAAGGGCAAAGCCTCCTCCACAATCTCATCCACAACATCCACTAATAAGCACTCCTCTCTCTCATGAGGTTGTTGGGATGCTTGGAAAACATTAAGTTTCACTTGCATGTTGCCAAATGAAACTTTCATAACCCCAGTCCAACAATTGATGCATGCATTAGCCATAGCCAAGAAAGGTCGACCTAAGATCACCGGGATTTGTTTCTTAGAATTGGCTACCGGTTCCATATCTAACACCAAAAAGTCAATAGGGAAGTAGAACCTATCAACCTTAACTAGCACATCCTCAATCATGCCACGTGGCACTCTGAGGAACCGGTTAGCCAATTGAAGAGTGACAATAGTGGGCTTCAACTTGCCATGCCCAAATTCCTCGTACGCAGAATACGACAATAAATTGACACTAGCTCCTAAATCTAATAAGGCCCTATCAATGAACTGGTCCCCTATAATGCATGCAATGGTTGGGGGACCCGAGTCCTTAAGCTTAGGAGGTGTGTCATTCAACAAGATGGAGCTTACTTGCTCCGTGAGTAGGACCTTTTGGGACACATGTGTCCTAGATTTACGCTTTTGTGTACAAAGGTCCTTCAGAAATTTGGCATATGATGGTACTTGCTTAATCACCTCCAACAGGGGGAGTTTGATTCTTACCTGTTTAAAGACATCCATCATTGCCTCCACAGATGTCGTCTTCTTATTAAAAAGGGACGGTGTATCAAGGCATTGAGGAAAGGGTGCCTTAGGCACATATGGAGTGCTAGGGACTAAGTCATCCTTTTTAAGTGTTTCCCCCTCACCCTTGTTCTCATTAGGTGTACCCCCATGGTCACCCTTCTTAACTCTAGTTGTATCTGGCGCAACTAACTGAGGCTCTAACTCCCTACCACTTCTCAAAGCAACCACCGCCTGCACTTGCTCATGTTGCTTACCATTCCCACCTGAACTCTCTGCCCCATATTGTCCCTTAGGGTTGGCCACGGTTTGACTCTGTAATTTTCCCTCCTCTCTCCGATTCATGTTGATAGCCATTTGGCCCAATTGGGTCTCTATCTTGGCAATAGAGTGAGTGTGGGAGTAAACTATCGGTGCTAACCCCTTAAGTTCTGAGAGAACTTCCAACACTTGAGTCTCAAAGGCAGAGTTACCTTGAGGAACAAGTGGGGGTTGTGGTTGCCGGTACGGTTGTGGGGGTCGATAAGGTTGCGGTGGTCGGTAGGATGATTGGTTGGCAAAATTATTGAAATTCTGCCTTGGTGGTGGAGGATTATAAGAAGTGCCTTGTGAAGGGGGTCTCCATGAGAAATTAGGGTGATTTCTCCATCCCGGATTATATGTGTTGGAGTATGGGTCATTACCCGGGTTGGAGAATCCTTGAGCCACATTCACATGCTCTTGGACTAACTCCAGAAATTGTGATGCCGAAGGGCACTCACTCAAGTCATGAGCATGGCTCACACATATAACACATGCCTCACGGAATTGAGGCTGATCTTGCTGGGTAGGGGCATGTCCCGTAGCTAATAAGTGATCTATCTTGCGGGATAATGCCTCTACTTGTTGGACTAACTCTAAGTTTTGCCCGACCTCATAAATGCCCCCTCTTTTCGAGGCTCCAACTACTGGTTGTCGGACTTGCCGGGCTGCGGAGGCATGGTGAAGGGAATTATCACTTAGGTTCTCAAACAATTGCCATGCCTCGGCATTATTTTTAGACATGAATGTCCCACCACAGGACGAATCCACCATTTGGCGGTGCGGCTCAGTTAAGCCATAATAAAATGTTTGAACAAGTTGCCAATCAGACACTTGGTGGTGGGGACACTGTTGGAGAAGGTCTCTAAGTCTTTCCCACGTCTCATGGAATTGCTCGCCATCCATTTGAGCAAAGTTTGTGATGGCTCGCCTAAGTTGGTTGGTTTTACCTATGGGAAAGTACTTCTCCAAGAACCGTTGCTGTAATTGGTCCCAAGTTGTGATTGAATTAGTAGGTAAAGAATTTAGCCAGTGTTTGGCTTTATCCTTTAATGAGAATGGAAACAATCACAACATTAAGGCCTCATTTGTGAAATTCTGGATCCTCACTGTCGAGCAAATTTCTAGAAATTCATTCAAATGCTTATAAGGATCATCATGAGTTAGTCCATGGAATGAGGGGAGCATTTGTATGGTGCTGGACTTAATCTCATAATGAGCAGTAGTGGTGTTGGGTAATTGGATGCATGATGGTGATGTATATGCAGTGGGTGTGAAATAATCCTTAAGGGTCCGGTTAAGCACATTCGGGACATTAGGATCTGCCATCTCTAATGGCTCAATGTATGAATATGAATATTAAAGCCTAGGAATACGGGCAGAGGCCCTAAGTCTCCTAAGGGTCCTTTCTAGTTCAAGGTCCAAACACCACAATTCAGGGTGACAAGAACGACGCCCGTGCATACACTACCCACACACACAAAAAAAGTTCGACTCTGTGCACTAAGTTACGAAAGCAAAATGCTAAAGGAGAAATACTCACAGCGGTTCAACGAAAATGCTTTACTCGTCTTGCGGATGCTTGACGTGTAGACATTGTCTCCAACCTCTATTTGAGCTTCGCCTTTCGTTTTAGCACTTTGGTGCTTTGCTTGTGAGTGTTTGCTTCTGTTTACTCACTTTAGTGCCGCGGTTTTTTTATTTCTAAAGCTCGGTTGCGCTCCACTTGCACTTCAATGATAGCTCGAATTTCAAACGCTCTACACACTTAGCAACACAAAAGCATAAAATCCTAAACTAAAAATTAAAATAAGAATGTAGCTTTAAATTAACTAATTTCGCCAGAAGTCCCCGGCAACAGCGCCAAAATTTGATGGGTCGTTGAACACACCAAAATTAAATACTAAACTACACCAAATTCTTTCAGAATAATGGCAAGTCCAGGTATCGATCCATAGGGACAATTGTGAAATTAAACTAATTTAATTGTTAAATTCCTAAATTAATTTTGATAAAAAGATTGATTGTTCATAGCCTAAATTAATAACAAATAAATTAAACTAAGGAATTAAATTATCAATAATAAATGAAATTGGGTTTACTGAATTGGGGGAAAAACTAGGGCAAATAGTCCACCACTAGCCACGTAATTAGGGTTTCCAATTGAAATCAATTATGCTATGGTTGAATGGATTAATGCTTCGCAACTACAAGCTCAAAGCATTTAACAAGAAGATCATCACATTCAATGTACGAGCACGAACCATCTCAAGTAATATGAATCATTCACTCTAAACTAAGGTAGTGATACGACTCGTTCCTCGTAGCATGGTTCGTCTCATACCTTGAATGTGAAGGAATAGAAAACTCATGTACGGATAACATTCAACAATCACAGAAAGTCAAATATTCGAAGAGATAATGAGAAATATATATAAGAAACTTCTAAATCACTATACAAATGTTCAAACCTTAACATAATTAAAAATTAAAAAGAAAACTAAATAATTACATGGCTAGGGTTTCGTCAAAACCCTAGAAAAGGAGACTAGCCACTCGTGGAGGAGTGGAAGGAGGTAGATGGAGAAGAAACCACCATGGGAGACATCCTTGAAGCTTTTTGTTTCTCTTCCCTTCCAAACCCTAGCCTCTCTCTTTAGGTCAAAACAAGTTCCGAACCCTAGAAAAGTCTTTTCCTTGCCTTTTTATACTTCTACTCACGTCCAAACAGGTTTAAAACGTTAGTTTGACTTTCCCAGAAAAAGTCAACGCATGTGCGGGAAAAGTCAACGCTGTCCAAATTCTGTCTTTTTGCCCATTTTATGCTCCGACGATGTACAACCTGATTGACATTCAAAACACATAAAGTATACAGTTTGACCAGCAAGTGAAGTTAAAAGATTCTAATTAGCAGCCTCAATGATGTACATTTCGGCCTTAATCAGGTTGGATTGATTAATCACTCACCTTTGAAAATGTTGATAATATATCAGTTTGATGAATTTATTATCTGTTTAGAAATAAATGTTTTGGGCTATCGGTGGATGATAGTCTTGATTGTTGTAGACACTGCATGATGATTAGGTGAATTAAAACTAATCATATGAATATGTCATTGAATATGACGGGTGGAATAACACATTGAATATGTTCTTTGCTTGATCATTGTATATGATAAGTGTTTAAATACATTGTATATGTATATTGTTTGGGAGGAGATAGGGGATGTACTCCACGGTTTGGGAGAAGATAAGGGATGTACTCCTAAACCAGATTTGGGAGGAGATAGGGGATGTACTCCTAAACCAGATTTGGGAGGAAATAGGAGATGGACTCTAGTGATAACTAAGTTGACCGGAGTGTCTAGGGTGAAAGTCCCGAAATCCTGATTGCGTTTACATAACGTAGATGAATTGAAATATTGAAATGACGATAATATGAGTTGTAATCTCATTTGAACTTGAAGTGTTGAAGTGTTAATTATATGAGTTATAGTCTCATTATGAACTGTCTAGATGAATAGAGAACCATATCTATGAATTGGTTTGGATAATGAAATGGAAAGAGATGTACGTTTGTTTATATGAGTTAAACATTTGTCGAATGCTAATGTTTTAGTTTTCGTTCATATTATGTTTAGCATATCTCTACTGGGCGTTGGCTCACCCTATATGGGACATTATTTTTCAGGTTCAGGTGATATGCCACCTCCAAGGACGTAGCTTGGAAGGCTTAGAGGCTGACAGATCTTTTGTTGTTATCTTTTGATATTACATGTAAATTCAAGCCAAGGGCTTAATGTGCTTTGAGTTAGTACTCTCTTTTTGTAACCAAGTGTTGACTTGGAAGGTTGTAAGCCCGTAGGGCATTTACTTTTGTTGTCAACATGTAATACTTTTGTAATGAATACTCTAATAAATGGAAAGATGCTTTATTCTCTCATGTCTATGGGTGTCGCAAATGTTGGGTTTATATGTATTATTTTAAGGGCGTTACAAGGGCTGGCTTGTAGAGTTAGGTTAGACATTACAAAGTGACTTAAAATTTAGTCGATTTAACTATTTTGCCAACTTCACCCTAACTTAATCATTAAAATATTGTCTTGGTATATGTCCAACTTAGGAATCAATTGATCTATTTTACAATATTAAATTGGAATTTGTAAGTATTTTTATAATAAAAACAAAAAATATTTATATATATTTTTTGCGTATTTATTTAAAAAATTGAACTTGGGTAAAAACAAAATGTACACTTATGTTTAGAACTATTAAATGAATAGTTAGGTCTTGTTTGGAAACAGACTATTTTAGTAATTTTTTGATTTTTTACGAGAAGATATGCAAAAAAATAGAGAGAGTGATGTGATAACTTATAGTGACTTTTGACCCTTTTGGCTAAAATATATAGTTGACAAACGAGACCTTAGTTATATTTATGTATGAAAAATTATCTAATATCGGGTCGTCTTAAATTTTGAGCCATATTCTAACCCTAGCCTTACAACTAATCTAAAAACTTGATCGGTTAATTAGAAAAAATATTTGATTATAATAAATTTGAACTTTATGTTTGCATTATATCATAGTTTCTCAAGTTGTGATGGGTATGGATTAGTTTGAAATTTTTAGTATTGAATTAAATACTAAAAATAGCCTAAATACTGAGTTTGACCCAATTTTTATGATAACAACTCTTGGCTCAAGCCAGTTTGGAAAGGCTGTTGCGCACTATGCGCAGCAATAATTGTTGCACAGTTAATGGGGTCTTTTTCGGATTTTATTCCGATGATCTAAACCGTTTAATTTTTAAAAGACATTTACTAGAATATGCACACAAAAATTCAAGTTAATCGGACTTCGGTATCCCTTTGATCAAGACATGTTTGTATTCATATTTATACTTAAAATTAAATTTACTATTCAATTTTTTAGATACAAATATGTCTGGATGAAAGGATACCAATCTCTGATTAACTTAAATTTTTACAGGTATATTGTACTCAATATTTTCTAAAAAGTGAACGATTCGGATCGTCGGAATGAAGGACAAAAAAAGCTCCATTAATCGTTCAACAGTGATTGCCGCTCATGGTGCGCAGCAGTCTCTCCAATCCTGACTCAAGCCTAATCCTTAAAGAATTATCTTGGCATATATCCAATTCATAAGTTACTTGGCCAACATATTTATTTAAATTTTAATTTGTAAGTATATTTTTAAATATTTTTTATAACATAAGTAGAAAATATATATACAAATATTATTTTGGTATATTTATTAAAATTTTTAAATTTTAATTAAGAAATTATATATTTAGCTTTAAAATATATCTAATATCTATTATATCATTATTAAAGTATATTTATATCTCAACAATTATTTAATGTATTTTTAAATACTGAATTGACACATGTAATTTTTTATGTAATGTAAAATGGAATTTTAAATAGAAAATATATATTTAATATTTTTTATAACATAAATAGAAAATATGTATACATATTATTTTGGTATGTTTATTAAAACTTTTAAATTTTAATTAAGAAATAATTTTTTTTATAAATATATCTATTATCTATTACATCATTATTAAAGTATATTTATATCTCAAAAATTATTTAATGTATTTTTAAACACTGAATTGACACATGTAATTTTTTATGTATCGTAAAAGGAAAATTTTAATATACACCCGTTTAAAATGGGTGTACCATATGCACCCCTAGTTATACAATTTTATTCTTTAGTTATGACCAATTTTCTTCTTTAATTATGACATTATTTTAATTATTGCTCATGAATTCTTTGGTTATGACTCATGTTGGGTTTAGTTATGATATATATATATATATATATATGTATGTATATATTAAGTTATGACTCAGAAAATTGAAATTATGCCATTCTTTTTTTTAGTTGTAAGGTGCACATGATACACACCATTTGAATGTGTGCACTATAGTGTTTCCCATTGTAAAAATATGCATTAAACACACACACACACACACACACATAATTTTCTTTTTATCTGTGTCAAGCTAAATTTTCTTTTTTTATTAATAAATGTATCGTAATATATTGAGGTCGAATAAGTTTTTAAATTTTTAGGCACCACATGTATTATTTAGTTTTTTAAAATATAACAAAAAATTTAGAAGTAAATGTTTTTAAAATGTGGAATTATATAAGACTAAACTTACATTGAAATTTCCTTTTAAAAGTTTTTTACTTTCAAATTAGAAATGAGTTAGAAAAGCCTAATTATTTTTTTTTTGACTTTTTATTTCGAGGATTTTAAATTTTTAACATGTGTATTTACTAAAATTAAAAATTTTTAAAAAAATTAAGAAATTTAGATTAATGTTTTAGAGCTATTTTAGATGAAAAATCATTATAGTTTTCTATCCCACAATGCAATTTTGTAAGAATTTGTTCAAAACAAAGTCAAAAAAAAAAAAGTTTAAATTTAATTTTTATCCAAATGGATTAAACAAAAACAAATGACAATAATGTGTAGATAGGATTACAACCTTGTGTAGGTTTCATTATAAAAAGAAATAATCAATAAATAAATAAATAATCAAAGCAGTAATGTTTTTTGATCAGCAAAGAAAATGAACTTTATTAATGAAGCAGAAAACTATTTCAACAATAAAGGAAAAAAGAGGATGAGTGCTATAGCGATCTAGGTTTTACCCCGACCTTTGTTGTGTTCCGAACTCAGGTTCTGTGGTTGTATGTTGTTGTCTTTGTCTTGTTTCCTCCCTTAAATTCTTTGAATTTGAGTTTTAGGACTTGTTGGGTGAGTTTGGAACAGGTTGGTTGTGAGTTGTTACAAATGGTTGCTGTCCAGGTTTTTGGTCTCTTCGCTCATGCGAGGCTTTTTGCGCTCGAGCAAGCCTTGGGTGTTTGTCTCTTCGCTCGAGTGAGCATTCTTGCGCTCGAGCGTGCGTCTTCGTCTCTGTGAAGACCTGAAGGTTGGTATTCTTCGCTCGAGCCACACTTCTTACGCTCGAGCGAGCCCTGTGTTATTTGTTCCTTCGCTCGAGCGAGAACTCTTGCACTCGAGCGTGCGTTTGCGTTGGTGGCAGACCTGAAGCTTTACATTGTACACTCGACCGACGCCTCTTGCGCTCGAGCGAGGCCTTTTGTTGTGTCTGGTCGCTCGAGCAACAACTCCTTCGCTCGAGCAAGCCTCACATATATCAGTTCGCAGTGGAGATGAAACACACTCTTTTTTTTTT
Organism: Camellia sinensis; assembly: GCF_055761805.1. Lineage (NCBI taxonomy): Eukaryota > Viridiplantae > Streptophyta > Magnoliopsida > Ericales > Theaceae > Camellia > Camellia sinensis. The sequence goes on along the minus strand of NC_138961.1, from coordinate 38,601,082 downwards.
ATCTTCTTCTTCTACACAAACCCTAGATCGGCTGTCTCTCTCTCTAAAAAACACACTCTCTCTACAAATACTCCATGTTTTAGAGGTTTCCTACCCTACTCCCTTTGTTAAAAAGCTAGAGCATTATGTGGGCTTTCTTTGGATCAGAAAAAGTTCAAGTTTGGAGCATCTTTGGATTTCTCCCTTCTTCTCCTTTGAGCTTCTCCATTTGAGGTAGGGATAATCTACTCTTTAATATGAGTTTTGACCTAAATATTAGTCATTTTGTATAAATGGTGGGATTTGGAAGGTTTGGGTGAAGTTAGGGTTTGAGTTTGAAAATGTGTTAGAGGGGTTTTCTACTTTAGGCTCCATATGTGTATGTGAGGTCTTGAAAATGGGAATATTTGTGTAAAAAGGATGAAATTTGGCCTTGGGTGCAATATTTGAGAAAGGGGAAAATGCCCTAAGTTGAATTAAATAAATTATTTGTATAAATAATGAAATCAATGTGGAAATATGAAATTGGTTCGGGAATTATGAAATTGGGGAAATTTGTGATTAAATGGTGTAGTTGGATTGATAAGTCACTCACCTATGAAGAAGTTGATAAATTATCTATTTGATAGATTTATGTATCTATTTAGAAATAACTGTTTTGGGCTATCGGTGGAGGATAGCCATGATTGTTGTAGAAACTGCATGATGATTAGGTGAATTGAAACTAATCAATCGGATTATGTCATTGAATATGTGATTTAACTGGTCATTGTATATGACAATGTGCTATAGTACATTGTATATGTATCTTTGTTTGAGAGGAGATTCGGGATGTACTCCATTGTTTGGGAGGAGATAGGGGATGGACTCCCTTGATAATTAAGTTGGCCAGAGTGTCCAGGGTGAAAGTCCCGAAATCTTATATATATTTGGGTGTCGGTTCCCTCAGACGTAATTCCGTAAAATGGCAAGAATTAGAAGTGTACGAATAATGTTTATGATTGAAGTGTTGATAAATGGTTTGTAGTCTTATTTTGAATTGTTTAGATGATGATGAACTATGTCAATGAATTGATTTGGATAACTAAATGCAAATGAATAGAAATATGGATGTCAATGTTGATTGGTTATGGAAAGGGTGTAAGTTGGTTTACAAGTGTTAAACATTTATCGGATGCTAATGTTTTAGTTAATTCTCATATACTGTTTAGTATATCTCTACTGGGCTTTGGCTCACCCTACTTGGGACACCATTTTTCAGGTACAGGGGACATGCCGCCTCCAAGTTCTTAGCTTGGGAGGTTTAGGAGTAGAAGAGCTTTTTTTTTTTCTTTTTATGTTAAATGTATATTCAAGCCAAGGGGTTTATATGTCTAGAGCTAGGCCTCTCTTTTGTTGTAACCATGATATTGCTTGGAAAGATGTAAGCCCGTAAGGCACTCATTTTGCTATTAGAAGTTAACGTTGCATGTGATATCATTTGTAAAGAAGACTCTGATGAATGAAAATATAATATTTCTCCTATGATTATGGATTTTATGGATGGTTGGCTTATACTGTATTTTGAGGGCGTTACAAGTGCAAAAACATCATAGCAAGCCAAATCAACCCCAACTAGGTTGGCACCAATAAGACCGCCATATCATATGCTAGCATACCATCAAGAGTTGGTGAGGAACCAATCACAAACACCCAAATCAACCTCAACCAAGTAAAAGCTAACCAAAACTAATACATACCAAGTAACCCAAAACTACCAAGCACAACAAAACAGGACAACAACAAAATAACATTTGCAACAGACACAATAATAAAATAGGACAACAACAAAATATCAGTTGCAGTAGCCCAATTAAAAGATCATTACCGACACAAAACCAGCAGCAACCCATATCAGTAGAAAATGGACATCAAAGCAAGAACATCAACAACAACAGCCAATTAAAAGGGATCACTGCCCACACAGATCAACCACCACAGAGTAGATACTCCTTTTCACCAAGTAGAACCAGCATCATTAACATGTACAACATTAGTAGACCATCTTCACCAACACCAACCCAAACCCCTGGAATCAAGTTGGAAAGATTTCAATAGAACAACATAAACAGCAAAAACACCCAAGCTTACAAAAAAATTTGTAAGCTTTCAGCCCCCTAAACATTTTCTAATATGAGAAAAATTAAATAAAAAGTCAGATATAGAATACTAGTACTCTTTGAAGTAAGCCTTCAACCAAATAGCTAATTTGGTGATGATTGCCTCCTACAGCTCCCTCATCATTGGTTGTATACCGTTGAACAAGCAATCACTTCTATACTTCCATAAAGACCACAAGGCAACCAGAGGTGAAGCCATCCAAATTTTCCTCTCAGATTTTTTGACTCTGTTACCATCCCACCATTGTACCAACCTTTCCACTGATTCAGGAACCACCCATTGAATTCCTCACCACTGTAGCAAATTAGTCCACATCCTCCAAACCAAAGGGCATAAGATTAGCACATGCTGAACTGTTTCTAGCTCATTATTGCAGAACACACACTGATAAGACACACTTCCATCCAAAATTCCTATCCTCTGCAGAAAATCAGATGGTTTCACCTTGTGTTTCCATGCAAGCCACCCAAAGAATTGCACTTTGGGTGGGAGATAATTCACCCATACCAGTTTACTAACAATAGACTGCTCACCAGCTCCCAAATCTGTATACTTATAGAGGGTGGAAACAATATACTGGCCAGATTATGCTGCTAACAAAACTGGTTTATACTTTTCATTCCTATTTAGTGATGGAGCCAGACATAACTCCTTTCTAAGCTTGTTGGGTTCCTACTTCTCCCAAACAAATAAATTCCTTTTGAAGCTAATTTCCCAACCACCAGTACTATCTTGCTTTTCAACAAAAGACCTTAAAGAACCTCCTTTATCAGTGGATAACCTAAACAACTTGGGAAATTTCTCTTTGAAACAACCATCACCACACTATTGATCCTGCCAAAGCCTCACTTTGTTCCCATTACCCACAATAATCTGAACATTGATTGTGAAAAAAATGAACATCATAGGCCTGTGCTCTACAGCAGCTAAAATATCACTTCGCAACTTTGATGCCCTCTTACCTACGTTCAAAGTTGGAAACCATACTCCGCCATTTAGATTGTATTTACTACAGACCACCTTCCTCCATAAAGCCTCATCTTCATTAGCAAACCTCCACCACCACTTTATCAAGAGACAATCATTAAAATCTCTAGTTCTTCGAAACCCCAGCCCTCCTTGCTTCTTGCTCTTAGGAACCTCCTTTCACTTCACCAAGTGTAATTTCCTCTTCAAATCTGGTCCTCCCCATAGAAAAGCGGCCTGAATTCTTTCAATCTCCTTTGTTATTCCTGTTGGCATTTTAAATAAAGAGAGATAGTACACTGGCAAATTGGATAACGCAGCCTTGATCAAAGTCAACCTACCAGCAAATGATAAAAGCCTTCTTTTCCATCTAATGAGCTTTAGCTTGACCTTATCAACAATTGGCTTCCAAGATTTCTTCCTACTTGGGCTAGCACTCAATGGCACCCATACTAATCAAAACAGTAATGTTAAGAATACAAAAATCAAACACATAATGGGATACAATTCTCTCACAAGGGATGGGTCCCACATATTGTTGTTGCTAGATAAGTCATTTCATGTTTGCTCCAATTAATGAGATTGTGCTTGTTGTATTGAAGATTTGGAATTTGAACTTTGAATGATGTCTAGCCATGAAAATGATCTATGAATGAATGTGGAGGTGAGGCCTATTACATTAAAAACAGTAATGACACATAATTTTCTAAGCAAATTTGATATAAAAATTTAGTTATATCTTGCCATTACTCAAAAATATAATTGCTAGTTTGTTGTGATTAAATTTTCTTAATTTGAAAAAATATCAAACAAAACCTCTTCCAATTCAGGATTTCATTTTTATTAATCTTTTGCTAAGACTATTGTTATTAGGGGAAAAAAAAAAAACCTAAAGTTTGACATCTACAACAAATCGAATACTAACTTTTTGATTGTTTGAAATTGTTTTGATTAGCAAAAAGAAAGTGCAACCAATTTTATTAGTGCACAATGGAATATTATATAAAAAATAATACATCAATACAATCCAAAACAACAAGAAGGAACAACCAGCAACATTACCACATTGGAGAGGTTCCCAAATAGGTAGCAAAGTATAAGAGACACTGAAATAAAGAAACTTATAATTGTTTCAAATTAAACCATCAACATTAAAAATATATCAATTCTAACCTTTGAAATCCTTATCACGTGGTTTCCTCTACATTTGAATATGAGTTTCTTTTTCTTTTTTTTTTTCTCTTTCAAAAGACTCATAGAGAAATACACTTAACATGCACAATCATGAATTAATTAATGAAATGCTATTATATATGACTTTGATACTATTGATAAAATATTTCAATTTTAGATTTAAAAAGGGCAAAAAATTCTTTGCAAGAACCATCCTAATACATTACAATAATTGGAGCAGACGTTATTTTTAGCAAACAACCACTAATTCCATACATACATAAGGTAAAGAAATTAAAATTTCATGTTCAACTTCTCATTTCATCCCTGCATTACGATTTGGGTATCACAGATTTAAATCAAGAAAACACTCTCTCTCTACACAAGAGCAAAAAGCTTTCTATATTTGACCCTTCTCAAATCTTCTTGTGCAATACATTGGCACAACCCTCTAGTAGCATAAATGTGATGGGGACTACAATTTATTTCACAACACTAAGAAACTATCCAACAATCTTGGAAAGCACTAGAATGATACTTGTGGTTTTCGGTATCTTTGCTTCCAAATCTGAAACTACAATGTGAGTGAACTTGTCATATAGTTTTTCCATGATTTCATGTCCAAACTAGTTTGAAATTATAGGCTTTGTGAAGGCCCTGGCAACCTTGGCAAACTTTTCCCTCTAACCCATTTATCATTGTCTTGCATTTGTGGGCTATCAAGTTCAAACCCCTCCATATGATCAATTGTGAATGATCCGTCCCTCTCCACTATGTCTTTCACTTCCTCAGGTGATGGAAAATAGCTAGGTACATTGAAGGTGTCTAATTTATCTTCATCTATCAATCCCTATTATCACGAAGGAAAAAGAGAAAATCAATAGATTGGAATAAATAAAGCAAATAATTTTAGGGTAGTGCTATGCCAAATAAGGATATATATATATATATATATATATATACAAATGATGGGACAAGTATTGATTTTATCATTTTAAAGGAAAGAACACATCAAGTTGACTTATATTTTTAAAATGTTGGGGAGAAAAATTAAACAAAAAATTATTAATTTTGGACACATTGAACTCTGTTTTTCATGATCGGAAATAGTTGGAAAGCTTTAAGAATATAACTAGTTTGAGCACCAAACTCTTAGTACGTTTTTGAGTTATGAATATTTTACCTTCAGAGGGTAATAATATGAGTCAATGTGATAACATGTTCATAATGATTTCATTTTAACTCTGATTAAAGCGTAGTTTATATATATGAAATGCTTTTTGAGAGCAATGAAGAATACTCATTTTTGTAAAATGCTAATAACTATTTCATGTAGCCGATCCCATTTGATGAGACTTAAGGCTTGAATTGGTTTGGTTTGGCTAACAACTATTTCATTTTAACTCAATTAAAGAATAGTTTATATATGTATGTAACGAATTTTGAGAATAATGACGAATGATTGAAACGAATTTTGAGAAATGAGAGATTTGACACAAAAAATATATAACAAGCGAAATCGACCTTTGTGGACGGCACCTAAGGGAATTTTCGGTTTATAGTTTGCATGTTTTACCATTTTTAGGCCTAGAAAAATTGTGTTCTAGAGGTATGTAAGAGCTTATGAACATCAAACGAAGACATTTAATGGTAAAGAAGTGTTAAAAATTACAACTACTGTGAAACCAATTCAACAATGGCTATGGCTAATAGTTCCCAAGTAAAGCAGCTCTCCATGTCTGAAGGATTAGAAGATAGCCTACCACGAAGTATCAACACCATACAACCATTTGGAACCACCTCTTGGGATCTAGCATTGAGAAACATTGTGAAATCTTCATGAAATTGAGATAAGTAAGCTTCTCTTATAGCAGGAGGGCTTGTCTTTGATATGTAAATCTTCCCCTTGTTTAATGCCAAGCCTTCTTTGCTTGTGAGTCCTTTTGGTGCCTTTTATTTCACCATAGAAACCATTGAAATGGTTAGTGTGCAAGCTTATTACACGTCAAAAGCAAATGGGTCATATGAAATAAATAATACAACTTATACAAGCAATACGATGATATTACATTAACAAAAAAAGAGTAGGATCGAACCATCATTCATTGCTTAAGAAGCACATCCTAATTAAGTTGCACATGTACCAAGTCCATCACATGAAAATTCCAGACTTTATGAAATTTTCGATAAACACTGGGAAAGACATGGAGAAAGACCATTTTACACGGGTTTATATTGCCTATTTTTTTTAGTCTACATATTTTGAATAATTTTACAATTTTTTAAAAACTTTTATATGTATCCATACAACAAATACAAATAAATACATATAGTACCCGTCATACAGTTAGATTAAATATTGATCTTTCTCTAGTGGCATGGCATGGTCAATGAAAATTATTCATGTGTCCATCGCAGTATGTGACCAACATCCAACTCCTCCGCTCATATTGTGATCGAAATTAACATAGGATAATTTGATAAGTACAAGGTCAATTACTAGTAGAAACAAATGGATGTACAAACCTGAGTAAGCCAATGAACACTGTAACAGGAATGAACTAAATGCAAGCTGTTACGAGGAAAAAGCCGGCCATGGAAAGACCCCGGTACTCCCATCACATAACAAGAAACTTTCTCACATTTGTTACCAACAACCTTAGATGACAGGCCTTTGAAGAGGGTATTGAAATCATTTCTATGAAGATCATTCAAGTAAACCTGAAGTTCCAGTGTTTGGCAATTCAATTCCTTGCATTTCTTTTCCATCATTCTCTTGATTATAGAAATCACAGTGAACGTGGTTGGACCCGCTGCACAACCCAAGTCCGCTGCGTTAAGAGCATGAAGAAGGTGGAAATCTTTGGAGAAGAGAGTTTCAACTGCATTTTCTAGCACTAGCATTGTCATTGAGGCCACTTTTTGCTGCAAGAGAGAACAACTTTTGCGTTTGTTCCGGAAAAAGTTATATGAATCTGAGCACATATCACTTACGACATGTTTGATTGACAAGATTAGAGTATGAGATTGAGATTATTAATCTATGAGCCCAATAATCCTATGTTTATTTTAAAATTTTGCTTCAGGATTGTTAATCCAATGGATAATTAATCCAATAAATTTGTAGGATTATTAGTAATGGGGTAAGGGTGGGATTATATATCCTGAGTTGGGACATAAAATAAAAAGACTCTTTTACCCTTGACTGAAAATTAAAAACACTTATTATTCTTATATAATTTTATATTTTAGAAGGCTAAAAATAATCTTTAAAAGTTTAAAAATATTTTTTGATATTTATTTTATCAAATTAGTTCATATTTGAAAAAATAAAAATAAAAAACAAACCAAACATGGCCTTGGTATTTTGTATTTTTATTTTTCTTTTATTTATTTATTTATAATTTTTTTCAAAACCACGTTTATGAAGAAATTTTGATAAAGTAAAGATTGTAAAGAAACATTGATGGATGGTAAGATTGGAAAAGAAGATACATATAGTTGTAATCGTACATTGATATGTTTTCTTATCTAATGCAAATCAAACAATGGACAATGAGATAATTTATCCTACTAATCCAATTGGATAGTAAATACCATACTAATTTGATGAGATTATTAATACCTTCACTATTAGTCTTGTGAATCAAACATGGCCTAAAAATTGTTTTGTAAATTTGAACTTGTATGATGTATGTTAAATTTAAAATAAATTTGGTTCACACATTTCATTATTTAAGTACTTTTTATGGTGTGAATGATAGAGTTGTTACTTATCAAACTAAAGATTTGCATTTTTTTTTTCTCTTAATTTATAAATATTGGAAAAAAACAAAATTATTTATAAAAATGCTACACTTTTCAAACTATTTAGCAAATTAGTGCATTTTTTTTTTTTGAAATCATATTTTCAAAATGCAATTTCAATATAAAATCACAAGTTAAAGATATGATTTCATTGTGATATGACCACCTCAAGCATCCACTAGCATTGCATAGGGTGCCAACGTGATAGGTTGAAGATACAATTTCAATCTTGCAATGTCTTATTAAAATTATGTTTTTAAGATGCGATTTAACATGTGATTGTAATATGCAGATTGTGACAAATTAGCCGAGTAATTGAATTGTAAAATTATAATACAGGTCTTAGAGTGTTGTTTTCAATTTCACTCCAGACAATCTATTTTTAGTCCTTTAAGTACATATGAGTTTTAGAATTTGCTTGTAATTCTCTAATCGGGAGTTCTATCAATGTCGCATATGATCCATTGTAATATCTATTTTTTTGTTTATTAAATTCATTAAAAATGGACGTAAAATCACAGGCAAAAATATTATAGAGTGACATGAATCAATTCATAGCAGTGACTTGTCGTGTCATGCTATTATCAATGACTTGCTACATCATTCTATCTTAATGATATGAATATAATTTAAATGATTACAATTTTTAACTATCAACGACTTATTTTTATTGTCGGTGACTTATCAAGTTGTCCTATTAGTAATATGGCTACAGTTTCTGTTGTAGTTAAAATTAAGGGCATGTTTGTTTGGGCGGATTAGATTAGGTTGGATTAGTATTTCCATGACTAATAGTCTTAGGATTATGAATTCCTTTGGATTGTATACCATATCGTATGTTTGGATTGAGTTAGGATTATAAAGAGGGATTAACAAAATATTATCTAATCCGATGTTTGTTTGAGGGGATTGATATGGATAGGACATGACCGGACATGGGACATCCAATATATTGACCATAATACCCTTAGTATAATTATTGTAAAATTTTGCACTAGCATGTGTTATAATTTTTAAAAAAAAAATTTCGCTATTGTTGTTCTACATTCATTTCGATTCATTTGAACAAAATTTAACCTACTTTTTTTTTAATAGAAAAAATAAAAAATCATTCAACTATAAATTTATATATATATATATATATATATATATATATATATATAAGCAACTGTTAAAAAAAATACACTACTATTTTAATCATCTAACCATTCATTGCCCAAATTCAAAAAAGTATTTATTGGAACAAAATTTAACCCTCACTTTTTTTTAATAGAAAAAATAAAAAATCATTCAACTATAAAATTTATATATACACAAGCAATCATTAAAAAATATGAACTGCTATTTTAATCATTCATTGCTCAAATTCAAAAAAATATTCATTTAACCCCCTTTTTTTAATAGAAAACATCAAAAATCATTTCACTATAAAATTTAAATACACAAGCAACCATTAAAAAATATGCACTACTATTTTAATCATCCAACCATTCATTGCCCAAAATTCAAAAAGACATTCATTTAAACAAAAATTTAACTTTTTTTTTTTTTTTGGGAACAAAAAATATCAAAAATCGTTCAACTATGAAATACAGCTATTTAGAAAAATAATGAAATCAGAAAATATAGAAAACAGAGCAAATAAATTTATGAGAAGATGCATACAGAATACCAATTATAAACATGTTGAATTAAAAGTCTAGGGTGGTAATTAATGATTACTGCCATTCATAATTGTTATAAATAATAATGTAATTGTTCTTAGATCATCTCTAGCAAAGAATATGTCAATATCATGTTCTTAGTTGCATTTTGACATTGTTTTGGTTTTTTTTTTAAATATTTAAAAATTTTCTTAATTTTTTAAAATATTTACAAATTAAAAAAAATTATGGAATTTTTTTAAATATTTCAAATATTTTTAAAATATTTAAATGAGGGTTATATATATATAGTCATAGTTAATTTGGTCATTTGATGAGTTAATCCAGACTTTGGCTATAGCGATCCAGGTTTTCTTTTCCTTTGATTATTGCATTTCGGACTTGGTTCCGTGATTATGTTGTTGTCTTATTCTCATTTACATCCTTTACTCTTTGTATTTGAGTCTTGGGTTGTGTTGGGCAGGTTTCAAACAGGTTGGTTGTGTTTAGAAACCTAGAGTTGATGCCCAGATTTTGGCCTTCACGCTCGAGCGAGGCTTTTGACGCTCGAGCGGGCCCTTCGTTTTTGCTTCTCCGCTCGAGCGGGAGTTTTGACGCTCGAGCGTGGTTTTTCATCTCTCAGCATTTTTGATCTGCAAGTCGTCGTACGCTCGAGCGGGAGTTTTGATGCTCAAGCGGGTCCTTTGATTTTGTTCCTCCGCTCGAGCGGGGAGTTAGACGCTCGAGCGGGGACCATGGTCTGCAAAACTTCTGGAAGTGTGCATCCGACGCTCGAGTGGCGCTTTTGACGCTCGAGCGTGAGTCTGTGTCTGACGCTCGAGCGGGGAGTTCCACGCTCGAACGGGGCGACTGCTATTTCAATCCAAAAAGTGACATTTTGGATCACTTTTTGATTTCCTTTCTCTCTCCTACTTTTTCAAAACCTCCATTGGAGAGCATCTCTCTCTAGAATCCCAACTTCTCTCTAGGGTTTGATCTAGTAGGATTGATCCTCTATCCTTGGGCCTTTGTAAAAAGTGTTGATCTCGTTGTGGGCTACGTTTTGATCCGAAAATCTTGGGATTTGGAGCATCTCGAAATTCTTCATCTTCTCCCTTTGAGCTCCGAATTTGAGGTAGGGATAACTACTCATTTTTATAGTTTTTGACATAAACTATTGGTCATTTTGATGTAATGTTGAATTTGGGTAATTTTGGGTGTTAGGGTTTCAAAATGAATAAAGAGGGGTTTGGTTATTTTGACTCATAATGTGCATCTTGGGTCTTAGAATGTTGTTGTTGTTGTTGTTGAGGATATATGAGACCATTGGGTCATTATAGAGAAAAGGGGGCCCTAATTTTTGCTATGAATTAATTTATATAATTAATTTGGGAATGTTATGGAATTATGAAATTGAGTTGGGAATAATGAAATTGGCTCATTATGAGGTAAAATGGTGAAGTTGGATTTATTAATCACTCACCTTTGAAATTATTGATAATTTACCTGTTGATGCATTTGTTATCTGTTTAGAAATAACTGCTTTGGGCTATCAGTGGAGGATAGTCTTGATTGTTGTAGACACTGCATTATGATTAGGTGAATTAAAACTAATCAAGTTGAGTATTTGAATATATATGGGTACCGAATCCCGCAGATGAAATTTTCGTAAAATGGCCATTCGAAAATAATTACACATGGGTGCCGGATCCCGCGGACGCAATTTCCGTAAAATGGCAATTCAAAATATCTATACATGGGTGCCGAATCCTGTGGATGAAATTTCCGTAAAATGGCAAGCCGAAAACATCTAAACATGGGCGCCGAGTCCCGCGGATGAAATTTTCGTAAAATGGCCATGAGAAAATAATCACACATGGGTGCCGAATCCCGCGGATGCAATTTCCGTAAAATGGCAAGTTGAAGTATTGTTGGCTTGAGATGTAGTCTCACTTAAGTTGTTTGGCCTGGTTCTAAGCCGTGTTTATAAGTTGAGTTTTGTTAAGTGAAGGATTATTGAACTGGATTGTACTGCATGTTAGTATACATGAGTTAAACATTTATCAAGTGCTAATGTTTTAGTTATTGCTCATATTATGTTTAGCATATCTCTACTGGGCGTTGGCTCACCCTATATGAGACATCATTTTTAGGTACGGGTGTTATGCCACCTCCAAGGACGTAGCTTGGGAGGCTTGGGGCTGTCAGACTACTTTTGTTGTTTTTGTTGTATTACATGTATATCAAGCCAAGGGCTTACTTTGTGTAGAGTTAGTACTCTCTTTTTGTAACCAAGTGTTGACTTGGAAAGTTGTAAGCCTATAAGGCATTTACTTTTGTTGTCAACATGTAATACCTTTTGTAAGAATACTCTGATGATTGTAATATGAAATCTCTTCTATTTATCATGAATGTATGTTATAATGGATTTATTTTTGAGGGCATTACATTGGCTTAATTCTCCAATTTATATCCTACTCCCTCTGTGAGATTGAATAGTCCATCATATGTGGGATACTATATCCGGATGGATTATTAGTCCATACTTCAATTTTTTAACCAAATACTAGATTAATAATTTTATTAGACTATTAGTCCAATCCCAAGCACATACCCACCCAAACAAACATGGCTTAAAGGAATAAAGTTTGATCCACAATTATTTTAGTGAGTGGAAAAAAAAAAAAAAAAGGACCTAGCAATCCAATAAAACTTCAAAACTGTTATTTGATTAACAAAATCTATAACTTCGATACAAATTGCAAGGTATAACAATTGTTGAGTTAGCAGAAATTTTCACAGAAGTGAGAATTGGACATACCATGAACATGAAGAGTAATGCTATTACACAAATATACAAACATTATCTTACTATGAAAGAAGAGTTTTGTGCATAACTACTTCCTCCTTCTCCTCTGTTCATGAACAACGCTTCTTTCACCTCCATCATCTCTCTCTCTCTCTCTCTCTCTCTCTCTCTCTCTCTCTCTGTGTCACGTTGTGTTTGGTGCCAACTGCAATGGCAATGGCGTCTTCCTTTGTTATTATTGTTTTTTTCTTTTTCTTCTCTCGAATTTGTTGCATCAGTTCTCTATTTTAGCTTAGTGCAATGTGGTCGGCCATGTTGTCCTTTATGAAAGAACGAAGGATGTGATTGTGCTTCAATTATTTAGTGCTTTTCTAGTTTTGTTCTATTCCAAACTAATAATAATAATAATAATAATAAATAAATAAATAAATAAATAAAATAAAAATCAAACATGCTCTAGGAACACTAAATTCAAGGGATACAACTTGACCGAGCTCAATTTGAATAAGTTGACTCTAATCCAAATTTTTGTAGGATATAGACAAAATATTTTTGAATTCGGTATGAATTTAGACAAAAAATTAGAAGTTTGAACTAAATTTGAGAGGACTTGGACAAACATATCAAACAACCCAAGCAGGGTTGGCCCTGACGGCAGGCAAGAGAGGCCTGCGCCTTGGATCCCTAAATTTGGGCTAAAAATGGGGGTCCCCAAATATAATTTTGTGTTATAGATATAAAAAAAAAGGGCTCAAATAATATAGGCCCAATAGAACATGGGGCTAAAAAAAAAGCAGCAAGATTATATTTTTATTTTTTTTAAGTATTTGTAACGATTACTTCCTATCTTAATATTCGAAAATAAATTTTTATTTATACTTTTAATGATTATATGTGCAAGTAAATTTTTTTTTGTGGTTACAAACAAATAAAAAAGTTGTAACTTATCGTTTTATTTATGAATTTTTTTTTTCAATGTAAAAGGGCACCATTTCTGATGTTTGCCTTGGACCCCCCTAAATCTCAGGGCCGGTCCTGAACCCAAGTAACTCAAAACCTGAATTATACATATGTAGATATATAAAAATATTAAATATACATATAAATTTTTAGCCATTATGCGATACTAAAATAATTTAGATTATTAAATCATATTGAATATATATTATATATACAAGTAACACAAAATCTTACATTTTTTATTCCCACTCATAAATTGTAAAAATTATTATAGTAGCATCTCTCTTACATTATATAAATTATTTATTTTGATATTGTTAATAATTTTCTATAAAAAAAATGTAAATAGATTCTAATTTTAATAAATTAATAATTATGGTGAAAGGGGTTTGGAAATAGTCTGTGATCTACACAGACCTTCTTGTTCCTTGTAATGGGGTTTGTGGGCATGTTTGATAGTTTGATAATATAATCCAAAAAAGAGGGGATGATGGTTGATGGGGCCCAATCAGAAGGTGAAGATGGGGATGTCTGGATCATTGCATTTTGTGTGGAGTGGAGTGGACTCTGTAATATCAATTCGGTCACAAGACAATAATAACTCACCGACCAAACCAAACAAAGCCAATTCTGTTTTTGAATGAGTACATCTCCCAACCTTTTTACCACAAAGGCTACAAAAGGCCCAGCTATAGTTTCTGCCATAGTCGCTGAAGTCTTCTTCTTCTTCTTTCCACTAATTCAACCAGGAACAAAAAATAAAGAAGGAAAGCAACAACAAAGCTTTGATAGTAGCTAGCTCCATGCCTCGACAGAAAAGAAATTTTTATAGCAAAGACGCCAGCTGCCACAGCAGTGATATGAATATGAATAACCAGAAAAGTACTAATTTTTATAGCAAAGAGGCCAGCTACCATAGTAGTGATGTGAATAATGGCCTGAAAGCCTATCTATAGTCTTTGTGTTCGGCTACGCCTAAGTTAAGAAATTTTTTATTTTTCTTTTAAAAAAAAAAAACATCTCCTAATCCAAATCTGACCAGGCCCGACTTGGAGAGAAATTATTGGTTAATTTTGAGGTATTGTCACGTGATATCACAAAAGTGTTTTAATTAATAAAAAAAAATGAGACTTATAATTTTATATTAAGTGATTAAAAAATAATAGAAATGTAACGCCCTCAAAGTAATGGATAATCCCAACATCCAACCGTTCCATACACATGATAGATAAATCACATTTCCATACATACATCAGAGCTAATATTACAAAAGTGTATTCCATATAAGTTACAAATGTTTACAAAAATGATAGAATGCCCTGCAGGCTTACATCTTTTCAAGTTGTTACTTGGTTACGCAAAAGAAGAGTTATAACTCTTTTTCAAGTAAAGCCCTCAGCTTGCATTAACACGTAATCAACAAAACAAATAACAAAGCAGAGTCTTCAACTCCTAAAACCTCCCAGGCAAAGATCTTGGACTTGGCACGTCTCCTGTACCTGAAAATGGTGTCCCAAGTAGGGTTAGCCAAAGCCCAGTAGAGATATACTAAACCCAATATGTGAAATAACTAAAACATTATCATTCAACAAATGATTAACACGTGTAGACCAACTCACACCCTTCTCATAACCCAACAACAATTACATCCATGTTTCAATCCACTTCCCTTATTTATCCAATTCAATTCCTAAATATGGTTCATTATCTAACCAAACAATTTAAATGAGACTGCAACTCGACTTATTAGAACTTCCGTTATCCACAATTCAAAATGAGATTACAACTCGACTTATTAACACTTCCATTATCCACAATTCAAAATGAGACTACAACTCATGTTATCAACACTTTAAATGTCAACATCATTCATGCACTTCAATTTATAAGGTTTCAGGACTTTCACCCCGGACACTCCGGCCAACTTAATTATCTATGGAGTCCATCCCCTATCTCCTCCCAAACAAAGATACATATACAATGTAATAAAGCATATAATCACACGTATAGAGTACATCCCCTATCTCCTCCTAAACAAAAGTACATATACAATGTATTAAAGCAAATAAGAACATATGGAGTACATCCCCTATCTCCTCCCAAACAAGATACATATACAATGTATTAAAGCACATAATCATTTATGGAGTACATCCCATATCTCCTCCCCAAACAAGATACATATACGATGTATTAAAGTCTTTATCTTATACCATGATCAATTAAGGCACATATTCAATGTGTTCTTCCCACTATCATATTCAATGACATATTTCAAGTGATCAGTTTCAATTTACCTAATCATCATGCTGTTCTACAACAATCAAGACTATCCTCCACCGATAACCCAAAGCAGTTATTTCTAGGCAGATAAATGAATTTACCAAACAGATAAATTATCACATTTTCCATAAGTGAGTGATTTGTCAAACCGACAACACCAACTAGTCCCAATTTCATCCAATTTCATGATGTTCAAATCAATTTCATATTCCTCACAATTACCCAATTAACTATACAAATTAATTATTTAAATTCAATTAGGGCATTTCCTCCTTTTCTCAAACATTGATCCTAAGACCAAATCTCACCTATCAAACCCACAAAACCTCATTTTCAAGACCTCATATACATATGGAGCTTAAACACAAAACCTCTCTCTTAAATATCACAAATCTCAAACCCTAACTTCCCAAATCACCAAATCTAAACATTTATACAAAATGTCTAATATTTATGTTAAAACTCATAAGAAGGAGTAGATCATCCCTACCTCGAAGTTGAGATCCCAAAGGAGCAGATGAAGAAACTCGAAAGTGATCCAAAGTACAACTTTTTTGGATCAACGTGTAGCCCGCACCAAGCTCCATCTTTCTTACAAAGAGATTAGGGTAGACACACCCAAGAACCAAGGGTATTTGTAGAGAGAAGGTGTATGTAGAGAGAGAGAGTCGAATCTAGGGTTTGGAAGTAAAAGCAGATGAAAAAGTGAAGAAGAAACACACTGCTACAACTGATATACTCGAGGCTCGCTTGAGCGAAGGAGTGGTCGCTCGAGCGACTAGACACAAACAAACCTCGCTTGAGTGCACAAAGCCTCGCTCGAGCGAACAACACGAAGCTTCAGGTCTGCAACTCAGGAGCACGCTCGAGCGCAGGAGTCCTTGCTCGAGCGAAGAAACTCAAAACATAGTCCTCGCTCGCTCGAGCCAAGAAACACAACCTTCATGTCCAAAAGAGAAGCAGATGCACGCTCGAGCGAAGGACTGCTTGCTTGAGCAAAGAGACACACCAGACTAAGCTCGCTCAAGCAAAAAAAAAGCTCGCTCGAGCCAAAGCTGCTTCTAAAAAAAAAATCTGAAGACCCACAATACTCGCTCGAGCGTACAAACCCTCGCTCGAGCGAAGAAGAAAAAAAACAAGGCTCGCTCGAGTGACAAAGTCCCCGGTCAAGCGAAGAGACCAAAAACTGGACAGCAACCATTTGCTCCAACATCCAACCAACTTGTTTTGAACCTGCCCGATACACCCCAAGACTCAAATACAAAGAATCAAAGGATGTAAACTAGAATAAGACAACAACATATATCCACGGAACCAAGTCCGGAATACAGTAAACAATAGAGGGAAAACCGGGATTGCTATAACCTTCCCCCCTTAAAGAATTTCGCCTCCGAAATTAGATATAGAAGTTTAAAAATTGTGATCTTTTCAATTCTCACATGATTACAATAAAACAGTTATCAACATGATCCTCTATCGACCATTCCATCTCTTTTCAAGAGAATGACTTCACAAATATAGCTCAATAGACATTATAAACATGCATTCTTTTGAATTTCAACCAATTTTCAATACACATGCCCCACAATTCTATAACATAGGCAATGTTAAAAAAATATATATATAGTTCCATTTCTACAACACATTCAACATATACCATGTTAAATTAAACTCCTTTCTTTGAAACATATGCAACAATTTTCAATACTTCCATAATCCGAAACATGTACAATGTTCTTAGAGTTTATCACAAAACGAAATTCTCAACATAGGCTCAAGCATCCACAAAAAGGTCAAGATATCATTCTCGGACCTCCAATTCACGTTCCCAAGTGGCTTCCTCAATCCCGTGATGTTTCCACAACACCTTAATTAATGGAAAAGTCCTGTTCCACAAGACTCGATAACAATGATAACAGTACGACACATTCAACCACTACAGTGTTCTGAGACATCCACCACGTCTCGACTACCAACAATACCTAAACCAGTATTGAGTGCTTAATACCCCAACATAGGAAACGTGAAATCATTCGTACACAAGGCTTTCGGTCAACTTTCACAAAACGAGAACGCCAGGTGAAACACGGGTAATGAATAACATTATGGCACGTTAATGCCCCAAAATTTCGAGCTCTTGCCAAAGACACACAATATGTAACCAGCAACTCAGACTAGGTTAAATCTAACTTCTCATAACATACTTCGTCCAGGTTAAAGAAATTTCTTTATTTATTCCATTTGTTTCAAAGCACTCAGTTTTTCCCAAAAAGTGTTCAGATTTATACCGGCACCACTTAAACACATCATTTACAACTGGCCACAGCCGAACTCAAAGATTTTTATTTATTTATTTTTTCAAATTACTTTCCCGAAAATGAGGATCGCAAATTCACGTTTCGATTCAAAATTCATTTTAGTTTATGAAGAGTACTCAATGTCCCTCTGGTTAATCACAACATAGCCATCTCACAAAACCCGTCACACTCACGGTGATGACACAGTACGAAAAACAAAACTTTCATGATAGGGACCCCGATAAATTTTGAAATTTCTAACCACGCAACGACACAAAGGGTGAAATTGCACGCCCCCCAATCACAAAAATGGCACGAAGCGCTCAAAGGGTTGAAGTTCTCAACCGAACTTCCAAACCGATTTCCACATCTCAAAATAACTTTCTAACTGTCCGTGTGGAGGTTACATCCCACATTAAGACACTGATTGATTGCACAACCTCCTAGGTCTAATAGATTGCTCTGGATTCTTCAAAGTTAACCCACGACACCTACACCCAAGTGACCCAGCTTTACCAAACATCAAACCACTCGATTCCATTAGTCACCACACTATCGCCTTACCAAGGCATTCTCCTGGGATTTCCCTACGACCGATCCCCTTTTACACATTATCTAATAACAACATACAAACCACACATTATCACGCACCGTACTAGGCAAAACCTCCTCACTTAATGCAAGCTATCTTACACCCATACCAAATCCCTCATTCAGAGATTTCACTCGCCACCTCGACCGGACTCATAATAACAAAGTTTGCATACTTGTTCCCTCGTACCGAATTAGTTAACAAGGGTTTACCACGCCACGACACTTATCATTACTGCGTAACCGTTCGAGCCGAACACAAGCAAACATAGTATCTTCATCCCCCAATGATCCACAGGGTCCACTATTTATTCCATATCCTATTTGTCACTCATCCCGAGAGTACAATCAAGACTCTAAGTCTCCGTGCCAAACAACCAGCCATTACTACTACTGAACAACTGCCCTGAACCAAACCCCGGCACAATCGCATGTCACCGACAAGGCTTTCAAAGACTCACCACCCTAACTCTCCAGAACGGTAAAAGTCCTCACCCTCCTCACTATTATCCCAAACCTTCATCCACAAACACATACCAATGTGACTATACTCACGGGTCACACCCTGACCACGGTTTATACACCCAACCTACCCTAACGACAGCATCTCCTGACCTAACCAATATTAAGGTACACACTTATCGCATTCAATCATAGTAAAAGAATCCTGAAACTTAGAGAACATCCATTAAACTACCACCCAAGACATAACACCAGCTGTTCACAACACACCACTCCCCGATGCCAACAACCACAATCTTAATAAGGGACTAACACTCCCTCAAATAAAACAACCAATCAGAACGTATGTAGATTCGGCAACGTTACCTACCATGAAGGTACAAGTCTATTCCTAATGAAACTGTGCGCTATGACTTCGTAAAAACATCATGTTAAATATACAAAACCTAGTGTTAATCGCACACTTCACATCCTCTCGAGGAGTTCTCACGACAGTAGACCAAAATCTCTACCACGCACATAAGATCAAATAGGTAACACTCATGAAATTCCGCACACCAGGCAAGTGTAACTGTTCTCGCCCCATAGTAGTCCTGACCAGGATACGCATCCCTCAATAATTCTTCCAAATTTCAAAACATTGCTCCCCAGCCCTCATTTTTCTAAACCAAATCACACGCATACAAATGCATTATTACAAAAATTCTACTGTTTCACAACAACTTATTACATTAATAAAACTTTAGAGCCACCACATGCTCCAATCCGCCCAACCCATGGAACTTAACGAACAAAGGCATATATATATATAAACAAGCAGTTTTAATGTTTCAACATTCCCAAAACACATTGGTTACACAACAGAACTCAATGATTACAAAATGATAATTCACCGGTTACAAAACAAATTAGCCAAAACAAAACCATCCCATCGGTATTACCACCGTTACCGTCCCTCACTGGACCGTTGAAGTTGGCCATTCTCAAACCCAAGATATCCTACGAGCTTACAAGCCACAGACAAGAACTACTGATATGCCCCAACTGGCCACACCTGGAACAACTGCATATTTCCCTAATTGGGGCTTGGGAACTCGACTCTCCCGAGGCCCTCCAAATCTGGCCTGTTAGTTCCTCATAACGGTATTGCCCCTGCCCGGTCGAATAAAGTTGAACCCGGCTGGGTTGCAAAACTCCCAAAGAAGTCCCTGGCTGGGTACATAAACATTTGATATGACCTAGCTGATTACACACCCAATAAGTAAGTGGCTCCCAAGTACGTCACTGGTTCAAAGTCTGAACTGATGGGGACCCCAACGACTGTTTCCCCAATGAGCATTCAATCGATCCAAAACCTGGTTGGCTAGATGATTCCGGTGGTGCAACTACTGGTCGAACTGCCAACCCCGCCCTCTTCCTCTGTGGGCAAGCCGAAGACTTATGGCCCAGCTAACCACATTTGAAACAAGTAACATCCCTCCGCTTACCCTTTCCCGAACCTAGACTCGGCACTGGAAAAGTAGAGCCAGACTGAGCTCTCTGAAATTGTTGTGGGTTAAAACCCTTCTGCCTCTTAAAAGGCCTACCAACACTCTGAGTTACAAGAGTCGCCGAAATGGCCTCCTCCCTATTTTGTCCCATAGCTAGCACTGCTGCCTCTACATAAGCCGCCACCTTAAAAGCACACTATAACTCCTATACCAAGACCCAACAATCCTTTCTCGGATGTCGTCACACAACCTACTCTCAAACTCTGAACAACGCAGTTCCTCTATCTCCACTAACTCTGGGGCAAATCCCGACAGGTTAGCAAACCATGCTTCAAACTGTACCAAAGGTGTAGTACCTTGGCGTAACCCCACAAACTGTTTCCGCAACTCTTCCCGTGCGGAAGGAGGGAAATCACTACTTCCTTGTCTAGGCATCCTAGTGAAGGTAACAAAGATATTAGCACATTATCAAAGGTGCTGAAGCTATTTCACTCGCGTGCTAACACGATGGACAACTGTAATTTACTCCACATAAACGCATAATCACATAAGCACTTACGAATCGCATTTCCGGATAATGACCGTCCCGTGGTGTTGCCAGAGTTCCAGTTAGAAACAACATTGATCAAGTGCCCTTCCAACAGGACTCCCAGAAACCCAAGGATCCAATCAACATGCTAGAAACTAAATTCCATACCCATATAGTCACATAAACATGTTATCACATAAGCATATAACATCATACATAAGTCCCTAACAAGCGAGACGAGCACATTGTGGTATTAACCACTTCTCACGTACCCAAAGTATTCAAACCCGGTACGCTCTGATACCAAGTTGTAACGTCCTCAAAGTAATACATAATCCCAACATCCAACCGTTCCATATACACGATAGATAAATCACAATTCCATACATACATCAGAGCTAATATTACAAAAGAGTATTCCATATAAGTTATAAATGTTTACAAAAATGATATAATGCCTTGCAGGCTTACATCTTTCCAAGTTGTTACTTGGTTACACAAAAGAAGAGTCCTAACTCTTTTTCAAGTAAAGCCCTCGGCTTGCATTAACACGTAATCAACAAAACAAATAACAAAGCAGTGTCTTCAACTCCTAAAACCTCCCAGGCAAAGATCTTGGACTTGGCACATCTCCTGTACCTGAAAATGGTGTCCCAAGTAGGGTGAGCCAAAGCCCAGTAGAGATATACTAAACCCAATATGTGAAATACCTAAAACATTATCATTCGACAAATGATTAACACGTGTAGACCAACTCACACCCTTCTCATAGCCCAAAAACAATTACATCCATGTTTCAATCCACTTCCCTTATTTATCCAATTCAATTCCTAAATATGGTTCATTATCTAACGAAAAAATTTAAATGAGACAGCAACTCGACTTATTAACACTTCCGTTATCCACAATTCAAAATGAGACTACAACTCGACTTATTAACACTTTCGTTATCCACAATCCAAAATAAGACTACAACTCATGTTATTAACACTTCAAATGCCAACTTCATTCATGCACTTCAATTTATAAGGTTTCAGGACTTTCACCCCGGACACTCCGGCCAACTTAATTATCTATGGAGTCCATCCCTTATCTCCTTCCAAACAAAGATACATATGCAATGTAATAAAGCATATAATCACACGTATGGAGTACATCCCCTATCTCCTCCCAAACAAAAGTACATATACAATGTATTAAAGCAAATAAGCACATATGGAGTACATCCCATATCTCCTCCCAAACAAGATATATATACAATGTATAAAAGCACATAATCAGTACATCCCCTATCTCCTCCCCAAACAAGATACATATACAATGTATTAAAGTCTTTATCTTATACCATGATCAATTAAGGCACATATTCAATGTGTTCTTCCCACTATCATATTCAATGACATATTTTAATTGATTAGTTTCAATTTACCTAATCATCATGCGATTTTACAACAATCAAGACTATCCTCCACCGATAGCCCAAAGCAGTTATTTCTAGACAGATAAATGAATTTACCAAACAGATAAATTATCACATTTTCCATAGGTGAGTGATTTATCAAACCGACCACACTAACTAGTCCCAATTCCATCCAATTTCATGATGTTCAAATCAATTTCATATTCCTCACAATTAGGGAATTTCCTCATTTTCTCAAACATTGATCCTAAGACCAAATCTCACCTATCAAACCCACAAAACGTCATTTTCAAGACCTTATATACATATGGAGCTTAACCACAAAACCTCTCTCTTAAATATCACAAATCTCAAACCCTAACTTCCCAAATCACCAAATCTAAACATTTATACAAAATGTCTAATATTTATGTTAAAACTCATAAGAAGGAGTAGATCATCCCTACCTCAAAGTTGAGATCCCAAAGGAGCAGATGAAGAAACTCGAAAGTGATCCAAAGTACAACTTTTTTGGATCAACGTGTAGCCCGCACCAAGCTTCACCTTTCTTACAAAGAGATGAGGGTAAACACACCCAAGAACCAAGGGTATTTGTAGAGAGAAGGTGTATGTAGAGAGAGAGAGAGAGTCAGATCTAGGGTTTAGAAGTAAAAGGAGACGAAAAAGTGAAGAAGAAACACACTGCTGTAACTGATATACTCGAGGCTCACTCGAGCGAAAAAGTGGTCACTCGAGCGACCAGACACAGACAAACCTCGCTCGAGCGCACAAAGCCTCGCTCGACCGAACAACAAGAAGCTTCAAGTCTGCATCCTGAAAGCACGCTTGAGCGCAGGAGTCCTCGCTCAAGCGAAGAAACTCAAAACATAGTCCTCGCTCGCTCGAGCGAAGGAAAGCTCGCTCGAGCCAAGAAACACAACCTGCAGGTCCAAAAGAGAAGCAGACGCACGCTCGACCGAAGGACCGCTCGCTCGAGCAAAGAGACACACCAGCCTGAGCTCGCTCGAGCCAAAGCTGCTTCTAAAAAGGAAATCTGAAGACCCATAATACTCGCTCGAGCGTACAAACCCTCGATCGAGCGAAGAAGAAAAAACACAAGGCTCGCTCAAGAGACAAAGTCCTCGCTCGAGCGAAGAGACTAAAAATTGGACAGCAACCATTTGCTCCAACACCCAACCAACCTGTTTCGAACCTGCCCAACACACCCCAAGACTCAAATACAAAGAATCAAAGGATGGAAACCAAAATAAGACAACAATATACATCCACCGAACCGAGTCCGAAATACAATAAACAATAGAGGGAAAACCAGGATCGCTATATGAAACATGATATATTTTTATTGGTGAGTAGTACGCCACGTGACATCCAATAACACCAAATATTTTTTTCAGCTTTTGAAACTAAAAGGGTGTGTTTGGTTTTTGTTTTGAGATAAATTTTTAATTTTTTTTTTTGAAGAGAAAATTTAGAAATTTTTTTGGTTTGCTTGGTTGTATATTTTGAAAATAGTTTTGGAGTTTGGGAGTTTGGGATGATTTGATATTTTATTGAAGTTTGAGTAGATGTGTATGAGAGAAAAAAATGATTGAGAATGAAAGAGAAGAGAGAAAAAGTGACTGATTAATGTATACGAAAAAGAAAGTGATTTTGAAAAAAAAAATTCAAAAAATTTAAACAAAAAAAAAATTTTTAAAAAAAATTAAAAATTATATCCTGAGATACAAATCAAAGAAACCCAAAATCCCTCCCAAGCTAGCCTTAAAATCTTGCTAGTACAATCTCGAACTTGCCCAACAAACTCATATAAACAATTATAAATATTATAAAACTGAAAAATGATAATTTTGTGGGTAAATTAGGCCGATGTCCTTATATTTTATCTTTTGTTTTATTTTGGTTTTTACATTTTTAATTGATTTGATTTTGATCCTTAATTTTAGATTTTACGTCAATTTGATCAAATTGATAATATCATTAGTGTTTTTTATGAAAAATTATCACTAAATTAGTTAAGGTTAACTTACTATGTCTCATAATTTTGAAACACATAACACTTATGTACATATTTTTTATTAAAAAAATATTAAGAGTTGTAATCCATTTGACGAAATTGAGACAAAGTCAAAAATTTTAAATCAAAATCGAGCTAATTAAAATTACACCTTAATATTTAGTCATTACATCTTAAATATTAACTTAAATAAATACATTTTTCATTTTAAGTATATCTTTTTATTTAAAAAAGTAAAATTTAGTAAATTATATATATACACATATTAATATGTACATATGTACGTACAAGAAAGATTTAAAGGGTATGCATCGTATGCACCTTATAACTAAAAAAAAATGACATAACTTCATACTTTATAGTCATAACTATAAAATAAAAAAATAAAAAAGAAGTCATAACCAAATAATACATGAGATATAACCAAAAATCTTATGAGTTATAACTAAAATAAGATCGCAACTAAAGAAAAAAAATTAATCATAACTGAAAAAGAAATTTGTATAACTTAAAAGTATAATATAAGTTAAGAATACATACGATAAGAAGTATTTATAGTAAAATTTTACATGTACATAATATATATTAATAATCATGCTAGGGCGGGCAAAAAGAAACATTTCCAAATCCAACCCATCTAAGAAAAACTTTAAAAAATAATTCTCATCCAATTTAATGAGTTTAAATATCAATCTTAAGACTTTAAAAGAAGTATTAAAATTGACAAACACTTATAGAGAAATTATTTAATACTCTAACAACAAATTTAGTTTGTTTGGTTTGAATTTTCAGGATTCACATTTTAGAAAATTGAAATTTTTTATTTTTCATTTATCTTTTCACTATTTTTTTTAATATTCTAAGCAATTTTTTTAAAATTTTTAGATACACCTAACATAAACATACTTAAAAAGTATAACATTTGTAAAAAAATCTTAAAAAAATTCACTAATTACCAAAAATATAAATAAAAAAATACAAAAATTCAGTACACTTTTCATATTCTTATGTATTTTGTTAGACATATTCGATTTTGATAATTTGTTTTTGTTTTGATTTTGTTTTTGATTATTTGAAAGAATTAATTTGATTGACATATCTCAAATTATTCATATTAATCTATCCTATCATAATGTTATTTTTGAAGATCAAAATGAAATTCAATCTTGCCTGATCTAAGTTCCTTAA
The DNA here is from genome assembly GCF_055761805.1 of Camellia sinensis. NCBI lineage: Eukaryota > Viridiplantae > Streptophyta > Magnoliopsida > Ericales > Theaceae > Camellia > Camellia sinensis. The sequence continues at coordinate 38,575,311 of NC_138961.1, read as the reverse complement.
ATCATCTTAGATTAATTGATTATTTGACACTCTAATTTTGTTGTTTTTTGAGTTCAAAATGAAGCTTAAACATATGATAAATCAGCCCAAAAATAACAACAAATCAGCCCAAAAATGATAACAAAACAGCCCAAAGCAGCATCGTAACAGCAGTAGCTCAAAGCTGCAACAAAAGGAGAGTAGTTGTAGTGACCCGCATCCTCGTCTTAGTCATGTTCATGTGCATCTGCATGTTTTGTTTTGTTAAGCTTGCACTTGTGGTTTTGACTTGTTTTGCCTAAAGTAAGGTTTCCATCTTGTTTTGTACCTATGTGTTTTGGCTTGAGTATTGTTTGTACGTCTTGTCCCTTGCTTGGTGTGTGTAGCCGAGGTCATCTTAAGCCTAGGTCATGCCTTTGGACCTTTTACACCTAGGAGCATCTTGGAACTACTTTGGCTGACCTCCACCTTCACCCTGGCATATTGGTCGAGATGTCGTCATCTAGGCCGAGGTATGCATCACCTAGGCTGAGATGTGTATCATCTAGGCCGAGATGTTATCATCTAGACATCCTAAATCTTTGATCCCTGCACCTGGTGATCTTGTTCCTGGATTAGTATGACCTAGACTGAGGTGTGGCACATCTAGGCCAAGGTGTGGCACAGCTAGGCTAAGTGTTAACCTTCCTAGCCGAGATCATTGAGACCTCACTTGCCGAATCCTTGTCCTAATCCGAGGTCCTTACCTGCCAGAGTGCCCATGTTACCTTACTTGTTGAACACCCTTTGTCATGCTCTTGTCTTGTCATTTAGTCACCTTTTTTAGGAAACCCAATCCGGTAGTGCCACGTGCTCCAGTAGAGGGTTAAGTCAGCTGGCAGTGGAAGAAGACATATCATTTTGTGTCATATTTGCATGGTAGAGAGAGAAGCTCTAGGAAGAAGAGGAAGAAGTTCTTAGAGTGAGAATAAATTTCCAAGCTTGATCCTTAGAGTTTGAACCGTTGGATTCGTGTTTTGAGGTTAGATTCTTGTTTTGCTCTTGTTGTTCTTTATGCTCATCTAACTACATTGTATGATCTAGCATGATTCATGAGCCATGCATAGATTTAAAGCTTGTTTTAGAAAGAGAAAATGATGTTCTTGTGTTCTTGAAAGAAAACCATGTTTTAATCCAAAAGTTTGTATCAAGATCCATGTTTTTGTGTTTGTTTTCATAAGATCTTCAAGCATCGGTACCCAGGTCCATGTTTTCGAGCTTATCTCATGAAATCTTAGATTTTGAATAAAGAAATTATGATTTTACCATTCATGTTCTTCATGTTCTTGTCCTTCATGTTCTTCAAAGGGAAACCCAGGTTTTCCCGACTTCGTTTCCTCGAATGTGGTCGTTGGGACCATACCTCGGCCAAGGGGTGTGGGACCTCGGCCAAGACCTGGTTGGTACCCAGCATGTTTTCCCGAAATGAAAAATAGTGTTTTAACTTTTTGCTTTGACTTGACCTAGTTTTGAAAGAAATGCCGAGATCCTTTCCTGTCATGTAAAGCTTGTTCTAAGGGTGCATTTCATATCCATCTTTGAGCATCTCTTCTTGTCTTCTTGAAATGCATTCAATGGAATTTATTATGTGCTTGTAGGCCTTGGATCCTTGGTTGTAATCCCCTCACCCGAAGAGCTATGTGAGTGGTATTTTTAATAAAGTTATGTTATAAAGTTTTGATAAAGCCTTGATTCGTTTTGGAAAAGTATTTGATCAAGCATGAATGATTGTCCCTAGTTTTGTATCGAGTATTATATTTGTTTTGATGACATGCTGGTAGTGCCAGGGGACTATAATGCAACTGCACCCTTGTTTTGAAAGTCCTTAGTGCCAGGGGACTATAATGCAACTGCACCCTTTTTTTGAAAGTCCTTAGTGCCAAGGGACTATAATGCGACTGCACCCTTGTTTTGCCACTGACGGTTTTCCGTGTGGGTTTGTTTGTTCGGAATGTCATCCCTTGTACTATATTGATGCTAATAAGCATCCCTTGAAACTTTGAAAGATTTGACAGATGGACTTGGTTCATCCTTTGATTTCGTACAAGATATGCCATGTATTGTTGATAAAGATCTTGATTATCAGTCATGCAAACCTTTATTTCTAATATCATTCACTGAGTATCCAAGCTCACCCTCTCCTTATATATATGTAGGTGACGAGCAAGAAGACGGTGATGCCTAGATGTGTTTTGCATGATGTTTGGATTCATACTTTTGCTAGCATCTTGAAGATTATGCTTCTTGGCTTTGTATTTCACTTCTTTTATATATGTCGGCTTGAGAAGCCTTTTGATCAAGATGTAATATGTACTTTATTTTATTTGTATCCAAGTTGTAAAACCATGTTAAGATGCATGTCATTTCATTTGATCTATGCACAGCTCTTATGGACTACTTAGATTTAAATTTATTGCTTCTGCACATGTAAGCCCCATATGTATACTCTGATTGTGTGTGAATCGTTGTAAGTTGGCCTTTGGTAATCTCAGATTACTAGCCATCACGGCACCATTCTACTAGGGACGGAAAGGAGTCGTAATAGCAGCCAATTGAGGGGGCGGTCAATTGGTCGGTTGACCGATCGGACGACTAGGCTATTCATCGGTCAGGCCAATTTTCAGCAAACTTTTGCTTCTCTGTAGGGACATCCAGGTGGACATTCGAGAGGACATTGGGCAGATGACCGGTGGGTGATTTCAGCTCAGCTTCGCTCCAGTTATCAAACCAGCAATATACTCGACAACCGCGGCAGTCATCCTTGACGACCGGGACTTGATCGGACATCCGGGAGGACGCCCGGGCGGACGACCACCAAGAACAAAACTTCATTTGAAACATCTGGGTGGACGATCACTTTGTGTTATAACGGCTCTTTTTCAAATGTTCTTGTCATTAATCAGACCCATCTTTCAACATCTAATCATGTATGGGAAATGCAAGTTTGAGTAGAGTAGATTTAATCAAAATCTCACTCAATCTTCTCAACACAAGCAATAGACAACGGTCGATGAATTTCTCCTTAACAAATAGAAGTGCTCCTGCTGAAGAAAGACAGCAACAACACAAGTAAGAAAATATTTCTAATCTTTCATTAATCTCATTCTCTTGGATCATTTGAGAAGTTCTTCATCTGGTTTTCATTTTTCTCTCAAAAATTATACATTGAGTCTTATAGCTTTGAGCCCATTTACCTGCATGAGGTTTACTGATATACATACAGAGCTTCAACATTTTATATCTATCTTTGAGAAATTATCCTTGTAGCTTTCTTTGAAAACAAAAACACCATCATTAAATCTTGTAAGAGTGTGGTACATTCAGTGTTCTTGATTCCTTAAGAGTGATTGAGAATTACCTAAGAAGTGCTGGGTTTTGGACTTGGAAAGTCTGTGTAAAATCTATGGAGATTTCCTCCATTTGTAAAGAGGTTGCTAGCACTCTTGTGAAGCTAGAAGATAGTGGAAAATCTCAAGTGAAACTTGAGGAGTAGATGTAGGTTTGGTTGAAACTGAACCACTATAAATATGTTTGTTTCTTCTTCCCTGATCTCTTTACTTAACTAATATAACTATTTATTGTGATTAGCTGCTTACACTGTTAAAGTTGTTCATTGTGATTAATCATTAATTGTTATTCATCAATTTATCCTCAGTTAATCATTTGTTGTACTAGTTATTTTTATTGAGGTATTATTAATTTTTATTTATAGAAATCCAATTCACCCCCTCTTGGATTGCCTTTTGGGTAATATATTTATTAATTTTTTAAAATATTTTTTTACAAATATAATTACTTTTTAAATACATCTAAGAAAGGTGCATTTAAAAAATAAAAAAAATACTTAAAATTTTGGAAATATTCACTATAAATAAAGAAACACAAAAAAATAAAAAATTTAAATTTTAAAAAATTAAATCTAAAAAAATTAAAATCAAACACACTAAATAATATTTTAAAATAATAATGATTTGTCTAAATTGTAGGACCTACTAATTTTATATTAAAATTTTAAAAGACAATTAATTAAATGTCAATGTTCAGTAATTTATCTACCATGTTTTTGACAAACATAGAAATTAAATTATTTCTTGTCCATGTTGATAATTCTACTTTGGCCCGGTTTGGTAGAGCTGTGGGAAAGTGATTATAAATTATAACTTACAGCTGTGAACATAAGCTGGTAACCTGTTTGGTGCAGCTGTGGGATTATGGATTTAAGAAGCAGAGTAGTGTTTGATAAATAAGCTGTAAAATAGTTTTTGCTGTATAATTGTCATTTTTGCCATTATGAACATAACAATTGGTAATTTTGTCATTTTCTTCACTTTAAATTTTGAAAAAGTTATTTCATTAATGGAAGTTAATATAATTAGTACCTAATTTGGTACATTTTTCTGTTACCTCAAAAAAAAAATTTAATTTTAATATTGAGTTCACAAGAGAAGCCTAGCCCTAACTCATAATTTCTTTAGTTATACCTCATATTGTATTTAATTATGATATATTTTTTTTTCAATTATGATTTAAAAAATTAAAATTAAATTTTTTTTAATTAGAAGATATATATGGTTCATACATAGCATTTCCTCTTCTTATTTATTCTTTATAACCTGAATGCTATTTGATCAAATTGGATAGACCTGTGATGAGGGCAAAATTAGTAAATAAAATAAAATAGAGAAACAACTAGAGGACATTAAAATGGATAATTGCCAGAAAAATCATCAAAACTTTTTCCTTTTTGAAGGTAACTATAAAAAAACAAAACTTTGAGGCACAGCCTCAACAATTCATATAGGAACACGAAAACAATACTTCTATCAAACAAGTTTTCATGATTTTAATTTTTTTTCTTTTCAAAAAACAAAAAGCTATAACAAACATTCCCTAAATTTGGCAGTAGCTGAACAATACAATCAAATCTAAATTCCATCTCTGAGTAGTCTTGGGAAAATTGTTGATGCTATTTGCTAAGCAAGCCAAACATATTATCTCCATTAGTTTCTTTTCACTCCCAACAAATATGGAACGCAGAGAAGCTGTGAGCTTTGAGTATGTTGAAGTAGGCCTTGCTAGCTCAAACTGAGACCTGAAATCCATGTCCACTATCAACCTCACTGTTTCATCACCACCACCATTGTTGTCCTTCATCAAAGCATCTATATATTCATAATCACCTATAAATTCAAACACTTCGTGAACACAACACCACACGCATATCAGAAATGGGTCCTTACCAAAATCTACAAAGAGAGAGAGAGATGAGAGAGAGAAAAAGACCTGAAGGGCGACCAATGGTAGTAGGCCAGGAAGTTCTACAGAGAGAGGCTTCACAACCATCCCTAATAAGCCTCAAGACAATCCATGTTGATGCGAAGTCCAAAAACATGCAGCACCATTAATAGGTACCAAGGTATTATATCAATGAATGTTGTTGTCCAGCAAGCTAGCAGATTGGGTTATGATAACAGCACAAGTCCAAAGTAGTGGTTGGATTTCAGATTTGATAACAACACAAGTCCAAAAACACATTGACAACCCAGTTTTTTTATAAGTTTTTTCAGAGTTCTATAAGCAACTATTAAGTTTTTTATTATACTTTTTACCTAAACTCAATCAATGAATATCACAACCCAGTTTTTTATTATACTTTTTACTAAACCTTAATGAATGAATATCACAACCCAAGTCAACTCACATAATTATAAACTCTTTACTAGCAAGATTCTTATATGAAAGCATAGCCAAAGTGAATAATAAAAAAAAGAACTTGCAAATTGGCACTACAATCTAGATGCCATATATCCAAATTCCTCTCTATCAAGAGACCTAAATGGCTTATTGTAAGTAAGGGTGCACTACATCCTCTAAGCTAGGTTCTCTGCAAAACTCCGCAGAAATAAATTACAAAGTAGACTCTGAAAATCCTCAAACATGTCTATAAACTTTTACTACTTGCCTAGCCAAGTGACATCACTTGAAGCAATTCTATTGCAAAAGAAATAGTATCGCTCATGTTCAGTTTCAATCTATCAAAGGTTCACTACGCCAATTTAATTGATATATAGGCAACAATCAACAAACAAAACACAATAAACACAAATTAGAAAATATGGCCATCCACAATTGGCATTTGGCCTACTTGAAAAAAATTATAATGCTTTCTCTGTGTGAGGAAGTGTCTCAAGCTTGAGTCTCATTCAGGAAGAATTTTTTTAACCAATGTAGAGGAATTTATTTATTTATTTTAAAAAAAAAATGGACAGATGATACTCCAAGTTAATTTCACAAGCAAGAAATTAGGTGAATCATCAAGTTAATTGCTACTACTACTACTAGTACTTTAAAAGTAGAAATGATTGACAAAAGAAAAAGAAAAGAACATTTGAGGTATCTTTTAACATTGTAATGCATACTTACGAATTGGTTGAAATTGGAATTTGAGCTCTACAAATAATCGATTAATTCAACTAATACAAAAATGTTACATTTGAACTCGTTTAAACCATTCCACATAGTTATGAGGGCAATCCACAACAATTTTTTAATTCAAACCCTTTACTTTAACGAAAAGGTATGGAGTTCTCAAAGACTGCATTTCCTTTGTTCCAAAAAGGCCGGTCAACCAATAGTTGAGAAGATTTGTCATAGATATTCCCTACTGTATGAATCCACATGATCCTATCATGAATAACAGAATAGAATGAAAATTCAAATTCCAAATCCCCAACCCCTAGTGAGCCCATGCCCCCCTTGTTAGGCATTAGTGAAGTCAACTCAAACCATAAAAATTATAGTTATGCAATATAAATGGTGAAAATGGGCAATAAAAAGCATCATGTGAATAATTAGAACTGGCTAATTAAATAGATTAATCCACTTGGTAAATTTTAATTGCTAATTTGTTTAAGAGTTTGGCCTATTCACCCCCCTGTAGGCACAAACATAATTGTTTCCACAATTTTAGTGAATAACACTACAAGCGTAAATACATGTATATAGCATACAGAAAAAATAATGAGCATGTATGGCAAATAATTTTTAGCATTAACCCACAAATGTATTCCTTGCAGTCCACAAAGTCAACCAGAGCTGAACAACCAATTAAACTAACATGATTCAAAGGTTAGTGTAGTTTTAAAAAATTGTCATTTTTGAATCTTTTTTCTTTGAAATTTGAGTTTGTAAAGTAGATTTTGCCCAACATATACAGAAACAAAACAATTATAAGAGCTCAGTCAGTCACAACGAACCAAATTTATGAATTTAAAATTGAAAAACACCTAAGGATTAATTAAATAAATAACAGATCATAGTAAAAGGTGGGTTTTCAATCGTAATCAGAGAGTTAAGAAGAGAGAGAGGTGTTTTCAACCCTAATCACAGAGTGAAGAAGAGGGACATTTCACAGTAATTAGAGAGAGAAATCTTATATATATATATATATATATATATATATATGTATTTGTATATATCACAGTCATGAAATGTTACCTTTTGTTATGCAGATGAACGGAAAACAGGGGACGACTGTTCTTGGAGAGGTAGGCGATGTTCTACAAGCACCGATCTGCTACGATCAAAAAGCGGACGACTGTTCTTCTCGGCCACTAGAGAGGAGAGGAGAAGAAGAGAGAAGACTGTGAGAAGCGAGAGTGTGTTTAGGGCAACAAAGATAACGAGTATATATAATGGCAGTTTCATAAATATTCAAGTTTAGGAGGGACATTTAAGTCATTTAACCCCCAATCCTAACTGCATGCTTAAGTCGAAATCCTTAAGCACCCCATCACCAACTTTTGATATAAGTTGAAAAATAGCTTAGTTTAAGCTATAAGTTGGTAACTTAAGTTGTACCAAACACACTATTTCAACTTAAATTAAGTTAAAAGCTAAAATAATCAGCTTATAAGCCCTACCAAATAGGCCTTTTGTTTGGCGATCAAAATGGTCAAAAAGATAAAAAGATTTTTCGACCGCCACCATGTGTATTCACATCTGTAAAAGAAAAAGCTGCAACATTCAAATCAACGAGAATCATGCAGTTTTGTTTGGTGATCAAAATGGTCAAAAAGATAAAAAAAAAAGTAAGCCCCAATTTGGTTTTCTTATTCGGCTAAATAATTACATATAGACAAAAAAAATAATAATTAAAAAAATTAAAAAGTCAAACAAAAAAAATTGGCATTCACAAGTAAAAAGTAAAAAAAAGTCAAGCAAAAAAATCAAACAATTAAAAGTCTCAGACTAAAAAAGTCAAAAAAATTAAAAAGCCAACTAAAAAAGTCATTGCCAAATGAACCCTAAATTATAGCATCCGCATAAGTCTTAGCAAATTTTGAGTCAAATTATAATCTAAAATCTACTTTTATATTTTAGCTAGTATCTTTTTTTTTATATACACACTCCATCAAACTCTCAATTCTATTTCATTAAAATATTATTTTTTATTCTTTTACCTTTTTCAAACCAGTGCGCTAGAGTAGCAGAATCTGTAACGCCCTCAAAATAATACATATAAACACAACATTTGTGACACCCACAGACATAAGAGAATAAAGCATCTTTCCATTTATCAGAGTATTCATTACAAAAGTATTACACGTTGACAACAAAAGTAAATGCCCTACGGGCTTACAACTTTCCAAGTCAACATTTGGTTACAAAAAGAGAGTACTAACTCAAAGCACATTAAGCCCTTGGCTTGAATTTACATGTAATACCAAAAAGATAACAACAAAGATCTGTCAGCCTCTAAGCCTTCCAAGCTACGTCCTTGGAGGTGGCATATCACCTGAACCTGAAAAATGATGTCCCATATAGGGTGAGCCAACGCCCAGTAGAGATATGCTAAACATAATATGAATGATAACTAAAACATTAGCATTCGACAAATGTTTAACTCATATAAACAAACGTACATCTCTTTCCATTTCATTATCCAAACCAATTCATAGATATGGTTCTCTATTCATCCAGACAGTTCATAATGAGACTACAACTCATATAATTAACACTTCAACACTTCAAGTTCAAATGAGATTACAACTCATATTATCGTCATTTCAGTACTTCAATTCATCTACGTTATGCAAACGCAATCAGGATTTCGGGACTTTCACCCTGGACACTCTGGCCAACTTAGTTATCACTGGAGTCCTTCCCCTATCTCCTCCCAAATCCGATTTAGGAGTACATCCCCTATCTCCTCCCAAACAATATACATATACAATGTATTTAAACACTTATCATATACAATGATCAAGCAAAGCACATATTCAATGTGTTATTCCACCTGTCATATTCAATGACATATTCATATGATTAGTTTTAATTCACCTAATCATCATGCAGTGCCTACAACAATCAAGACTATCCTCCACCGATAGCCCAAAACATTTATTTCTAAACAGATAATAAATTCATCAAACAGATAAATTATCAACATTTTCAAAGGTGAGTGATTAATCAATCCAGCCCTACCATTCAAGCTCATAATTTCCCAATTTTATTATTTCCATAATAAATTCCACTTATTACACACGACCTGATTTAACCCAACGAAGGCATTTTCCTCATTTTTCTCAACATTGACCCAAAGGTTCAAATATCACCAATAAACATCAATGATTTCATCTGAAGACCCATATACACATGCATAGTTCAAAAGGACCAAAACCCCTCTTTACACATTTCAAACTTTGAAACCCTAACACCCAAAATTTCCCAACTTCAACATTAAATCAAAATGACTACATGTTTATGTCAAAGGCCATAAATATGAGTAGTTGTCCCTACCTCAAGTGAAGAGACCCAAAGGAGATGATAAACAAACTCGAAGGTGCTCCAAACCCACAACCTTTCGGATCAAAACAAAGGTCTTGAAAAGCTCTATCACTTTAATGAAGGCACAAGGGTTGGGTCTCACTAAACCAAGATCAAAATGTAGAGAGAGAGAGAGAGAGAGAGAGAGAGAGAGAGAGAGGAGCTCTCAAATTAGGGTTTAGGAAAGTTAGAGAGAGAGTGGAAAAAGTGATTCAAAAAAGGCTTCTCTCGGACTGATATACATCACAGTCCACTCGGGCGTGGAACGCCCTGCTTGAGTGTCCGACACAGACTCCCGCTCGAGCGTGAAAAGCGACGCTCGAGCGTCGAATGCACACTTCTAGAAGTTCTGCAGATGAAGGTCCCCGCTCGAGCGTGAAAGTGGACGCTCGAGCGTCCGATGTCCTGCAGGGAAAAAATACTGAAGACGGAATAATCCCACTCGAGCGGAGGTGCAAATGCAAAAGGGCACGCTCGAGCGTGAAGGCCAAAATCTGGGCATCAACTCTTGGTTTCTAAACACAACCAACATATTTCAAACCTACCCGACCCATCCCAAACTCAAGTACAAAGAATTTAAAGGACGGAGATGCGATAAAGACACAACACACATCCACGGAACCGAGACCGGAATACAATAAACAATGAAGGGAAAATCGGGATCGCTATAACCTCTCCCCCATAAAGAATTTCGTCTCCAAAATTAGATGAATAAGTTTCAAAAACATGATTTCTCAATTCTCAACAATATTATAATTCAATATTCCACATCTTGACCCATTACCGGTCATCCCATCTCTTTTCAAGAGGCAATTTACAATATAATTTAATATGCATTACCAACATGCTTTTCTTTGAAATTCAACAATTTCCAATGCCATATTCCAGCATTTCATAACATATTCAATGTTAATGATACATTTGTATTTCTACAACACATTCAACATATACAATGCTAAATTAAACTTCCATTTTCAAGGCATATTCAATAATACTTCCTTAAATCAAAACATATACAATGTTTCTAGTCTTCACCAAGAAATAAAATCCCCAATACATGGTTAAACATTAACAAACAAGTCTGGATATTTCCCTCGGACCTCCAAATTACGTTCCCAAGTGGCTTCCTCCACGCCGTGATGTTTCCACAAGACTTTCACCAAGGGTATCGTCTTGCCTCTTAAGACTTGATCCCACCTATCCATGACTCTTATCAACTCTCCTCATACGAGGCATCTTCATCTACTTCTAAGTCGGTCTAATCCAATACATGTGGCGGATCCGGCTCGTACTTTCGAAGCATACTAACATGAAACACGTCATGAACCCCAGACAACTGCGACAGTAAAGCTAAATGGCATGCAACCTCCCTAATAGGCTCAAGGATCTCAAAGGGACTAATAAACCGAGGGGACAACTTCCCGCTCTTCCCAAACCTCATTAAACCCTGCCTAGGTGATATTTTCAGAAAGACGTGATCACTCACCTCAAATGACAAAGGCCTCCTCCTACGGTCAGCATAACTCTTTTGGTGACTCTGGACTGTAACAAGCCTCTTACAGATAAGTTCAACTTTCTCCGTCGTTTCACACACTAACTCCGGGCCCAACAAAGGTGCATCACCCACCTCAGCCCAACACACTGGAGACCTACACGGTTGGCCATACAAGGCCACAAACGGTGCCATACCAATGCTCGATTGGAAACTATTGTTATAGCAAACTCCACTAAGGGCAAGTGCCTTTCCCATGACCCACTAAAGTCAAGGACACAGCCTCGAAGCATATCCTCAAGGATCTAAATAGCACACTCAGACTGCCCGTCAGTCTGAGGATGATAAGCCGTGCTAAAGGTCAATCTAGTGCCCAAGGCACTCTGCAAACTCTGCCACAACCTAGCAGTAAAACGTGGATCTCTATCTGAGACGATCGACACTGGGACACTGTGCAACCTCACTATGTCCCGAATATACAAGTCGGAAGGATGTCTACCGAATCTCTCACGCGCATAGGAATAAAGTGCACCGACTTAGTCAACCGGTCCACGACCACCCAAATAGCATCACTACCCCGCTGAGTCCTCGGAAGACCTACAACGAAGTCCATCATGACATGCTCCCACTTCTACTCGGCTATAGGCAAGGGTTGCAACAAACCCGCTAGCCTCTGATGCTCGGCCTTCACTTGCTAACAAGTAAGGCACTTAGACACAAACACTGCCACATCTTTCTTCATACCCCACCACCAAAACTGGCGACCCAAATCACGATACATTGTAGTGCCTCCCAGATGCACCGCAAAGCGTGAATGGTGGAACTCTTGGAGTACTTCCTCTTGGCAAGACTTTGGCACAAACAAGCGGTCTCGGTACCTTACACTCAGGTCGGGATACACAATCAAACCCATCCCAACCTTCCCACCGGAGATCTTCTCCCAGAAGGATTCTACCTCAAGGTCACTCATCTGTGCCTCTAACACTCGATTCACAAGTGTGGGTTGCGCTACTACAGAAAACAAGGTCGTAGACTCAACAGATTCACCCAGAAGCAAATCAAACTCGCCAAGTGCACCCAACATCTCCCATTCCTTGATGGCTATACAAGTTACATCGCTAATGGATTTCCTACTAAGGGCATCGGCCACAACATTGGCCTTTCCCGGATGATAATGCAATTTGAAGTCGTAATCCTCAATGAACTCCATCTACCTCCTCTACCTCAGATTCAAGTCTTTCTATGTAAACAGATACTTCAGACTCTTATGATCCAAGAACACCTCTAATCTCTCACCATACAGGTAGTGCCTCCAAATCTTCAAGGCAAAAATCACCGCCGCTAACTCTAGGTCATGTGTAGGATAGTTCTTCTCATGTGTTTTCAACTGACGTGAGCCATAGGCTACTATTTTCCCCTCTTGCATCAATACACAACCCAAACCCTCTCGTGAGGCATCACAACATACAGTATAACCAAAACCCCTCTCTGGAATAATTAAAACTGGAGCAGTGGTAAGTCTAACTTTAAGCTCTTGGAACGACTTTTCACAAGTCTCACTCCATACATACCTAACCCTTTCCGTGTCAATCTAGTCAACGACCAATCTAGCCTGGAGAAATCTTTTACAAACCTACAGTAATAACCGGCCAATCCCAGAAAACTACAGATCTCAAAAACACTCTTAGGCAGTGCCCAACCTTGCACTGCCTCTATCTTAGATGTATCAACAGACACTCCTTCCCCGGAGACTACATGGCCTAAGAACTTAACCTCTCTTAGCTAGAGCTCACACTTCCCAAACTTGGCATACAGCTTATGGGCTCCAAGAAACTCAAGCACCACTCTCAAGTGTTCCTCGTGCTCCTCCTCAGAATGTGAATAAATTAGAATGTTGTCTACGAAGACGACCACAAAACGATCTAAGAATTCTCGAAAGATCCAGTTCATCAAGTCCATAAACACTACCGGTGCATTGGCGAGCACAAAAGGCATCACCAGAAACTCATAATGGCCATACCGCATACAGAATGCTGTCTTCGGGACATCTTCCTCCCTGACCCTCAACTGGTAGTAACCCGATCTCAAATCTATCTTAGAGAAACAACGGGACCCTTTTAACTGATCAAACAAATCATCTATACGAGGCATAGGTATTTGTTCTTAACCGTAGCCCGATTTAATTTCTGGTAATCGATACAAAGTCTCAAGGCCCCATCTTTCTTTTTAGCAAAAAGGGCCGGTGCTTCCCATGACAAAGTACTGCTGTCAACTGAAATATACGAGGCTCGCTCAAGCGAAGGAGTGGTCGCTCGAGCGACCAGACACAAAGGATCCTCGCTCGAGCGTAGAAAGTCTCGCTTGAGCCAACAACTCAAAGCTTCAGGTCTGCAACCTAGAAGCACACTCGAGCGCAAGAATGCTCGCTCAAGCGAAGAAACCCAAACATACAACTCGCTCGCTTGAGCCAAGAAACGCAACTCTCAGGTCAAAATGAGACGCAGACGCACGCTCGAGCGCAAGACTTCTCGCTCGAGCCACCAGGCAAAAAACTCAACTCTCGCTCGAGCGAAGGAACCCTGGCTCACGCGAAGGAACTAAAACAAAGAGCTCGCTCGAGCGACAAAAACCTTGCTCGAGCGAAGAACCAAAATCCTTGGCAGCAACCATTGGTTTAAACTCACTAGCAACCTGAAACAAACCTGCCCAACACATCCTATAACTCAAATATAAGGAATTAAAGGATGACAACAAGATAAACACAATAACCAATACCACGAAACCTAAGTTCGGAATACTGTACATAAAGAGAAAAACCCGGGATCGCTATAACCTCCCCCCTTAAAGAATTTCGTCCCCGAAATTAGTCACAAGTTTTTAAAAAACATGATTTCTTAATTCTCAACAACATTACAATTCAATATTCCACATCCTGACCCATTACCGGTCATCTCATGTCTATTTAAGAGGCAATTTACAATATAACTCAATATGCATTAACAACATGCTTCTCTTTTGAAATTCAACAATTTCCAATGTACATGGTTCACAATTCCATAACATATTCAATGCCAATAATATATTTGCATTTCTAAAATAGTATTAACATGTGCAATATTAAAATAAACTTCCATTTCCATGGTATATCCAACCATTACAATACTTCCATAAACTCAAAACATATACAATGTTTCAAAACTTAAGACATATTCAATGCTCTTAGAGTTTATTAATACAACAAAATTCCCAATACATGGTTAAACATTAACAAAAAAGTCCGGATATTTTTCTCGGACCTCCAACTCACGTTCCCAAGTGGCTTCTTCCACTCTGTGATGTTTCCACAAAACCTTTACCAGGGGAATCCTCTTGCCTCGCAAGACTTGATCTCGCCTATCCAAGACCCACACCGATCTCTCATCATACGAGGCATCCTCGTCTACCTCTAAGTCGGTCCAATCCAATACATGTGACGGATCCGTCTCGTACTTCCGAAGCATACTAACATGAAACATGTCATGCACTCCGGACAACTGCGGCGGCAAAGCTAAATGGTAGGCAACCTCGCCAATCCTTTCAAGGATCTCGAAAGGGTCAATAAACCGAGGGGACAACTTCCCACTCTTCCCAAATCTCATCAAACCCCGCCTACGTGATATTTTCAAGAAGACATGATCACCCACCTCAAATATCAAAGGCCTCCTCCTACGGTCGGCATAACTCTTTCGGCGACTCTGGGCTGTAACGAGTCTCTTACGGATAAGCTCAACTTTCTCCGTCGTTTCCCTCACCAACTCCGAGCCCAACAAGGGTGCATCACCCACCTCGGCCTAACACACTGGAGACCTACACGGTTGGCCATACAAGGCGTCAAATGGTGCCATACCAATACTAGACTGGAAACTGTTGTTGTAGGCAAACTTTACCAAGGGCAAGTGCCTCTCCCACGACCCACTAAAGTCAAGGACACAACCTCGAAGCATATCCTCAAGGATCTGAATAGTATGCTCGAACTGCCCGTTAGTCTGAGGATGATAAGCTGTGCTAAAGATCAACCTAGTGCCCAAGGCACTCGGTAAACTCTGCCACAACCTAGCAGTAAAATGCGGATGTCTATCTGAGACGATCGTCACTGGGACCCCGTGCAACCTCACTATGTCCTGAATATACAAGTCGGCAAGATGATCTACTACATCTCTCACGCACATAGGGATAAAGTGCGCCGACTTAGACAATCGGTCTACAACCACCCAAATAGCATCACTACCCCGCTGAGTCCTCGGAAGAGCTACAACGAAGTCCATCATAACATGCTCCCATTTCCACTCGGCAATAGGCAAGGGTTGTAACAAACCCGTTGGCCTCTGATGTTCGGCCTTCACTTGCTGACAAGTAAGGCACTTAGACACAAAAACTGCCACATCTTTCTTCATACCCCGCCACCAAAACTGGCGACCCAAATCACGATACATCTTAGTGCCTCCCGGATGCACCACAAGGCGTGAATGGTGAAACTTTCGGAGTACCTCCTCTCGGCAAGACTCCGGCACAAACAAACGGTCTCGGTGCCTCACACTTAGGTCAGGATACACCGTCAAACCCTTCTCAACCTTCCCACTAAAGATCTTTTTCCGGAGGGATTCTACGTGAAGGTCACCTCTCTGTGCCTCTAACACTCGACTCACAAGTGTAGGCTGCGCAACAACAGAAAACAAGGCCGCAGCCTCAACGGATTTGCCCAGAAGCAAATCAAACTCCCCAAGAGCACCCAACATCTCCCACTCCCGGATGGCTATACAAGCTACATCACTAATGGATTTCCTACTAAGGGCATCGGCCACAACATTGGCCTTTCCCGGATGATAATGCAACTCGAAGTCGTAATCCTCAATAAACTCCCCATCCACCTCCTGTGCCTCAAGTTCAAGTCTTTCTGTGGAAACAGATACTTCAGACTCTTGTGATCTGAAAACACCTCGAATCTCACACCATAAAGGTAGTGCCTCCAAATCTTCAAGGCAAAAATCACAGCTGCTAACTCTAGGTCATGTGTAGGGTAATTCCTCTCATGCATTTTCAACTGCCGCGAGCCATAGGCTACCACTTTCCCCTCTTGCACTAACACACAACCCAAACCCTCTCTTGAAGCATCACAATACACTGCATAGCCCAAACCTCTCTCCAGAATAATCAAAACTGGAGCGGTAGTAAGTCTAACCTTAAGGTCCTGGAACGAATTTTCACAAGTCTTACTCCACACAAACTTGACCTCTTTCCGCGTCAAACTAGTCAACGACGAAGCTAGCCTGGAGAAATCCTTCACAAACCGGCGATAATACCTAGCTAATCCCAGAAAACTACGGATCTCAAAAACACTCTTAGGCTATGCCTAATCCTGCACTGCCTCTATCTTGGATGTGTCAACAGACACTCCTTCCCTGGAGACCACATGGCCTAAGAATTTAACCTCTCTTAGCCAGAACTCACACTTCCCGAACTTAGCATACAGCTTATGGGCTCTAAGCAACTCCAGCACCACTCTCAAGTGTTCCCCGTGCTCCTCCTCAAAAGGTGAATAAATCAGAATGTCGTCTACGATGACAACCACAAAACGATCTAAGAACTCCCGGAATATCCGGTTCATCAAGTCCATAACCACTGTCGGTGCATTGGTGAGCCTAAAAGGCATCACCTAAAACTCATAATGGCCATACCGCATACGGAATACTGTCTTCAGAATATCTTCCTCCCTGACCCTCAACTGATGGTAACCCGATCTCAAAGTCTATCTTAGAGAAACAACGGGACCTTTTCAACTGGTCAAACAAATCATCAATATGAGGCATAGGGTACTTGTTCTTAACCGTAGCCCGATTCAGTTTCCGGTAGTTGATTCAAAGTCTCAAAGCCTCTTCTTTCTTCTTAGGAAAGAGGGCCGGTGCTCCCTACGGCGAAACACTAGGGCGGACAAAACCCTTATCTAGCAATTCCTAGAGTTGAATCTTCAACTCACTCAACTCGGCTGGGGCAAAACGATACGGTGCCATAGAAATCGGCGCCATACCGGAATTATCAATAGAAAACTCCACCTCTCGATGGGGTGGCAAACTCACAAGATCCTCGGGAAAGACGTCAGAGTACTCACAAACCACTCTAGGCAACTCAATCTGGTTCTCATCACACTCACTACTCATAAAGCTAACGAGAAGACCACTAAGCTCACTCCGCCCTTGCGGATCATACACTAGTGGCAAAACACTACCAACCCGATCCCCCAAGAAATGGAAACAATCCCCGCTCAAGGTACATATAGTGATCCTCTGGCGGTAACAATCAATAACAGCCCGGTATGACGATAACCAGTCCATACCCAAAATCACATCAAAACTCGACATAGCCATAATTACAAAAGAAAATGGAATCCGGCGGTCGGCGACCTCTATATCACAGCCCCGACACCCTTGTTTCAAAATCAACTCACCCCCAACAGGTGATACAACACAAATAGGAGATGCTAACTACGCCAACTCCAACCCCAAAACAGATGCAAACACAGCAGATATAAAGGAATGGGATGCACCCGTATGAATCAACACATTGGCAACCGAGTTGCAAAACAAAAAGGTACCTCTCATAATAGATGGAGCCAGTACAAGATCCTGCGCGGTAACAGCATACACGCGCCCTGAAGGTCTCTGATCTACCTTTCACCCCTAGGAGCAAAAGACCACTGCACAGACTGGGACGACAAAGCTCCCTGATTGGACCTTGAGGCCTAAACTGACTGTGCGGGCTGAAAACTCTGCCTCGACCCAGATGCACCAGATGTGCCACTCAACTGCGGGCAAAACCTCTTCAGGTGCCCACCTGCCACACTGGTAACAAGAGAGCGGCTGACCTCTGCCCTGACTCTGGCTCTGAGGTCGACCTAAAGATGAAGCTGCTCTCTGTCTTCCTCACCTTTGCGGGCAAGCTGGAGACTTGTGGCCCAGTTGACCACACTTGTAACAAGTAATGTCTCCCTAGCTGCCTCTCCCAGAGCCTACACTTGGCACTAGAAAGGTAGATCTCATAAAAGCCCCTTGGGACTACAGAGGGTTAGAACTCCTCTGCCTCCTACCATCCCACTGGCCATCTTGACTCCTCTTGGAGCCCCTCATCCTCTCCTCCTCCTCCTCGTGCATAATAATCTCCATATGGGCCGCAGCATCCACAAGGCGCCCATACTCCCGAGTCATGGATCCCGCAACTCTAGTCTTAAGCCCGTGCCTCAGCTTCTTCTCGAACTCAAGACAATGATGTTCCTCGACCCCACAAGCTCAGGTGCAAACCTGGATAAACTGGTAAATGCGGCCTCAAACTCGGCCACAGGCATACCCAGCTGCTTGAGCTGACAAAACTGGTCCCTCAACTTCTCCCTAACAGCTGGACAAGAAAACTTCTCCTGAAAGGCAACAACGAAAGCCTCCTAAGTCCCTCCAATACGGCCCCTCACAAACTTCCACCACTCACCCACGTCTCCCTTTAGCTGGAAAGACGCCAAGGTCACCTTCAAAGCCCTGTCTTTGATGCCAATCATCTCAAACGTCTTCATCATCTGCTCAAGCCACTCATCAGCCTTCAATGGCTCCTTAGGATCCCCCACAAATTCGTCCGGATTGGACTAAAAAACTCCCTCCTCATAAAGGAAGGCCCTGCCTCAGTAACACAGGCTTGGACTTGATTCTCAGCTCTAAGAATGTCCATGGATTCCCTCAATGCTCCTGCCATCTCGCGCGCTAAGACGCCCATGGCCTGCTGACCTACTGGCTTGGCCACATTGGCCTGACCAATACCCTCCTACTGCACCGGAATCTCATCCGGTATAGGCATCTCCTACCTCCTAGGCCTACCTTGCCTACCACCACATCCTCGTCCTGACATCCTAATAAAGGTAACAAAGAACATTAGCACATTCACAAATGTACCGAAGCTATTTCACTCACGTCCTAAAACATTGGACAACAGTAATTCATTCCACGTAAGCACATAATCACATAAGCACTTATGAATTTTCATTTTTGGATAATGACAGTCCCGAGGCGTTGCTAGAGTTCCGATTAGAAGCAGCATTGATCAAGTGCTTTTCCAACAAGACTCCTAGAAACCCAAGGATCCAATCAACATCCTAGAAATTAAATCCCATACCCATATAGTCACATAAGCATGTGTAGGCGCGCCCGCGGAGGGCCTCGTGCTACTACAGTTCGGACCTGCGATTTTTGTTTGTCGCGGTTCTTAATCTGAACCAAAGAGTCCAAATCTGGCAAATCATTTTGAGAAACAGATTTTTGAAAAAGTAGTGCCAAACATGGACTGCTTTGCCAGATACAGAGTCGCCACCTAAATATTTTAAAAATGGGGAAATTTAGGAAACCCTGACTCGGTGCCGAAGGCCACATGTCCGTCATCACCGGAGTTGTCTCGGCTCGGGAGCTTGGGTACGATCGGGGAAGGTCAGCTATGAGCACCCCCTTTCGCCCGGTCCGAAGACCGGCCTCTACTAACCATGATATCCGATTTTGAAAACGTTATGTGTTCTTATTCCATTTATTAGCCTAGAATTACTATGTTATGCGCGCAACAAACAAGTATAGACTAGATTGCCTAATTTGGAAAGAAACATTGCATATCCGTTTGTTTTGAAAATGCTTTGGAATTTGCTACTCGCAAGTAGGCTAAAACACGGATTTCAATGAGTTTTTCCAACTCAAACAATCCAACCTTCACCCACAGGCATTTCAAGTAGTTTATCATATAAGCATTTAGCCGCATGGCAAGCATACTATCATGGCAACATTCACACGCATGCGGGATGCTAAAGCATAAATACTTACATCGTACTCCGTGCCAAAACAGTAAACTAGTTAGCAAACATGCGTGTCCTAGTTCATGTTAAATTGCCTAATGCAACACATACAGGATGCAATTAAATAGGCTCGGCTAATCTAAGCATGGCATATGAAATGCGATCAACTATCACATATTCAATTTTTTTGAATTGAAGTACAAATGCAGTTAGCATGATGTACCGAGCCTAATGCATGCAATACAAATGCATGGATGCACACATGCATAGCATAAGGTATGCTAATTTTAAAGATGCCCTAATCTACCATCATAAGCAGGTAAATAAAAGGGAAGAAAGAAGTGGGGATTGGAAGACATACACACCACCCACACACACTTATTACAGATTTGCCCTCGCTCGGAGGGACCAAATAAATATTACAAATTAATTAACTACGCAAGCTAATTAAATATTACAAATTGCCTAATCAACTAAGCAAATTAACTAAAACTAAGAAAACAGGAAAATCGCCTCGGGGAACGCGCCACCATGCATAGGCTGCCTCTGTTTTCCTTTCTTCACTCCTCTGGAGGCTGCCAAAACCTCAGGGCTGCTTCCTTGGATGCTGAGAGACATCACCGGCTGCATGGAATTTCCACCGGCAGTGTGGTGGTGGCCACCGGCACAAAGTGAAGCTGTCGGCAGAGAAATTATTGCCGGTCGGCACCTTACACTGCCGGTCGGCAGAGTGTTCCTGCAGAATCTGCAAATGACAGCAACAGAGGGCAAGGCAAAGCATGGCAGCACAATTCAAGGCATATATGCACCATCCATGTCCCTTATCATGATAATGACTCAAAGGGGCATGTGCCTCGATTCTCGGACCACCAATCACGCATTTCCATGCATGATGGCCCAAAGAACCAAGTATGCAACTTTGATTTCAAATGCATGCAAACCAAATCAAACCAAACAAGGCCCAATTCCTATTACCAATTCAAGGAACAAGGCATGCATGCAAGATGCAATGCAACCTAAGCATGCAAGCTAAGGATGCAACATGGCATGGCGATACACTTATGCAAGCATGCAAACAAACATGAGGCAATGCTAACCAATGCAAAGGTGGTTTAAAGCATGATTTTAGGCAGCTCCAATAAGGCCTAAAACAAGGGCCAAAGTGCTATAATGAGGGACCAAATACACATGCACACATACACATGTTGAAAGGCTAACACTTAAGCACAAATTGAACAACCCTCAAACACATTTGAAAGAGGGAATCATGGACTAATTAGCATGCAACATAAGCATTGAAATCATGCTAAAACATGGTGCCAAACCAAGCAATAAATCAAGCCATGCATGCAACAAATGGCCCAAATGCTCAAAGCAAACCAATAGAGTATTGAACTACACTTAGCAAGACCAAACATGGCATGAACTCATTGACCAAAAACAGAGTTTTGGGACATTAATACAAGGCCTAAGGACCACTTAGATGGCATCCAAATGACTCAAAAACAAAGGCATGCATAAACACCAAAACATGGAGCATTGCTACACAAGCTTATGAGGCATTAAAGATGCATCCAAGGTAAACACATAGGCATGAAAATGGGACTTAAATAACATATAAGGTGACCCCAAATCACCAAATCAATGCAAAGATGTCATGTTATACATTCATATGCTCAAGGCCAACAAGCCCAAATACAAAGGAGCTATACCAAGCATGCCAAAATCAACCCAAACACCTATGGACAGACCTAAAACATGTCAAGATAAGCACAAAATCTTCACAAATGTAAGCCTAAAACATGCTAGAAACAAAGGCACACAACCTAAGACATGTTAAGGCATAACAAGGCATTACATGGCAACTATGCTAAGCATGCATGGAGTACCAAAACCAAGTAAAAACAGAGGCATAACATGACATATTAAGCATAAAAAGCAGCCAAGTCATGGTCAATACACCCTCAAACATAATGCTCTCTCAAGAGGCCAAAACATGCCCTTTTCAAGGACAACAAGGAGAGGGGGTGGCCCTCTCCTTCTTGGGACTTCAAGGCATCACCTTCACCACTGAAATCCCTCAAGATTTCAGTGGTGAAGAGACCCCAACACCAAAATCCCGGAGTTCACACAAAAGGGCACAAAACGAGGCCTTTCAAGGCCTAAGGGTATTCAAACTTACCCAAACCACAAAACACTCTTAACAAAAAACCAAGAGGGCTTAAAAACAGAACTTTTTTGTATTATACACTAAGCTCAAAAACGAATTTTAGATAGGTAGAAATACAATGCAAAAATGGGGTAAAAAGGGGTGAGATTCTTACCCTTGAAGCCTTCTTCAACAATGATGCTCCAATGGCCTTCCTTAGCTTGAATCCAACACCAAAACCTCAAAATCAGTCCTTTAGAACCTCAGTTCCAAGAGGAAGGTGAAACACTAGGTGCTTGTGTGCAATAGTATGGACTAAAACACACACAAGAGCACAAAAGAGAGGGAAAGAGAGATAGAATGTGTATCTAACCCTAACCCTAGAACTCAAACCCTAACAATGGCTGTCTAAGCTCTCAAAATATCTTAAGTGTCTAACCTCCTAAGCCAAGAGACCAACCCCTCCCTTTATGGCACTTCTTGTCTTGTAAAGCTTACAAGACAAGCTTCATAAGAAGGAGATCCCTCCATACACGTGTATGGAGGGGAGCAAAAAGCAAGACAACTATCTTAAAATATCTGCAAAAGCAGATGCACAGTAGTCGGCCGGCCAAAAATGCCATCTTGGCCAAAAAGAGTGCCGGCCGGCACTAAAAAGTGCTGACCGGCAACAAATAGTGCCGGCCGGCAATATACATTGCCGGCGGCAGAAAAAACCAGCCAGTGGCCTCTAGCCACTGCCGGTGGTGGGTGGGGATGGTCTACAAGCCCTACCCTGCCTCTCAAAGGCAAAACACAAGTGTTTGGTGCAAAGCCAGACACTAGACAGTCAAGTTCGGAGATCCTGAGGCAAGGCGCGCGAGCCGAGACCTCCGGGAACTCCAAACGAACACAAACATGGATAATCACCGAGTGTTCAAACGGTGACGTCCAAGTCTTGAGGACGGTCAAAAATGGGGCGTCTACAGTTGCCCCTCTTTGACAGAACTCGAAAGTCATAACAATGACGGGAGTGAATGTCAAAGCCCAGAGACGACCCATTTTTGACAAGGCCGAAGACTTAGACAAACATGCATGACAATCAAGATATGCGCCCGAAGGCAGGGGCAAAATGCAAGACAATGCACGAAGCCGAGCATAACTTATGATCATGCAAAGAAAGCTGTAACGAAGCATACATGCGACAGTTTTAAGCTAGCATACACCAAACTACACTACAATGCAGAAAGGATGTAAGAGAATTATGCAATTCTCAATACGTCTCACTCGGGAGATACAATACCTGTGCGGCTCGTCTGGTTGCACCAGCCTCAAATGAACCGTACATACAATATCGTGCCTGAAAAGAAAACAAACTTAACAGGTACAATATCGTTAGCAACATGCATGACAATGCAAAATAGATGCAAAACGGATGCAAAACGGTATGCAATATATACAAAATAATGTATAAACAATGCAAATGAAGATGCAATGTAATTGAAACAATGCAAGCTACATGCAAAGCAGTTGAATCACGATCCAATCACGAGCGGTTCGAAACCATACCTATGTCAAATAGATTGATGGAGATAACAAGTCTGTCTACCATAGAACGGTCAACTGAACTATGATCATTGTAGACAGACGCAAGAACAAGTATTGGGTGGAATTGACATAAGTGGGGAAATGACCCGTTGGAGAAAGGACTACGATCCTAATGCCGGATGCGAAAATTACACTACAATGTAATATATATGGATATGCTAGAAAGATGGCAATGGATATGGCACGCAGGCCAAACCAAATCTTGCCTAGGAAAGGTATGTACGCATACAGGCCATGTGTAACACAGAAAAGGTGCCGCAACCCTCAACCAACATGTCAGCGTGGAATCGGCGCGATACACATGCAGAACTGTGTTTTAACATGAAAAGTAAGGGCACATACCGGACCAAGCTCAACCTGGAAAGGCGCAAGCCATAGGCGGAAGGCGATGCAATGAATGCATGTAAGCTACAATGCAATATGTACAAATATGCAATGGAATGGATATGGATACAATGGATATGGCATGCAAGCCAAACCAAATCTTGCCTAGGAAAGGCATGTACACGTACGAGCCATGTGTAACACAGAAAAGGTGCCGCAACCCTCAACCAACATATCAGCGTGGAATCGGCGCGATACACATGCAGAACTGTGTTTTAACATGATCAGTAAGGGCACATACCAGACCAAGCTCAACCTAGAAAGGCGCAAGCCATAGGGGGAAGGCGATGCAATGAATGCATGCAAACTACAATGCAAATGCATGACAATGCACTATGATTGTTTTTTTTTGTTTTTTTGAGATGCACATGATGCAAGTGCGACGCGTATGCTATACAGAATGTAAGACGATACAAATGAGCCATGCATGCCTCATAAGATGCAAAAATTATATGAAAGAAGATTTTGACAATTGGACTTATACGCTACGCGAAGCCGGTTTGTGTTCAAAACAATGCAATGTACCTACAAGTACAAGCGAGGTGCGCAAGATAGCGCGAGTGAAATACAATACACAAAACAGTGTGACGGTTTGAAATGCACAAAACAGTGCGACGATTTGAAATGCACAAAACAGTGCGACGATTTGAAATGCACAAAACAGTGCGACAGTTTGAAATGCACAAAACAGTGCGACGATTTGAAATGCACAAAACAGTGCGCCGATTTGAAATGCACAAAACAGTGCGACGATTTGAAATGCACAAAACAGTGCGACGGTTTGAAATGCACAAAACAGTGCGACGGTTTGAAATGCACAAAACAGTGCGACGATTTGAAATGCACAAAACAGTGCGATGATTTGAAATGCACAAAACAGTGCGACGATTTGAAATGCACAAAACAGTGCGATGATTTGAAATGCACAAAACAGTGCGATGATTTGAAATGCACAAAACAGTGCGATTGATTGAAATGCACAAAACAGTGCGATTGATATGCGATACACATGGGGCAACTTTTGGACCTTGTAAAAGTCAAAAGGATACGAAAAGGATACACCTTGTATGAATTGGAGTGCCACACACGGAAACCGCAGTCCGAAGTCAAAACGGAGGCCGGTTGAGCATCGGAGATGCTCTTTCTTGCACTTTCTTGAGCTATGAAGACCAAAAACTTCTCATATGGCGTAAACAAGGTTGTGGGAACACCACCGGCCGGAAGGGGAGGCCACCGGCTGAAAAATCAATCCATCGGCACAAAATACTGCCGGCCGGCACAAAATATTGCCGACCGGCAAACAGTTGCTGAGTCGGGGCAGATTCGACTTTTCACTTTGGGTGTTTTAAAATAGGGTTTCAAAACCCTATTTTCTCATTCCTCTTCCGCCGAAATCCTTCACACTCTCTCTAGAGCGTTTTCCTCTCCTCGTTTCTCCGTTTCTTCGCATTCTACGCCCGTTTCGTCGTCGGATTCGCGATTTTCTTCGCGTTTCGGACATTTTCCACCGATTGCATTTTTGTTTCGGTGCCTCGTTTGGCGTTCTCGCCTTTTCGGGGTTTGTTCCCCTTGCTTCCCTCTTCATTTCTGTGCCTTTTCACATTCCGTCCATTTCCGAGCCTCTCGGGAGTTGACTTTTCAGTTGACTCTTCGTATTCCGGCCCGGTTTTCCTTCCTCCGGCCATTTTCTCATCATTTTCGATATGGCGGACGACATTCCACGTGGCGGGACTCCCCCGGACCACGAGATGGATCCTAGGGTCGAGATCCTACCGTTGAGCGAGCGCCCGTTCGACCCGGCGACCTACCGACTGGCGATCCATGCTTTGCCCCCCGACAGCCTGCGTCAGTTCCGGAGCTTCGAGAGGCACGTGGCGCCTGAGCTATTGCTGCGCGAGCCTACCTCCCACCTTTCCTTCGGCACTTCCGAGGTAACTCTCTTTCTTCTGCTTTACTTTCCGCAATGTAGGATACAAAACTGTCATAGTTAGTTGTACTCTTTAACTGCTTGAATTTGACATGCTGTAGATTGTAGTTGACTGTAAACATACATACAACTGATATCTGCTTGAGACTGACACATGCACACACACTGCACTAGCCCCGGATCACTCAAACACACGGCGCACACTGTATTTCATTGCAAACACATCGGTACCCGGTATTTTTCTGAATCTGTTAAATTTGCACACAATGCTATATCTGTTCTGAAACACCCAAACACGCTGACACATCACACGTATTTCACTGTAAGCACACCGGCACCCGGTATTTGCCTGAATCTGACAAACTTGCACACATGCTTCATCTGCTTTTTCAAAACTGCATTTTGAATGTTGTCTTGCAATTGTTATTTTCTGTTTACAGGAGGGTTCCCATACCATTCGCGGGTATGGGAATACTGGTGCTCAGGAGTGGTACGATGAGCTCCCTGATGCAGTCTGACGCATCGTGGATCGAGCGGGTTTCGGCGCCTTCTGCCGAGGACTCTCTAGGCTCTCCACTTGCAGGCCTCTCCTTGCCGCTTTGGCGGAGAGGTGGTGGGACACCACGGATTCTTTTCACTTTTCCGCTGCAGGGGACATGACGATGACCCCTTACGATTTCTCGATGCTCACTGGCATCGGGGTAGGGGGGGATCCGATCCCTTTTGACATCGATATGGATGAGTGGACCGCCGCTCAGGTCCATCTACTGGGGGAGGCCCCACCTCTTGCTCGTCCAGGCTTCGTGCGGTCCTCCTGGTTCGAGGTACAGTTTCGGGTTCAGCCCGTGTTGGAGGAGGAGGCGCAGATGACCCAGGAGGACGTGGAGAGGTATGCTCACGGCTTCCTCATGTTCCTGTTCAGGACTACCATCTTCGCCGATCGGGCGAACACCGTGCCTCTCTGTCTTCTCAGCGCACTGGTGGACGTCCGGGACATCCTGCACTATGACTGGGGTGGCGCCGCTCTGGCCACCCTCTATGGATACATGAGCTCGGCTTCTCGCGGTAGCGGCCAGCTGCTTGGAGGCTACTGGTGGGCTTGGGAGGTACACTTCTTCTCCGTTTTTCATTTCTGCCCTATACTTTCTGTACTCTGTACACTGTACACACTGTAGTCTGTTTCATACTCGCTGTATACTGTACACACGGCACACACATACATTCTGCTTCACACTGACTGTACACTGCTCACACTGTACACTGCACACAATACACTGCACAACACACGGCTTTGCCATTTCTGCTTTATTCTGTATATTCTGCTTTTTTTGATAAATGCACTGGTATTTACCTTGTCGCTGTGGGTTTATGCCTACTTTCCTAGGCTTGCCCCCGTACCAGTCACAGAGACTCCCCTGGTCGTCCCCTTCTCACAGCGCTTTGACGGGAGATGCACTCGGCGGCCGCGAGAGACTTTCGGGTTTTTCCGCCAGTACTTCGACACCATTACCCCGGCCGAGGTATGTTTTACTTGCAGTTCATTTAAGCTTCGCTTTCCCACTACATATTTCAATAACAGTAGATAACAATCTGTCTGTCACTTTTAGATCACTTGGCGGCCATGGGCTCTGTTGCCAGCTGTGACTCGAGATCGGTTTGCCGGTGCCGATGAGACCTCTCATTTCCTGGTCTTGCTGGAGGGCCCGGTCTGTCGGGCTTGGTACCTGGGGGAGCGTTTCCTACGCCAGACCCTGGGGTTACCTGAGCAAATAGTCCCGTTCACCCTGCTGCGGATATGAGGGAGACCGAGAGGCTCACCAGCGAGCAGATGGATGACTACACCATTGGCTGGGAGGAGACCGGCTTCAGAGGCACCGGAGACTATCGGGAATACGTGCAGACGTACCTGATGCGACCTCTGAGCGGCCGTCGAGCAGAGGGGGCCAGGCCTGTGGCATCGGCAGCTGGGGCCGGAGCGGGAGTTGGAGTAGGGGCTGCGAGGAGGGCCCGAGTTCGTGGCAGGGGCGGAGTTCAGGGAGGACGGGGGACTGGCTGCTCGCCCTGCCTGCTGTACTGACTTTCCAGGGGCAGGGTGGGTCGACCTATCAGATCCCCTTCGCCCCTCCGCCAGCTGATCCCGAGTTCGTCGGTGTCCCCGACTTACCTCCGGTATGTATTACTGCACTTTTGTATAGTCATTCATTCAGTTTATTTGATATTCCACAGGATACTGATGCATCTAATACTTTTGCAGGCTTCTTCTGAGTATACCCGTCAGTCGTTGGCGATGAATGCCTCGATGATGGGGATGCTTCAGCGGACATTTGACCTCCTAGCCCTCTACAGCATACCGGTATGTCCTTCTGACACTGGCCTCAACCATTCATACACTGCTTCACATAATCTGATGCACGGCACAACACCTGATACACTGATCTCAGAGTATCTGATACACTGCATACACTGCATTCCGCACTGTACTCTGCACTGATAAACTGTTCACGGCATTCTCATACTGTACTCATACACTGCATTCTGCACTGTTAAACTGCTCACGGCATACACACACTGTACTCATACACTGCATTCTGCACTGATAAACTGTCTACAGTATACTGATGCATTTCCCTTTTTATGTACTTTTTCAGCCTCCTTTCCAGATTCCTGTGGCAGGAGGTGCTCCAGCTGACCTTCCGTCCTGCCTCGAGGGAGAGATGAGGAGGACCGAGTATTCCCCCGCTCCAAGGCGGGGCGCATTCATGTCGGGAGCAGATCGCGAGCTCCAGTCCCGGATGATGATGACGAGGAGTCAGAGGCGGAGTCCGAGTCATCGGAGGAGGAGACCGGAGGCGGTTCTAGCTCAGGCTCTGACGATGATGCTGATGATGCCCCTGGACCCTCGTCCAGGAAGAGGACCAGGACAGACTGACGGCCCTTGGAGTGCTCGACACAGATGCGGATTTTTGTCATTTTTCTTCTTTCTTGTACTTTTCCTCTTTTCCTTGATAGTTAGATTACCTTGTACTGCCGCAGGCAGATTTTGTTTTCTTCAAAACTTTGTACTTGAAAGATTATGAAATGAGCAGATTTTTGCTTAAAAAGTGTTACATTTACATATCTCATGTATTGCATCGCATTCCACCATGTTACACCTCAATGTAAATGAAATTGATTGGTTATCTGAAAATTGAACATTTGCACTTGTAATAATCAGATAACTAAA
This sequence comes from Camellia sinensis, assembly GCF_055761805.1. Classification (NCBI taxonomy): domain Eukaryota; kingdom Viridiplantae; phylum Streptophyta; class Magnoliopsida; order Ericales; family Theaceae; genus Camellia; species Camellia sinensis. The sequence continues at coordinate 38,545,855 of NC_138961.1, read as the reverse complement.
CAGCCAAGAGCAAAATAACCCTAAGCAATCCAATGCCTGATTCTTGGACACACAACCTTTACTCTGTTGGGGATTAATCTGCATATAGCCCATAACACAACATTCGGTTCATTCTGCACACAGTAAATTCTGAACAAAACAGCCCAATCTGACAAGATGGAGCTCAAAGATGGAACCGGTTGGAGTCAAAACACATTCAAATGTAGAGAATGGCACAGCATTCCGAGTGTAAATGATTTTTGAAATCGAACGAGGGTTTTTCAAACCGGGATATCGAGCCTACAACTGAACACAGCGGGGAAGACTCAAATATAGGTACACGGCCTAACACAACGAGACACGCTCGAAAAAGACCTAAAACAAAAGTTGAGGTAAACAAAACCGAAGACACGACATACAGACACGCTAACGAAGACGGGGGACCTCAGATCACGAGGAGCCAGTTTCTCTAGGCATTGTTTCCCACCCTTTCTGATTTGTGATTCTCACATCACTCGGCTCTCGAGCTCGGATTTTCTCTCAAAACCCTTTTCCTCACTTTTCTCTCAACTTACACCTCTCTATTCTTCATTTTCTCATTTTTCATCCCTCCCCGGGGTGATTGATGGATAAATAGAACGGTGTGGGTTCATGCTCAACACCGTTAGCTCACGGCCATTTCTTCTGACGGGTAGAGCGCTCTTCTGGCAAGTACGTCGATGACGGGGGAAAGACAGAACGCCTGGCTCAACTGTGCCCCTAGTTCATCATTTTAACCATTCTTTGTTTTTGCTTTCTACTAAAACAATTCTGATCAAAATGAGAGTCGGATTAACGTACTTGTTCGATTTTTGATTTGAAAAGCATGCAAGTCAGGCAGCAGGCACTGAAAATTTTCCTTTTTGGGTCCAAGATAATGGTCCAGTTTTGGAAAATGGGATAGTTTTCGAGAAAATAGTCAACCTTAGTAAAAATTTTCAAAAAGCTATTTTTCAAACAGCTGATGCTCAACAAGCATGGAACTTACTCTTCGAGATGCGCAACCTCGGATCGGAGGCAATGGAAAATTGCCCCTGGTTCGAAAAAAGGGGGGGAGGCAACGGAAAGTTGCCCCTGGTTTGAATGGCGTCTCACGCCGGCTCGCGGCAATGGAAAGTTGCCCCTTGTTTGGGGATGGTGCCGCAGCAATTCGCAGACAGTCTTCATTGGCGGTGGTCGAACTCTCGGACACAGAGATGACGAAGACGGTCACAACACATATATGGACACAATCACCTTTGGAGGGTGTTGGCGGCTAGACTTTGGGATGAAATCGAAACCATTGCATGGACTGAGACGCTATGAAAGCGTTGGGGGCTGGACTTCATGATGAAGTTGCCTACGTATCCCAAACATGGGAATCAAACCTCACGTAGTTCCGGTTAAGGTACACTCAGGTATTTTAACCTTCACTTTTCAGGCTCTAATTTTGCCAAGGTGCCCGATGCGGGTTTTCGACCTTGCGAGCTTCTTTTCATTTTCTATTTCTTTTTCTCTTTCTTTTTTTCTCTTCTTTTTTTTTCACCTTTTCTTTTTTCATTTCTTTTCTTTTCTTCTTTTTTTTTTTTATTTTTGCTTCTTCTTTTTTTTCTTTTTCTTGTATTTTTCTCTTGCTCTAACTTTTGCCTGGGCCGCCCTTCCGGGTTTTCGGCCCAGCGAGCCTCTCAAAGGGTAAAAGTGTAGCAAGTCCATGCCAAATGGTTTTTTTGAATTGAAGCCTCTCTGTATCTAAGAGAATGGCTGTTGCAATGATTTATAGGAGAATCCATCTCGGTTGCTCCACGAGCTTCTTCCGGCGAGATCTACTCCTTCTGATTCGGCTTTGATGCTTCTTGGTCGAAGGCTACTTCAAAACTGGCCACACGGGCCTTCTCTGACAGTCGGCTGTTGAACTTTCTGAACGTTTTGAACGGGTTCAAAGTCAGAAAACAAACGGGTTGAATCTTGAGGTTGAGAGCGATCCTAGGCTGCGCAATCTCAAGAGCGATTCCACACAGGTCTTCGCAGGGCCGCGTAAAACATTTGTTTTTGAAAGTTTTTAAGAAAACGACAAATCGCTCGCGCCGAAGATAGTGTGGAACCAATCTGGATCAAGCCAGGATCCTTCTCAGTACTCACGCCGACAAGCATGGTTTCATTCATAAAAAGGCTTAGCACGCCTCTCTTTCTCTCAAAATGATCAAAATCTCGCAAAACCCGAGGAATTCCTTCCTCTTCGTTTTTATCACCGCAGTGTTCAAAAGGTTTTTTTTTTTTTGAAAAAACTTAGGTTAATGCGATGAGTTTGGCGCGCAGGAGAGCAGGCGAGATGTACTGTCAGCCCAATCAAATTCTCTGGCACTTATGCTGAAAGCGAGCATGAAGTTGAGATAGCAACAGCTGTTTCATTCGGATTTGTTGGTGCAACTGGCCCCTCGGCAGAAACAGACTCAAAACAAAAACAGATAATTACAAAACAAAACGGTGTTCGGGACAACAACCCCAGAATCACCTGGTATTATATACAAAGGGGACTGACACGATACAACAAGACAGACCCTTAAGCAAAAAGACTGACTCAAGACAAAGAGACAGACTCAAAACAAAAGACTGACTCGATATCCAAGCCAGGATTTACAAAACTCGGTTTCACCGATGCTCAAAAATGCGTGCCAGACGCTACATCCAAAATATACCAAATGTCGCCCGCAGGCGGTTCACTTTACATACTCGCAGTATCTGAGCTCTCGAAATCCAACAACTGGGTGGTAACGGACTTGGCTGAGGTAGGTGGGAGGATAACCTTGTTGTCGATTAAATCTTGCACTTCATGACGAAGGCGGGAACAACCATCGGTACTGTGACCGGACTGTTGGTGGTACGCGCAGTACAAGGTAGCATCATGCGTGGCGGGGAGATTCTTCTGGAGTGGCCGAGGCTCCAAAGGTTTAAGATGCCCATTCTTCGCCAATATTAGTAATGCCCTAGACAAAGGCATGTAGAGGTCGTGAAAGACCCTGCGCCCTCGGGGCAGGTACTTTGAAGTTTGAGGATTCTTGCCAGATGCGCTAGCGAAAGGGTCGGCTGGCGCTGCCTTGGCTTTTTGACCCTTTCCTGGTGCAGGGTTGGGAACGACAGGAATTGTCTGGGCATGACGGGGCCCATCCCGATTTTCTGCCTGGCTTGAACTGCCTTTGATTGGAGTGGGGAAAGCATCATCCACAACTTTGGTCACGATCGTAGATGTTTGTTGCTTGTTCATTCCTCTGACTTTCAGAGCCTCGACTGCCCACAGCAGTTGTTCAATAGGATCGGCGTCTACCTTTGCCTTGTCTTTTCCTCTGGTCTCAGCCTGATCAAGGGTCTAGGTCGGTGCTGGTATGTCGCGGCTGTAGCTGGAAGCCACCTCTGGCTGGCTGAGCTCTATCACAATCCGCCCCAGCAGCGGAGGCTCCTATGGTATGAAATTTCTGGCATACGGCGCCGCTGGCGGTGAAGCCGACATTCCATAGGCTAGATCGGCCACGGACCTCTGGAGGTCACCTATCATTCCCATCAATTCAAAGGTGGTGGGCTCACGAGCCTGGTATAACTGGGGAGCCCAGACCGGGTGCACAACGGGCGACCTGGGTGGGTGTGACATATTGATGCTGGCCTCACTCTGCGGAGCGGTCCCCTGCTCCAATGCGGCCATCATAACCACAATTTCTTCTGAATTTTGTGCCGCCATAAATCCTGCCTCAACAAGGGGAGACACTGGCTATTCTGTATCAGCTCTGCAACTCTTTGAACTGAAAGGAAAAACAGACAGCATTTCAGCCCAAACTGATCGAACACGGGTGTAGCCAAACAACTGTACCCTACTGCTGATCACTGTTCCCAGAAATCACTGTCCCCCAAAACTGAACCCGATACCCGCAGATAACTGATTCTCATAACTGATACTGATGCTGGTGTCCTCAGGTTTGATACTCAAACTTGCAAACTGACATGTACTTTCCCTGTAGAAATACATTCTAAAAGCATATAGCAAGTAAAGAGAACCAAAACACCCCTATATTGGGGTAGGGTTTCCCTGTCCTATTTTGTCAGGAGCTAGGGTTTCACTACACACACAGCGGTTTTCAAACAACCTAACATCGGGTAAGCAACCTGTCCTAGTTTGGAATGGTCACTATGGATCCGGATATGCACTAGGTCGAATGGTCGAAAAGGGTGCCTCGGTAAAAACCGGGGTTTGTGTTCCTATGCTGTCAGAGCCCATAGCCGGTCAGCCTTATGGACATGTCTTGACAAGACAAGCCTCCGGCAAACCGTTCAGGAATGGCAGATGGCAAACACTGTGTTCCTAGGCGCACCAATGCACATGCAATGCAAAGAAACACATAAATGAAATCAAAATAAGATATCATGAGTTCGAGTCAAGCTCTCTAAAACTCCCCAGCAGAGTCGCCAGAAACTGTAGGCGCGCCCGCGGAGGGCCTCGTGCTACTACAGTTCGGACTCGCGATTTTTGTTGTCGCGGTTCTTAATCTGAACCAAAGAGTCCAAATCTGGCAAATCGTTTTGAGAAACAGATTTTTGAAAAAGTAGTGCCAAACATGGACTGCTTTGCCAGATACAGAGTCGCCACCTAAATATTTTAAAAATGGGGAAATTTAGGAAACCCTGACTCGGTGCCGAAGGCCACATGTCCGTCATCACCGGAGTTGTCTCGACTCGGGAGCTTGGGTACGATCGGGGAAGGTCAGCTATGAGCACCCCCTTTCGCCCGGTCCGAAGACCGGCCTCTACTAACCATGATATCCGATTTTGAAAACATTATGTGTTCTTATTCCATTTATTAGCCTAGAATTACTATGTTATGCGCGTAGCAAACAAGTATAGACTAGATTGCCTAATTTGGAAAGAAACATTGCATATCCGTTTGTTTTGAAAATGCTTTGGAATTTGCTACTCGCAAGTAGGCTAAAACACGGATTTCAATGAGTTTTTCCAACTCAAACAATCCAACCTTCACCCACAGGCATTTCAAGCAGTTTATCATATAAGCATTTAGCCGCATGGCAAGCATACTGTCATGGCAACATTCACACGCATGTGGGATGCTAAAGCATAAATACTTACATCGTTCTCCGTGCCAAAACAGTAAACTAGTTAGCAAACATGCGTGTCCTAGTTCATGTTAAATTGCCTAATGCAACACATACAGGATGCAATTAGATAGGCTCGGCTAATCTAAGCATGGCATATGAAATGCGATCAACTATCACATATTCAATTTTTTTGAATTGAAGTACAAATGCGGTTAGCATGATGTACCGAGCCTAATGCATGCAATAAAAATGCATGGATGCACACATGCATAGCATAAGGTATGCTAATTTTAAAGATGCCCCAATCTACCATCATAAGCAGGTAAATAAAAGGGAAGAAAGAAGTGGGGATTGGAAGACATACACACCACCCACACACACTTATTACAGATTTGCCCTCGCTCGGAGGGACCAAATAAATATTACCAATTAATTAACTACGCAAGCTAATTAAATATTACAAATTGCCTAATCAACTAAGCAAATTAACTAAAACTAAGAAAACAGGAAAATCGTCTCGGGGAACGCGCCACCATGCATAGGCTGCCTCTGTTTTCCTTTGTTCACTCCTCTGGAGGCTGCCAAAACCTCAGTGCTGCTTCCTTGGATGCTGAGAGACATCACCGGCTGCATGGAATTTCCACCGGCAGTGTGGTGGTGGCCACCGGCACAAAGTGAAGCTGTCGGCAGAGAAATTATTGCCGGTCGGCACCTTACACTGTCGGTCGGCAGAGTGTTCCTGCAGAATCTGCAAATGACAGCAACAGAGGGCAAGGCAAAGCATGGCAGCACAATTCAAGGCATATATGCACCAACCATGTCCCTTATCATGATAATGACTCAAAGGGGCATGTGCCTCGATTCTCGGACCACCAATCACGCATTTCCATGCATGATGGCCCAAAGAACCAAGTATGCAACTTTGATTTCAAATGCATGCAAACCAAATCAAACCAAACAAGGCCCAATTCCTATCACCAATTCAAGGAACAAGGCATGCATGCAAGATGCAATGCAACCTAAGCATGCAAGCTAAGGATGCAACATGGCATGGCGATACACTTATGCAAGCATGCAAACAAACATGAGGCAATGCTAACCAATGCAAAGGTGGTTTAAAGCATGATTTTAGGCAGCTCCAATAAGGCCTAAAACAAGGGCCAAAGTGCTATAATGAGGGACCAAATACACATGCACACATACACATGTTGAAAGGCTAACACTTAAGCACAAATTGAACAACCCTCAAACACATTTGAAAGGGGGAATCATGGACTAATTAGCATGCAACATAAGCATTGAAATCATGCTAAAACATGGTGCCAAACCAAGCAATAAATCAAGCCAAGCATGCAACAAATGGCCCAAATGCTCAAAGCAAACCAATAGAGTATTGAACTACACTTAGCAAGACCAAACATGGCATGAACTCATTGACCAAAAACAGAGTTTTGGGACATTAATACAAGGCCTAAGGACCACTTAGATGGCATCCAAATGACTCAAAAACAAAGGCATGCATAAACACCAAAACATGGAGCATTGCTACACAAGCTTATGAGGCATTAAAGATGCATCCAACGTAAACACATAGGCATGAAAATGGGACTTAAATAACATACAAGGTGACCCCAAATCACCAAATCAATGCAAAGATGTCATGTTATACATTCATATGCTCAAGGCCAACAAGCCCAAATACAAAGGAGCTATACCAAGCATGCCAAAATCAACCCAAACACCTATGGACAGACCTAAAACATGTCAAGATAAGCACAAAATCTTCACAAATGTAAGCCTAAAACATGCTAGAAACAAAGGCACACAACCTAAGACATGTTAAGGCATAACAAGGCATTACATGGCAATTATGCTAAGCATGCATGGAGTACCAAAACCAAGTAAAAACAGAGGCATAACATGACATATTAAGCATAAAAAGCAGCCAAGTCATGGTCAATACACCCTCAAACATAATGCTCTCTCAAGAGGCCAAAACATGCCCTTTTCAAGGACAACAAGGAGAGGGGGTGGCCCTCTCCTTCTTGGGACTTCAAGGCATCACCTTCACCACTGAAATCCCTCAAGATTTCAGTGGTGAAGAGACCCCAACACCAAAATCCCGGAGTTCACACAAAAGGGCACAAAACGAGGCCTTTTAAGGCCTAAGGGTATTCAAACTTACCCAAACCACAAAACACTCTTAACAAAAAACCAAGAGGGCTTAAAAACAGAACTTTTTTGTATTATACACTAAGCTCAAAAACGAATTTAAGATAGGTAGAAATACAATGCAAAAATGGGGTAAAAAGGGGTAAGATTCTTACCCTTGAAGCCTTCTTCAACAATGATGCTCCAATGGCCTTCCTTAGCTTGAATCCAACACCAAAACCTCAAAATCAGTCCTTTAGAACCTCAGTTCCAAGAGGAAGGTGAAACACTAGGTGCTTGTGTGCAATAGTATGGACTAAAACACACACAAGAGCACAAAAGAGAGGGAAAGAGAGATAGAATGTGTATCTAACCCTAACCCTAGAACTCAAACCCTAACAATGGCTGTCTAAGCTCTCAAAATATCTTAAGTGTCTAACCTCCTAAGCCAAGAGACCAACCCCTCCCTTTATGGCACTTCTTGTCTTGTAAAGCTTACAAGACAAGCTTCATAAGAGGGAGATCCCTCCATACACGTGTATGGAGGGGAGCAAAAAGCAAGACAACTATCTTAAAATATCTGCAAAAGCAGATGCACAGTAGTCGGCCGGCCAAAAATGCCATCTTGGCCAAAAAGAGTGCCGGCCGGCACTAAAAAGTGCTGACCGGCAACAAATAGTGCCGGCCGGCAATATACATTGCCGGCGGCAGCAAAAACCAGCCGGTGGCCTCTAGCCACTGCCGGTGGTGGGTGGGGATGGTCTACAAGCCCTACCCTGCCTCTCAAAGGCAAAACACAAGTGTTTGGTGCAAAGCCAGACACTAGACAGTCAAGTTCGGAGATCCTGAGGCAAGGCGCGCGAGCCGAGACCTCCGGGAACTCCAAACGAACACAAACATGGATAATCACCGAGTGTTCAAACGGTGACGTCCAAGTCTTGAGGACGGTCAAAAATGGGGTGTCTACAACATGTTATCAAATAAACACATAACGTCATACATAAGTCTCTAACAAGCGAGACAAACCCATTGTGGTACTAACCACTTCCCGCATACCCAAAGTATTCGAACCCGGTACGCTCTGATACCAAGTTGTAACGCCCTCAAAATAATACACACTAACCCACATTCTTGACATGCATAGATATAAGAGAATGACACATATTTCTATTTATCAGAGTATTCATTACAAAAGTATTACATGTTGACAACAAAAGTAAACGCCCTATGGGCTTACAACTTTCCAAGCCAACACTTGTTTACAAAAAAGAGAGTACTAACTCATACACATTAAGCCCTCGACTTGAATTTAGATGTAATACCAAAATAACAAAACAACCCAAAGAGTCTTCAACTCCTAAAACCTTCCAGGCTATATCCTTGGAGGTGGCATGTCACTTGAACCTAAAAATGATGTCCCATATAGGGTGAGCCACAACCCAGTAGAGATATACTAAACCAAATATAAGCAATGACTAAAACAATAGCATTTGATAGATGGTTAACACTTATAGACCAATTTATATCACAATCCAGTTCCATGACAATCATGTCCATGTTACATTCCACTTTCCCTTACTTATCCAAATCATTTCATAAACATGGCTCAGAACCTGGCCAAACAATTTAAATGAGACAACAGCTCATAAAAAAAATACTTCCAATATCAACAATTCAAATGACACTAAAGCTCATATTAAAACACTTCCATTTCAAATGAGATAACAACTCATATTAAACACTTCCATACTTCAAGTGATACACATATTTGCTGTATCAATGGAGTCCATCCCCTATCTCCTCCCAAAACGGGTTTGAGAGTCCATCCCCTATCTCCTCTCAAACTATAGAGTACATCTCCTATCTCCTCCCAAACAATATGCATATACAATGTATTTAACACTTGTCATATACAATAATCAATCAATACACATATTTGTTGTATTAATCCAACCGTCATATTCAATGACATAGTCAATGTGATTGGTTTCAGTTTTCCCTAATCAACATACAGTGTCTACAACTATCAAGACTATCCTCCTCCGATAACCCAAAGCAGTTATTTCTAAACAGATAATAAATGCACCCAACAGATATAATATCCACATTCTCATAGGTGAGTGATTAATTAATCCAACTACACCATTCAATCTCATAATTTCCCAATTTCATAATTTCCATCTTAATTTCATATTCCCACAAATTAATTATTCAAATTAATTTATCACATAATTAGGGCATTTTTCCCTAATTCTCAATATCAACCCTAAGGTTCACTTTCATCAATATAACAACATTAATTCCATTTTTCAAGGTCTCATATACACATGGGATTAACACTTGAAAACCCCTCTTTTATAAATTACACCACAAACCCTAACTTTTCCCAAAGTTAAACAACAACACCAACTAATCAAAATGACTAAAATTCATGTCAAAACCCATAGAATAGAGTAGGTTATCCCTACCTCAAAATGGAGAGACCAAATGGAGAATAGAGGTGAAACTCGGAGTGCTCCAAATCCACTATTTTTCAGATTAAAACGAAGCCCACGCCACCCTCTATCTTTCTTACAAAGGAGTTAGGGTAGAAACACACTAGAAGTAGATAAATCCCTAGAGAGAAGATGTATATAGAGAGAGAGAGGACGGATCTAGGGTTTGAGAGAAAAAAGAGATGAAAAAATGAAGTGTAAACCCCCTACTGTCAACTGAAATATATGAGGCTCGCTCGAGCAAAGGAGTGGTCGCACGAGTGACCGGACACAAAGGATCCTCACTCGAGCATAGAAAGTCTCGCTCGAGCCAACAACTCAAAGCTTCAGGTCAGCAACCCAGAAGCATGCTCGAGCACAAGAATGCTCGCTCGAGCGAAGAAACCTAAAAGATACAACTCTCTCGCTCGAGCGAAGGAAAGCTCGCTCGAGCCAAGAAACGTAACTCTTAGGTCAAAATGAGACGCAAACGTACGCTCAAGCGCAAGACTTCTCGCTCGAGCCACCAGGCACAAAACTCAACTCTCGTTCGAGCGAAGGAACCCTGGCTCGAGCGAAGGAACTAAAACAAAGAGCTCGCTCGAGTGACAGAAGCCTCGCTTGAGCGAAGAACCAAAATCCTTGGCAGCAGCCATTGGTTTAAACTCACTACCAACCTGAAACTATAGCGATCCCGGTTCTTCCTCCTTTGTTTGTTGTATCCGGACTTGGTTCCGTGTATGTCAGTTATGGTTTATATCTTGTTTCCATCCTTCAATACTTTCTATTTGAGTTATAGGATGTTTTGGGCAGGATTGTTACAGGTTGGGTGTGATTGGGAGCAAATGGCTGCTGCCTAAAATTTTGGTCCTTCGCTCGAGCGAGCCTTTTGTTGCTTGGGCGAGCTCTGTGTTATAGATCCTTCGCTCGAGCTAGGGTTCCTTCGCTCGAACAAGAGTTGAGTTTTGTATCTGGTGGCTCGAGCGAGAAGTCCTTCACTCGAGCTTGCGTCTGCGTCTGGTTCTGGACCTGAAGGTTGCAATTTTTCGCTCGAGCGAGCTTTTCTTCGCTCGAGCGAGCGAGGTCTATGTTTTGAGTTTTTTCGCTCGAGCAAGCATTTTGTCGCTCAAGCGTGCTTCTGGGTTGCAAACCTAAAGCTTCGAATTGTTGGCTCGAGCGAGGGTTCTTTGTGTCTAGTCGCTCGAGCGACCAATCCTTCACTCGAGCGAGCCTGTGTTATATCAGTACACAGCAACGGGATTACACTTCACTTTTTCATCCCTTTGGATTTCAAAACCCTAGATTCGGCTCCCTCTCTCTCTACACATAACTTTTCTCTAGGGTTTTATCTATTTTTAGTGCTTTTCTACCCTAAGTTCTTTGTAAGAAAGGTAAAAGGTCGCGAGGGCTTTGTTTTAATCTGAACAATAGTGGATTTGGAGCACTTTGGTTTTTCCTCATCTACTCCTTTGGGCTTCTAATTTCGAGGTAGGGATACCCTACTCCATCTTATGAGTTTTGTCTTTAATTTTGGTCATTTTGATTAGTTGGTGATGTTGGGTAATTTTGAAAAAAGTTGGGATTGTTGTGCAATTTATAAAAAAGGGGTTTTCAAATAATAAAACCCATGTGTGTAAGACATTGAGAAATGGAATTATTGTTGTATTATTGATGAAAATGAACCTTAGGGTTGATATTGTAAATTAGGAAAAAATGCCCTAGTTATGTGATAAATTAATTTGAATAATTAATTTGTGGGGATATGAAATTGAGTTGGAGATTATAAGATTGGAGAATTATAAAGTTGAATGGCAGAGTTGGATAATTTGATCACTCATCAGTGAAATAGTTGATATTATATCTGTTGATGCATTTATTATCTGTTTAGAAATAACTGCTTTAGGCTATCGGTGAAGGATAGTCTTGATTGTTGTAGACACTGCATGTTGATTAGGAAAAATCGAAACTAATCATATTGAATATGTCATTGAATATGACGGTTGAAATAATACATCAAATATGTGTATTGATTGATCCTTGTATATGATAATTGTTTATATACTTGGAATATGTGTATTGTGTGGGAGGAGATAGGGGATGTACTCCATGGTTTGAGAGAAGATAGGGGATGGACTCTCAAACCTATTTGGGAGGAGATAGGGGATGGACTCCGTAGATACAGCAAATACGTGTGTCAAATTGAAGTGTTAATACAGCAAATATGTGTATTGAATTGAAGTGCTAATACATCGAACATGTGTATTATTTGAAGTATTGGAAGTGTTTTAATATGAGTTACGATCTCATTTGAATTGTAAAGTATGGAAATGTTATAACCTGAGTTATAGTCTCACTGAATGATTGGCCAGGTTCTGAGACATGTTTATGAAATGATTGGGTTAAGTAAGGGAAAGTGGAACGTAACATGGACATGATTGTCATGGGACCGTATAGTGATATAAACTGGTTGTTAAGTGTTAACCATCTATCAAATGCTATTGTTTTAGTCATTGCTTATATTTGGTTTACTATATCTCTACTGGGTTGTGGCTCACCCTTCATGGGACATCATTTTTCAGGTCCAAGTGATAGGCCACCTCCAAAGACATAGCTTGGGAGGTTCTAGGAGTTGAAGACTCCTTGTCATTTTGTTATCTTTTGTTGTATTACATGTACATTCAAGCCAAGGGCTTAATATGATATGAGTTAGTACTCTCTTTTGTGTAACCAAGTATTGGCTTTGAAAGTTGCAAGCCGTTGGGCATTTACTTTTGTTGTTAACATGTAATACATTTGTAAGGAATACTCTGATGAATGGAATTAAGTTTTGTTTACTTATGTCTATGCATCTCTATAATGTGGGTTTTTAAGTATTATTTTGAGGGCGTTATAGAAACAAACCTACCCAACACATCCTAAAACTGAAATATAAGGAATTAAAGGATGACAACAAGATAAATACACCAACCAACACCACGGAACCTAAGTCCGGAATACTATACATAAAGGGAAAAACCCGGGATCGCTATAAACCCATTGTGGTACTAACCACTCCCCACGTACCCAAAGTATTTAAACCCTGTACACTCTGATACCAAGTCAGAATCACCCGGCCATAGGTTTTGTGACTTGGCTAGATTTTATTTTGGACATCGGGGGGACGATCGGCCACAACATTTTGGCCCAGTTTCGCTTCAGTTCAGTTCTACTTCGCACCGGCATCAACTAATACATGAGAGAGAGAGAGAGAGCCTGATGAACTTGCAAGATGGTGAGAATGAAATTTTTGAGATGGCTCTGGTAAGTGTTAACAATTATGGTAGTATGAGAGATGGTGTTATTGTTGGCGGGAGAAAGAAGCGCGGGAAAGAAAATAAAATAAAAAATAAATTAACCTATGAATAGTGTCTCGCTTAATCAGGTGAGGCACCGTGGCAAAGTCAAAATGAATGGTTGCTATAGAGAGTTTGATGGAGCACGTATTTATAGCTTTTGCTCTATACAATAGCTTCAACGCCATTGTAGAGAGCCTGATGTGGATGCTCTTACACTCACCTCTTTCTGATAATTAGAAGGATATCTTATAATTTTAATAATTACAAAAAACTATTCTTACTTTTAAAACTATTATTAAAATTTCTTTATCGTTAATCTTCTATTAATTTATTTAACAGAATATGATGATATCATGCTGACGCCATATTCTACAAGTAAAAAATTTCAAAATTACCCTTATATATTCAAATAGTAAATTTCATTCACCTCTTTTGAGGTTTTACAAAAAATTAATAAAGACCCACATTATTTTAATAATGTTAAATAAAATTATTAAATTCTATACAATATTTAAAAAAATTCTAAATTGTTAAGACAAACATATATATAGTAGAATAACCAAACATAATCTTATCCCCAAAAAAAAAAAAATTGAGTTAATAAATTGATAACCATTAAACCTTATACTAGATTAAATACAATCATTTATTTGAAAATTACGAAACAAAGTATAAAAGATGTTTTATTTTTTAAAAAGGCCACCAATTTTAAAAGGGAGTTTTTTTGATAAATCCATTTTCTAAGAGCTTTATTCCATCCAACCCATATTCTTTTTGACTATTCCATCAGGTCCAATTTGAGATAAGAAGACCAAAATACCCTTTTCATCTACTTATGTTCCATTTAGTTCACATTATTTTCTTATGTTTCAATAAGTCCTATGGGTGACATAATTACCAAAATACCCTTAATGTGAATGTTCACACTGTCAATATAAATGTTTATATCGTCAATGTGTAGGGGCCCGGCTCATGTCGATCCTCGTGGGTGCCGGGAAAAATTCGAGTCGGGCCGGGCCGGCCCACAAGCCAAAAAAATATGCCCGACCCGGCCCGTTGATAATATGAATATTCACATTGATAAGTTAACATTCACATTGATAGGAGTGTAAAATTGGCCTGCGGCCCGTGGGCGGCCCGAAAACAGCCCGTTCACAATATGAATATTTACATTGACATATTAACATTAACATTAACATTGACAAAAGAGTAAAATTGGCCCATAACCCGTGAACAGCTCGAAGACCGGGCCTGGGCCCGGGCCAGGGTCGGGGCGGGCCCGGTCCGGTCCGTTGACAATGTGAATATTCACATTGACATGTTAACATTCACATTGATAGGAGTATAAAATTAGCCCACGGCCTGTGGCCGGCCCGAAACCCGCCTGCGGCTCGTGGGCTGCCCTGGGCGGGCCCGGCCCGACCCGTTGATAATGCAAATATTCACATTGACATGTTAACATTCACATTGATAAAAGTATAAAATTAGCCTGCGCCCCGTGGCTGCCCGAAACTAGCCCACGGCCCGTGGACGGCCCGGGGCGGGCCCGACCCGGCCTGTTGACAATGTGAATATTCACATTGACATATTAACATTTACATTGATAAAAGTGTAAAATTGACTCGCGTCCCATGGGTGGCCCGGGGCAAGCCCGGTCCGGCCTGTTGACAATGTGAATATTCACATTGACATATTAACATTTACATTGATAGGAGTGTAAAATTGGCTCGTGGCCCGTGGGCGGCCCGAAGCCCGCCTGCTGCCCAGGGCGGGTCCGGCCCGGCTCGTTGACAATATGAATATTCACATTGACATATTAACATTAACATTGATAAGAGTGTAAAATAAGCCCGTGACCCGTGGGCAGCCGAAAGCCCAGCCCCGGGCTGACGCAGGCCCGGCCCGTTGACAACGTGAATATTCACATAGACATGTTAACATTCACATTGATAAGAGTGTAACATTAGCCCGTGCCCCGTGGCTGCTCGAAAAACGCCCACGGCCCGTGGGCGGCCCGAGGCGGGCCCGGCCCGGCCTGTTGACAATGTGAATATTCACATTGACATGTTAACATTCACATTGATAAGAGTGTAAAATTGACTCACGTCCCATGGGTGGCCCGAAGCCCGTGGGCGGCCCAGGGTGGCCCGAGTTTGGGTGCGGGCCTACCCCGGGCCGCGAGCGAGCTTCGGGCAGCGGACAAGTTTTACACTCCTATCAATGTTAATGTTAACATGTCAATGTGAATATTCACATTGTCACAGGTCGGGCCAAGCCCGCCTCAGGCTGCGATCGAGCTTCGGGCCGCCCACGGGCTGCGGGCCAATTTTACACTCCTATCAATGTGAATGTTAACATGTCAATGTGAATATTCACATTGCCAACGGGCCGGGCCCGCCCTGGCCCGAGGTCGGGCTTCGTGCTGCCCACGGGTCACGAGCCAATTATAGACTCTTATCAATGTGAATGTTAACATGTCAATGTGAATATTCACATTGTCAAGAGGCCTGGCCGAGCCGGCCCCGCCTCGGGCCGCACACCAGCCGTGGAAGGGTTTCGGGCAACCACGGGGCGCAGGCTAATTTTACACTCCTATCAATGTGCATGTTAACATGTCAATGTGAATATTCACATTGTTACGGGTCCGGCCAAGCCCACCTTGGGCTGCGGTTGGGCTTCGGGCCGCCCACGGGCTGCGGGCCAATTTTACACTCTTATCAATGTTAATGTTAACATGTCAATGTGAATATTCGCATTGTCAACGGGCCGGGCCGGGTCCGCCCCGGGCCGCAGGCGGGCTTTTGGCCGTCCATGGGCCGCGGGCCAATTTTATACTCTTATCAATGTGAATGTTAACATGTCAATGTGAATATTCACATTGTCAACGGCCGGAACAGGCCTGCCCCGGGCCGCTCATGGGCCGCGGGCGGGTTTCGCGCCGCTACGGGACGGTAGCCAATTTTACACTCCTATTAATGTGAATGTTAACATGTCAATGTGAATATTCACATTGTCAACGAGCCGGGCCGGGCCGAGTCGGGCCTGCCCTGGGCTGCTGTCTAGTTTTATACTCTTATCAATGTGAATGTTAACATATCAATGTGAACATTCACATTGTCAACAGGCCGGGCCGGTCCCGCCTACGGGCCGTGGGCGAGTTTCGGGCAGCTACGAGGCGCGGGCTAATTTTACACTCCTATCAATGTGAATGTTGACATGTCAATATGAATATTCACATTGTCAACGGGCTGGGCCGAGCCTGCCCCGGGCTGCGGGCGGGCTTTTGGCCGCCCATGGGCCGCGGTCCAATTTTATACTCTTATCAATGTGAATGTTAACATGTCAATGTGAATATTCACATTGTCAACGGGTCGGACCGGGCCCGCCCCGGGCCGCCCATAGGCCGCGGGCGGGTTTCGCGCCGCCACGGGACGGGGGCCAATTTTACACTCCTATTAATGTGAATTTTAACATGTCAATGTGAATATTCACATTGTCAACGGGCCGGGCCCGCCCTAGCTCGCGAGCGGGTTTCGGGCTGTTCACGGGCCAATTTACATTCCTACAAATGTGAATTTTAAAATATGAATGTTCACATCATTAAATTGCTAATCGTTGAAAAAATATTTATAAGAGTATCGAAATTAAATATAAGGGCATAAGTGTCCAAGAAAATAGTGTAAATCAAGAAAATAGACTTTATGGAATAAAACTATATATACATGGGACTAAATGGGTTAAAAAATTTCTTCATGGACTTCTTGGGTTAAAACACTTCTAAATTGGATTTATCAATAAAAATCTCATTTTAAAAATAATTATATTGAGAAATTAGAGTTTTAATAAAAATTTAAAAATACATATAGGTATTTGATTTTTTGTCGTATGAAAAATACATATTTCGAGAAATTATCCCTCTCTTTTCATTTTATTTATTTTATTTCTTTCATTTTTTTCTATTTATTTTCTCATTCATTTTTTATAGTGTCACTGTAGAAAATAGCAACACCATATAATTTATTATTGTTATCATTATTTGTTCTATTCTCTCTATTTTTTCCTCAATTTTTCTCTTTCATCCATGTTACCTAGTATCACCCAATATCATATCAACTTACGAAGCATGAATGTTTCTTTCGTTTTGTAAACATATTTGTGTATTAATTTTTTTTAAAGAAAAAAAAAACATAATAACATTTCATATTTATAATAAAAAAAATTGACTTATAAAAATTACCAAATGTTACCTCATAAAACTTTTAAAAATAAATATAAATGTAAAAAAAAAAACATTTAATCACGTTACAATAAATTAAAATTAGATGATGGGAAATGAAAGATAAAAAATTATTTGAGAATAGTAAACTATTTAAATTTGTCATTCTTACATCTAATTAAAATAGAATTTTACTTGAAGAAATAAATTATTTGAAAATAATAAAATGCTTAAATAATTTGTTATTTATTACATCTAAAATCTGTATCTTCATCTTTGTTTCTTTCATTTCAATTATTTTTATTAAATTAAATCTCAAATTTAATTCAAATAAGAAACATGGAGATCCTTTCTTAATTTCATTAATGGTTGATTTTTTTATTTTAAACTTATAAAAATTCAAAACTTATAGTGGAAAAAAATATAAAGTCAAGGGAATACCAAAAAAAAAATTGTTGTGAGATATAAAATAATAATTTAACATATAGATAAATTATAATTAAAGAGTATTAAGTGTAAAGGATATTATAATTATTTGCATAACCAAGTTAATATTGTTTGGCTAAAATTAATGGGAAGAGAGAATCTTAATAATAAAAAAAAAATAAAAAATTTTGTAATTATTAAAATAATAAGAGAGATTTTTATAATTATCAGAAATTTAGAGAGGCGAGGTCAGTTTAATTTACTATAAAAAGATGTTCGGACCACCACCACGTGTAAAAGAGAGGTCTGCAATATTCAGAGCAACGAGAATCACGTGGTGTCTTAAAAATTGATAATTTTATATTTTTTTTAGTTTTTATTATAAAAAAATTGTCATAATTAAATAGAGCATAATGTAAAATAAATTTTTTTATAAGTTATAATTAAAACGTCATAACTAAAGAAAAAAATTGATCATAATTAGGTACATATGATATACCTTTTATCAACAGATGTATGTTAGAATTTCTCTAAATTGATTGAGTAATAAAATTTTTATTAAGGCCTATTTTGAAAAGTAAGAAAAACATTTTAATTTTTTTAATATTTTTTTATAAAAAAATGTGTAAAAAATTAAAGAACTGATGTGATTTAAATAAGCCAATAAGTCAATAAGTTAGATTTTTTCCGAATTGTCAAGATAAAACTAAAAATATATTGTATTTTTAATATAAAAAAACCAGTAAAAATGTTAATATTTATAGAATTGTTCCAATTATATTATTCTATGTTTGTTTCAGGTAGTTTAAAATTAAAATTATAAATCAAATTGTGAATAAAGGATTGACAAATAAAGAAATCATACGGTATGGGGTGGTTTTAGTTTGCTAGTTAATTGAAAATATTCTTCATAATATTTTCTTCATAATAGTTTGCTACAATTATGAAACATTTTCATTATATATAATATTAATTTACATAATATTTTTTTTATCTATATAACACAAATTAATTTTATATAATGTTTTTCATATATATAACTACTAATTTGTAATATATCTCACACTTAATTTTATTTTAATATTCTATTAGAAGTTAATATATATATTAACTATAACGGCGCGGATTAATTTTGAAGACAAATTATAAAATTTAAAATTTAATTTGTAATTAGTAAATAAAATAATATGAATCGACGTGATTTTAACAGATTTGACGATATTTTATATAATTTTAATCATGGGTGTACTTGTTATATGAACCACCTGATTACAGTTGGCCCATGCCATGGACAACCCACAATTATTGATGGAAAAATTGTAAATAGATGATATAGTTACAAAATAATTATATTATAAATAAGAATATATATATTTTTACAATTTTAACACGTAGAAAGAATTACATCAAGCACAAAAATTTGAGTTTATAAAAAAGCACATAAATAAATTTATATCATGCACATGAGAGAATTACACTATTACTAAAATGTACTAAACTTTTTACAATTTCCCCATTATTGATTGTTTGCAAGATTGACAAAGGCCTTATTCACTATATAAATCAACTTTATTACAGAGTTAAAAGTAAATAAAGACAACTCGAAGCCTATATATTTTAATTTTAAGGATTATTTGAAAAGTGTTAAAAAAATATACTAATATAGCTCTAAGCCAAACAACCCCTTAAAGACAACTCAATAACGCTTGTGCAGATGGCAACGACATTGACAAGAATGACTCCCCGACAAACATAGACTTTAAGGCCCACTAGTTTTGTTGTTTTTATACCATGTCACATGGAGAGCCCATAAATTATATCATATATATATATGAAAGGGAAAATTAGTTTAAGGTCCCTCTCCCATTTTTAGTAATAGAAGATATCCATAATATTATTTTATGATGTCTAAGGTCCCTACAGAGAAATTTGATATATCTCACACCTTCAAGCCCTCTCTCTCTCTCTCTCTCTCTCTCTCTCTCTCTCTCTCTCTCGTCGATCTAGTTTGCCGGCCACTCTCACTTCGTTGAAGACTTCATCCTCTCTTCCAACGGCCAGTTTGCTCTCTCCGACAACTGGAACTCCTAGCTCCGCCTCTCGAACCTCTCCACCAGCATCACTGCTCGCCACTCAGATCACCACTACCATCATCGCTTTAGATCGCGATCACCGTCGCCATCTGCATTATCGTCTCCCCACAGCTTAGCCCCGGCCACCGCCGGTATGCATCGCCGTCACTACCATCATCGCCATCTGAAAGATCACAGGTTTTGTGGTTTTTTAAATTCAATAGTTCAGATTATCTGGGATACATCATTTCTTCAAATGAAATTATCAGAGATAGGATCAGAACCATAATCAGACTGATTTCTGGTTTTTTTTTTTATCTGTGAGGGGACTGAGTTTTGATGTATTGGGGTGTATGATGTTTCTATATTTGTAGAACGTTAAATTATCATGCTTATCTTAATTCACGGTTTTTACTCTATTCTTTTCAAACTTATAATTTGTGAATACATTTTCTTTTTATGCTTGAAGAACTATTCAACTCAGGTTAAATCATAATTTCTTTTTATGACCGTGTTGATAGTGTTAAATTTCTCTGGATTTGGGCACTTTTCTTTGGATTACCCTTGAATTTTCTCTGAATTTGGCAATTTTCTCTGGATCGAATTTTATCTAAATTTGACAATTTTCTCTGGATTACCCTTCGGCTCGTCCTCAGAGCCAGAGTCAGGGCAGAGGCCAGCAGCTCTCTTGTTACCAGTGTGGTCAGGCGGGGCACCTGAAGAGGTTTTGCCCGCAGTTGGGAGGCATATCTTGTGCATCTGGGTCGAGGTAGAGTTTCCAGCCATCTCAGTCAGTTCAGGCCTCGAGGGCTAATCAGGGAGCCTCATCGTCTCAGTCTGTGCAGCAGTCTTTTGCTCCGAGAGGTGAGCAGGTAGATTAGGGGCCTTTCAGGGCATGTATATGCTGTTACCGCGCAGGATCTTGTACCGGCTCCATCTGTTGTGAGAGGTACCTTTCTATTTTGCAACTCGGTTGCTAATGTGGTGATTGATACGGGTGCATCCCATTCCTTTACATCTGCTGCATTTGCATCTGTTTTGGGAATGGAGTTGGCACAGTTAGCTTCTCCTATTTCTGTTGTATCACCTGTTGGGGGTGAGTTGCTTTTAAAACAAGGGTGTAGAGGTTGTGATATAGAGATCGCCGACCGTCGGCTTTCATTTTCTTTTGTGGTAATGACTATGTCGGGTTTTGGTGTGATTTTGGGTATGGACTGATTATTGTCATATCGGGCTATTATTGATTGCTACCGCCAGAGGGTTATTATGTGTACCTTGAGCAGGGAATGTTTCCATTTCTTGGGAGATCAGGTGGGTAGTGTTTTGCCACCAGTGTATGATCCGCGAGGGCGGAGTGAGCTTAGTTGTCTTCTCGCTAGCTGTATGAGTTGTGAGTGCGATGAGACCCAAGCTAAGTTGTCAAGAGTGGTTTGTGAGTAATCGGATGACTTTCCCGAGGATCTTGTTGGTTTGCCACCTCATCGAGAGATTGAGTTCTCTATCGACTTAGTGCTTGGCACGACACCGATTTCCATGGCACCGTATCGTTTGCCCCCAGCCGAATTGAGTGAGTTGAAGATTCAACTCTAGGAGTTGCTAGATAAAGGGCTTTATCCGCCCTAGTGCTTCGCCGTGGGGAGCACCAGCCCTCTTTGCTAAGAAGAAAGACGGGGCTTTGAGACTTTATATTGATTACCGAAAGTTGAATCGGGCTACGGTTAAGAACAAGTACCATATGCCTCGTATAGATGATTTGTTTGACCAGTTAAAAGGGTCCCATTGTTTCTCTAAGGTAGACTTGAGATCGGGTTACCATCAGTTGAGGCTCAGGGAGGAAGATATTCCGAAAATGGCATTTCGTACGCGGTACAGCCATTATGAGTTTCTGGTGATACCTTTTGGGCTCACCAATGCACTAACAGTGTTTTTGGATTTGATGAACCGAATATTCTGGGAGTTCTTAGATCGCTTTGTGGTCATTTTCGTGGACGACATTCTAATTTATTCACCTTCGGAGGAGGAGCGCGAGGAACACTTGAGAGTGGTGCTTGAGTTGCTTAGAGCCCATAAGTTATATGCTAAGTTCAGGAAGTGTGAGTTTTGGCTAAGAGAGGTTAAATTCTTAGGCCATGTAGTCTCCGGGGAAGGGGTGTCTGTTGATACATCCAAGGTAGAGGTGGTGCAGGATTGGGCACAGCCTAAGAGTGTTCTTGAGATCTGTAGTTTTCTGGGATTGGCAGGTTATTACCATAGGTTTGTGAAAGATTTCTCCAGGCTAGCTTCGCCATTGACTAGGTTGACGCGAAAATGGGTAAAATTTGTATGGAGTAAGACTTGTGAAAAGTCGTTCCAAGAGTTTAAAGTTAGACTTACCACCGTTCCAATTCTGATCATTCCGGAGAGGTGTTTGGGTTATGCAGTGTATTGTGATGCCTCACGAGAAGGTTTGGGTTGTGTGCTGATGCAAGAGGGGAAAGTAGTCGCCTATGGCTCACGTCAGTTGAAAATACACGAGAAGAATTATCCTACACATGACCTAGAGTTAGCAGCTGTAATTTTTGCCTTGAAGATTTGGAGGCACTACCTGTATGGTGAGAGATTCGAGGTGTTCTCGGATCATAAGAGTCTGAAGTATCTGTTTACACAGAAAGACTTAAGTCTGAGGCAGAGAAGGTGGATGGAGTTCATTGAGGATTACGACTTTGAGTTTCACTATCACCCGGGTAAAGCCAATGTTGTGGCTGATGCCCTTAGTAGAAAATCCATTAGTGATGTAGCTTGTATAGCCATCCGGGAATGGGAGATGTTGGGTGCACTTGGCGAGTGTGATTTACTTCTGGGTGAATCCATTGAGTCTGCGACCTTGTTTTCTGTAGTTACGTAGCCCACACTTGTGAATCGAGTGTTAGAGGCACAGAGGAGTGACCTTGAGGTAGAATTCCTCCGAGAGAAGATCAACAGTGGGAAGGTTGAGAAGGATTTGACTGTATATCCCGACCTAAGTGTGAGGTACCGAGATCGTCTGTTTGTGCCGGAGTCTTGCCGATAGGAAGTACTCCGAGAGTTTCACCATTCACGCCTTGCGGTGAATCCGGGAGGCACTAAGATGTGTCGTGATTTGGGTCGCCAGTTTTGGTGGCAAGGTATGAAGAAAGATGTGGCAGTGTTTGTGTCTAAGTGCCTTACTTGTCAGCAAATGAAGGCCGAGCATCAGAGGCCAGCGGGTTTGTTGCAACCCTTGCCTATTGCCGAGTGGAAGTGGGAGCATGTCACTATGGACTTCATTGTAGGCCTTCTGAGGACTCAGCGGGGTAGTGATGCTATTTGGGTGGTTGTAGACCGGTTGACTAAGTCGGCGCACTTTTTTCCTGTGCGCGTGAGAGATTCGGTAGATCATCTTGCCGACTTGTATATTCAGGACATAGTGAGGTTGCATGGAGTCCCAGTGTCGATTGTCTCAAATAGAGATCCACGTTTGACTGCTAGGTTATGGCAGAGTTTGCAGAGTGCCTTGGGCACTAAGTTGACCTTTAGCACGGCTTATCATCCTCAGACTGACGGGCAGTCCGAGCGTACTATTCAAATCCTTGAGGATATGCTTCGAGGTTGTGTCCTTGACTTTAGTGGTTCATGGGAGAGCGATTGGCCTTTAGTGGAGTTTGCCTACAACAACAGTTTCCAATCGAGTATTGGCATGGCGCCGTTTGAGGCCTTTTATGGCCTACCGTGTAGGTCTCCAGTGTGTTGGGCCAAGATAGGTGATATACCTCTGTTGGGCCCGGAGTTGGTGCGGGAAACGACGGAGAAAGTTGAGCTTATCCGTAAGAGGCTTGTTACAGCCCAGAGTCGCCAAAAGAGTTATGCCGACCGTCGGAGGAGGCCTTTGGCATTTGAAATGGGAGATCACGTCTTTCTGAAAATATCACCTAGGCGGGGTTTGATGAGGTTTGGGAAGAGTGGGAAGTTGTCTCCTCGGTTTATTGGTCCCTTTGAGGTCCTTGAGCGGATCGGAGAGGTTGCATACCGTTTAGCTTTACCGCCGCAGTTGTCCGGGGTACATGACGTGTTTCATGTTAGTATGCTTCGAAAATATGAGCCGGATCCGTCACATGTATTGGATTGGACCAACTTAGAGGTAGATGAGGATGCCTCATATGAGGAGAGACCGGTGCGGGTCTTGGATAGGCGAGATCAAGTCTTGCAAGGCAAGATGATACCCTTAGTGAAAGTCTTGTGGAAACATCACGGAGTGGAAGAAGCCACTTGGGACCGTGAGTTGGAGGTCCGTGGGAAATACCCGGACTTGTTTGTTAATGTTTAACCATGTATTGGGAATTTTGTTTTGTTAATGAATTCTGGAAACATCATATATGTTTTAGATTGTGGAAATGGTATAGCCATTGAATATGGTTCGGAAATGGAAGTTTATTTTAACATTGCATATGTTAATTATGTTTTGGAAATGCAAGTATATTGTTGACATTGAATATGCTATTGAATTGTGGAATACTTGTGTTGAAATTGTTGAATTTCAAAGAAAAGCATGTTGATAATGCATATTGAAAATATATTGTAAATTGCCTCTTGAAAAGAGATGGGATGACCGGTGTTGGGTGAAGTTGATGAATGTTGAGTTATAATGTGTTGAGAATTGAGAAATCATACTTTTGAAAACTTATTCATCTAATTTCGGGGACGAAATTCTTTAAGGGGGGAAGGTTATAGCGATCCCGATTTTCCCTTCATTATTTAATTGTATTCCGGACTCAGCTCCATGGATGTGTTGTTGTCTTATTCTCGTTCCCATCCTTTACTCTATCTATTTGAGTCTTGGGTTGAGTTGGGCAGGTTTAAAACAGGTTGGTTGTGTTTGGAAACCAAGAGTTAATGCCCAAATTTTGGCCTTCACGCTCGAGCGGGGCTTTTGACGCTCGAGCTGGCCCTTTGCTTTTGTTCCTCCGCTCGAGCGAGCATTTTGACGTTCGAGCGTGATTATTCAACCCTCAGTACTTTTCGCTTCAGGTCATCGGACGCTCGAGTGTCCACTTTTACGCTCGAGCGAGGACCTTCGTCTGTAGAACTTCTGGAAGGGTGCATTCGACGCTCGAGCGAGAGTCTGTGTCTGACGCTCGAGCGGGGCATTCCACGCTCGAGCGGACTGTGTATTATATCAGTCCGAATTTTAGCATTTTTAGTCACTTTTTCGACTCTCTCTCTCTCTCTCTAGCTTTTCAAAACCCAAACTTGAGAGCTTCTCACTCTACACTACATATTCTCTCTAAAAAATCATCTAGTGTTAGTGATCTTCTACCTTAGTCCCTTTGTAAAAAGTGTGGAGCTTGGTGTGGGCTACATTTTGATCCGAAAATCTTTGGGTTTGGAGCACCTTCGAATTTCTTTATCTTCTCCTTTGAGCTCCGAAATTTGAGGTAGGGATAACTACTCATATTTATGGTCTTTGACATAAACTTGTAGTCATTTTGATTAAATGTTGAAGTTGAGAAATTTTGGGTGTTAGGGTTTCAAAATGTATAAAGAGGGGTTTTGTTCTTTTAACCCATACTTGTGTATTTTGGTTCTTAAAATGAGGTTATTGATGTTATTGATGATATTTGGACCTTTGGGTCAATGTTGAGAAAATAGGGAGAAAAGCCCTAATTATTTGTTATGAATTAATTGGTATAATTAATTTGTGAAAGTTATGAAAATATGAAATTGAGTTGGAAATAATGAAATTGGGTAATTATGAGATTTAATGGTGGAGTTGGATTTATCAATCACTCACCTTTGAAATTGTGAATAATTTATCTGTTTGATAATTTATTATCTACTTAGAAATAAATGTTTTGGGCTATCGGTGAAGGATAGTCTTGATTGTTGTAGACACTGCATGATGATTAGGTGAATTAAAACTAATCATATGAGTATGTCATCGAATATGACGGATGAGATAACACATTGAATATGTGCTTTGCTTGATCACTGTATATGATAAGTGTTTAAATACATTGTATATGTATGTTGTTTGGGAGAAGATAGGGGATGTACTCCACGGTTGAGGAGATAGGGGATGGACTCCAATGATAACTAAGTAGGCCGGAGTGTCCAGGGTGAAAGTCCCAAAATCCTAATTGCGTTTGCGCAACGTAGATGAATTGAAGTATTGAAATGATCATAATATGAGTTGTAGTCTCATTTGAAATTAAATTGTTGAAGTGTTATTGATATGAGTTGGAGGCTCGTTATAAACTATCTGGATGAATTGAGAACCATATCTTTGAATTGGTTTGGGTAATGGAGTGAAAAGAGATATATATGTTTGTTTGTATGAGTTAAACATTTATCAAATGCTAATGTTTTAGTTATTGCTCATATTATGTTTAACATATCTCTACTGGGCGTTGGCTCACCGTATATGGGACATCATTTTCAGGTTCAGGTGTTATGCCACCTCCAAGGACGTAGCTTGGGAGGTCTTGGGAGTTGAAGACTCTTTTGATTATTTCTGTTGTCTTTTTGATATTACATGTAAATTCAAGCCATGGGCTTAATGTGTATTTGAGTTACTACTCATTTTTTTTGCAACCAAGTGTTAGCTTGGAAAGTTGTAAGCCCGTAGGGCATTTACTTTTGTTGTCAACATGTAATATTTTTGTAAAGAATACTCTGATGAATGGAAATATTCTTTATTCTCTTGTCTTTATATATCATAAATGTTGGGTTTATATGTATTATTTTGAGGGTGCTACAACCCTTGATTTTTCTCTAGATTACTCTTCAATTTTCTCTGGATTTGGTAATTTTCTCTAGATTACCTTTGAATTTTCTCTGAATTTGGTAATTTTCTCTGGATTACCCTGTAATTTTCTCTGGTTTCAATTTTCTTTGATTTTTCTCTGATTTGAATTTTCTCTGGTAAAGGATTTTTGAATTTTCTCTGATAAAGGATTTGAATTTCTCTGGTAAGGACATAGAGTTTGAATTTTCTCTGTTCATGATGGCATTTGTTAAGGACATAGAGTTTCAGATCTTCTTTGCTAAAGGGTGTATGCTTCTTCATATTGCCATCGATCTGGAGAGTTTACTTTGAGAGGAAGCTTGAAATACTCGGCCACGATTGGCTGAGGCAGGTTGTTAGAGAATTGTATTGGCACTTTCATGGGTATTCTTCCTTGTGTACTCTTGGTGGGAAAAGTATGATTAATTTCAATAGAATTGAAATGTCTCTTTGATAGAAACAGAAACTTAATGTTTGGCTTTGTACTTTTGAAGGCATTTAAACAAAATCAAAATTTCTCTAGAGAGAAACCGAGAATTTCTCTGGGTTTCATATCTACTTTTCAACTCCAAATTGATTGTTATTATTGCATTTATGGTTCTGACTTTGGATTTTTTCTGCATTAGCGATTTTTTCAACAAAATCGAAATTTCTCTGGAGAGAAACAGAGAATTTCTCGGGGTTGGAGAGAATTTCTCTGGACAGAATTTCTCTAGATCAAATTGAGGGACCTTAGACATTATGAAAATATTAGATGTCCTTTATACTATAAAGTCTTAATACCAGGGACCCTAAAAAAAAACCCCTATATGAAGCGCTTAAATTTATTATTTTTTTATTATATTATTTTATTTTAAATAATTTATTTATGGTGACTTATATATTGAGGAATTTTTTTTTGTAATTATAAAAATATTCTTGGTCAATTATAAAACAAGTTTTTTCATAATTATGTAAATATTCTTAGTCAATTATGAAATATAAATCTTTTATTTTTGAACAAATTATAAATACAATCATAAGATTTGGTCCTATAATACTAGAAATTACAACAATCGTTTATTATAAATTTTAATTTAATACAATACTCAGGATTTTTTTTTATTCTCTTATGCAATAATAAATTATCAAAATTGTTTATTAAAAAATATTTCTCATATTTGTAGACGCGCCCGCGTAGGGGGGCCTTATGCTACTACAGTTCGGACTCGCGATTTTGTGTCGCGGTTCTTAATCTTGAACCAAAGAGTCCAAATCTGGCAAATCGTTTTGAGAAACAGATTTTTTTGAAAAGAAGTGCCAAACATGGACTGCTTTGCCAGATACAGAGTCGCCACCTAAATATTTTTTAATGGGGAAATTTAGGAAACCCTGACTCGGTGCCGAAGGCCACATGTCCGTCATCACCGGAGTTGTCTCGGCTCGGGAGCTTGGGTACGATCGGGGAAGGTCAGCTATGAGCACTCCCTTTCGCCCAGTCCGAAGACCAGCCTCTACTAACCATGATATCCGATTTTGAAAACGTTATGTGTTCTTATTCCATTTATTAGCCTAGAATTACTATGTTATGCGTGCAGCAAACAAGTATAGACTAGATTGCCTAATTTGGAAATAAGCATTGCATATCCGTTTGTTTTGAAAAGCGCTTTGGAAATTGCTACTCGCAAGTAGGCTAAAATACGGATTTTAACGAGTTTTTCCAACTCAAACAATCCAACCTTCACCCACGAGCATTCAAACAATTTATATCACGTAAGCATTTAGCCGCATGGCAAACATACTGTCATGGCAACATTCACACGCATGCGAGATGCTAAAGCATAAATACTTACATAGTACTCCGAGCTAAAAACAGGAACATGTTAGTAATCAATGCATGATCCAAGTCCATGTTAAGTGCCTAATGCTTCGCATACAAAATGTCACTAGAGTAGGCTCGGCTAGTCTATGAATGACATATGAAAATGCACAACTAACATGTATTCAGTTTGGAATTTGAGATACAGATGCAGTTAGCGTGATGTACCGAGCCCGGTGCATGCGAGACAAATGTATGGATGCACGCATGCATAGCATAAGGTATGCTAAATTAAACGTGCCCTAATACTAACCATCAATGCAGGTAAGTAAAAGGGAAGAAAGAAGTGGGGATTGGAAGACATACACTCCACTCACACACACTTATTACAGATTTACCCTCACTCGGAGGGACCGAATAAATAATACAAATTTAATTAACTACGCAAGCTAATTAATATTACAAATTGCCTAATTAATTAACAAATTAAATTAAGCTAAGAAAACAGTAAATTGCCTCGGGAAATACGCCGCCATGCAGGAGCTGCCTCTGTTTTCCTTCCTTCACTCCTCTGGAGGTTGTCAAAACCTCGAGACTGCTTCTCTGGACATTGAGGAGTGCCACCGGCTGAATGGAATTGGCACCGGCAGTGGGATGTGGCCACCGGCACAAAATAAAGCTATCGGCAAAGAAATGATTGCTGGTCGGCACTTTACACTGCCGGTCGGCAGGGTGTTCCTGCAGAATCTGCAATTAACAGCAACAGAGGGCAAGGCAAAGCATGGCAGCACAATTCAAGGCATATATGCACCAATCATGTCCCTTATCATGGTAATGACTCAAAGGGGCATGCGTCTCGATTCTCGGACCACCAATCACGTATTTCCATGCATGATGGCCCAAGGGATCAAGTATGCAACTTTCATATCAAATGAAATGCAAATCAATCAAACAAAAGTCCCAATCCCTATCACCAAATCAAGGGGCAAGGAATGCATGTTGATGCAATGCAACCTAAGCATGTTATCATTCATGCAACATGAACAATGCAACGTACTTATGCAAAGCATACAAGCAAACATGCAAGGTAAGCATGCAAGCCAAATAGAGGATGGACTTAAGCATGAATTAGGCAACCCTAAATGGTCCTAAAACAGTGGCCAAAATGCTATAAAATGAGGGCTAAATGGCATGCAAACACACATGCACACAAGGACCAACACTTAGGCACAAATTGGACAACTCTCAAGCACACTTGAAAGAGGCATATCATGGACAATTAACATGCAACATAAGCTCTGAAAATGCATGAGGATGGTGTCAAACCAAGCAACAAGATAGGCTAACATTAACATGCAAAATGGTCCAAGTACTTGAAGCCGGTCAAGGGGACTTGAACCATGGTTAAGCCAACCAAGCCTCGTAAGACTAGGAGGGCTTAAAATCGGTTCAAGACAGACCTAGACCATGGAAAAAGGACTCCCTAGATGGCATCTAAGGGGCTCAATTTCAAAGCATGCACTATGGCCAAAACACGGAACATGCCACACATGCTTTCAAAGCATTAAAGAAGCATTCAAGGCAAACACATAGGCATGAAAATGGGACTGAAATAACACGTAGGGTGGCCCCAAATCACCAAATCAATGCAAAGATGTCATGCTATACATGCACATACTTAAGGCCAACAAGACGGAATGCAAAGAGGCTATACTAAGCATGCCAAATCCGACCCAAACAACCATGGATGGACCTAAAACATGGCAAAATAAGCACAAAATCTTCACAAATGTAAGCCTAAAACATGCTAGAAACAAAGGCACACAACCTAAGACATGTTAAGGGATCACAAGGCATTACATGGCAACTATGCTAAGCATGAATGGAGTACCAAAACCAACAAAAAACAGAGGCATATCACAACATATTAAGCATGGAAAGCAGCCAAGACATGGTCAATACACACTTAAACATAGGCTCCCTCAAGAGGCCAAAAAAGGTCCATTTCAAGGACAACAAGGAGAGGGGGTGGCCCTCCCCTTTTGGAGACTTCAAGGCACCATCTCCACCACTGAAATCCCTCAAGATTTCAGTGGTGAAGAGGCCCGAACACCAAAGTCCCGAAACTAGCACAAAATAGCACAAAATGAGGCCTTTCAAGGCCTAAGAGGGGTCAAACACCCTCAAACCACAAAACACCCTTAATAAACAATCAAGAGGGCTAAAAAAAAAAACTTTTTTGTATTATACACTAAGCTTAAAAATGTTTTCAAGACAGGTAAAAATACAATGCAAGATTGGGGAATAATGGGACTAGATTCTCACCCTTGAAGACCCCTTTACAAATGATGCTCCAATGGCCCTTCTGTAGACACCCCATTTTTGACCGTCCTCAAGACTTGGACGTCACCGTTTGAACACTCGGTGATCATCCATGTTTGTGTTCGTTTGGAGTTCCCGGAGGCCTCGGCTCGCGTGCCTTGCCTCAGGATCTCCGAACTCGACCGTTTAGTGTCTGGTTTTGCACCGAACACTTGTGTTTTGCCTTGGAAGGGCAGGATAGGGCTTGTAGACCATCCCCACCCATCACCGGCAGTGGCTAGAGGCCACCGGCTGGTTTTTGCTGCCACCGGCAATGTATATTGCCGACCGGCACTATTTGTTGCCGGTCAGCACTTTTTAGTGCCGGCCGGCACTCTTTTTGGCCAAGATGGTAATTTTGGCCGGCCGATTACTGTGCATCTGCTTTTGCAGATATTTTAAGACAGCTGTCTTACTTTTGCTCCCCTCCATACACGTGTATGGAGGGATCTCCCTCTTATGAAGCTTGTCTTGTAAGCTTTACAAGACAAGAAGGGCCATATAGAGAGAGGTAGAGCTCTTGGCTGAAGGGAGACACTTTTAGGATATTCGGAGAGCTTAGACAGCCATTGTTACGGTTTGAGATCTAGGGTTAGGGTTTGTTACACCTTATCTCTCTCTCTTTTTCCCTCTTGTGTGTGTTTTAGTGTGTTTAGTCCATACTATTGCACACAAACACATAGTGTTTCACCTTCCTTTGGATCTTGAGGTTCCAAGGGATTGGTTTTGAAGTTTTGGTGTTGGATTCAAGCTAAGGAAGGCCATTGGAGCACCATTTGTGAAGGAGGACTACAAGGGTAAGAAACTTACACCTTTATTCCCAATTTTTGCATTGATTTTCCACCTATCTTAGAGCTATTTTTGTGCTTATTGTATAACATAAAAAAGTTCTGTTTTTAGGCCCTCTTTATTGTTTATTAAGAGTGTTTTGTTGTTTGAGGGTGGTTGACCCCCCTTAGGCCTTGAAAGGCCTCATTTTGAGCCATTTTGTGCTAGCTCCGGGATTTTGGTGTTGGGGTCTCTTCACCACTGAAATCTTGAGGGATTTCAGTGGTGAAGGTGATGCCTTGAAGTCCCAAGAAGGAGAGGGTCACCCCCTCTCCTTGTTGTCCTTGAAAAGGGCATGTTTTGGCCTCTTGAGAGAGCCTATGCTTGAGTGTGTGTTGAGCATATTTAGGCTGTTTTTCATGCTTATATATCCATAATATAACATGATTTTAAGTTGGTTTTGGTACTCCATGCATGTTTAGCATAGTTGCCTTGTAATGCCTTGTTATGCCTTAACATGTCTTAGGTTGTTAGCCTTTGTTGGAACATGTTTTAGGCTTGGTCTTGTGAAGATTTTGTGCATGTTTTGCCATGTTCTAGGTCTATCCTAGGTTGTTTGGGTCGAACTTTGCATGCATCATGTAGCCCCTTTGCATTCGGGCTTGTTGGCCTCAAGTATGTGCATGTGTAGCATGACATCTTTGCATCGATTTGGTGATTTGGGGTCCCCCCACATGTTATTTCAGTCCCATTTCCATGCTTGTTTGATTGCCTTGCATGCCTCTTTAATGCTTTGGAAGCTTGTGTAGCAATGCTCCATGTTTTGACCATTATGCATGCCTTTGTTTTTTGAGTCATTTAGATGCCATCTAAGTGGTCCTTAGGCCTTGTATTAATGTCCCAAAACTCTGTTTTTGGTCAATGAGTTCATGCCATGTTTGGTCTTACTAAGTGTAGTTCAATGCCCCATTGGTTTGCTTTGAACACTTGGACTATTTGTTACATGTTTGGCTTGATTTATTGCTTGGTTTGGCACCATGTCTTAGCATGATTTCAATGCTTATGTCGCATGCTAATTAGTCCATGATTCCCCCTTTTAAATGTGTTTGAGGGTTGTTCAATTTGTGCCTAAGGTTTGGACCATAACATGTGTATGTGTGCATGTGTGTTTAGCCTCCATCTTTGAGCATTATGGCTACTGTTTTAGGCCCATTTAGAGTTGCCTAATTCATGTTTAAGTCCATCTTTGCACCCATTTGCATTGCCATATGTATGCTTGTATGCTTGCATAGGTTAGTTGCCATGCCATGTTGCATCCTTAGCTTGTATGCTTAGGTTGCATTGCATTTTGCATGCATTCCTTGCCCCTTGATTTGGTGATAGGGATTAGGACTTTGGTTTGATTTGGTTTGCATTTCATTTGAAATCAAAGTTGCATACTTGGTTCTTTGGGCCATCATGCATGGAAATGTATGATTGGTGGTCCGAGAATCGAGGCACATGCCCCTTTGAGTCATTATCATGATAAGGGACATGGTTGGTGCATATATGCCTTGAATTGTGCTGCCATGCTTTGCCTTGCCCTCTGTTGCTGTCATTTGCAGATTCTGCAGGAACACTCTGCCGACCGGCAGTGTAATGTGCCGACCGGCAACAATTCCTCTGCCGACATGTTCATTTTGTGCCGATGGCCACACATCACTGCTGGTGGTAATTCCACTCAGTCGGTGGCACTCCCCAGTGTCCAGGGATGCAGTCCAGAGGTTTTGACAGCCTCCAGAGGAGTGAAGGAAGGAAAACAGAGGCAGCCTATGCATGGCGACGCGTTTCCCGAGGCAGTTTATCTGTTTTCTTAGCTTAATTTAATTTGTTAATTAAATTAATTAATTTGTAATTATTAATTAGCTTGCGTAGTTAATTAATTTGTAATATTTATTTGGTCCCTCCGAGCGAGGGCAAATCTGTAATAAGTGTGCGTGAGTGTGTGTATGTCTTCCAACCTCACGTCTTTCTTCCCTTTTATTTACCTGCTTATAATGGTAGATTAGGGCACGTTTAATTTAGCATACCTTATGCTATGCATGTGTGCATCCATGCATTTGTATTGCATGCATTAGGCTCGGTACATCACGCTAACTGCATTTGTACTTCAATTCAAAAATTGACTATGTGATAGTTGATCGCATTTTACATGCCATGTTTAGGGTTAGCCGAGCCTGCCTAGATTGCATTTTTGCATGTGATGCATTAGCCATTTTTAACATGAACTAGGACATGCATGTTTGCTAACTAGTTTACTGTTTTGGCACGGAGTACAATGTAAGTATTTTCGCTTTAGCATCTCGCATGCGTGTGAATGTTAACATGACAGTATGTTTGCCATGCGGCTAAATGTTTATATGATAAACTGTTTGAAATGCCTGTGGGTGAAGGTTGGATTGTTTGAGTTGGAAAAACTCATTGAAATCTGTGTTTTAGCCTACTTGCGAGTAGCAAAATTTAAAGCACTTTCAAAACAAACGGATATGCAATGTTTCTTTTCAAATTAGGCAATCTAGTCTATACTTGTTTGCTGCGCGCATAACATAGTAATTCTAGGCTAATAATTGGAATAAGAACGCATAACGTTTTCAAAATCGGATATCATGGTTAGTAGAGGCCGGTCTTCGGACCGGGCGAAAGGGGGTGCTCATAGCTGACCTTCCCCGATCGTACCCAAGCTCCCGAGCCGAGACAACTCCGGTGATGACGGACATGTGGCCTTCGGCACCGAGTCAGGGTTTCCTAAATTTCCCCATTTTAAAAATATTTAGGTGGCGACTCCGTATCTGGCAAAGCAGTCCATGTTTGGCACTACTTTTTCAAAAATCTGTTTCTCAAAACGATTTGCCAGATTTGGACTCTTTGGTTCAGATTAAGAACCGCGACAACAAAAATCGCGAGTCCGAACTGTAGCAGCAGGGTCCCCCCTCGCGGGCTTGTTACACCTCCTTGGCTTGAATCCAACACCAAAACTTCAAAATCAGTCCCTTAGAACCTCAGTAGCTAAGTGAAGGTGAAACACTAGGTGTTTGTCTGCATTAGTATGGACTAAACACACTTTAACACACACAAGAGGGAAAAAGAGAGAGATAATGTGTATCTAACCCTAACCCTATAACTCAAACCCTAACAATGGCTGTCTAAGCTCTCCAAAATATCTCAAGTCTCTAACCCTTCACAACAAGAGAGAGAGCCTCCCTTTATGGCACTTCTTGTCTTGTAAAGCTTACAAGACAAGCTTCATAAGAGGGAGATCCCTCCATACACGTGTATGGAGGGGAGCAAAAGGCAAGACAGCTGTCTTAAAATATCTGCAAAAGCAGATGCACAGTAGTCGGCCGGCCAAAAATGCCATTTTGGCAAAAAAGATTGCCAACCGGCACTAAATAGTGCTGACCGGCAACAAATAGTGCCGGCCGGCAATGTACATTGCCGATGGCAGCAAAAACCAGCCGGTGGCCTCTAGCCACTGCCGGTGGTGTATGGGGATGCCTCACAAGGCATTCCCTGCCCCTCCAAGGCAAAACACAAGTGTTTGGTGTAAAACCAGACACTAAACAGTCAAGTTCGGAGATCCTGAGGCAAGGCGCGCGAGCCGAGACCTCCGGGAACTCCAAACGAACACAAACATGGATAATCACCGAGTGTTCAAACGGTGACGTTCAAGTCTTGAGGACGGTCAAAAATGGGGTGTCTACAGTTGGCCCTCTTTGACAGAACTCGAAAGTCATAACAAGGACGGGAGTGAGTGTCAAAGCCCAGAGACGACCCATTTTTGACAAGGCCGAAGACTCAGACAAACATGCAAGACAAACAAGATATGCGCCCGAAGGCAGGGGCAAAATGCAAGACAATGCACAGAGCCAGACATAACTTATGATCATGCAAAGAAAGCTGTAACGAAGCAAAACATGCGACAGTTTTAAGCCAGCATACACCAAACTACACTACAATGCAGAAAGGATGTAAGAGAATTATGCAATTCTCAATACGTCTCACTCGGAGGCTACAATACCTGTGCGGCTCGTCTGGTTGCACCAGCTTCAAATGAACCGTATATACAATATCGTGCCTGAAAAGAAAACAAACTTAACAGGTACGATATTGTTAGCAACATGCATGACAATGCAAGAATGGATGCAAAATGATATGCAATATATACAAAACAATGTATAAACAATGCAAATGAAGATGCAATGTAATCGAAACAATGCAAGCTACATGCAAGGCAATTGAATCACGATCCAATCACGAGTGGTTCGAAACCACACCTATGTCAAATAGATTGATGGAGGTAACAAGTCTGTCTACCATAGAACGGTCAACTGAACTATGAGCATTGTAGACAGACACAAGAACCAGTATTGGGTGGAATTGACACAAGTGGGGAAACGACCCGCTGGAGAAAGGACTACAATCCTAATGCCGGATGCAAAAATTATACTACAATGTAATGGGAATGAATATGGCACGCGGGCCAAACCAAATCTTGCCTAGGTAGGGCATGTACGCATACAAGCCACGTCTAACACAGAACGGTCTAATGAACTATGCTTCGACACGAGAAGTATGGGCACATACCAGACCAAGCTCAACATGGAAAGGCGCAAGCCATAGATAGAAGGTGATGCAATGAATGCATGCAAACTACAATGCAATGGACATGGCACGCGGGCCAAACCAAATCTTCCCTAGTGTAGACACCCCATTTTTGACCGTCCTCAAGACTTGGACGTCACTGTTTGAACACACGGTGATCTTCCATGTTTGTGTTCGTTTGGAGTTCCCGGAGGTCTCGGCTCACGCGCCTTGCCTCAGGATCCCCGAACTCGACCGTTTAGTGTCTGGTTTTGCACCAAACACTTGTGTTTTGCCTTGGAAAGGTAGGGTGAGGCTTGTAGACCATCCCCACCCACCACCGGCATTGGCTAGATGCCACCGGCTGGTTTTTGCTGCCACCGGCAATATAGTTTGCCGGCCGGCACTCTTTGTTGCCGGTCCGCACTATTTTCTGCCGGTCGGCACTTTGTTTGGCCAAGATGGCATTTTTTGCCGGTCGATTGCTGTTCATCTGCTTTTGCAGATATTTTTGGACAGCTGTTTAGCTTTTGCTCGCCTCCATACACGTGTATGGAGGGATCTCCCTCTTGCAAAGCTTGTCTTGTAAGCTTTACAAGAGGCATATAGAGAGGAACTCTCTCTAAAGGCAAAAGAGGAGAGGCTTAGACATTTTTGAGAGAGAAAATACAGAGGAGAGCTCTGGTTTTCTAGGGTTAGGGTTAGACATACACAACCTATCTCTCTTTTCCTCTCATTTTTGCATACTAGGTGTTTTGTGTCTCATTATTGCACACAAACACCTACTGTTTCACCTTCCTCTTGGAGCTGAGGTTCTAAAGAGTGTGTTTTGAAGTTTTTGTCTTGGATTCAAGCTCAAGGAGGCCATTGGAGCATCTTTGTTGAAGAAGGCATCAAGGGTGAGAAACTAGTCCTTTTTTCCCCCTTTTTTGCATTGATTTTCTACTAGTCTTAGAGCTGTTTTTGTGATTATTGTATAACATAAAAAATTTCTATTTTTAAGCCTTCTTTATTGTTTATTAAGAGTGTTTTGTTGTTTGAGGGTTGTTGACCACCCTTAGGCCTCAAAAGGCCTCATTTTGAGCCATTTTGTGTTAGCTCCGGGATTTTGGTGTTGAGGTCTCTTCACCACTGAAATCTTGAGGGATTTCAGTGGTGAAGATGATGCTTTGAAGTCCCAAGAAGGAGAGGGCCACCCCCCTCTCCTTGTTGTCCTTGAAGAGGACATATTTTGGCCTCTTAAGGGAGCCTATGCTTGAGTGTGTGTTGAGCATATTTGGTTTGTTTTTCATGCTTATATATCCATGATATAACATGATTTCAAGTTGGTTTTGGAACTCCATGCATGTTTAGCATAGTTGCCATGTAATGCCCTATTTGTGCCTTAACATGTTCTAGGTTGTTAGCCTTTGTTGGAGCATGTTTTAGGCTTGCATTTGTGA
Source organism: Camellia sinensis (assembly GCF_055761805.1). Classification (NCBI taxonomy): domain Eukaryota; kingdom Viridiplantae; phylum Streptophyta; class Magnoliopsida; order Ericales; family Theaceae; genus Camellia; species Camellia sinensis. The sequence goes on along the minus strand of NC_138961.1, from coordinate 38,508,321 downwards.
AGATTATGTGCTTATTTTGCCATGCTTTAGCTCTGTCCATAATCGTTTGGGTCGATCTTTGCATGCATTATATAGCTCCTTTGTATTTGGGCTTGTTGGCCTTGTGTATGTGCATGTGTAGCATGCCATCTTTGCATTGTTTTGGTGATTTGGAATCATCCTACATGCTATTTCAGTCCCATTTCCATGCTTGTTTGATTGCCTCGCATGCCTCTTTAATGCTTTGAAAGCATGTGTTGCAATGCTCCATGTTTTGGTCATGGTGTATGCCTTTGTATTTGGGCCACTTAGATGCCATCTAAGGAGTCCTTTGGCCTTGTTTTAACATGCTAAAAATCTGTTTTTGGTTGGTTAATGCATGCCATGTTTGGTCTTGTTAAAGTGTAGTTCAATGCCTCATTGATTTGCTTTGAACATTTAGGCCTTTTGGTGCATGCTTGGCTTGATTTGTTGCTTGGTTTGGCACCATGTGTTAGCATGATTTTAGAGCTTATAATGCATGCTAATTTGTCCATGTTTCCTTCTTTCAAGTGTGCTTGAATGTTGTTTGATTTGTGCTTAAGTGTTGGTCCTTATGTGCATGTGTGTGTGCATGCCATTTAGCCCTCACTTTTTAGCACTTTGGCCACTGTTTTAGGCCTTATTAGAGCTGCCTAATTCATGTATAAGACCATCTTAGCATTAGTTTGCATTGCCATATGTATGCTTATATGCTTGCATGAGTGCCTTGCCATGCCATGTTGCATTCTTAGCTTGTATGCCTAGGTTGCGTTGCATCTTGCATGCATGCCTTGTTCCTTGAAATGGTGATAGGAATTGGGCCTAATTTGTTTGATTGGTTTGCATGCATTTGAAACCAAAGTTGCATGCTTGGTTCCTTGGGCCATCATGCATGGAAATGCGTGATTGGTGGCTCGAGAACCGAGGCACATGTCCCTTTGAGTCATTAGAATGATAAGAGACATGTTTGGTGCATACATGCCTTGAATTGTGCTGTCATGCCTTGTTTTGCCCTCTGTTGCTGTGAGTTGCAGGTTCTGCAGGAATACTCTGCCGACCGGCAGTGTAATGTGCCGACCGGCACAATTTTCTCTGCCGACAGCTTCAACTTTGTGCCGATGGCCATGCCACACTGCCGGTGGAAATTTCATCTAGCCGGTGATGATCGCCTCTGTCCAAGGATGTAGTATAGCGACCCCGGTCTTTTCCCATTTGATTATTGTATCCGGACTTAGGTTCCGTAGATTCTGTCATTGTATAATGGTTGTTGTTGTTGTTCCTTATTTTCTCTTTTGGAATTATAGGATGTGTTAAGCAGGTTTGTTCAGGTTGGTTGGGTTTAGAAACCAAGTGTTGCTGTCCAGGATTTTGGTTCTTCGCTCGAGCGAGGAGTTGTTCGCTCGAGCGAGAGGTAGTGTTTGATTTGGACCTGTAGCTGTGCATTCTTGGCTCGAGCGAGCTTTTCTTCGCTCGAGCGAGTTAGTTCATCCTTCGCTCGAGCTATAGTTCCTTTGCTCGAGCGTGTGTCTGGGTTCTGACCTGAGGGGTTGAGTTCTTCGCTCGATCGAGCTTTCTTTCGCTCGAGCGAGCTTTTGGGTTGTTGGCTCGAGCAAGGCTTCCTTGGCTCGAGCGTAGTTTCTCTGTGTCTGGTCGCTCGAGCGACCAAGTCTTCGCTCGAGCGAGCCTGTCCAGTTTATATACACAGCAGCGGGATTTGATCAGACTTTTTCATTTTCTTTTGTTTCCAAACCCTAGGTCCGACTTCTCTCTCTCCCTACTCACCTTCTTTCTTAGATTTGATCCACTTCGGGTGTGTGTCTACCCTAGATCCTTCATTAAAAAGATAGAGTGAGGCAAGGGCTACCATTTAATCTGAGCATTTGGCGATTTGGAGCACTTTGGTATTTGGGCACTCATCTCTTTCTTCACCTTTTGGGCTGTTTTCTTTGAGGTAGGGATTTCCTACTCCATTTTATAGGTTTTGTTCTAAGTTTTGGTATTTTAACATGTTGGGGATACTTTGGTAAATTTTGGGAAAAACCCTAGTTGTATTATTGAATTAATTTGTATAAGTAATTCATGGAATTGGGAAAGAGGGTTAAATTCATGGAATTCATTGATTAAATGGCGTAATTGGGTAATTGGTATCATTTTTCTATTGAATTGTTGACATAGTTATTTTCAGTTTAGAAATAACTGTATTGGGCTATCGGTGGAGGATAGTCGTGATTGTTGTAGACATTGCATGTGGATTAGGAATAACTGAAACTAATCACATTGGTTAAGTCATTAATTTTGACTATGGCATTGATACAGAAAATACGTGTATTGATTGAGCATTGCATTTGCATACATTGTTTTGTGTGTGGGAGGAGATAGGGGATGTACTCCACGGTTTAGGGGAAGATAGGGGATGGACCTCTAAACCGGATTTTGTTTGGGAGGAGATAGGGGATGGACTCCATTAGCATCACTTTTATGTGTGCTTATTTATATAGAAGTGTTTTATTGATACAGCACTAAAATGTGTATCAATCTGGAAGTATGAAGTGTTTGATTTGAGCTTGAGTCTCATTTGTTGTTAATATTGGAAGGTTGTGAATATGATATATGTGATTTCACTGTTATAAGTTTGGCCAGGTTCTGAGCCATGTTGATAAAACTGGAAAGTAAAACGTATCTTTGGCAATAATGTCATGAGTCTGTAAATTGAAGTAATTGATTATTTTGGTTAACCATCTGTTGAATGCTATTGCTTTATTCATTGCTTATATGTGGTTTAGTATATTTCTACTGGGCTGTGGCTCACCCTTTATGGGAACATCATTTTCAGGTTCAGGTGATAAACTACCTCCAAGGACTTAGCTTGGGAGGGTTTGGCTTCTGGATTGGAGAGGACTACCTTTAGTTAATTGTCTTTAATTATTATTACATGTAAACATTCAAGCCTAGGGCTTTCCTTGTATTGAGTTAGAACTCATATTTTTGTATCCAAGTGTTGGCTTGGAAAGATGTAAGCCTGTAGGGCGTTTTATTCGATATTACATGTAATGCATTATTTAGTATTACTCTGATGAATGAATTCATAAATTGTCTTCTTTAAATAATGCATGTCAATGTTATATAATGGGTTAATTTTGAGGGCGTGACATGTAGTCCTGAGGCTTTGACAGCCTCCAGAGGAAGAAAGGAAGGAAAACAGAGGCAGCTTGCGCATGGTGGCGCGCTTCCCGAGGCGTTTTCCCGCTTTATTTAATTTATTTAATTTGTTAATTAATTAATTTGTAATATTTAATTAGCTTGCGTAGTTAATCAATTTGTAATATTTATTCGGTCCCTCCGAGCGAGGGCAAATCTGTAATAAGTGTGTGTGGGTGGTGTGTATGTCTTCCAACCTCACTTCTTTCTTCCCTTTTATTTACCTGCTTATGATGGTAGATTAGGGCACGTTTAATTTAGCATACCTTATGCTATGCATGCGTGCATCCATGCATTCGTATTACATGCATTAGGCTCGGTACATCACGCTAACTGCATCAGTACTTCAATTCCGAACTGAATATGTGTTAATTGTGCATTTTCACATGACATGTTTAGGATAGCCGAGCCTATTCTAGCAACATTTTGTATGCGATGCATTAGGCACTTAACATGGACTTGGATCATGCATGTTTGCTAACAAGTTCTTTGTCTTGGCACGGAGTACTATGTAAGTATTTCCGCTTTAGCATATCGGATGAGTGTGAATGTTACCATGACAGCATGTTTAACATGTGGCTAGATGCTTATGTGTTATAACTGCTTGAATGCCTGTGGGTGAAGGTTGGATTGTTTGAGTTGGAAAAACTCGTTGAAATCCGTATTTTAGCCTACTTGCGAGTAACAAATTCCAAAGCATTTTCAAACCAAACGGATATGCAATGTTTATTTCCAAATTAGACAATCTAGTCTATACTTGTTTGCTGCGCGCATAACATAGTAATTCTAGGGTAATAAATGGAATAAGAACACATAAAGTTTTCAAAAACGGATATCCCGGTTAGTAGAGGCCGGTCTTCGGACCGGGCGAAAGGGGGTGCTCATAGCTGACCTTCCCCGATCGTACCCAAGCTCCCGAGCCGAGACAACTCCGGTCATGACGGACATGTGGCCTTCGGCACCGAGTCAGGGTTTCCTAAATTCTCCCATAAAAAAATATTTAGGTGGCGACTCTGTATCTGGCAAAGCAGTCCATGTTTGGCACTACTTTTTCAAAAATCCGTTTCTCAAAACGATTTGCCAGATTTGGACTCTTTGGTTCAGATTAAGAACCGTGACACAAATCGAGTCCGAACTGTAGCACGAGGCCCACGCGGGCGCTGTTACAGTTTCTGGCGACTCTGCTGGGGATTTTTAGAGAGCTTGACTCGAACTCGTGATATCCTGTTTTGATCTCATTTATGTGTTTCTTTGCATTGCATGTGCATTGGTGCGCCTAGGAACACAGTGTTTGCCATCTGCCATTCCTGAACGGTTTGCCGGAGGCTTGCCTTGTCAAGGCATGTCCATAAGGCTGACCGGCTATGGGCTCTGACAGTATGGGAACACAAACCCCGGTTTTACCAGGGCCCCCCTTTTTGACCATTCGACCTAGTGCATATTCGGATCCGTAGTGACCATTCCAAACTAGGACAGGTTGCTTACCCGATGCTAAGTTGTTTGAAACCGCTGTGTGCGTAGTGAAACCCTAGCTCCTGACAAAATAGGACAGGGAAACCCTACCCCAACATAGGGGTGTTTTGTTCTCTTTACTTGCTATGTGCTTTTAGAGTGTATCTCTACAGGAACGCATATACCAGTTTACGAGTTTGAGTATCGGGCCTGAAGGCGCCAGAATCAGTATTGTTGAGAATCAGTTATCAGGAATCAGTTATCCGCGGGTATCAGATTCAGTATTTTGGGAACAGAAATTTGGGAACAGTGATCAGCAGTAGGGTACAGTTGTGTGGCTACACCCGTGTTTGATCAGTTTGGGCTGAAATGCTGTCTGTTTTTTCCTTTCAGTTCAGAGAGTGGCAGAGTTGATACAGAACAGCCAGTGTCTCCCCTTTGCTGAGGCAAGATTTATGGCGACACAAAGTTCAGAAGAAATTGTGGTTATGATAGCCGCACCAGAGCAGGGAACCACTCCGCAGAGTGAGGCCAGCATCAGTATGTCATACCCGCCCAGGTCGCCCGTTGTGCACCCGGTTTGGGCTCCCCAGTTATACCAAGCTCGTGAGCCCACCACCTTCGAATTGATGGGGATGATAGGCGATCTCCAAAGGTCTGTGGCAGACCTCGCCTATGGAATGTCGGCTTCACCGCCAGCGGCGCCGTACGCCGGGAATTTTGTACCACAGGAGCCCCCGCTACTGGGGCGGATTGTGATAGAGCTCAGCCAGCCAGAGGCGGCTTCCGGCTATAGCCACGACATGTCAGCACCAACCCAGACCCTCGATCAGGCTGAGGCCAGGGGAAAGGACAAGGCAAAGGTAGACGCCGACCCTATTGAGCAACTGCTGTGGGCAGTCGAGGCTTTGAAGGCCAGAGGGATGAACAAGCAACAAACATCTACAATAGTGACCAAAGCTGTGGATGATGCTTTCCCCGCTCCGACCAAGGGCAGTTCAAGCCAGACAGAAAACTGGGATGGGCCCCGTCATGCCCAGACAATTCCAGTAGTTCCCAACCCTGCACCGGGAAAGGTTCAAAAAGCCAAGGCAGCGCCAGCTGATCCTTTCGCCAGCGCGTCTGGCAAGAATCCTCAAAATACAAAGTACCTGCCCCGAGGGCGCAGGGTTTTTCATGACCTCCACATGCCTTTGTCTAGGGCATTGCTGATATTGGCGAAGAATGGGCATCTTAAGCCTTTGGAGTCCCGGCCACTCCCGAAGAATCTCCCCGCCACTCATGATGCTACCTTGTACTGCGCGTACCATCAACAGTCCGGTCACAGTACCGATGGATGTTCCCGTCTTCGTCATGAAGTGCAGGATTTGATTGATAACAAGGTTATCCTACCACCCACCTCGGGCAAGCCCGTCACCACTCAGTTGTTGGATTTCGAGGGCTCAGATACTGCGAGTATGTAAAGTGAACCGCCTGCGGGCAACATTTGGTACATTTTGGATAAAGCGTCTGGCACGCATTTTTGAGCATCGGTGAAACCGAGTTTTGTAAATCCTGGCTCGGATGTCGAGTCAGTCTTTTGTTTTTGAGTCTGTCTCTTTGTTTTGAGTCAGTCTTTTTTGCTTAAGGGTCTGTCTTGTTGTATCGAGTCAGTCCCCGTTGTATATAATACCTGGTGATTCTGGGGTTGTTGTCCCGAACACCATTTTGTTTTGTAATTATTATCTGTTTTGTTTTGAGTCTGTTTCTACCGAGGGGCCAGTTGCACCAACAAAGCCGATCAAAACAGCTGTTGCTGTCTCAACCTTCATGCTTGCTTTCAGCATAAGTGGCGGAGAATTCGAATGGGCTGACAGTACATCTCGCCTGCTCTCCTGTGTGCCCAAACTCATTGCATTAACCTAAGTTTTTCAAAAAAAACAAACCTTTTTGAACACTGCGGTGATGAAAACGAAGAGGAAGGAATTCCTCGGGTTTTGCAAAATTTTGATCATTTTGAGAGAAAGAGAGGCGTGCTAAGCCTTTTTATGAATGAAATCATGCTTGTCGGCGTGAGTACTGAGAAGGATCCTGGCCTGATCCAGATTGGTTCCACACTATCTTCGGCGCGAGCGATTTGTCGCTTTCTTAAAAAACTTTCAAAAACAAATGTTTTACGCGGCCCTGCGAAGACCTGTGTGGAATCGCTCTTGAGATTGTGCAGCCTAGGATCGCTCTCAGCCTCAAGATTCGACCTGTTGTCTTGAACCTCGAACTCATCCGGAACATTCAACAATCAACCGCCAGAAAAGGCCCGTGTGGCCAGTTTTGAAGCAGCCTTCGAGCAAGAGGCACCAAAGCCGAATCGGAAGGAGTAGATCTCGCCGGAAGAAGCTCGTGGAGCAACCGTGATGGATTCTTCTGCAAATCAGTGCAACAGCCGTTCTCCTGGACACAGAGAGGCTTCAATTCCAAAAAAAAACCATTTGGCATGGACTTGCTACACTTTTTACCCTTTGAGAGGCTCGCTGGGCCGAAAACCCGGAAGGGCGGCCCAGGCAAAAGTTAGAGCAAGAGAAAAATACAAAAAAAAGAAGAAGAGAAAAATACAAAAAAGAAGAAAAGAAAAAGACAAAAAATGCAAAAAAAAAGAAGAAAGAAGAAAAAGAAATGAAAAAGCAAAAACTAGAAAATGAAAAGAAGCTTGCAAGGTCGAAAACCCGCATTGGGCGCCTTGGCAAAAATGAGAGCCAAACAAAGTGAAGGTTAAAATACCCGAGTGTACCTTAACCGGAACTACGTAAGGCTTGATTCCCATGTTTGGGATACGTAGGCAACTTCATCATGAAGTCCAGCCCCCAACGCTTTCATAAGCGTCTCAGTCCATGCAATGGTTTCGATTTCATCCCAAAGTCTAGTGGCCAACACCCTTCAAGGTGATTGTGTCCATATATGTGTTGTGACCGTCTTCGTCATCGCTGTGTCCAAGAGCTCGACCACCGCCAATGAAGACTGTCTGCGGATTGCTGCGGCACCATCCCAAACAAGGGGCAACTTTCCGTTGCCACCAGCCGCCGTGAGCCGCCATTCAAACCAGGGGCAACTTTCCGTTGCCTCCTGCCCCCCTTCAAACCAGGGGCAATTTTCCATTGCCTCCGATCCGAGGTTGCGCATCTCGAAGGGTAAGTTCTATGCTTGTTAAGCATCAGCTGTTTGAAAAAATAGTTTTTGAAAATTTTTACTGAGGTTGACTATTTTCTCGAAAACTATTTCGTTTTCCAAAACCGGACCATTGTCTTGGATCCAAAAAGAAAATTTCCAGTGCTTGCTGCCTGACTTGCATGTTTTTCAAATCAAAAATTGAACAAGTACGTTAATCCGACTCTCGTTTTGATCAAAACCGTTTTAGTAGAAAGCAAAAACGAAAGAATGGTTAAAATGATGAACTAGGGGCACAGTTGAGCCAGGCGTTCTGTCTTTCCCCCGTCATCGACGTACTTGCCAGGAGGGCGCTCTACCCGCCAGAAGAAATAGCCGTGAGCTAACGGTGTTGAGCATGAACCCACACCTTTCTATTTATCCATCAATCACCCCGGGGAGGGATGGAAAATGAGAGAATGAAGAATAGAGAGGTGTAAGTTGAGAGAAAAGCGAGGAAAAGGGTTTCGAGAGAAAATTCGAGCTTGAGAGTTGAGTGATGTGAGAATCACAAATCAGAAAGGGTGCGAAACAATACCCAGATTGAACTGGCTCCTCGTGGTCCGAGGTCTCCCATCTTCGTTTACGCGTCTGTGTGTCGTGTCTCTTTCATTTGACGGTCTCGTCTTTTGTTTTGAGTCTCTCCCGAGCGTGTCTCGTTGTGTTTAGGTCGTGTACCTATATTTGAGTCTTCCCCGCTGTGTTCAGTCGTAGGCTCGATATCCCGGTTTGAAAAAAACTCATTCAATTTCAAAAATCATTTATGCTCAAGAATGCTGTGCCATTCTCTACATTCGAGCGTGTTTCAACTTCAACCGGTTCCACCTTTGAGGCCGTCTTGTCAGATTGGGCTGTTTGTTCAGAAATTGCCGTGTGCAGAATGAATCGAATGCTGTGTTATGGGCTGAATGCAAATCAATCCCCAACAGAGTAAGGGCTGTGTGTCCAGAATCAGGCAGTGAGTTGCTTGGGTTATTTCGCCGTCGGCTGTTTTAGTTATCTGATTATTACAGTGCAAGCGTTTAATTTTCAGACAACCAATCAATTTCATTTACATTGAGGTGTAACATGATGAGATGCGATGCAATGCATGAAATGTGTAAATGTAAACACTTTTTTCAGATAAGAAGTCCGTTTCATTTAACTATCTTTTCAAATGTACAAGTTTTGGAAACAAAAATCTGCCTGCGGCAGTACAAGGTAATCTATCTACCAACCAAAAAAGAAAAGTACAAGAAAGAAAGAAGAAGATAGCAAAAATCCGCATCTCTGCCGAGCACTCCAAGGGCTGTCAGTCCGTCCTAGTCCTCTTCCTGGACGAGGGTCCAGGAGCATCATCAGCATCGTCATCAGAGCCCGAGCTAGAACCGTCTCCGGTCTCCTCCTCCGATGACCCTGCCTCCGCCTCTGAATCCTCGTCGTCGTCGTCGTCCGAGACTGGAGCTCGCGAGCTACTCCCGACATGAGTACGCCCTCCCCTGGTACGGGGAAATATCCTGCCCTCCTCCTCATCTCTCCCCCGAGCAGGGACAGAAGGTCTAGCTAGAGCACCTCCTGCCATAGGAATCTGGAAAGGAGGCTGAAAAAGTACATAAAAGTGAAATGTATCAGTATACTGTAGACAGTTTATCAGTGCAGAATGCAACGTCGAGTACAGTGTATGAATGCCGTGAGCAGTTTAGCAATGCAGAATGCAGTGTGTGAGTACAGTGTATGAATGCCGTGAGCAGTTTATCAGTGCAGAATGCAATGTATGAGTGCAGTATGAGAATGCCGTGAGCAGTTTATCAGTATAGAGTACAGTGCAGAATGCAGTGTATGCAGTGTGTCAGATGCTGTGAGATCAGTGTATCAGGTGTTGTGCCGTGCATCAGATTATGCAAAGCAGTGTATGAGTGGTTTGAGGCCAATGTCAGAAGGACATACCGGTATGCTGTAGAGGGCTAGGAGATCAAATGTCCGCTAGAGCATCCCCATCATCGAGGCATTCATCGCCAACGACTGACGGGTGTACTCAGAAGAAGCCTGCAAAGGTATCAGATGCATTAGTATTCTGTGGAATATCAAGTAAACTGAAATGAAATAACTGTACGAAGTGCAGTGATACATACCGGCGGAAGGTCGGGGATGTCAATGAACTCATGCCCAGCCGGTGGAGGGGCGAAGGGGATCTGATAGGTCGCCCCACCCTGCCCCTGGAAAGTCAGTACAGCAGGCAGGACGGGCCAGCCAGTCCCCCGTCCTCCCTGAACTCCGCCCCTGCCACGGACTCGGGCCCTCCTCGCAGCCCCTACTCCAACTCCCGCTCCGGCCCCAGCCGCCGATGCCACAGGCCTGGCCCCCTCCGCTCGACGGCCACCGCTCAGGGGTCGCATCAGGTACGTCCGCACGTACTCCTGATAGTCGCCGGTGCCTCGGAAGCCGGCCTCCTCCCAGCCGATGGAGTAATCATCCAGCTGTTCAGTGGTCAGCCCCTCGGTCTCCCTCATCTCTGCAGGAGGGTGAGCCGGGACTATCTGCTCAGGTAACCCGTGGGTCTGGCGTAGAAAACGCTCCCCCAGGTACCAAGCCCGACAGACCGGGCCCTCTAGCAAGATCCGGAAACGCGAGGTCTCCTCAGCACCAGGGAACCGACCCCGCATCGCCGATGGCAAGGAAGCCCATGGCCGCCATGTGATCTGAAAGTAACAGACAATTTGTTATCTACTGTTATTGAAATATGCAGTGGGAAAGCGAAGCTAAATGAACTGAAAGTAAAGCATACCTCGGCCGGAGTGATGGTGTCGAAATATCGGCGGAAGAAGCCGAACGTCTCCCGTGGTCGCCGGGTGCATCTCCCATCAAAGCGACTCGAGAACGGGACAGCCGGAGGAGGCTCCGCAACTGGTACAAGTGCAAGCCTAGGAAAGTAGGCGTAAACCCACAACTGCAAAACAGATGTCAGTATGACTATCAGATAAAGCAGAATATACAGAATAAAGCAGAAATGGCAGAGCCGTGTGTTGAGCCGTGTATTGTGTACAGTGTGTGTGAGCAGTGTACAGTCAGTGTAAAGCAGAATGTATGTGTGTGCCGTGTGTACAGTATACAGCAAGTGTAAAGCAGACCGCAGTGTGCGCAGTGTACAGAGTACAGAGAATATCGGACAGAAATGAAAAGCGGAGAAGAAATGTACCTCCCAAGCCCGCCAGTAACCTCCGAGCAGCTGGCCGCTGCCGCGAGAAGCCGAGCTCATATAGCCGTACAGGGTGGCCAGAGCAGCGCCGCCCCAGTCGTAGTGCAAGATGTCTCGGACGTCCACCAGTGCGCTGAGAAGGCAGAGAGGCACGGTGTTCGCCCGGTCGGCGAAGATAGTAGTCCCGAACAGGAACATGAGGAAGCCGCGGGCATACCTCTCCACGTCCTCCTCGGCCATCTGAGTCTCCTCCCCCAATGCGGGCTGGACCCTGAACTATGCCTCGAACCAGGAGTATCGGACGAAGCCTGGACGAGCTAGCGGTGGCGCCTCCCCCAGTAGATGGACCTGAGCGGCGATCCACTCATCCATGTCAGTGTCGAAGGGGATCGGATCCCCCCCTACCCCGATGCCTGTGAGCATCGAGAAGTCATAAGGGGTCATCGTCATATCCCCCGCAGCAGAAAAGTGGAACGAATCGGTGGTGTCCCACCATCTCTCCGCCAGAGCGGCAAGGAGAGGTCTGCATGTGGAGAGCCTAGAGAGCCCTCGGCAGAAGGTGCCGAAGCCTGCTCGGTCCACGATGCGCTGGACCACATCAGGGAGCTCGTCATACCACTCCCGCGCACCAGTATTCCCATACCCGCGAATGGTATGGGAACCCTCCTGCAAACAGAAAATGACAATGGCAAGACAACATTCAAAATGTAGTTTTGAAAAGACAGATATGGCATGTATGCAAGTTTGTCAGATTCAGGCAAATACCGGGTGCCGATGTGCTTACAGTAAAATACGTGTGCTGTGTCAGCGTGTTTAGGTGTTTCAAGACAGATGTGGCATGTATGCAAGTTTGACAGATTCAGATAAATACTGGGTACCAGTGTGTGTGCAGTGAAATACAGTGTGTGCCGTGTGTTTGGGTGATTCAGGGCTAGTGCAGTGTGTGTGCATGTGTCAGTCTCAAGCAGATATCAGTTGTATGTATGTTTACAGTCAACTACGGTCTACGGCATATCAGATTTCAGCAATTGAAGAATACAGCTAACTATGGCAGTTTTGTATCCTACATTGCAGAAAGTAAAGCAGAAGATGAAGAGTTACCTCGGGAGTGCCAAATGAAAGATGGGAGGTAGGCTCACGTAGTAGTAGCTCAGGGGCCGCGTACCTCTCAAAGCTCCGGAACTGACGCAGGCCGTCTGGGGGCAGAACGTGAATCGCCGGCCGGTAGGTCGCCGGGTCGAACGGGCGCTCGCTCAGTGGTAAGACCTCGACCCCGGGATCCATCTCGTGGTCCGGGGGAGTCCCGCCACGTGGAATGTCGTCCGCCATGTAGAGAATGGTGTGAAAATGGCCGGAAAAGGGAAAACCGAGCCGGAATGCGAAGAGTCAACTGAAAAGTCAACTCCCGAGAGGGTCGGAAATGGCCGGGGAGGCCGGAACGTGAAGAGGCACGGAAATGAAGAGGAAAGTGAGGGGAACAAACCCCGAAAAGGCGAGAACGCCGAACGAGGCACCGAAACGAGAATGTGATCGGTGGAAAATGTCCGAAATGCGAAGAGGATCGCGAATCCAACGACGAAACGGGCGTAGAACGCGAAGAAACGGGCGAAAAATGAGAGAGAAATACCCTAGAGAGAGAAAGGAAGGGATTTCAGCGGTGGAGAAGTGAAGGAATAGGGCTTGAAGCCCTGTTTTATAACACCCAAGGTGAAAAGACAAAACTGCCCCGTACCAGCAACTGTTTGCCGGTCGGCAATGTTTTGTGCCGGCCGGCACTTTTTTGTGCCGATGGAATTGTTTTTGTGCCGATGGCCAGCCGGTGGCCTCATCTTTCGGCCGGTGGGGTTCCCACAGCCTTGTTTAGGCCATTTGAGAAGTTTGTGGTCTTCATAGCTCAAGAAAGTGCAAGAAAGTGCATCTCCGACGCTCAACCGACCTCCGTTTTGACCGCAGGCCGTGTCTCCAGTGCGTGGCACTCGAATTCATGCAAGGTGTATCCTTTTTGTATCCTTTTGAATTCAAAAGTTGCCCCATGTGTGTTGCACAAGTTCATCACACTACTTCGGTGCATTACATCGCACTGTTGTGCGCCGCACATTTGCATTGTTATGCACGTGTTACATGCGTTGCAACACGCACCCCTTTGCATTGTCGTGCACATTTCTCATTCATCATTGCATTTCCATTCCTTGCATTGTCATGCATTCCGGAATACGTGCGTTGTTGCGCATTTAAGCCCATTTACACTCCGTGTGGCATGCACGTCACACTTTTTCATCGCACTGTTTTGTGCATTGTATTGTTCGCGCTGTTTTGCGCATCGCACTGTTTTGTGCATTGTATTGTTCGCGCTGTTTTGCGCATCGCACTGTTTTGTGCATTGTATTGTTCGCGCTGTTCTGCGCATCGCACTGTTTTGTGCATTGTATTGTTCGCGCTGTTTTGTGCATTGTATTATTCGCGCTGTTTTGCGCATCGCACTGTTTTGTGCATTGTATTGTTCGCGCTGTTTTGTGCATCGCACTGTTTTGTGCATTGAATTGTTCGCGCTGTTCTGCGCATTGCACTGTTTTGTGCATTTCAAAATTGTTCGCGCTGTTTTGCGCATCTCATTGCATTTTGCATGCATTCCATCGCACTGTCCTGTGCACTCGCGCATAGCGCTATCTTGCACATCATACCATCGTGCAACGCATGGTCTGGCGAGACCTTAAACACGCACGGTCTGGCGAGACCTTAAACACGCACGGTCTAGGAGACTTTAAATCCTTTGGAGGTGCGAAACCTTCAGCGCATTGTCACGCATCTTGTAAATACCCCCGTGGTCTGGCGAGACCTTAAACACGCATGGTCTGGCGAGACCTTAAACACGTATGGTCTAGGAGACCTTAAATCCTTGGAAGGTGCAAGACCTTTATTGCATTGGTGTGCACACTATTGCTTTGTACATATCTTAAGCCGCGTGTTGTCGCGCATCTCATGCAACATGCATTTCACTTGAATCATTTGCATTTCAAAAAAAACAAACAAAAACATGCATTGTCATGCATACATTTTGCATTCCGGTCTGGCGAGACCTTAAACACGCATGGTCTGGCGAGACCTTAAACACGTCCGGTCTAGGAGACCTTAAATCCCCTGAAGGTGCAATTCCTTCGGTGTTTGTCGTGCCCGAACGACTTTTCGGTGGTCTTGTAAAGCCACCAGTCTGTGCTTGCGATGAGTTCCTAGAAGACCAACTGGGACGGTGGAAACTAGAGTTCGAACGGCCTATGCCTAGAACGCAAAGGTTCGGGAGTTCCGAGACTAAAGTCTGGTTTAAATACCCAGAGGTTTACCCTCGGCTTGAAATCTGTATGGAAGCCCCATAGGTTGAGACAGCATGTCTACGCCTCAGTTCTGGATACTGAACCAACCTAGTATATCACCCTGTTGGTAAGATAGGGAAAGTTGCAATCATAGTCATTGCATCATAGTGCATTGTCATGCACTTGCATTGTAGTTTGCATGCATTCATTGCATCGCCTTCCATCTATGGCTTGCGCCTTTCCAGGTTGAGCTTGGTCTGGTATGTGTCCTTACATTTCATGTTAAAACACAGTTCTGTATGTGTATCGCGCCGATTCCACGTTGATATGTTGGTTGAGGGTTGCGGCACCTTTTCTGTGTTACACATGGCTCGTATGTATGCATGCCTTTCCTAGGCAAGATTTGGTTTGGCTTGCGTGCCATATCCATTGTATCCATATCCATTCCATTGCATATTTGTAGATATTGCATTGTAGATTGCATGCATTCATTGCATCACCTTCCGCCTATGGCTTGCGCCTTTCCAGGTTGAGCTTGGTCCGGTATGTGCCGTTACTTTTCATGTTAAAACACAGTTCTGTATGTGTATCGCGCCGATTCCACGTTGATATGTTGGTTGAGGGTTGCGGCACCTTTTCTGTGTTACACATGGCTTGTATGTATGCATGCCTTTCCTAGGCAAGATTTGGTTTGGCCTGCGTGCCATATCCATCCATTACATTGTAGTGTAATTTTTGCATCCGGCATTAGGATCGTAGCCCTTCCTCCAGCGGGTTGTTTCCCCACTTATGTCAATTCCACCCAATGGTTGTTCTTGCGTCTGTCTACAATACTCATAGTTCAGTTGACCGTTCTATGGTAGACAGACTTGTTATCTCCATCAATCTATTTGACATAGGTGTGGTTTCGAACCGTTCGTGATTGGATCACGATCCAAATGCTTTGCATGTAGCTTGCATTGTTTCAAATACATTGCATCTTCATTTGCATTGTTCGTACATTGTTTTGTATATATTGCATTTCGTTTTGCATCCATTTTGCATTGTCATGCATGTTGCTAACAATATTGTACCTGTTAAGTTTGTTTTCTTTTCAGGCACGATATTGTATGTACGGTTCATTTGAAGCTGGTGCAACCAGACGAGCCGCACAGGTATTGTATCTCCCGAGTGAGACGCATTGAGAATTGCATAATTCTCTTACATCCTTTCTGCATTGTAGTGTAGTTTGGTATGCTAGCTTAAAATTGTCGCATGTTTGCTTCATTACAGCTTTCTTTGCATGATCATAAGTTATGCTCGGCTTCGTGCATTGTCTTGCATTTTGCCCCTGCCTTCGGGCGCATATCTTATTTGTCTTGTATGTTTGTCTGAGTCTTCGGCCTTGTCAAAAATGGGTCGTCTCTGGGCTTTGACATTCACTCCCGTCATTGTTATGACTTTCGAGTTCTGTCAAAGAGGGGCAACTGTAGACACCCCATTTTTGACCGTCCTCAAGACTTGGACGTCACTGTTTGAACACACGGTGATCTTCCATGTTTGTGTTCGTTTGGAGTTCCCGGAGGTCTCGGCTCACGCGCCTTGCCTCAGGATCCCCGAACTCGACCGTTTAGTGTCTGGTTTTGCACCAAACACTTGTGTTTTGCCTTGGAAAGGCAGGGTGAGGCTTGTAGACCATCCCCACCCACCACCGGCATTGGCTAGATGCCACCGGCTGGTTTTTGCTGCCACCGGCAATATAGTTTGCCGGCCGGCACTCTTTGTTGCCGGTCCGCACTATTTGCTGCCGGTCGGCACTTTTTTTGGCCAAGATGGCATTTTTTGCTGGCCGATTGCTGTTCATCTGCTTTTGCAGATATTTTTGGACAGCTGTTTAGCTTTTGCTCCCCTCCATACACGTGTATGGAGGGATCTCCCTCTTGCAAAGCTTGTCTTGTAAGCTTTACAAGAGGCATATAGAGAGGAACTCTCTCTAAAGGCAAAAGAGGAGAGGCTTAGACATTTTTGAGGGAGAAAATACAGAGGAGAGCTCTGGTTTTCTAGGGTTAGGGTTAGACATACACAACCTATCTCTCTTTTCCTCTCATTTTTGCATACTAGGTGTTTTGTGTCTCATTATTGCACACAAACACCTAGTGTTTCACCTTCCTCTTGGAGCTGAGGTTCTAAATAGTGTGTTTTGAAGTTTTTGTCTTGGATTCAAGCTCAAGGAGGCCATTGGAGCATCTTTGTTGAAGAAGGCATCAAGGGTGAGAAACTAGTCCTTTTTTCCCCCTTTTTTGCATTGATTTTCTACTAGTCTTAGAGCTGTTTTTGTGATTATTGTATAACATAAAAAAGTTCTATTTTTAAGCCCTCTTTATTGTTTATTAAGAGTGTTTTGTTGTTTGAGGGTTGTTGACCACCCTTAGGCCTCAAAAGGCCTCATTTTGAGCCATTTTGTGTTAGCTCCGGGATTTTGGTGTTGAGGTCTCTTCACCACTGAAATCTTGAGGGATTTCAGTGGTGAAGATGATGCTTTGAAGTCCCAAGAAGGAGAGGGCCACCCCCCTCTCCTTGTTGTCCTTGAAGAGGACATATTTTGGCCTCTTAAGGGAGCCTATGCTTGAGTGTGTGTTGAGCATATTTGGTTTGTTTTTCATGCTTATATATCCATGATATAACATGATTTCAAGTTGGTTTTGGAACTCCATGCATGTTTAGCATAGTTGCCATGTAATGCCCTATTTGTGCCTTAACATGTTCTAGGTTGTTAGCCTTTGTTGGAGCATGTTTTAGGCTTGCATTTGTGAAGATTATGTGCTTATTTTGCCATGCTTTAGCTCTGTCCATAATCGTTTGGGTCGATCTTTGCATGCATTATATAGCTCCTTTGTATTTGGGCTTGTTGGCCTTGTGTATGTGCATGTGTAGCATGCCATCTTTGCATTGTTTTGGTGATTTGGAATCATCCTACATGCTATTTCAGTCCCATTTCCAGGCTTGTTTGATTGCCTCGCATGCCTCTTTAATGCTTTGAAAGCATGTGTTGCAATGCTCCATGTTTTGGTCATGGTGTATGCCTTTGTATTTGGGCCACTTAGATGCCATCTAAGGAGTCCTTTGGCCTTGTTTTAACATGCTAAAAATCTGTTTTTGGTTGGTTAATGCATGCCATGTTTGGTCTTGTTAAAGTGTAGTTCAATGCCTCATTGATTTGCTTTGAACATTTAGGCCTTTTGGTGCATGCTTGGCTTGATTTGTTGCTTGGTTTGGCACCATGTGTTAGCATGATTTTAGAGCTTATAATGCATGCTAATTTGTCCATGTTTCCTTCTTTCAAGTGTGCTTGAATGTTGTTTGATTTGTGCTTAAGTGTTGGTCCTTATGTGCATGTGTGTGTGCATGCCATTTAGCCCTCACTTTTTAGCACTTTGGCCACTGTTTTAGGCCTTATTAGAGCTGCCTAATTCATGTATAAGACCATCTTAGCATTAGTTTGCATTGCCATATGTATGCTTATATGCTTGCATGAGTGCCTTGCCATGCCATGTTGCATTCTTAGCTTGTATGCCTAGGTTGCGTTGCATCTTGCATGCATGCCTTGTTCCTTGAAATGGTGATAGGAATTGGGCCTAATTTGTTTGATTGGTTTGCATGCATTTGAAACCAAAGTTGCATGCTTGGTTCCTTGGGCCATCATGCATGGAAATGCGTGATTGGTGGCTCGAGAACCGAGGCACATGTCCCTTTGAGTCATTACAATGATAAGAGACATGTTTGGTGCATACATGCCTTGAATTGTGCTGTCATGCCTTGTTTTGCCCTCTGTTGCTGTGAGTTGCAGGTTCTGCAGGAATACTCTGCCGACCGGCAGTGTAATGTGCCGACCGGCACAATTTTCTCTGCCGACAGCTTCAACTTTGTGCCGATGGCCATGCCACACTGCCGGTGGAAATTTCATCTAGCCGGTGATGATCCCCTCTGTCCAAGGATGTAGTCCTGAGGCTTTGACAGCCTCCAGAGGAAGAAAGGAAGGAAAACAGAGGCAGCTTGCGCATGGTGGCGCGCTTCCCGAGGCGTTTTCCCGCTTTATTTAATTTATTTAATTTGTTAATTAATTAATTTGTAATATTTAATTAGCTTGCGTAGTTAATCAATTTGTAATATTTATTCGGTCCCTCCGAGCGAGGGCAAATCTGTAATAAGTGTGTGTGGGTGGTGTGTATGTCTTCCAACCTCACTTCTTTCTTCCCTTTTATTTACCTGCTTATGATGGTAGATTAGGGCACGTTTAATTTAGCATACCTTATGCTATGCATGCGTGCATCCATGCATTCGTATTACATGCATTAGGCTCGGTACATCACGCTAACTGCATCAGTACTTCAATCCCGAACTGAATATGTGTTAATTGTGCATTTTCACATGACATGTTTAGGATAGCCGAGCCTATTCTAGCAACATTTTGTATGCGATGCATTAGGCACTTAACATGGACTTGGATCATGCATGTTTGCTAACAAGTTCTTTGTCTTGGCACAGAGTACTATGTAAGTATTTCCGCTTTAGCATATCGCATGGGTGTGAATGTTACCATGACAGCATGTTTAACATGTGGCTAGATGCTTATGTGTTATAACTGCTTGAATGCCTGTGGGTGAAGGTTGGATTGTTTGAGTTGGAAAAATTCGTTGAAATCCGTATTTTAGCCTACTTGCGAGTAGCAAATTCCAAAGCATTTTCAAACCAAACGGATATGCAATGTTTATTTCCAAATTAGACAATCTAGTCTATACTTGTTTGCTGCGCGCATAACATAGTAATTCTAGGCTAATAAATGGAATAAGAACACATAAAGTTTTCAAAAACGGATATCACGGTTAGTAGAGGCCGGTCTTCGGACCGGGCGAAAGGGGGTGCTCATAGCTGACCTTCCCCGATCGTACCCAAGCTCCCGAGCCGAGACAACTCCGGTGATGACGGACATGTGGCCTTCGGCACCGAGTCAGGGTTTCCTAAATTCTCCCATAAAAAAATATTTAGGTGGCGACTCTGTATCTGGCAAAGCAGTCCATGTTTGGCACTACTTTTTCAAAAATCCGTTTCTCAAAACGATTTGCCAGATTTGGACTCTTTGGTTCAGATTAAGAACCGTGACACAAATCGAGTCCGAACTGTAGCACGAGGCCCACGCGGGCGCTGTTACACCTAGGAAAGGCATGTACCCAAACAAGCCGTGGCTAACATAGAACGGTCCACTGAACTATGCTTCGTCGTGAAAAGTATGGGCACATACCAAACCAAGCTCAACATGGAAAGGCGCAAGCCATAAATGGAAGGTGATGCAATGAATGCATGCGACCTACGATGCAATGTCTACATTATATGATAATGATGCATGACAATGCAACTATATATTTTGTTATGAAATGCAAAGGTTTGAAGTGCACGACAATGCGCGACTTTTGATACGCATGACAATGCAAGCGAACTATGCACATCAATGTGCCAAAGGTCTCACACCTTCCAAGGATTTAAGGTCTCCTAGACCGTGGAATACCTGTCCGGTTCGTCTGGTTGCATTAGCTTCAAATGAACCGTACATACAATATCGTGCCTGCAAAGAAAACAAGCTATACAGGTACAATATTGTTAGCAATATGCGTAGTAGTGTACTCGAAATGCGTGACAGCGCAAAGCAAGTGGGGAGCATAACAATGCTGTGAAAATACAAACATGTAAGTGGAGCATGCGGTCTACGCAGGCAACGAAATTGATCATAAGCATACGGTCTACGCAGGTAATGAAATCAACAAATATGCGGTCTACGCAAGCAATACATGCGGTCTACGCAGGTAATGAAATTAATAATAATGCGGTCTACGCAAGGAAAGCAATTGAACAATTATGCGGTCTACGCAAGCAATACATGCGGTCTACGCAGGTAAAGGAATTGAACAATAATGCGGTCTACGCAAGGAAAGAAATTGAACAATTATGCGGTCTACGCAAGCAATACATGCGGTCTACGCAGGTAAAGCAATTGAACAATAATGCGGTCTACGCAAGGAAAGAAATTGAACAATTATGCGGTCTACGCAAGCAATACATGCGGTCTACGCAGGTAAAGAAATTGAACAATACTGCGGTCTACGCAAGGAAAGAAATTGAACAATTATGCGGTCTACGCAAGCAATACATGCGGTCTACGCAGGTAAAGAAATTGAACAATAATGCGGTCTACGCAAGGAAAGAAATTGAACAATTATACGGTCTACGCAAGCAATACATGCGGTCTACGCAGGTAAAGAAATTGAACAATAATGCGGTCTACGCAAGGAATACATGCGGTCTACGCAGGTAATGAAATTGAACAATTATGCGGTCTACACAAATAATAAAATTAATTTCAAACATGCGGTCTACGCAGGTAATGTAATTAGCATGCAGTCTACGCAAGTAATAGAATTGAACAATTATGCGGTCTACGCAAGCAATACATGCGGTCTACGCAGGTAATGAAATTAATATGCGGTCTACGCAATTAAAACATGCGGTCTACGCAGGTAATGAAATTAATATGCACAATGAATGCAAGACAATGCAGGTCGCAAGGGACGTAAGACAATGCAAATGAGGCACGCATGCCAATGCAAGTGAGGTACACGTGCCGATGGGAACGAGGCACACGTGCCGATGCGAATGAGGCACACGTGCCGATGCGAATGAGGCACACGTGCCGATACGAATGAGGCACACGTGATAATGCAAACGATACAAATGAGACACGCGTGCCTTATAAAACACGAAATGATGCGAAGTGTGACACGCATGCCATACGAAATGTAAATGGACTTAAATGCGTAACAACGCACGTGTTTCGAAATGAATGACAATGCAGACGATGCGCGAGACGACGTATGTCTTGAAATACGCGACAATGCTAGTAATGAAAATGCAATAACAATGCATGAGAGATGTGCATGACAATGCAAGGGGTGCGTGTTACAACGCATGTAGTATGCATAACCATGCAACTGTGAGGCGCGTAATAGCGCGATGTAATGCACCGAGATGGTGCGGCGAACGCATGGAACGCACACGGGGCAACTTTTGAATTTAAAAGGATACAAAAAGGATACACCTTGCACAAATTCGAGTGCCACGCACAGAAGACACGACCTGAGGTCACAACGGAGGCTGGTTGAGCGTCGGAGATGCACTTTCTTGCACTTTCTAGAGCTATGAAGACCAAAAACTTCTCATATGGCCTAAACAAGGCTGTGGGAACACCACCGGCCGGGAGAGGAGGCCACCGGCTGTCCACCGGCTGTGAAATAAATCCATCGGCACAATATTGTGCCGGCCGGCACAAAATATTGCCGACCGGCAAAAAGTTGCTGAGTCGGGGCAGATTCGACTTTTCACCTTGGGTGTTTTAAAATAGGGTTTCAAACCCTAATTCCTCACTTCCCCACCGCCGAAAACTCTCACTCTCTCTCTCTAGAGTGTTTTTCTCTCATTTTTCGCCCGTTTCTTCGCGTTCTACGCCCGTTTCGTCGTCGGATTCGCGATTCCCTTCACGTTTCGGACATTTTCAACCGAACACATCTTTGTTTCGGTGCCTCGTTTGGCGTTCCCACCTTTTCGGGGTTTGTTCCCCTCACCTTCCTCTTGATTTCCGTGCCTTTTCACATTCTGGCCTTCCCGGCCATTTCCGGCCTTCCGGGCAGTTGACTTTTCGGTTGACTCTGCGTATTCTAGCCCGGTTTTCCTTCCTCCTGCTATTTTCTCATTATTCTCGACATGGCGGATGACATTCCACGCGGCGGGACTCCCCTAGACCACGAGATGGATCCCAAGGTCGAGCTTCTACCTTTGCGCGAGCGCCTGTTCGACCCGGCGACCTACCGGCCGGCGATCCATGTTCTGTCCCCCGACGAACTCCGCCAGTTTCGGAGCTTCGAGAGGCATGTGCCACCCGAGCTATTGCTGCGCGAGCCTACCTCTCACCTGTCCTTCGGCGTTTCCGAGGTAACTCTCTTTCCTCTTCTTTACATTCTGCAATGTAGGGCACAAAAACTGTCGTAGCTTATTTATGCTCTTTAACTGCTTGAATCTGATATGCTATACCGTTGTTGACTGTAAACATACATACAACTGACATCTGTTTGAGCTTGGCACATGCACACACACTGCACTAACCCCAAATCACTCAAACACACGGCGCACACTGTTTTTCACTGCAAACACACTGGTACCCGGTATTTGTCTGAATCTGTTAAATTTGCACGCATGCTATATCTGTTCTGAAACCCCCCCCCAAAACATGTTGACGCATCGCACACTGTAGTTCACTGTAAGCACACCGGCACCCGGTATTTGTCAACATCTGTCAAACTTGCACGCATGCTGTATCTGTATGCTTTTCAAAACTGCATTTTGAATGTTGCCTTGCAATTGTTATTTTCTGTTTACAGGAGGATTCCCGTACCATCTGCGGGTATGGGAACACTGGCGCTCGGGAGTGGTACGATGAGCTCCCTGACGCGGTCCGACGCATAGTGGACCGGGCAGGCTTCGGCGCCTTCTGCAGAGGACTCTCCAGGCTTCCACATGCAGACCTCTCCTTGCCGCTCTGGCGGAGAGGTGGTGGGACACCACCGATTCTTTTCACTTTTCCACAGCAGGGGACATGACGATGACCCCTTACGACTTCTCGATGCTCACAGGCATCGGGGTAGGGGGTGGTCCGATCCCGTTTGATATCGACATGGATGAGTGGACCGCCGCTCAGGTCTATCTGTTGGGGGAGGCCCCACCTCTCGCTCGCCCAGGTTTTATGTGGTACTCCTGGTTCGAGGTACAGTTTAGGGTCCAGCCCACTCTCGGTGATGCAGATCCGATGACTCCAGAGGCCGAGGAGAGGTACGCTCGCGGCTTCCTCATGTTCTTATTCGGGACGACCATCTTCGCCGACCGGGCGAACACCGTGCCTCTCTGTCTTCTCAGCGCACTGGTGGACGTCCGGGACATTTTGCATTACGACTGGGGTGGCGCCGCTCTGGCCACTCTCTATGGGTACATGAGCTCGGCTTCGCGCGGCAGCGGCCAGTTGCTCGGAGGTTATTGGCGGGCTTGGGAGGTACATTTCTTCTCCGCTTTTCATTTCTGTCCGATATTTTCTGTACTCTGTACATTGCACACACTGTAGTCTGCTCTATACTCGCTATATACTGTACACACGGCACACACATACTCTGCTTTACACTGACTGTACACTGCTCACCCTGTACACTGCACACAATACACTGCACAACGCACGGCTCTGCCATTTCTGCTTTATTCTGTATATTCTGCTTTTTTTGATAAATGCACTGGTATTTACCTTGCAACTGTGGGTTTACGCCTACTTTCCTAGGCTTGCCTCCGTACCAGTCACAGAGACTCCCCTGGTCGTCCCCTTCTCACGGCGCTTTGACGGGAGATGTACCCGGAGGCCGCGAGAGACTTTCGGCTTTTTCCGCCGATACTTCGACACCATTACCCCGGCCGAGGAATGTTTTACTTGCAGTTCATTTAAGCTTCGTTTTCCCACTGCATATTTCAATAACAGTAGATAACAAACTGTCTGTCACTTTCAGATCACTTGGCGGCCGTGGGCTCCATTACCGGCGGTGACGCGGGATCGGTTTGCCGATGCGGAGGAGACCTCGCGTTTCCGGATCTTGCTGGAGGGCCCGGTCTGTCGGGCTTGGTACTTGGGTGAGCGTTTCCTACGCCAGACCCTAGGGTTACCTGAGCAGATAGTGCCGGTTCACCCTCTTGCGGACATAAGGGAGACCGAGAGGCTCACGACCGAGCAGATGGACGATTACACCGTTGGATGGGAGGAGGCCGGCTTCAGAGGCATCGGCGACTACTGAGAGTATGTGCAGACGTACCTCATGCGACCTCTGAGCGGCGGCCGTCGAGCGGAGGGATCCAGGCCGGTGGCGCCAGCGGCTGGGGCGAGAACTGGAGCTGGAGCAGGGGCTGCAAGGAGGGCCCGAGTCCATGGCAGGGGCGGAGTTCAGGGAGGATGGGGAGTTGGCTGGCCCGCCCTGCCTGCTGTACTGACTTTCCGGGGGCAGGGTGGGGCGACCTATCAGATCCCCTTCGCCCCTCCGCCAGCTGATCACGAGTTCGTCAGTGTCCCCGACTTACCTCCGGTATGTATTACTGTATTTCTGTACAGCCATTTCATTTCGGTTTATTTGATATTCCACAGAATATTGATGCATTTGGTACTTTTGCAGGCTTCTTCTGCGTACACCCGGCAGTCATTGGAGATGAATGCCTCCATGATGGGTATGCTCCAGCGGACTTTTGATCTCCTGGCCCTCTACAGCATTCCGGTATGTTCTTCTGACACTGGCCTCAAACCATTCATACACTGCTTCACATAATCTGATGCACTGCGCAACACCTGATACACTGATCTCCCAGCATCTAATACACTGCATACACTGCATTCTGCACTGTACTCTGCACTGATAAACTACTCACAGCATTCATAAACTGTACTCATACACTGCATTCTGCTGTTAAACTTCCCACGGCATACACACACTGTACTCATACACTGTATTCTGCACTGTTAAACTGCCTACGGCATACACACACTGTACTCATACACTGTATTCTGCACTGATACACTACTCACGGTATTCTCATACTTATACGCTGCATTCTGCACTGATACACTGCTCATGGTATACTGATGCATTTGCCTTTTGTGTACTTTTTCAGCCTCCTTTTCAGATTCCTATGGCAGGAGGTGCTCCAGCTGGACCTTCCGTCCCTGCCCGGGGGAGAGATGAGGTGGGCCGAGTATTCCCCCGATCCAAGGCGGGGCGCGCTCATGTCGGGAGCAGCTCGCGAGCTCCAGTCCTGGATGATGATGATGACGAGGAGTCAGAGGCGGAGGCAGAGGCGGAGTCCGAGTCATCGGAGGAGGAGACCGGAGGCGGTTCTAGCTCGGGCTCTGACGACGATGCTGATGATGCTCCTGGACCCTCGTCCAGGAAGAGGACCAGGACAGACTGACGGCCCTTGGAGTGCTCGACACAGATGCGGATTTTGTTATTTTTCTTCTTTCTTGTACTTTTCCTTTTTTCTTTGGTAGTTAGATTACCTTGTACTGCCGCAGGCAGAAAAACTTTGTACTTGAAAAAGATTATGAAATGAACAGAATTTTTTTGCTTAAAAAGTGTTACATTTACATATCTCATGTATTGCATCGCGATCCATCATGTTACACCACAATGTAAATGAAATCGATTGGTTATCTGAAAATTGAACACTTGTACTGTAATAATTAGATAATTAAACAGCCAACAGCAAAATAACCCAAGCAACCCACTGCCTGATTCTTGGACACACAGCCCTTACTCTGTGGGGATTAATCTGCATACAGCCCATAACACAGCATTCGGTTCATTCTGCACATAGCACACCCCGAACAAATAGCCCAATCTGACAAGACGGAGCTCAAAGATGGAACCAGTTGGAGTCGAAATACGTTCAAATGTAGAGAATGTCACAGCATTCCGAGTGTAAATGATTTTTGAAATCGAATGAGGGTTTTTCAAACCGGGATATCGAGCCCACAACTGAACACAGCGGGGAGGACTCAAATAAAAGGGTACACGACCTAAACACAACGGGACGCGCTCGAAAAAGACCTAAAACAAAGGTTGAGATAAACAAAACAAAAGACACGACATACAGACGCGTTAGCGAAGATGGGGGACCTCGGACCACGAGGAGCCAGCTCAATCTGGGTATTGTTTCCCACCCCCTTCTGATTTGTGATTCTCACATCACTCTGGCACTCAAGCTCGGTTTTTTCTCTCAAAACCCTTTTCCTCACTTTTCTCTCAACTTACACCTCTCTATTCTTCATTCTCTCATTTTTCATCCCTCCCCGGGGTGATTGATGGATAAATAGAAAGGCGTGGGTTCATGCTCAACACCATTAGCTCACGGCTATTTCTTCTGGCGGGAAGAGCGCTCTTCTGGCAAGTACGTCGATGACGGGGGAAAGATAGAACGCCTGACTCAACCGTGCCCCTAGTTCATCATTTTAACCATTCTTTTCGTTTTGGTTTTCTACTAAAACAAGTTTGATCAAAATGAGAGTCGGATTAACGTACTTGTTCGATTTTTGATTTGAAAATCATGCAAGTCAGGCTGCAAGCACTGAAAATTTTCCTTTTTGGGTCCAACACAATGGTCCAGTTTTGGAAAATGGGATAGTTTTCGAGAAAATAGTCAACCTCAGTAAAAATTTTCAAAAACTATTTTTCAAACAGTCAATGCTCAACGAGCATGGAACTTACTCTTTGCGATGCGCAACCTCGGATCAGAGGCAATGGAAAATTGCCCCTGGTTTGAAGGGGGTGGATGGCAATGGAAAGTTGCCCCTGGTTTGAATGGAGGCTCACGGCGACTCGTGGCAACGGAAAGTTGCCCCTTGTTTGGACGATGCCGCAGCAGTCCGCAAACAGTCTTCATTGGTGGTGGTCGAGCTCTTGGACACAGAGATGACGAAGATGGTCATAACAGATATATGGACACAGTCGCCTTTGGAAGCGTTGGCGACTAGACATTGGGAGGAAGTTGAAACCATTGCATGGACTGAGACGCTATGAAAGCGTTGGGGGCTGGACTTCATGATGAAGTTGCCTACGTATCCCAAACATGGGAATCAAGCTTCACGTAGTTTCGGTTAAGGTACACTTGGGTATTTTAACCTTCACTTTTCAGGCTCTAACTTTTGCCAAGGCGCCCGATACGGGTTTTCGACCATGCGAGCTTCTTTTTCTTTGATTTCTTTTTTTTACTTCTTTTTTGCATTTTTCTTTTCTTTTCTTTTTCTTTTCTTCCTTTTGTATTTTTGCTTCTTTTTTTTTCTTTTGCTCTAACTTTTGCCTGGGCCGCCCTTCCGGGTTTTCGGCCCAACGAGCCTCTCAAAGGGTAAAAGTGCAACAAGTCCATGCCAAATGGTTTTTGAAGTTGAAGCCCCTCTGTGTCTAGGAGAAAGGCTGTTGCACTGATTTGCAAAAGAATCCATCATGGTTGCTCTACGAGCTTCTTCTGGTGAGATCTACTCGTTTCGATTCGGCTTTGATGCCTCCTGCTCGAGGGCTGCTTCTGATCTGGCCATGTAGGCCTTGCATGACGTTTGACCGTTGAACTTTCTGAACGTTCTGAACGGGTTCAAAGTCGGAAAACGAACGGATTGAATCTTGAGGCTGAGAGCGATCCTAGGCTACGCAATCTCAAGAGCGATTCCACACAAGTCTTCACAGGGCCGCGTAAAACATTTGATTTTGAAAGTTTTTAAGAAAACGACAAATCGCTCGCGCCGAAGATAGTGTGGAACTAATCTGGATCAAGCCAGGATCCTTCTCAGTACTCACGCCGACAAGCATGGTTTTATTCATTAAAAGGCTTAGCACGCCTCTCTTTCACTCAAAATGATCAAAATTTTGCAAAACCCGAGGAATTCCTTCCTCTTCGTTTTCATCACCGCAGTGTTCAAAAGGGTTTTTTTTTTGAAAAACCTAAGTTAATGCAATGAGTTTGGCGTGCAGGAGAGTAGGCGGGATGTATTGTCAGCCCAATCAAATTCTCTGGCACTTATGCTGAAAGCAGGCATGAAAGTGAGATAGCAACAGCTGTTTCATTCAGATTTGTTGGTGTAACTGGCCCCTCGGCAGAAACAGACTCAAAACAAAAACAGGTAATTACAAGACAAAACGGTGTTCGGGACACCAACCCCAGAATCACCTGGTATTATATACAAAGGGGACTGACTCGATACAACAAGACAGATCCTTAAGCCAAAAGACTGACTCAAGACAAAGAGACAGACTCAAAATAAAAGACCGACTCGATACCCAAGCCAGGATTTACAAAGTTAGCGTTCACAGCCACTCAAAAATGCGTGCCAGACGCTACATTCAAAACACATCCAGATGCCGCCCGCAGGTGGTTTACTTTCTGATTACATACTTGCGGTATCCTCAAAGTCCAACAGCTCGGTAGTAACAGACTTCGCTGAGGTAGGTGGGTGGGAGGATAACCTCGTTGTCAATCAAATCTTGCACCTCATGACGGAGGCGGAAGCAATTGTCGGTAGCATGGCCTGTCTGCTGGTGGTACGCACAGTACTGAGCAGCATCATGCGTTGCGGGGAGATTCTTTGGGAGAGGCCGAGGCTCCAAGGGCTTAAGGTGTCCCTTCTCGGCAAGGATCTGAAGTGCCTTGGACAAAGGCATGTAGAGAGCATGAAAGGTCCTGCGCCCCCGGGGCAGGTACTTTGGAGTCTGAGCGCTCTTACTAGCCGCGCAAGCGAAAGGGTCGGCAGGCGCCACTTTAGCTTTCTGATCTTTCCCGGGTGTAGGGGCGGGAATAGGAGGAACTGTCTTGGCATGACGGGGCCTATCCCGATTTTCTGACTGGCTTGAACTACCCTCAGGTGGAGTGGGGAAAGCATCCTCCACAGTCTTTGCCACAACTGCGGATATCTGTTGCTTGTTCATCCCCCCGGCTTTCAAAGCCTCGACTGCCCACAGCAGTTGTTCAATAGGATCGGCATCTGCCTTCATTTTGTCTTTTCCTCCGGCCTCAGCCTGGTCAAGGGTTTGGGTTGCTACTTCAGAGCGAAGCCCGGTTGTTGCTGACATGTCGTGGCTGTAGCCAGAAGCCACCTCTGGCTGGCTGAGCTCTATCACAATCCGCCCCAGCAGCGGAGGCTCTTGTGGTATGAAATTCCCGGCATACGGTGCCGTTGGGGGTGAAGCTGACATTCCGTAGGCGAGATCCGCCACAGACCTTTGGAGATCACCTATCATCCCCATTAGCTCAAATGTAGTAGGCTCGTGAGCCTGGTATAACTAGGGTGCCCAGACCGGGTGCACAACAGGTGACCTGGGTGGATGTGACACATCAGTGTTGGCCTCACCTTGCAGGGTGATCCCTTACTCTAATGCGATTGTCATAACCACGATCTCTTCTGAATTCTGCGTCATCACAAACCCTACCGCGGCAAGGGGGGCGCTGGCTATTCTGTACCGGCTCTTGGACACTCTGAACTGAAAGGAGAAACAAACAGCATTTCATCCCAAACAGATCAAACACTGGTGTAGCTGAACAACTGTATTCCACTACTGATCACTGTTCCCAGAAATCACTGTCCCCAAAAACTGAACCCGATACCCGCAGATAACTGATTCTTATAACTGACACTGATACTGGTGTCCTCAGATCTGATACTCAAACTTGCAAACTGATATATACTTTCCCTGTAGAAATACATTCTAAAAGCACATAGCAAGTAAAGAGAACCAAAACACCCCTATGTTGGGGTAGGGTTTCCCTGTCCTATTTTGTCAGGAGCTAGGGTTTCACTACGCACGCAGCGGTTCTCGAACAACCTAACATCGGGTAAGCAGCCTGTCCTAATTTGGAATGGTCACTATGGATCCGAAAATGCACTAGGTCGAATGGTCGAAAAGGGTGCCCCGGTAAAAACCGGGGTTTGTGTTCCCACGCTGTCAGAGCCCATAACCGGTCAGCCTTACGGTCATGCCTTGACAAGACAAGCCTCCGGCAAACCGTTCAGGAATGGCAAATGGCAAACACTGTGTTCCTAGGCACACCAATGCACATGCAATGCAAAGAAACACATAGATGAAGTCAAAATGGGATATCACGAGTTTGAGTCAAGCTCTCTAATTTCCCCAGCAGAGTCGCCAGAAACTGTAGACGCGCCCGCGTAGGGGGGCCTTATGCTACTACAGTTCAGACTCGCGATTTTGTGTCGCGGTTCTTAATCTTGAACCAAAGAGTCCAAATCTGGCAAATCGTTTTGAGAAACAGATTTTTTTGAAAAGAAGTGCCAAACATGGACTGCTTTGCCAGATACAGAGTCGCCACCTAAATATTTTTTAATGGGGAAATTTAGGAAACCCTAACTCGGTGCCGAAGGCCACATGTCCATCATCGCCGGAGTTGTCTCGGCTCGGGAGCTTGGGTACGATCGGGGAAGGTCAGCTATGAGCACCCCCTTTCGCCCGGTCCGAAGACCAGCCTCTACTAACCATGATATCCGATTTTGAAAATGTTATGTGTTCTTATTCCATTTATTAGCCTAGAATTACTATGTTATGCGTGCAGCAAACAAGTATAGACTAGATTGCCTAATTTGGAAATAAGTATTGCATATCCGTTTGTTTTGAAAAGCGCTTTGGAAATTGCTACTCGCAAGTAGGCTAAAATACGGATTTCAACGAGTTTTTCCAACTCAAACAATCCAACCTTCACCCACGGGCATTCAAACAATTTATATCACGTAAGCATTTAGCCGCATGGCAAACATACTGTTATGGCAACATTCACACGCATGCGAGATGCTAAAGCATAAATACTTACATAGTACTCCGAGCTAAAAACAGGAACATGTTAGTAATCAATGCATGATCCAAGTCCATGTTAAGTGCCTAATGCTTCGCATACAAAATGTCACTAGAGTAGGCTCGGCTAGTCTATGAATGACATATGAAAATGCACAACTAACATGTATTCAGTTTGGAATTTGAGATACAGATGCAGTTAGCGTGATGTACCGAGCCCGGTGCATGCGAGACAAATGTATGGATGCACGCATGCATAACATAAGGTATGCTAAATTAAACGTGCCCTAATATTAACCATCAAAGCAGGTAAGTAAAAGGGAAGAAAGAAGTGGGGATTGGAAGACATACACTCCACTCACACACACTTATTATAGATTTACCCTCACTCGGAGGGACCGAATAAATAATACAAATTTAATTAACTACGCAAGCTAATTAATATTACAAATTGCCTAATTAATTAACAAATTAAATTAAGCTAAGAAAACAGTAAATTGCCTCGGGAAATGCGCCGCCATGTAGGAGCTGCCTCTGTTTTCCTTCCTTCACTCCTCTGGAGGTTGTCAAAACCTCGGGACTGCTTCTCTGGACATTGAGGAGTGCCACCGGCTGAATGGAATTGCCACCGGCAGTGGGATGTGGCCACCGGCACAAAATAAAGCTATCGGCAGAGAAATGATTGCCGGTCGGCACTTTACACTGCCGGTCGGCAGGGTGTTCCTGCAGAATCTGCAATTGACAGCAACAGAGGGCAAGGCAAAGCATGGCAGCACAATTCAAGGCATATATGCACCAATCATGTCCCTTATCATGGTAATGACTCAAAGGGGCATGTGTCTCGATTCTCGAACCACCAATCACGCATTTCCATGCATGATGACCCAAGGGATCAAGTATGCAACTTTCATATCAAATGAAATGCAAATCAATCAAACAAAAGTCCCAATCCCTATCACCAAATCAAGGGGCAAGGAATGCATGTTGATGTAATGCAACCTAAGCATGTTATCATTCATGCAACATGAACAATGCAACGTACTTATGCAAAGCATACAAGCAAACATGCAAGGTAAGCATGCAAGCCAAATAGAGGATGGACTTAAGCATGAATTAGGCAACCCTAAATAGTCCTAAAACAGTGGCCAAAATGCTATAAAATGAGGGCTAAATGGCATGCAAACACACATGCACACAAGGACCAACACTTACGCACAAATTGGACAACTCTCAAGCACACTTGAAAGAGGCATATCATGGACAATTAACATGCAACATAAGCTCTGAAAATGCATGAGGACGGTGTCAAACCAAGCAACAAGATAGGCTAACATTAACATGCAAACTGATCCAAGTACTTGAAGCCGGTCAAGGGGACTTGAACCATGGTTAAGCCAACCAAGCCTCGCAAGACTAGGAGGGCTTAAAATAGGTTCAAGACAGACCTATACCATGGAAAAGGGACTCCCTAGATGGCATCTAAGGGGCTCAATTTCAAAGCATGCACTATGGCCAAAACGCGGAACATGCCACACATGCTTTCAAAGCATTAAAGAAGCATTCAAGGCAAACACATAGGCATGAAAATGGGACTGAAATAACACGTAGGGTGGCCCCAAATCACCAAATCAATGCAAAGATGTCATGCTATACATGCACATACTTAAGGCCAACAAGCCGGAATGCAAAGAGGCTATACTAAGCATGCCAAATCCGACCCAAACAACCATGGACGGACCTAAAACATGGCAAAATAAGCACAAAATCTTCACAAATGTAAGCCTAAAACATGCTAGAAACAAAGGCACACAACCTAAGACATGTTAAGGGATCACAAGGCATTACATGGAAACTATGCTAAGCATTCATGGAGTACCAAAACCAACAAAAAACAGAGGCATATCACAACATATTAAGCATGGAAAGCAGCCAAGACATGGTCAATACACACTTAAACATAGGCTCCCTCAAGAGGCCAAAAAAGGTCCATTTCAAGGACAACAAGGAGAGGGGGTGGCCCTCCCCTTTTGGAGACTTCAAGGCACCATCTCCACCACTGAAATCCCTCAAGATTTCAGTGGTGAAGAGGCCCAAACACCAAAGCCCCGAAACTAGCACAAAATAGCACAAAATGAGGCCTTTCAAGGCCTAAGAGGGGTCAAACACCCTCAAACCACAAAACACCCTTAATAAACAATCAAGAGGGCTAAAAAACAAAACTTTTTTGTATTATACACTAAGCTCAAAAACGATTTTAAGATAGGTAAAAATACAATGCAAGATTGGGGAATAATGGGACTAGATTCTCACCCTTGAAGACCCCTTTACAAATGATGCTCCAATGGCCGTCCTTGGCTTGAATCCAACACCAAAACTTCAAAATCAGTCCCTTAGAACCTCAGTAGCTAAGTGAAGGTGAAACACTAGGTGTTTGTGTGCAATAGTATGGACTAAACACACTTTAACACACACAAGAGGGAAAAAGAGAGAGATAATGTGTATCTAACCCTAACCCTAGAACTCAAACCCTAACAATGGCTGTCTAAGCTCTCCAAAATATCTCAAGTCTCTAACCCTTCACAACAAGAGAGAGAGCCTCCATTTATGGCACTTCTTGTCTTGTAAAGATTACAAGACAAGCTTCATAAGAGGGAGATCCCTCCATACACGTGTATGGAGGGGAGCAAAAATGCCATTTTGGCAAAAAAGATTGCCGACCGGCACTAAATAGTGCTGACCGGCAACAAATAGTGCCGGCCGGCAATGTACATTGCCGGTGGCAGCAAAAACCAACCGGTGGCCTCTAGCCACTGCCGGTGGTGTATGGGGATGCCTCACAAGGCATTCCTTGCCCCTCCAAGGCAAAACACAAGTGTTTGGTGTAAAACCAGACACTAAACAGTCAAGTTCGGAGATCCTGAGGCAAGGCGCGCGAGCCGAGACCTCCGGGAACTCCAAACGAACACAAACATGGATAATCACCGAGTGTTCAAATGGTGACGTCCAAGTCTTGAGGACGGTCAAAAATGGGGTGTCTACAATATTATAGCGATCCCGGGTTTTTCCCCTTTATGTACAGTATTCTGGACATGGGTTCTGTGACCGAGTATTGTTGTGTATGTCTCATTCCATCCTTTAATTCTATGTATATGAGTTTTAGGATATGTTGGGCAGGTTTGTAACAGGTTGGTTGTGATTAGAAACAAATGGTTGCTGCCTAGTTTTTGGTGTCTTCGCTCGAGCGAGCTCTGTGTTTTAGCTCTTTCTCTCGAGCCAGGGTTCCTTCACTTGAGCGTGCGTCTGCGTCTAGTTTTGGACTTGAAGGTTGTGTTTCTTGGCTCGAGCGAGCTTCCCTTCGCTCGAGCGAGCGAGGACTATGTTTTGGGTTTCTTCGCTCGAGCGAGCTTTCCTTCGCTCGAGTGTGCTTCTGGGTTGCAGAACTGAAGCTTCGTGTTGTTGGCTCGAGCAAGGCTTTCTACGCTCGAGTGAGGTTTCTTTGTGTTTGGTCACTCGAGCGACCACTCCTTCGCTCGAGCGAGGCTCGAATATATCAGTTCGCAGCAGTAGTTTCTTTTTCACTTTTTGATTTCCTTTTCTTCTCAAACCCTAGATCGGTTGTCTCTCTCACTAAAACACACCTTCTCTCTACAAATCCATCTAGTTCTAGTGGTCTCCTACCCTAGTTCCTTTGTAAAAAGTGTGGAGCTTGGTGTGGGCTTCATTTTAATCCGAGAAAGTTGGTGTTTGGAGCATCTTGGGTTTTCACCTTCATCTCCTTTGGGTCTCTTCCTTTGGGGTAGGGATACCCTACTCCATCTTATGGGTTTTGACATAAATTTTAGTCATTTTGATTAGATGGTGTTGTTTGGTAATTTTGAAAAAAGTTAGGATTTGATTCGAGTTTATAAAAAGGGGGTTTTCAAATGTTAAACTCCATGTATATGTGAGACCTTGAAAAATGGAATTATGATTGTTAAATTGATGAAATTGAACCTTAGGGTTGACATTTGAAAAGGGGGAAAATGCCCTAATTATGTTCAATAATTAATTTGAGAAAGAGTGAAATTGAGTTGAAAATAGGAATTTATGGGATTAAATGGTGTAGTTGGATAAATAAATCACTCACATATGAGAATGTCGATATTTTATCTGTTTGATAAATATATTCTTTGTTTAGAAATAATTGCTTTGGGCTATCGGTGGAGGATAGTCTTGATTATTGTAGACACTGTATGTTGATTAGGGAAAACTGAAACTAATCACCTGGAATATGTCATTGAATATGACGGTTGGAATAATATATCGAATATGTGTATTAATTGATCATTGTATATGATAAGTGTTTAAATATATTGTATATGTATATTGTGTGGTAGGAGATAGGGGATGTACTCCATGGTTTGAGAGGAGATAGAGAAAGCACTCTCAAACCTGTTTGGGATGAGATAGGGGATGGACTCCATTGATAACTAAGTTGGCCAGAGTGTCCAGCGTGAAAGTCCCGAAATCTTAATTACATTTGCATAATGTAGATAATTGAAGTATGGAAATGTTTAATATGAGATGTAGTCTCATTTGAATTGTGGATAATGGAAGTGTTTTAATATGAGTAGTAGTCTCATGTAATTGTTGGGCTAGATAATGAGCCATGTTTATGAATCTGAATTGGATAAGTAAAGGAAAGTGGAATGAAAAACGGTTGTATTTGTCATTGAACTGGAAAGTGTTGTAAGTTGGTTTACAAGTGTTAAGCATTTATCAAATGCTAATGTTTTAGTTATTTCTCATACTTGGTTTATAATATCTCTACTGGGCATTGGCTCACCCTATATGGGATATCATTTTCAGGTTCAGGTGATATGCTACCTCCAAGGACATAGCTTGGGAGGTTTTGGGAGTTGAAGACTCTTTTTGTTGTTTTTGTTATTTTGGTGTTACATGTAAATTCAAGCCGAGGGCTCAATGTGTCTTGAGTTAGCACTCTCCTTCTGTAACCAAGTGTTGGCTAGGAAAGTTGTAAGCCCGTAGGGCATTTACTTTTGTCGTCAACGTGTAATACTTTTGTAATGAATACTCTGATAAATGAAATATGCTTTGTTCTCTTATGTTTATGAATGTCATGAATGTGGGTTCATATGTATTATTTTGAGGGCGTTACACATATCATTAAAAACTGTTATTTGACTTAATAATTTATTTATTAACAAAATTATTAACTGAAAAATATTTTTCATATTATTAAAATTTGTTGATTTCCTTCTTAATAAAATTAGTTATTTGTTATGCAAGTATGATTTATGTATTAATAAAATTAGTCATTTGTATGTATATGTATTTTCTTCTACTTCTTTATTAGTTTAGTGAATTATCTTAGTAGTTTTTTTAGATGAGAGAATTATCTTAATATTTGTTTTATATTTATTTGTTGAGAAAAGTTACACACCATAATTTTTTTTTTTTTATAAATTTGAAAGAAATGTTAAAAACTCATAAATTCATCTAAAACGATATAGTAATAGAATTGGAGTCTATATTATTAGGTGTATAACAAATCAAAAAATGATAGATATTATACCACATAATTCTATCATATATCTAATGATTATTCTATTCAATTTCATAGAACAATATTTTAATTTTTTAAAAATTATCAAAATACAAAATTTAAACATATTGTAATAATAGCTTGTGTCTGGCATGCTTAATTTTTTCTAAAAAAAGTCATAACAATATGTTTGTTTTTGTTTACGTCTAAAATTCTACACAAATTCAATTTCAATTATAATAACTAATTTTAGATGTACTCTATTTTAGAAATATTTATTTTCCATATATTTTTCATCATGTATTTAGTTTTGTCGTTCTGAGATTTCCTTTATATAGTTGATATTTTAATTTAATTATTATGATATTTGAAAAAAAAAACTTATGTCAATATACAAATAAATAAATATGACAAAATGTGCTTAATTATATATATTGTATGGATCAAATTAATTTTCTTTTATATTTTATATTTTTTTCTATCTTATTTTAATGTCTTCATATTAATTTATAGGAAAAATTACTCATAAATCCCATTTGGTGAAATGTTAGTCTATTTAGTCATACATGTTTTTTTATAAACCAAATGGTCATTTTTATTTGTAATATGTATTATTGGTTAGATTTAGTAATATTTGAGTTTACTTGTTTGTCCCTTATTGTGATTATGTTTTTGATGTTTTTTTGGGATTAAGTGTATGTAGATAAGATATGATTTACATTTTCAATTTTTTTTGGGATCTTGTGGAGTGATTGTGGGGATTATTGATGTTACCTTCTTGGTGTTACATTATTGATGTTAAATCAATTGCGTTTTCTTGGGAGGTGTGTAGTTGTAACGTTCTCATTTACCTACATAACATCATCCCAGAGCCGCATTGTCGTACCATTAAGCCCCCCACTAACAATCTATAATATTAGTACCAAACACCAACCACATAACATAACATCGACATAGTTCGACAATCCCCCGACAATTAACAGCCACTGCCCCCTGCTACCACCAAACCCCACCAACACAAGGGGTCTTTTGGGCACAAAATAAAAAGCCTGTTTTTAACTTTTTACCCATTTTAGGTCACATCACTTCTCACATTTTCTATCCACAAAAAGACAAAATAGGCTAAAAAAGCCAAAAAGTCAGCTTTTTACCAACTTCCCAAAACACCACTCAGGCATACATCGTCCCACTAGCCCCGAATATTACAAAATACACACTCAATCATACAAACATTAGCTACAACACCATGCGTCTGTTACATTACATACATGCACTCCATCACATTTGTAATCACTGATAACCCCCAAACTTGTGAAAATATTACAACATTAACCAACAAAATCATGTGTCTGTCACATTACAAACATGCACAACATCACTTTTGCAATCAGTGGTAAACCCTAAACCTGCGACGTGAATAAGATTACCTAAAACCCCATATGACGCACCAATTAAACAAAAACCCATTTTGAGTATCGACCTTGATGTCATATTATTCCACAAACAACCAAACTAACATCGAAGACACTCATACTTGTTGTCATCATACTAACACACGATCAATGATGGCATCAACGGATTCATTTTAAATCACCAACGTTTAGAAAAAATATTTGATAATAGTAAATTTGAACTTTATGTTTGCATTATATCATAGTTTTTCAAGTTGTGATGGGTATGGATTAGTTTGAAATTTTCAGTATTGAATTAAATACTAAAAATAGCCTAAATACTGAGTTTGCCCAATTTTTATGACAACAACTCTTGGCTCAAGCTAGTTTGGGAAGACTGTTGCACACTATGCGCAGCAGTGACTGTTGCGCGGTTAATGGGGTCTTTTCCGGATTTTATTCCGATGATCTAAACCGTTTAATTTTTAGAAGACATTGAGCAGAATATGCACACAAAAATTCAAGTTAATCGGACTTCGGTAACCCTTTGATCAAGAAATGTTTGTATTCATATTTATACTTAAAATTAAATTTACTATTCAATTTTTTAGATACAAATATGTTTGGATGAAAGGGATACCAATCTTTGATTAACTTAAATTTTTATAGGTATATTGTACTCAATATTTTCTAAAAAGTGAATGATTCGGATCGTCGGAATGAAGGACAAAAAAAGCTCCATTAACCGTTCAACAGTGATTGCCGCTCATGGTGTGCAGCAGTCTCTCCAATCCTGACTCAAGCCTAATCCTTAAAGAATTATCTTGGTTTATATCCAATCCATAAGTTACTTGGCCAATATATTTATTTAAATTTTAATTTGTAAGTATATTTTTAAATATTTTTTATAACATAAATAGAAAATATATATACAAATATTATTTTGGTATATTTATTAAAATTTTTAAATTTTAATTAAGAAATTATATATTTAGCTTTAAAATATATATAATATCTATTATATCATTATTAAAGTATATTTATATCTCAACAATTATTTAATGTATTTTTAAACATTGAATTGACACATGTAATTTTTTTATGTAATGTAAAAGGGAATTTTAAATAGAAAATATGTATTTAATATTTTTTATAACATAAATAGAAAATATGTATACATATTATTTTGGTATATTTATTAAAACTTTTAAATTTTAATTAAGAAATAATTTTTTTTTATAAATATATCAATTATCTATTACATCATTATTAAAGTATATTTATATCTCAAAAATTATTTAATGTATTTTTAAACACTGAATTGACACATGTAATTTTTGACGTAACGTAAAAGGGAAATTTTAATATACACCCGTTTAAAATGGGTGTACCATATGCACCCCTAGTTATACAATTTTATTCTTTAGTTATGACCAATTTTCTTTTTTAATTATGACATTATTTTAATTATTGCTCATGAATTCTTTAGTTATGACTCATGTTGGGTTTAGTTATGATATATATATATATATATATATATATATTTTAAGTTATGACTTAGAAAATTGAAATCATGCCATTCTTTTTTTTAGTTGTACGGTGCACATGATACACACCATTTGAATGTGTGCACTATAGTGTTTCCCATTGTAAAAATATGCATTAAACACACACACCACACACACACACACACTATCACGCCCCACTTTTTATTACTCGAAGTTATTACCAAATTCATTAGTTTAATTCAATTTCAAAGATAACATACGGAAAGAAACTCTTTAGTTCAACGAGTAGAATTAAATAACAATTCTCTTATCCTAATGCAAATATAATACAACATGAGCATACTAAATAAACTGCCCATGGGCTTACATCATTAAAGGATCAAGAAGAAGGGTGTAACCCTTTTATATAAATGGCATTCCGCCAACAAATATAAGGGTCCCGTGGCATACAAGTAAGAAGATCCAAAATCTTGTAGCACATTTTGATTATCACCTGAAAAAGATTCAACAACGTGGGATGAACATATAGTCCAGTAGGGATCTCAACATGATCCTCAATAACAACAACTTACAGATAGCTATGATCATAAATGCTCAAACTCATACTAGAATAGTAATGTGGCAATTTATACAAAAATATACATAGGTATGAACTTTTCTCAAAATTAGCCATTTCATTCAACACTGAAAGCGACTCACCTTTCTTTTCTTTTTCCAAAACTTTCATGACAATAACAACTCTAGAAAACAATTTCACCAAGCCCATTACTTTTCTCCCATTTTCCATACTTACAACAGATTTACCTTTTTTTTTAAAATGAGTTCACAAATACCCAATTTCCTTCACACTTTCCAAAATCTCAAAATAGTATTTATGTCTGTTCCCAACGCATTCATATCTATGCATGCATACCTTTAGTAAAAAGGGGAACAACAAATCATCAACAAGTGTGTGATCAACAAATGAGGCAACTCGGCCTTTCAAAACTATAACCATCGTAACCCTTGCAAAATCACAATTCATTATAATACATGATACGTAATCGAAATGAAACATCAACGTTATACAACCCCGGCTCTACCTACTGCAGCATGGTAGGCTAAAGACACAACTCTCCACAACAACAACATGCCAGTTTACCAGACACTAGCTGGAAGGGAATAGTACCTCTACCTCCATTTCTCCAGGCGCTAGCTGGAAGGGAATGGTACCTCTGATTCTTAGCGCAACCAATTCTCCAGGCGCTAGCTGGAAGGTAATGGTACCCCTCATTCTAAGCGCGGTATATAACACCAATCATTTCAACTCGACAAAGCACAACCAATAAGTGTAATACATACACACGAACTATTCAATAATACTCAACCAACACAAGTGTAATGCATACACACAATTCGACGCAATAATGTCATCCTCCACCGATGACCAAGGACAAAACCTCTAGATGCATGTATTCAATACACCTATTAAAAAGACTCAACTCTCATGAGATTTTAACCCAACAATAACACTAGTACGACAATTAAAGGTGAAACCCCCAAATGTGTGTATTCGACACTCATGATATAACAATTCAATTCTCACATTTATTTTCTGAGACTCACATAGAGTTATCATTTCATTTTCCATTTTCAAGATCAACTTCCATAATTTTCCAAGCCAACATATTCCACCACTTATTCCGAAAAACTTTTCCCATTTCACAAAACCAATTCCATTATTTTCATTTTCACAAAACCAATTCCACGGATAATAAAGCCAAAACCCATCTCAGTTCAATACATTCATTTCAAAACAACCCAAATGCCATAGTTAATCCCATAGCCATTAACACTTTTACACAACCCATATTAACAATAGTAATTTATAAACATTGTGCAACAATCCCCCCTTTTAATGTACCAAATCAAAACATAATTTAGGGCTTTCTCTTCTTGTAACTATATCATGCTAGCTTATTCTCCAATCAACCCCAAACAACAATCAATGATAATAAACCAATTCTCAAATAACCAACCCTAGGTTCCCTTTCAAAGAAATCCAACATGGATATGATTTTCATGTGATACAAAACTACCACATGTCTATCTATGAACGAGGCATTGAAAAAGAGCAAGGAAATCCCTACCTCAAATGGAGAAACCCAAAGGAGAAAAAGAGAGGAACTCGAAAGTGCTCCAAACCCAAAACTTTCTCGGATCAAAACATAGCCCCCACGATGCTCAACCTTTCTTACAAAGAGATTAGGGTAGAAGGTCTCTAGAACAAGATGTATTTGTAGAGAGAGAGAGAGAGAGTTTAGAGAGAAGAGCTGCCGATCTAGGGTTTTGAAGATAAAAGGTAAACAAAAAGTGAGGAAGAAGCTACTGTTGTGAACTGATATAATCGATCCTCACTTGAGTGACCAGACACAAAGAAACATCGCTCGAGCGCACAAAGAAACCTCGCTCGAGCGCACAACACGAAGCTTCAGATCTGCAACCCAGAAGCACGCTCGAGCAAAGAAAAGCTAGCTCGAGTGAGGAAATCCAAAACATACAGCTCGCTCGCTCGAGTGAAGGAAAGCTCGCTCGAGCCAAGAAACACAACCTTCAGACAAAAACCTCGCTCGAGCAACGACACCAAAAGCTAGGCAGCAACACTGTGTTTCCAAACACAACCAACCTGTTACAAACCTACCCCACACATCCCAAAGCTCAAATATAAGAAATTTAAGGATGGAAACAAAATACAGATAACAGCACAGAACTCGGAACTTGAGTACGGAATACCACAAAGGATTGGAAAAATTCAGATCGCTATACACACACACATATAATTTTCTTTTTATTCGTGTCAAGCTAAATTTTCTTTTTTTATTAATAAATGTATCATAATATATTGAGGCCTAATAAGTTTTTAAATTTTTAGGCGCCACATGTATTATTTAGTTTTTAAAAATATAACAAAAAATTTAGAAGTAAATGTTTTTAAAATGTGAAATTATATAAGACTAAACTTACATTGAAATTTCCTTTTAAAAGTTTTTTACTTTCAAATTACAAATGAGTTAGAAATGCCTAATTTTTTCTTCTTTTGTTTTGACTTTTTATTTTGAGGATTTAAAATTTTTAACATGTGTATTTACTAAAATTTAAAATTAAAAAAAAATTAAGAAATTTAGATTAATGTTTTAGAGCTATTTTAGATGCAAAATCATTATAGTTTTCTATCCCACAATGCAATTTTGTAAGAATTTGTTCAAAACAAAGTTAAAAAAAAAAAAAAAAAAGTTTAAATTTAATTTTTATCGAAATAGATATAACAAAAAAAATGACAATAATGTGTAGATAGGATTACAACCTTGTGTAGGTTTCATTATAAAAAGAAATAATCAATCAATAAATAAATAATCAAAACAATAATGTTTTTTGATCAGCAAAGAAAATGAACTTTATTAATGAAGCAGAAAACTATTTCAACAATAAAGGAAAAAAGAGGATGAGTGCTATAGCGATCCAAGTTTTACCCCGACCTTTGTTGTGTTCCGAAATCAGGTTCCGTGGTTGTATGTTGATGTCTTTGTCTTGTTTCCTTCCTTAAATTCTTTGAATTTCAATTTTAGGACTTCTTGGGTGAGTTTGGAACAGGTTGGTTGTGAGTTGTTACAAATGGTTGCTGTCTAGGGTTTTGGTCTCTTCGCTCAAGCGAGGCTTTTTGCGCTTGAGCAAGCCTTGGGTGTTTGTCTTTTCACTCGAGCGAGCATTTTTGCGCTCGAGCGTGCGTATGCGTCTCTATGAAGACCTGAAGGTTGGTATTCTTCGCTCGAGCCACACTTCTTGCGCTCGAGCGAGCCCTGTGTTATTTGTTCCTTCGCTCGAGCGAGAACTCTTGCGCTCGAGCGTGCGTTTGCGTTGGTGGCAGACCTGAAGCTTTGCATTGTGCGTTCGAGCGACGCTTCTTGTGCTTGAGCGAGGCCTTTTGTTGTGTCTGGTCACTCGAGCGACAACTCTTTCACTCGAGCGAGCCTCGCATATATCAGTTCGCAACGGAGACGAAACACACCATTTTTTTTTATCTTCTTCTACCACACAAACCCTAGATCAGTTGTCTCTCTCTCTAAAAAACACTCTCTCTCTACAAATACTCCATGTTCTAGAGGTTTCCTACCCTACTCCCTTTGTTAAAAAACTAGAGCATTGCATGGGCTTTCTTTGGATCAGAAAAAGTTCAAGTTTGGAG
Organism: Camellia sinensis; assembly: GCF_055761805.1. Classification (NCBI taxonomy): domain Eukaryota; kingdom Viridiplantae; phylum Streptophyta; class Magnoliopsida; order Ericales; family Theaceae; genus Camellia; species Camellia sinensis. Next base: position 38,464,900 of record NC_138961.1, on the reverse strand, counting down.
CATCTTTGGATTTCTCCCTTCTTCTCCTTTGAGCTTCTCCATTTGAGGTAGGGATAATCTACTCTTTAATATGATTTTTGACCTAAATATTAGTCATTTTGTATAAATGGTGGGATTTGGAAAGTTTGGGTGAAGTTAGGGTTTGAGTTTGAAATTGTGTTAGAGGGGTTTTCTACTTTGGGCTCCATATGTGTATGTGAGGTCTTGAAAATGGGAATATTTGTGTAAAAAGGATGAAATTTGGTCTTGGGTGAAATATTTGAGAAAGTGGAAAATGCCCTAAGTTGAATTAAATTTTTTTTTGCATAAATAATGAAATTAATGTGGAAATATGAAATTGGTTCGGGAATTATGAAATTGGGGAAATTTGTAATTAAATGGTGTAGTTGGATTGATAAGTCACTCACCTATGAAAAAGTTGATAAATTATATGTTTGATAGATTTATGTATCTGTTTAGAAATAACTGTTTTGGGCTATCGGTGGAGGATAGCCATGATTGTTGTAGAAACTGCATGATGATTAGGTGAATTGAAACTAATCAATCGGATTATGTCATTGAATATGACGATTGGATTAAAACATTGAATATGTGATTTAACTGGTCATTGTATATGACAATGTGTTTTAATACATTGTATATGTATCTTTGTTTGGGAGGAGATAGGGGATGTACTCCATTGTTTGGGAAGAGATAGGGGATGGATTCCATTGATAATTAAGTCCGCCGGAGTGTCCAGTGTGAAAGTTTCGAAATCTTATATATATTTGGGTGCCGGTTCCCTCGGACGAAGTTCTGTAAAATGGCAAGAAATGGAAGTGTACGAATAATGTTTATGATTAAAGTGTTGATAAATGGTTTGTAGTCTCATTTTGAATTGTTTAGATGATGATGAACTATGTCAATGAATTGATTTGGATAAGTAAATGCAAGTGAATAGAAATATGGATGTCAATGTTGATTGGTTATGGAAAGGGTGTAAGTTGGTTTACAAGTGTTAAACATTTATCGGACGCTAATGTTTTAGTTAATTCTCATATATTGTTTAGTATATCTCTACTGGGCTTTGGCTCACCCTACTTGGGACACCATTTTTCAGGTACAGGGGACATGCCGCCTCCAAGGTCTTAGCTTGGGAGGTTTAGGAGTTGAAGACCTTTTTTTTTATGTTAAATGTATATTCAAGCCAAGGGCTTTATATGTATTGAGCTAGGACTCTCTTTTGTTGTAACCAAGATATTACTTGGAAAGAAGTAAGCCCGTAGGGCACTCATTTTGCTATTAGAAGTTAACGTTGCATGTGAAATCATTTGTAAAGAAGACTCTGATGAATGAAAATATAATATTTCTCCTATGATTATTGATTTTATGGATGGTTGGCTTATACTGTATTTTGAGGGCGTTACAAGTGCAAAAACATCATAGCGAGCCAAATCAATCCCAACTAGGTTGACACCAATAAGACCGCCAAATCATATGCTAGCATACCATCAAGAGTTGGTGAGAAACCAACCACAAACACCCAAATCAACCTCAACCAAGTAAAAGCTAACCAAAACTAATACATACCAAATAACCCAAAACTACCAAACACAACAAAACAAGACAACAACAAAATAACATCTGCAACAGACACAATAATAAAACAGGACAACAACAAAATATTAGCTGCAATAGCCTAATTAAAAGATCATTACCCACACAAAACCAGCAGCAACCCATATCAGTAGAAAATGGACATCAAAGCAAGAACATCAGCAACAACAGCCAATTGAAAGGGATCACTGCCCACACAGATCAACCACCACAGAGTAGATACTCCTTTTCACCAAGTAGAACCAGCATTATTAATAAGCACAACATTAGTAGCCCATCTTCACCAACACCAACCCAAACCCTTGGAATCGAGTTGGAAAGATTCCAATAGAACAACAGAAACAGCAAAAACACCCAAGCTTACAAAAAAATCTATAAGCTTTCAGCCTCCTAAACATTTTCTAATATGAGAAAAATTAAATAAAAAGTTAGAAATAGAATACTGGTACTCTTTGAAGTAAGCCTTCAACCAAATAGCTAATTTGATGATGATTGCCTCCTTCAACTTCCCCATTATTGGTTGTATACCGTTGAACAAGCAATCATTTCTATACTTCCATAAAGACCACAAGGCAACCAGAGGTAAAGCCATCCAAATTCTCCTCTCAGATTTTTTGACTCTGTTACCATCCCACCATTGTACCAACCTTTCCACTAATTCAGGAACCACCTATTGAATTCCTCACCACTATAGCAAATCAGTCCACACCCTCCAAACCAAAGGGCATAAGATTAGCACATGCTGAACTGTTTCTAGCTCATTATTGCAGAACGCACATTGATAAGACACACTTCCGTCCAAAATTCCTATCCTCTGCAAAAAATCAGATGGTTTCACCTTGTGTTTCCATGCAAGCCACCCAAAGAATTGCACTTTGGGTGGGAGATAATTCACCCATACCAGTTTACTAACAGTAGACTGCTCACTAGCCTCTAAATCTGTATACTTATAGAGGGTGGAAACAATATACTAACCAGATTGTGCTGCTAACAGAACTGGTTTATCCTTTTCATTTCTATTTAGTGATAGACCCAGACATAACTCCCCTCTAAGCTTGTTGAGTTCCTCCTTCTCCCAAACAAATAAATTCCTTCTGAAGCTAATTTCCCAACCACCAGTACTATCTTGCTTTTCAACAAAAGACCTTAAAGAACCTCCTCTATTAATGGATAACCTAAACAACCTGGGAAATTTCTCTTTGAAACAACCATCACCACACTATTTATCCTGCCAAAGCCTCACTTTGTTCCCATTACCCACGCTAATCTGAACATTGATTGTGAAAAAATTGAACATCATAGGCCTGTGCTCTGCAGCAGCTAAAATATCACTCCACAACTTTGATGCCCTCTTACCTTAGTTCAAAGTCAGAAACCATACTCTCCCATTTAGATTGCATTTACTATAGACCACCTTTTTCCATAAAGCCTCATCTTCATTAGCAAACCTCCACCACCACTTTATCAAGAGACAATATAGCGATCCCGGATTTACCCTTGTTGTACAGTGATCCGGACATGTGTCCGTGGATGTTGGATGTTGTTTATTATCTTGTTTGCATCCTTTTTACTTTGTATATTGAGTATGGGATGTGTTGGGCAGGTTTGTTACAGGTTGGTTGTGTTTGGGAGCCTAGTGTTGCTGCCCAGATTTTTGGTTCTTCGCTCGAGCGAGGAGTTTGTCGCTCGAGCGAGAGTAGTGTTGCCCCGGTTCTGGACCTGAGAGTTGTAGTTTCTGGCTCGAGCGAGCTTTTCGTGGCTCGAGCGGTCTGGGTTTTTCTTCGCTCGATCGAGGACTTCTTGGCTCGAGCGAGAGTTTTCTGTGTCTGGTCGCTCGAGCGACCAATCCTTCGCTCGAGCGAGAGTGTTTTATATCAGCGGACAGCAGCGATTTTAAACTTAACTTTTTCACTTTCTTTTGCATCCAAAACCTAAATCCGAGACCCTCTCACTCTAAACTTACACTCTCTCTAAGATTTCATCTCCCTAGAGTGTGAATCTAGCCTAGGGCCTTTGTTAAAAAGATAGAGGGTGTTGAGAGCTTCGTTTTAATCTGAAAAAGTTTGGATTTGGAGCAAGTTGATCTTGGAGTCTTCATCTCCTTTTGGGCTAAAACTTCGAGGTAGGGATATCCTACTCCTCTCTATGGGTTTTGTCTTTAAATTTTGGTATTTTGAGATGTTGGGCTTGGTTTGGTAATTTTGTGAAAGTTTGGGGCTTTTGTGTAATTTTACAAAAGTTGGGGTTTTATTCATAATAAACCTAGATGCATGTTTGGCATAGAAAAATCGAATGATTGTTGAATCATTGATGAAAATGGGACCTAAGGGTTGAAATGGTAATTATGGAAAATGGCCTAATTACATTGTTTAATTAAGTGGGATAATTAATTGGTGAGAAATGAGGAAATGAAATGTTGATTGAACATCCATTTGTGCATTTATTTTCTGTTTTAGAAATAACTGCTTTGGGCTATCGGTGGAGGATAGTCGTGATTGTTGTAGACAATGCATGATGATTAGGTAAACGGAAACTAATCAATGGAATGTGTCATGGAACTTGACGGTTGATAGAATACATTAATTGTGTGTATTGTGTGATTGTATATAGAACCAATGTGTTTATATACGTTATGTGTAGAGGAGGAGATAGGGGATGTACTCCGCGGTTTAGGGGAAGATAGGGGATGTACCTCTAAACCGGATAGGTATTTGGAGGAGATAGGGGATGTACTCCGTAGACAGAGCTCATATGCTTGTCTAGAGAAGTGAAGATAGAGCTCATATGCTTATCTTTGTGAAGTGAAGTGTGGATACAGCTTGTATGCTTATCTGTGGATATTGTTGATATACATATCTGTTGTAGAGTGTGGATACAGCTTGTATGCTTATCTGTGGATATTGTTGATATACATATCTGTTGAGAATGTGGATATAGCTTTTATGCTTATCTGAATGTGAGATATAGTTTTTATACATATCTGTGGAAATGATGATAGAGCTAGTATGCTTATCTGTTGAAAAAGGGAAAATGAAAAGTAATTGGGACTTGTAAGTCGTTGACATAAATATGTAATTTATGTGATTGTATCAGCGTTGACCAACTATCAATTGCTAATGTTTTAGTCATTGTCCATGGTTGGTTTAGTGTATTTCTACTGGGCTGTGGCTCACCCTATATGGGAATATCATTTTCAGGTGCAGGAAGCATGCCACCTCCGAGGACATAGCTGGGAGGCTAGTGGCGGGCATAGTCTTGTCGTTTTACTTTTGATGTATTACATGTAATTTCAAGCCAAGGGCTTAATGTGTAAACGAGTTAGAACTCTTCGTTGTAACCAAGTGTTAACTTGGAAAGCTGTAAGCCCGTAGGGCATTTTGTTATGAGGTTAACATGTAATACTTATGTAATGGAATTCTAATGAATGAAAGGAATGCGGTTAGTTTAAATGCAAATGCATGTCTTATCTGATGGGTTTATTGTTATTATTTTGAGGGCGTTACAACTTGGTATCAGAGCGTGCCGGGTTCGAATACTTTGGGTACGTGGGAAGTGATTAGGATCACAATGGGTTTGTCTCGCTTGATAGAGACGTAGATGTAGTACCATATGCTATGTGTTTAATTGATAACATGCTTATGTGACTATGTGGGTATGGGATTTAATTTCTAGGATGTTGATTGGATCCTTGAGTTTCTGGGAGTCTTGTTGGAAAGGCACTTGATCAATGCTGTTTCTAACCGAAACTCTAGTAACGTCTCGGGACTATCATTATCCGGAAATGAAATTCGTAAGTGCTTATGTGTTTATGTGCTTATGTGGAGTGAATTACACTTGTCCATGCATTAGGACGTGAGTGTTTAGTTTCGGCACACCTATGAATGTGCTAACGTTCTGTGTTACCTTTATTAGGATGTCAGGACGAGGAAGAGGTGCTAGGCGTGGTAGACCTGCGAGGCAGGAAGTACCGTCACAGGGTGAGATTCCAGCAGTGCAGGAGGGAGTTGGGCAGGCCAATGTGGCCGAGCCAGTGGGTCAACAGGCTATGGGTGCCTTGGCCAGAGAGATAGCAGGAGCTTTGGGTATTCTTAGAGCTGGGAATCAGGCAGCTGAGACAGGGCCTTCCTTCTTGAAAAGGGAGTTCTTTCGGTGTAATCCGGACGAGTTTATCGGGGATCCTAAAGAGCCGCTTAAGGCAGATGAATGGCTCGAACAGACAACGAAGACGTTTGAGATGCTTGGCATCGAGGACGGAGCACTGAAAGTGACCTTGGCATCCTTTCAACTGAAGGGAGATGCGGGTCAATGGTGGAAGTACGAGAAAGCTCGTGTTGGGGGTACTTGGGAGGCGTTTATAAATGCTTTTCAGGAGAGGTTTTTGTCTGCAGTAGCTAGGGAGAAGCTGAGAGATCAGTTTAGCCGGCTTAATCAGCAGGGCTTGTCAGTGGCCGAGTTTGAGGCTACTTTTACCAGTCTGTCTAGGTTTGCACCTGAACTGGTGGCGTCTGAGGAACGCCGTTGCTATGAGTTTGAGCGGAAGTTGAGGCGGGGCCTCAAGTTGAGAGTTGGTGGGTCTTATATTCGAGAGTATAGACACCTAGTGGACGCTGCAGCTCATATGGAGCTTATGATGCAGGAGGAGGATGAGGGTCAGAGAGGCTCCAAGAGGAGCCAGGATAGTCAGAGTGATGGCAGGAGGCAGAGGGGTTCTAACCCTCAGCAGTCTCAGGGTGCAGTCTCTAGATCGACCTTTCCAGTGCCTAGTGTAGGCTCGGGGAGAGGCAGTCAGGGAGAATTCACTTGTTACAAGTGTGGCCAGCTGGGTCACAAGGTTTCTGTTTGCCCGCAGAAGGGTGGGGGTCAGAAAGCTGCTTCTTCTTCAGCTAGACCGCCGAGTCAGAGTTTGGGCAGGGGGCAGCTCTTGATTTGTTATCAGTGTGGACAACCTGGGCACATGAAGAGGTTTTGCCCACAGTTGAGTGCCACTTCGGGAGCGTCTGGTTCTAGGCAGACGCAGGGTTTTCAGCCAGCTCAGTCTGTGCAGGCCTCGAGGGCCAATCCGGGAGCTTCGTCATCCCAGTCTGTGCAGCAGTCTTTTGCTCCGAGAGGTGAGCAGGTAGACCAGGGGCCTACGGGACGCGTGTATGCTGTTACCGCGCAGGATTTAGTACCAGCTCCATCAGTAGTGAGAGGTACTTTTTTATTTTGCAACTCGGTTGCTAATGTGTTGATAGACACGGGTGCATCTCATTCTTTTGTATCTGCTGCATTTGCATCTGTTTTGGAATTGGAGTTAGCACAGTTAGCATCTCCTATTTGTGTGGTATCGCCTTTGGGTGGTGAGTTGATTCTGAAACAGGGTGTTAGAGGATGTGATATAGAGGTCGCCGACTATAGGCTTCCTTTTCCGTTTGTTGTCATGCCCATGAAGGGTTTTGATGTTATTTTGGGTATGGACTGGTTATCGTCATACCGGGCTGTTATTGATTGCTACCGCCAGAGGGTTACATTGTGTACCTTGAGCGGGGAGTGGTTCCATTTCTTGGGAGACCGGGTTGGTAGTGTTTTGCCACCGGGGTATGATTCGCGAGGGCGAAGTGAGCTTAGTGGTCTACTTGCTAGCTTTGAGAGTGGTGAGAGTGGTGAGACCCAGCATGTATTGCCGAGGGTGGTTTGTGAGTATTCGGATGTCTTTCCCGAAGATCTTGTTAGTTTGCCACCTCACCGAGAGATAGAGTTCTCTATTGATTTAGTGCCTGGTACGGCACCGATTTCTATGGCACCTTACCGTTTTGCTCCAGCAGAGTTGGTTGAGTTGAAAGTTCAGCTTCAGGAATTGCTCGATAAGGGCTTTGTTCGCCCTAGTGTTTCACCGTGGGGAGCACCGGCCCTCTTTGTTAAAAAGAAAGATGGTGCCTTGAGATTGTGTATAGACTACCGGAAGTTGAATCGGGCTACGGTTAAGAATAAGTACCCTATGCCCCGTATAGATGATTTGTTTGACCAGTTGAAGGGTTCCCGTTGTTTCTCTAAGATAGACTTGAGATCGGGTTACCATCAGTTGAGGGTCAGGGAGGAAGATATTCCTAAGACGGCATTCCGTACGCGGTATGGCCATTACGAGTTTCTGGTGATGCCATTCGGACTTACCAATGCACTGGCAGTCTTTATGGACTTGATGAACCGGATTTTCCGGGAGTTCTTAGATCGATTTGTGGTTGTCTTTGTGGATGACATCCTTATCTATTCGTCTTCTGAGGAGGAGCACGAGGCACACTTGAGAGTGGTGCTTGAGTTACTTAGAGCCCATAGGCTGTATGCCAAGTTTGGAAAGTGTGAGTTCTGGCTGGGGGAAGTCAAGTTCTTAGGCCATGTGGTATCCGGGGAAGGGGTGTCTGTTGATACATCCAAGGTTGAGGCAGTGCAAGATTGGGCACAGCCTAAGAGTGTGTTTGAGATCCGCAGTTTTCTGGGATTAGCTGGGTATTACCGTCGGTTTGTGAAAGATTTCTCCAGGTTAGCGTCACCGTTGACCAGATTGACTCGGAAGGGAGTCAAGTTTGTGTGGAGTGAGACTTGTGAAAAGTCGTTCCAAGAGTTGAAAGTTAGATTGACTACCGCTCCGGTGTTGATTATTCCGGAGAGAGGGTTGGGTTATGCGGTTTATTGTGATGCCTCACGAGAGGGTTTGGGTTGTGTGTTGATGCAAGAGGGGAAAGTGGTAGCTTATGGCTCACGTCAGTTGAAAATACACGAGAAAAATTACCCTACACACGACCTAGAGTTAGCAGCTGTGATCTTTGCCTTGAAAATCTGGAGGCACTACCTTTATGGTGAGAGGTTCGAGGTATTCTCGGATCATAAGAGTTTGAAGTATCTGTTTACACAGAGAGACTTGAATCTGAGGCAGAGGAGATGGATGGAGTTCATCGAGGACTATGATTTTGAGTTACATTATCATCCGGGAAAGGCCAATGTTGTGGCCGATGCCCTTAGTAGGAAAACCATTAGTGATGTAGCTTGTATAGCCATCCGGGAATGGGAGATGTTGGGAGCACTTGGCGAGTTTGATTTGCTACTGGGCGAATCTGTTGAGGCTGCGGCCTTGTTTTCTGTTGTTGCGCAGCCTACACTTGTGATTAGAGTGTTAGAGGCACAGAGAGGTGACCTTGAGGTAGAATCCCTCCGAGAAAAGATCTCCAGTGGGAAAGTTGAGAAGGGTTTGACGGTGTATCCCGACCTGAGTGTGAGATACCGAGACCGTTTGTTTGTACCGGAGGCTTGCCGAGAGGAAGTACTCCGAGAGTTTCACCATTCGCGCCTTGCGGTGCATCCGGGAGGTACTAAGATGTATCAGGATTTGGGTCGCCAGTTTTGGTGGCGGGGTATGAAAAGAGATGTGGCTGTTTTCGTATCGAAATGCCTTACTTGCCAGCAAGTGAAGGCCGAGCATCAGAGGCCAGCGGGTTTGTTGCAACCCTTGCCTATAGCCGAGTGGAAATGGGAGCATGTCACTATGGACTTCGTTGTAGGTCTTCCGAGGACTCAACGGGGTAGTGATGCTATTTGGGTGGTTGTAGACCGGTTGACTAAGTCGGCGCACTTTATTCCTATGCGCGTGAGAGATTCGGTAGATCATCTTGCCGACTTGTATATTCGGGACGTAGTGAGATTGCACGGGGTCCCAGTGACGATTGTCTCAGATAGAGATCCTCGTTTTACTGCTAGGTTGTGGCAGAGTTTGCAGAGTGCCTTGGGCACTAAGTTGACCTTTAGTACGGCTTATCATCCTCAGACTGACGGGCAGTCCGAGCGTACTATTCAGATCCTCGAGGATATGCTTCGGGGTTGTGTCCTGGACTTCAGTGGGACGTGGGAGAGGCACTTGCCATTGGTAGAGTTTGCCTACAACAACAGTTTTCAGTCTAGCATCGGTATGGCACCGTTTGAGGCCTTGTATGGCCGACCGTGTAGGTCTCCAGTTTGTTGGGCCGAGGTGGGTGATGCACCTTTGTTGGGTCCGGAGTTGGTTAGAGAGACGACGGAGAAAGTTGAGCTTATCCGTAAGAGGCTTGTTACAGCCCAGAGTCGACAAAAGAGTTATGCCGACCGTAGGAGGAGGCCTTTGGCGTTTGAGGTAGGTGATCATGTCTTTCTGAAAATATCACCTAGGCGAGGCCTGATGAGGTTTGGGAAGAGTGGAATTGCACTTTGGGTGGGAGATAATTCACCCATACCAGTTTACTAACAGTAGACTGCTCACTAGCCTCTAAATCTGTATACTTATAGAGGGTGGAAACAATATACTAACCAGATTGTGCTGCTAACAGAACTGGTTTATCCTTTTCATTTCTATTTAGTGATAGACCCAGACATAACTCCCCTCTAAGCTTGTTGAGTTCCTCCTTCTCCCAAACAAATAAATTCCTTCTGAAGCTAATTTCCCAACCACCAGTACTATCTTGCTTTTCAACAAAAGACCTTAAAGAACCTCCTCTATTAATGGATAACCTAAACAACCTGGGAAATTTCTCTTTGAAACAACCATCACCACACTATTTATCCTGCCAAAGCCTCACTTTGTTCCCATTACCCACGCTAATCTGAACATTGATTGTGAAAAAATTGAACATCATAGGCCTGTGCTCTGCAGCAGCTAAAATATCACTCCACAACTTTGATGCCCTCTTACCTTAGTTCAAAGTCAGAAACCATACTCTCCCATTTAGATTGCATTTACTATAGACCACCTTTTTCCATAAAGCCTCATCTTCATTAGCAAACCTCCACCACCACTTTATCAAGAGACAATATAGCGATCCCGGATTTACCCTTGTTGTACAGTGATCCGGACATGTGTCCGTGGATGTTGGATGTTGTTTATTATCTTGTTTGCATCCTTTTTACTTTGTATATTGAGTATGGGATGTGTTGGGCAGGTTTGTTACAGGTTGGTTGTGTTTGGGAGCCTAGTGTTGCTGCCCAGATTTTTGGTTCTTCGCTCGAGCGAGGAGTTTGTCGCTCGAGCGAGAGTAGTGTTGCCCCGGTTCTGGACCTGAGAGTTGTAGTTTCTGGCTCGAGCGAGCTTTTCGTGGCTCGAGCGGTCTGGGTTTTTCTTCGCTCGATCGAGGACTTCTTGGCTCGAGCGAGAGTTTTCTGTGTCTGGTCGCTCGAGCGACCAATCCTTCGCTCGAGCGAGAGTGTTTTATATCAGCGGACAGCAGCGATTTTAAACTTAACTTTTTCACTTTCTTTTGCATCCAAAACCTAAATCCGAGACCCTCTCACTCTAAACTTACACTCTCTCTAAGATTTCATCTCCCTAGAGTGTGAATCTAGCCTAGGGCCTTTGTTAAAAAGATAGAGGGTGTTGAGAGCTTCGTTTTAATCTGAAAAAGTTTGGATTTGGAGCAAGTTGATCTTGGAGTCTTCATCTCCTTTTGGGCTAAAACTTCGAGGTAGGGATATCCTACTCCTCTCTATGGGTTTTGTCTTTAAATTTTGGTATTTTGAGATGTTGGGCTTGGTTTGGTAATTTTGTGAAAGTTTGGGGCTTTTGTGTAATTTTACAAAAGTTGGGGTTTTATTCATAATAAACCTAGATGCATGTTTGGCATAGAAAAATCGAATGATTGTTGAATCATTGATGAAAATGGGACCTAAGGGTTGAAATGGTAATTATGGAAAATGGCCTAATTACATTGTTTAATTAAGTGGGATAATTAATTGGTGAGAAATGAGGAAATGAAATGTTGATTGAACATCCATTTGTGCATTTATTTTCTGTTTTAGAAATAACAGCTTTGGGCTATCGGTGGAGGATAGTCGTGATTGTTGTAGACAATGCATGATGATTAGGTAAACGGAAACTAATCAATGGAATGTGTCATGGAACTTGACGGTTGATAGAATACATTAATTGTGTGTATTGTGTGATTGTATATAGAACCAATGTGTTTATATACGTTATGTGTAGAGGAGGAGATAGGGGATGTACTCCGCGGTTTAGGGGAAGATAGGGGATGTACCTCTAAACCGGATAGGTATTTGGAGGAGATAGGGGATGTACTCCGTAGACAGAGCTCATATGCTTGTCTAGAGAAGTGAAGATAGAGCTCATATGCTTATCTTTGTGAAGTGAAGTGTGGATACAGCTTGTATGCTTATCTGTGGATATTGTTGATATACATATCTGTTGTAGAGTGTGGATACAGCTTGTATGCTTATCTGTGGATATTGTTGATATACATATCTGTTGAGAATGTGGATATAGCTTTTATGCTTATCTGAATGTGAGATATAGTTTTTATACATATCTGTGGAAATGATGATAGAGCTAGTATGCTTATCTGTTGAAAAAGGGAAAATGAAAAGTAATTGGGACTTGTAAGTCGTTGACATAAATATGTAATTTATGTGATTGTATCAGCGTTGACCAACTATCAATTGCTAATGTTTTAGTCATTGTCCATGGTTGGTTTAGTGTATTTCTACTGGGCTGTGGCTCACCCTATATGGGAATATCATTTTCAGGTGCAGGAAGCATGCCACCTCCAAGGACATAGCTGGGAGGCTAGTGGCGGGCATAGTCTTGTCGTTTTACTTTTGATGTATTACATGTAATTTCAAGCCAAGGGCTTAATGTGTAAACGAGTTAGAACTCTTCGTTGTAACCAAGTGTTAACTTGGAAAGCTGTAAGCCCGTAGGGCATTTTGTTATGAGGTTAACATGTAATACTTATGTAATGGAATTCTAATGAATGAAAGGAATGCGGTTAGTTTAAATGCAAATGCATGTCTTATCTGATGGGTTTATTGTTATTATTTTGAGGGCGTTACAGACAATCATTAAAATCTCTAGTTCTTCTAATCCCCAGCCCTCCTTGCATCTTGCTCTTAAGAACCTCCTTTCACTTCACCAAGTGTAATTTCCTCTTCAAATCTGGTCCTCCCCATAGAAAAGCAGCCTGAATTCTTTCAATCTCCTTTGTTATTCGTGCTGGCATGTTAAATAAAGAGAGATAGTACACTGGGAAATTAGATAACACAGCCTTGATCAATGTCAACCTACCAGCAAATGATAAAAGCCTTCTACTCCATCCAGTGAGCTTTAGCTTGACCTTATCAACAATTAGCTTCCAAGATTTCTTCCTACCTGGGCTAGCACTCAATGGCACCCATACTAATCAAAACAGTAATGTTAAGAATACAAAAATCAAACACAACATGGGATACAATCCTCTCACAAGGGATGGGTCCCACATATTGTTGTTGTTGGATAGGTCATTTCGTGTTCTTTCCAATTAATGAGATTGTGCCTGTTGTATTCAAGATTTGGAATTCGAACTTTGAATGATGTCTAGCCATGAAAATGATCTATGAATGAATGTGGAGGTGAGGTCTATTACATTAAAAATAGTAATGACACATATCTTTCTAAGCAAATTTGATATAAAAATTTAGTTATATCTTGGCATTACTCAAAAATATAAATGCTAGTTTGTTGTGATTAAATTTTCTTAATTTGAAAAAATATCAAACAAAACCTCTTTCAATTCAGGATTTCATTTTTATTAATCTTTTGCTAAGATTATTGTTATTAGGAAAAAAAAAAAACTAAAGTTTGACATCTGTAACAAAGCAAATACTAACTTTTTGATTGTTTGAAATTGTTTTGATCAGCAAAAAAAAGTGCAACCAATTGCATTAGTGAACAATGGAGTATTATATAAAAAATAATACATCAATACAATCCAGAACAACAAGAAGTAACAACCAGCAACATTACCACATTGGAGAGGTTCCCAAATAGGTAGCAAAGCATAAGAGACACTGAAACAAAGAAACTCATAATTGTTTCAAATTAAACCATCAACATTAAAAATATATCAATTCTAACCTTTGAAATCCTTATCATGTGGTTTCCTCTACATCTGAATATGAGTTTCTTTTTCTTTTTTCTTTTTTTTTCTCTTTCAAAAGATTGATAGACAAATACACTTAACATGCACAGTCATGAATTAATTAATGAAAAGCTAGTATACATGACTTTGATACTATTGATAAAATATTTCAATTTGAGATTTAAAAAGGGCAAAAAATTCTTTGCAAGAACCATCCTAATACATTACAATAATTGGAGGAGACGTTATTTTTAGCAAACAACCACTAATTCCCTACATACATAAGGTAAAGAAATTAAAATTTCAAGTTCAACTTCTCATTTCTTCCCTGCATTACGATTTGGGTATCACAGATTTAAATCAAGAAAACATTCTCTCTCCACACAAGAGCAAAAAGCTTTCTATATTTGACCCTTCTCAAATCTTCTTGTGCAATACATTGGCACAACCCTCTTGTAGCATAAATGTGATGGGGACTACAATTTATTTCACAACACTAAAAAACTATCCAACAATCTTGGAAAGCACTAGAATGATACTTGTGGTCTTCGGTATCTTTGCTTCCAAATTTGAAACTACAATGTGAGTGAACTTCTCATATAGTTTGTAAATGATTTCATGTCCAAATTGGTTTGAAATTATAGGCTCTGTGAAGGCCCTAGCAACCTTGGCAAACTTTTCCCCTCTAACCCATTTATCATTCTCTCGCATCTGTGGGCTATCAAGTTCAAACCCCTCCATATGATCAATTGTGAATGATCCGTTCCTTTCCACTATGTCTTTCACTTCCTCAAGTGATGGAAAATAGCTAGGTACATTGAAGGTGTCTAATTTATCTTCATCTATCAATCCCTATTATCGCGAAGGAAAGAGAGAAAATCAATAGATTAGAATAAATAAAGCAAATAATTTTAGGGTAGTGCTATGCCAAATATGTATATATATACAAATGATGGGATACGTATTGATTTTATTGTTTTAAAGGAAAGAACGCATCAAGATGACTTATATTTTTAAAATGTTAGGGAGAAAAATTAAACAAAAAATTGTTAATTTTGGACACATTGAACTCTATTTTTCATGATCCGAAATAGTTGGAAAGCTTTAAGAATCTAATTGGTTTGAGAACCAAACTCTTAGTACATTTTTGAGTTATGAATATTTTACCTTCAGACGGTAAAATATGAGTCAATGTGATAACATGTTCATAATAATTTCATTTTAACTCTGATTAAAGCGTAGTATATATATATGAAATGCTTTTTGAGAGCAATGAAGAATACCCATTTTTGTAAAATGCTAATAACTATTTCATGTAGCCGATCCCATTTTATGAGACTTAAGGCTTGGTTTGGTTTGATTTGGCTAATAACTATTTCATTTTAACTCAATTAAAGAATAGTTTATATATGTATGTAACGAATTTTGAGAATAATGACGAATATTTGAAACGAATTTTGAGAAATGAGAGATTTGGCACAAAAAATATATAACAAGCGAAATCAGACCTTTGTGGACGGCACCTAAGGGAATTTTCGGTTTATAGTTTGCATGTTTTACCATTTTAGGCCTATAAAAATTGTGTTCTAGAGGTATGTAAGAGCTTGTGAACATCAAACAAAGACATTTAATAGTAAAGAAGTGTTAAAAATTGCAGCTACCTGTGAAACCAATTCAGCGATGGCTATGGCTAATAGTTCCCAAGTAAAGCAGCTCGCCATGTCTGAAGGATCAGAAGATAGCCTACCACGAAGTATCAACACCATACAACCATTTGGAACCACCTCTTGGGATCTAGAGTTGAGAAACATTGTGAAATCTTCATGAAATTAAGATAAGTAGGCTTCTCTTACAACAGGAGGGCTTGTCTTTGATATGTAAATCTTCTCCTTGTTTAATGCCAAGCCTTCTTTGCTTGTGAGTCCTTTTGGTGCCTTTTATTTCACCAAAGAAACCATTGAAATGGTTAGTGTGCAAGCTTATTACACGTCAAAAGCAAATGGGTCATATGAAATAAATAATACAACTTATACAAGCAGTACAATGATATTACATTAACAAAAAGAGAGTAGGATCGAACCATCATTCATTGCTTAAGAAGCACATCCTAATTAAGTTGCACATGCATCAAGCCCATCATATGAAAATTCTAGACTTTATGAAATTTTCGATAAACACTGGGAAAGACATGGAGAAAGACCATTTTACACGAGTTTATATTGCCCATTTTTTTGAGTCTACATATTTTGAATAATTTAACAATTTTTTAAAAACTTTTATATGTATCCATACAACAAATACAAATAAATACATATAGTACCCGTCATATAGTTAGAGTAAATATTGATCTTTCTCTAGTGGCATGGCATGGTCAATGAAAATTATTCATGTGTTCATCATAGTATGTGACCAACATCTAACTCCTCTGCTCATATTGTGATAGGAATTAACATAGGATAA
Organism: Camellia sinensis; assembly: GCF_055761805.1. Classification (NCBI taxonomy): domain Eukaryota; kingdom Viridiplantae; phylum Streptophyta; class Magnoliopsida; order Ericales; family Theaceae; genus Camellia; species Camellia sinensis. The sequence goes on along the minus strand of NC_138961.1, from coordinate 38,448,941 downwards.
TTTGATAAGCACAAGGTTAATTACTAGTTGAAACAAATGGATGTACAAACCTGAGTAAGCCAATGAACACTGTAACAGGAATGAACTAAATGCAAGCTGTTACAAGGAAAAAGCCAGCCATGGAAAGACCCCGGTACTCCCACCACATAACAAGAAACTTCCTCACATTTGTTACCAACTACCTTAGATGACAGGCCTTTGAAGAGAGTATTGAAATCATTTCTAGGAAGATCATTCAAGTAAACCTGAAGTTCCAGTGTTTGACAATTCAATTCCCTGCATTTCCTTTCCATCATTCTCTTGATTGTAGAAATCACTGTGAACATGGTTGGACCCGCTGCACAACCCAAGTCCGCTACGTTAAGAGCTTGAAGAAGGTGGAAATCTTTGGAGAAGAGGGTTTCAACTGCATTTTCTAGCACTGGCATTGTCATTGAGGCCACTTTTTGCTGCAAGAGAGAACAACTTTTGCGTTTGTTCCAGAAAAAGTTATATGAATCTGAGCACATATCACTTACGACATGTTTGATTGACAAGATTAGAATATGAGATTTAGATTATTAATCTATGAGCCCAATAATCCTGTGTTTATTTTAAAATTTTGTTTCAGGATTATTAATCCAATGGATAATTAATCCAATAAATTTGTGGGATTATTAGTAATGGGGTAAGGGTGGGATTATATATCCTGAGTTGGGACATAAAATAAAAAGACTCTTTTACCCTTGACTAAAAATTAAAAACACTTATTATTCTTATATAATTTTATATTTCAGAAGGCTAAAAATAATCTTTAAAAGTTTAAAAATATTTTTTGATATTTATTTTATCAAATTAGTTCACATTTGAAAAAATAAAAATAAAAAACAAACCAAACATGGCCTTTGTATTTTGTATTTTTATTTTTCTTTTATTTATTTATTTATAATTTTTTTCAAAACCACGTTTATGAAAAAATTTTGATAAAGTAAAGATTGTAAAGAAACATTGATGGATGGTAAGATTGGAAAAGAAGATAAATATAGTTGTAATCGTACATTCATATGTTTTCTTATCTAATGCAAATCAAACAATGGACAATGGGATAATTTATCCTACTAATCCAATTGGATAGTAAATACCATACTAATTTGATGAGATTATTAATAACTTCACTATTAGTCTTGTGAATCAAACATGGCCTAAAAGTATTAAATTGTATTGTAAATTTAAACTTGTATGATGTATGTTAAATTTAAAAAAATTTGGTTCACACATTTCATTATTTAATTACTTTTTATGGTGTGAATGATAGAGTTGTTACTTATCAAACTAAAGATTCGCATTTTTTTTCTTCTCTTAATTTATAAATATTGGGAAAAAAAAATTATTTATAAAAATGCTGCACTTTTCAAACTATTTAGCAAATTAGTGCATTTTTTTTTAAATCATATTTTCAAAATGCAATTTCAATATAAAATCACAAGTTAAAGATATGATTTCATTGTGATATGACCATCTCAAGCATCCACTAGCATTGCATAGGGTGCCAACGTGACAGGTTGAAGATACGATTTCTTTCTTGCAATGTCTTATTAAAATTATGTTTTTAAGATGCGATTTAACATGTGATTGTAATATGCACATTGTGACAAATTAGCCGAGTAATTGAATTGTAAAATTATAATACAGGTCTTGGAGTGTTGTTTTTCAATTTCACTCCAGACGATCTATTTTTAGTCTTTTAAGTACATATGAGTTTTAGAATTTGCTTGTAATTCTCTAATCGGGAGTTCTATCAATGTCGCATATGATCCATTGTAATATCTATTTTTTTGTTTATTAAATTCATTAAAAATAGACGTAAAATCACAGACAAAAATACTATAGAGTGACATGAATCAATTCATATCAATGATTTGCTACATCATTACGTCTTAATGATATGAATATAATTTAAATGATTACAATTTTTAACTATCAACGACTTATTTTTATTGTCGGTGACTTATCAAGTTGTCTTATTAGTAACATGGCTACAGTTTCTATTGTAGTTAAAATTAAGGGCATGTTTGTTTGGGCGGATTAGATTTGGTTGAATTAGTATTTCCATGACTAATAGTCTTAGGATTACGAATTCCTTTGGATTGTGTACCATATCCTATGTTTGGATTGAGTTAGGATTATAAGGAGGGATTAACAAAATATTATCTAATCCGATGTTTGTTTGAGGGGATTGATATGGATTGGACATGACCAGACATGGGACATCCAATATATTAACCATAATACCCTAGTATAATTATTGTAAAATTTTGCACTAGCTTGTGTTATAATTTTTAAAAAGCAAATTTCGCTATTGTTGTTCTACATTCATTTCGATTCATTTGAATTTAACTTACTTTTTTTTAATAGAAAAAATCAAAAATCATTCAACTATAAATTTTTATATATATATATATATATAAGCAACCGTTAAAAAAAATACACTGCTATTTTAATCATCTAACCATTCATTGCCCAAATTCAAAAAAGTATTTATTGGAACAAAATTTAACCCTCACCTTTTTTTAATAGAAAAAATAAAAAATCATTGAACTGTAAAATTTATATATACACAAGCAATCATTAAAAAATTTGAATTGCTATTTTAATCATTCATTGCTCAAATTCAAAAAAGTATTCATTTAACCCCCTTTTTTTTAACAGAAAACATCAAAAATCATTTCACTATAAAATTTATATACACAAGCAACCATTAAAAAAAATGCACTACTATTTTAATCATCCAACCATTCATTGCCCAAAATTCAAAAAGACATTCATTTAAACAAAAATTTAACTTTTTTTTTTTGGAACAAAAAATATCAAAAATCATTCAACTATGAAATACAGCTATTTAGAAAAATAATGAAATCAGAAAATATAGAAAACGAAGCAAATATATTTATGAGAAGATGCATACAGAATACCAATTATAGCCAAGTTGAATTAAAAGTCTAGGGTGGTAATTAATGATTACTGCCATTCATAATTGTTATAAATAATAATGTTATTGCTCTTAGATCATCTCTAGCAAAGAATATGTTAATATCATGTTCCTAGTTGCATTTTGAAATTGTTTTGGTTTTTTTTAAAAAAAAAAAAAAATTAATTTTCTTAATTTTTTAAAATATTTACAAATTAAAAAAAAAATTATGTAGACACCCCATTTTTGACCGTCCTCAAGACTTGGACATCACCGTTTGAACACTCGGTGATCATCCGTGTTTGTGTTCGTCATGAGTTCTCGGAGGTCTTAGCCACGCGCCTTGCCTCAAGATCTCTCGACTTGCCTGTTTTGTGTTTGGTTTTGCACCAAACACTTGTTGTTTTGCTTCTGAGGGTGCGAAATGGCTTGTTGGCCATTCCCACACCTCACCGGCCATCGCTTGAGGCCACCGGCCCTGTTTTGTTGCTACTGGCCATTGGTAATGGCCGGACGGCACTCTTTATGGTTGGCCGATCATTGTTTTGGTCAATTTGTCTTTTTTGGTTGGCCGATCACTGTTCATCTGCTTTTGGCAGATATTTTATGCCAGCTGTGATAGCTGGCATCCACAATGCACCCCCTTCATACACGTGTATGGAGGGATTTCCCTCTTGCTTAGCTTGTTTTGTAAGCTTTGCAAGAGTGAATCTCTATAAAGGGAGGGCTTCTCCTCCCTCCTAGAAAGGTTCCAAGAAGTTCCAGAGCTCTAAGATTAGGGTTAGAGGATTGTGTATCTATTCTATCTCCATATCTCCTTCTCCTTCCATTATGTGTGTGTTTAAGGTGTTTTTGTTCATAGTTTTGCATACAAACACCTAGTGCTACACTTTCTTTTAGCTACTAAGGTACTAAGGAGTTATTTTCAGAGTTCTTGAGTTGATCTAAGCTTGCAGAGGCTGCTGGAGCATTGTTCTTGAAAGAGGTCTTCAAGGGTAAGAACTTTACCCTTTTATTCCCCATTTTTGCATAGGCTTTTAGCCATCCTTGAATCTGTTTTTAAGCTTTGTGTATAACTAGTAAAAGTTCTGTTTTTGCTTCCTTTTGATAGTTGTTTAAGGTCTCTTTGAGGTTTGGGGTTGTTTAACCCCTCTTAGGCCTTGTTTGGCCTCATTTTTGTGCACTTTTGGTGAGCTCCGGGACCACCTTGTGTTGGCCTCCTCACTGGATTTCAGTGGTGGGGATGGTGTTTTGAGGTCCTAAGAAGGAGAGGGCCATCCCCTCTCTTTGTTGTCTTCAATACTTGCCATTTTAGCCTCATGTGTAAGCACCTTTCTTGAGTCCATGTTGGCCATGTCTTAAGTAGTATTTGTGCTTATTTTGCCATGATATAGCACTATTTTTAGTTGGTTTAGACACACCATGCATGCTTTGCATACTTGTCTTGTAATGTCATGAAATTGCCTTAACATGCTTTGTGCTTTGAGCCTTCTTTCTAGCATGATTTTGGCTTAGCTTTGTGAAGCTTTTATGCATGTTTTGATGTGCTTGAGGTCTGATTTTGGTCATTTGGGTCAACAATGACTTGCTTAGTGTAGCTACCATGCAATCCCCCTTTGTAGGCCTTGAGTGTTGGATCCTCTAGCATGCCCTACTTGCATCATTTCAGTGGTTTGGCACCATTAGTTATGTCATTTCAGTCCATATAGTATGCTTGTATACTTGCATTTATGGCCCCTTTGATGTTTCAAGAGGTTTGTGTTTTATGCTCCATGTTTGGGTCATCATGCATACCTTTAGACTTAGGCCATTTAGATGCCATCTAGGTGTGTCTTTGACCTTCTTTTGGTCTGCTTTAGGACTGTTTTGAGTCCTTTTGTCCCTTTGAGGCTTGCCTTGTATGACCATGGTTTAAGCCCCTTTGATAGCTTTGAGCCGTGAACCTTACTTGCATGCTTTAATTGTTTTGTTTAGTTGGGTTGGCACCATCCTTAACATGATTTTTAGAGTTTATCATGCTTGCCATTTGTCCATGTTTGTCCTCTTTTAAGTGTGCTTAAAAGTCCCCTTTCTATGCTTAAGTATTGGACCATGTTTGCATACATGTTTGTATATACATTTGCTTTCATGCGTTTAGCATATTAGCCACTGTTTTGGGCTTAAAAGTTACTCCTTCATGCTCAAGTTTTGGACCATGTGTGCATGAATGCTTGTGTGTACATTTACCTTGCATGTTGTCACATACTTGGCCCATAGGCATGTTGTCACATACTTGGTCTATTGGCACGTTGTTGCATGTTCAAGTGGTGTTGCATTTGGCATGCATCTTGGGTTAAGTTGCTTTACATGTTCCTATGCTAAGTCCCCTTCACATGTTGTTGCATGTTGGTCATTAGCATTATTGTTACATGTCTAGCATGCTTGTTTGCTTAGGTTGTGTGAGTAGTGCTCATCACTTGCTTGCACGCTCATATTGCATACTTAGCTTGCATGCTTAGGTTGCATTTTGCATGCATGCCTTGCCTCTTGAATTGATTGTGATAGAGGTTGGGCCTATTGTTTGTTTTGGTTTGCATTTCATTTGACACCAAAATGCACAACTTGATTTCTTGGGCCATCATGCATCGAAATGCGTGATTGGTGGCCCGAGGGTCGAGGGCCATCCTCCTTTGAGTCATGAACATGATAAGGAGTGTGGTGGTGCAAGCATTTGTTTTGAAATGCATTGCCATGCCTTGTTTGCCCTCTGTTACTGTCAAAACAGGATTCTGCAGGAAGATATGGTCGACCGACCATTCTCAGTGCCGGCCGACTAAATATCTTTGGCTGAGAGCCATACCAATGGTCGATGACCACTTTCCCATGGCCGGTAACCATTCCTCTTGGCCGGTGACCATTCCTCATGGCTGGTGGCATCCCACGGTGTTCATAGAGTGTTCCATGGGATTTGTGCAATTTTCAGAGTCATAAAATGGTGAAAACAGAGGCAGCTTGTGCATGGTGGTGGATTTCCAAGCGGAGCCGAGCTGTAACGCCCTCAAAATAACAACATTAAACCAATCAATAAAGATATGCATTTATATGTAAAAGTTCCACATTCTTCCATTTATCAGAGTTTCATTACAAAAGTATTACATGTTAACAACAAAAGCAAATGCCCTATGGGCTTACAGCTTTCCAAGTTAACACTTGGTTACAACAAAAGAGTACTAACTCATTTACACGTTAAGCCCTTGGCTTGAATTTACATGTAATACATCAAAAGTAAAACGACAAAAGTATGTCCGCCTCTAGCCTCCCAAGCTATGTCCTTGGAGGTGACATGCTACCTGTACCTGAAAATGATATTCCCATATAGGGTGAGCCACAGCCCAGTAGAAATACACTAAACCAACCATGAACAATGACTAAAAGATTAGCAATTGATAGATGGCCAACACTGATACATTCACATAAATCACATATTTATGTCATACGACTTATGAGTCCAAGTTACCTTTCATTTTCCCTTTTTCAACAGATAAGCATGTTAGCTCTATCATCATTTCAACAGATATGTATAAAAACTATATCCCACATTCACAGATAAGCATATAAGCTATATCCACATTCCCAACAGATATGTATAACAACAATATCCCACATTCACAGATAAGCATATAAGTTGTATCCACACTTCACAAAGATAAGCATATAAGCTCTATCTTCACTTCTCTAGACAAGCATATGAGCTGTATCTACGGAGTTCATCCCCTATCTTCTCCCAACACTATCCGGTTTAGAGGTAGATCCCCCATCTTCCCCTAAACCGCGGAGTACATCCCCCATCTCCTCCTCTACACATAACGTATACAAACACATTGGTTCTATATACAATCACTCAATACATACAGTTAATGTATTCTATCAACCGTCAAATTTCATGACACATTCTATTGATTAGTTTCCGTTTGCCTAATCATCATGAATTGTCTACAACAATCACGACTATCCTCCACCGATAGCCCAAAGCAATTATTTCTAAACAGAAAATAAATGCACAAATGGATATTCAATCAACATTTCATTTCCTCATTTCTCACAATTAATCATCCCAATTAATCAAACAATGTAATTAGGTCATTTTCCATAATTAACATTTCAACCCTTAGGTCCCATTTTCATCAATGATTCAACATTTATTCCATTTCTCTATGCCAAACATGCATCTAGGTTTATTATGAATAAAACCCCAACTTTTGTAAAATAACACAAAAGCCCCAAACTTTCACCAAATTACCAAACCAACCCCAACATCTCAAAATACTAAAATTTAAAGACAAAATCCATAGAGAGGAGTAGGATATCCCTACCTCGAAGTTTGAGCCAAAAAGGAGATGAAGACTCGAAGATCAACGTGCTCCAAATCCAAACTTTTTCAGATTAAGTCGAAGCTCTCAACGCCCTCTAACTTTTTAACAAAGGCCCTAGGCTAGATTCACACTCTAGGGAGATCAAATCTTAGAGAGAGTGTAAGTGTAGAGAGAGAGAGTGTCTCGGATCTAGGGTTTGAAAGAAAAGGAAGTGAAAAACTGATGTTCAAAAACGCTACTGTCCGCTGATATAAAACACGCTCGCTCGAGCGAAGCCTTTGTCGCTCGAGCGACCAGACACAGAAAACCCTCGCTCGAGCCAAGAAGTTCTCGCTCGAGCCGAAAACTCAGAAGTGCGCTCGAGCGAAAGAATGCTCGCTCGAGCTAACAACTCAAACCCTCAGGTCTGCAACCAGAAGCACGCTCGAGCGACAGACTTCTCGCTCGAGCGAAGAACAAACCAGACCGCTCGAGCGAAGAAAGCTCGCTCGAGCCAAGAAATGCAGTTCTCAGGTCCAGAACCAGATACAATCGCTCGCTCGAGCGAAGCCACTCTGGCTCGATCCACCAGACACGAACTCAACTCTCGCTCGAGCGACCAACTCCTCGCTCGAACGAAGGTCCAAAAATCTGCACAGCAGCACTAGGCTCCCAAACACAACCAACCTGTAACAAACCTGCCCAACACATCCTATAACTCAATATACAAAGTAAAAAGGATGCAAACAAGATAATAAACAACTACCAACATCCACGGACACATGTCCGGATCACTGTACAACAAGGGTAAACCCGGGACCGCTATACGAGCACGCATGCATTGGACCCTCTTCCCGAGGCTGTTTTACCGCTTTATTAGCTTAGTTAATTGGCTTAACTAGTTAAGTGGTCTGTAATTAACTAATTAACTTGTTAGTTGATTAATTTGTATTATTTATTCGGTATCTCCGAGAGAGAGCATAACTGTGTAATAAGTGTGGGTGCGTATGTGCATGTCTTCCAACCCCCACTTCTTTCTCCCTTTTACTTACCTGCTTTTGATGGTTAGTATTTGGGCATATTTCAATTAGCATCCTTATGCTATGCATGTGTGCATTCATTCATTTGTATTGCATGCACCCGGCTCGGCACATCATACTAATCGCATAATATTTCAAATCTAACTTGAATACATGTTATCTGTTGCATTTCACATGACATCTTAGAATAGCCGAGCCTATTTCTAGTTGCATTTTGCATGTGTTGCATTAGCTATCTTAACATGAACTAGGATCATGCATTTGATTACTAACTAGGTTCTGTTTTGGCTTGGAGTACTAGGTAAGCATTTACGCTTTAGCATCCTTGCATGTGTGTGAGTGTTGCCATGATAGTATGCTTACCATGAGGCTATTTGCGTATGTGATGTAACTGCCTCAATGCCTGTGGGTGAAGGTTGGATTGCTTGAATTGGGCCAAATCATTAAAATCCGTATTTTAGCCTACTTGCGAGTAGCAAAACTCAAACCATTTTTCCGAACAAACGGATATGCAATGCTTTGTTCCAAATTAGGCGATCTAGTCTATACTTGTTTTGCTGCGCGCATCACATAGTAATTCTAGCTAATTAATCGGAATAAGAACGCATAATGTTTTCAAAATTAGATATCATGGTTAGTAGAGGCCGATCTTTGATCGGGTGAGCGGGGGTGCTCATAGCTGACCTTCCCCAATCGTACCCAAGTTCCCGAGCCGAGGCAACTTTGGTGATGACGGACACGTGGCCTTAGGCAAACGAGTCAGGGTTTCCTAAATTCCCCCATAAAAAAAATATTTAGGTGGCGACTCTGTATCTGGCAAAGCAGTCCATGTTTGGCACTTCTTTCTAAAAAATCAGTTTTTCAAAATGATTTGCCGGATTTGGACTCTTTGGTGATTTATCAATCTTGCATTGCACTTTGCGAGACTAGATTCAGAACCGTGACAATTTGAGTCCGAACTGTAGTGAGCCCAAATGAATAGAACGGGATTTCCCTCCCGGGACGTTCGGGGATATCTACAGTTTCTGGCAACTCTGCTGGGGAATTAGAGAGCTTGACTCGAACTCATGATATTTTGTTTTGATTACACTTACGTGTTTCTTTGCATTGCATGTGCATTGGTGCACCTAAGTCACAGTGTTTGCCGTCTGCTATTCTTGAACGGTTTGCTAGAGGCGCACTTCGAGAAGCGTGCCATAAGGCTGACCGGTTACGGGCTCTACCACGATGGGAACACAAACCCCAGTTGTTACCGAGGCACCCTTTTTGACCATTCGACCTAGTGCATATTCAGAATCCATAGTGACCATTCCAAGCTAGGATAGGTCGCTTACCCGCTAGGTTGTTTGAAACCGCTGTGTGCGTAGTGAAACCCTAGCTCCTGACAAAATAGGACAGGGAAACCCTACCCCAATATAGTGGTGTATTGGCTTTCATTTGCTTGTTATATGTGCTTTTAGAGTTGTCCTCTATAGGGAATGCACATATCCGTTTGCAAGTCTGGGCATCAGGCCTGTGGGCACCAGTATCGATATTCTGAGAATTAGTTATATCCGTGGGTATCCGATTTAGTTTTACGGTAGTGATTTTGGGGAACAGTGATCAGTAGTAGAGTACGGTTATTCAACTACGCTTGTGTCTGTTCTGATTAGGGCTGAAATGCTATGTGTTTTCTCTTTCAGTTCAGAGATTTAGTATAGAATAGCTAGTGTTCTCCCTTGTTGAGGTAAGACAGATATCTGATTCGTCATTCAACCAGTTGCGTCAGTCACTGTTCAAGTTCAGCGGACCTATGATGACACAAAATGCAGAGGAGATTGTGGTTATGGCAGCTGCGTTGGACCGAGGAACCATCTTGCGGGATGAGACCAATGTTGAAATACCACATCCGCCCAGGTCGCCTATTGCGTGCCCGATCTGGGAACCCCAAATGTTTCAAGCTCGTGAACCCACCAGGTTTGAGTTAATGGAAATGATCGGCGACCTCCAGAGATCTATGGCCGATCTGGCCTATGGGATGTCGGCTCCACCACCAGCCACGTCATACGCCGGGAACTTCATGCCGCAGGAGCCCCCGCTACTGGGGCGAATTGTGATCGAGCTCAGCCAACCTGAGGTTGTTTCAAGCTATAGCAATGACGTGTCAACAACAATTGGGTTTTGCTCTGATATAGCAACCCAAACCCTTGATCAAGTTGAGGCTAGAGGCAAGAATAAGATGAAGGTAGACACTAATCCCATTGAGCAACTACTGTGGGCAATCGAGGCTTTGAAAGCCGAGGGGTTCAGTAAACAGCAAGTATTCGCAGTTATGACTAAGACTGTGGATAATGCTTTCCACACTCCAACAAAAAATCGGGATAAACCCCATCATGCCAGAACAGTTCCCTCCAATCCCAGCCCTGCATTGGGAAAAGATCAGAAAGCCAAGGCAGCACCTGCCGATCCTTTTTCGAGTACATCCAGCAAAGGTCCACAGACTTCAAAGTATCTGCCCCTGAGGGCGCAGAGTCTTTCACGCCCTCTACATGCCTTTCTCTAAGGCACTTCAAATCCTGGCGGAAAAGGGTCATCTCAAACCTCTTGAGCCTCAACCTCTCCCTAGTCATCTTCCAGCAGGCCATGATGCTACTCGATACTGCGCGTATCATCAGCAAACCAGTCACAGCACCGACAACTGTTTTCGTCTCCGTTGCGAAGTGCAAGATTTGATTGACAATGAAGTCATCCTCCCGCCAAGCTCGGCAAAGTTTGTCACCGCCAGGTTGTTGGATTTCGAGGATAGCGCGAGTATGTGATCAGGGATTGGACTACCTGCGGGCGGCACTCAGTTTGCTTCAGATGCGGCGTATGGCACGCACTGTTTTGAGCATTTGCGAATGCTAATTTTTGTAATTTTTGGCTTGGGTATTGAGTCAGTTCTTTGGTTTTGCTTTGAGTTTGTCTCATTGTCTTGAGTCAGTATTTTTTTTTTTTTTTTTTTGCTTAAGGATTTGTCTGGTTGTATCGAGTTAGTCCCATTGTATAGAATGTCAGGTGATTCTAGGGTTGTTGCCTCGAACACCATTTTTTGTTTTGTAATTATCCCTTTTGCTTTGTTTTGAGTCTGTCTCTGCTGTGAAGCCAGTTGCAACCAGGAAATCCGAATGAAACAGCGGTGGCTGTCATGTTTTTTTTGTGCTTATTGCTACTTTAAGCCTGTTGTGCCAGCAAGTTTAGATTGAAATAGCAGTACATCTCACCTGCTCTTCTGCACCTTGAAGTCATTGTAATGACCTAAGTTTTTCAAAACTTTTTTTTAACACCGTGGTGAAAACAAAGAGGAAGGAATTCCTCGGCTTTTGCAAAAATTTGATCGTTTGAGAGAAAGAAAGGCATGCTAAGCCCTTAATCAACGAAATCATGCTTGTTAGTGTGAGTACTGAGAAGGACCCTGGTTTGATCCAGATTGGTTCCACACTGTCTTCAGCGTGAGCGATTAGTCGTTTTCTTAAAAATTTTCAAAAGATGTTTTGCCCAGTCTTGTGAAGACCGGTATGGAATCGCTTTTGAGATTGTGCAGCCTAGGATCACTCTCAGCCTCAAGATTCAGCCCCTTTGCTTTCAAACCTTGAACGTGCATTCAGAATGTTCAATGGCCAAACCGCAACGTGAGGCCCGTGGGGCCAGATTCGAAGCAGCCCTTGAACAAAAGGCACCAAAGTCAGATCAAGAAGATCAGATGTCGTCAAGACAAGCTTATGAAGCTAAATCAGAAGCACCTCTCGAACTATGGGCAATAATGTCCAATGCGCTCGAAGAGCCGAAGATGGATCCTTCCGCAAATCAATACAACGACCGTTCTCCTGGATTCAGATGGCTTCAAAATCCTAAAACCATTTGGCATGGACAAAGCTACACTTTTACCCTTGAGAGGCTCGCTGGGCCGAAAACCCGGAAGGGCGACCTAGGCAAAAGTTAGAGCAAAGAAAACAAAAGAATACAAAAAAGAGAAAAAGAAAAGAAAAGAATACAAAAAAAAAAGAGAAAAAGAAAAGAAAAGAATACAAAAAAGAGAAAAAGAAAAGAAAAGAATATAAAACAGAGAAAAAGAAAAGAAAAGAATATAAAAAAAAAAGAATTGAAAAGAAAAGAAGAACAACGCTCGCAAGGTTGAAAACCCGGAAGGACGACCTTGGCAAAAGTTAGAGCGTAGAAGGTGAGAATTAAAACCCAAGTGAACCTGACACCCGGAACTACGTAAGACTTGATTCCCATGTTTGGGATACGTAGGCAACTTCATCCTGAAGTCCAGCCACCAACACTTTTAAGTGACTGTGTCCATATATTGGTTTTGACCATCTTCGTCTTCTCTTTATCCGAGAGTTCGTTTGCGATCATCATTAACGAGGACTGTTTACAGTATGCTGCGGCATTATCGAGACAAGGGGCAACTTTCTGTTGCCATGAGTCACCATTCAAACAAGGGGCAACTTTCCATTGCCATGCAGCTCTCTTCAGGCAAGGGGCAATCTCCCTTCGGATCCAAGGTTGTGCATCTCGAGAGTAAGTTTCATGCTCGTTGAGCACTAGCTGTTTGCCAAAACGGTTTTTGAGAATTTTTACTGAGTTTGACTATTTTCTCAAAAATTATTCCATCTTTTCCAAAACTAGACCATTTCTTGGACCCAAAAAGGAAAATTTTCAGTGTCATAGCCTGACTTGCATGATTTTCAAATCAAAAATCGAACAAGTATGTTAATTTAACTCTCATTTTGGTCAAAATTGTTTTAGTAGAAAACCAAAACAAAAAATGGTCAAAATAATGAACTAAGGGGCACAGTTGAGTTGGGTTTCCTATCTTTCCCCCATCGCCAGCATACTTGCCAGAAAGGGCACAACTGGAGCTGTCTGTAAAGGGCTGAAAGCTCTCTCACCCTCCGAGCAACGAGGTATCAAGCCAAGTGCGAAGCACAAGTCGGAATGGATCAAGATGCTCCATTCCCTCATCCGAAGCATCAACTAGACGTCGCCGGAAGAAGTAGCTGTGAGCTAACAGTGTTAGGCATAAACCCACAACCTCTTGTTTATCCATCAACCACTCAAGGGAGGGATAAAAAAAATGAGAGATTGAAGAACAGAGAGATGTGCGTTGAGAGAAAAAGTGAGAAGAGGGATTTTTTAGAAAAATAGAGCCTGAGGGCCGAGTGATGTGAGAATCACAAATGAGAAAGGGTGGGAAACAATACCCGGAGAAACTGGCTCCTCGCGAACTGAGAGGTCTCTTGTCTTTGTAACACGTCTGTGTGTCGTGTCTTTTGTTTTGTTTACCTCAACTCTTGTTTTGAGTTTGCTCCAAGCATGTCTCGATGTGTTTAGGTAGTGTACCTTTTGTTGAGTCGTAGGGGGGCTGTGTTCAGTCGTAGGCTCAATACCCGGTCGACAACTCATTTCTCAATTTCAAAAAGATCGTTTGTGCTCAGAGTGCTGTGTCATTCTCCACATATGTGCAAAGCAAGATTGGTTCTTTCAATAGTCGCAGGGTTCAACCCAAGCCATGTCAGAACAGTAGAACCAGGACCTATCCGAGACTATGTGGGTTTCGAACCGCGAAGCAAAAGAAAAGAGGGAAATTGTTGGAGCATCCGTGTTTGTTCCAACTTTTACGTGCCCCATTTTTGCATCCCGTCTTTTCAAGATTGAATTGTTTGTTCAAACTGGGTTGTGTGTTCAGAATGAGCAGTGGGTTGTATGTGTTGTTTTGACGTTAGCTGGTTCACTACTTGGTTATCACATTGCAAGTGTTCCAATTTTTAGACAAAAGATCAATCTCATTTACATTGTCATGTGATATAATGCAATGCGATGCGACGTATGAAATGTACAAATGCAACACTTTTTCAGACAAAAAGCTTGTTTCATTTCATCATCTTTTCAAGTACATAGTTTTGAGGAAAACAAAACCTGTCCACGGCAGTACAAAGTGCTCAAAATACTAGCTAAAAGGAAAAGAAAAGCAAAAAAGAAAGGCAACAAAAGTCTGGATCAATGTCAACTGGTCTCAGGCCTGAGGGTCTATCCTCATCCTCTTCCTGGACGAAGGTCCAGGAGCATCATTGCCAACTCCACCATCTGAGCCCGAGCCCAAGTCATCTCCGATCTCCTCCTCGGACGACTCTGCCTCCGCCTCCGACTCTGCCTTAGACTCATCATCGTCAGGGATCGGTGCCCGAGAGCTGCTCCTAACATGAGTGCGCCTCGCTTTGGTGCGGGGATATACTGCGCCTCCTCGCCCTCCTCCTCGAGCAGGAACAGAAGGTCCAGCTGGAACACCTCCTGCAGTCGGAATCTGGAATAGAGGCTGAAAAGCACAAATGGCAAACGCATCAGTATGCTACGCAAAGCAGAGTATGAATACTGTGAGCAGTGTATGAATACTGTGAACAGTATATCAGTGCAGAATGTCGTGTTTGAATGCTACGAGCAGTATATCAGTACAGAATGTAGTGTATGAGTACAATGTATGAATACTGTGAACAGTATATCAGCGCAGAATGTCGCGTTTGAATGCTACGAATAGTATATCAGAACCAAATACAGTGTGTGAGTACAGTGTATAAATACTGTGAACAGTATATCAGTGCAGAATGCCGTGTTTGAATGCTACGAGCAGTATATCAGAACTAAATACAGTGTATCATTACAGCATACCAATGTCATGAGTGCCGTGTATGAAGTGTTGTGTTGGCGGTGTGATGCATCAGATTATGCGAAACAGTTTATGTAGAGTTTGAGACTGCGTTTGAAAGACTGTGGTTGACAGAACTTACCGGGATACTGTAAATGGCTAGCAAGTCGAAGCTCCGCTGTAGCATCCCCATCACGGAGGCAGTCAACTCCAGGGACTGTCGAGCATACTCAGAGGAAGCCTGCAAAAGTGTGCATCAGTATTCTGCAGAATATCAAACGGAATGAAATGAAATGACGGTACAAAATACAAAATGCAGTAGTGCATACCGGGGGCAAGTCGCAGAACCTGACTAGCTCATGATCAGCCGGAGGGGGAGCGATGGGGATCTGATAAGTCTCCCCATCCTGCCCTCTACATGTCATCATCGTGGGCAATGCTGGCCATCCAGCTCCCTGTCCTCTCCGGGATCCACTCCTACCACGTGCCCAAGCCATCCTCGGTGCTCCTGCTCTAGATGCCGGCGCCGCAGGCCTCTCCCTCTCAGCTCGGTGAGCACTACCCAGAGGTCGCATGATATAGGTCTGGACGTACTATGCATAGTCGGCCTCGCCTCTAAAGCCCTCCGAGTCCCAACCGATCGTACAAACGGCCATCTCCTGTGGGGTGTATACTTCTGTCCGCCTCATGGTCGTAGGAGGCAAACCTGGGACTATCTGCTCCGGCATGCCCAAGGTCTGGCGCAGGAAGCGCTAGCCTAGGTACCAGGCCCGACAGACCGGGCCCTCTAGCAAAATCCTGAACCGGGAGATATCCTGAGCGCCCTCATACCACTCCCGTACTGCGCTGGGCAATGTGGCCCATGGCTGCCAGGTGATCTTCAAACAAAATATAACTTGTTATCTACTGCTATTGAAAATGCAATACAAAGCGAAGCTTAAATGAATTGTAATGTTTAACATACCTCTGTCGCGGTGATGGTATCGAAATAGCGGCGGAAGAATATGAAAGACTCATGTGGTCTCCGCTCGCACCTCACGTCAAAGTGGTGGGAGAATGGGATCATGGGAGGCATCTCCTCCTCTGGTACTGGGGCAAGCCTCAGGAAGTAGGCGTATACCCACAACTATAGTATGACAGAACAAATATCAGTATGCTTATCAGATAAAGCAGAATGCAGAATAAAGTAGAAGGTGCAGAACCATGCATTGAGCAGTGCATTGTGTAGAGTGTACAATCCATGTAGTATACAGTCAGTGTAAAGGAGATTGCGTGTTCGCAATATGTGTAGTGTACAGTCAGTTGGCAGCAGATTGTGCAGTATATGAAGTGTGTTGTGCAATGTATGCAGTGTGTAAAACAAATTATATGTGTGACGTGGGTGCAGTATATGACCAGTGTGACGAAGACCGCAGTGTGTACAGTATACAGAGTACATAGAATGTAAAGCAGAAATGTAAAATAGAAGAAGAAGACGTATCTCCCAAGCCCGCTAGTAGCCTCTGAGCAGCTGTCCGCTGAGGCGAGAGGATGAACTCATATAGCCATAGAGTGTGGCCAAGCCTGCGCCACCCCAGTCGTAGCCGCGGATCCTGGTCACGTCAACCAGTGCACTCAACAGGCAAAGGGGCACGGTGTTCGCCCGGTCAGTAAAGAGGGTGGTCCCTAGCAGGAACATCAGAAAGCCGCGTGTGTACTGCTCCTCCTCCTCCCGAGTGGTAGGCGCCTGGATCCTGAAGTGGTCCTCGAACCATGAGTATCGTACAAATCCTGGACAAGCAAGAGGCGGTAGGTCGCCGAGCAGGTACATCTGAACGGCCTCCCACTCGTCCATATCTGTATCGAAGGGGATCGGATCACCCCCTACTCCAATGCCCGTGAGCATGGAGAAGTCGAAGGGAGTCATCGTCATGTCTCCCATGGCCGAAAGATGGAAAGAGTCGGTGGTGTCCCACCACCTCACCAGAGCAGCAAGGAGAGGCCTACTCGCAGTCAGGCGTGAGAGCCCCATGCAGAAAGTACCAAAACTGGCCTGGTCAACGATACGGCGAACTGCCTCAGGAAGCTTCATGTACCACCCTCGGGCCATGACATTCCCATACCCTCGGAAGGCATGGGAATTCCCCTGTGGTCAAAACAAATAGTTGCGAAGCAGTGTTACAAATACAGTGTTGAATGCACTCCGGATCAGTGAAAATACAGCATGTGTCCACGTCTTCAGATTCAAACAGATATCGGGTGCGGGTGTGCTCGCAGTGAACTCCAGCATATGATGCAACAGTTTGCTCGGATCATTTTAGTGAAAATGCAGCGTGTGTGCAGGTGTCCAGATTCAAACAGATATCGGGTGCCAGTGTGCTCACAGTGAACTACAGCATATGAATATGTCAGTGTGTTTGAGTGATTCAGTGACAATGCAGCGTGTGTGCACGTGTTCAGATTCAAACGAATACCGAGTGCGGGTATCCTCGTAGTAAACTACAACATGTGGTGTATCGGCGTATCCAGACTAAGCAATTAAAGAACAAGATCGACTATTGCAGTTGTGTTCTACTTTGTAGAAAATGAAATGGTGAAAAATATACCTCGGAAGCGCCGTAAGACAGATGTGACTCTGGCTCGCGTAGTAGAAGCTCTGGTGGTATGCCCCTAGCAAAACTCCTGAACTGCCGAAGTCCGCCAGGAGGCAACACGTGAATCGTCGGCCGGTAGGTCGCCGGGTCAAATGGTCGGACGCTCAAAGGCAAGAGCTCAGCCTTGGGGTCCATCTCCTGCTCCGGGGGAGTCCCACCCTGTGGAAGATCGTCTGCCATGCCGAGAATGATGTGAAAATGGCCGGAAGTGTGAAAACCGGGTGAGAATATGAAAAGTCAACTGAAAAGTCAACCCCGAGAGGGTGAAAAATGAACGGAAAGCTTGGAGTCCGAAAAGGGCACAGAGATCGAGGTAAACTTGGGGGAAACAAACCCCAAGTGGTGGAAATCCAGAAAGAAACACCGAATTTGAGATTTGTTTGGTTCAAAATGTTCAAAACGCGAAGGAGTTCACGAATCGAATGACGAAACGGGCCCAAAAACGAGGAAAAGCGAGGGTAGAAGGTTGGAAAATGACTTAGAGAGATGGGGGAAGGTTTTTCGAGCAAGAGGCAAGTGAGGAAATAGGGCTAGGAGCCCTATATTTAAAGACCCGTGCCGAATTGACAAAACTGCCCCGATACAGGCATTTTTGGCCGGTCGGCCAAATATTTGGCCGATGGTCTTATTTTTCAGCCGGTGGATGGCCGGTGACCTCCCCCAATGGTCGGTGAATCTCCTACACCCTTGTTTGGGTCAGATATGTGGTTTGGGGTCTCCATTGCTCAAGATAGTGCAAGGAACTGCATTTTGAAGCTTAATCTATCTTTGTGCCATGCCTTCTGTGCGTAGCACTCGAATACGTGCAAGGTGTATCCTTTTCGTATCCTTTTGTATCTTGCAAAGGCTTGGGAACTACTTCATCATCCCTTGCATTGATATGTACTATTCATTTGCATTGTCGTGCATCTCAAAAGACGCGCGTTGTCACACATTCGAGTTCACATGCTTTGTCATGCATCTCAAAAGACGTGCATTGTCGCGCATTCGAGTTCATTTGCATTGTCATGCATTTTTCAAAAGACATGCGTTGTCGCGCATTCAAGTTCATTTGCATTGTCATGCATTTCGAAAGACACGCGTCGTCGTCCATTTGTGTCTCATTTGCATTGTCATGCATTTCAAAAAAAAACAAAAAAAAAGTTATCGCGCATTTGTGTCTCATTTGCATTGTCATGCATTTCACAAAACAAAATACAAAAAACAAACATGCATTGTCATGCATTTTCTTACCATGCATTGTCATGCATCAATATAAATATTGCACTTGCATACATACATTACATGCATATTGTATATATTGCATTGTAGATTGCATGCATTTGTTGCATTATCCATCTACGGCCTGCGCCTTTCCATGTTGAGCTTGGTCTGGTATGTGCCCGTACTTTTCACGTCGAAGCACGGTTATGATATTATGTGTTCGCAACTAGTGTTGTGGGTGACGGCACCATTTCTGTGTTAGACGTGGTCTATTTGTGTTCATGCCTTTCCTAGGCAAGATACGGTTTGCCCGCAGGCCTTATCCATTCCATCTATTGCATTCGCTGCATTATCCATCTATGGCTTGCGCTTTTCCATGTTGAGCTTGGTCTGGTATGTGCCCATACTTTTCACGTCGAAGCATGGTTATGATATTATGTGTTCGCACCTAGTGTTGTGGTTGACAGCACCATTTCTGTGTTAGACATGGTCTGTTTGTGTTCATGCCTTTCCTAGGCAAGATACAGTTTGGCCGCAGGCCTTATCCATTCCATCTACATGCACATTGTATATATTGCATTGTAGATTACATGCATTCGCTGCATTATCCATCTACGGCTTGCGCCTTTCCATGTTGAGCATGGTCTGGTATGTGCCCGTACTTTTTGCGTTGAAGAACCGTTATGATATTATGTGTACGCACCTAGTGTTGTAGGTGATGGCACCGTTTCCATGTTAAACATGGCTTGTATGTGTCCATGCCTTTCCTCGGCAAGATATGTTTCGGCCGCGCGCGTTATCCATTGCATTTTTTTTCATTGTAAATATTGTGTTGAACATAGCTTGCATTATCATACATCTTTCCTTACATGCATTGTAATGCATTGTTCCTTACTTTGCATTGTCATGCATTCTTCCTTACTTTGCATTGTCATGCATTTCCTTACTGCATCATCTAGTATTTAGGTTGCATTGTACATAGCTTGCATTGTCATGCATTCATTGTATTGTACATAGAGAGTATTGCATGCATTTGCTGCATCCTTCATCCATCGCTTGCGCCTTTCCATGTTGAGCTTGGTCTAGTATGTGCTCATACCTTTCGCATTGAAGCGCAGTTATGATATTATGTGTACGCACCTAGTGTTGTGGGTGACGGCACCGTTTCTGTGTTAAACATGGTTTGTATGTGTTCATGCCTTTCCTAGGCAAGATATGTTTTGGCCGTGCACTTTATCCATTTCATTCATTCATTGCATTGTAGTGTAATGTGTTGTGTCTAGCATTTAGGATCGTGGTCTTTCCTGAGTAGAGCATGCCTCACTTATATCATCCCACCCAATTACTTGTATCTTGTGTTTCGTCTGCACACACATAGTTCTGCATGTGTACGTGCCTATTCCACTGATGGGATTGTGGTTTGAGGGTGTTAGCACCTTTTCTATGGTAGACGAATTTTGCATCTCCAACATCTTTATGATATTTGTGTGGTTTTGTACTGCTTATAGTTTGATCATCCCAAATGCATTGCACATCATTTGCATTGTTTATACATAGTTTTGTAAATATTGCATATCATTTTGCATCCATTCCACATTGTTATGCATTGTCACATGAGTTGCATTGTCATGCACTCCTTCGCTTGCGTTGTCACGCAGTTTTAGATTGCATTGTTATGCATGTTGCTAATGATATTGTACCTGTTAAGTTTTCTTTCTCTTTCAGGCACGATATTGTATGTACGGTTCCTTTGAAGCTGGCACAACCAGACAAACCAGACAGGTATTGTGTTCTCCGCGTGAGACGTAACGAGAATTGCATAATTCTCTTACATCTTTTCTGCATTGTAATGTAGTTGGATTTGTGTTTGATTGCTTAAACTGTTGCATTTATTGTATGTATTTGCTTCGTTATAGCTCTCTTTGCATGATCATAAGTTATGCTCGGCTTTGTGCATTGTCTTGCATCTTGCCCCCGCCTTCGGGCACATACCTTTATCTGTAGCTTGTATGCTTTATCTAAGTCTTCGGCCTTGTCAAAAATGGGTCGTCTCTGGGCTTTGACACTCACTCCCGTCATTGTTATGACTTTCGAGTTCTGTCAAAGAGGAACAACTATAGACACCCCATTTTTGATCGTCCTCAAGACTCGGACGTCACCGTTTGAACACTCGGTGATCATCCATGTTTGTGTTCATCCTGAGTTCTTGGAGGTCTTGGCCATGCGCCTTGCCTCAAGACCTCTCGACTTGCCTGTTTTATGTTTGGTTTTACACCAAACACTTGTTGTTTTGCTTCTGAGGGTGGAAAATGGCTTGTTGGCCATCCCCACACCTCACCGGCCATGGCTTGAGGCCACCGGCCCTGTTTTGTTGCTACCGACCATTGGTAATGGCCGGCCGGCACTCTTTATGGTCGGTGTAGACACCCCATTTTTGACCGTCCTCAAGACTTGGACGTCACCGTTTGAACACTCGGTGATTATCCATGTTTGTGTTCGTTTGGAGTTCCCGGAGGTCTCGGCTCGCGCGCCTTGCCTCAGGATCCCCGAACTCGACCGTTTAGTGTCTGGTTTTGCACCAAACACTTGCATCTTGCCCTTGAGAGGCAGGGTAGGGCTTGTAGACCATCCCTACCCACCACCGGCAGTGGCTAGATGCCACCGGCTGGTTTTTGCTGCCACCGGCAATATAGTTTGCCGGCCGGCACTCTTTGTTGCTGGTCGGCACTATTTGTTGCCGACCGGCACTCTTTTTGGCCAAGATGGCATTTTTGGCCGGCCGATTGCTGTTCATCTGCTTTTGCAGATATTTTTAGACAGCTGTATTGCTTTTGCTCCCCTCCATACACGTGTATGGAGGGATCTCCCTCTTGCAAAGCTTGTCTTGGAAGCTTTACAAGAGGCATATAGAGAGAGGCTCTCTCTAAGGGTAAGGAAGAGCTTTTAGACATTTTTGAGAGAGGAAAATACAGACCAAGCTCTGGTTTTTCTAGGGTTAGGGTTAGATATACACTCTCTATCTCTCTTTCCCTCTTATTTGCACACTAGGTGTTTTGTGTCTCACTATTGCACACAAACACCTAGTGTTTCACCTTCCTCTTGGAGCTGAGGTTCCAAAGAGTGTGTTTTGAGATTTTGGTGTTGGATTCAAGCTCAAGAAGGCCATTGGAGCACCATTGTTGAAGAGGACTACAAGGGTAAGAAACTAGTCCCTTTTTCCCCCATTTTTGCTTTGATTTTATACCTATCTTAGAGCTGTTTTTGTGCTTGTTGTATAGCATAAAAAAGTTCTTTTTTTAGGCCCTCTTTATTGTTTATTAAGAGTGTTTTGTTGTTTGAGGGTTGTTGACCACCCTTAGGCCTTGAAAGGCCTCATTTCGAGCCATTTTGTGTTAGCTCCGGGATTTTGGTGTTGAGGTCTCTTCACCACTGAAATCTTGAGGGATTTCAGTGGTGAAGATGATGCTTTGAAGTCCCAAGAAGGAGAGGGCCACCCCCTCTCCTTGTTGTCCTTGAAAAGGGCATATTTTGGCCTCTTAAGGAAGCCTATGCTTGAGTGTGTGTTGAGCATGTTTGGTTTGTTTTTCATGCTTATATATCCATAATATAACATGATTTCAAGTTGGTTTTGGAACTTCATGCATGCTTAGCATAGTTTCCATGTAATGCCTTATTTGTGCCTTAACATGTTCTAGGTTGTTAGCCTTTGTTGGAGCATGTTTTTGGCTTAGTCTTTTGAAGATTATGTGCTTATCTTGACGTGTTTTAGCTCTGTCCATAGTCGTTTGGGTTGATCTTTGCATGCTTGACATAGCTCCTTTGCATTTGGGCTTGTTGGCCTTGAGTATGTGCATGTGTAGCATGATATCTTTGCATTGTTTTGGTGATTTGGGGTCACTTTATATGTTATTTCAGTCCCATTTCCATGCTTGCTTGATTGCCTTGCATGCATCTTTAATGCCTCATAAGCATGTGTTGCATGTCCCATGTTTTGGCTATTGTGTATGCCTTTGTATTTGAGCCACTTAGATGCCATCTAAGGAGTCCTTTGGCCTTGTTTTAACATGCTAAAAATCTGTTTTTAGTTGTTTAATGCATGCCATGTTTGGTCTTGCTAAGTGTAGTTCAATCCCCCATTGGTTTGCCTTGAACACTTGGACTATTTGTTGCATGTTTTGGCTTGATTTTGTTGCTTGGTTTGGCACCATCCTAACATGATTTCAATGCTCATGTTGCATGCTAATTGTCCATGTTTCCTTCTTTCAAGTGTGCTTGAATATTGTTTGATTTGTGCTTAAGCGTCGGTTCTTATGTGCATGTGTGTGTGCATGCCATTTAGCCCTCACTTTTTAGCACTTTGGCTACTGTTTTAGGCCTTTTTTAGAGCTGCCTAATTCATGTATAAGTCCATATTGCCATCCATTTGCATTGCCATATGTATGCTTGCATGATTGCATAAGTGCCTTGCCATGTCATGTTGCATTCCTAGCTTGTATGCCTAGGTTGCATTACATCTTGCATGCATTCCTTGTCCCTTGACTTGGGTGATAGGGATTGGGAGTTTTGTTTGATTGGTTTGCATGCATTTGAAATCGAAGTTGCATACTTGGTTCTTTGGGCCATCATGCATGGAAATGCGTGATTGGTGGCCCGAGAATCGAGG
The DNA here is from genome assembly GCF_055761805.1 of Camellia sinensis. NCBI lineage: Eukaryota > Viridiplantae > Streptophyta > Magnoliopsida > Ericales > Theaceae > Camellia > Camellia sinensis. Next base: position 38,425,457 of record NC_138961.1, on the reverse strand, counting down.
CACATGCCCCTTTGAGTCATCACAATGATAAGGGACATGGTTGGTGCATACATGCCTTGAATTGTGTTGCCATGCTTTGTTTTGCCCTCTGTTGCTGTGAGTTGCAGGTTCTGCAGGAATACTCTGCCGACCGGCAGTGTAATGTGCCGACCGGCACCATTTTCTCTGCCGACAGATTCAATTTTGTGCCGATGGCCATACCACACTGCCGGTGGCAATTTCAATCAGCCGGTGGTGATCCTCTCTGTCCAAGGGATCAGTCTTGGGGCTTTGACAGCCTCCAGAGGAGGAAAGGAAGGAAAACAGAGGCAGTCCATGCATGGTGGCACGCTTCCCGAGGCCTTTTCCTGCTTTAATTAATTTATTTAATTCGTTAATTAAATTAGTTAATTTGTAATATTAATTAGCTTGCGTAGTTAATTAATTTGTAATATTTATTCGATCCCTCCGAGTGAGGGTAAATCTGTAATAAGTGTGTGTGGGTGGTGTGTATGTCTTCCAACCCCACTTCTTTCTTCCCTTTTATTTACCTGCTTACGGTGGTAGATTATGGCACGTTTAATTTAGCATACCTCATGATATGCATGTGTGCATCCATGCATTTGTATTGCACGCATTAGGCTCGGTACATCACGCTAATTGCATTCGTACTTCAATTCCCAAACTGAATACGTGATAATTGTGCATTTTCACATGACATGTTTAGGATAGCCAAGCCTATTCTAACAACACTTTGTATGCGATGCATTAGGCACTTAACATGGACTTGGATCATGCATGTTTGCTAACAAGTTCTCTGTTTTGGCACGGAGTACTATGTAAGTATTTCTGCTTTAGCATATTACATGAGTGTGAATATTGCCATGACAGCATGCTTAACATGTAGCTAGATGCTTATGTGTTAAACTGTTTTGGATGCCTGTGGGTGAAGGTTGGATTGTTTGAGTTGGAAAAACTCATTGAAATCCGTATTTTAGCCTACTTGCGAGTAGCAAATTCCCAAAGCATTTTCAAAACGAACGGATATGCAATGTTTCTTTCCAAATTAGGCAATCTAGTCTATACTTGTTTGCTGCGCGCATAACATAGTAATTCTAGGCTAACAATTGGTTTAAGAACACGTAAAGTTTTCAAAAACGGATATCACGGTTAGTAGAGGCCGATCTTCGGACCGGGCGAAAGGGGGTGCTCATAGCTGACCTTCCCCGATCGTACCCAAGCTCCCGAGCCGAGACAACTCCGATGATGACGGACACGTGGCCTTCGGCACCGAGTCAGGGTTTCCTAAATTCCCCATTTTTAAAAATATTTAGGTGGCGACTCTGTATCTGGCAAAGCAGTCCATGTTTGGCACTACTTTTTCAAAAATCTGTTTCTCAAAACGATTTGCCAGATTTGGACTCTTTGGTTCAAATTAAGAACCGCGACAACAAAAATCGCGAGTCCGAACTGTAGTAGCCCGAGGCCTCCGCGCGGGCGCCGTCTACAGTCGGCCGACCATTGTTTTGGTCAATTTGCCATTTTTGGCTGGCCGATCACTGTTCATCTGCTTTTGGCAGATATTTTATGCCAGCTGTGATAGCTAGCATCCACAATGCACCCCCTCCATACACGTGTATGAAAGGATTTCCCTCTTGCTTAGCTTGTTTTGTAAGCTTTGCAAGAGTGAATATCTATAAAGGGAGGGCTTCTCCTTCCTCCTAGAAAGGTTCCAAGAAGTTCCAGAGCTCTAAGATTAGGGTTAGAGGATTGTGTATCTATTCTATCTCTATATCTCCTTCTCCTTGCATTTTGTGTGTGTTTAAGGTGTTTTTGTTCATAGTTTTGCATACAAACACCTAGTGCTACACTTTCCTTTAGCTACTGAGGTACTAAAGAGTTATTTTCAGAGTTCTTGAGTTGATCTAAGCTTGGAGAGGCTGCTGGAGCCTTGTTCTTGAAAGAGGTCTTCAAGGGTAAGAACTTTACCCCTTTATTCCCCATTTTTGCATAGGCTTTTAGCCATCCTTGAATCTATTTTTAAGCTTAGTGTATAACTAGTAAAAGTTCTATTTTTACTTGCTTTTGATAGTTATTTAAGGTCTCTTTGAGGTTTGGGGTTGTTTGACCCCTCTTAGGCCTTGTTTGGCCTCATTTTTGTGCACTTTTGGTGAGCTCCGGGACCACCTTGTGTTGGCCTCCTCTTTGGATTTCAGTGGTGGGGATGGTGTTTTGAGGTCCTAAGAAGGAGAGGGCCATCCCCTCTCCTTGTTGTCTTCAATACTTGCCATTTTAGCCTCATGTGTGAGCACATTTCTTGAGTTCTTGTTGGCCATGTCTTAAGTAGTATTTGTGCTTATTTTGCCATGATATAGCACTGTTTTTAGTTGGTTTAGACACACTATGCATGCTTTGCATACTTGTCTTGTAATGCCATGAAATTGCCTTAACATGCTTTGTGCTTTGAGCCTTCTTTCTAGCATGATTTTGGCTTAGCTTTGTGAAGCTTTTATGCATATTTTGATGTGCTTGAGGTCTGATTTTGGTCATTTGGGTCATCCATGACTTGCTTTGTGTAGCTACCATGCAATCCCCCTTTGTAGGCCTTGAGTGTTGGATCCTCTAGCATGCCCTACTTGCATCATTTCAGTGGTTTGGCACCATTAGTTATGTCATTTCAGTCCATATAGTATGCTTGTATACTTGCATTTATGGCCCCTTTGATGTTTCAAGAGGTTTGTGTTTTATGCTCTATGTTTGGGTCATCATGCATGCCTTTAGACTTAGGCCATTTAGATGCCATCTAGGTGTGTCTTTGACCTTGTTTTGGTCTGCTTTAGGATTGTTTTGAGTCCTTTTGTCCCTTTGAGGCTTGCCTTGTGTGGCCATGGTTTAAGCCCCTTTGATAGCTTTGAGCCTTGAACCTTGCTTGCATGCTTTGATTGTTTTGTTTAGTTTGTTTGGCACCATCCTTAACATGATTTTCAGAGTTTATCATGCTTGCCATTTGTCCATGTTTGTCCCCTTTTAAGTGTGCTTAAAAGTCCTCTTTCTATGCTTAAGTATTGGACCATGTTTGCATACATGTTTGTATGTACATTTGCTTTCATGTGCTTAGCATATTAGCCACTGTTTTGGGCTTAGAAGTTACTCCTTCATGCTCAAGTTTTGGACCATGTGTGCATGAATGCTTGTGTGTACATTTACCTTGCATGTTGTCACATACTTGACCCATAGGCATCTTGTCATATACTTGGTCTATTGGCACGTTGTTGCTTGTTCAAATGGTGTTGCATTTGGCATGCATCTTGTGTTAAGTTGCTTTACATGTTCCTATGCTAAGTCCCCTTCACATGTTGTTGCATGTTGGTCATTAGCATTATAGTTACATGTCTAGCATGCTTGTTTGCTTAGGTTGTGTGACTAGTGCTCATCACTTGCTTGCACGCTCATATTGCATACTTAGCTTGCATGCTTAGGTTGCATTTCACATGCATGCCTTGCCTCTTGAATTGATTGTGATAGAGGTTGGGCCTATTGTTTGTTTTGGTTTGCATTTTATTTGACACCAAAATGCACAACTTGATTTCTTGGGTCATCATGCATCGAAATGCGTGATTGGTGGCCCGAGGGTCGAGGGCCATCCTACTTTGAGTCATGAACATGATAATGAGTGTGGTGGTGCAAACATTTGCTTTGAAATGCATTGCCCTGCCTTGTTTGCCCTCTGCTGCTGTCAAAACAGGATTCTGCAGGAAGATATGGTCAACCAACCATTCTCAGTGCTGGCCGACTAAATATCTTTGGCTGATAGCCATACCAATGGTCGATGACCACTTTCCCATGGCCGGTGACCATTCCTCATGGCCAGTGGCATCCCATGGTGTTCATAGAGTGTTCCTTGGGATTTGTGCAATTTTCAGAGGCTTAAAACAGTGAAAACAGAGGCAGCTTGTGCATAGTGGTGGATTTCTGAGCGGAGCCGAGCACGCATGCATTGGACCCTCTTCCCGAGGATGTTTTACCGGTTTATTAGGTTAGTTAATTGGCTTAACTAGTTAAGTTGTCTGTAATTAACTAATTAGCCTGTTAGTTGATTAATTTGTATTATTTATTTGATATCTCCGAGAGAGAGCATAACTGTGTAATAAGTGTGGGTGTGTGTGTGCATGTCTTCCAACCCCCACTTCTTTCTCCCTTTTACTTACCTGCTATTGATGGTTAGTATTTGGGCATATTTCAATTAGCATCCTTATGCTATGCATGTGTGCATTCATTCATTTATATTGCATGCACCTGGCTCGGCACATCATACTGATCGCATAGTATTTCAAATCTAACTTGAATACATGTTATCTGTTGCATTTCACATGACATCTTAGAATAGCCGAGCCTATTTCTAGTTGCATTTTGCATGTGTTGCATTAGCCATCTTAACATGAACTAGGATCATGCATTTGATTACTAACTAGTTTTTGTTTTGGCTTGGAGTACTAGGTAAGCATTTACAGTTTAGCATCCTTGCATGTGTGTGAGTGTTGCCATGACAGTATGCTTACTATGAGGCTATTTGCGTATGTGATGTAATTGTCTGAATGCCTGTGGGTGAAGGTTGGATTGCTTGTATTGGGACAAATCATTGAAATCCGTATTTTAGCCTACTTGCGAGTAGCAAAAGTCAAACCATTTTTCCGAACAAACGGATATGCAATGCTTTGCTCCAAATTAGGCAATCTAGTTAATATTTGTTTTACTGCGCGCATCACATAGTAATTCTAGCTAATTAATCGGAATAAGAACGCATAATGTTTTCAAAACTAGATATCTTGGTTAGTAGAGGCCGATCTTTGATCGGGCGAGCGAGGGTGCTCATAGCTGACCTTCCCCAATCGTACCCAAGTTCCCGAGCCGAGGCAACTTTGGTGATGATGGACACATGGCCTTAGGCAAACAAGTCAGGGTTTCCTAAATTTCCCCATAAAAAAAAAATATTTCGGTGGTGACTCTGTATCTGGCAAAGCAGTTCATATTTGGCACTTCTTTCTAAAAAATTGATTTTTCAAAAACGATTTGCCGGATTTGGACTCTTTGGTGATTTATCAGTCTTGTATTGCACTTTGCGAGACTAGATTCAGAACCGTGACAATTTGAGTCCGAACTGTAGTGAGCCCAAATGAACAGAATGAGATTTCCCTCCCAAGACGTTCGGGGACGTTTACAAATTATGGAATTTTTTAAAATATTTAAATGAGGGTTTTATATATATACATATATATATATATATGTATATAGTCATGGTTAATTTGGTCATTTGATGAGTTAATCCAGACTTTGGCTTAATTCTCCAATTTATATTCTACTCCCTCTGTGGGATTGAATAGTCCATCATTTGTGGGATACTATATCCGAATGGATTATTAGTCCATACTTCAATTTTTTAACCAAATATCAGATTAATAATTTTATTGGACTAATAGTCCAATCCCAAGCACATACCCACCCAAACAAACATGGCCTAAAGGAATAAAGTTTGATCCATAATTATTTTAGTGAGTGGAAAAAAAAAAGGACCTAACAATCCAATAAAACTTCAAAACTGTTATTTGCTTAACAAAATCTATAACTTCGATAAAAATTGCAAGGTATAACAATTGTTGAGTTAGCAGAAATTTTCACAGAAGTGAGAATTGGACATACCATGAACATGAAGAGTAATGCTACTATACAAATATACAAACATTATCTTACTGTGAAAGAAGAGTTTTGTGCATAACTACTTTCTCCTTCTCTTCTGTTCATGAACAACGCTTCTTTTACCTCTTTCATCTCTCTCTCTCTCTCTCTCTCTCTCTCTCTCTCTCGCAGGTTGTGTGTGGTGCCAACTGCAATGGCAATGACGTCTTCCTTTATTATTTGTTTTTTTTTTCTTCTTTTTCTTCTCTCGAATTTGTTGCATCAGTTATCTATTTTAGCTTAGTGCAATGTGGTCGGCCACGTTGTCCTTTATGAAAGAACGAAGGATGTGATTGGGCTTCAATTATTTAGTGCTTTTCTAGTTTTGTCCTATTCCAAAATAATAATAATAATAATAAATAAATAAAATAAAATAAAATAAAATAAAAATCAAACTTGCTCTAGGAACACTAAGGCCTCGTTTGGGAGCAGCTGGTTTAGTCAAAAAGTCAAAAAGTTACTAAAAATGTCAAAAAGCCAACAACTTATACCAAAAAGTCAAAGATTCTCTTTTCTCTCTACTTTTTGCACATCTTTTCGTAAAAAGTCAAAAAGTCATCCCAAACATACTAATTTTTTTTAGCTCATATTTTAACCAAATAGTCAAAAAGTTACTAAATTAGCCTGTTCTCAAACGAGGCCTAAATTCAAGGGATACAACTTGACCGAGCTCAATTTGAGTAAGTTGACTCTAATCCTAATTTTTGTAGGATTTAGGCAAAATATTTTTGAATTCGGTACGAATTTAGACAAAAAATTAGAAGTCTGAACTAAATTTGAGAGGGCTTAGACAAACATATCAAACAACCCAAGCAGGGCCGGTCCTGAGGGCAGGCAAGAGAGGCCTGCGCCTTGGATCCCTAAATTTGGGCCAAAAATAGGGGTCCCCAAATATAATTTTGTGTTTTAGATATAAAAAAAAAAAGGCTCAAATACTATAGGCCCAATAGAACATGAGAGATGCTAAGCGAAACATGCCAGACAATAGATGCGAAGCGTGAGAGATACCAAACGAAACATGATGCTATAAACTAACCATCATAACCAAGTAAGTAAAAGGGAGAAAGACGTGGGGTTGGAAGACATATACATCATTACAATTGTACCCTCGTGCAGGAGGGTCCGAATAAACTAACTAGCTAAGTTAATTACTACGAATTAACTTAATTATTACAAACCAAATAAACTAACTAGCTAAGCTAATTATTACAAAACCAATTAATTAACTTTAACTATTTTATGGAACTAACTAATTAATTACACTAATTAATTAATTACAAATTAGAATTGACTAAATAATTACTTAGCCACTATCCCCATAACCGGCACGGGTATCAACCCAGCAAGGAGTCTTGGTGCTGCAATCGTCTTCAACAAGGACCGCGCTTGGGATGACCACGTAAGTAAACCACTCATTTAGGGTCCACACATGTAAAAATAATAAAGCATTGAGAGACGTTGATTAATGTTTTGCTAATTTTTGTTTGGTTGTGATTGGCAGTGGATTTTCTGGGTGGGCCCATTCATCGGTGCAGCACTCGCAGCTTTGTACCACCAAGTCGTGATCAGTGCCATCCCTTTCAAGTCCACTTGATGATCATGTTTGGATCCACCATATGATGCTTTTATTTGTGTGGCCATTCATTCTCTGTTGTTTTGTTTTTGGGTGTGTATGTAAAGTCCGGATTCTCGGCCGCCCTACCCGGCAGCCGTTTCCAGCAGCCCCCAAAACGACGTCGTTTTGGGGGCAAATTTCCAAAAAAAAAAAACGCAGAGGAAGAGAGGGAGGAAGGAGGAGGGAGGAGGAGGAGGAGGAGGAGGATGAGGAAGGGAAGGGCCGGACTGGAGGGGGCCATAACCGGTGGGGGAGGAGGAGGAGGAGGAGGAGGAGGCGGAGGCGACGGCGGTGCAGCTACGGCAACGGCGGTGCAGCTGCTGCGACGAGCTGGATCGGGCGACGATCGGACGGCTGCGACGGCCGGTGGCGAGGCGACGAGCTGCGATGGTGAGCTCGCAGCCCCCGCCCTCCTCCTTCCTCCCTCTTCTCCCTCTCCCCTCCCCTCTGGTTTCGAAGAGAGAGAAAGCAAGAACGAAGAAGAAGAAAAGAAAAAAAAAACAAAAACAAAAACAAAAAACCCCCAAAACGTCGTTTTGGGGGGCTGCCGGGTAGGGCGGCCGAGGATCCGGATTCGTGTATGTAATGAATTTCTTAGAAAATGTATTATATATCTATGTAATATAATCCAAAAAAGAGGGGATGGTTGATGGGGCCCAATCAGAAGGTAGAGATGGGGGTGTCTGGATCATTCCATGTTGTGTGGAGTCTGTAATATCAATTCGGTCACAAGACAATAATAACTCACCGACCAAACCAAACCAAGGGGGCAATTCTGTTTTTGAATGAGTACATCTCCCAACCTTTTTACCACAAAGGCTACAAAAGGCCGAGCTATAGTTTCTGCCATAGTCGCTAAGTTTTCTTCTTCTTTCCACTAATTCAACCAGGAACAAAAAATAAAGAAAGAAAGCAACAACAAAGCTTTGATAGTAGCTAGCTCCATGCCTCAACAAAAAAGTAATTTTTATAGCAAAGAGGCCAGCTGCCACAGTTGATGTGAATAATGGCCTGAAAGCCTATCTATAGTCTGCATGTTTGGCTACGCCTAAGTTTGGAATTTTTTTAAAAAATCTGACCCGGCCCGACTTGGAGAGAAATTATTGGTTGATTTTGAGGTATTGTCACGTGATATCACAAAAGTGTTTTAATTAGTAAAAAAAAAATGAGACTTATAATTTTATATTAAGTGATTAAAAAATAATAGAAACATGATATATTATTATTGGTGAGTAGTACGCCACGTGACATCCAATAACACCAAATAATTTTTTCAGCTTTTGAAACTAAAAGGGTGTGTTTGGTTTTTGTTTTGAGATAAATTTTTAAATTTTTTTTTTTGAGAGAAAGTTTAGAAATTTTTTTGGTTTGTTTTGTTGTATATTTTGAAAATAGTTTTGGAGTTTAGGATGATTTGATATTTTATTGAAGTTTGAGTAGATGTGTGTGAGAAAAAAAAATGATTGAAAATCACAGAGAAGAAAGAAAAAGTGACTGATTGATGTACACGAAAAAGAAAGTGATTTTGAAAAAAAAAATTCAAAAAATTTAAACCAAATAAATTTTTTTTTAAAAAAATTTAAAAATTATATCTTGAGATACAAATCAAACAAACCGAAAATCCCTCCCAATCCCTCCCAAGTTAGCCTTAAAATCTTGCTAGTACAATCTTGAACTTGCCCAACATACTCATATAAACAATTATAAATATTATAAAACTGAAAAATGATAATTTTGTGGGTAAATTAGGCCGATGTCCTTATATTTTATCTTTTGTCTTATTTTGGTTTTTACATTTTTAATTGATTTGATTTTGATTCTTAATTTTAGATTTTACATCAATTTGATCAAATTGATAATATCATTAGTGTTTTTTAAGAAAAATTATCACTAAATTAGTTGAGGTTAACTTACTATGTCTCATAATTTTGAGACACATGACACTTATGTACATATTTTTTATTAAAAAATATTAAGAGTTGTAATCCATTTGACCAAATTGAGACAAAGTCAAAAATTTAAAATCAAAATCGAGCTAATTAAAATTACACCTTAATATTTAGTCATTACATCTTAAATATTAACTTAAATAAATGCATTTTTCATTTAAGTATATCTTTTTATTTAAAAAAAGTAAAATTTAGTAAATTATATATATACACATATTAATATGTACATATGTACATACGAGAAAGATTTAAAGGGTATGCATCGTATGCACCTTATAACTAAAAAAAAATGACATAACTTCATACTTTATAGTCATAACTATAAAATAAAATAAAATAAAAAGAAGTCATAACCAAATAATACATGAGATATTATAGCGATCCCGGTTTTTCCTCTCATGTTTATTGTATTCCCGACCCGGTTCTGTGGTTGATGGTTGTTGTCTGTGTTGTATTTCCATCCTTTAACTCTTAGTAACTGAGTTTAGAATTGTTTTGGGAATGTTTCGAATAGGTGGGTTGAGTTTTGGTCTCAAGTGTTGTTGCCCAAGTTTTTGGTGATCCGCTCGAGCGGGTCCCTTTGCACTCGAGTAGAGTTTGCACACTTTTAGTACCTTGTGCATCTGCAAAGCTACTGCAGATGTGTTTTTCACGCTCAGGCGGATTTCCTTACACTCGAGCAGGTCGCACTCGAGCGGGTGTCTTTGCGCTCAAGCGGGTGTTCAATGTTTGTAAAAGTTCTAGAAGGATGTAATCTACGCTCGAGCAGGTTTCCTTTTTGCGCTCGAGCGGGTCCTTCGGCACTCGAGCGGGTCAAGTTTTGTGTTTGACGCTCGATCGTCATATTCTCCGCTCGAGCGGGTCATCCGTATATCAGATCTGGACTGTGATATTTTAAATCACTTTTTATACACTCTCTCTCTCTTACTTTTCAAAACCTCCATTGGAGAGCTCCTCTCTCTAAAAACATAACTTCTCTCTAGGGTTTGATCTAGTTTGCGTGATCCACCCCCTTAGTGTCTTTGTAAGAAGTGTAAAGCTTGGCTTAGGCTACCTATCAATCCGAAAATATTGGGGTTTAGAGCATTTCGAATTTCGTCATCTTCCTCCTTTGAGCTCCGAATTTGAGGTAGGGATAACTACTCATTTTTATGAGCTTTAACCTAAATGTTGAGCTTTTTGTATAAATGGTTTGATTTGGGAAGTTAGAGTTTGAGATGTGTTATATTGGAAAGAGGGGTTTTGTGCTTTTGGTCCAATACATGTGTATTTGGGTCCTAAAATGAGATTGTAGTTGTTTAATGATAATATTTGGACCTTTGGGTCAGTATTGGAAAAACGGGGAAAATGCCATATTTGCGTTTTAATGGGTCATTAGTGTAATTAATGACTTTCATTGTGAAAAGGTGAAATTGGCTCATTATGTAGTAGAATGGTGGAGTTGGACTTAATAATCACTCACCTTTGAGAATTATTGATAATTTATCTGTTGGTGCATTTATTATCTGTTTAGAAATAACTGCTTTGGGCTATCGGTGAAGGATAGTCTTGATTGTTATAGACACTGCATGATGATTTGGTGAATTAAAACTAATCAATTTGAGTATGTCATTGAGTATAACGGTTGGAATAATACAACGAATATCTGTATTGATTGGTCATTGTATATGTTGAGTATTTGAATACATGGGTGTCGAATCCCACTGATGAAATTTCCGTAAAATGGCAATTCGAAAATAATTATACATGGGTGCCGAATCCCGCGGATGAAATTTTCATAAAATGGCAATTCGAAAATATCTATACATGGGTGCCGAGTCTCACGGATGAAATTTCCGTAAAATGGCCACAAGAAAATAATTACACATGGGTGTCGAATCCCGCGGATGCAATTTTCGTAAAATGGTAGATTGGAGTATTGTTGGCATGAGATGTAGTCTCATCTAAGTTGTTTGGCCAGATTCTGAGCCGTGTTTATAAGTTGAGAATTGGATAAGTAAAGGATTATAGAACTGGATTGCACTGTATGTTGGTTTATATGGGTTAAACATTTATCAAGTGCTAATGTTTTAGTTATTGCTCATATTATGTTTAGCATATCTCTACTGGGCGTTGGCTCACCCTATTTGGGACAACAATTTCAGGTGCAGGTGACATGCCACCTCCAAGGACGTAGCTTGGGAGGCTTAGTGGCTGAGAGACCTTTTTTATTACTTTTTGTATTACATGTATATCAAGCTAAGGGCTTATTTTGTGTAGAGTTAGTACTCTCTTTTTGTAACCAAGTATTGACTTGGAAAGTTGTAAGCCCGTAGGGCATTTACTTTTGCTGTCAACATGTAATACATTCTGTAAGAATACTCTGATTTATGAAATGTGATATCTCTTTCTTGTATCATGGATGTATGTTTTTGGGTTTATTTTGAGGGCGTTACAGATATAACCAAAGATCTTATGAGTCATAACTAAAATAAGATCGCAACAAAGAAAAAAAATTAATCATAACTGAAAAAGAAATTTGTATAACTTAAAAGTATAATATAAGTTAAGAATACATACAAAAAGAAATATTTATAGTAAAATTTTACATGTACATAATATATATTAATAATCATGCTAGGGCGAGCAGGAAGAAACATTTCCAAATCCAAACCATCTAAGAAAAACTGTAAAAAATAATTTTGATCCAATTTAATGAGTTTAAATATCAATCTTAAGACTTTAAAAGAAGTATTAAAATTGACAAACACTTATAGAGAAATTATTTAATACTCTAACAACAAATTTAGTTTGTTTGGTTTGAATTTTCAGGATTCACTTTTTAGAAAATTGAAATTTTTTATTTTTCATTTTTTTTTAATATTCTAAGCAATTTTTTTTAAAATTTTTAGATACACGTAACATAAATATACTTAAAAAGTATAATATTTGTAAAAAAATCTTTAAAAAATTCACTAATTACCAAAAACATAAATAAAAAAATACAAAAATTCAGTACACTTTTCGTATTCTTATGTATTTTGTTAGACATATTTGATTTTGATAATTTGTTTTTGTTTTGATTATGTTTTTGATTATTTGAAAGAACTAATTTGATTGACATATCTCAAATTATTCATATTAATCTATCCTATCACAATGTTATTTTTGAAGATCAAAATGAAATTCAATCTTGCCTGTTCTAAGTTCCTTAAATCATCTTAGATTAATTGATTATTTGATGCTCTAATTTTGTTGTTTTTTGAGTTCAAAATAAAGCTTAAACATATGATAAATCAGCCCAAAAATGACAGCAAAACAGCCCAAAGCAGCAACATAACAGCAACAATTCAAAACTGTAGCAAAAGGAGAGCAGCCAACTGAGGGGGCTGTCGATCGGTCGGTTGACCGATCGGACGACTAGGCGATTAACCGGTCAAGCCAATTTTCAGCAAACTTTTGCTTCTCTGCAGGGACATCCGGGTGGACACTCGAGAGGACATTGGGCGGATGACCGGTGGGTGATTTCAGCTCAGCTTCGCTCCGGTTGTCAAACCAACAATATACTCGGCAACCGCGGCAGTCATCCTTCTCGACCGGGACTTGATCTGGAACATCTGGGTGGACGACCACTCTGTGTTGTAACAGCTCTTTTTCAAATGTTCTTGTCATTAATCAGACCCATCTTTCAACATCTAATCATGTATGGGAAATGCAAGTTTGAGTAGAGTAGAGTAGAGTAGATTTAACCAAAATCTCACTCAATCTTTTCAACACAAGCAATAGACAACGGTCGATGAATTTGTCCTTAACAAATAGAAGTGCTCTTGCTGAAAAAAGATAGCAACAACACAAGTAAGAAAATATTTCTGATCTTTCATTAATCTCATTCTCTCTGATCATTTGAGAAGTTCTTTATCTGGTTTTCATTTTTCTCTTAGAAATTATACATTGAGTCTTATAGCTTTGAGCCCATTTACTTGTATGAGGTTTACTAATACACATACAGAGCTTCAACATTTTATATCTATCTTTGAAAAATTATCCTTGTAGCTTTCTTTGAAAACAAAAACACCTTCATTAAATCTTGTAAGAGTGTGGTACATTTAGTGTTTTTGATTCCCTGAGAATGATTGAGAATTACCTAAGAAGTGCAGGGTTTAGGACTTGGAAAGTCTGTGTAAAATCTGTGGAGGTTTCCTCCATTTGTAAAGAGGTTGCTAGCACTCTTGCGAAGCTAGGAGATAGTAAAAAATCTCTAGTGAAACTTGAGGAGTTAATGTAGGCTTGGTTGAAACTGAACCACTATAAATCTGTTTGTTTCTTCTTCCCTAATCTCTTTACTTAACTGATATAACTATTTACTGTGATTAGCAGCTTACACTGTTAAAGTTGTTCATTGTGATTAATCATTAATTGTTATTCATTAATATCACAACCCAAGTCAACTCACATAATTATGAATGAATTTTTTTAACCAATGTAGAGGAATTTATTTATTTATTTTAGAAAAAAAAAATGGACAGATGATACTCTAAGTTAATTTCACAAGCAAGAAATTAGGTGAATCATCAAGTTAATTGCTGCTTCTACTACTACTACTAGTACTTTAAAAGTAGAAATGATTGACAAAAGAAAAAGAAAAGAACATTTGAGGTATCTTTTAACATTATAATGCATACTTACGAACTGGTTGAAATTGGAATTTGAACTTATAGCGATTCCGATTTTCACCCTTCATGTATTGTATTCTGAACTCGGGTTCCATGGTTGGTTGTTGAAGTGTTCATCTTGTTTCCACCCTTAATTCTTTGTATTCAAGTTTTGGGATGTGTTGGGCAGGTTTGGAACAGGTTGGGTGTGTTTTTAAACAAATGGTTGCTGTCCAGATTTTGGTGTCTTCGCTCGAGCGAGGTTTTTGTCGCTCGAGCGAGCTTTGTGTTTTCGTTCCTTCGCTCGAGCCAGGGTTACTTCGCTCGAGCGAGCTTTGAGCGGTGTGTCTCTTCGCTCGAGCGTGCGTCTGCATCTCTTTTGGACCTAAAGGTTGTCATTCTTGGCTCGAGCGAACTTTCCTTCACTCGAGCGAGCAAGGTCTATGTTTTGGGTTTCTTCGCTCGAGCGAACTGTCCTTTGCTCGAGTGTGCCTCTGGGTTGCAGACCTAAAGCTTCGCATTGTTCGCTCGAGCGACACTTATTGTGCTCGAGCGAGGATCTTTTGTGTCGGGTTGCTTGAGCGACCACTTCTTCGCTCGAGCGAGCCTCGAGTTTATCAGTTCGCAGCAGCGGTTAGAACATCACTTTTTCATCTCCATTTCTCTCCAAACCCTAGATTTGGCACACTCTCTCTCTAAAACACCCCTTCTCTCTTCAAGAGCACTTGATCTAGAGGGTTTCTACCCTACTCCCTTTGTAAAAAGTATGGAGCTTTGTGTGGGCTTCATTTTGATCTGAAAATCTTGGGATTTAGAGCATCTCGAGTTTCTTCTTTCATCTCCTTTGAGTACCTTTTTTTGAGGTAGGGATTTCTTGAGTTACATATATATATGTTTTGCTACCTAAACGTTGATCTTAAAAGTGTTTGAGATTATTGTGTTGAGTTTGATTTTGCTCCAAATGTAAAGAGAGTTTTGAAAATAGGGGTTTAAATATCAACCCTTTTGCTAACCCTAGAGGGTTTCCACTTTTTTTAACTCAAGGAGTATGATTTGGATGGGTTTCACCATGAAATGGGTAATGTGGGGTTTTCGATGAAAACCCTAGAGATTGGGGATTTTTGGAAAAACGTGGAAATGTTCTTGGAACCTTCCTTTCTTTTGATAAAAAGATGAGTGAGCCTTGACTTCACAATGTGCTTTGCAAATATGGAAAATTCTTGGCATATTGAAATGGGTGTTTTGCTTTAAAAACTATTGTTGAGTAAATGATAATATATAGTTGTGGAATGACAAATGTTGTGCACCATGGATAATGATTGTAGCTATGTATTAATGGCTCATGGGGATCTTGTAAAAGAACAGTGAAGAGGGGAAATGGAAATTGTGAATGTTGACATTAGTGTGGAGGCATTGAAAATGGAGAAATGTTATGAGATATTATGTATTGCATCATGTTCTCATTTGATTTATCACCATTGTTACACATATTGAAATGAATTGGGAAAAAGTTTACTTTCAAAAGGACTATGTTGTAATGAGAATTATGAAATTGTGAGTGGGGTAAATACGTGGTAAGTCTGGATAGGGGGTGTAGTTGAATTTGATAAGTTGGCCTAAGTGTCCAGGGTGAGACCCGAAAGTCGCGCGGATAGGTGTCGAGCCTTCTGGTTAATACTGGTAAAAATGACAGTTTGGTAGTACTCGTAGAGTCTACTTGCAGACACCAGCCTAGGGATTACCAGTGTCGTATTTACTGCCCCTGTTGATTAATGATTGGAAATTTGGGGGAAAATGTTGAGATTGCAAATGATTGTTGGAAAGATAAAAACTTTTAATGTGCACGAAGTGGACTTTCTCATAAGGATACATGGCATGGCATTAACAATTGTATTTGTTTTGAAGAGTATGCATAATTGTATATACTTTGTAAGAATTCTCTACTGGGCTTTGTGCTCCCCCCTATGGGATTTGGTGCAGGTAAAGATGTGGTGATCCCGCCGAACTGAGGCCGTGGATATTTTGAGAAAAGTACATAGCTCTTTTATTTTGTGTAATTCTTTTACGCCTAGGGCTAATGTGTACGGGTTGCAGAAACCATTTTTGTGTAACCAGGTTCATGACTTGGAAGATGTAAGCCCTTAAGGGCATTGTATTGTTTTGTGGATGGACGCTTTGCATGCTATAGATTTATGTTTTTGTATTGATGAATGTATGTCCGCATGTAAAACCTTTGTAAAGACTCATTATTAATTATGTAAAGATGGGCAGATTGTTGTTATTGTTGGATAAATGTTGATTATTTGTAGGTAGTCCATGTTGAATTATTTTGGGGTGTTACAGAACTCTACAAATAATCGATTAATTCAACTAATACAAAAATTTCACATTTGAACTCTTTTAAACCATTCCACATAGTTATGAGCGCAATCCACAACAATTTTTTAATTCAAACCCTTTACTTGAACAGAAAGGTACGGAGTTCTCAAAGACTGCATTTCCTTTGTTCCAAAAAGGCCAGTCAACCAAAAGTTGAGATAATTTGTCATAGATATTCCCTGCTGTATGAATCCACATGATCCTATCATGAGTAATAGAATATAATGAAAATTCAAATTCCAAATCCTCAACCCCTGGTGAGCCCATGCCCCCCTTGTTAGGCATTAGTGAAGTCAACTCAAACCATAAAAATTATAGTTATGCAATATAAATGGTGAAAATGGGAAATAAAAAGCATCATGTGAATAATTAGAACTGGCTAATTAAATAGATTAATCCACTTGGTAAATTTTAATTGCTAATTTGTTTAAGAGTTTGGCCTATTCACCCCCCTCTAGGCACAAACATAACTGTTTCCGCAATTTTAGCGAATAACACTACAAGCGTAAATACATGTATATAGCATACAGAAAAACTAATGAGCATGTATGGAAAATAATTTTTAGCATTAACCCACAAATATATTCCTTGCAGTCCACAAAGTCAACCAGAGCTGAACAACCAATTAAACTAACATGATTCAAAGGTTAGTGTAGTTTTAAAAAATTGCCATTTTTGGATCTTTTTTCTTTGAAATTTGAGTTTGTCAAGTAGATTTTGCCCAACATATACAGAAACAAAACAATTATAAGAGCTCAGTCAGTCACAAGGAACCAAATTTATGCATTTAAAATTGAAAAACATCTAAGGATTAAATAAATAAATAACAGATCATAGTAAAAGGTGGGTTTTCAACCGTAATCAGAGAGTGAAGAAGAGAGAGAGGCGTTTTCAACCCTAATCACAGAGTGAAGAAGAGGGACATTTCACAGTAATTAGAGAGAGAAATCTTATATATATATATATATATGTGTGTGTGTGTGTGTGTGTATTGTATATAACTTCTCAGTCATGAAATCAACCCTAATCGATGTCCATATGTATTGTATATAACTTCTCAGTCATGAAATCAACCCTAATCGATGTCCATATACATATATATATATATATATGTATTTGTATATATCACAGTCATGAAATGTTACCTTTTCGATGCAGATGAATGGAAAACAAGGGACGACTGTTCTTGGAGAGGTAGACGATGTTCTACAAGCACCGATCTGTTGCGATCAAGAAGCGGACAACTATTCTTCTCGGTCGCTAGAGAGGAGAGGAGAAGAAGAGAGAAGACTGTGAGAAGCGAGAGTGTGTTTAGGGCAACAAAGATAACGGGTATATATAATGGCAGTTTCGTAAATATTGAAGTTTGGGAGGGACATTTAAGTCATTTAACCCCCAAATCCTAGCAGCGCGCTTAAGTCGAAATCCTTAACCACCCCCATCACCAACTTTTGATATAAATTGAAAAATAGCTTAGTTTAAGCTATAAGTTGGTAACTTAAGCTGTACCAAACACACTATTTTAAATTAAATTAAGTTAAAAGCTAAAATAATCAGCTTATAAGTCCTACCAAACAGGCCTTTTGTTTGGCGATCAAAATGGTCAAAAAGATAAAAAGATAAAAGATTTTTCGACCGCCACCATGTGTATTGACAACTGTAAAAGAAAAAGCTGAAACAAAATCAACGAGAATCATGCAGTTTTGTTTGGTGATCAAAATGGTCAAAAAGATAAAAGAGTAAGCCCCAGTTTGGTTTTCTTATTCGGCTAAATACTTATATATAGACAAAAAAAATAATAATAATTAAAAAAATTTACAAATTTAAAAGTCAAACAAAAAAAATTTAGCATTCACAAGTAAAAAGTCAAGCAAACAAATCAAACAATTAAAAGTCTCAGGCTAAAAAAGTCAAAAAAATTAAAAAACCAACTAAAAAAGTTATTGCCAAATGAACCCTAAATTATAGCATCTCCATAAGTCTTAGCAAATTTTGAGTCAAATTATAATCTAAAATCTACTTTTTGTAGAGACCCTAAGTTTTTTGTAATTACACTTGAAACCCTGAGCTTAAGTTAATAGCATTTTAGCCCTAGTTCCGTAAAAGTCTACGTAAGGGCCCAAATAAAGAATAATTTTTTCGTGTATTACCAAATTTGGAAATACCCTAGAACTTGGTTTTATTTATTTTACCTCCTAATTTCTAAATTAACTCACACATTTTATTTTTATTTTTTTATTTTTTTTTGTTCTTTCATTTATTGTTTATTTGAATAGGATACTATTATTTATTTGAATATGTACATAGCTTAAAATATATATATATATATAATATTTTGGTGGAAAATTTGGTTGGATAACAACAAACAAAAAAATAAAAAAATAAAAAATATCTAGATATTTAGCTTTCCTTAGTCATTAAGCTAGGATCCCTTATACTCTATAAATTGAGAGCTCGTCCCAAATTCACTCTCACGTTTTCAACAGCCCAAGGAGAGGGTGAGAGAGGGAGAGTTGGCTTAAGAGAAGTAAGAAGAAGAAGAAAAAAAAAAAAGAGAAAAAGAAGGAATCAAAGGTGATTCAAGAAGGTGAAGGTAATAACATACCTCTCTCTTATCCACTCCAATCCTTTCACCATCTCATCTTATTGTCTAGTATGCCTCTTGTGTTACAAATTAATGATAAATAGGGTTTTTGGTGTATGTGAAAGTGTGGGTATGATATAGTGTCATTGTCTTGCAAATTTGTGAAATTAGGCACTGCTGCAGCTTCTCTAATTTAAAACAAAATATCAAATCTATCTAATTCTCAAATCTGAATTTATTGTAGGATATTTTGCGTGTTTAGAGCTTTTGATAATTTTATTAGTTCCTAATTGTGTGTTTTTAGGGCTTGGATAATTTGTTCAAAAATATGGTCCTGAGTCTCAAAAAAACAGCCCACTTTCAGGAATTTTATAAACTTCTAGAAAAATCATCTTGTGTTGGTTCTTCTGTCAAAATTTATAACTTTGAGTCCTCTTTCCAACAGATTTTATTTGAGTGAAAACCATCAGGTAGATTGAGAGAAAAACTAGTTTTCCCAAAGGGTGACAAATCTAGACAGGTTTTCGAATATAGTTTGTAGGTGAATTTTTGGAGGTGCTGTGCAACTTCTGAAAATTGGAACTGAAACTAGACAGATTGAATATTGTTTCTCTGCAATTTCAGCCCCTAATTTCACCTAGAAGTATTTTTACTAAAGCGTTCTTGTTAGCCCAGCAGAACGAAACAGTGCTGGAAATTGTGTTCTATTATGTTGTTTGTCTATAAGTGTTTCAAAGCATTCCTAATGTTGTTTTCTTGCCTTACTATACTTATGTATGATGATCATGGACTATATTTCCTCTCGTATGTTTTTCTCACACTCTTTTATATCACCGAGTTACCGAATGTGACTAACTTACTTAGCAAAAGATCTAATAAACGGGAAATGATAAGGGGTTGGCAATGGGTGACGTTCATCTTAGTGTTTTAGAACAATTTTATACATATGAATGACATGAATTATGATGGGATTAATACAAAAATGAGTTAAGTCCTATGTAAGCAATTTAAGCGAGCACCTAGGTTGACTCGGATGTATTCAGACTCTATGCGGTGGTTTCAGGATGTAAGCGAGCCCTTTGGTATGGTATGTGCAGGGTGTAAGCGAGCCCTAGGCATGATTTGGTATGGTATGTGCAGGGCGTAAGTGAGCCCTAGGCATGATTTGGGTGTAAGCGAGCCCACTCGTTGGCCGTCCCTTTTGAGGTCCATCAATGCCACTGACAGGTAAATAATCGGAAGGCAGGCATTGGTGGTAAGGTCTGCAAAGCAGCAAAAGGGGGAGTTCTGAATAGTCTGGTGTTCAATCCTTGTGGTTGGGTAGAAGGATCTCTTTGGGGGGATTCTAGATGTCTAGTCTAACTACTAATCCATAGATCCTTGTTGGAAGATTGTATGTTATGTTACCTGATTTGTTCTGTGTATGGTTGATTGATTGGTAGAAGATATGGGGGTGTGTGTGTTTTTACTGGGCATTCCAAGCTCATGGCGTGTCATGCCAGGTGAGGAAGCAGCTTACGACGGGGAAGGTTATCTCGAAGACAATCAAGATGAAGTGTTGGAGCCGTGGTTCACTTGAAAATTTGGATTAGTAGTTTGTTTTTGTTTTCCCTTTTCTTTTATCTTTTGGCTTGACAGTGTTTTGTAAACCTCCAGTGGAACTCAAATCAGTTATCTTTGCTATAACTCTGCTTATATATGTATATTAAAATATTGTGGTTGTCTCTCTTGTTTGAGTTGTACTTTACGTATATTCTTTTACGATCTCAAATTTTGGGGCATGACAAATTGGTATCAGAGCTCTAGGTTCAACCCTTGACCCACGCGTGTTGACTCGTGATTTTAGATATCCTTGCCTTTCACCTTACTATAATCTGTTAACATTATACTATATCATATTAAAGGTGGACTAAAAAAAAATTCTTTACGTACCGTTGGATAGATTCTACGTCAGAAAGCTATTCGGAAGAAGGAGGAGGACTTTTCATATTACACCACGCAAGCAAGACGAACGTTGGTACGCCGATGCCTCCAGTGCAAATACCGGGAGCTTAGGTTCGCTCTTCAGATAGAGCGGAATGATCAAACTTTTGCCAAGCTTAGGCAAGAGGTACTGGCAGAGGATCCGCATCCGGTGATACGTCGCGTTGGACCAAAGAGTCGTGGCTCTCATCATCCTGAGTTAGAGGTTCCTTTCGTCTCAGTACTTCTCGGAGCTTCCCCTGCATTCCCTATAGAGGTGTCATCAGAGTATTCCGCTGCACCGGCCCAATAGTTTTCAGCCTCCCTGACATATGCTCCTTCACCTCCCGAGGACCCTGGCGAGGATCCCGAGGAAGATCCCGAAGAAGACCCAGAGGAATCGTTTGACTTAGGGCTGTAGTAGTCGTGGGACGAACCTTTCTGTGTACTTTTATAAATACTATTTTGTGTGGTTGAAGCGTGTCTTGTTTTGGTGCATACACGCTACATGCTAACCTAGATAGTGTAACCTTTTGTAAGAAGTTATTATATATATAGAATATCTGCTTGGTTATTCTAGTGTTTTTTACCTTATTTTATTTTATTTCATTTTGCTTGTGTTAATTGCATCGTTCCATCAAAAAAAAAAAAAATTATACCTTAGACCACATTAAAATTAGCCTACTTATTAAATACCCCGTCGCCTTCACAACAACCTTAAGCTTATATTACCCACATACTTGGCAGATGGCGGACATTGTGGAAGCTAATGATCAAGTAAAATGCCGATGAGGACGTCCAGCTCGTAATCAAGGCGTTAATCGCAGTGGACCTATACCTGCTGAGGAGTTACCAAGACCAGTCGGAAACCAGATTCTAGAAGAGTTAGAAAGGCTTAGAAGAACGCAACCAAATGAGCGGATATATTTGTTATCTGAGTTCAGAAAGCAAAGACCACCGATGTTCATGGGTGAACCTAACCCGAGAGTCGCTGAGAGCTGGATTCGTCAAATAGAAAAGATGTTGGAAACCATGGGTATTACCGTGCGTACAGACAAGATCGCCCTAGCAAGTTACCAGCTAGAAGGAGAAGCAGATCATTGGTGGTCCTTGATGAAAAATTCTCGGGACACGACAAGCATGACTTGGGTTCAATTCAAAGAATTGTTTCTAAGAAAATATATCCGAAATACAGTTAGGCAGGAACGAATTTGGCAATTTCAAACTTTGAAACAAGGTGAGATGACAGTGACTTAGTATGTGGCCAAGTTTGTAGAGCTGGCTCGATACGCAGCCCAATACGTCGCAGATGAGAGAGAGAAAGCGCAAAAATTCGAGTGGGGTTTAGACCCTATTATCAGAGGTAAAGTGTTACCCTTGCACCTCCCTACATTTGCTGATGTGGTGGATACGACATTGGATGCAGAAAGGGAGTGGGCAGACTCAAAAAGGACTTGGATGATGAAAATGAAGAAAATGGGTCAGTCCTTTGTAGGACCAAGAAGAAATGACTGAAGGAAAGTGGTACGGACACCATACACCAGGCCGTCACAATAGCCGCAACAGCAAAGCCAGAAAGGAAGTTTACAAACCAAGCCTGTTATACAAATCAAATGCTTTCATTGTCATCAGATAGGACACAAGAAGTCGGAATGTCCCCAACTTACTGGGATTGGAAATCAAGCAGGGGGTTCGGGCGCAAATGCTCAAGTTATTGGCGGACAAAGGCCATCGATGAACAAGTCAGGAGGTGCAACAGGAGAAAATCGAAAGGTCGGACCAATCAACAATCAAAAAGCCACAGGCAGAATTTTTGCTCTCCAAGAGGAAGAGGATGAAGACCCGTCAATAATTAGAGGTAATATTATACTCTATAATTCTTGGGTTTACGTCCTATTCGATTCTGGCGCGTCACATTCTTTTATATTAACATCATGTGTTAAATCATTAGGTCTTAAATGTGAACCTTTAGAAACTACTTTACGTGTTGCATCACCCTTGGGAGGAAGTATTAGGGTAGGATTAATCTGTTGAGGGTGTGAATTAGAAGTGTCAGGGTTACACTTGAGTTGTGACCTTCGGGACATGAACATGTCCGATTTTGATATAATCTTGGGTATGGATTGGTTATCCACCCATCGAGCAGTGATTGATTGCTACCACAAGAGGATGACAGATTGCACACCTAGTGGAACGTGTTTCCAATTTAAGGGGGATAGAGAGGATTCCCTGAGCACGACAAATCATAAAATGCAGTGGCATCGACAATTTGTTGGATGGTTAGCAAGTTTGATCATTAATGAAGAAGCCCGATCGGAATTAAATCTTCCTCGTCCAGTTTGTGAATACGCTGATGTTTTTCCTGAGGAATTGCCAGGATTACCGCCACATCGTGAAGTAGATTTTAGTATCGAGTTACAAGCGGGTACTGCACCAACATCCCTGACACCCCACCGTATGGCTCCTGCCGAACTTCGGGAATTGAAGACACAACTGCAAGAATTACTGGAAAAGGGACTTATCCAACCAAGTACCTCATCGTGGGGCGCACCAGTTCTATTTGCAAAGAAAAAGGACAGAACACTAAGATTGTGCATAGATTATCAGCAACTTAATCGAGTGACGATCAAGAACTGATATCCACTTCCACGGATTGATGACCTTTTTGACCAACTTCGAGGTTCGAAGTGTTATTCAAAGATTGATCTTAGATCTGGCTATCATTAATTGCGGGTCACTGATGATGACATTCCAAAAACTATTTTCCGAACCTGATATGGCCATTACGAATTTGTGGTAATGCCATTTGGATTAACCAATGCACCAGCCGTGTTTATGAGCTTGATCAATAAGATTTTTACTCCGTACTTGGACCAATTCGTGGTGGTGTTTATCGATGATATTCTAGTCTATTCACCGTCGGAAGAAGAACACGAGCAACACTTGAGAGTGGTTCTCCAGGTTTTAAGAGACAACCAGCTATACGCAAAAGCAGGTAAATGCGAGTTCTAGTTGAAGGAAGTCAAATTTTTGGGACACGTCGTATCGGAGCATGGGATCGCTGTAGACCCCGCCAAGGTAGAAGAAGTGTTAGATTGGAAGTAACCAACCTCAGTATTCGAAGTTTGTAGTTTCTTAGGGTTGGCCGGCTATTACCGACGGTTTATTCAAGACTTTTCTAAACTAGCCAAGCCAATGACTCGTCTAATGCAAAAAGAGGTAAAATACGATTGGAACGAAGCATGTGAACAATCCTTTCAAGAACTCAAGAGGAGATTGACTAGTGCCCCAATACTCATCATTCCGGAGCGAGACGTAGGATATACGGTATATTGCGACGCATCCAGGGATGGGCTAGGCTGTGTGCTAATGCAAAAATGGAAGGTGGTGGCTTATGGCTCCAGACAACTGAAACTGCATGAAAGGAATTATTCGACACATGATCTAGACTTGGCAGCAATGGTTTTTGCGTTAAAGCAATGGCGTCATTATCTGTATGGTGAACAATTTGAGATTTTCACAGACCATAAGAGCTTGAAGTATTTGTTCACGCAGAAGGACTTGAACATGAGACAAAGACGGTGGCTATAATATCTTGAAGATTACCATTTTACTCTATCGTACCATCCTGGCAAAGCTAACGTGGTGGCAGGTGCCCTGAGTCGCAAGAACCGGGGAATTATCGCTAGCTTGGCACTCAAGGAATGGAACATGGTCGGAATAGTTAATGTGTTCGGAGTACAGATGAAAGTTCAGGACGAGAAGGTATACCTTGGAGCTCAAATCGCTACGCCCAAATTACTGAACGATGTAATAGAGTCGCAGAAGTATAATCAGGAGGTGGCGTTCATAAAAGTGAGAATAGCATTCAGCGATCCTATGGCTGATTGGATGATTCATTCAAATGGAAGTTTGAGATACCAAGGTAGAGTGTTTGTACCACAAGATAAGTCGCTTAGAGAAAAAGTTCTAAAAGAATTCCATCATTCAGTGTTCGCAGTGCACCCAGGAGGGACGAAAATGTACCAAGACTTAAAACGCCAATACTGGTGGAACGAAATAAAGAAATATGTGGCTCAATTCGTAGCCAGATGCCTTACATGTCAGCAAGTAAAGGCAGAACACCAGCGACCTGGAGGGATGCTTCATCCCTTGCCGATATCATAATAGAAATGGGAGCATGTAACAATGGGCTTTGTCACTAGACTACCCAGGTCACCTAGAGGACACGATTGCTATATGGGTTATAGTTGATCGTTTGACGAAAACTGTAAACTTTTTTCCATATAAACTCTCAGACACTTTGACATCACTGAGTCATCTCTACATTAAAAATTGTTCGACTACACAAAATTCATGTATAAATTGTGTCAGACCGAGACTCGCATTTCACCTCCCGAGTCTGGGATGCCTACAAGAAGCATTGGGGACCGAATTATGTTTCAGTGCCACATTTCATCCTCAAACTGACGGATAGTCGGAACGTACCATTCAGACCTTAAAGGACATGTTAAGAGCTTGTATAGCGATCCCGGTTTTCCATTATTTGTTTAAACTGTATTCTGGGCTCGGGTCCATGGGTGTTGGTTGTTGTCTTATTCTCATTCCCATCCTTTACTCTTGTATTTGAGTCTTGGCTTGTGTTGGGCAGGTTTGAAATAGGTTGGTTGTGTTTGGAAACCAAGAGTTGATGCCCAGATTTTGGCCTTCACGCTCGAGCGAGGTTTTTGACACTCGAGTGGGCCCTTTACTTTTGTTCCTCCGCTCGAGCGGGCATTTTGACGCTCGAGCATGATTATTCAACCCTCAGTACTTTTCGCTGCAGGTCATCGGACGCTCGAGCGTCCACTTTCATGCTCGAGCGAGGACCTTCATCTACAAAACTTCTGGAAGCATGCATTCGACGCTCGAGTGGCGCTTTTCACACTCGAGCGTGAGTCTGTGTCTGACACTCGAGCGGGGTGTTCCACACTCGAGCAGATTGTGTATTATATCAGTCCGAATTTTAGCTTTTTGGATCACTTTTTCGGGCCACTCTCTCTCTTTAGCTTTGCAAAACCCAAACTTGAGAGCTTCTCACTCTAGACTTCATCTTCTCTCTAAGAAATCATCTAGTGTTAGTGATCTTCTACCCTAGTCCCTTTGTATAAAGTGTGGAGCTTGGTGTGAGCTACATTTTGATCCGAAAATCTTTGGGTTTGGAGCACCTTCAAATTTCTTCATCTTCTCTATTGAGCTCCAAAATTTGAGGTAGGGATAACCTACTCTATTCTATGAGTTTTAACATAAATTTTGGTCATTGTGATTAGATGGTGTTGCTTAGTCATTTTGGGAAAGGCTAGGGTTTGATGTGTAAGTTATAAAAGGGGGTTTTCAAATGTTAAACCCCATGTGTATGTAAGACCTTGGAAAATGGGATTATTGTTGTTAAATTGATGAAATTGAACCTTAGGGTTGATAATGGAAAAAGGGAAAAATGCCCTAATTATGTTGGATAAATAATTTGAATAATTAATTTGGGGAAATGTGAAATTGGGTTGGAAATCATGAAATTGGATGGAATTGTAATTGAATGGTGTGGTTGGATTAATTTATCACCCACTTATGAAATTGTTGATTATTTATCTGTTCAATAAATTTATTATCTGTTTAGAGATAACTGCTTTGGGCTATCGGTGAAGGATAGTCTTGATTGTTGTAGAGATTGTATGATGATTAGAGAAAACTAAAACTAATCACATTGAATATGTCATTGAATATGACGGTTGGAATAATACAGCAAATGTGTGTATTGATTGATCATTGTATATGATAAGTGTTTAAATACATTGTATATGTATGTTGTTTGGGAAGAGATAGGGGATGTACTCCATGGTTTGAGAGGAGATAGGGGATGGGCTCTCAAACCTGTTTGGGAGGAGATAGGGGATGGACTCCACTGATACAGCAAATCTGTGTATCATTTGAAATATGGAAGTTTTTTAATATGAGTTATATTCTCATGTGAATTGTGAAGTATGTGTTATAGTCTCATTGCATTGTTTGGTCAGGTTCTGAGCCATAATTATGAATTGAAACGGTATAAGTGAAGGAAACTGAAATGAAAAATGGATGTACTTGATGTTGAATTGAAACGTGTTGTAAGTTGGTTTATAAGTGTCAACCATATATCAAATGCTATTGTTTTAGTTATTTCTCATACTTGGTTTAGTGTATCTCTACTGGGCATTGGCTCACCCTATATGGGACATCATTTTCAGGTTCAGGTTCAGGTGACATGCCACCTCCAAGGATGTAGCTAGGGAGGTTGTAGAAGCTGAAGGCTTACTTTTGTGACTATTTTGTGTATTGCATGTATATCAAGTCAAGGGCTTATTTTGTGTAAAGAGTTAGACCTCCATTTTTGTTGAACCCAAGTGTTGACTTGGAAAGTTGTAAGCCTATAGGGCATTTACTTTTGTTGTCAACATGTAATATCTCTTGTAAGAATACTCTAATGTTGGGAATATGATATCTCTTTCTTGTATCACGAATATATGATTATGGGTTTATTTTTGAAGGCGTTACAGCTTGTGTGATGGATTTCAAGGGGAATTGGGAACGACACCTACCGTTGGTAGAGTTTACATACAACAATAGTTTCCAGGCTAGCATTGACATGGCTCCATTCGAAGCACTGTATGGTCGGCCATGCAGATCACCAATTTGTTGGACTGAAGTTGGAGAAGCGAGCCTATTGGGCCCAGAGATCGTGCAAGAAACTACAAAAAATGTGAAACTTATTCGACAAAGATTAGTGGCAGCTCAAGATCGTCAGAAGAGTTATTCAGATAAGAGGAGAAGACCTCTAACTTTTGATATCGGTGATCATGTTTTCTTGAAAATTCAGGCCCACCGAGGGATCATCCGTTTTGGAAAGAAAGGAAAATTATCACCTCGATATATCGGACCCTTCCAGATACTTCAAAAAAATTGGAGAGGTTGCGTACAAATTGGCTTTACCCCCACAGTTGGCTGGAGTACATAATGTTTTCCATGTTTCCATGCTACGGAAGTATATAATGCCCCCTTCTCACATCATCAACTGGGAAGAAATCCAACTCAATGAAGACGCTACCTTTGAGGAGGGACCAGTAGCAATTATGGACAGACAAGAAAAGAACTTGTGAGGGAAGACAATTCACCTTCTTAAGATACTCTGGCGTCACCATGGTATTGAAGAGTTCACCTGGGAACGTGAAGACACGATGCGGGCAAATTATCCACAACTATTTGAGACGTAAGGTACGATTTAATTTCGAGAACAAAATTTATTTAAGGGGGATAGGTTGTAGAGACCCTAAGTTTTTTGTAATTACACTTGAAACCCTAAGCCTTAAGTTAATAGCATTTTAGCCCTAGTTCCGTAAAAGTCTGCGTAAGGGCCCAAATAAAGAATAATTTTTCCGTGTATTACCAAATTTGGAAATACCCTAAAACTTGGTTTTATTTATTTTACCTCCTAATTTCTAAATTAACTCACACATTTTATTTTTATTTCTATTTTTTTTTTGTTCTTTCATTTATTGTTTATTTGAATAAGATACTATTATTTATTTGAATATGTACATAGTTTAAAATATATATACATATATATATAATATTTTGGTGGAAAAGTTGGTTGGATAACAACAAACAAAAAAATAAAAAAATAAAAAATATCTAGATATTTAGCTTTCCTTAGTCATTAAGCTAGGATCCCTTAGACTCTATAAATTGAGAGCTTGTCCCAAATTCACTCTCACATTTTCAACAGCCCAAGGAGAGGGTGAGAGAGGGAGAGTTGGCTTAAGAGAAGTAGAGAAGTAAGAAGAAGAAAAAAAAAAAAAGAAGAGAAAAAGAAGGAATCAAAGGTGATTCAAGAAGGTGAAGGTAAGAACATACCTCTCCCTTATCTACTCCAATCCTTTTACCATATCATCCTATTGTCTAGTATGCCTCCTGTGTTACAAATCAATGGTAAATAGGGTTTTTGGTGTATGTGAAAGTGTGGGTATGATATAGTGTCATTGTCTTGCAAATTTGTGAAATTAGGCACTGCTACAACTTCTCTAATTTAAAAATAAATATCAAATCTATCTAATTCTCAAATCGAAATTTATTGTAGGATATTTTGTGTCATTAGAGCTTGTGATAATTTTATCAGCTCCTAATTGTGTGTTTTTAGGGCTTGGATAATTTGTTCAAAAATATGGTCCTGAGTCTCTGAAAAGCAGTCCACTTTTAGCAATTTTATAAACTTCTAGAAAACTCATCTCGTGTTGGTTCTTCTGTCAAAATTTAGAACTCTAAGTCCTCTTTTCAACAGATTTTATTTGAGTGAAAACCATCAGGTAGATTGAGAGAAAAGCTAATTTTCCCAAACGGTGACAAATCTGGACAGGTTTTTGAATATAGTTTGTAGATGAATTTTTGGAGGTGCTATGCAACTTCTGAAAATTGGAACTGAAACTAGACAGATTGAATATTGTTTCTGTGCAATTTCAGCCCCTAATTTGACCTAGAAGTATTTTTACTAAAGCGTTCTTGTTAGCCCTGCTGAACCGAACAGTGCTGGAAATTGTGTTCTATTATGTTATTTGTCTATAAGTGTTTCAAAGTATTCCTAATGTTGTTTTCTTGCCTTACTATACTTATGTATGATGATCATGGACTATATTTCCTCTCGTATGTTTTTTTCATACTCTTTTATATCACCGAGTTACCGAATGTGACTAACTTACTTAGCAAAAGATCTAATAAATGGGAAATGATAAGGGGTTGGCAATGGGTGACGTTCATCTTAGTGT
The DNA here is from genome assembly GCF_055761805.1 of Camellia sinensis. Lineage (NCBI taxonomy): Eukaryota > Viridiplantae > Streptophyta > Magnoliopsida > Ericales > Theaceae > Camellia > Camellia sinensis. Next base: position 38,395,797 of record NC_138961.1, on the reverse strand, counting down.
TTTAGAACAATTTTATACATATGAATGACATGAATTATGATGGGATTAATACTAAATCAATTAAGTCCTGCGTAAGTAGTTTAAGCGAGCCCCTAGGTTGACTCGGATGTATTCAGACTCTATGCGGTTATTTCAGGGTGTAAGCGAGCCCTTTGGTATGGTATGTGCAGGGTGTAACCGAGCCCTAGGCACGATTTGGTATGGTATGTGCAGGGTGTAATAGAGCCCTAGGCACGATTTGGGTATAAGCAAGCCCACTTGTTGGCCGTCCCTTTTGAGGTCCATCAATGCCACTGACAGGTAAATAATCGAAAGGTGGGCATAGGTGTTAAGGTGTGCAAAGCAGCAAAAGGGGGAGTTCTGAATAGTCTAGTGTTCAATCCTTGTGGTTGGGTAGAATGATCTCTTTGGGGGGATTCTAGATGTCTAGTCTAACTACTAATCCATAGATCCTTGTTGGAAGATTGTATGTTATGTTACCTGATTTGTTCTGTGTATGGTTGATTGATTGGTAGAAGATATGGGAGTGTGTGTGTTTTTACTGGGCATTCCAGCTCATGGCGTGTCATGCCAGGTGAGGAAGCAGCTTACAACGGGGAAGGTTATCCTGAAGACAATCAAGATGAAGTGTTGGAGCCTTGGTTCACTTGAAAATTTGGATTAGTAGTTTGTTTTTGTTTTCCCTTTTCTTTTATCTTTTGGCTTAATAGTGTTGTGTAAACTTCTAGTGGAACTCAAATTAGTTATCTATGCTATAACTCTGCTTATATGTGTATATTAAAATATTGTGGTTGTCTCTCTTGTTTGAGTTGTACTTTACATATATTCTTTTACGGTCTCAAATTTTGGGGCATGACACTTTTATATTTTAGCTGGTATCTTTTTTTTTATATACACACTCCATCAAACTCTCAATTCTAAAATTCTATTTTATTAAAATATTATTTTTTATTCTTTTATCTTTTTCAAACCAGTGCACTAGAGTAATAGAATCACCCGGCCATAGGTTTTGTGACTTGGCTAGATTTTATTTCGAACATCGGGGGGACGATCTGCCATAGCATTTTGGCCCTGTTTTGCTTCAGTTCAGTTCTACTTCGCACTGGCATCAACTAATACATGATTGAGAGAGAGAGAGGGAGAGAGAGAGAGAGAGAGAGAGAGCCTGATGAACTTGCAAGATGGTGAGAATGAAATTTGTGAGATGGCTCTGGTAAGTGTTGACAATAATGGTGGTATGAGAGGTGGTGTTATTGTTGGCGGGACAAAGAAGCACGGGAAAGAAAATAAAATAAAAAATAAATTAACCTATGAATAGTGTCTCGCTTAATCAGGTGAGACACTGTAGCAAAGTCAAAACGAATGGTTGCTATAGAGAGTCTGATGGAGCACGTAGTTATAGCTTTTGCTCTCTACAATAGCTTCAACGCCATTGTAGAGAGCCTGATGTGGATGCTCTTACACTCACCTCTTTCTGATAATTATAAGGATATCTTATAATTTTAATAATTACAAAAACTATTCTTACTTTTAAAACTATTATTAAAATTTCTTTATTGTTAATCTTCTATTAATTTATTTAACAGAATATGATGATATCATCCTGACGTCATATACTACAAGTAAAAAATTTCAAAATTACCCTTATATATTCAAATAGTAAATTTCATTCACCTCTTTTGAGGTTTTACAAAAAATTAATAAAGACCCGCATTATTTTAATAATGTTAAATAATATTATTAAATTCTATACAATATTTAAAAAAATTCTAAATTGTTAAGACAAACATATATATAGTAGAATAACCAAACATAATCTTATCCCAAAAAAAAAAAAAAAAAATAGAGTTAATAAATTGATAACCATTAAACCTTATACTAGATTAAATACAATCATATATTTGAAAATTACGAAACGAAGTATAAAAGATATTTTATTTTTTAAAAAGGCCACCAATTTTAAAAATAATTATATTGAGAAATTAGAGTTTTAAAAAAAAATTAAAAATACATATAGGTATTTGATTTTTTGTCGTATGAAAAATACATATTTGGAGAAATTATCCCTCTCTTTTCATTTTATTTATTTTACTTCTTTCATTTTTTTCTATTTATTTTCTCATTCATTTTTTTAGTGTCACTGTAGAAAATAGCAACACCATATAATTTATTATTTTTATCATTATTTGTTCTATTCTCTCTATTTTTTCCTCAATTTTTCTCTTTCATCCATGTTACCTAGTATCACCCAATATCATAGCAACTTACGAAGCATGAATTTTTCTTTCATTTTGTAAACATATTTTTGTATTAATTTTTTTTAAAGAAAAATAAACATAATAACATTTCATATTTATAATAAAAAAAATTGACTTATAAAAATTACCAAATGTTACCTCATAAAACTTTTAAAAATAAATGTAAAAGTAAAAAAAAAAAATATTTAATCACGTTACAATAAATTAAAATTAAAATTAGATGATGGGAAATGAAAGATAAAAAATTATTTGAGAATAATAAACTATTTAAATTTGTCATTCTTACATCTAATTAAAATAGAATTTTACTCGAAGAAATAAATTATTTGAAAATAATAAAATGCTTAAATAATTTGTTATTTATTACATCTAAAATCTATATCTTCATCTTTGTTTCTTTCATTTAAATTATTTATATTAAATTAAATCTCAAATTTAATTCAAATAAGAAAGATGGATATTCTTTCTTAATTTCAGTAATGGTTGATTTTTTTATTTTAAACTTATAAAAATTCAAAACTTAAAGTGGAAAAAAATATAAAGTCAAGGGAACACCAAAAAAAAAAAAAATTTGTTGTTAGAAATAAAATAATAATTTAATATATAGATAAATTATAATTAAAGAGTATTAAGTGTAAAGGATATTATGATTATTTACATAACCAAATTAACATTGTTTGGCTTAAATTAATGAGAAGCAAGAATCTTAATAATATAAAAAAAAAAATTGTAATTGTTAAAATAATCAGAGAGTTTTTTTATAATTGTCAGAAATTTGAAGAGGGGAGGTCAGTTTAATTTACTATAAAAAAGATGTTCGGACCACCACCACGTGTATGACAACTGTAAAAGAAAGAGCTGCATTATTCAGAGCAACGAGAATCACGTGGTGTCTTAAAAATTGATGGGAAATACTCCATAATTAAAAAAGAAAAGTTATAATTTTATATTTTTTTCTTTTTATTATAAAAAAATTATCATAATTAAATAGAGCATAATGTAAAATAAAATTTTTTATAAGTTATAATTAAAATGTCATAACTAAAAAAGAAAATTGATCATAAGTAGGTACATATGATATGCCTTTTTTCAAGAGATGTATATTAGAATTTCTCTAAATTGATTGAGTAATAAAATTCTTAATAAAATTTTTATTGAGGCCTATTTTGGAAAGTAAGAAAAACATTTAATTTTTTTAATATTTTTTATAAAAAAATGTGTAAAAAATTAAAGAGCTGATGTGATTTAAATAAGCCAATTAGTTAATGAGCTGGATTTTTTTCCTAATTTTCAAGATAAAACTAAAAATATATTGTATTTTTAAGAAAAAAAACCAGTAAAAATGTTAATATTTATAGAATTATTCCAATTATATTATTCTATGTTTGTTTCAGGTAGTTTAAAATTAAAATTATAAATCAAGTTGTGAATGAAGGATTGACAAATAAAGAAATCATACGGTTTGGGTGGTTTTAGTTTGCTAGTTAATTGAAAATATTCTTCATAATATTTTCTTCATAATAGTTTGCTACAATTATGAAACATTTGCATTATATATAATATTAATTTACATAATATTTTTTTTATCTATATAACACAAATTAATTTTATATAATATTTTTCATATATATAACTACTACTTTGTAATAAATTTCACATATTAAATTTTTCTTACACTTAATTTTATTTTAATATTCTATTAGAAGTTTATATATATATATATATATATATATTAACTATAACGAAGCGAATTAATTTTAAAGATAAATTATAAAATTTAAAATTTAATTCGTAATTAGTAAATAAAATAATATGAATCGACGTGATTTTAACAGATTTAACGTTATTTTATATAATTTTAATCACGGGTGTACTTGTTATATGAACCACGTGGTTGCAGTAGGCCCACGCCACGGACAAGCCACAATTATTGATGGAAAAATTGTCAATAGATGATATAGTTACAAAATAATTATATTATAAATAAGAATATATATATTTTTACAATTTTAACACGTAGAAAGAATTACATCAAGCACAAAAATAAATTTGAGTTTATAAAAAAACACATAAATAAATTTATATCATGCACATGAGAGAATTACACTACTACAAAAATGTACTAAATTTTTTACAATTTTCCCATAATTGATTGTTTGCAAGATTGACAAAGGCCTCATTCACTATATAAATCAACTTTATTACAGAGTTAAAAATAAATAAAGACAACTCAAAGCCTGTATACTTTAATTTTAAGGATTATTTGAGAAGTGTTAAAAAATATACTAATATAGCTCTAAGCCAAACAACCCCTTAAAGACAGCTCAATAACGCTTGTGCAGATGGCAGCGACATTGACAAGAATGACTCCCCGACAAACATAGACTTGAAGGCCCACTAGTTTTGTTGTTTCTGTACTATGTCACATGGAGAGCCCATAAATTATATCATATCTATATATATATATGAAGGGGAAAATTAGTCTAAGGTCCCTCTCTCAGTTTTAGTAATAGAAGAGATCCATAATATTATTTTATGATGTCTAAGGTCCTTACAGAGAAATTTGATATACCTCACACCCTCGAACCCTCACCCTCTCTCTCTCTATCTCTCTATCTCTCTCGTCGATCCAGTTCGCGGGCCACTCTCACTTCGTCAAAGACTTTGACCTCTCTTCCGACGCCTAGTTCGCTCTCCCCGGCAACTGGGACTCCGAGCTCCACCTCTCGAACCTCTCCACCGGCATCACTGCTCGCCACTCAGATCACCACCACCATCATCGCTTTGCATCGCGATCGCCGTCGCCATCTGCATCATCGTCTCCCCACGGCTTAGCCCCGGCCACCGCCGATATGCATTGCTGTCACTACCATCATCACCATCTGAAAGATCACAGGTTCTGTGGTTTTCTAAATTCGATAGTTTAGATTATCTGGGATATATCATTTTTTCAAATGGAATTATCAGAGATAGAATCAGAACCAGAATCAGACTGATTTCTGGTTTTTTTTTTATCTATGGGGGACTGAGTTTTGATGTATTGGGGTGTATGATGTTTCTATATTTGTAGAACGTTCAATTATCATGCTTATCTTAATTCACGGTTGTTACTCTATTCTTTTCAAACGTATCATTTCTGAATACATTTTCTTTTTATGCTTGAAGAACTATTCAACTCAAGTTAAATCATAATTTCTTTTTATGACAGTGTTGATAGTGTTAAATTTCTCTGGATTTGGACACTTTTCTTTGGATTACCCTTGAATTTGGCAATTTTCTCTGGATCGAATTTTATCTAAATTTGACAATTTTCTCTGGATTACCCTTGATTTTTCTCTAGATTACTCTTGAATTTTCTCTGGATTACCTTTGAATTTTCTTTGAATTTGGTTATTTTCTCTGGATTACCCTTGAATTTTCTCTAGTTTCAAATTTCTTTGATTTTTCTCTGGTTTGAATTTTCTCTGGTTAAGGATTTTGAATTTTCTCTGATAAAGGATTTGAATTTCTTTGGTAAGGACATAGAGTTTGAATTTTCTCTGTTCATGATGGCATTTGTTAAGGACAGAGAGTTTCAGATCTTCTTTGCTAAAGGGTGTGTGTTTCTTTATATTGCCATCGATTTGGAGAGTTTACTTAGAGCGGAAGCTTGAAATACTCAGCCACGATTGGTTGAGGCAGGTTGTTGGAGACATTGTAATGGCACTTTCATGGGTATTCTTCCTTGTGTACTCTTAGAGGGAAAAGTATGATTAATTTCAGTAGAATTGAAATGTCTCTTTGATAGAAACAGAAACTTAATGTTTAGCTTTATACTTTTGAAGGCATTTAAACATAATCAAAATTTCTCTAGAGAGAAACAGAGAATTTCTCTGGGTTTGATATCTACTTTTCAACTCCAAATTGATTGTTATTATTGCATTTATGGTTCTGACTTTGGATTTTTTTTGCATTAGCGATTTTTTCAACAAAATCGAAATTTCTCTGGAGAGAAACAAAGAATTTCTATGGGTTGGAGAGAATTTCTCTGGACAGAATTTCTCTGGATCAAATTGAGGGACCTTAGACATTATGAAAAGATTAGATGTCCTTTACACTATAAAGTCTTAATACCAGGGACCCTAAAAAAAAACCCCTATATGAAGCGCTTAAATTTATTATTTTTTTATTATATTATTTTATTTCAAATAATTTATTAATGGTGACTTATATATTGAGGAATTTTTTTTTGTAATTATAAAAATATTCTTGGTCAATTATAAAACAAGTTTTTTCATAATTACATAAATATTCTAAGTCAATTATGAAATATAAATCTTTTATTTTTGAACAAATTACAAATACAATCATAAGATTTGTTTAAAATATGATTCGGTCCTATAATACTAGAAATTACAACTATCGTTTATTATAAATTTTAATTTAATATAATATTGTCACGCCCCACTTTTTATTACTCGAAACAATTACCAAATTTATTAATTTAATTCAATTTTAGAGATAACATGCGGAAAAAAATTTCTTTACTTCAACGAGTAGGAATAAATAACAATTCTCTCATCTGAACGCCAATTAAATACAACATGAGCATACTAAATAAAACTGCCCGTGGGCTTACATCAATAATGGTGAAACAAAGGGTTTAACCCTTTTACAACAATGACATTCTGCTCACGAATGAAAGGCCCCGTAGCCAATAGGTAAAGAAGATCCATGACCTTGAAATATTTATCGGTGTTCACCTGAAAAAGAATTAGCAACGTGGGATGAACATAAAGTCCAGTAGGGATCTCAACATGATCCTAAACAATAACAACTCACAGATAGCTATGATCATGAATGCTCAATCTCATACTAGAATAGTAATGTGGCAGTTTATACAAAATATACATATATATGAATTTTTCTCGAAATCAGCCATTTCACTCAACACTGTAAGCGATTCACATTTCTTTTCTTTTCGTTACCCCTTTTTTCCAAACTTTCATGACAATAACAATTCTAGAAAACAATTTAACCAAGCCCATTACTTTTCTCTCATTTTTTGTACATACAACAGATTTGTCTTTTCAAAACATGTTCACATATACACAATTTCCTTCAGACTTTCCAAAATCTCAAAAGTAGTGTTTATGTCTATTCCTAACGCATTCATACCTATATATGCATACCTTTAGTAAAAAGGGAAACAACAAATCATCAACAAGTATGTGATCAACAAATGAGGCGACTCGGCCTTTCAAAACTGTAACCATCATAACCCATAACATATTCAGATGCACTAAGACAATGATAATAAAAAGCTCTGCTCTACCTGCCATTAGCACGGTAAGTTAAGGATACACCTTTTGACAAATGACGTGCCAAGTTCTTCAGACACAAGCTGAAAGGTACTGGTACCTCTACCAAGTTCTCTAGACACAAGTTGGAAGGTACTGGTACCTTTGCCATCTTCTCTAGGCGCTAGCTGGAAGGTGCTGGTACCCCTCATTCTAAGTGCGGTATATAACACCAATCATTTCAACGCGACAAAGCACAACCAACAAGTGTAGTACATACACATAAACTATTCAATAATGTTCAACCAACACGAGTGTAATGCATGCCCAACAGCTCAACACAACAATGTCATCCTCCACCGATGACCGAGGACAAAACCTCTAGATGCATCTATTCAACACACTTATTAAAAAGACTCAACTCTCATGAGATCTTAAACCCAACAATGACACTTGTACGATAGTTAAAGGTAAAACCCTCAAATGTGTGTATTTAACATGCATGGTATAATAGTTCAACTCTCATATTTATTTTACGAGACTCACATAGAGTTATCATTTCATTTTCCATTTTCAAGATCAACTCTCATAACTTTCCAGGTCAACATATTCTGCCACTTATTCCAACCCACTTTTCCCATTTCACAAAACCAATTCCACGGATAATAAAGCCATAACTTATCTCAGTTCAATACGTTCATTTCAAAAACAACCCCAATGCCATAGTTAATCCCTTAACCATTAACACTTTTACACAGCCCATATTAACAATAGTAATTTACAAACATTGTTCAACCATCCTTCCTTTTAATTTACCAAATCAAAATAAAATTTAGGGCTTTCTCTTCTTTCAACATAATCATGCTAGATTACTCCCCAATTAGCCCAAACAACACTCAATGATAACAAAGTCATTCTCAAACAACCAACCTTAGGTTCCCTTTCATGATTTTCAAAGAAATCCAGCATGGATATGATTTTCGTGCAATATAAATTTACCCCATGTCTATCTATGAACGAGGTTTTGAAAAAGAGCAAGGAAATCCCTACCTCAAATGGAGAAACCCAAAGGAGAAGAAGAGAAGAACTTGAAAGTGCTCCAAACCCAAACTTTTTTGAATCAAAACGTAGCCCCCGCGATGCTCAACCTTTCTTACAAAGAGACTAGGGTAGAAGGTCTCTAGAACAAGATGTATTTTTAGAGAGAGAGAGAGTTTAGAGAGAGAAGCTGCCGATCTAGGGCTTTGAAGAAGAAAGAGGATCAAAAAAATGAAGAAGAAGACCCCCGCTACGAACTGATATATGCGAGGCTCGCTCGAGCGAAGGAGTGGTCGCTCAAGTGACCAGAAACAACAAAAACCTCGCTCGAGCGCAAGAAGCGTCGCTCGAGCGAACAATGCGAAGCTTCAGGTCTGCAACCTAGAAGCACGCTCGAGCGCAAGAGTGCTCGCTCGAGCGAAGAAATCCAAAACATACAGCTCGCTCGCTCAAGCGAAGGAAAGCTCGCTCGAGCCAAGAAACACAACCTTCAGGTCAAAAGAGGCGCAAACGCAGGCTCGAGCGCAAGAGTGCTCGCTCAAGCCAAGAGACACAAACTCAAAGCTCGCTCGAGCAACAAAAGCTTCGCTCGAGCGAAGACACCAAAAACTGGGCAGCAACACTTTGTTTCTAATCACAACCAACCTGTTACAAACCTGCCCAACACATCCCAAAACTCAAATATAAGAAATGAAAGGATGGAAACAAGATACAGATAACAGCACAGAACTTGGAACTCGAGTTCGGAATACCACAAAGGACTGGGAAAAACCCGGATCGCTATAGCCTCCCCTCCTTAAAGAATTTCGTCCCCGAAATTAAGAATACAACAAAAACACAAGGCCAACCGATCACATAACACTTAACACCCGAGCACTTAGGAAAGAAACTATTCTCACAACAAACCTTCGGTTAACTCTCACAAAAAAAGGGGCTTACCATGGAAACACGTCCCAAAAGACAACACCCTGGCACAATAAGCTTCAACAATACCAAACCCTTCCTGAAACAAATCACCAAAACACCCGATTAGCGCTCCAAGCTAAGTCACTACTCAACATTCATAATTCCAAATAAGACAACCATAGCAAATCTTTTGTATAAATATAAAGAAATGATTCTCTTGTTCATGGAATATTTCTCAAAGGTATTCAAATTTTCAACGTTGACACTCCAAATTAAATTTTGCATTTTCCATGTGAAACTCAAAAGTTTTGTAAACATTTTTCATAAACACGGCGTTACCCATAACACATAACCATCTACAGTTTATTTGCCAAAGGCTACTCATTAAAATTCCTCATATCATTTAAATTAAATTAAATCAAATCCTCATCATTTTCCTTTTAACAATGCCCCTTAGAAGGCCATAACACTAGGAAGAATTCGTTTTCCAATTCCTTTCCAATATAACAATCGGTGAACTTCTACCGTCACCCAACAACGCCCATCACTCAAATGGTAATGGCACACCCAACATAAAACGTAACATTTCTATAATAATAGTTAATAGAAATAACAATTGTGCTATCAACACAATAAAGCACAAGAAATTCATGATTTTTCAATTTCATTCCATTATAATAATTATTAGAAATTTTCAACTACACTAGCCAAATATATATGCAAATGAATAATCTACAACATGTTACCCCAACCCGGGGTTTTTCATTGATTCAAAACAATTCTCACACAAGTTTCCCGACTACATACACGAGACTCAAAGTCCGCAAAAACATCCCAAGGCATCCATAATCTGACAGCCTATATACCCAAACCCAAGCTTTCCTCAAGGTGACCAATGCCAACCAAAACCCGATGTCAACAAGCTAACTAATCAACTCAATAAACCTCTACACTCGGTAAACCAAACACTAATGTGCTACTCAATACCATTTACCCCAAACATGGAGTTCCCTGTACAAACCCCAAATTTTGGAATCTCACCGGATCTCTTAAGATCGAACCATACCATCACTGTTTCTAAGGGAGTCATCACCCCCATGACTACATAGCAAGCCTGCCCTTTCTCCTCAAACTCAAGATTGACATGGTCAACCTCAAACACACAATCCCTAACACAAAAGACAATTTTGACCAATGCTAATCTCGTTACCCGAGGACACAAACTGTTATTCCTTCCAAAGAATGCTATCAGCATCCACTCATGAAATTCTCCTCCTACTCACAAACCATACCCAATAACCAATAACACCACTAACTCATTTCACCCACGCATAGTCACCAATCAATAACAAGTCACAATACGAACACTACCCATATACATAACTGATGGAATCACAACGAACTCATTAACTAGAAAAACCCAAAACACTAAACAACACACCGGTACCATTCCTGCTAACTCGAGATACAAATCTCACCCTCCCTCAGACATTCTCACATAACTTTGCCAATACCACACAACTCTCGAAACCATCACACCAATCACATTCACCCACGGATTCCCCGTTCTCAACAAACAACTTTTAAACTGAACAAGGCTTATAGGCCGTCACATAACTAACTCATAATTCAATACTGAACATACCACAACACTAGGATCATCGATCCCATTGACAACTTCTCAATATATATAAAAAAGGGTTCGAGATTCCATGCATGCCCCTAACACATGGGGATTAAACAAACAACAATATACATACATATGCAATACATAATCACGATGTCTCAGCATCCAACAGTACACCGGTCAACAACAAAATGATTAACATATTACATCACCGGCCATCAATACAAAAGTCCCTCTCCAGGGTAGTATTATAGTGTTAGCTAATAAGTCGCCCCTCGCGAGGCTCTCGAAGCCTGGCCTGCCCGTTTTTGGTACCGATAACGCCCCTGACTGGACGGGTACAGTTGAGTCTGACTAGGTTTTGAAACACTCGAAGAATTCACACGCAAAGGGCATAAACGTCTAACATGGCCCAGCTGACCACAATCAAAACAACCAGCAGACCCCCTACTCTAAGACTGGCCTGAAACCTGAACCTCTCTGGACCTCCCAACAGAAGAATCCGAAACCCCTGATGAAGAAAAGGATTTAGCTTGGGACTAAGCATGCGCTCGCCTCCACCTCTTACTGAGCCTAGAGTGCTTCTGAACCGCAAGAGTTATCGAGATGGCCTCCTCCCTAACCCGACCAACACTCATAACCATAGCCTCCACATGGGCCGTTGCCTCGACTAGACTATAATAATCCTTCCAAAAGGATCCAGCTACTTTCTCCCGGATATCGATACACAACCGACTTTTAAACTCATAACAACGACGCTCCTCTATTGCCACCAACTCTGGAGCAAACCTTGACAAACTGGTGAACCGCATCTCAAACTGTGCCACTGGAGTAACATCCTGACGCAATTCAACAAACTGTTCCCTCAACCTTTCCCGAGCAGAATGAGGGAAATACTTGGCCAAAAAGGCCTCGGTAAAAGCAACCCACGTGCTACCTACAGTATTGTTAGCATACTTCCACCAACAACCCGCATCTCCCTTCAATTGAAAAGTCGCCAAAGAAATCCTCAACTCTTCATCTTCGACTCTGAGCATATCAAGAGTCTTGGTAATTTTCTCTAACCAATTCTCTACCTCTAACGGTTTGGCCTCCCCCACAAAATCTGGTGGACTGGAGCAAAGAAACTCCTTAGTAAGCTTGAGGGTACGCCCGCTGTCACCCTTAGTGCGAGCTAGAACGTCCTGCACCGCTCTCACAATCTCGCGTGCAACGTCCTCGCCGACAGCCGATGCTGCAACGGCTGGTGTCAAAGGAACTGTCATGCCTCTACCGACACTCCTACTACTTATTCGTCCTCTACTCCCTCGTGTAGACATCCTATAAGGCCCAAAAAAAAAAAAAAAAAAAACAAAACAAAACAAAACAAAACAAAACCACACTTAGTGCACAACACAATAGCCTTCCCCGAGGCACACACTTACCACCCTTAAGTCACAAGACACACTTAGTCCCAAAACATTCATTTCTATTGCATATAAACATCTAAACATTTAAACACATAATCGAATCAAGTCGACAAAGATAGCCACTCATCCCGGAACTCTCAAGGAATTCCTATCAGAAACAACATTGATCAGGCGTGTTTCCAAGAGGACCTCAAATCAAGTTCGCCGGCTATGAATACTATCCAGAAAACTTAATCCCATGCTCCCATAAATGCAACATACGAGTCCTAACATTCATGTTAACTATATGCAACGTCCTCATCACTCGTAGCAAACCCATTGTGGTAAAAACCACTTCCTACGAGCCTAAAGTATTCAAACCTGACTTGCTCTAATACCAAGTTGTCACGCCCCACTTTTTATTACTCGAAACCATTACCAAATTTATTAATTTAATTCAATTTTAGAGATAACATGCGGAAAAAAATTTCTTTACTTCAACGAGTAGGAAGAAATAACAATTCTCTTATCTGAACGCAAATTAAATACAACATGAGCATACTAAATAAAACTGCCCGTGGGCTTACATCATTAAAGGTGAAAGAAAGGGTTTAACCCTTTTACAACAATGGCATTCCCCCTACGAATGAAAGGCCCCGTGGCCAACAGGTAAAGAAGATCCACGACCTTGAAATATTTATTGGTGTTCACCTGAAAAAGAATTAGCAACGTAGGATGAACATAAAATTTAGTAGGGATCTCAACATGATCTTAAACAATAACAACTCATAGATAGCTATGATCATGAATGTTCAATCTCATACTATAATAGTAATGTGACAGTTTATACAAAATATACATATATATGAACTTTTCTCAAAATCAGCCATTTCACTCAACACTGTAAGTGATTCACCTTTCTTTTCTTTTTGTTACCCCTTTTTCCCAAACTTTCATGACAATAACAATTCTAGAAAACAATTTCACCAAGCCCATTACTTTTCTCTCATTTTCCTTACTTACAACAGATTTGTCTTTTCAAAACATGTTCACAAATACCCAATTTTCTTCACACTTTCCTAAATGTCAAAAGTAGTGTTTATATCTATTCCCAACGCATTCATACCTATACGTGCATACCTTTAGTAAAAAGGGAAACAACAAATCATCAACAAGTATGTGATCAACAAATGAGGCGACTCGGCCTTTCAAAACTGTAACCATCGTAACCCATAACATATTTAGATACACTAAGACAATGATAATAAAAAGCTTTGCTCTACCTGCCATTAGCACGGTAAGTTAAGGATACACCTTTTGACAAATGACATGCCAAGTTCTTCAGAAATAAGCTGAAAGGTACTGGTACCTCTACCAAGTTCTCCAGACACAAGCTGGAAGGTACTGGTACCTCTGCCAAGTTCTCCAGGCGCTAGCTGGAAGGTACTGGTACCCCTCATTCTAAGCGCGGTATATAACACCAATCATTTCAACGCGACATAGCACAACCAACAAGTGTAGTACATACACATAAACTATTCAATAATGTTCAACCAACACGAGTGTAATGCATACACAACAATTCAACACAACAATGTCATCCTCCACTGATGACCGAGGACAAAACCTCTAGATGCATGCATTCAACACACTTATTAAAAAGACTCAACTCTCATGAGATCTTAAACCCAACAATGACACTTGTACGATAGTTAAAGGTAAAACCTCCAAATGTGTGTATTCAACACACATGGTATAATAGTTCAACTCTGATATTTATTTTTCGAGACTCACATAGAGTTATCATTTCATTTTCCATTTTCAAGATCAACTCTCATAATTTTCCAGGTCAACATATTCCACCACTTATTCCAACCCACTTTCCCCATTTCACAAAACAAATTCCATTCTTTTCATTTCACAAAACCAATTCCACGGATAATAAAGCCATAACTCATCTCAGTTCAATACGTTCATTTCAAAAACAACCCCAATGCCATAGTTAATCCCTTAGCCATTAACACTTTTACAAAACCCATATTAACAATAGTAATTTACAAAGATTGTTCAACCATCCTCCCTTTTAATTTACAAAATCAAAATATAATTTAGGGTTTTCTTTTCTTTCAACATAATCATGCTAGATTACTCCCCAATTAGCCCAAACAACACTCAATGATAACAAACTCATTCTCAAACAACCAACCCTAGGTTCCCTTTCCTTATTTTCAAAGAAATCCAACATGGATATGATTTTCATGCAATATAAATTTACCACATGTCTATCTATGAGCGAGGTATTGAAAAAGAGCAAGGAAATCCCTACCTCAAATGGAGAAACCCAAAGGAGAAGAAGAGAAGAACTTGAAAGTGCTCCAAACCCAAACTTTTTCGGATCAAAACGTAGCCCCCGCGATGCTCAACCTTTCTTACAAAGAGACTAGGGTAGAAGGTCTCTAGAACAAGATGTATTTGTAGAGAGAGAGAGTTTAGAGAGAGAAGCTGCCGATCTAGGGTTTTGAAGAAGAAAGAGGATCAAAAAAATGGAGAAGAAGACCCCCGCTGCGAACTGATATATGCGAGGCTTGCTTGAGCGAAGGAGTAGTCGCTCGAGCAACCAGACACAATAAAAACCTTGCTCGAGCGCAAAAAGCGTCGCTCGAGCGAACAATGCGAAGCTTTAGGTCTGCAAGCCAGAAGCACGCTAGAGCGCAAGAGTGCTCGCTCGAGCGAAGAAACCCAAAACATACAACTCGCTCGCTCGAGCGAAGGAAAGCTCGCTCGAGCCAGGAAACACAACCTTCAGGTCAAAAGAGACGCAGACGCATGCTCGAGCGCAAGAGTGCTCGCTCAAGCCAAGAGACACAAACTCAAAGCTCGCTCGACCGAAGACACCAAAAACTGGGCAGCAACACTTTGTTTCTAATCACAACCAACTTGTTACAAACCTGCCCAACACATCCCAAAACTGAAACATAAGAAATTAAAGGATGGAAACAAGATACAGATAACAGCACATAACTTGGAACTCGAGTCCGGAATACCACAAAGGACGGGGAAAAACCCGGATCGCTATAAATACTCAGGAATTTTTTTTATTCTCCTATGCAATAATAAATTATCAAAATTGTTTATTAAAAAATATTTCTCATATCATTAAAAACTCTTATTTGACTTAATTATTTATTTATTAACAAAATTATTAACTGAAAAATATTTTTCATATTATTAAAAATTGTTGATTTACTTAATGATTTACTTATTAATAAAATTAGTTATTTGTTATGCAAGTATGATTTATGTATTAATAAAATTAGTCATTTGTATATATATGTATTTTCTTCTACTTCTTTATTAGTTTAGTGAAGTATCTTAGTAGTTTTTTTAGATGAGAGAATTATCTTAATATTTGTTTTATATTTATTTGTTGAGAAAAGTTACACACCATAATTTTTTTTTATAAATTTGAAAGAAATGTTAAAAACTCATAAATTCATCTAAAATGATATAGTCATAGAATTGGAGTCTATATTATTAGGTGTATAACAAATCAAAAAATGATGCATATCATACCACATAATTCTATCATATATCTAATGATTATTCTATTCAATTTCATAGAACAATATTTTAATTTTTAAAAAAATATCAAAATACAAAATTTAAACATATTGTAATAATAGCTCGTGTGTGGCATTCTTAATTTTTTCTAAAAAAGTCATAACAATTTGTTTGTTTTTGTTTACATATAAAATTCTACACAAATTCAATTTCAATTATAATAACTAATTATAGATGTACTCTATTTGAGAAATATTTATTTTCCATATATTTTTCATCATGTATTTAGTTTTGTTGTTGTGAGATTTCCTTTATATAGTTGATATTTTAATTTAATTATTATGATATTTGAAAAAAAAACTTATGTCAATATACAAATAAATAAATAAATATGACAAAATGTGCTTAATTATATATATCATATGGATCAAATTAATTTTCTTTTATATTTTATATATTTTTTTATCTTATTTTGATGTCTTCATATTAATTTATAGGAAAAATTACTCATAAATCCCATTTGGTGAAATGTTAGTCCATTTAGTCCTGCATGTTTTTTTATAAACCAAATAGTCATTTTTATTTGTAATATGTATTATTGGTTAGATTTAGTAATATTTCAGTTTACTTGTTTGTCTCTTATTGTGATTATGTTTTTGATGTTTTTTTTGGATTAAGTGTATGTAGATAAGATATGATTTAACATTTTCATTTTTTTTGGGATCTTGTGGAGTAATTGTGGGGCTTATTGACATTACCTACTTGGTGTTACATTATTGATGTTAAATCATTTGCGTTTTCTTGGAGAGGTGTGTAGGTTGTAACGTTCTCATTTACCTACATAACATCATCCCAGAGCCTCATTGTCGTACCATTAAGCCTCTCACTAACAATCTATAATATTAGTACCAAACACCAACCACATAACATAACATCAACATTGTGATAACCCTGGCCTGTGTTATGCTAATTAATCCTGATTATGATTGTGATTATGTGTTTGATATAATTTTGAGCGCCATTTATATGAATATATGTGGTTCTAAATTTCTATCTATTCACCGTAGGAAAATCTGTTGGATTATCTGCTTTAGAATTTAAATTGAAGGCCCTATCGGCCACAGAACCTGAAATTGATTACGCCATTGTGATTAGCGTAATTTTTGGAGCCTACGGTGAAATTTAATTGAAAATTGATTCGGATCAAATAATTAGATTCAGAACAATTAATTAAGTGCTATTAATTAGCTATAATCAAATTGGATTAGAGAGGGCCTATATAAATGAGCTAAGTATGCTTAGGCTCACATGGTTTTGAGTTCAAATTAGATTTTATGTTCTAGAGAGAGAGAGAGAGGGCCGATTTAGAGAGAGAGAGAGAAGGCATCCTTGAAGATTTTGCAAGGGAACTCAAGATTTACGAGGCTAGGCTCTAGAACTAGCTAAAATTGTGAAGATTGAAGCTCCTAGGTGAGTATTTGAGCATACATTCATAAGTTTAGTTTGTAATTTTCTGAATCCAAAGAGAATATGTAACCAAGAGTATAGACTGAATTGACTATGATGAATTTGAAGTCTATATGAACATGCATGAAGGGAATTGTCATGAATTTGCATAATCTAACATGTAGCATGATAATTATGAGAAATTGAGAGTTGAATCATACATGCAAGCATGATTTTGTTGAGTTCCATGAAGATGAACATCACTTGTGTCATTTGAATTGGTATTGAGGCCTATATTGTGCATGCATGAATGATCCATAGAGAGATATGGAGTTTGTATGAGTTAGAATGCATGAGTTTTGATTATGTCAAGGAGAATGTTAAATGATTTGAGAATTGTACCATGATTTTGAATGATTGGCCTCATATTGCTATTGTCCTCATGTTATGTAATGTTTTTCATGATTTTATGTCAAAAACATGAGTTTTGATCCTTTGAACATCAAGTTTGAACTTCAAGAAAAGTTCTGGAAATTCCAGAATTTCACATGTCCGCTCGAGCGGGGGAAGGGCCGCTCGAGCGTGAAATGTTGGTTCCCAGAAGTTTTGCAGACATTGATGTTCGCTCGAGCGGGGACATTCGCACTTGAGCGGGGAGCCATGTAGTGTGACATTCAGCTCGAGCGTCTGAAGTAACGCTCGAGCGTAGAAATGAGGCAACCAGTACTTTTGCAGACCAAAAGGGGTCCGTTCGAGCGGGGAAACCTGCGCTCGAGCGGGGAACCCTGTTTCTGAAATTTTGTAAACTTGAATTGATTTTCATTTTCCGTTCTCTTCCATCTCTAAGCACTCTTAGGCATGCATTATAGCGACCCCGGTCTTTTCCCATTTGATTATTGTATCCGGACTTGGGTTCCGTTTATTCTGTCATTGTATATTTGTGGTTGTCGTCCTTTATTTTCTCATTTGGAGTTATAGGATGTGTTGGGCAGGTTTGTTTCAGGTTGTTTGGGTTGGTCGCTCGAGCCAGGATTTGGTTGCTCGAGCGAGGTTTGTTTTTGTGTCCTCTGGCTCGATCCAGATTTGCTTCGCTCGAGCGAGCGACTGCGTCTGGTATAGACCTGAGGGCAGTGCTTATTCGCTCGAGCGAGATTTTCTTCGCTCAAGCGAGCGAGGTGTATGTTTTCGAGTTCCTTGCTCGAGCGAGCATTCTGTCGCTCAAGCGTGCTCCAGGGTTGCAGACCTGAAGCATTGCATTCTTGGCTCGAGCGAGCTTTTCTTCGCTCGAGCGAGGTTTTCGTGTGTCTGGTCGCTCGAGCGACCAAGTCTTCACTCGAGCGAGCCTGTCAGGTTTAAATAGGCAGCAGCGTGTTTTAGATCAGTTTTTCATACACTTTCAGATTCCAAAACCCTAGTTACGAGTTCTCTCTCCCTCTACACACCTTCTCTCTTAGGATTGATCTACTTAGAGTGAGTTTCTACCTTAGATCCTTTATTAAAAAGATAGAGTGAGTCGAAGGCTTCCATTTAATCTGAACATTTAGTGATTTGGAGCACATTGGAATTTGGGTATTTATCTCTGTCTTCTCCATTCGGGTTATTTTCTTCGAGGTAGGGATTTCCTACTCCATCTTATAAGTTTTGTTCTAAGTTTTAGTATTTTGATATGTTGGGGGTACTTTGGTAATTTTGGGAAAAACCCTAGTTGTATTAATAAATTAATTTGTATAATTAATTCATGGAATTGGGGAAATATGGTTAAATTCATGGAATTGGGGAATTCATTGATTAAATGGCGTAGTTGGATAATTTAAATCACTCGCCCATTGAATTGTTGATATATTTATTTTCAGTTTAGAAATAACTGTTTTGGGCTATCGGTGGAGGATAGCCGTGCTTGTTGTAGACACTGCATGTGGATTAGGGATAACTGAAACTAATCATTGATTAAGTCATCAATTTTGACTGCTGAATTAATACAGACGTTATGTGTATTGATTGTGTGTTGTATATGTTATGTGTTTGCATACATTGTTTTGTGTGGGAGGAGATAAGGGATGTACTCCACGGTTTAGGGGAAGATAGGGGATGGACCTCTAAACCGGATTTTGTTTGGGAGGAGATAGGGGATGGACTCCATTAGCATCACTTTTATGTGTGCTTATTTATATTGAAGTGTTTTTATTGATACAGCACTAAAATGTGTATCAAACTGGAAGTATGAAGTGTTTTGATTTGAGCCTGAGTCTCATCTGTTTGTTGACATTGGAAGAATGTGAATATGATATATATAGTTCACTGTTGTAAGTTTGGCCAGGTTCTGAGCCATATTGATAAAGTTGGAAAGTAAAACGTGTCTTAGACAATAGTGTCATGAGACTGTAAAATGATGTAATTGATTATCTTGGTTAACCATCTATTGAATGCTATTCCTTTAATCAATGCTTATATTTGGTTTAGTATATTTCTACTGGGCTGTGGCTCACCCTTTATGGGAACATCATTTTCAGGTCCAGGTGATAAGCTACCTCCAAGGACTTAGCTTGGAAGGATTTGGATTTTGAAGACTATCTTTAGTTATTTGTTTTTATTTGATAAACATTCAAGCCTAGGGCTTTATTTGTATTTGAGTTAGAACTCATATTTTTGTGTCCAAGTGTTGGCTTGGAAAGATGTAAGCCCATAGGGCATTTAATTTGATATTACATGTAATGTTTTCTTTTTGTAATACTCTGATGAATGAGATAATGAATTGGTTTCTTTTAATATTGCATGCCAATGATATATATATAATGGGTTTATTTTGAGGGCGTGACATGCATTAAGCATTGTAAATGAGTTAAAAGGACAAGAACAAAGCCTAAGAGGAATATATGAATTAAGAACGGAATGAATCATTTGTGACCCATTATGTTCATAAAATGTGTAGGGTCAAGCACGAGGGCAATCCATCGGCAGATCACTGTGAGTAATATCTTAATAAAGATATCTGAAGTATGTTATTTGTCCAATTGCTTACTTCCATATAAGTCTTATAAGTTTGTTACATTGAATTGGGGACAAATATTTGTTGTGCAATATGATTGGGCCAAAGGCTGTCTGACATGAATGATAGTCTGACATATGAATGATTGGGCCAAAGGCCGTCTGACATGAATGATAGTCTGACATATGAATGATTGGGCCAAAGGCCGTTTGACATGAATGATAGTCTGACATATGAATGATTGGGCCAAAGGCCGTCTAATATGAATGATAGTCTGACATATGAATGATTGGGCCAAAGGCCGTCTGACATGAATGATAGTCCGACATGAATGATAATCTGACACATAAATGATTGGGCCAAAGGTCGTCAGACATGAACGATTGGGCCAAAGGCCGTTGGACATGAATGATTGGGCCAAAGGCCGTCGAACATGAATGATTGGGCCAAAGGCCATTGGACATGAATGATTGGTCCAAAGGCGGTCAGATATGAATGATTGGGCCAAAGGTCGTTAGACATGAATGCAAAGATAGGCCAAAGGCCGTTTGAATATGTCTTTTGATATGTTGGAATACCGTGATGGGCCAAAGGCCGTTTGAATGAAAAGGATCACGATCATGAATATGAAATATGCATGGATATGAATATAAAGAGAATGGGCCCGAGGCCGTTTGATACGCCCGATATGTTTGATTTGGGCCCGAGGCCGTTTGATATGTTTGAATAGGACCAAAGGTCATTTTGAATAAAGAGTTGGCTAGACCAAAGGTCATTTCGTATAGATAGACCCGAGGTCGCATTGTTTTGTATAAGAATTGGACCTGAGGGGAGTTGAAAGATGATACGGAATTTGTGATAAGATGATAAAGTGAAGATTTAAGAATTTTATTGTATAATTAGAAAGTGATTTTATACCTCAAAACTAAAAGCCCAACTTTATATTTAACTCTAGTTATGAAGTTTTATTTTGGAAAATGAGGATACTTCAATCAACATTAAATTTATGAAATTAAATCTATGTTGGGTTAAGATGAGTATGAATAATGATAAATAGGAGATTGTGAAATACGACGGTGTTATATGAAGGAGTTGTATCAAAGAAAATTAAATGTTGGAGATTTAATTTATAACCGTGCGTAGTTATTGATAATCAATGTGTTTAAAAAAATTGAATTTGAAGACTTGATGATAATATGGAAAAGTAAAGAAATAGTTTGAACCCAAGAATTGTGAACACTTTAAAGATGAATCTATGCCTCTATGGATGTGTTGTTATATTTTTGTGTGACAAGACAATGAATGATTTAATGGATAATGAAGAAGGTCATGGAACATATTTGTACTTGTTATGTGAATGTAATTTTAATAAATGGTGGATGTATATTGAATTAATGTGTTACAGAAATAATGGAAGATGTGTTGGCATTGTCCACTAATTGTAATGATGGATTGCGATGTTATCTTGGGGTCCGTTTCCCGTCGTATTTGAGCCGGCAAAACGCGGTGCTTGAGATAGGTTCCGCCTTCCTTCCGGTGTAGCGCCCGGTAAAGCGTGTGGTATGTTAAGGTTCCGCGTTCCTTCTGGATGGTGACCGGTAAAGCGTGAGGTTCCGCATTCCTTGCGGATGGTGACCGGTAAAGCATGTTAGTCATGGAGATGACTTGTGATTGGATCTGGTATTTGATATGAGATTAATTGAAAGAATGGAAAATGAAATGGTAATTGGATTAGGGATTGGTGTTGATACACTCAATGGATTACTGTGATTAAAATGGAAGATTATGAGTTTTTTTTTTTGTAAATAATAGAGGAATTGAATTAAAAATGGATTGTTATTCTTGTGTTGTGCTTGTATTCTATTTGGTAATGCAAACGTTAATGTGAGGTAATTGTTGGGCAAGTTGGAGTTGAGTGTATGAGGATTGCCTTTTTGAACATAAAGGAAATTGGATCTTGACATTATGGAGTTATAGTGATTGGAAATAGTATAAGGAAAAACAAATGGAAATGAAATGGGGAATATTTTGGGAATTGGTTAATAATTTTTTTAATGATGTTGTTTCTTAAACATGTTGGTTTCACAAGGGTCTATGGTTTTCTAAAGTCAATGGACGAATTTTAATGGCTGAAGGTTTTTCTTAAAAGTGTTCAAATAGTTTTTTGAGAAAATGTACTCTACTTATGATATTTTGAAGTTATAAAACATCACTCTACTATATGGTATCACTCTGCATGCATGATCATTTCTATCTGTGTGTTAGTTATTGATTGAGAACTATGAGATTCCTACTGGGCATTAGTGCTCACCCAGTCATTGTTTTATTTTTTTACAGGAAGAAAGTTTGGATTATATGATTGAAGATTTATGGAGTTTTTGAGTCCCTTTGTATAACTTCGTAGTAGATGTAAAGGAAATGGATTTTGTATTTGTATTTATTTATTTGTAGCACAGTAGGAGACTGACATGTATTGTTGTCAGTGTAATATTCATTGAGAGAGAGAGAGAGAGAGAGATAATTTGTATCGTTGTATTTCTATTACTCAAGTGTAACAGATATTTGTATATGTATTAAGTTGGAAAAACAAATGGACCTAAATTAAGGGTTTTGGTAATGATTTCGAGTAATTAAAATTTGGGGTGTGACAGGTCATCTGCACATGGATATCATGTGTTGGACCCGAGGTCGTTTTGCTTTGTTGAGATTTGTAAGTCTGATGTGAATGAGAGTAGTGGTTCAAATATGTACATTATGAGTATGATTCATTTATGAACAAATCTCATTCATTAACCTCTTTATTTTGATATTATTCACTGGGCGTTAGCTCACTCTCATTTATATGTATGTAGGTGAGCAAAGGGACGTTCAACCCCAACTTTAGTGGAATTTAAGAAAGGAACTCGAGTTTTGTGAAGTCAGCCCAAGTGCCTCACGCAAGAGGCTTGTTTACGTTCCTTTGTATTTCTTCTGCCATTTCTATTGGTCGTGATAGACCGTTTATGTGTATGAGTTTTTGGTTTAGCTGACTATGTCTTTGAATGATCCTAGGTATACAAGATGTTAATTACTAATATGTGGTGTGAGTTATTATTATGTACATGTAAAATGTTTTGATATGCCATGTAAGCATAGCTCATTGGACAAAATTGTTTTTAAGTTGTTTCCGCTTGGCCCCTTAACTTTGATGGAGTATATTCTAATCTGATTTGAGGCCGTAGGTAATCTCATGATTACTGGCCGGTTATGACCTTAATCCATAGGGGCGGGTTCGGGTCATGTTAGACATAGTTCAACAATCCCCCGACAATTAACAGCCACTGCCCCCCACTACCACTAAACCCCACTAACACTAGGGGTCTTTTGGGAACAAAATAAAAAGTTTTTTTTTTACTTTTTACCCATTTTAGGTCACATCACCTCTCACATTTTCTATCCACAAAAAGACAAAATAGACTAAAAAAGCCAAAAAGTCAGCTTTTTACCAACTTCCCAAAACACCACTCAGGCATACATCCTCCCACTAGCCCCCAATATTACAGAATACGCACTCAATCATACAAACATTAGCTACAACACCACACGTCTATTACATTACATACATGCACTCCATCACATTTGTAATCACTGATAACCCCCAAACTTGTGAAAATATTACAACATTGACCAACAAAATCATGTGTCTGTCACATTACAAACATGCACAACATCACATTTGCAATCAGTGGTAAACCCTAAACCTGCAACGTGAATAAGATTACCTAAAACGCCATATGACGCACCAATTAAACAAAACCCATTTCGAGTATCGACTTTGATGTCATATTATTCCACAAACAACCAAACTAACATCGAAGACACTCATACTTGTTGTCATCGTACTAACACGCGATCAATGATTGCATCGACGAATTAATTTTAAATCACCAACGTTTAGAAAAAATATTTGATAATAATAAATTTGAACTTTATGTTTGCATTATATCATAGTTTCTCAAGTTGTGATGGGTATGGATTAGTTTGAAATTTTCAATATTGAATTAAATACTAAAAATAGCCTAAATACTAAGCTTGACCCAATTTTTATGACAACAACTCTTGGCGCAAGCCAGTTTGGGAAGGCTGTTGCGCACTATGCGCAGCAGTGACTGTTGCGCAGTTAATGGGGTCTTTTTCAAATTTTATTCTGATGATCTAAACTGTTAATTTTTAGAAGGCATTGAGTAGAATATGCACACAAAAATTCAAGTTAATCGGACTTCGGTATCCCTTTGATCAAGACATGTTTGTATTCATATTTATACTTAAAATTAAATTTACTATTCAATTTTTTAGATACAAATATGTCTGGATGAAAGGGATACCAATCTCCGATTAACTTAAATTTTTACAGGTATATTGTACTCAATATTTTCTAAAAAGTGAACGATTCGGATCGTCCGAATGAAGGACAAAAAAAGCTCCATTAACCATTCAACAGTGATTACTGCTCATGGTGCGCAGCAGTCTCTCCAATCTTGACTCAAGCCTAATCCTTAAAGAATTATCTTGGTTTATATCCAATCCATAAGTTACTTGGCCAATATATTTATTTAAATTTTAATTTGTAAGTATATTTTTAAATATTTTTTATAACATAAATAGAAAATATATATACAAATATTATTTTGGTATATTTATTAAAATTTTTAAATTTTAATTAAGAAATTATATATTTAGCTTTAAAATATATCTAATATCTATTATATCATTATTAAAGTATATTTATATCTCAACAATTATTTAATGTATTTTTAAACACTGAATTGACACATGTAATTTTTTATGTAATGTAAAAGGGAATTTCAAATAGAAAATATATATTTAATATTTTTTATAACATAAATAGAAAATATGTATACATATTATTTTCGTATATTTATTAAAACTTTTAAATTTTAATTAAGAAATAATTTTTTTATAAATATATCTATTATCTATCACATCATTATTAAAGTATATTTATATCTCAAAAATTATTTAATGTATTTTTAAACACTGAATTGACACATGTAATTTTTGATGTAACGTAAAAGGGAAATTTTAATATACGCTGATTTAAAATGAATGTACCATATACACCCCTAGTTATACAATTTTATTCTTTAGTTATGACCAATTTTCTTTTTTAATTATGACATTATTTTAATTATTGCTCATGAATTCTTTAGTTATGACTCATGTTGGGTTTAGTTATGATATATATATATATATATATTAAGCTATGTGTAGCACTTTTACCCTTTTTAAACTTTTGGGAAGTGTATTTGAATCATTTATTATGTTTTGGAAATCTTTGGTGTTGTTGTCCCTTGGTTTTGGATGAGTGAAAATTTATTTAAACTTGTTGGGATTGCTCGTCCACACTTATTCGCGTTGAAAATTTGTTTGGAAACTAAAAAATCATGTTCTGGGGTCAACACCGGTCTTGGTGGTGTCGACACCTTCTCTTTAGGTTGGCCGCAAGGGGCGACACCAATCTGGGAAGGGTCGACCCTTGTGCTGATTTTGCTCACTGCTTTTTGGTGTCGACACCAGCCTGGGAAGGGTCGACACCTGGCCTGTTGCACTCTTTGCCTTTTTGCCTGAAGGGTCGACACCTCTGCTGTAAGGGTCGACACCTGTGTTACTGTCAAACAAAAGTTTCAGATTTTCTTCATAAGGGTCGACACCTCTGCTGTAAGGGTCGACACCTGCGACTTTTTTTCAGAATTTTCAATCCGATTTTGGGTTCAACTTTTGGGGATTTTGACTTGGTCTTTTGGGTTGACTTTGGGACTTTATTTCTTGTTGACCTAGTACTATAAATAGGTCCCTAACCTAACTTTTTCTTTACTTTTTCCCCTCCTTTTCTTTCCCCAAGCCGTGAAACCCTTTTACCCTCTCCAAAATCACTTTTTGCTCAAAGATCCTTAGATCTACTCACTTTGAGGCATCTCCCCACCTAGCTCCTTTGAGAAAGATTGTAGATCTCGTCAAGAGCTTTGTTTTGATCCAAGTAGGAGTTGGTTTCGACAACTTTGGAGTTTCGACCTTTTTACTCATATTCTCTTCCAAGTTTGAGGTAGGGACATTCTTGAGTTATATATACATGTTTTGCAAAGTTTAATGTTGGTTTTTTGTTTATCTTGGTTCCAATATGAAATTTTAGTTTTGTTTCAAAATGATGAGATTTTTTTTAAGTAAGGTTCTAAAATTTAAATGTTATAAGTGATCCTTGAAGCCTTTTTCCTATGATATGAGAAAAAAATGATTTGATGAGCTTTCATATGAAAATGGGAGGTGTTTTGGGTTTTGAGAAAGAACCCTAGAAATTTGGGGGGTTTTGAAAACATGAAGAAAACTATGAAATTCTTCTTTTCTTGTGTTTAAATAAGTAAATGAGTTTGGATTTCACAAGGTGATATAAAGAAATGATGATTTTCATGATATGAAAGAGTGGAGGACTGATTTTCTTAAAACTATTGTTGCATGTATGGAAATATTTAAGTGGAAGATGATAATTGTTGTGCTTTATGATTGTGAGAATTAATGTTTGAAAAACATTACATGTTGTATTGATGAGACTATATTGCTAAGAATTGTGAAAAGTGAAATCGTGGCTAGGTGTGGAATGAAATGAGGTAATGGAAAAATGTGATTGTTGATGTTATTGTAGAGACTTTGAAAATGAGGAACTATTTATGAAGTTATTATATAATACATGGGCATGCATGATTGAGGAATGGGGAAATTGGTATATGCCATGGATTGTGAGAATTGTTATGAGTTGAAGGTATATATGTTATTTTGTGAAATAACATTGAAGAAGGAAAATGAGAACTGTATTTATTCAATATTGTTGTCATGTTACTTGAATGGAGAAATGTTATGAGTTACGGAAAATGATTGCATTGCATATTCATTCAATTATTATTTTTTACATTTGTAAATTCTGATTGAAGATATTATTTCGTGAAAGAAAATAACGTTGTGATATGAATTATGGCAATGTGTATGGGGTAAATACGGTGGTAAGTCCAGATAAGGGGTGTAGATGATTTGATAAGTTGGCCTGAGTGTCCTTGGTGAAAGACCAAAAAACCGCGCGGATAAGTGTCGAGCCTTCCGGTTAATCCTGGTAAAAATGACAGTTTGGTAGTGCTTGTAGAGCCTACTTGTAGACACTAGCCCAGGGATTACCAGTGTCGTATTTACCACCCCTGTTGATTAAAATTGGAAGTTTTTTAAATGTGTTGAGATTGCAAGCTTTGGTTGAAAAATGGAAATCTTTAAGAAAAGCATGAAATGAAATTTCTTTAAAAGAGCATGGCATACCATTGGCATTCGAATTGTTTTGATTGAGAATTGCATAACTGTATATACTTTGTTAGAATTCTCTAATGGGCGTTATGTTCACCCCTATGGGATTTGGTGCAGGTTAAGATTTGGTGGTTCCGCCGAGCTAAGGGCGTGGATATGTTTTGATGAAGAGTAGTCTTGCTCTTCCATTTGTTGTGATATTTTTGTAAGCCAAGGGCTAATGTGTACGGGTCCGAGAGACCTTTTTGTGTAACCGAGCTATTGCCTTGGAAGATGTAAGCCCTTAGGGGCATTTTATTTGTGTTGAGAATAGATGCTTCACATGTTGTAGATTCATGTATCTCTATATCCTCGAATGTATAAACATTGATGGTATATTATGTAACGGTTAGAGTTATGACATTATTGATTGAGTGAATGTTGATTAATGTCGGTGGTTCATGTTGTATTATTTTGGGGCGTTACATTATGACTCAGAAAATTGAAATTATGCCATTCTTTTTTTAAGTTGTAAAGTGCACATGATACACACCATTTGAATGTGTGCACTATAGTGTTTCCCATTGTAAAAATATGGATTAAACACACACACACACATAATTTTCTTTTTACCTCTGTCAAGCTAAATTTTCTTTTTTTATTAATAAATGTATCGTAATATATTGAGGCCTAATAAGTTTTTAAATTTTTAGGCACCACATGTATTATTTAGTTTTTAAAATATAACAAAAAATTTAGTAGTAAATATTTTTAAAATGTGAAATTATATAAGACTAAACTTACATTGAAATTTCCTTTTAAAAGTTTTTTACTTTCAAATTAGAAATGAGTTAGAAAAGCCTAATTTTTTTTTTTGACTTTTTATTTTGAGGATTTTAAATTTTTAACATGTGTATTTACTAAAATTTAAAATTTAAAAAAAATTAAGAAATTTAGATTAATGTTTTAGAGCTATTTTAGATGCAAAATGATTATAGTTTTCTATCACACAATCCAATTTTGTAAGAATATGTTCAAAACAAAGTTTAAAAAAAACGTTTAAATTTAATTTTTATCCAAATAGATTAAACAAAAAAAAAATGACAATAATGTGTAGATAGGATTACAACCTTGTGTAGGTTTCATTATAAAAAGAAATAATCAATAAATAAATAAGTAATCAAAACAGTAATGTTTTTTGATCAGCAAAGAAAATGAACTTTATTAATGAAGCAGAAAACTATTTCAACAATAAAGGAAAAACGAGGATGAGTGCTATAGCGATCCAGGTTTTACCCCGACCTTTGTTGTGTTCCGAACTCAGGTTCCGTGGTTGTATGTTGTTGTCTTTGTCTTGTTTCCTCCCTTAAATTCTTTGAATTTGAGTTTTAGGACTTGTTGAGAGAGTTTGGAACAGGTTGGTTGTGAGTTGTTACAAATGGTTGTTGTCCAGGTTTTTGGTCTCTTCGCTCGAACGAGGCTTTTTGCGCTCAAGCAAGCCTTAGGTGTTTGTCTCTTCGCTTGAGCGAGCATTCTTGAGCTCGAGCGTGCATCTGCGTCTCTGTGAAGACCTGAAGGTTGGTATTCTTCGCTCAAGCCACACTTCTTGCACTCAAGCGAGCCCTGTGTTATTTGTTCCTTCGCTCGAGCGAGAACTCTTGCACTCGAGTGTGCGTTTGCGTTGGTGGTAGACCTGAAGCTTTGCATTGTGCGCTCGACCGACGCCTCTTGCGCTCGAGCGAGGCCTTTTGTTGTGTCTGGTCGCTCGAGAAACAACTCCTTGGGTGCAATATAAATGATGGGATTTGGAAAGTTTGGATGAAGTTAGGGTTTGAGTTTGAAATTGTGTTAGAGGGGTTTCCTACTTTGGGCTCCATATGTGTATGTGAGGTCTTGAAAATGGAAATATTTGTGTAAAAATGATGAAATTTGGCCTTAGGTGCAATATTTGAGAAAGGGGAAAATGCCCTAAGTTGAATTAAATAAATTATTTGTATAAATAATGAAATCAATGTGGAAATATGAAATTGGTTCGGGAATTATGAAATTGGGGAAATTTGTGATTAAATGGTGTAGTTGGATTGATAAGTCACTCACCTATAAAAAGTTGATAAATTATCTGTTTGATAGATTTATGTATCTGTTTAGAAATAACTGTTTTGGGCTATCGGTGGAGGATAGCCATGATTTTTGTAGAACTGCATGATGATTAGGTGAATTAAAACTAATCAATCGGATTATGTCGTTGAATATGACGATTGGATTAAAACATTGAATATATGATTTAATTGGTCATTGTATATGACAATGTGTTTTAATACATTGTATATGTATCTTTGTTTGGGAGGAGATAGGGGATGTACTCCATTGTTTGGGAGGAGATAGGGGATGGACTACATTGATAATTAAGTTGGCCGGAGTGTCCAGGGTGAAAGTCCCGAAATCTTATATATATTTGGGTGCCGGTTCCCTCGGACATAGTTCCGTAAAATGGCAAGAAATGGAAGTGTATGAATAATGTTTATGATTGAAGTGTTGATAAATGGGTTGCAGTCTCATTTTGAATTGTTTAGATGATGATGAACTATGTCAATGAATTGATTTGGATAAATAAATGCAAGTGAATAGAAATATGGATGTCAATGTTGATTGGTTATGGAAAGGGTGTAAGTTGGTTTACAAGTGTTAAACATTTATCGGATGCTAATGTTTTAGTTAATTCTCATATACTGTTTAGTATATCTCTACTGGGCTTTGGCTCACCCTACTTGGGACACCATTTTTTAGGTACAGGGGACATGCCGCCTCCAAGGTCTTAGCTTGAGTGGTTTAGGAGTTGAAGATCTTTTTCTTTTTTTTTTTCATGTAAATGTATATTCAAGCCAAGGGCTTTATATGTATAGAGCTAGGACTCTCTTTTGTTGTAATTAAGATATTGCTTGGAAAGATGTAAGCCCGTAGGGCACTCATTTTGCTATTAGAAGTTAACGTTGCATGTGATATCATTTGTAAAGAAGACTCTGATGAATGAAAATATAATATTTCTCCTATGATTATGGATTTTATGGATGGTTGGCTTATACTGTATTTTGAGGGCGTTACAAGTGCAAAAACATCATAGCGAGCCGAATCAATCCCAATTAGGTTGGCACCAATAAGACTGCCAAATCATATGCTAGCATACCATCAAGAGTTGGTGAGGAACCAACCACAAACACCCAAATCAACATCAACCAAGTAAAAGCTAACCAAAACTAATACATACCAAATAACCCAAAACTACCAAACACAACAAAACAGGACAACAACAAAATAACATCTGCAACAGACACAATAATAAAACAGGACAACAACAAAATATCAGATGCAGTAGCCCAATTAAAAGATCATTACCCACACAAAACCAGCAGCAACCCATATCAGTAGAAAATGGACATCAAAGCAAGAACATCAGTAACAACAGCCAATTGAAAGGGATCACTGCCCACACAGATCAACCACCATAGAGTATATACTCCTTTTCACCAAGTAGAACCAGCATCATTAACAAGTACACCATTAGTAGCCCATCTTCACCAACCCCAACACCAACCCAAACCCCTGAAATCGAGTTGGAAAGATTCCAATAGAACAACAGAAACAACAAAAACACCCAAGCTTACAAAAAAATCTGTAAGCTTTTAGCCCCCTAAACATTTTCTAATATGAGAAAAATTAAATAAAAAGTCAAAAATAGAATACTAGTACTCTTTGAAGTAAGCCTTCAACCAAATAGCTAATTTGATGATGATTGCCTCCTTCAGCTCCCCCATCATTGGTTGTATACCGTTGAACAAGCAATCATTTCAATACTTCCATAAAGGCCACAAGGCAACCAGAGGTAAAGCCATCCAAATTCTCCTCTCAGATTTTTTGACTCTGTTACCATCCCACCATTGTACCAACCTTTCCACTGATTCAGGAACCACCCATTGAATTCCTCACCACTGCAGCAAATCAGTCCACACCCTCCAAACTAAAGGGCATAAGATTAGCACATGTTGAACTGTTTCTAGCTCATTATTGCAGAACGCACATTGATAAGACACACTTCCATCCAAAATTCCTATCCTCTGCAGAAAATCAGATGGTTTCACCTTGTGTTTCCATGAAAGCCACCCAAAGAATTTCACTTTGGATGGGAGATAATTCACCCATACCAATTTACTAACAGTAGACTGCTCACCAGCCTCCAAATCTAATATACTTATAGAGGGTGGAAACAATATACTGACCAGATTGTGCTGCTAACAAAACTGGTTTATCCTTTTCATTCCTATTTAGTGATGGAGCCAGACATAACTCCTCTCTAAGCTTGTTGAGTTTCTCCTTCTCCCAAACAAATAAATTTCTTCTGAAGCGAATTTCCCAACCACCAGTACTATCTTGCTTTTCAACAAAAGACCTTAAAGAACCTCCTCTATCACTGGATAACCTAAACAACCTGGGAAATTTCTCTTTGAAACAACCATCACCACACTATTTATCCTGCCAAAACCTCACTTTGTTCCCATTACCCACGCTAATCTGAACATTGATTCTGAAAAAATTGAACATCATATGCCTGTGCTCTATAGCAGCTAAAATATCACTCCACAACTTTGATGCCCTCTTACTTTGGTTCAAAGTTAGAAACCATACTCCCCCATTTAGATTCTATTTACTACAGACCAGCTTCTTCCATAAAGCCTCATCTTCATTAGCAAACCTCCACCACCACTTTATCAAGAGACAATCATTAAAGTCTCTAGTTCTTCGAACCCCCAGCCCTCCTTGCATCTTGCTCTTAGGAACCTCCTTTCACTTCACCAAATGTAATTTCCTCTTCAAATCTGGTCCTCCCCATAGAAAAGCAGCCTGAATTCTTTCAATCTCCTTTGCTATTCCTGCTGGCATTTTAAATAAAGAGAGATAGTACACTGGCAAATTGGATAACCCAGCCTTGATCAAAGTCAACCTACCAGCAAATGATAAAAGCCTTCTTTTCCATCCAGTGAGCTTTAGCTTGACCTTATCAACAATTGGCTTCCAAGATTTCTTCCTACTTGGGCTAGCACTCAATGGCACCCATACTAATCAAAACAGTAATGTTAAGAATACAAAAATCAAACTAAGAATGGGATACAATCCTCTCACAAGGGATGGGTCCCACATATTGTTGTTGCTGGATAGATCATTTCATGTTTGTTCCAATTAATGAGATTGTGCCTGTTGTATTCAAGATTTGGAATTTGAACTTTGAATGATGTCTAGCCATGAAAATGATCTATGAATGAATGTGGAGATAAGGTCTATTACATTAAAAATAGTAATGACACATAATTTTCTAAGCAAATTTGATATAAAAATTTAGTTATATCTTGGCATTACTCAAAAATATAATTGCTAGTTTGTTGTGATTAAATTTTCTTAATTTGAAAAAATATCAAACAAAACCTCTTGCAATTCAGGATTTCATTTTTATTAATCTTTTGCTAAGATTATTGTTATTAGGAAAAAAAAAAAAAAACCTAAAGTTTGACATCTGTAACATTGTTTGAAATTGTTTTGATCAACAAAAAAAAAAGTGCAACCAATTGTATTAGTGAACAATGGAATATTATATAAAAAATAATACATCAATACAATCCAGAACAACAAGAAGGAACAACCAGCAACATTACCACATTGGAGAGGTTCCCAAATAGGTAGCAAAGCATAAGAGACACTGAAACAAAGAAACTCATAATTGTTTCAAATTAAACCATCAACATTAAAAACATATCAATTCTAACCTTTGAAATCCTTATCACGTGGTTTCCTCTACATCTGAATGTGAGTTTCTTTTTTCTTTTTCTTTTTTTTTTCTCTTTCAAAAGACTCATAGACAAATACACTTAACATGCACAGTCATGAATTAATTAATGAAATGCTATTATATATGACTTTGATACTATTGATAAAATATTTCAATTTGAGATTTAAAAAGAGCAAACAATTCTTTGCAAGAACCATCCTAATACATTACAATAATTGGAGGAGACGTTATTTTTAGCAAACAACCACTAATTCCATACATACATAAGGTAAAGAAATTAAAATTCATGTTCAACTTCTCATTTCTTCCTTGCATTACGATTTGGGTATCACAGATTTAAATCAAGAAAACATTCTCTCTCCACACAAGAGCAAAAAGCTTTCT
This sequence comes from Camellia sinensis, assembly GCF_055761805.1. Taxonomy (NCBI): domain Eukaryota; kingdom Viridiplantae; phylum Streptophyta; class Magnoliopsida; order Ericales; family Theaceae; genus Camellia; species Camellia sinensis. The sequence continues at coordinate 38,361,768 of NC_138961.1, read as the reverse complement.
ATTTTTGACCCTTCTCAAATCTTCTTGTGCAATACATTGGCACAACCCTCTAGTAGCATAAATGTGATGGGGACTACAATTTATTTCACAACACTAAAAAACTATCCAACAATCTTGGAAAGCACTAGAATGATACTTGTGATCTTTGGTATCTTTGCTTCCAAATCTGAAACTACAATGTGAGTGAACTTCTCATATAGTTTGTCCATGATTTCATGTCCAAACTGGTTTGAAATTATAGGCTCTGTGAAGGCCCTGGCAACTGTGGCAAACTTTTCCCCTCTAACCCATTTATCATTTTCTTGCATCTCTGGGCTATCAAGTTCAAACCCCTCCATATGATCAATTGTGAATGATCCGTTCCTCTCCACTATGTCTTTCACTTCCTCAAGTGATGGAAAATAGCTAGGTACATTGAAGGTGTCTAATTTATCTTCATCTATCAATCCCTATTATCGCGAAGGAAAGAGAGAAAATCAATAGATTGGAATAAATAAAGCAAATAATTTTAGGGTAATGCTATGCCAAATATGTATATATATATATACAAATGATGGGATAAGTATTGATTTTATCATTTTAAAGGAAAGAACGCATCAAGATGACTTATATTTTTAAAATGTTGGGGAGAAAAATTAAACAAAAAATTATTAATTTTGGACACATTGAACTCTGTTTTTCATGATCCGAAATAGTTGGAAAGCTTTAAGAATCAAACTGGTTTGAGAACCAAACTCTTAGTACGTTTTTGAGTTATGAATATTTTACCTTCAGAGGGTAAAATATGAGTCAATGTGATAACATGTTCATAATAATTTCATTTTAACTCTGATTAAAGCATAGTTTATATATATGAAATGCTTTTTGAGAGCAATGAAGAATACTCGTTTTTGTAAAATGCTAATAACTATTTCATGAAGCCAATCCCATTTTATGAGACTTAAGGCTTGGTTTGGTTTGATTTGGCTAATAACTATTTCATCTTAACTCAATTAAAGAATAGTTTATATATGTATGTAACGAATTTTGAGAATAATGACGAATGATTGAAACGAACTTTGAGAAATGAGAGATTTGGCACAAAAAATATATAACAAGCGAAATCAGACCTTTGTGGACGGCACCTAAGGGAATTTTCGATTTATAGTTTGCATGTTTTACCATTTTTAGGCCTAGAAAAATTGTGTTCTAGAGGTATGTAAGAGCTTGTGAACATCAAACGAAGACATTTAATGGTAAAGAAGTGTTAAAAATTGCAGCTACCTGTGAAACCAATTCAGCAATGGCTACGGCTAATAGTTCCCAAGTAAAGCAGCTCCCCATGTCTGAAGGATCAGAAGATAGCCTACCACGAAGTATCAACACCATACAACCATTTGGAACCACCTCTTGGGATCTAGAGTTGAGAAACATTGTGAAATCTTCATGAAATTGAGATAAGTAGGCTTCTCTTACAACAGGAGGGCTTGTCTTTGATATGTAAATCTTCCCCTTGTTTAATGCCAAGCCTTCTTTGCTTGTGAGTCCTTTTGGTGCCTTTTATTTCACCAAAGAAACCATTGAAATGGTTAGTGTGCAAGCTTATTACATGTCAAAAGCAAATGGGTCATATGAAATAAATAATACAACTTATACAAGTAGTACAATGATACTACATTAACAAAAAGAGAGTAGGATCGAACCATCATTCATTGCTTAAGAAACACATCCTAATTAAGTTGCACATGCACCAAGCCCATCATATGAAAATTCTAGACTTTATGAAATTTTCGATAAACATTGGGAAAGACATGGAGAATGACCATTTTACACGGGTTTATATTGCCCATTTTTTTGAGTCTACATATTTTGAATAATTTTCCAATTTTTTAAAAACTTTTATATGTATCCATACAACAAATACAAATAAATACATATAGTACCGTCATATAGTTAGAGTAAATATTGATCTTTCTCTAGTGGCATGACATGGTCAATGAAAATTATTCATGTGTCCATCACAATATGTGACCAACATCTAACTCCTTTGCTCATATTGTGATAGGAATTAACATAGGATAATTTGATAAGTACAAGGTTAATTACTAGTTGAAACAAATGGATGTACAAACCTGAGTAAGCCAATGAACACTGTAACAGGAATGAACTAAATGCAAGCTGTTACGAGGAAAAAGCCGGCCATGGAAAGACCCCGGTACTCCCACCACATAACAAGAAACTTCCTCACATTTGTTACCAACAACCTTAGATTGCAGGCCTTTGAAGAGGGTATTGAAATCGTTTCCAGGAAGATCATTCAAGTAAACCTGAAGTTCCAATGTTTGGCAATTCAATTCCCTGCATTTCTTTTCCATCATTCTCTTGATTGTAGAAATCACTGTGAACGTGGTTGGACCTGCTGCACAACCCAAGTCCACTGCGTTAAGAGCTTGATGAAGGTGGAAATCTTTGGAGAAGAGGGTTTCAACTGCAGTTTCTAGCACTGGCATTGTCATTGAGGTCACTGTTTGCTGCAAGAGAGAACAACTTTTGCGTTTGTTCCGGAAAAAGTTATATGAATCTGAGCACATATCACTTACGACATGTTTGATTGACAAGATTAGAGTATGAGATTAAGATTATTAATCTATGAGCCCAATAATCCTGTGTTTATTTTAAAATTTTGTTTCAAGATTATTAATCCAATGGATAATTAATCCAATAAATTTGTAGGATTATTAGTAATGGGATAGGGGTGGGATTATATATCCTGAGTTGGGACATGAAACAAAGAGACTCTTTTACCCTTGACTAAAAATTAAAAACACTTATTATTCTTATATAATTTTATATTTTAGAAGGCTAAAAATAATCTTTAAAAGTTTAAAAATATTTTTTGATATTTATTTTATCAAATTAGTTCATATTTGAAAAAATAAAAATAAAAAACAAACCAAACATGGCCTTTGTATTTTGTATTTTGTATTTTTCTTTTATTTATTAATTTATAATTTTTTTCAAAACCACGTTTATGAAGAAATTTTGATAAAGTAAAGATTGTAAAGAAACATTGATGGATGGCAAGATTGGAAAAGAAGATAAATATAGTTGTAATCGTACATTCATATGTTTTCTTATCTAATGCAAATCAAACAATGGACAATAGGATAATTTATCCTACTAATCCAATTGGATAATAAATATCATACTAATTTGATGACATTATTAATACCTTCACTATTAGTCTTGTGAATCAAACATGGCCTAAAAGTATTAAATTGTATTGTAAATTTAAACTTGTATAATGTATGTTAAATTTAAAATAAATATGGTTCACACATTTCATTATTTAAGTACTTTTTACGGTGTGAATGATAGAGTTGTTACTTATCAAACTAAAGATTCGCACATTTTTTTTCTCTTAATTTATAAATATTGGAAAAAAACAAAATTATTTATAAATATGCTTATACTTTTCAAACAATTTAGCAAATTAGTGCATTTTTTTTTTTAAATCCTATTTTCAAAATGCAATTTCAATATAAAATCGCAAGTTAAAGATATGATTTCATTGTGATATGACCATCTCAAGCATCCACTAGCATTGCATAGGGTGCCAACGTGACAGGTTGAAGATACGATTTCAATCTTGCAATGCCTTATTAAAATTATGTTTTTAAGATGCGATTTAACATGTGATTGTAATATGCACATTGTGACAAATTAGCCGAGTAATTGAATTGTAAAATTATAATACAGGTCTTGGAGTGTTGTTTTTCAATTTCACTCCAGACGATTTATTTTTAGTCTTTTAAGTACATATGAGTTTTAGAATTTGCTTGTAATTCTCTAATCGGGAGTTCTATCAATGTCGCATATGATCCATTGTAATATCTATTTTTTTGTTTATTAAATTCATTAAAAATAGACGTAAAATCACAAACAAAAATATTATAGAGTGACATGAATCAATGACTTGTCGTGTCATGCTATTATCAATGACTTGCTACATCATTCTATCTTAATGATATGAATATAATTTAAATGATTACGATTTTTAACTATCAACGACTTATTTTTATTGTCGGTGACTTATCAAGTTGTCCTATTAGTAACATGGCTACAGTTTCTATTGTAGTTAAAATTAAGGACATGTTTGTTTGGACGGATTAGATTAGGTTGGATTAGTATTTCCATGATTAATAGTCTTAGGATTACAAATTCCTTTTGATTGTGTACCATATCCTATGTTTGGATTGAGTTAGGATTATAAGGAGGGATTAACAAAATATTATCTAATCCGATGTTTGTTTGAGGGGATTGATATGGATAAAACATGACCGGAAATGGGACATCCAATATATTGACCATAATACCCTAGTATAATTATTGTAAAATTTTGCACTAGCATGTGTTATAATTTTTAAAAAGCAAATTTCGCTATTGTTGTTCTACATTCATTTCGATTCATTTGAACAAAATTTAACCTACTTTTTTTTTAATAGAAAAAATCAAAAATCATTCAACCATAAATTTATATATATATATATATATATATATATAAGCAACCGTTAAAAAAAATACACTGCTATTTTAATCATCTAACCATTGATTGCCCAAATTCAAAAAAATATTTATTGGAACAAAATTTAACCCTCACTTTTTTTTAAAATAAAAAATAAAAAATCATTCAACTATAAAATTTATATTTACACAAGCAATCATTAAAAAATATGAATTGCTATTTTAATCATTCATTGCTCAAATTCAAAAAAGTATTCATTTAACCCCCTTTTTTTTTAACAGAAAACATCAAAAATCATTTCACTATAAAATTTATATACACAAGCAACCATTAAAAAATATGCACTACTATTTTAATCATCCAACCATTCATTGCCCAAAATTCAAAAATACATTCATTTAAACAAAAATTTAACTTTTTTTTCTGGAACAAAAAATATCAAAAATCATTCAACTGTGAAATACAGCTATTTAGAAAAATAATGAAATCAGAAAATATAGAAAACGGAGCAAATATATTTATGAGAAGATGCATACAGAATACAATTATAGACATGTTGAATTAAAAGTCTAGGGTGGTAATTAATGATTACTGCCATTCATAATTGTTATAAATAATAATGTTATTGTTCTTAGATCATCTCTAGCAAAGAATATGTCAATATCATGTTCTTAGTTGCATTTTGAAATTGTTTTGGTTTTTTTTTTTTAAATATTGAAAATATTCTTAATTTTTTAAAATATTTACAAATTAAAAAAAAAAAATTGGAATTTTTTTAAATATTTCAAATATTTTTAAAATATTTAAATGAGGGTTATATATATATATATATATATATAGTCATGGTTAATTTGGCCATTTGATGAGTTAATCCAGACTTTGGATTAATTCTCCAATTTATATTCTACTCTGGGATTGAATAGTCCATCATATATGGAATACTATATCGTGATGGATTAATAGTCCATGCTTCAATTTTTTAACCAAATATCAGATTAATAATTTTATTGGACTATTAGTCCAGTCCCAAACACATTCCCACACAAACAAACATGGCCTAAAAGAATAAAGTTTGATCCACAATTATTTTAGTGAGTGGAAAAAGAAAAAAAAAAGGACCTAACAATGCAACAAAACTTCAAAACTGTTATTTGATTAACAAAATCTATAACTTCGATACAAGTTGCAAGGAATAACAATTGTTGAGTTAGCAGAAATTTTCACAGAAGTGAGAATTGGACATACCATGAACATGAAGAGTAATGCTACTATACAAATATACAAACATTATCTTACTGTGAAAGAAGAGTTTTGTGCATAACTACTTTCTCCTTCTCCCTTGTTCATGAACAACGCTTCTTTCACCTCCTTCATCATCATCATCTCTCTCTCTCTCACACAGGTTGTGTGTGGTGCCAACTGCAATGGCAATGGCAATGGCGTCTTCCTTTATTATTTGTTTTTTTTTTTCTTTTCTTTTTCTTCTCTCGAATTTGTTGCATCAGTTGTCTATTTTAGCTTATTGCAATGTGGTCGGCCATGTTGTCCTTTATGAAAGAACGAAGGATGTGTTTGCGCTTCAATTATTTAGTGCTTTTCTAGTTTTGTTCCATTCCAAAATAATAATAATAATAATAATAATAATAATAATAATAAATAAAATAAAAATCAAACTTGCTCTAGGAACACTAAGGCCTCATTTGGGAGCAGCCGGTTTAGCTAAAAAGTTATTAAAATAACTAAAAAGCCATAATTCATACAAAAAAGTCAAAAATTCTCTTTTCTCTCTACTTTTTGCACATCTTTTCATAAAAAGTCAAAAAATCATCCCAAACATACTCACTTTGCTTGGTTCCCATTTTTTAAAAACAACTTTCAAAAAATTCTACATTCTTATTTTCCGTATTTTTTTGTTTTTACTGAATTTTTTAATATTTTATGCTATTTTTTTACTTTTTAGACACATCTAACAAAAATATACCTAAAAAGTAAAAAAATTGTAAAAAAAATCTTTTAAAAATTCACTAAATACCAAAAAATATAAAAAAAAAATACAAGAATTTAGTACATTTTTATGTATTTCTTAATTTTTTAAAATATTTTTTCACAATTTTTTTGACACATTTTGAATCACTTTTTCGATTCTCTCTCTCTCTCTAAAGCGTTCCAAAACCCTAGGTTGAGAGCTTCTCACTCTAGAATACTCTCTCTCTCTCTCTACATTTTGATCTTAATTTAGTGAGACCCAATCCTTGTGCTTTCATTAAAGTGTTGGAGCTTCTCAAGACCTCCATTTTCCATCCGAATAGAAGTTGATTTCGCTACTTTTGGAGTCACCATTTGCTTGATTCATCTTCTCCTTTGAGTTCCGAAATTTGAGGTATGGATAACCTACTCCTTTCCATGAGTTTTAACATAAATATTATGTATTTTGTATAAATAGTGTTGTTTGGGAGTTTTGGAAAGTTTAGACTTTGAAATTGAAATGTATAAAAGAGGGATTTTCTATTTTTGAGATTTCAAGTGTATGAGTGGTCCCTAAAATGATGTTATTGTGTATGATTGATGACATTTAGCGTTAAGTGTAATATTTGAGAAAATGAGGAAGTAGCCTTAATTTAATGTGATTAATTAATTTGTAAAATTAATTTAGAAGATGTGAAAATGTGAAATTGAACAAGGACCGCGCTTGGGATGACCACGTAAGTAAACCACTCATTTAGGGTCCACACATGTAAAAATAATAAAACACATGTAAAAATAATAAAGCATTGAGAGAGGTTGATTTAATGTTTTGCTAATTTTTGTTTGATTGTGAGTGGGCCCATTCATCGGTGCAGCACTCGCAGCTTTGTACCACCAAGTCGTGCCATCCCTTTCAAGTCCACGTGATGATCATGTTTGGATCCACCATATGATGCTTTTATTTGTGGCCATTCATTCTCTGTTGTTTTGTTTTTGGGTGTGTATGTAATGAATTTCTTAGAAAATGTATTATATATCCAAGTAATATAATCCAAAAAAGAGGGGATGATGGTTGATGGGGCCCAATCAGAAGGTGGAGATGGGGGTGTCTGGTTCATTGCATTTTGTGTGGAGCCTGTAATATCAATTCGGTCACAAGACAATAATAACTCACCGACCAAACCAAACCAAGAGGGCAATTTTGTTTTTGAATGAGTACATATCACTGCTGTGGCAGCTGGCCTCTTTGCTATAGTTTCTGCCATACTCGCTGAAGTCTTCTTCTTCTTTCCACTAATTCAACCAGGAACAAAAAATAAAGAAAGAAAGCAACAACAAAGCTTGATAGTAGCTAGCTCCATGCCTCGACAGAAAAGTAATTTTCATAGCAAAGAGGCCAGCTACCACAGTAGAGATGTGAATAATGGCCTGAAAGCCTATCTATAGTCTGTGTGTTCGGCTACGCCTAAGTTAGGGAAAAAAAAAAAAAAAAAAAACTCCTAATTCAAATCTGACCCGGGCCCGACTTGGAGAGGAATTATTGGTTGATTTTGCGGAATTGTCACGTGATACCACAAAAGTGTTTTAATTAATAAAAAAAAATGAGACTTGTAATTTTATATTAAATGATTAAAAAATAATAGAAACATGATATATTATTATTGGTGAGTAGTACGCCACGTGACGTCCAATAACACTAAATAATTTTTTCAGCTTTTGAAACTAAAAGGGTGTGTTTGGTTTTTGTTTTCAGATAAATTTTTAATTTTTTTTTTTTTTTTTTTTTGCAAAGAGAGTTTAAAATTTTTTTTTGTTTGTTTTGTTGTATATTTTGAAAATAGTTTTGGAGTTTAAGATGATTTGATATTTTATTGAAGTTTGAGAAGATGTGTGTGAAAGAAAAAAATGATTAACAATGAAAGAGAAGAGAGAAAAAGTGACTGGTTGATGTATACGAAAAAGAAAGTGATTTTGAAAAAAAAATTCAAAAAATTTAAACCAAATAAATTTTTAAAAAAAAAATTTAAAAATTATATCTTAAACAAACTCAAACCCTCCCAAGCTAGCCTTACAATCTTGCTAGTACAATCTCGAACTTGCCCAACAAACTCATATAAACAATTATAAATATTATAAAACTGAAAAATGATTTGATTTTGATCCTGAACAATTATAAAACTCATATAAACAATTATAAATTTTGTGGGTAAATTAGGCCGATATCCTTATATTTTATCTTTTGTTTTATTTTGGTTTTTACATTTTTAATTGATTTGATTTTGATTCTTAATTTTAGATTTTACGTCAATTTGATCAAATTGATAATATCATTTTTTTTTTTGAAGAAAAATTATCACTAAATTAGTTGAGATTAACTTACTGTGTCTCATAATTTTGAGACACATGACACTTATATACATATTTTTTTTAAAAAAAATATTAAGAGTTGTAATCCATTTGACCAAATTGAAACAAAGTCAAAATTTTAAAATCAAAATCGAGCTAATTAAAATTACACCTTAATATTTAGTCATTACATCTTAAATATTAACTTAAATAAATACATTTTTCATTTTAAGTATATCTTTTTATTTAAAAAAAGTAAAATTTGGTAAATTATATATATACACATATTAATATGTACATATGTACATACAAGAAAGATTTAAAGGGTATGTATCGTATGCACCTTATAACTAAAAAAAATGACATAACTTCATACTTTATAGTCATAACTATAAAATAAAAAAATAAATAAAAAGTCATAACCAAATAATACATGAGATATACCAAAGATTTTATGAGTCATAACTAAAATAAGATCGCAACTAATGAAAAAAAATTAATCATAACTGAAAAAGAAATTTGTATAACTTAAAAGTATAATATAAGTTAAGAATACATACGAAAAGAAGTATTTATAGTAAAATTTTACATGTACATAATATATATATTAATAATCATGCTAGGGCGAGCAGGAAGAAACATTTCCAAATCCAACCCATCAAAGAAAAACTTTAAAAAATAATTCTGATCCAATTTAATGAGTTTAAATATCAATCTTAAGACTTTAAAAGAAGTATTAAAATTGACAAACACTTATAGAGAAATTATTTAATACTCTAACAACAAATTTAGTTTGTTTGGTTTGAATTTTCAGGATTCACTTTTCAGAAAATTGAAATTTTTTATTTTTCATTTTTTTCACTAAATTTTTTTAATATTCTAAGCAATTTTTTAAAAAAATTTAGATACACCTAACATAAATATACTTAAAAAGTATAATATTTGTAAAAAAGTCTTTAAAAAATTCACTAATTACCAAAAACATAAATAAAAAAAATACAAAAATTCAGTATACTTTTCGTATTCTTATGCATTTTGTTAGACATATTTGATTTTGATAATTTGTTTTTGTTTTGATTATGTTTTTGATTATTTGAAAGAATTAATTTGATTGACATATCTCAAATTATTCATATTAATCTATCCTATCATAATGTTATTTTTGAAGATCAAAATGAAATTCAATCTTGCCTGATCTAAGTTCCTTAAATCATCTTAGGTTAATTGATTATTTGATGCTCTAATTTTGTTGTTTTTTGAGTTCAAAAACATATGGTAAATCAGCCCTAAAACGATAGCAAAACAACCCAAAGCAGCAACATAAAAGCAGCAGTTCAAAGCTGCAGCAAAAGGAGAGTAGCCAACTGAGGGGGCGGTCGATCGGTCGGTTGACCGATCGGACGACTAGGCGATTAACCGGTCAGGCCAATTTTCAGCAAACTTTTTTTTCTCTGTAGGGACATCCGGGTGGACAATCGAGAGGACATTGGGCGGCTGACCTGTGGGTGGTTTCAGCTCAACTTTGCTCCGGTTGTCAAACCAGCAGTATACTCGACAACTGCGGCAGTCATCCTTGACAACCGGGACTTGACCGGACATCCGGGAGGACGTCCGGGCAGACGACCACCAAGAACAAAACTTCATCTGGTGCATCTGGGCGGACGACCACTCTGTGTTGTAACAGCTCTTTTTCAAATGTTCTTGTCATTAATCAGACCCGTCTTTCAACATCTAATCATGTATGGGAAATGCAAGTTTCCCATCTTTTTCAAATGTTCTTGTCATTAATCAGACCCATCTTTTAACCAAAATCTCACTCAATCTTCTCAACACAAGCAATAGACAATGGTCAATGAATTTCTCCTTAACAAATAGAAGTGCTCCTGCTGAAGAAAGATAGCAACAACACAAGTAAGAAAATATTTCTGATCTTTCATTAATCTCATTCTCTCTGATCATTTGAGAAGTTCTTCATCTGGTTTTCATTTTTCTCTCGAAAATTATACATTGAGTTTTATAGCTTTGAGCCCATTTACTTGTATGAGGTTTACTAATACACATACAGAGCTTCAACATTTTATATCTATCTTTGAGAAATTATCCTTGTAGCTTTCTTTGAAAACAAAAACACCTTCATTAAGTCTTGTAAGAGTGTGGTACATTCTGTGTTTTTGATTCCTTGAGAGTGATTGAAAATTACTTAAGGAGTGCAGGGTTTAGAACTTGGAAAGTCTGTGTAAAATCTGTGGAGGTTTTCTCCATTTGTAAAGAGGTTGGTGGCGCTCTTGTGAAGGTAGAAGATAGTGGAAAATCTCAAGTGAAACTTGAGGAGTGGATGTAGGCTTGGTTGAAACTGAACCACTATAAATCTGTTTGTTTCTTCTTCCCTAATCTCTTTACTTAACTGATATAACTATTTACTGTGATTAGCTGCTTACACTATTAAAGTTGTTCATTATGATTAATCATTAATTGTTATTCATCAATTTATCCTCAGTTAATCATTTGTTGTACTAATTATTTTTATTGGGGTATTATTAATTTTTATTTATAGAAATCCAATTCACCCCCTCTTGGATTGCCTTTTGGGTAATATATTTATTAATTTTTTAAAATATTTTTTTACAAATATAATTACTTTTTAAATACATCTAAGTAAGGTGCATTTAAAAAATAAAAAAAACTACTTAAAATTTTAGAAATATTCACTAAAAATAAAGAAACACAAAAAAATTAAAAAAATTAAATTTAAAAAAATTAAATCTAAAAAAACTAAAATCAAACACACTAAATAATGTTTTAAAATAATAATGATTTGTCTAAATTGTAGGACCTACTAATTTTATATTAAAATTTTAAAAGACAATTAATTAAATGTCAATGTTCAATAATTTATCTACCATGTTTTTGACAAACATAGAAATTAAATAATTTCTTGTCCATGTTGATAATTCTACTTTGGCCCGGTTTGGTAGAGCTGCGGGAAAGTGATTATAAATTATAACTTAACAGATTATAGCTTACAACTGTGAACATAAGCTGATAATCTGTTTGGTGCAGCTGTGGGATTATGGATTTAAGAAGCAGAATAGTGTTTGATAAATAAGCTGTAAAATAACTTTTTGCTGTATAATTGTCATTTTTGCCATTATGAACATAAAAATTGATAATTTTGTCATTTTCTTCACTTTAAATTTTGAAAAATTTATTTCGTTAATGGAAGTTAATATAATTAGTACCTAATTTGGCACATTTTTCCGTTACCTCATTTGTTTTTTTTTTAATTTTGATATTGAGTTCACAAGAGAAGCCTAGCTCTTACTCATAATTTCTTTAGTTATACCTCATATTGTATTTAATTATGATATTTTTTTTTCCAATTATGATTTAAAAAATTAAAATTAATTTTTTTTTAATTAAAAGATATATATGGTTCATATGTAGCGTTTCCTCGTCTTATTTATTCTTTATAACCTGAATGCTATTTGATCAAATTGGATAGACCTGTGATGAGAGCAAAATTAGTAAATAAAATAAAATAGAGAAACAACTAGAGGACATTAAAATGGATAATTGCCAAAAAAATCATCAAAACTTTTTCCTTTTTAAAGGTAACTATAAAAGAACATAACTTTGAGGCACAGCCTCAACAATTCATATAGGAACACGAAAACAATACTTCTATCAAACAAGTTTTCATGATTTTAATTTTTTTTTTCTTTTCAAAAAACAAAAAGCTATAACAAACATCCCCTAAATTTGGCAGTAGCTGAACAATACAATCAAATCTAAATTCCGTCTCTGAGTAGTCTTGAGAAAATTGTTGATGCTATTTGCTAAGCAAACCAAACATATTATCTCCATTAGTTTCTCTTTACTCCCAACAAATATGGAAGGCAGAGAAGCTGTGAGCTCTGAGTATGTTGAAGTAGGCCTTGCTAGCTCAAACTGAGACCTGAGATCCATGTCCACTATCAACCTCACTGTTTCATCACCACCACCATTGCTGTCCTTCATCAAAACATATATATATTCATAATCACCTGTAAATTCAAACACTTTGTGAACATAACACCACACACATATCAGAAATGGGTCCTTACCAAAATCCACAGAGAGAGAGAGAGAGAGAGAGAGAGAGAGAGAGAGATGAGAGAGAGAAAGAGACCTGAAGGGCGACCAATGGTAGTAGGCCAGGAAGTTCTACAGAGAGGCGCTTCAAAACCATCCCTGATAAGCCTCAGGACAATCCATGTTGATGCTAAGTCCAAAAACATGCAACACCATTAATAGGTACCAAGGTATTATATCATTGAATGTTGTTATCCAGCAAGCTAGCAGATTGGGTTATGATAACAGCACAAGTCCAAAGTAGTGGTTGGATTTCAGATTTGATAGCAACACAAGTCCAAAAACACATTGACAACCCAGTTTCTTATAAGTTTTTTCAGAGTTCTATAAGCAACTATTAAGTTTTTTTATTATACTTTTTACCTAACCTCAATCAATGAATATCACAACCCAATTTTTTATTATACTTTTTACTTAACCTTAATGAATGAATATCACAACCCAAGTCAACTCACATAATTATAAACTCTTTACTAGCAAGATTCCTATATGAAAACATAGCCAAAGTGAATAATAAAAAAAAGAACTTGCAAAATTGGCACTACAATCTAGATGCCATATATCCAAATTCCTCTATATCAAGAGACCTAAATGCCTTACTGTAAGTAAGGGTGCACTACATCCTCTAAGCTAGGTTCTCTATAAAACTCCACAGAAATAAATTACAAAGTAGTCTCCGAAAATCCTCAAACATGTCTTTAAACTTTTACTACTTGCCTAGCCAAGTGACATTACTTGAAGCAATTCTATTGCAAAAGAAATAGTATCGCTCATGTTCAGTTTCAATCTATCAAAGGTTCACTAAGCCAATTTAATTGACATATAGGCAACAATCAAAAAACAAACACAATAAACACAAATTAGAAAATATGGCCATCCACAATTGGCATTTGGCCTACTTGAAAAAAATTATAATGCTTTCCCTGTGTGAGAAAGTGTCTCAAGCTTAAGTCTCATTCAGGAAGAATTTTTTTAACCAATGTAGAGGAATTTATTTATTTATTTTAGAAAAAAAAAATGGACAGATGATACTCCAAGTTAATTTCACCAGCAAGAAATTAGGTGAATCATCAAGTTAATTGCTACTACTACTACTAGTACTTTAAAAGTAGAAATGATTGACAAAAGAAAAAGAAAAGAACATTTGAGGTATCTTTTAACATTGTAATGCATACTTACGAACTGGTTGAAATTGGAATTTGAACTTATAGCGATTCTGGTTTTCTCCCTTCATGTATTGTATTCTGAACTCGGGTTCCATGGTTGGTTGTTGAAGTGTTCATCTGGTTTCCGTCCTTAATTCTTTGTATTCAAGTTTTGGGATGTGTTGGGCAGGTTTGGAACAGGTTGGGTGTGTTTTGAAACAAATGGTTGCTGTCCAGATTTTGGTGTTTTCGCTCGAGCGAGGTTTTTGTCGCTTGAGCGAGCTTTGTGTTTTAGTTTCTTCGCTCAAGCTAGGGTTACTTTGCTTGAGCGAGCTTTGAGTGGTGTGTCTCTTCGCTCAAGCAATAGGTCTTGCACTCGAGCGTGAGTTTGCGTCTCTTTTGGACCTAAAGGTTGTCATTCTTGGCTCGAGCGAACTTTCCTGCGCTCGAGTGAGCGAGGTCTATGTTTTGGGTTTCTTCGCTTGAGCAAACGGTCCTTCGCTCGAGCATGCTTCTGGGTTGCAGACCTGAAGCCTCGCACTGTTCGCTCGAGCGACGCTTATTGCGCTCGAGCGAGGATCTTTTGTGTCGGGTCGCTTAAGCAACCACTCCTTCGCTCGAGCGAGCCTCGAGTTTATCAGTTCACAGTAGTGGGTAGAACATCACTTTTTCATCTCCATTTCTCTCCAAACCCTAGATTCGTCACACTCTCTACCTAAAACACCCCTTCTCCCTTCAAGAGCACTTGATCTAGAGGGTTTCTACCCTACTCCCTTTGTAAAAAGTGTGGAGCCGTAACAAGCCCGCGGAGGGGGGACCCTGCTGCTACAGTTCGGACTCGCGATTTTTGTTGTCGCGGTTCTTAATCTGAACCAAAGAGTCCAAATCTGGCAAATCGTTTTGAGAAACAGATTTTTGAAAAGTAGTGCCAAACATGGACTGCTTTGCCAGATACAGAGTCGCCACCTAAATATTTTTAAAATGGGGAAATTTAAAAAACCCTGACTCGGTGCCGAAGGCCACATGTCCGTCATCACCGGAGTTGTCTCGGCTCGGGAGCTTGGGTACGATCGGGGAAGGTCAGCTATGAGCACCCCCTTTCGCCCGGTCCGAAGACCGGCCTCTACTAACCATGATATCCGATTTTGAAAACGTTACGTGTTCTTAATCCTTTTATTAGCCTAGAATTACTACGTTATGCGCGCAGCAAACAAGTATAGACTAGATTGCCTAATTTGGAAAGAAACATTGCATATCCGTTTGTTTTGAAAATGCTTTAAATTTTGCTACTCGCAAGTAGGCTAAAACACGGATTTCAATGAGTTTTTCCAACTCAAACAATCCAACCTTCACCCACAGGCATTCAAGCAGTTTATCACATAAGCATTTAGCCGCATGGCAAGCATACTGTCATGTTAACATTCACACGCATGCGAGATGCTAAAGCGAAAATACTTACATTGTACTCCGTGCCAAAACAGTAAACTAGTTAGCAAACATGCGTGCCCTAGTTCATGTTAAAAATGGCTAATGCATCACATGCAAAAATGCAATCTAGGCAGGCTCGGCTAACCCTAAACATGGCATGTGAAATGCGGTCAACTACCACATATTCAATTTGTGAATTGATGTACAAATGCAGTTAGCATGATGTGCCGAGCCTGATGCATGTCAACAAATGCATGAATGCACGCATGCATAGCATAAGGTATGCTAAAATAAATGTGCCCTAATCTACCATCATAAGCAGGTAAATAAAAGGGAAGAAAGAAGTGGGGTTGGAAGACATACACACCACCCACACACACTTATTACAGATTTGCCCTCACTCGGAGGGACCAAATAAATATTACAAATTAATTAACTACGCAAGCTAATTAATATTACAAATTAATTAATTTAATTAACAAATTAAATTAAGCTAAGAAAACAGATAAACCGCCTCGGGAAACGCGCCGCCATGCGTAGGCTGCCTCTGTTTTCCTTCCTTCACTCCTCTGGAGGCTGTCAAAACCTCAGGACTGCATCCCTGGACACTGGGGAGTGCCACCGGCTGAGTGGAATTACCACCGGCACTGGTGTGTGGCCATCGGCACAAAATGGAGCTGTCGGCAGAGAAATGATTGCTGGCCGGCACCTTACACTGCCGGTCGGCAGAATGTTCCTGCAGAATCTGCAAATGACAGCAACAGAGGGCAAGGCAAAGCATGGCAGCACAATTCAAGGCATATATGCACCAACCATGTCCCTTATCATGATAATGACTCAAAGGGGCATGTGCCTCGATTCTCGGACCACCAATCACGCATTTCTATGCATGATGGCCCAAAGAACCGAGTATGCAACTTTGATTTCAAATGAAATGCAAACCAAATCAAACCAAAGTCCTAATCCCTATCACCAAATCAAGGGGCAAGGAATGCATGCAAAATGCAATGCAACCTAAGCATACAAGCTAAGGATGCAACATGGCATGGGGACTAACCTATGCAAGCATACAAGCATACATATGGCGATGCAAATGGGTGCGAAGATGGACTTAAACATGAATTAGGCAACTCTAAATAGGCCTAAAACAGTAGCCATAATGCTATAATGAAGGACCAAATATACATGCACACATGCACCTAATTGAGGGGCCAACACTTAAGCACAAATTGAACAACCCTCAAACACATTTGAAAGGGAGAATCATGGACTAATTAACATGCAACATAAGCATTGAAATCATGCTAAAACATGGGGCCAAACCAAGCAATACATCAAGCCAAATATACAATAAATAGCCCAAGTGTTCAAAGCAAGCCAATGAGGCATTGAACTACACTTAGTAAGACCAAACATGGCATGAACTCATTGACCAAAAACAGAGTTTTGGGACATTAATACAAGGCCTAAGGACCACTTAGATGGCATCCAAATGACTCAAAAAACAAAGGCATGCATAATGGTCAAAACATGGAGCATTGCTACACAAGCTTCCAAAGCATTAAAGAGGCATGCAAGGCAATCAAACAAGCATGGAAATGGGACTGAAATAACATGTGGGGGGACCCCAAATCACCAAATCGATGCAAAGATGTCATGCTACACATGCACATACTCAAGGCCAACAAGCCCAAATACAAAGGAGCTATATCAAGCATGCCAAAATCAACTCAAACAACCTAGGACAGACCTAGAACATGGCAAAACATGCACAAAATCTTCACAAGACTAAGCCTAAAACATG
Organism: Camellia sinensis; assembly: GCF_055761805.1. Lineage (NCBI taxonomy): Eukaryota > Viridiplantae > Streptophyta > Magnoliopsida > Ericales > Theaceae > Camellia > Camellia sinensis. The sequence goes on along the minus strand of NC_138961.1, from coordinate 38,344,445 downwards.
CTCCCACAAAGGCTAACAACCTAAGACATGTTAAGGCATAACAAGGCATTACAAGGCAACTATGCTAAGCATGCATGGAGTGCCAAAACCAACTTAAAATCATGTTATATTATGGATATATAAGCATGAAAAATAGCCTAAACATGCTCAACACACACTCAAGCATATTGCTTTCTTAAGAAGCCAAAACATGCCCTTTTCAAGGACAACAAGGAGAGGGGGTGGGTGGCCCTCTCCTTCTTGGGACTTCAAGGCATCACCTTCACCACTGAAATCCCTCAAGATTTCAGTGGTGAAGAGACCCCAACACCAAAATCCCGGAGCTAGCACAAAATGGCTCAAAATGAGGCCTTTCAAGGCCTAAGGGGGGTCAACCACCTTCAAACAATAAAACACTCTTAATAAACAATAAAGAGGGCCTAAAAAACAGAACTTTTTTATGTTATACAATAAGCACAAAAACAGCTCTAAGACAGGTGGAAAATCAATGCAAAAATGGGGAATAAAGGTATAAGTTTCTTACCCTTGTAGTCCTCTTCAACAATGGTGCTCCAATGGCCTTCCTTAGCTTGAATCCAACACCAAAACTTCAAAACCACTCCCTTAGAACCTCAAGAGCCAAAGGAAGGTGAAACACTATGTGTTTGTGTGCAATAGTAAGACACAAGTGCACTAAAACACACACAAGAGGGAAAAAGAGAGAGATAAGGTGTAGCAAACCCTAACCCTAGAACTCAAACCCTAACAATGGCTGTCTAAGCTCTCAAAATATCCTAAGAATCTCTCTCCCTCAAGCCAAGAGCTCTCCTCTCTCTATGTCACTTCTTGTCTTGTAAAGCTTACAAGACAAGCTTCATAAGAGGGAGATCCCTCCATACACGTGTATGGAGGGAAGCAAAAGTAAGACAGCTGTCTTAAAATATCTGCTAAAGCAGATGCACAGTAATCGGCCGGCCAAAAATGCCATCTTGGCCAAAAAGAGTGCCGGCCGGCACTAAAAAGTGCTGACCGGTAACAAATAGTGCCGGCCGGCAATATACATTGCCGGTGGCAGCAAAAACCAGCCGGTGGCCTCTAGCCACTGCCGGTGATGGGTGGGGATGGTCCACAAGCCCTACCCTACCCTTCCAAGGCAAAACACAAGTGTTTGGTGCAAAACCAGACACTAAACGGTCGAGTTCGGAGATCCTGAGGCAAGGCACGCGTAGCCGAGACCTCCGGGAACTCCAAACGAACACAAACATGGATAATCACCGAGTGTTCAAACGGTGACGTCCAAGTCTTGAGGACGGTCAAAAATGGGGTGTCTACAGGAGCTTTGCGTGGGCTTCGTTTTGATCTGAAAATCTTGGGATTTAGAGCATCTTGAGTTTCCTCCTTCATCTCCTTTGAGTCTCTCCATTTGAGGTAGGGATTTCTTGAGTTATATATATATGTTTTGCTACCTAAATATTGATCTTAAAAGTGTTTGAGATTATTGTGTTGAGTTTGATTTTGCTCCAAATGTAAAGAGAGTTTTGAAAATAGGGGTTTAAATATCAACCCTTCTACTAACCCTAGAGGGTTTCCACTTTTTTTAACTCAAGGAGTATGATTTGGGTGGGTTTCACCATGAAATGGGTAATGTGGGGTTTTTGATGAAAACCCTAGAGATTGGGGATTTTTGGAAAAATGTGGAAATATTCTCGGAACCTTCCTTTCTTTTGATAAAAAGATGAGTGAGCCTTGACTTCACAATGTGCTTTGCAAATATGGAAAATTCTTGGCATAGTGAAATGGGTGTTTTGCTTTAAAAACTATTGTTGAGTAAATGATAATATATAGTTGTGGAATGACAAATGTTGTGCACCATGGATAATGATTGTAGCTATGTATTAATGGCTCATGGGGATCTTGTAAAAGAACAGTGAAGAGGGGAAATGGAAATTGTGAATGTTGACATTAGTGTGGAGGCATTGAAAACGGAGAAATGTTATGAGATATTATGTATTGCATCATGTTCTCATTTGATTTATCACCATTGTTACACATATTGAAATGAATTGGAAAAAAGTTTACTTTCAAAAGGATTATGTTGTAATGAGAATTATGAAATTGTGAATGGGATAAATACGTGGTAAGTCTGGATAGGGGGTGTAGTTGAATTTGATAAGTTGGCCTGATTGTCCAAGATGAGAGACCCGAAAGCCGCGCGGATAGGTGTCGAGTTTTCCGGTTAATACCGGTAAAAATGACAGCTTGGTAGTACTCGTAGAGTCTACTTGTAGACACCAACCTAGGGATTACCAGTGTCGTATTTACCGCCCCTGTTGATTAATGATTGGAAATTTTGGGAAAAATGTTGAGATTGCAAATGATTGTTGGAAAGATAAAAAATTTTAAATGTGCACGAAATGGACTTTCTCATAAGGATGCATGGCATGGCATTAACAATTGCATTTGTTTTAAAGAGTATACATAACTGTATATACTTTGTAAGAATTCTCTACTGGGCTTTATGCTCACCCCTATGGGATTTGGTGCAGGTAAATATGTGGTGATCCCGCCGAATTGAGGGCGTGGATATTTTGGGAAGAGTACATAGCTCTTTTATTTTGTGTAATTCTTTTGAGCCTAGGGCTAATGTGTCTGGGTTACAGAAACCATTTTTGTGTAACCAGGCTCATGCCTTGGAAGATGTAAGCCCTTAAGGGCATTGTATTGTTTTGAGGATGGACACTTTACATGCTATAGATTCATATCTTTGTATTGATGAATGTATACCCGCATGTAAAACCTTTGTAAAGACTCATTATTAATTATGCAAAGATGGGCAGATTATTTTTATTGTTGGATAAATGTTGATTATTTGTGGGTAGTTCATGTTAAATTATTTCGGGGTGTTACAACTTGGTATCAGAGCTACCGGGTTTGAATACTTGGAGCTCGCGGGAAGTGGTCATTATACCACAATGGGTTCATTTCGCCTGATTAGGAAATGTCTTGCTTCTTTGTGATTATGTGATAGCATGCTTATGTGACTTTGTGGGTAAGGGATTAGACTTTTGGGATGTTGTTTGAGTCTATTAGATTCCTTGAAGTCTTTCTACTAAGAATTCTTGGTTTCTCATGGGACAAATTTCATCACTGAAGGATAATTTGTATGTGTTTATGTGACAAAGGTGCTTATGTGGGGTGAATTAAATTGTTTGTGCGATATGTGCATGTAATTGTTATACTTTAACGTGTGAGGCAAGTTGCGAGCACATTTGGAATTATGTGCTAAATTATCTATCTTGTTCTTTAATTAGGATGTCAGGAAAGGTTCGAACTCGAGGTGGTAGGGGTGGAAGGCGAGGTCGAGGTTACCGGGGTGTATTTGAGGTGCTGGTCCAAGAGGTCCCGGTACAAGGAGAGGGTTTAGGCCAAGCTGACATGGCCGAACAAGTGGGGTAAGCGGAGGTGCCGAGGCAAGCCGGCCAAGCCGCAATGGGGGCTCTAGCCCGGGAGATGGCTGGGGCATTGAGGGAGTCCATGAACATACTGAGGATGGAGACCCAAGCGAGGGAGGATGTCGCTGAGACTAGAGCTAGCTTCCTCATGAGGGAGTTTTTAAGGGCCAAGTCGGATGAATTCTATGGCGACCCCGATCCAAAGAAAGCAGACGAGTGGTTAGAACAAATCGCGAAGACCTTTGATATGCTCCATATAGAGGATGGGGAGTTGAGGGTGACCGTTGCTAGTTATTACCTCAAGGGTGACGCCGACTAATGGTGGAAGTATGCAAAGGGCCGGATAGCACTAACATGGGAGGCATTTGTGACGGCCTTCCAAGACAAGTACTTACCTCCCACGGCTAGGGAGAGGTTGAGGCAAGAATTCAAGGACCTTAAGCAATTGAATATGTCCGTGGCCGAATTCGAAGCGGCCTTTTCTAGCTTGTCCCGGTTTGCACCGGAGTTAGTAGCGACGGAGGAGCGCCGTTGCTTTGAGTTTGAGCAGAGGTTGAGGACAAAGATTTTGTTCAAGGTTGCCGGGAACATGATCTGAGAGTATGATCGCCTTGTGGAGACGGCCGCACATGTGGAGATTACGGTAGAGGCCGAGGAGGAAAGGCTTCGGAATTCGAGGTCTAGGGGCCAAGGGTCACAGGGGGACTTTAGGCCTAACAAGAAGAGCAGGAGCACTTTTTCATCCCAATCCCAGCCGCAGCAGTCTAGATCCACTTTCCCCTTACCTAGTGCGGGCTCGGGGAAGGGTACATCGAGTGGATTTTCTTGCTTCAAATGTGGCCAACCGAGTCACAAGGCCTTTGCATGTCCGCAGGAGGGTGGAGGACAGCAGATGTTGCCACCACCGCCTAATCGATCTCAGAGTCAGTCTCAGAGTAGGCGTCAGGGGCCTACTTACTTCCAGTGTGGTCAGTCGGGGCATATGAAGAGAGCATGCCCGTAGTTGGGAGGCGTATCTGGTGCATCAAGGTCTAGGCAGACACAGAGCCACCAGCAGGCTCACTCAGCTCAGGCTTCGAGAGTTCATCAGGGAGCCACTTCAACTCAGTCAGTACAGGAGGCCAATACTCCGAGGGAGGAGCAAGGGGTTGACCAGAGGCCACAGGGACGCGTGTATGCTATTACAACTTCAGAGCAGTTGCCAGGACCTTCGATTGTGAGAGGTATATTTATTGTGTGTAATTCTTTGGCCAGTGTGTTGATAGATACGGGTGCATCTCATTCATTCATATCTGCTGCATTCGCATCTGCATTGGGGTTAGAAGTGGTGCCGTTAGCGTCTCCACTCAGAGTTGAGTCACCAGTTGGGGGTACAGTTGACCTAGACCGGGGATGTCGTGGTTGTGAGATAGAGGTTGCCGGGCGTAGGTTCCCATTTTCTTTTGTGTTGCTAGACATGTCCAGTTTCGATGTCATTCTAGGCATGGATTGGTTGACTTCGTATCGGGCAATGATTGATTGTTTTGGTCGGAGGGTCACAGTGTGCACGTGGAGTAGGGATTGTTTTTACTTTCTGGGGGACAAGAGTGATCGGGCCCTATCGTAGGTATTTGATCCTAATAGTAGAAATGAGCTTAGCGGTCTTTTAGCTACACTCTTGGATAGTGAGAGTGACGGGATTCGAGTTGAGTTGCCAAGGGTAGTACGTGAATACCTAGAGGTGTTTCCTGAGGACCTTGCTAGTTTGCCACCCCACTGGGAGGTTGAGTTTACTATCGACTTAGTGCCAGGAACGGCACCAATTTCTATAGCACCGTATAGATTTGCACCCGCGGAGTTGCATGAGTTGAAGATTCAACTCCAAGAGTTTTTAGACAAGGGCTTCATTCGCCCTAGTACGTCACCTTGGGGAGCGCCGGCCCTCCTTGCGAAGAAGAAGGATGGGTCGTTGCGGTTGTGTATCGATTACTGCAAGTTAAACCGAGTGACTGTTAAGAACAAATACCCTTTGCCCAGAATAGATGACTTGTTTGATCAACTTAGAGGGTCTTGTTGCTTCTCCAAAATAGACTTGAGATCGGGGTACCATCGTTTCAGAGTCCGGGAGGAGGACATCCAGAAAACGGCCTTTCGTACGCGTTATGGCCACTTCGAATTCCTAGTAATGCCCTTCGGTTTGACTAACGCACCGGCTTCTTTCATGGATTTGATGAACCGATTATTTAGGGAGTACTTTGATCATTTTGTGGTCGTCTTCGTGGACGACATCCTAATTTATTCGATCTTCAGGGAGGAACATGAGGCTCATTTGTGAATAGTGCTTGACTTGCTTAGGGAGCATCAGTTGTTTGCCAAATTTGAGAAGTGTGAGTTTTGGCTCACCGAGGTGAAGTTTTTGGGCCACGTTGTGTCAAGAGAGGAAGTAACAGTAGATTCCTCGAAGATAGATTCTGTACAAGATTGGGAGCAACCTAAGAATGTCTTTGAGATTCGGAGTTTCTTGGGATTGACGGGGTATTATCGTCGATTTGTAAGAGATTTCTCTAGATTAGCGGCGCCTTTGACTAGAATGACTAGAAAGGGGGTTAAATTTGTGTGGAGTGAGGCTTGTAAGAAGTCCTTTCAGGAGCTAAAAACTAGATTGACCACGGCACCAGTGTTGATCATTCCAGAGAGAGGTTTGGGGTATACCGTCTTTTGTGATGCATCTTGGGATGGGCTTCGTTGTGTTTTGATGCAAGAGGGAAAGGTAGTAGCGTATGGCTCCCGACAATTGAAAACTCATGAGAAGAATTATCCTACCCACGACTTAGAGCTAGCCGCAGTAGTGTTTGCCTTACAGATCTGGAGGCATTATTTATACGGTGAGAAGTTTGAAGTTTTATCCAACCATAAGAGCCTGAAATATTTGTTCTCCCAGAACGATTTGAATCTAAGGCAACGTAGATGGATGGATTTTTTGGAAGACTATGATTTTGAGTTACACTATCATCTGGGGAAGGCCAATGTGGTGGTCGATGCCTTAAGCCGAAAAACTGTGAGTAGTTTGGCGAGTGTGGCCATTCGGGAGTGGAGTATGTTGGGTGAAGTCGGTAAGTTTGGGTTGCAATTGGCTGAGTCCGAAGAAAGTGCTACATTGTTTTCGTTGAGTGCTCAACCCGTTTGATCAATAGAGTTGTAGAGGCACAACAGGGAGACCACGAAGTGGAGTTAATTCGGGAGAGAATCTCCAATGGGAAGGAGGAGAAAGGTTTGAACATTCACTCGAATCAGAGTGTACGTTACCTAGATCGTTTGTTTGTACTGGAATCTTGTAGAGAGGAAGTGCTTTAGGAGTTCCACCATTTACGCCTTGCAGTACACTCGGGAGGCACCAAAATATATCGAGACCTTAGCCGTTAGTTTTGGTGGAGGGGCAAGAAGTGGGATGTCGCATCCTTCGTGTCGAAATGCCTTACTTGTTAACAAGTCAAGGCCGAGCACCAGAGACTAGCGGGTTTGCTACAACCCTTACCTATAGCCGAATGGAAATGGGAGCACGTGACCATGGACTTCGTAGTTGGGCTTCCTAGAGTGCAGCGGTGCAATGATGCCATTTGGGTGATTATTGATAGGCTGACTAAGTCCACACACTTTATTCCTATGCGAACTAGCGACTCAGTTGAGCACTTGGCAGAATTGTATGTTAGGGAGATAGTTCAACTTCATGGGGTTCCAGTAACCATTGTATCAGATAGAGACCCTCGTTTCAATGCCCGGTTGTGGCAAAGCCTTCAAGAGGCATTGGGAACCAAGTTGACATTTAGCACCGCTTATCACCCCCAAACCGATAGGCAATCGGAACGTACAATACAGATTTTGGAGGATATGCTTAGAGCTTGTGTCCTAGATTTCAAGGGGTCTTGGGAGAGGCACTTACCGTTGATTGGGTTTGCTTACAACAATAGCTATCAAGCTAGTATCGAGATGGCACCGTTTGAGGCCTTGTATGGCTGACCTTGTAGGTCACCCGTTTGTTGGGCTGAGGTAGGAGATGCACCGTTGTTGGGACCAGAGATTGTTAGGGAGACTACCGAGAAAGTTGCTTTCATTCAGAAAAGATTAGCTATGGCCCAAAGCCGACAGAAGAGTTACGCCGATAAGAGGAGGCGACCCTTATCCTTTGAGGTAGGTGATCATGTATTCCTTAAAATCTCACCTAGGCAGGGTTTGATGCGGTTTAGCAAAAGTGGGAAATTGTCTCCGAGGTTCATTGGGCCTTTTGAGATACTGGAGAGAATCGGGGAAGTGGCATATCGGTTCGCTTTACCGCCACAACTTGCGGGGGTTCACAATGTGTTTCATGTGCCAATGCTTAGGAAGTACGAACCCGACCCTTCTCACGTGTTAGATTGGGTTAATTTGGAGGTAGATGAGGATGCCTCCTACAAGGAGAGACCGGTGCGGGTCATAGATAGACGGGACCAAGTTTTGCGAGGCAAGACAATCCCTTTGGTGAAAGTTTTATGGAAACATCATGGAGCGGAAGAAGCCACTTAGGAAAGTGAGTTGGAAGTCCGAGAGAAATATTCGGACTTGTTTATTAATGTTTAACCATGTATTGGACATTTTGTTTTATTGATGAATTCTAGGAACATTGTATATGTTTGAATTATGGAAATGTTGTAAATGTTGAGATGTGTTTCGGAAACACGAGTTGAACCTAAACATTGCATATGTTATTTGAGTTTCGAAAATATAAATTGTTGTAAACATTGAATATGCTTTGAAAAAGCATGAGTTATATTGCTTATGGTCCCCTTGGGAGGAGATGAAATGACCGGTAATGGGTCAAGATGGTGAACGTTGAATTATAATCTTGTTGAAAATTAAATACAAATAATTTTCAAACTTGCATGTCGAATTTCGGGGACGAAATTCTTTAAGGGGGGGAGGTTATAGTGATTCCGGTTTTCCCCCTTCATGTATTGTATTCTGAACTCGGGTTCCATGGTTGGTTATTGAAGTGTTCATCTTGTTTCCGTCCTTAATTCTTTGTATTCGAGTTTTGGGATGTGTTGGGCAGGTTTGAAACAGGTTGGGTGTGTTTTAAAACAAATGGTTGCTGTCCAGATTTTGGTGTCTTCGCTCGAGCGAGGTTTTTCTCGCTCGAGTGACCTTTGTGTTTTAGTTCCTTCGCTCGAGCGAGCTTTGAGTGGTGTGTCTCTTCGCTCGACCGATAGGTCTTGCGCTCGAGCATGCGTCTGCATCTTTTTTGGACCTGAAGGTTGTCATTCTTGGCTCAAGCGAACTTTCCTTCGCTCGAGTGAGCGAGGTCTATGTTTTGGGTTTCTTCGCTCGAGCAAACGGTCCTTCGCTCGAGCGTGCTTCTGGGTTGCAGATCTGAAGCTTCGCATTGTTCGCTCGAGCGACGCTTATTGCGCTCGAGCGAGGATCTTTTGTGTCGGGTCGCTTGAGCAACCACTCCTTCGCTCGAGCGAGCCTTGAGTTTATCAGTTCACAACAGTGGGTAGAACATCACTTTTTCATCTCCATTTCTCTCCAAACCCTAGATTCGGCACACTCTCTATCTAAAACACCCCTTCTCCCTTCAAGAGCACTTGATCTAGAGGGTTTCTACCCTACTCCCTTTGTAAAAAGTGTGGAGCTTTGCGTGGGCTTCGTTTTGTTCTGAAAATCTTGGGATTTAGAGCATCTTGAGTTTCCTCCTTCATCTCCTTTGAGTCTCTCCATTTGAGGTAGGGATTTCTTGAGTTATATATATATATATATGTTTTGCTACCTAAATATTGATCTTAAAAGTGTTTGAGATTATTGTGTTGAGTTTGATTTTGCTCCAAATGTAAAGAGAGTTTTGAAAATAGGGGTTTAAATATCAACCCTTTTGCTAACCCTAGAGGGTTTCCACTTTTTTTAACTCAAGGAGTATGATTTGGGTGGGTTTCACCATGAAATGGGTAATGTGGGGTTTTTGATGAAAACCCTAGAGATTGGGGATTTTTGGAAAAATGTGGAAATATTCTCGGAACCTTCTTTTCTTTTGATAAAAAGATGAGTGAGCCTTGACTTCACAATGTGCTTTGCAAATATGGAAAATTCTTGGCATATTGAAATGGGTGTTTTGCTTTAAAAACTATTGTTAAGTAAATGATAATATATAGTTGTGGAATGACAAATGTTGTGCACCATGGATAATGATTGTAGCTATGTATTAATGGCTCATGGGGATCTTGCAAAAGAACAGTGAAGAGGGGAAATGGAAATTGTGAATGTTGACATTAGTGTGGAGGCATTGAAAATGGAGAAATGTTATGAGATATTATGTATTGCATCATGTTCTCATTTGATTTATCACCATTGTTACACATATTGAAATGAATTGGAAAAAAGTTTACTTTCAAAAGGATTATGTTGTAATGAGAATTATGAAATTGTGAATGGGGTAAATACGTGATAAGTCTGGATAGGGGGTGTAGTTGAATTTGATAAGTTGGCCTGAGTGTCCAAGGTGAGAGATCGAAAAGCCGCGCCGATAGGTGTCGTGTTTTCCGATTAATACCGGTAAAAATGACAGTTTGGTAGTACTCGTAGAGTCTACTTGTAGACACCAACCTAGGGATTACCAGTGTCGTATTTACCGCCCCTGTTGATTAATGATTGGAAATTTTGGGAAAAATGTTGAGATTGCAAATGATTGTTGGAAAGATAAAAACTTTTAAATGTGCACGAAATGGACTTTCTCATAAGGATGCATGGCATGGCATTAACAATTGCATTTGTTTTAAAGAGTATGCATAACTGTATATACTTTGTAAGAATTCTCTACTAGGCTTTGTGCTCACCCTTATGGGATTTGGTGCAGGTAAAGATGTGGTGATCCCGCCGAACTGAGGGCGTGGATATTTTGAGAAAAGTACATAGCTCTTTTACTTTGTGTAATTCTTTTAAGCCTAGGGCTAATGTGTATGGGCTGCAGAAACCATTTTTGTGTAACCAGGCTCATGCCTTGGAAGATGTAAGCCCTTAAGGGCATTGTATTGTTTTGAGGATGGATGCTTTGCATGCTATAGATTCATGTTTTTGTATTGATGAATGTATACCCGCATGTAAAACCTTTGTAAAGACTCATTATCAATTATGTAAAGATGGTCAAATTATTGTTACTGTTGGATAAATGTTGATTATTTGTGGGTAGTTCATGTTGAATTATTTTAGGGTGTTACAAAACTCTACAAATAATCTATTAATTCAACTAATACAAAAATTTCACATTTGAACTCTTTTAAACCATTCCACATAGTTATGAGCGCAATCCACAACAATTTTTTAATTCAAACCCTTTACTTTAACAGAAAGGTATGGAGTTCTCGAACACTGCATTTCCTTTGTTCCAAAAAGGCCAGTCAACCAAAAGTGGAGAAGATTTGTCATAGATATTCCCTACTATATGAATCCACATGATCCTATCATGAGTAACAGAATAGAATGAAAATTCAAATTCCAAATCCCCAACCCCTGGTGAGCCCATGCCCCCTTGTTAGGCATTAGTGAAGTCAACTGAAACCATAAAAATTATAGTTATGCAATATAAATGGTGAAAATGGGCAATAAAAAGCATCATGTGAATAATTTGAACTGGCTAATTAAATAGATTAATCCACTTGGTTAATTTTAATTGCTAATTTGTTTAAGAGTTTGGCCTATTCACCCCCCTCTAGGCACAAGCATAACTGTTTCTGCAATTTTAGCGAATAACACTACAAGCGTAAATATATGTATATAGCATACAGAAAAACTAATGAGCATGTATGGCAAATAATTTTTAGCATTAACCCACAAATATATTCCTTGCAGTCCACAAAGTCAACCAGAGTTGAACAACCAATTAAACTAACATGATTCAAAGGTTAGTGTAGTTTTAAAAAATTGTCATTTTTGGATCTTTTTTCTTTGAAATTTGAGTTTGTAAAGTAGATTTTGCCCAACATATACAGAAACAAAACAATTATAAGAGCTCAGTCTGTCACAAGGAACCAAATTTATGCATTTAAAATTGAAAAACATCTAAGGATTAAATAAATAAATAACAGGTTTTCAACCGTAATCAGAGAGTGAAGAAGAGAGAGAGGCATTTTCAACCCTAATCACAGAGTGAAGAAGAGGGACATTTCACAGTAATTAGAGAGAGAAATCTTATATATATATATATATATATATATGTATTGTATATAACTTCTCAGTCATGAAATCAACCCTAATCAATGTCCATATACATATATATATATATATGTGTTTGTACATATCACAGTCATGAAATGTTACCTTTTCGATGCAGATGAACAGAAAACTTGGGACGACTGTTCTTGGAGAGGTAGACGATGTTCTACAAGCAGCGATCTACTGCGATCAAGAAGCGGACGACTGTTCTTCTTGGTCGCTAGAGAGGAGAGGAGATGAAGAGAGAAGACTGTGAGAAGCGAGAGTGTGTTTAGGGCAACAGAGATAACGGGTATATATAATGGTAGTTCATAAATATTGAAGTTTGGGAGGGACATTTATGTCATTTAACCCCCCAATCCTAGCCGCGTGCTTAAGTCAAAATCCTTAAGCACCCCATCACCAACTTTTGATATAAGTTGAAAAGTAGCTTAGTTTAAGCTATAAGTTGGTAACTTAAGCTGTACCAAACACACTATTTTAACTTAAATTAAGTTAAAAACTGAAATAATCAGCTTATAAGCCCTACCAAACAGGCCTTTTGTTTGGTGATCAAAAGGTCAAAAAGATTAAAAGATTAAAAGATTTTTCGACCGCCACCATGTGTATTGACAGCTGTAAAAGAAAAAGCTGCAACATTCAAATCAACGAGAATCATGCAGTTTTGTTTGTAGATCAAAATCGTCAAAAAGATAAAAGAGTAAGACCCAGTTTGGTTTTCTTATTCGGCTAAATAATTATATATAGACAAAAAAATAATAATAATTAAAAAAATTAAAAAATTTAAAAGTCAAACAAAAAAAAAATTGGCACTCACAAGTAAAAAGTCAAAAAAGTCAAGCAAAAAAATTAAAAAGTCAACTAAAAAAGTCATTGCCAAATGAACCCTAAATTATAGCATATGCATAAGTCTTAGCAAATTTCAAGTCAAATTATAATCTAAAATCTACTTGTTGTAGAGACCCTAAGTTTTTTGTAATTACAGTTGAAACTCTGAGCCTTAGGTTAATAGCATTTTAGCCCTAGTTCTGTAAAAGTCTACGTAAGGGCCCAAATAAAGAATAATTTTTCCGTGTATTACCAAATTTGGAAATACCCTAGAACTTAGTTTTATTTATTTTACCTCCTAATTTCTAAATTAACTCACACATTTTATTTTTATTTCTATTTTTTTTGTTTTGTTGTTCTTTCCTTTATTGTTTATTTGATTAGGATACTATTATTTATTTGAATATGTACATAGTTTTAAATATATATATATATATATATAATATTTTGGTGAAAAATTTGGTTGGATAACAACAAACAAAAAAATAAAAAAATAAAAAATATTTAGATATTTAGCTTTCCTTAGTCATTAAGCTAGGATCCCTTATGCTCTATAAATTGAGAGCTTGTCCCAAATTCACTCTCACGTTTTCAGCAGCCCAAGGAGAGGGTGAGAGAGGGAGAGTTGGCTTAAGAGAAGTAGAGAAGTAAGAAGAAGAGAAAAAAAAGAAGAGAAAAAGAAGGAATCAAAGGTGATTCAAGAAGGTGAAGGTAAGAACATACCTCTCCCTTATCCACCCCAATCCTTTCACCATCTCATGCTATTTTCTAATATGCCGCTTGTGTTACAAATTAATGGTAAATAGGGTTTTTGGTGTATGTGAAAGTGTGGGTATGATATAGTGTCATTTGTCTTGCAAATTTGTAAAATTAGGCACTACTGCAGCTTCTCTAATTTAAAAAAAATATATCAAATCTATATAATTCTCAAATCTGAATTTATTGTAGGATATTTTGTGTGTTTAGAGCTTTTGATAATTTTATGAGCTCCTAATTGTGTGTTTTCAGGGCTTGGATAATTTGTTCGAAAATCTGGTCCTGAGTCTCTAAAAAACAGTTCACTTTTAGCAATTTTATAAAATTCTAGAAAAATCATCTCGTGTTGTTTCTTCTGTCAAAATTTATAACTCTGAGTCCTCTTTCCAACAGATTTTATTTGAGTGAAAACCATCGGGTAGATTGAGAGAAAAGCTAGTTTTCCCAAAGGGTGACAAATCTGGACAGGTTTTCGAATATAGTTTGTAGATGAATTTTTGGAGATGCTGTGCAACTTCTGAAAATTGGAACTGAAACTAGACAGATTGAATATTGTTTCTGTGCAATTTCAGCCCCTAATTTGACCTAGAAGTATTTTTACTAAAGCATTCTTGTTAGCCCTGCAGAACTGAACAATGCTGGAAATTGTGTTCTATTATGTTATTTGTCTATAAGTGTTTCAAAGCATTCCTAACGTTGTTTTGTTGCCTTACTATACTTATGTATGATGATCATGGACTATATTTCCTCTCGTATGTTTTTCTCATACTCTTTTATATGATCGAGTTACCGAATGTGACTAACTTACTTAGCAAAAGATCTAATAAACGGGAACTGATAAGGGTTGGCAATGGGTGACATTCATCTTAGTGTTTTAGAACAATTTTATACATATGAACGACATGAATTATGATGGGATTAATACAAAATGAGTTAAGTCTTGCGTAAGCAGTTTAAGCGAGCCCCTAGGTTGACCCGAATGTATTCAGACTCTATGCAGTGGTTTCAGGATGTAAGCGAGCCCTTTGGTATGGTATGTGCAGGGTGTAAGCGAGCCCTAGGCATGATTTGGGTGTAAGCGAGCCCACTTGTTGGCTGTCCCTTTTGAGGTCCATTAATGCCACTGATAGGTAAATAATCGGAAAGTGGGCATAGGTGGTAAGGTCTGCAAAGCGGCAAAATGGGGAGTTCTGAATAGTCCGGTGTTCAATCCTTGTGGTTGGGTAGAAGGATCTCTTTGGGGGGATTCTAGATGTCTAGTCTAACTACTAATCTATAGATCCTTGTTAGAAGATTGTATGTTATGTTACCTAATTTATTCCGTGTATGGTTGATTGATTGGTAGAAGATATGGGCTGCGTGTGTTTTTACTGGGCATTCCAAGCTCATGGCGTGTCATGCCAGGTGAGGAAGCAGCTTACGATAGGGAAGGTTATCCCGAAGACAATCAAGATAAAGTGTTGGAGCCGTGGTTCACTTGAAAATTTGGATTAGTAGTTTGATTTTGTTTTCCCTTCTCTTTTATCTTTTGGCTTGACAGTGTTTTGTAAACCTCCAGTGGAACTCAAATCAGTTATTTATGCTATAACTCTGCTTATATGTGTATATTAAAATATTGTGGTTGTCTCTCTTGTTTGAGTTGTACTTTACATATATTCTTTTACGATCTCAAATTTTGGGATGTGACAAATTGGTATCAGAGCCCTAGGTTCGACCCTTAACCCATGCGTGTTGACTTGTGATTTTAGATATCCTTGCCTTTCACCTTACTATATTCTGTTAACATTATATTATATCATATTAAAGGTGGACTAAAAACAAATTGTTTACCTACCATAGGATGGATTCTACGTCAGAAAGCTATTCGGAAGAAGGAGGACTTTTCATATTACACCACGCAAGCAAGATGAGCATTGGTACGCCGACGCCTCCAGTGCAAATACCGGGAGCTTAGGTTCACTCTACAGATAGAGCGGAATGATCAGACTTTTGCCGAGCTTAGGCAAGAGGTACTGGCAGAGGATCCGCATCCGGTGATACGTCACGTTGGACCAAAGAGCCATGGCTCTCATCATCCTGAGTTAGAGGTTCCTTTCGTCTCAGTACTTCCCAGAGCTTCCCTTGCTTTCCCTATAGAGGTGTCATCAGAGTATTCCCCTGTACCGGCCCAACAGTTTTCAGCCTCCCCGACATATGCTCCTTCACCACCTGAGGACCTTGATGAGGATCCCGAGGAAGATCCCAAAGAAGACCCAGAGGAATCGTTTGACTCAGGGCTGTGGTAGTCATGGGACGAACCTTTTTGTGTACTTTTGTAAATACTATTTTGTGTGGTTGAAGCGTGTCTTGTTTTGGTGCATACACGCTACACGCTACATGCTAACCTAGACAGTGTAACATTTTGTAAGAAGTTGTTATATATATAGAATATCTGGTTGGTTATTCTAGTGTATTTTACCATATTTTATTTTATTTTATTTTATTTCATTTTGCTTTTGTTAATTGCATTGTTCCATCAAAAAAAAAATTATACCTTAAACCACATTAAAATTAGCCTACTTATTGAATACCCCGTCGCCTTCACAACAACCTTAAGCTTATATTACCCACATACTTGGCAAATGGTGGACAATGTGGAAGCTAACGATCAAGTAAAATGCCGACGCGGATATCCAGCTCGCAATCAAGGTGTTAATCGCAGTGGACCTATACCTGCTGAGGAGTTACCAAGACCAGTCGGAAACCAGATTCTGGAATAGTTAGGAAGGCTTAGAAGAACGCAACCAAACGAGCGGATATATTTGGACCGCCGGTGTTCACGGGTGAACCTAACCCGAGAGTCGCTGAGAGCTGGATTCGTCAAATAGAAAAGATATTGGAAACCATGGGTATTACCGTGCATACAGAAAAGATCGCCCTAGCAAGTTACCAGCTAGAAAGAGAAGCGGATCATAGGTGGTCCTTGATGAAAAATTCTCGGGACACAACAAGCATGACTTGGGTTCAGTTCGAAGAATTGTTTCTAAGAAAATATTTTCGAAATACAATTAGGCAGGAGCGAATTTGGCAATTTCAAACTTTGAAACAGGGTGAGATGACAGTGACTTAGTATGTGGCCAAGTTTGAAGAGCTGGCTCGATACGCAGCCCAATACGTCGCAGATGAGGGAGAGAAAGCACAAAAATTCGAGTGGGGTTTAAACCCTATTATCAAAGGTAAAGTGTTACCCTTGCACCTCCCTACATTTGCTGATGTGGTGGATACGACAATGGATGCAGAAAGGGAGTGGGCAGACTCAAAAAGGACTTGGATGATGAAAATGAAGAAAATGGGTCAGTCGTTTGTAGGACCAAGAAGAAATGACTGAAGGAATGTGGGACGAACACCATACACCAGGCTGTCACAATAGCCGCAACAGCAAAGCCAGAAAGGAAGTTTACAAACCAGCCTGTTATACAAATCAAATGCTTTCATTGTCATTAGATAGGACACAAGAAGTCGAAATGTTCCCAACTTACTGGGATTGGAAATCAAGCAGGGGGTTCGGGTGCGAATGCTCAAGTTATTGGCGGACAAAGGCCATGGATGAACAAGTCAGGAGGGGCAACAGGAGGAAACTGAAAGGTCGGACCAATCAGCAATCAGAAAGCCACAGGCAGAATTTTTACTCTCCAAGAGGAAGAGGATGAAGACCCGTCAGTAATTAGAGGTAATATTACACTCTATAATTCTTGGGTTTATGTCCTATTTGATTCTGGCGCGTCACATTCTTTTATATCAACATCATGTGTTTAATCATTAGGTCTTAAATGTGAACCTTTAGAAACTACTTTACGTGTTGCATCACCCTTGGGAGGAAGTATTAGGGTAGGATTAATCTGTTGAGGGTGTGAATTAGAAGTGTCAAGGTTACACTTGAGTTGTGACCTTCGGGTCATGAACATGTCCGATTTTGACATAATCTTGGGTATGGATTGGTTATCCGCCCACCGAGCAGTGATTGATTGCTACCACAAGAGGGTAACAGTTTGCACACCTAGTGGAACGTGTTTCCAATTTAAGGGGGATAGAGAGGATTCCCTGAGCACGACAAATCGTAAAATGCAGTGGCATCGACAATTTGCTGGACGGTTAGCAAGTTTGATCATTAATGAAGAAGTCCGATCGGAATTAAATCTTCCGCGTGTAGTTTGTGAATACGCTGATGTTTTTCCTGAGGAATTGCCAGGATTACCGCCACATCGTGAAGTAGATTTTAGTATCGAGTAACAAGTGGGTACTGCACCAATATCCCTGACACCCCACCGTATGGCTCCTGCCGAACTTCGGGAATTGAAGGCGCAACTGCAAGAATTACTGGAAAAGGGATTTATCCGACCAAGTATCTCACCGTGGGGCGCACCAGTTCTATTTGCAAAGAAAAAGGATGGAACACTAAGATTGTGCATAGATTATCAGCAACTCAATCGAGTGACGATCAAGAACTGATATTCGCTTCCACGGATTGATGACCTTTTTGACCAACTTCGAGGTTCGAAGTATTATTCAAAGATTGATCTTAGATCTGGCTATCATCAATTGCGGGTCACTGATGATGACATACCAAAAACTGCTTTCCGAACCCGATATGGCCATTACGAATTTGTGGTAATGCCCTTTGGATTAACCAATGCACCAGCCGTGTTTATGAGCTTGATGAATAAGATTTTTACTCCGTACTTGGACCAGTTCGTGGTGGTGTTTATCGATGATATTCTAGTATATTCACCGTCAGAAGAAGAACACGAGCAACACTTGAGAGTGGTTCTCCAGGTTTTAAGAGATAACCAGCTGTACGCAAAAGCAAGTAAATGCGAGTTCTAGTTGAAGGAAGTCAAACTTTTGGGACACGTCGTATCGGAGCATGGGATCGCTATAGACCCGGCCAAGGTAGAAGCAGTATTAGATTGGAAGCAACCAACCTCAGTATTCGAAGTTCGTAGTTTCTTAGGGTTGGCCGGCTATTACCAACGGTTTATTCAAGACTTTTCTAAACTAGCCAAGCCGATGACTCGTCTAACGCAAAAAGGGGTAAAATACGATTGGAACGAAGCATGTGAACAATCCTTTCAAGAACTCAAGAGGAGATTGACTAGCGCCCCAATACTCATCATTCCGAAGCGAGACGTAGGATATACGGTATATTGCGACGTGTCCAAGGATGGGCTAGGCTGTGTGCTAATGCAAAAAGGGAAGGTGGTGGCTTATGGCTCCAGACAACTGAAACCGCATGAAAGGAATTATCCGACACATGATCTAGAGTTGGCAGCAATGGTTTTTGCGTTAAAGCAATGGCGTCATTAACTGTATGGTGAACAATTTGAGATTTTCACGGACCATAAGAGCTTGAAGTATTTGTTCACGCAAAAAGACTTGAACATGAGACAAAGACGGTGGCTAGAATATCTTGAAGATTACCATTTTACTCTATCGTACCATCTTGGCAAAGCTAACGTGGTGGCAAGTGCCCTGAGTCGCAAGAACCAGGGAATTATCGCTAGCTTGGCACTCAAGGAATGGAACATGGTCGAAACACTTAATGAGTTCGGAGTACAGATGAAAGCTCAGGATGAGAAGGTATACCTTGGCACTCAAATTGCTACACCCAAATTACTGAATGATGTAATAGAGTCATAGAAGTATGATCAGGAGGTGGCGTTCATAAAAACGCGAATAGCATCTGACGATCCTATGCCTGATTGGATGATTCATTTAGATGGAAGTTTGAGACATTAGGGTAGAGTGTTTGTACCACAAGATGAGTCGCTTAGAGAAAAAGTTCTGAAAGAATTCCATCATTCAGTGTTCGTAGTGCACCCAGGAGGGACGAGAATGTACCAAGACTTAAAATGCCAATACTGGTGGAATGAAATAAAGAAAGATGTGGCTCAATTCGTAGCTAGATGCCTTACGTGTCAGCAAGTAAAGGCAGAACACCAGCGACCTGGAGGGATGCTTCAGCCCTTGCCGACATCAAAATGGAAATGGGAGCATGTAACAATGGACTTTGTCACTAGACTACCCAGGTCACCTAGAGGACATGATGCTATATGGGTTATAGTTGATCGTTTGATGAAAACTGCACACTTTTTTCCGTATAAACTCTCAGACACTTTGACATCACTGAGTCATCTCTACATTAAAGAAATTGTTCCATTACACGGAATTCATGTATCAATTGTGTCAGGCCGAGACCCGCGTTTCACCTCCCGAGTTTGGGGACGCCTACAAGAAGCGTTGGAGACCGAATTATGTTTCAGTACCGCATATCATCCTCAAACTGACGGACAGTCGGAACGCACCATTCAGACCTTAGAGGACATGTTAAGAGCTTGTATAGCGATCCCGGTTTTCCCTTATTTGTTTAAGCCATATTCCGGGCTCGGGTCCGTGGGTGTTGGTTGTTGTCTTATTCTCATTCCCATCCTTTACTCTTGTATTTGAGTCTTGGGTTGTGTTAGGCAGGTTTGAAACAGGTTGGTTGTGTTTGGAAACCAAGAGTTGATGCCCAGATTTTGGCCTTCACGCTTAAGCGGGGCTTTTGACGCTCGAGTGGGCCCTTTGCTTTTGTTCCTCCGCTCGAGCGGGCATTTTGATGCTCGAGCGTGATTATTCAACCCTCAGTACTTTTCGCTATAGGTCATCGGACGCTCGAGCGGGGACCTTCGTCTGCAAAACTTCTGGAAGCATGTATTCGACGCTCGAGCGGCGCTTTTCATGCTCGAGCGTGAGTCTGTGTCTGACGCTCGAGCAGGGCGTTCCACGCTCGAGCGGACTGTGTATTATATCAGTTCGAATTTTTACTTTTTGGATCACTTTTTCAGGCCACTCTCTCTCTCTAGCTTTTCAAAACCCAAACTTGAGAGCTTCTTACTCTAGACTTCATCTTCTCTCTAAGAAATCATCTAGTGTTAGTGATCTTCTACCCTAGTCCCTTTGTATAAAGTGTGGAGTTTGGGGTGGGCTACATTTTGATCCGAAAATCTTTGGGTTTGGAGTACCTTCGAATTTCTTCATCTTCTCCATTGAGCTCCGAAATTTGAGGTAGGGATAACCTTCTCTATTCTATGAGTTTTAACATAAATTTTGGCCATTGTGATTAGATGGTGTTGCTTAGTCATTTTGGGAAAAGTTAGGGTTTGATGTGTAATTTATAAAAGAGGATTTTCAAATGTTAAACTCCATGTGTATGTGAGACCTTGGAAAATGGGATTATTGTTGTTAAATTGATGAAATTGAACCTTAGGGTTGATAATGGAAAAAGGGAAAAATGCCCTATTTATGTTGAATAAATAATGTGAAATTGGGTTGGAAATCATGGAATTGGATGGAATTGTAATTGAATGGTGTGGTTGGATTAATTTATCACCCACTTATGAAATTGTTGATTATTTATCTGTTCGATAAATTTATTATATGTTTAGAGATAACTGCTTTGGGGTATCGGTGGAGGATAGTCTTGATTGTTGTAGACATTGTATGATGATTAGAGAAAACTGAAACTAATCACATTGAATATATCAGTGAATATGACGGTTGGAATAATACAGCAAATGTGTGTATTGATTGATCATTGTATATGATAAGTGTTTAAATACATTGTCTATGTATATTGTTTGGGAGGAGATAGGGG
The DNA here is from genome assembly GCF_055761805.1 of Camellia sinensis. NCBI lineage: Eukaryota > Viridiplantae > Streptophyta > Magnoliopsida > Ericales > Theaceae > Camellia > Camellia sinensis. Next base: position 38,323,541 of record NC_138961.1, on the reverse strand, counting down.
ATGTACTCCATGGTTTGAGAGGAGATAGGAGATGGACTCTCAAACCTGTTTGGGAGGAGATAGGGGATGGACTCCACTAATACAGCAAATCTGTGTATCATTTGAAATATGAAAATGTTGAAGTATGGAAGTGTTTTAATATGAGTTATATTCTCATGTGAATTGTGAAGTATGTGTTATAGTCTCATTGCATTGTTTGGCTAGGTTCTAAGCCATAATTATGAATCGAGACGGTATAAGTGAAGGAAACTTAAATGAAAAGTAGATGTACTTGATGTTGAATTAAAACGTGTTGTAAGTTGGTTTATAAGTGTCAACCATATATCAAATGCTATTGTTTTAGTTGTTTCTCATACTTGGTTTAGTATATCTCTACTTGGCATTGGCTCACCCTATATGGGACATCATTTTCAGGTTCAGGTGATATGCCACCTCCAAGGATGTAGCTAGGGAGGTTGTAAAAGCTGAAGGCTTACTTTTGTGACTATTTTGTGTATTGCATGTATATCAAGCCAAGGGCTTATTTTGTGTAAAGAGTTAGAACTCCATTTTTGTTGAACCCAAGTGTTGACTTGGAAAGTTGTAAGACTGTAGGGCATTTACTTTTGTTGTCAACATGTAATATCTCTTGTAAGAATACTCTGATGTTGGGAATATGATATCTCTTTCTTGTATCACGAATGTATGATTATGGGTTTATTTTTGAGGGTGTTACAGCTTGTGTGATGGATTTCAAGGGGAATTGGGAGCGACACCTACCGTTGGTAGAGTTCACATACAACAAGAGTTTCCAGGCTTGCATTGACATGGCTCCATTCAAAGCACTGTATGGTCGGCCATGCAGATCACCAATTTGTTGGACTGAAGTTAGAGAAGCGAGCCTATTGGGCCCAGAGATCGTGCAAGAAACTACAAAAAATGTGAAACTTATTCGACAAAGATTAGTGGCAGCTCAAGATCGTCAGAAGAGTTATGCAGATAAGAGGAGAAGACCTCTAACTTTGGCTGTCGGTGATCATGTTGTCATGAAAATTCAGCCCCGCCGAGGGATCATCCGTTTTGGAAAGAAAGGAAAATTATCACCTTGATATATCGGACCCGTCGAGATACTTCAAGAAAATTGAAGAGGTTGCGTACAAATTGGCTTTACCCCCATAGTTGGCTGGAGTACATAATGTTTTCCATGTTTCTATGCTGCGGAAATATATAATGCACCCTTCTCACATCATCAACTGGGAAGAAATCCAACTCAATAAAGATGCTACCTTTGAGGAGGGACCAGTAGCAATTATGGACAGACAAGAAAAGAACTTGCGAGGGAACATAATTCACCTTTTTAAGATACTCTGGCATCACCATGGTATTGAAGAGTTCACCTGGGAACATGAAGACGCGATGTGTGCAAATTATCCACAACTATTTGAGACGTAAGGTATGATTTAATTTCGATGACGAAATATATTTAAGGGGGATAGGTTGTAGAGACCCTAAGTTTATAGCGATCCCGGTTTTTCCCATTTGGTTGTTGTATTCTGGACTTAGGTTCCGTGGTGTTGGTTATTGCATATATCTTGTGTTCATCCTTTAATTCCGTGAATTCGAGTTTTGGGATGTGTTGGTCAGGTTTGTTACAAGTTGGTAGTGAGTTTGAACCTATAGGTGATGCCCATAATTTTGTTCCTTCGCTCGAGCGAGGCTTTTGTCGCTCGAGCAAGCTTGGTGTTTTAGATCCTTCGCTCGAGCCAGGGTTCCTTCGCTCGAGCGAGAGTTGGGTGTTGCATCTGGTGGCTCGAGCGAGAAGTCTTGTGCTCGAGCTTGCGACTGTGTCTGGTTCTGGACCTGAGAGTTGTATTTCTTGGCTCGAGCGAGCGAGCTATTCTTTGCTCGACCGTGTTTCTGGTTGCAGACTTGAAGCTTCGGATTGTTGGCTCGAGCGAGGCTTTCTACGCTCGAGCGAGTTATCTTTGTGTCTGGTCGCTCGAGCGACCAATCCTTCGCTTGAGCGAGCCTCCGTTATATCAGTACGCAGCAGCAGTCCCCTTCATCACTTTTTGATTTCCTTTTCTCCCTCAAACCCTAGATCCGACCTCTCTCTCTCTCTCTCTCTATACATCTTCTCTCTAGGGTTTCATCTATTTCTAGAGTGTTTCTACCCTAGTCTCTTTGTAAAAAAAGATAGAGGGTGGTGTGGGCTTCACTTTAATCTAAAAATTTGTGGATTTGAAGCACCTTGAGTTTCACCTCTCTTCTCCATTCGGTCTCTCCATTTGAGGTAGGGATAACCTACTCTAATCTATGAGTCTTGACATAAATTTTAGTCACTTTGATTAGTTGGTGTTGTTTGGTAATTTTGGAAAAGTTAGGGTTTGATTTGTAATTTATAAAAGAGGGGTTCTTCATGTATGAGTCAAACATGTGTTAAAGACTTGAAATTGGGAGTTGTTTATGAATTATGAGTGAAATATGAGCCTTGGGCGCAATCTTGTGAATAAGGGGAAAATGTCATAATTACATTGAATAATTAATTTGGGAAAATGTGAAATTGGGTTGAGGATAATGAAATTGGGAATTGTGGAAGTAAATGGTGTAGTTGGATAATTTAATCACTCACCTATGAAAATGTCAATATTTTATCTGTTGATAAATTTATTATCTATTTAGAGATAACTGCTTTGGGCTATCGGTTGAGGATAGTCTTGATTGTTGTAAACACTGTATGTTGATTAGAGAAAACTGAAACTAATCGAACGTGTTGTGTCATTGAATATGACGGTTGAAATAATACAGCAAATATGTGTATTGATTGATTATTGTATGTGATGAAGTGCTTAAATACATTATATATGTATATTTGTTAGGGAAGAGATAGGGGATGTACTCCAGTGTGTAGGAGGAGATAGGGGATGTACTCCACACACATATGTGTTCATATACTTTAACACATTGTTTTTGTATTTTTGTTTGGGAGGAGATGGGAGATGTACTCCACATGTGCTTATATGTATCTTTGTTTGGGAGGAGATGGGGGATGTACTCCATAGGTGATTATATGTTTGAATACATTGTATATGTATATTTATTTGGGAGGGGATGGGGAATGTACTCCATAGATAAGTAAGCTGGCCGGAGTGTCCGGGGTAAAAGTCCCGATACTTTATAATTGAAGTACAGGAATGAAGTTGTCAATTGAAGTAGTAACTACGTGAGATGTAGTCTCATTTTGAATTGTAGGAAACAGAGATGTTCATAAGTCGAGTTGTAGTCTCACTTAAATTGTTTGGGTTAGATAGTGAACCATATCTAGGAATTGAATTGGATAAATAAGGGAGGTGGATGGAAACATAGATGTAATTGTTGTTGGGCTATGAGAAGGGTGTGAATTGGTTTACACGTGTTAATCACTTGTCAAATGATAATGTTTGAGTTATTTCTCATATTGGGTTTAGTATATCTCTACTGGGCTTTGGCTCACCCTACTTGGGACACCATTTTCAGGTACCGGAGACGTGCCAAATTCAAGATCTTTGCTTAGGAAGTTTTCGGAATTGAAGACTCAATTTTGTTATTTGTTTTATTGATTTTATGTAAATCCAAGCCGAGGGCTTTACCTGTAAAAGAGTTAGAACTCTTCTTTTGTGTAACCAAGTAACAACTTGGAAAGATGTAAGCCCGTAAGGCATTCTATTATTTTTGTAAACATTTGTAACTTATATGAAATATACTCTTTTGTAATATTAACTCTGATGTATGTATGGAGATGTGATCTATCTATCATGTATATAGAACTGTTGGGTGTTGGGATTATGTATTATTTTGAGGGCGTTACAAAGTTTTTTGTAATTACACTTGAAACCCTGAGCCTTAGGTTAATAGCATTTTAGCCCTAGTTCTGTAAAAGTCTGTGTAAGGGCCCAAATAAAGAATAATTTTTCCGTGTATTACCAAATTTGGAAATACCCTAAAACTTGGTTTTATTTATTTTACCTCCTAATTTCTAAATTAACTCACACATTTTATTTCTATTTCTATTTTTTGTTTTGTTTTGTTGTTCTTTCATTTATTGTTTATTTGAATAGGATACTATTATTTATTTGAATATGTACATAGTTTAAAATATATATATATATATATATAATATTTTGGTGGAAAAGTTGGTTGGATAACAACAAACAAAAAAATAAAAAATATCTAAATATTTAGCTTTCCCTAGTAATTAAGCTAGGATCCCTTATACTCTATAAATTGAGAGCTTGTCCCAAATTCACTCTCACGTTTTCAACAACCCAAGGAGAGGGTGAGAGAGGGAGAGTTGGCTTAAGAGAAGTAGAGAAGTAAGAAGAAAAAAAAAAGAAGAGAAAAAGAAGGAATCAAAAGTGATTCAGGAAGGTGAAGGTAAGAACATCCCTCTCCCTTATCTACTCCAATCCTTTCACCATCTCATCCTATTGTCTAGTATGCCTCTTGTGTTACAAATTAATGGTAAATAGGGTTTTTGGTGTATGTGAAAGTGTGGGTATGATATAGTGTCATTGTCTTGCAAATTTGTGAAATTAGGCACTGCTGCAACTTCTCCAATTTAAAAAGAAATATCAAATCTATCTAATTCTCAAATCTGAATTTATTGTAGGATATTTTGTGTGTTTAGAGCTTGTGATAATTTTATTAGCTCCTAATTGTGTGTTTTTAGGGCTTGGATAATTTGTTCAAAAATCTGGTCCTGAGTCTCTGAAAAATAGTCCACTTTTAGCAATTTTATAAACTTCTAGAAAAATCATCTCGTGTTGATTCTTTTGTCAAAATTTAGAACTCTGAGTCCTCTTTCCAACAGATTTTATTTGAGTGAAAACCATTAGGTAGATTGAGAGAAAAGCTAGGTTTCCCAAAGGGTGACAAATCTGGACAGGTTTTCGAATATAGTTTGTAGATGAATTTTTGGAGGTGCTGTTGGCCGTCCCTTTTGAGGTCCATCAATGCCACTGATAGGTAAATAATCGAAAGGTGGGCATAGGTGTTAAGGTGTGCAAAGCAGTAGAAGGAGGAGTTCTGAATAGTCCGGTGTTCAATCCTTGTGGTTGGGTAGAAGGATCTCTTTGGGGGGATTCTAGATGTCTAGTCTAACTACTAATCCATAGATCCTTGTTGGAAGATTGTATGTTATGTTACTTGATTTGTTCTGTGTATGGTTGATTGATTGGTAGAAGATATGGGGGTGTGTGTGTTTTTACTGGGCATTCCAAGCTCGTGGCGTGTCATGCCAGGTGAGGAAGCAACTTACGACGGGGAAGGTTATCCCGAAGACAATCAAGATGAAGTGTTGGAGCCGTGGTTCACTTGAAAATTTGGATTAGTAGTTTGTTTTTGTTTTCCCTTTTCTTTTATCTTTTGGCTTGACAGTGTTTTGTAAACCTCTAGTGGAACTCAAATTAGTTATCCATGCTATAACTCTGCTTATATGTGTATATTAAAATATTGTGGTTGTCTCTCTTATTTGAGTTGTACTTTACATATATTCATTTACGGTCTCAAATTTTGGGGCATGACACTTTTATATTTTAGCTAGTATCTTTTTTTTATATACACATTGCTTCAAACTCTCAGTTCTAAAATTCTATTTCATTAAAATATTATTTTTTATTCTTTTATCTTTTTCAAACCAGTGCACTAGAGTAGCTATAGCGATCCCGGGTTTTTCCCTTTATGTACAGTATTCCGGACTTAGGTTCCGTGGTGTTGATTGTTGTTTATATCTTGTTTTCGTCCTTCAATACTTTGTATTTGAGTTATAGGATGTGTTGGGCAGGTTTGTTACAGGTTGGGTGTGATTGGGAGCAAATGGTTGCTGCCCAAAATTTTGGTCCTTCGCTCGAGCGATCTTTTTGTCACTCGAGCGAGCTCTTTGTCGCTCGAGCGAGCTCTTTGATTTAGATCCTTCGCTCGAGCCAGGGTTTCTTCACTCGAGCGAGAGTTGAGTGTTGTGTCTGGTGGCTCGAGCCAGGGCGTCTTCGCTCGAGCGTGCGTCTACGTTTGGGTTTGGACCTGAGAGTTGCATTTCTTGGCTCGAGCGAGCTTTCCTTCGCTCGAGCGAGCGAGGTGTATGTTTTGAGTTTCTTCGCTCGAGCGAGCATTCTGTCGCTCAAGCGTGCTTCTGGGTTACAGACCTGAAGCTTCGAATTGTTGGCTCGAGCGAGACTTTCTTCGCTCAAGCGAGGGTTCTTTGTGTCTGGTCGCTCGAGCGACCAATCCTTCGCTCGAGCGAGCCTGTGTTATATCAGTAGACAGCAGCGAGATTACACTTCACTTTTTCATCCCTTTTGATTTCAAAACCCTAGATTCAGCTCCCTCTCTCTCTACACTTAACTTCTCTCTAGGGATTTATCTATTTTTAGTGTGTTGCTACCCTAAGTTCTTTGTAAGAAAGGTAGAGGGTGTTGAGGGCTTCCTTTTAATTTAAAAAATAATGGATTTGGAGCACTTTGGTTTTTCCTCATCTACTCCTTTGAGCTTCTATTTTCGAGGTAGGGATACCCTACTCCATCTTATGAGTTTTGTCTTTAATTTTAGTCATTTTGATTAGTTGGTGATGTTGGGTAATTTTGGGAAAAGTTGGGATTGTTGTGTAATTTATAAAAGAGAGGTTTTCAAATAATAAAACTCATATGTGTGTAAGACATTGAGAAATGGAATTATTGTTGTGTTATTGATGAAAATGAACCTTAGGGTTAATTTTGTAAATTAAGGAAAAATGCCCTAGTTATGTGATTAATTAATTTGAATAATTAATTTGTGGGAATATGAAATTGAGTTGGATATTATGAAATTGGAGAATTATAAAGTTGATTGGTGGAGTTGGATAATTTAATCACTCACCAATGAAATTGTTGATATTATATTTGTTGATGCATTTATTATCTGTTTAGAAATGACTGCTTTGGGCTATCGGTGGAGGATAGGCTTGATTGTTGTAGACATTGCATGTTGATTAGGGAAAATCGAAACTAATCATATTGAATATGTCAATGAATATGACGGTTGAAATAATACATCAAATATGTGTATTGATTAATCCTTGTATATGATAATTGTTTATGTACTTGGAATATGTGTATTGTGTGGGAGGAGATAGGGGATGTACTCCATGGTTTGAGGGAAGATAGGGGATGGACTCTCAAACCTGTTTGGGAGGAGATAGGGGATGGACTCCATAGATACATCAAATACGTGTATCAGATTGAAGTGTTAATACAGCAAATATGTGTATTGAATGGAAGTGATAATACAGCGAATATGTGTATTATTTGAAGTATTGGATGTGTATTAATATGAGTCGCGATCTCATTTGAATTGTAAAGTATGGAAATATTATAACCTGAGACATAGTCTCACTGAATGATTGGCCAGGTTCTGAGCCATGTTTATGAAATGATTGGGTAAGTAAGGGAAAGTGGAATATAACATGGACATGATTGTTATGAGACTGTATAGTGATATAAACTGATTATTAAGTGTTAACCATCCATCAAATGCTATTGTTTTAGTCATTGCTTATAATTGGTTTAGTATATCTCTACTGGGCTGTGGCTCACCCTTTATGGGACATCATTTTCAGGTCCAGGTGATATGCCACCTCCAAGGACATAGCTTGGGAGATTCTAGGAGTTGAAGACTCTTTGTTATTTTGTTATCTTTTGTTATATTACATGTACATTCAAGCCACGGGCTTTATATGATATGAGTTAGTACTCTCTTTTGTGTAACCAAGTGTTGGCTTGGAAAATTGTAAGCCGTTGGACATTTACTTTTGTTGTCAACATGTAATACATTTGTAAGGAATACTCTGGTGAATGGAATTAAGTTTTGTTTACTTATGTCTATGCATGTCTATAATGTGGGTTTCTAAGTATTATTTTGAGGGCGTTACAGTAGCAGAATCACCCGGCCATAGGTTTTGTGACTTGGCTAGATTTTATTTCGGACGTCGGGGGGACGATCGGCCGTAGCATTTTGGCCTAGTTTCGCTTTAGTTCAGTTCTACTTCGCACCGACATCAACTAATACATGATTGAGAGAGAGAGAGAGAGAGAGAGAGAGAGAGAGAGAGAGCCTGATGAACTTGCAAGATGGTGAGAATGAAATTTGTGAGATGGCTCTGGTTAGTGTTGACAATAATGGTGGTATGAGAGATGGTGTTATTGTTGGCGGGAGAAAGAAGCGCGGGAAAGAAAATAAAATAAAAAATAAATTAACCTATGAACAGTGTCTCGCTTAATCAGGTGAGACACTATAGCAAAGTCAAAATGAATGGTTGCTATAGAGAGTCTGATGGAGCACGTATTTATGGCTTTTGCTCTCTACAATAGTTTAAACGCCATTGTAGAGAGCCTGATGTGGATGCTCGTACACTCACCTCTTTCTGATAATTATAAGGATATCTTATAATTTTAATAATTACAAAAACTATTCCTACTTTTAAAACTATTATTAAAATTTCTTTATCGTTAATCTTCTATTAATTTATTTAACAGAATATGATGATATCATGCTGACGTCATATACTACAAGTAAAAAATTTCAAAATTATCCTTATTTATTCAAATAGTAAATTTCATTCACCTCTTTTGAGGTTTTACAAAAAATTAATAAAGACCCACATTATTTTAGTAATGTTAAATAAAATTATTAAATTCTATACAATATTTAAAAAAATTCTAAATTGTTAAGACAAACATATATATATATATATATAGTAGAATAACCAAACATAATCTTATCCCAAAAAAATAAAAAAAAATAAAAAATAGAGTTAATAAACTGATAACCATTAAACCTTATACTAGATTAAATACAATCATTTATTTGAAAATTACGAAACAAAGTATAAAAGATGTTTTATTTTTTAAAAAGGCCACCAATTTTAAAAATAATTATATTGAGAAATTAGAGTTTTAATAAAAAATTTAAAATACATATAGGTATTTGATTCTTTGTCGTACGAAAAATACATATTTGGAGAAATTATCCCTCTCTTTTCATTTTATTTATTTTATTTCTTTCATTTTTTTCTATTTTTTTTCTCATTCATTTTTTATAGTGTCACTGTAGAAAATAGCAACACCATATAATTTATTATTTTTATCATTATTTGTTCTATTCTCTCTATTTTTTCCTCAATTTTTCTCTTTCATCCATGTTACCTAGTGTCACCCAATATCATAGCAACTTACGAAGCATGAATTTTTCTTTCGTTTTGTAAACATATTTGTGTATTAATTTTTTTTTGAAGAAAAATAAACATAATAACATTTCATGTTTATAATAAAAAAAATTGACTTACAAAAATTACCAAATGTTACCTCATAAAACTTTTAAAAATAAATATAAAAGTAAAAAAAATATTTAATCACGTTACAATAAATTAAAATTAAAATTAGATGATGGGAAATGAAAGATAAAAAATTATTTGAGAATAATAAACTATTTAAATTTGTCATTCTTACATCTAATTAAAATAGAAATTTACTTGAAGAAATAAATTATTTGAAAATAATAAAATGCTTAAATAATTTGTTATTTATTACATCTAAAATCTATGCCTTCATCTTTGTTTCTTTCATTTAAATTATTTTTATTAAATTAAATGACACGCCCCACATTTTATTACTCGGAGTCCATTACCAAATTCATTAAGTTTATTCAATTACAGAGATAACATGCAGAAACTCTTTACAACATTTGTAAGAATAAATAAAGATTCTCTCATCCGAAAATGCAACATGTACATAACTAAATAAATCGCCCGCAGGCTTACATCTTTAACACTAAAAGAAAGGGTTTAACCCTTTTACATCAATGGCATTCCACCTACAAATAAAAGGCCCCGTGCCCAACACATAAAGGAGATCCTCAATCTTGAAACCCCTCTCGACGTTTACCTGTAAAAGGAGTGGGATGAACATAAAGTCCAGTAGGGGATCTCAACATGATCCTAAACAATAGCAACATACAGATAGCTATGATCATGAATGCATCAAATCATATCATATACATAATGTGACGGTTTATACAGAAATATACTTATATAGGAACTTTTCTCAAAAACATTATTTTCATTCAACAACATTAGCAATTTACTTTTCTTTCTTCATGTTACTCGTTATGAGAAATAACTAAAATAATAGCATTTGTTATATGGTTGACATATAAACCAACTTACAACACCTTTCAATTCAACATCAAGCACATCCATTTTTCATTTCAGTTTCCTTCACTTATACAGTTTTGATTCATAACTATGGCTCAAAACCTGGTCAAACAATTCAATGAGACTATAACACATATTAAAACACTTGCATACTTCACAATTTACATGAGAATATAACTCATATTAAAACACTTCCATACTTCAACACTTTCATATTTCAAGTGATACACAGATTTGCTGTATCAGTAGAGCCCATCCCCTATCTCCTCCCAAACAGGTTTGAGAGTCCATCCCCTATCTCCTCTCAAACCATGGACACATATACAATGTATTAAAGCATATAATCACACGTATGGAGTACATCCCCTATCTCCTCCCAAACAATAAACATATACAATGTAATAAGCATATAATCACACGTATGGAGCACATCCCCTATCTCCTCTCAAACAAAGGTACATATACAATGTATTAAGGCAAATATGCACATATGGAGTACATCCCCTATCTCCTCCCAAACAATATACATATACAATGTAAAAAAACATATAATCACACGTATGGAGTACATCCCCTATCTCCTCCCAAACAAAGGTACATATACAATGTATTAAGGCAAATATGCACATATAGAGTACATCCCCTATCTCCTCCTAAACAATATACATATACAATGTATTAAACTCTTTATCTTGTACTATGATCAATAAAGGCACATATTCAATGTGTTCTTCCCACTATCATATTCAATGACATTCCAAATGATTAGTTTCAATTCACCTAATCATCATGCAGTTTCTACAACAATCATGACTATCCTCCACCGATAGCCCAAAACATATATTTCTAAACATATATATATATATATATGATTTCCAAATAGATAAACTATTCATACTTTCATAGGTGAGAGATTTCAAATATCCAACCCCACCATTTAAATTCATATCCATCCATATCTACATTTCACACGAAAGAAAAACAAACCCAATTCTCACTAGACGTATAGTCTAATTGTAAAAATAATATGTGAAGAAATTCCAAAATCCAACCACAAGTTCATTATCGATTTACAAAGGGTGATGATTTCATTTTCCTTCAGAAGACCACTTTCCGTTATTTTCCGAACCACACAACCTCAACCATTTTCTAAAAATTCATTCTCATCATTTTACAAAACGAAAACCAAATCCATCACCTTCATTTTACAAAATCAATTCCATAGTACCAAAACCATAACTCAACTCAACATCACGTGATTAGTCTGAAACAATACCAACACCGTGGTTACTTCTCTTTTGTTTTCTTTTGATATGAACACAATTAACCAACCCATATTAGCAAGATATAAAGATTATTCAACTCCCTCACCTTTTTAAATCCATTATATCAATAATAACAAACTAGGGCTTTCCTCACTTTCTTCATAAACATAGTAAATCATTTTCAAAATAACTCAACAACAAACAACTTAACAATACCAATCATGAGTATCAAACCCCTGATCCTCTTTCATGTTTTTCAAGAAAAACCCATCGTGAATATGGTTTTTATGCAATAAAACTACCACATGTCTATCTATAAAAGTAGTATTGAAAAAGACCAAAGAAATCCCTACCTCAAGGTTAGGAGAGAACATCACCCAAAAATCACCGACGCCGAAACCATGAACCACTCGGACCAAAAGGAAGCCCTTGATGAGATCTACAATCCATCTCAAAGGACCATGGTGAAAAGATCACTCTTGGTGAGTAGATCTAGAGATCTTTGAGCAAAAGTGATTTTGAAGAGGGAGAGAGAGTGATGCGGTTTAGAGGGAGAAAAGAGAAGAAGAAAATAAAGAATAGGGTCAAGTGAAAGCCTATTTATAGCACTAGGTAAAATTAGAAATAAGACCCAAAGTCAACCCAAAATATCAAGTCAAAACCCCTAAAAAGTAGGGCCAAAAGTCCGACTAAAATCTGAAAAAAAAAAAATCTGCAGGGGTCGACCCCTGCAACAGTAGTGTCGACACCAAAGAGGAAAATCTGGGAACACTAAGTTTGATTGCATTGCTAGTGTCGACCCTACCCCAGACTGGTGTCTACCCTATGTTTCAGCAACCAACACACAGACAGAAGAGGGTCGACCCTCTCCCAGTCTGGCGTCTACCCTATTTTCTAGCAACACCTCCAGAACTTCATCAACAGGTAAAGGTCGACCCTAGGAAGGCTGGTGTCGACCTAGAATGGAATTTCTAAGTCTCCAAGGAACTTTTGACAAGAATAGGTGCGAACAACCAGACCCAACAAATTTAAATCAATTTGTGCTCCTTCAAAACTAAAGTACAACAACACCAAAGGTTCCCAAAATAGAATAAAGGGTCCAAATACATTTACCAAAAGCTTTAAAAGACACAAGTGTTACATTAAATCTCAAATTTAATTCAAATAAGAAACATGGATATTCTTTCTTAATTTCATTAATGGTTGATTTTTTTTTATTTTAAACTTATAAAAATTCAAAACTTATAGTGGAAAAAAATATAAAGTCAAGGAAATACCAAAAAAAAAAAAAAAATTGTGAGAAATAAAATAATAATTTAATATATAGATAAATTATAATTAAAGAGTATTAAGTGTAAAAGATATTATAGTTATTTGCATAACCAAGTTAATATTGTTTGGCTTAAATTAATAGGAAGAGAGAATCTTCCTAATATAAAAAAAATAGAAATTTTTGTAGTTATTAAAATAATAAGAGAGTTTTTTATAATTGTCAGAAATTTGGGGAGGAGAGGTCAGTTTAATTACTATAAAAAGATGTTCGGACCACCACCGCGTGTATGACAACTGTAAAAGAAAGGGCTGCAATATTCAAAGTAACGAGAATCACGTGGTGTCTTAAAAATTGATGGGAAATACTCCATAATTAAAAAAGAAAAAGTGATAATTTTATATTTTTTTAGTTTTTATTATAAAAAAATTATCATAATTAAATAGAGCATATTGTATAATAAAAATTTTTATAAGTTATAATTAAAATGTCATAATTAAAGAAGAAAATTGATCATAATTAGGTACATATGATATACCTTTTTTCAAGAGATGTATATTAGAATTTCTCTAAATTGATTAAGTAATAAAATTCTTGATAAATTTTTTATTAAGGCCTATTTTGGAAAGTAAGAAAAACATTTCAATTTTTTTTAATATTTTATATAAAAAAATGTGTAAAAAATTAAAGAACGGATGTGATTTAAATAAGCCAATTAGTCAATAAGCAGGATTTTTTCCTAATTGTCAAGATAAAACTAAAAATATATTGTATTTTTAATAAATAAAAAAATGAGTAAAAATGTTAATATTTATAGAATTGTTCCAATTATTGAAAAAATAAATATGGAGAGAACAATTGACAGAGCAAACAGGCTCTTTGTTTTCAATTGTATTAATCCTTACGGGGAGACTCCATTTTATAGGAGTGATTATACAACATTTGCAAGACAATATAATAAAAAACTACTAGACAACATAATGAAAGGCAACAATCATAATTAAAGGCACAACATATAAAACTAAAAGTAGCCGAAAGGAAATGGCACTAACTAAAGCAAATTGCACTATCTAAGGCATCTGATGACTACTAATGACACACAAATATAATATATACATTATATATATTATATATTATTAATAATGAAAAGAAGCTTGATTTCAAACAATTATATTATTCTATGTTTGTTTCAGGTAGTTTAAAATTAAAATTATAAATCAAATTGTGAATGAAGGATTGACAAATAAAGAAATCATACGGTTTGGGGTGGTTTTAGTTTGCTACAATTATGAAACATTTGCATTATATATAATATTAATTTACATAATATTTTTTTTATCTATATAACACAAATTAATTTAATATAATATTTTTCATATATATAACTACTGATTTGTAATAAATTTCACATATTAAATCTTTCTTACACTTAATTTTATTTTAATATTCTATTACAAGTGTAACGCCTTCAAAATAAACACATAAATCATACATTCTGGACATGCTTAAACGTAATAGAATGAAGCCTAATCACATTTCATCAGAGTATTCATTACAAATTGTATTACATGTTGACAATAAAAGTAAATGTCCTATAGGCTTGCAACTTTCTAAGTCAATACTTGGTTACAAAAGGAGAGTACTAACTCTACACAAAAGAAGCACTTGGCTTGATATACATATAATACAAAAATGTAATCACAAGAGATGCTCCAGCCGCTAAGCCTCTCAAGCTACGTCCTTGGAGGTGGCATGCTACCTATACCTGAAAATGATGTTCCATACAGGGTGAGCCAATGCCCAGTAGAAATATGTTAAACATAACATGAGCAATAACTAAAACATTAGCACCAGATAAATGTTTAGCTTGACAAAACTCAACTTATAAACATGGCTCAGAACTTGGCCAAAGAACTGAAATAAGACTACATTTTTACCAACAATACTACAAACTGCCATTTTACGGAAATTGCGTCCCCGGGATTCGGCACCCATGTATTTTGATTCTCTTATGGCCATTTTACGGATATTTCATCGCGGGACTCGGCACCCATGTATAGATATATTCGGATTGCCATTTTACGAAAATTGCGTCCGCGAGATTCCGCACCCATGTATAGATATTCAGATGGCCATTTTACGAAAATTGCATCCGCGGGATTTGGCACCCATGTATTCAAATACACAACTTGATTAGTTTCAATTTACCTAATCATCATGCAGTGTCTACAACAATCAAGACTATCCTCCACCGATAGCCCAAAGCAGTTATTTCTAAACAGATAATAAATGCCCCAACTCGATTTCATAACAAATGCCATTAATTACACTAATGACCCAAATATACCCACTTGTGGCATTTTTTTCCCATCTTCTCAATATTGACCCAAAGGTCCAAATATTAACAACAACTACACTAATCCCCTTTTAGACCCAAAACACATACCTATGAGCCAAAGAAACAAAACCCTTTTTCAACATTAGACATCTCAAACCCTAGCATCCCAAAACCAAACCATTTATACAAAAGCCCAACATTTAGGTTAACACCCATAAAGATGAGTAGGAATCCCTACCTCAAGAGATGAAACCCAAAAGAAATGATGAAGAACTCAAAAATGTTCCAAATCCCAAGATTCTCGGATCAAAATGTAGCCCTTAATGATCAACACACTTTTTACAAAGGCCCAAGGGTAGAAAATCACTCCTACTAGATCAATCCTAAGAGAGAAGGAAGAAGGTAGTGAGAGAGGCTCTCAAAAATGGCTTTTCGGAAAAGTAAGAGAGAGAGTGAGGGTGTAAAAAGTGATTCAAAATAGCCTAGCTGTCAACTGATATACGACATACCCGCTCGAGCGGAGAACAGGACGCTCGAGTGTCAAGCACAAAAACTAGACCCGCTCGAGCACAAGAAGGCCCGCTCGAGCACCCAGACACAAAAATAAAACACATCCGCTCGAGCGCGAAAAACAGTTCGCTCGAGCGTAGATTACGCCCTTCCAGAACTTTTACAAAAAGAGACTATCCGCTCGACCGCCAATAATACCGCTCGAGCGTAAGAAGATCTGCTTGAGCGTGAAAAACACACCTGTAGAAGTTTTGCAGAGGCACGAGATACTGGGAGTGTGTAAACCCTGCTCGAGCGCAATAAGGCCCGCTCGCGCGGACCACCTGAAAACTGGGCAACAAGAAAGGAAACCAAAGCTCAACCCACCTGTAACAACCATGCCCAACATTTCCTCAAACTTATATATATGGAATTAAAGGATAACCACAAGACATACACAACCACTAACTCCACGGAACTGAGTCCGGAATACAACAATCAAGGAAAGGGAAACCGGAATCGCTATAACCTCCCCCCCCCTTAATGAATTTCGCCCCGAAATTAAGTACAAGCTTTTCAAAAACATGTTTTTCTCAATTACCACATTTTACAATGCCAAATTCAACAACTTGACCCATTACCGGTCATCCCATCTCTATTCAAGAGGCAAACTTCCCACATAATCTCCAACATGCATTATCAACATGCATCACAAAACAAATTCAATGCCAAAATTATATTTGCATTTCTAAAACATAGGTAATATATGCAATGTCAAAATAAACTTCCATTACCAGGCAAGTTCCACAATATTCCCATAAACCAAAACATTCACAATGTTTTACAACTTAAGACGTATTTAATGCTCTTAAAGTTCATCAATATTACAAAATCCCAAGACATGGTTAAACATCTACAAACAAGTCTGGATATTTCTCACGGACATCCAGCTCACGTTTCCAAGTGGCTTCCTCCACTCCGTGATGTTTCCACAAAACCTTTACCGAGGGAATGGTCTTGCCTCGCAAGACTTGATCCCGCCTATCCAAGACCTGCACCGGTCTCTCCTCATACGAAGCATCCTCGTCTACCTCTAAGTCGGTCCAATCCAACATGTGCGATGGATCCGGCTCGTACTTCCGAAGCATACTAACATGAAATACGTCATGCACGCCGGACAACTGCGGCGGCAAAGTTAAATGGTAAGTAACCTCCCCAATCCTCTCAAGGATCTCAAAGGGACCAATAAATTGAGGGGACAACTTCCCACGCTTCCCAAACCTCAACAAACCCCGCCTAGGTGATATTTTCAAGAAAACATAATCACCCGTCTCAAATGCCAAAGGCCTCCTCCTATGGTCGGCATAACTCTTTTGGCGACTCTGGGCTGTAACAAGCCTCTTACAGATAAGCTCAATTTTCTTCGTCGTTTCCTTCACCAACTCCGGGCCCAACAAAGGTGCATCACCCACCTCGGCCCAACAAACCGGAGACCTACACGATCGGCCATACAAGGCCTCAAACGGCACCATACCGATACTAGACTGAAAGCTGTTGTTATAGGCAAACTCCACCAAAGGAAAGTGCCTCTCCCATGTCCCACTAAAGTCAAGGACACAACCTCGAACCATATCCTCAAGGATCTGAATTGTACGCTCAGACTGTCCGTCAATCTGAAGATGGTAAGCTGTACTAAAGGTCCGCTTAGTGCCCAAAGAACTCTGCAAACTCTGCCACAGCCTAGCAGTAAAGCGAGGATCTCTATCAGAGACGATCGACACTGGGACCCTGTGCAACCTCACTATGTCCCGAATATACAAGTCGGCAAGATGATCTACCGAATCTCTCACGCGCATAGGAATAAAGTGCGTTGACTTAGTCAACCAGTCTACAACCACCCAAATAGCATCACTACCCCGCTGAGTCCTCGGAAGACCTACAACGAAGTCCGTGATGACATGCTCCCACTTCCACTCGGCAATAGGCAAGGGTTGTAACAAACCCGCTGGCCTTTGATGTTTGGCCTTCACTTGCTGACAGTAAGGCACTTAGACACGAAAACGGCCACATCCTTCTTCATACCCCGCCACCAAAACTGACGACCCAGATCACGATACATCTTGGTGCCTCCCGGATGTACCGCAAGGCACGAATAGTGAAACTCTCGGAGTACTTCCTCTCGGCAAGACTCCGGCCCAAACGGACGGTCTCGGTATCTCACACTCTGGTCGGGATACGTAGTCAAACCCTTCTCAGCCTTCCCACTGGAGATCTTCTCCCGAAGGGATTCTACCTCAAGGTCACCTCTCTGTGCCTCTAACACTCGATTCACAAGTGTAGGCTGCGCAACAACGGAAAACAAGGCCGCAGCCTCAACGGATTCGCCCAGAAGCAAATCAAACTCGCCAAGTGCACCCAACATCCCCCACTCCCGGATGGCTATACAAGCTACTTCACTAATGGATTTCCTACTAAGGGCATCGGCCACAACATTGGCCTTTCCCAGGTGATAGTGCAAGTCAAAGTCATAATCTTTTATGAACTCCATCCACCTTCTCTGCCTCAAATTCAAGTCTCTCTGTGTAAATAGATACTTCAAACTCTTATGGTCCAAGAACACCTCGAACCTCTCACCGTAAAGGTAGTGCCTCGAAATCTTCAAGGCAAAAATCACAGCTGCTAATTCTAGGTCATGTGCAGGGTAAGTCTTCTCGTGTATTTTCAACTGACGTGAGCCATAAGCTACCACTTTTCCCTCTTGCATCAGCACACAACCCAAACCCTCTCGTGAGGCATCATAATAAACTGCATAACCCAAACCTCTCTCCAGAATAATAAAACCGGAGCGGTGGTCAATCTAACCTTCGGCTCCTGGAACGAGTTTTCACAAGTCTCACTCCATACGAACTTGACCGCTTTCCGCGTCAATCTAGTCAACGGTGAAGCTAACCTGGAGAAATCTTTCACAAACTGGCAGTAATACCCAGCTAATCCCAGAAAACTGCGGATCTCAAAAACACTCTTAGGCTGTGCCCAACCCTGCACTGCCTTTATCTTGGATGTATCAACAGACACCCCTCCTTGGAAACCACAAGGCCTAAGAACTTGACCTCTCCTAGCCAGAACTCACACTTCCCAAACTTGGCATACAGCCTATGGGCTCTAAGCAACTCAAGCACCACTCTCAAGTGTTCCTCGTGCTCCTCGTGCTCCTCCTGAAAAGGTGAATAAATCAGGATGCTGTCCACGAAAACGACTACAAAACGATCTAGGAATTCCCGGAATATCCGGTTCATCAAATCCATAAACACTGCCGGTGCATTGGTGAGCCCAAATGGCATCACCAGAAACTCATAGTGGCCATACCCCGTACGGAATGCCGTCTTCAGAGTATCCTCCTCCCTGACTCTCAACTGATGGTAACCCGATCTCAAGTCTATCTTGGAAAAGCAACGGGACCCTTTTAACTGGTCAAACAAGTCATCTATACGGGGCATAGGGGACTTATTCTTAACCGTAGCCCGATTCAATTTCCGGTAATCGATACAAAGTCTCAAGGCACCATCTTTCTTTTTAGCAAAGAGGGTCACCACGGTGAAACACTAGGGCGAACAAAACCCTTATCTAACAACTCCTGGAGCTAAATCTTCAACTCACTCAACTCGGCTGGAGCAAAACGGTATGGTGCTATAGAAATCGGCGCTCCGCCCGGCACTAAATCAATAGAGAACTCTATCTCTCGATGTGGTGGCAAACTAACAAGATCCTCGGGAAAAACATCCGAATACTCGCAAACCACTCTCGGTAACTCAACTCCGGTCTCATCACACTCACTACTCAAAAGGCTAGCGAGAAGACCACTAAGCTCACTCCGCCCTCACGGATCATACATCGGTGGTAACACACTACCAACCCGATCCCCCAAGAAAAGGAAACACTCCCCGCTCAAGGTAAAAGCTGTGACCCTCTGGTGGTAACAATCAATAACTGCCCGGTATGACGATAACCAGTCCATACCCAAAATAACATCGAAACCCGACATGGGCATAACTACAAAAGGAAATGGGAGTCGGCGGCCGGCGACCTCTATGTCACAACCTCTACATCCGTGTTTCAAAATCAATTCGCCCCCAACAGGCGATATAACACAAATAGGAGATGCTAACCGTGCCAACTCCAATCCCAAAATAGATGCGAATGCAGCAGATATAAAGGAATGAGATACACCTATATCAATCAACACATTGGCAACCGAGTTACAAAACAAAAGGTACCTCTCACAACTGATGGAGCCGGTACAAGATCCTACGCGGTAACAGCATACACACACCCTGAAGGCCCCTGATCTACCTGCTCACCTCTCGAAGCAAAGGACTGATGCACAGACTGAGACGATGAAGCCCCCTGATTGCCCCTCGAGGCCTGAACAGACTGTGCTGGCTGCGAACTCTGCGTCTGTCTCAAACCAGACGCACCAGGTGTACCACCCAACTATGGGCAGAACCTCTTCAGGTGTCCTGCCTGACCACACTGATAGCAAGAGGACGATCGGCCTCTGCCCTGACTCTGACTCTGACTCTGAGGTCGAGTTGAAGATGAAGCTGCTCCCTGACCTCCTCCCCTCTGTGGGCAAGCTGGAGACTTGTGGCCCAGTTGACCACACTTGAAACAGGTAAAGTCTCCCTGGTTGCCTCTCCCAGAACCTGAACCCGGTACTGGAAAGGTAGATCTCGCTAAAGCACTCTAGGACTGATGAGGGTTAGAACCCCTCTGCCTCCTGCCATCCCCCTGGCCTTTCTGACTCCTCTTAGAGCCCCTCATCCTCTCCTCCTTCTCCATCATAGACTCCATATGGGTCGCGGCATCCACAAGACGTCCATACTCCCGGATCATGGATCCCCCAACCCTCATCTTGAGGCCATGCCTCAACTTCCTCGCGAACTCAATACAACGGCGTTCCTCCGACGCCACGAGCTCAGATGTGAACCTGGACAAACTGGTAAAGGTGGCCTCAAACTTGGCCACTGACAAACCTAACTGCTTGAGCTAGCAGAACTGGTCCCTCAACTTTTCCCTGATAGCTGGGGCTAAGTACTTCTCCTGGAAAGCATCTACAAAAGCCCCCCAAGTGCCAACAATACGGCCCCTCGTGAACTTCCGCCATTGACCCGCATCTCCCTTAAGCTGGAAAGATGCCAAGGTCACCTTTAATACCCCATCCTCGATACCAATCATCTCAAATGTCTTGGTCATCTGCTCTAACCACTCATCCGCCTTAAGCGGCTCCTTTGGATCCCAACAAACTCCTCCGGATTAGACCGGAAGAACTCCCTCTTCTGAAAGGAAGGCCCTACATCAATAACCTGGGCCTACACTAGAGCCTGAACTGGAGCCTCAGCTCTGAGAATAGCCATGGATTCCCTCAAAGCATCTGCTATCCCACGGGCTAAGGCGCCCATAGCCTGCTGTCCTGCTGGCTCGGCCACATTGGCCTGACCAACCCCTTCCTGCTGCGCCGAAATATCATCCGGTATAGGCATATCCTGCCTCCTAGGCCTACCTCGCCTACCACCACGTCCCCGTCCTAACATCCTAATAAAGGTAACGAAGAACATTAGCACATTCATAAATGTGCCGAAGCTAAAACACTCACGTCCTATTGCAATGGACAACTGTAATTCACTCCACGTAAGCACGTAATCACATAAGCACCTACAAATTTCATTTCCAGAAAATGATAGTCCCGAGGCGTTACTAGAGTTCCGGTTAGAAACAGCATTGATCAAGTGCTTTTCCAACAAGACTCATAGAAACCCAAGGATCCAATCAATATCCTAGAAACTACATCCCATACCCATATAGTCACATAATCATGTTATCACATAAGCATATAATACTACATCTAAGTCTCTATCAAGCGAGACGAACCCATTGTGGTACTAACAACTTCCCGCGTACCCAAAGTATTCGAAGCTGGTACTCTCTGATACCAAGTTGTAACGCCCTCAAAATAAACCCATAAATCATACATTCTGGACATGCTTAAACATAATAGAATGAAACCTAATCACATTTCATCAGAGTATTCATTACAAATTGTATTACATGTTGACAACAAAAGTAAATGCCCTATAGGCTTACAACTTTCCAAGTCAACACTTGGTTACAAAAGGAGAGTACTAACTCTACACAAAAAAAGCCCCTGGCTTGATATACATGTAATACAAAAATGTAATCACAAAAGATGCTCCAGCCACTAAGCCTCTCAAGCTACGTCCTTGAAGGTAGCATGCTACCTGTACCTGAAAATGATGTTCCATATAGGGTGAGCCAATGCCCAGTAGAGATATGCTAAACATAACATGAGCAATAACTAAAACATTAGCACCAGATAAATGTTTAGCTTGACAGAACTCAACTTATAAACATGGCGCAGAACCTGGCCAAAGAACTGAAATAAGACTACATTTCTACCAACAATACTACAAACTGCCATTTTACGGAAATTGCGTCCGCGGGATTCGGCACCCATGTATTTTGATTCTCTTATGGCCATTTTACGGATATTTCATCCGCGGGACTCGGCACCCATGTATAGATATATTCGGATTGCCATTTTACAGAAATTGCATTCGCGGGATTGGGCACCCATGTATAGATATTCAGATGGCCATTTTACGGAAATTGCATCCGCGGGATTCAGCACCTATGTATTCAAATACACAACTTGATTAGTTTCAATTTACCTAATCATCATGCAGTGTCTACAACAATCAAGACTATCCTCCACCGATAGCCCAAAGCAGTTATTTCTAAACAGATAATAAATGCCCCAACTCAATTTCATAACAAATGCCATTAATTACACTAATGACCCAAATATACCCAAATGTGGCATTTTTTTCCCATCTTCTCAATATTGACCCGAAGGACCAAATATTAACAACAACTACACTAATCCCCTTTTAGACCCAAAACACATACCTATGAGCCAAAGAAACAAAACCCCCTTTTCAACATTAGACATCTCAAACCCTAGCATCCCAAAACCAAACCATT
Source organism: Camellia sinensis (assembly GCF_055761805.1). Classification (NCBI taxonomy): domain Eukaryota; kingdom Viridiplantae; phylum Streptophyta; class Magnoliopsida; order Ericales; family Theaceae; genus Camellia; species Camellia sinensis. The sequence goes on along the minus strand of NC_138961.1, from coordinate 38,300,922 downwards.
TATACAAAAGCCCAACATTTAGGTTAAAACCCATAAAGATGAGTAGGAATCCTACCTCAAGAGATGAAACCCAAAAGAAATGATGAAGAACTCAAAAATGCTCTAAATCCCAACATTCTTGGATCAAAATGTAGCCCTCAATGATCAACACACTTTTTACAAAGGCCCAAGGGTAGAAAATCACTCCTACTAGATCAATCTTAAGAGAGAAGGAAGAAGGTAGTGAGAGAAGCTCTCAAAAATGGCTTTTCGGAAAAGTAAGAGAGAGAGTGAGGATGTAAAAAGTGATTCAAAATAGCCTAGCTGCCAACTGATATACGACATTCCCGCTCGAGCGGAGAACAGGACGTTCGAACGTCAAGCACAAAAACTAGACCCGCTCGAGCACCCAGACACAAAAATAAAACACATCTGCTCGAGCTCGAAAAACAGTTCACTTGAGCGTAGATTACCTCCTTCCAAAACTTTTACAAAAAGAGACTATCCGCTCCAGCGCCAATAATACCGCTCGAGCGTAAAAAGATCCGCTCGAGCGTGAAAAACACACCTGCAGAAGTTTTGCAGAGGCACGAGATACTGGGAGTGTGTAAACCCCGCTCGAGCGCAATAAGGCCCGCTCGAGCGCAATAAGGCCCGCTCGAGCAGACCACCTGAAAACTGGGCAACAAGAAAGGAAACCAAAGCTCAACCCACCTGTAACAATCACGCCCAACATTTCCTAAAAGTTATATATATGGAATTAAAGGATAACCACAAGACATACACAACCACTAACTCCACGGAACCAAATCCGGAATACAACAATCAAAGAAAGGGAAACCGGGATCGCTATAACCCTAAAAAAAAAACCCCTATATGAAGCACGTAAATTTATTATTTTTTTATTATATTATTTTATTTTAAATAATTTATTAATGGTGACTTATATATTGAGGAATTTTTTTTTTTTGTAATTATAAAAATATTCTTGGTCAATTATAAAACAAGTTTTTTCATAATTACGTAAATATTCTTAGTCAATTATGAAATATAAATCTTTTATTTTTGAACAAATTACAAATGCAATCATAAGATTTGTTTAAAATATGATTCGGTCCTATAATACTAGAAATTACAACTATCGTTTATTATAAATTTTAATTAAATACGATACTCAGGAATTTTTTTTTATTCTCCTATGCAATAATAAATTATTAAAATTGTTTATTAAAAAATATTTCTCATATCATTAAAAACTGTTATTTGACTTAATAATTTATTTATTAACAAAATTATTAACTGAAAAATATTTTTCATATTATTAAAAATTGTTGATTTACTTAATGATTTACTTATTAATAAAATTAGTTATTTGTTATGCAAGTATGATTTATGTATTAATAAAAGTAGTCATTTGTATATATATGTATTTTCTTCTACTTCTTTATTAGTTTAGTAAATTATCTTAGTAGTTTTTTTAGATGAGAGAATTATCTTAATATTTGTTTTATATTTATTTGTTGAGAAAAGTCACACACCATAAATTTTTTTTTTTATAAATTTGAAAGAAATGTTAAAAACTCATAAATTCATCTAAAATGATATAGTAATAGAATTGAAGTCTATATTATTAGGTGTATAACAAATCAAAAAATGATACATATCATACCACATAATTCTATCATATATCTAATGATTATTCTATTCAATTTCATAAAACAATATTTTAATTCTTAAAAAATTATCAAAATACAAAATTTAAACATATTGTAATAATAGCTTGTGTGTGGCATGCTTAATTTTTTCTAAAAAGGTCATAACAAAATGTTTGTTTTTGTTTACATATAAAATTCTACCCAAATTCAATTTCAATTATAATAACTAATTTTAGATGTACTCTATTTGAGAAATATTTATTTTCCATATATTTTTCATCATGTATTTAGTTTTGTTGTTGTGAGATTTCATTTATATAGTTGATATTTTAATTTAATTATTAGGATATTTGGAAAAAAAAACTTATGTCAATACACAAATAAATAAATAAATATGACAAAATGTGCTTAATTATATATATCGTATGGATCAAATTAATTTTCTTTTATATTTTATATTTTTTTCTATCTTATTTTGATGTCTTCATATTAATTTATAGGAAAAATTACTCATAAATCCCATTTGGTGAAATATAGCGATCCTGGTCTTCCATCCTTGTTTAGTGTATTCCGGACTCGGTTCGGTAGATGATTGTTGTTGTTAGTGTCACGTTTCCATCCTTTAATTCTTTGTATTTGAGTTTTGGGATGTGTTGGGCAGGTTTGAAACAGGTTGGTTGTGTTAGAAACAAATAGCTTCTGCCCAGATTTTGGCCTCCCCGCTCGAGCGGGACTTTTCACGCTCAAGCGGGCCCTTTTGCAATTGCTCCTCCACTCGAGCGGGCAGTCTGACGCTCGAGCGGGATTCTTCAGCCTTCAGTATTTTTTTTCACAGGTCTGCAGAATCTAGAAGTGTGCTTTCGACGCTCGAGCGTCCGTTTTCACGCTCGAGCGGGAGTCTGTGTCTGACGCTCGAGCGGGGTGTTCCACACTTGAGCGGACTGTGAGTATTTCAGTCCGAGAAGAAGCCATTTTGAATCACTTTTTCGACTCTCTCTCTCTCTCTAAAGCATTCCAAAACCCTAGGTTAAGAGCTTCTCACTCTAGAATACTCTCTCTCTCTACATTTTGATCTTGATTTAGTGAGACCCAATCCTTGTGCATTCATTAAAGTGTTGGAGCTTCTCAAGACCTCCATTTCCATCCGAATAGAAGTTGATTTCGCCACCTTTGGAGTTACCACTTGCTCGGTTCATCTTCTCCTTTGAGCTCCGAAATTTGAGGTAGGGATAACCTATTCCTTTCCTTGAGTTTTAACATAAATGTTGTGTATTTTGTATAGATGGTGTTGTTTGGGAGTTTTGGAAAGGTTAGGATTTGAAATTGAAATTTATAAAAGAGGGGTTTTCTATTTTGGGGGTTCCAAGTGTATGAGTGGTCCCTAAAATGATGTTATTGTTTATGATTGATGAAATTTGGCCTTGGGTGAAATATTTGAGAAAAGGAGGAAGTAGCCCTAATTTAATGTGATTGATTAATTTGTATAATTAATTTGGGAGATATGGAAATGTGAAATTGAGTTGAAAATCATGAAATGAGAAGTTATGAGATTGAATGGTGGAGTTGGATTGATTAATCACTCACCTTTGAAATTGTAGATAATTTATCTATTTGATAATTTACTATCTGTTTAGAAATAATTGTTTTGGGCTATCGGTGAAGGATAATCATGATTGTTGTAGACACTGCATGTTGATTAGGGAAAACTGAAACTAATCGACTGAGTTATGTCATTGAATATGACGGGTGGGTTAATACATCGAATATGTGTATTGATTGATCATTGTATATGATGAAATGTTTAAATACATTGTATATGTATATTTGTGTGGGAGGAGATAAGGGATGTACTCCATCGTTTGGGAGAAGATAAGGGGATGTACTCCAATGTGTGGGAGGAGATAGGGGATGTACACCATTGTTTGGGATGAGATAGTGGATGTACTCTATTGATAATTAAGTTGGTCGGAGTGTCTAGGGTGAAGGTCCCAAAACCTTATATGCATCTGAATGATGTTGATATTGGAAGTATTTTAATATGAGTTGTAGTCTCATGTGAATTGTGTGTATCGGAAGTAATTTAATATGAGTTGTAGTCTCATTTAAATTGTTTGACTAAATAATGGGCCATGTCTATGAATTGAATTGGATAAATAAAGGGAAGTGGAATGAAACAAGAATGTAATTGTCGTTGAACTGGGAAATGTTGTGAGTTGGTTTACAAGTGTTAACCATTTATCAAATGCTAACGTTTTAGTTATTTTTCATGTTTGGTTTAGCATATTTCTACTGGGCTTTGGCTCACCCTATATGGGACATCATTTTCAGGTACAGGTGCTATGCCGCCTCCAAGGTCTTAGCTTGGAAGATTCTTGGGAGTTGAAGACTCTTTTGGTTGTTTTGTTATTTTTGGTGTTACATGTAAATTCAAGCCAAGGGCTTAATGTGTTTAGAGTTAGAACTCTCCTTTTTGTAACCAAGTGTTGGCTTGGCAAGTTGTAAGCCCGTAGGACATTTACTTTTGTTGTCAACATGTAATACTTTTGTAATGAATACTCTGATAAATGAATGTATGTTTATTTTGCTTATGTCTATGGAAGTCAAGAATGATTGGTTTATATGTTTTATTTTGAGGGCATTACAACTTGGTATCAGAGTGTACTGGGTTTGAATACTTTGGGTACGTGGGAAGTGGTTAGTACCACAGTGGTTTTGTCTCGCTTGTTAGAGACTTATGTGCTTATTTGATAACATGTTTACGTGACTAAGTGGGTATGGAATTTAGTTTCTAGGATGTTGATTGGATCCTCGGGTTTCTGGGAGTTCTGTTGGAAAAGCACTTGATCAATGCTGTTTCTAACTGAAACTCTAGCAACGCCACGGGACGGTCATTATCCAGAAATGAAATTCGTAAGTGTTTATGTGATTATACGCTTACGTGGAGTAAATTACAGTTGTTCATGTATTAGGACGCGAGTGAAATAGCTTCGGTCCATTTGTGAATGTGCTAATATTTTTGTTACCTTTATTAGGATGTCAGGTCGAGGACATGGTGGTAGGCGTGGTAGGCCTAGGAGGCAGGAGATGCCTATACTGGATGTGTAACGCCCTCAAAATACGCATATAAACCCACTACCTTGACATGCATAGACGTAAGAGAATAAAGCATATTTTCATTCATCAGAGTATTAAGTACAAAAGTATTACATGTTGACATCAAAAGTAAATGCCCTACGGGTTCACAACTTTCCAAGTCAACACTTGGGTACAACAAAAGAAGAGTTCTAACTCTTTATACAAAATAAGCCCTTGGCTTAATTTACATGTAATACACAAAAGAAGTAACAATAAAAAGATCCTTCAGCCTCTAAGCCTCCCAAGCTACGTCCTTGGAGGTGGCATATCACCTGCACCTGAAAATGATGTCCCATATAGGGTGAGCCAACGCCCAGTAGAGATATGCTAAACATAATATGAGCAATAACTAAAACATTGGCATTTGATAAATGTTTAACTCTTATAAACAATCATACATCTCTTTCCATTTCATTATCCAAACCAATTCATAGATACGGTTCCCCATTCATCCAGACAGTTCAAATGAGACTACAGCTCATATCAACAATACTTCGGTTATGATCAATTAACATGAGACTACAACTCACATAATTAACACTTCAACACTTCAAGTTCGAATGAGACTACAACTCATATTATTAACACTTCAATACTTAAATTTATCTACGTTATGCAAACGCAATAGGATTTTGGGACCTTCACCCTGGACACTCCGGCCAACTTAATTATCACTGGAGTCCATCCCCTATCTCCTCCCAAATCCAGTTTAGGAGTACAACCCCTATCTCCTCCCAAACTGTGGAGTACATCCCCTATCCCCTCCCAAACAATATGCATATACAATGTATTTAAATACTTATCATATACAATGATCAAGCCAAGCACATATTCAATGTGTTATTCCATCCGTCATATTCAATGACTTACTCAATTGATTAGTTTTAATTCACCTAATCATCATGCAGTGTCTACAACAATCAAGACTATCCTCCACCGATAGCCCAAAACAATCATTTCTAAACAGATAATAAATTATCTACAATTTTAGAGGTGAGTGATTAATCAATCCAACTCCACCATTAAATCTCATAATTATCCAATTTCATATTTCCATAACTTTCCCAAATTAATTATACAAATTAATTCATCACAATAGATTAGGGCTTTTCTCCCCCTTTTCTCAACATTGACCCAAAGGTCCAAATATCATCAATAAACATTAATAACCTCATTTTAAAACCCAAATACATATGTATTGTTCAAAAGAACAAAAAACCCCCTTTTCACATTTCAAGATTTGAAATCCTAACATCCAAAATTTTCCAACTTCAACATTACTTCAAAATGACTAAATGTTTATGTCAAAGACCATAAATATGAGTAGTAATCCCTACCTCAAATGAAGAGACCCAAAGGGGATGATGAACAAACTCGAAGGTGCTCCAAACCCACAAATTTTTGAATCAAAATGGAGGTCTTAGAGAGCTCTAACACTTTAATGAAGGCACAAGGGTTGGATCTCACTAAACCAAGATCAAAACGTAGAGAGAGAGAGAGAGAGAGAGAGAGAGAGAGGAGCTCTCAAAATAGGGTTTTGAAAAGCTAGAGAGAGAGAGTAGGTCGAAAGAGTGATTCAAAAAGCTACAACTCCGACTGATATAAAACACAGTCCGCTCGAGCGTCAGACACAGACTCCCGCTCGAGCGTCAAAAGCGCCGCTCGAGCGCTAGATGCACACTTCCAGAAGCTCTGCAGACGAAGGTCCCCGCTCGAGGTTGAAAGTGGACACTCAAGCATCCGATGACCTGCAGAGAAAAGTACTGAGGGTCGAATAATCCCGCTCGAGCGGAGGAACAAAAGCAAAGGGCCCGCTCGAGCGTCAAAAGCCCCACTCAAGCGTGAAGGCCAAAATCTAGGAATCAACTCATTGTTTCTAAACACAACTAACCTATTTCAAACCTGCCCAACACAACCCAAAACTCAAATACAAAGAGTAAAAGATGGAAACGAGAATAAGACAACACCCAGCATCCACGGACCCGAGCCCGGAATACAATTAAACAATGAAGGAAAAATCGGGATCGCTATAACCTTCCCCCCTTAAAGAATTTTGTCCCGAAATTAGATAAATAAGTTTCAAAAACATGATTTCTCAATTCTTAACAACATTACAATCCAATATTCATTATCTTGACCCATTACCGGTCTTCTCATCTCTATTCAAGAGGCAACTCACAATATAACCTTCAACATGCATCATCAACATGCATACCTTTGAAATTCACCAAACACAAGTATTCCACAATTCAATAACATATTCAATGTCAACAATATATTTGCATTTCTAAAACATAATTAACATATGCAATGTTAAAGTAAACTTCCATTTCCGAACCATATTCAATGGCTATAACATTTCCACAATCTAAAACATATATAATGTTTCCAGAATTCATTAACAAATCAAAATTCCCAATACATGGTTAAACATTAACAAACAAGTCCGGGTATTTCCCACGGACCTCCAACTCACGTTCCCAAGTGGCTTCTTCCAGTCCGTGATGCTTCCACAAAACTTTTACCAAGGGAATGGTCTTGCCTCGCAAGACTTGATCCCGCCTATCCAAGACCTACACCGGTCTCTCCTCATACGAGGCATCCTCATTAACCTCTAAGTCGGTCCAATCCAATACATGTGACGGATCCGGCTCGTACTTCCGAAGCATACTAACATGAAACACGTCATGCACTCTGGACAACTGCGGCGGTAAAGCTAAATGGTATGCAACCTCCCCAATCCACTCAAGGATCTCAAAGGGACCAACAAATCGAGGGGACAACTTCCCCCTCTTTCCAAACCTCATCAAACCCTGCCTAGGTGATATTTTCAAAAAAACATAATCACCCTCCTCAAATGCCAAAGGCCTTCTCCTATAGTCGGCGTAGCTCTTTTGGCGACTTTGGGCTGTAACAAGCCTCCTACGGATAAGCTTAACCTTCTCCGTTGTCTCCCGAACCAACTCCGGGCCCAACAAAGGTGCATCACCCACCTCGGCCCAACACACTGGAGACCTACACGGTCGGCCATACATGGCGTCAAACGGTGCCATACTGATACTCGATTGGAAGCTATTGTTATAGGAAAACTCCACCAAGGGAAAATGCCTCTCCTACGTCCCACTAAAATCAAGGGCACAACCTCGAAGCATATCCTCAAGGATCTGAATAGTACGCTCGGACTGTCCGTCAGTCTGAGGATGATAAGCCGTGCTAAAGGTCAATCTAATGCCCAAGGCACTCTGCAAACTTTGCCACAACCTAGCAGTAAAATGTGGATCTCTATCTAAGACGATCGACACTGGGACTCCGTGCAACCTCAATATGTCCCGAATATACAAGTCGGCAAGATGATCTACTGAATCTCTCACGCGCATAAGGATAAAGTGCACCGACTTAGTCAACCGGTCTACAACCACCCAAATAGCATCACTACCCCGTTGAGTCCTCGGAAGACCTACAACAAAGTCCATCGTGGCGTGCTCCCACTTCCACTCGGCAATAGGCAAGGGTTGTAACAAACCCGCTGGCCTCTAATGCTCGGCCGTCACTGGCTGACAAGTAAGGCACTTAGATACAAAAACTGCCACATCTTTCTTCATCCCCCGCCACTAAAACTGGCGACCCAAATTGCGATACATCTTAGTACCTCCCGGATGCACCGCAAGGCGTGAATGGTGAAACTCTCGGAGTACTTCCTTTCGGCAAGACTCCGGCATAAACAAACGGTCTCGGTACCTCACACTCAAGTTAGGATACACAGTCAAACCCTTTTCAACCTTCCCATTGGAAATCTTCTCCCAGAGGGATTCTACCTCAAGGTCACTTCTCTATACCTCTAACACTCGATTCACAAGTGTAAGTTGCGCAACTACAGAAAACAAGGCCACAGACTCCACAGATTCACCCAGAAGCAAATCAAACTCGCCAAGTGCACCCAACATTTCCCACTCCTGGATGGCTATACAAGCTACATCACTAATGGATTTCCTACTAAGGGCTTCGGCCACAACATTAGCCTTTCCCGAGTGATAGTGCAACTCAAAGTCATAATCCTCAATGAACTCCATCCACCTCATCTGCCTCAAATTCAAGTCTTTTTTGTGTAAACTGATACTTCAGACTCTTATGATCCGAGAACACCTCGAATCTCTCACCATACAGGTAATGCCTCCAAATTTTCAAGGCAAAAATTACAGCTGCTAACTCTAGGTCATGTGTAGGGTAGTTTGTCTCATGTGTTTTCAACTGTCGCGAGCCATAGGCTACCACTTTCCCCTCTTGCATCGACACACAACCCAAACCCTCTCGTGAAGCATCACAATACACCGCATAACCCAAGCCTCTCTCCGGAATAATCAAAACAGGAGCAGTGGTAAGTCTAACTTTCAACTCTTGGAACGACTTTTCACAAGTCTCACTCCATACAAATTTGACCCCTTTCCGCGTCAGTCTAGTCAACAGTAAAGCTAGCCTGGAGAAATCTTTCATAAACCGGCGGTAATACCCAGCTAACCCCAGAAAACTGCGGATCTCAAAAACACTCTTAGGTTGTGCCCAATCCTGCACTGCCTCTACCTTGGATGTATCAATAGACACCACTTCCCCGGAGACTACATGGCCTAAGAATTTAATCTCTCTTAGCCAGAACTCACACTTCCCAAACTTAGCATACAGTTTATGGGCTCTAAGCAACTCAAGCACCACTCTCAAGTGTTCCTCGTGCTCTTCCTCAGAAGGTGAATAACTCAGAATGTCGTCCACGAAGACGACCACAAAACGATCTAAGAATGCCCAAAAAATCCGGTTCATCAAGTCCATAAACACTGCCGGTGCATTAGTGAACCCAAAAGGCATCACCAGAAACTGATAATGGGCATACCGCGTACGGAATGCCGTCTTCGGGATATCTTCCTCCGTAACCCTCAATTGATGGTAACCCGATCTCAAGTCTATCTTAGAGAAACAACGAGACCCTTTTAACTAGTCAAACAAATCATCTATACGAGGCATAGGGTACTTGTTCTTAACCGTAGCCCAATTCAATTTCCGGTAATCAACACAAAGTCTCAAAGCCCTATCTTTCTTTTTAGCAAAGAGGGTCAGTGCTCCCCACGGCGAAGTACTAGGGCGAATAAAGCCCTTATCTAGTAACTCCTGGAGTTGATTCTTCAAATCACTCAATTTGACTGGGGCAAAACGATACAGTGCCATTGAAATCGGTGTCGTGCCAGGTACTAAGTCGATAGAGAACTCAATCTCTCGATGAGGTGGCAAACTAACAAGGTCCTCGGGAAAGACGTCTGAGTAATCACAAACCACTCTTGGCAACTCAGCCTCGGTCTCATCATACTCACTACTCAAAAAGATGTTTTGATTAACTTAACCAATGGATCAAAAATCTTTAGCAAATTTGATTGTAAAAGTGGATTTTGGCAAATTCAATTGACTGAAGAGTCAAAAAAAATGACAGCTTTTAGTACACCTAGAGGACATTACCACTGGAATGTTATGCCCTTTGGATTAAATATAGCACCACAGGTATTTCAACGATGGATGGATACAATTTTTAAAGATCTTGAAGATTGTTGTGTAGTGTATATTGATGATATACTTATGTTCTCTAAAACCAAGGATTGTTATGCTCTGATACTAATTACAAAACAAAAAGGAAAGGAGCTTTTTACTATTTTTATTATGGAATTATGGTGGAGTTATGGAATTATGATAGACAAAAGGGAAATCAAAAAGATGGAGAGAAGATTGAGGGAATTTGCATGCTTCATTATGTTGGCATAAGGGCCAATATATAGACTACAAGATGGTGAATACAAACAAAAATACAACTTAATGCATATCTAACATATCTAACTTGGCAAGACTTTACGGCCAAGAGTTGCACAATTTCTAACACCCTAGTTATAGGCTTTATGAAAAGTCTTCTATAAAAGTAAATACAAAGAGACAAAACGGTTAAAGGAAAAACTACAATTATTTGCTCTGTGCTACAGTTTTTACAATTATATACACTGATACACACTGTCTACCCTCCCCGGTTTTCAAAGAGATAGATTGTTGTAGATAAGCTTTGGCTGAGCTGATTTGTCGTGTAGCGTCGGCTGAAAGGATGTGGTTGATCACTTTCCGCCTAATAATGCAGGTTGCTCCACGTGTCCTGATAAGGTTGGAGTCGATCAGGAGACAGCTGCATTTGATAGTGGGGTCCACTATGCTTCCATCCTGTTGATGAGATTGTGATATTCTTCATCAGTCTCTGATGGAGGGGAATCCGGATCTTGGCTGTATTGCTCATTCCGAAAATGTTCTACATCATCCGCGGTCATGGCTAGTTCCAACGGAAGATCCAAATTATTTCTCTTTTCGAGATTTATTAACATGTCAAGAGCCTCATCAATTTGTGTAGGAAACCTTTGATTTGTTATGGGAAAATGGGTTACAAATAATATTCTACCATCTGTAACCATGAATGGCAATTTTGCTGAGCCATGGATGTTGGACGCTGCTTGTGAAACAGATATTAGACTGTCTATCCAATATTCTGTCAAAGAAAGTTTTTGGATATTTTCCAATCGCTCTCTCCGGTGATCTTCATCTAAATAATCATCTTCAAATTCAAAATCTTCAGTTTCTTTAAGATACCAAATCTAGTATGGTTGGAAAAAATGTTCTTGTTCTCGCCAACCAACAGTGCTGGAGATTCAGAAAGTAAAATATTTGCTCCATCGAAAGCCTTTTACTATCCATGAGAGCATTGCTTTGATGATCATTGGATAATCTATCCATTGGATTGGATCTAAAATTTGGAAAATAACTTGATTAGTTATTCCCCAATCTATATCCTCAAAAAACAACATGTCATGGTTTGCCATGATAGTTATTTTGGGAATTCCATCTTTCAAATTTAATTTATCATAAGATCGTTCTAAGATTTATCAAATTTTATCATGATGATCTTCAACTCGATTTTTGATTAACATAAAAATTTCTTTTGGAAGCAAAGTTCTTGCTTTTTCAAAAAGACAAATTCTTTTTATTTGTTCAAAAACTATATAAGAAAACTCATCTGATATGAGGTCTGATAGTTGAAGAAAATTGTTTATTTTTTCAAAATTAAAATCTTCATTCCAATTCATTTGTTTAAGAATATTGAAACAAAGATTTTGCAAATCTTTTAATTTAGTTGTTTGTTCAGCTAATTTGTTGGCCAGAACTCCCATGTGTTTTCGAAATTTCACTTTGTTGTCTACAATGTGAGTTTTCCAAACTCCATTGAGTTCTGTATAAATTTCTCTGGATATACCAGGGTTGAAAAAATCTTTTATCTCAGATTCATCTGGTTTAGATGTCTGAATATTAGTTGGAACTGGGTTAGTTCTCATTTGATTCCTTTGATAAATAGGCATAGCTGGTGCACTGTAAAAAGCTTTTTTAGCTTTGGTCATGCTATCATATGCTTTAAAGCTTGCTCCTAAGTATCCACAAACTTGTGTTTTGAAATCATTTCATTCTGTGTAAATTCCAGGTTGTCTTCCTGCAAACAAAACATAAACTTTTTCTTCTCTGGGGATTGCTTTTTTAGCAATTGTCACCCAATCTCCTTGAGCGGGTTGTTTACCCTTATCCATTGTTTCCTCTTGGTCTAGAGGTCTTCTGGAAAAATTAAATTTACTTGTTTAGCAATTTAATTTTCAAAAACAATTTCTGCTAAGAAAATCTGCAAGAAAATTGTTAGTACCTTTAAGATGTTCTACTTTAAAAGTATATTCAGAAATTTTATTATACCAGGCTAATCTTCTTCCTTGCTCAATAGGTTTTTATTAATCAAGAAATCTCTTACTGCCTTATTATCAGTGCGTACAATAAAATTTTCTAGGGCTAAATAAATATGAAAGCTTCTTATTGCCAATTTTATTGCAAGTAATTCTTTTTCAAAAATAATATATTTCTGTTCATTTGGTTTAAATGTTCCGAATTATATCCGCAAATTAATTCTTCTTTTTGTAATTTTATGGGTATTGGATTTTTTCTTGGTCTAATCCCATTTTCTGATAAAGGTATCTCTTTATCATACCATAAATTACATGGTATTGCTTTAAGAACACATCCCCAGCATGCTTCTGAGGCATCTGTTTCTAAAATTAATTTATCACCTGTTTTAGGAAGATAAACAACTGGTAAAGTTTTAACATTTTCTTTAATTAAAGAAACATCTTCAGCTGTCTATTCAAAAATAACATTTTTTTTAATTTGGTTAACCAAGGAATTTCTATTTTTGAAAGATTTTTGATAAAATTTCGTCCATAATTTAAAATGCCTAATAAACTCTGTAATTGTGTTATATTTTCGAGAGTATCAGAAAAATCTCGTACTTTGGACAAAATATGTTCTTGTAATTTTAAACATTTCTGGTCTAAAATTATTTCCAAAAATTCAATTGATTCTTTTTCTAGTTCAATCCTTTTTGGAGACAAAATAATTCCATGTTTTTGGAATTTTTCACAAAGTAATTTTAAATGTTTCTTATGCTCCTCCATGGTTTTAGAGAAGATAAGTATATCATCAATATACACTACACAACAATCTTTAAGATCTTTAAAAATTGTATCCATCCACCGTTGAAATACCTATGGTGCTATATTTAATCCAAAGGGCATAACATTCCAGTGGTAATGTCCTGTAGATGTACTAAAAGCTGTCAATTTTTTTGACTCTTCAGTCAATTGAATTTGCCAAAATCCACTTTTACAATCAAATTTGCTAAAAAATTTTGATCCTTTGGTTAAGTTAATCAAAACATCTTTTCGTGGAATAAAATATCTATCAAATTCTAAATTTTTATTTAGCCATTTATAGTTGACTACCATTCGGGTTTTTCCTCTTTTAATTTCAGTATGGTTTCTTACCATAAAAGCTGGACTAGAGTGAGGGCTTTTAGTTTCTTCAATTAAGTTTTTGTCTAAAAGTTCCTGGAGTTGAATATCAAATTCATCTATATCTTGTCTAGTATAGATCATTGGTCTTACTCTAATGATAACATTAGGGTCTTTCAATTTTAAACTACAATAACGTGGACTACGTTGCCATAGTTTTAATGGATGTTCACTAAAATTTTCTTCTAAAATTTTATAAATCCAATGTGATTCATCAATAGTTTTGATGATGGGAGTTAAATCACCACGCGGCACGGGCGCAAACTCTTTATCACAAATGTATTTATGTTGTTCTAACAAGGGAATATGAATTAAGACATTGTTTATGCTTAATGAAATGGCTTTTTCCTATATTTGCATTGAAAGATATTTATATATAAAATTATTTCCAAGAAGGAAATCTCCATACATATACGGAAAACATAAAATTTTTGGTATAATGAACTTGCTATCATTTAACCAAATAGCTATATTTTTAACCTTGAATTGTATGGAAGTATGGTTGCCATCTATTCCAGTAACCAAAAATGGATGTTTCATTAATGTCCATTTTTCCTTTGGTATGACATTTTATTTACATGAGCTAACTGTAGCTCCTGTGCCTATGAGAACACTGAGGCTATAAGGTTTATAACCTGCAAAATTAAATGTTCCCAATACATATGTATATCTTCTTTTTCCTTGGCTAGGAGAAAAAATAATATCATCATTTTTTGTTTGAAAATGATACATATATGTAGACTTAATATGTTCAAGTTTTCTTGTTCCTGGAAAAATAGGAATCTGAACATTGTTTGAAGTAATAGATTCTTAATTAGAATTATTACTTGATTCTCCAATGCTTAACTTTGAAAATGATTTGTTAGGAAGATCTTTCTCAAATACAGAAGCTGATCTTTTAATTTTTGGAACTATATTTTCAATATATAAATTTTTTCCTGATGCCTGCATTTGTAATTGTGCAGGCTTTTTTGTTTTAGAAGATTCTCCTTATCCCACTAGGTCTTGGATTAACCATTGTCGAGGGACTTCTAAATCGCTCTAATTCATTAAACGAGGTTGTATTACCATGTCAAATGGTCTTGGTTCAAGGATTTCAATGATTTTATTATCGTTTGATCTTGTTTTTGTATCAAGAAATTTGGTTAATTCGTGAATTGTTTTCCAACGAATAGCCAAATCATGAGAATTTGATTTCATTCCTAATCCTTGTGTTTTAATTCTTATTCTAACTGTATCTTCAAGATTAGGATCATTTATGGAAATAAAGAAATTTGGTCTAACATTAAACCAAACTACTCCATTAGCCAAATTAGACTGAATTCCTCCAATGATTGCTTTCATTGGGTCGAAAAATCTTTTGTCAAAAGTACTGCCAAAATAGGAGTATCTATCCCTTGGCGAAATAAGGCTTACTTGAATTAATGCAATATGAATATATTGAATTTCAGGATATTTCTTTTTCCATCTTGCAACCTTTTTCTTATCAAAAAAAGGAATATCAATATTTCCTTCTTCTGACCATTTTGCTTGAGTGTTACCATTATATTGTTTAAACACTCTTCCTGAAAAGAAGTTAAATTTTGAAAGTTTGTAAATTTCTGGAATAGCAACTTCTTGCATTTTTTTGAATTTTGCTAATTCTTCGTCGGTAAAAGTTTTTTCTTCTCCGATTATATCTCCAAGTCGGATTGCTTGTAATTCTTCTTGAGATATACTATTTGCTTCTTGAGATATTTCTTGACTATTATTAGTATCATGAAGATTAGTTCTTCATCTGAAGTTTCTTCATCACTAGAAATTTCATATAAAATTTCTTCTTCATCAGAAATTTATTCTCCATATATTATTTCAAAATCTTGTTCTTCAAGGACTTTGATCATTTTCTTTTTACTTTTCCCCTTTTTGGGCATTCGGGTGCATAGTGACCTTTTTCGTTACAAATGTAACATTTATAAGTTTTCTTTTTTGAAACACTTGTTGGTTTCTTTTTTCAAATATACTTTTTCTTTTTTGAAAAGGTTTTATTCTTTTTCCAAGGTTTCCATTTATATTTTCTACATTTTTTGGAAAATCCTTTTCTTTTAGGAAATGTATTACAACCAATTTTCCAATTTTCTTTTAAAATTTTATCACAAAATTTTGACTGTATTGTGAGTTGGAAATTTGATTTTTTATTTGTTTTTTCGCCTTTGCTTCTAGACACCGATTTGATATCAGTCTTAGAACATAATTAATGTGAAAACCAAGATTATCATATTCTTCCTTTCCCATTTTTTTGAGAAAATCAGGATATGTTTTAATACATAACTCATCCCATGGATTAGGGAGTTTATGAAAAAATTGATCTAGCCAGGGTTGATTTGCTGGTGGATCAGTAAGATAATAATATTTTTTAAAAGCTTGAACATAGTCTTCAAAAAGACAAATATTACATAATTCTAGTTTAGTCAAAATATAATTTGCATCAACTTGCAAATTAGTATCTCCTGCAAAACCACATAAATTTTGTTTTATGATTTTTGCAAATTTAGCTAAGATTGTGTCAATTGTGAGCAAATTTGTTAACAAAGCCGTTTTTTGACTTTTTCCAATTTCAGATTTTTCCCACTATCTTAACCATTGCAACACATCTCCCTTGAGAGTTGCTGCAATATAATCAAGGAATTTTTCCTTTGACCAACTATTTTATAATTGGTAATAATGATGGACAAGGATTGTGCCCAATCATCTATTGCTTGTGGTTGATCCTTAAATGGAACATGAGACAAGTCTAAATAAGTACCATTTTGAGCTATTGGATACTTATGATTATTATCTTTTCTAGATATTACTAGCTTTGGGTGTAGGATTGGAGGTACTTCCAATGTTAGTATCATTTTTAACTTCATTTGTTTGAATAAAGTCAAAATTTTCTCCATTTCTCCATGTGCCAAATAATTCGGGATCAATTGGCTCTTCTGCCTTTCTTTTCCCTTTATTTATTTCTGATGAAATATCTTGATCGATTGATTCTTCAAATGAGGATGACTGGCTGTCATCATCATTAGTTGATATATTAATATCATAATTAAAGTATTGTAAAAGGGCTCCATTTTCTAGATAAGTTTCTCTTATCTGATCTAGTAGCCTATTTCTTTCATCAATACCTAAGTCTGGGTCTTTATATAATTTTCTTCAATAATCCAATATTTTAACAACATTTTCATATTCAGTCCTATTATAGGTATTGGTTTGAAGTACCATAATATTTTCTGTACCATAAAATAGCCTAGGGATGTCACTATCTCCTGGACTATTCATTCCATCATTGTTTATGAAGGATATAGTTTCTAATTTTGTCACCAAATTGGTTATTTGGTTTTTTACTTCTTTATAAGCCAATATTTATTATAGAACCCAAATTGTCTATTTTAGATTCTATAGACTCAACTTTAGTCTCTAGATAATTTTGATTTATTTTTTGATTTTTATCTAATTTGGAAAACCAAGAACACATAATATCAGTAATATTATTTAAACTAGAACACACACTATTTATATTTGCAGACTCTTTAGTAATATGCAAACTATGATCATATTTATTATTAACATTATTTTTTGTATTTCCAAAGCATATTATATCGTCAGAATTAATTGTCATTTTAGATTGTTGTTGGTACCTAAGACCCTCCTAGTGTATTATCTGGTGCCTAAAACCTCTCTTTATGATCTTAAAGACTTAATTATGGCCAATAGTCAAAAGATCTTAATGAGTATATGGGCTTTGGCATACACTAAGCATATAGGTTTTACAACAACTATAAATGAAACAAATAATTATGAAGATATAAAATACAAAAGATACACAAAAAACTTAGATGAAATTTTTTTTTTTTTTATAACATAAAACACACCATACAAACTTATATATATATCAAAAATTTATACATAGATAGAAATACTTACATAGCTTGATCTTGCTTTCAAAAGCTCTTCACCAAGCTCTGATACCAATTACAAAACAAAAAGGAAAGGAGCTTTTTACTATTTTTATTATGGAATTATGATAGACAAAAGGGAAAGCAAAAAGATGGAGAGAAGATTGAGGGAATTTACATGCTTCATTATGGTGGCATAAGGGCCAATATATAGACTACAAGATGGTGAATACAAACAAAAATACAACTTAATGCATATCTAACATATCTAACTTGGCAAGACTTTACGGCCAAGAGTTGCACAATTTCTAACACCCTAGTTATAGGCTTTATGAAAAGTCTTCTATAAAAGTAAATACAAAGAGACAAAATGGTTAAAGGAAAAACTACAATTATTTGCTCTGTGCTACAGTTTTTACAACGGCTAAATGAAAATTTAGAATTTGATAGATATTTTATTTCACGAAAAGATGTTTTGATTAACTTAACCAAAGGATCAAAAATCTCTAGCAAATTTGATTGTAAAAGTGGATTTGTACTGAAATCAATGTAATTGAAGGTTGTGGGTACTAAAAATTTTTCGTTTGGTCCAAAAATGGTCTAAGACGTAAAAAGATTAATTTAAGCAAAATCAACTTTTATTAAAACTTTTCAAAACTATTTTCGATATGGATCACAACTAGACACGCCCGAGATCTATCACTGAGATGTACAACCCCGGATTCCAGCAACTGGAAAGTTGCCCCTAATCTGAATAGCACTGCACTAGAGATCACAACCAAGCTCTTGAATGTAGAATAGACAAAGATGACCAACAAGATCACATGGACAAAGTTGATCGGGGAAGTGTTTATGGCTGGAGTTCAGGATGAAATTACCTACGTATCCCAAAGATGGGAATCAAGCCTTACGTAGTTCGGTTTGGGTTCACTCATGTATTAGCCCTCTCCTTTTACGCTCTAACTTTTGCCAAGGTTGCCCTTTCTGGGTTTTCAACCTTGTGAGCTCAGTTTTTATTATTTCAAATTTTTCATGCTCTAACTTTTGCCTAGGTCGCCCTTTTGGGTTTTCGGCCTAGCGAGCCACTCAGGGGAAGTATATCTTCAACTTGTCCATGTTGATTGGTTGGGAGAACTCTAGGCCATCTAGGTCCATCAGAATGACAGCTCCACCCGACCAGATTGACTTGATGATGTAAGGGCCAGTCCAATTGGGTCTGAACTTGCCCCTAGGGTCGTGGATGGGAGCTCGGTTGTCTTTGAGCACTAGATCCCCTTCCTTCAAATTCCTGGACTTAACCTTCTTGTTGAAAGCCATGGCAATTCTTCATTGATAACCTTAGACGTAATACAGTGCTTTCAGCCTTCTTTCATCAAAGAGCATGAGTTCTTCGAACCTGCTTTGCTGCCAATCTGCCTCAGCTATCTGACACTCAGCCAATACTCGTAATGATAGAACCTCAACTTCGATAGGCAGAACAGCCTCCATTCCATAAACCAAGGAATACGGAGTAGCCCCAGTAGAAGTTCGAATTGAAGTCTGGTAGCCCGAAAGAGCAAATGGCAACTTATCTAGCCAGTCCCGGTAGGTTTCCACCATCTTCTACAGAATGCGCTTGATGTTCTTGTTGGCAGCCTTAACTACTTCGTTGGTTTGCAGCCAATATGTAGATGACTTATGAAAAGCCACGTTGTACTTCTCCAACAAGTCGATCACCTCCTTCTTGAAGTGGGAACCATTATCCGAAATAATCTCATTTGGGACCCCATAACGACAAATGATGTTATTTCTGATGAACTTAGCGACATGCGATGCCTTCAACACCGCGTAAGATTGGGCCTCAACCCACTTTGTGAAGTAGTCTATCGCTACCAAAATGTACTCATGCCAGTTGGACCCCTTCAGAGTGACAGCCCCAATTACATCAATCTCCCAGACTGAAAATGGCCACAACGAAGTCATGTTGTACAGCTTCGACGGCGGAATGTTCATGCGGTTTGCATGGATCTGACATTTGTGGCATCGCCGAACAAAGCCAATACAATCCTCCTCCATGGTTGACCAATAATAACCCTGTCTAAGGATCTTCTGGGCTAGCATCACCCCGTTCATGTGCGCTCCGCACTCTCCTCCATGGATGGCCTCCATCAGGCGCTTGGATTCTTCAGCATCAACACACAGTTTATGCATCCCGAGATGACCCCTCTTGTACAGTCTACCCCTGCAGACGATGAACTGAGTAGCCATTCTTCGAATTGCCCTCTTATCCTTGGCATTTGCCCCTGGTGGATACGTCTGTTTTTCCAAAAAGTTCCAGACATCGTAATACCAGGGATTCTCATCTTGTACCTCATCTATGGCAGCAATCAGCTCGTAGGCTGGCACGAATTTCTGTTTAATGATGATCGGACGCATCCGAACTCCGAAAGGGATGTCTATCATAGAAGATAGAGTTGCTAATGAATCAGCGAACTTGTTGTTCTCGCTTAACAGATGAGTGAAATTCAATTTTTCAAACCGAGAAATCAGAACGTCCAAGGTTTGGTGGTAGATTCTCATCTTTTCTTCTTTAACTTTCCAATCTCCTTTAGCTTGAGATACAACAAGGTTCGAGTCCCCGATGACGTCCAACCGTTTTGCCCCTAGTTCCAGGGCGGCTTCCAAACCAGCAATACATGCCTCATATTCTGCCTCATTGTTTGATACTCTAAACCGGAGTTTGAATGCTAGAGGTATACGGGAATTGTCGAGGGCTATCAGCAACACCCCTATCCCATGCTCGTATTGGTTTGACGCTCCGTCAAAGTACATCATCTAAGTCTCTTCTTTGACATACAGAATGGCTTCATCTGGGAACAGATACTCAACTGCTTCATCCCCTTCAACTGGGTGATCGACTAGGAACTCCGCTATCGCTCTCCCTTTCACTGACTTGCGCGTCATGTACTTCAAATCGAATTTGGAAAGCAGAAGCAACCAACAGGCTAGCCTACCCGTAAGTGCCGGTTTCTCAAAGAGATATTTGATGGGATCTAATATCGAAACCAGTATTACAAAGTGAGCTAACAAGTAGTGCCTTAGCTTCCTAGTAGCCCATACCAAGGCCAGACAAGCCTTCTCCAGCAGAGTGTAGCGGGTCTCATAATCCAGCATTTTCTTGCTCAGGTAGTAGACAGCCTTCTCCACTTTGTCCTCAGACTCTTGTGCAAGCATGCAGCCCATTGTAGTTTCAGTCACTGAAAGATACAGAATCAACGGTTTTCCCGGCTCAGGCAGTGACATCACAGGCTAGTTCTGTAAATATTGCTTGATCTGCTCGAAAGCAACTTGGCATCGGTCGTCCCATTGGAACTTCTTTCCTTTTTTCAGGAGACCAAAGAGTGGTTCACAAGTCAAGGTTAATTTTGCAATAAACCGTCTTATAAATTGCACTTTACCCAGAAAGCCTCGCACCTCCTTTTCAGTCCTCGGTGGTGGCATTTCTAAGATGGCCTTGATTTTGGAAGGATCGACCTCGATACCTCTCTATGTGATCAAGAACCCCAGCATTTTCCTTATTGTAACCCTAAACGTACATTTCTGAGGATTCAGCCACAACCGATACTCTCTGATCCGTTGAAAGAATTTTTGCAAGGCAGTGTAGTGGCCCTCTCTTTCCTTGGACTTGACAATCATTTCGTCCACGTACACCTCAACCTCTTTATGGATCATGTCGTGCAAAATCGTGGTAGCAGCCCGTTGATATGTAGCTCCAGCATTCTTCAGCCCAAACGACATCACCCTATAACAATAGGTTCCCCACGGGGTGGTGAAAGCAGTCTTCTCCCGGTCTTCGGGTGCCATCAAAATCTGATTGTAGCCTGAAAATCCATCCATCAACGAGAGCAGCGCATGCCCAGCAGTGAAATCCACTAATTCGTCGATATGCAGCAGAGGAAAGTCGTCCTTCGGACTAGCTTTGTTCAAAGCCCTGAAGTCCACACATACCAGAATTCTGTCATCCTTCTTCGGCACAGGAACTATATTGGCCAACTAAGTTGGGTATTCAGATACCGGCAGGAACCCTGCATCAATTTGCTTGGTGACCTCTTCTTTGCTCTTCAGAGCCCAGTCCGGGCGGATCTTTCGGAGCTTCTGCTTAATAGGTCAGGCCTCTAGGTCAAGAGGGATCCGGTACTGTACAATCTCAGGATCGATTCCAGGCATGTCTTCGTAGGACCACGCGAAAACATCTTTGAAATCTTTTAACAAAGTGAGTAAATGCTCGCACTCCTCCAAAGACAACGTGGACCCGATCTGGACCAGTCGTGGGTCCTTCTCAGTACCAACATTAATTGTGGTGATTTGATCAACCAGCGGTTTTACAAACCTCTCCTGCTCTTGATCAAGCAAATATTTCAAAACCGGAGGATTTTCTTCCTCATCGTTTTCATCGAAATTTTGAAAGTCTTGATTAATGCAATAAATTAAGAGCACAAAAAAGTACTCGAAGGCCATAGCCGCAGAATTCTCATTAATCACTTCCAAATCGCCTAATTCCTCTGTTATAACAGACTCAAAGAAAAAAGAAAAAGATGACCTAAACAGGACTGTGGCATCCGGGTTGTCACCCCCAAGAATACCGAACTCTGACACAGAGGAGCTGGAACCTGATTCTGACTCCACAGACTCGGTGGAATCAGATTCTGGTTCACTACCTGACCTGGTGCTGCTCGATAAAAAGCCCTCCTCATATTGCCAGACGAGGGAGGGTGCGATGGACGCATCCAGAATGTTTGAAGATGGGCTCACAGCCGCTTCATTCCTAATCATAGAAACTGAGTTATCCCCCAAGCACTCCTGTACGATCTGAGGATCTGAGAGTAGACAAGACAGTGCTACCCCTATTTCAATTTATGTGCTCTCGGAATCCTCCTCCTTGCACTGCTCATCCTCAGCTAGTGGGTCTGTCTGCTCTTCGGCAACGTCATCCCCGGACAATTGCAAGTCAAAGAAAATCTCAAACCCTGGCAAGTGCCGCCTCTCTGCATTTAGCCATGGCTCTGGGAAGTCGCAGAATGGAAAGTCTTCCCCCTCCCAGACGAAGCTTCCGTTTAGAGTGCCCTGGATAGGCCGGTGTACCAATTCATAAGGCTTCTCGGCCTACTTGGCTCTGGCTCTTCCAGCCATCTCTTTGCCTTTCCTTGCCCAATCCTCTCTGGTAGGCAGATAACCTAAGCCAAAGGTATGTGGGTTGTGCGGCACTTTGGCCAATGCTGTAATGCCCTTCTGGCCACTTTTTCCTAATCCCATCCCGGGGATGTGCTGGAGCATGTTCATGAGGTACATAGACTGCGCACTGACATATAGCCCCTCATCAACAACTAGTATGTTCTATACAACCCGGGCCTCGGCTAGGGTAAATCCTGACAGGAACACATCCTCCGCACCATGCTCAATATCCAGAACTGGTATAGAAACCTCTGGCGATGGATGTATTGACGAATTCCCAAAAACTATAGCCACCCCCTTCCCGTGGGGGTACTTCAACATTTGGTGTAGAGTGGAAAAGACCGCCTTCACCTGGTGCAGCCACGGCCGCCCCAGGAGTAGATTGAAGGTTACGGGAACGTCCAAGACATGAAAGTCAATATCCTATTGTGCCTGACCAACCTGATTCTGAATCTGCACAGTCCCTATCACCTCTCTACTGGTATTTTCATATGCCCTTATCACCTGGGTAGTTGGCACAAAATCTGCAGGCTTCAAACTGATAGCATATGTCGTCCTCAATGGACACACGTTGATAGCAGATCCTGTGTCGACAAGAACCACTGGTATCCATTTCTCTCTGCACTCCACAGAGATGTAAAGAGGTTTGTTATGGTTTGAGCCCTCAGGCGGCAACACTTTGTCAGTAAAGGTCAACGTCGAGGAAGCTCCTCCTGGAAAAACCAACCCTACCAATTGTTCGGGCGTGGTGTCAATTGAAAGTTTGGCCTTGTCCATCGCAGAAAGGACAGCTTGTCTATGAACTCTTGAGGCCATAAGCAGTCCCCAGATGGAGATGTCTGGTTGGATTTTCTTAAGCTGTTTCAGCACAGCCTCCTCCTCAAGCAGTTTTTCTTTCTGCTTCTCCGCTTCTTTGTCCTTTCCAGACGCCTCTGGTTGATCCAAGTGCAGGGGCTTAAAATACCGCCCACTCCTGGTCATATGGTCAACCTCGCCAACATACCAGGTATCATCCGGTTGGGTCTCCCCCCAATCTTTGTCTGTGTGGGCAAGACATAGGTCGTCATCTTCCCACCACATGCTATCAGCAACTGAACGACACCTGTCCGGTTCCGTTACAACAACTTCTGTGCGCACAGCACATTTCGTTCTTGTGCTCATAGCACATTCCATCCCCACAGGGGCTTTGGCCTTTCTAGCTCTCTCCAGATCTTCGATCTTTTCCTGCTCAAACTGCCTCAGTATAGCTTGTTGTTCAGTATCTTCTGTATTCAAACTGCCCGGATCCCGAGCGAAATTCTTAGCACCGGTGCTCTCCGGCGGTCCATCCTGTTCCTCGGCCCTTCCGGCCGCTGTTGATATCCCAGCTCCTGATTGCCCCTACTTTGGCTGAGGTACCTCAACAACATCCAGCTCGTCGCTGAGCCACCCAGTAGCTTCTGCTGACCCTTCCAGATCAAACCAGTTGACAATCACGTCCCCCGGATCCTGTTCATTGAAGAACTAAAGGTTGGCAATGTCCTCCTCCAACCCTGCTAGATCATCTAGCCCCTGATTAGGTCCATCCTCTTGAACTACACAGATCTTTGCCCCAACCGGTAGCTCTACCCTCGGCCTAGCCTGGCCTGCCGATGTGATGTAACCGCTCGGGTTGTACATGAAGCTCGTAGACCCCTCAGGCTCTGTATCATCATTCCTATCAGCCTCCACAGTCGACCCAATTCTATCTTCGATAGTCATCACCACAGGTTCCGGTTGGTTTTGGGAGATCTCCAACATGCACAAGTTTGTGATGTTTGAAATGAACACCTCCAGCTTGGATAGGTGGGAAAGGGTGATATATATGCTCGGGTCATATGGAATGATCGAGGTTTGGATCAGGTTAATGCGTTTGGGAAGTGGAGCTTGGTTATGTGGTGGGAGTGGGTTGGTGGTGACATTCGACTTCTCTGGAGGCACGATCACCCTGTTGTCAATGAGATCTTGAATCTCATGACGCAATCTATAGCACTGGTCGGTGTCATGACCATGCTGTTGGTGAAAGGCACAGTACTTGGCCGAGTTATAGGAGGAAGGAAGCTTGTCCAGTAATGGCTATGGCTCCAGGGGCTTCAAGTGCCCTTTCCTGATCAAGACCCCCAAAGATTTGGACAGAGACATGTACAGTAGGGTAAAGGTTCTTTGGCCTCGGGGTGGATACCTGGCGGTTTGTGAGCTACTTCCGGACGCACCGGTGAATGGTGTAGCTGTAAGGGTTTTTGAGGGGGGGGGGTGGTGACCATACCCACATCTGAAGTTCTGGCAGCTACAGCACTGTTTGTGCCTACATTCGTACTGAGGTTGAATGCCCTCTTGGGCTACTCTCTCTCATGGTCGATTAGACCCTGTTTCATGGCGTCCTCGATCTGTACCCCAATTTCGTGCAAGTCCGCAAAGGTGGGAAAGGGTAGGACGATCATCTTTTGCATGAGCTTGGGTTGGAGGTTGCGCACAACCATCCGTATCTAATCTTTGTCAACCGGCCTAATGGTCATCATCGAGGCCTTGGCCCTCTAACAGGTTACGAAGTCGGAAAAGCTCTCTTTTGGCTCCTGCCTAGTTGTCTCGAGATCACGAGTTGTGACCTCGATTTATGTATTGTAGGAGTATTGAGCTATAAAGGCCTCAGCCATCTCCTCCCAGCTTCTCTTGACAGAGTCCTCCAGTTTTGCATACCAAATAGCCGCAACACCCGACAGGGTTCGGCCGAAAAGGACAAGCTTCTGCAATCTGGAGAGGCCCATCGGCCTTAGGATATCCGAAAATAGTCGCAGGTGCACCATAGGATCTCCAGAACCGTCAAAATGATCTATGTGCGGCATCTTAAACCGGTCCGGTAATGTCACAGCTGAGTCGGTATATCCATCCTTTATATCCGGAATGGATTTCATGCCTTGAGCCTTCTTGAAAAGCTTTTCTAGCTTGCTCACTTTTAGTGCTGTTGGATCCACCTCGAACTCAAATGGTGTATCCACTAGGTTGGTGGGCGCTTTGGATAACTGAGGTAGGATCGGGGGCAGAGCTGGCCCTGTTGGAACGTTCGTATTTTCCTGAACGTTTGCAGTCTCCCCGAGTGTTGGGAGAGGAGGTGGGTGCGAAGCAGATGCTCCGGCTTGCTATGGTTGTTGCTGCTGCTGAAGTCTGACAATCAGCTCTGTCTGTTGGGCCACAACCTCGGCCTGACGTGTGGCGAACTCTGCTTGGCAGGCAGCATCCCGCTGCATGGCTTGCATAGTTTCTTGGAGCTGACGAAGCATCTCTTCCATGCCTGCCATAATGTGCTGATCCAACTGAACAACTGGTATATCTGTCTCTGCAGTAGAAACTGAAATCTCAGCCCAACTACTCAAGGACCACTGATCTAGCAACCGTTGTACTGATGCACTGTGCCTAACCGACCTCCGCCTAGCAACCGGGGGTAAAGAAAGGAACACTGCTTGTCCGTCTATTAGATCCGCGAATCGATGAAGTTTGCGACCTCTAACCCAGAGTGCTTGAGGAATATCAGCCTGGTCAGATGCAATTGTGCTAAACTACCTTGCAAAAAGATAAATAAAGCATAATAAGGAAACAATAAGCAGAAAAACGGACAACATAACGACTTAAATTAAGACAACACACAGTTGGCATTTGTAAGCTGAATACATTGTTCTCAAACACTAATCACTGTTCCCAAATCACTGCCCCAGATTTGATACCCTCAGGTAAATCTGATTCCCCAAATACTGATGCCCGCAGGCCTGATACCCAGACTTGCAAACAGATACATGCATTCCTGTAGAGGCACACTCTAAAAGCACATAGCAAGCAAATGAGAGCCAAAACACTCCTATGGACGGGTAGGGTTTCGCTATCCTATTTTGTCAGGAGCTAAGGTTTCACTATGCACACAACGGTTTCGAACAACCTACAATCGGGTAAACAACCTGTCCTAGTTTGGAATAGTCACTATGGATTCCGATATGCAACTAGGTCGAATGGTCAAAAAGGGTGCCTCGGAAAAACCGAGGTATGTGTTCCCATCGTGGCAGAGCCTGTAACCGATCTGCCTTATGGCATGCAGCCTCCGGCAAACCGTTCAGGAATAGCAGACGGCGAACACGGTGTCTTAGGCACACCAATGCAAATGCAATGCAAAGAAACACATAAGTGTAGTCAAAACAAAATATCATAAGTTCGAGTCAAGTTCTCTAATTCCCCAGCGGAGTCGCCAGAAACTGTAGACTGCCCAGAACTCTGCTCTCCGCGCGTGGGGGCGTGAATCATTTTGTTCTTAACTACTACAGTTCGGACTCATGTCACGATTTTGAATCTAATCTCACAAAGTGTAATGCAAGACTGATAAATTACCAAAGAGTCCATATCCGACAAATCATTTTGGAAAATTGATTTTAATAAAGAAGTGCCAAACATAGACTGCTTTGCCAGATACAGAGTTGCCACCTAAATGTTTTATTTTGGGAAATTTAGGAAACCCTAACTCATGCCTAAGGCCACATGTCCGTCATCACCAAAGTTGCCTCAACTCGGGAACTTGGGTACGAGAGGGGAAGGTCATGTAATGAGCACCCCCGCTCACCCGATCAAAGATCGGCCTTTACTAACATGATATTTTGTTTTTGAAAACACATGTGTTCTTATTCCGGTTATTAATCTAGAATTACTATGTGACACGCACAGCATACAAGTATAGACTAGATCGCCTAAGTTGGAACAAAACATTTCATGTTCGTTTGTTTGAAAATGATTTGAAGATTGCTACTCGCAAGTAGGCGAAGACGCGGATTTTGCCACCCTCAAGTGGGCTTAGAAAACATGGTGATTTTCCACTTCAAGTGGGCTTAAAACTCGCATTTCAATGAATTGTTCCAACTCAAGCAATGAAGCCTATATCCACAGGCATTCATGCAGTTATATCAGTTAAGCAAATAGCCTCATGGTAAGCATGCTAGCATGGCAACATACACATCTCATGCAGTATGCTAAAACATAAACACTCACAGTGTACTCCGAGCCAAAACAGAGAACTAGTTAGAAATCATGCATGATCCTAGTTCATGTTGAGATGGCTAATGCAACACATGCAAAAATGCAACTAAGATAGGCTCGGCTATTCTAAGATGTCATGTGAATGCAACACTTCATACATGTATTCAAATAGGAATTGAAACACAATGCAGTTTGTATGGTGCGCCGAGCCTGGTGCATGCAAGACAGATGAATGATGCACGCATGCAAACATAAGTATGCTAATTGAAATATGCCCTAAAACTAACCATCAAAAGTTGGTAAATAAAAGGGAGGAAGGCGTGGGGTTGGAAGACATGCATCACACACATGCACGCTTATTACAACAGTTTTCCCTCTCGACGGAGGGTCCGAATGAATTTTAGCTAACTAGCTATGCTAATTAAACTAATTATTACAAAACAACCAATTAACTAACTTAGCTAATTAATTATTACAAAACATTAACTAATTAATCAAATTAATTAAATTACAAAACCAAATAAGTAAGAAACTAAATAGGCAGCCACAGCTCTGCCTCGGAATGATGAATGGTGCATGCTCGGTCGTGTCCTCCCGAAAATCCACCACCATGTCTTGTGATGCCTCTGTTTGCACTGTTTTAGACTTCTGAAAATCATGCCAACCTCCAAAATACTTCTGATCCACCTCATGGACAAACTGAGAGGTGGTCGGCCAAGAGGAATGGCCATCGGCCATGTGTCATAGTCATCGGCCAAATTTCAAGGCTATCGGCCAATTTTGATAGCTGATCGGCACACTTGATAGCCGATCGGCCACTTCTTCCTGCAAACTTCTCCTTTTGCTGCAACAGAGCACAAACAGAGGCATGACAGTGTATTTTCAAGAAAATGTGTGCGTAACCACACTCCTTATCATGTCTCAAGCTCAAAGGAGTGTAGTGCTCGGCTCTCGAGCCATCAATCACGCATCTCGATACATGATGGCCAAAGAGGCCGAGTTGCACAAGTCAATGGCAAATGAATGCACAAAAACACATAAATGCCTTAACCTCTATCATGCATGATCAAGAGGGTCAGCGACCGAGAATTGAGGCACGTTTCATCACTTCAAGTATGAAATATTCCTCGTTTCTCGTGTTTGGACTAACACCCTATCCAAACATAATGCAATGCATGCACAAGATTCTAAACGCAATGCAACATATGCACACATAATGCAATGTAACATGAACAACCTATCAATGCTAATGGCATGCAAACATGAGGCAATGCAACAAGCATGTAAACTCAATGTAATGCAACAAGCATGTAACAATATTCAAACCACATGCTCAATGGACTTAGACCGAATATGGACAAACCTCAATCATGCCCAAAATAGTGGCCAATAGTGTTGAAACGATGGCATGAAGAGCATGAAAAGGCAAGACAAGCATGCATGCCAATTGGCTCAAGAATTAAGGCATAAAGATGCAACTCTTAAGAGCACTTAAAGAGTGAAAAGCATGAACGTATGACAACACTATAAGCTCTGAAATCATGTATGGAATGGTGTCAAACCACTCAAACAACACAAGTATGGCATGCAAGAGGGCTCAAAGCTTGAAACTAGCATAGGTACTTGCACTATAGCTAGACAAAACATGAAGCATATGGCCAAGACAACCCAAAACAATCCTAGAACATGTCAAAATGAGACTAAAACATGCATGGAAGGAAGCCAAAATAAGCTAGCATGGTGAGCATGAAGCATGAAATATGCAAGGCCAAAAGGGAGGATTACACTACACCTACTAAGACTAAGCATGGGATGGCTTTGCCAACAAAAATTAGAGTTATATCATGGCAAAATAACCCCAAAAACACACTGAAATGATTGCTGACAAGCTTAGGCATGAAGGCATACACAATGACTCATGTTTAAGGCATAAAGCATGAACCTTCCAAAGCATGGAAAGAGTGACAAATGCAAGTGTATGACCACACTACATGCACTGAAATCACGTGTGAAATGATGCCAAATCATGTTAATAGCCCAAGCAATGCATGCTAGTGGCTTGGAAACTCAAGGCTAATGAGCTAGAATGAACCATGGCTATACAAAGTAATCCATGCATGACCAAAAAAACACAAATTAGACCTTAAGCATGGTAAAACATGGCCAAAAGCTTCTTGGAGTTAAGCCAAAGCATGCTAGAATAATGGTCCAAACACATAATGCATGTTGGGCTATTATGCAAGGTTGCACTACAAGTATGTAAAGCATGCAAGATGCTATCAAACCAACCTAAAAAAGAGTTGAGGCATGCTAAAATAACACCAAAAACTTGCTAAAATAGAACCAATACATGCTAGACAAACATGCCACTTTGATGAGCCATCTATGCAAGCATGCAAGACACAAGGAGAGGGGGTGACCCTCTCCTATTTAAGACATCAAAATACACTTTCCACCACTGAAATTCCTTTGGAATTCAGTGGTAGAAAGGTCATGCAAAGACTAAAACAAAAGCCTAAAAAGGTGGCCCAAAACAAGGCAAAACAAGGCACAAATGGGGGTAGACCACCCCCAACACCAACAAGACCTTAAGAAATTATTTCAAACACATGAAAATGAAGCTTTTTACAGTTGAGAGTTAAGCCAAAATAAGCATGTAAATAAGGCTAAGTAAGCAATGAACACAAAGCTTAAAAGAGGATTAGTGACTCACCCTTGTAGAACAACTTCAAAGAGGCTACTCCAGCAACTTTCTGAGCTAAAAACCAAACTCTGAGTTCAAACAAAACCCTCAAGTCCCTCAGCAACAAGAGTATGGTGTTTGAGTAGGTGCTTTAGTGCAAAAGTGTGAAGAAATTACACTTTTGAGCACAAACAAGTGCAAATATAGAGAGAGAGGAAGGAATATAGAGAGAGAGTGATATATATCTTGTATATCAAATTTCAGAACCTCTGGAAAGGAAGAGGGGCCTCCCTTCTTATAGAAAATCAAGTCCCAAGCTTGTTGAGCAAGCTTGGAGCTTGTTAAAATCCATCCATACACGTGTATGGAGGATACACCAAGTGACCAACAGCTGGCACCAGCTGGAAAAAAAATATCTGCAAAAGCACAAAAAAGGGGTCTCGGCCAAAAAAATGGCCGATTGACCAAAAAGAGTGCCGACCGGCCAACACTTATGGCCGATGGCAAGAAAGAGGGGCCGATAGGCACAGGGCCTGGCCGATAGGTTGTGGGGCTGACCAACAAGCCACCCTATTCCTTCAGAAACAAAATCACAAGCTCTTGGTCCACAACCAAGCACAAAACAGACAAGTTGAAAGGCTCCAAGGCAAGGCGCGCGGCCAAGACCTTCAGAAACTCAAAACGAACACGAGCATGGATGATCATCGAGTGTTCAAACGATGACGTCCAAGTCTTGAGGACGGTCAAAAATGGGGTGTCTACAGCACCTTATAACTAAAAAGAAGAATGACATAATTTCAATTTTCTGAGGCATAACTAAAAAAAGAAAAAGATCATAACTAAACCCAACATGAGTCATAACTAAAGAATTTATGAGTAATAACCAAAATAATGTCATAATTAAAAAAAACTAATCATAACTTTTTTTTTTTTTTTTTTTGCATAACTCGGGATGCATATGGTACACCCATTTTAAATGAGTGTATATTAAAATTTCCCTTTTACGTTACATAAAAAATTACATGTGTCAATTCAGTGTTTAAAAATACATTAAATAATTTTTGAGATATAAATATATTTTAATAATGATATAATAGATATTAGATATATTTTAAAAATAAATGTATAATTTTTGAATTAAAATTTGAAAATTTTAAGAAATATACCAAAATAATATTTGTATATATATATTTTCTATTTATGTTATAAAAAAATATTTTAAAATATACTTACAAATTAAAATTTAAATAAATATATTGGCCAAGTAACTTATGGATTGGATATAAACCAAGATAATTCTTTAAGGATTAGGTTTGGGCCAAGAGTTGTTGTCATAAAATTTGGCTCAAACTCGGTTTTTAGGCTATTTTCAGTATTTAATTCAATATTGAAAATTTCAAACTAATTCATACCCATCACAACTTGAGAAACTATGATATAATGTAAACATAAAGTTCAAATTTATTATTATCAAATATTTTTACTAATTAACTGATCAATTCTTTAGATTAGTTGTAAGGCTAGGGTTAGAATATGCCTCAAAATTTAAGACAACCCGATAGTAGATAATTTTTCATACATAAATATAACTAACTATTCATTTAATAGTTCTTGACATCAGTGGGCCCACAAAAGGTTTTGGCCCACGATTTAAAGCCCAATTCACGGTTCAAGTACTAAAGTTCAGTACCCTTGAGAACCCAATGTTGAACCAGAGACCAATGGTATCTAAACACTTGTCAAGCAGGGAACTGGCCACGTAAGCAGACAAAGATCTACAAAGTTATTGCACCCATACATCAACCATTAATGAGACCCTGGTAGCATTAAATGTGGCATCTCTTTCACATCGGAGAAAACAGGCTCATCGTGAATTAGGTCAGCTAAACCTTAGACTTACGGTCGACGAGACAGTAGGGAAGGGACAAGGAAATGATGAATGAAAAAGATAAAAGGCTTCAAAAGAGCGACATAGGTTAAGTTTTCTCTCACTCCTCTCATACATTATCTCTCTAAAAACCTTCTTACCTTGAACTAACTTGATCGTCAGAGTGTCTGCCGAGGGACTTCCCCTCATTGGACCGTTTTTGCATGTGTGTTTTGCGAACTATAAGCCCAACAGACCTATCTGAAGTGTGGATCAATCTGGCTCATCCTTCCTCCAAGTTTATAGTATCATCAGTTGGCGCCGTCTGTGGGAAATCACAACTCCGGTTGACAGTTGTGCTCATTGTTGCCAGAGACCCATTTCCAGTTACTTCTCCTTCTCTCTCGTCGGGGTGGATGGTTACAACAAGATCCATGGCTTCTCAACACAATGTCATCGACCCCAAGCAGAGCCTTTTTACCCAAATAACCCACCACAGTACTTCACGGAGCTCGCCAACAGCATCAACTGCTTGACCGAGCAAAACCAGGCCTTGATCAACGTTTTACTCCAATGAAATCTCCCTATCCCTGCTCTACCATCACAAGACATCCCTTCCAATCAAGAACAGACCCCGAGCCATCCTTTCCAACAAGCCCATCTTTCTAACCTGGAGGGTCTACGGGCTCCACATCAAGACCTACACCCACCACCTCAGGGCTTGCATCCATCAAATCACGCACCTGTCCTGCTCCGAGAGGTGAGCAAGTAGATCAGAGACCTTCAGGGCATGTGTATGTTGTTACTGCGCAGGATCTTGTACCGACTCTATCTGTTGTGAGAGGTACCATTTTGTTTTGCAACTCGGTTGCTAATGTGTTGATTAAAACAGGTGCATCCCATTAGCTCCTTCGCTCGAGCCAGGGTTCTTTCGCTCGTGCGTCTGCGTCTGGTTCTGGACCTGAGAGTTGCATTTCTTAGCTCGAGCGAGTGAGGACTATGTTTTGGGTTTCTTCGCTCGAGCGAGCTTTTCTTCGCTCGAGCGTGCTTCTGGGTTGCAGACCAGAAGCTTCGATTTGTTGGCTCAAGCGAGGCTTTCTGTGCTCGAGCGAGGTTTCTTTGTGTCTGGTCGCTCGAGCAACCATTCCTTTGCTCGAGCGAGCCTTGAATATATCAGTTGGCAGCAGCAGGGTTACACTTCATTTCTTCACCATCTCTTTTACACAAACCCTAGATCCAGCTGCTCTTCTCTCTCTACATACCTTCTCTCTAAGATTCCATCTACTTCTAGAGTGTTTCTACCCTAATCTCTTTGTAAGAAAGATAGAGGGCGGTTTGGGCTTCACTTTAATCTGAAAAATAGTGGATTTGGAGCACTTTGAGTTTTCTTCATCTACTCCTTTGGGCTTCTAACTTCGAGGTAGGGATAACCTACTCCATTCTATGAGTTTTAACATAAATTTTAGTCATTTTGATTAGATAGCGTTGTTGGGTAATTTCGGGAAAAGTTAGGGTTTGATGTGTAATTTATAAAAGGGAGTTTTCAAATGTTAAACTCCATGTGTATGTGAGACCTTGGAAAATGGGATTATTGTTGTTAAATTTATGAAATTGAACCTTAGGGTTGATAATGGAAAAAGGCAAAAATTGCCCTAGTTATGTTGAATAATTAATTTGGGGAAATGTGAAATTGGGTTGGAAATCATGAAATTGGATGGAATTGTAATTGAATGGTGTGGTTGGATTAATTTATCACCCACTTAAGAAATTGTTGATTAGTTATATGTTCGATAAATTTATTATCTGTTTAGAGATAACTGCTTTGGGCTATCGATGGAGGATAGTCTTGATTGTTGTAGACATTGTATGATGATTAGTGAAAACTGAAACTAATCACATTGAATATGTTATTGAATATGACGGTTGGAATAATACCGCAAATGTGTGTATTGATTGATCATTGTACATGATAAGTGTTTAAATATATTGTATATGTATGTTGTTTGGGAGGAGATAGGGGATGTTCTCCATGGTTTGAGAGGAGATAGGGGATGGAATCTCAAACCTGTTTGGGAGGAGATAGGGGATGGACTCCACTGATACAGCAAATCTGTGTATCATTTGAAATATGAAAGTGTTTTAATATGAGTTATATTCTCATGTGAATTATGAAGTATGGAAGTGTTTTAATATGTGTTATAGTCTCATTGAATTGTTTGGCCTGGTTCTGAGCCATAATTATAAATCGAAACTGTATAAGTGAAGGAAACTAAAATGAAAAATGGATGTACTTGATGTTGAATTGAAAAGTGTTGTAAGTTGGTTTATAAGTGTCAACCATACATCAAATACTATTGTTTTAGTTATTTCTCATACTTGGTTTAGTATATCTCTACTGGCATTGGCTCACCCTATATGGGACATCATTTTCTGGTTCAGGTGATATGCCACCCCCAAGGACATAGCTTGGGAGGCTTAGAGGCTGAAGATCCCTTTTTTGTTGTTTACCTTTTTGTGTATTACATGTAAATTCAAGCCGACGGCTTAATGTGTATAAGTTAGTACTCTCTTCTTTTTTTTTTTTGCAACCAAGTGTTGGCTTGGAAAGTTGTAAACTCGTAGGGCATTTACTTTTGTTGTCAACATGTAATACTTTTGTGATAAATACTATGATAAATAGATGTACACTTTATTCTCTTGAATATATTGTATCATGAATGTATGAATTATGGGTTTATTTTGAGGGCGTTACAGAAACAAAGATGAAGATATAGATTTTAGATGTAATAAATAAGAAATTATTTAAGCATTTTATTATTTTCAAATAATTTATTTCTTCAAGTAAAATTCTCTTTTAATTAGATGTAAGAATGACAAATTTAAATAGTTTATTATTCTCAAATAATTTTTTATCTTTCATTTCCCATCATCTAATTTTAATTTATTGTAACGTGATTAAATATTTTTTTTACTTTTATATTTATTTTTAAAAGTTTTATGAGGTAACATTTGGTAATTTTTATAAGTCAATTTTTTTATTATAAATATGAAATGTTATTATGTTTATTTTTCTTTTAAAAAAAATTAATACACAAATATGTTTACAAAACAAAAGAAAAATTCATGCTTCGTAAGTTGCTATGATATTGGGTGATACTAGGTAACATTGATGAAAGAGAAAATTTGAGAAAAAGAATAGAGAATAGAGAATAGAACAAATAATGATGATAATAATAAATTATATGGTGTTGCTATTTTCTACAGTGACACTATAAAAAATGAATGAGAAAATAAATAGAAAAAAATGAAAGAAATAAAATAAATAAAATGAAAAGAGAGAGATAATTTGTAACGCCCTCAAAAATAAACCCATCATAACATACATTCACTTTAAATAGAAGAGATTTCATATTACAATCATCAGAGTATTCTTACAAAAGGTATTACATGTTGACAATAAAGTAAATGCCCTATAGGCTTACAACTTTCCAAGTCAACACTTGGTTACAAAAAAGAGAGTACTAACTCTACACAAAATAAGCCCTTGGCTTGATATACATGTAATATAACAAAAAGGAGTCTGACAGCCTCAAGCCTCCCAAGCTACGTCCTTGGAGGTGGCATAATACTTGTACCTGAAAATTATGTCCCATATAGGGTGAGCCAACGCCCAATAAAGATATGCTAAACATAATATGAGCAATAACTAAAACATCAGCATTTGATAAACGTTTAACTCATATAAACCAACATACAATACAATCCAGTTCCATAATCCTTTACTTAACAACACTCAACCTATAACACGGCTCAGAACCTGGCCAAACAACTTAAGTGAGACTACATCTCATGCCGACAATACTTCAAACTGCCATTTCACGGAAATTGCATCCGCGGGATTCGGCACCCATATGTAATTATTTTCTTATGGCCATTTTATGGAAATTTCATCCGCGGGACCCAGCACCCATGTATAGATATTTTCGGATTGCCATTTTACGGAAATATCATCCGCAGGATTCGGCACCTATGTATAATTATATTTGAATTGCCATTTTACAGAGATTTCATCCGCCGGATTCGGCACCCATATATAATCATTTTTGAATTGCCATTTTACGGAGATTTCATCCGGGAAATTCGGCACCCATGTATTCAAATACTCAATGACATACTTAAATTGATTAGTTTTAATTCACCTAATCATCATGCATTGTCTACAAGAATCAAGACTATCCTCCACCGATAGCCCAAAGCAGTTATTTCTAAACAGATAATAAATGCACCAATAGATAAATTATCAACATTTTCAAAGGTGAGTGATTAATGAATCCAACTCCACCATTCTATCTCATAATGAGCCAATTTACTCATTCCCAACTCAATTTCATATTTCCATAACATTCCCAAATTAATTATATAAATTAATTCATAACATCAAATTAGGGCTTTTCTCCCTCTTTCTCAATATTGACCCAAAGGCCCAAAATATCTTCAATAACATCAATACCCTCATTCATGACCCAAAATACACAAGTGTGGGCCAAAATAACAAAATCCCTCTTTCTCATTTTGAAAACCCTAACACCCAAAATTACCCAACATCAACATTATATCAAAATGACTAAAAATTTATGTCAAAGACCATAAGAATGAGTAGTTATCCCTACCTCAAATTCGGAGCTCAAAGGGAGAAAATGAAGAATTTCGAGATGCTCCAAATCCCAAGATTTTCGGATCAAAATGTAGCCCACAACGAGATCAACACTTTTTACAAAGGCCCAATTGTAGAGGATCACTCCTACTAGATCAAACCCTAAAGAGAAGTTGTGTTTGAGAGAGAGAGGCACTCCAATGGAGGTTTTGAAAAGTAAGAGAGAGAAAAGGAGTTGAAAAAGTGATCCAAAAATTCGAACTTCGGACTGATATACACGTCGCCCCGCTCGAGCGTAGAACTCCCCGCTCGAGCATCAGACACAGACTCACGCTCAAGCGTGAAAATCGCCACTCGAGCGTCGATTGCATACTTCTAGAAGTTTTGCAGACCATGGTCTCCGCTCAAGCGTCAAACTCCCTACTCGAACGGAGGAACAAAAACAAAAGGTCCCGCTCGAGCGTCAAAACTCCCGCTCGAGCATACGACGACTTGCAGAGACAAAATACTGGGAGATAAATATTCACGCTCGAGCGTCAAAACGCCCGCTCGAGCGAAGAAGCAACAACAAATGGCCCGCTCGAGCGTCAAAAGCCCCGCTCGAGCGTGAAGGCCAAAATCTGGGCATCAACTTTAGGTTTCTAAACACAACCAACCTGTTTCAAACCTGCCCAACATAACCCAAGACTGAAATACAAAAAGTAAAGGATGAAAATGAGAATAAGACAACAACATAACCACGGAACCAAGTCCGGAATACAATAAACAAAGGAAGGGAAAACCGGGATCGCTATATAATTTCTCCAAATATGTATTTTTCATACAACAAAAAATCAAATACCTATATGTATTTTTAAATTTTTATTAAAACTCTAATTTCTCAATATAATTATTTTTAAAATTGGTGGCCTTCTTAAAAATAAAACATCTTTTATACTTTGTTTCGTAATTTTCAAATAAATGATTGTATTTAATCTAGTATAAGGTTTAACGGTTATCAATTTATTAACTCTATTTTTTTTTTTTTTGGAGGGGGGGGGGGGATAAATAATGTTTGGTTATTCTACTATATATATGTTTGTCTTAACAATTTAGAATTTTTTTAAATATTGTATGGAATATGATAATTTTATTTAACATTATTAAAATAATGTGGGTCTTTATTAATTTTTTGTAAAACCTCAAAAGAGGTGAATGAAATTTACTATTTGAATATATAAGGGTAATTTTGAAATTTTTTACTTGTAGTATATGACGTCAGCATGATATCATCATATTCTGTTAAATAAATTAATAGAAGATTAACGATAAAGAAATTTTAATAATAGTTTTAAAAGTAAGAATAGTTTTTGTAATTATTAAAATTATAAGATATCCTTATAATTATCAGAAAGAGGTGAGTGTAAGAGCATCCACATCAGGCTCTCTACAATAGCGTTGAAGCTATTGTAGAGAGCAAAAGCTATAAATATGTGCTCCATCAGACTCTCTATAGCAACCATTCATTTTGATTTGCTACAGTGTCTCACCTAATTAGACGAGACACTGTTCATAGGTTAATTTATTTTTTATTTTATTTTCTTTCCTGCGCTTCTTTCTCCCCCCAACAATAACACCATCTCTCATACCACCATTACTGTCAACACTTACCAGAGCCATCTCACAAATTTCATTCTTACCATCTTGCAAGTTCATCAAGCTCTCTCTCTCTCTCTCTCTCTCAATCATGTATTAGTTGATGCCGGTGCGAAGTAGAACTGAATTGAAGTGAAACTGGGCCAAAATGCCATGGCCAATCGTCCTCCTGATGTCCGAAATGAAATCTAGCCAAGTCACAAAACCAATGGCCGGGTGATTCTGCTACTCTAGTCCACTGGTTTGAAAAAGATAAAAGAATAAAAAATAATATTTTAATGAAATAGAATTTTAGAATTGAGAGTTTGATGGAGTGTGTATATAAAAAAAAGATACTAGCTAAAATATAAAAGTAGATTTTAGATTATAATTTGACTCAAAATTTGCCAAGACTTATGCGGATGCTATAATTTAGGGTTCATTTGGTAATGACTTTTTTAGTTGGCTTTTTAATTTTTTTGACTTTTTTAGCCTAAAACTTTTAATTTTTTGATTTTTTTGCTTGACTTTTTACTTGTGAATGCCAATTTTTTTTGTTTGACTTTTTAATTTTTTTAATAATAATAATTATTATTATTATTATTATTATTATTATTATTATTATTATTATTATTATTATTATTATTATCTATATATAATTATTTAGCCGAATAAGAAAACCAAACCGGGGCTTGCTCTTTTATCTTTTTAACCATTTTGATCACCAAAAAAAACTGCATGATCCTCGTTCATTTGAATGTTGCAGCTTTTTCTTTTACAGTTGTCAATACACATGGTGGCAGTCGGAAAATCTTTTTATCTTTTTGACCATTTTGATTGCCAAACAACAGGCCTATTTGGTAGGGCTTATAAGCTAATTATTTCAGCTTTTAACTTAATTTAAGTTAAAATAGTGTGTTTGGTACAGCTTAAGTTACCAACTTGTAGCTTAAACTAAGTTATTTTTCAACTTATATCAAAAGTTGGTGATGGGGTGCTTAAGGATTTCGACTTAAGCGCGCAGCTGGGATTGGGGGGTTAAATGACTTAAATGTCCCTTCCAAACTTCAATATTTACAAAACTGCCATTATATATACCCGTTATCTCTGTTGCCCTAAACACACTCTCGTTTCTCATAGTCTTCTCTTCTCTTCTGCTCTCCTCTCCAGCAACTAAGAAGAACAGTCGTCCGCTTCTTGATCGCAGTAGATCGGTGCTTGTAGAACATCGTCTACCTCTCCAAGAACAGTCGTCCCCTATTTTTCGTTCATCTGCATCGAAAAGGTAACATTTCATGACTGTGATATATACAAATACACATATATATATATATATGTATATATGTATATGGACATCGATTAGGGTTGATTTCATGACTGAGAAGTTATATACAATACATATATATATATATATATATATATATAAGATTTCTCTCTCTAATTACTACGAAATGTCCCTCTTCTTCACTCTGTGATTAGGGTTGAAAACGCCTCTCTCTTCTTCACTCTTTGATTACGGTTGAAAACCCACCTTTTACTGTGATCTATTATTTATTTATTTAATCCTTAAATGTTTTTCAATTTTAAATGCATAAATTTGGTTCCATGTAACTGACTGAGCTCTTATAATTGTTTTCTTTCTGTATATGTTGGGCAAAATCTACTTTACAAAATCAAATTTCAAAGAAAAAAGATCCAAAAATGACAATTTTTTAAAACTACACTAACCTTTGAATCATGTTAGTTTAATTGGTTGTTCAGCTCTGGTTGACTTTGTGGATTGCAAGGAATATATTTGTGGGTTAATGCTAAAAATTATTTTCCATACATGCTCATTAGTTTTTCTGTATGATATATACATGTATTTACGCTTGTAGTGTTATTCGCTAAAAATGCGGAAACAATTATGTTTGTGACTAGAAGGGTGGTGAATAGGCCAAACTCTTAAACAAATTAGCAATTAAAATTTACCAAGTGGATTAATCTATTTAATTAGCTAGTTCTAATTATTCACATGATGCTTTTTATTGCCCATTTTCACCATTTATATTGCATAACTATAATTTTTATGGTTTGAGTTGACTTCACTAATGCCTAACAAGGGGGGCATGGGCTCACCAGGGGTTGGGGATTTGGAATTTGAATTTCCATTCTATTCTATTACTCATGATAGGATCATGTGGATACATACAGTAGGGAATATCTATGACAAATCTTCTCAACTTTTGGTTGACTGGCCTTTTTGGAACAAAGGAAATGCAGTCTTTGAGAACTCCATGCCTTTCTGTTAAAGTAAAGGGTTTGAATTAAAAAATTGTTGTGGATTGCGCTCATAACTATGTGGAATGGTTTAAAAGAGTTCAAATGTGACATTTTTGTATTAGTTGAATTAATCGATTATTTGTAGAGTTCAAATTCCATTTTCAACCAATTCGTAAGTAAGCATTACAATGTTAAAAGATACCTCAAATGTTCTTTTCTTTTTCTTTTGTCAATCATTTCTACTTTTAAAGTACTAGTAGTAGTAGTAGCAATTAACTTGATGATTCACCTAATTTCTTGCTTGTGAAATTTACTTGGAGTATCATCTGTCCATTTTTTTTTCTAAAATAAATAAATAAATTCCTCTACATTGGTTAAAAAAATTCTTCCTGAATGAGACTCAAGCTTGAGACACTTCCTCACACAGAGAAAGCATTATAAGTTTTTTCAAGTAGGCCAAATGCCAATTGTGGATGGCTATATTTTCTAATTTGTGTTTATCGTGTTTTGTTTTTTGATTGATGCCTATATATCAATTAAATTGGCTTAGCGAACCTTTGATAGATTGAAACTGAAAATGAGCGATACTATTTCTTTTGCAATAGAATTGCTTCAAGTGATGTCACTTGGCTAGGCAAGTAGTAAAAGTTTAAAGACATGTTTGAGGATTTTCGGAGACTACTTTGTAATTTATTTCTGTGGAGTTCTACAGAGAACCTAGCTTAGAGGATGTAGTTCACCCTTACTTATAGTAAGGCATTTAGGTATCTTGATAGAGAGGAATTTGGATATATGGCATCTAGATTGTAGTGCCAATTTGCAAGTTCTTTTTTTTATTATTCACTTTGTCTATGTTTTCATATAAGAATCTTGCTAGTAAAGAGTTTATAATTATGTGAGTTGACTTGGGTTGTGATATTCATTCATTAAGGTTAAGTAAAAAGTATAATAAAAAACTGGGTTGTGATATTCATTGATTGAGGTTAGGTAAAAGGTATAATAAAAAACTTAATAGTTGCTTATAGAACTCCGAAAAAAACTTATAAAAAACTAGGT
Source organism: Camellia sinensis (assembly GCF_055761805.1). NCBI lineage: Eukaryota > Viridiplantae > Streptophyta > Magnoliopsida > Ericales > Theaceae > Camellia > Camellia sinensis. Next base: position 38,258,907 of record NC_138961.1, on the reverse strand, counting down.
TGTCAATGTGTTTTTGGACATGTGTTGTTATCAAATTTGAAATCCAACCACTACTTTGGACTTGTGCTGTTATCATAACCCAATCTGCTAGCTTGCTGGATAACAACATTCACTGATATAATACCATAGTACCTATTAATGGTGCTACATGTTTTTGGACTTAGCATTAACATGGATTGTCCTGAGGCTTATTAGGGATGGTTTTGAAGCCTCTCTCTGTAGAACTTCCTGGCCTGCTACCATTGGTCGCCCTTCAGGTCTCTTTCTCTCTCTCATCTCTCTCTTTGTGGATTTTGGTAAGGACCCATTTCTGATATGCGTGTGGTGTTGTGTTCATGAAGTGTTTGAATTTACAGGTGATTATGAATATATAGATGTTTTGATGAAGGACAACAATGGTGGTGGTGATGAAACAGAGAGGTTGATAGTGGACATGGATTTCAGGTCTTAGTTTCATCTAGCAAGGCCTACTTCAACATACACAGAGCTCACAGCTTCTCTGCCTTCCATAATTGTTGGGAGTGAAGAGAAACTAATGGAGATAATATGTTTGGTTTGCTTAGCAAATAGCATCAACAATTTTCTCAAGACTACTCAGAGATGGAATTTAAATTTGATTGTATTGTTCAGCTACTGCCAAATTTAGGGGATGTTTGTTATAGCTTTTTGTTTTTTGAAAAGAAAAAAAAATAAAAATCATGAAAACTTGTTTGATAGAAGTATTGTTTTCGTGTTCCTATATGAATTGTTGAGGCTATGCCTCAAAGTTTTGTTCTTTTATTGTTACCTTTAAAAAGGAAAAAGTTTTGATGATTTTTCTGGCAATTATCCATTTTAATGTCCTCTAGTTGTTTCTCTATTTTATTTTATTTGCTAATTTTGCTCTCATCACAAGTTTATCCAATTTGATCAAATAGCATTCAGGTTATAAAGTATAAATAAGAAGAGAAAACGCTATGTATGAACCATATATATCTTATAATTAAATATATATATATATATATATATATCACAATTAAATACAATATGAGGTATAACAAAAGAAATTATGAGTAAGGGCTAGGCTTCTCTTGTGAACCCAATATTAAAATTTTAAAAAAAAAAAAATTTGAGGTAACGGAAAAATGTACCAAATTAGGTACTAATTATATTAACTTCCATTAATGAAATAACTTTTTCAAAATTTAAAATGAAGAAAATGACAAAATTATAATTTTTATTTTCATAAGGGCAAAAATGACAATTATACAGCAAAAAGCTATTTTACAGCTTATTTATCAAACACTACTCTGCTGCTTAAATCCATAATCTCACAGCTGCACCAAACAGGTTACCAGCTTATGTTTACAGCTGTAAGTTATAATCTGTTAAGCTATAATCTATAATCACTTTCCCACAACTCTGCCAAACCGGGCCAAAGTAGAACTATCAACATGGACGAGAAATTATTTAATTTCTATGTTTGTCAAAAACATAGTAGATAAATTATTGAACATTGACATTTAATTAATTGTCTTTTAAAATTTTAATATAAAATTAGTAGGTCCTACAATTTAGACAAATCATTATTATTTTAAAATATTATTTAGTGTGTTTGATTTTAATTTTTTTAGATTTAATTTTTTTTAATTTAAATTTTTTATTTTTTTTGTGTTTCTTTATTTTTAGTGAATATTTCTAAAATTTTAAGTAATTTTTTTTATTTTTTAAATGCACCTTACTTAGATGTATTTAAAAACTAATTATATTTGTAAACAAATATTTTAAAAAATTAATAAATTTATTACCCAAACGGCAATCCAAGAGAGGGTGAATTGGATTTCTATAAATAAAAATTAATAATCCCCCAATAAAAATAACTAGTACAACAAATGATTAACTGAGGATAAATTGATGAATAACAATTAATGATTAATCACAATGAACAACTTTATCAGTGTAAGCAGCTAATCACAGTAAATAGTTATATTAGTTAAGTAAAGAGATTAGGGAAGAAGAAACAAACAGATTTATAGTGATTCCGTTTTAACCAAGCCTACATCCACTCCTCAAGTTTCACTTGAGATTTTCCACTATCTTCTAGCTTTACAAGAGTACTAGTAACCTCTTTACAAAATGGAGCAAACCTCCATAGATTTTACATAGACTTTCCAAGTCCTAAACCCTGCACTTTATAGATAATTCTCAATCACTCTCAAGGAATCAAGAACACTGAATGTACCACACTCTTACAAGATTTAATGAAGGTGCTTTTGTTTTCAAAGAAAGCTACAAGGATAATTTCTCAAAGATAGCTATAAAATGTTGAAGCTCTGTATGTGTATCAGTAAACCTCATACAAGTAAATGGGCTCAAAGCTATAAGACTCAATGTATAATTTTTGAGAGAAAAATGAAAACTAGATAAAGAACTTCCCAAATGATCAAAGAAAATGAGATTAATGAAAGATCAGAAATATTTTCTTACTTGTGTTGTTGTTGTCTTTCTTCAGCATAAGCACTTCTATTTATTAAGGAGAAATTCATCGACCGTTGTCTATTGCTTGTGTTGAGAAGATTGAGTGAGATTTTGGTTAAATCTACTCTACTCTACTCAAACTTGCATTTCCCATACATGATTAGATGTTGAAAGATGGGTCTGATTAATGACAAGAACATTTGAAAAAGAGCCGTTACAATACAGAGTGGTCGTCCACCCAGATGTTCCAGATGAAGTTTTGTTCTTGGCGGTCGTCCGCCCGAACGTCCTCCCAGATGTCTGGTCAAGTCCCGGTCGTCAAGGATGACAACCGCTGTTGTCGAGCATACTGTTGGTTTGACAACCGGAGCGAAGCAGAGCTGAAATTACCCACCGGTCATCCGCCCAATGTCCTCTCGAATGTCCACCCGGATGTCCCTGCAGAGAAGCAAAAGTTTGCTGAAAATTGGCCTGACCGGTTAATCGCCTAGTCGTCCGATCGGTCAACCGACCGATCGACCGGCCCCTCAGTTGGCTGCTCTCTTTTTGCTGCAGCTTTGAGTTGCTGCTGTTACATTGCTGCTTTGGGCTGTTTTGCTGTCATTTTTGGGTTGATTTGTTGTTATTTTTGGGCTGATTTATCATATGTTTAAGCTTCATTTTGAACTCAAAAAACAACAAAATTAGAGCATCAAATAATCAATTAATCTAAGATGATTTAAGGAACTTAGATCAGGCAAGATTGAATTTCATTTTGATCTTCAAAAATAGCATTATGATAGGATAGATTAATATGAATAATTTGAGATATGTCAATCAAATTAATTCTTTCAAATAATCAAAAACATAATCAAAATAAAAACAAATTATCAAAATCAAATATGTCTAACAAAATACATAAGAATACGAAAAGTGTAGTGAATTTTTGTATTTTTTTTATTCATGTTTTTGATAATTAGTGAATTTTTTAAAGATTTTTTTACAAATATTATACTTTTTAAGTATATTTATGTTAGGTGTATCTAAAAATTTTAAAAAATTACTTAGAATATTAAAAAAATTTAGTGAAAAAAAAATGAAAAAAAAAAAATTCAATTTTTTAAAAAGTGAATCCTGAAAATTTAAACCAAACAAACTAAATTTGTTGTTAGAGTATTAAATAATTTCTCTATAAGTGCTTGTCAATTTTAATACTTCTTTTAAAATCTTAAGATTGATATTTAAACTCATTAAATTGGATCAGGATTATTTTTTAAAGTTTTTCTTAGATGGGTTGGATTTGGAAATGTTTCTTCCTGCTCGCCCTAGCATGATTATTAATATATATTATGTACATGTAAAATTTTACTATAAATACTTCTTATCGTATGTATTCTTAAATTTATATTATACTTTTAAGTTATACAAATTTCTTTTTCAGTAATGGTTAATTTTTTTTCTTTAGTTGCGATCTTATTTTAGTTATGACTCATAAGATTTTTGGTTATATCTCATATATTATTTGGTTATGACTTCTTTTTTTTTTTTTTACAGTTATGACTTTAAAGTATGACGTTGTCATTTTTTTTAAGTTATAAGGTGCATACGATACATACCCTTTAAATTTTTCTCGTATGTACATATTAATACGTGTATATATATAATTTACTAAATTTTACTTTTTTTAAATAAAAAGATGTACTTAAAATGAAAAATGTATTTATTTAAGTTAATATTCAAGATGTAACGACTAAATATTAAGGTGTAATTTTAATTAGCTCGATTTTGATTTTAAATTTTTAACTTTGTCTCAATTTGGTCAAATGGATTACAACTATTAATATTTTTTAACAAAAAATATGTACATAAGTGTCATGTGTCTCAAAATTATGAATTTATCTAACTCAGTAAGTGAACCTCAACTAATTTAGTGATAATTTTTCTCAAAAAACACTGATGATATTATTAATTTGATCAAATTGACGTAAAATCTAAAATTAAGGATCAAAATCAAATCAATTAAAAATGTAAAAATCAAAATAAAACAAAAGATAAAATATAAGGACATCAGCGTAATTTACCCACAAAATTATCGGCCTTGTTTGGTTTGTTTCTCAAAAAAAATTTTGAAAAAAATTCTCTACAAATAAATTTTCAAGAGTAATCAAATTAAACAAATTTTTTCAATAAAAATCTCAAAATTTTGTTTGGTTACCTACTTTCCAAAATTACTCTCTCTCATACACATCAAATCAATCTCTTTTTTTAAAACTCTCTTTCCAAAATAATTTTCCAAAACCATTTCTAAAAAAAGACAAATCAAACAAGTTTTCATACTTTTTATCTCAGAAACTACTCTACAAACACAAACCAAATACACCCATCATTTTTCAATTTTATAATATTTATAGTTGTTTATATGAGTTTGTTGGGCAAGTTCGAGATTGTACAAGTAAGATTTTAAGGCTAGCTTGGGAGGGATTTTGAATTTGTTTGATTTGTATCTCGTGATATAATTTCTAAATTTTTTTTTAAAATTTTGTTTGCTTTAAATTTTTTGAATTTTTTTTTTCAAAATCACTTTCTTTTTCGTATATATCAATCAATCACTTTTTCTCTCTTTTCTTTTCTTCTCAATCATTTTTTTTCTCTTACACACATCTACTCAAACTACAATAAAATATCAAATCATCACAAACTCCCAAACTCTAAAATTATTTTCAAAACAAACCAAAAAAATTTCTAAACTCCCTCTCCAAAAAAAAAAAATTAAAAATTTATCTCAAAATAAAAACCAAACACACCTTTTTAGTTTCAAAAACTGAAAAAAATATTTGGTGTTATTGGACGTCACGTGACGTACTACTTACCAATAATAATATATCATGTTTTTATTATCTTTTAATCACTTAATATAAAATTATAAGTCTCATTTTTTTTATTAATTAAAATACTTTTGTGGCATCACGTGACAATACCTCAAAATCAACCAATAATTTCTCTCCCAGTCGGGCCGGGTCAGATTTGGATTAAGAGATTTTTCTTTTTTTTTTTTCAAAAAAAAAATTCCTAACTTAGGCCTAGCCAAACACCCAGACTATAGATAGGCTTTCAGGCCATTATTCACATCACCACTGTGGTAGCTGGCCTCTTTGCTATAAAAATTAGTCACTATGCTTGGTTTTCTTTTTCATTTTCCTTTACAAAAAAATACTTTTCAAAAAATTTTATATTCTTAATTTTTATATTTTATATTTTTACTGATTTTTTTTAATATTTTAAGTAATTTTTTAAATTTTTAGACATACTTAACTTAGATGCATCTAAAAAGTAAAAAATTTGTGAAGAAAACCTTTTAAAAATTCACTAAATACCCAAAACACAAAAAAAAATATCAGAATTCAGTATATTTTTTATATTTTTATGTATTTATTAATTTTTTAAAATATTTTTTCACAAATTTTTTACTTTTTAAATACATCTAAGTAAGGTACATCTAAAAAATAAAAAAATATATTTAAAATTTTAAAAATATTTACTAAAAACAAAGAAAAAATACTTTTAATTTTCAAAAAATTTAATTTAAAAAACTCAAACTAAACACACTGAGTATTTTTCTGAGTATTTTCAGGTTATTCATATTCATATCACTGCTGTGGTAGCTGGCCACTTTGCTATAAAAATTACTTTTCTGACGAGGCATGGAGCTAGCTACTGTCAAAGCTCTGTTGTTGCTTTCTTTCTTTATCTCTTGTTCCTGGTTGAATTAGTTGAAAGAAGGAGAAGACTTCAGCGACTATGGCAGAAACTATAGCTGGGCCTTTTGTAGACTTTGTGGTAAAAAGGTTGGGAGATGTACTCATTCAATAGGAGTGTTCGCGGATCGGTTTTGTGCGGTTTGCGGTTCGGTTTTGACCCGCCCGCATCTATGCGGTTTGGGAAAAAGTCAACCCGCAACCGCCCGCAGTGCGGTTTGCGGTTTGTGCGGATAGGATTTGCAAATGTGCGGGCGGTTGCGGGCGGTTTGCGGTTTACACTTTTTTCTTTAAAAGTTAATTTTCAAGTTTTTTTTTTCCAGCGAATTTAGGCATCAGATTCATTTTATATATTTGTGATAACAATTTTTTGATGAGTTTACAAATAAAAATTGAATATCAATGCATTAAATGAAAGTACCCAAAACAAAGAGACCCTACACTAGCATTTTTGCTATGAAAAAAATGTATATCAATGCATTAAGGTTGTACTCAATTAGAATTGCCAGTTCAGTAATCAATAATCAAACTATAAGTTCCATCGACCATTAGAAGGAAAATTTTATTAGGAAAAAGTGAATGAATCACCAATGAAAATCAAATAAGAAACCAAGTTTAGGACTTTATAATTCTACGGCATTAAGAAAGTTGAGAAATACTTAAAAATAATGATCCTAGTGTCATAGAGAATATAATAGTACTCCTGTAAAAGTTACAAAGTTGGTATATAAAGAATAATAATAATAATAATAATAATAATAATAATTAAAGTGCGGGCGGTTTTTACAGGTTGCGGGTTTAAACCGCGACCCGCCCGCAACCCGCAAATTTGTCATATTTCAAACCGCAACCGCCCGCATTATGTTTGCGAAACCGCCCATTTATATGCGGGTTGGGCGGGTTGGGCGGTTTGAGCGGTTCGGATAAACCGTTGCCCACCCCTATCATTCAAACACAGAATTGCCCCCCTTGGTTTGGTTTGGTCGGTGAGTTATTATTGTCTTGTGACCGAATTGATATTATAGACTCCACACAAAACAACAATAATTTAGATCATTAAAAAATATATTATTAATAATATTAATACATTAAAAATAGTAATAAAATAAAAATAAGTCATAGAAAGTAAACGAAACTCACTGTCACATCATTAGTGCTCTCTCTAGTGATACTTTTTTAATGTTTCCAAACATTTTTCCCACACAAAATGCAATAATCCAGACACCCCCATCTCCACCTTCTGATTGGCCCCATCAACCATCATCCCCTCTTTTTTGGATTATATTACATAGATATATAATACATTTCTAAGAAATTCATTACATACACACCCAGAAACAAAACAACAGAGAATGAATGGCCACAAATAAAAGCATCATATGGTGAATCCAAACATGATCATCACGTGGACTTGAAAGGGTTGGCACGACTTGGTGGTACAATCTCTCAATGCTTTATTACTTTTCAATAATGCTTTAGACCATTAAAAATGGTGCTCTAAAAGTATCACTAGTAATGTGGCAGTGAACGGGACCTATTATTTGCGTCTTGTGTTTTTTTTTTTTATTATTTAAGTGTTTGCCAACTCATTAACGGTATTTTAAAACACCACTTTTAATAAGATGTATCATTACCCATTATTTTTACATGTGTGGACCCTAAATGAGTGGTTTACTTACGTGGTCACCCCAAGCGCGGTCCTTGTTGAAGACGATTGCAGCACCAAGACTCCTTGCTGGGTTGATACCCGTGCCGGTTATGGGGATAGTGGCTAAGTAATTAATTAATCAATTTTAATTTGTAATTAATTAATTAATATAATTAATTAGTTAGTTTCATAGAATAGTTATAGTTAATTAGTTGATTTTGTAATAATTAACTTAGTTAGTTAGTTTATTCGGTTTGTAATAATTAAGTTAATTCGTAATAATTAGCTTAGCTAGTTAGTTTATTCGGACCTCCTGCACGAGGGTACAAATTGTAATAATGTGTATGTCTTCCAACTCCACATCTTTTTTCTTTTTATTTACTTGCTTATGATGGTTAGTTTAGGGCATCATGTTTCGTTTAGCATCTCTCATGTCTTGCATCCATTGCCTTGCATGTATTAAGCTTGGCGCATCATTCCAACTTGCATTGTTAGTTAATACTTCTTTGAATACTTACTTAGACCGCAGTAATTGCATATCGTATGCGTTGCATTAGCCATATTGCATAGTTAGGATCATGCATTTTTTTCTAACTCTTTTATCTTTTTAGCTTGGAATACTATGTGAGCTTTTATTTTGCTTTAGCATGATTGCATGAGTGTGAATGTTGCCATGTCAAAGCATGTCCACCATGAGGCTAAATGCTTAAGTGATAAACTGTTTGAATGTCTGTGGATAAAGGCTAATTGCTTGAATTTGAATAATTTGAATACTGTTCATATGCGATCACTTTTTCAAGTGGTACATATTCAAAACTTTTTTCAAACAAAACATGAAATCAAATGTTCTAATTTTCGCAAATTAATCTATACTTGTGCACATCACATAGTAAGGTTAACCTAATAATCGGAACAAAAGCATATAATGTAAATAAGAATTACATCATGATTAGTAGAGACCGATCTTTGATCGGGCAAGCGGGGGTGCTCAATTCATGACCTTCTCCTCTGGTAAATAAGCTCCCGAGCCGAAACAATCTTGATGATGATGGACACATGGATTTCCTAAATTTCTCAAAAATATTTAGGTGGCAACTCAGTATCTGGCAAACCAGTCCATTTTCGACAATTTGATTCAAAATCGATTTTCCAAAAGATTTGTCCGATTTGGACTCTTTTATGTTTATCTATTTCACATTGCACTTGTGAGATCAGATTCAGAACCGTAGGAGTCCGATACTGTAGGGCTGTTCGTCTTTCGAAAGGAGCGCGAAAAGTTGAGCTACACCATGACATCATCAACTCTTTTACCAAAGCTGGCAAGTATAGTAACCATGTGGTGATCTACATCCTTGGCTCTCAGGAAATAACGACCTTACCGACCGGTTGACTTTGCCATAATGTAGCAGTGCTGAATAGTTGGGATTCTTAGGTTAAGTCTCAACTGCTGGTTCAATTCTACTATACACATAATCATTCGATAAAAGTTCACATTAGGCTCGGAAGGGATTAACTCCCAATAACGTAGAACGGTCCTAAGAAGAGGATGGAGGGAGAAACGGACCCCACCCTCAGCGATTAACAGAAGAGAGAAGATAATGGTGTTCGTATCAGCCCTCTCCGTATCAACTACGGTGTCTGCAACAAGTGATAGTTGGACGTCGTCAAGGATTGAAAAATGACAATGTTGTGACTCGCTCCTCAAAGAGGCTTTGCTTTCAAATGTTTTGCCATTAACGATGGAATAAAAACAAAATGTGTACTAAATAAGACACAGGGACTGGAATGAGCGCAGAGGAAGAGAAGAGGGAACTTACAGGTTAAAGAAGAAGTTGAACAGTGGGAAGCGGAATCAAAATTGCAGAAGTCTTGAAGAAGAAAGGTTGATGTGAAGAATACCAAAGGAAGGAGCGAAGAGCCTTTCGATTCAAAGCATACGGAGTGATAGTTTTCAAATCGCATTAAATGAATGTTAGATACGATGGGACGGGAAGTTGTAATGATTTCACATCGCGTCGGAAGTTGTTATGATTTCACATCGCGTCGGAAGTTGTAATGTTGAATTATAATGTGTTGAGAATTGGAAAAGATCACAATTTTGAAACTTACTTATCTAATTTCGAGGACGAAATTCTTTAAAGGAGAGAGGTTATAGAGATCCCGGTTTTCCCTTCATTGTTTATTGTATTCCGGACTCGGTTCCGTGGATGATTGTTGTTATCCGTATCGTATTTTCGTCCTTTAATTCTTTATATTTGAGTTTTGGGATGTGTTGAGCAGGTTTGAAACAGGTTGGTTGTGTTTAGAAACAAATAGCTTATGCCCAGATTTTGGCCTTCACGCTCGAGCGTGGCTTTTCATGCTCAAGCGGGCCTTTTTGCATTTGCTCCTCCGCTCAAGCGGGCAGTTTGACGCTCAAGCGGGATTATTCAGCCTCCAATATTTTTCCTGCAAGACATCGGACGCTCGAGCGTCCACTTTCAAGCTTGAGCGAGGGCCTTCGTCTGCAGAACTTCTGGAAGTGTGCATTCCATGCTCGAGCAGCGCTTTTCACGCTCAAGCGAGAGTCTGTGTCTGACGCTCGAGCGAGGCGTTCCATACTCAAGCGGACTGTGATGTATATCAATCCAAGAAGAAGCTTTTTGGATCACTTTTTCAACTTTCTCTCTCTCTCCCTAGCATTTCTAAACCCTATTTTGAGAGCTTCTCTCTACATACACCTTCTCTCTAGAAAAACACTTGGTTCTTGGGTGTCTCAACCCTAGTCTCTTTGAAGAAAATGTAGAGCTTGGTGTGGGCTTCGCTTTGATCCGAAAAACATTGGGTTTGGAGCACTTTCGAGTTTGTTCATCATCTCCTTTGAGTCTCTTCACTTGAGGTAGGGATAACTACTCATATTTATGGCCTTTGACATAAGCACGTAGTCATTTTGATTTAATGTTGAAGTTGGAGATTTTGGGGTGTTAGGGTTTCAAAACTTGAAATGTATAAAGAGGGGTTTTGTTCTTTTTGAACTATACATGTGTATATGGGTCTTAAAATGAGGTTATTGATGTTTATTGATGATATTTGGACCTTTGGGTCAATGTTGAGAAAATTGGAAAAATGCCTTAGTTGGGTTTAATCGAGTCATTAGTGTAATTAATGAAATTAATTATGAGAATGTGAAATTGGTTTGGAAATAATAAAATTGGAAAGTTATGAGGTGGAATGGTGTAGTTGGATTGATCAATCACTAGCCTATGAAAATGTTGATAATTTATCTGTTTGATAATTTATTATCTGTTTAGAAATAATTGTTTTGGGCTATCGGTGGAGGATAGTCTTGATTGTTGTAGACACTGCATGTTGTTTAGGTAAATTAAAACTAATCAGTTGAGTATGTCATTGAATATGACGGATGGAACAACACATTGAATATGTGCTTTGCTTGATCATTGTATATGATGAGTGTTTAAATACATTGTATATGTATATTGTTTGGGATGAGATAGGGGATGTACTCCACGGTTTGGGAGGAGATATGGGATGTACTCCTAAACCGGTTTGGCAGGAGATAGGGGATGGACTCCATTGATAACTAAGTTAGCCGGAGTGTCCAGGGTGAAAGTCCCGAAATCTTGATTACGTTTGCATAACGTAGATGAATTGAAGTGTTGAAGTATTATTAATATGAGTTGTAGCCTCATTTAGAATTGATGTATGGAAATGTTAATGATATGAGTTCTAGGCTCATTTTAATTGATCATGATCGAAGTATTGTTAACATGAGTTGTAGCCTCATTATAAACTGTCTGGATGAATAGAGAACCATAGCTATGAATTGGTTTGGATAATGAAACGAAAAAATGATTGATATACTTATAAATATCTGTGAATATGGATTGGTTATGAAAGAGATGTACGTCTGTTTATATGAGTTAAACATTTATCAAAAGCTAATGTTTTAGTTATCGTTCATATTATGTTTAGCATATCTCTACTGGGCATTGGCTCCACCCTATATGGGACATCGCTTTCAGGTACAGGTGATTTGCCGCCTCCAAGGCCTTAGCTTGGAAGGTTTTGGGAGTTGAAGACTCTTTTGGTTGTTTTGTTATTTTTGGTGTTACATGTAAATTCAAGTCAAGGGCTTAATGTGTTTAGATTTAAAACTCTATTTTTTTGTAACCAAATGTTGGCTTGGAAAGTTGTAAGCCCGTAAGGCATTTACTTTTGTTGTTAACATGTAATACTTTTGAACTAAATACTCTGATGAATGGAAATATGTTTTATTCTTTTATGTCTATGGATGTCTTGAATGATTGGTTTATATGTATTATTTTGAGGGCGTTACAGGCTGTTAATTGTCGGGGGATTGTCGAACTATGTCGATGTTATGTTATGTGGTTGGTGTTTGGTACTAATATTATAGATTGTTAGTGGGAGGCTTAATGGTATGACAATGCGGCTTTGGGATGATGTTTTGTAGGTAAATGAGAACGTTACAACCTATACACCTCCCCAAGAAAACGCAAATGATTTAACATCAATAATGTAACACCAAGTAGGTAACATCAAAAATCCCCACAATCACTCCACAAGATCCCAAAAAAAATGAAAATGTTAAATCATATCTTATCCACATGCACTTCATCCCAAAATGTAACGCCCTCAAAATAAAACATATAAACCAATCATTCTTGACATCCATAGACATAAGCGAAATAAACATATATTCATTTATCAGAGTATTCATTACAAAAGCATTACATGTTGACAACAAAAGTAAATGCCCTACGGGCTTACAACTTTCCAAGCAAACACTTGGTTACAAAAAGGAGAGTTCTAACTCTAAACGCATTAAGCCATTGGCTTGAATTTACATGTAACACCAAAAATAACAAAACAACCAAAAGAGCCTTCAACTCCCAAGAATCTTCCAAGCTAAGACCTTGGAGGCGGCATAGCACCTGTACCTGAAAATGATGTCCCATATAGGGTAAGTCAAAGCCCAGTAGAAATATGCTAAACCAAACATGAAAAATAACTAAAACGTTAGCATTTGATAAATGGTTAACACTTGTAAACCAACTCACAACATTTCCCAGTTCAACGACAATTACATTCTTGTTTCATTCCACTTCCCTTTATTTATCCAATTCAATTCATAGACATGGCCCATTATTCAGTCAAACAATTTAAATGAGACTACAACTCATATTAAATTACTTCCGATACACACAATTCACATGAGACTACAACTCATATTAAAATACTTCCAATATCAACATCATTCAGATGCATATAAGGTTTTGGGACCTTCACCCTAGACACTCCGGCCAACTTAATTATCAATAGAGTACATCCACTATCTCCTCCCAAACAATGGAGTATATCCCCTATCTCCTCCCACACAAATATACATATGCAATGTATTTAAACACTTCATCATATACAATGATTAATCAATACACATATTCGATATATTAATCCATCCGTCATATTCAATGACATAACTCAGTCGATTAGTTTCAGTTTTCCCTATCAACATGCAGTGTCTACAACAACCAAGACTATCTTTCACCGATAGCCTAAAACAATTATTTCTAAATAGATAATAAATTATCAAACAGATAAATTATCTACAATTTCAAAGGTGAGTGATTAATCAATCCAACTCCACCATTCAATCTCATAACTTCCCATTTCATGATTTTCAATCAATTTTACATTTTCATATCTCCCAAATTAATTATACAAATTAATCAATCACATTAAATTAGGGCTACTTCCCCATTTTCTCAAATATTGCACCCAAGGCCAAATTTCATCAATCATACACAATAACATCAAGGGACCACTCATACACTTGGAACCCCAAAAATAGAAAACCCCTCTTTTATAAATTTCAATTTCAAACCCTAACCTTTCCAAAACTCCCAAACAACACCATTTATACAAAATACATAACATTTATATTAAAACTTATGGAAAGGAGTAGGTTATCCATACCTCAAATTTCGGAGCTCAAAGGAGAAGATGAACCAAGCAAGTGGTGACTCCAAAGGTGGCGAAATCAACTTCTATTCGGATGGAAATAGAGGTCTTGAGAAGCTCCAACACTTTAATGAAAGCACAAGGATTGGGTCTCACTAAATCAAGATCAAAATGTAGAGAGAGAGAGAGAGAGTATTCTAGAGTGAGAAGCTCTCAACCTAGGGTTTTGGAATGCTTTAGAGAGAGAGAGAGTCGAAAAAGTGATTCAAAATGGCTTCTTCTCGAACTGAAATACACACAGTCCGCTCGAGCGTGGAACGCCCCGCTCGAGCATCAGACACAGACTCCCGCTAGAGCGTGAAAACGGACGCTTGAGCGTCGAAAGCACACTTCCAGATTCTGCAGACCTTCGGAAAAAACATACTGAAGGCTAAAGAATCCTGTTCGAGCGTCAAACTACCCGCTCGAGCAGAGGAGCAATTGCAAAAGGGCCCGCTCGAGTGGGGAGGTCAAAATCTCGGCAGAACCTATTTGTTTCTAACACAACCAACCTGCTTCAAACCTGCTCAACACATTCCAAAACTCAAATACAAAGAATTAAAGAACAGAAACGCGACACTGACAACAACAATCATTCACGGAACAAAGTCCGGAATACACTAAATAACGGAGGGAAGACCGGGATCGCTATACAAAAAAACATCAAAAACATAATCACAATAAGGGACAAACAAGTAAACTCAAATTTTACTAAATCTAACCAATAATACATATTACAAATAAAAATGACTATTTGGTTTATAAAAAAACATGTAGGACTAAATGGACTAACATTTTTCCAAATGGGATTTATGAGTAATTTTACCTATAAATTAATATGAAGACATCAAAATAAGATAAAATATATATATAAAATACAAAAGAAAATTAATTTGATCCATACGATATATATAATTAAGCACATTTTGTCATATTTATTTATTTATTTGTATATTGACATAAGTTTTTTTTCAAATATCATAATAATTAAATTAAAATATCAACTATATAAAGGAAATCTCACAACGACAAAACTAAATACATGATGAAAAATATATGAAAAATAAATATTTCTCAAATAGAGTACATCTAAAATTAGTTATTATAATTGAAATTCAATTTGTGTAGAATTTTATATGTAAACAAAAACAAACATATTGATATGACTTTTTTAGAAAAAATTAAGGGCAAATTACATATACACCCCTTGAGGTTTGGCTAAATTACAGATACACCCCTGAGGTTTCGGAAATTACATCCCGCCCCCTGAGGTTTGTATTTTTATAACAATTTGCCCCCTGAGGTTTATATTTCATAACAAATTACCCCCTAATTTCTTATGCAAATATAGCATTCAGGGGGGAATTCGTAATTTCTCAAACCTCAGGGGGGCATTTGTAATTTAGCCAAACCTCGAGGGGTGTATATGTAATTTGCCCAAAAATTATTAAGCATGCCACACACGATTATTACAATATGTTTAAATTTTGTATTTTGATAATTTTTTAAAAATTAAAATATTGTTCTATGAAATTGAATAGAATAATCATTAGATATATGATAGAATTATGTGATATGATATGTATCATTTTTTGATTTGTTATACAACTAATAATATAGACTCCAATTCTATTACTATATCAGTTTAGATTAATTTATGAGTTTTTAACATTTCTTTCGAATTTATAAAAAATAAAATAAAATAAAATAAAAATTATGGTGTGTAACATTTCTCAACAAATAAATATAAAACAAATATTAAGATAATTCTCTCATCCAAAAAAACTACTAAGATAATTCATTAAACTAATAAAGAAGTAGAAGAAAATACATATATATACAAATGACTAATTTTTTTAATACATAAATCATACTTGCATAACAAATAACTAATTTTGTTAATAAGTAAATCAACAATTTTTAATAATATGAAAAATATTTTTCAATTAATAATTTTGTTAATAAATAAATTATTAAGTCAAATAACAGTTTTTAATGATATGAGAAATATTTTTTAATAAACAACATTGATAATTTATTATTGCCTAGGAGATTAAAAAAAATTCCTGAGTATTGTATTAAATTAAAATTTATAATAAACGATAGTTGTAATTTCTAGTATTATAGGACCGAATCATATTTTAAACAAATCTTATGATTGTATTTGTAATTTGTTCAAAAATAAAAGATTGATATTTCATAATTAACTAAGAATATTTACGTAATTATGAAAAAACTTATTTCATAATTGATCAAGAATATTTTTATAATTACAAAAAAAAAATTCCTCAATATATAAGTCACCATTAATAAATTATTTAAAATAAAATAATATAATAAAAAAATAATAAATTTAAACGCTTCATATATATATATATATGATATAATTTAAAAAAATGCTTGAGAACACTAAAAAGGGATCACTAGATGGAGTACTAATGATGTGGCAGTGTCCCGCTCACTTTCTATGTCTTGCTTTTATTTTTTTATGAAAAATGCTTGGGAGCACTAATTAGTGCTCCTACTAATTAGGTGGCAGTGGGTCCCGCCATTAATGATGTGATGTTTTGGTCTTGGAGTTGTGTTTTTTTTTTTTTTTTTTTACTTTTTTAATGCATTAGTGCTATTAGTGGTGATGTTTTTAGTGAGATGAATCATTGTTGTTTTTTTATTATTTTTTTGTCATTTCTAATATATTAGTGTTATTAGTGATATATTTTTTAGTAGTTTAAATTATTATTATATAATTTATGGACTCTCCATGTGACATGGTACAGAAACAACAAAATTAGTGGGCCTTCAAGTCTATGTTTGTCGGGGAGTCATTCTTGCCAATGTCGATGCCATCTGCACAAGCATTATTGAGTTGTCTTTAAGGGGTTGTTTGGCTTAGAGTTATATTAGTATATTTTTTAACACTTCTCAAATAATCTTTAAAATTAAAATATACAGGCTTCAAGTTGTCTTTATTTATTTTTAACTCCGTAATAAAGTTGATTTATATAGTGAATGAGGCCTTTGTCAATCTTGCCAACAATCAATAATGGGGAAATTGTAAAATGGGGAAATTGTAAAAAGTCTAGTACATTTTTATAATAGTGTAATTCTCTCGTGTGCATGATATAAATTTATTTATGTGTTTTTTTATAAATTCAAAATTTATTTTTGTGCTTGATGCAATTCTTTCTACGTGTTAAAATTTTAAAAATATATATATATATATATATTCTTATTTATAATATAATTATTTTGTAACTATATCGTCTATCTACAAGGAATTGGGGTCACTGCTGTGACAAAGGCCCAGCAGTGACTGTTGTGCTTCATTTTGTGATGTATTATGAGATTATTTTTATGATATGAACCATTCATTTTGTAGGGTTTGTTGAGTACTTTAAGCCTACCAAAAATTATATTAATCGGATACCAATAACTATATGATTGATAACCAAAAAAACAAACAAGAAGTTTTTCTTTTAAAAAATAGTATAAAAATATGCAATTCGATCATATAGTTGTTGATATCCGATTAATATGATTTTTGGTAGGCTTGAAGTTCTCAACAAATCCTACAAAATGAACGATTCAGATCATAAAAATAATCTCACAATACATCACAAAATGAACCACAATAATTATTACTGTGCGTTTGCCACAGCTGTGACCCAAGTCTCCTATCTACAATTTTTCTATCAATAATTGTGGGTTGTCCATGACGTAGGCCAACTGTAACCACGTGGTTCATATAACAAGTACACGCGTTATTAAAATGAGAAATGTTGGGGATCCGAAAGACTTTTCATGAAAATAATCATGAAAGATTTATAATTTTTAAATTACCTTAATTAGTGTGTGATATTTTATTCTAAGTATAATTCAAATGTCACAAATCTTTCATGATCATTATACCTAGTATTGCTATATTAAAATTATATAAAATATCATCAAATCTGTTAAAATTACGTCGATTCATATTATTTTATTTACTAATTACAAATTAAATTTTAAATTTTATAATTTTTCTTCAAAATTAATTCGTTCCGTTATAGTTAATATATATATATATTAACTTCTAACAAAATATTAAAATAAAATTAAGTGTAAGAAAGTTTTAATATGTAAAATTTATTACAAATTAGTAGTTATATATATGAAAAATATTATATAAAATTAATTTGTGTTATATATATATAAATATTATGTAAATTAATATTATATATAATGCAAATGTTTCATAATTGTAGCAAACTATTATGAAGAATATTTTCAATTAATTAGCAAACTAAAACCACCCCAAACCGTATAATTTCTTTATTTGTCAATCCTTCATTCACAATTTCATTTATAATTTTAATTTTAAACTACCTGAAACAAACATAGAATAATATAATTGGAACAATTCTATAAATATTAACATTTTTACTGGTTTTTTTTATATTAAAAATACAATATATTTTTAGTTTTATCTTGACAATTAGGAAAAAATCCAACTTATTGACTAATTGGCTTATTTAAATCAATCAGTTCTTTAATTTTTTACACATTTTTTTTTATAAAAAATATTAAAAAAATTAAAATATTTTTCTTACTTTCTAAAATAGGCCTTAAGAAAAATTTTATTAAGAATTTTATTACTCAATCAATTTAGAGAAATTCTAATATACATCTCTTGAAAAAAGGTATATCATATGTACTCTAATTATGATCAATTTTCTTTTTTAGTTATGACATTTTAATTATAACTTATAAAATTTTTTATTATACATTATGTTCTATTTAATTATGATAATTTTTTTATAATAAAAACTAAAAAAAATATAAAAGTATCACTTTTTCTTTTTTAATTACGGAGTATTTCCCATCAAGTTTTAAGACACCACGTGATTCTGTTGCTGTCAATATTGCAGCCCTTTCTTTTACAGTTGTCATACACGTGGTGGTGGTCCGAACATCTTTTTATAGTAAATTAAACTTACCTCCCCTCCCGAAATTTCTGACAATTATAAAAAATTCTCTTATTATTTTAATAATTACAAAAAAAATTTTTATTTTTTTGTTGGATATTGTTAAGTTTTTCTCTGCCTATTAATTTAAGCCAAACAATGTTAACTTGGTTATGTAAATAATCATAATATCCTTTACACTTAATACTCTTTAATTATAATTTATCTATATATTAAATTATTATTTTATTTCTCACAACAATTTTTAATTTTTTTTAATTTTATTTATTTATTTTTTTTTTGTATTCCCTTGACTTTATATTTTTTTCCACTATAAGTTTTGAATTTTTATAAGTTTAAAATAAAAAAATCATCCATTAATGAAATTAAGAAAGAATATCCATATTTTTTATTTGAATTAAATTTGAGATTTAATTTAATAAAAATAATTTAAATGAAAGAAATTATAGCGATCCCGGATTTCCCTCCATTTGGTTGTCGTATTCTGGACTTAGGTTCCATAGTGTTGGTTGTTGTATATATCTTGTTTTCATCCTTTAATTATCTGTATGCGAGTTTTGAGATGTATTGTGCAGATTTGTTACAGGTAAGTAGTGAGTTTAAACCAATAGTTGCTGCCCAGAATTTTGTTTGTTCGCTCGAGCGAGCTCTGTGTTTTAGCTCCTTCACTCGAGCCAGGGTTCCTTCGCTCGAGCGTGCATCTGCGTCTGCGTCTGGTTCTGAACCTGAGAGTTGCATTTCTTGGCTCGAGCGAGCGAGGACTATGTTTTGGGTTTCTTCGCTCGAGCATGCTTCTGGGTTTCAGACCTGAAGCTTCGATTTGTTGGATCAAGCGAGGCTTTCTACGCTCGAGCGAGGTTTCTTTGTGTCTGGTCGCTCGAGCGAGCCTTGAATATATCAGTTGGCAGCAGCGGGGTTACACTTCATTTCTTCACCATCTTTTTTACCCAAACCCTAGATCCGGCTGCTCCCTCTCTCTCTACATACCTTCTCTCTAAGATTCCATCTACTTCTCGAGTGTTTCTACCCTAATCTCTTTGTAAAAAAGATAGAGGGCGGTGTGGGCTTCACTTTAATCTGAAAAATAGTGGATTTGGAGCACTTTGGGTTTTCTTCATCTACTCCTTTGGGCTTCTAACTACGAGGTAGGGATAACCTACTCCATTCTATGAGTTTTAACATAAATTTTAGTCATTTTGATTAGATGGTGTTGTTGGGTAATTTCGAAAAAAGTTAGGGTTTGATGTGTAATTTATAAAAGGGAGTTTTCAAATGTTAAACTTCATGTGTATGTGAGACCTTGGAAAATGGGATTATTGTTGTTAAATTGATGAAATTGAACATTAGGGTTGATAATGAAAAAAGGGAAAAAATGCCCTAATTATGTTGAATAATTAATTTGGGGAAATGTGAAATTGGGTTGGAAATCATGAAATTGGATGGAATTGTAATTTAATGGTGTGGTTGGATTAATTTATCACCCACTTTATGAAATTGTTGATTATTTATCTGTTCGATAAATTTATTATCTGTTTAGAGACAACTGCTTTGGGCTATCGGTGGAGGATAGTCTTGATTGTTGCAGACATTGTATGATGATTAGGGAAAACTGAAACTAATCACATTGAATATGTCATTGAATATGACGGTTGGAATAATACAGCAAATGTGTGTATTGATTGATCATTGTATATGATAAGTGTTTAAATACATTGTATATGTATGTTGTTTGGGAGGAGATATGGGATGTACTCCATGGTTTGAGAGGAGATACGGGATGGACTCTCAAACCTGTTTGGGAGGAGATAGAAGATGGACTCCACTGATACAGCAAATCTTTGTATCATTTGAAATATGGAAGTGTTTTAATATGAGTTATATTCTTATGTGAATTATGAAGTATGGAAGTGTTTTAATATGTGTTATAGTCTCATTGAATTGTTTGGCCAGGTTCTGAGCCATAATTATGAATCGAAACTGTATAAGTGAAGGAAACTGAAATGAAAAATGGATGTACTTGATGTTGAATTAAAAAGTGTTGTAAGTTGGTTTATAAGTGTTAACCATACATCAAATGCTATTGTTTTAGTTATTTCTCATACTTGGTTTAGTATATCTCTACTGGACATTGACTCACCCTATATAGGACATCATTTTCAGGTTCAGGTGATATACCACCTCCAAGGACATAGCTTAGGAGGCTGAAGATCCCTTTTTTGTTGTTTACCTTTTTGTGTATTACATGTAAATTCAAGCCGATGGCTTAATGTGTATGAGTTAGTACTCTCTTTTTTGTTTTGCAACCAAGTGTTGGCTTGGAAAGTTGTAAGCCCGTAGGACATTTACTTTTGTTGTCAACATGTAATACTTTTGTGATAAATACTCTGATAAATAGATGTACATTTTATTCTCTTGAATATATTGTCAATTTCTTGTATCATGAATGTATAAATTATGAGTTTATTTTGAGGGCGTTACAGAAACAAAGATGAAGATATAGATTTTAGATGTAATAAATAACAAATTATTTAAGCATTTTATTATTTTCAAATAATTTATTTCTTCAAGTAAAATTCTATTTTAATTAGATGTAAGAATGACAAATTTAAAAAGTTTATTATTCTCAAATAATTTTTTATCTTTCATTTCCCATCATCTAATTTTAATTTAATGTAACGTGATTAAATATTTTTTTTACTTTTATATTTATTTTTATAAGTTTTATGAGGTAACATTTGGTAATTTTTATAAGTCAATTTTTTTATTATAAATATGAAACGTTATTATATTTATTTTTCTTTTAAGAAAAATTAATACACAAATATGTTTACAAAACGAAAGAAAAATTCATGCTTCGTAAGTTGCTATGATATCAGGTGATACTAGGTAACATTGATGAAAGAGAAAAATTGAGAAAAAAATAGAGAGAATAGAACAAATAATGATGATAATAATAAATTATATGGTGTTGCAATTTTCTACAGTGACACTATAAAAAATGAATGAGAAAATAAATAGAAAAAAATGAAAGAAATAAAATAAATAAAATGAAAAGAGAGGGATAATTTCTCCAAATATGTATTTTTCATACGACAAAAAATCAAATACTTATATGTATTTTGAAATTTTTATTAAAATTCTAATTTCTCAATATAATTATTTTTAAAATTGGTGGCCTTTTTAAAAAATAAAACATCTTTTATACTTTGTTTCGTAATTTTCAAATAAATGATTGTATTTAATGTAGTATAAGGTTTAATGGTTATCAATTTATTAACTCTATTTTTTTTTTTTTGGGGGGGGGGATAAATAACGTTTGGTTATTCTACTATATATATGTTTGCCTTAACAATTTAGAATTTTTTTAAATATTGTATAGAATTTGATAATTTTATTTAACATTATTAAAATAATGCGGGTCTTTATTAATTTTTTGTAAAACCTCAAAAGAGGTGAATGAAATTTACTATTTGAATATATAAGGGTAATTTTGAAATTTTTTTCTTGTAGTATATGACGTCCGCTTGATATCATCATATTCTGTTAAATAAATTAATAGAAGATTAACGATAAAGAAATTTTAATAATAGTTTTAAAAGTAAGAATAGTTTTTGTAATTATTAAAATTATAAGATATCCTTATAATTATCAGAAAGAGGTGAGTGTAAGAGCATCCACATCAGGCTCTCTACAATAGCGTTGAAGCTATTGTAGAGAGCAAAAGCTATAAATACGTGCTCCATCAGACTCTCTATAGCAACCATTCATTTTGACTTTGCTATAGTGTCTCACCTGATTAAGCGAGACACTGTTCATAGGTTAATTTATTTTTTATTTTATTTTCTTTCCTGCTCTTCTTTCTCTCGCCAACAATAACACCATCTCTCATACCACCATTACTGTCAACACTTACCAGAGCCATCTCACAAATTTCATTCTTACCATCTTGCAAGTTCATCAGGCTCTCTCTCTCTCTCTCAATCATGTATTAGTTGATGCCTGTGCGAAGTAGAACTGAACTGAAGCGAAACTAGGCCAAAATGCTATGGCCAATCGTCCCCCCGATGTCTGAAATGAAATCTAGCCAAGTCACAAAACCAATGGCTGGGTGATTCTGCTACTCTAGTGCACTGGTTTGAAAAAGATAAAAGAATAAAAAATAATATTTTAATGAAATAGAATCTTAGAATTAAGAATTTGATGGAGTGCGTATATAAAAAAAAAAAGATACTAGCTAAAATATAAAAGTAGATTTTAGATTATAATTTAACACAAAATTTGCCAAGACTTATGCAGATGCTATAATTTAGGGTTCATTTGGCAATGACTTTTTTAGTTGGCTTTTTAAATTTTTTGACTTTTTTAGCCTAAGACTTTTAATTTTTTGATTTTTTTGCTTGACTTTTTATTTGTGAATGCCAATTTTTTTTGTTTGACTTTTTAATTTTTTTAATAATAATAATAATTATTATTATTATTATTATTATTATTGTCTATATATAATTATTTAGCCGAATAAGAAAACCAAAGCAGGGCTTGCTCTTTTATCTTTTTGACCATTTTGATCAACAAACAAAACTGCATGATTCTCGTTCATTTGAATGTTGCAGCTTTTTCTTTTACAGTTGTCAATACACATAGTGGCGGTCGGAAAACCTTTTTATCTTTTTGACCATTTTGATTGCCAAACAAAAGACCTATTTGGTAAGGCTTATAAGCTGATTATTTCAGCTTTTAACTTAATTTAAGTTAAAATAGTGTGTTTGGTACAACTTAAGTTACCAACTTGTAGCTTAAACTAAGTGTAGACACCCCATTTTGACCGGCCCTAAGACTTGGGCGCTTTCTTTTGATTACACAATGATGAAAACAGGAATATGCTATCTCACAAAATTCTCAGTAAAAAGATGGAATATAAACTTTAATCCTAGTCTTACACCTGTTTTGCCAAATTATTTTAGACTCCTTCTCCATTTTCTTTCCCTTTATTATGTATTATATATATATATATATATATTATGTTATATTATTATATAATATTTTATTAAATTTATTCAGTACCCTGGTTTCACCCACGCACCATACTTTTGTATATATATAATATTATATTATATAAGGGTATTATTCCTCATTTGAAAAAAAAAAAGAAAAATTCACTACACTCCCATCGTGCGTCTTTTTGTTTTCTGTGCCTTTAGACCCGCTTTGGTCAAATTATGTTGCATATTTGGCCTACTAAAATATATTTTATTAGTCCACGTATTTTAATTTTACGTATTTGTGTGTTTTTATATATTTTTCTGGGTATTTGTACATGTATTTATGCTAATAATCTCTTTTATATATTATTATATTGTAAAGTGCATAGTAATTTTACTGTGCATTTCACAGTAAAATCACTGTGCATCTTTTGAAATCAATTCCTTCCACCACCGTTTCTTCTTTTGTCTTTTTCTTAGAATTATTTTCTATAAAAGGGGGAAGATCAGAGAAGGAATGAAGGATTTTTTGGGCAGGGGGAGAGATTACAAGAGTCAAAAAATTGGGAGAGAGAATAAAAAAAAAGGGAATTGGTGCGAGGGAATATTGAGAGAAAAAGAATCAGAAAGAAGGAACTGTTAAAGTTGTAATTCCAAATTTTAACTGAGAATTGATAACACATTCCACA
This sequence comes from Camellia sinensis, assembly GCF_055761805.1. Classification (NCBI taxonomy): domain Eukaryota; kingdom Viridiplantae; phylum Streptophyta; class Magnoliopsida; order Ericales; family Theaceae; genus Camellia; species Camellia sinensis. The sequence goes on along the minus strand of NC_138961.1, from coordinate 38,234,418 downwards.
GACTTGAGGGTAATCAAAAGAAAGTTTGTGAATCAGAAAATTCATCATGTCCCCGAAAGGTGAGTTTTCGCAAACTTTCATTTAATTTCAAAATGTGATATAATTTGTTTAAGTACTTTATTTATTGTTTTTCATAATATTTTTTTTTATCGCTTTAAATGGTCGGTTGAACCACCTAATTTTACTACTTTATCTGCTGTAATTTACGGTTGTATATAAACTGCTGTAATTTACATAAAATGTTGTAGTTTACTATTTATAAATTGTTGTAATTTTATCGCTTTAAATGGTCGATTGAACCACCTAATTTTATTACTTTATCTGCTGTAATTTACGGTTGTATATAAACTGTTGTAATTTACATAAAATGTTGTAGTTTGCTATTTATAAATTGTTGTAATTTTATCACTTTAAATGGTTGGTCGAACCACCTAATTTGTTAAAAGATGTGACCCCGCCAAATGAATAGTGATCGGTGGTGAATAGTAACCTCCGGCGGTAAATAGTAACTTCCGGCGGTGAATAGTAACCCCGACGATGAATAGTACCTCCGGCGATGAATAGTACCTCCGGCGATGAATAGTAACAGCGGATGAAAAATGCCCGGTAAGATGAATAACGATCAAGAAAGGTGAATAGTAATTGTCATGATGAATAGTAACTTCCGGCAGTGAATAGTATCTCGGGATGAATAGTGCTCCCGCAAAAATAAGTTTCCCCGAACAAAACGGAGCAGTCTTCCTACGTCAAGCAAAATATTTTCAGGCGCACATGAAGTTTCTTTATTTTATTTTATTTTATTTTATTTTATTTTATTTTATTTTATTTTTTATATTTTGAGAGTTTGTGAGGTTTTTATTTTGTTGTAATATTCCTTTCTCTCTCTCTTATCTGGTTTGTAATAATTTATTCAGAGCGTTGTAATAATTCCCCGCCCCGCTTCTTTCTATCCCGTTCTTTTACTTGCTTTCTTTATTTGTACATAAACATCATATTTATTTTTCATCATAGTTATGCTTCGCATCCATGTTTCATGCATCTTGATTCGGCTAAGTTTGCATTTGTGGATTTAATCAATTCCTATGTGATTATGTGCGCTACCTCATGTTCTTGAGATGATTCACATATCATATTTTAGAGGCTGAATCTTTAGTTGCATCTCATGAGTGAATTGCATTAGGATTTTGTATATAAGATCATGCATGTTTTACTAACTTTGTTTTGTAGCTTGTTCGCGGGTCGCCAAACATATAAGTTTTTATGCTTTAGCATCCCGTTTGTGTATGTTTTTCTTACTATGTTTAAGCATCCTACCATGTGGCTATTTGCTTATGTGATATAATTGTATGAATGCCAGTGGATGGAGGTTGTGTCGCTTAATTTGGAATGATGTTGATTTTCATGTTTGTAAACTCAATTTATTTGAGTTATACATTTTCAAAACTCTTTCAAAACTACATGAAATCAAGTTGTTCCAAAATGGGTGACATAGTCTATACTTGTATGCTTCACATAGTAAATTTTAGGATTTATTAACTAATCAGAACATGAACATATAAATAAAATAAAATTCATATCATGGTTAGTAAAGGCCGATCTTTGATCGGGTGGGCGGGGGTGCTCATTATTGACCTTCCCCTCTCATACCTAAGGTTCCGAGCCAAGCATCCTTGGTAACGACGAACAGTGGCCTTGGCACGAGTCATGGGTTTCCTAATTTTCCCAAAATAAATATTAGGTGGCGACTCTGAGATCTGATGACGCAGTCCATTTTTGACAAAATTGTAATAAAATGGATTTTCAATAAAAGTTGCCAAATCTGGACTCTCATCTATGTTTCACATTGCACTCGTGAGAATAGATCAAAGAGATCTCGGGAGTCCGAACTGTTTAACGCGCACGGGCACCCCCCGGGCATGTTACAGTTTCTGGCGACTCTGCTGGGGATTTTATGAAACCTTGACTCGAACTCCATGATATGACCTTTATTTTCAATTATATGTCCATTGCATTACATTCATTGGTGCACTTCAAGTCCTTGTGTTGCCCAGATACTGGTGGGAGCACAGGTAAGCTTTTTGTGACACTACACCTATTTTTACGATACTTTAGAGGCCTTGTGTTGTAACCTTTTGAGATTTGTCAAAAGGGTAGCTTTGCTATGTAGCCCTGCTATCTAGCTTTGCTATCTAAGGTTCTCAGACTCCGAAGAGAGGCTATTTGACTCTTCTGATTTCCTGGGATCTTTATTGGTTATGACCCAAAGGACTCTTTGGTAACGTCACCTTGGCTTCAACCCGTAAAATAGAGCCAACCTTGTACATATGGTGAGCTATAGTACCTTTCAAATTAGGACAGGATGCTTTCCCGTTTCTAGGATGTATGATACCGCTTGTGTGAATAGTGAAACCCTAGATCATTCCAAGCTAGGACAGGATAACCCTACCCTCTTTAGGGGTGTTTGTTCTCTTTCTTGCTTTATGTGCAATGTATTGGATCTATACAGGGGTTCTCAAATTTGAATGAGTGGTTCAGGATGTTCAGTTTAGCATCATTACTTCCACAAAAAAAATATATATATATATATATATATATATAACAAAAACATAAAAATCAAAAAACAAAATAAAAAAAAAAAAAAAAACTCCAATATCCTACAAAGTCGACCATTGTAAATAAATAGAACTTGTGGGGTATCCGACCATCTCTGTGATTGGGGAGTGACCACCTGTTGATTGGACGGGTTTTATTTTGAATATTGCGAATGGCCCACACGTTGATAGGCAATTTGAGAATGGTTTTATTTTGAGTTCTGAACTGAGTATTCAGTCTAAGTTTGATTCCACCAAGTTTGTAGAGTTGGGATCAGACTCGAGTCATTCTAGAGAGTCAGTCTATTGATTTCGATAGTGCTAACCTAGACATTTCTGTCCTGTCTAGGTCTTCTTTGTCATTTTCTTTTGAGTCTGTTGTTAAAAGTTTGTTGCCATTGCTGAATCATAGTCTCTTTTCAATAAAAAAAAAAAAAAATGCCATAGAGTCTGCCTACTTCTCTGTGCCTTTAAATCATAGCATTGACCAAAGTTTTTCAAAACTTTTTCCAAAATCTGATAAAAACAAAGAGGAAGTATTTCCTCGGGATTTGCAAATTTTGATCAACTGAGAGAAAGAGAGGTGTGCTAAGCCTTTGATGAATAAAATCATTTTTGTTAATGTGGATACTGAGAAAGATCCTGGCTTGGTCCAAATTGGTTCTATCTTGTCTTCGTAAGAGTACGAGTAATTAGTCACTTTGTGAAAAGATTTCAAAAAACTGTTTTTGCGTGGTCCTACAAAGACATGCCTGGAATTGATTATACAGCATAGGATCCCTCTTGACTTGAGGTCCGACCTCCTTAGCTCCTTAGCTTTCAAACCTTAATTCGAAGTATTCAATGATCATTCAAAGTGTAAGGCTTGCGTAGCCGAATTGGAAATATCCCTTGAATTAGAGGCCATGATGTGATTCAAATGGAGGCAGCCCTTCAACTAGGGGCAAGAAGGTCGAATGTGATTCAGATTTGAAACAGCCCTTGAACTAGGGGCAAAAGTATGAGGCTTGCATAGCTGAAATGGAGGTAGCCCTTGAACTAGGGGCAATAAGGTACCACCCTTGAGAGGCTCGCTGGGCCGAAAACCCGAAAGGGCGACCTAGGCAAAAGTTAGAGCACAAAAAAAAAAAAAAATTAATAAATAAATAAAAAAGAAGGAAAAATAAAAAGAAAAATGAAAAGCTCGCAAGATTGAAAACCCGAAAGGGCGGCTTTGGCAAAAGTTAGAGCGTAAAAGGAGAGTGTCAATACCCGAGTGAACCTTAGCCAAAACTATGTAGGGCCTGTGATTCAGATTGGAAACAGCCCTTGAACCAGGGGCAAGAAGGTTGGATGTGATTTGAAGCAGTCCTTGAACTAGGGGCAAAAGGTTGAATGTGATCAAAGAGTTAAAACTGAATCGTTTCCCAATGAAGACCACCCATAAAGGCAAAACCCAGAATTTGAGAGAATGAATTTTATTATTGAAGGACAGTCGAGTTCCTATCCATTACACTAGGGGCAAATTCAGACCCAATTAGCCTAGTCCCTACATCATCATATCTACTGGTCAAGTGTAGCAGTCATTGGCCTAGAGATTTCACACCCAATCAACATGGACAAGCTAAAATAAAAGTATCATCCTTGAGAGGCTCGTTGGGTTGAAAACCTGGAAGGGCGACCCAGGCAAAATTTAGAGCAGAAAAAAAAAATCAAAAAAAAAAATTATGAAAAACAAAAAAAAGAAATGAACAAAATGAAAAAAATAGAAAAATGAAAAAATGAAAAGCTCGCAAGGTTGAAAACCCGAAAGGGCGGCTTTGGCAAAAGTTAGAGCACAAAAGGAGAGTGTCAATACCCGAGTGACCCTCAACCCGGAACTACGATGGCCTGATTCCTATCTTGAGGATACGTAGGTAGCTTCATCTTGAAGTTCGGCCCTAATGATTTTTCAACTCATTCATCTCGTCCATGTTTGCTTGGTGTGTCTTTAGTCGACTTGGTTGTCCTATCCGTGTTTGATTGGTGTATCTTCATTCTGCTCAGTTCAATTGGTTTGATTTAACTTGGTTCAGTTCGGCTCGATTCGATTTGGCGGTTCGGTTCGGTCTGGTCTAGTTTTGCTCGACTTCATTCGGTTCGGATTGGCTTGGTTCGGTTGGCTTGGTTCAGATATCACCTTTGATTATCTGGTTTGGGACTATGCACCCCAATGGTTGATTCCATGTTAGTTGAGTAGTGGCCATTTGCAAAAATAGGTTTTGATTAATTTGAATGAAGCTGACTAATTTTTCTCAAAAATTGTTCCATTTTTGCAAAACTTAGACCATTCTTTGGATTTGAAAAGGGAAAATTTTCAGTGCTCACAGTTTAGCTTACATGATTTGAAACAGAAAATGGAATAAGTATGCTAATCTAACTGTCATGTTGATCAAAACATTTTTATGAAAAAAAAAAATCAAAAAAAAAAAAAATCAAAAAAATTCAAGGTAATGAATTAGGGGCATAGTCGAGTTAGAGATTCTGTCTTCTCCATCACTCGAGTCAACTCCTCGGTGTATGTGAGTGTGTATTCATACCAGTCAAGGTATTCATACCAGTCAGTGTATATAAGTGTGTATTCATACCAGTTAGTGTATTCATACCAATCAGGGTATTCATACCAGTCAGTGTATATAAGGGTGTTCCTTTCATACCAGTCAGTATATTTATACCAGTCGGTGTATTCATACCAGTCAGTGTATATAAGTGTGTTTGGATTTTGTTTTTGCTTCGCTCTTCTTTCATTAAATCATTCTTTGATTCAGGTCAGCATAGAATCAATGTTCAATTCAGAGTTCAAAATTCAATCACTCTCAAATTCAATCAAACAAAAATGTTTCCAAGTTCAAAGTGATATGCCAGTCACGCCATTGATGTGCAAAAACTAAACTAATTTTATTGCAGTCAGGGGAGGACATCCCCGATCACAGAGACACAAAACAAAAACAAAACAAAACAAAAAAACAAAAAAAAAAAAAAACAAAAACAAAAACAAAAAAACAAAAAAACAAAAAAAGAGAGTGTAGCATTTTCTCAGTTTTCCGGCAGTAACCCGGCGGCGAAGATTGCAACCGGCTTCATTTGCACACAACTTCATTGCCTGACTTTACCGTCAGCTGCCTCGCTTCATCTTTACTCCTTCGAAGCTTTTGAAGACTCTGCCTCGACCTTGGCAGAGTTTCCAAAGGAGATTATTCCCCGCCGGCCATCAAATTGGTTGTGCGAAGAAACTCCGAATCGAGTCACGGAGGTCGTCAGTCGTTTCAATTCTTTGTTCTGTTTTTTCAGCACACCAATTTCTACCCGAGCGTCTTTGTACATACGTTGGAGGAGGGAGAGTTGTGCATTTAACCGATGTACCTCACACAGCCTGTTCTGCAGCCGACGGGACAAGTTGGAGACCGCTGTCACGGTCTCTACACATGACCTCAGCGTATACGAGTTTGCTTCGATGTCAGACTGTGCCGCCATGATTTGATCAACTGACATCGCTGGAAAGTTGAAAACAGGGGAAGGAGGAGGAGCCCGTGGTTGAGGTTCAGGGGAGTCAGAATTGGTCATCTCTATCGTGGACTCGTTCAGGTCTGGAAAAAGAGTGAGAGAACCATGTGAAGAGGCCATGACAGAGGAGAGTAATGCAAAAGAAAGAGGTTGCAAAGTGGTGGCAGAGAAAGTTTGCAGGCTTTGGCTCTGCTTCTCTCTCGCAGGCCTCAACTTAAGAAGAGAGCGAAGGAGAGGACAAAGAGGGAAGAAGGCTGAGATGATCATTGACAATCGGGGCACGATTGGATAGCCTGTCGATCAGGCGCCGCGATTGTTGAAATCGTGTGCCAGACACAACGCTCGAAGAAGATGACGGAAGAGAGAGTGAGACAAAAACAGAGAGAGAGGCGGGAGAATTGTATATTTATACATATATGTATATATATTGTATATCTATGTATTATATATATTTGTTTGAACGTTTTGGTCACAAGAGTGGTTTGGGTTCAGTGGTTTGGCTCAGTGATTGAAGGCTGGAAGGTTGAGCCCGAGGTCAGGGGTTCGAACCCTATAATACAAATGTTTCTTTTGTTTTGTTTTGGTCTTATGAATATATATGTCTCGTATACCTATATATATATATTTGTTTGAATATTTTGTCACAAGAGTGGCATGGCTCAGTGGTCGAGGACTTGAAGGCCAAACTTGAGATCAGAGGGTCGAACCCCCGTGTCTATGCATTTTGCATTTTTCCTTTCTTTTTTTGCGTGTTTTGCGTACGTGCGTTGACGTCAGCAAACGGAATATGCCTTCTCAGTAACGGTATCTTTCGGTTGATGGCTGCAAACAGAATATTCCCTGAATCTATGTATGTATACCGTACATGCATGTCTGTATATTGCCGTATTTGTATGTATTTTGTCTGTATATAGTATATGTATACGGTATTTGGTTCGAGCATACAATTCATTCTTTCATTCTGTGCATCTATCGCACAATAATCTCATTTCGAGCATCTATCACACAATTCCAATTCAATCGCGCTATCTTGCGCATCACACTGTCTTGTGCACCAATTTTAATCACATTATCTTGGGCATCGCACTATCTTGTGCATCAAATTCAATCGCACTGTCTTGCGCATCGCACTATCTTGTGCATCCCTACATCGCACTATCTTGTGCACCCCCCACTCGCACTGTCTTGTGCACCCGTATTGTGCTATCTTGCGCATTCACCCATATCGCACTGTCTTGTGCACCCGCATTGTGCTTCACTAGGCTATTCTGTGCATCCACTCAAATCGGTTAAAAACAGTCAGGTGAGTCTATCTGTTTACACCACCCCGGTTAAAATACAGTCAGGTGACCCTGTCTGTTTACACCACCTCGGTTAAAAACAGCAGGTACGCCTGTCTGTTTACACCACCCAAATCAGTTAAAAAACAGCAGGTGAGCCTGTCTGTTTACACTACCCAAATCGGTTAAAAACAGCAGGTGAGCCTGTCTGTTTACACCAACCATCCTCCTCTCGTGTGAGACGCGTTAGGATTGCAAATCGGTTAAAAACAGCAGGTGTGCCTGGTGTTTACACCATCTTTCCTCCTTACATTCTGTGCATCTAACGCATCTATCGCACAATTTCGATTCCATTGCACTGTCTTATGCAATTTCAATTTAATCGCGCTATCTTGCGCATCACACCATCTTGTGCACTCCCTAGGTCTAGGAGACCTTAAATCCTCTGAAGGTGCAATTCCTTTGGTGTTTGTCGTGCCCGAACGACTTCAATGGTCTAAGAATGGTCTAGGAGACCTTAAATCCTCTAAAGGTGCAATTCCTTTGGTGTTTGTCGTGCCCGAACGACTTCAGATGGTCTGGTATAGTCACCTGCCTGTGATTGCAATGAGTTCCTAGGAGACCAACTGCGACGGTGGAAACTAGAGTTCGAATGGCAATGCCTAGAACGCAAAAGGTTTGGAATTTCCGAGACTAAAGTCTGGTTTAAATACCCAGGGGTGTATCCTCGGCTTGAAATCTGTATGGAAGCCCCATAGGTTGAGGTAGCATGTATGCGCCTCAATTCTGGATACTGAACCAACCTAGTCTGTCACCCCGTTGGAGAATAGGGAAAGTTGTGAATATGATCAGGAAGAAAAGCAGCATCGGTGGCTTCTACATGTAGAGGTTACCCCTTGTCATTCTACCATACCTTCTTCCACTTGCGTAAGACGCGTTTGGATTTCGAATCCACCTTTACTCCTTTCACGTGAAACGTGTTAGGATGTGACGTTCTCCTTGGTTAAAACTTTCCCCCTTTCCGTATAAAATACGGATAGGTACGCCTGTTGGTTACACCATTATCATTCTCGTTGGTTAAAACCTTCCCTCTCTTCGTATAAAATACGTTGAGATACGCCTGTTGGTTACACCATTGTCATTTTCTACTTGGTTAAAACCTTCCCCCTCTCCGTATAAAATACGGATAGGTACGCCTGTTGGTTACACCATTATCATTCTCGTTGGTTAAAACCTTCCCTCTCTTCGTATAAAATACGTTGAGATACGCCTGTTGGTTACACCATTGTCATTTTCTACTTGGTTAAAACCTTCCCCCTCTCCGTATAAAATACGGATAGGTACGCCTGTTGGTTACACCATTATCATTCTCGTTGGTTAAAACCTTCCCTCTCTTCGTATAAAATACGTTGAGATACGCCTGTTGGTTACACCATTGTCATTTTCTACTTGGTTAAAACCTTCCCCCTCTCCGTATAAAATACGGATAGGTACGCCTGTTGGTTACACCATTATCATTCTCGTTGGTTAAAACCTTCCCTCTCTTCGTATAAAATACGTTGAGATACGCCTGTTGGTTACACCATTGTCATTTTCTACTTGGTTAAAACCTTCCCCCTCTCCGTATAAAATACGGATAGGTACGCATGTTGGTTACACCATTATCATTTTCTTTGGTTAAAACCTTCCCTCTCTCCGTATAAAATACGTTGAGATACGCCTGTTGGTTACACCATTGTTGTTCTACTTGGTTAAAACCTTCCCCCTCTCCGTATAAAATACGGTTAGGTACGCCTGTTGGTTACACCGTTGCCATTTTCTACTTGGTTAAAACCTTCCCCCTCTCCGTATAAAATACGGTTAGGTACGCCTGTTGGTTACACCATTGCCATTTTCTACTTGGTTAAAACCTTCCCCCTCTCCGTATAAAATACGGTTAGGTACGCCTGTTGGTTACACCATTGTCATTTTCTCTGGTTAAAACCTTCCCTCTCTTCGTATAAAATACGTTGAGATACGCCTGTTGGTTACACCAATGTCATTTTCTCTGGTTAAAACCTTCCCTCTCTTCGTATAAAATACGTTGAGATACGCCTGTTGGTTACACCATTGTCATTTTCTCTGGTTAAAACCTTCCCTCTCTTCGTATAAAATACGTTGAGATACGCCTGTTGGTTACACCATTGTCATTTTCTACTTGGTTAATACCTTCTTCCTCTCCGTATGAGATTGTTGGTTATACTGCCATTCCTCCTATCGCGTGAAACGCGTTGGGATTACAAGTTTACTCGGTTAAAAACATCAAGTGCATCTGGTGTTTACACCATCTTTCCTCCTTTCGCGTGAGACGTGTTAGGCTGTTGTTTCACTCGGTTAAAATTATGTTGTGACACATTTGTATGTGATCTTGTGGCACATTTAATGCAATGCACCCCCTGTTATGTTTCATATCATTTGCACGAAGCTTTCCTTTTCATTGTTGTCATCTTCATATCTTTATCATCACTCCATGGCATGGTATTGCATTGCATAATCATGAATTTTCAAACAACTGGCTTCGCGAAGCGTGTAAGTCCAACCTTCAAACTGCATTTTGAGCATGTCACTTCCATTCTGCCCCTGAACTACGCTGGTTTGATTCCTTGCAAAAGGATACGTAGGCAACCTTCGGGTTCAACCACTTGCATTGCATCTTGTTTGCTTGCCCAAGTCTTACGGCCTTGTCAAAAGGGTCGTCTTTGGGCTTTGACATTCACTCACGTCATGAAATGACTTTGAGCTCTGTCAAAGAGGGGCAACTGTAGACACCCCATTTTGACCGGCCCTAAGACTTGGGCGCTTTCTTTTGATTACACAATGATGAAAACAGGAATATGCTATCTCACAAAATTCTCAGTAAAAAGATGGAATATAAACTTTAATCCTAGTCTTACACCTGTTTTGCCAAATTATTTTAGACTCCTTCTCCATTTTCTTTCCCTTTATTATGTATTATATATATATATATATATTATGTTATATTATTATATAATATTTTATTAAATTTATTCAGTACCCTGGTTTCACCCACGCACCATACTTTTGTATATATATAATATTATATTATATAAGGGTATTATTCCTCATTTGAAAAAAAAAAGAAAAATTCACTACACTCCCATCGTGCGTCTTTTTGTTTTCTGTGCCTTTAGACCCGCTTTGGTCAAATTATGTTGCATATTTGGCCTACTAAAATATATTTTATTAGTCCACGTATTTTAATTTTACGTATTTGTGTGTTTTTATATATTTTTCTGGGTATTTGTACATGTATTTATGCTAATAATCTCTTTTATATATTATTATATTGTAAAGTGCATAGTAATTTTACTGTGCATTTCACAGTAAAATCACTGTGCATCTTTTGAAATCAATTCCTTCCACCACCGTTTCTTCTTTTGTCTTTTTCTTAGAATTATTTTCTATAAAAGGGGGAAGATCAGAGAAGGAATGAAGGATTTTTTGGGCAGGGGGAGAGATTACAAGAGTCAAAAAATTGGGAGAGAGAATAAAAAAAAAGGGAATTGGTGCGAGGGAATATTGAGAGAAAAAGAATCAGAAAGAAGGAACTGTTAAAGTTGTAATTCCAAATTTTAACTGAGAATTGATAACACATTCCACAGACTTGAGGGTAATCAAAAGAAAGTTTGTGAATCAGAAAATTCATCATGTCCCCGAAAGGTGAGTTTTCGCAAACTTTCATTTAATTTCAAAATGTGATATAATTTGTTTAAGTACTTTATTTATTGTTTTTCATAATATTTTTTTTTTATCGCTTTAAATGGTCGGTTGAACCACCTAATTTTACTACTTTATCTGCTGTAATTTACGGTTGTATATAAACTGCTGTAATTTACATAAAATGTTGTAGTTTACTATTTATAAATTGTTGTAATTTTATCGCTTTAAATGGTCGGTTGAACCACCTAATTTTATTACTTTATCTGCTGTAATTTACGGTTGTATATAAACTGTTGTAATTTACATAAAATGTTGTAGTTTGCTATTTATAAATTGTTGTAATTTTATCACTTTAAATGGTTGGTCGAACCACCTAATTTGTTAAAAGATGTGACCCCGCCAAATGAATAGTGATCGGTGGTGAATAGTAACCTCCGGCGGTAAATAGTAACTTCCGGCGGTGAATAGTAACCCCGACGATGAATAGTACCTCCGGCGATGAATAGTACCTCCGGCGATGAATAGTAACAGCGGATGAAAAATGCCCGGTAAGATGAATAACGATCAAGAAAGGTGAATAGTAATTGTCATGATGAATAGTAACTTCCGGCAGTGAATAGTATCTCGGGATGAATAGTGCTCCCGCAAAAATAAGTTTCCCCGAACAAAACGGAGCAGTCTTCCTACGTCAAGCAAAATATTTTCAGGCGCACATGAAGTTTCTTTATTTTATTTTATTTTATTTTATTTTATTTTATTTTATTTTATTTTTTATATTTTGAGAGTTTGTGAGGTTTTTATTTTGTTGTAATATTCCTTTCTCTCTCTCTTATCTGGTTTGTAATAATTTATTCAGAGCGTTGTAATAATTCCCCGCCCCGCTTCTTTCTATCCCGTTCTTTTACTTGCTTTCTTTATTTGTACATAAACATCATATTTATTTTTCATCATAGTTATGCTTCGCATCCATGTTTCATGCATCTTGATTCGGCTAAGTTTGCATTTGTGGATTTAATCAATTCCTATGTGATTATGTGCGCTACCTCATGTTCTTGAGATGATTCACATATCATATTTTAGAGGCTGAATCTTTAGTTGCATCTCATGAGTGAATTGCATTAGGATTTTGTATATAAGATCATGCATGTTTTACTAACTTTGTTTTGTAGCTTGTTCGCGGGTCGCCAAACATATAAGTTTTTATGCTTTAGCATCCCGTTTGTGTATGTTTTTCTTACTATGTTTAAGCATCCTACCATGTGGCTATTTGCTTATGTGATATAATTGTATGAATGCCAGTGGATGGAGGTTGTGTCGCTTAATTTGGAATGATGTTGATTTTCATGTTTGTAAACTCAATTTATTTGAGTTATACATTTTCAAAACTCTTTCAAAACTACATGAAATCAAGTTGTTCCAAAATGGGTGACATAGTCTATACTTGTATGCTTCACATAGTAAATTTTAGGATTTATTAACTAATCAGAACATGAACATATAAATAAAATAAAATTCATATCATGGTTAGTAAAGGCCGATCTTTGATCGGGTGGGCGGGGGTGCTCATTATTGACCTTCCCCTCTCATACCTAAGGTTCCGAGCCAAGCATCCTTGGTAACGACGAACAGTGGCCTTGGCACGAGTCATGGGTTTCCTAATTTTCCCAAAATAAATATTAGGTGGCGACTCTGAGATCTGATGACGCAGTCCATTTTTGACAAAATTGTAATAAAATGGATTTTCAATAAAAGTTGCCAAATCTGGACTCTCATCTATGTTTCACATTGCACTCGTGAGAATAGATCAAAGAGATCTCGGGAGTCCGAACTGTTTAACGCGCACGGGCACCCCCCCGGGCATGTTACACTAAGCTATTTTTCAATTTATATTAAAAGTTGGTGATGGGGTGCTTAAGGATTTCGACTTAAGCACGCAACTGGGATTGGGGGGTTAAATGACTTAAATGTCCCTCTCAAACTTCAATATTTACGAAACTGCCATTATATATACCCGTTATCTCTATTGCCCTAAACACACTCTCGCTTCTCATAGTCTTCTCTCCTCTTCTCCTCTCCTCTCCAGCAACCGAGAAGAACAGTTGTCCGCTTCTTGATCGCAGCAGATCGGTGCTTGTAGAACATTGTCTACCTCTCCAAGAACAGTTGTCCCCTATTTTTCGTTCATCTGCATCGAAAAGGTAACATTTCATGACTGTGATATATACAAATACATATATATATATATATATATATATATGTATATGTATATGGACATCGATTAGGGTTGATTTCATGACTGAGAAGTTATATACAATACATATTTATATATATATATATATATATATAAGATTTCTCTCTCTAATTACTATGAAATGTCCCTCTTCTTCACTCTGTGATTAGGGTTGAAAATGCCTCTCTCTTCTTCACTCTTTGATTACGGTTGAAAACCCACCTTTTACTGTGATCTGTTATTTATTTATTTAATCCTTAGATGTTTTTCAATTTTAAATGCATAAATTTGGTTCCATGTGACTGACTGAGCTCTTATAATTGTTTTCTTTCTATATATGTTGGGCAAAATCTACTTTACAAAATCAAATTTCAAAGAAAAAAGATCCAAAAATGACAATTTTTTAAAACTACACTAACCTTTGAATCATGTTAGTTTAATTGGTTGTTCAGCTCTGGTTGACTTTGTGGATTGCAAGGAATATATTTGTGGGTTAATGCTAAAAATTATTTTCCATACATGCTCATTAGTTTTTCTGTATGATACATACATGTATTTACGCTTGTAGTGTTATTCGCTAAAAATGTGGAAACAGTTATGTTTGTGCCTAGAAGGGGGGTGAATAGGCCAAACTCTTAAACAAATTAGCAATTAAAATTTACCAAGTGGATTAATCTATTTAATTAGCCAGTTCTAATTATTCACATGATGCTTTTTGTTGCCCATTTGCACCATTTATATTGCATAACTATAATTTTTATGGTTTGAGTTGACTTCACTAATGCCTAACAAGGGGGGTATGGGCTCACCAGGGGTTGGGGATTTGGAATTTGAATTTTCATTCTATTCTGTTACTCATGATAGGATCATGTGGATACATACAGTAGGGAATATCTATGACAAATCTTCTCAACTTTTGGTTGATTGGCCATTTTGGAACAAAGGAAATGCAGTCTTTGAGAACTCCATACCTTTCTATTAAAGTAAAGGGTTTGAATTAAAAAATTGTTGTGGATTGCGCTCATAACTATGTGGAATGGTTTAAAAGAGTTCAAATGTGACATTTTTGTATTAGTTGAATTAATCGATTATTTGTAGAGTTCAAATTCCATTTTCAACCAGTTCGTAAGTATGCATTACAATGTTAAAAGATACCTCAAATGTTCTTTTCTTTTTCTTTTGTCAATCATTTCTACTTTTAAAGTACTAGTAGTAGTAGTAGTAGTAGTAGCAATTAACTTGATGATTCACCTTATTTCTTGCTTATGAAATTTACTTGGAGTATCATCTGTCCATTTTTTTTTCTAAAATAAATAAATAAATTCCTCTACATTGGTTAAAAAAATTCTTCCTGAATGAGACTCAAGCTTGAGACACTTCCTCACACAGAGAAAGCATTATAATTTTTTTCAAGTAGGCCAAATGCCAATTGTGGATGGCTATATTTTCTAATTTGTGTTTATTGTGTTTTGTTTTTTGATTGTTGCCTATATATCAATTAAATTGGCTGAGCGAACCTTTGATAGATTGAAACTGAAAATGAGCGATACTATTTCTTTTGCAATAGAATTGCTTCAAGTGATGTCACTTGGCTAGGCAAGTAGTAAAAGTTTAAAGACATGTTTGAGGATTTTCGGAGACAACTTTGTAATTTATTTCTGTGGAGTTTTACAGAGAACCTAAGAGGATGTAGTGCACCCTTACTTACAGTAAGGCATTTAGGTCTCTTGATAGAGAGGAATTTGGATATATGGCATCTAGATTGTAGTGCCAATTTGCAAGTTCTTTTTTATATTATTCACTTTGTCTATGTTTTCATATAAGAATCTTGCTAGTAAAGAGTTTATAATTATGTGAGTTGACTTGGGTTGTGATATTCATTCATTAAGGTTAAGTAAAAAGTATAACAAAAAACTGGGTTGTGATATTCATTGATTGAGGTTAGGTAAAACGTATAATAAAAAACTTAATTGTTGCTTATAGAACTCCAAAAAAACTTATAAAAAACTGGGTTGTCAATGTGTTTTTGGAGTTGTGTTGTTATCAAATTTGAAATCCTACCACTACTTTGGACTTGTGCTGTTATCATAACCCAATCTGCTAGCTTGCTGGATAACAACATTCATTGATATAATACCTTGGTACCTATTAATGGTGCTGCATGTTTTTGGACTTAGCATCAACATGGATTGTCCTGAGGCTTATTAGGGATGGTTTTGAAGCCTCTCTCTGTAGAACTTCCTGGCCTGCTACCATTGGTCGCCCTTCAGGTCTCTTTCTCTCTCTCATCTCTCTCTCTCTGTGTAATAACCCTCACCACTGCTTACCGTTAAACACTGACTACCGTTAAACTGAACTGATTATGACTGATAATTGAACTGATTAAAGTACTGAACTGACTGATTGAAAACTGGAACTGAATTGACTGAGTATGTACGTTTGAATTGCATTCTATCTGTTGATTGTTTATTTGATCTGTGCGTATTTTAGTGTTTAAACTGCTAATTGAAGGCCTTATCGGCGACCGAATTCGGAATTGATTGATGTTTTATGATCCTCATAATTAATGTGAATTTATGGTATAATTATCTGAAAACTGATTAGGTATGATTAAATTAGATCGAATGGTACCAAATTACATGAATTGGACTTATTTACAACCTTGCCCTTGAGTGGGCCACTACCTATACACCTTTGAGTTCATTACACTTGAAGCAAAACGTTTTCCTCAGCCTTCTTCCTTGCCTTGCCGACCATAGAGAGAGAGAGAGACTAGAGGAGTGGATTTCATCTCAATTTTGTTTGTAAATTGCTTGGTAATTGAAGGAATTGGAACATAGGTTGCAAATTAAGCTTCCTCACCTTGTAACTAAAGCTCTAGGTAAGGAATTCAACCCCTCTTTGTTGTGTTCAAGCTTATTCATGCAAGATTCTTGAGCCTCTAGTGATTTAAGTCTAGAATTGGTTCATTGTTATTGATTTGAAGCTCATTTCATGCATGCATGTTTGTGATGTAGATGTTTGAGTTGTTTTCATGGAAAAGGTTACATGCATGTTCATAATTATGTTTAAGTCCATGATTTCATCATGTTTTGAAAAGAATTGGCTCCTTAGAGCATCGAATTGGAGCTTCAAAATGATTTAAATTCATGCACGTTTGCATGTCCTCCATGTTCATGAAATTGGTTTGAAATTGAGTTTGAATTAAACACCCTTGGGCCTTGATTTCTCAAAATTGAGCTTTGAACCATGTCATTCTATATGCTTACAAGTGTTTTCTGGAAATTCAGCCCAAGAGGATCGGTTTTGATGCATTTAAACTTGGTTTTGAGCTTGGCGGTGCAATTTGGAATTTCCAGATTTTGCACTTCCGCTCGAGCGGGGAAAGTGGCGCTCGAGCGTGGAATCCGAACATCCAGCATTTCTCTGCACTGTTTTACAGTCCGCTCGAGCGGAGGATTGGGCGTTCGAGCGGAGTCATGTGTCTCAAGCTCAAGCAGGCGTCGAGTGGAGATTTCACCCATCCAGTACTTTTACAGTACGCTCGAGCGGAGTATTATACGCTCGAGCGTGTACCTTTGTTGCATGACCGCTCGAGCGAGACTATGTTTTTCTGTAAATTTCGAAATTGCTTTTTGAGTACATCTTTGCATCCTCATCCCATCCTAGGCATGCTTAAGCCTAGTTTAAGGCATCTTATTGAGGATATAGATGTAGAACACACCGAGGCATTAGGGGTTAAGTTATTATCTTTCCCAACTGTGTAGCTTAGTGTGTTCAATCTGTTAAGTGTGTAGGGTTGGCGACTGGGAAGACACGCCCTAGCATACTGTAGCCCAGAACTCTGTGAGTAACGTTTGTGTAAAGATATGTTCACAAATGATTATCTTCTGAACAACTGAACTGTACTGTTTTCTGAACTGATTACTGTTAACTGAATGAATGTATGTCCTATATTTTGAACTGTATTGTGGCATCCTTAGCACCTACTGTTTACTGTTACTGTTACAGAGATCTCTGTCGGTTCCCTCGTTGGAACCACTACTGTTTACTGACTGATGGCCATCATTACTGCTCGGTCTTTTAAGACCTACTGTTGACTGTACTGTTATGCTAATGGGTGTACCACATACGACTGTACTGACTGAACAACTGAAATACTGCTTAAATGAACTGTTTTCATACTGTAAGGACATTCATTCTTAACCTCTTTACGTATTATGTTATTCACTGGGCTTTAGCTCACTGCTCATATATATATGTAGCTGTACAGGCACTAGACCGCGGCTAGGAGCGTCAGGGTTACTCCAGTTTTGTCAAGCCAACTACTGTGCCTCACTGCGAGGTTCTGAGCCTATTATGTCAAGGCTTAGGGGCGTTTTGCAATTCCCCCTTCTGTACCGTCTTACTGTTTTGTATAAACTGAATGTTTATTGTACTGTTATGCAGGGATTGAGTCCCTAGTCTGAATGATTATGTAAATATTGTGCATACTGTTCTGTACTGTTTATGTACATATGTATGAAAGTCTTTTTGCATACAGACTGTCACAGCTCATTGGGCATTGTTTATTTACTATATTGGCTTCCGCCAGGCCCTGTACTCTGTTTTACTGTACTACTGTTCTGCAGGCCTTCGGTAATCTCGGATTACTGGCCGGTTACGGTGCTAAACCCATAGGGCCGGGTTTGGGTCGTGACAGAGTGGTATCAGAGCGATACTTACCACGAGTTATACCGCACACACGTGTCCAAATGAGCTATAGGATGTCCTAGAAAAGTGATTAGGGCATTTCATGAGCATGATAAGTGTGTGGTTATGTTATGATTGAATATATGTTAACGTATGAAAACTGTTAAACAAGTGACTGCTTTTGTTTAAAACTGTTATAACTGCTTATAGTGAAATGGATAACGCAAACACTGCAAATGAAACTGAAACCTCATCCTCTGAGGCCAGAATGGCCAGACTGGAACAAATGATGGAACTGATAACTGCAAGACTGGACCAACAACTAAATCAACAGCCCCCACCTCCTCCTCCGGTTGTACCGGAACAGAATGTGAATGTGAATGAACAGAATGTGAATGTAAATGATGGGGACATAATCCCTCTCACCCAGAAGTTCAGCAAAATGAAACCGCCATCCTTTCAGGGAGGCCTTGAACCGTTAAAAGCTGAAGCTTGGGTTCTGGAGACTGAAAAATTATTTGAGGTTTTTCCGTGCTCTGAAGCACACAAGGTACTGTTAGCCACCTTTACATTGCAAGAAGAAGCTAGAAGGTGGTGGATGCTCATCCGTGATGAAAATACCGTTCTGACTTGGGCTCAATTCAAAGGAGCCTTCTTTGAAAAGTACTTCCCTCAGTGTGTAAGGGACAGAAAGGTGACTGAGTTTGAACAACTGAGACAAGGAGCAATGTCTGTTGCTGAATATTAGACGAAATTCACCGAGCTTACTAGATATGCACCGCATATGGTGGATACTGATTACAGAAGGCCAGAAAATTTGAAGGCGGCCTTAATGTTGCAATTCTTGACCGAATAAATGTTCTGAAACTACCGAACTATGTGAACGTCCTCGACCTAGCCTTAATGGCTGAATCAAACATTGAAGCACTGAAAACTGAAACACCAACGTCGGAATGGCGTGGTAAGAGGCAGGGTTTTAAATTCAAGAAAGGCAAGAACAACCCGTTGAACAAAAAGAAAAACACAGGGTCAACGACTACTTCTAGTCAAGGAAACCGTACAATACTGCCCTGTTCTGAATGTGGTAAAAACCATAAGGGAGTTTGTTATAAATTATCTGGAGCTTGTTACAGGTGTGGCAAGGTGGGCCACATGGTTAAAGACTGTCCCTCTGCTCCACAAGCTAGTAGTAAAGCTACACCAAGCGTAGCGGCATCGACTGTTACACCGAAACCGAACCCCAAAGCTACCGGGAAAGAGCCTATGAGGCAGGGCCGAGTGTTCGCCCTAGTACCGGGAGACGTCCAGAATACCGAGACCGTTGTGTCAGGTATTCTCTCTATTTGTACTCAGAATGCTTATGTACTGATTGATTCGGGGTCTATGCATTCTTATGTGTCGCGTGCTTTTTCGCGTAAATTGAATAGACCCTTAGAACCTATGAATTATCTGTTAGCTGTATCATCACCCGTTGGGGGATCTATGACCTGTGCATACATGTACCCTGCTTGTGAAATCATTGTCGGAGATGCACATCTGTTTATCGATTTACTGCCATTGAACATTGACCATTTTGATGTAATATTGGGGATGGACTGGTTAACGAAATATCATGCCACCATAGACTGTGTAACGAAACAAGTAGTTTTCCATCCACCTGGTCGACCTGAATTTGTGTTTAATGGGGTTGGAGTAGTACCTCCCCCGTATCTGATTTCATCTGTGAAAGCTGTAAAATTGATTAGAAAGGACTGTAAGGGATATCTGTGTTCTGTATTGACTGTGTCTACTGATGATAATACTAATGTGAACTGTATTCCTGTTGTCAGAGAATTCCCAGATGTTTTTCCAGATAATCTTCCAGGAGATTTGATTGACAGGGAGATTGAGTTTACTGTTGATGTGGTTCCCGGAACACAGCCAGTTTCTAAAGCTCCTTACCGAATGGCTCCAACTGAACTGAAAGAACTGAAAGTGCAATTGCAAGAACTGTTAGACAAAAAGTTCATCAGACCTAGTACCTCACCGTGGGGCGCACCTGTTTTGTTTGTAAAGAAGAAAGACGGCTCACTGAGATTGTGCATTGATTATCGTGAACTGAATAAGGTAACTGTAAAGAATAAATACCCATTACTACGTATTGATGACCTGTTTGATCAGTTGCAGGGTGCTAGAGTGTTTTCGAAGATTGATCTCAGATCCGGATACCATCAGTTGAAAGTTAAATCAGATGACATTGATAAAACTGCTTTTAGAACGAGGTATGTACATTACGAATTTTTAGTTATGCCTTTCGGAGTTACCAATGCACCAGCTGCATTTATGGACCTTATGAACAGAATCTTTAAACCGTACCTTGACAATTTTATTGTTGTATTTATTGATGACATATTGATTTACTCCAAGAGTATAGAAGAACATGAACATCATCTGAGACTTACTCTACAAACCTTAAGAGAACAGAAACTGTATGCTAAACTGTCTAAATGTGAATTTTGGCTTGACCATGTTATGTTTTTGGGGCATGTTGTTAGCAAAGATGGAATTTCTGTTGATCCGCAGAAAATCGAAGCTGTAGTGAACTGGCCTAGACCAACCAACGTGACTGAAGTCCGAAGCTTTTTGGGTTTGGCTGGATATTACAGAAGATTTGTCAGAGATTTCTCCAAAATTGCTTTACCGTTGACTCAACTGACTCAAAAGGGGATATCTTTTGACTGGACTGACCAAAGAGAATCTGTTTTCCAGGAGTTGAAAACTCGATTAGTGACTGCACCTGTTCTTACCTTACCTTCTGGTACGGATGGTTATACTGTATATAGTGATGCTTCTCACAAGGGTTTGGGATGTGTTTTAATGCAGAATGGGAGAGTAATTGCCTATGCTTCCCGACAACTGAGACTGCATGAAAAGAACTACCCGACCCATGATCTGGAACTTGCTGCAGTAGTATTTGCATTGAAAATCCGGCGTCACTATCTGTACGGGGTGACATGTGAAGTATACACCGACCACAAGAGTTTGAAATATTTCTTCACATAGAAAGAAATGAACATGAGACAGCGAAGATGGCTAGAACTGATAAAAGATTATGACCTACAGATATTGTATCATCCCGGAAAAGCCAACACCGTTGCCGATGCATTAAGCCGGAAATCGACTGGAAACTTAGCATGTTTGCTTACCGGACAGAAAGAGTTGCTTTGTGACCTTAAAAAATCTGAAATTGAAATTGTTTTACGAGAACAATGTGGAACCTTAGCTGCTATTTCTGCTCAACCGGCACTGATTGAGGAGATTAAAGAAAAACAGCAACTGGATGACTTCTTGAAGAAGATCATCGAAGAAAGAGAATCTAAACCTAGACCGGGTTTCAAATTTGAGAACAATGTACTGAAATTTCAAGAAAGACTGTGTGTACCGAATGATACTGAACTGAAAAGAAGAGTTCTGCAAGAGGGCCACAATTCAAAACTATCTATCCATCCAGGGAATACGAAAATGTACCAAGACCTGAAATTGAATTTCTGGTGGCCGGGAATGAAGAAAGAAATTGCTGATTTTGTATCGAAATGTCTTCATTGCCAACAAATTAAAGCTGAACATCAACAACCCGCAGGCTTATTGCAGCCCTTACCAATACCGGAGTGGAAATGGGAACATATTACTATGGATTTCATCGTTGGGTTGCCTCGCTCCAGTAAAGGTATGGACTCGATTTGGGTTATTGTTGATAGACTGACTAAATTTGCTCACTTCTTACCTGTTAAGACAATTTATAATGCGGACAAATTGGCTATACTCTATATTGATGAAATTGTTAGACTGCATGGAGTGCCTGTGTCCATTGTTTCTAACAGGGATTCGAAGTTTACATCGAGGTTCTGGCAAAGCTTACAGACTGCATTGGGTACTAAACTGAGACTGAGTAGTGCCTATCATCCTCAGACAGATGGCCAGTCAGAAAGGACCATCCAGACTCTGGAGGATTTACTGAGAATGTGTGTCCTTGATTTTCAGGGAAACTGGGAAAGTCATTTGCCCTTAGCTGAATTTGCTTACAACAACGACTATCACTCGAGTATTGGCATGGCGCCTTTCGAGGCATTGTATGGAAGAAAATGCAGATCTCCGATTTGCTGGGCAGAAGTTGGAGATGGGCCTTTGTTCGGGCCCGAGATTGTATATGAAACGACTGAGAAAGTGAAACTGATACAACAGAGACTGAAAACTGCGTAGAGCAGACAGAAGGGTTATGCTGATGTCAGAAGACGAGACAGAGAGTATGAAGTGGGTGATCACGTATTTGTGAAAGTGACACCGATGAAAGGCCAGACTCGTTTTGGAGTAAAAGGCAAGTTAGCACCGAGATACGTCGGACCATATGAGATTATTGAGAAAATCAATCCGGTGGCGTATCAAGTTGCGTTTCCTCCTGAAATGGAGCATATGCATAATGTCTTCCACATTTCTATGTTGAGAGACTACCTACGGGATCCTTTCCATGTAATAGAGCCTACTCGTATAGTGCTGAGTGAGAACTACACTTACGAGGAACGGCCTATACAGATTGTAAACAGACGGATCAAGAAACTGAGAAACAAAAAAATCCCGTTGGTAAAAGTCGACTGGCAAAACCATGGTGGTGTGTATGCCACCTGGGAAAGGGAAGAGGACATGGCTAAAAGATATCCTGAACTGTTTCCACTGAATCCTGTTTTCTTCCAGAATGAAGGTAACTCGAGTTTAGAGGACTAAACTCTTTTTAAGGAGGGGAGACTGTAATAATCCTCACCACTGCTTACCGTTAAACACTGACTACCGTTAAAATGAGCTGATTATGACTGATAATTGATCTGATTAAAGTACTGAACTGACTGACTGAAAACTGGAACTGAATTGACTGAGTATGTACGTTTGAATTGCATTCTATCTGTTGATTGTTTATTTGATCTGTGCGCATTTTAGTGTTTAAACTGCTAATTGAAGATCTTATCGGCGGCCGAATTCGGAATTGATTGATGTTTTATGATCCTCATAATTAATGTGAATTTATGGTATAATTATCTGAAGGTATGATTAAATTAGATCGAATGGTACCAAATTACATGAATTGGACTTATTTACAACCTTGCCCTTGAGTGGGCCACTACCTATACACCTTTGAGTTCATTACACTTGAATCAAAACGTTTTCCTCAGCCTTCTTCCTTGCCTTGCCGACCATAGAGAGAGAGAGAGACTAGAGGAGTGGATTTCATCTCAATTTTGTTTGTAAATTGCTTGGTAATTGAAGGAATTGGAACATAGGTTGCAAATTAAGCTTCCTCACCTTGTAACTAAAGCTCTAGGTAAGGAATTCAACCCCTCTTTGTTGTGTTTAAGCTTATTCATGCAAGATTCTTGAGCCTCTAGTGATTTAAGTCTAGAATTGGTTCATTGTTGTTGATTTGAAGCTCATTTCATGCATGCATGTTTGTAATGTAGATGTTTGAGTTGTTTTCATGGCAAAGGTTACATGCATGTTCATAATTATGTTTAAGTCCATGATTTCATCATGTTTTGAAAAGAATTGGCTCCTTAGAGCATCGAATTGGAGCTTCAAAATGATTTAAATTCATGCATGTTTGCATGTCCTTCATGTTCATGAAATTGGTTTGAAATTGAGTTTGAATTAAACACCCTTGGGCCTTGATTTCTCAAAATTGAGCTTTGAACCATGTCATTCTATATGCTTACAAGTGTTTTCTGGAAATTCAGCCCAAGAGGATCGGCTTTGATGCATTTAAACTTGGTTTTGAGCTTGGCAGTGCAATTTGGAATTTCCAGATTTTGCACTTCCGCTCGAGCGGGGAAAGTGGCGCTCGAGCGTGGAATCCGAACATCCAGCATTTCTCTGCACTGTTTTATAGTCTGCTCGAGCGGAGGATTGGGCGTTCGAGCGGAGTCATGTGTCTCAAGCTCGAGCAGGCGTCGAGCGGAGATTTCACCCATCCAGTACTTTTACAGTACGCTCGAGCGGAGTATTATACGCTCGAGCGTGTACCTTTGTTGCATGACCGCTCGAGCGGGAAAACCTGCGCTCGAGCGGGAGTATGTTTTTCTGTAAATTTCGAAATTGCTTTTTGAGTACATCTTTGCATCCTCATCCCATCCTAGGCATGCTTAAGCCTAGTTTAAGGCATCTTATTGAGGATATAGATGTAGAACACACCGAGGCATTAGGGGTTAAGTTATTATCTTTTCCAACTGTGTAGCTTAGTGTGTTCAATCTGTTAACTGTGTAGGGTTGGCGACTGGGAAGACACGCCCTAGCATACTGTAGCCCAGAACTCTATGAGTAACGTTTGTGTAAAGATATGTTCACAAATGATTATCTTCTGAACAACTGAACTGTACTGTTTTCTGAACTGATTACTGTTAACTGAATGAATGTATGTCCTATATTCTGAACTGTATTGTGGCATCCTTAGCACCTACTGTTTACTGTTACTGTTACAGAGATCTCTGTCGGTTCCCTCGTTGGAACCACTACTGTTTACTGACTGATGGCCATCGTTACTGCTCGGTCTTTTAAGACCTACTGTTGACTGTACTGTTATGCTAATGGGTGTACCACATACGACTGTACTGACTGAACAACTGAAATACTACTTAAACGAACTGTTTTCATACTGTAAGGACATTCATTCTTAACCTCTTTACGCATTATGTTATTCACTGGGCTTTAGCTCACTGCTCATATATATATGTAGCTGTACAGGTGTAACAAGCCTGCGGGGGACCTCGCTACAGCTCGGACTCGATTTGTGGTCACGGTTCTAAGTCTGAACCAAAGAGTCCAAATCCGACAAATCGTTTTGAGAAAACAGATTTTTGAAAGAAGTGCCAAACATGGACTGCTTTGCCAGATACAGAGTCGCCACCTAAATATTTTATTTTGGGAAATTTAGGAAACCCTGACTCGGTGCCAAAAGGCCACGTGTCCGTCATCACCAAAGTTGCCTCGGCTCGAGAACTTGGGTACGATTGGGGAAGGTCACTTCGTGAGCACCCCCGCTCGCCCGGTCATTGACCGGCCTCTACTAACCATGATATCTATTTTTGAAAACATTGTATGTTCTTATTCCGGTTATTAGCCTAGGTTACTATGTGATGCGCACAGCATACAAGTATAGACTGGATCGCCTGAATTGGAACAAAACATTTCATGTTCGCTTTTTGAAAATGGTTTGCTACCCGCAGGTAGGCTTGAAACATTTGATGATTTATTCCAATTTAAGTAACCCAACCTTCACCCACAGGCATTCAGGCAGATATATCATGTAAGCACATAGCCTCATGGTAAGCATGCTATCATGGCAGTCACTCACACGCATGCAAGGATGCTAAAGCATAAAGCTTACTGAGTACTCCAAGCCAAAACAGAAACTCATTAGAAATCATGCATGAATCCTAAGTATACAGAAATGCCTAATGCAACACATGCAAGAATGCAAACTATAGCAGGCTCGGCTATTCTAAACATGGCATATGAGATGCTACAACTATCATGTATTCAATTTAGATTTGAAAAATACAATGCAGTTAGTATGATGCGCCGAGCCCGGTGCATGCAAAACAAATGAATGATGCAAACATGCTGTCATACTGTATACTAATTGAAATATGCCCTAATCTAACCATCATAAGCGGATAAATAAAAGGGAGAAAGACGTGGGGTTGGAAGACATACAACACACACACGCACACTTATTACAGTTGTGCCCTCGCGCAGAGGGTCCGAATAATACAGTCCCGAATAAAAGAATATTACAGTCCAAATAATACAGTCCAAATAATATACAAATTCCTAATTAATTAATGAATTAACTAAGAAAGCAAATAAAACTGGCCTGCAAGCCCGGGATTGCCTTGCTTCTGATGGATGATGTACATTTGGGCTGCCTTGCGCGGAAATCCACCGGGATGCCCCAATTAGCCTCTGTTTAGCAGTTATCCTTGGAAAATGCGCCAAGTCCCGAAAAGTTGCTGATTCTTCATTTTGCTGCAACAGAGAGCAGGAAAGGGGCATAGCAATGTATTTTCACAAATATATGCATGCCTCGATCCTCGCGCCGCCAATCACGCACACCGATGCATGATGGCCGAGGAGTCGAATTGCACAATTTAATATGGAATGAATGCACATGAAAACACAACAAGACCTAACTCCATCATGGATGATCCGGAGTGTCGGTGGCTGGGGAATTGAGACACATTCCGTCACTCGGAGTACGAAATGCACCTCGTTTCCTGCGCCCGGGCTAACTCCTATCTCGAACACGATGCAATATGCATGACATGCATGGAATGCAACTAAGATACAGCCTAACATGCACAATGCTGTGAAAATGAGATGCCTCGAAGTGCGTGCACACAGGCACGCAAACCGAGAAAATGACAGAATGCGATCTAAGATACAACCTAGCATGCACTATAGCGTGAAAATGAGATGCCTCGAAATGCGTGCACACGGGCACGCAAATCGAGGCGATAGCATACGCAATGCAATATGGCTAAAATGGCATGGAAAATGTAACATGGACTTATACTAACATGAGAGAGCCTCAGCCACACTCACATAAGAAGCCGATGGATGAAAATGAAGTGCCTCGAAATGTGTGCACACGGGCACGCAAACCGAGGAAATGACAGAATGCGATGCAATGGCATGGAAATGGCATATAGAATGCAACATGGAATTTAGGCACTGAAATATGGGGGAAAACAGCCCCGAAATGAGGCGAAATCACACCCGATGCATGGAGTTTCTCCCGAAATGCAAAATTAGGCACCCGAAATGGCCTATAGCTATACCAAACATGCATAATTGGCACATGGAATGAAAAGACAGAAGTAAGGAAGCCCCGAAATAAGCATTTTACTAGTACAAAACATGGCCAAACAGCAAACCAAGATAGGGCAAAACTAGCATGCAAGAAATGGCCCTAAACATGGGATTAAGAAGCAACTCATAGGTGATGTCATCAAACAGGTTAGGGCCCTTCAACAAAGTTGAAGAGGGGCCCAAAATATGATGTTTTCCAGAACTGTAAAAACCCCAAAAACAAACACAGGTATGGCTGCACTCCCATGCAAGAAAAAGGGCCAAAAGGTGGCCAAAGAGGCAAGTGGTATATGCAAAGCCCAAAATGAAAAATTCCCTTCTACAACATTGAAGAGGGACCAAAAATATGACTATTTTCAGAACTGTAAAAACTCCAAAACAGTATACAAACATGCTAGAAATGCAATGCAAAATGAGGCTCAAAAGTGGCTATAACACAAAGTATACAAAATATTCCACAAACGGCCAAAGACCCTTAATGAAACATGAAGAATGGGCCAAAATAAGACTATTTTCAGAACTGTAAAATGGCCAAAAACAAAAGAATGATAGGCTAACAAAACATGCAAGAATGGGGACCAAAAGAGAGATATAACATGAAGTGGCATATGGAGGTCCCAAACCATGAAAGGCCCTAAATTAAACATGAAGAATGGACCAAAATGAGACTATTTTCAGTGCTGTAAAATGGCCAAAAACCAAAGCACAATAGGCTGCCAAAGCATGCAAAAATGGGACCGAAAAGGGAGTATAAAGGCAAGTACAACATGGAAGTCCCAAACAGTGTTGAGCCCTTCTTCAATGTTGAAGAGGGGCTCAAAATAAGCCTATTATCAGTTTACCACATGCTCCAAAACAAATCACACACAAGCTAAAAATATCATGCAAGAAAATGACATTTTAGAGGGATAATGAAGCAAGTGCAAGATGGAGGGCTCAAACAGGGTTGAGCCCTTAATGAGACATGAAAATGAGCTCAAAATAAGGCCACTTTCAGTTATGGCCGGAGCTCAAAGCAAAAAGCATAGATGGTTAAGAAATGTTGCAAAGAAAAGCTCAAAAAAGGGGAAATGGCAACTCACCCTTGGAGACAAGTCTTTTGTTGCTTCTTGGACCAAGTTGCAGCACCTTTAGCCTTTGAGAAACCCTCCTTGTTGCTGGAAATGGAGTGGTGATGGTGGTGCTTGGTGGTGATGAAGAAATGAAGTATAGAACTTGGATGTTTTTGAGGAAATGAGAGAGATAGAGGGAGGTTTGAATGTATATGCTTGAAGGCAATTTCTCTAACCTCAAAAATAAGTGTTGGCCCTTGGTTATATGGAACAAAAGAGGGTGTAAAGGTGGGGGGAAAAGGAGGCAAACTTTCCCCCACAAAATATCCCCCGGATATAGATATTTTCTGGGGGATAAAGCTATACAGCTGTAAAGTGAACAGTGTGAGGATCATGGCCGGCCAAGTATTTTTGTTGTAGGTGGCCGGCTGGCCACATCCCCTAGCCGGCCGGCTAGGGGTCAAAAGGGTCAAGCTGGTTTAGTGGCCGGCCACCACATGATGGTGTCCTCCCATGTGTGTACAATACAACCCTGTGGTTAAAAGTCCAAGAAAGTGGCTCAAGGGTGTTCAACATTAGCTCGGAAGGAGGGGTTCAAAAGGGTCAGGTGGAACTACTGGCCGGCCACCAACTTTTAGGGTCCTCCCATGTGTGTACATCACAAATATGTGGTTCAAAGTTCAAGAAAGTGGCCCCAAGGTGTTCAACATTAGCCCGGAAGGAGGGGTTCAAAAGGGTCAAGTAACATTAGTGGCTGGCCACCAACTTTTAGGGTCCTCCCATGTGTGTACATCACAAATATGTGGTTCAAGGTTCAAGAAAGTGGCCCCAAGGTGTTCAACATTAGCCCGGAAGTGTGAAAAACGGGCGTCGGAGGGTGTCGGAGGATATATAACTGGTTGCTGCAACAATTACTGGCCTCCCACCCTTCAGTGACCTTCCCAGTGATAAAATAGAGGTACCTGCCAAAAATGAACGAAAACCGTTGCAAAACGAATGTTCGGGGGCCAAAACGCGCAGTTCGAGGTCCCTGTTAAGCACCGAAAGTGGCATTCGGCCACGAAGTGGGTTTCTCAGACCCCAGTGTCCCTCAAAAGGGAGTAGAAAGGAAGTATGCCAAAAATCAGAACAAACGGAGATGGTTAGGCGGTCCCGAACCGAGGCACACGGCCAACGGCTCCGAAAACCGGGAACCGGACTCCGGAATGGGCAAAATGGCCTGCGGCCACAAAATGTAGCCTACGCCACTGAGAGATGGTCTACGGGACCTCTCCCTCCCCTCAGAAAAAGGAACAGCGAAAACCGAGCCTGGTTCGCAAACCGAGACAAAGCACAAAAGAGGGTTCGGAAGTCCGGAGGTAGGGCTCACGGCCGCGACTCTGAAACTTCTGAACGAGCACATTATGTAATATCACCAAGCACTCAATCGGTGACGTCTGAGTCTTAAGGTCGGTCAAAAATGGGGTGTCTATAGTTGCCCCTCTTTGACAGAACTCGGAAGTCGCAGGTGACGGGAGTGAATGTCAAAGCCCAGAGACGACCCATTTTTGACAAGGCCGAAGACTTAGACAAACAGACAAGATAGACAGAGATGTGCCCGCAGGCAGGCCCGCAGGCAGGGGGGCAAAATGCAAAGCGATATGCAAGAAGCCAGACATAACTCAATGATCATGCAAATGCAGCAGGCTGTAATGAAGCAAGTATTCGCAAATAGATGCAACAGTTTTAAGCAAGAATGCAAAGCAACAACTACATTTCATGCAGTTAAGAATGCGGAGAATTATTCAATCCTCGCCAAGTCTCACACGGAGAAGATACGATACCTGCGCGATTCGTCTGGTCGCACCAGCCTCAATTGAACCGTACATACAATATCGTGCCTGCAAAAGAGAGAAATTGCAACAAGTACAATATGCTACCAACATATATCCAATGTGATTCTGGAAGTCTGACACACGCAGTGCCGGCGAGTGAACGCATCGCAATGCAAGAGTGGAACATGCGTGACAACGCATGCTCAAGCATAGAGGTATGCCAATATCAAGAAATGTGCATAAAAAATGTGAGTATGCTCATGAGAATGCAAGTTATGTGCACGATAGTGCAAAGCGAGCATAAATCAGGGTGCCCGTTTGTCATGAAATAACGAGTACGGAAATGCGTGTTTCGGCGAAGGCGACTCAATCACGGCCCCCGATCTACTTCCTGGAAAGGCTACAACTCATTCAAAAAGGATACACTTTGATTTTGATGAATGATGATGAGACACATGTCAGATCTTGAAGCTGAAGTTCCGGCGGAGCAATTTCGCGACCGGAAGTGTACTTTTCTTGAACTTTTTCAGGTCCCGGGAACTCCAATCTTCCTCAAAATTTGCAGGGAGCTAGGTGAGCCTGTGAGGGACATGGCCGGCCAGTTTTATGAGGGATAGGAGGTGGCCGGCTGGTTTTACAAAAAGTGAATGGCTGGCTGGCCGGTTTTCCAAAAAGGAAATGGCTGGCCTTCTAGAAAAGGTGGCCGGCCGGCCATATGCCCAAATCCGAGGGCATTTTGGTCCTTTCACCTCCTTTCTTCATGCTCCTTTATCCCAAGACTTGGAGCCTATATAATGCAGCCGAGATCTTCTCCTCTCTTGCCTCCTACAACACTTTCTTCTCCAGATCTGAGTTCTATACGCGTTTTCCAACGCCCCACGCAAGTTGTTTCCACAAAAATATTCAGTTTCAAGCACTTTGAAGCGATTAAATTTCGGTTTCGGAGCTTCTTTTCTCATTTCCGCCACTTGAGGTGAGTTTGTCTCAACATTTGGAAGATTTTCCCGAGGGTTGACTTTTGTTGACTTTTTCATTTCCCGAGAGTTGACTTTTGTTGACTTTTTCCAATTTTGGCTAATTTTCGCTCATTTTTGCTCTTTTTGCAGATCTTCTGAAAATGGCGGGTAATTCTCCCCACGGCGGAGGCTTTCCAGGTGCCGGAGACGATTTTGATCCCATGACTCTACCCCCGAGGGTCCGCCCTTTTATTCCTGGGAGGTACGCTCCGCCAGCACATGTCCTTCCGCGTGCCGTTTTCCGTCATTTCACTAATTTTGATGAGTGAGCACCTGGGGATCTGCTTCTCCGAGAGCCAGAGCATCACCTCTCTCATGAAGCCCGAGAGGTATTTACTTCATTTTCTGCATTTTTCGTATATTTCGCACCTTTGCCATGCTTGAACACGCAGTTTAGCTTATGACATAGTACTTTGCTTGCATCCTGAACATGTAGTTTAAACACTCGAATTTCTGAACACTCGGCTCATTAATTAATTGCGAACGCACAGTACACATTAGTTAAGAGGTGAATACACGGCTCAAACACTGATTTGTCGAACACACAGCCCGAATTCGAAAGTGGACACACGGCCTACACTTTAAATTTTCTGAACACACAGCCCAGATTAGAATAGTGAACACGCAGCCCACACTGATTGAAAGTTGAACACGCAGCCCAAACTTTAAATTTTCTGAACACGCAGCCCAGATTAGAATAGTGAACACGCAGCCCACACTGATTGAAAGTTGAACACGCAGCCCAAACTTTAAATTTTCTGAACACGCAGCCCAGATTAGAATAGTGAGCACGCAGCCCACACTGATTGAAAGTTGAACACGCAGCCCAAACTTTAAATTTTCTGAACACGCAGCCCAGATTAGAATAGTGAACACGCAGCCCACACTGATTGAAAGTTGAACATGCAGCCCAAACTTTAAATTTTCTGAACAAGCAGCCCAGATTAGAATAGTGAACACGCAGCCCACACTGATTGAAAGTTGAATACGCAGCCCAAACTTTAAATTTTCTGAACACGCAGCCCAGATTAGAATAGTGAACACGCAGCCCACACTGATTGAAAGTTGAACACGCAGCCCAAACTTTAAATTTTCTGAACACGCAGCCCAGATTAGAATAGTGAACACGCAACCCACACTGATTGAAAGTTGAACACGCAGCCCAAACTTCAAATTTTCTGAACACACGGCCCAGATTAGAATAGTGAACACGCAGCCCACACTGATTGAAATTTGAACACGCAGCCCAAACTTCAAATTTTCTGAACACACGGCCCAGATTAGAATAGTGAACACGCAGCCCACACTGATTGAAAGTTGAACACGCAGCCCAAACTTCAAATTTTCTGAACACACAGCCCAGATTAGAATAGTGAACACGCAGCCCACACTGATTGAAAGTTGCTTATACTGAACACACAGTTCGTACACTTCACTTCTGAACACACGGCTACTTCATTTTATTTGCATGCAGCTTATTTCACTTCATCGGCACACAGCCCATTTCATTCCATTGGCACGCAGCCCAGTTCATTTCATTGGCACGCAGCCCATTTCATTGCATCGGCACACAGCCCATTTCATCTCACTGGCACACAGCCCATTCATTTCATTATTGACACATGTATTCATTCTGAATGCAGGTTGGTTCTCGCAGTGTACGGGGATATGGCTCCACTGCCGCGAGGGATTGGTATGCTGAGCTCCCGGAGGCTGTCTGGGATTTAGTAGACTTGGCAGGGTTCGGGGCCTTCTGCATTGGATTGTCACGTTGTCCTGCCAGGAGGGCACTGATGGCAGCCTTGGTAGAGAGATGGTGGGACACCACCAACTCCTTTCATTTCTCTGCCACTGGAGACATGACCATGACACCTCTAGACTTTGCTGTGCTGACCGGCCTGGACATAGGGGGTTGGTCCATCCCCTATGATGAGGATATGGGCGAGTGGAAGACCGCTTGGATGTATCTATTGGGGGCTCGCCCGCCTGTTGACAGGGTTTCTGGGAGAGTCCGATACACTTGGTTCTCTTCCCACTTCCGGCGGGCGGAGATGGTGCCCGAGACTCCGGAGGAGACGGAGCAGTACGCCCGTGGTTTCCTTATGTTCCTCTTCGGGACTACCCTGTTCGCCGATAGAGGGAACACAGTCGGGCTATACCTGCTGAGCGCTCTAGTTGACCTATCACAGGTCAGTCGAAATGACTGGGGTGGTGCCGGCCTGGCTACCCTTTACTTTTATATGAGCGCGACCTCCCGCCGGCGGGGAGATTTACTTGGCGGCTACTGGAGAGCCTGGGAGGTACTTTTCTGTCCCCTTGATTTACATTTCTGCTCTTCATTACTTGTACATTGCACACACAGCGCACTTTTACAGTCTGTATTTTGCTCTCAGCATTTCGTACTTACATTCTACACTGCTTTTCTCAGCTATGGGTCTATGTATACTTCCCAGCATTAGCCCCAGAGTTGGAGGTGGCAGGGCCCCCCATGACCCCATATTCACTAGTGTTCGAGGGCCCGCACCGGCCGAGACCCCGAGAGACCCTCATTTACTTGCGACAGTATTTTGACACTGTGCGGCAGTCGGAGGTACTTTAGAACTTTCAGTTCCTTTCATTTTCATATTTGATTTGCTCTGTATATTCCCGATTTCTTATTGGTTTATGCATTTATCATCCGCAGATCACATGGCAGCCTTGGGCGCCCCTGGGTGATGGTCTCCGACTTCAGTATACCGGAGGGTCGGACACCTCCCAGTATAGGGTCCTGCTCGAAGGGCCGGTTGGCAGGGCATGGTTTCTGGGGGAACGCTTTCTGCGTCAGGTATGGGGGTATCTTTCTCAGGATCCTCCCGCAGTACCCCCAGTCAGTATGCGGACTGCTGACAGGCTCTCTTTCTCGGAGGTAGTCGGCGCTATGCTGGGTAGCGATGCTTTACTATATCTCGAGGAGGGGGATTACGGCACTTACCGTCATACATATTTGATGCCTCCATTGACGGGAGCTCGTACCCCGATGACGAGGCCTGCTGGTATGTCATCCTCGGGCCAGGCCCGGGCTCGGGCTGCAGATGCCCCTCCCACCAGCGGGGCTGGTGCATCTAGAGGTGGGGGTAGACCGGTTCCTCCGATTCCGTCGACTTATCCTCATCCTGGATGGCCAGATATGCCAACCGAGTTGATGGCGTGGCAGTATGGGGCTATCTCTCCGACCCCGATCCCGCTAGAGCCTCCGATGCCCAGTGATCGATACGCCATTGATCCTGACTCACCGCTGGTATGCTCCACTGTTTTTCATTCATCATTCAGATGTTTAGACATTCTTTTGTTCACTGATGATTATGAGCTCATATTTGCAGCCACCGCGAGGGTACATGGAGGAGGTGGTTGGACTGGTGGCCACACTCGAGGGCATGGTCCTGCGGAGGGAGGCACAGTTGTCTATCGCGGGCATTCAGGTACCCTTCAGTTTTCTGGCGTTTATCATACTTCTGATGACATGCTGATTTCTACTGCATCGATAGACTACTTGTGTAGAGCACATCTGACACACACCCCACTTGTACACTGTATTTACATGCACCCACTTCACGTAGCCTTTGCTTGTATTTGCATCTGATGTATATATTTGGACTGATGTATTTGAATTGAACTCTTTGTTTTCAGATGCCTTCATGGTCCGGTCAGCCGGAGGCCAGGCCACCTGGGCCTCCTTGGGGAGCTGGGCCATCTGGGCCTTTTCAGGGAGTTGGGTCATCCGGGCCTTTTCAGGGGGCTGGGCCATCCCGGCCTTTTCGAGGAGCCGGGCCATCTAGGCCTTTTCGAGGAGCTCGAGGAGGGCCTGTCTGCAGACACAGGGCTCACGTTGTAGAGGTGGAGCCTGATGAGGAGGAGGAGGAGGAGGATGATGAGGAGGAGGAGGAGGCTACCGACCGTCAGTCAGAGACATCTGCTGAGGAGGGGGGCTCCGGTCTTGGTTCGGGGAACAGAGGCGAGGCTGAGGGGGATCCTGAGGATGACAGCTCCGACCCAGATGATGATGATGGTGCAGAGGTTGTCCCGCAGAAGAGGATGAGGAGTGCTTCTCATTCCCGCTCCCGAGGACATTGATGCTGCTGTTTCCTGCTATATTTTTCTTTTTGCTAGTAGTTTGTAGCACTTTGCACATTGTTAGGCAGTCTTATTTTTTGTAAAACTTGTACCTTTATTCGTTGTAAAACATGATGGAATGAAACAGCTTTTGAAAAGGTGTTTGTATTTTAAACTTTAGCATCGTATCGCATCATTTTATTTTGCACAAAAATGAAATTGAATGGGAATGTGCATTGTGTAATCACCAAGTCAGGTAGTGAACCGACGCAACAAACTAAGCAACTCAACTTACTAAGATATAACAGAACCTTAGGAAGTTTACAACTCGATAAGCAAAAACAACAGTGTTGACAACGTAAATAAACAAGACTTAAACAAAGATTGTTTAATCAGAGAGCAATGACTCGAAAACACGAAATACGTCCGCTCGACAAACAACTCGATAAGCAAAACAACAACTCGATAATCAAAACAACAACTCGATAAACAAAACTCAACAACAACAGAGTGTACTTCGGACGATCTGGGCACCGGAACGCATCCGAAACAGAGGGAAATGAAGGCCTTTGACTCTCCCGTTTGCACGGAAATGCTTGAAACTTTCCCTCGAAGGGTAAAACAGGGCCAAGGAGATATACTGGAGCATTGCCGGCCACCTTTGGGAGCCAGCCGACCAATTTTATGGAGAGTGGGAGCCGGCCGGCCAGTTTTTGAAAAAGAGAATGGCCGGCCAGCCAGTAAAGGTGGCCGGCCGGCCACTTATTCCTGCAGCCACCTGGTTTTTGACACGTGTCTCCGTGAATAGTGTTTTTCCCTCTATAAAAGTCTCAACTTCGGGAACATTCATTTCATCTTAGTTTTACACAAAGATGGAGGCGTTTCTCGCAGAAAATCTCACATCTTGGATCTCTTCTCTAGATGGCTCGGAAAAGCTGAACTTCCGGGGTTTCGGCTTGAATGCACTATTCACGCTGAGCCGTACTCCACTACAGCTCCCTTTTCTCCATGCCGCGGCAAGGTTCTGGAACCTAGTGACGCACGTTTTTAGCTTTGGCGGCCAAGAGGTATGTCCCACTTTCGAAGATTTTCAGGTTTTGATGGAGTCTGAATGCTCTGAAGTCATCTTGCCCCAGCTCCATTTTGGTCATGCCCAGGCTTTAGGGCGGATGTGTGGGCTCACGGCGCATGATGCTCGATCTCTGATCTGCAGTGGGGAACTGGACATCCTCGGCTTAATCCATCGTTTTTCCGACGCCGGTGACCGCAGCAACCATTATTGGCAGGGTTTCCGGCAACACGCCCTCTGCTTGTGTTTGTTGTCTCACTTTCTGCTTTCCTCGGGCTTCGGCGGAGCTAACATTCGCCTGATTGAAGTTGCCCAAGGCTTGAGAGAAGGAAAGAGCTGTATTGCCGTGACCTTGGCCGAGACACTGATGGGCTTAGATTCTGTCTATCGCCGGGAGGCGACTAGGTTTGCTGGGAGTCCACTGCTGCTGCAGGTAATGTTTCCCACCCGTCCTCACATATATATTTGCTCACATCACTCGACCCTCTGGCTCGGTTTTTCTCACAAAACCCTTGTCTTACTTTTCTCTCATCGTACATCTCTCTGTTCTTTATTCTCTCATTTTCCATCCCTCCCCCAGGTATGGTTAATGGACAAGTTGTAGGTTGTGGACTCTTGCCCGGCCTATTCAGCTCGAGGCTACTTCTTTCGGCAGCGCCTAGTCAATGCTCTTGACAAAAGGTGATGGTTTGATTGGATGTGCAATTTGTCCGCAGACAGCATTGCTTGGCGTTGTCCTTGGCTCAACCTCCCGGCAATGAGCTATAGTATGTCCCGGCTGATTGGGATCCAATTGATTGGTCTAACCCACTGCGTATTCTATTTTCCATTCCGGTTCCTGCGTCAGTTTGGTCATGATCAGACCTGCCCACCGGAGGGGATTGAGTACCCAGCTGCTTTCCCGGTCCGGGGTGCACAGCTTGCCCGATATGCCACAGCATGGAGGACTAGAGAGCTCCTGGCCCCTGCTTCTACTTTCAGTTGCACTTTGTCCGATGAGTGCTTGGATTGGCTCAACGAGGAGGCACAGGTTGGGCCTAGCTTGGCATCAGATGCTTCGTCCAGCTCTGGGAGGGGACACAGAGATACTTGACTCAACTATGCCCCAAATTTATTGCTTATTTAGCATTTTCAAGTTTTCTTTGAATGTAATAAAAAAGCAACCTCGATTGTATGCAAGAGCAGGAGAACTCTGTTTTGAAATCAATGAAATTGAAGGTTGTGGTACTGAAAATTTTCCGCTTTGGTCCAAAAATGGTCTAAGTCGTAAAAAGATTAATTTGAACAAAGTCGATTTTTATTAAAACTTTTCAAAACCATTTTCGATGTGGATCAGAACTGGACACGCCGAAGATCTGTCACTGAGATGCACAACCCCAGATCCCTGCAACTGGAAAGTTGCCCCTAGTCTGAAGAACAATGCGGCACTTCATGGCAACGGAAAGTTGCCCCTAGTCTGAACAGCACTGTACCGGAGATCGCGATAAATGCTGATGGATAAAGATGACTGAGATGATCGAAATGGACAGAGTTGATCGGGGAAAAGTTTATGGCTGAACTTCAAGGTGAAGTTGCCTACGTATCCCAAAGATGGGAATCAAGCCTTACGTAGTTCAGGCCCAGGTTCACTCGAGTATTTTCACTCTCCTTTTGCGCTCTAACTTTTGCCAAGGCCGCCCTTTGCGGGTTTTCAACCTTGCGAGCTCAGTTTTTATATTTTCTAATTTTTTATGCTCTGACTTTTGCCTAGGTCGCCCTTTCGGGTTTTCGGCCTAGCGAGCCTCTCAAGGGTAATATTTCTTCAACTTGTCCATATTGATCGGTTGTGAGAACTCCAAGCCATCTAGATCCATCAGAACCACAGCTCCACCTAACCAGATAGCTTTGATGATGTAAGGACCAGTCTAATTAGGTTTGAACTTGCCCCTTGGGTCGTGGATAGGAGCTCAGTTGTCTTTGAGTACCAAATCTCCTTCTTTCAGATTCCTGGACTTAACCTTCTTGTTGAAAGCCCGGGCAATTCTGCGTTGATAGCCTTGGATGTGGTACAGTGCTTTCAGTCTTCTTTCATCAAAGAGCATGAGTTCTTCGAATCTGCTTTGCTGCCAATCTGCTTCGGCTATTTGGCATTCAGCCAATACTCATAACGACGGAACCTCAATCTCGATGGGTAGAACAGCCTCCATTCCATAGACCAATGAATATGGAGTCGCCCCAGTAGAAGTTCTGATTGAAGTCCTGTAGCCCCACAGAGCAAATGGCAGCTTGTCTGGCCAATCCCGGTAGGTTCCCACCATCTTCTGCAGTATATGCTTGATATTCTTGTTGGCGGCCTCGACCGCTCCGTTGGTTTGCGGCCGGTATGTAGATGACTTATGAAAAGCCACATTGTATTTTTCCAACAAGTCTATCACTTCCTTCTTGAAGTGGGAACCATTATCTGAAATTATCTCGTTTGGCACCCCGTAGCGACAGATGATGTTGTTTCTGATGAACTTTGCGACGTGCGACGCCTTCAACACCGCGTATGATTGGGCCTCGACCCACTTTGTGAAATAATCTATCGCTACTAAGATAAACTCATGCCCGTTTGACCCCTTCGGGGTAACAGCTCCGATCACATCAATTCCCCAAACCGAAAAAGGCCATGGTGAAGTCATGTTGTACAGCTTTGACGGCGGGATGTTCATGCGGTTTGCATGAATTTGACACTTGTGGCATCGCCGAACAAAACTAATACTATCCTCCTCCATGGTTGACCAGTAGTAGCCCTGTCTGAGGATCTTTCTGGCCAGCATTACTCCATTCATGTGTGCACCGCACTCCCCCCCATGGATGGCCTCCATCAGGCGCTTCGACTCTTCAGCTTCTACACAGAGCTTATGCATTCCCAGATGACCCCTTTTGTACAGCTTACCCCCGCAGATGATGAACTGAGCAGCCATTCTTCTGATGGCCCTCTTATCCTTGGCATTTGCCCCTAGTGGATACGTCTCCTTTTCCAAGAAGTTCCAGATGTCGTAATACCAGGGGTTGCCATCTTGAGCCTCATCTATAGCGGAAATCGACTCGTATGCTGGCGCAAACTTTTGATCAATAATGACTGGACGCATCCAGACTCTGGACGGGATGTCTATCATGGAAGATAGAGTTGCTAGTGAATCTGCGAACCTGTTGTTCTCTCTTACGAGGTGGGTGAAATTTAGCTTCTCAAACCGAGGAATTAACAAATCCAAGGTTTGGTGGTAAATTATCATCCTTTCCTCCTTGACTTTCCAATCTCCTTTTGCTTGAGATACAACTAGGTTTGAGTCCCCAATGACGTCCAACCGTCTTGCCCCTAGTTCTAGGGCTGCTTCCAGGCCAGCAATACATGCCTCGTACTCTGCCTCATTGTTCGAGACTTTGAACCGGATCTTGAATGCTAAAGGGATACGGGAATCGTCAGGCGCTATCAGCAACACCCCTATCCCATACCCATACTGGTTTGACGCTCCGTCAATGTACATCGTCCAAGTTTCATCTTCGACGTGCAGAATGGCTTCATCTAGGAACAGATACTCAACCGCTTCATCCCCCTCAACCGGGTGGTCGGCAAGGAACTCTGCTACCGCTCTTCCTTTTACTGACTTGCGCGTTACATACTTCAAATCAAATTCGGAGAGCAACAGCAGCCAACGAGCTAGCCTACCCGTAAGTGCTGGTTTCTCGAAAAGATATTTGATGGGATCCAAACGTGAAACCAACATTACAGAGTAAGCTAACAGGTAGTGCCGCAGCTTCCTGGTAGCCCATACCAAGGCCAAACAAGCCTTCTCCAGCGGTGTATAGCGGGTCTCGTAATCCAGCATCTTTTTGCTCAGATAGTAGATGGCCCTTTCCACTTTGTCTTCCGACTCCTGCGCGAGCATGCAGCCCATGGTAGTCTCAGTTACCGAAAGGTACAATATCAACGGTCTTCCCGGCTCTGGTGGTGACAACACGGGCGGGTTCTGTAGATATTCTTTGATCTGCTCAAAAGCTGCTTGACATCGGCCGTCCCATTGGAATTTCTTTCCTTTCTTCAGGAGACCAAAAAGTGGTTCACAAGTCAAGGTTAATTTAGAGATAAACCGTCTTATGAATTGCACTTTGCCTAGAAAGCCTCGCACCTCCTTTTCAGTCCTTGGTGGTGGCATTTCTAAGATGGCCTTGATCTTGGAAGGGTCGACCTCGATGCCCCTTTGTGTAATCAGAAACCCTAGCATCTTCCCTGCTGTAACACCAAACGTGCACTTCTGGGGATTCAATCGCAGCCGAAACTCTCTGATCCTTTGAAAGAATTTTTGTAAGGTGGTGTAGTGGCCCTCTCTTTCTTTGGACTTGACAATCATGTCGTCCACATACACCTCGACCTCTTTATGGAACATATCATGCAATATTGTAGTTGCTGCCCGTTGATACGTAGCTCCAGCATTTTTCAACCCGAATGGCATCACTCTATAACAATATGTACCCCACGGGGTAGTGAATGCAGTCTTCTCCTGGTCTTCGAGTGCCATCACTATCTGATTATAGCCTGAGAAACCATCCATAAACGAAAGCAAAGCGTGTCCTGCCGTGAAATCCACCAATTCATCGATGTGTGGTAAGGGAAAGTCGTCCTTCGGACTGGCCCTGTTCAAATCTCTGAAGTCTACACAGACCCGAATTCTGCCGTCCTTCTTTGGCACCGAAACAATGTTGGCCAACCAAGTTGGGTATTCAGATACCAGCAGGAACCCTGCGTCAATTTGCTTGGTGACTTCTTCCTTAATTTTGAGAGCCCAGTCCGGGCGAATCCTTCTGAGTTTCTGTTTGACAGGGCGGGCCTCGGGATCCAGAGGGATCCGATGCTGTACAATCTCAGGATCGATTCCAGGCATGTCTTCGTAGGACCACGCAAAAACATCTTTGAAATCTTTTAATAAAGCGACTAAGCGCTCGCGCTCCTCTGAAGACAACGTGGACCCGATCTGGACCAGCCGCGGGTCCTTCTCAGTACCAACATTCACAGTAGTGATTTCATCCATTAAAGGTTTAACAAATCTTTCCTGCTCTTGATCAATTAACCGTTGCAAAACTGGGGGAATTTCTCCCTCGTTGTTTTCATCAAAATTTTGAAAATCCTGATTTAAGCAATAAATCAAAGGCACAGAAAAATACTCAGAAACCACATCCACATCATTCTCATTAAATATTTCCAAGCCGTCAGATTCCTCTGTTACAACAGACTCAAACGAAAATGAAAATGACGACCTAGACAGGACTGTGGCATCCGGGTTATCACCTCCAGGAATACCGGACTCAGACTCAGTCGAGCTGGAATCTGATTCCGACGCACAAGATTCGGTGGAATCAGATTCCGGCTCACTACCTGACCCGGAGCTGCTAGATAAAAAGCCTTCTTCATATTGCCAGATGAGAGAAGGTACGATAGATGCATCCAAGAT
This sequence comes from Camellia sinensis, assembly GCF_055761805.1. Classification (NCBI taxonomy): domain Eukaryota; kingdom Viridiplantae; phylum Streptophyta; class Magnoliopsida; order Ericales; family Theaceae; genus Camellia; species Camellia sinensis. Next base: position 38,192,983 of record NC_138961.1, on the reverse strand, counting down.
CGGCGCTGGGAAGCCCGCAGCTATTTCATCTCCAATCATAGAAACCGAAGAGTTATCCCCCAAGCACTCTTGGCTGATCGGAGGATCTGATAGTAGACACGCCAGTGCTACCCCCATTTCAAGCTCTGTGCTCTCAGGATCCACTGTTCTACACTGCTCAACCTCAGTTGGTGGGTCTGTCTGCGCTTCGGCAACATCATCCCCAGATAATTGTATGTCGAAGAAGATTTCAAAACCAGGCACGCGCTTCCTTTCCGCGTTCAGCCATGGCTCTGGGAAGCCGCAGAATGGAAAATCTTCCCCCTCCCGGACGAAGCGTCCGTTTAGGGTACCCTAGATGGGCCTATGCATTAACTCAAATGGCTTCCCAACCTTCTTTGCCCTGGCTCTTCCGGCCATTTCTTTTCCTTTCCTCACCTAGTCCTCTTTGGTGGGCAGATAACCCAGTCCAAAGGTGTGAAGGTTGTGTGGCACTTCGGCCAACACTGAGACGCCCTTCCGGCCGCTTCTCCCTAATCCCATCCCGGGAGTATGTTTTAGCTTGTTCATGAGGTAGATAGATTGAGCACTAACGTACATACCCTCATTCACAGCCATGACATTCTGCACCACTTAAGCCTTGGCCAAAGTGAACCCCGACAAAAACACATCCTCCGTGCCGTGCTCGATCTCCAAGACAGGTGTGGACACTTCCAGCGGCGGATGGATTGATGAATTCCCAAAAACGATCGCTACCCCTTTCCCGTGAGGGTACTTTAGCATCTGATGTAGAGTGGAAGAGACTGCTTTGACCTGGTGCAACCACGGTCGCCCCAAAAGTAGGTTAAAGGTTGCGGGAACGTCCAAGATATGAAATTCAATGTTGTGTTGTCCTGGACCAACCTTGGTTTGAATTTTAACAGTCCCCATCACTTCTCTGCTGGTATTGTCGTATGCTCTGATCACTTGAGTAGTTGGGACGAAGTCCACGGGCTTCAACCCGATTGCATATGCCGTTCTGGTCGGGTAGACATTAATCGCAGACCCGGTATCAACAAGTACCACCGGTATCCACTTATCTCTACATTCCACAGAAATATAGAGAGGTCTGTTATGATTTGTGCCCTCAGGCGGTAGTTCCTTGTCCGAAAAGGTTAATGCCGGGGAACCTCCTCCCGGAAAAACCAGCCCAACCAGCTGTTCAGGCGTGGTATCTATAGAGAGTTTGGACTTGTCCATAGCAGACAGGACAGCTTCTCTATGTACTCGTGATGCCATTAGCAGTCCCCAGATGGAGATGTCTGCTTGTATCTTTTTTAACTGTTTCAGCACAGCTTCCTCTTCAATCTGCTTCTCCTTCTGTTTCTCCGCTTCTCTATCCTTCCCGGATGCCTCGGGTTGGTCCAGGTGTGGGGGTTTGAAGTACCGTCCACTTCTCGTCATATGATCAACCTCATCAACTTCCCCAGTCTTCGTCCGTGTGGGCAAGACATAAGTCATCGTCTTCCCACCACATTCCGTCGGCAGCCAACAGACACCTGTCTGGCTCCGGTTTAGTTGCACTCGCAGTACTCCCTGTCCACATGCTCGAGCATTCTCTATCTTCGTGCACACAGCACTTTCAGTCCCCTCAGGGCCTTTAGCTTTCCTAATTCTCTCAGCCTCCTCAAACTTTTCTTGTTCCAGCTGCCTTAGTACAGCTGGTTGTTCAACAATTCCTGTATCCATAATGCCCAAGTCTCGAGCGGAATTCTTAGCACCGGCGCTCTCCGGCGATACAACTTGACTTCCGGCCATTCCGGCCACAGCTGATACTCCTGCCCCTACCGGGCTCTGTTCTGGTTGGGCTTCCCCCACTTCATCTGGTTGATCCTCGAGCCATCCAGTGGCCTCTGCCGATTCCTCATAGTCGAACCAGTTGATTGACGCATCCCCCGGTTCCTGGTCATCGAAAAATTGCAGGTTGGCAAAGTCCTCCTCTACGGCTGTCAGATCATCTGCCCCTAGCCCAGATCCATCCCCCCGGATCATGCATAGCTCTCCTGTCTCTGGAAATTCTATACCTAGCCCAATTCGGCTCGTTGATAGGATGTACTTGCTTGGATCATAGGCTCCCCCAGTAAAACTCTGTCCAGTCCCAGATTCAACAATCTCATTCTCTCCTGAAATCTTCCCTGCCCCGTCTTCGACGGTCACCACCATCGGTTCTGGTTGGGTTTTGGAGATGTCCACCATGCACAAGAAGTCAGTGCAATCGGGGAGGAGCACCTCCGGCTTGGGTAGGTGGGTGGGCGTAATATAGATGCTAGGATCGTAAGATGCGACCCCAGTCTGGATAAAATTGATTCTATTGGGAGGAGGAGCTTGGTTATGTGGTGGGAGAGGGTTGGTTGTGACATTGGGTTTATCAGGAGGCGCGATCACCTGCTTGTCAATAAGATCCTGGATCTCATGACGCAATCTGTAACAACGGTCGGTGTCGTGACCGTGTTGTTGGTGATACGCACAGTACTTTGCTGGGTCATGAGAGGGAGGGAGTGGATTTGGTAGTGGCTTTGGCTCCAGGGGTTTCAAATGCTTTTTCCTGATCAATACCCCTAGAGCTTTGGACAGGGGCATATATAGTGGGGTAAAGGTTCTTTGGCCTCGCGGTTGGAATCTGTTGGTTTGTGTGTTGCTTCCGGACGCGCCGAAGAAGGGTGTGGCAGCCATGGGCCTTGGAGGGGGAGGGGGAGTGGTGGTGACCATACTGACTTCCGAGGCTCTTGTATTTGCAGCGCCACTCGGGCCCGCATTGTTGTTACGGTTGAAAGTCCTCCTCGGTTGTTCCCTGTCGTGGTCAAACAGACCTTGTTTCATTGCATCTTCGATTTGCACCCCCATCTCATGTAAATCTGAGAAAGTAGGAAAGGGGATTACAATCATTCTCTGCATCAACTTTGGGTGGAGATTGCGCACAATCATCCGGATTTGGTCCTTATCCGTGGGCCTTAGAGTCATCATTGGCGCCTTTGCCCTCCATCGGATTACAAAGTCCGAGAAAGTTTCCTTGGGCTCTTGCCTTGTCGTTTCGAGATCACGAGTTGTAATCTCGATCTGAGTGTTGTACGAATATTGCGCGACAAAGGCCTCAGCCATTTCATCCCAATTCTTCTTCACTTCGTCCTCTAACTTTGCGTACCAGTGGGCGGCCACACCCGACAGGGTTCGGCCGAATAGTGAAAGCTTCTGTGGTCGTGTTAGGCCCATTGGCCGCAAGATGTCTGCGAACAGTCGGAGATGGACCATGGGGTCGCCGGACCCGTCAAAGTGGTCGATTTGTGGCATTTTGAACCTATCGGGGAGTGTCACGGCCTCCTCGGTATATCCATCTTCGATATCCGGCATAGCCTTGACCCCTTGGGATTTCTTGAAAAGCTTCTCAAGTTTGCTCATTTTCAGAGCTGTATGATCAACCTCGAACTCGAAGGGAGAGTCGGGGCGATTGGGTGTATGGACCTTGGACAGTTGTGGTGGAAGCGGGGGCGGAGCTGGCCCCGTTGGAAGATTCGTGTCCTCTTGTAAGTTTTGGATATTCGGCAGGGCATTCTGGGCATTTGGTGGGGCGTTCTGAACAGTAGGTGCCTGCTCAGGTAATGGAGCCCCTGCCGGAGGAGGGACTTGATGTGAAGCAGATGCAGCATTCTACTGTTGCAGTCGGGTAATCAGCTCAGCCTGCTGGGTCATAATCTCGGCCTGTTGCTTGGCGAGTTCATCTCGGCAAACGGCATCCTGCTGCATGGCCCGCATGGTTTCTTGCATTTGGCGCACCATCTCCTCAACTCCTGTTGGCGTTGCCATACTGTTTTGATCTATCTGAACTACTGGCAGATCTGTCTCAATGGGGATCTCAATCCGACTGTCCACTGATGGGGGAAACCACTGTTCTGGTGATCTCTGTTCAGATACACTGCGCTTTTTCTGCTTTCTTCTGGTAACAGGGGGTAGAGAATGGAACACTGGCTGTCCGTCGATTAGATCCTCAGATCAATTGAGTCGACGACCTCGTGTCCAAAGTGCTTGGGGAATGCCTGCTGGGTTGGAAGCAATTGTGCTAGAACTGACCTAGCAAAAGATAAATAAAGCGAAAAGGAAATAAATAAACAGATAAACGGACAGCATAACAGCTTAAAATAAAATGCATGACACACAGACGGGCATAACAACACACAGTTGGTAAGCTGAATACACACTGTCCTCAAACACTGATTATTATCCCTGTATCACTGTCCCCTAAAACAGAATCTGATATCCGCAGATAACTAATTCTCAAATACTGGCTGATGCCCGCAGGCCTGATACCCATAATACTGAACTGATGCCCGCAGGCCTGATGCCCAAACTCATATACTGAACTGATGCCCGCAGGCCTGATGCCCAAACTCATATACTGATACATGCATTCCTGTAGAGACGCACTCTAAAGCACATAACAGATAAGTGAGAGCCAAAACACCCCTATGTTGGGGTAGGGTTTCCCTGTCCTATTTTGTCAAGAGCTAGGGTTTCACTACGCACAGAGTGGTTTCAAACAACCTATAAACGGGTAAGCAACCTGTCCTAGTTTGGAATGGTCACTATGGATCCGAATATGCACTAGGTCGAATGGTCAAAGAGGGTGCCCCGGTAAAACCGGGGTTTGTGTTCCCACACTGGCAGAGCCCACAACCGGTCAGCCTTATGGTCATACCTTGACAAGACAAGCCTCCGGCAAACCGTTCAGGAATAGCAGATGGCAAACACGGTGTCCTAGGCGCACCAATGCAAATGCAATGCAAAGAAACACACCAGTGTAGTCAAAAACAGATATCATGAGTTCGAGTCAAGTTCTCTAACTCCCCAGCAGAGTCGCCAGAAACTGTAACAAGCCCGCGGGGGACCTCGCTACAGCTCGGACTCGATTTGTGGTCACGGTTCTAAGTCTGAACCAAAGAGTCCAAATCCGGCAAATCGTTTTGAGAAAACAGATTTTTGAAAGAAGTGCCAAACATGGACTGCTTTGCCAAATACAGAGTCGCCACCTAAATATTTTATTTTGGGAAATTTAGGAAACCCTGACTCGGTGCCAAAAGGCCACGTGTCCGTCATCACCAAAGTTGCCTCGGCTCGGGAACTTGGGTACGGTTGGGGAAGGTCACTTCGTGAGCACCCCCGCTCGCCCGGTCATAGACCGGCCTCTACTAACCATGATATCTATTTTTGAAAACATTGTATGTTCTTATTCCGGTTATTAGCCTAGGTTACTATGTGATGCGCACAGTATACAAGTATAGACTGGATCGCCTGAATTGGAACAAAACATTTCATGTTCGCTTTTTGAAAATGGTTTGCTACCCGCAGGTAGGCTTGAAACATTTGATGATTTATTCCAATTTAAGTAACCCAACCTTCACCCACAGGCATTCAGGCAGATATATCATGTAAGCACATAGCCTCATGGTAAGCATGCTATCATGGCAGTCACTCACACGCATGCAAGGATGCTAAAGCATAAAGCTTACCGAGTACTCCAAGCCAAAACAGAAACTCATTAGAAATCATGCATGAATCCTAAGTATACAGAAATGCCTAATGCAACACATGCAAGAATGCAAACTATAGCAGGCTCGGCTATTCTAAACATGGCATATGAGATGCTACAACTATCATGTATTCAATTTAGATTTGAAAAATACAATGCAGTTAGTATGATGCGCCGAGCCCGGTGCATGCAAAACAAATGAATGATGCAAACATGCTGTCATACTGTATACTAATTGAAATATGCCCTAATCTAACCATCATAAGCGGATAAATAAAAGGGAGAAAGACGTGGGGTTGGAAGACATACAACACACACACGCACACTTATTACAGTTGTGCCCTCGCGTAGAGGGTCCGAATAATACAGTCCCGAATAAAAGAATATTACAGTCCAAATAATACAGTCCAAATAATATACAAATTCCTAATTAATTAATGAATTAACTAAGAAAGCAAATAAAACTGGCCTGCAAGCCCGGGATTGCCTTGCTTCTGATGGATGATGTACATTTGGGCTGCCTTGCGCGGAAATCCACCGGGATGCCCCAATTAGCCTCTGTTTAGCAGTTATCCTTGGAAAATGCGCCAAGTCCCGAAAAGTTGCTGATTCTTCATTTTGCTGCAACAGAGAGCAGGAAAGGGGCATAGCAATGTATTTTCACAAATATATGCATGCCTCGATCCTCGCGCCACCAATCACGCATACTGATGCATGATGGCCGAGGAGTCGAATTGCACAATTTAATATGGGATGAATGCACATGAAAACACAACAAGACCTAACTCCATCATGGATGATCCGGAGTGTCGGTGGCTGGGGAATTGAGACACATTCCGTCACTCGGAGTACGAAATGCACCTCGTTTCCCGCGTCCGGGCTAACTCCTATCCCGAACACGATGCAATATGCATGACATACATGGAATGCAACTAAGATACAGCCTAACATGCACAATGCTGTGAAAATGAGATGTCTCGAAGTGCGTGCACACGGGCATGCAAACCGAGGAAATGATAGATGCGATCTAAGATACAACCTAGCATGCACTATACCGTGAAAATGAGATGCCTCGAAATGCGTGCACACGGGCACGCAAATCGAGGCGATGGCATACGCAATGCAATATGGCTAAAATGGCATGGAAAATGTAGCATGGACTTATACTAACATGAGAGAGCCTCAGCCACACTCACATAAGAAGCCGATGGATGAAAATGAAGTGCCTCGAAATGCATGCACACGGGCACGCAAACCGAGAAAATGACAGAATGCGATGCAATGGCATGAAAATGGCATATAGAATGCAATATGGAATTTAGGCACTGAAATATGGGGGAAAACAGCCCCGAAATGAGGCGAAATCACACCCGATGCATGGAGTTTCTCCCGAAATGCAAAATTAGGCACCCGAAATGGCCTATAGCTATACCAAACATGCATAATTGGCACATGGAATGAAAAGACAGAAGCAAGGAAGCCCCGAAATAAGCATTTTACTAGTACAAAACATGGCCAAACAGCAAACCAAGATAGGGCAAAACTAGCATGCAAGAAATGGCCCTAAACATGGGATTAAGAAGCAACTCATAGCTGATGTCATCAAACAGGTTAGGGCCCTTCAACAAAGTTGAAGAGGGGCCCAAAATATGATGTTTTCCAGAACTGTAAAAACCCCAAAAACAAACACAGGTATGGCTGCACTCCCATGCAAGAAAAAGGGCCAAAAGGTGGCCAAAGAGGCAAGTGGTATATGAAAAGCCCAAACTGAAAAATTCCCTTCTACAACATTGAAGAGGGACAAAAAATATGACTATTTTCAGAACTGTAAAAACTCCAAAACAGTATACAAACATGCTAGAAATGCAATGCAAAATGAGGCTCAAAAGTGGCTATAACACAAAGTATACAAAATATTCCACAAACGGCCAAAGACCCTTAATGAAACATGAAGAATGGGCCAAAATAAGACTATTTTCAGAACTGTAAAATGGCCAAAAACAAAAGAATGATAGGCTAACAAAACATGCAAGAATGGGGACCAAAAGAGAGATATAACATGAAGTGGCATATGGAGGTCCCAAACCATGAAAGGCCCTAAATGAAACATGAAGAATGGACCAAAATTAGACTATTTTCAGTGCTGTAAAATGGCCAAAAACCAAAGCACAATAGGCTGCCAAAGCATGCAAAAATGGGACCGAAAAGGGAGTATAAAGGCAAGTACAACATGGAAGTCCCAAACAGTGTTGAGCCCTTCTTCAATGTTGAAGAGGGGCTCAAAATAAGCCTATTATCAGTTTACCACATGCTCCAAAACAAATCACACACAAGCTAAAAATATCATGCAAGAAAATGACATTTTAGAGGGATATTGAAGCAAGTGCAAGATGGAGGGCTCAAACAGGGTTGAGCCCTTAATGAGACATGAAAATGAGCTCAAAATAAGGCCACTTTAAGTTATGGCCGGAGCTCAAATAAAAAAGCATAGATGGTTAAGAAATGTTGCAAAGAAAAGCTCAAAAAATGGGAAATGGCAACTCACCCTTGGAGACAAGTCTTTTGTTGCTTCTTGGACCAAGTTGCAGCACCTTTAGCCTTTGAGAAACCCTTCTTGTTGCTGGAAATAGAGTGGTGATGGTGGTGCTTGGTGGTGATGAAGAAATGAAGTATAGAACTTGGATGTTTTTGAGGAAATGAGAGAGATAGAGGGAGGTTTGAATGTATATGCTTGAAGGCAATTTCTCTAACCTCAAAAATAAGTGTTGGCCCTTGGTTATATGGAACAAAAGAGGGTGTAAAGGTGGGGAAAAAAGGAGGCAAACTTCCCCCACAAAATATCCCCCGGATATAGATATTTTCTGGGGGATAAAGCTATACAGCTGTAAAGTGAACAGTGTGAGGATCATGGCCGGCCAAGTATTTTTGTTGCAGGTGGCCGGCCGGCCACATCCCCTAGCCGGACGGCTAGGGGTCAAAAGGGTCAAGCTGGTTTAGTGGCCGGCCACCACATGATGGTGTCCTCCCATGTGTGTACAATACAACCCTGTGGTTAAAAGTCCAAGAAAGTGGCTCAAGGGTGTTCAACATTAGCTCAGAAGGAGGGGTTCAAAAGGGTCAGGTGGAATTATTGGCCGGCCACCAACTTTTAGGGTCCTCCCATGTGTGTACATCACAAATATGTGGTTCAAAGTTCAAGAAAGTGGCCCCAAGGTGTTCAACATTAGCCCGGAAGGAGGGGTTCAAAAGGGTCAAGTAACATTAGTGGCCGGCCACCAACTTTTAGGGTCCTCCCATGTGTGTACATCACAAATATGTGGTTCAAAGTTCAAGAAAGTGGCCCCAAGGTGTTCAACATTAGCCCGGAAGTGTGAAAAACGGGCGTCGGAGGGCGTCGGAGGATATATAACTGGTTGCTGCAACAATTACTGGCCTCTCACCCTTCAGTGACCTTCCCAGTGATAAAACAGAGGTACCTGCCAAAAATGAACGAAAACCGTTGCAAAACGAATGTTCGGGGGCCAAAACGCGCAGTTTGAGGTCCCTGTTAAGCACCGAAAGTGGCATTCGGCCACGAAGTGGGTTTCTCAGACCCCAGTGTCCCTCAAAAGGGAGTAGAAAGGAAGTATGCCAAAAATCAGAACAAACAGAGATGGTTCGGCGGTCCCGAACCGAGGCACACGGCCAACGGCTCCGAAAATCGGGAACCGAACTCCGGAATGGGCAAAATGGCCTGCGGCCACAAAATGTAGCCTACGGCCACTGAGAGATGGTCTACGGGACCTCTCCCTCCCCTCAGAAAAAGGAACAGCGAAAACCGAGCCTAGTTCGCAAACCGAGGCAAAGCACAAAAGAGGGTTCGGAAGTCCGGAGGTAGGGCTCACGGCCGCGACTCTGAAACTTCTGAACGAGCACATTATGTAATATCACCAAGCACTCAATCGGTGACGTCTGAGTCTTAAGGTCGGTCAAAAATGGGGTGTCTACAACAGGCACCAGACCGCGGCTAGGAGCGTCAGGGTTACTCCAGTTTTGTCAAGCCAACTACTGTGCCTCACTGCGAGGTTCCGAGCCTATTATGTCAAGGCTTAGGGGCGTTTTGCAATTCCCCCTTCTGTACCGTCTTACTGCTCTGTATAAACTGAATGTTTACTGTACTGTTATGCAGGGATTGAGTCCCTAGTCTGAATGATTATGTAAATATTGTGCATACTGTTCTGTACTGTTTATGTACATATGTATGAAAGTCTTTTTGCATACAGACTGTCACAGCTCATTGGGCATTGTTTATTTACTGTATTGGCTTCCGCCAGGCCCTGTACTCTGTTTTACTGTACTACTGTTCTGCAGGCCTTCGGTAATCTCAGATTACTGGCCGGTTACGGTGCTAAACCCATAGGGCTGGGTTTGGGTCGTGACACTGTGAATTTTGGTAAGGACCCATTTCTGATATGTGTGCGGTGTTGTGTTCATGAAGTGTTTGAATTTACAGGTGATTATGAATATATAGATGTTTTGATGAAGGACAACAATGGTGTTGGTGATGAAACAGAGAGGTTGATAGTGGACATGGATTTCAGGTCTCAGTTTGAGTTAGCAAGGCCTACTTCAATATACACAGAGCTCATAGCTTCTCTGCCTTCCATATTTGTTGGGAGTGAAGAGAAACTAATGGAGACAATATGTTTGGTTTGCTTTGCAAATAGCATCAACAGTTTTCTCAAGACTACTCAGAGATGAAATTTAAATTTGATTGTATTGTTCAGCTACTGCCAAATTTAGGGGATGTTTGTTATAGTTTTTTGTTTTTTGAATAGAAAAAAAATAAAAATCATGAAAACTTGTTTGATAGAAGTATTGTTTTCGTGTTCCTATATGAATTGTTGAGGCTATGCCTCAAAGTTTTGTTCTTTTATTGTTACCTTTAAAAAGGAAAAAAGTTTTGATGATTTTTCTGGCAATTATCCATTTTAATGTCCTCTAGTTGTTTCTCTATTTTATTTTATTTACTAATTTTGCTCTCATCACAAGTTTATCCAATTTGATCAAATAGCATTCAGGTTCTAAAGTATAAATAAGAAAAGGAAACGCTATGTATGAACCATATATGTCTTATAATTAAATATATATATATATATATATATATATCATAATTAAATACAATATGAGATATAACAAAAGAAATTATGAGTAAGGGCTAGGCTTCTCTTGTGAACTCAATATTAAAATTTAAAAAAAAAAAATCGAGGTAACGAAAAAATGTATCAAATTAGGTACTAATTATATTAACTTCCGTTAATGAAATAACTTTTTCAAAATTTAAAGTGAAGAAAATGACAAAATTACAATTTTTATTTTCATAAGGGCAAAAATGACAATTATACAGCAAAAGCTATTTTACAGCTTACTTATGAAACACTACTCTGCTGCTTAAATCCATAATTCCACAGCTGCACCAAACAGGTTACCAGCTTATGTTTACAGCTGTAAGTTATAATCTGTTAAGGTATAATCTATAATCACTTTTCCACAGCTCTACCAAACCGGGCCAAAGTAGAACTATCAACATGGACGAGAAATTATTTAATTTCTATGTTTGTCAAAAACATAGTAGGTAAATTATTGAACATTGACATTTAATTAATTGTCTTTTAAAATTTTAATATAAAATTAGTAGGTCCTACAATTTAGACAAATCATTATTATTTTAAAATATTATTTAGTGTGTTTGATTTTAATTTTTTTAGATTTAATTTTTTTAAATTTAATTTTTTTATTTTTTTGTGTTTCTTTATTTTCAATGAATATTTCTAAAATTTTAAGTAATTTTTTTTATTTTTTAAATGCACCTTACTTAGATGTATTTAAAAACTAATTATATTTGTAAACAAATATTTTAAAAAATTAATAAGTATATTATCCAAAAGGCAATCCAAGAGAGGGTGAATTGGATTTCTATAAATAAAAATTAATAATACCCCAATAAAAATAACTAGTACGACAAATGATTAACTAAGGATAAATTGATGAATAGCAATTAATGATTAATCACAATGAACAACTTTAACAATGTAAGCAGCTAGTAACAGTAAATAGTTATATCAGTTAAGTAAAGAGATTATGGAAAAAGAAACAAACAAATTTATAGTTATTCAGTTTCAACCAAGCCTACATCCACTCCTCAAGTTTCACTTGAGATTTTCACTATCTTCTAGCTTTACAAGAGTACTAGCAATCTCTTTACAAAATGGAGCAAACCTCCACAGATTTTACATAGACTTTCCAAGTCCTAAACCCTGCACTTTTTAAGTAATTCTCAATCACTCTCAAGGAATCAAGAACACTGAATATACCACTCTTACAAGATTTAATAAAGGCACTTTTGTTTTCAAAGAAAGCTACAAGGATAATTTCTCAAAGATAGATATAAAATGTTGAAGCTCTGTATGTGTATTAGTAAACCTCATACAAGTAAATGGGCTCAAAGCTATAAGACTCAATGTATAATTTCTGAGAGAAAAATGAAAACCAGATAAAGAACTTCTCAAATGATCAGAGAGAATGAGATTGATGAAAGATCAAAAATATTTTCTTACTTGTGTTGTTGCTATCTTTCTTCAGCAGGAGCACTTCTATTTATTAAAGAGAAATTCATCGACGGTTGTCTATTGCTTGTGTTGAGAAAATTGAGTGAGATTTTGGTTAAATCTACTCTACTCTACTCAAACTTGCATTTCCCATACATGATTAGATGTTGAAAGATGGGTCTGATTAATGACAAGAACATTTGAAAAAAAGCCGTTACAATACAGAGTGGTCGTCCACCCAGATGTTCCAGATGAAGTTTTGTTCTTGGTGGTCGTCTGCCCGGACGTCCTCCCGGATGTCCGGTCAAGTCCCGGTCATCAAGGATGACTGTCACGGTTGCCGAGTATACTACTGGTTTGACAACCGGAGCGAAGCAGAGCTGAAATTACCCACCGGTCATCCGCCCAATGTCCTCTCGAATGTCCACCCGGATGTCTCCGCAGAGAAGCAAAAGTTTGCTGAAAATTGGCCTGACCAGTTAATCGCCTAGTCGTCCGATCAGTCAACCGACCAATCGACCGCCCCCTCAGTTGGCTGCTCTTCTTTTGCTGCAGCTTTGAGCTGCTGCTGTTACGTTGCTGCTTTGGGCTGTTTTGCTGTCATTTTTGGGTTGATTTGTTGTTATTTTTGGGCTGATTTATCAAGCTTCATTTTGAACTCAAAAAAACAAAAAAAAACAAAATTAGAGCATCAAATAATCAATTAATCTAAAGATGATTTAAGGAACTTATATCAGGCAAGGTTGAATTTCATTTTGATCTTCAAAAATAACATTATTGATAGGATAGATTAATATGAATAATTTGAGATATGCCAATCAAATTAATTCTTTCAAATAATGAAAAACATAATCAAAACAAAAACAAATTATCAAAATCAAATATGTCTAACAAGATACATAAGAATACGAAAAGTGTACTGAATTTTTTTTTTATTTATATTTTTGGTAATTAGTGAATTTTTTAAAGATTTTTTTTACAAATATTATACTTTTTAAGTATATTTATGTTAGGTGTATCTAAAAATTTTAAAAAATTGCTTAGAATATTAAAAAAAATATAGTGAAAACAAAAAATATATATATACGAAAAATAAAAAATTTCAATTTTCTAAAAAGTGAATCCTAAAAATTCAAACCAAACAAACTAAATTTGTTGTTAGAGTATTAAATAATTTCTCTATAAGTGTTTGTCAATTTTAATACTTCTTTTAAAGTCTTAAGATTGATATTTAAACTCATTAAATTGGATCAGAATTATTTTTTAAAGTTTTTCGTAGATGGATTGGATTTGGAAATGTTTCTTCCTACTCGCCCTAGCGTGATTATTAATATATATTATGTACATGTAAAATTTTACTATAAATACTTCTTATCATATGTATTCTTAACTTATATTGTACTTTTAAGTTATACAAATTTCTTTTTCAGTAATGATTAATTTTTTTTCTTTAGTTCTGATCTTATTTTTGTTATGACTCATAAGATCTTTGGTTATATCTCATGTATTATTTGGTTATGACTTTTTTTTTTTTTTGCAGTTATGACTTTAAAGTATGAAGTTAAGTCACTTTTTTTAGTTATAAGGTACATACGATACATACTCTTTAAATTTTTCTCGTATGTACATATGTACATATTAATATGTGTATATATATAATTTACTAAATTTTACTTTTTTTAAATAAAAAGATGAGTAATGCTACGTAGCTCGAAACCAGTCCCCCCAAATCCCCCTAAAGGCAAAAACGACGTCGTTTTTGCCTCTTTTTTTTGGGTTGAATCAGAAACGAAGAAGACAAAGAAGGAAGGAAGGAAGGAAGAAGAAAAAGAGGAAGGAGAGAAGGAAGGAGAAGCACTGGACTGAAGGGGCCATCAACCAGGGGCGAAGGCGCGGCGGAGAGCTGCTGCGACGAGCTGCGATCGGCCGACGCTAAGCCGAGCTGCGACGGAGAGCTGCGATCGGCCGACGATCGGCCGAGCTGCTGCGACGGCGGAGCTTCTCTCCCTCTCTCTCTCTCTCTCTCTCTCTGTTTCCCTCTCTCATCTCCTCTCTCTTTCTCCCTCTCTCTCTGTTTCCATTTTCGGGGGATTCGGGGGGGAGGGAATTCGAGCTCCCAAGCTTTATCCTAAAAAGATATACTTAAAATGAAAAATGTATTTATTTAAGTTAATATTTAAGATGTAATGACTAAATATTAAGGTGTAATTTTAATTAGCACGATTTTGATTTTAAATTTTTAACTTTGTCTCAATTTAGTCAAATGTATTACAACTCTTAATATTTTTTAATAAAAAATATGTACATAAGTGTCATGTGTCTCAAAATTATGAATTTATCTAACTCAGTAAGTAAACCTTAACTAATTTAGTGATAATTTTTCTTAAAAAACACTGATGATATTATTAATTTGATCAAATTGACGTAAAATTTAAAATTAAGGATCAAAATTAAATCAATTAAAAATGTAAAAATCAAAATAAAACGAAAGATAAAATATAAGGACATCAGCGTAATTTACTCACAAAATTATCATTTTTCAGTTTTATAATATTTATAATTGTTTATATGAGTTTGTTGGGCAAGTTCGAGATTGTACTAGCAAGATTTTAAGGCTAGCTTGGGAGGGATTTTGGATTTGTTTGATTTGTATCTCATGATATAATTTTTACTTTTTTTAAAAAAAAATTTGTTTGGTTTAAATTTTTAAATTTTTTTTTTTTCAAAATCACTTCCTTTTTTGTATATATCAATCAGTCACTTTTTCTCTCTTCTCTTTCCTTCTTAATCATTTTTTTTCTCTTACACACATCTACTCAAATTACAATAAAATATCAAATCATTCCAAACTCTCAAACTATTTTCAAAATATACAACTAAACAAACCAAAAAAAATTTTAAACTCTCTCTGCAAAAAAAAAAAAATTTAAAAATTTATCTCAAAACAAAAACCAAACACACTCTTTAGTTTCAAAAACTGAAAAAAATATTTGGTGTTATTGGACGTCACGTGGCGTACTACTTACCAATGACAATATATCATGTTTCTATTATTTTTTAATCACATAATATAAAATTATAAGTCTCATTTTTTTTTATTAATTAAAATACTTTTGTGGTATCACGTGACAATACCTTTATCTCCAAGTCGGGCCGGGCAGATTTGGATTAAGAGATTTTTCTTTTTTTAAAAAAATAATAAAAAAAAAAAATTCCTAACTTAGGCGTAGCCGAACACCCAGACTATAGATAGGCTTTCAGGCCATTATTCACATCACTACTGTGCTAGCTAGCTGGCCTCTTTGCTCTAAAAATTTGTACTTTTCTGGTTATTCATACTCATATCACTGCTGTGGTAGCTGGCCTCTTTGTTATAAAAATTACTTTTCTGACGAGGCATGGAGCTAGCTACTGTCAAAGCTTTGTTGTTGCTTTCTTTCTTTATTTCTAGTTTCCAATAATGTTATAAATTACTAAATTTTTATCATTGACACCATTATTAATGATATAATAAGTAAAAAATAAAAAAAAAACTAAGGCCAAGTTTGACAAGTCCAGAATAAGTCAAAAAGCTAAAAAGTTACTCAAAAAATTAAAAAGTTAATACTATTTACCAAAAGTCAACAATTACGGCTGCACAACTCCCAATTCTAATTTTCTCTTACAAACCAATTTTTACAATTTTTTATTACACATTTTTTCATAAAAAGTCAAAAAAATTAACTTAAACATCTATATTTTCTTCCTCAATTTTTTAGTTCAAAAAAATAAAAAATATACTTATTTATGATACCCCAAATAATTCCTAAGACACAAAATATATGTGGCAATGAATGAAACCTACTGTCACCTTACTAATGCAACCACTAATTAATAGTCTATATCATTTTTCTTCGGGTTCCTGGTTGAATTAGTGGAAAGAAGGAGAAGACTTCAGCGACTATGGCAGAAATTATTTTAGTGCTGTCAAACATTTTTCCACACAAAATGCAATGATCCAGACACCCCATCTCCACCTTCTGATTGGGCCCCATCAACCATCATCCCCTCTTTTTTGGATTATATTACATAGATATATAATGCATTTTCTAAGAAATTCATTACATACACACCCAAAAACAAAACAACAGAGAATGAATGGCCACAAATAAAAGCATCATATGGTGGATCCAAACATGATCATCACGTGGACTTGAAAGGGTTGGCACGACTTGGTGGTACAAAGCTGCGAGTGCTGCACCGATGAATGGGCCCACCCAGAAAATCCACTGTCAATCACAACCAAACAAAAATTAGCAAAACATTAATCAACGTCTCTCAATGCTTTATTATTTGTACATGTGTGGACCCTATTTGTTTTGAGAAATAGAATAAAAAAAATTGATAGTGAGAGAATTGATAATGAGGGAATTAATATTAAACATAAATATTTAAAAAAAATTCTCAATATATAAAAAATAAAAATAATAAAAAAAATTTCTAATCCTCTCACTATTTTTCTAATACCATCTCTACCTCCTCCTTATCAATCCTCATTCCTCCTCCTTACTAGTCCCAAGGGATTACTAGTCCCCTCCCTATCTCTCAAAACAAATACCTCATTCTCAATCCCCTCCTCATTATCAAACCCAATCCTCTCCTTATAACTCTAAACAAACGAGACCTAAATGAATGATTTACTTACGTGGTCATCCCAAGCGCGGTCCTTGTTGAAGACGATTGCAGCACCAAGACTCCTTGCTGGGTTGATACCGGTGCCAGTTATGGGGATAGTAGCTAAGTAATTAATTAGTCAATTTTAATTTATAATTAATTAATTAGTGTAATTAATTAGTTAGTTTCATAGAATAGTTATAGTTAATTAATTAGTTTTGTAATAATTAGCTTAGTTAGTTATTTTATTTGGTTTGTAATAATTAAATTAATTCGTAGTAATTAGCTTAGTTAGTTAGTTTATTCGGACCCTCCTACACGAGGGTACAATTGTAATGATGTGTATATTTTCCAACTCCACGTTTTTCTCCCTTTTATTTACTTGCTTATGATGCTTAGTTTAGGGCATCATGTTTTGTTTAGTATCTCCCATGCCTTGCATCCATTGTCTTGCATGCATTAAGCTTGGCGTATCATTCCAACTTGCATTGTTAGTTAATACTTCTTTAAATAAGTGCTTAGACCGCAGTAATTGCATATCGTGTGCGTTACATTAGTCATATTGCATAGTTAGGATCATGCATTTTTTCTAACTCTTTTATCTTTTTGGCTTGGAGTACTATGTGAGCTTTTATTTTGCTTTAGCATGATTGCATGAGTGTGAATGTTGTCATGTCAAAGCATGTCTACTATGAGGCTAAATGCTTAAATGATAAACTGTTTGAATGCCTGTGGATGAAGGCTAGTTGCTTGAATTGGAATAATTTGAGTATTGTTCATATGCGATCACTTTTTCAAGTGGTACATATTCAAAACTTTTTTCAAACAAAACATGAAATCAAATATTCTAATTTTCGCAAATTAGTCTATACTTGTGCGCATCACATAGTAAGGTTAACCTAATAATTGGAACAAGAGCATATAATGTAAATAAGAATCACATCATGATTAGTAGAGGCCGATCTTTGATCGGGCGAGCGGAGGTGCTCAATTCATGACCTTCCCCTCTCGTACCTAAGCTCCCGAGCCGAAACAATCTTGGTGATGATGGACACATGGATTTTCTAAATTTCTCAAAAATATTTATGTGGCAACTCTGTATCTGGCAAAGCAGTTTATTTTCAGCAATTTGATTCAAAATCGACTTTCCAAAAGATTTGTCCGATTTGGACTCTTTGATGTTTATCTATTTCACATTGCACTTGTGAGATCAGATTCAGAACCGCGGGAGTCCGATACTGTAGGGCTGTTCGTCTTTCGAAAGGAGCGCGAAAAGTCGAGCTACATCATGACATCATCAACTCTTTTACCAAAGCTGGCAAGCATAGTCACCAAGTGGTGATCTACATTCTTGGCTCTCAGGAAATAACGACCTTACCGACCGGTTGACTTTGCCATAATGTAATAGTGCCGAATAGCTGGGATTCCTAGGTTAAGTCTTAACCACTGGTTCAATTCTACTATATACATAATTATTCAGAAAAAGTTCACGTTAGGCTCGGAAGGGATTAACCCCCAATAACGTAGAACGGTCCTAAGAAGAGAATGGAGGGGGAAATGGACCCCACCCTCAGCGATTAATAGAAGAGAGAAGATAATGGTGTTCGTATCAGCCCTCTCCATATCAACTGCGGTGCCTGCAACAAGTGATAGTTGGACGTCGTCTAGGATTGAAAAATGACAATGTTGTGACTCGTTCCTCAAAGAGACTTTGCTTTCAAATGTTTTGCCATTAATGACGGAATAAAAACAAAATGTGTACTAAATAAGACACAGGGACTGGAATGAGCGCAGAGGAAGAGAAGAGGGAACTTACAGGTTAAAGAAGAAGATGAACAGTGGGAAGCGGAATCAAAATTGCAGAAGTCTTGAAGAAGAAAGGTTGATGTGAAGAATACCAAAGAAATGAGAGAAGAGCCTTTCGATTCAAAGCATACGGAGTGATAGTATTCAAATCACATTAAATGAATGTCAGATACGATGGGGCGGGAAGTTGTAATGATTTCACATCGCGTCGGAAGTTGTAATGATTTCACATCGCATCGGAAGTTATAATGTTGAATTATAATGTGTTGAGAATTGGAAAAGATCATAATTTTGAAACTTACTTATCTAATTTCGGGGATGAAATTCTTTAAGGGGAGCGATCCCAGTTTTTCCTTCATTGTTTATTGTATTCCGGACTCGGTTCCGTGGATGATTGTAGTTGTCCGTATCGTATTTTCGTCTTTTAATTCTTTATATTTGAGTTTTGGGATGTGCTGGGCAGGTTTGAAATAGGTTAGTTGTGTTTAGAAACAAATAGCTTCTGCCTAGATTTTGGCCTTTACGCTCGAGTGTGGCTTTTCACGCTCGAGCGAGCCCTTTTGCATTTGTTCCTCCGCTCGAGCGGGCAGTTTGACACTCAAGCGGGATTATTCAGCCTCCAGTATTTTTTCCTGCAGGACATCGGACGCTTAAGCATCCATTTTCACGCTCGAGCGGGGGCCTTCGTCTGCAGAACTTCTAGAAGTGTGCATTCCACACTCGAGCAGCGCTTTTCACGCTCGAGCGGAAGTCTGTGTCTGACGCTCGAGCGAGGCGTTCCATGCTCGAGCGGACTGTGATGTATATCAGTCCGAGAAGAAGCTTTTTAGATCACTTTTTTGACTTTATCTCTCTCTCTAGCATTTCTAAACCCTATTTTGAGAGCTTCTCTCTCTACATACACCTTCTCTCTAGAAAAACACTTGGTTCTTGGGTGTCTCAACCCTAGTCTCTTTGAAGAAAAGGTAGAGCTTGGTGTGGGCTTCGCTTTGATCCGAAAAACATTGGGTTTGGAGCATTTTCGAGTTTGTTCATCATCTCCTTTGAGTCTCTTCACTTGAGGTAGGGATAACTACTCATATTTATGGCCTTTGACATAAACACGTAATCATTTTGATTTAATGTTGAAGTTGGAGATTTTGGGGTGTTAGGGTTTCAAAACTTGAAAAGTATAAAGAGGGGTTTTGTTCCTTTTGAACTATACATGTGTATATGGGTCTTAAAATGAGGTTATTGATGATATTTGGACTTTTGGGTCAATGTTGAGAAAAATTGGGAAAATGCTTTAGTTGGGTTTAATCAGGTCATTGGTGTAATTAATGAAATTAATTATGAGAATGTGAAATTGGTTTGGAAATAATAAAATTGGAAAATTATGAGATGGAATGGTGTAGTTGGATTGATTAATCACTCACCTATGAAAATGTTGATAATTTATCTGTTTGATAATTTATTATCTGTTTAGAAATAATTATTTTGGGCTATCGGTGGAGGATAGTCTTGATTGTTGTAGACACTACATGTTGTTTAGGTAAATTAAAACTAATCAGTTGAGTATGTCATTGAATATGACGGATGGAACAACACATTGAATATGTGCTTTGCTTGATCATTGTATATGATAAGTGTTTAAATACATTGTATATGTATATTGTTTGGGAGGAGATAGGGGATGTACTCCATGGTTTGGGAGGAGATATGGGATGTACTCCTAAACCGATTTTGGAGGAGATAGGGGATGGATTCCATTGATAACTAAGTTGGCCGGAGTGTCCAGGGTGAAAGTCCCGAAATTTTGATTATGTTTGCATAACGTAGATGAATTGAAGTGTTGAAGTATTATTAATATGAGTTGTAGCCTCATTTAGAATTGATGTATGGAAATGTTAATGATATGAGTTGTAGGCTCATTTTAATTGATCATGATCGAAGTATTGTTAACATGAGTTGTAGCCTCATTATAAACTGTCTGGATGAATAGAGAACCATAGCTATGAATTGGTTTGGATAATGAAACGAAAAAATGATTGATATACTTATAAATATCTGTGAATATGGATTGGTTATGAAAGAGATGTACGTCTGTTTATATGAGTTACACATTTATCAAAAGCTAATGTTTTAGTTATCGTTCATATTATGTTTAGCATATCTCTACTGGGCGTTGGCTCACCCTATTTGAGACATCACTTTCAGGTACAGGTGATATGCCGCCTCCAAGGCCTTAGCTTGGAAGGTTTTGGGGGTTGAAGACTCTTTTGGTTGTTTTGTTATTTTTGGTGTTACATGTAAATTCAAGCCCATGGCTTAGTGTGTTTAGATTTAAAACTCTCTATTTTTTTGTAACCAAGTGTTGGCTTGGAAAGTTATAAGCCTGTAGGGCATTTACTTTTGTTGTCAACATGTAATACTTTTGAACTAAATACTCTGATGAATGAAAATATGTTTTATTCTTTTATGTCTATGGATGTCTTGAATGATTGGTTTATATGTATTATTTTGAGGGCGTTACAGGCTGTTAATTGTCGAGGGATTGTCGAACTATGTCAATTTTATGTTATGTGGTTGGTGTTTGGTACTAATATTATAGATTGTTAGTGGGAGGCTTAATGGTATGACAATGCCGCTTTGGGATGATGTTTTGTAGGTAAATGGGAATGTTACAACCTACACACCTCCCCAAGAAAACGCAAATGATTTAACATCAATAATGTAACACCAAGTAGGTAACATCAAAAATCCCCATAATCACTCCGCAAGATCCCAAAAAAAATGAAAATGTTAAATCATATCTTATCCACATACACTTAATCCCAAAATGTAACGCCCTCAAAATAAAACATATAAATCAATCATTCTTGGCATCCATAGACATAAGCGAAATAAACATATATTCATTTATCAGAGTATTCATTACAAAAGTATTACATGTTGACAACAAAAATAAATGTTCTACGGGCTTACAACTTTTCAAGCCAACACTTGGTTATAAAAAGGAGAGTTCTAACTCTAAACACATTAAGTCATTGGCTTGAATTTACATGTAACACCAAAAATAACAAAACAACCAAAAGAGTCTTCAACTCCCAAGAATCTTCCAAGTTTAGACCTTGGAGGCGGCACAACACATGTACCTGAAAATGATGTCCCATATAAGGTGAGCCAAAGCCCAGTAGAGATACGCTAAACCAAACGTGAAAAATAACTAAAACGTTAGCATTTGATAAATGGTTAACACTTGTAAACCAATTCACAACATTTCCCAGTTCAATGACATTTACATTCGTGTTTCATTCCACTTCCCTTTATTTATCCAATTCAATTCATAGACATGACTCGTTATTTAGTCAAACAATTTAAATGAGACTACAACTCATATTAAATTACTTCTCATACACACAATTCACATGAGACTACAACTCATATTAAAATACTTCCAATATCAACATCATTCAGATGCATATAAGGTTTCGAGACCTTCACCCTGGACACTCCGACCAACTTAATTATCAATGGAGTATACTCCATATCTCCTCCCAAACAATGGAGTACATCCCCTATCTCCTCCCACACATTGGAGTACATCCCCTATCTCCTCCCAATCGATGGAGTACATCCCCTATTTCCTCCCACACAAATATACATATGCAATGTATTTAAACACTTCATCATATATAATGATCAATCAATACACATATTCGATGTATTAACCCACCCGTCATATTCAATGACATAACTCAGTCAATTAGTTTTAGTTTTCCCTAATCAGCATGCAGTGTCTACAACAATCAAGACTATCCTTCACCGATAGCCCAAAATAATTATTTCTAAACAGATAATAAATTATCAAACAGATAAATTATCTACAACTTCAAAGGTGAGTGATTAATCAATCCAACTCCACCATTCAATCTCATAACTTCCCATTTCATGATTTTCAACTCAATTTCACATTTCCATATCTTCCAAATTAATTATACAAATTAATCAATCACATTAAATTAGGGCTACTTCCCCATTTTCTCAAATATTGCACCCAACGCCAAATGCCATCAATCATACACAATAACATCACTTTAGGGACCACTCATACACTTGGAACCCCAAAAATGGAAAACCCCTATTTTATAAATTTCAATTTCAAAGTCTAAACTTTCCAAAACTTCCAAATAACACCATTTATACAAAATACATAACATTTATGTTAAAACTCATGGAAAGGAATAGGTTATCCATACCTCAAATTTCGGAGCTCAAAGGAGAAGACGAACCAAGTAAGTGGTGACTGCAAAAGTAGCGAAATCAACTTCTATTCGGATGGAATATGGAGGTCATGAGAAGCTCCAACACTTTAATGAAAGCACAAGGATTGGGTCACACTAAATCAAGATCAAAATGTAGAGAGAGAGAGAGAGAGAGTATTCTAGAGTGAGAAGCTCTCAACCTAGGGTTTTGGAACGCTTTAGAGAGAGAGAGAGAGTCGAAAAAGTGATTCAAAATGGCTTCTTCTCGGACTGAAATACACACAGTCCGCTCGAGCGTGGAACGCCCCGCTCGAGCGTCAGACACAGACACCCGCTTGAGCGTGAAAACGGACGCTCGAGCGTCGAAAGTACACTTCCAGATTTTGCAAACCTTCGAAAAAAAAATACTGAAGGCTGAAGAATCCCGCTCGAGTGTCAGACTGCCCGCTCGAGCGGAGGAGTAATTGCAAAAGGGCCCGCTCGAGCTTGAAAAGTCCCGCTCGATCGGGGAGGCCAAAATCCGGGTAGAAGCTATTTGTTTCTAACACAACCAACCTGTTTCAAAACTGCCCAACACATCCCAAAACTCAAATACAAATATTAAAGGACAGAAACGCGACACTGACAACAACAATCATTCACGGAACCGAGTCGGGAATACACTAAACAACGGAGGGAAGACCGGGATCGCTATACAAAAAAACATCAAAAACATAATCACAATAAGGGGCAAACAAGTAAACTCAAATATTACTAAATCTAACCAATAATACATATTACAAATAAAAATGACTATTTGGTTTATAAAAAAACATGTAGGACTAAATGGACTAACATTTTTCCAAATAGATTTATGAGTAATTTTTCCTATAAATTAATATGAAGACATCAAAATAAGATAAAAATATATATAAAATATAAAAGAAAATTAATTTGATCCATACTATACATATAATTAAGCACATTTTGTCATATTTATTTATTTATTTGTATATTGACATAAGTTTTTTTTTCAAATATCATAATAATTAAATTAAAATATCAACTATATAAAGGAAATCTCACAACGACAAAACTAAATACATGATGAAAAATATATGGAAAATAAATATTTCTCAAATAGAGTACATCTAAAATTAGTTATTATAATTGAAATTCAATTTGTGTAGAATTTTATATGTAAATAAAAACAAACATATTGATATGACTTTTTAAAAAAAAATTAAGCATGCCACACACAAGCTATTATTACAATATGTTTAAATTTTGTATTTTGATAATTTTTTAAAAATTAAAATATTGTTCTATGAAATTGAATAGAATAATCATTAGATATATGATAGAATTATGTGGGTATGATATGTATCATTTTTTGATTTGTTATACACCTAATAATATAGACTCCAATTCTATTACTATATCATTTTAGATGAATTTATGAGTTTTTAACATTTCTTTCGAATTTATAAAAAAATAAATAAATAAAATAAAAAAATTATGGTGTGTAACTTTTCTCAACAAATAAATATAAAACAAATATTAAGATAATTCTCTCATCTAAAAAAACTACTAAGATAATTCACTAAACTAATAAAGATGTAGAAGAAAATACATATATATACAAATAACTAATTTTATTAATACATAAATCATACTTGCATAACAAATAACTAATTTTATTAATAAGTAAATCAACAATTTTTAATAATATGAAAAATATTTTTCAGTTAATAATTTTGTTAATAAATAAATTATTAAGTCAAATAACAGTTTTTAATGATATGAGAAATATTTTTTAATAAATAATTTTGATAATTTATTATTACATAAGAGAATAAAACAATTCCTAAGTATTGTATTAAATTAAAATTTATAATAAACGATAGTTGTAATTTCTAGTATTATAGGACCAAATCATATTTTAAACAAATCTTATGATTGTATTTGTAATTTGTTCAAAAATAAAAGATTTATATTTCATAATTGACTAAGAATATTTACGTAATTATGAAAAAATTTCTTTTATAATTGACCAAGAATATTGTTATAATTATAAAAAAAAAATTCCTCAATATATAAGTCACCATTAATAAATTATTTAAAATAAAATAATATAATAAAAAAATAATAAATTTAAGCGCTCCAAATATATATATATATATATATATAGATATGATATAATTTATGGACACTCCATGTGACATGGTACAGAAACAACAAAACTAGTGGGCCTTCAAGTCTATGTTTGTCGGAGAGTCATTGTTGTCAATGTCGTTGCCATCTGCACAAGCATTATTGAGTTGTCTTTAAGGCGTTGTTTGGCTTAGAGTTATATTAGTATATTTTTTAACACTTATCAAATAATTCTTAAAATTAAAATATACAGGCTTCGAGTTGTCTTTATTTATTTTTAGGGAGCTTTTTTGATAAATCCATTTTCTAAGAGTTTTATTCCATCCAACCCATATTCTTTTTGACTATTCCATTAGGTCCAATTTGAGATAAGAAGACCAAAATACCCTTTTCATCTACTTATGTTCCATTTAATTCATATTATTTTCTTATGTTTCAATAAGTCTTATGGGTGACATAATTACCAAAATACCCTTAATGTGAATGTTCACACCGTCAATGTAAATGTTCATATCGTCAATGTGAAAGGGCCCGGCCCATGTCGATCCTCGTGGGTGCCCGGAAAAATTCGAGTCGGGCCGGGCCGGCCCACAGGCCAAAAAAATAGGCCCAGCCCGGCCTGGCCCGTTGATAATATGAATATTCACATTGACAAGTTAACATTCACATTGATAGGAGTGTAAAATTGGCCTGTGGCCCGTGGGCGGCCCGAAACCAGCCCGCTGCCCGGGGCGGGCCCGGGTAGGCCCGTTCACAATGTGAATATTCACATTGACATATTAACATTAACATTAACATTGACAATAGTGCAAAATTGGTCCGTGACCTGTGGGCAGCCCGAAGCCCCGACCTTGGTCGGGCCCGGCCCGCCCCGTTGACAATGTGAATATTCACATTAACATGTTAACATTCACATTGATAGGAGTGTAAAATTAGCCCGCGCCCTGTGGCCGGCCCGAAAGCCGCCCGCGACTCATGAGCAGCCCTGGGCGGGCCCGGCCCGACCTGTTGATAATGTAAATATTCACATTGACATGTTAACATTCACATTGAAAAGAGTATAAAATTAGCCCGCGCCTCGTGGCTACCCGAAACTAGCCCACGGCCCGTGGGCGGCCCAGGGTGGGCCCAGCCCGGCCTGTTAACAATGTGAATATTCACATTGACATGTTAACATTCACATTGATAAGAGTGTAAAATTGACTCGCGTCCCATGGGCCGCCCGAAGCCCGTAGGCGGCCCGAGACGAGCCCGGTCCGGCCCGTTGACAATGTGAATATTCACATTGACATATTAACATTCACATTGATAGAAGTGTAAAATTGGCCCGTGGCCCGTGGGCGGCCCGAAGCCCGCCCGCTGCCCATTGAAAATGTGAATATTCACATTGACATATTAACATTAACATTGATAAGAGTGTAAAATTGGCCAGTGACCCGTGGGCAGCCTGAAGTCCGGCCCCGGGCCAAGGCAGGCCCGACCCCGGGCCAAGGCGGGCCCGACCCGTTAACAACGTGAATATTCACATTGACATGGTAACATTCACATTGATAAGAGTGTAACATTAGCCCGTGCCCCATGGTTGTCCGAAACACGCTCACGGCCCGTGGGCGGTCCGAGGCGGGCCCGGCCCGGCCTGTTGACAATGTGAATATTCACATTGACATGTTAGCATTCACATTGATAAGAGTGTAAAATTGAGCCTACCCCGGGTCGCGGGCGAGCTTCGGGCAACGGACAAATTTTACACTCCTATCAATGTTAATGTTAACATGTCAATGTGAATATTCACATTGTCACGGGTCGGGCCAAGCCCGCCTCTGGCTGCGGTCGGGCTTCGGGCTGCCCACGGGCTGCGGGCCAATTTTACACTCCTATCAATGTGAATGTTAACATGTCAATGTGAATATTCACATTGCCAACGGGCCGGGTCCACCCCGGCCCGAGGTCGGGCTTCGGGCTGCCCACGGGTCACGGGCCAATTGTACACACTTATCAATGTGAATGTTAACATGTCAATGTGAATATTCACATTGTCAATAGGCCGGGCCGGGCCCGCCCCGGGCCACCCACCGGCCGTGGGCGGGTTTCGGGCAGCCACAGGGCGCGGGCTAATTTTACACTCCTATCAATGTGCATGTTAACATGTCAATGTGAATATTCACATTGTCAACGGGCCAGGCCGAGCCGGGCCCGCCCTGGGCCGCAGGCGGACTTTTGGCCGTCCATGGGCCGCGGGCTAATTTTACACTCTTATCAATGTGAATGTTAACATGTTAATGTGAATATTCACATTGTCAACGGGCCAGGTCGGGCCGGGCCCGCCCCGGGCCGAGGGCGGACTTTTGGCCGTCCATGGGCCGCGGGCCAATTTTATACTCTTATCAATGTGAATGTTAACATGTCAATGTGAATATTCACATTGTCAACAGGCCAGACCGGGCCCGCCCCGGGCCGCCCATGGGCCGCAGGCGGGTTTCGCGCCACCACGGGACGGGGCCCAATTTTACACTCCTATTAATGTGAATGTTAACATGTCAATGTGAATATTCACATTGTCAACGGGCCGGGCCGAGTCGGGCCCACCCTGGGCTGTTGTCTAGTTTTATACTCTTATCAATGTGAATGTTAACATGTTAATGTGAACATTCACATTGTCAAC
This sequence comes from Camellia sinensis, assembly GCF_055761805.1. Taxonomy (NCBI): domain Eukaryota; kingdom Viridiplantae; phylum Streptophyta; class Magnoliopsida; order Ericales; family Theaceae; genus Camellia; species Camellia sinensis. The sequence continues at coordinate 38,165,359 of NC_138961.1, read as the reverse complement.
AGGTTGGGCCGGGCCCGCCCACGGGCCGTGGGTGGGTTTCGGGCAGCCACGAGGCGCGGGCTAATTTTACACTTCTATCAATGTGAATGTTAACATGTCAATGTATTCATTCACATTGTCAACGGGCCGGGCCGGGCTCGCCCCGGGCCGCGGGCGGGCTTTTGGCCGCCCATGGGCCATGGCCCAATTTTATACTCTTATCAATGTGAATGTTAACATGTTAATGTGAATATTCACATTGTCAACGGGCCGGGCCCGTCCCGGGCCGCCCATGGGCGGGTTTCGCGCCGCCACAGGACGGGGGCCAATTTTACACTCCTATTAATGTGAATGTTAACATGTCAATGTGAATATTCACATTGTCAACGGGCCGGGCCCGCCCTGGCTCGCGAGCGGATTTCGGGTCGCCCACGGGTAATTTTACATTCCAACCAATGTGAATTTTAAAATATGAATGTTTACATCATTAAATTGCTAATCGTTCAAAAAATATTTATAAGGGTATCAAAATTAAGTATCAAAATTAAATATAAGGGCATAAGTGTCCAAGAAAATAGTATAAATCAAGAAAATGGATTTTATGGAATACAATTATACATACATGGGACTAAATGGGTTAAAAAATTCTTTCATGGACTTCTTGGATTAAAACACTTCTAAATTGGACTTTTCAATAAAAATCCCTTATTTTTAACTATGTAATAAAGTTGATTTATATAGTGAATGAGGCCTTTGTCAATAATGGGGAAATTGTAAAAAATTTAGTACATTTTTATAATAGTGTAATTCTCTCATGTGCATGATATAAATTTATTTATGTGTTTTTTTATAAACTCAAAATTTATTTTTGTGCTTGATGCAATTCTTTCTACGTGTTAAAATTTTAAATATATATATATATATATATTCTTGTTTATAATATAATTATTTTGTAACTATATCATCTATTTACAATTTTTCGATCAATAATTGTGGGTTGTCCATGGCGTGGGCAACTGTAACCACGTGGTTCATATAACAAATATACCCGTGATTAAAATTATATAAAATATCATCAAACAATGTAAAATCACGTCGATTCATATTATTTTATTTACTAATTATGAATTAAATTTTAAATTTTATAATTTATCTTCAAAATTAATTCATTCCGTTATAATTAATATATATATATATATATATATATTACCTTCTAATAGAATATTAAAATAAAATTAAGTGTAAGAAAATTTTAATATGTGAAATTTATTACAAATTAATAGTTATATATATGAAAAATATTATATAAAATTAATTTGTGTTAGATATATATATATATATATATATATAAAATTGGGGTATTTTTTTAAGGTCCCTGATATTATGATTTTATAGTATAAAGGACATCAAATATTTTCATGATGTCTAAGGTCCCTTAACAGGATCCAGAGAAATTTCAGTCCCAGAGAAATTCTCTCCAGAGAAAATTGAAATCCAGAGAAATTTCAGTCCCAGAGAAATTCTCTCCAGAGAAAATTGAAATCCAGAGAAATTTCAGTTCCAAAGAAATTCTCTCCAGAGAAAATTGAAATTTCTCTGAGTACCAAATAAATCCAGAGAAAATTGTGGAAAGGAAATTTGTATGGCTATCCAGGAAATTTCTTTGACTTCGCAAATTTCTCTGGCTCTATTAACTACAATTAAACCCATGTCTAACAAACCCACAAACCCACAAATTTCTCTGGTTCAAAACCAGAGAAATTCTCTTCAAACCAGACAAACCAGAGAAATTCTCTCTATTTACAGTAAAGTTGTATTTTTATGAACAGAACTTGGTGAATGAGTTCAAAAACCAGAGAATTTCTCTGGTTTCAACCCAGAGAAAATTCAGTTAAAAAATCAAAGAATTTCTCTAGTTTCAACCAGAAGATCACTTTTCTCATTAATCTACACTTGGCTTCAATTTCTATTTTTATGAACTTAAGAATATAGGATTCAGATCCTCCAGTACAACAGCACACCAACATTTCAATAGTCAATGTATTGCTTTTTGTCAAAACATAATTGGAAATGCTAAAAGAGAACAAATACACATCCAGAGAAATTTCAGTTCCAAAGAAATTCTCTCCAGAGAAAATTGAAATTTCTCTGAGTACCAAATAAATCCAGAGAAAATTGTGAAAAGGAAATTTGTATGGCTATCCAGGAAATTTCTTTGACTTCGCAAATTTCTCTGGCTCTATTAACTACAATTAAACCCATGTCTAACAAACCCACAAACCCACAAATTTCTCTGGTTCAAAACCAGAGAAATTTTCTTCAAACTAGACAAACCAGAGAAATTCTCTCTATTTACAATAAAGTTGTATTTTTATGAACAGAACTTGATGATTGAGTTCAAAAACCAGAGAATTTCTCTAGTTTCAACCCAGAGCAAATTCAATTAAAAAATCAAAGAATTTTTCTAGTTTCAACTAGAAGATCACTTTTCTCATTAATCTACACTTGGCTTCAATTTCTATTTTTGTGAACTTAAGAATATAGGATTCAGATCCTCCTGTACAACAGCACACCAACATTTCAATAGTCAATGTATTGCTTTTTGTCAAAACATAATTGGAAATGCTAAAAGAGAACAAATACACAGAACTGTACGTGTAACTTAGAACAAAGTAGAACCACACCAAGTACTTGACTCCATACAGGTATCCATCTTTATTGGAAGTTCATCAAACAAAATAATTACTGTGTTAGATATAAACTGTAATCTTCAACAAAGACGACTTCACCTAGAAGAATCTTCAGAAGTGAACTTAAGTAAAATACTATTGACGCAACCAGTGCCGATCAAAAATATCATAGAGTATAACCCAGCACCGTCGGAAGCGAACCTGGATCAACGCTGCACCAAAACACATGTCCGGAGCCGACGAAGTAGCTCGATGTCGCGGATCTTCAGTCCGGCGTAGGAGATGAAGATGAGCGCCTGGATCACGAGGGCTTCGGAGACGAAGATGTATGCGATTGCGATGAGAGGAAAGGAGAGAAGGAGAACGAGGTCGGGAATCTCCACTGGGTAAAGCTTTGGAAAGTATTGGAAGATGAGGAGGACTGAGAGTCGGGTTGTTAGGGGTGGCAGTGGGTCAGATGATGAAGATAATATAAAGGACTAAAATTTCTCTGTTGTATGTTTAAGGATCTTAGACATCAAAAAATAATTTTGTGGATCTCTTCCATTATGAAAAGTGGGAGAGGGACCTTAGACTAATTTTCCCTATAAAATACTATGTATAATATTTTATATAATGCAAATGTTTCATAATTGTAGCAAACTATTATGAAGAATATTTTCAATTAACTAGCAAACTAAAACCACCCCAAACCATATAATTTCTTTATTTGTCAATCCTTCATTCACAATTTTATATATAATTTTAATTTTAAACTACCTGAAACAAACATAGAATAATATAATCGGAACAATTCTATAAATATTAACATTTTTACTGATTTTTTTTTATATTAAAAATATAATATATTTTTAGTTTTATCTTGACAATTAGGAAAAAATCCAACTTATTGACTAATTGGCTTATTTAAATCACATTAGTTCTTTAATTTTTTACACATTTTTTTTTATAAAAAATACTAAAAAAAATTAAAATGTTTTTCTTATTTTCCAAAATAGGCCTTAATAAAAATTTTATTAAGAATTTTATTACTCAATCAATTTAGAGAAATTCTAATATGCATCTCTTGAAAAAAAAGGTATATTATACGTACTCTAATTATGATCAATTTTCTTCTTTAGTTATGACATTTTAATTATAACTTATAAAAATTTTTATTATACATTATGTTCTATTTAATTATGAAATTTTTTTATAATAAAAACTAAAAAAAATATAAAATTATCACTTTTTCTTTTTTAATTACGGAGTATTTCCCATCAATTTTTAAGACACCACGTGATTCTGTTGCTCTCAATATTGCAGCCCTTTCTTTTACAGTTGTCATACGCGTGGTGGTGATCCGAACATCTTTTTATAGTAAAATTAAACTGACCTCCCATTCACAAATTTCTGATAATTATAAAAAACGGTTCGATTGGTACCTCGAATAACACGGCTCGAAATCTGGCTCGACACTAAAATGACGTCGTTTTTGTGTCGAGTTTTTTTTTTTTTTTTTTCTTTCTTCCCTGGTTTTGTTGCAGAACGAAGAAGAAGAAGAAGAAGAAGAAGGAGGGAGAAGATGAGAAGGGAGAGGGAGGAGGAGGAGGAGGCAGAGGAGGAGGAGGAGGGGGAGGGGAGGGGGCCATAAAAATCGGTTGGAGGAGGAGGGAGGCTGGGCAGACGACCGGGGCTAGCAGACGACGGTGGTGTTGCGACGTTGGTGGGGCTGGGCAGACGACCGGGGCTGGGCGAGGCGACGGTCTGCTGCGACGATCGGCGGCGGCGGCGGTGGCGGTGGCGAGGCTCTGCTTCTTCTCTTCCTCCTCTCTTCTCTCCCTCTTTCTCCTCTGTTTCCTCTCTTCTCTCCCTTTTTCTCCTCTGTTTCCTCTCTTCTCTCCCTCTTTCTCCATTTCGAGCCATTTCGAGCCTCTAAAAGTCGAGCTACGAGGCATTTTCCTATAAAAAACTCTCTTATTATTTTAATAATTACAAAAAATTTATTTATTTATTTATTTATTTTTTGATATTATTAAGATTCTCTCTTTCCATTAATTTAAGCCAAACAATATTAACTTGGTTATGCAAATAATCATAATATCCTTTACACTTAATACTCTTTAATTATAATTTATCTATATATCAAATTATTATTTTATTTCTCACAACAATTTTTTATTTTTTATTTTTTGTATTCCCTTGACTTTATATTTTTTTCCACTATAAGTTTTGAATTTTTATAAGTTTAAAATAAAAAAAATCAACCATTAATGAAATTAAGAAAGAATATCCATGTTTCTTATTTGAATTAAATTTGAGATTTAATTTAATAAAAATAATTTAAATGAAAGAAACTATAGCGATCCCGATTTTCCCTCAATTTGGTTGTCGTATTCTGGACTTAGGTTCCATAGTGTTGGTTGTTGTATATATGTTGTTTTCATCATTTAATTCTTTGTATGCGAGTTTTGGGATGTATTGGGCAGGTTTATTACAGGTTAGTAGTGAGTTTAAACCAATAGCTGCTGCCTAGAATTTTGCTTTTTCGCTCGAGCGAGCTCTGTGTTTTAGCTCATTCGCTCGAGCCAGGGTTCCTTCGCTCGAGCGTGCGTCTGCGTCTTGTTCTGGACCTGAGAGTTGCATTTCTTGACTCGAGCGAGTGAGAACTATGTTTTGGGTTTCTTCGCTTGAGCGAGCTTTTCTTCGCTCGAGCGTGCTTCTGGGTTACAGACCTGATGCTTCGATTTGTTGGCTCGAGCAAGGCTTTCTATACTCGAGCGAGGTTTCTTTGTGTCTGGTCACTCGAGCGACCATTCCTTCGCTCGAGTGAGCCTTGAATTTATCAGTTGGCAGCAATGGGGTTACACTTCATTTCTTCACCATCTCTTTTACACAAACCCTAGATCTGGCTGCTCCCTCTCTCTCTACATACCTTCTCTGTAAGATTCCATCTACTTCTAGAGTGTTTCTACCCTAATCTCTTTGTAAGAAAGATAGAGGGCGGTGTGGGCTTCACTTTAATCTGAAAAATAGTGGATTTAGAGCACTGTGGGTTTTCTTCATCTACTCCTTTGGGCTTCTAACTTCGAGGTAGGGATAACCTACTCCATTCTATGAGTTTTAACATAAATTTTAGTCATTTTGATTAGATGGTGTTGTTGGGTAATTTCGAGAAAAATTAGGGTTTGATGTATAATTCATAAAAGGGGGGTTTCAAATGTTAAACTCCATGTGTATGTGAGACCTTGGAAAATGGGATTATTGTTGTTAAATTGATGAAATTGAACCTTAGGGTTGATAATGGAAAAAGGGAAAAAATGCCCTAATTATGTTGAATAATTAATTTGAATAATTATGTGAAATTGGGTTGGAAATCATGAAATTGGATGGAATTGTAATTAAATGGTGTGGTTGGATTAATTTATCACCCACTTATGAAATTGTTGATTATTTACCTGTTCGATAAATTTATTATCTATTTAGAGATAACTGCTTTGGGCTATCGGTGGAGGATAGTCTTGATTGTTGTAGACATTGTATGATGATTAGGGAAAACTGAAACTAATCACATTGAATATGTCATTGAATATGACGGTTGGAATAATACAGCAAATGTGTGTATTGATTGATCATTGTATATGATAAGTGTTTAAATATATTGTATATGTATGTTGTTTGGGAGGAGATAGGGGATGTACTCCATGGTTTGAGAGGAGATAGGGGATGGACTCTCAAACCTGTTTGGAAGGAGATAGGGGATGGACACCACTGATACAACAAATCTGTGTATCATTTGAGATATGAAAGTGTTTTAATATGAGTTATATTCTTATGTGAATTGTGAAGTATTGAAGTATTTTAATATATGTTATAGTCTCATTGAATTGTTTGGCTAGGTTCTGAGCCATAATTATGAATCGAAACTGTATAAGTGAAGGAAATTGAAATGAAAAATGTAACGCCCTCAAAATAACAACATTAAACCCATCAGATAAGACATGCATTTACATATAAACTAACCACATTCTTTTATTCATTAGAGTTCCATTACATAAGTATTACATGTTAACATCAAAACAAAATGCCCTACGGGCTTACAGCTTTCCAAGTTAACACTTGGTTACAACAAAAGAGTACTAACTCGTACACATTAAGCCCTTGGCTTGAATTTACATGTAATACATCAAAAAGTAAAACGACAACAGTGTGTCCGCCTCTAGCCTTCCAAGCTATGTCCTTGGAGGTGGCATGCTACCTGCACCTGAAAATGATATTCCCATATAGGGTGAGCCACAGCCCAGTAGAAATACACTAAACCAACCATGAACAATGACTAAAATATTAGCAATTGATAGATGGCCAACACTGATACAATCACATAAATCACATATTTATGTCATACGACTTATGAGTCCAAGTTTCCTTTCATTTTCCCTTTTTCAACGGATAGGCATATAAGCACTAACCGCATTCTCAACAGATATGTACAACAACAATATCCACATTCTCAGATAAGCAAATAAGCTATATCCACATTCTACAACAGATATGTATACTACAATATCCACAGATAAGCATATAAGCTATATCCACACATCACAAAGATAAGCATATAAGCTCTATCTTCACTTCTTTAGACAAGCATATGAGCTGTATCTACGGAGTTCATCCCCTATCTTCTCCCAACACTATCCGGTTTAGAGGTACATCCCCTATCTTCCCCTAAACCGCGGTGTACATCCCCCATCTCCTCCTCTACACATAACGTATACAAACGCAATGGTTCTATATACAATCACTCAATACATATAGTTAATGTATTCTATCAACCGTCAAGTTCCATGACACACTTCATTGATTAGTTTCAGTTTGCCTAATCATCATGCATTGTCTACAACAATCACGACTATCCTCCACCGATAGCCCAAAGCAGTTATTTCTAAACAGAAAATAAATGCACAATGGATATTCAATCAACATTACATTTCCTTATCTCTCACCATTAATTATCCCAATTAATCAAACAATGTAATTAGGCCATTTTCCATAATTACCATTTCAACCCTTAGGTCCCATTTTCATCAATGATTTAACATCAATTCCATTTCTCTATGCCAAACATGCATTCAGGTTTATTATGAATAAAACCCCAACTTTTGTAAAATTACACAAAAGCCCCCAACTTTCACAAAATTACCAAACCAAGCCCAACATCTCAAAATACCAAAATTTAAAGACAAAATCCATAGAGAGGAGTAGGGTATCCCTACCTCGAAGTTTAAGCCACAAAGGAGATGAAGACTCGAAGATCAACTTGCTCCAAATCCAAACTTTTTCAGATTAAAACAAAGCTCTCAACGCCCTCTATCTTTTTAACAAAGGCCCTAGGCTAGATTCACACTCTAGGGAGATCAATTCTTAGAGAGAATGTAAGTTTAGAGAGAGAGGGTGTCGGATCTAGGTTTTGAAAGAAAAAGGGAGTGAAAAAGTGATGTTCAAAAACGCTACTGTCCGCTGATATAAAACACGCTCGCTCGAGCGAAGACTTGGTCGCTCGAGCGACCAGACACAAAAACTCTCGCTCGAGCCAAGAAGTTCTCGATCGAGCGAAGAAAAACCCAGACCGCTCGAGCGAAGGAAGCTTGCTCGAGCCAAGAAAGGCAACTCTCAGGTCCAGAACCAGACGCAACACTCGCTCGAGCGAAGCCACCCTGGCTCGACCCACGAGACACGAACCTCACTCTCGCTCGAGCGACCAACTCCTCGCTCGAGCGAAGGTCCAAAAATCTGGGCAGCAACACTAGGCTCCCAAACACAACCAACCTGAAACAAACCTGCCCAACACATCCTATAACTCAAATACGAAGTAAAAAGGATGCAACAAGATAATAAACAACTACCAACATCCACGGACACATGTCCGGATCACTGTACAACAAGGGTAAACCCGGGATCGCTATAACGTCCCCCCTTTAAAGAATTTCGCCCCCGAAATTAAGCACAAGTTTGCAAAAACAAGTTTTTCTCCATTTTAAACAATGTTACACTTTAACATTCAACAATTCGACCCATTACCGGTCATCCCCTCCTTTAACAAGAGGCATATCACAATATGTAAACAACATATGTATTTTCAACATGCATCAACATTATGCACTATCTTTCCAATTTCAACAATATATTCAACATATATAGTGTCACATTCAACTTCCATATAAGGCAAGTTCTTAAAATATACTTCCAATAAACCAAACATTTTCAATGTTTCACAACTTAAGACATATATAAAAGCTCTTAAGTTCAACACAATACAAAAATTAAATACAAGATCACACATCAACAAACAAGTCCGGATATTTCTCACGGACTCCCAACTCACGTTCCCAAGTGGCTTCCTCCACTCCGTGATGTTTCCACAAGACTTTCACCAAAGGAATGGTCTTGCCACGCAGGACCTGATCCCGCCTATCCAAGACCCGAACCGGTCTCTCCTCATACGAGGCATCCTCATCTACTTCTAAATCGGTCCAATCCAACACATGTGATGGATCTGGCTCATACTTCCGAAGCATACTCACATGAAACACGTCATGTACTCCGGACAACTGCGGCGGTAAGGTTAACCGATAAGCAACCTCACCAATCCTCTCAAGGATCTCAAAAGGACCAATAAACCGAGGGGATAACTTCCCACTCTTCCCAAACCTCATCAGACCTCGCCTAGGTGATATCTTCAGAAAGACATGATCACCTACCTCAAATGCCAAAGGCCTCCTCCTACGGTCGACATAACTCTTTTGTCGACTCTGGGCTGTAACAAGCCTCCTACGGATAAGCTCAACTTTCTCCGTCGTCTCCCTAACCAACTCCGGACCCAACAAAGGTGTATCACCCACCTCGGCCCAACAAACTGGAGACCTACACGGTCGGCCATACAAGGCCTCAAACGGTGCCATACCGATGCTAGACTGAAAACTGTTGTTGTAGGCAAACTCTACCAATGGCAAGTGCCTCTCCCACGTCCCACTGAAATCCAGGACACAACCCCGAAGCATATCCTCGAGGATCTGAATAATACGTTCGGACTGCCCGTCAGTCTGAGGATGATAGGCCGTACTAAAGGTCAACTTAGTGCCCAAGGCACTCTGCAAACTCTGCCACAACCTAGCAGTAAAACGAGGATCTCTATCTGAGACGATCGTCACTGGGACCCCGTGCAATCTCACTACGTCCCGAATATACAAATCGGCAAGATGATCCACCGAATCTCTCACGCGCATAGGAATAAAGTGCGCCGACTTAGTCAACCGGTCTACAACCATCCAAATAGCATCACTACCCCGTTGAGTCCTCGGAAGACCCACAACGAAGTCCATAGTGACATGCTCCCACTTCCACTTGGCAATAGGCAAGGGTTGCAACAAACCCGCTGGCCTCTGATGCTCGGCCTTCACTTGCTGGCAAGTAAGGCACTTTGATACGAAAACAGCCACATCTCTCTTCATACCCCGCCACCAAAACTGGCGACCCAAATCCTGATACATCTTAGTACCTCCCGGATGCACTGCAAGGCGCGAATGGTGAAACTCTCGGAGTACTTCCTCTCGGCAAGACTCCGGTACAAACAAACGGTCTCGGTATCTCACACTCAGGTCGGGATACAGCGTCAAACCCTTCTCAACTTTCCCACTGGAGATCTTCTCTCGGAGGGATTCTACCTCAAGGTCACCTCTCTGTGCCTCTAACACTCTAGTCACAAGTATAGGCTGCGTAACAACAGAAAACAAGGCCGCAGCCTCAACAAATTCGCCCAGTAGCAAATCAAACTCGCCAAGTGCTCCCAACATCTCCCATTCCCGGATGGTTATACTAGCTATATCACCAATGGCCTTCCTACTAAGGGCATCGGCCACAACATTGGCCTTTCCCGGATGATAATGCAACTCAAAATCATAGTCCTCGATGAACTCCATCCATCTCCTCTGCCTCAAATTCAAGTCTCTCTGTGTAAACAGATACTTCAAACGCTTGTGATCCGAGAATACCTCGAACCTCTCACCATAAAGGTAGTGCCTCCAGATTTTCAAGGCAAAGATCACAACCGCTAACTCTAGGTCGTGCGTGGGGTAATTCTTCTTGTGTATTTTCAACTGACGTGAGCCATAAGCTACCACTTTCCCTTCTTGCATTAACACACAACCCAAACCCTCTCGTGAGGCATCACAATAAACCGCATAACCCAACCCTCTCTCCGGAATAATCAACACCGGAGCGGTGGTCAATCTAACTTTCAGCTCTTGGAACGACTTTTCACAAGTCTCATTCCACACAAACTTGACTCCCTTCCGAGTCAGTCTAGTCAACGGTGACGCTAACCTGGAGAAATCTTTCACAAACCGATGGTAATACCCAGCTAATCCCAGAAAACTGCGGATCTCAAACACACTCTTAGGCTGTGCCCAATCTTGCACTGCCTCAACCTTGGATGTATCAACAGACACCCCTTCCCCGGATACCACATGGCCTAAGAATTTGACTTCCCTCAACCAGAACTCACACTTCCCAAACTTGGCATACAGCCTATGGGCTCTAAGCAACTCAAGCACCACTCTCAAGTGTTCCTCGTGCTCCTCCTCTGACGTCGAATAGATAAGGATGTCGTCCACGAAGACGACCACAAATCGGTCTAAGAACTCCCGGAAAACCCGGTTCATCAAGTCCATAAAGACTGCCGGCGCATTGGTGAGCCCAAATGGCATCACCAGAAACTCATAATGGCCATACCGCGTACAGAATGCCGTTTTCGGAATATCCTCTTCCCTGACCCTCAACTGGTGGTAACCCGATCTCAAGTTTATCTTAGAGAAACAACGGGAACCCTTCAACTGGTCAAACAAATCATCTATACGGGGCATAGGATACTTATTCTTAACCGTAGCCCGATTCAACTTCCGGTAGTCAATACACAATCTCAAGGCACCATCTTTCTTTTTAACAAAGAGGGCCGGTGCTCCCCACGGCGAAACACTAGGGCGAACAAAGCCCTTATCAAGCAATTCCTGGAGCTGAACTTTCAACTCAACCAATTCTGCTTGAGCAAAATGGTAAGATGCCATAGAAATCGGCGCCGTACCAGGCACTAAATCAATAGAGAACTCAATCTCTCGGTGAGGTGGCAAACTAACAAGATCTTCGGGAAAGACATCCGAATACTCACAAACCACCCTCGGCAATACATGCTGGGTCTCACCACTCTCACCACTCTCAAAGCTAGCAAGTAGACCACTAAGCTCACTTCGCCCTCGCGAATCATACCCCGGTGGCAAAACATTACCAACCCGGTCTCCCAAGAAATGGAACCACTCCCCGCTCAAGGTACATAACGTGACCCTCTGGCGGTAGCAATCAATAACAGCCCGGTATGACGATAGCCAGTCCATACCCAAAATAACATCAAAACCCTTCATAGGCATGACAACAAACGGAAAAGGAAGCCTATAGTCGGCGACCTCTATATCACATCCTCTAACACCCTGTTTCAGGATCAACTCACCACCCAAAGGCGATACCACACAAATAGGAGATGCTAACTGTGCTAACTCCAATTCCAAAACAGATGCAAATGCAGCAGATACAAAAGAATGAGATGCACCCGTGTCTATCAACACACTAGCAACCGAGTTGCAAAACAGAAAAGTACCTCTCACTACTGATGGAGCCGGTACTAAATCCTGCGCGGTAACAGCGTACACGCGCCCCGTAGGCCCCTGGTCTACCTGCTCACCTCTCGGAGCAAAAGACTGCTGCACAGACTGGGATGACGAAGCTCCCGGATTGGCCCTCGAGGCCTGCACAGACTGAGCTGGCTGAAAACCCTGCGACTGCCTAGAACTAGACGCTCCCGAAGTGGCACTCAACTGCGGGAAAAACCTCTTCAGGTGCCCAAGCTGTCCACACTGATAACAAGACAAGGGCTGTCCCCTGCCCAAACTCTGACTCTGCGGTCTAGCTGAAGAAGAAGCAGCTCTCTGACCCCCACCCTTCTGCGGGCAAACAGAAACCTTGTGGCCCAGCTGGCCACACCTGTAACAGGTGAATTCCCCCTGACCACCTCTCTCGAAGCCTGCACTCGGCACTGGGAAGGTCGATCTAGCAACACCACCCTGCGACTCCTGAGGGTTAGAACCCCTCTGCCTCTTGCCATCACCCTGACTATCCTGGCTCCTCTTGGAGCCTCTCTGCCCCTCATCCTCCTCCTGCATCATAAGCTCCATATGAGCTGCAGCGTCCACTAGGTGTCTATACTTTCGGATATAAGACCCACCAACTCTCAACTTGAGGCCCCGCCTCAACTTCCGCTCAAACTCATAGCAACGGCGTTCCTCAGACGCCACTAGTTCAGGTGCAAACCTGGACAAACTAGTAAAAGTAGCCTCAAACTCGGCCACTGACAAGCCCTGCTGATTAAGCCGGCTAAACTGATCCCTCAGCTTCTCCCTAGCTGCTGCAGACAAAAACCTCTCCTGAAAAGCATTTATAAACGCCTCCCAAGTACCACCAACACGAGCCTTCTCGTACTTCCACCATTGACCCGCATCTCCCTTCAGTTGGAAGGATGCCAAGGTCACTTTCAGTGCTCCGTCCTCGATGCCATGCATCTCGAACGTCTTACTCATTTGCTCTAGCCACTCATCAGCCTTCAGTGGCTCCTTCGGATCCCCGATAAACTCATCCGGATTAGACCGGAAAAACTCCCTCTTCAAGAAAGAAGGCCCTGCCTCAGCGGCCTGATTCCCCGCTCTAAGAATACCCAAAGCTCCTACTATCTCTCTGGCCAAGGCACCCATAGCCTGCTGACCCACTAGCTCAGCCACATTGGCCTGACCAACTCCCTCCTGTACTGCCGGAATCTCACCCGGTAACGGTGCTTCCTGCCTCGCAGGTCTACCACGCCTAGCACCTCTTCCTCGTCCTGACATCCTAATAAAGGTAACACAGAACATTAGCACATTCACAAATGTGCCGAAACTAAACACTCACGTCCTAATGCATGGACAACTGTAATTCACTCCACGTAAGCACATAAACACATAAGCACTTACGAATTTCATTTCCGGATAATGATAGTCTCGAGGCGTTACTAGAGTTCCGGTTAGAAACAGCATTGATCAAGTGCTTTTCCAACAAGACTCTCAGGAACCCAAGGATCCAATCAACATCCTAGAAACTAAATCCCATACCCACATAGTCACATAAGCATGTTATCAAGTAAGCACATAGCATATGATACTACATCTAAGTCTCTATCAAGCGAGACAAACCCATTGTGATACTAATCACTTCCCACGTACCCAAAGTATTCGAACCCGGTACGCTCTGATACCAAGTTGTAACGCCCTCAAAATAATAACATTAAACCCATCAGATAAGACATGCATTTACATATAAACTAACCACATTCTTTTATTCATTAGAGTTCCATTACATAAGTATTACATGTTAACATCAAAACAAAATGCCCTACGGGCTTACAGCTTTCCAAGTTAACACTTGGTTACAACAAAAGAGTACTAACTCGTACACATTAAGTCCTTGGCTTGAATTTACATGTAATACATCAAAAAGTAAAACGACAACAGTGTGTCCGCCTCTAGTCTTTCAAGCTATGTCCTTGGAGGTGGCATGCTACCTGCACCTGAAAATGATATTCCCATATAGGGTGAGCCACAGCCCAGTAGAAATACACTAAACCAACCATGAACAATGACTAAAATATTAGCAATTGATAGATGGCCAACACTGATACAATCACATAAATCACATATTTATGTCATACGACTTATGAGTCCAAGTTTCCTTTCATTTTCCCTTTTTCAACGGATAGGCATATAAGCACTAACCACATTCTCAACAGATATGTACAACAACAATATCCACATTCTCAGATAAGCAAATAAGCTATATCCACATTCTACAACAGATATGTATACTACAATATCCACAGATAAGCATATAAGCTATATCCACACATCACAAAGATAAGTATATAAGCTCTATCTTCACTTCTTTAGACAAGCATATGAGCTGTATCTACGGAGTTCATCCCCTATCTTCTCCCAACACTATCCGGTTTAGAGGTACATCCCCTATCTTCCCCTAAACCGCGGAGTACATCCCCCATCTCCTCCTCTACACATAACGTATACAAACACAATGGTTCTATATACAATCACTCAATACATATAGTTAATGTATTCTATCAACCGTCAAGTTCCATGACACACTTCATTGATTAGTTTCAGTTTGCCTAATCATCATGCATTGTCTACAACAATCACGACTATCCTCCACCGATAGCCCAAAGCAGTTATTTCTAAACAGAAAATAAATGCACAATGGATATTCAATCAACATTACATTTCCTTATCTCTCACCATTAATTATCCCAATTAATCAAACAATGTAATTAGGCCATTTTCCATAATTACCATTTCAACCCTTAGGTCCCATTTTCATCAATGATTTAACATCAATTCCATTTCTCTATGCCAAACATGCATTCAGGTTTATTATGAATAAAACCCCAACTTTTGTAAAATTACACAAAAGCCCCCAACTTTCACAAACTTACCAAACCAAGCCCAACATCTCAAAATACCAAAATTTAAAGACAAAATCCATAGAGAGGAGTAGGGTATCCCTACCTCGAAGTTTAAGCCACAAAGGAGATGAAGACTCGAAGATCAACTTGCTCCAAATCCAAACTTTTTCAGATTAAAACAAAGCTCTTAACGCCCTCTATCTTTTTAACAAAGGCCCTAGGCTAGATTCACACTCTAGGGAGATCAATTCTTAGAGAGAATGTAAGTTTAGAGAGAGAGGGTGTCGGATCTAGGTTTTGAAAGAAAAAGGGAGTGAAAAAGTGATGTTCAAAAACGCTACTGTCCGCTGATATAAAACACGCTCGCTCAAGCGAAGACTTGGTCGCTCGAGCGACCAGACACAGAAACGCTCGCTCGAGCCAAGAAGTTCTCGATCGAGCGAAGAAAAACCCAGACCGCTCGAGCGAAGGAAGCTCGCTCGAGCCAAGAAAGGCAACTCTCAGGTCCAGAACCAGACGCAACACTCGCTCGAGCGAAGCCACCCTGGCTCGACCCACCAGACACGAACCTCACTCTCGCTCGAGCGACCAACTCCTCGCTCGAGCGAAGGTCCAAAAATCTGGGCAGCAACACTAGGCTCCCAAACACAACCAACCTGAAACAAACCTGCCCAACACATCCTATAACTCAAATACGAAGTAAAAAGGATGCAACAAGATAATAAACAACTACCAACATCCACGGACACATATCCGGATCACTGTACAACAAGGGTAAACCCAGGATCGCTATAAAAAATGGATGTACTTGATGTTGAATTGAAAAGTGTTGTAAGTTGGTTCATAAGTGCCAACCATACATCAAATGCTATTGTTTTAGTTATTTCTCGTACTTGGTTTAGTATATCTCTACTTGGCATTGGCTCACCCTATATGGGACATCATTTTCAGATTTAGGTGATATGCCACCTCCAAGGACATAGCTTGGGAGGCTTAGAGGCTGAAGATCCCTTTTTTGTTGTTTACCTTTTTGTGTATTACATGTAAATTCAAGCCGATGGCTTAATGTGTATGAGTTAGTACTCTCTTTTTTTTTTTTTTTTTTTTTTGCAACCAAGTGTTGGCTTGGAAAGTTGTAAGCCCGTAAGACATTTACTTTTGTTGTCAACATGTAATACTTTTGTGATAAATACTTTGATAAATAGATGTACACTTTATTCTCTTGAATATATGGTCAATTTCTTATATCATGAATGTATGAATTATGGGTTTATTTTGAGGGCGTTACAGAGACAAAGATGAAGATATAGATTTTAGATGTAATAAATAACAAATTATTTAAGCATTTTATTATTTTCAAATAATTTATTTCTTCAAGTAAAATTCTATTTTAATTAGATGCAAGAATGACAAATTTAAATAGTTTATTATTCTCAAATATTTTTTTATCTTTCATTTCCCATCATCTAATTTTAATTTATTGTAACGTGATTAAATATTTTTCTTACTTTTATATTTATTTTTAAAAGTTTTATGAGGTATCATTTGGTAATTTTTATAAGTCAATTTTTTTTTATTATAAATATGAAATGTTATTATGCTTATTTTTCTTTTTAAAACACTACAAGAAAACTGGGTATATGAGACGGAACTATTTGCGACGGCACACTTGCCGTCTCAAAAAGTCACTTTTTGTGACGGCAGAAAATGCCGTCTCAAAAAAGCAGAGTATTTGCGACGGCACCATTTGCCGTCTCAAAAAAGCAGAGCATTTGCGACGGCACCATTTGCCGTCTCAAAAAATGAGAGTATTTGCGACGGCAAATGGTGCCGTCGGAAATGCTCTGCTTTTTTGAGACGGCAAATGGTGCCGTCGCAAATGCTCTGCTTTTTTGAGACGGCAAATGGTGCCGTCGCAAATGCTCTGCTTTTTTGAGACGGCAAATGGTGCCGTCGCAAATACTCTGCTTTTTTGAGACGGCATTTTCTGCCGTCACAAAAAAGTGGCTTTCGGGTTTTTTTTTTAGTGAATATTTTTAAAATTTTAAATATATTTTTTAGATGTACCTTACTTAGATGTATCTAAAAAATAAAAAATATATGAAAAAATATTTTTAAAAATTAATAAATACATAAAAATACAAAAAAAAAATGTATTGAATTATGATTTTTTTTTTTTGTATTTTTGGTATTTAGTGAATTTTTAAAAGATTTTGGTGATTGTGGTTTTGAGATAGCTTCATATATATACAGTCACAAAATGATTTGAATAAATTCAACGGTATTTTTCTGTCGCAAAAAAAATTAAAAAAAAACAATGTCGTCTTACTCTTTTGATATAACATTTCTCTTTTCATTCATTTTTTCATTTTCCTGTCTCTCTGTCTCTATCTCTCTCTCCTCTCTTTATCTCTTTTCATTCATTTCTCTCTATCTCTATCTCTCTCTCTTTCTATGTCTGCCTGTGTCTCTCTCTCTCTCATTTTCTCTCTGTGTCTCTCGCCTATCTCTCTTCTCTCTATCTCTCTCATCTGTTTTCTCTCTCTGTCTCTCTCGCTCATCTCTCTTATCTCTATCTCTCTTATTTCTTTTTTTTTCTCTCTCTCTTATCTTTCTATCTCTCTCTATCTCTCTCGCTCATTTCTCTTCTCCTTTTGTCTCTCTATTTTTCTGTGTCTCTCTCTCGCTCATCTCTTTTCGCTCTATTTCTCTCTTTTTTTGTCTATCTCTCGCTCATCTCTTGTTTCTCTCTCTTTTTCTATCTTTCTATCTCTCTCTTTTTTTCTCTCTCTATCTCTTTTTCTGTCTATCTCTCTCTCCCTGTCTCTCTCTCACTCATTACTCTTTTCTCTCTGTGTGTCTACTTGTCTATTTGTCTATTTCTCCCTCACTATGTTCGACTTGCTCACTCTCTTACTCATATCTTCTCTATTTATCGAGCTCCTTCTCGATTTATCGATCCACTACAAGAAAATACACTTTTGGCAACCACTTTGTCTATCTCTCTCTCGCTCATCACTCTATCTCTGTGTCTCTCTCTCTCTATCTCTCTTCTTTATCTGTCTCTCACGAAATTAAAATATTTTTAAAATATTTAAATATTTAAAATATTTAAAAAATTGATTTGAATTAAGTTTTGAACAGAGTTTTGAATTATCTGTCTTCTTTATTTATTGAGCTCCCTATCGATTTATCGATCCACTACAAGAAAATACACTTTTAGCGACCACTTTGTCTCTTTCTCGCTCATCACTCTGTCTCTCTATCTCTTTTCTCTATTCGTCTCTCACTCATCTTTCTCTCTCACTACCCATCTTCTCTACCACATTTACCACTACTGCAAATGCCATTCAACTACCACCACTCTTCTCTTTCTCTCTTTCACTCATCACTCTTATTTTTCTGTCTGTTTGTCTATCTATTTGTTTGTCTGTTTGTCTGTGTGTCTTTCGTTCATCTTTCTTCTCTCTATCTCTCTCATTTGCCTTCTCTCTATGTCTCCCTCGCTCATCTCTCTTCTCTCTATCTCTCTCATCTCTTTTCTCTCTCTGTCTCTCTCGCTCATCTCTTTTCTCTCTATCTCTCTATTTTTCTATTATCTTTATCGTTCATCTCTTTTCGCTTTCTTTCTATATGTCTCTCTCATCTCTTGTTTATCACTATTTTTCTATATGTCTCTCTCTATTGATTTCTCTCTCTGCCTCTCTATCTCTCTCTATATCTCTTTCTCTCTCTCTCGCTCATCACTCTGTCTTTCTCTCTCTTCTCTATCTGTCTCTCACTCATTTCTCTCTCTCACCACCCATCTTCTCTATCACCTTCACCACTACTGCAAACACCATTCCACCACCACCATTACTTCTACTGTAGCCACTTCACCTCTACGACTACCATTACTACTACTATCGCCACCACTCCACTACCACCACTACCACTACTTCTCTTTCACCCCTGCCACTCCATTTACACTACCACTACCACAACTTCACCACTAATCTGTTTCGCCATCACCATCACCGCCGCCACCACCATCATCTCTTATCCACCACCTTCACTACTGCTGCCGCTCCTTTTCCTCTACTACAAAAAATTAGTTCATGATTTTTAATAATAAAAAAAAATAGACCGCAGAAAAATATTTTTCATTGACTACAGAAAATTAACTTTTATTTTAGTGAAAATATTTTTCATTAAAATATATATGAAACAAATCAACTTTAATAACGGAAAAAAAATAAAAATTATTATTTATTTATTTTTATTATTTAAATATTTATTTATAATGAATTATTTTTTTTATTTTATTTTATTTTTTTTTCATCCCTCCCGCTCGGTTACCCTCATTTTTTCCACTCCCGCGCCCCCAAAATCCCCAATCTCTTTAGAACCAAATAAAACCCTAAATCTAATCGTCTCCCTCACATCACTCTCTCAGTCGCCTCTCTCTCTCTCACCCTCTCGTTTATATCTGCACCCATCACTCTCTCAGTCGCCTCTCTCTCTCTCTGTGTGTCTCTCACCCTCTCATTTATCTCTGCACCGATCTCGTTCATCTCTGCACCGATCACTCTCTTACTCTCTCGTTGCTCATCTCATCTTTGGTTTGTTCTTTGTGTTGCCGTAGCTACGGCGTCGAAACAAGCAGAACAACTCAGGCAAGATGGAAATACCTACTTCAAGAAAGATCGATTCGGCGCCGCCATTGATGCCTACACCGAGGTCTCTTTTTCTCTATCCATCTATCTCATCTTTCTATTTTATCAACCCTATTTCTCTATGTATATCAATTTGTAAATTCAATCTTTAAAAAAAAAAAAAAAATTGATGATTTTATTTATTTATTTATTTTTTAAAATTTTTAGTTTTATTGGTCTATGGTTTGTTCTTTGTGTTGCATAAATTTCTCATTTTTGTTTAGTTTATTTGATTTTTGTAGGCAATTACTTTGTGCCCTAATGTTCCTGTATATTGGACCAATCGCGCTTTATGTCATCGCAAGCGCAAGTATGTACGAACACAAACCCTCCTTGCAAATTCATTTTTTTACCACTTTAATCATTAACTTTTGTTTGTGTTATTCATAATCCTATTCATTGTTTTTTTGCTTTACGATTTGGGTGTTTTTTTTTTTTTGGTAGTGATTGGACAAAAGTTGAGGAGGATTGTAGAAGAGCCATTCAGCTTGATAACAATTCTGTCAAGGTTAGGGGTACTGAATTCACCCTAATCTCACTTGTTCCATTGCATTATTGTGGTCATTGGTTTTAGAGTTGTTGGTATTTTTCTGTCCTTTATTTGTGCAAACAAACAATATCTTACCAAATGAGAATATTTAACAAACGCGCTTGGTAATAACTTGGAGTTTATACTTGGATATTAGATGAGTAGCTAGGAAGGGTCCTTTTCTTAGGCCTTAAAGGGCCACAATTGGGCAATTTGTCAAAAGGCTGCTTTGCTTTTGTTAGGCAAGTAGAATAACTTGCCACATAATTATACAAAACATCACACACAAGCTTTTGTTCTAGGTGGACATCCTTTCCCCCTTCCAAAAAAAAAAAAAAAAAAAGAAATCGAAAGCTTAATACAGTTCAAAACACACTTACATATATGTATATATATGATGGATTTTTTAGTGGACATCATAGTGATATGTATTGAGATTGTTTTAGACTTGTAAACTCAGAAATGTTTTTTTATGGCACCTTTATGAAACACATGTGTCTCGTTTTACATTGTTTATTCATGGTTTTAAATTATGCTTTTTGTTAGTTGATGATGCTACTGAGATTTAATCTTTTGGTGCAAATATAATGAATTTATGGACTGTAAAATTTAAAAAATAGAGGAAGGAGTACAAAAGCACCTAATTATAATAGATAACATAATAAAATTCAGATTGCATTACATGTTGCAAGGGTCGATTGTCATTGGCAGTCAAGTTTGATGACCAGCTTGCCATTATAGATAGCTATGTCTCAAAGGCTATAATGCTGCGCCATAACTCACGGTAATCATCAGTCCAAATTATCAAAGGATTGTTCCCCAGTGACATGCTTTTCAAAAGTTCCTTGGGGAGGAAAGAACTAATTCTTCAACCTTCACAAAAGTTTTTGTGTAAACTCACTTACTGTTCTTGTTCTATATTTCATTTGAAAAGGTGCTTAACCTACAGGAACCATATTGTATAATTTACATAAGACAGATTCTTGAGAAATGTTACCATAACTAAATTTCAATTAGATTTAGAAAATAAGGGGTGGAGGTTGTTTGTCTATGACTTCTTGTGGATAGCTTTGTACCATTTTTTACTACTATTTTTTTGTGCAGCTTAGCTTTATTCATGCTTGTTTATCATTTCTCATTTCTCCCATAAATCACACCCGCTGTAATGACAAAACCCCATTTTATTGTCACCGCTAGAAATATAAAATTTGGCAATCTCTTCAATCAGGTGGTTTCCTTCGAAACTTTTATCAGTTCACGAATTAGATTTGAACATATTTTACAATGTGACATCTTAGCTGTAATTTATGATTTGTTACCTTGATTTGTAGTTCTTGTGGATTTTAACTATTTAGTGAGACTTCAAAGCCCCAATGTGCTCTATCTCTCTACACCAACAGACTAATAGGCAATGTGCAAGGTATTAAATCTTTCTTTATGCAAGGATCGTCAATGATGCTCTGTGGTATGGATCGGGTCTAGGTGTATGTGTAGCCTTACCTACGGATTTTGCTGGAGTGCAATGCCCCAATGTTGGTGGGGGATATTGTAGAAAATTCAGTAGAGCACCCAAGACCCTAGGCAAACCTAGGTGATTGTATTATTATTTTTCCTTTCATGTGCAAAATTTATATAATCGTTGCTCATGCATGAATTTACAACATATAGCATATATTTGATGAGATCACATTGTTAGTTTAGTGCCTTGGAGCTGAATGATACATGAAACTAAGTATACCTTAATCTATAATTGAATGATAATAATTGATGATGATGTGATAGTGAAATATTGGTGTTAACTTTGGTTTGTTCTTTGTGATGTTCAGGAGATAGTGATGTCACAGAAAATTTTGCCGAGGGGAAGATCTGATTCTAGAAGTAAGGAATTTGTAGCTTGATTTTTGAAATAGGCTCAAAATTGAGATCTTGTTGGAAATTTTTTATTTTTTTATTTTTTGTAAGAGCATTTAAATATCCAATGTGCTGATTGGTGAATTTTAGATTTTATTTTATTATTTTATTTTTTTTAGGATTTGGGTGAATTTTATAATTTAAATATGCTTTTATGAACATGTACAGTTTAATTATTCTTTGTAAAATATTGAATTTGATGGTTTGATCAATTTTTATTTTTATTTTTATTTTCTGTTATGATGTTTTTGTGAATGGAATGTAAATAATCAGCTCTTAGAGAGTGAGAGACGGCACCACCGTCGGAAAAAATAGAAATTTTTAATATTTTTATTAATTTTGTTATAGGTTTTACTTTTTGCGACGACATTATACTGTCGCAAAAAATAGAAATTTTATTATTTAAAATAAAAATTTTATTATTTTTTAATATTTTTTGCGACGGTATTACACTGTCGCAAAAATAAAAAATTTCATATTTTTTATACTTTTTGCGACGGCACCACACCGTCGCAAAAAAAGTGTTTTTTTTTAAAGAAAAAGACTATTAGCGACGGTATTTATTGCCGTCTCAAATAACATTTTTAGCGACGGTAAAATATGGCCGTCGCAAAAAAGTTTAGAAATTTTAAACGTTATTAGCGACTACATGGTGCCGTCGCAAAAAGGTAAAAATGCCGTCGCAAAACATTAGCGACGGCACTTACCGTCGCAAAAACTCTTTTGCAACCCCTGCAGTTGCGACCCCCCTCTTGCCGTCGCAAAAAGTTATTTTGCCGTCGCAAAAAGTATTAGCGACAGCATTAGGAGTATTAGCGACGGTATTTTACCGTCGCTAAAAGTCAATTTTTTTGTAGTGAAAAAATTAATACACAAATATGTTTACAAAACGAAAGAAAAATTCATGTTTCGTAAGTTGCTATGATATTGGGTGATACTAGGTAACATTGATGAAAGAGAAAAATTGAGAAAAAAATAGAGAGAATAGAACAAATAATGATGATAATAATAAATTATATGGTGTCGCAATTTTCTACAGTGACACTATCCAAAAACATAGTAGATAAATTATTGAACATTGACATTTAATTAATTGTCTTTTAAAATTTTAATATAAAATTAGTAGGTCCTACAATTTAGACAAATCATTATTATTTTAAAATATTATTTAGTGTGCTTGATTTTAATTTTTTTAAATTTAAATTTTTTATTTTTTTGTGTTTCTTTATTTTTAGTGAATATTTCTAAAATTTTAAGTATTTTTTTTTTATTTTTTAAATGCACCTTACTTAGATGTATTTAAACACTAATTATATTTGTAAACAAATATTTTAAAAAATTAATAAATATATTACCCAAAAGGCAATCCAAGAGAGGGTGAATTGGATTTCTATAAATAAAAATTAATAATACCCCGGTAAAAATAACTAGTACGACAAATGATTAACTGAGAATAAATTGATTAATAGCAATTAATGATTAATCACAATGAACAACTTTAACAGCGTAAGCAGCTAATCACAATAAATAGTTATATCAGTTAAGTAAAGAGATTAGGGAAGAAAAAACAAACAGATTTATAGTGATTCAGTTTCAACCAAGCCTATATCCACTCCTCAAGTTTCACTTGAGATTTTCACTATCTTCTAGCTTTACAAGAGTACTAGCAACCTCTTTACAAAATGGAGCAAACCTCTACAGATTTTACATAGACTTTCCAAGTCCTAAACCCTGCACTTTTTAGGTAATTCTCAATCACTCTCAAGGAATCAAGAACACTGAATATACCACACTCTTACAAGATTTAATGAAGGTGCTTTTGTTTTCAAAGAAAGCTACAAGGATAATTTCTTAAAGATGGATATAAAATGTTAAAGCTCTGTATGTGTATCAGTAAACCTCTTACAAGTAAATGAGCTCAAAGCTATAAGACTCAATGTATAATTTCTGAGAGAAAAATGAAAACCAGATAAAGAATTTCTCAAATGATCAGAGAGAATGAGATTGATGAAAGATCAGAAATATTTTCTTACTTGTGTTGTTGCTGTCATTCTTCAGCAGGAGCACTTCTATTTATTAAGGAGAAATTCATCGACCATTGTCTATTGCTTATGTTGAGAAGATTGAGTGAGATGGTTAAATCTACTCTACTCTACTCAAACTTGCATTTCCCATTCATGATTAGATGTTGAAAGATGGGCCTGATTAATGACAAGAACATTTGAAAAAGAGCCGTTACAATACAGAGTGGTCGTCCACCCAGATGAAGTTTTGTTCTTGGTGGTCGTCCGCTCGGACGTCCTCCCGGATGTCCGATCAAGTCCCGGTCATTAAGGATGACTGCCGCGGTTGCCGAGTATACTGCTGGTTTGACAACAGAAGCGAAGCAGAGCTAAAATTACCCACCGGTCATCCGCCCAATGTCCTCTCAAATGTCCACCCGGATGTCTCTGCAGAGAAGCAAAAGTTTACTGAAAATTGGCCTGACCAGTTAATCGCCTAGTCATCCGATCGGTCAACCGACGATCGACCGCCCCCTCAGTTGGCCGCTCTCCTTTTGCTGTAGCTTTGAGCTGCTGCTGTTACGTTGCTGCTTTGGGCTATTTTGCTGTCGTTTTTGGGTTGATTTGTTGTTATTTTTGGGCTGATTTATCATATGTTTAAGCTTCATTTTGAACTAAAAAAACAAAAAACAAAATTAGAGCATCAAATAATCAATTAATCTAAGATGATTTAAGGAACTTATATCAGGCAAGGTTGAATTTCATTTTGATCTTCAAAAATAACATTATTGATAGGATTGATTAATATGAATAATTTGAGATATGTCAATCAAAATTCTTTCAAATAATCAAAAACATAATCAAAACAAAAACAAATTATCAAAATCAAATATGTCTAACAAAATACATAAGAATACAAAAACTGTACTGAATTTTTGTATTTTTTTTATTTATATTTTTGGTAATTAGTAAATTTTTTAAAGATATTTTTACAATTATTATACTTTTTAAGTATATTTATGTTAGGTGTATCTAAAAAATTTAAAAAATTTCTTAGAATATTAAAAAAAAATTTAGTGAAAACAAAAAAAAAATATGAAAAATAAAAAATTTCAATTTTCTAAAAAGTGAATCCTGAAAATTCAAACCAAACAAACTAAATTTGTTGTCAGAGTATTAAATAATTTCTCCATAAGTGTTTGTCAATTTTAATACTTCTTTTAAAGTCTTAAGATTGATATTTAAACTCATTAAATTGGATCAGAATTATTTTTTAAAGTTTTTCTTAGATGGGTTGGATTTGGAAATGTTTCTTCCTGCTCGCCCTAGCATGATTATTAATATATGAGAGGGTAATTTTTGGTGAAAATTGGGCCAAGCCATGAGATGGATTTTGTGGCCCAAAGTACGAAGGACTGTGTAAAAGAGACTGTAATATTACTTCGGCCTAATAGGGACAAAGTTACTCCGGTCGAAAGAAGAAGAAGTTACTTCGGCTTACGAGTTATAAAGTACTTCGGTCCGGAAACAGTTTGGAGTTATACCGGTCCAGAATCGTGGGTTCGGTTTGAACGTACTATGGGTTGAACAGGAGAGAACCGAGGTAAGGAAGAATGAAGGGAGAACCGAACCAATGATAGTCCGGTTTAATCTGTGGCTCGGCATATCCAGGTTTATTTCGGTTGTATGGAAGTTCGGCCATGATGAAAATCATCCCACTTGGTTTAAGCAGTGGGGGGGGTGTAAAAGGATAAGCATTATCCTTTAGGAGTGTGAATCCTAGGAGGACTCTGCATGGAGAAATAAAAAGTCCTACTAGGATTGGGTCACTCAAAACCTATAAAAGCTCACAAACATCACCTTGGAGGAGGTGACAGCACACAACTTGCAATTTTGTTTCTTGAATACATTGAGCTTTGTCTATTTGTCAAGTTTTCTGACTTAGGCATCGGAGAGGTTTCCGGCACACACCTGCCGGCTAGCTCACGTTTGTGTTTTCAGGTGACAAAGTGACGTCGTACGAAGAAGCGAGGACATAGTCAACAGGATTATACGAGGAGAATTATTTCTTCCCCGTACAATTGGCGCCGTCTGTGGGAAGAACAGACAAGAACAAAAACCTCTTGATTAAGCTTCTCATTTTCTCAATCAATGGCACACATTGAGGAATTACCGCAGTCCGCCGTCGACGGGCTAACTCCAGATGGGGGCGCAAGGCGTGAAGGATTACCCTCTGTCCCTCCCATGGCGGACTTGGAACCCCAACGACATAGCTCCAGGAGGGATGGAAGGGGAAGACGAACTAACAGCCCCCGCCACTCTCATTCACAAAGTCCTGACAGACAAAGGAGGAGGATTGATCCTCAAGCTCTGGAAGACCGCGTGAAGGAACAAGATGAATTGATAAGAAAGATGGCGGCGGACATGGAGGCTTTGAAACGCCAGATGAAGAAAAAAGAAGTGGCGACAGGAGAGGGGCACAAACACAAGACGCCCCCTCGCCACTCAGAAAATCGTAGTAGGAATACTACACCCTCCCAAGGAGAGAGCAGAAGCCTCAGGACAGGCGACACTCATTCCTTATCTTCCAGAACTCGTCACTCCAGGTCTGAGAGGACGAGATCCGAAAGATCATACACTGAAGGAAGCACATATTGGCCTTCGCACTCACACCAAACCAGATCTAGACAGACAGAGCTGCCCAGGTCATCCGACTTACGAACCATGCTCGAAGAAAAAGCACGATGCAAGGAGGATGCCAGGGCGCGCGATCCACACAGAGTCTCTGCCTTACAACGGTTGGCTCCTCGGACGCATGGAAGCGTCGAGATTGGAATGCCAATACCGCGCCCAGCGTATGAACCAACGAACAAAGCCTTAGCAAGACTACAGACTTCGCCGTTTGTTCCAGCAATTGAAAACGCGCCCCTACCATCAGGCTTCCTTCAGCCGAAATTCACTACATATGAAGGGAAGACGGACCCGTATTCACACTTGAGCCACTTTCGCCAAGTCATGGCTGTGTACAGGCGAAACGAGGCCTTAATGTGTATACTCTTCCCGTTAAGCCTTGGCGACCTAGGCTTGACTTGGTTCGAAAAACTCCCAGAGGGCGGCATAGCCTCTTGGGCTCAATTGGCAGAAGCGTTCGTAACAAGGTTCCGAACAAACACTAAAACATCGGTGGAAATAGACCAGTTGCTCTCTATCGACATGGGTGAAAAAGAGACCCTCAGATCTTACAACAGTCGCTACTGGGAGACATTCAACCAGATTGGAGACTGCCCCACCAATCTAGCCATTGCGCAGTATAAAAGAGGCCTTCCAGTCGAAAACAGACTAAGGGACTCTATCACCATGACGCCACCCCTTACCATGGAAGCCCTAATGGAGAGAGTGCATCAGCACATCAGGGTAGAAGAGGATGGCGCACGTGCCAAAGCAAAATCAAGTGCGACCGCAGTACCAGAAAAGAAAACCTCAGCGAAGGTCAACACGGTAGACCGAAGTAACAAGAACGGACGTGGCAAACGAGATAGTGGAGAGGACCCAGACAAGAGATGGTTAAGAATCCGCACCGCCATAACTACGGTGTTCAAAAAACCAATATATCGGATCCTGAGCGAAATAAGAGATGAGCCTTTTGTCAAGTGGCCAGCCAAGCTGGGAGAAGCTCAGAAAGACTATGACGACAGATCACGGTGCACCTTCCACAAAGAAAAGGGGCACCGAACTGAGAATTGCACGCCACTATGACAACACTTGGAAGAACTGGTGGCAGC
The DNA here is from genome assembly GCF_055761805.1 of Camellia sinensis. Classification (NCBI taxonomy): domain Eukaryota; kingdom Viridiplantae; phylum Streptophyta; class Magnoliopsida; order Ericales; family Theaceae; genus Camellia; species Camellia sinensis. The sequence continues at coordinate 38,137,188 of NC_138961.1, read as the reverse complement.
AGGCCACTTGGACAAATATATTGAAGGAGGGACACAGCCAGCCCTCCAGGATCATAATAACCCCAATGGGATGCCGATCGACGCCCCACCACAAGGCATCATCAATGTAATACATGGAGTCTTTGAACCTGAGCATGTATGCGAGCTCAGGGGATCAATCAAGAAGGCTGAGCACTTTAGGGAAGTGTTAAGTGCCCAACCTGTCATCAAAAAGGGGAAGACAGAGGCAACAAATGTTATGCCCTTTTTGGATAAGGACTTGGATCGAATATACTATCCTCACAATGATGCTCTGGTGGTCACTCTCCGAGTCAAGGATTTTGACGTCAAGCGGATTCTGATTGACCAGGGTAGTTCATGTGGGATCATGTACTACGAAACATTCAAACAGTTGAAGCTGCAAGACAAAGACTTGGCGCCTGCAGTTTCTCCCCTAATTGGATTCAACTCCATGCCAGAATGGCCCGTCGGCAAAATAATTTTTCCGGTCAGAGTAGGAAGCGTAACAAAACAAGTGGAGTTCTGGGTATTGAAGGTCCCCTCCACTTACAACATCATCTTGGGCAGAACATGGCTGCATGCCATGCGTTCGGTAGCGTCATCATACCATCAGGTAATGCGGTTCCCCAACGACGCCGGTATAATTGAAGAAGTCTATGGAGATCAGATCATGTCAAAACAATGTTTCGCCACGGTGAATGGCAGCCGCGTTGCCAAAGGATATGTTCATTCGGTGGAAGAACCAGAAAGTAATGAACTATTCGCGGACGTCGGTAAAGAGGCTGATCAGAAAGCGGTGGAGGACTTGGTGGAGGTAAAAATAGATGAGAAGAACCCGGATAAGTTCTTCTTACTTGGCTCATCGTTGTCCAGCACTGAGAGATTAGAGGTCTTGGAATTCTTGACCTCTAACATCGAAGTGTTTGCCTGGACGCCCTACAACATGCCAGGTATTGATCCAAACTTCATCAGTCACCAACTCAATGTCCACCCATCCGCCAGACCAGTCATTCAACGCACACGCAGATCGACACTCCACCACGCCGAAATAGTGGCAGAAGAGGTAGGCAACCTGCTGGAGGCAGGAGCAATAAGAGAAGTGCACTATCCAAGATGGATCTCCAACACAGTCATAGTGCCAAAAAAGAATGGTAAATGGCGTGTCTGCGTCGACTACAAAATAGTCAACAAGGCGTGCCCAAAAGATAGCTTTCCTCTACCAAGGATAGATCAACTGGTGGACCTAACGGCAGGGCATAATCGACTTAGCTTTCTGGATGCATACAGAGGCTACCACTAGATCGCCATGCATGAACCAGACCGGGAGGTCACATCCTTCACAACACCAAGGGGATTATATTGCTACAAGGTTATGCCCTTTGGCCTAAAGAACGCAGGGGCGACATTCCAACGGATGGTCACCAAGATGTTTGAACCATTGTTAGGCAGAACAATGGAGGCTTACATCGACGACATGGTGGTCAAAAGCAAGGATGAGAATGACCATCTTAAAGACCTAGGCGAGATGTTCCAAATCTTGAAGAAACACAAGTTGCGCCTCAATGCGTCCAAATGCGCATTCGGAGTTGGATCTGGCAAATTCTTGGGCTTCCTTGTGACCAACCGGGGTATAGAAGCAGACCCCTCTCAGATTAAAGCAATCCAGGAGTTGGAGAGACCAAACTCAGTCAAAGAAGTGCAGCACCTCACTGGTATGGCGGCTGCGCTCAACCGGTTCATAAGCAGGTCATCAGACAGACTACGACCATTCTTCCAAGCTTTAAAAGCCAAGTTTGAGTGGGATGAAGAATGTGACCAAGCTCTGGAAACCTTGAAGGAGTACATGTCTTCCCCACCACTGCTTGTTACTCCAGTACCTGGTGAAGAACTCTTTTTGTACCTGGCAGTCTCTCAATACGCAGTTAGCGCAGTGTTGGTTCATGCGGAAGGAATACAACACTTGCCCATCTTTTATGTCAGCAAAACATTGTTGGGAGCCGAAACAAGGTACTTGCCCTTGGAAAAACTAGCATTAGCATTGTCACGCCCCACCTTTTATTACTCGGAGTCATTACCAAATTCTTTAACTTAATTCAATTTCAGAGATAACATGCGGAAATAAACTCATACATTCAATCCGTAGAAGTGATTAACAATACTCTCATTCGTATGCAAAGTAAATATTACATGAACTAACTTAATAAATTGCCCTTGGGCTTACATCATTAAAAATACAAGAAGAAGGGTGTAACCCTTTACAACAATGGCATTCCGCCAACATAACTGAGGCCCCGTGGCCAACGAATAAGAAGATCCAAAACTTGTAGTACACCCTGCTAAACACCTGAAAAAGATTCAACAACGTGAGATGAACATATAGTCCAGTAGGGAACTCAACATGCTCCTTAACAATAATAACATTACAGATAGCTATGATCATGAACACCCATTCTCATACTAGAATAATAATGTGACAGTTTATACAAAATATATATATGAATATATATATGAACTTTTCTTGAAAACAATCATTTAATTCACCGCTATAAGCGATTTCTCCTTCCTTTTTCCTTTCATTAACCCCCGTTCCCAATCTTTTATAACATTAACAACTACTTATAAACATAGATTCACTAAGCCCATTACTCTTCCATTTGCCACACATACAACAGATGTGCCTTTTCAAAACATATTTGGCATTTCAATGCAATTCCAATTATATCATAATTATTCATGCACACCTCTATAAAAAGAGAACAACTCAACTACATACAAAAAATCAATCAATGAGTCAACTCATCCCTCCAACACTGTAACAAATACAATCCACAATGTTTCCAGATACACTGAAACAATAACAAAACAACACTGCACTACTAGCTATATGCGTGCCAAAGATACACTTCTCACCACAATCTACCAGTTTACCAGGCGCTAGCTGGAAGGGTATGGTACCTTAGATTATCAGCGCGTCAGTTCTCCAGGCGCTAGCTGGAAGGGTATGATACCTCTGATTATAAGCGCCGAACACATAAGTGTGTGGAGTTCATCACCTATCTTCTCGCACACACTGGAGTACAACCCCTCTCTTCTCCTCAACCAGTATACAAATATAATGTAGTTCAGCATTTCATTACATATGATGTTCAATCAACAATGGTGTAATACATACACAACAATTCAACACAACCTTATCATCCTCCACCGATGACCAAAATATCCCGATGCATGCATATTATACATCTATTAACAGACCCAACTAACATGAGAGTACAAAACTCAGCAAAAACATGAACATGGTAGTTAAAGCTATACCCCACACAAGTGTGTTCAACACTCAAGATACAACATTACAATTCTCTTATACTTGTTTCAAAATACCTTTCCCATTTCACAAAATGAATTCCACTTCCTTTGTTTTCACAAAAAACATTCCTATGGACAAAAGCCATACTTCATTTAAATTCACTACATTCTTTTCAAAGCCATTACAAATTAATTATGCACATTAAGTCATAAACAATAAATTAGGGTCTTTCCTTCATCTTTCTCAATATTGACCAAAAAGGCCTAATTAACATCAACAAACAACAATAACCACAATTAAGACTCAAAATACCTAAGTATTTGCCCAAAGATCTAAACCCCTCAATTAATCTATTAAATCGAATAAGAAAATTTAGGGTTTCCTCTCCTTTCAACAACCACATGCTAATTAACACCCCAATTAGCCCAAATCATAACTAATGATAATAAACCCAAATTCAATAACCAACCCAAGGTTCAGTCCCATGATTTTCACAAGTCCAACATGATACAATTTTTATGCAATACAAAAACTACCACATGTCTATCTATAGACGAAGTATTGAAAAGAAACAAGGAGAATCCCTACCTCGAACAAAGAACACAAATGGAGAAGATGACCCAAAATCCAAGTGCTCCAAATCCACTATTTTTCAGATTAGAATGAAGCCCAAGCCGCCCTCTATCTTATTAACAAAGGACCCAGGATGGATTCACACTAGAAGTAGATGAAAACCTAGAAAGAAGATGAGTTTAGAGAGAGAGAAGTCGGACCTAGGGTTTGGAAACTAGAAGAGGATGAAAAGACTGATCAAAACCCGCTGCTGCCTATTTAAACTGGACAGTCTCGCTCGAGCGAAGACTTGGTCGCTCGAGCGACCAGACACAGGAAAGCCTCGCTCGAGCGAAGAAAAGCTCGCTCGAGCCAAAAACTCGATGCTTCAGGTCTGCAACCCAGAAGCTCGCTCGATCGAAGAAACTCTCGCTCGAGCGAAGAAACACTGCTCACAGGTCTATACTAGACGCAAACACTCGCTCGAGCGAATAAACCCTGGCTCGAGCCACCAGACACAAAACTCAACCCTCGCTCGAGCGACCAAACTCTCGCTCGAGCGACCAATCCAAATTCTGGACAGTAACCCCTGGTTTCAAAACCCAACCAAAACAAAACAAACCTGCCCAACACATCCGATAACTCAAAAGAGAAAAATAAAGGATGACAACCACAATTATACATTGAGAGAACCCAAGGAACCTAAGCCCGGATACAACAACCAAAAGGAAGAGACCGGGGTCGCTATAACCTCCCCCCCTTAAAGAATTTCGTCCCCGAAATTAAGGTACGCCAAAACACAAAGCCGACTGATCTCACAACACACCTTTAATCCACTCTTACCAGAGAAAAGACTAACCAAGGGAAACATTCCAAACGACAACACTTAGGTACGAAAACCTCAACAACCCAAACCTTTCCCCAAATAATGACCAACAACTGACTAGCACAACAAGCTAAGTCACTATTTAACAACATAATTCTCAACCATACGACCAAAGCAAATCTTTTGAGCAAGTTATAGGAAAACACTTTCTTGTTCAAGAGACATTTCTCAATGTACACATTCCAAAATAAATCTTTCATTTTCCATGCAAAACTCAACTGTTTTGTAAATATTTTTCACAAATACGGTGTTGTCCAAACACAAAAATCCTCCACAGTTTATTTGCCAAAAGATTCATTTGGAATTCCTCAAAACCTTTGAATTAAATCAATTTCTCAACAACGCCCTTAGATGGCCCAAACACTAGAAAAAAGTTTTGTTTTCCTATTCTTTCCAAAATAACATTATCAACAACCATCACACACACAGTGATGCCACAGCCAACACCGAACATAACATTTCTATAATGATAGTTAATAGAAATTACAACAATACTATCAACACATAAGGCATAAGAAATTCATGGTTTTGCAATTCTATTCCGCCTCTTTTACTTATCCAATTAAATAACATACACCCGGCTCAGAACCTGGCCAAACAATTAAATGAAATAGTAACTCATTTAAAACATTTTTCACTTCACAATAGATAAGCATATGAGCTATATCAATCTTTCAATAGATACACATTTTGGCGTTGTATCATCGGAGTCCGTCCCCTATCTCCTCCCAAACAATATACATACACATAATGTATATAAAAAAAAAAAATCCAATCATTCACAATGATAATTCAATACACATAATTGCTGTATTATAATAACTGTCATATTCAATGACTCAACCGGATGATTAATTTCAGTTTTCCCCTAATCAACACACAAAGTCTACAACAAACGAGGCTAATCTCATGGTGACCAATGTCAACCCAAAACCCGATACCAACGAGCTGACTAATCAACTCAATAAACTCCACACTCAGTAATCCACACAATGATGTGCCACTCAAACCATACCCAATAATTGATAACCAATCACAATACAAACACTACCCCTACACAACCGATGGGGTCACCACGGACTCACTGGATAGCAAGGCCCAAAACACGAACCAACATACAAGTACCATTCCTTCTAACTTGAGACACAAATCCCACATAACCTTGCCAATACCACGCAATTCTCTAAACCATCTCATCAATCACATCCACTCACAGATTCCCATTCTCAACCAATAAACTCCAAAAGTGAACAAGGCCCACAGGCCGTCACAAGACTAACTCAATATACAGTACCAAGCAAGCAACAATACTAGGATCATTGATCCCATCAACAACTTCTCAATATAAATACTAGAGGGTTCGAAATTCCATACATACTCCCCAATACATGAGGATTAAACAAACAATACTATGCATACATATGCGATACATAAACATAGTGCCTCAGCATCCAACAGTACACCAGTCAACAACAAAATCAATAAACATGATACACCATCGGCCATCATACAAAAAGTCCCTCTCCAGGGTAACACTGTAGGGCTAACTAATAAGTCGCCCCTCGCAAGGCTCCCGAAGCCTGGCCTGACCGTTTCTGGTACCGATACCGCCCCCGACCGGACGGGTACGACTGAGTCTGACTAGGTTTTGAAACACTCGTAGAATTTACGCGCAAAGGACAAAAACGTCGACCATGGTTCAGCTGACCGCAAACAAAACAACCACCAGACCCTCTACTCTGAGGCTGGTCTGGAACCTGAACCTCCCCGAAACCCCCAACAGAAGGGTCCGAAACCCCTGGTGAAGAAAAGGAACCAGCCCCAGACAGAGCATGTTTCCGCCTCCACCCCTTACTGAGCCTAGAGTGCTTAGGATCCGTAGAACTTACCGAGATGATCTCCTCCTCAACCCTATCATCACTTGCAACCATGGCCTCCACATGGGCCACTGCCTCGACTAGATTATAATAATCCTTCAAAAAGGATCCAGCTACCTTCTCCCGAATATCGAAACACAACCGCCGTTCAAACTCAAAACAACGACGCTCTTCTGTTGCCACCAACTCTGGAGCAAACCTCGACAAGCTAGCAAACCGCATCTCAAACTGCGCCACAGGAGTATCATCCTGACGCAACTCCAAAAACTGATCCCTCAACCTTTCCCGAGCAGAAGGAGGGAAATACTTGGCCCAAAAGGCCTCGGTAAAAGCAACCCACGTGCTACCTACATTATTTTTAGCATACTTCCACCAATAACTCGCATCACCCTTCAACTGAAAAGTCGCCAAAGAGACCCTCAACTCCTCATCTTCGACTCTGAGCATATCAAGAGTCTTGGTAATCTGTTCTAACCAACTCTCTGCCTCCAACGGTTTAGCCTCCCTCACAAACTCTGGTGGGCCGGAACGGAAAAACTCCTTAGTAAGTTTGAGAGCATGCCCGTTGCCGCCCTCAGTGCGAACTAGGGCATCTTGCACTGCTCTCGCAATCTCACGTGCTACATCCTCGCCGACAGCCGATGCTGCAACGACGGGTACTAAAGGAACTGATGTGCCCCTACCGACACTCCTACTATTCAACCGTCCTCTACTCCCTCGTGTAGACATCCTATAAAGCACAAAGTAAATTACACTTAGCGCAAAAAAAACTATAGCCTTCTCCGAGGCACACTCCACTACTGTTAAGTCACAAGACACACTTAGTCATAAAATTTACATCTCTACTGCATATTATCAACTAAACATGTAAACACATAATCGAATCAAGTCCACAAAGATAGCCACTCATCCCGGAACTCTCAAGGAACTCCTATCAGAAACCACGTTGATCAGGCGTGTTTCCAAAAGGACCTCAAAGCAAGTTCACCGGCTATGAATACTATCCAGGAGACTGAATCCCATGCTCACATAAATGCAACACATAAGTCCTAATTCTCATGGTATCTATATGCAACGTCCTCACTACACGTAGTAAACCCACTGTGGTAAAAACCACTTCCCACGAGCTCAAGGTATTCAAACCCGGCAGCTCTGATACCAAGTTGTCACGCCCCACCTTTTATTACTCGGAGTCATTACCAAATTCTTTAACTTAATTCAATTTCAGAGATAACATGCGGAAATAAACTCATACATTCAATCCGTAGAAGTGATTAACAATACTCTCATTCGTATGCAAAGTAAATATTACATGAACTAACTTAATAAATTGCCCTTGGGCTTACATCATTAAAAATACAAGAAAAAGGGTGTAACCCTTTACAACAATGGCATTCCGCCAACATAACTGAGGCCCCGTGGCCAACGAATAAGAAGATCCAAAACTTGTAGTACACCCTGCTAAACACCTGAAAAAGATTCAACAACGTGGGATGAACATATAGTCCAGTAGGGAACTCAACATGCTCCTTAACAATAATAACATTACAGATAGCTATGATCATGAACACCCATTCTCATACTAGAATAATAATGTGACAGTTTATACAAAATATATATATGAATATATATATGAACTTTTCTTGAAAACAATCATTTAATTCACCGCTATAAGCGATTTCTCCTTCCTTTTTCCTTTCATTAACCCCCGTTCCCAATCTTTTATAACATTAACAACTACTTATAAACATAGATTCACTAAGCCCATTACTCTTCCATTTGCCACACATACAACAGATGTGCCTTTTCAAAACATATTTGGCATTTCAATGCAATTCCAATTATATCATAATTATTCATGCACACCTCTATAAAAAGAGAACAACTCAACTACATACAAAAAATCAATCAATGAGTCAACTCATCCCTCCAACACTGTAACAAATACAATCCACAATGTTTCCAGATACACTGAAACAATAACAAAACAACACTGCACTACTAGCTATATGCGTGCCAAAGATACACTTCTCACCACAATCTACCAGTTTACCAGGCGCTAGCTGGAAGGGTATGGTACCTTAGATTATCAGCGCGTCAGTTCTCCAGGCGCTAGCTGGAAGGGTATGATACCTCTGATTATAAGCGCCGAACACATAAGTGTGTGGAGTTCATCACCTATCTTCTCGCACACACTGGAGTACAACCCCTCTCTTCTCCTCAACCAGTATACAAATATAATGTAGTTCAGCATTTCATTACATATGATGTTCAATCAACAATGGTGTAATACATACACAACAATTCAACACAACCTTATCATCCTCCACCGATGACCAAAATATCCCGATGCATGCATATTATACATCTATTAACAGACCCAACTAACATGAGAGTACAAAACTCAGCAAAAACATGAACATGGTAGTTAAAGCTATACCCCACACAAGTGTGTTCAACACTCAAGATACAACATTACAATTCTCTTATACTTGTTTCAAAATACCTTTCCCATTTCACAAAATGAATTCCACTTCCTTTGTTTTCACAAAAAACATTCCTATGGACAAAAGCCATACTTCATTTAAATTCACTACATTCTTTTCAAAGCCATTACAAATTAATTATGCACATTAAGTCATAAACAATAAATTAGGGTCTTTCCTTCATCTTTCTCAATATTGACCAAAAAGGCCTAATTAACATCAACAAACAACAATAACCACAATTAAGACTCAAAATACCTAAGTATTTGCCCAAAGATCTAAACCCCTCAATTAATCTATTAAATCGAATAAGAAAATTTAGGGTTTCCTCTCCTTTCAACAACCACATGCTAATTAACACCCCAATTAGCCCAAATCATAACTAATGATAATAAACCCAAATTCAATAACCAACCCAAGGTTCAGTCCCATGATTTTCACAAGTCCAACATGATACAATTTTTATGCAATACAAAAACTACCACATGTCTATCTATAGACGAAGTATTGAAAAGAAACAAGGAGAATCCCTACCTCGAACAAAGAACACAAATGGAGAAGATGACCCAAAATCCAAGTGCTCCAAATCCACTATTTTTCAGATTAGAATGAAGCCCAAGCCGCCCTCTATCTTATTAACAAAGGACCCAGGATGGATTCACACTAGAAGTAGATGAAAACCTAGAAAGAAGATGAGTTTAGAGAGAGAGAAGTCGGACCTAGGGTTTGGAAACTAGAAGAGGATGAAAAGACTGATCAAAACCCGCTGCTGCCTATTTAAACTGGACAGTCTCGCTCGAGCGAAGACTTGGTCGCTCGAGCGACCAGACACAGGAAAGCCTCGCTCGAGCGAAGAAAAGCTCGCTCGAGCCAAAAACTCGATGCTTCAGGTCTGCAACCCAGAAGCTCGCTCGATCGAAGAAACTCTCGCTCGAGCGAAGAAACACTGCTCACAGGTCTATACTAGACGCAAACACTCGCTCGAGCAAATAAACCCTGGCTCGAGCCACCAGACACAAAACTCAACCCTCGCTCGAGCGACCAAACTCTCGCTCGAGCGACCAATCCAAATTCTGGACAGTAACCCCTGGTTTCAAAACCCAACCAAAACAAAACAAACCTGCCCAACACATCCGATAACTCAAAAGAGAAAAATAAAGGATGACAACCACAATTATACATTGAGAGAACCCAAGGAACCTAAGCCCGGATACAACAACCAAAAGGAAGAGACCGGGGTCGCTATAAGCATTAATGATGGCATCTAGAAAATTGGCACACTACTTTCATGCCCACACCATAGTCGTCCTCACAGCTTTTCCACTAAAAGCTTTGTTTGAGAGGGCGAACTTTTCTGGGCGAATCTTAAAATGGGCAGTGGAGTTGGGGCAATTCGACATCAAGTTCCAACCCAGAACTGCAGTAAAGGCCCAGTCTTTGGCAGACTTCGTCGCAGAATTCACTCCGGGTAGTCATCATATCTGCCCAGTCGACTTAACTGACACGACCGAACTAGGGAAGGAAGTTGACGCCGGAATAGCGCACCCCCTAGCAGTTAGCACTCAGTCAGACTCCAAAGCAGACCAGACTAAAGACAGCAAGGAAGAAGCAAACCAAAACTCATCAACAGCCCAACCAGATGGCGAGGAACAGACAACAGGCATGGACCTTGAAGAAAACACCATTCTTGACCCCACGACATCATCTGACCCCTCCACTTGCTGGAAGTTATTCGTTGGAGAGATGTGGAAACTCTTTGTGGATGGAGCATCCAACCGGCATGGTGCAGGACTTGGCATAGTCCTCATCTCTCCAGACGGCCTGGTTGTAGAGCAAGCAATCAACCTTGGCTTCCCAGCATCCAACAATGAAGCGGAGTATGAGGCGCTTCTCGCAGGGCTCAAGTCAGCTTACTACATGAAGGCCACCGAACTAATGGTGTACAGTGACTCTCTACTGGTAGTAAACCAAATTTCTGGCGAATATGAAGCAAAGGATGACAGAATGGCCAAGTACCAAGAGCTGGTCAGAACAGAGATCAAGAAGTTTGATGTAGTAAGGATAGAACAAATTGGCAGGGAGGAAAACAGCCGAGCGGACGAACTAGCAGGCCTTGCCTCAATGGCAGATACATCTATCCCTCATCCATTACTCATCAACTTCTTACCAAGACCAAGCATAGAAGACCCTGAAGCAGAAGAAATATGTTGTGCAGAATTAGGCCCCTCTTGGATGGATCCCATCATCCTGTTCCTGAAAGACGGCATCCTACCAGAAGAGAAAAAAGAAGCCAACAGAATAAGAGCGAAGTCGCAGCGATTTTGGCTATCTCCATCTTTGGCATTATACAAGAAGTCATTCTCAGGACCTTACCTAAAATGCGTTCATCCCAGCAAAGTGGAAGCATTCTTGTTCGAAATACACGAAGGAGTGTGCGGAAGCCATCAAGGGGGAAGGTCGCTAGCTTACAGGGCCATTTCACAAGGTTATTGGTGGCCATATATGCAGGCAGACTCAGAGAAATATGTAAAGAAGTGTGAAAAATGCCAGAAATTCGCACATCAAATTCATCAACCAGCAAGAGAACTCCTACCATTGACTAGCCCATGGCCTTTCGCAATGTGGGGCTTGGACATCGTAGGACCACTTCCAACAGCGCCCGGCGGCAGGAAGTTCTTTCTCGCGGCAACAGACTACTTCACAAAGTGGGTGGAAGCAGAAGCATTAGCATCAATCAAAGAAAAAGATGTGAAGAAGTTCGTTTGGCAGAATATCATTACTCGGTTTGGCATACCAAAAGCCCTAATCTCAGACAATGGTACTCAGTTCGACGGCAGGATATTCAGAAGCTTTTGTGAAGAGTACAAGATAGAATTCTAGAATTCTACACCAGCATATCCACAAGCAAATGGGCAAGCAGAAGCATCAAACAAAGTCGTCTTGGATGGACTAAAGAAAAGGCTAGAAAAGGCAAAAGGCAAGTGGGCGGATGAACTTCCTCATGTTTTATGGGCTTACCGCACCATACCTCGGCGATCAACAGGAGAAACGCCATTCTCCTTAGCCTACGGAATGGAAGCAGTAATCCCACTGGAAGTTGGCCTCCCCACAATTCGAAGCGAAAATTTTGATCCAGACTTGAATGGAGATGCCATAACATTGGAACTTGACCTTGCAGAAGAAAGAAGAGAAAGTGCACTAGTTCACATCGCCGCATACCAACGAGAGTTGATCAGAAAATACAACAAAAAAGTGCATCCAAGACAATTCAAGATAGGCGATTGGGTACTGCGCAAAGTAATGGGAAACACCTTGATCTCAGGAGATGGAAAGTTAGGGCCAAACTGGGAAGGTCCTTACAAGGTGGTTGGGTTAGCAGGCAAAGGGGCATACCACCTAGAAGACAAAGATGGCAAGGCAATCCCTAGGCCATGGAATACGGCCAATCTTAAGTTATTTTACTTTTAGCTTTTCTTTTTCAAACATATGTAATTTTTTCTTTCTTCAATAAAACAAGCAATTCTTTTTAGCACAAGTTGTCCTTTGTAAAAGTTAGCTTTAGTAAAGATTAGGTATATTGCAAGCATTCTATTCTAAGTTAGCTGGAAAAACTAACTTAGAGGTTGGCTGGATTAAACCAACACCCTTCCTAAGCCCAGGATAAGGATCCAGGCTGCAGGACGTTTTGGTCGGAATAACCAAACATTGTTCTAAGTTAGCTGGAAAAACTAACTTAGAGGTTGGCTGGAATGAACCAACTCTTGTTACTCTTCAGCCGAAGTAAGGGTATGGCTGAAGAGTGGTTGGCTGGAATAAACCAACTCTTTTTACTCTCCAGCCGAAGTAAGGGAATGGCTGAAGAATGGTTGGCTGGAATAAACCAACACTTGTTACTCTTCAGCCGAAGTAAGGGTATGGCTGAAGAATGGTTGGCTGGAATAAACCAACACTTGTTACTCTTCAGCCAAAGTAAGGGTATGGCTGAAGAATGGTTGGCTGGAATAAACCAACACTTGTTACTCTTCAGCCGAAGTAAGGGTATGGCTGAAGAGTGGTTGGCTGGAATAAACCAACACTTGTTACTCTTTAGCCGAAGTAAGAGTATGGCTGAAGAGTGGTTGGCTGGAATAAACCAACACTTGTTACTCTTCAGCCGAAGTGAGGGAATGGCTGAAGAGTGGTTGGCTGGAATAAACCAACTCTTTTTACTCTCCAGCTGAAGTAAGGGTATGGCTGAAGAGTGGTTGGCTGGAAAAAACCAACACTTGTTACCCTTCAGCCGAAGTAAGAGTACAGCTGAAGAATGGTTGGCTGGAATAATGGTTGGCTGGAATAAACCAACACTTGTTACCCTTCAGCCGAAGTAAGGGTATGGCTGAAGAATGGTTGGCTGGAATAAACCAACACTTGTTACCCTTCAGCCGAAGTAAGGGTACGGCTGAAAAATGGTTGACTAGAATAAAACCAACTCTTATTACTCTTCAGCCAAAGTAAGGGTATGACTGAAGAAGTGGTTGGCTGGATTAACCAAAAATCTGTGTACTCCTCAGCCGCAGTAATTATGTCGGCTAAGGAGTGGTTGGCTGGTAAGCATAGTTTAACAAGTAAAAACCGAAATAGAAGTTGGAGTATTAGAAGGCATTACGAAGTACAGGCATACATATCAGAACCGGAATAAGAGTCCAACAAAATTTTCATTCATTGAAAAGCAAGTACAAGAGGAACATAGCCCGGTTACAAAGAAAAGGTAACAAAAAAGGAGAAAAAATCAGGAAAAAAGTTCTTCAATTTCGGCGTCAAAAGCCGCATCACCATCAACTTGAAGACCGGTTTCAAGAGGAAGTTCGCTCTCGGTTGCCAGGATGGTTTCGGTTGGAACCACGGTGTCACTTGGCTGTTCAATAGGTAGGTCCTCTACCATGGGCTCCAACCGAAGTGATGGGTCTGCACTAACAACCGGAATGTCTTCAGATGCAGAGGAGTCATCAGAATCTGAGTCTTCCAGAAACTCTTGTTGCAAGGCATCCGCATACTCCGCAAGGGACTTCGGTATAAAGTAAGCTGGAGGGTTGAAGACCTCGGTCTGTTGATCATGACCGAGCTTCTCAACAGGCGCCCTCTAGCCGCACTTGAAGAACAGCTCCTTGGCAGCGTCGCACTGTTTGACATAAGCGTCTTCTGCCTTCTTGTAACCCTGCTTGTACCCCTGCTTTTCGGCTCCCTCCGCGCTCTTTTTTAGTTGAGTTATTTCGGTGTCTTTTCTCTTCTCAAGCTTCACCAACTCCCGCAGATACTTGTCTTTCATAGCGATGGCGGCTTTCTGCTTCTCCGCTTCAGCCGAATTAACCAGATCGGCAAGTCGGCCGTTCTTTGCTTGCATCTCGGCCATTTTCTTTTCAGCTTCTTCTAGCTCGGCCACCTTTGCCTCGGCTTCCGCCATTGCCTGCCTTGTGGTTTTTCTAAGCTCTTGGACCTTCTTGTACGTAATGTTATTTTTTTGTAAGGCCTGACGAAACAAAGACATCTCTTGAGCCGAAGTAAAAGTTTGGAAAAATCAGACAGAAAAAGCGGACAGAGCTACTTACCAAAATCATGGACTTCGATGTAGACCGGATTGACTTCATTTCGGTGTTTAATTGCTTTAGGTGGTGCTCCATGTCCTTGGGGAGGCACACACATTTGGCCAGATTAAAGGCCAATTGATGATCCTTTTCAGCAACAACCGAATCATAAGCTTTGATGTCTCGATCGTTGAAGGTTAGCTTCGGAGCCCATTTTGCAGATTCTGCTCGGTCAGTTCGCTCCGGTTGAAGAGTAAGTTGAGGACTTTGGGGGATGGATTCAACCTCATCAACAAGTTGTTGTTCGGTCGATGCAGATCGGGCGCGTTTAGAAGGGCGAGATGAAGAGGGCTGCTGAGAAGGGAGGGCCACAACGGCAGGCTGCGTTTGTACGGATGGTTCTACTTCGGCCCTGGTTGTGGCGGTCAGAAGGGCCCTAACTCTGCTTTTCTTTGCCATTTCTTCTTCAGCGGTTAGTGGGACAAGTCGTATTTCGGGCAAGGTTGGGTCCGGTTCAGGTGCTTCTTCAAGAAGGAAATCGATCACTCGGGCTTTTCGACGACCGCTATATCTATAGGTCGGCTCAAAGTTTAGAAGCTTTGACCAACTTCTTTCTTTAATCCGTAGTGCGGCTCGAAGTGTGTTCAGATTTGGATAACTATAATGGGAAGCAAGATGAGCTGAGTCTGCAAAAAAGATTTAAACTGTCAGACCGGTTGTGAAATCTGAAACCGAAGTAATAGAAAATACATAAAACCAAAGTAAAGTCTACCAGGTTTTCCTTTCTTCCAGTTTATACTTCGGCCTGGGATTTGGGCTTGCTGATCTTCAAAATTGCCCGATACCCAGAAAAAGTCATCATCATTGACGTCCTTATCCGGCGTATCTTGTATTATCTTTTCTCCACGGCGGCGTATCCTAAGGTAATAAACCCAGCCATCTTCTTTGGAATCAATGGCGTACTGGTGGAAGATTTCGGCAAAAACCGAGGTTCAGGCCTGCTTGGCGGTTTAGCTCGGCTATACCCATTATTATTCGGTATGTATTGGTGGATAGCTGGGTTGGGCATAGCCTGGTTTGCCTAAGAAATTCACAAATTAAAGGCTGGACAGGGAACCTTAGTCCGGTCTCTATTATTGAAAGCAGGGTAAAGGGTACAAAGCCTGCCTCACCCCAGGGTATGATATCCTTCTTGGCTAGGGTAAGGTGTACATCGTCTGGAATGCCATAATCCCTTCGGAATTCGGCCATGCCACCAGGGGTCTCTACCAAATACCTATACTTACCCATCTGATGTATAAATTACGAATAAATTATATCGGTGCAAAAATCGTGCTCAGTAGCTCGGTTGAGCGCACGCAGGAGTGCCTGAGTAACCTAAGTCTGCAAAGTAGAAAACAAAGGGGTTAAGCACAGATCATTCGACCGTGCTACAAATTAAAAGCAAGGTATACGAGTCCTACTCCGGCCTAATGGACTGGTTCTACCTCGGTTCATCAAAAGGTTTGGTAGCTCGGTTTGAGCAGGTTACTTGTTAGACCGGTTCATCGTCTAGGGGCAGCTTTCTAAGTTCGGTCTAACAAACTCAGAAAGCTGGTTTAGCCCCAAAAGGCCTAAATCGGTTGAAGTATGAATAAAAGTTACTTCGGTTGAGCCTTTAGGGGCAGCTTTCTGAGTCCGGTTAAGAAACTAAGAAAGCTGGCTTAGCCCCAAAAGCTTAGTTCGGTTGAAAACCGAGGCTCTTAGTTTAGTATGTTCAAACCTCGGTGATCTTATTTCGGCTAAAGTGAATCAAGAGTTGATGATTCATTGAAAACTTTTGATTCATTCAAGTTCTAGTTCGGTTATTGACTACAATGATCTACATATATAAGACAAACAGTATCCTAGTTCGGTCGCTACATTCACTACAACAAGTTGGGTCTTGAATGACGAATTTTTTTTGTCTCCAAAGAGCTAATTTCGTCACTATAGATATTTGTGAGGAAATATTTTCGTCACCGGTTTCGTCATTGAATGTTTGTCACTAAAAACCAACGTGACGAAAAATAATTTCGTCACCAATGAAATTACTTCAGTGACGAAATTTTTTGTCACCAATAAAACAACGTTTTGTCGCAAAAAATTCTCATTTTCGTCACCAAATAGTTATTCAGTGCCATATTTATGATTTTAGTTGACGAATAAATTTGTCACGCATTTTGATCATTGATGAGAAAATAATTTTGTCACAATAAGATGTAAAGGTGACGAAATTTTTCATCTTCAAAAGTCATAATTTTTTGTCACCAATAAAACAAAATTTTGTCACCAAAAATTCTCATTTTCGTCACCAAATAGTTGTTCAGTACCATATTTATAACTTTAGTTGACGAATAAATTTGTCGCGCATGTTGATCATTGATGAGGAAATAATTGTCACAATAAGATGTAAAGGTGACGAAATTTTTTGTCTTCAAAAGTCATATATGGGTAACGAAATATATTTCGTCACAAATATATATACACGTGACAAAATTTTTAGTCACCAAACAACAAAATAAATAAAAACTTTCATATATAAACTGCAGTAAATTTTGTCACAAAAAAAGTTTATTAGTGACGAATAATCACTTTGTCATAATAACAAGTACAAATGACGAAAAAGTTCGTCACTAAAGTTGTTCTATATTTTATATTCAATTTAAGTTATTATTTCACAAATATCCCTGCTCAGATCCCAATAGCCTTTTAATTGTACTAAGAAATCCACTAGCTATTATACACCACTCCACACAAAAATTCACTAAACCATTATATTATAAATCAAAATGTATCCATCAAACAACTTTAATAATAATCCATTATGTAAAACAAAAAAATCATCAAAGCAAATCCCAAAATAAACTAATGTGGAGTCCACAAAAAAAATCAACACTCAATCTTGATTTGCAACTACAACTAAGTATCAGCTCAGGAAATAAATAAATAATTCAACACTTGATCTTGATTTGCAAATATGCTTCCAAACATCATCAAAAACCAATCTGCAAAGAAAATAAATAAGGAAGACATTAATATATTATTAACTACATCTAAAATCATATTTAAATAATTTTATTTTATAAACCAATTTAATAGAAATGCATATAACAATCCAAAACTTCAAAGAGTTGAAGTAATCCTTAATGATAAGCAACACAGATAACAGAAGATGACAAAAGATTGCAAGAATATCATGTATCACTAGCACTAATGCCAACAAGAACCAAAGAGAATCACATGACGTGTTCACAAACTAATCAATCCATAGTTTTTATGTTTAATTATTCCAAGATCCCCTAAACTATTAGTGAGAACTAGATCAACAGATGATGAGGATTAAGATGGTATAATGTCGTCAAAGCCTCTAGGCTTGTATGCCATGGAGGAACAGCTGATGAATTGAAACTATTGTTGCTCATGTCCTTGCATACCATCATCTTATGGTCAGAAAACGCAAATAGATTTCACATGCATTGCTAACAAAATTGAATATCGAAGGAAATTGCAACAACTTACAGAGAGTTGAGAAAGTTCATCCCTGTGAGATTAGGCAAGGGTCCATTTAAATTATTGTTCGACAAGTACCTGAAAAGGCATAACCAAAACACTTTCTTAATGACACAACTTGAATTCTACATGAAGTTGGAAAATTTTCTGTGTGTGTACTTACAGCTCCCTGACACTTGTAAGGTTGTTGAGGTTTGAAGGAACAGGCCCATTTAATGAATTCCAATTGAAGCATCTGTTTGCAAGGCAAAAGTTTCAATCCAAAACAAGAAACCAAATTTGTTACTATAGGAACATGAAAGCCAATCACAGAATGGTTTCTGTAATAATCCATTAAGTATAACAAAAAAAAGAACTATCATAGCAAATCCCAAAATGAATTAACGTGGAGTCCACACAAAAAATTAACACTAGATCTTGGTTTACAACTAGAACTAAATATCAGTTCAGAAAGAAAAGAAAAAAAATTTAACACTTGATCTTGATTTGCAAGTGTACCTCCAAACGTCGTTAAAAACTAATCTACAAAGAAAATAAACAAGGAAAACATAAATATATTAGCAATTACATCTAAACTCATATTTAAATAATTTATTTTATAAACCAATTTAGTAGAAATGCATATAAAAATCCGAAACTTCAAAGAGTTGAAGTGATCCTTGATGATAAGCAACATGGATAACAAATTTGAAAACAAAAGATTGCAAGAATAAAAACAAACTTCATGTTAGGAACAAGGGACAAGAAAGCAATTACTAACAATTAACAATAGACAACTTAAATTAGTACTGAAAAAAATCACTGTAAATAAATTAATCCTTCAGGGCAAGAGCTGTGTAGGTGTTATATGAGAGGAGGGAGAGGAATGATATAGGACAGACCATGGGACAAGAAAGGGAAGAAGAAAGGAAAGAAAAACGAAAAGAAAAGAAAAAGAAGAAAAAAACTAGAGAGACAAAGTTGGTAGTGATGTCATAGACAAGGAAGTTTGACAAAAAATTAAGGGTAATATTGATTTGGTGGTTTGATAATGTGACTTTGATTTCAATTATCTTGCAAGACTTGTGGTCATTTGTTGTTGCTTTATTGATTTGGTGGTTTGATTATGTGACTTTGATTTCCCTCGACATGCACTCAATTAATTTCCCATGGCTGTTTGTGTAAGTTACTATATGTCAACTCTTGCTTCTCTTTTCTCAGGTTACATATATTCCAACAGTAGCAGATTGGCACAAAGGCTCATATTTGGCAATATGAAAGAAAATACTTGTGTGGATTTTTCGATACCATAGTGGGGGTATATTACACACTCCTTGAATGCATTTCTTTGTTTTAAAAAGCTATTATATTACTATTTCATTCTAGGTAAATCATCATTCACTACTATTATGTGCAGGAACAAGAAAGAAACAAGCAGTTAGGTTGAAATATCAAAATTTGTGGGAGTAGATAGGCCATCAGAGATCTTATTTGCGACTAATGTCTATCAAGAAGCTATAGGTGCCAAGGCAGTAGGTAAGATGCTTAACTTTTGATCTTTCAGAAAGGTTTAAATGATGCAAACCATTGATTAGGCAGAATGTTAGGAGAAGAAGACTTGATGACAGAAAAAAAAAAGCTTTAGATCGAGTGATCATAGGGTGAGTGTTGGTAGGAGGAGGTGAAGGCTGGAAAGGAAGTTGTATAGAAATGGACTATATAGGTATAGAAAGATTAGGGGAGACAACAAGATCAGATGGTCTGAAGAAGTAGGTTGCAGAGGGATAGAAGTAGCTAGAAAAAATGGACTAGGCTGTAGCAAAAGGGAACTAGGTTGTGGAACGGCAGCACTAGACTGTAGAGTTGGAGGCATAGAAGGAGACCTAGGAATTGCAGAATTGAGCTGTAGAGTTGGAGGCTGCAGGGCAGCATACCTGGGCTGTAGGACAACAGAACTGGGTTGCTGGACCAAAAAAATAGGGTGCAGAGCAGCAAAACCTGGGTGAGCAGTAGAACTAGGCTGTTTAGAAGTATGTCTAAGCAGTAAGGATCAAGATTTGCATATTTATTTTAATAGTAAGTTGGTTCTATTTTTTTTTTAAATCTATTGTAATGTATCTATGTATTCTTGCAGTTCATAGGATTTCTCGAGCCATACATGGAGGATGGCCACTCAAAGTGATGAGTACTGGTGGTGCTATCTATGGTTGATATGGTTCTTCCAATCCAAAGTGAGACCAATGTTAGTCAAACATATATAAGAGTGATATGTATGGGCCACCTCAACCATAAAGTAAATGGTGGTTTTCGGGTATAGTATATTTATATATGGATAAGTACTTTCAAAAGCTAAGTGAATCAGAAAAGAATCCAAATGTGGCAGTTTCTGTTATATCTCTATTAATTTGACTACAAGTCATCAAAAGGTTGAAGATTTTGTTTTATTTTTAATAGGAATGTTGTATCATCAGAATTTGGCAATTAATTGAATGAATTCAGATTGATTAACTGAACTCTCTCAGCTAGCTTTTTACAAGTTACTTTTATCCTTGCTAAGGTGTTCTTATTGATTCCTAAGCATTTCCATGGCTATTTCATGATTATGCCCTTCAAATGCCTATTTTCAAACCTATGGTGTTATGTTTTACAATGGAAAGACCTTAAACCCTGTTGCCCCTGCTTCGAGTCAAGCTAAAAGCATCAAACAATGGAAGTGATCCATCTTTTGAAAATTAATCATTTTTACAAGCTAATCTAAATTACCCAAAACCATATGGTGCAATCTAAGGAGGAAAAAAGAAAATTTCATGGTGATAACTCATGAAATTGAATAACATTATAATTTCCTTGAAGTCTACTGCCCACATAGTCAAATTTTAGGGGAGAGAGAGAGAGAGAGAGAGAGACTATACGCAAAACAGAACTCCAAAAACATGTAAGAGACAATGTATGTGTGTGTGAGAGAGAGAGAGACATACAATCGGAGTGTCCTTGATGCAGAGGTGAGGCAAAGGGTCATTGGTGCCAACTTGCACAGGGGAGAGAGGAGCACCCAAAACACCGAGCAAGAGTCTCAGATCAGACCGCTTGTAAGCATTCGAAGCCATTAATGGAGTCCTCGAAAGCTGCCCCTTCATCCACTGCCCTAACCCTAAGCTGCGCTTCGAATCCCTGATTTTGCCACCATTCGGATCCGAACCCTCCATGACGGGCCTTAAGCTTCCGGATCTCCCGATCTAAGGCTCCGATTAGCCACGTGGTGGTGGCGGTGGTGCTTCCTCCGTCGGAGCAGACCCGACATTGGCGACCTGGTTCGCACAGGACTCTTGGCTCGCGATCTCGCTGACGATAAGCCTCGCACAACTTCTTCTTTCAAAGCAGAAAAGAATCCCTCTTTTCTCTCCATTTTTAAAGTCTGAGATTTTTTTTACAGAAAAAAAATCGTTCTCTATAGAGAAGAAGAAGAAGAAGAGGAATGTGAGTGAACTCTCTTCATAGACGAATTTTCTCTCAGATGATCGAAGCGAGGTAGTCATTTTTAGGCAGGGTTTTGAAAATGAATAAAAGAAAGATAAGAAACAGAGGCAGAATGAGACAGTGATAGAGAACAGAGACAATAAACTCACATTGGAATAAGGCAATCGAAAGAACCGAAAGAATACAACGGCGGAAGGCCGCAACAACAATGGAGGAGGGTTTGCCTGTGCGATTGAGAAAGAGACCTACAGGAAACCGTATCGCTACTGTGAGAAGGGAAGAGAGAGAGAGAGAGGGGGAGTTGGGAGCTAGAGGGTTTACACTGATATGTTTATTTATTTATGTTATAAAGATTTGGGGTTTTTTTTTCTGTTTTTTTTTTTTCAATTTTTTTTTTAATTTTTAAAACACATCAAAACGAAGTAGTTGCGTAATCTTCAAAAGTGGCTGACTTTCAGCAACACAAATTTATTTTGTCGCTAAAAGAAAAGCTTTTTGCCAATGCATGGTCATTGTTGCCAATACAAGGAGACTAACAGCGACACATAATGTGTCGCCAAAACTATAAAATCCTCGCTAAAACTAATTCGCTTTTGTCGCACATCCTGGTTTTTGGCACCAAGTGAATGGTTTGGACTTTTAGCAATGGATGGAAATGATGTCGCTAAAGGCTAACCTTTACCAACGAAATTGATCCTTGTGTTGCAAAAAATATGGCTTTTACTACGAAAAAATGACCTTGTCACCAAAATTGCATTTTCTTATAGTGATGGGACACTGTGTGTCTTAGTAGTTTTCAAAATTAGGGAAACCAATGAAATTAGTTTTGAAAATTAGAAAAAATAAAGATTGAAAAACAGAGAAATTGAGTGAGACAGAGAGGGCCCATACCTGAAAAGAGAAAAATAGAAACAATCGAATAAGCGACGCCGACAGCGTTGACGATTGCTCGGAAGAGAACGTGGGTGACGTTGGTAGCAGCACTGAAAGAGGAGAATGGGGTGATGTTGGTGGCAGCACTAAAGGAGGAGAACAAGCTAAAAGAGGAGAATGGGGGATTGAAGGCAGAGAACGTGTGTTTTGCAAGAAAGGAATGAGAGGAAAACTGAAGCACCAAAAAAAAAAAAAGGTAGGGGAATTGGTAGGGTTTTTTTTTTTTTTTTTTTCATTACCACCAATATCACAAAGTTCTCCCTCCAAAATTGGTAATAAAATAATTTTCTCCCCAAAAATTTTAAAATGTTAAAATTATTGACGACAAAAAATATATTCTTCATCAAATAGTTTCAAAATATTTAAAATCAAAATTTTCAAAAAAATAAAATAAAATTATTGGTGACGAAAATATATTCCTCACTAATAATTTTATAATTGGTGACAAATTTTTTTCTCACCAAAAGCGTCAAAATTTTGGCACCACCCAAAAAAATTAGAGGGAAAACCTTTGGTGACGAAATTTAATTTTTTCTCACCTAAAAAAAAAGTATTTATTGACGAAAATAAATTTCGTCACCTATTATTTTTACTTTTTTATTATATGTGACAAAATTTTATAATTCGTCACGGATTATTTATATTTAGTGACGAAATTTATTTTTTTCACTACTTTTCGTCACATAGATTACTTAGAGAGCTAATTAACTTGTGCTTTGGTTTGAGAGAGAGAGAAAGAGGAGAGAGGAAAACTAATAAACAAAAAAAATGGGGGGAAGAAAAAGTTAGTAGTCTCTTTTTTTCCATTACAGCCCAATATGTCAAAATTTTCCCTCCAAAATTAATGACAAAATAATTTCCTCACTAAAAAGTCTCAAAATATTAAAAATTATTAGTAACAAAAATATATTTCTCACCAAATGGTCTTAAAATGTTTAAAATCAAGTTTCTCAAAATATATATATATATATATATATAATTATTGGTGACAAAAATGTATTCCTCACTAATAATTTTATAATTTGTGACAAATTTTTTTCTCACCAAAAGTCTCAAAATTTTGGCGCCATCAAAAAAAATTAGCAGGAAAACCTTTGGTGATGAAACTTAATTTTTTCTCACCTAAAAAGAAGTATTTGTTGACGAAAATAAATTTCGTCGTCTATTATTTTTATTTTTTTATTATATGTGACAAAATTTTATAATTCGTCACGAATTATTCTTATTTAGTGACGAAATTTATTTTCTTCACTATTTTTTGTCACCATAGGTTACTTTTGTTGTAGTGATTATTTTGGATCTAGGACTAGTTTTCTACAGAAGTTCATACGCACATGAGTTTTGCTATTGTTTTTTTCATAGAAGTACAGAAGCAAAGCAGAAAGGAAAGAACATGTTTTGCAAAAATACGGTGAACAAAATACGTATTACAGATACGAAAGCAAAATAAAGGGAGCAAAATGAGTTTACTTACCAGGTTGAAGAAGAGGGATCTGAAGATGGGAAAGTGGCAGCAAAATCAGTCTTCAGAAGCAACGGAAGAACAGCAAAGGCACAGAGAGAGAAGATGAAGAATAGAAGGTGAATGATTCAAGAATGGAAAGGTTATTTTGTGAAAGGGGAGAGAGAAAAAGCGGCAAAAAAGGGCGGGACTGTTCAAAAATTTCGAAGCACGAAGGCGGCGTGGTGACAGCTCACAGCCTATCAGAACCTGCCACGTGTCATTGGAAAGTGAAGCGTTACAATCAGTGATTGAAGAGACGTTTTTACCGGACAAAACAGAGCCCGGAGTAAAAATTAGCTCGGCCTGAAAGGCTTAGGAGTTTTTTAGCTCGGCTGGAGACGCTAAAAGGTTTTTAGCTCGGTTGGAAAAGCTTAAAAAACTCCAGCTCGGCTAGTAGACTGGTAATCCCAATCATGCTGTGCAGATGGAATTAAGGGGCAATTGAGAGGGTAATTTTTGGTGAAAATTGGGCCAAGCTATGAGATGGATTTTGTGGCCCAATGTACGAAGGACTGTGTAAAAGAGACTGTAATATTACTTCGGCCCAATAGGGACAAAGTTACTCCGGTCGAAAGAAGAAGAAGTTACTTCGGCTTACGAGTTATAAAGTACTTCGGTCCGGAAACAGTTTGGAGTTATACCGATCCAGAATCGTGGGTTCGGTTTGAACGTACTATGGGTTGAACAGGAGAGAACCGAGGTAAGGAAGAATGAAGGGAGAACCGAACCAATGATAGTCCGGCTTAATCTGTGGCTCGACATATCTAGGTTTATTTCGGTTGTATGGAAGTTCGGCCATGATGAAAACCATCCCACTTGGTTTAAGCAGTGAGGGGGGGGGGGTGTAAAAGGATAAGCATTATCCTTTAGGAGTGTGAATCCTAGGAGGACTCTGCATGGAGAAATAAAAAGTCCTACTAGGATTGGGCCACTCGAAACCTATAAAAGCTCACAAACATCACCTTGGAGGAGGTGACAGCACACAACTTGCAATTTTGTTTCTTGAATACATTGAGCTTTGTCTATTTGTCAAGTTTTCTGACTTAGGCATCGGAGAGGTTTCCGGCACACACCCGCCGGCTAGCTCACGTTTGTGTTTTCAGGTGACAAAGCGACGTCGTACGGTGAAGCGAGGACATAGTCAACAGGATTATACGAGGAGAATTATTTCTTTCCCGTACAATATATATTATGTACATGTAAAATTTTACCATAAATACTTCTTATCGTATGTATTCTTAACTTATATTATACTTTTAAGTTATACAAATTTCTTTTCAGTAATGATTAATTTTTTTTGTTTAGTTGCGATCTTATTTTAGTTATGACTCATAAGATCTTTGGTTATATCTCATGTATTATTTGGTTATGACTTTTTTATTTTTTATTTTTTATTTTTTATAGTTATGACTTTAAAGTATGAAATTATGTCATTTTTTTTAAGTTATAAGGTGTATACGATACATATCCTTTAAATTTTTCTCGTATGTACATATGTACATATTAATATCTGTATATATATAATTTACTAAATTTTACTTTTTTAAATAAAAAGATATACTTAAAATGAAAAATGTATTTATTTAAGTTAATATTTAAGATGTAATGACTAAATATTAAGGTGCAATTTTAATTAGCTCGATTTTGATTTTAAATTTTTAACTTTGTCTCAATTTGGTCAAATGAATTACAACTCTTAATATTTTTTAATAAAAAATATGTACATAAGTGTCATGTGTCTCAAAATTATGAATTTATCTAACTCAGTAAGTAAACCTCAACTAATTTAGTGATAATTTTTCTTAAAAAATACTAATGATATTGTTAATTTGATCAAATTGACGTAAAATTTAAAATTAAGAACCAAAATCAAATCAATTAAAAATGTGAAAACCAAAATAAAACAAAAGATAAAATATAAGGACATCCGCCTAATTTACCCACAAAGTTATCATTTTTCAGTTATATAATATTTATAATTGTTTATATGAGTTTGTTTGGCAAGTTCGAGATTGTACTAGCAAGATTTTAAGGCTAGCTTGGGAGGGATTTTGGGTTTGTTTGATTTGTATCTCATGATATAATTTTTAAATTTTTTTTTTTTTAAAATTTTGTTTGGTTTAAATTTTTTGATTTTTTTTTTTTCAAAATTACTTTCTTTTTCGTATACATCAATCAGTCACTTTTTCTCTCTTTTCTTTCCTTTTCAATCTTTTTTTTTTCTTTCACACACATCTACTCAAATTATAATAAAATATCAAATCATCTCAAACTTTCAAACTCCGAAACTATTTTCAAAACGTACAACCAAACAAACCAAAAAAATTTTTAAACTCTCTCTCAAAAAAAAAAAAAAAAATATCTCAAAACAAAAACCAAACACACCCTTTTAGTTTCAAAAACTAAAAAAAATATTTGGTGTTATTGGACGTCACGTGGCGTACTACTTACCAATAATAATATATCATGTTTCTATTATTTTTTAATTACTTAATACAAAATTATAAGTCTCATTTTTTTTTTATTTATTAAAATACTTTTGTGTATCACGTGACAATAACTCAAAATAAACCAATAATTTATCTCCAAGTCCGGCCGGGTGAGATTTGGATTAAGAGATTTTTCTTTTTTCTTTAAAAAAAAAAAAAAATTCCTAACTTAGGCGTAGCCGAACACCCAGACTATAGATAGGCTTTCAGGCCATTATTCACATCACTACTGTGGTAGCTGGCCTCTTTGCTATAAAAATTAGTACTTTTCTGGTTATTCATATTCATATCACTGCTGTGGCAGCTGGCCTCTTTGCTATAAAAATTACTTTTCTGTCGAGGCATGGAGCTAGCTACTATCAAGCTTTGTTGTTGCTTTCTTTCTTTATTTTTTGTTCCTGGTTGAATTAGTGGAAAGAAGAAGAAGACTTCAGCGACTATGGCAGAAACTATAGCAAAGAGGCCAGCTGCCACAGCAGTGATATGTACTCATTCAAAAACAAAATTGCCCTCTTGGTTTGGTTTGGTCGGTGAGTTATTATTGTCTTGTGACCGAATTGATATTACAGGCTCCACACAAAATGCAATGAACCAGACACCCCCATCTCCACCTTCTGATTGGGCCCCATCAACCATCATCCCCTCTTTTTTGGATTATATTACTTGGATATATAATACATTTTCTAAGAAATTCATTACATACACACCCAAAAACAAAACAACAGAGAATGAATGGCCACAAATAAAAGCATCATATGGTGGATCCAAACATGATCATCACGTGGACTTGAAAGGGATGGCACGACTTGGTGGTACAATGCTGCGAGTGCTGCACCGATGAATGGGCCCACTCACAACCAAACAAAAATTAGCAAAACAGGTCCTTGTTCAATTTCACATTTTCATATCTTCTAAATTAATTTTATAAATTAATTAATCACATTAAATTAAGGCTACTTCCTCATTTTCTCAAATATTACACTTAACGCTAAATGTCATCAATCATACACAATAACATTATTTTAGGGACCACTCATACACTTGAAATCCTAAAAATAGAAAATCCCTCTTTTATATATTTCGATTTCAAAGTCTAAACTTTCCAAAACTCCCAAACAACACCATTTATACAAAATACATAACATTTATGTTAAAACTCATGAAAAGGAGTAGGTTATCCATACCCCAAATTTCGGAACTCAAAGGAGAAGATGAACCAAGCAAGTGGTGATTCCAAAAGTAACGAAATCAACTTCTATTCGGATGGAAAATGGAGGTCTTGAGAAGCTCCAACACTTTAATGAAAGCACAAGGATTGGGTCTCACTAAATTAAGATCAAAATGTAGAGAGAGAGAGAGTATTCTAGAGTGAGAAGCTCTCAACCTAGGGTTTTGGAACGCTTTAGAGAGAGAGAGAGTCGAAAAAGTGATTCAAAATGGCTTTTTCTCGGACTGAAATACACACAGTTTGCTCGAGCGTAGAACGTTCCGCTCGAGCGTCAGACACAGACTCCCGCTCGAGCGTGAAAACGGACGCTCGAGCGTCGAAAGCACACTTCCAGATTCTGTAGACCTTCGAAAAAAAAATACTGAAGGCTGAAGAATCCCGCTCAAGCGTCAGACTGCCCGCTCGAGCGGAGGAGCAATTGCAAAAGGGCCCGCTTGAGCGGGGAGGCCAAAATCCGGGCAGAAGCTATTTGTTTCTAACACAACCAATCTGTTTCAAATCTGCCCAACACATCCCAAAACTCAAATACAAAGAATTAAAGGACAGAAACGCGACACTGACAACAATCATTCACGGAACCGAATCCGGAATACACTAAACAACAGAGGGAAGACAGGGATTGCTATACAAAAAAACATCAAAAATATAATCACAATAAGGGACAAACAAGTAAACTCAAATATTACTAAATCTAACCAATAATACATATTACAAATAAAAATGACTATTTGGTTTGCAAAAAAACATGTAGGACTAAATGGACTAACATTTCCCCAAATGGGATTTATGAGTAATTTTTCCTATAAATTAATATGAAGACATCAAAATAAGATAAAAAAATATATAAAATATAAAAGAAAATTAATTTGATCCATACAATATATATAATTAAGCACATTGTCATATTTATTTATTTATTTATATATTGACATAAGTTTTTTTTTCAAATATCATAATAATTAAATTAAAATATCAACTATATAAATGAAATCTCACAACGACAAAACTAAGTACATGATGAAAAATATATGAAAAATAAATATTTCTCAAATAGAGTACATCTAAAATTAGTTATTATAATTGAAATTCAATTTGTGTAGAATTTTATATGTAAACAAAAACAAACATATTGATATGACTTTTTTAGAAAAAATTAAGCATGCAACACACGAGCTATTATTATAATATGTTTAAATTTTGTATTTTGATAATTTTTTAAAAATTAAAATATTGTTCTATGAAATTGAATAGAATAATCATTAGATATATGATAAAATTATGTGGGTATGATATGTATCATTTTTTGATTTGTTATATACCTAATAATATATACTCCAATTCTATTACTATATCATTTTAGATGAATTTATAAGTTTTTAACATTTCTTTCAAATTTATAAAAAAATAAATAAATAAAATAAAAAAATTATGGTGTGTAACTTTTCTCAACAAATAAATATAAAACAAATATTAAGATAATTCTCTCATCTAAAAAAACTAATAAGATAATTCACTAAACTAATAAAGAAGTAGAAGAAAATACATATATATACAAATGACTAATTTTATTAATACATAAATCATACTTGCATAACAAATAACTAATTTTATTAATAAGTAAATCAGCAATTTTTAATAATATGAAAAATATTTTTCAATTAATAATTTTGTTAATAAATAAATTATTAAGTCAAATAACAGTTTTTAATGATATGAGAAATATTTTTTAATATACAATTTTGATAATTTATTATTGCATAGGAGAATAAAAAAATTTCCTGAGTGTTGTATTAAATTAAAATTTATAATAAACGATAGTTGTAATTTCTAGTATTATAGGATCGAATCATATTTTAAACAAATCTTTTGATTGTATTTGTAATTTATTCAAAAATAAAAAATTTATATTTCATAATTGATTAAAAATATTTACGTAATTATGAAAAAACTTATTTCATAATTGACCAAAAATATTTTTATAATTACAAAAAAAAAAATTCTCAATATATAAGTCACCATTTATAAATTATTTAAAATAAAATAATATAATAAAAAAATAATAAATTTAAGCGCTTCATATATATATATATATAGACATGATATAATTTATGGACTCTCCATGTGACATGGCACAGAAACAACAAAACTAGTAGGCCTTCAAGTCTATGTTTGTCGGGGAGTCATTCTTGTCAAAGTCGTTGCCATCTGCACAAGCATTATTGAGTTGTCTTTAAGGGGTTGTTTGGCTTAGAGCTATATTAGTATATTTTTTAACACTTCTCAAATAATCCTTAAAATTAAAATATACAGGCTTTGAGTTATCTTTATTTATTTTTAACTCTGTAATAAAGTTGATTTATTCAGTGAATGAGGCCTTTGTCAATCTTGAAATCAATTATTAATGGGGAAATTGTAAAAAATTTAGTACATTTTTATAATAGTGTAATTTTCTCATGTGCATGATATAAATTTATTTATGTGTTTTTTTATAAACTCAAAATTTATTTTTGTACTTGATGCAATTCTTTCTACGTGATAAAATTTTAAATATATACATATATATATATATATATATTTTTATTTATAATATAATTATTTTGTAACTATATCATCTATTTACAATTTTTCCATCAATAATTGTAGGTTGTCCATGGCGTGGGCCAACTGTAACCACGTGGTTCACATAACAAGTACACCCGGGATTAAAATTATATAAAATATCGTTAAATCGATTCATATTATTTTATTTACTAATTACGAATTAAATTTTAAATTTTATAATTTGTCTTTAAAATTAATTCGCTCCGTTATAGTTAATATATATATATATATATATATTAACTTCTAATAGAATATTAAAATAAAATTAAGTGTAAGAAAATTTTAATATGTGAAATTTATTACAAATTAATAGTTATATATATGAAAAATATTATATAAAATTAATTTATGTTATATATATATAAAAATATTATGTAAATTAATATTATATATAATGTAAATGTTTCATAATTGTAGCAAACTATTATGAAGAATATTTTCAATTAACTAGCAAACTAAAACCACCCCAAACCCTATAATTTCTTTATTTGTCAATACTTCATTCACAATTTCATTTATAATTTTAATTTTAAACTACCTGAAACAAACATAGAATAATATAATTGGAACAATTCTATAAATATTAACATTTTTACTGATTTTTTTATATTAAAAATACAATATATTTTTAGTTTTATCTTGACAATTAGGAAAGAATCCAACTTATTGACTAATTGACTTATTTAAATCACATTAGTTCTTTAATTTTTTACACATTTTTTTTATAAAAAATATTAAAAAAATTAAAATGTTTTTCTTACTTTCCAAAATAGGCCTTAATAAAAATTTTATTAAGAATTTTATTACTAAATCAATTTAGAGAAATTCTAATATACATCTCTTAAAAAAAGGTATTTCATATGTACTCTAATTATGATCAATTTTCTTCTTTAATTACGACATTTTAATTATAACTTATAAATTTTTTTTATTATACATTATGTTCTATTTAATTATGATAATTTTTTTATAATAAAAACTAAAAAAAATATAAAGTTATCACTTTTTCTTTTTTAATTACGAAGTATTTCCCATCAATTTTTAAGACACCACATGATTCTGTTGCTCTCAATATTGCAGCCCTTTCTTTTACAGTTGTCATACACGTGGTGGTGGTCCGAACATCTTTTTATAGTAAATTAAACTGACCTCCCTCCCCAAATTTTTGACAATTATAAAAAACTCTCTTATTATTTTAATAATTACAAAAATTTCTATTTTTTTTTTGTTGATATTATTAAGATTCTCTCGTCCCATTAATTTAAGCCAAACAATGTTAACTTGGTTATGCAAATAATCATAATATCCTTTACACTTAATACTCTTTAATTATAATTTATCTATATATTAAATTATTATTTTATTTCTCACAACAATTTTTTTTTTCTATTCCCTTGACTATATATTTTTTTCCACTATAAGTTTTGAATTTTTATAAGTTTAAAATAAAAAAAAATCATCCACTAATGAAATTAAGAAAGAATATCCATGTTTCTTATTTGAATTAAATTTGAGATTTAATTTAATAAAAATAATTTAAATGAAAGAAACAAAGATGAAGATATAGATTTTAGATGTAATAAATAACAAATTATTTAAGTATTTTATTATTTTCAAATAATTTATTTCTTGAAGTAAAATTCTATTTTAATTAGATGCTACTTCAAGAAATAAATAGAATTTTACTTCAAGAAATAAATTATTTGAAAATAATAAAATGCTTAAATAATTTGTTATTTATTACATCTAAAATCTATATCTGCATCTTTGTTTCTTTCATTTAAATTATTTTTATTAAATTAAATCTCAAATTTAATTCAAATAAGAAACATGGATATTCTTTCTTAATTTCAAATAATGACAAATTTAAATAGTTTATTATTCTCAAATAATTTTTTGTCTTTCATTTCCTATCATCTAATTTTAATTTATTGTTATAGCAATCCTGGGTTTTCCCCTTTATGTACAATATTCTGGACTTAGGTTCTGCGGGTGAGTATTGTTGCATTTGTTTCATTTCCGTCCTTTAAATTCCTTATATTTGAATTTTAGAATGTGTTGGGCAGGTTTGTATCAGGTTGGGAGTTTGAAACGAATGGTTGCTGCCCAGATTTTGGTGTCTTCGCTCGAGCGAGGCTTTTGTCGCTCGAGCGAGCTCTGTGTTTTAGATCCTTCGCTCGAGCCAGGGTTCATTCGCTCGAGTGAGAGTTGGGTGATGTGTCTGGTGGCTCGAGCGAGAAGTCTTGCGCTCGAGCTTGTGTCTGCGTCTGGTTTTGGACCTGAAGGTTGCAATTCTTCGCTCGAGCGAGATTTCCTTCGCTCTAGCGAGCGAGGTCTATGTTTTGGGTTTCTTCGCTCGAGCGAGCTTTTCTTTGCTCGAGCAAGCTTCTGGGTTGCAGGCCTGAAGCTTCGATTTGTTGGCTCGAGCGAGGCTTTCTACGCTCGAGCGAGGTTTCTTTGTGTCTGGTCGCTCGAGCGACCACTCCTTCGCTCGAGCGAGCCTCGAATATATCAGTTGGCAGTAGTGGGTTACACTTCACTTTTTCATCATCTTTTTTTAAACAAACCCTAGACCAGTTGCTCTTTCTTTCTCTATATACCTTCTCTGTAAGGTTTCATCTAGTTCTAGTGGTCTTCTACCCTAGTCCCTTTGGAAGAAAGGTAGAGCTTCGCGAGGGCTTCGCTTTAATCTGAAAAGTTATGGATTTGCAGCACTTTGAGTTTCACATCTCTTCTTCTTTGAGCTCCGAAAATTAAGGTAGGGATAACCTCCTCTATTTTATGAGTTTTAACATAAATTTTGGTCATTTTGATTAGATGGTGTTGCTTAGCCATTTTGAGAAAGTTAGGGTTTGATTTGAGGTTATAAAAAGGGGGGCTTTCAAATGTTAAAACCTATGTGTATATGAGACATTAAAAAATGAAATTGTTGTTGTTAAATCGATGAAATTGAGCCTTTGGGCTAATATTGAGAAAAAGGAAAAATGTCCTAATTATGTTGAATAATTATTTTGAATAATTAATTTGGAGAAATGTGAAATGGAAGTGAAATTCATGAAATTGAAAAATTGTGGGAGTAAATGATGTAGTTGGATAATTTAATCACTCACTTATGAAAATGTCAATATTTTATCTGTTGATAAATTTATTATCTGTTTAGAGATAACTACTTTGGACTATCAGTGGATGATAGCTTTGATTGTTGTAGACATTGTATGATGATTAGAAAAAACTGAAACTAATCACATTGAATATGTCATTGAATATGACGGTTGGAATAATACAACAAATGTGTATGTTGATTGATCATTGTATATGATAAGTGTTTAAATACATTGTATATGTATATTGTTTGGGAGGAGATAGTGGATGGACTCCACTGATACAGCAAATTTGTGTATCACTTGAAATATGGAAGTGTTGAAGTATAGAAGTGTTTTAATATGAGTTATATTCTCATGTGAATTGTGAAGTATGGAAGTGTTTTAATGTGTTATAGTCTCATTGAATTGTTTGGCCAGGTTCTAAGCCATAATTATGAATCGAAACTGTATAAGGGAAGGAAACTGAAATGAAAAATGGATGCACTTGATGTTGAATTGAAAAGTGTTATAAGTTGGTTTATAAGTGTCAACCATACATCAAATGCTATTGTTTTAGTTATTTCTCATACTTGGTTTAGTATATCTCTTCTGGGCATTGACTCTCTCTATATGGGACATCATTTCAGGTTCAGGTTCAGGTGATATGTCACCTCCAAGGACATAGCTTGGGAGGCTTAGAGGCTGAAGATCCCCTTTTGTTGTTTACCTTTTTGTATATTACATGTAAATTTAAGCTGAGGGCTTAATGTGTATGAGTTAGTACACTCTTTTTTTTTTTGTAACCAAGTGTTGGCTTAGAAAGTTGTAAGCCCGTAGGGCATTTACTTTTGTTGTCAACATGTAATACTTTTGTGATAAATACTCTGATAAATAGATGTAC
Organism: Camellia sinensis; assembly: GCF_055761805.1. NCBI lineage: Eukaryota > Viridiplantae > Streptophyta > Magnoliopsida > Ericales > Theaceae > Camellia > Camellia sinensis. The sequence goes on along the minus strand of NC_138961.1, from coordinate 38,102,793 downwards.
ACTTTATTCTCTTGAATATATTGTCAATTTCTTGTATCATGAATGTATGAATTATGAGTTTCTTTTGAGGGTGTTACAATTGTAACGTGATTAAATATTTTTTTTACTTTTATATTTATTTAAAAAAGTTTTATGAGGTAACATTTAATTTTTATAAGTCAATTTTTTTTTATTATAAATATGAAATGTTATTATGTTTATTTTTTTTAAAAAAAATTAATACACAAATATGTTTACAAAACGAAAGAAAAATTCATGCTTCGTAAGTTGCTATGATATTGGGTGATACTAGGTAACATTGATGAAAGAGAAAAATTGAGGAAAAAATAGAGAGAATAGCACAAATAATGATAATAATAATAAATTATATGGTGTTGCTATTTTCTATAGTGACACTATAAAAAATGAATGAGAAAATAAATAGAAAAAAAAAATGAAAGAAATAAAATAAATAAAATGAAAAGAGAGGGATAATTTCTCCAAATGTGTATTTTTCATATGACAAAAAATCAAATACCTATATGTATTTTTAAATTTTTATTAAAACTCTAATTTCTCAATATAATTATTTTTAAAATTGGTGGCCTTTTTAAAAAATAAAAAATCTTTTATACTTTGTTTCGTAATTTTCAAATAAATGATTGTATTTAATCTAGTATAAGGTTTAATGGTTATCAATTTATTAACTCTATTTTTTTTTTGGGGGATAAATAATGTTTGGTTATTCTACTATATATATGTTTGTCTTAACAATTTAGAATTTTTTTAAATATTGTATAGAATTTGATAATTTTATTTAACATTATTAAAATAATGTGGGTCTTTATTAAGTTTTTGTAAAACCTCAAAAGAGGTGAATCAAATTTACTATTTGAATATATAAGGGTAATTTTGAAATTTTTTACTTGTAGTTGATGACGGCAGCATGATATCATCATATTCTGTTAAATAAATTAATAGAAGATTAACGATAAAGAAATTTTAATAATAGTTTTAAAGGTAAGAATAGTTTTTGTAATTATTAAAATTATAAGATATCCTTATAATTATCAGAAAGAGGTGAGTGTAAGAGCATCCACATAAGGCTCTCTACAATAGCGTTGAAGCTATTGTAGAGAGCAAAAGCTATAAATACGTGCTCCATCAGACTCTTTATAGTAACCATTCATTTTGACTTTGCAACAGTGTCTTACCTGATTAAGCGAGACACTGTTCATAGGTTAATTTATTTTTTGTTTTATTTTCTTTCCTGCGCTTCTTTCTCTCGCCAACAATAACACCATCTCTCATACCACAATTACTGTCAACACTTACCAGAGCCATCTCACAAATTTCATTCTCACCATCGTGCAAGTTCATCAGGCTCTCTTTCTCTCTCTCTCTCTCTCTCTCTCTCTCTCTCTCTCTCAATCATGTATTAGTTAATGCCGGTGCGAAGTAGAACTGAACTGAAGCGAAACTGGGCCAAAATGCCATGGCCGATCGTCCCCCCGATGTCCGAAATGAAATCTAGCCAAGTCACAAAACCCATGGCCGGGTGATTCTGCTACTCTAGTGCACTGGTTTGAAAAAGATAAAAGAATAAAAAATAATATTTTAATGAAATAGAATTTTAGAATTGAGAGTTTGATGGAGTGTGTATATAAAAAAAAGATATTAGCTAAAATATAAAAGTAGATTTTAGATTATAATTTGACTCAAAATTTGCTAAGACTTATGCGGATGCTATAATTTAGGATTCATTTGGCAATGACTTTTTTAGTTGGCTTTTTAATTTTTTTGACTTTTTTAGTCTAAGACTTTTAATTGTTTGATTTTTTTGCTTGACTTTTTACTTGTGAATGCCAAATTTTTTTTGTTTGACTTTTTAATTTTTTTAATTATTATTATTTTTGTCTATATATAATTATTTAGCCGAATAAGAAAACCAAACCAGGGCTTGCTCTTTTATCTTTTTAACCATTTTGATCACCAAACAAAACTGCATGATTCTCGTTCATTTGAATATTGCAACTTTTTCTTTTACAGTTGTCAATACACATGGTGGCGGTCGGAAAATCTTTTTTTCTTTTTGACCATTTTGATCGCCAAACAAAAGGCCTATTTGATAGGGCTTATAAGCTGATTATTTCAGCTTTTAACTTAATTTAAGTTAAAATAGTGTGTTTGGTACAGCTTAAGTTACCAACTTACAGCTTAAACTAAGCTATTTTTCAACTTATATCAAAAGTTGGTGATGGGGTGCTTAAGGATTTCAACTTAAGCGCGCAGCTGGGATTGGGGGGTTAAATGACTTAAATGTCCCTCCCAAACTTCAATATTTAGAAAACTGCCATTATGTATACTCATTATCTCTGTTGCCCTAAACACACTCTCGCTTCTCACAGTCTTCTCTCCTCTTCTCCTCTCTAGCAACCGAGAAGAACAGTCGTCCGCTTTTTGATTGCAACAGATCGACACTTGTAGAACATCGTCTACCTCTCCAAGAACAGTCGTCCCCTGTTTTTCCTTCATCTGCATCGAAAAGGTAACATTTCATGACTGTGATATATACAAATACATATATATATATATATATATGTATGTATGTATATGGACATCGATTAGGGTTGATTTCATGACTAAGAAGTTATATACAATACATATATATAAATATATATATATATATATATATATATATATATAAGATTTCTCTCTCTAATTACTGTGAAATGTCCCTCTTCTTCACTCTGTGATTAGGGTTGAAAACGCCTCTCTCTCTTCTTCACTCTTTGATTACGGTAGAAAACCCACCTTTTACTGTGATCTGTTATTTATTTATTTATTTATTTAATCCTTACATGTTTTTCAATTTTAAATGCATAAATTTGGTTCCATGTGACTGACTGAGCTCTTATAATTGTTTTCTTTCTGTATATGTTGGGCAAAATCTACTTTACAAAATCAAATTTCAAAGAAAAAAGATCCAAAAATGACAATTTTTTAAAACTACACTAACCTTTGAATCATGTTAGTTTAATTGGTTATTCAGCTCTGGTTGACTTTGCGGACTGCAAGGAATATATTTTTGGGTTAATGCTAAAAATTATTTGCCATACATGCTCGTTAGTTTTTCTGTATGATATGTACATGTATTTATGCTTGTAGTGTTATTCGCTAAAAATGCGGAAACAGTTATGTTTGTGCCTAGAATGGGGGGTGAATAGGCCAAACTCTTAAACAAATTAGCAATTAAAATTTACCAAGTGGATTAATCTATTTAATTAGCCAGTTCTAATTATTCACATGATGCTTTTTATTGCCCATTTTCACCATTTATATTGCATAACTATAAGTTTTATGGTTTGAGTTGACTTCACTAATGCCTAACAAGGGGGGCATGGGCTCACTAGGGGTTGGGGATTTGGAAATTGAATTTTCATTCTATTCTGTTACTCATGATAGGATCATGTGGATTCAGACAGTAGGGAATATCTATGACAAATCTTCTCAACTTTTGGTTGACTGGCCTTTTTGGAACAAAGGAAATGCAGTCTTTGGGAACTCCATACCTTTCTGTTAAAGTAAAGGGTTTGAATTAAAAAATTGCTGTGAATTGCGCTCATAACTATGTGGAATGGTTTAAAAGAGTTCAAATGTGACATTTTTGTATTAGTTGAATTAATATATTATTTGTAGAGTTCAAATTCCATTTTCAACCAGTTCGTAAGTATGCACTACAATGTTAAAAGATACGTCAAATGTTCTTTTCTTTTTCTTTTGTCAATCATTTCTACTTTTAAAGTACTAGTAGTAGTAGTAGTAGCAATTAACTTGATGATTCACCTAATTTCTTGCTTGTGAAATTTACTTGGAGTATCATCTGTCCATTTTTTTTTCTAAAATAAATAAATAAATTCCTCTACATTGGTTAAAAAAATTCTTCCTGAATGAGACTCAAGCTTGAGACACTTCCTCACACAGAGAAAGCATTATTATTTTTTTTCAAGTAGGCCAAATGCCAATTGTGGATGGTTATATTTTCTAATTTGTGTTTATTGCGTTTTGTTTTTTGATTGTTGCCTATATATCAATTAAATTGGCTTAGCGAACCTTCGATAGATTGAAACTGAAAATGAGCGATACTATTTCTTTTGCAATAGAATTGCTTCAAGTGATGTCACTTGGCTAGGCAAGTACTAAACGTTTAAAGACATGTTTGAAGATTTTTGGAGACTACTTTGTAATTTATTTCTGTGGAGTTTTACAGAGAACCTAGCTTGGAGGATGTAGTGCACCCTTACTTACAGTAAGGCATTTAGGTCTCTTGATAGAGAGGAATTTGGATATATGGCATCTAGATTGTAGTGCCAATTTGCAAGTTCTTTTTTTTATTATTCACTTTGTTTATGTTTTCATATAAGAATCTTGCTAGTAAAGAGTTTATAATTATGTGAGTTGACTTGGGTTGTGATATTCATTCATAAAGGTTAAGTAAAAAGTATAATAAAAAACTGGGTTGTGATATTCGTTGATTGAGGTTAGGTAAAAAGTATAATAAAAAACTTAATAGTTGCTTATAGAACTCCAAAAAAACTTATAAAAAACTGGGTTGTCAATGTGTTTTTGGACTTGTGTTGTTATCAAATCTGAAATCCAACCACTTATAACGATCTCGATTTTTTCTTCCTTATTTATTGTATTCCGGATTCGGTTCCGTGGATGTGTTGTTGTCTTATTCTCGTTCCCATACGTTACTCTTGTATTCGAGTTTGGGTTGTGTTGGGCAGGTTTGAAACAGGTTGGTTGTGTTTAGAAACAAAGAGTTAATGCCCAGATTTTAGCCTTCACGCTCGAGCGGGGCTTTTGACGCTTGAGCGGGCCCTTTGCTTTTGTTCCTCCATTCGAGCAGGGAGTTTGATGCTCGAGCGGGATTTTTCAACCCTCAATACTTTTCTCTGCAGGTCATCGGACGCTCGAGCGTCCACTTTCACGCTCGAGCGGGGACCTTTGTCTGCAGAACTTCTAGAAGTATGCATTTGATGCTCGAACGGCGTTTTTCACGCTCGAGCGTGAGTCTGTGTCTGATGCTCGAGCGGGGCGTTCCACGCTCGAGCGGACTGTGTATTATATCAGTCTGAATTTTAGCATTTTGAATCACTTTTTTGGGCCATTCTCTCTCTCTAGCTTTTCAAAACCCTAAGTTGAGAGCTCCTCTCTCTAGAACTCTCTCTCTCTCTCTCTCTCTACATTTTGATCTTGGTTTAGTGAGACCCAACCCCTGTGCCTCCATTAAAGTGGTAGAGCTTTGCAAGACCTCCATTTTGATCCGAAAATCTTGGGGTTTGGAGCACTTCCGAGTTTGTTCATCATCTCCTTTGGGTTCCGAAATTTGAGGCAGAGATTACTACCCATATTTATGATCTTTGACATAAACTTGTGGTCATTTTGATTTAATGTTGAAGTTGGGAAGTTTTGGGTGTTAGGGTTTCAAAATATATAAAGAGGGGTTTTGTTCTTTTGACCAATTGATGTGTATTTTGGGTCATAAAATAAGGTTATTGATGTTTATTGATGATATTTGGACCTTTTGAGAAAAGGGGAAGAAAAGCCCTAATTTATTGTGATGAATTAATTTGTATAATTAATTTGGAAAAATTATGGAAATATGAAATTGAGTTGGAAATAATGAAATTGGGAAATTATGAGGTTTAATGGTGGAGTTGGATTGATAGATCACTCACCTTTGAAATTGTAGATAATTTATCTGTTTGATAATTTATTATTTGTTTAGAAATAATTGTTTTGGGCTACCGGTGGAGGATAGTTGTAACGCCCTCAAAATAAATCCATCATAACATATATTTACAATAAATAGAAGAGACATCATATTACAATCATCAGAGTATTCTTACAAAAGGTATTACATGTTGACAACAAAAGTAAATGCCCTATAGGCTTACAACTTTTCAAGTCAACACTTGGTTACAAAAAGGAGAGTACTAACTTTACACAAAATAAGCTCTTGGCCTGATATGCATGTAATACAACAAAAATAACAAAAAGGAGTCTGGCAGCCTCAAGCCTCCCAAGCTACGTCCTTGGAGGTGGCATAACACCTATACCTAAAAATAATGTCCCATATAGGGTGAGCCAATGCCCAGTAGAGATATGCTAAACATAATATGAGCAATAACTAAAACATTGGCACTTGATAAACGTTTAACTCATATAAACCAACATACAGTACAATCCAGTTCCATAATCCTTCACTTAACAAAACTCAACCTATAAACACGGCTCAGAACCTGGCCAAACAACATAAGTGAGGCTACATCTCATGCCAACAATACTTCAAACTGCCATTTTACAGAAATTGCGTCTGCGGGATTCGGCACCCATGTGTAATTATTTTCTTATGGTCATTTTACGGAGATTTCATCCGCAGGACTCGGCACCCATGTATAGATATTTTTGGATTGTCATTTTACGAAAATTTCATCCGCGAGATTCAACACCCATGTGTAGATATTTTTGAATTGCCATTTTACGAAAATTTCATCCGCGGGATTCGGCACCCATGTATTCACATACTCATCATATACAATGACAACCAATACACAAATTTGTTGTATTATTCCAACCGTCATACTCAATGACATACTCAAATTGATTAGTTTTAATTCACCTAATCATCATGCAGTGTCTATAACAATCAAGACTATCCTCCACCGATAGCCCAAAACAGTTATTTCTAAACAGATAATAAATGCACCAATAGATAAATTATCAACATTTTCAAAGGTGAGTGATTAATGAATCTAACTCCACCATTCTACTACATAATGAGCCAATTTCATTATTTCCAACTCAATTTCATATTTCCATAACATTCCCAAATTAATTATATAAATTAATCCATATCATCAAATTAGGGCTTTTCTCTCTCTTTTTCAATATTGACCCAAAGGCCCAAAATATCTTCAATAACATTAATACCCTCATTTTATGACCCAAAATACACAAGTGTGGGCAAAAATAACAAAACCCCTTTTTCTCATTTTGAAAACCCTAACACCCAAAATTACCCAATATCAACATTAAATCAAAATGACCAATCGTTTATGTCAAAGGCCATAAAAATGAGTAGTTATCCCTACCTCAAAGTTCGAAGCTCAACGGAGAAGATGATGAAAACTCAAAGTGCTCCAAATCCCAAGATTTTCGGATAGAAATGTAGCCCAAGCTAAGCTCTACACTTTTTACAAAGGCGCCAAGGTAGGAGATCACTCAAACTAGATCAAACCCTAGTGATAAGTTGTGTTTTAGAGAGAGAGGCTCTCTAATGGAGGTTTTGAAAAGTAAGAGAGAGAAAAGGAGTTGAAAAAGTGATCCAAAAAGTCAAACTTCGGACTGATATACAAGTCGCTCTGCTCGAGCGTGGAACTCCCCGCTCGAGCGTCAGACACAGACTCACGCTCGAGCGTGAAAATTGCCACTTTAGCATCAATTGCACACTTCCAAAAGTTTTGCAGACCATGGTCCCCGCTCGAGCGTCAGACTCCCCGCTTGAGCGGAGGAACAAAAACAAAGGTCCGGTTCGAGCGTCAAAACTCCCGCTCGAGCGTACGACGACCTGCAGAGCAAAAATGCTGAGAGATAAAAAACCACGCTCGAGCGTCAAAACTCCCACTCGAACGAAGAAGCAAAAACGAAGGGCCCGCTCAAGCGTCAAAAGCCCCGCTCGAGCATAAGGCCAAAATCTGGGCATCAACTCTAGGTTTCTAAACACAACCAACCTGTTTCAAACCTGCCCAACACAACCCAAGACTCAAATACAAAGAGTAAAGGATGTAAATGAGAATAAGACAACAACATAACCACGAAACCAAGTCCGAAATGCAGTAATCAAAGGAAAGGAAAACCGGGATCGCTATAATAGTCTTGATTGTTGTAGACACTGCATGATGATTAGGTGAATTAAAACTAATCAATTGAATATGTCATAGAATATGACGGATGAGATAACACATTGAATATGTGCTTGGCTTGATCATTGTATATGATAAGTGGTTAAATACATTGTATATGTATGTTGTTTGGGAGAAGATAGGGGATGTACTCCACGGTTTGGGAGGAGATATGGGATGTACTCTACGGTTTGGGAGGAGATAAGGGATGAACTCCTAAACTGGATTTGGGAGGAGATAGGGGATGGACTCCAGTGATAACTAAGTTGGCCGGAGTGTCCAGGGTGAAAGTCCCGAAATCCTAATTGCGTTTGCATAACGTAGATGAATTGAAGTGTTGTTAATATGATTTGTAGTCTCATTTGAAATTGAATCGTTGAAGTATTGTTTATATGAGTTGTAGGCTCATTATGAACTGTTTGATTGAACAGGGAACCATATCTATGAATTGGTTTGGATAATGAAATGGAAAAAGATGTTTGTTCGTTTTTATGAGTTAAATATTTATCAAATGCCAATGTTTTAGTTATTGCTCATATTATGTTTAGCATATCTCTACTGGGCGTTGGCTCACCCTATATGGGACATCATTTTCAGGTTCAGGTGTTATGCTGCCCCCAAGGCCTTAGCTTGGATGGTTTTGGGAGTTGAAGACTCTTTTGGTTATTTTAATATTTTGGTGATACATGTAAATTCAAGCCAAGGGCTTTTTTGTGTAGAGAGTTAGAACTCTTCTTTTGTTGTAACCAAGTGTTGACTTGGAAAGTTGTAAACCTATAGAGCATTTACTTTTGTTGTCAACATGTATTTACTTTTGTAAGAATACTCTGATGAATGGAAATATGTTTTATTCTCTTGTCTATGTATATCATGAATGTTGGGTTTATATGTATTATCTTGAGGGCGTTACACCACTACTTTGGACTTGTGTTGTTATCATAACCCAATCTGCTAGCTTGCTGGATAATAACATTCATTGATATAATACCTTGGTACCTATTAATGGTGCTGCATGTTTTTGGACTTAGCATCAACATGGATTGTCCTGAGGCTTATTAGGGATGGTTTTGAAGCGTCTCTCTGTAGAACTTCCTGGCCTGCTATCATTGATCGCCCTTCAGGTCTCTTTTTCTCTCTCATCTCTCTTTGTGGATTTTGGTAAGGACCCATTTCTGATATGTGTGTGGTGTTGTGTTCATGAAGTGTTTGAATTTACAGGTCATTATGAATATATATATGTTTTGATGAAGGACAACAATGGTGGTGGTGATGAAACAGAGAGGTTGATAGTGGACATGGATTTCAGGTCTCAGTTTGAGCTAGCAAAGCCTACTTCAACATACTCAGAGCTCACAGCTTCTCTGTCTTCCATATTTGTTGGGAGTGAAGAGAAACTAGTGGAGATAATATGTTTGGTTTGCTTAGCAAATAGCATCAACAATTTTCTCAAGACTACTCAGAGATGGAATTTAAATTTGATTGTATTGTTCAGCTACTGCCAAATTTAGGGGATGTTTGTTATAGCTTTTTGTTTTTTGAAAAGAAAAAAAATTAAAATCATGAAAACTTGTTAGTATTGTTTTCGTGTTCCTATATAAATTGTTGAGGCTGTGCCTCAAAGTTTTGTTCTTTTATTGTTACCTTTAAAAAGGAAAAAGTTTTGATGATTTTTTTGGCAATTATCAATTTTAATGTCCTCTAGTTGTTTCTCTATTTTATTTTATTTACTAATTTTGCTCTCATCACAAGTTTATCTAATTTGATCAAATAACATTCAGGTTATAAAGTATAAATAAGAAGAGGAAACGCTATGTATGAACCATATATATTTTATAATTAAAATATATATATATATATATATGTATCATAATTAAATACAATATGAGGTATAACAAAAGAAATTATGAGTAAGGGCTAGGCTTCTCTTGTGAACTCAATATTAAAATTAAAAAAAAATAAAAAATTGAGGTAATGGAAAAATGTACCAAATTAGGTACTAATTATATTACCTTCCATTAATGAAATAACTTTTTCAAAATTTAAAGTGAAGAAAATGACAAAATTGCAATTTTTATTTTCATAAGGGCAAAAATGACAATTATACAGCAAAAAGCTATTCTATAGCTTATTTATCAAACACTACTCTGCTGTTTAAATCTATAATCCCACAGCTGCACCAAACAGGTTACCAGCTTATGTTTACAGCTGTAAGTTATAATCTATTAAGTTATAATCTATAATCATGATCCCACAACTCTACCAAACTGGGCCAAAGTAGAACTATCAACATGGAGGAGAAATTATTTAATTATTGAACATTGACATTTAATTAATTGTCTTTTAAAATTTTAATATAAAATTAGTAGGTCCTACAATTTAGACAAATCATTATTATTTTAAAATATTATTTAGTGTGTTTGATTTTAATTTTTTTAGATTTAAATTTTTTAAATTTAAATTTTTTATTTTTTTGTGTTTCTTTATTTTTAGTGAATATTTCTAAAATTTTAAGTAATTTTTTTTATTTTTTAAATGCACCTTACTTAGATGTATTTAAAAACTAATTATATTTGTAAACAAATATTTTAAAAAATTAATAAATATATTACCCAAAAGGCAATCCAAGAGAGGGTGAATTGGATTTCTATAAAAAAAAAAATTAATAATACCCCAATAAAAATAACTAGTACGGCAAATGATTAACTGAGGATAAATTGATGAATAACAATTAATGATTAATCACAATGAACAACTTTAACAGTGTAGGCAGCTAATCACGGTAAATAGTTATATCAGTTAAGTAAAGAGATTAGAGAAGAAGAAACAAACAGATTTATAGTGATTCAGTTTCAACCAAGCCTATATTATAGCGATCCCGGTCTTTCCCCATTTGGTTGTTGTATTCGGACTTAGGTTCCGTGGAGCTCGTTGTTGTTTATATATTGTTGTCATCCTTTAATTCCTTATTTTTGAGTTATAGGATGTGTTGGGTAGGTTTGTTACAGGTTTGGTGTGCTTGGGAGCAAATGGTTGCTACCCAGATTTTGGTGTCTTTGCTCGAGCAAGAATTTTGTTGCTCGAGCGAGCTCTTTGTTTTAGATCCTTCGCTCGAACCAGGGTTTGTTCGCTCGAGCGAGAGTTGAGTTTTGTATCTGGTGGCTCAAGTGAGAAGTCCTTTGCTCGAGCTTGCGTCTGCATCTGGTTCTGGACCTGAGAGTTGCATTTTTTGGCTCGAGCGAGCGAGGTGTATGTTTTGAGTTTCTTCGCTTGAGCGAGCATTTTGTCGCTTGAGCGTGCTTCTGGGTTGCAAACCTGAAGCTTTGAATTGTTGGCTCGAGCAAGACTTTCTTCGCTCGAGCGAGGGTTCCTTGTGTCTGGTCGCTCGAGCGACCAATCCTTCGCTCGAGCGAGCCTGTGTTATATCAGTAGGCAGCAGCGGGTAAACACTTCACTTTTTCATCTCTTTTGATTTCAAAACCCTAGATCCGAGCTCTCTCTCTCTCTATACACCTTCTCTCTAAGGTTTCATCTATTTTTAGTGTGATTCTACCCTAAGTTCTTTGTAAGAAAGTTAGAGGGTTGTGTGGGCTACATTTTAATCTGAAAAATCTTGGATTTGAAGCACTTTGGATTTTGGTCATCTTCTCCTTTTGAGCTCTTCATTTCGAGGTAGGGATACCCTACTCCATCTTATGAGCTTTGTCTTTAATTTTTGGCATTTTGATATATTGGGGTTGTTGGGCAATTTTGGAAAAGTTAGGGATTGATTTGTAAATTATGGAAAGGGGGTTTTCAAGGTATTAACTCCTATGGGTGTATATGACCAACAAAAAAATGAAATTAATGTTGTTGTATTGGTGAAATCAAACCTTAGGGTTGATATGTGAAATATGGGAAAATGTCCTAATTATTATGATAAATTAATTTGTATAATTAATTTTGGAAAATGAGAAATTGAGTTGAGAATATTGAAATTGGAAAATTATGGGATTTAATAGTGTAGTTGGATTAATTTATCACTCACCTATGAAAATGTTGATATTATATCCATTTGATGCATTTAATTTCTGTTTAGAAATAACTGCTTTGGGCTATCGGTGGAGGATAGCCTTGAATGTTGTAGACAATGCATGATGATTAGGCGAACTAAAACTAATCAATTGAATATGTCATCAAATATGGCGGTTGGAATAATACATCAAATTTATGTATTGATTGACCTTGTATATGATATGTGTTTATATAAATTGTGTTGTGTGGGAGGAGATAGGGGATGTACTCCACGGTTTAGGGGAAGATAGGGGATGGACTCCTAAATTGGACATTGTTTGGGAGGAGATAGGGGATGTACTCCATTGATATAGCAAATATGTGTATCTATTGAAGTATTGATATAGCAAATTTGTATATCATATATAAAGTATGGAAGTGTTTTGTTTGAGATTGATACAACAATTATGTGTATCTATTGTGAAGTAAGAAGTGTTTAATACGAGTTGTTATCCCAATTGAAATGGATGTACTATTAATATGAGATGTAATCTCATTTAAATTATCTAGCTAGGTTCTGAGCCACGTTTATGAAATGAGTTGATAAGTAATGGAAAATGAAACGTAACATGGACACAAGTATCATGGAACTGTATTGTGATATAACTGGTTTTAATAAGTGTTAACCATCTATCAAATGCTATTGTTTTAGTCATTGCTTATATTTGGTATAGTATTTCTCTACTGGGCTGTGGCTCACCCTATATGGGACATCATTTTCAAGTCCAGGTGATATGCCACCTCCAAGGACCTAGCTTGGAAGGTTTTGGGAGTTGAAGACCCTTTTTGTTGTTTTGTTATCTTTTGTTGTATTACATGTAAATTCAGGCCAAGGGCTTAATATGATATGACTTAGTACTCTCTTTTGTGTGACCAAGTGTTGGCTTGGAAAGTTGTAAACCGTTGGGCATTTACTTTTGTTGTCAACATGTAATACATCTGTAAGGACTACTCTGATGAATGGAAGAGTGTTTATTTCTCTTATATCAATGCATGTCAAGAATGTTGGGTTTTATGTATTATTTTGAGGGCGTTACATACATCCACTCCTCAAGTTTCACTTGAGATTTTCCATTATCTTCTAGCTTTGCAAGAGTGCTAGCAACCTCTTTACAAAATGGAGCAAACCTCCACAGATTTTACATAGACTTTCTAAGTCCTAAACCCTGCACTTTTTAGGTAATTCTCAATCAGTCTCAAGGAATCAAGAACACTGAATGTACCACACTCTTACAAGATTTAATGAAGGTGTTTTTGTTTTCAAAGAAAGCTACAAGGATAATTTCTCAAAGGTAGATATAAAATGTTGAAGCTCTGTATGTGTATCAGTAAACCTCATACAAGTAAATGGGCTCAACGCTATAAGACTCAACGTATAATTTTTGAGAGAAAAATGAAAACTAGATAAAGAACTTCTCAAATGATCAGAGAGAAAGAGATTGATGAAAGATCGGAAATATTTTCTTACTCGTGTTGTTGCTGTCTTTCTTTAGCAGGAGCACTTCTATTTATTAAGGAGAAATTCATCGACCGTTGTCTATTACTTGTGTTGAGAAGATTGAGTGAGATTTTGGTTAAATCTACTCTACTCTACTCAAACTTGCATTTCCCATACATGATTAGATGTTGAAAGATGGGTCTGATTAATGAAAAGAACATTTGAAAAAGAGCTGTTACAACACAGAGTGGTCGTCCACCTAGATGTTCCAGATGAAGTTTTGTTCTTGGTGGTCATCCACCCGGACGTCCTCCCGGATGTCTGGTCAAGTCCCGTTCGTTAAGAATGACTATCGCGGTTGCCGAGTATATCGCTGGTTTGACAACCGGAGCGAAGCAGAGCTGAAATCACCCACCGGTCATCCACCCAATGTCCTCTCGAATGTCCACCCGGATGTCCCTGCAGAGAAGCAAAAGTTTGCTGAAAATTGGCCTGACTGGTTAATCACCTAGTCGTCCGATCGGTCATCCGACCGATCGACCGCCTCCTCAGTTGGCTGCTCTTCTTTTGCTGCAGCTTTGAGTTGCTGCTGTTACGTTGCTGCTTTAGGCTGTTTTTTTAGTGATCCTGGTTTTCTTTCCTTTGGTTGTTGTATTCTGGACTTAGGTTCCGTGGTGTTGGTTATAGTTTATATCTTGTTTCCGTCCTTAAATTCCTTGTATTCGAATTTTGGAATGTAATGGGCAGGTTTGTTACAGGTTGGTAATGAGTTTAAACCAATGGTTGCTGCCCAGAATTTGGTTCTTCGCTCGAGCGAGGCTTTTGTCACTCGAGCGAGCTCTATGTTTTGGATCCTTCACTCGAGCCAGGGATCCTTCGCTCGAGCGAGAGTTGGGTGATGTGTCTAGTGGCTCGAGCGAGAAGTCTTGCGCTCGAGCTTACGTCTGCGTCTCTTTTTGACCTGAAGGTTGCATTTCTTGGCTCGAGCAAGCTTTCCTTCGCTCGAGCGAGCAAGCTGTATGTTTTGGGTTTCTTCGCTCGAGCGAGCTTTTCTTCGCTCGAACGTGCTTCTGGGTTGCAGACTTGAAGCTTCGAATTGTTGGCTCGAGCGAGGCTTTCTATGCTCGAGCGAGATTTCTTTGTGTTTGGTCGCTCGAGCGACCACTCCTTCGCTTGAGCGAGCTTCGAATATATCAGTTGACAGCAGCGGGTTAAACATCATTTTTTTCATCTCTATTATCTTCAAACCCTAGATCCGGCTGCTCCCTCTCTCTCTACTTGCCTTCTCTCTACAAATCTATCTAGCTCTAGTGTGTTTCTACCCTAGCCTCTTTGTAAAAAGGGTGGAGCTTGGTGTGGGCTACTTTTTGATCCGAAAATCTTTGAGTTTGGAGCACCTCGAGTTTTCATCATCTTCTCCTTTTGGTGTCTCCATTTGAGGTAGGGATAACCTACTCTAATCTATGAGTCTTGACATAAATTTTAGTCATTTTGATTAGTTGGTGTTGTTTGGTAATTTTGGAAAAGTTAGGGTTTGATTTGTAATTTATTGTATTGCCCTAAAAAATAATACATAAAACTCAACATTTATTGACATGCATAGACATAAGAGAATAAAGCATATTTTTATTTATCAGAGTATTCATTACAAAAGTATTACATGTTGACAACAAAAGTAAATGCCCTACGAACTTACAACTTTCCAAGCCAACACTTGGTTACAGAAGAAGAGAGTACTAACTCAAATACACATTAAGCCCGTGGCTTGAATTTACATATAATACCAAAAGAGAACAACGAAAAGAACTATCAGTCCCAAGCCTCCCAAGCTACGTCCTTGGAGGTAGTATATCACCTGAACTTGAAAATGATGTCCCATATAGGGTGAGCCATAGCTCAGTAAAGATATACTTAAACCAAATATGAGCAATGACTAAAACAATAGCATTTCATAGATGGTTAACACTTATAAACCAATTTATATCACAATACAGTTCCATGACAATCATGTCCATGTTACATTCCACTTTCCTTTACTTATCCAAATCATTTCATAAACATGGCTCAGAACCTGGCTAAACAATTCAATGAGACTATATCTCATATTAAAACACTTCCATACTTTACAATTCAAATGAGATCACAACTCATTTAAAAAAAAAAAAATACTTCCATACTTCAAGTGATACACGTATTTGCTGTATCAATACTTCACTTTAATACAAGTATTTGTTGTATTAATGGAGTCCATCCCCTATATCCTCCCCAAACAGGTTTGAAAGTCCATCCCCTATCTTCCCTCAAACCATGGAGTACATCTCCCATCTTCTCCCACACAATACACATATTCCAAGTATATAAACACTCATCATATACAAGGATTAATCAATACACATTTTTGATGTATTATTACAACCGTTATATTCAATGACATATTTAACTGATTAGTTTTAATTCACCTAATCACCATGTAGTGTCTACAACAATCAAGACTATCCTCTACCGATAACCCAAAGCAGTTATTTCTAAACAGAAAATAAATGCATTAAACAGATATAATATCAACATTTACATAGGTAAGCGATTAATCAATCCAACTACACCATTCAACTTTATAATTCTCCAATTTCATAATTTCCAACTTAATTTCATATTCCCACAAATTAATTTATCACATAACTAGGGCATTTTTCCCGAATTCTTAATATCAACCCTAAGGTTCAAATTCATTAATATAACAAAAATAATTCCATTTTCCAAGGTCTCTTATACACATGGGATTTAACACATTTGAAAACCCCATTTTCTATAAATTACAAATCAAACCCTAACTTTTCCAAAAATTACCCAACAACACCAACTAATCAAAATGCCCAAAATTTATGACAAAACTCATAAGATGGAGTAGGGTATCCCTACCTCGAAATGAAGAGACCAGAGGAGGAGATGATGAAAATCCAAAGTGTTCCAAATCCACAAATTTTCAGATTAAAATGTAGCCCACACGACCCTCTATCTTTCTTGTAAGGAGATTAGGGTAGGAACACACTAGAAATAGATAAAACCCTAGAGAGAAGGTAAGTGTAGAGAGAGAGAGAGCCGAATCTAGGGTTTTGAGATGAAAAGTGTATCAAAAAATGATGAAGGGGACGGCTGTTGTGTACTGATATAACAGAGGCTCACTCGAGCGAAAGAGTGGTCGCTCGAGCGACCAGACACAAAGATACCTTGCTCGAGCGTAGAAAGCCTCGCTCGAGCCAACAATTCGAAGATTCATGTCTGCAACCAGAAGCACGCTCGAGCGAAGAAAATCTCGCTCAAGCGAAGGAACCCAAAACATAGACCTCGCTCGCTCGAGTGAAGGAAAGCTCGCTCAAGCCAAGAAATGCAACTCTTAGGTCCAGAACAAGATGCAGACGCAAGCTCAAGCGCAAGACTTCTCGCTCGAGCCACCAGACATGAAACTTAACTCTCGCTCGAGCGAAGGAACCCTGGCTCGAGCAAAGGAATTAAAACAAAGATCTCGCATGAGCGACAAAAGTCTCGCTCGAGCGAAGACACCAAAATCTAGGCAGTAACCATTTGTTCCTAAACACAACCAACCTGTTACAAACCTGTCTAACACATCCTAAAACTCAAACATAAAGAATTAAAGGGCGAAAATGAAACAAATGCAACAATACTCAACCACAGAACCTAAGTCCAGAATACTGTACACAAAGGGGAAAACCCGGGATCGCTATATTTATAAAAGAGGGGTTCTTCATGTGTGAGTCAAATATGTGTTAAAGACTTGAAATTGGGAGTTGTTTATGAATTATAAGTGAAATATGAGCCTTGGGGGCAATCTTGTGAATAAGGGAAAAATGCCCTAATTACGTTGAATAATTAATTTGGGGAAATGTGAAATTAGGTTGAGGATATTGAAATTGGGAAATTGGGGAAGTAAATGGTGTAGTTGGGTAATTTAATCACTCACCTATGAAAATGTTGATATTTTATCTGTTGATAAATTTATTATCTGTTTAGAGATAACTGTTTTGGGCTATCGGTGGAGAATAGTCTTGATTGTTGTAGACACTGTATGTTGATTAGGGAAAATTGAAACTAATCAAACGTGTTATGCCATTGAATATGACGGTTGGAATAATACAGCAAATATGTGTATTGATTGATCATTGTATACGATAACTGTTTAAATACATTGTACATGTGTATTGTTTGGGAGGAGATAGGAGATGTACTCCATGGTTTGAGAGGAGATAGGGGATGGACTCTCAAGCCTGTTTGGGAGGAGATAGGGGATGGACTCCATTAATACAGCAAATATGTATATTAAATTGAAGTATTAATACAGCAAATATGTGTATTAATTGAAGTGTGGAAGTGTTTTAATATGAGTTGTAGACTCATTTGAATTGTGAATAAAGAAAGTGTTTTAATATAGGATGTTGTCTCATTTAATTGTTTGGCCAGGTTCCAAGCCATGTTTATGAATTCATTGGATAAGTAAAGGAAAATGGATTGAAACATGGACATAATTGTCATGGAACTGCATCGTGATATAAGTTGGTTTATAAGTGCTAGCCATCTATCAAATGCTAATGTTTTAGTTATTTCTTATACTTGGTTTAGTATATCTCTACTGGGCATTAGCTCACCCTATATGGGACATCACTTTCAGGTTCAGGTGACATGCCACCTCCAAGGGCATAGCTTGGAAGGTTTTGGGAGTTGAAGACTCTTTTGGTTGTTTTGTTATTTTGGTATTACATGTAAATTCAAGCCGAGGGTTTAATATGTAAGAGTTAGTACTCTCTTTTTGTAACCAAGTGTTGGCTTGGAAAGTTGTAAGCCCATAGGACATTTACTTTTGTTGTCAACATGTAATACTTCTGTAATGAAAACTCTGATAAATGGAAATATGCTTTATTCTCTTATGACTATGTAGGTCAAGAATGTGGGTTTATTTGTATTATTTTGAGGGCGTTACAACTTGGTATTAGAGCGTACCGAGCTCGAATACTTTGGGTACGCGGGAAGTGGTTAGTACCACAATGGGTTTGTCTCGCTTGTTAGGGACTTATGTATGATGTTATGTGTTTAAATTGATAACATGTTTAAGTGGTTATGTGGGTATGAAATGTAGTTTCTAGGATGTTGATTGGATCCTTGGGTTTCTAGGAGTCTTGTTGGAAAAGCACTTGATCAATGCCGTTTCTAATCGGAATTCTAGCAACGGCTCGGGACTGTCAATATCCGAAAATGAAATTTGTAGGTGCTTATGTGATTATGTGCTTACGTGGAATGAATTACTGTTGTCTATTGCATTAGGGCGCGAGTGTTATTGCTTTGGCACATTTGTGAATGTGCTAATGTTTTTCGTTACCTTTATTAGGATGTTAGGTCGAGGACATGAAGGTAGGCGTGGTAGGCCTAGGAGGCAGGAGATGCCTATACCGGATGAGATTCCGGCGCAGCAAGAAGGTGTTGGTCAGGCCAATGTGGTCAACCCAGTAGGTCAGCAGGCCATGGGCGCCTTAGCTCACGAGATGGCAGGAGCATTGAGGGAATCCATGGACATTCTCAGAGCAGAGAACCAAGTCCAGGCCCATGTGGTTTAGGCAGGGCCTTTCTTTTTGAAGAGGGAGTTTTTTCGGTCTAATCCAGACGAGTTTGTGGGTGATCCGAAAGAGCCACTTAAGGCTGATGAGTGGCTTTAGCAGATGACTAATACGTTTGAGATGCTTGGCATCGAAGACGGGGCATTGAAGGTGACCTTGGCGTCCTTTCAGTTGAAGGGAGACGCGGGTCAGTGGTGGAAGTTTGTTCGGGGCTGTATTGGTGGGACTTGGGAGGCGTTCGTTGGTGTCTTTCAGGAGAAGTTTCTGTCTCTCGCTGTCAGGGAGAAGTTGAGAGATCAGTTCTGTCAGCTTAAGCAGCTGAGTTCATCAGTGGCCGAGTTTGAGGCCGCATTTACCAGTTTGTCCAGGTTTGCACCTGAGCTAGTGGCGTCTGAGGAACGCCGTTGTCTGGAATTTGAGAAGAAGTTGAGGACCGGGCTCAAGATGAGAGTTGCAGGGTCCATGACTTGGTAGTATGGGCGCATTGTGGATGTTGTAGCCCATATGGAGATTATCATGCATGAGGAGGAGAAAAGGTTGAGGGGCTCCAAGAGGAGTCAGGATGGCCAGGGGGATGGTAGGAGGCAGAGAGGTTCTAACCCTCAGCAGTCCCAGGGTGCTTTTGTGAGGTCTACCTTTCCAGTACCGAGTTCTGGCTCTAAGAGAGGCAGTCAGGGAGACATTACTTGTTACAAATGTGGTCAGCTGGGCCACAAGTCTCCAGCTTGCCCGCAGAAGGGAGAAGGGCAGAGAACAGTTTTATCTTCGGCTCGTCCTTAGAGCCAGAGTCAGGGCAGAGGTCAGCCGCTCTCTTGCTACTAGTGTGGTTAGGCAGAGTTATCAGCCAACTCAGTCTGTTTAGGCCACGAGGGCCAATCAGGGAGTCTCATCGTCTCAGTCTGGACAGTAGTCTTTTGCTCTGAGAGGTGAACAGGTAGATTAGAGGCCTTCAGGACACGTGTATGCTGTTACCGCGCAGGATCTTGTATCGGCTCCATCTGTTGTGAGAGGTACCTTTTTGTTTTGCAACTCAGTTGTCAATGTGTTGATTGATACGGGTGCATCCCATTCCTTTATATCTGCTGCATTTACATCTGTTTTGGGGTTGGAGTTGGTGCAGTTAGCATCTCCTATTTGTGTTGTATCTCCTGTTAGGGGTGAGTTGATTTTGAAACAAGGGTGTCGGGGCTATGATATAGAGGTTGCCGACCTCCGGCTTCCATTTTCTTTTGTAGTTATGGCTATGTTGGGTTTTGATGTGATTTTGGGTATGGACTGGTTATCGTCATACCGGGCTGTTATTGATTATTACCGCTAGAGGGTCACTGTATGTACCTTGAGCGAGGATTGTTTCCATTTCTTAGGGGATCGGGTTTGTAGTGTTTTGCCACAGGTGTATGATCCGCGAGGGCAGAGTGAGCTTAGTGGTCTTCTCGCTAGCTTTATGAGTAGTGAGTGTGATGAGATCCAGATTG
This sequence comes from Camellia sinensis, assembly GCF_055761805.1. NCBI lineage: Eukaryota > Viridiplantae > Streptophyta > Magnoliopsida > Ericales > Theaceae > Camellia > Camellia sinensis. The sequence continues at coordinate 38,082,257 of NC_138961.1, read as the reverse complement.
AGTTGCCCAGAGTGGTTTGTGAGTACTCGGACGTCTTTCCCGAGGACCTTGTTAGTTTGCCACCCCATCGAGAGGTGGAGTTTTCTATTGATTTAGTGCCCGGCACGGCACCGATTTCCATGGCACCATATTGTTTTTCCCCAGCCTAGTTGAGTGAGTTGAAGATTCAACTTTAGGAATTGCTAAATAAGGGCTTCATTTGCCCTAGTACTTTGACGTGGGGAGCACCGACCCTCTTTGCTAAGAAAGATAGGGCTTTGAGACTTTGTATCGATTACCGGAAATTGAATCGGGCTACGGTTAAGAATAAGTACCTTATGCCCCGTATAGATGATTTGTTTGACCAGTTGAAAGGGTCCCGTTGTTTCTCTAAGACAGACTTGAGATCGGGTTACCATCAGTTGAGGGTCAGGGAGGAAGATATTCCGAAGACGGCATTCCATACGCGGCATGGCCACTACGAGTTTCTGGTGATGCCTTTTGGGCTCACCAATGCAATGGTAATGTTTATGGATTTGATGAACCGGATATTCTGGGAGTTTTTAGATCGCTTCGTGGTCGTCTTCGTGGATGACATTCTGATTTGTTCACCCTCTGAGGAGGAGCACGGGGAACACTTGAGAGTAGTGCTTGAGTTGCTTAGAGCCCATAAGCTGTATGCTAAGTTTGGGAAGTGTGAGTTCTAGCTAAGAGAGGTGAAATTCTTAGGCCATGTGGTCTCCGGGAAAGAGGTGTCTGTTGATACATCCAAGATAGAGGCAGTGCAGGATTGGGCACAGCCTAAGAGTGTTTTTGAGATCTGCAGCTTTCTGGAATTAGCTAGGTATTACCGCCGGTTTGTGAAAGATTTCTCCAGGCTAGCTTCGCCGTTGACTACTTTGACGCGGAAAGGGGTCAAGTTTGTGTGGAGTGAGACTTGTGAAAAGTCATTCCAAGAGCTTAAAGTTAGACTTACCACCGCTCCAGTGTTGATTATTCCAGAGAGGGGTTTGGGTTATGTAGTGTATTGTGATGCTTCACGAGAGGATTTGGGTTGTGTGTTGATGCAAGAGGGGAAAGTGGTAGCCGATGGCTCATGGCAGTTGAAAATACACGAGAGGAATTGCCCTACCCATGATCTAGAGTTAGCAGCTGTGATTTTTTCCTTGAAGATTTGGAGGCACTACCTTTATGGTGAGAGATTCGAGGTGTTCTCGGATCATAAGAGTCTGAAATATCTGTTTACATAGAAAGACTTGAACTTGAGGCAGAGGAGGTGGATGGAGTTTATTGAGGATTACGACTTTCAGTTGCATTATCATCCGGGGAAGGCCAACGTTGTGGCCGATGCCCTTAGCAGGAAATCCATTAGTGATGTAGCTTGTATAGCCATTCGGAAGTGGGAAATGTTGGGTGCACTTGACGAGTTTGATTTGCTCCTGGGTGAATTTGTTGAGTCTGCGGCCTTGTTTTCTGTAGTTGCGCAGCCTACACTTGTGAGTCGAGTGTTAGAGGCACAGCGAGGTGACCTTGAGGTAGAATCCCTCTGGGAGAAGATCCCCAGTGGGAAGGTTAAGAAGGGTCTGACTGTGTATCCTGACATGAGTGTGAGATACCGAGACCATTTGTTTATGCCGGAGTCTTGCTGAGAGGAGGTACTCCGAGAGTTTCACCATTCGCACCTTGCGGTGCATCCGGGAGGCACTAAGATGTATCGTAATTTGGGTCGCCAGTTTTGGTGACGGTGTATGAAGAAAGATGTGGCTGTTTTTGTGTCTAAGTGCCTTACTTGTCAGCAAGTGAAGGCTGAGCACCAGAGGCCAGCGGGTTTGTTACAACCCTTGCCTATAGCCGAGTGGAAGTGGGAGCATGTCACTATGGACTTCGTTGTAGGTCTTCCGAGGACTCAGCGGGGTAGTGATGCTATTTGGGTGGTTGTAGACCGGTTGGCTAAGTCGGCGTACTTCATTCCTATGTGCATGAGAGATTCGGTAGATCATCTTGCCGACTTGTATATTCGGGACATAGTGAGGTTGCACGGGGTCCCAGTGTCGATCATCTCAGATAGAGATTCACGTTTTACTGCTAGGTTGTGGCTGAGTTTGTAGAGTGTCTTGGGCACTAGATTGACCTTTAGCACGACTTATCATCCTCAGACTGACGGGCAGTCTGATCATACTATTCAGATCCTTGAGGATATGCTTCGAGGTTGTGTCCTTGACTTTAGTGGGTTGTGGGAGAGGCACTTGCCTTTAGTGGAGTTTTCCTACAACAACAGTTTCTAATCGAGTATTGGTATGGCACCATTTGAGGCCTTGTATGGCCGACCGTGTAGGTCTCCAGTTTGTTGGGCCGAGGTGGGTGATGCACTTTTGTTGGGCCAGGAGTTGGTTCGGGAGACGACGGAGAAAGTTGAGCTTATCCGTAAGATACTCATTATAGCCCAGAGTCGTCAAAAGTGTTATGCCGACCGTAGGAGGAGGCCTTTGGTTTTTGGGGTGGGTGATCATGTTTTCTTGAAAATATCACCTAGGCGGGGATTGATGAGGTTTGGTAGAGTGGGAAGTTGTCCCCTCGATTTATTGGCCCTTTCGAGATCCTTGAGAGGATTGGCAAGGTTGCCTACCGTTTAGCTTTGCCGCCACAGTTGTCCGGAGTGCATGACGTGTTTCATGTTAGCATGCTTCAGAAGTATGAGCCGGATCCATCGTATGTAATGGATTGGACCGACTTAGAGGTTGACGAGGATATCTCGTATGAGAAGAGACCGTTGCGGGTCTTGGATAGGCGGGATCAAATCTTGCGAGGCAAGACGATACCCTTGGTAAAAGTTTTGTGGAAACATCACTGGATTGAGGAAGCCACTTGGGAACGTGAGTTGGATGTCCGTGAGAAATATCCGGACTTGTTTGTTAATGTTTAACCATGTATTGGGAATTTTGTTGTATTACTAAACTTTAAGAACATTGAATGTGTCTTAAGTTGTAAAGCATTGTATATGTTTTGGTTTATGGAAGTATTTTGGATTATGCCTTGAAAATGGAAATTTATTTAGCATTGTATATGTTGAATGTACTGTAGCAATGCAAATATATCATTAACATTGAGTATGTTATGAAATGATGGAATATGGTATTGGAAATTGTTGAATTTCAAAGAAAAGCATATTTTAATGCATATTGAATTATATTGTGAATTGCCTCTTCAAAGAGATGGGATGATCGGTAATGGGTCAGGATGTTGAATGTTGAATTATAATATTGTTGAGAATTGAGTATCACAATTTTAAAACTTGTAACCAATTTCGGGGACGAAATTCTTTAAGGGGGGGGGGGAGGTTATAGCGATCCCGATTTTCTCTCCTTTGGTTGTTGTATTCCGGACTTAGGTTCCGTGGTGTTGGTTATTGTTTATATCTTGTTTCTGTCCTTAAATTCCTTGTTTTCGAATTTTGGAATGTAATGGGCAGGTTTGTTACAGGTTGGTAGTGAGTTTAAACCAATGGTTGCTGTCCAGAATTTTGGTTCTTTGCTCGAGCGATGCTTTTGTCGCTTGAGCGAGCTCTGTGTTTTAGGTCCTTTGCTCGAGCCAGGGATCCTTCGCTCGAGCGAGAGTTGGGTGATGTGTCTGGTGGCTCAAGCGAGAAGTCTTGCACTCGAGCTTGCGTCTGCGTCTCTTTTTGACTTGAAGGTTGCATTTCTTGGCTCGAGTGAGCTTTCCTTCGCTCGAGCGAGCAAGCTGTATGTTTTGGGTTTCTTCACTTGAGCGAGCTTTTCTTCGCTCGAACTTGCTTCTGGGTTGCAGACCTGAAGCTTCGAATTGTTGGCTCGAGCAAGGCTTTCTACGCTCGAGCGAGGTTTCTTTGTGTCTGGTCGCTCGAGCGACCATTCCTTTGCTCGAGTGAGCTTCGAATATATCAGTTGACAGCAGTGGGTTAAACATCATTTTTTTCATCTCTATTATCTTCAAACCCTAGATCCGGCTGCTCCCTCTCTCTCTACTTACCTTCTCTCTACAAATCCATCTAGCTCTAGTGTGTTTCTACCCTAATCTCTTTGTAAAAATGGTGGACCTGATGTGGGCTACTTTTTGATCCGAAAATCTTAGAGTTTGGAGCACCTCGAGTTTTCATCATCTTCTCCTTTTGGTCTCTCCACTTGAGGTAGGGATAACCTACTCTAATCTATGAGTCTGGACATAAATTTTAGTCATTTTGATTAGTTGGTGTTGTTTGGTAATTTTGGAAAAGTTAGGGTTTGATTTGTAATTTATAAAAGAGGAGTTCTTCATGTGTGAGTCAAACATGTGTTAAAGACTTGAAATTGGGAGTTGTTTATGAATTATGAGTGAAATATGAGCCTTTGGGGGCAATCTTGTGAATAAGTGAAAAAAGCCCTAATTACGTTGAATAATTAATTTGGGAAAATGTGAAATTGGGTTGAGGAAAATGAAATTGGGAAATTGTGGAAGTAAATGGTGTAGTTGGATAATTTAATCACTCACCTATGAAAATGTTGATATTTTATCTGTTGATAAATTTATTATCTGTTTAGAGATAACTGCTTTGGGCTATCAGTGGAGGATAGTCTTGATTGTTGTAGATACCGCATGTTGATTAGGGAAAACTAAAACTAATCAAACGTGTTATGCCATTGAATATGACGGTTGGAATAATACAACAAATATGTGTATTAATTGATCATTGTATATGATAACTGTTTAAATACATTGTACATGCGTATTGTTTAGGAGGAGATAGAGGATGTATTCCATGGTTTGAGGGAAGATAGGGGATGGACTCTCAAACCTGTTTGGGAGGAGATAGGGGATGGACTCCATTAATACAGCAAATATGCGTATTAAATTAAAGTATTAATACAGCAAATATGTATATTAATTGAAGTGTGGAAGTGTTTTAATATGAGTTGTAGACTCATTTGAATTGTGAATAAAGAAAGTGTTTTAATATGAGATGTAGTTTCATTTAATTGTTTGGCTAGGTTCCGAGCCATGTGTTATGAATTCATTGGATAAGTAAAGGAAAGTGGATTGAAACATGGACATAATTGTCATGGAACTGTATTGTGATATAAGTTGGTTTATAAGTGCTAGCCATCTATCAAATGCTAATATTTTAGTTATTTTTCATACTTGGATTAGTATATCTCTACTGGGCATTAGCTCACCCTATATGGGACATCATTTTCAGGTTCAGGTGACATGCCACCTCCAAGGGCATAATTTGGAAGGTTTTGGGAGTTGAAGACTCTTTTGGTTGTTTTGTTATTTTGGTATTACACGTAAATTCAAGTTGAGGGTTTAATGTGTAAGAGTTAGTATCTCCTTTTGTAACCAAGTGTCGGCTTGGAAAGTTGTAAGCCCATAGGGCATTTACTTTTGTTATCAACATGTAATATTTTTGTAATGAAAACTCTGATAAATAGAAATATGCTTTATTCTCTTATGACTATGTAGGTCAAGAATGTGGGTTTATATGCATTATTTTGAAGGCGTTACAGTTTTGCTGTCATTTTTGGGCTGATTTGCTGTTATTTTTGGGCTGATTTATCATATGTTTAAGCTTCATTTTGAACTCAAAAAAAAAAAAAAAAAAAAAATTATGATAGGATAGATTAATAAGAATAATTTGAGATAGGTCAATCAAATTAATTCTTTCAAATAATCAAAAACATAATCAAAACCAAAACAAATTATCAAAATCAAATATGTCTAACAAAATACATAAGAATACGAAAAGTGTACTGAATTTTTGTATTTTTTTTATTTATATTTTTGGTAATTAGTGAATTTTTTAAAGATTTTTTTTACAAATATTATACTTTTTAAGTATATTTGTGTTAGGTGTATCTAAAAATTTTAAAAAAATTGCTTAGAATATTAAAAAAAATTTAGTGAAAACAAAAAAGAAAAAAAAAGAAAAAAAAAATTTTAATTTTCTAAAAAGTGAATCCTGAAAATTCAAACCAAACAAACTAAATTTGTTGTTAGAGTATTAAATAATTTCTCTATAAGTGTTTGTCAATTTTAATACTTCTTTTAAAGTCTTAAGATTGATATTTAAACTCATTAAATTGGATCAGAATTATTTTTTAAAGTTTTTCGTAGATGGGTTGGATTTGGAAATGTTTCTTCCTGCTCGCCCTAGCATGATTATTAATATATATTATGTACATGTAAAATTTTACTATAAATACTTCTTATTGTATGTATTCTTAACTTATATTATACTTTTAAGTTATACAAATTTTTTTTTTCAGTTATAATTAATTTTTTTTCTGTAGTTGCGATCTTATTTTAGTTATGACTCATAATATCTCATGTATTATTTGGTTGACTTTTTTTTTTTTTTTGACTTTAAAATATGAAATTATGTCATTTTTTTTTTAGTTATAAGGTGCATACGATACATACCCTTTAAAATTTTCTTGTATGTACATATGTACATATTAATATCTGTATATATATAATTTACAAAATTTTACTTTTTTAGAATAAAAAGATATACTTAAAATGAAAAATGTATTTATTTAAGTTAATATTTAAGATGTAATGACTAAATATTAAGGTGTAATTTTAATTAGCTCGATTTTGATTTTAAATTTTTAACTTTGTCTCAATTTGGTCAAATGGATTACAACTCTTAATATTTTTTAATAAAAAAATATGTATATAAGTGTCATGTGTCTCAAAATTATGAATTTATCTAACTCAGTAAGTAAACCTCAACTAATTTAGTGATAATTTTTCTTAAAAAACACTAATGATATTATTAATTTGATCAAATTGACGTAAAATCTAAAATTAAGGATCAAAATCAAATCAATTAAAAATGTAAAAACTAAAATAAAACAAAAGATAAAATATAAGGACATCCGTGTAATTCACCCACAAAATTATCATTTTTCAGTTTTATAATATTTTAAATTGTTTATATGAGTTTGTTGGGCAAGTTCGAGATTGTACTAGCAAGATTTTAACGCTAGCTTGGGAGGGATTTTGTGTTTGTTTGATTTGTATCTCATGATATAATTTTTAATTTTTATTTTTTTAAATTTTGTTTGGTTTAAATATTTTGAATTTTTTTTTTCAAAATCACTTTTTTTTCTGTATATATCAATCAGTCACTTTTTCTTTCTTATCTTTTCTTCTCAATCATTTTTTTTTCTCACACACATCTACTCAAACTACAATAAAATATCAAATCATCCCAAAATCTCAAATTATTTTCAAAATATACAACCAAACAAACTAAAAAAATTTCTAAACTATCTCTCAAAAAAAAAAAAAAATTAAAAATTTATCTCAAAACAAAAACCAAACACACCCTTTTAGTTTCAAAAACTGAAAAAATATTTGGTTTTATTGGACGTCACGTGGCGTACTACTTACCAATAATAATATGTCATGTTTCTATTATTTTTTAATCACTTAATATAAAATTATAAATCTCATTTTTTTTATTAATTAAAATACTTGTGTATCACGTGCAAAATCAACCAATAATATCTCCAAAAAAAAATCCTAACTTAGGCGTACCCGAGCACCCAGACTATAGAGAGGCCTTCAGGCCATTATTCACATCACTGCTGTGGTAGCTGGCCTCTTTGCTATAAAAATTAGTGCTTTTCTGGTTATTCATATTCATATCACTGCTGTGGCAGCTGGCCTCTTTGCTATAAAAATTACTTTTCCGACGAGGCATGGAGCTAGCTACTGCGGGGAAGGTGAACGAAGTGTTGTTCATGAACAGAGGAGAAGGAGAAAGTAGTTATGCACAAAACTCTTCTTTCACGGTAAGATAATGTTTGTATCTTTGTATAGTAGCATTACTCTTCATGTTCATGGTATATCCAATAAAAAAATGTTTGGGAGCACTAAAGGAGCTCTAGAGAATGGGTCCCATTGACTGTGATGTTTTGACTTTAAGTTTTTTTTTTTTTTTTTTTTTTTTTTTTTTGAATTTTCACCTCATTAGTAGTCTATTAGTGCTCTCAAATTAATGAGATGTATCATTGTTGATATCCAATTCTCACTTCTGTGAAAATTTCTGCTAACTCAACAATTGTTATACCTTGCACTTTGTATGAAGTTATAGATTTTGTTAATCAAATAACAGTTTTGAAGTTTTATTGGATTGTTAGGTCTTTTTTTTTTTCCACTCACTAAAATAATTGTGGATCAAACTTTATTCCTTTAGGCCGTGTTTATTTGGGTGGGTATGTGTTTGGGATTGGACTAATAGTCTAATAAAATTATTAATCTGATGTTTGGTTAAAAAATTGAAGTATGGACTAATAATCCATCCAGATAGTATCCCATATATGATGGACTATTTAATCCTATAGAGGGAGTAGGATATAAATTGGAGAATTAAGCAAAAGTCTGGACTAACTCATCAAATGACAAAATTAACCATGACTATATATATATTAACCCTCATTTAAATATTTTAAAAATATTTGAAATATTTAAAAAAAAATCCATAATTTTTTTTTTAATTTGTAAATATTTTAAAAAATTAAGAAAATTTTAAATATTTAAAAAAAAAAACCAAAACAATTTCAAAATGCAACTAAGAACATGATATTGACATATTCTTGGCTAGAGATGATCTAAGAACAATCAGTGTGTTTGGTTTGAATTTTTTGAATTAAGTTTTTTGAAAACTGAGTTTTTTGGTTTTCGTATTTTTTTTTTGTTTTTAGTGGGTATTTTTAAAATTTTAAACATTTTTTTTTTTACTTTTTTAGATGCACCTTACTTAGATGTATCTAAAAAGTATAAAATTTGTGAAAAAATATTTTTAAAAATTAATAAATACATAAAAATACAAAATATGTACTGAATTCTTGTATTTTTGGTATTTAGTGAATTTTTAAAAGGTTTTTTTTAATTTTTCTTTACTTTTTAGGTATATTTATGTTAGTTATGTCTAAAAATTAAAAAAATTGCTCAAAATATTAAAAAAATTCAGTAAAAGCAAAAAAAATAAGGAAAATAAAAAAGTAAAATTTTCTGAAAAATGTTTTTAAAAAATGGTAACCAAGCATAGTGAATAATATTATTGTTTTTAACAATTATGAATGGAAGTAATCATTAATTACCACCCTAGACTTTTAATTCAACATGTCTACAATTGGTATTTTGTATGCATCTTCTCATAAATATATTTGCTTCATTTTCTATATTTCTGAGATCATTAGTTTTCTAAATAGCTATATTTCATAGTTGAATGATTTTTGATATTTTTTGTTCCAAAAAAAAAAAAAAAAGTTAAAATAGTAGTTGGATGATTAAAATAGTAGTGCATATTTTTTAATGGTTGCTTGTGTATATAAATTTTATAGTGAAATGATTTTTGATGTTTGATGTTTTCTGTTTAAAAAAATGGGGTTAAATGAATACTTTTTTGAATTTTAGCAATGAATGATTAAAATAGTAGTTCATATTTTTTAATGATTGCGTGTGTATATATAAATTTTATAGTTGAATGATTTTTTATTTTTTCTATTAAAAAAAAGTGAGGGTTAAATTTTGTTCCAATAAATACTTTTTTGAATTTTGGCAATGAATGGTTAGATGATTAAAATAGCAGTGTATTTTTTTTAATGGTTGCTTATATATATATATATATATATATATAAATTTTATAGTTGAATGATTTTTGATTTTTTTTCTATTAAAAAAAAAAGAATGTTAAATTTTGTTCAAATGAATCGAAATGAATGTAGAACAAGAATAGGGAAATTTGCTTTTTAAAAATTATAACACATGCTAGTGCAAAATTTTACAATAATTGTCGTAGGAGTATTATGGTCAATATATTGGATGTCCTATGTCCTGTCATGTCCTATCCATACCAATCCCCTCAAACAAATATCGGATTGGATAATATTTTGTTAATCCCTCCTTATAATCCTAATTCAATTCAAACATAGGATATGATACACAATCCAAAGGAATTCATAATTCTAAGACTATTAGTCATGAAAATACCAATCCAACCTAATTTAATCCGCCAAAGCAAACATGCCTTTAATTTTAGCTACAATAGAAACTGTAGCCATGTTACTAATAGTACAACTTGATAAGTCACCGACAATAAAAATAAGTTGTTGATAGTTAAAAATTGTAATCATTTAAATTATATTGATATCATTAAGATAGAATGACGTAGTTTGTCATTGATAATAGCATGGCACGACAAGTCACTGATATGAATTGATTCATGTCACTTTATAATATTTTTGTCTGTGATTTTATGTCTATTTTTATTGAATTTAATAAACAAAAAAAATAGATATTACAATGAATCATATGCGACATTGATAGAACTCCCGATTAGAGAATTACAAGGAAATTCTAAAACTCATATGTACTTCAAAGACTAAAAATAGATCGTTTGGAGTGAAATTGAAAAACAACACTCCAAGACCTGTATTATAATTTTACAATTCAATTACTCGGCTAATTTGTCACAATGTGCATATTACAATCACATGTTAAATCGCATCTTAAAAACATAATTTTAATAAGACATTGCAAGATTGAAATCGTATCTTCAACATGTCACGTTGGCACCCTATGCAATGTTAGTGGATGCTTAGGGTGGTCATATCACAATGAAATCATATCTTTAACTTGCGAGTTTATATTGAAATTGCATTTTGAAATAGGATTTCAAAAAAATGCACTAACTTGCTAAATAGTTAGAAAAGTGTAGCACTTTTTATAAATAATTTTGTTTTTTTCCAATATTTATAAATTAAGAGAAAAAAAAATGCTAATCTTTAGTTTGATAAGTAACAACTCTATCATTCACACCATAAAAAGTACTTAAATAATGAAATGTGTGAACCAAATTTATTTTAAAATTAACATACATCATACAAGTTTAAATTTACAATACAATTTAATACTTTTAGGCCATGTTTGATTCACAAGACTAATAGTGAAGGTACTAATAATCTCAAATTAGTATGGTATTTACTATCCATTTGGATTAGTAGGATAAATTATTCCATTGCCCATTGTTTGATTTGCATTAGATAAGAAAGCATATGAATGTACAATTACAACTATATTTATCTTTTTTTCCAATCTTACAATCCATCAATGTTTCTTTACAATCTTTACTTTATCAAATTTCTTCATAAACGTGGTTTTGAAAAAAAAATATAAATAAATAAATAAAAGCAAAATAAAAATACAAAATACAAAATACAAAGGCCATGTTTGGTTTGCTTTTTATTTTTATTTTTTCAAATATGAACTAATTTGATAAAATAAATATCAAAAAATATTTAAAAAAAAAAATTATTTTTAGCCTTCTAAAATATAAAATTATATAAGAATAATAAGTTTTTTTAATTTTTAGTCAAGGGTAAAAGAGTCTTTTTATTTTATTTCCCAACTCAGGATATATAATCCTACCCCTACCCCAATACTAATAATCCTACAAATTTGTTAGATTAATTATCCATTGGATTAATAATCCTGAAACAAAATTTTAAAATAAACACATGATTATTGGGCTTATAGATTAATAATCATAATCTCAATCTCATACTCTAATCCTGTCAATCAAATATACCGTTAGTGATATGTGCTCAGATTCATATAACTTTTTTCGAAACAAACTCAAAAGTTGTTCTCTCTTGTAGCAACAAGTGGCCTCAATGGCACAGCCAGCGCTAGAAAATGCAGTTGAAACTCTCTTCTCCAGAGATTTCCACCTTCAAGCTCTTAACGCAGCGGACTTGGGTTGTGCAGCGGGTCCAAACACATTCGCAGTGATTTCTACGATCAAGAGAATGATGGAAAAGAAATGCAGGGAATTGAATTGCCAAACACTGGAACTTCAGGTTTACTTGAATGATCTTTTTGGAAATGATTTCAATACCCTCTTCAAAGGCCTGTCGTCTGAGGTTATTGGTAACAAATGTGAGGAAGTTTCGTGTTATGTGATGGGAGTACCGGGGTCTTTCCATGGCCGGCTTTTTCCTCGTAACAGCTTACATTTAGTTCATTCCTCTTACAGTGTTCATTGGCTTACTCAGGTTTGTACATCCATTTGTTTCAACTAGTAATTAACCTTGTACTTATCACATTATCCTATGTTAATTCCTATCACAATATGAGCAGAGGAGTTAGATGATGGTCACATACTGTGATGGACACATGAATAATTTTCATTGACCATGCCATGCCACTAGAGAAAGATCAATATTTACTCTAACTATATGACCGGTACTATATGTATTTATTTGTATTTGTTGTATGGATACATATACAAGTTTTTAAAAAATTGTAAAATTATTCAAAATATGTAGACCCAAAAAATGGGCAATATAAACACGTGTAAAAAGGTCTTTCTCCATGTCTTTCCTAGTGTTTACCAAAAATTTCATAAAGTCTGGAATTTTCATATGATGGGCTTGGTGCATGTGCAACTTAATTAGGAAGTGCTTCTTAAGCAGTGAATGATGGTTCGATCCTACTCTCTTTTTGTTAATGTAATATCATTGTACTGCTTGTATAAGTTGTATTACTTATTTCATATGACCCATTTGCTTTTGATGTGTAATAAGCTTGCACGCTAACCATTTCAATGGTTTCTTTGGTGAAATAAAAGGCACCAAAAGGACTCACAAGCAGAGAAGGCTTGGCATTAAACAAGGGGAAGATTTACATATCAAAGACAAGCCCTCCTGTTGTAAGAGAAGCCTACTTATCTCAATTTCATGAAGATTTCACAATGTTTCTCAATGCTAGATCCCAAGAGGTGGTTCCAAATGGTTGTATGGTGTTGATACTTCGTGGTAGGCAATGTTCTGATCCTTCAGACATGCAGAGCTGCTTTACTTGGGAACTATTAGCTATGGCCATTGCTGAATTGGTTTCACAGGTAGTTGCAATTTTTAACACTTCTTTACCATTAAATGTCTTCGTTTGATGTTCACAAGCTCTTACATACCTCTAGAACACAATTTTTCTAGGCCTAAAAATGGTAAAACATGCAAACTATAAACCGAAAATTCCCTTAGGTGCCATCCACAAAGGTCTGATTTCACTTGTTATATATATTCTTTTGCAAAATCTCTCATTTCTTAAAATTGGTTTCAATCATTTGTCATTACTCTCAAAATTAGTTACATACATATATAAACTATTCTTTAAATGAGTTAAAATGAAATAGTTATTAGCCTAGCCAAACCAAACCAAACCAAACCAAGCGTTAAGTCTCATCAAATGGGATCAGCTACATGAAATAGTTATTAGCATTTTACAAAAATGAGTATTCTTCATTGCTCTCAAAAAGCATTTCATACATATAAACTACGCTTTAATCAGAGTTAAAATGAAATTATTGTGAACATGTTATCACATTGATTCATATTTTACTCTCTGAAGGTAAAATATTCATAACTCAAAAACGTACTAAGAGTTTGGTGCTCAAACCAGTTAGATTCTTAAAGCTTTCCAACTATTTCGGATCATGAAAAACAGAGTTCAATGTGTCCAAAATTAATAATTTTTTGTTTAATTTTTCTCCCCAACATTTTAAAAATATAAGTCATCTTGATGAGTTCTTTCCTTTAAAATGATAAAATCAATACTTATCCCATCATTTGTGTATATATATATATTTGGCATAGCACTACCCTAAAATTATGTGCTTTATTTATTCTAATCCATTGATTTTCTGTCTTTCCTTCGTGATAATAGGGATTGATAGATGAAGATAAATTAGACACCTTCAATATACCCAGCTATTTTGCATCACTTGAGGAAGTGAAAGATATAGTGGAGAGGGACGGATCATTCACAATTGATCATATAGAGGGGTTTGATCTTGATAGCCTAGAAATGCAGGAGAATGATAAATGGGTTAGAGGGGAAAAGTTTACCAAGGTTGTCAGGGCCTTCACAGAGCCTATAATTTCAAACCAGTTTGGACATGAAATCATGGACAAACTATATGACAAATTCACTCACATTGTAGTTTCAGATTTGGAAGCAAAGCTACCGAAGACCACAAGTATCATCCTAGTGCTTTCCAAGATTGATGGATAGTTTTTTAGTGTTGTGAAATAAACTGTTGTCCCTATCACATATATGCCACTAGAGGGTTGTGCCAATGTATTGCACAAGAAGATTTGAGAGGGGTCAAATATAGAAAGCATTTTTCTCTTGTGTGGAGAGAGAATGTTTTCTTGATTTAAATCTGTGATACCCAAATCGTAATGTTGGGAAGAAATGAGAAGTTGAACATGAAATTTTAATTTCTTTACCTTATGTATGTATGGAATTAGTGGTTGTTTGCTAAAAATAACGTCTCCTCCAATTATTGTAATGTATTGGGATGGTTCTTGCAAAGAATTTTTTGCCCTTTTTAAATCTCAAATTGAAATATTTTATCAATAGTATCAAAATCGTATATAATAGCATTTCATTAATTAATTCATGACAGTGCATGTTAAGTGTATTTGTCTATGAGTCTTTTGAAAGAGGAAAAAAAAGAAAAAAAAAAAGAAACTCATATTCAGATGTAGAGGAAACCACGTGATAAGGATTTCAAAGGTTAGAATTGATATATTTTTAAATGTTGATGGTTTAATTTGAAACAATTATGAGTTTCTTTGTTTCAGTGTCTCTTATGCTTTGCTACCTATTTGGGAGCCTCTCCAATGTGGTATGCTTTGCTACCTATTTTGGAACCTTTCCAATGTGGTAGTGTTGCTGGTTGTTCCTTCTTGTTGTTCTGGATTGTATTGATGTATTATTTTTTATATAATATTCCACTGTTCACTAATACAATCGGTTGCCCTTTTTTTTTTTTGCTGATGAAAACAATTTCAAACAATCAAAAAGTTAGTATTTTCTTTGTTACAGAAGTCAAACTTTAGGTGTGTTTTTTTTCTTAATAATAATAATCTTAGCAAAAGATTAATAAAAATGAAATCCTGAATTAGAAGAGGTTTTGTGTGATATTTTTCAAATTCAGAAAATTTAATCACAACAAGCTAGCAATTATATTTTTGAGTAATGCCAAGATATAACTAAATTTTTATATCAAATTTTCTTAGAAAATTATGTGTCATTATTGTTTTTAATGTAATAGACCTCACCTCCACATTCATTCATAGATTATTTTCATGGCCAGACATCATTCAAAGTTCAAATTCCAAATCTTGAATACAACAAGCACAATCTCATTTATTGGAACAAACATGAAATGGCCTATCTAGCAACAACAATTGCAAAAAGAGACAAAACACACATGTATGTGGGACCCACCCCTTGTAAGAGGATTGTATCCCATTCTGTGTTTAATTTTTGTATTATTAACATTACTGTTTTGATCAGTATGGGTGCCAGTGGGTGCTAGCCCAAGTAGGAAGAAATCCTGTAAACCAATTGTTGATAAGGTCAAGCCTAAAGCCCGCTGGATGGAAAAGAAGGCTTTTATCATTTGCTGGTAGGTTGACTTTGCTCAAGGCTACGTTATCCAATTTGCCAGTGTACTATCTCTGTTTATTTAAAATGCCAGCAGGAATAGCAAAGGAGATTGAAAGAATTCAGGCTGCTTTTCTATAGGGAGGACCAGATTTGAAGAGGAAATTACACTTGGTGAAGTGGAAGGAGGTTACTAAAAGCAAGATGCAAGGAGGGCTGGGGATTCGAAGAATTAGAGATTTTAATGATTGTCTTTCGATAAAGTGGTGGTGGAGGTTGGCTAATGAAGATGAGGCTTTATAGAAGAAGGTGGTCTGTAGTAAATACAATGTAAATGGGGGAGTATGGTGTAGACACCCCATTTTTGACCGACCTTGAGACTCAGACGTCACCAGTTGAGCACTTGGTGATATTGCATGATGTGCTCGTTCAGAAGTTTCGGAGTTGCGGCCGTGAGCCCTGCCTCCGGACTCCCGAACCCTTTTCTGTGCCTTGTCTCGGTTTGCGAACCAGACTCGGTTTTCTCTGTTTCTTTTCCTGAGGGAAGGGAGAGGTCCCGTAGACTATCTCTCAGTGCCCGTGGGCTACATTTGGTGGCCGTAGGCCATTTTTCCCATTTCGGAGCCCGGTTTCCGGTTTTCGGAGCCGTCAGGCCGTGTGCCTCGGTTCGGGACCGCCTAACCATCTCCGTTTGCCCCGATTTCTGGCATACATCTTATTTTCTCCCTTTTGAGGGACACTGGGGTCTGAGAAACCCACTTCGTGGCCGAACGCCACTTTCGGTGTTTAACGGGCAGTTTCCGGGGCCCCGAACTGCGTGTTTTGGCCCCCGAACATTCATTTTGCATCGGTTTTCGTTCATTTTTGGCAGGTACCTCTGTTTTATCACCAGGAAGGTCACTGAAGGGTGGGAGGCTAGTAATTGTTGCAGCAACCAGTTATCTCTCCTCCGGAGCCTCCCGGCGCCCGTTTTTCCAACTTCCGGGCTAATGTTGAACACCCTAGGGGTAGTGTTGCCAACTTTCAACCACATAACTGTGATCTACACACCTTGGAGGACCCAAAAAAGTCATGGCCGGCCATTAATTGTTATTTCCATTTTTGCCCCTCCTCTTCCGGGCCAATGTTGAACACCTTGGGCCCACTTTCTTGAACTTTGAACCACATATCTGTGATGTACACACTTGGGAGGACCCTAAAAGTTTATGGCCGGCCATTAATTTTTCTTTCCATTTTTGCCCCTCCTCTTCAAATGCAATGTTGAACACCCTGGAGTCACTGTTGCCAACCCCAAACCACATATATGTGATCTACACACATGAGAGGACACCAAAAGTTGGTGGGAGGCTAGTAATTTTGCCGAAAAGCCAACTTCTTTTTGGTCAAAAGTGGTTCAGCATGAATCCAGGAAGGAGAAAAAGCTGCGCGGCTTCACCGAAACGGGCGTAACTCTTTGCACAAGAGGAATTAAGATATGAGGCCACCACCATTGGAAAGCTTACTTCCGGGGCTTCATTTTGCACTCAATAATCTCCCAAGTCCAAGTCCGGGGGGGAGAGATGTGGTTGGTGGAAGTCCGCTTGGACTGAATCTGCGCGGCTTCACGGAAAAGGGCATAACTTTTTCTACAGGAGGAATTTTAATGCAAGGTTTGCGCCATTGGAAAGCTAACTTCTGGGGCTTCATCCTAGGGGGTGACCGGCCATTTTTTCTGGCCGGCCGGCCGTTTTTTTTCTTTGACCTAGCCGGCCGGCTATGTTAAGTGGCCGGCCGGCCACCTGCAACAAAAGTGGTAGGCCGGCCTGCTTCTTCAGGCTGAGTGCATTCCAGCTGTGCCTTGGTTTTCTCCCAAAAATATCTGCATCCGGGGGAACCCTTTTGGGGGAATTTTGCTCTCCTTTATGCCCCACCTTTACACCCCTTCTTTGGCCTATATAGCAAGCAAGTCTTGTAGTGTTTGAGGGTTAGAAAAACTTTTCTTCAAAGCTCCATAGCCACCTCCATCTTCTTCTTCTTCAATTCTTCAAAAAACCCTAAGTCCATAACCTTCATTCCTTCTACACCACCAAGCTCTACCACCACCATCTCATTTCCAGCAGCAAGGAGGGATTCTTGAAGGCTAAAGAAGCTGCAAATCCATCCAAGAAGCAACAAAAATTCGAATCTTCAAGGGTAAGTTACACTTTTACCCTTTTGACCCTTTTTCTTGATCCATTTCTAAGCCTCACTTCCTTTTTGTTTCAAGCTCCGGCCCTAACTGAAAAGGGCCATCTTTTGAGCTCATCTTCACTTCTCATTAAGGGCTCAACCCTGTTTGAGCCCTCCATGATACACTTGCTTCATTGACCATCTTGTATGTCATAGTTTTGCATGCTATTTTTGACCCATGAGCAATTTATTTTCGAGCATGTTGTAAACTGATATAAGGCTTATTTTGAGCCCCTCTTCAACATTGGAGAAGGGCTCAACATTGTTTGGTGTCTCTATGTGTCACTTGTAGTTATATCCCTTATTTGGCCCCATTTTTGCATAAATTAGTAGCCCTCTTTGCTTCTGTTTTTGGACCTTGTTCCGAACTGAAAGTGGCCTTGTTTTGGCCTATACTTCATGTTTCATTCACACTTTTTTTCTGTTTGGTGATTATTTTGTATACTTCATGTTTTAGCACCTTTTGAGCCTCATTTTGCATCATATTTTTAGCATGTTTTTATACTGATTTTGAGGCTTCCATATACTGTAAATGTTCATATTTTTGGTCCATCTTCAGTGTTGTAGAAGGAAATTTTTCAGTTTGGATTTTTCTTATACCACTTGCTTCATTACCCCTCTTTTGGCCCCTATTCTTGCATGCTATTTTTCCCCTACCTATGCTTGCTGTTTGGCCATGTTTATAACTGTAAAAGTGCATCTTTTGGGACTTTCTAGCTTCTGTCTTTGCATTGCATATCCATATTGTGCATGTTTGGCATAGCTATAGGTCATTTCGGGTGCCTAATGTTGCATTTCGGGACATTTCCTTGCATTTCATGTCATTTCGCCTCATTTCGGGACTGTTTTCCCCCATATTTTAGTGCTGAAATTCCATTGGCATGCTTGCATATCATTTTTGCCACATTTCATCACATTTCATCATTGCCTCGGTTTGCGTGCCCGTGTGCACGCATTTCGAGGCACTCCGTTTTTATCCGTCGGCATCTCATGTGAGTGCGGCTGAGGCTCTCTCATGTTAGTATAAGTCCATTTGTCAGTTTCCATGTCATTTGCATTGCGTATGCATTGCCTCGGTTTGCGTGCCCGTGTGCACGCATTTCGAGGCACTTCATTTTCTGCCAACGGCATCTCATGTGAGTGCGGCTGAGGCTCTCTCATGTTAGTATAAGTCCATTTGTCATTTTCCATGTCATTTGCATTGCGTATGCATTGCCTCGGTTTGCGTGCCCGTGTGCACGCATTTCGAGGCACTTCAGTTTCTGCCAACGGCATCTCATGTGAGTGCGGCTGAGGCTCTCTCATGTTAGTATAAGTCCATTTGTCATTTTCCATGTCATTTGCATTGCGTATGCATTGCCTCGGTTTGCGTGCCCGTGTGCACGCATTTCGAGGCACCTCATTTTTTTGCCATCGGCATCTCATGTGAGCGCGGCTGAGGCTCTCTCATGTTGGTATAAGCCCACTTGTCATTTCCATGTCATTTCATCACATTTTAGCATTGCCTCGGTTTGCGTGCCCGTGTGCACGCATTTCGAGGCACCTCATTTTTATCCGCCGGCATCCGATGTGAGTGTGGCTGAGGTTCACTCATGTTGGTATAAGCCCACTTGTCATTTCCATGTCATTTCATCATATTCTGTCATTGCCTCGGTTTGCATGCCCGTGTGCACGCATTTCGAGGCACCTCATTTTTATCCGCCGGCATCCGATGTGAGTGTGGCTGAGGTTCACTCATGTTGGTATAAGCCCACTTGTCATTTCCATGTCATTTCATAGCATTCCATCATTGCCTCGGTTTGCGTGCCCGTGTGCACGCATTTCGAGGCACCCTATTTTTATCCACCGGCATCCCATGTGAGTGTGGCTGAGGCTCACTCATGTTGGTATAAGCCCACATCATGTTTTCATGTCATTACATTGCATTCCGCCATCGCCTCGGTTTGCGTGCCCGCGCGCACGCATTTCGAGAGACATATCATCGCCTCGGTTTGCGTGCCCGCATACATGCATTTCGAGACATATCATCGCCTCGGTTTGCGTGCCCGCGTGCATGCATTTCGAGACATATCATTTTCTCGGTTTGCGTGCCCGCGTGCACGCATTTCGAGACATATCATTTTCTCGGTTTGCGTGCCCGCGTGCACGCATTTCGAGACATATCATTTTCTCAGTTTGCGTGCCCGTGTGCACGCATTTCGAGGCATCTCATTTTCATAGCATTGAGTATGTTAGGATTGTATCTTAGTTGCATTTCATGCATATCATGCATATTGCATCGTGTCCGGAATAAGAGTTAGCCCGGGCACGGGAAACGAGGTACATTTCGTACTCCGAGTGACGGAATGTGTCTCAATTCCCCAGTCACCGACACTCCGGATTATCCATGATGGAGTTAGGTTTTAGCTGTAGTTTCATGTGCATTCATCCTATATTGAGTTGTGCATTTCGACTCCTCGGCCATCATGCCTCAGTACGCGTGATTGGTGGCACGAGGATCGAGACATGCATATATCTGTGCAAATACATTGCTATGCCCCTTTCCTGCTCTCTGTTGCAGCAAAACCAGGAATCAGCAACCTTTTGGGGCTTGGCACGCATTTCAAGAACAGGTGTAAACAGAGGCTAATTGGGGCATTCCGGTGGATTTCCGCGCAAGACAATCCGGACATGCATCATCCATCAGAAGCAAGGCAGTCCCTGGCCTGCACGCCAGTTTTATTTGCTTTCTTAGTTAATTCTTTAATTAATTAGAATTTTGTAATATTTTTGGACTGTAATATTCTTTTATTTGGGGACTGTAATATTTGGACTGTATATTTATTCGGACCCTCCGAGTGAGGGCACAACTGTAATAAGTGTGCGTGTGTGTGATGCATGTCTTCCAACCCCACGTCTTTCTCCCTTTTATTTATCCGCTTATGATGGTTAGATTAGGGCATGTTTCAATTAGCATACAGTATGACAGCATGTTTGCATTCATTCATCTGTATTGCATGCACCGGGCTCGGCGCATCATACTAACTGCATTGTACTTTCGATTCTAAATTGAATACATGATAGTTGTAGCATTTCATATACCATCTTAGGACAGCCGAGCCCGCTATAGTTGCATTTTGCATGTGTTGCATTAAGCATTTTTGTATACTTAGGATCATGCATGATTTCTAATGTAGTTCCTATTTTGGCTTGGAGTACTCGGTAAGTTCTATGCTTTAGCATCCTCGCATGCGTGTGAGTGACTGCCATGAATAGCATGCTTACCATGAGGCTATGTGCTTATGTGATATATCTGCCTGAATGCCTGTGGGTGAAGGTTGAGTTGTTTAGATTGGAATAAATCATCGACTGTTTGTTTTAAGCCCACTAGATAGTGGCAAAACCATCTTTTCTAAACCCACCTGCGGGTGGTAAAATCTGCATTTTAAGCCTACTTGCGAGTAGCAAATCATCTTTCAAATAAACAAGCATGAAATGTTTTGTTCCAATTCGGGCGATCCAGTCTATACTTATATGCTGTGTGCATCACATAGTAACCTAGGCTAATAACCGGAATAAGAACTCACAATGTTTTCAAAAATTGATATCATGGTTAGTAGAGGCCGGTCTATGACCGGGCGAGCGGGGGTGCTCACGAAGTGACCTTCCCCAATCGTACCCAAGTTCCCGAGCCGAGGCAACTTTGGTGATGACGGACACGTGGCCTTTTGGCACCGAGTCAGGGTTTCCTAAATTTCCCAAAATAAAATATTTAGGTGGCGACTCTGTATCTGGCAAAGCAGTCCATGTTTGGCACTTCTTTCAAAAATCTGTTTTCTCAAAACGATTTGCCGGATTTGGACTCTTTGGTTCAGACTTAGAACCGTGACTACGAAAAGTCGAGTCCGAGCTGTAGCGAGGTCCCCCCGCGGGCTTGTTACAGTTTCTGGCGACTCTGCTGGGGATTTAGAGAACTTGACTCGAACTCGTGATATCTGTTTTTGACTACACTTGTGTGTTTCTTTGCATTGCATTTGCATTGGTGCGCCTAGGACACCGTGTTTGCCATCTGCTATTCCTGAACGGTTTACCGGAGGCTTGTCTTGTCAAGGCATGACCATAAGGCTGACCGGTTGTGGGCTCTGCCAGTATGGGAACACAAACCCCGGTTTTACCAGGGCACCCTCTTTGACCATTCGACCTAGTGCATATTCGGATCCATAGTGACCATTCCAAATTAGGACAGGTTGCTTACCCGTTTATAGGTTGTTTGAAACCGCTCTGTGCGTAGTGAAACCCTAGCTCCTGACACGATAGGACAGGGAAACCCTACCCCAACATAGGGGTGTTTTGGCTCTCACTTATCTGTTATGTGCTTTAGAGTGCGTCTCTACAGGAATGCATGTATCAGTGTATGAGTTTGGGCACCAGGCCTGCGGGCACCAGTTTGCGAATTTTGGCATCAGGCCTGCGGGCATTACTATCAGTATTTGGGAGTCAGCTTTACCCGTGGGTATCAGACTCAGATTTTGAGGCCGAAGTTTGGGGCAGAATTCAGTAGAGAGCACACTCATTCAAATAGGCTCATATCTATTCAGGTGGAATCAGGCTGAGATGCTGTCTGTTTTCTCTTTTGCAAGGTAGTCTGGGAACCATAGCTTCAGAAGGCTCCGATATCCCCTGAGGTTCATCGAACTTGTGCTGATAGACTTTGTCAGGTCAGAGATTCAGTTCAAGGGTAATCAGTGTTCTTTCGCTGAGGCAAGGTAAAGAAAAGCCGGTCAGGGCTCATATGTTCATCTAATCCGTCAGTCACCAGTCACATCACCTTTGTTCAGACTCAGCAGGCCGTGATGGCACAAGGTTCGGAAGAGTTTGCGGCCGTGACAGCAGCGCTAAGTCAGGGAACTGCCATGCAGGCTGAGACCAGTATTGAAACGCAGCGCCCATCTGGAGCATCTGCCTCACATCTAGCTTTGGGACCCCAGCCGAACTTTGATCCAATTCCGCCAGTTGAAGATTTGCAGTGTCTGAATCCTCAAGAAGGGTTGGCTCAAGCTCAGGTGCTCAGACCCCTGGTGCAGCCTAATGAGAAAACTCAACCCTTTCATGTTGATGAGTTCAATCCGACTGCAGTGAAAATTGCAAACCTTGAGAAGCAATTCAAAAGGGCACAGGGCCTTAACTCCATTCCTGGCATTGAGGATGGGCACACCGAGGCTTCCATCCGGCTCCCAGACAGATTCAAAATGCCATATATCGACCGTTTCGACGGGTCTGGAGATCCAATGGTACATATCCGAGTTTTCTTAGATGTCCTGAAGCCGATGGGTCTGACTAAGCCACAAAAACTCTCTTTGTATGGAAGAACCCTGTCGGGTGTGGCAGCCACTTGGTATACCAAATTGGAGGATACAGTGAAGCAAAACTGGGAAGAACTGGCTGAGGCCTTTGTCGATCAGTATTCCTACAATACCCAAGTTGAAATGACCATCCAAGAGCTTGAAGCAACTCGCCAAAGCCCAACAGAGCCTTTTGTGGAATTCATTGCAAGGTGGAGAGCAAAGGCAGCACAAATGACAGATCGTCGCCCTTCTAAGAAGGATCAAGTGCAGATGATGGTCCGAAACCTCGAGCATGATATGTTGCAAAAGTTGATAGTCGCTCCACTATTCACTTTCAAAAGTTTGCATGAACTGGGGGTTCAAGTCGAGAATGCGTTCAACAGCGGGATCATTCCCAGGACAAGGGAACTGACAAGGAAGGTGATTTCAAGGAGTACCAACACTGGTAGTAGCGCTATTCCCAAACCCACCGAAATCAATACGGTCGCCACAGCCGACCCTTTTGCCAAACCGAGCCTACAAACAGCTGGCCCAGCCCGAACTCAGGGTAGAACTTTCACCCCCCTCTATATGAGCCTGACTAGCACACTAAAAGCCTTGATGGAAAAAGGGCATCTCAAACCCCTCGATCCTCAACCTCTTCCCAACCCACTCCCAGCCAGGCATAACCCCGCCAAGTACTGTGTGTACCATCAGCAGCGCGGTCATGGCACCGACCGTTGCTACCGCCTTCGTCATGAGATCCAAAATCTCATCGACGACCGGACGATAGCTCCACCTTCGGACCCCAATGACCAAACATCTCCTGCCTACCTCAATCACATCCACATACTGCCATCCACCTTTGACCCCAGCGTATACATCACCCCGGCCCATCTACCCAAGCCTGAGGTGTTTATCCCAGAAAGCATGGACTTATGCATGATGGGTACACCCGAACCTCAACCATTTCAAACCCGTGAACCCACTACTTCTGAGTTGATGGGAATGATTAAAGATCTTCAAAAAACCGTGACGGATCTGGCCTCCGAGACATTGGCTCCATCATCGACCACACCACATACCGGGAACCTCATGTCGAAAGACTCCCCGATGTTGGGACGGGCTGCGTTTGAGGAAAGCCAATCTCTTGACAAAGTGGAAGCGACTAGTAGGAGCAAAGTAGGGGCAGGCATTGGTCCCCATGAACACCTTCGGTGGGATATTGAGGCTTTGAAAGCTGAGGGACTGAACAAAGAGCAAGTCCTCGCAGTTGTTGCAAAAGCTGTGGATGACACTTTCGCTGCTCAAGTTGGGGGCGGTCTGAATCAAAGGGAACATCGGGAGAAGGACTGTCATACTAGAGACGATCCTGCTGTCTCTAATCCTCCACTCGGAAGAGATCGGCAAACCAGGCCAGCATCTGCCAATCCCTTTGCTGGTACGCCCAGCAAAAATCCACAAACCTTGAAATACCAACCCCGAGGTCGGAGGGTCTTCCATGCCCTCTATATGCCTTTGTCCAAAGCTCTCCAAATCCTTGTTGGACAAGGCCATCTCAAACCCCTTGAGCCTCGGCCTCTCCCGAATCCTCTTCCGGCTACACATGATACTACCCAGTACTGCGCGTACCATCAACAAACTGGCCATACTACCAATGCCTGCTTCCGTCTTCGCCATGAAGTACAGGATCTATTTGACAATGGGGTCATCCCCGCACCAGGTCCTGCAAAGTCTATCGGCACTTGATCAGTGAATTTGTAGGGGATAATGTGATGTGATTGGAGGGATGAACCACCTGCGGGCAGCGCTCAGTTTACTCCAGATATGGTGGATGGCATGCACTGTTTTGAGCATTGGCGAATGCCGGTTTCCGACTCGGGTATTGGGTCAGTCTTGTTATTTTGTTTTGAGTCTGTCTTTTTGTTTTAAGTCAGTCTCTTTTTATTTTGGATCTGTCTTGTTGTATCGAGTCAGTCCTGTTGTACAGGAGTCGGGTGATTCCGGGGGGTGTTACCTCGGGCGTCACCATTTTGTTTTGTGTTTGTCTTTTCGTTTTGTTTTGAGTCCGTTTCTGCCAGGGAGCCAGTTGTACCAACAGATTTGAATGAAACAGCAGTAATTTTTGCACTTCTATGTTCGCTTCTGCCATGTGCTAGTTGTGACGGAATCTGAATGAAATGGCAGTACATTCCACCTGCTCTCTTCTGCACCCCAAAATCATTGCATTTAACCTAAGTTTTTCAAAACTTTTTGAACACTGCGGTGAAAACAAAGAGGAAGTAATTCCTCGGGTTTTGCAAAACTTTGATCATTTGAGAGAAAGAGAGGCATGCTAAGCCCTTAATGAATGAAATCATGCTTGTTAGCGTGAGTACTGAGAAGGACCCTGGCTTGATCCAGACTGATTTCACACTACCTTCAGCGCGAGCGATTTGTCGCTTTCTTAAAAACTTTCAAAAACAAAATGTTTTGCGCGGTCTTGCGAAGACCTGTGTGGAATCGCTCTTGAGATTGTGCAGCCTAGGATCGCTCTCAGCCTTGAGACTCAACCCCTTCGCTTCCAAACCTTGAACTTGAAATCAGAAGGTTCGACGGTCAACTACGATGTGAGGCCTGTGTGGCTAGATTTGAAGCAGCCCTCGAACAAGAGGCACCAAAGTCAGGTCAAGAAGATCAGATCTCATCAGAAAAAGCTTGCAAAGCAAAGCAGCAGCCATTCTCCTGGATTCAGATGACTCCAGGATCTCAAAACCATTTGGCACGGACTTGTTATACTTTTACCCTTGAGAGGCTCGCTGGGCCGAAAACCCGGAAGGGCGACCCAGGCAAAAGTTAGAGCAAGAGGAAAAAAATACAAAAAAAGAAGAAGCAAAAAATGCAAAAAGAAAAAATAGAACAAAAAAGAAAGATGCAAAGAAAAGAACGAAAAAAATCAAAAAAAGGAAAAAGAAATGAAAAGAATTGAAAAGAAAAGAAAAACAAAGCTCGCAAGGTCGAAAGCCTGCAACAGGCGCCTTGGCAAAAGTTAGAGCCTAAAAAGGAGAGGTTAATACCCGAGTGTACCTTAACCCCGAACTACGTGAGGCTTGATTCCCATCTTTGGGATACGTAGGCAACTTCATTCTGAAGTCCAGCCGTAAAATACTTTAAATTGACTGTGCCCATGTAATGGTTTTGATCATCTTCGATTTCTCTGTATCTGAGAATTTGGTTGTATTCGTCGCTCTAAGGACTGCCTACAATGCGCTGCGGTGCCATCCACACAAGGGGCAACTTTCCGTTGCCATTCAATGCGCTGCGGTGCTATCCAAACAAGGGGCAACTTTCCGTTGCCATTCAGAACGCCGCAGTGTCATTTCAAACAAGGGGCAACATTCCGTTTCCATGCAGTGTCCTTCAGACAAGGGGCAATTTCCCATTGCCATGGATCCGAGGTTGCGCATCTCAAGAGTAGGTCCCATGCTCGTTCAGCAGTGGCCGTTTGCAAAATAGTTTTTGAGAATTTTTTACTGAGGTTGACTAATCTTCTCGAAAAGTATTCCATTTTCAAAACTGGACCTTTTCTTGGACCCAAAAGAGGAAAATTTTCAGTGCTTATAGCCTAACTTGCATGATTTTAAATCAGAAAACTGAACAAGCATGTTAATCTAATTCTCATTTTGGTCAAATTTTTTTAGGAGAAAACTAAAACTAAAAAATGGTCAAAATGATGAACTACGGGCACAATTGAGTCAGGCTTCCTGTCTTTTCCCCATTGCCAACATACTTGCCAGAAAGACCACTCTACCCGCCAAAAAAAAAAAGGGGATGACCGAAGTTAACAACAAAGGGCTGAAAGCTCTCTCATCCTCCAAGCAGCGAGGTATCAAGCCGAGTGCGAAGCACGAATTGGAATGGATCAAGATGCTCCATTCCCTCATCCGGCGCATCGACAGATGTCACCGAAGGAAATAGCCGCGAGCTGATTATGTTGGGCGTGAGCCCGCAGTTTGCTGTTCGTCCATCAACCACCCAGGGGAGGGATGAAAAATGAGAGAATGAAGAATAGAGAGATGTGCGATGAGAGGAAAAGTGAGAAGAGGGCTTTTTCAGAAAAACCGAGCTTGAGAGCCGAGTGATGTGAGAATCACAAATAAGAAAGGGTGGGAATAATACCCGGTGAAACAGGCTCCCTGTGCACGCCTGTGTGTCATGTCTTTTGCTTTGTTTGTTTCGTTTCTTGTTTTGAGTCGTTTCGAGTGTTACTCGATGTGTCTAGGTTGTGTGCCTTTTATTTCCTTGTTGGGTCTTTTTCGCTATGTTCAGTCGTAGGCTCGACACCCGGTCGAGAGCTCATTTATCAATTCCAAAATAAAATCGTTTTGCGCTCCGAGTGCCGTGCCGTTCTCCACATCTGTGCAAAACGAGATTCATTCTTTCATAAAACTGCAGGGTTCAACCCAGGTTATGTTAGAACAGCAAAACAAGGACCTATCTGAAGCTATATAAGTTCCGGACTACGAAGCAAAAGAAAATAAGGAAAATTTTGAGCATCTGAGTGTGTTTCACCTTCAGAAAATTCTGAGATTGCATTCCATATGTACCTCTTCAGGCCTTGCCAGTGCCCTGAAGAATGAGTGTGCCTCTACTCCAAGCTTAAGCATGCTTCAAGCCAGAACGACAATTAAAGCAGCAGCAGCAGATGTTATCTCCCGCCAATATGAACAGGGTGTGCCCCTTTTGAGCTGAGTGTGTTGCAAAGTCCTCTAAGAGGTAAATCAGAGGCACCAGAGTACATGTTTGATGCTCCTCTACTACATAGAATGTGCACTTTCATATACACTTCTGTGACATGCCTGCCGCACATCGTTATGATTCATGCATAGAATATGCTTGCTTTCGAGTCTGCATAGAATTTGCTTTCAATATTGCATAGAATATGCTCCTGTTTCTTGCATAGAAAATGCTCATATCTTTTGCATAGAAAATGCACTCTTCCATACTTGCATAGAATATGCTCGTATCTTTTGCATAGAAAATGCACTCTTCCATACTTGCATAGAATATGCTCGTATCTTTTGCATAGAAAATGCACTCTTCCATACTTGCATAGAATATGCTCGTATCTTTTGCATAGAAAATGCACTCTTCCATACTTGCATAGAATATGCTCGTATCTTTTGCATAGAAAATGCACCTCATTTGCATAGAACATGCATTCACTCGCACTATCTTGTGCACTTACACTTTGTATCTCACTAGCACTGTCTTGTACATCTTGTGGTTGTATCTCACTCGCACTATCTTGTGCACTTACACTTTGTATCTCACTAGCACTGTCTTGTACATCTTGTGGTTGTATCGCACTGTTAGTGCATTTCAATCGCGCTGTTTAGCGTATCGCACTGTCTAGTGCATTTCAAAATCAATCGCGCTGTTTAGCGTATCGCATTGTTTAGTGCATTTCAAATCAATCGCGCTGTTTAGCGTATCGCACTGTCTAGTGCATTTCAAATCAATCGCGCTGTTTAGCGTATCGCACTGTCTAGTGCATTTCAAAATCAATCGCGCTGTTTAGCGTATCGCACTGTTTAGTGCATTTCAATCGCGCTGTTTAGCGTATCGCACTGTCTAGTGCATTTCAAAATCAATCGCGCTGTTTAGCGTATCGCACTGTTTAGTGCATTTCAAAAATCACTCGCGCCATTTTGGGCATCGCACTGTTTTGTGCAGTTTACATTTCGCGCTATTTTACGCATCTCAATCGCACTTTCTTGTGCATTTCGAATCAATCGCACTGTTTAGTGCATTTCAATCGCGCTGTTTAGCGTATCGTACGGTCCTGTGCATTTCAAATCACTCGCGCTTTCTTGCGCATTGCACTGTTTTGTGCACCTTATTTGCATTTTGCATGCATTCCATCGCGCTATCTTGCGCATCTCACCTGTACTTGTTAGTGCATTGTATCGCGCTATCTTGCGCACCTTATTTGTATCGCACTGTCTTGTGCACTCCCCGGTCTAGAAGACCTTAAATCCTCCGGTCTGCGGAGACCTTAAATCCTGCATCTTTATTCGCACTATCTTGTGCACTCCTGGTCTAGGAGACCTTAAATTCTCTAAAGGTGCAATTCCTTTGGTGTTAGTCGTGCCCGAACGACTCGTCATGGTCTGGTATAGCCACCTGCCTGTGTTTGCGGTGAGTTCCTAGGAGACCAACTGAGACGGTGGAAACTAGAGTTTGAATGGCTTATGCCTAGAACGCAAAGGTTCGGGATTTCCGAGACTAAAGTCTGGTTTAAATACCCAGGGGTATATCCTCGGCTTGAAATCTGTATGGCAGCCCCATAGATTGAGATAGCATCTGTATGCGCCTCAATTCTGGATACTGATCCAACCTAGTCTGTCACCCTGTTGGAGAATAGGGAAAGCTGCGACCATAGTCAGGGAGAAAAGTAATACCTACAGTTCAACCAAGAAGGAGCGAAAGATCCCCAGCAGCATGAGGTAAGTCATTGCCAATGCCCCTGTGAGGTACCTTTACCTCTTAGCTATTACATTGCATTTTAGTTATTACATTACAGTGCATTGCATGCATGAATCCTCAATTTTCAAAACCGGCTTCGCGTAGCGTATAAGTCCAACTTTCAAAACCGGCTTCGCGTAGCGTATAAGTCCAAATTTTCAAAACCGGCTTCGCGTAGCGTATAAGTCTAACTTTCAAAACGGCTTCGCGTAGCGTATAAGTCCAACTTTCAAAAACCGGCTTCGCGTAGCGTATAAGTCCAATCTTCAAAATCTTCTCGCATATCATTTTGCATCTTGCCCCCCCTGCCTGAGGACATGCCTGCGGGCACATTTCTGTTTATCTTGTATGTTTGTCTAAGTCTTCGGCCTTGTCAAAAATGGGTCGTGTAGACACCCCATTTTTGACCGTCCTCAAGACTCGGACGTCACCGTTTGAACACTCGGTGATCATCCATGATTGTGTTCGTTTGGAGTTCCCGGAGGTCTCGGCTCGCGCGCTCTACCTCAGGATCTCCGAACTTGACCGTGTGGTGTCCGGTTTTACACCGAACACTTTTGTTTTGCCTTAGAAAGGCAGGGAATGTCTTGTGAGACACCCCCATACACCACCGGCAGTGGCTGGAGGCCACCGGCCGGTCTTTTTCTTCCATCGGCACTTTTGTTTGCCGGTCGGCACACTTTATTGCCGGTCGGCATAATATGTTGCCGGTCGGCACTGTTTTTTGTCGGAATAGCTTTTTTGGGCAGCCGACCACTGTTCCTCCACTTTATGGAGATATTTTGTGCCAGCTGTGATAGCTGGCACCAACTCCTTTCCCCTCCATACACGTGTATGGAGGGATTTCCCTCTAGCCAAGCTTGTTGTATAAGCTTTGCAAGAGGGATCCTTATAAGAGAGGGTCCTCCCTCTTGGTTCTAGGTTAGACTCTTAGAAGCAAAAAACAGCCCTTAACAATATAGATACACTCTATCTCTATATCTCCCTCTTCCTCTTCCTTTGTGTGTGTTTCTTGGCCCAAAGGGTGTGTTTTACCTTACTTTTGCACCATTACACACACTATTACACCTTAGTCCGAGATTGAGGGACTTGGGGGATTTGTTTCTTGAGTTTTGGACTGGTTTTGATCCAAAGAAGGAGGCTAGACCACTTGCTCTTCAAGGGTTCTTCAAGGGTGAGCATTTTCCTCTTTATTCCCCAAACTTGCATCGGTTTTCTACCTATTTTATTTACTGTTTTAGCTCTTGTGTATAACATAAAAAAGGTTCATATTCTCCTGCTCTAACACTTTCATTGAGGTCTCTTTGTGGTTAGATCGCAAACTCACCCTCATAGGCCTTATTTGGCCTATTTTGGTACCCTTTTGATAAGGTTTTGTTCACTTCAGCATTTTGATCTTTTGATCACCAAAAATCAGTGTATTTTAGTGTCAAAAAAGTTGGTTTGAAGTTTTGCATAGGGGAGGGACACCCCTCTCCCTTTATGGTTTTGTTTACTTGCTTCTTGGGTTCAAAAGGATAGCATGTGTGCTTGTTGTTTCTTGGCTTCATTTCAGTACTTTTTTAGGCATCTTAGGTCTCATATAATCTCTGTTTTTGGTCGGATTTGGGCCCTCTTGCATGCTTGTGATATTTGCTTTGTATTGCTCCATTTTGCTTAAAAGTACACCCCATGATTAAGCCATGATTTTGGTGTGTGTTGGTTTGGTTCCATGGAGCATTTAGCATTGTTTTCCCATGTTTAAAATCTGTTGATTATCAACTTGGTCATGTTTAGCATGTTTGTTAGAGTTGCTTTGTATTTTGGCTTGGAAGCCTTGAGCATTTTGACCTCTAGCATGCATGGTTGTGTTTACCCTTTTGATTTGGCATCATCTAGGGTCATATTTTAGTCCAAGAATCATGCTTGTATGTGTGCATGCATGGCCTCTTTCATGCCTTGAAGATGTGTCCTCTTATGCCTAAGAATGAGCCTTAGTTTGTTTGCTTCATGGGGGATATCTTAGTTGCCATATTAGGAGCTTCTTGGGGTCCTATCTTGCATGCATAAATTCCCTTTTGGGCTTGTTTTGATCATGCCATGAGTGGTCATGGTAATGGGGGTGGGTTGTCTCCTCTTTGTGTCTTAACTTTGGGACCATGAATTTGCTTGATAACATGAGTTGATTGCCTACCATTTTAAGCACTTTTGGTCACTGTTTTAAAGAGGGTAAGGGTCTGTCCCTTTGCCATTTTTTTAAGCCCTCTTGCATGCTTGCTCCGTGTTTGTTAGATAGTTGTTCCATTAAGCTTTGTAGCACATCAATTCCATGGTCAATTTGCTTCATGCTTGCATCATGTTTGTATCTTGTGTGCTTGGTATCATACATTTTGTCATCATGGTTGCATATTGTTAGTTGTGCTTCATATCTTGGTGGCATGATGTATTGGAGCCTTTTTGAAGCATTACATGCATTGCATTTACTTGGTTTAGGGTGTCAAACCAAGTGCGGGAGTCAAGGACCATTCATACTTCAAGTGATGTAATGTGCCTTGATCCCCGGTCATCGGGACCTTTGACTCCAATTTGATAAGGCCCCGGTTTTCACGTTATTTGTTGCATGCATTTTCATATCAAATAGCAAATTTGATCCATTGAGTCATCATGCACCTTGGATGACTCAAAGATCGAAGGTCATGCTTCTTTGAGTTCGAAATATGATAAGAAGTAGGACCATGCTTACATGTGTCCAAGAACCCCATGCCATGCATTGTCTGTCCTCTGTTTTGCTGTCAAATTGTCTGCTGCAGGAAGTTTCTGCCGACCGGCAGAATTTAGTGCCGACCGGCACTATCTGGAATGCCGATGAGTCTGATAAAGTGCCGACGGGAATTTTGGAGTGCCGGTGGCAATTCTGTCTGGCCGGTGGTGCTCTGCAAGATGCAGAGAGCTTGCTCCAGCACTTTGGTAATTTTCAGAAAGACAAGGCAGTACAAACAGAGGCGACAAGAGTATAGTACGGGTTTTCCGGGCAGGACGGATTCGAGCATGCATCATCTGCGCGCCCCGAGGCAGAGGCTGTGGCCACCCTCTTCATTCTTTTGCCTCCTTTTTTTAATTAATTAGGAAATTTTGTAATAATTTTATTTGTTCATTATTTTGGGACTGTAATATTAATTCGAACCCTCTGAGTGAGGGTAAACATGTAATAAGTGTGGGTGAGTGTGTGTATGTCTTCCAATCCCCATTTCTTTCTTCCCTTTTATTTACCAGCTTATGATGGTAGATTAGGGCATTTTTGAAATTAGCATACCTTATGATATGCATGCGTGCATTCATGTATCTGTTAAACATACACCGGGCTCGGTACATCATACTAACCGCATTCGTATTTTCAAATTCCAAAATTGAATACATGAATCAGTTGGTTGCATATCGTATGTCATATTTAGGTTAACCGAGCCTAACTAAAATTGCATCTTGTATGTGTTGCATTAGGCAAAATAATATGAACTAGGACACGCACATTTGCTAACTAGTTTATTGTTTTGGCATGGAGTACAATGTAAGTGGTTATGCTTTAGCATCCAGCATGCGTGTGAATGTTGCCATAATAGTATGCTTGCCATGCGGCTAAGTGCTTACATGAGATAAACTGCTTGAATGCCTGTGGGTGGAGGTCAAATTGCTTAAATTGGGATAATGCGTTAAAACTGCGATTTTTTAAGCCCACTAGATAGTGGCAAAACCATCTTTTCCAAAAGCCCACTTGAAGGTGGCAAAACCTGCATTTTAGCCTACTTACGAGTAGCAAACCATTTTCAAAAACAAACATGGAAATGTTTTATTCCAATTTGAGCGATTTGGTCTATACTTGTTTGCTGCGCGCATAACATAGTAATTCTAGGCTAACAATTGGTTTAAGAACACATAAAGTTTTCAAAAATGGATATCACGGTTAGTAGAGGCCGGTCTTCGGACCGGGCGAAAGGGGGTGCTCATAGCTGACCTTCCCCGATCGTACCCAAGCTCCCGAGCCGAGACAACTCCGGTGATGACGGACATGTGGCCTTCGGCACCGAGTCAGGGTTTCCTAAATTTCCCCATTTTTTAAAAAAAAAAAAAAAAAAACATTTAGGTGGCGACTCTGTATCTGGCAAAGCAGTCCATGTTTGGCACTACTTTTTCAAAAATCTGTTTTCTCAAACGATTTGCCAGATTTGGACTCTTTGGTTCAGATTTAGAACCGTAACACAAAATCGAGAGTCCGAACTGTAGCGCGAGGTCCCACGCGTGCGCTGTTACAGTTTCTGGCGACTCTGCTGGGGATGTTTAGAGAGCTTGACTCAAACTCGTGATATCCTGTTTTGACTTCATTTATGTGTTTCTTTGCATTGCATGTGCATTGGTGCGCCTAGGAACACAGTGTTTGCCATCTGCCATTCCTGAACGGTTTGCCGGAGGCTTGTCTTGTCAAGGCATGTCCATAAGGCTGACCGGCTATGGGCTCTGACAGCATGGGAACACAAACCCCGGTTTACCGGGGCACCCTTTTTGACCATTCGACCTAGTGCATATTCGGAATCCATAGTGACCATTCCAAGCTAGGACAGGTTGCTTACCCGATTATAGGTTGTTTGAAACCGCTGCGTGCGTAGTGAAACCCTAGTTCCTGACAAAATAGGACAGGGAAACCCTACCCCAACATAGGGGTGTTTTGGCTCTCTCTTACTTGCTATGTGCTTTTAGAGTGTATCTCTACAGGAATGTACATACCAGTTTGCAAGTTTGGGGCATCAGGCCTGAGGGCATCAGTATCAGCTTTAAGAGAATCAGTTATCTGAGGATATCAGGGTTCGATATTGGGAATAGAGATCTTGAGAACAGTGGTCGGTATCGGGGAACCGTGTGCTCGGCCTATCGACTATTGCGTTTTGAAAATCCAACTATATATTATTTGTTCATTTTATGCTGTTGTGCTGTCCGGTTGTTGGTTTATTTATTGCTTTATTTATCTTTTTGCTAGGGTAGTTTAGCATCATTGCGTCTAACCCAGTAGACATTCCCCAAGCACTCTGGATCAGAGGTCGCCGGCTCCATCGATCTGAGGATCTGATAGAAGGACAACCAGTGTACCATTCTCTACCCCCGGTTACTAAACGGAAAGCAATTAGGCAGAGGATAACGATTCAGCAGTCGGTACAAAGGGCTTCGTCTACCCCACCTGTGTACAGTAGGGATCAGGATCCCGTTTCACCCACCGAGAGGGAACGCATACCAGCAATTCAACCGGAGCAGAACAGTATGGCTAGCTTAGAGGAGATGGTGCGCCAACTTCAGGAAAGCATGAAAATGATGCAGCAAGATGCTGCCCGCCAGGCAGAATTTGCCAGGCAACAGGCTACCGTTATGAGTGAGCAAGCGGATTTAATTGGGAGATTGCAACAACAAACTGGGGCATCACCTACGCAGCAAACCCCTCCTCCATTAAGGGTTCCAATACCCGAAGAAACACCAAACGCCCGGAATGTCCAAGAAGATACAGACATCCCAACGGGGCCGGCTCCACCCCCGATTCCGCCTCAACAATCCAAGGCAACCACTCCCATTAATGTATCGGATTCTCCCTTTGAGTCTGAGATAGACCCCATGACATTAAAAATGCACAAGCTTGAAAAGCTGTTCAAGAAATCTCAAGGTGCGAAGTCCATTCCGGACATTGGAGATGGGTACATCGACACAGCCGTGACGCTGCCAGATCGATTTAAGATGCCCCAAATTGATCGTTTTGACGGGTCTGAGGATCCCATGGTACACCTGCGACTGTTTTCAGACGTCCTAAGGCCAATGGGCCTCACCAGATTGCAGAAACTATCTTTATTCGGCCGGACCTTGTCAGGTGTGGCGTCCGCATGGTATGCCAAGTTGGGGGACGACGTCAAGAGAAACTGGGACGAGATGGCTGAGGCCTTCATCCTGCAGTACTCGTATAACACACAAATCGAGATCACGACCCGGGATCTCGAGACAACGAGGCAGGAACCCAAGGAAAGCTTCTCAGAATTTGTAACCAGATGGCGGGCTAAGGCTTCAATGATGACCTTGAGACCCACAGACAAAGACCAGATTCGGATGATTGTGCGCAATCTTCAGCCGAAACTAATGCAAAAGATGATCGTAGTCCCCTTTCCCACCTTTGCTGATTTACATGAAATGGGGGTGCAGATCGAGGACGCCTTGAGAAAAGGTTGGATTGATAATGATCGGGACCAACCCCGCAGAAATTTCAATCGTAGTACTAATACAGGCCCGAGTGGCGCTACGACTGCCAGGACCTCCGAAGTGAGTATGGTCACCACTAACCCTTCCCCAAGAAATACAGCAGCCACACCATTTTCCGGCGCGTCCGGAAGCAACTCACAAACAGCCAAATACCCTCCCAGAAACACCAGAACCTTTGCTCCACTTTATATGCCCCTATCCAAAGCTCTGGGGGTTTTGATCAGAAAAGGGCATCTGAAGCCCCTAGAGCCGCGGCCCTTGCCA
The DNA here is from genome assembly GCF_055761805.1 of Camellia sinensis. Taxonomy (NCBI): domain Eukaryota; kingdom Viridiplantae; phylum Streptophyta; class Magnoliopsida; order Ericales; family Theaceae; genus Camellia; species Camellia sinensis. The sequence goes on along the minus strand of NC_138961.1, from coordinate 38,046,255 downwards.
GAAAGACTACCCGCCACCCACAACCCAGCCAAATATTGTGCGTTCCACCAGCAGCATGGTCATGACACTGACCTATGCTTTCGCTTACGTCATGAGATTCAAGATCTCATTGATAATGGGGTGATTCTCCCCCCTGAGAAACCCAATGTTACCACAAATCCTCTCCCCGCACATAACCAAGTTCCACCGCCCAAAAGAGTCAACTTCATCCACACTGGGGTCGCATCCTACGATCCCAGTATCTACATCACACCCTCCTACCTACCTAAACCTAAAGTTTTCCTCCCTAATTGCACCGATTTGTGCATGACGGATATCTCCATAACCCAACCCAAGCCAGTGGTGGTGACCACCGAGAACAAGAAAGGGGTTGTCAAACCAGGGTCCGTGGAGCCTGAGAATGATGTTGGGAATGCTTACAATCCGAATGACTACATTTCACCTGTGGGCCAGAATAGACCAAACGTCGAATTTTCAGTCGGGGGAGAGCTGTGTGTAGTCCGAGGGGACAATTCAGGAGAGGGAATTGATGATTTGACAGCCGTGGAAAAGAATGTTGTCAAGTCCCAATTTCATGATGACCAAGACTCAGCCATCAATTGGTATGATAATGAAGAATCAGCAGAGGCCACGGGGTGGTTAGACGATCAGCCGGATGTAATAGGGGAGTTCCAGTCAGAACAAGGCCCGGCAGGGGCAGGAATGTCAACAACGCCCGGGAGTGCCGAAAAGCAGAATATATCGCCGGAGAGCGCCGGTGTCGAGAGTTTCGCTCGGGAATGGAGCATTTTAAGTACAGGGGTCAGTGAGCAATCTACTGCATTGACACAGTCAGAGCAAGAAAGATTCGAGGATTCTGAGAGGATTAGAAAAGCAAAAGGCCATGTAGGGGTCGAAACCGCCGCAAGTACGGAAATGGAGGATGCTGTGAACATAGGGGTAAGAGGTACTGTGAGTATCGAGACAGTTGTGCCAGAACCAGACAGATGCTTGTCAGTCGCAGATGGTATCTGGTGGGAAGACGACGATCTATGTCTTGCCCACACGGACGAGGATTGGAAAGGTAACCAACCAGATGATACCTGGTATATCGGCGAAGTCGATCACATGACTAGGAGTGGACGGTATTTCAAGCCTCCACACCTAGATCAACCAGAGGCGTCTGGGAAAGATAATGAAGCAGAGAAACAAAAGGAGAGGCAACTCGAAGACGAGGCTGTGTTGAGACAACTGAAAAGGATGCAAGCAGACATCTCCATTTGGGGACTGCTTATGGCTTCTCGAGTACATAGGCAGGCTGTCCTGTCAGCCATGGACAAGGCCAAGCTGTCCATAGACACCACGCCCGAGCAGCTGGTGGGATTAGTCTTTTCAGGAGGGAATTCCCCAGCATTGAATTTTTCTGACAAAGAGCTGCCACCCGAGGGTGCAAACCATAACAAGCCGCTCTACATCTCTGTCGAATGCAGGGATAAATGGATACCTGTAGTACTTGTCGACACGGGATCCGCTATCAATGTCTGCCCGGCAAGGACAGCTTATGCGATTGGTTTGAAAGTCGCGGATTTTATACCAACGGCCCAGGTAATTCGGGCATATGATAACACAAGCCGGGAGGTAATGGGGACAGTTAAGATTCAAACAAAGGTTGGGCCCGGACAGCATGAGATAGATTTCCATGTTTTGGAGGTTCCTGCAACGTTCAACTTGCTTTTGGGACGGCCGTGGCTGCATCAGGTAAAGGCGGTCTCCTCTACCTTACATCAAGTGGTGAAATACCCCTATGGGAAGGGAGTAGCCATTGTTTTTGGAAATTCATCAATTCATCCACCACCAGAGGTATCTACGCCTGTTCTAGAAATTGAGCATGGCATAGAAGATGTGTTCATATCAGGTTTTACCTTGGCTGAGGCTCGGGTTGTACAGAACATCATGGCAGCTAACGAAGGGGTGTATGTCAGCGCCCAAGCAGTTTATCTCATGAACAAACTCCAGCACATCCCCGGGATGGGATTAGGCAAGAGCGGTAGGAAAGGTGCCGCAGCATCGACAGAGGTGCCACATAACCCCCATACTTTTGGGTTGGGCTACTTGCCCACCAAAGAGGATTGGATAAGGAAAGGAAAGGAAATGGCCAGAAGGGCCAGGGCGAAACAGATGGGGAAGCCCTTTGACTTGATGCACCAGCCCATTCGGGGGACCCTGAACGGACGTTTCGTCCGGGAGGGGGAGGACTTTCCGTTCTGTGGCTTCCCAGAGCCGTGGCTCAACGCGGAGAAGAAGCGCGTGCCGGGATTTGAGATCTTCTTTGATTTACAGTTACCTGAGGATGACATCGCCGAAGGGCAGGCAGATCTATCGGCTGAGGCCGAACAAAGTAAGGAGGTACAGTCCGAGGACGCTGAAAATGAAATGGGGGCAGCGCTGGCATGTCTGCTGTCAGATCCTCCGATCGAACAGAGGTGCTTGGGGGATAGCTCCTCGGTATGTGTGATTGGGAATGAAGCGGCTGCGGGCCTACCATCAGCTATTTTGGATGCATCCATCGCACCTTCTCTCATTTGGCAATATGAAGAAGGCTTTCTATCAAGCAGCACCGGGTCAGGTAGTGAGCCGGAATCTGATTCTACCGAATCTTGTACGTCGGAATCAGATTCCAGCTCAACTGAGTCTGAGTCCGGTATTCCCGGGGGTGATAACCCGGATACCACAGTCCTGTCTAGGTCGTCTTTTTCATTTTCTTTTGAGTCTGTTGTAACGGAAGAATCCGACGGCTCGGAAATATTTAATGAGAACGACGTGGGTGTGGTTTCGGAGTATTTTTCTGTGCCTTTGATTTATTGCTTAAATCAGGATTTTCAAAATTTTGATGAAAACGACGAGGAAGAAATTCCTCCGGTTTTGCAACGGTTAATTGATCAAGAGCAGGAAAGATTTGTTAAACCTTTAATGGATGAAATCACTACTGTGAATGTTGGTACTGAGAAGGACCCGCGGCTGGTCCAGATCGGGTCCACGTTGTCTTCTGAGGAACGCGAGCGCTTAGTCGCTTTGTTAAAAGATTTCAAAGATGTTTTCGCGTGGTCCTACGAAGACATGCCTGGAATCGATCCTGAGATTGTACAGCACCGGATCCCTCTTGATCCCGAGGCCCGACCTGTCAAACAGAAGCTCAGGAGGATCCGCCCCGATTGGGCCATTAAGATCAAGGAAGAGGTCACCAAGCAGATTGATGCAGGCTTCCTGTTGGTGTCTGAGTATCCGACTTGGTTGGCCAACATTGTTCCGGTGCCGAAGAAAGACGGCAGAATTCGGGTCTGTGTAGACTTCAGGGATTTGAACAGGGCCAGTCCGAAGGACGACTTTCCCTTGCTGCACATTGATGAACTGGTAGATTTCACGGCAGGACATGCCTTGCTTTCGTTCATGGATGGTTTCTCAGGCTATAATCAGATAGTAATGGCACCCGAAGACCGGGAGAAGACTGCATTCACTACCCCGTGGGGTACATATTGTTATCGAGTGATGCCATTTGGGTTGAAAAACGCGGGAGCTACCTATCAGCGGGCAGCAACTACAATATTGCATGATATGATCCATAAAGAGGTCGAGGTGTATGTGGACGACATGATTGTCAAGTCCAAGGAAAGAGAGGGCCACTACACCGCCTTACAAAAGTTTTTTCAAAGGATCAGAGAATTTCGGCTGCGGCTGAATCCCCAGAAGTGTACTTTTGGTGTTACAGCAGGAAAGATGCTAGGGTTTCTGATAACGCAAAGGGGCATCGAGGTCGACCCTTCCAAAATCAAGGCCATCTTAGAAATGCCACCACCAAGGACTGAAAAGGAGGTGCGAGGCTTTCTAGGTAAAGTGCAATTCATAAGGCGGTTTATCTCTAAACTAACCTTGACTTGTGAACCACTTTTTGGCCTCCTGAAGAAAGGAAAGAAATTCCAATGGGACGGCCGATGTCAAGCAGCTTTTGAGCAGATCAAAGAGTATCTACAGAACCCACCTGTGTTGTCACCGCCAGAACCGGGGAGACCGTTGATATTGTATCTTTCGGTAACTGAGACCACCATGGGCTGCATGCTCGCACAGGAGTCGGAAGACAAAGTGGAAAGGGCTATCTATTATCTGAGCAAGAAGATGCTGGATTACGAGACCCGCTATACACCACTGGAGAAGGCTTGTTTGGCCTTGGTATGGGCTACCCGGAAGCTGCGGCACTACCTGTTAGCTCACTCTGTAATGTTGGTTTCACGTTTGGATCCCATCAAATATCTTTTCGAGAAACCAGCACTTACGGGTAGGTTAGCTCGTTGGTTGCTATTGCTTTCCGAATTTGACTTGAAGTATGTAACACGCAAGTCGGTGAAAGGGAGAGCGGTAGCGGAATTCCTTGCCGACCATCCGGTTGAGGGGGATGAAGCGGTTGAGTACCTATTCCCGGATGAAGCGATTCTGCATATCGAGGATGAAACTTGGACGATGTACTTTGACGGAGCGTCAAACCAGTATGGGTACGGGATAGGAGTGTTGTTGATAGCGCCTGACGATTCCCGTATCCCTTTGGCATTCAAGCTCCAGTTCAGGGTCTCGAACAATGAGGCAGAGTATGAGGCATGTATTGCTGGTCTGGAAGCAGCCCTAGAGCTAGGGGTAAGACGGCTGGATGTCATTGGGGATTCGAATCTTGTTGTATCCCAAGCAAAAGGGGACTGGAAGGTCAAGGAGGAAAGGATGATAATTTACCACCAAACCTTGGATTTGTTAATTCCTCGGTTCGAGAAACTAAACTTCACCCACCTCGTAAGAGAGAACAACAGGTTTGCAGATTCGTTAGCAACCCTATCTTCCATGATAGACATCCCGTCGGGAATCCGGATGCGTCCAGTCATCATTGATCAGAAGTTTGCGCCAGCATACGAGTCAGTTTCCACCATAGATGAGACCCAAGACGACAACCCCTGGTATTACGATATTTGGAACTTCTTGGAAAAGGAGACGTATCCGATAGGGGCAAGCACCAAGGATAAAAGGGCCATTAGAAGAATGGCTATTCAGTTCATCATCTGCGGAGGTAAACTGTACAAGAGAGGTCATCTGGGAATGCATAAGCTCTGTGTAGAAGCTGAAGAGTCGAAGCGCCTAATGGAGGCCATCCATGGAGGAGAATGCGGCGCACACATGAATGGAGTAATGTTGGCCAGAAAAATCCTTAGACAGGGCTATTATTGGTCGACCATGGAAGAGGATTGTATCGGCTTTGTTCGACGATGCCACAAATGCCAGATCCACGCAAACCGTATGAACATTCCACCATCCAAATTATACAATATGACTTCCCCGTGGCCGTTTTCCGTATGGGGGATCGATGTAATCGGAGCTGTTACCCCGAAGGGATCGAACGGACATGAGTATATCCTCGTAGCGATAGATTATTTCACAAAGTGGGTCGAGGCCCAATCTTACGCGGTGTTGAAGGCGTCGCACGTCGCAAAGTTCATCAGAAACAACATCATTTGTCGCTACGGGATACCAAATGAGATCATCTCGGACAATGGATCCCACTTTAAGAAAGAAGTGGTCGACTTGTTGGAAAAGTATAACGTGGCTTTTCATAAGTCATCTACGTATCGGCCGCAAACCAATGGAGCAGTTCAGGCCGCTAACAAGAACATCAAGCATATACTGCGGAAAATGGTAGAGACCTATCGAGATTGGCCAGATAAGTTGCCGTTTGCTCTGTGGGGCTACAGAACTTCGATTAGAACTTCTACCGGAGCAACTACGTATTCGTTAGTTTATGGAATGGAGGCTGTTCTACCTATTGAAATTGAAGTTCCGTCTTTACGGGTATTGGCCGAGTGTCAGATAGCTGAGGCAGATTGGCAGCAAAGCAGGTTCGAGGAACTAATGCTCTTTGATGAAAGGAGACTGAAAGCACTGTACCACGTTCAGAGTTATCAGCGCAGGATTGCTCGGGCTTTTAACAAGAAGGTTAAGTCCAGGAATCTAAAGGAAGGGGATTTGGTACTCAAAGACAACCGAGCTCCCATCCACGACCCGAGGGGCAAGTTCAGACCCAATTGGACTGGTCCCTACATCATCAAAACCATCTGGTCAGGCGGAGCTGTGGTTCTAATGGACTTAGATGGCTTAGAATTCTCCCAACCGATCAATATGGACAAGTTAAAGAAATACTACCCTTGAGAGGCTCGCTGGGCCGAAAACCCGAAAGGGCGACCTAGGCAAAAGTTAGAGCACAAAAAAAATTAGAAAATATAAAAACTGAGCTCGCAAGGTTGAAAACCCGCAAAGGGCGGCCTTGGCAAAAGTTAGAGCGCAAAAGGAGAGTGAAAATACTCGAGCGAACCTAAGCCGGAACTACGTAAGGCTTGATTCCCATGTTTGGGATACGTAGGCAGCTTCATCCTGAAGTTCAGCCATAACACTTCCCCGATCAACTTTGTCCATTTGATCATCTCAGCCATCTTAGTCCATCAGCATTCGTTGGAATCTCCGGTGCAGTGTCACTCAGACTAGGGGCAACTTTCCGTTGCTATGCGGTGCTACGAGGCTCTTCAGACTAGGGGCAACTTTCCAGTTGCAGGAATTTGGGGTTGTGCATCTCAAGCGACAGATCTCAGGCGTGTCCAGTTCTGATCCATGTCAAAAAATACCTTTGAAAAGTTTTAATGTAAGCTGACTTTGTTCAAATAATCTTTTTACAACATTGACCATTTTTGGACCAAAGTGGAAAATTCTTAGTACCAGAACTTTCAATTTCATTGATTTCAAAACAGAGTCTTCCTGCTCTTACAAACAATTGAAATTGCTTTTTATTACATTCATGAAAGAAAACTTGAAAATACTAATAAAGCAATAAATCTAGGGCATGGTCAAGTCAGGTGTTCCTGCGCCCCCTCCCAGAGCTGGTCGAAGCCTCTGATGCCAAGATGGGCCCGATCTGTGCTTCTTCATTGAGCCAATCTATGCACTCGTCAGATAAAGTGCAACTGAAAATAGGAGCGGGGGCCAGGAGTTCTCTCATCCTCCACGCAGTGGCCTGCCAGGCAAGCTGCGCGCCTCGGGTTGGAAATGCAGCAGGATACTCTATCCCCTCTGGCGGGCAGGTCTGATCATGGCCAAATTGGCGTCGAATCCGAAATGGGAAATAGAATACACAATGAGTGAGACCGACCAGTTGAATCCCAGTCTGTCGAGGCATGTTGTAACTCATTGCCGGAAGGCTCAACCAAGGACACCGCCAAGCAATACGGTCTGCGGACAAGTGGCACATCCAAGCGAACCACCATTCCTCATCCAAAGCATTGACCAGACGATGCCGGAAGAAGTAGCCACGAGCTGAATATGCTGGGCAGGAGTCCACAACCTGCAATTTATCCATCAACCACACCTGGGGAGGGATTGAAAAATGAGAGATTAAAGAATAGAGAGATGCACGAGGAGAGAAAAGTGAGAATGGGGTTTTGTGAGAAAAGACTGAGCTCGAGGGCCAAGTGATGTGAGCAATACAGAAATGCGAGATTGGGTGGGAAATATTACCTGTAGCAGTAGTGGACTCCCTGCCAACCTAGTCGTCTCATGACGGTAAAAGGCGTCTAAGCCCATTAGTGTCTCGGCCAGAACCATGGCGATACAGCTCTTGCCCTCTCCCAGGCCTTGGGCAACCTCAATCAGCCGGACACTAGCCCCTCCAGAGTCCGAAATGAACAGGAAATGAGACAGCATGCACAAGCAGAGCGCATGTCGCCGGAAGCCTTGCCAGTAATGGTTGCTGCGATCACCAGCATCAGAAAATCGATTGGCCAAACTCGGAATATCTAACATCCCGTCGCCCATCAGAGACCGAGCATCGCGCATGCTGAGCCCGCACATGCGCCCTAAGGATTGGGCATGACCAAAATTTAGTTGGGGCAGGAGCTCCTCGTCGCGCTCGGACTCCATTAGAGCTCGGAAATCTTCAAAGGTAGGACACATCTCTTGCCCGGCAAAGCTAAAGACATGTGTCACCGGATTCCAAAATCTTGCCGCGGCGTGAAGAAACGGGAGATGCAACGGGGTACGACCCAGAGTGAATAGTGCATTTATGCCGAAACCCCGGAAATTCACCTTTTCCGAGCCATCCAAGCTAGCAATCCAAGCTGTGAGATTTTGAGCAAGAAACTCTTCCATTGGAGCAAATCAGTGTGAAAATGAGGAAAACTACGAAGCTGAGATCTTTTGTAGGAGATAAGGTTGAGTGGGGAAACAGGTGTCAACATTCTGGTGGTTCCCCTCATTTAGTGCCGACCGGCATTAAAATATGCCGACCGGCCATTCCAGTTTGCCGACAAAACAGACATACGGCCGGTAGCCACTCCTTGCAGCCGGTGGTTCCTACACCGTGCCGGTGGGCTTCTTCCCTGGCCTCCTGAGCTGTTTATGCTAAGAATGGGGGAACTTAACCACCTCCAACCCCTCCCCGGCGGTCGACTCTTACGGAGCTACGCCTGTCCGCTTGTCGAGTCTTGAACATTTGCTTATCGAGTTGTATTTCGCTCTCTTTGAGCTCTTGATTTGTTTATCGAGTTGTATTCACACTTGTTTGGCTGTGTCATGTCCTTGTTTTGCTTATCGAGTTGTAAGTCGGTTCACTACCTGATTATTACGATGGCAAATTTCCAAAATGGGTTCAATTTCGTTCACATTGTGGTGTGAAACCCTGCGATGCGATGCACAGAAGATCCACAATTGCAACATCTTTTGAACAAAATGATTCGTTTCATTTCCATCACATGTTTTGTAAAGTGCGTGAATTTTGAGAAAGAAAATAAACCTGCCTGAGGCAGTGCAATGTGCTCAAACTACTAGTAAAAAGGTAAATAAAACGTAGAATGGCAGGGTAGCCAAGTATCAGAACTGATACCGATGAAACTCCCCTTGTGGTTAACGCACCTTCCGTATCTTTGTTCGGGTCAGCCGCGTTGTCGGACGCCCTCACAATACGGGAAATCACACCTTTGAAACGTGAACCTTTGAGTTAACCTCAGGCCACAACTTCTGCAAGCAACGCTCGATGCGCGCAAAGAATGTCCCGCCCCGTATCCTTTTCATGCTTTGTGAGCCCCGCAAATCGTTTCGATTATGCTGTGTGATGTTTAATTCCATTACCTGCGTAGACCGCATGTTTTGATTGCGTAGATCGCATGTTTAATTCCATTACCTGCGTAGACCGCATGTTTTGATTGCGTAGATCGCATGTTTAATTCCATTACCTGCGTAGACCGCATGTTTTGATTGCGTAGATCGCATGTTTAATTCCATTACCTGCGTAGACCGCATGTTTTGATTGCGTAGATCGCATGTTTAATCCCATTACCTGCGTAGACCGCATGTTTTGATTGCGTAGATCACATGTTTAATTCCATTACCTGCGTAGACCGCATGTTTTGATTGCGTAGATCGCATGTTTAATTCCATTACCTGCGTAGACCGCATATTTTGATTGCGTAGATCGCATGTTTAATTCCATTACCTGCGTAGACCGCATGTTTTGATTGCGTAGATCGCATGTTTAATCCCATTACCTGCGTAGACCGCATGTTTTGATTGCGTAGATCGCATGTTTAATTCCATTACCTGCGTAGACCGCATGTTTTGATTGCGTAGATCGCATGTTTAATTCCATTACCTGCGTAGACCGCATGTTTTGATTGCGTAGATCGCATGTTTAATTCCATTACCTGCGTAGACCGCATGTTTTGATTGCGTAGATCGCATGTTTAATTCCATTACCTGCGTAGACCGCATGTTTTGATTGCGTAGATCGCATGTTTAATTCCATTACCTGCGTAGACCGCATGTTTTGATTGCGTAGATCGCATGTTTAATTCCATTACCTGCGTAGACCGCATGTCTTGATTGCGTGGATCGCATGTTCAATTTCATTACCTGCGTAGACCTCATGCTCCATTTACATGTTTATATTTCCACAGCATTGTTATGCTCCCCACTTGCTTTGCGCTGTCACGTATTTCGAGTACACTACCTCGCATGTTGCTAACCATATTGTACCTGTTAAGTTTGTTTTCTTTTCAGGCACGATATTGTATGTACGGTTCATTTAAAGCTGGCGCAACCAGACGAGCCGCACAGGTCTTTTATCTCCGAGTGAGACGCATTGAGAATTCCATAATTCTCTTACATCCTTTCTGCATTGTAGTGTAGTTTGGTATGCTAGCTTAGAATTGTCGCCTGTTTGCTTCATTACAGCTTTCTTTGCATGATCATAAGTTATGTCCGGCTCTGTGCATTGTCTTGCATTTTGCCCCTGCCTTCGGGCGCATGTCTTATTTGTCTTGCATGTTTGTCTGAGTCTTCGGCCTTGTCAAAAATGGGTCGTCTCTGGGCTTTGACATTCACTCCCGTCATTGTTATGACTTTCGAGTTTTGTCAAAGAGGGGCAACTGTAGACACCCCATTTTTGACCGTCCTCAAGACTCGGACGTCACCGTTTGAACACTCGGTGATCATCCATGATTGTGTTCGTTTGGAGTTCCCGGAGGTCTCGGCTCGCGCGCTCTACCTCAGGATCTCCGAACTTGACCGTGTGGTGTCCGGTTTTACACCGAACACTTTTGTTTTGCCTTAGAAAGGCAGGGAATGTCTTGTGAGACACCCCCATACACCACCGGCAGTGGCTGGAGGCCACCGGCCGGTCTTTTTCTTCCATCGGCACTTTTGTTTGCCGGTCGGCACACTTTATTGCCGGTCGGCATAATATGTTGCCGGTCGGCACTGTTTTTTGCCGGAATAGCTTTTTTGGGCAGCCGACCACTGTTCCTCCACTTTATGGAGATATTTTGTGCCAGCTGTGATAGCTGGCACCAACTCCTTTCCCCTCCATACACGTGTATGGAGGGATTTCCCTCTAGCCAAGCTTGTTGTATAAGCTTTGCAAGAGGGATCCTTATAAGAGAGGGTCCTCCCTCTTGGTTCTAGGTTAGACTCTTAGAAGCAAAAAACAGCCCTTAACAATATAGATACACTCTATCTCTATATCTCCCTCTTCCTCTTCCTTTGTGTGTGTTTCTTGGCCCAAAGGGTGTGTTTTACCTTACTTTTGCACCATTACACACACTATTACACCTTAGTCCGAGATTGAGGGACTTGGGGGATTTGTTTCTTGAGTTTTGGACTGGTTTTGATCCAAAGAAGGAGGCTAGACCACTTGCTCTTCAAGGGTTCTTCAAGGGTGAGCATTTTCCTCTTTATTCCCCAAACTTGCATCGGTTTTCTACCTATTTTATTTACTGTTTTAGCTCTTGTGTATAACATAAAAAAGGTTCATATTCTCCTGCTCTAACACTTTCATTGAGGTCTCTTTGTGGTTAGATCGCAAACTCACCCTCATAGGCCTTATTTGGCCTATTTTGGTACCCTTTTGATAAGGTTTTGTTCACTTCAGCATTTTGATCTTTTGATCACCAAAAATCAGTGTATTTTAGTGTCAAAAAAGTTGGTTTGAAGTTTTGCATAGGGGAGGGACACCCCTCTCCCTTTATGGTTTTGTTTACTTGCTTCTTGGGTTCAAAAGGATAGCATGTGTGCTTGTTGTTTCTTGGCTTCAATTCAGTACTTTTTTAGGCATCTTAGGTCTCATATAATCTCTGTTTTTGGTCGGATTTGGGCCCTCTTGCATGCTTGTGATATTTGCTTTGTATTGCTCCATTTTGCTTAAAAGTACACCCCATGATTAAGCCATGATTTTGGTGTGTGTTGGTTTGGTTCCATGGAGCATTTAGCATTGTTTTCCCATGTTTAAAATCTGTTGATTATCAACTTGGTCATGTTTAGCATGTTTGTTAGAGTTGCTTTGTATTTTGGCTTGGAAGCCTTGAGCATTTTGACCTCTAGCATGCATGGTTGTGTTTACCCTTTTGATTTGGCATCATCTAGGGTCATATTTTAGTCCAAGAATCATGCTTGTATGTGTGCATGCATGGCCTCTTTCATGCCTTGAAGATGTGTCCTCTTATGCCTAAGAATGAGCCTTAGTTTGTTTGCTTCATGGGGGATATCTTAGTTGCCATATTAGGAGCTTCTTGGGGTCCTATCTTGCATGCATAAATTCCCTTTTGGGCTTGTTTTGATCATGCCATGAGTGGTCATGGTAATGGGGGTGGGTTGTCTCCTCTTTGTGTCTTAACTTTGGGACCATGAATTTGCTTGATAACATGAGTTGATTGCCTACCATTTTAAGCACTTTTGGTCACTGTTTTAAAGAGGGTAAGGGTCTGTCCCTTTGCCATTTTTTTAAGCCCTCTTGCATGCTTGCTCCGTGTTTGTTAGATAGTTGTTCCATTAAGCTTTGTAGCACATCAATTCCATGGTCAATTTGCTTCATGCTTGCATCATGTTTGTATCTTGTGTGCTTGGTATCATACATTTTGTCATCATGGTTGCATATTGTTAGTTGTGCTTCATATCTTGGTGGCATGATGTATTGGAGCCTTTTTGAAGCATTACATGCATTGCATTTACTTGGTTTAGGGTGTCAAACCAAGTGCGGGAGTCAAGGACCATTCATACTTCAAGTGATGTAATGTGCCTTGATCCCCGGTCATCGGGACCTTTGACTCCAATTTGATAAGGCCCCGGTTTTCACGTTATTTGTTGCATGCATTTTCATATCAAATAGCAAATTTGATCCATTGAGTCATCATGCACCTTGGATGACTCAAAGATCGAAGGTCATGCTTCTTTGAGTTCGAAATATGATAAGAAGTAGGACCATGCTTACATGTGTCCAAGAACCCCATGCCATGCATTGTCTGTCCTCTGTTTTGCTGTCAAATTGTCTGCTGCAGGAAGTTTCTGCCGACCGGCAGAATTTAGTGCCGACCGGCACTATCTGGAATGCCGATGAGTCTGATAAAGTGCCGACGGGAATTTTGGAGTGCCGGTGGCAATTCTGTTTAGCCGGTGGTGCTCTGCAAGATGCAGAGAGCTTGCTCCAGCACTTTGGTAATTTTCAGAAAGACAAGGCAGTACAAACAGAGGCGACAAGAGTATAGTACGGGTTTTCCGGGCAGGACAGATTCGAGCATGCATCATCTGCGCGCCCCGAGGCAGAGGCTGTGGCCACCCTCTTCATTCTTTTGCCTCCTTTTTTTAATTAATTAGGAAATTTTGTAATAATTTTATTTGTTCATTATTTTGGGACTGTAATATTAATTCGAACCCTCTGAGTGAGGGTAAACATGTAATAAGTGTGGGTGAGTGTGTGTATGTCTTCCAATCCCCATTTCTTTCTTCCCTTTTATTTACCAGCTTATGATGGTAGATTAGGGCATTTTTGAAATTAGCATACCTTATGATATGCATGCGTGCATTCATGTATCTGTTAAACATACACCGGGCTCGGTACATCATACTAACCGCATTCGTATTTTCAAATTCCAAAATTGAATACATGAATCAGTTGGTTGCATATCGTATGTCATATTTAGGTTAACCGAGCCTAACTAAAATTGCATCTTGTATGTGTTGCATTAGGCAAAATAATATGAACTAGGACACGCACATTTGCTAACTAGTTTATTGTTTTGGCACGGAGTACAATGTAAGTGGTTATGCTTTAGCATCCAGCATGCGTGTGAATGTTGCCATAATAGTATGCTTGCCATGCGGTTAAGTGCTTACATGAGATAAACTGCTTGAATGCCTGTGGGTGGAGGTCAAATTGCTTAAATTGGGATAATGCGTTAAAACTGCGATTTTTTAAGCCCACTAGATAGTGGCAAAACCATCTTTTCCAAAAGCCCACTTGAAGGTGGCAAAACCTGCATTTTAGCCTACTTACGAGTAGCAAACCATTTTCAAAAACAAACATGGAAATGTTTTATTCCAATTTGAGCGATTTGGTCTATACTTGTTTGCTGCGCGCATAACATAGTAATTCTAGGCTAACAATTGGTTTAAGAACACATAAAGTTTTCAAAAATGGATATCACGGTTAGTAGAGGCCGGTCTTCGGACCGGGCGAAAGGGGGTGCTCATAGCTGACCTTCCCCGATCGTACCCAAGCTCCCGAGCCGAGACAACTCCGGTGATGACGGACATGTGGCCTTCGGCACCGAGTCAGGGTTTCCTAAATTTCCCCATTTTTTTTTAAAAAAAAAAAAAAAACATTTAGGTGGCGACTCTGTATCTGGCAAAGCAGTCCATGTTTGGCACTACTTTTTCAAAAATCTGTTTTCTCAAACGATTTGCCAGATTTGGACTCTTTGGTTCAGATTTAGAACCGTAACACAAAATCGAGAGTCCGAACTGTAGCGCGAGGTCCCACGCGGGCGCTGTTACAGGTCGTCTCTGGGCTTTGACATTCACTCCCGTCACTTGTGACTTCCGAGTTCTGTCAAAGAGGGGCAACTGTAGACACCCCATTTTTGACCGACCTTGAGACTCAGACGTCACCAGTTGAGCACTTGGTGATATTGCATGATGTGCTCGTTCAGAAGTTTCGGAGTTGCGGCCGTGAGCCCTGCCTCCGGACTCCCGAACCCTTTTCTGTGCCTTGTCTCGGTTTGCGAACCAGACTCGGTTTTCTCTGTTTCTTTTCCTGAGGGAAGGGAGAGGTCCCGTAGACTATCTCTCAGTGCCCGTGGGCTACATTTGGTGGCCGTAGGCCATTTTTCCCATTTCAGAGCCCGGTTTCCGGTTTTCGGAGCCGTCAGGCCGTGTGCCTCGGTTCGGGACCGCCTAACCATCTCCGTTTGCCCCGATTTCTGGCATACATCTTATTTTCTCCCTTTTGAGGGACACTGGGGTCTGAGAAACCCACTTCGTGGCCGAACGCCACTTTCGGTGTTTAACGGGCAGTTTACGGGGCCCCGAACTGCGTGTTTTGGCCCCCGAACATTCATTTTGCATCGGTTTTCGTTCATTTTTGGCAGGTACCTCTGTTTTATCACCAGGAAGGTCACTGAAGGGTGGGAGGCTAGTAATTGTTGCAGCAACCAGTTATCTCTCCTCCGGAGCCTCCCGGCGCCCGTTTTTCCAACTTCCGGGCTAATGTTGAACACCCTAGGGGTAGTGTTGCCAACTTTCAACCACATAACTGTGATCTACACACCTTGGAGGACCCAAAAAAGTCATGGCCGGCCATTAATTGTTATTTCCATTTTTGCCCCTCCTCTTCCGGGCCAATGTTGAACACCTTGGGCCCACTTTCTTGAACTTTGAACCACATATCTGTGATGTACACACTTGGGAGGACCCTAAAAGTTTATGGCCGGCCATTAATTTTTCTTTCCATTTTTGCCCCTCCTCTTCAAATGCAATGTTGAACACCCTGGAGTCACTGTTGCCAACCCCAAACCACATATATGTGATCTACACACATGAGAGGACACCAAAAGTTGGTGGGAGGCTAGTAATTTTGCCGAAAAGCCAACTTCTTTTTGGTCAAAAGTGGTTCAGCATGAATCCAGGAAGGAGAAAAAGCTGCGCGGCTTCACCGAAACGGGCGTAACTCTTTGCACAAGAGGAATTAAGATATGAGGCCACCACCATTGGAAATCTTACTTCCGGGGCTTCATTTTTCACTCAATAATCTCCCAAGTCCAAGTCCGGGGGGGAGAGATGTGGTTGGTTGAAGTCTGCTTAAACTGAATCTGCGCGGCTTCACGGAAAAGGGCATAACTTTTTCTACAGGAGGAATTTTAATGCAAGGTTTGCGCCATTGGAAAGCTAACTTCTGGGGCTTCATCCTAGGGGGTGACCGGCCATTTTTTCTGGCCGGCCGGCCGTTTTTTTTCTTTGACCTAGCCGGCCGGCTATGTTAAGTGGCCGGCCGGCCACCTGCAACAAAAGTGGTAGGCCGGCCTGCTTCTTCAGGTTGAGTGCATTTCAGCTGTGCCTTGGTTTTCTCCCAAAAATATCTGCATCCGGGGGAACCCTTTTGGGGGAATTTTGCTCTCCTTTATGCCCCACCTTTACACCCCTTCTTTGGCCTATATAGCAAGCAAGTCTTGTAGTGTTTGAGGGTTAGAAAAACTTTTCTTCAAAGCTCCATAGCCACCTCCATCTTCTTCTTCTTCAATTCTTCAAAAAACCCTAAGTCCATAACCTTCATTCCTTCTACACCACCAAGCTCTACCACCACCATCTCATTTCCAGCAGCAAGGAGGGATTCTTGAAGGCTAAAGAAGCTGCAAATCCATCCAAGAAGCAACAAAAATTCGAATCTTCAAGGGTAAGTTACACTTTTACCCTTTTGACCCTTTTTCTTGATCCATTTCTAAGCCTCACTTCCTTTTTGTTTCAAGCTCCGGCCCTAACTGAAAAGGGCCATATTTTGAGCTCATCTTCACTTCTCATTAAGGGCTCAACCCTGTTTGAGCCCTCCATGATACACTTGCTTCATTGACCATCTTGTATGTCATAGTTTTGCATGCTATTTTTGACCCATGAGCAATTTATTTTCGAGCATGTTGTAAACTGATATAAGGCTTATTTTGAGCCCCTCTTCAACATTGGAGAAGGGCTCAACATTGTTTGGTGTCTCTATGTGTCACTTGTAGTTATATCCCTTATTTGGCCCCATTTTTGCATAAATTAGTAGCCCTCTTTGCTTCTGTTTTTGGACCTTGTTCCGAACTGAAAGTGGCCTTGTTTTGGCCTATACTTCATGTTTCATTCACACTTTTTTTCTGTTTGGTGATTATTTTGTATACTTCATGTTTTAGCACCTTTTGAGCCTCATTTTGCATCATATTTTTAGCATGTTTTTATACTGATTTTGAGGCTGCCATATACTGTAAATGTTCATATTTTTGGTCCATCTTCAGTGTTGTAGAAGGAAAATTTTCAGTTTGGATTTTTCTTATACCACTTGCTTCATTACCCCTCTTTTGGCCCCTATTCTTGCATGCTATTTTTCCCCTACCTATGCTTGCTGTTTGGCCATGTTTATAACTGTAAAAGTGCATCTTTTGGGACTTTCTAGCTTCTGTCTTTGCATTGCATATCCATATTGTGCATGTTTGGCATAGCTATAGGTCATTTCGGGTGCCTAATGTTGCATTTCGGGACATTTCCTTGCATTTCATGTCATTTCGCCTCATTTCGGGACTGTTTTCCCCCATATTTTAGTGCTGAAATTCCATTGGCATGCTTGCATATCATTTTTGCCACATTTCATCACATTTCATCATTGCCTCGGTTTGCGTGCCCGTGTGCACGCATTTCGAGGCACTCCGTTTTTATCCGTCGGCATCTCATGTGAGTGCGGCTGAGGCTCTCTCATGTTAATATAAGTCCATTTGTCAGTTTCCATGTCATTTGCATTGCGTATGCATTGCCTCGGTTTGCGTGCCCGTGTGCACGCATTTCGAGGCACTTCATTTTCTGCCAACGGCATCTCATGTGAGTGCGGCTGAGGCTCTCTCATGTTAGTATAAGTCCATTTGTCATTTTCCATGTCATTTGCATTGCGTATGCATTGCCTCGGTTTGCGTGCCCGTGTGCACGCATTTCGAGGCACTTCATTTTCTGCCAACGGCATCTCATGTGAGTGCGGCTGAGGCTCTCTCATGTTAGTATAAGTCCATTTGTCATTTTCCATGTCATTTGCATTGCGTATGCATTGCCTCGGTTTGCGTGCCCGTGTGCACGCATTTCGAGGCACCTCATTTTTTTGCCATCGGCATCTCATGTGAGCGCGGCTGAGGCTCTCTCATGTTGGTATAAGCCCACTTGTCATTTCCATGTCATTTCATCACATTTTAGCATTGCCTCGGTTTGCGTGCCCGTGTGCACGCATTTCGAGGCACCTCATTTTTATCCGCCGGCATCCGATGTGAGTGTGGCTGAGGTTCACTCATGTTGGTATAAGTCCACTTGTCATTTCCATGTCATTTCATCATATTCTGTCATTGCCTCGGTTTGCATGCCCGTGTGCACGCATTTCGAGGCACTTCATTTTTATCCGCCGGCATCCGATGTGAGTGTGGCTGAGGTTCACTCATGTTGGTATAAGCCCACTTGTCATTTCCATGTCATTTCATCATATTCTGTCATTGCCTCGGTTTGCATGCCCGTGTGCACGCATTTCGAGGCACTTCATTTTTATCCGCCGGCATCCGATGTGAGTGTGGCTGAGGCTCACTCATGTTGGTATAAGCCCACATCATGTTTTCATGTCATTACATTGCATTCCGCCATCGCCTCGGTTTGCGTGCCCGCGCGCACGCATTTCGAGAGACATATCATCGCCTCGGTTTGCGTGCCCGCGTACATGCATTTCGAGACATATCATCGCCTCGGTTTGCGTGCCCGCGTGCATGCATTTCGAGACATATCATTTTCTCGGTTTGCGTGCCCGCGTGCACGCATTTCGAGACATATCATTTTCTCGGTTTGCGTGCCCGCGTGCACGCATTTCGAGACATATCATTTTCTCAGTTTGCGTGCCCGTGTGCACGCATTTCGAGGCATCTCATTTTCATAGCATTGAGTATGTTAGGATTGTATCTTAGTTGCATTTCATGCATATCATGCATATTGCATCGTGTCCGGAATAAGAGTTAGCCCGGGCACGGGAAACGAGGTACATTTCGTACTCCGAGTGACGGAATGTGTCTCAATTCCCCAGTCACCGACACTCCGGATTATCCATGATGGAGTTAGGTTTTAGCTGTAGTTTCATGTGCATTCATCCTATATTGAGTTGTGCATTTCGACTCCTCGGCCATCATGCCTCAGTACGCGTGATTGGTGGCACGAGGATCGAGACATGCATATATCTGTGCAAATACATTGCTATGCCCCTTTCCTGCTCTCTGTTGCAGCAAAACCAGGAATCAGCAACCTTTTGGGGCTTGGCACGCATTTCAAGAACAGGTGTAAACAGAGGCTAATTGGGGCATTCCGGTGGATTTCCGCGCAAGACAATCCGGACATGCATCATCCATCAGAAGCAAGGCAGTCCCTGGCCTGCACGCCAGTTTTATTTGCTTTCTTAGTTAATTCTTTAATTAATTAGAATTTTGTAATATTTTTGGACTGTAATATTCTTTTATTTGGGGACTGTAATATTTGGACTGTATATTTATTCGGACCCTCCGAGTGAGGGCACAACTGTAATAAGTGTGCGTGTGTGTGATGCATGTCTTCCAACCCCACGTCTTTCTCCCTTTTATTTATCCGCTTATGATGGTTAGATTAGGGCATGTTTCAATTAGCATACAGTATGACAGCATGTTTGCATTCATTCATCTGTATTGCATGCACCGGGCTCGGCGCATCATACTAACTGCATTGTACTTTCGATTCTAAATTGAATACATGATAGTTGTAGCATTTCATATACCATCTTAGGACAGCCGAGCCCGCTATAGTTGCATTTTGCATGTGTTGCATTAAGCATTTTTGTATACTTAGGATCATGCATGATTTCTAATGTAGTTCCTATTTTGGCTTGGAGTACTCGGTAAGTTCTATGCTTTAGCATCCTCGCATGCGTGTGAGTGACTGCCATGAATAGCATGCTTACCATGAGGCTATGTGCTTATGTGATATATCTGCCTGAATGCCTGTGGGTGAAGGTTGAGTTGTTTAGATTGGAATAAATCATCGACTGTTTGTTTTAAGCCCACTAGATAGTGGCAAAACCATCTTTTCTAAACCCACCTGCGGGTGGTAAAATCTGCATTTTAAGCCTACTTGCGAGTAGCAAATCATCTTTCAAATAAACAAGCATGAAATGTTTTGTTCCAATTCGGGCGATCCAGTCTATACTTATATGCTGTGTGCATCACATAGTAACCTAGGCTAATAACCGGAATAAGAACTCACAATGTTTTCAAAAATTGATATCATGGTTAGTAGAGGCCGGTCTATGACCGGGCGAGCGGGGGTGCTCACGAAGTGACCTTCCCCAATCGTACCCAAGTTCCCGAGCCGAGGCAACTTTGGTGATGACGGACACGTGGCCTTTTGGCACCGAGTCAGGGTTTCCTAAATTTCCCAAAATAAAATATTTAGGTGGCGACTCTGTATCTGGCAAAGCAGTCCATGTTTGGCACTTCTTTCAAAAATCTGTTTTCTCAAAACGATTTGCCGGATTTGGACTCTTTGGTTCAGACTTAGAACCGTGACTACGAAAAGTCGAGTCCGAGCTGTAGCGAGGTCCCCCCGCGGGCTTGTTACATATGGTTTCCAACTTTGAACCAAGGTAAGAGGGCATCAAAGTTGTAGAGTGATATTTTAGCTATTGCAGGGCACAAGCCTATGATGTTCAATTTTTTCACAATCAATGTTTAGATTAGTGTGGGTAATGGGAATAGAGTGAGGTTTTGGCAGGATAAATAGTGTGGTGATGGTTGTTTCAAAGAGAAATTTCCCAGGTTGTTTAGGTTATCCACTGATAGAGGAGGTTCTTTAAGGTCTTTTGTTGAAAAGCAAGATAGTACTGGTGGTTGGGAAATTAGCTTCATGAGGAATTTATTTGTTTGGGAGAAAGAGGAACTAAACAAGCTCAGAGAGGAGTTATGTCTGGCTCCATCACTAAATAGGAATGAAGAGGATAAACCAGTTTTGTTAGCAGCACTATTAGGTCAGCATATTCTTTCCACCCTCTATAAGTATATAGATTTGGAGACTGGTGAGCAGTCTACTGTTAGTAAACTGGTATGGGTGAATTATCTCCCACCCAAAGTGAAATTCTTTGGGTGGCTTGCATGGAAACACAAGGTGAAACCATTTGATTTTCTGCAGAGGATAGGAATTTTGGATGGAAGTGTGTCTTATCAGTGTGTGTTCTGCAATAACACGCTAGAAACAGTTCAACATGTGCTAATCTTATGCCCTTTGGTTTGGAGGGTGTGGACTGATTTGCTATTGTGGTGAGGAATTCAATGGATGGTTCCTGAATCAGTGGAAAGGTGGGTGGGTACAATGATGGGATGGTAACAGAGTCAAAAAAATCTGAGAGGAGAATCTGGATGGCTTAACCTCTGGTTGCCTTGTGGTCTTTATGGAAGTATAGAAATGATTGCTTGTTCAACGGTATACAACCAATGATGGGGGAGCTGAAGGAGGCAATCATCATCAAATTAACTATTTGGTTAAAGG
Organism: Camellia sinensis; assembly: GCF_055761805.1. Lineage (NCBI taxonomy): Eukaryota > Viridiplantae > Streptophyta > Magnoliopsida > Ericales > Theaceae > Camellia > Camellia sinensis. Next base: position 38,025,108 of record NC_138961.1, on the reverse strand, counting down.
CTTACTTCAAAGAGTACCAGTATTCTATTTCTGACTTTTTATTTAATTTTTCTCATATTAGAAAATGTTTAAGGGGCTGAAAGCTTATAGATTTTTTTTGTAAGCTTGGGTGTTTTTGCCGTTTCTGTTGTTCTATTGGAATCTTTCCAACTCAGTTTCGGGGGTTTGGGTTGGTATTGGTGAAGATGGGCTACTAATGCTGTACTTGTTAATGATGTTGGTTCTACTTGGTGAAAAGGAGTATCTACTCTATGGTGGTTGATCTGTTTGGGCAGTGATCCCTTTCAATTGGCTGTTGTTGCTGATGTTCCTGCTTTGACATCCATTTTCTACTGATATGGGTTGCTGCTAGTTTTGTGTGGGTAATGATCTTTTAATTGGGCTACTGCAGCTGATATTTTGTTGTTGTCCTGTTTTATTATTGTGTCTGCTGCAGCTGTTATTTTGTTGTTGTCCTGTTTTGTTGTGTTTGGTAGTTTTGGGTTATTTGGTATGTATTAGTTTTGGTTAGCTTTTACTTGGTTGATGTTGATTTGGGTGTTTGTGGTTTGTTCCTCACCTACTCTTGATGGTATGCTAGCATATGATTGGGTGGTCTTATTGGTGCCAACCTAGTTGGGATTGATTTGGCTTGCTATGATGTTTTTGCACTCATCATCTTTTTTCCTTTATTGTTGTAATAGTTTTCTGCTTCATTAATAAAGTTCATTTTCTTTACTGATCAAAAAACATTATTGTTTTGATTATTTATTTAGTTATTAATTATTTCATTTTATAATGAAACCTACACATGGTTGTAATCCTACCTACACATTATTGTCATTTTTTTTTATTTAATCTATTTGGATAAAAATTAAATTAAAACTTTTTTTTTTGACTTTGTTTTGAACAAATTCTTACAAAATTGCATTGTGGGAAAGAAAACTATAATGATTTTGCATCTAAAATAGCTCTAAAACATTAATCTAAATTTCTTAATTTTTGTTAATTTTAAATTTTAGTAAATACACATGTTAAAAATTTAAAATCCTGAAATTAAAAAGTCAAAAAAAAAAAAATAATTAGGCGTTTCTAACTCATTTCTAATTTGAAAGTAAAAAACTTTTAAAAGGAAATTTCAATGTAACTTTAGTCTCATATAAATTCACATTTTAAAAACATTTACTTCTAAATTTTTTGTTATATTTTTTTAAAAAAAATACATGTGGCGCCTAAAAATTTAAAAACTTATTAGGCATCAATATATTACGACACATTTATTAATAAAAAAGAATGTGTGTGTGTGTTTAATGCATATTTTTACGTTGGGAAACACTATAGTGCACACATTCAAATGGTGTGCTTTATGTGCACCTTACAACTAAAAAAAAGAATGGCATAATTTCAATTTTCTGAGTTATAACTTAAATATATATATATATATATATATATATATATATCATATCTAAACCCAACATGAGTCATAACTAAAGAATTCATGAGCAATAATTAAAAAAGAAAATTGGTCATAACTAAAGAAGAAAATTATATAACTAGGGGTGCATATGGTACACCCATTTTAAACGAGTGTATATTAAAATTTCCTTTTTACGTTACATCAAAAATTACATGTGTCAATTCAGTGTTTAAAAATACATTAAATAATTTTTGAGATATAAATATACTTTAATAATGATATAATAGATAATAGAAATATTTATAAAAAAAATTATAACTTAATTAAAATTTAAAAGTTTTAATAAATATACCAAAATAATATTTGCATACATATTTTCTATTTATGTTATAAAAAATATTAAATATATATTTTCTATTTAAAATTTCCCTTTTACATTACATCAAAAATTACATGGGTCAATTCAGTGTTTAAAAATACATTAAATAATTGTTGAGATATAAATATACTTTAATAATGATATAATAGATATTAGATATATTTTAAAGCTAAATATATGTCACGCCCCACTTTTTATGCCAACGGCTACCATTACCAAATCCTTTATTATAATACAATTTCAGAGATCATGTGCGGGAATTCAATACAATAGCGAGTACTATTATTAAAGGTTCTCTCATTTGAATATGAAATGAATGCAACATGAGATAAAAATAAGTAAACTGCCCGTAGACTTACATCTTTTAAATTAAAAGAAATGGTTTAACCCTTTTACATCAATGGCATTTCGCCTACAAATAAAAGGCCCCGTGGCCAACACATAAAAAAGATCCTCTATCTTGAACCATTCTCAATGTTCACCTGAAAAAGGATTAACAACGTGAGATGAACATAAAGTCCAGTAGAGATCCCAATATGATCCTAAACAATAACAACATACAGATAACTATGATCATGAATGCTTTAAATCATATCATATACATATTGTGACGGTTTATATAGAAATATACTTATATAAGAACTTTTCTCAAAACCATTCATTTTGCTCAACAACATAAACAATTTACTTTTCTTTCTTCTTATTACCTTTTCCCCAAAATTCATATGACAATAACAAGTTCCTGAAAACAATTTCACAAAGCCCAATACGTTTTACCTTCTTGAAACATGTTCACAAGTATCCGATGTCCTTCACATTATTCACAATCTTGACACAATACTTAAGTCAGTTCCCAACACATTCATGTCTTTACATATATACATTCAGTACAAAGGGAAAACAACAAGTAACCAACGACTATCTACTCAACAAATGAGGCAACTCGGTCTTCCAGAACCATAACCATCATAACCCATAATATACCCAGATACAGTGAGACAATAATGATAAACGTGTTCCGCTCTACCTGCCTTAAGCACGATAAACCAAGGATACACCTTTCCATAACAAAACACCAAGTCAAGGATACACCTTTAGTCAATTTAGTCTTACTTCATTTCATGACAATTCATTTCAAGTTAATTTATTTCATGTCAATTCATTACATTTTAGACACCCAATTGAGGCTGCAACTCAGGGGTTCTCAATCAACACAATTATTACACAAACACTTCAATTTTACCATTTTACGAAATTCTCATATGAGGGAATCAGCACGCATTTATACACAAGCACTTCAATTTTTTTGCCATTTTACGAAATTCTCATCTGAGGGAACCGATACCCATATATATATATATTTATATATAAGATTTTGGGACTTTTACCCTGGACACTTCAGCCAACTTAATTTTCAATGGAGTCCATCCCCTATCTCCTCCCAAACGATGGAGTACATCCCCTATCTCCTCCCAAACAATGATACATATGCAATGTATTTAAAGGCGTGTCATATACAATGACCACCAAAATTCACACATTCAACAATTTAATCAAACCGTCATATTCAATGACAACCAATGAAGGATTAATTTCAATTCTCATAGTCCACATGCAATTTCTACAATAGTCATAGCTATCCTCCACCGATAGCCCAAAACATTTATTTCTAAACATATATACAGTCTCCAAAATAGATAAACTATCCATATTTTCATAGGTGAGAGATTACAAATATCTAACTCCACCATTTACACTCATATCTATCCATCTCTACATCTAATACGTAAGGAAAAACAAAATTCAATTCTCGCAAGACTTTCAGTCCAATAACAATGATAATATGTAAAGGTTCCAAAATCCGACCTCAAGTTCATTATCAATTTACAAAGGGTGTTGATTTCATTTTCTTTCAAAAGACCACTTTTCTTTATTTTCCAATCCACACAACTCCAACCATTTTCTAAGAATTCATTCTCGTCATTTTACAAAATCAAAACCAAATCCACCCCCTTTATTTTACAAAACCAATTCCATTAGTATCAAGACCATAACTCAATTCAACTTCACGTGATTAGTCTAAAACAAAACCAACACCATGGTTACTTCTCCTTTTATTTTCTTTTGATATAAACACAATCATATGACCCATATTAGCAAAATATATAAGGATTACTCAACTTCCTTCCTTTTTAAATCCATTATATCAATAACATTAAATTAGGGCCTTCCTCCCTCTCTTCACAAACATAATAAATCATTTTCCCAAATAACCCAACAACAAACAACTTAACAACTCCAATCACAAATATCAAACCCTAGATCCCCTTTCATGGATTTCAAGAAAATCCATAATGAATATGGTTTTTATACAATAAAATCTACCATATATCTATCTATAGACGAAGTATTGGAAAGGAGCAAAGAAATCCATACCTCTTGAAGCAAAGAGAAAATAACCCAAAAATCACCGGTGATGAAACCACGAACTACTTAGATCAATAAGAAGCCCTTGACAAGATCTACAACCTTTCCCAAAGGACCAAGGTGAAAAGAAGGCTCTAGATGAGTAGATCTGAAGATCTAAGTGCGAAAAGTCAAGTTTTAGAGAGAGAAGAGAGAAATCATGGGTTGAGAGGAAAAAGGGGAGGAAAATAATGAGAGAAAAGTGGTTTGGGCCTATTTATAGTAGTAGAGAATAGCCCTAAGGTCAAATAAAATAACAGGCCCAAAACCCCCTAACGATACGGCCCATTCGAACCCCAAAATCTGAAACTGAAAAAAATAAAAATAAAAAATAAAAATAAAACAAAATCAAAAACACGCAAGGGTCGACCCTTCGAGCAGGGGGGTCGACCTTTTTGGTAGAAAAGACAATTTGGAACAAGCAAGGGGGTCGACCCTTAGACAGGAGGGGGTTGTATAGCGATCCCGATTTTCCCTTCATTGTTTATTGTATTTCGGACTCGGTTCCGTGGATGATTGTTATTGTCCATATCGTAGTTTCGTCCTTTAATTCTTTGTATTTGAGTTTTGGAATGTGTTGGGCAGGTTTGAAACAGGTTGGTTGTGTTTAGAAACAAATAGTTTCTGCCCAGATTTTGGCCTTCATGCTCGAGCGGGCCCTTTTGCATTTGCTCCTCCGCTCGAGCGGGATTATTCAGCCTCCAGTATTTTTTCCTACAGGACATCGGACGCTTGAGCGCCCACTTTCACGCTCGAGTGGGGGCCTTCATCTGCAGAACTTCTGGAAGTGTGCATTCCACGCTCGAGCGGCGCTTTTCACGCTCGAGCGGGAGTTTGTGTCTGACGCTCGAGCAGATAGTGATGTATATTAGTCCGAGAAAAAGCTTTTTGGATCACTTTTTCGACTTTCTCTCTCTCTAGCATTTCTAAACTCTATTTTGAGAGCTTCTCTCTCTACATACACCTTCTCTCTAGAAAAACACTTGGTTCTTGGGTGTCTCAACCCTAGTCTCTTTGAAGAAAATGTAGAGCTTGGTGTGGGCTTCGCTTTGATCCAAAAACATTGGGTTTGGAGCACTTTCGAGTTTGTTCATCATCTCCTTTGGGTCTCTTCATTTGAGGTAGGGATAACTACTTATATTTATGGCCTTTGACATAAACACGTAATCATTTTGATTTAATGTTGAAGTTGGAGATTTTGGGGTGTTAGGGTTTCAAAACTTGAAATGTATAAAGAGGGGTTTTGTTCCTTTTGAACTATACATGTGTATATGGGTCTTAAAATGAGGTTATTGATGTTTGTTGATGATATTTGGACCTTTAGGTCAATGTTGAGAAAAGAGGGAAAATGCCTTAGTTGGGTTTAATCGGGTCATTGGTGTAATTAATGAAATTAAATATGAGAATGTGAAATTGGTTTGGAAATAATAAAATTGGGAAATTATGAGATGGAATGGTGTAGTTGGATTGATTAATCACTCGCCTATGAAAATGTTGATAATTTATCTGTTTAGAAATAATTGTTTTGGGCTATCGGTGGAGGATAGTCTTGATTGTTGTAGACACTGCATGATGATTAGGTAAATTAAAACTAATCAGTTGAGTATGTCATTGAATATGACGGATGAAACAACACATTGAATATGTGCTTTGCTTGATCATTGTATATGATAAGTGTTTAAATACATTGTATATGTATATTGTTTGGGAGGAGAGAGGGGATGTACTCCTAAACTGGTTTGGAAGGAGATAGGGTATGGACTCTATTAATAACTAAGTTGGCCGGAGTGTCCAGGGTGAAAGTCCCGAAATCTTGATTACGTTTGCATAACGTAGATGAATTGAAGTGTTGAAGTATTATTAATGTGAGTTGTAGCCTCATTTAGAATTGAAGTATAGAAATGTTAATGATATGAGTTGTAGGCTCATTTTAATTGATCATGTTTGAAGTATTGTTAACATGAATTGTAGCCTCATTATAAACTGTCTGGATGAATAGAGAACCACAACTATGAATTGGTTTGGATAATGAAACGAAAAAAAGATTGATATCCTTATAAATATCTGTGAATATGGATTGGTTATGAAAGAGATGTACGTCTGTTTATATGAGTTAAATATTTATCAAAAGCTAATGTTTTAGTTATCGTTCATATTATGTTTAGCATATCTCTATTGGGCGTTGGCTCACCCTATATGGGACATCACTTTCAGGTACAGGTGATATGCCGCCTCCAAGGCCTTAGCTTGGATGGTTTTGGGAGTTGAAGACTCTTTTGGTTGTTTTGTTATTTTTGGTGTTACATGTAAATTCAAGCCAAGGGCTTAATGTGTTTAGATTTAAAACTCTCTATTTTTTTGTAACCAAGTGTTGGCTTGGAAAGTTTTAAGCCCGTAGGGTATTTACTTTTGTTGTCAACATGTAATACTTTTGAACTAAATACTCTGATGAATGGAAATATGTTTTATTCTTTTATGTCTATGGATGTCTTGAATGATTGGTTTATATGTATTATTTTGGGAGCGTTACAACTTGGTATCAGAGCGTACCGGGTTTGAATACTTTGGGTACGTGGGAAGTGGTTAGTACCACAGTGGGTTTGTCTCGCTTGTTAGAGACTTATGTATGATGTTATGTGCTGATGTGATAACATGTTTACGTGACTAAGTGGGTATGAAATTTAGTTTCTAGGATGTTGATTGGATCCTTGGGTTTCTGGGAGTCTTGTTGGAAAAGCACTTGATCAATGCTGTTTTTATCTGTCATTAACCGGAAATGAAATTCGTAAGTGTTTATGTGATTATATGCTTACGTGGAGTGAATTACGGTTGTCCATGTATTAGGACGCGAGTGAAATAGCTTCGGCACATTTGTGAATATGCTAATGTTCTTGTTACCTTTATTAGGATGTCAGGTCGAGGACGTGGTGGTAGGGGTGGTAGGCCTAGGAGGCAGGAGGTGCCTATATCGGATGAGATTTCGACGCAGCAGGAGGGGGTTGGTCAGGCCAATGTGGCCGAGCCAGTAGGTCAGCAGGCCATGGGCGCCTTAGCCCGCGAGATGGCAGGAGCATTGGGGGAATCCATGGACATTCTCAGGGCTGAGAATCAAGTCCAGGCCCATGTAGTTGAGGCAGGGCCGTCCTTTCTGAAAAGGGAGTTTTTCCGGTCAAATCCGGACGAGTTTATGGGTGATCCTAAAGAGCCACTTAAGGCCGACGAATGGCTTGAACAGATGACGAAGACGTTTGAGATGCTAGGCATCGAAGACGGAGCCTTGAGGGTGACCTTGGCGTCCTTCCAGCTGAAGGGGGATGCGGGTCAGTGGTGGAAGTTTGTACGAGGTCGTATTGGGAGGACTTGGGAGGCTTTCGTTGATGCCTTTCAGGAGAAGTTTTTGCCTCCCACTGTTAGGGAGAAGTTGAGAGACCAATTCTGTCGGCTTAAGCAGCTGAATACACTAGTGGTAGAGTTTGAAGCCACCTATACCAGCTTATCGAGGTTTGCACCATAGTTGGTGGCGACTGAAGAGCATAGGTGCTTGGAGTTCGAGAAGAAATTGAGGACCGGACTCATGCTTCGAGTGGCTGGGTCCATGACTAGGGAGTATAGGCGCCTTGTATAGGCTGCAACCCATCTTGAGACCATTATGGAGGCGGAGGAGGAGAGGATCAGGGGCTCCAAGAGAAGTCAGGAAGGTCAGGGGGACGGTAAGAGGCAGAGGGGCTTTAACCCTCAGCAGTCCCAGGGAGCATATCCTAGATCTACCTTTCCAGTATCGAGTTTAGGTTCTGGGAGAGGCGGACAGGGAGACTTCACTTGTTACAAATGTGGTCAGCTGAGCCACAAGTCTCCAGCTTGCCCACAGAGGGGAGGAGGACAGAGAGCAGCTTCATCTTCGGCTTATCCTCAGAGCCAGAGTCAGGGCAGAGGCCAGCCGCTCTCTTGTTACCAGTGTGGTCAGGTGGGGCACCTGAAGAGGTTTTGCCAGCAGTTGAGTGGCACATCTGGTGCATCTGGTTCGAGGCAGACTCAGAGCTAGCAGCCAGCTCAATTAGTTTAGGTCTTGAAGGCCAATCAGGGAGCCTCTTCGGCTCAGTCGGTGTAGCAGTCTTATGCTTTGAGGGGTGAGCAGGTAGATCGGAGGCCTTCAGAGTGCGTGTATGCTGTTACCGCGCAGGATCTTGTACCGGCTCCATCTGTTGTGAGAGGTACCTTTTTGTTTTGCAACTCGGTTGCTAATGTGTTGATTGATACAGGTGCATCCCATTCCTTTATATCTGCTGCATTTGCATCTATTTTGGGGTTGGAGTTGGCGCAGTTAGCATCTCCTATTTGTGTTGTATCACCTGTTGGGGGTGAATTGATTTTGAAACAAGGGTGTAGAGGTTGTGATATAGAGGTCGCTGATCGCCGGCTTCCCTTTTCGTTTGTAGTAATGGTTATGTCGGGTTTTGATGTGATTTTGGATATGGACTGGTTATCGTCATACCGAGCTGTGATAGACTGTTACCGCCAGAGGGTTACTGTATGTACCCTAAGCGGGGATTGTTTTCATTTCTTGGGGGATCGAGTTGGTAGAGTCTTACCACCGGTGTATGATCCGCGAGGGCGGAGTGAGCTTAGTTGTCTTCTTGCTAGCTGTATAAGTAGTGAGTGTGTTGAGACCAGGACTGAGTTACCAAGAGTGGTTTGTGAGTACTCGGACGTCTTTCCCGAGGATCTTGTTAGTTTACCACCTCATCGAGAGATTGAGTTCTCTATTGAGTTAGTGCCTGGCACGGCACCAATATCCATGGCAACTTATCGTTTTGCCCTAGCCGAGTTGAGTGAGTTGAAGATTCAGCGCCAGGAGTTGCTAGATAAGGGCTTTATCCATCCTCGTACCTCACCGTGGGGAGCACCGGCCCTCTTTGCTAAAAAGAAAGATGGAGCTTTGAGACTTTGTATTGATTACCGGAAGTTGAACCGGGCTATGGTTAAGAACAAGTACCCTATGCCTCGTATAGATGATCTGTTTGACCAGTTAAAAGGGTCCCGTTGTTTCTCTAAGATAGACTTGAGATCGGGTTACCATCAATTGAGGGTCAGGGAGGAGGATATCCCTAGGACGGCATTCCGTACGCGGTATGGCCATTATGAGTTTCTGGTGATGCCTTTTGGGGTCACCAATGCACCGGTTGTGTTTATGGATTTGATGAACTGGATCTTCCGGGAATTCTTAGATCACTTTGTGGTTGTCTTTGTGGACGACATTCTGATTTATTCACCTTCTGAGGAAAAGCACGAGGAACACTTGCGACTGGTGCTTGAGTTGCTTAGAGCCCATATGCTGTATGCCAAGTTTGGGACGTGTGAGTTCTGTTTAAGAGAGGTTAAATTCTTAGGCCACGTGGTATCTGGGGAAGGGGTGACTGTAGATTCATCCAAGATAGAGGCAGTGCAGGATTGGGTACATCCTAAGAGTGCTTTTGAGATCCGCAGTTTTCTGGGATTGGCTGGTTATTACCGTAGGTTTGTGAAGGATTTCTCCAGGCTAGCTTCGCCTTTGACTAGATTGACGCGAAAAGGGGCCAAGTTTGTATGGAGTGAGACTTGTGACAACTCGTTCCAAGAGCTTAAGGTTAGACTTACCACCACTCCAATTTTGATTATTCCAGAAAGGAATTTGGGTTATGCTGTATACTGTGATGCCTCACGAGAGGGTTTGGGTTGTGTGCTGATGCAGGAATGGAAAGTAGTAGCCTAGGGCTCGCGTCAGTTGAAAACCCATGAGAAGAACTATCCTACCCACGATCTAGAGTTAACAGCTGTGATTTTTGCCTTGAAGATTTTGAGGCACTACCTTTATGGTAAGAGATTCGAGGTGTTCTCAGATCATAAGAGGATGAAATATCTGTTTATACAGAAAGACTTGAATTTGAGGCAGAGGAGGTGGAAGGAGTTCATAGAGGATTACGACTTTGAGTTGCATTATCACCCGGGAAAGGCCAATGTTGTGGCCGATGCCCTTAGTAGGAAGTCCATTAGTGATGTAGCTTGTATAGCCATCCGGGAGTGGGAAATATTGGGTGCACTTGATGAGTTTGATTTGCTTCTGGGCGAATCTGTTGAGTCTGCGGCCTTATTTTCTGTAGTTGCGTAGCCTACACTTGTGAATAGGGTGTTAGAGGCACAGACAAGTGACCTTGAGGTAGAATCTCTCCGGGAAAAGATCTCTAGTGGAAAGGTGGAGAAGGGTTTGACCGTGTATCCTGACCTGAGTGTGAGGTACCAAGACCGTTTGTTTGTGCCGGAGTCTTGCCGAGAGGAAGTACTCTGAGAGTTTCACCATTCACGCCTTGTGGTGCATCCGGGAGGTACTAAGATATATCGTGATTTGGGTTGCCAGTTTTAGTGGAGAGGGATGACGAAAGATGTGGCAATTTTTGTGTCTAAGTGCCTTACTTGTCAGCAAGTGAAGGCCGAGCATCAGAGGCCAGCGGGTTTGTTACAACCCTTACCTATAGCCGAGTGAAAGTGAGAGCATGTCACGTTGGACTTCGTTGTAGGTCTTCCACAGACTCAACGGGATAGTGATGCTATTTGGGTGGTCGTAGACCGGTTGACCAAGTCGGCGCACTTTATTCCTATGCGCGTGAGAGATTCGGTAGATCATCTCGCCGACTTGTATATTCGGGACATAGTGAGATTGCACGGGGTCCTAGTGTCGATTGTCTCAGATAGAGATCCTCATTTTACTACTAGGTTGTGGCAGAGTTTGTAGAGTGCCTTGGGCACTAGGTTGACCTTCAGCATGGCTTACCATCCTCAGACTGACGGGCAGTCCGAGTGTACTATTCAGATCCTTGAGGATATGCTTTGAGGCTGTGTCCTTGACTTTAGTGGGTCGTGGGAGAGGCACTTGCCCTTAGTGGAGTTTGCCTATAACAACAGTTTCCAATCGAGCTTTGGCATGGCACCGTTTGAGGCCTTGTATGGCCGACCGTGTAGGTCTCCTGTGTGTTGGGCTGAGGTGGGTGATGCACCTTTATTGGGCCGGAGTTGGTGCGTGAAACGACGGAGAAAGTGGAACTTATTCGTAAGAGGCTTGTTACAGCCTAGAGTCGCCAAAAGTGCTATGCCGACCGTAGGTGGAGGCCTTTGTCATTTGAGGTGAGTGATCACGTCTTTCTGAAAATATTACCTATTTGATGAGGTTTGGGAAGAGTGGGAAGTTGTCCCCTCGGTTTATTGGTCCCTTTGACATCCTTGAGCGGATTAGGGAGGTTGCATACCGTTTAGCTTTGCCACTGCAGTTGTCCGGGGTGCATGATGTGTTTCATGTTAGTATACTTCGGAAGTACGAGCCGTATCCATCACATGTATTGGATTTGACCGACTTAGAGGTAGATGAGGATTCCTCGTATGAGAAAAGACCGGTACGGGTCTTGGACAGGCGGGATCAAGTCTTGCAAGGCAAGACGATACCCTTGGTGAAGGTCTTGTGGAAACATCATGGAGTGGAGGAAGCCACTTGGGAACGTGAGTTAGAGGTCCGTGGAAAATACCCGGACTTGTTTGTTAATGTTTAACCATGTATTGGGAATTTTATTTCTTGATGAAATCTAGAAACATTGTATATGTTTTGAGTTGTAAAACATTGTATATGTTTTGATTTATGGAAGTATTGTTGAATATGCCTTGAAAATGGAAATTTAATTTAACATTGTATATGTTGAATATGTTATGGGATTATGAAGCATGTATATTAGAACTTGTTGAAATTCAAGGGAATGCATGTTGATAATGCATGTTGAAAGTTATATTGTAAGTTGACTCTTGAAAAGAGATGGAATGATCGGTAATGGGTCAAGTTAATGAATGTTGAATTATAACGTGTTGAGAATTGGAAAAGATCACAATTTTGAAACTTACTTATCTAATTTTGGGGATGAAATTCTTTAAGGGAGGGGGGGAGGTTATAGCAATCTCGGTTTTCCCTTCATTGTTTATTGTATTCCGGACTCAGTTCCGTGGATGATTGTTGTTGTCTGTATCGTATTTCTGTCCTTTAATTCTTTGTATTTGAGTTTTGGGATGTGTTGGGCAGGTTTGAAACAAGTTGGTTGTGTTTAGAAACAAATAGCTTCTGCCCAGATTTTGGCCTTCACGCTCGAGCGTGGCTTTTCACGCTAAAGCGGGCCCTTTTGCATTTGCTCCTCCGCTCGAGCGGGCAGTCTGATGCTCGAGCGGGATTATTCAGCCTTTAGTATTTTTTCTTGCAGGACATCGGACGCTCGAGCGTCAACTTTGACGATCGAGCGGGGGCGTTCGTCTGCAGAACTTTTGGAAGTGTGCATTCCACGCTCGAGCGGCGCTTTTCACGCTCGAGCGGGAGTTTGTGTCTGACGCTCGAGCGGACTGTGATGTATATTAGTCCGAGAAGAAGCTTTTTGGATTATTTTTTCGACTTTCTCTCTCTCTCTAGCATTTCTAAACCCTATTTTGAGAGCTTCTCTCACTACATACACCTTCTCTCTAGAAGAACACTTGGTTCTTGGGTGTCTCAACCCTAGTCTCTTTGAAGAAAAGGTAGAGCTTGGTGTGGGCTTCGCTTTGATTCGGAAAACATTGGGTTTGGAGCACTTTTGAGTTTGTTCATCATCTCCTTTGGGTCTCTTCACTTGAGGTAGGGATAACTACTCATATTTATGGCCTTTGACATAAACACGTAGTCATTTTGATTTAATGTTGAAGTTGGAGATTTTGGGGTGTTAGGATTTCAAAACTTGAAATGTATAAAGAGGGGTTTTGTTCCTTTTGAACTATACATGTGTATATGGGTCTTAAAATGAGGTTATTGATGTTTATTGATGATATTTGGACCTTTGGGTCAATGTTGAGAAAATGGGGAAAACGCCTTAGTTGGGTTTAATCGGGTCATTGGTGTAATTAATGAAATTAATTATGAGAATGTGAAATTGGTTTGGAAATAATAAAATTGGGAAATTATAAGATGGATTGATTAATCACTCGCCTATGAAAATGTTGATAGTTTATCTGTTTGATAATTTATTATCTGTTTAGAAATAATTGTTTTGGGCTATCGGTGGAGGATTGTCACGCCCCAATTTTAATTACTCAGTAGTTATAGCGTTCCTGGTTCTTCCTTCTTTGATTGTTGTACCCGGACTTAGGTTCCGTGGAGTTGCTTGTTGTATATGTCTTGTTTTTATCCTTTATTTTCATATATTTGAGTTTTAGGATGTATTGGGCGTGTTTCGAACAGGTTGGTTGAGCTTTAGTCCCATTCCTTGTTGCTTAGATTTTTGGTGGTCCGCTCGAGCGAGTCCCTTTGCGCTCGAGCGGAGTTTACACACTTTCAGCATTTGTGCCTCTACAAAACTACTGTAGGTGCATTTTTCATGCTCGAGCGGATTTCCTTACGCTCGAGCGGGTGCTTTTTGATTTTGTGTCTTGGAGCTCGAGCGGGTCTAGTTTTTTGTGTTTGACGCTTGAGCGTCCTATTCTCCGCTCGAGCGGGATAGTCGTATATCAGATGGCAGCTGGGTGATTTTGAATCACTTTTTACATTTCCTTTCTCTCTCTTACTTTTCTAAACCCTCTTTTGAGAGCTCCTCTCTCTAGAATATACCTTCTCTCTAGGGATTGATCTAGCTTGAGTGATCTACTTCCTTAGTGTCCTTGTAAAGAGTGTAGAGCATGGCTTGGACTTCTTATCAATCCGAAAATCTTAGGTTTTGGAGCATTTCGAGATTTCTTTATCATCTCCTTTGAGTTTCATCTCTTGAGGTAGGGATAACTACTCATTTTTATGAGCTTTAACCTAAATGTCGATTTTTTGTACAAATGGTTTGATTTGGGAAGTTAGGGTTTGACATGTATTATATTGGAAAAAGGGATTTTGCTATTTTGATTCAAACATATGTGTTTTGGGTCTAAATAGAAGGTTATTGATGTAGTTGATAATATTTGGACCTTTGGGTCAATGTTGAGAAAAAGGGAAAAAATGCCATTTTTGGGTATATTTGGGTCATTAGTGTAATTAATGACATTTATTATGGAAATATGAAATTGAGTTGGAAGTAATGTAATTGGCTCATTATGAGATAGAATGGTGGAGTTGGAATTATTAATCATTCACCATGGAAATTGTTGACAAATTATCTGTTGATATAATTATTATCTGTTTAGAAATAATTGCTTTGGGCTATCGATGGAGGATAGTCTTGATTGTTGTAGACATTGCATGATGATTAGGTGAATTAAAACTAATCAATTGAATATGTCATTGAATATGACGGTTGGAATAATACATCAAATTTATGTATTGATTGGTTATGTATATGATTTATGCTTATATACATTGTGAGAGGAGATATGGGATGTACTCCACGGTTTAGGAGAAGATAGGGGATGGACTCCTAAACTGGATCTTATTTGGAAGGAGATAGGGGATGGACTCCACTGATACAGCAAATATGTGTATCTATTGAAGTGTTGATACAGCGAATATGTGTATCTACTGTGAAGTATGGAAGTGTTTTATGTGTTTTTGATACAGCAAATATGTGTATCTATTGAAGTGTTGATACAACGAATATGTGTATCTATTGTGAAGTATGGAAGTATTGTTGATATGAGTTATAACCTCATTAAATTATTGGCCAGGTTTTGAGCCTTACTCATAAATTGAGAACTGGATAAGTAATGGAAAATGGAATGAAACATGGACATATTTGTCATGTAATTGAAATGAATCTTGAATTGATTTATGTGAGTTAAACATTTATCAAATGCTCATGTTTTAGTTATTGCTCATATTATATGTAGCATATCTCTACTGGGCGTTGGCTCACCCAATATGGGACATCATTTTCAGGTGTAGGTGTTATGCCACCTCCAAGGTATTACATGTATACCAAGCCAAAGGCTTACTTTGTGTAGAGTTAGTACTCCCCTTTTGTAACCAAGTGTTGACTTGGAAAGTTGTAAGTCTATAAGGCATTTACTTTTGTTGTCAATATGTAATACCTTTTGTAAGAATACTCTGATGATTGTAATATGAAATCCCTTTTCTTTATCGTGAATGTATGATGATATGGGTTTATTTTGAGGGCGTTACAACTTGGTATCAGAGCGTATCGGGTTCAAATACTTTGGGTACGCGGGAAGTGGTTAGTACCACAATGGGTTCATCTCGCTTCATAGAGACTTAGATGTATTGTTATATGCTTATGTGATAACACGTTTATGTGACTATTTGGGTATGAGATTTAGTTTCTAGGATGTTGATTGGATTCTTGGGTTTCAGTGAGTCTTGTTGGAAAAGCACTTGATCAATACTGTTTCTAACCGGAACTCTAGTAACGCCTCGGGACTATCATTATCCAGAAATGAAATTCGTAGGTGCTTATGTGATTATGTGCTTACGTGGAATGAATTACAGTTGTCCTATGTTTTAGGACACGAGTGTTATAGCTTCGGCACATTTTTGAATGCACTAATGTTCTTCGTTACCTTTATTAGGATGTTAGGACGAGGACGAGGTGGTGGGCGAGGTAGGCCTAGGAGGCAGGAGATGCCTATATCGGATGAGGTTCTGGCGCAGTAGGAGGGTGTTGGTCAGGCCAATGTGGCCGAACCAGTGGGTCAGCAGGCCATGGGTGCCTTAGCACGCGAGATAACAGGAGCTATAAGGGAATCCATAGGCATTCTCAGAGCTGAGAATCCAGTTCAAGCCTAGGTTGTTGATGCAGGGCCTTCCTTTCTGAAGAGGGAGTTTTTTTGGTCTAATCCGGATGAGTTTGTTGGGGATCCTAAGGAGCCACTTAAGGCTGATGAGTGGCTGGAGTAGATGACGAAGGCGTTTGAGATGCTTGGCATCGAAGACGGGGCATTGAAGGTGACCTTGGCATCTTTCCAGCTAAAGGGGGATGCGGGTCAGTGGTGGAAGTTCATGAGAGGTCGTGTTGGTGGTACATGGGAGGCTTTTGTAAACGTTTTCCAGGAGAAGTTTCTGTCTCCAGTTGTCAGGGAGAAGCTGAGGGATCAGTTCTGCCAGCTTAAGCAGCTGAGTTTGTCAGTGGCCGAGTTTGAGGCCGCCTTTACTAGCTTATCCAGGTTCGCACCTGAGCTTGTGGCGTCTGAGGAACGCCGTTGTATCGAGTTTGAGAGGAAGTTGAGGCATGGGCTCAAGATGAGAGTTGGGGGTTCTATGACCCGGGACTATGGGTGCCTTGTGGATGCTGCGGCCCATATGGAGATTATGTTGCAGGAGGAGGATGAGAGGATGATGGGCTCCAAGAGGAGTCAGGATGGTTAGGGGGACGGTAGGAGGCAGAGGGGTCCTAACCCTCAGCAGTCCCAAGGTGCTTTTGCCAGATCGACCTTTTTAGTGCCGAGTTCAGGCTCTAGGAGAGGCAGTCAGGGAGGCATCACCTGTTACAAATGTGGTCACAAATGTGGTCAGCTGGGCCACAAGTCTCCAACTTGGCCGCAGAAGGGAGGAGGGCAGAGAGCGACTTCATCTTCGGCTTGACCTCAGAGCCAGAGTTAGGGCAGAGGCTAGCCACTTTCTTGCTACCAGTGTGGTCAGGCGGGGCACCTGAAGAGGTTTTGCCTGCAGTTGAGTGGCACATCTGGTGCATCTGGGCCGAAGCAGAGTTTTTAGCCAGCTCAGTCAGTTCAGGCCTCGAGGGCCAATCAGGGGGCTTCATCGTCCTAGTTTGTGCAGTAATCTTTCGCCCCGAGAGGTGAGCAGGTAGATCAGGGGCCTACAGGGTGTGTGTATGCTTTTACCGCGTAGGATCTAGTACCGGCTCCATCTGTTGTGAGAGGTACCTTTTTATTTTGCAACTCGGTTGCCAATGTGTTGATTGATACGGGTGCATCTCATTCCTTTATATCTGCTGCATTTGCATCTATTTTGGGGCTGGAGTTGGCACAGTTAACATCTCCTATTTGTGTAGTATCACCTGTTGGGGGTGAATTGATTTTGAAACAAGGGTGTAGAGGGTGCGATATAGAGGTCGCCGACCGCCGACTTCCATTTCCATTTGTAGTTATGGTTATGTCGGGTTTTGATGTTATTTTGGATATGGACTGGCTATCGTCATACTGGGCAGTTATTGATTGTTACCGCCAGCGGGTCACAGTATGTACCTTGAGCAGGAATTGTTTCCATTTCTTGTGGGATCGGGTTGGTAGTGTGTTGCCACCGGTGTATGATCTGCGAGGGCAGAGTAAACGTAGTGGTCTTCTCACTAGCTTTATGAGTGGTGAGTGTGATGAGACCCAGATTGTGTTATCGAGAGTGGTTTGTGAGTACTCGGACGTCTTTCCCGAGGATCTTGTGAGTTTGCCACCACATCGAGAGATCGAGTTCTCTATTGACTTAGTGCCCGACACGACGTCGATTTCTATGACACCTTATCGTTTTGCCCCAACCGAGTTGAATGAGTTGAAGATTCAACTCCAGGAGTTGCTGGATAAGGGCTTCATTCGCCCTAGTGTTTTGTTATGGGGAGCACCAACCCTCTTTGCTAAAAAGAAAGATGGTGCCTTGAGACTTTGAATCGATTACCGGAAATTGAATCGGGCTACGGTCAAGAATAAGTACCCTATGTCTCGTATTGACGATTTGTTTGACCAGTTGAAGGGGTCCCGTTGTTTCTCTAAGGTAGATTTGAGATCGGGTTACCACCAGTTGAGGGTCAGGGAGGAGGATATTCCGAAGACGGCATTCCGTATGCGGTATGGCCACTATGAGTTTCTGGTGATGCCATTTGTGCTCACTAATGCACAGGCAGTGTTTCTGGATTTGATGAACCGGATCTTCCGGGAATTCTTAGATCGTTTTGTAGTCGTCTTCGTGGACGACATCCTGATTTATTCACCGTCTGAAGAGGAGCACGAGGAACACTTGAGAGTGGTGCTTGAGTTGCTTAGAGCCCATAGGCAGTATGCCAAGTTTGGGAAGTGTGAGTTCTGGCTAGGAGAGGTCAAGTTCTTAGGCCATGTGGTTTCCGGGGAAGGGGTGTCTGTTGATACATCCAAGATTGAGGCAGTGCAAGATTGGGCACAGCCTATGAGTGTTTTTGAGATCCACAGTTTTTTGGGATTAACGGGGTATTACCGTCGGTTTGTGAAAGATTTCTCCAGGCTAGCTTCACCGTTGACTAGATTGACGCGGAAAGGGGTCAAATTTGTACGGAGTGACACTTGTGAAAAGTCGTTCCAAGAGTTGAAAATTAGATTGACCTCCGCTTCGGTTTTGATTATTCCAGAGAGAGGGTTGGGTTATGCGGTTTATTGTGATGCCACACGAGAGGGTTTGGGTTGTGTGTTGATGCAAGAGAGGAAAGTGGTAGCCTATGGCTCACGTCAGTTGAAAATACACGAGAGGAATTACCCTACTCACAACCTAGAACTAGCAGCAATAATTTTTGCCTTGAAGAATTGGAGGCACTACCTTTATGGTGAGAGATTCGAGGTGTTCTCAGATCATAAGAGTTTGAAATACCTGTTTACGCAGAGAGACTTGAATTTGAGGTAGATGAGGTGGATGGAGTTCATTGAGGACTACGACTTCGAGTTACACTATCACCCGGAAAAGGCCAATGTTGTGGCCGATGCCCTTAGTAGAAAATCCATTTGTGATGTCGCTTGTATAGCCATCCGGGAGTGGGAGATGTTGGGTGCACTTGGCGAGTTTGATTTGCTTCTGGGCAAATTCGTTGAGGCTGCGACCTTGTTTTCTGTTATTGCGCAGCCTACACTTGTGACTCGAGTGTTAGAGGCACAGGGGGGTGACCTTGAGGTAGAATCCCTCCGAGAGAAGATCTCCAATGGGAAGGTTGAGAAGGGTTTGTCTGTGCATCCCGATCGGAGTATGAGATACCGAGACCGTTTGTTTGTGCCAGAGTCTTGCCGAGAGGAGGTACTCCGAGAGTTTCACCATTCACGCCTTGCGGTGCATCCAGGAGGCACCAAGATGTATTGTGATTTGGGTCGCCAGTTTTGGTGAAAGGGTATGAAGAAGGATGTGGCAGTCTTCGTACCGAAGTGCCATACTCGTCAGCAAGTGAAGGCCGAGCATCAGAGGCCAGCAGGTTTGTCACAGCCCTTGCCTATTGCCGAGTGGAAGTGGGAGCATGTCACTATGGACTTCGTTGTAGGTCTTCCGAGGACTCAGCGGGGTAGTGATGCTATTTGGGTGGTTGTGGACCGGTTGACTAAGTTGGCGCACTTTATCTCTATGCGTGTGAGAGATTCGGTAGATCATCTTACCGACTTGTATATTTGGGACATAGTGAGGTTACACGGAGTCCCAGTGTCGATCGTCTCAAATAGAGATCCACGTTTTACTGCTAGGATATGGCAGAGTTTGCAGAGTGCCTTGGGCACTAGATTGACCTACAGCATGGCGTATCATCCTCAGATTGACGGGCAGTCCGAGCGTACTATTCAGATCCTTGAGGATATGCTTCGAGGTTGTGTCCTTGACTTTAGTGGGACGTGGTAGAGGCACTTGCCCTTGGTGGAGTTTGCCTACAACAACAGTTTTTAGTCGAGTATCGGTATGGCACCGTTTGAGGCCTTGTATGGCCGACCGTATAGGTCTCCAGTTTGTTGGGCCGAGGTGGGTGATGCACCTTTGTTGGGCCTGGAGTTGGTGAGGGAAACGATGGAGAAAGTTGAGCTTATCCGTAGGAGGCTTGTTACAGCCCAGAGTCGCCAAAAGAGTTATGCCGACCGCAGGAGGAGGCCTTTGGCATTTGAGGCGGGTGATCATGTTTTTCTGAAAATATCACCTAGGCGGGGTTTGATGAGGTTTGGTAAGAGTGGGAAGTTGTCCCCTCGGTTTATTAACTTTTGATAAAGCAAATACCCACTATCTGTTACCGATAATTTCAGATAAGAAGATAAGGATGCTCGACTGCACAACCATTTAGCACACGCCACCTATCTTCGTTATCTTTACTTTTGTAATATAAATTGGTAGCCTCTGGTCTGTGGAAGGCACCACGAAATTCTATTTTCTAAGTTTAATATTCTCTCTCCCTCTCAATTTCAAGTTTCAGGTTGTTTTCCCTTTGTAAAAGTTTGAAGTATTATAATAAAGTTTGCCGTTTTGGTTGTAAGTATTTCTTTTCTTATTTCTTATCTCTCATGAATGTCCATATATCAACTTGTTATATATAATGATATTTTAAACATCTGGGAAAATCGAAAACGTAATATTGAATATTATCTTACTATTTCCCGTAATGATCCTTGGTGTTTAGCACAACTAGAAGAGTGTAATAATAAAATTAATCAAGTCCAGGCTTTAATTAACGAACAAATTTGCTTCTTAGCAAGGGCCAATCGGCCTTTTCCTCCTCCAGAATCTTAATCCATGGACTATATATGGTATAATTAATTCTAAATAAAACACAACTATTTGTTATGTTATTCCTGGATTTGTGCCAGTGAGAGGTAGCATAGTGAGAGATTGAGTGGGACGTCACCCAAGTCGCGTAGCTCCAGTATCCGTCAAGCGGTTAGCAGTAAGGACCTTGTGGTAGCATAAGTCGTTGACAGACGTGCTCCGTCTACCCCTGTGTAAGCACATCTTATTGGTATCAGAGCCATGTTTAACATTTTAAATAGTTTATTTTATTAATTATTAATTATTCATATATAGTCACATACATCAAAATGAGTACTGTTCCTACAGAGGAAAATACAGTAGCCCCTACAGTGGCCGAAACAGAAGCCTCTACTTCAGAAGCAAGAGAGCTTGTTGCATACCAGGAAGTCAAAGAAGCCCTAGATAAGTGGACAATCCCGAAGGTAGATCCAAAAGCCATCTATAAGATTGGAACTTTGAATTTTTTCAGTAAAAAGATTATTAAAACCTTTGAACATGCCGCTCCAGTAAATAATAATGATACTTTAATGTATTTACTAAGTGTCCAGGATCTAATTCCGTTCTTTAAAGAATATAAATATATTCATATAGGACTTGTCCAGATTGCCCTGAAACCTTTGACACCTTTAGGTCAAAATACCAGCATGCAGTGTACTCTCCGAGATGGTAGATGTACTAATTGGCGAGCATCACTCATGGGTGCTATGGAAACCAGCCTAGCCCATGGTCCAGTTTATTTTGATATATATCCTAATTTTAGTGTTGCTCTTTCTGACCAAAATCTATCAAAAGTTTTAGAATTCAGAATCCTTACTCATGGTTATGAGTATCTTCCCGGATCTCCACCTTTTTCGGTAATTTCCAGAATTTATTTGAAGGTGTTATCTACTTTGAATCCTTATGTAAGGAAGAAAAGTATTGATGGACAAACTGTATTAATTGATACTAACCTTTACAGTACCCAAGTTGCAGTACCCAAAATCATTGAATGGGAAAAAATATCTTTTCCAGAAAGATGGAAGATTACTAATGCCGTTCCGACTCGACCAATTGTTCAACACAATTTGGATGATATAATTCAGACCCATCAAGGTAATGTTTATCTCCAATTCCAGAGACCTCCAATTCAGTTAACTAGGAGTATGTCTAATACCAGTTTTAGAACTGCTCCTTCTCATCAATCCTACAAGGTTGATTATCCAGAATCCTCAAGACAATCTTATTCTGAACCTCCAGATGCCCTCTTTCAAGGACAACCTTCTAGATCTTACTCCAGACCAAATTCAGATGAACCCCAGGAAGCTGATCAGGATCCTATAATTCGTGGAGTCCAGTATTCTAACCAACAGATCCCTCATGGAGTCTATGATCCACCCATACCTCCAAATATTTATCCTCATCCAAAACCATCTAGTAAAGGCCAATACAGCCCTACAGCCAGTGATATGGATTTTAAACTTTAAATGGATTTTACACCAGGTAGTGAAAACCGCAAGATTCTCAATCAGAATCTTTTACAGGATAAGTATTCCGACTTTAGAAAATGGTATTTTACTGTTCATAGTAAGGAACAATTACAGGAGTATAAAATTCAGTATTATTCTTACCTGGAAGATATTCAAGTTTTATATCCTTTTCCTTTATGGTACGTCCAGAATGTTTTCCCTCCAGGTTCTCAATTAAATGTTTTAGAAGGAATCCAACAGAAATGGCTTACTACTGATGGTAGAGAGATTGTTACTATCCATCCTCCTACCCAAGCTTTAGAACTTCAGCCTACAGGAGTAAATACCAAACCTATGACAATCGCAGCTTATACAGACATACCTCATAGGAGCCAATACAAAGATCCAGTTCATATTCAAGATATAATTCCTGTTTTCAAACAAAATAATTATACCAACCTTTTCTGTCAAACTGCAGGAAAGCAGCTTACACAAATTGAAGAAATGGTATCCCATGTTAAGAAAAGCTGCAAACTCGAACCAAAACCCCCTGCTAATCTTGAACCAGTCTTGATTAAACCAACTCCAGTTCTGAAAGATTTTAAATTAAAATCTAAAGAAGAAAATGAATTTATGGATACTCTTCTTTCCAGGATTAAAAATTTACATATAAGTGAACCACCTCCGACTAATACGTCTCAGGTCAATGTACTCTCCAGTAACTCTCCTCCTTTGGACTCTTTTGATACATTATCTCCTCAAGAGATTCTTGAGATCCAGCAAAACTTCCAACCACCCGAGCAACCTTCTTCCATAAACCGGGTTACTTATGGACCCAATACTGCCAAATTATCTTTATCTGCTCCTCATAGATATTATTATCCTCGGCCTAGTCCCATGGATCTGCTTTACGAAGAAGATTTTTTCCAGACCCAACACTCTTACCATAGTAATACCATTTATGAATGGAATATCAATGGTCTTTCTGAATACCAGATATATGAACTTCTCCACCAAATGCTCATGTTTGCTACTGTTTGCAAACAAAATAACAATACTGATCATCAAGTGGCCCGCTACATTGTTAGTGGTTTTACCGGTATTCTGAAAGGATGGTGGGATAATATTCTCACTCCTAATCAATGCAACGAAATCCTTTCATCCACAAGTACTGTCATTGACATTGACCCTACTAGTTCCAGTACTGATCCTGCCACTGCACAAATTGAAAGAGAAGAACAGGATGCTGTTTATACTCTTATCAATACAATTATCATTCATTTTATTGGCCAAGCTTCCAGCATATCTGATCGTAATAGGGAACTATTAATGAAACTCAGATGTCCCTCTTTATCCCATTTTCGGTGGTATAAAGATGTTTTCCTGATGAAAGTTATGCAACGAGCTGATGGTAGTGCTGACCATTGGAAAGCTAAATTCCTAGATGGCCTTCCAACTCTCTTTGCTGAACGCGTCCGTAAAAAATTACGAGATCGTCACCATTCAATAGATATCCCCTATTACTAGTATACTTATGGCCAACTCATCAGTTTGGTCACTTTTGAAGGTCTTGCACTTTGTAATGATCTTAAACTCCAGCAACAACTTAAACAACAGCATATTACATGGAGAAAAGAGCTAGGAGAATTTTGTGAACAATTTGCTTATGATCCTCCACTCCAATACCCTCATAAGCAAAGAAAACATAAAAATTACTCCAAACCGTATAAAAAACACAGAAAGTATTCTACGTCTAAGTTCCAGACACAACCTCAGACTTCTAAATCCAGATATAAATCTAAGACCAAAGGAAAGCCTTTCCAGAAGAACAAATCCAGTATTAAATGTTACAAATGTGGACAAATAGGTCATTATGCTAATAAATGCCGGGTTAAGATCCAATCTAAACTTAATGAATTAGCATTAGATGACGAAGTACAGCAAAAAATATTACAGTTAATATTTGACTCCAGTTCATCATCAGAACCTTCTGATAATGAATTAGCAGCCATTTATACAGACAGTTCAGATCTAGAATCAGATGATAATCCAGAAAATGAACTCTGTCCTTGCAAATCTTCAGTAAACCAAGTTTCTGATGAAGCTAATTATTGGAAAGCTATAGTCGAAATGAATGGACTTAATATTGGTCCCAGTATTAATGTCCTCACTGATTCAGAACAAAATCTTTTAGAAATTGCTGATAGCATCAAAGATCCAGCCACCAAGTTAAAATTTCTTGAAATGTGCTATAATCAGAAGAAAGAAGAAGTGCTTCCCCCTAAGCATTATAGCATGAAAGAAGTTTTTAACCGTAGTCAATTGATAAAATCTAGTACAGAAAAACCCATTACAGTTCAAGAACTAAAAATGGAAATTAATGCATTAAAAGTAGAAATAAAACATTTACAAACTTCAAACCTCATGGTTCAGTCACAAATTAAAAAGATCAATAACCAAATACAGGATAAATCAAAAAATGAAGAACAAGATCCAGATTATTTAATGTTATTAAATAAAGTAACATTTCAGAAATGGTATATTCGTATTACCTTCATGATTCAACCAGATTATATTATTCGCGATGCAATTGCTCTGGTTGATAGTGGTGCAGATATGAATTGCATACAAGAAGGCTTGGTCTCCACCAAGTATTTCCAGAAAACCAGCCAGTCATTAACTAGTGCCAGTGGTAATAGTTTGTATATTGACTACAAACTTCCAGAAGTTTTAATTTGTAATCAAGGATTATGTTTAAAAACCTCTTTTGTTTTAATTAAAAATATGGCACAAAACATAATTCTTGGTACTCCTTTCCTGAATCTTTTAATGCCTATTACCAAAATTGACACAATAGGTATTCATACAACTCTTGATAACCAAAACATTGTTTTTGAGTTTATTACTTCTCCTTGTACAAAAGAATTAGATCAAATTACTGATTTAGTTTTTTCAAAACAAAACCAAATCAATTTTCTTCAAAAAGAAGTTAGTTTTTTAACTACAGAACAAAGATTACAGCAATCCTCTTTTCAGCAAAAAATTAAATTACTTGAAAAAGAATTCCAGGAAGAGATTTGCAGTGATGTTCCAAATGCTTTTTGGGATCGCAAGAAACACATGGTTTCGTTGCCCTATGAGCCCACTTTTAATGAAAAGAAAATTCCTACAAAGGCTCGTCCCAGTCAAATGAAAAAAGAATATATGGAACTTTGCAAAAATGAAATTAATACTCTTCTCCAGAAAAAATTGATTAGATCCAGTAGATCTCCTTGGAGTTGTACTGCTTTCTATGTCAATAAAAATGCAGAAATTGAACGTGGTGTTCCTAGGCTAGTAATTAATTACAAACCTTTGAATGAAGTTTTACAGTGGATTAGGTATCCGGTCCCAAACAAAAAAGATTTGTTGGATAGATTACAGGATGCAGTTATATTTTCTAAATTTGATATGAAGTCAGGATATTGGCAAGTTCAAATTGTAGAAAGTGATCGATATAAATCTGCTTTTACAGTACCCTTTGGGCATTATGAATGGAATGTCATGCCATTTGGATTAAAAAATGCTCCATCTGAATTCCAGCATATTATGAATGATATTTTTAATCCTTATACAGAATTTGCCATATGTTATATAGATGATGTTCTTATCTTTTCTTCTTCTATTGACCAACATATGAAACATCTTAATATTTTTAAGCATGTTATTTCCAGAAATGGTCTTGTTGTATCTGCTCCCAAAATGCAACTCTTTCAGACAACAGTTCGATTTTTAGGACATAATATTCATAATGGAACTATTATTCCTATTAATCAAAGTATGGAATTTGCTGCTAAATTTCCAGATGAAATAAAAGATAAAACACAATTACAGCGATTTTTGGGTAGTTTAAATTATATACATGATTATTACCCTAATCTTGCTACTGATGCAGCTGTCCTATACAATCGCCTTCGTAAAAACCCTCCTGTTTGGAGTTCAGAACATACTGCTGCTGTTAAGAAAATAAAAGCTAGAGTCCAAACTCTACCTTGTTTATGTTTACCTCATCCAGATTGGAAAAAGATTGTTGAAACTGATGCCTCAGATTTAGGTTTTGGTGGCATATTAAAACAATTTAATCCAAATACAAATAAAGAAGAACTTTTACGTTTTCATTCAGGTATTTGGCATGATGCTGCTAAACGATATCCCACAATTAAAAAAGAATGTTTAGCCATCGTTAAATGTGTTTTAAAATTTCAGGATGATTTATTAAATCAACATTTTTTAATTCGTGTTGATTGTTCTGCTGCTAAACAAATCTTTCAAAAAGATGTTGAAAATTTAGCCCAAAAACAAATTTTTGCTACTTGGCAAGCAACTCTTTCTGTCTTTGATTTCGATATTGAATATATCAAAGGAGAAACAAATTCTCTTCTAGATTTTCTAACTCGCGAATATTTGCAGAAATCACATGCAGGGTAGAAGCCGAGGCTCCGCCCGTCGGGGCCGTGGACGGGGTTCTAACCCTTATCATACAGAATTTCCGCCATTATTTGGCCATTCCAGTACTCCAGGGGAATCTTTTAGCAAATCTGCTAAAGATGTCTTTCTCACTCCAGAAACTGCTTATATCCAGAATACCATCCGCGAAGAAACTGTTCTTTATATTGATTCTTCTGATGTCCAATGGATGGTCGATCCGTGGGAGATAAAAACCCGTTATCTCGCCACTCAAAACGCACCTCCGCGTTTTGATCAATACAGATATGTGTACGAGCAAATTCTTACTGAACTTGCTTCGGTACAATTCCAGCATCATTTAGCCGATCCTAATAGGACTGCTAGTCCTATTAATTACAGTAAGGCTACTATCCAGAATATTGTGCCTATTCAGGCCTGGGGTATGCATCCCCATGTTACCAGAACTCTTGATATCCGTTCCAAGGAATCCAGATACAGTTATTGGGATTATATTGATGCTTTTTATCAAGCATTTTATTATATGAATCCCCCACGAAGCCATTCTTGGTTTTTTCGTGCTCTTCCCGATGTTCTCAAAAATGATCTCCCCAATTGGTTTCTCATTTGGTGGGATAAATTTGGTATTCAACTTGATGCCTTTCCAGAACATATTAGAACCGCATTCAATGAATGGCAAGTAGCTTTCAGTCACCTTCCAGTCAATAAAGAAATTTCCATGACCAAATGCATGGTTCATTTTGTAATTCGTTTCAGTATTCCATGGATTTGGAAATGGGATTTTAAATGTGATTTCCAGAATAAGGTCCCCCGACTACAACTTATTTTCCTGTATAAATGGTGGGTCAAAATGGATGATCCAAAACCCAAGCAAGAATTATTACAGAAAATCAAGGAACATACACAAGCCTGCTGGGATGCGTCTCCTAAATCCATCCCAGCTCCTCCAGTAAATCCTTTATTTCAAATCCAGCAGGAGCTTAGGGAAAAATATCCAGACTTATCAGAAACAGAGCTTGTTATCAAAAGCATGGATTATATGAAACAACAATTCCTTCAATCCATGTTCAGTACAGATTCCAGCATGAAATCCACATCCAGTACTCAAAGCGAAGAAGACCGAGCTACAGCAGATCCATATGATGAAGATAATACTTTTACTGTTTTGGCGGGTGAATCTCAGAACCTGGAAGAAGAAGACCCGACTGGACCCAATTATGGAGATATTTGGGATTCGGTTACAGAAATGATTGCCGACAAATTACTGCATGACAAAAGCAAAGGTAAAAGCAAAGCATCATGATTTAGCCAACTTTTGTCTGCCATCAACTTTCTAGCTCCACAAGAAGACAAACAACTTTCGGTAAGAAAGGTACAGACGCGTCAACTTTTGATAAAGCAAATACCCACTATCTGTTACCGATAATTTCAGATAAGAAGATAAGGATGCTCGACTGCACAACCATTCAGCACACGCCACCTATCTTCGTTATCTTTACTTTTGTAATATAAATTGGTAGCCTCTGGTCTGTGGAAGGCACCACGAAATTCTATTTTCTAAGTTTAATATTCTCTCTCCCTCTCAATTTCAAGTTTCAGGTTGTTTTCCCTTTGTAAAAGTTTGAAGTATTATAATAAAGTTTGCCGTTTTCGTTGTAAGTATTTCTTTTCTTATTTCTTATCTCTCATGAATGTCCATATATCAACTTGTTATATATAATGATATTTTAAACATCTGGGAAAATCGAAAACGTAATATTGAATATTATCTTACTATTTCCCGTAATGATCCTTGGTGTTTAGCACAACTAGAAGAGTGTAATAATAAAATTAATCAAGTCCAGGCTTTAATTAACGAACAAATTTGCTTCTTAGCAAGGGCCAATCGGCCTTTTCCTCCTCCAGAATCTTAATCCATGGACTATATATGGTATAATTAATTCTAAATAAAACACAACTATTTGTTATGTTATTCCTGGATTTGTGCCAGTGAGAGGTAGCATAGTGAGAGACTGAGTGGGACGTCACCCAAGTCGCGTAGCTCCAGTGTCCGTCAAGCGGTTAGCAGTAAGGACCTTGTGGTAGCATAAGTCGTTGACAGACGTGCTCCGTCTACCCCTGTGTAAGCACATCTTATTGATATCAGAGCCATGTTTAACATTTTAAATAGTTTATTTTATTAATTATTAATTATTCATATATAGTCACATACATCAAAATGAGTACTGTTCCTACAGAGGAAAATACAGTAGCCCCTACAGTGGCCGAAACAGAAGCCTCTACTTCAGAAGCAAGAGAGCTTGTTGCATACCAGGAAGTCAAAGAAGCCCTAGATAAGTGGACAATCCCGAAGGTAGATCCAAAAGCCATCTATAAGATTGGAACTTTGAATTTTTTCAGTAAAAAGATTATTAAAACCTTTGAACATGCCGCTCCAGTAAATAATAATGATACTTTAATGTATTTACTAAGTGTCCAGGATCTAATTTCGTTCTTTAAAGAATATAAATATATTCATATAGGACTTGTCCAGATTGCCCTGAAACCTTTGACACCTTTAGGTCAAAATACCAGCATGCAGTGTACTCTCCGAGATGGTAGATGTACTAATTGGCGAGCATCACTCATGGGTGCTATGGAAACCAGCCTAGCCCATGGTCCAGTTTATTTTGATATATATCCTAATTTTAGTGTTGCTCTTTCTGACCAAAATCTATCAAAAGTTTTAGAATTCAGAATCCTTACTCATGGTTATGAGTATCTTCCCGGATCTCCACCTTTTTCGGTAATTTCCAGAATTTATTTGAAGGTGTTATCTACTTTGAATCCTTATGTAAGGAAGAAAAGTATTGATGGACAAACTGTATTAATTGATACTAACCTTTACAGTACCCAAGTTGCAGTACCCAAAATCATTGAATGGGAAAAAATATCTTTTCCAGAAAGATGGAAGATTACTAATGCCGTTCCGACTCGACCAATTGTTCGACACAATTTGGATGATATAATTCAGACCCATCAAGGTAATGTTTATCTCCAATTCCAGAGACGTCCAATTCAGTTAACTAGGAGTATGTCTAATACCAGTTTTAGAACTGCTCCTTCTCATCAATCCTACAAGGTTGATTATCCAGAATCCTCAAGACAATCTTATTCTGAACCTCCAGATGCCCTCTTTCAAGGACAACCTTCTAGATCTTACTCCAGGCCAAATTCAGATGAACCCCAGGAAGCTGATCAGGATCTTATAATTCGTGGAGTCCAGTATTCTAACCAACAGATCCCTCATGGAGTCTATGATCCACCCATACCTCCAAATATTTATCCTCATCCAAAACCATCCAGTAAAGGCCAATACAGCCCTACAGCCAGTGATATGGATTTTAAACTTTAAATGGATTTTACACCAGGTAGTGAAAACCGCAAGATTCTCAATCAGAATCTTTTACAGGATAAGTATTCCGACTTTAGAAAATGGTATTTTACTGTTCATAGTAAGGAACAATTACAGGAGTATAAAATTCAGTATTATTCTTACCTGGAAGATATTCAAGTTTTATATCCTTTTCCTTTATGGTACGTCCAGAATGTTTTCCCCCCAGGTTCTCAATTAAATGTTTTAGAAGGAATCCAACAGAAATGGCTTACTACTGATGGTAGAGAGATTGTTACTATCCATCCTCCTACCCAAGCTTTAGAACTTCAACCTACAGGAGTAAATACCAAACCTATGACAATCGCAGCTTATACAGACATACCTCATAGGAGCCAATACAAAGATCCAGTTCATATTCAAGATATAATTCCTGTTTTCAAACAAAATAATTATACCAACCTTTTCTGTCAAACTGCAGGCAAGCAGCTTACACGAATTGAAGAAATGGTATCCCATGTTAAGAAAAGCTGCAAACTCGAACCAAAACCCCCTGCTAATCTTGAACCAGTCTTGATTAAACCAACTCCAGTTCTGAAAGATTTTAAATTAAAATCTAAAGAAGAAAATGAATTTATGGATACTCTTCTTTCCAGGATTAAAAATTAACATATAACTGAACCACCTCCGACTAATACGTCTCAGGTCAATGTACTCTCCAGTAACTCTCCTCCTTTGGACTCTTTTGATACATTATCTCCTCAAGAGATTCTTGAGATCCAGCAAAACTTCCAACCACCCGAGCAACCTTCTTCCATAAACCGGGTTACTTATGGACCCAATACTGCCAAATTATCTTTATCTGCTCCTCATAGATATTATTATCCTCGGCCTAGTCCCATGGATCTGCTTTACGAAGAAGATTTTTTCCAGACCCAACACTCTTACCATAGTAATACCATTTATGAATGGAATATCAATGGTCTTTCTGAATACCAGATATATGAACTTCTCCACCAAATGCTCATGTTTGCTACTGTTTGCAAACAAAATAACAATACTGATCGTCAAGTGGCTCGCTACATTGTTAGTGGTTTTACCGGTATTCTGAAAGGATGGTGGGATAATATTCTCACTCCTAATCAATGCAACGAAATCCTTTCATCCACAAGTACTGTCATTGACATTGACCCTACTAGTTCCAGTACTGATCCTGCCACTGCACAAATTGAAAGAGAAGAACAGGATGCTGTTTATACTCTTATCAATACAATTATCATTCATTTTATTGGCCAAGCTTCCAGCATATCTGATCGTAATAGGAAACTATTAATGAAACTCAGATGTCCCTCTTTATCCCATTTTCGGTGGTATAAAGATGTTTTCCTGATGAAAGTTATGCAACGAGCTGATGGTAGTGCTGACCATTGGAAAACTAAATTCCTAGATGGCCTTCCAACTCTCTTATTGGTATCAGAGGTTTCAGGGCAATCTGGACAAGTCCTATATGAATATATTTATATTCTTTAAAGAACGGAATTAGATCCTGGACACTTAGTAAATACATTAAAGTATCATTATTATTTACTGGAGCGGCATGTTCAAAGGTTTTAATAATCCTTTTACTGAAAAAATTCAAAGTTCCAATCTTATAGATGGCTTTTGGATCTACCTTCGGGATTGTCCACTTATCTAGGGCTTCTTTGACTTCCTGGTATGCAACAAGCTCTCTTGCTTCTGAAGTAGAGGCTTCTGTTTCGGCCACTGTAGGGGCTACTGTATTTTCCTCTGTAGGAACAGTACTCATTTTGATGTATGTGACTATATATGAATAATTAATAATTAATAAAATAAACTATTTAAAATGTTAAACATGGCTCTGATACCAATAAGATGTGCTTACACAGGGGTAGACGGAGCACGTCTGTCAACGACTTATGCTACCACAAGGTCCTTACTGCTAACCGCTTGACGGACACTGGAGCTACGCGACTTGGGTGACGTCCCACTCAGTCTCTCACTATGCTACCTCTCACTGGCACAAATCCAGGAATAACATAACAAATAGTTGTGTTTTATTTAGAATTAATTATACCATATATAGTCCATGGATTAAGATTCTGGAGGAGGAAAAGGCCGATTGGCCCTTGCTAAGAAGCAAATTTGTTCGTTAATTAAAGCCTGGACTTGATTAATTTTATTATTACACTCTTCTAGTTGTGCTAAACACCAAGGATCATTACGGGAAATAGTAAGATAATATTCAACATTACGTTTTCGATTTTCCCAGATGTTTAAAATATCATTATATATAACAAGTTGATATATGGACATTCATAAGAGATAAGAAATAAGAAAAGAAATACTTACAACCAAAACGACAAACTTTATTATAATACTTCAAACTTTTACAAAGGGAAAACAACCTGAAACTTGAAATTGAGAGGGAGAGAGAATATTAAACTTAGAAAATAAAATTTCGTGGTGCCTTCCACAGACCAGAGGCTACCAATTTATATTACAAAAGTAAAGATAACGAAGATAGGTGGCGTGTGCTGAATGGTTGTGCAGTCGAGCATCCTTATCTTCTTATCTGAAATTATCGGTAACAGATAGTGGGTATTTGCTTTATCAAAAGTTGATGCGTCTGTACCTTTCTTACCGAAAGTTGTTTGTCTTCTTGTGGAGCTGGAAAGTTGATGGCAGACAAAAGTTGGCTAAATTATGATGCTTTGCTTTTACCTTTGCTTTTGTCATGGAGTAATTTATCGGCAATCATTTCTGTAACCGAATCCCAAATATCTCCATAATTGGGTCCAGTCGTGTCTTCTTCTTCCGGGTTCTGAGATTCACCAGCCAAAACAGTAAAAGTATTATCTTCATCATATGGATCTGCTGTAGCTCGGTCTTCTTCGCTTTGAGTACTGGATGTGGATTTCATGCTGGAATCTGTACTGAACATGGATTGAAGGAATTGTTGTTTCATATAATCCATGCTTTTGATAACAAGCTCTGTTTCTGATAAGTCCGGATATTTTTCCCTAAGCTCCTGCTGGATTTGAACAAAAGGATTTACTGGAGGAGCTGGGATGGATTTAGGAGACGTATCCCAGCAGGCTTGTGTATGTTCCTTGATTTTCTGTAATAATTCTTGCTTGGGTTTTGGATCATCCATTTTGACCCACCATTTATAGAGGAAAATACGTTGTAGTTGGGGGACCTTATTCTGGAAATCACATTTAAAATCCCATTTCCAAATCCATGGAATACTGAAACGAATTACAAAATGAACCATGCATTTGGTCATGGAAATTTCTTTATTGACTGGAAGGTGACTGAAAGCTACTTGCCATTCATTGAATGCGGTTCTAATATGTTCTGGAAAGGCATCAAGTTGAATGCGGGGTTTGATGAGGTTTGGTAAGAGTGGGAAGTTGTCCCCTCGGTTTATTGGCCCTTTTCAGATCCTTGAGAGGATTGAGGAGGTTGCTTATCGCTTGGCTTTGTCGCCGCAGTTGTCCGGGGTGCATGACGTATTTCATGTTAGTATGCTTTGGAAGTATGAGCTGGATCCATCGCATGTTTTGGATTGGACCGACTTGGAGGTAGATGAGGATGCCTCGTATGAGGAGAGACCGATTCGGGTCTTGGATAGGTGGGATCAAGTCTTGCGAGGCAAGACCATTCCCTTGGTAAAGGTTTTGTGGAAACATCACGGAGTGGAAGAAGCCACTTGGGAACGTGAGTTGGAGGTCCGTGATAAATATCCGGATATGTTTGTTGACGTGTAATCTTGTATTGGGAATTTTGTAATAGTGATGAACTTTAAGAGCATGGGATATGTCTTAAGTTGTAAAACATTGTATATGTTTTGATTTATGGAAATATATTTTGGAACTTTCCTTAAAATGGAAGTTAATTTTAACATTGTACATGTTAATGATGTTTTAGAAATGCAAATGTATTGTTGGCATTGAATATGTTTTGAGATACATGTTGATAATGCATGTTGGAGACTATATGGAAGTTTGCCTCTTGAATAGAGATGGAATGACCGGTAATGGGTCAAGTTGTTGAATTTTGCATTGTAATAATGTTGGTAATTGAGAAATCATGTTTTTGAAAAACTTGTACTTAATTTCGGGGACGAAATTCCTTAAGGGGGGGAGGTTATAGCGATTCTGGTTCTTCCTTCTTTGATTGTTGTACCCGGACTTAGGTTTTGTGGAGTTGGTTGTTGTATATGTCTTGTTGTCATCCTTTATTTCCATATATTTGAGTTTTAGGATGTATTGGGCGTGTTTTGAACAGGTTGGTTGAGTTTTAGTCCCATTCCTTGTTGCCCAGATTTTTGGTGGTCCGCTTGAGCAGGTCCCTTCGCGCTCGAGCGGAGTTTACACACTTTCAGCATTTGTGCCTCTGCAAAACTACTGCAGGTGCGTTTTTCACGCTCGAGCGGGTGCTTTTTGATTTTGTGTCTTGGCGCTCGAGCGGGTCCAGTTTTTCGTGTTTGACGCTCGAACATCCTATTCTCCACTCGAGCGAGATAGTCGTGTATTAGATGGCAGCTGGGTGATTTTGAATCACTTTTCACATTTCTTTTCTCTCTCTTACTGTTCTAAACCCTCTTTTGAGAGCTCCTCTCTCTAGAATATACCTTATCACTAGGGATTGATCTAGCTTGAGTCATCTACTCCCTTAGTGTCTTTGCAAAGAGTGTAGAGCTTGGCTTGGGCATCCTATCAATCCGAAAATCTTGGGTTTTGGAGCATTTCGAGATTTCTTCATCATCTCCTTTGAGTTTCATCTCTTGAGGTAGGGATAACTACTCATTTTTATGAGCTTTAACCTAAATGTCCATTTTTTGTACAAATAGTTTGATTTGGGAAGTTAGGGTTTGAGATGTATTATATTGGAAAGAGGGGTTTTGTTATTTTGATTCAAACATATGTGTTTTGGGTTTAAATAGGAGGTTATTGATGTAGTTGATAATATTTGGACCTTTGGGTCAATGTTGAGAAAAAAGGAAAAAATGCCATGTTTGGGTATATTTGGGTCATTAGTGTAATTAATGACATTTATTATGGAAATATGAAATTGAGTTGGAAGTAATGTAATTGGCTCATTATGAGATAGAATGGTGGAGTTGGAATTATTAATCATTCACCTTGGAAATTGTTGACAAATTATCTGTTGATATAATTATTATCTGTTTAGAAATAATTGTTTTGGGCTATCAGTGGAGGATAGTCTTGATTGTTGTAGACATTGCATGATGATTAGGTGAATTAAAACTAATCAATTGAATATGCCATTGAATATGACGGTTGGAATAATACATCAAATTTATGTATTGATTAGTTATGTATATGATTTATGCTTATATATATTGTGTTGTGTGAGAGGAGAAAGGGAATGTACTCCACAGTTTAGGGGAAGATAGGGGATGGACTCCTAAACCGGATCTTATTTGGGAGGAGATAGGGGATGGACTCCACTATATCTATTGAAGTGTTGATACATCAAATATGTGTATCTACCGTGAAGTATGGAAGTGTTTTATGTGTTTTTGATACAGCAAATATGTGTATCTATTGAAGTGTTGACACAGCGAATATGTGTATCTATTGTGAAGTATGGAAGTATTGTTGATATGAGTTATAACCTCATTAAATTATTGGCCAGGTTCTGAGCCTTACTCATAAATTGAGAACTGGATAAGTAATGGAAAATGGAATGAAACATGGACATATTTGTCATGTAATTGAAATGAATCTTGAATTGATTTATCTGAGTTAAACATTTACCAAGTGCTCATGTTTTAGTTATTGCTCATATTATATTTAGCATATCTCTACTGGGCGTTGGCTCACCCTATATGGGACATCATTTTCAGGTGCAAGTGCTATGCCACCTCGAAGGACGTAGCTTGGGAGGCTTGAGGCTGTTAGACACTTTTTGTTGTTTTTGTTGCATTACATGTATACCAAGCCAAAGGCTTACTTTGTGTAGAGTTAGTACTCCCCTTTTATAACCAAGTGTTAACTTGGAAAGTTGTAAGCCTATAAGGTATTTACTTTTGTTGTCAACATGTAATACCTTTTGTAAGAATACTCTGATGATTGTAATATGAAATCCTTTTTCTTTATCGTGAATGTATGATGATATGGGTTTATTTTGAGGGCGTTACACTGAAATATTGCCAAAGCCTGTAATTTAGGTCTAATTTTTTTTATACATATACAAATATCTATTACACTTGAGTAATAGAAATACAATGATACATGTTCTCTCTCTCTCTCTCAATGAATATTACAATGACAAAAATACATGCCAGTCTCCTACAGTGCTACAAATAAATAAATACAAATACAACATCCACTTCCTTTACATCTACCATGAAGTTATACAAAAAGACTCAAGAACCCCATAAATCTTTAATCAAATAATCCAAACTTCCGTCCTGTAAAAAGATAAAACAACAACGGGGTGAGCATTAATGCCCAGTAGGAATCTCATAGTTCTCAATCAATAACTAACACATAGATAGAAATGATCATGCATGCAAGGTGATACCATATAGTAAGATGACATTTTGTAAGTTCAAAACATTATACGGAAAGTACATTTTCTTATAATTTCACTTGGACCTTTAAGAAAACTCCCTGCCATAAATGTAGTCTCTCATCATTAGGAATCCACAGATTCATTTTGAAAACAGGTACACTTAGGGAAGAACATTATCTTAAATTTATCAACTCAATTCCAAATTATCCCTCATTTCGTTTCCATTTTAATATTCCACATTTCATTTCCATTCTAATATTACACATTTCATTTCCATTTCCAATTACCATACTCCATAACATCAAAATCCAAAGGATTAGAGTTCAACATGCCACAAGAATCACAAACCCCTTTTTAATTCAATTTCCCAATTACTTACAAGACAATACTCCTAATCTTCCCTTTTGTCACAAGCAATCCACTGAGTTCATCATCACTAGCCCCTAATCCACTTACCCACGTGATGCCAATTTCAATGCTTAATCCTTTTTCCTTTAGTTCATTTTCAGTTCATTTATTCTTCTCAATTCATGAGTCAATTTCATTATCTTTCAACAACCAAACTGAGGCTACAACTCAGTGGTTTTCCAATCATACACAACACACATAAACACTTCCAACTGCCATTTTACGAAAATTTCGTCTGCGGGATCGGCACCCATGTATAAATTTCGAAACTTTCACCCAAGACACTGCGACCAACTTAGTTATAATGGAGTCCATCCCCTTTCTCCTCCTAAACAAACATACATATACAATATATTTAACCACATAATCACACATGGAGTACATCTCCTTTCTCCTCCCAAATAATCATACATATACAATGTATTAAAACACACAGTCATATT
Source organism: Camellia sinensis (assembly GCF_055761805.1). Taxonomy (NCBI): domain Eukaryota; kingdom Viridiplantae; phylum Streptophyta; class Magnoliopsida; order Ericales; family Theaceae; genus Camellia; species Camellia sinensis. The sequence continues at coordinate 37,987,747 of NC_138961.1, read as the reverse complement.
CAATGACAACCATTTCTCAGACTTATCATATTATTTACTCTTTTCAACTAGCACAATACATGTGATCTAAAACATGATTTTCAGAATGAAACAAGTGCACTATAAACATAGCACAAGAATTTCCAAAATATTTTTCCAAAACATACAGTTTAAATCCTCAAAATCCATTGCATGCTCCATGATATGCATGATTTTATAAATAGTCCGGTTTGCCTAGTCAACATGCAATTTCTATAACAATCATAGCTATCCTCCACCGATAGTCCAAAACAAATATATCTAAACCGATAAATAAATTCCTTTCAAAATCTCATGTTGGAGTGATAATGCATATCAAGCTCCACCATTATCATTAATAATCCTCCGATTTCACATTTATAATGAAAATTTCAATTATTTATACAAAATGAATTTTTGATCCAATTAGGGCAAAACTCCCTTCTTATATCAACCAAAACTCAATACAATCCAACACAACTCAACTTAATTCAACACAATTCAACATAGTCTACACAATTCAACATAATCAACACACTTCAACATAATCAATACAATTCCACATAATCACCACAATTCAACATATTTTAACTCAACACCACTAAATATAATTCAACATAATTCAAGGTGTACTCTTAAATTTTCATTTCATCATTTCATCCCAAGGCTCATGTTATCCATATCATTAACTAATCTTTTTTCCCAAATTTCATTTCATATCATAGCATGATTTACAATATCCACAAATAAGGTTAAATCGCTAATTTTTAACATGATTTTCAAACACTTCCAAAATTCAATTAAACTTGTATATATACAATTCAATACCTCAATTTCATGATTCTACTTTTAATTTGGGCAAACCCATTATTTATCATCATGAATCAACTTAGGGTTTTCAAGAAAAATCAAGAATTTCAAGAAAAATTCAAACTTCTTAAACCTTTACTTTTTATTCCAATTTTCCCATTGATTATACACCTAGGGTTCATAATCCATAATCTAAACCTAACAATAGAACCCCAACTCTTCAAACCCTAAATCCCCAAATTTCCATGATACAACACTATATGCTCAAAATGTAGATTTTGCATTTATATACTCAAAATACCACAAATCTATCTATTAATATAAGCATTGAAGGAGAACTAGGACCCCTACCTCAAGATTGGAAGCTATGGGTGAAGACTAATCTTCAAACTTCAATGAAATCCCCAAAATAATCGGTCGAAGTCTTGATTCTTGCTTGTTCTTTAACCTTGATGCAAGATCCATGGTGGATTGTTGGTAAGAATAGATGAAATCAAAGTTTTGGAGGCTAGGTTTTCGGACATGGAGGAGAGGAGAAGAAGAGAGGATGAAGAAGTGAAGTTTTTGGGCCAAAATATTACTTTATAATGTCTGTTATTCGCTCGAGCGAGCATGCTTCCAGCACAGAAATTCGAAATTCAAACAGGTGTAACTCTCTCATTCGGACCCCGTTTTAGGTCGTTCTTGTGTTCAAATTGAAGCCCCAGAAACAAGCTTTCCAATGGTCCCAGCCTCACATTCAAATTCAATGTATGGAAGGAGAAAAGAGCGAAAGAGTGACGGCTGGTCAAAAACTCAAACTCAAACTTGGGGCTTTTTATCTAATCTTACCTAAATACCTTGTTAAGGCATCAATCAAGGTTCGAAACATCACCCAAGGGTCCTCAATTATAATATTTAAAGTTCATTTGCCAACCCATCAAAATCAAGAGTCTGACAACCATACAAGTTTTAAGGTGACGGGCACCACTTTGCATCAATCCAATGTGAATTAAAATCCGAGTCACTACAAGGATAGTCTTGATTGTTGTAGACACTGCATGATAATTAGATAAATTAAAACTAATCAGTTGAGTATGTCATTGAATATGACGGGTGGAACAACACATTGAATATGTGCTTTACTTGATCATTGTATATGATAAGAGTTTAAATACATTGCATATGTTTATTGTTTTGGAGGAGATAGGGGATGTACTCCTAAACCGGTTTGGGAGGAGATAGGGGATGGACTCCATTGATAAGTAAGTTGGCCGGAGTGTCCAGGGTGAAAGTCTCGAAATCTTGATTACGTTTGCATAACGTAGATGAATTGAAGTGTTGAAGTATTATTAATATGAGTTGTAGCCTCATTTAGAATTGAAGTATGGAAATGTTAATGATATGAGTTGTAGGCTCATTTTAATTGATCATGATCGAAGTATTGTTAACATGAGTTGTAGCCTCATTATAAACTGTCTGGATGAACAGAGAACCATAGCTATGAATTGGTTTGGATAATGAAACGAAAAAAGGATTGATATACTTATAAATATCTGTGAATATGGATTGGTTATGAAAGAGATGTGCGTCTGTTTATATGAGTTAAACATTTATCAAAAGCTAATATTTTAGTTATCGTTCATATTATGTTTAGCATATCTCTACTGGGCGTTGGCTCACCTTATATGGGACATACTTTCAGGTACAGGTGATATGCCGCCTCCAAGGCCTTAGCTTGGAAGGTTTTGGAAGTTGAAGACTCTTTTGGTTGTTTTGTTATTTTTGTCGTTACTTGTAAATTCAAGCCAAGGGCTTAATGTGTTTAGATTTAAAACTCTCAATATTTTTGTAACCAAGTGTTGGCTTGGAAAGTTGTAAGCCCGTAGGACATTTACTTTTGTTGTTAACATGTAATACTTTTGAACTAAACACTCTGATGAATGGAAATATGTTTTATTCTTTTATGTCTATGGATGTCTTGAATGATTGGTTTATATGTATTATTTTGAGGGCGTTACAGGCTGTTAATTGTCGATGGCGTTACAGGCTGTTAATCATTAAGACTATCCTTCACCGATAGCCCAAAACAATTATTTCTAAACAGATAATAAATTATTAAACAGATAAATTATCTATAATTTCAAAGGTGAGTGATTAATCAATCCAACTCCACTATTCAATCTCATAACTTCCCATTTCATGATTTTCAACTCAATTTCACATTTCCATATCTCCCAAATTAATTATACAAATTAATTAATCACATTAAATTAGAGCTACTTCCCCATTTTCTCAAATATTGCACCCAAGGCCAAACTTCATTAATCATACACAATAACATCATTTTAGGGACCACTCATACACTTGGAACCCCAAAAATAGAAAACCCCTCTTTTATAAATTTCAATTTCAAACCCTAACCTTTCCAAAACTCCCAAACAACACCATCTATACAAAATACATAACATTTATGTTAAAACTAATGGAAAGGAGTAGGTTAACCCTACCTCAAATTTTGGAGCTCAAAGGAGAAGATGAACCAAGCAAGTGGTGACTCCAAAGGTGGCGAAATCAACTTCTATTCGGATAGAAATGGAGGTCTTGAGAAGCTCCAACACTTTAATAAAGGCACAAGGATTGGGTCTCACTAAATCAAGATCAAAATGTAGAGAGAGAGGGAGAGTATTCTAGAGTGAGAAGCTCTTAACCTAGGGTTTTGGAATGCTTTAGAGAGAGAGAGAGTCAAAAAAGTGATTCAAAATGGTTTGTTCTCGGACTGAAGTACACACAGTCTGCTCGAGCGTGGAACGCCCTGCTCGAGCGTCAGACACAGACTCTCACTCGAGCGTGAAAATGGATGCTCGAGCATCGAAAGCATACTTCCAGATTCTGCAGACCTGCGAAAAAAAAAATACTGAAGGCTGAAGAATCCCGCTCGAGCGTCAGATTGCCCGCTCGAGCGGAGAGGCAATTGCAAAAGGGCTCGCTCGAGCGGGGAGGCCAAAATCTGGGCGTAAGCTATTTGTTTCTAACACAACCAACTTGTTTCAAACCTGCCCAACACATCCCAAAACTCAAATACAAAGAATTAAAGGACGGAAATGCGACACTGACAACAACAATCATTCACGGAACCGAGTCCGGAATACACTAAACAACGGAGGGAAGACCGGGATCGCTATACAAAAAAGCATCAAAAACATAATCACAATAAGGGACAAACAAGTAAACTCATATATTACTAAATCTAATACATATTACAAATAAAAATGACTATTTGGTTTATAAAAAAACATGTAGGACTAAATGGACTAACATTCCCTAAATGGGATTTATGAGTAATTTTTCCTATAAATTAATATGAAGACATCAAAATAAGATAAAAAAAAATATAAAATATAAAAGAAAATTAATTTGATCCATACGAAATATATAATTAAGCACATTTTGTCATATTTATTTATTTATTTGTATATTGACATAAGTTTTTTTTTTTCAAATATCATAATAATTAAATTAAAATATCAACTATATAAAGGAAATCTCACAATGAAAAAACTAAATACATGATGAAAAATATATGGAAAATAAATATTTCTCAAATAGAGTACATTTAAAATTAGTTATTATAATTGAAATTGAATTTGTGTAGAATTTTATATGTAAACGAAAACAAACATATTGATATGACTTTTTTAGAAAAAATTAAGCATGCCACACACGAGCTATTATTACAATATGCTTAAATTTTGTATTTTGATAATTTTTTAAAAATTAAAATATTGTTCTATGAAATTGAATAGAATAATCATTAGATATATGATAGAATTATGTGGTATGATATGTATCAAGAATTTTTAATGATATGAGAAATATTTTTTAATACACAATTTTGATAATTTATTATTGCATAGGAGAATAAAAAAAATTGCTGGGTATTGTATTAAATTAAAATTTATAATAAACGATAGTTGGAATTTCTAGTATTATAGGATCGAATCATATTTTAAACGAATCTTATGATTGTATTTGTAATTTGTTCAAAAATAAAAGATTTATATTTCATAATTGACTAAGAATATTTACGTAATTATGAAAAAATTTGTTTCATAATTGACCAAGAATATTTTTATAATTACAAAAAAAAAAATACCTCAATATATAAGTCACCATTAATAAATTATTTAAAATAAAATAATATAATAAAAAAATAATAAATTTAAGCGCTTCATATATATATATATATATATGATATAATTTACAGGCTCTCCATGTGACATGGTACAGAAACAACAAAACTAGTGGGCCTTCAAGTCTATGTTTGTCGGGGAGTCATTCTTGTCAATGTCGTTGCCATCTGCACATGCATTATTGAGTTGTCTTTAAGGGGTTGTTCGGCAGTTATATTTGTAAAGCCCCAACTTTCAGGCCGTTAAATACGTACAATAATACAACACAAGTAAGATAGATAACCAAAACATCTAAATATACATATATAACCAAAGTTAATATCACAGGTAATTCGTTTATGTTCCATTACAGAATTACCAAAACATTGCCAAACCAAAGTCAAAAGGAAAAAAAAAAAAACAACTAGTCTAAGTCTTCAAATGAACCACAACTCCAACACTTCATCTTATTTGCCTTCAAAATAACCTTCACCATTGTAAACTGCTTCATCACCTGGCATGACACGCTATGAGCTTGGAATGCCCAGTAAAAACACACACACCCCCATATCTTCTATCAACCAATCAACCATACACAGAACAAATTAGGTAACATAACTTACAATATTACAACAAGGTTCTATGAATTAGTAGTTAGACTAGACGAGTAGGATCCCCCAAAGAGATCCTTCTACCCAACCACAAGGATTGAACACCGGACTATTCAGAACTCCCCCTTTTACTGCTTTGCAGACCTTACCATCTATGCCCACCTGTCGGCTATTTACCGGTCAATGACATTGATGGACCTCAAAAGGGACGGCCAAACAAGTGGGCTCGCTTACACCCAAATCGTGCCTAGGGCTCGCTTACACCCTGCACATACCATACCAAATCGTGTCTGGGGCTCGCTTACACCCTGCACATACCATACCAAAGGGCTCGCTTACACCCTGAAAACCACCGCATAGAGTCTAAATACTTTCGTGTCAACCTAGGGCCTTGGTTAGACCACTTGCGCAAGACTTAACTCAGTTGATTTTAATCCCATTCACATGTATATTACATAAATCACTTTGAAGCATAGGAGTGAACATCACCCATTACCAACTCCTTTCCATTTCCCATTTATTAGATCTATTGCCAAGCAAGTTAGTCACATTCGGTAATTTGGTAATATAAAAGAGCATGAGACAAACATAAGAAATGAAATATAGCCCATGATAATCATACATAGGTATGGTAAGGCAAGCAAATAACATGAGGCATGCTTTAAAATACTTAGAGACAAACAACACAACAAAACACCATTTCCAGCACTGTTCGGTTCTGCAGGGCTAACAAGAGTGCTTTGGGAAAAATACTTCTAGATCAAATTAGGGACTGACATTGCACAGAAATAATAATTAACCTGTCTAGTTTCAATTCCAATTCACAGAATGTGCATAGCACCTCCAGAAATTTATCTACAAGCTATATTCGAAAACCTGTCCAGATTTGTCACCTGTTGAGAAAACTAGCTTTCCTCTCAATCTACCCAATGATTTTCACCCAAATAAATTCCATTGAAAAGAGGACTCAAAATCATAAATTTTTATAAAAGAACCAACCTGAGATGATTTTTCTGGAATTTTATAAAATTCCAAGAAGTGGACTGTTTTTCAGAGACTCGGGACCAGATTTTTAAACAAAGTATCCAAGCCCTAAAAACACACAATTAGGGGCTAATAAAATTACCACAAGCTCTAAACACACCAAATAGCCTACATTAAATTCAGATTGAAGAAATAAATAAATTTGATATTTCTTTTAAATTAGAGAAGTTACAGCAGTGCCTAATTTTACAAATTTGTAAGGCAAAGTCACTAAATCAAACCCACACTCTTATATACATCAAAAACCCTATTCCCTATTAATATGCAACACAAGAGGGCATCTAACAATAGGATGGAATGGTGAAAGAATTGGAGAAGACAAGGGGAAGAAGTGTTCTTACCTTGACTCAAGAAGGCACCCTTTTTCTTCCTTTTCTTTTTTTTATTCTTCTCTACTTCTCCCTAATCACACTCTCCTTCTCTCATCCTCTCCTTGGCTGTTGATATGTGTGTATGTGTGGAATTGAGACAAGGCTCTCAATTTATAGGAAATAAGCTTGGGTCCTAACTTAATGACTAAGGAAGGCCTAAATATCTAGATTTTTTTTTTATTTTGTTTTTCAATCAATTTTCTACCAAAATATTATTTATCACACCTATGTACATATTCAAATAAACAATAATATTCTATTCAAATAAATAATAAATATTCAAATAAATAATTAATGAAAGCACAACAAAAACAAAAATAGAAATAAAAATAAAATGTATAAATTAAATTATAAACTAGGAGGTATATAAATAAAAACCAAGTTTTAGGATATATCCAATTATAAAGTGGTGTTCTGGGATTTAACTATAATACAAAATAAAATATAGAAAATTTATTCTTTATTGGACCATTTTGTAAAATTTAATGAAATTTGGGACTAAAATGCAATTAACCTAAGGCTTAGGGTTTCAAGTGTAACTACCAAAAATTAGGGTCTCTACAATATTAGTATATTTTTTAACACTTCTCAAATAATCCTTAAAATTAAAATATATAGGCTTCGAGTTGTCTTTATTTATTTTTAACTCTGTAATAAAGTTGATTTATATAGTGAATGAGGCCTTTGTCAATCTTGCAAACAATCAATAATGGGGAAATTGTAAAAAATTTAGTACATTTTTATAATAGTGTAATTCTCTCATGTGCATGATATAAATTTATTTATGTGTTTTTTTATAAACTCAAAATTTATTTTTGTGCTTGATGCAATTCTTTCTACGTGTTAAAATTTTAAATACATATATATATATATATATATATATATATATATATATATATATATATATATTCTTATTTATAATATAATTGTAACGCCCTCAAAATAATACATAAAAACCCACATTTTTGACATGCATAGACATAAGAGAATAAAGCATTTTTCCTATTTATCAGAGTATTCATTACAAAAGTATTACATGTTGGCAATAAAAGAAAATGCCCTATGGGCTTACAACTTTCCAAGCCAACACTTGGTAACAAAAAATGAGAGTACTAACTTATACACATTAAGCCCTCGGCTTGAATTTACATGTAATACACAAAAAGTAAACAACAAAAGAGTCCTCAACTCCCAAGACTTTCCAAGCTTTGTCCTTGGAGGTGGCATGTCACCTGAGCCTGAAAATGATGTCCCATATAGGGTGAGTCAGTGCCCAGTAGAGATATACTAAACCAAGTATAAGGAATAACTAAAACATTAGCATTCGATAGATGGCTAACACTTATAAAACCACTTGTAACCCAATTCAGTTCCATGACAAAAGTCCATGTTTCATTTCCCTTTCCTTTACTTATCAAGTTTTCAATTCATAACATGGCTCAGAACCTGGCCAACAATTTAATGAGACTACGACTCATATTAAAGCACTTCCTTTTTAAATGAGATAACAACTCATATCAAAACACTTCCATACTTCACAATAGATACACATATTTGCTGTATCAATGGAGTCCATCCCCTATCTCCTCCCAAATAGTATCCGGTTTAGGAGTCCATCCCCTATCTCCTCCCAAACCGTGGAGTACATCCCCTATCTCCTTCCATACAATACAATGTATATAAACACTTATCATATACAATAATCAATCATTACACATATTTGATGTATTATTCCAACCGTCATATTCAATGACATAACACGTTCGATTAGTTTCAATTTTCTCTAATCAACATACAACGTCTACAACAATCAAGACTATCCTCCACCGATAGCCCAAAGCAGTTATTTTTAAACAGATAATAAATGCATCAAACAGATATAATCTCAATATTCTCATAGGTGAGTGATAAATTAATCCAACTACACCATTCCATCCCATAATTCCTCAATTTCATGGATTTCAACTCAATTTCATAATCTCACATTTTCCGCAAATTAATTATACAAATTAATTTATCATAACATAATTAGGGCATTTTTCCCCCTTTCTCAATATCAACCCTAAGGTTCAATTTCACCAATTTAACAAAAATAATACCATTTTCCAAGGTCTCACATACATATGGGATTTAACATTTGAAAACCCCATTTTATAAATCACACAACAAACCCTAACTTTTTCCAAAATTACCCAACAACACCAACTAATCGAAATGACTAAAATTTAAGTCAAAACTCATAGATTAGAGTAGGTTATCCCTACCTCGAAATGAAGAGACCAAATGGAGAAGATGATGAAAACCCAAAGTGCTCCAAATCTACAACTTTTCAGATTAAAGTGAAGCCCACGCCACCCTCTATCTTTCTTACAAAGGGATTAGGGTAGAAACACTCTAGAAATAGATGAAACCCTAGAGGGAAGGTGTGTGTAGAGAGAGAGGGAGCCGGATCTAGGGTTTGAATCAAAAGAGATGGAGAAAAAGTGAAGAAAAAGAAGCTGCTTCGAATTGAAATACACCAGGCTCGCTCGAGCGAAGGAGTGGTCGCTCGAGCGATCACACACAAAGAATTCTCGCTCGAGCGCACAAAGCCTCGCTTGAGCCAACAATTTGAAGCTTCAGGTCTGCAACCCAGAAGCACGCTCGAGCGAAGAAAAGCTCGCTCAAGCGAAGACGTCCAAAACATACAGCTCACTCGCCCGAGCGAAGGAAAGCTCGCTTGAGCTAAGAAATACAACTCTCAGGTCCAGAACCAGATGCAAACGCAAGCTCGAGCGCAAGACTTCTCGCTCGAGCCACCAGACACAAAACTCAACTCTCGCTCGAGCGAAGGAACCCTAGCTAGAGTGAAGGATCTAAAACACAGAGCTCGCTCGAGCGACAAAAGCCTCGCTCGAGCGAAGACACCAAAATCTGGGCAGCAACCATTTGTTCCCAAACACAACCAACTTGTAACAAACCTGCCCAACACATCCTAAAACTCATATTAAAAGAATTGGAGGACGGAAACAAGATATAAACAACAACCAACACCACGGAACCTAAGTCCGGAATACTGTACAACAAAGGGGAAAACCCGGGATCGCTATAACCTCCCCCCCTTAAAGAATTTCATCCCCGAAATTGGCTACAAGTTTTCAAAATTGCAAATTTTCAATTATCAACAACATTACAATTCAACGTTCCACATCCTGACCCATTACCGGTCCTTTCATCTCTATTCAAGAGGCATTTCACAATATAATCTCCAACATGAATTATCAACAAGTTTCAATATCAATATCCACAATTCCAAAACATATGCAACATTAATAACATACTTGCATTTCTACAACATATTTAACATACACAATGTTAAAATAAACTTCCATTCTCAAGGCATACTCAACCTTCACAATATTTCCATAAACGAAAACATATACAATGTTTTACAACTTAAGACATATTCAATAATCTTAAAGTTTATCAATACCACAAAATTCCCAATACATGGTTAAACATTAATAAACAAGTCCGGGTTTTTGTCATGGACATCAAACTCACGTTCCCAAGTGGCTTCCTCAACCCCGTGATGTTTCTAGAAAACTTTTACTAAAAGTATCGTCTTGCCTTGCAAGACCTGTTCCCGCCTATCTAAGACCCGCACTGGTCTCTCCTCATATGAGGCATCCTCATAAACATCTAAGTCGGTCCAATCCAATACATGCGATGGATCCGGCTCGTACTTCCGAAGCATACTAACATGAAACACGTCATGCACTCAGGACAACTGCGACGGCAAAGCTAAATGGTAGGCAACCTCGCCAATCCTCTCAAGGATCTCGAAAGGGCCAATAAACCGAGGGGACAGCTTCCCACTTTTCCCCAACCTCATCAAACCCCGCCTAGGTGATATTTTCAAAAAGACATGATCACCCACCTCAAATACCAACGGCCTTCTCCTACGGTCAGCATAACACTTTTGGCGACTCTGGGCTGTAACGAGTCTCTTATGGATAAGCTCAACTTTCTCCGTCGTCTCCCAAACCAACTCCGGGCCCAACATAGGTGCATCACCCACCTCGGCCCAACAAACTGGAGACCTACATGGTCGGCCATACAAGGCCTCGAACGGTGCCATATCGATACTCGACTGGAAACTGTTATTGTAGGCAAACTCCACCAAGGGCAAGTGCCTCTCGTACGACCCACTAAAGTCAAGGACACAACCTCGAAGCATATCCTCAGGGATCTGAATAGTACGCTCGGACTGCCCGTCAGTCTGAGGATGATAAGCCGTGCTAAAGGTCAATCTAGTGTCCAAGGCACTCTGCAAACTCTGCAACAACCTAGCAGTAAAACGTGGATCTCTATCTAAGACGATCGACACTAGGACCCTGTGCAACCTCACTATGTCCCGAATATACAAGTTGGCAAGATGATCTACCGAATCTCTCAGGCGTATAGGGATAAAGTGCGCCGACTTAGTCAACCGGTCTACAACCACCCAAATAGCATCACTACCCCGCTAAGTCCTTGGAAGACCTACAACGAAGTCCATAATGACATGCTCCCACTTCCACTCGGCAATAGGCAAGGGTTGTAACAAACCCGCTGGCCTTTGATGCTCGGCCTTCACTTGCTGACAAGTAAGACACTTTGATACAAAAATTGCCACATCTCTTTTCATACCCCGCCACCGAAACTGGCGACCCAAATCACGATACATCTTAGTGCCTCCCGGATGCACCACAAGGTGTGAATGGTGAAATTCTCGGAGTACCCCCTCTCGGCAAGACTCCGGCACAAACAGACGGTCTCGGTATCTCACACTCAGGTCGGGATACACAGTCAAACCCTTCTCAGCCTTCCCACTGGAGATCTTTTCCCGGAGGGATTCTACCTCAAGGTCACCTCTCTATGTCTCTAACACTCGACTCACAAGTGTAGGCTCCGCAACTATAGAAAACAAGGCCGCAGCCTCAACAAATTCACCCAGAAGCAAATCAAACTCACCAAGGGCACCCAACATCTCTCACTCTCGGATGGCTATACAAGCTACATCACTAATGGATTTCCGGCTAAGGGCATCTGCCATAACATTGGTCTTCCCCGGATGGTAATGCAACTCAAAGTCGTAATCCTCAATAAACTCCATCCACCTCCTCTGCCTCAAGTTCAAGTCTTTCTGTGTAAACAGATACATCAGACTCTTATGATCCGAGAACACCTCGAATCTCTCACCATATAGATAATGCCACCAAATTTTTAAGGCAAAAATTACAGCTGCTAACTCTAGGTCATGCGTAGGGTAATTCCTCTCGTGTGTTTTCAACTGCCGCGAGCCATAGGCTACCACTTTCCCCTCTTGCATCAACATACAACCCAAACCCTCTCGTGAGGCATCACAATAAACCGCATAACTTAAACCTCTCTCCAGAATAATCAAAACTGGAGCGGTGGTAAGTCTAACTTTCAGCTCTTGGAATGACTTTTCACAAGTCTCACTTCATACAAATTTAACCCCTTTCCGCGTTAATCTAGTCAACGGCGAAGTTAGCCTGGAGAAATCCTTCACAAATCGGTAGTAATACCCAGCTAATCCCAGAAAATTACGGATCTCAAAAACACTCTTAGGCTGTGCCCAATCCTGCACTGCCTCTATCTTGGATGTATCAATAGACACCCCTTCCCCACAGACCAGATGGCCTAAGAACTTGACCTCTCTTAGCCAGAACTCACACTTCCCAAACTTGGCATACAGCCTCTGGGCTCTAAGCAACTCACGCACCACTCTTAAGTGTCCCTCGTGCTCCTCCTCCGAAGGTGAATAAATCAGAATGTCATCCACGAAGACGACCACAAAGCGATCTAAGAATTCCCTGAATATCCGGTTCATCAAATCCATAAACACTGCCGGTGCATTGGTGAGCCCAAAAGGCATCACCAGAAACTCATAGTGGCCATACCGCGTACGAAATGTCGTCTTTGGGATATCTTCCTCCTTGACCCTTAACTGATGGTAACCCGATCTCAAGTCTATCTTAGAGAAACAACGGGACCCTTTTAATTGGTCAAACAAATCATCAATACGAGGCATAGGGTACTTATTCTTAATCGCAGCCCGATTCAATTTCCGGTAATCAACACAAAGTCTCAAGGCCCCATCTTTCTTTTTAGCAAAGAGGGTCGGTGCTCCCCACGGCGAAGTACTAGGAGAATAAAGCCCCTATCTAGCAACTCTTGGAGCTGAATCTTCAACTCACTCAATTCGGCTGGGGCAAAACGATACGGTGCAATGGAAATCGGTGTCGTGCCAGGCACTAAGTCAATGAAGAACTCGATCTCTCGATGGGGTGGCAAACTAACAAGATCCTCGGGAAAAACGTCCGAGTACTCACAAACCACTCTGGGTAGCTCAACCTGGATCTCATCACACTCACTACTCATAAGGCTAGCGAGAAGACTACTAAGCTTACTCCGCTCTCGCGGATCATACACTGGTGGCAAAACACTACCAACCTGATCCCCCAAGAAATGAAAACAATCCCTGCTCAAGGTACATATAGTGACCTTCTGGCGGTAGCAATTAATAACAGCGCGGTATGACGATAACCAGTCCATACCCAAAATCACATCGAAACCCGACATAGCCATAACTACAAAAGAAAATGGAAGTCGGCGGTCGGCGACCTCTATATCATAGCCCCGATACCCTTGTTTCAAAATCAACTCACCCCCCACAGGTGATACAACACAAATAGGAGATGCTAACTGCGCCAACTCCAACCCCAAAACAGATGCAAATGCAGCAGATATAAAGGAATGGGATACACCTGTATCAATCAACACATTGGCAACCGAGTTGCAAAACAAAAAGGTACCTCTCACCATAGATGAAGCCAGTACAAAATTCTGTGCGGTAATAGCATACACGCGCCCTGAAGGTCTCTAGTCTACCTGCTCAGCCCTAGGAGCATAAGACTACTACACAGACTGGGACGATGAAGATCCCTGATTGGCCCTCAAGGCCTGAACTAACTGTGCGGGCTGAAAACTTTGCGTCTGCCTCGAACCAGACGCATCAAATGTGCCACTCAACTGGGGGCAAAACCTTTTTAGGTGCCCCGTCTGACCACACTGGTAACAAGAGAGCGGCTGGCCTCTGCCCTGACTTTGGCTCTGAGGTCGAGCCGAAGATGAAACTGCTCTCTGCCCTCCTCCCTTCTGCGGGCAAGCTGGAGACTTGTGGCCTAGCTGACCACATTTGAAACAAGTAACTCCCTGGCTACCTCTTCCAAAGCCTGAACTCGGCACTGGAAAGGTAGATCTCGCAAAAGCAGCCTGGGATTGCTGAGGGTTAGAACCCCTCTGCCTCCTACCATCCCCCAGACCATCCTGACTCCTCTTGGAGCCCCTAATCCTCTCGTCCTCCTCATGCATGATAATCTCCATATGGGCCGCAGCATCCACAAGGTGCCCATACTCCCGGGTCATGGACCTCGCAACTCTGGTCTTGAGCCCATGCCTTAACTTCTTCTCAAACTTAAGACAATGGCGTTCCTCATACGCCACTAGCTCAGGTGCAAACCTGGATAAACTGGTAAAAGTGGCCTCAAACTCGGCCACTGATGAACTCAGCTGCTTAGGCAGATAGAACTGATCCCTCAACTTCACCTTGACAGCGGGAGACAAAAACTTCTCCTGAAAGGCATCCACGAAAGCCTCCCAAGTGCCTCCAATACAGCCCCGAACAAATTTCCACCATTGACCCGCGTCTCCCTTCAGCTGGAAGGACGCCAAGGACACCTTTAAAGCCCTGTCTTCGATGCCAAGCATCTCAAACGTCTTCATCATCTGCTCAAGCCACTCATCAGCCTTAAGTGGCTCTTTCGGATCCCCCAGTAACTCATCTGGATTAGATCGAAAAAACTCCCTCTTCAGAAAAGAAGGCCTTGCCTCAATAACATGGGCTTGGACTTGATTCTCAACTCTGAGAATGTCCATCGATTCCCTCAATGCTCCTGCCATCTCGCGGGCTAAGGCGCCCATAGCCTGCTGACCTACTGGCTCGGCCACATTGGCCTAACCAACACCATCCTGCTGCGCTGGAATTTCGTCCGGTATAGGCACCTCCTGCCTCCTAGGTCTACCTCGCCTACCACCTCGTCCTCATCCTGACATCCTAATAAAGGTAACGAAGAACATTAGCACATTCACAAATGTGCCGAAGCTATTTCACTCGCGTCCTAATGCATTGGACAACAGTAATTCATTCCATGTAAGCACATAATAACATAAGCACTTACGAATTTCATTTCCGGATAATGACAGTCCCGAGGCGTTGCTAGAGTTCCGATTAGAAACAGCATTGATCAAGTGCTTTTCCTACAGGACTCCCAGAAATCCAAGGATCCAATCAATATCCTAGAAATCTCATACCCATATAGCCACATAAACATGTTATCACATAAGTACATAACATTACACTTAAGTCTCTAGCAAGCGAGTGTAACAGCGCCCTCGTTGGAGCTCGTGCTACAGTTCGGACTCGATTTGTGTCACGGTTCTTAATCTGAACCAAAGAGTCCAAATCTGGCAAATCGTTTGAGAAAACAGATTTTGTTGAAAAAGTAGTGCCAAACATGGACTGCTTTGCCAGATACAGAGTCGCCACCTAAATATTTTTAAATGGGAGAATTTAGGAAACCCTGACTCGGTGCCGAAGGCCACGTGTCCGTCATCACCAGAGTTGTCTCGGCTCGGGAGCTTGGGTACGATCGGGGAAGGTCAGCTATGAGCACCCCCTTTCGCCCGGTCCGAAGACCGGCCTCTACTAACCGTGATATCCGTTTTTAAAAACTTTATGTGTTCTTATTCCAATTATTAGCCTAGAATTACTATGTTATGCGCACAGCAAACAAGTATAGACTAGATTGCCTAATTTGGAAAGAAACATTGCATATCCGTTCATTTCGAAAATGCTTTGGAATTTGCTACTCGCAAGTAGGCTAAAATGCGGATTTCAATGAGTCTTTCCAACTCAAACAATCCAACCTTCACCCACAGGCATTCAAAACAGTTTAACACATAAGCATCTAGCCACATGTTAAGCATGTTGTTATGGTAACATTCACACTCATGCGATATGCTAAAGCGGAAATACTTACATAGTACTCCGTGCCAAAACAAAGAACTTGTTAGCAAACATGCATGATCCAAGTCCATGTGAAGTGCCTAATGCATCGCATACAAAATGTCGCTAAGATAGGCTCGGCTAATCCTAGACATGTCATGTGAAAATGCACAATTATCACATATTCAATTTGGAATTGAAGTACTGATGCAGTTAGCATGATGTTCCGAGCCTAATGCATGTCAACAAATGCATGAATGCACGCATGCATAGCATAAGGTATGCTAAAATAAATGTGCCCTAATCTACCATCATAAGCAGGTAAATAAAAGGGAGGAAAGAAATGGGGATTGGAAGACATTCACACCACCCACACACGCTTATTACAGATTTGCCCTCGCTCGGAGGGACCAAATAAATATTACAAATTAATTAACTACGCAAGCTAATTAAATATTACAAATTAATTAATTAACAAATTAACTAATTAATTAAAGCAGGAAAATGCCTCGGGAAGCGTGCCACCATGCGCAAGCCGCCTCTGTTTTCCTCCCTTTCCTCCTCTGGAGGTTGTCAAAACCTCAGGACTACATCCTTGGACAGAGGGGATCACCACCGGCTAGATGAAACTTCCACCGGCAGTGTAGTATGGCCATCGGCACAAAATAGGGTCTGTCGGCAGAGAAAATTGTGCCGGTCGGCACATTACACTGCCGGTCGGCAGAGTATTCCTGCAGAACCTGCAACTCACAGCAACAGAGGGCAAAACCAGGGCATGACAGCACAATTCAAGGCATGTATGCACCAAACATGTCTCTTATCATTGTAATGACTCAAAGGGACATGTGCCTCGGTTCTCGGGCCACCAATCACGCATTTCCATGCATGATGGCCCAAGGAACCAAGCATGCAACTTTGGTTTCAAATGCATGCAAACCAATCAAACAAATTAGGCCCAATTCCTATCACCAATTCAAGGAACAAGGCATGCATGCAAGATGCAATGCAACCTAGGCATACAAGCTAAGGATGCAACATGGCATGGCAAAACACTTATGCAAGCATACAAGCATGCATATGGCAATACAAATGAGTGCAAAGATGGACTTAAACATGAATTAGGCAACTCTAAAATAGGCCTAAAACAGTAGCCAAAAGTGCTAAAGAGTGAGAGCTAAATGGCATGCACACACACATGCACATAAGGACCAACACTTAAGCATGAATCAAACAACATTCAAGCACACTTGAAAGGAGGGATCATGGACTAATTAGCATGCAACATGAGCCCTAAAATCATGTTATAAAATGATGCCAAATCAAGTTATAAATCAAGCCAAAACATGCAAAGAGTAGTCCAAGTGTTCAAGGCAAATCAATAATGCATTGAACTACACTTATCATGACCAAACATGGCATGCATTAAACAACTAAAAACAGATTTTTAGCATGTTAAAACAAGGCCAAAGGACTCCTTAGATGGCATCTAAGTGGCCCAAATACAAAGGCATACACCATGGCCAAAACATGGAGCATTGCAACACATGCTTTCAAAGCATTAAAGAGACATGCAAGGCAATCCAACAAGCATGGAAATGGGACTGAAATAGCATGTAGGATGATTCCAAATCATCAAAACAATGCAAAGATGGCATGCTACACATGCACATACTCAAGGCCAACAAGCCCAAATACAAAAGAGCTATATAATGCATGCTAAAATCAACCCAAATACTTATGGACAGACCTAGAACATGGCAAAATAAGCACATAATCTTCACAAGACTAAGCCTAAAACATGCTCCAACAAAGGCTAACAACCTAGAACATGTTAAGGCATAAACAAGGCATTACATGGCAACTATGCTAAACATGCATGAAGTTCCAAAACCAACTTGAAATCATGTTATACCATGGATATATAAGCATGAAAAACAAACCAAACATGCTCAACACACACTCAAGCATAGGCTTCCTTAAGAGGCCAAGATATGCCCTTTTCAAGGACAACAAGGAGAGGGGGTGGCCCTCTCCTTCTTGGGACTTCAAAGCATCATCTTCACCACTGAAATCCCTCAAGATTTCAGTGGTGAAGAGACCTCAACACCAAAATCCCGGAGCTAGCACAAAATGGCTCAAAATGAGGCCTTTTGAGGCCTAAGGGTGGTCAACAACCCTCAAACAACAAAACACTCTTAATAAACAATAAGGAGGGCTTAAAAATAGAACTTTTTTATGTTATACAATAATCACAAAAACAGCTCTAAGACTAGTAGAAAATCAATGCAAAAATGGGAGAAAAAGGGACTAGTTTCTCACCCTTGTAGTCCTCTTCACAAATGGTGCTCCAATGGCCTCCTTGAGCTTGAATCCGACACCAAAACTTCAAAACACACTCTTTAGAACCTCAGCTCCAAGAGGAAGGTGAAACACTAGGTGTTTGTGTGCAATAGTGAGACACAAAACACCTAGTATGCAAAATGAGAGGGAAAGAGAGATAGGTGAGTGTATCTAACCCTAACCCTAGAAAACCAGAGCTCTCCTCTGTATTTTCCTCTCTCTAAAATGTCTAAAGCCTCTCCTTCTTGCCTTAGAGAGAGTTCCTCTCTATATGCCTCTTGTAAAGCTTACAAGACAAGCTTTGCAAGAGGGAGATCCCTCCATACACGTGTATGGAGGGGAGCAAAATCAATACAGCTGTCCTAAAATATCTACAAAAGCAGATGAACAGCAATCGGCCGGCAAAAAATGCCATCTTGGCCAAACAAAGTGCCGACCGGCACAAAAAAGTGCTAACCGGCAACAAATAGTGCCGACCGGCAAACTAAATTGCCGGTGGTAGCAAAAACCAGCCGGTGGCATCTAGCCACTGCCGGTGACGGGTGGGGATGGTCTACAAGCCCCAACCTGCCTCTCAAAGGCAAGATGCAAGTGTTTGGTGCAAAACCAGACACTAAACGGTCGAGTTCGGGGATCCTGAGGCGGGGCGCGCGAGCCGAGACCTCCGGGAACTCCAAACGAACACAAATATGGATAATCACCGAGTGTTCAAACGGTGACGTCCAAGTCTTGAGGACGGTCAAAAATGGGGTGTCTACAGTTGCCCCTCTTTGACAGAACTCGGAAGTCATAACAATGATGGGAGTGAATGTCAAAGCCCAGAGACGACCCATTTTTGACAAGGCCGAAGACTTAGACAAACATGCAAGACGAACAAGGTATGCGCCCGGAGGCAGGGGCAAAATGCAAGACAATGCACAGAGCCGAGCATAACTTATGATCATGCAAAGAAAGCTGTAATGAAGCAAACATGAGACAATTTTAAGCTAGCATACCAAACTACACTACAATGCAGAAAGGATGTAAGAGAATTATGGAATTCTCAATACGTCTCACTCGGGAGATACAATACCTGTGCGGCTCGTTTGGTTGCACCAGCTTCAAATGAACCGTACATACAATATCGTGCCTGAAAAGAAAACAAACTTAACAGGTACAATATGGTTAGCAACATGCATGACAATGCAAAATGGATGCAAGACGATATGCAATATATACAAAACAATGTATAAACAATGCAAATGAAGATGCAATGTATTTGAAACAATGCAAGCTATATGCAAAGCATTTGAATCGTGATCCAATCACGAACGGTTCGAAACCACACCTATGTCAAATAGATTGATGGAGGTAACAAGTCTGTCTACCATAGAACGGTCAACTGAACTATGAGTATTGTAGACAGACGCAAGAACAAGTATTGGGTGGAATTGACATAAGTGGGGAGACATCCCGCTGGAGAAAAGACTACGATCCTAATGCCGGATGCAAAAATTACACTACAATGTAATGGATGAATATGGCACGCGGGCCAAACCAAATCTTGTTTAGGAAAAGCATGTACACATACAAGCCATGTGTAACACAGAAAAGGTGCCGCAACCCTCAACCAACATATCAACGTGGAATCGGCGCGATACACATACAGAACTGTGTTTTAACATGAAAAGTAAGGGCACATACCAGACCAAGCTCAACCTGGAAAGGCGCAAGCCAAAGGCGGAAGGTGATGCAATTAATGCATGCAATCTACAATGCAATATTTACAAATATGCAATGGAATGGATACAATGGATATGGCATACAAGCCAAACCAAATCTTGCCTAGGAAAGGCATGTATACATACGAGCCATGTGTAACACAGAAAAGGTGCCGCAACCCTCAACCAACATATCAACGTGGAATCGGCGCGATACACATACAGAACTGTGTTTTAACATGAAATGTAAGGACACATACCAGACCAAGCTCAACCTGGAAAGGCGTAAGCCAAAGGCGGAAGGTGATGCAATGAATGCATGCAAACTACAATGCAAGTGCATGACAATGCACTATGATGCAATGACTATGATTGCAACTTTCCCTATCTTACCAACAGGGTGATACACTAGGTTGGTTCAGTATCCAGAACTGAGGCGTAGACATGCCGTCTCAACCTATGGGGCTTCCATACAGATTTCAAGCCGAGGGTAAACCTCTGGGTATTTAAACCAGACTTTAGTCTCGGAACTCCCGAACCTTTGCGTTCTAGGCATAAGCCGTTCGAACTCTAGTTTCCACCGTCCTAGTTGGTCTTCTAGGAACTCATCGCAAGCACAGGCAGGTGGCTTTACCAGACCACCGAAAAGTCGTTCGGGCACGACAAACACCGAAGGAATTGCACCTTCAGAGGATTTAAGGTCTCCTAGACCGGGATGCAAAATGTATGCATGACAATGCATGTTTTTTTTTGTTTTTTTTTGAAATGCAAATGATGCAAGTGATGCATGTTGCATGAAATGCGCGACAACACGCGGCTTTCGAAGTGCACGACAATGCGAACACTAAAGGACTTACACCTTCCAAGGATTTAAGGTCTCCTAGACCGTACGTGTTTAAGGTCTCGCCAGACCATGCGTGTTTAAGGTCTCGCCAGACCACGGTGGTATTTATGACGGGTGACAATACGCTGAAGGTTTCGCACCTCCAAAGGATTTAAGGTCTCCTAGACCGTGCGTGTTTAAGGTCTCGCCAGACCGTGCGTGTTTAAGGTCTCGCCAGACCACGGGGGTATTTACAAGACGCGTGACAATGCGCTGAAGGTTTCGCACCTCCAAAGGATTTAAGGTCTCCTAGACCGTGCGTGTTTAAGGTCTCGCCAGACCGTGCGTGTTTAAGGTCTCGCCAGACCACGGGGGTATTGCACGACGGCATGATGCGCAAAACAGCGCAATGCGTTAGGCAACGCGAGTGCACAGGACAGTGCGATGGAATGCATGCAAAATGCAATGAGATGTGCAAAACAGCGCGAAATTGAAATGCACAAAACAGTGCAATGCGCAGAACAGCGCGAACAATACAATGCACAAAACAGTGCGATGCGCAGAACAACGCGAACAATACAATGCACAAAACAGTGCGATGCGCAGAACAGCGTGAACAATTCAATGCACAAAACAGTGCGATGCGCAGAACAGCGCAAAATTTGAAATGCACAAAACAGTGCGATGCGCAGAACAGCGCAAAATTTGAAATGCACAAAACAGTGCAATGCGCAGAACAGCGCGAACAATTCAATGCACAAAACAGTGCGATGCGCAGAACAGCACAAAATTTGAAATGCACAAAACAGTGCAATGCGCAGAACAGCGCGAACAATTCAATGCACAAACAAGTGCAAGTAAGGTGCGCAAGATAGCGCGAACAAATGCAATGCACTAACAAGTGCAATTAAGGTGCGCAAGATAGCGCGAACAAATGCAATGCACAAAATAGTGCGATGCCAAGTGTGACGTGCATGCCACACGGAGTGTAAATGGGCTTAAATGCGCGACAACGCAAGTATTCCGAAATGCATGACAATGCATGGAATGGAAATGCAATGATGATGCATGGGAGATGTGCACGACAATGCAAAGGGGTGCGTGTTGCAACGCATGTAACACGCGCATAACAACGCAAATGTGTGACGCACGACAGCGCGATGTAATGCACCGAAGTAGTGTGATGAATTTGTGCAACACACATGGGGTAACTTTTGAATTCAAAAGGATACAAAAAGGATACACCTTGCATGAATTCGAGTGCCACACACTGGAGACACGGCCTGCGGTCAAAACAGAGGTCGGTTGAGCGTCGGAGATGCACTTTCTTGCACTTTCTTGAGCTATGAAGACCCAAAACAATTCAAATGGCCTAAACAAGGCTGTGGGAACCCCACCGGCAGAAAGGGGAGGCCACCGGCTGGCCATCGGCACAAAAACAATTCTATCGGCACAAAAAAGTGCCGGCCGGCACAAAACATTGCCGACCGGCAAACAGTTGCTGAATCGGGGCAGTTCTGTCTTTTCACTTCGGGCATTATAAAATAGGGCTTGAAAACCCTATTCTTCACTTTTCCACCGCCGAAAATTCTTGCCCTCTCTCTCTAGAGTGCTTCTCTCTTATTTTTTGTCCATTTCTTCGCGTTCTACGCTCGTTTCGTCGTCGGATTCGCGATCCTCTTCGCGTTTCGGACATTTTCCACCGATCACATTCTCGTTTCGGTGCCTCGTTCGGCGTTCTCGCCATCTCGGAGTTTGTTCCCCTCACTTTCCTCTTCATTTCCGTGCCTCTTCACATTCCGGCCTCCCCGGCCATTTCCGACCCTCTCGGGAGTTGACTTTTCAGTTGACTCTTCGTATTCCGGCTCGGTTTTCCCTTTTCCGGCCATTTTCACACTATTCTCTACATGGCGGACGACATTCCACGTGTCGGGACTCCCTCGGACCACGAGATGGATCCCGGGGTCGAGCTCTTACCACTGAGCGAGCGCCCGTTCGACCCGGCGACCTACCGGCCGGCGATCCACGTTCTGCCCCCAGACGGCCTGCGTCAGTTCCGGAGCTTTGAGAGGTACGCGGCCCCTGAGCTACTACTACGCGAGCCTACCTCCCACCTTTCATTCGGCACTCCCGAGGTAACTCTTCATCTTCTGCTTTACTTTCTGCAATGTAGGATACAAAACTGCCATAGTTAGCTGTATTCTTTAATTGCTGAAATTTGATATGCCGTAGACCATAGTTGACTGTAAACATACATACAACTGATATCTGCTCGAGACTGACACATGCACACACACTGCACTAGCCCTGAATCACCCAAACACACGGCACACACTGTATTCTACTGCACACACACTGGTACCCAGTATTTGTCTGAATCTGTCAAACTTGCATACATGCCACATCTATTCTGAAACACCTAAACACGCTGACACAGCACACGTATTTTACTGTAAGCACACCGGCACCCGATATTTGCCTGAAACTGACAAACTTGCATACATGCCATATCTGTCTTTTCAAAACTGCATTTTGAATGTTGTCTTGCCATTGTCATTTTCTGTTTGCAGGAGGGTTCCCATACCATTCGCGGGTATGGGAATACTGGTGCGCGAGAGTGGTATGACGAGCTCCCTGATGCGGTCCAGCGCATCGTGGATCGGGCGGGCTTCGGCACCTTCTGCCGAGGGCTCTCCAGGTTGTCCACCTGCAGACCTCTTCTTGCCGCTCTGGCGGAGAGGTGGTGGGACACCACCGATTCTTTCCACTTTTCTGCTGCGGGGGATATGACGATGACCCCTTATGACTTCTCGATGCTCACAGGCATCGGGGTAGGGGGGATCCGATCCCCTTCGACACCGACATGGATGAGTGGACCGCCGCTCAGGTCCATCTACTGGGGGAGGCCCCACCGCTAGCTCGTCCAGGCTTCGTCCGATATTCCTGGTTCGAGGCACAGTTCAGGGTCCAGCCCGCACTGGGGGAGGAGACTCAGATGACCGAGGAGGACGTGGAGAGGTATGCCCGCGGCTTCCTCATGTTCCTGTTCGGGACTACTATCTTCGCCGACCGGGCGAACACCGTGCCTCTCTGCCTTCTCAGCGCACTGGTGGACGTCCGGGATATTCTGCACTACGACTGGGGCGGTGCTGCTCTAGCCACCCTGTACGGCTATATGAGCTCGGCTTCTCGCGGCAGCGGCCAGCTGCTCGGAGGTTACTGGCGGGCTTGGGAGGTACATTTCTTCTCCGCTTTTCATTTCTGTCTCGTACTTTCTGTACTCTGTACACTGCACACACTGCGGTCTGCTTTACACTTACTGTATACTGTACACACGGCACACACATACATTCTGCTTTACACTGACTGTACACTGCTCACACTGTACACTGTACACAATACACGGCTCAACACACGGCTCTGCCATTTCTGCTTTATTCTGTATATCCTGTTTTATCTGATGGCCATACTGACATCTGTTTTGCAGTTGTGGGTTTACGCCTACTTCCCTAGGCTTGCACCTGTACCAGTTGCGGAGCCTCCTCCGGCTGTTCCCTTCTCGATTCGCTTTGACGGGAGATGCACCCGGCGACCACGGGAGACATCCGGCTTCTTCCGCCGATACTTCGATACCATTACCCCGGCCGAGGTATGCTTTACTTTCAGTTCATTTAGCTTCGCTTTCCCACTGCATGTTTCAATAACAGTAGATAACAAACTGTCTGTTACTTTCAGATCACATGGCGGCCATGGGCTTCGCTGCCGTCGCCTATGCGGGGTCGGTTCCCTAGTGCTGAGGAGACCTCGCGTTTCCGGATCTTGCTTGAGGGCCCTGTCTGTCGGGCTTGGTACCTGGGGGAGCGTTTTCTACGCCAGACCCGCGGGTTACCTGAGCAGATAGTCCCGGCTCACCCTCCTGCAGAGATGAGGGAGACCGAGGGGCTGACCCCTGAGCAGCTGGATGATTACTCCATCGGCTGGGAGGAGGCCGACTTCCGAGGCACCGGCGACTATCAGGAGTACGTGCGGACGTACCTGATGCGTCCCTTGAGCGGTCGTCGAGCAGAGGGGGCCAGGCCTGTAGCATCGACGTCTGGGGCCGGAGCGGGAGCAGGGGCTGGATCTTCGAGGAGGGCCCGGGTCCGTGGTAGGGGTGGAGCGCGGGGAGGACGAGGAGCTGGCTGGCCTGCCCTGCCTGCTGTACTGACTTTCCAGGGGCAGGGTGGGTCGACCTATCAGATTCCCTTCGCCCCTCCACCGGCTGGTCATGAGTTCATTGACGTCCCCGACCTTCCGCCGGTATGTATCACTGCACTTCGTACAGTTATTTCATTTCAATTTACTTGATATTCCACAGAATACTAATGCATCTGATACCTTTGCAGGCTTCTTCTGAGTACACCCGTCAGTCGTTGGCGATGAATGCCTCGATGATGGGGATGCTCCAGCGGACATTTGACCTCCTAGCCGTCTACAGCATACCGGTATGTCCTTCTGACACTGGCCTCAAACCATTCATACACTGATTCACGTAATCTGATGCACGGCACAACACCCGATACACTGATCTCGCAGCATCTGATACACTGCATACACTGCCTTCTGCACTGTACTCTGTACTGATAAACTGCTCACGGCATTCATACACTGTATTCACACACTGCATTCTGCACTGATAAACTGCCCACGGCATTCATACACTGCATTCAACATTGCATTCTGCACTGATAAACTGTCTACAGTATACTGATGCATTTCACTTTTGTGTACTTTTTCAGCCTCCTTTCCAGATTCCCATGGCAGGAGGTGCTCCAGCTAGACCTGCTGTCCCTGCTCGGGGGAGAGACGAGGAGGGCAGGATATTTCCCCGCACTAGGGGTGGGCGTACTCACGTCGGGAGCAGCTCGCGAGCTCCAGCTCCGGACGATGATGACGACGACGAGGAGTCAGAGGCGGAGGCAGGGTCATCGGAGGAGGAGACCGGAGGCGGTTCTAGCTCGGGCTCTGACGACGACGCTGACGATGCTCCTGGACCTTCGTCCAGGAAGAGGACCAGGACGGACTGACAGCCCTTGGAGTCGCTGGACACAGATGCAGATTTTTGCTATCTTTTCTTTCTTTCTACTTTTCTTTTTGTTGGTAGATAGATTACCTTGTACTGCCGCAGACAGATTTTTGTTTCCAAAACTTGTACACTTGAAAAGATAATGAAATGAAACGGACTTTTTATCTGAAAAAGTGTTTACATTTACACATCTCATGCATTGCATCGCATCTCATCATGTTACACCTCAATGTAAACGGAACTGATTGGTTGTCTGAAAATTGAACACTTGCACTGTAATAATCAGATAACTTGAACAGCCAACAACAAAATACACCCAAGCAACCCACTGCCTGATTCTTGAACACACAGCCCTTACTCTGTTGGGGATTGATCTGCATACAGCCCAAAACACAGCATTCGGTTCATTCTACACACAGCAAACTCTGAACAAACGGTCCAATCTGACAAGACGGAGCTCAAAGACGGAACCGGTTGGAGTCGAAATACGCTCGAATGTAGAGAATGGCACGACATCCTGAGCATAAATGATTTTTGAAATCAAATGAGGGTTTTTCAAACCGGGATATCGAGCCTACCACTGAACACAGCGGGGAGGACTTAAACAAAGAGGTACACGACCTGAACACAACGAGACACGCTCGGGAGAGACTCAAAACAAAAGACGAGACCGTCAAATGAAAGAGACACGACACACAGACGCGTAAACGAAGATGGGGGACCTCGGACCACGAGGAGCCAGTTCAATCTGGGTATTGTTTCCCACCCTTTCTCATTTGTGATCCTCACATCATTCAACTCTCAAGCTCGGATTTTCTCTCAAAACCCTTTTCCTCCCTTTTCTCTCAACTCACACCTCTCTATTCTTCATTCTCTCATTTTTCATCCCTCCCCGGGGTGATTGATGGATAAATAGCAAGGTGTGGGTTCACGCCCGATGCCGTTAGCTCACAGCTATTCTTCCGGCAGGCAGAGTGCTCTTCTGGCAAGTACGTTGATGACGGGGGAAAGAGAGCGCCTGACTCAACTGTGCCCCTAGTTCATCATTTTAACCATTCTTTCGTTTTTGCTTTCTACTAAAACGGTTTTGATCAAAACGAGAGTCGGATTAACGTACTTGTTCGATTTTTGATTTGAAAAGCATGCAAGTCAGGCTGCAAGTACTGAAAATTTTCCTTTTGGGGTCCAAGACAATGGTCCAGTTTTGGAAAATGAGATAGTTTTCGAGAAAATAGTCAACCTCAGTAAAAATTTTCAAAAACTATTTTTCAAACAGCTGATGCTCAACAAGCATGAAACTTACCCTTCGAGATGCGCAACCTCGGATCGGAGGCAATGGAAAATTGCCCCTGGTTTGAAGGAGGGTGGGAGGCAACGGAAAGTTGCCCCTAGTTT
The DNA here is from genome assembly GCF_055761805.1 of Camellia sinensis. Taxonomy (NCBI): domain Eukaryota; kingdom Viridiplantae; phylum Streptophyta; class Magnoliopsida; order Ericales; family Theaceae; genus Camellia; species Camellia sinensis. The sequence continues at coordinate 37,960,325 of NC_138961.1, read as the reverse complement.
GAATGGCGGCTCGCGGCGGGTGGTGGCAACGGAAAGTTGCCCCTTGTTTGGGATGGTGCCGCAGCAATCCGCAGACAGTCTTCATTCGCGGTGGTTGATCTCTTGGACACAGCGATGACGAAGACGGTCACAACAAATATATGGACACAGTCACCTTGGAAGGTGTTGGCAACTGGACCTTGGGATGAAATCGAAACCATTGCATGGACTGAGACGCTATGAAAGCGTTGGGGGCTGGACTTCATGATGAAGTTGCCTACGTATCCCAAACATGGGAATCAAGCCTTACGTAGTTCCGGTTAAGGTCCACTCGGGTATTTTAACCTTCACTTTTTTAGGCTCTCATTTTTGCCAAGGCGCCCAATGCGGGTTTTCGACCTTGCGAGCTTCTTTTCATTTTCTATTTCTTCTTTCTTTTTTCTTTTTTTTTTTCTTTTTCTTCTTTCCTTTTTTCTCTTTTTTTCTTTTCTTTTCTTTTCAATCTTTCTTTTTGTATTTTTCTCTTGCTCTAACTTTTGCCTGGACCGCCCTTCCGGGTTTTCGGCCCAGCGAGCCTCTCAAAGGGTAAAAGTGTAGCAAGTCCATGCCAAATGGTTTCTTGAAATTGAAGCCTCTCTGTGTCTAGGAGAACGGCTGTTGCACTGATTTGCGGAGAATCCATCAGGGTTACTCTACGAGCTTCTCCCGGCGAGATCTACTCCTTCTGATTCGGCCTTGATGCTTCTTGATAGAAGGCTACCTCAAAACTGGCCACACGGGCCTTTCATGGCGTTTGTCCGTTGAGCTTTCTGAACATTCTGAAAGGGTTCAAACTCGGAAAACAAATAGGTTGAATCTTGAGGCTGAGAGCGATCCTAGGCTGCGCAATCTCAAGAGCGATTCCACACAGGTCTTCGCAGGGCCGCGTAAAATATTTGTTTTTGAAAGTTTTTAAGGAAGCGAGAAGTCGCTCGTGCCGAAGATAGTGTGGAACCAATCTGGATCAGGCCAGGGTCCTTCTCAGTACTCATGCCGACAAGCATGGCTTTATTCATAAAAAGACTTAGCACGCCTCTCTTTCTCTCAAAATGATCAAAATTTTACAAAACCCGAGGAATTCCTTCCTCTTCGTTTTCATCACCGCAGTGCTCAAAAAGTTTGTTTTGTTGAAAAACTTAGGTTAATGCAATGAGTTTGGCGCGCAGGAGAGCAGGCGAGATGTACTGTCAGCCCAATCAAATTCTCTGGCACTTATGCTGAAAGCAAGCATGAAGGTTGAGATAACAACAGCTGTTTCAATCGGCTTTGTTGGTGCAACTGGCCCCTCGGCAGAAACAGACTCAAAACAAAAACAAATAATAACAAAATGGCGTTCGGGACAACAACCCCAGAATCACCTAGTATTATATACAACGGGGACTGACTCGATACAACAAGACAGACCCTTAAGCAAAAAAAACTGACTCAAAACAAAGAGACAGACTCAAAACAAAAGACTGACTCGACATCTAAGCCAAGATTTACAAAACTCGGTTTCACCGATGCTCAAAAATGCGTGCCAGACGCTTCATCCAAAAATGTACCAAATGTTGCCCGCAGGCGGTTCACTTTACATACTCGCAGTATCTGAGCCCTCGAAATCCAACAACTGAGTGGTGACGGGCTTGCCTGAGGTGGGTGGTAGGATAACCTTGTTATCAATCAAATCCTGCACTTCATGACGAAGGCGGGAACATCCATCGGTACTGTGACCGGACTGTTGATGGTACGCGCAGTACAAGGTAGCATCATGAGTGGCGGGGAGATTCTTCGGGAGTGGCCGGGGCTCCAAAGGCTTAAGATGTCCGTTCTTTGCCAATATTAACAATGTCCTAGACAAAGGCATGTGGAGGTCGTGAAAGACCCTGCGCCCTCGGGGCAGGTACTTTGTATTTTGAGGATTCTTGCTAGATGCGCTGGCGAAAGGATCAGCCGGCGCTGCCTTGGCTTTTTGAACCTTCCCCGGTGCAGGGTTGGGAGCTACTGGAATTGTCTGGGCATGACGGGGCCCATCCCGGTTTTCTGTCTGGCTTGAACTGCCCTTGGTTGGAGCGGGGAAAGCATCATCTATAGCTTTGGTCACTATTGCAGATGTTTGTTGCTTGTTCATCCCTCTGGCCTTCAAAGCCTCGACTGCCCACAGCAGTTGCTCAATAGGGTCGGCGTCTACCTTTGCCTTGTCCTTTCCTTTGGCCTCAGCCTGATCGAGGGTCTGGGTTGGTGCTGACATGTCGTAGCTATAGCCGGAAGCCACCTCTGGCTGGCTGAGCTCTATCACAATCCGCCCCAGTAGCGGGGGCTCCTGTGGTACAAAATTCCCGGCGTACGGCGCCGCTGGCGGTGAAGCCGACATTCCATAGGCGAGGTCTGCCACAGACCTTTGGAGATCGCCTATCATCCCCATCAATTCGAAGGTGGTGGGCTCACGAGCCTGGTATAACTGGGGAGCCCAAACCGGGTGCACAACGGGCATCCTGGGCGGGTGTGACATACTGATGCTGGCCTCACTCTGCGGAGCGGTTCCCTGCTCCGGTGCGGCTGTCATAACCACAATTTCTTCTGAACTTTGTGTCGCCATAAATCTTGCCTCAGCAAAGGGGAGACACTGGCTGTTCTGTATCATCTCTGCAACTCTCTGAACTGAAAGAAAAACAGACAGCATTTCAGCCCAAACTGATCAATCACGGGTGTAGCCAAACAACTGTACCCTACTGCTGATCACTGTTCCCGAAAATCACTGTTCCCAAAATACTGAATCTGATACCCGCGGATAACTGATTCTCACAACTGATACTGATACTGGTGTCCCCAGGTTAGATACTCTGACTTGCAAACTGACACGTGCATTCCTGTGGAGCAGCACTCTAAAAGCACATAGCAAGTAAAGAGAACAAAACACCCCTATGTTGGGGTAAAGTTTCCCTGTCCTATTTTGTCAGGAGCTAGGGTTTCACTACGCACACAGCGGTTTCAAACAACCTAACATCGGGTAAGCAGCCTGTCCTATCTTGGAATGGTCACTATGGATCCGAATATGCACTAGGTCGAATGGTCGAAAAGGGTGCCCCGGTAAAACCGGGGTTTGTGTTCCCATACTGTCAGAGCCCATAGCCGGTCAGCCTTATGGACATGCCTTGACAAGACAAGCCTCCGGCAAACCGTTCAGGAATGGCAGATGGCAAACACTGTGTTCCTAGGCGCACCAATGCACATGCAATGCAAAGAAACACATAAATGAAGTCAAAACAGGATATCACGAGTTCGAGTCAAACTCTCTAAAAATCCCCAGCAGAGTCGCCAGAAACTGTAACAGCGCCCTCGTTGGAGCTCGTGCTACAGTTCGGACTCGATTTGTGTCACGGTTCTTAATCTGAACCAAAGAGTCCAAATCTGGCAAATCGTTTGAGAAAACAGATTTTGTTGAAAAAGTAGTGCCAAACATGGACTGCTTTGCCAGATACAGAGTCGCCACCTAAATATTTTTAAATGGGAGAATTTAGGAAACCCTGACTCGGTGCCGAAGGCCACGTGTCCGTCATCACCGGAGTTGTCTCGGCTCGGGAGCTTGGGTACGATCGGGGAAGGTCAGCTATGAGCACCCCCTTTCGCCCGGTCCGAAGACCGGCCTCTACTAACCGTGATATCCGTTTTTAAAAACTTTATGTGTTCTTATTCCAATTATTAGCCTAGAATTACTATGTTATGCGCACAGCAAACAAGTATAGACTAGATTGCCTAATTTGGAAAGAAACATTGCATATCCGTTCATTTCGACAATGCTTTGGAATTTGCTACTCGCAAGTAGGCTAAAATGCGGATTTCAATGAGTCTTTCCAACTCAAACAATCCAACCTTCACCCACAGGCATTCAAAACAGTTTAACACATAAGCATCTAGCCACATGTTAAGCATGCTGTTATGGTAACATTCACACTCATGCGATATGCTAAAGCGGAAATACTTACATAGTACTCCGTGCCAAAACAAAGAACTTGTTAGCAAACATGCATGATCCAAGTCCATGTGAAGTGCCTAATGCATCGCATACAAAATGTCGCTAAGATAGGCTCGGCTAATCCTAGACATGTCATGTGAAAATGCACAATTATCACATATTCAATTTGGAATTGAAGTACTGATGCAGTTAGCATGATGTTCCGAGCCTAATGCATGTCAACAAATGCATGAATGCACGCATGCATAGCATAAGGTATGTTAAAATAAATGTGCCCTAATCTACCATCATAAGCAGGTAAATAAAAGGGAGGAAAGAAGTGGGGATTGGAAGACATTCACACCACCCACACACGCTTATTACAGATTTGCCCTCGCTCGGAGGGACCAAATAAATATTACAAATTAATTAACTACGCAAGCTAATTAAATATTACAAATTAATTAATTAACAAATTAACTAATTAATTAAAGCAGGAAAACGCCTCGGGAAGCGTGCCACCATGCGCAAGCCGCCTCTGTTTTCCTCCCTTTCCTCCTCTGGAGGTTGTCAAAACCTCAGGACTACATCCTTGGACAGAGGGGATCACCACCGGCTAGATGAAACTTCCACCGGCAGTGTAGTATGGCCATCGGCACAAAATAGGGTCTGTCGGCAGAGAAAATTGTGCCGGTCGGCACATTACACTGCCGGTCGGCAGAGTATTCCTGCAGAACCTGTAACTCACAGCAACAGAGGGCAAAACCAGGGCATGACAGCACAATTCAAGGCATGTATGCACCAAACATGTCTCTTATCATTGTAATGACTCAAAGGGACATGTGCCTCGGTTCTCGGGCCACCAATCACGCATTTCCATGCATGATGGCCCAAGGAACCAAGCATGCAACTTTGGTTTCAAATGCATGCAAACCAATCAAACAAATTAGGCCCAATTCCTATCACCAATTCAAGGAACAAGGCATGCATGCAAGATGCAATGCAACCTAGGCATACAAGCTAAGGATGCAACATGGCATGGCAAAACACTTATGCAAGCATACAAGCATGCATATGGCAATACAAATGAGTGCAAAGATGGACTTAAACATGAATTAGGCAACTCTAAAATAGGCCTAAAACAGTAGCCAAAAGTGCTAAAGAGTGAGAGCTAAATGGCATGCACACACACATGCACATAAGGACCAACACTTAAGCATGAATCAAACAACATTCAAGCACACTTGAAAGGAGGGATCATGGACTAATTAGCATGCAACATGAGCCCTAAAATCATGTTATAAAATGATGCCAAATCAAGTTATAAATCAAGCCAAAACATGCAAAGAGTAGTCCAAGTGTTCAAGGCAAATCAATAATGCATTGAACTACACTTATCATGACCAAACATGGCATGCATTAAACAACTAAAAACAGATTTTTAGCATGTTAAAACAAGGCCAAAGGACTCCTTAGATGGCATCTAAGTGGCCCAAATACAAAGGCATACACCATGGCCAAAACATGGAGCATTGCAACACATGCTTTCAAAGCATTAAAGAGACATGCAAGGCAATCCAACAAGCATGGAAATGGGACTGAAATAGCATGTAGGATGATTCCAAATCATCAAAACAATGCAAAGATGGCATGCTACACATGCACATACTCAAGGCCAACAAGCCCAAATACAAAAGAGCTATATAATGCATGCTAAAATCAACCCAAATACTTATGGACAGACCTAGAACATGGCAAAATAAGCACATAATCTTCACAAGACTAAGCCTAAAACATGCTCCAACAAAGGCTAACAACCTAGAACATGTTAAGGCATAAACAAGGCATTACATGGCAACTATGCTAAACATGCATGAAGTTCCAAAACCAACTTGAAATCATGTTATACCATGGATATATAAGCATGAAAAACAAACCAAACATGCTCAACACACACTCAAGCATAGGCTTCCTTAAGAGGCCAAGATATGCCCTTTTCAAGGACAACAAGGAGAGGGGGTGGCCCTCTCCTTCTTGGGACTTCAAAGCATCATCTTCACCACTGAAATCCCTCAAGATTTCAGTGGTGAAGAGACCTCAACACCAAAATCCCGGAGCTAGCACAAAATGGCTCAAAATGAGGCCTTTTGAGGCCTAAGGGTGGTCAACAACCCTCAAACAACAAAACACTCTTAATAAACAATAAGGAGGGCTTAAAAATAGAACTTTTTTATGTTATACAATAATCACAAAAACAGCTCTAAGACTAGTAGAAAATCAATGCAAAAATGGGAGAAAAAGGGACTAGTTTCTCACCCTTGTAGTCCTCTTCACAAATGGTGCTCCAATGGCCTCCTTGAGCTTGAATCCGACACCAAAACTTCAAAACACACTCTTTAGAACCTCAGCTCCAAGAGGAAGGTGAAACACTAGGTGTTTGTGTGCAATAGTGAGACACAAAACACCTAGTATGCAAAATGAGAGGGAAAGAGAGATAGGTGAGTGTATCTAACCCTAACCCTAGAAAACCAGAGCTCTCCTCTGTATTTTCCTCTCTCTAAAATGTCTAAAGCCTCTCCTTCTTGCCTTAGAGAGAGTTCCTCTCTATATGCCTCTTGTAAAGCTTACAAGACAAGCTTTGCAAGAGGGAGATCCCTCCATACACGTGTATGGAGGGAAGCAAAATCAAAACAGCTGTCCTAAAATATCTACAAAAGCAGATGAACAGCAATCGGCCGGCAAAAAATGCCATCTTGGCCAAACAAAGTGCCGACCGGCACAAAAAAGTGCTGACCGGCAACAAATAGTGCCGACCGGCAAACTAAATTGCCGGTGGCAGCAAAAACCAGCCGGTGGCATCTAGCCACTGCCGGTGACGGGTGGGGATGGTCTACAAGCCCCAACCTGCCTCTCAAAGGCAAGATGCAAGTGTTTGGTGCAAAACCAGACACTAAACGGTCGAGTTCGGGGATCCTGAGGCGGGGCGCGCGAGCCGAGACCTCCGGGAACTCCAAACGAACACAAATATGGATAATCACCGAGTGTTCAAACGGTGACGTCCAAGTCTTGAGGACGGTCAAAAATGGGGTGTCTACAGCGAGACAAACCCATTGTGGTACTAACCACTTCCTAGGTACCCAAAGTATTCAAACCGGGTACACTCTGATACCAAGTTGTAATGCCCTCAAAATAATACATAAAAACGGACATTCTTGACATGCATAGACGTAAGAGAATAAAGAATTTTTCCCATTTATCAGAGTATTCATTACAAAAGTATTACATGTTGGCAACAAAAGAAAATGCCCTATGGGCTTACAACTTTCCAAACCAACACTTGGTTACAAAAAATGAGAGTACTAACTCATACACATTAAGCCCTCGGCTTGAATTTACATGTAATACACAAAAAGTAAACAACAAAAGAGTCTTCAACTCCCAAGACCTTCCAAGCTATGTCCTTGGAGGTGGCATGTCACCTGAACCTGAAAATGATGTCCTATATAGGGTGAGTCAGTGCCCAGTAGAGATATACTAAACCAAGTATAAGGAATAACTAAAACATTAGCATTCGATACATGGCTAACACTTATAAAACCACTTGTAACCTAATTGAGTTCCATGACAAAAGTCCATGTTTCATTTCCCTTTCCTTTACTTATCAAGTTTTCAATTCATAACATGGCTCAGAACCTGGCCAACAATTTAATGAGACTACGACTCATATTAAGGCACTTCCTTTCTAAACCAGATAACAACTCATATCAAAACACTTCCATACTTCACAATAGATAAACATATTTGCTGTATCAATGGAGTCCATCCTCTATCTCCTCCCAAATAGTATCCGGTTTAGGAGTCCATCCCCTATCTCCTCCCAAACCGTGGAGTACATCCCCTATCTCCTTCCACACAATACAATGTATATAAACACTTATCATATACAATAATCAATCAATACACATATTTGATGTATTATTCCAACCGTCATATTCAATGACGTAACACGTTCGATTAGTTTCAATTTTCCCTAATCAACATACAGTGTCTACAACAATCAAGACTATCCTCCACCGATAGCCCAAAGCAGTTATTTCTAAACAGATAATAAATGCATCAAATAGATATAATTTCAATATTCTCATAGGTGAGTGATAAATTAATCCAACTACACCATTCCATCCCATAATTCCTCAATTTCATGGATTTTAACTCAATTTCATAATCTCACATTTTCCGCAAATTAATTATACAAATTAATTTATCATAACATAATTAGAGCATTTTTCCCCCTTTCTCAATATCAACCCTAAGGTTCAATTTCACCAATTTAACAACAATAATACCATTTTCCAAGGTCTCACATACATATGGGATTTAACATTTGAAAACTCCTTTTTATAAATTACACAACAAACCCTAACTTTTCCCAAAATTACCCAACAAACCCTAACTTTTTCCAAAATTACCTAACAACACCAACTAATTGAAATGACTAAAATTTAAGTCAAAACTCATAGATTAGAGTAGGTTATCCCTACCTTGAAATGAAGAGACCAAATGAAGAAGATGATGAAAACCCAAAGTGCTCCAAATCCACAACTTTTCAGATTAAAGTGAAGCCCACGCCACCCTCTATCTTTCTTACAAAGAGATTATGGTAGAAATACTCTAGAAATAGATGAAACCCTAGAGGGAAGGTGTGTGTAGAGAGAGAGGGAGCCGGATCTAGGGTTTGAATCAAAAGAGATGGAGAAAAAGTGAAGAAGGAGAAGCTGCTGCGAACTGAAATACACCAGGCTCGCTCGAGCGAAGGAGTGGTCGCTCGAGCGACCACGCACAAAGAATCCTCGCTAGAGCCAACAATTCGAAGCTTCAGGTCTACAACCCAGAAGCACGCTCGAGCGAAGAAAAGCACGCTCGAGCGAAGAAGTCCAAAACATACAGCTCGCTCGCTCAAGCGAAGGAAAGCTCGCTCGAGCCAAGAAATACAACTCTCAGATCCAGAACCAGACGCAGACGCAAGCTCGAGCGCAAAACTTCTTGCTCGAGCCACCAGACACAAAACTCAACTCTCGCTTGAGTGAAGGAACCCTGGCTCGAGCGAAGGATCTAAAACACAGAGCTCGCTCGAGCGACAAAAGCCTCGCTCGAGCGAAGACACCAAAATTTGGGCAACAACCGTTTGTTCCCAAACGCAACCAACCTGTAACAAACCTGCTCAACACATCCTAAAACTCATATTAAAAGAATTGAAGGACGAAAACAAGATATAAACAACAACCAACACTACGGAACCTAAGTCCGGAATACTGTGCAACAAAGGGGAAAACCCGGGATCGCTATAATAATTATTTTGTAACTATATCATCTATTTACAATTTTTCCATCAATAATTGTGGGTTGTCTGTGGTGTGGGCCAATTGTAACCACGTGGTTCATATAACATGTACACCCGCGATTAAAATTATATAAAATATCGTCAAATCTGTTACAATCACGTCGATTCATATTATTTTATTTGCTAATTACGAATTAAATTTTAAATTTTATAATTTGTCTTCAAAATTAATATGTGAACTTTATTACAAATTTGTAGTTATATATATGAAAAATATTATATAAAATTAATTTGTGTTTTATATATAAAAAAAATATTATGTAAATTAATATTATATATAATGCAAATGTTTCATAATTGTAGCAAACTATTATGAAGAATATTTTCAATTAACTAGCAAACTAAAACCACCCCAAACCGTATAATTTCTTTATTTGTCAATCCTTCATTCACAATTTAATTTATAATTTTAATTTTAAACTACCCGAAACAAACATAGAATAATATACGCTTATTACTCGATTGCGCCCTCTCGAGGGAGGGACCGAAAGAATAATACAAATTAATTAACTAACACGCTAATTAAATATTACAGAATACTTAATTAATTAAATGAATTAATTAAGCTAAGAAAGCAGTAAAGTGGCCTCGGGAAGAGGGATGAATGCGTGCACGCTCGGCTCCGCTCGAAAATCCATCACCATACTCATGCTGCCTCTTTTTACACTGATTTGTGCTTTCGAAAACTTCACAAGTCCCAAGGAAGCTTCAGAATCACTCCCTGAGCATTGTGGGATGTCACCGACCAAGAGGTGAGGCCACCAGCCATGTGGAACTGGTCATCGACCATTTGTGGTAATCTCGGCAAACAATTAATGGCTGGCCGGCATTGAAGAATCCCGTTTTGCTGCAACAGAGGACAGACAGAACATGGCAATGCATTTTCAAAGCAATGTTTGCACCACCACCCTCCTTATCATTTTTGAGACTCAAAGGAGTATGGTTCTCGACCCTCGGGCCATCAATCACGCATCTCGATGCATGATGGCCAAAGGAGCCAAGTGTGCAAATCAATATGGAATGAAATGCATATAACACGTAAGGGGCCCCAACCTCTATCATGATTGATCAAGAGGCAAGGGATGCATGCTCGACGCTATGCAACCTAAACATGCGAGCATACTAGTGCAAAATGAGCATACAAGCAACAATGTTACACAAGGCAATTAGCATATAACAATATGCAAAGACAAGCATGCAAACAAGCATGTGACTTCGTTCAATCGTGTAACAACATGTGAGGCAAACATGTAATAACATGTTAAGCAACGTAAAACCAAAAGAATGCATGCCAAATGCACTACCGCTTAAGCATGCAACAACATGTTAATAGGCCAAGTATGCAACAACATGCAAGGGAAGCATGCAACAACATGCGGGAATGGTCTTAAACCAAAATGGGCAGCTCTCGAATAAGCCCAAATCAGCGGCCAAAATGCTAAGGGCATGAGGGCAAATGCACATACAAACATGCATGCTAAATGGTCCAATACTTTTAGCACAAAAGGGCAACCTTTAAGCACACTAAAAAGGAATGAAAAGCATGCAAATGTGACAACATTATATGCTCTGAAATGAAGCTAGGAGTGATGCCAAATCACATAAACAAGTCAAGCATGGCATGCTCAAGACTGAAGCCTAAGACTAGTCGAGGGACCTGAACCAAAACTACACAAAACAAAGAGCATATGGCAAATATGACCCAAAATAGTCCTAAATCATGCTAAAGTGAGCCTAAAACATACAATGACCAAAGTCAAAACATGCTAAAACAAAGGGGCAAAATCATGAGGCATGCAAGGCCAACAAAGGGGTGTTACACTACACCTAATACAGCCAAACGTGGCATGATTTAAGCAACCCAAAACAGAGTTATGACATGTCAAAATGAGCCAAAAAATCCACTTCGATGGCATCCCAATGACCTAAGCATGATGGCATACAGAATGACACATTCATGAGGCATAAAACACAAACTCTTTAAGACATTAAAGGAGTGATAAGTGTAAGTTTATAAGCATGAAATGTGGACTGAAATAACATTCTAAGTGATGCCAAATCACTGAAATGATCCACATAGAGCATGCTAGAGGATTCAATACCCAAAGCTAACAAGTTAGATTGCATGGTGGCTATACAAAACAATGCAAGCATAACCAAAACAATGAAAAACAGAGCTTAAGCATTCTACAACAAGGCTAAAAGCTTCATGGAGTTGAGCCAAAATCATGTTAAAAACACATGTTACAACGTGGTGCACGTTAAGGCCAAATCGTGGGATTATAAGACAAGTGTATGAAGCATACATGGCATGTCTAAACCAACTCAAAACAGAGGTGTATCATGGCAAAAAAAAGCCTAATACATGCTGAAATGGAGCTAAAACAAACTAAACACACATGCTACCACATAAGCCATTTATGCAAGCATTAAAGACAACAAGGAGAGGGGATGACCCACTCCATTTTAGGACCTCAAAACCACCTCTCCACCACTGAAAATCCTTTGGATTTCAATGGTAGAGAGGTCATGCAAAGACCAAAACAATGGCCAAAAGGTATGGCCTAAAACAAGGCCTTGGAGGGGGGAGACAACCCCAAACCTCAAAGTGACCTTGAACAAAGTTCTAAAGCACACAAAATTAGAACTTTATCAGTTATAGTCGAAGCTTAAAACAATAAGCATGAATAGCTAAAAGCTTGTGTAAAAATGGGGAATAAAGAAGGTAGGTTCTCACCTTTGAAGAACCTCTTCAAGAACACCACTCCAGCACCTTTCTTTGGTCAAAACCTTTCCAAAAACCCTAACAACAACCTTCTAAGGCCTCAACAACCCAAGGATGGTGTAATGCTAGGTGCTCTAGTGCAAAGTAAGACAAAACTCACTTTAGGGCACAAAATATAATCAAACAACGGAGTATAGATACAAAACTATATCTAAACTCTCTAACCTAAAGCTTCTAAGAGAAGCTAAACAAGTGGAAAATCCCTCCATACACGTGTATAGAGGGGGTGTAATGCGGATGTCAGCTGTGACAGCTGGCATAAAATATCTGCCAAAAGCAAATGGAAAGGGGTCGGTTGGAAAATATCGCCGTTTGACCAACAAAATGGCCGGCCAACCAAAAATATTGTCGACCGACCAAAATATTTGGCCGGTAGCAAGAAAATAAGGCCGGTGAGGTGTGGGTGATGGGTCGTTGAACACACCAAAATTAAATACTAAACTATACCAAATTCTATCAGAATAATGGCAAGTCCACGTATCGATCCACAGGGACTATTGTGAAATTAAACTAATTTAATTGTTAAATTCCTAAATTAATTTTGATAAAAAGATTGAATGATCATAACCTAATTTAATAACAAATAAATTAAACTAAGGAATTAAATTAAATAATAAATGAAATTGGATTTACTAAATTGGGGAAAAATCCTAGGGTAGAGAATTCACCACTAACCACATAATTAGGGTTTCCAATTGAAATTAATTATGCTATGGTTTGAACGAATTAATGCTTCACAACTACAAGCTCAAAGCATTTAACAAGAAGATCATCACATTCAATGTACGAGCACGGACCATCTCAAGTAATACGAATCGTTCACTCTAAACTAGGGTAGTGATACGACTTGTTCCTCGTAGCATGGTTCGTCCCATACCTTGAATGTGAAGGAATAGAAAACTCATGTATGGATAATATTCAACAATCACAGAAAGTCAAATATTTGAAAAGATAATGAAAATCATATATAAAGAATTTCTAAAACACCATACAATGGTTCAAACCTTTACATAATATAAAATCAAAAAAGAAAACTACATAATTACATGGCTAGGGTTTCATCAAAACCCTAGAAAAGAAGACTAGCCACTCATGGAGGAGTGGAAGGAGGTAGAAGGAGAAGGAACCACCATGGGAGACATCCTTGAAGCTTTTGTTTTTCTTCTTTTCCAAACCCTAGCCTCCCTCTTTAGGTCAAAACAACTTCAGAACCCTAATCCAGCCTTCTACTTGCCTTTTTATCCTTCAAATCTCGTCCAAACAGGTTTATAACGTCGGTTTGACTTTCCCAGAAAAAGTCAACGCACGTGCGGGAAAGTCAACTCTGCCCAAATTTTGTCTTTTTGCTCATTTTATGCTCCGACGATGTACAACCTGATTGACACTCAACACACATAAAATATACAATTTGACCAGCAAGTGAAGTTAAGAGATTCTAATTAACGGCCTTAATGATGTACATTTCGGTCTTAATCAGTGGGGATGGCCAACAAGCCATTCCCTGCCCTCAGAAGCAAAGATACAAGTGTTTGGTGCACAACCAAGCACAAAACAAATAGGTCGAGAGGTCTTAAGGCAAGGCGCGCGACCGAAACCTTCGAGAACTCAAGACGAACACGAACATGGATGATCATCGAGTGTTCAAACAGTGGTGTCCAAGTCTTAAGGATGGTCAAAAATGGAGTGTCTACAGTTGCCCCTCTTTGACAAAACTCGAAAGTCATAACAATGACGGGAGTGAATGTCAAAGCCCAGAGACGACCCATTTTTAACAAGGCCGAAGACTTTGAAAAAGCATACAAGCTAGCAAGATATGTGCTCGTAGGCAGGGGCAAGATGCAAAGAACATGCATGATACCGAACATAACTTATGATCATGTAAAGAGAGCTGTAACGAAGCAAATACATACAATAAATGCAACAGTTTAAGCAGGCGTATACAAATCTAACTACATTACATGCAGAAAGGATGTAAGAGAATTATTCAATTCTCGCTACGTCTCACGCGGAGAATACAATACCTGTGCGGTTCGTCTGGTCTTGCCAGCTTCAAATGAATCATACATCCAATATCATGTCTGTGCGGTTCGTCTGGTCGCGCCAGCTTCAAATGAACCGTACGTACAATATCGTGCCTGAAAAAGAAAGAAAACTTAATAGGTACAAGTGAAGTGTGCATAACAATGCAAGTAACGTGCGAGACAACGCAGGTGGGAGGATGCAAGACAATGAAACCTAAGGATGACGCATAACAATGCGGAATGGATGCAAAACAATGCAACCTAAGCGCAATGCATGGCAATGCGGAAGGGAGTATGACAATACGAGAAGGGCATGCGTGATAACGCAAGCTGAGTAGGACGCATAACAATGCGATTTGAAAAAAACATAACAATGCTATGAAGGCACAAACACATGTAAGTAAAGCATACGCGACAACGTATACAATGTGTGAAGGTGAGGAAAAGTATACACATGTAAGTAAAGCACGCGCGGAAACGCATGCAATGTGTAAAGCAAAGAAAAAAATGTACACATGTAAGTAAAGCACACGTGGAAACGCATGCAATGTGTAAAGCAAAACAAATATACACATGTAAGTAAAGCACGCGCAGAAACGCATGCAATATGTAAAGCAAAGAATGAAATGTACACATGTAAGTAAAGCACATGTAACAACATGTACAATCTGTAAAGTAAGGAATAAAATGTACACATGTAAGTAAAGCATGTGCACTAACGCAAGCAATGTGTATAGTAGGAATGAACACATGTAAGTAACGCATGCGTGGAAATGCATGCAATGTGTAACCTCCTGAAAATATGCATGAACACATGTAAGTAAAGCACACGCGGAAACATATGCAATGTGTACAGTAAGTGATAAGTATACACATGTAAGTAAAGCACGCGCGGAAACGCATGCAATGTGTATAGCAGGAATGAACACATGTAAGTAAAGCATGCGCGAAAACGCAAGCAATGTGTAACCTCCTGAAAATATGCATGAACACATGTAAGTAAAGCACACGCGGAAATGCATGCAATGTGTAAGGTAAGGAATAAAATGTACACATGTAAGTAAAGGATGCGCGCTAACGCAAGCAATGTTTATAGTAGGAATGAACACATGTAAGTAAAGCATGTGCGGAAACACATGCAATGTGTAACCTCCTGAAAATATGCCTGAACACATGTAAGTAAAGCACACGCGGAAATGTATGCAATGTGTACAGCAAGTGATAAGTATACACATGTAAGTAAAGCACGCGCGAAAACACATGCAATGTGTATAGCAAGAATGAACACATGTAAGTAAAGCATGCGCGAAAACGCAAGCAACGTGTAACCTCTTGAAAATATGCATGAACACATGTAAGTAAAGCACACGTGGAAACGCATGCAATGTGTGTAACAATGCGAAAAGGGGAAAAAGGGGTTAGTAAGGGTTAGTTACGTCCACATGCGGCACGCGAGTGGAGAAAAGTTAGAGTTACGTCCACACGCGGCACGCGAGTGGAGAAAAGGTTAGAGTTACGTCCACACGCGGCACGTGAGTGGAGAAAAGGTTAGATACGTCCACACGCGGCACGCTAGTGGAGAAAAGTTAGATACGTCCATACGCGGCACGTGAGTAGAGAAAAGTTAGACATCGGAACATGTTCCGAATACTCTAACCCAAAGAAAGGGAAACATAGGGACATATCCCGGTGTTCCAAAAAATAAGAAGGGGGGGACATAGGGACGTATCCCGGTGTTTCGGAGAAGGAACATGCAAAACAATGCAAGTTAGAGGGGTGCAACACAATGCACATGAAATATGCAACAATGCGAGAGATTGACATGCATGATAATGCAAATGGAAGATGCATGACAATGCGAGTTGTTCGAAATGCATGACAATGCAAACAAGGGATGCATGACAATGCACGTTATTGAAATGCATAACAATGCATTTACTGAATTGCTTGATAATGCAGAAGAGACATGCATGACAATGCATGATAAGGAAATGCATGACAATGCAAGAGAGATATACATGACAATGCATGATAAGGAAATGCATGACAGTGCATGGTGAGGAAATGCATGACAATGCATGAGAGATATGCATGACAATGCATGATAAGGAAACACATGACAATGCATGATAAGGAAATGCATGATAATGCAAATGAGGTGCACATGACAATGCGTAACAAGAAACATGCATGACAATGCAAATGAGGTGCACATGACAATGCGTGACAAGGAACATGCATGACAATGCATGCGAGGTGAGCATGACAATACGAGATAAGGAAAATGCATCACAATGCATGTAAGGTGCGCATGACGATGCGAGATAAGGAAAATGCATGACAATGCATGTAAGGTGCGCATGACAATGTGTGATAAGGAACACGCATGATAATGCATGTAAGGTGCGCATGAAAATGCGTGATAAGGAACACGCATGATAATGCATGTATGGCGTGCGCATGACAATGCGAGATAAGAAAAATGCATGACAATGCATGTAAGGTGCGCATGACGATGCGACCTAAAGAATGTGCATAATAATGCAAGTATGGCATGCGCGACAACGCGCAAAATGCGTACATAACAACGCGAGTGAAATGATGTATAACCAACACACGCTCAGAACAAAACGTTGTAATGCAACGCATGTAAAGCAATTTTCGAATTTCTTAAGAGACAAAAGGATACCAAAAAAAACGATACACCTCGTACGTATCAAGTGCCACGCACAGAAGACACGGCTCGAGGTCAACACGGAGACCGGTTAAGCTTTGAAAATGCACTTTCTTGCACTGTCTTGAGTAATGACGGTCCATAACCACATAAATGACCCAAACAAGGGTGTAGGAGATTCACCGGCCACCGGGGAAGACCACCGGCCATCCATCACGAAATAAGGTCACCGGCCAACTATTTGGCCGACCGGCTAACAATTTGGCCGACCGGCCAAAAATTGCTGTATCGGGGCAGTTTTGTCCTTTGGCCACAGGTCTTTAAATATGGGGTTCCAAACCCCATATTTTCACTTCTCACTAGCTCAAAAACCTCTCCTTTCTCTCTCTAGGTGATTTTCCAACCCTCGGTCGGAGTTTTTACAGTGTTTTAGCGCCCTTTTCGTCGTTCGATTCGCGAAAACCTCCCCGTTTCGCACGTTTTGAACTGAACAAATCTTAGTTTCGGTGTACTTTTCTCGATTTCCACCACTTGGGGTTTGTTTCCCCCGAGTTTACCTTGATCTTTGTGCCTTTTTCGGACCTCGACCTTTCTGCCCATTTTTCACCCTCTCGGGGTTGACTTTTGGGTTTGACTTTTCACATTCTTGCCCGATTTTCACACTTTCGGCCATTTTCACACTATTCTTGAGATGGCAGACGACATTCCAGGCGGTGGGGCTCCCCCGGAGTTGGACATGGACCCTGAGGCCGAGCTCCTGCCTCTTCACATTCGGCCGTTCGATCCGGCGGCATACAGGCCGGCGATACACGTGCTTCCTCCTGACAACCTCCGTTACTTCAGGAGCTATGAGCGACGCGTGCCATTGGAGCTTCTGGTGCGCGAGCCAGAGTCACATCTGTCCTATGGTGCTTCTGAGGTACACTTTTCCCTGTTTCATT
Source organism: Camellia sinensis (assembly GCF_055761805.1). NCBI lineage: Eukaryota > Viridiplantae > Streptophyta > Magnoliopsida > Ericales > Theaceae > Camellia > Camellia sinensis. The sequence goes on along the minus strand of NC_138961.1, from coordinate 37,942,551 downwards.
TTCTGCAATGTGGAACACATAACTGTAATAGCGATTCTGTTCTTTAACTGCTTAACTCAGACACACTAATACATCGCATGCTATAGTTCACTGCGAGCACACCTGCACCCGATACCTGTTTGAATCTGAACACGTGTACACCCGCTGTATTTTCTACTGAACCACTCAAACACACTGACACATCACATGCTGTAGTTCACTGCGAGCACACCTGCACCCGATATCTGTTTGAATCTGAACACACGCACACACGCTGCATCCTCAACTGAACCACTCAAACACATTGATACATCACATGCTGTAGTTCACTGCGAGCACACCCGCACCTGATATATGTTTGAATCTGTACACGCGTACATACGCTGCATTTTCATCAATTCTAATTACATTCAACACTGTATTTGTAACACTGCTTCGCAACTGTTTGTTTTGACCACAGGGAGATTCCTATGCCTTCCGGGGGTATGGGAATGCTGCCGCCAGAGGTTGGTACATGGAGTTGCCCGACGCGGTTCGTCGTATTGTCGACCGGGCCGGCTTTGGGACTTTTTGCATGGGGCTCTCGCGCCTCACCGCGAGTAGGCCCCTCCTTGCTGCTTTGGTGGAGAGGTGGTGGGACACCACCAACTCCTTCCACCTTTTTGCCACCGGGGAGATGACGATGACTCCCTTCGACTTCTCCTTGCTCATAGGCATCGGAGTGGGGGGTGATCCGATCCCCTTTGATACAGACATGGACGAGTGGGACGCCGCTCAGATGTACCTGCTCGGCGATCGATCACCTTTTGCCCGGCCAGGGTTTGTGAGGTATTCATGGTTCGAGGACCATTTTCGGATCTAGGCACCTACTTCCCGGGTGGAGGAGGAGCAGCACGTTCGCCGTTTTATCATGTTTCTGCTAGGGACCACACTTTTCACCGACTGGGCGAACACCGTCGCCCTCTATTTGCTGAGCGTGCTTGTGGACGTGGCGCGGATCCGCCTTTATGACTGGGGTGGCGCCAGCTTGGCCACTCTCTATGGTTATATGAGCTCATCGTCCTGCCGCAGTGGACAGTTGCTTGGAGGCTATTGGCGAGCCTGGGAGGTACACATTTCCTACCTGTCTTTTCAATTCTACCTTTCATTATCTGTACACCATACACACTGCGCACACGCAATCTGTTCTACACTGACTGTACATTGCACACACTGCACAACACACCGCACACATTGCATAATACACTGCTCACTGTTCTATGATTTCTGTTTTTATCTGTATACTGCTTTATCTGATAAGCCTACTCATGTCTGCTCTGTTTCGTTCTGTAGTTGTGGGTGTATGCCTACTTTTCGAGGCTTGGCCCAGTGCCAGACGAGGAGATGCCCCCCATGGTCCCATTTTTCCACCGTTTTGACGTGAGATGCGAGCGGAGGCTGTGGGAGCCCTTCATGTTCTTTCGCCGCTACTTTGACACCATCACCGCAGCTGAGGTATGTCAAACATTTCAGTTTATTGTCTTCCTTTGCAATGTACCTTAAATAACAGATAACAAACTGTATTTACTGCTATTTGCAGATCACCTAATAGCTGTGGGCCTCGTTGCCCATCGCAGTTTGGGAGCGGTATGCCGGCGCTCAGGAGACTGCCCGATTCAGAGTCTTGTTAGAGGGCCCGGTTTGCCATGCCTGGTACTTTGGGGAGCGCTTCTTGCGGTAGACCTTGGGCGTGCCAGAGCAGCCGGTTCCAGCACCTCCTCCTACCCATGCGAGGGACACTGAGAGATATACCTTAGCAGAGATGATGAGTTACACCATCGGCTGGAGCCATGAGTGCTTTGTAGACGAGGGCTACTATGCGGAGTTCGTCCAGACCTATATCATGCGGCCTCTGACCAGTGTCGGCCGAGTTGAGAGAGAGAGACCAGCGGCGCCAGCTGCGAGAGCAGGAGCATCGCGGGCACCTAAGGCCCGAGGTAGGAGTGGGCCCTAGAGAGGGCATGGAGCTGGGTGGCCCGAGCTGCCTACTATGATGACATGCCGAGGGCAAGGTGGGGAGACTTACCAGATCCCCATCGCTCCCCCTTCGCCTGATCACGAGCTAGTCGGATTCTACGGCTTGCCTTCGGTATGCACTACTGCATTTTGTATCTTGTACAGTCATTTCATTTCATTTCTCTTGATGTTCCACAAAATACAGATGTTTCTAACACTCTTGCAGACTTCTGCTGAGTACACTCGCCAGTCTTTGGAGTTGACTGCTTCCGTGATGGGGATGCTACAGCGGAGCCTCGACCTGTTGGCTATTTACAGTATCCCGGTAAGCTCTTTAACCACAATCTCAAACTGTGCATAATCTGTTTCACACATAATCTGATGCATTGCACTGTTAACATGGCACTTGATACGCGGCCCTCACGGCTTTGATACACTGTAACCCACGGATTTATTGACAGCATTGCTCACGGCATTCATATACTGCACTGAGTCACTGTATTCTGTACTAACACACTGCTCACAGCATTCATACCCTGTACTTATACACTGCATTCTGTTCTGATACACTGCTCACAGCATTCATACACTGTACTCATACACTGCTGTAGACGTGCCCGCGTGGGCCTCACTACAGTTCGGACTCGATTTGTGTCACGGTTCTTAATCTGAACCAAAGAGTCCAAATCTGGCAAATCGTTTTGAGAAACAGATTTTTGAAAAGAAGTGCCAAACATGGCCTGCTTTTCCAGATACAGAGTCGCCACCTAAATATTTTATTTTTGAGGGAATCTAGGAAACCCTGACTCGGTGCCAAAGGCCACGTGTCCGTCATCACCAAAGTTGCCTCGGCTCGGGAGCTTGGGTACAATTGGGGAAGGTCAGCTATGAGCACTCCCTCTCGCCCGATCCGAAGATCGGCCTCTACTAACCGTGATATCCGTTTTTGAAAACGTTTATGTGTTCTTATTCCATTTATTAGCCTAGAATTACTATGTTATGCACGCATCAAACAAATATAGACTAGATTGCCTAATTTGGGAATAAGCGTTGCATATCCGTTTGTTTTTGGAAAATGTTTTGGAATTTGCTACTCGCAAGTAGGCTAAAATACGGATTTCAACGAGTTTTTCCAACTCAGACAATCCAACTTTCACCCACAGGCATTCAAGCAGTTTATATCACATAAGCAGCTAGCCTCATGGTAATCATGCTATCATGGCAACACTCACACACATGCGGTATGCTAATGCAAAAGGACTTACAGAGTACTCCAAGCCAAAACAGAAACTAGTTAGTAATCATATGCATGATCCTAGTTCATGTTAAGATGGCTAATGTAACACATGCAGAATGTCACTAGAGTAGGCTCGGCTAGTCTATAAATGACATGTGAAAATGCACAAGTAGCATGTATTCAAGTTAGATTTGAAATACTTATGCAGTTAGTATGATGCGCCGAGCCTGGTGCATGCAATACTGATGAATGATGCACGCATGCATAGCATAAGGTATGCTAAAGTAAACATGTCCTAATACTAACCATCAAAAGTAGGTAAGTAAAAGGGAGAAAGAAGTGGGGGTTGGAAGACATGCACACACGCACCCACACTTATTACAAATTCACCCTCGCTCGGAGGGACCAAAAGAATAATACAAATTAATTAACCTACAAGCTACTTAATTATTACAGACCAATTAATTAATTAACAAATTAACTAATCTAATGAAAGCAGTAAACGGCCTCGGGAAGAGGGCCCAATGCAATGCGCGCTCGGCTCCGCTCGGAAAGTCACTGCCATGCACAAGTTTGCCTCTGCTTTGACTGTTCTGCTTCTCTGAAAATTGCACAACTTCCAAGGTTGCTTCTCTGAGTGTTGTGGGACACTACCGGCTGAGTGAGATCATCACCGGCCATTTAGAATGTTCATCGGCTAAATATTATGCTCTCGGCCAAACCTGTTTTGCCGGTCGGCACCCAACACTGCCGGCCGGCCAATTCTTCCTGTTGAAACCTATTTGATAGCAGTAGAGGGCAGACAAGGCATGGCAATGTATTTCAAGCAAATGTATGCACCAACCACACTCCCTATCATGCAAGGGACTCAAGGGAGCATGGCCCTCGACTCTCGGACCACCAATCGCGCATTTCAATGTGTGATGGCCCAAAAGCCAAGTGTGCAACTTCAATATGGAATGAAATGCACAAAACAAACAATGGGCCCCAACCTCCATCATAATCAATTCAAGAGGCAAGAGATGCATGCTAATGTAATGCAACCAAGGCATGTGAGCTAAGTGTGCAACATGAGCATGTGAACAAACTATGTAAACATGCAAGCATTGAAGTTATGCAAACTAAGAAGTATGCAAGATGGATGAGCATGCAACGACATGTGGGAATGGTCTTAAACCAAAATTGGCAGCTCTCAAATAGGCCCAAATCAGTGGCCAAATGCCATGGAAATGAGGGACAAAACACATACAAGCTTGCATGCACACAAGGTTCAACACTTAGGCACCAAAGAGCAACTTTTAAGCACACTTAAAAGAGAATAAACATGGATACATGGCATGCATAGAAAGCTCTGAAATCATGTTATAGAAGGTGCAAAACCAAGTAAACAAGACAAGCCAAGCATGCAACAATGGTCTAAAACTCAAGGCAAGCCAAGGGGGATTACATGGTAGCTATACAAAACAAAGCATGGATGACCCGAATGACCCGAAACAGATCTCAAGCACACTAAAACATGCACAAAAGCTTCACAAAGCTAAGCCAAAACAAGTGAGCATGGTAGTCTAAATGCTAGGCACATGTTAAGGCAATTCATGGCATTACAAGACAAGTATGCAAAGCAAGCATGGTGTGTCTAAACCAATTAAAAACAGTGCTATATCATGGCAAAATAAGCACAAATAACACTTAAGACATGGCCAACATGAACTTCAAAATGGTGCTCACACATGAGGCTAAAATGGCATTTTTTGAAGACAACAAGGAGAGGGGATGGCCCTCTCCTTCTTAGGACCTTAAACCACCATCCTCACCACTGAAATCCCTCAAGATTTCAGTGGTGAGAAGGCCCAAACAAGGTGGTCCCGAAACTCACCAAAAATAGCACAAAATGGGGCTAAACAAGGCCTAAGAGGGGGTAAACGACCCCAAACACAAAAGTGACCTTAATGAAGTATCTTAAACACAAAAAAACAGAACTTTTTTATGTTATACACGAAGCTCAAAACAGCAAGTAAGATAGGCTAAAAGTGTGTGCGCAAAAACGGAGAATAAAGAGGGAAAATTGGTTACCTTTGTAGCCAAAAGGGGACAGCAGCCCCTTGGTCCCAAAAAACAGTCCCTTAGCCTCTGAAAATGGCCTCCAAGCTCCTTAGGTTGATGATGGAGGTGTTAGGCCAAGAGTTGTAGTTCAAATGGCCAAAAACTAGACCCTTTTGGACCCTCTAACCCACCCAAATGTAGAGAGAGAGAGAGATATAGAGAGGGAGTGATATATATATCATATATATCTGATTTTTCTAACCCTCTAAAGGGGAGGAGAGGCTCTCTTTTTATAGAGAAACCAAGGGGGCAAAGCTTCTCTTAGAAGCTTTGACCAAAAAGGCCAAGCTTCTCTTAGAAGCTTGGAGCAAAAGGGCCAAGCTTCTTGGAGAAGCTAGGCAAAGGGGTCAAAAGATTCAAGCTTCTTGGAGAAGCTAAAAAAAAGGGTCAACCTTCTTAGAGAAGCTAAACAAAGGGTCAAGCTTCTTGGAGAAGCTAAAAAGGGTCAAAAGGTTCAAGCTTCTTGGAGAAGCTAAAAAAGGGTCAAGCTTCTTAGAGAAGCTAAAAAAAAGGGTCAAGCTTCTTGGAGAACCTAAAAAGGGTCAAAAGGTTCAAGCTTCTTGGAGAAGCTAAAAAAAGGGTTAAGCTTCTTGGAGAAGCCAAAAAGGTCAAGCTTCTTGGAGAAGCTAAAAAGGTTCAAGCTTCCTCAAGAAGCTAAAAAAAGGTTCAAAAGGGTCAAGCTCCCCCAAGAAAAGGTTTCGGCCAGGAAAAGTGGCCGATTAATCAGAAACAGTGGCTGGCCGACCAAACATAATGCCGACCGACCATCAATAGTGCCGACCGGCCATCACCAATGGCCGGTGGCAAGGAAACAAGGCCGGTGGCCTCAAGCCATGGCCGGTGAGGTGTGGGGATGGCCTACAAGCTACTTTCCACCCTCAGAAGCAAAACAACAAGTGTTTGGTGCAAAACCAGACACAAAACAGTCGAGTCGAGAGATCCTGAGGCAGGACGCGTAGCCGAGACCTCCGGGAACTCAAGACGAACACGAACAAGGATGATCACCGAGTGTTCAAACGATGACATCCAAGTCTTGAGGTTGGTCAAAAATGGGGTGTCTACAACTGCATTATGTTCTGATACACAGCTCACAGCATTTATATACTGTACTCATACACTGCATTCTGTATTCATACTCTGTTTTACGTAGCATAACCGATGTATTTACCATTTGTCCTTTTCAGCCCATAATCCAGATACTGGCTGCAGGGGGTGCTCCAGCAGGACCATCCGTGTTTGCCAAGGAGGAGGGAGAGCAGGGCGAGGGACCATAGTACCCCCTCGTACCAAAGCGGGGCGCAGTCATGTTGGGAGCAGCTCGCGGGCACCGATTCTAGATGATGATGAGTCCGAGACAGAGACAGAGGCAGAGTCGTCTGAGGATGAGACTGGAGATGGCTCGGGCTCGGGCTTAGATGGTGGGGCCAGCGACGATGCTCCTGGACCTTCGTCTAGGAAGAGGACGAGGACAGACTCTCATGGCTGAGACCAGTTGACGTTGATCTAGACTTTTGTTGCTTTTCTTTCTTTTTGCTTTATTTTCCTTTTAGCTAGTAGTTTGAGCACTTTGTATTGCCTCAGGCAGCTTTTATTTTCCTCAAAACTGTGTACTTGAAAAGATAATGGAATGAAACAAGCTTCTCGTTTGAAAAAGAGTTATATTTGCACATTTTATTCATCGCATCGCATCACTTTACACAACAATGTAGATGAGATTGAACTTTTGTCTGAAAATTAAACACTTGTATCGTAATAATCGGGTGGTGAACCGACTAACAACAAAGCAACTCATACAACATACTGCCCATTCTGAACACACGGCTCATAACACATTGCTGAGTTCATTCGGCACATAGCTCATACACAGCTCATACAACGCACTACCCATTCTGAACATACAACCCATAACACAGCTCTGAGTTCATTCGGCACACAGCTCATACACACAGCTCATACAACGCACTGCTCATTTTGAACATACAACCCATAACACAACACTTGGTTTATTTGGCACACAGCTAATTTTGAACAAACAGTTCAATCCGAACAGATGAGATGCAAATATTTGGCAGAAGTTGAAACATACTCAGATGCTCCAATGTGGCAGAACAAACGTGGAGAATGGCACCGCACTCTGAGCATAAAACGATTCATTTTGAAAATCGAGAAATGAATTCTCAATCGGGTATCGAGCTTACGACTGAACACAGCGAAAAAAAAGACTCAACAACAGAAAACAAAAGGTATACAACCTAAAGACAAACACAGACACTTGAAATGACTCAAGACAAGAATCGAGACAAAAAACAAAAGACACGACACTCGGATGTGTTACAAAGGCGAGAGGCCTCTCAATTCGCGAGGGGCCAGTTTCTCCGGGTATTGTCTCCCACCCTTTCTCATTTGTGATTCTCACATCACTCTGGCACTCAATCTCTGTTTTTCTTAAAAAAGCCCTTTTCTCACTTTTTCTCAATGCACATCTCTCTATTTTTCAATCTCTCATTTTTTATATCCCTCTACTGGGTGGTTTCATGGATAAACAAAAAGTTATGGGTTCATGCCCAACACTATTAGCTCGCGGCTATCTCCTCCGGTGTCATTTAGTTGAGGCCCTGGATGAGGAAGTGGAGTAACTTGATCCACTCAAATTCGCACTTCGCACTTGGCTTGATACCTCGTTGCTTGGAGGATGCTGAGAGCTTTCGGCCCTTTGTTGTTAGCTTTAGCTGTGAGCTTTTCTGGTGAATACGGTGCCTTTTCCGGCAAGTATGGTGCCCTTTCTGGCAAATGCATGGATAACGGGGAAAAGACAGGAAGCCTGACTCAACTGTGCCCCTAGTTCATCATTTTGACCATTTTTTGTTTTGGCTTTTCTACTAAAACAATTTTGATCAATATAAAAGTTTAATTAACATGCTTGTTCAATTTTCTGATTTGAAATCATGCAAGTCAGGTTATAAGCACTGAAAATTGTTCTCTTTTTGTGTCCAAGAAATGGTCCTGTTTTTTTTGGAAAAATTGGAATAATTTTCGAGAAAATTAGTCAACCTCAATAAAAATTCTCAAAAACTGTTTTTACAAACGGCCACTGCTCAACGAGCACAGAACCTACTCTTGAGATGCACAACCTCGGACCCAAAACAATGGAAAATTGCCCCTTGTTTGAACGGCACTGTATGGCAATGGAAAATTGCCCCTTGTTTGAATAGCACCGCAGCACACTGAATGGCAACGAAAAGTTGTCCCTTGTTTGAATAGTACCGCAGCACAACGTACCCGGTTCTCAAGGTGACGATCGCAACCGAACTCTCGGATATAGAGAAGGCATAGATGATCAAAACCATTACATGGACACACTCGATTTGGGAGTGTTTGTGGCTGGACTTTAGAACGAAGTTGCCTACGTATCCCAAACATGGGAATCAAGCCTTACGTAGTTCGGGTTAAGGGACACTCGGGTATTAACCTCTCCTTTTACGCTCTAACTTTTTCCAAGGCCGCCCTTCTGGGTTTTCAACCTTGCGAGCTTTGTTCTTCTTTTCTTTTCAATTCTTTTCATTTCTTTTCTTTTTTTCCTTTTTCATCTTTTCTTTTTATTTTCTTCATTTTTCTTTTTGCTTGCTCTAACTTTTGCCTAGGTCGCCCTTCCGGGTTTTCGGACCAGCGAGCCTCTTAAGGGTAAAAGTGTAGCTTTGTCCATGTCAAATGGTTTTAAGATCTCAAAGCCATCTGAATCCAAGAGAGTGGCTGTTGTTTGCTGATGATGTCGGAGTCCATCCAATGGGGGCTGAATTTGCCCCTAGTGTTGTGGATAGGAACTCGGTTGTTCTCCGGCAGTACTTTCTTCTTTCCTCCCTTCTGGGATTTGGCATTCTTGCCGATCTTCGTCTTGGACTCTTCGAGTGCATTATCTGATGTCTTTTGCCCCTTGTTCGAGGGGTTCTTCTGATCTAGCTTTGCGAGCTTCTTTTGACGACATCTGATTTTCTTGATCTGACTTCCCTGCTCGTAGTTCGAGGGCTGCTTCGAATCTGGCCACATGGGCTTCACATTGTAGTTGGTCGTTGAACATTCTGAATTCAAGTTCAAGGTTTGAAAGTGAGGGTTCGAGTCTCGGGGCTGAGAGCGATCCTAAGCTGCACAATCTCAAGAGCAATTCCACACAGGTCTTCGTAGGACCACGCAAAACATTTTTTTGAAATCTTTTAAGAAAGCGACAAGTCGCTTGTGCTGAAGAAAGTGCGGAACCAATCTGGATCAAGCCAGGATCCTTCTCAGTACTCACGTTAACAAACATGATCTCATTCATCAAGGGCTTAGCATGCTTTTCTTTCTCTCAAGTGATCAAATTTTTCCAAATCCCGAGGAGTTCCTTCTTCTTTGTTTTCACCATAGTGTTCAAAAAAAGTTTTGAAAAACTTAGGTCAATGCAATGACTTCAAGGTACAGAAGAGCAGGTGAAAAGCACTGTCGTTTCATTCAAATCTTCTGGCACAACTAATTCAACTGATTCAAGGCAGAAATAAACACAAAACACGAAAACCATTGCTGTTTCATTCAGATCTTCTGGTGTAACTGGCTCTCTGGCAGAAACAGACTCAAAAGAGTGTAAAAGACAAATACCAAAACAAGCAAGTGATGTCCGAGGTAACACCCCCGAAATCACCCGACCCTAACAAAACAAGACTGACTCGATACAACAAGACAGACCTTAATCAAAAAGACTGACTCAAAACAACGAGACAGACTTGAAATAAAACCACAGAACTGACTCAACACCCGAGTCAGAAACTACAAAAACTAGAATTCGCAAACGCTCAAAACAGTGCGTGCCATATGCCACCTCTGAAGTAAACCGAGTGCCGCCCGCAGGTGGGCCAACCTCTGATCACATACTTGTATTATCTTCGAAGTCCACAAACTCAGTAGTGACGGACTTTGTTGAGCTAGGTGGGAGGATGACCTCATCATCGATCAAGTATTGCACTTCGTGGTGAAGACGAAGGCAATTATCGTGGTGTGACTAGCCTGTTGATGGTACGCATAGTACTGGGTAGCATCATGTGAGAAAGGCAGATTACTCAGGAGAGGCTGAGGCTCAAGAGGTTTGAGATGACCTTTTTCAGTAAGGATTCGAAGAGCCTTGGACAAAGGCATGTAGAGGGCATGAAAAACCCTACGCCCTCGGGGCAGATACTTCGAAGTCTGTGGACCTTTGCTGGACGCACTAGCAAAAGGATCAACAGGTGCTGTCTTGGCTCGCGGATCTTTTCCAGGTGCAGGATTAGGGTTAGGAGGAATGGTTCTGGTACGACGGTCCTTATCTTGATTTTTTCCTTTGGCTTGAACTGCTCTCGGTCTGAGTGGGGAAAGTATCATCCACAGTTTTTACAGCAACAGCGAGCACCTGCTGTTTATTCAGTCTCGCAGCTTTCAATGCCTCAACAGCCCTCAGAAGTTGTTCATAAGGATCGGCGTCCACCTTCATCTTGTTCTTTCCACTAGCCCCAGCTTGGTGGGAGGTTTGGGTTGTTGCTTCAGTGCGAAGCCTCGCTGTCGTTGATACGTCATTGTCGGAGTTTGAGACAGTTTCAGGTTGGCTGAGCTCAATTACAATTCTCTCCAGTAGCGGGGGCTCCTGCGGCATGAAGTTCTCAGCATACGATATGGTTGGTGGCGAAGCCGACATTCCATAGGCGAGGTCAGCCACAGACCTTTGGAGGTCGCCAATCATTCCCATTAACTCAAACGTGGTGGCTTCACGAGCTTGAAACAACTGGGGTTCCCAGATCGGGCACGCGGCGGGCGACCTGGGCGGGTTTGGTACCTCAACATCGGCCTCACCCTGCAAGATGATCCCTTAGTCCAATGCGGCTGCCATAACCACAATTACCTCTAAATTTTGTGTCATCCTAAGTCTGTTGAACTGAACGGAGATGATGTAATCGGTGACTGACGGAGCAGGTGAACCGGTAAGCCTTGACTGGTTTTGCCTTAACAAAGGAGAAGGCTGGCTGCTTCAAATTGAATCTGTAAACTGAAAGAGAAAGTAGGCAACATCTCAGCCCAATTTTACTAGAACAGACATAAGTATAGCTGAATAACTGTATTCGACCACTGATCACTGTTCTCCAAAATTACTGCCCTCAATCTGAATCTGATACCCGCAGATATAACTGATTCTCAAAACACTGATGCTTGCAGGCTTGATGCCCAGACTTGCAAACTGATATGTGTATTCCTTGTAGAGGTCAACTTCAAAAAGCACATAACAAGCAAGTAAGAGCCAAAACACCCCTATATTGGGGTAGGGTTTCCCTGTCCTATTGTCAGGAGCTAGGGTTTCACTACGCACATAGTGGTTTCAAACAACCTATAATCGGGTAAGCAACCTGTCCTAGTTTGGAATGGTCACTATGGATTCCGAATATGCACTAGGTCGAATGGTCAAAAGGGTGCCCCAGTAAAAACTGGGATTTGTGTTCCCATCGTGACAAAGCCCGTAACCAGTCAGCCTTATGGCACACTTCTCAAAGCGAGCCTCCGACAAATCGTTTAGGAATAGCAGATGGCAAACACGGTGTCCTAGGCACACCAATGCAAATGCAATGCAAAGAAACACATAAGTGTAATAAAAACAAGATATCATGAGTTCGAGTCAAGTTCTCCTAATCCCCAGCAGAGTCGCCAGAAACTGTGGACGCGAGCGAGGGCCTTATGCTACCACAGTTCAGACTCATTTGTCATGGTTCTTAATTTGACCTTGCAAAGTGCAATGCAAGACTGATAAATCACCAAAGAGTCCAAATCTGGAAAATCGTTTTTGGAAAACAGATTTTTAAGAAAGAAGTGCCAACCATGGACTGCTTTGCCAGATACAGAGTCGCCACCTAAATATTTATTTTGGGAGAATTTAGGAAACCCTAACTCGTTGCCTAAGGCCACGTGTTCGTCATCACCAAAGTTGCCTCGGCTTGGGAACTTGGGTACGATTGGGGAAGGTCATCTATGAGCCCCCCCTCTCGCCCGATCCGCAGATCGGCCTGTACTAAGCATGATATTTTGTTTTGAAAACATATGTGTTCTTATTCCGGTTAATTAGCTAATCTTTACTATGTGATGCGCACGGCAAACAAGTATAGACTAGATCGCCTAATTTGGAACAAAGCATCGTATATCCGTTTTGTTTTAGAAAATGGTTTGAAGTTTGCTACTCGCAAGTAGGCTAAAATGCGGATTTCGATGAATTATTCCAATTCAAGCAATCCAACCTTCACCCACAGGCATTCAGGCAGTTATATCACATAAGCAATTAGCCTCATGGTAAGCATGCTTTCATTTTAACACTCACATACATGCAAGATGCTAAAGCATAAACACTCACAGTGTACTCCGAGCCAAATCAAAGAACGTGTTAGTAATCAAATGTATGATCCAAGTCCATGTTAAGATGGCTAATGCATCGCAGGCAAAATGCAACTAGAATAGGCTCGGCTAATCTAAAATGGCATATGAGATGCGACAATTCGACACATGTATTCAACTTGGAACTCAAATACAATGCAGTTAGTATGATGCGCCGAGCCCGGTGCATGCAATACAGATGAATGATGCAAACATGCATAGCATAAGGATGCTAATTGAAACATGCCCTAGAACTAACCATCATAAGCGGCTAAGTAAAAAGGAGAAAGAAGTGGGGGTTGGAAGACATGCATCACACACACGCACACTTATTACATGATTGCACCCTCTCGAGGGAGGGATCGAAAGAATAATACAAATTAATTAACTAACAAGCTAATTAAATATTACACAATACTTAATTAATTAAATGAATTAATTAAGCTAAGAAAGCAGTAAAGCGGCCTCGGGAAGAGGGATGAATGCGTGCACGCTCGGCTCCGCTCGAAAATCCATCACCATACTCATGCTGCCTCTTTTTACATTGATTTGTGCTTTCGAAAACTTCACAAGTCCCAAGGAAGCTTCAGAATCACTCCCTGAGCATTGTGGGATGTCACCGACCAAGAGATGAGGCCACCAGCCATGTGGAACTGGTCATCGACCATTTGTGGTAATCTTGGCTAACAATTAATGGCTGGCCGGCATTGAAGATGGCCGACCGACCATTTCTTCTTGCAGAATCTTGTTTTGCTGCAGCAGAGGACAGACAGAACATGGCAATGCATTTTCAAAGCAATGTTTGCACCACCACCCTCCTTATCATTTTTGAGACTCAAAGGAGTATGGTTCTCGACCCTCGGGCCATCAATCACGCATCTCGATGCATGATGGCCAAAGGAGCCAAGTGTGCAAATCAATATGGAATGAAATGCATATAACACGTAAGGGGCCCCAACCTCTATCATGATTGATCAAGAGGCAAGGGATGCATGCTCGACGCTATGCAACCTAAACATGCGAGCATACTAGTGCAAAATGAGCATACAAGCAACAATGTTACACAAGGAAATTAGCATATAACAATATGCAAAGACAAGCATGCAAACAAGCATGTGACTTCGTTCAATCATGTAACAACATGTGAGGCAAACATGTAACAACATGTTAAGCAACGTAAAACCAAAAGAATGCATGCCAAATGCACTACCGCTTAAGCATGCAACAACATGTTAATAGGCCAAGTATGCAACAACATGCAAGGCAAGCATGCAACAACATGCGGGAATGGTCTTAAACCAAAATGGGCAGCTCTCGAATAAGCCCAAATCAGCGGCCAAAATGCTAAGGGCATGAGGGCAAATGCACATACAAACATGCATGCTAAATGGTCCAATACTTTAAGCACAAAAGGGCAACCTTTAAGCACACTTAAAAGGAATGAAAAGCCTGCAAATGTGACAACATTACATGCTCTGAAATGAAGCTAGGAGTGATGCCAAATCACATAAACAAGTCAAGCATGGCATGCTCAAGACTGAAGCCTACGACTAGTCGAGGGACTTGAACCAAAACTACACAAAACAAAGAGCATATGGCAAGTATGACCCAAAACAGTCCTAAATCATGCTAAAGTGAGCCTAAAACATGCAATGACCAAAGGCAAAACAAGATAAAACAAAGGGGCAAAATCATGAGGCATGCAAGGCCATCAAAGAGGTGTTACACTACACCTAATATAACCAAACAAGGCATGATTTAAGTAACCCAAAACAGAGTTATGACATGTCAAAATGAGCCAAAAAACCCACTTAGATGGCATCCCAATGACCTAAGCATGATGGCATACACAATGACACAATGACACAATAACACAAACTCTTTAAGACATTAAAGGAGTGATAAGTGTAAGTTTATAAGCATGAAATATGGACTGAAATAACATTCTAAGTGATGCCAAACCACTGAAATGATCCACATAGAGCATGCTAGAGGATTCAATACCCAAAGCTAACAAGTTAGATTGCATGGTGGCTATACAAAACAATGCAAGCATAACCAAAACAATGAAAAAAAGAGTTTAAGCATGCTACAACAAGGCTAAAAGTTTCATGGAGTTGAGCCAAAATCATGCTAAAAACACATGTTACAACATGATGCACGTTAAGGCCAAATCATGGGATTATAAGACAAGCGTATGAAGCATACATGGCATGTCTAAACCATCTCAAAACAGAGGTGTATCATGGCAAAACAAAGCCTAATATATGCTGAAATGGAGCAAAAACAAGCTAAACACACATGCTACCACATAAGCCATTTATTCAAGCATTAAAGACAACAAAGAGAGGGGATGACCCTCTCCTTTTTAGGACCTCAAAACCACCTCTCCACCACTGAAAATCGTCTGGATTTTAGTGGTAGAGAGGTCATGCGAAGACCAAAACAATGGCCAAAAGGTACGGCCTAAAACAAGGCCTAACAAGGCCTTGGAGGGGGGAGACAAGCCCAAACCTCAAAGTGACCTTAAACAAAGTTCTAAAGAACACAAAATCAGAACTTTTATCAATTATAGTCGAAGCTTAAAACAATAAGCAAGAATAGCTAAAAGCTTGTGCAAAAATGGGGAATAAAGAAGGTAGGTTCTCACCTTTGAAGAACCTCTTCAAGAACACCACTCTAGCACCTTTCTTTAGTCAAAACCAGTCCAAGAACCCTAACAACAACCTTCTAAGGCCTCAACAACCCAAAGATGGTGTAATGCTAGGTGCTCTAGTGCAAAAGTAAGACAAAACTCACTATATTGCTTGTGTTGAGAAGATTGAGTGAGATTTTGGTTAAATCTACTCTACTCTACTCAAACTTGCATTTTCCATACATGATTAGATGTTGAAAGATGGGTCTGATTAATGACAAGAACATTTGAAAAAGAGCTATTACAACACAGAGTGGTCGTCCACCCAGATGTTCTAGATGAAGTTTTGTTCTTGGTGGTCGTCCGCCCGGACGTCCTCCCAAATGTCCGGTCAAGTCCCGATCGTCAAGGATGACTGCCGCGGTTGCCAGGTATACTGCTGGTTTGACAACCGGAGTGAAGCAAAGCTGAATCACCCACCGGTCATCCGCCCAATGTCCTCTCGAATGTCCACTCGGATGTCCCTGCAGAGAAGCAAAAGTTTGCTGAAAATTGGCCTGATTGGTTAATCGCCTAGTCGTTCGATCGGCCAACCGACCGATCGACCACCCCCTCAGTTGGCTGCTCTTCTTTTGCTCCAGCTTTGAGCTGCTGTTGTTACGTTGCTGCTTTGGGCTGTTTTGCTGTCTTTTTTGGGCTGATTTGCTGTTATTTTTGGGTTGATATATCAGATGTTTAAGCTTCATTTTGAACTCCCAAAAAAAAAAAAAAAAAAAAACACAAAAACAAAATTAGAGCATCAAATAATCAATTAATCTAAGATGATTTAAGGAACTTATATTAGGCAAGATTGAATTTCATTTTGATCTTCAAAAATAACATTATGATAGGATAGATTAATATGAATAATTTGAGATATGTGAATCAAATTAATTCTTTCAAATAATCAAAAACATAATAAAAAAAAAAACAAACTATCAAAATCAAATATGTTTAACAAAATACATAAGAATATGAGAGTGTACTAAATTTTTGTATTTTTTTTATTTATATTTTTGGTAATTAGTGAATTTTTTAAAGATTTTTTTTACAAATATAATACTTTTTAAGTATATTTATGTTAGGTGTATCTAAAAATTTTAAAAAATTGCTTAGAATATTAGAAAAAATTTAGTGGAAAAAAATGAAAAAAAAAAATTCAATTTTCTAAAAAGTGAATTCTGAAAATTTAAACCAAACAAATTAAAGTTGTTGTTAGAGTATTAAATAATTTCTTCTTAAGTGTTCATCAATTTTAATACTTCTTTTAAAGTCTGAAGATTGGTATTTAAACTCATTAAATTGGATCAGAATTATTTTTTAAAGTTTTTCTTAGATGTGTTGGATTTGGAAATGTTTCTTCCTGCTCGCCCTAGCGTGATTATTAAAATATATTATGTACATGTAAAATTTTACTATAAATACGTCTTATCATATGTATTCTTAACTTATATTATACTTTTAAGTTATACAAATTTCTTTTTCAGTTATGATTAATTTTTTTTCTTTAGTTGTGATCCTATTTTAGTTATGACTCATAAGATCTTTGGTTATATCTCATGTATTATTTGGTTATGACTTTTTTTTTTTTTTTTTTTTTTTTTTTTTTTTTTTTTTTTTTTTTAGTTATGACTTTAAAGTATGAAGTTATGTTATTTTTTTTTAGTTATAAGGTGCATACGATACATACCCTTTAAATTTTTCTCGTATGTACATATATACATATTAATATGTGTATATATATAATTTACTAAATTTTACTTTTTTTAAATAAAAAATATACTAAAAATGAAAAATGTATTTATCTAAGTTAATATTTAAGATGTAATGACTAAATATTAAGGTGTAATTTTAATTAGCTCGATTTTGATTTTAAATTTTTGACTTTATCTCAATTTGGTCAAATGGATTGCAACTCTTAATATTTTTTAATAAAAAATATGTACATAAATGTGATGTGTCTCAAAATTATGAGACACAGTAAGTTAACCTCAACTAATTTAGTGATAATTTTTCTTAAAAAACACTAATAATATTATCAATTCGATCAAATTGACGTAAAATCTAAAATTAAGGATCAAAATCAAATCAATTAAAAATGTAAAAATCAAAATAAAACAAAAGATAAAATATAAGGACATCGGCCTAATTTACCCAAAAAATTATCATTTTTCAGTTTTATAATAGTTATAATTGTTTATATGAGTTTGTTGGGCAAGTTGGAGTTTGCACTAGCAAGATTTTAAGGCTAGCTTGGGAGGGATTTTGGGTTTGTTTGATTTGTATCTCATGATATAATTTAAATTTTTTTTTTTGGTTATTCATATTCGTATCACTGCTACAGCAGCTGGCCTCTTTGCTATAAAAATTACTTTTCTGACCAGGCATGGAGCTAGCTACTATCAAAGCTTTGTTGTTGCTTTCTTTCTTTATTTTTTGTTCCTGGTTGAATTAGTGGAAAGAAGAAGAAGACTTTAGCGACTATGACAGAAACTATTGCTGCGCGTTTTATAGCCTTTGTGGTAAAAAGGTTGCGAGATGTACTCATTAAAAAATAGAATTGCCCCCTTGGTTTGGTTTGGTCGGTGAGTTATTATTGTCTTGTGACCGAATTGATATTACAGACTCCACACAAAATGCAATGATCTAGAAACCCCCATCTCCACCTTCTGATTGGGCCCCATCAACCATCATCCCCCTTTTTTTGGATTATATTATCAAAATACCAAACATGCCCACAAATCCCATTACATAGATATATAATACATTTTCTAAGAAATTCATTAAGCAACCCTAACGTTGAGTCTGTGCCTCAACTTCCTTTCGAACTCCAGACAACGGCGTTCTTCAGATGCCACTAGCTCAGGTGCAAACCTTGACAAGCTAGTAAATGCGGCCTCAAACTCGGCCACTGATGTATTCAGCTGCTTGAGCTGACAGAACTGATCCCTCAACTTCTCCCTGACAACAGGAGACAAAAACTTCCCCTGAAAGGCATCAACGAAAGCCTCCCAAGTCCCTCCAATACGACCTCGCACAAACTTCCACCACTGACCCGCGTCTCCGTTCAGTTGGAAGGACGCCAAGGTCACCTTCAAAGCCTCGTCTTCGATACAAAGCATCTCAAACGTTATCGTCATCTGCTCAAGGCACTCATCAGCCTTAAGTGGCTCCTTGGGATCCCCTAGAAAATCGTCCGGGTTAGACCGGAAAAACTCCCTCTTCAGAAAAGAAGGCCCTGCCTCAGTAACATGGGCCTGGACTTGATTCTTAGCTCTGAGAATGTTCATGGATTCCCTCAATACTCCTGCCATCTCGCGGGCTAAGGCGCCCATGGCCTGCGGATCTACTGGCTCGGCCACATTGGCCTGACCAACACACTCCTGCTGCACCGGAATCTCATCCGGTATAGGCATCTCCTGCCTCCTAGGCCTACCTCGCCTACCACCATGTCCTCGTCCTGACATCCTAATAAAGGTAACGAAGACATTAGCACATTCACAAATGTGCTGAAGCTATAACACTTACGTCTTAATGCAATGGACAACCGTAATTCACTCCACGTAAGCACATAATCACATAAGCACTTACGAATCTCATTTCCGGATAATGATAGTCCCAAGGCATTGCTAGAGTTCCAGTTAGAAATGGCAGTGATCAAGTGCCTTTCCAACAAGACTCCCAGAAACCCAAGGATCTAATCAACGTCCTAGAAACTAAATTCCATACCCATATAGTCACATAAACATGTTGTCAAATAAACACATAACATTACGTCTAAGTCTCTAACAAGCGAGACAAACCCACTGTGGTACTAACCACTTCCCACGTACCCAAAGTATTCAAACCCGGTACGCTCTAATTCCAACTTGTAATGCCCTCAAAAATAAACCCATTATCATACATTCATGATACAAGAAAGAGATATTATATTCCCAACATCAGAGTATTCTTACAAGAGATACCAAGTTGTAACGCCCTCAAAATAATGACATTAAACCCATCAAATAAGACATTCATTGACATATGAAATAACCACATTCTTCTATTCATCAGAGTTTCATTACAAAAATATTACATGTTAACAACAAAAGCAAAATACCCTACAGGCTTACAGCTTTCCAAGTTAACACCTGGTTACAACAAAAGAGTGCTAACTCATCTACACATTAAGCCCTCGGCTTGAATATACATGTAATACATCAAAATATAAAACGACAAAAGTATGTCCGCCTCTAGCCTCCCAAGCTATGTCCTTGGAGGTGGCATGCTACCTGCACCTGAAAATGATATTCCCATATAGGGTGAGCCACAGCCCAGTAGAAATACACTAAACCAACCATGAACAATGACTAAAAGATTAGCAATTGATAGATGGCCAACACTGATACATTCACATAAATCACATTTTATGTCATCCGACTTATGAGTCCAAGTTACTTTTCATTTTCCCCTTTTCAACATATATGCATATTAGCTCTATCATCATCTCAACAGATATGTATAACAACAATATCCCACATTCACAGATAAGCATATAAGCTATATCTATACTTCACAAAGATAAGCATATGAGCTCTATCTTCACTTCTCTAGACAAGCATATGAGCTGTATCTACGGAGTTCATCCCCTATCTTCTCCCAATACTATCCGGTTTAGAGGTACATCCCCCATCTTCCCCTAAACCGCGGAGTACATCCCCCATCTCCTCCTCTACACATAACGTATACAAACATATTGGTTCTATATATAATCACTCAATACATACAGTTAATGTATTCTATTAACCGTCAAATTTCATGACACATTCCATTGATTAGTTTCCGTTTGCCTAATCATCATGCATTGTCTACAACAATCACGACTATCCTCTACCGATAGCCCAAAGCAGTTATTTCTAAACAGAAAATAAATGCACAAATGGATATTCAATCAACATTTCAATTCGGTGTGTGATAAACAATTCAACTACACCCTTTAACCCCATGCACTCCCAATCTCAACAATTCCATTTCATTTCCTCGTTTCTCACAATTAATAATCCCAATTAATCAACCAATGTAATTAGGTCATTTTCCATAATTAACATTACAACCCTTAGGTCCCATTTTCATCAATGATTCAACAATTATTCCATTCCTCTATACCAAACATGTATCTAGGTTTATTATAAATAAAACCTCAACTTTTGTAAAATAACACAAAAGCCCCAATCTTTCACAAAATCACCAAACCAATCCCAACCTCTCAAAATACCAAAATTTAAAGACAAAATCCACAGAGAGGAGTAGGATATCCTTACCTCAAATTCGGAGCCCCAAGGGAGAAGATGACAAAACCCAACGTGCTCCAAATCCCGAAATTTTCAGATTAAAATGTAGCCCTCGACGATCAACAACTTTTTTGTAAAGGCCAAAGATGAGCAAATCACTTCTACTAGATCAAAACCTAGAGAGAAGGTAGAGTTCTAGAGTGAGAGGCTCAACAATGGTGTTTTTGGAAAAGTAGGAGAGAGAAGAGAAAGTGAAAAAGTGATTTGAAAAGTCAAAACACGGAACTTAAACCCAGTCGCCCCGCTCGAGCGTCACTCACAGACTCCCGCTCGAGCGTCAACAATCCCGCTCGAGCGGAGGATACACACTCCCAGAACTTTTACAGAACCAGGTCTTCGCTCGAGCTTCCAGATCCCCGCTCGAGCGGCACTCACACAACCCCGCTCGAGCGGCCAACTCCACGCTCGAGCGTCCAACCCTGCACAGGAAATACTGGATGGGTGCAATTCCCGCTCGAGCGCCAGAACCCCCGCTCGAGCGGACAGGTAAAAATCTGGGCAACTAGTTTTGGTTTCTAAACTCAACCAACCTGTAACAAACCTGCCCAACACATGCTACAACTCAAATATGAAGTAAAAGGATGTAAACAAGATAATAATCAACTACCAACATCCACGGACACATGTCCGGATCACTGTACAACAAGGGTAAACCCGGGATCGCTATATATTACATGTTGACAACAAAAGTAAATACCCTATAGGCTTATAACTTTCCAAGTCAACACTTGGGTTCAACAAAAATGGAGTTCTAACTCTTTACACAAAATAAGCCCTTGGTTTGATATACATGCAATACACAAATAGTCACAAAAGTAAGCCTTCAGCTTCTACAACCTCCCTAGCTACATCCTTGGGGGTGGCATATCACCTGAACCTGAAAATAATGTCCTATATAGGGTAAGCCAATGCCCAGTAGAGATATACTAAACCAAGTATGAGAAATAACTAAAACAATAGCATTTGATATATGGTTGACACTTATAAACCAACTTACAACACGTTTCAATTCAACATCAAGTACATCCATTTTTCATTTCAGTTTCCTTCACTTATACTGTTTCGATTCATAATTATGGCTCAAAACCTGGCCAAACAATGCAATGAGACTATAACACATACTTCACAATTCACATGAGAATATAACTCATATTAAAACACTTCCATATTTCAAATGATACACAGATTTGTTGTATCAGTGGAGTCCATCCCCTATCTCCTCCCAAACAGGTTTGAGAGTCCATCCCCTATCTCCTCTCAAACCATGGAGTACATCCCCTATCTCCTCCTAAAGAACATACATATACAATGTATTTAAACACTTATCATATACAATGATCAATCAATACACACATTTGCTGTATTATTCCAACCGTCATATTCAATGACATATTCAATATGATTAGTTTCAGTTTTCTCTAATCATCATACAATGTCTACAACAATCAAAACTATCCTCCACCGATGGCCTAAAGCAGTTATCTCTAAACAGATAATAAATTTATTGAACAAATAAATAATCAACAATTTCATAAGTGGGTGATAAATTAATCTAACCACACCATTCAATTACAATTCCATCCAATTTCATGTTTTCCAACCCAATTTCACATTTCCCCAAATTAATTATTCAAATTAATTATTCAACATAATTAGGGCATTTTTCCCTTTTTCCATTATCAACCCTAACTTTCAATTTTATCAATTTAACAACAATAATCCCATTTTCCAAGGTCTCACATACACATGGAGCTTAACATTTGAAAACCCCCTTTTATAAATTATACATCAAACCCTAACGTTTCCCAAAATGACTAAGCAACACCATCTAATCATAATGACCAAAATTTATCTTAGAACTCATAGAATAGAGTAGGTTATCCCTACCTCAAATTTCGGAGCTCAATAGAGAAGATGAAGAAATTCGAAGGTGCTCCAAACCCAAAGATTCAACTTTTGGTTTCCAAACACAACCAACCTGTTTCAAACCTGCCCAACACAACCCAAGACTCAAATACAAGAGTAAAGGATGGGGATGAGAATAAGACAACAACCAACACCCACGGACCCGAGCCCGAAATACAGTTTAAACAAATAAGGGAAAACCGGGATCGCTATATCAGGCTCTCTACAATAGTGTTAAAGCTATTGTGGAGAGCAAAAGCTATAAATACGTGCTCCATCAGACTCTCTATAGCAACCATTCATTTTGACTTTGCTGCAGTGTCTCACCTGATTAAGCGAGACACTGTTCATAGGTTAATTTATTTTTTATTTTATTTTCTTTCCCGCACTTCTTTCTCCCGCCAACAATAACACCATCTCTCATACCACCATTATTGTCAACACTTACCAGAGCCATCTCATAAATTTCATTCTCACCATCTTGCATGTTTATCAGGCTCTCTCTCTCTCTCTCTCTCTCTCTCTCTCTCTCACAAATTTCATTCTCACCATTTTGCATGTTCATCAGGCCCACTCTCTCTCTCTCTCTCTCTCTCTCTCAATCATGTATTAGTTGATGCCGATGTGAAGTAGAACTGAAATGAAGCGAAACTGGGCCAAAATGCCATAGCCGATCGTCCCCCCGATGTCCGAAATGAAATCTAGCCAAGTCACAAAACCCATGGCCGGGTGATTCTACTACTCTAGTGCACTGGTTTGAAAAAGATAAAAGAATAAAAAATAATATTTTAATGAAATAGAATTTTAGAATTGAGAGTTTTATGGAGTGTGTATATAATACTAGCTAAAATATAAAAGTAGATTTTAGATTATAATTTGACTCAAAATTTGCTAAGACTTATGCAGATGCTGTAATTTAGGGTTCATTTGACAATGACTTTTTTAGTTGGCTTTTTAATTTTTTTTGACTTTTTTAGCCTAAGACTTTTAATTGTTTGATTTTTTTGCTTGACTTTTTACTTGTGAACGCCAAATTTTTTTTGTTTGACTTTTTAATTTTTTTTAATTATTATTATTATTATTATTATTATTATTATTATTATTATTATTATTATTATTATTATTGTCTATATATAATTGTTTAGCCAAATAAGAAAACCAAACCGGGGCTTGCTCTTTTATCTTTTTGACCATTTTGATCACCAAACAAAACTGCATGATTCTCGTTCATTTGAATGTTGCAGCCTTTTCTTTTACAGTTGTCAATACACATGGTGGCGGTTGGAAAATCTTTTTTTCTTTTTGACCATTTTGATCGCCAAACAAAAGGCCTATTTGGTAGGGCTTATAAGCTGATTATTTCAGCTTTTAACTTAATTTAAGTTAAAATAGTGTGTTTAGTACAACTTAAGTTACCAACTTATAGCTTAAACTAAGCTATTTTTAAACTTATATCAAAAGTTGGTGATGGGGTGCTTAAGGATTTCGACTTAAGCGCGCAGCTAGGATTGGGGGGTTAAATGACTTAAATGTCCCTCCCAAACTTCAATATTTACGAAACTGGCATTATATATACCCGTTATCTCTGTTTCCCTAAACACACTCTCACTTCTCACAGTCTTCTCTCCTCTTCTCCTCTCATCTCTAGCAACCGAGAAGAACAGTCGTCCGCTTCTTGATCACAGCAGATCGGTGCTTGTAGAACATCGTCTACCTCTCCAAGAACAGTCGTCCCCTGTTTTTCGTTCATTTGCATCGAAAAGGTAACATTTCATGACTATGATATATGCAAATACATATATATATATATATATGTATATGGACATCGATTAGGGTTGACTTCATGATATATATATATATATATATATATAAGATTTCTCTCTCTAATTACTATGAAATGTTCCTCTTCTTCACTCTGTGATTAGGGTTGAAAACGCCTCTCTCTTCTTCACTCTTTGATTACGGTTGAAAACCCACATTTTACTGTGATTTGTTATTTATTTATTTAATCCTTAGATGTTTTTCAATTTTAAATGCATAAATTTGGTTCCATATGACGGACCGAGCTCTTATAATTGTTTTCTCTCTGTATATGTTGTGCAAAATCTACTTTACAAAATCAAATTTCAAAGAAAAAAGATCCAAAAATGACAATTTTTTAAAACTACACTAACCTTTGAATCATGTTAGTTTAATTGGTTGTTCAGCTCTGGTTGACTTTGTGGACTGCAAGGAATATATTTGTGGGTTAATGCTAAAAATTATTTGCCATACATGGTCATTAGTTTTTCTGTATGATACATACATGTATTTACGCTTGTAGTGTTATTCACTAAAAATGCGGAAACAGTTATGTTTGTGCCTAGAAGGGGGGTGAATAGGCCAAACTCTTAAACAAATTAGCAATTAAAATTTACCAAGTGGATTGATCTATTTAATTAGCCAGTTCTAATTATTCACATGATGCTTTTTGTTGCCCATGTTATTATCCAATGCATTGGCCAACCAAGTAGGCCTAACAGCACAACCCTTAAGAAGCCTCAAGGAGTGATAAATGCGAAAGTGTAACAACACTAAATGCACTGAACTTAAGTAAGAAATGATGCCAAATCATTCAATCAAACACAAGTATAGCATACAAAGGTCCCAAAGCATGAAAGCTAATGAAGAGGACTACAAAGGAGGCATGCAATACATGGCACAAATGCATGAACGAATCATGGACAAAGCTGAAATAGGTCAAAACAATGACCAAAACATGCCAAGATGGAGGCTCAATGACCTAGGCAAGATGGCATACATGCTAGACCACAAACTTGGCAACAATACACAACACTCAAAGGCATTCAAAGCATGAAAGAAGTGGGAATATAAGCATGCTATAAGGTCTGAAATGTCATGATAAATGATGCCAAATCAAGTACATGATACAAATGAAGCATGTTTTGATGCTCGAAGCTTGAAGCTAGCAAGAGCACTTGTACTACAACTATGCAAAACATGAAGCATGTGATCAAGGCAACCCAAAACAGTCCTAGAACATATTAAAATGAGTCTAAAACATGCATGAAATGAAGCCAAAATGTGCTAGCATGAAGGGCATAAGGCATGGTGAATGCAAGGCAAATAAGGTGGATTACACTACACCTATTAGGACCAAGCATGGGATGACTTAACCAACAAAAATCAGAGTTATATCATGGGAAAATAACCCCAAAAACACAATGAAATGATGGCTCGCAAGCTATGGCATGAAGGCATACGCAATGGTTCATGTTAAGGCATAAAGGGGCAAACCCTCCAATGCATTGAATGAGTGATAAATGCAAGTGCATGAGCATGAAACATAGACTGAAAGCACATGATAAATGATGCCAAATCATTCAAATAGTCCAAGTAAAGGATGCTAGTAGACTTGACACACAAAGCCAACAAGCTAGAATGCACCATGGCTATACAAAGCAAGTCATGCATGGTCAAAACAACCAAAATCAGAGCTACAACATGTTAAAACATGGACAAAAGCTTCTTGAAGTTAAGCCAAAAGCATGCTAGAAGGACATGTTAAAACATGATGCATGTTAGGCTAAATCATGGAAATGCACTACAAGTGCATGGAACATGCAAGAGATGACCAAACCAAACCCGAACAGAGGTATGACATGGTAGAACATCTCTAAAAATATGCTAAAATGGACTCAACATAAGCTAGAAAGACATGCTACTTCATGAAGCATAAAAGACTAGTTTATGAAATTTACACTAGAAGTGTATAAGGCATGCAAGAGCCAACTAAACCAACCCAAAACAGATCTAAGGCATGTTAAAACAACACCAAAAATCTACTGAGATGGCTCCAAAACAAGCTAAAAAGACATGCTCAAACATGAGGCACACAAAGCTAGTTTGTAAGATTTACACTACAAGTGTATAAGGCATGCATGGAATGACCAAACCAAGTCAAAACAGATCTGAGGCATGCTGAAATAACCCCAAATACATGCTAAGAACAAGCCAACACAAGCTTAATAAACATGCTCAAACATGAGGCATTCAAGACAAGTATTGAAGACACAAGGAGAGGGGATGACCCTCTCCTTTTTGGAACCTTAAAATACCATCCCCACCACTGAAATCCGGCCAAAACAAGGTGATCCCAAAGCTTAAAAAGAAGGCACAAGAACAAGGCCAAACAAGGCCTAAGAGGGGCTAAACAATCCCAAACACAAAAGTGACCTTAAACAAAGATGTTAAGCACTAAAATATAGAATGTTTTGCAGTAGGAAGTTAAGCTCAAAGTAGCATGCAAATAGGTTCAAAAGCTTAAGCAAAAATGGGGGTTTTAAGGGTTAGAAACTCACCCATGAAGGCCACCTTTAAAGCTACAACTCCAGCTGGTTTTTCAAGCTCAAACCAACCCAAGAACACCAAAACCAGCCCCTAAGCACCTCAGCAACAAAAGGATGGTGTTTGAGTGTGTGTTAAAGTAAGACAAAACGGCACTTTAAGGCACAAAAAAAGAGTAAACAAGGAAGAATAGATACAAAGGTATATCTATCTCTCAAGCCTCAATTTTCTAAAGCTAGAGAAGGGAGGAGGTGGTTCTCTCTTATAGGGAACCAAAAGCTAAAGCTTCTAGGAGAAGCTAAGGTTCAAGGCCATCCCTCCATACACGTGTATGGAGGATGGCTCTGGTGCCCTCTAGCTGTGCTAACTGGAGGAAAATATCTCCAAAAAGGTGCCAAAAAGCAGCCGATCACTTAAAGTGGTCGGCCAGGTACTTAAAATGGTTGGCTGATCACTTTAAGCATTCTCCCAGAACAACAACTGGTCGGCCATGGTGGGAGAAGGTCCAGAGCATGAGAACAAGCAAATGGTGTGGTGGCCGACCACTTTTGATGGTCCAAAGATTAGGGAGACCAGTTATCAGACCAGAAAATTGGCTAGCAGGAGGAAAAGTGGTCTCCAAGGGGAAATACTGGTCTCCCACCCTCGTACCACCTTCCAAACAAGGAAAACAAGGTTTGTACCGAAAACAAACCAAAACGGATGCAAGACGAGAGACTGGGAGGCAAAGCGCGCAGCCGAAAGCCTCAAAAACTAGTCTACCAGCATCAAAAGTGGTCTCCCGGACCACAGTGTTCCTCTAGGTAGAGGCAACAAGGTGTGGTTAAAAAACCATGCTAAACGGAGAACGTTAAGCGGTTCTGAGACAAGGCACGCGACCGAAGGCTCCAAAAATCGAAAACTAGTCTCCAAATGGGAAAAGTGGCCTACGATCAGAAAAAGTGGTCTACGACCACAAGGAGGTGGTCTACAAGACCTCTCCCTTCCTCCGAGAAGAGAAAACAAGATTCGGTCCATAAACCGAGCCAAAGCACACAGAGTTCAGAGGCCCAGAGGCAAGGCTGTCAGCCAAAACTCTAAAACCGCGAATTGGGCACAACATGCGCAATCACTGAGCGCTCAATCAATGACGTCTAAGTCTTAAGGTTAGTCAATAATGGGGTGTCTACAGTTGCCCCTCTTTGACAGAACTCGAAAGTCATAAGTGACGGGAGTGAATGTCAAAGCCCAGAGACGAACCATTTTTGACAAGGCTGAAGACTTAGACAAACAGGCAAGATAATAAAGAGATGCGCCCGTGGGCAGGGGCAAAATGCAAAAGACAATGCACAAACCCGAACATAACATGTGATCATGCAAAGAAAGCTGTAATGAAGCAGTTATACACAATAAATGCAACAGTTTAAGCAAGCGAATACAAATCAAACTACATTACATGCATAAAGGATGTAAGAGAATTATACAATTCTCGTTACGTCTTACGCGGAGAACATATAATACCGTTCGGTTCGTCTGGTCGCGCCAGCTTCAAATGAACCGTACATACAATATCGTGCCTGCAAAAGAAAGAAACTCAACAGGTACAATATCATTAGAAACATGCATAGCAATGCAAGTGACAAGTGCGTGACAACGCAAGTGAAGGGGTGCATGACAATGCAACCTAAGTGTGACACATAACAATGCGGAAGAGGTGCATAACAATGCAACCTATGTGTGACGCATAACAATACGGAAGGGATGCATGACAATGCAACCTAAGTGCGACACATAACAATACGGAAGGGGTGCATAACAATGCAACCTAAGTGTGACGCATAGCAATGTGGAAAGGGTGCATAACAATGCAACCTAAGTGTAACGCATAACAATACGGAAAAGGGATGCATGACAATGTAACCTAAGTGTGACGCATAACAATGTGGAAAGGGATGCATGACATTGCAACCTAAGTGTAACACATAACATTGCGGAAAATGGATGCATAACAATGCGGAAGGGGTACATAACAATGCAACGTAAGTGTGACGCATAACAATGCAATAAGGGATGCAAGACAATGCAACCTAAGTGTGACGCATAACAATGTGGAAGGGATGTATGACAATGCAACCTAAGTGTGACACGTAACAATGCGGAAGGGGTGTATAACAATGCAACCTAAGTGTGACGCATAACAATGCGGAAGGGGTGCATAACAATGCAACCTAAGTGTGACGCATAACAATGCGGTAAGGGATGCAAGACAATGCAACCTAAGTGTGACGCATAACAATGCGGTAAGGGATGCAAGACAATGCAACCTAAGTGTGACGCATAACAATGAGGAAAAGGGATGCATAACAATGCAACCTAAGTGTGGCACATAACAATGCGGAAGGGCTGCATAACAATGCAACCTAAGTGTGACGCATAACAATGCGGTGCAATGAATTAACAGGTGCAAGAAAGGTGCGCAAGATAGCGGAATAAAATGCATGCACAATGCAAGTAAAGTGCACAAAACTGTGTGATGCGCTAGACAGCGCGAGTGCACAAGACAGTGCGATGCGCTAAATAGTGCGAATGCACAAGATAGTGCGATGCGCTAGATAGCCTGATGCGCTAAACAGCGTGAGTGCACAAGACAATGAGATGCGCTAAACAGTGCGAGTGCACAAGACAGCGCGATGCGCTAAACAGCGCGAGTGCACAAGACAGTGCGAATGCACTAAACAACGTGAGTGCACAAGACAGTGTGATGTGCTAAGCAGCGCGAGTGCACAAGAGAATGAGATGTGCTAAGCAGCGCGAGTGCACAAGACAGTGAGATGTGCATGACAATGCGATGAAATGCATGCACAACGCAAGTGAGGTGCACAAAACAGTGCGAGTGATAAAAGAACAGTAGATGCAGAGGGAGACGCACCCCAACCACTCTGGAATCAAGAGAGGGGGAAAAACGAATCCCAAAACAACGAATTAGGAGCGTTCTCAATGCAGCCTGAGACAAATTCCAAACACGCTGAAGTCGTGTGAGGAAGGGGGACACTCAAATCACGCTGAAATCGTGAGAGGAAGTCCGAAAACAAACCGCCCAAGTGCGTGCAGAATGCAACCTGAGATAAATTCCAAACACGCTGAAATCGTGTGAGGAAAAAGGACACTCAAACCACGCTGAAATCATGAGAGGAGGTCCAAAAACAACCCGCCTAGGTGTGTGCACGACACAACCTGAGATAAATTCAAAACACACTGAAATCGTGTGAGGAAAAGGGACACTCAAACCACGCTAAAATCGTGAGAGGAGGTCCAAAAACAACCCGCCCAGGTGTGTGCACGACACAACCTGACATAAATTCCAAACACGCTGAAATCGTGTGAGGAAAAGGGACACTCAAACCATGCTGAAATCATGAGGTGGTCCAAAAACAACCCGCCCATGTTTGTGCATGACACAACCTGAGATAAATTCCCAACACGCTGAAATCGTGTGAGGAAAAGGGACACTAAAACCACGATGAAATCGTGAGAGGAGGTCCAAAAATAACCCGCCCAGGTGTGTGTGTAGACGTCCCTGAACGTCCGAGGAGGGAATCCCGTTTTGTTCATTTGGGCTCACTACAGTTCGGACTCAAATGACACGGTTCTTAATCTGATCTCGCAATAGTGCAATGCGAGATTGATAAATCATCAAAGAGTCCAAATCTGGCAAATCATTTTTGAAAATTGATTTTTGTAAAGAAGTGCCAAACATTGACTGCTTTGCCAGATATAGAGTTGCAACCTAAATGTTTTATTTTTGGAAAATTTAGGAAACCCTGACTCGTTGCCTAAGGCCATATGTTCGTCATCACCAAAGTTGCCTCGGCTCGGGAACTTGGGTACGATTGGGGAAGGTCAGTTATGAGTAGCCCCGCTCGCCCGATCCGAAGATCGGCCTGTACTAAGCATGATAGTTTGTTTTGAAAACATTTGTGTTCTTATTCCGGTTAATTAGCTAATCTTTACTATGTGATGCGCACGACAAACAAGTATAGACTAGATCGCCTAATTTGGAACAAAGCATCGCATATCCGTTTTGTTTGGAAATGGTTTGAAATTTGCTACTCGCAAGTAGGATAAGACACGGATTTCAATGAATTATTTTAATTCAAGTAATCCAACCTTCACCCATGGGCATTCAGGCAGTTATATCACATAAGCACATAGCCTCATGGTAAGCATGCTATCATGGCAAAACTCACATACATGCAAGATGCTAAAGCATAAATACTCACAGTGTACTCTGAGCCAAAACAAGAAACTAGTTAGTAATCATGCATGATCCTAGTTCATGTTAAGATGGCTAATGCAACACATGCAAAATGCAACTAAGATGGGCTCGGCTACCCAAAGAATGGCATGTGAAATGCGACAACTCGATACACGTATTCAAGTTGGAATTTAAACACAATGCAGTTAGCATGATGCGCCGAGCCCGGTGCATGCAAAACAGATGAATGATGCAAACATGCGAGCATAAGTATGCTAATTGAAACATGTGCTAGACTAACCCTCAAAAGCTAGTAAATAAAAGGGAGAAAGACGTGGGGTTGAAAGACATTCACACACGCACGAACACCTATTACAAATTCGCTCTCTCGACCGAGGGGCCAAAAGAATAATACAAACCAAATAAATAATTAACTACTCTAGCTAATTAAATATTACAAAACCCTAAATTAATTAACAAATTAGTTACAAAGGGAGGCCGCTACAGCCCCGCCACGGAATGCTTGGATGATGTATGCTTGATTCGCCTTGCTCGGAAACCCGTCGCCATGCCACTGTTGCCTCTGTTAGCACTGTTCTGCACCTCTGAGAACTGTGAAAATACTTGTGATGCCTTTGGAACACTCCCATAGCACCATGGGATGTCACCGGCCATAATTCAAGTCCACCGGCCATTGAAATACAGTTATCGACCAAAAGTGGAACCACCAGCTAGACTTTTGTAGTCGGTCGGCAATGAAAGTTGCCGACCGGCCATTTCTTTCTACAGAACACTGGTTTTGCTGTAGCAGAGGACAGACAGTGCATGGCAAGGTATTTTCAAGGCAATGTGTGCATAGCCACTCTCCCTATCATGCAATGAACTCAAGGGAGCTTGGCTCTCGGTCCTCGAGCCACTAATTACGCATTTCGATGCATGATGGCCAAAGGTGCCAAGTTTGCAAATCAATGTAAAATGAATGCAACGAAAACAAATGAATTCTACACACTCTATCATGTTGGGATCAAGAGTGTCGGCGACTGAGGATTGAGGCGTATTTCGTCACTTTAAGTACGAATACACATCATACCTCATGTTTGGTTTGACACCCCAAACCAAACACAATGCGATGCATGTATGCAATATGGCTCAAATATGCAAAATGGTTCAAGTATGCAATATGGGGCTAAGTCAGCAAAGCATGCCAAATGCGATGCAACCTAAACATGCAAACGTAAAATGTGCTAAGCATGAAAGATACAATGCAATGCGACCTAACATGCAAGCTAAGCTAATGTAACAAGAACATGCAAATAGGATATAATGCAAGCATGCAAATGATGTAACAAGATGCAACATGCCAAACATGCAACCATGTACAAGGGTGGGCTTAAACCGAAATACGAGGCCTCAGCCATGCCCCAAAACAGTGGCCAATAATGATGTAACAAAAGCACGAATCACACATGCAAGCATGCATGCACCAAGGTGTATCACTTAAGGCATAAAAGAGGCAATTCCAAGCATACTTAAAAGAGACAAAGATGGGCATTTTACAAACATGCTGAGCTCTGAAATCATGCTAAATGGAATTCCAAATCCAAACACACAAGTGAAACATAGCATGCAAAGGGGCCCAAAGCTCGAGACCAACCAAAGGGTTCAAACCATAGCCATACCAACCAAGCCTTAAAGAGTCAAAATGACTTAAATCAGTCGTAGGGCAGACCAAAACAAGACTAGAACATGTATGGAACATGGCCAAAACATGCTAAGAAATAGGCACCAAAACAAGGCATTCAAGACTACAAAGAGAGCACTCCATTACAACTATCACAACCAAGCATGGCATGGACTTTTCAATAAAAAACAGAGTTATAATATACCAAAAGGAGCCCCGAAACCCATTGATATGGCAGTTTGAAGACTTAAACAAAGAGGCATGCACAATGACTCATTTTTGAGGCACAAAAGAACAACTCTTCAAAGCATTGAGAGGATGGTAAATGCAAGCATACAAGCACGGAGTATGGAGTGAAATAGCATGATAAGTGATTCCAAATCACTAAAATGGTCCAAGTAAAGCATGCCAAAGACTCACACACCCAAGGCCAACTAGCTAGATTACATGGTAGCTATGTAAAACAATAAAGCATGACCAAAAAGGCCAAAATCAGAGCTTAAGCATGTCATAACAAGGCCAAAAGCTTCAAGGAATCAAGCCAAAATATGTAAGTATGATAGTCCAAATGCTAGACACATGTTTAAGGCAAACAAAGGGATTACAAGGCATGTATATGATGCATGTAAGGGACCATTAAACCAACTCAAAACAGAGGTCTAAGATGGAAAAATAACACCAAATACCCACTGAAATGATTCTAGAAACAACTAAACATGCATGCTCCCATATTAAGCCAATAGTAAAAACAAATGAGACAAAAGGGGAGAGGGGTGTCCCTCCCCTATACATGACCTCAAAACCACTTCTCCACCACTGAAAATCCTCTGGATTTCAGTGGTGAGAAGGTCGAAATAAAGGGGTCCCAAAGCTCAAAGAGAAAGGCACAAAAAGAGGCCAAACAAGGCCTAAGAGGGGGTGGACAACACTAAACACAAAAGAGACCTTAATGAAACATCTTAAACATGAAAAATCATAACTTTTATCAATTATACACAAAGTTCAAAACAGCATGCAAGATAGGTTAAAAGCTTGTACAAAAATGGGGAATATAAAGCAATAATGCTCACCCTTGAAGAACACTTCAAGAACACCAACCCCAGCCCCTTCCTCTGATCAAAACCAACCTAAAAACTCTGAAACCAGTCCCTCAACACCTCAGTAACCGAAGTATGGTGTAACACTAGGTGCCTTAGTGCAAAAATAGGAACAAAAACACACTTTTGAACACTAATACACACACAATCTAGAGAGAGGGGGAGATATAGAGAGAGAGTGGTATGTGTGATATATATCTCTGATATATATCTCTGGTTTTTGCTCAGCCTCACTAAAGGAGAAGGGAGGCCCTCTTTTATAGAACAAAAAGGGCCTAAGCTTGTTGGAGAAGCTAAGACAAAGGGGTCAAGCTTCCTTAAGAAGCTAGAACAAAGGTTCAAGCTTCTAGGGGAAGCTAAGGCAAAGGTCCAAGCTTCTTGGGGAAGCTAAGGCAAAGGGTTCAAGATTCCTCAAGAAGCTAGAGCAAAATGGTGCAAAGGGTGCAAATCCTCTATACACGTGTATGGAGGACAGGTATGTGTGCTCCAGCTGTCACAGCTGGCATGCAAAATGCCTGAAAAAGGCAACAAAGAAGTCCCGACTAGGAAATATGGCCGATTGACCAAACAAACGGCTGGCTGACTAAAAACAATGCTGACCGGCCTCACCAATGACCGGTAGCAACAAAACAGGGCTGGTGGCCTCAAGCCAAGGCCGGTGATGTGTGGGGATGACCAACAAGCCATTCTCTGCCCTCAGAAGCTAAAACAAACAACTTCTTGGTCCACAACCAAGCACAGAACATGCAAGTTAAGAGATCCAAAGGCAAGGCGCGTGGCCGAGACCTTCGGGAGCTCAAAACGAACACAAACATGGATGATCATCGAGTGCTCAAACGATGACGTCCGAGACTTGAGGACGGTCAAAAATGGGGTGTCCATAGTGTGCACGACACAACCTGAGATAAATTCCAAACACGTTGAAATCGTGTGAGGAAAAGGGACACTCAAACCACGCTGAAATCGCGAGAGAAGGTCCAAAAAAAAATCGAACAAGTGCGTGCACAATGCAACCTGAGATTAATTCCAAACACGCTGAAATCGTGTGAGGAAAAAGGACACTCAAACCACGCTGAAATCGCGAGAGGAGGTCCAAAAAAAAACCGCACAAGTACATGCACAATGCAACCTAAGATTAATTCCAAACATACTAAAATCGTGTGAGGAAAAGAGACGCTCTAACCACGCTGAAATCGTGAGAGGAGGTCCAAAAATAACCTGCCTAGGTGTGTGCACGACACAACCTGAGATAAATTCCATACACGTTGAAATCGTGTGAGGAAAAGGGACACTCAAACCACGCTGAAATCGTGAGAGGAGGTCCAAAAACAACCCATCCAAGTGCGTGCACGACGCAACCTGAGATAAATTCCAAACACGCTAAAATCGTGTTAGGAAAAGGGACACTCAAACCATGTTGAAATCATGAGAGGAGGTCCAAAAACAACCGCCCAAGCACATGCACGACGTAACCTGAGATAAATTCCAAACACGTTGAAATTGTGTGAGGAAAAGGGGCACTCAAATCACGTTGAAATCGTGAGAGGAGATCCAAAAAGAAACCACCCAAGTGCGTGCACGACGCAACCTGAGATAAATTCCAAACTTGCTGAAATCGTGTGAGGAAAAGGGACACTCAAACCACGCTGAAATCGTGAGAGGAGGTCCAAAAACAACCGCCCAAGCACGTGCACGACGCAACCTGAGATAAATTCCAAACACGCTGAAATCATGTGAGGAAAAAGGGGAGAGGGAGAAACATAGGGACATATCCCGGTGTTTCGGAATGGCTCAAGCATTGGAACATATTCCAGATGCTCTTAACCGAAAAGGAAGAAACATAGGGATGTATCCCAGTGTTTCAGAAAAAGAAATATAGGGACATATCCCCGTGTTTCAAAAAGAAGAGAAACATAGGGACATATCCCCGTGTTTCGAAAAGAAGAGAAACATAGGGACGTATCCCTGTGTTTCGGAGAGAAGAGAAACATAGGGACGTATCCCGGTGTTTCAAAATGGTACGAGCATTGGAACGTATTCCAAATTCTTCAAACCAAAGAGGGAGAAACATAGGGACGTATCCCGGTGTTTCAAAATGGTACGAGCATTGGAACGTATTCCAAATGTTCTTAACCAAAAAGGGAGAAACATAGGGACGTATTCCCGTGTTTCGAAAGAAAGAAGAAACATAGGGACATATCCCCGTATTTCAGAAAGAAAAAGAAACATAGGGACGTATCCCGGTGTTTCAAAATGGTACGAGCATTGGAACGTATTCCAAATGCTCTAAACCAAAGAAGGAGAAACATATGGACGTATCCCGGTGTTTCAAAATGGTACGAGCATTGGAACATATTCCAAATGCTCTTAACCAAAAAAGGGAGAAACATAGGGACGAATCCTGGTGTTTCGGAAAAAAAAACATAGGGACGTATCCCCGTGTTTCGAAAAAAGAAACATAGGGACATATCCCCGTGTTTCGGAAAGAGGGAGCATGCATAACAATGCAACAAGAGGAAAGGCGCACCTCTCAGTGTATCACACGTGAGAGAGGAAAAGGTAAACCTATCAGCGTATCACACGCGAGACAGGAAAGGGAAAATCTCTCAGCGTATCACACGCGAGAGAGGAAAGGGAAAACCTCTCGGCGTATCTCACGCGAGAGAGGAAAGGGAAAAGTCAAACAGAACGGGAACTTCCCTCGAATGAACGGTACATACAATACCGTGCATGAATGAGAAAGAAACTTGATAGGTAAAATGCAATACAATGCATGATGTTTAAGGAATGCAACAAACAGACAAAGCGGCACTTTGGAAAGCACCTCATGAGGTGAGTGGTGGTAAACCGCTCTGCTCCGATGGGGATCTCCCCTTTGTGTTCTTCGAACTCTTACCTTCAACTCGCAGCACAAAGGTCCTGAAATGCTGACAAGGAGCAACATCTGCTGGGGAAACCACGGATGCCATTTTCCTTCCTGATCACATTCACAACTTTCCCTATTCTTCAACGGGGTGACAGACTA
Organism: Camellia sinensis; assembly: GCF_055761805.1. Lineage (NCBI taxonomy): Eukaryota > Viridiplantae > Streptophyta > Magnoliopsida > Ericales > Theaceae > Camellia > Camellia sinensis. Next base: position 37,905,534 of record NC_138961.1, on the reverse strand, counting down.
GGTTGGTTCAGTATCCAGAATTGAAATGCACACGCTACCTCAACCTATGGGGCTTCCATATAGATTTCAAGCCGGGGATACACCCCTGGGTATTAAAACCAGACTTTAGTCTCGGAAATTCCAAACCTTTGTGTTCTAGGCATCAGCCATTTGAACTCTTGTTTCCACCAACGCAATTGATCTCCTAGGAACTCATTGCAAACACAGCCAAGATGCCTCTAGCAGGGACTAGTACTCAGGGAGAGCACTTCTGATCGTCATTCTGGCATGAAAATAGTCGACACGATATTCTATTCACTTTGAACACACAACTCGTACAACACACTGCTCATTCTGAACACACAGCTTGTAATACAGTATTCTAGTTTATTTGGCGCACAGCTCATACAACACACTGCTAATTCTGAACACATAGCTCAAAACACAATACTCGATTTATTTGGCACACAGCTCATTTTGAACACATAGCTCATTCTGAACACACAGTTCATTCTGAATATACTGGATGTAGCGACGGAACTTGCAGAGGTTGAAACAAAATCAGATGCTCCTAATTCTCTCTTTTCTTTTGCTTTGCAGCCTGGAACCTATACAGCTTCAGATAGGTCCTGGTTTTACTGTTCTCACATGACCCGGGTTAAACCCTGCAATTTTATGAAAGAACAAATACTGTTTTGCACAAATGTAGAGAATGACACAGCACCCCGAGCACAAAATGATTCATTTTTTTTTGAATTTTGAGAAATGAGAAAAAGTTTTTGACTGGGTATTTGGGCCTACGGCTGAACACAGTGCACCACGACTTAACAAAGGAAAACAAATGGTGAACAACCTAAACACATTGAGAAACACTCGAAACGACTCAAAACAAGAATCGAGATAAACAATAGACACAACACTCAGACGTGTTCTAATGGCAAGAGACCTCTTAGTCCACGTGGAGACAGTTTCTCCGGGTATTGTTTCACACCCTTTCTCATTTGTGATTCTCACATCACTCGGCCCTCAGGCTCGATTTTTTTGAAAAAGCCATTTTCTCACTTTTTCTCTCAACGCACATCTCTCTATTCTTCAATATCTCCTATTTTTTAATCCCTCCCCTGGGTGGTTAATGGAAAAACAGGAAGTTGCGGGCTCTTGCCCCTAGCATTCTGCTAGATTCTTCTTCTTCTGCTCACAGCAGTGAACTTTCCCACAGAGGGGTTGCACTACAACTGGGTATGTAGCAAATCTGCAGCTGACATCGGTTGATGATGCCTTCGGCCAGTTCGGATGTGACCAGACCTTTTCGAACGAGGGAGTGGAATATCATGTTCCTTTTCCAGTTTGTGTTTCACACTTGACTTGATACCTCACTGCTCGAAGGATGATAGAGCTTTCGGTCCCTTGTTGTTTGCTTCAGTTGTGCCCTTTTCTGGCCGGTGCAGTGCCCTTTCTGGCAAGCAGAGTGCCCTTTCTGGCTAGTGTTTTGACAATGGGGAAAAGACAGAACACCTGACTCAACTGTGCCCCTAGTTCATCATTTTGACCACTTTTTTGTTTTGGTTTTCTACTAAAACAATTTTGACCAATATGAGAGTTAGATTAACATATTTGTTCAACTTTTCTGATTCAAAATCATGCAAGTTAGGCTGTGAGCATTGAAAATTTTCCTTTTTTGGGTCCAAGAAATGGTCCAGTTTTGGAAAAGATGGAGTAATTTTCGAGAGAATTAGTCAACTTTAGTAAAAATTCTCAAAAACTGTTTTTGCAAATGGCCACTGCTCGACCCATGTAGAATTTAGTCTTAAGATGCACAACCTCAGATCCAAAACAATGGGTAATTGCCCCTCGTTGGAACGACACTGTACGACAATGGAAAATTGCCCTTTGTTTGAATAGCACCGCAGCGAACTGTATGGCAACGAAAAGTTGCCCCTTGTTTGAATAATACCGCAGCACACTGTAACCAGTTCTCATAGTGAAGATCACAACCGAACTCTTGGATACAGAAATGACAAAGATGACCTGTTCAATCTTATGGACAGGATAGTTGAATTGGAAGTGTTTATGTCTGAACTTCAGAATGAAGTTGCCTACGTACCCCAAACATGGGAATCAAGCCTTACATAGTTCAGGGTGGGTTCACTCAGGTATTAACCTCTCCTTTTGCGCTCTAACTTTTGCCAAGGGCGCCCTCTCTAGGTTTTCAACCTTGCGAGCCATGTTCTTCTTTTCTTTTTATTTCTTTTCATTTTCTTTTCTTCATTCTTTTCAAGATTTTTTCATTTTTCATTTTTTTTTTCAATCTTTTCTTTTCGTTTTCTTGCCCTAACTTTTTCCTGGGTCGCCCTTCTGGGTTTTCGGCCTAATGAGCCTCTCAAGGGTAAAAATGTAGCTTTGTCCATGTCAAATGGTTTGAGATCTTGAAGCCATTCGAATCCAGGAGAGTGGTTGTTGTTCGCTGATGATGTAAGTGTCCATCCAATAGGGGCTGAATAGCCCCAGTGTTGTGGATAGAAACTCAGTTGTCCCTCAGCAATACTTTCTTCTTTCCACCCTTCTGGGATTTGGCATTATTGCCGATCTTTGTCAGCTTCAGAAATGTCCCAATTTTTGACTCTTTGAGCACATCTGACGTTTTTTCCCCGAGTTCAAGGGTTGCTTCTGATCAAACTTTGCAAGCTTCTTTTGACGACATCTGACCTTTTTGACCTAACCCTAGTTCAAGGGCTGCTTCGAATCTGGCCACACATGCCTCACATCATGGTTGACCGTTGAACATTCTGAAATCGAGTTCAAGGTTTGAAAGTAAAAAGGGGTCGAGTCTCGTGGCTGAGAGCGATCCTAGGCTACACAATCTCAAGAGCGATTCCACATAGGTCTTCGCAGGACCGTGCAAAACATTTTTTGAAATCTTTTAAGAAAACGATTAATCGCTTGCACTAAAGACAATGCGAAACCAATCTGAATCAAGCCAGGATCCTTCTCAGTACTCATATTAACAAGTATGATCTCATTCATTTAGGGCTTAGCATGCCTCTCTTTCTCCCCGTTGATCAAATTTTGCAAAACCCAAGGAATTCCTCCCTTTTTGTTTTCACCACAGTGTTCAAAAAAAGGTTTTGAAAAACTTAAGTCAATGCAATAATTTCAACGCACAGAAGAGCAGATGGAATGCATTGTCATTTCAATCTAAACTTGTTGGCACAACAGGCTCAAAGTAGAAATAAGCACAAAACATGAAAACCACTGTTGTTTCATTCAGATCTTCTGGTGTAACCGGCTCCACGGCAGAAACAGACTCAAAAGAAAGCGAAAAGACAAATACAAAAAAAGAAGAAGTGGTATCTGAGATAACACTCCCGGAATCACCCGACTCCTATATAATAGGACTGACTCGATACAACAAGATAGACCCAACTGACTTAGTAAGAAAAGACTAACTCAAAACAATGAGATAGACTCTGAGTGATATAACAAAACTGACTCAAAACCCAAGCCAAAACGTAAAATAACCAGCATTCGCAAGCGCTCAAAATAGTGCGTGCCATACGCCACATCTAGAGTAAACTGAACACTGCCCGTAGGTGGTTCATCTCCTAATGACATACTTGTACTATCCCCCAAGTTCACTGACCCTGTGATGGCAGACTTTGCTGAGCTTGGTGGGATGATGTCCTCGTTGTCTATCAAATCCTGCACTTCGTGGCGAAGACGGAAGCAATTGTCGGTGCTATGACCGGTCTGTTGATGGTAGGCACAGTACTGGGTAGCATCATGACCAGGTGGAAGACGACCAGGGAGAGGTCAAGGCCCAAGAGGTTTGAGATGGCCTTTTTCAGCAAGGATTTGAAGCGCCTTGGACAAAGGCATATAGAGGGCATGGAAGACCCTTCGACCTTGGGGTAGATACATCGAGGTTTGTGGATTTTTTCTGGACGCACTAGCAAAGGGGTCGGCAGGTGCTGACTTGGTTTTCTGATCTTTCCCGAGTGTAGGTTTAGAGTTAAAAGGATCGTTTCTGGTACGATGACCTTTCTCCCGATTTTTCCCTTGATTCGAACTGCTCTCGTTCTGAGTGATGAAAGTGTCATCCATAGTTTTTGTAGCAACCGCGAGCACTTGTTATTTGTTTAGTCCCCCGACTTTCAAAGCCTCAACAACTCACAGGAGTTGTTCATAGGGATCAATATCTGCCTCTACCTTGTTCTTACTACTCGCCTCAGCTTGGTCAAAGGTTTGGATTGTTACACAGGTGCGAAGCCCAGTTGTTGTCGACATGTCATTGCCCAAACTTGGGATGACTTCAAGTTGGCTGAGTTCAATTACAATTCGCCCGAGGAGTGGGGGCTCTTTTGGCATGAAATTTTTAGCATGTGATATGGTCGACGGCGGAGCTGACATTCCGAAGGCTAGATTAGCCACAGATCCCTGAAGATCGCCGATCATTCCTATTAGCTCAAAAGTAGTAGGCTCATGAGTTGGAAATGATTGGGGTTCCAAGACTGGACATGCGGTAGGTGCCCCAGATGGGCGTTGCATTTCAGCGTTGGTCTCACCTTGTATGGTGATTCCCTGGTTTAACGCCGCTGTCATGACCACAATTTCTTCTAAACTCTGTGTCATCATGAGTCTGCTAAATTGAATAGAGGTGATATGATTGGGGACTAACGGATCAGATGAACCGGTGAGCCTTGACTGGCCTTTCTCTACCTTGCCTCAGTGAAGGGAAAACACTGGCTGCTCTGAACTGAATCTCTGACCTGACAAAGTCTATCAGCACAAGTCCGGTGTACTCGGGGGATATTGAAGCCTTCTGACGCTATAGTTCCACGACTACCTTGCAAAAGAAGAAAATAGATAGCATCTCAGCCTGATTTCACCAAAGCAAATACAAGCAAAAGCTGAATGATTGCACTCTCTACTGAGTTCTGCTCAAAATTCTACCTAAAATTTGATACCCTCAGGTAAAACTGATTCTGAAATACTGATGCCCGCAGCCTGATACCCAGACTTGCAGACTGATATATGCATTCCCTGTAGAGACACACTCTAACAGCAAATATCAAGTAAGTGAGAGCCAAAACACCCCTATGTTGGGGTAGGGTTTCCCTGTCCTAGTTTCATCAAGAACTAGGGTTTTACTACGCACGCAGCAGTTTCAAACAACCTACAACTGGGTAAGCAACCTGTCCTAGTTTGGAAAAGTCACTACCGATTCCGATATGCACTAGGTCGAATGGTCAAAAAGGGTGCCCCGGTAACAACCGGGGTTTGTGTTCCCATCGTGGCAGAGCCCGTAACCGGTCAACCTTATGGCATGTAGCCTCAGGCTAACCGTTCTGGAATAGTAGATGGCGAACACGGTGACTTAGGCGCACAAATGCAAATGCAATGCAAAGAAACACATAAGTGTAGTCAAAACAAGATATCATGAGTTCGAGTCAAGTTCTCTAAGTCCCCAGCAGAGTTGCCAGAAACTGTAGACACGCTCCCGGGAACTCTCCAATATCCGCGCCTGCGGGGGGTGCAGATCTCGTGTTATTCTGAGCTACTGCAGTTCGAACTCATGTCACGGTTCTGAATGTAATCTTATAATGTGCGATGTAAGACCGATAAATCACCAAAGAGTCTAAATTCGACAAATCGTTTTGGAAAACTGATTTTAATAAAGAAGTACCAAACATGGACTGCTTTGCCAGATACAAAGTTGCCACCTAGATATTTTATTTCGGGGATTTAGGAAACCCTAACTCGTGCCTAAGGCCACGTGTCTGTCATCACCAAAGTTGGCTTGGCTCGGGAACTTGGATATGAGAGGGGAAGGTCATGCAATGAGCATCCCCGCTTGCCCGATCAAAGATCGACCTGTACTAAGCATGATATTCTGTTTTTGAAAACATAGGTGCTCTTATTCCGGTTAATTAGCTAATCTTACTACGTGATGTGCACAGCATACAAGTATAGACTAGATCGCCTAATTTGGAACAAAACATTGCACATTTGTTTGTAAAAATAATTTGAAGTTTTGCTACTCGAAAGTAGGCTAAATTAGGGATTTCAACGAATTGTTCCAATTCAAGCAATCCAACCTTCACCCACATGCATTCAGGCAGTTAATCATTTAAGCAATTAGCCTCATAGCAAGCATGCTTTCATGGCAACATTAACACACATGCAATATGCTAAAGCATAAACACTCACAGTGTGCTCCGAGCCAAAACAGAGAACTAGTTAGAAATCATGCATGATCCTAGTTCATGTTAAGATGGCTAATGCAACACATGCAAAATGCAGTTAAGATAGGCTCGGCTACCTAGAATGTCATGTGAAATGCAACTTGGTACATGTATTCAAATTGGAATTGAAATACAATGCAGTTAGTATGATGCGCCAAGCCCAGTGCATGCAAAACAGATGAATTATGCACGCATGCAAGCATAAGGTATGCTAATCGAAATATGCCCTAAAACTAACCATCATAAGTAGTCAAGTAAAAGGAAGAAAGAAATGGGGGTTGGAAGACATGCATCACACACACGCACGCTTATTACGATAATACGCCCTCTCGATGGAAGGACCGAATAAAAAGCTAACTAGCTAATCTAAGCTAATTAAACTAATTATTACAAAACAAACTAATTAACTAATCTTAGTTAACTAATTATTACAAAATAAATAAGCAGCTAAACGCATTAACTACTTAAATTACAGAATGAATGCTTAATCTAGCTAAGTAAAGAAACTAAATAAAGCAGTAAAACAGGAGGTTCTCAGAGGGAGAAGACTGGATGCATGCTCGGTCGCCTCGATCGGAAATCCATCACGATGCCCCAATTTGCCTCTGTTTGCAATTGTTTCCAGAACACTGCACAAAGCTCTAGAAAGTTGAAACTCCATCATGGGAACTTGTGGGAGGGCTGCCGACCACTTGTTGAGGAAGAAGACCACCTGCCGACCACTTTCTGTGTTGAAAAACCAGAAAAAGTGGTCGGCCAGCTAGTAATACTGGTCGGCCGACCAGTTGTTGCTGCTGAATTCCAGTTTGCTGCAACAGAGAGCAAGAAAGGGCATGGCAATGTATTTGCAAGATATGTGTGCACAACCACTCTCCCTATCATTTCATGAGCTCAAGGGAGTGTAGTTCTCGACCCACGGGCCACCAATCGCGCATTTGAATGCGTGATGGCCGAGAAGTCAAATTGCGTAATTCAATATAAAATGAATGCACATGTAAACACATAAAGCCTAAAACTCTATCAAGTATGATCAAGAGTGTCGGCGACCGAGAATTGAGGCACGTTTCATCACTTCAAGTATGAAACATCCCTCGTTTCTTGTGCTCAGATTAGCACTTAATCCAAACAACAATGCAACACATAACACGGCATGCTCAATGCAAAAAACAACTTAGCATACTCAATGCAATGTGACATGATCAACTTAACGAAACTAATGACATGCGAACAATGCTAATGCATGCATGCAAAGTGCGATGCTACAAGGACAACTTAGCAACGTTAGGAACATGCATACTCAATGCAATGAAACAACTTGGCATACACAATGCAAATAACCACATGGCATGCACAATGCAATGTAAGATGGCATACTTAATGCAATGAACAATAAGCATGCGAACAACATGTAAACAAACATTCTAAATGGACTTAAACCAAAAGGGGGTAGACCTCAGTCATGCCCAAATCAGTGGCCATTGGTGATAAAATTAAGGCACAAAACACAAAGCATGCATGCACAATGCATTGGCCAACCAAGTATGCCTAAGAGCACAACCCTCAAGAAGCCTCAAGGAGTGATAAATGCAGAAGTGTAACAACACTAAATGCACTGAACTTAAGTAAGAAATGATGCCAAATCATTCAATCAAACAAAAGTATAGCATGCAAAGGTCCTAAAGCATGAAAGCTAATAAAGAGGACTACAAAGGAGGCATGCAATACATGGCACAAACGCATGAACCAATCATGGACAGAGCTGAAATAGGTCAAAAAAATGACCAAAACATGCTAAGATGGAGACTCAAAGACCTAGGCAAGATGGCATACATGCTAGGCCACAAACTAGGCAACAATGCACAACACTCAAAGGCATTCAAAGCATCAAAGAAGTGGGAATATAAGCATGCTATAAGGTCTGAAATGTCATGAAAAATGACGCCAAATCAAGTACATGATACAAATGAAGCATGCTATGATGCCCGAAGCTTGAAGCTAGCAAGAGCACTTGTACTACAACTATGCAAAACATGAAGCATGTGATCAAGGCAACCCAAAATAGTCCTAGAACATGTTAAAATGAGTCTAAAACATGCATGAAAGGAAGCCAAAATGTGCTAGCATGAAGGGCATAAGGCATGGTGAATGCAAGGCAAATAAGGTGGATTACACTACACCTATTAGGACCAAGCATGAGATGACTTAACCAATAAAAATCGGAGTTATATCAAAACACATTGAAATGATGGCTCGCAAGCTAAGGCATGAAGGCATATGCAATGGTTCATGTTAAGGCATAAAGGGGCAAACCCTTGAACGCATTGAATGAGTAATAAACGCAAGTGCATGAGCATGAAACATGGACCAAAATCACATGATAAATGATGCCAAATCATTCAAATAGTCCAAGTAAAGCATGCTAGTGGACTTGACACACAAAACAAACAAGCTAGAATGCACCATGGCTATACAAAGCAAGTCATGCATGGTAAAAACAACCAAAATCAGAGCTAAAACATGTTAGAACATGGACAAAAGCTTCTTGAAGTTAAGCCAAAAACATGCTAGAAGGACATGTTAAAACATGATGCATGTTAGACTAAATCATGGAAATGCACTACAAGTGCATGGAACATGCAAGAGATGACCAAACCAAACCCTAACAGAGGTATGACATGGTAGAACATCACTAAAAACATGCTGAAATGGACTCAACATAAGCTAGAAAGACATGTTACTTCATGAAGCATACAAGACTAGTTTACGAAATTTACACTACAAGAGCCAACTAAACCAACCCAAAACTGATCTAAGGCATGTTAAAACAACACCAAAAATCTACTGAGATGGCTCCAAAACAAGCTAAAAAGACACGCTCAAACATGAGGCACACAAAGCTAGTTTGTAAGATTTACACTACAAGTGTATAAGGCATGCATGGAATGACCAAACGAAGTCAAAACAGATCTGAGGCATCTTGAAATAACCCCAAATACATGCTAAGAACAAGCCAACACAAGCTTAATAAACATGCTCAAACATGAGGCATTCAAGACAAGTATTGAAGACACAAGGAGAGGGGATGACCCTCTCCTTTTTGGGACCTTAAAACACCATCCCCACCACTGAAATCCGGCCAAAACAAGGTGATCCCAAAGCTTAAAAAGAAGGCACAAGAACAAGACCAAACAAGGTCTGAGAGGGGGTAAACAACCCCAAACACAAAAATGACCTTAAACAAAGATCTTAGGCACCAAAATACAGAACATTTTGCAGTAGGAAGTTAAGCTCCAAACAATATGCAAATAGGTTCAAAATCTTAAGCAAAAATGCGGGTTTTAAGGGTTAGAAACTCACCCTTGAAGACCACCTTTAAAGCTGCAACTCCAACAGGTTTTTCAAGCTCAAACCAACCCATGAACACCAAAACCAGCCCCTAAGCACCTCAGCAACAAAACGATGGTGTTTGCGTGTGTGTTTGTGTGTTAAAGTAAGACAAAATGACACTTTAAGGCACAAAACAAGAGCAAACATGGAAGAATAGATACAAAAGTATATCTATCTCTCAAGCCTCAATTTTCTGAACCTAGAGGAGGGAGGAGGTGGTTCTCTCTTATAGGGAACCAAAAGCTAAAGCTTCTAGGAGAAGCTAAGGTTCAAGGCCATCCCTTGGCTCTGGTGCCCTCCAGATGTGCCAGCTGGAGGAAAATATCTCCAAAAAGGTGCCAAAAAGCAGCCGACCACTTAAAGTGGTCGGCCAGCTACTTAAAGTGGTTGGCTGACCACTTTAAGTGGTCTCCCAGAACAACAACTGGTCGGCCATGGTGGGAGAAGGTCTAGAGCATGAAAACAAGCAAATGGTGTGGTGGCCGACCACTTTTGATGGTCCAAAGATTAGGGAGACCAGTTGTCAGACCAGAAAACTAGCTGGCAGGAGAAAAAGTGGTCTCCAAGGGGAAATAATGGTCTCCCACCCTTGTACCACCATCCAAACAAGGAAAACAAGGTTCGTACCGAAAACAAACCAAAATGGATGCAAGACGATAGACCGAGAGGCAAAGCGTGCAGCCGAAAGCCTCAAAAACTAGTCTACTGGCATCAAAAGTGGTCTCTCGGACCACAGTGTTCCTTTAGGCAGAGGCAACAAGGTTTGGTTCCAAAACCACGCCAAACGGAGAACGTTAATCGGTCCGGAGACAAGGCGCGCGGCCGAAGGCTCCGAAAATCGGAAACCGGAAACTACTCTCCAAACGGGAAAAGTGGCCTACGACCACAAAAAGTGGTCTACGACCACAAAGAGATGGTCTACAAGACCTCTCCCTCCCTCTGGGAAGAAAAAACAAGATTTGGTCCCCAAACCGAGCCAAAGCACAAAGAGTTCAAAGGCCCAGGGGCAAGGCTCTCAACCAAAACTCCGAAACCTCGAAACGGGCACAAAATGCGCAATCACCAAGTGCTCAATCGATGACGTTTGAGCCTTAAGGTTAGTCAAAAATGGGGTGTCTACACATAGTTAGGATCATGCATTTTTTCTAACTCTATTATCTTTTTGGCTTGGAGTACTATGTGAGCTTTTATTTTGCTTTAACATGATTGCATGTGTGTGAATGTTGCCATGTGAAAGCATGTCCACCATGAGGTTAAATGCTTAAGTGATAAACTATTTGAATGCCTGTGGATGAAGGCTAGTTGCTTGAATTAGAATAATTTGAGTACTGTTCATATGCGATCACTTTTTCAAGTGGTACATATTCAAAACTTTTTTCAAACAAAACATGAAATCAAATGTTCCAATTTTCGCAAATTAGTCTATACTTGTGCGCATCACATAGTAAGGTTAACCTAATAATCAGAACAAGAGCATATAATGTAAATAAGAATCACATCATGATTAGTAGAGGCCGATCTTTGATCAGGTGAGCGAGGGTGCTCAATTCATGGCCTTCCCTTCTCGTACCTAAGCTCCCTAGCCAAAACAATCTTGGTGATGATGGACACATGGGTTTCCCAAATTTTTCAAAAATATTTAGGTGGCAACTCTGTATCTGGCAAAGCAGTCAATTTTCGACAATTTGATTCAAAATCGACTTTCCAAAAGATTTGTCCGATTTGGATTCTTTGATGTTTATCTATTTCACATTGCACTTGTGAGATCAGATTCAGAACCACGGGAGTCCGATACTGTAGGGCTATTCGTCTTTCGAAAGGAGAGCGAAAAGTCGAGCTACACCATGACATCATCAACTCTTTTACCAAAGCTGGCAAGCATAGTCACCAAGTGGTGATCGACATCCTTGACTCTCAGGAAATAACGGCCTTATCGACCGGTTGACTTTGCCATAATGTAGCAGTGCCGAATAGTTGGGATTCCTAGGTTAAGTCTCAACTGCTGGTTCAATTCTACTATACACATAATTATTCGGTAAAAGTTCACGTTAGGCTGGGAAGGGATTAACTGCCAATAACGTAGAACGGTCCTAAGAAGAGGATGGAGAGGGAAACGGACGCCACCCTCAGCGATTAACAGAAGAGAGAAGATAATGGTGTTCGTATCAGCCCTCTCCATATCAACTACGGTGTCTGGAACAAGTGATAGTTGGACGTCGTCTAGGATTGAAAAATGTCAATGTTGTGAGTCCCTCCTCAGAGAAGAGAGCTTTCAAATGTTTTGCCATTAAGTACGGAATAAAAACAAAATGTGTACTAAATAAGACATAGGGACTGGAATGAGCACAGAGGAAGAGAAGGGGGAACTTACAAGTTAAAGAAGAAGATGAACAGTGGGAAGTGGAATCAAAATTGCAGAAGTCTTGAAGAAGAAAGGTTGATGTGAAGAATACCAAAGGAAGGAGCGAAAAGCCTTTCAATTCAAAGCATACGGAGTGATAGTTTTCAAATCGCATTAAATGAATGTCAGATACGATGGGACGGGAAGTTGTAATGATTTCACATCGTGTCGGTTCTGATGAATAGCACTAAAAGGAGCACGTATGTCGTATTTCCAACTTTTGAGGGTTTTCTGCTCTAAACAGCTGAGTAATGTGCACTTTTTCAACCAAACATGCTGATCAGAAGGATCCAATTCGTACAGTGATCCCGATTTTCCGTCCATTGGTTGTTGTATTCTGGACTCGGTTCTGTGGATGTCTATTATTGCATATGTTTCATTTCAGTCCTTTAATTCTTTGTATTTGAGATTTGGGATGTGTTGGGCAGGTTTGTAACATGTTGGGTGTGTTTTTAAACAAATGGTTGCTGCCCAGTTTTTGGTGTCCTCGCTCGAGCGAGGCTTTTGTCGCTCAAGCGAGCTTTGTGCTTTAGTCAGTTCGCTCAAGCCAGGGTTCCTTCGCTCAAGCGTGCGTCTGCATCTAGTTTTGGACGTAAAGGTTGTGTTTCTTAGCTCGAGCGAGCTTTCCTTCGCTTGAGCGAGCGAGGACTATGTTTTGGGTTTCTTCGCTCGAGCGAGCTTTTCTTCGCTTGAGCATGCTTCTGGGTTGCAGACCTGAAGCTTCATGTTGTTGGTTCGAGCGAGGCTTTTTGCGCTTGAGTGAGGTTTCTTTGTATCTGGTCGCTCGAGCGACCACTCCTTCCCTCAAGCGAGCCTCGAATATACCAGTTCGCAGCAGTAGCTTCTTCTTCACTTTTTCACTATCTCTTTAACACAAACCCTAGATCGGCTGCTTTTCTCTCTCTATACACCTTCTCTCTAAGAATACACCTAGTTCTAGTGTGTTTCTATCCTAGTTCCTTTGTAAGAAAGGTAGAGCTTGGTGTGAGCTACGTTTTGATCCGAAAATCATTGGGTTTGGAGCATCTTGAGTTTTCTTCATCTTCTCCATTTGGTCTCTTCATTTGAGGTAGGGATACCCTACTTCTTCTTATGAGTTTTGACATAGATTTTAGTCATTTTGTATAAATGGTGGATTATGGTAATTTTGGGAAAGTTAGGGTTTGTTTTGAAATTATAAAAGGGGGTTTTCAATTTGTTGAGCTCCATGTGTATGTGAGGTCTTGAAAAATGGAATTATTGTTGTCGAATTGATAAAATTGAGCCTTAGGGCTGATATTTGAAAAAGGGAGAAAATGCCCTAATTAATGTGATAAATTAATTTGAATAATTAATTTGGGAAAATATGAAATTGAGTTGGAAATCATGCAATTGGGAAATTATGAGAATGAAGGGTGTAGTTGGATAAATAAACCACTCACCTACGAAAATATTGATATTTTATCTGTTTGATAAATTTATTATCTGTCTAGAGATAACTGCTTTGGGCTATCGGTGGAGGAAAGTCTTGATTGTTGTAGACACTGTATGTTGATTAGGGAAAACTGAAACTAATCAAATTTGTTATGTCATTGAATATGACGGTTGACGTGCCACATTGAATATTGATCATTGTATATGATGAGCTGTTTAAATACATTGCATATGTATCTTGTTTGGGAGGAGATAGGGGATGTACTCTCAAACCTGGTTGGGAGGAGATAGGGGATGGACTCCATTGATAACTAAGTTGGCCAGAGTGTCCAGGGTGAAAGTTTCGAAATCCTAATTACGTTTGCATAACGTAGATAATTGAAGTATTGGAAGTGTTTCTGATATGAGTTGTAGTCTCATTCGAATTGTGGATAATTGGAAGTATTTTTTATATGAGTTGTAGTCTCATTTAATTGTTTGGCTAGATAATGAGCCAAGTTTATAAATTTGAATTGGTTAAGTAAAGAAAGGTGGAATGAAACATGATCATATTTGTCATCGAACTGGAAAGTGTTGTAAGTTGGTTTACAAGTGTTAATCATTTATGGAATTCTAATGTTTTAGTTATTTCTCATATTTGGTTTATTATATCTCTACTGGGCTTTGGGTCACCCTTTATGGGACACCATTTTCAAGTACAGGTGATATGCCACCTCCAAGGACGTAGCTTGGGAGGCTTAGAGGCCGAAAGATCTTTTGTTGTTATCTTTTTGTATTACATGTAAATCAAGCCAAGGGCTTATTTTGTATAAAGAGTTAGAACTCTTCTTTTGATGAACCCAAGTGTTGACTTGGAAAGTTGTAAGCTCGTAGGGCATTTACTTTTGTTGTCAACATGTAATACTTTCGTACTAAATACTCTGATGAATAGAAACATGCTTTATTCTCTTATGTCTATGAATGTCATGAATGTTGGGTTTATATGCTTTATTTTGAGGGCGTTACAACTTGGTATCAGAGCGTACCGGGTTTGAATACTTTGGGTACGTGGGAAGTGGTTAGTACCACAATGTGTTTGTCTCGCTTGTTAGAGACTTAGGTGTAATGTTATATGCCTATGTGATAACATGTTTATGTGACTATATGGGTATGGGATTTAGTTTCTAGGATGTTGATTGGACCCTTGGGTTTCTGGGAGTCTTGTAGGAAAAGCACTTGATCAATGCTGTTTCTAATCGGAACTTTAGCAACGCCTCGGGATTGTCATTATCCGGAAACGAAATTTGTAAGTGCTTATGTGATTATGCGCTTATGCGCTTATGTGGAATGAATTGCTGTTGTCCAATGCACTAGGACGCGAGTGAAATAGCTTCGGCACATTTGTGAATGCGCTAATGTCTTTGTTACCTTTATTAGGATGTCAGGACGAGCACGTGGTGGTAGGCGTGGTAGGCTTAGGAGGCATGAGATGCGTATATTGGATGAAATTCCGGCGCAGCAGGAGGGTGTTAGTCAGGCCAATGTGGCCGAGCCAGCAGGTCAGCAGGCCATGGGCGCCTTAGCCCACGAGATGGCAGGACCGTTGAGGGAATCCATGGACATTCTCAGAGCTGAGAATCAAGTCCAGGCCCATGTTGCTGAGGCAGGGCCATCTTTTCTAAAGAGGGAGTTTTTTCGGTCTATTCCGGATGAGTTTCTAGGGGATCCTAAAAAGCCACTTAAGGCTGATGAGTGGCTTGAGTAGATGACGAAGACGTTTGAGAAGCTTGGCATCGAAGACGGAGGTTTGCGGGTGACCTTGGTATCCTTCCAGCTGAGGGGAGACGCGAGTCAGTGGTGGAAGTTTGTTCAGGGCCGCATTGGTGGGACTTGTCTATAGTATTTTTTTTAATGGTTGCTTATATATATATATACATATATAAATTTTATAGTTGAATGATTTTTTATTTTTTCTATTAAAAAAAAAGAATGTTAAATTTTGTTCAAATGAATCGAAATGAATGTAGAACAATAATAGGGAAATCTGCTTTTTAAAAATTATAACAGATGCTAGTGCAAAATTTTACAATAATTGTACTAGGGGTATTATGGTCAATATATTGGATGTCCCATGTTCTGTCATGTCCTATCCATACCAATCCCCTCAAACAAACATCGGATTGGATAATATTTTGTTAATCCCTCCTTATAATCCTAACTCAATCCAAACATAGGATATGGTACACAGTCCAAAGGAATTCGTAATCCTAAGACTATTAGTCATGGAAATACCAATCCAACCTAATTTAATCCGCCCAAACAAACATGCTCTTAATTTTAGCTACAATAGAAATTGTAGCCATGTTACTAATAGGACAACTTGATAAGTCACCGACAATAAAAATAAGTCGTTGATAGTTAAAAATTGTAATCATTTAAATTATATTCATATCATTAAGATAGAATGATCTAGCATGTCATTGATAATAGCATGACACGATAAGTCACTGATATGAATTGATTCATGTCACTCTATAATATTTTTGTCTGTGATTTTATGTCTATTTTTAATGAATTTAATAAACAAAAAAATAAATATTACAATGGATCATATGCGACATTGATAGAACTCCTGATTAGAGAATTACAAGCAAATTCTAAAACTCATATGTACCTAAAAGACTAAAAATAGATCATCTGGAGTGAAATTGAAAAACAACACTCTAAGACCTGTATTATAATTTTACAATTCAATTACTCGGCTAATTTGTCACAATTGCATATTACAATCACATGTTAAATCGCATCTTAAAAATATTATTTTAATAAGACATTGCAAGATTGAAATTGTATCTTCAACATGTCACGTTGGCTCCCTATGCAATGTTAGTGGATGCTTGGAGTGGTCATATCACAATGAAATCATATCTTTAACTTGCGAGTTTATATTGAAATTGCATTTTGAAAATAGGATTTCAAAAAAATGCACTAACTTGCTAAATAGTTTGAAAAGTGTAGCATTTTTTATAAATAATTTTGTTTTTTTTCCAATAGTTATAAATTAAGAGAAAAAAAAAATTGCGAATCTTTAGTTTGATAAGTAACAACTCTATCATTCACACCATAAAAAGTACTTATATAATGAAATGTGTGAACCAAATTTATTTTAAAATTAACATACATCATACAAAGTTTAAATTTACAATACAATTTAATACTTTTAGGCCATGTTTGATTCACAAGACTAATAGTGAAGGTATTAATAATCTCATCAAATTAGTATGGTATTTACTATCCATTTGGATTAGTAGGATAAATTATCCCATTGTCCATTGTTTGATTTGCATTAGATAAGAAAACATATGAATGTACGATTGCAACTATATTTATCTTCTTTTCCAATCTCACCATCCATCAATGTTCCTTTACAATCTTTATTTTATCAAAATTTCTTCATAAACGTGGTTTCGAAAAAAAATATAAATAAATAAACAAAAACAAAATACAAAATACAAAGGCCATGTTTGGTTTGTTTTTTATTTTTATTTTTTCAAATATGAACAAATTTGAAAAAAAAATATCAAAAAATATTTTTAAATTTTTAAAAATTATTTTTAGCCTTCTAAAATATAAAATTATATAAGAATAATTAGTGTTTTTAACTTTTAGTCAAGGCTAAATGTAATAACCCGACCCTCGTATGTGATTCTGATATATTTTCAGTCCCTTATTCTGCGCCTTCAAATGGGCTTGAGGCTGTTCAGTTATAACTCATTGAGTATGGATATTTCTGAAGGATCAGAATAATTGGATAAGCTATGTGCATCCGAATGAATCTGAAATAGTTCTGTTGTGCTACATATGGACCCGAGGTCATTTAGAACCTACGATATGAATGCAAAAGTTTAACGTTATTATGTGCTCTCTGTAATATTCTTATTTTGCTATACGCGAGACAACTGTGTTAATCTGTGACTAAGTCATAAGAAATTATGTGCACTATCCCGTAATGGTATTCTTAAGGAACTGAGGTTATTCTATTTCTGTTTATCCGTTCCGGTTATGCTATCATATGCATTGTTCGGTCTTTAAGACCTAATGATTTCTGGTATGGAACAAAGTGTTGTACGGAACTAAGTGCTGCAGTGTGAGCCGCCTCTAGAATCTGTATGAGCCACCCCTTGAGTCCATACATATGTGAAATGAAGCCTATGGCCGTTTTGTGAAGGTTATGAGGCTTATGGCCGTTCTGTGACGTATGTGAGGCCTATGGCCAATCTGTGACATCTGGGCCTATGGCCATTCTGTATGATCTGTTAGTGTGAAACAAAGTGCTGCATGGAACTAAGTGCTGCCATGCGAGTCACCTCTAGAATCCGTGCGAGCCACCTCTTGAATTTATACATACATGAAAAAGGCTTAATGCCATTCTGATAAGGGCTTAATGCCGTTCTGTTAAAGGGCTCAATGTCACTCTGTTCAAGGGCTTAAAGCCATTCTAGTTAAAAACGGGGCAACTGTAGAAACCCCATTTTTGACCGTCCTCAAGACTTGGACGTCACCATTGGAACACTTGGTGATTACCCTTGTTTGTGTTCGTCTTGAGTTCCTGGAGGTCTCGGTTGCGCGCCTTGCCTCAGTATCTCTCGACTCGACCGTGTTGTGTCTGGTTTTGCACCAAACACTTGTGTTTTTCCTTGGAGGGGCAGGGAATGCCTTGTGAGGCATCCCCACACATCACCGGCCATGGCTTGAGGCCACCGGCCAGTGATTTTATGCCATCGGCAATGTATATTGCCGGTCAGCACTCTTTGTTGCCGGTCGGCCATTTATTTTGTCAAAATGGCAATTTTGAATGGCCGATCACTGTTCATCTACTGTTAGTAGATATCTTGTGCCAGCTGTGATAGCTGGCACCCACTCTGTTCCCTCCATACACGTGTATGGAGGGATTTCCCTCTTGGATGGCTTGTTTTGGAAGCCTTACAAGAGGGAGTTGCCTATAAGAAGAGGCTTCCTGTCTTGGCATTAGGGTTACAAAAATTTCAGAGGGAGCTCTGGATTAGGGTTAGGGTTGATACATATTTCCTATCTCTATATCTCTCTCTTGTGTGTGTCTAGTGTGTGTTTTTCCATATTATTGGACACAAACACATAGTGTTACACCTTCTCTTGGTTGTTGAGGGACCAGAGGGTTGTTCTTGGTGTTCTTTACTGGATTTGAGCTCAAGGAGGCAACAAGATCATCATTTGTGAAGGAGGATTTCAAGGGTAAGAAACTAGTCCCTTTTTACCCCATTTTTGCACACTACTTTTACCTATCTTGCAACTGTTTTTTGGCTCTGCATATAATACATAAAAGTTCTGTTTTTAAGGCCTCTAAATAGTTTGTTAAGAGTGTTTTAAGCTTTGGGGTTGTTTGACCCCTCTTAAGCCTTGTTTGGCCTTTGTTTTGTGCTATTTTGTGTGAGCTCCGGGACTTTGGTGTTTGGGCCTCCTCACCACTGAAATCTTGATGGATTTCAGTGGTAAGGATGGTGCCTTGAGGTTCCAAGAAGGAGAGGGCCACCCCCTCTCCTTGTTGTCCTTGAAAAGGACCATTTTTGCCTCTTGAGGGAGTACCTAGCTTAGGCTCTTGTTGACCATGCCTTAGCTGTTATTTATGCATATTTTGCCATGAAATAGCATTGTTTTAAGTTGGTTTTGGTACACCATGCTTGCTTAGCATACATGCCTTGTAACGCCATTTTGTTGCCTTAACATGCCTTAGGTTGTAAACCATTGTTCTAGCATGTTTTAGGCTTGGCTTTGTGAAGCTTTCATGTTTATTTTGCCATGATTAAGGTCTGTCCTTAGTTGTTTGGGTCAACTTTGGCATGCATTGTATAGCCCCTTTGCATTTTTGGCTTGTTGGCCTTAAGGGTGTGAGTGTATGGCATGCATTACTTGCTTTGATTTAGTGGGTTGGTACCATTTCTCATGTCATTTCAGTCCACTTAGTATGCTTGTATGCTTGCATTTCATGGTCCCTTTGATGTGTCAAAGGCTTGTGTTGCATGCTCCATGTTTTGGTCATTGTGCATGCTTTTGAATTCAAGTCATTTAGATGCCATCTAAGTAATATTTTGGGCTTTGTTTTATGTGCTAAAACTCTATTTTGGGTCATTGAATTCATGCCATGTTTGGTCTTGTTAAGTGTGGTTCAATACCCCTTTAGCTTGCTTTTAATCTTCGACTTTGCTTGCATACCTTGATTGCATTGTTTGGGTTGGTTTGGCACCATGTTCTTGCATGATTTTCAAAGCTTAATTTAGATGCTAATTTTCCATATTATGCCTCTTTCAAGTGTGCTTGAGAGTTGCCCTTTTGTGCTTAAGTATTAGCCCTTTAACATGTGCATGTGTGTGCGTGTGTTGGCCTCCATGTTTGAGCACTTTGGCCACTGGTTTAGGCTTGTTTGAGAATTGCCTAATCATGTTTAAGTCCATCTCTTTGCTTGTTTGCATGCTCACCTCGCATGGTTGCTTGCATACTTGCATGTACACATTGCATTGCCATGTTGCATCCTTAGCTCGCATGCCTAGGTTGCATTGCATTGTGCATGCATTGCCTCACCTCTTGAAGTGAGTCATGATAGAGGTAGAAGCCCCTTGGTTTGACTATGTGCATTGCATTACATTTGAAATGAAAAATGCACAACTTGGTCTCTTGGGCTATCACGCATTGAAATGCGCGCTTGATGGTCTGAGAACCAAGGACCATGTCCCTTTGAGTCATAAACATGATAAGGGATATGTTTGGTGCATACATTGCTTGAATTGCATTGCCATGCAAAGTTCTGCGCTCTGCTGCTGTCAAAACAGATTCTGTAGGAACTTTTTGCCGATCGACTGCACATAGTGCCGACCGGCAATCCATCCGTGGCCGATAGCTTCATCAACAGCCGATGATCACATCTTACTGCCGGTGGCCATTCTCCTCAACCGGTGGTGTCTCCCAATGTCCAGGGAAGCAATTCTGAGACTTTGGCAGTTTTCAGAGGGGCAGAGCAGGGAAAACAGAGGCAGCCTACGCATGGCAGTGGACTTCCGAGCAAGACCCGAGCACGCGTGCATTGAGCCCTCTTCCCGAGGCCCTTTTTCTCGCTTTCTTAAATTAATTAATTTGTTTAATTAATTTAGTTGGTCTGTAATAATTAATTAGCTAGGATAGTTAATTCATTATTCGAATTGTATTATTCTTTTGGTTCCTCCGAGCGAGGGCGAATCTGTAATAAGTGTGGGTGAGTGTGTGCATGTCTTCCAAACCCCACTTCTTTCTCCCTTTTACTTACCTGCTTTGATGGTTAGTAATAGGTCATGTTTAATTTAGCATACCTTATGCTATGCATGCGTGCATCATTCATCAGTATTGCATGCACGGGGCTCGGCGCATCATGCTAACTGCATTAGTATTTCAAATCTAACTTGAATACATGATGTTGGTGCATTTCACATGCCACTTCTAGGTTAGCCGAGCCTATTCTAGTGACATTTTATATGCGTTGCATTAGGCACTAACATGGACTTGGATCATACATTGATTTGCTAACGAGTTCCCTATTTTGGCTTGGAGTACTATGTAAGTATTTATGCTTTAGCATCCTTGCATGCATGTGAGTGTTGCCATGACAACATGCTTACCATGTGGCTAGATGATTATGTGTTATAAATTGCCTGAATGCCTGTGGGTGAAGGTTGGATTGTCTGAGTTGGAATAGCTCATTGAAATCCGTGTTTTAGCTTACTCGCGAGTAGCAAATTTCAAAACATTTTTCAAAACAAACGGATATGCAATGCTTATTCCCAAATTAGGCGATCTAGTCTATACTTTTGTGCTGTGCGCATAACATAGTAATTCTAGGCTAATAATCGGGATAAGAACACATAACGTTTTCAAAATTGGATATCACGGTTAGTAGAGGCCGATCTTCGGATCGAGCGAGAGGGGGTGCTCATAGCTGACCTTCCCCAATCGTACCCTAGCTCCCGAACGAGGCAACTTTGGCGATGACGGACACGTGGCCTTTGGCACCGAGTCAGGGTTTCCTAAATTCCCCCATAAAAAATATTTAGGTGGCGACTCTATATTCGGCAAAGCAGTCCATGTTTGGCACTTCTTTTCTAAAAATCTGTTTTCTCAAAACGATTTGCCGGATTTGGACTCTTTGGTTCAGATTAAGGACCGTGACACAAATCGAGTCCGAACTGTAGCGAGGCCCACGGGCGCGTCTACAGGGCCTAAGGCCGTACTGAAATTAGTACAGAATCAGATTAACTACCTGTCTTTTACAATATATACGCTTTGCTCTGCATTATAATTCAAGTTCAACATTGAGTTATTAAAGTACTATTATTGTGGACGCGCCCGCGTGGGGGCCCTCGCTACAGTTCGGACTCGATTTGTGTCAGGGTTCTTAATCTAAACCAAAGAGTCCAAATCCGGCAAATCGTTTTGAGAAACAGATTTTTTGAAAAAAAGTGCCAAACATGGACTACTTTGCTAGATACAGAGTCGCCACCTAAATATTTTAAAATGGAGGAATTTAGGAAACACTGACTCGGTGCCAAAGGCCACGTGTCCGTCATCACCAAAGTTGCCTCGGCTCGGGAACTTGGGTACGATCGGGGAAGGTCAACTATGAGCACCCCCTCTCGCCCGGTCCGAAGACCGGCCTCTACTAACCGTGATATCCAGTTTTGAAAATGTTATGTGTTCTTATTCCAGTTATTAGCCTAGAATTACTATGTTATGCGCACAGCAAACAAGTATAGACTAGTTTGCCCAATTTGGAAATAAGCATTGCATATCCGTTTGTCTTGAAAAACACTTTAGAATTTGCTACTCGCAAGTAGGCTAAAAATACGGATTTCAACGAGGTTTTCCAACTCAGACAATCCAACCTTCACCCACAGGCATTCAAACAGTTTATCACTTAAGCATTTAGCTACATGGTAAGCATGCTGTCATGATAGCATTCACACTCATGCGAGATGCTAAAGCATAAATACTTACATCGTACTCCATGCCAAAACAATAAACTAGTTAGTCAACATGCATGGTCCTAGTTCATGTCAAATCGACTAATGCAACACATACAGGACGCAATTAGAGTAGGCCCGGCTAACCTAAACATGGCATGTGAAATGCAATAAATTGATGCACGTATTCAATTTGGAATTGAAGTACAAATGCAGTTAGCATGATGCGCTGAGCCCGGTGCGTGCGAGACAAATGTATGGATGCATGCATGCATAGCATAAGGTATGCTAATTTAAATATGCCCTAGTCTACCATCATAAGCGGGTAAATAAAAGGGAAGAAAGACGTGGGGTTGAAAGACATACACACACTCACCCACACTTATTACAAATTCGCCCTCGCTCGGAAGGACCGAAAGAATAATACAAATTAACCAACTCGCAAGCTAATTAATTATTACAAATTACCTAATTAGTTAACAAACTAACTAAGCTAGGAAAAACAGTAAACTGCCTCGGGAAGAGAGCTCAATGCAATGCATGCTCAGTTTTGCTCGGGAATTCACTGCCATGCGCAATCTGCCTCTGTTTCCCCTGCTCTGCTCCTCTGAAGACTGCCAAAGTCTCAGAATTGCTTCTCTGGACATTGGGAGACACCACCGGCTGAGTAGAATGGTCACCGGCAGTGGTTTGGTGTCTATCGGCACATAATGAATTCATCGGTTGTCGATTTATTGCCGGTCGGCACTCTATGCAGTCGATCGGCAAGAAGTTCCTGCAGAACCTGTTTGACAGCAGCAGAGGACAGAACTTTGCATGGCAATACAATTCAAGCCATATATGCACTAATCATGTTCCTTATCATGTGAGTGAGTCAAAGGGACATGCTCCTTGGTTCTCGGACCATCAATCGCGCATTTCCATGCGTGATGGCCCAAGGGACCAAGTGTGCACATGCTGATGTCAAATGCAATGCAAACCAACAAACCAAAGCCCAATTCCTATCATTAGATCAAGGAACAAGACATGCATGCTAGATGCAATGCAACCCAGGCATGCAAGCTAAGGATGCAACATGGAAATACAAGATGTACATGCAAGCATGCAAACAAACATGCAAGGTAAGCATGCAAGCGAGTAATGGATGGACTTAAGCATGATTTAGGCAGCTCTAATTAGGCCCAAAACAGTGGCCACAAGTGCCCAAAATGAAGGACTAATGGCATGCAAACATGCATGCGAATGATCTCCAACACTTCAAACATTAAAGAGCAATTCTCAAGCACACTTAAGAAGATGCAAACATGGACATATAACATGCATTAAGCTCTGAAAATAATGCAAGAACATGGTGTCAAACCAAGCAAACAAGATAGGCTAAACATGCAACAAATGGCCCAAGCATTCAAGGCAAGCTAATGAAGTATTGAACTACACTTAGCAAGACCAAACATGGCATGACTTAAATGACCAAAAACAGAGTTTTAGCACATAAAACGAGGCCCAAAAGACCACTTAGATGGCATCTAAATGGCTTGAATTCAAAAGCATGCACAAATGCCCTTTCAAGGAGCATACCACACAAGCTCATAAGGTATCAAAGAGGCATCCAAGGCAAGCATACAAACATGCTAAGGGGACTGAAATGATGCCATAAATGGTAATGCATGCTACACACTTGCACACTCGAGGCCAACAAGCCAAAATGCAAAGGGGCTATACTAAACATGCCAAAACCGACCCAAACAACTATGGACAGACCTTAAACATGGCAAAATAAGCATGAAAGTTTCACAAGGCTAAGCCTAAAACATGCTAGAACAATGGTTTACAACCTAAGGCACGTTAAGGCCTAAACATGGCATTACAAGGTAGGTATGCTAAGCATGCATGGTGTACCAAAACCAATTAAAAAAAGAGGCATATTATGACATAATAAGCACAAAAATCAACTAAGGCATAGTCAACAAAAGCCTAAGCTAGGTGCTCCCTCAAGAGGCAAAAATGGCCCTTTTCAAGGACAACAAGGAGAGGGGGTGACCCTCTCCTTCTTGGGACCTCAAGGCACCATCCTCACCTCTGAAATCCCTCAAGATTTCAGTGGTGAGGAGGCCCAAACACCAAGGTCTCGGAGCTCACTCAAAATAGCACAAAATGGGGCCTCGCAAGGCCTAGGAGGGGTCAAACAACTCCAAACCACAAAACACTCTAAACAAACTATTTAGAGGGCCCAAAACTAGAACTTTTTTATATTATACACTAAGCTGAAAAACAGTTTTAAGATAGGCAAAAATAGTATGCGAAAATGGGGAATAAAGGAGTAAGATTGTTACCCTTGAAGACCCTCTTCACAAATGAAGCTCCAGCAGCTTCTTTGAGCTCAAAACAGCTCCCAAGCTTCAAGAACAAACCTCTGGCCCTTCAAGAATCAAGCAAAGGTGTAACACTATGTGTTTGTGTGCAATAGTAAGACACAAACACACTTTTACACACACAAAGGAGAGATATAGAGATAGGATATGTATGGAACCCTAACCCTATAACTCAAACCCTAAAATGGCTGTCTAAAATATCTAAACCTTTTTTGTCTAACCCTAAAGCCAAGAGAGGAGGGCTTCTCTTATAGAGAAGCCAATCTTGTAAAAGGCCATCCCACCATACACGTGTATGGAGGGGAACGAAATGCCATATAGTTGTTTTAAAATATCTGCAAAAGCAGATGAACAGTAGTCGGCTGCTCAAAATTGGCATTTTGACAAAACTGACTGCCGACCGGCAACAAAGAATGCCGACCGGCAATATACATTGCCGATGGGAACAAAACACCCAGCCGGTGGCCTCTGGCCATGGCCGGTGATGTGTGGGGATGCCTTACAAGGCATTCCCTGCCCCTCCAAGGCAAAACACAAGTGTTTGGTGCAAAACCAGACACTAAACAATCGAGTTCAGAGATCCTGAGGCAAAGCGCGTAGCCGAGACCTCCGGGAACTCCAAATGAACACAAACATGGATGATCACCGGGTGTTCAAACGGTGATGTCCAAGTCTCGAGGACGGTCAAAAATGGGGTGTCTACAGTTGCCCCTCTTTGACAGAACTCGAAAGTCATAACAAATGACGGGAGTGAATGTCAAAGCCCAGAGACGACCCATTTTTGACAAGGCCGAAGACTCAGACAAACATGCAAGACAAACAAGATTTGCGCCCGAAGGCAGGGGCAAAATGCAAGACAATGCACAGAGCCGGACATAACTTATGATCACGCAAAGAAAGCTGTAATGAAGCATACATGCGACAATTTTAAGCTAGCATACACCAAACTACATTACAATGCAGAAAGGATGTAAGAGAATTATGCAATTCTCGATACGTCTCACTCGGAGTATACCATACCTGTGCGGTTCGTCTGGTTGCACCAGCCTCAAATGAACCATACATACAATATCGTGCCTGTAAAGAAAACAAGTCAACAGGTACGATGTTATTAGCAGCATGCATAACATGCGAAATAAATGCAAGATGATATGCAATATATACAAAACTATGTATAAACAATGCAAATGAAGATGCAATGTGATTGAAACAATGCAGCTATATGCAAAGCAATTGAATCATGATCCAATCATGAGCGGTTCGAAACCACACAAATGTCAAATATATTGATGGAGGTAACAAGTCCGTCTACCATAAAACGGTCCACTGAACTATGAGTAATGTGGACGGACACAAGAACAAGTATTGGGGGGGATTGACACAAGTGGGGAAACGACCCGCTGGGGAAAGGACAACAATCCTAATGCCGAATGCCAAAAATTACGCTACAATGTAATATATATATGGATATGTTGGGGAGATGGCAATGGATATGGCACGCGGGTCAAACCAAATCTTGCCTAGGGAAGGCATGTACGCATACAAGCCATGTTTAACATAGAACGATCCACTGAACTATGCTTCGACACGAGAAGTATGGGCACATACCAGACCAAGCTCAATTATGGAAAGGCGCGAGCCATAGATGGGAGGTGATGCAATGAATGCATGCAAGCTACAATGCGATATCTACAAATATGCAATGGAATGGAAATGGATACAATGGATATGGCCTAGGCAAAGCATGTACACGTACAAGCCGCGTCTAATCATAGAACGGTCTATTGAACTATGTTTCGACGTGAAAAGTATGGGCACATACCAGACCAAGCTCAACATGGAAAGGTGCAAGGCATAGGCGGAAGGTGATGCAATGAATGCATGCGATCTACAATGCAATAGATATGGCACGCGGGCCAAACCAAATCTTCCCTAGGAAAGGCATGTACACAAACAAGCCGCGGCTAACATAGAACGGTCCACTGAACTATGCTTCGACACGAGAAGCATGGGCACATACCAAACCAAGCTCAACATGGAAAGGCGCAAGCCATAGGCGGAGATGATGCAGTGAATGTATGCAAATTACAATGCAATATGCACTATATTCTAATGATGCATGACAATGCATGTTTTTTTTTATTTTTTTTGAAATGCAAATGCATGATGATGCATGATTTTGAAGTGCGCGACAACACGCGGCTTAAGATACATGACAATGTAAATGGACTGTGCACATCAATGCACTAAAGGTCTTGCACCTTCCGAGGATTTAAGGTCTCCTAGACCGTAAATACCTGTGCGGCTCGTCCGGTTGCACCAGCCTTAAATGAACCGTACATACAATATCGTGCCTGCGAAGGAAACAAACTTAATAGGTACAATGTGATTAATAATATGCATATTAATGTATTTGAAAATGCGTGACAACGTAAAGCAAGTGGGAAGCATAACAATGCTGTGAAAGCACAGACATGTAAGTGGAGCACGCAGGCAACGAAATTGATCATAAGCATGCGGTCTACGCGAGCCATGAGATCGAACATAAGCATACGGTCTACGCAAGCAGAACATGCGGTCTACGCGAGTCATGGAATTGATTACAAGTATGCGATCTACGCAAGGAAAACATGCGGTCTACGCAAGCCATGAGATCGAACATAAGCATACGGTCTACGCAAGCAGAACATGCGGTCTATGCAAGGAAAGCATTGCGGTCCACGCAAGCAAAACATGCGGTCTACGCAAGCAAAACATGCGGTCTACGCAAGGAAAGCATTGCGGTCTACGCAAGTAAAACATGCGGTCTACGCAGGTAATGGAGTTGAACAAACATGCGGTCTACGCAAGCAAAACATGCGGTTTACGTAAGTAACAAAATTGAACAATCATGCGGTCTACGCAAGTAATGAAATTGATTACAAAGATGCGGTCTACGCAAGTAATGAAATTGATTACAAACATGCGGTCTACGCAAATAGTGTAATTAATTATAAACATGCGGTCTACGCAAGTAATGAAATTGATTACAAACATGCGGTCTACGCAAATATTGTAATTAATTATAAACATGCGGTCTACGCAAATAAAACATGCAGTCTACGCAAGTAATGAAATTGATTACAAACATGCGGTCTACGCAAATAGTGTAATTAATTATAAACATGCGGTCTACGCAAGTAATGAATTTGATTACAAACATGCGGTCTACGCAAACAGTGTAATCAGAAGAGTTGAACGTACACATGTAAGTAAAGCATACAGTCACGCGAGCAATGTGTATAGAAACTTGAAATTGAACACATGTAAGTAAAGCATAATGCGACAGCGCATGCAATGTGTATAGAAGAAACTTGAACGCATGTAAGTAAAGCATAACGCGACAACGCATGCAATGTGTAGAGAAATGAACTTGAAATTGAACACATGTAAGTAAAGCATAATGCGACAACGCATGCAATGTGTATAGAAGAAACCTGAACACATGTAAGTAAAGCATGTGGTCAACGAGTGCAATGTGTAAAGAGGAACTTCGTGACAATTCGTGACAAGGAGATGCATAACGATGTATGACAAGGAAACGCATGACAATGCATGATAATGCGTGTAAAGTGATATGCAAAACAATGCATGTAAATTAGATGGGCGTTTATTGTAGCAGATAAATGCCAATTGATATCAATAAGAGAAAAAGATGCTTAAGAAGGACATCTTAAAAGGAGACCTCCGGTTTACCTCTCGGAGGGGTCACAATATATTTCAAAAGGATACACCTTGTGCATGCCAACTAACGATGAGCTACACATCGAAGACATGAATTGAAAATTCCGCAGAAACAATTTGAGCTGAAAAATGGGTTTCTCTTGCACTTTCTTGCTTATACTTCCAAACCGCAGTTACTACCTTTCCTTCCTAGCCATGTTCACAACTTTCCCTATTCTCCAACGGGATGACAGACTAGGTTGGTTCAGTATCCAGAATTGAGGTGCATACAGGCTATCTCAATCTATGGGGCTGCCATACAGATTTCCAGCCAGGGATACACCCTTGGGTATTTAAACCAGACTTTAGTCTCAGAAATTCCGAACCTTTGCGTTCTAGGCAATAGCCGTTCGAACTCTAGTTTCCACCGTCGCAGCTGGTCTCCTAAGAACTCATTGCAAACGGAACCAAGATGCCTCTGGCAGGGACTGGTTTTCTGAGGAAGCAATCTGATTGCCATTCTGGCTTGAAGCAGACCTAATCTTGAGCTTGAGGTAGAGGCACACCCATACTTCGGAGTAGTGACAAGGCTTGAAGAGGTACATCCGGAGTACAATCACGGAATTTGCTGAAGGCGAAACACACTCAGATGCTTCAATTTTCCCTCTTTTCTTTTGCTTTGCAGTCCGAAACCTATATAGCTTCAGATAGATCCTAATTTTACTGTTCTCACATGACCTGGGTTGAACCCTGCAGTTTTCGAAAGAACAAATTCCCTTTTTTGCACAAATGTGGAGAATGGCACAGCACTCTGAGCACACAACAAATCATTTTTTGAAAATGAGAAAATGAGTTCTCGGCCAGGTATTGAGCCTACGACTGAACACAGCGAAAAAGACTCAACAACGAAAAACAAAAGGTAAACAACCTAAACACATCAAGACACGCTCGGAACGACTCAAATCCAGAATCGAGACAAACAAAACAAGAGACACGACACACAGACATGTTACAAAGACGAGAGACCTCTCAGCGCACGAGGAGCCAGTTCCTCTGGGTATTGTTTCCCACCCTTCTTATTTGTGATTCTCACATCACTCGGCCCTCAGGCTCAGTTTTTTCACTCAAAACCCTTTTGCTCATTTTTCTCTCAACTTACACCTCTCTATTCTTTAATCTCTCATCTTATATCCCTCCCCTGGATGGTTGATGGATAATTTGAAGATCGTGGGTTCATGCCCAGCACTGTTAGCTCACATCTATTTTCCCCGGTGACGTTTAGTCGATGTTCCGGATGAGGGAGTGGAGTGTTTTGATCCATTCCGATTCGTGCTTCGCACTTGGTTTAATACCTCGTTGCTTGGAGGATGTGAGAGCTTTCTGCCCTTTTGCGGTTAGCTTCAGTGGTGCCCTTTTCTGGCAGGTATAGTGCCCTTCTTGGCGAATGCATTGACAATGGGGGAAAAACAGGACACCTAACTCTACTGTGCCCCTAGTTCATCATTTTGACCGTTTTTTTATTTTGGTTTTCTACTAAAACAGTTTTGATCAAGATGAGAGCCGGATTGACGTACTTGTTCGATTTTTGATTTGAAAACCATGCAAGTCAGGCTGTAAGCACTGAAAATTTTCCTTTTTGGGTCCAAGAAAATGGTCCAGTTTTGGAAAATGGAATAGTTTTCGAGAAAATAGTCCACCTCAGTAAAAATTTTCAAAAACTATTTTTCAAACAGTCAATGCTCAATGAGCATGGAACTTACTCTTTGAAATGCGCAACCTCGGATCGGAGGCAATGGAAAATTGCCCCTGGCTTGAAGGACGCTGCACGGCAACGGAAAGTTGCCCTTGGTTTAAGCGGCGACTCATGGCAACGGAAAGTTGCCCCTTGTCTGGATGACACCATAGCATTTGGTAAACAGTCTTCGTTAGTGATGATTGCAAATGAACTCTCGGATGCTGAGAAGACGGAGATGGTCAAAACCAATATATGGACACAGTCACTTTGAAGGTGTTGAGGGCTGGACTTCAGGATGAAGTTGCCTATGGTTGTCACAACCGAACTATCGGATTCAGAGATGGCAAGGATGATCAAAACCATTACATGGACTGAGGCGCTATGAAAGCGTTAGGGGCTGGACTTCGGGACGAAGTTGCCTACGTATCCCAAACATGGGAATCAAGCCTTACGTAGTTCCGGTTAAGGTACACTCGGGTATTTTAACCTTCACTTTTCAGGCTCTAACTTTTGCCAAGGCGCCCGATGCGGGTTTTCGACCTTGCGAGCTTCTTTTCATTTTCCTTTTCTGTTCATTTCTTTTTCTTTTTTTTTTCACATTCTTTGCTTTTCTTTTTCTTTTTTTGTACTTTTTGCTTTTGTTTTCTTTTTTTTGTATTTTTTGTTTTTTTGTTTTTTTTCTCTTGCTCTAACTTTTGCCTGGGTCGCCCTTCCGGGTTTTCGGCCCAGCGAGCCTCTCAAAGGGTAAAAGTGTAACAAGTTCGTGCCAAATGGTTTTTAGAGTTGAAGCCTCTCTGTATCTAGGAGAACGGCTGTTGCAATGATTTGTAGGAGAATCAATCATGGCTGCTCCATGAGCTTCTTCTGGTGAGATCTAATCTTTTTGATTCGGCTTTGGTGCCTCTTGTTCGAGGGCTGCTTCTAATCTGGCCATACAGACCTTGTATGACGGTTGACCGTTTGAACTTTCTGAACGAGTTCAAGGTTCGAAACGGACGGGTTGAATCTTGAGGCAGAGAGCGACCCTAGGCTGCACAATCCCAAGAGCGGTTCCACACAGGTCTTCACAGGGCCGTGTAAAATATTTGTTTTTGAAAGTTTTTAAGAAAGCGACGAATCGCTCGTGCCGAAGATAGTGTGGAACCAATCTGAATCAAGCCAGGGTCCTTCCCAGTACTCACGCTGACAAGCATGATTTCATTCATTAAGGGCTTAGCATGCTTCTCTTTCTCTCGAAATGATCAAAATTTTGCAAAACCTGAGGAATTCCTTCCTCTTCGTTTTCACCGCAGTGTCAAAGAGGTTTTGAACAACATAGGTCAATGCAATGAGTTTGGCGCGTAGGAGAGCAAGCGAGATGTACTGTCAGCCCATTCAAATCCTCTGGCACAACTAACTTACACTGAAAGCAGGCATGAAAATGAGATAGGTACAGCTGTTTCATTCAGATTTGTTGGTATAACTGGCCCCTCGGCAGAAACAGACTCAAAAAACAAAAACTGGTAATTACAAGACAAAACGATGTTCGAGGCAACAACCCCGGAATCACCTGGTATTCTGTACAAAGGGGACTGACTCGATACAACAAGACAGACCCTTAAGCGAAAAGACTGACTCAAGACAAAGAGACAAACTCAAAACAAAAGACTGACTCAATACCCAAGCCAGAATTTACAAAACTAGCGTTCGCAGATGCTCAAAAATGCATGCCAGACACCACATCCAAAATATACTGAAAGCCGCCCACAGGTGGTTCACTTTCTAATTACATACTTGCAGTATCTGCGTCCTAAAAATCCAATAACTGGGTGGTAACGGACTTGGCTGAGGTGGGCGGGAGGATAACCTCGTTGTCAATCAAATCTTGCACCTCATGACGGAGGCGGAAACAATTGTCAGTTGCATGGCCTGTCTGCTGGTGGTATGCGCAGTACTGAGCAGCATCATGCGTAGCAGGGAGATTCTTCGGGAGCGGCCGAGGCTCCAAGGGTTTAAGGTGCCCCCAGTCGGCAAGGATCTGAAGCGCCTTAGACAGAGGCATATAGAGAGCATGAAAGACCCTGCGCCCTCGGGGCAGGTATTTTGAAGTCTGAACATTCTTACTAGACGAACAAGCGAAAGGGTCGACAGGCGCCACCTTGGCTTTCTGATCTTTCCCGGGTGCAGGGCTGGGAATAGGAGGAACTGTTTTGGCATGACGGGGCCTATCCCGATTTTCTGACTGACTTGAACTACCCTCAGGTGGAGTGGGGAAAGCATCCTCCACAGTTTTTGCCACAACTGCGGATATCTGTTGCTTATTCATCCCCCCGGCTTTCAAAGCCTCGACTGCCCACAGCAGTTGTTCAATGGGATCGGCATCTGCCTTCGCTTTGTCTTTTCCTCTGGCCTCAGCCTGATCGAGGGTTTGGGTTGATGTTGATATGTCATTACCATAGCTGGAGGCCATCTCCGATTGGCTAAGTTTAATCACAATTCGCCCCAACAACGGGGGCTCCTGGGGTACAAAGCTCCCGGCATATGGTGCGGCTGGAGGTGAAGCTGACATTCCGTAGGCGAGATCCGCCACAGACCTCTGGAGATCACCTATCATCCCCGTTAGTTCAAATGTAGTAGGCTCGCGAGCTTGGTATAGCTGGGGGGCCCAGACCGGGAGTGCAACAGGCGACCTGGGTGGATGTGACATGTCAATGTTGGTCTCACTTTGTAGAGTGATCCCTTGATCTAATGCAGCTGTCATAACCACGATCTCTTCTGAATTCTGCGTCGTCATAAGTCCTGCCTCAATCAAAGGGGAACACTAGCTATTCTATACCAATTCTCTGGATACTCTGAACTGAAAGGAAAAACAAATAGCATTTCAGCCCAAACAGATCAACCACAGGTGTAGCCGAACAACTGCACTCTATTGCTGATCACTGCTCCCCAGAATCACTGTTCCCAAAACTGAACCTGATACCCGCAGATAACTGGTTCTCATAAACTGATACTGATGCGCTCAGGTCTAATACTCAATCTTGCAAGCTGATATGTACGTTCCTGTAGAGATACACTCTAAAAGCACATAGCAAGTAAAGAGAGTGGTCAGGAGCTAGGGTTCCACTTTGCACGCCTATGTTGGGGTAGGGTTTCACTGTCCTATTTTGTCAGGAGCTAGGGTTCCACTTTGCACGCAGCAGTTTCCAAACAACCTAACATCGGGTAAGCAACCTGTCCAAGCTTGGAATGGTCACTATGGATTTCGATATGCACTAGGTCGAATGGTCGAAAAGGGTGCCCCGGTAAAACCGGGGTTTGTGTTCCCATACTGTCAGAGCCCATAACCGGTCAGCCTTATGGTCATGCCTTGACAAGACAAGCCTTCGGCAAACCGTTCAGGAATGGCAGATGGCAAACACGGTGTCCTAGGCGCACCAATGCACATGCAATGCAAAGAAACACATAAATGTAATCAAAACAAGATATCACGAGTTCGAGTCAAGCTCTCTAACTCCCCAGCGGAGTTGCCAGAAACTGTGGACGAGCCCGCGTGGGGGCCCTCGCTACAGTTCGGACTCGATTTGTGTCACGGTTCTTAATCTGAACCAAAGAGTCCAAATCCGGCAAATCATTTTGAGAAACAGATTTTTTGAAAAGAAGTGCCAAACATGGACTGCTTTGCCAGATACAGAGTCGCCACCTAAATATTTTAAAATGGGGGAATTTAGGAAACCCTGACTCGGTGCCAAAGGCCATGTGTCCGTCATCACCAAAGTTGCCTCGGCTCGGGAACTTGGGTACGATCGGCGAAGGTCAGCTATGAGCACCCCCTCTCGCCTGGTCCAAAGACCGGCCTCTACTAACCGTGATATCCAGTTTTGAAAACGTTATGTGTTCTTATTCCAGTTATTAGCCTAGAATTACTATGTTATGCGCACAGCAAACAAGTATAGACTAGATTGCCCAATTTGGAAATAAGCATTGCATATCCGTTTGTCTTGAAAAACACTTTGGAATTTGCTACTCGCAAGTAGGCTAAAAATACGGATTTCAACGAGGTTTTCCAACTCAGACAATCCGACCTTCACCCACAGGCATTCAAACCGTTTATCACTTAAGCATTTAGCCACATGGTAAGCATGCTGTCATGATAGCATTCACACTCATGCGAGATGCTAAAGCATAAATACTTACATCGTACTCCATGCCAAAACAATAAACTAGTTAGTCAACATGCATGGTCCTAGTTCATGTCAAATCGACTAATGCAACACATACAAGATGCAATTAGAGTAGGCTTGGCTAACCTAAACATGGCATGTGAAATGCAATAAATTGATGCACGTATTCAATTTGGAATTGAAGTACAAATGCAGTTAGCATGATGCGCCGAGCCCGGTGCGTGCGAGACAAATGTATGGATGCACGCATGCATAGCATAAGGTATGCTAATTTAAATATGCCCTAGTCTACCATCATAAGCGGGTAAATAAAAGGGAAGAAAGACGTGGGGTTGGAAGACATACACACACTCACCCACACTTATTACAAATTCGCCCTCGCTCGGAAGGACCGAAAGAATAATACAAATTAACCAAATTGCAAGCTAATTAATTATTACAAATTACCTAATTAGTTAACACACTAACTAAGCTAGGAAAAACAGTAAACTGCCTCGGGAAGAGAGCTCAATGCAATGCATGCTCGGTCTTGCTCGGGAATTCACTGCCATGCGCAATCTGCCTCTGTTTTCCTTGCTCTGCTCCTCTGAAGACTGCCAAAGTCTCATAATTGCTTCTCTGGACATTGGGAGACACCACCAGCTGAGTAGAATGGTCACCGGCAGTGGTTTGGTGTCTATCGGCACATAATGAATCCATCGGCTGCCGATTTATTGCCTGTCGGCACTCTATGCAGTCGATCGGCAAGAAGTTCCTGCAGAACCTGTTTGATAGCAGCAGAGGACAGAACATTGCATGGCAATTCAATTCAAGCCATATATGCACTAATCATGTTCCTTATCATGTGAGTGAATCAAAGGGACATGCTCCTTGGTTCTCGGACCATCAATCGCGCATTTCCATGCGTGATGGCCCAAGGGACCAAGTGTGCACATGTTGATGTCAAATGCAATGCAAACTAACAAACCAAAGCCCAATTCCTATCATTAGATCAAGGAACAAGACATGCATGCTAGATGCAATGCAACCTAGGCATCCAAGCTAAGGATGCAACATGGAAATACAAGATGTACATGCAAGCATGCAAACAAACATGCAAGGTAAGCATGCAAGCGAACAATGGATGGACTTAAGCATGATTTAGGCAGCTCTAATTAGGCCCAAAACAGTGGCCACAAGTGCCCAAAATGAAGGACTAATGGCATGCAAACATGCATGCGAATGATCTCCAACACTTCAAACATTAAAGAGCAATTCTCAAGCACACTTAAGAAGATGCAAACATGGACATATAACATGCATTAAGCTCTGAAAATCATGCAAGAACATGGTGTCAAACCAAGCAAACAAGATAGGCTAAACATGCAACAAATGGCCCAAGCATTCAAGGCAAGCTAATGAAGTATTGAACTACACTTAGCAAGACCAAACATGGCATGACTTAAATGACCAAAAACAGAGTTTTAGCACATAAAACGAGGCCCAAAAGACCACTTGGATGGCATCTAAATGGCTTGAATTCAAAAGCATGCACAAATGCCCTTTCAAGGAGCATACCACACAAGCTCATAAGGTATCAAAGAGGCATCCAAGGCAAGCATACAAACATGCTAAGGGGACTGAAATGATGCCATAAATGGTGCCAAACCATTAAATCAAAGCAAGTAATGCATGCTACACACTTGCACACTCGAGGCCAACAAGCCAAAATGCAAAGGGGCTATACTAAACATGCCAAAGACGACCCAAACAACTATGGACAGACCTTAAACATGGCAAAATAAGCATGAAAGTTTCACAAGGCTAAGCCTAAAACATGCTAGAACAATGGTTTACAACCTAAGGCACGTTAAGGCCTAAACATGGCATTACAAGGTGGGTATGCTAAGCATGCATGGTATACCAAAACCAATTAAAAACAGAGGCATATTATGACATAATAAGCACAAAAATCAGCTAAGGCATGGTCAACAAGAGCCTAAGCTAGGTGCTCCCTCAAGAGGCAAAAATGGCCCTTTCAAGGACAACAAGGAGAGGGGGTGACCCTCTCCTTCTTGGGACCTCAAGGCACCATCCCCACCTCTGAAATCCCTCAAGATTTTAGTGGTGAGGAGGCCCAAACACCAAGGTCTCGGAGCTCACTCAAAATAGCACAAAATGGGGCCTCTCAAGGCCTAGGAGGGGTCAAACACCTCCAAACCACAAAACACTCTAAACAAACTATTTAGAGGGCCCAAAAATAGAACTTTTTTATATTATACACTAAGCTGAAAAACAGTTCTAAGATAGGAAAAAATAGTATGCAAAAATGGGGAATAAAGGAGTAAGATTGTTACCCTTGAAGACCCTCTTCACAAATGAAGCTCCAGCAGCTTCTTTGAGCTCAAAACAGCTCCCAAGCTTCAAGAACAAACCTCTGGCCCTTCAAGAATCAAGCAAAGGTGTAACACTCTGTGTTTGTGTGCAATAGTAAGACACAAACACACTTTTACACACACAAAGGAGAGATATAGAGATAGGATATGTATGGAACCCTAACCTTAGAACTCAAACCCTAAAATGGCTATCTAAAATATCTAAACCTTTTTTTTCTAACCCCAAAGCCAAGAGAGGAGGGCTTCTCTTATAGAGAACCCAATCTTGTAAAGCTTAGAAGGGAAGCTAACAAGAAGGCCATCCCTCCATACACGTGTATGGAGGGGAACAAAATGCCATACAGCTGTTTTAAAATATCTGCAAAAGCAGATGAACAGTAGTCGACTGCTCAAAATTGGCATTTTGACAAAATTGACCGCCGACCGGCAACAAAGAATGCCGACCGGCAATATACATTGCCGATGGCAACAAAACACCAGCCGGTGGCCTCTGGCCATGGCCGGTGATGTGTGGGGATGCCTTACAAGGCATTCCCTGCCCCTCCAAGATAAAACACAAGTGTTTGGTGCAAAACCAGACACTAAACAGTCGGAGTTCGGAGATCCTGAGGCAAAGCGCGAAGCCAAGACCTCCGGGAACTCCAAACGAACACAAACATGGATGATCACCGGGTGTTCAAACGGTGATGTCCAAGTCTCGAGGATGGTCAAAAATGGGGTATCTACAATTATTCACTGAGATTGTCTCACTCTGTATTTTGTCTGATTCTGTAGGAAATAAGCCTGGAGGTCAGCCATAACCCTCGATGCTCGTCTCCCTTTGTCAGCCTCTGTGTGTCCAAGCATTTGGGTGAAGCTTACCCGTTTTGTGAAGTTTTGCTAAGTTTTGGCTTATATTCTGATTGTCTATAATATGTTGAAGTTTCCAATGTTTTTGTTATACACCCAAACAAGGGGTGGGGTTGTATGTGTGTATATAAATATTATTATCTGATGCACTGTTTGTGATCCTGGCATGATAATGGTCGCTCAATGGATGTAGTTTCTTTTATTTCCTGTTATTTTATAAAATTTATGTTTCCGCTCAGGCCCCATATGTTATGTATAACAGGTTAAGTGTCCGTTTCTGAAGTGGTCATGCCCAAACTTTTAGGGGCGGGTTTGGGGCGTGACAACTGGTATCAGAGCACGAGTTGCTATCTTACACACGGATCCATTGAGCCTTAGGATGTCTAGAAAAGATTTAGGCATGATGCATAATATTCTGAATGCATATGGAAAGATTGATGGCAACGTTAATTGTGTATGTTCTATTTACTAACTCTGATGATTATGATCTATGTTCGTTGTATATTCCTTGTGTATAGTGTTATTGATTGTTATGCAGAACATAGCAAGAATAAAGATAGAAGATCCGGAGGGAAATTATACAACATAAGTAAAAGGAGTTGCGAAAAAAAAAATTTAAATAATAAATAATCGTGGGAACTATTGCCTTTGTTTATCTTACATAGATTGGTGAACAATGCAAGACATGCAGATGGGATTAAATCAGACAGTATTGCACTGCAGAAGCATGGTGAGGGTTCGAGCTGATCGGTAAGACAATTTATATGCAAATGGTTAGATGAAATGTGTGTTATCAGTTGATAGTTACCTGTGGGAAATGATGACAATATAGTTATGCTTTCTAGCGTCTATCTAAGTGAATTGACTCTAAGTATTGAATATTTTTAAGATTTGTTGACCCAATGAAATGATATGTGTGACGCTTTAACTTTTATGACATAGCCATGTCTTCCTTGCCATAGCAATGTATAGACCTGTGATTTTGAGAAGTTACTGTGTTTAGATATTTTGATAAGCTGTGTTCTGCATGATAATCTGAATTGTATTGAGTATGATTGGCTATGAGAAGAAGTTATGCTTATAGTGACCTCTCTTAGAATTGTGTAAGAAGTTAAGTGAATGTGATTTTATTGAAAGTTGAAAGTTGAAAGTTACACATTAGCTATACTTGAAAGTTGCTTATTGACCTTGAAATAGCATATAATTAATATGATTTCGTGAACCGAGAAAAATTACTGACAACTTCTGATGAGGAACCGAAGGAATTGTTGTTGGTGTCTAATCAGTATTATTTATATGTAACCGGGACTTGTTTATGGAAATCTGTAATTATAACTGTGTCTGCTCATAGTTAAGGAATCTGTAATCTATTTGTGATGTGTGATCTGTAATCCGTAATCGGGATTCTCATAAAGAATAGTCGAATAAAAGGAAGAACCCCACCCATATTACGTGTCTACTCAGATGATACTCGTAAAAAGATAAGTAATCATTGACTAATTTGGAATCGAGACCACATGATTGGTAATCTGATAATTTGCCGCAAGAATTGAAATTTTGTCTATGTATATTCATGACTTAAGATTGAGAAATCATTTCTGTGATATATTTCTGTGTGAAAGTACAAATGTTGAATGTTACAAATTAGTCCTCTATTGCCTTTTTGGAGTTTATAATGTGAACTGTTCTGCATGACATTGTGGACTTTGGTAAAAAAAAAAAAAAAAAAGGGGGCCAAAGTAATTTGTACTGTAAGAAGAGGAAATGTATATTGAGAGAGGATGTTACCCCTCGCTGTTATGATTGGTTAATCGAACATGATTTTGAATTTGATCTCTGGCCTTATCTTTGGATGGCTTCCTTTGCTTGGAAAAATGCTTGTTCTACCTGCTTCTATTGCCCAAATCCGAACTTATAATAGTGGCACATCTGCATGAATTTGCAAAAGTATATGATACTAGTTCTGATATTGTCGTAACTGTTCGATTCGGAGCATGGTCCTCTCTGTGTTACTGAACTTAGAAGTAATGCCATGAGAAATTAACGACGTGTACTGTGACCCTTCTTTCTGTAGTACTGACTTTGTTAAGAACTATTATATATTATTTTGAACCAATATAATGGTATAATTTTAATATGCTTTCAGAAACAGGGGGACACTACGAACAAATTGTGAAGCTAATGGCTATGTACTTAAACAACTTATCTGTGACTATTGGAATAAAGTATACCTTGTTAGATAGACAGAACGTTATTGATGGGCTCTGATGTCTGATTTCATTAGGTATAATACGATTTGAATCTACCTACATAATGGATTTCTTTTGAAAAATACATATAACCTTAATTGATGACTTACCTTTGAGTGAATTGTAATATATGATTTACCCAAGGAATTACTTAACTGGGCAAGTTTGAACATGTACCTTCTATTGAGAATTGCATATGAACTATTAATGCTGGGTTGATCTGGTTGGAAACTTAGTAGAGAATATTTTTATTATGATTGAAATTAACGTATGTTGTGGGAATTTATGAATTATGTGCTTGAGGGAATGCTATCTATAATGTTTCCGTATGTGAGATTGGTATGTTTCTGTACTTGAAAATTGATGCTATGGAACTTATGGACGGGAAAATATTGTGATTAGAAACCCTGCCTACTGGGGATTTTATGCATTGAATATCCTGTGATGGACTCTTGTAGTCTTATCCTATGCGACACGTGATCCTATGAAATTAATATGAGGAGTTGTTATTTTTATTCCTACAGGCCTGAAATAGACATCGAAACAACTAGTTGGATAAAACTATGAGATGCTTGTTATGTTAAGAACTTTTGAATAACTGTGATAAACATCGGATTAACCTGTGAATTGTTCGAACTGAGGAATTACGTGAGCATCTGTAATAGAATTGGACAATGACGTGAGGCTGAGATTTCTAATCTGTTACATAGTAAAACAAGTTTGAGGGACCAAACTTATTTAAGGGGGGGGGGGAGTGTAATAACCCGACCCTCGTATGTGATTCTGATATATTTTTAGTCCCTTATTCTGTGCCTTCAAATGATTACTGTGAAATTTTATGAGAATTAAGGTTAATTAAGTGAATCCTATGATTATAGATGCATATCTGTTTAATAAGAAAAGTATCTGTCACAATTAGAATGTTTGAATCAGAAATTGAGAGCCTTAGAGGCTTGATAACCTGAAATTGATTTTACATTTGAAATCAGCATAATTTTTAAGTCATAATAAGCATTTTTGTGAAAATTTGATTTGGGATGATTAAACTGATTGATTTTCGTCTTTATTCACTTTTACACACACACACACATATATATATATATATATATATATATATTCTTTGGACCTTTGACTTAGAGCCATTACACAAATATCTCCTGAGAGAGAGAATTAGAGAAGAAGAGAATTGAGAGAAGAAGAGAAATTCAACAAGGAAGAGGATTGGGAAAATTGAGAGGGTTTGTGAAGATTTGAACCAAGGCATGTATAATCTACCTAGAATAACCTCTCTAATTAACTCAAGTGAGCTTTTCTAAACATTTTGTGAGCTAGGGTTTACAATTAAGGTAATGAGTGTATCAATTGATTAGTTGGAGAAATGTTCAATGATTTGTGTTACTTTGAGTTAATTGGAGATGAATTAAATTATATCCCTTCCTTTTCCATCTTAAATTTGTGTATGTATTTAGATGATTACATATTTGAGAAACTAAATATGGTTAGAAACTCAAAGTGATTAAATTGTGTTTATGAGTTTAAAGCTTTCAAGGATCAAATTGAGGTTGTGAAGTATGTTTATGGTAATAATACATTCTAAAAATTACATTGTTGTGTCTATTCTTCAACTCCTCCATGTGTTGGTTTTGTTGCATTTGTGGCTTGGTTCGGACTGCCTGATTTTGCCCAGGCCGCACGAGCGGCCACGGGCACCGCACGAGCAGAACATGAAAAAAATAGAGCATTGCATTCTGCTTAACCCACCGTTCGAGCGGCCTAGTCACTGCACGAGCGGCCAAAGTGGGCGCACGAGCAGCCATCCCTGTTTCAGCATATACTAGGTAACTTTGACTAAGCATATCTTTTGCATCCGGGCTCCGTTTTGAGTGATTCTTGAGCCTACAATCAAGCCCCGAAAGTCTAGTTTTAAATGGTGGTGGTCTCATCCCCAAATTCTAAGTACCGAAATAGTTATGCCCAATTTAGTGACGATTGTTCACTTTATGTTTACCGATTTGTGCCATTTCTTCGCTTAAACCATTTTCCATCGATTCCTCCTATTTTCTGAGACATGGATTATAAGTTATTGAGGAATAATGAGCTTGGTATCACCATGGCTAAGTGATTAATTAATCAAAGAGAATAAGTAAAGAATCGGTTATAATCTTATATTATGTGTTGTGCACTGTGTTTGTAGGTCGAGACGAGGACATCGTCCCATTACTACCGGAAGCCGATCACTGTGAGTAGTAGTACAGTAGACGTACATTTTACTTACCATTACTAATTAATGTTATTAACGTTCTGTGCTTCGTAAGTGATTACGTTAACATGTATATAAATTGTCGAGAACGACATATACTATAAATGTTGCACTCTGACTGAATTAACGAATACGATGAAATGGTGACATGAACGATGAAACAAATGTGTATAATGAATAAAAGGGAACTTATGTTCATTCTTGAATAACGGTTTTAGTGTAACTATGAAAGTAGACTGTTTTGCTACTAATGGGCTTGAGGTCGTTCAGTTATAACTCAGTGAGTATGGATATTTCTGAAGGATCAGAATAATTGGATAAGCTATGTGCATCCGAATGAATCTAAAATAGTTCTGTTGTGCTACATATGGACCCGAGGTCATTTAGAACCTACAATATGAATGCAAAAGTTTAACGTTATTATGTGCTCTCTGTAATATTCTTATTCTGCTATACGCGAGACAACTGTGTTAATCTGTAACTAAGTCATGAGAAATTATGTGCACTATCCCATAATGGTATTCTTAAGGAACTGAGGTTATTCTATTTCTGTTTATCCATTCCGGTTATGCCATCATATGCATTGTTCGGTCTTTAAGACTTAATGATTTCTGGTATGGAACAAAGTGTTGTACGGAACTAAGTGTTGCAGCGTGAGCCGCCTCTAGAATCTATACGAGCCACCTCTTGAGTCCATACATATGTGAACTGAGGCCTATGGCCGTTTTGTGAAAGTTATGAGGCTTATGGCCGTTCTGTGACGTATGTGAGGCCTATGGCCAATCTGTGACATATGGGCCTATGGCCATTCTGTATGATCTGTTAGTATGAAACAAAGTGCTGCACGGAACTAAGTGCTGCCATGCAAGTCACCTCTAGAATCCGTGCGAGCCACCTCTTGAATTCATACATACATGAAAAGGGCTTAATGCCATTCTGATAAGGGCTGTAATGCCATTCTGATAAGGGCTTAATGCCATTCTGATAAGGGCTTAATGCCGTTCTGTTAAAGGGCTTAATGCCATTCAGTTCAAGGGCTTAAAGCCATTCTGGTTAAAAACGGGGCCTAAGGCCGTACTGAAATTAGTACAGAATCAGATTAACTACCTGTCTTTTACATTATATACGCTTTGCTCTGCATTATAATTCAAGTTGAACAATGAGTTATTAAAGTACTATTATTCACTGAGATTGTCTCACTCTGTATTTTATCTGATTCTGTAGGTAATAAGCCTGGAGGTCAGCCATAAGCCTCGATGCTCGTCTCCCTTTGTCAGCCTCTGTATGTCCAAGCATTTGGGTGAAGCCTACCCGTTTTGTGAAGTTTTGCTA
Organism: Camellia sinensis; assembly: GCF_055761805.1. Classification (NCBI taxonomy): domain Eukaryota; kingdom Viridiplantae; phylum Streptophyta; class Magnoliopsida; order Ericales; family Theaceae; genus Camellia; species Camellia sinensis. Next base: position 37,862,079 of record NC_138961.1, on the reverse strand, counting down.
AGTTTTGGCTTATATTCTGATTGTCTATAATTTGTTGAAGTTTCCAATGTTTTTGTTATACACCCAAACAAGGGGCGGGGTTGTTTGTGTGTATGTAAATATTATTATCTGATGCACTGTTTGTGATCCTGGCATGATAGTGGTCGCTCAATGGATGTACTGCTTGTATAAGTTGTATTACTTATTTCAAATGACCCATTTGCTTTTGATGTGTAATAAGCTTGCACACTAACCATTTCAATGGTTTCTTTGGTAAAATAAAAGGCACCAAAAGGACTCACAAGCAGAGAAGTCTTGGCATTAAACAAGGGGAAGATTTACATATCAAAGACAAGCCCTCCCGTTGTAAAAGGAGCCTACTTATCCCAATTTCATGAAGATTTCACAATGTTTCTCAAAGCTAGATCCCAAGAGGTGGTTCCAAATGGTTGTATGGTGTTGATACTTTGTGGTAGGCAATCTTCTGATCCTTCAGACATGGAGAGCTGCTTTACTTGGGAACTATTAGCTATAGCCATTGCTGAATTGGTGTCACAGGTAGCTGCAATTTTTAACACTTCTTTACCATTAAATGTCTTCGTTTGATGTTCACAAGCTCTTACATACCTCTAGAACACAATTTTTCTAGGCCTAAAAATGGAGAAACATGCAAACTATAAACCGAAAATTCCCTTAGGTGCCGTCCACAAAGGACTGATTTCGCTTGTTATATATATTTTTTTGCAAAATCTCTCATTTCTTAAAATTGGTTTCAATCATTCGTCATTACTCTCAAAATTCGTTACATACATATATAAACTATTCTTTAATTGAGTTAAAATGAAATTGTTATTAGCCTAGCCAAACCAAACCAAACCAAACCAAGTCTTAAGTCTCATCAAATGGGATCAGCTACATGAAATAGTTATTGGCAATTTACAAAAATGAGTATTCTTGATTGCTCTCAAAAAGCATTTCATATATATAAACTACGCTTTAATCAGAGTTAAAATGAAATTATTATGAACATGTTATCACATTGACTCATATTTTACTCTCTGAAGGTAAAATATTCATAACTCAAAAACGTACTAAGAGTTTGGTGCTCAAACCAGTTAGATTCTTAAAGCTTTCTGACTATTTTGGATCATGAAAAACAGAGTTCAATGGGTCCAAAATTAATATTTTTTTGTTTAATTTTTCTCTCTAACATTTTAAAAATATAAGTCATCTTGATGAGTTCTTTCCTTTAAAATGATAAAATCAATACTTATCCCATCATTTGTGTATATATATATATATATATTTGGCATAGCACTACCCTAAAATTATTTGCTTTATTTATTCCAATCTATTGATTTTCTTTCTTTCCTTCATGATAATAGGGATTGATAGATGAAGATAAATTAGACACCTTCAATGTACCTAGCTATTTTCCATTACTTGAGGAACTGAAAGATATAGTGGAGAGGGACGGATCATTCACAGTTGATCATATGGAGGGGTTTGAACTTGATAGCCTACAGATGCAGGAGAATGATAAATGGGTTAGAAGAGAAAAGTTTGCAAAGGTTGTCAGGGCCTTCATAGAGCCTATAATTTCAAACCAGTTTGGACATGAAATCATGGACAAACTATATGACAAGTTCACTCACATTGTAGTTTCAGATTTGGAAGCAAAGCTACCGAAGACCACAAGTATCATTCTAGTGCTTTCCAAGATTGATGGATCGTTTTTTAGTGTTGTGAAATAAACTGTAGTCCCCATCACATATATGCTACTAGAGGGTTGTGCCAACGTATTGCACAAGAAGATTTGAGAAGGGTCAAATATAGAAAGCTTTTTGCTTTTGTGTGGAGAGAGAATGTTTTCTCGATTTAAATCTGTGATACCCAAATCGTAATGCTGGGAAGAAATGAGAAGTGAAACATGGAATTTTAATTTCTTTACCTTATGTATGTATGGAATTAGTGGTTGTTTGCTAAATATAACGTCTCCTCCAATTATTTTAATGTATTAGGATGGTTCTTGCAAAGAATTTTTTGCCCTTTTTAAATCTCAAATTGAAATATTTTATTAATAGTATCAAAGTCATATATAATAGCATTTCATTAATTAATTCATGACAGTGCATGTTAAGTGTATTTGTCTATGAGTCTTTTGAAAGAGGAAAAAAAAGAAAAAGAGAAAAAACTCATATTCAGACGTAGAGGAAAACACGTGATAAGGATTTCAAGGGTTAGAATTGATATATTTTTAAATGTTGATGGTTTAATTTGAAACAATTATGAGTTTCTTTGTTTTAGTGTCTCTTATGCTTTGCTACCTATTTGGGAACCTCTCCAATGTGGTAGTGTTGCTGGTTGTTCCTTCTTGTTGTTTTGGATTGTACTGATGTATTATTTTTTATATAATATTCCACTGTTCACTAATACAATTGGTTGCACTTTTTTTTTTTTTTTTTGCTGATCAAAACAATTTCAAACAATCAAAAAGTTAGTATTTTCTTTGTTACAGAAGCCAAACTTTAGGTGTGTTTTTTTTTTCTTTTCTTAATAATAATAATCTTAGCAAAAGATTAACAAAATTGAAATCCTGAATTAGAAGAGGTTTTGTGTGATATTTTTGAAATTTAGAAAATTTAATCACAGCAAGCTAGCAATTATATTTTTGAGTAATGCCAAGATATAACTAAATTTTTATATCAGATTTTCTTAGAAAATTATGTGCCATTACTGTTTTTAATGTAATAGACCTCACCTCCACATTCATTCATAGATCATTTTCATGGCCAAACATCATTCAAAGTTCAAATTCCAAATCTTGAATACAACAAGCACAATCTCATTAATTGGAACAAACATGAAATGACCTATCTAGCAACAACAATTGCAAAAAGAGACAAAACACACATGTATGTGGGACCCACCCCTTGTGAGAGGATTGTATCCCATTCTGTGTTTGATTTTTGTATTCTTAACATTGTTGTTTTGATTAGTATGGGTGCCATTGGGTGCTAGCCCAACTAGGAAGAAATCCTGTAAACCAATTGTTAATAAGGTCAAGCCTAAAGCCTGTTGGATGGAAAAGAAGGCTTTTATCATTTGCTGGTAGGTTGACTTTGCTCAAGGCTACGTTATCTAATTTGCCAGTGTACTATCTCTCTTTATTTAAAATGCCAGCAGGAATAGCAAAGGAGATTGAAAGAATTCAGGTTGGTTTTCTATAGGGAGGACCAGATTTGAAGCGAAAATTACACTTGGTGATGTGGAAGGAGGTTACTAAAAGCAAGATGCAAGGAGGGTTGGGGATTCGAAGAATTAGAGATTTTAATGATTGTCTTTTGATAAAGTGGTGGTGGAGGTTTGCTAATGAAGATGAGGCTTTATAGAAGAAGGTGGTCTGTAGTAAATACAATCTAAATGGGGGAGTATGGTTTCCAACTTTGAACCAAGGTAAGAGGGCATCAAAGTTGTGGAGTGATATTTTAGCTGCTGCAGAGCACAGGCCTATGATGTTCAATTTTTTCACAATCAATGTTCAGATTAGTGTGGGAACAGATTGAGGTTTTGGCCGGATAAATAGTGTGGTGATGGTTGTTTCGAAGAGAAATTTCCCAAGTTGTTTAGGTTATCCACAGATAGAGGAGGTTCTTTAAGGTCTTTTGTTGAAAAGCAAGATAGTACTGGTGGTTGGGAAATTAGCTTCATGAGGAATTTATTTGTTTGGGAGAAAGAGGAACTAAACAAGCTCAGAGAGGAGTTATGTCTGGCTCCATCACTAAATAGGAATGAAGAGGATAAACCAGTTTTGTTAGCAGCACTATCAGGTCAATATATTGTTTCCACCCTCTATAAGTATACAGATTTGGAGGTTGGTGAGCAGTCTACTGTTAGTAAACTGGTATGGGTGAATTATCTCACACCCAAAGTGCAATTCTTTGGGTGGCTTGCATGGAAACACAAGGTGAAACCATCTGATTTTCTGTAGAGGATAGGAAATTTGGGTGGAAGTGTGTCTTATCAGTGTGCGTTCTGCAATAATAAGCTAGAAATAATTCAGCATGTGATAATCTTATGCCCTTTGGTTTGGAGGGTGTGGACTGATTTGCTACAGTGGTGAGGAATTCAATGGGTGGTTCCTAAATCAGTGGAAATGTGGGTACAATGGTGGGATGCTAATAGTGTCAAAAAAATCTGAGAGGAGAATCTGGATGGCTTAACCTCTAGTTGCCTTGTGGTCTTTATGGAAGTATAGAAATGATTGCTTGTCCAACGGTATACAACCAATAATGGGGGAGCTGAAGGAGGCAATCATCATCAAATTAGCTATTTGGTTGAAGGCTTACTTCAAAGAGTACCAGTATTCTATTTTTGACTTTTTATTTAATTTTTTCTCATATTAGAAAATGTTTAGCGGGCTGAAAGCTTACAGATTTTTTGTAAGCTCGGGCGTTTTTGTCGTTTCTATTGTTCTATTGGAATCTTTCCAACTCAGTTCTGGGGGTTTGGGTTGGTGTTGGTGAAGATGGGCTACTAATGCTGTACTTGTTAATGATGCTAGTTCTACTTCGTGAAAATGAGTATTTACTCTATGGTGGTTGATCTGTGTCGGCAGTGATCCCTTTCAATTGGCTGTTGTTGCTGATGTTCTTGGTTTGACGTCCATTTTCTATTGATATGGGTTGCTGCTAGTTTTGTGTGGGTAATGATCTTTTAATTGGGCTACTGCAGCTGATATTTTGTTGTTGTCCTGTTTTATTATTGTGTCTACTGCAACTGTTATTTTGTTGTTGTCCTGTTTTGTTGTGTTTTGTAGTTTTGGGTTATTTGGTATGAATTAGTCTTGGTTAGCTTTTGCTTGGTTGATGTTGATTTGGGTGTTTGTGGTTGGTTCCTCACCTAGTCTTGATGGTATGCTAGCATATGATTGGGTGGTCTTATTGGTACCAACCTAGTTGGGATTGATTTGGCTTGCTATGATGTTTTTGCACTCATCCTCTTTTTTCCTTTATTGTTGTAATAGTTTTCTGCTTCATTAATAAAATTCATTTTCTTTGCTGATCAAAAAACATTATTGTTTTGATTATTTATTTAGTTACTAATTATTTCTTTTTATAATGAAACCTACACAAGGTTGTAATCCTATCTACACATTATTGTCATTTTTTTTTGTTTAATCTATTTGGATAAAAATTAAATTAAAACTTTTTTTTTTTTGACTTTGTTTTGAACAAATTCTTACAAAATTGCATTGTGGGAAAGAAAACTATAATGATTTTGCATCTAAAATAGCTCTAAAACATTAATCTAAATTTCTTAATTTTTGTTAATTTTAAATTTTAGTAAATACACATGTTAAAAATTTAAATCCTCAAAATAAAAAGTAAAAAACTTTTAAAAGGAAATTTCAATGTAACTTTAGTCTCATACAATTTCACATTTAAAAAACATTTACTTCTAAATTTTTTGTTATATTTTTAAAAACTAAATAATACATGTGGCGCCTAAAAATTTAAAAACTTATTAGGTGTCAGTATATTACAACACATTTATTAATAAAAAAGAATGCGTGTGTGTGTTTAATGCATATTTTTACGTTGGGAAACACTATAGTGCACACGTTCAAATGGTGTGCATCATGTGCACCTTACAACTAAAAAAAAGAATGGTATAATTTCAATTTTCTGAGTCATAACTTAAATATATATATCTTAACTAAACCCAACATAAGTTATGACTACAGAATTCATGAGCAATAATTAAAAAAGAAAATTGGTCATAACTAAAAAAGAAAATTGTATAATTAGGGGTGCATATGGTACACCCATTTTAAACAGGTGTATATTAAAATTTTCCTTTTACGTTACATAAAAAATTACATGTGTCAATTCAATGTTTAAAAATACATTAAATAATTTTTGAGATATAAATATACTTTATTAATGATATAATAGATAATAGATATATTTATAGAAAAATTATTTCTTAATTAAAATTTAAAAGTTTTAATAAATATACCAAAATAATATTTGTATGCATATTTTCTATTTATGTTATAAAAAATATTAAATATATATTTTCTATTTAAAATTTCCCTTTTACATTACATAAAAAATTACATGTGTCAATTCAGTGTTTAAAAATACATTAAATAATTGTTGAGATATAAATATACTTTAATAATGATATAATAGATATTAGATATATTTTAAAGCTAAATATATGTCACACCCCACTTTTTATGCCAATGGCTACCATTACCAAATCCTTTATTATAATACAATTTCAGAGATCATGTGCGGGAATTCAATACAATAGCGAGTACTATTAGTAAAGGTTCTCTCATTTGAATATGAAATGAATGCAACATGAGATAAAAATAAGTAAACTATCCGTAGACTTACATCTTTTAAATTAAAAGAAAGGGTTTAACCCTTTTACATCAATGGCATTCCGCCTACAAATAAAAGGCCCCGTGGCTAACACATAAAGAAGATCCTCTATCTTGAACCCTTCTCGACGTTCACCTGAAAAAGGATTAGCAATGTGGGATGAACATAAAGTCCAGTAGAGATCCCAATATGATCTTAAACAATAACAACATACAGATAACTATGATCATGAATGCTTTAAATCATATCATATACATATTGTGATGATTTATACAGAAATATACTTGTATAGGAACTTTTCTCAAAATCATTCATTTCGCTCAACAACATAAGCAATTTACTTTTCTTTTTTCTTGTTACCTTTTTTCCAAAATTCATATGACAATAACAAGTTCCTGAAAACAATTTTGCAAAGCCCATTACATTTTACCTTATTGAAACATGTTCACAAGTATCCGATGTCCTTCACATTATTCACAATCTTGATACAATACTTTAGTCTGTTTCCAACAAATTCATGTCTTTGCATATATACATTCAGTACCAAGGGAAAACAACAAGCAACCAACGACTATCTACTCAACAAATGAGGCAACTCAGTCTTCCAGAACCATAACCATCATAACCCATAATATACCCAGATACAGTGAGACAATAATGATAAACGTGTTCCGCTCTACTTGCCTTAAGCACGATAAGCCAATGATACACCTTTCCATAACAAAACGCCAAGTCAAGGATACATCTTTAGTCAATTTAGTCTTACTTCATTTCATGACAATTCATTTCAAGTTAATTTATTTCATATCAATTCATGAGTCAATTCATTACATTTTAGACACCCAATTGAGGCTACAACTCAGGGGTTCTCAATCAACACAATTATTACACAAACACTTCAATTTTACCATTTTATTTAATTCTCATTCGAGGGAATCGGCACGCATTTATACACAAGCACTTCAATTTTTTTTCCATTTTACAAAATTCTCATCTGAGGAAACGGGCACCCATATATATATATATATAAGATTTTGGGACTTTCACCCTGGACACTCTGGCCAACTTAATTTTCAATGGAGTCCATCCCCTATCTCCTCCTAAACAATGATACATATGCAATGTATTTAAAGGTGTGTCATATACAATGACTACCAAAATTCACACATTCAACAATTTAATCAAACCGTCATATTCAATGACAACCAATGAAGGATTAATTTCAATTCTCATAGTCCACATGCAATTTCTACAACAGTCATAGCTATCCTCCACCGACAGCCCAAAACATATATTTGTAAACATATATACAGTCTCCAAAATAGATAAACGATCCATATTTTCATAGGTAAGAGATTACAAATATCCAACTCCACCATCTACATTCATAGCTATCCATCTCTACATCTAATACGTAAGGAAAAATAAAATCCAATTCTCGCAAGACTTTCAGTCCAATAACAATGATAATATGTAAAGGTTCCAAAATCTGACCTCAAGTTCATTATCAATTTACAAAGGGTGATGATTTCATTTTCTTTCAAAAGACCACTTTTCTTTATTTTCCAATCCACACAACTCCAACCATTTTCTAAGAATTCATTCTCGTCATTTTACAAAATCAAAACCAAATCCACCCTCTTTATTTTACAAAACCAATTCCATTGGTATCAAGACCATAACTCAATTCAACTTCATGTGATTAGTCTAAAACAAAACCAACACTTACTTCTCCTTTTATTTTCTTTTGATATAAACACAATCATACGACCCATATTAGCAAAATATATAAGGATTACTCAACTTCTTCCCTTTTTAAATCCATTATGTCAATAACATTAAATTAGGGCCTTCCTTCCTCTCTTTACAAACATAATAAATCATTTTCCCAAATAACCCAACAACAGACAACTTAACAACTCTAATCACAAATATCAAACCCTAGATCCCCTTTCACGGCTTTCAAGAAAATCCATAACGAATATGGTTTTTATGCAATAAAATCTACCATATATCTATCTATAGACGAAGTATTGGAAAGGAGCAAAGAAATCCCTACCTCTTGAAGCGAAGAGAAAACAACCCAAAAATCACCGGTGACGAAACCACAAACTACTTAGATCAATAGGAAGCCCTTGATAAGATCTACAACCTTTCCCAAAGGACCAAGGTGAAAAGATGGCTCTAGATGAGTAGATCTGAAGATCTAAGTGCGAAAAGTCAAGTTTTAGAGAGAGAAGAGAGAAATCATGGGTTGAGAGGAAAAATTGGAGGAAAATAATGAGAGAAAAGTGGTTTGGGCCTATTTATAGTAGTAGAGAATAGCCCTAAGGTCAAATAAAATAACAGGTCCAAAAGCCCCCCAACGATACGGCCCATTCGAACCCCAAAATCTGAAAAAAAAACCAAAAAAAAAAAAAAACAAAACAAAACAAAACAAAAACACGCAGGGGTCGACCCTTCGGGCAGGGGGGTCGACCTTTTAGGTAGAAAAGACAATCTGGCACAAGCAAAGGGGTCGACCCTTAGACAGGAGGGGGTTGTATAGTGATCCCAGTTTTCCCTTCATTGTTTGTTGTATTCCGGACTCGGTTCCGTGGATGATTGTTATTGTCTGTATCGTATTTCCGTCCTTTAATTCTTTATATTTGGGTTTTGCGATGTATTGGGCAGGTTTGAAATAGGTTGGTTGTTTGGAAACAAATAGCTTCTGGCCATATTTTGGCCTTCACGCTCGAGCGGGCCCTTTTGCATTTGATCCTCCGCTCGAGCAGTTTGACGCTCAAGTGGGATTATTTAGCGTCCAGTATTTTTTCCTGCAGGACATCAGACGCTCGAGCATCCACTTTCACGCTCGAGCGGGGGTCTTTGTCTGCAGAACTTCTGGAAGTGTGCATTCTACGCTCGAGCGGCGCTTTTCACGCTCAAGTGGGAGTTTGTGTCTGACGCTCAAGCGGGGTGTTCCACGCTCGAGCGAACTGTGATATATATCAGTCCGAGAAGAAGCTTTTTGGATGACTTTTTCGATTTTCTCTCTCTATCTAGCATTTCTAAACCCTATTTTGAGAGCTTCTCTCTCTACATACACCTTCTCTCTAGAAAAACACTTGGTTCTTAGGTGTCTCAACCCTAGTCTCTTTGAAGAAAGGGTAAAGCTTGGTGTAGGCTTTGCTTTGATTCGAAAAACATTGGGTTTGGAGCACTTTCGAGTTTGTTCATCATCTCCTTTGGGTCTATTCGCTTGAGGTAGGGATAACTACTCATATTTATGGCCTTTGACATAAACACGTAGTTATTTTGATTTTATGTTGAAGTCGGAGATTTTGGGGTGTTAGGGTTTCAAAACTTGAAATGTATAAAGAGAGGTATTGTTCCTTTTGAACTATACATGTGTATATGGGTCTTAAAATGAGGTTATTGATGTTTATTGATGATATTTGGACCTTTGGGTCAATGTTGAGAAAATGGGGAAAATGCCTTAGTTGGGTTTAATCGGGTCATTGGTGTAGTTAATGAAATTAATTATGAGAATGTGAAATTGGTTTGGAAATAATAAATTTGGGAAATTATGAGATGGAATGGTGTAGTTGGATTGATTAATCACTCGCCTATGAAAATGTTGATAATTTATTATCTGTTTAGAAATAATTATTTTGGGCTATCGGTGGAGGATAGTCTTGATTGTTATAGACACTGCATGATGATTAGGTAAATTAAAACTAATCAGTTGAGTATGTCATTGAATATGACGGATGGAACAACACATTGAATATGTGCTTTGATTGATCATTGTATATGATAAGTGTTTAAATACATTGTATATGTATATTGTTTGGGAGGAGATAGGGGATGTACTCCTAAACCGGTTTGGGAGGAGATAGGGGATGGACTCCATTGATAACTAAGTTGGCTGGAGTGTCTAGGGTGAAAGTTCCAAAATCTTGATTACGTTTGCATAACGTAGATGAATTGAAGTGTTGAAGTATTATTAATGTGAGTTGTAGCCTTATTTAGAATTGAAGTATGGAAATATTAATGATATGAGTTGTAGGCTCATTTTAATTGATCATGATCGAAGTATTGTTAACATGAGTTGTAGCCTCATTATAAACTGCCTGGATGAATAGAGAACCATAGCTATGAATTGGTTTGGATAATGAAACGAAAAAAAGATTGATATACTTATAAATATATGTGAATATGGATTGGTTATGAAAGAAATGTACGTCTATTTATATGAGTTAAACATTTATCAAAAGCTAATGTTCTAGTTATCGTTCATATTATGTTTAGCATATTTCTACTGGGCGTTGGCTCACCCTATATGGGACATTACTTTCAGGTACAGGTGATATGCTGCCGCCAAGGCCTTAGCTTGGAAGGTTTTGGGAGTTGAAGACTCTTTTGGTGGTTTTGTTATTTTTGGTGTTATATGTAAATTCAAGCCAATGGCTTAATGTGTTTAGATTTAAAACTCTCTATTTTTTTGTAATCAAGTGTTGGCTTGGAAAGTTATAAGCCCGTAGGGCATTTACCTTTGTTGTCAGCATGTAATACTTTTGAACTAAATACTCTGATGACTGGAAATATGTTTTATTCTTTTATGTCTATGGATGTCTTGAATGATTGGTTTATATGTAGTATTTTGAGGGCGTTACAGGTTGACCCTATTTTTCAGCAACTAACACACAGATTCTGCAATATAAGAGAGTCAACCCTTCCCAGGAGGGGGCCAACCCTATATTCTAGCAACACTTCCAGAAACTTCACTAACAGGTAAGGGTCGACCCTTAGGAAGGCTGGTGTCGACCCTAGAATAGAATTCCTAAGTCTCCAAGGAACTTTTGACAAGAACAAGTGCGAACAACCAAACCCAACGAGTTTAAATCGGATCATACTTCTCCAAAACCAACATACAACAACACCAAAGATCCCCAAAATAAAATAAATGATTCAAATACACTTCCTAAAAGTTTAAAAAAGGTACAAGTGCTATAATATATAATTTCTTAATTAAAATTTAAAAATTTTAATAAATATACCAAAATAATATTTGTATATATATTTTCAATTTATGTTATAAAAAATATTTAAAAATATACTTACAAATTAAAATTTAAATAAATATATTGGCCAAGTACCTTATGGATTGGATATAAACCAAGATAATTCTTTAAGGATTAGGCTTGAGCCAGGATTGGAGAGACTGCTGCGCACCATGAACGGCAGTCACTGTTGTGCGGTTAATGGAGCTTTTTTGTCCTTCATTCCGACGATCCAAATTGTTCACTTTTTAGAAAATATTGAGTAGAATATATGTAATAACCCGACCCTCGTACATGTTCTTTGTTATATTTTCGGATCCTATTTTGTGATTTTGAATGCTTGTTGTGAGATTCCATGAGAAATTGAGGCTAAGTAAGTAAACCCATGTTTAAGGATATTCATCTGTTCAACAAGGGAAAATATCTGTTACATCTCTAAGTTAGAAACAGAAATTGGAAGCCTTAGGGTCTTAATTAACTGAAATTGAGTATATATACATGATCAGCATAATTTTTAAGTAATATTAAGCATGTTTATGAAATTTCAATTTAGGATGATTAAACTGAATGATTTTTGTTTTATTCACCTATGATATGCTTATATATAAGTATATACTCATGTTCATATATGTTGGACTTAGAAGAGTTTCTTCAAGCTATTTCCTAAGAGAGAAAGGATGAGAGAGAGAGTGGAGGTTTGAGAGGAATTCAACAAGGAGAAGGTAGAGAATCTAAGGAGCTCAAGCTTAAGGTAAATCTAATCATTTTCTAAAACCTTTCTCTTAGCTTTGAGTAAGATTTTCCCCTTGATTATGGTATTTGAAGATGGTAACTGTAACCTTGCGTATGTGTAGAAGTTAACGGGCAAAATACTCTTACTTGGTTGTTTGATTCACTTTGAATTCACCATGGAGAAGTTGTATTTGAGCTTTTAATTTGAATTCAAGTAGGTGGATATATGTTTATGGATGTGTGAAGTTAGAATTCTCATGGACATGTGTATGTTGTGAGCCTAAGAATGATGAACTAAATTAGATTGATGTAATTGCCATCATCTTGACATGATTTTGGACCATGTATTATCAAGTAAGAATGCTAATTTGAGCCTTGTAAATATGTGCTAGAAGGTGGGATCTTGTAAGAATTTTCGGACAGAATCGCCGCACGTGCGGGGGTCATGGCCGCACGGGCGGGAGGTGCTGCCGCACGTGCGGGGAATAGTGAAAAAACAGGGGCTTGGCCACTGTCTAAAAGGCACGTGCGGGGCCTTTTGCCGCACGTACGGGAGAGCCTGCCGCACGTGCGGGGCTCACAGTCGCACGTGCGGCCATGCTGAAAAACATGGGTCGCTCCGTTTTACGTGTAGAACCCTCTAATGTTGTCGGAATATGTATTTGATGCCTTTTTAATATGTATAAATTCCTTCAAAATAAAACGAAACAGAAAGTAATTTGATATGAAAAAAAGAAACTAAACTCTAAAAGTTGAATGTGTGCAGGGCACACTCCGGGAGGAACAAGCGCATTATCGCAACACTGTGAGTAGTAGTATCATTATCTTCTTTACATATGGCTAATGATTTTCATTAGCATTTCGTTTACGCGATTATGTTAATGTCTCAAGTACGCAACTATGATTAACGTTTCAAGTATGTATGTTAATACTCAAGTATGTTCGAAATATGTAAAGAATGAAATGGGAAAGGTAAAATTCTATAAGACTCTGGGCCTACGGCCACTCAATATAAGCTATTATGATATGAAACAAAGTGCTACACGGAACTAAGTGCTACGACGTGAGCCACCTCTAGAATCCGTGTGAGACACCTCTTGAGTTCGTATAAGTATGGTTTCAAGGGCTTTATGCCACTTTCAAGGGCTTCAATGCCAACAAGTTACAAGGGCCTTGTGCCACACGTTTCAAGGGCCTTAGTGCCATATGTTACAAGGGCTTTGTGCCACCATGTTTAAGCGCCTTGTGCCACTATGTTCAAGGGCATTATGCCACCATGTTTAAGGGCTTCAACCCGTTATGAATTAAGAATGTGATATGTCAAGCTGTTATGTTCAAGATTGGGCCTAAGGCCGTTATAAGATGAATACAGAATTAGGCTAACTTTGTAATCTCTGCATTTCCACATGTATTGATATATGTCATGTTTCAAGTTGAGCATTGTTTCATTATGTGTTACTATTCACTGAGCCCGGCTCACTCTCTGTTATGTCTGTTTCTGTAGGCAACTAACCAGGTGGTCAATCCTAACCTATGATGCCCGGTTTCTTTTGACAACCTTCGTGTATCCAAGCACTCACGAGGCCACCTATTTTGTGAAGTTTATTAAGATAATTAGCTTATTTCTTGGCTATCCTTCCAAGGTTGAATGTATATAACTCCAATAGTTTTTGTTACATGCCCGACTACAGGGCTGGGTCTGTATATGTGTTTGTATATATGTTCTGCCAAGGAATATTTTTGGATTCTATCAACCTTTTATGGTGCATGTAATGTATGAGATCCTGGCATGTTAGAAATAGCTCAATGGAATTTGTTTGGTTTTGTATTCTTCTAATATTTTGTGCTTCCGTCAAGGCCCCATATGCTATATATATACCAGGTTATATGTTTGTTTGTGAACGGGTCATGCCTGAACTTTTAGGGGCAAGTTTGGGGTGTGACAATATACCTGTAAAAATTTAAGTTAATCGGAGGTTGGTATCCTTTTCATTCAGACATATTTGTATCTAAAAAATTGAATAGTAAATTTAATTTTAAGTATAAATATGAATACAAACATGTCTTGATCAGTGGGATACCGAAGTCCGATTAACTTGAATTTTTGTGTGCATATTCTACTCAAAGTCTTCTAAAAATTAAACGGTTCAGATCATTGAAATAAAATCTGAAAAAGACCCCATTAACTGCACAACCGTCACTGCTGCGTATAGTGTGCAACAGCCTTCCCAAACTGGCTTGAGCCAAGAGTTGTCATAAAAATTGGGTCAAACTCAGTATTTAGGCTATTTTTTTGTATTTAATTCAATACTGAAAATTTCAAACTAATCCATAGATATAATGTAAACATAAAGTTCAAATTTATTATTATCAAATATTTTTACTAATTAACCGATCAAGTTTTTAGATTAGTTGTAAGGCTAGGGTTAGAATATGGCTCAAAATTTAAGACAACCCGATATTAGATAATTTTTCATACATAAATATAACTAAGGTCTCGTTTGTTAGCCATATATCTTAGCCAAAGGGTTAAAAGTCACTATAAGTTATCACATCACTCCCTCTATTTTTCTGCACATCTTCTCGTAAAAAGTCAAAAAATTACTAAAATAGTCTGTTTCCAAACAAGACCTAACGATTCATTTAATAGTTCTAAACATAAGTGTACATTTTGTTTTTAACCAAGTTCAATTTTTTAAATAAATATGCAAAAATATATAAATATTTTTGTTTTTATTATAAAAATACTTACAAATTCCAATTTAATATTGAAAAATAGATCAATTGATTCATAAGTTGGACATATACCAAGACAATATTTTAATGATTAAGTTAGGGTGAAGTTGGCAAAATAGTTAAATTGACTAACTTTCAAGTCTCTTTGTAATGTCTAACCTAACTCTACAAGCCAGCCCTAATGGGAAATTATATTTGCACATACCTACTTATCTCAGTGGACACACTTAATGAAATATTATTTTAATGATAATTATACACTAAAGTAAAATGATTATAATGGATATCAAAACACACTCTTAATATTATATTCAAATTTTCTCTATACACATTTTTTTTTAAACAAAAAAATCTCAGTGCATGTAACGCCCCCAAAATAATACAATAAAGATAACTCATGCGAAATAAATATGAGAAACAACATACTTACATATATTAGAGTTCACTATTTAACAACCAGTTAAATGCCATGTAGGCTTACATGTTTCCAAGTCATTGCTTGGTTACGCAAATTGAGTCTCGCTCATTACATCTTAAGCCCTCGGCTTTACAAATAACAAACATAAACACAGAAGGCGTAATTAAGAAACTCTTGCTTCCCAAAACTCCATCCACACTATTGCCTTGGAGGAAGCATCTCACCTGTACCTGAAAATGGTATTCCCATATAAGGTGAGCCAACAGCTCAGTAGAAATAATCTAACACAATTTATGAGGTTTAGCAAAGGTATAAATACCATGTATATAAACAATACTGATCCAGAAACATCCACAAGACCTACAGATCCATATGCCTCTAAGACCAACCTTTTTCCATTTTCCTTTAATTTCATTTCCAGTTCATATATGCTACTCAATTCATGAGTTAAATTCGTTATCTTTCAACAATCAAAATGAGACTACAACTCAATGATTTTCCAATTATGCAAAACTCACATAAACACTTCAAACTTGCCATTTTACAGATATTTCGTCCGAAGGAATCGACACCCATTTATATATAAAATTTCAGGTCTTTCACCCAGGACACTACGGTCAACTTGCTTTAAACGGTGTCCATCCCCTTTCTCCTCCCAGAAAAATATACATTTACAATGTATTTATAAACATAATCACATATGGAGTGCATCCCTTTCTCCTCCTAATAAACATACATATACAATGTATCTATAACATGGTCATATTCAATGACACCAACAATGGATTAGCATTAAATCGCCTAATCCTCATGTAATTTCTACAACAGTCATAGCTATCCTCCACCAATAGCCCAATGCAATTATTTCTAAAGAGATGTTCAATATCAAAATAAATAGTTTATTCAAAACTTCCATAGGTGAGATAATACATATCCAATATCACCATTTATAATCACAACCTTCCAATCTCACGTATTCAATGTTAATCCCAATTATTTATGCAAAATAATAATTTAATCAAAATTAGGGCAAATTCCCCCGTTTCACCAAATATCAACCCAAACACCAAAATCAACTATTTTGGCACAACATGATCTTATATTCAAGCCTCATACTCGTTTACCTCATATTCATCAAAACCCCTCTTTCCATTTTACACCCAAATCCTAGATTTGTCCAAACCACAACCAATCTCATCATCTATACATAATAGCAAATAACTAAGCTAAAAACCATATTAGAGTGTAGAAAATCCCTACCTCAAGTGTGAAGAAGAAACGGGTTGAAACCCCAAAAATCAACGATGCCTAAACTCGATCTCCACCGCACACAACGTAGCCCTCGCCTAGATAACTGACTTTGGTAAAGAACTTAGGTCCAAATCCCAAAGGATTTGAAGAAATCAAAGAACTTGTGAGGTTTTTGGTAGGAAATGTAGAGAGAAGGGAGAGGAAAAGTTTTTAGAGAGAGATATACAAAAGTAATGTGAAATATTAGATTCACGAACTGATATAATACATGGTCCGCTCGAGCGTGGAAAGCCCCGCTCAAGCGTCAAATGCACTATCCCAGTACTTTTGCAGATAGGTCAAACTTCTGAAATTAAACATTCTCCGCTCGAGCGCATAAACGGCCGCTCGAGCGGACAAGCAACTTCGAATGTATTTTCCATTTTTGTTTCGAGGGGCACTACCCTTGGAACCCGCAAAGGAGCGCTGCCCCTTGGACCCCTGCGAGCTGACCGGGTAACTCGACCCCCGCTAGGGCACTACCCTTGGACCCGCGAAGGGGCACTGCCCACTGGACCCCCGCGAAGGGGCGATGCCTCCTCGACCCCCGACTGGCCCAGTCGAAGTGGCAAAACATAAAAGAAAGATCAAAACCGGGATCGCTACAGTGTATATATTGATAAATTCACAAATTTTGAACCAAACCCAAAGAACTGCAAAGTTATGTGGAGGAACATTGCGATGCTAGTCTCTTGCAATAGCCCAACAAGTTAGAACTTATTATTCCTTCTTATCTTCTGTATCTCTCATTAGAAGACAGAAGTTTGACCCTTTTGACTGTAATGTTGCAATCCATAAGTTTTTTAGTTAATAAATGATTATGAACCCTTGCACATTCTCTCCCTAGGTAAACTAAAGTAAGGTTTCTTCTCTTAATATCCTCATATCTACCGTTCTTTTTTCAATGCAGTCAAGCTTATGGAAAAAGAAATGAAAGTATTCAAAAATGATGAGAAATATAGTGACCATCTCTATCCCTCCCATTCTTCCCGATAATCAAACAAAGCCTTGAGAAAAACTTTTCTGATTTCACAATATCATATTTTTTTTTTCATTGAATGTTTATCAGGACCGCATTTGATTTCGCTAATTACTCATTTTTTCTGAAAAGTCACAGCACTGAACTTCAATGTTCTAATTTAATATATTTTTGAATTCAATGCATCCTATCACCACTACTTCTTTGTTTCTTCATTGTTTCTTCATGTGTCATTTCGATACATCAGGTGTGTGGAAGAGGAAACTGAAATAGGTAAAGGTGTATGGAACGAGGGTTTAGATAGTGTGTGTAAAGGAATATGAGTTAGGATATAATTGGAACATTAAGCGTATGGATTAAGAAGAATAATCAATAACCAAACTAATAAGTGTGTGCACTGAGAAATGATGTGTACTTAGGTAAGTAATTATGTGAAAATAGAATTTCTCAACCCTAATCCGTCTTACCTAAAAGTTGTGACGTGCGGCAAGTTATAATTTTATGCTTAAGAGCATCCACACCAGGCTTAACAAATTTTGAGCAAAATTATAACTAAAAAGTTACTTTTTCTATTTTATCTAATATTTTTTGTATGTACACCTTTGTCAGACTCTCTATCTAAAATTTATTTTTATAAAATATTCATTTTTAGTTATGCAAACAACCTTCTAGAAGGTTCTAGGATGGTTCTATCCATATTCATCAAAAAGAAAAAGAAAATAAATAATGGTGCACAACTGGTTATCCAATAGGATATTTGCCTGAATGATCAGTAATAAATGATAAAATATTATATTTCATATTTCAAAAAACAAATGTGCAGCAGCAAGCTGTCTGGCAGGATGTCTGGCTAGATGATCGGCAAGATGTCTGGTCACTCTTAAGAATAAATGATAAAATATTGTATAACTTATATAAAATTTAATTTTGGTCTAATGATGCTGATGGAAGAGTGATTGTGTACCTTGCTAAGCAAATTTTGTCCTAAAACCATAATAACTAGCCTAATGTGGATGCTCTAAGTAAGTAAACTTTTAAACTTTACAAATTAGACATTGAGTAATTAGTATATTGATAAATGTGATTTACTATATAATCAAGTGAACTCTATCATAGAATAAGTTAAAATTATAAACTCATAAGATGAAATTTATTTATATTTTATCGTAAATGTAACTTTTGCAATTTCTTTAATTTTTACTAATTAAACTATGACATGTATTTTCTATTAAGAATTTAAAACACATATGAACAACCCAAGAATTGAAAATAATAATAATAATAATAATAATAATAATAATAATAATAATAATAATAATAATAATAATAATAATAATAATAATAATCATTTTTGAACAAATTTTATGTTATTATTTAATTTAAAAAATTAATTTTTGATTGTTTATCTGTATCCATGCATAGCATGGGTATTATGCTAGTATATCTTATAGCAAAAGATCTTTTCAATGAAATATATCATCAACGTAAGGGTTGTTTTAGGGTTTGCTTATTTTTTGACTTATTTTTTCTACTTATTTTCATGTTTAGTGAACTTTTAAAAAAAAAAGTCAAAAAAATTTAGATTTCTAGATTCAACTCAACAAGACGAACTGGAAAATTAATAATTTTTTTAAAAAAAAATTCAAAAAAAATTAGAAAAGAAAAAAATAAGTGTTCTTTTTTTTTTTTGGCTTATTTTTGTATTTTGAAATTTTTCAAAAAAAAATATACATTTTATCTTCGTCACGACAAGACAGACTGGAAAAGTAAAAAAGCTTGACATAATTTTTTTTAAAAAAAGACAAAAAAATTGGGAAAAAAAGGTGGCTTTTTTTTTTTTTTTTGCTAAAAGAAGCCTAAATTTGTTTGAAACTTAAAAATAAAATAAAAATAAAGATGAAAATAAACTAAAAAAAAGTTATAGTGATTATTTTTAAAAAAAATTCAAAAAGTTTTAGGTTTTTAGATTCAACTCAACAAGATGAACTGGAATTTTTTTTTTTAAAAAAAAATAAAATTTTCAAAACAAATTCAAAAACTATTTTTTTTATTTTGGCTTTTTAAATTTTGTTTATAGGATTTTTTTTTAAAAAAATTACTTTTTAAATTTGTCTATACAAGTTATGCCCAAAAATTAAAATTTTAACATAATTTTAAAAAAATCACACAAAAAAATAAATAAATAAATGATTTTTTTAGGTGTCTATAAAAACATACGACCACTTTATAGAACCATTCTTCACACGGAGAACACAAAATTGACAGATGAAGAGTGAAAAAAAACCCCTCTCCCCCTTCTCTAAGTCGTTTGTGTCATTCTTTCTTCCCCGAGCTCAAAGGTTTCAACAATTCTGTAGCCTAAGAGTTGGAAAAAAAAATAAAAAATTGAGAACTATTACATATATATATTATGATACTAAATTGATCATGGTTAATTTATAAACATATTTTGAATCTATAATCATTTTGGTATTATAGCGATCTCGGTTTTCCTTTCCTTTAATTATTGCATTCCGGACTTGGTTCCGTGGTTATGTTGTTGTCTTATTCTCATTTCCATCCTTTACTCTTTGTATTTGAGCTTTGGGTTGTGTTAGGCAGGTTTGGAACAGGTTGGTTGTGTTAGAAATCAAAAAGTTGATGCCCAGATTTTGGTCTTCACACTCGAGCGGGGCTTTTGACGCTCGAGCGGGCCCTTTGTTGTTGCTTCTCTGCTCGAGCGGGAGTTTTGACGCTCAAGCGTGAATATTCAACTCCCAGTATTTTGTCTCTGCAGGTCGTCGTACGCTCGAGCGGGACCTTTCGTTTTTGTTCCTCTCCTCGAGCGAGGACCGTGGTCTGCAAAACTTCTGGAAGTGTGCATCCGGCGCTCCAGCCGCGCTTTTGACGCTCGAGCGGGGAGTTTCACGCTTGAGCGGGGCAACGTGTATATTAGTCCGAAGTTCGACTTTTTGGATCACTTTTTCAACTCCTTTTCTCTCTCTTACTTTTCAAAACCTCCATTGGAGAGCCTCTCTCTCTAAAACACAACTTCTCACTAGGGTTTGATAGTTTGAGCAACCTCCTTCCTTGGTGTCTTTGTAAAAAGTGTAGAGCTTAGCTTGGGCTACATTTATATCCAAAAATCTTGGGATTTGGAACACTTTGAGTTTTCATCATCTTCTTCGTTGAGCTCCGAAATTTGAGGTAGGGATAGCTACTCATTTTTATGGTCTTTGACATAAACTATTGGTCATTTTAATGTAACGTTGATATTTGGTAATTTTGGGTGTTAGGGTTTTCAAAGAGGGGTTTTGTTATTTTGGCCCACACTTGTGTATTTTGGGTCATAAAATGAGGGTATTGATGCTATTGAAGATATTTTGGGCCTTTGGGTCAATATTGAGAAAGGGGGAGAAAAGCCCTAATTTGATGTTATGAATTAATTTATATAATTAATTTGGGAATGTTATGGAAATATGAAATTGAGTTGGGAATAATGAAATTGGCTTATTATGAGGTAGAATGGTGGAGTTGGATTCATTAATCACTCAGCTTCGAAAATGTTGATAATTTATCTGTTGGTGCATTTATTATCTGTTTAGAAATAACTGTTTTGGGCTATCGGTGGAGGATAGTCTTGATTGTTGTAGACATTGCATGATGATTAGGTGAATTAAAACTAATCAATTTGATGTGTGTCATTGAGTATGACGGTTGGACTAATACAGTGAATATGTGTATTGATTGGTCATTGAATATGATTATACATGGGTGCCGAATCCCGCGGATGAAATTTCTGTAAAATGACAATTTGAATATAATTATACATGGGTGCCGAATCCTGCAGATGAAATTTCCGTAAAATGGCAATCCGAAAATATATATACATGGGTGTCGAATCTTGCGGATGAAATTTCCGCAAAATGGCAATCCGAAAATATCCATACATGGGTGCTGAGTCCCGCGGATGAAATTTCTGTAAAATGGCCATAAGAAAATAATTACAAATGGGTACCGAATCCTGCGGACACAATTTTCGTGAAATGGCAGTTTAAAGTAGTGTTGGCATGAGATGTAGTCTCACTTAAGTTGTTTGGCCAGGTTCTGAGCCGTGTTTATAAGTTGAGTTTTGTTAAGTGAAGGATTATGGAACTGGATTGTATTGTATGTTGGTTTATATGAATTAAACGTTTATCAAGTGCTAATGTTTTAGTTATTGCTCATATTTTGTTTAGCATATCTCTACTGGGCGTTGGCTCACCTTATATGGGACATCATTTTCAGGTACAGGTGTTATGCCACCTCCAGGGACGTAGCTTGGGAGGTTTGAGGTTGTCAGACTTCTTTTTGTTGTTTTTGTTGTATTACATGTATACCAAGCCAAGGGCTTATTTTGTGTAGAGGTAGCACTCTCCTTTTTGTAACCAAGTGTTGACTTGGAAAGTTATAAGCCTATAGGGCATTTACTTTTGTTGTCAACATGTAATACTTTTTGTAAGAATACTCTGATGATTGTAATATGAAATCTCTTCTATTTATCGTGAATGTATGTTATGATGGGTTTATTTTTGAGTGCGTTACAACTTGGTATCAAAGCGTATCGGGTTCGAATACCTTGGGTACGTGGGAAGTGATTAGTATTACAATGGGTTCGTCTCACTTGTTAGAGACTTGTGTATGACATTATGTGTTTATTTGACAACATGTTTATGTGACTATTTGGGTATGGGATTTAGTTTCTAAGATATTGATCGGATCCTTGGGTTTCTGTGAGTCTTGTTGGAAAAGCACTTGATCAATGCTGTTTATAACCGGAACTCTAGTAACGCCCCAGGACTATCATTATCCAGAAATGAAATTCGTAGGTGCTTATGTGATTATGTGCTTACGTGGAATGAATTACAGTTGTCCATTGCATTAGGACGTGAGTGTTATAGCTTCGGCACATTTGTGAATGTGCTAATGTTCTTCATTACCTTTATTAGGATGTCCGGACGAGGACGTGGTGGTAGGCGAGGTAGGCCGAGGAGGCAAGAGATGCCTATACCGAATGAGATTCCGGCGCTGCAAGAGGGTGTTGGTCAGGCCAATGTGGCCGAGCCAGTGGGGCAGCAGGCCATGGGTGCCTTAGCTCGCGAGATAGCAGGAGCTATGAGGGAATCCATAGGCATTCTTAGAGCTGAGAATCCAGTTCAGGCCCAGGTTGTTGATGCAGGGCCTTCCTTTCTGAAGAGGGAGTTCTTCCGGTCTAATCCGGATGAGTTTGTCGGTGATCCAAAAGAGCCACTTAAGGCTGATGAGTGGTTGGAACAGATGACTAAGACGTTTGAGATGATTGGCATCAGAGACGGGGCATTGAAGGTGACCTTAGCATCTTTCCAGCTTAAGGGGGATGCAGGTCAGTGGGGGAAGTTCATGAGGGGTCGTATTGGTGGCACATGGGAGGCCTTTGTAGATGTTTTCCAGGAGAAGTTCTTAGCTCCAGCTGTCAGGGAGAAATTGAGGGACCAGTTCTGTCAGCTCAAGTAGCTAAGTTTATCAGTGGCCGAGTTTGAGGCCGCATTTATTAGCTTATCCAGATTCGCACCTGAGCTTATGGCGTCTGAGGAACGCCGTTGTATCGAGTTTGAGAGGAAGTTGAGGCATGGCCTCAAGATGAGAGTTGGGGTTTCTATGATCTGGGATTATGGGCGTCTTCTGGATGCCGCGACCCATATGGAGACTATGATGCAGGAGAAGGAGGAGAGACAGAGGGGCTCTAAGAGGAGTCAGGATGGTCAGGGGGACGGTAGGAGGCAGAGGGGTTCTAACCCTCAGCAGTCCTAGAGTGTTTTAGCGAGATCTACCTTTCCAGTGCCGAGTTCAGGTTCTGGGAGAGGCAGCCAGGGAGACTTTACCTGTTTCAAATGTGGTCAGCTGGGCCACAAGTCTCCAGCTTGCCTGTAGAGGGGAGGAGGTCAGGAAGCAGCTTCATCTTCGGCTCGACCTCAGAGCTAGAGTCAGGGCAGAGGCTGGTTGTCCTCCTGTTGCCAGTGTGGTCAAGCAGGGCACCTGAAGAGGTTTTTCCCACAGTTGGGTGGTACACCCGGTGCGTTTGGTTTGAGACAGACACAGAGTTCGCAGCCAGCACAGTATGTTCAAGCCTCGAGGGCCAATCAGGGGGCTTCATCGTCTCAGTCTGTGCTCCAGTCTTTTGCTCTGAGAGGTGAGTAGGTAGATCAGGGGCCTACAGGGCGTGTGTATGCTATTACCGCGCAAGATTTAGTACCGGCTCCATCTGTTGTGAGAGGTACCTTTTTGTTTTGCAACTCGGTTGCCAATGTGTTGATTGATACGGGTGCATTTCATTCCTTTATATCTGCTGCATTTGCATCTGTTTTGTGGTTGGAGTTGGCGCAGTTGGCATCTCCTATATGTGTTGTATCACCTGTTAGGGGCGAATTGATTTGGAAACAAGGGTGTAGAGGGTGCGATATATAGGTCGCCGACCGCTGACTTCCATTTTCATTTGTAGTTATGGCTATGTCGGGTTTTGATATTATTTTGGGTATGGACTGGCTATCGTCATACCGGACAGTTATTGATTGTTACCGCCAGCGGGTCACAGTATGTACCTTGCGCGAGGATTGTTTCCATTTTTTGGGGGATCGGGTTGGTAGTGTGTTGCCACCGGTGTATGATCCGTGAGGGCAGAGTGAGCTTAGTGGTCTTCTCACTAGCCTTATGAGTAGTGAGTGTGATGAGACCGGGGTTGAGTTGCCGAGAGTGGTTTGCGAGTATTCGGATGTTTTTCCCGAGGACTTATTAGTTTACCATCTCATCGAGAGATTGAGTTCTCCATTGACTTAGTGCCTGGTACGACACCGATTTCCATGGCACCTTATCGTTTTGCCCTAGCCGAGTTAAGTGAGTTGAAGATCCAACTCCAAGAGTTGCTAGATAAGGGCTTTATTCGCCCTAGTGTTTCACCATGGGGAGCACCAGCCCTCGTTGCTAAAAAGAAAGATGGTGCCTTGAGACTTTGTATTGATTACCGGAAATTGAATCAAGCTACGGTTAAGAACAAGTACCCCATGCCCCGTATAGATGATCTGTTTCACCAGTTGAAGGGGTCCCATTATTTCTCTAAAATAGATCTGAGATCGGGTTACCACCAGTTGAGGGTCAGGGAGGAGGATATTCCGAAGACGGCATTCCGTACGCGGTATGGCCACTATGAGTTTTTGGTCATGCCATTTGGGCTCACTAATGCACCGGCAGTATGTATGGATTTGATGAACCGGATCTTCTGGGAATTCTTAGATCGCTTTGTGGTCGTTTTCGTGGACGACATCCTAATTTATTCACCTTTTGAGGAGGAGCATGAGGAACACTTGAGAGTGGTGCTCGAGTTGCTTAGAGCCTATAGGCTGTATGCCAAGTTTGGGAAGTCTGAATTCTGGCTAGGAGAGGTCAAGTTCTTAGGCCATGTAGTTTCCGAGGAAGGGGTATCTGTTGATACATCCAAGATTGAGGCAGTGCAAGATTGGGCACAGCCTAGGAGTGTTTTTGAAATCCGCAGTTTTCTGGGATTAGTTGGGTATTACCGCCGGTTTGTGAAAGATTTCTCTCGACTAACTTCGCCGTTGACTAGATTGACGCAAAAAGGGGTCAAATTTGTATGGAGTGAGACTTGTGAAAAGTCGTTCCAAGAGCTGAAAGTTAGATTGACCACCGCTCCGGTTTTGATTATTCTAGAGAGAGGTTTGGGTTATGCGGTTTATTGTGATGTCTCACGAGAGGGTTTGGGTTGTGTGTTGATGCAAGAGGGAAAAGTGGTAGCCTATGGCTCACGTCAGTTAAAGATTCACGAGAGGAATTACCCTACTCACGACCTAGAAGTAGCAGCAGTAATTTTTGCCTTGAAGATTTGGAGGCACTACCTTTATGGTGAGAGATTCGAGGTATTCTCGAATAATAAGAGTTTGAAGTACCTATTTACACAGAGAGACTTGAATTTGAGGCAGAGGAGGTGGATGGAGTTCATTGAGGACTATGACTTCGAGTTGCACTATCACCCGGGAAAGGCCAATGTTGTGGCCGATGCCCTTAGTAGGAAATCCATTGGTGAGGTAGCTTGTATAGCCATCAGGGAGTGGGAGATGTTGGGTGCACTTGGCGAGTTTGATTTGCTTTTGGGTGAATCTATTGAGGCTGCGGCCTTGTTTTCTGTAGTTGCTCAGCCTACACTTGTGAATCGAGTGTTAAAGGCACAAAGAGGTGACCTTGAGGTAGAATCCCTCCGAGAGAAGATTTCAAGTGAGAAGGCTGAGAAGGGTTTGACTGTGTATTCCGACCTGAGTGTGAGATACCGAGACCGTCTTTTTGTATCGAAGTCTTGCCGAGAGGAAGTACTCCGAGAGTTTCACTATTCATGCCTTGCGGTACATTCGGGAGGCACCAAGATGTATCGTGATCTGGGTCGCCAGTTTTGGTGGCGGGGTATGAAAAGAGATGTGGCTGTGTTTGTGTCCAAGTGCCTTACTTGTTAGCAAGTGAAGGCCGAACATCAGAGGCTAGCAGGTTTGTTGCAACCCTTGCCTATTGCCGAGTGGAAGTGGGAGCATGTCACTATGGACTTCGTTGTAGGTCTTCCGAGGACTCAGCGGGGTAGTGATGCTATTTGGGTGGTTGTAGACCGGTTGACTAAGTCAGCGCACTTCATTCCTATGTGCGTGAAGGATTTGGTAGATCATCTTGCCGACTTGTATATTCGGGATATAGTGAGGTTGCATGGAGTCCCAGTGTCGATCATCTCTGATAGAGATCCACGTTTTACTGCTAGGTTGTGGCAGAGTTTGCAGAGTGCCTTGGGCACTAGATTGACCTTTAGCATGACTTATCATCCTTAGACTGACGGGCAGTCCGAGGGTACTATTCAGACCCTTGAGGATATGCTTTGAGGTTGTGCCCTTGACTTTAGTGGATGTGCTTTGAGGTTGTGCCCTTGACTTTAGTGGATCGTGGGAGAGGCACTTGCCCTTGGTGGAGTTTACCTACAACAACAGTTTTCAATCCAGTATCGGTATGGCACCATTTGAGGCCTTGTATGGCCGTCCGTGTAGGTCTCCAGTTTGTTGGGCCGAGGTGGGTGATGCACCTTTGTTGGGCCCAGATTTGGTGAGGGAAACGACGGAGAAAGTTGAGCTTATCCGTAGGAGGCTTGTTACAGCCTAGAGTCGCCAAAAGAGTTATGCCGACCGTAGGAGGAGGCCTTTGGCATTTGAGGCAGGTGATCATGTTTTTCTGAAAATATCACCTAGGCGGGGGTTGATGAGGTTTGGGAAGAGTGGGAAGTTGTCCCCTCAGTTTATAGGCCATTTCGAGATCCTCGAGAGGATTGGTGAGGTTGTTTACCATTTAGCTTTGCCGCTGCAGTTGTCCGGGGTACATGACGTGTTTCACGTCAGTATGCTTCGGAAGTACAAGCCGGATCCATCGCATGTATTGGATTGGACCAACTTAGAGGTAGATGAGGATGTCTCGTATAAGGAGAGACCGGTTCGGGTCTTGGATAGGCGGGAGCAAGTCTTGCAAGGCAAGACCATTTCCTTGGTTAAGGTTTTGTGGAAACGTCACGGAATGGAAGAAGCCACTTGGGAACGTGAGTTGGAGGTCCGTGAAAAATATCTGGATATATTTGTTGATGTGTAATCATGTATTGGGAATTTTGTAATATTGATGAACTTTAAGTTGTAAGACATTGTATATGTTTTGAGTTGTGGATGTATTTTGGAACTTGCCTTGAAATGGAAGTTTATTTTAACATTGCATATGTTAATTCTGTTTTAGAAATGCAAATATAATATTGGCATTGAATATGTTTTGTGATGCATGTTGATAATGCATGTTGGAGATTATGTTGTAGTTTGCCTCTAGGATAGAGAGGGGATGACCGGTGATGGGTCAGGTTGTGAAATGTTGGTTGGTAATGTTATTGAGGATTGAGGAAAGTGTGTTTTTGAAAACTTGTACTTAATTTTGGGGACGAAATTCCTTAAGAGGGGAGGTTATAGTGATCCCGGTTTTCCTTTCCTTTGATTACTGCACTCTGGACTTGGTTTCGTGGTTATGTTGTTGTCTTATTCTCATTTCCATGCTTTACTCTTTGTATTTGAGTCTTGGATTGTGTTGGGCAGGTTTGGAACACGTTGGTTGTGTTAGAAATCAAAAGTTGATGCCCAGATTTTGGCCTTCATGCTCGAGCGGGGCTTTTGACGCTCGAGCGGGCCCTTTGTTGTTGCTTCTCCGCTCGAGCGGGAGTTTTGACACTCGAGCGTGAATATTCAACTCCCAGTATTTTGTCTCTGCAGGTCATCGTACGCTCGAGCGGGAGTTTTGACGCTTGAGTGGGACCTTTCATTTTTGTTCCTCCGCTCGAGCGGGGAGTCTGACGCTCGAGCGGGGACCGTGGTCTGCAAAACTTCTGGAAGTGTGCATCCGGCACTCCAGCCGCACTTTTGACCCTCGAGCGTGAGTCTGTGTCTGACGCTCGAGCGGGGAGTTCCATGCTCGAGCGGGGCGACGTGTATATCAGTCCGAAGTTCGACTTTTTGGATCACTTTTTCAACTCCTTTTCTCTCTCTTACTTTTCAAAACCCCCATTGGAGAGCCTCTCTCTCTAAAACACAACTTCTCACCAGGGTTTGATCTAGTTTGAGCGACCTCCTTCCTTGGTGTCTTTGTAAAAAGTGTAGAGCTTAGCTTGGGCTACATTTATATCCAAAAATCTTGGGATTTGGAATACTTTGAGTTTTCATCATCTTCTCCGTTGAGCTTCGAAATTTGAGGTAGGGATAACTACTCATTTTTATGGTCTTTGACATAAACTATTGGTCATTTTGATTTAACGTTGATATTTGGTAATTTTGGGTGTTAGGGTTTTCAGAGAGGGCTTTTGTTATTTTGGCCCACACTTGTGTATTTAGGGTCATAAAATGAGGGTATTGATGTTATTGAAGATATTTTGGGCCTTTGGGTCAATATTGAGAAAGAGGGAGAAAAGCCCTAATTTGATGTTATGAATTAATTTATATAATTAATTTGGGAATGTTATGGAAATATGAAATTGAGTTGGGAATAATGAAATGGGCTCATTATGAGGTAGAATGGTAGAGTTGGATTTATTAATCACTCACCTTTGAAAATGTTGATAATTTATCTGTTGGTGCATTTATTATCTGTTTAGAAATAACTGTTTTGGGCTATCGGTGGAGGATAGTCTTGATTGTTGTAGACACTGCATGATGATTTGGTGAATTAAAACTAATCAATTTGATGTGTTATAGAGTATGACGGTTGGACTAATACAATGAACATGTGTATTGATTGGTCATTGAATATGATTATACATAGGTGCCGAATCCTGCGGATGAAATTTCCGTAAAATGGCAATTCAAATATAATTATACATGGGTGCCGAATCCCGCGGATGAAATTTTCGTAAAGTGGCAATCCGAAAATATCTATACATGGGTGTCGAATCCCGCGAATGAAATTTCAGTAAAATGGCAATCCGAAAATATCTATACATGGGTGCCGAGTCCCGCGGATGAAATTTCCATAAAATGGCCATAAGAAAATAATTGCACATGGGTGCCGAATCTTGCGGACGGAATTTCCGTGAAATGGCTGTTTGAAGTAATGTTGGCATGAGATGTAGTCTCACTTAAGTTGTTTGGTCAGGTTCTGAGCCGTGTTTATAAGTTGAGTTTTGTTAAGTGAATGATTATGGAGCTAGATTGTATTGTATGTTGGTTTATATGAATTAAACGTTTATCAAGTGCTAATGTTTTAGTTATTGCTCATATTTTGTTTAGCATATCTCTACTGGGCGTTGACTCACCCTATATGGGACATCATTTTCGGTACAGGTGTTATTCCACCTCCAAGGACGTAGCTTGGAAGGCTTGAAGCTATCAGACTTCTTTTTGTTGTTTTTGTTATATTATATGTATACCAAGCCAAGGGCTTATTTTGTGTAGAGTTAGCACTCTCCTTTTTGTAACCAAGTGTTGACTTGGAAAGTTGTAAGCCTATAGGGCATTTACTTTTGTTGTCAACATGTAATACCTTTTGTAAGAATACTCTGATGATTGTAATATGAAATCTCTTCTATTTACCGTGAATGTATGTTATGATGGGTTTTTTTTAGGGCATTACAGGTATTTGATATGATATTTGTTTTTCTTAATTGTCTTCACTTCTTTGATGGTTTTGTTTTTTATTTGCATATAATTGAACTTGAAGCTCTGGATTTAGTTAAATTTTATGCAACAATATAGACATGTTTCTAAGAGTCAATTAGGGTTTATTGTTGCTCTTTTGTATAGAAGAGGGGAATAAAGACGCAGAAGACATGACGGATGGGGAGAGGAATTTTTCTTTGTATCTCTCATTTTCTGTTCTCAATAGAAGAGAAGAAATCTAGAGGTGAACTACTTCCCCTTATATCACGGGAGAAGTTTTCCTCAAGATTTTATTTTTTTCATAACTTTCTGTACTTTATTTTGTGCACCTCACAGGATTTACAATGGTAATCTGAAACTAATAAGTATAATAATTTATCAGCTTACTAAGAAACTAATAAGTATAATAATTTATCCTATTTTGTTTTATAAATCAACGTTTCAATTTAAAATTTTATTTATTATTTTTTTATAAACAAAACACGATTAGTTAGTGTCTATCAATATCTGATTAAACTAGTTTTTACATATGTAATTTTCTCTTTGAAACTAATGAGATAAATGGCTTGGATCAAAGATCCATGTACGCAGAGTGAATTCTTGACAAATATGAAAAAGATAAAGTCTTGAGAGGAGCTGGTCCCACATATCACCTCTTTTTTTTTTTTTCCTTTTTTTTTTCCCTATTGTTTTATATTACCACCTATATGACATTTTATTAGTAATCTTTACCTTGATTGTCTTCAATTAAGGTACCAATAAAACTGGTTGATTGGCAGTAGGTATAACATCTGTATTTAAAATAAAGATTCTTTCTGTGCATAGCACAGGTTGATTGTTAGTAGGTAGTGATATAAATGAGTGATAAAAAAACAAGAGATACATACCATTCCTCTATTTATTAACTCTTACAAGGTAAAGTACATATGCAGATAACAAAAAATTCCTACTACCTTGTCTCAAGGAAATCCTTTCCCAATTGAGAATTTAGTAGGGGTGCAATTGGGCAAGTTTGATCAGATTGGAAGGTTATCTAATCTCAATTTAAGTTGTGTTGAGACCTATCAAGGTTTGAATTGTTGAATTGTAATCCAAGATTGTTTACCTAAACTCAATCCGAGTTAAACCCAAATTATCCAAGTTGTCCAAATTATCAGAGTTTTTTTTTTTTTTTTGATCAGTAAAATGAAACTTTATTAATGAAGAAAGAAAAACCTGCTAAAACTTACATCAACAAAGAGGGAAAGTACATAAAGAATCAACGCTAACCTTAACAAATACACCCCCTGTGGTTTGCTTAAAATACGAATTGCCCCTGGTTTGATTTGGTTGGTGAGTTATTATTGTCTTGTGACAGAATTGATATTACAGAGTCCACTCCACTCCACACAAAATGCAATGATCCAGACACCCCCATCTCCAGCTTCTAATTGGGCCCCATCAACCATCATCCCCTCTTTTTTTGATTATATTATCAAAATACCAAACAAGCCCACAAACCCCATTACATGGATAAATAATACATTTTCTAAGAAATTCATCACATACACACCCAAAAACAAAACAACAGAGAATGAATGGCTACAAATAAAAGCATCATCTGGTTGATCCAAACATGATCATCACATGGACATGAAGGGGATGGCTCTAATCACGACTTGGTGGTACAAAGCTGCGAGTGTTGCACCGATGAATGGGCCCACCCAGAAAATCCACTGCCAATCACAACCAAACAAAAATTAGCAAAACATTAATCAATGTCGGTCAATGCTTTATTATTTTTACATGTGTGGACCCTAAATGAGTGGTTTACTTACGTGGTCATCCCAAGCGCGGTCCTTATTGAAGACGATTGCAGCACCAAGTCTCCTTGCTGGGTTGATACCCGTGCCAGTTATGGGGATAGTAGTTAAGTAATTAATTAGTCAATTCTAATTTGTAATTAATTAATTAGTGTAATTAATTAGTTAGTTCCATAGAATAGTTATAGTTAATTAATTGGTTTTGTAATAATTAGCTTAGCTAGTTAGTTTATTCGGTTTGTAATAATTAAGTTAATTCGTAGTAATTAGCTTAGCTAGTTTGTTTATTTAGACCCTCCTGCACGAGGGCACAATTGTAATGATGTGTATGCCTGTGGATGAAGGCTAGTTGCTTGAATTGGAATAATTTGAGTACTGTTCATATGCGATCACTTTTTCAAGTGGTACATATTCAAAACTCTTTCCAAACATTACATGAAATCAAATGTTTCAATTTTCCCAAATTAGTCTATACTCGTGCACATCACATAGTAAGGTTAGCCTAGTAATCGGAACAAGAGCATATAATGTAAGTAAGAATCACATCATAATTAGTAGAGGCCGATCTTTGATCGGGCGAGCGGGGGAGCTCAATTCATGACCTTCCCCTCTCGTAACTAAGCTCCCGAGCCGAAAAAATCTTGGTGATGACAGACAAATAGGTTTCCTAAATTTTCCCAAAACATTTAGGTGGAAACTCTGTATCTGGCAAAGCAGTCCATTTTCGGCAATTTGATTCAAAATTGATTTTCCAAAAGATTTGTCGAATTTGGACTCTTTCGTGTTTATCTATTTCACATTGCACTTGTGAGATCAGATTCAGAACCGCGAGAGGTCGATACTGTAGGGTTGTTCGTCTTTCGAAAGGAGCGCGAAAAGTCGAGCTACACCATGACATCATCAACTCTTTTACCAGAGCTGGCAAGCATAGTCACCAAGTGGTGATCTACGTCCTTGGCTCTCAGGAAATAATGGCCCTACCGACCGGTTAACTTTGCCATAATGTAGCAGTGCCGAATAGCTAGGGTTCCTAGGTTAAGTCTCAACCGCTGGTACAATTCTACTATACACATAATTATTCGGTAAAAGTTCACGTTAGGTTGGGAATGGATTAAACCCCAATAACGTAGAACGGTCCTAAGAAGAGGGAGGGGGAAACGGACCCCACCCTCAGCAATTAATAGAAGAGAGAAGATAATGGTGTTCGTATCAGCCCTCTCCATATCAACTATGGTGTCTGCAACAAGTGATAGTTGGAGGTCGTTTGGGACTGAAAAATGACAATTTTTTGACTCGCTCCTCAGAGAGGAGAGCTTTCAAATGTTTTGCCATTAACAACGGAAAAAAACAAAATGTGTACTAAATAAGACACAGGGACTGGAATGAGTGCATAGGAAGAGAAGAGGGAACTTACAGGTTAAAGAAGAAGATGAACAGTGGGAAGCAGAATCAAAATTGTAAAAGTCTTGAAGAAGAAATGTTGATGTGAAGAATACCAAAGGAAGGAGCGGAGAGCCTTTCGATTCAAAGCATACTGAGTGATAGTTTTCAAATCGCATTAAATGAATGTCAGATACGATGGGGCGAGAAGTTGTAATGATTTCACATCGCACCGGTTCTGATGAATTGCACTAAAAGGAGCGCGTCTGTCATATTTCCAACTTTCGAGGGTTTTTTGCTCTAAACAGCCGAGTAACGTGCACTATTTCAACCAAACATGCTAATTAGAAGGATCCAATTCAGATGCTTGGGGGTCAATTGTGGGGGGCCCAAATTGAATGAGCCATAGACAAGTTGGCTCAAATTAGGCTTCACCCTCAAGTCCAGCTGAGAACATTAAGAAGAGGGCCGAATACAAGACGGCCTATGACAGTCGTTTGAACGCCCTGGTCGAGTATGACCCAGCTCAAGGGCCGAGTTGTCCAGGTAACTTATACGACGTATGGAGGGAATGCCCTAAATACGGATGTGGGCCCCCAAAGAACAATATAAAAGAAGGAGCCTCATCTGAAGTAAAGGTATGTGAGATAATAGTAAGTAACTCGTAAGAAAAACAAACATTAAAGAAAAAGACTAACTTGCTCGTCGGAGTGATAATTCTGATACCCCCGATCGGAGTGTTTGTTCCTCTTTCAGTCATTTCAAGGATCAAGAATGTTTGTCTGGATCAGAGAGCATTTCCAAACCCCTTTCACCACAATTATTAATTTATTAAAATTAGAATCTATTGACATTTTTTTTAATAGAAAATCATTAATAATATCAAAAAAAATAATTTATATAATGTAAGAGAGATGCTGCTATAATAATTTTTACAATTTATGAGTGAGAATAAAAAATGCAAGATTTTGTGTTACTTATATATATAATATATATTCAATATGATTTAATAATCTAAATTATTTTAGTATCACATAATGGCTAAAAATTTATATGTATATTTAATATTTTTATATATCTACACATGTATAATTCGGGTTTTGAGTTACTTGTGTTTAGGGCCGGCCCTGAAACCTAGGGGGGTTCAAGGCGAACTTCAGAAATGGAGCCCTCTTATATTGAAAAAAAAATTAAAATTCATAGATAAAACGATAAGTTACAACTTTTTTAT
Organism: Camellia sinensis; assembly: GCF_055761805.1. Taxonomy (NCBI): domain Eukaryota; kingdom Viridiplantae; phylum Streptophyta; class Magnoliopsida; order Ericales; family Theaceae; genus Camellia; species Camellia sinensis. The sequence continues at coordinate 37,827,883 of NC_138961.1, read as the reverse complement.
TTGTTTGTAACCACAAAAAAATTTACTTGCACATATAATCATTAAAATTATAAATAAAAATTTACTTTTGTATATTAAGATAGGAAGCAATAATTACAAATACTTTAAAAAATAAAAATAAAAATCAAGTCTTGTTGCTTTTTTTTGAGCCTCATGTTCTATTGGGCCTATAGTATTTGAGGCTTTTTTTTTGTATATCTAAAACACACAATTATATTTGGGGACCCTTATTTTTAGCCGAAATCTAGGGATCCATGACGCAGGCCTCTCTTGCCTATCCTCAGGGCCAGCCCTGCTTGGGTTGTTTGATATGTTTGTCCAAGTCCTCTCAAATTTAATTCAGACTTCTAAATTTTTTTCTAAACTCATACCGAATTCAAAAATATTTTGTCTAAATCCTACAAAAATTAGGATTAGATTCAACTTACTCAAATTGAGCTCGGTCAAGTTGTATCCCTTGAATTTAGTGTTCCTAGAGCAAGTTTGATTATTATTATTATTATTATTATTATTATTATTATTATTATTATTATTATTATTTTGGAATAGAACAATACTCGAAAAGCACTAAATAATTGAAGCGCAATCACATCCATCGTTCTTTCATAAAGGACAACGTGGTTGGATGATTTTTATTTAAATGAATTTCTTTTTGAATTTTGGGCAATGAACGGTTGGATGATTAAAATAGTAGTGCATATTTTTTTATGGTTGCTTGTGTGTATAAATTTTATAGTGAAATGATTTTTGATGTTTTCTATTAAGAAAAAGGGGGTTAAATGAATATTTTTTTGAATTTAAGCAATGAATGATTAAAATAGCAGTTTATAGTTTTTAATGATTGCTTGTGTATATATAAATTTTATAGTTGAATGATTTTTTATTTTTTCTATTAAAAAAAAGTAAGGGTTAAATTTTGTTCCAATAAATACCTTTTTGAATTTGGGCAATAAATAGATGATTAAAATACTTGGTATTTTTTTTATTGGTTGCTTATATATATAAATTTTATAGTAGAATGATTTTTGATTTTTTCTATTAAAAAAAAAGTAGGTTAAATTTTGTTCAAATGAATCGAAATGAATGTAGAACAACAATAGGGAAATTTGCTTTTTAAAAATTATAACACAAGCTAGTGCAAAATTTTACAATAATTATACTAGGGGTATTATGGTCAATATATTGGATGTCTCATGTCCTGTCATGTCCTATCCATACCAATCCCCTTAAACAAACATCGGATTGGATAATATTTTGTTAATCCCTTCTTATAATCCTAACTCAATCCAAACATAGGATATGGTACACAATCCAAAAGAATTCGTAATCCTAAGACTATTAGTCATGGATATACTAATCCAACCTAATCCAATCCGTCCAAACAAACATGCCCTTAATTTTAACTACAATAGAAACTGTAGCCATGTTACTAATAGGACAACTTGATAAGTCATCGACAATAAAAATAAGTCGTTGATAGTTAAAAATTGTAATTGTAACGCCATCAAAATAATACATAAACCCAACATTCAAGATATCCGTAGACATATGAGAATAAAGCATATTTCCATTTATCAGAGTATTCATTACAAAAGTATTACATGTTGACAACAAAAGTAAATGCCCTACGGGCTTACAACTTTCCAAGCCAACACTTGGTTACAAAAAGAGAGTACTAACTCAAATACACATTAAGCCCTTGGCTTGAATTTACATGTAATACCAAAAGAGAACAACAAAAGAGTTACTAGCCTCAAGCCTCCCAAGCTATGTCCTTGGAGGTGGCATATCACCTGAATCTAAAAATGATATCCCATATAGGGTGAGCCAAAGCCCAGTAGAGATATACTAAACCAAATATGAGCAATGATTAAAACAATAGCATTTGATAGATGGTTAACACTTATAAACCAATTTAAATCACAATACAGTTCCATGACAATCATGTCCATGTTACATTCCACTTTCTTTTACTTATACCATTTCAATTCATAATCATGGCTCAGAACCTGGCCAAACAATTTAATGAGACTATAACTCATATTAAAACACTTCCATACTTCACAATTCACATGAGATTATAACTCATATTAAAACACTTCCATACTTCACAAATGATACACAGATTTGTTGTATCAATGGAGTCCATCCCCTATCTCCTCCCAAATATCCCGTTTAGGAGTCCATCCCCTATCTCCTCCCAAACCGTGGGGTACATCCCCTATCTCCTCCCACACAATACACACATTCCAAGTATATAAACACTCATCATATACAAGGATCAATCAATACACATATTTGATGTATTATTCCATCTGTCATATTCATTGACATATTCAATGTGATTAGTTTTAGTTTTCCCTAATCGACATACAGTGTCTATAACAATCAAGACTATCCTTCACCGATAGCCCAAAGCAGTTATTTCTAAACGGAAAATAAATGCATTAAACCAATAGAATATTAACATTCTCATGGGTGAGTGATTAAATTATCTAACTCCACCATTCAACTTTATAATTCTCCAATTCCATAATTCCCAACCTAATTTCATATTCCCACAAATTAATTATTCAAATTAATTTATCACATAATTAGGGCATTTTTCCCTAATTCTCAATATCAACCCTAAGGTTTAATTTCTTCAATGTAACAACAATAATACCATTTTTTTTCAAGGTCTCATATGCACACGGGCTTTAATCTTTTGAAAACCCCCTTTTTTATAAATTATGAATCAAACCCTAACTTTTCCAAAATTACCAAACAACACCAACTAATCAAAATGACTAAAATTTATGTCAAGACTCATAGATTAGAGTAGGTTATCCCTACCTCGAAATGAAGAGACCAAATGGAGAAGATGAAGAAAACCCAAAGTGCTCCAAATCCACAACTTTTCAGATTAAAGTGAAGCCCTCGCGACACTCTATCTTTCTTACAAAGAGATTAGGGTAGAAACACTCTAGAAGTAGATGAAACCCTGGAGGGAAGGTATGTGTAGAGAGAGACGGAGCCGGAGCTAGGGTTTGAACCAAAAGAGATGGAGAAAAAGTGAAGAAGGAGAAGCTGCTGTGAATTGAAATATACGAGGCTCGCTTGAGCGAATGAGTGGTCGCTCGAGCGACCAGACACAAAGAAACCTCGCTCGAGCCAATAATTCGAAGCTTCAGGTCTGCAACTCAGAAGCACGCTCGAGCGAAGAAACCCAAAACATACAGCTCGCTCGCTCGAGCGAAGGAAAGCTTGCTTGAGCCAAGAAATGCAACTCTTAGGTCTAGAACCAGACGCAGAAGCATGCTCGAGCGCAGGACTTCTTGCTCGAGCCACCAGACACAACACTCAACTCTCGCTTGAGCGAAGGAACCATTGGCTCCAGCGAAGGAACTGAAACAAAGAGCTCGCTCGAGCGAAGAAGCAAAATTCTGGACAAAAACTATTGGTTTAAATCACAACCAACCTGTAACAAACCTGCCCAACACATCCTAAAACTCAAATATATGGAATTAAAGGATGACAACAAGATATATTCAACAACCAACTCCACGAAACCTAAGTCCAGATACAACAACCAAAGGAGAAAGAACCGGGATTGCTATAGTAATCATTTATATTATATTCATATCATTAAGATAGAATGATGTAGCAAGTCATTGATGATAGCATGACACGACAAGTCAGTTGTCACGTCCTCAAAATAAACTCATAATTCATACATTCATGATACAAGAAATTACCACTATATTCAAGAGAATAAAGTGAACGTCTATTTGTCAAAGTATTTATCACAAAAGCATTACAAGTTAACAACAAAAGTAAATGCCCTACGGGCTTACAACTTTCCAAGCCAACACTTGGTTACAAAAAAAAAAAAGAGAGTACAAACTCATACACATGAAGCCTTCGGCTTGAATTTACATGTAATACACAAAAAGGTAACAACAAAAAGTGATCTTCAGCCTCTGAGCCTCCCAAGCTATGTCCTTGGAGGTGGCATTCACCTGAACCTGAAAAATGATGTCCCATATAGGCTGAGCCAATGCCCAGTAGAGATATACTAAACCAAGTATGAGAAATAACTAAAACAATAGCATTTGATATATGGTTGACACTTATAAACCAATTTACAGCACTTTTCAATTCAACATCAAGTACATCCATTCTTCGTTTAAGTTTCCTTCACTTATACAGTTTCGATTCATAATTATGGCTCAGAACCTGGCCAAACAATTCAATGAGACTATAACACATATTAAAACACTTCCATACTTCACAATTCACATGAGAATATAACTCATATTAAAACACTTCCATATTTCAACACTTCTATATTTCAAAAGATACACAGATTTGCTGTATCAGTGGAGTCCATCCCCTATCTCCTCCTAAACAGGTTTGAGAGTCCATCCCCTATCTCCTCCCAAACCATGGAGTACATCCCCTATCTCCTCCCAAACCATATACATATACAATGTAGTTAAACACTTATCATATACAATGATCAATCAATACACACATTTGCTGTATTATTCCAACCATCATATTCAATGACATATTCAATGTGATTAGTTTCGGTTTTTCCTAATCATCATACAATGTCTACAACAATCAAGACTATCCTCCACCGATAGCCCAAAGTAGTTATCTCTAAATAGATAATAAACTTATCAACAGATAGAATATCGACATTTTCATAGGTGAGTGATTAAATTATCTAACTATACCATTTACTCTCACAATTTTCCAATTTCATGAATTTCACTTCAATTCCACATTTCCCCAAATTAATTATTCAACATAATTAGGGCATTTTTCGCTTTTTCTAATTATCAACCCTAAGGTTCAATTTAATCAATTTATCAACAATAATTCCATTTTCCAAGGTCTCACATACACATGGAGTTTAACATTTGAAAACCTCCTTTTATAAATTACACATCAAACCCTAACTTTTCCTGAAATTACCCAACAACACCATCTAATCAAAATGGCTAAAATTTATATTAAAACTCATAGAATGGAGTAGGTTACCCCTACCTCAAAAGAAGAGACCCAAAGAAGAAGATGAAGAAAACCCAAGATGCTCCAAATCCACAAATTTTCTTATTGAAATGTAGTCCACACCAAGCTCCACACTTTTAACAAAGGGACTAGGGTAGAAACACACTAGAACTAGATGGGTTTGTAGAGAGAAGTGGTGGTTTAGAGAGAGAGGTAGCCGTTCTAGGGTTTGAGAGAAAAAAGAGATGAAGAAGTGAAGAAGAAGAAGCTGTTGTCAACTGATATATTTGAGGCTTGCTCGAACGAAGGATTGGTCGCTCAAGTGACCAGACACAAAGAAACCTCGCTCGAGCGTAGAAAGCCTCGCTCGAGCCAACAATTGGAAGCTTCAGGTCTGCAACCTAGACGCACGCTCGAGCGAAGAAAAGCTTGCTCGAGCGAAGAAACCCAAAACATATAGCTCGCTCGCTCGAGCCAAGAAATACAACTCTCAGGTCCAGAACTAGACACAGACGAGCGCAAGACTTCTCGCTCGAGCCACCAGACACATCACCCAACTCTCGCTCGAGCGAAGGAACCCTGGCTCGAGCGAAGGATCTAGAACATAGAGCTCGCTCGAGTGACAAAAGCCTCGCTCGAATGAAGAAGCAAAAATCTGGGCAGCAACTATTGGTTCAAACTCGCTACCAACCTGTAACAAACCTGCCCAACTTATCGTAAAACTTCATATACAAAGAATTAAAGGACGGAAATGAAACTTATACAACAATCAACATCACGGAAACTAAGTCCGGAATACAATAAACAATGGAGGGAAAACCAGGATCGCTATGGCCTCCCCCCCTTAAAAAATTTTGTCCCCAAAATTAGATATAAGTTTCAAAAATATGATTTCTCAATTCCCAACAATATTACAAATCAATAACCAACAACTTGACCCATTACCGGTCATCCCATCTCTATACAAGAGGCAATTCACAATGTAATTCAATATGCATTAACAACATGCGTTTCTTTGAAATTCAGAAATTTCCAATGTCATATTCCACCATTTCATAACATATTCAATGTTAAAGATATATTTGCATTGCCACAATACATTCAACATATACAATGCTACATTAACTTTCATTTTCAAGGAATTTACCATAATACTCCCATAAAGCGAAACATATTCAATGCTCTTAAAGTTTATTAATACAACAAAATATTCAACATACGATCATATATCCACAAATAGATCCGGATACTTCTCTCGGACCTCCAACTCGCGTCCCCAAGTGGCTTCCTCAACCCCGTGATGTTTCCACAAAACTTTCACCAAGGGTATCGTCTTGCTTCGCAAGACTTGATCCCGCTTATCCAAGACCTGAACTGGTCTCTCCTCATAGGAGGCATCCTCATCTACCTCTAAGTCGGTCCAATCCAATACATGCGATGGATCTGGCTCGTATTTTCGAAGCATACTAACATGAAACACGTCATGCACTCCGGATAACTGCGGCGGCAAAGCTAAACGGTAGGCAACCTCGCGAATCCTCTCAAGAATCTCGAAAGGGCCAATAAATTGAGGGGACAACTTCCCACTCTTACCAAACCTCATCAATCCCTGCCTAGATGATATTTTCAAGAAAACATGATCACCCACCCCAAATACCAAAGGCCTCATCCTACGGTCGACATAACACTTTTGATTACTCTGGGCTGTAACAAGTCTCTTACGGATAAGCTCAACTTTCTCCGTCGTCTCCTGAACCAACTCCGGGCCCAACAAAGGTGCATCACCCACCTCGGCCCAACAAACTGGAGACCTACACGGTTGGCCATACAAGGCCTCAAACGATGCCATACCAATACTTGATTGGAAACTGTTGTTGTGGGAAAACTCCACCAAGGGCAAGTGCCTCTCCCACGACCCACTAAAGTCAAGGACACAGCCTCGAAGCAAATCCTCAAGGATGTGAATAGTACGCTCGGACTGCCCGTCAGTCTGAGGATGATAAGCCGTGCTAAAGGTCAACCTAGTGCCCAAGGCACTCTGCAAACTCTGCCACAACCTAGCAGTAAAACGTGGATCTCTATATGAGACGATCGACATTGGGACCCCGTGCAATCTCACTATGTCCTGAATATACAAGTCGGCAAGATGATCTACCGAATCTCTCACGTGCATAGGGATAAAGTGCGCCGACTTAGTCAACTAGTCTATAACCACCCAAATAGCATCGCTACCTCGCTGAGTCCTCAAAAGACCAACAACAAAGTCCATAGTGACATGCTCCCACTTCCACTCGGCTATAGGGGAGGGTTGCAACAAACCCGCTGGCCTCTGATGCTCGGCCTTCACTTGCTGACAAGTAAGGCACTTAGATACAAAAACTGCCACATCTTTCTTCATACCCCGCCACCAAAATTGGCGACCCAAATCACGATACATCTTAGTGCCTCCCGGATGCACCACAAGGCGTGAATGGTGAAACTCTCGGAGTACCTCCTCTCGGCAAGATTCTGACACAAACAGACGGTCTCGGTATCTCACACTCAGATCAGGATACACAGTCAAACCCTTCTCAACCTTCCCACTGGAGATCTTCTCCTTGAGGGATTCTACCTCAAGATCACCTCTCTGTGCCTGTAACACTCGATTCACAAGTGTAGGCTGCGCAACTACTGAAAACAAAGCCGCAGACTCAACAGATTCGCCCATCAGCAAATGAAACTCGCCAAGTGCACCCAACGTCTCCCACTGTCGGATGGCTATACAAGCTACATCACTAATGGATTTCCTGCTAAGGGCATTGGCCACAACATTGGCCTTCCCCGGATGATAATGCAACTTGAAGTCGTAATCCTCAATAAATTCCATCCACCTCCTCTGCCTCAAGTTCAAGTCTTTCTGTGTAAATAGATACTTCAGACTGTTATGATTCGAGAACACCTCGAACCTCTCACCATACAGGTAATGCCTCCAAATCTTCAAGGCAAAAATCACAGCTCCTAACTCCAGGTCATGTGTAGGGTAATTCCTCTCGTGTATTTTCAACTGCCGCGAGCCATACGCTACTGTAGACACCCCATTTTTGACCGTCCTCAAGACTTGGATTTCACCGCTTGAACACTCGGTGATCATCCTTGTTTGTGTTTGTCTTGAGTTCCCGAAGGTCTTGGCTACGCGCCTTGCCTCAGGATCTCTCAGCTCGACTATTTTGTGTCTGGTTTTGCACCAAACACTTGTGCTTTTCCTTTGAGGGGCAGAGAATGGCTTGTTGACCATCCCCACACATCACCGGCCATGGCTTGAGGCCACCGGCCACTGGTTTGTTGCCACCGGCCAAATGTTTGGCCGACCGACACTCTTTGTAGTTGACCGGCCATCTATTTTGGTCAAATTGTATTTTTGGCTGGCCGACCACTGTTCATCTGCTTTTGTAGATATTTTTGTGCCAGCTAGCTGGCATACACTTTGCTCCCCTCCATACACGTGTATGGAGGGATCTCCCTCTTGACTAGCTTGTTTGGAAAGCTTTACAAGAGGGATTGTCTATAAGAGGGAGCCTTTTCTCCCTCTATTAGGGTGACAAAATTTTCAGAGGAGCTCTGAGATTAGGGTTTGAGTTTGTATCTATTCCATCTCTATATCTCTCTCTCTCTTTTTGCCTTGTGTGTGTGTTTAGTCTTACTATTGCACACAAACACCTAGTCCTACACCTTCTCTTGGTTGCTGAGGGACTAGAAGGCTGTTCTTGGTGTTTTTGGGTGGTTTTGAGCTTGAAGAAGCTATTGGAGCATCATTCTTCAAGAGGGTCTTCAAGGGTAACAACTTCACCCTTTATTCCCCATTTTTGCATAGCTTTTTTTTCCCATCTTGCAACTATTTTTAGACTTTGTATATAACTAATAAAAGTCTTATTTTTGAGTGCTTTAAATAGTTGTTTAAGGTTTCTTTGAGCTTTGGGGTTGTTTGACCCCCCTTAGGGCTTGTTTGGCTCCCATTTTGTGCCATTTTGGTGAGCTCCAGGACCACCTTGTTTGGACCTCCTCACCACTGAAATCTTGAGGGATTTCAGTGGTGAGGATGGTGGCTTAAGGTCCTACGAAGGAGAGGGCCACCCCCTCTCCTTGTTGTTTTCAATAATGGCCATTTAAGACTCATTAGTGAGCACTTTGTTTAAGTCTATGTTGGCCATGCCTTAACTGTTTTTTATGCTTATCTTTCCGTGATATAGCATTGTTGTGAGTTGGTTTAGGTACACCATGCTTGCTTAGCATACATGTCTTGTAATGCCATGAATTGCCTTAACATGACTTGTGCTTTGAGCCTTGTTTCTAGCATGTTTTTGGCTTAGCTTTGTGAAGCTTTTATGCTTGTTTTAGCATGCTAAATGTCTATTTTTGGTCATTTGGGTCGTCCATGCTTTGCTTTGTATAGCTACCATATAACCTCTCTTGTATGCCTTAAGCATTGACCCCTCTAGCATGACATCCTTGCATCATTTCAGTGGTTTGGAACCACTTGTCATGTCATTTCAGTCCTCATGATATGCTCGTATGCTTGCATTTGATGCCCCTTTCATGCTTTAAAAGGTTGGTGTTTCTTGCTCTATGTTTGTGCAATTGTGTATGCCTCTAGGATTAGATCATTTAGATGGCATCTAAGTGGTTTTTGGGGCTTACTTTTGCATGATTTAGGACTGTTTTAGTTCATTTTGGTCATTTGCTTCATATGTCATATGGCCATGGTTTAAGTCCTTGGGCTTGGTGGCATGCCTAGCTTGCAATGTAGATTGGTTTGGCACCTTCTCTAACATGATTTTCAGAGTTTATAATGCATGCCATTTGTCCATGTTTGCATCCTCTTAAGTGTGCTTGAGAGTTTTTTCTATATGCATAAGTGTTGGTCCTTGTGTGCGTGCATGTTTGCATGTCATTTTGCCTTCATGCTTGAGCATGTTGGCTACTGTTTTGGGCTTAGTATAGAGCTGCCCAAATTAGTTTAAGTCCATAGTTCACATGTTGCTGCATGCTCACCTTGTGTGTTGTTGCGTACTTGTGTGTTGTCACATGTTTAGGTTGTTTAATATGTTTGCTCCATGTGTTGTGGCATGATTGAATGAAGTATAATGCTTGCTTGCATGCTTGAACATCCCCATTGCATTAGGCATACTTATTGGTTAGCATGATTTTCATATGCCTTGTATGCTTGTTCGCATTGCTCATGTTGCATACTAGCTCATATGTCTAGGTTGCATTGCATTGACATGCATGCTTAGCCTCTCGAATTGAGTATGATAGAGAGTGAGCTCCTTGCTTGTTTATGTGCATTTCATTTGAAATCAAAGTGCATAACTTGGTTGCTTGGGCCATCACGCATCGAAATGCGCGATTGGTGGTCCGAGAACCGAGAACCATGTCCCTTTGAGTCATAAACATGATAAGGGATGTGTTGGTGCACACATTTTCTTGGAATGCATTGCCATGCCTTGTTTTGCCCTCTGCTGCTGTCAAAACAGAATTCTGCAGGAATATTTGGCCAGCTGGCCATCTTTAGTGCTGACCGACCAACAATTGGTGGCCGATAGCTTAACCAGTGGCCGGTGATCATTTCCTTTGGCCGGTGGTATCCCACAGGGTTCATAGAGTGCACCTTGGGAATTTTGCAATGATTAGAGAAGGAAAACAGTGTGGACAGAGGCAACTTGTGCATGGCAGTGGACTTCCGAGCGAAGCCGAGCACGCATTGCATTGGGCCCTCTTCCCGAGGCTATTTACTATTTTATTAGATTAGTTAATTTGCTTAACTAGTTTAATTGGTCTGTAATATTTAATTAGCTTGTAGGTTAGTTAAATTTGTATTATTCTTTCGGTCCCTCCGAGCGAGGGCAAATTTGTAATAAGTGTGGGTGCGTGTGTGCATGTCTTCTAACCCCCACTTCTTCCTCCCTTTTACTTACCTGCTTTTGATGGTTAGTATTAGGACATGTTTAATTTAGCATCCTTATGCTATGCATGCGTGCATCATTCATCAGTATTGCATGCACCAGGCTCGGCGCATCATGCTAACAGCATAGTATTCCAAATCTAACTTGAATACGTGCTACTTGTTGCATCCCACATGCCATCCTAGGATTAACCAAGCCTATTCTAGTGACATTCTGTATGCGTTGCATTAGCCACTTAACATGGACTTGGATCATGCACGATTGCTAACATGTTCTTTGTTTTGGCTCGGAGTACGATGTAGGTATTCATGCTTTAGCATCTTGCATGAGTGTGAATGTCAACATGACAGCATGCTTACCATGTGGCTAAATGCTTAATTGATAAACTGCATGAATGCCTGTGGGTGAATGTTGGATTGTTCAAATTGGGATAATTCATCGAAATCCATATTTGAGCCTACTCGCAAGTAGCAAAATTCAAACTATTTTCCGAACAAACAGAAATGCAATGCTTTGTTCGAATTTAGGCAATTTAGTCTATGCTTGTTTTGCTGTACGCATCACATAATAATTCTAGGCTAATAACCGGTATAAGAACACGTAATGTTTTCAAAACAAGATATCATGGTTAGTAGACGCCGATCTTCGGATCGGGCGAGAGGGGGTGCTCATAGCTGACCTTCCCCAATCGTACCCAAGTTCCCCAGCAGAGACAACTTTGGTGATGACGGACACGTGGCCTTAGGCAAACGAGTCAGGGTTTCCTAAATTTTTCCGAAATAAAATATTTAGGTAGCGACTCTGTATTTGGCAAAGCAGTCCATGTTTGGCACTTCTCTTTACAAAAAATCTGTCTTCAAAAACGATTTGCCGGATTTGGACTCTTTGGTTCAGATTTAGAACCGTGACAATTTGAGTACGAACTGTAGCACTGAGGCCCTCACATGGGGCGCGTCTACAGTTTCTGGCGACTCTGCTGGGGAGATTAGAGAGCTTGACTCGAACTCGTGATTTCTTGTTTTGATTTCACTTATGTGTTTCTTTGCATTGCATGTGCATTGGTGCGCCTAGGACATCGTGTTGGCCATCTGCTATTCCTGAGCGGTTTGCCGGAGGCTTGACTTTGTCAAAGCATGCCATAAGGCTGACCGGTTGCGGGCTCTACCAGTATGGGAACACAAACCCCGGTTTTACCGGGGCACCCTTTTGACCATTCGACCTAGTGCATGTTCGGAATCCATAGTGACCATTCCAAACTAGGATAGGTTGCTTACCCGATTGTAGGTTGTTTGAAACCGCTGTGTGCGTAGTGAAACCCTAGCTCCTGACAAAATAGGACAGGGAAACCGTACCCCAGCATAGGGGTGTTTTGGTTCTCATTTACTTGCTATGTGCTTTTAGAGTGTATCTCTACAGGGAATGTGCATATCAGTTTGCAAGTTTGAGTACCAGGCCTGAGGGCATCAGTATCAGTGTATTGGGGAATCAATTATATCTACGGGTATCAGACTCAGTTTTGGGACAGCGATTTTAGGCAACAGTGATCAGTAGTAGAGTACAGTTATTCAGTCATGTCTGTGTTTGTTCCGTCTGGGCTGAACTACTGCTTGTTTTCCCTTTCAGTTCAGAGATTTGGTTCAGAGACTTGGTGTTCTCCTTCGCTGAGGCAAGATAGATATTTGATTCGTCAGTCACCGTTCAATTCAGCGGACTTATGATGACCTAAAGTTCAGAGGAAATTGTGGTTATGGCAGCCGCGTTAGACCAAGGGATCATCTTGCAGGATGAGACCAATGTTGATGTATCGCATCCACCCAGGTCGCCTGCTGCACACCCGATCTGGACCCCCTAGTTGTATCAGGCTCGTGAGCCCACCACGTTTGAGTTAGTTGGAATGATCGGCCACCTCCAAAGATCCATGGCTGATCTGACCTATGGAATGTCGGCTTCGCCACCAGCCACATCATATGCTGGGAATTTTGTACCACAGGAGCCCCCGTTACTGGGGCGGATTATGATCGAGCTCAGCCAACCAGAGGTTGCCTCCAGCTACAGCAACGACGTGTCAACAACAACTGGGTTTTGCTCTAATGTAGTAACCCAAACCCTCGATCAGGCTGAGGCTAGAGGCAAGAACAAAGTGGGAACAGATGCTGATCCTGTTGGACAACTGTTGTGGGCAGTCGAGGCTTTGAAAGCCGGGGGGATGAATAAGCAACAGGTATTTGCAGTCGCGGCCAAGACTGTGGATAATGCCTTCCCCACTCCAACTGAAGGCAGTTCAAGCCAGGCAAAAAATCGGGATAGGCCCCATCATGCCAGAACAGTTCCTTCCACTCCCAACTCTACACCTGGGAAAGATCAGAAAGTCAAGGCAGTGCCTGCCGACCCTTTCGCTAGTGCGTCGAGCAAGAATTCTCAGACTTTAAAGTACCTACCCCGAGGGCACAGGGTTTTTCACACTCTCTACATGCCGTTGTCTAAGGCACTCTAGATCCTGGCCGGAAGAGGGCATCTTAAACCCCTCGAGCCTCAGTCTCTCCCGAAGAATCTCCCTCTCACACATGATGCTGCCTTGTACTACGCGTACCACCAGCAAACCGGTCACGCTACCGATAACTGTTTCTGCCTTCGTCATGAAGTGCAAGATTTGATCGACAATGAGGTTATCCTCCCACCCACCTCAGCAAAGTCTGTCACCACTGTATTGCTGGATTTCAAGGATACTACAAGAGTGTGATCAGGGGTTGGAGCACCTGCGGGCCACCCTCGGCGTATTCTGGATGTGGCGTTTGGTACACATTTTTCAACATCTGCGAATGCTAGTTTTGTAATTTTTGGCTTGGGTGTCGAGTCAGTCCTTTGTTTTGTTTTGAGTCCGTCTCATCGTCTTGAGTCAGTTCTTTTTGCTTAAGGGTCTATCTTGTTGTAGCGAGTCAGTCCCCTTGTATAGAATGTCATGTGATTCCGGGATTGTTGCCTCGAACACCGTTTTTGTTTTCTTTTGAGTCTGTCTCTGCTATGGAGCCTGTTGCAACCAGGAAATTTGAACGAAACAGCTGCGGCTATCATGTTTCCGTGCTTATCGCTACTTTGAGCTAGTTGTGCCAGAGGATTTGAATGAAACGGCGGAGCATCTCACTTACTCTTTTGGGCTCTAAACTCATTGTATTGACCTAAGTTTTTCAAAATTTTTTTTGAACACTGTGGTGATGAAAACGAAGAGGAAGGAATTCCTCGGGTTTTACAAAACTTTGATGAATTTGAGAGAAAGTGAGGCATACTAAGCCTTTAATGAATGAAATCATGCTTGTTAGCGTGAGTACTGAGAAGGACCCTGGCTTGACCCAGATTGGTTCCACATTATCTTCAGCGCGAGCGATTTGTCGCTTTCGTAAAACCTTTCAAAAACAAAATGTTTTGCGCGGTCTTGTGAAGACCTGTGTGGAATCGCTCTTGAGATTGTGCAGCCTAGTATCGCTCTTAGCCTCAAGATTCAATCCATTTGTTTTCAAACCTTGAACCCATTCAGAACGTTCAACGATCAATTATCAAGAGAGGCCTGTGTGGCCAGATTTGAAGCAGCCCTCGAACAAGAGGCATCAAAGTCAGATCAAGAAGATCAGGTCTCACTAGAAGAAGCTTGTGAAGCTAGAATAGAAGCACTCCTTAAACTAGGGGCAAAATGTCCGATGTACTCGAAGAGCCGAAGATAAATCCATTTGCAAATCAATAACAACAACCACTCTCCTGGATACGGATTGCTTCAAAACCCTAAAACCATTTGGCATGGACTTGTTACACTTTTACCCTTTGAGAGGCTCACTGGGCCGAAAACCCAGAGGGCGTCCTAGGCAAAAGTTAGAGCAAGAGAAAAATACAAAAAAAGAAAATGCAAAGAGAAAAAAAAAATAAAAAAGAAAAGAAATGAAAAGAATTGAGAAGAAGAAAAGAACAAAGCTCGCAAGGTTGAAAACCCGCAAATGGCGGCCTTGGCAAAGTTAGAGCATAAAAGAAGTGAAGTTTAAAATACCCGAGTGTACCTTAATCGGAACTACGTAAGGCTTGATTCCCATGTTTGGGATACGTAGGCAACTTCATCCTGAAGTCCAGCCCCCAATGCTTTCATAGCGACTAAGTCCATGTAATGGTTTTAATTATCCTTGATTCCCATGTTTGGGATACGTAGGCAACTTCATCCTGAAGTCCAGCCACCAACACTTTCAAAGTGACTGTGTCCATATATTGGTTTTGACCATCTTCGTCTTCTCTGTATCCGAGAGTTTAGTTGCGATCATCACTAAGGAGGACTGTTTACAATACGCTGTAGCGTCATCCAGACAAGGGGCAACTTTCCGTTGCCCTTCAAAACGCTGCGGTGCCATTCAAACAAGGGGCAATTTTTTGTTGCCATGCAGTGTCCTTTAGAAAAGGGGCAGTTTTCCTTCCGATCTGAGGTTGTACATCTCGAGAGTAAGTTCTGCGCTCGTTGAGCAGCGACCGTTTGCAAAAATAGTTTTTGAGAATTTTTACTGAGGTTGACCATTTTCTCGAAAATTGTTTCATTTTCCAAAACTAGACCATTTTCTTGGACCCAAAAAAGGAAAATTTTCAGTGCTCATAGCCTGACTTGCATGATTTTAAATCAGAAAATCGAACAAGCATGTTAATCTAAATCTCATGTTGGTCAAAATTGTTTTAGTAGAAAACCGAAATAAAAAATGTCAAAATGATGAACTAGGAGCACAGTTGAGTTAGCTGTTCTGTCTTTCTCCCGTCGTCAACATACTTGCCAGAAGGGCACTCTACCTGCCAACAAAGGCACAACTGAGGTTAACAACAAAGGGCTGAAAGCTCTCAACATCCTCCAAGCAACGAGGTATCAAACCAAGTGCGAAGCACGAATTGGGGTGGATTAAGATACTCCACTCCTTTATCCGGAACAACGACTAAACGTCGCCGGAGGTAATAGCTGCATGCTAATAGTGTTGGGCATGAACCCATTACCTCTTGTTTATCCACCGACCATATCTGGGGAGGGATGAAAAATGAGAGAATAAAGAATAGAGAGGTGTAAGTTGAGAGAAAAGTGAGCAAAAGCATTTTTGAGAGAAAAAACCGAGCTTGGGGGCCAAGTGATGTGAGAATCAAAAATTAGAAAGGGTGGGAACAATACCCGAAGGAACTGGCTCATCGTGATTTGAGGTCTTTCATTTTTTAAACACGTCTGTGTGTCGTGTCTTTTGTTTTACTTAGCCCAACTTTTGTTTTGAGTCTTTTTCGAGTGTTACTCGTTGTGTCTAGGTAGTTTACCTTTTGATTTTCGTTGTTGAGTCTTTTTCACTGAGTTCAGTCGTAGGCTCAATACCCCGGTTTGAGGAACCCTTTTTTCAAAACAAATCATTTTGTGCTCAGAGTATTGTGCCATTCTCCACATTTGTGCAAAACAGATTTGGTTCTTTCGTAAAGCCGTGGTGGTTCAACCCAGGTCGCGTGAAAACAATGAGCATATGGATTCCGGATTGCATCTGAGTGTGTTTCAGATTCAGCAAATTCAACCTTTGTATTCCGTCTTGTCAGATTGAACTATTTGTTCAGGATTCGCTGTATGCAGATTAATCCCCAGCAGAGCATGAGCCGAGTGTTCGGACTGAGCAGTGGGTTGTTTAAGTTGTTTTGCTGTTAGCTGGTTCATTACCTGGTTATTACAGTACAAATGTTTGATTTTCAGACAGGAGATCAATCTCATTTACATTGAGGTGTAACATGATGCAATGCGATGCAATGTATGAAATGTACAAACGTAACAATTTTTCAGACAAAAAGTTTGTTTCATTTCATCATCTTTTTCAAGTACAAAGTTTTGGAGAAAACAAAAACCTGCCCACGGCAGTACAAGGAACCCTAGCTACTAGTGAAACAAAAGCAAAACAAGAAGAAGAAAAACAACAAAAATCTGGATCAATGTCAAATGGTCTCAGGCCTAGAGGTCCGTCCTTGTCCTCTTCCGGGACGAAGGTCCAGGAGCATCATCATCAGCGCCGTCATCTGAGCCCGAGTCAGTGCCATCTCCGGTCTCCTCCTCAGATAATTCAGCCTCGGACTCATCATCGTCAGGAATTGGTGCCCGTGAGCCACTCCCAACATGAGTGTGCCCCGCCTTGGTGCGGGAGTATACTCTGCCCTCTCCATCTCTCCCTCGAACAGGAACGGATGGTCCAGCTGGAGCACCTCCTACAGTAGGAATCTGGAAGGGATGCTGAAAAGTACAAAAAGCAAACGCATCAGTATGCCGTGCGGCACAAAACAAGGTACGAATGCAGAATGCAGTGTATGAGTGCAGTGAGCAGTATATTATTTCAGAATGCAGTGTATGAGTACAGCGTATGAATGCTGTGAACAGTGTGTTAGTGCAGAATGTAGTGTATGAGTACAGTGTATCAGATACCGTGAGGGTCGTGTATCAAGTGTTGTGTTGTGCATCAGATTGTGTGAAACAGTTTACGGTTTGAGACCGTGGTCAGAAGAACATACTGGAATATTGTAAATCGCCAGAAGGTCGAGGCTCTGCTGGAATATCCCCATCACAAAGGCGGTCAACTCCAGGGACTGGCGAGTGTACTCGGAGGAAGCCTGCAAAAGTGTTAGAAGCATCAGTATTCTGCGGAATTTCAAATGAATTGAAATGAACTAACTGTGCAGAATGCAAAATGTAGTATTACATACCGGAGGAAAGCCGTAGAACCCAACTAGCTCGTGATTAGCCGGAGGGGGAGCAATGGGGATCTGGTAAGTCGTCCCACCACACCCTCGGCATGTCATCGTCACGGGCAGTGCTGGCTAACTAGCCCCTCGTCCTCTCCGAGCTCCGCTCTTGCCACGGGCCCGAGCCACCCTCGGTGCTCCCGCTCCTGCTCCTACTTCAGCCGCTGCTCAAAGGCCGCATAATGTAGGTCCGGACGTACTCTGTTTAGTCGCCTATGCCTCTGAAGCGTGTTGAGTCCCAACCGATCGTGTAGTCGGCCATCTGCTCGGGAGTGAACCTTTCGGTGTCCCTCATATGGTCAGGATGGTGAACCGGGACTATCTACTCCGGTAAACCCAGGGTTTGGCCTAGGAAACACTCACCCAGGTACCAGGCCCGACAGACAGGGCCCTCCAGCAAAATCCTAAAGCGAGCAGTCTCCTCCGCAACGGCAAATCGCTCCCGCATCGCAGCTGGCAATGGAGCCCAAGGCTGCCAGGTGATCTGAAAATGAAATGCGGTTTGTTATCTATCTGTTATTAGAAAATACAGTGCAAAGCAAAGCTTAAATGAACTGCAAGTTCTAAACATACCTTTGCGGGGGTGATGGTGTCAAAGTAGCGGCGGAAGAAGATGAATGTCTCCTGCAGTCTCCGCACGCATCTCACGTCGAAGCGTTGGGAGAATGGAACACCGAGAGGGGTCACCACATCAGGCACTGGCGCGAGTCTTGGAAAGTAGGTGTAGACCCACAACTGCAGAGTAAGTGTTAGTATGCTTATCAGATAAAGCAGAATACAGAATAAAGCAGAAATAATAAAACCGTGTATGGTGCAGTGTATTGTGCAGAGTGTACAGTGTGTGCAGTGTACAGTCAGTGTAAAGTGGAGTATATGTGTGCCGTGTGTGCAGTATACAGTCAGCGTGAAGCAGACCACAGTGTGTGCAGTGTACAGAGTACAGAAAATGTAAAGCAGAAACGAAAAATAGAAGAAAAAGACGTACCTTCCAAGCCCGCCAGTAGCCTCTGAGCAACTGCCCACTACAACGGGAGGCTGAGCTCATGTATCCATACAGAGTGGCCAAGGCAGCGCCACCCCACTCATAGCGCAGGATCCGCGTGACGTCCACAAGTGCACTCAACAAACAGAGAGGCACGGTGTTCGCCCGATCGGCGAAAATGGTCGTCCTCAGCAGAAACATCAGGAAGTCGTGGGTGTACTGCTCCACCTCCTCCTGGGTCATCGGTGCCTCCTCAGCCAAGGCTGGCTGAACCCTGAACTGGACCTCGAACCATGAGTATCTAACGAAGCCGGGGCGTGCGAGAGGCGGCATCTCGCCCAACAAGTAAATATGAGCGGCCTCCCACTCATCCATATCGGTGTCGAAGGGGATCGGATCACCCCCTACCCCAATGCCGGTGAGCATCGAAAAGTCATGGGGAGTCATCGTCATGTCTCCCGTGGCGGAAAGGTGGAAGGAGTTAGTGGTATCCCACCACCTCTCCACCAGAGCGGCGAGAAGAGGCCTGCTCACAGTAAGTCGGGAGAGTCCTCTGCAGAGGGCGCCGAAGCCAGCCTAGTCTACGATGTGGTGGACCGCATCGGGCAGCTCCATGTACCAATTGCGGGCGGCGACTGTCCCATACCCCCGGAAGGCATAAGAATCCCCCTGTATTAAAAAACAAACAGTTGCGAAGCAATATTCAGTATACAGTTTTGAAGAACAGTCAAAATTGATGCAAATACAATGTGTGTGCACGTGTTCAAAATCAAACAAACATCGAGTGCTGGTGTGCTTGCAGTAAACTACAACATATGATATGTCAGTATGTTCTAGTGGTTCCATACAGATATAGCGTGTGTGCACGTTTTCAGATTCAAACAAATATCGGGTGCCGGATTGCTCGAAGTGAACTACAATATCTAATGTATCAGTGTGTTTGTGTGGTTCAGTGAAGATATAGCGTATGTGTACGTTTTTGGATTCAAACGGGTATCAGATGCAAGTGCATTCACAGTGAAATACAATGTGTAATGTATCGATGTATCCGGGCTATGCAGTTAGAGAACATAATCAACTATGGCAGTTATGTTCTACATTGCGGAAAATAAAGAGGGAAGACTGTACCTCAGAAGCGCCGAAAGACAGATGAGACTCTGGCTCGTGCAAAAGCAGCTCTGGTGGCACGCCCCTATCGAAACTCCGGAACTGGCGAAGTCTGTCAGGAGGCAGTATGTGAATCGCCGGCCGGTAGGTCGCCAGGTCGAACGGGTGGACACTCAGAGGAAAGAGCTCGGCCTCGGGATCCATTTCATGCTCTGGGGGAGTCCTGCCCTGTGGAAAATCGTCGGCCATCTCAGAGAAAGTGTGAAAATGGCCGGAAGAGGAAAAACTGGGCGAGAATATGAAAGGTCAACCGAAAAGTCAACCCCGGGAGGGCGGGAAATGGCCAGAAAAGCTGAAGTGCGGAAAATGCACGAAGATCAAGAGGAACTTGGGGGAAACCAGCCCCAAGAGGCAGAAATCAAAAAAGAGACATCGAAACGAAGTTTCGTTCGGTTCAAAATGTCCGAAACGACGAGGTATTCGTGAATCAAATGTAGAAATGAGCGCTAAAATCAAGGAAAACGGTGAATGGAAGAGAGAAAAATGCTCTAGAGAGAGAGGGGGAGGATTTTGGCACAAGAGGCAAGTGCCAAAGTAGGGTTTGAAGCCCTATTTTAAAAGACCCGAGGCCAAAAGACCAAACTACCCCGATTCAGGCATGTTTGGCCAGTCGGCCACACTGTTGGCCGGTCGGCCAAACATTTGGCCGGTGGAACTTTTTTATGGCCGATGGACAGTCGATGATCTCCTCCGATGGCCGGTGAGCCTCCTACACCTTTGTTTGGGTCAAATATGTGGTTTGGGGCCTTCATTGCTCAAGACAGTGCATTTTCGAAGCTCAATCGGTCTCCGTTTTGACCTCAGACTGTGTCTTCTGTGCGCAGCACTTGAATATGTGCAGAGTGCATCCTTTTTGTATCCTTTTGTCTCTCACGAGATTCGAAAGTTGCCCCACATGAGTTACTTTACAATGCTTCGCCGTGAACATGCGTTGGTTATACGTCATTCATACACATTATTATGCACACATCTCGCATTGTCATGCACACGACTTGCATTGTTATGCACCTCTCCCCGGTCTGGCGAGACCTTAAATACGCACAGTCTAGGAGACCCTAAATCCTCGGAAGGTGCAAGACCTTTGGTGCATTGATATGCTTGTGCGTTGTCACATGCGCCATGCATGCATTGATATGCATAGATCATGTGCGGGGTCGAGCATTTCAAGCAACATGCGTGGTCGCGCATTCAGGGTCATATGCATTGTCATGCATATCAAAAGACGTGTGTTGTCACGCATTTGCGTCATCATACATCAATATGCACTTTTCATGAATTTGAAAAAAAAAAAAAAAAAAAAAAAAACAACAACAACAACATGCAACATTTGCATTTCAAAAGCAAAAACAAAAAAAAACAAACATGCATTATCATGCATTCATTGTAAATAATGCATTGTCATGCATTCATTGTAAATAGTGCATATGTCATGCATTCATTGTAAATAGTACATATGTCATGCATTCATTGTAAATAGCGCATATGTCATGCATTCATTGTAAATAGTGCATATGTCATGCATTCATTGTAAATAGTGCATATGTCATACATTCACTGTAAATATTGCATTGTCATGCACATTTCATTGTATATATTCCATTCCATTGCATATTTGTAAATATTGCATTGTATCTTGCATGCATTCACTGCATCACCCCCATCTATGGTCTGCGCCTTTCTATGTTGAGCTTGGTCTGGTATGTGCCCATACTCTTCACGTCGAAGCATAGTTCTGCATGTGTACGCGCCTATTCCACTGCTGGTATTGTGGTTTGAGGGTTGCGGCACGTTTTCTGTGTTAGGCATGGCTTGTTTGTGTACATGCCATTCCTAGGCAAGATTTGGTTTGGCCCGCGTGCCTTATCTATTGTATCCTACTCATCCGTTACATATTGTATATATTGCATTGTAGCTTGCATGTATTCATTGCATCACCTCCATTTATGGCTTGCGCCTTTCCATGTTGAGCTTGGTCTGGTATGTGCCCATATCTTTCACATCAAAGCACAGTTATGATATTATGTGTACGCACCTATTCCACGCTGGTATGTTGGTTTGAGGGTGACGGCACCGTTTCTATGTTAGACGCGGCTTGTATGTGTCCATGCCTTTCCTAGGCAAAATACGGTTTGGCTGCAGGCTTTATCCACTGCATCCATTGCATTCTCCCCGGGAGATCGCATTGTTGTAGACACCCCATTTTTGACCGTCCTCAAGACTTGGACGTCACTGTTGGAACACTCGGTGATCATCCGTGCTTGTGTTCGTCCCGAGTTCCCGGAGGTCTTGGCTACGCGCCTCGCCTCAGGATCTCTCGACTCGACTTTTCGGTGTCTGGTTTTGCGCCAAACACTTGTGTTTTTGCCTTGAGAGGCAGGGAATGGCTTGTTGGCCATTCCCAAGCCCCACCGGCTGTCCCCTCATACCACCGGCCGTTTATTGGTGCCACCGGCAATGGTTTCTTGAAACCAATGGCCGATCGGCATTATATTTTGCCGACCGGCACTTTCTCTGGCCGGTGACTTTTTTTGCTAGCCGGTGTGACCCTTTTGCACCCTTCAGACTTGGTGCATGCCAGCTGTGCCAGCTGGAGTGCACCAACACTCCTCCCCGTGCATGAAGTGGCTGTTTTCTCCCTTTTTCCCCCTTTTGGTCAAAGCTTCCTCAAGAAGCTTGGCCAGCTGTCTTAGCTTCCTCGAGAAGCCTTGACCTCCTTGCCCCCTTTGCCCATTTCATTTAGCTTCCTTGAGAAGCTTAAGTCATTGCCCTTTGCCTATTTAAGCACCTCTCTTCTTCCATTGTTGGGGTTAGAGTTTTTTGAACATAAAAAACCAGAGCTTCTATATCTATATATCTGATATATCATCCTCTCTCTCTATATCTCTCTCTCTCTCATCCTTAGGGTGTGTTTGGAAGCCTAAAAGTGCATTTTGACCTTACTTTTGTACTAACACACACACCATTACACCTTGCTTCGAGATTGAGAGGCATTGAGGGTTGTTTGTTGAGGTTTTGGACTGATTTTGATCAGTAGAGAGTGGCTGGATCATCTGTTCTTCAAGGTTTCTTCAAGGGTGAGACATTTGCTTTAGTTTCCCCAATCTTGCACTAGTTTTCTACCTGTCTTGCATGCTGATTTAAGTGTTGTGTATAACATGAAAAAGTCTTGTATTTTCGTGCTTAACATCTTTCATTAAGGGCGTTTTGGCATTGGGGGTCGAACTCCTCCCCTTAGGCCTCTTTTGGCCTAGTTTGGTGCCCTTTTCCTTAAGCTTTGTTTACTTTGTTGTGTTGGTCTTCTCACCACTGAAATCCAGTGGATTTTTAGTGGTGATGGAGTGATTTTGAAGTCTTGTGTAGGGGAGGGACACCCCTCTCCCCTTTGTCCTTCTTTACCTTTATTTTGGCTTAAAAGGGCAACATGCATGCTTGGTTGTTTTTGGTCCCATCTTAGAGTTTTTGGGTGCCTATTAGTCATGTTATATCTCTGTCTTTGGTTGGATTTGTAGCCCTTAGCATGCATCTTGTACTTGCTTTGTAATTCCTTATCTTGCCTAGAAATGTGCCATGTGTTTAGCCTAGTATATCTTCATGATTTGGCTCAGCTTATTGAAGCTTTTGGTCATGATTTGTCATGCTTTAGGTCTGTTGGCCACTGTTTTTGTCATGTTTGTCGTGTTTTACATAGCTCCTTTGCATTCTAGAATTTTGGCCTTCAGCGAATGAGTCATTATCATGCTTTGGTTAGGTTGTTTAAATGATTTGGAGTCACTTCTCATGCTATTTCAGTCCCTATATCATGCTTGTATGACAGCATTTATCATCCTTTTATGCCTTGAGGTGTTGTAGTTTTGTGCCTTGAAATGGGCATTGTGCATGCTTGTATGTTTAAGTCACTTGGGTTGCCATTCATGAGGGTTTTGGGGCGTGTTTTAATGCATTAAAACTCTATTTTTTTTTTTTGGTTATTTCATTCATACCATGTGTGGTTATGATAGTTGTGGTAGAAGGCTTCTTTTAGGCCTTAGCCTTATGCTCTTTGGTATGCAAGTTTGCATGAGTATTTGCCCATCATTCCATCACTTTTGGCCACTGTTTTGGGGTGTGGCTGAGGGTCCTCCATCTTAGTGTAAGTCCATGGATCATATATTTGCATCTTGTAGTATGCTCATGACATTGCATGTTCTGGTATCCTTATGGTTTGTGCATTGTTGCATGCCCACCTCTTTACATACTTGCCTATCTAGTGTGCAATGTAGTATTGCTTGTAGTGTTGCATGCTAGTGGCATTACCATGTTGTTTGCATGATAGTTTGCATTGCATCACATTTGACATGTTTTGCATCTTAGCTTCTCGTTGCATTTTTTAGCCATGTTTGCACAACATGCATTGCATTGCTTGGTTTGGGGTGTCAAACCTAGTGTGAGGGTGAGAGGTGTTCAGACTACAAGTGATGAAACACATCTCAACCCTCGGTCACCGTGGCCCTTGACTTTGACATGATAGGGTCTTGGTCCTCATTTGTGTGTTGCATGCATTTTACATTAAATGGCAAGTTTGGTCCCTTAGGCTATCATGCCCAATTGATGGCCCAAGGATCAAGGACCATGCTCCCTTGAGTTCAATACATGATAGGGAACATGACCATGCTTACATGTGCTTGAAATTCTATGCCATGCACTACTTGTCCTCTGCTGCTGTCAAAAACCAGCTTCTGCAGGAAGTTTTTGCCGACCGGCACTGTAGAATGCCGACCGGCCGTGGATTGGTGGCCGATAGACTTGAAAGAAGCCGATGGAAGTTTCCTATGGCCGGTGGTCATTTCACTTAGCCGGTGGTGTTATGCAGTGCTCATTGAAGATACCCTGAGACTTTGGCAATTTTCAGAGGAGCAGGGCAGCATTAACAGAGGTAGCAGTGGCATGGTACAGGTTTCCGGGCAAAATGGACCGAGCATGCATCATTCGCGTATCCCGAGGCGGAGGCTGCGGCCATCTTCTCTTTGCATTTAACTTGTTAATTAGATTAGAAATTTTGTAATAATTAATTCAGTATTATTTATTCGGACTGTAATATTTATTTGGGACCCTCCGAGTGAGGGCAATTGTGTAATAAGTGTGCGTGAGTGTGTGTATGTCTTCCAACCCCACGTCTTTCTTCCCTTTTATTTACCCGCTTACGATGGTAGACTAGGGCATATTTAAATTAGCATACCTTATGCTATGCATGTGTGCATTCATACATTTGTCCTGCATGCACCGGACTCGGCACATCATTCTAGCTGCATTTGTATTTCAATTCCAAATTGAATACGTGTTAGTTGTAGCATTTCACATCTTGCATGTGTTGCATTAGCCATCTTAACATGAACTAGGATCATGCATATGATTATTAACTAGTTTTTGTTTTGGCTCGGAGTACTCGGTAAGCATTTATGCTTTAGCATACCGCATGCGTGTGAGTGTTGCCATAACAGCATGATTACCATGAGGCTAGCTACTTATGTGATATAACTGCTTGAATGCCTGTGGATGGAGGTCGAATTGCTTAAATTGGGATAACGCATTAAAACTGTGAATTTTAAGCCCACCAAATAGTGGCAAAATCTTGTTTTTCTAAAAACCCGCTCAGAGGTGGCAAAACCAGCATTTATCCTACTTGCGAGTAGCAAACCATTTTCAAAACAAACATGCTATGTTTTGTTCCAATTTAGGTGATTTGGTCTATACTTTTGTGCTGTGCGCATAACATAGTAATTCTAGGCTAATAAATGGAATAAGAACATATAATATTTTCAAAACTGGATATCATGGCTAGTAGAGGCCGATCTTCGGATCGGGCGAGAGGGGGTGCTCATAGCTGACCTTCCCCAATCGTACCCAAGTTCCCGAGCCGAGGCAACTTTGGTGATGACGGACACGTAGCCATTGGCACCACGTCAGGGTTTCCTAAATTCCCCCAAAATAAAATATTTAGGTGGCGACTCTGTATCTGGCGAAGCAGTCCATGTTTGGCACTTCTTTCAGAAAACCTGTTTTCTCAAAACAATTTGCCAGATTTGGACTCTTTGGTTCAGATTAAGAACCGTGACACAAATCGAGTCTGAACTGTAGCGAGGGCCCCACGCGGGCGCGTCTGCAATTGTACATAGCATTCATTGTATATAATGCATTGTACATCCATTCCATCCCTTGCATATTGTAAATATTGCATTGTAGCCTATATGTATTCATTGCCTCACCTCCATTTATGGCTTGCGCCTTTCCATGTTGAGCTTGGTTTGGTATGTGCCCATGTCTTTCACGTCAAAGCACAGTTATGATATTATGTGTACGCACCTATTCCACGATGGTATGTTGTTTTGAGGGTGACGGCACTGTATCTGTGTTAGACGCGGTTTGTATGTGTACATGCCTTTCCTAGGCAAGATTTGGTTTGACTGCATGCCATATCCATTGTATATATTACATTGTAGTGTAATTTTTGCATCCAGCATTAGGATCATTGGTCTTTCCTCAGCGGGTCATTTCCCCACTTATGTCATTCCACCCAATTACTTGTTCTTGTGTCTGTCTACATCACTCATAGTTCTGCATGTGTACACGCCTATTCCACGCTGGTATGTTGGTTTAAGGGTGGCGGCACCTTTTTTATGGTAGACGGACTTTGCATCTCCATTATCCTTTTGACATTTGTGTGGTTTTGAACCACTCATGATTTGATCATGATTCAATTGCATTGCATTATCATTTGTATTGTTTATACATAGTTTTGTATATATCACATATCATTTTGCATTCATTTTGCATGTTATGCATGTTGCTAAAGATATCATACCTGTTAAGTTGCTTTCTTTTGCAGGCACGATATTGTATGTACGGTTCATTTGAAGCTGGTGCAACCAGACGAACCGCACAGGTATTGTATTCTCCGAGTGAGACGTATCGAGAATTGCATAATTCTATTACATCCTTTCTGCATTGTAGTGTAGTTGGATTGTTGTATGCTAGCTTAATGTTATGCTTCGTTACAGCTTTCTTTGCGTGATCATAAGTTATGCTTGGCTTCTTGCATTATCAGTTGCATTTTTCCCCTGCCTTCGGGCGCATATCTTTATTGTCTTGCATGCTTTGTCTAAGTCTTCGGCCTTGTCAAAAATGGGTCATCTCTGGGCTTTGACACTCACTCCCATCATTCTTATGACTTTCGAGTTCTGTCAAAGAGGGGCAACTGTAGACACCCCATTTTTGACTGTCCTCAAGACTTGGACGTCACCGCTTGAACACTCGGTGATCATCCTTGTTTGTGTTTGTCTTGAGTTCCCGAAGGTCTTGGCTACGCGCCTTGCCTCAAGATCTCTCGGCTCGACTGTTTTGTGTCTGGTTTTGCACCAAACACTTGTGCTTTGCCTTTGAGGGGCAGGGAATGGCTTGTTGACCATCCCCACACATCACCGACTATGGCTTGAGGCCCCCGACCACTAGTTTGTTGCCACCGGCCAAATGTTTGGCCGACCGGCACTCTTTGTAGTCGACCGGCCATCTATTTTGGTCAAATTGCATTTTTGGCTGGCCGACCACTGTTCATCTGCTTTTGCAGATATTTTTATGCCAACTGTGCTAGCTGGCATACACTTTGCTCCCCTCCATACACGTGTATGGAGGGATCTCCCTCTTGACTAGCTTGTTTGGAAAGCTTTACAAGAGGGATTGTCTATAAGAGGGAGCCTTTTCTCCCTCCATTAGGGTGACAAAATTTTCAGAGGAGCTCTGAGATTAGGGTTTGAATTTGTATCTATTCCATCTCTATATCTCTCTCTCTCTTTGCCTTGTGTGTGTGTTTAGTCTTACTATTGCACACAAACACCTAGTCCTACACCTTCTCTTGGTTGCTGAGGGACCAGAAGGCTGTTCTTGGTGTTTTTGGGTGGTTTTGAGCTTGAAGAAGCTGCTGGAGCATCATTCTTGAAGAGGGTCTTCAAGGGTAACAACTTCACCCTTTATTCCCCATTTTTGCATAGCTTTTTTTGCCAATCTTGCAACTATTTTTAGACTTTGTATATAACTAATAAAAGAATTTTTTTTCAGTGCTTTAAATAGTTGTTTAAGGTTTCTTTGAGCTTTGGGGTTGTTTGACCCCCCTTAGGGCTTGTTTGGCCCCCATTTTGTGCCATTTTGGTGAGCTCCGGGACCACCTTGTTTGGACCTCCTCACCACTGAAATCTTGACAGATTTCAGTGGTGAGGATGGTGGTTTAAGATCCTAAGAAGGAGAGGGCCACCCCCTCTCCTTGTTGTCTTCAATAATGGCCATTTAAGCCTCATTAGTGAGCACCTTGTTTAAGTGTATGTTGGCCATGCCTTAACTATTTTTTATGCTTATCTTGCCATGATATAGCATTGTTGTGAGTTGGTTTAGGTACACCATGCTTGCTTAGCATACATGTCTTGTAATGCCATGAATTGCCTTAACATGCCTTGTGCTTTGAACCTTGTTTCTAGCAAATTTTTGGCTTAGCTTTGTGAAGCTTTTATGCTTGTTTTAGCATGCTAAAGGTCTGTTTTTTGTCATTTGGGTCGTCCATGCTTTGCTTTGTATAGCTACCATGTAACCTCTCTTGTATGCCTTAAGCATTAACCCCTCTAGCATGCCATCCTTGCATCATTTCAGTGGTTTGGAACCACTTGTCATGTCATTTCAGTCCTCATGATATGCTCGTATGCTTGCATTTGATGCCCCTTTCATGCTTTAAAAGGTTGGTGTTTCTTGCTCCATGTTTGTACCATTGTGTATGCCTCTAGGATTAGATCATTTAGATGCCATCTAAGTGGTTTTTGGAGCTTACGTTTGCATGATTTAGAACTGTTTTAGTTCATTTTGGTCATTTGCTTCATATGTCATATGGCCATGCTTTAAGTGCTTAGGCTTTGTGGCATGCCTAGCTTGTATTGTAAATTGGTTTGGCACCTTCTCTAACAGGATTTTCAGAGCTTATAATGCATGCCATTTGTCCATGTTTGCATCCTCTTAAGTGTGCTTGAGCGTTGTTTCTATATGCCTAAGTGTTGGTCCTTGTGTGCATGCATGTTTGCATGTCATTTTGCCTTCATTCTTGAGCATGTTGGCTACTGTTTTGGGCTTAGTATAGAGCTGTCCAAATTAGTTTAAGTCCATAGTTCGCATGTTGCTGCATGCTCACCTTGTGTGTTGTTGCATACTTGTGTGTTGTCACATGTTTAGGTTGTTTAACATGTTCGCTCCATGTTTTGTGGCATGATTGAATGAAGTCACATGCTTGCTTGCATGCTTGAACATCCCCATTGCATTGGGCATACTTATTGGCTAGCATGATTGTCATATGCCTTGTATGCTTGTTCGTATTGCTCATGTTGCATACTAGCTCATATGTCTAGGTTGCATTGCATTGACATGCATGCTTAGCCTCTTGAATTGAGTATGATAGAGGGTGAGCTCCTTGCTTGTTTATGTGCATTTCATTTGAAATCAAAGTGCATAACTTGGTTTCTTGGGCCATCACACATCGAAATGCGCGATTGGTGGCCCAAGAACCGAGAACCATGTCCCTTTGAGTCATAAACATGATAAGGGATGTGTTGGTGCACACATTTGCTTGGAATGCATTGCCATGCCTTGTTTTGCCCTCTGTTGCTATCAAAACAGGATTCTGCAGGAATATTTGGCCGGCCGGCCATCTTTAGTGCCGACCGACCAACAATTGGTGGCCGATAGCTTAACCAGTGGCCGGTGGTCATTTCCTTTGGCCGGTGGTATCCCACAGGGTTCATAGAGTGCACCTTGGGAATTTTGCAATGATCAGAGAAGGAAAACAGTGTGGATAGAGGCAACTTGTGCATGGCAATGGACTTCCGAGCGGAGCCGAGCACGCATTGCATTGGGCCCTCTTCCCGAGGCTGTTTACTGTTTTATTAGATTCGTTAATTTGCTTAACTAGTTTAATTGATCTGTAATATTTAATTAGTTTGTAGGTTAGTTAAATCTGTATTATTCTTTCGGTCCCTCCGAGCGAGGGCAAATTTGTAATAAGTGTGGGTGCGTGTGTGCATGTCTTCTAACCCCCACTTCTTTCTCCCTTTTACTTACCTGCTTTTGATGGTTAGTATTAGGACATGTTTAATTTAGCATCCTTATACTATGCATGCATCCTTCATTCATCAGTATTGCATGCACCGGGCTCGGCGCATCATGCTAACAGCATAGTGTAGACACCCCATTTTTGACCGCCCTTAAGACTTGGGCACCACTGATGTTTTGCTTGGCGGAGACAGGTGTGCAGGGAAAATGTTCAGTTTCTTCAGCAAGGAGAGAGGCAGATCCTTCAAAACACTTTGTTTAGGGGTTTGGAGTTGAAGAAGAGAGGAAAGGAGAGGAGAAAACTAGTTTGGGAGAAGTTCGGCATGAATCCGGGTAGAAGCGAGTCGAGCAGCCCTCGCTGAATCGGGCTTATCTGTCTGTACACTTGGAGTTTAGCTGTGGGGCCACCACCATCAGAAAGATTACTTCCGAGGCTTCATTTTTCACTCAAGAATCACCTAGAGCCAAGTCCGGGTGGGGGAGAAATGATCAGTTGAAGTAGGGCATCATCCCGGTTGGATCGAATCTGCGTAGCTTCACGAAAAAGGGCATAACTTTTTGCATAGGAGGAATTTTGATGCAAGGTTTGCGCCATTAGAAAGATAACTTCCGGGGCTTCAATTTGCATACCCACCGGCCATTTTTTGACATTGGAATCATCTATCGGCAATCTATTTTTCCGACCGGCAAAATATTATGCCGACCGGCACTTTATTTTGGCCGACGACCAAATTTTCTGGCCGGTTTGCACCATTTGCACTCTCCAAGCCTGGTGCATCCCAGCTGTGCCAGTTGGAATGCACCAGCACAATCCCCCGTGCATATATGTTGCTATTTTGAACCCTTGACCACCTTTTGGCCCCTTTTCTTGCACCCTTTGCTCAAGGCTTCTTGAGGAAGCCTTGACCCCTTATCTTGGCTTCCTCAAGAAGCCTACCAGCTGTCCAAGCTTCTCCAATAAGCCTTGACCTCCCCTTTAAACCCCTTTGACGCTTTGAAGCTTGTCTTAGAAGCTTAGGATTGCCTATATAAGGAAGCCATCCTCCTCAATTGTTTTGGTTCAGCAAAAACCAGACCTAATACATACATGTAACATATATATCACCCTCTCTCTATATCTCCCTCTCTCTCTACATTTGGGTGTGTTAGAGTGATCAAACACCCTTGTTCTTGGGCCATTTCTTCATCAACTCATAGCACAAGGCATCCAACGCCCATTCCAGCAGCTTGAGGCTGTTCTCCAGAGCTTAGGAGCACCTAAACTTGGTCCAAGAGGTGCTGGTTCATTGGTCTACAAAGGTGAGTCCTCTTCTTCCCTTTTCTAGCCTATTCTTGCATCATATCTAAGCCATAGTTGCTTGCATCTTTGGGCTCCGACCCAAACTGTAACTCATCATATTTTGAGGTCCTCTTCATGTTTGATTGAGGACCTCTTGCTGTTTGAGGACAGTAGCTTGCACTTGCTTCAATATCCTCCTTGAATGCCATAATCTTGCATAGAATTTTTGGCTTGTGTGTGATCTGTTTTAGAGCTTGATGTAAACTGAAAATAGGCTTATTTTGATCCCCTCTTCAACATTGAAGAAGGGCTCAACACTGTTTGGGACTTCCATGTTGTACTTCCCTTTATATCCTCTTTTTGGTCCCATTTTTGTATGTCTTGGCAGCCCCTGATGTTGCTGTTTTTGGACCTTGGTCCGAACTAAAAGTGGCTTTATTTTGACCTCATTAACATTTTTTATTAAGGGTCTTTGGCTGTTTGGTGAATAGTTTGCATACTTTGTGTTATAGCCTCTTTTTGAGCCTCATTTTGCATTGCATTTCTAGCATGTTTTTACACTGTTTTGGACGATTTACAGTTCTGTAAATATGCTTATTTTTGGTCCCTCTTAAATGTTGTAGAAGGGAATTTTTCAGTTTGGGTATTGTATATACCACTTGCCTCTTTGGCCACCTTTTGATCCATTTTCTTGCATAAGAACTTAGCCTTATCTATGTTTGTTTTTGAGGTTTTTACAGTTCTGTGAAAGTGCTTATTTTTGGTCCCTCTTCAATGTTGTTGAAGGGTCCTAACCCATTTGGAGTTAGCAGCTGTGAGTTGCTTCACAACCTCATGTTTAGGGCCATTTTTGCATGCCATTGTTGCCCTATCTTTGTTTGCTGTTTGGCCATGATTTATACTGGTAAAATGCTTATTTTGAGGCTTCCTTGCTTCTGTCTTTTCATTCCATGTACCAATTATGCATGTTTGGTATAGCTATAGGCCATTTCGGGTGCCTAATTTCGCATTTCGGGAGGAATTCCATGCATCGGGTGTACTTTCGCCTCATTTTGGGGCTGTTTTGCCCCTCATTTTGCTGCTGAAATCCCATTGGCATGTTTGCATATCATTTCCATGCCATTGTATTGCATATGCCACTGCCTCGGTTTGCGTGCCCGTGTGCACGCATTTCGAGGCACTTTATTTTCATCCATCGGCCTCTCACGTGAGTGTGGCTGAGGCTCTCTCATGTTAGTATAAGTCCATGTTGCATTCTATATGCCATTTTAGCCATTGCATTGCATATGTCATTGCCTCAGTTTGCGTGCCCGTGTGCACGCGTTTCGAGGCACTTCATTTTCATCTTATGGCCACTGATGTGGGTGCGGCTGAGGTCCACTCACATTGGTGTAAGTCCACCTTGCATTGTGTATGCCATGTTTCAAAGCGTTGCACATGTTATGTTGTTAGCATTGTGTATGCCATGTAGTTGCATAGCATGCTTGTATTCTTGTTCGCATACCTAGGTTGCATTGCATTGGCATGCATGCCTTGCCCCTTGATCATGTGATAGAGGTTGGGCTTTAGTTTGTTTGATTGGTTTGCATTTCATTTGACATGAAAGTTGCATACTTGATTCCTTGGGCCATCATGCATGGAAATGCGCGATTGGTGGTCCGAGAATCGAGGCACATGCCCCTTTGAGTCATTACCATGATAAGGGACATGAATGGTGCATATATGCCTTGAATTGGGCTGCCATGCTTTGCTTTGCACTCTGTTGCTGTCAATTGCAGGTTCTGCAGACATTCTTTGCCGACCGGCAGTATATATTGCCGACCGGCAGTAAACAAGCAGCCGATGGATTCATCTTGTGCCGGTGACTACACCACACTGCCGGTAGCGATTCTACTCAGCCGGTGGCACTCCTCAGTGTCCAAGGAAGCAGTCCTGAGGTTTTGGTAGCCTTCAGAGGAGCAGAGGAAAGAAAACAGAGGCAGCCTATGCATGGCGGCGCATTTCCCGAGGCGGTTTACCTGTTTTCCTAGATTAGTTAATTTGTTAATTAATTAATTAATTTGTAATATTTAATTAGCTTGCGTAGTTAATTAATTTGTAATATTTATTTGGTCCCTCCGAGTGAGGGCAAATCTGTAATAAGTGTGTGTGGGTGGTGTGTATGTTTTCCAATCCCCATTTCTTTCTTCCATTTTATTTACCTGCTTATGGTGGTAGATTAGGGCATTTTTCAAAATTAGCATACCTTATGCTATGCATGCGTGCATCCATGCATTTGTATTGCATACATTAGGCTCGGTACATCACGCTAACCGCATTTGTATTTTAAATTCTAAACCGAATATGTGATAATTGTGCATTTTCACATACCATGTTTTAGGGCTAGCCGAGCCTGCCTAGATCGCATTTTGCATGTGATGCATTAGCCACTTTTAACATGATCTAGGACATGCATGTTTGCTAACTAGTTTACTATTTTGGCACGGAGTACAATGTAAGTATTTTTGCTTTAGCATCCAGCATGCGTGTGAATGTTGCCATAATAGTATGCTTGCCATGCGGCTAAGTGCTTACATGAGATAAACTGCTTGAATGCCTATGGGTGGATGTCAAATTGCTTAAGTTGGGATAATGCGTTAAAACTGTGAATTTTAAGCCCACTGGATAGTGGCAAAACCATTTTTTCCAAAAGCCCACTTGAGGGTGGCAAAATCTGCATTTTAGCCTACTTGCGAGTAGCAAACCATTTTCAAAACGAACATGAAATGTTTTGTTCCAATTTGGGCGATTTGGTCTATACTTGTTTGCTGGGCGCATAACATAGTAATTCTAGGCTAATAATTGGAATAAGAACACATAACGTTTTCAAAATTGGATATCACGGTTAGTAGAGGCCGATCTTCGGATCGGGCGAGAGGGGGTGCTCATAGCTGACCTTCCCCGATCGTACCCAAGCTCCCGAGCCGAGACAACTCCGGTGATGACGGACGTGTGGCCTTCGGCACCGAGTCAGGGTTTCCTAAATTTCCCCATTTTAAAAATATTTAGGTGGCGACTCTGTATCTGGGAAAGCAGTCCATGTTTGGCACTACTTTTTCAACAAAATTTGTTTTCTCAAACGATTTGCCAGATTTGGACTCTTTGGTTCAGATTAAGAACCGTGACACAAATCGAGAGTCCGAACTGTAGCGAGGTTCCCCCCGCGGGCTTGTTACAGTTTCTGGCGACTCTGCTGGGGAATTTTAGAGAGCTTGACTCGAACTCGTGATATCCCGTTTTGATTTCATTTATGTGTTTCTTTGCATTGCATGTGCATTGGTGCGCCTAGGAACACGGTGTTTGCTATCTGCCATTCCTGAACGGTTTGCCGGAGGCTTGTCTTGTCAAGGCATGTCCATAAGGCTGACCGGCTATGGGCTCTGACAGCATGGGAACACAAACCCCGGTTTACCGGGGTACCCTTTTGACCATTCGACCTAGTGCATATTCGGAATCCATCGTGACTATTCCAAACTAGGACAGGTTGCTCACCCGATGTTAGGTTGTTTGAAACCGCTGTGTGCGTAGTGAAACCCTAGTTCTTGACAAAATAGGACAGGGAAACCCTATCCCAACATAGGGGTGTTTTGGCTCTCTCTTACTTGCTATGTGCTTTTAGAGTGTATCTCTACAGGAATGCATATACCAGTTTACAAGTCTGGGCATCAGGCCTGTGGGCATCACCATCAGTATTTGGGGAATCAGTTTTACCAGAGGGTATCAGTTTACAGGCAGATATTTGGGAAACAGTGATCAGTATTGCGTACATTCATCCTAGTATGCTCAAATCTGTTCCAGTGAAATTAGCCTGAGATGCTCTCTGTTTTCCCTTTTGCAAGGTAGTCCTGGAACCATAGCTTCAGAAGGGTCCAATATCCCCCGAGGTTCATCGGACTGGTGCTGATAGACTTTGTTAGGTCAGAGACTCAGTTCAAGGGTAATCAGGGCTAGAGAAGGCTAGTCAGGCACAGACCACCAGTACAACAGCTACCAGATCAGTGATCTTTGAGCAGTCAGGCTGAGATTTCCGAACCTATTGCCGACACAGATATACCGGTTGCTCAGTTAGATTAGAACAGTATGTCGAGTCTGGAAGAGATGGTGCGCCAACTCCAGGATAGTATGAAAGCCATGCAGCAAGACGCTGTCCGTCAAGCGGAATTCGCCAAACAACAGGCTATGGCCATAACCCAACAGGCAGAGACAATTGCCAGATTGGAGCAGCAAACTGGAGTATCTACTTCGCACCAGGCTCCTCCCCCACCAAGAGTTCCCATACTCGGGGAGGCAACCCATGTCCAGGATGATACGGACATTCCAGTCGGGCCAGCTCCACCCCCGATTCTGCCTCAACTCTCCAAGGCACCCACTCCTATCAACCAATCAGATTCTCCCTTCGAGCCCGAGGTGGAGCCCGTGGCATTAAAAATGCACAAGCTTGAAAAGCTATTCAAGAAATCTCAAGGTGTGAAGTCCATTCCGGACATTGGAGACGGATACACTGACGCAGCCGTGACGCTGCCAGATCGGTTTAAGATGCCACAAATTGATCGTTTTGACGGGTCTGGGGATCCCATGGTGCACCTACGACTATTTTCAGACGTCCTAAGGCCAATGGGCCTCACTAGACTGCAGAAGCTATCTTTA
Source organism: Camellia sinensis (assembly GCF_055761805.1). Classification (NCBI taxonomy): domain Eukaryota; kingdom Viridiplantae; phylum Streptophyta; class Magnoliopsida; order Ericales; family Theaceae; genus Camellia; species Camellia sinensis. The sequence goes on along the minus strand of NC_138961.1, from coordinate 37,791,951 downwards.
TTTGGCCGGACCCTGTCGGGTGTAGCGGCTGCATGGTATGCCAAATTGGAGGATGACGTCAAGAGAAGTTGGGATGAGATGGCTGAGGCCTTCGTCGCACAATATTCATACAATACACAAATCGAGATTACGACCCGTGATCTTGAGAGGAGCCTAAGGAGAGCTTCTCAGAATTCGTGGCCCGCTGGAGAGCCAAGGCCTCAATGATGACCATTAGGCCAACAGATAAGGATCAAATACGGATGATTGTGCGCAATCTCCAGCCTAAGCTAATGCAGAGAATGATTGTAATCCCCTTTCCCACTTTCTCAGATTTACACGATATGGGGGTACAAATCGAAGATGCAATGAGGCAAGGTCTGTTTGACCAAGATAAGGAGCAGCCAGGAGGGCATTTTCCCGCAGTTCGAATGCGACCACTAGTGGTGATGCAGGTGCAAGATCTTCTGAAGTAGACATGGTTACCACCACTGCATCAAAAATGGCCACCCCATTCACCGGTGCGTCCGGAAGTAGCTCACAAAAAACCAAATATCCACCTCGAGTCAAGAGGGTCTTCACTCCACTTCATATGCCTTTGTCAAAGGCTCTAGAGGTCTTACTCCGGAAAGGACATCTGAAACCGTTGGAACAATGGCCCCTACCCGATCCTATCCCTGCAAAGCATGACCAGACTAAGTACTGTGCGTACCACCAACAAACCGGTCATGAGACCGATAGCTGCTTTCGTCTGTGCCATGATGTACAGGATTTGTTTGACAACAAGGTCATTGCCGCACCAGCTCAGTAAAGTCTATCACCACTGGATCAGTGAACTCGGGGGATAGTACGAATATGTGATCAGGGGTTGAACCACCTGTGGGCGGCACTCAGTTTACTCCAGATGTGGCATGTGGCACGCACTGTTTTGAGCATTTGCAAATACTGGTTTTTGTAGCTTCTGACTTGGGTGTTGAGTCAGTTTTGTGGTTTTGTTTTAAGTCTGTCTCTTTGTTTTGAGTCAGTCTTTTTTATTAAGGGTCTGTCTTGTTGTATCGAGTCAGTCCTATTGTACAGAAGTCGGGTGATTCCGGGGGTGTTACTTCGGATATCGCTATTTTGCTTTGTGTTTGTCCTTTTGAGTCTGTTTCTGCCAGGGAGCCAGTTGTGCCAACAGATTTGAATGGAACAGCAGTGATTTTCACACTCTTGTGTTTGCTTCTGCCGTGTGCCAGTTGTGCCAGAAATTCTAAACGAGATGGCAATATTTGACTAGAAGCTGTGCCTTTTTTGTGCCTTGAAATCATTGTATCGACCTAAGTTTTTTCAAAAGTTTTTTTTGAACACTGCGGTGAAAACGAAGAGGAAAGAATTCCTCGGGATTTGCAAAATTTTGATCATTTGAGAGAAAGAGAGGCATGCTAAGCCCTTAATGATTGAGATCATGCTTGTTAATGTGAGTACTGAGAAGGACCCTGGCTTGATCCAGATTGGTTCTACACTGTCTTCGGCGCGAGCGATTTGTCGCTTTCTTAAAAAAAAAATTTCAAAAAATATGTTGCGCAGTCCTGCGAAGACTTGTGTGGAATCACACTTGAGATTGTGCAGCTTAGGATCGCTCTCAGCCTCGAGATTCGACCCCTCACTTTCAAACCTTGAACCTGAGTTCAGAACGTTCAACGGTCAACCACAACGTGAGGCCTGTGTGGCCAGATTCGAAGCAGCCCTCGAGCAAGAGGCACCAAAGTCAGATCAAGAAGATCAGATCAAAGGAAGCTTGTAAAGCTAGATCAGAAGGCCCCCCCTTAAACTAGGGGCAAAAATGTCAGATATGCTCGAAGAGCCGAAGATGGATCCTTCAGTAAATCAATACAACAGCCACTCTCCTGGATACGGATGGCTTCAAAACCCTAAAACCATTTGGCATGGATTTGTTACACTTTTACCCTTTGAGAGGCTCGCTGGGCCGAAAACCCGAAAGGGCGACCCAGGCAAAAGTTAGAGCAAGAGAAAAATACAAAAAAGAAAAAAAAAATGCAAAGAAAAGAACAAAAAAAAATCAAAAAAAAAAAAAAAGAAACGAAATGAAAAGAAATGAAAAGAAAAGAAATGAAAAGAAAAGAAAAACAAAGCTCGCAAGGTCGAAAACCCGCATCGGGCGCCTTGGCAAAAGTTAGAGCCTAAAAAGGAGAGGTTAAATACCTGAGTGTACCTTAACCCCAAACTACGTAAGGCTTGATTCCCATCATTGGGATACGTAGGCAACTTCATTCTGAAGTCCAGCCCTGAAACACTTCAAATTCAACTGTGTCCATGTGATGGTTCTAGTCATCTTTGTCTTTTCTGTATCCGGGAGTTCGGTTGCAATCATCGCTCTGAGGACTGATTACAATACACTACGGGGCCATTTAGACAAGGGGCAACTTTCCGTTGCCATTCAGTGCGCTGCGGTGCCGTGCAAACAAGGGGCAACTTTCCGTTGCCATGTAGCTCTCTTCGAGCAAGGGGGCAATTTTCCTCCAAATCCGAGGTTGTGCGTCTCAAGAGTGGGTTCCGTGCTTGTTAAGCATTAGTCGTTTGCAAAAATAGTTTTTGAGAATTTTTACTGAAGCTGACTACTTTTCTCGAAAATTGTTCCATCTTTTTCAAAAACTGGACCATTTCTTGGACCCAAAAAGGAAAATTTTCAGTGCTCATAGCCTGACTTGCATGATTTCAAATCAAAAATCGAACAAGTGTGTTAATCTAACTCTCATATTGGTCAAAAATTGTTTTCGTAGAAAACAAAATAAAAAATGGTCAAAATGATGAACTAGGGGCACAATTGAATCAGGCTTCCTGTCTTTTCCCTATTTTCAACATACTTGCCAAGAAGGGCACTCTACCTGCCAGAAAAGGGCACAACTGAAGTCAACAACAAAGGGCTAAAAGCTCTCTTATCCTCCAAGCAACGAGGAATCAAGTCAAGTACGAAGCACGAACTGGAATGGGGTGAGATGTTCCACTCCCTCATCTGGACAGATCTAACCACGTCCAAACTCCCCAGCAGGGCATCATCAACCGATGTTAGCTGCAGATTTGCTACACACCCAGTTGTAGCGCAACCCCTCTATGGGAGAAACTTACTGTTGTAAACAAGAGTCTGGTAAAATACCAGGGGCAAGAGCCCACAATTTCCAGCTTATCCATCAACCACCCAAGGGAGGGATGAAAAACGAGAGATTAAAGAATAGAGAGACGTGCGCTGAGAGAAAAAGCGAGAAAAGGGTTTTGAGAGAAAAACCGAGCTTGAGAGCTGAGTGATGCGAGAATCACAAATAAGAAAGGGTGGGAATAATACCCGGTGAAACAGGCTCCCTGTGCACGTCTGTGTGTCGTGTCTTTTGTTTTGTTTGTCTCGATTCTTGCTTTGAGTCATCCCGAGCGTGTCTCGACGTGTTTAGGTTGCTTACCTTTTGTTTTCCATTGTTGAGTCTTTCTCGCTGTGTTCAGTCGTAGGCTCAATACCTGGTCGAAAACTCATCTCTCAATTTAAAAAATAAATCGTTTTGTGCTCAGAGTGCTGTGCCATCCTTCACGTTTGTGCAAAACAAGATTCTTTTTTCCATAAAACTGCAGGGTCCACCCCCGATAAGTGTGAACGGTGAAACCAGGACCTATCTGAAGCTATGATGGTTCCAGACTGCAAAGCAAAAGCAAAAGAGCAAAAATCGAAGTATCTGAGTTTGTGTCAACTTCAGAAAATTCCGTGATTGTACTCCGGACGTACCCCTTCAGGGCCTTGTCAATGCTCCGAAATATGAGTGTACCTCTACCTCAGGCGCAAGATCAATCCTGCTTCAAGGTTATGCACTCTTCCACTTACATTGTTATGCACCCACTTCACTTGCATTGTAATGCATTATACCTATCAAGTTTCTTCCTCAGTCATGCACGATATTGTATGCACGGTTCATTCAAAGAAGTTCCGTTTTAAGGTCATTCACTTTCGTGTATCAATCACACACACTCACTTTAGTGTATCAATCACACTTCATTCGCTTAGTGTATCAATCACACTTCATTCACTTAGTGTATCAATTACACTCTAATTTCAATTACACTCTAATCTACCTAGTGTATCAATCACGCTTCAGTTACGCTCTCATTCATATAGTGTATCAATCACACTTCATTTGCCTTAGTGTATCAATCGCACTTCATTTGCCTTAGTGTATCAATCACACTTCACTCGCTTTGAGTATCTATCACCCACATTCTCATTTAGTGTATCAATCACACTCTCTTCACTTAGTGTATCAATCACATTTCTTTCATTTTGTGTATCTATCACACACATTCTCTTTTTCTGTATCACACTTTCAGTGTATCAATCACACTTCATTGATTTAGTATATCAATCATACTTGTTCACTAAGTGCATCTATCACACTTCGTGTTCACCTTTAGTGTATCAATCACACTCTGTTCACTAAGTGCATCTATCACACTTTGTGTTCATTTTCAGTATATCAATCATACTTTGTTCACACTGTGCATCTATCACACTTTGTGTTCACTTTTAGTGTATCAATCACACTCTGTTCACATAGTGCATCTATCACACTTTGTGTTCACTTTTAGTGTATCAATCACACTCTGTTCACATAGTGCATCTATCACACTTTGTGTTCATTTTCAGTATATCAATCATACTTTGTTCACACTGTGCATCTATCACACTTTGTGTTCGCTTTTAGTGTATCAATCACACTATGTTCACATAGTGCATCTATCACACTTTGTGTTCCCTTTTAGTATATCTATCATACTTGTTCACCTAGTGCATCTATCACACTTCGTGTTCACCTTTAGTATATCAATCATACTTTGTTCACTTAGTGCATCTATCACACTTTGTGTTCACCCTTTGTGTATCTATCACACTATGCTCACCACACTCGCTTAGTGTATCTATCACACGCTCACACTTTGCTTCATATAGTGTATCTATCACATGCTCGCTTTGTGTATCAATCACACCCGTTCGCTTTGCGTATCAACCACACACTCTCGCATTGTGTATCTATCACACTATGCTCACTTTTTGTATCTATCGCATGTTTGTCCACTTAGTGTATCTATCACACTTCGTTCACTTTTGTGTATCTAACGCACATGTTCATGAGAATTGCATAATTCTCTTACATCCTTTCTGCATGAGATGTAGTTTGGTTCATGTCTACTTGCTGGCATAGCATTCGCTTAAAATGTTGCATTTATTTTGCATAATTGCTTCATCACAGCTACATTCGCGCTATTTTGCGCATTGCACTGTTTTGTGCAGTTTACATTCGCGCTATTTTGCGCACCTCACTTGTACTTGTTAGTACATTGCATTTTTTTGAGGGCAAACCGGCTTCGCGTGGTGTATAAGTCCAATTATCAAAGTCTTCCTGCATATCATTTGCATCCTGCCCCTGAACTACGCTGGTTTGATTCCTTGCAAAGGGATACGTAGGCAGCCTGTGGGCACAACCATTTATTTATCGGTATTTTGTTTGTTTATCCAAATCTTCGGCCTTGTCAAAAATGGGTCGTCTCTGGGCTTTGACATTCACTCCCGTCATTGTTATGACTTTCGAGTTCTGTCAAAGAGGGGCAACTGTAGACACCCCATTTTTGACCGCCCTTAAGACTTGGGCACCACTGATGTTTTGCTTGGCGGAGACAGGTGTGCAGGGAAAATGTTCAGTTTCTTCGGCATGGAGAGAGGCAGATCCTTCAAAACACTTTGTTTAGGGGTTTGGAGTTGAAGAAGAGAGGAAAGGAGAGGAGAAAACTAGTTTGGGAGAAGTTCGGCATGAATCCGGGTAGAAGCGAGTCGAGCAGCCCTCGCTGAATCGGGCTTATCTGTCTGTACACTTGGAGTTTAGCTGTGGGGCCACCACCATCAGAAAGCTTACTTCCGAGGCTTCATTTTTCACTCAAGAATCTCCTAGAGCCAAGTCCGGGTTGGGGAAAAATGATCAGTTGAAGTAGGGCATCATCCCGGTTGGATCGAATCTGCGCGGCTTCACGAAAAAGGGCATAACTTTTTGCACAGGAGGAATTTTGATGCAAGGTTTAGGCCATTGGAAAGCTAACTTCCGGGGCTTCAATTTACATACCCACCGGCCATTTTTTGACATTGGAATCATCTATCGGAAATCTATTTTTCCGACCGGCAAAATATTATGCCGACCGGCACTTTATTTTGGCCGACGACCAAATTTTCTGGCCGGTTTGCACCATTTGCACTCTCCAAGCCTGGTGCATCCCAGCTGTGCCAGTTGGAATGCACCAGCAGACTCCCCCGTGCATATATGTTGCTATTTTGAACCCTTGACCACCTTTTGGCCCCTTTTCTTGCACCCTTTGCTCAAGGCTTCTTGAGGAAGTCTTGACCCCTTATCTTGGCTTCCTCAAGAAGCCTACCAGCTGTCCAAGCTTCTCCAATAAGCCTTGACCTCCCCTTTAAACCCCTTTGCCCCTTTGAAGCTTGTCTTAGAAGCTTAGGATTGCCTATATAAGGAAGCCATCCTCCTCAATTGTTTTGGTTCAGCAAAAACCAGACCTAATACATACATATAACATATATATCACCCTCTCTCTCTACATTTGGGTGTGTTAGAGTGATCAAACACCCTTGTTCTTGGGCCATTTCTTCATCAACTCATAGCACAAGGCATCCAACGCCCATTCCAGCAGCTTGAGGCTGTTCTCCAGAGCTTAGGAGCACCTAAACTTGGTCCAAGAGGTGCTGGTTCATTGGTCTACAAAGGTGAGTCCTTTTCTTCCCTTTTCTAGCCTATTCTTGCATCATATCTAAGCCATAGTTTCTTGCATCTTTGGGCTCCGACCCAAACTGTAACTCATTATATTTTGAGGTCCTCTTCATGTTTGATGAGGACCTCTTGCTGTTTGAGGACAGTAGCTTGCACTTGCTTCAATATCCTCCTTGAATGCCATAATCTTGCATAGAATTTTTGGCTTGTGTGTGATCTGTTTTAGAGCCTGATGTAAACTGAAAATAGGCTTATTTTGAGCCCCTCTTCAACATTGAAGAAGGGCTCAACACTTTTTGGGACTTCCATGTTGTACTTCCCTTTATATCCTCTTTTTGGTCCCATTTTTGTATGTCTTGGCAGCCCCTGATGTTGCTGTTTTTGGACCTTGGTCCGAACTAAAAGTGGCTTTATTTTGACATTCTTAACATGTTTTATTAAGGTTCTTTGGCTGTTTGGTGAATATTTTGCATACTTTGTGTTATAGCCTCTTTTTGAGCCTCATTTTGCATTGCATTTCTAGCATGTTTTTACACTGTTTTGGACGATTTACAGTTCTGTAAATATGCTTATTTTTGGTCCCTCTTCAATGTTGTAGAAGGGAATTTTTCAGTTTGGGCATTGCATATACCACTTGCCTCTTTGGCCACCTTTTGATCCATTTTCTTGCATAAGAACTTAGCCTTATCTATGTTTGTTTTTGAGGTTTTTACAGTTCTGTGAAAGTGCTTATTTTTGGTCCCTCTTCAATGTTGTTGAAGGGTCCTAACCCATTTGGAGTTAGCAGCTGTGAGTTGCTTCACAACCTCATGTTTAGGGCCATTTTTGCATGCCATTGTTGCCCTATCTTTGTTTGCTGTTTGGCCATGATTTATACTGATAAAATGCTTATTTTGAGGCTGCCTTGCTTCTGTCTTTTCATTCCATGTACCAATTATGCATGTTTGGTATAGCTATAGGCCATTTCGGGTGCCTAATTTCGCATTTCGGGAGGAATTCCATGCATCAGGTGTACTTTCGCCTCATTTTGGGGCTGTTTTGCCCCTCATTTTGCTGCTGAAATCCCATTGGCATGTTTGCATATCATTTCCATGCCATTGCATTGCATATGCCATTGCCTCGGTCTGCGTGCCCGTGTGCACGCATTTCGAGGCACTTTATTTTCATCCATCGGCCTCTCACGTGAGTGTGGCTGAGGCTCTCTCATGTTAGTATAAGTCCATGTTGCATTCTATATGCCATTTTAGCCATTGCATTGCATATGTCATTGCCTCAGTTTGCGTGCCCGTGTGCACGCGTTTCGAGGCACTTCATTTTCATCTTATGGCCACTGATGTGGGTGCGGCTGAGGTCCACTCACATTGGTGTAAGTCCACCTTGCATTGTGTATGCCATGTTTCAAAGCGTTGCACATGTTATGTTGTTAGCATTGTGTATGCCATGTAGTTGCATAGCATGCTTGTATTCTTGTTCGCATACCTAGGTTGCATTGCATTGGCATGCATGCCTTGCCCCTTGATCATGTGATAGAGGTTGGGCTTTAGTTTGTTTGATTGGTTTGCATTTCATTTGACATGAAAGTTGCATACTTGATTCCTTGGGCCATCATGCATGGAAATGCGCGATTGGTGGTCCGAGAATCGAGGCACATGCCCCTTTGAGTCATTACCATGATAAGGGACATGAATGGTGCATATATGCCTTGAATTGGGCTGCCATGCTTTGCTTTGCACTCTGTTGCTGTCAATTGCAGGTTCTGCAGACATTCTTTGCCGACCGGCAGTATATATTGCCGACCGGCAGTAAACAAGCAGCCGATGGATTCATCTTGTGCCGGTGACTACACCACACTGCCGGTAGCGATTCTACTCAGCCGGTGGCACTCCTCAGTGTCCAAGGAAGCAGTCCTGAGGTTTTGGTAGCCTTCAGAGGAGCAGAGGAAAGAAAACAGAGGCAGCCTATGCATGGCGGCGCATTTCCCGAGGCGGTTTACCTATTTTCCTAGATTAGTTAATTTGTTAATTAATTAATTAATTTGTAATATTTAATTAGCTTGCGTAGTTAATTAATTTGTAATATTTATTTGGTCCCTCCGAGTGAGGGCAAATCTGTAATAAGTGTGTGTGGGTGGTGTGTATGTTTTCCAATCCCCATTTCTTTCTTCCATTTTATTTACCTGCTTATGGTGGTAGATTAGGGCATTTTTCAAAATTAGCATACCTTATGCTATGCATGCGTGCATCCATGCATTTGTATTGCATACATTAGGCTCGGTACATCACGCTAACCGCATTTGTATTTTAAATTCTAAACCGAATATGTGATAATTGTGCATTTTCACATACCATGTTTTAGGGCTAGCCGAGCCTGCCTAGATCGCATTTTGCATGTGATGCATTAGCCACTTTTAACATGAACTAGGACATGCATGTTTGCTAACTAGTTTACTATTTTGGCACGGAGTACAATGTAAGTATTTTTGCTTTAGCATCCAGCATGCGTGTGAATGTTGCCATAATAGTATGCTTGCCATGCGGCTAAGTGCTTACATGAGATAAATTGCTTGAATGCCTATGGGTGGAGGTCAAATTGCTTAAGTTGGGATAATGCGTTAAAACTGTGAATTTTAAGCCCACTGGATAGTGGCAAAACCATTTTTTCCAAAAGCCCACTTGAGGGTGGCAAAATCTGCATTTTAGCCTACTTGCGAGTAGCAAACCATTTTCAAAACGAACATGAAATGTTTTGTTCCAATTTGAGCGATTTGGTCTATACTTGTTTGCTGCACGCATAACATAGTAATTCTAGGCTAATAATTGGAATAAGAACACATAACGTTTTCAAAATTGGATATCACGGTTAGTAGAGGCCGATCTTCGGATCGGGCGAGAGGGGGTGCTCATAGCTGACCTTCCCCGATCGTACCCAAGCTCCCGAGCCGAGACAACTCCGGTGATGACGGACGTGTGGCCTTCGGCACCGAGTCAGGGTTTCCTAAATTTCCCCATTTTAAAAATATTTAGGTGGCGACTCTGTATCTGGAAAAACAGTCCATGTTTGGCACTACTTTTTCAACAAAATCTGTTTTCTCAAACGATTTGCCAGATTTGGACTCTTTGGTTCAGATTAAGAACCGTGACACAAATCGAGAGTCCGAACTGTAGCGAGGTTCCCCCCGCGGGCTTGTTACACATAGTATTCCATTTCTAACTTGAATACGTGCTACTTGTTGCATCCCACATGCCATCTTAGGATTAACCGAGCCTATTCTAGTGACATTCTGTATGCGTTGCATTAGCCACTTAGCATGGACTTGGATCATGCATGATTGCTAACATGTTCTTTGTTTTGGCTCGGAGTACGATGTAAGTATTCATGCTTTAGCATCTTGCATGAGTGTGAATGTTAACATGACAGCATGCTTACCATGTGACTAAATACTTAATTGATAAACTGCATGAATGCCTGTGGGTGAAGGTTGGATTGTTTGAATTGGGATAATTCATCGAAATCCGTATTTTAGCCTACTCGCGAGTAGAAAAATTCAAACCATTTTCCAAACAAATGGAAATGCGATGCTTTGTTCCGACTTAGGCAATTTAGTCTATGCTTGTTTTGCTGTACGCATCACATAGTAATTCTAGGTTAATAACCGGTATAAGAACACGTAATGTTTTCAAAACAAGATATCATGGTTAGTAGAGGCCGATTTTCAAATCGGGCGAGAGGGGGTGCTCATAGCTGACCTTTCCCATTCGTACCCAAGTTCTCGAGCCGAGGCAACTTTGGTGATGACGGACACGTGGCCTTAGGCAAACAAGTCAGGGTTTCCTAAATTTCCCCAAAATAAAATATTTAGGTGGCGACTCTGTATCTGGCAAAGCAGTCCATATTTGACACTTCTCTTTACAAAAAATTTGTCTTCAAAAATGATTTTTCGGATTTGGACTCTTTGGTTCAGATTTAGAACCGTGACAATTTGAGTCCGAACTGTAGCACTGAGGCCCTCACACGGGACGCGTCTACAGCTACCACTTTCCCCTCTTGCATCAACACATAACCCAGGCCCTTTCGTGAGGCATCACAATAAACCCAATAGCTCAAACCTCTCTCCGGAATAATCAAGACCGGAGCGGTGGTAAGTCTATCTTTCAGCTCTTGGAACGACTTTTCACAAGTCTCACTCCATACAAACTTAACCCCTTTCCGCGTCAATCTAGTCAATGGCGAAGCTAGCCTGGAGAAATCTTTCACAAACCGGCGGTAATACCTAGCTAATCCTAGAAAACTGCAGATCTCAAAAACACTCTTAGGCTATGCCTAATCTTGCACTGCCTCAATCTTGGATATATCAACAGAGACCCCTTCCCCGGAGACTACATGGCCTAAGAACTTAACCTCTGTTAGGCAAAACTCACACTTCCCAAACTTGGCATACAGCCTATGGGCTCTGAGCAACTCAAGTACCACTCTCAATTGTTCCTCGTGCTCGTCCTTAGAAGGTGAATAAATCAGGATGTCGTCCACGAAAACGACTACAAAACGATCTAAGAATTCCCGGAATATCCGGTTCATCAAATCCATAAACACTGCCGGTGCAGTGGTGAGCCCAAAAGGCATCACCAGAAACTCGTAGTGGCCATACCGCGTACGAAATGCCGTCTTCCGAACATCTTCGTCCCTGACCCTCAACTGATGGTAACCCGATCTCAAGTCTATCTTAGAGAAACAATGGGACCCTTTCAACTGGTCAAACAAATCATCAATATGAGGCATAGGGTACTTGTTCTTAACTATAGCCCGATTCAATTTTCGGTAATCAATACAAAGTCTCAAAGCCCCATCTTTCTTCTTAGCAAAGAGGGCCGGTGCTCCCCACGGTGAAGTACTAGGGCGAATGAAGCCCTTATCTAGCAATTCTTGGAGTACACACCGTAACTAGGACGAAGATGTACACACCGTACTAGGGCGAATGATGATAGCCAGTCCATACCCAAAATCACATCAGAACGAATCAATACAAAGTCTCAAGGTACACACCGAAGATGAAGCCCTTACTAGGGCGAATGAATCAATACAAAGTCTCAAGGTACACACCGTAACCCGTTGGCGGTAGCAATCAATAACAGCCCGGTATGACGATAGCCAGTCCATACCCAAAATCACATCAGAACCCAACATAGCCATAACTACAAAACAAAATCGAAGCCGGCGGTCGGTGACCTCAATATCACAACCTTTACACCCCTGCTTCAAAATCAACTCACCCCCAACATGTGACACAACACGAATAGGAGATGCTGACTGCGCTAACTCCAACCCTAAAGTAGATACAAATGCAGCAGATATAAAGGAATGGGATGCACCCATATCAATCAATACATTAGCAACCGAGTTGCAAAACAAAAAGGCACCTCTCACAACAGATGGAGCCGGTACAAGATCATGCGCGGTAACAGCATACACACTCCCTGAAGGTCTCTGATCTACCTGCTCACCTCTCGGAGCATAAGTCTACTGTACAAACTGAGACGATGAGGCTCCCTGATTGGCCCTAGAGGCCTGAACTGACTGGGCTGGCTAATGGCTCTGAGTCTGCCTCGAACCAGATGCACCAGATGTGCCACTCAACTGCGGGCAAAACCTCTTCAGGTGCCCCACCTAACCACACTGGTAACAAGAAATCGGCTGACCTCTGCCCTGACTCTGGCTCTGAGGACGCGCTGAAGTTGAAGCTGCTCTCTGCCCTCCTCCCCTCTGTGGCCAAGCTGGAGACTTGTGGCCTAGCTAACCACATTTGTAACAAGTAACGTCTCCCTGACTACCTCTCCCAGAACCTGAACTTGGCACTGGAAAGGTAGATCTTACAAAAGCACCCTATGACTACTGAGGGTTAGAAACCCTCTGCCTCCTACCATCCCCTTGGCCATCCTGACTCCTCTTGGAGCCCCTTAACCTCTCCTCCTCCTCGTGCATAATAATCTCCATGTGGGCCGCAACATCCACAAGGCGTCTATACTCCCGAGTCATGGACCCAGCAACCCTAACCTTAAGTCCGTGCCTCAACTTCCTTTCGAACACAAGACAACGGCATTCCTCAGGTGCCACTACCTCAGGTGCAAACCTAGACAAACTGATAAATATGGCCTCAAAGTCAGCCACTGGTGTACACAGCTGCTTAAGATGGCAGAACTGATCCCTCAGCTTCTCCCTGACAGCGGGAGGCAAAAACTTCTCCTGAAAGGCATCAACGAAAGCCTCCTAAGTCCCTCCAATATGACCTCGCACGAACTTCCACCACTGACCTGCGTCTCCCTTCAACTGGAAAGACGCCAAGGTCACCTTCAATACCCCGTCTTCGATGCCAAGCATCTCAAACATCTTCGTCATCTGCTCAAGCCATTCATCAGCCTTCAGTGGCTCTCTAGGATCCCCCACAAACTCATCCGGATCTGATCAAAAAAACTCCCTCTTCAAAAAAGAAGGCCCTGCCGGAACCACATGGGCCTGGACTTGATTCTCAGCTCTGAGAATGTCCATGGATTCCATCAATGCCCCTGCCATCTCGCGAGCTATGGTGCCCATGGCCTGCTGACCTACTGGCTCGGCCATATTGGCTTGACCAACACCCTACAGCTGTGCCGGAAACTCATTCGGTATAGGTGTAGACGCGCCCGCGTGGGGCCCTCGCTACAGTTCGGACTCGATTTGTGTCACGGTTCTAAATCTGAACCAAAGAGTCCAAATCCGGCAAATCGTTTTGAGAAAACAGATTTTGAAAGAAGTGCCAAACATGGACTGCTTTGCCAGATACCGAGTCGCCACCTAAATGTTTTATTTTGGGAAAATTTAGGAAACCCTGACTCGTTTGCCTAAGGCCACGTGTCCGTCATCACCAAAGTTGCCTCGGCTCGGGAACTTGGGTACGATTGGGGAAGGTCACTTCGTGAGCACCCCTGCTCGCCCGATCAAAGATCGGCCTCTACTAACCATGATATCTAGTTTTGAAAACTTTATGCGTTCTTATTCCGGTTATTAGCCTAGAATTACTATGTTATACGTATAGCAAACAAGTATAGACTAGATTGCCTAATTTGGGAATAAGCATTGCATATCCGTTTGTTTTGGAAAATGTTTTGGAATTTGCCACTCGCAAGTAGGCTAAAACACAGATTTCAATGAGCTATTCCAACTCAGGCAATCCAACCTTCACCCACAGGCATTCAAGCAGTTTATATCACATAAGCAGCTAGCCTCATGGTAATCATGCTATCATGGCAACACCCACACGCATGCAAGGATGCTAAAGCATGAATACTTACATCGTACTCCTTGCCAAAACAAAGAACTCGTTAGCAATCAATGCATGATCCAAGTCCATGTTTAAATGTCTAATGCAATGCATACGGAATGTCACTAGAGTAGGCTCGGCTATTCTATGAATGATATGTGGAAATGCACAAGTAGCATGTATTCAAGTTAGATTTGAAATACCAATGCAGTTAGCATGATGCGCCGAGCCCGGTGCATGCAATACTGATGAATGATGCACGCATGCATAGCATAAGGTATGCTAAATTAAACATGACCTATTACTAACCATCAAAGCAGGTAAGTAAAAGAGAGAAAGAAGTGGGGGTTGGAAGACATGCGCACACTCACCCACACTTATTACAAATTTGCCCTCGCTCGGAGGGACCGAAAGAATAATACAAATCAACTAACTCGCAAGCTAATTAATTATTACAAATCACCTAATTAATTAACAAATTAACTAAGCATAAGGAAAGCAATAAAAGGGGGGCTCGGGAAGAGGGTCCGATGCGCGCGTGCTCGGGTCTTGCTCGGAAGTGCACTGCCATGCATAGGCCGCCTCTGTTTTCCTTGCTCTGCCTCTTTGAAGACTGCTAAAGTCTCAGAATTTCTTCCCTGGATATTGGGAGACACCACCGGCTGAGTAGAACAGCCACCGGCAGTGGTATGTGATCATCGGCTGTTGGTGAAGCTATCGGCCACCAATGGATTGCCGGTCGGCACTAAACACTGCCGGTCGGCAAATAATGTCTGCAGAACCTGCAGTTGACAGCAGTAGAGGGCAAGGCATAGCATGGCAATGCAATTCAAGCAATGTATGCACCAATCCTATCCCTTATCATGTTTGTGACTCAAAGGGACATGGTCCTTGGTTCTTGGACCATGAATCGCGCATTTCCATGCGTGATGGCCCAAGGGACCAAGTGTGCACACTTTGATGCCAAATGCAATGCAAACCAACAAACTAAAGCCCAATTCCTATCACTAGATCAAGGAACAAGACATGCATGCTAGATGCAATGCAACCTAGGCATGCAAGCTAAGGATGCAACATGGGAATGCAAGATGTACATGCAAGCATGCAAACAAACATGCAAGGTAAGCATGCAAGCAAGCAAATGATGGACTTAAGCATGATTTAGGCAGCTCTAATTAGGCCCAAAACAGTGGCCATAAGTGCTATGAAATGAGGACTAATGGCATGCAAACATGCATGCAAATGATCTCCAACACTTCAAGCATTAAAGAGCAATTCTCAAGCACACTTAAGAGGATACAAACATGGACATATGGCATGCAAGGTAAGCATTGAAAATCATGTTACAAAAGGTGCTAAGCCAATTAAACAAGATAAACAAGGCATGCAAACAAAGCCAAAAACCCAAGACAAGCCAAGAGGCTTAAACCAAGACTAAGTCAACCAAGCCTCACAAGGCTAAGAGGACTTAAAATAGGTCTAATGCAAACTTAAACAACACCCAAGGGACACCTAGATGGCATCTAAATGGCTCAAATTCAAAAGCATGCACAATGACCAAAACATGAAGCATGCAAGACAAGCCCTCAAAGCTTCAAAGAGGCATCCAAGGCAAGCTTACAAGCATGTTAAAGGGACTAAAATAACATGGCAAATGGTCCCAACCCACTAAATTAAGGCAAGGATGCATGCTATACATTCACACACTTAAGGCCAACAAACCAAAAATGCAAAGGGGCTATACTAAGCATGCCAAAGTCGACCCAAACAACTAAGGACAGACCTCAAACATAGCAAAATAAGCACAAAAGCTTCACAAAGCCAAGCCTAAAACATGCTAGAACAATGGTTTATAACCTAAGGCATGTTAAGGCAACAAAATGGCATTACAAGGCATGTATGCTAAGCAAGCATGGTGTACCAAAACCAACTAAAAACAGAGGCATATTATGACATAATAAGCACAAAAATCAACTAAGGCATGGTCAACAAGAACCTAAGCTTGGTGCTCCCTCAAGAGGCAAAAATGGTCCTTTTCAAGGACAACAAGGAGAGGGGGTGGCCCTCTCCTTCTTGGGACTTCAAGGCACCATCCTTACCACTGAAATCCCTCAAGATTTCAGTGGTGAGAAGGCCCAAACACCAAAGTCCCGGAGCTCACTCAAAATAGCACAAAATGGAACCCCTCAAGGATTAAGAGGGGTCAAACACCTCCAAACCACAAAACACTCTAAACAAACTATTTAGATTGTCCAAAAACAGAACTTTTTTATATTATACACTAAGCTCAAAAACAGTTCTAAGATAGGCAAAAATAGTATGCAAGAATGGGGTAAAAAGGGGTAAGATTGTTACCCTTGTTGACCTTCTTCACAAATGAAGCTCCAGCAGCTTCTTAAGCTCCAAACTAGCTCCAAAACTCTGAAAACAATCCCTTAGAACCTCAATAGCCAAGGGAAGGTGTAATGGTAGGTGTTTGTGTGCAATACTATGAACAAATACACCTAGAACACTCAAGAGAGAGAGAGATATAGAGATAGAATATATATAAGCTCTAACCCTAGAACCAGAGCTTCTAACAATGTTTTTCTCTCTAAAATGTCTAACCCTAAAGCCAAGAGAGGAGGGCTCCTCTTATAGAGAAGCCAATCTTGTAAAGCTTACTCAAGAAGCTAACAAGGAAGCCATCCCTCCATACACGCGTATGGAGGGGAACAAAATGCAAGCCAGCTGTATTAAAATATCTGCAAAAGTAGATGAACAGTAGTCGGTTGCTCAAAATTGCCATTTTGACAAAATGTACTGCCGACCGGCAACAAAGAATGCCGACCGGCAATATACATTACCGATGGCAACAAAACACCAGCCGGTGGCCTCTGGCCATGGCCGGTGATGTGTGGGGATGCCTCACAAGGCATTCCTTGCCCCTCCAAGGCGAAACACAAGTGTTTGGTGCAAAACTAGACACTAAACAGTCGAGTTCGGAGATCCTGAGGCAAGGCGCGTAGCCGAGACCTCCGGGAACTCCAAACGAACACAAACATGGATGATCACCGGGTGTTCAAACGGTGACGTCCAAGTCATGAGGACGGTCAAAAATGGGGTGTCTACAATAGGCATCTCCTGCCTCCTAGGCCTGCCTCGCCTACCACCACGTCCTCGTCCTGACATCCTAATAAAGGTAACGAACATCATTAGCACATTCATAAATGTGTTGAAGCTACAACACACGCATCCTAATGCATTGGACAACAGTAATTCATTCCACGTAAGCACGTAATCACATAAGCATTTACGAATTTCATTTCCAGATAATGACAGTCCCGAGGCGTTGCTAGAGTTCTAGTTAGAAGCAACATTGATCAGGTGCTTTTTTAACAGTACTCCCAGAAACCCAAGGATCCAATCAACATCGTAGAAACTAAATCCCAAACCCATATACTCGCATAAACATGTTATTAAATAAACATATAACATCATGCATAAGTCTCTAACAAGCGAGACAAACCCATTGTGGTACTAACCACTTCTCGCGTACCCAAAGTATTCGAACCAGGTACGCTCTGATACCAAGTTGTCACACCCTGAAAATAAACCCATAATTCATACATTCATGATACAAGAAATTGACAATATATTCAAGAGAATAAAGTGTACATCTATTTGTCAGAGTATTTTTCACAAAAGCATTACATGTTGACAACAAAAGTAAATGCCCTACGAGATTACAACTTTCCAAGCCAACACTTGGTTACAAAAAAAAAGAGAGTACTAACTCACACGCATTAAGCCCTATGCTTGAATTTACATGTAATACACAAAAAGGTAACAACAAAAAGTGATCTTCAGCCTCTAAGCCTCCTAAGCTATGTCCTTGGAGGTGGCATATCACCTGAACCTGAAAAATGATGTCCCATATAGGCTGAGCCAATGCCCAGTAGAGATATACTAAACCAAGTATGAGAAATAACTAAAACAATAGCATTTGATATATGGTTGACACTTATAAACCAATTTACAGCACTTTTCAATTCAACATCAAGTACATCCATTTTTCATTTCAGTTTCCTTCACTTATACAGTTTCGATTCATAATTATGGCTCAGAACCTGGCCAAACAATTCAATGAGACTATAACACATATTAAAACACTTCTATACTTCACAATTCACATGAGAATATAACTCATATTAAAACACTTCCGTATTTCAACACTTCTATATTTCAAGGGATACACAGATTTGCTGTATCAGTGGAGTCCATCCCTATCTCCACCTAAACCATGGAGTACATCCCTTATTTCCTCCCAAACAATATACATATACAATGTAGTTAAGCACTTATCATATACAATGATCAATCAATACACACATTTGCTGTATTATTCCAACCATCATATTCAATGACATATTCAATGTGATTAGTTTCGGTTTTTCCTAATCATCATACAATGTCTACAACAATCAAGACTATCCTCCACCGATAGCGCAAAGCAGTTATCTCTAAACAGATAATAAATTTATCAACAGATAGAATATTGACATTTTCATAGGTGAGTGATTAAATTATCCAACTACACCATTTACTCTCACAATTTTCCAATTTCATGAATTTCACTTCAATTCAACATTTCCCCAAATTAATTATTCAACATAATTAGGGCATTTTTCCCTTTTTCTCATTATCAACCTAAGGTTCAATTTAATCAATTTATCAACAATAATTCCATTTTCCAAGGTCTCACATACACATGGAGTTTAACATTTGAAAACCCTTTTATAAATTACACATCAAACCCTAACTTTTCCCGAAATTACCCAACAACACCATCTAATCAAAATGACTAAAATTTATGTTAAAACTCATAGAATGGAGTAGGTTACCCCTATCTCAAAAGAAGAGACCTAAAGGAGAAGATGAAGAAAACCCAAGATGCTCCAAATCCACAATTTTTCGGATTGAAATGTAGCCCACACCATGCTCCACACTTTTGACAAAGGGACTAGGGTAGAAACACACTAGAAATAGATGGATTTGTAGAGAGAAGTGGTGGTTTAGAGAGAGAGGCAGCCATTCTAGGGTTTGAGAGAAAAAGTAGATGAAGAAGTAAAGAAGAAGAAGCTGCTGTCAACTGATATATTCGAGGCTCGCTCGAGCGAAGGATTGGTCGCTCGAGCGACCAGATACAAAGAAACCTCGCTCGAGCGTAGAAAGCCTCGCTCGAGCCAACAATTGGAAGCTTCAGGTCTGCAACCCAGAAGCACGCTCGAGCGAAGAAAAGTTCGCTTGAGCAAAAGAAAGCTCGCTTGTGCCAAGAAATGCAACTCTCAGGTCCAAAACCAGACACAGACGCAAGTTCGAGCATAAGACTTCTCGCTCGAGCCACCAGACACATCACCCAACTCTCGCTCGAGCGAAGGAACCTTGGCTCGAGCGAAGGAACCTTGGCTCGAGCGAAGGATATAGAACATAGAGCTCGCTCGAGCGACAAAAGCCTCGCTCGAGTGAAGAAGCAAAAATCTGGGCAGCAACTATTGGTTCAGACTCGCTACCAACCTGTAACAAACCTGCCCAACTTATCCTAAAAATTCATATACAAAGAATTAAAGGATGGAAATGAAACTTATATAACAATCAACATCACGGAACCTAAGTCCGGAATACAATAAACAATGAAGGAAAAACCAGGATCGCTATATCACTGATATGAAATGATTCATGTCACTTTATAATATTTTCATCTGTGATTTTACATCTATTTTTAATGAATTTAATGAACAAAAAAAAAAGATATTACAATGGATCATATGCGACATTGATAGAACTCGCAATTAGAGAATTACAAGAAAATTCTAAAACTCATATGTACTTAAAAGACTACAAATAGATCGTCTGGAGTGAAATTGAAAAACAGCACTCCAAGACGTGTATTATAATTTTACAATTCAATTACTTGGCTAATTTGTCACATTATGCATATTACAATCACATGTTAAATCGCATCTTAAAAACATAATTTTAATAAGACATTGCAAGATTGAAATCGTATCTTCAACACGTCACATTGGCACCCTATGCAATGCTAGTGGATGCTTGGGGTGGTCATTTGACAATGAAATCATATCTTTAACTTGCGATTTTATATTGAAATTGCATTTTGAAAATAGGATTTTAAAAAAAATGCACTAATTTGCAAAATTGTTTGAAAAGTGTAGCATTTTTATAAATAATTTTGTTTTTTTTCCATTATTTATAAATTAAGAGAAAAAAAAAATGTGAATCTTTAGTTTGATAAGTAACAACTCTATCATTCACACCATAAAAACTACTTAAATAATGAAATGTGTGAACCAAATTTATTTTAAATTTAACATACATCATACAAGTTTAAATTTACAATACAATTTAATTCTTTTAGGCCATGTTTGATTCACGAGATTAATAATGAAGGTATTAATAATCTCATCAAATTAGTATGGTATTTACTATCCAATTGGATTAGAAGGATAAATTATTCCATTGTCCATTGTTTGATTTGCATTAGATAAGAAAACATATGAATGTACGATTACAATTATATTTATCTGCTTTTCCAATCTTACCATCCATCAATGTTTCTTTACAATCTTTACTTTATCAAAATTTCCTCATAAACATGGTTTTGAAAAAAAAATATAAATAAATAAATAAAAGCAAAATAAAAATAAAAAATACAAAGGCCATGTTTGTTTTGTTTTTTATTTTTATTTTTTCAAATATGAACTAATTTGATAAAATAAATATCAAAAATTATTTTTAAATTTTAAAAATTATTTTTAGCCTTCTAAAATATAAAATTATATAAGAATAATAAGTGTTTTTAATTTTTAATCAAGTGTAAAAGAGTCTTTTTATTTTATTTCCCAACTTAGGATATATAATCCCACCCCTACCCCATTACTAATAATCCTACAAATTTATTGGATTAATTATCCATTGGATTAATAATCCTGAAACAAAATTTTAAAATAAACACAGGATTATTGGGCTCATAGATTAATAATCTCAATCTCATACTCTAATACTGTCAATCAAACATTTATGAATCTAACTTTTTCTAGAACAAACTTAAAAGTTGTTCTCTCTTGTCGGAAAAAAGTGGCCTCAATGGCAATGCCAGTGCTAGAAAATGCAGTTGAAACTCTCTTCTCCAAAGATTTCCACCTTCTTGAGGCTCTTAACGCAGTGGACATGGGTTGTGCAGCGCGTCCAACCATGTTCACAATGATTTCTACAATCAAGAGAATTCTAACGCTCTCAAAAATAAACCCATCATAGCATACATTCACGATAAGTAAAAGAGTTCTCATCTTATAATCATCAGAGTATTCTTACAAAATGTATTACATGTTGACAACAAAAGTAAATGCCCTATAGGCTTACAACTTTTCAAGTTAACACTTGGTTACAAAAGGAGAGTACTAACTCTACACAAAAGAAGCCCTTCGCTTGATATACATGTAATACAAAAATGTAATCACAAAAGATGTCCCAGCCACTAAGCCTCTCAAGCTACGTCCTTGGAGGTGACATGCTACCTGTACCTGAAAATGATGTCCCATATAGGGTGAGCCAATGCCTAGTAGAGATATGCTAAACATAATATGAGCAATAACTAAAACATTAGCACTTGACAAATGTTCAACTTAACAAAACTCAACTTATAAACATGGCTCAGAACCTGGCCAAATAACTGAAATGAGGCTACATCTCATGCTAACAATACAACAATTTGCCATTTTACGGAAATTGCGTCCGCGGGATTCGGCACCCATGTATTTTCATTCTCTTATGGCCATTTTACGGATATTTCATCCGCGGGACTCGGCACCCATGTATATATATATATATTCGGATTGCCATTTTACGGAAAATGCGTCCGTGGGATTCGGCACCCATGTATAATTACATTCAAATGGCCATTTTACGGAAATTTCATCCGCAGGATTTGGCACCCATGTGTTCAAATACACAACTTGATTAGTTTCAATTCACCTAATCATCATGCAATGTCTACAACAATCAAGACTATCCTAGCCCAAAGTAGTTATTTCTAAACAGATAATAAATGCCTCAACTGATTTATAATTGACATTTTCAAAAGTGAGCGATTTATAAATCCAACTCCACTATTCTATCTCTTAATGATCAAATTTCATTATCCCCAACTCAATTTTACAGAAAATGTCATTAATTACACTAATGACCCAAATATACCCAAATATGGTATTTTTCCCCTTTAAACTCAATATTGGCCCATATATATATATATATATATGAGTCAAAAAGACAAAACCCCACTTTTTCAATATAATACATTACAAATCCTAACCTCCCAAACCAAACCATTTATACAAAAGCTCTACATTTAGGTTAAAGATCATAAAGATGAGTAGGAATCCCTACCTCAAGATATGAAACCCAAAAGAAATGATGAAGAACTCGAAAATGCTCCAAATCCCAAGATTCTCGGATCAAAATGTAGCCCTTAACGATCAACACACTTTTTACAAAGGCCCAAGGGTAGAAAATCACTCATACTAGATCAATCCTAAGAGAGAAGGAAGAAAGTAGTGAGAGAAGCTCACAAAAATGACTTTTTAGAAAAGTAAGAGAGAGAGTGGAAGTTGAAAAGTGATCTAAAAAGACCCAGCTGATATCTGATATACGTATGACCCGCTCGAGCGGAGAATAGGATGCTCGAGCGTCAGACACAAAAACTGGACCCGCTCGAGTGCCAAGATACAACTGCAAAACACACCCGCTCGAGCGCAAAGGGAAGGCCGCTCGAGCGTAGATTCCCACATTCCAGAACTTTTACAGACATTGAACTACCCGCTCGAGCGTTACCCGCTCGAGCGTAAGGAAATCCACTCGAGCGTGAAAAACACACCTGTAGAAGTTTTGCAGAGGCACGAAATGCTGAGAGTGTGAAAACCCCGCTCAAGCGGGCAACCAAAAATAAAACTCCACTCGAGCGCAAAGGGACCCGCTCGAGCGTATCACCAAAAATCTGGGCAACAAGGAATGAGACTAAAGCTCAACCAACCTGTTCGAAACACGCCTAACACATCCTAAAACTCAAACATGCGGAATTAAAGGATAACAACAAGATATACAACCACCATCTCCACGGAACCTAAGTCTGGAATACAACAATCAAAGGAAGAGAAACCGAGATCGCTATAACCTCCCCTCCTTAAAGAATTTCGTCTCCGAAATTAAGTACAAGTTTTTCAAAAGCATGTTTTCTCAATTACCAACATTATTACAATGTAAAATTCAACAACTTGACCCATTACCGGTCATTCCATCTCTATTCAAGAGGCAAACTTCCAACATAATCTCCAACATGTATTATCAACATGCATCACAAAACAAATTCAATGCCAAAATCATATTTGCATTTGTACAACAGAGTTAACATATGCAATGTTAAAATAAACTTCCATTACAAGGCAAGTTCCACGATATTCCCATAGACCAAAACATTCACAATGTTTACAACTTAAGATATATTTGATGCTCTTTAAGTTCATTAATATTACAAAATCCCAATACATGGTTAAACATTTACAAACAAGTCCAAATATTTCTCATGGACATCCGCCTCACGTTCCCAAGTGGCTTCCTCCACTCCGTGGTGTTTCCAGAAAACCTTTACCAAGGGAGTGGTCTTGCCTCGCAAGAGTTGATCTTGCCTATCCAAGACCCGTATCTGTGATACCCCTGTTCCGTAATGTGCTAAATTGGTCCTTAATTTGAATATGATTATGTGTTCAGCATGATTTTATGTGCCATTATGTGAATATATGTGATTTTGCAATTCTATCTGTTCACTGTAGGAATATCTGTTTGAGTAAACTACTTTGGGAATTAAATTGAGGGCCCTATCAGCCAGAGAACCCGAAATTGATTACGCCATTGTGATTGGCATAATTTTTAGAGGCTACGGTGAAATTTAATTGAAAATTGATTCGGGTTAGATTAAACCGATTAAATTGATGAATTAGAGCCCAACTACTTTATTATTATAATCTTGGCCTTAGTGGGTTTTGTTGTCAAGCATTAAACACTCAATCTCTCCCTCCCTAGCCTCATTTTGACTGATACTCAAAGAAGAGAAGAGAGGGTCGGTTGGAAGAAAAGAGAATAGGAGATTGAGGGTTGGCCCAAAGCTTGGAAATTTGGCGGTTAAGCTCTAAGAATTGCCACAGATTGTGGAGATTAAACTGCTTGGTGAGTAATTCATGCATTTTTAGTCATCATCTTGTGAATTCAAGTCTAATAGATGGCCAAGAGCATGAATTAGTTTGAATGTGAAGGGATTGAGTTGTATATGTTGAATTTCAAGCTAATAGAAGCATGCATGTAAAGAATTGTTATAGATTTCCATGTTTGAGCTTACTTTGTGTATTCTATATTGAAATTTGAATGAAATCCATGGGTGTGACCACTTTTTCACCAAATAAGTTGTGAATAATGTGTATTTCTTACATGCAAGAGTAGATCATGAAAGAGCAAGCTTTGCATGTTGAAACTTGATATGTTGGTGATGAATTTGGATTAATTTGAGGCATGCATGTAAATGACATAAGAAATTGAGCTTCCTAATGTTGTAATTTTCTATTGGTAGCATGTTAGCATGAGTAAATGTGAATTTTGAGCCATAACATGCATAAATTGTGGGTTGAAAGTTAAGGTGAAGCTCAAGAACTCAATCTGGAATTTCCAGAATTTTGACTTCTGCTCGAGCGGGGAAAGGGCCGCTCGAGCGGAGAAATCGTGCTCCCAGCACTTTTTATAGAGTTGGATGTCTGCTCGAGCGGGATATCTCACGCTCGAGCGGGGAGTTTTGCAGACAGGCCTTCCGCTCGAGTGCTCTATGCCACGCTCGAGTGTATTTTTCATGCAACCAGTACCTTTGCAGGCCTTAACGGTCCGCTCGAGCGGGGACCCTATTCTCTGAAATTTTATATGCTCGTTCTGTATTTTGTTTTCCGTTCTCTTTCACTTGTAAGCACTCTTAGGCATGTGTTAAGCATTGTAAATGAGTTAATGAGAAAAGAATAAAGCCTAAAGAGGAATACGTGAATTAAAGAACGGGTTGAATTGATAATGATCCTTTTGTGTTCATGGAATGTGTAGGGTCAAGCTTCAGGGCGAATCCACAAGCTGATCACTGTGAGTAATATCGATATTCAAATAATTGTGAATGTCCAATTGTTTATTCCCTTATAAGCTGTATGAATTGCTGATTGGGATTGTGGACAAAAGTCTGACATGAAAATAATTGGACCTAAGGTCGTTTTGATAGAAATGAATGGACCAGAGGTCGTTTTGATAGAGATTAATGGACCAAAGGTCGTTTTGATAGTAATGAATGGACCGGAGGTCGTTTTGATAGAAATGAATGGACCGAAGGTCGTTTTGGTAGAAATGACTGGACCGAAGGTCGTTTTGATGTACATGAACGGACCGAAGGCCGTTTTGACATATATGGATGGACCGAAGGTCGTTTTGACATGAATGAGTGGGCCGAAGGCCGTTTTGACACGAATGAGTGGGCCGAAGGCCATTTTGCTACAAATACATGGGCCGAAGGCCGTTATGACATAAATGGATGGACCGAAGGCCGTTTTGAGATAAATGAATGGGCCAAAGGCCAGTATGTTTGGAACTACAGTCACTCGATCTAAACCTTGCATAAATGTACCTATGTTAAGTAGGAATATGAATTGGGCCCAAGGCAGTTTAGAGTATGTTGTCTTACATATTATTTATATGACTTCTATGTTTGATATTATTCATTGGGCTATCGCTCACGCTCATTCATGTGTTTGTAGGTGAGCCGAGGGAAGTCCTAACCCAACCCCAGTGAAGTCTGCCAGGAACAACATGAGTTTTGAGAAAGTCAGCCTTGTGTCTCACGCACGAGACCTATCCTTGCCATTTTGTTATGTAACTATATTTTGTCTTGCTGGCAAGGACTTTATGTATATTTGTAAAGAGTCTGTCATGGGTTGACTTAGTTGGATGATCCTGTCTGTGAAGAATTTTTTGGTACTGTACTTTTGACGTGGGTTATTAACGTATATGAGTATGGTTTGTTTTGAAGTGCATATAAGCACGGCTCTATGGACAAAGTATTTTATTATTGCTTCCGTTCGGCCCCTTTACCCTGTTGGGTTATGTCTATTTTGGTTTGAGGTCGTAGGTAATCTCAGGATTACTAGCGGTTACGTCCTTAACCCATAGGGGGCGGGTTCGGGTCGTGACAGTATTGGTCTCTCCTCATACGAGGCATCCTCATCTAGCTCTAAGTCGGTCCAATCCAACACGTGCAATGGATCCGGCTCGTACTTCCGAAGCATACTAACATGAAATACGTTATGCACTCCAGACAACTGCGGCGGCAAAGCTAAACGGTAAGCAACCTCCTCAATCCTCTCAAGGATCTCAAAGGGACCGATAAATCGAGGGGACAACATCCCACTCTTCCCAAACCTCATCAACCCCGCCTAGGTGATATTTTCAAGAAAACATGATCACTCGTCTCAAATTCCAAAGGCCTCATCCTACGGTCAGCATAGCTCTTTTGACGACTCTGGGTTGTAACAAGCCTCTTACGGATAAGCTCAACTTTCTCCGTCGTTTCCCTCACCAACTCCGGGCCCAACAAAGGTGCATCACCCACCTCTGCCCAACAAACCGGAGACCTACACGGTCGGCCATACAAGGCCTCAAACGGCGCCATACCGATACTAGACTGAAAGCTGTTGTTGTAGACAAATTCCACCAAGGGCAAGTGCCTCTCCCACGTCCCACTAAAGTCAAGGACACAACCTCGAAGCATATCCTCACGGATCTGAATAGTACGCTCGGACTGTCCGTCAATCTGAGGATGGTAAGCTATACTAAAGGTCAGTTTAGTGCCCAAGGCACTCTACAAACTCTGCCACAACCTAGCAGTAAAACGAGGATCTCTATTAGAGACGATCGACACTGGAATTCCGTGCAACCTCACTATGTCCCGAATATACAAGTCGGCAAGATGATCTACCGAATCTCTCACGCGCATAGGAATAAAGTGCGCTGACTTAGTCAATCGGTCTACAACCACCCAAATAGCATCACTACCCCGCTGAGTCCTCGGAAGACCTACAACGAAGTCCATAGTAACATGCTCCCACTTCCACTCGGCAATAGGCAAGGGTTGCAACAAACCCGCTGGCCTCTGATGCTCGACCTTCACTTGCTAACAAGTAAGGCACTTAGACACGAAAATTGCCACATCCTTCTTCATACCCCGCCACCAAAACTGACGACCTAGATCACGATACATCTTGGTGCCTCCTGGATGTACCGCAAGGCATGAATGGTGAAACTCTCGGAGTACTTCTTCTCGGCAAGACTCCGGCACAAACAGACAGTCACGGTATCTCACACTCAGGTCAGGATACATAGTCAAACCCTTCTCAACTTTCCTATTGGAGATCTTCTCTCGGAGGGATTCTACTTCAAGGTCACCTCTCTGTGCCTCTAACACTCGAGTCACAAGTGTAGGCTGTGCAACAACAGAAAACAAGGTCGCTGCCTCAATGGATTCACCCAGAAGCAAATCGAACTCGCCCAGTGCACCTAACATCTCCCACTCCCGGATGGCTATACAAGCAACATCACTAATGGATTTCCTACTAAGGGCATCGGCCACAACATTGGCCTTTCTCGGGTGATAGTGCAACTCAAAGTCATAATCCTCAATGAACTCCATCTACCTCCTCTGCCTCAAATTTAAGTCCCTCCATGTAAACAGGTACTTCAAACTCTTATGATCCGAGAACACCTCGAATTTCTCACCATACAGGTAGTGCCTCCAAATCTTCAAGGAAAAAATTACTGCTGCTAGTTCTAGGTCGTGAGTAGGGTAATTCCACTCGTGAATCTTCAATTGATGTGAGCCATAGGCTACCACTTTCTCTTCTTGCATCAAGACACAACCCAATCCCTCTCGTGAGGCCTTACAATAAACCGCATAACCCAAACCTCTCTCCGGAATAATCAAGACCGGAGCGGTGGTCAATCTGACCTTCAGCTCCTGGAACAACTTTTCACAAGTCTCACTCCACACGAATTTGACCCCTTTCCGCATCAATCTAGTCAACGGTGAAGCTAGCCTGGAGAAATCCTTCACAAACCGGCGATAATACCCAGCTAATCCCAGAAAACTACGGATCTCAAAAACGCTCTTAGGTTGTGCCCAATCTTGCACTGCCTCAATCTTGGATGTATCAACAGACACCCCTTCCCCGGAAACCACATGGCCTAAGAACTTGACCTCTCTTAGCCAGAACTCACACTTCCCAAATTTGGCATACAGCCTATGGGCTCTAAGCAACTCGAGCACTACTCTCAAGTGTTCCTCGTGCTCCTCCTTCGAAGGCGAATAAATCAAAATGTCGTCCAGGAAAACGTCTACAAAGTGATCTAAGAATTCCTGGAATATCTGGTTCATCAAATCCATAAACACTGCCGGTGTATTGGTGAGCCTGAAAGGCATCACCAGAAACTCATAGTGGCCATACTGCGTACGGAATGCCATTTTCGGAATATCCTCCTCCCTGACTCTCAGCTGATGATAACCCGATCTTAAGTTTATTTTGGAGAAACAATAAGACCCTTTCAACTGGCCAAACAAGTCATCTATACGGGGCATAGGGTACTTATTCTTAACCGTAGCCCGATTCAACTTCTGATAGTCGATACAAAGTCTCAAGGCACCATCTTTCTTTTTAGCAAGACAATGCACAGAGCCAAACATAACTTATGATCATGCAAAGAAAGCTGTAATGTAGCATACATGCGACAATTTTAAGCTAGCATACACCGAACTACACTACAATGCAGAAAGGATGTAAGAGAATTATGCAATTCTCAATGCGTCTCACTCGGAGGATACAATACCTGTGCGGCTCGTCTGGTTGCACCAGCCTCAAGTGAACCGTACATACAATATCGTGCCTGTAAAGAAAACAACTCAACAGGTACGATGTTATTAGCAACATGCATGACAATGCAAAAAATGGATGCAAAATGATATGCAATATATACAAAACAATGTATAAAAAATGCAAATGAAAATGCAATGCAATTGAAACGATGCAAACTATGTGCAAAGCAATCGGATCATGATCCAATCATGGGCGGTTCGAAACCACACCTATGTCAAATAGATTGATGGAGGTAACAAGTCTGTCTACCATAGAACGGCCAACTGAACTATGAGTAATGTAGACAGACACAAGAACAAGTATTGGGGGGGGGAATGACATAAGTGGGGAAACGACCTGCTGGGGAAAGGACTACGATCCTAACGCTGGATGCAACAATTACACTACAATGTAATATATACAATGAAAATGCTGGGGAAATGGCAATGGATATGGCATGCGGGCCAAACCAAATCTTGCCTAGGCAAGGCATGTACGCATACAAGCCATGTTTAACATAGAATGGTCTATTGAACTATGCTTCGACACGAGAAGTATGGGCACATACCAGACCAAGCTCAACACGGAAAGGCGCAAGCCATAAATGGAAGGTGATGCAATGAATGCATGCAAGCTACAATGCAATATCTACAAATATGCAATAGAATGGAAATGGATACAATGGATATGGCTTGCGGGCCAAACCAAATCTCGCCTAGGAAGGGCATGTACACGTACAAGCCGTGTCTAACATAGAACGGTCTACTGAACTATGTTTCGACATAAAAAGTATGGGCACATACCGGACCAAGCTCAATCATGGAAAGGCGCAAGCCATAGGCGGAGGTGATGCAGTGAATGCATGCAAACGACAATGCAATATACACTATATGCAATGGAATGGGAATGCAATATAATGGATATGGCCTGCGGGCCAAACCAAATCTTGCCTAGGGAAGGCATGTGCACATACAAGCCGTGTCTAACATAGAACGGTCTACTGAACTATGTTTCGACGTGAAAAGTATGGGCACATACCAGACCAAGCTCAATCATGGAAAGGCGCACGCCATAGATGGAAGTGATGCAATGAATGCATGCAAGCTACAATGCAATGTGCACTATATTACAATGATGCATGACAATGCAACTATTTACGATGGTGCATGACAATGCAATTATATATTTTTTGTTTTGTTTTTGTTTTTGAAATGCAAATGCATGACGATGCATGATGCATGGAATGCGCGACAACACGCGGCTTTTGAGATGCACGACAATGCAAACGAACTGTGCACATCAATGCACCAAAGGTCTTGCACCTTCCAAGGATTTAAGCTCTCCTAGACCGTAGAAATTCTCGATATGGCTCACTCGGAGCATACCATACCTGTCTGGTTCGTCGGGTTGCACCAACCTTAAATGACCCGTACATACAATATCGTGCCTGCAAAGAAAACAAACTTTAACTGGTACAATGTGATTAACAACACGCATATTAATGTACTTGAAATGTGTGACAACGCAAAGCAAGTGGGAAGCATAACAATGCTGTGAAGGTACAGACATGTAAGTGGAGCGCGCGGTCTACACAGGCAACGAAATTGATCATAAGCATGCGGTCTACGCAAGCAATGAGATTGAACATAAGCATGCGGTCTACGCAAGCAAAAAAATTGGTTTCAAGCGTGCGGTCTACGCAAGCAAAATATGCGGTCTACGCAAGTAATGAAATTGATTGCGAACATGCGGTCTACGCAAGCAAAACATGCGGTCTACGCAAGTAATGAAATTGATGACAAACATGCGGTCTACGCAAGCAAAACATGCGGTCTACGCAAGCAAAACATGCGGTCCACGCAAGTAATGAATTTGAACAAATATGCGGTCTACGCAAGCAAAACATGCGGTCTACGCAAGTAATGAATTTGAACAAACATGCGGTCTACGCAAGCAAAAACATGCGGTCTATGCAAGTAATAGAATTGAACAAACATACGGTTTACGCAAGCAAAACATGCGGTCTACGCAAGTAAAGAATTTGAACAAACATGCGGTCTACGCAAGCAAAACATGCGGTCTACGAAGTAATGAATTTGAACAAACATGCGGTCTACGCAAGGGAAACATGCGGTCTACGCAAGTAATGGAATTGAACAAACATGCGGTCTACACAAGTAATGGAATTGAACAAACATGCGGTCTACGCAAGCAAAACATGCGGTCTACGCAAGTAATGAATTTGAAGAAACATGTGGTCTACACAAGGGAAACATTCGGTCTACGCAAGTAATGAAATTGATTGTAAACATGCAAAATGCAATGAGATGCGCAAAGCCGCGCGATGCGTTTTAGACAACGCGAGCGCACAAGACAGTGCGGATGATATGCGATATGCATGGGGCAAATTTTGAGTTTTGTAAAAGCCAAAAGGATACGAAAAGGATACACCTTGCACGAATTCGAGTGCCACGCACAGAAGACACGACCCGAGGTCACAACGGAGGCCGATTGAGTGTCGGAGATGCACTTTCTTGTACTCCTTTGAGCTATGAAGACCCAAAACTACAGATCTGACCCAAACAAGGATGCAGGAGGCTCACCGACCGGAAGAGGACGCCACCGGCTGTCCATCGGCCATCAATACATTCCACCGACCAAATATTTGGCCGACCGGCCAAAAATGTAGCCGACTGGCCAAAAATGCCTGAATCGGGGCAAATTTGACTTTTCACCTTGGGTCTTTTAAAATAGGGTTCCAAACCCTATTTTACACATCCTCCTTAGCCGAAAATCCATTCCCTCTCTCTCTAGGGCATTTTTCTCTCTTCTTTTCTCCGTTTCTTGGCGTTTCACGCCCGTTTCGTCGTTCGATTCGCGTATATCTTCGCGTTTCGAACATTTTCATCTGAATATTTCTTCATTTCGGTGCTTCCTTTGCCATTTCCACCTTTTGGGGTTTATTCCCCTCGCGTTTCTCTCGACTTACGTGCCTTTTTCACTTCCCGGCTTCTCGGGCCACTTTTCACCCTCTCGGGTTGACTTTCCGGTTGACTTTCCACATTTTTGCCCCGTTTTCCCTTTTCTGGCTATTTTCTCACCATTTTTGACATGGCCGACGATATTCCACACGGCAGGGCCCCTCCTGAGCACGAGATGGATCCCGAGGTTGAGCTCCTCCCGTTGAGCGTCCGCCCGTTCGACCCGGCGACCTACCGGCCGGCGATTCATATGCTACCTCATGACGGACTTCGCCAATTTCGGAGTTTTGACAGAGCGATGCCACCAGAGCTCCTCCTGCGTGAGCCTACATCTCACTTATCCTTCGGCGCTTCCGAGGTAACATTCCTTTCTCTGTTTTATTTTCCGCAATGTAGAATATAAAAACTGCCATAGCTAATTACATTCTTTAACTGCTTAACTCAGATACACTGACACACTGTGCACTGTAGTTGATCGCAACCATACTGATACCCGATATCTGTTTGAATCTGAAAAGCTTGCACACGTGCTATATTTGTACTAAACCACGCCAACACGCTGACACATCACACGTTGTAGTTCACTATACGCACACCAGCACCCGGGATCTGTTTGAATCTGAAAAACTTGCACGCATGCTATATTTGTACTGAATTCTGAATGCCCTTCGAAACTAGTATATTCAGTATTGCCTCGCAATTATTTGTTTAAAAACAAGGAGATTCCTATACCGTCCGCGGGTATGGGAACATTGCCGCTCGGGACTGGTATGCTGAGCTTCCCGGCACGGTTCACCACATTGTGGACCAGGCGAGCTTCGGTGCTTTCTGCAGGGGATTATCCAGACTCACCGCGAGCAGGCCTCTCCTTGCTGCTCTAGCGGAGAGGTGGTGGGACACCACCGACTCGTTCCATCTATCTGCGACGGGAGATATGACGATGACTCCCTATGATTTCTCGATGCCCACAGGCATCGGGATAGGGGGTGATCCGATCCCCTTCGACACTGATATGAACGAGTGGACTACCGCTCAGATCCATCTGCTTGGCGAGGTGCCACCTCTCGCCCGTCCAGGCTTTGTTCGTTACTCCTGGTTCGAGGTGCAGTTCAGGGTCCAGCCCGCGTTGGTGGAGGAGGCGCAGATGACCCAGGAGGCCGTGGAGAGATATGCGCGCAGCTTTCTCATGTTCCTGCTGGGGACGACCATTTTCGCCGATCGGGAAAACACCGTGCCCCTCTGCTTGCTTAGTGCACTGGTGGATGTCAGGCAGATCTTGCATTATGATTGGGGTGGCGCCGCTCTGGCCACACTCTACGGGTATATGAGCTCGGCTTCCCGTGGCAGCGGACAGTTGCTTGGGGGCTACTGGCGTGCTTGGGAGGTACGTTTCGTTTCCACTTTTCATTTCTGCTTTTCTATCTTCTGTACTCTGTACTGTATTCTGTATTGCACACACTGTAGTCTGCTTTTCACTAACTGTATACTGCACACACGGCACACACATACACTCTGCTTTACACTGACTGTACACTGCTCACACTGTACATTGTACACAATACACTGTTTGCGCAACACACTGCACAACATGTGGCCCTGTTATTCCTGTTTTATTTTGATTCCACTCTTATCTGATAATCATATTGATGTTTTCTCTGTAGTAGTGGGTCTATGCCTACTTTTCCAGACTTGCATCCGTGCCAGACATGGAGACCCCCGTCGTCGTCCCGTTCTCGCAACGCTTCAACGGGAGATGCGTGCGGAGGCCACGAGAGATATTTAGCTTATTTCGCCGCTACTTTGACACTATCACCCCTGCCGAGGTACGTTTTATTTTAGAATTTATCTAAGATTTTCTTTTCACTGCATATTTCAATAACGATAGATAACAAACTGTATGTCACTTTCAGATCACTTGGCAGCCTTGGGCTCCGTTGCCGGCGACGATTCGGGACCGATTTGCCGGTGCTGAGGAGACCTCGCGTTTCCGAATCTTACTGGAGGGCCCGGTTTGTCGGGCTTGGTACCTAGGTGAGCGTTTCCTACGCCAGACCCTAGGGTTACCAGAGCAGATAGTCCCGGTTCACCCTCCTGAGGACATGAGGGAGACCGAGAGACTCACTACCGAGCAGATGGCCGATTATATTATCGGCTGGGAGGCGACCCACTTCAGAGGCATTGGCGACTACAGAGAGTATGTGAAGACGTACATTATGCGGTCTCTGAGCGGTGGCCGTTGAGTTTAGGGAGCCAGGCCCGTGGCGCCAGCAGCTAGGGCGGGAGCAGGAGCTGGAGCAGGAGCATCGAGGAGGGCTCGAGTTCGTGGCAGGGGCGGAGTTCAGGGAGGACGGGGGACCGGTTGGCCTGCTCTGCCCACTTTACTAACATACAAAGGGCAGGATGGGGCGACCTACCAGATCCCCTTTGCTCCTCCCCCGGCTAATCATGAGTTAGCCGGTATCCCCGACTTGCCTCCGGTATGTATTACTTCATTTTGCATCTTGCATTGGCATTTCATTTCAGTTTATTTGATATTCTGCGGAATACTGATATATCTTGTACTCTTGCAGGCGTCCTCCGAGTACACCTGGCAGTCCGTGGAGTTGAATGCCTCCATGATGGGGATGCTACAGCGGACCTTTGACCTCCTGGCCCTCTATAGTATTCCAGTATGTTCTTCTGACCACTGTCTCAAACCATTCATACAATGCTTCACATAATCTGATGCACTACGCCACTTCTGAGAAACTGCCCACAGCATTCATACACTGTACTCATACACTGCATTCTGCACTAACAAACCATCCACAGTATTCACACACTGTACTCATACACTGCATTCTGCACTAATAAACTGTCCACAGTATTCACACATTGTACTCATACACTGCATTCTGCATTGATAAACTGTCCACAGTATACTGATGCATTTGCCTTTTATGTACTTTTTCAGCCTCCCTTCCAGATTCCCGTTGTATAAGGTGCTCCAGCTGGACCTTCCGTCCCCGCCCGAGGGAGAGATGAGGAGGGCAGAGTATTCCCCCGCACCAAGGCGGGGCGCACTCATGTCTGGAGTAGTTCGCGGGCTCCAGTCCCTGATGATGATGACGAGGAGTCGGAGGCGGAGGCAGAGTCGGAGGCGGAGTCATTGGAGGAGGAGACCGGAGGCGGCACTGGCTCGGGCTCTAATGACGATGCTGATGATGCTCCTGGACCTTCATCCAGGAAGAGGACTAGGACAGACCGATAGCCCTCGGAGCCGTTTGACATGGATACAGATTTTTGTTGTTTTTCTTCTTTCTTGTACTTTTCCTTTTTGTTGGTAGTTAGGATACTTTGTACTGCCGCAGGCAGATTTTTGTTTCCAAAACTTGTGTACTTGAAAAGATGATGAAATAAAACAGGCTTTTTATCTGAAAAAGTGTTTACATCCGTATATCTTTACATTTCGTACTTTGCATTGCATCACACCATACTACACCTCAATGTAAATGAAATTGATTGGTTGTCTGAAAATTGAACACTTGCACTGTAATAATCAGATAACTAAACGGCCTCATAGCAAAACAGCCCAAGCAACACACTGCTCAAACTAAACACACAATTCATACTTTGTTGGGGATTAGTTTGCGTACAGCCCCTAACACCACACTTGGTTCATTCTGCACACAGCAAATCCTGAACAAACGGCCCAATCTGACAAGACGGAACACAAAGATGGAACCAGTTAAAGTTGAAGCACACTCAGATGCCCTGAATTTTTTTCTTCTTCTTTTGCTTCGCACAGATGTAGAGAATGGCACAACACTCTAAGCATAAACGATTTTCGAGATAAAAAAGGATTTTCAACCGGGGTATCTAGCCTACAACTGAACACAGCGGGGAGGACTCAAACAGAAGGGTACACGACCTAAACACAACGAGACACGCTCGGAAAAGACTCAAAACAAAAGTTGAGGAAAACAAGGCGGAGGACATAACACACGGACGTGTTTACAAACAAAAGACCTCAGATCTCGAGGAGCCAGTTCCTCTGGGTGTTATTTCCCCACCCTTTTCTCATTTGTGATTCTCACATCACTCGGCCCTCAGGCTCGGTTTTTTTTTCTCTCAAAACCCTTTTTCTTACATTTCTCTCAACTTACACCTCTCTATTCTTTATTCTCTCATTTTTCGTCCCTCCCCAAGGTGATTGATGAATGAATAGGAAGTTGCGGGTTCGTGCCCAATGCCGTTAGCTCACAGCTATTTCTTCTGGTGGGTAGAGTGCCCTCCTGGCAAGTATGTTGACGACGGGGGAAAGACAAAACGCCTGACTCAACTGTGCCCCTAGTTCATCATTTTGACCATTTTTTCGTTTTGGTTTTCTACTAAAACAGTTTTGATCAAAATGAGAGTCGGATTAACGTACTTGTTCGATTTTTGATTTGAAAACCATGCAAGTCAGACTATAAGTACTGAAAATTTTCCTTTTTGGGTCCAAGAAAATGGTCCAGTTTTGGAAAATGGAATAATTTTCGAGAAAATAGTCAACCTCAGTAAAAATTTTCAAAAACTATTTTGCAAACAGTCAATGCTCAACGAGCATGAAACTTACTCTTTGAGATGCGCAACCTCGGATCGGAGGGAATGGAAAATTGCCCCTGGCTTGAAAGGGGTGGATGGCAACGGAAAGTTGCCCCTGGTTTGAGCGGCGACTCACGACGACTCATGGCAACGGATAGTTGCCCCTTGTTTGGATGATGCCACAGCAGCCCGCAAACCGTCTTCATTGGTGGTGGTCGAACTCTTGGACACGGAGATGACGAAGACGGTCATAATCAATATATGGACACAGTCACTTTGGAAGTGTTGGCGACTGGACTTTGGGATGAAATCGAAACCATTGTATGGACTGAGACACTATGAAAGCGTTGGGGGCTGGACTTCAGAATGAAGTTGCCTACGTATCCCAAACATGGGAATCAAGCCTTACGTAGTTCCGGCTAAGGTACACTCGGGTATTTTAACCTTCACTTTTCAGGCTCTAACTTTTGCCAAGGTGCCCAATGCGGGTTTTCGACCTTGCGAGCTTCTTTTCATTTTCTTTTTTTCGATTTTTTTCTTGATTTTTTGTATCTTTTCATTCTCTTTTTTTTTTATATATATTTTTCTCTTGCTCTAACTTTTGCCTGGGTCGCCCTTCCGGGTTTTCGGCCCAGTGAGCCTCTCAAAGGGTAAAAGTGTAACAAGTCCATGCCAAATGGTTTTTGAAGTTGAAGCCTCTCTGTATCTAGGAGAACGGCTGTTGCAATGATTTGCAGAAGAATCCATCATGGTTGCTCCACGAGCTTCTTCTGGTGAGACCTAATCTTTTTGATTCGGCATTGGTGCCTCTTGTTCGAGGGCTGCTTCAAAACTGGCCACACGGGCCTCCTTTGACAGTTGACCGTTGAACTTTCTGAATGGGTTTGAGGTTCGAAACGAACGGGTTGAATCTTGAGGCTAAGAGCGATCCTAGGCTGCACAATCTCAAGAGCGATTCCACACAGGTCTTCATAGGGCCGCGCAAAACATTCGTTTTTGAAAGTTTTTAAGAAAGCGACAAATTGCTCGTGCCGAAGATAGTGTGGAACCAATCTGGATCAAGCTAGGGTCCTTCTCAGTACTCACTCTAACAAGCATGGTTTCATTCATTAAGGGCTTAGCATGCCTCTCTTTCTCTCACTTGATCAAATTTTTGCAAAACCGAAGGAATTCCTTCCCCTTCGTTTTCGCCGTAGTATTAAAGAGGTTTTTGAAAAAACATAGGTCAATGCAATGATTTTCAGGGCACAAGAGAACAGGTGGAATGCACGGCCGTTTGATTCAAATTCTCTGGCACAACTAGCCCCAAACAAATAATAAACACGGAAACAAGATAGCCGCAGCTGTTTCATTCAGGTTTCTCGGATGTAACTGGCTCCAGAGCAGAGACAGACTCAAAAGGAAAGCAAAATGGGTAAATACAAAAACAGTGTTCGAGGCAACAACCCCGGAATCACCCGACATTCTATACAACGAGACTGACTCAGTACCACAAGACGGACCCAAAAACAAAAAGACCGACTCAAAGCGAAGAGGCAGACTCAAAAACAAAACAGAGAACTGACTCAAAACCCAAGCCAGAAGCTACAAAACTACATTTACAAATGCTCAAAAGTGCATGCCAGACGCCATATCTGAACTACACCGAACGCCGCCCGCGGGTGGTCCAACCCCTGATCACATACTCACAATATCCTCAAAGTCCAACAGCTCGGTGGTAACAGACTTCGCTGAGGTAGGTGCAAGAATGACCTTATTATCGATCAGATCCTGCACTTCATGGCGAAGGCGGAAACAGTTATCGGTGGCGTGACCGGTCTGTTGGTGGTACGCGCAGTACAAGGCAGCATCATATGTGAGAGGGAGATTCTTCGGGAGAGGCCGAGGTTCAAGGGGTTTGAGGTGCCCCCTTTCGGCAAGAATCTGAAGTGCCTTAGACAGAGGCATGTAGAGATCATGAAAGATCATGCGCCCTCGGGGCAGGTACTTTGAAGTCTGAGTATTCTTACTAGACGCACAAGCAAAAGGGTCGGCAGGCACTGCCTTGGCTTTCTGATCTTTCCCAAGTGCAGGGTTGGGAATAGGAGGAACTGTTTTGGCATGACGGGGCCTATCCTCGATTTTCTGACTGACTTGAACTACCCTCAGGTGGAGTGGGAAAGCATCCTCCACAGTTTTTGCCATAACTGCGGATATCTGTTGCTTGTTCATCCCCCCGGCTTTCAAAGCCTCGACTGCCCGCAGCAGTTGTTCAATGGGATCGGCATCTGCCTTCATTTTGTTCTTGTCCCTGGCCTCAGCCTGGTCAAAGGTTTGGGTTGCTACTTTAGAGCGAAGCCCGGTTGTTGCTGACATGTCGTGGCTGTAGCTGGAAGGCACCCCTGGCTGGCTGAGCTCTATCACAATCCGCTCCAGTAGCGGGGGCTCCTGTGGTATGAAATTCCCGGCATATGGTGCCGCTGGCGGTGAAGCCGACATTCCATAGGCCAGATCGGCCACGGATCTCTGGAGGTCACCAATCATTCCCATCAGCTCGAATGTAGTGGGCTCGCGAGCCTGATACAACTGGGGAGTCCTGACTGGGTGCGTGACAGGCGACCTAGGCGGATGCGATACATCAACATTGGTTTCATCCCGCAGGGTGATCCCTTGATCTAGCGTAGCTATCATAACCACAATCTCTTCTGAATTCTGCGTCATCATAAGTCTTGCCTCAGCCAGGGGGAACACTAGCTATTCTGTATCAATTCTCTGAACCTCTGAACTGAAAGGAAAAACAAACAGCATTTCAGCCCAAACGGATCAATTACAGGTGTAGCCGAACAACTGCACTCTTCTACTGATCACTGTTCCCCAGAACCACTGTTCCCAAAACTGAACCTGATACCCGCAGATAACTGATTTCTTAACAACACTGATACTGGTGCCCTCGGGCCTGATACTCAAACTTGCAAACTGATATGTACGTTCCTATAAAGATACACTCTAAAGCACATAGCAGATAAGTGAGAGCCAAAACACCCCTATGTTGGGGTAAGGTTTCCTTGTCCTATTTTGTCAGGGGCTAGGGTTTCACTATGCACGCAGCAGTTTTCAAACAACCTAACATCGGGTAAGCAACCTGTCCTAGCTTGGAATGGTCACTATGGATCCCAATATGCACTAGGTCGAATGGTCAAAAAGGGTGCCCCGGTAAAACTGAGGTTTGTGTTCCTATACTGTTAGAGCCCATAACCGGTCAGCCTTATGGTCATGTCTTGACAAGACAAGCCTCCGGCAAACCGTTCAGGAATGGCAGATGGCAAACACTGTGTTCCTAGGCACACCAATGCACATGCAATGCAAAGAAACTCATAAGTGTAATCAAAACAGGATATCATGAGTTCGAGTCAAGCTCTCTAAAATCCCCAGAAGAGTCGCCAGAAACTGTAGACGCGCCCGCGTGGGGCCCTTGCTACAGTTCGGACACGATTTGTGTCACGGTTCTAAATCTGAACCAAAGAGTCCAAATCCGGCAAATCGTTTTGAGAAAACAGATTTTGAAAGGAGTTCCAAACATGGACTGCTTTACCAGATACAGAGTCGCCACCTAAATGTTTTATTTTGGGAAAATTTAGGAAACCCTGACTCGTTTGCCTAAGGCCACGTGTCCGTCATCACCAAAGTTGCCTCAGCTCTGGAACTTGGGTACGATTGGGGAAGGTCACTTCGTGAGCACCCCCGCTCGCCCGATCAAAGATCGGCCTCTACTAACCATGATATCTAGTTTTGAAAACTTTATGCGTTCTTATTCCGGTTATTAGCCTAGAATTACTATGTTATGCGTACAACAAACAAGTATAGACTAGATTGCCTAATTTGGGAATAAGCATTGCATATCCGTTTGTTTTGGAAAATGACTTGGAATTTGCCACTCGCGAGTAGGCTAAAACACGGATTTCAATGAGCTATTCCAACTCAGGCAATCCAACCTTCACCCACAGGCATTCAAGCAGTTTATATCACATAAGCAGCTAGCCTCATGGTAATCATGCTATCATGGCAACACCCACAAGCATGCAAGGATGCTAAAGCATGAATACTTACATCGTACTCCTTGCCAAAACAAAGAACTCGTTAGCAATCAATGCATGATCGAAGTCCATGTTTAAATGTCTAATGCAACGCATACGGAATGTCACTAGAGTAGGCTCGGCTATTCTATGAATGACATGTGAAAATGCACAAGTAGCATGTATTCAAGTTAGATTTCAAATACCAATGCAGTTAGCATGATGTGCCGAGCCCGGTGCATGCAATACTGATGAATGATGCACGCATGCATAGCATAAGGTATGCTAAATTAAACATGACCTATTACTAACCATCAAAGCAGGTAAGTAAAAGAGAGAAAGAAGTGGGGGTTGGAAGACATGCACACACTCACTCACACTTATTACAAATTTGCCCTCGCTCGGAAGGACCGAAAGAATAATACAAATCAACTAACTCGCAAGCTAATTAATTATTACAAATCACCTAATTAATTAATAAATTAACTAAGCATAAGGAAAGCAATAAAAGGGGGGCTCGGGAAGAGGGTTCGATGCGCGTGTGCTCGGGTCTTGCTCGGAAGTGCACTGCCATGCATAGAACGCCTCTGTTTTCCCTGCTCTGCCTCTTTGAAGACTGCCAAAGTCTCAGATTTCTTCCCTGGATATTGGGAGACACCACCGGCTGAATAGAACAGCCACCAGCAGTGGTATGTGATCATCGGCTGTTGGTGAAGCTATCGGCCACCAATGGATTGCCGGTCGGCACTAAACACTGCCGGTCGTCAAATAATGTCTGCAGAACCTGCAGTTGACAGCAGCAGAGGGCAAGGCATAGCATGGCAATGCAATTCAAGCAATGTATGCACCAATCCTATCCCTTATCATGTTTGTGACTCAAAGGGACATGGTCCTTGGTTCTTGGACCATCAATCGCGCATTTCCATGCGTGATGGCCCAAGGGACCAAGTGTGCATACTTTGATGTCAAATGCAATGCAAACCAACAAACTAAAGCCCAATTCCTATCACTAGATCAAGGAACAAGACATGCATGCTCGATGCAATGCAACCTAGGCATGCAAGCTAAGGATGCAACATGGGAATGCAAGATGTACATGCAAGCATGCAAACAAACATGCAAGATAAGCATGCAAGCAAGCAAAGGATGGACTTAAGCATGATTTAGGCAACTCTAATTAGGCCCAAAACAGTGGCCATAAGTGCTATGAAATGACGACTAATGGCATGCAAACATGCATGCAAATGATCTCCAACACTTCAAGCATTAAAGAGAAATTCTCAAGCACACTTAAGAGGATGCAAACCTGGACATATGGCATGCAAGGTAAGCATTGAAAATCATGTTACAAAAGGTGCTAAGCCAATTAAACAAGATAAACAAGGCATGCAAACAAAGCCAAAAACCCAAGACAAGCCAAGAGGCTTAAACCAAGACTAAGTCAACCAAGCCTCACAAGGCTAAGAGGACTTAAAATAGGTCTAATGCGAACCTAAACAATACCCAAGGGACACCTAGATGGCATCTAAGTGGCTCAAATTCAA
The DNA here is from genome assembly GCF_055761805.1 of Camellia sinensis. Lineage (NCBI taxonomy): Eukaryota > Viridiplantae > Streptophyta > Magnoliopsida > Ericales > Theaceae > Camellia > Camellia sinensis. The sequence continues at coordinate 37,749,703 of NC_138961.1, read as the reverse complement.
AAGCATGCACAATGACCAAAACATGAAGCATGCAAGACAAGCTCTCAAAGCTTCAAAGAGGCATCCAAGGCAAGCATACAAGCATGTTAACGGGACTGAAATAACATGGCAAATGGTCCCAACCCACTAAATTAAGGCAAGGATGCATGCTATACATTCACACACTTAAGGCCAACAAACCAAAAATGCAAAGGGGCTATACTAAGAATGCCAAAGTCGACCCAAACAACTAAGGACAGACCTCAAACATAGCAAAAATAAGCACAAAAGCTTCACAAAGCCAAGCCTAAAACATGCTAGAACAATGGTTTATAACCTAAGGCATGTTAAGGCAACAAAATGGCATTACAAGGCATGTATGCTAAGCAAGCATGGTGTACCAAAACCAACTAAAAACAGAGGCATATTATGACATAATAAGCACAAAAATCAACTAAGGCATGGTCAACATGAACCTAAGCTAGGTGCTCCCTCAAGAGGCAAAAATGGTCCTTTTCAAGGACAAGGAGAGGGGGTGGCCCTCTCCTTCTTGGGACATCAAGGCACCATCCTGACCACTGAAATCCCTCAAGATTTCAGTGGTGAGGAGGCCCAAACACCAAAGTCCCGGAGCTCACTCAAAATAACACAAAATGGAGCCCCTCAAGGCTTAAGAGGGGTCAAACACCTCCAAACCACAAAACACTCTAAACAAACTATTTAGAGGGTCCAAAAACAGAACTTTTTTATATTATACACGAAGCTCAAAAACATTTCGAAGATAGGCAAAAATAGTATGCAAGAATGGGGTAAAAAGGGGTAAGATTGTTACCCTTGTTGACCTTCTTCACAAATGAAGCTCCAGCAGCTTCTTGAGCTCCAAACTAGCTCCAAAACTCTGAAAACAATCCCTTAGAACCTCAATAGCCAAGTGAAGGTGTAATGGTAGGTGTTTGTTTGCAATACTATGAACAAATACACCTAAAACACTCAAGAGAGAGAGAGAGATATAGAGATAGAATATATATAAGCTCTAACCTTAGAACCAGAGCTTCTAACAATGTTTTTCTCTCTAAAATGTCTAACCCTAAAGCCAAGAGAGGAGGGCTCCTCTTATAGAGAAGCCAATCTTGTAAAGCTTACTCAAGAAGCTAACAAGGAAGCCATCCCTCCATACACGTGTATAGAGGGGAACAAAATGCAAGCCAGCTGTATTAAAATATCTGCAAAAGCAGATGAACAGTAGTCGGCTGCTCAAAATTGCCATTTTGACAAAATGTACTACCGACCGGCAGCAAAGAATGCCGACCGGCAATATACATTGCCGATGGCAACAAAACACCAGCCGGTGGCCTCTGGCCATGGCCGGTGATGTGTGGGGATGCATCACAAGGCATTCCCTGCCCCTCCAAGGCAAAACACAAGTGTTTGGTGCAAAACCAGACACTAAGCAGTCGAGTTCGGAGATCCTGAGGCAAGGCGCGTAGCCGAGACCTCCGGGAACTCCAAACGAACACAAACATGGATGATCACCGGGTGTTCAAACGGTGACGTCCAAGTCTTGAGGACGGTAAAAAATGGGGTGTCTACAATAGGCATCTCCTGCCTCCTAGGCCTGCCTCGCCTACTGCCACGTCCTCGTCCTGACATCCTAATAAAGGTAATGAACATCATTAGCAGATTCATAAATGTGTTGAAGCTACAACACACGCATTCTAATGCATTAGACAACAGTAATTCATTCCACGTAAGCACGTAATCACATAAGCACTTACGAATTTCATTTCCAGATAATGACAGTCCCGAGGCGTTGCTAGAGTTCCAGTTAGAAGCAACATTGATCAGGTGCTTTTCCGACAGGACTCCCAGAAACCCAAGGATCCAATCAACATCCTAGAAACTAAATCCCAAACCCATATAGTCGCATAAACATGTTATTAAATAAACATATAACATCATGCATAAGTCTCTAACAAGAGAGACAAACCCATTGTGGTACTAACCACTTCTCGCGTACCCAAAGTATTCGAACTCGGTTGTAGACGCGCCCGCGGAGGGGGACCTCGCTGCTACAGTTCGGACTCGCGATTTTTGTTGTCGCGGTTCTTAATCTAAACCAAAGAGTCCAAATCTGGCAAATCGTTTTTGAGAAACAGATTTTTTTTAAAAAAAGTAGTGCCAAACATGGACTGCTTTGCCAGATACAGAGTCGCCACCTAAATATTTTAAAAAATGGGGAAATTTAGGAAACCCTGACTCGGTGCCGAAGGCTACATGTCCGTCATCACCGGAGTTGTCTCGGCTCGGGAGCTTGGGTACGATCGGGGAAGGTCAGCTATGAGCACCCCCTCTCGCCTGGTCAAAAGACCGGTCTCTACTAACCATGATATCCGATTTTGAAAACATTATGGTTCTTATTCCAATTATTAGCCTAGAATTACTATGTTATGCGCGCAGCAAACAAGTATAGACTAGATTGCCTAATTTGGAAATAAGCATTGCATATCCGTTTGTTTTGGAAAATGTTTTGGAAAATGTTTTGGAAAATGTTTTGGATTTGCTACTCGCAAGTAGGCTAAAATGCGGATTTCAACGAGTTTTTCCAACTCAAACAATCCAACCTTCACCCACAGGCATTCAAACAATTTAACACATAAGCACTTAGCCGCATGGCAGGCATACTGTCATGGCAACACTCACACGCATGCGGGATGCTAAAGCATAAATACTTACATCGTACTCCGTGCCAAAATAGTAAACTAGTTAGCAAACATGCATGTCCTAGTTCATATTAAAAATGGCTAATGCATCACATGCAAAAATGCAATCTAGGCAGGCTCGGCTAACCCTAAACATGGCATGTGAAATGCGATCAACTACCACATATTCAATTTGTGAATTGAAGTACAGATGCAGTTAGCGTGATGTACCGAGCCTAATGTATGTAATACAAATGTATGGATGCACGCATGCATAGCATAAGGTATGCTAAATTAAACATGCCCTAATCTACCATCATAAGCGGGTAAATAAAAGGGGAGAAAGACGTGAGGTTGGAAGACATACACACACTCACACACACTTATTACAGATTTGCCCTCACTCAGAGGGCCCAAATAAATATTACAGTCCCAACTAATAAACAAATAAAATTATTACAGAATTTCTAATTAATTAAAAGAAAGGATGCAAAAGAAAAAGGAGGGTGGCCACAGCCTTTGCCTCGGGACGCACAGATGATGCATGCTCGGAACTCGGCTCGGCCAAAAAACCCGTACCGTACCCCTGCCACTTCTGTTTGTACTGCCTTATCTCTGTGAAAATTGCCAAAGTCCTGGAGCAGGTTCCTTACACACTGCAGAGCACCACCGGCCAGACAGAATTCCTACCGGCACTCCAGAATTTCCATCGGCTGTTGAATTGATAATCGGCACTTAAAATGTTGCCGGCCGGTACTGAATTCTGCCGGTCGGCAGAAACTTCCTGCAGAGACAGTTTTGACAGCAAACAGAGAATAGACAGTGCATGGCATGGGGTTTTCAGGCACATGTAAGCATGGTCATACTTCCTATCATGTTTTGAACTCAATGAAGCATGTCCCTCGATCCTCGAACCATCAATGGTGCATGGTGGCTCAAAGAATCAAATTTGCCATTTGATATAAAGATGCATGCAACAAACAAAATGAAAACCGAAGCCTTATCAAGTTGGAGTCAAAGGCCCCGGTGACCGGGAATCGAGGCACATTACATCACTTGAAGTATGAATGTTCCTTGATTCCCACACTTGGTTTGACACCCCAAACCAAGTAAATGCAATGCATGTTATGCAAACATGGCTCAAAATGCAACATGATACCAAGGTGCAAGGCACAACAAGCATTATGCAACCAATATGACAAATGTGTAATGCCAAGCATACAAGGTGCAAATATGATGCAAACATGGACCAATTTGGGAATGGGACTAACATGCTACGAGGCTTAATGAAGCAACCATGCGACAAACATGGAACAAGCATGCAATGGGGCCTTAAGCCATAAAGGGACAGACATTGATCCGCTCCAAAACAGTGGCCAAAAGATGTCTAAAAGGTGGACCAATACTCATGCTAACAAGCAAACCAATGGTCCCAAGGTTAAGGCACAAAAAGGAGACATTTTACCCCCACCAACATGACCTCTCATGGCATGATTAAAACAAGTAAAAACAGAATTTTACAGACCAAGATAGGACTCCAAACCCTCCTAATATGGCAGCTAAGGCGACTCCCAAGAGGCATATGCACCAAGGCTCATTCCTAGGCGTAAGAGGGTACACCCTCAAGGCATAAAAGAGGTCATGCATGCACACATACAAACATGATTCTTGGACTAAAATGTGGTCCTAAATGATGTTAAATCATGAGGGTGATCACAACCATGCATGCTAGAGGTCAACATGCTCAAAGCTTTCAAGCCAAAATACATAGCACCCATAACAAACATGTCAAGCATGACCAAATGGATAACCAACAGATTTTAAGCATGGAAAAACAATACTAAAAGATTCATGGAACTAAGCCAACACACGCAAGAATCATGGCCGAATCATGAGATGCACTTCTAAACAAAATGGAGCAATACAAAGCAAGTACTACAAGCATACAAGGAGGCACAAATCCGGCCCAAAACAGAGGTTACATACGACCTAAAACACCTAAAAAAATTCTGAAATGAGGCCAAGAATGATCAAGCACACATGCTACCCTTTTAAGCCAAAAAGTAAGGAAACAAAACAATGAAGGGAGAGGGGTGTCCCTCCCTTATGCAAGACTTCAAACCACCTTTTTTAACACTGAAAATCAACTGGTTTTTAGTGGTGAAAGGACCAAAACACTGAAGTGAACAAAGCCTTACCAAAGAGGCACCAAAATGGACCAAACAAGGCCTAGAAGGGTGAGTTTGCACTCAAACCACAAAACGACCTTAATGAAAGTTCTAAAGCATGAAAATACAAGCCCTTTTTATGTTATACACAAAAGCTAAAACAACAAGCAAGATAGGTAAAAAACTATTGCAAGTTTGGGGAATATAAAGCAAGATGCTCACCCTTGAAGAACCCTTGAAGAACAAATGGTCTAGCCCTCTTCTTTTGATCAAAACCAGTCCAAAAACTCAAGAATCAACCCTCCAAGTCCCTCAATCTCAGAGTAAGGTGTAATGGTGTGTGTAATGGTGCAAAAGTAAGGTAAAATCCACCTTTAGGCCAAGAAAACACACACAAAAGGAGGAAGAGAGGGAGATATAGAGATAGAGTGTATCTATATCTCTAAGCTCTGGTTTTTGCTTCTAACTCTCTAACCTAGATCAAAGAGGAAGGCCCTTCCTCTTATAAGACTCCCTCTTGCAAAGCTTGTACAACAAGCTTGCTTAGAGGGAGATCCCTCCATACACGTGTATGGAGGGAGGCAGAGTTGGTGCCAGCTATCACAGCTGGCACAAAATATCTCCATAAAGTGGATGAATGGTGGTCGGCTGCACAAAAAAGTTGTTTCGACAAAAAAATGTGCCGACCGGCAACAAACTATGCCGACTGGCAATAAAATGTGCCGACCGACAACAAATGGTGCCGATGGAAGCAAAAGACCAGCCGGTGGCCTTTAGCCACTGCCGGTGGTGTGTGGGGATGCCTCACAAGGCATTCCCTGCCCTTCCAAGGCAAAACACAAGTGTTTGGTATGAAACCAGACACTAAACGGTCAAGTTCGGAGATCCTGAGGTAGGTCGCGCGAGCCGAAACCTCCGGGAACTCTAAACGAACACATACATGAATAATCACCGAGTGTTCCAAGCGGTGACGTCCAAGTCTCGAGGACGGTCAAAAATGGGGTGTCTACACCGGTACGCTCTGATACCAAGTTGTCATGCCCTGAAAATAAACCCATAATTCATACATTCATGATACAAGAAATTGACAATATATTCAAGAGAATAAAGTGTACGTCTATTTGTCAGAGTATTTGTCACAAAAGCATTACATGTTGACAAGAAAAGTAAATGCCCTACGGGATTACAACTTTCCAAGCCAACACTTGGTTACAAAAAAAAAAAGAGTACTAACTCACACGCATTAAGCCCTAGGCTTGAATTTACATGTAATACACAAAAAGGTAACAACAAAAAGTGATCTTCAGCCTCTAAACCTCCCAAACTATGTCCTTGGAGGTGGCATATTACCTGAACCTGAAAAATGATGTCCCATATAGGCTGAGCCAATGCCCAGTAGAGATATACTAAACCAAGTATGAGAAATAACTAAAACAATAGCATTTGATATATGGTTGACACTTATAAACCAATTTACAGCACTTTTCAATTCAACATCAAGTACATCCATTTTTCATTTCAGTTTCCTTCACTTATATAGTTTCGATTCATAATTATGGCTCAGAACCTGGCCAAACAATTCAATGAGACTATAACACATATTAAAACACTTCTATACTTCACAATTCACATGAGAATATAACTCATATTAAAACACTTTCGTATTTCAACACTTCTATATTTCAAGGGATACACATATTTGCTGTATCAGTGGAGTCCATCCCTATCTCCACTTAAACCATGGAGTACATCCCTTATCTCCTCGCAAACAATATACATATACAATGTAGTTAAGCACTTATCATATACAATGATCAATCAATACACACATTTGCTGTATTATTCCAACCATCATATTCAATGACATATTCAATGTGATTAGTTTTGGTTTTTCCTAATCATCATATAATGTCTACAACAATCAAGACTATCCTCCACCGATAGCCCAAAGCAGTTATCTCTAAACAGATAATAAATTTATCAACAGATAGAATATTGACATTTTCATAGGTGAGTGATTAAATTATGCAACTACACCATTTACTCTCACAATTTTCCAATTTCATGAATTTCACTTCAATTCCACATTTCCCCAAATTAATTATTCAACATAATTAGGGCATTTTTCCCTTTTTCTCATTATCAACCCTAAAGTTCAATTTAATCAATTTATCAACAATAATTCCATTTTCCAAGGTCTCACATACACATGGAGTTTAACATTTGAAAACCCCTTTTATAAATTACACATCAAACCGTAACTTTTCCCGAAATTACCCAACAACACCATCTAATCAAAATGACTAAAATTTATGTTAAAACTCATAGAATGGAGTAGGTTACCCCTATCTCAAAAGAAGAGACCTAAAGGAGAAGATGAAGAAAACCCAAGATGCTCCAAATCCTCAAATTTTTGGATTGAAATGTAGCCCACACCAAGCTCCACACTTTTGACAAAGGGACTAGGGTAGAAACACGCTAGAAATAGATGGATTTGTAGAGAGAAGTGGTGGTTTAGAGAGAGAGGCAACCGTTCTAGGGTTTGAGAGAAAAAGGAGATAAAGAAGTAAAGAAGAAGAAGCTGCTGTCAATTGATATATTCGAGGCTCGCTCGAGCGAAGGATTGGTCGCTCGAGCGAAGGATTGGTCGCGCGAGCGACCAGACACAAAGAAACCTCGCTCGAGCGTAGAAAGCCTCGCTCGAGCCAACAATTGGAAGCTTCAGGTCTGCAACCCAGAAGCACGCTCGAGCGAAGAAAAGCACGCTTGAGCAAAAGAAAGCTCGCTTGTGCCAAGAAATGCAACTCTCAGGTCCAGAACCGGACACAGACGCAAGTTCGAGCGTAAGACTTCTCGCTCGAGCCACCAGACACATCACCCAACTCTCGTTCGAACGAAGGAACCCTGGCTCGAGCGAAGGATCTAGAACACAGAGCTCGCTCGAGCGATAAAAGCCTCGCTCGAGTGAAGAAGCAAAAATCTGGGCAGCAACTATTGGTTCAGACTCGCTACAAACCAGTAACAAACCTGCCCAACTTATCCTAAAACTTCATATACAAAGAATTAAAGGATGGAAATGAAACTTATATAACAATCAACATCACGGAACCTAAGTCCAGAATACAATAAACAATGGAGGAAAAACCAGGATCGCTATATCACTGATATGAATTGATTCATGTCACTTTATAATATTTTTATCTGTGATTTTACGTCTATTTTTAATGAATTTAATGAACAAAAAAAAAAGATATTACAACGGATCATATGCGACATTGATAGAACTTGCAATTAGAGAATTACAAGCAAATTCTAAAACTCATATGTACTTAAAAGACTACAAATAGATCGTCTGGAGTGAAATTGAAAAACACCACTCCAAGACGTGTATTATAATTTTACAATTCAATTACTTGGCTAATTTGTCACATTATGCATATTACAATCACATGTTAAATCGCATCTTAAAAACATAATTTTAATAAGACATTGCAAGATTGAAATCGTATCTTCAACACGTCACATTGGCACCCTATGCAATGCTAGTGGATGCTTGGGGTGGTCATATGACAATGAAATCATATCTTTAACTTGCGATTTTATATTGAAATTGCATTTTGAAAATAGGATTTTAAAAAAAATGCACTAATTTGCAAAATTGTTTGAAAAGTGTAGCATTTTTATAAATAATTTTGTTTTTTTCCATTATTTATAAATTAAGAGAAAAAAAAAATGTGAATCTTTAGTTTGATAAGTAACAACTCTATCATTCACACCATAAAAACTACTTAAATAATGAAATGTGTGAACCAAATTTATTTTAAATTTAACATACATCATACAAGTTTAAATTTACAATACAATTTAATACTTTTAGGCCATGTTTGATTCACGAGACTAATAGTGAAGGTATTAATAATCTCATCAAATTAGTATGGTATTTACTATCCAATTGGATTAGAAGGATAAATTATTCCATTGTCCATTGTTTGATTTGCATTAGATAAGAAAACATATGAATGTACGATTACAATTATATTTATCTGCTTTTTCAATCTTACCATCCACCAATGTTTCTTTACAATCTTTACTTTATCAAAATTTCTTCATAAACGTGGTTTTGAAAAAAAATATAAATAAATAAATAAAAGCAAAATAAAAATACAAAATACAAAGGCCATGTTTCGTTTGTTTTTTATTTTTATTTTTTCAAATATGAACTAATTTGATAAAAGAAATATCAAAAAATATTTTTAAATTTTAAAAATTATTTTTAGCCTTCTAAAATATAAAATTATATAAGAATAATAAGTGTTTTTAATTTTTAATCAAGTGTAAAAGAGTCTTTTTATTTTATTTCCCAACTTAGGATATATAATCCCACCCTAACCCCATTACTAATAATCCTACAAATTTATTGGATTAATTATCCATTGGATTAATAATCCTGAAACAAAATTTTAAAATAAACACAGGATTATTGGGCTCATAGATTAATAATCTCAATCTCATACTCTAATCCTGTCAATCAAACATTTCGTAAGTGACATGTGCTTAGATTCATATAACTTTTTCTGGAACAAACTTAAAAGTTGTTCTCTCTTGCAGGAAAAAGTGGCCTCAATGGCAATGCCAGTGCTAGAAAATGCAGTTGAAACTCTCTTCTCCAAAGATTTCCACCTTCTTGAAGCTCTTAACGCAGTGGACATGGGTTGTGCAGCGGGTCCAACCATGTTCACAGTGATTTCTACAATCAAGAGAATTCTAACGCCCTCAAAAATAAACCCATCATAGCATACATTCACGATAAGTAAAAGAGTTCTCATATTATAATCATCAGAGTATTCTTACAAAATGTATTACATGTTGACAACAAAAGTAAATGCCCTATAGGCTTACAACTTTTCAAGTCAACACTTGGTTACAAAAGGAGAGTACTAACTCTACACAAAAGAAGCCCTTCGCTTGATATACATGTAATACAAAAATGTAATCACAAAAGATGTCCCAGCCACTAAGCCTCTCAAGCTACGTCCTTGGAGGTGGCATGCTACCTGTACCTGAAAATGATGTCCCATATAGGGTGAGCCAATGCCTAGTAGAGATATGCTTAACATAATATGAGCAATAACTAAAACATTAACACTTGACAATTGTTCAACTTAACAAAACTCAACTTATAAACATGGCTCAGAACCTGACCAAATAACTAAAATGAGGCTACATCTCATGCTAACAGTACGACAACTTGCCATTTTACGGAAATTGCGTCTGCAGGATTCGGCACCCATGTATTTTCATTCTTTTATTGCCATTTTACGGATATTTCATCCGCGGGACTCGGCACCCATGTATATATATATTCGGATTGCCATTTTACGGAAATTGCGTCCGCAGGATTCGGTAGCCACGTATAATTACATTCAAATGGCCATTTTATGGAAATTTTATCCGCAGGATCCGGCACCCATGTGTTCAAATACACAACTTGATTAGTTTCAATTCACCTAATCATCATGCAATGTCTACAACAATCAAGACTATCCTCCACTGATAGCACAAAGTAGTTATTTCTAAACAGATAATAAATGCCTCAACTGATTTATAATTGACATTTTCAAAAGTGAGCGATTTATAAATCCAACTCCACTATTCTATCTCTTAATGATCAAATTTCATTATCCCCAACTCAGTTTTACAAAAAATGCCATTAATTACACTAATGACCCAAATATACCCAAATATGGCATTTTTCCCCTTTAAACTCAATATTGACCCAATGGTCCAAATATTACCAACAACATCAATAATCTCTTTTTAAGACCCCAAATATATATATATGAGTCAAAAAGACAAAACCCCTCTTTTTCAATATAATACATTACAAATCCTAACCTCCCAAACCAAACCATTTATACAAAAGCTCTACATTTAGGTTAAAGATCATAAAGATGAGTAGGAATCCCTACCTCAAGATATGAAACCCAAAAGAAATGATGAAGAACTTGAAAATGCTCCAAATCCCTAGATTATTGGATCAAAATGTAGCCCTCAACGATCAACACACTTTTTACAAAGGCCCAAGGGTAGAAAATCACTCATACAAGATCAATCCTAAGAGAGAAGGAAGAAAGTAGTGAGAGAAGCTCTCAAAAATGACTTTTTAGAAAAGTAAGAAAGAGAGTGGAAGTTGAAAAGTGATCTAAAAAGACCCAGCTGATATCTGATATAAGTATGACCCGCTCGAGCGGAGAATAGGACGCTCGAGCGTCAGACACAAAAACTGGACCCGCTCGAGTGCCAAGACACAACTGCAAAACACACCCGCTCGAGCGCAAAAGGAAGGCCGCTCGAGCGTAGATTCCAGAACTTTTACAGACATTGAACTACCCGCTCGAGTGTTACCCGCTCGAGCGTAAGGAAATCCACTCGAGCGTGAAAAACACACTTGTAGAAGTTTTGCAGAGGCACGAAATGCTGAGAGTGTGAAAACCCCGCTCAAGCGGGCAACCAAAAATCAAACTCCACTCGAGCGCAAAGGGACCCGCTCAAGCGTATCACCAAAAATCTGGGCAACAAGGAATGAGACTAAAGCTCAACCAACCTGTTCGAAACACGCCTAACACATCCTAAAACTCAAACACACGGAATTAAAGGATAACAACAAGATATACAACCACCAACTCCACGGAACCTAAGTCTGGAATACAACAATCAAAGGAAGAGAAACCGGGATCGCTATAACCTCCCCTCCTTAAAGAATTTCGTCCCCGAAATTAAGTACAAGTTTTTCAAAAGCATGTTTTCTCAATTACCAACATTATTACAATGTAAAATTCAACAACTTGACCCATTACCGGTCATTCCATCTCTATTCAAGAGGAAAACTTCCAACATAATCTCCAACATGTATTATCAACATGCATCACAAAACAAATTCAATCCCAAAATTATATTTGCATTTCTACAACAGAGTTAACATATGCAATGTTAAAATAAACTTCCATTACAACGCAAGTTCCACGATATTCCCATAGACCAAAACATTCACAATGTTTACAACTTAAGATATATTTGATGCTCTTTAAGTTCATTAATATTACAAAATCCCAATACATGGTTAAACATTTACAAACAAGTCCAAATATTTCTCATGGACATCCGCCTCACGTTCCCAAGTGGCTTCCTCCACTCCGTGGTGTTTCCAGAAAACCTTTACCAAGGGAGTGGTCTTGCCTCGCAAGACTTGATCTCGCCTATCCAAGACCCGTATCTGTGATACCCCTGTTTCGTAATGTGCTAAATTGGTCCTTAATTTGAATATGATTATGTGTTCAGCATGATTTTATGTGCCATTATGTGAATATATGTGATTTTGCAACTCTATCTGTTCACTGTAGGAATATATGTTTGAGTAAACTACTTTGGGAATTAAATTGAGGGCCCTATCAGCCACAGAACTCGAAATTGATTACGCCATTATGATTGGCATAATTTTTAGAGCCTACGGTGAAATTTAATTGAAAATTGATTCGGGTTAGATTAAACCGATTAAATTGATGAATTAGAGCCCAACTACTTTATTATTATAATCTTGGCCTTAGTGGGTTTTGTTGCCAAGCTTTAAACACTCAATCTCTCCCTCCCTAGCCTCATTTTGACTGATAATAAACTCAAAGAAGAGAAGAGAGGGTCGGTTGGAAGAAGAGAGAATAGGAGATTGAGGGTTGGCCCAAAGCTTGGAAATTTGGCGGTTAAGCTCTAAGAATTGCCATAGATTGTGGAGATTAAACTCCTTGGTGAGTAATTCATGCATTTTTAGTCATCATCTTGTGAATTCAAGTCTAATAGATGGCCAAGAGCATGAATTAGTTTGAATGTGAAGGGATTGAGTTGTATATGTTGAATTTCAAGCTAATAGAAGCATGTATGTAAAGAATTGTTATAGATTTCCATGTTTGAGCTTACTTTGTGTAATCTATATTGAAATTTGAATGAAATCCATGGGTATGACCACTTTTTCACCAAATAAGTTGTGAATAATGTGTATTTCTTACATGCAAGAGTAGATCATGAAAGAGCAAGCTTTGCATGTTGAAACTTGATATGTTGGTGATGAATTTGGATTAATTTGAGGCATGCATGTAAATGACATAAGAAATTGAGCTTCCTAATGTTGTAATTTTCTATTGGTAGCATGTTAGCATGAGTAAATGTGAATTTTGAGCCATAACATGCATAAATTGTGGGTTGAAAGTCGAGGTGAAGCTCAAGAACTCAATCTGGAATTTCCAGAATTTTGACTTCCGCTCGAGCGGGGAAAGGGCCACTCGAGCGGAGAAATCGTGCTCCCAGCACTTTTTGCAGAGTTGGATGTCCACTCGAGCGGGATATCTCACGCTCGAGCGGGGAGTTTTGCAGACAGGCCTTCTGCTCGAGCGCTCTATGCCACGCCCGAGCGTATTTTTCATGCAACCAGTACCTTTGCAGGACTTAACGGTCTGCTCGAGCGGGGACCCTATTCTCTAAAATTTTATATGCTCGTTCTGTATTTTGTTTTCTGTTCTCTTTCACTTGTAAGCACTCTTAGGCATGTGTTAAGCATTGTAAATGAGTTAATGAGATAAGAATAAAGCCTAAAGAGGAATATGTGAATTAAAGAATGGGTTGAATTGATAATGACCCTTTTGTGTTCATGGAATGTGTAGGGTCAAGCTCCAGGGCGAATCCACAAGCTGATCACTGTGAGTAATATCGATATTCAAATAATTGTGAATATCCAATTGTTTATTCCCTTATAAGCTGTATGAATTGCTGATTGGGATTGTGGACAAAAGTCTGACATGAAAATAATTGGACCTAAGGTCGTTTTGATAGAAATGAATGGACCAGAGGTCGTTTTCATAGAGATTAATGGACCAAAGGTCGTTTTGATAGTAATGAATGGACCGGAGGTCGTTTTGATAGAAATGAATGGACCGAAGGTCGTTTTGGTAGAAATGACTGGACCAAAGGTCGTTTTGATGTACATGAACGGACTGAAGGCCGTTTTGACATATATGGATGGACCGAAGGTCGTTTTGACATGAATGAGTGGGCCGAAGGCCGTTTTGACACGAATGAGTGGGCCGAAGGCCATTTTGCCACAAATACATGGGCCGAAGGCCGTTATGACATAAATGGATGGGCCGAAGGCCGTTTTGACATAAATGAATGGGCCAAAGGCCAGTATGTTTGGAACTACAGTCACTCGATCTAAACCTTGCATAAATGTACCTATGTTAAGTAGGAATATGAATTGGGCCCAAGGCCGTTTAGAGTATGTTGTCTTACATATTATTTATATGACTTCTGTGTTTGATATTATTCATTGGGCTATCACTCACACTCATTCATGTGTTTGTAGGTGAGCCGAGGGAAGTCCGAACCCAACCCCAGTGAAGTCTGCCAGGAACAACATGAGTTTTGAGAAAGTCAGCCTTGTGTCTCACGCACGAGACTTATCCTGGCCATTTTGTTATGTAACTATATTTTGTCTTGCTGGCAAGGACTTTATGTGTATTTGTAAAGAGTCTGTCATGGGTTGACTTAGTTGGATGATCCTGTCTGTGAAGAATTTTTTGGTACTGTACTTTTGACGTGGGTTATTAACGTATATGAGTATGGTTTGTTTTGAAGTGCATATAAGCACGGCTCTATGGACAATGTTTTTGATTATTGCTTCTGTTCGGCCCCTTTACTCTGTTGGGTTATGTCTATTTTGGTTTGAGGCCGTAGGTAATCTCAGGATTACTGGCCGGTTACGTCCTTAGCCCATAGGGGGCGGGTTCGGGTCGTGACAGTATGGGTCTCTCCTCATACGAGGCATCCGCATCTAGCTCTAAGTCGGTCCAATCCAACACGTGCGATGGATCCGGCTCATACTTCCGAAGCATACTAACATGAAATACGTTATGCACTCCTGACAACTGCGGCGGCAAAACTAAACGGTAAGCAACCTCCTCAATCCTCCCAAGGATCTCAAAGGGACCGATAAATCGAGGGGACAACATCCCACTCTTCCCAAACCTCATCAAACCCCGCCTAGGTGATATTTTCAAGAAAACATGATCACTCGTCTCAAATGCCAAAGGCCTCATCCTACGGTCGGCATAGCTCTTTTGATGACTCTGGGTTGTAACAAGCCTCTTACGGATAAGCTCAACTTTCTCCGTCGTTTCCCTCACCAACTCCAGGCCCAACAAAGGTGCATCACCCACCTCTGCCCAACAAACCGGAGACCTACACGGTCAGCCATACAAGGCCTCAAACGGCGCCATACCGATACTAGACTGAAAGCTGTTGTTGTAGACAAATTCCAACAAGGGCAAGTGCCTCTCCCATGTCCCACTAAAGTCAAGGACACAACCTCGAAGCATATCCTCAAGGATCTGAATAGTACGCTCGGACTGTCCGTCAATCTGAGGATGGTAAGCTATACTAAAGGTCAGTTTAGTGCCCAAGGCACTCTGCAAACTCTGCCACAACCTAGCAGTAAAACGAGGATCTCTATTAGAGACGATCGACACTGGGATTCCGTGCAACCTCACTATGTCCCGAATAGACAAGTCGGCAAGATGATTTACCGAATCTCTCACGCGCATAGGAATAAAGTGCGCTGACTTAGTCAACCGGTCTACAACCACCCAAATAGCATCACTACCCCGCTGAGTCCTCGGAAGACCTACAACGAAGTCCATAGTAACATGCTCCCACTTCCACTCGGCAATAGGCAAGGGTTGCAACAAACCCGCTGGCCTCTGATGCTAGGCCTTCACTTGCTAACAAGTAAGGCACTTAGACACGAAAACTGCCACATCCTTCTTCATACCCCGCCACCAAAACTAACGACCTAGATCCCGATACATCTTGGTGCCTCCTGGATGTACCGCAAGGCATGAATGGTGAAACTCTCGGAGTACATCTTCTCAGCAAGACTCCGGCACAAACAGACGGTCACGGTATCTCACACTCAGGTCAGGATACACAGTCAAACCCTTCTCAACCTTCCTATTGGAGATCTTCTCTCAGAGGGATTCTACTTCAAGGTCACTTTTCTGTGCCTCTAACACCCGAGTCACAAGTGTAGGCTGTGCAACAACAGAAAACAAGGTCGCCGCCTCAATGGATTCACCCAGAAGCAAATCGAACTCGCCCAGTGCACCTAACATCTCCCACTCCCGGATGGCTATACAAGCAACATCACTAATGGATTTCCTACTAAGGGCATCGGCCACAACATTGGCCTTTCTCTGGTGATAGTGCAACTCAAAGTCATAATCCTCAATGAACTCCATCCACCTCCTCTGCCTCAAATTTAAGTCCCTCTATGTAAACAGGTACTTCAAACTCTTATGATCCGAGAACACCTCGAATTTCTCACCATCCAGGTAGTGCCTCCAAATCTTCAAGGAAAAAATTACTGCTGCTAGTTCTAGGTCGTGAGTAGGGTAATTCCACTCGTGAATCTTCAATTGATGTGAGCCATAGGCTACCACTTTCTCTTCTTGCATCAAGACACAACCCAATCCCTCTCGTGAGGCATTACAATAAACCGCATAACCCAAACCTCTCTCCGGAATAATCAAGACCGGAGCGGTGGTCAATCTGACCTTCAGCTCCTGGAACGACTTTTCACAAGTCTCACTCCACACGAATTTGACCCCTTTCCGCATCAATCTAGTCAACGGTGAAGCTAGCCTGGAGAAATCCTTCACAAACCGGCGATAAGACCCAGCTAATCCCAGAAAACTACGGATCTCAAAAACGCTCTTAGGCTGTGCCCAATCCTGCACTGCCTCAATCTTGGATGTATCAACAGACACCCCTTCCCCGGAAACCACATGGCCTAAGAACTTGACCTCTCCTAGCCAGAACTCACACTTCCCAAATTTGGCATACAGCCTGTGGGCTCTAAGCAACTCGAGCACCACTCTCAAGTGTTCCTCGTGCTCCTCCTCCGAAGGCGAATAAATCAGAATGTCGTCCAGGAAAACGTCTACAAAGTGATCTAAGAATTCCTGGAATATCCGGTTCATCAAATCGATAAACACTGCCGGTGCATTGGTGAGCCCGAAAGGCATCACCAGAAACTCATAGTGGCCATACTGCGTACGGAATGCCATTTTCGGAATATCCTCCTCCCTGACTCTCAGCTGATGATAACCCGATCTTAAGTTTATTTTGGAGAAACAATGAGACCTTTTCAACTGGCCAAACAAGTCATCTATACGGGGCATAGGGTACTTATTCTTAACCGTAGCCCGATTCAGCTTCTGATAGTCGATACAAAGTCTCAAGGCACCATCTTTCTTTTTAGCAAAGAGGGCCGGTGCTCCCCACGATGAAACACTAGGGCGAACAAAATCCTTATCTAGCAACTCCTGGAGTTGAACCTTCAACTCACTGAACTCGGCTGGGGCAAAACGGTAAGGTGCCATAGTAATCGGCACTGTGCCCGGCACTAAATCAATAGAGAACTCTATCTCTCGATATGGTGGCAAACTAACAAGGTCCTCGGGAAAAACATCCGAATACTCGCAAATCACTCTCGGTAACTCAGCCCCGGTCTTATCACACTCACTACTCATAAGGCTAGCGAGAAGACCACTAAGCTCACTCCACCCTCGCGGATCATACACCGGTGGCAACACACTACCAACCCAATCCCCCAAGAAATGGAAAAACTCCCCGCTCACGGTACAAACTGTGACCCTCTGGCGGTAACAATCAATAACTGCCCGGTATGACGATAACCAGTCCATACCCAAAATAACATCAAAACCTGACATGGGCATAACTACAAAAGGAAATGGAAGTCAGCGGTCGGTGACCTCTATGTCACAACCTCTACATCTGTGTTTCAAAATCAATTCGCCCCCAACAGGTGATATAACACAAATAGGAGATGCTAACTGTGCTAACTCCAATCCCAAAACAGATGCGAATGCAGCAGATATAAAGGAATGAGATGCACCCGTATCAATCAACACATTGGCAACCGAGTTGCAAAATAAAAAGGTACCTCTCACAACAGATGGAGCCGGTACAAGATCCTGCGCGGTAACAGCTTACATGCCCTGTAGGTCCCTGATCTACCTGCTCACCTCTCAGAGCAAAGGATTGATGCACAGACTGAGACGATGAAGCCCCCTAATTGGCCCTCGAGGCCTGAACAGACTGTGCTGGCTGCAAACTCTGCGTCTGTCTCAAACCAGACGCACCGAGTGTACCACCCAACTGTGGACAAAACCTCTTTAGGTGTCCTGTCTGACCACACTGATAACAAAAGGACAACCGGCCTCTGCCCTGACTCTGACTCTGAGGCCGAGCTGAAGATGAAGCTACTCCCTGACCTCCTCCCCTCTGCGGGCAAGCTGGAGACTTGTGGCCCAACTGACCACATTTGAAATAGGTAAAGTCCCCCTGGCTACCTCTCCCAGAACCTAAACTCGGCACTGGAAAGGTGGATCTCGCTAAAGCACTCTGGGGCTGTTGAGGGTTACAACCCCTCTGCCTTCTGCCATCCCCCTGGCCTTCCTGACTCCTCTTGGAGACCCTCATCCTCTCCTCCTCCTCCATCATAGACTCCATATGGGTCACAACCTGGACAAACTGGTAAAGGCGGCCTTAAACTCGGCCACTGACAAGCCTAGCTGCTTAAGCTAACAAAACTAGTCCCTCAGCTTTTCCCTAATAGCTGGGGCTAAGTACTTCTCCTGGAAAGCATCAACAAAAGCCTCCTAGGTGCCACCAATACGGCCCCTCGTGGACTTCCACCATTGACCCGCATCCCCTTAAGCTGGAAAGATGCCAAGGTCACCTTTAATAACCCGTCCTCGATGCCAACCATCTCAAATGTCCTGGTCATCTGCTCTAACCACTCATCAGCCTTGAGTGGCTCCTTTGGATCCCCAACAAACTCGTCCGGATTAGACTAGAAGAACTCCCGCTTTTGAAAGGAAGGCCTTGCATCAACAACCGGGGCTTGAACCTGGGCTTGAACTGGAACCTCAGCTCTGAGAATGCCCATAGATTCCCTCAAAGCATCGGCTATCCCATGGGCTAAGGCGCCCATAGCCTGCTGACCTACTGGCTCGGCCACATTGGCCTCACCAACCCCTTCCTGCTGCGCCGGAATATCATCCAGTCTAGGAATTTCCTGCCTTCTAGGCCTGCCTCACCTACCACCACGTCCTCGTCCTGACATCCTAATAAAGGTAACGAAGAACATTAGTACATTCATAAATGTGCCGAAGCTAAACACTCGCGTCCTAATGCATGGACAACGGTAATTCACTCCACGTAAGCACATAATCACATAAGCACTTACGAATTTCATTTCCAGATAATGATAGTCCCGAGGCATTACTAGAGTTTCGGTTAGAAACAGCATTGATCAAGTGCTTTTCCAACAAGACTCACAGAAACCCAAGGATCCAATCAACATCATAGAAACTAAATCCGATGCCCATATAGTCACATAATCATGTTATCACATAAGCATATAACGCTTCATCTAAGTCTCTATCAAGTGAGACGAACCCATTGTGGTACTAACCACTTCCCGCGTACCCAAAGTATTCGAACCCGGTACGCTTTAATACCAAGTTATAACGCCCTCAAAAATAAACCCATCATAGCATACATTCATGATAAGTAAAAGAGTTCTCATATTATAATCATCAGAGTATTATTACAAAATGTATTACATGTTGACAACAAAAGTAAATGCCCTATAGGCTTACAACTTTCTCGTCAACACTTGGTTACAAAAGGAGAGTACTAACTCTACACAAACGAAGCCCTCCGCTTGATATACATGTAATACAAAAATGTAATCACAAAAGATGTCCCAGCCACTAAGCCTCTCAAGCTACGTCCTTGGAGGTGGCATGCTACCAGTACCTGAAAATGATGTCCCATATAGGGTGAGCCAATGCCTAGTAGAGATATGCTAAACATAATATGAGCAATAACTAAAACATTAGCACTTGACAAATGTTCAACTTAACAAAACTCAACTTATAAACATGGCTCAGAACCTGGCCAAATAACTAAAATGAGGCTACATCTCATGCCAACAATACTACAACTTGCCATTTTACGGAAATTGCGCCCGCGGGATTCGACACCCATGTATTTTTATTCTCTTATGGCCATTTTACGGATATTTCATCCATGGGACTTGGCACCCATGTATAGATATATTAGGACTGCCATTTTACGAAAATTGCGTCTGCGGGATTCGACACCCATATATAATTACATTCAAATGGCCATTTTACGAAAATTTCAACCATGGGATTCGACACCCATGTATTCAGATACACAACTTGATTAGTTTCAATTCACCTAATCATCATGCAATGTCTACAACAATCAAGACTATTCTCCACTGATAGCCCAAAGCAGTTATTTCTAAATAGATAATAAATGCCTCAACTGATATATATATAATTGATATTTTCAAAAGTGAGCAATTTATAAATCCAACTCCACTATTCTATCTCTTAATGATTAAATTTCATTATCCCCAACTCAATTTCACAATAAATGTCATTAATTACACTAACGACCCAAATATGCCCAAATATGGCATTTTTCCCCTTTAAACTCAATATTGACCCAAAGGTCCAAATATTACCAACAACATCAATAATCTCTTTTTAAGACCCCAAATATATATATATGAGTCAAAAAGACAAAACCCTTCTTTTTCAATATAATACATTACAAATCCTGACCTTCCAAACCAAACCATTTATACAAAAGCTCTACATTTAGGTTAAAGATCATAAAGATGAATAGGAATCCCTACCTTAAGAGATGAAACCCAAAAGAAATGATGAAGAACTCGAAAATGCTCCAAATCCCAAGATTATCATATCAAAATGTAGCCCTCAACGATCAACACACTTTTTACGAAGGCCCAAGGGTAGAAAATCACTCCAGTAGATCAATCCTAAGAGAGAAGGAAGAAAGTAGTGAGAGAAACTATCAAAAATGGCTTTTCGAAAAAGTAAGAGAGAGAGTGAAAGTTAAAAAGTGATCTAAAAAGGCCCAGCTGATATCTGATATATGTATGACCCGCTCGAGCGGAAAATAGGACGCTCGAGCGTCAGACACAAAAACTGGACCCGCTCGAGCGTAAAGATTCCCGCTCGAGCGCCAAGACACAACTGCAAAACACACCCGCTCAAGCGCAAAGGGAAGGCCGCTTGAGCGTAGATTCCCCCCTTCCAGAACTTTTACAGACAATGAACTACGCGCTCGAGCGCCAAGACACCCGCTCGAGCGCTACCCGCTCGAGCGTGAAAAACACACCTGCAGAAGTTTTGCAGACGCATGAAATGCTGAGAGTGTGAAAACCCTGCTCGAGCGCAATAAGGTCCGCTCGAGCGGACCACCAAAAATCAAACTCCACTCGAGCGCAAAGGGACCCGCTCGAGCATGTCACCAAAAATCTTGGTAACAAGGAATGGGACTAAAGCTCAACCAACCTGTTCGCAACACGCCCAATACATCCTAAAACTCAAACACACGGAATTAAAGGATAACAACAAGATATACAACCACCAACTCCACGGAACCTAAGTCTCGAATACAACAATCAAAGGAAGAGAAACCGGGATCGATATAAGAATGATGGAAAAGAAATGTAGGGAATTGAATTGCCAAACACTAGAACTTCAGGTTTACTTGAATGATCTTCCTGGAAACGATTTCAATACCCTCTTCAAAGGCCTGTCATCTAAGGTTGTTGGTAACAAATGTGAGGAAGTTTCTTGTGATGTGATTGGAGTACCGGGGTCTTTCCATGGCCAACTTTTTCCTCGTAACAGCTTGCATTTAGTTCATTCTTGTTACAGTGTTCATTGGCTTACTCAGGTTTGTACATCCATTTGTTTCAACTAGTAATTAACCTTGTACTTATCAAATTATCCTATGTTAATTCCTATCACAATATGAGCAGGGGAGTTAGATGTTGGTCGCATATTGTGATGGACACATGAATAATTTTCATTGACCATGCCATGCCACTAGAGAAAGATCAATATTTACTCGAACTATATGACAGGTACTATATGTATTTATTTGTATTTGTTGTATGGATACATATAAAAGTTTTTAAAAAATTGTAAAATTATTCCAAATATGTAGACTCAAAAAAATGGGCAATATAAACCTGTGTAAAATGGTCTTTCTCCATGTCTTTCCCAGTGTTTACCGAAAATTTCATAAAGTCTGGAATTTTCATATGATGGGCTTGGTGCATGTGCAACTTAATTAGGATGTGCTTCTTAACCAATGAATGATGGTTCGATCCTACTCTCTTTTTATTAATGTAATTTCATTGTATTGCTTGTATAAGTTGTATTACTTATTTCATATTACCCATTTGCTTTTGATGTGTAATAAGCTTGCACACTAACCATTTCAATGGTTTCTTTGGTGAAATACAAGGCACCAAAAGAACTCACAAGTAGAGAAGGCTTGGCATTAAACAAGGGGAAGATTTACATATCAAAGACAAGCCCTCATGTTGTAAGAGAAGCCTACTTATCTCAATTTCAAGAAGATTTCACAATGTTTCTCAACGCTAGATCCCAAGAGGTGGTTCCAAATGGTTGTATGGTGTTGTTACTTTGTGGTAGGCTATCTTCTGATCCTTCAGACATGGAGAGCTGCTTTACTTGGGACTATTAGCCATGGCCATTGTTGAATTGGTTTCATAGGTAGCTGCAATTTTTAACACTTCTTTACCATTAAATGTCTTCGTTTGATGTTCACAAGCTCTTACATACCTCTAGAACACAATTCTTCTAGGCCTAAAAATGGTAAAACATGCAAACTATAAACCCAAAATTCCCTTAGGTGCCATCCACAAAGGTCTGATTTTGCTTGTTTTATATTTTTTGTGCCAAATCTCTCATTTCTCAAAATTGGTTTCAATCAGTTGTCATTACTCTCAAAATTTGTTACATACATATATAAACTATTCTTTAATTGAGTTAAAATGAAATAGTTATTTGCCAAACCAAACCAAACCAAGCCTTAAGTCTCATCAAATGGGATCGGCTACATGAAATAGTTATTAGCATTTTACAAAAATGAGTATTCTTCATTGCTCTCAAAAAGCATTTCATATATATAAACTACGCTTTAATCAGAGTTAAAATAAAATTATTATGAACATGTTATCACATTGACTCCTATTTTACTCTCTGAAGGTAAAATATTCATAACTCAAAAACGTACTAAGAGTTTGGTGCTCAAACCAGTTAGATTCTTAAAGCTTTCCAACTATTTCGGATCATGAAAAACAGAGTTCAATGTGTCCAAAATTAATAATTTTTTGTTTAATTTTTCTCCCCAACATTTAAAAAATATAAGTCATCTTGATGAGTTCTTTCCTTTAAAATGATAAAATCAATGCTTATCCCATCATTTGTATATATATATACATATTTGGCATATCACTACCCTAAAATTATTTGCTTTATTTATTCCAATCTATTGATTTTCTCTCTTTCCTTCGTGATAATAGGGATTGATAGATGAAGATAAATTAGACACCTTCAATGTACCTAGCTATTTTCCATCACTTGAGGAAGTGAAAGACATAGTGGAGAGGAACAGATCATTCACAATTGATCATATGGCGGGGTTTGAACTTGTTAGCCTACAGATGCAAGAGAATGATAAATGGGTTAGAGGGGAAAAGTTTGCCAAGGTTGCCAGGGCCTTCACAGAGCCTATAATTTCAAATTAGTTTGGACATGAAATCATGGACAAACTATATGACAAGTTTACTCACATTGTAGTTTCAGATTTGGAAGCAAAGATGCCGTAGACCACAAGTATCATTCTAGTGCTTTCCAAGATTGTTGGATATTTTTTTTAAGTGTTGTGAAATAAACTGTCGTCCCCATCACATATATGCTACTAGAGGGTTGTGCCAATGTATTGCACAAGAAGATTTGAGAAGGGTCAAATATAGAAAGCTTTTTGCTCTTGTGTGGAGAGAGAATGTTTTCTTGATTTAAATCTGTGATACCCAAATTGTAATGTTGGGAAGAAATGAGAAGTGGAACATGAAATCTTAATTTCTTTACCTTATGTATGTATGGAATTAGTGGTTGTTTGCTAAAAATAATGTCTCCTCCAATTATTGTAATGTATTAGGATGGTTCTTGCAAAGAATTTTTTGCCCTTTTTAAATCTCAAATTGAAATATTTTATCAATAGTATCAAAGTCATATATAATAGCATTTCATTAATTAATTCATGACAATGGATGCTAAGTGTATTTGTCTATGAGTCTTTTGAAAGAGGAAAAAAAGAAAAAGAAAAGAAACTCATATTTAGATGTGGAGGAAACCACGTGATAAGGATTTCAAAGGTTAGAATTGATATATTTTTAAATGTTGATGGTTTAATTTGAAACAATTATGAGTTTCTTTGTTTCAGTGTCTCTTATGCTTTGCTACCTATTTGGGAACCTCTCCAATGTGGTAGTGTTGCTGGTTGTTCCTTCTTGTTGTTCTGGATTGTATTGATGTATTATTTTTTATATAATATTCCATTGTTCGCTAATACAATCGGTTGCACTTTTTTTTTCCTGATCAAAACAATTTCAAACAATCAAAAAGTTAGTATTTGCTTTGTTATAGAAGTCAAACTTTAGTTTTTTTTTTTTCCTAATAGCAATAATCTTAGCAAAAGATTAATAAAAATGAAATCCTGAATTGGAAGATGTTTAGTTTGATATTTTTTCAAATTAAGAAAATTTAATCACAACAAGCTAGCAATTATATTTTTGAGTAATGCCAAGATATAACTAAATTTTTATATCAAATTGGCATAGAAAATTATGTGTCATTACTGTTTTTAATGTAATAGACCTCGCCTCCACATTCATTCATAGATCATTTTCATGGCCAAACATCATTCAAAGTTCAAATTCCAAATCTTGAATACAACAAGCACAATCTCATTAATTGGAACAAACATGAAATGACCTATCTAGCAACAACAATTGCAAAAAGAGACAAAACACACATGTATGTGGGACCCACCCCTTGTGAGACGATTGTATCCCATTCTGTGTTTAATTTTTGTATTCTTAACATTACTGTTTTGATTAGTATGGGTGCCATTGGTTGCTAGCCCAAGTAGGAAGAAATCTTGTAAACCAATTGTTGATAAGGTCAAGCCTAAAGATCGCTGGATGGAAAAGAAGGCTTTTATCATTTGCTGGTAGGTTGACTTTGATCAAGGCTACGTTATCCAATTTGCCAATGTACTATCTCTCTTTATTTAAAATGCCAGCAGGAATAGCAAAGGAGATTGAAAGAATTCAGGCTGCTTTTCTATGGGGAGGACCAGATTTGAAGAGGAAATTACACTTGGTGAAGTGGAAGGAGGTTACAAAGAGCAAGATGCAAGGAGGGCTGGGGATTCGAAGAATTAGAGATTTTAATGGTTGTCTTTTGATAAAGTGGTGGTGGAGGTTTGCTAATGAAGATGAGGCTTTATGGAAGAAGGTGGTATGTAGTAAATACAATCTAATTGGGGAGTATGGTTTCCAACTTTGAACCAAGGTAAGAGGGCATCAAAATTGTGGAGTGATATTTTAGCTGTTGTAAAGCACAGGCCTATGATGTTCAATTTTTTCATAATCAATGTTCAGATTAGTGTGGGTAATGGGAACAGAGTGAGGTTTTGGCAGGATAAATAGTGAGGTGATGGTTGTTTCAAAGAGAAATTTCCCAGGTTGTGTAGGTTATCCACTAATATAGGAGGTTCTTTAAGGTCTTTTGTTGAAAAGCAAGATAGTACTGGTGGTTGGGAAATTAGCTTCAGGAGGAATTTATTTGTTTGGGAGAAGAAGGAACTCAACAAGCCTAGAGAGGAGTTTTGTCTGGCTCCATCACTAAATAGGAATGAAGAGGATAAACCAGTTTTGTTAGCAGCACAATCAGGCCAGTATATTGTTTCCACCCTTTATAAGTATACAAATTTGAAGGCTGGTGAGCAGTCTACCATTAGTAAACTGGTATGGGTGAATTATCTCCCACCAAAGTCCAATTCTTTGGGTGGCTTCCATGGAAACACAAGGTGAAACCATCTGATTTTCTGCAGAGGATAGGAATTTTGGATGGAAGTGTGTCTTATCAGTGTGCGTTCTACAATAATGAGCTAGAAACAGTTCAACATGTGCTAATCTTATGCCCTTTGGTTTGGAGGGTGTGGATTGATTTGCTACGGTGGTGAGGAATTCAATGGGTGGTTCTTGAATTAGTGGAAAGGTTGTTACAATGGTGGGATGGTAACAGAGTCAAAAAATCTGAGAGGAGAATCTGGATGGCTTTACCTCTGGTTGCCATGTGGTCTTTATGGAAGTATAGAAATGATTGCTTGTTCAACATTATACAACCAATGATGGGGAGCTGAAGGAGGCAATCATTATCAAATTAGCTATTTGGTTGAAGGCTTACTTCAAAGAGTACCAGTATTCTATTTCTAACTTTTTATGTAATTTTTCTCATATTAGAAAATGTTTAGGGGGCTGAAAGCTTACAAATTTTTTGTAAGCTTGGGTGTTTTTGCTGTTTCTGTTGTTCTATTGGAATCTTTCCAACTCGATTCTGGGGGTTTGGGTTAGTGTTGGTGAAGATGGGCTACTGATGTTGTACTTGTTAATGATGCTGGTTCTACTTGGTGAAAAGGAGTATCTACTCTGTGGTGGTTGATCTGTGTGGGCAGTGATCCCTTTTAATTGGTTGTTGTTGCTGATGTTCTTGCTTTGATGTCCATTTTCTGCTGATATGGGTTGCTGCTGGTTTTGTGTGGATAATGATCTTTTAATTGGGCTATTGCAATTGATATTTTGTTGTTGTCCTATTTTATTATTGTGTCTGCTGAAGCTATTATTTTGTTATTGTCCTGTTTTGTTGTGTTTGGTAGTTTTGGGTTATTTGGTATGTATTAGTTTTGGTTAGCTTTTACTTGGTTGAGGTTGATTTGGGTGTTTGTGGTTGGTTCCTCACCAACTCTTGATGGTATGCTAGCATATGATTGGGCGGTCTTATTGGTGCCAACCTAGTTGGGATTGATTTGGCTCGCTATGATGTTTTTGCACTCATCCTTTTTTTTCTTTTATTGTTGAAATAGTTTTCTGTTTCATTAATGAAGTTCATTTTCTTTGCTGATCAAAAAACATTACTGTTTTGATTATTTATTTATTTATTAATTATTTCCTTTTATAATGAAACCTACACAAGATTGTTATCCTATCTACACATTATTGTCATTTTTTTTTTTGTTTAATCTATTTGGATAAAAAGTAAATTTAAACTTTTATTTTTTTTTTGACTTTGTTTTGAACAAATTCTTACAAAATTGCATTGTGGGATAGAAAACTATAATGATTTTGCATCTAAAATTTCTCTAAAACATTAATCCAAATTTCTAGTTCTTTTTTTACTTTTAAATTTTCGTAAATACACATTTTTAAAATTTTAAAATCCTCAAAATAAAAAGTCAAAAAAAAAAAAAGGCTTTTCTAACTCATTTCTAATTTGAAAGTAAAAAACTTTGGAAAGGAAATTTCAATGTAACTTTAGTCTCATATAATCTCACATTTTAAAAACATTTACTTCTAAATTTTTTGTTATATTTTTAAAAACTAAATAATACATGTGGTGCCTAAAAATTTAAAAACTTATTAGGCATCAATATATTACGACACATTTATTAATAAAAAAGGAAATTTAGCTTGACACAGATAAAAAGAAAATTATGTGTTTGTGTGTGTGTGTGTGTGTGTGTGTGTGTGTGTGTGTTTAATGCATATTTTTATGTTGGGAAACACTATAGTGCACACATTCAAATGGTGTGCATCATGTGCACCATACAACTAAAAAAAAAAAGAATGGCATAATTTCAATTTTCTGAGTCATAACTTAAATATATATATATATATATATATATACATATATTATAACTAAACCCAACATGAGTCATAACTAAAGAATTCATGAGCAATAATTAAAATAATGTCATAATTAAAAAAGAAAATTGGTCATAACTAAAGAAGAAAATTGTATAACTAGGGGTGCATATGGTACATCCATTTTAAACGGGTGTTTAATAAAATTTCCCTTTTACGTTATATAAAAAATTACATGTGTCAATTCAATGTTTAAAAATACATTAAATAATTGTTGAGATATAAATATACTTTAATATTGATATAATAGATATTATATATATTTTAAAGCTAAATATATAATTTCTTAATTAAAATTTAAAAAATTTAATAAATATACCAAAATAATATTTGTATATATATTTTCTATTTATGTTATAAAAAAATATTTAAAAATATACTTGCAAATTAAAATTTAAATACATATATTGGCCAAGTAACTTATGGATTGGATATAAACCAATATAATTCTTTAAGGATTAGGCTTGAGCCAGGATTGGAGAGACTGCTGCGCACCATGAGCGGCAGTCACTGTTGTGAGGTTAACGGAGCTTTTTTTTTCCTTCATTTCGACAATTTGAATGGTTCGCTTTTTAGAAAATATTGAGTAGAATATACCTGTAAAAATTTAAGTTAATCGGAGATTGGTATCCTTTTCATCCAGACATATTCATATCTAAAAAATTCAATAGTAAATTTAATTTTAAGTATAAATATGAATACAAACATGTCTTGATCAAAGGGATACTGAAGTTTGATCAACTTGAATTTTTGTGTGCATATTCTACTCAATGTCTTCTAAAAATTACACGGTTAGATCATTGGAATAAAATACGAAAAAGACCCCATTAACTGTGCAACAGTCACTGCTGCGCATAGTGCGCGACAGCCTTCCCAAACTGGCTTGAGCCAAGAGTTGTCATAAAAATTGGCTCAAACTCAGTATTTAGGCTATTTTTAGTATTTAATTCAATACTGAAAATTTCAAAATAATCCATACCCATCACAACTTGAGAAACTATGATATAATGTAAACATAAAGTTCAAATTTATTATTATCAAATATTTTTACTAATTAATCGATAAAGTTTTTAGATTAGTTGTAAGGCTAGGGTAAGAATATGGCTCAAAATTTATGACAACCCGATATTAGATAATTTTTCATACATAAATATAACTAAGGTCTCGTTTGTCAACTATAGATTTTAGCCAAAGGGTCAAAAGTCACTATAAGTTATCATATCACTCTCTTTATTTTTCTGCACATCTTCTCATAAAAAGTCAAAAAATTATTAAAATAGTCTATTTCCAAACATGACCTAACTATTCATTTAATAGTTCTAAACATAAGTGTACATTTTGTTTTTACCCAAGTTCAATTTTTAAAATAAATATGCAAAAATATATAAATATTTTTGTTTTTATTAGAAAAATACTTACAATTTCCAATTTAATACTGTAAAATAGATCAATTGATTCATAACTTGGACATATACCAAGACAATATTTTAATGATTATGTTAGGGTGAAGATGGCAAAATAGTTAAATTGACTAACTTTTAAGTCTCTTTGTAATGTCTAACCTAAATCTACAGGCTAGCCCTAATGTGTAGACGCGCCCTCGGGCCTCATGCTACAGTTCAGACTCAATTGGTGTCATGGTCCTGCATCTAATCTCGCAGAGTACAATGCAAGATCGATGAATCATCAAAGAGTCCAAATCTGGCAAATCGTTTTTGAAAACAGATTTTTTTGAAAGAAGTGTCAAACGTGGACTGCTTTGCCAGATATAGAGTCGCCACCTAAATATTTTATTTTGGGAAATTTAGGAAACCCTGACTCGTTTGCCTAAGGCCACGTGTCCGTCAGCACCAAAGTTTCCTCGGCTCGGGAACTTGGGTACGATTGGGGAAGGTCAGCTATGAGCACCCCCTCTCGCCCGATTCGAAGATCGGCCTCTACTAACCATGATATCCGTTTTTGAAAACGTTATGTGTTCTTATTCCGGTTATTAGCCTAGAATTACTATGTTATGGGCACAACAAACAAGTATAGACCAAATCGCCTAAATTCGAACAAAACATTTCATGCTTGTTTTAAAAATGGTTTGCTACTCGCAAGTAGGCTAAAAATGTAGATTTCGCCACCCTCAAGTGGGCTTTAGAAAAGATGATTTTGCCACTATCTAGTGGGCTTAAAACTTACAGTTTTAATGCGTTATCCCAATTTAGTTAATTCAACCTCCATCCACAGGCATTCAAGCAGTTATATCACATAAGCAGCTAGCCTCATGGTAATCATGCTATTATGGCAACACTCACACGCATGCGGCATGCTAAAGCATAAATGCTTACCGAGTACTCCAAGCCAGAACAGAAGCTAGTTAGTAATCATGTGCATGATCCTAGTTCATGTTAAGATGGCTAATGCTACACATGCAAGATGCAACTATAATAGGCTCGGCTATCCTAAAGATGGCATGTGAAAATACTGCAACTAACAGGTATTCAACTTGGAATTGAAATACAAGTGCAGTTAGTATGATGTACCGAGCCCGGTGCATGTAAGACGAATGAATGGATGCAAACATGCTATCATACTATATGCTAATTGAAGCATGCCCTAGACTAACCATCGAAAGCTAGTAAATAAAAGGGAAGAAAGACGTGGGGTTGGGAGACATACACACACTCACGCACACTTATTACACAATTGCCCTCACTCGGAGGGTCTGAATAAATATTACAGTCTGAATAAATAATACTAAATTAATTATTACAGAATTTTTAATTAATTAACAAATTAAATACAGAAAGAAGGTGGCCACAGCCCCGCCTTGGGATGCGTGAATGATGCATGCTTGACTCGTCTCGCCCGGAAACTCGCTGCCATAACACCGTTGCCTTGCCTCCGTTTACACTGCCTTGCCCCTCTAAAAATTCTGAAAGTCCCCAGAACTGCTCCTTGAGCATTGTGGAATGTTACCGGCCAAAAGAATATACTACCGGCAATGGGAATACTCTCATCGGCTAAATATTGTGCTCTCGGCCAAACATTCTTTGTCGTTCGGCACTCAACACTGCCGGCCGGCCAAATATTCCTGTTGAAACCTGCAGTTAACAGCAGTAGAGGGCAAGCAGTGCATGACATGGAATTTTCAAGCAAATGTATGCATGGACACACTCCCTATCATGTTATGGACTCAAGGGAGCGTGGCCCTCGACCCTCAGGGCATCAATTGCGCATTTCGATGCATGATGGCCCAAAAGGCCGAGTATGCAATTTCAATGTAAAATGAAATGCACACAAAACATACAAAGGGGCCCCAACCTCCATAATGTTTGATCAAGAGGGATGGGATGCAAACATGCAAGCAAGACTAATGCAACATGAGCATGTCATATTATGCAAACCGTGAACTATTCAACAAGCATGCAACAATGTCATGTGACCAAGGATGCCCCAAAACAGTCCCTAAGCATGCCATAACAATGCCAAAACCATGCTTAAACACAAGCAATACATGCTAGAATGAAAGGGTAAAATGTCAAGCAAAGTAGGCCAATAAGCATGATTTACACTACAAGTATTAGAAGCATGCAAGGGGTGACCAAACAAAGCAAAAACAGAGTCAAGATAGGTCTAAAAAGTCACAAAAATATGCTCAAACAAGGGCTCAAGAAGATGGAAACAAATGCTCATTTGGTGAGCCATTAACACAAACCGACAAAAGCAAGGGAGGGGGTACAACCCCCACCCATTTGGGACCTCAAAACCCCATCCCCACCACTGAAATTCCTCTAGAATTCAGTGGTTAAAAGGCCAAGAAAAGACCAGCTTGGAGGTCAACAAAAGTGGCCCAAAACAAGGCAAAACAAAGCTCAAAAGGGGGTAGATCACCCCCAACACCAAAATGACCTCAAACAAACATGTTAGGGACTTAAAGACAAGCCTTTTTTTAGTTTAGAGGTAAGTATAAAACAGCATGAAAATATGGCAAAACAAGCTATGAAAAACAAGGCTTAAAAGAGGTAAAAAGCTCACCCTTGAAGCACAACAGCAAATCAGCAATTTTTGGACCAAAAAAAGGCTTCAAATCACCCCAAAAATCACCTCCAAGGACCTCAGCTCAATAAAGGGAGTAGAGAACTAGGTGTTTGTGTACAAAAGTGCAAAGAAAATGCATTTTTGAGCACAAACAAGCCCTAAACCTTAGAGAGAGAGGCAAAAAATGTAGAGAGAGAGATTTTTTTTTGCTCAAAGTTATATCTCCTCCTCTTTCTTTCTTTTGTTTTTCTTTTTTCTTCTTTTTGAGAGAGCTTGATTGATATAGATATATATCAATCTGCAGCTCCTCAGAACACCCACATCCAGGTATGGGCTGGGGTATGGCCTAGAACGACAGCTGTGCCAGCTGTCTACAGAGATATCTGTTGAAAACCGCACTTGGCCGACCGGCAGTCAAACTGGCAAGCCGGCCATCACATTTGGCCGATTGAAAAGCAAGGTGGCCGGTGGGCAGGAGGCTTGGTCGACAGGCCATCCCCTTCCCTCAGGAACACATCCACAAGCTCTTGGTGCAAAACCAGACACAAAACAGTCGAGGTGAGAGATCCCGAGGCAAGGCGCGTAGCCGAGGCCTTCGGGAACTCAAGACGAACACAAACAAGGATGATCACTGAGTGTTCAAACGGTGACGTCCAAGTCTTGAGGACGGTCAAAAATGGGGTGTCTACAGTTGCCCCTCTTTGACAGAACTCGAAAGTCATAACAATGACGGGAGTGAATGTCAAAGCCCAAGGACGACCCATTTTTGACAAGGCCGAAGACTTAGACAAGCATGCAAGACAACAAAGGTATGCACCCGTAGGCTGGGGCAAAATGCAAAAGACAATGCAAGGAGCCAAACATAACTTATGATCATGCAAAGAAAGCTGTAACGAAGTATAACATGCGACAGTTTTAAGCTAGCACACACCAAACTACACTACAATGCAGAAAGGATGTAAGAGAATTATGCAATTCTCGATACGTCTCACTCAGAGAATACAGTACCTGTCCGGTTCGTCTGGTTGCACCAGCCTCAAATGAACCGTACATACAATATCATGCCTGTAAAGAAAGCAAACTTAACAGGTACAATATTGTTTGCAACATGCCTAATAATGCAATCAAAAGTGCGTGGCAACGCAAGTCGAGTGGGGCGCATAACAATGTTGTAAAGGCACAAACACATGTAAGTAAAGAACACGTGACAACGTGCACAATGTGTATGAAGAAATTTGAACACATGTAAGTAAAGCATGTGTGTCTACGCAAGCAGTGTGTATAAAAAGGAACTTGAACACATGTAAGTAAAACATGCGTGTCTATGCAAGCAATGTGTATAAAAAGGAACTTGAACACATGTAAGTAAAGCATGCAGTCTACGCAAGCAATGCGTATAAAAAGGAACTTGAACACATGTAAGTAAAGCATGCGGTCTACGCAAGCAATGTGTATAAAAAGGAACTTGAACACATGTAAGTAAAGCATGCGGTCTACGCAAGCAATGTGTATAAAAAGGAACTTGAACACATGTAAGTAAAGCATGCGGTCTACGAAAGCAATGTGTATAAAAAGGAACTTGAACACATGTAAGTAAAGCATGCGGTCTACGCAAGCAATGTATATAGAAAGGAACTTGAACACATGTAAGTAAAGCATGCGGTCTACGCAAGCAATGTGTATAAAAAGGAACTTGAAATATGGTAAAGGTAAGCTATCCAAGATGTCGAAATACAAAGTGCTGCAATACATTATAATTGAAGTGATTTGTGGAGTTCACAAGATACACAAAGGATACGGGAGGGGATGCTCCTCGCACGCACGGAGCATTACTCATAGCAGACACAATTTGAGGTCAACTCGGAGGCCTACGGACGTTTCAAAGGTGCACTTCCTTGCACTGCCTTGAGAAACTTGAGGTGCCACACCAAACAATGGATCCCAACAAAGGCGCGAGAGATGTATTGACCTCAAGGGATGGGATACCGGTATCAACTCTGATACTTTGCTGCCCTACTCTCTTTTTGCTTTACTTTCCTTTTTACTAGTAGTTAAGCACATTGCACTGCCTCAAGCAGGGTTTGTTATCATTTTTTCAAAACTGTGTATTTTCGCAAAACACATGATGGAAATGAAACTGCTATTTTTGTTCAACAGGGTGTTACATTTGTGCTTTCTATGCATCGCATCGCATGGGATCACATAATAATGTGAATGAAATTCGTTTGAAAATAGAGTGTTCGCATCGTAATAATCAGGTAGCGAACCCATTTACAACTCGATAAGCAAAACAGAGAGACACGATACAACCAAACAAGTGCGAGTACAACCCGATAAGCAAATCAAAGACCTAAAGGGAGTGAAACATAACTCAATAAGCAAATATACGACAACTCGATGAGCAAATAGGCATGACTCCGCAAGAATCGATCACCGGAGGGCATTGGAGGTGGTAGAATTCCCCAATCCTCAGCATAAACAATTCATAGAACAAGGAGGAAGACCACCGGCCAGGGGTAGAGGCCATCGGCCATGATAACTTGTCACCGTCCAAAAGTAGTGGCCGGTCGGCACTACATTTGGCCGGCCGGCCATAAATTTCTGGGACCACCAGAACTTTGACTCTGTCCTCCACTCACACCTTATCTCCTACAAAAGGCCTTAGCTTCGTAGTTCTACTCAATTCAACACTGATTTGCTCGAAATGGAGGGATTTCTTGCCCAGAATCTCTCGTCCTGGATTAACAACTTGGATGGCTCGAAAAAGCTGAATTTCTGGGGTTTCGGCATAAACGCACTATTCACTCTGGGTCGTACCCCGTTACACCTCCCGTTTCTCCATGCGGCGACAAGGTTTTGGAATTTGGTGACACATGTGTTTAGCTTTAGTGGGCAAGAAGTGTGTCCTACCTTTGAAGATTTTTGAGTTTTACTAGAATCTTAGCATGACGAGGAGATGTTACACCTCCCGTTTCTCCATGCGGCAGCAAGGTTTTGGAATCCGGTGACACATGTCTTTAGCTTTAGCGGGCAAGAAGTGTGTCCTACCTTTGAAGATTTCCGAGTTTTACTAGAATCTGAGCGTGACGAGGAGATCCTGCCCCATCTTAATTTTGGCCATGCCTAAACCTTAGGGCGAATGTGTGGACTCACTATGCGTGACGCTCGGTCTCTGATTTATGACGGAATGTTGGCCATTCCCAGTTTGATCTATCGGTTTTCCGATGCCAGCGATCGCAACGACCATCATTGGCAAGGCTTCCGGCGACACGCCCTCTATTTGTGCATGCTATCTCATTTTCTGTTTGTCTCAAGCTCCGTTCGATTGATCGAGGTTACCCAGGGCTTGAAAGAGGGCAAGAGTTGCGTTGTCATGACTCTGGCTGAGACGTTGATGGGGTTAGACGCCTTTTATCGTCGAGAGACGACCAGATTTGCGGGGAGTCCATTATTGCTGCAGGTAAAGTTTCCCACCCAATCTCACATGTGTACTACTCACGTCGTTCGGCCCTCAAACTCATTTTCTCACAAAACCCTTTTCTCACTTTTTCTCTCATCGTACATCTCTCTATTCTTTATTCTCTCATTTTTCATCCCTTCCCAGGTGTGGTTGATGGACAAGTTGCAGGTTGTGGACTCTTGCCCAGCATACTCAGCTCGCGGTTACTTCTTCAGGCAACGTTTGGTCGACGCCCTTGATGAGGGTTGGTGGTTCGACTGGATGTGCAATTTATCTGCCGACGTCATTGCTCGGCGGTGCCCTTGGCTCAATCTACCGGCAATGGGCTACAGCATGTCCCGACAGATTGGGATTTAGTTGATTGGCTTTACTCACTGTGTGTTCTATTTCCCATTTCGGTTCCGACGCCAGTTCGGCCATGACCAGATTTCCCCCGCAGTGGGGATAGAATATCCTGCTGCCTTTCCGTTTCGAGGTGCGCAGCTTGTTCGGCAGGCCACAGCGTAGAGGACAAGACAACTCCTAGTCCCCGCTCCTACTTTCAGTTGTACTTTGTCTGATGAGTGCATAGATTGGCTTAATGAGGAGGCACAGATCGGGCCCAGCTTGGCACTGGGGGCTTCGACCAGCTCTAGGAGGGGGCGCAGGAACACCTAACTTGACTATGCCCCGGATTTATTACTTTATTAGTACTTTCAAGTTTTCCTTATGAATGTAATAAAAAAAGCAACTTCAATTTGTATGCAAGAGCAGGAGGACTCTGTACTGAAATCAATGAACTTGAAGGTTGTGGTATTGAAAATTTTCCGTTTTGGTCCAGAGATGGTCTTAGTTGTAAAATGATTAATTTGAACAAAGTCAACTTTTATGAAAACTTTTCAAAAATATTTTCGATATGGATCAGAATTGGACACGACTGGGATCTGTCACTGAGATGCACAAATCCCGAATCCTAGCAACTGGAAAGTTGACCCTAGTCTGCCAAGCACTGCACCGGAGATCATAACTGAGCTCTTTGATGCTGAATAGACAAAGATGGCCCAAGACGATCAAATGGACAAAGTTGATCGAGGAAAAGTTTATGGCTGAACTTCAGGACGAAGCTGCCTACGTATCCCAAAGATGGGAATCAAGCCTTACGTAGTTCAGGCTTGGGTTCACTCGAGTATTTTCGCTCTCCTTTTACGCTCTAACTTTTGCCAAGGCCGCCCTTTGCGGGTTTTCAACCTTGCAAGCTCAGTTTTTATATTTTCTAATTTTCCGTGCTCTAACTTTTGCCTAGGTCGCCCTTTCGGGTTTTCGGCCTAGCGAGCCTCTCAGGGGTAATATTTCTTCAATTTGTCCATGTTGATCGGTTGGGAGAACTCTAGGCCATCTAGGTCCATCAGAACGACAGCTCCACCCGACCAAATAGACTTAATGATGTAGGGACCAGTCCAATTGGGTCTGAACTTGCCCCTTGGGTCATGGATGGGAGCTCGATTATCCTTGAGTACCAAATCTCCTTCTTTCAAATTCCTGGACTTAACCTTCTTGTTGAAAGCCCGGGCAATTCTGCGCTGATAACCTTCAACATGGTACAATGCTTTCAGTCTTCTCTCATCAAAGAGCATGAGTTCCTCGAATCTGCTCTGCTGCCAATCTGCTTCGGCTATTTGACACTCAGCCAATACTCGCAATGACGGAACCTCAATTTTGATAGGTAGAACGGCCTCCATCCCATAGACTAATGAATACTGAGTCGCCCCAGTAGAAGTTCTAATTGAAGTCCGGTAGCCCCACAGAGCAAACGGCAACTTATCTGGCTAGTCCCGGTAGGTTTCCACCATCTTCTGCAGTATGTGCTTGATGTTCTTGTTGGCGGCCTCAATTGCTCCGTTGGTCTGCGGCCGATATATGGACGACTTATGAAAAGCCACATTGTATTTCTTTAACAAATCAATCACCTCCTTCTTGAAATGGGAACCATTGTCTGAAATAATCTCGTTTGGGACCCT
Organism: Camellia sinensis; assembly: GCF_055761805.1. Lineage (NCBI taxonomy): Eukaryota > Viridiplantae > Streptophyta > Magnoliopsida > Ericales > Theaceae > Camellia > Camellia sinensis. The sequence continues at coordinate 37,712,318 of NC_138961.1, read as the reverse complement.
ATAGCGGCAAATGATGTTGTTTCTGATGAATTTCGCAACATGTGAAGCCTTTAACACCGCATAAGACTGGGCCTCGACCCACTTCGTAAAGTAATCTATCGCGACCAGGATGAACTCATGCCCATTCGACCCTTTCGGAGTAACAGCCCCGATCACATCGATTTCCCAAACTGAAAATGGCCATGGCGAAGTCATATTGTACAGCTTCGACGGCGGAATGTTCATGTGATTTGCATGGATCTGGCATTTGTGGCATCGCCGAACAAAGCCAATACAATCCTCCTCCATGGTAGACCAGTAGTAACCCTGTCTGAGGATCTTCCGCGCTAGCATTACCCTATTCATATGTGCCCCACATTCTCCTCCGTGGATGGCCTCCATCAAGCGCTTTGATTCCTCAGCTTCTACACATAGCTTATGCATTCCCAGATGACCTCTTTTATACAGCTTACCCCCGCAGATGATGAACTGAACGGCCATTCTTTTGATTGCCCTTTTATCCTTGGCGTTTGCCTTCGGTGGATACATTTCCTTCTCCAAGAAGTTCCAGATGTCGTAATACCAGGGGTTTTCATTGTGAACCTCATCTATGGCGGCGATCGACTCGTAGGTTGGCGCAAATTTCTGGTCAATGATGACTGGACGTATCCGGACTCCGGACGGGATGTCTATCATAGAAGATAGAGTTGCTAAAGAATCTGCGAACCTGTTGTTCTCTCTTAGTAGATGAGCAAAATTTAGCTTCTCAAACCGAGGAATTAACAAGTCCAAGGTCCGGTGATACATCATCATCTTTTCTACTTTGACTTTCCAGTCTCCTTTTGCTTGAGACACAACAAGGTTCGAGTCCCCGATGACGTCCAACCGTCTTGCCCCTGGTTCCAGGACTGCTTCTACACTGGCAATGCATGCCTCATATTCTGCTTCGTTGTTCGAGACTTTGAATCAGAGTTTGAATGCTAGAGGAATATAGGAATTGTCGGGTGCTATCAGTAACACCCCTATTCCATACCCGTACTGGTTTGACGTTCCGTCAAAGTACATCGTCCAAGTTTCATCGTTGATATGCAAAATGGCCTCATCTGGGAATAAGAACTCAACTGCTTCGCCCCCTTCAACTGGATGGTCAGCTAAGAATTCTGCTACCGCTCTTCCTTTGACTGACTTGCGCGTCACATATTTGAGATCGAATTCGGAAAGCAACAGCAACCAACGAGCTAGCCTACCCGTAAGTGCTGGTTTCTCAACAAGATATTTGATGGGATCGAGTCGTGAAACCAACATTATGGAGTGAGCTAACAGGTAGTGCCGCAGCTTCCTGGTAGCCCATACCAAAGCTAAGCAAGCCTTCTCCAACGGTTTGTAGCGAGTCTCATACTCTAGCATCTTCTTGCTCAGATAGTAGATGGCTCTCTCCACTTTTTCCTCTGATTTTTGCGCGAGCATGCAACCCATTGTGGTCTCGGTTACCGAAAGATGCAATATCAACGGTCTCCCCGGCTCTGGTGGTGACAACACGGGCAGGTTCTGTAAGTATTCCTTGATCTGTTCAAAAGCAGCTTGGCATCAGCCGTCCCATTGGAATTTCTTTCCTTTCTTCAGGAGACCAAAAAGTGGTTCATAAGTCAAGGTTAATTTTCAGATAAACCGTCTTATGAATTGCACTTTACCCAGAAAAGCCTCGCACCTCCTTTTTAGTCCTTGGTGGTGGCATTTCTAGGATGGCCTTGATTTTGGAAGCGTCGACTTCGATACCTCTCTGTGTAATAAGAAACCACAGCATTTTCCCTGCTGTAACACCAAACGTACACTTCTGAGGATTCAAACGCAACCGGAATTCTCTGATCCTTGGAAAGAATTTTTGCAAGGCGGTGTAGTGGCCCTTTCTTTCTTTGGACTTGACAATCATGTCGTCCACGTACACCTCAACCTCTTTGTGGATCATGTCATGCAATATTGTGGTCGCGGCCCGTTGATATGTAGCTCCAGCATTCTTCAACCCAAACGGCATCACTCTGTAGCAGTATGTCCCCTACGGGGTGGTGAAAGCAGTCTTTTCTCGATCTTCAGGTGCCATCACTATCTGATTGTAACCTGAGAAGCCATCCATAAACGAAAGCAAATCATGCCCTGCCATGAAATCCAACAACTCATCAATATGTGGCAAGGGGAAGTCGTCCTTTGGACTAGCTCTGTTCAAATCCCTGAAATCCACGCATACTCGGATTCTGCCATCTTTCTTTGGCACTGGAACAATGTTGGCCAACCAAGTCGGATATTCGGATACTAGCAGGAAGCCTGCATCGATTTGCTTGGTGACCTCTTCCTTAATCTTGATGGCCCAGTCTGGACGAATCCTTCTGAGTTTCTGTTTGACAGGTCGGGCCTCGGGGTCAAAAGGGATCCGGTGCTGTACAATCTCAGGATCGATTCCACGCATGTCTTTGTAGGACCACGCGAAAACATCTTTGAAATCTTTTAATAAAGCGACTAAGTGCTCGCGTTCCTCCAAAGACAACGTGGACTCGATCTGGACCAGCCGCGGGTCCTTCTCAGTACCAATATTCACAGTAGTGATTTCATCAACTAAAGGTTTAACAAATCTTTCCTGCTCTTGATCAATTAATCATTGCAAAATCGGAGGAATTTCTCCCTCGTCGTTTTCTTCAAAATTTTGAAAGTCCTGATTTAAGAAATATATCAAAGGCACAGAAAAGTACTCGGAAACCACATCCACATTATTCTCATTAAGTACTTCCAAACCGTCCGATTCTTCTGTTACAACATACTCAAAGGAGAAAGAAAAAGACAACCTGGACAGGACTGTGGCATCCGGTTTATCACCCCCAAGAATACCGAACTCAGACTCAGTCGAGCTAGAACTTGATTCTGACTCACAAGACTCAGTGGAATTAGATTCTGGCTCACTACCTGACCCGGCGCTGTTCGACAAAAATCCCTCTTCGTATTGCCAAACGAGAGAGGGTGCGATGGATGCATCCAAAATAGTTGATGGTAGGCCCACAGCCGTTTCATTCCCGATCATGGACATCGAGAAGTTATCCCCCAAGCACTTCTGTTCGATCGGAGGATCTGAGAGTAGACATGTCACTGCTACCCCCATTTCAAGTTCGGTGTCCTCAGACTCCATTTCCCCACTATGCTCAGCCTCGACTGTCGGGTCTGTCTCCTCTTTGGCAACATCGTCCCCAGATAATTGTAGGTCAAAGAAAATCTCGAACCCCGATACGCGCTTTCTCTTCACGTTCAGCCACGGCTTTGGAAAACCACAGAATGGACAATCTTCCCCCTCCTGGACGAAACGTCCGTTTAGGGTACCCTGGATGGGCCGGTGCATCAACTCAAAAGACTTCCCCATCTGTTTCGCTCTGGCTTTTCCAGCCATTTCCTTTCCTTTCCTTACCCAATCCTCCTTGGTGGGCAGATAACCCAAGCTAAAGGTATGAGGGTTATGTAGCACTTCGGCCAATGCTGCGACGCCCTTCTGGTCGCTCCTTCCTAACCCCATCCCGGGGATGTGTTGGAGTTTGTTCATGAGGTATACCGCTTGAGCACTGAGATATATCCCCTCGTTAGCAGCCATGATGTTTTGTACAACCCGAGCCTCAGCAAGGGTGAAACCTGATATAAACACGTCCTCCATGCGGTGCTCAATTTCTAAGACTGGTGTAGATACCTCTGGAGGTGGGTGGATCGATGAATTTCCAAAAAACAATGGCTACTCCCTTTTCATAGGGGTATTTCACCATCTGATGCAGAGTGGATGAGACGACCTTCACTCGATGTAGCCACGGCCTCCCCAAAAGCAGGTTGAAAGTTACCGAAACTTCTAAGACATGGAAATCTATCTCATGCTGTCCTGGCCCAACTTTAGTCTGAATTTTCACCGTCCCCATGACCTCTCTACTTGTGTTATCGTATGCCCGAATTACTTTGGCTGTTGGTAATAAGTCCGCAGTTTTCAAGCCGATCGCATACGCTGTCCTTGCCGAGAAGACGTTGATGACGGATCCGGTATCAACAAGAACCACCGGTATCCATTTATTCTTACACTCCACAGAGATGTAGAGTGGTTTGTTATGGTTTGCCCCCTCAGGTGGCAGTTCCTTGTCGGAGAAAGTCAGCGTCAGGGTAGCCCCTCCTGGAAAAACTAATCCTACTAGCTGTTCTGGCGTAGTTTCTATCAAAAGCTTTGCCTTGTCCATGGCTGATAGGACAGCCTGTCTGTGCACTCGTGATGCCATAAGCAGTCCCCAGATGAAGATGTCTGCTTGTATTTTTTTTAACTGTTTGAGCACAGCCTCCTCTTCAAGTTGTTTTCCTTTCTGCTTCTCTGTCTCCTTATCTTTCCCAGACGCCTCTGGCTGATCTAGATGTGGGGGCTTGAAATACTGCCCACTCCTAGTCATATGATCGACTTCGCCGATGTACCAGGTATCATCTGGTTGGTTATTCCCCCAATCCTCATCCGTGTGGGCAAGACATAAATCCTCATATTCCCACCACATTCCATCAGCAGTCGACAGACACCTGTCCGGCTCTGGTATGACTGTTCTTGTACTCGCAATACCTTCCATCCCTATGCTCGCAGCATTCTCCGTTCCTGTGCACATAGCAGTTTCAGTCCCTACATGGGCGCTTGCCTTTCTGATTCTCGCGGGATCTTCAAATCTTTCCTGTTCCGATCGTATCAACACAGCTGGCTGCTCAATAATTCCTGTATTCAGAATGCTCTAATCCCGGGCAAAATTCTTGACATTGGCGTTCTCCGGCGATGTATTCTATTCTCCGACTCTCTCGACTGTCACCGACATTCGTGCCCCTGCCGGACCCTGTCCTGGTTGGAACTCTTTCACCACATCCGGTTGATCATCCAACCACCCAGTAGCCTCTGCTGCTTCCTTATAATCAAACTAGTTGACTGCTGCGCCCCCTGGATCTTGGTCACTGTAAAACTGGTGATTGGCAAGGTCCTCTTCCACAGCCCTTAAATCATCTGTTCCCTGTCCCAGACTATCCCCTTGGATCACACATAGTTCTCCCTCTGTTGGCAATTCCACATCTGGCCCATCCTGGCCTATTGATGAAATGTAGTCAACCGGACTATATGTCTTCTCAACACGACTCCTAGATTCTACAGACTCTGACTCAACAACCTTCTTCTCCTTTGGGATCTCCTCTCTCCTGTTCTCGATAGTCACCACCATTGGCTTAGGTCAGGTCATGGAGATTTCCATCATGCACAAGTTGGTGCAGTCGGGAAGGAATACCTCCGGCTTAGGCAGGTGAGAAGGAGTGATATAGATGCTAGGATCGTAAGGCACGACCCCAGTTTGGATGAAGTTGATCCTTTTAGGCGGTGGAGCTTGGTTATGTATGGGGAGAGGGTTTGTTGTAACATTGGGTTTCTCGGAAGGCAGAATCACCCGTTATCGATGAGATCTTGAATCTCATGACGTAATCGGAAGCACAGATCGGTGTCATGACCGTGCTGTTGGTGAAATACGCAATATTTGGCTGGGTTGTGGGTAGGCGGAAGTCTTTCTGGTAAGGGCCACGATTCTAGGGGCTTCAAATGCCCTTTTCTAATTAAAACCACCAGAGCTTTGGATAGGGGCATATACAGTGGAGCGAAGGTTCTTGTGTTTTTGGGTGGGTATTTGGCTGTTTGGGTATGGCTTCCGGACGCGCCGGAGAATGGTGCAGCTGCCATGGTTCTTGGAGGGGGGTTGGTGGTGACCATGCTTACTTCGGAGGCTCTTGTAGTTGTAGTACCGCTCGGGCCTGAATTAGTGTTGCGGTTGAAAGTTCTTCGAGGTTGCTCCCGGTCATTATCAATTAAGCCTTGCTTTAAGGAATCCTCAATCTGCACCCCCATTTCATGTAGATCAGAAAAGGTAGGAAAGGGGAGTACAATCATCTTTTGCATCAACTTCGGCTAAAGATTGTGCAGAATCATCCGAATCTGGTCTTTGTCTGTAGGCCTTAAGGTCATCATCGAAGCCTTGGCCCTCCATCTGGTCACGAATTCTGAGAAACTCTCTTTAGGCTCTTGCCTTGTTGTCTCGAGATCACGGGTTGTAATCTCGATTTGTGTATTGTATGAGTATTGCGTAATGAAGGCCTCGGCCATCTCGTCCCAGTTTCTCTTGACATCATCTTCTAATTTGGCATACCATATGGCCGCCACACCCGACAGGGTTCGGCCGAACAGAGACAACTTCTGAAGTCTGCTGAGCGCATTGGCCTTACGATGTCTGAAAACAGTCTCAGGTGCACCATGGGGTCCCCGAACCCATCAAATCGATCAATGTGCGGCATTTTGAATCTGTCAGGCAGCGTCACAGCTGCGTCGGTATATCCATCTTCGATGTTAGGGATGGTCTTGACTCCTTGGGATCTCTTGAACAGCTTTTCAAGCTTGCTCAACTTTAACGCTGTGGGGTCTATCTCGAACTCAAAGGGAGAGTCCGGTAGGTTGGTAGGTGTTTTGGATAACTGGGGTTGGATTTGGGGTAGGATCGGGGGTAGAGGTGGTCCCGTGGGAATGTCCGTATCATTCTGAACATTAGCTGTCTCCCCGGGGGTTGGAATTCTTGGCGGGGGAGGAGCTTGCTGCAAAGCAGATGCTCCGGTTTGCTGCTATAACCTTACGATTAACTCTGCTTGTTCATTCATAACCGTGGCCTGCTGCTTGGCGAACTCTGCCTGCTGGACAGCATCCTGCTGCATTATTTTCATACTCTCTTGGAGCTGGCGCACCATCTCCTCTAAATTGGCCATACTGTTCTACTCTGGCTGAATTATTGGTATATGTTCCCTTTCTATGGGAGAAGCAGAATCCGGATCCCTACTGTACACAGGTGGGGTAGACAAAGCCCTCTGTACTGACTGTTGAATTGATGCCCTTTGCCTAGCTGTCCTCCGTCTAGTAACCAGGGGTAGAGAGTGGTACACTGGTTGTCCGTCTACCAGATCCTCAGATCGATGGAGTCGACGACCTCTAATCCAGAGTGCTTGGGGAATATCTATTGGGTCAGAAGCAATTGTGTTCGACTACCTAGTAAAAAGATAAATAAAGCATATAAATAAACAGACAATTGGACAGCGTAACAATGTAAAATAAACACAACACACAGTTGGGTATCACAACAAACTGCCAACAAGCTGAATGTACTGTTCCTTAATCACTGATCACTGTTTTCAAATTGTTGCCCCTAAGTCTGAATCTGATACCCGTAGATGACTGATTCCTAAAAACACTGATGCCTGTAGGCCTGACACTCAGACTTGCGAACTGATATGTGTGTTCGCTGCATAGATACAGTCTAAAAACACGTAACAAGTAAAAGAGAGCCAAAACACCCCTAAGTTGGGGTAGGGTTTCCCTGTCCTATTTTTGTTAAGAGCTAGGGTTTCACTATGCACGCAGCAGTTTTCAAACAACCTAACATCGGGTAAGAAACCTGTCCTAGTTTGGAATAGTCACTATGGATTTTGATATGCACTAGGTCGAATTGTCGAAAAGGGTGCCCCGCTAAAACTGGGGTTTGTGTTCCCATACTGTCAGAGCCCACAACCGGTCAGCCTTATGGCATGCTTTGACAAAGTCAAGCCTCTGGCAAACCGTTCAGGAATGACAGATGGCAAACAAGGTGTCCTAGGCGCACCAATGCACATGCAATGCAAAGAGACACATAAATGAAATCAAAACAGGATATCACGAGTTCGAGTCAAGCTCTCTAAATCCCTAGCAGAGTCGCCAGAAACTGTAGACGCACCCTCGGACCTCAAGCTACAGTTCGGACTCAATTGGTGTCATGGTCTTGTATCTAATCTCGCAGAGTGCAATGCAAGACCGATGAATCATCAAAGAGTCCAAATCTGGCAAATCATTTTTGAAAACAGATTTTTTTGAAAGAAGTGCCAAACATGGACTGCTTTGCTAGATACAGAGTCACCACCTAAATATTTTATTTTGGAAAATTTAGGAAACCCTGACTCGTTTTCCTAAGGCCACGTGTCCGTCATCACCAAAGTTGCCTTGGCTCGGGAACTTGGGTAAGATTGGGAAGGTTAGTTATGAGCACCCCCTCTTGCCCGATTCGAAGATCGGCCTCTACTAACCATGATATCCGTTTTTGAAAATGTTATGTGTTTTTATTCCAGTTATTAGCCTAGAATTACTATATTATGCGCACAGCAAACAAGTATAGACCAAATCGCCTAAATTGGAACAAAACATTTTATGCTTGTTTTGAAAATGGTTTGCTACTCGCAAGTAGGCTAAAAATGTAGATTTCACCACCCTCAAGTGGCCTTTAGAAAAGATGATTTTGCCACTATCTAGTGGGCTTAAAACTCACAGTTTTAATGCATTATCCCAATTTAGTTAATTCAACCTCCATCCACGGGCATTCAAGCAGTTATATCACATAAGCAGCTAGCCTCATGGTAATCATGCTATTATGGCAACACTCACACGCATGCGGTATGCTAAAGCATAAATGCTTACCGAGTACTCCAAGCCAGAACAGAAGCTAGTTAGTAATCATGTGCATGATCCTAGTTCATGTTAAGATGGCTAATGCAACACATGCAAGATGCAATTACAATAGGCTCGGCCATCCTAAAGATGGCATGTGAAAATGCTGCAACTAACAGGTATTCAACTTGGAATTGAAATACAAGTGTAGTTAGTATGATGTACCGAGCCCGGTGCATGTAAGACGAATGAATGGATGCAAACATGCTATCATACTATATGCTAATTGAAGCATGCCCTAGACTAACCATCGAAAGCTAGTAAATAAAAGCGAAGAAAGACGTGGGGGGTTAGGAGACATACACATACTCGCGCACACTTATTACACAATTGCCTTCACTCAGAGGGTCTGAATAAATATTACAGTCCGAATAAATAATACTAAATTAATTATTACAGAATTTCTAATTAATTAACAAATTAAATGCAGAAAGAAGGTAGCCACAGCCCGTCTCGGGATGCGTGAATGATGCATGCTTGACTCGTCTCGCCTGGAAACTCGCTGCCATAGCCCTGTTGCCTCTGTTTACACTGCCTTGCCCCTCTAAAAATTCTGAAAGTCCCCAGAACTGCTCCTTGAGCGTTGTGGAGTGTTACCGGCCAAAAGAATATACTACCGGCCATGGGAATACTCTCATCGGCTAAATATTGTGCTCTCGGCCAAACATTCTTTGCCGATCGGCACTCAACACTGCTGGCCGGCCAAATATTCCTGTTGAAACCTGCAGTTGATAGCAGCAGAGGGCAAGCAGTGTATGGCATGAAATTTTCAAGCAAATGTTTGCATGGACACACTCCTTATCATGTTATGGACTCAAGGGAGCGTGGCCCTCGACCCTCGGGGCATCAATTGCGCATTTCGATGCATGATGGCCCAAAAGGCCGAGTATGCAATTTCAATGTAAAATGAAATGCACACAAAACATACAAAGGGGGCCCCAACCTCCATCATGCTTGATCAAGAGGGATGGGATGCAAACATGCAAGCAAGACTAATGCCACATGAGCATGTCATATTATGCAAACCGTGAACTATTCAAAAAGCATGCAACAATGTCATGTGACCAAGGATGCCTCAAAACAGTCCCTAAGCATGCCATAACAATGCCAAAACCATGCTTAAACACAAGCAATACATGCTAGAATGAAAGGGTAAAATGTCAAGCAAAGTAGGCCAATAAGCATGATTTACACTACAAGTATTAGAAGCATGCAAGGGGTGACCAAACCAAGAAAAAATAGAGTCAAGGCAGGTCTAAAAAGTCACAAAAACATGCTCAAATAAGGGCTCAAGAAGATGGAAACACATGCTCATTTGGTGAGCCATTAACACAAACCGCAAAAGCAAGGGAGGGGGTACAACCCCCACCCATTTGGGACCTCAAAACCCCATCCCCACCACTGAAATTCCTCTAGAATTCAGTGGTTAAAAGGCCAAGAAAAGACCAGCTCGGAGGTTAACAAAAGTGGCCCAAAACAAGGCAAAACAAAGCTCAAAAGGGGGTAGATCACCCCCAACACCAAATTGACCTCAAACAAACATGTTAGGGACTTAAAGACAAGACTTTTTTTAGTTGAGAGGTAAGTCTAAAACATCATGCAAATATGGAAAAACAAGCTATGAAAACAAGGCTTAAAAGAGGTAAAAAGCTCACCCTTGAAGCACAGCAGCAAATCAGCAACTTTTGGACCAAAAAAAGGCTTCAAATCACCCCAAAAATCACCTCCAAGGACCTCAGCTCAATAAAAGGAGTAGAGAACTAGGTGTTTGTGTGCAAAAGTGCAAAGAAAATGCACTTTTGAGCACAAACAAGCCCTAAACCTTAGAGAGAGAAGCAGAAAATGTAGAGAGAGATTTTTTTTTTGCTCAAAGTTATATCTCCTCCTCTTTCTTTCTTTTGTTTTTCTTTTGTCTTCTTTTTGAGAGAGCTTGATTGATATAGATATATATCAATCTGCAGCTCCTCAGAACACCCACATCCAGGTATGGGCTGGGGTATGGCCTAGAATGACAGCTATGCCAGATGTCTACAGAGATATCTGTTGAAAACCACACTTGGCCGACCGGCCATCAAACTGGCTAGCCGGCCATCACATTTGGCCTATTGAAAAGTAAGGTGGCCAGTGGGCAGGAGGCCTGGTCGACAGGCCATGCCCTTCTCTCAGGAACACATCCACAAGCTCTTGGTGCAAAACCAGACACAAAACAGTCGAGCCGAGAGATCCCGAGGCAAGGCGCGTAGCCGAGGCCTCCGAGAACTCAAGACGAACACAAACAAGGATGATCACCGAGTGTTCAAACGGTGACGTCCAAGTCTTGAGAACGGTCAAAAATGGGGTGTCTACATAATGGGAAATTATATTTGCACACATCTGCTTATCTCAGTGGACACACTTAATAAATACTATTTTAATGATAATTATACACTAAAGTAAAATGATTATAATGGATATCAAAACACACTCTTAATATTATATTCCAATTTTCTCTACACACATTTTTTTTAAACAAAAAAATCTCAGTGCACATATTGATAAATTCACAAATTTTCAACGAAACCCAAAGAACTACAAAGTTATGTAGAGGAACATTGCGAGCTAGTCTCTTGCAAAACCCCAACAAGTTAGAACTTATTCTTCCTTCTTATCTTTTGTATCTCTCATTGGAAGACAGAAGGTTTACCCTTTTGACTGTAATGTTGCAATCCATAAGTTCTTCAGCTAATAAATGATTATGAACCCTTGCACATTCTCTCCCTAGGTAAACTAAAGTAAGGTTTCTTCTCTTAATATCCTCATAGCTACCGTTATTTTTTCAGTTCAGTCAAGCTTATGGAAAAAGAAATGAAAAGTATTCAAAAATGATGAGAAAGATAGTGACCATCTCTATCCCTCCCTTTCTTCCTGATAATCGAACAAAGCCTTGAGAAAATGTCATGCCCTCAAAAATAATACAAATAATCCATTCCATAAGATCTATAAACATAATCTTAATGATATACTTCATTCATTAGAGTTCATATAACAACAGGTGTTACATGTATTATACATTCATGGACATTCATTCTGAATCTACAACATATAACATTTGTTAATAACAGCAAAATAAATGCCCTACAGGCTTACATCTCTCCAAGACATACTTGGTTACAACAAAAGGAAGTCATAAGCTCTATACCTATAAAGCCCTTGGCTTGAATAAACATTCAAACATCTAAATAGCAAAACAACAAAATTGAGCCTTCAGCTCCTAAATCCTCCCAAACTACATCTGTGGAGGTGGCATGTCACCGCTACCTGAAAATGGTTTCCCAAGTAAGGTGAGCCAAAGCCCAGTAAAGATAGACTAACACAATGTATGAGGTTTAACTAAGATATAAGTGCTAGATAAATGTTCCACATTCATAACCAACTTACTTTCTTTCCATAATCATTCAATACTGATACCCATATCTCAATCCATTTTCATCTATTCAATTTAAATTAATTCAATTAATTCCGAGTCAATTCATGAGACAAGTTCATTGTTATCTAAACAATTCAAATGAGGCTACAACTCAGTGATTCACAATTCAATACAACTATTATTCAAATACTTCAATTTTGCCATTTTACGGAATTTTTCATCCGAGGGAATCGGCACCCATATATGCACAAGATTTCAAGTTTTGCCATTTTACGAAATTTTCATCTAAGGGAACCAGCACGCATATATGGACAAAATTTCAAGTTTTGCCATTTTACGAAATTTTCATCCCAGGGAACCGGCACCCATATATGCACAAGGTTTCGGGACTTTCACCCTGGACACTCCGGCCAACTTAATTATAAATGGAGTCCATCCCCTATCTCCTTCCAAACAATGATACATATACAATGTATTTAAAAGCATTATCACGCACAATGACTATCCACAACACATATTCAATAATCTAATCATACCGTCATATTCAATGACGTAATCTAAATGGTTAGTTTCAGTTCATCTAGCCCTCATGTATATAACAATCATAGCTATCCGCCACCGATAGCCCAATACAGATATTTCTAAACAGATAACAGATAATTTATCAAATTCCCATAGGTGAGTGATTTATCAAATCCAATTACACCATTTATTCACACATCCTCCCAATCTCACTTTTCCCAAATTAATTTCATTATTTATATAAAATAATTATTCAACATAAATTAGGACAATTTTCCCCCTTTCTCAAATATCAACCACAAGTCTAAATTTCATCATTTGAACCCATATAATTCCATCTTCAATACTCTACACATATTTTCATGACCCAAAATAGAAAACCCCTCTTTCAAATCTTAAGCTCAAACCCAAGTTTCACCCAAAGGCTTCCAAATTTCCACCATTTATACAAAATGACAAATACCTAGGATAAAAATCATACTATGGTGTAGAATATCCCTACCTCAAGTGTAGAAGCTCAAAGAGATGAAGAAGAACTTCGAAAGTTCACAAAATCAAGGTTTACTCAAATGGAATGGGAGCCCACAAGATGCTCCACCTTTTTCTCAAACGGAGTACAATAGAAACCCTTAGATTCTAGGGGATTTGTAAAGAGAAGTTGAGGTCTAGAGAGAGGAAGTACCGATTTAGGGTTTTGGGGTGAAAGAGACACAAAAATTGAAGTAAAATATCTCTGCTGCGAACTGATATATGCAGTCTTCGCTCGAGCAAAAGCGTTGTCGCTCGAGCACAAGAAGCGTCGCTCGAGCGCACAATGCAAAGCTTCAGGTCTACCACAGACGCACACGCTCACTCGAGCGCAAGAAACCTCGCTCGAGCGAAGGAACAAATAACACAAGGCTCGCTCGAGTGAAGAACTTCATCTTCCCCAAAAATGTTGCGTCTAAAAGAAAACTTGAGAACTCCTAATTCTAGCTCGAGCGCAAGAAGCCTAGCTCGAGTGAAGAAGCAAAAATCTGGGCAACAACAATCTAACCCAACTGACAACCAACCTGTTCCAAACTCAGCCAACAAGTTCTAAAACTCAAACACTGAGGGTCAAAGGGGAAAAACAAGACATGGACACAATATTGAACTACAGAACCCAAGTTCGGAACACAAAGAAGGTCAGGGGAAAACTAGAATCGCTATAGAAATTTTTTTCTGATTTCACAATATCGTATTTTTTTTTTTTTTGTTTTTCATTGAATGTTTATCAAGACCGCATTTGATTTCACTAATTACTCATTTTTTCTGAAAAGTAACAGAACTGAACTTCAAATTCTAATTTAATATATATCTGACTTCAATGCATCCTATCACCACTGCTTCTTTGTTTCTTCATTGTTTCTTCATCTGTCATTTTGATACATCAGGTGTGTGGAAGAGGAAACTGAAATAGGTAAAGGTGTGGGGAATGGGGGTTTAGATAGTGTGTGTAAAGGAATATGAGTTACGATATAATTAGAACATTAAGCATGTGGAATAAGAAGAATAATAAGTGTGTGCACTGAGAAATGATGTGTACTCCGGTAAGTAATTGTGTGAAAATAGAATTTCTCAACCCTAACCCATCTTACCTAGAAGTTGTGACATACGGCAAGTTATAATTTTATTCTTAAGAGCATCCACACCAGGCTTAACAAATTTTGGGCAAAATTACAACTAAAAAGTTACTTTTTCTATTTTATCTAATATTTTTTGTATGTACACCTTTGTCCGACTCTCTATTTTAAAATTTATTTTTATAAAATATTCATTTTTAATTATGCAAACAACCTTCTAGAAGGTTCTAGCATGGTTCTATCCATATTCATCAAAAAGAAAAATAAAATAAATAATGGTGCACAGCTGGTTATCCAATAGGATATCTGCTTGAATGTTCAGTAATAAATGATAAAATATTATATTTCATATTTCAAAAAACAAATGTGCAGCAGCCAGCGGTCTGACAGGATGTCTGGCTAGATGATCAGCAAGATGTCTGGTCGCTCTTAAGAACAAATGATAAAATCTTGTATAACCTATATAAAATTTAATTTTGGTCTAATGATGCTGATGGAAGAGTGATTGTGTACCTTGCTAAGCAAATTTTGTCCTAAAACCATAATAACTAGCCTAATGTGGATGCTCCAAGTAAACTTTTAAGCTTTACAAATTAGACATTGAGCAATTAGAATATTGATAAATGTGATTTACTATATAACCAAGTGAACTCTATCATAGAATAAGTTAAAATTATAAACTCATAAGATCAAATTAATTTATATTTTATCGTAAATGTAACTTTTGCAATTTCTTTAATTCTTACTTATTAAAGTATGACATGCATTTTCTTTTAAGAATTTAAAACACATATGAACAACCCAAGAATTGAAAAAAAAAATTAACAATAATAATAATTTTTGAACAAATTTTATGTTATTATTTAATTTAAAAAATCAATTTTTGATTATTTATCTGTATCCGTGTACAGCGCGGGTATCATGCTAGTATATATTATAGCAAAAGATCTTTTCAATGAAATATATCATCAACGTCAGGGTTGTTTTAGGGTTTGCTTATTTTTTGACTTATTTTTTCTTCTTATTTTCATTTTTAGTGAACTTTAAAAAAAAATAAAAAAAAATTAGATTTCTAGATTCAACTCAACAAGACGAACCAGAAAATTATAATTTTTTTAAAAAAAATTCAAAAAAAATTAGAAAAGACAAAAATAAATCTTCAAAAAATATATACTTTTTATATTCGTCACGACAAGACAGATCGGAAAAGTAAAAAAGCTTGACATAATTTTTTTTAAAAAAAGGCAAAAAATTGAAAAAAAAAAAGGTGGCTTTTTTTTTTTAGTTACCAAAAGAAGCCTAAATTTGTTTGAAACTTAAAATAAATAAATAAATAAAGATGAAAATAACCAAAAAAAAAGTTATAGTGATTATTTTTTTTAAAAAAAATTCAAAAAGTTTTAGGTTCTTAGATTCAACTCAATGAGATGAACCGGAATTTTTTTTTTAAAAAACAAAAAATTAGAAAGTTTAAAAAAAAAATTCAATTTTTTTTTTTATTTTGGCTTTTTAAATTTTGTTTACAGGATTTTTTTTATAAAAAAATTTACTTTTTAAATTTGTCTTGACAAGTTATACCCAAAAAATAAAATTTTTAACATAATTTTAAAAAAATCACTCAAAAATAAAAACAAATAAATAAATGACTTTTTTTAGGTGTCTATAAAAACATACGACCACTTTAGAACCATTCTTCACACGGAGAATACAAAATTGACAGATGAAGAGTTAAAAAAAAACCCTCACCCCCTTCTCTAAGTCGTCTGCGTCATTCTTTCTTTCCCGTCGAAGGTTTCAACAATTCTATAGCCAAAGATCTGGAAAGGAAAAAAAAAATAAAAAATTGAGAACTGTTGCATATATATATATATATATATATATATATGATACTAAATTGATCGTGGTTAATTTATAAACATATTTTGAATCTATAATCATTTTGGTGGTTGATATGATATTTGTTTTTCTTAATTGTCTTCACTTCTTTGATGTTTTTATTTTTTATTTGCATATAGTTGAACTTGAAGCTCTGGATTTAGTTAGTTTTTATGCATCAATACAGACATGTTTTTAAGAGTCAATTAGTGTAGCGATCCCGGTTGCGATCCTTCTTTTATGTTTTGGCACTTCGACTGGGCCGGTCGGGGGTCGAGGGAGCAGCGCCCCTTCGCGGGGGTCCAGGGGGTAGCGCCCTGGTGGGGTTGAGGGGTAGCGCCCCAAAAAGCAAAAATGCAAAATGCATTCGAAGTTGCTTGTCTGCTCGAGCGGTCGTTTATGCGCTCGAGTGGAGAATGTTTAATTTCAGAAGTTTGACCTGTCTGCAAAAGTACTGGGATAGTGTATTTGACACTTGAGCGGACCATGTATTATATCAGTTCGTGATTTTGATATTTCACATTACTTTTGTATATCCCTTTCTCTCTAAAAACATTTCCTCTCCCTTTTCTCTACATTTCCTTCAAAAAACCTCACAAGATCTTTGATTTCTTCAAATCCTTTGGGATTTGGACCTAAGTTCTTCACCAAAGTCAGTTATCTAGGTGAGCGCTACGTTGTGTGCGGTGGAGATCGAGTTTAGGCATCGTTGATTTTTGGGGTTTCAACTCGTTTCTTCTTCAAACTTGAGGTAGGTAATTTCTGCACTCTAATTGTAGACACCCCATTTTTGACCGTCCTCAAGACTTGGACGTCATCGTTTGAACACTCGATGATCACCCATGTTTGTGTTCGTCTTGAGTTCTCGGAGGTTTCGGCTACGCGCCTTGCCTCAAGACCTCTCGACTTGTTTGTTTTGTGTTTGGTTTTGCACCAAACACTTGTTGTTTTGTTTCTGAGGGTGGGAAATAGCTTGTTGGCCATCCCCACACCTCACCGGCCATGGCCTGAGGCCACCGGCCCTGTTTTCTTGCTACCGGCCAAAAGTGTTGGCCGGTCAGCAATGCTTTTTGTCGGCCGGCCATTGTTTTGATCAATCAGCCACTTTTCCTGGCCGAGACCTTTTCTTGAGGGAGCTTGACCATTTTTGAACCTTTGTTTTAGCTTCTTGAGGAAGCTTGAACCTTTTCAACCCTTGTTTTAGCTTTTTGAGGAAGCTTGAACCTTTTTTAGCTTCTCCAAGAAGCTTGTCCCTTTTGCTCCAAGCTTCCAAGAGAAGCTTGAACCTTTCTTAGCTTCTTGAGGAAGCTTGGCCCCTTTGCTCTAGCTTCCTCAAGAAGCTTCACCCTTTTTACTTTGGCTTCTAAGAGAAGCTTGGCCCCTTTGCTCCAAGCTTCTAAGAGAAGCTTGGACCTTTGTTCCTCTATAAAAGAGGGCCTCTCCTTCCATTTCAAGGGTTGAAAAATCTGATATATAAAATATATATATCACTCTCCCTCTATATGTCCCTCTTTGTGTGGGTTAGAGTGTTTCAAAGTGAGATTTTGTTCTTGTTCTTGCGCTAGAACACCTAGGAGTACACTACTCTTTGGTTACTAAGGTGCTAAGGAGTTGTTTGAGGGGTTTTTGAGCTAGTTTTGATCCAAAGAGGCTGCTGGTTTGGTGTTCTTGGAAGTGGTCTTCAAGGGTAACTCATTTTCCCTCTTTTATTCCCTGTTTTTGTACACACTTTTAGCCTATCTTGCATGCTGATTTAAGCTTAGCTATAAACTGAAAAAAGTTTTGTATTTGCATGAATTTGAAGTTTGTTTAGATCACTTTTGTGTTTGGGGTTGTTTACCCCCTCTTAGGCCTTGTTTGGCCTCTTTTTTGTGCCTTTTTTGTGAGCTTCGGGACCACCTTGTATTGGCCTTCTCACCAGGGATGATGTTTTGAGGTCCTAAGAAGGAGAGGGCCATCCCCTCTCCTTATTGTCTTGTTTACTTGTATTTTTGGCCATACAAAGGAGCCCTTATTTGCAAACTTCTTGAGCTCAGTTCAGACCTTTTTCAATGAGTTTTAGGGCCTGCATAAGCTCTTTCCAGAGCTGGTTTTGCCATATTAGATGTCCTTCTTGCATGTGTAGAACAACTCCTTTCATGGCCTTTCAAAGGAGCACCTCATTCTTGCATGTATTAGACACATTTCAGTGGGTATTTGGTCATATTTTGGCATGCCATGAATCTATTTTTGGCTGGTTTGGCGGTCCCTCATATGCTTCATAGGCTTGTAGTGTAAACCATGCTTACTAGCTTACATTGCATGTTGTTTTGGCCCCTTATTCTAGCACCTTTTGGCCACACTGCAAACATGTTTTGTTCATATTTTGGGCGCCCTGAGCTCTATTTTGAGGCCTCATGGTCGAAAAATGCTTGCCATGCATACTTGTTGTGTAATAGCTTCGCCTAGCTTTGAGTTTTGAGCACTCTTGCATGCCTAACTTGAAGTATTTGCATGTATTGGCATCATTGAGCATGACATTTCAGAGCTCATAGGGTTGCTATAATCCCATGTTTTCCATGCTTTAAGTGCTATTGAGAGTTGTGCTTGTATGCCGTGTCACAATGTGTTGTGCATGATATGTTGTTAGCATTGTGTATGCCATGCCACTCCTAGCATTGTGTATGCTAGGTGGTTAGTTGCATTGAGCATGCCATAGTTCATATAGCATTGTGTGTGCCATATAGTCCATAGCATTGTGTATGCTAGGTTGTATGTTTGCATGTTTAGGTTGTATGCCTATTGCATATTGCTTGCTAGCATACTCATTTTGCATTAGTTTGTTTGCATGCTTAGGTTGCATAGCATTAAGCATGCATCCCTTGCCTCTTGATCAGTCATGATAGAGGTTGGGGCCCTTTATGCGTTTTGTACATTTCATTCCATATTGAATTGCACACTTGACTCTTTGGCCATCATGCATGGAAATACGTGATCGGTGGCCCGAGAGTCGAGTACCATACTCCTTTGAGTCCATAACATGATAGGGAGGGTGGTTGTGCACACATTGCTTTAAAAATGTATTGCCATGTCTTGTCTGTCCTCTGCTGCTGCAAAACAGGGTTCTGCAGGAATTAATGGTCGACCGACCACATTCAGTGCCGGCCGACTTAAAATCTCCGGCCGAGAGCCACACTTATGGTCGATGACCACTTTTCCATGGCCGGTGACTATTTCTCTTAGCTGGTGACCTTCCACAGTGCTCAAAAGGTGGTTCAGAAACATCCTGGAGACTTGTGCAGTTTTCAAAAGTGCAGAGCAGTGTAAACAGAGGCAGCATGAGCATGGCGATGGATTTCCGAGTAAAGCCGAGCATACATGCATTCATCTCTCTTCCCGAGGCCTCTTTACTGCTTTCTTAGCTTAATTAATTCATTTAATTAGTTAAGTGTTGTGTAATAATTAATTAGCTTGTTAGTTAGTTAATTTGTATTATTCTTCCGGTCTCTCCGAGAGGGGGAAATTGTGTAATAAGCGTGCGTGTGTGTGATGAATGTCTTCCAATCCCCATTTCTTTCTCCCTTTTATTTACTAGCTTATGATGGTTAGTTTAGGGCATGTTTCAATTAGCATACTTATGCTCACATGTTTGCATTCATTCATCTGTCTTGCATGCACCGGGCTCGGCGCATCATGCTAACTGCATTGTATTTCAATTCCAAATTGAATACATGTTACCTGTTGCATCTCATATGCCATCTTAGAGTAGCCGAGCTTATCTTAAGTTGCATTTTTGCATGTGTTGCATTAGGCATCTCAGCATAATTAGGATTCATGCATGATTTCTAATTAGCTTCTCTTTTGGCTTGGAGTACTCGGTAAGCTTTTATGCTTTAGCATCCTTGCATGTGTGTGAGTGATTGCCATGATAGCGTGATTGCCATGAGGCTATGTGCTTATGTGATATAACTGTCTGAATGCCTGTGGGTGAAGGTTGGATTGTTTGAATTGGGACAATTCATTGAAAGCCGTATTTTAGCCTACTTGCGAGTAGCAAAACTCAAACCATTTTTCCAAACAAACGGATATGTAATGCTTTGTTCCAAATTAGGTGATCTAGTCTATACTTGTTTTTCTATGCGCATCACATAGTAATTCTAGCTAATTAACCAGAATAAGAACACATATGTTTTCAAAAACAAAATATCATGTTTAGTAGTGGCTGATCTTTGATCGGGCGAGAGGGGGTGCTCATAGCTGACCTTCCCCAATCGTACCCAAGTTCCCGAGCCGAGGCAACTTTGGTGATGACGGACACGTGGCCTTAGGCAAACGAGTCAGGGTTTCCTAAATCCCCCCATAAAAAATATTTAGGTGGCGACTCTGTATCTGGAAAAGCAGTCCATGTTTGACACTTCTTTCTAAAAAATCTATTTTCCAAAAACGATTTGCCGGATTTGGATTCTTTGGTGATTTATCAGTCTTGCATTGCACTTTGCAAGATCAGATTAAGAACCGTGACAATTTGAGTCCAAACTGTAGTGAGCCCCAATGAATAGAACGGGATTTTCCTCTCGGGACGTTCGGGGACGTCTACACTAATATGGTTTTTAGCTTAGTTATTTGCTATTATGTATAGATGATGAGATATGGTTGTGGTTTGGACAAATCTAGGATTTGGGTGTGAATAGAAAGAGGGGTATTTGATGAGTATGAGGTAAATGAGTATGAGGCTCGAATATAAGATCATGTTGTGCAAAATAGTTGATTTTGTGTTTGGGTTGATATTTGGAAAGAGGGAGATTTTTCCCTAATTTTGATTAAATTATTATTTTGTATAAATAATTGGGATTAGCATTGAAAATGTGAAATTGGAAGGTTATGGTTATAAATGGTGATAATGGATATGTAATATCTCACCTATGGAAGTTTTGAATAAACTATTTATTTTGAGATTGAACATCTCTTAGAAATAATTGTATTGGGCTATCGGTGGAGGATAACTATGATTGTTGTAGAAATTGCATGAGGATTAGGCGATTTAATGCTAATTCATTGTTGGTGTCATTGAATATGACCATGTTATAAATACATTATATGTATGTTTATTGGAAGGAGAAAGGGGATGTACCCCATGTATGACTATATCATAAATACATTGTATATGTATGTTTATTGGGAAGAGAAAGGGAATGTACTCCATATGTGATTATGTTTATAAATACATTACATATGTATATTCGTTTGGGAGGAGAAAGGGGATGGACTCCATTTTAAAGCAAGTTGGCCAGAGTATCCTGGGTGAAAGACCCGAAATTTCATATATAAATGGGTGCCGGTTCCTTCGGACGAAATATCCGTAAAATGACAGGTTTGAAGTGTTTTTGGGTATTTGCATAGTTGGAAAACCGTTGAGTTGTAGTCTCATTTTGGTTGTTGAAAGATAATGAATTTAACTCATGAATTGAGTAGTACATATAAGAACTTGAAAGGAATTGAAGGAAAATGGAAATGAGGTTTGGTGTTAGTGGCATACGAATATGCAGGCCTTGTAAATATTTTAGTATCGATATTGTTTATGTACGTGGTATTTATACCTTTGCTAAACTTTATATATTGTGTTAGATTATCTCTATTGAGTTGTTAGCTCACCCTATACGGGAATATCATTTTCAGGTGCAGGTGAGGTGTTTCCTCCAAGGCAATAAGGTGGATGGACTTTCGGGAAACAAGAGCTTCTTATTTATGCTTTATGTGTGTATGTTTGTTATTCCGCATATGTGTTATCTCTATTGTATTATTTTGGGGGCGTTACAATTAGGGTTTATTGTTGCTCTTTTGTATAGAAGAGGGGAATAAAGACGTAGAAGACAAGACGGATTGGGAGAGGAATTTTTCTATGCATCTCTCGTTTTCTATTCTCAATAGAAAGAAAGAGACCTGGAGGTGAACTACTTCCCTACATATCACGGGAGAAGTTTTTCTCAAGATTTTATCTTTTTCATAACTTTGAATACTTTATTTTGTGCACCTCACAGGATTTACAATGGTAATATGAACAGTTCATTTCGTAAGTGTTAATGAATATAACATATATGTAAAATATCAGCTTACTAAGAAACTAATAAGTATAATAAAATCAACGTTTCAATTTAAAAATATATTTATTATTTTTTTATAAACAAAACATGATTAGTTAGTGTCTATCAATATCTGATTAAACTAGTTTTTACATATATATTTTTCTCTTTGAAACTTATGAGATAAACGGCTTGGATCAAAGATCCACGTACCAGGAGTGAATTCTTGACAAATATGAAAAAGATAAAGTCTTGAGAGGAGCTTCTCCCATATATCACCTTTTTTTTTTTTTCCTTTTTTTTTTCCTATCATTTTATATTACTACCTATATGACATTTTATTAGTAATCTTTATGTTGATTGTCTTCAATTAAGGTACCAATAAAACTGGTTGATTGGCAGTAGGTAAAACATCTGTATTTAAAATAAAAATTCTTTCTGTGCATAGCACAGGTTGATTGTTAGTAGGTAGTGATATAAATGAGCAATAAAAAAAACAAGAGATACATATCATTCCTCTATTTAATAACTCTTATGGGGTAAACTACATATGCAGCTAACAAAAAATTCCTACTACCTTGTCTCTAGGAAATCCTTTCCCAATTGAGAATTTAGTAGGGGTGCAATTGGGCAAGTTTGATCAGATTGGAAGGTTGTCTAACTCAATTTAAGTTGTGTTGAAACCTATCAAGGCTTGAATTTTTGAATTGTAATCCTAGATTATTTACCTAAACTCAATCCGACTTAAACCTGAATTATCTGAGTTGTCCAAATTATCAGAGTTTTTTTTTTTTTTATCAGCAAAATGAAACTTTATTAATGAAGAAAGCAAAACAAGCTAAAACTTACACAAAGAGGGAAAGTGCAAAAAGCATCAACGCTAACCTTAACAAATACACCCCCTGTGGTTTGCTTAAAACATGAATTGCCCCTTGGCAGTGGTGGAGCCAGGAAATTAAGTTAGAGGGGACACTTAATAATTATAATTTTTTATTTAAAAAAAATCATGATCAACATTAAGATGTTAATAATTTTATGAACTAAATGTAAGCATAAGAAATTAAAATAATTATTAATAGGAACAAATCAAAATTCTATAGTAGTGTGTAATTAGCACAAAACCTTATGGATCAAAATTCTTAAGTTTAGAAAATAAAAACACATTATTTGTAGCACAAATTATTATAAAATCTGTTTAATTTTTATTTGACAGAAAATATTAGAGAGATGATATTACTTGTAAATGGTGTTTCGAATGGAAATTATAAAATAGTCTTAGAGTACCATATGGTGTTGCCTATGTGATGCTCAAAGCATAAGAAATCACAAATCACACTAAATAGTTTGTCAACTACCTAAAAATAATGAGTTAATTATATTCAATCCATAAGATTTCCCACTTGTAGACCGCCCGGAACTCCGCTCCGCGTGCGAGGGCGTGAATCATTGTTCTTAGCTACTACAGTTCGGACTCCTGACACAGTTCTGAATCTAATCTCATAAAGTGTAATGTAAGACTGATAAATCACCAAAGAGTCCAAATTCGGCAAATCGTTTTGGAAAATCGATTTTAATCAAAAAGCGCCAAACATGGTTTGCTTTGCCAGATTTTAGAGTCGCCACCTAAATGTTTTTATTTTGGAAAATTTAGGAAACCCTGACTCGTGCCTAAGGCCACGTGTCAGTCATCACCAAAGTTGCCTTGGCTCGGGAACTTGGGTACGAGAGGGGAAGGTCATGCAATGAGCACCTCCACTCGCCCGATCAAAGATCGGCCTTTACTAACATGATATGTTGTTTTTGAAAACACAAGTGTTCTTATTTCGGTTTATTAATCTAGAATTACTATGTGATGCGCACAACATACAAGTATAGACTAAATCGCTCAAGTTGGAACAAAACATCTCATGTTTGTTTGTTTGAAAACGATTTGAAGGTGCTACTCACAAGTAGGCTAAGTCGGGGATTTGCCACCCTCAAGTGGGCTTAGAAAACATGATGATTTGCCACTCTCAAGTGGGCTTAAAACGCATATTTTGATGAATTGTTCCAATTCAAGCAATCCAACCTTCACCCACAGGCATTCAAGCAGGTAATCACTTAAGCAGTTTGCCTCATGGCAAGCATTCTAACATGGCAACATACACATCTCATGCAGTATGCTAAACCGTAAACACTCACAGTGTACTTCAAGCCGAAACAGAGAACTGGTTAGAAATCATGCATGATCCTAGTTCATGTTAAGATGGCTAATGCAACACATGCAAAATGAAACTAAGATAGGCTCGGCTATTCTAAGATGTCATGTGAATGCAACTTGATAACATGTATTCAAATAGGAATTAAAATACAATGCAGTTTGTATGATGCGCTGAGCCCGGTGCATGCAAGACAGATGAATGGATGCACGCATGCAAAGCATAAGGATGCTAATTAAAATATGCCCTAAAACTAACCACTGAAAGCAGATAAGTAAAAGGGAGAAAGAAATGGGGTTAGAAGACATGCATCACACACACGCACGCTTATTACAACAGTTGTGCCCTCTCGACGAAGGGTCCGAATAATAATCCAACTAGCTAATCTAAGCTAACTAAACTAATTATTACATCACAAAACTAATTAACTAACAAGCTAATTAATTAAAACAAAACGAGGCTAATTAACTAACAAGTTAACTAACTAGTTATTACAACACAAATTGAATAGTTAAGCGCATTAACTTATTAAGTACAAAACCAATGCATTAGCTAGCTAAGCAAAGCAGCTAAGTAAAGCAATAAAGAGACGAGCCTCGAGGCGAGAAGTGTATGCATGCTCAGTCGCCTCGTTCGGAAATCCATCGCGATGCCCCAACTTGCCTCTGTTTTCAATTGTTCTCAGAACACTGTACAAAGCTGCAGATAGCTTTTGCTCCACCATGGGAACCTGTAGGAAGGCTACCGACTAGTTGTTGATGTAGTAGACCACTAGCCGACCACTTGCCTTTGTTGCAGACCAGAAAAAGTGGTCGGCCAGCCACTTTTACTGGTCTGCCGACCAGTTATTGCGGCCAAACTCCAATTTACTGCAACAGAGAACAAGAAGGGGCATGGAAATGTATTTACAAGGTATGTGTGCACAACAACTCTCCCTATCATTTCATAATCTCAAGGGAGTGCGGTTCGCGACTCTCGGGCCACCAATCGTGCATCTCGATGCATGATGACCAAAGAGGCAAGATTGCACATTTCAATGTAAATGAATGCACAAAAGACAAATGAGAGCCTCCGCCTCTATCATGCTTGATCAAGAGGGTCGGTGACTGAGAATTGAGGCACGTTTCATCACTTCAAGTATGAAACATCCCTTGTTTCTCGTATTTGGACTAACACCCAATCCAAACACATGCAATGCAACTCAAGCATGCTAAACACAATGTAATGCATGCATACACAATGTAAACAACAAGATCAACCTATCAATGCTAATGGCATGCATACACAATGCAATGCAACATGAACATGCTAAACACAATGCAAACAACAAGCATACAAACATAATGTGATGCAACAAACATGCTAACAACATGTTGAATGGACTTAAACCGAATATGGACAGACCTCAATCATGCCCAAAATAGTGGCGAAGATGCTAAAGTGAAGTCCAAAAGCATATACAAGCATGCATGCCAATTGGCTCAAGAATTAAGGCATTAAGGTGTAACTCTCAAGAGCATTTAAAGAGTGAAAAGCATGGAAGTGTGACAACACTATAAAGTTTGAAATCATGTATGGAATGGTGTGTAGACGTCCCTAAACGTCCCGGGAGGGAATCTCGTTTTGTTCATTGGGCTCACTACAGTTCAGGACTCAATATCACGGTCCTGTATCTAATCTCGCAGAGTGCAATGCAAGACCGATGAATCATCAAAGAGTCCAAATCTGACAAATCGTTTTGAAAAATAGATTTTTAGAAAGAAGTGCCAAACATGGACTGCTTTGCCAGATACAGAGTCGCCACCTAAATGTTTTATTCTGGGGGAATTTAGGAAACCCTGACTCGTGCCCAAAGCCACATGTCCGTTATCACCAAAGTTGCCTTGGCTCGGGAACTTGGGTACGATTGGGGAAGGTCACTTTGTGAGCACCCCCGCTTGCCCGATCAAGGATCGGCCTCTACTAACCATGATATCGAGTTTTGGAACATTATGCGTTCTTATTCCGATTATTAGCCTAGAATTACTATGTGATACGTACACCATACAAGTATAGACTAGATTGCCCAAGTTGGAACAAAGCATCGCATATCCGTTTGTTTTGAAAAATGGATTGAAGTTTGCTACTCGCAAGTAGGGTAAAATACGGGTTTCGACGAATTATTTCAATTCAAGCAACTCAACCTTCACCCACAGGCATTCAGGCAGTTATATCACATAAGCAATTAGCCTCATGGCAAGCATGCTGTCATGTTAGCACTCACATACATGCAAGATGCTAAAGCATAAATACTCACAGTGTGCTCCGAGCCAAAACAATGAACATGTTCGTAATCAAATGTATGATCCAAGTCCATGCTAAAATGGCTAATGCATCGTAGGCAAAATGCAACTAGAATAGGCTCGGCTAATCTAAGGATGGCATGTGAAATGCAACAACTCGATACACGTATTCAAGTTGGATTTGAAATATTATGTGTAGACGCGCCCGTGGGCCTCGCTACAGTTCGGACTCGATTTGTGTCACGGTCCTTAATCTGAACCTAAGAGTCCAAATCCGGCAAATCATTTTGAGAAAACAGATTTTTAGAAAAGAAGTGCCAAACATGGACTGCTTTTCCAGATACAGAATCGCTACCTAAATATTTTTTATGGGGGAATTTAGGAAACCCTGACTCGGTGCCAAAGGCCACGTGTCCGTCATCACCAAAGTTGCCTCGGCTCAAGAACTTGGGTACGATTGGGGAAGGTCAGCTATGAGCACCCCCTCTCGCCCGATCCGAAGATCGGCCTCTACTAACCGTGATATCCGTTTTTGAAAATGTTATGTGTTCTTATTCCGGTTATTAGCCTAGAATTACTATGTTATGCGCACAGCAAACAAGTATAGACCAAATCGCCTAAATTGGAACAAAACATTTCATGCTTGTTTTGAAAATGGTTTGCTACTCGCAAGTAGGCTAAAATGCAGGTTTTGCCACCCTCGAGTGGGATTTTTAGGAAAGATGGTTTTGCCACTATCGAGTGGGCTTAAAACTCACAGTTTTAATGCGTTATCCCAATTTAGGTAATTCAACCTCCATCCACAGGCATTCAAGTAGTTATATCACATAAGTAGCTAGCCTCATGGTAATCATGCTGTTATGGCAACACTCACACGCATGCGGTATGCTAAAGCATAAATACTTACAATGTACTCCAAGCCAAAACAGAAACTAGTTAGTAATCACATGCATGATCCTAGTTTATGTTAAGATGGCTAATGCAACACGTACAAAATGCAACTAAGATAGGCTCAGCTAATCTACAATGACATGTGAAATGCTACAACTAACACGTATTCAATTTGGAATTGAAATACAAAATGCAGTTAGAATGATGCGCCGAGCCCGGTGCATGCAAGACAAATGTATGAATGCACACATGCATAGCATAAGGTATGCTAATTTAAATATGCCCTAGTCTACCATCATAAACGGGTAAATAAAAGGGAGAAAGAAGTGGGGGTTGGAAGACATGCACACACGCACCCACACTTATTACACAATTGCCCTCACTCGGAGGGTCCAAATAAATATTACAGTCCGAATAAATAATACTAAATTAATTATTACAAAATTTCTAATCTAATTAACAAATTAAATGCAAAGAGAAGATGGCCGCAACCCCCGCCTCGGGATGCGTGAATGATGCATGCTCGGATTTATCTTACCTCGAAAGCCTGTACCATACCACTGCTCCCTCTGTTTACACTACCCTGCTTCTCTGAAAACTGCCAAGATCCTGGGACAGGTTCCCTAAACCCTGTAGGACACCATCGGCTGACGGGAATACCCACCGGCCATGGAACTTATCCATCGGCTGGGGTTTCATATTATCGGCCACCAATCCATGGCCGGTCGGCACTCTACAGTGGCGGTCGGCAAAAACTCCCTGCAGAAACTGGTTTTTGACAGCAACAAGGACAGACAGTGTATGGCATGGAATTTCAAGCAAATGTATGCGCGGGCACACTCCCTATCATGCAAGGGACTCAAGGGAGCATGACCCTCGACCCTCGGGCCATCAATCATGTGTTTTGATGCGTGATGGCCTAAGGAGCCAAGGTTGCAATTCAATGGAAATGCATGCAACATATAAATGAATACCAAAATCCTATCATGCCAAAGTCAAGGGCCTCGGTGACCGAGAG
Organism: Camellia sinensis; assembly: GCF_055761805.1. Taxonomy (NCBI): domain Eukaryota; kingdom Viridiplantae; phylum Streptophyta; class Magnoliopsida; order Ericales; family Theaceae; genus Camellia; species Camellia sinensis. Next base: position 37,683,897 of record NC_138961.1, on the reverse strand, counting down.
TTGAGACACGTTACATCACTTGTAGTATGAACACTTCTCCGCCCTCACACTTGGTTTGACACCCCAAACTAAGCAACGCAATGCATGTTATGCGAACATGGCTCGAAAATGCAACATATCACTAAAATGCAAAGCATGCCAAATGTAATGCAACATATCATGGCAAGCATGCAATGTTACTAACATGCAATGCTACAATGCAACTCATCATGCAATGGCTAATATGGTACAATACAAGCATGCGATTAGAGGCAACAAGTCACGCATACAACCATGTCCGAGAAGGGACTTAGATTGAAATGAGAGGCCTCAAAAACCCCCCAAAACAGTGGCCAAAAGTGTCTCAAGTGATGGACAAAATGCACTACAAGCATGCAAGTCAAAAGGGGCCCAAGGCTAAGGCATAACAACAGGGCACTCCACTACCACTAACCAAAACAAGCATGGCATGAACTATACTACCCAAAAACAGAATTTTAGCATGCAAAATAGCTCCAAAACCCGCTGGTATGGCAGCCTTAAAATGACCCAAACACATAGGCATACACAATGCGCATGTCAAGGCATGAAAACACAACACTGCAAGGCATTGAAAGAGACACAAAGGACAATGTAAGACCACATTATATGGACTGGAATATGATCTCAACTAATGCGAAATGATGGTAATAGGCCAAGCTAGGCATGTTACTGGTCCATACACTCAAGGCTCATGGTCCAAAATGCAAAGCAACTATATCAAGCATGCTAAACAAGACCAAATCAGTGGCCAACGGACCTCATGCATGACAAAATATGGTCAAGAACTTCACAAAGTGAAGCCAAAATATGAGAGCATGGTAGTCAAAAGTCATGATGCATTTCTAGGCACAAACAAGGGAATACAAGGCAAGTATGTTAAGCATGCAAAGGGCCACCAATCCGACCAAAAATAGAGATAACATGTGACCTAAATAGCACCAAAAACATCTGATATGGAGCCAAAAACAACCAAGCATATATGCTACCCTTATGAGCCCAAAACATGCACAAATGAGACACAAAGGGATAGGGGTGTCCCTCCCCTATACAAGACTTCAAACCATCTTCTTCACCACTGAAAATCCACTGGATTTCAGTGGTGAGAAGGCTAATACAATAAAGCAAATAAGGCTTAAAGAAAAAAGACACCAAAAGGGGCCAAAAGAGACCTAAGAGGGGGATTTTGACCCCCAATGCCAAAGCACCCTTAATGAAAGTTCTTAAGCATGAAAATATAAGACTTTTTTTAGTTATACACAAAGCTCAAATCAATATGCAAGATAGGTCAAAAGTCAATGCAAGGTTGGGGAAAATAAAGCAAGAAACTCACCCTTGAAGAACACTTCAAGAACAGTTGGTCCAGCCACACTCTACTGAGCAAAATTAGTTAAAAATCTCAAAAAAACAACCATCAATGCCTCTCAATCTCGGAGCAAGGTGCAATGGTGTGTGTATTAGTGCAAAAGTAAGGTCAAAATGCACTTTTAGGCCAAGAAAACACACACAAGGGAGGAGAGAGAGGGAAGTATAGAGAGAGAGTGTGTATATATCAGATGTATATGTATATAAGCTCTGGTTTTTATGTTCAAAACTCCAACCATTGACAATGGGAGAAAAGGGGTCCTTATATAGGCAAAGGGAAATGGTTTAAGCTTCTCAAAAAAGCTAAGTGAAAGGGGCAAAGGGGGCAAAGGAGTCAAGGCTTCTTGAGGAAGCTAGGACAGCTGGCCAAGCTTCTTGAGGAAGCTTTGACAAAGGGTCAAGCTTCCTCAAGAAGCTTTGACCAAAAGGGGCAAAACAGCCACTTCATGCACGGGGATGAGTGTTGGTGCATTCCAGCTGCAACAACTGGCATGCACCAAGTCTGAAGGGTGCAAAAGGGTCACACCGGCCAGCAAAATAGGTCACCGGCCAAATAAAGTGTCGGCCGGCCATATAGACTGCCGACCAGCCATTGGTATTAAGAAACCATGGTCGGTGGCAGCAATTAATGGCCGGTGATGCAAAGGTAAGGCCGATGGGGTGTGGGGATGGCCAACAAGCCATTCCCTGCCCCTCAAAGCAAAAGCACAAGTATTTGGTGCAAAACCAAACGCAAGACGAACAAGTTGAGAGATCTTGAGGCAAGGCGCGCAACCAAGGCCTCCGAGAACTCAAAACGAACACGAACATGGATGATCACCGAGTGTTCCACCGGTGACGTCCAAGTCTTGAGGACGGTCAAAAATGGGGTGTCTACATTATGCAATTAGTATGATGCGCCAAGCCCGGTGCGTGCAATATGAATGAATATATGCAAACATGCTAACATAAGGTATGCTAATCGAAACATGACCTAAAACTAGCCATCAAAAGCAGGTAAGTAAAAAGGAGAAAGACGTGGGGTTGGAAGACATTCACACACGCACGCACACTTACTACAAGTTCGCCCTCTCAACGGAGGGTCCGAAAGAATAATACAAACCAAACAAGTAATTAACTACTCTAGCTAATTAAATATTACAGACCTTTAATTAATTAACAAATTAATTATATAAAAAAACTAAGTATGAAATTCAAAAGGCCGCCGCAACTTCGCCTCGGAATGGTTGGATGATGCATGCTCGATTTGCCTTGCTCGGAAACCCGTTGCCATGCCTCTGTTGCCTCTGTTTGCACTGTTCTGCACCTCTGATAATTGTGAAAATCCTAAGGTTGCTTCTGAACCACTCCCTGAACACTTTGGGATGCCACCGGCCGAGAGAAAACACTACCGGCCATGGAAATATGGTCATCGACCAAAAATGGGACCACCGGCTGGGTATTGATAGTCGGCCGGCACTGAAAGTTGCCGACCGGCCATTTCTTCCTGCAGAATACTGGTTTTGCTGCAACAGAGGACAGACAGTGCATGGCATGGAATTTGCAAGCCAAATGTATGCACGACCACCCTCCCTATCATGCTTTGAACTCAAGGGAGTATGGCTCTCGACCCTCAGGCCACCAGTCATGTATTTCAATGCATGATGGCCAAAGATGTTAAGTGTGCAAATCAATATGCATGAATGCAACAAAACAAATGAATGCTACACACTCTATCATGTGGGATCAAGAGTGTCGTCGACCGAGGATTGAAGTACGTTTCGTCACTCCAAGTAATAATGTCCCTCATTCCTCATGTTTGGTTTGACACCCCAAACCAAACATAATGCAATGTATGTATGCCATATACAATGCAAAGCATGTAACATGAGCAATGCAACATGGGAGTGTAAGGCAATGTAACATGAGCATGCGAAAAGTGCAATGTGACTTAAGCATGTACACAAAACTAAGGTAACAAACATGTCAAATGCAACACAACCTAAGCATGCAATTCAAACTAATGTGACATGAACATGCCAAGCATACAACAAAGTTATGTGATGCAACTAGCTAAGCATCATGCAATATAGTGAATCGCATGAACATATTGCAATACAAGCATGCAAATGTCATGAATGCAAACATGCCCAAACGGACTTAAACCAAAAGGCACCAACATGCGAAACAAACATGTACACATATTGGTCTAAACACCATGCAACAATGCACAATGCTCAAACATGAGCAAAATGGGACAAACATGGGAGCATGAATATGCAATGAACTCTGAAATCTTGTGAAGAATGATGCCAAATCATAAACACAAGTGAAGCATAGCATGCCAATGGACTCAATGCTCAAAGCTAGCCAAAGGGCTTACACTATGGCCATATCAACCAAGCCCCAAAGGGCTAAGATGACCTAAAATAGTCCCAAGGTAGACCAAAACAAGGCTAGAACACGCACGGGATGAGGCCAAAACATGCTATAAAGGCGAGCACGAAACATGACGCATACAAGGCCCAAAAGGGCAAATGCACTACACCTATTACAACCGATCATGGCATGAATTAGGCCGATAAAATTAGAGTTATAATATGTCAAAATAAGCCCCAAAACCCAATGAGAAGGCCTCCCAAAGACCTAATCATGGAGGCACATACAATGGTCCACACATGGAGCATAAGACAATAACTCTTCAAAGCATTGAAAGGGGTGGTAAATGCAAGCATACAAGCATGGAACATGGACAGAAGTGGCATGATAAATGATTCCAAATCACTGACATAACCCAAATAAAGCATGCTCATGACTCATACACTCAAAGCTAACAAGCTAGGATACATGGTGGCTATACAAAACATGGCAAACATGATTAAATCAACACCAAATAGAGCTTAAACATGTCACAACATGGCTAAAAGCTTCATGAAGTCAAGCTAAAACATGCAAGCATGATGGTCTAAATGCATGGTACATGTCATGACAATAGAGGGGATTACAAAGCAAGTGCATGATGCAAACAACAGGCCATCAAACCAACATGAAATAGAGGTCTAACATGATAGAATAACACCAAATACCCTCTGAAATGGAGCCAAATAAAACTATGCAAACATGTTACCTTTATGAGCCCTAAATGTAAGCAAACGAGTCACAAGGGGAGAGGCGTGTCCCTCCCTATACAAGACCTCAAAACCACTTCTCTACCATTGAAAATCCTCTAGATTTCAGTGGTGAGAAGGCCAAAACAAAAGGGTTACAAAGCCCAAAGAGGAAGGCACAAAAAGAGACCAAACAAGGCCTAAGAGGGAGTGGACGACCCCCAACACAAAAGTGACCTTAATGAAACATCTTAAGCATGAAAATACAGAACTTTTATCAGTTATACATTAAGCACAAAACAATATACAAATGGGTCTAAAACCTTAAGCAAAAATGGGGAATAAAAGGGTAAGTTCTTACCCTTGAAGAACACTTCAAGAACACCAACCTTAGCACTTCCTTTTGATCAAAAACCAACTCAAAACTCTGAAATCAACCCCTTAAAACCTCAGCAACTAAGTTATAGTGTAACACTAGGTGTCTTAGTGCAAAACTAAGAACACAAACCCCTTTAGAACACTAATACACACACAACTATATATATACAGAGATATAGATATATAAGCTATATATCAGAGTTGTTCAACCTTTGGAAAGGGAGGAGAGGACCTCCTCTTATAGGAATCCAATTCCTAAGCTTCTTGGAAAAGCTAACATAAGGGAGCAAATCCCTCTATACACGTGTATGGAGGGGGTGTATTGTGGATGCCAGCTGTGACAGCTGGCATAATATATCTGCCAAAAGCAGATGGAAAGGAGTCGGTTGGAAAATATGGCCGATTGACCAACAAAAATGGCCGGCTGACCAAAAACATTGCCGACCGACCAAAATCTTTGGCCGGTAGCAAGGAAACAAGGCCGGTGGCCTCAAGCAAAGGCCGATGAGGTGTGAGGATGGCCAACAAGCCATTCCCTGCCCTCAGAAGCAAAAACACAAGTGTTTGGTGCACAACCCAGCACAAAACAAACAAGTCAAGAGGTCTTGAGGCAAGGCGCGTGACCGAAACCTCCGAGAACTCAAGATGAACACGAACATGGATGATCACCGAGTGTTTAAACGATGACGTCCAAGTCTTGAGGGCGGTCAAAAAATGGGGTGTCTACATGGTGCCAAACCACTCAAATGACACAAGTATAGCATACTAGAGTCCTTAAGCATGAAAGCTAGTAAAGGGGACTACCAAAAGGGGCATGCAATAGATGGCACAAATGAATGAACCAAGCATGGACAGAGCTCAAACAGGTCAAAACAAGGACGAAAACATGCTAAGATGGGATCTCAAAGGCCTAAGCATGCATGCATACATATTGGTCCATAAGCTAGGCAATAACGCACAACCCTTAGAGGCACTCAAAGGGTGAAAGAAATGGGAACAAGGCAATGCTATATGCTCTGAAATATCATGTTAAATGATGCCAAATCATCCTAACAACATAAGCATGGCATGCTAGAAGGCTCAAAGCTTGAAACTAGCATAGGCACTTGCACTAGAGCTATGCAAAACATGAACCAAAAGGCCAAGGAAACCCAAAACAGTCCTAGAGCATGTCAAAATTGGACTAAAACATGTATGGAAGGAAGCCAAAATAAGCTAGCATGGAGGGCATGAGGTATGATGTATGCAAGGCCAATAAGGAGGATTACACTACACCTACCAAAACCAAGCGTGAAATGGCTTCGCCAACAAAAATCAAAGCTATTCATGGCAAAATAACCCCAAATACACGCTGAAATGATAGCTCACAAGCGTAGGCATGATGGCATACACAATGGCTCATGTTTAAGGCTTAAAGCACAAACTCTCCGATGCATTGAAAGAGTGACAGATGTGAGTGTATGAACACACTATGTACTGAAATCACATTTCAAATGATGCCAAAACATGCAAATAGTCCAAGCAATGCATGCTAGTGGCTTGGAAACTCAAAGCTAGTGAGCTGGATTGAACTATGGCTATACAAAGCAATGCATGCATGACCCAAAACACTTAAAACAGAGCTAGAACATGCTAAAACATGAACAAAAGCTTCTAGAAGTTGAGCCAAAAGCATGCTAGCATGATGGTCAAAAGCATGATGCATGTTAGGCTAGTTAATGGAATTGCACTGCAAGTGCATGGCGCAGGCATGGGGGTATCAAACCCACCCAAAACAGATGTAAGCATGTTAAAGCAACACTAAACATGCTAAGATATGACCAAAATGGACTAGCAAGACATGCTAAGACATGAGGCATACAAGGCTAGTTTGTAAGAATTACACTATAAGTGTACAAAGCATGCAAGGGATGACCAAACCAAGCCAAAATAGTGGTAAGCCATGTCAAAATAATCCCAAAAACAAGTTGATAATAAGCCAACACAAGCTTAACAAAGATGCTCAAACATGAGGCCAATAAAGCAAGTAACCAAGATACAAGGAGAGGGGATGACCCCCTCCTATTTAAGACCTCAAAACGCAAGTTTTACCACTAAAAATCCACTGGATTTCAGTGGTTAAAAGGCCAAGAGAAAGTGATCTCAAGGGCCTAAAGTGATATTGTTAAACAATGCCAAACAAGGCATGCAAGGGAGTAGATCACCCCCAATACCAAAGAAGCCTTAAACAAACATGTTAAGCACTAAAAATCAGAACTTTTTTGCAGTAGAAAGTGAAGCCAAAATAAGCATGCAAATTGGGCCAAAAATTTAATAAAAAACAAGGGTTTAAGAGGTTAGAGGCTCACCCTTGTAGAACAAATTTAGAGCAACAACTCCAGCAGCTTTTTTTGATCAAAACAAGTCCAAAAACAAAAAAAAAAAAAAAAAACAACCTCAAGATGCCTCAGCTCCAAGAGTATGGTGTTTCACTATGTGTTTGTGTGCAAAAGTGTGAAGAATAGACACTTTAAGGCACAAATATGAAGAGCAAGAGCAATATAGAGATAGATGGTATATGTATAGCTCAAGCACAAAATTCTGAACCTAAAGCAAGAGAGGAGAGGTTCTTTTTTATAGAGAACCAAAATTCAAGCTTGTTGAACAAGCTTAAGGCTCTAAGCCATCCCTCCATACACGTGAATTGAGGATGGTTTTTGTGCCTTCCAGCTGTCACAGCTGGCAAGAGAAGATCTTCAGAAAGGTGCTTGAAAGTTGTTGACAACTTGAAGTGGTCGGCCAGCTACTACCACTAGTCGGCCGAGCACTTAAAGTGGCCTTCCAAGGAGACAAGTGGTCGGCAAGGTGGGAGGGGTGGTCTGCACACTGAAAGCAAGCTAAAGGTGTGGTGGCCGACCACTTTTGATGGTCCAAAGACAAAGAAGACCAATTGGCCGACCAAAAAACTGGTTGGCAGGAAGAAAAGTAGTTTTTAGGGAGAGAAACTGGTCTCCCACCCTCCAAGCAAGGAAAACAAGGTTTGTGCCAGAAACAAACCAAAAAGGATGCAAGACGAGAGTCCGGGGGTCAAGGCGCGCAACCGGAAGCCTAAAAAACTAGTCTGCTGGCATCAAAAGCGGTCTAAGAGGGGAAAGTGGTCTAGGACCACAAAAAGTGGTCTCCCAGACCTTTGTATCCCTCTAGGCAAAGGCAACAAGGCATGGTTCGAAACCCAGGCCAAACGGAGAACGTTAAGCAGTCCCGAGACAAGGCGCGCAGCCGAAGGCTCGGAAAATCGAAAACTAGTCTCCAGGAGGGAAAATTGGTCTACAGACCTCTCTCCCTCCTCCAAGCAAGGGCAAAATGGCATGGTCCACAAACCAAGCCAAAACACAAAGAGTTCAGAGGCCCGGAGGCAAGGCACTCAGCCGAAAACTCCAAAACCTTAAAACGAGCACAAACATGCACTATCACCGAGCGCTCAATCGATGATGTCTGAGTCTTAAGGTCGGTCAAAAACAGGGTGTCTACACCATTATATTATTGGTTTAGACTACTATAAAAACAAAACCACATAGTGCTTTCAAAGTATCAAATAACTACTTACTGTGAACAATACAATAAATCTTTAGCCAAAGAACATATTAAGAAAAAAAAATACATTTTTTATATGACCACAAAAGAAGAAGAAGAAGAAGAAGAAGAAGAAGAAGAAGACGAAGTTCAATGCTTTAAAAAAAAAATTTGTTCCAAATTGAGAGGGGGGCATGTATAGCGATCCTGATTTTTCCTGTCATGTATTGTGTTTCGGACTCGAGTCTAGTGGTTCGTTGTTGTTGTCCATATCTTGGTTCCATCCTTTAATTCCTTGTATTTGAGTTTTGGGATGTGTTGAGTAAGTTTGGGACAGGTTGGTTGTGAGTTGAAACAAATGGTTGCTGTCTGGAATTTGGCATCTTCGCTCGAGCGAGGCTTTTTGCGCTCGAGCGAGCCTTGGGTTTTTGCTTCTTTGCTCAAGCGAAGGTTCTTGCGTTCGAGCGAGCTTTCCGTGATGTGCCTCTTCGCTTGAGCGAGCACTTTTGCACTCGAGCGTGTGTCTGCATCTAGATTGAACCTGAAGGTTGGTATTCTTTGGTCGAGCGAGCTTTCTTTCACTAGAGCGAGCGAGCCCTATGTTTTGAGTTTCTTCGCTTGAGCGAGCATTCTTACGCTCGAGCGTGTTTTTGCATTGCAGACTTGAAGCTTTCCATTGTTCACTCGAGCGAGGTTTCTTGCGCTCGAGTGAGGTCTTTTTGTGCCTAGTCACTCGAGCGACCACTACTGCGCTCGAGCGAGCCTTGAATATATCAGTTCGCAACAGCGGGTTTATACATCACTTTTTTATCTCCATTTCTCTCCAAACCCTAAATCCACACACACTCTCTCTCTACACACTCCTTCTCTCTACCTATACACTTGATCTAAAGGGTTTCTACCCTACTTCCTTTGTAAAAAGGGTGGAGCATCGCCAGGGCTACAATTTGATCCAAAAATTCTTGGATTTGGAGCATCTTGAGTTTTCTTTATCATCTCCTTTGAGTCTCTTCATTTGAGGTAGGGATAATCTACTCCTTGTTATAAGTTTTAACATAAATGTTGGATATTTTGTATAAATGTTGGGATTTGAGCAGTTTGGGTGATGTTAGGGTTTGAGATTGAAATCATGAAAGAGGGGTTTTCTAAATTTTGGGTTCACTGTGTATGTAAAGTCTTGAGTTGGGACTCTCTTGTGTAAAATTGATGAAATCGAGCCTTAGGGCTGATGTTTGAGAAAATGAGAGAAATGCCCTAATTGGGATTAAATGATTTATTTGTCAAAATAATGGAATTGGTTGAGAACATATGTAATTGGGTTGGAAACGATGGTATCAGAAAAAAATGTAATTAAAAGGTGTAGTTGAGTTGATAAGTCACTCACCTATAGGAAATGTGATAATTTATCTGTTTGATAAATTTATTTATCTGTTTAGAAATAACTGTTTGGGGCTATCAGTGGAGGATAATCATGATTGTTGTAGAATTGCATGATGATTAGGTAAATTGAAACTAATCAATTGGAATATGTCATTGAACATGACGGGTTGGATTGACACATTGAATATGTGCTTTAATTGATCATTGTATATGATAAAGTGTTTAAATACATTGCATATTTATATTGTTTGGGAGGAGATAGGGGATGTACTCCATTGTTTGGGAGGAGATAGGGGATGGACTCCATTGATAACTAAGTTGGCCGGAGTGTCCAGGGTGAAAGTCCCAAAATCTTATATACATCTGAATGATGTTGATGATTGAAGTGTTGATAATATGAGTTGTAGTCTCATTTTAAATTGTTAATGAATTGAAGTGTTGACTGTATGAGTTGTAGTCTCATTTGAAATATTTGGATAAACGAACCATGTCAATAAGGTGGATTGGAAATAGAAATGAAACCGGGTTGAAAGATGAATATCTATGTTGATGGATTATAGAAATGGTGTAAACCGATATATTTGTGTTGAACATTTATCAAATGCTAACGTTTTAGTTATTTCTCATATCTGGTTTAGCATATCTCTACTGGGCTTTGGCTCACCCTACTTAGGACACCATTTTTAGGTACAGGTGACATGCCGCCTCCAAGGACTTAGCCTGGGTGGTTTTGAGGCTAAAGTCTATTTTTGCTGTTTTATTCATGTTTACATGTTTCACTTCAAAGCCAAAGGCTTAAACTTGTAAAGGGCTTTTAGCCCTCTTTTCTTCTAACCAAGTGTTGGCTTGGAAAGTTGTAAGCCCATAGGGCTCTTACTTTTGTTGTCAACATGTAATACTTTTTGTAAAGAACACTCTAATGAAAGAATATATTTTATTCTCCTATTTCTGTGGATAGTATGAATGACTAATTTATGTATATATTTTGAGGGTGTCACATCATGTGACCCTCCTCGGCCTTCTTTAGCTCCGCCCTTGTTTATAGTAGTTCTAAAATGATTTCGTTTTGATTTGAATGAAAAAAGAATAAAATAAAAAAAAATTACAAATACACTCCTCAAGATTTTGCTTAAAATATAGATTGTGTCTCGTGATTTTGGACAATTCTCATCGAATTTTTTTATTTAACAGAACTAAAAAAAAGTGAGAAATTCCTAACTACTCTCATATAATAATAAAATTACCTGAATTGTTGATTAAAATATAGTTATAACATCATTAAAAAATGATAATTTATTTGATGATTTATTAATAGAAATAGTCATTTGTTATGCAATTAATAATTTGAAGGTACAAAATATAATTTCTAAAACTATAGGTTATAATTCATATTTTAAATAAATTTCAAAGGTGTATTTGAAATTTACCCAAGAAAAAAAAAAAGAACATAACGCACGGTCGACAGCCACCCCTTTCCTCACCCTCACCCTCACCCTCACCACCAGCGGCTACTCCTCAGTGCAAACCTGTAACAACCCAGATTTTAATTATTCTTTAAAATTGATACTAATATTATTTAATTACAGTTGGGAAAATATACGATTTATTTGTATTATTATGTGTAATCTGTAAAACAATGTAATTAGTACAAAATTTAAGGCCAAAGTATAATTAAAAGTTAATAGGATAAGGATCAATCTAAGGCAGGATAAGGATCAATCTAAGGAAGATTTTGTGTGGCCACGTGTTGGTTGATGGCATGATTTGCCTCCCTATAAATAGGGAGGAGTTGCTCAAAGATTAGAAAAGAAAAGGAAAAAAATAGAGAAAGGAAAGTGTAGACACCCCATTTTTGATCGTCCTCAAGACTTGGATGTCATCGTTTGAACACTCGATGATCGTCCATGCTCATGTTCGTTTTTGAGTTCTCGGAGGTCTCGGCTACGCGCCTTGCCTCAAGATCTCTCACCTTGTCTGTTTTGTGCTTAGTTGTGAACCAAACACTTGTGATTTTGCTTCTAAGGGAACAGGGAGGCTTGTTTTCCATGCCCTCAACCCACTGGCCAAGGCTTGAGGCCACCGGCCCTGTTTTCTTTCCATCGGCCAAGTGTGTTGGCCGATCGGCACTGTTTTTGGTCGGCTGGCCATTGTGTTGGTCAATCGACCATTTTTGCTAGCCGAACCCTGTTCATCTGCTTTATGCAGATATTTTGTGCCAGCTGGCACAGCTGGCATCCACAATTAACCCCCTCCATACACGTGTATGGAGGGATTTACACCCTTTGCTTAGCTTCTCTTAGAAGCTTTGGATTGAACTTCTATAAAGAGTGAGTTCCTCCTCCCTCCTCAGAGGTTCAGAAAAATGGTTCTTGAGAGGATAGAGATAGTATTTTATCTATTCTTCTCTGTTTAGCCTTGTTTTGAGCCCAAAAGTGTAGTATTGTCTTACTATTGTACACAAACACACACTAGAACACCATCCTTGGTTGCTGAGGTTCTAGGAGGTTGATTTCAGTGTTCTTGGGTTAGTTTGAACTCAGAAAACCTGCTGGAGCTTCCTTCTTGAAGAGGTTCTACAAGGGTGAGTTCCTTGCTTTAGATACCCCTTTCTTGCTTAAGCTTTTAGCCCTTCTTGCTTATTGTTTTAAGCTTAACTTATAACTAATAAAAGTTCTGGTTTTCCTTTCTTTAGAACTTTGTTTAACATCATTTTGAAGTTTGGGATTGTTTCCCCCCTCTTAGGCCTTGTTAGGCCTTATTTTAGGCCATCCCTTTTGGCCATTGTTCTTGTCATTGTATGACCTCTCTACCACTAAAATCCAGAGGATTTTTAGTGGTGGAGAGGTGGTTTTGAGGTCCTAAATAGGAGAGGGTCATTCTCTCTCCTTATTGTCTTGAATGTTAGCATAAATGGCTTGTGTTGTAGCAAGTGTGCTTAGCTTGTTTTAGCTTCATTTCAGCAAGTATTTGGTGTTATTTTGCCATGATTTACCTTTTTCCAAAGTTGGTTTAGACATACCATGCATGCTTTGTATACTTGTCTTGTAATCCCACGATTTGCCCTAACATGTACCTAGCATTTAGACTACTATGCTTGCATGTTTTGGCCCACCTCCATGAAGCTTTTAGCCATGTTGTGACATACTTAAGCTCTGATTTTGGTCTTCTTGGTCATGCTTGTATTGTTTTGTATAGTTACCATGTAATCTAGCTTGTTAGCTTCGGGTGCCCAAGTCATTAGTATGCTCTATTTCGACCATTTCAGTGGTTTGGCATCACTTGTTATGCTATTTCAGTCCATATAGTATGCTCATATGCTTGCACTTGTGACTTCTTTAATGCTTTAAAGAGTTGGTATGTTATGCCTCATGAAAGTGTCATCATGTATGCCACCGTGCTTAGGCATTTGGGATGCCATCTAAGTGGGTTTTTAGGCTCATGTTGGCATGCCATATCTCTGTTTCCATTGACTTAAAACATCCCATGTTTGGTTGTCTTAGGTGTAATGTAACACCTCTTCGGTAGTCTTGCATGTGTCATGTTTTTGCCCCTTTGTTTTAGCTTGTTTTGACTTTCGTCATTGCGTGTTTTAGGCTTACTTTGCCATGCTTCAGGACTATTTTGGGTTATGCTTGCCATATGCTCTTTGTTTTGTGTAGCTTTGGTTCAAGTCCCTTCACTAGTCTTAGGCTTTAAGCCTTGTGCATGCTATGATTATGATTTGTTTATGTGATTTGGCATCACTCCTAGCCTTATTTCAGAACATGCAATGTTGTTACATTTGCACGCTTTTCATTCCTTTTAAGTATTCTCAAAAGTTGCCCTTTGATGCTTAAGTGTTAGGCCAATCACCATGCATGTTTGTATGTGATTTTGTCCCTTATCCCTTAGCATATTGGCCACTGATTTGGGCCTACTTGAGAGCTGTCCATATTAGTTTAAGTCCATCCTTTGCATGTTGTTGCATGGTCGCCTTGCATGTTGTTACATACTTGGCCTATTGCATGTTGTTGCATGCTTAAGTTGTATTGCATTTGGCATTCCCCTTTTGTTAAGTTGCTTTGCATTTTTGCATGCATTGTCCCTTGCATGTTGTTGCATGCTTGCCTCGTATGTTGTTACATGCTTGCCCATCTTTAAATGTTGTCACATGCCTTGCATGTTTGCATGCTTATCTAGGTTGCATTGCATTTGGCATGCTTGTTACCTTTAAACTTGTATGGCATGATCATTAACATGCTCATGTTGCACTAGTTTTGCTTGCATGTTTACATCCCTTGCCTCTGGATAAACCATGATAGAGGTTGGGGTCCTTTATATGTTTGTGTGCATTTCATTTGACATTAAAATGCACATTTGGCTCCCTTGGCCATCATGCATTGAAATCCGTGATTGGTGGCCCGAGAGTCGAGAACCATACTCCTTTGAGTCTTAAACATGATAAGGAGGGTGGTGGTGCAAACATTGCCTTGAAAATGCAATGCAATGCTCAGTCTGTCATCTGTTGCAGCAAAGACAGGATTCTGCAGGAAAAGATGGTCGATCGGCCATCTTCAGTGCCGGCCGGCTATGCTTTGTTGGCTGAGATCCCCATAAATGGTCGATGACCAGTTCCTCTTGGCCGGTGGCCTTGACTTTCGGCCGGTGACATCCCACAGTGCTCAGAAGGTGATTCAGAAGCGTCATGAGACTTGCACAGTTTTTAGAGGTGCAGAGCAGTGTAAACAGAGGCAACATGGCATGGCGATGGATTTCCGAGCGAAGTCGATTGAGCATGCATGCATCCCTCTTCTCGAGGCTGTTTTAATGCTTTAGTAGCTTAATTAATTTGTTTAATTAGTTAAGTGTTGTGTAATTAATTAATTAGCTTGTTAGTTAGTTAATTTGTATTATTCTTTCGGTTCCTCCGTCGAGAGGGCGAATTGTGTAATAAGCGTGCGTGCGTGCGTGTGATGCATGTCTTCCAACCCCACGTCTTTCTCCCTTTTACTTAACCACTTACGATGGTTAGTTCTAGGACATATTTCATTTAGCATCCTTGTGCTATGCATGTTTGCATCCGTCCATTTGTATTGCATGCACCGGGCTCGGCGCATCATACTAACTGCATTGTACTTCGATTCCAAGTTGAATACATGTATCGAATTATCACATCTCATATGCCATTTTAGATTAGTCGAGCCTATTCTAGTTGCATTTTGTATGTGTTGCATTAGCCATCTTAACATGGACTTGGATCATACATTGATTACTAACATGTTCTTTGTTTTGGCTCGGAGTACACTGTGAGTGTTTATGCTTTAGCATCTTGCATATGTGTGAGTGTTAACATGACAGCATGCTTGCCACGAGGCTAATTACTTATGTGATATAACTGCCTGAATGCCTGTGGGTGAAGGTTGGATTGTTTGAATTGGGACAATTCATTGAAATCCACATTTTAGCCTACTTGTGAGTAGCAAACTTCAAACCGTTTCCAAACAAACGGATATGCAATGCTTTGTTCCAAATTAGGCGATCTAGTCTATACTTGTGTGTTGCACGCATCACTTAGTAAATTCTAGCTAATTAACCGGAATAAGAACACATGTGTTTTCAAAAACTAGATATCATGCTTAGTACAAGCCGATCTTTGATCGAGCGAGTGGGGGTGCTCATAGATGACCTTCCCCAATCGTACCCAAGTTCCCGAGCCGAGGCAACTTTGGTGATGACGGACACGTGCCCTTAGGCACGATTTAGGGTTTCCTAAATTCCCCCAAAATAAAATATTTAGGTGGCGACTCTATATCTGGCAAAGCAGTCCATGCTTGGCACTTCTTTCTTAAAAATCAGTTTTCTAAAACGATTTTGTAAATTTGGACTCTTTGGTGATTTGTCAATCTCACATCGCACATTGTGAGATCAGATTAAGAACTGTGGCAAATGAGTCCGAACTGTAGAAGCAAGGCCCTCGAGGGCACGTCTACAGAAGGAAAATGAAGTAAGAAAGGGGAAGGAAATATTGGAAGTTAAGAAGATCTTTGATAATGGAAAGAAAGAGTGAGGTATTAAAGTTAAAGTGAGTTCTATTATACCTTGAGTTACCATAATATATTTTACGTATGTTTTGACTTACCATAATTTATTTTATAGAAGTTGTCTTTTATTAGTTATATTAATACAATTTATATTTTATAAATATTTGAGTTACGTGGATTAATTTCCGAACTCTATTTGTTAAAATGAAACCCATGTATACGTTCGTTTATATTTTAAAGAATATTTGACTATAACCTTATAAAAATTATGTTTTGTAAGTAGCACCACGGGAGGCCCACGCCTTGGGGGACTTAAATAACCATTGGCTTCTGTTTGGTCACTTTGTGGCCTTCTATTGTCATGGATCTATTGACCTCTGTTCTGTGCGGAGCAAAGTGCTGTGCTGAGATAAGTGCTACACTATCGTGGGAGTCACCTATTGGATCTGTACCTCTGTTCTGACTGTCACTCATGTGACCTTTATTCTGTTCTGTTTGGTACCGTGGTTATGGTTATTTATTTACATAATCTCAGTTTTGCTACTTAAATGATTATTTGTTCAGACTAAGGTATCTTAATATTTTAGTTACATAATTATTCATGGTTATTTTGTCTCCCTTATACTATTGGCATAATATTTCTCACTCTGCCATGTGCTTATAATTGTTTACCAATTTTTAGGAAACAGTGCAATTTAGAAATAGCTTTTGGAAAGTCTTAGACGCGGGGCTGCGGAATAGACACACACAACACTTTTATGATATGTTTATATGTAAATATTGGTCTTTTTGGTCAATAAATTGTGTTATAAAAAATAGAAGCTCCAGTGATTATTTTGGTACCCTCACTTAAATATTATTTCCGCTCGCGTTTATTAATTTGTTCAAGAATTGGCCGAAGGTGATTTCAGTTACTGGCCACCACGATACTTAACCCTTAGGTACGAGGAGCCAGTCGTGACAAAACCGATGTCTGGTCCGGCAACATGTCTTTCTTCAAATTCATAGTTGATGAGCAACATGACAAGCTAGTCGAGATGCAGGCTTCTGAATGGATCATGTAAGCTAATAAAACAAAGAATTTTGTAAAGCAGAGATCAATATAGTTTAACTTTTAAAACAATTTGTTGGACAATCTTATAGCAATCCCGGTTTTACCCCGAGCTTTATTTTGTTCCGGACTCGTGTTTCGTGGTTTAGAATTCTCATCCATGTCTTGATTTTTCTTTTCCTTATTGTCTTTCAGTTGGATTTTTGGAGTGTGTTGGGCATGTTTGGAACAACTTGGTTGTTACTTGGTCTGAGTGGTTGTTGCCCAGATTCTGGTCTCTTCACTCAAGCGAGCATTGTGTAATTTGCTTCTTCACTCGAGCGAGGTTCCTTGTGCTCGAGCGAGAATTGAGGGTCTTCAGGTTTCTCTCCTAGATGCAACTTTTCTTGGAAGGTGTAAGTTCTTCGCTCGAGTGAGACTTCTTGTGCTCGAGCGAGGTTTGTGGAATTGTTTCTTTGCTCGAGCGAGACTTCTTGCGCTCGAGCGAGGCTTGTGGTATTGTTTCTTCGCTCGAGTGAGACTTCTAGCGCTCGAGCATGCGTTTGCGTCTATGGCAGACCTGAAGCGTCGCATTCTACGCTCGAGCAAGGTCATTGTTGTGTCTGGTCGCTCGAGCGACAGCTCATTCGCTCGAGCGAAGACCACGTATATCAGTTCACAACAAAGATATTTTACATCACTTTTTGAGCTCCTTTCTCCTCAAAACCCTAATCCGGCAGCCTCTTTCTCTCTTAAAGTCACTCTCTCTCTCTACTTTTCACCTCTATCCATTGATTTGTCCACCCTTAGACCTTTGTTAAAAAGGTAGAGCACCTTGGGGACTCTGTGTTGATCCGAATAGATCACGATTTCGGCTTGTTGAAGTAGCTCCATCTTCTCTTTTGGTCTCCTAACCTTGAGGTAGGGATATTCTACACTTTGTTATGAATTTTAACCTAGTTATTTGTTGTTGTGAGAAGATGGTGAGATTTGGGATGTTTGGAGAAACCTAGGGTTTTGGTTCAAATTTATGAATGAGGGGTTTTTTTGTGTTGTTGTATATTTGACCATGAGGTTGGAATAGGAGGTGGCTTGGTGCTAAAATAAATGAATTTGACCTTTGGGTTAGTATTGGAGAAATGGGGAAATTTGCCCTAATATGAGTTAAATAATTATTTTGTATAAATAATGGAATTGGTGTGAGAAATAGAAAATTGGGAAATTGTGTGAATGAATGGTGTGGTTAGATTTGTTTAATCGCTCACCTATGTAAAATTTGATAATTTATCTGTTGATAAATAGTGTATCTATTTAGAAATATTTGTTTGGGGCTATCGGTGGAGGATAGTCAAGATTGTTGTAGAAATTGCGTGAAGATTAGGTGAATTGAAGCTAATCAATTGAAGTATGTCATTGAATATGACGGGATAAGTAATACATTGAATATGTGTTGTGAATAGTCATTGCATATGATAATGCTTTTAAAATACATTGTATATATATCATTGTTTGGGAGGAGATAGGGGATGGACTCCATTTATAATTAAGTTGGTCGGAGTGTCTAGGGTGAAAGTTCCGAAATCTTATGCATATATGGGTGCCAGTTTCCTCGGATGAAAATTTCGTAAAATGGCAAATCTTGAAATCATGTGCATATTTGGGTGCCGGTTCCCTCAGATGAAAATTCCGTAAAATGGCAAATCTTGAAATCATGTGCACATATGGGTTCCGGTTCCCTCGGATGAAAATTCCATAAAATGGCAAAATGTTGAAGTGTTTGAATAATAGATGTTCTTAAAGTGTTAACCAATGAATTGTAATTTCATTTGGTGTGTTTAGATGACAATGGACTTGACTCATAAATTGAATTAAAAATGATAGATGGAAATGGATTGAGATATAGGTGTTAGTATTGAATGATTATGGAAAGAATGTGAGTTGGTTATGAATGTGGACATTTATCTAGCACTTATATCTTAATTAAACTTCATATATTGTGTTAGACTATCTCTACTGGGCTTTGGCTCACCCTACTTGGGAAACCATTTTTAGGTACCGGTGACATACCACTTCCAAGGATGTAGCTTGGGAGGATTTAGGAGCTAAAGACTCTATTTTGTCGTTTTATTGTTTAGATGTCTAAATGTTATTCAAGCCAATGGCTTATTATGTATTGAGCTGATGACTCTCTTTTGTTGTAACCAAGTAACGTCTTGAAAGATGTAAGCCCAAAAGGCATTAGCTTATGATTAAACTCTTTTGTAATATTACTTCATGTAATGAAGGGATTATTTACACTCTGATTTATGTAACTGTTATTCATGTTGTTGTGGATCATATCTGTGGTATTATATTTTGGGGGCGTTACAAATCTTCACTGTATTTAAATAAATTATGTTTGTGTACTAAATAACAAACAGAATACAAAAGAAATATAGGAAATGAGAGAGATTGTTTGATTACAAAAATCAAACAAATAAATAACAACAGATTTTTATTTTGTTACAAAAATAAAATCAAAATCTGATTTAAATAAATAAATAAACCATAAAATAAATTAATGACTTACTTGATTAATTTCTTGAACAATATTTTGATCAAGTCCAGTGTTAGACATTGTGTCCTTAAGACAGATCCGTCCTCTCCACGGTGCTTTCAGAATATGGACGTCTATCTCCCAAGATAAAATGATCAATCAATGAATAAATGCAGCACCACAATTTATTCGCACAACGAACACACTAAGTGTTTACACTCTTTCTCACAAGAAAATAATGCAACAATATGTAGAGAATAGTTGCAGAATTGTTTGGACGAAAAGAATTGAATGAATTATCAAATGAGGGCTAGTCTATTTATAGATGTAGTGGCACCCTTTAATTTTGAATTGAACAAGTAGCATACCTGTTTGAACAGGTATTGTACCTGTTAGATTTGAATTGGTATTGTTTAGGTTCCAACTTGAACAGATTAAAACCGAATTGCACAGATTTGAATCTGTCTGGGTTTTTTTGAAATTCAATTCTGTTCGGGTGGGAAAAAATGTACCCAATTTCGAATTTAATTTTTGAAATTCAAATTCAAATTTAGAAAAATAAAATTCAAATGTTTTTGACCCAAAAAGATAGGTATTGGGCTGGACAAGCCCAACCCAACCTCACACCACGCACCCGTGCGGACGGCGACGGTGGCGCGCACGCGGTGATTTTTGGGTCCAATGGGTCTAACCCATTTTTCCCATAACCTGCCTCTCTACAAAACTTGGGTGCCCCTTGGGGCCTATCCCAAGTTCCAACTCCAAGCTTTCTAAACCCACTCAAAGTTTCCCACCAAATCAATGTGGGACAAGCCACTATTCAAACTTTTAAGGAATTTCCACCAAAACTTCATTTTCATGGAGCACACTTTGGCTTCAATTTCCCATTCACCCGATAATGGTTTTGAGCAACCAAATATACCACGTGAATTACAACGCGACATAGAACGCATTACCACTTTGACCCGCGAAATTCGACGCATAGGTTCTACCTATAAATTAGACCAAAGTTTAGGAAAAATTCTGTTTTTCCAAAATTTCGAAACCATTTCTAACACAATTTTCACAGAAATTCAACTTTCATTGGTCTCAAAATTGGACATGGATAGAAGCAAAATAACGACCTGCACAACAGCTCCTATTTCCCTCTCTTGGATTGGACTTTCTATGACATCAACTTAATGGCGATTTTTTGTAGAATGAAAGCAAGAATTTGCACATTGTTGATCCAATGTTGGAACATTTTATGACTGCTCTGTCATTCTAATGGAATTAAGTAGGTCATGATTGTTGCTTGAATAAAACAGAGACACATTTTTTATGCCAAGGATTTCATGTTTGATGGAATGCATTTCCAAGATGCACTCAAAAACCTCCTTGCTTTAAAAGGACTGCGAGAACATTGAATGAATGTGTGTCGTTGGTTTGAGGGAACTTGTATTACATCCAAAGACTATCGGATTGTGTTGTTGCTTGACTTAATGGACTTTCTGATAACCAAATTTATTTTTCTAGTATGCCATGAATTTTGCTTATGTAGATTCCTATGCTCATGTTCAAGACAAAAATGCATGCTCCCTAAAACTTTAGTGATTGATTTTGTTGAATTTGGCTCCTAGTTATTAAACTTCTACCAGTGGACAACAAAATTTCTTAATTCCCAAATGAAATTTAGTTGACAATATTGTCAACGTATTAACCAAAAAATGATTAAAGAATTCTTAAACTTGTTTATATTTTCCTAATTTTTCTTGGCATAATGATTAATTTTAGTTTGGTAATAAGTTTTGAAAAGAATTGTGAAATGTTTTTGTTAGAATTTTGTAACGGGCAATTCCGTTTGACAAAACTTATTTTAATTGTAATTTTATTCGCTCTTTTATTTTATTAAGGCTATGAGTGTTTAAATTCGAATCCAACCTGAACTGTGCCTATATAAAGGAGTTTGTAATCTTAATTCTTTCCTATTTGCCACTTCGCTAACTATGTATGGGGATCGAGCTGTCCAGTCAGGTCATGGGGATCTAGGGGGCAGCGCCACAATGGGGTCGAGAGGTGTAGACGTCCTCGAACGCCCCGGGCGGATGAGTCCCCCCCCCCCGCGGTTCTATTCGTTTTGTGGGTCACTACAGTTCAGGACTCTCAAATTGTCACGGTTCTTAATCTGAACCAAAGAGTCCAAATCCGGCAAATCGTTTTGAGAAAAACAGATTTTTAGAAAAGAAGTGCCAAACATGGACTGCTTTGCCATATACAGAGTCGCCACCTAAATATTTTTTATGGGGAAATTTAGGAAACCCTGACTCGATGCCAAAGGCCACGTGTCCGTCATCACCAAAGTTGCCTCGGCTCGGGAGCTTGGGTACGATTGGGGAAGGTCAGCTATGAGCACCCCCTCTCCCCCGATCCGAAGATCGGCCTCTACTAACCATGATATCCAGTTTTGAAAACGTTATGTGTTCTTATTCTATTTATTAGCCTAGAATTACTACGTTATGTGCGCAGCAAACAAGTATAGACCGAATCGCCTAAATTGGAACAAAACATTGCATATCCGTTTGTTTGGAAAACGCTTTGGAATTTGTTACTCACAAGTAGGCTAAAATACGGAGTTCAACGAGTTATCCCAACTCAAACAATCCAACCTTCACCCACGGGCATTCAAGCAGTTTATATCACATAAGCATCTAGCCTCATGGTAATCATGCTGTTATGGCAACACTCACACGGATGCGGCATGCTAAAGCATAAATGCTTACCGAGTGCTCCAAGCCAAAACAGAAACTAGTTAGTAATCATATGCATGATCCTAGTTGAAGATGGCTAATGCAATACATGCGAAATGTAACTAGAAATGGGCTCGGCTATTCTAAACATGGCATGTGAAATGCTACAACTAACACGTATTCAATTTGGAATTGAAACACAATGCAGTTAGCATGATGTGCCAAGCCTGGTGTATGCAAGACAAATGTATGAATGCACGCATGCATAGCATAAGGTATGCTAATTTAAATATGCCCTAGTCTATCATCATAAGCGGGTAAATAAAAGGGACGAAAGACGTGGGGTTGGAAGACATACACACACTCACGCACACTTATTACACAATTGCCCTCGCTGGGACGGACCGAAAGAATAATACAAGTTAATTAACCTACAAGCTAATTAGATATTACAGACCAATTAATTAATTAACAAAAGTAACTAATTTAATGAAAGCAGTAAACAGCCTCGGGAAGAGGGCCCAATGCAATGCGCGCTCGGCTCCGCTCGGAAAGTCACCGCCATGCACAAGTTGCCTCTGTTTTGCCCTGCTATACTCCTCTGAAGACTGCCAAAATCCCAGAGTGTGCTCTCTGGATACTGTGGAACACCACCGGCTGAAGGAATTGGTCACCGGCCATGGAGAATGGTCATCGGCTAGACATTACGCTCTCGGCCAAACATTCCTTGCCAGTCGGCACTAAAAACTGCCGACCGGCCAAATCTTCCTGCTGAATCTGTTTTTGACAGCAGCAGAGGGCAAAACATAGCATGGCGATGCATTTCAAGCAATGTATGCACCAATCACACCCCTTATCATATTCATGACTCAAAGGGATATGATTCTCGATTCTTGGACCATCAATCGCGCATTTCAATGCATGATGGCTCAAGAAACCAAGTACACACTTTGATTTTAAATGAAATGCAATGCAAATAAGCAAACAAAGGGGCTTTCAACCTCAATCATGGCTTGATCAAGAGGTGAAAGATGCATGCAAATGCAATGCAACCTAAGTATGTTAACTAGGCATGCAACATGAACATATGGGAAGCATGCAAGGCATATAACAAGCATGCAAGTTAAATGAGCATACAAGGCACAATGTCAACACACAAGCATGCAAAACATATGGCATGTTAAGCAACCAAAACAAGGAGGAGAATACGTGCCAAATGCAACATCATTTCAACATGCAACAACATGTCATAATCTAAGCATGCAAAAACATACCAAAGGGTGGACTCAAACTAAATTAGGCAACCCTTAAACAAGCCTAAAACAGTGGCCAATGCTATGGAAATGATAACCAATACACACACACACATGCATGCAAATGGGCTAACACTTGAACATAAAATAAGCAACCTTTAAGCACACTTAAAGGAAGACAAACGTGCACACATGGCATGTGTCATAAGCTCTGAAATTGCATGAAAAAGAGGTGCCAAACCAAGCAATCGAAACAAGCAAAGCATGCAATAATGGTCCAAGTACTTAAGGCAAGCTAAGGAGGTATTGAACTACCCTTAGCAAAACCAAACATGGCATGAATTAAATGATCAAAATAGAGTTTTAACATATTAAAACAAAGCCTAAAGACCACTTAGATGGCATCTAAATGACTTAAATTCAAGGGCATGCACAATGACCAAACATGAAGCATAAGGCACAACCTCATAAGGCATCAAAGAGGCATCAAAGGCAAGCATACAAGCATGTCATGAGGACTGAAATGATGCTATAAGTAGTATCAAACCACTGAAACAAGGCAAGTAAAGCTTGCTACACACTCACACGCCCAAGGCTAACAAGCCAAAATGCAAGGTGGCTATACTAAGCATGTGATGGTCGACCAAAACAACCAAAAACAGAGCTTGAGCATGCTAAAACAAACACAAAAGCTTCACAAAGCTTGGCCAAAATCATGCTAGAACTAGGATCAAAACCTAAAGCAAGTTAAGACCTAAACATGGCATTACAAGGCATGTATGCTAAGCAAGCATGGTGTACCAAAACCCACTAAAAACAGAGCTATATTATGACATAATAAGCACAAAAATTAGTTAAAGCATGGCCAACATACACTTAAACAAGATGCTCCCTCAAGAGGCAAGAATGGCCCTTTTCAAGGACAACAAGGAGAGAGGGGTGGCCCTCTCCTTCTTAGGACCTCAAGGCACCATCCTCATCACTGAAATCCCTCAAGATTTCAGTGGTGAGGAAGCCCAAACACAATGATCCCGAAGCTCAACTGAAATGGCACAAAACAAGGGCCAAACAAGCCTTAAGAGGGGTCAAACAACCCCAAAGCTTAAAACACCCTGACAAACTATTTAGAGCACTCAAAAAAAGAACTTTTATATGTTATATGTTAAGCTCAGAAACAGTTGCAAATATGGAAAAACAAGCTATGAAAACAAGGCTTAAAAGAGGTAAAAGCTCACCCTTGAAGCACAGCAGCAAATCAACAACTTTTGGACAGAAAAAAAGGCTTCAAATCACCCCAAAAATCACCTCCAAGGACCTTAGCTCAATAAAGGGAGTAGAGAACTAGGTATTTGTATGCAAAAGTGCAAAGAAAATGCACTTTTGAGCACAAACAAGCCCTAAACCTTAGAGAGAGAGGCAGAAAATATTGAGAGAGAGAGATTTTTTTTTGCTCCAAGTTGTATATCTCTCTTGTGTTGTTAGAGAGCTTGATTGATATAGAAATATATCAATCTGCAGCTCCTCAGAACTCCCACGTCCAGGCATGTGCTGGGGTATGACCTAGAATGATAGTTGCCAGCTGTCTACAGAGATATCTGTTGAAAACCACACTTGGCCGGCCGGCTATCAAAGTGGTCGACCGGCAGTCAAATTGGCCGGCCGGCCATCATATTTGGCCGATTGAAAATCAAGGTGGCTGGTGGGGAGGAGGCTTGGTTGACAGGCTACCCCCTTCCCTCAGGAACACTTCCACAAGCTCTTGGTGCAACCAAGCACAAAACAGAGAAGTTAAGAGATTCTAAGGCAAGGGGCGTAGCCAAAACTTTTCGAAACTCAAAACAAACACAAGCATGGATAATCATCGCGTGTTCAAACGATGACGTCCAAGCCTTGAGGACGGTCAAAAATGGGGTGTCTACAGTTGCCCCTCTTTAACAGAACTCGAAAGTCATAACAATGACGGGAGTGAATGTAAAAGCCCAGAGACGGCCCATTTTTGACAAGGCCGAAGACTTAGACAAACATGCAAGACAAGCGAAGATATGCGCCCAAAGGTAGGGGCAAAATGCAAAAGACAATGCAAGGAGCCGAACATAACTTATGATCATGCAAAGAAAGTTGTAACGAAGCATAACATGCGACAGTTTTAAGCTAGCATACACCAAACTACACTACAATGCAGAAAGGATGTAAGAGAATTATGCAATTCTCGATACGTCTCACTCGGAGAATACAATACCTGTCCGGTTCGTCTGGTTACACCAGCCTCAAATGAACCGTACATACAATATCGTGCCTGAAAAGAAAGCAAACTTAACAGGTATAATATCATTAGCAACATACATAACATGCAAAATGATATGCAATATATACAAAACTATGTATAAACAATGCAAATGAAAATGCAATGCTATTGAATTGTGATCAAATCCTGAGCGGTTCAACACCACATAAATGTCAAATAGATTGATGGAGATGCAAAGTCCGTCTACTAT
Organism: Camellia sinensis; assembly: GCF_055761805.1. Classification (NCBI taxonomy): domain Eukaryota; kingdom Viridiplantae; phylum Streptophyta; class Magnoliopsida; order Ericales; family Theaceae; genus Camellia; species Camellia sinensis. Next base: position 37,658,058 of record NC_138961.1, on the reverse strand, counting down.
AGAAAAGGTGCCGCAACCCTCAAACCAACATACCAACGTGGATTAGGCGCGTACACATGCAGAACTATGAGTGATGTAGACGGACACAAGAACAAGTAATTGGGTGAAATGACATAGGTGGGGAAATGACTCGCTGAAGAAAGACCAATGATCCTAATGCTGGATGCAAAAAATAAAAATAAATAAATAAATAAATAAATAAATTACACTACAATGTAATATATATACAATGGATATGGCAAGCAGCCAAACCAAATCTTGCCTAGGAAGGGCATGGACACACACAAACCACGTCTAACATAGAACGGTCATACAGAACTATGAGTGTATAGACATGAAAAGTATAGGCACATACCAGACCAAGCTCAACATGGAAAGGTGCAAGCCATAGATGGGGGGATGCAGTCGATGCGTACAAGCTAAAATGCACTATTTACAAATATGCAATGGAATGGATACAGTGGAATAAGGCCTACGGCCAAGCCGTATCTTGCCTAGGAAAGGCATGGACACGAACAAATCACGTCTAAGATAGAACGGTCATACAGAACTATGAGTGTATAGACGTGAAAAGTATGAGCACATACCAGACCAAGCTCAACAAAGAAAGGCGCAAACCCTAGATAGAAGTGATGCAATGAATGCATGCAAGCTACAATGCAATATCTACAGTGTGCAATGGATGGGCGTAAATGTAATATTTGTAGTAAGATGCATGACATATGCATTATTTACAGTGGTATGCATGACATATGCACTATTTACAACAAATGCATGACATACGCACTATTTACAATGATGCATGACATATGCATTTTTTGCAATGATGCATGACATATGCACTATTTACAATGATGCATGGTGTATGCACTATTTACAATGATGCATGACATATGCACTTTTTTTTTGTTTTGTTTTGTTTTTGAAATGCAAATGCATGATGATGCATGATTTTGAAATGCGCGACAACGTGCGGCTTTTGAGATGCATGACAATGCAAATGATCTTGAAATGGGCGACAACGTGCGGCTTTTGGAATGCACGTGAACTTGAATATGCGATGACGCGAGTCCCTTGAAATACATGTATAATGCAACTTATCAAAAGTCGTTCAGGCATGACAAACACCGAAGGACTTACACCTTCAGAGGATTTAAGGTCTCCTAGACCGAGCGTATTTCAGGTCTCGCCAGACCGTTAATATGCATAACAATGCAAGCATAATGATATATAACTCAACACGCGTTCATACCAAAGCGTTGTAAAGCAATGCATGCGGGGCAACTTTCGAATCTTAAAAGAGACAAAGGGATACAAAAAGGATACACCTTGCACATATTCGAGTGCCACGCACAGAAGACACGGTCCGAGGTCAAAACAGGGGCCGGTCGAGCTTCGGAAATGCACTTTTCTTGCACTTCTTCGGGCAATAAAGGCCCCAAACTACACATATGACCCAAACAAGGTTGTAGGAGGATCACCGGCCATCAGGGGATGTCACCGGCCATCCACCAGCCACAAAAATAATCACCGGCCAAACATTTGGCCGCCGGCCAAAGATGTAGCCGACCAGCTAGAAATGCCTGATTCGGGGCAGTTTTGACTTTTTGCCTTGGGTCTTTTAAAATAGGGTTTCAAACCCTATTTCTTTCATTCTCCTTGGCCAAAAATAGTTGCTCTCTCTCTCTCTAGAGCATTTTCCCCTCTTCTATTCTCCATTTTCCTTGATTCTCATGCCCTTTTCGACGCTTGATTCGCGAAATTCATCGTGTTTCTCCTTTTCGATTTCCACCTCTTGGGGTTTGTTTCCCCCAAGTTTTCCTTGATTTCTGTGCCTCTTCTACACCCCGACCTTTCCGGCCATTTTTCACCCTTCTGGGGTTGACTTTTTGGTTGACTTTTCATATTCTTGCCCGATTTTCACTCTTTCGGCCATTTTCGTACCACTTTTGACATGGGGGATGATATTCCACGTAGCAGGACTCCCCCGGATCACGAGATGGACCCAGAGGTCGAGCTCCTCCCCTTGAGTGTCCGCCCGTTCGACCAGGCGACCTACCGGCCGGCAATTCATGTACTTCCTCCCGACGAGCTTCGCCAGTTCCGGAGTTTTGACAGGATGGTGCCACCAGAGCTTCTTTTGCATGAGCCAGAGTCACATTTATCACATAGCGCTTCCGTGGTATACTCTCCACCGTTTCATTTTCTACAACGTAGAACACTTAACTGCCATAGTTGATTGTATTCCTTAATTGCTTATCTCAGATACACTGTAGTTAACTGTGAACACACTTGCAACTGATATCTGTTCGAAACTGACATGTGCACACACACTGCACTGGCCCTGAATCACTCAGACACACTGACACAGTACACACTGTATTCCACTGCGAGCACACCGGCACTCGATATCTGTTTGAATCTGGAAAATATGCACACATGTTGTATTTGTACTGAACCACTCAAACACGCTGACACATCACACGTTGTAGTTCCCTGCTAGTACACCGACACCCGATGTTTGTTTGAACCTGAAAATGTGCACACACGCTATATTGCCACCAATTTTGAATATTCTTCAAAACTGTACATTTTATATTCTTCGCAACTATTTGCTTTTGAACAGGGAGATTCCCATACTGTCCGCGGGTATGGGAATGTTGCCGCCAGGGACTGGTACATGGAGTTACCGGACGCAGTCCGTCGCATTGTTGACCAGGCCGGATTTGGCGCATTCTGCAGGGGACTCTCGCGCCTTACGGCGAGCAGGCCTCTCCTTGCTGCTTTAGTGGAGAGGTGGTGGGACACCACCGATGCTTTCCACTTCTCCGTCGTGGGAGACATGACGATGACTCCCTATGATTTCTCGATGCTCACCGGCATCGGAGTGGGGGGTGATCCGATCCCCTTCGACACCGATATGGACGAGTGGGAGGCTACTCAAATCTACCTGCTCGGTGAGGTGCCGCCTCTCGCACGTCCCGGCTTCGTTTGATATTCATGGTTCGAGGTCCAGTTTAGAGTTTAGCCAGCCTTAGTCGAGGAGGCTCCGATGACTCAGGAGGCAGTGGAGCGATATGCGTGCGGCTTTCTCATGTTCCTGCTGGGGACGACTATTTTCGCCGACCGGGTGAACACTGTGCCCCTCTGCCTGCTCAACGCTCTCGTGGACGTCACCCGGATCTTGCACTATGACTGGGGTGGCGCTGCCTTGGCCACTCTGTATGGGTACATGAGCTCAGCCTCCCGTTGCAGCAGACAGCTGCTCGGGGGCTACTAGCGAGCTTGGGAGGTACGTTTTCTCCTCTGCTTTACATTTTATGTACTCTGTACACTGGACACACTGTGGTCTGCTTCATACTGATCGTATACTGCACACACGGCACACATATATACCCTGCTTTACACTGACTGTACACTGCACACACTGTACACTCTGCTCAATACACTGCACAATACACGATCCTGCAATTTCTGCTTTATTTTATGTTCTGCTTTATCTGATAACCCTTCTGGTATTGGCTCTGTAGTTATGGGTCTATGCTTACTTCCCGAGACTCGCCCCAATGCCAGACGTAGACACCCCTCTCGTCGTCCCATTTTCGTGTCGCTTTGACGTGAGGTGCGTGTGGAGGCCCCGGGAGACGTTCATCTTTTTCCGCCGCTACTTTGACACTATTACCCCTGCAGAGGTATGTTTTACTTGCGGTTCATTTAAGCTTCGCTTTACACTGTATTGTCAATAATAATAGATAACAATCTGTATTTCATTTTCAGATCACCTGGCAACCTTGGGCTCCACTGCCAGCCGTGACTCGGGATCGGTTTACCGGTGCAGAGGAGACTGCACATTTTCAGATTTTGCTAGAGGGCCCGTTCTGTCGGGCTTGGTACTTGGGTGAGCGTTTCCTACGCCAGACCCTGGGCTTGCCAGAGCAGATAGTTCCGGGTCCGCCTCTTACCCACATGAGGGATACCGAGAGCTTCACCGCCAAGGAGATGGCCGATTACACGATCGGCTGGGACGCGGAGAGCTTTAGGGGCGAGGGCGACTACTCAGAGTATGTTCAGACGTACATTATGCGGCCTCTAAGTAGTGGTCGCCGAGCTGAGAGAGAGGGACCTGCGGCGCCAGTAGTTGGAGCGGGAGCAGGGGCAGGGATGTCGAGGACAGCTCATGTCCATGGCAGGAGCGGAGCTCGGAGGGGTCGGAGGTTAGCTGGCCAGCGTTACCCACGATGATGACATGCCGAGGGCAGGGTGGGGCAACCTACCAGATCCCCTTTGCTCCTCCTCCAGTTGACCATGAGTTGGTCGGTTTCCATGACATGCCTCTGGTATGTATTACTACATTTTATGGATCTTGTATTGGCATTTCATTTCAGTTTATTTGATATTCCGCAGAATACTGATGCATTTGATACTTTTGCAGGCTTCTTCCGAGTATACCCGGCAGTCCTTGGAGCTGAATGCCTCCATGATGGGGATGTTCCAGCGGACTTTCGACCTCCTGGCCCTCTACAGCATTCTGGTATGTTCTTCTGATCACGGTCTCGAACCATACTCATAAGCTGCTTCACATAAACTGGTGCACAACACAGCACTCGATAAGCTGCTCACGTCATTCATACACAGTACTCATACACTGCATTCTGCACTGATAAACTGCGCACGGCATTCTCACACAGTACTCATACACTACATTCTGCACTGATATACTGCTCACAGTATTCACACACTGCATTCATACACTGTATTCTGCATTGATACACTGCTCACAGTATTCTAATACGTTTGCCTTTCGTGTTTTTTTTTTTTTTTTTTTTTCAGCCTCCTTTCCAGATTCCCACTGTGGAAGGTGTTCCAGCCAGGCCTTCTATTCCTGCCGGAGAAGATGGAGAGGGCAGAGTATTCCCCCGCACCAAGGTGGGGCGCACTCACGTCGGGAGTAGCTCGCAGGCTCCAGTCCCTGATGACGATGACGAGGAGTCGGAGGCGGAGGCAGAGTCGTCGTTGGAGGAGACCGGAGACGGCTCAGACTCGGGCTCAGATGACAGTGCTGATGATGCTCCTGGACCTTCGTCCAGGAAGAGGACTAGGACATACTCCCAGGCCTGAGATCCTTTGTCATTGATCCAGATTTTTTGTTTTTTTTTTTGTTTCTTTTCCTTTTGTACTGCCGCAGGTAGATTTTTATTTCCAAAACCATGTACTTGAAAAAGATAATGAAATGAAACAACCTTTTTGTCTGAAAAAGTGTTGCATTTGTACATTTCATATATTGCATCGCATTGCATCATGTTACATCTCAAATGAAATTGATCTGTTGTCTGAAAATTGAACACTTGCATCGTAATAATCAGATAACGAACCAGCCAACAACAAAACAACCCGTACCAACCACTGCACATTCTGAACACTCGGCTCATACTCTACTGGGGATTAATCTACATACAGCTCATAACACAGCGCTTGGTTCATTTTGCACACAGCGGATCCTAAACAAACAGCCCAAATCTGTCAAAATGGACCATGAAGGTTGAATCTGCTGAAGTTGAAGCACACTCAAATGCGATCTGAAACCCAGAAGCTTCAAAGAGGCCTAGGTTTTCCTGTTCACACTTATCGGGGGTGGACCCTGCAGTTGTATGAAAGAACCAAATCATGTTTTTGCACAAATATGGAGAATGGCACAGCATTCTGAGCACAAAACGATTAATTTTTCAAATTGAAAATGGGTTCTTCAAACTGGGGTATTGAGCCTACAACTGAACTCAGCGAGAAAGACTCAACAATGGAGACAAAAAAAAAAAGGTAAACAACCTAAGCACAACGAGACGCACTCGGAAAAGACTCAAAACAAAGGTTGAAGTAAACAAGACAAAAGACACGACATACAGACACGTTAACGAAGATGGGGGACCTCAGATCACAAGGAGCCAGTTTCTCTGGGTATTGTTTCCCACCCTTTCTTATTTGTGATTCTCATATCCCTCTGGCACTCAAGCTCAGTTTTTCTCTCAAAACCCTTTTTGGTCACTCTTTCTCTCAACTTACACCTCTCTATTCTTTATTCTCTCATTTTTTTATCCCTCCCCGGGGTGTTTAATGGATGAATAGGAAGTTGTGGGTTCATGCCCAACATGGTTAGCTCACGGCTGTTTCTTCCGGTGGCGCTTGGTCGATGCCCCAGGTAAGGGAACGAAGTACCTTGATCCCTTCAGATTCGTGATTCGCACTTGGTTCGATACCTCGTTGCTCGGAGGTTGAGAGAGCTTTCAGCCCTTTAATGATAGCTTGAGTTGTGCCCTTTTTGGCAAGTATGTTGGCGATGCGGAAAGACAGAACGCCTGACTCAATTGTGCCCCTAGTTCATCATTATGACCATTTTTGTTTTGGTTTTTTACTAAAACAATTTTGACCAATATGGGAGTTAGATTAACACACTTGTTCGATTTTTGATTTGAAAATTATGCAAGTCAGGCCATGAGCACTGAAAATTTTCCTTTTTTGGGTCCAAAACGGTCTAAGTTTTGGAGAAATGAAATAGTTTTCGAGAAAATAATCAACCTCAGTAAAAATTTTCAAAAAACTATTTTCGAAAACGGTCGGTGCTAAACAAGCATGGGTCTTACCCTCGAGATGCGCAACCTCGGTTCGGAGGCAATGGAAAATTGCCCCTTGTTTGAAAGACGCTGCACGGCAACAGAAAGTTGCCCCTGGTTTGAACGGCGAGTCATGGCAACGGAAAGTTGCCCCTTGTCTGGATGATGCCGCAGCATATTGTAAACAGTCCTCACTAGTGATGATCGCGATCGAACTCTCTCGGATACAGAGAAGACGAAGATGGTCAAAACCAATATATGGACACAGTCACTTTGAAAGTGTTGGTGGCTGGACTTCAGGGCAAAGCTGCCTAGATATCCGGTTGTCACAACCGAACTATCGGATTCGGGGAGGGCAAGAATAATCAAAACCATTACATGGACTGAGGCGCTATGAAAGCGTTGGGGGCTGGACTTTAGGATGAATTTGCCTACGTATCCCAAACATGGTAATCAAGCCTTACGTAGTTCCAGTTAAGGTACACTCGGGTATTTTAACCTTCATCTTTTAGGCTCTAATTTTTGCCAAGGCGCCCGATGCGGGTTTTCGACCTTGCGAGCTTTTCTTTCCTTTTTCTTTCTTCCCTTTCTTTTTTTTTTCTCTCTTTTGTATATTTTATTTCTTTTTCTTTTTTTGTATTTTTCTCTCTTTTGTATATTTTTTTTCTTTTGCTCTAACTTTTGCCTGGGTCGCCCTTCCGGGTTTTCGGCCCAGCGAGCCGCTCAAAGGGTAAAAGTGTAACAAGTCCATGCCAAATGGTTTTAGGGTTTTGAAGCCATCCGTATCCAGGAGAGTGGCTGTTGCATTGACTTACTGAAGGATCCATCTTTGGTTCTTCGAGCAAATCGGACATTTTTGTCCCTAGTTTGGAGGGGTGCTTCTGTTCTAGCTTTACAGGCTTCTTCTGATGAGATCTGATCTTCATGATCTGACTTTGGTGCCTCTTGTTCGAGAGCTGCTTCCAATCTGGCCACACAGGCCTCTCTTGATGGTCGATCGTTGAACACTCCAAATTGTGGTTCAAGGCTTTAAAACAAGGGCTCGAGTCTTGAGGCTGAGAGCGATCCTAAGCTACACAATCTCAAGAGCGATTCCACACAGGTCTTCGCAGGACTGCGCAAAACATTTTGTTTTTGAAATTTTTTAAAGAAGCGACGAATTGCTCGCGCTGAAGATAGTGTGGAACTAGTCTGGATCAAGCCAGGGTCCTTCTCAGTACTCACGCTAACAAGCATGATTTCAATCATTAAGGGCTTAGCACGCCTCTCTTTCTCTCAATTTGATCAAAGTTTGCAAAACCCGAGGAATTCCTTTCTCTTTGTTTTCACCGCAGTGTTCATAAAGTTTTGAAAAACTTAGGTCAATGTAATGATTTTCAGGGCACAAGAGAACAGGTGGCATGTACTATTGTTCCATTCAAGTCCCCTGGCACAACTAATAGTAGTAAGCATGGAAACATGATAGCCGCAACTGTTTTATTCAGATTCCCTGGTTGCAACTGGCTCCATGATATAGACAGACTCAAAAGAAAAGCAAAAGGATAATTACAAAATAAAACGGTGTTAGAGGCAACAGTTTCAGAATCACCCGACATTCTATACAAAGGGGACTGACTCGCTACAACAAGACAGACCCATAAGCAAAAGGACTGACTCAAGACAATGAGATAGACTCAAAACAAAAGACTGACTCGACACGCAAGCCAGGATTTACAAAACTAGCATTCGCAGATGCTCCTAAAATACGTGCCAGACGCCACATCCAAAATACACTGAGCGCTGCCTGCAGGTGGTCCAACCCCTGATCACAAATTTGCAGTATCTTCGAAATCCAATAGCTCAGTGGTAACAGACTTTGCTGAGGTAGGCGGGAGGTTGACCTCATTATCGATCAAATCTTGCACTTCATGACGAAAGCAGAAACAACCATCGGTACTGTGAGCGGACTGTTGGTGGTACGCGCAGTACAAGGTAGCATCATGCGAGAGAGGGAGATTCTTCAGGAGGTGCCGAGGCTCGAGGGGTTTAAGATGCCCCTTTTTAGCCAATATTTGAAATGCCCTAGACAGAGGCATGTAGAGCGCATGAAAGGCTCTGCGCCCTCGAGGCAGGTACTTTGAAGTCTGAGGGTTCTTGCTAGAAGCACTAGCGAAAGGGTCGGTGGGCATTACCTTGGCTTTCTGATCTTTTCCTGGTACAGGGTTAGGGATGACAGGGACTGTCTTGGCATGACGGGGCCCATCCCAATTTTTCGCCTAGCTTGAACCGCCTGTGGTTGGAGTGGGGAAAGCATCATCCACAGCTTTAGTCATGACTGCGAATACTTGTTGCTTATTCATCCCCCTGGCTTTCAAAGCCTCGGCTGCCCAGAGCAGTTGTTCAATGGGATCGGTATCTGCCTGCATTTTGTTCTTGTCTTTGGCCTCATCCTAATTGGGGGTTTGGGTTACTACAGTAGAGCGAAGCCCGGTTGTTGCTGATACGTCATTGCTGTAGCTGGAGGCAACCTCCGGTTAGCTGAGCTCGATCACAATCCGCCCTAGTAGTGGGGGCTCCTATGGTATGAAATTCCTGGCATACGGTGCAGCTGGTGGCAAAGTCGACATTCCATAGGCCAGATCAACCACGGATCTCTGGAGGTCACCTATCATTCCCATCAATTCGAATGTGGTGGGCTCACGAGCCTGATACAACTGGGGGGTCCAAACCGGGTACGCGACAGGCGACCTGGGTGGATGCGGTACATCGACATTGGTCTCGCTTTGCAGAGTGATTCCTTGATCTGATGCGGCCGTCATAACCATAATCTCCTCCGAATTCTGCATCATGATAAGTCCGCTGTACTGAACGGTGACTGACGGATCAGATATCTGTCTTGTCTCAGCAAGGGGGAACACTAGCTATTCTGTATCAACTCTCTGAACCCCTGAAAAGAAAAACAAGTAGCGTTTCAGCCCAAATGGATCAAACACAGATGTAGCCGAACAACTGTACTCTACTGCTGACCATTGTTGCCCGAAATCACTGCCCCCAAAATACTGAATCGGATACCCACAGATATAACTGATTCTCATAAACTAATACTGGTGCCCTCAGGTCTGATACTCAAACTTGCAGACTGATATGTACGTTCCTTGTAGAGATGCACTCTAAAAGCACATAGAGTGTAAAGAGAGCCAAAACACCCCTATGGAGGGGTAGGGTTTCCCTGTCCTATTTTTTTGTCAGGAGCTAGGGTTTCACTATGCACGCAGTAGTTTTCAAACAACCTAACATCGGGTAAGCAACCTGTCCTAGTTTGGAATGGTCACTATGGATTTCGATATGCACTAGGTCGAATGGTCAAAAAGGGTGCCCCGGTAAAACCGGGGTTTGTGTTCCCATACTGTTAGAGCCCACAACCGGTCAGCCTTATGGCATGCTTTGACAAAGTCAAGCCTCCAGCAAACTGTTCAGGAATGGCAGATGGCAAACACGGTGTCCTAGGCGCACCAACGCACATGCAATGCAAAGAGACACATAAATGAAATCAAAACAGGATATCACGAGTTCGAGTCAAGCTCTCTAACTCCCCAGCAGAGTTGACAGAAACTGTAGACGTCCCCGAATGCCCTGGGAGGACGAGTCCCTCCCCCCGGTTCTGTTTGTTTTGTGGGTCACTACAGTTCAGGACTCTCAAATTGTCACGGTTCTTAATCTGAACCAAAGAACCCAAAACCGGCAAATCGTTTTGAGAAAAACAGATTTTTAGAAAAGAAGTGCCAAACCTGGACTGCTTTGCCAGATACAGAGTCGCCACCTAAATATTTTTTATGGGGGAATTTAGGAAACCCTGACTCGGTGCCAAAGGCCACTTGTCCGTCATCACCAAAGTTGCCTCGGCTCAGGAGCTTGGATACGATTGGGGAAGGTCAGCTATGAGCACCCCCTCTCGCCCGATCCGAAGATCGGCCTCTACTAACCATGATATCCAGTTTTGAAAATGTTATGTGTTCTTATTCCATTTATTAGCCTAGAATTACTATGTTATGCGCGCAGCAAACAAGTATAGACCAAATCGCCTAAATTGGAACAAAACATTGCATATCCGTTTGTTTGGAAAACGCTTTGGAATTTGCTACTCACAAGTAGGCTAAAATACGGATTTCAACGAGTTATCCTAACTCAAACAATCCAACCTTCACCCACGGGCATTCAAGCAGTTTATATCACATAAGCATCTAGCCTCATGGTAATCATGTTGTTATGGCAACACTCACACGTAAGCGGCATGCTAAAGCATAAATGCTTACCGAGTACTCCAAGCCAAAACAAAAACTAGTTAGTAATCATATGCATGATCCTAGTTTAAGATGGCTAATGCAACACATGCGAAATGTAACTAGAAATGGGCTCGACTATTCTAAACATGGCATGTGAAATGCTACAGCTAACACGTATTCAATTTGGAATTGAAACACAATGCAGTTAGCATGATGTGCCGAGCCTGGTGTATGCAAGACAAATGTATGAATGCACGCATGCATAGCATAAGGTATGCTAATTTAAATATGCCCTAGTCTATCATCATAAGCTGGTAAATAAAAGGGAAGAAAGACGTGGGGTTGGAAGACATACACACACTCACGCACACTTATTACACAATTGCCCTCGCTCGAAGGGACCGAAAGAATAATACAAGTTAATTAACCTACATGCTAATTAGATATTACAGGCCAATTAATTAATTAACAAAATTAACTAATCTAATGAAAGCAGTAAACAGCCTCGGGAAGAGGGCCCAATGTAATGCGCGCTCGGCTCCGCTCGAAAAGTCACCGCCATGCACAAGTTGCCTCTGTTTTGCCCTGCTATACTCCTCTGAAGACTGCCAAAATCCCAGAGTGTGCTCTCTGGATACTGTGGAACACCACCGGCTGAAGGAATTGGTCACCGGCCACGGAGAATGGTCATCGGCTAGGCATTACGCTCTCGGCCAAATCTTCCTGCTGAATCTGTTTTTGACAGCAGCAGAGGGCAAAACATAGCATGGCGATGCATTTCAAGCAATGTATGCACCAATCACACCCCTTATCATATTCATGACTCAAAGGGATATGATTCTCGATTCTTGGACCATCAATCGCGCATTTCAATGCATGATGGCTCAAGAAACCAAGTACACACTTTGATTTTAAATGAAATGCAATGCAAATAAGCAAACAAAGGGGCTTTGAACCTCTATCATGGCTTGATCAAGAGGTGAAAGATGCATACAAATGCAATACAACCTAAGTATGTTAACTAGGCATGCAACATGAGCATATGGGAAGCATGCAAGGCATATAACAAGCATGCAAGTTAAATGAGCATACAAGGCACAATGTCAACACACAAGCATGCAAAACATATGGCATGTTAAGCAACCAAAACAAGGAGGAGAATACGTGCCAAATGCAACATCATTTCAACATGCAACAACATGTCATAAGCTAAGCATGCAACAACATACCAAAGGGTGGACTTAAACTAAATTAGGCAGCCCTTAAACAAGCCTAAAACAGTGGCCAATGCTATGGAAATGATAACCAATACACACACACATGCATGCAAATGGGCTAACACTTGAACATCAAATAAGCAACCTTTAAGCACACTTAAAGGAAGACAAACGTGGGCACATGGCATGTGTCATAAGCTCTGAAATTGCATGAAAAAGAGGTGCCAAACCAAGCAATCGAAACAAGCAAAGCATGCAATAATGGTCCAAGTACTTAAGGCAAGCTAAGGAGGTATTGAACTACCCTTAGCAAAACCAAATATGGCATGAATTAAATGATCAAAATAGAGTTTTAACATATTAAAACAAAGCCTAAAGACCACTTAGATGGCATCTAAATGACTTAAATTCAAGGGCATGCACAATGACCAAACATGGAGCATAAGGCACAACCTCATAAGGCATCAAAGAGGCATCAAAGGCAAGCATACAAGCATGTCATAAGGACTGAAATGATGCTATAAGTAGTATCAAACCACTGAAACAAGGCATTTAAAGCATGCTAAACACTCACACGCCCAAGGCTAACAAGCCAAAATGCAAGGTGGCTATACTAAGCATGTGATGGTCGACCAAAACAACCAAAAACAGAGCTGGAGCATGCTAAAACAAACACAAAATCTTCACAAAGCTTGGCCAAAATCATGCTAGAACAAGGATCAAAACCTAAAGCATGTTAAGACCTAAACATGGCATTACAAGGCATGTATGCTAAGAAAGCATGGTGTACCAAAACCCACTAAAAATAGAGCTATATTATGACATAATAAGTACAAAAATCAGTTAAAGCATGGCCAACATACACTTAAACAAGATGCTCCCTCAAGAGGCAAGAATGGCCCTTTTGAAGGACAACAAGGAGAGGGGGTGGCCCTCTCCTTCTTAGGACCTCAAGGCACCATCCTCATCACTAAAATCCCTCAAGATTTCAGTGGTGAGGAGGCCCAAACACAATGATCCCAGAGCTCAACCGAAATGGCACAAAACAAGGGCCAAACAAGCCTTAAGAGGGGTCAAACAACCCCAAAGCTTAAAACACCCTTAACAAACTATTTAGAACGCTCAAAAAAAGAACTTTTATATGTTATATGTTAAGCTCAAAAATAGTTGCAAATATGGAAAAACAAGCTATGAAAATAAGGCTTAAAAGAGGTAAAAGCTCACCCTTGAAGCACAGCAGCAAATCAGCAACTTTTGGACCAAAAAAAAGGCTTCAAATCACCCCAAAAATCACCTCCAAGGACCTCAGTTCAATAAAGGGAGTAGAGAACTAGGTGTTTGTATGCAAAATTGCAAAGAAAATGCACTTTTCAGCACAAACAAGCCCTAAACCTTAGAGAGAGAGGTAGAAAATGTAGAGAGAGAGTGATTTTTTTTTGCTCCAAGTTGTATATCTCTCTTGTGTTGTTAGAGAGCTTGATTGATATAGAAATATATCAATCTGCAGCTCCTCAGAACTCCTACGTCCAGGCATGGGCTGGGGTATGGCCTAGAATGACAGCTGCCAGTTGTCTACAGAGATATCTGTTGAAAACCACACTTGGCCAGCCGGTTATCAAAGTGGTCGACCGGCAGTCAAATTGGCCGGCCGGCCATCACATTTGGCCGATTGAAAATCAAGGTGGTCGGTGGGGAGGAGGCTCGGTCGACAGGCTACCCCCTTCCCTCAAGAACACATCGATAAGCTCTTGGTGCAACCAAGCACAAAACAGAGAAGTTAAGAGATTCTAAGGCAAGGCGCGCAGCCAAGACTTTTCGAAACTCAAAACAAACACAAGCATGGATAATCATCGCGTGTTCAAACGATGACGTCCAAGCCTTGAGGACGGTCAAAAATGGGGTGTCTACAAGAGGCAGCGCCCCGGAAGCAAAAAACAAAAATACAGTCGAAATTGTTTGCCCGCTCGAACGGTCATTTGTGCACTTATGAGAAGAAAATGACCATCTAGTATTTTTGCAAAGCGCTTGAACTTCTAGGAAGAAAGTTTTACCGCTTAAACGGTGAAAGTTGCACTCGAGTGGTCAACCTATATATTTCGCAATGCCTTTAGCCACACTGCTTGAACAGTGAAATGTGCGTTCGTAGCAGTCTGCGCGATCCTATTTTTTATAAAGTGCGTTGTTCGCAGTTTCTAGGGTTTGAGCCTTCCAAATTTTCAGAGAGAAAGAAAAAATCGAGTATTTTATATTAGATGGTGCTTTATGAGTGTTTCCTTAATGATTTAAGCATGATCAATGGATCCGTAAATTTCATATCAACATCATCAAGGGTTTGTTTATTTTCTTTTATTCACAAAAGAGGAAATAGCTTTTTGGTGGATTCCGAAAAACTTGAGCCTGGAATTTTGGTGGATTCCGGAATGGCTCATCGTCATGGATTCAACATCGGTGTTATAGATTCAACGCCGAACAAGACAATTCAGAGGTGAAGATGGTGATGGAAGAGGCACATTGGGGTCGATTCAATTTGGGTGTGAATTCATTTGGTAATTGAGAGTACACTTGTGTAATTTCTTTTTGTTTTCTTAGTAAATTATTTAGTAGCTTTGGCTCGTGATTTTTTTTTATCACATTTAGTGATGCTTCAATTGTGATTTTTTCACGTTAAATCTTTGTGCTGATTTCTCTTTGATTGTTTGATTCGGATTGTTATTCGTTGTTTAAAATTGAAATATAATGACAAATCAATTTCTTGGGGATTTTTAGATTTTTCACTTTTGATCAAAATTGTCATTCCAAACGCGAAACAAATATTGTCAACATAGAAAAATTATGATGAAAAAAAATTGTTACAATTTTCATAAATTATTTCACAAAAAATTTCAATATTAACGTATTTTCTGTTACATATTTGTATTCCTAATTATTTTGTTTTTTTACAAAAATAAAGAAGGGTGAATTATACTAACAGTACTTATAATTTGGGACTTGTGTCGCTCTGGACGCCGACTTTTCAATTGTACCACATTTGACCCTGAATTTTGAATCTTGTTCCAAATAAGGATAATTGACGATACCATTGTTCAATTTTAACGGCAAAGTCGTTAATTTGATAAAATACAAACTAATTTGAAAAATAGATGTCAAAAAAATATTTTTGAATTTTTAAAAATTATTTCTACCCACTAAAGATAAATTATGTAAAGTTGTAAATTTTTTACACATTTATTTATTTTTTTACCAAATTAATTTTTATTAGTATATGTTTGGATGATGATCATGTAATAGGTGGTTGTTAGTCTTTTAATGTATAATCGGTATATTTAATATAAGAAATATTTTTAGTTTGAATTTTTTGATTTAATGGATTGATTTAATAATGACATCAAAGTTGTCACCACATTTGACTTTTGAAAAAATAGAAACTAATTTAATGAAAATAAAAACAACAACTCATTTCATGATCATCATTCAAACACATAATAAAAATTAATTTGGTAAAATAAATAAACAAATAAATGTGTAAAAGATTTATCAATTTTATATAATTTTATCTTTGGTGGGTAGAAATATTTTTAAAATATTTTAAAATATTTTTTTGACATTTATTTTTGTCAAATTAGTTTATATTTTATTAAATTAACGACTTTGTCCTTAAAATTGAGCAATGGCATATTCAATTGTCCTTGGAACAAATTTCAAAATTTATGGTTAAATGTGACATAATTGAAAAGTCAAGAACCAAAGTGATATAAATCCCAAACTATGGGGACTTTTTGTGTAATTCTCCCAATAATGAACGCATATTTTGTTAAAAAAATTAAAAATACTTCATTATAAGTTTTAAAAATAGTTCATAAAAGAAATTTTTTTCTGAGAAAAAAAAATCTCGTTTTTGTAAGGGTTTTCAAATGTGTAGCCGTTTTGGCATGTTGGTTTTGAAGAGGTTAAGGGCTATTTTAATCACAAAAAAAGATAAAATTGACTTTTTAATCTTCAAGTTATAAGTTGTCACATCAATCTATAATCATTTCATTTTTTTTCTCACAAAAGTGTTAAAAGTCAAAAAAATCTATTCCAAAGGAGACTATTTTAACTCTAGGTTAAAATAGTCAAAAAGTTAAAAAATCAACCCACATCCAAAATGAACCCTATATGGGTTTCAATGAAATGTACTCTTTCGTTCCAAAATATTAATCCCTTATTAAATTTTTTATTGTCCTAAAATATTAGTCTTTTTTCAAAAATTAAGGAATAAAATAATATGAATTTACTATTTTGTCTTTCTTTTAAATTTATTAATAATATAAAAAATATAATTATGATAATTAATATTCCTAAAAAATATAGAGAATTTTATAAAATTAATATTTTTAAAAAATAATAATTATAATATTAAAAAAATTAAATTTCTCAAAAGAAATTGCTATTTTCGGACGAAGAGAGTAAGGTTGTGTTTGGAAAGATGTTCCAAACACATTTCTACTCATTGATTTGAGTATGATGTTTGTTTTGAGTTGTGACGACCGGATCTTTTTTTTTTTTCCCTTTTTCTTCCTTTCTTTCTTTGTTTTGTTGCCCTTTTATCTTCGTTGGATTTGAAACGTCCGGAAATGGTTCTCTAGATTAGAGTTCTAGTCTTATTTCGCGCGGTGTTGAATTTCGGTTGTTCCGGAGGATGCGCGAGTGAGTCCGGAGTGTCCGGGAGCGAAGCAGGAGTTTTGGGTGGCTGGGCCAGGGCCGCATGTGCGGGGCCCTGGGCCGAACGTGCGGTGAGGGGCCGCACGGGCGGTGGGCTAGGCCGTTCGAGCGGTGGAGTCTGAGACCTAGAACTTTGCATTTTGAAATTGACGCACAAGCGAAGGAAAGTAGGTTGCACGAGCGGTGGAGGTGGGCCACACGAGCGGTGGGGGAGGCTGCAGGAGCGGCCAACTTGGCAGTCCGAAACTCTGTTTTTTATATCTTTTTGGACCGAATGCCTCTCCCATTTTACACATCTCTCTCTCACTCTGAACCCTATTTTTCTCCCCCTTCTCTCTAGAAAACCTCCCCAAACCCAAAATACTTTGATCCTTGCAAATCTTAGGTCTAGATCATCAACGTTTCACACCAATCTTGAAGATCAAAGGCTAGGGCTCATCTTGGTGTTGTGTTAGTTGAAGAATCTTCCATCTAAAAGCTAGGGTTTCATCATCTTCTTCATCAAGGCTTGAGGTAGGGTTTTCTTGAGTCATATATACATGTTTTGAAAGATTGGGTGTTGATTTTATACTTCTCTTGGATTTATTTTAAGATTTCAGCTTTGGTTCAAAATAATGTGATTTCTCAAAGGAGAGTTTAAAGACTCAAAGGTTTCTTTGTTGATCCTTAAGGTCTTGTACCTTTTATTTCATAAAGTTGATTTTGATGAACTTTCACCATAAAAATGGTAAATGTTTTGGTTTGATGAAAAACCCTAGAAATTTGGGGATTTTGGGAAAATATGAAAATACACATGGATGCCTTCATTTTCTTGTGTCAAGAGGATGAGTGAGAGTAAACCTCATATCATGTTTGGTAAAAATGGAAACCTATTTGATGTATGAGACATAAGATGTTATTATAACATAATGTTAAATGCTTGAAAATGTGTTGTTGGAAAATAGTGAATGATTATGTATCATGGAATGTGAAGGTTGTAAAATCTTGGGAATTATGTTGAGAACATCAGATATTGCCTTGAAGAGGCTAACTTCTTGTGATTTGTGCATGGTGAGAGATTGTTGTTACTATGAAATTGGTGGCACGTGGGTATTTTGTGAAATGGCTTTGAAAAGAGGAAATGAGAAATGGGATGAATTGATATTGTTGTAGAGATATCTTGAGAATAGTAAAATGCTACGGAATAATAACTATTGCATCATGTTTCAATTGAGTTATTATCATTATTGTGCATCTTGACATGTGTTGGAAAAACATTTATTTTGAGAAGGATTATATTGCAATGAGAATTTGATAATGTACATGGGGTAAATATGTGGTAAGTCAGGATAGGGGGTATAGTTGAACTTGATAAGTTGGCCTGATTGTCCATAGTGAAAGATTAGAAACCCGTGCGGATAGGTGTCGAGCCTTCCGGTTAATACCGGTAAAAATGACGATTTGGTAGTACTTATAGAGTCTACTTGCAGACACCAGCCTAGGGATTACCAGTGTCGTATTTACCGCCCCTATTGATTAAAATTGGAAGTTTTGAAATGTATTGTGATTGTACGCTTTTGTTGAGAAATGGAAACCTTCAAGAAGAACATGAAATGAAATTTCTTTAAAAGAGCATGGCATGGCATTGACGTTTGCATTTTGAATTGGTGTTGCATAACTGTATGTACTTTGTGAGAATTCTCTACTGGGCTTTATGCTCACCCCTATGGGGTTTGGTGCTGGTAAAGATGTTGTGATCCCACCAAGCTAAGGGTGTGGATATGTTTTGGTGAAGAGTAGAACACACTTTCTTTTGTTGAAATTTTTGTAAAGCTTAGGGCTAATTTGGTATGGGTCCGAGAGACCTTTCTATGTAACCGGGCTATAGCCTTGGAAGATGGAAGCCCTAGAAGATGTAAGCCCGTAATGGCATATCTTTATTTTATTTCTATTTTAAGACTATATGTTTCACATGCTAGAGATTCATGTGTTCTTTTGTTTCATTGAATTTATATCGCATGTGGAACTTTTGTATTAAACTCATTTATCAAAGATGTGAAGATGGAAGGATTATTGTTATTGTTTAGTGAATGTTCAGTTAAGTGGGTAGTTCATGTTGAATTATTTCGGGGTGTTATATGAGCTTTCAAATTGTAATTTCACACCCATTTTAGAAAACTCCTTTCTAGGCGGGAAAATTTGGCTAAGCCGGACGTCCGATCGGTTGACCGGAACACCGTTCCGATTTTATTTTTATTTTCCTTTGCACCTGTTATTTTTATATTTTAAATTAAAAAAAAAATTGAAATTTTTCTTAAATTTTTTATAAGCTTTAAATAGAATTTTGAGTTGTGTGTTTGGTTATGAGTTGTTAATTTTTGAATCAAATATCATATGTCACATCATTTATTTCAAACTCAGTTCAAAACTCATTTCAAAACTCATAACCAAACAAATTTTCTACCCTCAAATCATAATTTCAAAACTCACAAATTCAAAATAAAACTCTATTCTCAAATCATAATTCTAAAGATCCACCAAACCGAGGCTAGTGTTTGTTTAGCAACAATCCGATCCCAAAATCAAACAAGTCGGCACCAAAAAATTTTGAACAACAAAAGCAAAAAAAGAAAATACATAAATGTTTGAGAACTCTAAAAGTTTTAATGTGTGTGTTGTGAGCCCTACTTGATGTGATATTTTAATTTTTTTTTTTAATTTTTCAGTTCACTAAAGTTGGTTTAGAACTCAAAATTTAAGGGAAATCAACAATGATTCATACCACTGAAAAAAAGATCACTAATAGCACTAATGTATTGAAAAAAAAAAAACTAAGGGATAGACTGTGGGTGGAGCCCACTGTCACATCATTAATTGTGCTATTAAAACATCACTTTTAGTGTTCTCAACTATTTTTCATTGCATATGGAAAGTGAATAATCTAGGACTACTGTAGAAAGGAGGAAAACTTCTCAAGCAACACCAACGTTCATTACAATCCTCTCAACCTTGAGAAAACAACCGAAGAAGAAGACCACCTGATCTGAAGCACCAAGAAAATTAAAAGTTCTAATTCACCGATTGGTGCTGCCTTCGATAATGGGAGGATCATGGTGTTTGATGTGTCAAAGGAGGCCCCCCCTCCTCACGGTTCTGCTGACCTGAGATCTCCTACCTCTCCTCCTCCCAAATCTTTCAAAGATGCACTAAATCAGACCAGAAGAGGTGATTACCTATTCAATAGTAGGGTAGAAATCCTCTCATCAGATGAAGAGAATAATGAGATTGAAAGTCAAAATGAAATCCAACACTCTTACTCAGAGCACTTGGGCGTCCCTAAAGTATTCTTACCTAAGAAACTGTTGGGTAAAATTCGACAACCGTGGAGAAATGTTTTAATCAACAGACTTCCGGGTAAGACCATTGGTTATAAAATGCTCTGTACCCCTGTAAAGAATATTTGGGGTCTGCAGGGTGAGTTTAATGCCATCAACTTAGGCAACAACTATTTCCTTTTTAAATTTTTTGAACAGTCTGACTGTACTCATGTTTTCACAAGAGGACCATGGGTGATCGTGGACCACTATTTAACTGTGCGACGATGGGAACCAAATTTCAAACCATCGGAAGCCTTTGAAACCACAATTGTTATTTGGGTTCGGTTTTCAGAGCTTCTGATTGACTACTATCAGGAGAAATTCCTCTCGCTATTACCAAATCTTTAGGGAAGCCTCTTAAGATTAATTGGACCACAGTCATGGCGACGAGGGGGAAATTCACTCAAATATTTATAGAAATGGACCTCAGTTAACCATTGCAACCAAAATTCATTTTGGAGGATCGGTGTTACAACATCGAATATGAATCTCTTCACTCTTTTCGTTTCCTTTGTGGCATAATAGATCACAAGAAAGAAGCCTGCCGATTTAGACATACCATCGTCTATCCGGCGGCGAATAATATAGTCGTTCCCAGTGATGTTGTCCCTGACAATCCCATGTCAGAAACTAATGACTACTTTCATGATGGGAGATGAGAGACAGATCCATTCAGCCCATGGATGCTTGTCAAGAAAAGGTGTCAAAGACCAACACAGCCCAAGCGGGCCCAAGCTACGTTTGGTCTAGTAACTAAGGACAACAAATTCAAAGCTTTGGGGGAGGACCAAGATAGTCCTAAGAATACCCAAAGAGGTAGAAAAACCAACAGATCAGGCCTTACTAAAGACCAAGGTGAGTCCAATAGGGTGGTAAGCCCTATCCAACCCAACGACCCTAAAGACAAAGGGAAAGTAGGGATAAGACCCCCACCAAATGGATTCTACTACATCTTCTCTGAATCGAACATCCCAGCAAAATTTAAAGGTCAGGACATCATATCTTCCCAATGATTCTAGGGAAAATTCTCCATTCTGTGATCAAGCTATGGTCTTTTCACCCTCTGCTAACACGTTACCGACTCAGTGTCCTTCTGACAAGAATTACACTTCAGGCTTCTCACCAAGGTCAGTTGACCTAACTATGGTCGAAGCTATGACACCCCCAACCCCAACTGATACCTCACCCGTAACCCACAACTCAATCCACAACCCTTCAGAGCCTCAGGAAAAAGATAGCGACCCACCAGATCCGGGTGAAGCTAGTTATGGAACAGGCCGAAACCCAGAAGTTGGTAGACTAGATGACCCTGGTGGAAGAACATCGAAATCAAACCAGTTTAATGGCCCTGTTGTTAGGACCACAGACAGACGTAGTTCACCTAGTTGCTTTCGCCTGGTGGATAAAGAAAATCCGCATGACAATCGTGCTAATTTTGGAGGGCCACAGCAACATCCATTCCACTCAATTCAAATGGCCTCCATGAGGTTAGAGACAGACGGTCGGTGACGGATTTGGGGCATCATTAAAGATCTGGTTACTACCTCCCACCTATCTTTCCCATCTATGGATTTGCTACGTCTTTTGTTCTGGAACTATCGGGGAGCCGGCAACAATAACTTCAAGTACAACCTTATAAAAATTATTAGAACCCATAAGCCTGAAATTTTAGTTCTTTTGGAAACTAAAGTTCCTTATAGTAAACTGGGAAATTTCTTCGATAGATTGGGCTTTACAGCCTCATCTATTGTTGACCCTATTGGACGTGTGAGAGGGATCTGGATTATTTGGGACACAAGCCAAGTTATTGTGTGTGCTTCTTCAGTCAATCCTCAGGCTATCCGCTCAACTATCCATAAAGTTGATTATGGTGAGTGGGTCTTAGTCGCAGTTTATGCTAGCCCTAACCCTGTTATGCGAGACCACCTCTAGGATAATCTGGAAGATGTGGCCGAAACTATGAACAAGCCACGGTTAGTCGCGGGGGACTATAATGATTTTGCTACTCAGGGAGAACGCATAAGCTTCAACCCCAGAACTACTACTGTCCAAAACTAGAAGTTCCTAGACAGAGTCAACAACTGCAATTTAATTGATCTGGGAGCTCAGGTCCAAGCATGACTTGGACTAATAATCGACAAGGGCTTGCCAACACAATGGAACGACTTGATCGGGCTTTGTGCAACTCGGAATGGAGAACCATGTTTCTGGAGGCCACTGTGCGAGGCTGTAGACGCGCCCCGTGGGCCTCATGCTATAGTTCGGACACAAATTGTCACGGTTCTTAATCTGATCTCACAATATGCGATGTGAGATTGATAAATCACCAAAGAGTCCAAATCTGACAAATCGTTTTGGAAAACAGATTTTTAGAAAGAAGTGCCAAGCATGGACTGCTTTGCCAGATACAGAGTCGCCACCTTAATATTTTATTTTGGAAAAATTTAGGAAACCCTGACTCGTTGCCTAAGGCCACATGTCTGTCATCACCAAAGTTGCCTCGGCTCGGGAACTTGGGTACGATTAGGGAAGGTCAGCTATGAGCACCCCCGCTCGCCCAATCAAAGATCGGCCACTACTAAACATGATATTTAGTTTTTGAAAACACATGCGTTCTTATTCCGGTTAATTAGCTAGAATTACTATGTGATGCGCACAGCAAAACAATTATAGACTAGGTCGCCTAATTTGGAACAAAGCATCGCATATCTGTTTGTTTGGAAATGGTATGAAGTTTGCTACTCGCAAGTAGGCTAAAACACGGATTTCAATGAATTATCTCAATTCAAGTAACCTAACCTTCACCCACAGGCATCCAGGGAGTTATATCACATATGCACATAGCCTCATGGTAAACATGCTATCATGGCAACACTTACACGCATGCAGTATGCTAAAGCATAAACGCTTACCTAGTACTCCGAGCCAAAACAGGAAACTAGTTAGTAATCAATGCATGATCCTAGTTCATGTTAGCAATGGCTAATGCAACATATGCAAAATGTAGCTAAAATAGGCTCGGCTAACCTAAGGATGGCATGTGAAATGCGACAACTCGATGCATGTTTTCAATTTGGATTTGGAATACAATGCGGTTAGTATGATGCGCCGAGCCCGGTGCATGCAATACAGATGAATGATGCAAACATGCGTAGCATAAGGATGCTAAATTAAATATGCCCTAAAACTAACCATCGTAAGCAGTTAAATAAAATGGAGGAAGAAATGAGGTTGGAAGACATGCATCGCACACACACACGCTTATTACACAATTACAGCCTTTCTCGGAGGGACCAAATAATACAAACCAAATAAATAATTAACTACTCTAGCTAATTAAATATTACAAAACCTCTAATTAATTAACAAATTAATTACAAAATAAATCTTAGTATGAAATTCAAGAGGCCACCGCAGCTCCACCTCGGAATGATTGAATGATGCATGCTCGATTCGCCTCGTTCGGAAACCCATTTCCATGCCACATGTTGCCTCTGTTTGCACAGTTCTTCACCTCTGAGAACTGTGAAAATTCTTGGGATGCTTCTGAATTACTCCCTGATCATTATGGGATATCACCGGCCAAGATACAGGACCACCGGCTATGGAAATATGGTCACCGACCAGAAGTTGGGCCATCGGCTGGACTTTTGTGATTGGTCGGCACTGAGTGTAGTCGACCGGCCATTTCTTCCTGCAGAACACTGGTTTTCCTGCAGCAGAGTACAGACAGTGCATGGCAAGGCATTTACAAGACAATGTGTGCATAGCCACTCTTCCTATCATGCTGTGAACTCAAGGGGATATAGCTTTCGACCCTCGGGCCACCAATCACGCATTTCAATGCATGATGGCCAAAGGTGCCAAGTTTGCAAATCAATGTAAAAATGAATGCAACAAAACAAATGAATGCTAGACACCCTATCATGTTGAGATCAAGAGCGTCGGCGACTGAGGATTGAGGTACATTTCATCACTTCAAGTATGAACGTCCCTCATTCCTCATGTTTAGTTTGACACCCCACACCAAACATAATGCAATGTATGTATGCCATATACAATGCAAGGCATGTAACTAATGCAATGCAATATGAGCATGTTAACTCAATGTAACCCAATGCTACCTAAGCATACAAGCTAATGCCAATATAACATGAACATACCAAGTATGTAACATGAACATGCCAAGTATATAAACATGATGGAACTAGCTAATCATCATGTAATACACTAAGTATATAAACATGATGGAATGCGAACATACAAGTAATGTAATAAGATGCAACATGCCAAATATGCCACTATATGCAAAGGTGGGTTTAAACCGAAATGGGAGACCTCAGCCATACCCAAAAGCAATGGCCAAAAGTGATGGATAAAGGCACCAAAATGCAAAGCAAACATGCATGCTAACTAGCCTATCACTTAAGCATGGAAAGGGGAACTTTTAAACACATTTAAAAAGAGACTAATGTAGACAAATGACGTGCATGCTAAGCTCTGAAAATGTGTAAAGGATGATGCCAAATCAACCAAGCCATGTCAGTAAGGCATGCAATGAAGGCTATGGTCATACCAGCCAAGCCTCAAAGAACCAAAATGACTTAAATCAGTCCTAGGGAAGACCAAAATAAGGCTAGGACATGCATGGAACATGACCAAAACATGCTAAGAAATAGGCACCAAAACAAGGGCATCCAAGACTACAAAGAGAGTATTTCACTACAACCACCTCAACCAAACATGGCATGGGTTAGGCAATGAAAAACAGAGCTATAATATGCAAAAATGAGTCCCAAAACCCACTGATATGGCAGCCCAAAGACTTAAACAAAGAGGCATGTACAATGACCCCTTTTCAAAGCATAAAACAACTGTTCAAAACATTGAAAGGATGGTAAATGCAAGCATACAAGCATGGAACATGGACTGAAATAGTATGATAAGGGGTTCCAAATCACTGAAATAGCCCAAATAAAGCGTGCTCATGACTCACATACCAAAAGCTAACAAGCTAAAATGCATGGTGGCTATACAAAGCATGGAAAACATGACCAAATCAACAACAAATAGAGCTTAAACATGTCACAACATGGCTAAAAGCTTCATGAAGTCAAGCTAAAACATGCAAGCATGATGGTCTAAATGCATGCTGCATGTTATGACAATAGAAGGGATTACAAAGCAAGTGCATGATGCATGCAATAGGCTATCAATCCGACCAAAAATAGAAGTATAATATGATAAACTAACACCAAATTCCCACTGAAATGAAGCCAAATAAAGCTAAGAAAACATGCTACCTTTATGAGCCCTAAATGCAAGTAAATGAGGCACAAAGGGAGAGGGGTGTCCCTCCTCTATACATGACTTCAAAACCACTTCTCCACCATTGAAAATCCTCTGGATTTCAGTGGGGAGAAGGTCTAAATAAAGGGGTTCCAAAGCCCTAAGAGAAAGGCACAAAAAGAGGCCAAACAAGGCCTAAGAGGGTGTAAACAACCCCCAACACAAAAGAAACCTTAAACAAGCATCTTAAGTATGAAAATACAGAACTTTTATTAGTTATACACTAAGATCAAAACAGCATGCAAGATAGGTTAAAAGCTTAAGGCAAAATGGGGAATAAAAGAGGTAGTTCTCACCCTTGAAGAACACTTCAAGAACACCAACCTCAGCACTTCCTTTTGATCAAAACTAACTCAAAAACTCTGAAATCAACCCCTCAAGACCTCATTAACCGAAGTATGGTGTAACACTAGGTGTCTTAGTGCAAAACTAAAAACAAAAACCCCTTTGGAACACTTTTACACACACAAATCAAGAGAGAGAGGAAGATATAGAGAGAGAGAGTGATATATATCATATATATCAGAGTTCTTTAACCTCTGGAAAGGGAGGAGAGGGCCTCCTCTTATAGGAATCCAATTCCTAAGCTTCTTGGAGAAGCTAACTTAAGGGAGCAAATCCCTCCATACACGTGTATGGAAGGGGTGTGTTGTGGATGCCAGCTGTGACAGCTGGCGTAAAATATCTGCCAAAAGCAAATGGAAAGGGGTCGGCTAGAAAATATGGCCGATTGACCAACAAAAATGGCCGGCCGACCAAATACATTGCCAACCGACCAAAATATTTGGCCAGTAGCAAGAAAACAGGGCCGGTGGCTTCAAGCCAAGGCCGGTGAGGTATGGTGATGGCCAACAAGCCATTTCCTGCCCTCAGAAGCAAAAACACAAGTGTTTGGTGCATAACCAAGCACAAAACAAACAAGTCGAGAGGTCTCGAGGCAAGGCAAGCGACCGAAACCTCCGAGAACTCAAGACGAACACGAACATGGATGATCATTGAGTGTTCAAATGGTGACGTCCAAGTCTTGAGGATGGTCAAAAATGGGGTGTCTACAGAGGCCTCCCCAGAACATAATCAGACCACTCCCCCCTTCTTGTTTCCACTCAAGGTATGCATCAACTTAACCCGCTTAATAGGCCTTTTCACTTTGAAGTAGCCTGGATGACTCACCCTGGGCTCATTGATGTTATTAATTCTTCGTGGAATATTATGAACATAACCTCATTGATTCCACTGTTGATTTCACCTGTAAAGTTAAAGAGTGGAACAAAGAGGTTTTTGGTAATATATTTAGAAGGAAAAGACACATGTTGGCTTGGATTGAAAGACTCCAAAAATCTTTAGCTAATAACTTCTCTCATAGCCTCCAGATTCTTGAGAAGGAGCTTATTGCTCAATATAATTCTACTTTGTATCAAGAAGAAATCTCGTGGTTCCAAAAAGCTAGATCTAATCACATCCTTCTGGGGGACAGAAATACTAAGTATTTTCATATCTCCACCATTACTAAGAGAATAAAAATTAAAATAAATGCCCTTAAGGACCAGTCCGGTAACTAGATTACTGAATCTGTTAGTATTAGAGCTATTATTCTTGGCTATTTTCAGAATCTTTTTAGTGATAGCCCTAGAACCCATCTGGACCATTGGAGTAATCTTTCCCATACCCATTTCACGCCTAAAGACAATGTTGGTTTAACTAAACCTGTTTCTAACTCTGAGATTTTGAGAGCAGTGAAAGATATAGGTGCCTTTAAAGCTCTTGGCAAAGATGGCATTCAGGCCAATTTCTATAAAAAAGCTGGCACCTTGTAGCTCACTCTATGTGAGAGTTTGTGAATACTTGTTTCCATACTAAAAAGATCCCTGACATCATTAACGAGACTCTTATTGTGTTGATTACTAAGATGAATAATCCAGAGTCCATTAGACAATTCAGACCCATTAGTCTATGCAATGTCTCATATAAAATCATTACCAAGCTTATTGCAGGTAGAATTAGACCCCTCCTTGATAATTTGGTGAGTCCCAATCAAAGTAGCTTTATCCCCGGTAGGAGCACTACTGACAATATTATCATCACTCAGGAAATCTTACCCTCCTTAAGAAATTAAAAAAAAAAAATGGTAAAAAGGGTGGTATGATCTTCAAGATTGATTTAGAAAAAGCTTATGATCGTTTTTCTTGGGATTTCATTAAAGATACCTTACTTGAATTCAAGCTTAATGGTAATTGGATTGATTTAATCATGAGTTGTGTCTCTAATAAGCATTCTTCTATTCTGTGGAATGGTGAACTTATTGAGGGTATTCATAATGAGAAAGGGCTTAGACAAGGTGATTCACCTTACCTTTTTGTGCTTTGTATGGAGAGATTGTCCAATATGATAAACTCTAAAGTTAAAGAGGGCTCTTGGAAAGGCATTAAGGCTTCTAAATATAGTCCACTCTTATCCCATTTGTTCTTTGTGGACGACCTCATCCTCTTTGCTTAGGCTGACCAAATAAACTGTGAGACAATCTTAAAGGTCCTTAGTGAATTTTGTGCGGTATCTGGTCAAAATATTAATCATGCCAAGTCTAAACTCTTTGTCTCACCTAATATCCATCAAAATTCTGCCAAGTCCCTTAGCTCCCACAGCGGCATTCCCCTAACCCAAGACCTGGGCAAATATCTTGGTTCCCCTTTACTCCATAGGAGAGTTACTAAGGCCACCTTCAATGAGATTCTGGAGAAGATGAAAACCAAACTTGCAGGTTAGAAAACCAAAACTCTTCATATGGCAGGTAGAGCCACCCTTATTCAAGTTGTCATATTTGTCATATTCTCGAGCGACGGTTCTTGCGCTCGAGCGACGGTTCTTGCGCTCGAGCGAGAACTCTTGCGCTCGAGCGTGCTTCTGCGTTGCAGACCTGAAGCTTTGAATTATACGCTCGAGCGAGGCTTCTTGTGCTTGAGCGAGGTCCTTTGTTGTGTCTGGTAGCTCGAACGACGACTCCTTTGCTCGAGCGAGCCTCGCATATATCAGATCGCAGCAACGGTTTTCTTCTTTACTTTTTTATCTATTTTTATCTCCAAACCCTAAATACGACTGTCTCTCTCTCTAAACTCTCTCTCTCTCTCTCTATACAAATACACCTTGTTCTTGGGTCTCTCTAGCCTAGTCCCTTTGTAAAAAAGGTAGAGCTTGGCATGGGCCATCCTTTGATCCGAAAAAGAGTGGATTTGGAGCATCTTGAGTTTCTCTCTTCATCTCTTTTGAGTCTCTCCACTTAAGGTAGGGATAATCTACTCTTTAATAGGAACTTTGACATAAATATTGGTTATTTTGTATAAATGGTGGGATTTGGGAAGTTTAGGTGAAGTTAGGGTTTGAGTTTGAAATGGTAGAAGAGGAGTTTTCATGTTTTTGGGCTCCATGGTGTATGTGAGGTCTTGAGGTTGGGTTCATTTGTGTATAATTGATGAAATTGAGTTTTGGGATTTGATGTTTGAAAAGGGAAATGTTTTCCCTAATTGGAATTAACTAAATTATTTAGTATAAATATGAAATTGATTTGAGAATTATGAAGTTGAAGGAAATTGTGATTAGATGGTGTAGTTGGGCTAATGAATCACTCACTTATGGATAATTTGATAAATTATCTGTTGAGAAATTTATTTATCTGTCTAGATATATCTGTTTTGGGCTATCGGTTGATGATAGCCATAATTGTTGTAGAAACTGCATGATGATTAGGTGAATTGAAACTAATCAATTGGAACATGTCATTGAATATGATGGTTGGATATGAACATTGAATATGTGATATATTTGGTCATTGTATATGACAATGTGCTTTAATACATTGTATATGTATCATTGTTTGGGAGGCGAGAGGGGATGTACTCCATATGTGATTTTGTGCTTTAATACATTGTATATGTATCATTGTTTGGGAGGAGACAGGGGATGTACTCCACATGTGATTTTGTGTTTTAATACATTGTATATGTATCATTGTTTGGGAGGAGATAGGGGATGTACTCCATATGTGATTTTGTTCTCTAATAAATTGTATATGTATCATTGTTTGGGAGGAGATAGGGGATGTACTCCATTGTTTGAGAAGAGATAGGGGATGGACTCTATTGATAATTAAGTTGGCCGGAGTGTCCAGGGTGAAAGTTTCGAAATCTTATATATATTGGAAGGATGTTCATGATTGAAGTGCTAATAATATGGGTTGTAGTCTCATTTTGAATTGTTTGGATAAAAATGAACCATGTCAATGCATAGATTTGAATAAATAAATAGAAGTGGATTGAAATATGGATGTTAATGTTGGTTAGCGATGTGTAAGTTGGTTTACATGTGTTAAACATTTATCGGATGCTAATGTTTTAGTTAATTCTCATATACTGTTTAACATATCTCTACTGGGCCTTGGCTCACCCTTCTGGGACACCATTTTGAGGAACTGGAGACATGCCGCCTCCAAGGTCTTAGTGTGGGTGGTTTAGGAGTTGAAGACTCCATTTTGTTATCATGTTTTGATGTTTAAATATATATTCAAGCCAAGGGTTAGGACTCTCTTTTGTTGTAACCAAGTTATTACTTGGAAAGTTGTAAGCTCGCAGGGCATTTAATTGTTTAATACCTTTGTCAAGAATATTTTGATAAATGTATGTAAACACCCCATTTTTGACCGTCCTCAAGACTTGGACGTCACCGTTGGAACACCCAGTGATCATCCATGTTTGTGTTCGTTTGGAGTTCCCGGAGGTCTCGGCTACGCGCCTTGCCTCAGGATCTCCGAACTCGACTGTTTAGTGTCTGGTTTTGCACCAAACACTTGTGTTTTTCCTTGGAAAGGTAGGGAACGCCTTGTGAGGCATCCCCACACATCACCGGCCATGGCCAGGGGCCACCGGCTGGTGTTTTGCTGCCATCGGCAATCTATATTGCCGGTCGGCATTCTTTGTTGCCGGTCGGCACTCCCTTTTGCCAAAATTGCATTTTTGGGCAGCCGACTACTGTTCATCTGCTTTTGCAGATATTTTAATACAGCTGTCTTGCATTTGGCTCCCCTCCATACACGTGTATGGAGGGATCTCCCTCTTTAGAAGCTTGTCTTGTAAGCTTTACAAGACAAGAAGCTCTATAAGAGGAGCCCTTCTCTCCCTTGCTTAGGGTTAGACACTTTAGAGAGTTTAGACAGCCATATTAGGGTTTTGAGTTCTAGGGTTAGAATCCATACACATTCTATCTCTATACCTCTCTCTTTTTACCTTTGTGTGTGTTTAATTGTGTTTGTGTCTTACTATTCCACACAAACACATAGTGTTTCACCTTCTCTTAGCTACTGAGGTTCTAAGAGGCTGGTTTTGGTGTTTTGGAGCTGGATTCAAGCCAAAGAGGGCTGTTGGAGCATCATTTGTGAAGGTGATCTACAAGGGTGAGAAACTTCCCTTTTATTCCCCATTTTTGCATTGCTTTTCTACCTATCTTAGAGCTGTTTTCGTGCTTATTGTATAATACAAAAAAGTTCTATTTTTTTAGCCCTTTTGATTGTTTATTAAGAGTGTTTTGTGGTTTGGGTTTGTTTGACCCCTCCTAAGCCTTGTAAGGCACCTTTTTGTGCTATTTTTGTGCAAGTTTCGAGACTTTGGTGTTTGGGCCTCTTCAACACTGAAATCTTGAGGGATTTCAGTGGCGGAGATGGTTCCTTGAAGTCTCCAAAAGGGGAGGGCCACCCCCTCTCCTTGTTGTCCTTGAGAGGGACCCTTTTTGGCCTCTTGAGGGAGCATCATGTTAGAGTGTGTATTGATCATGTCTTGGCTGTTTTCCATGCTCATTATGCCATGATATAACCTTGTTGTGTGTTGGTTTTGGTACACCATGCATACTTAGCATACCTACCAAGTAATGCCTTGTTATTGCCTTAATATGCCTTAGGTTGTTAGCCTTTGCTCTAGCATGTTTTAGGTTTAGCCTTGTGAAGGTTTTGTGCTCATTTTGCCATGTTTTAGGTCTGTCCATAGTTGTTTGGGTTGATCTTGGCATGCGTAGTATAGCTCCTTTGTATTTGAGCTTGTATGCTTCAAGTATGTGAATGTGTAGTATGTGTTGCTTGCATCATTTCGGTGGTTTGGAACCACCCTACATGTTATTTCAGTCCCTTTGACATGCTCCTATGTTTGCCTTGGATGCCTCTTTGAAGCTTTGGAAGCTTGCCTTGCATGCTCCATGTTTTAGCATTTATGCATGCCTTTAAATTCAAACCATCTAGATGCTATCTAGTTGGTCTTTTGGGCTTAGTTTCATGTGTTAAAACTCTGTTTTTGGTTGCCTAAGTCCTGCCATGTGTGGTTGTACTAAGTGTAGTCCATTGCCTCTTTGGTGAGCCTTGAATGCTTGGACCATTGTTGCATGTTTAGCTTGCCTTGTTGCTTGGTTTGGCACCATGTTTTAACATGATTTTCAGAGCTTATGTTGCATGCTAATTGTCCATGATATCCCTTTTCAAGTGTGCCTTAGAGTTGCTTATTTAATGCCTAAGTGTTGGTCCAACTTACTTGCATGTGTGTATGTATGTTTGATCCCAATTCCTTGGTTTTTGGCCACTGTTTTAGGCCTATTTAGAGTCGCCTAAATCATGTCTAAGTCCACCTTTTCATCAATTTGCATTGCCTCATGTTTGCTTGTATGCTTGCATAAGTGTCTTTCCATGCCATGTTGCATCCTTAGCTTGCATGCCTAGGTTGCATTGCATCTTGCATGCATGCCTTGTTCCTTGACTTGGTGATAGGAATTGGGCCTTGGTTCGTTTGTTCGGTTTGCATGTCATTTGACATGAAAGTTGCACACTTGATTCTTTGGGCCATCATGCATGGAAATGCGTGATTGGCGGTCCGAGAATCGAGAGGCATGCCCTTTTGAGTCACAAACATGATAGGGGACATGATTGGTGCATACATTGCTTGAATTGTATTGCCATGAAAGTTCTGTCCTCTGCTGCTGTGAGTTGCAGGTTCTGTAGGCATTCTTTGCCGACCGGCAGTATACATTGCCGACCGGCAGTAAATCACCAGCCGATGGATTCATTTTGTGCCGGTGACCACAATTCACTGCCGGTGGTAATTCTACTCAGCCGGTGGTGATTCCTAGTATCCAGAGAAGCATCCTTGAGACTTTGGCAGTCTTCAGAGAGGCAGAGCAGGGAAAACAGAGGTAGACTATGCATGGCCGTGCACTTCCGAGAGAAGCATCCTTGAGACTTTGGCAGTCTTCAGAGAGGCAGAGCAGGGAAAATAGAGGTAGACTATGCATGGCCGTGCACTTCCGAGCGGGACCCGAGCATGCGCTGCATCTGGCTCTCCTCCCGAGGCGATTTACTGCTTTTCCTAGTTTAAATTAGTTTGTTAACTGATTAGGCAATTTGTAATATTTAATTAGCTTGCGTAGTTAATTAATTTGTATTATTTATTTGGTCCCTCCAGGCGAGGGCAAATCTGTAATAAGTGTGTGTGAGTGGTGTGTATGTCTTCCAATCCCCACTTCTTTCTTCCCTTTTATTTACCTGCTTTGATGGTAGATTAGGGCATGTTTAAAATTAGCATACCTTATGCAATGCATGCGCGCATTCATACACTTGCCTTGCATGCACCGGGCTCGGTACATCATGCTAACTACATTTGTACTCCAATTCCAAATTGAATACGTGCATCAGTTGATTACATTTCACATGCCATGCTTTAAGTTAGCCGAGCCTACTCTAATTGCATCTTGCATGTATTGCATTAGCCAACTTGACATGAACTAGGATTACGCATGTTTGCTAACTAGTTTATTGTTTTGGCACGGAGTACGATGTAAGTATTTATGCTTTAGCATCTCGCATGCGTGTGAATGTTAACATGATGGCATGCTTACCATGTGGCTAGATGCTTATGTGTTATAAACTGTTTGAATGCCTGTGGGTGACGGTTGGGTTGCTTGAGTTGGAAACACTCGTTGAAATCCGAGTTTTAGCCTGCTTGCGAGTAGCAAATTCCAAAACATTTTTCCGAGACAAACGGATATGCAATGCTTATTTCCAAATTAGGCAATCTAGTCTATACTTGTTTGCTGCGCGCATAACATAGTAATGCTAGGCTAATAATTGGTTTAAGAACACATAATGTTTTCAAAAGTGGATATCACGGTTAGTAGAGGCCGATCTTCGGATCGGGCGAGAGGGGGTGCTCATAGCTGACCTTCCCCAATCGTACCCTAGCTCCCGAGCTGAGGCAACTCTGGTGATGAAGGACATGTGGCCTTCGGCACCGAGTCAGGGTTTCCTAAATTCCCCCATAAAAAATATTTGGGTGGCGACTCTGTATCTGGCGAAGCAGTCCATGTTTGGCACTTCTTTTCAAAAAAATCTGTTTTCTCAAAACGATTTTCCGGATTTGCACTCTTTGGTTCAAGATTAAGAACCGTGACGATTTGAGAGTCCGAGCTGTAGTAACCCAAATGAACGGAACAGGACTCACCCTCCCGGGGCGTTCGGGGACGTCTACAGTTTCTGGCGACTTTGCTGGGGACTTAGAGAGCTTGACTCGAACTCGTGATATCCTGTTTTGATCTCATTTGTGTGTCTCTTTACATTGCATGTGCATAGGTGCGCCTAGGAACACAGTGTTTGCCATCTGCCATTCCTGAACGGTTTGCCGGAGGCTTGTCTTGTCAAGGCATGACCATAAGGTTGACCGGTTATGGGCTCTGACAGTATGGGAACACAAACCCCGGTTTTTCCGGGGCATCCTTTTTGACCATTCAACCTAGTGCATATTCGGATCCGTAGTGACCATCCCAAGTTAGGACAGGCTGCTTACCCGATTATAGGTTGTTTGAAAACTACTGCGTGCGTAGTGGAACCCCAGCTCCTGACAAAATAGGACAGGGAAACCCTACCCCAACATAGGGGTGTTTTGGCTCTCTTTACTTGCTATGTGCTTTTAGAGTGTATCTCTACAGGGAAAGTACATATCAGCTTGCAAGTTTGAGTATCGGGCCCGAGGGCACCAGTATCAGTGTTGTTGAGAATCAGTCATCTGTGGGTATCAGGTTCAGTTTTTGGGGACAGTGATTTCTGGGGAACAGTGATCAGCAGTAGAGTACAGTTGTTCAGCTACACCCGTGTTTGATCTGTTTTGGTTGAAATGCTGTTTGTTGTCTCTTTCAGTTCGGGCAGCTGGTACAGAATAGCTAGTGCTCCCCCTTGCTGAGGCAGGACTTATGATGACGCAGAATTCGGAAGAGGTCGTGATTATGACGGCTGCATTGGAGCAGGGGATCACTCTGCAAGGTGAGACCAATACTGATATGCCACATCCACCCAGGTCGCCCGTTGCGCACCCGGTTTGGGCCCCCCAACTACACCAGGCTCGCGAGCCTACTACATTCGAACTAATGGGGATGATAGGTGATCTCCAGAGGTCTGTGGCGGATCTCGCCTATGGAATGTCAGCTTCACCTCCAGCCGCACCGTATGTCAGGAGTTTTGTACCCCAGGAACCCTCGTTGTTGGGGCGAATTGTGATCGAACTTAGCCAACCGGAGATGGCCTCCAGCTATGGTAATGACATATCAACATCAACCCAAACCCTCGATCAGGCTGAGGCCAGAGGTAAAGACAAAATGAAGGCAGATGCCGATCCCATTGAACAACTGCTGTGGGCAGTCGAGGCTTTGAAAGCCGGGGGGATGAACAAGCAACGGGTATCCGCAGTTGTGGCAAAAACTATGGAGGATGCTTTCCCCGCTCCACCTGAGGGTAGTTCAAGTTAGTCGGAAAATCGGGATGGGCCCCGTCATGCCAGAACAGTTCCTCCTATTCCCGCCCCTGCACCTGGGAAAGATCAGAAAGCTAAGGTGGCGCCTGCCGTCCCTTTCGCTTGTGCGGCTAGTAAGAGCGCTCAGACTCCAAAGTACCTACCCCGGGGGCGCAGGACCTTTCATGCTCTCTACATGCCTCTGTCCAAGGCACTTCAGATCCTTGCCGAGAGGGGGCACCTTAAACCCTTGGAGCCTCGTCCTCTCCCGAAGAATCTCCCCGCTACGCATGATGCTGCTCAGTACTGCGTGTACCACCAGCAGACAGGCCATGCTACCGACAATTGCTTCCGCCTCCGTCATGAGGTGCAAGATTTGATTGACAACGAGGTTATCCTCCCGCCCACCTCAGCCAAGTCCGTTACCACCCAGTTATTGGATTTTGAGGACACAGATACTGCAAGTATGTAATCAGAAAGTGAACCACCTATGGGCGGCATCTGGTATATTTTGAATGTGGCGTCTGACATGCATTTTTGAGTATTTGTGAATGCTAGCTTTGTAAATTCTGGCTTGGGTATCGAGTCAGTCTTTTGTTTTGAGTCTGTCTCTTTGTCTTGAGTCAGTCTTTTTGCTTAAAGGTTTGTCTTGTTGTGGCGAGTCAGTCCCCTTTGTATAGAATACCAGGTGATTCTGGGGTTGTTGTCCCGAACACCGTTTTGTCTTGTAATTACCTGTTTTTGTTTTTGAGTCTATTTCTACCGAGGGGCCAGTTACACCAACAAATCTGAATGAAACAGCTGTTGCTATCTCACTTTCGTGCTTGCTTTCAGTATAAGTGCCAGAGGATTTGAATGGGCTGACAGTACATCTCGCCTGCTCTCCTGCGCGCCAAGCTCATTGCATTAACCTAAGTTTTTCAAAAACCCCTTTTGAACACTGCGGTGATAAAAACGAAGAGGAAGGAATTCCTCGGGTTTTGCAAAATTTTGATCATTTTAAGAGAAAGAGAGGCATGCTAAGCCCTTAATGAATAAAATCATGCTTGTCAGCATGAGTACTGGGAAGGACCCTGGCTTGATCCGGATTGGTTCCACACAATCTTCGGCACGAGCGATTCATCGCTTTCTTAAAAACTTTCAAAAATAAATGTCTTACACGGCCCTGTGAAGACCTGTGTGGAATCGCTCCTGAGATCGCATAGCCTAGGATCGCTCTCAGCCTCAAGATCCGACCTGTAATCTTAAACCTCGAACTCATTCGGAACGTTCAATAGTCAACTGTCAGAGGAGGCCCGTGTGACCAGTTTTGATGCAGCCCTCGAGCAAGAGGCGCCGAAGCCGAATCAAAAGAGTAAATCTCACCAGAAGGAGTTTGTGGAGCAACCATGACGGATTCTTCTGCAAATCATTGCAACAGCCGTTCTCCTAGACACAGAGAGGCATCAACTTCACAAACCATTTGGCATGGACTTGTTACACTTTACCCTTTGAGAGGCTCGCTGGGCCGAAAACTCGGAAGGGCGACCCAGACAAAAGTGAGAGCAAGAGAAAAATACAAAAAAGCAAAAAAATACAAAAAAGAAAAATGAAAAAAAAGAAGAAAAGAAAAGAAAAAAATGCGGAAAAGAAAAGAAAAAGAAATGAACAAAAGAAAATGAATAAAAAGAAGCTCGCAAGGTCGAAAACCCGCGTCGGGCGCCTTGGCAAAAGTTAGAGCCTGAAAAGTGAAGGTTAAAATACCCGAGTGTTCCTTAACCGGAACTACGTAAGGCTTGATTCCCATGTTTGGGATACGTAGGCAACTTCATCATGAAGTCCAGCCCCCAACGCTGTCATAGCGTCTCAGTCCATACAATGGTTTCGACTTCATCCCAAGGCCCAGCTGCCAACGCCTCCAAGGCGACTGTGTCCATATATTTGTTGTGACCGTCTTCGTCATCTCTGTGTCCAAGAGTTCAACCACCACCAATGAAGACTGTTTGCGGAATGCTGCGGCACTATCCAAACAAGGGGCAACTTTCCGTTGCCACAAGTCGTCGTGAGCCGCCATTCAAACCAAGGGCAATTTTCCATTGCCTCCGATCCGAGGTTACGCATCTCAAAGAGTAAGTTCCATGCTCGTTGAGCATTGACTGTTTGTAAAATAGTTTTTTTGAAAATTTTTACTGAGGTTGACTACTTTCTCGAAAACTGTTCCATTTTTTTCAAAACTGGACCATTTTCTTGGACCCAAAAAGGAAAATTTTCAGTGCTTACAGCCTGACTGGCATGGTTTTCAAATCAAAAATCAAACAAGTACGTTAATCCCACTCTTATTTTGATCAAAACCGTTTTAGTAGAAAGCAAAAACAAAAAATGGTCAAAGTGATGAACTAGGGGCACAGTTGAGCTAGGCGTTCTGTCTCCCCCCCCTGTCGTCAACATACTCGCCAGGAGGGCACTCTACCCACCAGGAGAAATAGCTGTGAGCTAACGGCATCGGGCATGAACCCGCAACTTCCTATTCATTCATTAATCACCTTGGGGAGGGACGAAAAATGAGAGAATGAAGAATAGAGAGGTGTAAGTTAAGAGAAAAAGCGAGCCGAAGGGTTTTGAGAGAAAAACCGAGCTTGAGTGCCAGAGTGATGTGAGAATCAGAAATGAGAAAATGGTGGGAAACTATACCCAGATTGAACTAGCTCCTCGTGATCCGAGGTCCCCCGCCTTCGTTAACACGTCTGTATGTTGTATCTTTTGTTTTGTTTACCTCAACCTTTGCTTTAGGTTTCTTCCGAGCGTGTCTCGTTGTGTTTAGGTCGTGTACCTTTGTTGAGTCCTCCCCGCTGTGTCCAGTTGTAGGCTCGATACCCCGGTTGAAAACCCTTATTTAAGTTCAAAATTCTATTATGCTCAGAATGCTGTGCCATTCTCTACATTTGGGCGAACCAAAAGAAGGAAGGGAAAATTTGGGGCATCCGAGCATGTTTCAACCCTAGCCGGTTTCACCTTTGAAGGCCGTCTTGTCAGATTGGGCTGTTTTGTTTAAAGTTTGCTGAGTGCAGAATAGACCAAGTGTCGGGTTCTGGACTGTATGCAGATTAATTCTCGACAGAGTATAGACCGTGTGTTCAGGTTAAGCAGTGGTTTGTATGGGTTGCTTTGCTGTTACTTGGTTTGGTTACCTTGTTATTACAATGCAAGTGCTCAATTTTTCAGACAACAAGTCAATTCCATTCACATTGAGGTGTAACATGATATGATGCGATGCAATACATGAGATATGTAAATGTAACACTTTTTAAGCAAA
This sequence comes from Camellia sinensis, assembly GCF_055761805.1. NCBI lineage: Eukaryota > Viridiplantae > Streptophyta > Magnoliopsida > Ericales > Theaceae > Camellia > Camellia sinensis. The sequence continues at coordinate 37,619,479 of NC_138961.1, read as the reverse complement.
AAATTTTGTTCATTTCATTATCTATCTTTTTCAAACACACAAGTTTTGGAAAACAAAAATCTGCCTGCGGCAGTACAGAGTATCCTAACTACCAACAAAAAGGAAAAGTACAAGAAAGAAGAAAAACAACAAAAATCTGCATCCGTGTCAAGCGACTCCGGGGGGGCTATCGGTCTGTCCTAGTCCTCTTCCTGGATGAAGGTCCAGGAGCATCATCAGCATCGTCGTCAGAGCCCGAGCTAGTGCCGCCTCCAGTCTCCTCCTCCGATGACCCCGCCTCCGACTCTACCTCCGCCTCCGACTCGCCATCCTCATCATCGTCATCATCAGGGATAGGAGCCTGCGAACTACTCCCGACATGAGTGTGCCCCGCCTTGGTGCGGGGGAATACTCTGCCCTCCTCATCTCTCCCTCGGGCGGGGACGGAAGGTCCATCTGGAGTACCTCCTGCAACGGGAATCTAGAAGGGAGGCTGAAAAGGTACATGAAAGGCAAATGCATCAGTATACCGTGAACAGTTTATCAGTGCAGAATGTAGTGTATGAATACAGTGTGTGAATGCTGTGGACAGTTTATCAGGGCAGAATGTAGTGTATGAATACAGTGTGTGAATGCTGTGGACAGTTTGTCAGTGCAGAATGCAGTGTATGAGTACAGTGTGTGAATACTGTGGACAGTTTATCAGTGCAGAATGCAGTGTATGAGTACAGTGTGTGAATACTGTGGACAATCTATCAGTGCAGAATGCAGCATATGAGTACAGTGTGTGAATGCCGTGAGCAGTTTATCAATGCAGAGTACAATGCAGAATGCAGTGTATGCAGTGTATCAGACGCTGTGAGATCAGTGTGTCAGGTGTTGTGTCGTGCATCAGATTACGTGAATCAGCTTGTGAGTGATTTGAGGCCGTGATCAGAAGAACATACCGGAATGCTGTAGAGGGCCAGGAGGTCAAAAGTCCGCTGCAGCATCCCCATCATGGAGGCATTCAACTCCACGGACTGCCGGGTGTACTCGGAGGACGCCTGCAAAAGTACAAGATATATCAGTATTCCGTGGAATATCAAACAAACTAAAGTGAAATGCCAATGCAAGAATGCAAAATGAAGTAATACATACCAGAGGCAAGTCGGGGATGCCGGCTAACTCATGACCAGCCGGGGGAGGAGCAAAGGGGATCTGGTAGGTCACCCCATCCTGCCCTCTGTATGTCAGTAAAGTGGGCAGAGTAGGCCAACTGGTCCCCCGTCCTCCCTGAACTCCGCCCCTGCCACGTACTCGAGCCCTCCTCGAAGCTCCTGCTCCAGCTCCTGCTCCAGCTCCCGCTCCTGTCCTAGCTGCTGGCGCCACAGGCCTAGCTCCCTCAGCTCGACGGCCGCCGCTCAGAGACCGCATAATGTACGTCTGCACGTACTCTCTGTAGTCGCCGATGCCTCTAAAGTGGGTCGCCTCCCAGCCGATAGTATAATCGGCCATCTGCTCGGTAGTGAGACTCTCGGTCTCCCTCATGTCCTCAAGAGGGTGAACCGGGACTATCTGCTCCGGTAACCCTAGGGTCTGGCGTAGGAAACGCTCACCCAAGTACCAAGCCCGACAGACCGGGCCCTCCAGTAAGATCCGGAAACGCGAGGTCTCCTCAGCACCGGCAAATCGGTCCCGAACCGTCGCCGACAACAGAGCCCAGGGCTGCCAAGTGATCTGAAAGTGACATACAGTTTGTTATCTATCGCTATTGAAGTATGCGATGAAAAGCAAAGCTTAGATAAATTCTGAAATAAAACATACCTCGGCAGGGGTGATAGTGTCGAAGTAGCGGCGAAAGAAGCTAAATATCTCTCGCGGCCTCCGCACGCATCTCCCGTCGAAGCGTCGCGAGAACGGGACGACGAGGGGGGTCTCCGTGACTGGCACGGGTGCAAGCCTGGGAAAGTAGGCGTAGACCCACATCTGCAGAGAAAACATCAATATGATTATCAGATAAGAGTGAAATACAGAATAAAGCAGAAATGACAGGACCGTGTGTTGTATAGTGTATGGTATATTGTGTACAGTGTGAGCAGTGTACAGTCAGTGTAAAGCAGATTGTATGTGTGTGCCGCGTGTGCAGTATGCAGTTAGTGAAAAACATACTACAGTATGTGCAATACAGAATACAGTACAGAGTACAGAAGATAGAAAAGCAGAAATGAAAAGCGGGAAAGAAACGTACCTCCCAAGCACGCCAGTAGCCTCCGAGCAACTGTCCGCTGCCACGGGAAGCCGAGCTCATATACCCGTAGAGTGTGACCAGTGCGGCGCCACCCCAATCATAGTGCAAGATCTGCCTGACGTCCACCAAAGCACTAAGCAGGCAGAGGGGCACAGTGTTCGCCCGGTCGGCGAAAATAGTCGTCCCCAGCAGGAACATGAGAAAGCCGCGCGCATACCTCTCCACGGCCTCCTGAGTCATCTGCGCCTTCTCCATCAACGCGGGCTGGACCCTGAATTGCACCTCAAACCAGGAGTAACGAACAAAGCCTGGACAGGCGAGAGGTGGCGCCTCACCAAGCAGATAGATCTGAGCGGCAGTCCACTCGTCCATGTCAGTATCAAAGGGGATCGGATAACCCCCTATCCCGATGCCTGTGAGCATTGAGAAATCGTAGGGAGTCATCGTCATGTCTCCCGTCGCAGATAAATGGAGCGAGTCAGTGGTGTCCCACCACCTCTCCACTAGAGCGGCGAGCAAGGGCCTGCAAGTCATGAGTCTGGATAGTCCCCTGCAGAAAGCGCCGAAGCCCGCCTGGTCCACGATGTGGCGAACCGCATCGGGAAGCTCGGCATACCAGTCCCGAGCGCCGGTATTCCCATACCCGCAGATGGTATGGGAATCCCCCTGTAATTAAAAACAACAATTGCAAGGCAATATTCAAAATGTAGTTTTAAGAAGCTTACAGTGAACTGCAACGTGTGATGTGTCAATGTGTTCGGGTGGTTCAGGGCAGATGTAGCATGCGTGCAAGTTTAATAGATTTAAACAAATACCGGGTGCCGGTGTGCTTACAGTGGACTACAACGTGTGATGTGTCAGCGTGTTCGGGTGGTTCAGGGCAGATGTAGCATGCGTGCAAGTTTAACAGATTTAAACAAATACCGGGTGCCGGTGTGCTTACAGTGGACTACAACGTGTGATGTGTCAGTGTGTTCTGGTGGTTCAGGGCAGATGTAGCATGCGTGCAAGTTTAACAGATTTAAACAAATACCGGGTGCCGGTGTGCTTACAGTGAACTGCAACGTGTGATGCGTCAGCATGTTCGAGTGGTTCAGTACAGTATAGCATGTGTGCATATGTTCAGACTCAAGTAAATATTGGGTACCAGTGGGTATGCAGTGAAATACAGTGAACGCCGTGTGTTCGGGTGATTCAGGGCTAGTGTAGTGTGTGTGCATGTGTCAGTCTCAAGCAGATATCAGTTGCACGTATGTTTACAATCAACTACAGTATATAGGGTATCTGAGCTAAAGCAGTTAAAGAGCACAACTAGCTGTACAGTTTTGTATCCTACATTGCAGAAAGTAAAGTAGAGAAAAGAGAGTTACCTCGGAAGTGCCGAAGGACAGGTGGGAGGTAGGCTCACGCAGTAATAGCTCGGGTGGCACGTGCCTATCGAAGCTCCTGAACTGGCGCAGTCCGTCAGGGGGCAGAACATGAATCACCGACCGGTAGGTCGCCGGGTCGAACGGGCGCTCGCTCAAAGGTAGGAGCTCGACCCCGGGATCCATCTCGTGATCCGAGGGAGTCCCACCGCGTGGAATGTCATCCGCAATGTCAAGAATGATGAGAAAATAGCCGGAGGAAGGAAAACCGGGCCAGAATATGGAAAGTCAACCGAAAAGTCAACCCCCGAGAAGGTCAAAAATGGCCGAAAAGGCCGGGATGTGAAAAGGGTACGAAAATCAAGAGGAAAGCGAGGGGAACAAACCCCAAAAAGGTGGGAACGGCAAAAGAGGCACCGAAACAAAGATTTGTTCGGTTGAAAATGTCCGAAACGCGAAGAAAATCGCTAATCCGACGACGAAACGGGCGTAGAACACGAAGAAACGGACTCTAGAGAGAGAGGGTGTGGAATTTCGGCGAAGGAGGAAGTGAGAAATAGGGTTAGAAACCCTATTTTAAAAGACCCGTGCCGAAATGACAGAACTGCCCCGATTCAGCAATTCTTTGCCGGTCGGCCACACTTTTTTCCGGTCGGCAAAATATTGTGCCGATGGAATTGAATGATGGCCGGTGGACGGCCGGTGATGCATTTTGATGGCTGGTGGACATCCGGTGACCTCCTACAGTGATTTTGGAGCCTCCTACACCCTTGTTTGAGTTATTTGTGGGGTCCAGGGCCTTTGGTGCTCAAAACAGTGCAAAACAGTGCACTTTCGGCGCTCGACCGGCCTCCGTTTTGACCTCGGGTCGTGTCTTCTGAGCGTGGCACTCGAATTCGTGCAAGGTGTATCCTTTTCGTATCCTTTTGGCTTTTAGGAAATTCAAAAGTTGCCCCACGTATATCGCATATCAATCGCACTGTCTTGTGCATTTCAAAATCAATCGCACTGTCTTGTGCATTTCAAATCAATCGCACTGTTTTGTGCATTTTCAATCGCACTGTTTTGTGCATTTCAAAATCAATTGCACTGTTTTGTGCATTTCAAATCAATCGCACTGTTTTGTGCATTTCAAAATTAATCGCGCTGTTTAGCGTATCGCACTGTTTTGTGCATTACATATCAACCGCGATGTTTAGCGTATCGCACTGTTTTGTGCATTGCATTCCATCGCGCTATCTCGCGCATTGCACTATCTTGTGCACTCACGTTGCCTAACGTATCACGCGGTTTTGCGCATCTCATTGCATTTTGCATATCAATTTCATTACTTGCGTAGACTGCATGTTAATTACATTACCTGCGTAGACCGCATGTTTGTAATCAATTTCATTACTTGCGTAGTCGGCATGTTAATTACATTACCTGCGTAGACCGCATGTTTGTAATCAATTTCATTACTTGCGTAGACCGCATGTTTGTAATCAATTTCATTGCTTGCGTAGACCGCATGTTAATTACATTACCTGCGTAGACCGCATGTTTGTAATCAACTTCATTACTTGCGTAGACCGCATGTTAATTACATTACCTGCGTAGACCGCATGTTTGTAATCAATTTCATTACTTGCGTAGACCGCATGTTTGTAATCAATTTCATTACTTGCGTAGACCGCATGTTAATTACATTACCTGCGTAGACCGCATGTTTGTAATCAACTTCATTACTTGCGTAGACCGCATGTTAATTACATTACCTGCGTAGACCGCATGTTTGTAATCAACTTCATTACTTGCGTAGACCGCATGTTAATTACATTACCTGCGTAGACCGCATGTTTGTAATCAATTTCATTACTTGCGTAGACCGCATGTTTGTAATCAATTTCATTGCTTGCGTAGACCGCATGTTAATTACATTACCTGCGTAGACCGCATGTTTGTAATCAACTTCATTACTTGCGTAGACCGCATGTTAATTACATTACCCGCGTAGACCGCATGTTTGTAATCAATTTCATTACTTGCGTAGACCGCATGTTAATTTCATTACTTGCGTAGACCGCATGTTAATTACATTACCTGCGTAGACCGCATGTATTGCTTACGTAGACCGCATATTTGTTCAATTTCATAACTTGCGTAGACTGCATGTTAATTACATTACCTGCGTAGACTGCATGTATTGCTTGCGTAGACCGCATATTTGTTCAATTTCATTACTTGCGTAGACCGCATGTATTGCTTGTGTAGACCGCATATTTGTTCAATTTCATAACCTGCGTAGACCGCATGTTTTGCTTGCGTAGACCGCATAATTGTTCAAATTCATTACTTGCGTAGACCGCATGTTTTGCTTGCGTAGACCGCATGTTCTGCTTGCGTAGACCGCATGCTCATGATCAATTTCGTTGCCTGCGTAGACCGCATGCTCCACTTACATGTCTGTGCTTTCACAGCATTGTTGTGCTTCCCATTTGCTTTGCGTTGTCACGCATTTTCAAATATATTAATACGCATATTGTTAATCACATTGTACCTGTTAAGTTTGTTTTCTTTATAGGCACGATATTGTATGTACGGTTCATTTGAGGCTGGTGCAACCAGACGAACTGCACAGGTATATCTACGACGGTCTAGGAGACCCTAAATCCTCTGAAGGTGCGAGTCCTTCGGTGTTTGTCGTGCCCGAATGACTTTCGTTAAGTTGCATTGTCGTGTATCTTACAGCCGCGTGTTGTCGCGCGTTCCATGCAACATGCATTTTATACATCACTTGCATTTCAAAAAAAAAAAAAAACACATGCATTGTCACGCATCATTGTAAATAGTTGCATTGTCATGCATCATTAGAACATAGTGCATACTGCATTGTCATGCATGTTTGTAAATATCCATTTCCATTTCTATTATAGCTTGCATGCATTTATTGCATCACCTTCCACCTATGGCTTGCGCCTTTCCATGATTGAGCTTGGTCTGGTATGTGCCCATACTTTTCACGTCGAAACATAGTTCAGTGGACCGTTCTATGTTAGACGAGGCTTGTACGTGTACATGCCTTTCTTAGGCAAGATTTGGCTTGGCCCGCAGGCCATATCCATTATATTGCATTTCCATACATCATTGCATCGCCCCCCGTCTATGGCTCGCGCCTTTCCATGTTGAGCTTGGTCTGGTATGTGCCCATACTTCTCGTGTCGAAGCATAGTTCAGTGGACCGTTCTATGTTAGACGTGGCTTGTATGCGTACATGCCTTACCTAGGCAAGATTTGGTTTGGCCCGCGTGCCATATCCATTGCCACCTCCCCAGCATTTCCATTATACATTGCATTGTAGTGTAATTATTGCATCCAGCATTAGGATCATTGTCCTTTCCCCAGCGGATCGTTTCCCTACTTATGTCAATTCCCCCCAATACTTGTTCTTGTGTCCGTCTACATTACTCATAGTTCAGTGGACCGTTCTATGGTAGACGGACTTGTTACCTCCATCAATCTATTTGACATAGGTATGGTTTTGAACCGCTCATGTTTGGATCATGATTCAATTGCTTTGCATATAGTTTGCATTGTTTCAATTACATTGCATCTTCATTTGCATTGTTTGTACATTGTCTTGTATATATTGCATATCATGTTACATCCATTTTTGCATTGTCATGCATGTTGCTAATAGTATTGTACCTGTTAAGTTTGCTTTCTTTTCAGGCACGATATTGTATGTACAGTTCATTTGAGACTGGTGTAACCAGACGAGCCACACAGGTATTGTATCCTCCGAGTGAGACGTATCGAGAATTGCATAATTCTCTTACATCCTTTCTGCATTTTAGTGTAGTTTGGTATATGCTAGCTTAAAACTGTCGCATGTTATGCTTCGTTACAGTTTTTCTTTACATGATCATAAGTTATGCTCGGCTTTGTGCATTGTCTTGCATTTTGCCCCTGCCTTCGGGTACATATCTTGTTTGTCTTGCATGTTTGTCTAAGTCTTTGGCCTTGTCAAAAATGGGTCGTCTCTGGGCTTTGACATTCACTCCCGTCATTGTTATGACTTTCGAGTTCTGTCAAAGAGGGGCAACTGTAGACACCCCATTTTTGACTGTCCTCAAGACTTGGACGTCACCATTGGAACACCCGATGATCATCCATGTTTGTGTTCGTTCGGAGTTCCCGGAGGTCTCGGCTACGCGCCTTGCCTCAGGATCTCCGAACTCGACTATTTAGTGTCTGGTTTTGCACCAAACACTTGTGTTTTGCCTTGGAAAGGTAGGGAATGCCTTCTAAGGCATCCCCACACATCACCGGCCATGGCCAGGGGCCACCGGCTGGTGTTTTGCTGCCATCGGCAATCTATATTGTCGGTCGGCATTCTTTGTTGCCGGTCGGCACTTCCTTTTGCCAAAATTGCATTTTTGGGCAGCCAACTACTGTTCATCTGCTTTTGCAGATATTTTAATACAGTTGTCTTGCATTTGGCTCCCCTCCATACACGTGTATGGAGGGATCTCCCTCTTTAGAAGCTTGTCTTGTAAGCTTTACAAGACAAGAAGCTCTATAAGAGGAGTCCTTCTCTCCCTTGCTTAGGGTTAGACACTTTAGAGAGTTTAGACAGCCATATTAGGGTTTTGAGTGCTAGGGTTAGAATCCATACACATTCTATCTCTATACCTCTCTCTTTTTACCTTTGTGTGTGTTTAATTGTGTTTGTGTCTTACTATTGCACACAAACACATAGTGTTTCACCTTCTCTTAGCTACTGAGGTTCTAAGAGGCTGGTTTTGGTGTTTTGGAGCTGGATTCAAGCCAAAGAGGGCAGTTGGAGCATCATTTGTGAAGGTGATCTACAAGGGTGAGAAACTTCCCTTTTATTCCCCATTTTTGCATTGCTTTTCTACCTATCTTAGAGCTGTTTTCGTGCTTATTGTATAATACAAAAAAGTTCTATTTTTTAGCCCTTTTGATTGTTTATTAAGAGTGTTTTGTGGTTTGGGTTTGTTTGACCCCTCCTAAGCCTTGTAAGGCACCTTTTTGTGCTATTTTTGTGCAAGTTTCGAGACTTTGGTGTTTGGGCCTCTTCACCACTGAAATCTTGAGGGATTTCAGTGGCGGAGATGGTTCCTTGAAGTCTCCAAAAGGGGAGGGCCACCCCCTCTCCTTGTTGTCCTTGAGAGGGACCCTTTTTGGCCTCTTGAGGGAGCATCATGTTAGAGTGTGTATTGATCATGTCTTGGCTGTTTTCCATGCTCATTATGCCATGATATAACCTTGTTGTGTGTTGGTTTTGGTACACCATGCATACTTAGCATACCTACCAAGTAATGCCTTGTTATTGCCTTAATATGCCTTAGGTTGTTAGCCTTTGCTCTAGCATGTTTTAGGTTTAGCCTTGTGAAGGTTTTGTGCTCATTTTGCCATGTTTTAGGTCTGTCCATAGTTGTTTGGGTTGATCTTGGCATGCGTAGTATAGCTCCTTTGTATTTGAGCTTGTATGCTTCAAGTATGTGAATGTGTAGTATGTGTTGCTTGCATCATTTCGGTGGTTTGGAACCACCCTACATGTTATTTCAGTCCCTTTGACATGCTCATATGTTTGCCTTGGATGCCTCTTTGAAGCTTTGGAAGCTTGCCTTGCATGCTCCATGTTTTAGCATTTATGCATGCCTTTAAATTCAAACCATCTAGATGCTATCTAGTTGGTCTTTTGGGCTTAGTTTCATGTGTTAAAACTCTGTTTTTGGTTGCCTAAGTCCTGCCATGTGTGGTTGTACTAAGTGTAGTCCATTGCCTCTTTGGTGAGCCTTGAATGCTTGGACCATTGTTGCATGTTTAGCTTGCCTTGTTGCTTGGTTTGGCACCATGTTTTAACATGATTTTCAGAGCTTATGTTGCATGCTAATTGTCCATGATATCCCTTTTCAAGTGTGCCTTAGAGTTGCTTATTTAATGCCTAAGTGTTGGTCCAACTTACTTGCATGTGTGTATGTATGTTTGATCCCAATTCCTTGGTTTTTGGCCACTGTTTTAGGCCTATTTAGAGTCGCCTAAATCATGTCTAAGTCCACATTTTCATCAGTTTGCATTGCCTCATGTTTGCTTGTATGCTTGCATAAGTGTCTTGCCATGCCATGTCGCATCCTTAGCTTGCATGCCTAGGTTGCATTGCATCTTGCATGCATGCCTTGTTCCTTGACTTGGTGATAGGAATTGGGCCTTGGTTCGTTTGTTTGGTTTGCATTTCATTTGACATGAAAGTTGCACACTTGATTCTTTGGGCCATCATGCATGGAAATGCGTGATTGGCGGTCCGAGAATCGAGACACATGCCCTTTTGAGTCACAAACATGATAGGGGACATGATTGGTGCATACATTGCTTGAATTGTATTGCCATGCAAGTTCTGTCCTCTGCTGCTGTGAGTTGCAGGTTCTGCAGGCATTCTTTGCCGACCGGCAGTATACATTGCCGACCGGCAGTAAATCACCAGCCGATGGATTCATTTTGTGCCGGTGACCACAATTCACTGCCGGTGGTAATTCTACTCAGCCGGTGGTGATTCCCAGTATCCAGAGAAGCATCCTTGAGACTTTGGCAGTCTTCAGAGAGGCAGAGCAGGGAAAACAGAGGCAAACTATGCATGGCCGTGCACTTCCGAGCGGGACCCGAGCATGCGCTGCATCTGGCTCTCCACCCGAGGCGGTTTACTGCTTTTCCTAGTTTAAATTAGTTTGTTAACTGATTAGGCAATTTGTAATATTTAATTAGCTTGTGTAGTTAATTAATTTGTATTATTTATTTGGTCCCTCCGGGCGAGGGCAAATCTGTAATAAGTGTGTGTGAGTGGTGTGTATGTCTTCCAATCCCCACTTCTTTCTTCCCTTTTATTTACCTGCATTGATGGTAGATTAGGGCATGTTTAAAATTAGCATACCTTATGCAATGCATGCGTGCATTCATACACTTGCCTTGCATGCACCGGGCTCGGTACATCATGCTAACTGCATTTGTACTCTAATTCTAAATTGAATACGTGCATCAGTTGATTACATTTCACATGCCATGCTTTAAGTTAGCCGAGCCTACTCTAATTGCATCTTGCATGTATTGCATTAGCCAACTTGACATGAACTAGGATCACGCATGTTTGCTAACTAGTTTATTGTTTTGGCACGGAGTACGATGTAAGTATTTATGCTTTAGCATCTCGCATGCGTGTGAATGTTAACATGATGGCACGCTTACCATGTGGCTAGATGCTTATGTGTTATAAACTATTTGAATGCCTGTGGGTGACGGTTGGGTTGCTTGAGTTGGAAACACTCGTTGAAATCCGAGTTTTAGCCTACTTGCGAGTAGCAAATTCCAAAACTTTTTTCCGAGACAAACGGATATGCAATGCTTATTTCCAAATTAGGCAATCTAGTCTATACTTGTTTGCTGCACGCATAACATAGTAATGCTAGGCTAATAATTGGTTTAAGAACACATAATGTTTTCAAAAATGGATATCACGGTTAATAGAGGCCGATCTTTGGATCGGGCGAGAGGGGGTGCTCATAGCTGACCTTCCCCAATCGTACCCTAGCTCCCGAGCTGAGGCAACTCTGGTGATGACGGACATGTGGCCTTCGGCACCGAGTCAGGGTTTCCTAAATTCCCCCATAAAAAATATTTAGGTGGCGACTCTGTATCTGGCGAAGCAGTCTATGTTTGGCACTTCTTTTCAAAAAAATCTGTTTTCTCAAAACGATTTGCCAGATTTGGACTCTTTGGTTCAAGATTAAGAACCGTGACGATTTGAGAGTCCGAGCTGTAGTAACCCCAAATGAACGGAACGGGTCTCACCCTGCCGGGGCGTTCGGGGACGTCTACAATGTAATATGTCACATTTCTATTATGTCTTATGGAATTTATGAATGGATGATTATGTATTATTTTGAGGGCATTACAACTTGGTATCAGAGCGTACTGGGTTTGAATACTTTGGGTACGTGGGAAGTGGTTAGTACCACAATGGGTTTGTCTCGCTTATTAGGGAATTATGTATGATGTTATGTGCTTATATGATAACATGCTTATGTGACTATATGGGTATGGAATTTAGTTTCTAGGATGTTGATCAGGTCCATGGGTTTTTGCAAGTCCTGTTGGAAAGGCACTTGATCACTGCCGTTTCTAACTGGAACTCTAGCAACGCCACGGACGGTCATTATCCAGAAACAAAATTCGTATGTGTTTATGTGATTACATGCTTATGTGGAATGAATTACAGTTGCCCATTGTATTAGGACGCGAGTGATATAACCTCAGCGCATATGTAAGTATGCTAATATCTTTGTTACCTTCACTAGGATGCCTAGACGTGGAAGTGATGATTTCCCTCCTTCCACACGGGAAAAGTTGCGGAAACAGTTTGTGGAGTTATGCCAAGGTACTCCACCTTTGGCACAGTTTGAAGCATGGTTTGCTAACCTGTCGAGATTTGCTCTAGAGTTAGTGGAGGCTGAGGAACTTCGTTGTTCAGAGTTTGAGAATAGGTTATGTAATGATATCCCGGAAAGGATTGCTGGGTCTTGGCATAGGAGTTATTGTGTGCTAGTGAAGGCGGTAGCTCATGTAGAGGTAGTGATGCTAGCCATGGAACATAATAGGGAGGAGGCCATTTTGGCGACTCCTGTAACTCGGGGCATTGGTAGGCCTTTTAAGAGGCAGAGGAGTTTTAACCCACAATAGTTTCAGAGAGCCCAATCTAGCTCTACCTTTCCAGTGCCGAGTCTAGGTTCCGGAAATGGTAAGCAGAGGGATGTCACTCGTTTCAAATATGGTCAGTTAGGCCACAAGTCTCCGGCTTGTCCACGGAGAAAGAGGGCAGGGTTGATAGTTCAACCAGTGGTTGCACCACCAGGATCATCTAGCCAACCAGGATCTGGAACGATCGAGTACTCATTGGGGAAGCAGTCATTGGGATCCCCATCAGTTTAAAGTTTGAACCAGTCACGTACTTGGGAACCACTTACTTGCTGGTTGTGTAATCAGCCAGGTCATATCAAACGTTTCTGTACCCAACCAAGGACTTCTTTGGGAGTTTTGCAACCTAGTCGAGTTCAACCATATTCGTATGGGCAGGGGGCAATACTGTTATGAGGAACAAACATGCCAGATTTCGAGGGCCTTGGGAGAGTCGAGTTCTCAAGCCCCAAGTGGGGAAATATGCAGTTGTTCCGGGTGTGGCCAGTTGGGACATATCAGTAGTTCTTGTCCGTGGCTTGTAAGCTCATAAGATATCTTGGGTTTGAGAATAACCAACTTTAGCAGTCCAGCGAGGGACGGTAACGGTGGTAGTACCGGTGGAATGATTTTGTTTTGGCTATGCAGTTTTGTAACTGGTGAATTATCGTTTTGTAATCATTGGATTCTGTTGTGTAACCAATGTGTTTTGGAGATGTTGAAACATCAAAATAGCTTATTTATAAATATGTGCCTTTGCTTGTTTATTTCCATGGATTAGGCAAATTGGAGCATGTAATGACTCCAAAATTTTATTGATATGACGAGTTGTTGCGAAATCAAAAGTTTTTGTATTAATGCATATATACACTTATGACTTGGTTTGGAAATGTGATGGTCGGTGAGCCATATTTTGAAATAAGAAAAGAGTTGTTGAGGGATGTATGTTTTGGTCAGAATTACCTAGGGCGAGAACAACTATACTTGCCGAGTGTATGTAATTTCCTGAGCATTTCTTATTTGGCCTTGTGTGCGTGGTAGAGGTTTTGGTGTACTGTCGTGGGAATTCCTCGAGAGGATGTGAGGTGTGTGATTGGCACTGGGTTTTGAACATGTAACACGATGTTTTTTTAAGGATGAATAGCATATAGTTTCATTAGGTATAAACTTGTACCTTCATGATAGGTGATGTTATCGGATCTTCATATTTTCTGATTGCTTGTTTCTTTTGTAGGGATGTTAGTCTCTGTAGACGCGCCCGCGTGAGGCCTTCGCGCTACAGTTCGGACTCAATTTGTGTCACGGTTCTTAATCTGAACCAAAGAGTCCAAATCCGGAAAATCGTTTTAAGAAAACAGATTTTTAGAAAAGATGGACTGCTTTGCCAGATACAGAGTCGCCACCTAAATATTTTGTTCAAGGGGGAATTTAGGAAACCCTGACTCGGTGCCAAAGGCCACATGTCCGCCATCACCAAAGTTGCCTCGGCTCGGGAGCTTGGGTACGATTGGGGAAGGTCAGCTATGAGCATCCCCTCTCGCCCGATCCGAAGATCGGCCTCTACTAATCGTGATATCAATTTTTGAAAACGTTATGTGTTCTTATCCCGATTATTAGCCTAGAATTACTATGTTATGCGCACAGCACAAAAGTATGGACTAGATCGCCTAATTTGGAAATAAGCATTGCATATCCGTTTGTTTTGAAAAATGTTTTGGAATTTGCTACTCGCAAGTAGGCTAAAACACGGATTTGAATGAGCTATTCCAACTCAAACAATCCAACCTTCACCCACAGGCATTCAGGCAATTTATAACACACAAGCATCTAGCCACATGGTAAGCAGTTCGGACTCGATTTGTGTCACGGTCCTTAATCTGAACCAAAGAGTCCAAATCTGGCAAATCGTTTTGAGAAAACAGATTTTTAGAAAAGAAGTGCCAAACATGGACTGCTTTGCCAGATACAGAGTCCCCACCTAAATATTTTTTTATGGGGAAATTTAGGAAACCCTGACTCGGTGCCAAAGGCCACGTGTCCGTCATCACCAAAGTTGCCTCGGCTTGGGAGCTTGGGTACGATTGGGGAAGGTCAGCTATGAGCACCCCCTCTCGCCCGATCCGAAGATCGGCCTCTACTAACCGTGATATCCAATTTTGAAAACGTTATGTGTTCTTATCTCGATTATTAACCTAGAATTACTATGTTATGCACACAGCACAAAAGTATAGACTAGATCGCCTAATTTGGGAATAAGCATTGCATATCCGTTTGTTTTGAAGAATGTTTTGGAATTTGCTACTCGCGAGTAGGCTAAAACACGGATTTCAATGAGCTATTCCAACTGAGACAATCCAACCTTCACCCACAGGCATTCAGGAAATTTATAACACATAAGCATCTAGCCACATGGTAAGCATGCTGTCATGGCAACACTCACACGCATGCAAGGATGCTAAAACATAAATACTTACATAGTACTCCAAGCCAAAACAGGGAACTCGTTAGCAAATCAATGTATGATCCAAGTCCATGTCAAGTGCCTAATGCAACGCATACAAAATGTCACTAGAATAGGCTCGGCTAACCTAGAAGTGGCATGTGAAATGCACCAACATCATGTATTCAAGTTAGATTTGAAATACTAATGCAGTTAGCATGATACGCCGAGCTCGGTGCATGCAATACTGATGAATGATGCACGCATGCATAGCATAAGGTATGCTAAATTAAACATGACCTATTACTAACCATCAAAGCAGGTAAGTAAAAGGGAGAAAGAAGTGGGGGTTGGAAGACATGCACACACTCACCCACACTTATTACAGATTCACCCTCGCTCGGAGGGACCAAAAGAATAATACAATTTGAATAATGAATTAACTATCCTAGCTAATTAATTATTACAGACCAACTAAATTAATTAAACAAATTAATTAATTTAAGAAAGCAAGAAAAAGGGCCTCGGGAAGAGGGCTCAATGCATGCGTGCTCAGGTCTTGCTCGGAAGTCCACTGCCATGCGTAGGCTGCCTCTGTTTTCCCTGCTCTGCCCCTCTGAAAACTGCCAAAGTCTCAGAATTGATTCCCTGGACATTGGGAGACACCATCGGCTGAGGAGAATGGCCACCGGCAGTAAGATGTGATCATCGACTGTTGATGAAGCTATCGGCCACGGATGGATTGCCGGTCGGCACTATGTGCAGTCGATCGGCAAAAAGTTCCTGCAGAATCTGTTTTGACGGCAACAGAGGGCAGAACTTTGCATGGCAATGCAATTCAAGCAATGTATGCACCAAACATATCCCTTATCATGTTTATGACTCAAAGGGACATGGTCCTTGGTTCTCGGACCATCAAGCGCGCATTTCAATGCGTGATAGCCCAAGAGACCAAGTTGTGCATTTTTTATTTCAAATGTAATGCAATGCACATAGTCAAACCAAGGGGCTTCTACCTCTATCATGACTCACTTCAAGAGGTGAGGCAATGCATGCACAATGCAATGCAGCCTAGGCATGCGAGCTAAGGATGCAACATGGCAATGCAATGTGTACATGCAAGTATGCAAGCAACCATGCGAGGTGAGCATGCAAACAAGCAAAGAGATGGACTTAAACATGATTAGGCAATTCTCAAACAAGCCTAAACCAGTGGCCGAAGTGCTCAAACATGGAGGCCAACACATGCACACACATGCACATGTTAAAGGGCTAATACTTAAGCACAAAAGGGCAACTCTCAAGCACACTTGAAAGAGGCATAACATGGACAATTAGCATGTAAATTAAGCTTTGAAAATCATGCAAGAACATGGTGCCAAACCAACCCAAACAATGCAATCAAGGTATGCAAGCAAAGTCGAAGATTCAAAGCAAGCTAAAGGGGTATTGAACCACACTGAACAAGACCAAACATGGCATGAATTCAATGACCCAAAACATAGTTTTTGCACATAAAACAAAGCCCAAAAGATTACTTAGATGGCATCTAAATGACTTGAATTCAAAAGCATGCACAATGACCAAAACATGGAGCATGCAACACAAGCCTTTGACACATCAAAGGGACCATGAAATGCAAGCATACAAGCATACTAAGGGGACTGAAATGACATGGAAAATGGTCCCAACCCACTAAATCAAAGCAAGTAATGCATGCTATACACTCACACCCTTAAGGCCAACAAGCCAAAAATGCAAAGGGGCTATACAATGCATGCCAAAGTCGACCCAAACAACTAAGGAAAGACCTTAATCATGGCAAAATAAACATGAAAGCTTCACAATGCCAAGCCTAAAACATGCTAGAACAATGGTTTACAACCTAAGGCATGTTAAGGCAACAAAATGGCATTACAAGGCATGTATGCTAAGCAAGAATGATGTACCAAAACCAACTTAAAACAATGCTATTTCATGGAATAATAAGCATAAATAACAGCTAAGGCATGGTCAACAAGAGCCTAAGCTAGGTGCTCCCTCAAGAGGCAAAAATGGTCCTTTTCAAGGACAACAAGGAGAGGGGGTGGCCCTCTCCTTCTTGGGACCTCAAGGCACCATCCTTACCACTGAAATCCCTCAAGATTTCAGTGGTGAGGAGGCCCAAACACCAAAGTCCCGGAGCTCACAAAAAATAGCACAAAACAAGGGCCAAACAAGGCTTAAGAGGGGTCAAACAACCCCAAAGCTTAAAACACTCTTAACAAACTATTTAGAGGCCTTAAAAATAGAACTTTTATGTATTATATGCAAAGCCAAAAAATAGTTGTAAGATAGGTAAAAGTAGTGTGCAAAAATGGGGTAAAAAGGGACTAGTTTCTTACCCTTGAAGTCCTCCTTCACAAATGATGATCTTGTTGCCTCCTTGAGCTCAAATCCAGTCAAGAACACCAAGAACAACCCTCTGGTCCCTCAACAACCAAGAGAAGGTGTAACATTATGTGTTTGTGTGCAATAATATGGACAAACACACACTAGACACACACAAGAGAGAGATATAGAGATAGGAAATATGTATCAACCCTAACCCTAATCCAGAGCTCCCTCTGAAATTTTTTTGTAACCCTCATGCCAAGAGAGGAGCCCTCTTCTTATAGGAAACTCCCTCTTGTAAGGCTTTCAAAACAAGCCATCCAAGAGGGAAATCCCTCCATACACGTGTATGGAGGGGAACAGAGTGGGTGCCAGCTATCACAGCTGGCACAAAATATCTACTAAAAGTAGATGAACAGTGATCGGCCATTCAAAATTGCCATTTTGGCAAAATAAATGGCCGACCGGCAACAAAGAGTGCCGACTGGCAATATACATTGCTAATGGCATAAAATCACTGGCCGGTGGCCTCAAGCCATGGCCGGTGATGTGTGAGGATGCCTCACAAGGCATTCCCTGCCCCTCCAAGGCAAAACAAAAGTGTTTGGTGCAAAACCGGACACAACACGATCGAGTCGAGAGATCCTGAGGCAAGGCGCGCAACCGAGACCTCCGGGAACTTAAGACGAACACAAACAAGGGCAATCACCAAGTGTTCCAATGGTGACGTCCAAGTCTTGAGAACGGTAAAAAATGGGGTGTCTACATAAGCATGTTGTCATGTCAACATCCACATGCATACGGTATGCTAAAGTATAAATACTTACATAGTACTCCAAGCCAAAATAGGGAACTCGTTAGCAAATCAATGTATGATCCAAGTCCATGTTAAGTGCCTAATGCAACGCATACAAAATGTCACTAGAATAGGCTCGGCTAATCTTGAAGTGGCATGTGAAATGCACCAACAATCATGTATTCAAGTTAGATTTGAAATACTAGTGCAGTTAGCATGATGCGCCGAGCCCGGTGCATGCAATACTGATGAATGATGCACGCATGCATAGCATAAGGTATGCTAAATTAAATATGGCCTATTACTAACCATCAAAGCAGGTAAGTAAAAGGGAGAAAGAAGTGGGGGTTGGAAGACATGCACACACTCACCCACACTTATTACAAATTCGCCCTCGCTCGGAGGGACCAAAAGAATAATACAATTAACTAACTCGCAAGCTAATTGATTATTACAAATCACCTAATTAATTAACAAATTAACTAAGATAAGAAAAGCAATAAAAAAGGAGGCCTCGGGAAGTGGGTCCAATGCACGCATGCTCGGGGCTTGCTCGGAAGTCCAGTGCCATGCACAAGCCGCCTCTATTTTCCCTGCTCTGCTTCTCTGAAGACTACCAAAGTCTCAGGATGTGCTCACTGGATGTTGGGGAATGCCACTGGCTGGAGGGAATCATCTTCGGATGTGATTTGGTGTCGATCGGCCAAAAATGAATCCATCGGCCACCGATGGATTGCCGGTCGGCACTCTGTGCAGTCGATCGGCAAAAAGTTCCTGCAGAATCCGTTTGACAGCAGCAGAGGACAGAGCTTTGCATGGCAATGCAATTCAAGTAATGTATGCACCAACCATATCCCTTATCATGTTTATGACTCAAAGGGACATGGTCCTTGGTTCTCGGACCATCAATCGCGCATTTCAATGCGTGATGGCCCAAGGGACCAAGTTATGCATGTTGATTTCAAATGCAATGCAAACCAACAAACAAAGGCCCAACTCCCCTCACTAAATCAAGGAACAAGGCATGCATGCTAGATGGAGTGCAACCTAGGCATGTGAACTAGCATGCAACATGGGCATATAATGCATTTATGCAAGTATGCAAGCAAACATGCAAGGTAAGCATGCAAACAAGCAAATGATGGACTTAAACTCGTTTGGGCAGCCCTTAAGGAAGCCCAAAACAGTGGCCATCAACCAAGGAAATGAGGCCAAATGCACATGCAAGCATACATGACAACATGGACCAACATTTAAGCACATAAAGGCAACTTTTAAGCGCACTTTAAACGAGGCATAGCATGGACAATTAACATGCAAATGAAGCTCTGAAAATCATGCTATAGGAGGTGCCAAACCAACTAAACAAAGCAAGCATATCATGCAACCAAGCTCAACGCCTAAGGCTCACCAAAGAGGCATTGGACTACACTTATCAAGACCAAACATGACATGATTAAGCAACTAAAGTCAGGGTTTTAGCATGTCAAAATGAACCCCAAAAACCACTTAGATAACATCTAAATGACTTACACATGGAAGCATGCACAAATGCACTTTCAAGGAGCTTGAAAATACAAACTCTTGAAACATCAAAGAGCCATAAAATGCAAGTATACAAGCATGCTAAGTGGACTGAAATGACATGGAAAATAGTCCCAACTCACTAAATCAAAGCAAGTAATGCATGCTATACACTCACACCCTTGAAGCCTACAAGCTAAAATGCAAAGAGGCTATGCAATGCATGCTAAAGTCGACCCAAACAACTAAGGACAGACCTTAAACATGGCAAAATAAACATGAAAGCTTCACAAAGCCAAGCCTAAAGCATGCTAGAACAATGGTTTACAACCTAAAGCATGTTAAGGCAACAAAATGGCATTACAAGGCATGTATGCTAAGCAAGCATGGTGTACCAAAACCAACTTAAAACAATGCTATATCATGGTATAATAAGCATAAAAAACAGCCAAGGCATGGTCAACATGAGTCTAAGCTAGGTGCTCCCTCATGAGGTTAAAATGGTCCTTTTCAAGGACAACAAGGAGAGGGGGTGACCCTCTCCTTCTTGGGACCTCAAGGTACCATCCTCACCTCTGAAATCCCTCACGATTTCAGTGGTGAGGAGGCCCAAACACCAAGGTCTCGGAGCTCACCCAAAATGGCACAAAATGGAGCCTTACAAGGCTTAAGAGGGGTCAAAAAATCCCAAAGCTTGAAGCAACCTTAAACAACTATTTAGAGAGCCTAAAAATAGAACTTTTTTATGTTATACACTAAGCTCAAAAACAGATGGAAGATAGACTAAAAAGCTATGCAAAAATGGGGTAAAAAGTGACAAAAGTCTTACCCATGTAGACCCTCGTCACAAATGGTGGACCAGCAGTCTCCTTAGGTCCAAACCAGCCTCAAAACTTCAAAAACAACCCTCTAGAACCTCAGTTCCAAGAGAAAGGTGTAGTAGTAGGTGTTTGTGTACAAAACTAAGGCTTAAACACACACAATAAAAGAGAAGGAGAGATATAGATATAGGATAGATATAAAACCCTAAACCTAGAACCAGAGCTTCTCTAACAATGTTTTCTAACCTTCTAACCCTAGAAGAGGGAGGCGAGCCCTCCTCTTATAGAAGCTCCCTCTTGCAAAGCTTGCAAAACAAGCTTGCTAAGAGGGAAATCCCTCCATACACGTGTATGGAGGGGAGCGAAGGTGGGTGCCAACTATCACAGCTGGCACAAAATATCTACTAAAAGTAGATGAACAGTGATCGGCCATCCAAAATTGCCATTTTGACAAAATAAACGGCCGATCGGCAACAAAGAATGCCGACCGGCAATATATATTGTCGATGGCATAAAATCGCTGGCCGGTGGCCTCGAGCCATGGCCGGTGATGTGTGGGGATGCCTCACAGGGCATTCCCTACCCCTCTAAAGCAAAACACAAGTGTTTGGTGCAAAAACCAGACACAAAACTGTCAAGTCGAGAGATCCTGAGGCAAGGCGCGCAACCGAGACCTCCGGGAACTCAAGACGAACACAATCATGGATGATCACCGAGTGTTCCAACGGTGACGTCCAAGTCTTGAGGTCGGTCAAAAATGGGGTGTCTACAGTTGCACCTCTCTGACAGAACTCGAAAGTCATAACAATGACGGGAGTGAATGTCAAAGCCCAGAGACGACCCATTTTTGACCAGGCCGAAGACTTAGACAAACACACAAGCAGTAGACAAAGATATGCGCCCGAGGGCAAGGGCAAAATGCAAGACAATGCACAAAGCCGAACATAACTTATGATCATGCAAAGAAAGCTGTAACGAAGCATAACTTGCGACAGTTTTAAGCTAGCATACACCAAACTACACTACTATGCAGAAAGGATGTAAGAGAATTATGTAATTCTCGATACGTCTCACTCGGAGAATACAATACCTGCGCGGTTCGTCTGGTTGCACCAGCCTCAAATGAACCATACATACAACATCGTGCCTGA
This sequence comes from Camellia sinensis, assembly GCF_055761805.1. NCBI lineage: Eukaryota > Viridiplantae > Streptophyta > Magnoliopsida > Ericales > Theaceae > Camellia > Camellia sinensis. Next base: position 37,598,068 of record NC_138961.1, on the reverse strand, counting down.
ACGAAAGCAAACTTAACAGGTACAAATATCGTTAGCAATATGCAAAATGAATGCAAAAATGATATGCGATATACAAAACTATGTATAGTAATGCAGATGAAAATGCAATGCAATTGAAACAATGCAAACGACATGCAATGCAATTGAATCATGATCCAATCATGAGCGGTTCAAAACCACACAAATGTCAAATAGATTGATGGAGGTAACAAGTCCGTCTACCATAGAAAAGGTGCCGCAACCCTCAAACCAACATACCAACGTGGAATAGGCACGTACACATGCAGAACTATGAGTGATGTAGACAGACACAAGAACAAGTAATTGGGTGGAATGACATAAGTGGGGAAACAACCCGCTAACGAAAGACCAATGATCCTAATGCTGGATGCAAAAATTACACTACAATGTAATATATATAATGGATATGGCAAGCAGCCAAACCAAATCTTGCCTAGGAAAGGTATGGACACACACAAACCACGTCTAACATAGAACGGTCATACAGAACTATGAGTGTATAGACGTAAAAAGTATGGGCACATACCAGACCAAGCTCAACATGGAAAGGCGCAAGCCCTAGATGGAGGTGATGCAATGAATGCATGCAAGCTACAATGCACTACTTACAAATATGCAATGGAATGGATATTTACAGTGGAAATGCATGACATATGCACTATTTACAGTGAAATGCATGGCATATGCACTATCTACAATGATGCATGACATATGCATTATTTATAATGATGCATGACATATGCATATTTTTTTTGTTTTTGTTTTTTGAAATGCAAATGCATGATGATGCATGATTTTGAAGTGCGCGACAATGTGCGGCTTTTTAGATGCACGTGAACTTGAATATGCGACGACGCGAGTCGCTTGAAATACATGTATAATGCAACTTATCAAAAGTCGTTCGGGCACGACAAACACCGAAGGACTTGCACCTTCAGAGGATTTAGGGTCTCCTAGACCGTCGTATGTACAGGACGGTGTGATGCGCAAAATAGCGCGATTGAATGCATGCAAAATGCAATGAGATGCGCAAGGTAGCGCGATTGAATGCATGCAAAATGCAATGAGATGCGCAAGATAACACGATTGAATGCATGTAAAATGCAATAAGATGCGCAAAATAGCGCGATGCGTTAGATAACGCGAGTGCACAAGACAGTGCGATGCGCAAGATAGGGCGATGGAATGCATGCAAAATGCAATGAGATGCGCAAAACAGCGCGATGCGTTAGACAACGCGAGTGCACAAGACAGTGTGATGCACAAGATAGTGCGATGGAGTGATGTGCAAGATAGCGCGATGGAGTGCATGCAAAATGCAATAAGATGCGCAAAACAGCGCGATGCGTTAGGCAACGCGAGTGCACAGGACAGTGCGATGCGCAAGATAGCGCGATGGAGTGCATGTAAAATGCAATAAGATGCGCAAAACAGCGCGATGTGTTAGGCAATGCGAGTGCACAAGACAGTGCGATGCGCAAGATAGCGCGATGGAGTGCATGCAAAATGCAACAAGATGTGCAAAATAGCGCGATGCATTAGGCAACGCGAGTGCACAAGACAGTGCGATGCGCAAGATAGCGCGGTGGAGTGCATGCAAAATGCAATAAGATGCGCAAAACAGCGCGATACGTTAGACAACGCGAGTGCACAATATAGTGCGATGCGCAAGATAGCGCGATGGAATGCATGCAAAATGCAATACGATGCGCAAAACAGTGCGATGCGTTAGACAACGCGAGTGCACAAGACAGTGGAATTGATTTGAAATGCACAAGACAGTGCGATTGACATGTGATGCACATGGGGCAACTTTTGAGTTTTGTAAAAGCCAAAAGGATACGAAAAGGATACACCTTGCACGAATTCAAGTGCCATGCACAGAAGACACGATCTGAGATCAAAACGGAGGCCAGTTGAGGGTCAGAGATGCACGCTTCTTGCACCGTCTTGAGCAATGAAGGCCCTGAACCACACATATAACCCGAAAAAGGATGTAGGAGGCTCCAAAAACACTGTAAGAGACCACTGGATACCCACCGGCCATCAAAATGCATCACCGGCCGTCCATCGGCCATCACAAAATTCCATCGGCACAATATTTTGCCGACCGGCCAACAGTGTGGCCGACTGGCAAAATGTTCCTGTATCGGGGCAGTTCAGTCATTTGGCTACGGGTCTTTTAAAATAGGGCTTCTAGCCCTATTTTCTTCACTTCCTCTTGCTCGAAATTTCTCCCCCTCTCTCTCTAAATCATTTTCCTCCTTTGATTTCCTCGTTTTCTTGCGTTCTAGCCTCCATTTCGTCGTCCGATTCGCGAATACCTTCGCATTTCGAACGTTTTGAACCGAACGAAACTTCGTTTCGGTGTGTCGTTTTTGATTTCCGCCACTCAGGGCTTGTTCCCCTCGAGTTTTTCTCGATATCTGTGCCTTTTCCGCACTTCAGATTTTCCAGCCTTTTCCGGCCCTCTCGGGGTTGACTTTTTGTTGACTCTTAACATTCTCGCCCGGTTTTCGTCTTCCGGCAATTTTCACATTCTATTCGAGATGGCGGACGATCTTTCACAGGGCAGGACCCCTCCAGAGCACGAGATGGATCCCGAGGCTGAGCCCTTGCCACTTCACATCCGACCGTTTGATCCGGAGACCTACAGGCCAGTGGTTCATGTGATGCTCCCCGATGGACTGCGCCAGTTCAGGGGCTTTGAGAGGGGCGTGGCACCCGAGCTATTACTACGTGAGCCTACCTCTCATCTGTCTTTCGGCGCTTCCGAGGTAACATTATTTCCTCTGCTTTACTTTCCGCAATGTAGAATATGAAACTGCCGTAGCTAGTCATATTCTGTAACTGTTTAATTCTGATACACTGATGCACTGTACACTGTAGTTGATCGCAAACAAACTTACAACCGGTATCTGTTTGAAACTTACACGTGCACACACACTGCACTGACCCTAAATCACCCAAATGCACGGTGCACACTGTATTTCACTACATACACACTGGTACCCGGTATCTGCTTGAATCTGAAAACATGCACACATGCTGTATATCTGTATGCTTCTAAAAACTGCATTTTGAATATTGCCTCGCAATTGTTGTTTTGATTACAGGGGGATTCCCATACCATCCGCAGGTATGGGAATGTCGTTGCTCGGAACTGGTACATAGAGCTGCCAGACGCGGTTCGCCATATCGTCGACGAGGCCGGTTTCGGCATCTTCTACAGGGGGCTCTCCCGGCTTATGACCTGCAGGCCCTTGCTTGCTGCTTTAGTGGAGAGGTGGTGGGATACCACCAACTCCTTCCACTTCTCTGCTACGGGGGACATGACGATGACTTCCTACGATTTCTCGATGCTCACCGGCATTGGGGTAGGGGGTGATCCGATCCCCTTCGATACCGATATGGATGAGTGGGACACCGCCCAGCTGTACCTGCTCGGCACTCAGCCACCCCTTGCCCGAGCAGGGTTTGTCAAGTACTCGTGGTTCGAGAGCCACTTCCGGATTTAGCCAGCCTTGGCGGAGGAGGCGCAGATGACCCCGGAGGAGGTCGATCAGTACGCATGGGGTTTCATCATGTTTCTGCTCAGGACGACCCTTTTCGCCGACTGGGCGAACACCGTGCCTCTATGTCTGTTGAGCGCACTGGTGGATGTCAGGCGGATCCGCCGTTATGACTGGGGTGGCGCAGGCTTGGCCACATTGCATGGTTACATGAGCTCTTCTTCCCGCCTCAGCGGACAGCTTCTTGGCGGCTACTAGCGAGCTTGGGAGGTACATCTTCTTCCCCTTTTACATTTCTGCTTCACGTTTTCTGTATTCTGTACACTGCACACACCACAGTCTACCTCTCACTGACTATATACTGCACACGCGACACACATATACTGCTTTACTTTAACTGTATACCGCACCCTATATACTCTGTACAATACACTACACAACACATGGCTCTGCCATTTCTGCTTTATTCTGTATTTTGCTTTATCTGATAGTCATACTTATATCTGTTCTGCAGTTATGGGTGTATGCCTACTTTCCCAGGCTTGCCCTTGTACCTGATGTGGAGACCCCACTCGGCGTCCCATTTTCTCACCGCTTTGATGTGCGATGCGTGCGGAGACCACGGGAGTCTTTTATTTTCTTTCGCTGCTACTTCGACACCATCACCGCCGTGGAGGTATGTTCAACTTTAGAATTTGCTTAGGCTTCGCTTAGCACTGTATGTTTGATAACAGATAGATAACAAACTGCATATTTACCCGCAGATCACCTAGCAGCCCTGGGCTCCGTTGTCGGCCATGGTGAGGGATCACTACGAGGGCACAGAGGAGACTGCCCGTTGCCGGATTCTGTTGGAGGGCCCGGTCTATCGGGCTTGGTACCTGGGCGAGCGTTTCTTACGTCAGACCTTGGGTTTACCGGAGCAGATAGTTCCGGATCCGCCTCCTACACATATGAGGCATACAGAGGGGTTCTCTTTTGAGCACATGAGGGACTACACTATCGGTTGGGGTGCAGAGCATCACAGAGGCGAGGGCGACTACGCAGAGTACGTCCGGACCTACATTATGCGACCCTTGAGCGGTGGTCGTCGGGCTGAGAGGGAGAGGCCAGCGGCGCCGGCAGCTGGAGCAGGAGCGGGAGCGGGGGCTGGAGCAGGAGCATCGAGGAGAACTCGAGTCCGCGGCAGGGGCGGAGTTCAAAGAGGGCGAGGGACCGGCTGGCCTGCTCTGCCCACTATACTAACATACCGAGGGCAGGGTGGGGCAATGTACCAGATTCCCTTTGCTCCTCCTCCGGCTGACCATGAGTTGGTCGGGTTCTATGACTTACCTCCGGTATGTACTACTTCATCTTGTATCTTGCATTGTCATTTTATTTCAGTTTATTTAGATATTCTGCAGAATACTGATGCCTTTGATACTTTTGCAGGCGTCCTCCGAGTACACCCGGCAGTCCCTGGAGTTGAATGCCTCCATGATGGGGATGCTACAGCGGACCTTCGACCTCCTGGCCCTCTATAGTATTCCGGTATGTTCTTCTGATCACGGCCTCAAACCATACTCATAAGCTGCTTCACATAATCTGGTGCACAACACAACACTTGATAAGCTGCTCACGTCATTCATACACTGTACTCATATACTGCATTCTGCACTGATAAACTGCTCACGGCATTTGCACACTGTACTGCATACATTGCATTTTGTACTGATAAACTGCTCACGGCATTCGCACGTTGCATTGCATTCTGCACTGATAAACTGCTCACGGCATACTGATGCGTTTGCCTCTTATACTTTTCAGCCTCCTTTCCCGATTCCCACTATGGGAGGTGTTCTAGCTGGACCTTCTATTCCTACCGGAGGAGATGGCAGAGCATACCCCCGCACCAAGGCGGGGCGCGCTCACGCTGGGAGTAGCTCATGGGCACCCGTCCCTAATGATGATGATGAGGAGTCAGAGGCGGAGGCGGAGGCGGAGGCGGAGTCGTCGTCGAAGGAGACCAGAGACAGCTCAGACTCGGACTCGGATGACAGCGCTGATGATGTTCCTGGACCTTCGTCCAGGAAGAGGACGAGGACGGACCCCTAGACCGACGGCCTTTTGTCATTGATCCAGACTTTTGCTGGTTTTTCTTTTTTTCTTTTTCTTTTGTACTTTTTGCTGGTAGTTAGAGTACCTTGTACTGCCGCTGGCAGATTTTTATTTCCAAAACTATGTACTTGAAAAAGATGATGAAATAAAACAAACCTTTTGTCTGAAAAAAGTGTTGTATTTGTACATTTTATGTATTGCAACGCATTGCATCATGTTGCACCTCAATGTAGATGAATATGATCTGTTGTTTGAAAATTGAACACTTGCATTGTAATAATCAGATAACGAACTAGTCAACAGCAAAACAACCCATACCAACCACTGCACATTCTGAACATTCGGCTGATACTCTACTGGGGATTAATCTGCATACAACCCATAACACAGCGCTTGGCTCATTTTGCACACAGCGGATCCAGAACAAACAACCCAAATCTGACAAGACGGACCATGAAGGTTGAATCCACTGAAGTTGAAGCACACTCATATACGATCTGAAACCCAGAAGCTTCAAGGAGGCCTAGGTTTTCCTGTTCACACTTATCGGGGGTGGACCCTGCAGTTTGTATGAAAGAACCAAATCATGTTTTTGCACAAATGTGGAGAATGGCACAGCATTCTGAGCACAAAACGATTAATTTTTGAAATTGAAAAAAAGGGTTCTTAACCGGGTATTGAGCCTACAACTGAACACAGCATACTATGACTCAACAAAAGGTACACGACCTAAACACATCGAGTAACACTTGAAAAAGACTCAAAACAAGAGTTGACGTAAACAAAACAAAAGACACGACACACAGAGGTGTTACAAAGACAAGGGACCTCTCAGTTCGCAAGGAGCCAGTTTCTCTGGGTAGTGTTTCCCACCCTTTCTTATTTGTGATCCTCAACATCCCTCTAGCACTCAAGCTCGGTTTTTTTCTCACAAAATCCCTTTGGCTCGGTTTTTCTCTCAGCTTACACCTCTTTATTCTTTATTCTCTCATTTTTTATCCCTCCCCGGGGTGTTTAATGGACGAATAGAAAGTTGTGGGTTCATGCCCGATACGGTTAGCTCGCAGCTATTTCTTCTGGTGGCGTTTGGTCGATGCCCCAGACAAGGGAATGGAGTATCTTGGTCCGTTCTGATTCGTGCTTCGCACTGGGTTCGATACCTCGTTGCTCGGAGGTTGAGAGAGCTTTCAGCCCTTTAATGACAGCTTGAGTTGTGCCCTTCTTGGCAAGTATGCTGGCGATGGGGGAAAGAAAGGAAGCCTGACTCAACCGTGTCCATAGTTCATCATTTTGACCATTTTTTTTGTTTTGGTTTCTACGAAAACAATTTTGACCAATATGAGAGTTAGATTAACATGCTTGTGTGATTTTTGGTTTGAAAATCATGCAAGTCAGGCTATGAGCACTGAAAATTTTCCTTTTTGGGTCCAAGAAAATGGTCCAATTTTGGAAAATGAAATAATTTTCGAGAAAATGGTCAACCTTAGTAAAAATTCTCAAAAACTATTTTTGTAAATGGCCGCCGCCCAACGAGCGCGGAACTCATTCTCGAGATGCACAACCTTGGATCGGAGGCAATGGAAAATTGCCCCTTGTTTAAAGGACGCTACACAGCAATGGAAAGTTGCCCCTGGTTTGAACGGCGACTCATGGCAACGGAAAGTTGCCCCTTATCTGGATGATGCCGCAGCATACTGTAAACAGTCCTTACCAGTGATGATCACGACCGAACTTTCTCGGATACGGAGAAAACGAAGATGGTCAAAACCAATATATGGACACAGTCACTTTGAAGGTGTTCGGGGCTGGACTTCGGGATGAAGTTGCCTACGTATCCCGGTTGTCACAACCGAACTATTGGATTCGGAGAAGGCAAGGATGATCAAAACCATTACATGGGCTGAGGCGCTATGAAAGCGTTGGGGGCTGGACTTCAAGGTGAAGTTGCCTACGTATCCCAAACATGGGAATCAAGCCTTACGTAGTTCCGGTTAAGGTACACTCGGGTATTTTAACCTTCACTTTTTAGGCTCTAACTTTTGCCAAGGAGCCCGTTGCGGGTTTTCGACCTTGTGAGCTTTTTTTTTTTCGGTATATATATATTTTTTCTTTTTTTCTGTATTTTTCTTGTATATATATTTTTTGTATTTTTCTTTTTTTCTTTTCCTTTTTTTTCCTTCTTTTTTTTTCTTTATTTTTTTTGTATTTTCTTTTTTTGTATTTTTCTCTTGCTCTAACTTTTGCCTGGGTCGCCCTTCCGGGTTTTTGGCCCAGCGAGCCTCTCAAAGGGTAAAAGTGTAACAAGTCCATGCCAAATGGTTTTGAGATCCCAAAATCATCTGAATCCAGGAGAATGGCTGTTGCGTTGATTTGCAAAAGGATCCATCACGGTTGCTCCACACGCTTCTTCCGGTGAGATCTGATCTTCTTGATCTGATTTTGGTGCCTCTTGTTCGAGGGCTGCTTCTAATCTGGCCACACAGACCTCACAGGGCGGTTGACCGTTGAACTTTCTGAACGGGTTCGAGGTTCGAAAACGAACGGGTTGAATCTTGAGGCTGAGAGCGATCCTAGGCTGTACAATCTCAAGAGCGATTCCACACAGGTCTTCACAGGGCCGCGCAAAACATTTGTTTTTGAAAGTTTTTAAGAAAGCGACAAATCGCTCGCGCCGAAGATAGTGTAGAACCAATCTGGATCAAGCCAGGGTCCTTCTCAGTACTCACGCTAACAATCATGGTTTCATTCATTAAAGGCTTAGCATGCCTCTCTTTCTCTCAAATGATCAAAGTTTTGCAAAACTCGAGGAATTCCTTCCTCTTCGTTTTCACCGCAGTGTTAAAGAGGTTTTGAAAAACATAGGTCAATGCAATGATTTTCAGGGCACAAGAGAGCAGGTGGAATGCACGGCCGTTCGATTCAAATCCTTTGACACAACTTGCTCAAAATTAGCAATAAGCATGGAAACATGATAGCCGCAGCTGCTCCATTCAAATTCCCTGATTGTAACTGGCTCCACAACAGAGACAGACTCAAAACAGAAGGGTATTTACAAGACCAAAACGGTGTTCAAGGAAACAACCCTAGAATCACCTGACATCCTATACAACGGGACTGACTCGGTACCACAAGACAGACCCAAAAACAAAAAGACTGACTCAAAGCAAAGAGGCAGACTCAAAAACAAAACAGAGAACTGACTCAAAACCCAAGCCAGAAGCTACAAAATTGCATTTACAAATGCTAAAAAAGTGCGTGCCAGACGCCACATCTGAAATACACTGAGCGCCGCCCGCGGGTGGTCCAACTCCTGATCATATACTCATAGTATCCTCAAAGTCCAATAGCTCGGTGGTAACAGGCTTCGCTGAGGTAGGTGGAAGAATGACCTCATTATCGATCAGATCCTACACTTCATGGCGAAGGAAGAAACAGTTGTCGGTGGCGTGACCGGTCTGTTGATGGTACGCGCAGTACAAAGCAGCATCATGCGTGAGAGGGAGATTCTTCGGGAGAGGCCAAGGTTCAAGGGGTTTGAGGTGCCCCCTTTCGGCAAGAATCTGAAGTGCCTTAGACAGAGGCATGTAGAGAGCATGAAAGATCCTACGCCCTCAGGGCAGGTACTTTGAAGTCTGAGTATTCTTACTAGACGCCCTAGCAAAAGGGTCGGCAGGCACTGCCTTGGTTTTCTGATCTTTCCCAGGTGCAGGGTTGGGAATAGGAGGAACTGTTCTAGCATGACGGGGCCTATCCCGATTTTCTGACTGACTTGAACTACCCTCAGGTGGAGTAGGGAAAGCATCCTCCACAGTTTTGGCCACAACTGCGGATATCTGTTGTTTGTTCATCCCCCCGGCTTTCAAAGCCTCGACTGCCCGCAGCAGTTGTTCAATGGGATCGACATCTGCCTTCATTTTGTTCTTGCCTCTGGCCTCAGCCTGATCGGGGGTTTGGGTTACTACATCAGAGCGAAGCCCAGTTGTTGCTGACACATCGTTGCTGTAGCTAGAGGCAACCTCTGGTTGGCTAAGCTCTATCACAATCCGCCCCAGTAGCGGGGGCTCCTGGGGTATGAAACTTTCGGCGTATGGTGCTGTTGGTGGCGAAGCCGACATTCTGTAGGCGAGATCCGCCACAGACCTCTGGAGGTCACCAATCATTCCCATCAGCTCGAATGTAGTGGGCTCGCGAACCTGATACAACTGGGGGGTCCAGACCGGGTGCGCGACAGGCGACCTAGGCGGATGCGATACATCAACATTGGTTTCATCCCGCAGGGTGATCCCTTGATCTAGCGTAGCTGTCATAACCACAATCTCTTCTGAATTCTGCGTCATCATAAGTCCTGCCTCAACAAGTGGGAACACTAGCTATTCTGTATCAATTCTCTGGACACTCTGAACTGAAAGAAAAAACAAACAGCATTTCAACCCAAACAGATCAAACACAGGTGTAGCCGAACAACTGCACTCTGCTACTGATCACTATTCCCCAGAATCACTGTTCCCAAAACTGAACTTGATACCCGCAGATAATTGATTTCTCAACAACACTGATACTGGTGCCCTCGGGCCTGATACTCAAACTTGCAAACTGATATGTGCGTTCCTGTAGAGATGCACTCTAAAAGCACATAGCAAGTAAAGAGAGCCAAAACACCCCTATAGAGGGGTAGTAGGGTTTCCCTGTCCTATTTTGTCAAGAGCTAGGGTTTCACTATGCACGCAGTAGTTTTCAAACAACCTAACATCGGGTAAGCAACCTGTCCTAATTTGGAATGGTCACTATGGATTTCGATATGCACTAGGTCGAATGGTCGAAAAGGGTGCCCCGATAAAACCGGGGTTTGTGTTCCCATACTGTCAGAGCCCACAACCGGTCAGCCTTATGGCATGCTTTGACAAAGTCAAGCCTCCGGCAAACCGTTCAGGAATGGCAGATGGCAAACACGGTGTCCTAGGCGCATCAATGCACATGCAATGCAAAGAGACACATAAATGAAATCAAAATAGGATATCACGAGTTCGAGTCAAGCTCTCTAAAATCCCTAGCAGGGTCGCCAAAAACTGTAGACGCGCACGCGTGAGGCCTTCGCGCTACAGTTCGGACTCAATTTGTGTCACGGTTCTTAATCTGAACCAAAGAGTTCAAATCCGGCATATCATTTTGAGAAAACAGATTTTTAGAAAAGAAGTGCCAAACATGAACTGCTTTGCTAGATACAGAGTCGCCACCTAAATATTTTTTTTAAGGGGGAATTTAGGAAACCCTAACTCAGTGCCAAAGGCCACAAGTCCGTTATTACCAAAGTTTCCTCGGCTCGGGAGCTTGGGTACGATTGGAGAAGGTCAGCTATGAGCACCCCCTCTCGCCCGATCCGAAGATCGGCCTCTACTAATCGTGATATCCGTTTTTGAAAACATTATGTGTTCTTATCCCGATTATTAGCCTAAAATTACTATGTTATGCGCACAACACAAAAGTATAGACTAGATCGCCTAATTTGGAAATAAGCATTGCATATCCGTTTGTTTTGAAAAATGTTTTGGAATTTGCTACTCGCAAGTAGGCTAAAACACGGATTTCAATGAGCTATTCCAACTCAGACAATCCAGCCTTCACCCACAGGCATTCAGGCAATTTATTACACATAAGCATCTAGCCACATGGTAAGCATGCTGTCATGTCAACATCCACACGCATGAGGTATGCTAAAGTATAAATACTTACATAGTACTCCAAGCCAAAACAGGGAACTCGTTACCAAATCAATGTATGATCCAAGTCCATGTTAAGTGCCTAATGCAACGCATACAAAATGTCACTAGAATAGGCTCGGCTAATCTAGAAGTGGCATGTGAAATGCACCAACAATCATGTATTCAAGTTAGATTTGAAATACTAGTGCAGTTAGCATGATGCGCCTTGCTCGGTGCATGCAATACTGATGAATGATGCACGCATGCATAGTATAAGGTATGCTAAATTAAACATGACCTATTACTAACCATCAAAGCAGGTAAGTAAAAGGGAGAAAGAAGTAGGGGTTGGAAGACATGCACACACTCACCCACACTTATTACAAATTCGCCCTCGCTCGGAGGGACCAAAAGAATAATACAATTAACTAACTTGCAAGCTAATTGATTATTACAAATCACCTAATTAATTAACAAATTAACTAAGCTAAGAAAAGCAATAAAAAAGGAGGCCTCGGGAAGTGGGTCCAATGCACGCATGCTCGGGGCTTGCTCGGAAGTCCAGTGCCATGCACAAGCCGCCTCTGTTTTCCCTGCTCTGTTTCTCTGAAGACTACCAAAGTCTCAGGATGTGCTCACTGGATGTTGGGGAATGCCACCGGCTGGAGGGAATCATCATCGGCTGTGATTTGGTGTCGATCGGCCAAAAATGAATCCATCAGCCACCGATGGATTGTCGGTCGGCACTCTATGCAGTCGATCGGCAAAAAGTTCCTGCAGAATCTGTTTGACAGCAGCAGAGGACAGAGCTTTGCGTGGCAATGCAATTCAAGCATGCTAGAACAATGGTTTACAACCTAAAGCATGTTAAGGCAACAAAATGGCATTACAAGGCATGTATGCTAAGCAAGCATGGTGTACCAAAACCAACTTAAAAAAATGCTATATCATGGCATAGTAAGCATAAAAAATAGCCAGGGCATGGCCAACATGAGCCTAAGCTAGGTGGTCCCTCAAGAAGTTAAAAATGGTCCTTTTTAAGGACAACAAGGAGAGGGGGTGGCCCTCTCCTTCTTGGGACCTCAAGGCACCATCCTCACCTCTGAAATCCCTCAAGATTTCAGTGGTGAGGAGGCCCAAACACCAAGGTCTCGGAGCTCACCCAAAATGGCACAAAATGGAGCCTTACAAGGCTTAAGAGGGGTCAAAAAACCCCAAAGCTTGAAGCAACCTTAAACAACAATTTAGAGGGCCTAAAAATAGAATTTTTTTATGTTATACACTAAGCTCAAAAACAGATGCAAGATAGGCTAAAAGCTATGCAAAAATGGGATAAAAAGGGACAAAAGTCTTACCCTTGTAGACCCTCGTCACAAATGGTGGACCAGCAGTGTGACGTCCCTGTTCTGTATTATGCTAATTGGTCCTTAAGTTGTTATGGTCATGTGCTTAGCATGGTTTTGTATGCCATTATGTGAAAATATGTGGTTTTGAGTTTCTATCTGTTCACCGTAGGAATATCTGTTTGATTTTACCGCTTCGGAAATTAAATTGGAGGCCTTATCGGCCACAGAACCTGAAATTGATTACGCCATTATGATTGGCATAATATATAGAGCCTACGGTGAAATTTAATTGAAAAATTGATTTGGACCAGATTAAGTTGATTGAGTTAGTAAAATGAGTACCCAATTATTCTATATTATTATATTATGACTTAGTGAGGCTCTATACACTCAAATACCCTCTTTGTTATCCTCCTTGGCTGAATTAAACGCAAGAAAGAGAGAGGGGAGTCGGCTAGCGAGAGGGAAAGGAGGAGAATTGGGTGTTTGGCTCAAAATTGTGAAGAATTGGAAGATTAAACTCAAGAAATTGCCATAGTTTGGAAGATTGAGCCTCTAGGTAAGCTTTTGGTCTTGAATTCATAAGTTTGAAACTGTGACCTTGTAAGTTCAAGGGTTGTTGTGATCAAGAGCATGTAATGAGTTTATTTTTTTGTTGAGTTTGAAGTCTTAGAACTCATGCATGTAAGGAATTATTTTCAATTTGCATGTTTGAGCTTGAAATACATGATTCATGTGGAGTTCTGGTTAAAGCCTATGTTGTAATCACCATTTGTACCATTTAAGTTGAGAATGATGAGCATCTCCCACATGCATGTACAAATCATGGGAGTATAAGTCTTGAATGTTTGAATTTGAGTATGTTGTTGATGGGTTTGTGATATTTTGGGACATGCATGTAGATAAATCATGAAATTGAGCTTCCTGGTGTTGTAATCTTGTATTAGTAGCATGTTAGCATGTGTAAATGTGTAATTTGAGCCATTGCATGCAAGTATTGTAGCTGGAAAACCGATTTGGAGCTCAAGAACACAATCTGGGAAACCCAGAATTTTGATGTCCGCTCGAGCGGGGTAATGGCCGCTCGAGCGGGAAAATCGTGCTCTCAGCACTTTTGCAGAGTTGGATGTCCGCTCGAGCGGGACACCTCACGCTCGAGCGTGGAGTTTTGTAGACAGGCCTTCAGCTCAAGCGCTCTATTACACGCTCGAGCACATTTTTCAGGCAACCAGTACTTTTGCAGGCCTTAAGGGTCCGCTCGAGCGGGTAAGTACACGCTCGAGCGGGGACCCTAATTTCTGGAATTTTGTTCATGCGTTCTGTGTTTCGTTTTCCGTTCTCTTTCACTTGTAATCACTCTTAGGCGTGTGTTAAACATTATAAATGAGTTAATGAGATAAGAATAAAGCCTAAAGAGGAATATGTGAATTAAGGGACAGATTGAATTGTTAATGACCCTTTTGTGTGCATGGAATGTGTAGGGTCAAGCTCCAGGGCGAATCCACAAGCCGATCACTGTGAGTAATGTCAATATTCGAAAGCTTGTCAATGTCCAATTGTTTGTTCCCTTATAAACTTTATGAGTTGTTAATTGGGATTGTGGACAAAAGTCTGACAGGAATGAATAAATGGACCGAAGGTCGTTTTGGTATAAATGAATGGACCAAAGGTCGTTTTGATGTGAATGAATGGACTAAAGGTCGTTTTGATGTGAACGAATGGACTAAAGGTCGTCCTGATATAAATGAATGGACCAAAGGTCGTCCTGATGTAAATGAATGGACCAAAGGTCATTTTGACACATGTGAGTGGGCCGAAGGCCGTTTTGACATGAACGAGCGGGCCAAAGGCCGTTTTGACATAAAGGAATGGGCCGAAGGCCATTTTGACAGAAATGAATGGGCCGAAGGCCGTTTCGACATAAGTGAATGGGCCGAAGGCCGTTTCGCCATGAATGTTTGGAACTGCAGTTACTCGATTTGCATTTCGTATAGTCACATATCTTTGTTAAATAGAAATATGAATTGGGCCCAAGGCCGTTCGGAGCATGTTGTTCTACATATTGTTATGTAACTGTCATGTTTGATATTATTCACTGGGCTATCGCTCACGCTCATTCATGTGTTTGTAGGTGAGCCAAGGGAAGTCCAAACCCAGCCCCAGTGAAGCCTGCTAGGAAAATCCGAGTTTTAAGGAAGTCAGTCTCGAGTCTCACTCTTGAGACCTACCTTGCCTTTTTGCTATGTACTTACGTTTTGTCTTGTTGGCAAGGGCCTAGTGTACATCTGTAAATAGTCCGTCATAGGTTGACTTGTTTTGGATGATCCTGTCTGTAATAAATTTTGTGGAACTGTACTTTTGATGTGGGTTATTAACGTAACTGAATATGGTCTTTTTGATGTGCATATAAGCACGGCTCTATGGACAAAGTTTTTAATTTTTGCTTCCGTTTGGCCCATTTACTCTGACAAGTTATGTCTGTTCTGAGTATGAGGCCGTAGGTAATCTCAAGATTACTGGCCAGTTATGTCCTTAACCCATAGGGGCGGGTTAGGGTCGTGACAGAGTGGTATCAGAGCACGAGTTAATAACTCACACACTTGTCCAAAAGAGCAATTAGCGTCTAGATAAGATCTAGGATGCATTCATGTGATAAGTACGAGTTTGGAAGCATTGATTATATGCTTAAATGTTTTATTATGAATAATTATATGTGTAAGTTGTGAACTACTTGCATTGCAAATTATCTGGAAATATGTGCTCCTTAGTGTATGCGTACTTGTGTACCTTTGTATGAAATATAATGCAAGTTTAATCAGATGGTGAGAACCAGAGGTGATGAGTTAGAGGAATCCTCTACTGCCAGACTGGACAGAATGGAAAGACTGATCCAAGAAATGGCAGAAGCTTTGAGACAGCAACAGGAGTGGCAGCAACCACACCCGCCACCTCCACCTCCGGCACCACCGGTGCCAGCTAATCAAAATGATGATCGGATAATCGCTCTCACCAAGGAATTCAAGAAAATGAAACCACCACAGTTCCATGGCGGACTAGATCCCTTGAAAGCTGAAGCTTGGGTTCTTGGGATCGAAAAACTGTTTGAAGTATTTCCGTGCTCGGATACACAGAAAGTGCTTCTAGCCACCTTTATGCTAGAAGATGAAGCGAGAAGATGGTGGATGTTGATGAGGGAAAACCACAGAGATGTTGATTGGGCGAAATTTTTAGAGATATTCTATGACAAGTACTTTCCGCAGTGTGTTCGGGACAGGAAAGTGGCAGAGTTCATGGAACTCAAGCAAGACAGCATGACTGTAGCTGAGTATGAGGCCAAATTTACCGAGTTGGCTAGGTTTGCACCACACGTAATTGACACTGATTATAAGAAGGCAAGGCATTTTGAAGGTGGGCTCCGAAGTGACATCCTAGAGAGAGTGAATGTCCTGAAGTTGGAGACCTACATCGGAGTGCTTGACCGGGCCATCATATCAGAGGCTAACATAGCTAGACAAGCTAAGCCGACAACCGAATGGAAAGGCAATAAAAGACAAGGCTTCTTTTCGAAGAAGAAATTTCTGAAAAAGCAAAACACGGGCTCCTCAACTACTTCAAGTTCTTCCCGAGACACAGCTCCCATGTGCAACATTTGTAGCAAAAGGCACCGTGGAGTCTATTACCGTGCATCGGGAGCCTATTTTAAGTGTGGAAAACAAGGGCACATAGCCCGAGAGTGCAATCAGAACGGTGGGAAACTAGCAGCTAGTTCAACCGCATCGGTTCCAAAGCCAGGAAATACTTTGAGATCTGCTACTACTGGAGATACAGTGAGACAAGGGAGAGTTTTTGCCCTTGTTCCGGGCGATACACGGAATGCCAATGCCGTTGTCTCAGGTACTATTTCAATATGTAATCAGGATGCCTTTGTATTAATTGATTCTGGATCGACACACTCATTTGTGACATATGCATTTGCATCTAGACTGAAAAGACCCCTAGAATTGTTGCCATATTTGTTATGTGTGTCTGCTCCGTCGGGGGAATCTGTGTTATGTGACTATATATATCGGTTTTGTGACATGCATATTGAGGATGCTACCCTATATGTAGATTTGTTGCCCTTAAACTTTAGACATTTCGATGTAATTTTGGGCATGGATTGGTTGACCAAATATTGTGCCACTATAGATTGTGTGACAAAGAGGGTTGTGTTTAAACCCCCAGAACAGAAAGAGATTGTGTTTGTGGGAAATGGGGTAGTGCCTCCACCATATTTGATATCTGCAATGAAAGCATGTAAATTGATCAGGAAGGGGTGCCAGGGTTATTTGTGTTACGTATTGACTGAACAATCCGTGAACGTTGAATTGAATAATATTCCTATTGTTAGAGAATTTCCGGACGTGTTTCCAAATGAATTACCAGGGGAATTGGTAGACAGGGAGATAGAGTTTACTATTGAGACTGTGCCAGGCACCCAGCCTATTTCTAAAACTCCCTACAGAATGGCTACTGCCGAAATGAAAGAATTAAAGGAACAGTTGCAAGACCTTCTTGATAAAGGGTTTATCCGGCCTAGCACTTCGCCCTGGGGTGCACCAGTGTTATTTGTAAAGAAGAAAGATAGTACTTTGCGCCTGTGCATCGATTATCGGGAATTGAATAAGGTAACAGTAAAGAACAAATACCCCCTACCCCGCATTGATGATTTATTTGACCAGTTGCAGGGATCACAGGTGTTCTCTAAGATTGATTTGAGATCCGGGTATCATCAGCTGAAGGTTAAAGCAGAGGATGTTGAGAAAACCGCATTCAGAACGAGGTATGGTCATTTTGAGTTTCTTGTTATGCCATTTGGAGTGACTAATGCTCTGGCAGCATTTATGGACTTAATGAATAGAATTTTTAAAACCTACCTTGATGAATTTGTTGTTGTCTTCATCGATGATATTTTGATATACTCTAAATATAGACTTGAACATGAACATCATTTGAGGACTGTTCTACAAATACTTCGGGAAAGAAAACTATTTGCTAAATTAAAGAAATGTGAGTTTTGGCTGGATGAGGTTGTTTTCTTAGGGCATGTGATTAACAAGGAAGGAATTTCAGTGGATCCGCAGAAGATAGAAGCAATTGTGAATTGGCCTACACCAACTAATGTGACAGAAGTTCACAGTTTCATGGGCTTGGCTGGGTACTACAGGAGGTTTGTAAAGGACTTTTCGAAATTAGCTGTGCCTCTTACCCAATTGACACGTAAGGGACAACCATTTGAATGGAATAGTGAAAGAGAATCAGCCTTTCATGAATTGAAGACAAGATTGACCACTGCACCAATTTTGACACTACCTTCAGGTACGGAAAATTTTGTGATTTTCAGTGATGCATCTTATAAGGGTTTGGGTTGTGTGTTAATGCAGAACAGAAAGGTTATTGCTTACGCCTCCCGACAGTTGAGGCCACATGAGAAGAACTATCCAACACATGACTTAGAATTGGCCGCAGTTGTTTTTGCCTTGAAAATTTGGCGGCATTATCTGTATAGGGCAAAGTGTGAAGTCTACACGGATCATAAGAGCCTGAAATACTTCTTCATGCAGAAGGAGTTGAATATGCGTTAGAGAAGATGGCTAGAACTGATAAAAGACTACGACCTAGAGATTCAGTACCACCCCGGGAAAGCTAATACAGTGGCTGATGCCTTGAGCAGAAAATCAACAGGGAGTATGGCTTGGTTGCTTACTGAACAAAGGGAGATTTTGCAAGACTTTGAAAAGTCTGAAATTGAAGTGGTGGTATGTGAACAGGGCGGATTGATAGCCGCCATTACAGCCGAACCGGCAATTGTTGATGAAATCAAGCAGAAACAGAAAGAAGATGAGTTCCTTAGAAAGGCAATTGATGAATTTGAAGTAAGCCCAAAAGCAGAGTTCAGTGTCGAGAATGGAATGTTGAAATTTCGAAACCGAATATGTGTCCCAGATATTCCGGAGTTAAGGAAGAGGGTTTTAGATGAAGCCCACAGATCCGTATTTGCTATGCATCCGGGTAACAATAAAATGTATCGGGATTTGAAACAAACCTATTGGTGGCCTAAAATGAAGAAAGAGATTGCAGAATATGTGTCCAAGTGCCTCCAGTGTCAACAAGTTAAGGCTGAACATCAGAAACCAGGCAGTCTACTTCAACCTTTCCCTATCCCTGAGTGGAAGTGGGAACATGTGACTATGGATTTTGTTGTTGGCCTACCTCAGACTTCTCGAGGTATGGATTCTGTTTGGGTTATAGTTGATAGACTGACTAAATCTGCCCATTTTCTGCCTGTCAAAACTACATTTACTGCTTATAGATTGGCCACTATTTATGTTGATGAAATTGTCCGTTTACACGGGGTTCCGGTGTCCATTGTGTCGGATAGGGATCCGAAATTTGTATCTAGATTGTGGAAAAGTTTACAGGAAGCTATGGGAATAGAACTAAGGTTCAGTACTGCATTCCACCCACAAACAGATGGCCAGTCAGAACGAACGATACAAACTTTGGAAGATATGCTTCGCATGTGTGCTTTGGATTTTCAGGGGAGTTGGGAAGACTATTTGCCACTTGCAGAATTTGCTTATAACAACAGCTTCCACTCCAGCATCGGTATGGCACCATACGAGGCTTTGTATGGTCGGAGGTGTAGATCACCTATTTGTTGGACAGAGATCGGAGACAGAACTTTGCTTGGGCCTGAAATTGTACAAGACACCTCTGAAAAGATCAAAACTATTCGGCAAAGGCTTAAAACAGCTCAAGACCGACAGAAGAGTTACGCAGACATCCGGAGAAGACCTCTTGAGTATGAGGTCGGCGACCATGTGTTCATCCGTGTCTCTCCAATGAAAGGCCAAGTCAGGTTTGGGAAAAAGGGCAAGTTGTCGCCCCGCTACATTGGGCCGTTTCAGATTTTGGAGAGGCTTGGCCCAGTCGCTTATAGAGTTGCTTTGCCACCGGGATTTGAGCAAATCCACAATGTGTTTCATGTGTCAATGTTGAGGGGTTACCTCCGAGACCCGTTACATGTGATTGATTATCATCGGGTAACTATTGATGAAAATATGGAATACGCTGAATGGCCGGAAAGAATCGTTGACCGACAAGTGAAAGAATTGAGAAACAAGTCCATCCCAATGGTGAAAGTAGAATGGAAGGAACACTATGGGATGGATGCTACGTGGGAAAAAGAGGAGGAAATGCGACTACGCTATCCACATTTGTTTCCCGACGAAGGTAAATTAAGTTTGGAGGACCAAACTTCCTAAAGGGGGGAAGACTGTGACGTCCCTGTTCTGTATTATGCTAATTGGTCCTTAAGTTGTTATGGTCATGTGTTTAGCATGGTTTTGTATGCCATTATGTGAAAATATGTGGTTTTGAATTTCTATCTGTTCACCGTAGGAATATCTGTTTGATTTTACCGCTTCAGAAATTAAATTGGAGGCCTTATCGGCCACAGAACCTGAAATTGATTACGCCATTATGATTGGCATAATATTTAGAGCCTACAGTGAAATTTAATTGAAAAATTGATTTGGACCAGATTAAGTTGATTGAGTTAGTAAAATGAGTACCCAATTATTCTATATTATTATATTATGACTTAGTGAGGCTCTATACACTCAAATACCCTCTTTGTTATCCTCCTTGGCTGAATTAAACGCAAGAAAGAGAGAGGGGAGTCGGCTAGAGAGAGGGAAAGGAGGAGAATTGGGTGTTTGGCTCAAAATTGTGAAGAATTGGAAGATTAAACTCAAGAAATTGCCATAGTTTGGAAGATTGAGCCTCTAGGTAAGCTTTTGGTCTTGAATTCATAAGTTTGAAACTGTGACCTTGTAAGTTCAAGGGTTGTTGTGATCAAGAGCATGTAATGAGTTTATTTTTTTGTTGAGTTTGAAGTCTTAGAACACATGCATATAAGGAATTATTTTGAATTTGCATGTTTGAGCTTGAAATACATGATTCATGTGGAGTTCTGGTTAAAGCCTATGTTGTAATCACCATTTGTACCATTTAAGTTGAGAATGATGAGCATCTCCCACATGCATGTACAAATCATGGGAGTATAAGTCTTGAATGTTTGAATTTGAGTATGTTGTTGATGGGTTTGTGATATTTTGGGACATGCATGTAGATAAATCATGAAATTGAGCTTCCTGGTGTTGTAATCTTGTATTAGTAGCATGTTAGCATGTGTAAATGTGTAATTTGAGCCATTGCATGCAAGTATTGTAGCTGGAAAACTGATTTGGAGCTCAAGAACACAATCTGGGAAACCCAGAATTTTGATGTCCGCTCAAGCGGGGTAATGGCCGCTCGAGCGGGAAAATCGTGCTCCCAGCACTTTTGCAGAGTTGGATGTCCGCTCGAGCGGGACACCTCACGCTCGAGCGTGGAGTTTTGTAGACAGGCCTTCAGCTCGAGCACTCTATTACACGCTCGAGCGCATTTTTCAGGCAACCAGTACTTTTGCAGGCCTTAAGGGTCCGCTCGAGCGGGTAAGTACACGCTCGAGCGGGGACCCTAATTTCTAGAATTTTGTTCATGCGTTCTGTGTTTCGTTTTCCGTTCTCTTTCACTTGTAATCACTCTTAGGCGTGTGTTAAACATTATAAATGAGTTAATGAGATAAGAATAAAGCCTAAAGAGGAATATGTGAATTAAGGGACGGATTGAATTGTTAATGACCCTTTTGTGTGCATGGAATATGTAGGGTCAAGCTCCAGGGCGAATCCACAAGCCGATCACTGTGAGTAATGTCAATATTCGAAAGCTTGTCAATGTCCAATTGTTTGTTCCCTTATAAACTTTATGAGTTGTTAATTGGGATTGTGGACAAAAGTCTGACTGGAATGAATAAATGGACCGAAGGTCGTTTTGGTATAAATGAATGGACCGAAGGTCGTTTTGATGTGAATGAATGGACCGAAGGTCGTTTTGATGTGAACGAATGGACCAAAGGTCGTCCTGATATAAATGAATGGACCAAAGGTCGTCCTGATGTAAATGAATGGACCAAAGGTCATTTTGACACATGTGAGTGGGCCAAAGGCCGTTTTGACATGAACGAGCGGGCCAAAGGCCGTTTTGACATAAAGGAATGGGCCGAAGGCCATTTTGACAGAAATGAATGGGCCGAAGGCCGTTTCGACATAAGTGAATGGGCCGAAGGCCGTTGCGCCATGAATGTTTGGAACTGCAGTTACTCGATTTGCATTTCGTATAGTCACATATCTTTGTTAAATAGAAATATGAATTGGGCCCAAGGCCGTTCGGAGCATGTTGCTCTACATATTGTTATGTAACTGTCATGTTTGATATTATTCACTGGGCTATCGCTCACGCTCATTCATGTGTTTGTAGGTGAGCCAAGGGAAGTCCAAACCCAGCCCCAGTGAAGCCTGCTAGGAAAATCCGAGTTTTAAGGAAGTCAGCCTCGAGTCTCACTCTTGAGACCTACCTTGCATTTTTGCTATGTACTTATGTTTTGTCTTGTTGGCAAGGGCCTAGTGTACATCTGTAAATAGTCCGTCATAGGTTGACTTGTTTTGGATGATCCTGTCTGTAATAAATTTTGTGGAACTGTACTTTTGATGTGGGTTATTAACGTAACTGAATATGATCTTTTTGATGTGCATATAAGCACGGCTCTATGGACAAAGTTTTTAATTTTTGCTTCCGTTTGGCCCCTTTACTCTGACAAGTTATGTCTGTTCTGAGTATGAGGCCGTAGGTAATCTCAAGATTACCGGCCGGTTATGTCCTTAACCCATAGGGGCGGGTTAGGGTCGTGACAAGCAGTCTCCTCAGGTCCAAACCAGCCTCAAAACTTCAAAAACAACCCTCTAGAACCTCAGTTCCAAGAGAAAGGTGTAGTAGTAGGTGTTTGTGTACAAAACTAAGGCTTAAACACGCACAATACAAGAGAAGGAGAGATATAGATATAGAATAGATATAAAACCCTAAACCTAGAACCAGAGCTTCTCTAACAATGTTTTCTAACCTTCTAAGCCTAGAAGAGGGAGGAGAGCCCTCCTCTTATAGAAGCTCCCTCTTGCAAAGCTTACAAAACAAGCTTGCTAAGAGGGAAATCCCTCCATACGTGTATGGAGGGGAGCAAAGGTGGGTGCCAGCTATCACAGCTGGCACAAAATATCTACTAAAAGTAGATGAACAGTGATTGGCCATCCAAAATTGCCATTTTGACAAAATAAATGGCCGACCGGCAACAAAGAATGCCGACCGGCAATATATATTGCCGATGGCATAAAATCACTGGCTGGTGGCCTCGAGCCATGGCCGGTGATGTGTGGGGATGCCTCACAAGGCATTCCCTGCCCCTCCAAGGCAAAACACAAGTGTTTGGTGCAAAAACCAGACACAAAACAGTCGAGTCGAGAGATCCTGAGGCAAGGCGCGCAACCGAGATCTCCGGGAACTCAAGACGAACACAATCATGGATGATCACCGAGTGTTCCAACGGTGACGTCCAAGTCTTGAGGTCGGTCAAAAATGGGGTGTATACAGTCTCTTATCAAATTGTGTATGTTAGCATCGGTGAGTGGTATGTTGTGGGCAGTTGGTAACATATTTCGAGTAAGGAGTGTAGTGGATGCTTCCTAAGTTTTAGGACTCTTGTATTATGTTTGAATGCGATAGATGTGTATCTTAATTCTGGTTAAGTTAGGAGATGCTACCGGAAGGGTTGGTTGGGCATATAAACCATGGTCAGGGCGTGAACTGTGTGGTGGGTCACAGTGGTATGGTGTTTATAGAGGAAGGTTCAGAATAATGGCGAGGTCGGTGAGGACTTTAGCTCTTCTGGGGAGCTGCGATGGTAAATCTTTGAAAGCCTTGTCGGTGACTTACGATTATGCCGGGCATGGTCCAAGGTAGTTGTTCAGTAGTAGCGATGGCTAGTGGATTGACACGGAGACTTAGTATTTTCATTGTACTCTTATGAGGAGTGACAAATAGAATGTAGACTAAAGAGTTGACCTTGTTGGTCATCGAGGGATGTAGGTGTTATGTTTGCTTGTGTTTGGTTCGAATGGTTACGTAATAATGATAGGTGTTGTGGCGTGGTAAGCCTTGCTAGTTAACTTGGTGCGAGGGAATAAGTATGTAAATTTCATTATTGTGAATTCAGTCGAGGGGTGAGTACGTTTTCAGAATGAGGAGGTTTTACTAGTTGGGTGTGTAGTGGTGTGTGGTTCATTTGTTGGTTGATGTATAGAAGGGGATCGGTTATAGGGCAATCCCAGGAGAATGCCTTGTTAAGGCAATATCGTGGTTAGTGATTGGATTGAGTAGTTGATATTAGATAGTGCTAGGTCACTTTGGTGTAGATATTTGTCATCCAGTCTCGACAATAGAACTCCGAGTGAGGCATTCAGATAGTGTAGGGTGAGTAATGCACTCTGTCAGAGTTGTTTTGACCTATTCGGTCCTTGTGTGCATAATGTAAGGGACCGGTGTGAGCGTTGACTTGAGATTGTGTATCGTGTTCTAATTTGAAAGGAGTTCAGTTAGGACTCAAATGTGAAGTGAGGTTATGCGTATCACATAGGCATACGTGTGAGGAAAGAATGGAAAATCAAAGTACCGTGGGTTAACTTGAAGAATCCGGAGTGATTTATTATACCTAAGAGGTTGTGTATGGAACTTCATTTCAGAGTTGGTGGGGTTAGACAAAGTTGGTAAAGATAAGTGGTATGTTGGTGTTCGAGAACTGGTACGGATGAATAATACTGGGTAATTAATTGGTAAATACTTGGATCGGTTAGCATACAGTCACCTTGGGAATAGGTCGACATTGTGGGCTGTGTAATTAGAGGGTATCTTGTTATGGAATATGACTTCCACATGGATAGTTGGAAGGTTATTTTGAGTTATAGTAACCGGTTTGGAATTTTGGGTGAAGAACTTCGGCCTTATAAGTGCTTTGCACCTTTATGTGATTGGTGGGTGTGCAATTTCTTCCCATGTGTTGTTGCGTTGTGGGTATCTTAAAATTTATAGGGGTCCTCATTGCAAAAATTTATTAATTTGAGCGTTGCGTCATCATCGCGAGTGTGATGGGTTTCGTTGGATGATTGTGTTGCGATTCATTAGAGGAATGTTGATAAATAATTTGAAGAGAGACCAAAATTGGGCACTCTTCGTAAACTAGAACGGTTTTGGGTCAACACGTGAAATTGTGATTTCTATTTTCGGGAAAATAATTTGAAGATATCTGAGTTTTGTTGTGACCAGTTGTTAATGCGGTGTTTAGATTATGATGATGTGAGTCTGAACACCTTCTGGAGAAAATTGAATATTTTGAAACAAGTGGGGTAAATGAAACATTCTCTTTGACCTAAACGGAATATCATATGAGAAGTCATATTTTGATCTAGCCTGAGTTGTTGGTTGTATGTTGTGTGTCTTTTGGCAAAGGCTTGAAATTGTCAGGCATTAATGTGCCATAATGTTATTGATTATTCGCGCTTTATTTTGCATTTCCGTTCTATGAGAGTTGACCGAAAGACATGTGTACGAGTGATTTCGTGTTTCCTATGTTGGAGTTTTAAGCCCTCAATACTAGTTTGGGTACTGTCGGCAGTCAAGACGTGGTGGAGGTCTTAGAATGCTGTAGATGTTGATATTCGAACATATGTCTTGAAAATATGGAATGTTGTATGTGTTGTATCGAATTTAGAAACATTGTATATGTTTTGTGAAAATATTGTATATGTTAGATATGTTTTGGAAACACGGATTAATATGAACATTGTATATGACATGGGTGTCTCGGGGACTTGGCTTCAGATAAGCATTACATACGTCTTGAACATATGGAATATTACGAATGTTGTATCATTTTGATAACACTGTAAGTGTTGCATGAATTTTGGGAACTTAAGTTGAATATAAACATTGTAAATGTTTTAGAAATATATGAATTGTGATTCACCGTTGAAACTTGTGTATCGAGTTAATGAGAAGAGGTGACCGGAGAATGGGTCATGTTGATTAAAATTGATGAGATTATCATAATGGGAATAATTTGATTGTGCTGGCACTTGTTATAAAATTTCGGGGACGAAATTCTTTAAGGGGGGGAGGTTATAGCGATCCCGGTTTTTCCCGTCATTTTTTTGTGTTTTGGGCTTGGGTTCCGTGCTTGTGTGTAGTCTATATCTCATTTCCGTCCTTTAATCCTTTGTATTTGAGCTTTGGGACATGTTGGGTGAGTTTGGAACAGGTTGGTTATGAGTTAGTACAAGTGGTTGCTGCACAGGATTTGGCTTTTTCACTCGAGCGAGGCTTTTCTCGCTCGAGCGAGGCTTGGGTGTCGTCTCTTTGCTCGAGCGACGCTTCTTGTGCTCGAGCGAGCGAGCCCTATGTTTTGTGTTCCTTCACTCAAGCAAGAACTCTTGTGCTCGAGCGTGCTTTTGGGTTGCAGACCTGAAGCTTTGAATTGTACGCTCGAGCGAGGCTTCTTGCGCCCGAGCGAGGTCCTTTGTTGTGTCTGGTAGCTCAAGCGACGACTCCTTCGCTCGAGCGAACCTCGTATCTATCAGACCACAGCAGCTGTTTTCTTCTTTACTTTTTGATCTCTTTTTATCTCCAAACCCTAAATCTGGCTGTCTCTCTCTCTAAACTCTCTCTCTCTCTCTCTACAAATACACTTTGTTCTTGGGTCTCTCTACCCTAGTCCCTTTGTAAAAAAGGTAGAGCTTGGCGTGGGCTATTATTTGATCCGAAAAAGAGTGGATTTGGAGCATCTTGAGTTTCTCTCTTCATCTCCTTTGAGTCTCTCCATTTGAGGTAGGGATAATCTACTCTTTAATATGAACTTTGACATAAATATTGGTTATTTTATATAAATGGTGGGATTTGGGAAGTTTAGGTGAAGTTAGGGTTTGAGTTTGAAATGGTAGAAGAGGGTTTTCATGTTTTTGGGCTCCATGGTGTATGTGAGGTCTTGAGGTTGGGTTCATTTGTGTATAATTGATGAAATTGAGTTTGGGGATTTGATGTTTGAAAAGGGAAAGGTTTGCCCTAATTGGAATTAAATAAATTATTTAGTATAATTATGAAATTGATTTGAGAATTATGAAATTGGAGGAAATTGTGATTAGATGGTGTAGTTGGGCTAATGAATCACACACTTATGGATAATTTGATAAATTATCTATTGAGAAATTTATTTATCTGTCTAGATATATCTACTTTGGGCTGTCAGTGGAGGATAGCCATGATTGTTGTAGAAACTGCATAATGATTAGGTGAATTGAAACTAATCAATTGGAACATGTCATTGAATATGATGGTTGGATATGAACATTGAATATGTGATATATTTAGTCATTGTATATGACAATGTGCTTTAATACATTGTATATGTATCATTGTTTGAGAGGAGATAGAAGATGTACTCCATATGTGATTTTGTGCTTTAATACATTGTATATGTATCATTGTTTGGGAGGAGATAGGGGATGTACTCCATATATGATTTTGTGCTCTAATAAATTGTATATGTATCATTGTTTGGGAAGAGATAGGGGATGTACTCCATTGTTTGGGAGGAGATAGGGGATGGACTCCATTGATAATTAAGTTGGCTGGAGTGTCTAGGGTGAAAGTCTCGAAATCTTGTATATATTGGAAGAATGTTGATGATTGAAGTGCTAATAATATGGGTTATAGTCTCATTTTGCATTGTTTGGATAAAAATGAACCATGTCAATGCATTGATTTGAATAAATAAATGGAAGTGGATTGAAATATGGATGTTGGTTAGTGATGGAAATGGTGTAAGTTGGTTTGCATGTGTTAAAGATTTATCGGATGCTAATGTTTTAGTTAATTCTCATATACTGTTTAACATATCTCTACTCGGCCTTGGCTTACCGTTCTAGGACACCATTTTTAGGTACAGGAGACATGCCGCCTCCAAGGTCTTAGTGTGGGTGGTTTAGGAGTTGAAGACTCCATTTTGTTATCTTGTTTTGATGTTTAAATGTATATTCATGCCAAGGGATTTCTATGTATAGAGTTAGGACTCTCTTTTGTTGTAACCAAGTTATTACTTGGAAAGTTGTAAGCTCGCAGGGCATTTAGTTGTTTAATACCTTTCTAAAGAATATTCTAATAAATGTAATATGTCACATTTCTATTATGTCTTACGAAATTTATGAATGGATGATTATGTATTATTTTGAGGGCGTTACATTGATAAGCTCAATAAAAATTTCCTTCGGGGGGACACTGAGACCCATAAGAAAGTCCATACTAAGCTAGGGTCGAAATTTCTAAGTGAAAGATCTAAACTTTGGTGCCAAATTCTTCATTCTAAATACTTGCACCATAACAGCTTCTATAATTGGCTTCAGAATTCTCAATCATCTCACAGTTGGAGAGGCATTTGCAAAACTAGGGATACACTCAGATGTGGGGTTAAATGGGTGGTGGCCAATGGTGAAGATATTTCCCTTTGGAATGATTGGTGGTGTGGTACTAAACCCTTAGCTCAAACCTTTAACACCTACCAAACAAATGACTTTGACAAACTTAAACTAATCATGGATGAGGAAGGAAATTGGAACATTGATAGACTTGCAACACTTGTTACTCCTCATGACCTCACTGAAATTCTTAAAATATATAGACCCAGATTTGTAACATTCCCTGATACTCCTTCTTGGATTGGATCCACCTGTGGTAAATTCTCTACTACTACTGCTTTTAAGCTTATTACTAATTCTGATTGGCACTGGATCTGGAAACTCAAAATCTCCCAAAAACTGAAATATTTCCTTTGGCTTATTCTAAAAGGCAGACTGCTCAACAATCATCTGCGCCTTGTAAGAAATTGGACCTCTTCAGATTTATGTCCTAGATGTGGACACACTAGTGAAGACATGCAGCATCTTCTTAGAGATTGTGCCCACTCTAAGGAACTCTAGATTCACATTCAAAACATCTCATAGTGGGAAGAAGGATTAGTACAACCTCTATTTGATTGGGTGTCCTCTAGCACGAAAAGCAAAAAAATTCTATCTGGCTCAAAATGGTCTCTGATTTTTGTTGTTACCCTTTGGCAGATCTAGAAAGATCGCAACAAAATGGTTTTTGAACAAACAATGAACCCACTCCATACCAACCTTAAGAACATTAGAGATTATGTCCATGAAATTGATGAGGCTTTTCAATCTCCTCTTCATCCCCAATTCTCTTTACCTAAGCTAATTAAATGGTGTTTTCCTTCCGTAAGCACTCTAAAACTCAGTACAGATGGCTGTTCAAAGGGTGACCCAGGCCAAGCAGGTTATGGAGGTCTTTTGAGAGGCGAGACAGGCACTTGGTTATGGGGCTACTATGGAAAATTGGGACATTGCACATGCTTGGAAGCAGAAATTTGGGCAATTTATCGAGGACTCACCATCTTGTTCCAGAAAGGGGTTACATATGTGGTAGTTGAAACAGATTCCGAACAAGCTATGCACCAAATTCAACAAGGGCCACATCGAAATTCTCCTCTCAAGGCCCTCATTGAAAATGCTAAGTTCCTCCTTCAGAGATGTCACTGCTCTTTCCTCCACACCTTGAGAGAGGGCAACAAAGTAGCTGATAGGTGAGCTGACTTGGGAGCAGCCCAAGATGGTTATGTATAAAGCCTTCAGGATCGTCCTATGGAAGTCACAACTCTCCTCATTGATGATATGA
Source organism: Camellia sinensis (assembly GCF_055761805.1). NCBI lineage: Eukaryota > Viridiplantae > Streptophyta > Magnoliopsida > Ericales > Theaceae > Camellia > Camellia sinensis. Next base: position 37,568,635 of record NC_138961.1, on the reverse strand, counting down.
CTGGAGTGTCTGTTGTGAGGGATTAACCCTCTGTTTGTTGTTCTGAACTCATCTTCCTCTTTGTTTGCTTTCATTTCCTTTGAATCAAAAAAATAAAAATAAAAAATAAAAAAAACTATTTTTCATTGCGCCTCATATTCTCATTTGCGGGTTGAATGTATGCAATAATGGCCACAGGAGCATCACTACCCACTGCAGGACAAAGGAAAATAAAAATATAAAAAAATTAAAAGTCTCATCAACCTGCAGTTGTTGTAGATTTGTTGGTAATAAAGGAGGGGTAAATTAGTAATTTACATTACTACTTATTATTTTATATTTTTTTTAAAAAAGTTAAAAAATATTTTAAATATATATTTTTTATCTATTTTTTTAATTAAAAATTAAAAAAATATACTTATTTAGATTTTGTCAAGAAGTGCCTTAGTAATATAAAGTGATTTTAATTATTTAATTTTATTTTTATTTTAATATTTATTTAAAAAAATAAAAATATATAAAAATAAAATTACACAAAATTTATTTAAAAGGCTAAATATAAATATGCTATGATTGGATTAAGAAGAAAATATATAAATTAATTATATATAATATTGATTTTTAAAAATATTTTTGAATTATTCATAAATACTGTATATAGGTATATAAAATTTAAAATGAAATAGAAATATTTTTTAATAAATAATTTTATGTTAAATAAAAACGTAAATATACGAAAACACCAATAAATCCCAACTTTAGATAGTTTGAACCATTTAGTCCTGCAATTTATTTTGTAAATTGATTGGCCCCATGTCAATGTTAATTACACTTGAGCCCAGGAATGTAACGCATGGGTGGGCTGTTTGGAAGGATATATTGGGTGTTTAGGTGATGTAGTTACCAAAAAGCTCAAAAGTACACTATATCATTTTTTTTCATTTTCCCTTCATTGCGAACAAAACAAAAGCTCAAAAATGGAAACGTCAATGCTTCCTTGACGATGTTGCAGTATTGATCCCCAATTTGTGTGAGTTGAACGTTGGATTTGGGAATGTTACACTCATAATTGGTTATTCCCCAAATAACATTATAAAAACCCCAAAAAAACCCTAGAAAATCATAGAAACCCCTTCTACGAAATTTACAGTGGCGAAGCGGCGTGGGCACTGGGATATCTTGGAGTGGGATTAACATTGAGGACGTAACGTCAGTGATTTAAAATTAATCCGTCAATGGCATCATTGATCGTGTGTTAGTACGATGACAACAAGTATGAGTGTCTTTGATGTTAGTTTGGTTGTTTGTGGAAAAATATGACATCAAGGTCGATACTCGAAATGGGTTTTTTGTTTAATTGGTGCGTCATATAGGGTTTTAGGTAGTCTTATTCACGTCGTAGGTTTAGGGTTTACCACTGATTGCAAATGTGATGTTATGCATGTTTGTAATGTGACAGACACATGATTTTGTTGGTTAATGTTGTAATATTTTCACAAGTTTGGGGGTTATCAGTGATTACAAATGTGATGGAGTGCATGTATGTAATGTAACAGACGCATGGTGTTGTAGCTAATGTTTGAATGATTGAGTGTGTATTTTGTAATATTGGGGGCTAGTAGGAGGATGTATGTTGGTGGGGTTTGGTGGTAGTAGGGGGCAGTGGCTGTTAATTGTCGGGGGATTGTTGAACTATGTCGATGTTATGTTATGTGGTTGGTATTTGGTACTAATATTATAGATTGTTAGTGGGAGGCTTAATGGTACGACAATACGGCTTTGGGATGATGTTATGTAGGTAAATGAGAACGTTACAACCTACACACCTCCCCAAGAAAACGCAAATGATGTAACATCAATAATGTAACACCAAGTAGGTAACATCAATAATCCCCACAATCACTCTACAAGATCCCAAAAAAAATGAAAATGTAAAATCATATCTTATCTACATACACTTAATCCCAAAAAAAACATCAAAAACATAATCACAATAAGGGACAAACAACTAAACTCAAATATTACTAAATTTAACCAAAAATACATATTACAAATAAAAATGACTATTTGGTTTATAAGAAAACATGTAGGACTAAATGGACTAACATTTCACCAAATGAGATTTATGAGTAATTTTTCCTGTAAATTAATATGAAGACATCAAAATAAGATAGAAAAAAAAATATAAAATATAAAAGAAAATTAATTTGATCCATACGATATATATAATTAAGCGCATTTTGTCATATTTATTTATTTATTTGTATATTGACATAAGTTTTTTTTCAGATATCATAATAATTAAATTAAACTATCAACTATATAAAGGAAATCTCACAACGACAAAACTAAATACATGAAGAAAAATATATGGAAAATAAATATTTTTCAAATAGAGTGCATCTAAAATTAGTTATTATAATTCAAATTGAATTTGTGTAGAATTTTATATGTAAACAAAAACAAACATATTGTTATGACCTTTGTAGAAAAAATTAAGCATGCCATACACAAGCTATTATTACAATATGTTTAAATTTTGTATTTTGATAATTTTTTAAAAATTAAAATATTGTTCTATGAAATTGAATAGAATAATCATTAGATATACGATAGAATTATGTGGTATGATATGTATCATTTTTTGATTTGTTATACACCTAATAATATAGACTCGAATTCTATTACTATATCATTTTAGAAGAATTTATGAGTTTTTAAAATTTCTTTCGAATTTATAAATAAAAAAAAATTATGGTGTGTAACTTTTCTCAACAAATAAATATAAAACAAATATTAAGATAATTCTCTCATCTAAAACAACTACTAAGATAATTCACTAAACTAATAAAGAAGTAGAAGAAAATACATATATATACAAATGACTAATTTTATTAATACATAAATCATACTTGCATAACAAATAACTAATTTTATTAATAAGCAAATCATTAAGTAAATCAACAATTTTTAATAATATGAAATATATTTTTCAGTTAATAATTTTGTTAATAAATAAATTATTAAGTCAAATAACTGTTTTTAATGATATGAGAAATATTTTTTAATAAACAATTTGATAATTTATTATTGCATAGGTGAATAAAAAAAAATTCCTGAGTATTGTATTAAATTAAAATTTATAATAAACGATAGTTGTAATTTCTAGTGTTATAGGACCAAATTATATTTTAAACAAATCTTATGATTGTATTTGTAATTTGTTCAAAAATAAAAGATTTATAATTCATAATTGACTAAGAATATTTATGTAATTACGAAAAAACTTGTTTTATAACTGACCAAGAATATTTTTATAATTACAAAAAAAAAAACCTCAATATATAAGTCACCATTAATAAATTATTTAAAATAAAATAATATGATAAATAAATAATAAATTTAAGCGCTTCATATAGAGGTGTGTTTTTAGGGTCCCTAGTATTAAAACTTTATAGTATAAAGGACATCTAATATTTTCGTAATGTCTAAGGTCCCTCAATTTGATCCAGAGAAATTTTGTCCAGAGAAATTCTCTCCAACCGAGAGAAATTATTTGTTTCTCTCCAGAGAAATTTCGATTTTGTTGAAAAAATCGCTAATGCAGAAAAAATCCAAAGTCAGAACCATAAATGCAATAATCACAATCAATTTTGAGTTGAAAAATAGATATCAAACCCAGAGAAATTCTCTGTTTCTCTCTAGAAAAATTTTGATTTTGTTGAAATGCCTTCAAAAGTACAAAGCTAAACATTAAGTTTCTGTTTCTATCAAAGAGACATTTCAATTCTACTAAAACTAATCATACTTTTCCCTCCAAGAGTACACAAGGAAGAATTCCCATGAAAGTGCCAATACAATGTCTCCAACAACCTGCCTCAGCCAATCGTGGCCAAGTATTTCAAGCTTCCTCTCAAAGTAAACTCTCCAGATTGATGGCAATATGAAGAAGCACACACCCTTTAGCAAAGAAGATCTGAAACTCTATGTCCTTAACAAATGCCATTATGAACAAAGAAAATTCAAACTCTATGTCCTTACTAGAGAAATTCAAATCCTTTACCAGAGAAAATTCAAACCCGAAAAAAATCAAAGAAAATTGAAACTAGAGAAAATTCAAGGGTAATCCAGAGAAAATTACAAAATTCAGAGAAAATTCAAAGGTAATCCAGAGAAAATTGCCAAATCTAGAGAAAATTCAAGAGTAATCTAGAGAAAAATTAAGGGTAATCCAGAGAAAATTGTCAAATTTAGATAAAATTTGATCCAGAGAAAATTGCCAAATTCAGAGAAAATTCAAGGGTAATCCAAAGAAAAGTGCCCAAATCCAGAGAAATTTAACACTATCAACACTGTCATAAAAAGAAATTATGATTTAACCGAAGTTGAATAGTTCTTCAAGCATAACAAGAAAATGTATTCACAAATAATAAGTTTGAAAAGAATAGAGTAACAACCGTGAATTAAGATAAGCATGATAATTGAACGTTCTACAAATACAAAAACATCATACACCCCAATACATCAAAACTCAGTCCCCCATAGATAAACAAAACCAGAAATCAGTCTGATTCTGGTTTTGATTCTATCTTTGATAATTCCATTTGAAGAAATGATGTATCCGAGATAATCTGAACTATCAAATTTAGAAAACCACAGAACCTATGATCTTTCAAATGACGATGATGGTAGTGGCGGCAATGCATACCGGCGGTGGCTGGGGCTAAGTTGTGGGGAGACGATGATACAGATGGCGACGACGATCACGATCTAGAGCGATGATGGTGGTGGTGATCTAAGTAGCTAGCAGTGATGCCCATGGAGAGGTCCGAGAGGCGGAGCTCGGAGTCCCAATTGCCGGAGAGAGCGAACTGGCCGTCGGAAGAGAGGACGAAGTCTTCGACGAAGTGAGAGTGGCCGGCGAACTGGATCGACGAGAGAGAGAGAGAGAGAGAGAGAGAGAGAGAGAGGAGGGTGAGGGTTTGAAGGTGTGAGGTATATCAAATTTCTCTGTAGGGACCTTCGACATCATAAAATAATATTATGAATCTCTTCTATTACTAAAAATGGGAGAGGGACTTTAGACTAATTTTCCCCTTCATATATATATATATATATAGATATGATATAATTTATGGGCTCTCCATGTGACATGGTACAGAAACAACAAAACTAGTGGGCCTTAAAGTCTATGTTTGTCGAGGAGTCATTCTTGTCAATGTCGTTGCCATCTGCACAAGCGTTATTGAGTTGTCTTTAAGGGGTTGTTTGGCTTAGAGCTATATTAGTATATTTTTTAATACTTCTCAAATAATCCTTAAAATTAAAATATACAGGCTTCGAGTTATCTTTATTTATTTTTAACTCTGTAATAAAGTTGATTTATATGGTGAATGAGGCCTTTTGTCAATCTTGCACACAATCAATAATGGGGAAATTGTAAAAAATTTAGTACATTTTTGTAATAGTGTAATTCTCTCATGTGCATGATATAAATTTATTTATGTGTTTTTTTATAAACTCAAATTTATTTTTGTGCTTGATGTAATTATTTCTACGTGTTAAAATTGTAAAAATATACATATTCTTATTTATAATATAATTATTTTGTAACTATATCATCTATTTACAATTTCTCCATCAATAATTGATGGTTGTCCATGGTGTGGGTCAACTGTAACCACGTCGTTCATATAATAAGTACACCCGTGATTAAAATTATATAAAATATCGTCAAATCTGTTAAAATCACGTCGATTCATATTATTTTATTTGCTAATTACGAATTAAATTTTAAATTGTATAATTTGTCTTCAAAATTAATTCGCACCGTTATAGTTAATATATATATACTAGTGTATGCCCGTGCCTGAAGGCACGGTATAAATAATATTAGTATACATATTTTAAAAAAATCAATTAACATAAATTATTAATATTGGTATCACATCTTTTACAAAAAAATCAATTCAAAATGATAATAATTTCACTGTTATAGAAATCAATTATAATATATCAGTTTAAGATATCGTACAATGGCAGTTTGTTTAAGTTAACATATATTTGATCAAATTCATTAGTAAAAGTTTAAATTAAAATATTAATTTGTATTTAAAATTTTTATTAAACTTTTTATAGAATTTCACCATCTAAAAAAGTATAGTATTTAAAATACTCATTCTCTCTCTCTCTCTTTCTCTCTCTGTAACGTCTCTCTTTCTCATTTCCTCCTCTCATCCTCTCTCATCTCTTAACAAACACTACATCTCCTCTCAGAGCTCAAATAACAAACCCTTTCTTTCCTTTGTTCGATCTTCCTCTCTCCGTATTTTTTTTTCACTCTATTTTATCTTAAATTTGTGATTTGATTTTGTTAAATAAAAAAAAATCAACATCCGTTTCAAAAACTTTGTTCAAAACCATAAAAAATCAACACTCATTTTCCATTAAGAAATTAAATCCATTTCATAAATCAAACTGAAAATAAAAATATATTACTAAAATCAAAACCTATTTTATAAAGATCAACCATTATTTCAAACCTAAAACTTTTTAAAAAATTAAATCCAAATCCATAAGCTACATTAAAAATAAATAAAAAAATCTATATAAATAAAAAAACAAACAGAACACAGACATCAAAAAAAAAAAAAAATCAATTTAATGGTTAGAAACACAGAACCCACACCTTGTCCATCAATTCCCAACTCATTCTCTCTCTTCCATTTTCCACCACTCATTCTCTTTCATCTATGAGATACATCTTACATACGAATGAACATTTCAACATTTCAACATTAGTAGATTTTCTTTTAATTTTTATAAACTCAAAGCTCTTCAAATTGAAAATCATTTATTTTTTTTCCTCTCCAATTTTCTGCTTCGTGTGCTCCAGATCTACTCTTTCATAAGATACCTTCAAGTTTCTTAGTATTCTTATATGTGTGTATATCAGACTATTAAAATAAAGAACCCATTAAAATTTAGTGAATCTTACAAACTAATCATTTATAATATTTCAGTACACCAATCTATAAGAGTGGTCATAAAAAAGTAATTCGGAATTGGATTCTTGTACATGTTCTTATGATATCAAAATTAGAAATGGAAACGACAAACAAATCAAAATCCTCCATTAGAACATGCGATATCAAATAAAGTTTTTACTCAAATTTGATAGAAGAACCAAAATATAACGTTGGAGATACTCTAAAGGCCATTTGAGGGCATATTATGGGCATTAGAGGAAAGAATTTGAATAATAAATTACACTTTTTACACTTGAATTTTCCATCAAATTTTACTTTAATCCCTTGTGTCTCAATTTTTATTCAAATTTCGAACAGGGTGACAGATGGTCCATATTAAAATACGGGAAGAAATTTAAGGAATTGATTGTCGTATTAACTAATATAAAATTTAGATGACAAAAAAAAAAAAAGAAAGAAAGAAAGAAAAAGAAAACCAAAAACCACATTGAATGGCGCAAGACGAAATGATTTTCAACAATTAATGCACTGGATTGCTAGAGAAATAGGACACAATTGCAAAAGAAAACAAAAATGGTTACCAGACCTTAAAACTCATAGGATCTTCACAGATAGCTGCAAGCATAGCTTCTTCTCCTTCAAAGACAAAAGCAGGACCTGGCAAATAATTTTTGCAATCATCTCTTCAATACAACAGGTAATATTAAAATGATAATTCCCCGAGTTGAGCAACAACCAGTGTAAATCATGAGAAACAAACTGAAAAAAGAAACAAAGAAAAGCAGAACAGAGAACAGCACCAGAAAAATACAGCCCTTCTTTCCCGGTAATCTTCGTGATAGAACCTTCTGGTGCAAGATTTCTGTAGACGTCCCCGAACGTCCCGGGAGGGAAATCCCCCTTTTTGTTCATTTGGGCTCACTACAGTTCGGACTCAAATGTCATGGTTCTTAATCTGATCTTGCAGAGTGCGACTGATAAATCACCAAAGAGTCCAAATCCAGCAAATCGTTTTGGAAAACTGATTTTTTAGAAAGAATTGCCAAATATGGACTGGTTTGCCAGATACAGAGTCGCCACCTAAATATTTTATTTTGGGGGAATTTAGGAAACCCTGACTTGTGCCTAAGGACACTTGTCTGTCATCACCAAAGTAGCCTCAGCTTGGGAACTTGGGTACGATTGGGGAAGGTCAGCTATAAGCACCCTCGCTCGCCCGATGAAAGATCGGCCACTACTAAACATGATATCTGGTTTTCGAAAACACATGTGCTCTTATTCCGGTTTATTAGCCTAGAATTACTATGTGATGCGAACAGCATACAAGGATAGACTAGGTCGCCTGAGTTGGAACAAAGTATTGCATATTCATTTTGAAAAACGGTCTGCTACTCGCAAGTAGGCTAAAATGCGGATTTTTGCCACCCTCAAGTGGGCTTAGAAAAATAGGGTGATTTGCCACTGTCAAGTGGGCTTAAAACTTGCAGTCAATGCATTATTCCAACTCAGATAATCCAACCTTCACCCACAGGCATTCAGGCAAGTATATCACATAAGCAGTTAGCCTCATGGTAAGCATGCTATCATGGCAGTCACTCACACACATGCAAGGATGCTAAACCATAAACACTTACCGAGTACTTTGAGCCAAAACAGAAACTAGTTAGTAATCACATGCATGATCCTAGTTCATGTTAAGATGGCTAATGCGACACATGCAAGAATGCAACTACAATAGGCTCGGTTGTTCTAAGATGGCATATGAGATGCTACAACTAGCACGTATTCAACTTGAAATTGAAATACAATGCAGTTAGTATGATGCGCCGAGTCCGGTGCATGCAATACATATGAATGATGGAAACATGCATAGCATAAGGATGCTAATTGAAACATGCCCTAATCTAACCATCGTAAGCTGGTAAATAAAAGGGGAAAAGACGTGCGGTTGAAGACATACATCACACACACGCACACTTATTATAATTGGCCCTCTCTCAGAGGGTCTGAATAAGTAATAAAGGCCGCCTGATTAACTAACTAACAAGCTAATTAATTACAAAACCAAATGAATAACTAGCTACAACTAATTATTTACACAACTTTAATTAATTAACAAATTAACAAATAAACAACAAATGAAGAGCAACAAATGAAGATGCTCCAGCTCTGTTCAAAGAAGGAAGGTATGCATGCTCGCTTTGGTTCTTCACCTTGAGACGCCTTCTGGTTGCTCTTTAGAGGCTCTGTTTGCAGGGTGTCTTCCAGTGTTTGTTGCTGAAACTTACCAAAACACTACTGGAGGGTTCAGCAGTGGCCTGCTGGCCATGGAGGGAGATCTGCCGGCCAACAACAGGGCACTGCCGGCCAAGGATGTGACACTGTCAGCCATCAGTGGTGCACTACCGGCCACTGGTGTGCTGTGACACCAAGCTGCAACAAAGCACAAAATAGAGAAAATGGAGGGTCTCCCAAGGACATGTACGCACTATACCACCCCATATCACCTCAAAACATCAAGGGAGAGGCCTAGTCGGATCCACGACCATCAATTACGCATCCCGATGCATGATGGCCAAAGATCCAACTTGTGCAAATCAATATGAAAATGAATGCACAAATAAAGCAAGTGAAGCCTAGAACTCTATCATGAATCATCAAGAGCTACGGCGACCGAGAATTGAGACACGTTCCATCACTCGGAGTATGAAATGCCCCTCGCTCCTCGTGCTTGGATTAACACTTAATCCAAACAATGCAACACGTAAGCATGGCAGACATGTAATATGAACAACCTAACAAGGCTAATGACATGCAACAAGCAATAGGCATGATGTGAGGCGACAACCTTGGACAACATGACAAAATGCAACATGGACTTGCAACAACATGTAATGGGGCTAGCATGTGACAACATGCAAAGATGGAGCAAGCATACAACAATATGCAAGACAAGCATGTGACAACATGCAAAGGGATGGACTTAAACTAATGTGGGTAGCTCTCAACTAAGCCCAAATTAGTGGCCAAAGTGATGAATTGATGGCATGAAAAGCATGAAATGGCAAGACAAACATGTATGCCAAATGGCTCAAGTATTAAGGCATAAAGAGGACAACTCTTAAGCACACTTAAGGAACAACAAATGTGGGTATATGGTAATGAGGTAAGCTCTGAAATTTCATGTAAAATGATGCCAAATCAAATCAACAATGCAAGCATAGCATGTTATGATGCTCAAAGCTCAAAGTAAGCAAAGGGGACTTAAGCCAAGGCCATACAAGGCAAATCCCAAGGGGCCGAGGGGACCTAAAACAGTCCTAGGGCAGGTCCAAATAAGACCAAAACTAAGCTCAAAGCTAGCCAACATAGGCTAGAACACAAAGCCAAAAAACATGGAGCATGCAAGGCTTTAAAGAGGCAATGCACTACACCTATTGAAACCAAACATGGCATGACTTGGGTGACATAAAATAGAGTTACATCATGGTATAATAAGACCCAAAATGCACTAAAATGATGAGCCAAAGGCTTAGGCTCAATGGCATGCACAAAAGCACATTCTTGAGGCATAAAGCACAAGCTCTATAAAGCATTCAAGGCATGTCAAATGCAAGTGTATGACAGCATTTCATGGACTGAAATAGCATATGGAATGAGGGCAAAGCATGCAAACATCACATGTATGGCATGGTAGGGGCCTCAAAACCCAAGACTAGCCTAAGCATTTACACTATAGCTATACAAAGCACGAGTGATATGGCCAAGGCAGCCCAAAACAGCCCTAGAGCAGCCCAAAATAAGCATAAAATCATGTTCGAGCGAAGCCAAAATATGCTAGGATGATGAGTCAAAACACCATGCACAAAGGGCTAGTAAACAAGATTTGTTCTACACCTATATGGAGCATGCAAAGGATGATCAAACCAACTATGGATAGGGTCATGACATGCCAAATGATGACCAAATACATGCTGAAATGTAAACCAAACAAGCTAACATGACATGGCAAAGCATGGAGCATATGAAGTTAGTTTAGGGGATTTACACTACAAGTGTATCATGCAAGCATGGAGTGACAAAACCAACCCAAAACAAATTCATGGCATGGTAAAACATCACCAAAAACCCACTGAAATGGACGCAACACAAGCTAAGCACACATGCTACTTTGATGAGCTATGAATGGAGTTACACAACACATACTAGACGCATGCAAAATATGACCAAACCAGCCATGGACAGGGCCAAGGCAGGTCCTAAAAGTCACAAAAATAGGCCTGAACCAAGCCTCAAAAATGCATAGAGGGATGGTCCTTTGGAAGGCCAAAAATGCAAGCAAAGAGGAACCAAAAGAGAGGGGGCCACCCCCTCTGATTAAGGACCTCAAAACCACACCTTTACCACTGAAAATCCACTGGATTTTAGTGGTAAGAAGGCCAAACCAAGGCTAGCTCGGAGGCCTCAAGGAATGGCTTAAAACAAAGCCAAACAAAGCATGCAAGGCGGCTACACACCCCTAACAACAAAATGACCTTAAGAAAACTTCAAAAGCACTTAAATACAAGACTTTTTTCAGTAGTAAGCAAAGCCCAAATCAATATGGAAGGAGGGCTAAAGTGAGGTACAAGAAGGTGCAATAAAAATGAAATCATGTTGGATTTGTTGAAAATCATGAGGTTGTACCTTGGGTTGGTTGTTGAATTTGGGTTTATTATCATTAGTTGTGGATTGGGCTAATTGGAGTGTTAATTAGCATGTTGTTGTTGAAAGGAGAGGGAACCCTTATTTTTATTAGACCTAATGAATTAAAAAGAGGGGTTTTGATCTTTGGGCAAACACTTATGTATTTTGGGTATTAAATGAGGTCATGGTTGTGAATTGTAGTTGATTGAGCCTTTTTGGTCAATATTGAGAAAGAGGGAGGAAAACCCTAATTTAAGGATTTTGACTTAAATTGCGTAATTAGTTTGGAATGGATTTGGAAAGAATGTAATGGATTAAAATCAATCACGGTTCTATTATCCATGGATTTGGTTTTGTGAAAACAAAAAGAAATGAGATCGGTTTTGTGGAAACAAAAAGGGGTGAAGTTAGTTTTGTGAAAGCAAAAGGAAGTGGAAATGGGAAAGATATTTTCCGAAATAAGTATAAACATTGAAAGGTTGTATCTTGAGTGTTGAACACACACTTGTTGGGTTTGTGGTCTCATAGTAATTGAGTCCTTAATAGATGTATTAAATATTTGCATCTAGAGGTTCTGTCCTTGGTCATCGGTGGAGGATGACATGGTTGTGTTGAAGTGTCGTGTATGCATTATACCATTGTTAATGGAACATCGTATGTGATGAATTGTTGAGATACATTATATATGTATGCTTGCTCGGGAAGAGGTAGTTATGTGTTCATATACTTTAACACATTGCTGGTGTCTTGATAGTTTATGTATATGCATTATACATGTTGGTTATGCCTTGATGTGCTGTGATTGTTGGTGTTATACCCCGCGCTTAGAATCAAAGGTACCGTTACCTTCCAGCTAGCGCCTGGAGAACTGACCGCGCTAATAATCGGAGGCACCATACCCTTCCAGCTAGTGCCTGGTAAACTGGCTTGTTGTTAATGTTGTTGAGTGGGGTGTATTGTTGGCTTACTACGCACATAGCTAGTAGAGCGAAGTTGGTTGTAGTTATTTCAGTATATCTTTGGCTTACTAAACACATAGCTAGTAGAGCAAAGTGGGATTGTTGTTGTTTTGTTGTAACTGAAAATATCATGGATTTGATTGGTTACAGTTCGGAGGACTGAGTTACTCCATTGGTTGATTGTATACATGTGGGTGGGTTGTAAATTTATATTTTTACAAAGATATGCATGTATAGTTATGATAGTAATGGAAGTGAACCAAAATGTCATTTTTCTCTTTTGGAAAGTATGGAGGAGAACGAATGTTTTAAAGATAAACATGTTTGAAAAGGGTACATCTGAGTATGTATAGGAGATGGAAGAGAGTATCGGGCTTAGTGAGATTACTTCCTAAGTATTTGTTAATGTTATGAAAGATTGGGAATGGGGGTTAATGAAAGGAAAAAGGAAACACAAACCACTTGTAGCGTTGAATGAAACGGTTGTTTTCGAGAAAAGTTCATACATATATATATATATATATATTTTGTATAAACTGTCACATTACTATTCTAGTATGAGATTGAGCATTCATGATCATAGCTATCTGTATGTTGTTATTGTTGAGGGCCATGTTGAGATCCCTACTGGACTATATGTTCATCTCACGTTGTTAATCTTTTTCAGGTGTTTAGCAGGATGTACTACAAGATTCGGATCTTTTTATTTGTTGGCCACGGGGCCTCTTTGTTGTAGGCGGAACGCCATATATGTGAAAGGGTTGCACCCTTCATTTGATTATTTAATGTTGTAAGCCTGAGGGCAAATTTATTTATTATACTCATGTTGTATTTACTTGCATACGAATGAGAGCAATATTATTCACCTTTACGAGTCGAATATACGAGTTTATTTCCGCATGTTATCTCTGAAATGGAATTAAGTAATTGAAATTGGTAACACTTCGTGTAATAAAAAGTGGGACGTTACAGGGAAAATACTAACCCTTGAAGACCCTCTTCAAAACCAGCAACTTCAGGGGGTGGAAACCAGTTTTCAGAGCTCAAGAATCCCTCCCAAGAAGCTTAGTCCAATGGTGGTGGTGTATCTCTATGTGTTGTAGTGTAAAAGTGCAAGGAAATCCAATTTCTAAGCACAAAATACAAACAATATAGAGAGAATGAGAGGTTTTTCTCTTCAAAATGGATGAACCTGTGATATAGGGGGAGCCCTCTTGCTTATATAGAAGAGAGCAAGAAGAAGCTTCTTCAAGAAGCTTTTTAAGTGCTCCATCCCTCCATACACGTGTATGGAGGGCAGAAAACAAAAAACCAGCTGGCTCAAAAGATCTGAAGGAAAACCAGCTGAGACAGGGGGGGTGCCGGCCATCAGTAATGGCCGGCAGTGGCTCACTGATGGCCGGCAGGGCTTCATCAGTGGCCGGCAGGCACAAGGAAATGGCCGGCAGAAGGAAATGGCCGGCAGTGCCATGCCATGGCCGACAGTGCACCAAGAAGGTCACTTTGAAAGGATCTAGTAAAGGTCCAAAAAAAGGGCAGAAAGGATACAGGGTCCGGGAAGCTCGAACCGGTGACGTTCCGCCGCGACAGTCAAGTACTCAGCGAGCAATCGAACTAGTTGTTGGGTGTACCTGCAAGCACAACCAAGTCTCGATGACGGTCAAAAATGGGGTGTCTACAATTTCCATATAATATTTGGCTATGGCCCATTTCCTTGATGGGGTTTGTCAATGGTCTTATTACTTGCTGGAAGAGATACAAAAGGATAACATATTTTTCATTCTCAACTGACATGTAAACCATAACAAATAAAAATGAACAGAAATATTACAGTAATGTAAATATGAAATTTTCAAAAAATAAAAATGAAGCTGTCTTACCTGGCCTTCAGACAGAGAAGGGAATAGTTTAGCATTCTTAGACAGTGTCTTCCCCGTGACTAAGAGAAAAATAAATGTTCTCTATGTAAAGATCAAAATAGGATAACTAAACCACAATCTGCAATAAAAGAATATGCCACCAAGAAATACAGAATATTTACACCAGTCACACAATCCCCGTCTAAAAACCCAAGCTCCAAAAGATAGCGAATGATTGCAGGTTTTCATCCAATCTATATCAACATGGGTTTATCAAATCTATAATATATTTTCCAGCTAGACGACACTCATCCAACTTCAATGGATCTTCAGTAGGTGTTCAAGAGCTTTTTGGAACCAAAGAGAGTAAAGAAAACAATTAGCCAAGAAAGATGTGCAATAACTGCAATCTAAGTGAATAATGCAATAACATTGCTCTACCTATAAGGGAGAGACATTCCCATTGCCTCAATAGCAGAAGCCATGGTATTCGCCGTGTACATCCCACCACAAGCCCCCTGCTCCAGGGCATGAATTATGAACTACATTCTTCATCTGTTCATCATTCATAGAACCGCTCACATATTCCCCATAAACCTACAAAAATGATCAAAAGAGAGAAATAAATAAGTTCTACAGGTAGCATCTGGGAAATCAGTGAATCTGCCATAGTGAAACACGCATTTTTAGCAAAAAAAAGTCTAAAATGATACACAGCCTTATCTGAAGATTATTAAGGGTGAAAATTTTTTATGAAGATATTTATTTTATGATGTTTGTTTTTTTATAAATTACTACAAATACGCTATAATCACTCTGTGTATCACTCTGTTTACGTTAAAGGAATAGTTTTATATAAACATTCAACTAAGAAGTTTTAAACCATAAAGACAAAATAAAAATAGATCAGACCTCAAAACTCATAAATTAACAGGAGATCAATTGAAAGAAAGGAATAGAGACAGAAATATTACCTTGCACAGATAGAAGACTCAAGGGTGGTTCTTAATCGGAAACCCGGGTTGCGAAAGGGGGAGAGGCAGCGAGAGGTAGGGATCGGATGGAGCATTTCAACTAAGGAGTTTTAAACCATAGAGACAAAATAAAAATAGATCAGAACTCAGAACTCATAAATTAACAGTAGATCAATTGAAAGAGGGGAACAGAGACAGAAATATTACCTTGCACAGATAGAAGACTCAGGTTTAGTGTATCTCTGAAATAGCTCTACCAGAGAGCTCCAATCGGGGTATCGTCGTTCTTAATCGGAAACCCGCTATGGCACCGACATAGTGCAGAATCGGAAACCCTAGAGAGAGAGTAAGGGCTTGATGAGAGAGAGTAGGAGTGCAAAGATGATCGTCTCAACTGGGTATGGAGGAAGAAGAAGAAGAACGTGAGGGAGGGAGGGAGAGAGAGATAAAGATGGAATGGGATGGGTGAGAACAGAGAAGGGAGAGGGATAAAGATAGAAGGGAGGGGAGACGTGGGCAAGCGGGAAGGTGAGAAGAGAGAGATAAAGATAGAACAGAGGGGAGACATGGGTAAGGAGGAAGTTTACTCTTTCTTTGGGCGGGAAGTAAGTGTAGGTATATATTGATATATATTTAAGGGGTAATCTCAACCATCTATGTAAATAGGCAAATGAATCTTTACCATTTAAATGTCCTAGTAGGACAATTGTCTCTACTATAAATTCAAAAATCGTTCTGTCTTATTATATAGATATATATATATATATTAACTTCTAATAGAATATTAAAATAAAATTAAGTGTAAGAAAAATTTAATATGCGAAATTTATTACAAATTAGTAGTTATATGTATGAAAAATATTATATAAAATTAATTTGTGTTATATAGATAAAAAAAATATTATGTAAATTAATATTATATATAATGCAAATGTTTCATAATTGTAGCAAACTATTATGAAGAAAATATTATGAAGAATATTTTTAATTAACTAGCAAACTAAAACCACCCCAAACTATAGCGATCCCGGTTTTCCCTCCATTGGTTATTGTATTCCGGACTCGGTTCCGTAGATGTCGGCTGTTGTATATGTTTCTTTTCCGTCCTTTAATTCCTTATATATGAGTTTTAGGATGTGTTGGGCAGGTTTGTAACAGGTTGGTTGTGATTAGAAACAAATGGTTTCTGCCCAGATTTGGGTGTCTTCGCTCGAGCGAGGCTTTTGTTGCTCGCGCGAGCTCTGTGTTTTAACTCCTTCGCTCGAGCGTGCAACTGCGCCTGGTTTTGGACCTGAAGGTTGTATTTCTTGGCTTTAGCGAGCTTTTCTTCGCTCGAACGAGCGAGGACTACGTTTTGGGTTTCTTCACTGGAGCGAGCTTTTCGAGCGAGGACTACGTTTTGGGTTTCTTCACTGGAGCGAGCTTTTCTTCGCTCAAGCGTGCTTCTAGGTTGTAGAACTGAAGCTTCAAATTGTTGGCTTGAGCAAGGCTTTCTGCGCTCGAGCAAGGTTTCTTTGTGTCTGGTCGCTCGAGCGACCACTCATTTCCTCGAGCGAGCCTCGATTATATTAGTTGGCAGCAGTGGGTTACACTTCACTTTTTCATCACCTTCTTTACACAAACCCTAGATCCGGCTGCTCTTCCCTCTCTATACCCCTTCTCTCTAAAAATACACCTTGTTCTAGTGTGTTTCTATCCTAGTTCCTTTGTAAGAAAGATAGAGGGTGGCGTGGGCTTCGCTTTAATCTGAAAAATCATGGATTTGGAGCACTTTGAGTTTTCTTCATCTACTCTCTTGGGCTTCTAACTTCGAGGTAGGGATACCCTACTCCATCTTATGAGTTTTGACATAAATTTTAGTCATTTTGATTAGGTGGTGTTGTTTGGAAATTTTGAGAAAGTTGGGGTTTGATTTGAGGTTATAAAAAGGGGGTTTTTAAATGTTAAACTCCATGTGTATATGAGACCTTGGAAAATGGAATTATTGTTCTTAAATTGATGAAATTGAACCTAGGGTTGGTATTTGAAAAATGGTGAAATGCCCTAATTATGTTGAATAATTAATTTTGGGAAATGTGAAATTGTGTTGAAAGTCATGAAATTAGGAGGTTGTTGGGTTGAATGGTGTAGTTGATCAAATTAATCACTCGCCCATGAAAATGTTGATAATTTATCTGTTTGGTAAATTAATTATCTGTTTAGAGATAACTGCTTTGGGATATCGGTGGAAGATAGTCTTGATTGTTGTAGACATTGTATGTTGATTAGGGAAAACTAAAACTAATCACTTGGAATATGTCATTGAATATGACGGTTGGAATAATATATCAAAATTGTGTATTGATTGATCATTGTATATGATGAACTGTTTAAATACATTGCATATGTATATTGTTTGAGAGCAGATAGGGGATGTACTCCATGGTTTGAGAGAAGATAGGAGATGTACTCTCAAACCTGTTTGGGAGGAGATAGGGGATGGACTCCATTGATAATTGAAGTATTGGAAGTGTTTTGATATGAGTGTAGTCTCATTTACTTGTTTGGCTAGATAATGAGCCATGTTTATACATTTGAATTGGAAGTAAAAGAAGGTGCATTGAAATATGAACATATTTGTCATGGAACTGGAAAGTGTTGTAAGTTGGGTTACAAGTGTTAATCAGCTATCGAATGCTAACGTTTTAGTTATTTCTTATATTTGGTTTAGTATATCTCTATTAGGCTTTGGCTCACCCTATATAGGACATCATTTTCAGGTTCAGGTGATATGCCACCTCCAAGGACGTAGCTTGGGACGCATGAGGCTGATAGCTCTTTTTGATGTTCTCTTTTGGTATTACATGTAAATTCAAGCCGATGGCTTAATGTGTATTTGAGTTAGTACTCTTTTTTTGTAACCAAGTGTTGTCTTGGAAAGTTGTAAGCCCGTAGGGCATTTACTTTTGTTGTCAACATGTAATACTTTTGTAATGAATACTCTGATAAATGGAAATATGCTTTATTCACGTATGTCTATGGATATCTTAAATGTTGGGTTTATGTATTATTTTGAGGGCGTTACAACTTGGCATCAGAGCGTACCGAGTTTGAATACTTTGGGTACGTGGGAAGTGGTTAGTACCACAATGGGTTGTCTCGCTCATTAGAGACTTATGTGTAATGTTATGCATTTATTTGATAACATGTTTGTGTAACTGAATGGGTATGGGATTTAATTTCTAGAATGTTGATTGGACCCTTGGTTTCTGGGAGTCCTGTTGGAAAAGCACTTGATCAATGTTGTTTCTAACCGGAACTCCAGCAACGCCTCGGGACCATCACTATCCGGAAACGAAATTCGTAAGTGCTTATATGATTATGTGCTTACGTGGAATGAATTACTATTGTACAATGCTTTGCGATGCAAGTGAGATAGTTTCGGCACATTTTTGAATGTGCTAATGTTCTTTGTTACCTTTATTAGGATGTGAGGATGAGGACGTGGTGGTAGGCGTGGTAGGCCTAGGAGGCAGGAGATGCCTATACCGGATGAAATTCCAGCGCAGCAGGAGGGTGTTAGTTAGGCCAATGTGGCCGAGCCAGTAGGTCAGTAGGCCATGGGCGCCCTGGCCCGCGAGATGGCAGGAGCATTGAGGAAATCCATGGACATTCTCAGAACCAAGAATCAAGTCGTGGCCCATGTTGCTGAGGTAGGGTCTTCTTTTCTGAAGAGGGAGTTTTTTCGATCTAATCCAGATGAGTTTCTGGGGGATCCGAAAGAGCCACTTAAGACTGATGAGTGGCTTGAGCAGATGATAAAGACGTTTTAGATGCTAGGCATCGAAGACAAAGCCTTGAGGGTGACCTTGGCGTCCTTCCAGTTGAAAGGAGACGTGGGTTAGTGGTGGAAGTTTGTTCGGGGCCGTATTGATGGGACTTGGGAGGCTTACGTTGGTGCCTTCCAGGAGAAGTTGATAGATCAGTTCTGTCGGCTCAAACAGCTAGGTACATCAGTGGCCGAGTTTGAGGCCGCATTTACTAGTTTATCTAGGTTTGCACCTGAGCTAGTGGCGTCTGAGGAACACCGTTGTCTTGAGTTCGAAAAGAAGTTGAGGACAGGGCTTAAGCTTAGGGTTGCAGGGTCCATGACTCGGGAGTATGGCACCTTGTCGATGCTGCGGCCCTTCTTGAGACCATTATGGAGACGGAGGAGGAGGCACAGAGGGGCTCCAAGAGGAGTCAGGATGGCCAGGGGGACAGTAAGAGGCAGAGGTGTTCTAACCCTCAGCAGTCCCAGGGTGCTTTTGCGAAATCTATCTTTCCAGTGCCGAGTTCAGGCTTTGGGAGAGGCAGTTAGGGAGACTTTACTTGTTACAAATGTGGTCAACTGGGCCACAAGTCTCCAGCTTGCCCGTAGAGAGGAGGAGGGCAGAGAGCAGCTTCATCTTTGGCTCGTCCTTAGAGCCAAAGTCAGGGCAGAGGTTAGCCACTCTCGTGTTACTAGTGTGGTTAGGTGGGGCACCTGAAGAGGTTTTGCCCGTGGTTGAGTGGCACATCTCATGCATCTGGTTCGAGGCAGACTCAGAGCCATCAGCGAGCTCAGTTAGTTCAAGCCTCGAGGGCCAATCAGGGAGTCTCTTCGTCTCAGTCAGTGCAGCAGTCTTATGGTTCGAGAGAAGAGCAGGTAGACCAGAGACCTTCTAGGCACGTGTATGTTGTTACCACGCAGGATCTTGTACCAGCTCCATTTGATGTGAGAGGTACCTTCTTATTTTGCAACTCGTTTGCTAATGTGTTAATTGATACGGGTGCATCCCATTCCTTTATATCTGCTGTATTTGTATCTATTTTGGGGTTGGAGTTGGCACAGCTAGCTTCTCCTACTTGTATTGTGTCACCCATTGGGGGTGAGTTGATTTTGAAGCAAGGGTGTAGAGGTTGTGATATTGAGGTCGCCGACCGCCGGCTTCCATTTTCTTTTGTAGTTATGGCCGTTTCGGGTTTTGATGTGATTTTGGGTATGGACTGGTTATCATCATACCGGACTGTTATTGATTGCTACCGCCAAAGGGTTACTGTATGTACCTTGAGCGGGGATTGTTTTCATTTCTTGGGGGATCGGGTTGGTAGTGTTTTGCCACCAGTGTATGATCTGCGAGGGCGGAGTGAGCTTAGTTTCCTTCTCACTAGCTGTATGAGTAGTGAGTGTGATGAGATCTAGATTGAGTTACCCAGAGTGGTTTGTGAGTATTC
Organism: Camellia sinensis; assembly: GCF_055761805.1. Classification (NCBI taxonomy): domain Eukaryota; kingdom Viridiplantae; phylum Streptophyta; class Magnoliopsida; order Ericales; family Theaceae; genus Camellia; species Camellia sinensis. Next base: position 37,547,954 of record NC_138961.1, on the reverse strand, counting down.
GGATGTTTTTCCTGAGGATCTTGTTAGTTTGCCACCTTATCGAAAGGTGGAGTTTTCTATTGATTTAGTGCCCGGCACTACGCCGATTTCCATGGCACCGTATCGTTTTGCCCCAGCTGAACTGGGTGAGTTAAAGATTCAACTCCAAGAGTTACTAGATAAAGGCTTTATTCGCCCTAGTGCTTCACCGTGGGGAGCACCAGCCCTCTTTCCTAAAAAGAAAGATGGGGCTTTGAGACTTTGTATTGATTACCGAAAATTGAATCGGGCTACGGTTAAGAACAAGTACCCTATGCCCCATATAGATGATCTATTTGACCAGTTGAAAGGATCCCGTTGTTTCTCTAAGATAGACTTGAGATCGGGTTACCATCAGTTGAGGGTCAGGGAAGAAGATATTCCGAAGATGGCATTCCGTACGCGGTATGGCCATTACGAGTTTCTGGTGATGCCATTTGGGCTCACTAATGCACCGGCAGTGTTTATGGACTTGATGAATCAGATCTTTCGGGAATTCTTAGATCGTTTTGTGGTCGTCTTCGTGGACAACATTTTGATTTATTCATCTTCTGAGGAAGAGCACGAGGAACACTTGAGAATGGTGCCTGAGTTGCTTAGAGCGCATAAGCTATATGCCAAGTTTGGGAAGTGTGAGTTCTGGCTAAGAGGGGTTAAATTCTTAGGCCATGTAGTTTCCGGGGAAGGGGTGTCTATTGATACATCCAAGATAGAGGTAGTGCAAGATTGGGCACAGCCTAAAAGTGTTTTTGAGATCTGCAGTTTTCTGGGATTAGCTGGGTATTACCACCAGTTTGTGAGAGATTTCTCCAGGCTAGTCTCACCTTTGACTAGATTGACGCAGAAAGGGATCAAGTTTGTATAGAGTGAGACTTGTGAAAGGTCGTTCCAAGAGTTGAAAGTTAGACTTACCACCACTCCGGTTTTGATTATTTCAGAGAGAGGTTTGGGTTATGCGGTTTATTGTGATGCTTCACGAGAGGATTTGGGTTGTGTGCTGATGCAAGAGGGGGAAGTGGTAGCCTATGGCTTGTGGCAGTTGAAAATACACGAGAGGAACTACCCTACGCATGACCTAGAGTTAGCAGCTGTGATTTTTGCCTTGAAGATTTGGAGGCACTACCTTTATGGTGAGAGATTCGAGGTGTTCTCGAATCATAAGAGTCTAAAGTATCTGTTTACACAGAAAGACTTGAACTTGAGGCAGGGGAGGTGGATGGAGTTTCTTGAGGATTGCGACTTCAAGTTGCATTACCATTCGGGGAAGGCCAATGTTCTAGCTAATGCCCTTAGCAGGAAATTTATTAGTGATGTAGCTTGTATAGCCATCTGGGAGTGGGAAATGTTGGGTACACTTGGCGAGTTTGATTTGCTTCTGGACGAATCTGTTCAGTCTGCGGCCTTGTTTTCAGTAATTGCGCAACCTACATTTGTGAATCGAGTGCTAGAGGCACAGAGGAGTGATGTAGACACCCCATTTTTGACCGTCCTCAAGACTTGGACGTCACCATTGGAACACTTGGTGATTACCCCTGTTGGTGTTCGTTTGGAGTTCCCGGAGGTCTCGGCTACGCGCCTTGCCTCAGGATCTCCGAACTCGACTGTTTAGTGTCTGGTTTTGCACCAAACACTTGTGTTTTTCCTTGGAGGGGTAGGGAATGCTTTGTGAGGCATCCCCACACACCACCGGCAGTGGCTAGAGGTCACCGGCTGGTTTTTGCTGCCATCGGCACTTTTTTTTGCCGGTCGGCACATTTTGTTGCCGGTCAGCACTCATTTTTGCCAAAATGGCATCTTTGGCCGGCCGACTACTATGCATCTGCTTTTGCAGATATTTTATCACAGCTGTCTTGCTTTTTACTCCCCTCCATACACGTGTATGGAGGGATCTCTCTCTTGAGAAGCTTGTCTTGTAATCTTTACAAGAAAAAAGGCTCTATAAGAGAGAGTCTTCTCTCTTGGCTTTAGGGTTGGACACTTGAGAGACTTGAGATATTTTTAGACAGCCATTTTTAGGATTTTGAGTTCTAGGGTTAGAAACCATACACTTTCTATCTCTATATCTCCCTCTTGTGTGTGTTTAGGTGCATTTGTGTCTTACTATTGCACACAAACACATAGTGTTTCACCTTCACTTAGCTACTGAGGTTCTAAGAGGTTAGTTTTGAAGTTTTGGAGCTGTTTTCAACCTAGAAGGAGCTGTTGGAGCACCATTGTTGAAGGGGTCTTCAAGGGTAACAATTTTGCCTCTTTATTCCCCAATCTTGCATTGTATTTCTACCTATCGTAAAATCGTTTTTGAGCTTAGTGTATAATACAAAAAAGTTCTATTTTTTAACCCTCTTGACTGTTTATTAAGAGTGTTTTGTGGTTTGGAGGTGTTTGACCCCTCTTAGGCCTTGAAAGGCCCCATTTTGTGCTATTTTGAGTAAGATTCGAGACTTTGGTGTTTGGGCCTCTTCACCACTGAAATCTTGAGGGATTTCAGTGGCGGAGATGGTGTCTTGAAGTCTCCAAAAGGGGAGGGCCACCCCCTCTCCTTGTTGTCCTTGAAAGGGACCTCTTTTTGGCCTCTTGAGAGAGCATCATGTTAGAGTGTGTATTGATCATGTCTTGGTTGTTTTCCATGCTTATTATGCCATGATATAACCTTGTTGTGTGTTGGTTTTGGTACACCATGAATGCTTAGCATACCTACCATGTAATGCCATGTTATTGCCTTAATATGCCTTAGGTTGTTAGCCTTTGTTCTAGCATGTTTTAGGCTTAGCCTTGTGAAGGTTTTGTGCTCATTTTGCCATGTTTAAGGTCTGTCCTAGGTTGTTTGGGTCGGATTTGACATGCTTAGTATAGCTCCTTTGCATTCCGGCTTGTTGGCCTTAAGTGTATGAATGTATAGCATGACATTCTTGCATTGATTTAGTGGTTTGGAACCATCCACCATGTCATTTCAGTCCCTTTTGCATTCTTATATGTTTGCCTTGGATGTCTCCTTAATTCTTTGAAAGCTTGGGTAGCATGCTCCTTGTTTTGGCATTTATGCATGCCTTTGAATTTAGGTCATTTGGATGCCATCTAAGTGATCTCTAGGCCTTGTCTTAATGTGCTAAAACTCTGTTTTTGGTCAATAAGTTCATGCCATGTTTGGTCTTGTTAAGTGTAGTTCAATACCCCATTGGTTTACTTTGAATGCTTGGGCCATTTGTTGCATGCATAGCTTGCATTGGTAGGTTAGTTTTGGCATCACATTAACATGATTTTCAATGCTTACCTTGCATGTCACATGTCCATGATCATTCCCTTCTAAGTGTGCTTAGAAGTAGTCTTTTGATGCTTATGCATTTAGGCCTTCAACATGTGCATGTGTGTATGTGTTTAGTCCTTTATTTTGGTCACTTTGGCCATTGTTTTAGGCCTATTTAGAGTTGCCTAAATCATGTGTAAGTCCACCTTTTCATCAATTTGCATTGCCTCATGTTTGCTTGTATGCTTGCATAAGTGTCATGCCATGCCATGTTGCATCCTTAGGTTACATGCCTAGGTTGCATTGCATCTTGCATGCATGCCTTATTCCTTGACTTGGTGATAGGAATTAGGCCTTGGTTTGTTTGTTTGGTTTGCATTTCATTTGACATGAAAGTTGTACACTTGATTCTTTGGGCCGTCATGCATGGAAATACGTGATTGGCGGTCCGAGAATCGAGACACATGCCCCTTTGAGTCACAAACATGATAGGGGACATGATTGGTGCATACATTGCTTGAATTGTATTGCCATGCAAGTTCTGTCCTCTGCTGCTGTGAGTTGCAGGTTCTGCAGGCATTCTTTGCCGACCGGCATTATAAATTGCCGACCGGCAGTAAATCACCAGCCGATGGATGCATTTTGTGCCGGTGACCACATACCACTGCCGGTGGTAATTCTACTCAGCCGATGGTGATTCCCAGTATCTAGAGAGGCATCCTTGAGACTTTGGCAGTCTTCAGAGAGGCAGAGCAGGGAAAATAGAGGCAGACTATGCATGGTGGTGCGCTTCCGAGCAAGACCCGAGCACGCGCTGCATCTGGCTCTCCTCCCGAGGCGGTTTACTGCTTTTCCTAGCTTAGTTAACTTGTTAATTAATTAGGAAATTTGTAATATTTAATCAGCTTGCGTAGTTAATTAATTTGTATTATTTATTTGGTCCCTCCGCGCGAGGGCAAATCTGTAATAAGTGTGTGTGAGTGGTGTGTATGTCTTCCAATCCCCACTTCTTTCTTCCCTTTTATTTACCTGCTTATGATGGTAGACTAGGGCATATTTAAAAATTAGCATACCTTATGCAATGCATGCGTGCATTCATACATTTGCTTTGCATGCACCGGGCTCGGCGCATCATTCTAACTACATCTGTATTTCAAATTCCGAATTGAATACATGTTAGTTGTGCATTTTCACATGTCATTCATAGACTAGCCGAGCCTACTCTAGTGACATTTTGTATGCGATGCATTAGGCATTTAACATGGACTTGGATCATGCATTGATTGCTAACGTGTTCCTGTTTTCGGCACGGAGTACGATGTAAGTATTTATGCTTTAGCATCTCGCATGCGTGTGAATGTTACCATGACAGTATGTTTGCCATGTGGCTAAATGCTTACGTGATATTATTGTTTGAATGCCCGTGGGTGAAGGTTGGATTTTTTGAGTTGGAAAAACTCGTTGAAATCCGTGTTTTAGCCAACTTGCGAGTAGCAAATTCCAAAGCGCTCTTCAAAACAAACGGATATGCAATGCTTGTTTCCAAATTAGGCAATCTAGTCTATACTTGTTTGCTGTGCGCATAACATAGTAATTCTAGGCTAATAAATGGAATAAGAACACATAAAGTTTTCAAAAATAGATATCACGGTTAGTAGAGGCCGATCTTCGGATCGGGCGAGAGGGGGTGCTCATAGCTGACCTTCCCCGATCATACCCAAGCTCCCGAGCCGAGACAACTCTGGTGGTGACGGACATGTGGCCTTCGGCACCGAGTCAGGGTTTCCTAAATTCCCCCATAAAAAATATTTAGGTGGCGACTCTGTGTCTGGCAAAGCAGTCCATGTTTGGCACTTCTTTGCAAAATTTGTTTCTCAAAACGATTTGCCAGATTTGGACTCTTTGGTTCAAGATTAAGAACCGTGACACGAATCGAGTCCGAACTGTAGCGGGGTCCCTTGTGGACTTGTTACAGTTTCTGGCGACTCTGCTGGGGATTTAGAGAGCTTGACTTGAACTCGTGATATCCTGTTTTGATTTCATTTATGTGTCTCTTTGCGTTGCATGTGCATTGGTGCGCCTAGGAACACAGTGTTTGCCATCTGCCATTCCTGAATGGTTTGCCGGAGGCATGTCTTGTCAAGGCATGACCATAAGGCTGACCGGTTATGGGCTCTGACAGCATGGGAACACAAACCCCGGTTTTACCGGGGCACCCTTTTTGACCATTCGACCTAGTGCATATTCGGAATCTATAGTGATCATTCCAAACTAGGACAGGTTGCTTACCCGATGCTAAGTTGTTTGAAACTGCTACGTGCATAGTGGAACCCTAGCTCCTGACAAAATAGGACAGGGAAACCCTACCCCAACATAAGGGTGTTTTGGCTCTCTTTACTTGCTATGTGCTTTTAGAATGTATCTCTACACGAACGTACATATCAGTTTGCAAGTTTGAATATCGGGCCCGAGGGCACCAGTATCAGTGTCAGTTATGAGAATCAGTTATCTACGGGTATCAAGTTCAGTTTTGGGATAGTGATTTCTGGGAATAGTGATCAGCAGTAGAGTACAGTTGTTCAGCTACACCCGTGTTTGATCTGTTTGGGCTGAAATGCTGCTTGTTGTCTCTTTCAGTACGGACAGCTGGTACAGAATAGCTAGTGCTCCCCCTTGCCGAGGCAAGACTTGTGATGACGCAGAATTCAGAAGAGATCGTGGTTATGACAACTGCATTAGAGCAGGGGTTCACTCTGCAAAGTGAGGCCAACACTGATGTGTCACATCCACCCAGGTCGCCTGTCGCGCACCCGGTTTGGGCCCCCCAGCTATACCAGGCTCGCGAGCCTACTACATTTGAACTAATGGGGATGATAGGTGATCTCCAGAGGTCTGTGGCGGATCTCGCCTACGGAATGTCAGCTTCACCTCCAGCCGCACCATATGCCGGGAGTTTTGTACCCCAGGAGCCCCCATTGTTGGGGCGAATTGTGATCGAACTTAGCTAACCGGAGATGGCCTCCAACTATGGCAATGACATATCAACATCAACCCAAACCCTCGATCAGGCTGAGGCCAGAGGAAAAGACAAAATGAAGGCAGATGCCGATCCCATTGAACAACTGCTGTGGGCAGTCGAGGCTTTGAAAGCCGGGGGGATGAACATGCAACAGATATCTGCAGTTGTGGCAAAAACTGTGGAGGATGCTTTCCCCACTCCACCTGAGGGTAGTTCAAGCCAGTCAGAAAATCGGGATAGGCCCCGTCATGCCAGAACAGTTCCTCCTGTTCCCGCCCTTGCACTCGGGAAAGATCGGAAAGCTAAGGTGGCGCCTGCCGACCCTTTCGCTTGTGCAGCTAGTAAGAGCGCTCAGACTCCAAAGTACCTGCCCCGGGGGCGCAGGACCTTTCATGCTCTCTACATGCCTCTATCCAAGGCACTTCAGATCCTTGCCGAGAGGGGGCACCTTAAACCCTTGGAGCCTCAGCCTCTCCCGAAGAATCTCCCTGCTACGCATGATGCTACTCAGTACTGCGCGTACCACCAGCAGACAGGCCATGCCACCGTCAATTGCGTCCGCCTCTGCCATGAGGTGCAAGATTTGATTGACAACGTGGTTATCCTCCCGCCTACCTCAGCCAAGTCCGTTACCACCCAGTTATTGGATTTTGAGGACACAGATACTGCAAGTATGTAATCAGAAGGTGAACCACCTGCGGGCGGCATCTGGATGTATTTTGAATGTGGCGTCTGGCATGCATTTTTGAGTGGCTGTGAACGCTAGCCTTGTAAATCCTGGCTTGGGTATCGAGTCAGTCTTTTGTTTTGAGTCTGTCTCTTTGTCTTGAGTCAGTCTTTTTTGCTTAAAGGTCTGTCTTGTTGTAGCGAGTCAGTCCCCATTGTATAGAATACCAGGTGATTTTGGGGTTGTTGCCTCGAACACCGTTTTGTCTTGTAATTACCTTTTTTTTGTTTTGAGTCTGTTTCTGCCGAGGGGCCAGTTACACCAACAAATCTGAATGAAACAGCTGTTGCTATCTCACTTTCATGCTTGCTTTCAGTATAAGTGCCAGATAATTTGATTGGGCTGACAGTACATCTCGCCTGCTCTCCTGCGCGCCAAACTCATTGCATCAACCTAAGTTTTTGAAAAACCCTTTTTGAAAATTGCGGTGATAAAAACGAAGAGGAAGGAATTCCTCGGGTTTTGCAAAATTTTGATCATTTTGAGAGAAAGGAAAGGCATGCTAGGCCTTTTAATGAATGAAATCATGCTTGTCGGCGTAAGTACTGAGAAGAACCCTGGCTTGATCCAGATTGGTTCCACTCTATCTTCGGCACGAGCGATTCGTCGCTTTCTTAAAAACTTTCAAAAACAAATGTTTTACACGGCCCTGTGAAGACCTGTGTGGAACCGCTCTTGAGATTGTGCAGCCTAGGATCGCTCTCAGCCTCAAGATTCAACCCGCCCGTTTCGAACCTTGAACCCCATCAGAAAGTTCAAATGGTCAAACGTCATGCAAGGCCCGTATGGCCAGTTTTGAAGCAACCCTCGACCAAGAGGCGCCGAAATTGAATCAAAAGAGTAGATCTCACCTGAAGGAGCTCGTGGAGCAACCATGATGGATTCTTCTGCAAATTAGTGCAACAGCCGTTCTCCTAGACACAGAGAGGCTTCAACTTCAAAAACCATTTGGCATGGACTTGTTACACTTTTACCCTTTGAGAGGCTCGCTGGGCCGAAAACTCGGAAGGGCGACCCAGGCAAAAGTTAGAGCAAGAGAAAAATACAAAAAAACCAAAAAGCAAAAAGTACAAAAAAGAAAAGAAACGAAAAGAAAAATGCGAAAAAGAAAAAGAAAAAGAAATCGAAAAAAAAAAGGAAAGAAAAGCTCGCAAGGTCGAAAACCCGCATCAGGCGCCTTGGCAAAAGTTAGAGCCTGAAAAGTGAAGGTTAAAATACCCGAGTGTACCTTAACCGGAACTACGTAAGGCTTGATTCCCATGTTTGGGATACGTAGGCAACTTCATCATGAAGTCCAGCCCCCAACGCTTTTATAGCGTCTCAGTCCATGCAATGGTTTCAACTTCATCCCAAAGTCCAGTCGCCAACGCCTCCAAGGTGACTGTGTCCATATATTTGTTGTGACCGTCTTCGTCATCTCTGTGTCCAAAAGCTCGGCCACCGCCAATGAAGACTGTTTGCGGACTACTGCGGCACCATCCAAACAAGGGGCAACTTTCCGTTGCCACGAGTCGCCGTGAGCCACCATTCAAACCAGGGGCAACTTTCCGTTGCCATCCGCCCCCCTCTAAACCAGGGGAAATTTTCCATTGCCTCCGATCCGAGGTTGTGCATCTCAAAGAGTAAGTTCTATGCTCGTTGAGCGTCGACTGTTTGAAAAATAGTTTTTGAAATTTTTTACTGAGGTTGACAATTTTCTCGAAAACGATTCCATTTTCTAAAACTGGACCATTGTCTTGGACCCAAAAAGGAAAATTTTCAGTGCTTATAGCCTGACTTGCATGGCTTTCAAATCAAAAATCGAACAAGTACGTTAATCTGACTCTCATCTTGATCAAAACTGTTTTAGTAGAAAGCAAAAACAAAGAATGGTTAAAGTGATGAACTAAGGGCACAGTTGAGCCAGGCGCTCTGTCCCCCCGCCCCCCGGTCGTCAACATACTTGCCAGAAGAGCACTCTACCCGCACCGGAAGAAATAGCTGTGAGCTAATGGCATCGGGCATGAACCAGCAACTTCCTATTCACTCATTAATCACCTTGGGGAGGGACGAAAAATGAGAGAATAAAGAATAGAGAGGTGTAAGTTGAGAGAAAAGTGAGGAAAAAGGGGTTTGAGAGAAAAACCGAGCTTGAGGGTCGAGTGATGTGAGAATCACAAATCAGAGAGGGTGGGAAACAATATCCAGAGAAACTGGCTCCTCGTGATCAGAGGTCCCCCGTCTTCGTTAACGCGTCTGTATGTCGTGTCTTTTGTTTTGTTTACCTCAACCTTTGTTTTAGTTATTTTCCGAGCGTGTCTCATTGTGTTTAGGTCGTGTACCTTTTTGTTGAGTCCTCCCCGCTGTGTTCAGTTGTAGGCTCGACACCCCGGTTTGAAAAACCCTTATTTTCAAAAATCGTTTATACTCAGAATGCTGTGCCATTCTCTATATTTGAGCGTGCTTCAGCCCTAGCCAGTTTCACCTTTGAAGGCCGTCTTGTCAGATTGGGCTGTTGTGTTTAAAGTTTGCTGAGTGCAGAATGAACCGAATGCTGTGTTATGGGCTGTATGCAGATTAATCCCCAACAGAGTAAGGGCTGTGTGTCCAGAATCAGGCAGTGGGTTGCTTGGGTTTATTTTGCCGTTGGTTGTTTAGTTATCTGATTACCACAGTGCAAGTGTTCAACATTCAGACAACAAATCATATTCCATTTACATTGAGGTGTAACATGATGGGATGCGATGCAATACATGAGATATGTAAATGTAATACTTTTTAAGCAAATTTTTTTTTTCATTTCATAATCTTTTTCAAGTACAAAGTTTCGAGGAAAACAAAAATCTGCCTGCCGCAGTACAAAGCATCCTAACTACCAACAAAAGGAAAAGTACAAGAAAGAAGAAAAACAACAAAAATCTATATCAAGCGACTCCGAGGGCTAACGGTCTGTCCTAGTCCTCTTCCTGGACGAAGGTCCAGGAGCATCATCAGCATCATCATCAGAGCCCGAGCTAGTGCCGCCTCCAGTCTCCTCCTCCGATGACTCCGACTCTGCCTCTGCCTCCGCCTCCGACTCGTCATCCTCATCATCGTCGTCATCAGGAACGAGAGCCCGCGAACTGCTCCCGGCATAAGTGCGCCCCGCCTTGGTGCAAGGGAATACTCTGCCCTCCTCATCTCTCCCTCGGGCGGGGACGGAAGGTCCATCCAGAGCACCTCCTACCCCGGGAATCTGGAAGAGAGGCTGAAAAAGTACACAAAAGGCAAATGCATCAGTATACTGTGGACAGTTTATCAGTGCAGAATGCAGTGTATGAGTACAGTGTGTGAATGCCGTGAGCAGTTTATCAGTGCAGAATGCAGTGTATGAGTACAGTGTATGAATGCTGTGAATAGTTTATCAGCGCAGAATGCGGTGTATGAGTATAGTGTGTGAATGCCGTGAGCAGTTTATCAGTGCAGAGTACAGTGCAGAATGCAGTGTATACAGTGTATCAGACGCTGTGAGATCAGTATATCAGGTGTTGTGTCATGCATCAGATTACGTGAATCAGCTTGTGAGTGATTTAAGGCTGTGATCAGAAGAACATACCGGAATGCTGTAGAGGGCCAGGAGATCAAAGGTCCACTGTAGCATCCCCATCATGGAGGCATTCATCTCCAATGACTGCCGGGTGTACTCAGAAGAAGCCTGCAAAAATATCAGATGCATCAATATTCTGTGGAATATCAAATAAACTGAAATGAAATGACTGTACAAAAATGCAGTAATGCATACCGAAGGGGATCTGATAGGTCACCCCGCCCTGCCCTCGGAAAGTCAGTGAAGTAGGCAGAACAGGCCAACCGGTCCCCCGTCCCCCCTGAACTCCGCCCCTGCCATGGACTCGGGCCCTCCTAGAGGCTCCAGCTCCAACTCCCGCTCCTGTCCTCGCTGCTGGCGCCACAGGTCTAACTCCCTCAGCTCGACGGCCGCCGCTCAGAGGCCGCATAAGATACGTCTGCACGTACTCTCGGTAGTCGCCGATTCCTCTGAAGCAGGTCGCCTCCCAACCGATAATGTAATCGGCCATCTGCTCGGTGGTGAGCCTCTCGGTCTCCCTCATATCCTCGGGAGGTTGAACCGGGACTATCTGCTCCGGTAACCCTAGGGTATGGCGTAAGAAACGCTCACCCAGGTACCAAGCCCGACAGACCGGGCCCTCCAGCAAGATCCGGAAACGCGAGGTCTCATCGGCACCGGCAAACCGATCCCGCGTCACGGCTGGCAAAGGAGCCCAAGGCTGCCAGGTGATCTGAAAATGTAATACAGTTTGTTATCTACTGTTATTCAAATATGCAGTGGAAAGGCGAAGCTTAAATGAACTGCAAGTAAAACATACCTCTGCGGGGGTGATGGTGTCGAAGAAGCGGCGGAAAAAGCTGAAAGTCTCTCGCGGCCTCCGGGTGCATCTCCCGTCAAAGCGATGCGAAAAGGGGACGACCAGAGGGGTCTCCGTGACTGGTACGGGTGCGAGCCTAGGAAAGTAGGCGTAAACCCACAACTGCAGAGAAAACATCAATATGATTATCAAATAAAGCACAATATAGAGTAAAAGCAGAAATAGCAGAGTCACGTGTTGTGTAGTGTATTGTGCAGAGTGTGCAGTGTGAGCAATATACAGTCAGTGTAAAGCAGAGTGTATGTGTGTGCCGTGTGTACAGTATACAGTAAGTATAAAGCAGACTATAGTGTGTGCAGTGTACAGAGTACAGAAAAGATAGAAAAGCAGAAATGAAAAGCGGAGAAAGAAATGTACCTCCCAAGCCCGCCAGTAGCCTCCAAGCAACTGTCAGCTGCCGCGGGAAGCTGAGCTCATGTATCCGTAGAGAGTGGCCAGAGCGGCGCCACCCCAGTCGTAATGCAAGATGCCTCGGACGTCCACCAGTGCGCTGAGCAGGCAGAGAGGCACGGTGTTCGCCCGGTCGACGAAAATAGTCGTCCCAAACAAGAACATGAGGAAGCCGCGTGTGTACCTCTCCACGGCCTCCGGAGTCATCGGGGCTGCATCAACAAGGGTGGGCTGGACCCGGAACTGCACCTCGAACCAAGAGTATCGGACGTAGCCTGGACGGGTGAGAGGCGGCACCTCGCCGAGCTAGTGGATCTACGCGGCAGTCCACTCGTCCATGTCAATATCGAAAGGGATCGGATCACCCCGTACCCCGATGCCTGTGAGCATCGAGAAATCGTAAGGGGTCATCGTCATGTCCCCTGCTGCGGAGAAATGGAATGAATCAGTGGTGTCCCACCACCTCTCCACCAGAGCGGCGAGGAGAGGTCTGCATGTAGTGAGCCTAGAGAGTCCTCTGCAGAAGGCGCCGAAACCCGCCTGGTCCACGATGCGACGGACCGCATCGGGAAGCTCGGCGTACCAGTCCTGAGCGCCGGTGTTCCTATACCCACGAATGGTATGGGAATCTCCCTGTAAACAGAAAACAACAATTGCAAGGCAACATTCAAAATGCAGTTCTAAGAAGCATATAGATGTAGCATGCGTGCAAGTTTGACAGATTTGAACAAATACCGGGTGCCGGTGTGCCTACGGCGAACTACAACATGTGGTGTGTCAGCATGTTTGTGTGGTTCAGGACGGATGTAGCATGCGTGCAAGTTTAACAAATTTAAACAAATACCGGGTGCCGGTGTGCCCACGGTGAACTACAACGTGTGATGCGTCAGCGTGTTCGGGTGGTTCAGTACAGAATAGCATGTGTGCGTGTTTCCAGACTCAAGTAAATACCGGGTGCCGGTGTGTATACAGTGAAATACAGTGTCCGCCGTGTGTTCGGGTGATTCAGGGCCAGTGCAATGTGTGTGCATGTGTCAGTCTCAAGCAGATATCAGTTACACGTATGTTTACAATCAACTACAGTATACAGGGTATCTGAGCTAAAGCAGTTAAAGAGCACAACTAGCTACGACAGTTTTGTATCCTACATTGCAGAAAGTAAAGCAGAGAAAAGAGAGTTACCTCAAAAGCGTCGAAGGACAGGTGGGAGGTAGGCTCACGCAGTAATAGCTTGGGTGGCACGTGCCTCTCGAAGCTCCGAAACTGGCGCAGTCCGTCAGGGGGCAGAACATGAATCGCCGGCCGGTAGGTCACCGGGTCTAACGGGCGCTCGCTCAAGGGTAGGAGCTCGACCCCGGGATCCATCTCGTGATCTGGGGGAGTCCCACCGCGTGGAATGTCATCCGCCATATCAAGAATGATGAGAAAATAGCCGGAGGAAGGAGAACCGGGCTAGAATATGGAAAGTCAACCAAAAAGTCAACCCCCGAGAAGGCCGAAAATGACCGAAAAGGCCGGGATGTGAAAAGGGCACGGAAATCAAGAGGAAAGCAAGGCGAACAAACCCCAAAAAGGTGGGAACGGAAAAAGAGGCACCAAAACAAAGATTTGTTCGGTTGAAAATGTCCGAAACACGAAGAAAATCGCGAATCCGACGACGAAACGGGCGTATAACGCGAAGAAATGGAGGAAAGAGGAGAGGAAAACACTCTAGAGAGAGAGTGTGTATTTTCGGCGGAGAAGGAAGTGAAAAATAGGGTTTAGAAACCTTATTTTAAAACACCCGTGGTGAAATGTCGAATCTGCCCCGACTCAGGAACTTTTGGCCGGTCGGCAACATTTTGTGCCGGCCGGCAGAATATTGTGCCGATGAGATTATTTTGCAGCCGATAGACAGCCGGTGGCTTCCCCTCCCGGCCGGTGGTGTTCCCACAACCTTGTTTAGGCCATATGAGTAGTTTTTGGTCTTCATAGCTCAAGAAAGTGCAAGAAAGTGTATCTCCGATGCTCAACCGGCCTCCGTTTTGACCTCGGACCGCATCTTCTGTGCGTAACACTCCAACTCATACAATGGTGTATCCTTTTCGTATCCTTTTAGCTTTTACAAAAGCTCAAAAGTTGCCCCATGCGTATCGCATACAATCGCACTGTTTTGTGCATTGCATTTCAATCGCACTGTTTTGTGCACTTCAAAAACCATCGCACTGTCTTGTGCATTTCAAAATCACTCGCGCTGTTTAGCGCATCGCACTGTTTTGTGCACTTCAAAAACCATCGCATTGTTTTGTGCATTGCGTTTCAATCGCGCTGTTTAGCGTTTCGCACTGTTTTGTGCATTGCAAATCACTCGCGCTGTTTAGCGCATCGCACTGTTTTGTGCATTGCATTTCAATCGCGCTGTTTAGCGTATCGCACTGTCTTGTGCATTTCAAAATCACTCGCGCTATTTAGCGCATCGCACTGTTTTGTGCACTTCAAAAACCGTCGCACTGTTTTGTGCATTGCGTTTCAATCGCGCTGTTTAGCGTATCACACTTTCTTGTGCATTTCAAATCAATCGCACTGTCTTGTGCATTTCAAATCACTCGCGCTTTCTTGCGCATCGCACTGTTTTATGCACTTTACTTGCATCTTGCATGTATCCTATCGCGCTATCTTGCGCACCTCACTTGTACTTGTTAGTACATTGCATTGTTTTGAATACAAACCGGCTTCGCGTAGCGTATAAGTCCGATTGTCAAAATCTACACTCGCATCATTTTGCATCTTATGAGGCATGCGTGTCTCATTTGTTTCATTTTACATTCCGTGTGGCATGCGTGTCACACTCGCATCATTTTGCATCTTATAAGGCATGCGTGTCTCATTTGTTTCATTTTACATTCTGTGTGGCATGCGTGTCACACTTGCATCATTTTGCATCTTATGAGGCATGCGTGTCTCATTTGTATCATCTTGCATCGTGCCTCATTTTCATCGGCATGTGTGCCTCATTTTCATCGGCATGTGTGCCTCATTTCCATTGGCATGCGTGTCACATTTTCTTTGGCATGTGTGTCGTCATTAGCATTAGCATGCGTGCCTCATTTGCATTGTCATGCATGTTGCTAACGACATTGTACCTGTTAAGTTTGTTTTCTTTTCAGGCCCGATATTGTATGTACGGTTCATTTGAGGCTGGAGCGACCAGACGAACCGCACAGGCATTCCACGGTCTAGGAGGCCTTAAATCCTTGGAAGGTGCAAAACCTTCGGCACATTGATGTGTGCAGTTCGGTTGCATTGCCAGGCGTGTCTTAAGCCACAGGTATATACACGGTCTAGGATACCTTAAATCCTTGGAAGGTGCGAAACCTTCGGCACATTGATGTGTGCAGTTCGGTTGCATTGCCAGGTGTGTCTTAAGCCACAGGTATATACACGGTCTAGGAGACCTTAAATCCTTGGGAGGTGTGAAACCTCCGGTGCATTGATGTGTGCAGTTTACCTACATTGTTATGCATTTCTTGTGCAATCTACACGGTCTAGGAGACCCTAAATCCTCGGAAGGTGCAATTCCTTTGGTGTTTGTCATGCCCGAACGACTTTCGGTGGTCTGGTAAAGCCACCTGCCTATGTTTGCGGTGACTTCCTAGAAGACCAACTGGGACAGTGGAAACTAGAGTTCGAACGGCTTCTGCCTAGAACGCGAAGGTTCGGGAGTTCCGAGACTAAAGTCTGGTTTAAATACCCAGGGGTGTATCCTCGGCTTGAAATCTGTATGGAAGCCCCATAGATTGAGGCGGCATGTCTACGCCTCAGTTCTGGATGCTGAACCAACCTAGTATATCGCCCTGTTGGTAAGATAGGGAAAGTTGCAATCATAGCCGTTGCATCATAGTGCATTGTCATGCATTTCCATTGTAGCTTGCATGTATCCATTGCATTTTCCCCAGTAGATCGCATCATACTGCATTGTCATGCATATTGTAAATATCCATTTGCATTGCATATTTGTAAATATTGCATGGTAATTTGCATGCATTCATTGCATCACCTTCCATCTATGGCTAGCGCCTTTCCATGTTGAGCTTGGTTTGGTATGTGCTCATACTTCTCGTGTCAAAGCATAGTTCAGTGGACCGTTCTATGTTAGCCGCGGCTTGTTTGTGTGCATGCCTTTCCTAGGCAAGATTTGGTTTGGCCCGCGTGCCATATCCATTGCATTGTAGTTTGCATGTATTCATTACATCACCTTCCATCTATGGCTTGCGCCTTTCCATGTTGAGCTTGGTCTGGTATGTGCCCTTACTTTTCACATTAAAGCACAGTTCTGCATGTGTACGGGCCTATTCCACGCTGGTATGTTGGTTTGAGGGTTGCGGCACCTTTTCTGTGTTAGACATGGCTCGTATGCGTACATGCCTTTCCTAGGCAAGATTTGGTTTGGTCCGCGTGCCATTTCCATTGCATTTTAGATTGCATGCATTCATTACATCACTTCCAATTATGGCTTGCGCCTTTCCATGTTGAGCTTGGTCTGGTATGTGCCCATACTTCTCGTGTCAAAGCATAGTTCAGTAGACCGTTCTATGCTAGACGTGGCTTGTATGCGTACATGCCTTACCTAGGCAAGATTTGGTTTGGCCCGCGTGCCATATCCATTGTCACCTCCCCAGCATATCCATATGTATATTGCATTGTAGTGTAATTTTTGCATCTGGCATTAGGATCATTGTCCTTCCTCCAGCGGATCGTTTCCCCACTTGTGTCAATTCCCCCCCAATACTCGTTCTTGTGTCTGTCTACGATGCTCATAGTTCAGTAGACCGTTCTATGGTAGATAGACTTATTACCTCCATCAATCTATTTGACATAGGTGTGGTTTCGAACCACTTGTGATTGGATCGTAATTCAATTGCTTTGCATATAGTTTGCATTGTTTCAATTGCATTGCATTTTCATTTGCATTATTTATACATTGTTTTGTACATATTGCATATCATTTTGCATTCTTTTTTGCATTGTCTTGCATTTTGCCCCTGCCTTCGGGCGCATATCTTGTTTGTCTTGCTTGTTTGTCTAAGTCTTCGGCCTTGTCAAAAATGGGTCGTCTCTGCGCTTTGACATTCACTCCCGTCATTGTTATGACTTTCGAGTTCTGTCAAAGAGGGGCAACTGTAGACACCCCATTTTTGACCGTCCTCAAGACTTGGACGTCACCATTGGAACACTTGGTGATTACCCCTGTTGGTGTTCGTTTGGAGTTCCCGGAGGTCTCGGCTACGCGCCTTACCTCAGGATCTCCGAACTCGACTGTTTAGTGTCTGGTTTTACACCAAACACTTGTGTTTCGCCTTGGAGGGGCAGGGAATGCTTTGTGAGGCATCTCCACATACCACCGGCAGTGGCTAGAGGTCACCGGCTGGTTTTTGCTGCCATCGGCACTTTTTTTTGCCGGTCGGCACATTTTGTTGCCGGTCGGCACTCATTTTTGCCAAAATGGCATCTTTGGCGGGCCGACTACTGTGCATCTGCTTTTGCAGATATTTTATCACAGCTGTCTTGCTTTTTGCTCCCCTCCATACACGTGTATGGAGGGATCTCTCTCTTGAGAAGCTTGTCTTGTAAGCTTTACAAGACAAAAGGCTCTATAAGAGAGAGTCTTATCTCTTGGCTTTAGGGTTGGACACTTGAGAGACTTGAGATATTTTTAGACAGCCATTTTTAGGATTTTGAGTTCTAGGGTTAGAAACCATACACTTTCAATCTCTATATCTCCCTCTTGTGTGTGTTTAGGTGCATTTGTGTCTTACTATTGCACACAAACACATAGTGTTTCACCTTCACTTAGCTACTGAGGTTCTAAGAGGTTGGTTTTGAAGTTTTGGAGCTGTTTTCAACCTAGAAGGAGCTGTTGGAGCACCATTGTTGAAGGGGTCTTCAAGGGTAACAATTTTGCCTCTTTATTCCCCAATCTTGCATTGTATTTCTACCTATCTTAAAATCGTTTTTGAGCTTAGTGTATAATACAAAAAAGTTCTGTTTTTTAACCCTCTTGACTGTTTATTAAGAGTGTTTTGTGGTTTGGAGGTGTTTGACCCCTCTTAGGCCTTGAAAGGCCCCATTTTGTGCTATTTTGAGTAAGATTCGAGACTTTGGTGTTTGGGCCTCTTCACCACTGAAATCTTGAGGGATTTCAGTGGCGGAGATGGTGCCTTGAAGTCTCCAAAAGGGGAGGGCCACCCCCTCTCCTTGTTGTCCTTGAAAGGGACCCCTTTTTGGCCTCTTGAGAGAGCATCATGTTAGAGTGTGTATTGATCATGTCTTGGTTGTTTTCCATGCTTATTATGCCATGATATAACCTTGTTGTGTGTTGGTTTTGGTACACCATGAATGCTTAGCATACCTACCATGTAATGCCATGTTATTGCCTTAATATGCCTTAGGTTGTTAGCATTTGTTCTAGCATGTTTTAGGCTTAGCCTTGTGAAGGTTTTGTGCTCATTTTGCCATGTTTAAGGTCTGTCCTAGGTTGTTTGGGTCGGATTTGACATGCTTAGTATAGCTCCTTTGCATTCCGGCTTGTTGGCCTTAAGTGTATGAATGTATAGCATGACATTCTTGCATTGATTTAGTGGTTTGGAACCATCCACCATGTCATTTTAGTCCCTTTTGCATGCCTATATGTTTGCCTTGGATGTCTCCTTAATGCTTTGAAAGCTTGGGTATCATGCTCCTTGTTTTGGCATTTATGCATGCCTTTGAATTTAGGTCATTTGGATGCCATCTAAGTGATCTCTAGGCCTTGTCTTAATGTGCTAAAACTCTGTTTTTGGTCAATAAGTTCATGCCATGTTTGGTCTTGTTAAGTGTAGTTCAATACTCCATTGGTTTACTTTGAATGCTTGGGCCATTTGTTGCATGCATAGCTTGCATTGGTAGGTTAGTTTTGGCATCACATTAACATGATTTTCAATGCTTACCTTGCATGTCACATGTCCATGATCATTCCCTTCTAAGTGTGCTTAGAAGTAGTCTTTTGATGCTTAAGCATTTAGGCCATCAACATGTGCATGTGTGTATGTGTTTAGTCCTTTATTTTGGTCACTTTGGCCATTGTTTTAGGCCTATTTAGAGTTGCCTAAATCATGTGTAAGTCCACCTTTCCATCAATTTGCATTGCCTCACGTTTGCTTGTATGCTTGCATAAGTGTCTTGCCATGCCATGTTGCATCCTTAGCTTACATGTCTAGGTTGCATTGCATCTTGCATGCATGCCTTATTCCTTGACTTGGTGATAGGAATTAGGCCTTGGTTTGTTTGTTTGGTTTGCATTTCATTTGACATGAAAGTTGCACACTTGATTCTTTGGGCCGTCATGCATGGAAATGCGTGATTGGCGGTCCGAGAATCGAGACACATGCCCCTTTGAGTCACAAACATGATAGGGGACATGATTGGTGCATACATTGCTTGAATTGTATTGCCATGCAAGTTCTGTCCTCTGCTGCTGTGAGTTGCAGGTTCTGCAGGCATTCTTTGCCGACCGGCATTATAAATTGCCGACCGGCAGTAAATCACCAGCCGATGGATGCATTTTGTGCCAGTGACCACATACCACTGCCGGTGGTAATTCTACTCAGCCGGTGGTGATTCCCAGCATCCAGAGAGGCATCCTTGAGACTTTGGCAGTCTTCAGAGAGGCAGAGCAGGGAAAACAGACGCAGACTATGCTTGGCGGTGCGCTTCCGAGCAAGACCCGAGCACGCGCTGCATCTGGCTCTCCTCCCGAGGCGGTTTACTGCTTTTCCTAGCTTAGTTAACTTGTTAATTAATTAGGAAATTTGTACTATTTAATCAGCTTGCGTAGTTAATTAATTTGTATTATTTATTTGGTCCCTCCGCGCGAGGGCAAATCTGTAATAAGTGTGTGTGAGTGGTGTGTATGTCTTCCAATCCCCACTTCTTTCTTCCCTTTTATTTACCTGCTTATGATGGTAGACTAGGGCATATTTAAAAATTAGCATACCTTATGCAATGCATGCGTGCATTCATACATTTGCTTTGCATGCACCGGGCTCGGCGCATCATTCTAACTACATCTGTATTTCAAATTCCGAATTGAATACATGTTAGTTGTGCATTTTCACATGTCATTCATAGACTAGCCGAGCCTACTCTAGTGACATTTTGTATGCGATGCATTAGGCATTTAACATGGACTTGGATCATGCATTGATTGCTAACGTGTTCCTGTTTTCGGCACAGAGTACGATGTAAGTATTTATGCTTTAGCATCTCGCATGCGTGTGAATGTTACCATGACAGTATGTTTGCCATGTGGCTAAATGCTTACGTGATATTATTGTTTGAATGCCCGTGGGTGAAGGTTGGATTGTTTGAGTTGGAAAAACTCGTTGAAATCCGTGTTTTAGCCTACTTGCGAGTAGCAAATTCCAAAGCGCTCTTCAAAACAAACGGATATGCAATGCTTGTTTCCAAATTAGGAAATCTAGTCTATACTTGTTTGCTGTGCACATAACATAGTAATTCTAGGCTAATAAATGGAATAAGAACACATAAAGTTTTCAAAAATGGATATCACGGTTAGTAGAGGCCGATCTTCGGATCGGGCGAGAGGGGGTGCTCATAGCTGACCTTCCCCGATCGTACCTAAGCTCCCGAGCCGAGACAACTCCGGTGATGACGGACATGTGGCCTTCGGCACCGAGTCAGGGTTTCCTAAATTCCCCCATAAAAAATATTTAGGTGGCGACTCTGTATCTGGCAAAGCAGTCCATGTTTGGCACTTCTTTTCAAAATCTGATTCTCAAAACCATTTGCCAGATTTGGACTCTTTGGTTCAAGATTAAGAACCGTGACACGAATCGAGTCTGAACTGTAGCGGGGTCCCTCGTGGACTTGTTACAAGTGACCACGAGATAGAATACCTCCGAGAGAAGATCTCCAGTGGGAAGGTTGAGAAGGGTTTGACTGTGTACCCCGACCTGAGTGTGAGGTACCGAGACCGTCTGTTTGTGCCAGAGTCTTGCCGAGAGGAGGTACTCCGAGAGTTTCTCCATTCACGCCTTGCGGTGCATTTGGGAGGCACTAAGATGTATCGTGATTTGGGTCGCCAGTTTTGGTGGCGGGTATGAAGAAAGATATGGCAGTTTTTGTGTCTAAGTGCCTTACTTGTCAGCAAGTGAAGGCCGAACATCAGAGGCCAGCAGGTTTATTACAACCCTTGCCTATAGCCGAGTGGAAGTGGGAGCATGTCACGATGGACTTCGTTGTAGGTCTTCCGAGGACTCAATGGGTAGTGATGCTCTTTGGGTGGTTGTAGACCAGTTGACTAAGTCAGAGCACTTTATTCCTATGAGTGTGAGAGATTTGGTAGATCATCTTGCTGACTTGTATATTCGGGACATAGTGAGGTTACACGGGGTCCCAGTGTCAATCGTCTCAGATAGAGATCCGCGTTTTACTGCTAGGTTGTGGCAGAGTTTACAGAGTGCCTTGGGCACTAGACTGACCTTTAGCACAGCTTATCATCCTTAGACTGACGGGCAGTCCGAGTGTACTATTCAGATCCTTGAGGATATGCTTCGAGGCTATGTCCTTGATTTTAGTGGGTCGTGGGAGAGGCACTTGCCCTTAGTGGAGTTTGCCTACAACAACAGCTTCCAATCGAGTATCGGTATGGCACCATTCGAGGCCTTGTATGGCCGACCGTGTAGACCTCCAGTTTGTTGGGTCGAGGTGGATGATGCACCTTTGCTGGGCCCAGAGTTGGTTCAGGAGACGACGGAGAAAGTTGAACTTATCCGTAGGAGGCTTGTTATAGTCCAGAGTCGCCAAAAGAGTTATGCCGACTGTAGGCGGAGACCTTTGGCATTTGAGGCCAGTGATCATGTCTTTCTAAAAATATCACCTAGGCGGGGTTTGATGAGGTTCGGGAAGAGTGGGAAGTTGTCCCCTCGGTTTATTGGGCCTTTCGAGATCCTTGAGAGGATTGGCGAGGTTGCCTACCGTCTAGCTTTACCGCCGCAGTTGTCCGGGGTGCATGACGTGTTTCATGTTAGTATGCTTCAGAAATACGAGCTGGATCCGTCACATGTATTGGATTGGACCGACTTAGAGGTTGATGAGGATGCCTCGTATGAGGAGAGACCAGTGAGGGTCTTGGATAGGCGGGATCAAATCTTGCGAGGCAAGACCATTCCCATGGTAAAGGTTCTGTGGAAACACCACGGGGTGGAGGAAGCCACTTGGAAACGTGAATTGGAGGTCCGAGAGAAGTATCCGGATCTATTTGTGGATGTTTGAGCATATGTTGAATATTTTGTCGTATTGATAAATTTTAAGAACATTGAATATGTCTTAAGTTGTAAAACATTGTATATGTTTTGGTTTGTGGAAGTGTTATGGAATATGCCTTGAAATTGGAAGTTTAATTTAACATTGTATATGTTAAATGTATTGTAGAAATGCAAATATATCATTAACATTGAGTATGTTATGGAATGATGGAATATAGTATTGGAAATTGTTGAATTTCAAAGAAACACATGTTGAGAAAGCATATTGAATTATATTGTAATTTGCCTCTTGAAAGGAGATGCGATGACCAGTAATGAGTTAAGATGTTGAATATGAAATTGCATTATTGTTGAGAATTGAAAAATCATAATTTTGAAACTTGTATCCAATTTCGGGGACGAAATTCTTTAAGGGGGGAAGGTTATAGCGATCCCGGTTTTCCCTCCATTGGTTATTATATTCCGAACTCGATTCCGTAGATGCCGGTTGTTGCATATGTTTCTTTTCCGTCCTTTAATTCCTCATATATGAGTTTTAGGATGTGTTGGGCAAGTTTGTAACAGGTTGGTTGTGATTAGAAGCAAATGGTTGTTGCCCAGATTTTGGTGTCTTTGTTTGAGCGAGGCATTTGTCGCTCAAGCGAACTCTGTGTTTTAACTCCTTTGCTCGAGCCGGGGTTCCTTCGCTCGGGCTTGCGTCTGGTTTTGGACCTGAAGGTTGCATTTCTTGCCTCGAGTGAGCTTTCCTTCGCTCGAGCGAGCATGGACTATGTTTTGGATTTCTTCGCTCGAGTGAGCTTTTCTTCGCTCGAGCATGCTTCTGGGTTGTAGACCTGAAGCTTCAAATTGTTGGCTTGAGCGAGGCTTTCTGTGCTCGAGCAAGGTTTCTTTGTGTCTGGTTGCTCGAGCAACCACTCCTTCGCTAGAGCGAGCCTCGATTATATTAGTTGGCAGCAACGGGTTACACTTCACTTTTTCATCACCTTCTTTACACAAACCCTAGATCCGGCTGCTATTCCCTCTCTGTACCCCTTTTCTCTAAAAATACACCTTGTTCTAGTGTGTTTCTATCCTAGTTTCTTTGTAAGAAAGATAGAGGGTGGCGCGGGCTTCGCTTTAAGTTGAAAAATCGTGGATTTGGAACACTTTGAGTTTTCTTCATCTACTCTCTTGGGCTTTTAACTTCGAGGTAGGGATACCCTACTCCATCTTATGAGTTTTGACGTAAATTTTAGTCATTTTGATCAGGTGGTGTTGTTTGGAAATTTTGGGAAAGTTAGGGTTTCATTTGAGGTTATAAAAAGGGGGTTTTCAAATGTTAAACTCCATGTGTATATGAGACCTTGGAAAATGGAATTATTGTTGTTAAATTGATGAAATTGAACCTAGGGTTGATATTTGAAAAGTGGGGAAATGCCCTAATTATGTTGAATAATTAATTTTAGGAAATGTGAAATTGTGTTGAAAGTCATGAAATTGGGAGGTTGTGGGATTGAATGGCGTAGTTAATCAAATTAATCACTCACCTATGAAAATGTTGATAATTTATCTGTTTGGTAAATTAATTATCTGTTTAGAGTTAACTGCTTTGGGCTATCGGTAGATGTAGACACCCAATTTTTGACCGTCCTTAAGACTTGGATGTCACCGTTTTAACACTCGGTGATCATCCATGTTCGTGTTCGTCTCGAGTTCTCGGAGGTCTCGGCCACGCGCCTTGCCTCAAGACCTCTCGACTTGCTTGTTTTGTGTTTGGTTTTGCACCAAACACTTGTGTTTTGCTTTTGAGGAGCAAGGAATGGCTTATTGGCCATCCCCACATCTCACCGGCCATGGCTTGAGGCCACCAGCCATTGTCTTGTTGCCATCGGCCAAATATTTGGTCGGTAGGCACTCTGTTTGGTCGGTCGACCATTTATTTGGTCAATTTGGCATTTTTGGCTGGTCGATCACTGTGCATCTGCTTTTGGCAGATATTTTGTGCCAGCTGTGCCAGCTGGCACCCACTTTGTACCCCCTCCATACACGTGTATGGAGGGATTTCACTCTTGCTTAGCTTGTTTTTTAATCTATGCAAGAGTGATCCTCTACAAATGGAGGCCTTTCCCTCTTTCCTCAAGGGTTAGAGGGTTGAGTTCCAGAGCTCTGGATTAGGGTTAGCATAGTTGTATCTATTCTATCTCTATATCTCTCTCTCTTCCATATTGTGTGTGTATTAAGGTGTTTTGTTCATGGTTTTGCACACAAACACCTAGGGTTACACTTTCCTTTGGCTACTGAGGTACTAAGGAGTGATTTTCAGAGTTTTTGAGTGGATTCAAGCTTGAGGAAGCAGCTGGAACTCAGTTCTTGAAATGGGTCTTCAAGGGTAAGAACTTTGCTCTTTATTCCCCATTTTTGCATAGGCTCTTAGCCATCCTTGCATCTGTTTTTAAACTTAACTTATAACATATAAAAGTTCTGATTTTAAGTGCTTAAAATAGTTGTTTAAGGTTGTTTTGGTGTTTGGGGTTGTTTGACCCCTCTTAGGCCTTGTTTGGTCCCCATTTTGTGCTATTTTGGTGAGCTCCAGGACCACCTTGTTTGGGCCTCCTCACCACTAAAATCCAGAGGGATTTCAGTGGTGGGGATGGTGCTTTAAGGTCCTAAGAAGGAGAGGGCCATCCCCTCTCCTTGTTGCCTTAAAAAGTTGTCATTTTAGCCTCATGTGTGAGCACCATTGTTGAGTTCATGTTGGCCATGTCTTAGCTAGTATTTGTGCTTATTTTACCATGATATAGCACTGTTTTAAGTTGGTTTAGACACACCATGCTTGCTTTCCATACTTGTCTTGTAATGCCATGAATTGCCTTAACATACTTTGTGCTTTGAGCCTTGTTTCTAGCATGTTTTTTGCCTAGCTTTGTGAAGCATTTATGTGTGTCTTAGTATGCTTAAGGTCTGTTCGGAGTTTTTTTGGCCATCCATGACATGCTTTGCATAGCCACCTTGCATTTTGGCTTGTTAACCTTGGGTGTGTGAGTGTTGAGCATGCATTACTTGGCTTGTTTCAATTGTTTGGCACCACTTATAACATCATTTCAGTCCTTGTGGTATGCTTGTATGCTTGCATTTGATGTTTGAACCCTTTTGCATGCCTTTAGACTTAGGCCATTTAGATGTCATCTAAGTGTGCCTTTGACCTTGTTTTGGTCTGCTTTGGGGTGGTTTCGAGTCCCCAAGGCCCTTTGGGACTTGCTTCATATAGCCATGGTTTAAGCCCCTTGGCATGCCTTGAGTTTTGAACATAGTTGCATGCTTTGTTTGTCTTGTTTAGTTGGTTTGGCACCATCCTTAACATGATTTTCAAAGCTTAGTATGTTTGCCATATGCCCATGTTTGTCCCTTTTAAGTGTGCTTAAAAGCTGCTTCTTTATGCTTAAGTCTTGAACCATGTATCTATGCATGCTTGTATGTACATTCGCCTTCATGTGCTTAGCATATTAGCCACTGTTTTGAGCTTAAAAGTTACTCCCTCATGCTGAAGTTTTGGACCATTGTGTGCACGAATGCTTGTGTGTACATTTTCCTTGTATATTGTCGCATACTTGGCCCATAGGCATGTTGTCACATACTTGGCCCATGGCATGTTGTTGCAAGCTTAAAGTTGTGTTGCATTTGGCATGCATTCCCCTTGTAGTTACTTAACATGTTATCACATGTTCGCTTGATATGTTGTCACATATCATTTGCATGCTTGTTAGCTTGCATACTTGTTACATGCTTGTACCTTCATATTACTTACCCTCATGCTCATATTGCATACATAGCTCACATGCTTAGGTTGCATTTGGCTTGCATGCCTCGCCTCTTGAATCACCATGATTGAGGTTGGTTTCCTTATGTGTTTGTGTGCATTGCATTTGACATTAAAATGCGCGATTGGTGGCCCGAGGGTCGAGGACCATCCTCCTTTGAGTCATGAACATGATAAGGAGGGTGTCTGTGCAAACATTTGCTTGAAATGCATTGCCATGCCATGTTTGCCCTCTGCTGCTGTCAAAACAGGATTCTGCAGGCATACATGGTCGGCCGACCATCTCTATTGCCGACCGACCAAACAATTGAGGCCGAGATCTTAATATATGGTCGATGTCCCTTCTACCATGGTCGGTGATGCTCCACAGTGTTCAGAGAGTGTTCCTTGGGACTTGTGCAATTTTCAGAAGAGCAGAGCAGGGTAAACAGAGGCAACTTGTGCATGGTGACGGATTTCCGAGCAAACCCGAGCACGCATGTATTGGACCCTCTTCCCGAGGCTGTTTTATTGCTTTCTTAGCTTAGTTAATTTGCTTAACTAGTTAAGTGGTCTATAATAATTAAGTAGCTTGTAGGTTAATTAATTTGTATTATTCTTTTGGTCCCTCCGAGCGAGGGCAAATGTGTAATAAGTGTGGGTGTTTGTGTGCATGTCTTCCAACCCCCATTTTTTTCTCCCTTTTACTTACCTGCTTTTGATGGTTAGTACTAGGGCATATTTAATTTAGCATACCTTATGTTATGCATGCGTGTATTCATTCATCAGTATTGCATGCACCGGGCTCGGCGCAACATGCTAACTGCATAGTATTTCAAATCTAACTTGAATACATGTTACTTGTTGCATTTCACATGCCATCCTAGGATTAGCCGAGCCTATTCTAGATTGCATTTTGCCTGTGACGCATTAGCCATTTAACATGACTTGGATCATACGTTTGATTGCTAACATGTTCTTTGCTTTGGCTCGGAGTATGCTGTAAGTATTTATGCTTTAGCATCTCGCATGAGTGTGAATGTTAACAAGACAGCATGCTTACCATGTGGCTATGTGTTTATGTGATATTACTGCCTGAATGCCTGTGGGTGAAGGTTGGATCGCTTGAGTTCGAACAACTCGTTGAAATCCGTATTTTAGCCTACTTGCGAGTAGCAAATTTCAAATCATTTTCCGAACAAACGGTTATGCAATGCTTTGTTCCAAATTAGGCGATCTAGTCTATACTTTTGTGTTGTGCACATCACATAGTAAGATTAGCTAATTAATCGGAATAAGAACACATAATGTTTTCAAAAATAGATATCATGGTTAGTAGAGGCCGATCTTTGATCGGGCGAGAGGGGGTGCTCATAGCTGACCTTCCCCAATCGTACCCAAGTTCCTGAGCCGAGGCAACTTTGGTGATGACAGACATGTGGCCTTAGGCAAACGAGTCAGGGTTTCCTAAATTCCCCCATAAAAAAAATATTTTGGTGGCGAATCTGTATCTGGTAAAGCAATCCATGTTTGACACTTCTTTACAAAACATCTGTTTTCAAAAACGATTTGCTGGATTTAGACTCTTTGGTTTAGATTTAGAATCGTGACAATTTGAGTCCTGAACTGTAGTGAGCCCCAAAACGAACGAAACGAGATTCCCTCCCAGGGCGTTCGGGGGACGTCTACAGTTTCTGGCGACTCTACTGGGGAGTTAGAGAACTTGACTCGAACTCATGATATCTTGTTTTGATTACGCTTATGTGTTTCTTTGCATTGCATTTACGTTGGTGCGCCTAAGTCACAGTGTTTGCCATTTGCTATTCCTGAACGGTTTGCCGGAGGCTCGTTTCGAGAAGCGTGCCATAAGGCTGACCGGTTACGGGCTCCGCCACGATGGGAACACAAACCCCGGTTGTTACTGGGGCACCCTTTTTGACCATTCGACCTAGTGCATATTCGGAATCCATAGTCACCATTCCAAGCTAAGGCAGGTTGCTACCCGATTATAGGTTGTTTGAAACCGCTGCGTGCGTAGTGAAACCCTAGTTCCTGACAAAATAAGACAGGGAAACCCTACCCCAATATAGGGGTGTTTTGGTTTTCATTTACTTGCTATGTGCTTTTAGAGTGTATCTCTACAGGAACATACATATCAGTTCGCAAGTTCGGTACCAGGCCTGAGGGCATCAGTATCAGTGTTTTGGGGAATCGGTTATATCTGCGGGTATCAGATTCAGTTTTTTGGGACAGTGATTTTCGGAAATAGTGATCAGTAGTAGAGTACAGTTATTCAGCTACGCCTGTGTCTGTTCCGTTTGGGCTGAAATGCTGCTTGTTTTCCCTTACAGTTCAGAGATTTGGGTTCAGAGATTTGGTGTTCTCCTTTGCTGAGGCAAGGCAGACGTCTGATCTGTCAATCGCCAGTTGCATAATCTCCGTTCAAGTTCAGCGGACTTATGATGACCCAAAGTTCAGAGGAAATCGTGGTTATGGTAGCTGCATTAGACCAAGGAATCATCTTGTAGGATGAGACCAATGTTGATGTACCGCATCTGCCCAGGTCGCCTGTCGCACACCCGATCTGGACACCCCAGCTGTTTCAAGCTCATGAGCCCACCACGTTTGAGTTGATGGGAATGATTGGTGACCTTCAGAGGTCTGTGGCTGATCTCGCTTACGGAATGTCGGCTCTGCCACCAAATGCACCATATGCCGGGAATTTTGTACCGCAGGAGCCCCCGCTATTGGGGCGAATTGTGATCTAACTCAGCCAACCTGAGACTGTCCCAAGCTATGACCGTGACGTGCCAACAACAACCGAGTTTTGCTCTGATATAGCAACCCAAACCCTCGATCAGGCTAAGGCTAGAGGTAAGAACAAAGTGGGAACAAATGCTGATCCCGTTGAACAACTGTTGTGGGCAGCCGAGGCTTTGAAAGCCGGGGGGATGAATAAGCAACAAATACTCGCAGTCATGACTAAAACTGTGGATGATGCTTTCCCCACTCCAGCCGAAGACAGTTCAAGCCAAGGGAAAAATCGGGATAGGCCCCGTCATGCTAGAATAGTTCTTTCTACTCCTAACTCTGCATCCGGAAAAGATCAGAAAGCCAAGGCAGTGCCTGCCGACCCTTTCGCTAACGCGTCTAGCAAGAATCCTCAGACTTCAATGTACCTGCCCCGAGGGCGCAGAGTCTTCCATGCCCTTTACATGCCTTTGTCTAAGGCGCTCCAGATCCTCGCTGAAAGAGGGTACCTTAAACCCCTCGAGCCTCGACCTCTCCCGAAGAATCTCCCTCTCACACATGATGCTGCCTTGTACTGTGCGTACCACCAGTAAACCGGTCACAGCACCGGCGGTTGTTTCCGCCTTCGCCACGAAGTGCAAGATTTGATCGACAATGAGGTCATCCTCCCACCCACCTCAGCGAAGTCTGTCACCGCTGAATTGTTGGATTTCAAGGATACTGCAAGGGTGGAGAATGGCACACCGCTGAGTCAGGTGAGGGGTCTTTTTTTTGCAGTATCCTCGAAATCAGTCCCATTGTATAGAAATCAGGTGATTCCAGGGTTGTTGCCTCAGATATCATTATTTTGTTTTTAATTATCCTTTTGCTTTCTTTTGAGTCTGTCTCTGCTGTGGAGCCAGTTGCAACCAGGAAATTTGAATGAAACAGCTGCGACTATCATGTTTCCGTGCTTATTGCTACTTTGAGCTAGTTGCGTCAGAGCATTTGAATGAAACGGCGGAGCATCTCACTTACTCTTCTACACCTCGAATTCATTACATTGACCTAAGTTTTTCAAAACGTTTTTTAACACTGTGGTCATGAAAACGAAGAGGAAGGAATTTCTCGGGATTTGCAAAACTTTGATCATTTGAGAGAAAGAGAGGCGTGCTAAGCCCTTAATGATTGAGATCATGTTTGTTAATGTGAGTACTGAGAAGGACCCTGGCTTGATCCAGATTGGTTCCGCACTATCGTCAGCGTGAGCGATATTTCACTTTCTTAAAAAAAAATTCAAAAACAAAATGTTTTGCGTAGTCCTGCGAAGACCTGTGTGGAATTGCTGTTGAGATTGTGCAGCTTAGGATCGCTCTCAGCCTCAAGACTTGAGCCCTTGCTTTCAAACCTTGGACCTTAGTTCAGAATGTTCAACGGTCAACTACAACATGAGGCCTGCGTGGCCAAATTTGAAGCAGCCCTCGAACAAGAGGCCAAGAAAGTCAGATCAAGAAGATCGGACCTCATCAGAAGAAGCTTGCGAAGCTAGAATAGAAGCACCCCTCGAACTAGGGGCAAAAATATCCGATGTGCTTGAAAAACCGAAGATGGATCCTTCTGCAAATCAATACAACAGCCACTCTCCTGGGTACGGATGGCTTCAAAATCTTAAAACCATTTGGCATGGACTTGTTACATTTTTACCCTTTGAAAGGCTCGCGAGGCCGAAAACTCGGAAGGGTGACCCAGACAAAAGTTAGAGCAAGAAAAAGAAAAGAAAAGAATACAAAAAAAGAGAGAATGAAAAGATTTGAAAAAGAAAAGACAAAAAATGAAAAAAAAAAAGAGAAAGGAATTGAAAAGAAAAGAAGAAGAAAGCTCGCAAGGTTGAAAACCCGCAAAGGGTGGCCTTGGTAAAAGTTAGAGCCTAAAAAGTGAGGGTTAATACACGAGTGTACCTTAACCAGAACTACGTAAGGCTTGATTCCCATGTTTGGGATACGTAGGCAACTTCATCCTGAAGTCCAGCCACAAACACTTCCAAATCAAGTGTGTCCATGTAATGGTTTTGATTATCCTTGCATTTTCTGAATCCGATAGTTTAGTTGTGACGCAACCGGAACTATGTAAGACTTGATTCCCATGTTTGGAATACGTAGGCAACTTCATCCTGAAGTCCAGCCCCACACACTTTCAAAGTGACTGTGTCCATATATTGGTTTTGACCATCTTCGTCTTCTCTGTACCCGAGAGTTCGGTTGCGATAATCACTAATGAAGACTGACTACAGTATGCTGCGGCGTTATCCAGACAAGGGGCAACTTTCCATTGCCATGAGTCGTCATCCAAACCAGGGGCAACTTTCTGTTGCCGTGCTGTGCCCTTTGGAACAAAGGGCAATTTTCCATTGCCTCCGATCCGAGGTTGTGCATCTGGAGAGTAAGTTTCGTGCTCGTTGAGCAGTGACCACTTGCGAAAATAGTTTTTGAGAATTTTTTACTGAGGTTGACTATTTTCTCGAAAATTATTCCATCTTTTCCAAAACTAGACCATTTTCTTGGACCAAAAAGAAAGGAAAATTTTCAGTGCTCATAGCCTGACTTGCATGATTTCAAATCAAAATTGAACAAGCATGTTAATCTAACTCTCATTTTGGTCAAAATTGTTTTAGTAGAAAGCCAAAAACAAAAAATGTTCAAAATGATGTACTAGGGGCACGGTTGAGTCAGGCGTCCTGTCTTTTCCCTATCGCCAGCATACTTGCCAGAAAGGGCACAACTGGAGTTGTCTGTAAAGGGCTGAAAGCTCTCTCACCCTCTAAGCAACGAGGTATCAAGTCAAGTGAGAAGCACGAGTCAGAATGGATCAAGATACTCCACTTCCTCATCAGGAACATCGACTAAACGTCACCGGAGGAAATAGCTGCGAGCTAACAGTGTTGGGTATGAACCCACAACCTCTTGTCTATTCACCGACCATATCTGGGGAGGGATGAAAAATGAGAGAGTGAAGAATAAAAAGGTGTAAGTCGAGAGAAAAGTGAGAAAAAAGGGTTTTGAGAGAAAAATTGAGCCTGAGGGCCGAGTGATGTGAGAATCACAAATGGGAAGAGGGTGGGAAATAATACCTGGAGAAACTGGCTCCTCGTGATCTGAGAAGTCTCTCGTTTTTATAACGCGTCTGTGTGTCGTGTCTTTTGTTTTGTTTACCTTAACTCTTGTTTTGGGTCTGTTCCGAGCGTGTCTCGTTGTATTTAGGTTGTATACCTTTGGTTGAGTCGTAGTATGCGGTGTTCGGTCGTAGGCTCAATACCCGGTTGAAAACCCTCTCCTCAAATCATTTGTGCTCTGAGTGATGTGCCATTCTCCACATTTGTGCAAAGTAAGATTGGTTCTTTCAACAACTGCAGGGTTTAACCCAGGACATGTCAAAACAGTAGAACCAGGACCTATTTGAAGCTTTTGGGTTCCGAATTGTGAAGCGAGAAATTTTGGAGCATCTGAGTGTGTTTCAACTTCTGCAGAGTTCAGAATGAACAGTGTATCCAGAATGGGTAATATGCTGTTGTGGGCTATGAGTTCAGAATGAGCAGTGTTCAGAATGGGCTGTGTGTTCAGAAGAAGCAGTGCGTTGCACGAATTGTGTGTATAGGCTGCATGTAAAGTAAACCAAGCACTGTGTTATGGGCTGTGTGTTCAGAATGAGCAGTGGGTTGTACAAGTTGTTTTGTCATTAGTTGGTTCACTACCTGGTTATTACAATACAAGTGT
This sequence comes from Camellia sinensis, assembly GCF_055761805.1. Lineage (NCBI taxonomy): Eukaryota > Viridiplantae > Streptophyta > Magnoliopsida > Ericales > Theaceae > Camellia > Camellia sinensis. The sequence goes on along the minus strand of NC_138961.1, from coordinate 37,515,553 downwards.
TTGATTTTCAGACAAAAGATCAATCTCATTTACGTTGAGGTGTCATATGATGCAATGCGATGCGATGTATGAAATACACAAATGTAAGACCTTTTTCAGACAAAAAGTTTGTTTCATTTCATCATCTTTTCAAGTACAAAGTTTCGAAGAAAATAAAACCTGCCTGCGGCAGTACAAGATACTCAAGCTACCAGCAAAAAGAAAGAGTAAAACAAAAAGAAGAAAAACAGCAAAAATCTGGATCAGCATCGATCATCTCAGGCCTGAGAGTCTGTCCTCGTCCTCTTCCTAGACAAAGGTCTAGGAGCATCATCGTCAGCACCATCATCTGAGCCCGAGTCCGAGTCGTCTCCAGTCTCCTCCTCAGATGACTTTACCTCCATCTCTGCCTCGGACTTGTCATCATCTGGGATCGGCGCTCGAGAGCTACTCCCAACATAAGTGCGCCCCACTTTGGTGCGGGGGAATACTGTGCCACCTCGCCCTCCTCCTCGAGCGGGAACAGAAGGCCCAGCTGGAGCACCTCCTGCAGTAGGAATCTGGAATGGAGGCTGAAAAGTACAAATGGCAAACGCATCAGTATGCTACGCAAAAGCAGAGTATGAATATCAAGTACAATGTATGAGTACAGTGCATAAATGCTGTGAGCAGTGTATCAATACAGAATGCAGTGTATGAATACAGAGTATGAATGCTGTGAGCAGTATATCAGTACGGAATGCGGAGACTACGTACAGTGTATGAATGCCGTGAGGGCCGTGTATCAAGTGCTGTGCTAATAGTGTGATACATCAGATTGTGTAAAGTTTGAGTCGGTGGTCAGAAAAACTTACCGGCATACTGTAAAGGGCCAGCAGGTCTAAGCTCCGCTGGAGCATCCCCATCATGGAGGCATTCAACTCCAGAGACTGGCGAGTGTACTCGGAGGAAGCCTGCAAAAGTGTTAGAAGTATCAGTATTCTGCGGAATATCAAGAGAAATGAAATGAAATGACTGTATAAAATGCAGTAGTACATACCGGGGGCAAGTTGTAGAAACCGACTAGCTCGTGATCAGCCGGGGGAGGAGCAATGGGGATCTGATAAGTCTCCCCACTCTGCCCTCTATATGTCATCATCGTGGGCAACGCCGGCCATCCAGCTCCCCGCCCTCTCCGAGGCCCACTCCTGCCACGAGCCCGAGCCTGACCCATCCTAGGTGCTTTTGCCCCTGCTCCCGCTCCCGCTCCAGCCGCTGGTGCCGCAGGCCTCTCTCTCTCAGCTCGACGAGCACTTCTCAGAGGCCGTGTGATGTAGGTTTGGACATACTCTGCATAGTCGCCCTTGCCTCTAAAGCCCTCCTCCTCCCATCCGATCTTGTAATCAGCCATCTCATGTGGGGGGTATCTCTCTGTTGGCCTCATGTCGATAGGAGGCAGACTTGGAACTATCTGCTCTAGTAAACCTAAGGTCTGGCGCAGGAAGCGCTCACCTAGGTACCAAGCCCGACAGACCGGGCCCTCTAAGAGAAGCCTGGATCGGGCAGACTCCTCAGCGCCTGCATACTGCTCCCGAACTGCGGCTGGCAATGGAGCCCAAGGCTGTCAGGTGATCTGTAAATGATATGCAATTTGTTCTCTACTGTTATTGAAAATACAATGCAAAGCGAAGCATGAATAAACTCTAAAATTGAACATACCTCTGCGGCAGTGATGGTGTCGAAGTAGTGGCGGAAGAATATAAATGACTCCCGGGGTCTCCGCACGCATCTCACGTCAAAGCGGCGGGAGAATGGAACGCCGAGGGGGGTCTCCTTGTCCGGCACTGGGGCAAGCCTCGGGAAGTAGGCATAGACCCACAACTGCAGAGCAGGTATCAATATGCTTATCAGATAAAGCAGAATGCAGATGAAGCAGAATGTAGGATAAAGTAGAAATTACAGAACCGTGTACTGTGCAGTGTATTGTGCAGAGTGTACAGTGTGCGCAGTATATAGTCAGTGTAAAGCAGATTGCATGTTTACAGTATGTGCGGTGTATAGTTAGTTGGCATCAGATTGTGCAGTATGTGAAGTATTGTGCAGTATACAGTCAGTGTAAAGGAGATTATATGTGTGTCATGTGTGCAGTATATAGTCAGCGTGAGGCAGACCGTAGTGTGTGCAATGTACAGAGTACAGATAATGTAAAGTAGAAATGTAAAACAGAGAAAGAGGATATACCTCCCAAGCCCGCTAGTAGCCTCCGAGAAACTGTCCGCTGAGGCGAGAGAATGAACTTATGTAGCCGTATAGTGTGGCCAAGCCTGCGCCACCCCAGTCATAGCAGCGAATCCGCGTGACGTCCACCAAAGTGCTCAGTAAACAGAGGGGCACAGTATGCGCCCGGTCGGCGAAGAGGGTCGTCCCCAGCAAGAACATAAGGAAGTCGCATGCATACTGCTCCGCTTCCTCTTGAGCCATCGGCGCCTCCTTAGCTAAGGCTGGCTGAATCCTGAAATGGTCCTCAAACCATGAATACCTGACAAATCCTGGACGGGCAAGAGGTGGTAGGTCGCCAAGCAAGTACATCTGAGCGGCCTCCCACTCGTCCATGTCTGTATCGAAGGGGATCGGATCACCCCCTACCCTGATGCCAGTGAGCATTGAGAAGTCGAAGGAAGTCATCGTCATGTCTCACGTGGCGAAAAAGTGGAAGGAATCGGTAGTGTCCTACCACCTCTCCACCAGAGCGGCAAGAAGAGGCCTACTCGCGGTAAGGCGCGACAATTCCCTGCAGAAAGTGCCAAAGTCAGCCTGATCAACAATATGGCAGACCGTGTCCAGTAGCTCCATATACCATCCTCTGGCGGCAACATTCCCATACCCCCGAAAGGCATGGGAATCTCCCTGTATTTAAAAGCAAACAGTTGCGAAGCAATATTAAATGTACAGTTTTGAAGAACAGTCAAAATTGATGCAAATACGGCGTGTGTGCACGTTTTCAGATTCAAACAGATATCGAGTGCCGGTGTTCTCGAAGTGAACTACAACATATGATGTATCAGTGTGTTTGAGTGGTTCAGCGTAAATATAGTGTGTGTGCACGTTTTCAGATTCAAACAGATATCGAGTGCTAGTGTGCTCGAAGTAAACTACAACATATGTTGCGTCAGTGTGTTTAAGTGGTTCAGTGAAAATACAGCATGTGTGCATGTTTTCAAGTTCAAACAGATATCGGGTATCAGTGTGCTCACAGATGAATTACAGTGTGTAATATATCGGTGTATCCGGGTTAAACAGTTAAAGAACAGAATCAACTGTTGCAGTTATGTTCTACATTGCTGAAAATAAAACAGAGGGAAGACTGTACCTCAGAAGCGCCGTAAGACAGATGTGACTCTGGCTCGCGCAGAAGAAGCTCTCGTGGCACGCCCCTATCAAAAGTCCTGAACTGGCGAAGACCATCAGGAGGTAGCACGTGAATCGCCGGCCTGTAGGCCGCCAGATTGAACGGTCGGATCTGAAGAGGCAAGAGCTCAGCCTCTGGGTCCATATCCATCTCTGGGGGAGCCCCACCACCTGGAATATCGTCTGCCATCTCAAGGGTAGCGTGAAAATGGCTGGAAAAGTGAAAACCGGGCAAAAATACGAAAAGTCAACTGAAAACTCAACCCCAGGAGGGTGAAAAATGGTCGGAAAGGTCGGGGTGCGGAAAAGGCACAGAGATCAAGGAAAACTCAAGGGAAACAAACCCCGAGTGGTGGAAATCGAGAAAAAGACACCGAAACAAAGATTTATTTGGTTCAAAATGTTCGAAACAATAAGGGTTTCACGAATCGAACGTCGAAACGGGCCTGAAAACCGAGGAAAATGGGGAAATGAAGGATGGGGAAATGAAGGTTGGAAAATAACCTAGAGAGAGAGGGAAGGATTTTTCAAGCAAGAGGAAGTGAGAAATATAGGGCTAGAAGCCCTATATTTAAAGACCCGTGCCGAATTGACCAAATTGCCCCAATTCAGGCATATTTGGCCAGTTGGCCACATTGTGGCCGGTCGGCCAAATATTTGGCCGATGTCCTTGTTTTGTGGCCGGTGTATGGCCAGTGACCTCCCCCGATGGCCGGTGAACCTTCTACACCTTTGTCTGGGTCTTTGATGTGGTTTGGGGCCTCCATTGCTCAACACAGTGCAAGAAAATGCATTTCCGATGCTTAATCGGTCTTTGTGCCGTGTCTTCTGTGCGTAGCACTCGAATATGTGTGAGGTGTATCCTTTTCGTATCGTTTGATATCTTACGAGATTCAGTAACTGCTTTGAATGCGTCGCATTACAATGTTTTGCCTTGTTAACGGTTAGCATACATAGGTTGCATCATTATGCATGCATACACGCGTTGTAACACACACGACTTGCATTGTTATGCACCTCCCTTCGGTCTAGGAGACCTTAAATCCTGTCGGTCTAGGAGACCTTAAATCCTCTGAAGCTGCAAGTCCTTTGGTGTTTGTCGTGCCCAAACGACTTTTGGTAGGTTTCATCTTGGGCCGCATCGTCATGCGCACCTTACAGGCATTGTCATGCATGGTCCTTGTCACGCATCATCATACGTACCTCACATGCATTTGTCATGCATTTCAAAGAGAACATGCGTTGTCGCGAATTTGAGTCACCTTGCATCGTCATGCACATTCCAGTTGCATTGTCATGCATTTTCTCTATCAGGCATTGTCATGCTTATCTTACTTGCATTGTTATGCATTTTAATTTCGGTCTAGGAGACCTTAAATCCTCTGAAGGTGCAAGTCCTTTGGTGTTTGTCTTGCCCGAACGACTCTTAGTGAGTTTTATCCTAGGTTGCATTGTCATGCATCCCTCACTCGCATTGTGATTCGCTACTCATGTGCATTGTCATGCATTTCAAAAGACATACGTTGTCGCGCGTTCAATTTCATTTGCATTGTCATGCATTTCAAAAAAAAAACAAAAAAAAAACATGCATTATCATGCACGTTTCATTTGCATTTCAAAAAAAAAAAAACAAACAAACAAAAAAAAAAAAAAAAAAACAAACATGCATTGTCATGCACTCATTATAAATAGTGCATATGTCATGCATTCACTGTAAATATTGCATTGACATGCATTTCATTGTAACTATTACATTCCATTGCATATTGTATATATTGCATTGTAGCTTGCATGCATTCACTGCATCACCCCCATCTACGGCTTGCGCTTTTCCATGTTGAGCCTGGTCTGGTATGTGCCCGTACTTTTCGCATTGACGCACAGTTATGATATTATGTGTACGCACCTAGTGTTGTGGGTGACAGCACCGTTTCAGTGTTAAACGTGGTCTGTATGTGTCCATGCCTTTCCTAGGCAAGATACGGTTTGGCCGTGTGCCTTATCCATTGTAAATATTACATTCTATTGCATATTGTATATATTGCATTGTAGCTTGCATGCATTTATTGCATCACCTCCATTTACGGCTTGCGCCTTTCCATGTTGAGCTTGGTCTAGTATGTGCCCGTACTCTTCGCGTTGAAGCACGGTTATGATATTATGTGTACGCACCTAGTGTTGTGGGTGACGGCACCGTTTCCATGTTAAACGTGGTCTGTATGTGTCCATGCCCTTCCTAGGCAAGATACGGTTTGGCCGCATGCCTTATCCATTGTAAATATTACATTCCATTGCATATTGTATACATTGCATTGTAGCTTACATGCATTTATTGCATCACCTCCATTTACGGCTTGCGCCTTTCCATGTTGAGCTTGGTCTGGTATGTGCCCGTACTCTTCGCGTTGAAGCATGGTTATGATATTATGTGTACGCACCTAGTGTTGTAGGTGACAGCACCATTTCCGCATTAAACGTGGTCTGTATGTGTCCATGCCTTTCCTAGGCAAGATACGGTTTGGCCACAGGCCTTATCCACTGCATCCATTGCATTTTAGCTAGTAAATATTGCATTGTACATAGCTTGCATTGTCATGCATATTTCCTTACATGCATTGTAGTGTATGATTCCTTACTTTGCATTGTCATGCATTTCCCTACTGCATCATTTAGTATGTAGGTTTCATTGTAAATAGTGCATTGTCATGCATTCATTGTATTGCATTGTAGTTGCATGCATTCACTACATCACCTCCATCTACGGCTTGCGCCGTTCCATGTTGAGCTTGGTCTGGTATGTGCCCATACTTTTTGCGTTGAAGCACAGTTATGATATTATGTGTACGCATCTAGTGTTGAGGGTGACGGCACCGTTTCTGTGTTAAACGTGGTTTGTTTGTGTCCATGCCTTTCCTAGGCAAGATATGTTTTGGTCACGCGCCATATCCATTTCATTCATTGCATTGCAGTGTAGTGTTTTGCATCCAACATTTAGGATCATAGTCTTTCCTTAGCGGGTCATTCCCCACTTATATCATCCCACCCAATTACTTGTATCTTGTGTTCCGTCTACACACTCATAGTTCTGCATGTGTACGCGCCTATTCCATTGCTGGTATTGTGGTTTGAGTGTGTCGGGACCTTTTCTATGGTAGACGGATTTTGCATCTCCATCATCTTTATGATATTTGTGTGGTTTTGAACTTCTTATGATTTGATCATGTTTCAATTGCATTGCATATCATTTGCATTGTTTATACATAGTTTTGTATATATTGCATTATCATTTTACATCCATTCTGTATTGTTATGCGTTGTCACATGAGTTGCATTGTCATGCACTCCTTCGCTTGCGTTGTCACGCAGTTTTAGATTGCATTGTTATGCATGTTGCTAATGATATCGTACCTGTTAAGTTTTCTTTCTCTTTCAGGCACGATATTGTATGTACGGTTCATTTGAAGCTGGTGCAACCACACGAGCCGCACAGGTATTGTATTCTCAGTGTGAGACGTATCGAGAATTGAATAATTCTCTTGCATCCTTTTTACATTGTAATGTAGCTTGGTTCTTGCTTAAAACTGTTGCATGTTATGCTTCGTTACAGCTTTCTTTGCATGATCATGAGTTATGTTCGGCTTCTTGCATTGTCAGTTGCATTTTGCCCCCGCTTTCGGGCGCATATCTTTATTGTCTTGCATGTTTGTCTAAGTCTTCGGCCTTGTCAAAAATGGGTCGTCTCTGGGCTTTGACACTCACTCCCGTCATCGTTATGACTTTCGAGTTCTGTCAAAGAGGGGCAATTGTAGACACCCCAATTTTGACCGTCCTCAAGACTTGGACGTCACCGTTTGAATACTCGGTGATCATCCATCTTCGTATTCGTCTTGAGTTCCTCAAGACCTCTCGACTTGCCTGTTTTGTTCTTGGTTTTGCACCAAACACTTTTGTTTTGCTTTTGATGAGCAGGGAATGGCTTATTGGCCATCCCCACATCTCACCGGCCATGGCTTGAGGCCACCGGCCATTGTTTTGTTGCCATCGGCCAAATGTTTGGTCGGTCGGCACTCTGTTTGGTCGGTCGACCATTTATTTGGTCAATTTGGCATTTTTGGCTGGCCGACCACTGTGCATCTCCTTTTGGCAAATATTTTGTGCCAGCTGTGCTAGCTGGCACCCACTATGCACCCCTCCAAACACGTGTATGGAGGGATTTCACTCTTGCTTAGCTTGTTTTGTAAGCCTTGCAAGAGTGATCCTCTATAAAGGGAGGCCTTCTCCTCCCTCCTCAAGGGTTAGAGGGTTGAGTTCCAGAGCTCTGGATTAGGGTTAGCATAGTTGTATCTATTCTATCTATATATCTCTCTCTCTTCCATATTGTGTGTGTATTAAGGTGTTTTGTTCATAGTTTTGCACACAAACACCTAGGGTTACACTTTCCTTTGGCTACTGAGGTACTAAGGAGTGATTTTCAGAGTTTTTGAGTGGATTCAAGCTTGAGGAAGCAGCTGGAGCTCAGTTCTTGAAAGGGGTCTTCAAGGGTAAGAACTTTGCTCTTTATTCCCCATTTTTGCATAGGCTTTTAGCCATCCTTGCATCTAATTTTAAGCTTAACTTATAACATATAAAAGTTCTGATTTTAAGTGCTTAAAATAGTTGTTTAAGGTTGTTTTGGTGTTTGGGGTTGTTTGACCCCTCTTAGGCCTTGTTTGGCCCCCATTTTGTGCTATTTTGGTGAGCTCCGGGACCACCTTGTTTGGGCCTCCTCACCACTGAAATCCAAATGGATTTCAGTGGTGGGGATGGTGCTTTAAGGTCCTAAGAAGGAGAGGGCCCCCCTCTCCTTGTTGCCTTCAAAAGTTATCATTTTAGCCTCATGTGTGAGCACCATTGTTGAGTTCATGTTGGCCATGTCTTAGCTAGTATTTGTGCTTATTTTACCATGATATAGCACTGTTTTAAGTTGGTTTAGACACACCATGCTTGCTTTGCATACTTGTCTTGTAATGCCATGAATTGCCTTAACATACTGTGCTTTGAGCCTTGTTTTCTAGCATGTTTTTGGGCTAGCTTTCTGAAGCTTTTATGCATGTCTTGGTATGCTTAAGGTCTGTTTGGAGTTGTTTTGGCCATCCATGACATGCTTTGCATAGCCACCTTACATTTTGGCTTGTTAGCCTTGGGTGTGTGAGTGTTGAGCATGTATTACTTGGCTTGTTTTAGTGGTTTGGCACCACTTATAATATCATTTCATTCCTTGTGGTATGCTTGTATGCTTGCATTTGATGCTCCTTTAATGCTTCAAGAGGTTGGTATCTTATGTTCCATGTTTGAACCTTTTTACATGCCTTTAGACTTAGGCCATTTAGATGCCATCTAGGTGTGCCTTTGACCTTGTTTTGGTCTACTTTGGGGTGGTTTTGAGTCCCCATGGCCCTTTGGGACTTGCTTCATATAGCCATGGTTTAAGCCCCTTGGCTTGCCTTGAGTTTTGGACATAGTTGCATGCCTTGTTTGTCTTGTTTAGTTGGTTTGGCACCATCCTTCACATGATTTTCAGAGTTGAGTATGCTTGCCATATGCCCATGTTTGTCCCTTTTAAGTGTGCTTAAAAGTTGCTTCTTTATGCTTAAGTCTTGAACCATGTATCTATGCATGCTTGTATGTACATTCGCCATCATGTGCTTAGCATATTACCACTGTTTTGGGCTTAAAAGTTACTCCCTCATGCTGAAGTTTTGGACCATTATGTGCACGAATGCTTGTGTGTACATTTGCCTTGTATATTGTCGCATACTTGGCCCATAGGCATGTGGTCACATACTTGGCCCATGGCATGTTGTTGCATGCTTAAAGTTGTGTTGCATTTGGCATGCATTCCCCTTGTAGTTACTTAACATGTTATCACATGTTTGCTTGATATGTTGTCACATATCATTTGCATGCTTGTTAGCTTGCATACTTGTTACATGCTTGTACCTTCATATTACTTACCCTCATGCTCATATTGCATACTTAGCTCACATGTTTAGGTTGCATTGGCATGCATGCCTTGCCTCTTGAATCACCATGATTGAGGTTGGTTTCCTTATGTGTTTGTGTGCATTACATTTGACATTAAAATGCATAACTTGGCCTCTTTGGCCATCACGCATTGAAATGCGCGATTGGTGGCCCGAGGGTCGAGGACCATCCTCCTTTGAATCATGAACATGATAAAGAGGGTGTCTGTGCAAACATTTGCTTGAAATGCATTGCCATGCCATGTTTGCCCTATGCTGCTGTCAAAACAGGATTCTGCAGGCATACATGGTCGGCCGACCATCTTTATTGCCGACCGACCAAACATTTGAGGCCGAGATCTTAATATATGGTCGATGACCCTTTTACAATGGTCGGTGATGCTCCACAGTGTTAAGAGAGTGTTCCTTGGGACTTGTGCAATTTTCAGAAAAGCAGAGCAGGGTAAACAGAGGCAGCTTGTGCATGGTGACGGATTTCCGGGCAAACCCGAGCACGCATGTATTGGACCCTCTTCCCGAGGCTGTTTTATTGCTTTCTTAGCTTAGTTAATTTGCTTAACTAGTTAAGTGGTCTATAATAATTAAGTAGCTTGTAGGTTAATTAATTTGTATTATTCTTTTGGTCCCTCCGAGCGAGGGCGAATGTGTAATAAGTGTGGGTGTGTGTGTGGATGTCTTCCAACCCCCATTTCTTTCTCCTTTTTACTTACCTGCTTTTGATGGTTAGTACTAGGGAATATTTAATTTAGCATACCTTATGCTATGCATGCGTGCATTCATTCATCAGTATTGCATGCACCGAGCTCGGCGCATCATGCTAACTGCATAGTATTTCAAATCTAACTTGAATACATGTTACTTGTTGCATTTCACATGCCATCCTAGGATTAGTCGAGCATATTCTAGATTGCATTTTGCCTGTGACGTATTAGCCATTTAACATGGACTTGGATCATACGTTTGATTGCTAACATGTTCTTTGTTTTGGCTCGGAGTACGTTGTAAGTATTTATGCTTTAGCATCTCGCATGAGTGTGAATGTTAACAGGACAGCATGCTTACCATGTGGCTATGTGCTTATGTGATATTACTGCCTGAATGCCTGTGGGTGAAGGTTGGATCGCTTGAGTTTGAATAACTCGTTGAAATCCGTATTTTAGCCTACTTGCAAGTAGCAAATTTCAAATCATTTTCCGAACAAATGGATATGCAATGCTTTGTTCCAAATTAGGCGATCTAGTCTATACTTTTGTGTTGTGCGCATCACATAGTAAGATTAGCTAATTAATCGGAATAAGAACGCATAATGTTTTCAAAAATAGATATCGTGGTTAGTAGAGGCCGATCTTTGATCGAGCGAGAGGGGGTGCTCATAGCTGACCTTCTCCATCGTACCCAAGTTCCCAAGCCGAGGCAACTTTGGTGATGACGGACATGTGGCCTTAGGCAAACGAGCCAAGGTTTCCTAAATTCTCCCATAAAAAAATATTTAGGTGGCGACTCTGTATCTGGCGAAGCAGTCCATGTTTGGCACTTCTTTACAAAAAATCTGTTTTCAAAAACAATTTGCCGGATTTGGACTCTTTGGTTTAGATTTAGAACCATGACAATTTGAGTCCTGAACTATAGTGAGCCCCAAAACGAATGAAACAAGATTCCCTCACGGGGCGTTCAGGGGACGTCTACAGTGGAGGATAGTCTTGATTGTTGTAGACATTATATGTTGATTAGGGAAAACTGAAACTAATCACTTGGAATATATCATTGAATATGACGGTTGGAATAATACATCGAAATTGTGTATTGATCGATCATTGTATATGATGAACTGTTTCAATACATTGCATATGTATATTGTTTGGGAGCAGATAGGGGATGTACTCCATGGTTTGAGAGAAGATAGGGAATGTACTCTCAAACCTGTTTGGGAGGACATAGGGGATGGACTCCATTGATAATTGAAGTATTGAAAATGTTTTGATATGAGTGTAGTCTCATTTACTTGTTTGGCTAGATAATGAGCCATGTTTATACATTTGAATTGGAAGTAAAAGATGGTGCATTGAATATGAACATATTTGTCATGGAACTGGAAAGTGTTGTAAGTTGGGTTACAAGTGTTAATCATCTATCGAATGCTAACGTTTTAGTTATTTCTTATATTTGGTTAGTATATCTCTACTGGGCTTTGGCTCACCCTATATGGGACATCATTTTCAGGTTCACGTGATATGCCACCTCCAAGGACGTTGCTTGGGAGGCTTGAGGCTGATAGCTCTTTTCGTTGTTCTCTTTTGGTATTACATGTAAATTCAAGCTGAGGGCTTAATGTGTATTTGAGTTAGTACTCTCTTTTAGTAACCAAGTGTTGGCTTGGAAAGTTGTAAGCCCGTAGGACATTTACTTTTGTTGGCAACATGTAGTACTTTTGTAATGAATACTCTGATAAATGGAAATATGCATTATTCTCGTATGTCTATGGATATCTTGAATATTGGGTTTATGTATTATTTTGAGGACGTTACAACTGTATGATTTCTTTATTTGTCAATCCTTCATTCACAATTTGATTTATAATTTTAATTTTAAACTACTTGAAACAGACATAGAATAATATAATTGGAACAATTCTATAAATATTAACATTTTTACTAGTTTTTTTTTTAAAAAATACAATATACTTTTAGTTTTATCTTGACAATTAGGAAAAAAATCCAGCTTATTGACTAATTGGCTTATTTAAATCACATCAGTTCTTTAATTTTTTACACATTTTTTTTTATAAAAAATATTTAAAAAAATTAAAATGTTTTTCTTACTTTCCAAAATAGGCCTTAATAAAAAATTTATTAAGAATTTTATTACGCAATCAATTTAGAGAAATTCTAATATACATCTCTTGAAAAAAGGTATATCATATGTACCTAATTATGATCAATTTTCTTCTTTAATTATGACATTTTAAATATAACTTATAAAAAAATTTATTATACATTATGCTCTATTTAATTATGATATTTTTTTTATAATAAAAACTAAAAAAAAATATAAAATTATCACTTTTTCTTTTTTAATTATGGAGTATTTATAGCGATCCTGGTTTTCCCCATCATTTATTTTGTTCCGGACTTGGGTTCCGTTATGGTTGTTGTTGTTTATATCTTGTTTACGTCCTTTAAACACTTTGTATTTGAGTTTTGGGACGTGTTGGGTGAGTTTGGTACAGGTTGGTTGTAGTTGGAGCAAATGGTTGCTGCCCAGAATTTGGCATCTTCGCTCGGGCGAGGTTTTTTGTGCCCAAGCAAGTGTTGGGTTTTTGCTTCTTCGCTCGAGCGAAGGTTCTTGCACTCGAGCGAGCTTTCTTTGATGTGTCTCTTGGCTCGAGCGAGCACTCTTGCGCTCGAGCGTGCATCTGTGTCTAGTTTGGACTTGAAGGTTGGTATTCTTCGCTCGAGCGAGCAAGCTCAATGTTTTGGGTTTCTTCGCTCGAGCGAGAACTCTTGTGCTCGAGCGTGCTTCTGCATTGCAGACCGGAAGCTTCGCATTGTTTGCTCGAGCGACACTTCTAACGCTCGAGCGAGGTTCTTTGTGTCTGGCCGCTCGAGTGACCACTTCTTCGCTCGAGCGAGCCCCATATATATCAGTTCGCAGCAGCGGGTTTGAACATCACTTTTTCAATCTCTTTTCATCTCAAACCTAAGATCTGTCAGCCTCTCTCTCTACATACACTCTCTCTCTACAAATACACCTTGTTCTAGTGGTTCTCTACTCTAGTCCCTTATATAAAAGTTAGAGCTTGGCTTGGGCTTCATTTTGATCCGAAAATCCTTGGATTTGGAGCATCTTGAGTTCTTTTCTTCATCTCCTTTGGGCTTCCCCTTTTAAGGTAGGGATAAACTACTCGTCTTTATGAGTTTTGATATAAATTTTAGTCATTTTGATTAAATGGTGAAGTTATGGGAATTTTGGGAAGTTAGGGTTTGATTTTGAAATATGTAAAGAGGGGTTTTCTATTGTTGAGTACCATGTGTATGTGAGACCTTGGAAAATGGGGTTGTTGATGTAAAATCGATGAAATTGAACCTTGGGGTTGATATTTGAGAAAATGGGGAGAAAGCCCTAATTGAAATTAAATAATTAATTTGTATAATTAATTTAGGGAATTATGGAAATATGAAATTGAGTTGAAAATCATGAAATTATGAGGTTGAATGGTGTAGTTGGATTGATTAATCACTCAACTATGAAAATGTATTAATTTATCAGTTTGATAACTTCAATTATCTGTTTAGAAATAACTGTTTCGGGCTATCGGTGGAGGATAGTCATGATTGTTGTAGAATTGCATGATGATTAGGTAAATTGAAACTAATCAATTGGAATATGTCATTGAATATGACGGTTGGATTAACATATTTTATATGTGCTTTAAATTGATCATTGTATATGATAAGCGCTTAAATACATTGCCTATGTATCTTGTTTGGGAGGAGATAGGGGATGTACTCTCAAATCGATTTGGGAGGAGATAGGGGATGGACTCCATTGATAACTAAGTTGGCCGGAGTGTTCAAGGTGAAAGTCCTAAAATCTTACTTACGTTTGCATAACGTAGATGAATTGAAGTATTGATGTGCAAATAATATAAGTTGTAGTCTCAATCTGAATTGAAGTATTGAAGTATTAATAAATGAGTTGTAGTCTCATTTTAAATTGATTATGATTGAAGTGTTGATAGCATGAGTAGTAATCTCATTTTTGAACTGTTCGGATAACAATGAACCGTGTCTATGAATTGATTTGGATAAGGAAACGGAAAGGGATTAAAATATGGTTGTGAATATGGATTGGTTATGGAAGAGATGTATGTTGGTTTATATGAGTTAAACATTGATCAAATGCTAATATTTTAGTTATTTCTCATATTATGTTTAGCATATCTCTGTTGGGCTTTGGCTCACCCTATATGGGACATCATTTTCAGGTACAGGTGATATGTCGCTTCCAAGGATGTAGCTTGGGAGGTCTAAAAGCCGAAGGCTTATTTTTGTAGTTATCTTTTGTATTACATGTAACTCAAGCCAAGGGCTTAATGTGTTAAGAGTTAGAACTCCCTTTTGTTGTAACCAAGTGTTGACTTGGAAAGGTGTAAACCCGTAGGGCATTTACTTTTGTTGTCAACATGTAATACTTTTGTAATGAACACTATGATAAATGAATATATGTTTCTATCTCCTATGTCTATGGATATCATGAATGACTGGTTTATGTACTTAAATTTGAGGGCGTGACAACTTGGTATCAGAACGTACCGAGTTTGAATACTTTGGGTACGTGGGGAGTGGTTAGTACCACATTGGGTTTGTCTCCCTTGTTAGAGACTTATGTATGATGTTATGTGCTTATGTGATAACATGTTTATGTTACTATATGGGTATAGGATTTCTAGGATGTTGATTGGATCATTGGGTTTCCCGGAGTCCTGTTGGAAAGGCACTTGATCACCGCCATTTCTGACTGGAACTCTAGTAACGTCACGGGACAGTCATTATCCGAAAATGAAATTCGTAAATGCTTATGTGATTATATGCTTATGTGGAGTGAATTACTGTTGTCCATCATATTAGGACGCGAATGAAATAGCTTTGGCACATTTGTTAATGTGCTCATACTTTTGTTACCTTTATTGGGATGTCAGGACAAGGACGTGGTGGTAGGCGTGGTAGGCCTAGAAGGCAGGAGATGCCTATACCGGATGAAATTTCGGCACAGGATGAGGGAGTTGGTCAGGCCAACGTGGCCGAGCTAGTAGGACAGCAGGCCATGGGCGCCTTAGCCCGCGAGATAGCAGGAGCATTGAGGGAATCTATGGACATTCTCAGGGCTGAAAATCGAGTCCAGGCCTATGTGGCTGAAGTAGGGTCGTCCTTTCTGAAGAGGCAGTTTTTTCGCTCAAACCCAGACGAGTTTTTGGGTGATCCAAAAGAGCCACTAAAGGCTGACGAGTGGCTAGAGCAGATGACGAAGACGTTTGAGATGCTTGGCATCGAAGAAGGTGGTTTACGAGTGACCTTGGCGTCCTTCCAGTTGAAGGGACGCGGGTCAGTGGTGGAAGTTTGTGCGAGGGTGTATTAGAGGGACTTGGGAGGCTTTTGTCGATGCCCTTCAGGAGAAGTTTTTGCCTCCCACTGTCAGGGCGAAGTTGAGAGACCAGTTCTATCAACTCAAGCAGCTGAATACGCCAGTGGCGGAGTTTGAGGCCACCTTTACCAGCTTATCTAGGTTCACACTCGACTTGGTGGCGACTGAGGAGCGTATGTTCTTGGAGTTTGAGAAGAAATTGAGGACCAGACTCATGTTTCGAGTGGCCGGGTCCATGATCAGGGAGTATGGGTGCCTTGTACAAGCTGCAGCCTATCTTGAGACTATTATGCATGCTGAGGATGAGAGGATGAGGGGCTCTAGGAGGAGTCAGGAGGGTTAGGGTGACAGTGAGAGGTAGAGGGGTTCTAACCCTCAGCAGTCCCAGGGAGCACATTCTAGTTCTACCTTTCCAGTACAGAGTTCAGGTTTTGGAAGAGGATGTCAGGGAGACATCACTTGTTACAAATGTGGTCAGCTGGGCCACAAGTCTCCAGCTTGCCCACAGAGGGAAAGAGGGCAGATAGTAGCTTCTTCTTCGGCTCGTCCTCAGAGCCAGAGTCAGGGCAGAGGCCAGCCGCTCACTTGTTATCAGTGTGGGCAGGGCGGGCACCTGAAGAGGTTTTGCTCGCAGTTGAGTGTCACATCTGGTGCATCTGGTTCGAGCCAGACACAGAGTCATCAGCCAGCTCAGTCAATTTAGGCCTCGAGGGCCAATCAAGGAGCCTCTTCTACTCATTCTGTTCAGCAGTCTTATGCTCCGAGGGGTGAGCAGGTAGACCAGAAGCTTTCAGGGTGCGTGTATGCTGTTACAGCACCGGATCTTGTACCGGCTCCATCTGTCGTGAGAGGTACTTTTTGTTTTGCAACTCGGTTGCTAATGTGTTGATTGATACGGGTGCATCCCATTCACTTATATTTTCTACTTTTGCATCTGTTTTGGGTTTGGAGTTGGCACAGTCAGCATCTCCTATTTGTGTTGTGTCACCTATTGGGGATGAGTTGGTTTTCAAACAGGGGTGTCGGGGCTATGATATATCATCGATCGCCGACTTCTATTTTCTTTTGTATTGATGGATATGTCGGGTTTTGATGTGATTTTCGGTATGGACTGGTTATCGTCATACCGGGCTGTTATTGATTGCTACCGCCAGAGGGTTACTGTATGTACCTTGAGCGAGGATTGTTTTCATTTCTTGGGAGATTGGGTTGGTAGAGTCTTGCCACCTTTGTATGATCTGCGATGACAAAGTGAGCTTAGTTGTCTTCTCGCTAGCTATATGAGTAGTGAGTGTGATGAGACCGAAACTGAGTTGCCCAGAGTGGTTTGTGAGTACTCGGACGTCTTTCACGAGGATCTTGTTAGTTTGCCACCCCATCGAGAGATCGAGTTCTCCATTGATTTAATGCCTGGCACGACACTGATTTCCATGTCACCGTATCGTTTTGCCCCAGTTGAGTTGAGTGAGTTGAAGATTCAACTCCAAGAGTTGCTAGATAAGGGTTTTATTCGCCCTAGTACTTCGCTGTGGGGAGCACCGACCCTCTTTGCTAAAAAGAAAGACGGGGCTTTGAGACTTTGCATTAATTACCGGAAGTTGAATCGGGCTACGATTAAGAACAAGTACCCTATGCCTCGTATAGATGATTTGTTTAACCAGTTGAAAGAATCCCGTTGTTTCTCTAAGATAGACTTGAGATCGGGTTACCATCAGTTGAGAGTCAGAGGGGAGGATATCCCGAAGACGGCATTCCGTATGCGGTATGGCCACTATGAGTTTCTGATGATGCCTTTTGGGCTCACCAATGCACCAGTTGTGTTTATGGACTTGATGAACCAGATCTTCCGGGAGTTCTTAGATCGTTTTGTAGTCGTTTTCGTGGACAACATTCTGATTTATTCACCTTCTGAGGAGGAGCACGAGGAACACTTAAGAATGGTGCTCGAGTTTCGTAGATCCCATAAGTTGTATGCTAAGTTTGTGCAGTGTGAGTTTTGGCTAAGAGAGGTTAAGTTCTTAGGCCATGTGGTATCCGGAGAAGGGGTGACAATAGATTCATCCAAGATAGAGGCAGTGCAGGACTGGGCACAACCTAAGAGTGTTTTGAGATCTGCAGTTTTCTGGGATTGGCTGGTTATTACCATCGGTTTGTGAGGGATTTCTCCAAGCTAGCTTCGCCGTTGACTAGATTGATGCGAAAAGGGGTCAAGTTTGTGTGGAGTGAGACTTGTGAAAAGTCGTTCCAAGAGCTTAAAGTTAGACTTACCACCGCTCCAGTTTTGATTACTCCGGAGAGGGGTTTGGGTTATACAGTGTACTGTGATGCCTCATGAGAAGGTTTGGGTTGTGTGTTGATGCAAGAGGGGAAAGTAGTAGCCTATGGCTCACGGTAGTTGAAAATACATGAGAAAAACTACCCTACACACGACCTAGAGTTGGCGGCTATGATATTTTCCATGAAGCTTTGGAGGCACTATCTTTATGTTGAGAGATTCAAGTTGTTCTCGGATCATAAGAGTCTGAAATATCTGTTTACACAGAAGGACTTGAATTTGAGGCAGAGGAGGTGGATGGAGTATATAGAAGTGTCACGACCCGAACCCGCCCCCATGGGTTAAGGACGTAACCGGCCAGTAATCCTAAGATCACCTACGGCCTCAAACCAAAACAGACTTAACACATCAGAGTAAAGGGGACCAAAGGGAAGCCAAATTTAAAACTTTGTCCATAGAGCTGTGCTTACATGGCACATCAAAACAAACCATACATATGTACGTTAATAACTCACAACAAAAAGTGTAATGACATAAGATTCTATACAGACAGGATCATCCAAACTAAGTCAACCCATGAAAACTATACACAGACGTATTCAAAACTTCACCGACCTGACAAAATGTAAATATATAACAAAAGGGCCAAGACGGGTCTCGTGCGTGAGACACAAGGGCTGACTCTCTCAAAACCTTAGTTGCTCCATACAGACTTCACTGAGGCTGGGTCTGGACTTCTCTTGGCTCACCTACAAACACATGAATGAGCGTGAGCGAAAGCCCAGTGAATAATATCAAATCAGATACAGGAGTTACATAACAATGTAGAATAACATGTTCCAACGGCCTTAGGCCCAATTCCTATTTCTATTTAACAGATATATAACCATACGAAATTCAAATCAAGTGACTGTAGTTCCAAACATTCTGACCTTTGGCCCATTCAGATTTCCATTCATGTCAAAACGGCCTTCGGCCCGTTCATTTACGTCAAAACAGCCTTCGGCCCATTCATTTCTATCAAAATGGCCTTCGGCCCATTCGTTTACGTCAAAACGGCCTTCGGCCCACTCATTCATGTCAAACGACCTTAGGTCCATTCATATATGTCGAAACGACCTTCGGTCCACTCATTTCTATCAAAACGACCTTCGGTCCATTCATATATGTCAAAACGACCTTTGGTCCACTCATTTCTATCAAAACGACCTTCGGTCCATTCATATATGTCAAAACGGCCTTTAGCCTACTCGTTCATGTCAAACGACCTTCGGCTCCTTTGGCCTACTCGTTCATGTCAAACGACATTCGGCCTACTCATTCATGTCAAAACGGCCTTTGGCCTACTCATTCATGTCAAAACGGCCTTTGGCCTACTCATTCATGTCAAAACGACCTTTGGTCCATTCAAGTTTATCAAAACGACCTTTGGTCCATTCACGTTCGTCAAAACGACCTTGGGTCCATTTATGCTTATCGAAACGACCTTGGGTCCATTCATGCATTCATATCAGACTTACGTCCACAATCCCACAACCCCAATCAGCAATTCATAAAGCTTAAAAGGGAGTAAACAATTAGACATTCACAAGCATTCAGATATCGATATTACTTACCGTGAACGGTTTGTGGATTTGCCCTGGAACTTGACCCTACACATTTCATGAGCACAAAAGGGTCACTAACAGCTCAATCCGTTCTTTAATTCACATATTCCTCTTTAGGCTTTATTATTATCTCATTAACTCATTTACAATGCTTAACATATGCCTAAGAGTGCTTGCAAGTGAAAGAGAACGGAAAACAGAACACAAAGTGCAAAAACAGAATTTCAGAAAATAGGGTCCCCGCTCGAGCGTGGACTTCCCCGCTCGAGCGGACCCTTAGGTCTGCAAAAGTACTGGTTGCCTTCAATTCCAGCTCGAGCGTGAGCTCGGCCGCTCGAGCGTACTGCCTGTCTACATAGCTCCCCGCTCGAGCGTCAACTTCCCCGCTCGAGCGGGAACCATGTCTGCAGAAAATGCTGGGAGCTCGATTTCTCCGCTCGAGCGTCACTTCACCCGCTCGAGCGGACGTCGAAAATCTGGGAATCCCAGGTTGAGTTCTTGAGCTCCATTCCGACTTTTAACCAACAAATCATGCATGTTGTAGCTCAAATATCACATATAAGTATACTAACAAGGTATAAACACCAAAACACCTTATTATGGAGCTCAATTTCAAGGATTAAACACTTGCATGTCTCAAATTGACACCAAACTCAATTCTATCATACATATTCATGCATTCAAAGCTCCCATCTTCAATTATTCAGACATGCATGCCCATTTGACTTCATATTCACTTCAAATAATGTAATTAGTGCTCATTCCCATAAAATTTAACAAAGGCATGCTTGCATGTGGGATTACACTACCAATCTTTCACAATTTCACAAATTACATGCTAGATTTTGTGATTCCATAGGAGTTCCTTACATGCATGTACATATCAAGCCTCAATTTCAATAAAACGAACTCAAATCATGCTCTTGATCACAAACAACCCTTGAACACACAAGATTACACATTAAACTCGTGAATTCAAGAATCAATGCTTACCTAGGGGCTCAATTCTTCCAATTTATGGTCAATTCTTGAGTTAAATCTTCAAATTCCCAAGCTAGAGCCAAAAATTGCTCAAGTCTCTTCCCTTCTCTCTCTATAGCCGGCCTCTCTCTCTCTCTCTCAATTGTCTAACTCAGATTTTGAGTTCTAAGAGAGCTAAAGGAGAGTGCAATTCAAATATACAACAAGCCCCACTAACAAATATTTTAATATAAAATAATGGGGTACTTAATTTATCAATTTAATCAGTTTAAATTGACCAGAACCAATTTTCAATTAAATTTCACCGTAGGCTCTAAAAATTATGCCAAACACGATGGCGTAATCAATTTCGGGTTCTGTGGCCGATAAGGCCTTCAATTATATTTCCAAAGCCGATAAATCAAACAGATATTCCTACGGTGAACAGATAACAATTCAAAACGACATAACGGCACACAAAACCATAACAAACGCATAATCGTATACACATTAAGGACCAATTAGCATATTATGGAACAGGGGTATTACAGTCTTCCCCCCTTTAGGAAGTTTGGTCCTCCAAACTTAATTTACCTGTAGCCGAAAATAATTCGGAATACTTCCTTATCCAACGGTTCCATTTCTTTTTTTCTTTTTTTTTTTGATAGCCACTTACTTAGCCCCAAAGTCAAACAAAACTCAGTTCTTACTCAGTCAGAGACTTACCTTTTCTTCCATACAAGGCCTGTATGGTGCCATACCGAAACTAGAGTGTAAGCCCTCGTCGTGAGTAAGGTCTGCCAACGATGAATAGATCTTTCCAACTCCCCTGAAAAATCTAATGCATATTTTTGGAGCATTCCTCCCAAAAATCTAACAAGTTATTTCTGATCATACATTAATTTGCGGATGGAAAACAACGCCGAATCATAATTCAGTTTCGTATCAAATTCATAATTTGTCCAGATCATATACAGAAATCATAAGTCATGATTAAGTTTACGTGATACCTCCATTAGCATTAACAGATCAGAACGGAACAGAATAGAACAGAACATATACACGTGAGGTTACAAATAACCAGTTCCATAAAGAAACCTCCGGATCCAGGTAACAGAACAGAACAGAAGTTGAGCCCCCATTGCCTCTTGAAGGCTTTTCAGAATTCAAACACATTTTAGAATTTCTGTCTAAACAATAGATACTGGGACCCCATGTAAACGAGCGATCTTATCGATGTAAATAGTGGCTAGTCTACAAGCATCATACAAAATTTCATAGGGAGAAATGGGCAACTTCAATAATTTTACCTGCAATAGCCCAAATGGGACTTATACCTTGGGTGCTCAAGGTAGTCCCACAACTGAATTCGTAGCCACATATTCCCATTTCCATCCCAAAATGGAGAGAGGTTGAAGTAGTTCCGCCACTATCTGAAATTCAACTTCGACCTGTTGGCACCGAAAAATATTTAGACACATTCACCAACTGCCCTCTTCAAGGTAGGTCACCAACATATTTATTTCAATGTCAGCTAACTTTATCACAGAGGTTCGGTCTATTCCGTGTCACAAAAGTTCAATTCATTCTTCAATAATTCTCCAATTCACGATCTGATTCGGTATTTAGTCCAATGACTCATCACAATTATCCAAGGTCAATTAAAAGTCTTCAGGAATATAAAGTGGATTCAGATACTGATTCCCGAAACAACAAGGGTAACATCGAAGTAATTACCCACACAATACACATAGTCCAGACATCCCCATAATACTGATTGTAAATTACAATAACATCGAAGCAGGCAATTTCTGACATAATACACGTGTTCTCAATTCATCCAACAGTTTACAGTTCACAGTTCGGTTCAATATTCAATTCCCTGTTCTATCGAGTCTTTCCACATTATCTGATAGTCATCAAAAGCATAAGGCAATTCATATATAAACCTCTATAATGGAAAAGGTAGTATCAAAGGAGTCAATCACATGTTAAGCACAATTTACACATTCTCAGGACCCCAATTACAGAATATAATGGCGCTGGGCAGGTGTTCACACGGTGTACTGAATTCGCACACTTATGGATAATCAGGATTTTTCAAAGCTTCTTGGATGTCTATAACATTTACATAATGCCAAAGGATGACATTCCAAACAAAACAAAGGAATAATCGTCTCGATCATGTGGGTCTAACCAATCTAGATACACATGCAGCAGATATGAAATATATGCCGATCTGAATCAAATAATATCCCAAGCGAAGATGTACAAGCGTACTAATTCAGAATCAATCAACACATAAGCATTCATTTGTAAATAGTATAGATACCTGGGATAATGGTTACAACATTCTGAGTGCTTTCTGGGATGAGTGTGATTACTCCATCCTGAGTAGCAATTCCTACCACTGGTACGGATTTAGCCAAGGCAGAGGATTCATTCACATTTCGTTCAATCCGGGGACAGGTCCTTGCCGTATGGTCCATTTTACCATATCTATAACGAGCCCCAGAAGTCAGATAACAAACTATTCCGTGTTTCTCACACTGGTGGTGGCAAAGGTTCTTGCCGTAGCGGCAACTGACGCTGTTGTCTCAAGATCTCTGCCAATTCTTGTACTACTCTTTCCGAACTATCAAGTCGGGCTGTGGAAGAACCTTCCAACCCATATGCCCTTAATTTGCCCATACTCTACACAAATTCTTATCAAACTTTACCAAATACTGGGATGCCCAATACTAAATTAAACACAAAATCACATGAGTACATTCGCACATAGGCACATTGTTATGTTCTCCATTCACATATCGTACATAATTAATCACATACGTAACAGATAATTGCATACTTATCAGATATCGCATGCTGAACATTTACTAAGTAATTATATACTCAAATCATGTTCATATTTCACATAGACATCCGCAGGCAGAATTGAATGCACATAAACAACTTTTCATGATTCATATATTCATGGGTGTGCATTTCAACAGAACAACTTGTTGTACACATTAGTGTAACAATTCATATCTCATATTCAAGTCATGTGTGGTACTTCCCTTAGCGTAACATATTATACTAGTCAAGCATATCAAGTTCCATAATGGAATCTCCGGTACTGAGTAACAGATCTCATACATAGGCCACGGTATTGTTTCCCCCGGGCGAGGGCCTCATGACCATAAGCCACAGTATTATGTCCCCTGGGCGAGGGCCTCCGCTAAGGATACCACAACTATGTTCAAGGAAAATTTTGAACAATCATTAATTCATACAAACATAACATTTTAGGGGACTTTGTCATTTCATATCATCATAACATAATTAAGGCTAAACGTAACTTTATAGAGTTCTTACTCACCATCCGATTGAATTTGTATTATACTTGATACAAAAATTCACAAGTATGCATATACCAGAAAGCATACATATTCCAATGGTTTACAATGCAAGCAATGCACAAATTTATAGCACATAATCGTTCACATTAAACATTTAAGCGTATTTTTAATGCTTTCAGATTCATATTATCACATGAATGCATCCTAGATCTTATCTAGACGCTTATTGCTCTTTTGGACAAGTGTGTGAGTTATTAACTCGTGCTCTGATACCACTCTGTCACGACCCGAACCCGCCCCCATGGGTTAAGGACGTAACCGGCCAGTAATCCTAAGATCACCTACGGCCTCAAACCAAAACAGACTTAACACATCAGAGTAAAGGGGACCAAAGGGAAGCCAAATTTAAAACTTTGTCCATAGAGTTGTGCTTACATGGCACATCAAAACAAACCATACATATGTACGTTAATAACTCACAACAAAAAGTGTAATGACATAAGATTCTATACAGACAGGATCATCCAAACTAAGTCAACCCATGAAAACTATACACAGACGTATTCAAAACTTCGCCGACCTGACAAAATGTAAATATATAACAAAAGGGCCAAGACGGGTCTCGTGCGTGAGACACAGGGGCTGACTCTCTCAAAACCTTAGTTGCTCCATACAGACTTCACTGAGGCTGGGTCTAGACTTCTCTTGGCTCACCTACAAACACATGAATGAGCGTGAGCGAAAGCCCAGTGAATAATATCAAATCAGATACAGGAGTTACATAACAATGTAGAATAACATGTTCCAACGGCCTTAGGCCCAATTCCTATTTCTATTTAACAGATATATAACCATACGAAATTCAAATCAAGTGACTGTAGTTCCAAACATTCTGACCTTTGGCCCATTCAGATTTCCATTCATGTCAAAACGGCCTTCGGCCCGTTCATTTACGTCAAAACAGCCTTCGGCCCATTCATTTCTATCAAAATGGCCTTCGGCCCATTCGTTTACGTCAAAACGGCCTTCGGCCCATACATTCATGTCAAAACGGCCTTCGGCCCACTCATTCATGTCAAACGACCTTAGGTCCATTCATATATGTCGAAACGACCTTCGGTCCACTCATTTCTATCAAAACGACCTTCAGTCCATTCATATATGTCAAAACGACCTTTGGTCCACTCATTTCTATCAAAACGACCTTCGGTCCATTCATATATGTCAAAACGGCCTTTAGCCTACTCGTTCATGTCAAACGACCTTCGGCTCCTTTGGCCTACTCGTTCATGTCAAACGACATTCGGCCTACTCATTCATGTCGAAACGGCCTTTGGCCTACTCATTCATGTCAAAACGGCCTTTGGCCTACTCATTCATGTCAAAAATGACCTTTGGTCCATTCAAGTTTATCAAAACGACCTTTGGTCCATTCACGTTCATCAAAACGACCTTGGGTCCATTTATGCTTATCGAAACGACCTTGGGTCCATTCATGCATTCATATCAGACTTACGTCCACAATCCCACAACCCCAATCAGCAATTCATAAAGCTTAAAAGGGAGTAAACAATTAGACATTCACAAGCATTCAGATATCGATATTACTTACCGTGAACGGTTTGTGGATTTGCCCTGGAACTTGACCCTACACATTTCATGAGCACAAAAGGGTCACTAACAGCTCAATCCGTTCTTTAATTCACATATTCCTCTTTAGGCTTTATTATTATCTCATTAACTCATTTACAATGCTTAACATATGCCTAAGAGTGCTTGCAAGTGAAAGAGAACGGAAAACAGAACACAAAGTGCAAAAACAGAATTTCAGAAAATAGGGTCCCCGCTCGAGCGTGGACTTCCCCGCTCGAGCGGACCCTTAGGTCTGCAAAAGTACTGGTTGCCTTCAATTCCAGCTCGAGCGTGAGCTCGGCCACTCGAGCGTACTGCCTGTCTACATAGCTCCCCGCTCGAGCGTCAACTTCCCCGCTCGAGCGGGAACCATGTCTGCAGAAAATGCTGGGAGCTCGATTTCTCCGCTCGAGCGTCACTTCACCCGCTCGAGCGGACGTCGAAAATCTGGGAATCCCAGGTTGAGTTCTTGAGCTCCATTCCGACTTTTAACCAACAAATCATGCATGTTGTAGCTCAAATATCACATATAAGTATACTAACAAGGTATAAACACCAAAACACCTTATTATGGAGCTCAATTTCAAGGATTAAACACTTGCATGTCTCAAATTGACACCAAACTCAATTCTATCATACATATTCATGCATTCAAAGCTCCCATCTTCAATTATTCAGACATGCATGCCCATTTGACTTCATATTCACTTCAAATAATGTAATTAGTGCTCATTCCCATAAAATTTAACAAAGGCATGCTTGCATGTGGGATTACACTACCAATCTTTCACAATTTCACAAATTACATGCTAGATTTTGTGATTCCATAGGAGTTCTTTACATGCATGTACATATCAAGCCTCAATTTCAATAAAACGAACTCAAATCATGCTCTTGATCACAAACTACCCTTGAACACACAAGATTACACATTAAACTCGTGAATTCAAGAATCAATGCTTACCTAGGGGCTCAATTCTTCCAATTTATGGTCAATTCTTGAGTTAAATCTTCAAATTCCCAAGCTAGAGCCAAAAATTGCTCAAGTCTCTTCCCTTCTCTCTCTATAGCCGGCCTCTCTCTCTCTCTCAATTGTCTAACTCAGATTTTGAGTTCTAAGAGAGCTAAAGGAGAGTGCAATTCAAATATACAACAAGCCCCACTAACAAATATTTTAATATAAAATAATGGGGTACTTAATTTATCAATTTAATCAGTTTAAATTGACCAGAACCAATTTTCAATTAAATTTCACCGTAGGCTCTAAAAATTATGCCAAACACGATGGCGTAATCAATTTCGGGTTCTGTGGCCGATAAGGCCTTCAATTATATTTCCAAAGCCGATAAATCAAACAGATATTCCTACGGTGAACAGATAACAATTCAAAACGACATAACGGCACACAAAACCATAACAAACGCATAATCGTATACACATTAAGGACCAATTAGCATATTACGGAATAGGGGTATTACAGTCTTCCCCCGTTTAGGAAGTTTGGTCCTCCAAACTTAATTTACCTGTAGCCGAAAATAATTCGGAATACTTCCTTATCCAACGGTTCCATTTCTTTTTTTCTTTTTTTTTGATAGCCACTTACTTAGCCCCAAAGTCAAACAAAACTCAGTTCTTACTCAGTCAGAGACTTACCTTTTCTTCCATACAAGGCCTGTATGGTGCCATACCGAAACTAGAGTGTAAGCCCTCGTCGTGAGTAAGGTCTGCCAACGATGAATAGATCTTTCCAACTCCCCTGAAAAATCTAATGCATATTTTTGGAGCATTCCTCCCAAAAATCTAACAAGTTATTTCTGATCATACATTAATTTGCGGATGGAAAACAACGCCGAATCATAATTCAGTTTCGTATCAAATTCATAATTTGTCCAGATCATATACAGAAATCATAAGTCATGATTAAGTTTACGTGATACCTCCATTAGCATTAACAGATCAGAACGGAACAGAATAGAACAGAACATATACACGTGAGGTTACAAATAACCAGTTCCATAAAGAAACCTCCGGATCCAGGTAACAGAACAGAACAGAAGTTGAGCCCCCATTGGCTCTTGAAGGCTTTTCAGAATTCAAACACATTTTAGAATTTCTGTCTAAACAATAGATACTGGGACCCCATGTAAACGAGCGATCTTATCGATGTAAACAGTGGCTAGTCTACAAGCATCATACAAAATTTCATAGGGAGAAATGGGCAACTTCAATAATTTTACCTGCAATAGCCCAAATGGGACTTATACCTTGGGTGCTCAAGGTAGTCCCACAACTGAATTCGTAGCCACATATTCCCATTTCCATCCCAAAATGGAGAGAGGTTGAAGTAGTTCCGCCACTATCTGAAATTCAACTTCGACCTGTTGGCACCGAAAAATATTTAGACACATTCACCAACTGCCCTCTTCAAGGTAGGTCACCAACATATTTATTTCAATGTCAGCTAACTTTATCACAGAGGTTCGGTCTATTCCGTGTCACAAAAGTTCAATTCATTCTTCAATAATTCTCCAATTCACGATCTGATTCGGTATTTAGTCCAATGACTCATCACAATTATCCAAGGTCAATTAAAAGTCTTCAGGAATATAAAGTGGATTCAGATACTGATTCCCGAAACAACAAGGGTAACATCGAAGTAATTACCCACACAATACACATAGTCCAGACATCCCCATAATACTGATTGTAAATTACAATAACATCGAAGCAGGCAATTTCTGACATAATACACGTGTTCTCAATTCATCCAACAGTTTACAGTTCACAGTTCGGTTCAATATTCAATTCCCTGTTCTATCGAGTCTTTCCACATTATCTGATAGTCATCAAAAGCATAAGGCAATTCATATATAAACCTCTATAATGGCAAAGGTAGTATCAAAGGAGTCAATCACATGTTAAGCACAATTTACACATCCTCAGGACCCCAATTACAGAATATAATGGCGCTGGGCAGGTGTTCACACGGTGTACTGAATTCGCACACTTATGGATAATCAGGATTTTTCAAAGCTTCTTGGATGTCTATAACATTTACATAATGCCAAAGGATGACATTCCAAACAAAACAAAGGAATAATCGTCTCGATCATGTGGGTCTAACCAATCTAGATACACATGCAGCAGATATGAAATATATGCCGATCTGAATCAAATAATATCCCAAGCGAAGATGTACAAGCGTACTAATTCAGAATCAATCAACACATAAGCATTCATTTGTAAATAGTATAGATACCTGGGATAATGGTTACAACATTCTGAGTGCTTTCTGGGATGAGTGTGATTACTCCATCCTGAGTAGCAATTCCTACCACTGGTACGGATTTAGCCAAGGCAGAGGATTCATTCACATTTCGTTCAATCCGGGGACAGGTCCTTGCCGTATGGTCCATTTTACCATATCTATAACGAGCCCCAGTAGTCAGATAACAAACTCTTCCGTGTTTCTCACACTGGTGGTGGCAAAGGTTCTTGCCGTAGCGGCAACTGACGCTGTTGTCTCAAGATCTCTGCCAATTCTTGTACTACTCTTTCCGGACTATCAAGTCGGGCTGTGGAAGAACCTTCCAACCCATATGCCCTTAATTTGCCCATACTCTACACAAATTCTTATCAAACTTTACCAAATACTGGGATGCCCAATACTAAATTAAACACAAAATCACATGAGTACATTCGCACATAGGCACATTGTTATGTTCTCCTTTCACATATCGTACATAATTAATCACATACGTAACAGATAATTGCATACTTATCAGATATCGCATGCTGAACATTTACTAAGTAATTATATACTCAAATCATGTTCATATTTCACATAGACATCCGCAGGCAGAATTGAATGCACATAAACAACTTTTCATGATTCATATATTCATGGGTGTGCATTTCAACAGAACAACTTGTTGTACACATTAGTGTAACAATTCATATCTCATATTCAAGTCATGTGTGGTACTTCCCTTAGCGTAACATATTATACTAGTCAAGCATATCAAGTTCCATAATGGAATCTCCGGTACTGAGTAACAGATCTCATACATAGGCCACGGTATTGTTTCCCCCGGGCGAGGGCCTCATGACCATAAGCCACAGTATTATGTCCCCTGGGCGAGGGCCTCCGCTAAGGATACCACAACTATGTTCAAGGAAAATTTTGAACAATCATTAATTCATACAAACATAACATTTTAGGGGACTTTGTCATTTCATATCATCATAACATAATTAAGGCTAAACGTAACTTTATAGAGTTCTTACTCACCATCCGATTGAATTTGTATTATACTTGATACAAAAATTCACAAGTATGCATATACCAGAAAGCATACATATTCCAATGGTTTACAATGCAAGCAATGCACAAATTTATAGCACATAATCGTTCACATTAAACATTTAAGCGTATTTTTAATGCTTTCAGATTCATATTATCACATGAATGCATCCTAGATCTTATCTAGACGCTTATTGCTCTTTTGGACAAGTGTGTGAGTTATTAACTCGTGCTCTGATACCACTCTGTCACGACCCGAACCCGCCCCCATGGGTTAAGGACGTAACCGGCCAGTAATCCTAAGATCACCTACGGCCTCAAACCAAAACAGACTTAACACATCAGAGTAAAGGGGACCAAAGGGAAGCCAAATTTAAAACTTTGTCCATAGAGCTGTGCTTACATGGCACATCAAAACAAACCATACATATGTACGTTAATAACTCACAACAAAAAGTGTAATGACATAAGATTCTATACAGACAGGATCATCCAAACTAAGTCAACCTATGAAAACTATACACAGACGTATTCAAAACTTCGCCGACCTGACAAAATGTAAATATATAACAAAAGGGCCAAGACGGGTCTCGTGCGTGAGACACAAGGGCTGACTCTCTCAAAACCTTAGTTGCTCCATACAGACTTCACTGAGGCTGGGTCTGGACTTCTCTTGGCTCACCTACAAACACATGAATGAGCGTGAGCGAAAGCCCAGTGAATAATATCAAATCAGATACAGGAGTTACATAACAATGTAGAATAACATGTTCCAACGGCCTTAGGCCCAATTCCTATTTCTATTTAACAGATATATAACCATACGAAATTCAAATCAAGTGACTGTAGTTCCAAACATTCTGACCTTTGGCCCATTCAGATTTCCATTCATGTCAAAACGGCCTTCGGCCCGTTCATTTACGTCAAAACAGCCTTCGGCCCATTCATTTCTATCAAAATGGCCTTCGGCCCATTCGTTTACGTCAAAACGGCCTTCGGCCCATACATTCATGTCAAAACGGCCTTCGGCCCACTCATTCATGTCAAACGACCTTAGGTCCATTCATATATGTCGAAACGACCTTCGGTCCACTCATTTCTATCAAAACGACCTTCGGTCCATTCATATATGTCAATACGACCTTTGGTCCACTCATTTCTATCAAAACGACCTTCGGTCCATTCATATATGTCAAAACGGCCTTTAGCCTACTCGTTCATGTCAAACGACCTTCGGCTCCTTTGGCCTACTCGTTCATGTCAAACGACATTCGGCCTACTCATTCATGTCAAAACGGCCTTTGGCCTACTCATTCATGTCAAAACGGCCTTTGGCCTACTCATTCATGTCAAAACGACCTTTGGTCCATTCAAGTTTATCAAAACGACCTTTGGTCCATTCACGTTCATCAAAACGACCTTGGGTCCATTTATGCTTATCGAAACGACCTTGGGTCCATTCATGCATTCATATCAGACTTACGTCCACAATCCCACAACCCCAATCAGCAATTCATAAAGCTTAAAAGGGAGTAAACAATTAGACATTCACAAGCATTCAGATATCGATATTACTTACCGTGAACGGTTTGTGGATTTGCCCTGGAACTTGACCCTACACATTTCATGAGCACAAAAGGGTCACTAACAGCTCAATCCGTTCTTTAATTCACATATTCCTCTTTAGGCTTTATTATTATCTCATTAACTCATTTACAATGCTTAACATATGCCTAAGAGTGCTTGCAAGTGAAAGAGAACGGAAAACAGAACACAAAGTGCAAAAACAGAATTTCAGAAAATAGGGTCCCCGCTCGAGCGTGGACTTCCCCGCTCGAGCGGACCCTTAGGTCTGCAAAAGTACTGGTTGCCTTCAATTCCAGCTCGAGCGTGAGCTCGGCCGCTCGAGCGTACTGCCTGTCTACATAGCTCCCCGCTCGAGCGTCAACTTCCCCGCTCGAGCGGGAACCATGTCTGCAGAAAATGCTGGGAGCTCGATTTCTCCGCTCGAGCGTCACTTCACCCGCTCGAGCGGACGTCGAAAATCTGGGAATCCCAGGTTGAGTTCTTGAGCTCCATTCCGACTTTTAACCAACAAATCATGCATGTTGTAGCTCAAATATCACATATAAGTATACTAACAAGGTATAAACACCAAAACACCTTATTATGGAGCTCAATTTCAAGGATTAAACACTTGCATGTCTCAAATTGACACCAAACTCAATTCTATCATACATATTCATGCATTCAAAGCTCCCATCTTCAATTATTCAGACATGCATGCCCATTTGACTTCATATTCACTTCAAATAATGTAATTAGTGCTCATTCCCATAAAATTTAACAAAGGCATGCTTGCATGTGGGATTACACTACCAATCTTTCACAATTTCACAAATTACATGCTAGATTTTGTGATTCCATAGGAGTTCTTTACATGCATGTACATATCAAGCCTCAATTTCAATAAAACGAACTCAAATCATGCTCTTGATCACAAACAACCCTTGAACACACAAGATTACACATTAAACTCGTGAATTCAAGAATCAATGCTTACCTAGGGGCTCAATTCTTCCAATTTATGGTCAATTCTTGAGTTAAATCTTCAAATTCCCAAGCTAGAGCCAAAAATTGCTCAAGTCTCTTCCCTTCTCTCTCTATAGCCGGCCTCTCTCTCACTCTCAATTGTCTAACTCAGATTTTGAGTTCTAAGAGAGCTAAAGGAGAGTGCAATTCAAATATACAACAAGCCCCACTAACAAATATTTTAATATAAAATAATGGGGTACTTAATTTATCAATTTAATCAGTTTAAATTGACCAGAACCAATTTTCAATTAAATTTCACCGTAGGCTCTAAAAATTATGCCAAACACGATGGCGTAATCAATTTCGGGTTCTGTGGCCGATAAGGCCTTCAATTATATTTCCAAAGCCGATAAATCAAACAGATATTCCTACGGTGAACAGATAACAATTCAAAACGACATAACGGCACACAAAACATAACAAACGCATAATCGTATACACATTAAGGACCAATTAGCATATTACGGAACAGGGGTATTACAAGAAGACTATGACTTCGAGTTACATTATCATCCGGAAAAGGCCAATGTTGTGGCCGATGCCCTAAGCAGGAAATCCATTTGTGATGTAGCCTGTATTGCCATCCGGGAATGGGAGCATGTCACGATGGATTTTGTCGTGGGTCTTCCAAGGACTTAACGTGGTAGTGATGCCATTTGGGTGGTTGTGGACCAGTTGACTAAGTCGGCGCACTTTATTCCTATGCGCGTGAGAGATTCGGTAGATCATCTTGCCGACTTGTATATTCGGGACATAGTGAGGTTGCATGGGGTCCCAGTGTCGATTGTCTTAGATAGAGATCCGCGTTTTACTGGTATGTTATGACAGAGTTTGCAGAGTGCGTTGGGCACTAGATTGACCTTTAGCACAGCTTACTATCCTCAGACTGACGGGCAGTCCGAGCGCATTATTCAGATCCTTAAGGATATGCTTCGAGGCTGTGTCCTTGACTTTAGTGGGTCGTAGGAGACGCACTTGCCTTTAGTGGAGTTTGCCTATAACAATAGTTTCCAATCGAGCATTGGCATGGCCCCATTTGAGGCTTTGTATGGCCGACCGTGTAGATCTCCAGTGTGTTTGACCATGGTGGGTGATGCACCTTTGTTGGGCCCGGAGTTGGTGCGAGAAACGACGGAAAAAGTTAGACTTATCCGTAAGAGATTAGTTATAGCCTAGAGTCGCCAAAGGAGTTATGCCGGCCGAAGGAAGAGACCTTTGTCATTTGAGGTGGGTGATCATGTCTTTATGAAAATATCACCTAGGTGGGGCTTGATGAGGTTTGGGAAGAGTGGGAAGTTGTAGACCGCCCGAACTCCGCTCCGCGCATGAGGGCGTGAATTGTAGTTCTTAGCTACAACAGTTCGGACTCCTATCATGATTCTGAATCTAATCTCACAAAGTGCAATGTAAGACTGATAAATCACCAAAGAATCCAAATCCAGCAAATCATTTTGGAAAATCGATTTCAATCAAAAAAAGCACCAAACATGGATTGCTTTTCTAGATTTCAGAGGTGCCACCTAAATATTTTATTCTGGGAAATTTAGGAAACCCTGACTCGTGCCTAAGGTCACATGTCCGTCATCACCAAAGTTGCCTCGGCTTGGGAAGTTGGGTACGAGAGGGGAAGGTCCTGAAATGAGCAGCCCCGCTCGTCCGATCAAAGGATTGGCCTCTACTAACATGATATGTTGTTTTTGAAAACACATGTGTTCCGGTTTATTAGCTAACATTACTATGTGATGCGCAGAGTATACAAGTATAGACTCAATTGCAAGAATTGGAACAAAACATCTCATGTTTGTTTTTCGAAAATGGTTTGAAGTTGCTACCCTCAAGTAGGCTAAGTCGTAGATTTGCCACCCTCAAGTGGGCTTAGAGAAACATGATGATTTTCCACTTCAAGTGGGTTTAAAACGCGCATTTGATGAATTGTTCCAATTCAAGTAATGAAGCCTTCATCCACAGGCATTCATGCAGTTAAACACATAAGCACAAAGCCTCATGGCAAGCATGCTATCATGGCAGTCACTTACACACATGCAACGATGCTAAAGCGTAAACACTCATAGTGTACTCCGAGCTAAAACAGAAGTTATGTTAGAAATCAATGCATGATCCTAGCTATGTTCAAGATGCCTAATGCAACGCATGCAAAATGCAACTAAATAGGCTCGGCTATCTAAGATGGCATATGAATGCTACAATTTGATACATGTACTCAAATAGGAATTGAAATACAATGCAGTTTGAATGATGCGCCGAGCCCGGTGCATGCAATACGAATGAATGATGCATGCATGCAAAGCATAAGTATGCTAATTGAAACATGCCCTAAAACTAACCATCAAAAGCTGATAAGTAAAAGGGAGAAAAATGTGGGGTTGGAAGACATGCATCATACACACGCAAGCTTGTTACAACATTTTCCCTCTCGACGGAGGGTCTGAATAAATCAACTATCTAGCTACGCTAAGCTAATTAATTACAAACCGAATTGAAACTAGCTATACTAAGTTAATTAGAATATTACAAAGATGAAATAAATTAGCTAAATACATTAACTAATTAATTACAGAATCAGCAAATTAACTATCTCAACAAAGCAGTTAAAATGGCCTCGAGGGGAGGAAGATATGCATGCTCGATTGCCTCGCCCAGAAATCCACTATCGTGCCTCATGATGCCTCTGTTTGCCCGCTTTTGGACTTCTGAAAATTGTGCCAACTCCCAAATTGCTTTTGACCCATCTCAGGAACATACTAAGGGATGGTCGGCTGAGAGGGATGGCCATTGGCCAAAGTTGATTGCCATCGGCCACTTTTGATAGCCAATCGGCAACTTTGATGGCCGGTCGGCCACTACTTCCTGCAATTTCTCCTTTTGCTGCAATAGAGCACAAACAGAGGCATGGCAGTGTATTTGCAAGGAAATGTGTGTGCAACTACACTCCTTATCATGTCTCAAGCTCAAAGGAGTGTAGTGCTCGGCTCTCAAGCCACCAATCACGCATCTCAATGCCTGATGGCCAAAGAGTCAAGCTTGCACAATGTTAATAAATGCACAAGTAACACACAAGACTCGAGTGACCTCCACCCTATCATGCACAATCAAGGGGGTCAGTGACTAAGAAATGAGGCACGTTTCATCACTTCAAGTATGAAACGTCTCTCATTTCTTGTGTTTAGATTAATGTCCGATCCAAACACATGCAATGCAACACAAACATGTTATCTTGGCATGGTTTACTTCAATTCAATTTGTTTACTCATTTTAGATTACCAATTAATCCTTTAACTGCTTAAGTCCAAAAGTGAGAAGTCCTCTAAATGAAAGACGGACTAAGCCACAAGCATCTTATGCATGAAAGAAGCATCATGCCGTTGGATAGTAAAAACCCTCAAGAGAAGGCTAAAACCATTAGGCATGAACGCCTCGATTTCGTGCTCAAACCAACAAAGGGCTTAAAACCTCATTCAAAGTGATATAACAAATGAAGAATGGGATGCAATGACATACATTCCAGCACTAAAATAGTATGCTAAATGACATTGAAACATGAAAACGATGCATGCAAGATATGCTTAGAGCTAAGAACGCCAAAGCTAGTGAAGTGCATTACACTAGAAGCATGCCATATAATGCTCAAATGATTAAACCAGCCCAAAACAGAGCTATAGCAGGCCAAAACAGTGGCTAAAATGATATGAAATGATAGCATGAAAGGCGAGAAATGCATGCTCATGCAATGGCTCACAAATAAGACATAAAGATGCAACTCTCAAACACATTGAAGGAGTGATAAACATGAGAGTATGGAAAAGATAAAAGCTCTGAAATACCATGCCAAATGATGTCGAGGCATGCAAACATCACAAATATAGCATGCTAGTGGTCTCAAAACTCAAGACTAGTGAAGCCCTCTATGCCATAGCTATACAAAGCAAGCCCCAAAAGGCCAAGAACACTCAAAACAGTCCAAAAGCATGTCAAAATAGTACCAAAACATGCATGGAGTATAGCCAAGACAAGCTAGAATGATGGGCCAAAACACCAAGTATATTAGGCTAGTGAGCAAGGTTTACACTACAAGTGTAAGAAGCATGCAAGTGGTGACCTTGTCGACCAAACTCAGAGCTAAGGAATGCAAAAAATAACACCAAAAATGGACTGAGACTAAGCCAACACATGCTAGAATAACAAGTTAACTCATTAGGCATGCAAGGCTAGCAAAGAGGATTTACACTACAAGTGTAAGGAGCATGCAACAAGTGATCAAACCAACTAAAAAAAGAGTTATAACATGTTAAAAAATCAAAAAAACCATGCTCAAACTAAGCCTCAAGAAGGGAGAAATGCATGCTCATTTGATAGGCAAACAACACATGCTAACATGACAAGAGGAGAGGGGACCACCCCCTCCTATTTGGGACCTCAAAAAACGTTTTCTACCACTGAAATTCCTCTGGAATTCAGTGGTTTTAAGTCTAAAAAGAATTTTTTTGAAAAGCTTGAAAGATAGTTCAAAAGGCATTACAAGCCAAGGAACAAAAGGGAGGAAACACCCCCTAGCCAAACAAGGCTCAAACCAACATTTTTCGGACTGAAAAACAGAGGAAAAAAAAAGATTTTTGTAGTTCGACACCACCCCAAAAATAGTTTACAAAGGTGGTAAAACAAGCATCCCAAGCAAAGGTTTAAAGGGACAAGTGCTTGCCCTTGAAGTACAGCAGCAAAACATGTGCAAATCTGAGCTAGAACCACCTTTTGGAGCTCAAATAAGGCTCCAAAGAATCTTAGCCCAATGGTGATCAAGTTTGATCAGGGATGCCTAGGAAAATGAGAGGTATATCTTCATGTATATCTCTTGCATGCACACAAGGGCAAGAGGGAGAGAAAAATAGAGAGAAAAGCTAAAACTTAGCTCTGAAATTTGTAGAGAGAGAGAGAGAGATTTTAGTGTGAGAAGCTTCCACAATTGCTCAAAATGTTCTCTTGTGAATATATGAGATATAGCCTCCATATATAGCAAAAAATACAAGCTCTGGTCGAAAATATCTCAATTGGAAATATCTGGAGGCGTGTACAACAGTTGGAGGAGAAATATCTGCCAATTCTGGGCTTTTTGGACATTTTTGGATGACCAGCCACTTTGTTGGCCGACTGGCCACCATTTGTGGCCGATTAGGTTCACTCTTGGCCGACCTATGGCTGATGAGCTCCAATTGTGGCCGATGCACTCCTATAGGGGCCGACGACAAAAACTAACCCCAGTCCCCAACTTGTACTAGGCATAAATCCTTCATCTGGACTCCTTTTCAGGTCATTCTTGTGTCCAAATTGAAGCCCCGGAAGTAAGCTTTCCATTGGTGGCATCCTTGCATCAAAATTCTAACTATGCTAAGAGATATTCGTTGTTTAGTGAAGCCTGCTCAGTTTCGGTACAACTGGATTGATGCCCAACTTCAACCAACCATATCTCCCCCATCCGGACTCGGCTTTAGAAGATTCTTGAGTGTAAAATGAAGCCCCGGAAGTATTCTTTCCAACAGTGATGGCCTCATAGCTTAAATCCAAGTATACAAAAGGATATCCCTAGCGAGGGTTGCTCGACTCTCTCTTAACGATTCAAGCCCATCTTCTTCCCCAACTTGGTTTCTTCCCTCTTCTCCTCTTTTCTTCAACTCCAAACCCCGAAGCAAGGTATTTTGAAAGATTTTTCAAAGAGTTCACCTATCTTTCATTCCTTTCTACTTTGTCCCTGCTAGGTTTATCGAAAAGCACAATATTTAACGAAATGCGAGCCTCAGAACATCATAGGAACCTTTTTCAAAATATTTTGAAAGAGTGGGATTTAAGATCTAAAATCTTTTTGGTCCAACAATGGGGTGTGAGGTTTGGATTTGGAGTTCTCCTTGCCAAAGAAATCGAACCTTTGCCCTGCACATCTTTCACCACCAAGTAAACCATCAGTAGCGCCCAAGTCTTAAGGGAGGTCAAAAATGGGGTGTCTACAGAAGTTGTCCCCTCGGTTTATTGGTCCTTTTGAGATCCTTGAGCAGATTGGGGAGGTTGCATACCGTCTAGCTTTACCGCCGCAGTTGTCCGGAGTGCATGACATATTTCATGTTAGTATGCTTCGAAAATACGAGCCAGATCCATCTCATGTATTGGATTGGACTGACTTAGAGGTAGAGCAGGATGCTTCATATAAGGAGAGACTGGTGAGGCTCTTGGATAGACGGGACCAAGTCTTGCGAGGCAAGACGATTCCCTTGGTTAAGGTATTATGGAAACATCACGAGGTTGAGGAAGCCACTTAGGAATGTGAATTGGAGGTCCGAGAGAAATATCCGAACCTATTTGTGGATGTTTGAGCTCATATTTGTGGATGTTATGGAAGTATTGAAAATGTTGCATATGTTGCAAAGAAATGAGCTTAATTTAACATTGTATATGTTGAATGTGTTGTAGAAACGAAAATATGTTTTTAACATTGCATATGTTATGAAATTGTAAATTATGTATATTGGAATTGGTTAAAATTCAAAAGCATGCATGTTGATAATGCGTATTGAGCTATATTTGTAAAGTTGTTCTCTTGAGAAGAGATGGAATGATCGGTAATGGGTCATGTTGATAAATGTTGTATTGAATCATATTGAGAATTGAAAAGATCCCAATTTTGAAACTTATATTTGTAATTTCAGGGATGAAATTTTTTAAAAGGGGGAGGTTATAGCGATCCTGGTTTTCTCCATCATTTATTTTGTTCTGGACTTGGGTTCCGTCATGGTTGTTGTTGTCTATATCATGTTTCCGTCCTTTAAACCCTTTGTATTTGAGTTTTGGGACGTGTTGGGTGAGTTTGGTACAGGTTGGTTGTGAGTTGGAGCAAATGGTTGCTACCCAGAATTTGGCATCTTTGCTCGAGCGAGGATTTTTGCGCTCGAGCGAGTCTTGGGTTTTTGCTTCTTCACTCGAGCGAAGGTTCTTGCGCTCGAGCGAGCTTTCTTTGATGTGTCTTTTGGTTCGAGCGAGCACTCTTGCGCTCAAGCGTGTGCCTGCGCCTAGTTTGGACCTGAAGATTGGTATTCTTCGCTCGAGCGAGGCTTTTGTCGCTCGAGCGAGCAAGCTCTATGTTTTTTGTTTCTTCGCTC
Source organism: Camellia sinensis (assembly GCF_055761805.1). Classification (NCBI taxonomy): domain Eukaryota; kingdom Viridiplantae; phylum Streptophyta; class Magnoliopsida; order Ericales; family Theaceae; genus Camellia; species Camellia sinensis. The sequence continues at coordinate 37,476,147 of NC_138961.1, read as the reverse complement.
GAGCGAGAAATCTTGTGCTCGAGCATGCTTCTGCGTTGCAGACCTAAAGCTTCGCATTGTTCGCTCGAGCGACACTTCTTGTGCTCGAGCGAGGTTGTTTGGTGTTTGGTCGCTCGAGCGACCACTTCTTTGTTCAAGCGAGCCCCACATATATCAGTTCACAACAGCAGGTTTGAACATGACTTTTTCAATCTCTTTCATCCTAAACCCTAGATCTGGCAGTCTCTCTCTCTACATACACTCTGTCTCTACAAATACACCTTGATCTTGTGGTTCTCTACCCTAGTCCCTTGTATAAAAGTTAGAGCTTGTCTTGGGCTTCATTTTGATCCGAAAATCCTTGGATTTGGAGCATCTTGAGTTCTTCTCTTCATCTCCTTTGGGCTTCCCCTTTTAAGGTAGGGATAAACTGCTCATCTTTATGAGTTTTGACATAAATTTTAGTCATTTTAATTAAATGGTGAAGTTATGGGAATTTTGGGAAGTTAGGGTTTGATTTTGAAATATGTAAAAAGGGGTTTTCTATTGTTGAGTGGCATGTGTATGTGAGACCTTGGAAAATGGGGTTGTTGATGTAAAATGAATGAAATTGAACCTTGGGGTTGATATTTGAGAAAATAGGGAGAAAGCCCTAATTGAAATTAAATAATTAATTTGGGGAATTATGGAAATATGAAATTGAGTTGAAAATCATGAAATTGTGAGGTTGAATGGTATAGTTGGATTGATTAATCACTCACCTTTCAAAATGTATTAATTTATCAGTTTGATAACTTCAATTATCTATTTAGAAATAACTGTTTTGGGCTATCGATGGAGGATAGTCATGATTATTGTAGAATTGTATGATGATTAGGTAAATTGAAACTAATCAATTGGAATATGTCATTGAATATGACGGTTGGATTAACACATTGTATATGTGCTTTAAATTGATCATTGTATATGATAAGCGTTTAAATACATTGCATATGTATCTTGTTTGGGAGGAGATAGGGGATGTACTCCATGGTTTGGGAGGAGATAGAGGATGTACTCTCAAACCGGTTTGGGAGGAGATAGGGGATGGACTCCATTGATAACTAAGTTGGCCGGAGTGTCCAGGGTAAAAGTCATGAGATCTTACTTACGTTTGCATAACGTAGATGAATTGAAGTATTGATGTGCAAATAATATGAGTTGTAGTCTCATTTTGAATTGAAGTATTAAAGTATTAATAAAATGAGTTGTAGTCTCATTTTAAATTGATTATGATTGAAGTGTTGATAGTATGAGTGGGAATCTCATTTTAAACTGTTCGGATAACAATGAACCATGTCTATGAATTGATTTGGATAAGGAAACGGAAAGGGACTGAAATATGGTTGTGAATATGGATTGGTTATGGAGGAGATGTATGTTGGTTTATATGAGTTAAACATTGATCAAATGCTAATGTTTTAGTTATTTCTCATATTTTGTTTAGCATATCTCTACTGGGCTTTGGCTCACCCTATATGGGACATCATTTTCAGGTACAGGTGATATGCCGCCTCCAAGGATGTAGCTTGGGAGGTCTAAAAGCCGAAGGCTTATTTTTATAGTTATCTTTTGTATTACATGTAACTCAAGCCAAGGGCTTAATGTGTTAAGAGTTAGAGCTCCTTTTGTTGTAACCAAGTGTTGACTTGGAAAGGTGTAAACCCGTACGGCATTTATTTTTGTTATCAACATGTAATACTTTTGTAATGAACACTCTGATAAATGAATATATATTTATATCTCCTATGTCTATGGATATCACGAATGACTGGTTTATGTACTTAAATTTGAGGACATGACAGTATTTCCCATCAATTTTTAAGACACCACATGATTCTCGTTGCTCTGAATATTGCAGCGCTTTCTTTTACAGTTGTCATACACGTGGTGGTGGTCCGAACATCTTTTTATAGTAAATTAAACTGATCTCCCCTCCCCAAATTTCTGACAATTATAAAAAAAACTCACTTATTATTTTAATAATTACAAAAATTTCAATTTTTTTTATATATTATTAACATTCTCTCTTCCCATTAATTTAAACCAAACAATGTTAACTTGGTTATGCAAATAATCATAATATCCTTTACACTTAATAGTCTTTAATTATAATTTATTTATATATTAAATTATTATTTTATTTCTCACAACAAATATTTTTTTTTTTTGTTATTTTCTTGACTTTATATTTTTTTCCACTATAAGTTTTGAATTTTTATAAGTTTAAAATAAAAAAATCAACCATTAACGAAATTAAGAAAGAATATCCATGTTTCTTATTTGAATTAAATTTGAGATTTAATTTAATAAAAATAATTTAAATGAAAGAAACAAAGATGAAGATATTGATTTTAGATGTAATAAATAACAAATTATTTAAGCATTTTATTATTTTCAAATAATTTATTTCTTCAAGTAAAATTCTATTTTAATTAGATGTAAGAATGACAAATTTAAATAGTTTATTATTCTCAAATAATTTTTTATCTTTCATTTCCCATCATCTAATTTTAATTTATTGTAATGTGATTAAATATTTTTTTTACTTTTATATTTATTTTTAAAAGTTTTATGAGGTAACATTTGGTACTTTTTATAAGTCAATTTTTTTTATTATAAATATGAAATGTTATTATGTTTATTTTTCTTTAAAAAAAATTAATACACAAATATGTTTACAAAATGACAGAAAAATTCATGCTTCATAAGTTGCTATAATATTGGGTGATACTAGGTAACATGGATGAAAGAGAAAAATCGACGAAAAAATAGAGAGAATAGAACAAATAATGATTATAATAATAAATTATATGGTGTTACTATTTTCTACAGTGACAATATAAAAAAATGAATGAGAAAATAAATAGAAAAAAATGGAAGAAATAAAATAAATAAAATGAAAAGAGAGGGATAATTTCTCCAAATATGTATTTTTCATACGACAAAAAATCAAATACCTATATGTATTTTTTAATTTTTATTAAAACTCTAATTTCTCAATATAATTATTTTTAAAATTGGTGGCCTTTTTAAAAAATAAAGCATCATTTATACTTTGTTTCATAATTTTCAAATAAATGATTGTATTTAATCTAGTATAAGGTTTAATGGTTATCAATTTATTAACTCTATTTTTTCTTTTTTTGGGGATAAGATAATGTTTCGTTATTCTGCTATATATATGTTTGTCTTAACAATTTAGAATTTTTTTAAATATTGTATAGAATTTAATAATTTTATTTAACATTATTAAAATAATGTGGGTCTTTATTAATTTTTTCTAAAACCTCAAAAGAGGTGAATGAAATTTACTATTTGAATATATAAGGGTAATTTTGAAATTTTTTACTTGTAGTATATGACGTCAGCATGATATCATCATATTCTGTTAAATAAATTAATAGAAGATTAACGATAAAGAAATTTTAATAATAGTTTTAAAAGTAAGAATAGTTTTTTTAATTATTAAAATTATAAGATATCCTTATAATTATCAGAAAGAGGTGAGTGTAAGAGCATCCACATCAGGTTCTTTACAATGGCGTTGAAGCTATTGTAGAGAGAAAAAGTTATAAATATGTGCTCCATCAGACTCTCTATAGCAACCATTCATTTTGACTTTGCTACAGTGTCTCACCTGATTAAGCGAGAGACTATTCATAGGTTAATTTATTTTTTATTTTATTTTCTTTCCCGCGCATCTTTCTCCCACCAACAATAACACTATCTCTCATACCACCATTACTGTCAACACTTACCAGAGCCATCTCACAAATTTCATTCTCACCATCTTGCAAGTTCATCAGGCTCTCTCTCTCTCTTTCTCGCAATCATGTATTAGTTGATGCCGGTGTGAAGTAGAACTGAACTGAAGCAAAACTGGGCCAAAATGCTACGGCCGATCGTCTCCCCAATGTCCGAAATGAAATCTTGCCAAGTCACAAAACCTACGGCCGGGTGGTTCTGCTACTCTAGTGCACTGGTTTGAAAAAGATAAAAGAATAAAAAATAATATTTTGATGAAATAGAATTTTAGAATTGAGGGTTTGATGGACTGTGTATATAAAAAAAAAAAAAGATACTAGCTAAAATATAAAAGTAGATTTTAGATTATAATTTGACTCAAAATTTGCTAAGACTTATGCGGATGCTATAATTTAGGGTTCATTTGGCAATGACCTTTTTAGTTGGCTTTTTAATTTTTTTTGACTTTTTTAGCTTGAGACTTTTAATTGTTTGATTTTTTTGCTTGACTTTTTTGACTTTTTACTCGTGAATGCCAAATTTTTTTTGTTTGACTTTTTAATTTTTTTAATTATTTTTTTTTTATTTTTTTTTTGTCTATATATAATTATTTAGCCAAATAAGAAAACCAAACCGGGGCTTACTCTTTTATCCTTTTGACCATTTTGATCACCAAACAAAACTGCATGATTCTCATTGATTTGGATGTTGCAGCTTTTTCTTTTACAGTTGTCAATACACATGGTGGCGGTCGAAAAATCTTTTTATCTTTATGACCATTTTGATCGCCAAACAAAAGGCTTGTTTGGTAGGGCTTATAAGCTGATTATTTCACCTTTTAACTTAATTTAAGTTAAAATAGTGTGTTTGGTACAGCTTAAGTTACCAACTTATAGCTTAAACTAAGTTATTTTTCAACTTATATGAAAAGTTGGTGATGGGGTGCTTAAGGATTTCGACTTAAGCGCGCAACTAGGATTGGGGGGTTAAATGTCCCTCCCAAACTTCAATATTTACGAAACTGCCATTATATATACTCGTTATCTCTGTTGCCCTAAACACACTCTCGCTTCTCACAGTCTTCTCCCTTCTTCTCCTCCTCTCCTCTCTAGCGACTGAGAAGAACAGTCATTCGCTTCTTGATCGCAGCAGATCAGTGCTTGTAGAACATCGTCTACCTCTCCAAGAACAGTCGTCCCCTATTTTCCGTTCATCTACATCAAAATGGTAACATTTCATGATTGTGATATATACAAATACATATATATACATATATATGTATATGGACATCGATTAGGGTTGATTACATGACTGAGAAGTTATATACAATGCATATATATAAGATTTCTCTCTCTAATTACTGTGAAATGTCCCTCATCTTCACTCTGTTATTAGGGTTGAAAATGCCTCTCTCTCTTCTTCACTCTCTGATTACGGTTGAAAACCCACCTTTTACTGTGATTGTTATTTATTTATTTAATCCTTAGATGTTTTTCAATTTTAAATGCATAAATTTGGTTCCTTGTGACTGACTGAGCTCTTATAATTGTTTTGTTTCTGTATATGTTGGGCAAAATCTACTTTACAAAATCAAATTTCAAAGAAAAAAGATCCAAAAATGACAATTTTTTAAAACTACACTAACCTTTGAATCATGTTAGTTTAATTGGTTGTTCAGCTCTGGTTGACTTTGTGGACTGCAAGGAATATATTTGTGGGTTAATGCTAAAAATTATTTGCCATACATGCTCATTAGTTTTTTTGTATGATATATACATGTATTTACGCTTGTAGTGTTACTCGCTAAAATTGCGGAAACATTTATGTTTGTGCCTAGAGGGGGGTGAATAAGCCAAACTCTTAAACAAATTAGCAATTAAAATTTACCAAGTGGATTAATCTATTTAATTAGCCAGTTCTAATTATTCACATGATGCTTTTTATTGCCCATTTTCACCATTTATATTGCATAACCATAATTTTTATGGTTTGAGTTGACTTCCCTAATGCTTAACAAGAGGGGCATGGGCTCACCAGGGGTTGGGGATTTGGAATTTGAATTTTCATTCTATTATGTTACTCATGATAGGATCATGTAGATTCATACAGTAGGGAATATCTATGACAAATCTTCTCAACTTTTGGTTGACTGGCCTTTTTGGAACAAAGGAAATGCAGTCTTTGAGAACTCCATACCTTTCTGTTAAAGTAAAGGGTTTGAATTAAAAAAATGATGTGGATTGCGCTCATAACTATGTGGTACGGTTTAAAAGAGTTCAAATGTGACACTTTTGTATTAGTTGAATTAATCGATTATTTGTAGAGTTCAAATTCCAATTTCAACCAGTTCGTAAGTATGCATTACAATGTTAAAAGATACCTCAAATGTTCTTTTCTTTTTCTTTTGTCAATCATTTCTACTTTTAAAGTACTAGTAGTAGTAGCAGCAATTAACTTGATGATTCACCTAATTTCTTGCTTGTGAAATTAACTTGGAGTATCATCTGTCCATTTTTTCTTCTAAAATAAATAAATAAATTCCTCTACATTGGTTAAAAAAATTCTTCCTGAATGAGACTCAAGCTTGAGACACTTCCTCACATAGAGAAAGCATTATAATTTTTTTCAAGTAGGCCAAATGCCAATTGTGGATGGCTATATTTTCTAATTTGTGTTTATTGTGTTTTGTTTTTTGATTGTTGCCTGTATATCAATTAAATTGGCTTAGTGAACCTTTGATATATTGAAACTGAAAATGAGCGATACTATTTCTTTTGCAACAGAATTGCTTCAAGTGATGTCACTTGGCTAGGCAAGTAGTAAAAGTTTAAAGACATGTTTGAGGATTTTCGGAGACTACTTTGTAATTTATTTCTGTGGAGTTTTACAGAGAACCTAGCTTAGAGGATGTAGTGCACACTTACTTAAAGTAAGGCATTTAGGTCTCTTGATAGAGAGGAATTTGGATATATGGCATCTAGATTGTAGTGCCAATTTGCAAGTTCTATTTTTTATTATTCACTTTGGCTATGTTTTCATAAAAGAATCTTGCTAGTAAAGAGTTTATAATTATGTAAGTTGACTTGCGTTGTGATATTCATTCATTAAGGTTAAGTAAAAAGTATAATAAAAAACTGGGTTGTTATAGCGATCCCGGTTTTCCCTTCATTGTTTAATTGTATTCCGGGCTCGGGTCCGTGGATGTTGGGTGTTGTCTTATTCTAGTTTCCATCCTTTACTCTTTGTATTTAAGTTTTGGATTGGGTTGGGCAGGTTTGAAATAGGTTGGTTGTGTTTAGAAACAAAGAGTTGATGCCCAGATTTTAGCCTTCATGCTCAAGCGGGCACTTTGCTTTTGTTCCTCCGCTCGAGTGGGGAGTTTGACGCTCGATCGGAATTATTCAACCCTCAGTACTTTTCTCTGCAGGTCATCGGATACTCGAGCGTCCACTTTCACGCTCGAGCAGGGACCTTCGTCTACAGAACTTCTGGAAGTGTGCATCCGGCGCTCGAGCGGCACTTTTGACGCTCGAGCGAGAGTTTGTGTCTGACGCTTGAGCAGGGCGTTCCACGCTCGAGCAAACTGTGTTTTATATCAGTCCGTGTAGCTTTTTAAATCACTTTTTTGACCTACTCTCTCCCTGTCTAGCTTTTCAAAACCCTATTTTGAGAGCTCTTCTCTCTAGAAATCTCTCTCTCTCTCTCTCTCTCTCTCTCTCTCTCTCTCTACGTTTTGATCTTGGTTTAGTGAGATCCAACCCTTGTGCCTTCATTAAAGTGTTAGGGCTCTCCAAGACCTCCATTTTGATCCAAAAATTTGTGGGTTTGGAACACCTTCGAGTTTGTTCATCATCCCCTTTGGGTCTCTTCATTTGAGGTAGGGATTACTACTCATATTTATGGTCTTTGACATAAACATTTAGTCATTTTCAAGTAATGTTGAAGTTGGGAAATTTTGGGTGTTAGGGTTTCAAATCTTGAAATGTGAAAGGGGTTTTTTTTCTTGTATTGAACTATACACATGTATTTGGGTTTTAAAATGAGGTTATTGATGTTTATTGATGATATTTGGACCTTCGGGTCAATGCTGAGAAAAGGGGGAGAAAAGCCCTAATCTATTGTGATGAATTAATTCGTATAATTAATTTGGGAAAGTTATGGAAATATGAAATTGAGTTGGAAATAATGAAATTGGATAATTATGAGATTTAATGGTGGAGTTGGATTGATTAATCACTCACCTCTAAAATTGTAGATAATTTATTATATGTTTAGAAATGATTGTTTTGGGCTATCGGTGGACGATAGTCTTGATTGTTGTAGACACTGCATGATGATTAGGTGAATTAAAATTAATCAATTGAGTAACTCATTGAATATGAAGGATGGAATAACACATTGAATATGTGCTTGGCTTGATCATTGTATATGATAAGTGTTTAAATACATTGTATATGTATATTGTTTGGGAGGAGATAGGGGATGTACTCCACGGTTTGGGAGGACATAGGGGATGCACTCCTAAACCGGATTTGGGAGGAAATAGGGGATGGACTCTAGTGACAACAAAGTTGGCCGGAGTGTCCAGGGTGAAAGTCCCGAAATCCTATTGCGTTTGCATAACGTAGATAAATTGAAGTATTGAAGTGTTAATAATATGAGTTGTAGTCTCATTCGAACTTGAAGTGTTGAAGTGTTAATTATGTGAGTTGTAGTCACATGTTAATTGATCATAACCGAAGTATTGTTGATATGACCTGTAGTCTCATTTGAACTGTCTGGATGAATAGGGAACCATATCTATGAATTGGTTTGGATAATGAAATGGAAAGAGATGTATGTTTGTTTATATGAGTTAAACATTTATCAAATGCCAATGTTTTAGTTATTGCTCATATTATGTTTAGCATATCTCTACTGGGCGTTGGCTCACCCTATATGGGACATAATTTTTAGGTGCAGGCGATATGCCACCTCCAAGGACGTAGCTTGGGAGGCTTAGAGGTTGAAGGATCTTTTTATTGTTACTTCTTTTGTGTATTACATGTAAATTAAGCCAAGGGTTTATTTTGTATAAAAAGTTAGAACTCTTCTTTTGTTGTACCCAAGTGTTGACTTAGAAAGTTGTAAGCCCGTAGGGCATTTACTTTTGATGTCAACATGTAATACTTTTGTACTTAATACTCTGATGAATGGAAATATGCTTTATTCTCTTATGTCTATGCATGTCAAGGTAGTGGGTTTATATGCATATTTTGAGGGCGTTACAACTTGGTATATGTCACGCCCCAAACCCGCCCCTAAAAGTTTGGGCATGACCACTTCAGAAACGGACACTTAACCTGTTATATATATAATATATGGGGCCTGAACGGAAGCATTAGATATCAAAATTTGACAATAGAAACAAACTCCATTGAGCTACTACTATCCTGCCAGGATCACAAACTTTAAACAGACAAGTAAAATCTAAAACATACACCTGAATATCGGATATATACGCACATAAACACAAGCCCAGCTCTATAATTGGGCATACACCAAAAACGTTTCGGAAGAAAGTATTATATACATTTCAACCTTAGGCCAACAGCTAGAGTGCAAAACCAAAGTTCGTCAAAACTTCATGAAAATAAGAGCAGCTTCTTCTTAGGCTTGGACATGGAAAGATTGACCAAAGAGGATAAGCGTCATGGTTTAGGATTGACCACTTGGTTGGTTACCTACAGAAACACACATAACATAGGGTGAGCCAAGCTCAGTGAATAGTATGATACATAAATGCACAATTAAAACATACTACATAACAATGCATAAATAAATGCGAAGATCATGTAGTTAATCTGTTCCTGTTTTCATTTTAATTGGCCTTAGGCCCCAATCATGAGTCATAATGGTTTTAAGCCCTTGAACACATTAACATTAAGCTTTTAAACATAATGGCATATAGCCCTTGAACATATGGCATGGAGCCCTTAAACATGGTCGCATATAGCCCTTGTACATATGGCATGAAGCCCTTGTCAGAATGGCATTACAGCCCTTGAACATATAGATATATGAACTCAAGAGGTGTCTCACACGGATTCTAGAGGTGACTCACATTGTAGCACTTAGTTCCGTGTAGCACTTTGTTTCATATTAGAATGGCATAAGCCCTTATCAGATTGGCATTAAGCCTTTAAAACATATTGGTATTAAAGCCCTTGGACATGCATATTTGAACTCAAGAGGTGTCTCACACGGACTCTAGAGGTAACTCACATCGTAGCACTTAGTTCCGTGTAGCACTTTGTTTCATTTCATAACAACTTATACAGATGGCCATGAGCCTCATAATTTTCACATATGTATGGACTCAAGAGGTGTCTCACATGGACTCTAGCGGTGGCTCACAATGTAGCACTTAGTTCCAAGTAGCACTTTGTTCCATACCAATAATTAGCAGGTCTTACAGACCAAACCATACATACATGTCATACCATAAACGGAAATAAATTCATACATATGCATTATGCTTGAATCATTAACAGAGATCAGAATTCATACTTACTTATACTTAGCCCTTTAATAGCGCTGGCAGATCAATAAAAAGCATTCTTGTTAGTTCCATAAAGAAATTCCTCAACATTGTGAACTTATAGTACACTTGAACTTGTACATATTTAAGCATGTAACGTAGCTCGTAACATACTTACGCTTGTATCGTACTTAAACTTGTAACATACTTGAATTTATAACATACATGGACTTATAACATACTTGGACTTGTAACATACATGAACTTATAACATACTTAAACTTGAAAACTTGTAACACATTTAAACTTGTATATACTTGTACTTGTAACCTTACTTGAACTTGTACATATTGGAACTTGTCACACATATATAAACTTGTAACATTCTTGACTTAGAGTATACATAAACTTATAACAGACTTAGACTTAGAACATACATAAACTTGTAACTGAATTATTTGAACCATGGTATTATTACCCCTAGGTAAGGGCCTTGTACTAAAGATGATGTGAATACTTCTACATATATGAATAATCATTAAGTTAATAGAAACAGAGCTTTTCTTGTTATATCATGTCATTATCATGCACTTAACAAAATAGAATGATTCATATTCTTATGTGGGTTGCATACTGATGGTAAACCTTTACATTCCTACCATAGATTCTAAACGATCTTGGGTCCCTTCGTAACATAATCTTAAATTCACACAACATCATTCTTTGAGAATGAACATGAGTTCCATTTATTCTTTAAGAAATAACATATTATACTGATAAATAACAAGGGGCTAATATTCGTCATTAACGGAATATAGGGATTCCAAAAATCATACCGACGTACGCAAATCTTTCAGCGTTCATATAAGTTCACGTTGCTTTCCAATTATCATAAATGTTTGAATAATACTTACAAAGAACAGAACATTAGTGACAATAATTGTCAATAGTATATAAAATGTACATTCTTGTACTACTACTCACAGTGCTACGACGGAGTGTTTGCCCCTCCTGGAGTGTGCCCTGCACACATTCAAACCTTACAATTTAGTTCCCTTTTTATATCAAATTACTTTCTGTTTCGTTTTACTTCGAAGGAATTATACATATTAAAAAGGCATCAAATACATATTCCGACAACATTAGAGGATTCCACACGCAAAACGGAGCGATCCATGTTTTTCAGCATGGGCCGCACATGCGGCTGTGAGCCCCGCACGTGCGGCAAACTCCCCCGCACGTGCCTTTTAGGCAGAACCAAACCCAAAATTTCAGCATTTGCCGCACGTGCGGCAATGACTCCCGCACGTGCGGCGATTCCCCCTTTTGGTCCGAAATTTGCATCAAAATCTCATCTTTTGGAGAATGTTTCCAAGGCTCAAGGATGGATCTTTTCAATGCTAAATCATGGTTCAAAAACATGTAATTCAAAGCATCATATACACAATCTAACTTGCATTAATCATGAACACAACTCAATTTAATCAACCAAGAATTGAAACTCATAAACATAATTCCATTTCTTGAAATTCTTAACTTCACTTGTATCTATCATAACCTAGAGACTCAAAATCATGATCAAAAGAATGAATACCAATTGGATGAGGAAAGAGACACATAAATGATAGGATTTTCATACCAAAACTTCACCATGCACAACCAAGATTCTCATCACACTCTAGATCATACCCAATCAAGAACTTTTTATTTCTAATTGAGGAAGGGGATTGGATTAGGGAATTTAACCTTACCTTAGCTTCAATCTCTCTCAATTCCTTCTTGTTCCTATCCTCTCTTCACTTTTCTCTTCCCAGGGAAACTTATGAGAAGGTTCCTATATCTTGTGCTCATATAGACATATATATATATATATAGAGAGCAATTGAATAAGGACGAAAATCAATCGTTTAAACATCCCAAATTGAAATTTCCGCAAAGTGCTTAATATTACCTAAAAATTACGCTGATCACATATATAAAATCAATTTCAGATAATTAATCCCTTAAGGCCTCCAATTTCTGATTCAAACCTTCTAATGTAACAGATATTTTTCTTGTTGAATAGATAGACATCCTTAAACATGGGATTCACTTACGTAACCGTAATTCCACATGGAATTTCGCAATAAGCATATAAATATACAGAATGAGGGAACTGAAAGTATACCAGAATCATAGACGAGGGTCGGGTTATTACACTCTCCCCCCCTTAAAATAAGTTTGGTCCCTCAAACTTGCTTTATCATGTAATTCTGTTATAATTGCTCATGTCATCTTCAGTTCATATAATTCACAGGCTAACTAGATATGCCGCACAGTTATTTCAAAATTCTCAATATCATGAGCATCTCTTAGTTGTATCCATACATCACATAAGATAAGACCACAAGAGTCTGAACACTCGGGGCGTAAAATCTTCTGTAGGCAGGTTCTATATCTTGACAATAAATTCCCTAGCATCCTTCATATACCAAAATATACAATTTGTTTTTTTTTTTTTTATACAGAGACATAATAAATATCATTTCTTTAAGCATATTCCTCATATTTTTCCATAACATACGTTAATTTCGGTTGCCATAAAAAAAATATTGGTCGTCATTACTTTCGTAATTAGATCAACCTAATATTAGTAAGTCATATGCAATTCTCATTAGAAGGGCCATGTTCAACTTGTTCCGTTAAGTAATTCCTTAGGTAAAGTACATATCACAAGCCACTCAGAAACGAGTCATTCATTAAGATCATATATAGGTTCCAAAAGAAATCAATTACGTGGGTAGATTCAAATACGAGTATGCACAATTAAGTCAGGCTTCAGAGCCACTTAAGCAAGATTTTGTCCAATGACAAGATACATTTTATCTTAGCAGTCACAGATAAGTCGTGTAGGTACATAGCTACTAGCTTCGTTATTAATTTCTAGTATTTCTCCTTTTCCAAAAACCTATCACGGTCATATCGTTCCATTGCTTCAAAATCATATCTACTACTTCTTGACAAGGTCAGAAAAATGGGAAAAGAATCCAAGTCAATAACGTTAATTCTTCATAGTTGCACTTCTACATATATTAGCACAAAAAGAACCATATTCCAAATCAAATAATTACGGTGTTACCCAAACAAATAACATACAGCTTTTCATGCAGACATACCATCGTAGTTACTTAGTCATGTCATCATAAGTTTAAATCTGAATAATAAATATAACTATAAAAGCCATTATTTTGAACAAAGGAAACCACTCAAAACCAAAACTAGAAGTCAAATCCAAAATCATGCTAAACTAATTAATCATAACCATAAGGTGTAATATCTTCCTTTAATAAGCATTTCTTTTTCTTACAACACAAACTAATTTAGTCTCCTTTTTATCATTGTAGTATCCCCCATTTCAAATGGTTCTTTCTCTACCTATCGCAATGAAATCAGCCACAGTCAATTAACATAACAAGGTATACAGTATTCACATCCATCCTGATTCTATACGGTCTTGAGGTTCAACAATTTAGCGACAAAATCATTTGGCCAATTAATATCAGAGTTAGAATTCTTATTCAGATTAGTTCAGTAGGATAGAAAATCGATTCGGAATCACATTGCGCATATTAGTGTATCAGAAGAGGTAAATGTCCAGTACATATTGTTAGCTTGCCGTCAATAATTTCCTTGATTCCCCATCAGGAGTTATCAATAATTTCTCAGCTTACAAAATCATCTTAATTATAACGTGTTTCGAAATCATAGTTCATAGTGTTTGACCAAGTCGGTTCAAGATTAATAGTCAATTTGCTTATCCATTTTAACAATCAGTAAAAAAAGCAATATTACATTCAATTAACCTCGGGAATCATTGCATATATAGGCCGGTCACAGTCAATATAATTCAACGATCATGCAAAACACAACTTATCAGAATGCCTAATACACTAACTTTTCAAAATCATAGGTCTAACCATTATTAACGCTAAATGTTTAAGCGATTCGTCTAAACAGAGGATAGGTAACTATCAATCCAAAATAATAACTGATAACATAAACCTTACTTAAGCATCTGTGTATAAATTGCCTTACCAACCATTGTTCCTTTTCATTCTGTTTAACCAGCCGAAGGTAGGATCTCTATCCTTATTCTCACCATGTTCTGCGCAACCAGCAATCACAATATGCACATGGAATGTCCAATCGACATAAATCAGAATCGTTAGCGTTAGCAACTTGCATTTAACGTTGCCATCATCTTCTTTCATATGCACTAAGGATGTTATGCATGAGGCCTAAATCTTTCTAGACATCCTAAAGCTCAATGGATTCGTGTGTGAGATGGCAACTCGTGCTCTGATACCACTTGTCACGCCCCAAACCCGCCCCTCAAAGTTTGGGCATGACCACTTCAGAAACGGACACTTAACCTGTTATATATATAATATATGGGGCCTGAACGGAAGCATTAGATATCAAAATTTGACAATAGAAACAAACTCCATTGAGCTACTACTATCATGCCAGGATCACATACTTTAAACAGACAAGTAAAATCTAAAACATACACCTGAATATCGGATATATACGCACATAAACACAAGCCCAGCTCTATAATTGGGCATACACCAAAAACGTTTCGGAAGAAAGTATTATGTACATTTCAACCTTAGGCCAACAACTAGAGTGCAAAACCAAAGTTCGTCAAAACTTCATGAAAATAAGAGCAGCTTCTTCTTAGGCTTGGACATGGAAAGGTTGACCAAAGAGGATAAACGTCATGGTTTAGGATTGACCACTTGGTTGGTTACCTACAGAAACAGACATAACATAGGGTGAGCCAAGCTCAGTGAATAGTATGATACATAAATGCACAATTAAAACATAATACATAACAACGCATAAATAAATGCGAAGATCATGTAGTTAATCTGTTCCTGTTTTCATTTTAATTGGCCTTAGGCCCTAATCATGAGTCATAATGGTTTTAAGCCCTTGAACACATTAACATTAAGCTTTTAAACATAATGGCATATAGCCCTTGAACATATGGCATGAAGCCCTTAAACATGGTGGCATATAGCCCTTGTACATATGGCATGAAGCCCTTGTTAGAATGGCATTACAGCCCTTGAACATATAGATATATGAACTCAAGAGGTGTCTCACACGGATTCTAGAGGTGACTCACATTGTAGCACTTAGTTCCGTGTAGCACTTTGTTTCATATTAGAATGGCATAAGCCCTTATCAGATTGGCATTACAGCCCTTATCAGATTGGCATTAAGCCTTTAAAACATATTGGCATTAAAGCCCTTGGACATGCATATTTGAACTCAAGAGGTGTCTCACACGGACTCTAGAGGTAACTCACATCGTAGCACTTAGTTCCGTGTAGCACTTTGTTTCATTTCATAACAACTTATACAGATGGCCATGAGCCTCATAATTTTCACATATGTATGGACTCAAGAGGTGTCTCACATGGACTCTAGCAGTGGCTCACAATGTAGCACTTAGTTCCAAGTAGCACTTTGTTCCATACCAATAATTAGCAGGTCTTACAGACCAAACCATACATAAATGTCATACCATAAACGGAAATAAATTCATACATATGCATTATGCTTGAATCATTAACAGAGATCAGAATTCATACTTACTTATACTTAGCCCTTTAATAGCGCTGGCAGATCAATAAAAACCATTCTTGTTAGTTCCATAAAGAAATTCCTCAACATTGTGAACTTATAGTACACTTGAACTTGTACATATTTAAGCATGTAACGTAGCTTGTAACATACTTACGCTTGTATCGTACTTAAACTTGTAACATACTTGAATTTATAACATACATGGACTTATAACATACTTGGACTTGTAACATACATGAACTTATAACATACTTAAACTTGAAAACTTGTAACACATTTAAACTTGTATATACTTGTACTTGTAACCTTACTTAAACTTGTACATATTGGAACTTGTCACACATATATAAACTTGTAACATTCTTGACTTAGAGTATACATAAATTTATAACAGACTTAGACTTAGAACATACATAAACTTGTAACTGAATTATTTGAACCATGGTATTATTACCCCTAGGTAAGGGCCTTGTACTAAAGATGATGTGAATACTTCTACATATATGAATAATCATTAAGTTAATAGAAACAGAGCTTTTCTTGTTATATCATGTCATTATCATGCACTTAACAAAATAGAATGATTCATATTCTTATGTGGGTTGCATACTGATGGTAAACCTTTACATTCCTACTATAGATTCTAAACGATCTTGGGTCCCTTCGTAACATAATCTTAAATTCACACAACATCATTCTTTAAGAATGAACATGAGTTCCATTTATTCTTTAAGAAATAACATATTATACTGATAAATAACAAGGGGCTAATATTCGTCATTAACGGAATATAGGGATTCCAAAAATCATACCAACGTACGCAAATCTTTCAGCGTTCATATAAGTTCACGTTGCTTTCTAATTATCATAAATGTTTGAATAATACTTACAAAGAACAGAACATTAGTGACAATAATTGTCAATAGTATATAAAATGTACATTCTTGTACTACTACTCACAGTGCTACGACGGAGTGTTTGCCCCTCCTGGAGTGTGCCCTGCACACATTCAAACCTTACAATTAAGTTCCCTTTTTATATCAAATTACTTTCTGTTTCGTTTTACTTCGAAGGAATTATACATATTAAAAAGGCATCAAATTCATATTCTGACAACATTAGAGGATTCCACACGCAAAACGGAGCGATCCACGTTTTTCAGCATGGGCCGCACGTGCGGCTTTGAGCCCCGCACGTGCGGCAAACTCCCCCGCACGTTCGGCAAACTCCCCCGCACGTGCCTTTTAGGCAGAACCAAACCCAAAATTTTAGCATTTGCCGCACGTGCAGCAATGACTCCCGCACGTGCGGCGATTCCCCCTTTTGGTCCGAAATTTGCATCAAAATCTCATCTTTTGGAGAATGTTTCCAAGGCTCAAGGATGGATCTTTTCAATGCTAAATCATGGTTCAAAAACATGTAATTCAAAGCATCATATACACAATCTAACTTGCATTAATCATGAACACAACTCAATTTAATCAACCAAGAATTGAAACTCATAAACATAATTCCATTTCTTGAAATTCTTAACTTCACTTGTATCTAACATAACCTAGAGACTCAAAATCATGATCAAAAGAATGAATACCAATTGGATGAGGAAAGAGACACATAAATGATAGGATTTTCATACCAAAACTTCACCATGCACAACCAAGATTCTCATCACACTCTAGATCATACCCAATCAAGAACTTTTTATTTCTAATTGAGGAAGGGGATTGGATTAGGGAATTTAACCTTACCTTAGCTTCAATCTCTCTCAATTCCTTCTTGTTCCTATCCTCTCTTCACTTTTCTCTTCCCAGGGAAACTTATGAGAAGGTTCCTATGTCTTGTGCTCATATAGACATATATATATATAGAGCAATTGAATAAGGACGAAAATCAATCGTTTAAACATCCCAAATTGAAATTTCCCCAAAATGCTTAATATTACCTAAAAATTACGCTGATCACATATATAAAATCAATTTCAGATAATTAAGCCCTTAAGGCCTCCAATTTCTGATTCAAACCTTCTAATGTAACAGATACTTTTCTTGTTGAATAGATAGACATCCTTAAACATGGGATTCACTTACGTAACCGTAATTCCACATGGAATTTCGCAAGAAGCATATAAATATACAGAATGAGGGAACTGAAAGTATACCAGAATCATAGACGAGGGTCGGGTTATTACAGCATAAGAGCGTACCGGGTTTGAATACATTGGGTACATGGGAAGTGGTTAGTGCCACAATGGGTTTGTCTCGCTTGTTAGAGACTTAAGTATAATGTTTTGTGCTTATGTGATAACATGTTTATATGACTAAATGGGTGTGGAATTTAATTTCTATGATGTTGATTGGATCCTTGGGTTTCTGGGAGTCCTGTTGGAAAAACACTTGATCAATGTTGTTTCTGACTAGAACTCTAGCAATACCTCGGGACTGTCATTATCCGAAAATAAAATTCGTAAGTGTTTATGTGATTATATGCTTACGTGGAGTGAATTACGGTTGTCCATGTATTAGGATGCGAGTGAAATTGCTTCGGCACATCTGTGAATGTGCTAATGTCTTTGTTACCTTTACTAGGATGTCAGAACGAGGACGTGGTGGTAGGCGAGGTAGGCCTAGGAAGTAGGAGATGCCTATACCGGATGAGATTCCAGTGCAGCAGGAGGGTTTTAGTCAAGCCAATGTGGCCGAGCCAGTAGGTCAGCAGGCCATGGGCGCCTTAGCCCGCGAGATGGCAGGAGCATTGAAGGAGTCCATGGACATTCTCAGAGCTGAGAATCAGGTCCAGGCCCATGTTGCTAAGGCAGGGTCGTCCTTTCTGAAGAGGAAGTTCTTCCAATCTAATTCGAACGAGTTTGTGGGTGATCCTAAAGAGCCACTTAAGGCTGATGAGTGGCTTGAGTAGATGATAAAGACGTTTGAGATACTTGGCATCGAAGACGGAGCCTTGAGGGTGACCTTGGTGTCCTTCCAGCTGAAGGGAGACGCGGGTCAGTGGTGGAAGCTTGTTCGAGGTCGTATTGGTGGGACTTGGGACGCTTTCATTGGTGCCTTCCAGGAGAAGTTTTTGCCTCCCTCTGTTAGTGAGAAGTTGAGGGATCAGTTCTGTCAGCTCAAGTAGCTAAATACACCAGTGGCCGAGTTTGAGGCCGCATTTACCAGCTTATCGAGGTTCGCACCCTAGCTAGTGGCATCTGAAGAACGCCGTTGTCTTGAGTTTGAGAAGAAGTTAAGGACCAGGCTCAAGATGAGAGTTGTAGGGTCCATGACTCGGGAGTATGGGCGCCTTGTGGATGTTGCGCCCATCTTGAGATTATTATGCATGAGGAGGATGAGAGGATGAGGGGCTCCAAGAGGAGTCAGGATGGCCAAGGGGATGGTACAAGGTAGAGGGGTTCTAACCCTCAGCAGTCCCAGGGTGCATTTGCGAGATCTACCTTTCCAGTGCCGAGTACAGGCTCTGGGAGAGGCAGTCAGGGAGACTTTACTTGTTACAAGTGTGGTCAGCTGGGCCACAAGTCTCCAGCTTGCCCGCAGAGGAGAGGAGGGCAGAGAGCAGCTTCTTCTGCGGCTCGTCCTCAGAACCAGAGTCAGGGCAGAGGTCAGCCACTCTCTTGTTACCAGTGTGGTCAGGCGGGGCACCGAAAAAGGTTTTGCCCACAGTTGAGTGGCACATCTGGTGCATCTGGGTCGAGGCAGAGTTTTTAGCTAGCTCAGTCTGTTCAATCCTCGAAGGCCAATCACGGAGCCACATCGTCTCAGTCTGTGTAGCAGTCTTTTGCTCCGAGAGGTGAGCAGGTAGATCAGAGACCTTCAGGGCGTGTGTATGCTGTTACCACGCAAGATCTTGTACCGGCTCTATCTGTTGTGAGAGGTACCTTTTTTGTTTTGCAACTCGGTTACTACTGTGTTGATTGATGCGGGTGCATTCCATTCCTTTATATCTGCTGCATTTGCATCTGTTTTGGGCTTGGAGTTGGCTTAATTAGCATGTCCTATTTGTGTTGTATCATCTGTTGGGGGTGAGTTGATTTTGAAACAAGGGTGTAGAGGTTGTGATATAGAGGTCGCCGACCGCCAGCTTCCATTTTCTTTTGTAGTAATGGCTATGTCGGTTTTTGATGTGATTTTGGGTATGGACTGGTTATCATCATACCGGGCTATTATTGATTGCTACTGCCAGAGGGTTACTGTATGTACCTTAAGCGGGGATTGTTTTCACTTTTTGGGAGATCGGGTGGGTAGTGTTTTGCCAACAGCGTATGATCCGCAAGGGTGGAGTAAGCTTAGTTATCTCATCGCTAGCTGTATGAGTAGTGAGTGTGATTAGACCCAGGCTAAGTTTCCAAGAGTGGTTTGTGGGTACTCGGACGTCTTTCCCGAGGACCTTGTTAGTTTACCACCTCATCGAGAGATTGAGTTCTCTATCGACTTAGTGCCTGGCACGGCACCGATTTCCATGGCACCGTATCGTTTTGCCTCAGCCGAATTGAGTGAGTTGAAGAATCAACTCCAGGAGTTGCTAGATAAGGGCTTTATCCGCCCTAGTACTTCGTCGTGGGGAGCACCGGCCCTCTTTGCTAAAAAGAAAGATGGGGCTTTGAGACTTTGTATTGATTACCAAATATTGAATCAGGCTACGGTTTAGAACAAGTACCCTATGCCTCATATAGATGATTTGTTTGACCAGTTAAAAGGGTCCTCTTGTTTCTCTAAGATAGACTGGAGATCAGGTTACCATCACTTGAGGGTCAAGGAGGAAGATATCCCAAAGATGGCATTCCCTACGCGGTATGGCCATTATGAGTTTCTGGTGATGCCTTTTGGGCTCACCAATGCACCGGCAGTGTTTATGGACTTGATAAACCGGATTTTCCAGGCATTCTTAGATCGTTTTATGGTCGTCTTCGTGGACGACATTCTAATTTATTCACCTTCTGAGGAAGAGCACGCGGAACACTTGAGAGTGGTGCTTGAGTTGCTTAGAGCCCATAAGCTGTATGCTAAGTTTAGTAAGTGTGAGTTCTGGCTAAAAGAGGTTAAATTCTTAGGCCATGTAGTCTCCGGGGAAGGGGTGTCTGTTGATACATCCAAGGTAGAGGCAGTACATGATTGGGCACAGCCTAAGAGTGTTTTTGAGATCCGCAGTTTTCTGGGGTTAGCTGGGTATTACCGCCGATTTGTGAAAGATTTCTCTAGGCTAGCTTCACCGTTGACTAGATTGACGGGGAAGGGGGTCAAATTTGTATGGAGTGAGACTTGTGAATAGTCATTCCAAGAGTTGAAAATTAGACTTACCACCGCTCCTGTTTTGATTATTCCAGAGAGAGGCGTGGGTTATGTGGTGTATTGTGATGCTTCACGAGAGGGTTTGGGTTGTGTGTTGATGCAAGAGGGGAAAGTGGTAGCCTATGGCTCGTGACAGTTGAAAACACATGAGAGAAACTACCCTATAGATGACCTAGAGTTAGCAGCTGTAATTTTTTCTTTGAAAATTGGGAGGCATTACCTGTATGGTGAGAGATTCGAGGTGTTCTCGAATCATAAGAGCCTATAGTATCTGTTGACACAAAAAGACTTGAATTTGAGGCAGAGGAGGTGGATGGAGTTCATTGAGGATTATGACTTTGAGTTGCACTATCACCCGGGAAAGGCCAATGTTGTGGCCGATACCCTTAGTAGGAAATCCATTAGTGATGTAGCTTGTATAGCCATCCGGGAGTGGGAAATGTTGGGTGCACTTGGCAAGTTTGATATGCTTCTGGGTGAATCTGTTGAGTCTGCGACCTTGTTTTCTGTAATTGCACAGCCTACACTTATGAATCGAGTGTTAGAGGCACAGAGAAGTGACGTTGAGCTAGAATCCCTCCGGGAGAAGATTTCCAATGGGAAGGTTGAAAAGGGTTTGACTATGTATCCTGACCTGAGTGTGAGGTACCGAGACCGTTTGTTTATGCCGGAGTCTTGCCGAGAGGAAGTACTCCGAGAGTCTCACCATTCATGCCTTGTGGTGCATCCGAGAGGCACTAAGATGTATCGCGATTTGGGTTGCCAGTTTTGGTGGCGGGGGATGAAGAAAGATGTGGCAGTTTTTGTATCTAAGTGCCTTACTTGTCAGCAAATGAAGGCAGAGCATCAGAGGCCAATGGGTTTGTTGCAACTCTTGCCTATTGCCAAGTGGAAGTGGGAGCATGTCACGATGAACTTCGTTGTAGGTCTTCCGAGGACTCAACGGGGTAGTGATGCTATTTGGGTGGTTATAGACCGGTTGACTAAGTCGGTGCACTTTATCCGTATGCGCGTGAGAGATTCAGTAGATCATCTTGCTGACTTGTATATTTGGGACATAGTGAGGTTGCACGGAGTCCTAGTGTCGATCGTCTCAAATAGAGATCCACGTTTTACTGCTAGGTTGTGGCAGAGTTTGCAGAGTGCCTTGGGCACTAGATTGACCTTTAGCACGACTTATCATCCTCAGACTGACGGACAGTCCGAGCATACTATTCAGATCCTTCAGGATATGCTTCGAGGCTATGTCCTTGATTTTAGTGGGACATGGGAGAGGCACTTGCCCTTGGCGGAGTTTGCCTATAACAATAGCTTCCAATCGAGTATTGGTATGACACTGTTTGAGGCCTTGTATGGCCGACCGTGTAGGTCTCCAGTGTGGTGGACCGAGGTGGGTGATGCAGCTTTGTTGGGCCCGGAGTTGGTTCGGGGGACGACGGAGAAGGTTGAGCTTATCCGTAGGAGGCTTGTTACAGCCCAGAGTCGCCAAAAGAGTTACGCCAACCGTAGGAGGAGGCCTTTGGCATTTGAGGAGGGTGATCATGTTTTTCTGAAAATATCACCTAGGCGGGGTTTGTTGAGGTTTGGGAAGAGGGGGAAGTTGTCCCCTCGATTTGTTGGTCCCTTTGAGATCCTTGAGCGGATTGGGGAGGCTGCATACCGTTTAGCTTTACCGCCGCAGTTGTCCGGAGTGCATGACGTGTTTCATGTTAGTATGCTTCGAAAGTATGAGCCGTATCTGTCACATGTATTGGATTGGACCGACTTAGAGGTTGGTGAGGATGCCTCTATGAGGAGAGACCGGTGCGGGTCTTGGATAGGCGGGATCAAGTCTTGCGAGGCAAGACCATTCCCGTGGTAAAAGTTTTGTGGGAGCATCACGGAGTGGAAGAAGCCACTTGGGAACGTGAGTTGGAGGTTCGTGGGAAATACCCGGACTTGTTTGTTAATGTTTAATCATGTATTGGAAATTTTGATTTGTTAATGAATTCTGGAAACATTATATATGTTTTAGATTGTGGAAATCTTATAGCCATTGAATATGGTTCGGAAATGGAAGTTTACTTTAACATTGCATATGTTAATTATGTTTTAGAAATGAAAATATATTGTTGACATTGAATATGTTATTGAATTGTGGAATACTTGTGTTGAAATTGGTGAATTTCAAAGGTATGCAAGTTGATGATGCATGTTGAAGGTTACACTATGAGTTGCCTCTTGAATAGAGATGAGATGACCGGTAATGGGTCAAGATAATGAATATTGGATTGTAATGTTGTTAAGAATTGAGAAATCATGTTTTTGAAACTTATTTATCTAATTTCGAGACGAAATTCTTTAAGGGGGGAAGGTTATATCGATCCCGGTTTTCCCTTCATTGTTTAATTGTACTCCGGGCTCGGGTCCGTGGATGTTGGGTGTTGTCTTATTCTCGTTTCCATCCTTTAAACTTTGTATTTCAGTTTTGGGTTGTGTTGGGCAGGTTTGAAACAGGTTGGTTGCGTTTAGAAACAAAGAGTTGATGCCCAGATTTTGGCCTTCACGCTTGAGCGGGGCTTTTAACGCTCGAGCGGGCCCTTTTCTTTTCTTCCTCCGCACAAGTGGGGAGTTTGACGCTCGAGCTGATTATTCAACCCTCAGTACTTTTCTCTGCAGGTCATCGGACACTCGAGCGTCCACTTTCACGCTCGAGCAGGGACCTTCGTCTGCAAAACTTCTGGAAGTGTGCATCCGGCGCTCGAGCGGCACTTTTGACGCTCAAGTGGGGCGTTCCACGCTCGAGCAGACTGTGTTTTATATCAGTCCAAGTTGTAGCTTTTTGAATCACTTTTTCGACCTACTCTCTCTCTAGCTTTTCAAAACCTTATTTTGAGAGCTCCTCTCTCTAGAACTCTCTCTCTCTCTACGTTTTGATCTTGGTTTAGTGAGATCCAACCCTTGTGCCTTCATTAAAGTGTTAGAGCTCTCCAAGACCTCCATTTTGATCCGAAAATTTGTGGGTTTGGAGCACCTTCGAGTTTGTTCATCATCCCCTTTGGGTCTCTTTATTTGAGGTAGGGATTACTACACATATTTATGGTCTTTGACATTAACATTTAGTCATTTTCAAGTAATGTTGAAGTTGGGAAATTTTGGATGTTAGGGTTTCAAATCTTGAATTGTGAAAAGGGGGTTTTTTGTTCTTTTGAACTATACACATGTATTTGGGTTTTAAAATGAGGTTATTGATGTTTATTGATGATATTTGGACCTTTGGGTCAATGTTGAGAAAAGGGGAGAAAAGCCCTAATCTATTGTGATGAATTAATTTGTATAATTAATTTGGGAAAGTTATGGAAATATGAAATTGAGTTGAAAATAATTAAATTGGATAATTATGAGATTTAATGGTGGAGTTGGATTGATTAATCACTCACCTCTAAAATTGTAGATAATTTATTATATGTTTAGAAATGATTGTTTTGGGCTATCGGTGGAGGATAGTCTTGATTGTTGTAGACATTGCATGATAATTAGGTGAATAAAAGCTAATCAATTGAGTAAGTCATTGAATATGACGGATGGAATAACACATTGAATATGTGCTTGGCTTGATCATTGTATATGATAAGTATTTAAATACATTGTATATATATATATTGTTTGGGAGGAGATGGGGGATGTACTCCTAAACCGGATTTGGGAGGAGATAGGGATAGACTCCAGTGATAACTAAGTTGGCCGGAGTGTCCAGAGTGAAAGTCCCGAAATCCTATTATGCTTGCATAACGTAGATAAATTGAAGTATTGAAGTGTTAATAATATGAGTTGTTGTCTCATTCGAACTTGTAATGTTGAAGTGTCAATTATGCGAGTTGTAGTCTCATGTTAATTGATCATAACTGAATTATTGTTGACATGAGTTGTAGTTTCATTTGAACTGTCTGGATGAATAGGGAACCATATCTATGAATTGGTTTGGATAATGAAATGGAAAGAGATGTATGTTTGTTTATATGAGTTAAACATTTATCAAATGCCAATGTTTTAATTATTGCTCATATTATGTTTAGCATATCTCTACTGAGCGTTGGCTCACCCTATATGGGACATCATTTTCAGGTGAGGGCAATATGCCACCTCCAAGGAAGTAGCTTGGGAGGCTTAGAGGCTGAAGGATCTTTTTATTGTTACTTCTTTTGTGTATTACATGTAAATTAAGCCAAGGGCTTATTTTGTATAAAGACTTAGAACTCTTCTTTTGTTGTACCCAAGTGTTGACTTGGAAAGTTGTAAGCCCGTAGGGCATTTACTTTTGATGTCAACATGTAATACTTTTGTACTTAATACTCTGATGAATGGAAATATGCTTTATTCTCTTATGTCTATGCATGTCAAGGTAGTGGGTTTATATGCCTATTTTGAGGGCGTTACAGTTGTGATATTCGTTGATTGAGGTTAGGTAAAAAGTGTAATAAAAAACTTAATAGTTGCTTATAGAACTCCAAAAAAACTTATAAGAAACTGGGTTGTCAATGTGTTTTTGGACTTGTGTTCTTATCAAATCTGAAATCCAACCACTAATTTGGACTTGTGCTGTTATCATAACCCAATCTGCTAGCTTGCTGGCTAACAACATTCATTGATATAATACCTTGGTACCTATTAATGGTGTTGCATGTTTTTGGACTTAGCATCAGCATGGATTGTCTTGAGGCTTATTAGGGATGGTTTTGAAGCCTCTCTCTGTAGAACTTCCTGGCCTGCTACCATTGGTCGCCCTTTAGGTCTCTTTCTCTCTTTCATCTCTCTCTCTCTCTCTCTGTGTCTGGATTTTGGTAAGGACCCATTTCTAATATGTGTGTGGTGTTGTGTTCATGAAGTGTTTGAATTTACAGGTAATTTTGAATATATAGATGTTTTGATGAAGGACAGCAGTGGTGGTGGTGATGAAACAGTGAGGTTGTGTAACGCCCTAAAAAATAAACCCATAATCATACATTCATGATACAAGAAAGAGATATCATATTCCCAACATCAGAGTATTCTTACAAGAGATATTATATGTTGACAACAAAAGTAAATGCCCTATGGTCTTACAACTTTCCAAGTCAACACTTGGGTTCAACAAAAATGGAGTTCTAACTCTTTACACAAAATAAGCCATCGGCTTGATATACATGCAATACACAAAATAGTCACAAAAGTAAGCCTTCAGCTTCTACAACCTCCCTAGCTACATCCTTTGGGGTGGCATATCACCTGAACCTGAAAATGATGTCCCATATAGGGTGAGTCAATGCCCAGTAGAGATATACTAAACCAAGTATGAGAAATAACTAAAACAATAGCATTTAATATATGGTTGACCCTTGTAAACCAACTTACGACACGTTTCAATTCAACATCAAGTACATCCATTTTTCATTTCAGTTTCCTTCACTTATACCGTTTCGATTCATAATTATGGCTCAGAACCTGGCCAAACAATGCAATGAGACTATAACACATACTTCACAATTCACATGAGAATATAACTCATATTAAAACAATTCCATACTTCAACACTTCCATATTTCAAATGATACACAGATTTGCTGTATCAGTGGAGTCCATCCCCAATCTCCTCCCAAACAGGTTTGAGAGTCCATCTCCTATCTCCTCTGAAACCATGGAGTACATCCCCTATCTCCTCCCAAACAACATACATATACAATGTATTTAAACACTTATCATATACAATGATCAATCAATACACATTTTTGCTGTATTATTTCAATCGTCATATTCAATGACATATTCAATGTGATTAGTTTGAGTTTTCTCTAATCACGCTAGAGCGTCAAAATGCCCGCTCGAGCAGAGGAACAAAAGCAAAGGGCCCGCTCGAGCGGGGCTTTTGACCCCGCTCGAGCGTGAAGGCCAAAACCTGGGCATCAACTCTTGGTTTCCAAACACAACCAACCTGTTTCAAACCTGCCCAACACAACCCAAGACTCAAATACAAGAGTAAAGGATGAGAATGAGAATAAGACAACAACCAACACCCACGGACCTGAGCCCGGAATACAGTTGAAACAAATAAGGGAAAACCGAGATCGCTATAACGTCCCCCCTTAAAGAATTTCGGCCCCGAAATTAGGTGAATAAGTTTCAAAAACATGATTTCTCAATTCTCAACACATTATAATTCAATAACCAACATCTCGACCCATTACCGGTCATCCCATCCCTTTTCAAGAGGCAATTCACAATATAATTCAATATGCATTAACAACATGCCTTTCTTTGAAATTCAAAAATTTCCAATATCATATTCCACCATTTCATAGCATATTCAATGTTAATAATATATTTGCATTTCTATAGCATATTCAACATATATAATGCTAAATTATCTTCCATTTTCAAGGCATAACCAACCATTACAATATTCTCATAAACCAAAACATATACGATGTTTTACAACTTAAGACATATTCAATGTTCTTAAAGTTTATCAACAAAACAAAACCTCCTATACATAGTTGAACATTATTAAACAAGTCTGGATATTTCTTGCGGACATCCAACTCAAATTCCCAAGTCGCTTCCTCAACCCCGTAATGTTTCCACAAAACTTTTACCAAGGTTATTGTCTTGCCTCGCAAGACTTGATCTCGCCTATCCAAGACCCTCACCGGTCTCTCCGCATACGAGGCATCCTCATCAACCTCTAAGTCGGTCCAATCCAATACATGCGACGGATCCGGCTCGTACTTCTAAAGCATACTAACATGAAACACGTCATGCACTCCGAAAAACTGCGGTGACAAAGCTAAACGGTAGGCAACCTCGCCAATCCTCTCAAGGATCTCAAAAGGGAAAATAAACTGAGGGAAAAACTTCCCACTCTTACCAAACCTCATCAAACCCCGCCTAGGTGATATTTTCAAGAAAACATGATCACCCACCCAAATACCAATGGCCTCCTCCTACGGTCGTTATAACTCTTCTGGCAACTCTGGGCTGTAATGAGTATCTTATGGATAAGCTCAACTTTCTCCATCGTCTCCCGAACTAACTCCCAGCCCAACAAAGGTGCATCACCCACCTCGGCCCAACACACTGGAGACCTACACGGTCGGCCATACAAGGCCGCAAACGGTGCCATTCCAATACTCGATCGGAAACTGTTGTTGTAAGCAAATTCCACTAAGGGCAAGTGCCTCTCCCACGACCCACTGAAGTCAAGGACACAGTCTCGAAGCATATCCTCAAGGATCTGAATAGTACGCTCAGACTGCCCGTCAGTCTGAGGATGATAAGCCGTGCTAAAGGTCAACTTAGTGCCCAAGGCACTCTGCCACAACCAAGCAGTAAAGCGAGGATCTCTATCTGAGACAATCGACACTAGGACCCCGTGCAACCTCACTATGTCCCGAACGTACAAGTCGGCAAGATGGTCTACCGAATCTCTCACACGCATAGGGATGAAGTGCGCTGACTTAGTCAACCGGTCTACAACCACCCAAATAGCATCACTACCTCGCTGAGTGCTCGGAAGACCTACAACGAAGTCCATCGTGACATGCTCCCACTTCCACTCGGCAATAGGCAAGGGTTGCAACAAACCCGCTGGCCTCTGATGTTCAACCTTCACTTGCTGACAAGTAAGGCACTTAGACACAAAAACAGCCACATCTTTCTTCATACCCCGCCACCAAAACTGGCGACCCAAATCATGATATATCTTAGTGCCTCCCGGATGCACCGCAAGGCGTGAATGGTGAAACTCTCGGAGTACCTCCTCTCGGCAAGACTCTGGCACAAACAAACGGTCTAGGTGTCTCACACTCAGGTCGGGATACACAGTCAAAACCCTTCTCAGCCTTCCCACTGGATATCTTCTCCTTGAGGGATTCTACCTCAAGGTCACCTCTCTGTGCCTCTAACACTCGATTCACAAGTGTAGGCTGAGCAACTACAGAAAACAAGGTCGCAGCCTCAACAGATTCACCCAAAAGCAAATCAAACTCGCCAAGTGCCCCCAACATTTCCCACTCCCGGATGGCTATACGAGCTACATCACTAATGGATTTCCTACTAAGGGCATCAGCCACAACATTGGCCTTTCCCGGGTGATAGTGCAATTCGAAATCGTAATCCTCAATGAACTCCATCCTCCTTCTCTGCCTCAGATTCAAATCCCTCTATGTAAGCAAATATTTTAGACTCTTATGATCCGAGAACACCTCGAATCTCTCACTATACAGGTAGTGCCTCCAAATCTTCAAGGCAAAAATCACAGCTGCTAACTCTAGGTCATGTGTAGGGTAATTCCTCTCATGTATTTTCAACTGTCGCGAGCCATAGGCTACCACTTTCCCATCTTGCATTAACACACAACCCAGACCCTCTCGTGAGGCATCACAATAAACCACATAGCCCAAACCTCTCTCTGGAATAATCAAAACCAGAGCGGTGGTAAATCTAACTTTCAGCTCTTGGAACGACGTTTCACAAGTCTCACTCCATACAAACTTGACCCATTTCTGCATCAATCTAGTCAATGGTGAAGCTAGCCTGAAGAATTCTTTCACAAACCGGTGGTAATACCTCACTAATCCAGAAAATTGCGGATCTCAAAAACATTCTTAGGCCGTGCCCAATCTTGCACTGCCTCAATCTTAGATGTATCAACAGACATCCCTTCCCCGGAGACTACATGGCCTAAGAACTTAACCTTTGTTAGCCAAAACTCACACTTCCCAAACTTGGCATACAGTCTATGGGCTCTAAGCAACTCAAGCACCACTCTAAAGTGTTCCTCGTGCTCCACCTCAGAAGGTGAATAAATCAGGATGTCGTCCACGAAAATGACTACAAAACGATCTAAGAATTCCCTGAATATCTGGTTCATCAAATCCATAAACACTGCCGGTGCATTGGTGAGCCCAAAAGGCATCACCAGAAACTTGTAATGGCCATATCGCGTACGGAATGCCGTCTTTGAAACATCTTCCTCATTGACCCTCAACTGATGGTAACCCGATCTCAAGTTTATCTTAGAGAAACAACGAGACCCTTTCAACTGGTCAAACAAATCATCTATACGAGGCATAGGGTACTTGTTCTTAACCGTAGCCTGATTCAATTTCTGGTAATCAATGCAAAGTCCCAAAGCCCCATCTTTCTTCTTCGCAAAGAGGGCCAGTGCTCCCCATGGTGAAGTACTAGGGCGAAGAAAGCCCTTATCTAACGACTCCTAGAGTTGAATCTTCAACTCACTCAACTCAGCTGGGGCAAAACGATACGGTGCCATGGAAATCGGTGTCGTGCCAGGCATTAAATCAATAGAGAACTCGATCTCTCGATGGGGTGGCGAACTAACAAGATCCTTGGAAAAGACGTCTGAGTACTCACAAACCACTCTGGGTAACTCAGTTCCGGTCTCATCACACTCACTACTCATACAGCTAGCGAGAAGACAACTAAGCTCACTCTGTCCTCGCGGATCATACACAGGTGGCACGACTCTACCAACCCTATCTCCCAAGAAATGAAAACAATCCCCGCTCAAGGTGCTCAAGGTACATACAGTAACCCTCTGGCGGTAGCAATCAATAGCAGCCCGGTATGACGATAACCAGTCCATACCCAAAATCACATCATAGCCATAACTACAAAAGAAAATGGAAGCCGGCGGTCGGCGACCTCTATATCACAACCTTTACACCCTTGTTTCAAAATCAATTCACCCCCAACAGGTGATACAACACAAATAGGAGATGCTAACTATGCCAACTCCAACCCTAAAACAGATGCAAATGCAGCAGATATAAAGGAATGGGATGCACCCGTATCAATCAACACATTAGCAACCGAGTTGTAAAACAGAAAGGTACCTCTCACAACAGATGGAGCCGGTACAAGATCCTACGTAATAACAGCATACACGCGCCCTGTAGGTCCCTGATCTACCTGCTCACCTCTCGGAGCAAAAGTCTGCTGTACAAACTAAGACGATGAGGCTCCCTGATTGGCCCTCGAGGCTTGCACTGACTGAGCTGGCTGATGGCTCTGAGTCTGCCTCGAACAAGATGTGCCACTCAACTGCGGGCAAAACCTCTTCAGGTGTCCCGCCTGACCACACTGGTAACAAGAAATCGATTGACCTTTGCCCTAACTCTCGTTCTGAGGACGAGCCGAACATGAAGCTGCTCTCTGCCCTCCTCCCCTCTGCGGGCAAACTAGAGACTTGTGGCCTAGCTGGCCACATTTGTAACAAGTAACGTCTCCCTGACTGTCTCTCCCAGAACCTGAACTCGGCACTGGAAAGGTAGATCTCACAAAAGCACCCTGGGACTGCTGAGGGTTAGAACCCCTCTGCCTCCTACCGTCCCCCTGGCCATCCTGACTCCTCTTGGAGCCCTTCAACCTTTCCTCCTCTTCGTGCATAATAATCTCCATATGGGCCGCAGCATCCACAAAGTGACCATACTCCCGAGTCATGGACCCAGCAACCCTAACCTTGAGTCTGTGCCTCAACTTCCTTTCGAACTCCAGACAACGACATTCCTCAGACACCACTAGCTCAGGTGCAAACCTAGACAAGCTAGTAAATGCGGCCTCAAACTTGGCCATTGTTGTACTCAGCTGGTTGAGCTGACAGAACTGGTCCCTTAACTTCTCCCTGACAGCGGAAGACATAAACTTCTCCTAAAAGGCATCAACGAAAGCCTCTCAAGTCCCTCCAATACCACCTCGCACAAACTTCCACCACTGACGCCAAGGTCACCTTCAAAGCCTTGCCTTCGATGCCAAGCATCTCAAACATCTTCGTCATCTGCTCAAGCCACTCATCAGCCTTAAGAGGCTCCTTGGGATCCCCCAGAAACTCGTCCAGGGTAGACTGGAAAAGCTCCCTCTTCAGAAAAGAAGGCCTTGCCTCAGTAACATGGGCCTCGACTTGATTCTCAGCTCTGAGAATGTCTATGGATTCCCTCAATGCTCCTGCCATCTCGCGGGCTAAGGCGCCCATGGCCTGCAGACCTACTGGCTTGGCCACATTAGCCTGACCAACACCCTCCTGCTGCACCGAAATCTCATCCAGTGTAGGCATCTCCTGCCTCCTAGGCCTACCTCACCTACCACCACGTCCTCGTCCTGACATCCTAATAAAGGTAACAAAGACATTAGCACATTCACAAATGTGCCGAAGCTATAACACTCACGTCTTAATGCAACGGACAACTGTAATTCACTCCACGTAAGCACATAATCACATAAGCACTTACGAATCTTGTTTCCGGATAATTATAGTTCCAAGGCATTGCTAGAGTTCCAGTTAGAAACGACAGTGATCAAGTGCCTTTCCAACAGGACTCCCAGAAACCCAAGGATCCAATCAACATCCTAGAAACTAAATTCCATACCCATATGGTCACATAAACATGTTACCAAATAAACACATAACATTACATCTAAGTCTCTAACAAGCAAGACAAACCCACTGTGGTACTAACCACTTCCCACATACCCAAAGTATTCAAACTCGGTACGCTCTGA
This sequence comes from Camellia sinensis, assembly GCF_055761805.1. Taxonomy (NCBI): domain Eukaryota; kingdom Viridiplantae; phylum Streptophyta; class Magnoliopsida; order Ericales; family Theaceae; genus Camellia; species Camellia sinensis. The sequence continues at coordinate 37,443,396 of NC_138961.1, read as the reverse complement.
TACCAAGTTGTAACGCCCTCAAAAATAAACCCATAATCATACATTCATGATACAAGAAAGAGATATCATATTCCCAACATCAGAGTATTCTTACAAGAGATATTACATGTTGACAACAAAAGTAAATGCCCTATAGGCTTACAACTTTCCAAGTCAACACTTGGCTTCAACAAAAATGGAGTTCTAACTATTTACACAAAATAAGCCCTTGGCTTGATATACATGCAATACAAAAAATAGTCACAAAAGTAAGCCTTCAGCTTCTACAACCTCCCTAGCTACATCCTTGGGGGTGGCATATCACCTGAACCTGAAAATGATGTACCACATAGGGTGAGCCAATGCCCAGTAGAGATATACTAAACCAAGCACGAGAAATAACTAAAACAATAGCATTTGATATATGGTTGACACTTATAAACCAACTTACAACACGTTTCAATTCAACATCAAGTACATCCATTTTTCATTTCAGTTTCCTTCACTTATACCGTTTCGATTCATAATTATGCTTCAGAACCTGGCCAAACAATGCAATGAGACTATAACACATACTTCACAATTCACATGAGAAAATAACTCATATTAAAACACTTCCATACTTCAACACTTCAATATTTCAAATGATACACAGATTTGTTGTATCAGTGGAGTCCATCCCCTATCTCCTCCCAAACAGGTTTGAGAGTCCATCCCCTATCTCCTCTCAAACCATGGAGCAGATCCCCTATCTCCTCCCAAACAACATACATATACAATGTATTTAAATACTTATCATATACAATGATCAATCAATATACACATTTGCTGTATTATTCCAATCGTCATATTCAATGACATATTCAATGTGATTAGTTTCAGTTTTCTCTAATCATCATACAATGTCTACAACAATCAAGACTATCCTCCACCGGTAGCCCAAAACAGTTATCTCTAAATAGACAATAAATTTATCGAACAGATAAATAATCAACAATTTCATAAGTGGGTGATAAATTAATCCAACCACACCATTCAATTACAATTCCATCCAATTTCATGATTTCCAACTCAATTTCACATTTCCCCAAATTAATTATTCAACATAATTAGGGCATTTTTCCCTTTTTCCATTATCAACCCTAAGGTTCAATTTTATCAATTTAACAACAATAATCCCATTTTCCAAGGTTTCACATACACATGGAGTTTAACATTTGAAAACCCCCTTTTATAAATTACACATCAAACCCTAACTTTTCCCAAAATGACTAAGCAACACCATCTAATCATAATGACCAAAATTTATGTTAAAACTCATAGAATAGAGTAGGTTATCCCTACCTCAATTTTCGGAGCTCAATGGAAAAGATGAAGAAATTCGAAGGTGCTCCAAACCCAAAGATTTTCGGATCAAAATGTAGCCCACACCAGGCCCCACACTTTTTACAAAGGGACTAGGGTAGAAGATCACTAACACTAGATGATTTCTTAGAGAGAAGATGAAGTCTAGAGTGAGAAACTCTCAAGTTTGGGTTTTCAAAAGCTAGAGAGAGAGAGTGTGGCCCAAAAAAGTGATCCAAAAAGCTAAAATTCGGACTGATATAATACACAGTCCGCTTGAGCATGGAACGCCTCGCTCGAGTGTCAGACACAGACTCATGCTTGAGCGTCGAATGCATACTTCCAGAAGTTCTGCAGACAAAGGTCCCCGCTCGAGCGTGAAAGTGGACCCTCGAGCGTCTGATGACCTACAGCGAAAAGTACTGAGGGTTGAATAATCACGCTCGAGCGTCAAAATGCCCGCTCAAGCGGAGGAACAAAAGCAAAGGGCCCGCTCGAGCGGGGCTTTTGACCCCGCTCGAGCATGAAGGCCAAACTCTGGGCATCAACTCCTGGTTTCCAAACACAACCAACATGTCTCAAACCTGCCCAGTACAGCCTAAGACTCAAATACAAGAGTAAAGGATGAGAATGAGAATAAGACAACAACCAACACCCATAGACCCGAGGCCGGAATACAGTTTAAACAAATAAGGGAAAATCGGGATCGCTATAGGTTGATAGTGGACATGGATTTCAGGTCTCAATTTGAGCTAGCAAGGCCTACTTCAACAAACTCAGAGCTCACGGCTTCTCTGCCTTCCATATTTTTTGGGAGTGAAGAGAAAGTAATGGAGATAATATGTTTGGTTTGCTTAGCAAATAGCATCAACAATTTTCTCAAGCCTACTCGGAGATGGAATTTAGATTTGATTGTATTGTTCAGCTTCTGCCAAATTTAGGGGATGTTTGTTATAGCTTTTTGTTTTTGGAAAAGAAAAAAAATTAAAATCATGAAAACTTGTTTGATAGAAGTATTGTTTTCGTGTTCCTATATGAATTGTTGAGGTTGTGCCTCAAAGTTTTGCACTTTTATAGTTACCTTTAAAAAGGAAAAAGTTTTGATGATTTTTCTGGCAATTATCCATTTTAATGCCCTCTAGTTGTTTCTCTATTTTATTTTATTTACTAATTTTGCTCTCATCACAGGTCTATCTAATTTGATCAAATAGCATTCAAGTTATAAAGTACGAATAAGAACAGGAAACACTATGTATGAACCATATATATCTTATAATTAAAAAAAAAATTTAATTTTTTAAATCATAATTGGAAAAAAAAAATATCATAATTAAATACAATATGAGGTATACCTAAAGAAATTATGAGTAAGGGCTAGGCTTCTCTTGTGAACTCAATATTAAAATTAAAAAAAAAAAAAAATTGAGGTAACGGAAAAATGTACCAAATTAGGTACTAATTATATTAACTTCCATTAATGAATTAACTTTTTCAAAATTTAAAGTGAAGAAATGACAAAATTACAATTTTTATGTTCATAAAGGCAAAAATGACAATTATACAGCAAAAAGCTATTTTACAGCTTATTTATCAAACACTACTCTGCTTCTTAAATCCATAATCTCACAGCTGCACCAAACAGGTTACCAGCTTATGTTCATAGTTGTAAGTTATAATCTGTTAAGCTATAATCTATAATTACTTTCCCACATCTCTACCAAACCGGGCCAAAGTAGAATTATCAACATGGACGAGAAATTATTTAATTTCTATGTTTGTCAAAAACATGGTAGATAAATTATTGAACATTGACATTTAATTAATTGTCTTTTAAAATTTTAATATAAAATTAGTAGGTTCTACAATTTACACAAATCATTATTATTTTAAAATATTATTTAGTGTGTTTGATTTTAATTTTTTTAGATTTAATTTTTTAAATTTTAAATTTTTTATTTTTTTGTGTTTCTTTATTTTTAGTGAATATTTCTAAAATTTTAAGTAATTTTTTTATTTTTTAAATGCACCTTACTTAGATGTATTTAAAAAGTAATTATATTTGTAAAAAAATATTTTTTAGAATTAATAAATATATTACCCAAAAGGCAATCCAAGTGGGGGTAAATTGGATTTTTATAAATAAAAATTAATAATGCCCTAATAAAAATAACTAGTACAACAAATGATTAACTGAGGATAAATTGATGAATAACAATTAATGATTAATCACAATGAACAACTTTAACAATGTAACCAGCTAATCACGGTAAATAGTTATATCAGTTAAGTAAAGAGATTAGGGAAGAAGAAACAAACAGATTTATAGTGGTTCAGCTTCAACCAAGCCTACATCCACTCCTCAAGTTTCACTTGAGATTTTCCACTATCTTCTAGCTTCACAAGAGTGCTAGCAACCTCTTTACAAATGGAGCAAACCTCCACAGATTTTACACTGACTTTCCAAGTCCTAAACACTGCACTTCTTAGGTAATTCTCAATCACTCTCAAGGAATCAAGAACACTGAATGTACAACACTCTTACAAGATTTAATGAAGGTATTTTTCTTTTCAAAGAAAGCTACAAGGATAATTTCTCAAAGATAGATATAAAATGTTAAAGCTCTGTATGTGTATCAGTAAACCTCATACAAGTAAATGGGCTCAAAGCTATAAGACTCAATGTATAATTTCTGAGAGAAAAATGAAAAGCAGATGATGAACTTCTCAAATGATCGGAGAGAATGAGATTGATGAAGGATCAGAAATATTTTCTTACTTGTGTTGTTGGTGTCTTTCTTCAGCAGGAGCACTTCTATTTATTAAGGAGAAATTCATCGACCGTTGTCTATTGCTTGTGTTGAGAAGATTGAGTGAGATTTTGGTTAAATCTACTCTACTCTACTCAAATTTGCATTTCCCATACATGATTAGACGTTGAAAGATGGGTCTGATTAATGACAAGAACATTCGAAATAGAGTCGTTACAACACAGAGTGGTCATCCACCCAGATGTTCCAAATGAAGTTTTGTTCTTGGTGGTCGTTCGCCCGGACATCCTCCCGGATGCCCGATCAAGTCCCGGTCGTCAAGGATGACTGCCGCAATTGCCGAGTATACTGCTGGTTTGACAACCGGAGCGAAGTAGACCTGAAATCACCTACCGGTCATCCGCCCGGTGTCCTCTCGAATGTCCACCCGGATGTTCCTGCAGAGAACCAAAAGTTTGCTGAAAATTGGCCTGACCGTTTAATCGCCTAGTCGTTCGATCGGTCAACCGACCAATCGACCGCCCCCTCAGTTGGCTGCTCTCCTTTTGCTGCAACTTTGAGTTGCTATTGTTATGTTGCTACTTTGGGCTGTTTTGCTACCATTTTTGGACTGATTTGCTGTTATTTTTGGGCTGATTTATCATATGTTTAAGCTTCATTTTGAACTCAAAAAACAAAAAAATTAGAGCATCAAGTAATCAATTAATCTAAGATGATTAAAGGAACTTATATCAGGCAAGATTGAATTTCATTTTGATCTTCAAAAATAACGTTATGATAGGATAGATTAATATGAATAATTTGAGATATGTCAATCAAATTAATTCTTTCAAATAATCAAAAACATAATCAAAACAAAAACAAATTATCAAAATCAAATATGTCTAAAAAATACATAAGAATACGAAAAGTGTACTGAATTTTTGTATTTTTTGTATTTATATTTTTGGTAATTGGCGAATTTTTTAAAGATTTTTTTACAAATATTATAATTTTTAAGTATATTTATGTTAGGTGTATCTAAAAATTTTAAAAAATTGCTTAGAATATTAAAAAAATTTAGTGAAAACAAAAAAAAAAAATATGAAAAATAAAAAATTTCAATTTTCTAAAAAGTAAATACTGAAAATTCAAACCAAATTTGTTGTTAGAGTATTAAATAATTTCTCTATAATTGTTTGTCAATTTTAATACTTCTTTTAAAGTCTTAAGATTGATATTTAAACTCATTAAATTGGATCAGAATTATTTTTTAAAGTTTTTCTTACATGGGTTGGATTTGGAAATGTTTCTTCCTGCTCGCCCTAGCATGATTATTAATATATATTATGTACATGTAAAATTTTATTATAAATACTTCTTATCGTATGTATTCTTAACTTATATTATGCTTTTAAGTTATACAAATTTCTTTTTCAGTTATGATTAATTTTTTTTCTTTAATTGTGATCTTATTTTAATTATGACTCATAAGATCTTTGGTTATATCTCATGTATTATTTGGTAATAACTTTTTTTTTTTATAGTTATGACTATAAAGTATGAAGTTATGTCATTTTCTTCTTAGTTATAAGGTGGATACGATACATACCCTTTAAATCTTTCTCGTATGTACATATGTACATATTAATATGTGTATATATATAATTTACTAAATTTTACTTTTTTTAAATAAAAAGATATACTTAAAATGAAAAATGTATTTATTTAAGTTAATATTTAAGATGTAATGACTAAATATTAAGGTGTAATTTTAATTAGCTCGATTTTAATTTTAAATTTTTTACTTTGTCTCAATTTGGTCAAATGGATTACAACTTTTAATATTTTTTAATAAAAAAATATGTACATGAGTGTCATGTGTCTCAAAATTATGAATTTATCTAACTCAGTAAGTTAACCTCAACTAATTTAGTGATAATTTTTCTTAAAAATCACTAATGATATTATCAATTTGATCAAATTGATGTAAAATCTAAAATTAAGGATCAAAATCAAATCAATTAAAAATGTAAAAACCAAAATAAAATATAAGGACATCGGCGTAATTTACCCACAAAATTATCATTTTCAGTTTTATAATATTTATAATTGTTTATATGAGTTTGTTGGGCAAGTTCGAGATTGTACTAGCAAGATTTTAAGGCTAGCTTGGGAGGGATTTTGGGTTTGTTTGATTTGTATTTCAGGATATAATTTTTAAATTTTTAAAAAAAATTTATTTGGTTTAAATTTTTTGAATTTTTTTTTTCAAAATCACTTTCTTTTTCATATACATCAATAAGTCACTTTTTCTCTCTTTTCTTTCCTTCTCAATTATTTTTTTTCTTTCACACACATCTACTCAAACTACAATAAAATATTAAATCATTCCAAACACCCAAACTCCGAAACTATTTTCAAAATATACAACCAAACAAATCAAAAAAATTTCTAAACTCTCTCTCTAAAAAACAATTAAAAATTTATCTCAAAACAAAAACCAAACACATCCTTTTAGTTTCAAAAGCTTACAACATTATTTGGTGATATTGGACGTCACGTCACGTGGCGTACTACTTACCAATAATATATCATGTTTTTATTATTTTTTAATCACTTAATATAAAGGGCAAATAACTCTAATAGTCCATATAGTTTGGGACTCGTGTCACTTTGGTCTTTAACTTTTCAATTGTGACATACTTGACCCTGAATTTTGAATCTTGTTCCAAATAAGGACAATTGACGATACCATTGTTTAATTTCAAGAGCAAAATCGTCAATTTAATAAAATATAAACTAATTTGGCAAAACTAAATGTCAAACAAATATTTTTAATTTTTAAAAAATTATTTTTATCCACCAATGATAAAATTATGTAAAATTGATAAAAATTAATAAAAATTACATGATTACTTTTTAAAAATTAATTTTACATGATCATCATCCAACACATAATAAAAATTAATTTGGTAAAAAAATAAATAAATGTCTTAAAGTTTTATCAATTTTACATAATTTTATTTTTAGTGGGTAGAAATAATTTTTAAATTGACATTTATTTTTGTTTGACATTTATTTTTGTCAAATTAATTTATATTTTATCAAATTGACAATTTTACCCTTGAAAAATCTAATGATATTTTCAATTGTCCTTATTTGGAACAAGATTCAAAATTCAGGGTCAAATGTGTCACAATCAAAAAGTCAGGAACCAAAGTGACACAAGCCCTAAACTATAGGAACTATTAGTGTAATTCACCCTAATATAAAATTATAAGTCTCATTTTTTTTATTAATTAAACACTTTTGTGATATCACGTGACAATACCTCAAAATCAACCAATAACTTCTCTCCAAGTCGGGCAGGGTCAGATTTGGATTAGGAGTTTTTTTTTTTTTTTTTTTAAAAAAAAAAAACAAGTTTCCTAACTTAGGCGTTGTAACGCCCTCAAAATAATACATATAAATCCAACATTCATAACATTCATAGACATAAGAGAATGAAACATGTTCCCATTTATCAGAGTATTTAGTACAAAAGTAATACATGTTGACAACAAAAGTAAATGCCCTACGGGCTTACAACTTTCCAAGCCAACACTTGGTTAAAAAAAGGAGAGTTCTAACTCTAAACACATTAAGCCCTTGGCTTGTATTTACATGTAACACCAAAAATAACAAAATAATCAAAAAGAGTCTTCAACTCCCAAGACCTTCCAAGCTACATCCTTGGAGGTGGCATAACACCTGAACCTGAAAATGATGTCCCATATAGGGTGAGCCAACCCCCAGTAGAGATATGCTAAACATAATATGAGCAATAACCAAAACATTAGCATTTTGACAAATGTTTAACTCATATAAACGAACATACATCTCTTTCATAACTCATCCATATTCACAACACATTTCAATCTCTTTCCATTTCATTATCCAAACCAATTCGTAAATGTGGTTCTCTATTCATCTGGATAGTTCATAATGAGCCTACAACTCATATTACAATACTTCAATTCATCTACGTTATGCAAACACAATTAGGATTTCGGGACTTTCACCGTGGACACACCAGCCAACTTAATTATCACTGGAATCCATCCCCTATCTCCTCCCAAACCGTGGAGTACATCCCCTATCTCCTCCCAATCCGTGGAGTACACCCCCTATCTTCTCCCAAATAACATACATATACAATGTATTTAAACACTTATCATATACGATGATAAAGCAAAACACATATTCAATGTGTTATTTCTTCCGTCATATTCATTGGCATACTCAATTGATTAGTTACAATTCACCTAATTATCATGCAGTGTCTACAACACTCAAGACTATCCTCCACCGATAGCCCAAGACAATTATTTCTAAACAGATAATAAATTATCAAACAGATAAATTATCTACAATTTCAAAGGTGAGTGATTAATCAATCCAACTCCACCATTGAATCTCATAATTACCCAATTTCATTATTTCCAACTCAATTTCATATTTCCGCAACTTTCCCAAATTAATTATACAAATTAATTCATCATAATAAATTAGGGCTTTTCTCTCCCTTTTCTCAACATTGACCCAAAGGTCTAAATATCATCAATAAACATCAATAACCATCAATAACCTCAATTTAGGACCCAAAATACCCATGTATTGGTCAAAAGGACAAAACCCTCCTTTATACATTTTGAAACCCTAACACCCAAAATTACCCAACTTCAACATTAAATCAAAAAGACCACATGTTTATGTCAAAGACCATAAATATGAGTAGTTATCACTACCTCAAATTTCGGAGCTCAAAGGAGAAGAAAAAGAAAACTCAAGATGCTCCAAACCCCAAGATATTCGAATCAAAATGGAGGTCTTGCAAAGCTCTACCACTTTAATGAAGGCACAAGGGTTGGGTCTCACTAAACCAAGATCAAAATGTAGAGTGAGAGAGAGTTCTTGAGAGAAGAGCTCTCAAATTAGGGTTTTGAAAAGTTAGAGAGAGAGAATGGCCTGAAAAATTGATTCAAAATGCTAAAATTCGGACTGATATACAACACAGTCCGCTCGAGCATGAAATGCCCCGCTCGAGCGTGAAAAGCGACGCTCGAGCGTTGAATGCACACTTCCAGAAGTTCTACAGACGAAGGTCCTCGCTCGAGCATGAAAGTGGACACTCGAGCGTCCGATGACCTGCAGAGAAAAGTACTGAGGGTTGAATAATCCCGCTCGAGCGTCAAACTCCCCGCTCGAGCGGAGGAACAAAAGCAAAGGGCCCGCTCGAGCGTGAAGGCCAAAATATGGGCATCAACTCTTGGTTTCTAAACACAACCAACCTGTTTCAAACCTGCCCAACACATCCCAAACTCAAGTATAAAGAATTAAATGACGAAGATGCGATAAAGACACAGCACACAACCACGGAACTGAGTCCGGAATACAATAAATTAGGAAAGAAAAACTGGGATCGCTATAGGCGTAGCCGAACACCCAGACTATCGATAGGCTTTCAGGCCATTATTCACATCACTACTATGGTAGCTGGCCTCTTTGCTATAAAAATTAGTACTTTTCTGGTTATTCATATTCATATCACTGCTGTGGCAGCTGGCCTCTTTGCTATAAAATTACTTTTCTGATGAGGCATGGAGCTAGCTACTATCAAAGCTTTGTTGTTGCTTTCATTCATTATTTTTTGTTACTGGTTGAATTGTGTAATTTGTCAGAATGTGCATATTATAATCAAATCTTAGATTTGTTTAATCGCTCACCTATAGAAAATTTGATAATTTATCTATTGATAAATGGTGTAACTGTTTAGAACTATTTGTTTTGGGGCTATCGGTGGAGGATAGTTAAGATTGTTGTAGAAATTGCATGAGGATTAGGTGAATTGAAACTAATCAATTGAAGTATGTCATTGAATATAACGAGATAAGTAATACGTTGAATATGTGTTGTGAATAGTCATTGCATATGATAATGCTTTTAAACTACATTGTTTATGTATCATTGTTTGGGAGGAGATAGGGGATGAACTCCATTTATAATTAAGTTGGCCCGAGTGTCCAGGGTGAAAGTCTCGAAATCTTGTGCATATATGGGTGCCGGTTCCCTCGGATGAAAATTCCGTAAAATGGCAAATCTTGAAATCATGTGCATATATGGGTGCCGGTTCCCTCGGATGAAAATTTCGTAAAATGGCAAAATGTTGAAGTGTTTGAATAATAGATGTTGTTAAAGTGTTAACCAATGAATTGTTATTTCATTTGGTGTGTTTAGATGACAATGGACTTGACTCATGAATTGAATTAAAAATCATAAATGGAAATGGATTGAGATATGGGTGTTAGTATTGAATGATTATGGAAAGAATGTGAGTTGGTTATGAATGTGGGCATTTATCTAGCAAATATATCTTAGTTAAACTTCATATATTGTGTTAGACTATCTCTACTGGGCTTTGGCTCACCCTACTTGGGAAACCATTTTTAGGTACTGGTGACATACCACTTCCAAGGATGTAGCTTGGGAGAATTTTGGAGCTGAAGACTCTATTTTGTCATTTTATTGTTTAGATGTTTAAATGTTTATTCAAGCCAAGGGCTTATTATGTATTGAGCTGATGACTCTCTTTTGTTGTAACCAAGTAATGTCTTGGAAAGATGTAAGTCCAAAAGGCAATAGCTTATGATTAAACTCTTTTGTAATATTACTTCATGTAATGAAAGGATTACTTACACTCTGATTTATGTAACTGTTTTTCATGTTGTTGTGGATCATATCTGTGGTATTATATTTTGGGGGCGTTACAAATCTTCACTATATTTAAATAAATTCTGTTTGTGTACTAAACAACAAACAGAATACAGAAGAAATATAGGAAATGAGAGAGATTGTCTGACTACAAAAATCAAACCCATAAATAAAAATAAATAAATAACAACAGATTTTTATTTTGTTACAAAAACAAAATCAAAATTTGATTTAAATAAATAAATAAGCCAGAAAATAAATTAACGACTTACTTGATTAATTTCTTGAACAATATTCTGGTCAAGTCCAGTGTTAGACGCTGTGTCCTTAAGACAGATCCGTCCTCTCTACGGTGCTTTCAGAATATGGACGTCTATCTCCCACGATAAAATGATCAATCAACGAATAAACGTAGCACTACGATTTATTCGCATAACGAACACACTAAGTGTTTAAACTCTTTCTCACAAGAAAATAATACAGCAATATGTAGAGAATAGTTGCAAAATTATTTGGACGAAAAGAATTGAATGAATCATCAAATGAGGGCTAATCTATTTATGGATGTAGTGGCACCCTTTAATTTTGAATTGAACAGGTAGCATACCTGTTTGAACAGGTATTGTACCTATTAGATTTAAATTGGTATTGTATGGGTTCAAACTTGAACAGATTAAAATCGAATTGCACAGATTTGAATATGTCCGGGTTTTTTTGAAACTCAATTATGTTCGGGTGGGAAAAAACATACCCAATTTTGAATTTAATTTCTGAAATTCAAATTCAAATTTAGAAAAATAAAATTCAAATGTTTTTGGCCCAAAAAGATAGGTATTGGGCTGGACAAGCCCAACCCAACCTCATACCACGCACCCGCGCAGACGGCGGCGGCGCGCGCGCAGTGATTTTTGGGTCCAATGGGTCTAACCCATTTTTCCCATAACCTCCCTCTCTACAAAACTTGGGTGCCCCTTGGGGCCTATCCCAAATTCCAACTCCAAGCTTTATAAACCCACTCAAAGTTTCCCACCAAATCAATGTGGGACAAGCCACTATTCAAACTTTTAAGGATTTTCCACCAAAACTCTATTTTCATGGAGCACACTTTGGCTTCAATTTCCCATTCACCCGATAACGGTTTTGAGTAACCAAATATACCACGTGAATTACAATGCGGCATAGAACATGTTACCACTTTGACCTGTGAAATTCGACGCATGGGTCCTACCTATAAATTAGGCCAAAGTTTAGGAAAAATTCTGTTTTTCCAGAATTTCCAAACCATTTCTAACACAATTTTCATAGAAATTCAACTTTCATTGGTCTCAAAATTGGACATGGATAGAAGTAGAATAACGACCTGCGCAACAGCTCCTATTTCCCTCTCTCGGATTGGATTTTCTATGACGTCAACTTCATGGTGATTTTTTGTAGAATGAAAGCAAGAATCTGCACATTGTTGACGCAATGTTGGAACATTTTATGACTACTCTGTGATTCTAATGGAATTAAGTAGGTCATGATTGTTGCTTGAATAAAACAGTGACACATTTTTTATGCCAAGGATTTCATGTTTGATGGAATGCATTTCCAAGATGCACTCAAAAACCTCCTTGCTTTAAAAGGACTGCGAGAACATTGAATGAATGTGTGTCGTTGCTTTGAGGGAACTTGTATTGCATCCAAAGACTATTGAATTGTGCTGTTGCTTGACTTAACGAACTTTCTGATAACCAAATTTATTTTTCTAGTATGCCATGAATTTTTCTTATGTAGATTCTTGTGCTCATGTTCAAGACAAAAAATGCATGTTGCCTAAAACTTTAGTGATTGGTTTTGTTGAATTTGGCTCCTAGTTATTAAACTGCTACCAGTGGACAACAAAATTTCTTAGTTCCCAAATGAAATTCAATTGACAATATTGTCAGCTTATTAACCAAAAAATGATTAAAGAATTCTTAAACTCGTTTATATTTTGCTATTTTTTCTTGGCATAATGATTAATTTTAGTTTGGTAATGAGTTTTGAAAAGAATTGTGAAATGTTTTTGTTAGAATTTTGTAATTGGAAATTCCGTTTGACATATTTTAATTGTAATTTTATTCGCTCTTTTATTTTATTAAGCCTATGAATGATTAAATGCGAATCCAACCCGAACTGTGCCTATGCAGAGGAGTTTGTAATCTTAATTATTTCTTATTTGCCACTTCGCTAACTATGTACGGGGATCGACCTGTCCAGTCAACTCGTGGGGATCTAGGGGGCAGCGCCCCATAACGGATCTGGGGCAGCGCCACAACGGGGTCGAGAGGCAGTGCCCCCGAAGCAAAAAATAAAAATACAGTCGAAATTGTTTAACTGCCCGAGCGGCCATTTGTGCACTCATGAGAAGAAAATGACCATCCAGTATTTTTTGCAGAGCGCCTGAACTTCTAAGAAGAAAGTTTTACTGCTTGAGCGGTGAAAGTTGCACTCGAGCGGTCAACCTATATATTTCACACTACCTTTAGTCACACGGCTTGAATAGTGAAATGTCTGCATACTCGAGCGGTCAACCTATATATTTCGCACTACATTTTGTCATGATATAGCACTATTTTTAATTGGTTTAGACACACCATGCATGCTTAGCATACTTGTCTTGTAATGCCATGAAATTGCCTTAACATGCTTTGTGCTTTGAGCCTTGTTTCTAGCATGATTTTTGTCACGACCCCAAACCGCCCCTAGTAGGATGGTGCCATGATGGCCAGTAATCTGAGATTACCAAAGGCCACTTACAAAGTTCACACACAATCAAAGTATAAATATATGGGGCTCACAAGGGCAGAAGCAAAATATATAAATCTTAATTAGTCCATAAGAGCAGTGCATAAGTCAAATGGAATGGCATACAACTTTACATAGCTTTACAACTTGAATACAAATAAAATGAAGTACAAAAATACATATTACATCTTGATAAAAGGCTTCTCAAGCTGACATGTTCAAAATACACAAGCTTCAAAATTGCCGACATCCTCACTGCCGACATAACATGCATACAAAACACACATCTCGGCGTAGCCGACTTCTTGCTTGTTACCTACATACATACATAGGGAGGGTGAGCTTGGATACTCAGTAAATGGTACAAATAATAAAGGTTTTAAATGAATGATACCCGAGGTCCTTGTCAAAACAATACATATATCATAGCTTGTTCAAAACATGCACTTGGCATAACTTGTATCAAAACATGGGATGAAGCAAGGTCATCAAACTTGATCTTACAAAACTTACTTACTTAACATACGTCAACTTAAATCATGGGGTGATGACATTCTGGGCAAAACAAAAGCATAACCTCGGCATCGAGCACACCCGTTCATAGTCCATCGGTGGCCGATATCTTAACAAGGGTGCTACTTAGGCTTAACGTCCCCTAGCACGAAAAGACGGTGCTACCTAGGCTTAAAGTACCCTAGCACGGAAGGACTATGCTACATAGGCTTAATGTCCCCTAGCACGGGAGGACTTGTGCCACAAATGCTTAAAGTCCCCTGGCACGTACGGACTAGTGCCACCAATGCTTAAAGTCCCCTGGCACGTACGAACTATGTTACCTAGGCTTAACGTCCCCTGGCACATACGGACTATGTTACCTAGGCTTAACGTCCCCTAACACGAAAGGACGGTGTTACTTAGGCTTAATGTCCCCTAACACGAAAGGACGGTTCCAAGAATGTCATCCAAAACAAAGCTTATACTTGATACATAAATTAGGGATATCATTCATGCTTAACAAATATTTTTATCAAAACAAGGCAAAGCTTTATCAAAACCTTATAACATAACTTTATTAAAAATACCACTCACATAGCTCTTCAGACGTCGAGATCAAGGCAAGGGTCCAAGTCCTACAAACACATGACAAAGTCTACTGAATGTACTTCTCAAAACAAGTCTTACATGCATGCAAATGATCTCGGGAAAACATGCTAGAAGTCAAAACACGGTTTTACATGTCAAGAAGACATGTTGGGTACCAACCAGGCCTTTGTCGAGGTCCCACACCTCTTGGCCGAGGTGTGGCTACCTAGGCTTCGGCGTGCGGCTGCATGCCAAGGTGCGCACAAGACAAACTAAAGTTGTAAGTGATCATGCAAGGTAGGCCAAGGTGAGATACGATGCTGGCCTATGTGTGAGGTCTAGGTAAGAGTGATCTCAGCGACTACACTTCGGGAAGTGAGGTCTGGAGATCTGGGTTTCCACCCGTGAAGAACAGGAAGAACATGAACATGAAGATCATGAAGAACATGAATGCAAAAATCATAACTTCTTTATTACAAAATCTAGGATTTCATGCTATGAGTTCGAAAACATGGACCTGGGTACCCATACTTGAAAATCATATGGAAACAAACACAAAAACATGGATCTGGGCATGAGCTTCCGGATCAAAACATGACTTTTCTTAAAGAACACAAGAATACTATTTTCTCTTTCTAAAACTGAACTTCAAAGCAATGCATGGCTTACAAATCATATTCAATCATGCAATGCAATAACATGAACATAAAGAACAACATGCGCAGGTCAAGAATATAACCTTAAAACACGGATCTAACGGTTCGATCTCTAGGGATCAAGCTTGGAAATCTACTCTCCCTCAAGAACTTCTCTTCCTCTTCTAGAGCTTCTCTCTCCCTCTTCAAAAACAAGTATAGAAATGATAGGTTTCTCCCTCTGCCGGCTGGCTTAACACTCAGCTAGGACACGTGGCAACGGCTGGTTGGCTCTCCTCAAAAGGTGATAGATTGACAAGACAAGACTATGACAAAGTGTATCTAACAAGCTTCCCGGCAAGGCACTCCGGCAAGTGATGACATCGGCTAAGGACAAAGCTTCGGCAACTAAGGTGAAAATGACCTCGGCTAGGAAGGACAACACATGACTAAGCTGTGCCACACCTTGGCCTAGATGTGCCACACCTCGGTCTAGGTCATACCACTCTAGGACAAGATCACTCAGGTGCACATCTCGGCCTAGATAATACACATCTTGGCCTTGGTGATGAACACCTCGACCTAGATAATGACATCTCGGCCAATATGTCAGGGCGAAGGTGGAGGTCAAACAAAGGGGTTCCAAGATAAATTCTAGACTAAAGATGACCTCGGCTTGGAATGACCTAGGCGTAACACAACCTAGGCTTGACATGACCTAGGCTTAACATAACTGGGAAGGGACAAAGCATGCAAGTAATACTTAAGCAAACAAGACAAGATTCATGAATGCAAACTTAACAAGACGAAGTTATGTAAATGAACATGAACATGACCATGACATGAATATGGGTCGCTACAGCATCTTAACATGGCAAAACATACAAATGCATGCAAACATGACTAGGACATAAAATGTGGGTTGTTACAATTTTGGCCTAGCTTTGTGAAGCTTTTATGCATGTTTTGGTGTGCTTGAGGTCTATTTTTGGTTGCTCGGGTCATCCATGCTTTGCTTTGTATAGCTACCATACAATCTCCCTTGTAGGCCTTGAGTGTTGACCCCTCTAGCATGCTTTACTTGCTTTGTTTCAGTGGTTCGGAACCACTTATCATGTCATTTCAGTCCTTGTGGCATGCTTGTATATTTACATTTGATGCTCCTTTAAAACTTTAGAAGGTTGATGCCTTATGCCTCATGCTTGGGTCATTTTGCATGTCTTTAGGTCTAGGCCATTTAGAAGCCATCTAGGTGGGTTTTGGGGCTCATTTTAGCATGTCATATCTCTGTTTTGGTCCCTTAATTCATGCCATGTTTGGTTGCATTAAGTGTGGTGTAATGCCTCTCTAGTGGCCTTGGATGCCTCATGCATTGGCCCCTTTTGTTTTTAGCTTGTTGGCTTTGGTCATCGCATGTGTTAAGCTTACTTTGACATGCTTTAGGACTGTCTTGGGTAACATTTGCCATATGCCCTCTGTTTAGTATGGTTTTGGTTCAAGCCCTCTTGCTATTTTTGGGCTTTAAGCTCTATTGCATGCCATGCTTGGTTTGTTTATGTGATTTGGCATCACTCTTAGCACCATTTTAGAGCGTGCAACATTGTCACATTTGCATGCTTTTCATCCTCTTTTTAAGTGTGCTTAAAAGTTGTTCTTTGATGCATAAGTATTGGACCTTGCGTGCATGAATGTTTGTGTGTACATTCGCCTTGCATGTTGTCACACACTTGACCCCTTTGTATGTTGTTGCATGCTTAGGTGGTAGTGCATTTGGCATGCATTTCTTTTGCTTTGGTTCCTTAACATGTCACATGTCTTGCATGTTTGTTTGTTGGCATTACATTTTGCATGCTTGTTAGCTTGCATGCTTGTTACATGTTTGCATACTTGCCTCCATGTTCATGTTGCATACTAGCCTATATTCGTAGGTTGCATTTGGCATGCTTGCCTTGCCTCTTGAATCGATTATGATATAGGTTGGGTCCATATGTTTGTTTGGTTTGCATTACTTTTGACATCAAAATGCATACTTGGCTTCTTGGACCATCACGCATTGACATGCGCGATTTGTGGTCTGAGGGTCAAGGACCATCCTCCTTTGAGTCATGAACATGATAAGGAGGGTGTTGGTGCACACATTTGCTTGAAATGTATTGCCATGCCATGTTTGTCCTCTGCTGCTATCAAAACAGGATTCTGCAGGCATACATGGTCGGTCGACCATATCTATTGCCGACCGACCAAAAATTTGAGGCCGACATCCATATCAATGGTCGATGACCAATTCCCAATAGCTGGTGGTGTTCCCCTTTGGCCGGTGACATTCCACAACCTTCAAGGAGTGATGCTGAAGCATCCTTGGGATTTGTGCAAGTCTCAGAGATGCAGAGCAATGTAAACAGAGGCAGCTTGTGCATGGCGACGAATTTCTGAGCGAACTCGAGCACGCATGCATTGGACCTCTTCCCAAGGCTGTTTTATTGCTTTCTTAGCTTAGTTAATTTCCTTAACTAGTTAAGTGGTCTGTAATATTTAATTAGCTAGAATAGTCGATTATTTATTCGGGTTTGTATTATTTATTCGGTCTCTCTGAGAGAGAGCATAATTGTGTAATGAGTGTGGGTGCGTGTGTGCATGTCTTCCAACCCCCACTTCTTTCTTCCTTTTACTTATCTGCTTTTGATGGTTAGTACTAGGGCACGTTTCATTTAGCATACCTTATGCTATGCATGTGTGCATCATTCATTTGTATTGCATGCACCGGGCTCGGCGCATCATACTAACTGCATAAGTATTTCAAACCCAAACTTGAATACATGCTATTAGTTGCATTTCACATGGCATCCCTAGATTAGCCGAGCCTATTCTAGTTGCATTTTGTATGCGATGCATTAGTCATTTAGCATGGACTTGGATCATACATTTGATTGCTAACAAGTTTCTTGTTTTGGCTTGGAGTACAATGTAAGTATTTATGCTTTAGCATCTCGCATGAGTGTGAATGATGACATGACAACATGCTCACCATGTGGCTATGTGCTTATGTGATATATCTGCCAGAATGCCTGTGGGTGAAGGTTAGATTGTTTGAGTTGGAACAACTCCTTGAAATCCGTGTTTTAGCCTACTTGCGAGTAGCAAATTTCAAACCGATTTCCAAACAAACGGATATGCGATGCTTTATTCCAAATTAGGCGATCTAGTCTATACTTTTGTGTTGTGCGCATCACATAGTAAGATTAGCTAATTAACCGGAATAAGAACACATAACATTTTCAAAACTAGATATCATGGTTAGTAGAGGCCGATCTTCAGATCGGGCGAGCGGGGGTGCTCATAGCTGACCTTCCCCAATCGTACCCAAGTTCCCGAGCCGAGGCAACTTTGGTGATGACGGACACGTGGCCTTAGGCAAACGAGTCAGGGTTTCCTAAATTCCCCCATAAAAAATATTTAGGTGGCGACTTTGTATCTGGCAAAATAGTCCATGTTTGGCACTTCTTTCTCAAAAATCTATTTTTCAATACGATTTGTCGGATTTAGACTCTTTGGTGATTTATCAGTCTCACATTGCACATTGTGAGATCAGATTAAGAACCGACAACAAAACGAGTCCGAACTGTGGCATCGGGGGCCCGAGGGCACGCCCACAGTTTCTGGCGACTCTGCTGGGGAGTTTAGAGAGCTTGACTCGAATTCATGATATCTTGTTTTGATTAGACTTATGTATTTCTTTGCATTGCATGTGCATCAGTGCGCTTAGGACACTGTGTTTGCCGTCTGCTATTCCTGAACAGTTTGTCGGAGGCTTGCTTTGTTAGGCCTGCCATAAGGCTGACCAGTTACGGGCTCTGCCATGATGGGAACACAAACCCCGATTTTCACCGGGGCACCCTTTTTGACCATTCGACCTAGTGCATGTTCGGAATCCATAGTGACCATTCCAAGATAGGACAATTTGCTACCCGATTATAGGCTATTTGAAACCGCTGTGTGCATAGTGAAACCCTAGCTCCTAACAAAATACGACAGGGAAACCCTACCCCAATATAGGGGTGTTTTGGCTCCCATTTACTTGCTATGTGCTTTTGGAGTGTATCTTTACAGGGAATGCGCATATCAGTTTGTAAATCTGAGTACCAGGCCTATGGGCACCAGTATCGGTATTCTGAGAATCAGTTATATCCACGGGTATCAGATTCAGTTTTGGGGTAGTGTTTTTTGGGGAACAGTGATCAATAGTAGAGTACAGTTATTCAGCTACGCTTGTGTCTGTTCTGATTAGGCCTGAAATGCTGCATGTTTTCTCTTTCAGTTCAGAGATTTAGTAAAGAATAACCAGTGTTCTCCCTTGTTGAGGCAAGACAGATATCTGATCCGTCAATCAACCGGTTGCGTCAGTCATCGTTCAAGTTCAGTGGACTTATCATGACACAAAATTCAGAGGAGATTGTGGTTATGGCAGTCGCGTTGGACTGAGGAAACATCTTGCGGGATGAGACCAATGTCGAAATACCATATCCGCCAAGGTCGCCTATTGCGCGCCCGATCTGGGAACCCCAGATGTTTCAAGCTCGTGAACCCACTACGTTTGAGTTAATGAGAATGATCGGCGACCTCCAGAGATCTGTGACTGATCTGGCCTATGGGATGTCGGCTCCACCACCAGCCACGTCATATGCCAGGAACTTCATACCACAGGAGCCCCCGTTACTGGGACGGATTGTGATCGAGCTCAGCCAAGCAGAGGTTGTCTCAAGCTATAACAATGATGTGTCAACAACAACTGGGTTTCGCTCTAATATAGCAACCCAAACCCTCGATCGAGCTGAGGCCAGAGGTAAGAATAAGGTGGGAACAGATGCCGATCCCAATGAACAACTGCTGTGGGCAGTCGAGGCTTTGAAAGCCGGGGGGTTCAATAAACAGCAAGTATTTGCAGTTATGACTAAGACTGTGGATGATGCTTTCCCTACTCCAACCGAGGGCAGTTCAAGCCAGGCAAAAAATCGGGATAGACCCCGTCATGCCAGAACAGTTCCCTCCAATTCCAGCCCTGTACTGGGAAAAGATCAAAAAGCCAAGGCAGCACATGCCGATCCTTTTTGGAGTACATCCAGCAAAGGTCCACAGACTTTGAAGTATCTGCCCCACGGGCACAGAGTCTTTCTCGCCCTCTACATGCCTTTGTCTAAGGCACTTCAAATCCTGGCGGAAAAGGGTCATCTCAAACCTCTTGAGCCTTGGCCTCTCCCCAGTCATCTTCCAGCGGGCCATGGTGCTACTCAATACTGCGCGTATCATCAGCAGATCGGTCACAGCACCGACAATTGTTTTGTCTCTGCCACGAAGTGCAAGATTTGATTGGCAATAAGGTCATCCTCCCGCCAAGCTCGGTAAAGCCTGTCACTACCGGGTTGTTGGATTTCGAGGATGGCGCGAGTATGTGATCAGGGGTTGGACCACCTGCGGGCGGCGCTCGGTGTATTTCAGGTGTGGCGTTTGGCACGCACTATGTTGAGCATTTGCGAATGCAGTTTTTGTAATTTCTGGCTTGGGTGTCAAGTTAGTTCTCTGTTTTTGTTTTGAGTCTGTCTCTTTGTCTTTAGTCGGTCTTTTTGCTTAAAGGTTTGTCTGGTTGTATCGAGTCAGTCCCATTGTACAGAATGTCAGGTGATTCCGGGGTTGTTGCCTTGAGCACCGTTTTTTTTAATTACCCTTTTGTTTTCTTTTGAGTCTGTCTCTACTGTGGAGCCAGCTGCAACCAGGAATTCTGAATGAAACAGCTGCGGCTATCATGTTTCCGTGCTTATTGCTACTTTGAGCTAGTTGCGCCAGAGGATTTGAATGAAACAACAGTACATCTCACTTGCTATTCTGCACCTTGAAGTCATTGTAATGACCTAAGTTTTTCAAAACTTTTTTTAAAACACTGTGGTGATGAAAACGAAGAGGAAGGAATTCCTCGGGATTTATAAAACTTTCATCAATGGAGAGAAAGAAAGGCATTCTAAGCCCTTAATGATTAAGATCATGTTTGTTAACATGAGTACTGAGAAGGACCCTGGCTTGATCCAGATTGGTTCCGCACTATCTTCAGCGCGAGCGATTAGTCGCTTTCTTAAAAATTTTCAAAAAATGCTTTGCGTAGTCTTGTGAAGAACGGTTTGGAATCGCTCTTGAGATTGTGCAGCCTAGGATTGCTCTCAGCCTCAAGATTCAACTCCTTTGCTTTCAAACCTTGAACGTGTATTCAGAATATTCAATGGCCAAACCGCAATGTGAGGCCCACGTGGCCAGATTCGGAGCAGCTCTCGAACAAGAGGCACCAAAGTCAGATCAAGAAGATCAGATGTCATCAAGGCAAGCTTGTGAAGCTAAATCAGAAGCACCCCTCGAACTAGGGGCAATAATGTCTAATGCACTCGAAGAGCTGAAGATGGATCCTTCCGCAAATCAATACAATGGTAGTTCTCCTGGATTCAGATTGCTTCAAAATCCTAAAACCATTTGGCATGGACAAATCTACACTTTTACCCTTGAGAGGCTCGCTAGGTCAAAAACCCATAAGGGCGACCCGGGCAAAAGTTAGAGCAAGAAAAGGAAGAAAAAAAACAAAAACAAAAGAGGAAAAGAAAAGAAAAGAATACAAAAAGAAAAAAAAAAAGAGAAAAAGAAAAGAAGAAAGAAAGAGAATTGAAAAGAAAAGAAGAACAAAGCTCGCAAGGTTGAAAACCCGAAAGGGCGGCCTTGGCAAAAGTTAAAGCGTAGAAAGTGAGGGTTAATACACGAGTGTACCTTAACCAGAACTATGTAAGGCTTGATTCCCATGTTTGGGATACGTAGGCAACTTCATCCTGAAGTCCAGCCACCAACACTTTCAAAGTGATTGTGTCCATATATATTGGTTTTGACCATCTTCGCCTTCTCTGTATCCAAGAGCTCGGTTGCGATCATCACTAATGAGGACTGTTTACAGTATGCTGCGACGTTATCCAGACAAGGGGCAACTTTCCGTTTCCATGAGTCGCCATTCAAACAAGGGGCAACTTTCCGTTGCCAAGCAGTTCTCTTTAGGCAAGGGGCAATTTCCCTTCAGATCCAAGGTTGTGCATCTCGAGAGTAAGTTTCATGCTCGTTGAGCACTGGCTGTTTGCCAAAATGAGTTTTGAGAATTTTTACTGAGGTTGACTAATTTCTTGAAAATTATTCCATCTTTTCCAAAACTGGACCATTTCTTGGACCCACAAAGAAAAATTTTCAGTGCTCATAGCCTGACTTGCATGATTTCAAATCAGAAAATTGAACAAGCGTGTTAATCTAACTCTTATTTTGGTCAAAATTGTTTTAGTAGAAAACAAAACAAAAAAATGGTCAAAATAATGAACTAGGGGCACAGTTGAGTTAGGTGTTCTGTCTTTTCCCCGTTGACAATGCATTTGCCAGAATGGGCACCATACTTGCCAAGAAGGGCACCTTGTTCACCAGAAAGGGCACCACTGAAGCTAACCGCAAAAGGGTAGAAAGCTCTCACATCCTCCAAACAACGAGGTATCAAGCCAAGTGTGAAGCACGAATCGGAATGGATCAAGATACTTCATTCCCTCATCCGGGGCATTGACTAGACGTCACCAGAAGAAATAGCCGCGAGCTGATAATTTTGGGCATAACCACCCAAGGGAGGGATAAAAAAAAAACGAGAGATTGAAGAACAGAGAGATATGCGTTGAGAGAAAAAGTGAGAAAATGGTTTTTTTCAGAAAAAAACAGAGCCTGAGGGCCGAGTGATGTGAGAATCACAAATAAGAAAGGGTGGGAAATAATACCCGGAGAAACTGGCCCCTCGCGAACTGAGAGGTCTCTTGTCTTTGTAACATGTTTGTGTGTCGTTTCTTTTGTTTTGTTTACCTTAACTTTTGCTTTGAGTCTTTTTCGAGTGTTACTCGATGTGTTTAGGTCGTGTACCTTTTGTTGAGTCGTAGCATGCTGTGTTCAGTTGTAGACTTAATACCCGGTTGAAAACCCTTTTCTCATTTTCAAAAAAAAATTGTTTTGTGCTCAGAGTGCCGTGCTATTCTCCACATTTGTGCAAAGCAAGACTAGTTCTTTCAACAATCGCAGGGTTCAACCCAGGCCATGTCGGAGCAATAGAACCAGGACCTATCCGAGACTATGTGGGTTTCGGACTGCGAAGCAAAAGAAAAGAGGGAAATTGTAGAGCATCCGTGTTTGTTCTAACTTTTACATGCCCCGTTTTTGTATCCCGTCTTCAAGGTTGAATTGTTTGTTCAGAATGGGTTCTGTGTTCAAAATAAGCAGTGCGTTGTATGGGTGTAGACGTCCCCGAACACCCCGGGAGGACGAGTCTCGTTCTGTTCGTTTTGGGTTCACTACAGTTCGGACTCTCGAATTGTCACGGTTCTTAATCTGAACCGTAGAGTCCAAATTTGAGAAAAACAAATTTTTAGAAAAGAAGTGCCAAACATGGACTGCTTTGCCAGATACAGAGTCGCCACCTAAATATTTTTTATAGGGGAATTTAGGAAACCCTGACTCGGTGCCAAAGGCCACGTGTCCGTCATCACCAAAGTTGCCTCGGCTCAGGAGCTTGGGTACGATTGGGGAAGGTCAGCTATGAGCACCCCCTCTCGCCCGATCCGAAGATCGGCCTCTACTAACCGTGATATCCGTTTTTGAAAACGTTATGTGTTCTTATTCCGATTATTAGCTTAGAACTACTATGTTATGCGCACAGCAAACAAGTATAGACCAAATTGCCTAAATTGGAACAAAACATTGCATGTTTGTTTTGAAAATGGTTTGCTACTTGCAAGTAGGCTAAAATGCAAGTTTTGCCACCCTCAAGTGGGCTTTAGAAAAGATGGTTTTGCCACTATCTAGTGGGCTTAAAACTCACAGTTTTAATACATTATTCCAATTTAGATAATTCAACCTCCACCCATAGGCATTCAAGCAGTTATATCACATAAGCAAGTAGCCTCATGGTAAGCATGCTGTCATGGCAACACTCACACGCATGCAAGGATGCTACAACATAAATGCTTATCGAGTACTCCAAGCCAAAACAGAAACTAGTTAGTAATCATATGCATGATCCTAGTTCATGTTAAGATGGCTAATGCAACACATGCAAGATGCAGCTACAATAGGCTCGGCTAATCTATGGATGACATATGATGATGCTACAACTAACACGTATTCAACTTGGAATTGAAATACAATGCAGTTAGTATGATGCGCCGAGCCCGGTGCATGCAAGACAAATGTATGGATTCACGCATGCATAGCATAAGGTATGCTAAATCAAATATGACCTAATACTAACCATCAAAAGCAGATAAGTAAAAGGGAGAAAGAAGTGGGGGTTGGAAGACATGCACACACGCACCCACACTTATTACAAGTTAGCCCTCACTCGGAGGGACCAAAAGAATAATATAATTTAACTAACTAACAAGCTAATTAAATATTACAGACCACCTAATTAATTAAGCAAATTAATTAATCTAATTTAAGCAATAAACAGCCTTAGGAAGAGGGTCCAATGCGATGCGTGCTCGATTCCGGTCGGAAGTCACTGCCATGCACAAGATGCCTCTGCTTTGACTGTTCTGCTTCTCTGAAGACTGCACAAGTCCCAGGGTTGCTTTTCTGAGTGCTGTGGAGCACCACCGGCCGTGAGGAATAGTCACCGGCCATGGGGAATGGTCATTGACCATAAATCAATCCATCGGCCACTTATGGATGGCCGGTCGACACTTAAGATGGCCGGCCGGCCAAATCTGCCTGCAAAAAAATGGTTTGACAGTAGCAGAGGACAGAACTTGGCATGGCAATGCATTTCGAGCAATGTATGCACCAACCACACTCCTTATCATATTTATGACTCAAAGGAGGACGGGTCTCGATTCTCGGGCCACCAATCACGCATTTCCATGCATGATGGCCCAAATAATCAAGTGTGTATGTTGATATGGAATGCAATGCACATAATCAAGCAAATTGAACTCAACCTCTATCACAAGCAATTCAAGAGGCGAAGCATGCATGCCAATGCAATGTAATCCTAAGCATGTCGACTAGTATGCAACATGGACAATGCTAAGAAGCATACAAGGCATACAATGGTCATGCAAGACATAGGGCATGAGACAATGCAACTAACAAGTATGCAAGGCACAATGTGGGTGTTCGAGCATGCAAGCAAGCATGTGACTTCATTCAATCATGCAACTCCAATCATGCAACAACACACAAATATGCAACAACATACAAGGTGGGCATACAACAACATGCAAAGGGGTGGGCTTGAACTAACATGGGTAGCTTGCAAGCTTGCCAAAATCAGTGGCCAATACTATGGAAGTGAGGTCCAACACACACACACGCATGCATGCAAATATGGTCCAACACTTAAGCATATGAAGACAACTTGTAAGCACAAAAACATGGACTAATGACATGCAACATAAGCTCTAAAAATCATGTTAAAATGGTGCCAAACCAAGCCAACAAGACAAGCATAAGCATGCAATTAGAGGTCCAAAACTCAAGGCAAGCTAAGGAGGTATTGAACTACCCATAGCAAAACCAAACATGGCATGAATTAAATGACCAAAAATAGAGTTTTAGCATATTAAAACAAAGCCTAAAGACCACTTAGATGGCATCTAAATGACTTAAATTCAAAGGCATGCACAATGACCAAACATGGAGCATAAGGCACAACCTCATAAGGCATCAAAGAGGCATCAAAGGCAAGCATGCAAGCATGTCATGAGGACTGAAATGATGCTATAAGTGGTGTCAAACCACTGAAATAAATCAAACAATGCATGCTCAACACTTCACACATTTAAAGCCTACAAGCTAAACAATGTAAAGGGGCTATGCAATGCATGCCATGGTCGACCAAAACAACTAAAGGCAGACCTTAAGCATGGAAAGACGAGTACAAAAGCTTCACAAAGCAGCGCCTAAAACATGCTTGAACAAGGGTCAAAGCCTAGATGCATGTTAAGGCTAAATGATGGCATTACAAGACATGTATGCAAAGCATGCAAGGTGTGTCCAAACCAACTCAACACAATGCTATTTCATGGAAAAATAAGCATAAATATCAGTCAAGGCATGGTCAACACACACTTAAACTAGATGCTCCCTCAAGAGGCAAAGATAGCCCTTTTCAAGGACAACAAGGAGAGGGGGTGGCCCTCTCCTTCCTAGGACCTCAAGACACCATCCTCACCTCTGAAATCCCTCAAGATTTTAGTGGTGAGGAGGCCCAAACACAATGGTCCCGAAGCTCAACCAAAATGGCACAAAACAAAGGCCAAACAAGCCTTAAGAGGGGTCAAACAACCCCAAAGCTTAAAACACCCTTAACAAACTATTTAGGGCAGACAAAAACAAGACTTTTATATTTTATATGCTAAGCTCAAAAATAGATGCAAGATAGGTCAAAAGCTAATGCAAGATTGGGGAAAATAAAGCAAAAGTGTTACCCTTGAAGGACACTTCAAGAACAACAGGCCCAGCCACTCTCTTTTGACCAAAATCAGTCCAAAACCTCAAGAAAAAACCCTCAATCTCTCTCAAAGTTGAAGTAAGGTGTAATGCTATGTGTTTTAGTGCAAAACTAAGAACAAACACACACTTTAGGCCCTCAAACACACACAAAAAATGAAGAGAGAGAGGGAGATATAGAGAGAGAAGATGATATATATCAGATATATATGTGTATAGCTCTGGTTTTTTTGCTCAACCCCCAACAATGGAGGAGGGGGGCTCTATATATAGACAAAACAAAGGTTTGAAGCTTCTCAAAGAAGCTAAACAAAAAAAGGGGTCGAAGGGGGCAAAGGGGGCAAGGCTTCCTGAGGAAGCTAGGATAGCTGGCAAGCTTCTTGAGGAAGCTTTGACAAAGGGTCAAGCTTCCTCAAGAAGCTTTGACCAAAAGGGTGCAAAAAGGGCAAAACAGCCACATGTATGCCTTGGGGCAGGTTTGGTGCATTCCAGCTGGCACAGCTGGCATGCACTATGCCTGAAAAAGGTAAAAAGGTGCTACCGGCCAGAAAAGGAGGTCACCGGCCAAACAGATGGCCGGCTGGCCATACTAAGTGCTGACCGGCCAATGGTATAATTCACCAATGGCCGATAGCCTCAAAACATGGCCGGTGGCCTCAAACCAAGGCCGGTGGGTGTCAAGGGTAGCTAACAAGCTACTTTCTACCCTCAGAAGCAAAAACACAAGTGTTTGGTGCAAAACCAAACACAGAACAGTCGAGTTGAGAGATCTTGAGGCAAGGCGCGTAGCCGAGATCTCCGGGAACTCAAAACGAAACACAAACATGAGTAATCACCGAGTGTTCGAGCGGTGACGTCCAAGTCTTGAGGACGGTCAAAAATGGGGTGTTTACAATGGGCTGTGTGCCGAGTAAACCAAGCGCTGTGTTGAAAGCTGTGTGCTCAGAATGAGCAGTGGGTTGTATGAGTTGTTTTGACGTTAGCTGGTTCCCTACTTGGTTGTTACGATGCAAGTGTTCCAATTTTCAGACAAAAGATCAATCTTTTTTACATTGTTATGTAATATGATGCGATGCGATGTATGAAATGTACGAATGCAACACTTTTTCAGACAAAAAGCTTGTTTCATTTCATCATCTTTTCGAGTACATAGTTTTGAGGAAAACAAAACCTGCCGCGGCAGTACAAAGTGCTCAAAATACTAGCTAAAAGGAAAAGAAAAGCAAAAAAGGAAAGGCAACAAAAGTCTGGATCAATGTCAACTGGTCTCAGGCCTGAGGGTTTGTCCTCGTCCTCTTCCTAGACGAAGGTCCAGGAACATCATCGCCAGCTCTACCATCTGAGCCCGAGCCTGAGTCATCTCCGGTCTCCTCCTCGGACGACTCTACTTCCACCTCCGACTCATCATCGTCAGGGATCGGTGCCCGAGAGTTGCTCCCAACATGAGCGCACCCTGCTTTGGTGCGGGGATATACTGTGCCTCCTCGCCCTCCTCCTCGAGCAGGAACAGAAGGTCCAGCTGGAGCACCTTCTGCAGTCGGAATCTGGAATGGAGGCTGAAAAGCACAAATGGCAAACGCATCAGTATGCTACGCAAAGCAGAGTATGAATACTGTGAGCAGCGTATCAATACAGAATGCAGTGTGTGAGTACAGAGTATGAACACTGTGAGCAGTGTATCAGTACAGAATGCAGTGTGTGAGTACAGTGTATGAATACTGTGAACAGTGTATGAGTACAAAATACAGTGACTGAGTGCAGTATATGAATGCCATGAGTAATGCTGTGAATAGTTTGTGGGTTACGGCGTATCGACTGTCGTGAGGGTCGTATATCACATACTGTGTTGATGGTGCGATGCATCAGATTGTGCAAAGTTTGAGATGATAGTGGAAAGAGCTTACCGGGATACTGTAAATGGCCAGCAGGTCGAGGCTCCGCTGCAACATCCCCATCACGGAGGTGGTCAACTTCAGGGACTGGCGAGTATACTCGAATAAAGCCTGCAAAAGTGTTAGAAGTATCAGTATTCTGCGGAATATCAAGAGAAATGAAATGAAATGAAATGACGGTACATAATACAAAATGCGGTAGTACATACCGGGGGCAAGTCGTGGAACCCGACTAGCTCGTGATCAACTAGAGGGGGAGCGATGGGGATCTGATAAGTCTCCCCACCCTACCCTCTGCATGTCATCATCGTGGGCAACGCTGGCCATCCAGCTCCCTGTCCTCTTCGAGACCCACTCCTACCACAAGCCCGAGCCATCCTCGGTGCCTCTGCTCCTGCCCGAGCCATCCTCGGTGCTCCTGCTCTTGCTCTAGCTGCTGGCGCTGCTGGCCTCTCCCTCTCAGCTCGACCGCCACTACTCAGAGGCCGCATGATATAGGTCTGGACGTACTCCATGTAGTCGCCCTCGCTCCTGAAGCCATCCGCATCCCAGCCGATCGTATAAGTGGCCATCTCCCGTGGGGTGTATCTCTCTACCTGCCTCATGGTCGTAGGAGGTGGACCCGGGGCTATCTGCTCTAGTAAACCTAAGGTCTGACGCAGGAAGTGCTCGCCCAGGTACCAAGCCCGACAGACCGGGCCCTCTAGCAGAATCTTGAATCGGGCAGTCTCCTCAGCACCTGCATACCACTCTCGAACTACGGCTGGCAATGGAGCCCAAGGCTGCCAAGTGATCTGTAAATGATATGCAGTTTGTTATCTACTGTTATCGAAAGAATAATGTAAAGCAAAGCTTAAATGAACTGCAAATTCTAAAATACCTCTGCGGCGGTAATGGTATCAAAGTAGCGACGGAAGAATATGAATGACTCTCGTGGTCTCCGCACGCATCTCACATCGAAACGTCGTGAGAATGGAACGCCGATGAGGGTCTCCTCATCTGGCACTGGGGCAAACCTCGGGAAGTAGGCACAGACCCACAACTGCAGAGCAAATATCAGTATGCTTATCAGATAAAGCAGAATGCAGAATAAAGCAGAAATCGTAGAACCGTATATTGTGTAGTGCATCGTGTGGAGTGTACAGTGCGTGCAGTATACAGTCAGTGTAAAGCAGATTGCATGTTTACAGTGTGTGCAGTATACAGTCAGTTGGCAGCAGATTATGCAGTATATGAAGTGTATGGTGCAATGTATGCAGTGTGTAAAGCAGATTATATGTGTGTTGTGTGTGTAGTATATGACCAGCATGAAGTAGACTGCAGTGTGTGCAGTGTATAGAGTACAGAAAATGTAAAGCAGAAATGTAAAACGGAAAAGAAGATGTACCTCCCAAGCTCGCCAGTAGCCTCCGAGCAACTGTCCGCCACAACGGGAGGATGAGCTCATATATCCGTAAAGGGTGGCCAATCTGGCACCACCCTAGTCGTAAAGGCGGATCCGTGTGACGTCCACTAAAGCGCTCAGCAGACATAGGGGCACGGTGTTCGCCCGGTCGGCAAAGAGAGTCGTCCCCAGCAAAAACATAAGGAAGTCGCGTGCATACTGCTCCGACTCCTCCTGAGCCATCAGTGCCTCCTCAGCCAAGGCTGGCTGAATCCTGAAGTGGTCCTCGAACCACGAATATTTGACAAATCCTGGACAGGCAAGAGGTGGCAACTCGCCAAGCAGGTACATCTGGGCGGCCTCTCACTCGTCCATATCTATGTCAAAGGGGATCGGATCACCCCCTACCCCGATGCCAGTGAGCATCAAGAAGTCGAAGGGAGTCATCGTCATGTCTCCCGTGGCAAGGAAGTGGAACGAATCAATGGTGTCCCACCACCTCTCCCCCAGAGTAGCAAGGAGAGGCCTGCTCGCAGTAAGACGCGAGAGTCCCTTGCAGAAAGTGTCGCAGCTGGCCTGGGCGACGATTTGGTGGACTGCATCAGGCAGCTCCATGTACCACCCTCTGACCATGGCGTTCCCATACCCCCGGAAGGCATGGGAATCCCCCTGTGGTCCAAAGCAAACAGTTGCGAAGCAATGTTAAATATACAGTTTTGAAGAACATTCAGAATGGACAAAAGTACAGCGTGTGTGCACGTGTTCAGATTCAAACAAACATCGGGTGCCGGTGTGCTCATAGTGAACTACAACGTATGATGTATCATTATGTTCGTGTGGTTCAGCGAAAATACAGTGTGTGTGCACATGTTCAGATTCAAGCAGATATCGAGTGCCGGTGTGCTCGCAGTGAACTACAGCATATGATGTATCAGTGTGTGTTTGAGTGGTTCAATGAAATACAGCGTGTGTCCACGTATTTAGTTTCAAGCAGATATCAGGTGCAAGTGTGTTCACAGTGGACTACAACATATGGTATATCGGTGTATCCGGGCCAAACATTTAAAAGACAGAATCAAGTATTGCAGTTGTGTATTCTACTTTGCAGAAAATGAAACGGGGAAGAATGTACCTCGGAAGCGCCGTATGACAGATGTGACTCTGGCTCGCGTAGAAGAAGCTCCGATGGCATGGCCCTATCAAAACTCCTGAACTGGCGAAGTCTGTCAGGAGGCAACACGTGAATCATCGGCCTGTAGGCCGCTGAGTCGAACGGTTGAACGCTCAAAGGCAAGAGCTCGGCCTCGGGGTCAATCTCCTGCTCCGGAGGAGTCCCACCCTGTGGAAGATCATCTTCCATGCCGAGAATGGTGTGAAAATGGCTGAAAGTGTAAGAACCAGGCGAAAATGTGAAGAGTCAACCGAAAAGTCAACCCCGGGAGGGTGAAAAATGGCCAAAAAGGTCGAGATGCGAAAAAGGCACAGAGATCGAGGTAAACTCGAGGGAAACAAATCCTGAGTGGCAAAAATCGAGAAAAAGACACTAAAACAAAGATTTGTTCGGTTCAAAATGTTCAAAACGGCAAGGGTTTCACGAATCAAACGTTGAAACGGGCCCGAAAACCAAGGAAAGACGGGGATAGAAGATTGGGAAATAACCTAGAGAGAGAGGGGGCTATTTTTCGACCAAGCGAAAAGTGAAAATATAGGGCTAGAAGCCCTATATTTAAAGACCCATGCCGAATTGACCAAACTGCCCCGACACAGGTACTTTTGGCCGGTTGGCCAAATAGATAGCCGATGGACTTTTTTTTTGTGGCCGATGGATGGCCGGTGACCTACCCCGATGGCCGGTGAGTCTCCAACACCTTTGTTTGGGTCTTTTATGTGGTTTGGGGCTTCTCTTGCTCAACACAGTGCAAGAAAATGCATTTCCGAAGCTTAACCGGTCTCTGTACCGTGTCTTCTGTGCGTAGCACTCGAATATGTGCAAGGTGTATTCTTTTTGTATCATTTTGTCTCTTGAGAGACTCGGAAATTGCTTTACATACGTTACGTTACAACGTTTTGTCGTGAACGCGCGTAGAGTTATACATTATCTTACTTGCATTGTTATGCATTTTAATATGGGTCTAGGAGACCTTAAATCCTCTGAAGGTGCAAATCCTTCGGTGTTTGTCGTGCCCAAACTGCTTTTGGTAGGTTTTATCTTAGGTTGCATTGTCATGCATCTCCCGACTCGCATTGTCATACATATCACGCGTTGTCATATGCACCTTACATGCACTGTCATGCATTTTCCTTATCTCGCATTATCATGCGCAGTTCATTTGCATTGTCATGCATTTCAATAGACGCGCGTTGTCGTGCATTTGTGTCTCACTTGCATTGTCACGCATTTCAAAAAAAAACAACAAAAAAATAAAAAAAACAAACATGCATTGTCATGCATATCTCATTCCATTGTAAATATTGCATTTACATCCATTGTAAATAGTGCATTGTGATGCATTCATTGTAAATAGTGCATTGTCATGCATCATTGTAAATACTCCATTGCATATAGAATATATTGTATTGTAGCTTGCATGCATTCATTGCATCACCTCCATTTATGGTTTGCGCCTTTCCATGTTGAGCTTGGTCTGGTATGTGCCCGTACCTTTCGCGTTGAAGCACGGTTATGATATTATATGTACGCACCTAGTGTTGTGGGTGACGGCACCGTTTCCGTGTTGAACGTAGTTTGTATGTGTGCATGCCTTTCCTAGGCAAGATACATTTTGGCCGCAGGCCTTATCCATTCAATCCATTGCATATTGCATATATTGCATTGTAGCTTGCATGCATTCATTGCATCACCTCCATCTATGGTTTGCGCCTTTCTATGTTGAGCTTGGTCTGGTATGTGCCCGTACCTTTTGTGTTGAAGCACGGGTATGATATTATGTGTACGCACCTAGTGTTGTGGGTGACGGCACCGTTTCTGTGTTAAACGTGGTTTGTATGTGTCCATGCCTTTCCTAAGCAAGATACAGTTCGGCTGCATGCCTTATCCATTGCATCCACTGCATTCACTGTAAATGTTGCATTGTACATAGTTTGCATTGTCATGCATTCATTGTAAATATTGCATTGTACATAGTTTGCATTGTCATGCATTCATTGTAAATATTGCATTGAACATAGTTTGCATTGTCATGCATCTACCCTTATCATGCATTGTCATGCATCTCCTTACTTTGCATTGTTATGCATTTCAATTACATACATTGTCATGCATTTTCCTACCTCACATTGTCATACACGTTTCATATTGCATTGTTCCTACTATACACATTGCATGCGTTTCCGCGCGTGCTTTACTTGCATGTGTATATTTTGCTTGCTTTACACATTGCATGCGTTTCCGCGTGTGCTTTACTTATATGTGTTTATGCATCCCCCCTAGGTGGTTACACATTGTATGCATTTTCGCGTGTACTTTACTTATATGTGTTCATACCTTGCTTGCTTTACACATTGCATGCGTTTCCGCGTGTGCTTTACTTACATGTGTTTAAGTATATTTTCAGGAGGTTACACATTGCATGCATTGTCGTGTATTTCTTTACTTATATGTGTTCAAGTTTCCTATACACATTGCATGCGTTGTCGCGTTATGCTTTACTTATATGTGTTCAAAGTTTCTATACACATTGCATACGTTGTCGCGTTATGCTTTACTTATATGTGTTCAAGTTTCTATACACATTGCGTGCGTTTCCACGTATGTTTTACTTACATGTGTACATTTCAAGTTTCTATACACATTGCCTACGTTGTCGCGTTATGCTTTACTTATATGTGTTCAAGTTTCTATACACATTGCGTGCGTTTCCACGTATGTTTTACTTACATGTGTACATTTCAAGTTTCTATACACATTGCCTACGTTGTCGCGTTATGCTTTACTTATATGTGTTCAAGTTTCTATACACATTGCGTGCGTTTCCACGTATGCTTTACTTACATGTGTACATTTCAAGTTTCTATACACATTGCATACGTTGTTGCATTATGCTTTACTTATATGTGTTCAAGTTTCTATACACATTGCGTACGTTTCCACGTATGCTTTACTTACATGTGCACATTTCCAGTTCCTTTTATACACATTGCATGCATCGTCGCGTATTGCTTTACTTACATGTGTACATTTCAAGTTCCTTTTATACACATTGCATGCCTTGTCGCGTATTGCTTTACTTACATGTGTACATTTCAAGTTCCTTTATTTTCACACATTGTACATGTCGTCGCATGTGCTTTACTTACATGTGTGCATTTCATTCCTGCCACACACATTGCGTACGTTTCCACGTATGCTTTACTTACATGTGTACATTTCAAGTTCCTCATCATACACATTGTGTACGTTTCCACGTATGCTTTACTTACATGTGTACATTTCAAGCTCGTCATTATACACATTGCATGCATTGTCGCGTATTGGTTTACTTACATGTGTACATTTCAAATTCCTTTATTTTTACACATTGGACATGTTGTCGCATGTGCTTTACTTACATGTGTATACTCTTCCTCGCCTCCATACATTGTACACATTGTCGTGTGTACTTTACTTATATGTGCTTGTGCCTTCATAGCATTGTTATGCCTATTTCCAAATCTCGTTGTTATGCACACACTCGGGTTGCGTTGTTATGCACCCCTTTCACCTGCATTGTCATGCACCCCTTCACTTGCGTTATCATGCACTTTCAATTGCATTGTTATGCATACTTCTAACAATATTGTACCTGTTAAGTTTCTTTCTCTTTCAGGCACGATATTGTATGTACGGTTCATTTGAAGCCGGCACGACCAGACGAACCGCACAGGTATTATATTCTTCGCGTGAAATGTAGCGAGAATAACATAATTCTCTTACATCCTTTCTGCATTGTAATGTAGTTTGGCTTTCGGCTAGCTTAAAACTGTTGCATGTTATGCTTCGTTACAGCTTTCTTTGCGTGATCATAAGTTATGTTCGGCTTCTTGCATTGTCAGTTGCATTTTTCCCCCGCCTTCGGGCGCATATCTTTATTATCTTGCATGTTTGTCTAAGTCTTCGGCCTTGTCAAAAATGGGTCGTCTCTAGGCTTTGACACTCACTCCTGTCATTGTTATGACTTCCGAGTTCTGTCAATGAGGGGCAACTGTAGACACCCCATTTTTTACCGTCCTCAAGACTTGGACATCACCATTTGAACACTCGGTGATCATCCATGTTCGTGTTTGTCCTAAGTTCTCGGAGGTCTCAGCCACATGCCTTGTCTCAAGACCTCTCGACTTGCCTATTTTGTGTTTGGTTTTGCACCAAACACTTGTGTTCTGCTTTTCAAGGGTAGGGAATGGCTTTCTGGTCGTCTCCACACCTCACCGGCCATGGCATGAGGCCACTAGCCATTGTTTTGTTGCCATTGGCCAAATGTTTGGTCGGTCGGCACTATTTCTGGTCGGCCGACCATTGTTTTGGTCAAATTGTCATTTTTGGCTGGCTGACCACTATGCATCTGCTTTTGGCAGATATTTTGTGCCAACTGTGATAGCTGGCACCCACTTTGCACCACCTCCATACACGTGTATAGAGGGATATCACTCTTGCTTAGCTTGTTTTGTAAGCTTTGCAAGAGTGAATCTCTATAAAGAGAGGCCTTCTCCTCCCTCCTCAAGGGTTCCAAAAAATTCCAGAGAGCTCTGAGATAAAGGTTGGGTCTTGTGTATCTATCTATCTCTATATCTCCCTCTATTTCACTCTTGTGTGTGTATAAGGTGTATTTGTTCTTAGTTTTGCACTAGGACACCTAGTATCACACCTTACCTAGGTTGCTGAGGTGCCAAAGGGTTGTTGCTAAGGTCTTTGAGTGGATTTAAGCTTGGAAAGACTGCTGGAGCTCCATTCTTGAAGAGGTCTACAAGGGTGACATTTTTCCCTCTTTATTCCCCATTTTTTCATAGGCTTTTAGCCATCCTTGCATCTGTTTTTAAGCTTAAGTTATAACATATAAAAGTTCTGATTTTAAGTGCTTAAAATAGTTGTTTAAGGTAGTTTTGGTGTTTGGGGTTGTTTGACCCCTCTGAGGCCTTGTTTGGACTCATTTTTGTGCATTTTTGGTGAGCTCCGGGACCTTGTCTTGGCCTGGATTTCAGTGGTGGGGATAGTGCATTAAGGTCCTAAGAAGGAGAGGGCCATCCCCTCTCCTTGTTGCCTTAAATATTGGCCATTTTAGCCTCATGTGTGAGCATCTTGTTTAAGTTCATTTTGGCCATGTCTTAAGTAGTATTTGTGCTTATTTTGTCATGATATAGCACTGTTTTTAATTGGTTTAGACACACCATGCATGCTTAGCATACTTGTCTTGTAATGCCATGAAATTGCCTTAACATGCTTTGTGCTTTGAGCCTTGTTTCTAGCATGATTTTGGCCTAGCTTTGTGAAGCTTTTATGCATGTTTTGGTGTGCTTGAGGTCTATTTTTGGTTGCTTGGGTCATCCATGCTTTTCTTTGTATAGCTACCATACAATCTCCCTTGTAGGCCTTGAGTGTTGACCCCTCTAGCATGCTTTACTTGCTTTGTTTCAGTGGTTTGGAACCACTTATTATGTCATTTCAGTCCTTGTGGCATGCTTGTATGTTTGCATTTCATGCTCCTTTAATACTTTAAAAGGTTGATGCCTTATGCCTCATCCTTAGGTCATTTTGCATGTCTTTAGGTCTAGGCCATTTAGATGCCATCTAGGTGGGTTTTGGGGCTCATTTTAGCATGTCATATCTCTGTTTTGGTCGCTTAATTCATGCCATGTTTGGTTGCATTAAGTGTGGTCTAATGCCTCTCAAGTGGCCTTGCATGCCTCATGCATTTGCCCCGTTTGTTTTTAGCTTGTTGGCTTTGGTCATCGCATGTGTTAAGCTTACTTTCCCATGCTTTAGGACTGTCTTGGGTCACATTTGCCATATGCCCTCTATTTTGTATGGTTTTGGTTCAAGCCCTCTTGCTATTTTTGGGCTTTAAGCTCTATTGCATGCCATGCTTGGTTTGTTTGTGTGATTTGGCATCACTCTTAGCACCATTTCAGAGCTTGCAACATTGTCACATTTGCATGCTTTTCATCCTCTTTTTAAGTGTGCTTAAAAGTTGTTCTTTGATGCATAAGGGTTGGACCTTGCGTGCATGAATGTTTGTGTGTACATTCGCCTTGCATGTTGTCACACACTTGACCCCTTTGTATGTTGTTGCATGCTTAGGTGGTAGTGCATTTGGCATGCATTTCTTTTTCTTTGGTTGCTTAACATGTCACATGTCTTGCATGTTTGTTTGTTGGCATTACATTTTGCATGCTTGTTAGCTTGCATACTTGTTACATGTTTGCATACTTGCCTACATGTTCATGTTGCATACTAGCCTATATGCTTAGGTTGCATTTGGCATGCATGCCTTGCCTCTTGAATCGATTATGATAGAGGTTGGGTCCATTTGTTTGTTTGGTTTGCATTACTTTTGACATCAAAATGCATACTTGGCTTCTTGGACCATCACGCATTGAAATGCGCGATTTGTGGTCTGAGGGTCGAGGACCATCCTCCTTTGAGTCATGAACATGATAAGGAGGGTGTTGGTGCACACATTTGCTTGAAATGTCTTGACATGCCATGCTTGTCCTCTGCTGCGGTCAAAACAGAATTCTGCAGGCATACATGGTCGGCCGACCATATCTATTGCCGACCGACCAAACATTTGAGGCCGACAGCCATATCATTGGTCGATGACCAATTCCCTATAGCCGGTGGTGTTCCCCCTTGGCCGGTGACATCCCACAACCTTCAGGGAGTGATGCTGAAGCATCCTTGGGATTTGTGCAAGTCTCAAAGATGCAAAGCAGTGTAAACAGAGGCAGCTTGTGCATGGCGACGGATTTTCGAGCGAACCCGAGCACGCATGCATTGGACCGTCTTCCCGAGGCTATTTTATTGCTTTCTTAGCTTAGTTAATTTGCTTAACTAGTTAAGTGGTCTGTAATATTTAATTAGCTAGAATAGGCGATTATTTATTCGGGATTGTATTATTTATTCGGTCTCTTCGAGAGAGAGCATAATTGTGTAATAAGTGTGGGTGCGTGTGTGTATGTCTTCCAACCCCCACTTCTTTCTCCCTTTTACTTACCTGCTTTTGATGGTTAGTACTAGGGCACGTTTCATTTAGCATACCTTATGTTATGCATCTGTGCATCATTCATTTGTATTGCATTCACCGGGCTCGGCGCATCATACTAACTGCATAAGTATTTCAAACCCAAACTTGAATACATGCTATTAGTTGCATTTCACATGCCATCCCTAGATTAGCCGAGCCTATTCTAGTTGCATTTTGTATGCGATGCATTAGTCATTCAACATGGACTTGGATCATACATTTGATTGCTAACAAGTTCCTTGTTTTGGCTTGGAATACGATGTAAGTATTTACGCTTTAGCATCTCGCATGAGTGTGAATGATGACATGACAGTATGCTCACAATGTGGCTATGTGCTTATGTGATATATCTGCTGGAATGCCTGTGGGTGAAGGTTGGAATGTTTGAGTTGGAACAACTCCTTGAAATCCGTGTTTTAGCCTACTTGCGAGTAGCAAATTTCAAACCGATTTCCAAACAAATGGATATGCGATGCTTTGTTCCAAATTAGGCGATCTAGTCTATACTTTTGTGTTGTGCGCATCACATAGCAAGATTAGCTAATTAACCGGAATAAGAACACATAACGTTTTCCAAACTAGATATCATGGTTAGTAGAGGCCGATCTTCGGATCGGGTGAGCGGGGGTGCTCATAGCTGACCTTCCCCAATCGTACCCAAGTACCCGAGCCGAGGCAACTTTGGTGATGATGGACACGTGGCCTTAGGCAAACGAGTCAGGGTTTCCTAAATTCCCCCATAAAAAATATTTAGGTGGCGACTCTGTATCTGGCAAAGCAGTCCATGTTTGGCACTTCTTTCTCAAAAATCTGTTTTTCAAAATGATTTGTCGGATTTGGATTCTTTGGTGATTTATCAGTCTCACATTGCACATTATGAGATCAGATTAAGAACCGACAACAAAACGAGTCTGAACTGTGGCATCGGGGGCCCGAGGGCGCGTCCACAAAGGGTTTGTTTATTTCCTTTTATTCACAAAAGAGAGAATAGTTTTTTGGTGGATTCCGAAAAACTTGAGCCTGAAATTTTGGTGGATTCCGGAATGGCTCATCGTCATGGATTTGACATCAGCGTTGTAGATTCAACGTCGAATAAGACAATTCTGAGGTGAAGATAGTGATGGAAGAGGCGCATTGGGTCGATTCAATTCGGGTGTGAATTCGTTTGGTAATTGAGAGTACACTTGTGTAATTCCTTTTTTTTTTTTAGTAGATTATTTTTTAGCTTTGGCCCGTGATTTTTTTTTATCACAATTGGAGTTTGATAAAGAGAATAATGAGATTGAAGGTCAAAATTAAATCCAACACTCTTACTCAGAGCACTTGGGCGTTCCTAAAGTATTCTTACCTAAGAAACTGTTGGATAAAATTCGACAACTGTGGAGAAATGCTTTAATCAACAGACTTCTAGGTAAGACCATTGGTTATAAAATGCTCTGTACCCGTGTAAAGAATATTTGGGGTCTGGAAGGTGACTTTAATGCCATCGACTTGGGCAACAACTATTTCCTTTTTAAATTTTTTGAACAGTCTGACTGTACTCATGTTTTCACAGGAGGACCATGGGTGATCATGGACCACTATTTAACTGTGCGACGATGGGAACCGAATTTCAAACCATCAAAAGCCTTTGAAACCACAACCACTGTTTGGGTTTGGTTTCCGGAGCTTCCGATTGAATATTATCAGGAGAAAGTCCTCTTCGCTATTACCAAATCTTTAGGGAAGCATCTTAAGATTGATTGGACCACAGCCATGGTGACGATGGAGAAATTTGCTCGAATATGTACATAAATGGACCTCAGTCAACCACTGCAACCAAAATTCATTTTGGAGGATCAGTGTTACAACATCGAATACGAATCTCTTCACTCTTTTTGTTTCCTTTGTGGCAGAATAGATCATAGGAAAGAAGCCTGCCGGTTCAGACATACCATCGTCCATCCGGTGGCGAATAATATAGCCGTTCCCGGTGATGTTGTCCCTGACAATCCCAGGTCAGAAACTAATGACTACTTTCAAGATGGGAGATGAGAGACAGATCCATTCAGCCCATGGATGCTTGTCTAGAAAAGGGGTCGAAGACCAACACAGCCCAAGCGAGCCCAAGCTACGTCTGGTCTAGTAACTAAGGACAACAAATTCAAAGCTTCGGAGGACCAAGATAGTCTTAAGAATACCCAAAGGGATAGAAAAACCAACAGATCTGGCCTTACTAAAGACCAAGGTGACCCCAATATGGCGATAAGCCCTATCCAGCCCAACGACCCTAAAGGCAAAGGGAAAGTGGGGATAAGGCCCCCCACCCAATCGATTCTACTACATCTTCTCTGAATCAAACATCCCAGCAAAATATAAAGGTCAATACATCATATCTTCGCAATGATTCTAAGGCAAATTCTCCAGTCTGTGATCAAGCTATGGTCTTTTCACCCTCTGCTAACACGCTACCGACTAAGTGTCCTTTTGACAAGAATTACACATCAGGCTCCTCACCAAGGTCAGTTGACCTAACTATGGTCGAAGCTATGACACCCCCAATCCCAAATGATACTCACTCATAACCCACAACTCAATCCACAACCCTTTAGAGCCTCAGGAAAAAGATAGCAACCCACCAGATTCGGGCGAAGCCAGTCATGGAACAGGCCGAAACCCAGAAGCCGGTAGACCAAATGACCGTGGTGGAAGAACATCGGAATCAGACCAGTTCAGTGGCCTTGTTATTAGGACCAGAGACAGACGTAGCTCACCTAGTCGCTTTTGCCTGGTGGATAGAGCGAATCCGCATGACAATCGTGCTAATTTGGCAGGGCTACAGCCAACATCCATTCCACTCGATTCAGATGGCCTCCATGAGGTGAGAGACAGATGTTCGATGGCGGATTTGCAACATCGTTAAAGATCTGGTTACTACCTCCTCCCCCATCTTACCCATCTATGGATTTGCTACGTCTTTTATTCTGGAACTATCGGGGAGTCGACAACAATAACTTCAAGTGCAACCTTACAGAAATTATTAGAACCCATAAGCCTGAAATTTTAGTTCATTTGGAAACTAAAGTTCCTTATAGTAAACTGGAAAATTTCTTCAATAGATTGGGCTTCACAGCCTCATCTATTGTTGACCTTGTTGGACGTGTGGGAGGGATCTGGATTGTTTGGGACACAAGCCAAGTTATTGTGTGTGTTTCTTCAGTCACTCCTCAGGCTATCCATGCAACTATTCATAAAGCTGATTATGGTGAGTGAGTCTTAGCCCCAGTTTATGCTAGCCCTAACCCTGTTATGCGTGACCACCTCTGGGATAATCTGGAAGATGTGGCCGAAACTATGAACAAACCATGGTTAGTCGCGGGGGACTTTAATGATTTTGCTATTCAGGGAGAACGCAGAAGCTTCAACCCCAGAACTACTACTGTCCGAAACCAGAAGTTCCTAGACAAAGTCAACAACTGTAATTTAATTGATCTGGGGAGCTCAAGTCCTAGCATGACTTGGACTAATAACTGACAAGCACTTGCCAACACAATGGAACAACTTGATCGGGCTCTGTGCAACTCGGAATGGAGAACCATGTTTCCGGAGGCCACTATGCGAGTCCTCCCCAGAGCATACTCAGACCACTCCCCCCTTCTTGTTTCCACTCAAGGTATGCATCAACTTAACCCCCTTAATAGGCCTTTTCGCTTTGAAGCTGCCTGGATGACTCACCCTAGACTCATTAATGTTATTAATTCTTCGTGGAATATTATGAACCATAACCTCATTGATTCCACTGTTGATTTCACCTGTAAAGTTAAAGAGTGGAACAAAGAGGATTTTGGTAATATATTTAAAAGGAAAAGACACATGTTGGCCCGGATTGAAAGACTCCACAAATCCTTAACTAATAACTTCTCTCATAGCCTCCAGATTCTTGAGAAGGAGCTTATTGCTCAATATAATTCTACTTTGTATGAAGAAGAAATCTTGTGGTTCCAAAAAGCTAGATCTAATCACATCCTTCTGGGGAACAGAAATACTAAGTATTTTCATATCCCCACCATTACTAAGAGAAGAAAAATTAAAATAAATGCCCTTAAGGACCAGTCTGGTAACTAGATTACTGAATCTGTTAGTATTAGAGCTATTATTCTTGACTATTTTCAAAATCTTTTTAGTGATAGCCCTATAACCCATCTGGACCATTGGAATAATCTTTCCCATACCCATTTCACTCCTAAAGACAATGCTGGTTTAACTAAACCTGTTTCTAACTCTGAGATTTTGAGAGCGGTGAAAGATATAGGTGCCTTTAAAGCTCTTGGCAAATATGGCATTCAGGCCATTTTCTATCAAAAATACTGGCATCTTGTAGCTCACTCTATGTGTGAGTTTGTGAATACTTGTTTCCATACTAAAAAGATCCCTAGCACCATTAACGAGACTCTTATTGTGTTGATTCCTAAGATGAATAATCTTGAGTCCATTAGACAATTCAGACCCATTAGTTTATGTAATGTCTCATATAAAATCATTACCAAGCTTGTTGTGGGTAGAATTAGACCCCTCCTTGATAATTTGGTCAATCCCAATCAAAGTAGCTTTATCCCTGGTAGGAGCACTACTGACAATATTATCATCACTCAGGAAATCTTACACTCCTTAAGAAATAAAAAAAGGTAAAAAGGGTGGTATGATTTTCAAGATTGATTTAGAAAAAGCTTATGATCGTTTGTCTTGGGATTTCATTAAAGATACCTTACTTGAATTCAAGCTTAATGGTAATTGGATTGATTTAATCATGAGTTGTGTCTCTAATAAGCATTCTTCTATTCTGTGGAATTGTGAACTTATTGGGGGTATTCATAATGAGAAAGGGCTTAGACAAGGATCCCCTTTCACCTTACCTTTTTGTGCTTTGTATGGAGAGATTGTTGAATATGATAAACTCTAAAGTTAAAGAGGGCTCTTGGAAAGGCATTAAGGCTTCTAAATACAGTCCAGTCTTATCCCATTTGTTCTTTGCAGACGACCTCATCCTCTTTGCTCTGGCTGACCAAATAAACTGTGAGACAATCTTAAAGGTCCTCAGTGAATTTTGTACGGTATCTGGTCAAAATATTAATCATGGCAAGTCTAAACTCTTTGTCTCACCTAATATGCATCGAAATTTTGCCAAGTCCCTTAGCTCCCATAGTGGCATTCCCCTAACCCAGGACCTGGGCAAATATCCTGGTTCCCTTTTACTCCACATGGGAGTTACTAAGGCCACCTTTAATGAGATTCTGGAGAAGATGAAAACCAAACTTGCAGGTTGGAAAACCAAAACTCTTAACCTGGCAGGTAGAGCCACCCTTATTCAAGTTGTCATATCTGCCATCCCTTCCTACACCATGCAAACTATGGAACTTCCTAGACAAACCTGTGATGAGATTGATAAGCTCAATAAAAATTTCCTTTGGGGGGACACTGAGACCCATATGAAAGGCCATTTAGTTAACTGGGACAGTGTTTGCAGGAGTAAATCTGAGGGAGGATTAGGTATTAGAAAGGCTAGGGACCATAATGCTGCTCCTCTTACTAAACTGGGGTGGAAATTTCTGAGTGAAAGATTTAAACTTTGGTGCCAAATTCGTCACGACCCGAACCCGCCCCCATGGGTTAAGGACGTAACCGGCCAGTAATCCTAAGATCACCTACGGCCTCAAACCAAAACAGACTTAACACATCAGAGTAAAGGGGACCAAAGGGAAGCCAAATTTAAAACTTTGTCCATAGAGCTGTGCTTACATGGCACATCAAAACAAACCATACATATGTACGTTAATAACTCACAACAAAAAGTGTAATGACATAAGATTCTATACAGACAGGATCATCCAAACTAAGTCAACCCATGAAAACTATACACAGACGTATTCAAAACTTCGCCGACCTGACAAAATGTAAATATATAACAAAAGGGCGAAGACGGGTCTCGTGCGTGAGACACAAGGGCTGACTCTCTCAAAACCTTAGTTGCTCCATACAGACTTCACTGAGGCTGGGTCTGGACTTCTCTTGGCTCACCTACAAACACATGAATGAGCGTGAGCGAAAGCCCAGTGAATAATATCAAATCAGATACAGGAGTTACATAACAATGTAGAATAACATGTTCCAACGGCCTTAGGCCCAATTCCTATTTCTATTTAACAGATATATAACCATACGAAATTCAAATCAAGTGACTGTAGTTCCAAACATTCTGACCTTTGGCCCATTCAGATTTCCATTCATGTCAAAACGGCCTTCGGCCCGTTCATTTACGTCAAAACGGCCTTCGGCCCATTCATTTCTATCAAAATGGCCTTCGGCCCATTCGTTTACGTCAAAACGGCCTTCGGCCCATACATTCATGTCAAAACGGCCTTCGGCCCACTCATTCATGTCAAACGACCTTAGGTCCATTCATATATGTCGAAACGACCTTCGGTCCACTCATTTCTATCAAAACGACCTTCGGTCCATTCATATATGTCAAAACGACCTTTGGTCCACTCATTTCTATCAAAACGACCTTCGGTCCATTCATATAT
The DNA here is from genome assembly GCF_055761805.1 of Camellia sinensis. Taxonomy (NCBI): domain Eukaryota; kingdom Viridiplantae; phylum Streptophyta; class Magnoliopsida; order Ericales; family Theaceae; genus Camellia; species Camellia sinensis. The sequence continues at coordinate 37,398,463 of NC_138961.1, read as the reverse complement.
GTCAAAACGACCTTTGGTCCACTCATCTCTATCAAAACGACCTTCGGTCCATTCATATATGTCAAAACGTCCTTTAGCCTACTCGTTCATGTCAAACGACCTTCGGCTCCTTTGGCCTACTCGTTCATGTCAAACGACATTCGGCCTACTCATTCATGTCAAAACGGCCTTTGGCCTACTCATTCATGTCAAACGAGCTTAGGTCCATTCATATATGTCGAAACGACCTTCGGTCCACTCATTTCTATCAAAACGACCTTCGGTCCATTCATATATGTCAAAACGACCTTCGGTCCACTCATTTCTATCAAAACGACCTTCGGTCCATTCATATATGTCAAAACGACCTTTGGTCCACTCATTTCTATCAAAACGACCTTGGGTCCATTCATGCATTCATATCAGACTTACGTCCACAATCCCACAACCCCAATCAGCAATTCATAAAGCTTAAAAGGGAGTAAACAATTGGACATTCACAAGCGTTCAGATATCGATATTACTCACCATGAACGGTTTGTGGATTTGCCCTGGAACTTGACCCTACACATTTCATGAGCACAAAAGGGTCACTAACAGCTCAATCCGTTCTTTAATTCACATATTCCTCTTTAGGCTTTATTATTATCTCATTAACTCATTTACAATGCTTAACATATGCCTAAGAGTGCTTGCAAGTGAAAGAGAACGGAAAACAGAACACAAAGTGCAAAAACAGAATTTCAGAAAATAGGGTCCCCGCTCGAGCGTGGACTTCCCCGCTCGAGCGGACCCTTAGGTCTGCAAAAGTACTGGTTGCCTTCAATTCCAGCTCGAGCGTGAGCTCGGCCGCTCGAGCGTACTGCCTGTCTACATAGCTCCCCGCTCGAGCGTCAACTTCCCCGCTCGAGCGGGAACCATGTCTGCAGAAAATGCTGGGAGCTCGATTTCTCCGCTCGAGCGTCACTTCACCCGCTCGAGTGGACGTCGAAAATCTGGGAATCCCAGGTTGAGTTCTTGAGCTCCATTCCGACTTTTAACCAACAAATCATGCATGTTGTAGCTCAAATATCACATATAAGTATACTAACAAGGTATAAACACCAAAACACCTTATTATGGAGCTCAATTTCAAGGATTAAACACTTGCATGTCTCAAATTGACACCAAACTCAATTCTATCATACATATTCATGCATTCAAAGCTCCCATCTTCAATTATTCAGACATGCATGCCCATTTGACTTCATATTCACTTCAAATAATGTAATTAGTGCTCATTCCCATAAAATTTAACAAAGACATGCTTGCATGTGGGATTACACTACCAATCTTTCACAATTTCACAAATTACATGCTAGATTTTGTGATTCCATAGGAGTTCTTTACATGCATGTACATATCAAGCCTCAATTTCAATAAAACGAACTCAAATCATGCTCTTGATCACAAACAACCCTTGAACACACAAGATTACACATTAAACTCATGAATTCAAGAATCAATGCTTACCTAGGGGCTCAATTCTTCCAATTTATGGTCAATTCTTGAGTTAAATCTTCAAATTCCCAAGCTAGAGCCAAAAATTGCTCAAGTCTCTTCCCTTCTCTCTCTATAGCCGGCCTCTCTCTCACTCTCAATTGTCTAACTCAGATTTTGAGTTCTAAGAGAGCTAAAGGAGAGTGCAATACAAATATACAACAAACCCCACTAACAAATATTTTAATATAAAATAATGGGGTACTTAATTTATCAATTTAATCAGTTTAAATTGACCAGAACCAATTTTCAATTAAATTTCACCGTAGGCTCTAAAAATTATGCCAAACACGATGGCGTAATCAATTTCGGGTTCTGTGGCCGATAAGGCCTTCAATTATATTTCCAAAGCCGATAAATCAAACAGATATTCCTACGGTGAACAGATAACAATTCAAAACCACATAACGGCACACAAAACCATAACAAACGCATAATCGTACACACATTAAGGACCAATTAGCATATTACGGAACAGGGGTATTACAAAATTCTTCATTCTAAATACTTGCACCATAACAGCTTCTATAATTAGCCTTAGAATTCTCAAGCATCTCACATTTGGAGAGGCATTTGCAAAGCCAGGGATACGCTCAGATGTGGGGTTAAATGGGTGGTGGGCATTTAGAGAGGCATTTGCAAAACTAGGGATACGCTCAGATGTGGGGTTAAATGGGTGGTGGGCAATGGTGAAGATATTTCCCTTTGGAATGATTGGTGGTGTGGTACTAAACCCTTAGCTCAAACTCTTAACACCTACCAAACAAATGACTTTGACAAAGTTAAACTAATCTTGGATGAGGAAGTAAATGGTAACATTGATAGACTTGCAACACTTGTTACTCCTCATGACCTCACTGAAATTCTTAAAATATATAGACCCAGATTTGTAACATTCCCTGATACTCCTTCTTAGATTGGATCCACCTATGGTAAATTCTCTACTACTTCTGCTTTTAAGTTTATTACTAATTTGGTTGTGGATGGCAGGGATTGGCACCGGATCTGGAAACTCAAAATCCCTCAAAAACTGAAATATTTCCTTTGGCTTATTCTAAAAGACAGACTGCTCACCAATCATCTGGGCCTTGTGAGAAATTGGACCTCTTCAGATTTATGTCCTAGATGTGGACACACTAGTGAAGACATGCAACATCTTCTTAGAGATTGTGCCAACTCTAAGGAACTCTAGATTCACATTCAAAACATCTCTTGGAGGGAAGAAGGATTAGTACAGCTTCTATTTGATTGGGTGTCCTCTAACAGGAAAAGCAAAAAAATTCTGTCTGGCTCAAAATGGTCTCTGATTTTTGTTGTTACCCTTTGGCAAATCTAGAAAGATCACAACAAAATGGTTTTTGAACAAACAATGAACCCACTCCATACCAACCTTTAGAACATTAGAGATTATGTCCATGAAATTGATGAGGCTTTTCAATGTCCTCTTCATTCCCAATTCTCTTTACCTAAGTTAATTAAATGGTGTTTTCCTTCCGCAAGAACTTTGAAACTCAATACAGGTGGATGTTCAAATGGTGACCCAGGCCAAGCAGGTTATGGAGGTCTTTTAAGAGACGAGACAGGCACTTGGTTATGGGGCTACTACGACAAATTGGGACATTGCACATGCCTGGAAGCAGAAATTTGGGCAATTTATCGAGGACTCACCATCTTGTTCTAGAAAGGGGTTACCAATGTGGTAGTTGAAACAGATTCCTAACAAGCTATGCACCAAATTCAACAAGGGCCACATCCAAATTCTCCTCTCAAAGCCCTCATTGAAAATGCTAAATTCCTCCTTTGGAGATGTCACTGCTCTTTTCTCCACACCTTGAGAGAGGGCAAATAACTACCTGATAGGTTAGCTGACTTGGGAGTAGCCCAAGATGATTATGTAAAAATCCTTGAGGATCATCCTATGGAAGTCATAGCTCTCCTCATTGATGATATGACTGGAGTGTCTGCTGTGAGGGATTAACCCTCTGTTTGTTGTTCAGAACTCATCTTCCTCTTTGTTTGCTTTCATTTCCTTCGAATAAAAAAAAAAAAAAACTATTTTTCGTTGCGCCTCATATTCTCATTTGCGTGTTGAATGTATGCAATAACGGCCACAGAAGCATCACTGTCCACTGCAGGACAAAGGAAAATAAAAATATAAAAAAATTAAAAGTCTCATCAACCTGCAGTTGTTGCAGATTTGTTGGAAATAAAGGAGGGGTAAATTAGTAATTTACATTACTACTTATTATTTTATATATTTTTTTAAAAAAAAGTTATTTTTTATCTATTTTTTAATTAAAAATTCAAAAAATATACATATTTAGATTAGTAATATAAAGTGATTTTAATTATTTAATTTTATTTTTATTTTAATATTTATTTAAAAAAATAAAAATATATAAAAATAAAATTACACAAAATTTATTTAAAAGGCTAAATATAAATATGCTATGATTGGATCAAGAGGAAAATATATAAATTAATTATATATAATATTGATTTTTAAAAATATTTTTGAATTATTCATAAATATTGTATATAGGTATATAAAATTTAAAATGAAATATAAATATTTTTCAATAAATAATTTTATGTCAAAAAAAAAACGAAAATATAAATTAGGGGAAAACACCAATAAATCTCAACTTTAGATAGTTTGAACCATTCAGTCCTGCAATTTATTTTGTAAATTGATTGGTCTAATGTCAATGTTAATTACACTTGAGCCCACGAATGTAACGCATGGGTGGGTTGTTTGGAAAGATATATTGGGTGTTTAGGTGATGTAGTTACCAAAAAGCTCAAAGGTATACTATATCATTTTTTTTCATTTTCCCTTCATTGCGAACAAAGCGGAAGCTTAAAAATGGAATCGCCAACGCTTCCTTGACAATGTTGCAGTGTTGATCCTTAATTTGTGTGAGTTGAATGTTGGATTTGGGAACGTTACACTCATAGTTCGTTATTCCCCAAATAACATTACAAAAACCCCAAAAAAAACCCTAGAAAATCATGGAAACCCCTTCTATCAAATTTACAGTGGCAAAGCGGCGTGGGCACTGGGATATCTTAGAGTGCGATTAACATTAAGGACGTAATGTCGGTGATTTAAAATTAATCCGTCGATGGCATTGTTGATCGTGTGTTAGTACGATGACAACAAACATGAGCGTCTTCGATGCTAGTTTGGTTGTTTGTGGAATAATATGACATCAAGGTCGATACTCGAAATGGATTTTTGTTTAAATGGTGCGTCATATGGGGTTTTAGGTAATCTTATTCACGTCGTAGGTGTAGGGTTTACCACTGATTGCAAATGTGATGTTATGCATGTTCGTAATGTGACAGACACATGATTTTGTTGGTTAATGTTGTAATATTTTCACGAGTTTGGGGGTTATCAGTGATTACAAATGTGATGGAGTGCATGTATATAATGTAACAGACGCATGGTGTTGTAGCTAATGTTTGTATGATTGAGTGTGTATTTTGTAATATTGGGGGCTAGTGGAAGGATGTATGCCTAAGTGGTGTTTTGGGAAGTTGGTAAAAAGCTGACATTTTGGCCTTTTTAGCCTATTTTGTCTTTTTGTGGATAGAAAATGTGAGAGGTGATGTGACTTAAAATGGGTAAAAAGTGAAAAACAGGCTTTTTATTTTGTTCCTAAAAGACCCCTATTATTGGTGGGGTTTGGTGGTAGTAGGGGGCAGTGGCAGTTAATTATTAGGGGATTGTAAAACTATGTCGATGTTATGTTATGTGGTTGGTGTTTGGTACTAATATTATAGATTGTTAGTGGGAGGCGTAATGGTACGACAATGCGGCTCTGGGATGAAGTTATGTAGGTAAATAAGAATGTTACAACCTACACACCTTTCCAAGAAAACGCAAATTATTTAACATCAATAACGTAACACCAAGTAGGTAACATCAATAATCCCCACAATCACCCCCCACAAGATCCCAAAAAAAATGAAAATGTTAAATCATATCTTATCCACATACACTTAATCCCAAAAAAAATCAAAAACATAATCACAATAAGGGACAAACAAGTAAACTCAAATATTACTAAATCTAATAACTAATACATATTATAAATAAAAATGACTATTTCGTTTATAAAAAAACATGTAGGACTAAATGGACTAACATTTCCCCAAATGGGATTTATGAGTAATTTTTCCTATAAATTAATATGAAGACATCAAAATAAGATAGAAAAAAAATATATAATATAAAAGAAAATTAATTTGATCCATACGATATATATAATTAAGCACATTTTGTCATATTTATTTATTTATTTGTATACTGACATAAGTTTTTTTTTTCAAATATCATAATAATTAAATTAAAATATCAACTATATAAAGGAAATCTCACAACGACAAAACTAAATACATGATGAAAAATATATGGAAAATAAATATCTCTCAAATAGAGTACATCTAAAATTAGTTATTATAATTGAAATTGAATTTCTGTAGAACTTTATATGTAAACAAAAACAATCATATTGTAACGCCCTCAAAATAAACCCAAAAACAAACATCCATGATACAAGAAAGAGATATCACTTTTCCTAAATCAGAGTATTCTTACAGAATGTATTACATGTTGACAACAAAAGTAAATGCCCTACGGGCTTACAACTTTCCAAGTCAACACTTGGTTACAAAAAGGAGAGTACTAACTCTACACAAAATAAGCCCTTGGCTTGATATACATGTAATACAAAAGTTATCAAAAAGGTCTCTCAGCCACTAAGCCTCCCAAGCTACGTCCTTGGAGGTGGCATGTCACTTGCACCTGAAAATGATGTCCCAAATAGGGTGAGCCCACGCTCAGTAGAGATATGCTAAACATAATATGAGCAATAACTAAAACATTAGCACTTGATAAATGTTTAACTCATATAAACCAACATACAGTACAATCCAGTTCCATAATCCTTTACTTAACAAAATCTCAATTTGTAAACACGGCTCAGAACCTGGCCAAACAACTTAAATGAGACTACATCTCATGCCAACAATACTTCAAACTGCCATTTTATGGAAATTACGTCCGCGGGATTCTGCACCCATGTATAATTATTTTCTTGTGGCCATTTTACGGAAATTTCATCCGCAGGACTCGGCACCCATGTATAGATATTTTTGAATTGCCATTTTACTGAAATTTCATCCGCGGGATTCGGCACCTATGTATAATTATTTTCGAATTGCCATTTTACGGAAATTTCATCCGCGAGATTCGGCACCCATGTATTCAAATACTCATCATATATAATGACCAATCAATACACATAGTCGTTGTATTATTCCAACCGTTATACTCAATGACATACTCAAATTGATTAGTTTTAATTCACCTAATCATCATGCAGTGTCTACAACAATCAAGACTGTCCTCCACCGATAGCCCAAAGCAATTATTTCTAAACCGACAATAATCATATCAACAAATAATTTATCAACATTTTCAAAGGTGAGTGATTAATGAATCCAACTCCACCATTCTACCTTATAATGAGCCAAATTCATTATTTCCACTCAATTTCATATTCCCATAAGAAATGTCATTAATTACACTAATGACCCAAATATACCCAAACATGGCATTTTCCCCCTTTTCTCAACATTGACCCAAAGGTCCAAATATTATCAACAACATCAATAACCTTCCTTTCTAGACCCAAAACACATATGTTTGAATCAAAAGAACAAAACCCCTCTTTCCAATATAACACATCTCAAACCCTAACTTCCCAAATCAAGCCATTTATACAAAAAGCTCAACATTTAGGTTAAAGCTCATAAAAATGAGTAGTTATCCCTACCTCAAAGTCGGAGCTCAAAGGAGAAGGTGAAGAAAATCGAAAGTGCTCCAAATCCCAAAATATTCAAATAGATATGTAGCCCTAGACAAGCTCCACACTTTTAACAAAGGCCCAAGGGTAGAAGATCACTACTACTAGATCAAATCCTAGAGAGAAGTTGGAGTCTTAGTGTGAGGTGCTCTCCAATGGAAGTATTGAAAAGTAAGAGAGAGAAAGAAAGTGTAAAAAGTGATTTAAAATCACCCAGGTGCCATCTGATATACGATTAGTCCGCTCGAGCGGAGAATAGAACGCTCGAGCGTCAAGCACAAAAAACTGGACCCGCTCGATCACAAGAATACCCGCTCAAGCGCCAAGACACAACTGCGAAACACACCCACTCGAGTGCAAAGGGAAACCCGCTCGAGCGTAGATTACACACTTCCAGTACTTTTACAGACAGAGAACACCCGCTCGAGCGCAAGGATACCGCTCGAGCACGACCCATTCGAGCGTAAGGAAATCCGCTCGAACGTGAAAAACACATCTGCAGTACTTTTGCAGACGGACAAAACTCCTGAAGGTGTGCAAACTCCGCTCTAGAGCAAGAAGACCCGCTCGAGCCGATCACTAAAAATCTGGGCAACAAGAGTTGGGACAAAAGTTCAACCAACCTGATTGAAACATGCCCAAGACAATGCTAAACTCAAATGCAAAGAGTTAAAGGACAAAAATGAAATATAGACAACAACAACTATCAACGAAATCGAGTCCGGAATACACTAAACATGAGGGGGAAAATCGGGATCGCTATAACCTCCCCCCCTTGAAGAATTTTGTCCTCGAAATTAGATACAAGTTTCAAAAACGTGTTCTTCTTTCTCAATTATCAACAATATTACAATTCAATATATATCAACCTGACCCATCACCGGTCATACCATCCCTTCTCAAGGGGCAAATTACGACATATTCTACAACATGCATTATCAACATGCATTTCCTTGAAATTCACCAATTTCAACACATATTCCACAATTCAATTACATACCCAATGCCAATAATATATTTGCATTTCTAAAATAGAATTAGCATATGCAATGTTAAAATAAACTTCCATTTTCCAAGCATATTCAACAATGCTTCCATAAATTAAAACATATGCCATGTTTTACAACTTAAGAAATATTCAATACTCTTAAGGTTTATCAATACAAAACAAAACTCCCATTACATAATTAAATGTTAACGAACAAGTCCGGATATTTTTCTCGGACCTCCAACTCACATTCCCAAGTGGCTTCTTCCACTCCGTGATGTTTCCACAAAACCTTTACTAAGGGTATCGTCTTGCCTCGCAAGACTTGCTCCCACCTATCCAAGACCCGCACGGGTCTCTCCTCATACGAGGCATCCTCATGAACCTCTAAGTCGGTCCAATCCAATACATGCGATGGATCTGGCTTGTACTTTCGAAGCCTACTAACATGAAACACGTCATGTACCCCGGACAACTGCAGCGTTAAAGCTAAACGATAGGCAACCTCACCAATCCCTCAAGGATCTCAAAAGGGCCTATAAATCGAGGGGACAACTTCCCACTCTTCCCAAACCTCATCAAACCCCGCCTAGGTGATATTTTCAAGAAGACATGATCGTCCATCTCAAATGCTAAAGGCCTCCTCCTACGGTCGGCATAACTCTTCTAGCGACTCTGGGCTGTAACAAGCCTCCTACGGATAAGCTTAACTTTCTCCGTCATTTCCCTCACCAACTCCGGGCCCAATAAAGGTGCATCACCCACCTCGGCCCAACAAACTGGAGACCTACACGGTCGGCCATACATGGCCTCAAACGGTGCCATACCAATACTGGATTGAAAACTGTTGTTGTAGGCAAACTCCAGCAAGGGCAAGTGCCTCTCCCACGACCCACTAAAGTCAAGAACACAACCTTGAAGCATATCCTCAAGGATCTGAATAGTACGCTTGGACTGCCCGTCAGTCAGAGGATGATAAGCCGTGCTAAAGGTCAATCTAGTGCCCAAGACACTCTGCAAACTCTGCCACAATCTAGCGGTAAAACACGGATCTCTATCTGAGACGATCGACACTGGGACCCCGTACAACCTCACTATGTCCCGAATATACAAGTTGGCAAGATGATCTACCGAATCCTTCACATGCATAGGAATAAAGTGCGCCGACTTAGTCAATCGGTCTACAACCACCCAAATAGCATTAGTACCCCGCTAAGTCCTCGGAAGACCTACAACGAAGTCCATAGTGACATGCTCCCACTTCCACTCGGCAATAGGCAAGGGTTGCAACAAACCCGCTGGCCTTTGATGCTCAGTCTTCACTTGCTGACAAGTAAGGCACTTAGACACAAACACAGCCATATCTCTCTTCATACCCTGCCACCAAAACTAGCGACCCAGATCACGATACATCTTAGTGCCTCCCGGATGTACCGCAAGGCGTGAATGGTGAAACTCTCGGAGTACTTCCTCTCGGCAAGACTCCGGCACAAACAGACGGTCTCGGTATCTCACACTCAGGTCGGGATACACAGTCAAACCCTTCTCAGCCTTCCCATTGGAGATCTTCTCTCGGAGGGATTCTACTTCAAGGTCACCTCCCTGTGCCTCTAACACTCGATTCACAAGTGTGGGTTGCGCAACTATAGAGAACAAGGCCGCAGCCTCAACGGATTCGCCCAGAAGCAAATCGAACTCGCCAAGTGCACCCAACATCTCCCACTCCCGGATGGCTATACAAGCTACGTCACTAATGGATTTCCTGCTAAGGGCATCGGCCACAACATTGGCCTTTCCTGGGTGATAGTGCAACTTGAAATTGTAATCTTCAATAAACTTCATCCATCCCCTCTGCCTCAAGTTCAAGTCTCTCTGAGTAAACAAATACTTCAGACTCTTATGATCCGAGAACACCTCGAATCTCTCACCATACAGGTAGTGCCTCCAAATCTTCAAGGCAAAAATCATGGCTACTAACTCAAGGTCATGTGTAGGGTAGTTCCTCTCGTGTATTTTCAACTGGCGTGAGCCATAGGCTACCATTTTCCCCTCTTGCATTAACACACAACCCAAACCCTCTCGTGAGGCATCACAATAAACTGCATAACCCAAACCTCTCTCCGGAATAATCAACACTAGAGCGGTGGTAAGTCTAACTTTCAACTCCTGGAACGACTTTTCACAAGTCTCGCTCCACACAAATTTGACCCATTTCCGCATCAATCTAGTCAACGGCGAAGCTAGTCTGGAGAAATCCTTCACAAACCGGCGATACTACCCAGCTAATCCCAAAAAACTGCGGATCTCAAAAACACTCTTAGGTTGTACCCAATCCTGCATTGCCTCTATTTTGGATGTATCAACAGACACCCCTTCCCCGGAAACTACATGGTCTAAGAACTTAACCTCTCTCAGCCAGAATTCCCACTTCCCAAATTTGGCATACAGTCTATGGGCTCTAAGCAACTCGAGCACCACTCTCAAGTGTTCCTCGTGCTCCTCCTTCGAAGGCGAATAAATCAAGATGTCGTCCACGAAGACGGCTACAAAACGATCTAAGAATTCTCGGAATATCCGGTTCATCAAGTCCATAAACACTGTCGGTGCATTGGTGTAACAGCTCCCGTGGAGGGCCTCATGCTACAGTTCGGACTCGATTTGTGTCACGGTTCTTAATCTGAACCAAAGAGTCCAAATCTGGCAAATCGTTTTGAGAAACAGATTTTTGAAAAACTAGTGCCAAACATGGACTGCTTTGCCAGATACAGAGTCGCCACCTAAATATTTTTTATGGGAGAATTTAGGAAACCATGACTCGGTGCCGAAGGCCACATGTCCGTCATCACCGGAGTTGTCTCGGCTCGGGAGCTTGGGTACGATCGGGGAAGGTCAGCTATGAGCACCCCCTTTCGCCCGGTCCGAAGACCGGCCTCTACTAACCCTGATATCCAATTTTGAAAACGCTATGTGTTCTTAAACCAATTATTAGCCTAGAATTACTATGTTATGCGCGCAGCAAACAAGTATAGACTAGATTGCCTAATTTGGAAAGAAACATTGCATATCCGTCCGTTTTGAAAATGCTTTGGATTTTGCTACTCGCAAGTAGGCTAAAACACGGATTTCAATGAGTTCTTCCAACTCAAACAATCCAACCTTCACCCACAGGCATTCAAGCAGTTTAACACATAAGCATCTAGCCACATGTTAAGCATGCTGTTATGGCAACATTCACACTCATGCGATATGCTAAAGCGGAAATACTTACATCGTACTCTGTGCCAAAACAAAGAACTTGTTAGCAAACATGCATGATCCAAGTCCATGTTAAATGCCTAATGCATCGCATACAAAGTGTTGCTAGAATAGGCTCGGCTATCCTAAACATGTCATGTGAAAATGCACAATTATCACATATTCACTTTTTGAATTGAAGTACGAATGCAGTTAGCGTGATGTACCGAGCCTAATGCATGCAGTACAAATGCATGGATGCACGCATGCATAGCATAAGGTATGCTAAATTAAACGTGCCCTAATCTACCATCGTAAGCAGGTAAATAAAAGGGAAGAAAGACATGAGGTTGGAAGACATACACACACTCACGCACACTTATTACAGATTTGCCCTCGCTCGGAGGGACCGAATAAATATTACAAATTAATTAACTACGCAAGCTAATTAATATTACAAATTGCCTAATTTAATTAACAAATTAAATAGACTAAGAAAAACAGTAAAACGCCTCGAGAAGCGCGCCGTCATGCACAAGCTGCCTCTGTTTTCCTTCCTTCACTTCTCTGGAGGCTGTCAAAACCTCAGGGTTACATCCCTGGGCACTGGGGAGTACCACCGGCTGAGTGGGATCATCACCGGCACTGGTATGTGTCCATCGGCACAAAATTGAAGCTGTCGGCAGAGAAAAGGTTGCCGGCCGGCACCTTACACTGCTGGTCAGCAAAGAAAGTCTGCAGGACCTGCAACTCACAGCAACAGAGGGCAAAACAAGGCATGGCAGCACAATTCAAGGCATGTATGCACCAACCATGTCTCTTATCATTGTAATGACTCAACGGGACATGTGCCTCGGTTCTCGGACCACCAATCACGCATTTCCATGCATGATGGCCCAAAGAACCAAGTATGCAACTTTGATATCAAATGCATGCAAACCAATCAAACAAATTAGGCCCAATTCCTATCACCAATTCAAGGAACAAGGCATGTATGCAAGATGCAATGCAACCTAGGCATACAATCTAAGAATGCAACATGGCATGGCAAGGCACTTATGCAAGCGTACAAGCATACATATGGCAATGCAAATGTATGGAAAGATGGGCTTATACATGAATTAGGCAACTCTAATAGGGCCTAAAACAGTGGCCAATGTGCTAAAAAGTGAGGGCTAAATGGCATGCACACACACATGCACATAAGGACCAACACTTAAGCACAAATCAAACAACATTCAAGCACACTTGAAAGAGGGAATCATGGACAATTAGCATGCAACATAAGCATTGAAATCATGCCAAAACATGGTGCCAAACCAAGCAATAAATCAAGCCAAGCATGCAACAAATGGCCCAAATGCTCAAGGCAAGTCAATGGAGCATTGGACTACACTAAGCAAGACCAAACATGGCATGAACTTATTGACCAAAAACAGAGTTTTGGGACATTAATACAAGGCCTAAGGACCACTTAGATGGCATCCAAATGACTCAAAAAACAAAGGCATGCATAATGGTCAAAACATGGAGCATTGCTACACAAGCTTCCAAAGCATTAAAGAGGCATGCAAGGCAATCAAACAAGCATGGAAATGGGACTGAAATAACATGTGGGGGGACCCCAAATCACCAAATCGATGCAAAGATGTCATGCTACACATGCACATACTCAAGGCTAACAAGCCCAAATACAAAGGAGCTATATCAAGCATGCCAAAATCAACCCAAACAACCTAGGACAGACCTAGAACATGGCAAGATAAGCACATAATCTTCACAAGACTAAGCCTAAAACATGCTCCAACAAAGGATAAGCCTAAAACATGCTCCAACAAAGGCTAACAACCTAAGACATGTTAAGGCATAAACAAGGCATTATATGGCAACTATGCTAAGCATGCATGGAGTTCCAAAACCAACTTAAAATCATGTTATATTATGGATATATAAGCATGAAAAACAAACCAAACATGCTCAACACACACTCAAGCATAGGCTTCCTTAGGAGGCCAAAATATGCCCTTTTCAAGGACAACAAGGAGAGGGGGTGGCCCTCTCCTTCTTGGGACTTCAAGGCATCATCTTCACCACTGAAATCCCTCAAGATTTCAGTGGTGAAGAGACCTCAACACCAAAATCCCGGAGCTAACACAAAATGGCTCAAAATGAGGCCTTTTAAGGCCTAAGGGTGGTCAACAACCCTCAAACAAAAAAACACTCTTAATAAACAATAAAGAGGGTCTAAAAACAGAACTTTTTTATGTTATACAATAAGCACAAAAACAACTCTAAGATAGGTATAAAATCAATGCAAAAATGGGGGAAAATGGGACTAGATTCTCACCCTTGAAGATCCCTTCACAAATGGTGCTCCAATGACTTCCTTTGGCTCCAAACCAGTCAAGAAACTCAAGAACAAGCCCTTAGAACCCTAGTTTCAAGAGGAAGGTGAAACACTAGGTGCTTGTGTGCAATAGTATGGACTAAAACACATACAAGAGTAAATATAGAGATAGGATATGTATGCAACTCAAACCCTAAAACCAGGGCTTCTCTCTGTGTTTTTCCCTCTCTAAAATGTCTAAAGTCTCCAACCCTAGAAACAAGAGAGAGCCTCTCTCTATATATGCAACCAAACTTGCAAAACTTACAAGTTAAGCCAAACTAGAGGGCCATCCCTCCATACACGTGTATGGAGGGAAAGTCACTGCAATACAGCTGCCTAAAAATATCTCAAAAAGCAACTGCACAGTAACCGGCCGGCCAAAAATGCCATCTTGGCCAAAAAGAGTGCCGATCGGCAACAAATAGTGCTGACCGGCAACAAATAGTGCCGGTCGGCAACAAATATTGCCGGTGGCAGCAAAAACCAGCCGGTGGCCTCTAGCCAATGCCGGTGGTGGGTGGGGATGGTCTACAAGCCCCACCCTGCCTCTCAAGGGCAAGACGCAAGTGTTTGGTGCAAAACCAGGCACTAAACGGTCGAGTTCGGAGATCCTGAGGCAAGGCACGCGAGCCGAGGCCTCCGGGAACTCCAAACGAACACAAACATGGAAGATCACCGTGTGTTCAAATGGTGACGTCCAAGTCTTGAGGACGGTCAAAAATGGGGTGTCTACAGTTGCCCCTCTTTGACAGAACTCAAAAGTCATAACAATGACGGGAGTGAATGTCAAAGCCCAGAGACGACCCATTTTTGACAAGGCCGAAGACTTAGACAAACATGCAAGACAAACAAGGTATGCGCCCGGAGGCAGGGGCAAAATGCAAGATAATGCACGAAGCCGAGCATAACTTATGATCATGCAAAGAAAGCTGTAACGAAGCATACAAGCGACAGTTTTAAGCTAGCACACACCAAACTACACTACAATGCAGAAAGGATGTAAGAGAATTATGCAATTCTCAATACGTCTCACTCGGGAGATACAATACCTGTGCGGCTCGTCTGGTTACACCAGCTTCAAATGAACCGTACATACAATATCGTGCCTGCAAAGAAAACAAACTTAACAGGTACAATATTGTTAGCAACATGCATGACAATGCAAAATGGATGCAAAACGAAATGCAATATATACAAAACAATGTATAAACAATGCAAATGAAGATGCAATGTAATTGAAACAATGCAAGCTACATGCAAAGCATTTGAAACGTGATCCAATCACGAACGGTTCGAAACCACACCTATGTCAAATAGATTGATGGAAATAACAAGTCTGTCTACCATAGAACGGTCAACTGAACTATGAGCATTGTAGACAGACGCAAGAACAAGTATTGGGTGGAATTGACATAAGTGGGGAAACGACCCGCTGGAGAAAGGAATGCGATCCTAATGCCGGATGCAAAAATTACACTACAATGTAATGGACATGAATATGGCACGCAGGCCAAACCAAATCTTGCCTAGGAAAGGCATGTACACATACAAGCCATGTGTAACACAGAAAAGGTGCCGCAACCCTCAACCAACATATCAGCGTGGAATTGGCGCGATACACATGCAGAACTGTGTTTTAACATGAAAAGTAAGGGCACATACCGGACCAAGCTCAACCTAGAAAGGCGCAAGCCATAGGCGGAAGGTGATGCAATGAATGGATGCAATCTACAATGCAATATCTACAAATATGCAATGGAATGGATATGGATACAATGGATATGGCACGCAAGCCAAACCAAATTTTGCCTAGGAAAGGCATGTACACGTACGAACCATGTGTAACACAGAAAAGGTGCCGCAACCCTCAACCAACATATCAGCGTGGAATCGGCACGATACACATGCAGAACTGTGTTTTAACATGAAAAGTAAGGATACATACCAAACCAAGCTCAACCTGGAAAGGCGCAAGCCATAGGCGGAAGGCGATGCAGTGAATGCATGCAATCTACAATGCAATATGTACAAATATGCAATGGAATGGATATTTACAAAATGCATGACAATGCAGTATGATGCGACCTACTGGGGAAAATGCAATGGATGCAAGCTACAATGGAAATGCATGACAATGCACTATGATGCAATGACTATGATTGCAACTTTCCCTATCTTACCAACAGGGCGATATACTAGGTTGGTTCAGTATCCGGAATTGAGGCGTAGACATGCCGCCTCAACCTATGGGGCTTCCATACAGATTTCAAGCCGAGGGTAAACCCCTGGGTATTTAAACCAGACTTTAGTCTCGGAACTCCCGAACCTTTGCGTTCTAGGCATAAGCCGTTCGAACTCTAGTTTCCACCGTCCCAGTTGGTCTTCTAGGAACTCTTCGCAAACATAGGCAAGTGGCTTTACCAGACCACCGAAAGTCGTTCGGGCACGACAAACACCAAAGGAATTGCACCTTTAGAGGATTTAAGGTCTCCTAGACCGTGATGCAAAATATATGCATGACTATGCATGTTTTTTTTTTGTTTTTTTTTGAAATGCAAATGATGCAAGTGATGCATGTTGCATGGAATGCGCGACAACACGCGGCTCTCGAAGTGTACGACAATGCGAACACTAAAGGTCTTACACCTTCCAAGGATTTAAGGTCTCCTAGACCGTACGTGTTTAAGGTCTCGCCAGACCATGCGTGTTTAAGGTCTCGCCAGACCCTGCGTGTTTAAGGTCTCGCCAGACCGGCGTATTGCACAACGGTATGATGCGCAAAATGGCGCAATGCGTTAGGCAACGTGAGTGCACAGGACAGTGCAATGGAATGCATGCAAAATGCAATGAGATGCGCAAAAATAGCGCGAAATTTGAAATGCACAAAACAGTGCGACGGTTCGAAATGCACAAAACAGTGCGACGACAAGTGTGACTGTAACAAGCCCGCGGGGGACCTCGCTACAGCTCGGACTCGACTTTCTGTCAGTCACGGTTCTAAGTCTGAACCAAAGAGTCCAAATCCGGCAAATCATTTTGAGAAAACTGATTTTTGAAAGAAGTGCCAAACATGGACTGCTTTGCCAGATACAGAGTCGCCACCTAAATATTTTATTTTGGGAAATTTAGGAAACCCTGACTCGGTGCCAAAAGGCCAAGTGTCCGTCATCACCAAAGTTGCCTCGGTTCGGGAACTTGGGTACGATTGGGGAAGGTCACTTCGTGAGCACCCCCGCTCGCCCGATCAAAGATCGGCCTCTACTAACCATGATATCTATTTTTGAAAACATTGTGAGTTCTTGTTCCGGTTATTAGCCTAGGTTACTATGTGATGCGCACAGCATATAAATATAGATCGGGTCGCCTGAATTGGAACGAAAACATTTCATGCTTGTTTTTTTTGAAAATGGTTTGCTACCCGCAGGTAGGCTTGAAACATTTGATGATTTATTCCAATTCAGATAACCCAACCTTCACCCACAGGCATTCAGGCAGTTATATCATATAAGCACATAGCCTCATGGTAAGCATGCTATTCATGGCAGTCACTCACACGCATGCAAGGATGCTAAAGCATAAAGCTTACCGAGTACTCCAAGCCAAAATAGAAATTCATTAGAAATCATGCATGATCCTAATTATACAGAAATGCCTAATGCAACACATGCAAAATGCAATTATAGCAGGCTCGGCTATTCTAAGATGGCATATGAAATGTTACAACTATCATGTATTCAACTTTGAAATTGAAAGTACAATGCAGTTAGTATGATACGCCGAGCCCGGTGCATGCAATACGGATGAATGAATGCAAATATGCTGTCATACTGTATGCTAATTTAAATATGCCCTAATCTAACCATCATAAGCGGATAAATAAAAGGGAGAAAGACGTGGGGTTGGAAGACATACATCACACTCACGCACACTTATTACAGTTGTGCCCTCGCGCAGAGGGTCCGAATAAATAATACAGTCCAAATATTACAGTCCCGAATAAAAGAATATTACAGTCTAAAATATTACAAAATCCTAATTAATTAACAATTTAACTAAGAAAATAAATAAAACTGGCATGCAAGCCAGGGACTGCCTTACTTCTGATGGATGATGCATGTCCGGGTTGTCTTGTGCGGAAATCCACCGGAATGCCCCAATTAGCCTCTGTTTACACTTGTTCTTGAAATGCGTGCCAAGCCCCAAAAAGTTGCTGATTCTTCGTTTTGCTGCAACAGAGAGCAGGAAAGGGGCATAGCAATGTATTTGCACAGATATATGCATGTCTCGAACCTCGTGCCACCAATCACGCATACCGAGGCATGATGGCCGAGGAGTCGAAATGCACAACTCAATATAGAATGAATGCACATGAAACTACAGCTAAAACCTAACTCCATCATGGATAATCCGGAGTGTCGGTGACTTGGAATTGAGACACGTTCTGTCACTCGGAGTACGAAACGCACCTCGTTTCTCGTGCCCGGGCTAACTCCTATTCCGAACACAATGCAATATGCATGATATGCATGAAATGCGACTAAGATACAATCCTAACATACACAATGCTATGGAATGACATGCCTCGAAATACGTACACGCAGGCACGCAAACCGAGAAAATGACAGAATGCAATCTAAGATACAACTTAGTATGCACTATGCTATGAAAATGAGATGCCTCGAAGTGCGTGCACACGGGCACGCAAACTGAGAAAATGACAGAATGCAATCTAAGATACAACCTAGTATGCACTATGCTACGAAAATGAGGTGCCTCGAAGTGCGTGCACACGGGCACGCAAACCGAGAAAATGACAGGATGCAATCTAAGATACAACCTAGTATGCACTATGCTATGAAAATGAGATGCCTCGAAGTGCGTGCACACGGGCATGCAAATCGAGAAAATGACAGAATGCAATCTAAGATACAACTTAGTATGCACTATGCTATGAAAATGAGATGCCTCGAAGTGCGTGCACACGAGCACGCAAACCGAGAAAATGACAGAATGAAATCTAAGATACAACTTAGTATGCACTATGCTATGAAAATGAGATGCCTCGAAGTGCGTGCACATGGGCACGCAAACCGAGAAAATGACAGAATGCAATCTAAGATACAACCTAGTATGCACTATGCTATAAAAATGAGATGCCTCGAAATGCGTACACATGGGCACGCAAACTGAGGCAATGGCAAACACAATGCGAATGACATGAAAATGTGATATGGGCTTATACCAACATGAATGAGCCTCAGCTACACTCACATAAGATGCCGGCGGATGAAAATGGAGTGCCTCGAAATGCGTGCGCACGGGCACGCAAACCGAGGCAATGGCAAAATGCGATGTAAATGACATGAAAACATGATATGGGCTTATACCAACATGAGTGAGCCTCAGCCACACTCACATAGGATGCCGGCGGATAAAAATGAAGTGCCTCGAAATGCGTGCATACGGGTACGCAAACCGAGGCAATGGCAGAATGCGATGTAAATGACATGAAAACATGATATGGGCTTATACCAACATGAGTGAGCCTCAGCCACACTCACATAGGATGCCGGCAGATAAAAATGAAGTGCCTCAAAATGCGTGCACACGGGCACGCAAACCGAGGCAATGGCAGAATGCGATGTAAATGACATGAAAACATGATATGGGCTTATACCAACATGAGTGAGCCTCAGCCACACTCACATAGGATGCCGGCGGATAAAAATGAAGTGCCTCGAAATGCGTGCACACGGGCACGCAAACCGAGGCAATGGCAGAATGCGATGTAATGACATGAAAACATGATATGGGCTTATACCAACATGAGTGAGCCTCAGCCACACTCACATAGGATGCCGACGGATAAAAATGGAGTGCCTCGAAATGCGTGCATACGGGCACGCAAACCGAGGCCATGACATAAATGCGAACTATGGCATGGGAAATGATATGCAAACATGGTAATGGGATTTCAGCACTGAAAAGTGGGGGAAAGCAGCCCCGAGATGAGGCGAAATGACACCGAATGCATGGAATTGCCCCGAAATGCAAATTTAGGCACCCGAAGTGGCCTATAGCTATGTCAAACATGCACAATATGGACATGCAATGCAAATACAGAAGCTAGACAGTCCCAAAAAAAGCATTTTCACAGTTAGAAACATGGCCAAACAGCAACCATAGGTAGGGCAAAAATGGCATGCAAGAATAGGGGCCAAGAGAGGGGTAATGAAGCAAGTGATATAAGAAAAATCCAAACTGAAAAATTTCCTTCTACAAAATTGAAGAGGGACCAAAAATATGCACATTTACAGTTTATGGCAGCCTCAAAATCAGTATACAAACAGGCTAGAAATGCAATGCAAAATGAGGCTCAAAAGTGGCTATAACATGAGGTATACAAAATATTCACCAAACAGCCAAAGACCCTTAATAAAACATGTAGAATGGGCCAAAATAGGACTATTTCCAGAACTGTAAAATATCCAAAAACAAAAGCATGATAGGCTAACTAAACATGCAAGAATGGGGAATAAAAGAGAGATATAACATGAAGTGGCATATGGAGGTCCCAAACCATGAAAGGACCTAAATGAAATATGAATAATGGACCCAAATAAGCACTTTTTCAGAACTGTAAAACGTCCAAAAACAAAAGCATGGTAGGCTTCCATTGCATGCAAGAATGGGGAATAAAAGAGGAGTATAAAGGTAAGTGCAACATGGAAGTCCCAAATGGTGTTGAGCCCTTCTTCAATGTTGAAGAGGGGCTCAAAATAAGCCTAATATCAGTTTACAATATGCTCAAAAACAGATTACTCATGGGCCAAAAATAGAATGCAAGATTATGACATATAAGAGGATCAATGAAGCAAGTGTATCATGGAGGGCTCAAACAGGGTTGAGCCCTTAATGAAAAGTGAAAATGAGCTCAAAAGAGGGCCCCTTTCAGTTAGGGCTGGAGCTTGAAACAAAAAGAATATGGGGCTTACAAATGGATCAAGAAAAAGGGTCAAAAGAGGAGAAGTGTTGCTCACCCTTGAAGACTAAAGCTTTTGTTGCTTCTTGGACCAATTTGTAGCTCCTTTAGCCTTTGAGAAGCCTTCCTTGTTGCTGGAAATGAGGTGGTGGTGATAGAGCTTGGTGGTGTAGAAGAAATGGTGCTTAGGGACTTAGGAATTTTCAAGGAAATGAGAGGGATAAAGATGGCTTTGTGTATGGAAACTTGATGAACAATTTTTCTAACCCCTACAAGTGAAGCCACCAGCTGGTTATAAGGGCCAAAAAGGGGGTGTAAAGGTGGGGGAAAAGAAGAGCAACTTTCCCCCACAAAATATCCCCCGGATATTGATATTTTCTGGGGGATAAAGCTCCACAGCTGTAAAGTGCACAGTGCAAGGAGCTCGGCCGGCCTGTTACTTTTGCTGCAGGTGGCCGGCCGGCCACACCCCCTAGCCGGCCGGCTAGGGGTCAAAAGGGTCAATCAGATTTAGTGGCCGGCCACCAACTGATGGTGTCCTCCTATCTGTGTACAACACAACCCTGTGGTTAAAAGTCCAAGAAAGTGGGTCCAAGGGGTTCAACATTAGCTCGGAAAGAGGGGTTCAAAAGGGTCAGGTGGAATTACTGGCCGGCCACCAACTTTTAGGGTCCTCTCATGTGTGTACATCACAAATATGTGGTTCAAAGTTCGAGAAGATGGGCCCAAGGTGTTCAACATTAGCTCGGAAGGAGGGGGTCAAAAGGGTCAAGTAACATTAATGGCCAGCCACCACTTTTTAGGGTCCTCCCATGTGTGTACATCACAAATATGTGGTTCAAAGGTCGAGAAAATGGGCCCAAGGTGTTCAACATTAGCCCGGAAGTGTGAAAAACGGGCGCCGGAGGGCGTCGGAGGATGTATAACTGGTTGCTGCAACAATTACTGGCCTCTCACCCTTCAGTGACCTCTCCGGTGGTAAAACAGAGGTACCTGCCAAAAATGAACGAAAACCGATGCAAAACGAATGCTCGGGGACCAAAACGCGCAGTTCGAGGTCCCGAAAATGGGCTGTTAAGCACCGAAAGTGGCATTCGACCACGAAGTGGGTTTCTCAGCCCCCAGTGTCCCTAAAAAGGGAGCAAATAAGAAGTATGCCAAAAACCGGAGCAAACAGAGATGGTTAGGCGGTCCCGAACCGAGGCACACGGCCTGACGGCTCCGAAAACCGGAAACCGGACTCCGAAATGGGAAAAATGGCCTACGGCCACCAAATGTAGCCTACGGACATTGAGAGATGGTCTATGGGACCTCTCCCTTCCCTCAGGAAAAGAAACAAAGAAAACCGAGCCTGGTTCGCAAACCGAGGCAAAGCACAAAAGAGGGTTCGGAAGTCCGGAGGCAGGGCTCACGGCCGTGACTCTGAAACTTCTGAACAAGCACATTATGCAACATCACCAAGCGCTCAATCGGTGACGTCTGAGTCTTAAGGTCGGTCAAAAATGGGGTGTCTACAGTTGCCCCTCTTTGACAGAACTCGGAAGTCATAAGTGACGGGAGTGAATGTCAAAGCCCAGAGACGACCCATTTTTGACAAGGCCGAAGACTTAGACAAACGTACAAGATAAACAGAGATGTGCCCGCAGGCATGCCCGCAGGCATGCCCGCAGGCAGGGGGCAAAATGCAAATGATATGCAAAGAGCCAGAGGTAACCCAATGATCATGCGAATGTAGCAAGCTGTAATGAAGCAGGTATTCGCAAATAGATGCAACAGTTTTACGCAAGAATGCAAAGCAACAACTACATTTCATGCAGTTAAGAATGCGGAGGATTATTCAATCCCCGCCACATTTCACACGGAGAAGATACGATACCTGCGCGATTCGTCTGGTCGCACCAGCCTCAATTGAACCGTACATACAATATCGTGCCTGCAAAAGAGAGAAATTGCAACAAGTACAATATGCTATATATCCAATGTGATTCTGGAAGTTTGACACACGCAGTGCCGGCAAGTGAATGCATCGCAATGCAAGAGTGGAACATGCGTGACAACGCATGCCCAAGTATAGAGATATGCCAATATCAAGAAATGTGCACGTTAATGCAGGTATGCTCATGAGTATGCAAGATAATGTGACACGAGCATGAATCAGGGTGCCCGTTTGTCATGAAACAACGAGTACGGAAACGCCTGTTTCGGCGAAGGTAACTCAATTACGGCCTCCGACCCACTTCCTGGAAGGGCTACAACTCATTCAAAAAGGATACACTTTGATTTCGATGAATGATGATGTGACATATGTCAGAACTTGAAGCTGAAGTCCCGGTGGAGCTATTTCGCGGCCGGAAGTGTACTTTTCTTGAACTTTTTCAGGTCCCGGGAACTCCAATCTTCCTCAAAATTTGCAGGGAGCTAGGTGGGCATGTGGGGGACATGGCCGGCCGTTTATCTTCCCAAGGGGAGGTGGCCAACCGGTTTTCCATAAAGCAAATAGCTGGCCGGCCAGTTTTCCAAAAAGCAGATAGCTGGTCGGCTAGAAAAGAGGGCCGGCCGGCCATATGCCCAAATCCGGGGGCATTTTGGTATTTTCACCTCCTTTTTGATGCTCCTTCAATCCAAGACTTGGGGCCTATATAAGGCAGCCGATACCTTCCCCTTTCTTGCCTCCTATACCACTTTCTTCTTCAGATCTGAGTTCCACACGCGTTTTCCAATGCCCCGCGCAAATTGCTTTCGCAAAAACATTCAGTTTTAAACACTTTGAAGCGATTAAATTTCGGTTCCGGAGCTTCTTTTCGCATTTTCGCCACTTGAGGTAAGTTTGTCTCAATATTTGGAAGATTTTCTCGGGAGTTGACTTTTGTTGACTTTTTTTATTTCCCGAGAGTTGACTTTTGTTGACTTTTTCCAATTTCGGCTCATTTTCGCTCATTTTTGCTCCCTTTGCAAATCTTCTGAAAATGGCGGGTAATTCTCCCCACGGTGGAGGTTTTCCAGGTGCCGGAGATAATTTCGATCCCATGACTCTACCCCCGAGGACCCGACCTTTTATTCCCGGGAGGTACCGTCCGCCATCACATGTCCTCCCTCGTGCTGTCTTCCGTCACTTCACTAGCTTTGACGAGCGAGCACCCGGGGATCTGCTTCTCCGAGAGCCGGAGCATCACCTCTCTCATGAGGCCCGAGAGGTATTTACTTCATTTTCTGTATTTTTCGTAGATTTCGCACCTTCGCCATGCTTGAACATGCAGTTTAGCTTATGACATAGTACTTTGCTTGCATCCTGAACATGTAGTTTCAACACTCGAATTTCTGAACACTCGGCTCATTAATTAATTGCGAATGCACAGTACACATTAGTTAAGAGGCGAACACACGGTTCAAACACTGATTTGTCGAACACACAGCCCGAATTCGAAAGTGAACACACAGCCCACACTTTAAATTTTCTGAACACACAGACCAGATTAGAATAGTGAACACGCAGCCCACACTGATAGAAAGTTGAACACGCAGCCCACACTGATAGAAAGTTGAACACGCAGCCCAAACTTCAAATTTTCTGAACACGCAGCCCAGATTAAATAGTGAACACGCAGCCCACACTGATAGAAAGTTGAACACGCAGCCCAAACTCCAAATTTTTCTGAACACGCAGCCCAGATTAAATAGTGAGCACGCAGCCCACACTGATTGAAAGTTGAACACGCAGCCCAAACTTCAAATTTTCTGAACACGCAGCCCAGATTAAATAGTGAACACGCAGCCCACATTGATTGAAAGTTGAACACGCAGCCCAAACTTTAAATTTTCTGAACACGCAGCCCAGATTAGAATAGTGAACACGCAGCCCACACTGATTGAAAGTTGAACACACAGCCCAAACTTTAAATTTTCTAAACACACAGCCCAGATTAGAATAGTGAACACGCAGCCCACACTGATAGAAAGTTGAACACGCAGCCCAAACTTTAAATTTTCTGAACACGCAGCCCACACTGATAGAAAGTTGAACACGCAGCCCAAACTTTAAATTTTCTGAACACGCAGCCCAGTTGAATAGTGAACACGCAACCCACACTGATAGAAAGTTGAACACGCAGCCCAAACTTTAAATTTTCTGAACACGCAGCCCAGATTAAATAGTGACCACGCAGCCCACACTGATAGAAAGTTGAACACGCAGCCCAAACTTTAAATTTTCTGAACACGCAGCCCAGATTAGAATAGTGAACACGCAGCCCACACTGATAGAAAGTTGAACACGCAGCCCAAACTTTAAATTTTCTGAACACACAACCCAGATTAGAATAGTGAACACACAGCCCACACTGATTGAAAGTTGAACATGCAGCCCAAACTTTAAATTTTCTGAACACGCAGCCCAGATTAGAATAGTGAACACGCAGCCCACACTGATTGAAAGTTGAACATGCAGCCCAAACTTTAAATTTTCTGAACACACAGCCCAGATTAGAATAGTGAACACGCAGCCCACACTAATAGAAAGTTGAACCCGCAGCCCAAACTTTAAATTTTCTGAACACGCAGCCCAGTTGAATAGTGAACACGCAGCCCACACTGATAGAAAGTTGAACACGCAGCCAAAACTTTAAATTTTCTGAACACGCAGCCCAGATTAAATAGTGAACACGCAGCCCACACTGATAGAAAGTTGAACACGCAGCCCAAACTTTAAATTTTCTGAACACGCAGCCCAGTTGAATAGTGAACACGCAGCCCACACTGATAGAAAGTTGAACACGCAGCCCAAACTTTAAATTTTCTGAACACGCAGCCCAGATTAAAATTTGCATGTAGCTTATTTCACTTCATCGGCATACAGCCCATTTCATCTCATTGGCACACAGCCCAGTTCATTCCATTGGCACACAGCCAAGTTCATCTCATTGGCACACAGCCCATTTCATCTCATTGGCACACGGCCCATTCATTTTATTGGCACACAACCCATTCATTTCATTATTGACACATGTATTCATTCTGAATGCAGGTTGGTTCCCGCAGTGTGCGGGGGTATGGTTCCACCATCGCGCGGGACTGGTACGCTGAGCTCCCGGAGGGTGTCCGGGATTTGGTAGATTTGGTAGGATGCGGGCCCTTCTGCGTCGGGTTGTCACGTTGTCCTGCCAGGAGGACACTGATGGCAGCCTTGGTAGAGAGATGGTGGGACACCACCAACTCCTTTCATTTCTCTGCCACCGGGGACATGACCATGACGCCTCTAGACTTCACTGTGTTGACTGGCTTAGACATAGGAGGTTGGTCCATCCCTTATGATGAGGATATGGGCGAGTGGGAGGCCGCTTGGATGTATCTATTGGGGCTCGCCCGCCTGTTGACAGGGTTTCTGGGAGAGTCCGATACACTTGGTTCTCTTCCCACTTCCGGCGGGCGGAGATGGTGCCTGAGACTCCCGAGGAGACAGATCAGTATGCCCGTGGTTTCCTTATGTTCCTCTTCGGGACTACCCTGTTCGCCGACAGAGGGAACACCGTCGGGCTATACCTGCTGAGCGCTCTGGTTGACCTATCACAGGTCCATCGATATGACTGGGGTGGCGCCGGCTACTGGAGAGCCTGGGAGGTACTTTTCTGTCCTCTTGATTTACATTTCTGCTTTTCATTATTTGTACATTGCACTCACAGCACACGTTTACAGTCTGTATTTTGCTCTCAGCATTTCGTACTTACATTCTGCACTGCTTTTCTCAGCTATGGGTCTATGTATACTTCCCAGCATTAGCCCCAGAGTTGGAGGTGGCAGGGGTTCCCATGACCCCATACTCACTGGTGTTCGAGGGCCCGCACCGGCCGAGACCTCGAGAGACCCTCCTTTACCTGCGACAGTACTTTGACACTGTGCGACATTCAGAGGTACCTCAGAACTTTCAGTTCCTTTCATTCTAATCTCTGATTTGCTCTGTATATTCTCGATTTCTGATTGGTTTATGCATTTATCATCCGCAGATCTCATGGCAGCCTTGGGCGTCTCTGGGTGATGGTCTCCGACTTCAGTATACCGGAGGGTCGGACATCTCCCAGTATAGGGTCCTGCTTGAAGGGCCGGTTGGCAGGGCCTGGTTCCTGGGGAACGCTTTCTGCGCCAGGTATGGGGGTATCTTTCTCAGGATCCTCCCGCAGTGCCCCCAGTCAGTATGCGGACTGCCGACAGGCTCTCTTACTCGGAGGTAGTCGGCGCCATGCTGGGTAGTGATGCTTTACTATATATTGAGGAGGGGGACTACGCCACTTACCGTCACATATATTTGATGCCTCCATTGACGGGAGCTCGTATTCCGATGATGAGGCCTGCCGGTATGTCATCCTCGGGCCAGGCTCAGGCTCGGGCTGCAGGCGCCTCTTCTACTAGCAGGGCTGGTACATCCAGAGGTGGGAGTAGACCGGTTCCTCCGGTTCCGTCGACTTATCCTCATCCTGGATGGCCAGATATGCCGACTGAGTTGATGGCGTGGCAGTATGGGGCTATTTCTCCGACCCCGATCCCGCTAGAGCCTCCGATGCCCAGTGATCGATACGCCATTGATCCTGACTCACCGCTGGTATGCTCCACTATTTTTCATTCATCATTCAGATGTTTAGACATTTTTTTGTTCACTGATGATTATGAACTCATTTTTGCAGCCACCGCGAGGGTACATGGAGGGGGTGGTTGGACTGGTGGCCACACTCGAGGGCATGGTCCTGCGTAGGGAGGCACAGTTGTCTGTCGCGGGCGTTCAGGTACCCTTCAGTTTTCTGGCATTTATCATACTTCTGATGACATGCTGATTTCTACTGCATCGATAGACTACTTGTGTAGAGCACATCTGACACACACCCCGCTTGCACACTGTATTTACATGCACCCACTTCACGTAGCCATTGCTTGTAACTGCATTTGATGTATATATTTGGACTGATGTATTTGAATTGAACTCTTTGTTTTCAGATGCCTTCATGGTCCGGTCAGGCACAGGCCAGGCCACCTGGGCCTCCTTGCGGAGCTGGGCCATCTGGGCCTCCTTGCGGAGCTGGGCCATCTGGGCCTTTTCAGGGAGTTGGGTCACCCGGGCCTTTTCAGGGGGCGGGGCCATCCTGGCCTTCCCGAGGAGCCGGGCCATCTAGACCTTTTCGAGGAGCTCGGGGAGGGTCTGTCCGCAGACACAGGACTCGCGTTGTAGAGGTGGAGCCTGATGAGGAGGAGGAGGATGCTGAGGAGGAGGAGGCTACCGACCGTCAGTCAGAGACATCTGCTGAGGAGGGGGGCTCCAGTTTTGGTTCGGGGAACAGAGGTGAGGCTGAGGGGGATCCTGAGGATGACAGCTCTGACTCAGATGATGATGATGGTGCAGAGGTTGTCCCGCAGAAGAGGATGAGGAGTGCTTCTCGTTCCCGTTCCCGAGGACATTGATGCTGTTATTTCCTGCTTTATTTTTCTTTTTTTGCTAGTAGTTTGTAGCACTTTGCACATTGTTAGGCAGTTTTATTTTTGTAAAACTTGTACCTTTGTTTGTTGTAAAGCATGATGGAATGAAATAGCTTTTGAAAAGGTGTTTGTATTTTAAACTTTTAGCATCGTATCGCATCAATTTATTTCGCACAAAAATGAAATTGAATGGGAATGTGCATTGTGTAATCACCAAGTCAGGTAGTGAACCGACGCAACAAACTAAGCAACTCAACTTACTAAGATATAACAGGACCTTAGGAAGTTTACAACTCGATAAGAAAAATGCAACAATGTTGGCAACGCAAAACAACAACTCGATAATCAAAAACACGAAACACGTCCGCTCGATAAGCAAAACAACAACTCGATAATCAAAACTACAACTCGATAAACAAAACGACAACAGAGTGTACTTCAGACGATCTGGGCACCGGAACGCATCCGAAATGAAGGCCTTTGACTCTCCCGTTGCATGGGAATGCTTGGAACTTTCCCCAAAGGGTAAAACAGGGCCAAGGAGATACACTGCAGCATTGCCAGCCATCTTTGGGGGCCGGCCGGCCATTTTTTTGGAGAGAGACAGCTGGCCGGCCAGTTTCTGAAAAAGTAAATGGCTGGCCAGCCAGAAAAGGTGGCCGGCCGACCACTCAGTCCTGCAGCCATCTGGTTTTTGACATGTGTCCTCGTGAATAGTGTTTTTCCTTCTATAAAAGCCTCAACTTCGGGAACATTCATTTCATCTTAGTTTTAGACAAAGATGGAGGCGTTTCTCGCAGAAAATGTCACATCTTGGATCTCTTCTCTAGATGGCTCGGAAAAGCTGAATTTCCGGGGTTTCGGCTTGAATGCACTATTCACGCTGAGTCGTACTCCGCTACAGCTTCCTTTTCTCCATGCCGCGGCAAGGTTCTGGAACCCAGTGACGCACGTTTTTAGCTTTGGCGGCCAAGAGATGTGTCCCACTTTCGAAGATTTTCAGGTTTTGATGGAGTCCGAATGCTCTGAAGTGATCTTGCCCCAGCTCCGTTTTGGCCATGCTCAAGCTTTAGGGAGGATGTGTGGGCTTACGGCGCATGACGCTCGATCTCTGATCTGCAGTGGGGAACTGGACATCCTCGGTTTGATCCATCGTTTTTCCGACGCCGGTGACCGCAGCAACCATTATTGGCAGGGTTTCCGGCAACACGCCCTCTGCTTATGTTTGTTGTCTCACTTTCTGCTTTCCTCGGGCTTCGGCGGGGCAAGCATTCGCCTGATTGAAGTCGCCCAGGGCTTGAGAGAAGGAAAGAGCTGTATTGCCATGACCTTGGCCGAGACACTGATGGGCTTAGATTCTGTCTATCGCCGGGAGGCGACTAGGTTTGCAGGGAGTCCACTGCTGTTGCAGGTAATGTTTCCCACCCGACCTCACATATATATTTGCTCACATCACTCGACCCTCAGGCTCGGTTTTTCTCACAAAACCCTTTTCCTCACTTTTTCTCTCATCGTACATCTCTCTGTTCTTTATTCTCTCATTTTCCATCCCTCCCCTAGGTATGGTTAATGGACAAGTTGCAGGTTGTGGATTCTTGCCCGGCCTATTCAGCTCGAGGCTACTTCTTTCGGCAGCGCCTAGTCAATGCTCTTGACGAAAGGTGGTGGTTCGATTGGATGTGCAATTTGTCCGCAGACGGCATTGCTTGGCGTTGCCCTTGGCTCAACCTCCCGGCAATGAGCTATAGTATGTCCCGGCTGATTGGGATCCAATTGATTGGTCTAACCCACTGCGTATTCTATTTTCCGTTCCGGTTCCTGCGTCAGTTTGGTCATGATCAGACCTGCCCACCGGAGGGGATTGAATACCCAGCTGCTTTCCCGGTCCGGGGTGCACAGCTTGCCCGATATGCCACGGCATGGAGGACTAGAGAGCTCCTGGCCCCTGCTTCCACTTTCAGTTGCACTTTGTCCGATGAGTGCTTGGATTGGCTCAATGAGGAGGCACAGGTTGGGCCTAGCTTGGCATCAGATGCTCTGTCCAGCTCTGGGAGGGGACGCAGAGATACTTGATTCAACTATGCCCCAAATTTATTGCTTATTTAGCATTTTCAAGTTTTCTTTATGAATGTACCAAAAAAAGCAACCTCGATTGTAATGCAAGAGCAGGAGAACTCAGTTTTGAAATCAATGAAATTGAAAGTTGTGGTACTGAAAATTTTCCGCTTTTGGTCCAAAAATGGTCTTAGTCGTAAAAAGATTAATTTGAACAAAGTCAACTTTTATTAAAACTTTTCAAAACTATTTTCGATGTGGATCAGAACTGGACACACCGGAGATCTGTCACTGAAATGCACAACCCCAGATCCCCGCAACTGGAAAGTTGCCCCTAGTCTGAAGAACAATGCGGCACTGCATAGCAACGGAAAGTTGCCCCTAGTCTGAGTAACTTTGCACCGTCGCGGCAACGGAAAGTTGCCCCTAGTTTGAACAGCACTGTACCGGAGATCGCGATAAATGCTGGTGGATAAAGATGACTGAGATGATCGAAATGACACAGTTGATCGGGGAAAAGTTTATGGCTGAACTTCGATGTGAAACTGCCTACGTATCCCAAAGATGAGAATCAAGCCTTACGTAGTTCAGGCTCAGGTTCACTCGAGTATTTTCACTCTCTTTTTGCGCTCTAACTTTTGCCAAGGCCGCCCTTTGTGGGTTTTCAACCTTGCGAGCTCAGTTTTTATATTTTCTAATTTTTTGTGCTCTGACTTTTGCCTAGGTCGCCCTTTCGGGTTTTCGGCCTAGCGAGCCTCTCAAGGATAGTATTTCTTCAACTTGTCCATATTGATCGGTTGTGAGAACTCCAAGCCATCTAGATCCATCAGAACCACAGCTCCACCTGACCAGATAGCTTTGATGATGTAAGGACCAGTCCAATTGGGTTTGAACTTGCCCCTTGGGTCGTGGATGGGAGGTCGGTTGTCTTTCAGCACCAAATCTCCTTCTTTCAGATTCCTGGACTTAACCTTCTTGTTGAAAGCCCGGGCAATTCTGCGTTGATAGCCTTGGATGTGGTACAGTGCTTTCAGTCTTCTTTCATCAAAGAGCATGAGTTCTTCGAATCTGCTTTGCTGCCAATCTGCTTCGGCTATCTGGCATTCAGCCAATACTCGTAACGACGGAACCTCAATCTCAATGGGTAGAACAGCCTCCATTCCATAGACCAATGAATATGGAGTTGCTCCAGTAGAAGTCCTGATTGAAGTCCTGTAGCCCCACAGAGCAAATGGTAGCTTGTCTGGCCAATCCCGATAGGTTCCCACCATCTTCTGCAGTATATGCTTGATATTCTTGTTGGCGGCCTCAACCGCTCCGTTGGTCTGCGGCCGGTATGTAGATGACTTATGGAAAGCCACATTGTATTTCTCCAACAAGTCTACCACTTCTTTCTTGAAGTGGGAACCATTATCTGAAATTATCTCGTTTGGCACCCCGTAGCGACAGATGATGTTGTTTCTGATGAACTTTGCGACATGTGACGCCTTCAACACCGCGTATGATTGGGCCTCGACCCACTTTGTGAAATAATCTATCGCTACTAGGATAAACTCATGCCCGTTTGACCCCTTCGGGGTAACAGCTCCGATCACATCAATTCCCCAGACTGAAAAAGGCCATGGCGAAGTCATGTTGTACAGCTTTGACGGCGGGATGTTCATGCGGTTTGCATGAATTTGACACTTGTGGCATCGCCGAACAAAACTAATACAATCCTCCTCCATGGTTGACCAGTAGTAGCCCTGTCTGAGGATCTTTCTGGCCAGCATTACTCCATTCATGTGTGCACCGCACTCCCCCCCATGGATGGCTTCCATCAGGCGTTTCGACTCTTCAGCTTCTACACAGAGCTTATGCATTCCCAGATGACCCCTTTTGTACAGCTTACCCCCGCAGATAATGAACTGAGCAGCCATTCTTCTGATGGCCCTCTTATCCTTGGCGTTTGCCCCTAGTGGATATGTCTCCTTTTCCAAGAAGTTCCAGATGTCGTAAAACCAGGGGTTGCCCTCTTGAACCTCATCTATGGCGGAAATTGACTCATATGCCGGCACGAACTTCTGATCAATAATGACTGGACGCATCCGGACTCCGGACGGGATGTCTATCATAGAAGATAGAGTTGCTAATGAATCTGTAAACCTGTTGTTCTCTCTTACGAGGTGGGTGAAATTTAGCTTCTCAAACCGAGGAATTAGCAAATCCAAGGTTTGGTGGTAAATTATCATCCTTTCCTCCTTGACTTTCCAATCTCCTTTTTCTTGAGACACAACAAGGTTCGAGTCCCCAATGACGTCCAATCGTCTTGCCCCTAGTTCTAGGGCTGCTTCCAGGCCGGCAATACATGCCTCATACTCTGCCTCATTGTTCGAGACTTTGAACTGGAGCTTGAATGCTAAAGGGATACGGGAATCGTCAGGCACTATCAGCAACACCCCTATCCCATACCCATACTGGTTTGACGCTCCGTCAAAGTACATCGTCCAAGTTTCATCTTTGACGTGCAGAATGGCTTCATCTGGGAATAGATACTCAACCGCTTCCTCCCCCTCAACCGGGTGGTCGGCAAGGAACTCCGCTACGGCTCTCCCTTTTACTGACTTGCGCGTTACATACTTCAAATCAAATTCGGAGAGCAACAGCAGCCAACGAGCTAGCCTACCCGTAAGTGCTGGTTTCTCGAAAAGATATTTGATGGGATCCAAACGCGAAACCAACATTACAGAGTGGGCTAACAGGTAGTGCCACAGCTTCCTGGTTGCCCATACCAAGGCCAAACAAGCCTTCTCCAGCGGTGTATAGCGGGTCTCGTAATCCAGCATCTTTTTGCTCAGATAGTATATGGCCCTTTCCACTTTGTCTTCTGACTCCTGCGCGAGCATGCAGCCCATGGTAGTCTCAGTTACCAAAAGGTACAATATCAACGGTCTCCCCGGCTCTGGTGGTGACAACACGGGTGGGTTCTGTAGATACTCTTTGATCTGCTCAAAAGCTGCTTGACATCGGCCGTTCCATTGGAATTTCTTTCCTTTCTTCAGGAGAGCAAAAAGTGGTTCACAAGTCAAGGTTAATTTAGAAATAAACCGTTTTATGAATTGCACTTTACCCAGAAAGCCTCGCACCTCCTTTTTAGTCCTTGGTGGTGGCATTTCTAAGATGGCCTTGATTTTGGAAGGGTCGACCTCGATGCCCCTTTGTGTAATCAGAAACCCTAGCATCTTCCCTGCTGTAACACCAAACGTGCATTTCTGGGGATTCAGTCGCAGTCGAAACCCTTTGATCCTTTGAAAGAATTTTTGTAAGGCGGTGTAGTGGCCCTCTCTATCTTTGGACTTGACAATCATGTCGTCCACATACACTTCGACCTCTTTATGGATCATATCATGCAATATTGTAGTTGCTGCCCGTTGATACGTAGCTCCAGCATTTTTCAAACCGAATGGCATCACTCGATAACAATATGTCCCCCACGGGGTAGTGAACGCAGTCTTCTCCCGGTCTTCGGGTGCCATTACTATCTGATTATAGCCTGAGAAACCATCCATAAACGAAAGCAAGGCGTGTCCCGCCGTGAAATCCACCAATTCATCGATGTGCGGCAAGGGGAAGTCGTCCTTCGGACTGGCCCTGTTCAAATCTCTGAAGTCTACACAGACCCGAATTCTGCCATCCTTCTTTGGCACCGGAACAATATTGGCCAACCAAGTTGGGTATTCAGATACAAGCAGGAACCCTGCGTCAATTTGCTTGGTGACCTCTTCCTTAATTTTGAGAGCCCAGTCCGGGCGAATCCTTCTGAGTTTCTGTTTGACAGGTCAGGCCTCGGGGTCAAGAGGGATCCGGTGCTGTACAATCTCAGGATCGATTCCAGGCATGTCTTCGTAGGACCACGCGAAAACATCTTTGAAATCTTTTAATAAAGCGACTAAGCGCTCGCGCTCCTCTGAAGACAACGTGGACCCGATCTGGACCAGCCGCGGGTCCTTCTCAGTACCAACATTCACAGTAGTGATTTCATCCATTAAAGGTTTAACAAATCTTTCCTGCTCTTGATCAATTAATCGTTGCAAAACTGGGGGAATTTCTCCCTCGTTGTTTTCATCAAAATTTTGAAAATCCTGATTTAAGCAATAAATCAAAGGCACAGAAAAATACTCGGAAACCACATCCACATCATTCTCATTAAATATTTCCAAGCCGTCAGATTCCTCTGTTACAACAGACTCAAAAGAAAATGAAAATGACGACCTAGACAGGACTGTGGCATCCGGGTTATCACCCCCAGGAATACCGGACTCAGACTCAGTCGAGCTGGAATCTGATTCCGACGCACAAGATTCGGTAGAATCAGATTCCGGCTCACTACCTGACCCGGAGCTGCTAGATAAAAAGCCTTCTTCATATTTCCAGATGAGAGAAGGTGCGATAGATGCATCCAAGATCGGCGCTGGAAAGCCCGCAGCTATTTCATCTCCAATCACAGAAACCGAAGAGTTATCCCCCAAGCACTCTTGGCCGATCGGAGGATCTGATAGTAGACTCGCCAGTGCTACCCCCATTTCAAGCTCTGTGCCCTCAGGATCCACTGCTTCACATTGCTCAACCTCAGTTGGTGGGTCTGTCTGCGCTTCGGCAACGTCATCCCCAGATAATTGTATGTCGAAGAAGATTTCA
Organism: Camellia sinensis; assembly: GCF_055761805.1. Classification (NCBI taxonomy): domain Eukaryota; kingdom Viridiplantae; phylum Streptophyta; class Magnoliopsida; order Ericales; family Theaceae; genus Camellia; species Camellia sinensis. The sequence goes on along the minus strand of NC_138961.1, from coordinate 37,363,289 downwards.
AAACCAGGCACGCGCGTCCCCTCCGCGTTTAGCCATGGCTCCGGGAAGCCGCAGAATGGAAAATCTTCCCCCTCCCGGACGAAGCGTCCGTTTAGGGTACCCCAGATGGGCCTATGAATTAACTCAAATGGCTTCCCGGCCTTCTTTGCCCTGGCCCTTCCGGCCATTTCTTTTCCTTTTCTCACCCAGTTGTAGACACCCCATTTTTGACCGTCCTCAAGACTCGGACGTCACCGCTTGAACACTCGGTGATTATCCTTGTTTGTGTTTGTTTGGAGTTCCCGGAGGTTTTGGCTCTCGCGCCCTACCTTAGAATCTCCGAACTTGACCGTTCAGTGTCCGGTTTTGCACCGAACACTTGTGTATTGCCTTGGAAGGGCAGGGTAGGGCTTGTAGACCATCCCCACCCATCACCGGCAGTGGCTAGAGGCCACCGGCTGGTTTTTGCTGCCACCGGCAAAATAGTTTGCCGGTCGGCACTATTTGTTGCCGGTCAGCACTTTTTTGTGCCGGTCGGCACTTTGTTTGGCCAAGATGGCATTTTTTGCCGGCCGATTGCTGTTCATCTGCTTTTGCAGATATTTTAGGACAGCTGTATAACTTTTTCTCCCCTCCATACACGTGTATGGAGGGATCTCCCTCTTGCAAAGCTTGTTGAATAAGCTTTACAAGAGGCTTATAGAGAGGGCTCTCTCTAAGACTTAAAAAAGAGAAGAGAGAGGCTTAGACATTTTTTGAGAGAGAAAAGACAGAGGAGAGCTCTGGTTTTCTAGGGTTAGGGTTAGATACACTCAATCTATCTCTCTTTCCCTCCCATTTTGCACACTAGGTGTTTTGTGCCTTACTATTGCACACAAACACCTAGTGTTTCACCTTCCTCTTAAGATTAGAGTTCTAAGGGGTTGTTCTTGAGCTTCTTGACTGATTTGGAGCCAAAGGAGGCCATTGGAGCATCCTTGTTGAAGAGGACTACAAGGGTAAGAAACTTACACCTTTATTCCCCATTCTTGCATCAATTTTATACCTATCTTAGAGCTGTTTTTGTGATTATTGTATAACATAAAAAAGTTCTATTTTTAAGCCCTCTTTATTGTTTATTAAGAGTGTTTTGTTGTTTGAGGGGTGTTGACCACCCTTAGGCCCCAAAAGGCCTCATTTTGAGCCATTTTGTGCTAGCTCCGGGATTTTGGTGTTGAGGTCTCTTCACCACTGAAATCTTGAGGGATTTCAGTGGTAAAGATGATGCTTTGAAGTCCCAAGAAGGAGAGGGCCACCCCCTCTCCTTGTTGTCCTTGAAAAGGGCACATTTTGGCCTCTTAAAGAAGCCTATGCTTGAGTGTGTGTTGAGCATGTTTGGTTTGTTTTTCATGCTTATATATCCATGATATAACATGATTTCAAGTTGGTTTTGGAACCTTATGCATGTTTAGCATAGTTGCCTTGTAATGCCATATTTGTGCCTTAACATGTCTAGGTTGTTAGCCTTTGTTGGAGCATGTTTTAGGCTTGTATTTGTGAAGGTTATATGCTTATTTTGCCATGTTTTAGATCTGTCCATAGTCGTTTGGGTCGATTTTAGCATGCATTATAAGGCTCCTTTGCATTTGGGCTTGTTGGCCTTGAGTATGTGCATGTGTAGCATGCCATCTTTGCATTGTTTTGGTGATTTGGGATCATTCTATATGTCATTTCAGTCCCATTTCCATGCTTGTTTGATTGCCTCGCATGTCTCTTTAATGCTTTGAAAGCATGTTTTGCAATGTTCCATGTTTTGGTGCCTTTGCATGCCTTTGAATTTGGGCCACTTAGATGCTATCTAAGGAGTCCTTTGGCCTTGTTATGAGCTAAAAATCTATTTTTAGTTGTTTAATGCATGCCATGTTTGGTCATGATAAGTGTAGTTCAATGCCTTATCAACTTGCCTTGAACACTTGGACTTTTTGTTGCATGCTTGACTTGATTTATAATTTGATTTGGCATCATTTCATAACATGATTTTAAGGCTCATGTTGCATGCTAATTTGTCCATGTTTCCTTCTTTCAAGTGTGCTTGAATGTTGTTTGATTCATGCTTAAGTGTTGGTCCTTATGAGCATGTGTGTGTGCATGCCATTTAGCTCTCACTCTTTAGCACTTTTGGCTACTGTTTTAGGCCTATTTTAGAGTCGCCTAATTCATGTTTAAGTCCATCTTTGCATCCATTTGCATTGCCATATGCATGCTTGTATGCTTGCACGAGTTGATTGCCATGCCATGTTGCATTCCTAGCTTGTATGCCTAGGTTGCATTGCATTTCGCATGCATGCCTTGTTCCTTGAATTGGTGATAGGAATTGGGCCTTATTTGTTTGATTGGTGTGCATACATTTGAAATCAAAGATGCATACTCGGTTCTTTGGGCCATCATGCATGGAAATGCGTGATTGGTGGTCCGAGAATCGAGGCACATGTCCCTTTGAGTCATTACAATGATAAGAGACATGGTTGGTGCATACATGCCTTGAAATATGCTGCCATGCCTTGTTTTGCCCTTTGTCGCTGTGAGTTGCAGGTTCTGCAGAAATACTCTGCCGACCGGCAGTGTAATGTGCCGACCGGCACATTTTTCTCTGCCGACAGGCCCTATTTTGTGCCGATGGCCATACCACACTGCCGGTGGAAGTTTCATCTAGCCGGTGGTGATCCCCTCTGTCCAAGGATGTAGTCCTGAGGTTTTGACAACCTCCAGAGGAGGAAAGGAAGGAAAACAGAGGCAGCTTACGCATGGTGGCGCGTTTCCCGAGATGCTTTCCTGCTTTAATTAATTTAATTTAATTTGTTAATTAAATTAGTTAATTTGTAATATTTAAATTAGCTTGCGTAGTTAATTAATTTGTAACATTTATTTGGTCCCTCCGAGCGAGGGCAAATCTGTAATAAGTGTGCGTGAGTGTGTGTATGTCTTCCAACCTCACGTCTTTCTTCCTTTTACTTACCTGCTTTGATGGTTAGTATTAGGTCACGTCTAATTTAGCATACCTTATGCTATGCATGTGTGCATCCATGCATTTGTATTACATGCATTAGGCTCGGTACATCACGCTAATTGCATCAATACTTCAATTTTCAAACTGAATACGTGATAATTGTGCATTTTCACATGACATGTTTAGGATAGCCGAGCCTATCTTAGCGACATTTTGTATGCGATGCATTAGGCACTTCACATGGGCTTGGATCATGCATGATTACTAACAAGTTCTTTGTTTTGGCGCGGAGTACTATGTAAGTATTTCCGCTTTAGCATATCGCATGAGTGTGAATGTTGCCATAACAGCATGCTTAACATGTGGCTAGATGCTTATGTGTTAAACTGTTTTGAATGCCTGTGGGTGAAGGCCGGATTGTTTGAGTTGGAAAAACTCGTTGAAATCCGTATTTTAGCCTACTTGCGAGTAGCAAATTCCAAAGCATTTTCAAACCAAACGGATATGCAATGTTTATTTCCAAATTAGGCAATCTAGTCTATACTTGTTTGCTGTGCGCATAACATAGTAATTCTAGGCTAATAACCGGAATAAGAACACATAAAGTTTTCAAAATCAGATATCACGGTTAGTAGAGGCCGGTCTTCGGACCGGGGGAAAGGGGGTGCTCATAGCTGACCTTCCCCGATCGTACCCAAGCTCCCGAGCCGAGACAACTCCGGTGATGACGGACATGTGGCCTTCGGCACCGAGTCAGGGTTTCCTAAATTCCCCCATTTTAAAATATTTAGGTGGCGACTCTGTATCTGGCAAAGCAGTCCATGTTTGGCACTACTTTTTCAAAAATCTGTTTCTCAAAACGATTTGCCAGATTTGGACTCTTTGGTTCAGATTAAGAACCGTGACACAAATCGAGAGTCCGAACTGTAGCGCGAGGCCCCACGCGGGCGCTGTTACACCAGTCCTCTTTGGTGGGCAGATAACCCAGTCCAAAGGCGTGAGGGTTGTGTGGCACTTCGGCCAACACTGAGACGCCCTTCCGGCCGCTTCTCCCTAATCCCATCCCGGGGGTATGTTTTAGCTTGTTCATGAGGTAGATAGATTGTGCACTAACGTACATGCCCTCATTCACATCCATGACATTCTGCACCACTTGAGCCTCGGCCAAAGTGAACCCCGATAGAAACACATCTTCCGTGCCGTGCTCGATCTCCAAGACAGGTGTGGACACTTCCGGCGGCGGATGGATTGATGAATTCCCAAAAACAATTGCTACCCCCTTCCCGTGAGGGTACTTTAGCATTTGATGTAGAGTGGAAGAGACTGCTTTGACCTGGTGCAACCACGGTCGCCCCAAAAGTAGGTTAAAGGTTGCGGGAACGTCCAAGATATGAAATTCAATGCTGTGTTGTCCTGGACCAACCTTGGTTTGAATTTTAACAGTCCCCATCACTTCTCTGCTGGTATTGTCGTATGCTCTGATCACTTGGGTAGTTGGGACGAAGTCCACGGGTTTCAACCCAACTGCATATGCCGTTCTGGTCGGGCAGACATTAATCGCAGACCCGGTATCAACAAGTACCACCGGTATCCACTTATCTCTACATTCCACAGAGATATAGAGAGGTTTGTTATGGTTTGTGCCCTCAGGCGGCAGTTCCTTGTCCGAAAAGGTTAATGCCGGGGAACCTCCTCCCGGAAAAACCAGCCCAACCAGCTGTTCAGGCGTGGTGTCTATGGAGAGTTTGGACTTGTCCATAGCAGATAGGATGGCTTCTCTATGTACTCGTGATGCCATTAGCAATCCCCAGATGGAGATGTCTGCTTGTATCTTTTTTTAACTGTTTCAGCACAGCTTCGTCTTCAATCTGCTTCTCCTTCTGTTTCTCCGCTTCTCTATCCTTCCCGGATGCCTCGGGTTGGTCCAGGTGTGGGGGTTTAAAGTACCGCCCACTTCTTGTCATATGGTCAACCTCATCGAGGTACCAAGTGTCATCCGGTTGATTATTTCCCCAGTCTTCATCCGTGTGGGCAAGACATAAGTCATCGTCTTCCCACCACATTCCATCGGCAGCCAACAGACACCTGTCTGGCTCCGGTTTAGTTGCACTTGCAGTGCTCCCTGTCAACATGCTCGCAGCATTCCCTATCTTTGTGCACACAGCACTTTCAGTCCCCTCAGGGCCTTTAGCTTTCCTAATTCTCTCAGCCTCCTCAAACTTTTCTCGTTCCAGCTGCATCAGTACAGCTGTTTGTTCAATAATTCCCGTATCCGTAATGCCCATGTCTCGAGCGGAATTCTTAGCACCGGCGCTCTCCGGCGATACAACTTGACTTTCGGCCATTCCGGCCACAACTGATACTTCCGCCCCTGCCGGGCTGTGTTCTGGTTGGGCTTCCCCCACTGCATCTGGTTGATCCTCGAGCCATCCAGTGGCCTCCGCTGATCCCTCATAATCATACCAGTTGATTGACGCATCCCCCAGTTCCTGGTCATCGAGAAATTGCAGGTTGGCATAGTCCTCCTCTACGGCTGTCAGATCATCTGCCCATAGCCCAGATCCATCCCCCCGGATCATGCATAGCTCTCCTCTCTCTGGTAATTCTACACTTAGCCCAATTCGGCTCGTTGATAGGATGTACTTGCTTGGATCATAGGCTCCCCCAACAAAACTCTGTCCAGTCCCAGATTCAACAATCTCATTCTCTCCCAAAATCTGCCATGCCCTATCTTCGACGGTCACCACCATCGGTTCTGGTTAGGTTTTAGAGATGTCCACCATGCACAAGAAGTCAGTGCAATCGGGAAGGAGCACCTCCGGCTTGGGTAGGTGGGTGGGCGTAATATAGATGCTAGGATCGTAAGATGCGACCCCAATCTGGATAAAATTAATTCTTTTGGGAGTGGGAGGTTGGTTATGTGGTGGGAGAGGGTTGGTTGTGACATTGGGTTTATCAGGAGGCGCGATCACCTGTTTGTCAATAAGATCTTGGATCTCATGACGCAATCTGTAACAACGGTCGGTGTCGTGACCGTGTTGTTGGTGATATGCGCAGTACTTTGCTGGGTCATTAGAGGGGGGGAGTGGATTCGGTAATGGCTTTGGCTCCAAGGGTTTTAAATGATTTTTTCTGATCAATATTCCCAGAACTTTGGTCAGGGGCATATATAGTGGGGTAAAGGTTCTTTGGCCTCGCGGTTGGAATCTGTTGGTTTGTGTGTTGCTTCCGGACGCGCCGGAGAAGGGTGTGGCAGTCATGGGCCTTGGAGGGGGAGGGGGAGTGGTGGTGACCATACTAACTTCCGAGGCTCTCGTATTTGCAGCGCCACTCGGGCCCGCATTGTTGTTACGGTTGAACGTCCTCCTCGGTTGTTCTCTGTCATGGTCAAACAGACCTTGTTTCATTGCATCTTCGATTTGCACCCCCATCTCATGTAAATCTGCGAAAGTAGGGAAGGGGACTACAATCATTCTCTGCATCAACTTCGGGTGAAGATTGCGCACAATCATCCGGATTTGATCTTTGTCAGTGGGCCTTAAAGTCATCATTGACGCCTTTGCCCTCCATCGGATCACAAAGTCCGAGAAAGTTTCTTTGGGCTCTTGCCTTGTCGTCTCGAGATCACGAGTTGTGATCTTGATCTGAGTGTTGTACGAATATTGCGCGACAAAGGCCTCAGCCATTTCATCCCAATTCTTCTTCACTTCATCTTGTAACTTTGCGTACCAATGGGAGGCCACACCCGACAGGGTTCGGCCGAATAATGAAAGCTTCTGTGGTCGCGTTAGGCCCATTGGCCGCAAGATGTCTGCAAACAGTCGGATATGGACCATGGGGTCGCCGGTCCCGTCAAAGCGGTCGATTTGTGGCATTTTGAACCTATCGGGGAGTGTTACGGCCTCCTCGGTATATCCATCTTCGATATCCGGCATAGCCTTGACCCCTTGGGATTTCTTAAAGAGTTTCTCAAGTTTGCTCAATTTCAGAGCTGTATGATCAACCTCGACCTCGAATGGAGAGTCTGGGTGATTGGATGTATAGACCTTTGACAGTTGTGGTGGAAGCGGGGGCGGAGCTGGCCCCGTTGGAAGATTTGTGTCCTCTTGCAAGTTTTGGATAGTCGGCACAGTATTCTGGGTGTTTGGAGGAGCGTTCTGAACAGCAGGTGTCTGCTCAGGTAATGGGGCCCCTGCTGGAGGAGGAATTTGGTGTGAAGCAGATGTTGTATTCTGTTGTTGCAGTCTGGTAATCACCTCAGCCTGCTGAGTCATAATCTCAGCTTGTTGCTTAGCGAGTTCATCTCGGCGCACGGCATCTTGTTGCATGGCCTGCATGGTTTCTTGCATTTGGCGCATCATTTCCTCAACTCCTGTTGGTGCCATCATACTGTTTTGATCTATCTGAACTACCGGCAGATCTGTCTCAATGGGGATCTCAATCTGACTGTCCATTGATGGGGGAAACCACTGTTCTGGTGCTCTCTGTTCAGATACACTGCGCTTTTTCTGCTTTCTTCTGGTAACAGGGGGTAGAGAATGGAACACTGGCTGTCCGTCGATTAGATCCTCAGATCGATGGAGTCGACGACCTCGTGTCCAAAGTGCTTGGGGAATGCCTGTCGGGTTGGAAGCAATTGTGCTAGAACTGACCTAGCAAAAGATAAATAAAGCGAAAAGGAAATAAATAAACAGATAAACGGACAGCATAACAGCTTAAAATAAAATGCATGACACACAGCCGGGCATAATCAACACACAGTCAATAAGCTGAATAACACACTGTCCTCAAACACTGATTATTATCCCTATATCACTGTCCCCTAAAACAGAATATGATATCCGCAGATAACTAATTCTCAAATACTGGCTGATGCCCGCAGGCCTGATACCCATAATACCGAACTGATGCCCGCAGGCCTGATGCCGACAATACTGAACTGATGCCCGCAAGCTTGATACTCAAACTCATATACTGATCTGATGCCCGCAGGCCTGATACTGACAATACTGAACTGAAGCCCGCAGGCTTGATGCCCAAACTCATATACTGATACATGCATTCCTGTAGAGACGCACTCTAAAGCACATAACAGATAAGAGAGAGCCAAAACACCCCTATGTTGGGGTAGGGTTTCCCTGTCCTATTGTGTCAGGAGCTAGGGTTTCATTACGCACAGAGCGGTTTCAAACAACCTATAAACGGGTAAGCAACCTGTCCTAATTTGGAATGGTCACTATGGATCCGAATATGCACTAGGTCGAATGGTCAAAGAGGGTGCCCCGGTAAAACCGGGGTTTGTGTTCCCATACTGGCAGAGTCCACAACCGGTCAGCCTTATGGTCATGCCTTGACAAGACAAGCCTCCGGCAAACCGTTCAGGAATAGCAGATGGCAAACACAGTGTCCTAGGCGCACCAATGCAAATGCAATGCAAAGAAACACATAAGTGTAGTCAAAAACATATATCATGAGTTCGAGTCAAGTTCTCTAAATCCCCAACAGAGTCGCCAGAAACTGTAACAAGCGCGGGGGACCTCGCTACAGCTCGGACTCGACTTTCTGTCAGTCACGGTTCTAAGTCTGAACCAAAGAGTCCAAATCCGGCAAATCGTTTTGAGAAAACTGATTTTTGAAAGAAGTGCCAAACATGGACTACTTTGCCAGATACAGAGTCGCCACCTAAATATTTTATTTTGGGAAATTTAGGAAACCCTGACTCGGTGCCAAAAGGCCACGTGTCCGTCATCACTAAAGTTGCCTCGGTTCGGGAACTTGGGTACGATTGGGGAAGGTCACTTCGTGAGCACCCCCGCTCGCCCGATCAAAGATCGGCCTCTACTAACCATGATATATATTTTTGAAAACATTGTGAGTTCTTGTTCCGGTTATTAGCCTAGGTTACTATGTGATGCGCACAGCATATAAATATAGACCGGGTCGCCTGAATTGGAACGAAAACATTTCATGCTTGTTTTTTTTGAAAATGGTTTGCTACCCGCAGGTAGGCTTGAAACATTTGATGATTTATTCCAATTCAGATAACCCAACCTTCACCCACAGGCATTCAGGCAGTTATATCATATAAGCACATAGCCTCATGGTAAGCATGCTATTCATGGCAGTCACTCACACGCATGCAAGGATGCTAAAGCATAAAGCTTACCGAGTACTCCAAGCCAAAATAGAAATTCATTAGAAATCATGCATGATCCTAATTATACAGAAATGCCTAATGCAACACATGCAAAATGCAATTATAGCAGGCTCGGCTATTCTAAGATGGCATATGAAATGTTACAACTATCATGTATTCAACTTTGAAATTGAAAGTACAATGCAGTTAGTATGATGCGCCGAGCCCGGTGCATGCAATACGGATGAATGAATGCAAATATGCTGTCATACTGTATGCTAATTTAAATATGCCCTAATCTAACCATCATAAGCGGATAAATAAAAGGGAGAAAGACGTGGGGTTGGAAGACATACATCACACTCACGCACACTTATTACAGTTGTGCCCTCGCGCAGAGGGTCCAAATAAATAATATAGTCCAAATATTACAGTCCCGAATAAAAGAATATTACAGTCTAAAATATTACAAAATCCTAATTAATTAACAATTTAACTAAGAAAATAAATAAAACTGGCATGCAAGCCAGGGACTGCCTTGCTTCTGATGGATGATGCATGTCCGGGTTGTCTTGCGCGGAAATCCACCGGAATGCCCCAATTAGCCTCTGTTTACACCTGTTCTTGAAATGCGTGCCAAGCCCCAAAAAGTTGCTGATTCTTCGTTTTGCTGCAACAGAGAGCAGGAAAGGGGCATAGCAATGTATTTGCACAGATATATGCATGTCTCGAACCTCGTGCCACCAATCACGCATACCGAGGCATGATGGCCGAGGAGTCGAAATGCACAACTCAATATAGAATGAATGCACATGAAACTACAGCTAAAACCTAACTCCATCATGGATAATCCGGAGTGTCGGTGACTTGGAATTGAGACACGTTCCGTCACTCGGAGTACGAAACGCACCTCGTTTCCCGTGCCCGGGCTAACTCCTATTCCAAACACAATGCAATATGCATGATATGCATGAAATGCGACTAAGATACAATCCTAACATACACAATGCTATGGAATGACATGCCTCGAAATACGTGCACGCAGGCACGCAAACCGAGAAAATGACAGAATGCAATCTAAGATACAACTTAGTATGCACTATGCTACGAAAATGAGGTGCCTCGAAGTGCGTGCACACGGGCACGCAAACCGAGAAAATGACAGGATGTAATCTAAGATACAACCTAGTATGCACTATGCTATGAAAATGAGATGCCTCAAAGTGCGTGCACACGGGCACGCAAACCGAGAAAATGACAGAATGCAATCTAAGATACAACTTAGTGCGTGCACACGGGCACGCAAACCGAGAAAATGACAGAATATAATCTAAGATACAACTTAGTATGCACTATGCTATGAAAATGAGATGCCTCGAAGTGCGTGCACATGGGCACGCAAACTGAGAAAATGACAGAATGCAATCTAAGATACAACCTAGTATGCACTATGCTATGAAAATGAGATGCCTCGAAATGCGTGCACACGGGCACGCAAACCGAGTCAATGGCAAACACAATGCGAATGACATGAAAATGTGATATGGGCTTATACCAACATGAATGAGCCTCAGCCACACTCACATAAGATGCCGACGGATGAAAATGGTGTGCCTCGAAATGCGTGCGCACGGGCACGCAAACCGAGGCAATGACAAAATGCGATATAATGACATGAAAACATGATATGGGCTTATACCAACATGAGTGAGCCTCAGCCACACTCACATAGGATGCCGGCGGATAAAAATGAAGTGCCTCGAAATGCGTGCATACGGGTACGCAAACCGAGGCAATGGCAGAATGCGATGTAAATGACATGAAAACATGATATGGGCTTATACCAACATGAGTGAGCCTCAGCCACACTCACATAGGATGCCGGCGGATAAAAATGAAGTGCCTCGAAATGCGTGCACACGGGTACGCAAACCGAGGCAATGGCAGAATGCGATGTAAATGACATGAAAACATGATATGGGCTTATACCAACATGAGTGAGCCTCAGCCACACTCACATAGGATGCCGGCGGATAAAAATGAAGTGCCTCGAAATGCGTGCACACGGGCACGCAAACCGAGGCAATGGCAGAATGTGATGTAATGACATGAAAACATGATATGGGCTTATACCAACATGAGTGAGCCTCAGCCACACTCACATAGGATGCCGACGGATAAAAATGAAGTGCCTCGAAATGCGTGCACATGGGCACGCAAACCGAGGCAATGACATAAATGCGAACTATGGCATGGGAAATGATATGCAAACATGGTAATGGGATTTCAGCACTGAAAAGTGGGGGAAAGCAGCCCCGAGATGAGGCGAAATGACACCGAATGCATGGAATTGCCCCGAAATGCAAATTTAGGCACCCGAAGTGGCCTATAGCTATGCCAAACATGCACAATATGGACATGCAATGCAAAGACAGAAGCTAGACAGGCCCAAAAAAGGCATTTTCACAGTTATAAACATGGCCAAACAGCAACCATAGGTAGGGTAAAAATGGCATGCAAGAATAGGGGCCAAGAGAGGGGTAATGAAGCAAGTGATAAAAGAAAAATCCAAACTGAAAAATTTCCTTCTACAACATGGAAGAGGGACCAAAAATATGCACATTTACAGTTTATGGCAGCCTCAAAATCAGTATACAAACAGGCTAGAAATGCAATGCAAAATGAGGCTCAAAAGTGGCTATAACATGAGGTATGCAAAATATTCACCAAACAGCCAAAGACCCTTAATAAAACATGTATAATGGGCCAAAATAGGACTATTTCCAGAACTGTAAAATGGCCAAAAACAAAAGCATGATAGGCTAACTAAACATGCAAGAATGGGGAATAAAAGAGAGATATAACATGAAGTGGCATATGGATATCCCAAACCATGAAAGGACCTAAATTAAATATGAATAATGGACCAAAATAAGCACTTTTTCAGAACTGTAAAACGTCCAAAAACAAAATCATGGTAGGCTGCCATTGCATGCAAGAATGGGGAATAAAAGAGGAATATAAAGGTAAGTGCAACATGGAAGTCCCAAATGGTGTTGAGCCCTTCTTAAATGTTGAAGAGGGGCTCAAAATAAGCCTAATATCAGTTTACAACATGCTCAAAAACAGATCACTCATGGGCCAAAAATAGCATGCAAGATTATGACATATAAGAGGATCAATGAAGCAAGTGTATCATGGAGGGCTCAAACAGGGTTGAGCCCTTAATGAAAAGTGAAAATGAGCTCAAAATAGGGCCCCTTTCAGTTAGGACCGGAGCTTGAAACAAAAAGCATATGGGGCTTACAAATGGATCAAGAAAAAGGGTCAAAAGAGGAGAAGTGTTACTCACCCTTGAAGACTAAAGCTTTTGTTGCTTCTTGGACCAATTTTCAGCTCCTTTAGCCTTTGAGAAGCCTTCCTTGTTTCTGGAAATGAGGTGGTGGTGATAGAGCTTAGTGGTGTAGAAGAAATGGTGCTTAGGGACTTAGGAATTTTCAAGGAAATGAGAGGGATAAAGATGGCTTTGTGTATGGAAGCTTGAAGAACAATTTTTCTAACCCCTACAAGTGAAGCCACCAGCTGGTTATAAGGGCCAAAAAGGGGGTGTAAAGGTGGGGGAAAAGGAGAGCAACTTTCCCCCACAAAATATCCCCCGGATATTGATATTTTCTGGGGGATAAAGCTCCACAGCTGTAAAGTGCACAGTGCAAGGAGCTCGGCCGGCCTGTTACTTTTGCTGCAGGTGGCCGGCCGGCCACACCCCCTAGCCGGCCGGCTAGGGGTCAAAAGGATCAATCAGATTTAGTGGCCGGCCACCAACTGATGGTGTCCTCCTATCTGTGTACAACACAACCCTGTGGTTAAAAGTCCAAGAAAGTGGGTCCAAGGGGTTCAACATTAGCTCGGAAAGAGGGGTTCAAAAGGGTCAGGTGGAATTACTGGCCGGCCACCAACTTTTAGGGTCCTCTCATGTGTGTACATCACAAATATGTGGTTCAAAGTTCGAGAAGATGGGCCCAAGGTGATCAACATTAGCTCGGAAGGAGGGGGTCAAAAGGGTCAAGTAACATTAATGGCCGGCCACCACTTTTTAGGGTCCTCCCATGTGTGTACATCACAAATATGTGGTTCAAAGGTTGAGAAAATGGGCCCAAGGTGTTCAACATTAGCTCGGAAGTGTGAAAAACGGGCGCCGGAGGGCGTCGGAGGATGTATAACTGGTTGCTGCAACAATTACTGGCCTCTCACCCTTCAGTGACCTCTCCGGTGATAAAACAGAGGTACCTGCCAAAAATGAACGAAAACCGATGCAAAACGAATGCTCGGGGACCAAAACGCGCAGTTCGAGGTCCCGAAAATGGGCTGTTAAGCACCGAAAGTGGCATTCGACCACGAAGTGGGTTTCCCAGCCCCCAGTGTCCCTAAAAAGGGAGAAAATAAGAAGTATGCCAAAAACCGGAGCAAACGGAGATGGTTAGGCGGTCCCGAACCGAGGCACACGGCCTGACGGCTCCGAAAACCGGAAACCGGACTCCGAAATGGGAAAAATGGCCTACGGCCACCAAATGTAGCCTACGGACATTGAGAGATGGTCTACGGGACCTCTCCTTTCCCTCAGGAAAAGAAACAAAGAAAACCGAGCCTGGTTCGCAAACTGAGGCAAAGTACAAAAGAGGGTTCGGAAGTCCGGAGGCAAGGCTCACGGCCGTGACTCTGAAACTTCTGAACAAGCACATTATGCAACATCACCAAGCGCTCAATCGGTGACATCTGAGTCTTAAGGTTGGTCAAAAATGGGGTGTCTACAGTGACACGCATGCCACACGGAATGTAAACGGGCTTAAATGCGCAACAACGCACGTATTCCAGAATGCATGACAATGCGTGGAATGGAAATGCAATGATGATGCATGAGAAATGTGCACGACAATGCAGAGGGGTGCGCGTTGTAATGCGTGTAACACGTGCATAACAATGCAAATGTGTGGCGCATGACAGCGCGATGTAATGCACCGAAGTAGTGTGGTGAACTCGTGCAACACACATGGGGCAACTTCGAATTTAAAAGGATACAAAAAGGATACACCTTGCACGAATTCGAGCGCCACACACTGAAGCCACGGTCTGCGGTCAGAACGGAGGCCGGTTGAGCGTCGGAGATGCACTTTCTTGCACTTTCTTGAGCTATGAAGACCAAAAACAACTCAAATGGCCTAAACAAGGCTGTGGGAACCCCACCGGCCGAAAGGGGAGGCCACCGGCTGGCCACCGGCATAAAAATAATTATATCGGCACAAAAAAGTGCCGGCCGGCACAAAACATTGCCGACCGGCAAACAGTTGCTGATGCGGGGCAATTTTGACTTTTCACCTTGGGTGTTATAAAATAGGGTTTCAAAACCCTATTCCTCACTTTTCCACCACCGAAAACTCTTACCCTCTCTCTCTAGAGTATTTCTCTCTCATTTTTCGCCCGTTTCTTCGCGTTCTACGCTCGTTTCGTCGTCAGATTCGCGATTCTCTTCGCGTTTCGGACATTTTCCACCGATCACATTTTCGTTTCGGTGCCTCGTTTGGCGTTCTAGCCTTTTCGGGGTTTGATCCCCTCACTTTCCTCTTCATTTCCGTGCCTTTTCACATTCCGGCCTTCCCGGCCATTTCCGACCCTCTCAGGAGTTGACTTTCCGGTTGACTCTTCGTATTCCGGTCCGATTTTCCTTTTCCGGGCCATTTTCACATCATTCTCTACATGGCGGACGACATTCCACGTGGCGGGACTCCCCCGGACCACGAGATGGATCCCAGGGTCGGGCTCTTACCACTGAGCGAGCGCCCGTTCGACCCGGCGACCTACCAGCCAGCGATCCATGTTCTGCCCCCCGACGGCCTGCGTCAGTTCCAGAGCTTCGAGAGGCATGTGGCGCCTGAGCTACTACTGCTTGAGCCTACCTCCCACCTTTCATTCAGCACTTCCGAGGTAACTCTCTTCTTTCTGCTTTACTTTCTGCAATGTAGGATACAAAACTGCCGTAGCTAGTTGTACTCTTTAACTGCTGAAATCTGATACGCCATAGACCGTAGTTGACTGTAAACATACATACAACTGATATCTGCTTGAGACTGACACATGCACACACACTGCACTAGCCCTGAATCATTCAAACACACTGCACTCACTGTATTCTACTGCATACACACTGGCAACCAGTATTTGTCTGAATCTGTCAAACTTGCACATATGCTATATCTGCTCTGAAACACCCAAACACGCTGACACAGCACACGTATTTCACCGCAAGCACACCGGCACCCGGTATTTGTCTGAACCTGACAAACTTGCATACATGCTATATCTGTTCTTTCAAAACTGCATTTTGAATGTTGTCTTGCCACCGTTATTTTCTGTTTGCAGGAAGGTTCCCATACCATTCGCGGGTATGGGAATACTGGTGCACGGGAGTGGTATGATGAGCTCCCTGATGCGGTCCGACGCATCGTAGACCGAGCGGGCTTCGGCACCTTCTGCCGAGGGCTCTCCAGATTGTCCACATGCAGACCTCTCCTCGCCGCTCTGGCGGAGAGGTGGTGGGACACCACCGATTCTTTTCATTTTTCTGCTGCAGGGGATATGACGATGACCCCTCATGACTTCTCGATGCTCACAGGCATCGAAGTAGGGGGGATCCGATCCCTTTTGACACAGACATGGATGAGTGGACCGCCGCTCAGGTCCATCTACTGGGGGAGGCGCCACCCCTAGCTTGCCCAGGTTTCGTCCGATACTCCTGGTTCGAGGTCCAGTTTCGGGTCCAGCCCGTGTTGGAGGAGGAGGCGGAGATGACCCCGGAGGACGTGGAGAGGTATGCTCGCGGCTTCCTCATGTTCCTGTTCGGGACTACCATTTTCGCCGATCGGGCGAACAACGTGCCTCTTTGTCTTCTCAGCGCACTGGTGGACGTCCGGGATATTCTGCACTACGATTGGGGCGGCACTGCTCTGGCCACCCTTTACGGGTACATGAGCTCGGCTTCTCGCGGCAGCGGCCAGCTGCTTGGAGGCTACTGGCGGGCTTGGGAGGTACATTTCTTCTCCGCTTTTTCATTTCTGTCTCGTACTTTCTGTACTCTGTACACTGCACACACTGTAGTCTGCTCTATACTTGCTATATACTGTACACACGGCATACACATACATTCTACTTTACACTGATTGTACACTGTAAACAATACACTGCACAACACACGGCTCTGCTATTTCTGCTTTATTCTGTATATCCTGCTTTATCTGATGGTCATACTGACATCCGTTTTGCAGTTGTGGGTTTACGCCTACTTTCCTAGGCTTGCCCCCGTGCCAGTTGCGGAGACTCCCCTGGCCGTCCCCTTTTCGAGTCGCTTCGACGGGAGATACACCCGGCGACCACGGGAGACGTTCGGCTTCTTCCGCCGATATTTCGACACCATCACCCTCGCGGAGGTATGCTTTACTTTCAGTTCATTTAAGCTTCGCTTTCCAACTGTATATTTCAATAACAGTAGATAACAAATTGTCTGCCATTTTCAGATCACTTGGCGGCCGTGGGCTCCTATGCCGGCGGCGATGCGGGGTCGGTTCCCTGGTGCGGAGGAGACCTCGCGTTTCCGGATTCTGCTTGAGGGCCCGGTCTGTCGGGCTTGGTACCTGGGGGAGCGTTTTCTACGCCAGACCCTAGGATTACCTGAGCAGATAGTCCCGGTTCCCCCTCCTGCAGACATGAGGGAGACCGAGGGGCTCACCACTGAGCAGCTAGATGATTACTCCATCGGCTGGGAGGAGGCCGGCTTCCGAGGCACCGGCGACTATCAGGAGTACGTGCGGACGTACCTGATGCGCCCCCTGAGCGGCCGTCGAGCAGAGGGGGCCAGGCCTGTGGCATTGGCGGCTGGGGCCGGAGCGGGAGCAGGGGCTGGATCTTCGAGGAGGGCCCGGGTCCGTGGTAGGGGCAGAGCGCAGGGAGGACGAGGAGCTGGCTGGCCTGCCCTGCCCGCTGTACTGACTTTCCAGGGGCAGGGTGGGTCGACCTATCAGATCCCCTTCGCCCCTCCACTGGCTGGTCACGAGTTCATCGATGTCCCCGATCTACCTCCGGTATGTATCACTGCACTTCGTACAGTCATTTCATTTCAGTTTACTTGATATTCCACAGAATACTAATGCATCTGATATTTTGCAGGCCTCTTCTGAGTACACCCGTCAGTCGTTGGCGATGAATGCCTCGATGATGGGGATGCTCCAGCGGACATTTGATCTCCTAGCCCTCTACAGCATACCGGTATGTCCTTCTGACATTGGCCTCAAACCACTCATGTACTGATTCGCATAATCTGATGCACGGCACAACACCTGATACACTGATCTCACAGTATCTGATACACTGCATACACTGCATTCTGCACCGTACTCTGTACTGATAAACTGCTCATGGCATCTACACACTGTACTCATACACTGCATTCTGCACCATTTAAACTGCTCACGGCATTCATACACCATACCCGGCATTGCATTCTGCACTGTTAAACTGCTCACGGCATTCTCACACTGTACTCATACACTGTATTCTGCATTGATAAAATGTCTACAGTATATTGATGCATTTCCCTTTTGTGTACTTTTTCAGCCTCCTTTCCAGATTCCTATGGCAGGAGGTGCTTCGGCCGGACCTTCCGTCCCTGCTCGGGGGAGAGATGAGGAGGGCAGGATATTTCCCCGTACCAGGGGAGGGCGTACTCACGTCGGGAGCAGCTCGCGAGCTCCAGTCCCGGATGATGACGACGACGAGGAGTCAGAGGCGGAGGCAGAGGCGGAGTCCGAGTCATCGGAGGAGGAGACCGGAGGAGGCACTAGCTCGGGCTCTGACGACGATGCTGATGATGCTCCTGGACCCTCGTCCAGGAAGAGGACTAGGACGGACTGACAATCCCCCGGAGTCGCTGGACATAGATGCAGATTTTTGCTATCTTTTCTTTCTTTCTTATACTTTTCTTTTTGTTGGTAGATAGATTACCTTGTACTGCCGCAGGCAGATTTTTGTTTTCAAAACTTGTACATTTGAAAAGATAGTGAAATGAAATGGACTTTTCATCTGAAAAAGTGTTTACATTTACACATTTCATGCATTGCATCGCATCTCATCATGTTACACCTCAATGTAAATTAAATTGATTGGTTGTTTGAAAATTGAACACTCGCACTGTAATAATCAGATAACTAAACAGCCAACAGCAAAATAACCCAAGCAACCCACTGCCTGATTCTTGGACACACGGCCCTTGCTCTAGTGGGGATTAATCTGCATACAGCCCATAACACAACATTCGATTCATTCTGCACACGGAAAACTTCTGAACAAACGGCCCAATCTGACAGGACGGACCTCAAAGATGGAACTGGTTGGAGTCGAAACACGCTCAAATGTAGAGAATGGCACAGCATTCTTGAGCATAAATGATTTTTGAAATCGAATGAGGGTTTTTCAGACCGGGACGTCGAGCCTACAACTGAACACAGCGGGGAGGACTCAAATATAAAGGTACACGACCTAACACAACGAGACATGCTCGGAAAAGACCTAAAACAAAGGTTGAGATATACAAAACAAAAGACACGACATACAGACGCGTTAGCGAAGATGGGGGACCTCGGACCACGAGGAGCCAGTTCAACCTGGGTATTGTTTCCCACCGTTTCTGATTTGTGATTCTCACATCACTCGGCTCTCGAGCTCGGATTTTCTCTTGAAACCCTTTTCCTCACTTTTCTCTCAACTTACACCTCTCTATTCTTCATTCTCTCATTTTTCATCCCTCCCCGGGGTGATTGATGGATAAATAGAAAGGTGTGGGTTCATGCTCAACATCGTTAGCTCACGACTATTTCTTCTGGCGGGCAGAGCGCTTTTCTGGCAAGTACGTCGATGATGGGGGAGAGACAGAACGCCTGGCTCAACTGTGCCCCTAGTTCATCATTTTAACCATTCTTTGTTTTTGCTTTCTACTAAAACGATTTTGATCAAAATGAGAGTCGGATTAACGTACTTGTTTGATTTTTGATTTGAAAAGCATACAAGTCAGGCTACAAGCACTGAAAATTTTCCTTTTTTGGGTCCAAGACAAAGGTCCAGTTTTGGAAAATGGAATAGTTTTCGAGAAAATATTCAACCTCAGTAAAAATTTTCGAAAAACTATTTTTCAAACAGTCAATGCTCAACAAGCATGAAACTTACTCTTCGAGATGTGCAACCTCGGATCGGAGGCAATGGAAAATTGCCCCTGGTTTGAAGGGAGTGGGAGGCAACGGAAAGTTGCCCCTAGTTTGAATGGCGGCTCACGGCGGCTCGTGGCAACGGAAAGTTGCCCCTTGTTTGGGTGGTGCCGCAGCAGTCCGCAGGCAGTCTTCGTTGGCGGTGGTCGAGCTCTTGGACACAGAGACGGCGAAGACGGTCACAACAAATATATGGACACAGTCGCCTTGGAAGCGTTGGCGACTAGACTTTGGGATGAAGTTGAAACCATTGCATGGACTGAGACGCTATGAAAGCGTTGGGGGCTGGACTTCATGATGAAGTTGCCTACGTATCCCAAACATGGGAATCAAGCCTTACGTAGTTCCGGTTAAGGTACACTCGGGTATTTTAACCTTCACTTTGTTTGGCTCTCATTTTTGCCAAGGCGCCCAATGCGGGTTTTCGACCTTGCGAGCTTCTTTTCATTTTCTATTTCCTCTTTTTTTTTGCATTTTTCTTTTTCTTTTCTTTTTTGTATCTTTTGTCTTTTCTTTTCTTTTCTTCTTTTTTGTATTTTTGCTTTTTTTTTTTTTTGTATTTTTTCTCTTGCTCTAACTTTTGCCTGGGTCGCCCTTCTGGGTTTTCGACCCAGCGAGCCTCTCAAAGGGTAAAAGTGTAGCAAGTCCATGCCAAATGGTTCCTGAACTGGAAGCCTCTCCGTGTCTAAGAGAACGGCTGTTGCAATGATTTGCAGAAGTATCCATCACGGTTGCTCCACGAGCTTCTTCCGGCGAGATCCACTCCTTCTGATTTGGCTTTGGTGCCTCTTGCTCGAGGGCTGCTTCAAAACTGGCCACACGGGCCTCCTCTAACGGTTGACTGTTGAATGTTCCGAATGAGTTCGAGGTTCAAGACAACAGGTCGAATCTTGAGGCCGAGAGCGATCCTAGGCTGCGCAGTCTCAAGAGCGATTCCACACAGGTCTTCGTAGGGCCGCGTAAAACATTTGTTTTTGAAAGTTTTTAAGAAAGCGACAAATCGCTCGTGCCGAAGATAGTTTGGAACCAATCTGGATCAGGCCAGGATCCTTCTCAGTACTCACGCCGACAAGCATGGTTTCATTCATAAAAAGGCTTAGCATGCCTTTCTTTCTCTCCAAATGATCAAAATTTTGCAAAACCCGAGGAATTCCTTCCTCTTCGTTTTTATCACCGCAGTATTCAAAAGTTTTTTTGTGAAAAATTTAGGTTAATGCAATGAGTTTGGCGCGCAGGAGAGCAGGCGAGATGTACTGTCAGCCCAATCAAATTCTCTGACACTTATGCTGAAAGTAAGCATGTAGTTTGAGATAGCAATAGCTGTTTCAATCGGCTCTGTTGGTGCAACTGGCCCCTCGGCAGAAACAGACTCAAAACAAAAACAGATAATAATTACAAAACAAAATGGTGTTCGGGACAACAACCCCAGAATCACCTGGTATTATATACAACGGGGACTGACTCGATACAACCAGACAGACCCTTAAGCAAAGAAAGACTGACTCAAGACAAAGAGACAGACTCAAAAATAAAAGACTGACTCGACATCCAAGCCAGGATTCACAAAACTCGGTCTCACTGATGCTCAAAAATGCGTGCTAGATGCTTCAAAAACACACCGAATGTTGCCCGCAGGCGGTTCGCTTTACATACTCGCAGTATCTGAGCCCTCGAAATCCAACAACTGAGTGGTGACGGGCTTGCCTGAGGTGGGTGGTAGGATAACCTTGTTATCAATCAAATCCTGCACTTCATGACGAAGGCGGGAACATCCATCGGTACTGTGATCGGACTGTTGGTGGTACGCGCAGTACAAGGTAGCATCATGGGTGGCGGGGAGATTCTTCGGGAGTGGCCGGGGCTCCAAAGGCTTAAGATGCCCATTCTTCGCCAATATTAGCAATGCCCTAGACAAAGGCATGTGGAGGTCGTGAAAAACCCTGTGCCCTCGGGGCAGGTACTTTGCAGTTTGAGGATTCTTGCCAGATGCGCTGGCGAAAGGATCGGCTGGCACTGCTTTGGCTTTTTGAACCTTTCCCGGTGCAGGGTTGGGAACTACAGGAACTGTCTGGGTATGACGGGGCCCATCCCGGTTTTCTGTCTGGCTTGAACTGCCTTTGATTGGAGCGGGGAAAGCATCATCCACAGCTTTGATCACGATCGCAGATGTTTGTTGCTTGTTCATCCCTCTGACTTTCAGAGCCTCGACTGCCCACAGCAGTTGTTCAATAGGATCGGCGTCTACCTTTGCCTTGTCTTTTCCTCTGGCCTCAGCCTGATCAAGGGTCTGGGTTGGCGCTGGCATGCCGTGGCTATAGCCGGAAGCCACCTCTGGCTGGCTGAGCTCTATCACAATCCGCCCCAGTAGCGGGGGCTCCCGTGGTACGAAATTCCCGGCATACGGCGCCGCTGGCGGTGAAGCCGACATTCCATAGGCGAGGTCCGACACAGACCTTTGGAGATCGCCTATCATCCCCATCAATTCAAAGGTGGTGGGCTCACGAGCCTGGTATAACTGGGGAGCCCAGACCGGGTGCACAACGGGCGACCTGGGCGGGTATGACGTACTGATGCTGGCCTCACTCTGCGGAGCAGTCCCCTGCTCCAATGCAGCCGTCATAACCACAATTTCTTCTGAACTTTGTGCCACTATAAATCTTGCCTCAGCAAAGGGGAGACACTGGCTATTCTGTATCAATTCTGCCACTCTCTGAACTGTAAGAAAAACAGACAGCATTTCATCCCAAACTGACCAAACACGGGTGTAGCCAAACAACTGTACCCTACTGCTGATCATTGTTCCCAGATTTCTGTTCCCAAAATACTGAATCTGATACCCGCGGATAACTGATTCTTGATAACTGATTCTCAACAATACTGATTCTGGTGCCCTCGGGCCCGATACTCAAACTCGCAAACTGGTATATGCGTTCCTGTAGAGATACACTCTAAAATCACATAGCAAGTAAGGAGAGCCAAAACACCCCTACGTTGGATTTCCCTGTCCTATTTTGTCAGGAGCTAGGGTTTCACTATGCACGCAGCAGTTTTCAAACAACCTAACATCGGATAAGCAGCCTGTCCTAATTTGGAATGGTCACTATGGATCCGAATATGAACTAGGTCGAATGGTCAAAAAGGGTGCCCCGGTAAAACCGGGGTTTGTGTTCCCATGCTGTCAGAGCCCATAGCCGGTCAGCCTTATGGACATGTCTTGACAAGACAAGCCTCCGGCAAACCGTTCAGGAATGGCAGATGGCAAACACTGTGTTCCTAGGCGCACCAATGCACATGCAATGCAAAGAAACACATAAATGAGATCAAAACAGGATATCACGAGTTCGAGTCAAACTCTCTAAAATCCCCAGCAGAGTCGCCAGAAACTGTAACAGCGCCCGTGGAGGGCCTCATGCTACAGTTTGGACTCGATTTGTGTCACGGTTCTTAATTTGAACCAAAGAGTCCAAATCTGGCAAATCGTTTTGAGAAACAGATTTTTGAAAAAGTAGTGCCAAACATGGACTGCTTTGCCAGATACAGAGTCGCCACCTAAATATTTTTTATGGGAGAATTTAGGAAACCCTGACTCGGTGCCGAAGGCCACATGTCCGTCATCACCGGAGTTGTCTCGGCTCGGGAGCTTGGGTACGATCGGGGAAGGTCAGCTATGAGCACCCCCTTTCGCCCGGTCCGAAGACCGGCCTCTACTAACCATGATATCCAATTTTGAAAACGCTATGTGTTCTTAAACCAATTATTAGCCTAGAATTACTATGTTATGCGCGCAGCAAACAAGTATAGACTAGATTGCCTAATTTGGAAAGAAACATTGCATATCCGTCCGTTTTGAAAATGCTTTGGATTTTGCTACTCGCAAGTAGGCTAAAACACGGATTTCAATGAGTTCTTCCAACTCAAACAATCCAACCTTCAACCACAGGCATTCAAGCAGTTTAACACATAAGCATCTAGCCACATGTTAAGCATGCTGTTATGGCAACATTCACACTCATGCGATATGCTAAAGCGGAAATACTTACATCGTACTCCGTGCCAAAACAAAGAACTTGTTAGCAAACATGCATGATCCAAGTCCATGTTAAATGCCTAATGCATCGCATACAAAGTGTTGCTAGAATAGGCTCGGCTATCCTAAACATGTCATGTGAAAATGCACAATTATCACATATTCACTTTTTGAATTGAAGTACGAATGCAGTTAGCGTGATGTACCGAGCCTAATGCATGCAGTACAAATGCATGGATGCACGCATGCATAGCATAAGGTATGCTAAATTAAACGTGCCCTAATCTACCATCGTAAGCAGGTAAATAAAAGGGAAGAAAGACATGAGGTTGGAAGACATACACACACTCACGCACACTTATTACAGATTTGCCCTCGCTCAGAGGGACCGAATAAATATTGCAAATTAATTAACTACGCAAGCTAATTAATATTACAAATTGCCTAATTTAATTAACAAATTAAATAGACTAAGAAAAACAGTAAAACGCCTCGAGAAGCGCGCTGCCATGCACAAGCTGCCTCTGTTTTCCTTCCTTCACTTCTCTGGAGGCTGTCAAAACCTCAGGGTTACATCCCTGGGCACTGGGGAGTACCACCGGCTGAGTGGGATCATCACCGGCACTGGTATGTGTCCATCGGCACAAAATTGAAGCTGTCGGCAGAGAAAAGGTTGTCGGCCGGCACCTTACACTGCCGGTCGGCAAAGAAAGTCTGCAGGACCTGCAACTCACAGCAACAGAGGGTAAAACAAGGCATGGCAGCACAATTCAAGGCATGTATGCACCAACCATGTCTCTTATCATTGTAATGACTCAACGGGACATGTGCCTCGGTTCTCGGACCACCAATCACGCATTTCCATGCATGATGGCCCAAAGAACCAAGTATGCAACTTTGATTTCAAATGCATGCAAACCAATCAAACAAATTAGGCCCAATTCCTATCACCAATTCAAGGAACAAGGCATGTATGCAAGATGCAATGCAACCTAGGCATACAATCTAAGAATGCAACATGGCATGGCAAGGCACTTATGCAAGCATACAAGCATACATATGGCAATGCAAATGTATGGAAAGATGGGCTTATACATGAATTAGGCAACTCTAATAGGGCCTAAAACAGTGGCCAATGTGCTAAAAAGTGAGGGCTAAATGGCATGCACACACACATGCACATAAGGACCAACACTTAAGCACAAATCAAACAACATTCAAGCACACTTGAAAGAGGGAATCATGGACAATTAGCATGCAACATAAGCATTGAAATCATGCCAAAACATGGTGCCAAACCAAGCAATAAATCAAGCCAAGCATGCAACAAATGGCCCAAATGCTCAAGGCAAGTCAATGGAGCATTGGACTACACTAAGCAAGACCAAACATGGCATGAACTCATTGACCAAAAACAGAGTTTTGGGACATTAATACAAGGCCTAAGGACCACTTAGATGGCATCCAAATGACTCAAAAAACAAAGGCATGCATAATGGTCAAAACATGGAGCATTGCTACACAAGCTTCCAAAGCATTAAAGAGGCATGCAAGGCAATCAAACAAGCATGGAAATGGGACTGAAATAACATGTGGGGGGACCCCAAATCACCAAATCGATGCAAAGATGTCATGCTACACATGCACATACTCAAGGCTAACAAGCCCAAATACAAAGGAGCTATATCAAGCATGCCAAAATCAACCCAAACAACCTAGGACAGACCTAGAACATGGCAAGATAAGCACATAATCTTCACAAGACTAAGCCTAAAACATGCTCCAACAAAGGCTAACAACCTAAGACATGTTAAGGCATAAACAAGGCATTATATGGCAACTATGCTAAGCATGCATGGAGTTCCAAAACCAACTTAAAATCATGTTATATTATGGATATATAAGCATGAAAAACAAACCAAACATGCTCAACACACACTCAAGCATAGGCTTCCTTAGGAGGCCAAAATATGCCCTTTTCAAGGACAACAAGGAGAGGGGGTGGCCCTCTCCTTCTTGGGACTTCAAGGCATCATCTTCACCACTGAAATCCCTCAAGATTTCAGTGGTGAAGAGACCTCAACACCAAAATCCCGGAGCTAACACAAAATGGCTCAAAATGAGGCCTTTTAAGGCCTAAGGGTGGTCAACAACCCTCAAACAACAAAACACTCTTAATAAACAATAAAGAGGGTCTAAAAACAGAACTTTTTTATGTTATACAATAAGCACAAAAACAGCTCTAAGATAGGTATAAAATCAATGCAAAAATGGGGGAAAATGGGACTAGATTCTCACCCTTGAAGATCCCTTCACAAATGGTGCTCCAATGACTTCCTTTGGCTCCAAACTAGTCAAGAAACTCAAGAACAAGCCCTTAGAACCTAGTTTCAAGAGGAAGGTGAAACACTAGGTCCTTGTGTGCAATAGTATGGACTAAAACACACACAAGAGTAAATATAGAGATAGGATATGTATGCAACTCAAACCCTAAAACCAGGGCTTCTCTCTGTGTTTTTCCCTCTCTAAAATGTCTAAAGTCTCCAACCCTAGAAACAAGAGAGAGCCTCTCTCTATATATGCAACCAAACTTGCAAAACTTACAAGTTAAGCCAAACTAGAGGGCCATCCCTCCATACACGTGTATGGAGGGAAAGTCACTGCAATACAGCTGCCTAAAAATATCTCAAAAAGCAACTGCACAGTAACCGGTCGGCCAAAAATGCCATCTTGGCCAAAAAGAGTGCCGGTCGGCAACAAATAGTGCTGACCGGCAACAAATAGTGCCGGTCGGCAACAAATATTGCCGGTGGCAGCAAAAACCAGCCGGTGGCCTCTAGCCAATGCCGGTGGTGGGTGGGGATGGTCTACAAGCCCCACCCTGCCTCTCAAGGGCAAGATGCAAGTGTTTGGTGCAAAACCAGACACTAAACGGTCGAGTTCGGAGATCCTGAGGCAAGGCACGCGAACCGAGGCCTCCGGGAACTCCAAACGAACACAAACATGGAAGATCACCGTGTGTTCAAACGGTGACGTCCAAGTCTTGAGGACGGTCAAAAATGGGGTGTCTACAATTGGTGAGCCCAAAAGGCATCACCAGAAACTCATAGTGGCCATACCGTGTACGGAATGCCGTCTTTATAATATCCTCCTCCCTAAACCTCAACTGATGGTAACCCGATCTCAAGTTTATCTTAAAGAAACAATGGGATTCTTTCAACTAGTCAAACAGATCATCTATACGAGGCATAGGGTATTTGTTCTTAACCGTAGCCCGATTCAATTTCTGGTAATCGATACAAAGTCTCAAGGCACCATCTTTCTTTTTAGCAAAGAGGGCCGGTGCTCCCCACGGCGAAACACTAGGGCGAATAAAACCCTTATCTAGCAACTCCTGGAGTTGGATCTTCAAGTCACTCAACTCGGCTGGGGAAAAACGATAAGGTGCCTTGGAAATCGGTGTCGTACCAGGCACTAAGTCAATGGAGAACTCAATCTCTCGATGAGGTGGTAAACTAACAAGGTCCTCGAGAAAAACATCCGAATACTCGCAAACCACTCTCGGCAATACAGTCTGGGTCTCATCACACTCACTACTCATAAAACTAGCGAGGAGACCACTAAGCTCACTCCGCCCTCGCGGATCATATACTGGTGGTAACACACTGCCAACCCAATCCCCGAAGAAATGGAAACAATCCCCGCTCAAGGTACATACGGTGACCCTCTGGCGGTAACAATTAATAACTGCCCGGTATGACGATAACCAGTCCATACCCAAAATCATATCAAAACCCGACATAGCCATAACTACAAAAGAGAATGGAAGACGGCGGTCGGCGACCTCTATGTCACAACCTCTACATCCTTGTTTCAAAATCAATTCGCCCCCAACAAGCGATACAACACATATAGGAGATGCTAACTGTGCTAACTCCAACCCCAAAATAGATGCAAATACAACAGATATAAAGGAATGGGATGCACCCCTATCAATCAACACATTGGCAATCGAGTTGCAAAACAAAAATGTACCTCTCACAACAGATGGAGCCGGTACATGATCCTGCGCAGTAATAGCAAACACGCGCCCGATAGGTCTCTAGTCAACCTGCTCACCTCTCAGAGTAAAAGACTGCTGCACAGACTGAGACGATAAAGCCCCCTGATTAGCCCTCGAGGCCTGAACAGACTGTGCTGACTGCGAACTCTGCGTCTGTCTCAAACCAGACGCACCGGGTGTACCACCCAACTATGGAAAAAACCTCTTCAGGTGCCCCGCCTGACCACACTGGTAACAGGAGGACGACCGGCCTCTGCCCTGAATCTGGCTCTGAGGTCGAGCCGAAGATGAAGCTGCTCCCTAACCTCCTCCCCTCTGTGGGCAAGCTGGAGACTTGTGGCACGGCTGACCACATTTGAAACAGGTAAAGTCTCCCTGGCTGCCTCTCCCAAAACCAGAACTCGGTACTGGAAAGGTAGATCTCACCAAGGCACTCTGGGATTGCTGAGGGTTAGAACCTCTCTGCCTCCTACCATCCCCCTGGCCATCCTGACTCCTCTTGGAGCCCCTCATCCTCTCCTCCTCCTCCTGCATCATAGTCTGCATATAGGTCGCGGCATCCACAAGACGCCCATACTCTCAGATCATAGACCCCTCAACTCTCATCTTGAGGCCATGCCTCAACTTCCTCTCAAACTCAACACAACAGCGTTCCTCAGACGCCACAAACTCAGGTGTGAACCTGGATAAACTGGTAAATGCGGCCTCAAACTTGGCCACTGATACAAGCTCAACTGCTTGAGCTGACAAAACTGGTCCCTCAACTTCTCCCTAACAGTTAGAGATAAGAACTTTTCCTAGAAAACATCTACAAAAGCCTCCTATGTACCACCAACACGACCTCTCATGAACTTCCACCA
This sequence comes from Camellia sinensis, assembly GCF_055761805.1. NCBI lineage: Eukaryota > Viridiplantae > Streptophyta > Magnoliopsida > Ericales > Theaceae > Camellia > Camellia sinensis. Next base: position 37,334,934 of record NC_138961.1, on the reverse strand, counting down.
TTGACCCACATCCCCCTTAAGTTGGAAAGATGCTAAGGTCACCCTCAATGCCCCGTCCTCGATGCCAAGCATCTCAAACGTCTTTGTCATCTGTTCTAACCACTCATCAGCCTTAAGTGGCTCTTTCGGATCACCGACAAACTCATCCGGGTTTGACCGGAAGAACTCCCTCTTTATAAAAGAAGGCCCTGCATCAACAACCTGGGCTGGGACTTGATTCTCAGCTGTGAGAATGCCCATGGATTCCCTCAAAGCTCCTGCTATCTCGCGGGCTAAGGCACCCATGGCCTGCTGACCTACTAGCTCAGCCACATTGGCCTGACCAACACCCTCCTGCTGCGCCGGATTCTCATCCGATATAGGCATCTTCTGCCTCCTAGGCCTACGTCGTCTACCACCACGTCCTCATCCTGACATCCTAATAAAGGTAACGAAGAACATTAGCACATTCACAAATGTGTCGAAGCTATAACACTCACGTCCTAATGCAATGGACAACTGTAATTCACTCCACGTAAGCACATAATCACATAAGCACTTACGAATTTCATTTCTAGATAATGATAGTCCCAAGGCGTTACTAGAGTTCCGGTAAGGAACAGCATTAATCAAGTGCTTTTCCAACAAGACTCACAAAAATCCAAGGATCCAATCAACATCCTAGAAACTAAATCACATGCCCATATAGCCACATAAACATGTTATCACATAAGCACATAACACTAAATCTAAGTCTCTAACAAGCGAGACAAACCCATTGTGATACTAATCACTTCCCACGTACCCAAAGTATTCAAACCCGGTACGCTCTAATACCAAGTTGTAACGCCCTCAAAATAAACCCAAAAACAGACATCCATGATACAAGAAAGAGATATCACATTTCATAAATCAGAGTATTCTTACAGAATGTATTACATGTTGACAACAAAAGTAAATGCCCTACGAGCTTACAACTTTCCAAGTCAACACTTGGTTACAAAAAGGAGAGTACTAACTCTACACAAAATAAGCCCTTGGCTTGATATACATGTAATACAAAAGTAATCAAAAAGGTCTCTCAGCCACTAAGCCTCCCAAGCTACGTCCTTGGAGGTGGCATGTCACCTGCATCTGAAAATGATGTCCCAAATAGGGTGAGCCAACGCCCAATAGAGATATGCTAAACATAATATGAGCAATAACTAAAACATTAGCACTTGATAAATGTTTAACTCATATAAACCAACATACAGTACAATCTAGTTCCATAATCCTTTACTTAACAAAATCTGAATTTGTAAACACGGCGCAGAACCTGGCGAAACAACTTAAATGAGACTACATTTCATTCCAACAATACTTCAAACTGTCATTTTACAGAAGTTGCGTCCACGGGATTCGGCACCCATGTATAATTATTTTCTTGTGGCCATTTTACGGAAATTTCATCTGCGAGAGTCGGCACCCATGTATAGATATTTTCGAATTGCCATTTTACAGAAATTTCATTCGCGGGATTCGGCACCCATGTATAATTATTTTCGAATTGCCATTTTACGAAAATTTCAACCGCGGGATTCGGCGCCCATGTATTCAAATACTCATCATATATAATGACCAATCAATACACATATTCGTTGTATTATTCCAACCGTCATACTCAATGACATACTCAAATTGATTAGTTTTAATTCACCTAATCATCATGCAGTGTCTACAACAATCAAGACTATCCTCCACCGATAGCTCAAAGCAATTATTTCTAAACCGACAATAATCATATCAACAAATAATTTATCAACATTTTCAAAGGTGAGTGATTAATGAATCCAACTCCACCATTCTACCTTATAATGAGCCAATTTCATTATTTCCACTCAATTTCATATTCCCATAAGAAATGTCATTAATTACACTAATGACCCAAATATACCCAAACATGGCATTTTCCCCCTTTTCTCAACATTGACCCAAAGGTCCAAATATTATCAACAACATCAATAACCTTCCTTTCTAGACCCAAAACACATATGTTTGAATCAAAAGAACAAAACCCCTCTTTCCAATATAACACATCTCAAACCCTAACTTCCCAAATCAAGCCATTTATACAAAAAACTCAACATTTAGGTTAAAGCTCATAAAAATGAGTAGTTATCCCTACCTCAAAGTCGGAGCTCAAAGGAGAAGGTGTAGAAAATCGAAAGTGCTCTAAATCCCAAAATTTTCAGATAGATAGGTAGCCCTAGACAAGCTCCACACTTTTAACAAAGGCCCAAGGGTAGAAGATCACTACTACTAGATCAAACCCTAGAGAGAAGTTGGAGTCTTAGTGTGAGGTGCTCTCCAATGGAAGTATTGAAAAGTAAGAGAGAAAGAAAGTGTAAAAAGTGATTTAAAATCACCCAGCTGCCATCTGATATACGACTAGTCCGCTCGAGCGGAGAATAGAACGCTCGAGCGTCAAGCACAAAAAACTGGACCCGCTCGATCACAAGAATACCCGCTCGAGCGCCAAGACACAACTGCGAAACACACCCACTCGAGCATAGATTACACTTTTCTAGTCCTTTTACAGACGGAGAACACTCGCTCGAGCGCAAGGATACCCGCTCGAGCACGACCCACTCGAGCGTAAGAAAATCCGCTCGAGCGTGAAAAACACATCTGCAGTACTTTTACAGACGGACAAACTTCTGAAGGTGTGCAAACTCCGCTCGAGCGCAAGAAGACATGCTCGAGCGGATCACTAAAAATCTGGGCAACAAGAGTTAGGGCGAAAGCTCAACCAACCTGTTTGAAACATGCCCAAGACAATTCTAAACTCAAATGCAAAGAGTTAAAGGACGAAAATGAAATGCATACAACAACACCTATCAACATAATCGAGTCCGAAATATAGTAAACATGAGAGGGAAAACCGGGATCGCTATACATATTGATATGACTTTTTTTAAAAAAAAAATTAAGCATGCCACACAGGAGCTATTACTACAATATGTTTAAATTTTGTATTTTGATAATATTTTAAAAATTAAAATATTGTTTTATGAAATTGAATAGAATAATCATTAGATACAAGATAGAATTATGTGGTATGATATTTATCATTTTTTGACTTGTTATACACTGAATAATATAGACTCCAATTCTATTACTATATCATTTTAGATGAATTTATGAGTTTTTGACATTTCTTTCGAATTTATAAAAAAAAAAAATTATGGTGTGTAACTTTTCTCAACAAATAAATATAAAACAAATATTAAGATAATTCTCTCATCTAAAAAAACTACTAAGTGTAGACACCCCATTTTTGACCGTCCTCAAGACTCGGACGTCATCGTTTGAACACTCGATGATCATCCATGCTCGTGTTCGTTTTGAGTTCTCAGATATCTCAGTCGCGCGCCTTGCCTCAAGATCTCTCAACTTGACGGTTTTGTGCTTGGTTGTGGACCAAGCACTTGTGCTTTTGCTTCTGAGGGAAGAGGGTGGCTTGTTGGCCATTCCCTCAACGCATCAGCCAAGGCATGAAGCCATCGGCCCTGTTTTCTTGCCATCGGCCAAAAGTGTTGGCCAATCGACACTCTTTTTAGTCGGTCGGCCCTTATGTTGGTCGATCGGCCTTGTTTTCTGGCCGAACCCTGTTCATCTGCTTTATGAAGATATTTTATTCCAGCTGTCACAGCTGGCATCCACAATTCACCCCCTCCATACACGTGTATAGAGGGATTTGTCCCTTGCCTTAGCTTGCTTAGGAAGCTTAGAATTTGGACTTCTATAAGAATGGAGCCCCTCCTCCCTTCTCAGGGGTTCTGAAAATTTAGGGTTAGAGAGTTGTATCTATCTATCTCTATATCTCCCTCTCTTCACATGTTTGTGTGTGTTTGTGCCTTAAAGGTTGTTTTGTTCATACTTTTGCACTAGAGCACCTAGTAGAACACCATCCCTAGTTGCTGAGGTCCTAAGTAGTTGGTTTTAGGGTTCTTGAGGTGATTTTGATCAGAGAAACCTGCTGGTGTTGTGTTCTTGGAGGTGTTCTTCAAGGGTGAGCAAACTTGCTTTTAATGCCCCATTCTTGCTTAAGCTTTTAGCCCTTCTTGTTTATTGTTTTAACCTTAGCTATTAACTGATAAAAGTCCTATTTTTACTTGCTTTAGACCTTTGTTTAAGGTATCTTCTTGGTTTGGGGTTTTTACCCCCTCCAAGGCCTTGTTAGGCCGTGTTTTAGGCCATCCCTTTTGGCCTTTGTTCTTAGCTTTGCATGACCTTTCTACCACTGAAATTCAGAGGATTATCAGTGGTGGGAAGGTGGTTTTGGAGTCCTAAATAAGAGAGGGTCATCCCCTCTCGTTGTTGTCTTGTATGCTTGCATAAATGGCTTATGTAGGTAGCATGTTTGTTAAGCTTGTCTTAGCTTCATTTCAGCAAGTATTTGGTGTTACTTTGCCATGCTTTACCTCTGTCTAAGGTTGGTTTAGTGGCATTTTGTATGTACCATACACTTGTAGTGTAAATCACACACACTAGCTTTATATGCTTCATGTTTGAGCATGTCTTTCTAGCCTATGTTGTGTCCATTTTAGCATGTTCTTAGGCTTGTTTTACCATGTCATACCTCTATTAGGGTTTGGTTTAATAGCTCCTTGCATGCTCCATGCACTTGTAGTGCATTTCCATGAAATAGCCTAATGTGTCTCATGCTTTAACATGTCATTTTAGCATGCTTTTGGCTTAGCTTTGAGAAGACTTTGTTCATGTTTTACCATGTTTAAGGTCTGATTTGTGTTGTTTTGATCATATATCCCATGCTTTGTATAGCCATAAGGCATCCTAGCTTGTTAGCTTTGAGTGTCCAAGTCACTAGCATGCTTTACTTGGACCATTTCAATGATTTGGCATCACTTGTTACGTTATTTCAGTCCATGTTTCATGCTCAAACACTTGCACTTATCACTCCTTTAATGTTTTAAGGAGTTGATGTCTTATGCCCCACGAATGGACCATTGTGTATGCCTCCATGTTTAGGCCTCTAGGATGCCATTTCAATATGTTTTTGGTCTTATTCTAACATTCCATAACTCTGATTTTGGTTGCTTAAATCATACCATGTTCGGTTTTGATAGGTGTAGTGTAACAGCCCTTTTGTAGCCTTGCATGCTCCTTGTTTTGAGCCCACCTTTCTAGCATGTTTTGGCCATGGCCATCGCATGTTTTAGGCTCATTTTGACATGATTTAGGACTGTTTTTGGTTATACTTTCCATATGCTCTTTGTTTTGTGTAGCTTTGGTTCAAGTCCCTTTGCTAGTCTTAGGCTTTAAGCCTTATGCATGCTATGATTATGATTATATGTGTGATTTGGCATCATTTCTAACATCATTTCAGAGCATGTAGTGCTGTCACACTTGCATACTATTCACTCTTTTAAGTGTGCTTAAGAGTTGTGTCTTCATGCCTAGGTGATAGGCCAATTAGTATGGATGCTTGTATATGCTTTTGTCCCTTATTCCTTAGCATTTTGGCCACTGATTTGGGCATGTTTGAGAGCTCTCCATATTTGTTTAAGTCCATTTTTGCATGTTGTTGCATGTTGTTGCATGCTTGCCTTGCACGTTGTTTCATACTTGGCCTATTGCATGTTGTTGCATGCTTGAGTTATATTGCATTTGACATGCCTTTTGTTAAGTTGCTCTGCATGTTTGCATGCTAGTCCCATTACATGTTGTTGCATGCTTATCATCGGTATTGTTGTTGCATGCCTATTACATTGTAACGCTTGCATGATTATGTTACTTTTTTAAGTTCATCATGTATGTATTACATTGGTCTAAATATACTTGTTCCTTTACATGTTGTCACATGTTTGCCTCACATGTTGTTGCATATTTGTCATTGGCATTGTTGTTACATGCCTTGCATGTTTACTTGTTTAGGTTGTATGCCTATTGCACATTGTTTTCATGCTCATGTTGCATTAGCTCGCTTGCATGCCTAGGTTGCGTAGCAGTATGCATGCATCCCTTGCCTCTTGATCAAGCATGATAAGGTTGGGCCCCTTATGTGTTGTGTGCATTTCATTTGACATAAATTGCACACTTGGCACCTTTGGCCACCATGCATTGAAATGCGTGATTGGTGGTTCGAGGGTCGAGAACCATACTCCTTTGAGCTCATGACATGATAGGGAGGGTGGTTATGCATACATTGTCTTGAAAATACATTGCCATGCTCTGTTAGTCGTCTGCTGCAGCAAAACAGCATTCTGCAGGAAAATATGGCCGGTCGGCCATCTTCAATGCCGGTCGACTACAAACATCTGGCCGAGAGCTATACTTTTGGTCGATGACCTTTTTATCTTGGCCGATGATCCTATATTTTAGTCGGTGAACTCCCACAACACTCAGGGAGTGGTTCAGAAGCATCCTTGAGACTTGTGCAGTTTTCAGAGGTGCAAAGCAGTGCAAACAGAGGCAACGTGTGGCATGGCGACGGATTTCCAAGCAAAGCCGACCGAACATGCATGCATCCCTCTTCCTGAGGCTGTTTTGTTGTTTCCATAGCTTAATTGATTCGTTTAATTAGTTAATTGTTGTGTAATAATTAATTAGCTTGTTAGTTAGTTAATTGGACAATTTGTATTATTCTTTTGGTCCCTCCGTCGAGAGGGCGCAATTTTGTAATAAGCGTGCGTGTGTGTGTAGACGTCCCCGAACGCCCCGGGAGGGTGAGTCCCGTTCTGTTCATTTGGGGTCACTACAGCTCGAACTCGATTTGTGTCACGGTTCTTAATCTTGAACCAAAGAGTCCAAATCTGGCAAATCGTTTTGAGAAACAGATTTTTTAAAAGAAGTGCCAAACATGGACTGCTTTGCCAGATACAGAGTCGCCACCTAAATATTTTTTATGGGGGAATTTAGGAAACCCTGACTCGGTGCCGAAGGCCACATGTCCGTCATCACCGGAGTTGTCTGGGCTCGGGAGCTAGGGTACGATTGGGGAAGGTCAGCTATGAGCACCCCCTCTCGCCCGATCTGAAAATCGGCCTCTACTAACCGTGATATCCGTTTTTGAAAACATTATGTGTTCTTATACCATTTATTAGCCTAGAATTACTATGTTATGCGCACAGCAAACAAGTATAGACTAGATTGCCTAATTTTGGAAAGAAACATTGCATATCCGTTTGTTTTGGAAAATGTTTTGGAATTTGCTACTCGCAAGTAGGCTAAAATACGGATTTCAACAAGTTTTTCTAACTCAAACAATCCAACCTTCACCCACAGGCATTCAAACAATTTATAACACATAAGCATCTAGCCACATGGTAAACATGCTGTCATAATAGCATTCACACGCATGCGGTATGCTAAAGCATAAACACTTACATCGTACTCCATGCCAAAACAATAAACCAGTTAGCAAACATGCGTGATCCTAGTTCATGTTAAAGTGGCTAATGCAGCACATACAGGATGCAATTAGAGTAGGCTCGGCTAACCTAAACATGGCATGTGAAATGCTACAACTATCACGTATTCAATTTGAAATTGAAGTACAAATGCAGTTAGAATGATGTGCCGAGCCTGGTGCATGCAAGGCAAATGTATGAATGCACGCATGCATTGCATAAGGTATGCTAATTTTAAACATGCCCTAATCTACCATCATAAGCAGGTAAATAAAAGGGAAGAAAGAAGTGGGGGTTGGAAGACATTCACACACTCACCCACACTTATTACAGATTCACCCTCGCTCGGAGAGACCAAATAAATATTACAGATAATTAACCTACAAGCTAATTAATTATTACAAATTGCCTAATTAGCTAACAAACTAACTAAGCTAGGAAAAACAGTAAACCGCCCCGGGAAGAGAGCTCGAAGCAATGCGTGCTCGGGTCTTGCTCGGAAGTGCACCGCCATGCATAGGCTGCCTCTGTTTTCCTTTCTTTACTTCTCTGGAGGCTGCCAAAACCTCAGGATTGCTTCTCTGGATACTGGAGAATGCCATCGGCTGGGTAGAATGCCCACCGGCAGTGGAATGTAATCCCCGGCCATTGGTGAAGCTATCGGCAGAGGGAGGATTGCCGGTCGGCACTTATCACTGCCGGTCGGCAGAAAGCTCCTGCAGAATCTGCAATTGACAGCAACAGAGGGCAAGGCAGAGCATGGCAATACAATTCAAGGCATATATGCACCAATCATGTCCCTTATCATGTTAATGACTCAAAGGGACATGCTCCTTGGTTCTCGGACCATCAATCGCGCATTTCCATGCGTGATGGCCCAAAGGACCAAGTGTGCACATTTTGATGTCAAATGCAATGCAAATCAACAAACCAAAGTCCAATTCCTATCACTAGATCAAGGAGCAAGACATGCAATGCTAAATGTAATGCAACCTAGGCATACAAGCTAAGGATGCAACATGGAAATGCAAGAGGCACATGCAAGCATGCAAACAAACATGCAAGGTAAGCATGCGAGCAAACAAGTAATGGACTTAAACATGATTTGGGCAACTCTAATAAGGCCCAAAACAGTGGCCAAAGTGACCAAAATAAAGGACTAAACACATACAGACATGCACATGTTAAAAGGGGCCAACACTTAGGCACAAATGGGACCACTCTCAAACACATTTGAAAGAGGGTAATCATGGACATATAGCATGCAAGGTAAGCATTGAAAATCATGTAAAGATGGTGCCAAACCAAGCAAACAAAATATACTAAGCATGCGATAAATGGCCTAAATTCTTGAAGCAAGTCAAAGGGACTTAAACCATGGCTAAGCCAACCAAGCCTCACAAGGCCAAGAGGGCTTAAAACAGGTCCAAGGCAGACCTAGACCATGCAAAGGGGACTCTTAGATGGCATCTAAGTGGCTCAAATTCAAAGGCATGTACAATGGCCAAAACATGGAACATGCTACACAAGCTTTCAAAGCATTAAAGAGGTGTCCAAGGCAAGCATACAAGCATGTCAAAGGGACTGAAATTACATGACAAGTGGTCCCAACCCACTCAATTAAGGCAAGGATGCATGCTATACATTCACACATTTAAGGCCAACAAGCCAAAAATGCAAAGGGGCTACACAATGCATGCCATGGTCGACCCAAACAACTATGGACAGACCTCTAGCATGGTAAAATAAGCATAGAAGCTTCACAAAACTAGACCTAAAACAAGCTTGAACAAAGGTTTACAACCTAAGGCATGTTAAGGCCTAAACATGGCATTACAAGGTAGGTATGCTAAGCATGCATGGTGTACCAAAACCAACAATAAACAGAGGCATATTATGATATAATAGGCACAAAAAACAGCCAAGGCATGGTCAACATGAAGCTTAGCTAGATGCTCCCTCAAGAGGCCAAAAATGGTCCATTTCAAGGACAATAAGGAGAGGGGGTGGCCCTCTCCTTCTTGGGACCTCAAGGCACCATCCTCGCCTCTGAAATCCCTCAAGATTTCAGTGGTGAGGAGGCCCAAACATCAAGGTCTTGGAGCTCACTCAAAATAGCACAAAATGGAGCCTTACAAGGCTTAGGAGGGGTCAAACAACCTCAAACAACAAAACACCCTAAATAAACTATTTAAAGGGCCTAAAAATAGAACTTTTTTATATTATACACCAAGCTCAAAAACAATTTTAAGATAGGTAAAAATACAATGCAAAAATGGGGAATAAAGGGACTAGTTTCTTACCCTTGAAAACCCCTTCAACAATGGTGGAGCAGCAGCCTCTTTTAGGTTGAAACCAGCTCCAAAACCTCAAAACCAACCTCTTAGAACCTCAGTAGCTAAGTGAAGGTGAAACACTATGTGTTTGTATGCAATAGTAAGACACAAACACACTTAAACACACACAAGAGGGAGATATAGAGATAGAATATGTATCAATCCTAACCCTAGAACTCAAAACCCTAATATGGCTGTCTAAAATCTCTAAAGTGTCTAACCCTAAGCAAGGGAGAGAAGGGCTCCTCTTATAGAGCTTCTTGTCTTGTAAAGCTTACAAGACAAGCTTCTAAAGATAGAGATCCCTCCATACACGTGTATGGAGGGGAGCCAAATGCAAGACAGCTATAATAAAATATCTGCAAAAGCAGATGAACAGTAGTCGGCTGCCCAAAAATACCATTTTCGCAAAAGGGAGTGCCGACCGGCAACAAAGAATGCCAACCGGCAATATAGATTGCCGATGGCAGCAAAACACTAGCCGGTGGCCTCTGGCCATGGCCGGTGATGTGTGGGGATGCCTCACTAGGCATTCCCTGCCCCTCCAAGGCAAAACACAAGTGTTTGGTGCAAAACCAGACACTAAACAGTCAAGTTCGGAGATCCTGAGGCAAGGCGCATAGTCGAGACCTCCGGGAACTCCAAACGAACACAAACAAGGGTAATCACCAAGTGTTCCAATGGTGACGTCCAAGTCTTGAGGACGGTCAAAAATGGGGTGTCTACAGTGTGTGATGCATGTTTTCCAACCCCACATCTTTCTCCCTTTTACTTACCTGCTTTCAATGGTTAGTTTTAGGGCATATTTCAATTAGCAGCCTTATGCTATGCATGTTTGCATCATTCATCTGTATTGCATGCACCAGGCTCAGCGCATCATGCTAACTGCATTGTATTTCAATTCCTACTTGAATACATGTATCAAATTGTCGCATCTCATATGCTATCTTAGAATAGCCGAGCCTATTTCTAGTTGCATTTTTCATGCGTTTCATTAGCCATTCTAACATGAACTAGGATCATGCATTGATTACTAACTAGTTTCTTGTTTTGGCTCGGAGTACACTGTAAGTGTTTACACTTTAGCATACTGCATGTGCATTATCGATTGCCATGAAAGCATGCTTGCCATGAGGCTAATCACTTATATGATATAACTGTCTGAATGCCTGTGGGTGAAGGTTGGATTACTTGAATTGAAACAATTCATCAAATCCGCATTTTAGCCTACTTGCAAGTAGCAAACTTCAAATCATTTTCCATACAAACGGATATGCAATGCTTTGTTCCAAATTAGGCGATCTAGTCTGTACTTGTGTGTTGTGCGCATCACTTAGTAATACTAGCTAATAACCGGAATAATAATGCATGTGTTTTGAAAAACAAGATATCATGCTTAGTATAGGCCGATCTTTGATCGGGCGAGTGGGGGTGCTCATTGCATGACCTTTTCCAATCGTACCCAAGTTCCCGAGCTGAGGCAACTTTGGTGATGACGGACACGTGGCCTTAGGTAACGAGTCAAGGTTTCCTAAATTTCTCCAAAAATAAAGCATTTAGGTGGCAACTCTGTATCTGGCAAAGCAGTCCATGTTTGGTACTTCTTTACAAAAATCAATTTTCCAAAACAATTTGCCGGATTTGGACTCTTTGGTGATTTATCAGTCTTGCATTGCACTTTGCAAGATTAGATTCAAAACCGTGACATTGAGTCCGAACTGTAGCAGCCCAATGAAAAAAACGGGATTTTGCCGGGACGTTCGGGCACGTCCACAGTTTCTGGCGACTTTGCTAGGGAGTTAGAGAACTTGACTTGAACTCATGATATCTTGTTTTTATTACACTTATGTGTTGCTTTGCATTGCATGTGCATTGGTGTGCCTAGGACACCGTGTTTGCCGTATGTTATTCCTGAACAGCTTGCTGGAGGCATGCTTTGAGAAGCATGCCATAACGCTAATCGGTTGCGGGCTCTGCCACGACGGGAACACAAACCTCGGTTTTCACCGAGGCACCCTTTTTGACCATTCGACCTAGTACATATTCGGAATCCATAGTGACTATTCCAAACTAAGACAGGTTGCTTACCCAATTATAGGTTGTTTGAAACCGCTATGTGCGTAGTGAAACCCTAGCTCCTGACAAAATACGACAGGGAAACCCTACCCCGACATAAGGGTGTTTTGGCTCTCATTTTCCTGCTATGTGCTTTTAGAGTATGCCTCTGCAGGGAATGCACGTATCAGTTTGCAAGTCTGCGTATCAGGCCTGCGGGCATCAGTATTTTGAGAATCAGTTATATCTGTGGGTATCAGATTCAGTTTTGGGGCAGTAATTTGGGGAATAGTGATCAGTGGTCAAATACAGTTATTTAGCTATGCTTATGTCTGTTCTAGTGAAATTGGGCTGACATGCTGCCTGTTTTCTCTTTTAGGGTTCAGAGATTCGGTTCAGAGCAACCAGTGTTCTCCTTCGCTGAGGCAAGGCAGAAAAGGGCCAGTCAAGGCTCACCGGTTCATCAGATCTGCTAGCCACCAGTCACATCACCTCTGTTCAGTTCAGCAGACTCATAATGACACTGAATTCAGAAGAACTTGTGGTCATGGCAGTGGCACTAAACCAAGGAATCACCATACAGGGTGAGACCGTTGTTGAGATGCAACATCCGCCCAGGTCACCTGTCGCACATCCAATCTGGGAACCTCAAATAGTTCAAACACGTGAGCCCATCACTTTTGAGTTGATAGGAATGATCGGTGATCTTCAGATATCTGTTACTGATCTAGCCTACAGAATATCGGCTCCACCACCGACCATGTCACATGCCGGGAACTTCATGCAGGAAGAGACTCCACTATTGGGGCGAATTAGAGTTGAACTCAGTCAACCTGAAGCCATCCCAAGTTCCGGCAATGACTTGTTAACAATAACAGGACTTCGCACTGATATAGCAACCTAAACCTTCAACCAAGCTGAGGCTAGTGGAAGAACAAGATGGGGGCAGACACTGATCCTTATTAATAACTCCTGCAGGCTGTTAAGGCTTTGAAAGCCGGAGGGCTGAACAAACAGCAAGTGCTCACAATTGCTGCAAAAACTGTGGATGACACTTTCGTCACTCAGAACGAGGGCAGTTCAAGCCAAGGGAAAAATCAGGAGAAAGACCGTTGTGTCAGATCCGTCCCTCTCAACCCTAATTCTGTATCCGGGAAAGATCAGAAAACCAAATCAGCGCCTGCTGACCCCTTTGCTAGTGCGTCCAGCAAAAGTCCTCAAACCTCGAAGTATCTACCCCAAGGTCGCAAGGTCTTCCATGCCCTCTATATGCCTTTGTCCAAGGCTCTTCAAATCCTTGTTGAAAATGGACATCTCAAACCCCTCGAGCCGCGGCCTCTCCCTAGTCGTCTTTCATCAAGTCATGACGCTACTCAATACTGTGCGTACCATCAGCAAACTGGTCATAGCACCGACAATTGCTTCCGTCTTCGCCATGAAGTACAAGACTTGTTTGACAACGGGGTCGTCCTCCCACCAAGCTTAGCAAAGTCTATCGTCACTGGATCATTGAACCTAGAGGATAATGTGATGTGATCAGGGGATGAACCACCTGCGGGTGGCACTCAGTTTACTTCAGATGTGGCGTATGGCACGCACTATTTTGAGCATTTGCGAATGCTATTTTTTGTACTTTCTAACTTGGGTATTCAGTCAGTTTTCTTGTCTTGTATATAGTCAGTTTTTTTATACTATGTCAGTTAGGTCTGTCTTGTTGTATCCAGTCAGTCCTGTTGCATAGGAGTCGAGTGATTCCGGGGGCGTTACCTCGGATATCACTGTTTTGTTTTGTGTTTGTCTATTCGCTTTCTTTTGAGTCTGTTTCTGCCATGGAGCCAGTTACACCAGAAGATCTGAATGAAAGAGCTATGGTTTTCATGCTTTTGTGCTTGTTTCTGCTTTGAGCCTGTTGTGCCAGCAAACTTGAATGAAATGGTAGTGCAATTCACATGCTCTTCTGTGTCTTCAAATCATTGCATTGACCTAAGGTTTTTAAAACTTTTTGAACATTGTGATGAAAACGAAGAGGAAGGAATTCCTCTGGTTTTGCAAAATTTGATCAATCGAGAGAAAGAGAGGCGTGCTAAGCCCTTAATGAATGAAATCATGCTCGTTAATGTGAGTACTGAGAAGGATCCTGGTGTGATCCAGATTGGTTCTATACTGTCTTCAGCACGAGCGATTTGTCGCTTTCTTAAAAGATTTCAAAAAATGTTTTGCGTGGTCCTGCGAAGACCTGTGTGGAATCGCTTTTGAGATTGTGCAGCCTAAGATCGCTCTCATCCTCGAGACTCGACCCCATTTGCCCTCAAACCTTGAACTGTAATTCAGGATGTTCAACGATCAACCACGATGTGAGGCCTGTATGGCCAGATCAGAAGCAACCCTTGAACTAGGGGCAAAAAGGTCAGATATGATCAAAAGGAAGCTTGCGAAGCTAGATCAAAAGCAGCCCTTGAACTAGGGGCACAAAAATGTCAGATGTGCTTGAACAGTCAAAAATTGGGGAAATTTTTCAAGCTAATGAAGATCGGCAAGAATGCCAAATCCCAGATGGGAGGAAAGAAGAAAGAATTGCTGAAGGACAATTAAGCTCCTATCCACAACACTGGGGGCAACTTAGCCCCCCATTGGATGGACTCCTACATCATCAGCAAACAGCAGCCACTCTACTAGATTCAGATGACTTCAGGATCTCAAAACCATTTGACATGGACCAACTACACTTTTACCCTTGAGCGGCTCGCTGGGCCGAAAACCCGGAAGGACGACCCAGGCAAAAGTTAGAGCAAAAAGAAAAAGAAAAAATGCAAAGAATGAAAAATGAGAAAAGAAAAAAAGAAAATGAAAAATTCTGAACAAAGCAAAGAAGAAAAGAAATGAAAAAGAAAAGAAAAACAAAGCTCGCAAGGTTGAAAACCCAGAAAGGGTGGCCTTGGCAACAGTTTAGAGCGTAAAAGGAGAGGTTAATACCCGAGTATACCTTAACTGAAACTACGTATGGCTTGATTCCCATGTTTGGGATACGTAGGCAACTTCATTCTGTAGTCCAGCCACAAACACTTCCAAATCGATTGTGTCCATGTAATGGTTCTGACCATCTTTGTCTTCTCTGTATCCAAGAATTCGGTTATGGTCACCACTGTGAGAACTGGTTACAGTATGCTGCGGTACTATTCAAACAAGGGGCAACTTTCCATTGCCATATAGTGTGCTGCGGTGCTGTTCAAACAAGGGGCAACTTTTCGTTGCCATGCAATGTGCTGCGGTCAAACAAGGGGCAATTTTCCATTGCCATACAGTGCCTGGATCTGAGGTTGTGCATCTCGAGAGTAGGTTTCATGCTCATTGAGCAATGGCTGTTTGCAAAAACAGTTTTTGAGAATTTTTACTAAAGTTGACTGATTCTCTTGAAAATTATTCCGTTATTTTCCAAAACTAGACCATTTATTGGACCCAAAAAAGGAAAATTTTCAGTGCTCACTGCATGATTTCAAATCAAAAAGTTAACAAGTATGTTATTCTAACTCTTATATGGATCAAAATCATTTTCGTAGAAACCCGAAAAAAAAAATGGTCAAAATGATGAACTAGGGGCACAGTTGAGCCAGGTGTTCTGTCTTTTCCCCATTGTTAACATACTTGCCAGAAGGGCACTCTACTTGCCGGAAAGGGCACCGTATTCGCCAGAAAGGGCAAAACTGAAGCTAACAACAAATGGTTGAAAGCTCTCAGCATCCTCCAAGCAGCGAGGCATCAAACCAAGTGCAAAGCACGAACCGGATTGGATCAAGATATTCCAATCCCTTGTCTGGACACATTTGATCACGTCCAAACTCCCTAGCAGAGTATCGTCAACCAATGTTAGCTGCAGATTGGCTACACACCCAGTTGTAGCGCGACCCCTCTGTGGGAGGAGTTCACTGTTGTGAGCAAAAGATGAAGAATCTAGCAGAATGCTAGGGGCAAGAGCCCGCAACTTCTTGTTTATCCATCAATCACCCAGGGGAGGGATAAAAAAAATGAGATATTAAAGAATAAAGAGATGTGCGTGGAGAGAAAACGTGAGGAAAAGGGCTTTTTCAGAAAAACAGAGCCTGAGGATCGAGTGATGTGAAAATCACAAATAAGAAAGGGTGGAAAACAATACCCGGAGAAACTTGCTCCTCGGGAACAGTGAGGTCTCTCGTCTTTGTAACATGTCTGAGTGTCATGTCTATTGTTTTGTTTGTCTCGATTCTTGCTTTGAGTCGTTTCGAGTGATTCTCGATGTGTTTAGGTTGTTTACCTTTGTTTTCCATTGTTGAGACTTTTTCGCTATGTTCAATCGTAGGCTCAATACCCGGTCGATGACTCATTTCTTAATTTCAAAAAAAAGATTCGTTTCGTGCTCAAAGTGCTGTGTCATTCTCTACATTTGTGCAAAATAGGATTTGTTCTTTCATAAAACTACAGGGTTCGACCCAGGTCATGTGAGAACAGTAGAACCAGGACCTATCTGAAGCTATATGGGTTCCGGACTACGAAGAAAAAGAAAAGAGGGGAAATTTGGAGTATTTGAGAGTGTTTCAACTTCTGTAAGTTCCGTCTTTACGTCCCATGTGTTCAGATTGAACTGTTTGTTCAAAATAAGCCGTGTGCAGAGTAAATCAGAGTACTGTGTTATGGGCTGTGTGTTCAGAATGAGCAGTGTGTTGTACGAACTGTGGGTTCAAAGTGAATCAAATATTGTGTTGACTGTCTCAGTATCGGAATCACGATCAGAAGTGCTCTCACGGAGTACCAGTCCCTTCCAGAGGGTATCTTGGCTGTGTTTACAATGAGTTCCTAGGAAATCAATTGCGATGGTGGAAACTAGAGTTCGAATGGTTATTGCCTGGAACCCAAATGTTTGGAATTTTTGAGACTAAAGTATGGTTTAAATACCCAGGGGTGTATCCCCGGCTTGAAATCTGTATGGAAGCCCCATAGGTCGAGGTAACGGGTATGCATCTCGATTCTGGATAGTGGTCAAACCTAGTCTATCACCCCGTTGAAGAATAGGGAAAGTTATGAGTATGATCAAGAGAAAAAGCGGCATCCGTGGTTTCCCCAACAGATGTTGCTCCTTGCCAGCAATTCAGAACCTTTGAACTGTGAGATGAGGGTTGGTGTTCGGGGAACACAGGGAGGATCCCCATCAGAGTAGAGCGGTTCACCACCACTCACCTCGTAAGGTGCTTTCTAAAAGCTCCGCTTAGTCTGTTTATTGCATTCCTTTAACGTCATGCATTTTATGGCATTGTTTTACCTATCTTGTTTCTTTCTCGTTTATGCACGGTATTGTATGTACTGTACATTTAGAGAAGTTCTAGTTCAGTTTTGACTGTTACCTTTCTCCCCTTGCATTTAGGCATGCTTTTGGACCTACCCTTCTCCTCTCGCGTTTGATACGCATTTGGATGACCGCGCTTTCTTGCACAGTCTTTTCCTCTCTCGCGCTTGATACGCTGAGAGATTTTCCCTTTCGTCTCTCGCGTGTGATACGCTGAGAGGTTTACCTTTCTTCTCTTGCATGTGGTACGCTGAGAAATTTCCCTTTTCCTCTCTCACGTGTGATACGCTGAGAGTTGTGCATTGTTTTGCACTTTCTTTCTTTCTGAAACACGGGGATATGTCCCTATGTTTCTCTTACCTTCTTTTTCCGAAACAGCGGGGATATGTCCCCATGTTTCTCCTTCTTTCCGGAACACGGGGATATGTCCCTATGTTTCTCCTTTTCTGGTTTAGAGCGTTTGGAATACGTTCCAATACTCATACCATTTCGAAACACTCAAATATGTCCCTGTGTTTCTTCTTCTATGGTTAAGAGCACTTGGAATACGTTCCAGTGTTTGTACCGCTCCTTTCTCTCTCTCGCGTGTGATACGCTAAGAGATGTCCCGTTCCTTACGTGATTTCAACGTGTTTGAAATTTATCTCAAGACCCGTGACGCATGGACCTGGGCGGGTTTTATCTCAGGTTGTGTTTCGTACATGTCTGGGCGGGTTGTTTTTGGACCTCCTCTCACGATTTCAGTGTGGTTGAGTGTCCCCATTCCTCACACGTTTTCGGCGTGTTTGGGATTTGTTTTTCCTCCTCTCATGATTCTAGCATGGTTGGAGTTTGTCACCCCTTTCTCTATCTACTGTACTATCATTTCATCGCATTGTTTTGTGCACCTTACTTGCATTGCATTCGCGCTATTTTGCGCATCGCGCTATCTTGCGCACATCATGTGCACCTGTTAGTGAATTGCATTTCCTTTCGCGCTATTTTGCGCATCGCGCTATCTTGCGCACATCATATGCACCTGTTAGTGCATTGCATCATTTGCGCTATTTTGCCCAGCGTGCTATCTTGCGCACCCCATATGCACCTGTTAGTGCATTACATTACATTTTGCATCATTCGCGCTATTTTGCGCACATCATATGCACCTGTTAGTGCATTGCATTTCACACGCACTATCTTGCGCATCACACTGTTTTGTGCATTGCATTGCGCTATTTTGCGCACATCATATGCACCTGTTAGTGCATTGCATTTCACTCGCGCTATCTTGCGCATCGCACTGTTTTGTGCATTGCATCGCGCTATCTTATGCACCTTACCTGCATTTGTTAGTGCATCACATTGTCATGAACACTTCACTTGCATTGTTATGCGTCACACTTAGGTTGCATTGTCTTACATCCCCTTTCTGCATTGTTATGCGTCACACTTAGATTGCATTGTCTTGCGTCCCTTCCCATTGTTATGCGTCACACTTAGGTTGCATTGTCTTGCATCCCCTTTCCGCATTGTTATGCGTCACACTTAGGTTGCATTGTCTTGCATCTCTTCCACATTGTTATGCGTCACACTTAGGTTGCATTGTCTTGCATCCTTTCCCCATTGTTATGCGTCACACTTAGGTTGCATTGTCTTGCATCCCTTCCGCATTGTTATGCGTCACACTTAGGTTGCATTGTCATGCACCCCTCCACTCGCGTTGTCACACACTTCTCACTTGTATTGCTATGCATGTTTCTAACGATATTATACCTGTTAAGTTTCTTTCTTTTGCAGGCAGGATATTGTATGTACGGTTCATTTGAGGCTAGCGTGACCAGACGAACTGGAAAGGTATTGTATATTCTCCGCGTGAGACGTAGTGAGAATTGTATAATTCTCTTACATTCTTTCTGCATGTAATGTAGTTTGGTTCGTATTCACTTGCTTAAAC
The DNA here is from genome assembly GCF_055761805.1 of Camellia sinensis. Lineage (NCBI taxonomy): Eukaryota > Viridiplantae > Streptophyta > Magnoliopsida > Ericales > Theaceae > Camellia > Camellia sinensis. The sequence continues at coordinate 37,315,902 of NC_138961.1, read as the reverse complement.
TATTGCATTTATTTTTGCATAATTGCTTCGTTACAGCTTTCTTTGCATGATCATAAGTTATGTTCGGCACCGTGCATGTTCCTTACATTTTGCTCCTACCTTCGGGCACATATCTTGCTATCTTGTATGCTTGTCTAAGTCTTCGAACTTGTCAAAAATGGGTCGTCTCTGGCTTTGACATTCACTCCCGTCATTTTTATGACTTTCGAGTTCTGTCAAAGAGGGGCAACTATAGACACCCCATTTTTGACTGTTCTCAAGACTCGGATGTCATCGTTTGAACACTTGATGATCATCCATGCTCGTGTTCGTTTTGAGTTCTCGGAGGTCTCGGTCGCGCGCCTTGCCTCAAGATCTCTCAACTTGACTGTTTTGTGCTTGGTTGTGGACCAAGCACTTGTGTTTTTGCTTCTGAGTGAAGAGGGTGGCTTTTTGGCCATTCCCTCAACCCATCGGCCAAGGCATGAAGCCATCGGCCTTGTTTTTTTACCATCAGCCAAAAGTGTTGACCGATCGGCACTCTTTTTAGTCGGTTGGCCCTTATGTTGGTCGATCGGCCTTGTTTTCTGGCCGAACCCTGTTCATCTGCTTTATGCAAATATTTTATGCCAGTTGTCACAGCTGGCATCCACAATTCACCCCCTCCATGTATGGAGGGATTTGTCCCTTGCCTTAGCTTGCTTAGGAAGCTTAGAATTTGGACTTCTATAAGAAGGGAGCCCCTCCTCCCTTCTCAGGGGTTCTAAAAATTTAGGGTTAGAGAGTTGTATCTATCTATCTCTATATCTCCCTCTCTTCACATGTTTGTGTGTGTGTTTGCGCCTTAAAGGTTGTTTTGTTCATACTTTTGCACTAGAGCACCTAGTAGAACACCATCCTCTGTTGCTGAGGTCCTAAGTAGTTGGTGTTAGGGTTCTTGAGGTAATTTTGATCAGAGAAACCTGCTGGTGTTGTGTTCTTGGAGGTGTTCTTCAAGGGTGAGCAAACTTGCTTTTAATGCCCCATTCTTGCTTAAGCTTTTAGCCCTTCTTGCTTATTGTTTTAAGCTTAGCTATTAACTGATAAAAGTCCTGTTTTTACTTGCTTTAGACCTTTGTTTAAGGTATCTTCTCTGTTTGGGGTTGTTTACCCCCTCCAAGGCCTTGTTAGGCCGTGTTTTAGGCCATCCCTTTTGGCCTTTGTTCTTAGCTTTGCATGACCTTTCTACCACTGAAATTCAGAGGATTATCAGTGGTGGGAAGGTGGTTTTGGAGTCCTAAATAAGAGAGGGTCATCCCCTCTCGTTGTTGTCTTGTATGCTTGCATAAATGGCTTATGTAGGTAGCATGTTTGTTAAGCTTGTCTTAGCTTCATTTCAGCAAGTATTTGGTGTTACTTTGCCATGCTTTACCTCTGTCTAAGGTTGGTTTAGTGGCATTTTGTATGTACCATACACTTGTAGTGTAAATCACACACACTAGCTTTATATGCTTCATGTTTGAGCATGTTTTTCTTGCCTATGTTGTGTCCATTTTAGCATGTTCTTGGGCTTGTTTTACCATGTCATACCTCTATTAGGGTTTGGTTTAATAGCTCCTTGCATGCTCCATGCACTTGTAGTGCATTTCCATGAAATAGCCTAATGTGTCTCATGCTTTAACATGTCATTTTAGCATACTTTTGGCTTAGCTTTGAGAAGACTTTGTTCATGTTTTACCATGTTTAAGGTCTGATTTGTGTTGTTTTGATCATATATGCCATGCTTTGTATAGCCATAAGGCATCCTAGCTTGTTAGCTTTGAGTGTCCAAGTCACTAGCATGCTTTACTTGGACCATTTCAATGACTTGGCATCACTTGTTATGTTATTTCAGTCCATGTTTCATGCTCAAACACTTGCACTTATCACTCCTTTAATGTTTTAAGGAGTTGATGTCTTATGCCCCACGAATGGACCATTGTGTATGCCTCCATGTTTAGGCCTCTAGGATGCCATTTCAATGTGTTTTTGGTCTTGTTATAACATTCCATAACTCTGATTTTGGTTGCTTAAATCATACCATGTTCGGTTTTGATAGGTGTAGTATAACAGCCCTTTTGTAGCCTTGCATGCTCCTTGTTTTGAGCCCACCTTTCTAGCATGTTTTGGCCTTGGCCATCGCATGTTTTAGGCTCATTTTGACATAATTTAGGACTGTTTTTCATTGTACTTTCCATATGCTCTTTGTTTTGTGTAGCTTTGGTTCAAGTCCCTTTGCTAGTCTTAGGCTTTAAGCCTTATGCATGCTATAATTATGATTATATGTGTGATTTGGCATCATTTCTAACATCATTTCAGAGCATGCAAGGTTGTCACACTTGCATACTTTTCACTCTTTTAGGTGTGCTTAAGAGTTGTGTCTTCATGCCTAGGTGATAGGCCAATTAGTATGCATGTTTGTATATGTTTTTGTCCCTCATTCCTTAGCATTTTGGCCGCTGATTTGGGCATGTTTGAGAGCTGTCCATATTTGTTTAAGTCCATTTTTGCATGTTGTTGCATGTTTGCCTTGCACGTTGTTGCATACTTGGCCTATTGCGTGTTGTTGCATGCTTGAGTTATATTGCATTTGGCATGCCTTTTGTTAAGTTGCTTTGCATGTTTGCATGCTAGTCCCATTGCATGTTGTTGCATGCTTATCATTGGTATTGTTATTGCATGCCTATTACATTGTAACGCTTGCATGATTATGTTACTTTTTTAAGTTCATCATGTATGTATTACATTGGTCTAAATATACTTGTCCTTTTACATGTTGTCACATGTTTGCCTCACATGTTGTTGCATGTTTGTCATTGGCATTGTTGTTACATGCCTTGCATGGTTACTTGTTTAGGTTGTATGCCTATTGCATATTGCTTGCTTGCATGCTCATGTTGCATTAGCTTGCTTGCATGCCTAGGTTGCATAGCAGTATGCATGCATCCCTTGCCTATTGATCAAGCATGATAGAGGTTAGGGCCCCTTATGTGTTGTGTGCATTTCATTTGACATAAATTGCACACTTGGCACCTTTGGCCATCATGCATTAAAATGCGTGATTAGTGGTCTGAGGGTCGAGAACCATACTCCCTTGAGCTCATGACATGATAGGAAGGGTGGTTAGTCATACATTGTCTTGAAAATGCATTGCCATGCTCTGTTTGTCCTCTGCTGCAGCAAAATAGCATTCTGTAGGAAGATATGGCCGGTCAGCCATCTTCAATGTCGGTCGACTACAAACATCTAGCCGAGAGCCATACTTTTGGTTGATGACCTTTTTATCTTGGCCGATGAACCTATATTTTGGCCGGTGACCTCCCACAACACTCAAGGAGTGGTTCAGAAGCATCCTTGAGACTTGTGCAGTTTTCAGAGGTGCAAAGCAGTGTAAATAGAGGCAACGTGTGGCATGGTGACGGATTTCCAAGCGAAGCCGACCGAACATGCATGCATCCCTCTTCCCGATGTCGTTTTATTGTTTTCATAGCTTAATTAATTCATTTAATTAGTTAAGTGTTGTGTAATTAATTAGCTTGTTAGTTAGTTAATTAGACGATTTGTATTATTCTTTTGGTCCCTCCGTCGAGAGGGCACAATTTTGTAATAAGCGTGCGTGTGTGTGATGCATGTTTTCCAACCCCACGTCTTTCTCCCTTTTACTTACCTGCTTTCAATGGTTAGTTTTAGGGCATATTTCAATTAGCATCCTTATGCAATGCATGTTTGCATCATTCATATGTATTGCATGCACCAGGCTCGGCACATCATACTAACTGCATTGTATTTCAGTTCCTACTTGAATACATGTATCGAATTGTCGCATCTCATATGCCATCTTAGAATAGCCGAGCCTATTTCTAGTCGCATTTTGCATGCGTTGCATTACCCATTCTAACATGAACTAGGATCATGCATTGATTACTAACTAGTTTCTTGTTTTGGCTCGGAGTACACTGTAAGTGTTTACGCTTTAGCATACTGCATGTATGTTATCGATTGCCTTGAAAGCATGCTTGCCATGAGGCTAATTGCTTATATCATATAACTACCTGAATGCCTGTGGTAAAGGTTGGACTACTTGAATTGGAACAATTCATCAAATCCGCATTTTAGCCAACTTGCGAGTAGCTAACTTCAAATCATTTTCCAAACAAACGGATATGCAATGCTTTGTTCCAAATTAGGCGATCTAGTCTATACTTGTGTGTTGTGCGCATCACTTAGTAATACTAGCTAATAACCAGAATAAGAACGCATGTGTTTTGAAAAACAAGATATCATGCTTAGTACAGGCCGATCTTTGATCGGGCGAGCAGGGGTGCTCATTGCATGACCTTACCCAATTGTACCCAAGTTCCCGAGCCGAGGCAACTTTGGTGATGACGGACACGTGGCCTTAGGCAACGAGTCAGGGTTTCCTAAATTTCCCCAAAAATAAAACATTTAGGTGGTGACTCTGTATCTGGCAAAGTAGTCCATGTTTGGCATTTCTTTACAAAAATCAGTTTTCCAAAACGATTTGCCGATTTGGACTCTTTGGTGATTTATCGGTCTTGCATTGCACTTTGCAAGATCAGATTCAGAACCGTGACATTGAGTCCGAACTGTAGCAGCCCAATGAACAAAACGGGATTTTCCCGGGACGTTCGGGCACGTCCACACTAAGATAATTCACTAAACTAATAAAGAAGTAGAAGAAAATACATATATATACAAATGGCTAATTTTATTAATACCCAAATCATACTTGCATAACAAATAACTAATTTTATTAATAAGTAAATCATTAAGTAAATCAACAATTTTTAATAATGTGAAAAATATTTTTCAGTTAACAATTTTGTTAATAAATGAATTAATAAGTCAAATAACAGTTTTTAATGATATGAGAAATATTTTTTAATAAACAATTTTGAAAATTTATTATTGCATAGGAGAATAAAAAAAATTCCTGAGTATGAGCTCTAAGTAAACCAATCATATAAACCAATCATACAAATAAATTCTTGACATCGTATGGGCTCTAAAAAAAATTCCTGACTATGGGCTCTAAGTAAACCAATCATAGAATACATATAAACCAATCATTCTTGACATCCATAGACATAAGAGAAATAAACAAGTATTCATTTATCAGAGTATTCATTACAAAAGTATTACATGTTGACAACAAAAGTATATGCCCTACGGGCTTATAACCTTCTAAGCCAACACTTGGTTACACAAAAAAAGAGTTCTAACTCTAAACACATTAAGCCCTTGGCTTGAATTTACATGTAACACCAAAAATAACAAAGCAACCAAAAGAGTCTTCAACTCCCAAAAACCTTCCAAGCTAAGACCTTGGAGGCGGCATCTCACCTGTACTTAAAAATGATGTCCCATATAGGGTGAGCCAAAGCCCAATAGAGATACGCTAAACCAAACATGAGAAATAACTAAAACATTAGCATTTGATAAATGGTTAACACGTGTAAACCAACTCACAACATTTCCCAGTTCAACGACAAATTCAATTCATAGACATGGCTCATTATTCAGTCAAACAATTTAAATGAGACTACAACTCATATTAAAATACTTCCCATACACACAATTCACATGAGACTATAACTCATATAAAAAAATACTTCCAATACACACAATTCACATGAGATTGCAACTCATATTAAAAGCACTTCCAATATCAACATCATTCAAATGCATATAAGGTTTCGGGACTTTCACCCTGGACACTCCGGCCAACTTAATTATCAATGGAGTCCATCTCCTACCTCCTCCCAAACAATGGAGTGCATCCCCTATCTCCTCCCACACATTGGAGTACATCCCATATCTCCTCCCACACAAATATACATATGCAATGTATTTAAACACTTCATCATATACAATGATCAATCAATACACATATTCGATGTATTAACCCAACCGTCATATTCAATGACATATCTCAGTCGATTAGTTTCAGTTTTCCCTAATCAACATGCAGTGTCTACAATAATCAAGACTATCCTCCACTGATAGCCCAAAACAATTATTTCGAAACAGATAATAAATTATCAAACAGATAAATTATCTACAATTTCAAAGGTGAGTGATTAATCAATCCAACTCCACCATTCAATCTCATAACTTCCCGTTTCATGATTTTCAACTCAATTTCACATTTCCACATCTCCCAAATTACTTATACAAATTAATCAATCACATTAAATTAGGGCTACTTCCCCCTTTTCTCAAATACTGCACCCAAGGCCAAATTTCATCAATCATACACAATAACATCATTTTAGGAACCACTCATACACTTGGAACCCCAAAAATAGAAAGCCCCTCTTTTATAAATTTCAATTTCAAACCCTAACCTTTCCAAAACTCCCAAACAACACCATCTATACAAAATACCTAACATTTATGTTAAAACTCATGAAAAGGAGTAGGTTATCCCTACCTCAAATGAAGAGACCCAGAAGAGATGATGAAGAAACTCGAAAGTGCTCCAAACCCACAGCTTTTCAGATCAAAATGGAACACACACAAAGCTCAAGCTTTTTATCAAAAGGAAGAGGGTGAGGAGATCACTAGATCTAGCTCAAAATGTAGAGAGAGAGAGAGAGAAAGAGAGTATTCTAGAGTGAGAAGCTCTCAAATGAGGGTTTTGGAAAGTTTTAGAGAGAGAGAGAGAGAGAGAAGAGAAGAGAAAATGGTTCAAAATGTTAACTTTCCGGACTAAAATATAAACGGTCCGCTCGAGTGTGGAACGCCCCGCTCGAGTGTTAGACACAGACTCCCGCTCGACGTGAAAAGTCTCGCTCGAGCGTGGAACGCACACTACCTGAAGTTCTGAAGATGAAGGTCCCCGCTCGAGCGTGAGAGTTGACGCTCGAGCGTCCGATGCACAATCCTTGTATTTCAGACCTGCGAAAATACTGAAGGCTGAAGAATCCCGCTCGAGTGGAGGAGCAAATGCAAGAGGGCCCACTCGAGCGTGAAAAGCCCCGCTCGAGCGGAGAGGCCAAATTTTGGGCATTAACTATTTGCTTCTAAACACAACCAACCTATTTCAAACTTGCCCAACACAACCCAAAACTCAAATACAAAGAGTTAAAGGACAGAAATGCGATACAGACAACAATAATCATTCACGGAACCGAGTCTGGAATACAATAAACAATGGATGGAAAACCGAGATCGCTATAACCTCTCCCCCTTAAAGAATTTTGTCCCCAAAATTAGATATATATATATATATATATATAAGTTTCAAAATCATGATTTTTCAATTCTCAACAAGATTATAATTCAACATTCATTAACATGACCCATTACCGGTCATTCCATCTCTTTTCAAGAGGCAACTTACAATATAATCTTCAACATGCATTATCAACATGCATTCCTTTGAATTTCAACAGGTCTCAATGCCATGTTCAACATATTTAACATATACAATGTTAAAGTAAATTTCCATTCTCAAGGCATATTCAACAATTACAATACTTCCATAAACCAAAACATATACAATGTTCTTAGAGTTTATCAACAAAACAAAGTTTCCAATACATGGTTAGACATTAACAAACAAGTCCGGATATTTCTCACGGACATCCAACTCACGTTCCCAAGTGGCTTCCTCAACCCTGTGATGTTTCCACAAAACTTTCACCAAGGGTATCGTCTTGCCTCACAAGACTTGTTCTCACCTATCCAAGACCCTCACTGGTCTCTCCTCATACAAGGCATCCTCATCAACCTCTAAGTCGATCCATGTCATGACCCGAACCCGCCCCCGTGGGTTAAGGACATAACCGGCCAGTAATCATGAGACTACCTACGACCTCAAACCAAAGCAAATTTATTTCAACAGAGTTAATGGGGGCCAAACGGAAGCATTTCAAAAACTTTGTCCATAGAGTTATGCTTACATGGCACATCCAAACAACCAAGCATATATACATTAATAACTCACAACAGAAATACAGTAGTGTAGACACCCCATTTTTGACCGTCCTCAAGACTTGGACGTCATCGTCTGAACACTCGATGATCATCCATGTTCGTGTTCGTTTTGAGTTCCCGAAGGTCTGGGCCGCGCGCCTTGCCTCAGGATCTCTTAACTTGCTTGTTCTGTGCTTGGTTGTGGACCAAGAACTTGTTTGTTTTTGCTTTTGAGGGCAGAGAATGGCTTGTTGGTCATCCTCACACCTCACCAGCCTCGGCTTGAGGCTACCGGCCATGTTTTGTTGCTATAGGCCATTGGTGAGGCCGGTCGGCATTGTTTTTGGTCAGTCGGCCGTTTGTTTGGTCAATCAGCCATATTTTTTGGCCGGGACTTCGTTTTTGCCTTTTTCAGGCATTTTGCATGCCAGTTGTGCCAGCTGGAGCACACATACCTATCCTCCATACACGTGTATGAAGGCTTTGCACCCTTTGCACCCTTTTGCTTTAGCTTCTTGAGAAAGCTTGAACCCTTTGCCTTAGCTTCCCCAAGAAGCTTGGACCTTTGCCTTAGTGTCCCCAAGAAGCTTGAACCTTTGTTCTAGCTTCATAAGGAAGCTTGACCCCTTTGTCTTGGCTTCTCCAAGAAGCTTAGGCCCTTTTTGTTATATAAAAGAGGGCCTCCCTCCTCCTTTAGAGGGGTTGAACAAAAAATCAGAGATATATATCACACATGCCACTCTCTCTCTATATCTCCCCCTCTCTCTAGATTGTGTGTGTATTAGTGTTCAAAAGTGTGTTTTTGTTCTTATTTTTGCACTAAAGCACCTACTGTTACACTATACCTTGGTTATTGAGGTGTTGAGAGATTGTTCTTGGAGTATTGAGTTGGTTTTGATCAGAAGGAGGGGGCTGGAGTTGCTGTTCTTGAAGTGTTCTTTAAGGGTGAGCACTATTGCTTTATATTCCCCATTTTTGCACTAGCTTTTAGCCTATCTTGCATGCTGTTTTGAGCTTAGTGTATAACTGATAAAAGTTCTTTATTTTCATTCTTAAGATGTTTGTTTAAGGTCATTTTGGTGTTGGGGGTCGTCCTCCCCCTCTTAGGCCTTGTTTGGTCTCTTTTTGTGCCTTTTTTGTGAGCTTCGGTACCACCTTGTATTGGCCTTCTCACCACTGAAATCCAGAGGGATTTCAGTGGTAGGGGTGGTGTTTTGAGGTCCTAAGAAGGAGAGGGCCATCACCTCTCATTGTTGTCGTCAATACTTGTCATGTTTGCCTTATATGTGAGCACCTTTGTTAAGTTCATGTTGGCCATGTCTTAACTGGTATTTGTGGTTATTTTTCTGTCATATGCCACTATTTTTGCCTATCTTGGTCATTCCATGCATGGTTTATACACTTGTAGTGTAAATTTTGCAAACTAGTCTTGTATGTCTCATGTTTGAGCATGTGTTTCTAGCCTGTTTTTGGGCCATCTCAGTAGATTTTTGGCATAGTTTTAACATGCCTTAGATCTGTTTTTGCTTGGTTTGGTTGGCCCTTGCATGCCTCATACACTTGTAGTGTAAATTACACACACTAGCTTTGTATGCTCCTTGAAGTAGCATCTCATTTTAGCCTATATTGTGTCCATTTCAGCATGTTCTTAGTATTATTTTATCATGTCATACCTTTGTTTAGGTTTCGTTTGGTTAGCCCTTGCATGCTCCATACACTTGCCATGCAATCCCATGAAATAGCCTAACATGCGTCATGTTGTGACAAGTCTTTTTAGCATGCTTTTGGCTTGACTTCAAGAAGATTGTATCCATGTTTTGGTATGCTTGAGGTTTGATTTTGGTTGTCTTGGTCACCCATGACTTGTTTTGCATAGCTTTGGCTCAATCTTGCTTGTAAGCTTTGTGGATTGAGTCATTTAGTATGCATTACTTGGCCTATTTCAATGATTTGGCATCATTTGTAGTGTAATTTCAGTCCATGTTTCATGGTCATGCACATGCATTTATCACTCTTTAAATGCGTTTGAGAGTTGTGCTTGTATGCCTCATTTATGAACCATTGCATGAGCTTCATCTTTGTGCATTCCGAGCCACCATCCCAACACATTTGGCCACTGATTCTGGCATGCTTGAGAGCTACCCATGTTAGTGTAAGTCCAACTCACCATGTTGTTGCATGCTTGTTTCATTTTGCATGTTGTTACATGCTATACATGTCCACATGTTTAGGTTGTATGCCTATTGCATATTGCATGTTAGCATGCTCATGTTGCATTAGATTTGTTGCACACTTTAGTTATTTGCATGCTTGCTTGCTTGCCTAGGTTGCATTGCATTGTGTGTGCATCTCTTGCTTCTTAATCAATCATGATAGAGGTTGGGGCCCTTTATGTGCTTTGTGCATTTCATTCCATATTGAGTTGCACACTTGGCTTCTTTGTCCATCATGCATTGAAATGCGTGATTGATGGTCCGAGGGTCGAAAACCATACTCCTCTAAGTCTTAAACATGATAAGGAGGGTGGTTGTGCAAACATTGCTTTGAAAATGCATTGCCATGCTCTGTTTGCCTTCTGCTGTAGCAAAACAGGATTTTGCAGAAAGAGATGGCTGGCCGGCCATCTTCAGTGCCGGCCGGCTATGAATTGTTGGCCAAGAGCCTCACACATGGTTGATGACCAGTTTCCCATGGCCGGTGGCCTTGCCTTTTGGCCGGTGACCTTCCACAGTACTCAGAAGGTGGTTCAGAAACATCCTGGAGACTTGTACAGTTTTCAAAAGTGCAGAGTAGTGTAAACAGAGGCAGCATGGGTATAGCGATGGATTTTCGAGCGAAACCGAACATGCATGCATTCATCCCTCTTCCCGAGGCCTCTTTACTGCTTTCTTAGCTTAATTAATTCATTTAATTAGTTAAGTGTTGTGTAATAATTAATTAGCTTGTTAGTTAGTTAATTTGTATTATTCTTTCGGTCCCTCCGAGAGAGGACAAATTGTGTAATAAGCGTGCGTGTGTGTGTTGCATGTCTTCCAACCCCAGGTCTTTCTCCCTTTTATTTGACCGCTTACAATGGTTAGTTTTAGGGCACGTTTCAATTAGCATACTTATGATAGCATGTTTGCACACATTCATTCGTATTGCATGCACTGGGCTCGGCACATCATGCTAACTGCATTGTATTTCAATTCCAATTTGAATACATGTATCAAGTTGCATTTCACATGACATCTTAGAATAACCAAGCCTATTTCTAGTTGCATTTTGCATGTGTTGCATTAGCCATCTTAACATGAACTAGGATCGTGCATTTGATTACTAACTAGTTTTTGTTTTGGCTTGGAGTACTAGGTAAGCATTTACGCTTTAGCATCCTTGCATGTGTGTGAGTGTTGCCATGACAGTATGCTTACCATGAGGCTATTTGCGTATGTGATGTAACTGCCTGAATGCCTGTGGGTGAAGGTTAGATTCTTTGAATTGGGTCAATTCATTGAAATCCGTATTTTAGCCTACTTGCGAGTAGCAAAACTCAAACCATTTTTCCGAACAAACAGATATGCAATGCTTTGTTCCAAATTAGGCGATCTAGTCTATACTTGTTTTGCTGTGCGCATCACATGGTAATTCTAACTAATTAACCGGAATAAGAACACATGTATTTTCAAAAATAAGATATCATGTTTAGTAGTGGCCGATCTTTGATCGGGCGAGCAGGGGTGCTCATAGCTGACCTTCCCCAATCGTACCCAAGTTCCCGAGCCGAGGCAACTTTGGTGATGATGGACACGTGGCCTTAGGCACGAGTCAGGGTTTCCTAAATTCCCCCAAAATAAAATATTTAGGTGGCGACTCTATATCTGGCAAAGCAGTCCATGTTTGGCACTTCTTTCTAAAAATTAGTTTTCAAAACGATTTGTCGGATTTAGACTCTTTGATGATTCATCGGTCTTGCATTGCACTCTGCGAGATTAGATACAGGACCGTGACAATGAGTCCTGAATTGTAGTGAGCCCAAATGAACAAAACGGGATTTCCTCCCGGGACGTTCGGGGACGTCTACAGTTTCTGGCGACTCTGCTGGGGATTTAGAGAACTTGACTCGAACTCATGATATCTTGTTTTTACTACACTTATGTGTTTCTTTGCATTGCATGTGCATTGGTGCGCTTAGGACACCGTGTTTGCCGTCTACTATTCCTGAACGGATTGTCGGAGGCTTGCTTTGTTAAGCATGCCATAAGGCTGACCGGTTACGGGCTCTGCCACGATGGGAACACAAACCCTGGTTTTTACCGGGATACCCTTTTTGACCATTCGACCTAGTGCATATTCAGAATCCATAGTGACTATTCCAAACTATGACAGGTTGCTTACCCGATTCTAGGTTGTTTGAAACCGCTGCGCGCGTAGTGAAACCCTAGCTCCTGACAAAATAGGACAGGGAAACCCTACCCCAACATAGGGGTGTTTTGGCTCTTACTTGCTTGCTATGTGCTTTTAGAGTGTGTATCTACAAGGAATGCATATATCAGCTCGCAAGTCTGAGTATCAGGCCTGCGGGCATTAGTATTTGGTGGAATCAGTTTTACCTGAGGGTATCAGTTTACAGGCAGAATTTTGGGCAGAATTCAGTAGAGAGCACGGTCATTTAGCTTTGCTCATATCTGTTTTGGTGAAATCAGGCTGAGGTGCTGTCTGTTTTCTCTCTTGCTAAGTAGTCTTGGAACCATAGCTCCAGAAGGGTCTGATATCCCTCGGGTACTCTGGACCTATGTTGTTATGTGATCAGGGGATGAACCACTTGCTGTCGGTGCTCAGTTTACTCCAGATGTGATGGATGATACGCACTATTTTGAGCATTTGCGAATGCTGTTTATTCTACTTTCTGACTTGGGTATTGACTGTCTTGTTGTATCGAGTCAGTCCTGTTGAGTCTGTCCCGTTGTATTGAGTCAGTCTTTCATACTGAGTCAGTTAGGTCTGTCTTGTTGTATCGGATCAGTCCTATTTTGTTAGAGTCGGGTGATTCTGGGGATGTTACCTCGAATGTCACTATTTTGTTTTGTGTTTGTCTCTTTGCTTTCTTTTTGAGTCTGTTTCCGCCATGGAGCCAGTTACACCAGAAGATCTGAATGAAGCAGCAGTAGTTTTCATACTTCGTGCTTATTTCTACTTTGAGCCTGTTGTGCCAGAAGTTCTGAATGAGATGGCAGTATTTTACTAAAAAACTGTGTCTTTTTTGTGCTTTGAAATCATTATATTGACCTGAGTTTTTCAAAACTTTTTGAACATTGTGATGAAAACGAAGAGGAAGGAATTCCTCGGGATTTACAAAAAAATTTGATCAATTGAGAGAAAGAGAGGCATGCTAAGCCCTTAATGAATGAAATCATGCTTGTTAACGTGAGTACTGAGAAGGATCCTGGCTTGATCCAGATTGGTTTCGCATTGTCTTCAGCGCGAGGGACTAGTCGCTTTCTTAAAAAATTTCAAATAATGTTTTGTGTCGTCCTGCGAAGACCTGTGTGAAATCGCTCTTGAGATTGTGCAGCGTAGGATCGCTCTCATCCCCGAGATTTGACCCCTCACTTTCAAACCTTGAACTTGGATTCAGAATGTTCAACAGTCAACTACAATGTGAGGCATGTGTGGCCAGATTCGAAGCAGCCCTTGAACTAGAGGCAGGGAAGTCAAATCAAGAAGATCAAATGTCGTCAAAAGAAGCTTGCAAAGCTAGACCAGAAGCACCCCTCGAACTAGGGGAAAAAATATCAGACGTGCTCGAAGAGCCAAAGATGGATCATTCTGCAAATCAATGAAGACTGGCAAGAATGCCAAATCCCAGAAGGGAGGAAAGAAGAAAGTTTGTGCTGAAGGACAACTGAGTTCCTATCCACAACACTAGGGGCAAATTTAGCCCACATTGGATGAACTCCTACATCATCAGTGAACATCAGCCGTTCTCCTGGATTCAGACGACTTCAGGATCCCAAAACCATTTGACATGGACAAAGCTACACTTTTACCCTTGAGAGGCTCGCTAGGCCGAAAATCCGAAAGGGCGACCCAGGCAAAAGTTAAAGCAAAAGAAAAAAAGAGAATAATGAAAAAAAAGAAAAGAAGAAAAAATGAAGAAAATGAAAAGAAAAGAAAATGAAAAAGAAATGAAAAGAAAAGAAGAACAAAGCTCGCAAGGTTAAAAACCCAGAAAGGGCAGCCTTGGCAAAAGTTAGAGCGCAAAAGGAGAGGTTAATACCCGAGTGTACCTACACCGGAACTACGTAAGGCTTGATTCCCATGTTTGGGATATGTAGGCAACTTCATCCTGAAGTCCAGCCACAAACACTTCCAAATTGATTATGTCCATGTAATGGTTTTGATCATCTTTGCCTTGTCTATATCCAAGAGTTTGGTTGTGTTCGTCACTCTGAGGACTGACTACAATGCACTGTGGTGCCATTCAAACAAGGGGCAACTTTCCATTGCCATTCAATGTGCTGCGGTGTCATTCAAACAAGGGGCAACTTTTCGTTGCCATGCAGTGTCCTTTAGACAAGGGGCAGTTTTCCTTCTGATCTGAGGTTGTGCATGTCACACCCCAAACTCGCCCCTAAAAGTTTGGGCATGACCCACTCAAAAACGGAGAATTAACCTGGTATACTTACATATGGGGTATGAACAGAAGTATTAAGTATAATAAGATAACATGAAATAAAAAGAACTATATCCATTGAGCGACCACTATCATGCCAGGATCACCAACAGTGCATCAAATGATAAATACTTACATACACATATACAAACCCCGCCCCTTGTTGGGCGCATAACAAAACATTAAAAACTTAACATATAATAGACAATCAGAGTGCAAGCTAAAACTTAGCAAAATTCCAAAGAAATGATCAGGCTTCACCCAAATGCCTGGACACACAAAGATTGGTGAAAGGTAGGCGAGCATCGAGGGTTAAGGTTGACCTCCAGACTTGCTACCTATAGAAACAAATAACATACAGAGTGAGACAATCTCAGTGAATAATAGTACATAAACAATTCAATGCTTAACTTGAATTATGATACATATCAATGCTTATATAAATAAAGAGAGCATATGATTAATTTGATTCTGTCTTAAGTCCAGAATGGTCTTGTCGGTTCACAATTTCACAGATTGGCCCTCGGTCCAATGGTTCACACATTCACACATTGGCCCTCGGCCTAACAGATTCTTAACTTCACAAATTGGCCCTCGGCCTCATAGGTTCATAACTTCACAAATTGGCCCTCGGCCTCATAGATTCACAACTTCACAAATATTCATAATTTCACAAATTGGCCCTTAAACAGAATGGCATTAAGCCCAGAATGGCATATAGCCCTTTTCATGTACATATGAACTCAAGAGGTGGCTCATACAGATTCTAGAGGTGGCTCCCACCAAAGTGTAGCATTTAGCTCCGTACAGCACTTTGTTCCATACTAACAAATCAAACAGAATGGCCATAGGCCTCATAACTTTCATAGAACGGCCATAGGCCTCATAACTTTCACAAAACGGCCATAGGCCTCATAACTTTTACAGAACGGCCATAGGCCTCATAACTTTTACATCGGCTTTAAGCCCAGTTTACATTTGTGTGGACTCAAGAGGTGGCTCGTACAGATTCTAGAGGTGGCTCCCACCAAAGTGTAGCACTTAGCTCCGTACAGCACTTTGCTCCATATCAAAAATACAGAATGGCCTCTGGCCTAATAGTTCATACAGAAGCACATAGTTCCTTCTCATTATTCACATGAGTTAACATAGTTACGTTACGTTCAATAGAGTGCTAATAGCAGCTATTAACAAATTGGACTTCATAATGCACTCACATCCCATTTGTTTGTCGTGAATTCATGCCACCAGTTCATAGATAACAGAATGTTCGTATTAACTAGTAACATGGTTGTCTAGTAAATAGCAATGCATAACATTAATGAGGATCAAAGACGAATGTACCATTAACAAAGGCATATATGTCATTCCATTACATTTAATAAGGATAGACCAATTTACATTCGAACGTGGTCACATCGTAACATTAAACCTTTGCATACATGTCCTAAAATCTAAACGATCTAGGTTTCATAGGCGACATGTTCGTTATTGACAGAATAGAATGATTGCAAAGTCATACCGATATGTGCCAATCTTTCAACATTCACGTTGATTTCCAATCGACATAACTATTCGTGTAATACTTACGAGGAACAGAGCGTTAGTGACAATAATTATCAATGGTAGATAAAGTGTACATTTCCGTACTATTACCCACAGTGTTGAGATGACGTGTTACTTCCTCCCGGAGTGTGTCCTGCACACACGCAAAACTTGCACATTAGTTCCTTTTTCTTTGTTAAATCATTTCCTGAATCTTTACACTTTGCATGAATTTACAACCATCTTAAGTTCATCAGAAAAATATTCTAAAAATACCAGAGGGTTGAGCATGCAAAACGGAGCGAACCATTTTTCCAGCCCAGGCCGCACGTGCGGCCGGACCCTCCGCTCGTGCGGACAAGTACCGCACATGGGGGTCCCCCCCCCCACCGCTCGAGCAGCCAAAAATAGTATCCATTTCCAGTTTTTTCTTCTTTGTCCGCATGTGCGGCCATGACCTCCACACGTGCGGTGGTGACCCCTGTTTTGGGGCAGCTCGGTTCCAACCCAAATTTCAACATCACCAAATCATTTTACATGCAATCTAAGATGAAATTAATGCAATTCATTAACCTAACACCACCATAGCATGAATTGGAACTTGAGCATCACAAACTACACATGTTTAGAAGCTTCCTCAAGTCATCACCTTACCAAATTCCATCTTTTAATCTAAGTTTTTTACATCCATAAAACATAACACAATTCATAAATATAAATTCATGGGGTTGGCATAACAACCAAAACTTGAAGTATAAATTTCTTACAACACCTAAATTAGTTTCAACACAACTAATTGATGAGAAGCCCCTTTGTAATCGAACATGAATCACACCCACTTCTTTATTACAAACTATAAATGTATAAATATGAACCTAATAAACCCTTCCTCACAAATGGAAAGGGGAATTTTTACACATGATCAAGAGAGAGCTTGTCTAGAGTAGATTTAACATACCTTGAGTTCAAATTCTATAACCCTCACAAGGTTTCTTAACTTTCTTCTTGTGGAACTTCCTTCCAAGCCCTATTCTTCCCTAATTCCTCTCTCTCACGAATTTGTCTTGAAATGAGTCTAAGTCAATATGTAAAAAACATGAACACTTATATAAAATGTGAATAAGGACAAAATTTTAATCGTTTAATCATCCCAAAATTGAAATTTCGTAAACATGCTTAATATTACTTAAAAATTATGATGATCACATATATAAAATCAATTTCGGATAATTAAGCTGTTAAGGCCTCCAATTTCTGATTCAAATGTGTCAATAGTGACAGATAATGTTCTTGTGAAACAGATAGACATCCTAAAACATTGAGTTCGTTTACTTAATCTTAATTTCTCGTCAGATTTCACAGCAAGCATTTAAAAGCACAAAATAAGGACGGAACATATATCAGAAAACATGTGCGAGGGTCGGGTTATTACAGTTCGTCTCAAGAGTAAGTTTTGTGCTCGTTGAGCAGTAGTTGTTTGCCATAATGGTTTTTGAGAATTCTTACTGAGGTTGACTGATTCTCTTGAAAATTATCCCATTTTTCCAAAACTGGACCATTTCTTGGACCCAAAAAAGGAAAATTTTCAGTGCTCATAGCCTAACTTGAATGATTTCAAATCAGAAAATTGAACAAGTATGTTAATCTAACTCTCATTTTGGTCAAAATTATTTTAGTAGAAAGGCAAAAACAAGAAATGGTCAAAATGATGAACTAGGGGCACAGTTGAGTCAGGTGTTCTGTCTTTTTCCCTTTATCAATGCACTTGCCAGAAAGGGCACTCTACTTGCCGGAAAGGGCACCGTATTCGCCAGAAAAGGGCACCACTGAAGCTGACCGTAAAAGGGCAAAAAGCTCTCACACCCTTCAAGCAACGAGGTATCAAGCCAAGTATGAAGCACGAACTGGAATGGATCAAGATATTCCACTTCCTCATTTGGACAGATCTGATCACGTCCAAACTTCCCAGCAAAGCATCATCAACCGATGTCAGCTGCAAATTCGCTACACATCCCATCTTAGTGCAACCCCTCTGTGAGAGGAACTCACTGGCTGTGAGCGGAAGAAAGAGAATCTAGCAGCATGCTAAGGGCAAGAGCCCGCAATTTCTTGTTTATCCATCAACCACCCAAGGGAGGGATAGAAAATGAGAGATTGAAGAATAAAGAGATGTGCGCTGAGAGAAAAAGTGTGGAAAAGGACTTTTTCAGAAAAATAGAGCTTGAGGGCCGAGTGATGTGAGGATCACAAATGAGAAAGGGTGGGAAACAATACCCGGAGAAACAGGCTCCCTGTGCACGTCTGAGTGTCGTGTCTTTTGTTTTGTCTTGATTCTTGTTTTGAGTTGTTTCGAGTGTTTCTCGATGTGTTTAGGTTGTTTACCTCTTGTTTTTCTTTGTTGAGTCGTTATGCGTTGTGTATTGTTGTAGGCTTAATACCTGGTTGAGAACTCATTTCTTAATTTTAAAAAAATCATTTTGTGCTTAGAGTGCCGTGGCGTTCTCCACATTTGTGCAAAACAAGATTTTGTTCTTTCAAAAACCGCAGGGTTCAACCCAGGTCATATGAGAACAGTAAAACCAGGACCTATCTGAAGCTATATGGGTTCCAAACTGCGAAGCAAAAGAAAAGAAGGAAAATCAGAGCATCTTAGTGTGTTTCAACTTCAGTACATGCCGTGATTGTACTCTGGATGTACCTCTTCTGGCCTTTTCAGTGCTCCGAAGTATGAGTGTATCCCAACCCCAAGCTTAAGCCTGCTTCAAGTCAGAATGGCAATTAAAGCATCAGCAGATGTTATCTCTTGCCAATATAAACAGGGTGTACCCTTTTCAAGCGGAGTGTGTTACAAACCCCTCCGAGAGGTAAATCGGAGGTTGCGTTTGGATTTGGTCTCGTTAAGGCTTGTATTTCCTTGTCCGGCATTTTGTTTCAAACATGCTTTTGAAGTTGCACATTCGTCGCATTGTTATGCACACCATTTCTCGCATTATTACACACACCATTCGTTGCATTGTTATGCACATCTATCTAGCATTGTTATGCTCATTACTTGCATTGTTATGCACTGTTCATTTGCACTGTCATGCATTTCAAAAAAAGACGTGCGTTGTCATGCATTTGAGTTCATTTGCATTATCATGCATTTCAAAAAAAAACAACAACAAACGTGCATTGTCACGCATTTAAGGTCACTTGCATTGTCATGCATTTCAAGAGACGTGCATTGTCACGTATTTTGAATTCATCTGCATTGTCGTGCATCCCAATAGTATGCATTGTCATGCATTTCAATAAGTCATGCATTGTCATACACTTCACTTACACACATTGTCATGCATCTTTGTCGTACATTTCAATTACATGCTTTGTCATGCATTCTCGTTCATGCATTGTCATGCGTGTCTCATTTTGCATTGTCATGTATCTCCATATCGCGCATTGTCATGCATTTCAGTACATGCATTGTCATGCATTTCCTCTCATGCATTGTCATGCATTTCAATTCATGCATTGTCATGCGTGTCTCATTTCGCATTGTCATGCATTTCAATTACATGCATTGTCATGTATTTCTCTCATCGTGCATTGTTATGCACACCACATTTGCATTGTCATGCATTTCCTTATCATACATTGTCATGCATCTCCTTACTTTGCATTGTTATGCATTTCAGTACATGCATTATCATGCATTCCCTTATCACGCCTTGTCACGCATTCCCTTATCATGCATTGTCATACATTTTGGTACATGCATTGTCATACATTTCCCTACTTTGCATTGTCATGCATTTCAGTATATGCATTGTCATGCATTTTCCTACCTCACATTGTTATACACGTTTTATTTGCATTGTTCCTGCTATACACATTGTATGCGTTTTCGCATGTACTTTACTTACATGTGTATATCTAGCTTGCTTTACACATTGAATGCGTTTCCGCGTGTGCTTTACTTATATGTGTTTATGCATCCCGCCCAGGTGGTTATACATTGTATGCGTTTTCACGTGTACTTTACTTATATGTGTTCATACCTTGCTTGCTTTACACATTGCATGCGTTGTCACGCTATGCTTTACTTATACGTGTTCAAGTTCCTATACACATTGCATGCGTTGTCGCGTTATGCTTCACTTATATGTGTTCGAGGTCCTATACACATTCCATGCGTTGTCGCGCTATGCTTTACTTATATGTGTTCAATTTCCTATACACAATGCATGCGTTGTCGCGTTGTGCTTTACTTATATGTCTTCAAGTTCCTTACACATTGCATGCGTTGTCGCATTATGCTTTACTTATATATGTTCAAGTTCCTATACACATTGCATGCGTTGTCGCGTTATGCTTTACTTATATGTGTTCAAGTTCCTATACACATTGCATGCGTTGTCGTGTCGTGCTTTACTTATATGTGTTCAAGTTCCTATACACATTGCATGCGTTGTCGCGTCGTGCTTTACTTATATGTGTTCAAGTTCCTATACACATTACATGCATTGTCGCGTTATACTTTACTTATATGTGTTCGAGTTCCTATACACATTGCATGCGTTGTCGCGTCATGCTTTACTTATATGTGTTCAAGTTCCTATACACATTGCATGCGTTGTCGGTTTATGCTTTACTTATATGTGTTCAAGTTCCTATACACATTGCATG
Organism: Camellia sinensis; assembly: GCF_055761805.1. Lineage (NCBI taxonomy): Eukaryota > Viridiplantae > Streptophyta > Magnoliopsida > Ericales > Theaceae > Camellia > Camellia sinensis. The sequence continues at coordinate 37,295,096 of NC_138961.1, read as the reverse complement.
CATTGTCGCGTCGTGCTTTACTTATATATGTTCAAGTTCCTATACACATTGCATGTGTTGTCGCGCTATGCTTTACTTATATGTGTTCGAGTTCCTATACACATTGCATGCGTTGTCGCACTATGCTTTACTTATATGTGTTTGAGTTCCTATACACATTGCATGCGTTGTCGCGTTGTGCTTTACTTATATGTGTTCAAGTTCCTTACACATTGCATGCGTTGTCGCGTTATGCTTTACTTATATGTGTTCAAGTTCCTATACACATTGCATGCGTTGTCGCGTTATGCTTTACTTATATGTGTTCAAGTTCCTATACACATTCCATGCGTTGTCGCGTTATGCTTTACTTATGTGTGTTCAAGTTCCTATACACATTGCATACGTTGTCGCGTGTGCTTTACTTATATGTGTTCAAGTTCCTTTATTTTCACACATTGTAAATGTCGTCGCATGTGCTTTACTTACATACGTACATTTCATTCCTACCATGCACATTGCGTACGTTTCCACGTATGCTTTACTTACATGTGTCCATTTCATTCCTGCCATACACATTGCGTCCGTTTCCACGTATTCTTTACTTACATGTGTACATTTCAAGTTCCTCATCATACGCATTGCGTACGTTTCCACGTATGCTTTACTTACATGTGTACATTTCAAGTTCCTCATCATACACATTGCGTACATTTCCACGTATGCTTTACTTACATGTGTACATTTCAAGTTCCTCATCATACACATTGCGTACGTTTCCACGTATGCTTGACTTACATGTGTACATTTCAAGTTCCTCATTATACACATTGCATGTGTTGTCGTGTATTGGAAAAACTGTTATTGGAAAAACTTCTAGGTGCTGTTCTAAAACTAGCATTAGAAGACATACTTCTGGTAAGCAAAGGTTTCTGAAATTGAAGGTAAACATTACCTTCGTGGGTTTAAATAACATCATCGATGTTATGTTGGATAAGCGGTTTGGGAGGAACAGCATTAGGAATTTCCCATCTTGTGGGAAATGTTATATTCTTCCACGGGATTAACTTAGGTACAGCTACTTGACTACTGTAAAGATTTGTTTCAATCAATACTGTTTGTCCAGTTTCAGTTTTCTTTTTGACATAAGGATTTAAGGTTGTTAAAGCCTTTATGCAAATTTGGGAATGGACTGAAAAGGGGGGAGTTCCTGGTTTATGCTCATAACCATGAGTAAGAACTCTTAATTCTAACACATCGGATAAATTAGTGTCACACAAAGCAACACTCAGATTCAGATAGATATCAAAATATACTGGTCCATGAGACAAACTAGTCTCAATAGCGCCCATAATGGATGCTCGCCAGTTAAGACATCGGCCATCCCTAAGGGTGCACTGAATACTGGTATTTTGACCAAGAAGGGTCAAAGGTTTAAAAGCAATTTGTACTAATCCTATGTGAATGTACTTATACTGTTTTAAAAATGGAACAAAATCATTTATGTGAATTAACCTGATTATTTCATCATTATTCTGGATACAAGACGCATGTTCAAAGGTCTTGATGATAGTTTTACTCAGAAATTGGAAACGTCCTTTTCTGTAAATGGTGTGTGGATCTACGGATGGGATAGTCCATTTATCTAGGGCTTCCTTAACTTCTTGGTATGCTACTAATTCAGCTGCTTCGGCTAGGGAGGAAATTGTATTTCCTACAGTTGTTACTAAATCTGTTCCTGGTATTTCTACGGTATTTTCTTGTTGTTGTTCTGTCATGGTTATATAGTGATCATATATGCCTAATTTATTTAAGTTATACTTGTATTATATTAATCTTTAAACTTGGCTCTGATACCATATTTGGTGCTCACTAAAGGTCAAGGCTAGCACGTCTGTCAACGACTTATGGGCATCAAACGGTCAACCGCAATATCTGCTAAATGACCTAATCCCTACGCGACTTGGGTGACGTCCCACTAACCCTAAACCATTAATTAACCTTACACAAGCACAAACCCAAGAATAAACATTATTATAATACATGCATAAAGGAAATAAATTATAACATATATGATCTCATTACCTTACTGTTGAGGTGGTGGAGGCCTCCTGGCCGCCCACGCACAGATCTGTTCGTTGATCAGCACCTGTAATTCGGCGAGTCGCTGATCACACTTGGCTATACGGTTGGCTATGTACTGTTGAGTGTAGAAATCTACAGGTGTATTAATATAATACTGTTTTTGGTGTTGCCAAAATTCAAGATATGATAATAATTATTCTAAGGCATTAACATAGGGCATACATCAAAAGGAATTTTTATTGAAGAAGTAAGACTATTTTACACAGAGGGGGATTGGAAAAGATTACAAGCAAAACAAAGAAAAGAGAAAACTTAAAACTTCAGCGTGCCTCAACAAGGGTGAAGCCTTCCCTTTTATAGAACAAAAAGATAAGAATTATTATTACAAACTAACAGATGGAAAACTTCGAGAGGACCGACAGATTTCCATCTTATCTTCTTATCTTCAGCTTTGTCAGTGTGGGGAGCAGGATAATTATTCTCCTTTTTCCTGTAACACTTTTGACTGGCGCGAATCTATGCTTTTTCAAAAGTTGTTGTCTGTTATGCCGACGCCTACCCAGCAGGGCCCGTGCCTTTACTGTTTTTGTCCTTGGACATCTTATCCGCAATAATGGCAGTTAGAGAATCCCAAAAATCTCCAAGGTGGGGTTCATCATCGTCTGGATCCTGTGATTCTCCAGCGAGCACGTGTTCGGCTGGATCACTCTCGGGTTCTGATGGAGTTTGATTGGTTCCTGACCTCATAGAGACGTCATCGTCATGGCCAACAGATTGGAGAAACTGTTCCTTGAGATAGTCCATGCTTTTGACAATCAACTCACTATCGGACAGCTGTGGATATTTCTGTTTTAATTCCTTTTGTATTTGCAAAAAAGGATTAGTGACGGGAGAAGGAGCCGGAAGGGCAGGTTGCTTAACTGATTCCCAACAAGCTTGGGTATGCTGGTTAATTTTCTGGAGAAGATCCTTAAGATCCATCTTATCCCACCATTTGACAAAAAATATTCTTTTTAGTCTAGGGACTTTATTCTGATAATCGCAAGCGAAGTCCCACTTCCATATCCATGGGATGCTAAAACGGCTACTGAAGTGAACTACAGATTTACTGATGGATAAATCTCTATTTTTATGTAAAAATGAATATGCACGGGAATAAGCCACATGCCATTCATTGTATGCGGTTCGAACAGTTTCTGGTAAAATGTCTAAAGAAAGACCGAATTTATCCCACCAAACGAGGAACCAATTGGGAACATCGTTTTTAAGGACATCAGAGAGAACACGGATAAACCAAGAGTGGTTCTTGATTGGATTCTGGTAGTAAAAAACCTGGGTAAATGCATCAATGTAATCCCAGTAGGTATACTTCGTCTGTTTATTTCGGAGATCAAGATCCCGGGTGGTATGCAGATGAATGCCCCAAGTGGAGATGGGCATAATGTGACGGATAACAATTTTACTATACTGAATAAGGCTAGCAGATTTGTTGATATCATGCAGAGTATGCTTGATTTCAACAGCCCTAGTTTCTGTTAACATCTGTTCATAGATGTACCTGTACTGGTCAAAATGAGGGGGAGATTGCTGTGTAGTAAGATAACGGCGTTTGATCTCCCATGGATCGGACATCCATTGCTCATCTGCGGATTCGATCCAGAGGACTGTTTCCTCTGTAAGACTGTTTGGTGTATACGGATCTTCCGGCCTAAGGAGAACATCCTTAACCGAGGGAGTACTGGTTTGTCCTCTCAAATGAGGAAATTCTGATGGATCATAGCGAGGGTTATTACCCCCACCACGACCACACCCACGCTGGCCTTTACTGGTCATTTACGGATTTCTATAAATATTCACGGGTAAGAAAATCAGGCAAAGAGTTAGATTCTCCTTTAATATATTCAATATCAAAATCAAAATTGGATAAGTAACTCTGCCATGTTAAAAATATCTGTTTAGAAGCGAGGTTTTTAACATCCTGCTTAAATATCTGTTTTGCAGCAGAGCAATCAACTCTGATGAGAAAATGTTGGTTTAATAAATCATCCTGAAATTTAATAACACATTTTACAATGGCTAAACATTCCTGTTTAATAGTCGGATAATTTAAAGCAGCTTGATTCCAGTGTCCAGAATGAAAACGTAATAACTCTTCTTTCTGGGTTTTGGGATTAAACTGTTTTAAAATTCCACCAAAACCTTCATTGGAAGCATCAGTTTCAACAATTTTCTTCCAATTGGGGTTTGGTAACTGTAAACAGGGTAACTGTTGGACTTTAGCCTTTATACGTTGGACTGCTAAAGTATATTCTGGAGACCACGGTGGAGGATTCTTCCTTAACCTGGTATATAAAATGTTAGCATCGGCAGATAAATTATGATAATAATCTCGAACATAATTAAGACTGCCTAAAAATCTATGTAATTGAGTTTTGTCTTTAATTTCATCAGGAAATTTAGAAGCAAACTCCATGCTACGGTTAATATGTATAATACTACCATTGGAAATATTATGACCTAAATATCTGATAGTTGTTTGAAATAACTGCATTTTCGGGGCAGAAATAACTAAACCATTTCGGATAATAACATTCTTAAAAATATGAAGATGTTTAAGATGCTGGTCAATTGATGAGGAAAAGATTAAAACATCATCAATGTATGAAAGAGTAAATTCTGTATAAGGATTAAAAATATCATTCATGATATGTTGGAATTCAGATGGAGCATTTTTTAAACCAAATGGCATGACATTCCATTCGTAATGCCCAAAGGGTACTGTAAAAGCGGTTTTGTACCGATCCTGTTCAGCAATTTTAATTTTCCAATATCCGGATTTAAGATCAAATTTAGAGAAAATAATTGCATCCTGTAATCGATCCAAAAGATCTTTTTTGTTCGGGATTGGATACCTAATCCATTTTAATTTGTCATTTAACGGTTTATAATTGATTACAAGGCGGGGAATGCCTCTTTCAATCTCAGCATTTTTATTCACATAAAAAGCGGTACAACTCCACGGGGAGTGACTGGGTCGGATTAATTTTTTCTCAAGTAGATTTTGAATTTCTGTTTTACACATTTCCATATATTCCTTTTTCATTTGGCTAGGGCGAGCTCGGGTTGGAATATATTTTTCATCAAAATCTGGTTCATAGGGTAATGTAACAGTGTACTTTTTGCGGTTCCAAAAAGCATTGGGAACATTACCACAAACTTCTGTTTGAAATTCTGATTCAATTAATTTAATTTTCTGTTGAAAAGATGGTTGCTGTAACCTTTGTTCTGTTGTTAAAAAATGAACTTCTTTTTGTAGCAAATTTATTTGATTCTGTTTACAAGTAATTAGATCCCTAATCTGATCTAATTCTTTTGTATACGGTTGTGTAATAAATTCAAAAATGACTGATTTTCCTTGTAATTGGGAGTAAATTCCTGTTTGGTCTATTTTCTGGATAGGCATCAATAAACACAAAAATGGCGTGCCTAGGATGATATTTGTAGCAAGATTTTTGACTAATACAAAAGATGTTGGAAGACATAAATCTTGGTTACAAATATATGCTTCTGGAACTTTATATCTGATTTGGAGGGAATTTCCACTGGCACTGGTTAGACTTTGGGTCGTCTTTTGAAAATATCTGGTTAGAACTATACCTTCTTGGATACAGTTCATGTCTGCTCCGCTATCTACCAAAGCAATAGCATTTTTAATCATAAAATCAGGTTTTATTAAAAATGAAATTTTAATATACCATTTCTGAAAGGTTACTTGATTTACAAGTAATAAATATGGAGTAGAGGATTCAGGTTCTAGTGTTTGTTCAGTAGTTTCGCTAGCAGGTTGTTTTTTTGTTTGTTGTTTTAACTGATGACGAAGATTTTTAATATCTTTAGTATTTGCTTCACTTGCGGTTTGCAAATGTTTTACTTCTGTTTTTAAAATGTTAATTTCCATTTTTAAATCTTGAAGAGTTGTTGGTTGTTCTAAAATTGGTTTAGTTTGGATCCTGTTAATTACATTTTTAAGGCTGTAAGCATAGTCTGGTATAGGAGGGGTTTCCTGAATTGTCTGTTGGTGTTCGTAACACATTTTTAAATATTTTATTTTAATTTCTGGATCTTGGATTTGATCTGCAATAGCAAGCATATCCTTTTGGGTATCTGTTAGAACATTAATACTGCTGGGTTCACCTAAGTGTAAACCATTCATTTCAACAATTGATTTCCAATAATTAATTTCGGATAGGTGTTCCTGGTTAGTACTACAAGGGCAGGCTTCTTCTGGTTCATCTTCACTAGTAGAAGTGGAATATAACTGATTAATTTCTTCGTCAGAAGGAGTTTCTTCATCAGATGAATTTTCTTCAGCTTCAAGAGCTTGAATTATCTGTTCTTTAATACCTAAATCAAGATTTAATTCATTAACCTTAGATTTGGCTTTGGATTTACATCTATTAGCATAATGTCCTGTTTGGCCACATTTGTAGCATTTTATTTCTGATTTATTTTTACTTTTACTTTTAGGTTTACTGGTTGACTTCTTTGGATAAAACTTCTTGGTGGTTTGCGGATGGCTAGTCTTATGAGACTTTTTACGGAAAGGCTTAGAAGATTTCTTACGAGAAACCTGTCAGGATTTTCCTGGATATTTTATGGCTGGTTCATAAGCAAATTGGTCACAAAATTCACCTAATTCTTTTCATCCTGTTAAATTCTGTTGTTTCATTTGATAATGAAGTTTAAGGTCATTACATAAGGAAAGACCTTCATCGGTAATTATGGAACACAATTGTCCATAAGTATACTGTTCGTAAGGAATAGACATCCGGTCATGGCGGTCCCGAAGTTTTTTCCTAACTCGTTCGGCAAAAAGGGTAGGAAGGCCATCAACAAATTTGGCTTTCCAATGAGTACTGTTAGCATCAGGTCGTTGTCGCGTGTGCTTTACTTATATGTGTTCAAGTTCCTTTATTTTCACACATTGTAAATGTCGTCGCATGTGCTTTACTTACATGCGTACATTTCATTCCTGCCATGCACATTGTGTACGTTTCCATGTATGCTTTACTTACATGTGTCCATTTCATTCCTGCCATACACATTGTGTACGTTTCCACGTATTCTTTACTTACATGTGTACATTTCAAGTTCCTCATCATACGCATTGTGTACGTTTCCACGTATGCTTTACTTACATGTGTACATTTCAAGTTCCTCATCATACACATTGCGTACATTTCCATGTATGCTTTACTTACATGTGTACATTTCAAGTTCCTCATCATACACATTGCGTACGTTTCCACCTATGCTTAACTTACATGTGTACATTTCAAGTTCCTCATTATACACATTGCATGTGTTGTCGCGTATTGCTTTACTTATATGTGTTCAAGTTTCTTTTATACACATTGCATGCGTTGTCGCGTGTCGCTTTACTCACATGTGTTCAAGTGTCTATTACACACATTGTACACATTGTCGCGCGTACTTTACTTATATGTGTTTGTGCCTTCATAGCATTGTTATACCTGTTTCAAATCGCATTGTTATGCACACACCCGGGTTGCGTTGTTATGCACCCCTTCCACCTGCATTTTCATGCACCCTCTCACTCGCATTGTCACGCACTTTTCACTTGCATTGCTATGCATGTATCTAACGATATTGTACCTATTAAGTTCTCTTTCTTTTTCAGGCACGATATTGTATGTACGGTTCATTTAAGGCTGGCACGACCAGACGAACCGGACAGGAACGGTATTGTATGTACGGTTCATTTGAAGCTAACACGACCAGACGAACCGCACAAGTATTGTATTCTCCGCGTCAAACATAGCGAGAATTACGTAATTCTCTTACATCCTTTCTGCATTGTAATGTAGTTTCGTTTTTGGCTTGCTTAAAACTGTTGCATTTACTGTATGTATTTGCTTCGTTACAGCTTTCTTTGCATGATCATAAGTTTTGTTCGGCACCATGCATTGTTCTTGCATTTTGCCCCTGCCTTCGGGCACATATCTTTCTATCTTGCATGCTTGTCTAAATCTTCGGCCTTCTCAAAAATGGGTCATCTCTGGGCTTTGACATTCACTTCCGTCATTGTTATGACTTTCGAGTTCTGTCAAAGAGGGACAACTGTAGACACCCCATTTTTGACTGTCCTCAAGACTTGGACGCCATCGTCTGAACACTCGATCATCATCCGTGTTTGTGTTCGTTTTGAGTTCCTGAAGGTCTCGGCCGCGCTCCTTGTCTCAGGATCTCTTAACTTGCTTGTTCTGTGCTTGGTTATGGACCAAGAAATTGTTTGTTTTTTCTTTTAAGGGCAGAGAATGGCTTGTTGGTCATCCCCACACCTCACCGGCCTTGGCTTGAGGCTACCGGCCATGTTTTGTTGCTGCCGGCCATTGGTGAGGCCGGTCGACATTGTTTTTGGTTGGCTGGCCATTTGTTTGGTCAATCAGCCATATTTTCTGGTCGGGACTTCTTTTTTGCCTTTTTCTGGCATTTTGCATGCCAACTGTGCCAGTTGGAGCACACATACCTATCCTCCATGCACGTGTATGGAGGTTTTGCATCCTTTGCACCCTTTTGCACTAGCTTCTTGAGGAAGCTTGAACCCTTCGCCTTAGCTTCCCCAAGAAGCTTGGACCTTTTCCTTAGCTTCCCCAAGAAGCTTGAACCTTTGTTCTAGCTTCGTAAGGAAGCTTGACCCCTTTGTCTTGGCTTCTCTAAGAAGTTTAAGCCCTTTTTTATTCTATAAAAGAGGGCCTCCCTCCTCCTTTAGAGGGGTTGAACAAAAAATCAGAGATACATATCAGAGATATATATCACACATGCCACTCTCTCTCTATATCTCCCCTTCTCTCTAGATTGTGTGTGTATTAGTGTTCAAAAGTGTGTTTTTGTTCTTATTTTTGCACTAAAGCACCTACTGTTACACTATACCTTGGTTATTGAGGTGTTGAGAGGTTGTTCTTGGAGTTTTGAGTTGGTTTTGATCAGAAGGAGGGAGCTGGAGTTACTGTTCTTGAAGTGTTCTTCAAGGGTGAGCACTATTGCTTTATATTCCCCATTTTTGCACTAGCTTTTAGCCTATCTTGCATGCTATTTTAAGCTTAGTGTATAACTGTTAAAAGTTCTGTATTTTCGTGCTTAAGATGTTTGTTTAAGGTCATTTTGGTGTTGGGGGTCGTCCTCCCTCTCTTAGGCGCTGTTTGGCCTATTTTTGTGCCTTTTCTGTGAGCTTTGAGACCACCTTGTATTGGCCTTCTCACCACTGAAATCCAGAGGGATTTCAGTGGTAGGGGTGGTGTTTTGAGGTCCTAAGAAGGAGAGGGCCATCACCTCTCATTGTTGTCGTCAATACTTGTCATATTTGCCTTATATGTGAGCACCTTTGTTAAGTTCATGTTGGCCATGTCTTAACTGGTATTTGTGGTTATTTTTCTGTCATATGCCACTATTTTTGCCTATCTTGGTCATTCCATGCATGGTTTATACACTTGTAGTGTAAATTTTGCAAACTAGTCTTGTATGTCTCATGTTTGAGCATGTGTTTCTAGCCTGTTTTTGGGCCATCTCAGTAGATTTTTGGCATAGTTTTAACATGCCTTAGATCTGTTTTTGCTTGGTTTGGTTGGCCCTTGCATGCCTCATACACTTGTAGTGTAAATCACACACACTAGCTTTGTATGCTCCTTGAAGTAGCATCTCATTTTAGCCTATATTGTGTCCATTTCAGCATGTTCTTAGGCTTATTTTATCATGTCATATTGTAGACACCCCATTTTTTACCGTCCTCAAGATTTGGACGTCACCGTTTGAACATTCGGTGATCATCCTTGTTTGTGTTCGTCTTGAGTTCCTGGAGGCCTCGGCTACGCGCCTTGCCTCAGGATCTCTCGACTCGACTGTTTTGTGTTTGGTTTTGCACCAAACACTTGTCTTTCTGCTTTGGAGGGCAGGGAATGGCTTTTGGGCCATCCCCGCACCCCACCGGCCATGGCTTGAGGCCACCGGCTGTGTTCTGTTGCCATCGGCCAAATGTGATGGCCGGCCGGCCAATTTGACTGCCGGTCGGCCACTTTGATGGCCAGCCGGCCAAGTGTGGTTTTCAACAGATATTTCTGTAGACAACTGACAGCTGTTATTCTAGGCCATACCCCAGCCCATACCTGGACGTGGGTGTTCTGAGGAGCTGCAGATTGATACATATCTATATCAATCAAGCTCTCTCACATAGGAAAGAAGAAGGAGGAAGAGATATACAACTTGGAGCAAAAAAATCTCTCTCTCTCTACTTTTTCTGCCTCTCTCTCTAAGGTTTAGGGCTTGTTTGTGCTCAAAAGTGCATTTTCTTTGCACTTTTGCATACAAACACCTAGTTCTCTACTCCCTTTATTGAGCTGAGGTCCTTGGAGGTGATTTTTGGGGTGATTTGAAGCCTTTTTTTTGGTCCAAAAAGTTGCTGATTTGCTGTTGTGCTTCGAGGGTGAGCTTTTACCTCTTTTAAGCCTTGTTTTCATAGCTTGTTTTTCCATATTTGCAACTATTTTTGAGCTTAACATATAACATATAAAAGTTCTGTTTTTGAGTGTTCTAAATAGTTTGTTAAGGGTGTTTTAAGCTTTGGGGTTGTTTGACCCCTCTTAAGGCTTGTTTGGCCCTTGTTTTGTGCCATTTCGATTGAGCTCTGGGACCATTGTGTTTGGGCCTCCTCACCACTGAAATCTTGAGGGATTTCAGTGATGAGGATGGTGCCTTGAGGTCCTAAGAAGGTGAGGGCCACCCCCTCTCCTTGTTGTCCTTAAAAAGGGCCATTTTTGCCTCTTGAGGGAGCATCTTGTTTAAGTGTATGTTGGCCATGCTTTAATTGATTTTTGTGCTTATTATGTCATAATATAGCTCTGTTTTTAGTTGGTTTGGACACACCTTACATGCCTTGCATACATGTCTTGTAATGCCACATTTTTGCCTTAACATGCTTTAGGTGTAGACCCTTGTTCTAGCATGATTTAGGCTTAGCTTTGTGAGTGAAGCTTACATGCATATTTTGATGTGCTAAGGGACTATTTTAGGTCATTTGAGTCATTCATGTCTTGCTTTGTATAGCTACCATGCAATCCCTCTTGAATGCCTTAAGTTTTGGCCTCTCTAGCATGCATTACTTGCATTGTTTCAGTGGTTTGGAACCACTTACCATGTTATTTCAGTCCTTATAACATGCTTGTATGCTTGCCTTTGATGCCTCTTTGATGCCTTATGAGGTTGTGCCTTATGCTCCATGTTTGGTCATTGCGCATGCCCTTGAATTTAAGTTATTTAGATGCCATCTAAGTGGTCTTTAGGCTTTGTTTTAATATGTTAAAACTCTGTTTTGATCATTTAATTCATGCCATGTTTGGTTTTGCTAAGGGTAGTTCAATACCTCCTTAGCTTGCCTTAAGTACTTGGACCATTGTTGCATGCTTTGCTTGTTTCGATTACTTGGTTTGGCACCTCTTTTTCATGCAATTTCAGAGCTTATGACACATGCCATGTGCCCATGTTTGTCTTCCTTAAAGTGTGCTTAAAGTTTGCTTATTTGATGTTCAAGTGTTAGCCCATTTGCATGCATGTGTGTGTGTGTATTGGTTATCATTTCCATAGCATTAGCCACTGTTTTAGGCTTGTTTAAGGGCTGCCTAATTTAGTTTAAGTCCACCCTTTGGTATGTTGTTGCATGCTTAGCTTATGACATGTTGTTGCATGTTGAAATGATGTTGCATTTGGCACGTATTCTCCTCTTTGTTTTGGTTGCTTAACATGCCATATGTTTTGCATGCTTGTGTGTTGACATTGTGCCTTGTATGCTCATTTAACTTGCATGCTTGTTATATGCCTTGCATGCTTCCCATATGCTTATGTTGCATGCCTAGTTAACATACTTAGGTTGCATTGCATTTGCATGCATCTTTCACCTCTTGATCAAGCCATGATAGAGGTTGAAAGCCCCTTTGTTTGCTTATTTGCATTGCATTTCATTTAAAATCAAAGTGCATACTTAGTTTCTTGAGCCATTATGCATTGAAATGCGCGATTGATGGTCCAAGAATCGAGAACCGTGTCCCTTTGAGTCATAAACATGAAAGGGGATATGTTGGTGCATACATTTGCTTGAAATACATTGCCATGCCTTGCCTGCCCTCTGCTGCTGTCAAACAGGTTTCTGCAAGAAGTTTTGGTCGGCCGGCCATATATACTGCCGACCGACCAAATATATTTGGCCGAGAGCTCAATGGATGGTCGATGACCACTTCAAAATGGCCGGTGATGATCCCACTCAGTCAGTGATGCTCCCTAGTGTCCAGAGAGTGCACCTTGGGAGTTTCACAATTTTCAGAGAAGCAGAACAGTCAAAGCAGAGGCAAACTTATGCATGGCGTTGGATTTCCGAGCAAACTCGAGCACGTGCGCATTGGATCCTCTTCCCGAGGCCTTTACTGCTTTCTTAGCTTAGTTAATTTGCTTAATTAATTAGGTGGTCTGTAATAATTAATTAGTTTGTAGGTTAATTAATTTGTATTATTCTTTTGGTCCCTCCGAGCGAGGGTGAATTTGTAATAAATGTGGGTGCGTGTGTGCATGTCTTCCAACCCCCACTTCTTTCTCCCTTTTACTTACCTGCTTTGATGGTTAGTATTAGGACATGTTTACCTTAGCATACCTTATGCTATGCATGCATGCATCATTCATTAGTCTTGCATGCACCAGGCTTGGCGCATCATACTAACTGCATAAGTATTTCAAATCTAACTTGAATACGTGCTACTTGTGCATTTTCACATGTCATTTATAGACTAGTCGAGCCTACTCTAGTGACATTCCGTATGCGTTGCATTAGGCATTTAAACATGGACTTGGATCATGCATGATTGCTAACATGTTCTTGTTTTGGCACGGAGTACTAGGTGAGCTATTTATGCTTTAGCATCTCACATGAGTGTGAACGTTAACATGATAGCATGGTTACTATGAAGCTAGATGCTTATATCATATAAAATGCTTGAATGCCCGTGGATGAAGGTTGGATTGTTTGAGTTGGGATAACTCGTTGAAATCCGTATTTTAGCCTACTTGTGAGTAGCAAATTCCAAAGTGTTTTCCAAACAAACGGATATGCAATGTTTTGTTCCAATTTTGGCAATTTGGTCTATACTTGTTTGCTACGCGCATAACATAGTAATTCTAAGCTAATAAATGGAATAAGAACACATAACGTTTTCAAAACTGGATATCACGGTTAGTAGAGGCCGATCTTTGATCGGGCGAGAGGGGGTGCTCATAGCTGACCTTCCCCAATCGTACCCAAGTTCCCGAGCCGAGGCAACTTTGGTGATGATGGACACATGGCCTTTGGCACCGAGTTAGGGTTTCCTAAATTTCCCAAAATAAAATATTTAGGTGGCGACTCTATATCTGGCAAAGCAGTCCATGTTTGGCACTTCTTTTCAAAAATCTGTTTCTCAAAATGATTTGCCAGATTTGGACTCTTTGGTTCAGATTAAGAACCGTGACAATTTGAGAGTCCTGAACTGTAGTGACCCACAAAACGAACAGAACGTGGGGGGGGGGGACTCGTCCTCCCGGGGCGTTCAGGGACGTCTACACATACCTTTGTTTAGGTTTGGTTTGGTTAGCCCTTGCATGCTCCATACACTTGCCATGCAATCCCATGAAATAGTCTAACATGCATCATGTTGTGACATGTCTTTTTAGCATGCTTTTGGCTTGACTTCAAGAAGATTTTATCCATATTTTGGTATGCTTGAGGTCTGATTTTGGTTGTCTTGGTCACCCATGACTTGTTTTGCATAGCTTTGGTTCAATCTTGCTTGTAAGCTTTGTGTATTGAGTCATTTAGTATGCATTACTTGGCCTATTTCAATGATTTGGCATCATTTGTAGTGTAATTTCAGTCCATGTTTCATGGTCATGCACATGCATATGTCACTCTTTAAATGCGTTTGAGAGTTGTGCTTGTATGCCTCATTTATGGATCATTGCATGAGCTTCATCTTTGTGCATTCCGAGCCACCATCCCAACACATTTGGCCCCTGATTTTGGCATGCTTGAGAGCTACCCATGTTAGTGTAAGTCCAACTCACCATGTTGTTGCATGCTTGTTTCATTTTGCATGTTGTTGCATGCTATACATGTCCACATGTTTAGGTTGTATGCCTATTGCATATTGCATGTTAACATGCTCATGTTACATTAGATTTGTTGCACACTTGAGTTATTTGCATGCTTACTTGCTTGCCTAGGTTGCATTGCATTGTGTGTGCATCTCTTGCCTCTTGATCAATCATGATAGAGGTTCGGGCCCTTTATGTGTTGTGTGCATTTCATTCCATATTGAGTTGCACACTTGGCTTCTTTGTCCATCATGCATTGAAATGCGTGATTGATGGTCCGAGGGTCGAAAACCATACTCCTTTGAGTCTTAAACATGATAAGGAGGGTGGTTGTGCAAACATTGCTTTGAAAATGCATTGCCATGCTCTGTTTGCCTTCTGCTGCAGTAAAACAAGATTCTGCAGGAAGAGATGGCCGGTCGGCCATCTTCAGTGCCGGTCGGCTATAAATTGTTGGTCGAGAGCCTCACATATGGTCGATGACCAGTTTCCCATGGCCGGTGGCCTTGCCTTTTGGCCGGTGACCTTCCACAGCCATGATAGCATGCTTGCCATGAGGCTAACTGCTTATGTGATATACCTGCCTGAATGCCTGTGGGTGAAGGTTGGATTATTTAAATTGAAACAATTCATCGATTGCGAGTTTTAAAGCCCACTTGAGAGTGGCAAATCACCGTATTTTCTAAGCCCACTTGAGGGTGGCAAAATCCGCAGTTTAGCCTACTTACGAGTAGCAAACTGCTTTCAAAAATAAACATGAGATGTTTTATTCCAATTTAGACGATCCAGTCTATACTTGTATGTTGTGCACATCACGTAGCAATTCTAGACTAATAAACCGGAATAAGAGCACATATGTTTTCAAAAACAAGATATCATGTTTAGTAGTGGCCGATCTTTGATCAGGCGAGCGGGGGTGCTCATTGCATAACCTTTCCCAATCGTACCCAAGTTCCCGAGCCGAGGCAACTTTGGTGATGACGGACACGTGGCCTTAGGCACGAGTCAGGGTTTCATAAATTTCCCCAAAATAAAATATTTAGGTGGCGACTCTGTATCTGGCAAAGCCATCCATGTTTGGCACTTCTTTCTAAAAATCAATTTTTAAAAATGATTTGCCAGATTTGGACTCTTTGGTGATTTATCAATCTCGTATTGTACTTTGCGAGATCAGATTAAGAACCGTGACACAAATGAGTCCGAACTGTGGAGTAGCATGGGGCCCTCGGGGCGCGTCCATAATTTCTGGCGACTCTGCTGGGGAGTTAGAGAACTTGACTCGAACTCATGATATTTTGTTTTGATTACACTTATGTGTCTCTTTGCATTGCATTTGCATTAGTGCACCTAGGACACCGTGTTTGCCATCTGCTATTCCAAAACAGTTTGCCGCAGGCTCGCTTTGAGAAGCGTTCCATAAGGCTAACCGGTTACGGGCTCTGCCACGATGGGAACCCAAACCCAGGTTTTTATTGGGGGACCCTTTTTGACCATTCGACCTAATGCATATTCGGAATCCATAGTGACCATCCCAAACTAGGACAGGTTGCTTACCTGATTATAGGTTGTTTGAAACCACTGTGTGCATAGTGAAACCCTAGTTCCTGACGAAATTAGGTCAGGGAAACCCTGCCCCAACATAGGGGTGTTTTGGCTCTCACTTGCTTGCTATGTGCTTTTAGAGTGTGTCTCTACAGGAATGCATGTATCAGTTTGCAAATCTGGGTATCAAGCCTGCAGGCATCAGTATCAGTATTTGGGAATCAATTTTACCTGTGGATATCATATTCAGATTTGGGGCAGTGATTTGGAAACAACGATCAGTGTTTAAGAACAGTATATTCAGCTTACAATTGCCAACTGTGTGTTGTCAATGACCGATTGTGTGTTGTGTTTATTTTAAGCCGTTATGTTGTCCGTTTTTCTGGTTGTTTATTTCCTTATTTTGCTTTATTTATCTTTTTGCTAGGTAGTTTAGCACAATTGCTTCCAACCAAACAGATATTTCCCAAGCACTTTGGACTAGAGGTCACAGACTCCATCGATCTGAGGATCTGATAGACGGACAACCAATATTCTACTCTTTACCCCCAGTTGCTAGACGGAGATCAGTGAGGCATAGTGTATTGGTACCACGGTTTCCAGATCAGTGGTCCTTGAGCAGTTAGTTTGAGATTTCCGAGTCTACTGCAGAGGCAGATATACTGGCAGTTCAGTTAGATCCGGGCAATATAGCAGCAATGGAGGAAGTGATGCGTCAACTCCAAGAAAGTATGAAAACTATGCAGCAGGACGCTGTTCGTCAAGCAGAATTTGCCAAACAACAAGCTGAGGTCATGGCTCAACAGGCAGAGTTAATTGCTAGGCTACAACAGCAAACCGGAGCATCTGCTTCACACCAAGCTCCTCCCCCACCAAGAGTCCCAATACCCGGGGAGACGGTGAATGTCCAGAATGTCCAGGAGGATACAAACATCCCAACGGGGCCACCTCTGCCCCCGATTCTACCTCAAATATCCAAGGCACCCACGCCTATCAATATACCGGATTCCCCCTTTGAGTTCGAGATAGGTCCCCACGGCATTAAAAGTGAGCAAGCTTGAAAAGCTGTTCAAGAAATCTCAAGGTGTGAAGTCCATTCTGGACATTGAGGATGGGTATACCGACTCGGCTGTGACGCTGCCAGATCGGTTTAAAATGCCACACATCGACCGCTTTGAGGGGTCTGGGGATCCTATGGTGCATCTACGATTGTTTTCAGACATACTGAGGCCAATGGGCCTATCCAGATTGTAGAAGCTTTCCTTATTTGGCCAGACCTTGTCAGGTATAGCGGCCATCTAGTATGCAAAACTGGAAGATTTCGTCAAGAGAAACTGGGAGGAGATGGACGAGGCATTTATAGCTCAATACTCCTACAATACACAGATCGAGGTCACAACTCGTGATGTCGAGACCACCAGGCAAGAACCAAAGGAGAGCTTCTCCGATTTTGTGACCCGATGGAGGGCCAAGGCCTCGATGATGACCATCAGGCCTGTTGACAAAGATCAGATTCGAATGGTTGTGCGCAACCTCCAGTCCAAGCTTATGCAGAAGATGATCGTTCTCCCCCTCCCTACATTTGCAGATTTACATGAGATTGGGGTGCAGATCGAAGACACTATGAAGCAGGGCCTCATCGATAATGAGAGAGAATAGCCCAAGAGAACATTCAACCGCAGTGCGAATGCAGGCACGAGCAGTGCTGCAGCTGCTAGATCTTCAGATGTGAGCATGGTTACCACCACCAATACCCCAAGAGCCCTTGCAGCTACACCATTCACCGGTGCGTCCGGTAGTAGCTCGCAAACGGCCAAATATGCACCCAAAGGCCAAAGAACCTTCACTCCACTATATATGCCCCTGTCCAAAGCTCTGGGGGTTTTAATCAGAAAAGGGCACTTGAAGCCCCTAGAGCCGCGGCCATTGCCAGAAAAACTTCCCCCCTCCCATAACCTGGTGAAGTACTGTGCGTTTCACCAACAGCATGGTCATGACACCGACCAGTGCTATAGGTTACGTCACGAGATTCAGGATCTCGTCGACAACAGGGTGATCGTGCCTCCGGAGAAACCGAATGTCACAACCAACCCTCTCCCACCACATAACCAGGCTCCACCTCCCAAACACATCCATATGATCCAAACTGGGTTTGTGCCATACAACCCTAGTATATATATCACCTCTTCTCACCTACCCAAGCCGGAGGTGTTCATTCCTGACAGCACTGACTTGTGCGTGTTGGACATCTCCCAAACCCAACCTGGAATGGTGGTGGTAGCTGTCGAAGATGGAAGTGGGTCGACTGCGGAGGCAGATGGGAATGCAAATACAGAGCCTGAGAGATCTGCAAGCTTCATGTACAACCCGAGCGGTTACATTACATCAGCAGGCCAGGCTAGGCCGAATGTGGAATTTCCAGTAGGGGCAGAGATTTGTGTAGCCCGGAAAGATGGACTCAATCAGGGGCTAGACGACTTAGCAGATCTGGAGGAGGACATCGCGAACCTTCAATTCTTCAACGAACAAGACTTAGGGGACGTGGCAGTCAATTGGTTTGATGAGTCAACTGAGTCTACTGGATGGCTTGACGACCAACCAGATATTGTTGAAGAATCTCAGCTGGAAAAGGGCTCGTCAGGGGGAAGGACATCAATTGTGGCCGGAAGGACCGAGGATTGGAATGCATCGCCGGGGAGCGCCGGTGCCAAGAATTTCGCTCAGGACTTGGGCATTTTGAATGCAGGAAATATTGAACAGCAGGTGGCATTGACGCAGTTAGAACGAGAAGGGATCGAAGATTCTGAGAGAGCCAGGAAGGCCAAAGCTCCAGTGGGGACTGAACGTGTTGTGGGCACAAGAACAGAACGTGCTGAGAGTACAGGAACGCAAGGTGCTGTGGGCACAGGGACCATTGTAACAAAGCCGGATAGGTGTCTGTCGGCTGCCGATGGCATGTGTTGGGAAGACGATGACCTATGTCTTACCCATACTGATGAGGACTGGGGGAGCAATCAACCGGATGATACCTGGTATATTGGTGAAGTCGACCATATGACTAGGAGTGGGCGGTATTTCAAACCCCCGCACCTAGATCAACCAGAGGTGTCTGGGAAGGACAAGGAGTCAAAAAAGCAGAAAGAGAAGCTACTTGAAGAAGAGGCCGTGCTGAAGCAGTTGAAAAAGTTACAAGTAGACATCTCCATCTGGGGACTGCTTATGGCTTCACGTGTTCATAGACAAGCTGTCTTATCGGCAATGGACAAGGCCAAACTCTCAATAGACACCATGCTTGAATAGCTAGTGGGATTGGTTTTTCCGGGAGGGGCTTCCCCGATATTGACCTTTTCCGACAAGAAACTGCCGCCTGAGGGCGCGAATCACAACAAATTGCTCTACATCTCTATGGAAAGTAGAAGCAAATGGATATCGGTGGTTCTTGTCGACACAGGATCCGCTATTAACGTGTGCCTGTCAAGGACGGCATATGCAATCGGGTTGAAGCCCGCGGACTTTGTGCCAACAGCCCAGGTGATAAGGGCGTATGATAACACAAGCAGAGAGGTGATGGGGTCTGTGAAAATTCAAACCCAAGTTGGTCCAGGACAACACGAGATTGACTTTCATGTCTTGGACGTTCCCGCAACCTTTAATTTACTCTTAGGGCGGCTGTGGCTGCACCAGGTAAAGGCGGTTTCTTCCACCCTGCATCAGATGTTGAAATACCCCCACGGGAAGGGGGTGACTATAGTTTTGGGGAATTCGTCAATCCATCTGCCGTCGGAAGTGTCTACACCGGTTTCGGAAATCGAGCATGGCACGGAGGATGTATTCCTATCAGGATTCACCCTAACTGAGGCCCGGGTCATACAGAACATCCTAGTTGTTGATGAAGGGATATATGTCAGTGCTCAGTCGGTATACCTCATGAACAAACTCCATCACATCCTTGGGAAGCGGCCAAAAGGGCATTGCAATATCGGCCGAAGTGTCGCACAACCCACATATCTTTGGTTTGGGTTATCTGCCCACCAAAGAGGACTGGATAAGAAAAGGCAAGGAGATGGTTGGGAAACCCAGAGCAAAGCAGTCAAGGAAACCTTATGAGTTAATGTACTGACCCATCCAGGGTACCCTAAACGGACGCTTTGTCCGAGAGGGGGAGGATTTTCCATTCTGCGGCTTCCTAGAGCCATGGTTGAACGCAGAGAAGCGTCGCTTGCCAGGGTTTGAGATCTTCTTTGACCTGCAGTTATCAGGGGATGATGTTGCCAAGGAGCAGACAGACCCATCAGCTGAAGTTGAGCAGTGGGGGAAAGTAGATTCTGAGAACACCAAGATCAAAATGGGTGTAGCACTGGCTTGTCTACTTTCAGATCCTCCGATCGTACAGAAGTGCTTGGGGGATAACTTCTCAGTATCCATGATCGGGAATGAAACAGCTACGAGCCTATCTGCAAACATTTTGGATGCATCCATTGCATCATCCCTCATCTGGCAGTACGAGGAAGGCTTTTTATCGAGCAGCACCGGGTCAGGTGGTGAGCTAGAATCTGACTCTACCGAGTCTGTATGGTTGGAATCAGGTTCTAGCTCGTCTAAGTCTGAGTCTGAGTCTGGTATTCCTGGGGGTGACAACCCAGATGCCACAGTCCTGTCTAGGTCGTCTTTTTCTTTCTCTTTTGAATCTGTTGTAACAGAAGAATCAGATGGACTGGATGGAACGATTAATGAGAATGAAACGACTGTGGCCTTCGAGTATTTTTCTGTGCCTTTGATTTGTTGTATTAATCAGGACTTTCAAAATTTTGATGAAAACGATGAGGAAGAAATTCCTCCGGTTTTAAAACATTTGCTAGAGCAAGAGCAGGAGAGATTTGTGAAACCTTTGGTTGATGAAATCATCCAAATTAATGTTGGTACTGAGAAGGAACCACGGCTGGTCCAGATCAGGTCCACGTTGTCTTCGGAGGAACGCGAGTGCTTAGTCGCTTTATTAAAAGAATTCAAAGATGTTTTCGCGTAGTCCTACGAAGACATGTCTGGAATCGATCCTGAGATTGTACAGCACCGGATCCCTCTTGACCCAGAGGCCCGACCTGTCAAACAAAAGCTCAAGAGGATCCGCCCTGACTAGGCCATCAATATTAAAGAAGAGGTCACCAAGAAAATCGACGCAGGGTTCCTGCTGGTATCTGAGTACCCAACTTGGCTGGCTAACATAGTTCCGGTGCCGAAGAAAGATGGCAAGATTCGGGTATGTGTGGATTTTAGGGATCTGAACAAAGCCAGTCCGAATGACGACTTTCCACTGCCACATATCGATGAGTTAGTGGACCTCACTGCTGGGCATGCACTACTTTCGTTCATGGATGGATTTTCACTGAAGACCAAGAGAAGACTGTTTTTACCACCCCGTGGGGGACCTACTATTATAGAGTGATGCCGTTTGGGCTAAAGAATGCTGGAGCTATATATCAATGGGCTGCGACCACAATATTGCACGACATGATCCACAAGGAGGTTGAGGTGTACGTGGACGACGTGATTGTCAAGTCCAAAGAAAGATAGGGCCACTACACCGCCTTGCAAAAGTTTTTCCAAAGGATCAAAGAATTTCGGTTGCAGCTGAATCCTCAAAAGTGTGCGTTTGGTGTTACAGCAGGGAAAATGCTGGGGTTCTTGATTACACAAAGAAGTATCAAAGTCGACCCTTCCAAAATCAAGGTCATCTTAGAAATGCCACCACCAAGGACTAAAAAGGAGGTGCGAGGCTTTCTAGGTAAAGTGCAATTCATAAGATGGTTTATCGCTAAATTAACCTTGACTTGTGAACCACTCTTTGGTCTCTTGAAGAAAGGGACGAAGTTCCAATGGGACGGCCGATGCCAAACTATTTTTGAACAGATCAAGCTATACTTACAGAACCCACCCGTGTTATCACCGCTTGAGCCAGGGAAACCGTTGATTTTGTACCTTTCAGTAACTAAGACTACAATGGGTTGCATGCTTGCACAGGAGTCTGAGGACAGAGTGGAGAGAGCTATCTACTACCTGAGCAAGAAGATGCTGGATTACGAGACCCGTTACACTCCGCTGGAAAAGGCTTGTTTAGCCTTGGTATGGGCTACCAGGAAGCTGCGGCACTACCTGTTAGCTCACTCTATAATGTTGGTTTCAAGGTTAGATCCCATCAAATATCTCTTCGAGAAACCGGCACTTACGGGTAGGCTAGCTCGTTGGTTACTTCTGCTTTCTGAATTTGATCTAAAGTATGTGACGCGCAAGTCAGTAAAGGGGAGAGCGGTAGCGAAGTTCCTAGCTGATCACCCAGTGGAAGGGGATGAAGCAGTTGAGTACCTATTCCCAGACGAGGCCATTTTGTATGTCAAAGAAGCATTTTGGATGATGTACTTTGACGGAGCATCAAACCAATATGGGTATGGGGTAGGGGTGTTGCTGATAGCACCCGACAATTCTCGTATCCCTCTAGCATTTAAACTCAAATTCAAAGTCTCGAACAACGAAATAGAGTATGAAGCGTGCATTGCTGGTTTAGAAGTCACCCTAGAACTAGGGGCAAAACGGTTGGACGTCATCGGGGACTCGAACCTTGTCGTATCTCAAGCTAAAGGAGATTGGAAAGTCAAAGAAGAAAAGATGAGGATTTACCACCAGACCTTGGACTTGCTGATTCCTCGGTTTGAAAAAATGAACTTCGCTCATCTGTTAAGAGAAAACAACAGGTTCGCAGATTCATTAGCAACTCTATCTTCTATGATAGACATCCCTTTTGGAGTCCAGATGCGTCTGATCATCATTGACCAGAAGTTTGCACCGGCCTACGAGTCAATTGCTGCATACAAGAGGTTCAAGATAAAAACCCCTGGTATTAGGATGTCTGGAACTTCTTTCGATTAACATGGACAAGTTGAAGAAATATTTTCCCTGAGTGGCTCGCTACGCCGAAAACCCGAAAGGGCGACCTATGCAAAAGTTAGAGCATAGAAAATTTGAAATTATAAAAATTGAGCTCGCAAGGTTGACAACCTGCAAAGGGCGGCTTTGGCAAAAGTTAGAGCGTAAAGGAGAGTGTCAATACACGAGTGAACCCAAGCCAAACTACGTAAGGCTTGATTCCCATCTTTGGGATACGTAGGCAACTTCATCCTGAAGTCCAGCCATAAACACTTCCCCGATCAACTTTGTCCATATGATCATGTTTGGTCATCTTTGTCTATTCTGCGTTCAAGAGCTCGGTTGTAATCTCCGGTGCAGTGCTACTCGGACTAGGGACAACTTTCCAGTTGCTGAGATCCGAGGTTGTACATCTCAGTGAGAGATCTCAGGCGTGTCCAAGTTCTGATCCATATCGAAAATGGTTTTGAAAAGTTTTAATAAAAGTTGATTTTGCTCAAATTAATCTTTTTACGACTTAGACCATTTTTTGACCAAATGAAAAATTTTCAGTACCCACAACCTTCAATTTTATTGATTTTTGTGGGAGCCGAATAATTGGCGGTGCTGGGAAGAGCATACTCTGTAGAACAGACACTATTCGGCCCTATCCGGTGCGCTCAGGAGGCCGAATACAATAGATAGGCCGGATAAGCGTAAATCCATGGAGCCGAATATGAGAGAGGACAATGAGTAACGAGTAGGCCTTGGCCCCGAGGCCTAGGAAACGAGTATAAATACAGGAACTATAGATAAAGAAAGAGGAGAAAAAAGAAGGGCAAGAATCTCCTTGTTTAACTTAGAATACAAATAACCTAGAGCTTGAGACTGACTTGTCTGTCGGAGTGCTAATTCCGGCACCCATGCCGAAGTGTTTATTTCCTTTCAGGTGACTATCTGAGAACTCCTAGCGTCTCCCAGGATCCGAAAGGTATTTCCAAACCACTTCCACACAATTGGTGCCGTCTATGGGAATACTCGAATACATCCATGGAAAGCATAACCGAAGATCCTCCGGTAGCCACTGACGAGATTACACAGAGGGATGACCTTACTCCAACAAATATGCTCGGAAAGGAAACCATCGCTGCAAGACGCGCTTTGAACTTTGACTCACCAACGACTTCAGCGCAAGAGACAATGCAAGCAATTATGGAACAAACAAAGCAGAATGAACAGAGGCTGGAGAATATGATCGCTGAAAATGAACGTCTCCG
Source organism: Camellia sinensis (assembly GCF_055761805.1). Classification (NCBI taxonomy): domain Eukaryota; kingdom Viridiplantae; phylum Streptophyta; class Magnoliopsida; order Ericales; family Theaceae; genus Camellia; species Camellia sinensis. The sequence goes on along the minus strand of NC_138961.1, from coordinate 37,271,130 downwards.
TCAAGATTTGGCCCTAGAAGTAGCGAAATCCAGAGAAGCCGTGCGCTAAGATCCCGAACGACCTCCAAGGGCAGGTGAACAACGACCTCGAGCCTGACCAAGGGACACCGATAGTGACTCCAACTCATTATCCACGGAGCCCGACAAGAAGGGACAATCCGAAACCTCCAGCTCCTCCGAAAAAAGTCTACGAACAAGGAATAAGCGCAGGAGAAACAGTTCGGATGAAGAAGATCAGCACGATCCCTTTGTCCGACGGATTGCAAGGGCAATTCTGCCCAAGAAGTTCAAAGCTCCGGCATTTACCCTCTACGATGGAAAATCAGACCCTACCGATCACATCCGTCACTACAAGCAAGCCATGACATTACATGCAGACAATGAAGCCCTCATGTGCTGAATATTCCCCAGCAGCTTGGGACCTCTGGCAGTCAGGTGGTATTACAAACTGGAGCCGGCTTCGGTAAAAAGCTTCCATCAATTACAGAAGTCCTTCAGGGCCAGATTTATCACCAACGAGGTCCAGCCGAAACAAGCAGACTCTCTCTGGGCGATGCAAATTCAACCTGAAGAAACACTGAGAGCGTATTCGGTGCGCTATTGGGAATGCTTTAATCTTGTTGACGACGCTTGCAACGACTCCATGGCTATCACTGCCTTCAAAATGGGATTGCAACCAGACAGTGCCCTCTGCAGTTCCTTGACCAGAAGACCCCCCAAAACGGTCTGGGGTTGATGAAGAAAGTTGAAGAATACTGCAAGGTAGAGGAGGATGCCTTGCGGGTTAAAGCCAGATGCGTATCGAGTAAAATAGCCTCCTCTAAAATTGCTTAGCCAATAAGTTCCGTACCGCCTCAAAGCCCAGAACCACAGCAACAGGGTAAACGAGATAAAAGGTAGGATTCTCGTCGATCGAACGATCAGTGCTCTCACCGAACGAATGAACAACTGCAAGTCGACAGCAGGCGCATGTAGACACCCCATTTTTCACCGTCCTCAAGACTTGGACGTCACCGCTTGAACACTCGGTGATCATCCATGTTTGTGTTCGTCTTGAGTTCCCAGAGGCCTCGGCTACACGCCTTGCCTCAGGATCTCTCGACTCGACCGTTTTGTGTCTGGTTTAGCACCAAACACTTGTGTTTTTGCTTTGGAGGGCAGGGAATGGCTTTTGGGACATCCCCACACTCCACCGGCCATGGCTTGAGGCCACCGGCTGTGTTCTGTTGCCATCGGCCAAATGTGATGGCCGGCTGGCCAAGTGTGGTTTTCAATAGATATTTCTGTAGACAACTAGCAGCTGTCATTCTAGGCCATACCCCAGCCCATACCTGGACGTGGGTGTTCTGAGGAGCTGTAGATTGATACATATCTATATCAATCAAGCTCTCTCACATAGAACAAGAGGAGAAGGAGAAGAGGGAAAAAGAGATAGAACTTGGAGCAAAAAATCTCTCTCTCTCTCTCTCTACATTTTCTGCCTCTCTCTCTAAGGTTTAGGGCTTGTTTGTGCTCAAAAGTGCATTTTCTTTGCACTTTTGCATACAAACACCTAGTTCTCTACTCCCTATATTGAGCTGAGGTCCTTGAAAGTGATTTTTGGGGTCATTTGAAGCCTTTTCTTGGTCCAAAAGTTGCTGATTTGCTGCTGTGCTTCAAGGGTGAGCTTTTACCTCTTTTAAGCCTTGTTTTCGTAGCTTGTTTTTCCATATTTGCAACTGTTTTTGAGCTTAACTTATAACATAGAAAAGTCTTGTTTTTGAGTGCTCTAAATAGTTTGTTAAGGGTGTTTTAAGCTTTGGGGTTGTTTCACCCCTCTTAAGGCTTGTTTGGCCTTTGTTTTGTGCCATTTCGGTTGAGCTCTGGGACCATTGTGTTTGGGCCTCCTCACCACTAAAATCCTGAGGGATTTCAGTGATGAGGATGGTGCCTTGAGGTCCTAGGAAGGAGAGGGTCACCTCCTCTCCTTGTTGTCCTTGAAAAGGGCTATTTTTGCCTCTTGAGGGAGCATCTTGTTTAAGTGTATGTTGGCCATGCTTCAACTAATTTTTGTGCTTATTATGTCATAATATAGCATTGTTGTATGTTGGTTTTGGTACACCATGCTTGCTTAGCATACATGCCTTGTAATGCCTTGTTTTAGCCTTAACATGTCCTATGCTTTGAGCCCTTATTCAAGCATGTTTAGGCCTAGCTTTGTGAAGCTTTTATGTTTGTCTTGCCATGCTTAAGGTCTGTCCTTGGCTGTTTTGGTCGACCAAGACATGCATTGCATAGTCCCTTTGCATCTTGGATTGTTAGCCTCAAGTGTGTGAGTGTGTAGTGTGCGTTGCTTGCATCGTTTCAGTGGTTTGGAACCACTTACCATGCTATTTCAGTTCTCATAACATGCTTGCATGCATACCTTTGATGCCTCTTTGATGCCTTAAAAGCTTGTGTTGTATGCTCCATGTTTAGCCTCTTTTGCATGCTTTCATGTTTAAGCCACTTAGATGCCATCTGGGTGTTCCCTTTGCATGGTCTAGGCCTACCTTGAACTTGTTTTAAGCCCTCTTGGCCTTGTGAGGCTTGGTTGGCTTAGCCATGGTTTAAGTCTCCTTGACTAGCCTCAAGTACTTGGACCAATTGTACGCTATGTTTGTCTTGGTTAAGTTGGTTTGGCACCATCATTAGCATGGTTTTCAGAGCTTACATTGCATGCCCTTAGTCCATGTTTAGTCTCTTCCAAGCGTGCTTGAGAGTTGCCTTTTGATGTTTAAATGTTGGCCCATTAACATGTGCATGTGTGTGTGTGTGTTGGTCCTCATGTTTGAGCACTTCGGCCACTGATTTTGGCATGCTTGCGAGCCATCCTAAATTAGTTTAAGTCCATCCCCTTTGCTTGATTGTGTGCTCACCCTGTATGTTTGCTTGCATACTTGCATATTCGCATTGTATTGCCATGTTGTATGCTAGTTCACATGCTTAGGATTGCATTGCATGAGTATGCATGCTTGACCTCTTGAAGTGAGTATGATAGCGGTTGAGTTTAATTTGTTCGATTATATGCATTGCATTCCATATCAAGATGCACACTTGATTCTTTGGACCATCATGCATGGAAATGCGCGATTAGTGGTCCGAGAATCGAAGACCATGTCCCTTTGAGCCATAAATATGATAAGAGGTGTGATTGGTGCATACATTGCTTGAAATGCATTGCCATGCCATGTTTTGTCCTCTGCTGCTGTCAAACCAGTTTTTGCAGGAAGATTTGGCCGGCCGGCAGTGTTGAGTGCCGACCGGCAAAGAGTGTTTGGCCGAGAGCATAATGTTTAGCCGATGACCATTCTAAATGGCCGGTAATGATCCCACTCAGCCGGTGGTGTTCCAAAACACTCAGAGAAGCAACCTTGGGAGTTGTGCAATTTTCAGAGAAGCAGAACAGTCAAAGCAGAGGCAACTTGTGCATGGCAGTGACTTTCCGAGCAGAGCCGAGCGCGCATTGCATTGGGCCCTCTTCCCGAGGCCGTTTACTGCTTTCATTAGATTAGTTAATTTGTTAATTAACTAATTGGTCTGTAATATTTTATTAGCTTGTAGGTTAATTAACTTGTATTATTCTTTCAGTCCCTCCGAGCGAGGGCAAATCTGTAATAAGTGTGGGTGCGTGTGTGCATGTCTTCCAACCCCCACTTCTTTCTCCCTTTTACTTACCTGCTTTTGATGGTTAGTATTAGGACATGTTTACTTTAGCATACCTTATGCTATGCATGCGTGCATCATTCATCAGTATTGCATGCACCAGGCTCGGCGCATCATACTAACTGCATAAGTATTTCAAATCTAACTTGAATACATGCTACTTGTGCATTGTCACATGTCATTTATAGACTAGCTGAGCCTACTCTAGTGACATTCCGTATGCGTTGCATTAGGCATTTAAACATGGACTTGGATCATGCATGATTTCTAACATGTTCTTGTTTTGGCACGGAGTACTAGGTAAGCATTTATGCTTTAGCATACCGCATGCATGTGAGTGTTGCCATAATAGTATGATTACCATGAGGCTAGATGCTTATGTGATATAACTGCTTGAGTGCCTGTGGGTGGAGGTTGAATTAACTAAATTGGAATAATGCATTAAAACCGTGAGTTTTAAGCCCACTAGATAGTGGCAAAACCATCTTTTCTAAAGCCCACTTGGGAGTGGCAAAACCTGCATTTCAGCCTACTTGCGAGTAGCAAACCATTTTCAAAACAAGCATGAAATGTTTTGTTCCAATTTAAGTGATTTGGTCTATACTTGTTTGCTGTGCGCATAACATAGTAATTCTAGGCTAATAACCGGAATAAGAACACATAACGTTTTCAAAAACGGATATCACAGTTAGTAGAGGTCGATCTTAGGATCGGGCGAGAGGGGGTGCTCATAGCTGACCTTCCCCAATCGTACCCAAGCTCCCAAGCCGAGGTAACTTTGGTGATGACGGACACGTGGCCTTTGGCACCGAGTCAGGGTTTCCTAAATTTCCCAAAACAAAATATTGAGGTGGCGACTCTGTATCTGGCAAAGCAGTCCATGTTTGGCACTTCTTTTCAAAATTTGTTTTCTCAAAACGATTTGCCGGATTTGGACTCTTTGGTTCAGATTTAGAGCCGTGAAAAATTGAGAGTCCTGAACTGTAGTAGACCCGCAAAACGAACAAAACGGGGGGACTCGTCCTCCCAAGGCGTTCGGGGACGTCTACAGTTTCTGGCGACTCTGCTGGGGATTTAGAGAGCTTGACTCGAACTCGTGATATCCTGTTTTGATTTCATTTATGTGTCTCTTTGCATTGCATGTGCATTGGTGTGCCTAGGACACAGTGTTTGCCATCTGCCATTCCTGAACGGTTTGCCGGAGGCTTGACTTTGTCAAAGCATGCCATAAGGCTGACCGGTTGTGGGCTCTGACAGTATGGGAACACAAACCCCGGTTTTACCGGGGCACCCTTTTCAACCATTCGACCTAGTGCATATCAAAATCCATAGTAACCATTCCAAACTAGGACAGGTTGCTTACCCGATGTTAGGTTGTTTGAAAACTGCTGCGTACATAGTGAAACCCTAGCTCCTGACAAAAATAGGACAGGGAAACCCTACCCCTCCATAGGGGTGTTTTGGCTCTCTTTACTTGCTATGTGTTTTTAGAGTGTATCTATGCAGGGGAACACACATATCAGTTTGTAAGTTTGAGTATCAGACCTGAGGGCATCAGTGTCAGTTTATGAGAATCAGTTATATCTGTGGGTATCCGATTCAGTATTTTGGGGGCAGTGATTTTGGGCAAAAGTAATCAGTAGTAGAGTACAGTTATTCAGCTATACTAGCGTCCATTCTGATTAGTCCGAAATGCTGCGTGTTTTCTCTTTCAATTCAGAGAGTTGATACAGAATAGCTAGTGTTCCTCCTTGCTGAGACAAGACAGATATCTGATCCGTCAGTCACCGTTCAGTACAGCGAACTTATCATGACGCAGAATTCGGAGGAGATTGTGGTTATGACGGCCGCATCAGATCAAGGAATCACTCTGCAAAGTGAGACCAATGTCGATGTACCGCATCCACCCAGGTCGCCTGTCGCGCACCCGGTCTGGACCCCCCAGTTGTATCAGGCTCGTGAGCCCACCACATTTGAATTGATGGGAATGATAGGCGACCTCCAGAGATCCGTGGCCAATCTGGCCTATGGAATGTCAGCTTCGCCACTAGCTGCACCGTATGCCGGGAATTTCATATCACAGGAGCCCCCGCTACTGGGACGGAATGTGATCGAGCTCAGCCAACCAGAGGTTGCCTCCAGCTACAGCAACGACATGTCAGTAACAACTGGGCTTCGCTCTGATGTAGTAACCCAAACCCCCGATCAGGCTGAGGCCAGAGACAAGAACAAAATGAAGGCAGATGCCGATCCCATTGAACAACTGCTGTGGGCAGCCGAGGCTTTGAAAGCCAGGGGGATGAATAAGCAACAAGTATTTGTAGTCATGACTAAAGCTGTGGATGATGCTTTCCCCACTCCAACCGAAGGCGGTTCAAGCCGGGCGGAAAATCAGGATGGGCCCCGTCATGCCAAGACAGTCCCTATCATCCCTAACCCTGTACCAGGAAGAGATCAGAAAGCCAAGGCAGTGCCTGTCGACCCTTTCACTAGTGCGTCTAGCAAGAACCCTCAGACTTCGAAGTACCTGCCTCGAGGGCGCAGAGTCTTTCATGCCCTCTACATGCCTTTGTCTAGGGCATTTCAAATATTGGCTAAAAAGGGGCATCTTAAACCCCTCGAGCCTCGGCCCCTCTCGAAGAATCTCCCTCTCTCACATGATGCTACCTTGTACTGCGCGTACCACCAATAGTCTGGCCACAGCACCGATGGTTGTTTTTGCCTTCGTCATGAAGTGCAAGATTTGATCGACAATGAGATCATCCTCCCACCTACCTCAGCGAAGTCTGTCACCACTGAGCTGTTGGACTTCGAAGACACTACAAGTATCTGATCAGGGGTTGGACCACCTGCGGGCGACGCTCGGTTTATTTCAAGATGTGGCGTCTAGCACGTATTTTTGGAGCATCTGCGAATGCTAGTTTTGTAAATCCTGGCTTGCGTGTCGAGTTAGTCTTTTGTTTTGTTTTGAGTCTGTCTCATTGTCTTGAGTCAATCCTTTTGCTCATGGGTCTGTCTTGTTGTAGCGAGTCAGTCCCCTTTGTATAGAATATCGGGTGATTCCGGAGCTGTTGCCTCGAACACCGTTTTGTAATTATCCTTCTGCTTTTCTTTTGAGTCTGTCTCTATCGTGGAGCCAGTTGCAACCAGGGAATCTGAATGAAACAGCTGCGGCTATCATGTTTCCATGCTTACTACTATTTTGAGCCAGTTGTGCCAGAGGATTTGAATGGAACGGCAGTACATTCCACCGATTCTCTTGTGCCCTGAAAATCATTGCATTGACCTAAGTTTTTTCAAAACTTTTTGAACACTGCAGTGAAAACGAAGAGGAAGGAATTCCTCGGGTTTTGCAAACTTTGATCAAATTGAGAGAAAGAGAGGCGTGCTAAGCCCTTAATGATTGAAATCATGCTTGTCGGCGCGAGTACTGAGAAGGACCCTAGCTTGATCTAGACTGTTTCCACACTATCTTCAGCGCGAGCGATTCGTCGCTTCTTTAAAAACTTTCAAAAACAAAATGTTTTGCGTAGTTCTGCGAAGACCTATGTGGAATCACTCTTGAGATTGTGCAGCTTAGGATCGCTCTCAGCCTCAAGACTCGAGCCTTTGTTTTGAAGCCTTGAACCACAATTCGGAGTGTTCAACGATCGACCATCAAGAGAGGCCTGTGTGGCCAAATTGGAAGCAGCCCTCGAACAAGAGGCACCAAAGTCAGATCAAGAAGATCAGATCTCATCAGAAGAAGCTTGTGAAGCTAGAACAAAAGTACCCCTCCAACTAGGGGCAAAAATGTCCGATGTGCTCGAAGAGCCGAAGAGGGGTCCTTCAGCAAATCGATACAACAGCCATTCTCTGGACACGGATGGCTTCGAAACCCTAAAACCATTTGGCATGGACTTGTTACACTTTTACCCTTTGAGAGGCTCGCTGGGCCGAAAACCCGGAAGGGCGACCCAGGCAAAAATTAGAGCAAAAGAAAATACAAAAGAAATGAAAAAATGAAAAATAAAAAAAAGAGAAAAAAAAAAGAGAAAAGAATTGAAAAAGGAAAGAAGAACAAAGCTCGCAAGGTCGAAAACCCGCAACGGGGGCCTTGGCAAAAGTTAGAGCCTAAAAGGTGAAGGTTAAAATACCCGAGTGTACCTTAACCGGAACTACGTAAGGCTTGATTCCCATGTTTGGGATACGTAGGCAACTTCATCCTGAAGTCCAGCCCCCAATGCTTTCATAGCGCCTCAGTCCATGTAATGGTTTTGATTATTCTTGCCCTCCTCGAATCCGATAGTTCGGTTGTGACAACCGGATACGTAGGCAACTTCATCCCGAAGTCCAGCCACCAACACTTTCAAAGTGACTGTGTCCATATATTGGTTTTGACCATCTTCGTCTTCTCTGTATCCGAGGAAGTTTGGTCGGGATCATCACTAGTGAAGACTGTTTACAATATGTTGCGGCATCATCCAGACAAGGGGCAACTTTCCGTTGCCATGAGTCGCCGTTCAAACCAGGGGCAACTTTCCATTGCCGTGCAGCGTCTTTCAAACAAGGGGCAATTTTCCATTGCCTCTGATCCGAGGTTCTGCATCTCGAGGGTAAGTTCCGTGCTTGTTTAGCACCGGCCGTTTGCCAAAATAATTTTTGAAAATTTTTGCTGAGGTTGATTATTTTCTTGAAAACTATTTCATTTCTCCAAAACTTAGACCGTTTTGGACCCAAAAAAGGAAAATTTTCAGTGCTCATGGCCTGACTTGCATAATTTTCAAATCAAAAATCGAACAAGTGTGTTAATCTAACTCTCATATTGGCCAAAATTGTTTTAGTAGAAAACCAAAACAAAAATGGTCATAATGATGAACTAGGGACACAATTGAGTCAGGCGTTCTGTCTTTCCCCATTGCCAATATACTTGCCAAAAAGGGCACAACTCAAGCTGTCATTAAAGGGCTGAAAGCTCTCTCAACCTCCGAGCAACGAGGTATCGAACCAAGTGCGAAGCACGAAACTGAAGGGATCAAGGTACTCCGTTCCCTTACCTGGGGCATCGACCAAGCGCCACTGGAAGAAACAGCCGTAAGCTAACCATGTTGGGCATGAACCCACAACTTCCTATTCATCCATTAAACACCCCAGGGACGAATAAAAAAAAATGAGAGAATAAAGAATAGAGAGGTGTAAGTTGAGAGAAAGAGTGAGCCAAAAGGGTTTTGAGAGAAAAAAAACCGAGCTTGAGTGCCAGAGGGATGTGAGAATCATAAATAAGAAAGGGTGGGAAACAAAACCCAGAGAAACACGCTCCTCGTGATCTGAGGTCCCCCGTCTCCGTTAGCGCGTCTGTATGTCGTGTCTTTTTGTCTTGTTTACTTCAACCTTTGTTTTGAGTCTTTTCCGAGTGCGTCTCGTTGTGCTTAGGTTGTTTACTTTTTTTTGTCTCCGCTGTTGAGTCATTCTCGCTATGTCCAGTTGTAGGCTCACTACCCCAGTTTTTTTTAAATTCGAAAATTAATCGTTTTGTGCTCAGAATGCTGTGCCATTCTCCACATTTGTGCAAAAACATGATTTGGTTCTTTCATACAACTGTAGGGTCCACCCCCGATAAGTGTGAATAGGAAAACCTGAGCCTCTTTGAAGCTTCTGGGTTTCGGATCGCATCTGAGTGTGTTTCAACTTCAGTAGATTCAACCTTCATGGTCCGTCTTGTCAGATTTGGGCTGTTTGTTCAGGATCCGCTGTGCAAAATGAGCCAAGCGCTGTGTTATGAGCTGTATGCAGATTAATCCCCAGTAGAGTATGAGCCGAGTGTTCAGGATGTGCAGTGGTTGGTATGGGTTGTTTTGCTGTTAGCTAGTTCGTTATCTGATTATTACAATGCAAGTGTTCAATTTTCAGACAACAGATCAATTTCATTTACATTAAGGTGCAACATGATGCAATGCGATGCAATACATGAAATGTACAAATACAACACTTCTTCAGACAAAAGGTTTGTTTCATTTCATCATCTTTTTCAAGTACATGGTTTTGGAAATAAAAATCGACCTGCGGCAGTACAAGGTACTCTAGCTACCAGCAAAAGGTACAAAAGAGAAAGAAAAAGAAAAACAGCAAAAATCTGGATCAATGACAAAGGATCTCAGGCCTGTGAGTCTGTCCTAGTCCTCTTCCTGGACGAAGGTCCAGGAGCATCATCAGCGCTATTATCTGAGTCCGAGTCCGAGCCGTCTCCGATCTCCGACGACGACGATTCTTCCTCCGCCTCCGCCTCCGACTCCTCGTCATCGTCATCAGGGACTGGAGCCCGCGAGCTACTCTCGACGTGAGTGCGCCCTTCGTGGATATCACGATTGGCTCAAATAAGCCTCCGAATTCTGAGCCCCTTCTGCAAATCATATCCCCATTCGGCTCCTAAAGCTCGCACGCACAAGCTGATTCATTACGTCGGTCAGCCAAGTACCTAAGCTGAGCCGAATCAGATTATAATTGAACACAATTCCATTCGTCAACTTAGCGAATTGGGCACATCTTATGGACCCCTTGTTACATACGAAAATTATTACACAAACTACAAGTCCGCATGAACGAAACAAAATATGCCAATATGCGAAATGAGGTGCCTAATTGAATATATAAAAACGCCCAGAATAAGGCGCAAACGTTCGAAATGAAACATTTTATTTGATTAAAACAGTAGTTACATAAACGCAACCCGCATTTGAACATTACAATATCCATTTTCAACCTCAAAAGCGAAAAAAGGAAAAAAGACACGTTGGTAAAGCGGCAGCGCCAAATCAACGCCCGTCGCCCGGAAGTCTTCCACGGCTTGCAATGCCTTGAGCCAACTGTGCCCAAGCCCATGACTTGCACATTGCCAAACTTCCCCTGATACCATTGACAATGTCAAGGCAAAGATCCAGGACATGGAAGGATAAACTCAACGGTCGTTGTCTCTCCTTTCGGGGCGATCTGCTTCGACGACTTGAAGACTCATGCCATCTTTTGGACGCCCTACCTCCCATACAGGTGGGTTCTCTGCTGCGATCCATTGCAACACCAAGCTTAGCCGAAGTTCGAGCTTCTCTAACTAACACCCCAACTTATCTCACCCCACATAACAAGTGATGAGGAATCAAGCGTGTTTATTTGCGCGAGGCGCCCACTTCTTTTATTTTCAATACTGGTAGCGATCTCGAGGCCCCAATCCTGAGGCAATTTCATTAACGCTAAACTCCATGAGATGAATGTCGGTCGACATTCACCACTGCCTAGTTATCCAAACGGCTTTTTGAAGCACATGCACTGGCTGGGCAAGGACAGAATTATCAATCCAACCGGCCAAACATCCAGGCCCCGAGCCGGGACGAATTCGCCGCAGCCACTCCACTCACTGGTTTTCGGTTTCCTCAAGCTACAATGACCTAGTTATCTAGATGACGATCACAGATAAATGGCCTAGTTACAAATGGCCCAATTACAATGGCCTCATTCAAGACTAAACAGCTATCACGTATGGGCCGACCTTGCCTATAAATCGGCGTATCACTGGACATTTAACAGATACTCGGGCCGATCAATGCTTATACATTCATTCAAACATTTATGCAATAAAACGAAACACGTATATGCCGAATACAAACTACAATGAAATATTTATAAATAGAACGTTTTTATTCAATCAAAAAATAAATTTTTATAGTTTTGAACGTAATCTACGTTTCAACCTTACAATGAGTATCCTTATACGGCGTCACCCTCATCCTCACTCTTCTCGACTTCAAAAGCAGAAAACGAAAAATGTTTACTCTGGTAGAGTGGCGATGTCAAATCAATGCCCGACGCTAGAAGAACTTCCGCGGCCTGAGATGCCTTGATCCAACCATGCCTAAATCCACGATTTTCACATCGGCAAACCTCTTCGGCAAGCTTCTCCTTGGTCTTTTCGATTCCAACTTTTTGGCCTCCATGAAAACCTTTTTCATAGGCCCTCCCCTTCACAGACTCCATTGCGAACATACTCACCGTCTCACAATCGGCGAGCGGGGTACTGACGAGCCGCTGGGTAACCCTTTCTTCCACGATTGGGTTTCCCTACCCGACGAGTTGTGCCTGAGCCGCCCTGGCCTTCCTTAACTCACGATCAGATGCCTCCACGCGAGCTTCCAAACTTCAAATACGTTCTTCCCTCCTCTCCATTTCTCGGCGGGCAGCGCACAACCGCATGCCAATTTCATAGGCAGTGTAAAGCCCCTTCACCGCCCCGTGAATGCCTTCATGAAATACTTCGTAGTCCTGTCGACCTACCATTGACTGCTGAACCTCAGGAGGAAAAATTTGTCGAGCAAACTCGACCACTACATTTGGGTCTCGAACGATTGAGTCCATCTCTGTCATGGGTTTATTCCCCACAAATACCGCAAAGCTTAATGGGCACAGATTCACGTCAGATCCCCTTTCGACTCGAGGTTGCGGAGATCTGCCCTGCGACTGCTTGTCCCGCCTGGGCGACCTGCCTCGACGTCGAGGAGACTGATGCCTCTCTTGATCCCTAGAACTCCTACTTCCTATGCGCGAAGGTTCACCACCTCGATTCATATCTCTGCCCAGCTCAGCTAGCGTCCTTGCTTCCCCTCTAATGTTAAAAAAGAGTCTGTTCGACATTCACACGATGAATCTTCCTCCAAGAGCTGGAGTCAGTTGTTCACTAAGCTCATAAAAGTTATACCTTTGTTCCTTTATCCTTTACGGAGGCAGCACCCTCGAGGCAATCTCATTAATTATGAAAACCTCAATCGCCCGGCACCGACTGAGTCAACCCTCGTGGGGCAAGGGCGGAATCTATGCACCCATCCGGCGTATCATGTCCATGAGCCACCTACGGCAAGGGCAGATTTATTAATCTAATCGGCTTAAGGGCAGATTCATCAATATATTCGGCTTATGCGCCCCAGCCGGCCCATGAATCAATTCTTCAGAACTCTTAAGTTCGTCGAGGTAATTTTCATTAATAAATTGAGCGCAGATAGTAACCAATTTATACATGAAAACTACTCGGAACCAACAAAAGTCCTTAAAACAAAAACATACATCAAAAGTGAAAGCATTTCATAAAATTCAAATGCCTCCCAGATCAATCCTCGGGGTCAGACTCAAGTGGCTCAACGTCCACCTGCTCATATGGAATTGGCAAGCCCAATGTAACCCCAGCGGCATCAAGGGCCTTGGGCCACCCATGTTTGAATCCCCGATTCTCAAACTTGGGGACTTCATCTACATATTCCTCGAAGGCGGTGCCTTTTCCTGCTTCAAATGCTGTAGAAGCCTCAGATTCGGCTTTTTCCTTGGCCGCCTTCAACTCTGCTAACTCAGTCTCCACCTTGTTAAGCGCCTCCTTGGCTAGCCTAAGCGATTCTTCGCTCGCATTCGCCCTATCTTCGGCATCAGAACGTAACCGATCGGCAGACCGAGCCCTTTCTAATTCGACTTCGGCTCGCGCAGTCTCCATTGCGGCTCTCATAACCTCAAACTCGGCCCTGCTCTTTTGACCATCCACTTCTGACTGCAAACAGTCAATCGTCTCAAGGGCATCATGTAGGCGGCAGCCCAAGTCGGTGATCCTGCCGACCATTACAAAACGATTTGGGATCGTCAGATACCATAGGCAAGCAAAATCAAAACAAGTTAAGGTCACCTACCAAAAGGGCCGATTGCGCAGATAGGGCTACGGCCACCAAATCTGGCACGGCATGAAAGGATGCCTTATCAGTCGGTAGGGAGACTGAAGCCGCCAAGCTCAATGCTACTGCTAGGTCGGTAATGATGGATGCGTCAGAGAAAATTAGCGTGTCTCTCATCTTTGGCTGAACAATGAAAGGAACAACCACGTCTAAATTTTCTAAGCGAGGCCTTTTGTCAGCAGGACTATCTTCTGAACCGACCTCTCCCTCGGCGCTACGTTTCTTGCCCTGCTCTTCCGGAATCAACCGTTCTTCAATAACCGGTTGTTCAACCTCTTTCGCCGTTCCGCCCGCAACAATCTGAACCGGCTCTTCAATAACAGGTTTGAAAGACTCAATCAAGATGGGTTCAGAACGAGCGGCCTCGGCCTTTTTCCGGGAGACCATTCGCTCGGCATTTTTCTTTTGAGCCATCTACGTGAGGTTTTCCCCAGCCATACTTTCAAAAAAATCGCCGGGTAGGTCTCCCAAACTTGTAAAAATATCTCCAAAAGAAAACTCCGCCCGACCCGAAGCGGACGGTGAGGCAGGCTGATTAAGTCCGGCTACCTCAAACGCTGAGTTTAGGTCCTCGTCGATCTCTTCAGCCTCTGCAGCGAACTCTCTGGCTGGTTCGGTGACTACCTCTACCACCAGCGCCACATCTCGCCCCAAATCAGAAGCTTCGAGACCAACTTGCCTAAGGCTCTTGAAGCTGGGAAAGATAAGAGCCGCAAGGTGTTGATCGCCGGTTGGAATTGGAATGTTGTCCGCGGCCGAAAAAGTATAAGTAGGCTCATATCTAAGAAGTATGTGGGTCGCTCTCCCTTGCTTCTGTACATTTGGACGGCCGAAGTACCCTGTAGACACCCCATTTTTGACCGACCTTAAGACTCAGACGTCACCAGTTGAGCACTTGGTGATGTTGTATATTGTGCTCGTTCTGAGGTTTCAGAGTCTCGGCTGCGAGCCTTGCCTCCGGACTTCGGGGCTCTTTTTGTGCCTTGCCTCAGTTTGCGAACCGGGTCCTGCTTTCTCCGTTTTCTCTTCTCGAAGGGAGGGAGAGGTCTCGTAGACCATCTCTCAGTGGCCGTAGGCTACGTTTCGTGGTCGTAGGCCATTTTTCCCGTTTGGAGCCCGGTTTCCGATTTTCGGAGCCGTCGGCCGTGTGCCTCAGTTCGGGACCGCTTAGCTACCTCCGTTTACTCCGATTTTTGGCACACATTTTATTTCCTCCCTTTTGAGGGACACTGTAGCGTAGGAGACCACCTTCGTGGTCATACACCACTTCCAGTGCCTAACAGCCTGTTTTTGGGCCCCCGAACCGCACGTTTTGGCCCCCGAACCTTCGTTTTGCATCCGTTTTGGTCCATTTTTGGTAGAGACCCTATTTTCACTATTAGGAGGGTGGTAGGATGGTGGCCGGCCACCTCTTCCCCTGAAAAACTAGTTTTCTCATTTTCTCTCCAAAAACCGATTTTTCTGACCGGAAGTTGGTTTTTCCCACTTTTGAGCCACATTTTCTGGCTTTTCATACCACCATTGTGATCTACTCATCTGGGAGGCCACCAATATGGGTAGGATGGCCATAATTTCACCTTGACCCTTTTGAACCTTGCTTAAAAGCTAGCTTTTCTCTCTCCTGGGTCACTTTTTCTAGTTTTTCACTACATAGCTGTGTTGCACTCATCTGGGAGGCCACCTTTCTGGGTAGGCCGACCAGCAATTTTGCTTGAACCTTTTGACCCATGGTCGGCCGACCAGGGGGAGTGGCCGGCCGGCCACTTGAACTGGCCGGCCTGCTTATTGCTTTTGCTCTCTCTGAGTGTAATCCAGCTGTGCCAGCTGGAGACCATTTGGTGCATCCTCCATACACGTGTATGGAGGATCTTTGAAGCTTCCAAGAGAAGCTTTGGCCTCTCTTCTCTATAAGAGAGGCCCTCCTCTTCATATCTAAGGGTTAGACATTTTTGCTTAAGGCTTATAACCCCCCTCCTCCATTGTCACTATTCCAAGCTCCAAAACCCTAGTTTTCTTGGTCCATTTGCACTACAACCCTTAGCACCACACCTCCATCATCCATTCCAGCACCTTGGAAGTCATTTTCAGAGGTTGAAAGCTCACTAACTTGGTCCAAAAGCTGCTAGAGGTCGGCTCTTCAAGGGTAAGTGTCCATTTCCCTTAAACTTGTATTTTTTTGCTTCATTACTTAGCTTCATTTGCAAGTATTTCTGGGCTTTGTCATAAACTAGAAAGTGTCATATTTTGAGCTTCTCTTCAACTTTGTTTAAGGGAACTTTGCTGTTTGAGGTCATCTACTTCCCCTTACCCTCTATCTCTCTTTTAGGGCTATTTTTGCATCATATTTTAGCCCTACTTGTGAGCATTTTCGAGATTTACTATAAACTGGAAAAATCCTTTTTTTGACCTCCTATTTAAGTTTTATTGAGGTCACTTTTCTATTTGGAGTCATCTCCTTCCTTGCATGCTTCATTCCTTCATATTTAGGGCTATGCATTAGAGCATTCGCATTGGGCTTGTTTTGGCCTCTTAGACACTGAAATTCAGGGAATTTTTAGTGGCTTTGATGAGGTTTTGAGCTTTGAAATCATAGAGGGGTGACCCTCTCACCCCTCATTTTCTTTACTAGCATCATTGGCTTTCCAAAGGGGCTCTATTTTTCATGCATTGAAGTCACTTTTTGGGCCCAATTATGTGGGTTTTAAGGTTTGCCTTAGGTCTGTCCAGGGCCCTTTTGATCATATTTTATGTCTATAGTGCATGTGTAGAACAATTCCATTCAAGGCCTTTTGAGGGGGCCTTTCATCGTATGCTTCCTTGACTGATTTTAG
Source organism: Camellia sinensis (assembly GCF_055761805.1). Lineage (NCBI taxonomy): Eukaryota > Viridiplantae > Streptophyta > Magnoliopsida > Ericales > Theaceae > Camellia > Camellia sinensis. The sequence goes on along the minus strand of NC_138961.1, from coordinate 37,254,881 downwards.
GGCCAATTTTGTGAGTTTTAGGGTTGTCATAACTCATTTCTAGATTTGGTTTGGTCATACTAAGTGTCTATCTTATATGTGCTTAACAACCCCTTGAATGGCCTTCCAAAGAAGCCCCTCATTTTTCCATGCATTGGCTACATTTCAGTGATTATTTGGGCATATTTTGGCATGTTTTATTCATTGTTTTCAGCTGGTTTGATGAGTTCTCATTTGCTTCATGTACATGCCATGTAAATCATGCTTGCTAGCGAATATTGCATGCTATTTTAGTCCATCATGTTAGCATCTTTTGGCCATGCTCTAAACTAGAAATGTGCATGTTTTGGGACTGCCTTGGCTCTGTCTTTGTACTTCATGGCCAAATAATGCTTGCTTTGCATAGTTATAATTCAATAGATGTGCCTAGCTTTGAGTTTCGGGGCTTATTTCATGCATCGGGTGCCATATTTCCATGTTTCGGGACCATTTAGCACCATGTTTCAGTTCTGGAAATTATATGTTTGTATGCCATCTTTCATCCCTCGCCATGCTTTGGTAGAGTGGCATTTTATGCCTTAGGTTCGGTCCTCGGTATACATGGATGTGTGCACGCATTTCGGTTGTCTCTTTTCCATCTCCTGGCCACTGATGTGAGTGTGGCTGAGGTCCACTCATGTTGGTGTAAGTCCATTATGCATTGTGTATGCCTTTTCAATTCATAGCATTGCGTATGCTAGGTTGCGTGTTAGTGCATTGTGTATGCCATGTTACATCGAGCATTATGTATGCCATCTCATAGCATTGCATATGCTAGGTTGTATGTTAATTGCATTGTGTATGCCATTTCCTTTGCATTGTGTTTGGGATAGGAGTTAGCCCAAGCACGGGAAACGAGGGACGTTTCGTACCCCGAGTGACGGAACGTGTCTCAATTCCCTGTTGCCGACACTCTGGATTACCCATGATGGAGTTTAGGTCTTGTTATGTTTTCATGTGCATTCATTTCATATTGAGTCATGCAATTCGACTCATCGGCCATCATGCATCGATATGCGTGATTGGTGGCACGAGGATCGAGGACTACGCTCCCTGAAAAGTAGTCATGCATACATTTGTGAAAATACTTTGCTGTGCCCCTTTCTTGCTCTCTGTTGCAGCAAATCAGAACTCAATAGCTTTCTAAAGCCTTGCATAGCATTCTGGGATTAATTGCAAACAGAGGCGAATCGGGGCATCGCAATGGATTTCTGCGTCAAGCAACTCAAGCATGCATTCATTGTCATCCAAAACAGAGCCGGGACAGTCCATTTGCATGCCAATTTATAGCTTACTTAGCTAATTTGTTAGTTAGTTAGTGGATGTGTAATAATTAGCTGTAATTCGTTATTCATTTCGGACTGTATTATTTATTCGGACCCTCCGAGCGAGGGCACAATTGTAATAAGTGTGCGTGCGTGTGATGTATGTCTTCCAACCCCACATCTTTCTCCCTTTTATTTACTCGCTTATGATGGCTAGATTAGGGCATGTTACAATTAGCATACAGTATGATAGCATGTTTGCATTCATTCATCTGTCTTGCATGCACCGGGCTCGGCGCATCATACTAACTGCATTTGTATTTCAATTCCGAGTTGAATACTTGTTAGTCGGAGCATTCATATGCCATCTTTAGAATAACCGAGCCTATCTTAGTTGCATTTTGCATGTGTTGCATTAGGAATTTCTGTATAGTTATGATCATGCATGATTTCTAATCAGCTTCTGTTTTGGCTTGGAATACTCGGTAAGTTTTATGCTTTAGCATCCTTGCATGCGTGTGAGTGACTGCCATGATAGCATGCTTACCATGGGGCTATTTGCTTATGTGATATACCTACCTGAATGCCTGTGGGTGAAGGTTGGGTTATTTGGATTGGGACAATTTATCAATTGTGAGTTTTAAGCCCACTTGAGAGTGGCAAATCATCATGTTTTCTAAGCCCACCTGAGGGTGGCAAATCCACGTCTTAGCCTACTTGCGGGTAGCACCATCAAACCATTTTCAAAATAAACAAACATGAGATGTGTTGTTTCAATTCAGGCGATCCAGTCTATACTTATATGCTGTGCACATCACATAGTAAATCTAGGCTAATAACCGGAATAAGAATGCATAATGTTTTCAAAACCCGATATCATGGTTAGTAGAGGCCGATCTTTGATCGGGCGAGCGGGGGTGCTCACGAAGTGACCTTCCCCAATCGTACCCAAGTTCCCGAGCCGAGGCAACTTTGGTGATGATGGACACGTGGCCTTAGGCAACGAGTCAGGGTTTTCTAAATTTTCCAAAATAAAAAATTTAGGTGGCGACTCTGTATCTTGCAAAGCAATCTATGTTTGGCACTTCTTTCAAAAAAAATCTATTTTCAAAAACAATTTGCCGGATTTGGACTCTTTGATTATTCATCGGTCTTGCATTGCACTCTGCGAGATTAGATACAGGACCGTGACATTGAGTCCTGAACTGTAGTGAGCCCAATGAACAAAACGGGGGGGAATTTCCTCCCAGGACGTTCGGGGACGTCTACAACCCGAGTGCAATCGCAATTTGCGCAAGGATTACATCGTCAGTAGAAGTCAGAATCTTCTTCAACTTACTGCCTGCAAAGACAAAGGGTTAGACTTGGAGATAAGGCCAAGTAAAAGAAAAGTTCAATAAACGCAAGGAGATACACAGCCACCTGGTTCACCCTTCCGTCTGGGAATAGGGTCTAGGCGATCCTCGCCTTCGCCAAATTCCCAGTTCCCTCGGACATTGACCATTATGTCATCCACTCGCTTGCCGGAACTGGCAAGCATGGATACCAAATGATGGTCAGTATCCTTGGCCCTAAGAAAGTACCGCCTGAGCCGACCGGAAGATTTAGCTAAAGCATAGCAGTGCCGAATAGCCGGAATGCCAAGATCGATCCTGAGGCACCGGTTCAACTCTACAATCCCCATTATGATTCGAAAAAATTCACATTGGGCTGAGAAGGAATCAGACCCCAATGGCGGAGGACGGCCCTAAGGAATGGATGTAAGGAAAAACGGACTCCGCCCTCCGCAATGGATAGGAGAGGCAAGACGATTGTGTTGCGATCCTCTCTCTCCATATCCAGAGTATTGTTCGTCACTAGAGATAGATGAACATCATCAGGAATAGAAAAATGTCGTTAGAATCCCGAGATACGACCTTCGGAAAGGAGGTCTTTCAGGTGCTTAGCCATTTTAGCAAAGATCCGAGGATATACCAAAGCTAAAGTAAGCATGGAAAATAGGATCGCAAAGAACAAAAGAAAACTTACGAGAGGTGAAGAAGACGAGGATAGACGGACGAGAGTTGCAGAGAAAAGCGTCAGAAGAGCGATACCGGCTGGGATTCCAGGAGGCCCAAGTATTCGAGAAAAGCATGCACTCGAAAGGACTGAAGTTTCAAATCGTATTAAATGCAAAAGGTGCACGAATGAGGCGGGAAAGCATAATGATGACCAAAAAGATGTGCGCGCTCTGACACATTGGGATAGGCAGAGCCGCCTAACTTATGTCTTGGCTTTTCAGAATCAAAACCAAGCACGCCAGTTAACCACTGTCAATGGTGAGTTTGGGGGGCAATTGTGGGAGCCGAATAATTGGCAATGCCGGGAAGAGCGTACTCTGTAGAACAGACACTATTCGGCTCTATCCGGTGCGCTTAGGAGGCCGAATACAATAGATAGGCCAGATAAGCGTAAATCCATGGAGCCGAATATGAGGGAGGACAATGAGTAACGAGTAGGCCCTGGCCCCGAGGCCTAGGAAACAAGTATAAATGCAGGCACTACAAATAAAGAAAGAGGAGAAAAAAGAAGGGTAAGAATCTCCTTGTTTGACTTAGAATACAAATAACCTAGAGCTTGAGACTGACTTGTCCGTCGGAGTGCTAATTCCGGCACCCATGTCGGAGTGTTTATTTCCTTTCAGGTGACTATCTGAGGAGTCCTAGCGTCTCCCAGGATCTAAAGGGTATTTCCAAACCACTTCCACACAATTTCAATACAAAGTTCTTCTGCTCTTGCATACAAAATTGAAGTTGTTTTTCATTACATTCATAAAGAAAACTTGAAAGTTCTGATTAAAGCAAATAAATCCGAGGCATAGTCAGGTGTTCCTACGTCCCCTCCCAGAGTTGGTCGAAGCCTCTGATGCCAAAGTGGGCCCTATCTATGCCTCTTCATTGAGCCAATCTATACATTCATCAGAAAGGGTATAACTGAAAGTGAGAGCGGGGGCCAAAAGCTCTCTCGTCCTCCATGCCGCGGCATGCCGAGCTAGTTGTGCACCTTAGACCAGAAATGCAGCTGGGTACTCTATCCCCTCTGCTAGGCAAATCTGATCATGGCCGAACTGGCGTTAGAACCAGAAAGGAAAGTAGAACACGCAGTGTATCAGGCCAATCAACTGAATCCTGGTCTGCCGGGACATGCTGTAGCTCATTACAGGTAGATTAAGCCAAGGACAACGCCAAGCAATATGGTATGCGGACAAACTGCACATCCAGTTGAACCACCATCCCTTATCAAGGGCATCGACCAGACATCGTCGGAAGAAATAACCGCGAGCTGAACACGCTGGGCATGAGTCCACAACCTGTAACTTATCCATCAACCACACCTAGGGAGATGAACAATGAGAGATTAAAGAATAGAGAGATGTACGATGAGAGAAAAGTGAGAAAAGGGTGTTGAGAGAAAAATCGAGCCTGCGGGCAGAGTGATGTGAGTAATATACATGTGAGACAGGGTGGGAAACATTAACTGCAGTAGTAGTGGACTCCCTGCGAATCTGGTCGTCTCCCGAAGGTGAAAAGTGTCCAAACCCATCAATGTCTCGGCCAATGTCATGGCAACGCAGCTCTTGCCCTCTTTTAAGCCTTGGGTAACTTCGATCAAACAAGTGTTAAACCCTCCTGAGCCTGGGAAACGGGACAGCATGCACAAGCAAAGCGCATGTCGCCGAAAGCCCTGCCAATGATGGTCACCACGGTCACCGGCATCGAAAAACTAATGAATCAAACTCGGAATGTCCAGCATTCCGTTACAAATCAATGACCGAACGTCGTCCATAGTGAGCCCATACATTCGTCCTAAGGCTTGGGCATGGCCAAAGCGAAACTGGGGCAAGACTTCTTCGTCGCGCTCAGATTCCATCAAAGCTTGGAAGTCTTCGAAGGTAGGACACATCTCTTGCCCGCCGAAACTAAAGACGTGCGTTACCGGGTTCCAAAATCTTGCCGCGGCATGGAGAAATGGAAGGTGCAGTGGAGTGCGACTCAGCGTGAATAGTGCATTAATACCGAAGCCTCGGGAGTTCAACTTTTCCGAGCCGTCTAAGGTGGCAATCCAAGTTGTGAGATTTTGGATGAGAAATGCCTCCATTTTGATGTAAAACAGTGTTGAAATGAGGAAAACCATGAAGCTGAGGATTTTGTAGAGGATAAGGTGGTGAGTGGAAGACAGGTATCAACATTCTGGAGTTGCTTGCCATTTTTGGCCGATCGGCCAAAATTAGTGCCGACCAACCATCCTTTTTGGCCGATCGGCTAAAAGTTGTGGCCGATGGCCATTTCTCATGGCCGGTGGGCTTTCCCCTTGGCTGGTGGCCTTCCTTCTTGTTCCCTAAGCTGATCGTGTATAGAATATGCTGAGAACTTGTAACTGATCCCACTTCCAATACCTTTAGGTGATGATTTTGGAAAGTCGCACCTGTTACTGCAATTTGTTTATCGAGTTATTGTACATTTGCTTATCGAGTTGTATTTCACATTCTTTAAGTGAGTTGTATTTACACTTAGTTAGCTTATCGAGTTCTTTGTTTTTATTATCAAGTTGTTTTTGTCGTTACTCGATTCACTACCTGATTATTATGGTGCAAATGCCTAATTTTCAAAGGTTCAAATCCCATTTACATTGTTATGTAATGCGATGCGATGTGATGCGATGCATAAAATGTACAAATGTAACACTTTTTGAACAAAACAGTTGTTTCATTTCATCATAACTTTTGCAAAAGTACATAGTTTTGAGAAAGTAAAACATGCATGAGGCAGTACAATGTGCTCAAACTACCAGTAAAAAAGAAAAATAAAGCAAAACAAAAGAGGAGAAAAGCAACAAAGTGGCTGAACAAAGCAAAAAAAAGAAAAGCAGCAAATGTCTGGATCAGTATCAGTCATCTCAAGCACGGGAGTCCGTCCTGGTCCTCTTCCTGGACGAGGGTCCAGGATCACCGCTGCCAGCTCCATAGTCTGAATCTGAGCCGTCTCCGGCCTCACCCGAGGACGACGCCGCCTCCTCATCAGAATCATCGAGGGAAGTCTCTCGCGAACCGCTCTCAGCATAGGTGCGCCTATTTCTGCCTCAGCTGTGGATAGTCATTCCCCACCTAGCTCCCCCTCTTCTGCGAGCAGGAACAGATGGTCTAGCTGGAGCACCTCCTGCGGTTGGAATCTGAAATGGGGCCTGAAAAGGACAAAGGGCAAATGCATCAATTATGCTACGCAAAGTAGGGTATGAATGCCGAATACAGTGTATGAGTGCAGTATATGAATGCTGTGAACAGTATATCGATACAGAATGCAGTGTATGAGTACAGCGTATGAATGCCGTGAGCAACGCTGTAAGCAATATGTGGGTTACAGAGTATCAGTGACCATGAGTGTTGTGAATCAAGTGTCGTATTGATAGTGTGATGCATCGGTTTATGTATGAAGTTGATTGTGCAGAGTTTGAAGACTGCAGTTGAAAGAACTTACCGGGATATTGTAAATGGTTAGCAAGTCGATGCACCGATGCAGCATCCCTACCGCTGAGGCTATCAACTCCAGGGACTGGCGAGTGTACTCGACGGAAGCCTGTAAAAGAGTTGAAGTCATTAGTATTCTGCGGGATATCAAATGAAATGAAATGACTGTACAGAATGCAAAGTCTAGCAGTACATACCGGGGTCGAGCCATAGACTCCGACAAGCTCATAATCAGCCGGAGGAGGAGCGAAGGGAATCTGATAAGTCTCCCCACCCTGTCCTCGGCATGTGATCATCGTGGGCAGCTCTGGCCATCCAGCTCCCTGCCCTCTTCGAGACCCACTCTTGCCTCGGGCCTGAGGTGCCTGCGATGCTCCTGCTCTCGCCGCAGGCGCTGCTGGTCTCTCTCTCTCAACTTGGCCGGCACAGGTCAAAGGTCGCATAATATAGGTCAGGACGTACTCCACGTAGTCGCCCTCGTCTCTAAAGACCTCAGAGTCCCAGCCGATGGTGTAATCCATCATCTCCTCGAAAGTATACCTCTCGGTATGCCTCATATGGGTGGGAGGCGGCCTCGGGATTACCTGCTCCGGTAAGCCGAGGGTCTGCCGCAAGAAGCGCTCACCCAAGTACCAAGCGCGGCAGACTGGGCCCTCTAACAGAACTCTGAATCGGGCAGTCTCCCGAACACCAGCATACCGCTCCCGAACTGCGTCAGGCAATGGAGCCCAAGGCTGCCTGGTGATCTGCAAACAAAACACAGATTGTTATCTACTAATATTGAGAGTACAAAATAAAGCGAAGCTTAAATAAACTGAAATGTTTGGCATACCTCGGCTGCGGTGATAGTGTCAAAATAGCGGTGGAAGAATACAAGGGACTCCCATGGCCTTCGCTCACATCTCACATCGAAGTGGTGAGAAAATGGAACACCGAGGGGCATCTCCTCATCTGGCACTGGGGCAAGCCTAGGGAAGTAGGCATACACCCACAACTGTATGGTGTGACAGAACAGATATGAGTATGCTTATCAGATAAAGCAGTATACAGATAAAGCAGAGTGCAGTATGTGCAGTGTTTTGTGTAGTGTGTGCAGTGTACAACCAGTGCAAAGCAGATTGCGTGCGCGCAGTGTGCGTGATGTACAGACAATGAAAAGACAGAATTAAAAAGACAAAAAAGGGAACATGTACCTCCCAGGCTCACCAGTAGCCCCCAAGCAACTGCCTGCTGAGACGGGAGGATGAGCTCATATATCTATAAAGAGTGGCTAAGCTCACGCCACCCCAGTCGTAGCGGCAGATCCGTGTCACGTCCACTAATGCGCTCAGCAGGTAGAGGGCGACGGTGTTCGCCCGGTCGGCAAAGAGTGTGGTCCTCAGCAAGAACATAATAAAGCCACGGGCATACTGCTCCTCCTCCTCCTGAGTAGTAGGCGCCTGTAGACACCCCATTTTTGACAGCCCATAAGACTTGGGCGTTACTGATGGTTTACTTGGTGATAAAAGGTGTGCAGGGCAAAGATCCAGTTTCTTCGGCAAGGAGAGAGACAAGTCTCAAATTCACACCTCGTTTTGGACCAAAGCTATTTTGGATGGTTTTTAGACCTTAAAACCCTCTCTTTCAAAACTTTTTTTGAAATAAAGTTTCTGTGTTGTTCCGAGGCTCGCATTTTGTCAAACGTTGCGCTTTTCAGTAAATCGAGCAGGGACGAAGTGGAAATGAATGTAAGAGAGATGAAATCTCTAAAAAATCTTTCAAAACACCTTGCTTAGGGGTTTGAAGTTGAAGAAAAGAGAGGAAAGGAGAGGAGAAAACTAGTTTGGGAGAAGTTCAGCATGAATCCGGGTAGAAGCGAGTCGAGCAGCCCTCGCTGAATCACGCTTATCTGTCTGTACACTTGGAGTTTAGCTATGGGGCCACCACCATCAGAAATCTTACTTCCGGGGCTTCATTTTTCACTCAAGAATCTCTTAAAGCCAAGTCCGGGTGGGGGAGATATGATCAGCTGAAGTTGGGCATCATCCCGGTTGGATCGAATCTGCGCGGCTTCACCAAAATGGGCATAACTTTTTCCACAGGAGGAATTTTAATGCAAGGTTTGCGCCATTGGAAAGCTAACTTCCGGGGCTTCAATCTGGACATCCACCGGCACTTTTTGACCTCATCAGCCACCCATAGGCACTCTATTTAGCCGACCGGCCAGTATAAATTGCAGGTCGGCAATATATTATGCCGACCGGCCATTTATTTTGCTGATGACCTCCTTTCATGGCCGATATGACCCTTTTGCATCCCTCAAGCATGGTGCATTCCAGCTGTGCCAGCTGGAGTGTACAGACCCGTCCCCCCATGCACGGGTGTGGCTATTTTGCACCTTTGACCACCTTTGACCCCTCTTTTTGCACCCTTTGCTCAAGGCTTCTTGAGGAAGCTTTGACCCCTTGTCTTGGCTTCCTCAAGAAGCTTGGCCAGCTGCCTTAGCTTCCTCTATAAGCCTTGCCCCCTTTGCCCCCCTTGACCCTTTCTTTTTAGCTTGTCTTATAAGCTTCAAGCCCTTCCCTTTGCCTATATAAGAAAGCCTCCTTCTCCATTGTTTTGGTTCAGAAAAATTAGACCTAATACATACATATAACATATATATCACCCTCTCTCTCTATATCTCCCTCTCTCTCTACATTTGGGTGTGTTAGAGTGTTCAAAGACCCTTGTTCTTGGCCTATTTGCACTACACCCTATAGCACCACACCACCACTCCATTCCAACAGCTTGGAGGGCCTTCTTAGAGGCTAGGAGGTAGCTTTTCTTGGTCCAAGAGGTAGCAAAGGATTGGTCTTCAAGGGTGAGTTGATTTCTCCCTCTTTCTAGCTCATTTTTGCAAGTTTTCTTAGCCCCTTTTGCTTGCTGTTTTGAGCTCCGACCATAACTGGAAATATCATTTTTTTGAGCTCATTTTTCTGTTTTATTAAGGGTCTTACCCTGTTTGGGACCCCCATCTTGCACTTGCTTCATTACCCCTTTGTATGCCATAATCTTGCATAGTATTTTTGGCCTATGTGTGATCTGTTTTGGAGCATGATGTAAACTGTAAATAGGCTTATTTTGAGCCCTTCTTCAACATTGAAGGACTCATCACTGTTTGGGACCTCCATGTGCCACTTGTCATTATACCCCTCTTTGGTCCCCATTTTTGCATGATTTATTAGCCTATTGTGTCTCTATTTTTGGACTTTGGTCCAAACTGAAAATGGACCTATTTTGACCCCCTCTTCATGTTTCATTAAGGGTCCATGGCTTTTTGAGACACCCTTTGTATACTTTATGTTGTAGCTCTTTTTTTGGCCATAATCTTGCATAGTATTTTGAGCATACTTGTATACTGTTTTGGGCTTGGCCATCAACTGTAAAAGGTCATATTTTGGGCCCCTCTTCAACATTGTTGAAGGGCCCTAATCTTTTTGGGGTTAGCAGCTGTGAGTTGCTTCTTTATCTCACATTTAGGGCCATTTTTGCATGCTAGTTTTGCCCTATGTGTGTTTGCTGTTTGGCCTTGTTTAAAACTGAAAAATGCTTGTTTTGGGGCTTCCTAGAATCTATCTTCACATGTCATAATCGAATAATGCATGTTTTATATAGCTATAGCCCAATGCATGGGCCTAGTTTTGCATTTCGGTTTCATTTCATGCATCGAGTGCTATTTTGCCGTGATTCGGGGCTGTTTTATACCACATTTCAGTGCTGAAATTACATGCTTGTATGCCATATTTCATGCCTCGCCATGCCTTGTTAGAGTTTCATACTATGCCTTAGGTTTGGTCCTCGATTTGCGTGCATGCGTACACGCGTTTCGAGAGTCTCATTTTCATCTAATGGCCACTGATTTTGGCATGCTTGCGAGCTATCCATGTTAGTTTAAGTCCATCATCGCATGTTGTTGCATGCCATGTTTGCTTACATGTTTAGGTTGCGCGCCCAGTATACATTGCTCATTTGCATGTTCATGTAGCCTCCATGCCTAGGTTGCATTTCATTGAGCATGCATCCCTTGCCTCTTGATCAATTATGATAGGGGTTAGGGCCCTTTGATGTGTTTTGTGCTTGCATTTCATTTGATATCAAAGTTGCAAAACTTGGCCTCTTAGGCCATCATGCATAATTGATGGCCCGAGGGTCGAGGATCATGCTCCCTTGAGTCCCTTGCATGATAGGGAGTGTGCCCATGCATACATGTGCTTGAAACTCTATGTCATGCACTGTCTGTCCTTGTTGCTGTCAAAACCAGCTTGTGCAGGAAGTTTCTGCCGACCGGCACTGAAGAATGCCGACCGGCAAAGGATATGAGGCCAATGGACTTGAAAGCAGCCGATGGAAATTTCCCATGGCCGGTGGTCATTTCACTTAGCCGGTGGTGTTATGCAGTTCTCATTGAAGATACCCTGAGACTTTGGCAATTTTCAGAGGAGCAAGGCAGCATTAACAGAGGCAGCAGTGGCATGGTATGGGTTTCCGGGCAAAATGGACCGAGCATGCATCATTTGCGCATTCCGAGGCACGGCTGCGGCCACCTTCTGTCTGCATTTATTTTGTTAATTAATTAAGGGTCTGTAATAATTAATTAGCTAGGATAGTTGATTTGTTATTCGAACTGTATTATTCTTTCGGTCCCTCCGAGCGAGGGCAAATCTGTAATAAGTGTGTGTGAGTGGTGTGTATGTCTTCCAATCCCCACTTCTTTCTTCCCTTTTATTTACCTGCTTATGATGGTAGATTAGGGCATGTTTAGATTAGCATACCTTATGCAATGCATGCGTGCATTCATTCATTTGTCCTGCATGCACCGGGCTCAGTACATCATGCTAACTGCATTTGTATTTCAATTCCAAATTGAATACGTGCATCAATTGGTTGCATTTCACATGTCATTGTAGATTAGCCGATCCTACTCTAATTGCATCTTGCATGTGTTGCATTAGTCAACTTGACATGAACTAGGATCATGCATGTTTGCTAACTAGTTTATTGTTTTGGCACGGAGTACGATGTAAGTATTTATGCTTTAGCATCTCGCATGCGTGTGAATGTTAACATGATAGTATGCTTACCATGTGGCTGGATGCTTATGTGTTATAAATTGTTTGAATGCCTGTGGGTGAAGGTTGGATTGTTTGAGTTGGAAAAACTCGCTGAAATCCGTGTTTTAGCCTACTTGCGAGTAGCAAATTCCAAAGCGCTTTTCAAAACAAACGGATATGCAATGCTTGTTTCTAAAGTAGGCAATCTAGTCTATACTTGTTTGCTGTGCGCATAACATAGTAATTCTAGGCTAATAACCGGAATAAGAACACATAACGTTTTCAAAAATGGATATCATGGTTAGTAGAGGCCGATCTTCGGATCGGGCGAGAGGGGGTGCTCATAGCTGACCTTCCCCAATCGTACCCTAGCTCCCGAGCCGAGACAACTCCGGTGATGACGGACATGTGGCCTTCGACACCGAGTCAGGGTTTCCTAAATTCCCCATTTTAAAATATTTAGGTGACGACTCTGTATCTGGCAAAGCAGTCCATGTTTGGCACTCCTTTCCAAAAATCTGTTTCTCAAAACGATTTGCCAGATTTGGACTCTTTGGTTCAAGATTAAGAACCGTGACACAAATCGAGTCCGAGCTATAATGACCCCACAAATGAACAGAACGGGACTCACCCTCCCGGGGCGTTCGGGGACGTCTACAGCGCTTGGATCCAAAAGTGATCCTCGAACCACGAGTACCTCATGAATCCTGCCCGGGCAAGAGGAGGCAGAGTGCCGAGCAAATATAGCTGAGCAGCGTCCCACTCGTCCATATCTGTATCAAAAGGGATCGGATCACCCCCTACTCCAATGCTTGTAAGCATGGAAAAGTCAAAGGGAGTCATCGTCATCTCCCTGGTGGCCGAAAGGTGGAAGGAGTCGGTGGTGTCCCACCACCTCTCCACCAAAGCAGCAAGAAAGGGCCTACTCGCAGTGAGGCGCGAGAGTCCTATGCAGAAGGTCCCAAAGCTGGTCCGGTCGACAATACGACGGACCGCATCGGGCAGCTCCATATACCAACCTCCGGCGGCGGTGTTTCCATACCCCCGGAAGGCATGGGAATCTCCCTGTGTTCAAAACAAACAGTTGCGAAGCAATGTTAGAAATACAGTGTTGAATACGCTTAAAATTGATGAGAATGCAGTATGTGTACATGAGTTCAGATTTAAACAGATATTGGGTATGGGTGTGCTCACAATGAACTACAGCATGTGATGTATCAGTGTGTCTGAATTAAGCAGTTAAAGAATAGAATCGTCTACTGTAGTTATGTGTTCTATATTGCAGAAAATAGAACAGAGAAGGGTGTACCTCAGAAGCGCCGTAGGACAGATGTGACTCTGGCTCACGCAGTAGAAGCTGCAGTGGCTCGCCTCGCACATAGCTCCTGAAATGACGAAGGCTGTCAGGAGGAAGCACGTGTATCGCCGGCCTGTAGGTCGCCGGATCGAACGGTCGAATGTGGAGAGGTAGGAGCTCGACCTCGGGGTCTACGTCCATCTCCGGAGGAGTCCCACCCTATGGAATGTCGTCCGCCATCTCAGAAAGAGTGCGAAAATGGCCGAAAATGTATAAAATGGGCAAGAATGCGAAAAGTCAATTGAAAAGTCAACCCCGAGAGGGTGAAAAATTGGAGAAAAGGTGAGAGTGTGGGAAAAGGCACGAAGACCAAGGAAAATTGGGGAAAACAAACCCCAAGTGGTGGAAACCAAGGAAAAGTCACCGAAACCGAGTTTTGTTCGGTTCAAAGTGTGCGAAATGGGGAGGGTTTCGCAAATCAAACGACGAAAAAGGCCCGAAAACCAAGGAAAAACGAGGATCAAAGGTTGGGAAATCACCTAGAGAGAGAGATAAGGGATTTTCGAACTAAGAGGAAGTGAAAATATAGGGTTTAAGGCCCTATATTTAAAGACCAAAGGCAAAATATCAAAACTGCCCTCACACAGCCATTTTTGGCCGGTCGGCCAAATTGTTGGCCGATCGACTAAATATTTGGCCGATTGTCTTATTTGATGGCCGATGGATGGCCGGTGGCCTCCTCTTGTGGTCGGTGAACCTTTCACACCCTTGTTTGGGTCGATTATGATGTTTGGGACCTTCATTTCTCAAGACAGTGCAAGAAAATGCATTTTTTGAAGCTTAATCGGCCTCCGTTTTTTACCTCGGACCATGCCTTCTGTGTGTGATGCTCGAATACGCGCAAGGTGTATCCTTTTTCGTATCCTTTTGTATCTTGCAAGTTCCGCAAATCGCTTTAAATGTGTTGCATTACAATGTATTGTCGTGTTTATAATAAGCGCATAATGGTTATACTTTGTTTCATTCTTGCATTTAACATGCTTCATCTTACCTTATAGTTTCAAGTTCCTCTTATGTTACACATTGTACATGTTGTCGTGTGTGCTTTACTTACATGTGTACATTTCATTCCTTGCTATACACATTGTATGCGTTGTCGCGTATGCTTTACTTACATGTGTTTATGCACCTTCCCGCATTGTTACACACATTGCTCGCGTTGTCGCGTGTGCTTTACTTACATGTGTTTATGCTTATTTCCACATTGTTACACATTGTACACGTTGTCGCATGTACTTTACTTATATGTGTACATTTCATTCCTTGCTACACACATTGATCGCGTTGTCACGTGTGCTTTACTTACATGTGTTTATGTCTTTCTTGCTTTACACATTGTATGCGTTGTCGCGCATGCTTTACTTACGTGTGTTCATGCTTTTTACACACATTGTATACGTCGCCGCGTATGCTTTACTTACATGTGTTTATCCCTTTCTTGCTTCACATATTGCTATACGTTGCCGCGTATGCTTTACTTGCATGTGTTTATGTTTCAAAACTTGCATTGTTATGCATCCTACCCGGCTTGCGTTGTCGCACATGCCACCTCCTTGCATTGTTATGCACCATCATCGGCTTGCGTTGTCACGCATGCCACCTCCTTGCATTGTTATGAATCCTACTCGGCTTGCGTTGTCACGCATGCCCTCCTCGCATCCACTCTGCATTGTTATGCGTCACACTTAGGTTACATTGTCTTGCACCCCCCTCACTTGCGTTGTCACGCACTTTTCACTTGCATTACTATGCATGGTTCTAACAATATTGTACCTGTTAAGTTTTCTTTCTTTTTCAGGCACGATATTGTATGTACGGTTCATTTGAAGCTGGCGAGACCAGACGAACCGCACGGTATTGTATTCTTCACGTGAGACGTAGCGAGAATTGTATAATTCTCTTACATCCTTTTTTCATGTAATGTAGTTAGACTTGTATATGCCTGCTTAAAACTGTTGCATGTTACGCTTCGTTACAGCTTTATTTGCATGATCATAAGTTATGCTAGGCTTTGTGCATTGTTCCTGCATCTTACCCCTGTCTTCAGGCACATATCTTTATCTGTATTCTATATGCTTTGTCTAAGTCTTTGGCCTTGTCAAAAATGGGTCGTCTATGGGCTTTGACATTCACTCCCGTCATTGTTATGACTTTCGAGTTCTGTCAAAGAGCAGCAACTGTAGACACCGCATTTTTGACCGACCTTAAGACTTGGACGTCATCGTTTGAACACTCGATGATCATCCATGCTTGTGTTCGTTTTGAGTTCTCAGAAGTCTCGGTTGCGTGCTTTGATTCAAGATCTCTCAACTAGTTTGTTTTGTGCTTGGTTGTGGACCAAACACTTGTGTTTTTGCTTCTGAGGGAAGAGGGTGACCTGTTAGCTATCCCCTCAACCCACCGACCATGGCCTGAAGCCACCGACCTTGTTTTCTTGCCACCGGCCAAATATATTGGTCGATCGGCACTTTAGTTGTCAACCGGCCATTGTTTTGGTCTATCGGCCACTTTTTCTGGCCGAGGCATTTTCTTTTCCTTTTTCAGGCATTGTGCATGCCAGTTGTGCCAGCTGTCCTTACACTTAGCTTCCTTTGGAAGCTGGAATTGGATTTTCTATAAGAGGAGGGCCTCTCCTCCCTTTCCAAAGGTTGAACAATCTAAGAGAGAACATACATCACTCTCTCTCTCTATATTTGTGTGTAATAGTGTTCTAAAGGGTGTTTTTGTTCATATTTTGCACTAAGACATCTAGTGTTACACTATCCTTTAGTTACTGAGGTGCTAAGGGTTTGATTTCAGAGTTTTTGAGTTGTATTTTTATCAGAAAGAGGTGTTGGAGTTGGTGTTCTTGAAGTGTTCTTCAAGGGTGAGAAACTACTCTTTTTGCTCCCCATTTTTGCTTAAGCTTTTAGCAATACTTGCATGCTATTTTAAGTTTAGTGTCCTACATAAAAAAGTTCTATATTTTCATGCTTGAGTTGTTTCATTAAGGTCACTTTTGTGTTGGGGGTTGTCTACCCCCCCTTAGGCCTTGTTTGGCCTCATTTTGTGCCTCTTCCTTTTGGCTTTGGAACCCTTTTTGTTTTGACCTTCTCACCATTGAAATCTAGTGGATTTTCAGTGGTGGAGAAGTGGTTTTGAGGTCTTGAATAGGGGAGGGACACCCCCTTCCCTTTGTGTCTCACTTGCTAGCATAAATGGCTCATAACATTAGCATGTTTGCTTAGCATGTCTTGGTTCTATTTCAACACTTTTTAGTGGCTTTTAGGACCTGCCTTAACTCTATCCCATGTTGGCTTGTTGGCATCTTGCATGCTTCACATACTTGTAGAGTAATCTTGCATGTTTGCATGACATGCATCTTGCATTTAAACCATCATGCTTGCATGTTTTGACTTAACTTCGAGAAGTTTTTAGCCTTGTTTTATCATGCTTGAGCTCTGTTTAGTGTTGTCTTGGTCATGTTTGCCATGCTTTGTATAGCCACCATGCATTCTAGCTTATTAGCTTTGGGTGTGTGAGTCGTTAGCATGCTTTACTTGGGCCATTTCAGTGATTTGGAATCACTTGTCATGATGTTTCAGTCCATGTTTCATGCTTGTATGCTTGCATTTGCCATCCTTTCAACGCTTTGAAGAGTTATTGTCTTATGCTCCATGTTTGGACCATTGTATGTGCCTCCATGATTAGGTCTTTGGGAGGCCTTCTCATTTGGTTTTGGGGCTTATTTTGACGTATTATAACTCTGATTTTATTGGCCTAATTCATGCCATGATTGGTTGTAGTAGGTGTAGTGCATTTGCCCTTTTGGGCCTTGTGTGCGTCTTGTTTTGTGCTCGCCTTTATAGCATGTTTTGGCCTCATCCCATGCGTGTTCTAGTCTTGTTTTGGTCTGCCCTAGGACTGTCTTGGGTCACTTTGGCCCTTGGGGGCTTTGTTGACATGGCCATGGTACGAGCTCCTTGACTAGCTTTGAGTATTGAACCCATTGGCATGTTATGCTTCACTTGTGTATATGATTTGCCATCATTCTTCACATGATTTCAGAGTTCATTGCATTGTCATGTTCTCATGTTTGTCCCATTTTGCTCATGTTTGAGGGTTGTGCATTGTTGCATAGCGTTTAGATCAATATGTGTACATGTTTGTTTCGCATGTTGGTCCCTTTTGGTTTAAGTCCATTTGAGCATGTTTGCTTTCATGATATTTGCATGCTTGTATCGCATCATGTTTGCATGTTTGGTATATCGCATGATATTTAGCTAATTGCATTACATAGCATTGTAGTATACTTGGTGTGCCCATGTTGTATTAGCTTAAATTGCATGCTTAGGTTGCAATGCATTTGGCATGCTTGCTACCTTAGTCTTGTGTACATACTTGAGTCCTATTGCATTTGGCATGCTTAGGTTGCATAACATTGCTTTTCCACATTGCATTGTATTTGGCATACATACATCGCATTGTGTTCGGTTTGGAGTGTGAAACCAAACACGAGGAATGAGGAACGTTCGTACTTGAAGTGACGAAACGTACCTCAATCCTCGGTCGCCGACGCTCTTGATCAAACATGATAGAGTTCTAGGCATTCATGTGTTTTGTTGCATTCACTCCACATTGATTTGCACACTTGGCACCTTTGGCCATCATGCATTGAAATGCGTGATTGGTGGTCCGAGGGTCAAGAGCCATACTCCTCTAAGTTCATAGTATGATAGAGAGGGTGGTCGTGTGCACATTGTCTTGTAAACACCTTGCCATGCACTGTCTGTCCTCTGCTGCAGCAAAAACAGTATTCTGCAGGAATGGATGGCCGACCGACCATCTTCAGTGCCGACCGGCTAAATTAACCTGGCCGAAAGCTCCACTTTTGGTCGATGATCATTTTCCTAGGGCCAGTGACTTCATCTCTTGGCTGGTGACCTCCCACAGTGCTCAATGAGTAGTTCAGGAGCTTCCCAAGGATTTTCACAATTTTCAGAGATACAAAGCAGTGCAAACAGAGGCAACATGTGGCATGGCAACGGGTTTTCGAGCGAGGCGACCGAGCATGCATCATTCAACCATCCTAAGGCGGAGCTGCGGTGGCCTCTTTAGTTTCATACTTAGATTGTTTTGTAGTTAATTTGTTAATTAATTAAGAGTTTGTAATAATTAATTAGCTAGGATAGTTGATTTATTATTCGGTTTGTATTATTCTTTCGAACCCTCCGTCGAGAGGGCGAATATGTAATAAGTGTGCATGTGTGTGTGAATGTCTTCCAACCCCACGTCTTTCTCCCTTTTACTTATCTGCTTTTGATGGTTAGTTTTAGGTCATGTTCAATTAACATACCTTATGTTAGCATGTTTGCATACATTCATTCGTATTGCACGCATCGGGCTCGGTGCATCATACTAACTGCATCGTATTTTAATTCCGAGTTGAATACATGTTATCTGTAGCATCTCATATGCCATCTTAGAATAGCCGAGCCTATCTTAGTTGCATTTTGCATGTGTTACATTAGCCATCTTAACATGAACTAGGATCATGCATTGATTACTAACTAGCTTCTGTTTTAGCTTGGAGTACTCGGTGAGTGTTTATGCTTTAGCATCCTTACATGTGTGTGAGTGACTACCATGATAGCATGCTTGCCATGAGGCTAACTGCTTATGTGATATACCTGCCTGAATACCTCTGGGTGAAGGTTGGATTATTTAAATTGGAACAATTCATCGATTGCGAGTTTTAAAGCCCACTTGAGAGTGGCAAATCACCGTGTTTTCCAAGCCCACTTGAGGGTGGCAAAATCCGCATTTTAGCCTACTTACGAGTAGCAAACCGCTTTCAAAAACAAACATGAGATGTTTTGTTCCAACTTAGACGATCCAGTCTATACTTGTATGTTGTGCGCATCACGTAGCAATTCTAGGCTAATAAACCGGAATAAGAGCACATATGTTTTCAAAACAAGATACCATGTTAGTAGTGGCCGATCTTTGATCGGCTGAGCGGGGGTGCTCATTGCATGACCTTCCCCAATCGTACCCAAGTTCCAGAGCCGAGGCAACTTTGGTGATGACGAACACGTGGCCTTAGGCACGAGTCAGGGTTTCCTAAATTCCCCCAAAATAAAATATTTAGGTGGCGACTCTGTATCTGGCAAAGCAGTCCATGTTTGGCACTTCTTTCTAAAAATCAGTTTTTCAAAACGATTTGCCGGATTTGGACTCTTTGGTGATTTATCAATCTCGTATTACACTTTGCGAGATTAGATTAAGAACTGTGACACAAATGAGTCCAAAATGTGGAGTAGCATGGGGGCCTCGGGGCGCGTCCACAGGTTCCGTGGTTGTGTGTTGTTGTCTATATCTCATTTTCGTCCTTTAATCCTTTGTATTTGATCTTTAGGACGTGTCGGGTTAGTTTGGAGCAGGTTGGTTATGAGTTAGTACAAGTGGTTGTTGCACAGGATTTTGCTTCTTTGCTCAATCGAGGCTTTTGTCGCTCGAGCGAGCCTTGGGTGTCGTCTCTTCGCTCGAGCAACGCTTCTTGCGCTCGAGTGAGCAAGTCCTATGTTTTATGTTCCTTCGCTCGAGCGAGAACTCTTGCCCTCAAGCGTGCTTCCACGTTGCAGACCTGCGGCTTTGAATTGCACGCTCAAGCGAGGCTTCTTGTGCTCGAGCGAGGTCCATTGTTGTGTCTGGTCACTCGAGCGACGACTCCTTCGCTCGAGCGAACCTCGCATATATCAGATCGCAGCAGCAGTTTTCTTTCTTACTTTTTGATCTATTTTTATCTCCAAACCCTAAATCCGACTATCTGTCTCTCTAAACTCTCTCTCTCTCTCTACAAATACACCTTGTTCTTGGGTCTCTCTACCCTAGTCCCATTGTAAAAAAGGTAGAGCTTGGCCTGGGCTATCCTTTGATCCGAAAAAGAGTGGATTTGGAGCATCTTGAGTTTCTCTCTTCATCTCCTTTGAGTCTCTCCATTTGAGGTAGGGTTAATCTACTCTTTAATATGAGCTTTGACATAAATATTGGTTATTTTGTATAAATGGTGGGATTTGAGAAGTTTGGGTGAAGTTAGGGTTTGAGTTTCAAATGGTAGAAGAGGAGTTTTCATGTTTTTAGGTTTCATGGTGTATGTGAGGTCTTGAGGTTGGGTTCATTTGTGTATAATTGATGAAATTGTGTTTTAGGATTTGATGTTTGAAAAGGGGAAGGTTTGCCCTAATTGGAATTAAATAAATTATTTAGTATAAATATGAAATTGATTTGAGAATTATGAAATTGGAGGAAATTGTGATTAGATGGTGTAGTTGGGCTAATGAATCACTCACTTATGGATAATGTGATAAATTATCTATTGAGAAATTTATTTATCTATCTAGATATATCTGTTTTGGGCTATCTGTGGAGGATAGCCATGATTGTTGTAGAAACTGCATGATGATTAGGTGAATTGAAACTAATCAATTGGAACATGTCATTGAATATGATGGTTGGATATGAACATTGAATATGTGTTATATTTGGTCATTGTATATGACAATGTGCTTTAATACATTGTATATGTATCATTGTTTGGGAGGAGATAGGGGATGTACTCCATATATGATTTTGTGCTTTAATACATTGTATATGTATCATTGTTTGGGAGGAGATAGGGGATGTACTCCATATGTGATTTTGTGCTTTAATACATTGTATATGTATCATTGTTTGGAAGGAGATAGGAGATGTATTCCATATGTGATTTTGTGCTCTAATACATTGTATATGTATCATTGTTTGAGAGGAGATAGGGGATGGACTCCATTGATTATTAAGTTGGCCGGAGTGTCCAGGATGAAAGTCCTGAAATCTTATATATATTTGAAGGATGTTGATGATTGAAGTGCTAATAATATGAGTTGTAGTCTCATTTTGAATTGTTTGGATAAAAATGAACGATGTCAATGCATTGATTTGAATAAATAAATGGAAGTGGATTGAAATATGGATGTTAATGTTGGTTAGTGATGGAAATGGTGTAAGTTGGTTTACATGTATTAAACATTTATCGGATGCTAATGTTTTAGTTAATTCTCATATACTATTTAGCATATCTCTACTGGGCTTTGGCTCACCCTTTTGGGACACCATTTTCAGGTACAGGAGACATGCCGCCTCCAAGGTCTTAGTGTGGGTGGTTTAGGAGTTGAAGACTCCATTTTGTTATCTTGTTTTGATGTTTAAATGTATATTCAAGCCAAAGGCTTTCTGTGTATAGAGTTAGGACTCTCTTTTGTTATAACCAAGTTATTACTTGGAAAGTTGTAAGCTCGCAGGGCATTTAGTTGTTTAATACCTTTGTAAAGAATATTTTGATAAATGGAATATGTCACATTTCTATTATGTCTTATGGAATTTATGAATGGATGATTATGTATTATTTTGAGGGCATTACAACTTGGTATCAGAGCGTACCAGGTTTTAATACTTTGGGTACGTAGGAAGTGGTTAGTACCACAATGGGTTTGTCTCGCTTGTTAGAGACTTATGTATGATGTTATGTGTTTATATGATAACATGCTTATGTGACTATATGGGTATGGAATTTAGTTTCTAAGATGTTGATCAGGTCCATGGGTTTCTGGGAGTCCTGTTGGAAAGGCACTTGATCACTGTCGTTTCTAACTGGAACTCTAGCAACGCCACAGAACGGTCATTAGCCGGAAACGAAATTCATATGTGTTTATGTGATTACGTGGTTATGTGGAATGAATTACAGTTGTCCATTGTATTAGGACGCGAGTGATATAGCCTCAACGCATATGTAAGTATGCTAATATCTTTGTTACCTTCACTAGGATGCCTAGATGTGGAAGTGATGATTTCCCTCCTTCCACGCGGGAAGAGTTGCGGAAACAGTTTGTGGAGTTATGCCAAGGTACTACACCTTTGGCACAGTTTGAAGCATGGTTTGCTAACCTGTCGAGATTTGCTCCAGAGTTAGTGGAGACTGAGGAACTTCGTTGTTCAGAGTTTAAGAATAGGTTGTGTGATGATATCCGAGAAAGGATTGCTGGGTCTTGGCATAGGAGTTATAGTGTGCTGTTGAAGGCGGTAGCTCATGTAGAGACATCGGTGCTAACCATGGGACAAAATAGGGAGGAGGCCATTTCGGCGACTCCTGTAACTCGGGGCATTGGTAGGCCTTTTAAGTGGCAAAGGAGTTTTAACCCACAACAGTTTCAGAGAGCCCAGTCTAACTCTACCTTTCCAGTGTCGAGTCTAGGTTCGGGAAATGGTAAGCAGAGGGATGTCACTTGTTTCAAATGTGGTCAGTTGGGCCATAAGTCTCCGGCTTGTCCAAGGAGGAAGAGGGAAGGGTTGATAGTTCAGCTAGTGGTTGCACCACCAGGATCATCTAGCCAAGCAGGATCTGGAACAATCGAGTACTCATTAGGGAAGCAGTCATTGGGATCCCCATCAGTTCAGAGCTTGAACCAGTCACGTACTTGGGAACCACTTACTTACTGGGTGTGTAATCAGCCGGGTCATATCAAACATTTCTATACCCAGCCAAGCACTGCTCTACGGACAAAGTTTTAATTTGCTTCCGTTTGGCCCCTTTACTCTGATGAGTTTTGTTTTAATTGATTTGAGGTCGTAAGTAATCTCGCAATTACTGGCCTCTTATGGCCTTAACCCATAGGGGCGAGTTTGGGTCATGACAGGGATACTGTAGATACTCAGCAGGTCCATGCTCCTCTGCAGCAACCCCATCACCGAAGCCGTCAGCTCCAGGGCCTGCCCAGTGTACTCGATAGAAGCCTGCAAAAGTGTTGAGGCAATTAGTAATCTGCAGGATATCAACTGAAATGAAATAAATGTACAAAATGAAAAGAATTGCATGTACTGGGGTCGAGCCCCGAACTCCGACGAGCTCATGATCAGCCGGAGGAGGAACGATGGGTATCTGATAAGTCTCCCCACCCTGTCCTCGGTATGTCATAATGGTGGGCAAGTCTGGCCACTCTGCTCTCTATCCCCTCCAAGAACCACTCTTGTCACGGGCCTGAGTCGCCCTCGATGCTTTCGCTCCTCCTACTGGAGCTGCAAACCTCTCTCTCTCACCTCAGCAAGCACTGGACAGAGGTCGCATGAGATAAGTCTGGATGAAGTCGGTGTAGTCACCATCATCTCTGAAAAAGTCGGCGTCCCAACCTATCATGAAATCGATCATCTCCTGCGGAGTGTACCTCTCTGTATGCCTCATATGGGTGGGAGGTGGCCTCGGGACTATCTGCTCTGGCAAGCCGAGGGTCTGTCGCAAGAAGCGCTCTCCCAAGTACCACGCCCGGCAAACTGGACCCTCCAGCAAAACTCGGAATCCGGCAGTCTCCCGAGCACCAATGTACTGGTCTCTCACTGCGTCAGGCAGCACTGTCCAGGGCCACCAAGTGATCTGCAAATGACAAAATGTACAGTTTGTTATCTACTGTTGAAAGTGCAATATAAAGTAAGAATACAGATGAACTGTAAGGTTTGAAATACCTCTGTTGCGGCTATGGTATCAAAATATCTGCGGAAGAACAAGAAAGACTCTCGTGGCCTCCGCTCGCACCTCACGTCATATCTGTGAGAATATGGAACAACGAGGGGTATCTCCACCTCTGGCTCTAGAGCAAGCCTAAAAAAGTAGGCATACACCCACAACTACAGAATGTAACAAGGTAATAATGAGTATGTTTATCAGTAAAGCGGTATGTAGATAAAGCAAAAATCAGAGAATTGTGTGCAATGTACAGCCAGTGTAAAGCAGATCGTGTGTGTGCAGTGTGTACAGCCAGTGTAAAGCAGATTGCGTGTCATACGGTGTATATGGTGTACAGGTAGTGTAAAGCAGAGCTGTAAAAACAGAAGGGAAAAAGGTACCTCCCAGGCTCGCCAGTAGCCTCCTAGTAGATGCCCGCTCTGACGAGATGAGGAGCTCATGTACCCGTACAGTGTGGCCAATCCTGCGCCACCCCATTCATAGCGCCGGATCTAAGTCACGTCCACCAGCGCGCTCAACAGATAGAGGCCAACAGTGTTCGCCCAGTCGACGAAAAGAGTAGTGGCCAGCATGAACATAAGGAACCCTCAAGCGTACTGCTCGACCTCCTCGCGGGTCGTCGGTGTCTGTGCTCTGAACTGGTCCTCGAACCATGAATACCTCACGAACCCTGGCCGAAAGAAAGGTGGACAAGCGCCAAGTAAGAAGATCTGGACAGCATCCCACCTGCCCATGTCGGTGTCAAAGGGGATCAGATCACCCCATCCTCCGATGCCAGTGAGCATGGAGAAGTAAAAGGGAGTCATCGTCATCTCCCCTGCAGCAGAAAGGTGGAAGGAATCGGTGGTGTCCCACCACGTCTCCACTAGCGCACTAAGAAAGGGCCTACTCGCAGTGAGGCGCGAGAGTCCCATGCAGAAAATGCCGAAACCGACCTCGTCGACGATATGGCAAACCTCGTCAGGTAACTCCATATGCTAACCCCGGGCAATGGTGTTCCCATACCCCCGGAAGGCATGAGAATCTCCCTGTGTTCAAGACAAACAGATGCGAAGCAGTGTCAGAAATACGGTGTTTGAATGTGTTCAGAATTGATAAAGATGAAGTGTGTGTTCATATGTTCGAGTTGACATAGATATCATGTATGAATCTACTCAGGGTGAACTAAGCATGCAGTGTACAGGTATATCTGGGTTTATCAGATAAAGAGCAGTATTGGCTATCCGAAGTATATGACCTATATTGCAAAAAGTATAGGGAAAGAGTATACCTCAGTGGCGCCATAGGACAAGTGTAGCTCCGGCTCGCGTAGCAAGAGCTCCCCTGGCTCACCTCGCGCGAAGCTCCTGAACTGGCGAATACTATCGGAAGGCAACACATGTACCTCAGGCTCGTACATCGCCGGGTCGAAAGGTCAAACACTGAGTGGCAAAAGCTCGAACTCGGGATCTATCTCCATCCCTAGAGAAGCCCCACCCTCTAGAATATCATCCGCCATCTCGAGAAGAGGGAGAAAATGGTTGAAGGTATGGAAAATAGGCGAGAATGCCAAAAGTCAACCGAAAGTCAACCCCAAGGGGTGAAAAATGGAAGAAAATGTCGAGGCTCGGAAGAGGGCACGAAAACCAAGGATAACTCGGGAGAGACAAACCCCAAGTGGTGGAAATCAAGAAAAGAGCACCGAAGACACTTTCAATCGGTTCAAAGTGTGTAAAACAACGAGGGTTTCACGAATCGAAAGTTGTGGGATGCTTGGAAAAATGTGTAAAGCTCGGATTAAAGGGAGGAAAACAATCTAGAGAGTGAGGAGAATGGATTTCAGCAAAGGAGAAGTGAAAGTATAGGGTTTGAAACCCTATACTTAAAGACCCGAGGTGAATGGACAAAACTGTCCCGAATCTGCCACTTTTGGCCGATCGGCCAAATTGTTAACCGATCGGCTAAATTGTTGGCCAATAAGGTTGTTTGATGGTCGATGGATGGCCGATGGCTTCCCCTTGTGGCCGATGCACCTCCAATGCCCTTGTTTGGGGTAGTTCTGTTGATTGGTACCCTCATCTCTCAAGAAAGTGCAAGAAAATACACTTTTGAAGCTTAAGCGGCCTCCGTCATGACCTCGAACCGTGTCTTCCGTGTGCGGCACTCAATACGCATGAGGTGTATCCTTTTTCGTATCCTTTTGTATATTGCAAGATTCGAGAATTGCTTTTGAATATTTTGCATTACAAGTGTTTTGTCATGTTTGTAAGATGCGTATTTGTTATACACCTTTTCACTCTTACATTGAGCATGCCTCATCTCATTTTGAAGTCGCATCTCAACATTGTGGATAACATGCCTTTACCATGCTTACATTGAATATGTGCATCTCTATGTTGTTGCATTGTCATGCACACCTTACTCGCGTTGTCACGCACTCTTAGGTTGCATTGTCATGCACCCCTCCATCCGCGTTGTCACGCACTCTTAGGTTGCATTGTCATATACCCCTCCATCCACGTTGTCACGTACTCTTAGGTTGCATTATCTTGCACCCCTTCATCCGCGTTGTCACGCACTCTTAGGTTGCATTGTCATGCACCCCTCCATCCGCGTTGTCACGCACTCTTAGGTTGCATTGTCATGCACCCCTCCATCCACGTTGTCACGTTCTCTTAGGTTGCATTGTTGTCACGACCCGAACCCGCCCCCTATAGGTTAAGGCCATAATCGGCTAGTAATCACGAGATTATCTACGGCCTCAAACCAAATAAAACAAAACTCATCAGAGTAAAGGGGCCAAACGAAAGCAAATTTAAAACTTTGTCCATAGAGCTGTGCTTATATGTACACAATAACATTCCAAACATTTGTATGTTAATAACTCACATCAAAATATGTACTAACACAGAACACTGTACATACAGGATCATACAAGTTTAAGTCAGTTGAATCCAAGACTTATATACAAAAGTAGTCCAATGCTTTCGCCAACATAACAAAACTATCAACAAAGGACAAAGGCAAAGACACGGTTCAAGGCGAAGACAGTCTCACGCACGTTTGGGCTGACTCCTCAAAACTCTGACTGTTTCTCACAATTTCAACGAGGCTAGTTCTGGACGTCCCTTGGCTCACCTATATGTGCATGAATGAGCGTGAGCGAAAGCCCAGTAAATAATATCGAATAAGGAAGATACATAAGCAATCTTTGAAACAGTTACAGCAGACAGCCTTTGGCCAATCACTTGTATCAATCGGCCTTCGGCCCAATCATTTATGTCAATTGGCCTTCGGCCCAATCATTCATGTTAATCGGCCTTCGGCCCAATCATCAATGTCAATCGGCCTTCGGCCCAATCATTTATGTCAATCGGCCTTTGGCCCAATCATCAATGTCAATCGGCCTTCAGCCCAATCATTTATGTCAATCGGCCTTTGGCCCAATCATTCATGTCAATCGGCCTTCGGCCCAATCATCAATGTCAATCGGCCTTCGGCCCAATCATTTATGTCAATCATTGTCCACTATTCAAATTAATGAATTTACAAAACTTACATAGAAGTAAACAATTGGACAACAACATATTTCAAATATCTTGTTAAGATAATATTCACAGTGATCGGCTTGTGGATTTGCCCTGGAGCTTGACCCTACACATCATATAGCACATATGAGTCACAAACAATTCAATCCATTCTTTAATTCACATATTCCTCTTTAGGCTTCATTCTTATCTCTTTAACTGAATTACAATGCTCAATGTATGCCTAAGAGTACTTAAAAGTGAAAGACAATAGAAAACGAAACACAGAAGCCCTTTTCAAAATTTCAGAAAACAGGGCCCCCGCTCGAGCGTGGACTTCCCCGCTCGAGCGGACCCATGAGGTCTGCAAAAGTACTGGTTACATCAATTTCACGCTCGAGCACGAACTCGGCCGCTCGAGCTGAAGATCTGTCTACATAGCTCCTCGTTCGAGCGTGAACTTCCCCGCTCGAGCGGACGCCATGTCTACAAAATATGCTAGGAGCAGACATCAAGAATTCTGGGTTTTCCAGAATTTGTTCTTGAGCTCAATTCGACCTCCAAAGGTTCCAAACTCATAATTTTGGCTCAAACTTCATATATACATGTACTAACATGGTACAAACACTAAATTACAACACAATGGAGCTCAATTTCACAAATTAATCACATGCATGTCCCAATCTACACCAAATTCACTTTCAGCATAACAATTTCATACATTCAAGCTCATACCTCTTATGAATGGTATATGCATGTGAGATATAACTTCGATTTCAACTCAAATTGTACAAATGGTGGTCACAAGCATGGATTCTAGCCACAATTTTACATGGATCATATTTTTCATGATCAATTATGCAAATTCATGGTTATTATGCACATGCATGCATTCCATGACTTCAAATACAGCAAAATCAACCCAATTTCCTTATGATCAAACTAACTCGTGTTCTTGACCATTAATCAAACTTGAATGCACAATTTACAAACAAAAATCCATGAGTCAATGGTTGGTTACTCACCTAGGAGCCTTGATTCTCACAATTGTGGCCAAGTCTTGCACCTAGCCTTCCCAATTCACAAATTATAAGCCAAAATACACCAAGATGCCTCCTTTCCCTCTCAAGGTCAGCTCTCTCTCTTTCTAAGACACAAATTCTGATTTTTGAGCTCAAGTAAGTGAATTGGGTGTAGTGCCTTTCCTTACATAAGTCCCACTAATTCCAATTTATTAATACAAAAAAATTGGGCACTTAATCCGTTAATTTAATCTAATTAATTTGATCTGAATCAATTTCTAATTAAATTTCACCGTAGGTTCTAAAAATTATGCCAATCACAATGGCGTAATCAATTTCGGGTTCTGTGGCCGATAAGGCCTTCAATTTAATTTCCAAAGTAGATAATCAAACAGATATCCCTACGGTGAACAGATAGAAATTCAAAACCACATATTTTCACATAATGGCACAAAATCATATCAAACACATAATCATATTCATATTAAGGACCAATTAACATAATAAGGGACAGGGTTATCACAATTGTCATGCACCTCTCCATCTGCATTGTCACGCACTCTTAGGTTGCATTGTCATGCACTCCTCCATCCACGTTGACACGCACTCTTAGGTTGCATTGTCTTGCACCCCTTCATCCACGTTGTCACGCACTCTTAGGTTGCATTGTCATGCACCCTTCTATCTGCATTGTCACGCACTCTTAGGTTGCATTGTCATGCACCCCTCCATCCGCGTTGTCACGCACTCTTAGGTTGCATTGACATGCAGCCCTCCATCTGCGTTGTCACGTACTTTTAGGTTGTATTGTCATGCACTCCTCCACCCGCATTGTCACGTACACTTAGGTTGCATTGTCATGCATCCCCTTACATACATTGTCGCGCATCTCTCTACTTGCATTGTTATGCTTGTCCTAGTTGCATTGTCATGCATCCCCTTACATGTGTTGTCGTGCATGTCTCTACTTGCATTGTTATGCTTTTCCTAGTTATGCACTCTTCACTTGCGTTGTCATGCACGTTTCGCCTGCATTGTTATGCACTCTTTCAGTTGCATTGTTGTGCTCACTTCGGTTGCATTGATATGCACCTCGTTACTTGCGTTGTCACGCACACTCATTGCATTGTTATGCACCTTTTCACTTGCATTGCTATGCACTTTTCCCTTGCATTGCTATGCATATTTCCATCGGCAACATATGTGCATGCGTTTATCTTGTGTTGATATTGTATCTTGATATAGCGTTGATCATATGTTCCTGTTCTATTGTACTTGTCAAAATCTCTCTTTTGTGCAGGCACGATATTGTATGTATGGTTCGTTTGAAGTTGGTGAAACCAGATGATATTGTATGTACGGTTCATTCAAGAGAAGTTTCGGTTCAGTTTGACTGCTACCCTTCTCCACTCTCATTTGGCATGCGTTTGGACGTACCTTTCTCCTCTCGCGTTTGACGCGCGTTTGGATGACTGCCCTTGCATGCACAGTCCTTCTTCTTTTGCGTTTGACACGCTGGGAGGTGTTTCGCTTGAGACTTTGGGTGTTCCCGATAGTTGCTTCTAGCCTTCTCCGCGTGAGACACAGTGATAATTGTATAATTTTCTTACATCCTTTCTATTGAAATGAGTGAGACTGTTGTTTCTTACTCGCTTGCTTAAAATGTTGTATTTGTTTTGCATGAATGCTTCATTATAGCCCTCTTTGCATAATCATAAGTTATGTTCTGCATCGTGCATGTCTTTTGCATTTTGCCCCTGCCTGCGGGTGCATCTTATTGTTATCTTGTATGTTTGTCCAAGTCTTCGGCCTTGTCAAAAATGGGTCGTCTCTAGGTTTTGACATTCACTCCCGTCATCTTATGACTTTCGAGTTCTGTCAAAGAGGGCAACTGTAGACACCCCATTTTTGACCGTCCTCAAGACTTGGACATCATCGTTTGAACACTCGATGATCATCCATGCTCGTGTTCATTTTGAGTTTCTGAAGGTCTCGGCCGCGCGCCTTGCCTTGGAGCCTCTCAACTTGTCTGTTTTGTGCTTGGTTGTGGACCAAGAGCTTGTGGCTTTGTTTCTGAAGGAAGGGGGTGGCTTGTTGGCCAGCCCTACAACCCATCAGCCAGGCCCTGTGCTTATCGGTCCCTCCTTCTTGCCATCGGCCATAAGTGTTGGCCGGTCGACACTCTTTTTGGTCGATCAGCCATTTTTTTGGCCTAGACCCCTTTGTTTGCTTTTGCAAATATTTTTCTTCCAGCTGGTGCCAGCTGTTGGTCACTTGGTGTATCCTCCATACACATGTATGGATGGATTTTAACAAGTTCCAAGCTTGCTCAACAAGCTTGGGACTTGATTTTCTATAAGAAGGGAGGCCCCTCTCCCTTTCCAGAGGTTCTGAAATTTGATATACAAGATATATATCACTCTCTCTATATTTGCACTTGTTTGTGCTCAAAAGTGTAATTTCTTCACACTTTTGCACTAAAGCACCTACTCAAACACCATACTCTTGTTACTGAGGGACTTGAGGGTTTTGTTTGAACTCAAAGTTTGGTTTTTAGCTCAGAAAGTTGCTGGAGTTGCCTCTTTGAAGTTGTTCTACAAGGCTGAGTCACTAACCCTCTTTTAAGCTTTGTGTTCATTGCTTACTTAGCCTTATTTGCATGCTTATTTTGGCTTAACTCTCAACTGTAAAAAGCTTCATTTTCATGTGTTTGAAATGATTTCTTAAGGTCTTGTTGGTGTTGGGGGTGGTCTACCCTCACTTGTGCCTTGTTTTGCCTTGTTTTGGGCCACCTCTTTAGGCTTTTGTTTTAGTCTTTGCATGACCTTTCAACCACTGAATTCCAGAGGAATTTCAGTGGTGGAAAGTGTATTTTGAGGTCTTAAATAGAAGAGGGTCACCCCCTCTCCTTGTGTCTTGCATACTTGCATAGATGGCTCATCAAAGTGGTATGTTTGTCTAGCATGTATTGGTTCCATTTCAGCAAGTTTTTGGTGTTATTTTAGCATGCCTCTACTCTATTTTAGGTTGGTTTGATAGCATCTTGCATGCTTTACATACTTGTAGTGCAACCTTGCATAATAGCCCAACATGCATCATGTGTTTGGACCATCATTCTAGCATGTTTTGGCTTAACTCCAAGAAGCTTTTGGCCATGTTTTATCATGGTTAAGGTCTGATTTATGTTGTTTTTGTCATGCATGCATTGCTTTGTATAGTCATGGTTCATTCTAGCTCATTAGCCTTGAGTTTCCAAGCCACTAGCATGCATTGCTTGGGCTATTCACATGATTTGGCATCATTTCACACGTGATTTCAGTGCATGTAGTGTGGTCATACATTTGTATTTGTCACTCTTTCCATGCTTTGGAAGGTTCATGCTTTGTGCCTTAAACATGAGTCATTGTGTATGCCTTCATGCCTAAGCTTGCAAGCTATCATTTCAGTGTGTTTTTGGGGTTATTTTGCCATGATATAACTTTGATTTTTGTTGGCGAAGCCATCCCATGCTTGGTCTTCGTAGGTGTAGTGTAATCCTCCCTTTTGGCCTTGCATATTTCATGCTTCATGCTCACCATGCTAGCTTATTTTGGATTTCTTCAATGCATGTTTTAGTCTCATTTTGACATGTTCTAGGACTTTTTTGGGTTGTCTTGGCCATATGTTTCGTGTTTTGTAGAGCTATAGTGCAAGTACCTATGCTAGCTTCAAGCTTTGAGCCCTCTTGCATGCCATACTTGTGTTGTTTGAGTGGTTTGACACCATTCCATACATGATTTCAGAGCTTATAGTGTCATCACACGTCCATGCTTTTCACTCTTTAAGTGCTCTTAAGAGTTGCATCTTTGTGCCTTAATTCTTGAGCCAATTGGCATACATGCTTGTCTTGCCTTTTCATGCTCTTCATGCCATCGTTTCCGTACTATTGGCCACTGTTTTGGGCATGATTGAGGTATGTCCATATTCGGTCTAAGTCCATTGAGCATGTGGTTTGAATGTTGTTACATGCTTGTTACATTGCCTCATGTTTGCATGCCATTAGCATTGATAGGTTGTTCATGTTGCATTGCATTGTGTGTGCATATGTTGCATTGCGTTTAGAATCTTGTGCATGCATTGCATTGTGTTTGGATAGGGTGTTAGTCCAAACACGAGAAACGAGGGACATTTCATACTTGAAGTGATGAAACATGCCTCAATTTTCAGTCACCGACCCTCTTGATCATGCATGATAGAGGTTAAGGCATTTATGTGTTTTTGTGCATTCATTTTCCATTGACTTGTGCAACTCGACCTCTTTGGCCATCATGCATCGAGATGCATGATTGATGGCTCGAGAGCCGAGCACTATACTCCTTTGAGCTTGAGACATGATAAGGAGTGTGGTTGCGCACACATTTTCTTGCAAATACACTGACATGCCGCTATTAGTGCTCTGTTCCAGCAAAAGGAGAAGTTTGCAGGAAGAAGTGGCCGATCGGCTATCAAGTGTGCCGATCGGCTATCAAAATTGACCGATAGCCTTGAAATTTGGTCGATGACTATGACACATGGCCGATGGCCATTCCTCTTGGCCGACCACCTCTCAGTTTGTCCATGAGGTGGATCAGAAGTATTTTGGAGGTTAGCATGATTTTCAGAAGTCTAAAACAGTGCAAACAAAGGCATCACGAGGCACGGTGGTGGATTTCCCAGAGGACGCGACCAAGCATGCATTATTCATCATTCCAAGGTAGAGCTGTGGCAGCCTGTTTAGTTTCTTACTTATTTGGTTTTGTAATTTAATTAATTTGATTAATTAGTTAAAGTTTTGTAATAGTTAATTAGCTAAGTTAGTTAATTAGTTATTTTGTAATAATTAGTTTAATTAGTGTAGCTAGTTAGCTAAAATTCATTCGGACCCTCCGTCGGCACACTGTTGTAATAAGCGTGCGTGTGTGTGATGCATGTCTTCCAACCCCACGTCTTTCTCCCTTTTATTTAAGAGCTTTTGATGGTTAGTTTTAGGGCATATTTCAATTAGCATACTTATGTTTGCATGCGTGCATCATTCATCTGTCTTGCATGCACCGAGCTCGGCGCACCATACAAATTGCATTGTGTTTTAATTCCTATTTGAATACATGTATCA
The DNA here is from genome assembly GCF_055761805.1 of Camellia sinensis. Taxonomy (NCBI): domain Eukaryota; kingdom Viridiplantae; phylum Streptophyta; class Magnoliopsida; order Ericales; family Theaceae; genus Camellia; species Camellia sinensis. The sequence continues at coordinate 37,221,473 of NC_138961.1, read as the reverse complement.
AGTGTTGCATTCACATGACATCTTAGAATAGCCGAGCCTATCTTAGTTGCATTTTTGCATGTGTTGCATTAGCCATCTCAACATGAACTAGGATCACACATGATTTCTAACTAGTTCTCTGTTTTGGCTCGGAGTACACTGTGAGTGTTTATGTTTTAGCATACTGCATGAGATATATATGTTGCCATGTTAGCATGCTTGCTATGAGGCTATTTGCTTAACTGATATAACTGCATGAATGACTGTGGATGAAGGCTTCATTGCTTAAGTTGGAACAATTCATCGAAATGCGAGTTTTAAGCCCACTTGAAGTGGCAAATCACCATGTTTTCTAAGCCCACTTGAGGGTGGCAAAATCCGCGTCTTAGCCTACTTGCGAGTAGCAATCTTCAAACCGTTTTCAAACAAACGAACATGAAATGTTTTATTCCAACTTTGGCGATCTAGTCTATACTTGTATGCTGTGCGCATCACATAGTAATTCTAGGTTAATAACCAAAATAAGAACACATGTGTTTTCAAAAACAAAATATCATGTTAGTAAAGGCCGATCTTTGGTCGGGCGAACGGGGGTGCTCATTGCATGACCTTCCCCTCTCGTACCCAAGTTCCCGAGCCGAGGTAACTTTGGTGATGACGGACACGTGGCCTTAGGCACGAGTCAGGGTTTCCTAAATTTCCCAAAACAAAACATTTAGGTAGCGACTCTGTATCTGGCAAAGCAGTCCATGTTTGGCACTTCTTTATTAAAATCGATTTTCCAAAACGATTTGCCGGATTTGGACTCTTTGGTGATTTATCAATCTTGCATTGCACTTCGCGAGATTAGATTAAGAACCGTGACATGAGTACGAACTGTAGTACCTAAGAACAAAACGATTCACGCCCTTACACGCGGAGAGCGAAGTTCCGGGCGATCTACAAGTGCACATGATGCACACCATTTGAATGTGTGCACCATAGTGTTTCCCAACATAAATTATTGACTAAACACACGCGCGCGCGGGCACACGTACATATATATATAATTTTCCTTTTCTCCGTGTCATGCTAAATTTTCTGTTTTATTAATAAATGTGTTGTAATATATTGACGCCTAATAAGTTCTTAAATTTTTAGACACCACATGTATTATTTAGTTTTTAAAAATATAACAAAAAATTTAGAAATGAATATTTTTAAAATGTGAAATTATATAAGACTAAAGTTACATTGAAATTTCCTTTTAAAAGTTTTTTACTTTCAAATTAGAAAAGAGTTAGAAAAGCCTTCTTTCTTTCTTTTTTGACTTTTTATTTTGAGGATTTTAAATTTTTAGCATGTGTATTTACTAAAATTTAATATTAAAAAAATTAAGAGATTTAGATTAATGTTTTAGAGCTACTTTAGATGAAAAATCATTATAGTTTTCTATCCCACAAAGCAATTTTGTAAAAATTTGTTCAAAACAAAGTCAAAAAATAAAATAAAATAAAATAAAATAAATAGTTTAAATTTAATTTTTATCCAAATAGATTAAACAAAAAAAAATGACAATAAAGTGTACATAGGATTACAACCTTGCGTAGGTTTCATTATAAAAAGAAATAATTAATAAATAAATAAATAATTAAAACAATAATGTTAAGAATACAAAAATCAAACACATAACAAAATATAACCCTCTCACAAGGGATAGGTCCCACATATATGTGAGTCCCACATATGTTGGTCCTATCTCTTGTAAGAGGGTTGTGTCACATTCTGTATTTTGTTTCTGTGCACATAAACTTATTCTAATAAAATTGAATGTAGCATAGAAAGAGGGAAAAATGCAAGAATACTCACTACCTGATGAATGAGTAACGAACCCGCTAACATAATTAGATTAATCGATAAGAACACATATCAATCACTCTTGCACACAAACTCCCAAACCATATATTTCCAATCGTACTACATGGTGCATCTAATCACATCCTACTCTCCAAAACTCAAATGCAAAGTGTATACACACATATACATTGGTGCTCCCATTACAGTCCTCAACTTTGTTCCTTTTGTCACTACAACACGGGACTTGGGGTTGCTACGCAGTAGCAACTGTTGTGCATCGAAATGACCTATTTCGGATCCATTTTGATAATCTGAACCATTCACATTTTAGAATACATTAAGTAAAACATGTCTGCAAAAAATTAAGTTAATTGGATTTCGTTTACCTATTCATCCACTCACATTTATATTTATTTTAATACTTTAAATCATAGTTATTATTTATTTTTGTAGATACAAATGTGAGTGGATGAATGGGTAAACGATGTCCGATTAACTTGATTTTTGGCAAGTATGTTCTACTTGATGTATTCTAAAATGTGAACGGTTCGAATTATCAAAATGGACCCATTTCGATGCACAACAGTTGCTGCTGCGCGGGCCGCGCAGCAGCAACCCCAATTCCTACAACAGCACAAGCCTATGAAAACTTGAAAACCGAAATTGAAGAAGAGGAGGAGAGAAACGGAAAGGTAAATATATGTAAATGAAAGAGTGGAAAGAAGTTTGAGAGAAGGGATTGTGCCTTTGGTGGAGTTTTTTAAAATTCAAAAAATCAACAAAAATAAGGATTGAGTGAGAAGAATAAGCCACGCAAGAAATAGAGTGAATTTATAATTATCAAAAATCAAAAAATTTAATTTAAGACTTTGGAGGTATTAGAGAATTTCTCATTAAAAATCTCATTTTCCTTAATTTATAAATAGATAGGGGCAGGGAAAGACTAGTACACACCCATATGTACCTTTTAACCATAAATAAAATAAATAAATAAATAATGTCATAACTCCATAGTTTCGGAGTCATAAATATAAAAAAATAAAAAATAAAAGTCATAATCAAAAATCACATGAGGTATAACCAAAGATCTCATAAGTCATAACTAAAAAAAAATGATCATAATTAAAGAAGAAAATGAATTTTTCTTTATTTATGTTTTTAACATTAAAAAGCATCTTATAGATATTTTGTTTTGTTTAAGCTCATAATGTTATCATATATCTGAGCCATTGGGCTTCACCATAAAGTCTATTTTGATAATTTAATCAGTTTATTTTTATGCATATGTGAACAGATTATTCATGAAAATAAATAAATTGATCCCATAGTAGTAGTCTTATAATTTTGTCATATTTATTTTTATAAAGGTGGACAATAAAAATGATTTGGAACACTAAACTATCCAACAATCTTGGTAAGCACAATGATACTTGTGGCCTTTGGTGACTTTTTGGCCAAATCTTCAACTACAATATGAGTGAACTTATCATATAGTTTGTCAATGACTTCATCTCCAAACTGGTTTGAGATCATAGACTCTGTGAAGGACCTGATACCCTTGGCATACTTTCCCACTTTAGCCCTCACATCCTTCTCTTGCTTGTCCATAGCATCAAGTGAAAAAGCCTTCATAAGCTTAATTGTGAATGATCCTTCCCTCTCCACTATATCTTGCTCTTCCTCATATGATGGAGAATAGTATGGCACATTGAACGAGTCTAGCTTATCTTCATCCATCAATCCTTGTTGTCAAGAAATGAATGAAAGACAATCAATAGACCATGCACTTGTCAAGTAATTTGACTAGTAATTATCATGTTTTTTCTAAACATTATATTGGTTGTGTATTTATCCAATAGCAAGGGTGTAAAGGGAAAAAAATGGGACCCCACTTTTGATCAAGGGATCAATGAAGGGATAAACAACACACCATTTATATGATCCGATCATATTTTTCAAAACATAGAATTACAACTAGTATACTTAGCAATATTCTATAAATAATCTATATAATTGGCAAATAACTATCTATTACTTTTAAATAATTTATCTATTCAATTGTTTTTTAAATATTTTCAATAGAACTTCATTTTTAAACAAAATTTGGGATCTAAGGTAACTGCTTTGCTTGCTTATCTTCAAGGTCAACTGTTTGTGTTCCGGAAGTTTGTACTTGTACATGCCTGAAATAAAATCAAAGTACTCTTTATTGCAAATTTATTAAGATTTGAAAAATGTTAAAGACTTCAAAAGTTTTACTAAAATTTCTATCAAATGTCTCACATGAGTGTTGGACCCACACCATATGAGTCTCATGTAAGTCCAACATCGATGTAAGACATTTGATAGAAATTTTGATAATAAGTATAAGATCTCTAGCATTGCTCCTAAGATTTTGTTCATTTTATTTCTCATCACATGAGAAACAGGAAAGTGTATTCAAGTTGTGTCAATATGAAGTGTCTAAAATGAGCATCAAGTCAAGGTATATTTAATGACAAAAATGATGTTTCAAAAATTAAATTTACCTGTGAAACCAATTCAGCAATGGCCATAGCTAATAGTTCCCACTTGTAGCAACTTTCTATGTTTGAGGGATCATGGGATTGCCTACTGTAACGCCCTCAAAATAAACCCATAATTCATACTTTCATGATACAAGAAATTGACAATGTATTCAAGAGAATAAAGTGTACATCTATTGATCAGAGTATTTATTACAAAAGTATTACATGTTGACAACAAAAGTAAATGCCCTACGGGCTTACAACTTTCCAAGCCAACACTTGGTTACAAAAAAAAAAAGAGTACTAACTCATACACATTAAGCCCTCGGCTTGAATTTACATGTAATACACAAAAAGGTAAACGACAAAAAGGGATCTTCAGCCTCTAAGCCTCCCAAGCTATGTCCTTGGAGGTGGCATATCACCTGAACCTGAAAATGATGTCCCATATAGGGTGAGCCAATGCCCAATAGAGATATACTAAACCAAGTATGAGAAATAACTAAAACAATAGCATTTGATATATGGTTGACACTTATAAACCAACTTACAACACTTTTCAATTCAACATCAAGTACATTCATTTTTCATTTCAGTTTCCTTCACTTCTACAGTTTCGATTCATAATTATGGCTCAGAACCTGGCCAAACAGTTCAATGAGACTATAACACATATTAAAACACTTCCATACTTCACAATTCACATGAGAATATAACTCATATTAAAACACTTCCATACTTCAACACTTCCATATTTCAAGTGATAGACAGATTTCCTGTATCAGTGGAGTCCATCCCCTATCTCCTCCCAAACAGGTTTGAGAGTCCATCCCCTATCTCCTCTCAAACCATGGAGTACATCCCCTATCTCCTCCCAAACAATATACATATACAATGTATTTAAACACTTATCATATACCATGATCAATCAATACACACATTTGCTGTATTATTCCAACCGTCATATTCAATGACATATTCAATGTGATTAGTTTCAGTTTTCCCTAATCATCACACAATGTCTACAACAATCAAGACTATCCTCCACCGATAGCCCAAAGCAGTTATCTCTGAACAGATAATAAATTTATCAACAGATAAAATATCGACATTTTCATAGGTGAGTGATTAAATTATCCAACTACACCATTTACTCCCATAATTTTCCAATATCATGAATTTCACTTCAATTTCACATTTCCCCAAATTAATTATTCAACATAATTAGGGCATTTTTCCCTTTTTCTCAATATTAGTCCAAAGACTCAATTTCATCGATTTAACAACAACAATTTCATTTTTCAATGTCTCATACACACATAGGTTTTAACATTTGAAAACCCCCCTTTTTATAATCTCAAATCAAACCCTAACTTTCTCAAAATGACTAAGCAACACCATCTAATCAAAATGACCAAAATTTATGTTAAAACTCATAGAATAAAGTAGGTTATCCCTACCTTAATTTTTGGAGCTCAAAGGAGAAGAGGGGTGAAACTCAAAGTGCTCCAAATCCACAACTTTTCAGATTAAAGCGAAACCCTCGCGAAGCTCTACCTTTCTTCCAAAGGGACTAGAGTAGAAGACCACTAGAACTAGATGAAACCCTAGAGAGAAGGTATATAAAGAGAGAAAGAGCAGCTGGTCTAGGGTTTGTATAAAAGAAAATGATGAAAAAGTGAAGTGTAACCCGCTGCTGCCAACTGATATATTCGAGACTTACTCGAGCGAAGTAGTGGTCGCTCGAGTGACCAGACACAAAGAAACCTCGCTCGAGCGTAGAAAGCCTCGCTCGAGCCAACAAATCGAAGCTTCAGGTCTGCAACCCAGAAGCATGCTCGAGCGAAGAAAAGTTCGCTTGAGCAAAGAAACCCAAAACATAGACCTCGCTCGCTTGAGCGAAGGAAAGCTCGCTCGAGCGAAGAATTGTAACCTTTAGGTCCAAAACCAAACGCCGACACAGACGCAAGCTCAAGCGCAAGACTTCTCACTCGAGCCACCAGACACATCACTCAACTCTCGCTCGAGCGAAGGATCTAAAACACAGAGCTCGCTCGAGCGACAAAAGTCTCGCTCGAGCGAAGACACCAAAATCTGGGCAACAACCATTTGTTTCAAAACACTCCCAACCTGATACAAACCTACCCAACACATCCTAAAATTCAAATATAAGGAATTAAAGGACGGAAATGAAACAAATGCAACAATACTCAACCGCGGAACCTAAGTCCAGAATACTGTACATAAAAGGAAAAACCCGGGATCGCTATAACCTTCCCCCCTTAAAGAATTTCATCCCCAAAATTAGATATAAGCTTCAAAAAAACATGATTTCTCAATTCCCAACAATATTACAATTCAATAACCAACATCTTGACCCATTACCGGTCATCCCATCTCTATTCAAGAGGCAATTCACAACATAATTCAATATGCATTAACAACATGCCTTTCTTTGAAATTCAAAAATTTCCAATATCATATTCCACCATTTCATAACATATTCAATGTTAAAGATATATTTGCATTGCCACAGTACATTCAACATATACAATGCTACATTAACTTTCATTTTCAAGGCATTTACCATAATACTCCCATAAATCGAAATATATACAATGTTTTACAACTTAAGACATATTCAATGCTCTTAAAGTTTATCAATACAACAAAATATTCAACATACGATCATACATCCACAAATAGATTCGAATACTTCTCTCGGACCTCCAACTCGCGTTCCCAAGTGGCTTCCTCAACCCCGTGATGTTTCCACAAAACTTTCACCGAGGGTATCATCTTGCCTCGCAAGAATTGATTCCGCATATCCAAGACCCGAACCGGTCTCTCCTCATACGAGGCATTCTCATCTACCTCTAAGTCAGTCCAATCCAATACATGCAATGGATCTGGCTCATATTTCCGAAGCATACTAACATGAAACACGTCGTGCACTCCGAACAACTGCGGCAGCAAAGCTAAATGGTAGGCAACCTCGCCAATCCTCTCAAGGATCTCGAAAGGGCTAATAAATCGAGGGGACAACTTCCCACTCTTACCAAACCTCATCAATCCCCGCCTAGATGATATTTTCAAAAAAACATGATCACTCACCCCAAATACCAAAGGCCTCCTCCTATGGTCGACATAACACTTTTGACGACTCTTGGCTATAACAAGTCTCTTACAGATAAGCTCAACTTTCTCCGTCGTCTCCTGAACCAACTCTAGGCCCAACAAAGGTGCATCACCCACCTCGGCCCAACAAACTGGAGACCTACACGGTCGGCCATACAAGGCCTCAAATGGTGCCATACCAATACTCGATTGGAAACTGTTGTTGTAGGCAAACTCCACCAAGAGCAAGTGCCTCTCCCACGACCCACTAAAGTCAAGGACAACCTCGAAGCATAGCCTCAAGGATCTGTATAGTACGCTCGGACTGCCCGTCAGTCTAAGAATGATAAGTCGTGCTAAAGGTCAACCTAGTGCCCAAGGCACTCTGCAAACTCTGCCACAACCTAGCAATAAAACGTGGATCTCTATCTGAGACGATCGACACTGGGATCCCGTGCAATCTCACTATGTCCCGAACATACAAGTCGGCAAGATGGTCTACCGAATCTCTCACGCGCATAGGGATAAAGTGCGCCGACTTAGTCAACTGGTCTACAACCACCCAAACAGTATCACTACCCCGTTGAGTCCTCGGAAGACCTACAACGAAGTCCATAGTGATATGCTCCCACTTCCACTCGGCTATAGGCAAGGGTTGCAACAAACCCCCTGGCCTCTGATGCTCGACCTTCACTTGCTGACAAGTAAGGCACTTAGATACAAAAACTGCCACATCTTTCTTCATACCCCACCACCAAAACTGGCGACCCAGATCACGATACATCTTAGTACCTCCCGGATGCACCGCAAGGCGTGAATGGTGAAACTCTCAGAGTACCTCCTCTAGGCAAGACTCCGGCACAAACAAACGATCTCGGTATCTCACACTCAGGTTAGGATACACAGTCACACCCTTCTCAACCTTCCCACTGGAGATCTTCTCCCGGAGGGATTCTACCTCAAGATCACCACTCTGTGCCTCTAACACTCGATTCACAAGTGTAGGTTGCACAACTACTGAAAACAAAGCCGCAGACTCAACAGATTCGCCCAGAAGCAAATCAAACTCGCCAAGTGCACCCAACATCTCCCACTCTCGGATGGCTATACAAGCTACATCACTAATGGATTTCCTGGTAAGGGCATCGGCCACAACATTGGCCTTCCCCGGATGATAATGCAACTCGAAGTCGTAATCCTCAATAAATTCCATCCACCTCCTCTGCCTCAAGTTCAAGTCTTTCTGTGTAAACAGATACTTCAGACTCTTATGATCCGAGAATACCTCGAACCTCTCACCATACAGGTAATGCCTCCAAATCTTCAAGGCAAAAATCACAGCTTCTAACTCTAGGTCATGTGTAGGGTAATTCCTCTCGTGTATTTTCAACTGCCACGAGCCATAGGCTACCACTTTCCCCTCTTGCATCAACACACAACCCAGACCCTCTCGTAAGGCATCACAATAAATCGTATAGCCCAAACCTCTCTCCAGAATAATCAAAATCGGAGCGGTGGTAAGTCTAACTTTCAGCTCTTGGGACGACTTTTCACACGTCTCACTCCATACAAACTTGACCCCTTTCTGCGTCAATCTAGTCAATGGTGAAGCTAGCCTGGAGAAATCTTTCATAAATCGGTGGTAATACTCAGCTAATCCCAGAAAACTGCGGATCTCAAAAAACACTCTTAGGCTGTGCCCAATCTTGCACTACCTCAATCTTGGATGTATCAACAGACACCCCTTCCCCGTAGACTACATGGCCTAAGAACTTAAACTCTGTTAACCAAAACTCACACTTCCCAAACTTGGCATACAGCCTATGGGCTCTAAGCAACTCAAGCACCACCCTCAAGTGTTCCTCATGCTCCTCCTCAGAAGGTGAATAAATCAGGATGTCGTCCACGAAAACGACTACAAAACGATCCAAGAATTCCTAGAATATTCGATTCATCAAATCCATAAACACTGTCGGTGCATTGGTGAGCCCAAAAGGCATTACCAGAAACTCATAGTGGTCATACCGCGTACGAAATGCCGTCTTCGGAACATCTTCCTCCCTGACCCTCAACTAATGGTAACCCGATCTCAAGTCTATCTTAAAGAAACAACGGGACCCTTTCAACTGGTCAAACAAATCATCTATATGGGGCATAGGATACTTGTTCTTAACCGTAGCCCGATTCAATTTTCGGTAGTCAACGCAAAGTCTCAAAGCCCCATCTTTCTTCTTAGCAAAGAGGGTCAGTGCTCCCCACGGCGAAGTACTAGGGCGAATAAAGCCCTTATCTTGCAATTCCTAGAGTTGAATCTCCAACTCACTCAACTCAGCTGGGGCAAAATGGTAAGGTGCCATGGAAATCGACGCTGTGCCGGGCACTAAATCAATAGAAAACTCCACCTCTCGATAGGGTGGCAAACAAACAAGATCTTCGGGAAAGACGCCCGAGTACTCACAAACCACTTTCGGCAACACAGTCTGGGTCTCATCATACTCACTACTCATACAGCTAGTGAGAAGATAACTAAGCTCACTCCGCCCTCACGGATCATACACTAGTGGCAAAACACTACCAACCCGATCCTCTAAGAAATGGAAACAATCCCCGCTCAAGGTACATACAATGACCCTCTGGCGGTAACAATCAATAATAGCCCGATATGACAATAACCAATCCATACCCAAAATCACATCAAAACCCGACATAGCCATAACTACAAAAGAAAATGGAAGCCGGCGGTCGACGACCTCTATATCACAGCCTCTACACCCTTGTTTCAAAATCAATTCACCCCCAACAGGTGAAACAACACAAATAGGAGATGCTAACTGTGCCAACTCCAATCCCAAAACAGATGCAAATACAGCAGATATAAAGGAATGGGATGCACCCGTATCAATCAACACATTAGCAACCGAGTTGCAAAACAAAAAGATATCTCTCACAACAGATGGAGCCAGTACAAGATCCTGCGCGGTAACAGCATACACGCGCCCTGTAGGCCCCTGATCTACCTGCTCACCTCTCGGAGCAAAAGTCTGCTATACAGACTGAGACGATGAGACTCAGACTCCCTGATTGGCCCTCGAGGCCTGAACTAACTGAGCTGGCTGATGGCTCTGAGTCTGCCTCAAACCAGATGCACCAGATGTGCCACTCAACTGCGGACAAAACCTCTTCAGGTGCCCCGCCTGACCACACTGGTAACAAGAAATCGACTGACCTCTGCCCTAACTCTAGCTCTGAGGACGAGCCGAATATAAAGCTGCTCTCTGCATACTTCCCCTCTGCGGGCAAGCTGGAGACTTGTGGCCCAGCTGGCCACACTTGTAACAAGTAACGTCTCTTTGACTGCCTTTCCCAGAACCTGAACTCGGCACTGGAAAGGTAGATCTCAAAAAAGCACCCTGGGACTGCTGAGGGTTAGAACCTCACTGCCTCCTACCGTCCCCCTGGCCATCCTGACTCCTCTTGGAGCCCCTCAACCTTTCCTCCTCCTCCTCGTGCATAATAATCTCCATATGGGCCGCAACATCCACAAGCCGTCCATACTCCCGAGTCATGGACCCAGCAATCCTAACCTTGAGTCTGTGCCTCAACTTCCTTTCGAACTCCAGACAACGGCATTCCCCAGACGCCACTAGCTCAGGTGCAAACCTAGACAAGCTAGTAAATGCGGCCTCAAACTCGGCCACTGATGTACTCAACTGCTTGAGCTAACAAAACTGATCCCTCAACTTCTCCCTGACAGCGGGAGACAGAAACTTCTCCTGAAAAGAATCAACGAAAGCCTCCCAAGTCCCTCCAATACGACCTCGCACAAACTTCCACCACTGACCCGCGTCTCCCTTCAGCTGGAATGACGCCAAGGTCACCTTCAAAGCCCCGTCTTCGATGCCAAGCATCTCAAACGTCTTCGTCATCTACTCAAGCCATGGAGTACATCCCCTATCTCCTCACAAACAATATACATATACAATGTATTTAAACACTTATCATATACCATGATCAATCAATACACACATTTGCTGTATTATTCCAACCGTCATATTCAATGGCATATTCAATGTGATTAGTTTCAGTTTTCCCTAATCATCACACAATGTCTACAACAATCAAGACTATCCTCCACCGATAGCCCAAAGCAGTTATCTCTAAACAGATAATAAATTTATCAACAGATAAAATATCGACATTTTCATAGGTGAGTGATTAAATTATCCAACTACACCATTTACTCCCACAATTTTCCAATATCATGAATTTCACTTCAATTTCACATTTTCCTAAATTAATTATTCAATTAATTATTCAACATAATTAGGGAATTTTTCCCTTTTTCTCAATATTAGCCCAAAGGCTCAATTTCATCGATTTAACAACAACAATTTCATTTTTTAATGTCTCATACACACATAGGTTTTAACATTTGAAACCCTCTTTTTTATAATCTCAAATCAAACCCTAACTTTCTCAAAATGACTAAGCAACACCATCTAATCAAATTGACCAAAATTTATGTTAAAACTCATAGAATAGAGTAGGTTATCCCTACCTTAATTTTCGAAGCTTAAAGGAGAAGAGAGGTGAAACTCAAAGTGCTCCAAATCCACAACTTTTTAGATTAAAGCGAAGCCCTCGTGAAGCTCTACCTTTCTTCCAAAGGGACTAGGGTAGAAGACCACTAGAACTAGATGAAACCCTAGAGAGAAGGTATATAAAGAGAGAAAGAGCAGTTGGTCTAGGGTTTTTATAAATGAAGATGATGAAAAAGGGAAGTGTAACCCGCTGCTGCCAACTGATATATTCAAGGCTCACTCGAGCGATGGAGTGGTCGCTCGAGCGACCAGACACAAAGAAACCTCGCTCGAGCATAGAAAGCCTCACTCGAACCAACAAATCGAAGCTTCAGGTCTGCAACCCAGAAGCATGATCGAGCGAAGAAAAGCTCGCTCGAGCGAAGAAACCCAAAACATAGACCTCATTCACTCAAGCGAAGGAAAGCTCGCTCGAGCGAAGAATTGCAACCTTCAGGTCCAGAACCAGATGCAGACGCAAGCTCGAGCACAAGACTTCTCGTTCGAGCCACCAGACACATCACCCAACTCTCGTTCGAGCAAAGGATCTAAAACACAGAGCTCGCTCGAGCGAAGACACCAAAATCTGGGTAGTAACCATTTGTTTCAAAACACTCCCAACCTGATACAAACCTGCCCAACACATCCTAAAATTCAAATATAAGGAATTAAAGGACGGAAATGAAACAAATGCAACAATACTCAACCGCGGAACCTAAGTCCATAATACTGTACATAAAGAGGAAAACCCGGGATCGCTATACCTACCTTGAAGTATTAAGACCATATAACCATTTGGAACCACCTCTTGAGATCTAGAGTTGAGAAACATTGTGAAATCTTCATGGAATTGAGAAAGGTTGGCTTCTCTTACAACAGGAATGTAGCACATGTATCTTTCAAATCTTTTGGGAAAGTGTATTCGAATCCTTTATTTTTATTTTGAAAATCTTTGGTGTTGTTGTACATTGGTTTTGGAGGAGTATAATCCGATTTAAACTTGTTGGGTTTGGTTGTTCACACTTACTCTTGTCAAAAGTTCCTAGGAGACTTGGAAATTCTATTCTAGAGTCGACACTAGCCTTCCTAAGGGTCGACCATTACCTATTGGTGAAGTTTCTGGGAGCGTTGCTGGAAGATAGGGTAGACACCAGATTGGGAGAGGGTCGACCCTCTTATGTCTATGTGTTAGTTGCTGGAAGATAGGGTAGACACCATACTGGGAGAGGGTCGACCCTTTTATGTCTGTGTGTTAGTTGCTGGAAGGTAGGGTAGACACCAGACTGGGAGAGGGTCGACCCTTTTATGTCTGTGTGTTGGTTGCTGGAAGATAGGGTCGACCCCTGCATGTTTTTTTCAGATTTTTGAGGTCCGAATAGGCCCTATCTAAGGGGGGTTTTAGGCCTATTATTTTATTTGACCTTTGGGCTTTTCCTCACTACTATAAATTGGTCCAAACCTTTTTTCACCCATGATTTTCCTTCCCTTCTTCCTCGTAAACCGTGATTTCTCTCTTCTCTTTCTAAACCCAAACTTTTTCACTTAAATTTCTAGATCTACTCACCTATAGTGATTTTTTCACCTTGCTCCTTTGAGATAAAGTGTAGAGCTTGTCAATGGCTTCGTTTTGATCGGGGCAAAACGTGGTTTCGTTGCCATCGAATTTTGAGCTTTCTCTCTTCTCTCTCATCTATGCTTGAGGTAGGGATATTATACTCTTTAATATGAGCTTTAACCTAGATATTTGTCATTTTGTATAAATGGTGGGATTTGAGAAGATTTTGGTAAAAGTTAAGGTTTGGGTTCTAAACTAAAGGGGTTTTTCATGTTGATTTACAAAATAACCTTGAGGGTTTGTGTATGATGTTCTTTATTGTTAAAATGGTGAGGTTTGGACTTATGGGTTGATATTTTGGAAAAAATGAGAAATTTTGCCCTAAGTTGAGTTGAAATAACTATTTATGTAAATAATGAAATTGGTTTGGAAATTATGAAATTGGGTGAAATGTGATTGAATGGTGTAGTTTGGTTTTATGGAATTTGATAAATTATGTATTGATAGATTTATTTATCTGTTTAGATATATCTGTTTTGGGCTATCAGTGGAGGATAGTTATGATTATTGTAGAAACTGCATGAGAATTAGGATGATTGAAACTAATCAATTGAATTATGTCATTGAATATAACAGTTTGATTAAACCATTGAATATGTGTTTTGATTAGTCATTGTATATGACAAAGTGTTTAAATACATTGTATATGTAACTTTGTTTGGGAGGAGATAGGGGATGTACTTCATTGTTTAAGAAGAGATAGGGGATGGACTCCATTGATAATTAAGTTGGCCGGAGTGTCCAGGGTGAAAGTCCCGAAATCTTAAATATTTATGGATGTCAGTTCCCTCGGACGTGGTTCTGTAAAATGGCAAGAAATAGAAGTGTTGGATTGATGAATGTCATGAATTGTAGTCTCATATTGGTTGCTTTGATAATAATGAATTTGGTTAATTGATTTATCCGGAATAGAAGAATGGAAATGAATTGAGATATTGGCTATCTATGTTGAATGACCTTGAAAAGAATATGTATTGGTTAAGAATGTTGTACATTTATCTGATGCTCATATTTTCGTTAATTCTCATATATTGTTTAGCATATCTCTACTGGGCTTTGGCTTACTCTACTTGGGAAACCATTTTCAAGTATAGGTGACATGCCGCCTCCAAGGGCATAGTTTGGGAGGCTTAGGGGCTGAAGGCTCCACTTTTGTGATTTCGTTTTTGTGCTGAATGTTTATTCAAGCTGAGGGGTTTATATGTATAGAGTTAGAACTCTTCTTTTGTTGTAACCAAGCAAAGTCTTGGAAAGATGTAAGCCCGTAGGGCACTTATTCTGTTGTTAACCTTCAGAGTTACATGTTATAGCTTCAGGATGATCATTTGTGAAAGTGTAATGCATGTAATATCTCTGGTGATATTAACTCTGATGAATGAAAATATAGCATTTCTATTACGTCTATAGATCTTGTGAATGACTGATTTATGTACTTTTTTTAAGAGCGTTACAACTTGGTATCAGAGCGTAAAATTATGTATGTATGTATATATTTAAACAAGGCTTGTTAGGTGTTTTAGCCAATGTAAGTCTAATTTTGAGCTCCAATGGGCTAGTTATTAGGCTAGCTACTTTACCATCTTTTTTTTTTTTGTGGCTACAATTGAAAAGCCCCATAGGCTCTCCAAACAATTATGTATGTATATATTTTAAATTTTTGTATATTTATGTCTTGGATTTGGAATTTTATATATTTTATATATATATATGTGTGTGTGTGTGTATAACAATTTTATATGTTCTTTCAATTCTGTTTGATGAATTACGGAATAACTTATTTTGTATTTTGTATTTTTTTTTCTCCTCATTCTACAGGCTTTGTATGTTTGTATGGACAAATTTATTATTTTTGCAAATTTATATTAGTAAAATATCAACAATTAGTATTTTTTTATTTAAAAAATTAATTATGTTAGTTTAAATGATCAGTTAAAATAAAGAATATGATTAAAAAATACAATAATTAAAATAATTAGGTAAAATAAAAAATATATTTTTTTTATACTTTAACTAGTAAAAAGTAGAGAGTATAGGTAGAATTGCTCTAATAGTTGGTGATTCAATTATGCGATGCCATAAAAGTCACGACGCCGATTGCTTCATCGTCATTTGATTTGCCCTTTTGTTTTCAACACCTTAAGCCAGACTTACAAATCGTGGAGGAAGAGAATTAAGTTTATTATTTACAAACTTCACCCTCTATATTTCATATTATAATTTCATATTATAATTTTCAGCCCCAAAATTTTTTGGACCCTTCGGTCTGAATTGTGTTGTGAATTTAAGAAGATAAAATATGTTAAATAAGTTAATAAAATAAAATATCATATTTAAATTATAATTATTTTTTTTTTTTTATAAAAAAGTCAAAAAAAATTAAAGTAGCATTTGGTAGAGTTTTATAAATATGATTTGAGAATAGAATTATATTTTGAGTTTGTAAGTTCTGGAATTATGATTTGGGTGTGAAAAATTTGTTTGGTGAATGAGCTTTGAAAAGAGTTTTAAATTGAGTGAGAAATTTGTGGTGTGACATATGATATCTGATACAGAAATTTACAACTCATAATCAAACACACAACTCAAAAATCTATTAAAAGTTTATAAAAAAAAATTTTAAAAATCTGAAAATATTGTTTTATTAAACATATAAAAAAATAAACAAATAAAAAAAATTGTCATGCTTCGGTTGACCGGCCGAATAACTAGCAGGATAATCGGTTAAGCCAAATTTCAAAAAAAAAAAATTTGAAAATCCGGCCTAACACAAAGTTTTCTGTTTGTTGTGGAAATATAATTTGAAAATCCTATCCCAACATGGTATTAGAATGTATGAGTAGAATTATAGTTTGAAAATCCTTCCAAACACAGCCTAAAAAGTTCTTAAACGAAACTAATTTAATTAGGTTAAATTAGCTAAAAAATTAAAAAATCATGTTAAAAAAGTTCTTCCCAAATGAACCTTAAAGAAACATTGGGCTGGGTCTCTAATATGGGCAACTACTATTACATGATCTACAAATATTTTGAGGCCCTTAGATTTAAGGGCTGGGTCTCTAATATGGGCTACTACTATTACATGAACTTCAAATATTTTGAGGCCCTTAAATTTAGTTAAATTTGGGAGCCTAAGGTGGCAGCCTTGCTCGCCTTGGATCAGGGTTGGACCTTTGTCTAAAAGATGGTTCACTCACAATAACAAAGTAAAATAATGTGGATAATGCCAACTGCAAATCCATCTTCTACAATCCTGTTTGTTGTCGTTTTTTGTTTTTGCTTTTGTTTTTTTTATCAAAGGAAAGATATGGTCATAACTAATTCCCAGGCTACCGTCTTTGTTTTGTTTTGGTTTTTTTTTTTATTTATTTATTTATTTTTATTTTTATTTTTTTGTTTATTTATTTTTTTTTTTTTTTTTGTTGTCGATTGATCCAATGTGGTTCATCTCTTAGCCCTATATGAAATGAACAATAGCGGTTGATGGGCATGGCTCAGGAGGGCCCAACCCATGCTTGTTATGGGTTCTTCAAACAATTATTTGATTAATTATTATCATAAAGCCCAGAACAGGTCCAATACCAAGCTTGATAGAAAACCCACAATAGTCAAGTCCAGGCACCAGCTGAACACGTGCCAAGTAAGAGTCCAGTCACGTGACAAACAAAGATTCTTTAAAGTTATTAAACCCACGCACCAAGCATTAAATAAGACTGCCAAGGTATTAAATGCGATAAGACCTCTCACTCTGGAGCATAGTGAAATAGCTATGGCCGACGGCAAGTAGATGGCAGACTTTCGGTCCATGGGACTTAAATGAACAAGGAAATGATTAACAAGAGATATAAAGAAGCTTCCGAGGAACGCTTGGTAACAAGTAAATTACTCTCTCTCTCTCTCTCTCTCTCTCTCTCTCTCTCTCTCTCTCTTCATTCCTCTATGCTTAAATTTCTCTAAATTCTTACCTTTGCCATTTTTTTCATCTAATTTGATCGTCGGAGGGTCCATAGGAATGAACCATCCCTATTTCGGAACCTTCCTACTGGACTTGTTGCAGGTGTGATCAGGAAAACGAAGGACAGCCAACCCGTGGAGTGCTTAGATCAACCCGACCCATACCCTGCCGACCAGACTGCATTATCAGCTGTGATTTTGATGGATGAACCAAATTGCAATAAAAGTGAAAGTTCAGTATTCAAATTGTTTAAATTGAAACTACATGAATTAAAGTGACATTTACCTATATTAAAAAAAAAAAATATGAGACTAATTGAAATTTATTCATTACGTGGAAAATGTCGATGTAATATACCTTAAATAATAATCAATCAATTATTGTAAAGATATATCACTGTGAAATTTCTCAACTTCATCTCCAAACACTATCATGTGATCTTGTTAAGCACAGCAACAATAGTTGTAGCTCCTATTGACTGTATGCCCACCCAATCTGAAACTGCGATACAAGTAAATTTCTCGTATGTTTTGTCCAACACTTCCTCTCCAAACTGGTTCGATATCATCGACTCCGTGAACGCCCTAACACGCTTTGCCAAAGATTTCGCCTCTAACCCACACATCACCATTGTCTAGACCCTTTCCAACATTATTTACTGCAATTGTGTCAATATTCTCAATTTTGAATGACCCTTGCCTCTCCACTACATCTTGTACTTCCTTTGCTGATGGAATGTAGTAGGGCACATTGAAGGAGTCTAATTTAACTTCATCTATCACGCCCTGTTATAGAAAAGAACAAAAAATTAGAGATCATGAGCTATACTTTCCATTCCAATGCCATTAATGATATGTAAGTAATTTGCTTAAAAGTAATGTTTTTAAAACTATGAGTCACAATTGTGGATTTGTTTTATTTGAGATGAAATGATGCAAAATTTATCATCACAATGAGGTGGTGGTGATATTTTAAAAAATCTAAGGCACCTTGATGGACTTTTTAGTTAGATTGATAAAATCAAAATTTGCCACATTTACCTTTTGTGGTTGTTAATATATAATGTAATATCATGTAATATATATGTATATAGTATAATAATAATATATCATAGTATATGATCAGATATAGTATAATAATAATATATAATAGTATATGATCAGATACAGAGCATAGGGGATAGGAATCATTTCTTCTTTCGGTGGTAAAGAAAAAACACCACTCACCACTTTTTATTATGCTTCATTATTATGTCGACATTCTCTTTCGGTGCTTTCTCTATAAGTAAGCATTCCTCTTGTAATCAACTGAGATAACATTTTGCAATATCAATTCAGATATTTTACATATCTCACATGGTATCAGAGCACAGGTGTTTTGCCTAGTCTCTACATTTTTCTTTTCTTCGCAGACTGCTGTGCCTCTCGTCTGCATCACAGACTGTTGCACATCTCGACCTTCTCTGTTTTCCTTATTGATCACACCAGTCTCTTCGTCTCCTCACGACGAAACCACCGCCACAAAATTCATCACCAGCCGACGTTCCACGCGCCTCCACGCGCCGCCAGAACTTCCGGCCACACGCAGTCTCGTTCTACGACGTGCTCTACGCGCCTCATACACTGTCCCGCGCTACTGTGCGCCGCGGCCTCCTCTGCTAACGTGAGCCGCGTGTTTCTGACGTCAACCGACGTCAGCCCTATCGCTTTTGTGCACCGCCTGCTGTCCTCTGCTAACGTGCGCCGCACACCTCTCTGCTAACGTGCGCCGCGCCTGTGACATCAACCCTGTCGACCGTGACATCATCTGTTTGACCGGATTTGTTGACCAGACTACTCCACTCACTTTGACAAGCCAATTTAGTGCCTTTCTGGTCCTATTTTTTGGTCAGTTCACTCTGTTCCTACTGATTTCGACCCTCTGAATTCACTGGTACCCTCGGATTTTTTCAATTCTACCTCGAAAGTACGATTTTGCCCTCATGGATCGCCTCGACTCCTCTAATCATCCTATTTCCGTTGTTCTTGACGGGACTAACTATGTCTTATGGGCCCAAGCTATGTCTGGGTTTCTCAAAGGAAAGAAACTTTGGCGCATCATCACTGGGGATGTGTGCAAACCCATCCCAGCAACCACCGAAATGTTTTCCTCTCTCTCTCTCTCTTCCGTTTGTCCGTTCCCTCACCCTCTCTCTTTTTTACTGATCCTTCCACCGATCTGTTTTCTGATGATCTTACTCCACCACCCAAGCCAGCCTCTCTTGAGTTTTCTGATCCGCCTACTCCACCGCCCCTGCCCGCTTCTCTCGAGATCGCCTTGCCTGCTAGTCTGTCCCATGACCCTGCTCCCTCTGATGGTCCTGCTCTTACTTCCTTGGGCTCCCCCCCTCCTGCTGAGTCCCTTCTTCTGGCTCCTCCTCCGTCTGCTCGACCACGCCGGGTAACCCAACCTTCTACTCGTCTTCGTGACTTTATTGTTGGTTCTACTGCTTTTTCTACTTATGAACCAACCTCCTATCATGAGGCTCGCTCTAATCCTCTTTGGCAGCAAGCTATGACTACTGAATTGCAGGCTTTAGCCAAAACTCATACTTGGGACATTGTTGATCTTCCTCCTGGCAAATCTGCCATTGGCTGCAAATGGGTATACAAAATCAAGACTTGTTCTGATGGATCTATTGAGCGCTACAAAGCCCGCCTTGTTGCCAAAGGCTTTAACCAAGAATATGGTATTGACTATGAAGAGACCTTTGCTCCTGTTGCTCGTCTCACCTCTGTTCGCAGCTTACTTGTTGTTGCTACCTCCCGCCAATGGGATCTTTATCAACTGGACGTCACCAATGCTTTTCTTAATGGTGATCTTCTCGAGGAGGTATACATGCAACCTCCCCCTGGGTCTACTTATCCACCTCATAAAGTCTGCAAACTTAAGCGTGCCTTATACGGTCTCAAACAGGCTCCACGCGCTTGGTTTGCCAAGTTCAGCTCTACTATTCATGACTGTGGTTTCACCTCCAGCTCTTATGATACTGCTCTTTTTATCCGGAAAACAGCTCACGGGACCACCCTGCTTTTACTTTATGTGGATGACATGATTATCACCGGTGATGATATCGATGGTATTCTTCTCCTTAAACAGTTTCTTAGCCATCATTTCGAGATGAAAGATCTTGGTCCTCTCAGCTATTTCTTGGGTCTTGAAATCTTCCATGATTCTACAGGTTCTTTTATCTCTCAGGCTAAGTATACCTCTGATCTTCTCACCCGTGCTGGTCTTACGGATTGCAAGACTGCCTCCACTCCCCTCGAGCCTCAGAGTCATCTTACACCTCTTGATGGCACTCTTCTCTCTGATGCTACCCTATATCGTCAGCTGGTTGGCAGTCTTGTCTATCTCACTGTTACTCGTCCTGATATTGCCTATGCTGTTCATATTGTCAGCCAGTTTATGTCGGCTCCTCGTACACCTCATTATGCTGCCTTAATTCGTATCCTTCGGTATCTCAAAGGCACCCTATTGCATGGTCTTCATTATTCCGCCCGCTCCTCTCTCCAGCTTCGTGCTTTTTCCGATGCTGATTGGGTTGGAGATCCTACTGACCGCCGGTCTACTGCTGGGTTCTGTTTTTTTCTGGGTGATTCTCTTATTTCTTGGCGCAGCAAGAAACAATCTCTTACTGCTCGTTCCAATACTGAGGCCGAATATCGTGCTCTTGCTGATACTACTCAGGAGCTTCTCTGGCTTCGTTGGCTTCTTGCTGATCTGGGTGTTACCTCATCTGGTGCTACTGACCTTTTTTGTGACAATCACAGTGCTCTTCAAATTGCTCACAATGATGTTTTTCATGATCACACCAAGCACATTGAGATTGACTATCATTTTATTCGTCAACACGTTACTCGTGGTACTGTCCATCTCCATCCGATCTCTTCTGTTGATCAACCTGCTGATACCTTCACCAAAGCTCATTCTCCTGGCCGTTTCATTGAACTTGTCTCCAAACTCCAGTTGGTCAATGTTTTTCCACCTTGAGTTTGAGGGGGGCTGTTAATATATAATGTAATATCATGTAATATATATGTATATAGTATAATAATAATATATCATAGTATATGATCAGATATAGTATAATAATAATATATAATAGTATATGATCAGATACAGAGCATAGGGGATAGGAATCATTTCTTCTTTCGGTGGTAAAGAAGAAACACCACTCACCACTTTTTATTATGCTTCATTATTATGTCGACATTCTCTTTCGGTGCTTTCTCTACAAGTAAGCATTCCTCTTGTAATCAACTGAGATAACATTTTGCAATATCAATTCAGATATTTTACATATCTCACAGTGGTGATTTGTTTATTAAATAAAGCTATAAAAATAAATAAATAAATAAATAAAGAAAAAAAAAAGAAAGAAAGATTTGTCACATTGTTTTGTACTTACTTTATGTATATATGTTTTTTTTATATAGTGTTACACAAATTTGTCATTGGTAAGAAAATACTTGATGAAATATACCTTGAGCATGAAGTTTGTTAAGAATATATCCAACCCCAAAACTAATTGGTTATAGATGCAAAGACCACTTGACTATATAGACAAAACTTATGTGGCTTAGAAAGATTATGTGAGATAAATTTCTAACACCTCCACAAGTGTAACCTAATAGCATGTGGAGGGAATAGAGAGAAAACAGACGAGAAATAGACCAGGACAAAGATTTGGCTAATGAGAAACTGGCTTACAATTAGAGACTAACCATGACCCAAATCTGATATCATGTTAGAAATTTTGGAGGCATCAAATCTAAAACCAATTGCCTATAGTGGAGATTCTTCTAGAATCTAGACTGGCTTTGTTTGGTTTGTGGCTATTTCAGCCAGAAAAAATTGTCTATTTGGTTTGTGGCAATCCTTAAACCAGTCCCATGTATAGACTCATTTTGGGAGGTCTCTAAAAGAGATAAGACTAGGATTGGATAAGTTCTGAAAAAGTAGAGAGATGTAATGAGTTTGAGAGTAGTAGTTGCAATTTTACCTGTGAAACCAATTCAGAAATGGCTTTAGCGAATTATTCCCAAGTGAAGCAACTCTCCATGTCTGAAGGATCAGGGCATTGCCTACCATGAGGTATCAACACCATACAACCATTTCAAACCACCTCTTGAGATCTAGAGTTGAGAAAATTTGTGAAATCTTCATGAAATTGAGAAAGGTAGGCTTCTCTTACAATAGGAGGACTTGTCATTGATATGTAAATCTTCCCCTTGTTTAATGCCAAGCCTTCTGCTGAGTCCTTTTGGTGCCTTTTATTCCACCAAAATAACCATTGAAATGGTTAGTGTAAGCTTATTTACACATCAAAAGCATATGGGTCATATGAGTTTACCTTCATTTTGATTTTACAGAACTTCTTAGTGGTAGGTAAGATTTGTTTAAGATTGGATTTCTTTTTAGTTAAAAATTTAAACGTGACTGTCGTGTTAGAACCCATGGGACTCATCATAGGTTTTATCTCGATGATTCGACCGTTTATTTTGTATAGCATTTCATATATATCATTTATGGGAAAAAAATTAGGTCAATATGAAAATTGTACCCTCTCATTTTAATGCATTTGTCTTCGAAAAAATGAAAGATAAATATATTTTTAAAAACAGACCATTTCATGTTTTTGAACAAAAATGTGATAAAATTAAAATGTTATAGTTATCGAATTTACTTAATTTTTTTAGAATTGATATGTTCGGAGAATCCTACAAAATAAATTGTTCAAATTATTAAAATTGGATTCGTGATGGGCCTAACAGACACTAACTTGGCAGTCAACTTCAAATTTTGAACGTGAAAGAATTCTCATCCTTCATTTATGAAAAATCTTGTTTATCCAAATAAATTTAGTGTCTCCTTCTATGATCGATTTATTTTATTTTATTTTTTTTATTTTTTTTTTTTAACTTATAGCCCTAGAGAAACTCTAATTTTTGTCCCTTTGGAAGAGTGTGTGTTTAGACTTCTTTTCACTTGGTCATGGTTGCAAATGTGTTATTATTTCCATAAAATTATTACAAACATGGATAAATTACAATGCACCTCTTGAGATTTATTTGAAATACAAATTATTTCTTGTGATTTAAAAAATTATAAAAACTCTTTTTTTAGAATTTTTTATTTAACAAAATTAACTGAAAAAAATAAAAATTTCTAATTACTCTCTTGTACAATACTAAAATTACTTGAATTATTAATTGAAATAAAATTTTAACATCATATAAAATTATTAATTAACTTAATCATTTATTAATAAAAAACACTATTTGTTATGAAATTAAAAATTTTAGAGATAAAATATAATTTTCAAAACTAAAAAGAGCAATTTATATTTTAAACTTAGTGTGTTTGTAATTTACCCTAAAAGCAACCACATAAATCTTGTAGGGAACGTCACACAATTGACCGGTTGAAACAATTGGTACAAACCTGAGAGAGCCAATGGACACTGTAGGAGGAATGCACCAAATGCAGGTTGTTCCGAGGAAAAGGCGGCTATGGAAAGATCCCGGTACTCCCATTACATAACACGAAACTCCATCGCATTTGTCACCACTGTTGGGATCTGGGATCCCGCCCAAGACCTTATAGAAATTATTCCATGCAGAAAAACACACCCACACTCAAGGAGACACAATATTTAACGTGGTTCGGCCTCAATGCCTACGTCCACGGGAGAGTAGCCGATTATCACTATAACAATGGAGATATTACAGAAAGATTACAATAGAGGAGGAGCTCACACTCTCCTCACTCACACACTCACCCGTCTCCCTCGCTCACACCGAGGGAGACGGTCTCTCCGCCTCACATATTGGCTTGCTCTGCTCTCTCTCCCTCAAACCTTCCCCTCAGCCTCCATTTATACACTTACAGAAGAGGTGGATGGAGGGGCTAGCCAGCACATGGCCAGCTATCTTGTGTGTTGGCTTCACATGGCCAGCTCATGTGTGTTGGCTTCCTAACATGGCCAACCTTGCAACACATGGAGGATCACCCCTCACATGGGGTGATGATATCCCACAAATCACCCCCTCAACCCATGTGAGGTGATCCACAACATACATTGCTGTTAATCTTGTCACGCCCAAATTCAACATAGTTTGCATCTCCTCACTGAGACGCTGCATCCCTTGAAAGCTAGAGATAATACACCAGAGATACAAGAGGAGGAGGGAATCCTACATCCTCAACTCAACTCACACCACTCTCTGATTTGGAGAGAACCGCTGCTCCTATCTCCTACAGATCTCTTCCACGCTTCCTGTCTCGGATGCCTTCACTGAGACGCTATGCTTGAACTTGCGCAACCAAGATATCCGACACCCCCTGATTGGATGTCCTGCACCCCCTGCTCGGGATACCCTTGCATTACCGTGCAACTCCTTGTATAATGAACACTGGAGCAACTAGAAAACTTCAGAGTTTGACACATCAACATCCTCAATTTTCCTTGCTCGGAGCTTATTTTTGAACAACCAGCCTTTGCTTTCTGCACTTCAGAACAACTTCCCAGCGATCTCATACGCCCGTTGTCTGTGCTGCAATCCCTGATGTTCGGTTCTGTCTCACTTGGACGTCCGTACTGATGTTTGACAGTTAGCCCTTCTGCCAAGACAACTTCCACCGGTCTGTACAAGTTACCACTATGCAACTCTGTGCATAGTGCTCGCACCCATGGCTTCTAGTCTCCCTGCGTCAAGCTTGCTTGAGAGATCTGCATCAACTCTATCATCTACTGCCATGGAACTAAAGAAACCACCATAGAGAAATAAGACTTGCCACTCCTTGGTACGCACTCTTGCGTTTTACCTGTCTCAATTTCTCTGTCTGGAAGTTCCTGTAAACTTTCAACAACCCGTTGCTGCATACTCCTCTTGCGCCTCTGTACGATACTCTACCATACCCTTGCACTGCTGCACGTCTGCATTTGTGCTTCTGCGCTTAGTATGCTCCTCTACAACTATTGTTCTACACGTCCACGTACCACCAGTACTTACTCGTATACAGTAGCTCCAACAGCCACAATATTTCCCTGAGCCTGAACTGGTTGCCAAATCATCTATCCGTCGATGAATGGTCTTCTCTTTTGATTGAACCAGATCCTCCAACGAACTCCGGAGATAATCATCTTTGCAATCCTCTGATCACCCCTGACCAATCCTGATCTCCCTTGATTTGCCATTTGATCAAGCCTGATCTCCTCTGGTCTTCAATGATCTATCTCAATCTGTATCTGGTTGTCCAATCTGGTCAGAATCTGTCCATTCTAACCTCTTCAGTGAATCCGCAACATTCCATAATATCCGGCAACCTTCCTTCGAGTATTGAAGATGGCAAACACCCATGTTTTGACAATCTTTCCAAACCGTTCAGAATTTCACTATTCTGACCTCGCGGTTGCGTCTGGAGCGGTCCGTTTAGCTAGAACCAATCTTTGCTGCATTTTCGGGGACCTCACTGAAAACTATCCCCGAAAGCTGGGCCACACCACAATTTTCTAAAAATTCTGGGCCAAATTGCAATTTTCAGAAGTTCAGGGAATATTCCGTGTACTAACAGAATATTCCGTCCACTACCCCTAACGCCGTCTGCCACTTTAATCTGCCTTCTTTTTACAGAAACTCCGTCTCCAAAATCTGACCGTACAGATGTGTCCGGAATACTCCAAATAGTCGGAAACCACTATTGGATCACCAAGAACGGACTCCAAATGGCTTCGATCTAGCCAAAACATTTTGTACGCCTCAGATCTGCGGCTGCACCTTAGCCGCGAAGCACTGGATCCTTCCTCCCTGCGGCTACACCCTTGCCGCGTAGCACTGGATCCCTCCCTACCTCTGGTTGACTGGTCAACACAGTTGCTGACGTGGCAGACACGTGGCACACCTGTGCTGACGTGGCAATGTTCTACGGCCACGTGTCGATGACGTGGCAGGCCACGTGGCGGTGACCTGGCAACGACGTGGCAACAACGTGGCAACTCTTGCTGACGTGGCTGAGGACGTGGCCGACACGTCGCTGCTGACGTGGGCCCACATGGCGTGCGCGTCGTGGACAGGCGCTGCTCCCACTCACCTTCTTCCTTCGTCCACGCGTGGAGCGCGTGTCTGAGACTAGGCCGACGCGCCGACAGCATTCACGGCGCGTGGGGGCGCGTGCCGAGACTGGGACTCACGCGCCTTCTTCAGGAGGCGCGTGAGGGCGCGTGGCTACTCCTCTGGGTGTCTGCTTTATATTTCTGGACTCCTCTCGTCGAGCCCTTGCTCCTGGTATGCTCAAAATCTGATTTCGAGCAATACGATTTCTGGGCAGTTTCAAACATCGCACTGTTTTTGTTTCAAAACGCCGCCGACGAGGCTCTGATACCACTTGTTGGGATCTGGGATCCCGCCCAAGACCTTATAGAAATTATTCCATGCAGAAAAACACACCCACACTCAAGGAGACACAATATTTAACGTGGTTCGGCCTCAATGCCTACGTCCACGGGAGAGTAGCCGGTTATCACTATAACAATGGAGATATTACAGAAAGATTACAATAGAGGAGGAGCTCACACTCTCCTCACTCACACACTCACCCGTCTCCCTCGCTCACACCGAGGGAGACGGTCTCTCCGCCTCACATATTGGCTTGCTCTGCTCTCTCTCCCTCAAACCTTCCCCTCAGCCTCCATTTATACACTTACAGAAGAGGTGGATGGAGGGGCTAGCCAGCACATGGCCAGCTATCTTGTGTGTTGGCTTCACATGGCCAGCTCATGTGTGTTGGCTTCCTAACATGGCCAACCTTGCAACACATGGAGGATCACCCCTCGCATGGGGTGATGATATCCCACAAATCACCCCCTCAACCCATGTGAGGTGATCCACAACACACATTGCTGTTAATCTTGTCACGCCCAAATTCAACATAGTTTGCATCTCCTCACTGAGACGCTGCATCCCTTGAAAGCTAGAGATAATACACCAGAGATACAAGAGGAGGAGGGAATCCTACATCCTCAACTCAACTCACACCACTCTCTGATTTGGAGAGAACCGCTGCTCCTATCTCCTACAGATCTCTTCCACGCTTCCTATCTCGGATGCCTTCACTGAGACGCTATGCTTGAACTTGCGCAACCAAGATATCCGACACCCCCTGATTGGATGTCCTGCACCCCCTGCTCGGGATACCTTTGCATTACCGTGCAACTCCTTGCATGATGAACACTGGAGCAACTAGAAAACTTCAGAGTTTGACACATCAACATCCTCAATTTTCCTTGCTCGGAGCTTATTTCTGAACAACCAGCCTTTGCTTTCTGCACTTCAGAACAACTTCCCAGCGATCTCATACGCCCGTTGTCTGTGCTGCAATCCCTGATGTTCGGTTCTGTCTCACTTGGACGTCCGTACTGATGTTTGACAGTTAGCCCTTCTGCCAAGACAACTTCCACCGGTCTGTACAAGTTACCACTATGCAACTCTGTGCATAGTGCTCGCACCCATGGCTTCTAGTCTCCCTGCGTCAAGCTTGCTTGAGAGATCTGCATCAACTCTATCATCTACTGCCATGGAACTAAAGAAACCACCATAGAGAAATAAGACTTGCCACTCCTTGGTACGCACTCTTGCGTTTTACCTGTCTCAATTTCTCTGTCTGGAAGTTCCTGTAAACTTTCAACAACCCGTTGCTGCATACTCCTCTTGCGCCTCTGTACGATACTCTACCATACCCTTGCACTGCTGCACGTCTGCATTTGTGCTTCTGCGCTTAGTATGCTCCTCTGCAACTATTGTTCTACACGTCCACGTACCACCAGTACTTACTCGTATACAGTAGCTCCAACAGCCACAATATTTCCCTGAGCCTGAACTGGTTGCCAAATCATCTATCCGTCGATGAATGGTCTTCTCTTTTGATTGAACCAGATCCTCCAACGAACTCCGGAGATAATCATCTTTGCAATCCTCTGATCACCCCTGACCAATCCTGATCTCCCTTGATTTGCCATTTGATCAAGCCTGATCTCCTCTGGTCTTCAATGATCTATCTCAATCTGTATCTGGTTGTCCAATCTGGTCAGAATCTGTCCATTCTAACCTCTTCAGTGAATCCGCAACATTCCATAATATCCGGCAACCTTCCTTCGAGTATTGAAGATGGCAAACACCCATGTTTTGAAAATCTTTCCAAACCGTTCAGAATTTCACTATTCTGACCTCGCGGTTGCGTCTGGAGCGGTCCGTTTAGCTAGAACCAATCTTTGCTGCATTTTCGGGGACCTCACTGAAAACTATCCCCGAAAGCTGGGCCACACCACAATTTTCTGAAGATTCTGGGCCAAATTGCAATTTTCAGAAGTTCAGGGAATATTCCGTGTACTAACAGAATATTTCGTCCACTACCCCTGACGCCGTCTGCCACTTTAATCTGCCTTCTTTTTATAGAAACTCCGTCTCCAAAATCTGACAGTACAGATGTGTCCGGAATACTCCAAATAGTCGGAAACCACTATTGGATCACCAAGAACGGACTCCAAATGGCTTCGATCTAGCCAAAACATTTTGTACGCCTCAGATCTGCAGCTGCACCTTAGCCGCGAAGCACTGGATCCTTCCTCCCTGCGGCTACACCCTTGCCGCGTAGCACTGGATCCCTCCCTGCCTCTGGTTGACTGGTCAACACAGTTGCTGACGTGGCAGACACGTGGCACACCTGTGCTGACGTGGCAATGTTCTACGGCCACGTGTCGATGACGTGGCAGGCCACGTAGTGGTGACCTGGCTGATGACGTGGCAACGACGTGGCAACTCTTGCTGACGTGGCTGAGGACGTGGCCGACACGTCGCTGCTGACGTGGGCCCACATGGCGTGCGCGTCGTGGACAGGCGCTGCTCCCACTCACCTTCTTCCTTCGTCCACGCGTGGAGCGCGTGTCTGAGACTAGGCCGACGCGCCGACAGCATTCACGGCGCGTGGGGGTGCGTGCCGAGACTGGGACTCACGCGCCTTCTTCAGGAGGCGCGTGAGGGCGCGTGGCTACTCCTCTGGGTGTCTGCTTTATATTTCTGGACTCCTCTCGTCGAGCCCTTGCTCCTGGTATGCTCAAAATCTGATTTCGAGCAATACGATTTCTGGGCAGTTTCAAACATCGCACTGGTTTTGTTTCAAAACGCCGCCGACGAGGCTCTGATACCACTTGTTGGGATCTGGGATCCCGCCCAAGACCTTATAGAAATTATTCCATGCAGAAAAACACACCCACACTCAAGGAGACACAATATTTAACGTGGTTCGGCCTCAATGCCTACGTCCACGGGAGAGTAGCCGGTTATCACTATAACAATGGAGATATTACAGAAAGATTACAATAGAGGAGGAGCTCACACTCTCCTCACTCACACACTCACCCGTCTCCCTCGCTCACACCGAGGGAGACGGTCTCTCCGCCTCACATATTGGCTTGCTCTGCTCTCTCTCCCTCAAACCTTCCCCTCAGCTTCCATTTATACACTTACAGAAGAGGTGGATGGAGGGGCTGGCCAGCACATGGCCAGCTATCTTGTGTGTTGGCTTCACATGGCCAGCTCATGTGTGTTGGCTTCCTAACATGGCCAACCTTGCAACACATGGAGGATCACCCCTCACATGGGGTGATGATATCCCACCACCACCACCAAACTCCGACAGGCCTTTGAAGAGGGTATTGAAATCATTTCCAGGAAGATCGTTCATGTAAACTTGAAGTTCTGGTGTTTGGCAATTCAATTCCTTGCAATTCTTCGCCACGCATTCCTTGACGGTGGAAATTACAGAGAAGGTGTTTGGACCCGCTGCACAGCCCAAGTCGGCCACATTGAGAACTCCATTTAGGTGCAAGGATTTTGAGAACAGAGATTGGGCTGCATTTTCTAACACGGGTTTTGTTATGGAAGTCACTTTTTGCTGCACAGAGAAAACAAAACACTAATACTAGAGATTAAAAATTCTGATACAAAAAATACTAGAAAAAATAATTTATAATTTAGATTCATTTTAATTTTTTTAAATATTTTTGTATGTCTCAATTCTTGATTAGAATTATGTACCGTTAATAAAGAATTTGGACATAGCTACTTTCTCCTCTCTTCATAGAAAGCACTTCCTTCACATCCATGATCTCTCTCTCTTTCTCTCTCAAAAGTTATGGTGCCACGGCTTCATTCTCCATCGGAGCATCACTGTGTTTTATGGTGACTTGCCTCATTTTGATTATGTGGTTATAAGCAATTTTGAAGTCTTTGTCTTGATCACCTTTTATTTTATTTTTATTTATTTAAATATTTAAAGGATATTCATCAATAAATCTCATCTCCTAAACAAGTATTCCAATTAATTCTAATTTTTTTCTATTGATCTGTTAAGTTTTATTAGTAAAGAGTTTCTTTCCGTTTAGTCCTATTTTTTATTTTGGTAGGATTTTGGTGGACAGGTATACCTTTTTATTAATGTGACACGTATGATGTGATATTTCAATGTGACACTCTAAAAAAATTAAAAACTCATTAGTATATTTTTCTTAAATGTAACAACGTGGCGGATGTGATCTAACACTCCAAAACTTTTACTCTAAAAAAAAATAAAAACTTTTTAGTGTACTTTTTCCTAATGTGACAACGTGACAAGTATGATATGACACTTCAAAAAAAAAACTCTTTAGTGTACTTTTTCCTAATGTGACAACGTGGCGAGTATGATGTGACATTTTTAAAAAAATAAAAATTCTTAGTGTACTTTTCTCAAACGTGACAACGTGGCGGATATGATGTGACACTCTAAAAAAATATACTCCAATGTGACAGGTATTAACGCAATACTCCAAAAAAATTAAAAATTCATTGATGTACTTTTCCTAAATATAACAATGTGGGTATGATATGACATACCAAAACTTTTACTCAAAAAAATAAATAAAAACTCTTTAATGTATTTTTTTTTATTGTGACACCGTGATGGGTATAATGTGACATTTGAAAAAAAATAAAAACATTTTAGTGTACTTTTCCCTAATGTGACAACGTAGCCGGTATGATGTGACACTTCAAAAATAAAATAAAAACTCTTTAGTGTACTTTTTTTAAAGATAACAACGTGGCAGATATGATGTGACACTCTAAAAATATAAAAAACTCCTTAGTATACTTTTATCAAACGTGACATGTGACACT
This sequence comes from Camellia sinensis, assembly GCF_055761805.1. NCBI lineage: Eukaryota > Viridiplantae > Streptophyta > Magnoliopsida > Ericales > Theaceae > Camellia > Camellia sinensis. Next base: position 37,189,632 of record NC_138961.1, on the reverse strand, counting down.
CCAACGTAACGGGTATGACATAACATTTTTAAAAAATTAAAAACTATTTAGTGTACTTTTTTTTAAATGTGACACTCTAACGTGATGGGTCGGGTAATAAGGGGGGAGAGTGGTCTGTGTATCACGTGTAATGCATCAACCCACAAAGCAAAAAGTATAAAAAGTCTTAGTGTACTTTTGTGCTTTGTGTCACCCAACCACGCACATAGCGTAGCAAGTTATAAGCACACACCGAATAAAAACCTTACATAAAGTAGCCTGTGATTAACCCAACGACACTTATGTCTTTTTCACAATAGAGAGGACCAAATGGACCATAAACAAATAAATAAATAAATAAAATAAAATAAAAAAATTGAGACCAAATAGAACACAATATCAACATTTTGAATTTATGGGTAACTTTCTCAATATTAAAAAAAGTTCTGAATACTTAGAAACAATGCATTCAGTAATGGGGATTCAATGGGTATTGTTACAATTGTAAAAATACTTAGAGATTCTAAAAATTCTTATTAAAAGTTTTATCAAATGTCTTACATAGATGTGAGATTTATATAGAATTCACATTATGTGAGTCTCACACACATGTAAAATATTTAGTAAAAACTTTGATAAAATTTTTAAAATTTTTAGCATTACTCTAACAAGTGTCCTTAGAACACTTATTAAGAATGTATTTAATAACATAAACAACATCTACTATTATACAAAAAAAAGTTGTGAATGTGATAAATATCCTCTATTAAATAATTGGGGTAAATTACAAATATACCTCTTGAGATTTGTTTAAAATACAAATTGTTTCCTGTAATTTTGAAAATTACATCCCACCCCCTGAGATTTTTAATTCCATAACAAATAACCCTTTTTATTAATAAAACATCAAATTAATTAAGAGTTTTTAATAAAATTTTGTTTCAACTAATGATTTAGGTAATTTTATTATTATACAACGGTTAAGAATTTTATTTTTTCAATTAATTCTGATAAATAAAAAAATTTGACAAGGAGATATTTGTAATTTTTTAAACCACAAGGGACAATTCATATTATAAATAAATCTCAAGAAGTACATTTGTAATTTATCCAAATAATTGTTATGAAAGAGACGAAAATACCTTTTTCTAGTTATATAATGGAATACATTTTTAACAAATTAATAAATCTAAAATATTATTTTTACCTACCTTTTTGTAATTCATTCATCACTATTTTATAAATTAGATTAACCCAATTTTTTTAATTAAAAGATATAAAAAATTTGATATCAACACAAAAATTATTAAAATCAAATACAAAATATAAATGAATAGACGAGACTTTACATGATTAGTGTGTCCACTTTTAAAAAAATTTATCTATCCATATATATATTATGGATCTTGATTGAATTTCATATTCATAAACTTATTAAGAAAAAAAAAATTACTAATGACAATCCTTTTGAATTGTTAATAATATTTTTTTAAAAATTCTATTATACTAGTTTTTTTTACAACCATATGGGACTTTTGTAAATAAAATATATTTTGATGATTTTAAATTTTAAAATGATAGGTTTATAATTCAACACATCATTTAATATATATTTTTTGCATATATTTTTTGTTTGTATATTATTTATCATATTTAAATATTAAAAATCTCACTTTTAAATGCGTATGAGTTTTTTGTAAAATACTACTAAAAAATATATAAGATTTGTGGTGACATTAGCTGCTATTAGAGACAAACAGCAAAACTTTTCCAATTCACTAATTTGGGAAAGAATATTATAAAGGGATAAAATGCAAACCGTGAAAAATGAAAGGATAAGAAAAAAGTAAATAAAAACGTTAAATAGAGGAAATTGTATAAAATAAAATAAAAAAAAATTGGTGAGTAGGTATTTTAGTCCCTTTCAAAATAATAATAATAATTCCTTAATAAAACATATTTATTGCCTTCACAACTTTTTATAATAATAAAGGTTGTTTATGTTATTAATGTATTCTTAACAAGCCCTTAAAAAAAGTGTGTTCATTAAATTCGACATTTATAGATAAGAGATCCAACACTACAAATTAGGGATGGTAATTTGAACGCAGTCCGGCGGGAACCCGACCCCCCGACCTCGATCAGAATGGTTTTTTCCTGAAAAATACCCCTGTGAGGACGGGGATGGTATTTGAAATTAAATCCTCGATTAGTTTCGGGCTGGGAACGGGGATAACTTTCACAGCCCCGAACCCGGCCCGTCCCCGTTTTCTCCCTGAAGTGAAATTACTATAATAGCCCTTTATATATACATATATAAACCAAACCCAAAAAACAGATCCAATTCACTCACACGGCCTCTTATCTCTCTCTCTCTCTCTCTCTCTAAAAGCCTCCCTCCTCCACTGCTGACACGCTGTCCTCCTCTCTTTCACTGCCAACGCCGATCTCCTTCTCTCCGTTGTCCTCCTCTCCCTCCTCCTCCATTGTCCTCCTCTCCCTCCTTTCATCATCGTTGAACTCAGATCTGCAAACTCAGATCAGATCTCAACTGTCAATGCCATATCCTCCCATTCGGCGATCTCTCTCTCGTGATCTCTCTCTATACTTAGATATGTCTCTCAGATCTCTCTATCTCCCTTTGTGATGTTGATGATGTTGGTGTTGATGTTGTTTGATGATGATGTTGGTGTTGATGTTGTTCGATGATGATGTTGATGATGTTGTTCGATGACGATGTTGCTAACTTGTTGTTGTTTGGATTTTTTTTTTTGGCTAATTACAAACACCCCCTCGAGGTTTGAGAAATTACAAATTGCTCCTTAAGGGTCAAATTTTCATAACAAATTAGGAAAAATTAGGGAGGAATTTGTATGAAAATAAAAACCTCATGGGGCAATTTGTTATGGAAATATAAACCTCAAGGGGTGGGATGTAATTTCTCAAACCTCAGGGAGGAATCTGTATTTTCATCAAACCTCGAGCGAGGTGTTTGTAATTTGTCCTTTTTTTTTTTGGTCCGGGGAACTTTCGAGGTCGGGGAAACCCAATCCCCGTTGGGGGCGGGGACGGGAACTATGATAGGTTCCCCGTCGGGGATCGGGGCCAGGTACAGGGAAGTTTTTATCGTCGGGGATCGGGAACGGGGAGTGTGGTCCCCGGCCCCGCCCCGGCCCGTTGCCATTCCTACTACAAATGTGTGTGAATTTACATTTTTTTGGGGGGGGGGGTGGTGGTAAAAAATTTGAAGTTTTATAAAATGTTTTGTAAAAATATTCGGCAGGTTAGATTTATTTTGACTAATTTTAGTTAGTTTTTTTTTTTTTTTTGGTGGGGGGAGGGTGTTTAATAAAATTTGAAGTTTTATAAAATGTTTTGTAAAATTATTTGGCATATTAGATTTTATTTTGACTAATTTTAGTTAGTCAAATCAGTATAAGGGTCCGTTTGGAATGTGAGTTGGCTTTTTGACTTTTTTAGCGTAGGATTAGAAAGTTTCATTTGGGATAGACTTTTTGACATTTTTATTTTTGTGAAAGAAAAAATGAAATGATTTTCGGTTGGATGTGACATTTTGTCATATTTGACTAAAATAGTCTAGTTTGTACTATATGGCTATTTTAGCCCAAACACACATCCCAAACATGGCCTTAGTAGAATTGAATCTTAATATCCTATCTTTTTACGGATTTTTTGAAATAATTTAAATAAGTGTATTTTTTGACTTTTACAAAAAAAAGTATGTAAAAAAATAAAAAGATGATATAATCTAAAAAAATAAAAAGATAAAACAGTATACTGTGTAGTGTACCCCCAAATAGTGTCTAAGGTAGATTCCACTGTAATAAAATCTTGAGTCTCACTATTATTGATTAATCATCTATAATTGATTCAGAATTGACTTGGTAATTTGAGACTACTAAAAACAAATTCCACGGTGAGGTATATGAATTATTTGCAATATTTTACAAGATTTTGTAGTAAAAGATAAGAATTGTTGAAAATGCTGCATGATTAATTTCAGATTCGTGAAGTTCATGAAAGTATCATAATAGTGTTGAAAGACTGTATGAAAATTATGTATAAAGTTTTTATTATTTGTATATTATCACCCTTTAGAAAATAATTTTTTTGGCCTGAGAATTTAAAAATTAAAATAAAATCTCTAATCAAGTCATATTCAAGCTGGCCCAAACAGTTAGTTAGTCTATGATTGGATCCAAGAACCAAAACATTCATAAAAACTTGATGTTGTGACCCAGCCGTTATATATTGGGCCAAGCCCACCACCAAACAATTCCATCCACTTCATCTCTTTCCAGATTTCCCTCAAACCCTAGATCCTCACACCATCACTGCTCTCTCTCTGTCTCTCTCTCTCGGATACCAAATCAAAGATCAGAAAAATGGCGACGAGCAATCCAACGGTGTTGCAGTTTTCGCCGTCGTCGACGAGCGTCTCAGCGAAGGTCCATCCTCTGGTGATTTTCAACATCTGTGACTGCTACGTCCGGCGACCCGACCAGGCCGAGCGAGTCATCGGAACTCTTCTCGGCTCCGTCTTGCCTGATGGCACCGTTGATATTCGCAACTCTTACGCCGTTCCTCACAACGAGTCCTCTGATCAGGTTTTGCTTCCGCCTTTCCTTCACACTCTGTTTGTTTCTCGAAGAAAAAAAAAAAAAAACTAGATGAAAAATAAGAGAAACGCTCAAAAACTACGACTCCTACGTTCAGTTTTATTTGATATGAAACACGATAAACTCAGATTATGAATAAATTGTAGATTTGACATCTGCGACCTTGAAATTTTGAGTAAACATTTGAGTCTCCCTTGATTTGGGTTAAAAATGGGTAAAACTCAATTTGATAGTAGAGAGGTTTTTTGAGTGTTTTTTTTTAATACCTAAATTTGAATTTGATATAGTTTTGTGTCAACGGCTGGAGATGCCCTAATACTGTTCCCCCCCCCCCCCCCAAAAAAAAAAAAAAAAAGAAGCTAATTTGTAGACTTTTACTAGGTTTGAACTTTCACAAATTGGTAGAAAGATATCTGTTCATAGCAATGGATTTGCAGGGTAATTGTAGTTCTGAATTGGGGTAACATGAGGGTATTAAATTTTAGATATGTGGAAATTCTTCAAGGAATTGAGTAAGGAAACAATGTTGGCCTAAATCCAGTTCGTTCATTCATTCACAAAAAAGTACTTATAAAAAAAATTTATCCATTCACTGAAATTTATTCTAATAGTTCCTTACTAGACACTAGTTCCGCCAAATAGTGAGAGATTTGTGTGTACGTGTTCACATGAGGGCCATCTAGTGTATTCTTCTTACTTCGTATTTCTTATTTCCTTTGTCCCCAATTTTTATTATTTTTTGTTTGTTATGGTTGTAGGTTGCACTGGATATAGACTATCATCATAATATGCTACAATCCCACCTGAAGGTGAACCCAAAAGAAGTCATTGTTGGATGGTAATTTCTCATCCTACTAGTCCTTGTTTCTTAATCTCATAAAAAAAGCCAATCACCTTGTTTTGTTATATTTACGTTGATCTTGTTTTATATGGAACATGTTTGTTTTAATATTGATGCTTTCCATATATTCAGTTGGATAATTTGAACTCGTGTTTAGTTATGAATCTGTGCTGTTTGCTTGTTCCTTCTACCAAAACAATGTATATGATCAAAGATTTCAAGTAGAAAATAACGAATAGTGCACTAACAGGCTGCATCTAGTCGTTGACAGCTTCAGACTAGTATTCTCCTTTTTATATTTGGTGCTTTTTGTTTTCCTGGAGACCTTATGTAGGTCTAATTTTATTAATTTTTGTAGTCTGCTTGACTTGGTGCTTCTACCAAAACAACGTATATGATCAAAGATTTCAAGTAGAAAATAACGAATAGTGCACTAACAGGCTGCATCTAGTCGTTGACAGCTTCAGACTAGTATTCTCCTTTTTATATTTGGTGCTTTTTGTTTTCCTGGAGACCTTATGTAGGTCTAACTTTATTAATTTTTGTAGTCTGCTTGTTTTGGTGAATGGACACTGCAGCTGTTTTTTACAAGGATGATGCTGTTAATGTTATGCATGAGCTTTTACCTGGTTGTGCCTGTTTCCATTATTTGTTGTGGATTTTCTCCCAACTTGTCTGTATTTGATTCTTGTTTTTTAAAATTGTGTTCTAGGTCTTCTACATTAGTAAATTTTTTCTTCATACCTTTCTTGGGTGCCAATGGAAGATTATATTGGTTCACACTTGCTGGTTGTATCTTTATCAAAAAGAATGTGGATGTGATATCCTTAAATCCTTGTTTTACTTAGTTGAGTTTGGTGGGTGTGAGAGGTGGGAGTTTTCTTGAGTTTCATGTTGGTTTTGCTTTCTATTATAGATAATGAAAATTCTCAAGGCTGTCTCTCTCTCTTCTTTAGGTCAAAGTAATGGGGTCTAATCATCTAAGTATTCTTCTTCAATACAGCTATACCCTTTCTGAATAGTAAATCTGTGGCTCGCGGCAAGAAAAAGTCATGATTCATTAATTTTTTATTTGTTAGCATCTTGTTTCATGGTGGATGAGAACTATTATACTAGAACTCTTGCTAAATTCTTGGTTAAATTTAATTGTGTTGTGAGAAACCTTCATGCAAGGAAGAAAATGCAAAATCTTTGGATCCATGAATTAACCGTAATTGTATGAAATGTGGACTCTGTTGATTTTGGTTGTCTTCTGTTCAGACAATTAAGTTGAATCAACTTGAAAGCCTTGTTCAATTTATCTTGTATTTTGCTACACACATTGAGCTATGTGCATCTTCAGATTGAAATTGAAGCTTTCCTTGTATTTGTCAGTTAGTATTGCTATATGCATTTGGACACCAAACACCATATGAGAGCTAGGTGCAAAATTGTTGTTCTTTTGGAATTTTTGGTTAAGTGGAAAACATGTTAAACTTAGATTTTAAGCAGTTTGGCGAAGTGTTCAATTACCCCAACGGTTGTAGATTTGTGAATGAGTGAAGTATAGACACACCAAAATGGTTGTCATGGCTATGTCTGTCACCTAAGAAGAATTAACACATGTAAGAAAGTAGCATGTTGTGTCTGTGTCATGAACACTCGTTGGACACTTTTCGACTCCTATTGAACACACATCCAAACATTTTGTACTATTTTTCTAAATTGTATGGACTCAAATACACTTAATACACTTGAGGAACATATGTATCACTCACACATACATGAAACACATTACAAATTTAAATAAAATATTATGGAATTCAATCATAAAAGAGAAACGATATAAATTTATATCTACTTCACTATGTTAGACTTTAGAAATTGGTATTACATTGCATTTTGTTATTATCTTGAATTGCTATTCATATATATGACATAATAATTAGTTACCCTTCCATTATGTATGACATATAATTGATATATAAAACTATATATTTTGCGTGTGTGCTCCCATTTATTGTATCCTACATTTATTGGAAATATCTGTGTGGGTGTGTCCATGTCGTGTCACGTGTCCTTATCCATCTCCATGTCTGTGTTTCTTAGTCTGACATGTATTGGACACAAATTCACCTTGAGCCCAGTTGGGTACGTGTAAAACACACATGGTATGTCCGAAATTATTTATTTATTTTGATCTGGACAAGGCTGGGACATATATAATTAGTCCGACGTGGTCTAGACATGTTTGGGATCCAGGTTGCCATTCTGAAGAGTAAGTTCGATAACAAAAAAAATTAAGAAAATTCTATATTTCCAAATTTCTCATTCTTTGGCTTCCTATGATCTGCATCATGTGGCCTTACATTCTGATTATTCTTCCTTATGCTGCTTCCATAGGAATCAGCCTTCATTTTTTAATTAGGGAATCTGTTCATGAATATATAATGATATTCCACATTTTATTATCTTAGCTGTGTAGTTCAATTTCACGAGTAGTTAGTCACTTTTAATGTTACTGTTATAGTATTATTAGGAAGTATACCAATTATCTATTTTCTTATGGATTAAAATATTTTTCTCTTCTGCATATTAAAATGATGCAGGTTTTCAACAGGCTTTGGTGTCACAGGAGGGAGTGCTTTGATTCATGAATTTTATTCCAGAGAAGTTACAAACCCTGTTCATCTGACTGTTGATACAGGATTCAGTAATGGAGAGACTAGCATAAAAGCTTTTGTCTCTGTTAGTTTGTCTCTTGGAGATCAGCAACTTGCTGCACAATTTCAAGAAATTCCGTTGGATCTACGCATGGTTGAAGCTGAGAGGGTTGGCTGTATGTATTTACCTGAACTCCCTGGTTTTGCAGTAAAATCTTCACTACCTGCATTCATAGACACACACACATGTGCTTGTATATGATGGCAGATACAGATAGAATCTATGCCTAAGAAGTAGAATACTTATAACAAGGTGTGGTGTCTGTGTCGTGTCCATGTTAGACACTGACACTCATCGGACATTTTTCAACACATGTCTAACACTTGTCCAAACAGGTCCTATAGTTTTTAATTTTTCTAGACCCGGGCACTCTTTGGAAATTTAGAGGACACACATATCCGTCACTTAGCTAGCCACAAACTAATTATATATTTGAACAAAATAACATAGGATACAATAGTAAGAGAAAGATGATCTAAATTTATAGGAGTTAGTGTTATGTTGCTTCCTTTTTTTCTTTTTTCTTTTTTCTTTTTTAATTATCTTTCAATGATATATTCATATATTTGTCATAGTAAATATATAATACTATCATAGTTATCAGAATCCCGATTCGGATCTTACGATCATACGATTTTACGATCCATTTGAGTACAATCAATCCGGATCGTGTAAAAAATTCCTTATAGGTAGGATCTTTCGATCTTGGAAATAGGATCTTATAGGATTGTGGAATCTCGATCCGAATGTGATCCTATCCGATTCAATTTACAAGCCTTGTTTTGTATTGTATGACATATTTTATTGTAAGTTTTATGTTTGTTGTCTAAATACCAATTTATGTGATCAAAATAAATAATAAAAATTAAGTAGTATCGAATCAAATAGACTAAGAAAAACAAAATAGGAAACAAACATTCAATTATTGTGGTAATTTAAGAAAATTAACTAGTCGAAAAAACAAACTTAGTTTTAGTAGAGTCTAAGGAAGGTAAGATGATTGCAACTTTATCCTAATTTTTGGAGAGATTATTTTTGTGACTCGAATCCGCTCCACTAAGGATGCTAACGACAAATCTTATCATTTGGTTAAACTGTTCTTTTGAGTTCTTAATCTATTTTTATATCCAACTTTGTTAAATATTTTTTCTTCACTTTTTATGCATTATTGTAGATTGTAAATTATTTTGTTATAGAATTCTTCTTCTTCACTTTCGTTTTTGATGAAATACAAAATTTTTACCATCGAGTTTTCTATTGTATAATATTATATTTACATTTTACATGGAGTATTATATTTTTCACAATATCTTCACTTCTTATTAATAGAATATAGGTTCATTTTGTGTATACTTTTTAAGAAATGTTTATTTAAATTAAATTATTATATAATTTGTCTTTTTCGGTAGGATCTTATGATTCTCGATCTGATCCAATAAACACCCCAACGATCCAACGTAGGATCCCGATTTTAATAACCTTGAATACTATATATTTTGTCACGTCCTATATGTAAAACTATGTATTGTCATGTCGGCATGTCTGCCATGTTGTGTGTCTGTGTTGCGTGTCTATGTCCGTGTTTCTTAAAATCTCTGCCAACTTTTGTCTCTAGGGAATTAATTCCAGATTTGATATTTAAGTTGCTCATTAAAGCTTAGTTTGTAGGAATATTTCTTTTGGTCAGTGCTTACCCGAACTTATTGCTTTTGGGACTATATGTTTTTGGTAGGTATCCAATATTTTCATTGAGTGAGAATCTTGTAATCTCATCAACCACTGGGGCATCTGTGGTTGATGGTGCTTGTTATTCAAGAATTAAAACCAAATTGAGAGCTTGGAAAATTGATGAAAGCCTTTCCAAAGGAAGAATTTTCAGAAGTTTTTTAATCAATCACCCATTTTCAAATATTTCTATGGATTTTCTTCCCCATAGCTGAGGCTCTTTATTCTCAAAAGTTAAGAGTTCATCTATGATCCTAGTTTGTTGATTACATGGCATCACATGATATTCAACCTTGCTAATGTTGAAGGTATCAGTTTAATGCATATGAACTTTTTGTAACATTTTCTAAATCCAGTTCTGATTTGAAGCACAATTTTCCCCCCTTAATATTACATTTGCTGTGAAATCAGAATGATGCTTGAATTTATCTTGATAGTAGAATGGTGAAACTTTAGTTCTTTTCTGGTGTTAATTTATTGCTGTCTTACGCACACATATAAACTGTCTTTTTACGTGTTTTTCTTATTTATTTCCAATTGATGTGTTATTTTCTGCCAAAACTATTGTAAGTGTTGTTGGTTAAACAAAAGTCAGCACAGAAATGCTGTTTAAAACTAAGCACCCTTACTAGTTTGATGTGATTTACAATCGTGATGCAAATTTTGACTGGGAAAAATATATGATTGTAGTTGACATCCTTAAGACAACAATGGTTGACAAACTCCCAAATGATTTGGAAGGAATGGAAGCATCAATGGAACGGTTATTAGCTCTGATTGATGATGTCTACAAATATGTTGATGATGTTGTGGTGAGAAGACCAATTCTATCCTCTTTGACTATTTTCATTCTCCAGTGATTTTTACCTGATTCAGTCACTATCTATTCATTTCTCAGGAAGGCCGCATTGCACCTGATAATAACATTGGGAGATTCATATCAGATACCGTTAATTCCATTCCCAAAATATCACCGTCAGCGTTTGATAGGCTCGTGAATGATAGTTTACAGGTGCCTAGCTTCATTTTTAAATCCTCGTGTGATTTTGCTCTTTTCTTTAATAAAAGGGGTGGGGAATCTTTTTCTTTATATCCTTTTTATATTACTTTTCTAAATTGATTTTGGTTCATTACTACAACATGTGATGAATGGGTCATTTGATTTCTTTAATGATGTTGTTTTGCACCTGAGGACTATGTTTGGATTGCGGATTGTTGAGGGAAGGGATAAGAGAATGGAAATGAATTTACTTCTATGTATGGTTGTTTATTGCAACAGTTATGCCTGTATCTTACTGTGAATTTGCATTTGGCAGGACCAATTACTCTTGCTTTATTTGTCAAGCATCACAAGAACGCAACTAAGCCTTGCCGAAAAATTGAACACAGCTGCTCAAATCCTGTAACTGACTTTGTTGAACTCATTCATTTTCAAGATATTTCTGTGCTGTTAGTGCTTGTTTGGCCACTTTGAGAATTTTGCTCACATTTGATTTCGAGAAAGATTTGTAATATCTTTTCTGATCTTGAGCATGGAGGTGGTCCTTCATTGATCTAAATTTGCTTTTTTTGTGGTGGTAAAATTGCTATGTAGAAAACAACAGTACTTTTGTTAGAATCTTAGGGAAATTGAGATGGAATATTGTGGTTCTGAACTGGTTTTTGGAAGGCCTGTTATGATTTTCAAGTTATTTCTTGAAATTGAACCGTTTATTTGTGCTGAAAAGGCAAGGATCAAGTCCTGTTCAACTCCCAGCCATGTTGAAAAAACCTTCCCCTAATGTTTTGAGTTCCAAACACGTTGCTAAGGGTCGGATTGTTGGAGTTGGAAGGGCCTCTAGGTTTGGATCATATAATTGGATCAAGCATAGTAGGAGTTTAGTTTGTTTTGTTTTTTTGTTGTTTTTTTTTTTTTTTTGATAATGAAAGAGTTTAGTTTGTGTACAAAAGAAAGTGATTTTTTGTAATAATGATAATGTATGATAGATAATTTAAAAATTACAGTAGAGAAATGATAAATGTAATAGAATGCATCTTCTATAATATTAATAGTGCTTAGGTTGAATACGATAATAATAGGAGTCCAAGAGTCCTGAGTCCAAGAGTCCTGTGTGATGGTTTCAAAATGACATTGTTCTGTAACATTTCTTTTTTCAGCTCTCAACCTTTGAGAGCTAGAGATGACTGAGTTTGAAGCAGCCATCTCCGATCCTAGAGAGAGAGAGGAAAATGGGTTGTGGGAACTATTTTTTTTCTTTCAGATCTCAACCTTTGCTTGCTAGAGATGGCTGAGTTTGAAACAGCCATCTCCGATCTTAGAGACAGAGAGAGAGAGAGAGAGAGAATGGGTTGTGGTGGGAACGAGGTCTTCACTCACGTCATAACCTTCTCAGTAGCTCTCATCACATACAAATGCAATCGTCTCTGCCAATGCCCCTCTCAAGCAAGACTTCCAATATCATCCTCGTCAGTATCGGCAAATGGGTTCAAACCAATCGTCAATATCCTAATGGACAGATTGAAAACAACACCCAAGAAGAGGCAAATTTTGAGTTTGTACATTCTTATTTGAGAAGTTCTGTAGAAATTCTACTGATTTTCTGTTTGTGATTTTGGGATTACTTTGTTTTCCCCTTTTGGTTTGATAATGGGGAAAACTGATGAACAGAATTGGAATCTCAAATTTTCGAAGTAAAGAAAAGAATATTAGATTTTTTGTTTTTGGATCTTGCATTTGGCTGGATTTTTTAACTTGTAAACTAGACACACAAACTTTGACATTTTGAACATCAATTTGAATCAAAAGATAAACCAACACATCTATTTTATAAAATAGAACAGCACAAAAACAAACCCAGAATTGGGGGATCCACAAAAATTTGGATAAACTACCAATGAGTCTTAATAGTTGGATTTAATTCCATTAGATCTTTTTGAAAATAAGTTCTAATAAAATCATCACTAAAAATAATTTTTTGTTACAATTTTTTGCATGTCGCTAAAAATTAACAATTAGTGATTTTTTTTTTTTTTTTTTGTCACAGTTTTTGTAAATTATCGCTAAAACTTGCAATTAGTAACATTTTGCTATGACGCATTTTTTAAAATATTGTTGAAAATTGAAAAATAGTGACCTTTTTAATAACGATTTTTTAAATTGTCGCTGAAATTAACAATTTGTGACTTTTTTTAATAGTGTTTGATGAAAAATGCTATTCACTATGCTTGGTTATCATTTTTCAAAAATACTTTTCAGAAAATTTTATTTTTTTATTTTCCGTATTTTTTTTATTTTTACTGAATTTTTTAATATTTTGAGCAAATTTTTTTATTTTTTAAACATACCTAACATACATTTACCTAAAAAGTAAAATTTTTTTGAAAAAAAACCTTTTGAAAATTCATTAAATACCAAAAATAGAAAAAAAAAATACGAGAATTCAATATATTTTTTATATTTTTATGTGTTTATTAATTTTTAAAAATATTTTTTCACAAATTTTTTACTTTTTAGATACATCTAAGTAAGGTGCACCTAAAAAGTAAAAAAAAATGTTTAAAATTTTAAAAATATTCACTAAAAACTAAAAAACACAAAAACTAAAAAACTCAATTTTCAAAAAATTTAATTCAAAAAATTCAAACCAAAAATACTGATTAATTCTCAAAAGACTTATTAGACAATAACCTATTAAAACTTACTGTTAAGCTCCTCAATAAATTTTAAAATTTTGAGTATCAATTTAAATCAAGAGAAAACCAAGATGTTAATTTCACACAACAAACCAAGAACACCATTGGGTTGAAAAATTGAATAAGTATAATTCAAATCAACAAGCGACTCAGAGCGAATTTTTCTTTGTCGGCAGCTTCGAATGCTTTGTCGACAGCTATCGATCCTTTTCTTCTTGTTCAATGCTGCTTCTCTCTTTTCTCTCTCTCTGTGTAAAAAAAGATTGAGAACCGATTCTCTTTTTTTTTTCCATATCCCTTCACCAAAAACGATGTGGTTGCCATGGCCATGCTGCCGCCATAGCCCTCATATTTGTCTTCGATCGTTTGTGCTTAAAGTGCTTAAGGTTCTTAGCTCTCTGTAATTTGAGAGCTTAGAAAGAGATGAAAACAGGGGAAAAGAGAAAAAAAAAATTTAAGCAAAACGACACCGTTTTGGCACCACGGCAAGAAGTGCCACAAGATGTCACAACAGAGGATCCAAACTCATAAAAATTGTGCTTAGGTTAAGTACGATAATAATATTACGTGATGATATCTTTAATTAGATAGAAATTTCATGTGATAGTGAGATTATGTGATTATGTTAGACAGGATAAATGCCCGTCTAATTTTATTTATATTTTTATAGAGTAGTGCTATAATAATTATTTATTTATCAATCTAGTAATCAATTTTGATATCTTTAATTAGTTAGAAATTTCATGTGATAATGAGATTATGTGATTATGTTAGATAGGATAATGGATGCCCGTCTAATTTTATTTATATTTTTATAGAGTAATGCTATAATAATTATTTATTTATCAATCTAGTAATCAATTTTGTGTTAGAGGTACATGAGTGATAAACCCATTATGTCAATATTGTGATAACAAATAAAATGGTAAACAAATATAATACTCCCTCTATCTCACAATGTTAGTTACTTTTTGAAAATTCTAACTTTTTTAAAGAAATATGTAATTATTGTTTTGAAGTCGAATCAAAATTTATTGATTTTTCATATTATCCCCTTTATTTCCATTATTATAATCATTTTAAAGGATAGTTTTGAAATAATACAAATTTTTTTGTTTTGAATTTTTAAAATGGACAACTATTTTGGGATATCAAAAAGTAACAAAATGAACCAATAATATATGGTAAAATTACTCATAAATCCCATTTTAGTAAATGTTACTCTAGTTAGTCCTAAGTGTTTTTTCTTAAACCATTTAGTCCTTTTTATTTTTGGTGTGATATGTTTTTGATATATGATGTTTGATGATGTTGATGATGTTGTTGGTGTAGTTAATGTCTTCATCAAACATCAGCAATGGCGGATGGGTGAGGATAATGTCTTCATCAAATATGAAGAATTTGGGAAGGGGGAGGAAGAGGAAGGAAGCCAAGACGACGACGACATTGAAGTGGATGGCGCCGAGCCAAATGATGAGTGCCATAACCGTGTGGAAGACTGAGCTTTCTGAGCAAGTGAACTCAGTCGGTGAGGGCAGTGCCGCTGTGACGGACTCCGGCTCCGTCGCCATGGAAGAGTTGAAATCTCAATCGCAGAGTTTTCCAAGAATTTCAAGTGTAAAATCTGAATCAAAACATACACACATACAAGTTTATGTATGTATATAAATAGATAGATAGTAAATCCAAAGTGTTTCGAATTGAAAGCACCGTTGGCGTCACCCAACAACCACTCGCCTCCGCCACCGAGCTATTGGTTCATTCATGTTCTGTGTCTGGACCATGAGTTCTTTTGGTGGTGATGATGATGTTTGATGATGTAGTTGATGTTGATGATGTTTTATGATGTTGGTGATTTTTGATGAGGTTGAACATGTAGTTGATGTTTGATGATGGTCATAATGTTGGTGATGTGTGATGATGTTTGATGATGTAGTTGATGTTTGATGATGTGTTATGATGTTTGGTGATGTTTGATGATATAGTTGATGTTTGATGATGTTGATGATGTTGTTGGTGTAGTTAATGTTGCTGATGTTCGGAAAGAATGGAAATCTAAAAAAGGCCTTTAGTGAGCTTTTAACATTCAAATAGGACTTATTAGTCTACAAAATAAAAGGTAGGACCAAATGGTTTAACAAATTAAAATTTGAGATTTATTGGTGTTTTACCCATAATATATGATAGAGGGAGTATTATATAAAAATGTAATAAATATAGAATTATTTTTGTATTGAGTATTAAGGTATGTTTATATTCAATATTTATTCTTGCCGATTGATTTCAGTACCATGGTTTGGCTTCGATTTGAGTCTTCGTTAAAGTAAATTTATTAACTAAAAATTCTATTTGTTATTTCTTTTTAATAGGAAAATCTATTTGCCAAATTTGTTTTTAGCTTATTTGACAAATTTATTTTTTATTGAACAAGTTTACTTTAGTTAGTGAATCATGTGTTGGTTTCTTGCCCCTTTGCTTGGAAGGTGTGATCTGCAATGCTGAATTGGTGGGATATTGAAGGGGCTTTACCTGAATCTGTTGAAGGCATTCTCTTATGATGGAATGGACAATGTTTTAGGAGTAAAGGGAGGAAGATTTGGAGAGGAGTACCCCTGTTGTGTTGTGGTCTCTCTGGACGCATAGGAATGATTGTGTGTTCAATGCATCTATTCCAAATTTGGTGGCGCTTTGTGAAGTGATAAAGATGACAATTGCATTATAAATGAAACCAAGTTATTCAGAGCATCATTTTTCAGTGCAGGACTTTGTGATAAATCGAAGGCAAGTGAGATGTGGAGAAGAGTGTAACACTCACAGTTATTCAAAGACCTTTGTTTTGAGTTTGGCTTGTTCACTATGTTTTCTTTGGTTTTCTTGTTTGGTTGGACTCTCTCCAACTTTGGGTGGTGCTAGCAGATGATTGGACTAGTTAGCTGGTGCCAACCTAATTGGGATTGGCTAGTATAGCTTTACTGTTTTTTGTACCATCGGTCTTTGCTGATGTTCATCTCTGTAATTGTATTGCTTGATTATCATCAATAAAGGTTTTTTTTTGGTCGTTTCAAAAAAAAAAAAAAGAAATCAAGGAAAAAGCTGTAACAAAAACAAATTAAATTTTTTAACATTAATTTTTATGTAAATTATAAATACATGTCTTGAGATTTGCTTAAAATACAGATTGCCTCTTGCATTTTGGAAAATTATAAATACACTCTTGTCAAAAAAATTTATTTAACAAAATTAACAGAAAAATTAAAATTTCTAACTACTTTTTTATACAAGAATAAAATTATCTAAATTATTAATTAAAATTTATTTTTGATATTATTAAAAACTATTAATTAGTTTGATGATTTATTATAAAATGGCCCATTTGACTTGAAGAAGTAGAATGTAATTTTCAAAACTGCAAAGGTCAATTCATATTTTAAGCAAATCTTAGGAGGTGTATTTGAAATTTACCCTTAATTGTTTGGAGGAGGATCCTCTCCCGTCTAGATTTTAGACTGGAGGGTGTTGTTTGCGCCTGTGGGGCATACCACATATTCCATTTCGATGATCCAAACCTTTCATTTTGTCGGGTACTCACAAAAAATTAAGTTAATCTGATAATTGTAACTTACTCAATTTATTGCATTTTTAACCCCAAAAAATTGTGCTTTTAAAAAATAAATCATATATTTTTTTAGTTAAAAACACGATAAATTAATTTAGTTACAATTAGGGTAAACTATCAATAGATTCTAATAATTAAACTTAATTCCCATTAAGTCCTATTGAAAATTAGTTTTTTTAAAATCGCCACTAAAAATAATTTTTTTTAAATCGCCACTAAAAATAATTTTTTGTGACAATTTTTTTGCATGTCGTTAAAAATTGACTATTAGTGCCTTTTTTTGTTAGGATTTTTATAAACTGTCACTAAAACTTATAATTAGTGACGTTTTTCTGTGACGAATTTTTCAAACTATCGTTGAAAGTTAAAAATTAGTGATATTTTTTTTTTTAGAAAATAACCACACTTTATTAAAAGGCATCAAGATGATACAAAGGATACAAAAATAGAGGCTCCACGGGCTAACAAATCAAATCCTCCACAAAATCTACAAAAGCCAAAACATCAGTATCAACTGAACTTGTCACCCAACTATATAAAACTCCAAGTAGCCGTCTTTCTAACCAAGGGACTGAATGAGACACCCCTTGAAAAACACGCTTATTCCGCTCCAACCAAACCAGCCATAGAATACAATGAAAAGCAAGCATTCACGTCTCTCGACTCCTCCTCCCGACTCGACCCCCCACCCAACTTTGCATGATTACCTTAACCGAATCTGGCTGCACCCAAGCCAAACCAAAAGTTGCAACCACTAACATCTAAAGGCGAGAAATAACCAGACAATAAACGAGCAAATGATCCAACAATTCCGCATCACCACAACACAAACAACAACAATTAACTAATATGTAGCCACGGTGAATTAAATTATCTATAGTCAAGATACACCCCAACATGGTCGTCCACACAAAAAAGGCCACCTTAGATGGCATACCCGAAACCCAAACACATTTCCAAGAAGAAGCAATTGCCTCCTCATGCGCAAGCACACCATAAAAAGAAGATACAAAAAACGTGCCCTTAGCTCCAGGACACCCCCATGCCAAAGAATCCTGCCCACCCTCCCCCACTCGCAACTCATATAAAAAACCCAATAGCTCGACCAACTGATCTTACACCCAATCCTGAACATCAAGACGCAGGCACACATTCCAAACAGTTGAAACCCCTTGGCTAGACTGCACAGCACCCACCATCACCTTATAATCAGCGACAATACCAAAATCAAAGGGAACCGCAATTCTAAAGGAAGGTCACCGCATCTTGAGCTCCACCCTCTTCCAAAACTCCTCCCACCCCAGCCAGATCCCTTTCCATAGACCACGACCATAAGATTGCCCCACCCGCCCTAAACAGCACCCTTCATTTCCTATATCAAACTTTGCTACCACCACCCTTCAGAGATAGTCCTGCTTCTCCACAAAACGCCACAACCACTTCCCTAATAGGGTCACATTAAACAAGACCAACCTTCGAATCCCCAAACCCTCATTCACCTTGGGATGACAAATCCGATCCCAGACCACCAAGTGATAATGAGAACCCTCCCTCCATTACCTCACAATAAATCCCTTTGCAATTTCTCAATCTGTTTTACCACTGACACCGGAATCACATGGACAAGCATAAGTAAGTCGGAATACTGGATAGAACACTCTTAATTAACAAAAGTCTACTGCCTTTTGATAAATACTGTTGTTTCCATCTTGTCAACCGCCACTGCATACGTTTCATCACTTCCTTCCACACCCACTTGGCCTTAAAAGACGCCCTAAAAGGTAAACCCAAATATGAAACTGGCAGAGACGCCACCTTGCACCCTAGAATAGCTTCCAACACTGGGATCCTTGCCACCTTCCCCACTAGAATCAATTCTGACTTTGCTAGGTTCACTCGAAGTACTAAAACTACCTCAAAGCACAAGAACACAAATCTCAAGTAACCAATCTAATCAACATCTACATCACAAAAAATGAGCGCATCATTCACATAAAACAAATGGGAAACTGTCAGAACTGTTGGATCCACCCCCACCGCAAACCCCTGCAACAGACCTCCCTGTACCGCTCTAGATAACGAACGCCCTAACGCTTCCATAACCAATATGAATAATAAAGGAGATAAATGATCACCTTGTGGTAGCCCTCTATAAGTAGGAAAGGAACTTGCTGGAGATCCATTAAAAAGGACTGGCATCTGTATTGTAGAAATACAAAATTGGACCCCTTGTCTCCATCTAACCCCAAAACCGAGTCTATCCAACATATACAATAAAAACTTCCAATTAACATTATCATAGGCCTTCCAATTAACTTCCAATTAGTGTCATTTTTTTGTGACGATTTTTTTAAACTGTCAGTTAAATTTATAATTAGTGATATTTTTTGTGACAAAATTTTCAAACTGTCGTTGAAAATTAATAATTAGTAACTTTTTTTAATAGTATTTGATAAAAATTGTCATTAATTATCACAAGATCTATTA
The DNA here is from genome assembly GCF_055761805.1 of Camellia sinensis. Lineage (NCBI taxonomy): Eukaryota > Viridiplantae > Streptophyta > Magnoliopsida > Ericales > Theaceae > Camellia > Camellia sinensis. Next base: position 37,169,948 of record NC_138961.1, on the reverse strand, counting down.
GATAATAAGTCTACCTATTAGGACCTACACGTAAATTTCCCTTACAATTATCGGATCGACCTAATTTTTTATGTGAATAAAATATACAAAATACCTAACAAAATGAATAATTCAAATTATCAAAACGGACTTGTGATGGGTCCCATAGGTCCAAACAATATCTCCTGTCCAAAATCTAGAGTAGGGTTTCTGCTCCTAATTTTTTGTATAAATTTTTATTTTGAACTAATAAACTAATGTATTAGCTAACTCTTTTAAAACAAAACATGAATGTGTGTTCTGCTAATGGTGTGTAGTAGTAGTAAAACGGTCGTCGCTGTGGTACTGAGAGAGACAAACGTGGCTGTGGTTGTGGTTGAGACCAGACAAGAAAGAAAAAGACGGAAATTAGGGCGGCCTAGATTTCACGCGTGCCTATATATCTATCTATCTAAAATCTATTTATACATACATATCAATACACACTTTACCTAATAAATGACTAGTGCTTAGCTTAGACTTCTCGATTCTCACTGAAATACATCTTCCCCCTGTTTTAATAATCTTGTTTCTTCTTTCTTTAAACCTCGGATGAAATGATAGAGAAAGAGATGTCCCAGGATCTAGGTGGACGATACAAAAAAAGACATGTAAAATCCGACACATGTAATGCCCTTTTACCAACCTTTTCAATCCTTTCTATTTTTTTTCAATAGTAAATTAATTGAAAAGAAAAATTAGACTGATGAAATATTAGATTTTATTTTTTCTTAAAAGGAGTAGAAGTCAGATAGGGTTTCAACGATAGACAATTTACTTTTTAAAAAATAAATATAATCTAATTGTATAATTACTAATATTCAATTATATAAACAATTTACTTGACATAATAGATATTAATAAAAGATTTAAATTATCAAAATAGGCTTGAAATGGGCCCCATAGCACGTAACTAGTACCTCATGTCCAATTATTGAATTGAACAAAGTTTCACTCGTATATAAAGACTGTTATATGTTACCTTCTTTTTTTTTTCTTAATAATATTAATATTTTATATGATCTTATTTTATTATCTCGTTTTCTTACACTCATACAAAGCAACGAGACCCACATAAATAGATACGCATGTGACCCACTCATTTGTATATAAAAGTAAGAAATAGGATTATATGTAGTATTTTTTATATTTTTTTTACCCTTCTCCATCATTAGGTATGTGGTAAGATAGCAATTTTTTCATTATTTTCTTAATAATTATGTTCAAAAAAGGTAATTAATTATAATTATCGGTGATACAAAATAGTTGTAAAAAATCAATGATATATGGCATTTATCCCTATATAGATACAATAGCATGCATAGAAAATTTGTACACAGAATATACAGAAGCTCTCATTATACATTATTTGGACAAATTTTTTGTGTAAACAGTATTTTTCACACACATATATATACTAAAAATGGTAGCACATGTCATGCATGCACATATAATTATTTAATTTTAAAAAATAAGATCATGAACTATATGACTGAGTTTAAAATAAGAAATTAGAAGTTAAGGATTTGAAGGAAAAAAATTAAATTTAGGACATAACTGCCCACCTAACTACTGTAAGAGTATTTTGAAAAAATCAAAAAAATAAGACAAAAACACCAAATTCAGCCTTCTTTTTAGCATAATATAAATAGATAGATAGATAGATAGATCCATTCAATCTTTTTTGGTACGTAATGTTACTTTTGACTTTGGAGCTTGGTAGTGATAATGCAATCATGAAGATATGTGTGGCAAGTTTTTAGTAAGCACCTAAAGTTATGTGTTATTATAGATTAGAAATAACATGCGCATGCATTTTTTTATTTACAGAATTATTTTCCAAATTTTTTACTGTACGATTGCTAATGAAAGTGAAGTTTGAATAAACCCATGCTGAATTGACTCTTTGATTGTTGAGCATTTTCATTAGTATACTCTCTCATTGCCGATGCTCTACCCTAAATTATTAATTTTAAGTAAATTCATTTTAAATTAATCACAAGAAAATGTGTCACATGTTATTATGATGCGTCATATCAATAGATAAAAATAATTAGCAAGTGTAGCATTTTCTGTTTCCATATCTATGCTATGTATGTAGGGTTGTTTGGCAAAGATGAATAAAGACTAGGAGTATTTAGGGTTCGTTTGGCAAGTTAGTTTCAGGTTATTTTAGTCACAAAAGATAAAATAAATTATTTTAGCTATAACAAACAAAATATCACATCCAACCCATAATTATTACACTCTTCTCTCACAAAAAAAGTCAAAAAAGTCAAAAAGTCCTTTCCCAACCAAGCTTTTTAGCCCAGGCTAAAATAGCTAAAAAAGTCAAAAAGCCAAAAAGCCAACCCACTTCCCAAACGAAGGCTTAGGCCTCGTTTGGGAACCCTCCCTTTTAGCCAAAAAGTCAAAAAGTTACTAAATTAGTCAAAAAGCTAACAATCCATACTAAAAAATCAAAGATTCTCTTTTATCTCTACTTTTTGCACATATTTTCATAAAAAGTCAAAAGTCATCCCAAATATACTAGTTTTTTTTAGCTCATATTTTAGTCCAATAACTAAAAAATTACTAAATTAATCTGTTTCCAAACGAGGCCTTAGTACATAATTCTTGCAAACTAGTTCAAACTCAAAATTTTGTGAATAGATAAATATTTTTTATTTACTTTTAATAATCGATATGATTGGAAAAGAAGCTCTACTTGTAGTGGTCAACATCTCATAAGAGAATACTTTATTGATTAAGCTAACTCGTTGAATAAATATAATCCCGGCAAAATTTAAATAATTTAAAATGAGCTTAACTTTATTTAAATTTTGCTAACTCTTGGACCGCCCTTTCAAAACCTAGTTGCATACATTTATCTTTTAGATATTACAACGGTACTTCTTACATTTTGATCAATATATCATTGTGATCTTTATATAATTTTAATTAGTTTGACATTGACTCTGTATTTATGATTTTATTAGTCCAATTGATTACACTTGTTGGTATATATATATATATATATATATATTTATGAAAAATGCATATATGAGAGACACAGTTCATGATTTTAAAAACAAATTATAAACTTGTTCAAGTCATTGAGTTAACATCAACTAACTCAAGTATAGGTCGTTGAACCATTTGGCCACTTAAATTGTTACCTAATGCTTATAATAATAAATAAAAACATTAAATTTTTTATTATCGATGGCCCAACTCTTAAAAGGTTTAATTAGATAAAATCTTATTTTGATATTTAATCTGAAACCACCAAAAATTTTGAACCACTACTAAACTCAGGATCATTTTTTGTAGGGCAAAAAAAAAAAAACGTTAACATACAAAATAAACTCAAAAAACATTAGCCCAATGCTTTTGAAATGCATCCATGAGTTGCAACATTCAGAGTAATGGATACCACATTGATGAAATTTTTTGTGATGTAATTCTAGCATGCTGTGAGATTTATATCATGTATATGGAGGATTTCTATTATATATAGAGTAATATTATAACAGCATAAAAATACAAATAATCTTCTCACTGATTTAATATTTCCCTACAATATTCCAGTTAAAATCAGAGTTGATTAGAAGAAAAAAATATAAAATATAGTAACATTCATAGGAGTTAGAACAAACCACACTACAAGTGACAAGTGCTAACAGACAAAACATTATTGGGAATTGTAGACCAAAAAGCACGCACTACAATTTGACACTCCACTTTAAATGAAGGGGCACGAATCCAATCCAATCCAAAGTCTCTGATATCAGAGAAGCACAATAATAGTAGGATGTTTTTTTTTCCAACTTCTCATCAAACTTTGAATTTTCAACTTTGGATTAATTGATTAATTAACCTTACCTCATAAAAAAGGACAACACCTAAAATACAATCTTCATTGCATGCGCCATAAAGTCACCTAGAAATCATAATGAAAGTTAATTAAGCTCCCTAATTTTGAACAACAAAGTGGGAAAAAAAATCCTTATCATTATTATTTTATTTGTAAAATATATTAAATTTATGTATATTTACTTTTTAATAAAAATAAAAATAATAGAATATTTGATACATATATTTTAAATTTTTGTTTTAAAAATAAATGAATGAGTAGTTAGAAGTTACAAACACAGGAAAGTAATGGCCAAAGGTGATTGTCGATGATTGAAAATATTTGCCGGCTATCGAAAGTAGTTTCTAACCGAAGGTGATGTCAAAAACAGTGGCCAGAGGTGGAGGTGGCTAAATGTGGTGGCTAGTGATGGGGATGACTAATAGGTTGTGTCCGAAGGAGCTAGAGAGGAAGGAGTGAAAGAAATTTAATTTTTTAAACATTAGAACCACTTTTTTTTTTTAATTACAAAAATTTATTAAATTTCATAAGTTGCTCATAATATTTTGAAAACGAAAATAATCATCAAATCAGTTTTCGTTAAATTTTAAACTTTTTTTAATTTATAAATAAGAACATTACTAAACCTGAAAAATGATCAAAAAATAACATATATATGATGTATAGATTCAAATTTAATAACATATATCGCACCCGAAATAAATTTCATCTACATATTTATTTTTTTGACCAATTCGAGTTATTTTGGTTAGTTAAATAAGGACATTTATTTGCTTAAGACAGGAGCCTTATGACATAAGAAAAGCCAAATCATGGTCAGTTTCCTAATGGTTTCTATTGAGTTGAGATTTGAGAGTTGAGTTTTGTGTCTCTCAAATCTCAACTTGGTGGCTTTATTGTCATCTAGTCACTGTCCCCATACCCTTAAAAGAATGTTTAATCACAACAATTTTTGACTGAACTGGCTGATCAAAATGAGTAAGGATCCTCTAGAGTTTTTTTTTTTTTTAAAGTTTTTTAGAGTGGTGCATTGTGTGGTTGAGATTTAATGACAAGTCACATCAATTTTTTAACATTAAATCTCAACCACACAATACACCATTTTAAGAAATTTTAAGAAAAAAACACTCTAGAGGATTCTTGGTGGATCAGAATTTTTTTTTGACTGAACGGAACTCCTTGGTCAACTAAAACTATCAGTATCCATGTCAGGGGCTTTGATCACAACCATCCAACTATGATCAGACAATGTGAACTTTGACTTTCACTCACACCAAACTTCTTTTCCAGTAACCATTCACATGATCTTTAGCATACAATACAATATACAATGCATCCATTAGTTTATGAACAAAACTTGTATTACTCATATGTCTTTGTGGCTTTGGACTCATTACACTAGTTAGATCTCTAAGTCTATTTAAACATATTCTTTTATAATCGGAAATTGTGTCATAAGTAGGGTTCTTTGAACTCATTTTGGAGTGTAAACGTGATGATCAAGTGATAACCACTAACCAACACCATGAGTTATATCTGTCATATTATAAAAAAACATATAATCAAGACACTGTGAATAATGCTCATAAAATTTACTACTAAACAATTATAATGGTAGAGAACTGTCAAATAACTTTCAAACTCATCACATATCAAACCTCCCAAAAAGACATATTGCAAATATATACATTTGCACTCACTATTAATATATATATATATATATACACACAGTTGTACTATGTGTACAAAAAATATGAGACTCACACCATTATTTTTACATAAATGCTATGTACCCTAAAAGTATCTTGAATCTAAAATCATTATTGTAAATATAAATTTATTTTTGTTAGACCATATTAGAATGAATTTTGTCTATAAGTTTTAAATGAAAAATGTTTCATTTATACAATTTTCTCCCTCACAAACCCCCTGAATGATGTGATAGAGCATCTCCAATGCACTAGGCATATAAAACTTGTTAGTTAAAATGCCTAGTGTGATTCACTTTTTTCAATTCCAATGCACTAGGCATATGATTAGGCATTTTGGCTCAACTCATAGCATCTCCAACGGTAGTAGGCATTTTACCTATCTAAATATTACTATAAAGTATATATTTTATTTTGCCTATCAACTGTTTTATATTTTTACTCCAACCATACTCTTTATTTTAGCTATTAATCCAAATACTATTAATTTTATAGAATGCCACGTCAACAACAAAGATGGAGGGAAATGATCCTAATGATTGAATACATTTTGCCTAGCGTTGAAGGCTAGCTACATGTAGCTAGTGAATATGAGTTGAGCCAAAATGCCTAATCATATGCCTAGTGCGTTGGAATTGAAAAAAGTGAATCACACTAGGCATTTTAACTAACAAGTATGATATGCCTAGTGCATTGGAGATGCTCTAACTAGCCTTCAACGCTAGGCAAAATGTATTCAATCATTAGGATCATTTCCCTCCATCTTTGTTGTTGACGTGGCATTCTATAAAATTAATAGTATTTGGATAAATAGCTAAAATAAAGAGCATGGTTGGAGTAAAAACATAAAACAGTTGATAGGTAAAATAAAATATATGCTTTATAGTAATATTTAAATAGGTAAAATGCCTACTACCGTTGGAGATGCTCCATCCTCTCTTCTCTCAAAACCTTTCAAACAACCTTGCAATGTCATTTGGAGGGTTTGGGGAGATGATTTTGTGTGGATGTAACATTGCTGATTTTAAATTCTATGCACTTTTTTTTTGATTAAATGTTTTGAATAAGTAACATTAATAGTATCTCTATTTTTTCTATTTTTTTTAGGTTGATATCTCTATTATGTGCCCTATTTCTATACATGAAAGTTTTTCCTTATGTTATATAAAATCCATATATCAGACTTAAAAAGGGGAAAAAAATTTAACATAGAATTTGATATTTTTTTAATTAGTGTGTATTTTTTTATACAAAAATTTGAGAACTTAACTCTTTGTCTGCTCGCCGACCGAAATGTTGAATGGTGGCAGCTTTTGTGCATGTCTATCTCTCCTTTTCTCTCTTTACACAAAAAAGCTGGCCCAAAAAACAATTCCATCAAATCCTCTAACTTCTCTCCCTCTCACATGCTCTAAAATCAAAGCATATTGCACTTAAACAAATGGGTCTGATTCTCTCTTCAATCTCACATTAAACAAATCCAAACTTCATCACATCAAAAAAAAAAACAAAAACAATATTAAACTTACCATTCTTCTTGTATTTATATATGCACACACGAACTCTCTTTTTTGAGTTCAGAAGCTGACCAGAACCAAAGATCAGAGTTTCAGAAGTTTTTCAGACTTTAGTTAGATATATATGGATGATATTGGAATGTCAGGCTTTTGTGTAAAGCCACGCTGTGGTGGTGGCAACGGTGGTGGTGCTGGAAATAAGTGTGGGCGGTGGAATCCGACCGTTGAACAGGTCAAAGTCCTGACTGACCTGTTCAGGACCGGACTTCGAACCCCAAGCACTGACCAGATCCAAAAGATCTCTTCTCAATTGAGCTTTTATGGCAAGATCGAGAGTAAGAATGTTTTTTACTGGTTTCAAAACCATAAAGCTAGGGAGAGACAGAAGCGTCGCAGAGTTTCAGTTACTGAACAACACGAGATCCACCGAGAAGATAGGGTTTCGGTTTCTTCTGCAAAACGTAAGCTATTCCCTGAATATGTGCCAAAATAGTTAGCATATGTTTTTTTACTTTACATCAATATACTTCTTTTTCGCTCATAAAAAAAAAAAAATCATTTGAAAATAAAGGCTTTACTTTCTCGGCCGTGTTCAAGCTTTTTCTTTTGTAATTCTTGAATATTCCCGAGAACCAAACAGAGGGTTTGACCAAGAAAATTTTACTGATTGTATTTCACTTTGTTCTCTTTGCAGATTTAGTCAGTATAAATCAAGTTTCGGGGCCAGAAAGAGCGATGGAGACTTTGCAACTATTTCCATTGAACTCATTTAGTGAATCAGATTCTGAGAAGTTAAGGTTGTTTGCAAATGAATGCAAGGCTGAAATGAATCATCCACCATTGGATCTGCGTTTAAGCTTCATGTAAAAAAACAAGCTTCGAATCTAAGAAAATGTTTCTGAGTTGTTGCGATGATTCGAAGATGTTTTAGGTTTTAGCATCAAAAACAAAAACAAGAAAAACAAGAAATGACAGACATTTCAAATATTGTTGTAAAATGCACGTAGCTCTAGAAATTGAAAGTTTAAAAGTTCTTCGACATTCTCATTTGCATGCTTATTCAACATTGTTTTCTCTCTCTGTGTTTACTCTGTTGGATAAATATTAATATATATGTAGTATTTATTAGAGCAATGTTAGGTATCATGAAAATTTTTTTATAAAAATGATCGTGAAAGATTTATGACCTTTGGATTACATTTAAAATAAAACATCACACACTAATCAAGGTAATTTAAGAATCATAAATCTTTCATGATCATTTTCATGAAATTTTTTTTTTATGATCCTTAACTTTTCTTTATTTATTATGTGTATATATATAGATCTATGTATGTAAATGCTTGGAAATTGCATTGTGCTTTAGAGTTCTCATGAGATGTTTTCTTGGACTACAAAACTGGTCGTACCTTGGGTCTGGTTCCTTCTTTGAATTTCATGTGTTGACATTGCCAAGGAACCATGTCAGACTGGGAATCGTTTCTCGTGTTCGTGCACTATTATCTCGGGTTTGTATTAAAATTATATTTTCATGTTATTGTATCATGTCGTGCCGTGTTAATGTGGTAAATCAAATAGTTTTCATGCTTAGTTTAAAATAAAGTGTACTGCAATGTTAATTTTTTTTTGTTGTACAAGTTGAATTTTATCAAACTAATATACTTGATGAAATCGCCCATAATGTTTAATTTCAACTTAATTTTGTTTCTTCAATTTTAAAAATCAAAACTCCATTATTTATTTATTTTCTTGTTTATTAGATAGACTACAAAAAAAAAAAAAAAGTAAACAAGAAGAAAAAATTATCTTAAATGAGAAACAAAAAGGTTATTCTGATTTTAAAATCTTATTTTACATTTTTTTTTTCTTAACTAAATGCAATTACATAAGAGATTTAAACTTTTTGTGACACTCCTTTTGGGTGAATAATATTGAAATATGTAACTCATCTTTCATGTTAACTAAGCTAATTTCACATTATGCACATTCAACACTAATCTGATCCATTTATTTCTTACGCAATTGTATACTATAATGATATCTAAGTCTATGCTTCAACAGCTCAACATTTTCTCTTTTAATTTGATTTTCTTTGTTTACTAGAATTGTGCTTTTGATGATTGATCGCATATCATGATAAACAAGTATAATCAGGGTGGGTGTGAATCCACTTCCGGAAAATTAAGCATGAAAAAAAAAAAAAAAAAAAAAAGCTGAAAAAAAATACAGGCATGAAATCATGAATATACATTCTTATGAGAAGCCTGCTTCTTTTCTTTTTTTTTCCATAAATTAAGTTTTTAATTTATTTACATTATGGAAACTCAGAACTTAAAATTAAATAATAATACTACGATAATCATATTTTTTCAATAAGTCTAAATGCACCGAATACCAAACACAAAATGAGATATAGATATTTCACAAGAGGTGAGGTTCATATGATGTAAACTCACATATGATATGAGACTCACACTTGTGAGACATGTGTGTGAGTCTATATTATTTCTGTTTCCTAGCATTGTCGTATTTTTTTACTATATTTTATTTATCAAGTGGTGTGTGACCATTATATTAGTAACAAATATAAGTAGTGAGAAATACAATTTTAAAACATTAAATAGTAAATAATTTATGATAAAAAAAAATAATCAGGTTGTTTGGTTTGGATGTTCAAGATTCACTTTTTAAAAAATTAAAATTTTTTGTTTTCCGTATTTCTTTGTTTTCACTAAATGTTTTTAATATTCTAAGTAAATTTTTTTTTAATTTTTTTTTAGATACACCTAATATAAATACATTAAAAAAGTATAATATTTGTGAAAAAAATCTTTAGAAAATTCATTAAACATACAAAAAAAATACAAGAATACAGTATATTTTTTGTATTCTTGTGTATTTATTAATTTTTAAAAATATTTTCTCATAAATAATTTACTTTTTAAATACATACAAGTAAGGTGTATTTAAAAAAGTAAGAAACTTGCTTAAAATTTTAAAAATATTCACTAAAAATAAAAAATATAAAAAGTAAAATCTCAATTTAAAAAAAATTAAAACCAAACACACTCAATTTATAGTCATTAGCATTATTGAAATTTAAATAGAGTTTCAAATTAGACAAGAGGCCTGTTTGGTAGACCTTATAAGTTGTTTATTTTAATTTTTAACTTAATTTAAGCTAAAATATTGTGTTTGGTATAGTTTAAGTTAACCAGCTTATAGCTTCAATCAAGCTATTTCTCAGCTTATCTCAAAAGCTGGTCAGGGGGTGTTTAAATTTTTGACTTAAACGCACAACTGGTGTGGGGGGCTAAAATTACTTAAATGCCCTCGTCAATACCCAAATATTAATATTAATTGAGACTAATTAAGTTATTAATTGATACTAATTAATAATTTTAATATTAATTTATACTAATTAAGCAATTAATTGATACTAATTAATTTATAATGGAAAATAATTGTGACAATAATACTTCCATTATATTTTTAGCAAATGTATCAATTTTTATATTAATTAATACTAATTATATTAATTTTTTTAAAGAAATATTTTTTTTTTAAATTAAAACTGAAAAAAATGACAAAATAGTCATTTTTATATCATATAAGGGCAGAAAAAATCAAATATACAGTAAAAATTTTACAACTTATTAACCAAATACTACTCTGCTGCTTAAATTCATAATCTCGTAGCTATACCAAATAGGTTAACAGTTTATGTTTACAGCTACAAGCCATAATCTGTTAAGTTAATCTATAATCATTTTTCCACAGCTTTACCAAACGGGGACGTGGTGTGCCATTTGTAATGACCCAGTGGGCTGTGCAGTAATTGGGCCTCTAAATTTCAACTCTAGGTTTGGTAGCTGCACTCTAGCTTGAGCTCAGTCCATGGACTTTGAAAGTTTGGATCCGAATCAGGCTGTTTGAAAACTCTTTTTGAGTCTTTTGTTTTCATATATATATATATATATATATATATTTTTTTTTTTAATTTAGTGATTTTTTTATTATTTTAATTAAAAATTTTAAATTTCTAAATACACTTAAAAATAAAATATTTATGAATAATGTTTTAAAAAATTCGCTAAATACAAAAAAATACAAAGTGTACCTTTTTTTGTGTTGGTATTTCTCCATATATAGTGAATCTTTTTTTTTTTTAAATTAAAAAATATTTTACTCTTTAAGTGTATTTACATTAGGTGCATCTAAAAAGTAAAAAAAGAAATTTATTTAAATATAAACAATTCACAAAAAACTCAAAATAATTTTAAAACCGAATAATGCTTGGGACCCCCTTTGGGGGGTCAGCCCCTCACCCCCCTTTGCCATGTGGCGGGTGGTGATTGGAGGAGCAGGAAAAAAAAGAAAAAGAAAAAGAAAATGTAACCAATGAGAGAGAGAGGGGGTCAAAGGAGTGGGAGAAAAAGGAGATGAATCATTGTTGTTTAAAACCAAACAGAAACAGAGCGTATCATTCACAAAGTTGGGCCCAGATAAAACTGGCCCAAACTACTATCTCAAACTCAAACTATCAAACGCCCAAATAGAATTTGAAAACCAAGTGGGGCTGTATATATATATATGCTCACTTTCTTGTTGCTTTTCTCACCGGCAAGAAACCACGAGAAAACTCTACCGTGCGCATATACATATATATATTCGGCGGATTCGTCTCAGTGACATTGCTTGCGATTCTAGAAAATGGATGTAATCAAGACACAGCAAATCTCGGCTCGTTCGATCGAGAAGGTTATAGTTCATCCTCTTGTTCTTCTGAGCATCGTAGATCACTACAACAGAGTCGCTCGCGACACTAAGAAACGCGTCGTCGGAGTCCTACTCGGCGCTTCCTTCAGAGGAACCGTCGATGTCACCAACAGCTACGCAGGTTCTCTCTTCAGATCTGAAATTCTTTCTTTTTGTTTCGTTGAGACTCTTCAGATATAGCATTGATTCAAAGAGTTAGGGTTTAGACTTTAATTCATGTTTATCGTGTGTTTCTTTGCATGTTATTATGTAGATTGGGGAAATTTTCAGTGAAGTTACAAGAACAAAAAAGTAGGTTGTTGATAGTTGAATTTTAGGGATTTAAGCTTTGTACTTGTGATATGCAATTAATTGTTCTCGTAAGACAATTATTTTCATCGGAATAAGCTTTTGAAAAGGAATTTTTATGGTTTTGAGCTAGATATACAATTAAGTCATACATATGCTGGATGCATAAGAAGATTTGAGCTAATTTTGGCTCCTGTAATATATGGTGTATTCGGAAGTATTCCTTGAAGAAAGTATTTGAGGTGAGAAAATTGTGTTGTTTGAATTCGAACAAAGTGGTTCAGATATGCAATTCCTTAAATTTCTCATTGTAGGTTTATTTGTAAAGACTTCAGAAGAGTTTTACTACTATTTCAGGAGGGAGGAATTTAAAATTTATGGTTTGTCGGCATTGTCGACACCTTGCAAGCCATCTGTGGTTTGAAATTCGCTAAATTTTCAGGTTCAGATGCATATTGATTAGGTTTGTCAGCATTGTTGACACCTTGCAAGCCATCTGTGGTTTGAAATTTGCTGAGGTTCTGTGGGGAAAGTTTGCACAAGAAAAGGAGGAAAAAAGGAATTTGAAATTTGACATCAATGACCTTAAAATAGATAGTTTTTTCAAGTTTTAGCAATTCATTCATTGTAAATTTGACCGGGAAAGAGTTTGCTAAACCCATAATGTAGCCAAAATTTTCAGAAATTTAATTAGTTTTGACTTTTTCTGAATTCAACCGAAAACTGGAATTCATAAATAAACCATTCAAATAGAGTTCTGATTTGACTGGAATTCCCAACTCCGTACACATATTCTGTATTATAAGCTAAATTGACCTGTTTGCGTAAATATAATATCTGCATGTACTTTCAAATAACTGAATGAAAAGAGTAGTTATTACATTAACAAGCGTAAATATGAGAAATTTGAATATTATCACATGGTAATGTTATTACTGTGTTAGAAATGTTTACTTTTTGGGAAAGGACAGTTCATGCTCAAAGGAGCAGTTGCATTCATGGTTGCATGGACTCTTCTAAATAAATCAAATACCTATGTCGAACACCCGACACATGGACAAGGGTATGCAATATGTGTCCAATACTTTCCATTGGATACTTCTCGTATTTTTGTATTTAACACTATCTTATATGTATCATTTGTTGTGTAATTGCTATAAAACACTTTTTTGACTATGTTACATTTAGTACCATTTTATCTCATATAATGGATTAAAAATATTAAAATATTACTCTTTTGTGCCAACTTCGTGTACCCTTAAATTTGAGATTTGATGAGTCCAACCCCTAGATACGCACCCGACACCTGTATCCGAGACAAAGTAACATAGGCTGAAATAGCAAAAGTTATAAAAAACTGCATAATGAGTTTGAAGCCTACTAAATTGGTAGGAAAGCCCTGAAATTCATCTAAATAACTATGTTACATGGTTAGTTTGCCAAATCTAAATAAGCATGGTAGTTTGTGGATGGATGGCATTGACTTGTCTTGGATGGATAGCATTGTCTTGTCAAATTCTTGGAAACTACTTGGCAAACATGATAGTTACATTATTGTAATATTTAAACATCATTGCATAAAAAACTACAAGGAGGCTGCTCTTGGTAGGGGAACTGAGGAGAATATAACCTGGATGCTTCCATTTTAGTTCAGCTTGTTGGAAATTTATGATGATTGCATCATGGCGGCATATTGTTGATGTTGAGTCCTTATTAATTTAAGTCCATATTTTCAAAGAAGGAGAAAGCTCTTTTATGCCCAAAGCTGGAGTTGGAAATATGTGAGTATGCATGTTGCGGACATGCACATTTGACATGTATGACTTTTTGTTTTGTCATTTTAAGAATATGATGAATATTCTTTTTTCTTTTTTTGTCTTTTTGTCTTTATTTTTTTCTTTTCTGTTTTCTTCTTCTTTTTTTTTTTTTTCTTTTTTTTTTTGAGTTTTGTTGGAAGTGCTATAAGAATAAATGGTATAAGTAACACTCGTTCCATTTTTCTTCTATAACTCATGTTGTCTGGTTTCAAACACAGTTACCTTTCCAGATGCATGTATTTAGTATGTCCCTTCTAATATTTTTATTTAACATGTGCAGTACCTTTTGAAGAAGACGACAAGGATCCAAGCATCTGGTTTCTCGACCACAATTACCATGAATCAATGTTTTCCATGTTCAGGAGAATAAATGGTATAAATTTTTTTTTCTCTGTAATCCTTTCCCTACATTTCTTATTCCTTTTCGGTTTCCTTTCCTTTATTATTATCATTATTATTATTCTAGTTGTCATTACTCATGTTATTATTGCTATTCTTATTGTTGCAATTGATTTATAACTTTTTTCAGCAAAGGAGCATGTTGTGGGGTGGTATAGCACTGGTCCAAAGTTACGGGAAAATGACCTTAATATTCATGGGCTATTCAATGAGTAAGATTATCTACTCCTATACCCAAAAATTAAGGTTGCTTTAGTGTTGTTTGAGAACCTTGGTTTGCTCATACTATTTTGCACTGTATTAACATCTGTGTTCTGTCTTTCTTTTCAAGTGTCTTATTTCTTTTTCTTTTTCCCTTGTGGTGCGGGATTCAACAATTGAGTTAGTTCTGTTTTTGTCTGATGTGTCTCATCGTCAATAGATCATTTTGCTACTTCTTCCTCTTCCGGGTCTTGGTGATCTTCTACCTAAACTTGTCATCTATTTTTCTGCAGAGAATCTTGTAATGAGGTTTGTTTTCATGGGAAAAAGAAATGGTTATGTTTGTAGTTGCCCTTGATCTTTCAAAATCTCTAGCTGCTGATGGGGATATGGGCAGTCATTTTCCATTTACCATCATTAAGAAAGTAAACTAATCAGCTATAGAGATTCAAACTTCTAAGAGAAATGTATTTTTAGTAATTGTAGCTTCTCACTAGGATATGCCCAATAAAAATTGTAGTAACATAAAGAAGGAGAAGGAAGAAACGAGTAACTTGAAATATGTTCAAATTTCAACTTATATATATGAAGCATTGACATTTCAAAATGGGTGTCATTTATCTGGTTGAACATGTATGAGACACTGACACATCAGAGTTCATGTCCATGCTGCAGACATGCCACGTGGCATGTCAATTTTTAAAATTATTTTTATTACAGGACACTTCACAGACACACATCTTGTGTTTGGATATGCTTCAGGACACCCCTGTGAGTTTCTTTTTTGTAATGTTAGAAAAAATATTTGGGGTCAAAGTAAAATTTATGAAAGCAAAGAGGGAGGAAGGTGAAAATAAAAATACACCCACATATACATAATGCCTGTCTCTATTCTCTAAATTTTTATTCATCTACTATACATAGCAAATAAATAAATGTATATATATATATATTGCCGTATCCCCGCCATGTGTGTCTGTGTCCCATGTGTATGTCCATATCCATGTTTTTGAGTTCAATAATAGTTTCATGGCTATTGATAGAAACTGTTATGCCCTAAAGTGAAGAAGGTGAAGCTCTGGGAAATTCCCTGTTAGCCCATTTTCTCATCTCAATGGGTGTGGTATTGTAGTCGGCAAGGGCAGCTTTTGGTGCCTTCATATGTTCAATTAAGTAATTTTTAATCTTAACCTTAGTAGCAGGAAACAACTATGAGAGCTTTCCTTGTTCCCAACCTTGCACTCTTTTATAGGGCCCTCCCTCCCCCATGGCATAGTTATCAGAATCCCGATCCGGATCTTACGATCCTACGATCTTACGATCCATTTGAGTACAATCGATCCGGATCGTATAAAAAACTCCTTATAGGTAGGATCTTTCGATCCTAGTAATGGGATCTTATAGAATCGTGGAATCCCGATCCGAATCCGATCCTATCCGATTCAATTTACAAGCCTTGTTTTGTATTGTATGACATATTTTGTTGTAAATTTTATGTTTGTTGTCTAAATACTAATTTATGCTGTCAAAATAAATAATAAAAATTAAGTAGTATTGAATCAAATAGACTAAGAAAAACAAACTAAGAAACAAACATTCAAATATTGCGGTAATTTAAGAAAATTAAATAGTCGGAAAAACAAACTTAGCTTTAGTGGAGTCTAAGAAGGGTAAGATGATTGCAACTTTATTCCAATTTCTGGAGAAATTATTTTTGTGACTCGAATCTGCTCCACCAGGGATGCAAACGACAAATCTTATCATTCGACTAAGCTACTCTTTTGAGTTCTTAATCTGTTTTCATATCTAATTTTGTTAAATATTTTTTCTTCACTTTTTACGCATTATTGTACGTTGTAAAGTATTTTGTTATAGAATTCTTCTTCTTCTTCTTCACCTTCTTTTTTGCTAAAATACAGAACTTTTACCATCGAGTTTTCTATTGCATAATATTATATGTACATTTTACATGGAATATTATATTTTTCACAATATGTTTACTTCTTTTTAATAGAATATAGGTTCATTTTGTGTATACTTTATAAGAAATATTTATTCAAATTAAATTATTATGTAATTTGTCTTTTTCGGTAGGATCTTACGATCCTCGATCCGATTCTACGATCCGATCCTATAAATACCTCCAACGATCCAACGTAGGATCCCGATTTTAACAACCTTGCCCCATGGTCCCCACCCCCTGCCTCCATTTCTGCTCCCGCTTCATGCAGCTGTGATCTTAACATGATCGTTGACTTCTAACTTTGGACTTGTTAATCATAATTGAAGGGAATTGGTTAGCCCACACATACAGTGGATTGCACTTGGATAAAAGACAGATCTTCACATGATTGATTTCATGCAATGGAAGCATTAGTGAAATTTTGTACATGTTGTGGTAAATGATGATTTTTATGTGAACATATTTGTTTCCATTTCCTATGTTTTCTTTCTTGTATTATCATCAATTAAAAGGAAAAATATCAGTTGGGGTGCCTTTTCCATGACTATCTGTTTTCTATGCATTTTGAGTAATATAAATGGATTAAATATTATCTTCTTGTTCAAACTACTTAATGCTAGTTTAGAATCACTTCATGTATTGCATTGGATAGCATCATGTTATTGTTATTGACATATTGTTCCTTTATGTTTGTTTGTTTGTTTATTTATTTGTTTGGTTAATGGAAGAGTATCATTATGTACTCCTATTAGAATCATCGATTTTCTACACCATTTCCAGAAGGTTCTTGAATATTTGGTTCCAAGGCACATCACTTATACCTATGATGATTTGGTCCATAATGACTTCTGATCAGCTGTCTAATCACAAGCCTTACCCAATGTGTATTGTGCTTTGTCCCACAATAAAATCTCTTACAAGCTGGTCATGTATCTGTCATCAATTGCTTGCCACCATATCTCTCAATTTTGTCCTTGGATTATCAAGGGAAACGGGCTTTTATGGTGGCATGTAACATTTTGCAAGCAACAATATATATAACATGTCTCTTCGCAAATTGAATGTCTGTTTTACCTTTAGAATTCACTTCGTTGTCTATAACAATTTTCTGGCCTTCTTGCACTTTTGTGCAATTTTTACTGGTGGTATTGCAGCTACGTTCCCAATCCTGTCTTGGTCATAATTGATGTCCAGCCTAAGGAGATGGGGATTCCAACTAAAGCTTACTATGCTGTTGAAGAGGTTAAAGAGGTAAAAGTAACCGTCTAGTTTTCCATTTCCATCACAATTTTTAATCATTCAGTGATGTTACGTGGTAATTGCTAATGCATGACTGACTTAACTGAGATGCTTTAATGGTTAAAGCTTGTCATTCTGGGCAGAATGTCTCAAATCTGCTTGGAAGTTGATCTGACCGTTGGATATGTTTGCAGAATGCTACTCAGAAAAGCCAGAAGGTATTTGTGCATGTGCCTTCAGAAATTGCCGCTCATGAAGTTGAGGAAATTGGTATGCCACTTGGGATAGAAACCTGAAATAGATGCTACATCTCTCTCTCTCTCCCCCCTGCATCTTGTTTTTCTTTTTTCTCAGCGCCTTCTCTCGTTCTTTGTTGATTTTAAAGAAGATGCCAACTTGCCAACTTACTTAGTGCCTCTAAAAAATTCACATATATGATATATGTGCATATTATCTTGTTTCTGTATCAGCTTCATCTTTAATTTCTACTGTCTTCTTTATTCAACAGGGGTTGAGCACTTGCTGAGGGATGTGAAGGATACAACCATTAGCACCCTTGCAACAGAGGTATTCGTTCTTTACTGTTCTGGTTTCCTTTTCCTTGCTTGCCTGGTACATGTCCGGTGCATAGCTGTTTCTAATTTTAAAAAGATTTGAGAGAAATAGAAATTGGCTGCACTGGAATATAACTCAATTCAATTGGACTATTGAAGACGAAGAAGGAGAAGAAGAAGGATAAAATAAACTTTGTTCTCTTTGTCTGCTGCAGGTGACTGGGAAACTTGCAGCCCTTAAGGGGTTGGATGCACGACTTCAAGAGATACGCAGTTATCTTGACCTTGTTATTGATGGGAAGCTTCCATTGAACCATGAGATTCTGTGCCATTTACAGGTTCCTTTTTCCAACTCAAATTTCAAATCATTCACTTGCTTTAACTGCTCATGCTATGGATGTGGGAGCATCAACTCCGTTCCTGCAGACTTTTGAGGAGCGAGAGAAATTGTTGATGACTTACAACACTTGTTAAAGAGCCCGATGTAGCTAGGTTAAGAGATAAAAGAAGAATAAAAGTGCACAATATCGGACACTTTACTGACACTTCTTGAATCCTTCATGTCTTGTGTTTTGAATCTTTTCATAATAACAATGTTTTACGTTCTTCATGATACTACTTATATACTCTAAATATGTTTCGAAACTTTTATAAGATAAATACATCATGATGTTTAAGTTATGAAATATATAGCTTTTTTATTGTAATTAGTGTTATGTAACATTGCATGTTTTCATTATCTTTTAATAAATTATTCATATATATATGACATATAACAAATACAAAATTTGAACATGTCCCAATTCAATTTCCCTTTGACCCTCCATTGCTGAGTGGTGCCTCAATGTGTTTGGCCCTTGATAGAGCATAATGGATAAAAAGGATTTATGTAGCCAACATCAATTGATTGAGACACAATGTGTTGGTTTGGTTTGATTATGTTTGTTTGTCCATCCAATCTGTACTTCTCAGCCTGTTCCTGGATTCGACAAAAATATGTAGCAGCTCATTATTTTATCATTGAGTTTCAAAGAAACTTCCTCAGAGCCCTATTAAATCCGTTTTTTAAGATTATTGACTTTGTTCTTGGTGGTGGTGGTGGTGGTCATTGTTTTGCTGCAGCTACAATCTGGGTAGGTCTTTGTCTCTGTTCTCAATTTTCAAAATTTCTTCTTGCAGGATGTCTTTAACCTACTTCCGAATCTCAATGTGACCGAACTAATTAAAGCCTTTGCAGGTAAATAAACTAAATCCCAGATATCCTTTGCTGTGTCTTTGCCATCGGTTTCTGGATTTTCGGAAACAACTATTTTCTTTTCTGAATTGTTGATCTATTATCTCTGTGCAGTGAAAACAAATGATATGATGTTGGTCACTTACCTTTCTTCCCTCATCCGGAGTGTAATCGCTCTCCATAACTTGATCAACAATAAGGTTAGCTGCCCAAATCTTGGATTCTAACTGGTGGCTTATATTTTCTATATATATATATATATTCTTATTTGTTTGTAGGCATATGAATATATAGCTTATCAATTAGTAGGTCTTGGCCTGTACATGAGTCATATTAGAAATTCAAGCACTCAGTCATTCTAGGAATGGGGAGGCCGATGTTGACCACTTGCTTGCAGAGTTTTGAAATTATGACAATGTCACAATGATATAGCCTCTTTGATTCTATAGCAATGACTTGTGGCACACTAATTCACTCTGCATTGACAGGGTTATCAATGTCGAATTCATTGGATTTTATAGTCTACTTGTAGCTTACTAAACCACTTTTTGCATCGAGAGTGATATCAATCTGTCCAATTCTGGAACAAGTTGAGCACCTAGGAACTTCTTTCAGTGTGTCAATTTACATTTTCCATAGAAACAATCAACTAAATGCATTAGTTTCACATATCTATATATACACACAAGGGAGTAGCCTGGTCCAGCTGGTGTCATCGAAGCCAAATTCATGATCTTCTTGGGCACATCCATCTCAACTTAAACTTAGTTCAGACACCAATAGTTTATGTTGCTTCATCATCTAAATACTGAATATTTTGGAGTCAAAAATCAAAATCTTGCAAGCCAATGACATCCAATGTGCACCGGGGTCAACAACTCAATATTATGTTGATTTTGACATCATGGGATGCTTGTTGATGCAATTAAGCAAATCTATCACGAGTCTTTTCCATAACTGATTTACATAAATCATGAGTTGGCGCTTAGGCTTGTAACCAATCAAGATGGGGGGAAAAAAATCTCCCAACTTATACACCTACCTAGCTATTTTGACATTATTCTAGTTGTCTCAACAATAATTAAGTGGAACCCGACTGTGATTTTCTGTGTATAATTTCACAAATCATGTTTATATTACTGGGTGACTTAAAATTTGGAAATGTGATGCCAGATGCTCAACAAAGAACATGAAAAGGCAGAAGACTCGAAGCCAGTTGCTGTGCCTGCTGCAGCCGGAAGCTAAGCGGGCGGGTTTCATCCTTTTTATGTTTCTGGTGGGTGCTCTATCTCCGGCGACAGTTGCAGTAAACTTTCGAGTCCATGCCTTGGTAGAAATTATCTTTCCCTTGTACTGCTGGATAGCCTGTAGTTCACATCATCATTTTCTTCTTTGAAAAATGTAGTTCTTGATAAAGTGTACCTCTTTGATTTGTGTGTTTAATTTGCAAATTGTTAGTTTTTGAAGAACTTCATTGATTTTATTAGCATCTGCAGATTATTATGTCAAAAAAGACCGACTAGTCACTTGTTTTTTTTTTTTTCAATCCTTTTGAAATGTTCTTATTTCTTTTCCCAGTCTTTCATTTTTATTAAAAATCCAAAAGAATATTTTCATTATAATAATCTGTTAATTCTTTTTGTGAAGACTAAGGTATTATTTAAATCATGAATTGTGCTTTAGAAGCTTCAATAACGGAGGTTTCTTGCATTTGAAAGCTGGAAAATTACATAGTAGTTAACATGTGAATGAGGGTTGTCTTCAGGATAATGTCAATTCTTGTTCCACTTCTTTACACTATGTTTGGGAATTTAGGGGAAAAAAGAAAAGAAATGATTACTTAAGTTATAAAAAAAAAAAAAAAAAAAAAGAAAAAAAAAAGATTGCGATTGCTCTCATTTTTGTTTGGATAAGAAAAATAAAAGAAAAAAAATGATTGTGATTTCTCTCATTCTTGTTTGGTTAGATTTGATTAAGAGAAGAGAAAAGAAAATAAATTATTTTATGTTATATTACTAAAATAATCTTTTTATATTTTTAATTATTTTATTTCTTTTATTTTTATAGGGATAAAATTGGTATTATGAAAATAGTGGGTTTTTTTTTCTTCCAATCTCTCTACTTTTGGAAAAATTGAAAATGAGATGTAGAAGAGAAATGAGTTTCTCTTCAATTCTTTTCATTTCTTTTCACTTAGGTTATTTAAATAAATAGGAGAAATATATACCTCTGAATTTCTTTTCTTTTCAAATCACTCAATTCATCTTTTCTTTTTTCTCTAAATCACTCAATCCAAACATAGCATTAGTGTTGTACTCTAATTTTGTTTTTTTAAGTGTGCATTAAGAATGGTGTTGTTTGTAATTTCGGACACCGAAACAAAATTTGAATTGCAATTATAAAGAAAATGAGTGAACAATTTCTCAGAATTATGAAATAAAGTGAAAATAACTTTTTTTTTTTTCCCCCTTTGTTTGTAGGTATAATATTGTTTTCATGTTTATGCACATGTATTAAATTTTGGTTTTTTTTATGTAGTTTAAAAAAATTCATAAATTGCATGTTTTATTGTTTGTTGGTATAATGTGTCTATATTAAAAATAAAAAAATAATAAAAAATTAGGAAATTTTTATTCTCCTTTTTTGTTGGGTAAGAGTTTTTATTTTTATTTTTATTTTTTTATAAATATAATTCAAAATTTGTCTTTAGTGTCTAAAAGTACACATGATTCCCAATGTATATTAGAAAATAGATTTTAGTGTGTATTTTTATGAATAAGTGACATGGGAATAACATTTTCCGGAATCTATAGTATTGTAGTTGAGTTTTTAATCTAACACTTTAAAACAAAAATTCATCAAGATACACTTTAATCACCCAAAAAAAATAATAAGGCGGCTAATATAAATGTACCTTGTGTAAAAATTTTCTATATAAAATAATGTGACATTTTGTAATCCTTTAATTACCAATATATATATATACAGATGTTACAATGTGCACTTTCAAAAAGGTACATATGGTATGTTTTTCATAACTTTTTTACCAAATTTCATGACTTAAACCCAAAATATCATAACTTTTTGATTATAAAAATCGTAACTTTTTTTCATTGAAAAATGTTATAACAAAATTTCAAAGTATCATAACAAAAATCACAAAATATCATCACATTATCATTCTTAACTTTAAGATGCGCATCATAAATTCACTATTTATAACTTTACTATAAAATGTCATAACATACATCACAAATAATCATAATATTCATCATAATAGGACTCGTTTGGTTTGATTTTCTGAAAAAAATTTGGGAAATTTTCTCTACAAATAAGTTTTCAAAAATAACCAAACCAAACAAATTTTCTCAAAAAAATTTCCCAAAACTTGTAAACCAAACAAGTTTTCCAAACAAATCTCTCTCTCTCACACATCAAATCAATCACTTTTTCCAAAACTCTATCTCAAAATAATTTTCCAAAACATCTTTTAAAAAAAACCAAACCAAACATGTTTTCGTACTTTTTATCTCTAAAACACATCTCTTAAACACAAACCAAACATAACTTTTTTAAAATGTGCACCTGCACATTGTAAATTTCTCTCTCTCTCTCTCTCTATATATATATATAATAGTTGTAAAGCTTTTTATACAAAAAAGAAAAAAAAAGTACATTTTGGTTTGTGAGTCATTTTTCTTACAAAAATACCAACTGCCGCATCATTCAAGTGATAGGTTTTGTATAAAAAATTTGAATGAATAACTTTTTGTTTAGAAAGTAAGATATTTCATAAAGATCAAAAATATATTGTACATGGCATCTCCAATACAATACATCTAAAGTAAAACAAAAATGTTAGAGATTTTAAATATTTCATAACAGTACATCTAAAGAAAAACAAAAATGAATCTCATACTCATATAAGTGTTTGATAATATTTTTGGAATTCCTAGTATTGCTTACAAACAAGAAAACTACCTTCTATAATCAGTCAAAATCAAAGAAAAGAAAGGTCACTAATGGCTATTAATTAGATGAAAAATGCTTGGGAGCACTAATTAGTGCTCCCACTAATTAGGTGGCAGTGGGTCCCGCCATTAATGATGTGATGTTTTGGTCTTGGAGTTGTGTTTTTTTTTTTTTTTACTTTTTTAAAAAGTGCTCCCACTAATTAGGTGGCAGTGGGTCCCGCCATTAATGATGTGATGTTTTGGTCTTGGAGTTGTGTTTTTTTTTTTTTTACTTTTTTAATGCATTAGTGCTATTAGTGGTGATGTTTTTAGTGGGATGAATCATTGTTGTTAATTAGATTAGTCCTGTTTGGGACTAAAATATTTTAGTCTAAAAAATTAAAAAATTACTATAAATTATTACATCATTTTCTTTACTTTTCTGCACATCTTCCTCACTTTCAAACCCCCAAGATCAAGTACTCAATCATTTCTTTTGAAATTGATATTCAACAATCTTCATTCATAATAGATAATTTTTTATTTTTTTTCCTTTTAAATTTGGTTGCTTCCTCACTTCCACTTAGACTTCTTTTTACTCCCCTCTCCTTAATCCAAACGAATTATATTGGAAAAATTACAATTTAATGTAAGTTTCAAGGGGGGAGGAAAAAAAAAATCAAATCAATAATAAAATTTATAAATATTAATAATTAAAATTATAGATTTTTTTTATAAATCTGTAATTATTTTTTAAAAGTAACCACTAAATATAATTTCTGCAGTTTTATTCTCAAATACCACTCATCAAGCTTTTTCGAAAGATGCTTTAAAATGCCACACCTGCTTGCCTCCCATGGTGGGAAGAAAAATGGTACAAGAGAGTTACAGTGTGATCCATGAAAAGAGGCATATCATATTTTGTCACAACGTACATAATGTAATGGGGAAATTTCTATTGAGAATAGATTTTGAAAAATTATTGCCCATTAGTGAAAATATTATGATTTTAATTATTAATATTTATAATATTTGTTACCTTTTTGTATTTTTTTTTCCCTCTGACACCATTAAGTTGTAATTTTCCTAATGTAATTACAATGTTTTGTAAAAAAAAACATCACAAATGTTGTAATTTTTATGACCAAACTAGTTCATAATATTTTTTCATACAAAAAATTAAGTTGATTGGACATCAATAGGCAAATGATAGAATTACATTTGTCTTCTAAAAATAGACAATCTATTCTCGAATAACATTTACCGTCCAATTTTATATAACCAATGTAATCTGAACATATAGTTACTAATATTCAATCAACTTAATTTTTTTAAGTCAATTTATTCTTATAAAATAAATAGTTCGAATTATCAAAGTGAGCTACAAAATGGACTAGCTTACTAATTGGAGAGAAGCCCTCTCCTTTTTATTATTGGGTAAATTACAAATGATTAATGATTGAGGCCTCAAATTTTTTGGCTCAAATTTGGCTCGAATTTTCTTTTTTTTTTTTTTTTTTTTTGGCTGGGTTGATGCTTTGCTTGTTATTAATATTATTATTTTTATTTATTTTTTTCTGCAATGTATTAGCCCAGAAAAAAAAAATGCATTCGAGGCAATTTCGAGCCTCATTTTCGAGGCCTCAATCACAGCCGATTACAAATATACTTTTTGAAGTTTGTTGAAAATACAAATTATCTCAATTTTGAAAATTACAAATACTCATTGTCAGAATTTGTCATTTACCAGAGTTAGAAAGAAAAAATAAAATCTCTAACTATCCTCCTATTTAATAATAAAATTATTTAAATTGTTAATTAAATTATATTGTTAATATCATTAGAAATTATAACTTAATTTAATAGTTGATTAATGAAAAATGTTATTGTTATGCGATAACAAAATTTTAAAGATAAAATATAATTTTTAAAATTATAAAGGACAATATGTATGTTTAGCAAATTTTAAGAATATATTTATAATTTATTTTTTATTTTACGACATATATATATGATTGCCTAAAATAAAATTTAAAAAATTGAATAATGTTATACATACCAATTAATATACTAACTAGTTTACTAATAAATAATGTAATATAATTTTAGAAGTTTTGATTATTTATAATATATATATAATATGTATAATCAATAATAATAATATAACACTAATTAATATATTAATATATATAACACGTAAAAAAATGATACCACTATAGTTCTATATCACCATTATCACCATTCAATAAGTTCTGTCATTTACTCTCCTTCCACTCTACTTTTTTTTGTTTACTTATATTTTGAACTACAAATGACTTGATCTAGTTTTAAAATAAAAATAAAAATAAAAATAAAAAATAAAAAAACAAAGAGACTTGATCTAGAATAACACGTGTCCAACCCCGCTTCAACTGGGGATCTTTTCCCCAACCCCACAAGTGCGTGAACTCGCCTCGTTAACGCGCCCAATTTTTTTTTTTTAAAAAAACTATAGACTCTATAAATTATCAAATTTTTTACTAAATCTCTCATATAGGCGTAGAATCCACTAAATTACATATATGTAAGTCTCATACTCATGTGAGACACAGATATGTGAGAGATTTAATAAAAAATTTAATAATTTATTTTGAATCCCTAACCTACTTTTTTTTTTTTTTTGGCATATAATTTGATTGTCTATGACTTCAGTCCACCAAAGAATAAAAATATATTATGAATAAATTACAAATACACTCCTGAGATTTATTTAAAGTACAGATTATTCTTTATGATTTGAAAAATTATAAATATTTCTTATTAGAATTTTTTATTTAATAGAATTAATTAAAAAAAATAAAATTCATAATTGTTCTCTTATATAATAATAAAATTACCTAATTATTAATTGAAATATATTTCTAATATCATTAAAAACTATTAATTGACTTGATGATTTATTAATAAAATACACGATTTATTATGAAATTAAAAATCTTAAAAGGTGAAATGTAATTTTCAAAATTATAAGGAGAGATTCATATTTTAATCAAATGGGGTGTATTGCAATTTACCCAAAATATTAAAATTCTGAGAAGTTGTTTAGGTATTTGGTTGTTTTTTTTATTTATTTTATCTTTTGTTTATTTTGTTGCTTTTTCAAAATGTTGTTTGGAAAGTGCTTATATAGTTGCTTTTTTTAAGTTTTGACAAATAATTATAAAAAAAAAGGGTGATTTTATTTGCATATCATTGATTCACTCAATTCACACCATTTTCTCAATTCACACTGCATACAATTTTAATTTTTTCTCAATGCACACCAATTTTTGAAATAATACAAAACTACCTTTACCTTCCTTTATCACAAACCCTAACCCTAGCCACCACCTCATCACCATCATAGCCATCATTTCCGTCATCACTGCTCATCGCCCCTCTTAACTCCAGCGAATCTCATTGCCCTTTTCAAGCCCCTCATCTTCCCTTTACCTCCACAGCCTCCTTGTTCCTTGTCCCTTTTGCACCTCGTTGTTTCACCTCTGTCCATCTTCCTACATACTCAATTCTCTCTCTGAAGCTAGCGATCGCGATTTTCTCTATCTCTCTCTTGTCATCTGATCATCGATGTGGGCTAGGGCTACGAATAGGTTTGCGAGGCTACGAGGAAAGTTTGGCACCGATTTCTCTCTATCTTTCTCTATAATGGAGAAAAGTAGAGGAAAGATGACTTATAATGGCCGAGAGGGAGGGGTTGGGCTGTTCGTGATGGCAAGGGTGGTTGTTTGAGGTGGCAGAAAGTCTTTGGTGGCTGGAGAGGGTTGTAGTGGTGGCTAGTGACAGCAATTAGAGGTAGGGCTGAGCAAGAAATCCGTAAAATTCATAATCCGATCCGGTTCATTCCAATTTGGTAGGTTTAGGTTGCTTTTTTGAATCCGTGGTTCGGTTCCAGATTGAAAATTTAAAAATCTGTAGTCCATGAATCAATTCTGGATTGAACCCCATGGTTTCGGATTGAAACCGATCTGGATAGTATATAAATAGCCTATATTTATATTATACACCATCCCGCATTGTATCTTCTCTTATTCCATATAAAACCTAAACCCACATAGTATCTTCTTTTGTTGCTTTTGTTTGTTAGTTTTTAGTTTTAATTTGTAATGATCTAAATACTTGTGGTGGAACTAGTTTTCTTATGGTTGTTTAAATTATAGAACAATATATCACTATTATGTAAAGACAAGTTGCTATTGTGGAACTAATATGATGATATGTTTATATTTTTATGAAATTAAAATGTTTTATATATATATTTTTTTTGTTATTTAATTATGTGAATCCGTAGTCCTAAACCGATCCAATCCATGTTTAAATGGATTGATTCGGATTGATTCTACGATTTAAACGAATTGGACTATTCTAATTTTTCAGGAATCGTAAATAACAGATTGGTCATAATTTTACTCCAATGAGGACCATACTCACCCTTAATTAGAGGAATCGCAGGTAGGAGGAAGGGTTTGCAACCGAGAGAGGAGTCGCCGGTGAGATAGGGAGGCTGTGGGGGTTGCAATCATGGTTTTAAAAACCGGACCGGACCTTGAACCGGTGACTGGATGGGGTTCCGGTCCGGTCAGCCCCCTTAAACCGGCCAGTTGTAAAAACTGGCCTATTTATTGAAAACCGGTGAACCCACCGATTAAACCGGTGAACCCACCGATTAAACCGGTTGAACCGGTCACGGATTGATCGAACCAGACCGGTTTCAAATTTTTTCTTTCTTTCTTTCTTTCTTATTATATATATATATATATATATATATAATGTAAGAATATAAGAAAATTTTAATTTGAAACTCTTTTTCAAGGGTCTCCTCTTGTGAGGAATCCCATTAAGAGCTTGATGAAATTATTGTGAAAGTCTTCACCTATTTATAAGAAAAAAACTCTTTCAAAAAAACTCAAGAAATCCATTTGGGATTCAATCAAATGTATTGGAAGGAATATTGAAATTTTGATATCCCTCCAAAATTTTTGCTTTCCTTTCAATCAAATTATTTGAATTAAAATCATATGGAGGGAATATTAAATATTTGATTTCATCTTCCAAAATTAAAATTAATAATATTTTAAAATATATTATTATATTTTTCAGTAAAAAAAATATTAGGACAAATATTTAAGATAATTTAATATTTTTAATTTATAATTTTATTACTTATATTTTTATTTAAATATAATTTTAATATATTTATTACGTCACGATTTGATTCCGGTATGCCTTTTCCGGTTCGTTCACCGGTCCGATTTTTAAAATATTGGTTGCGATGGTGGCTGGGTATCGATGACGGTGGCCAGAGTGGAAAGCAAGTGGCGGAGGTTGATAGTAGGTGATTGTTCCAAAAGATAAGGTTTAGAATTATGTCCAAAATGATAATTTTATAAAGAGATATAAGTGTAATAAAAAAATTATGAAAATGGTATGCAGTGAAAAATTTATTGTTGCATAACCATAAAAAAATATTGTCCAATCACATTCTTGATAGGGAAAATTTCCATTTTACCCCTAAAGTCATGGGATACGTGAGAATAAATGCGAGTGTAAGCCTTCGTTTGGGAACATCCTATGTTATGAACTTTTTAATTTTTTAGCTAAAATATGAGGTAAAAAAATTAATATATTTGGAATAATTTTTTGCTTTTTTATAAAAAGATGTACAAAAGTTAGGGAGAAAATAAAATATTTAACTTTTTGGTATAAATTATTGACTTTTTAGTGTTTAGTAACTTTTTAACTTTTAAATTAAAACAGTAAATTGTTAAACAAGACTTAAATTCGTGTTTCATCGAAGAGAAAAAGTGACTTTTTTTCGTTCGTACTAAATGCAAAAATAACAACACATGCCTTATTTTTTAACTTATTATTTATAGTAAAAAACTGGCTTATTTATAGTAGGTTCCCAAGTAAGAGTTTGCGGTTGCTGCTATGCATCATGCGTAGCAACAACTATTGCGCACTTTATTAGGCCCATTTTAGCGACTAATTTGATAATCTGAACCATTCACATCTTAGAACATATCTGTAGACACCCTATTTTTGACCATCCTTAAGACTTGAACGTCATCGTTTGAACACTCGATGATTACCCTTGTTTGTGTTCATCTTCTCGGAGGTTTCGGCTACGCGCCTTACCTCAAGACCTCTCGACTTGTTTGTTTTGTGTTTGGTTTTGCATCAAACACTTGTTGTTTTGCTTCTGACGATGGGAAATAGCTTGTAGGCCATCCCCACACCTCACCGGCCATGGCTTGAGGCCACCGGCCTTGTTTCTTTGCCACAGGCCATTGGTGATGGCCGGTCGGCACTATTGATGGTCGGTTGGCATTGTGTTTGGTCGGCCGGCCACTGATTTTGGTCAATCGGCCACTTTTTCTGGCCGAGACCTTTTCTTGAAGAAGCTTGAACCTTTTGAACCCTTGGTTCTAGCTTCTTGAGGAAGCTTGAACCTTTTGAACCCTTGGTTTTAGCTTCTCCAAAAAGCTTGAACCCTTTGTCTAGCTTCTCCAAGAAGCTTGGCCCTTTTATCTAGCTTCTCCATGAAGCTTGGCCTTCTTGGCCCTTTTTGCTCCAAGCTTCTAAGAGAAGCTTGGCCCCTTTGCTCCAAGCTTCTAAGAGAAACTTGGACACTTCTTCCTCTATAACAGAAGAGCTCCTCTTCCATTGCAAGGGTTCTAAGAAATTTGTCTAAGGCAAAAAACATCCATCTCTCCCTATATCTTTACATTTTAGCTTCAAAGTCCATAGTTCTTGGCCCATTTGCACCACAACTCCTAAGCACACACCTCCACCACTCATCTAAGGTTCTTGGAGGGTCTTGTGGGAACTCAAGACTTGGTTTTGACTCAGAAAAACCTACTGGAGTGCTGATTTTGAATAAAGCCTTCAAGGGTGAGTTTCTCCCTCTTTTATTCCCCGTTTTGCACAAGTCTTTAGCCTATCTTGCACACTGTTTTGAGCTTAGTGTATAACTGATAAAAGCTCTATTTTTTCATGTTTTTGAAGTTTTTTTAAGACCACTTTTGTATTTGGGGTTGTTTACCCCCTCTTAGGCCTTGTTTGGCCCCCATTTTGTGCTATTTTGGTGAGCTCCGGGACCACCTTGTTTGGGCCTCCTCACCACTGAAATCTTGACGGATTTTAATGGTGAGGATGGTGGTTTAAGGTCCTAAGAAGGAGAGGGCCATCCCCTCTTCTTGTTGCCTTCAATATTGGCCATTTTTGCCTCATGTGTGAGCATCATTCTTAAGTTCATGTTGACCATGTCTGAGTAGGTATTTGGTAGTATTTTACCATGTTTTACCTCTGTTTTAAGTTAGTTTATAGACACCATGCTTGCTTTGCATACTTGTCTTGTAATGCCATGAAATTGCCTTAACATGTATCTAGCATTTAGACCACTATTCTTACTTGTTTTGGCTTGGCTTTGTGAAGCTTTTATGCATGTTTTAGTGTGCTTGAGGACTATTTTTGGTTGTTTAGGTCATCCATGCTTTGCTTTGTATAGCTACCATGTAATCTCCCTTGTAGGCCTTGAGTGTTGAACCCTCTAGCATGCTCTATTTACATTATTTTAGTGGTTTGGAACCACTTGCCATGTCATTTCAGTCTTTATGGCATGCTTGTATGCTTGCATTTGATGCTCCTTTAATACTTTAAGAGGTTGGTGTCTTATGCTCCATGTTTGGTCCCTTTTGCATGCCTTTAGAATTAGGCCATTTAGATGCCATCTAGGTGTGTCTTTGACCTTGTTTTGACATGATTTGGGGCTGTTTTGTTTCACTTTGGTCATTTGCTTCACGTGTCAGATGACCATAGTTTAAGTCCTTGGGCTTGGTTCCGTGCCTTACATGCTTGTTAGCTTAGGTTGTGTGCCTAGTATACATTGCTTGCACCCATGCTCATGTTGCATACTTAGCTCACATGCTTAGGTTGCATTTGGCATGCATGCCTTGCCTTTTGATTAACCATGATTGAGGTTGGGCCCCTTGTTTGTTTGTATGCATTTCATTCTAATATTGAATTGCATGCTTTGGCTTCTTGGGTCATCACGCATTGAAATGCGCGATTAGTGGTCCGAGGGTCGAGGACCATCCTCCTTTGAGTCACGAACATGATAAGGAGGATGTTGGTGCAAACATTGCTTTGAAAATACTTTGCTATGCCTTGTCTGTCCTCTGCTGCTGTCAAAACAGGTTTCTGTAGGAATCTTTGGCCGGCCGACCATCTATACTGCCGACCGACCAAATATTTGTGGCCGAGAGCTCCATAATTGGTCGATGACCAACTCCCTTTGGCCGGTGGTGATTTCCCTTGGTCGGTGGTGTTCCACATTGTCCATGGAGTGTACCTTGGGACCTGTGCAATTTTCAGAGGAGTAGAGCAGGGAAAACAGAGGCAGCTTGTGCATGGCGACGGATTTTCGAGCAAACCCGAGCATGCATGCATCGGACCCTCTTCCTGAGGTTGTTTATTGTTTTCTACTAGTTAGGTGGTCTGTAATAATTAATTAGTTTGTAGGTTAATTAATTTGTATATTCTTTTGGTTCCTTCGAGGGAGGGCGAATTTGTAATAAATGTGGGTGCGTGTGTGCGTGTCTTCCAACCCCCACTTCTTTCTCCCTTTTACTTACCTGCTTTTGATGGTTAGTACTAGGGAATATTTCAATTAGCATCCTTATGCTCACATGTTTGCATCATTCATCTGTATTGCATGCACCGGGCTCGGCGCATCATACTAACTGCATTGTATTTCAATTCCAAGTTAAATACATGTATTGAACTGTCGCATCTCATATGTCATTCTTAGAGTAGCCGAGCCTATTCTAGTTACATCTTTGCATGTGTTGCATTAGCCATCTTAGCATGAACTAGGATCATGCATTTGATTACTAACTAGTTTCTATTTTGGCTCGGAGTACTCGGTAAGTGCTTATGCTTTAGCATCCTTGCATGCATGTGAGTATTGCCATGAGGCTAATTGTTTATGTGATATAACTGCCTGAATGCCTGTGGGTGAAGGTTGGATTGCTTGAATTGAGACAATTCATTGAAATCTGTATTTTAGCCTACTTGCGAGTTGCAAACTTCAAACCATTTTCCAAACAAACGGATATGCAATGCTTTGTTCCAAATTAGGCGATCTAGTCTATACTTGTTTTGCTGTGCGCATCACATAGTAAATCTAGGCTAATAACCGGAATAAGACGCATAATGTTTTCAAAACAAGGTATCATGGTTAGTAAAGGCCGATCTTTAATCGGGCGAGCGGGGGTGCTCATAGCTGACCTTCCCCAATCGTACCCAAGTTCCCGAGCCGAGACAACTTTGGTGATGACAGACACATGGCCTTAGGCAAACGAGTCAGGGTTTCCTAAATTCCCCAAAAATAAATATTTAGGTGGCGACTCTGTATCTGGCAAAGCAGTCCATGTTTGGCACTTTTTTACAAAAATCTGTTTTCCAAAACGATTTGCCAGATTTGGACTCTTTGGTTCAGATTTAGAACCGTGACAATTTGAGAGTCCGAACTGTAGTAAGCCCATACGAACAGAACGGGACTCATCCTCCCGGGGAGTTCAGGGAACGTCTACATTTTCTGGCGACTCTGCTGAGGAGAATAGAGAACTTGACTCGATCTCATGATATCTTGTTTTGACTACACTTATGCGTTTCTTTGCATTGCATGTGCATTGGTGCGCCTAGGACACCGTGTTGGCCATCTGCTATTCCTGAACGGTTTGTTGGAGGCTTCCCTTGTCAAGGCATGACCATAAGGCTGACCGGTTGCAGGCTCTGCCAGTATGGAAACACAAACCCCGATTTTACCGGGGCACCCTTTTTGACCATTCGACCTAGTGCATATTCGGAATCCAAAGTGACCATTCCAAGCTAGGACAGGTTGCTTACCCGATTGTAGGTTGTGTGAAACCACTGCGTGCGTAGTGAAACCCTAGCTCCTGACAAAATAGGACAGGGAAACCCTATCCCAATATAGGGGTGTTTTGGTTCTCACTTGCTTGTTATGTGCTTTTAGAGCGTGTCTCTACAGGAATGCATGTATCAGTTTGCAAGTCTGGGTATCAGGCCCGAGCATGACTCAATGTGTTTTGGTTGTTTACCTTTTGTTTTCCGTTGTTGAGTCGTAGTGCGCTGTGTTCAGTCGTAGGCCCAATACCCGATCAAGAACTCATTTCTCAATTTCAATCAAATCGTTCTGTGCTCGGAGTGCTGTGCGATTCTCCACATTTGTGCAAAACAAGAATTTGTTCTTTCTTAAAACTGCAGGGTTCAACCCAGGTCATGCAAGAGCAGTAAAACAAGGACCTATTTGAAGCTATATGGATTCTAGACTACAAAGCAAAAGAAAAGAGCGAAAATCGAAGCATCTGAGTGTGTTTCACCTTCAGCAAATTCCGTGATTGTACTTCGGATGTACCTCTTTAGGCCTTGTCAGTGCTCCGAAGAATGAGTGTGCCTCTACTCCAAGCTTAAGCTTGCTTCAAGTCAGAATGGCAATTAAAGCAGCAGCAGATGTTATCTCTCGCCAATATAAACAGGGTGTACCCTTTTAAAGCGAAGTGTGTTACAAACCCCTCCGAGAGGTAAATCGGAGGTCGCGTTTGGATTTGGTCTCATTAAGGCTTGTATTTCCTTATTCGGCATTTTGTTTCAAACACGCTTTTGAAGTTGCACATTCGTCACATCGTTATGCACACCATTTCTCGCATTGTTACACACACCATTCGTTGCATTGTTATACACATTTATCTAGCATTGTTATGCACCGTTACACCTACATTGTTATGCACATTATATTTGCATTGTCATGCACCTCTTCACTTGCGTAGTCACGCACATTCCACTTGCATTGTTATGCACGCCCTTTTCTGCCTTTCTGAAACACCGGGATACGTCCTATGTTTCTCCTCCTTTTCGAAACACCGGGATATGTCCCTATGCTTCTCCCCTTTGGTTAAGAGCATTTGGAATATGTTCCAATGCTTATACCTTTTCGAGACACCGGGATACGTCCCTACGTTTCTCTCTCTCCGAAACACCGGGATACGTCCCTATCTTTCTATCTTTCTGAAACACCGAGATACATCCCTATGTTTCTCATCCTTTCCGAAATACCGGGATACGTCCCTATGTTTCTCCTTCATTCCGAAACACTAGGATACGTCCCTATGTTTCTTCTTCTTTTTCGAAACACCAGGATACGTCCCTATGTTTCTCATTCCTTTCCGAAATACCAGGATACGTCCCTATGTTTCTTCTCCTTTCTTTCTTAAACACCGAGATACATCTCTATGTTTCTCTTTCTTTCCGAAACACCGGGATACGTCCCTATGTTTCTTCTTCTTTTCTGAAACACCGGGACACGTCCTTATGTTTCTCATTCCTTTTCGAAATACCGGGATACGTCCCTATGTTTCTTCTCTCTTCTTTCTGAAACACCGGGATACGTCCCTATGTTTCTCTTTCTTTCCGAAACACCAGGATACGTCCCTATGTTTCTCATTTCTTTCCGAAACACCGAGACACGTCCCTATGTTTTTTCTTCTTTTTCGAAACACTGGGATACGTCCCTATGTTTCTCCTTCGTTTCGAAACACCGGGATACGTCCTTATGTTTCTCTCTCTTTGGTTAAGAGCATTTGGAATACGTTCCGGTGTTTGAACCACTCTGATACACTGGGATACGTCCCTATGTTTCTCCTTCGTTTCGAAACACCGGGATACGTCCCTATGTTTCTCCCTCTT
Organism: Camellia sinensis; assembly: GCF_055761805.1. Classification (NCBI taxonomy): domain Eukaryota; kingdom Viridiplantae; phylum Streptophyta; class Magnoliopsida; order Ericales; family Theaceae; genus Camellia; species Camellia sinensis. The sequence continues at coordinate 37,134,616 of NC_138961.1, read as the reverse complement.
TGGTTAAGAGCATTTGGAATACATTCTGGTGCTTGAACCACTCTAAAACACTGGGATACGTCCCTATGTTTCTCCTTCGTTTCGAAACACCGGGATACGTCCCTATGTTTCTCCCTCTTTGGTTAAGAGCATTTGGAATACGTTCAGGTACTTGAACCACTCTGAAACACTGGGATATGTCCCTATGTTTCTTCTTCGTTTCGAAACACCAGGATACGTCCCTATGTTCTCCCTCTTTGGTTAAGAGCATTTGGAATACGTTCCGGTGCTTAAACCACTCTGAAACACTGGGATACGTCCCTATGTTTCTCCTTCGTTTCGAAACACCGGGATACGTCCCTATGTTTCTCCCTCTTTGGTTAAAAGCATTTGGAATATGTTCCGGTGCTTGAACCACTCTGAAACACTGGGATACATCCCTATGTTTCTCCTTCGTTTTGAAACACCGGGATATGTCCCTATGTTTCTCCCTCTTTGGTTAAGAGCATTTGGAATACGTTCCAATGCTTATACCTTTCCGAAACACTGGGATACGTCCCTATGTTTCTTGCATGATCATAAGTTATGCTCGGCTTTGTGCATTGTCTTGCATTTTGCCCCTGCCCTCGAGCGCATATCTTTGTCTGCTGTTTGTATGCTTTGTCTAAGTCTTTGGCCTTGTCAAAAATGGGTCGTCTCTAGGCTTTGACATTCATTCCCTTCATTTTTATGACTTTCGAGTTTTGTCAAAGAGGGGCAACTGTAGACACCCCATTTTTGACCGTCCTTAAGACTTGAACGTCATCGTTTGAACACTCGATGATTACCCTTGTTTGTGTTCGTCTTGAGTTCTCGGAGGTTTCGGCTACGCGCCTTACCTCAAGACCTCTCGACTTGTTTGTTTTGTGTTTGGTTTTGCATCAAACACTTGTTGTTTTGCTTCTGAGGGTGGGAAATAACTTGTAGGCCATCCCCACACCTCACAGGCCATGGCTTGAGGCCACCAGCCTTGGTTCCTTGCCACTGGCCATTGGTGATGGCCGATCGGCACTATTGATGGTCAGTTGGCATTGTGTTTGGTCGGCCGGCCACTGATTTTGGTCAATCGGCCACTTTTTCTGGCCGAGACCTTTTCTTGAGGGGGTTTGAACCTTTTGAACCCTTGGTTTTAGCTTCTCCAAGAAGCTTGAACCCTTTTGTCTAGCTTCTCCAAGAAGCTTGAACCCTTTGTCTAGCTTCTCCAAGAAGCTTGGCCCTTTTGTCTGGCTTCTCCAAGAAGCTTGGCCTTCTTGGCCCTTTTTGCTCCAAGCTTCTAAGAGAAGCTTGGACACTTCTTCCTCTATAAAAGAAGAGCTCCTCTTCCATTGCAAGGGTTCCAAGAAATTTTTCTAAGGCAAAAAACATCCATCTCTCCCTATATCTCTACATTTTAGCTTCAAAGTCCATAGTTCTTGGCCCCTTTGCACCACAACTCCTAAGCACACACCTCCACCACTCATCTAAGGTTCTTGGAGGGTCTTGTGGGGACTCAAGAATTGGTTTTGACTCAGAAAAACCTGCTAGAGTGCTGATTTTGAAGAAGGTCTTCAAGGGTGAGTTTCTCCCTCTTTTATTCCTCGTTTTTGCACAAGTCTTTAGCCTATCTTGCACACTGTTTTGAGCTTAGTGTATAACTGATAAAAGCTCTATTTTTGCATGCTTTTGAAGTTTGTTTCAGACCTCTTTTGAAGTTTTTTTAAGACCACTTTTGTGTTTGGGGTTGTTTACCCCCTCTTAGGCCTTGTTTGGCCCCCATTTTGTGCTATTTTGGTGAGCTCCGGGACCACCTTGTTTGGGCCTCCTCACCACTGAAATCTTGACGGATTTTAGTGGTGAGGATGGTGGTTTAAGGTCCTAAAAATGAGAGGGCCATCCCCTCTCCTTGTCGCCTTCAATATTGGCCATTTTTGCCTCATGTGTGAGCATCATTCTTAAGTTCATGTTGACCATGTCTTAGTAGGTATTTGGTAGTATTTTGCCATGTTTTACCTCTGTTTTAAGTTAGTTTATAGACATCATGCTTGCTTTGCATACTTGTCTTGTAATGCCATGAAATTGCCTTAACATGTATCTAGCATTTAGACCACTATGCTTACTTGTTTTGCCTTTGGCTTTGTGAAGCTTTTATGCATGTTTTAGTGTGCTTGAGGACTGTTTTTCGTTGTTTGGGTCATCCATGCTTTGCTTTGTATAGCTACCATGTAATCTCCCTTGTAGGCCTTGAGTGTTGGACCCTCTAGCATGCTCTATTTACATTATTTTAGTGGTTTGGAACTACTTGCCATGTCATTTCAGTCCTTAGGGCATGCTTGTATGCTTGCATTTGATGCTCCTTTAATACTTTAAGAGGTTGGTGTCTTATGTTCCATGTTTGGCCCCTTTTGCATACCTTTAGAATTAGGCCATTTAGATGCCATCTAGGTGTGTCTTTGACCTTGTTTTGACATGATTTGGGGTTGTTTTGTTTCACTTTGGTCATTTGCTTCATGTGTCAGATGACCATAGTTTAAGTCCTTGGGCTTGGTTCCGTGCCTTGCATGCTTGTTAGCTTAGGTTGTGTGCCTAGTATACATTGCTTGCGCCCATGCTCATGTTGCATACTTAGCTCACATGCTTAGGTTGCATTTGACATGCATGCCTTGCCTTTTGATTAACCACGATTGAGGTTGGGCCCCTTGTTTGTTTGTATGCATTTCATTCTAATATTGAATTGCATGCTTTGGCTTCTTGGGCCATCACGCATTGAAATGCATGATTGGTGGTCTGAGGGTCGAGGACCATCCTCCTTTGAGTCACGAACATGATAAGGAGGGTGTTGGTACAAACATGGCTTTGAAAATTCTTTGACATGCCTTGTCTGTCCTCTGCTGCTGTCAAAACAGGTTTCTATAGGAATCTTTGGCCGGCCGACCATCTATACTGCCGACCGACCAAATATTTGTGGCTGAGAGCTCCATAATAGGTCAATGACCAACTCCCTTTGGCCGGTGGTGATTTCCCTTGGTCGGTGGTGTTCCACAGTGTCCATGGAGTGTACTTTGGGACTTGTGCAATTTTCAGAGGAGTAGAGCAGGGAAAACAGAGGCAGCTTGTGCATGGCGACGAATTTCCAAGCAAACCCGAGCACGCATGCATCGGACCCTCTTCCCAAGGTTGTTTATTGCTTTCTACTAGTTAGGTGGTCTGTAATAATTAATTAGTTTGTAGGTTAATTAATTTGTATATTCTTTTGGTTCCTCCGAGCGAAGGCGAATTTGTAATAAGTGTGGGTGAGTGTGTGCATGTCTTCCAACCCCCACTTCTTTCTCCCTTTTACTTACCTACTTTTGATGGTTAGTACTAGGGCATGTTTCAATTAGCATCCTTATGCTTGCATGTTTGCATCATTCATCTATATTGCATGCACCGGGCTCGGCGCATCATACTAACTGCATTGTATTTCAATTCCAAGTTGAATACATATATTGAACTGTCGCATCTCATATGCCATTCTTAGGGTAGCCGAGCCTATTCTAGTTGCATTTTTGCATGTGTTGCATTAGCCATCTTAACATGAACTAGGATCGTGCATTTGATTACTAACTAGTTTCTGTTTTGGCTCGGAATACTCGGTAAGTGCTTATGCTTTAGCATCCTTGCATGCGTGTGAGTGTTGCCATGACAGCATGCTTGCCATGAGGCTAATTGTTTATGTGATATAACTGCCTGAATGCCTGTGAGTGAAGGTTGGATTGCTTAAATTGGGACAATTCATTGAAATCTGTATTTTAGCCTACTTGCGAGTAGCAAACTTCAAACCATTTTCCAAACAAACGGATATGCAATGCTTTGTTCCAAATTAGGCGATCTAGTCTATACTTGTTTTGCTGTGCGCATCACATAGTAAATCTAGGCTAATAGCCGGAATAAGAACGCATAATGTTTTCAAAACAAGGTATCATGGTTAGTAGAGGCCGATCTTTGATCAGGCGAGCGGGGGTGCTCATAGCTGACCTTCCCCAATCGTACCCAAGTTCCCGAGCCGAGACAACTTTGGTGATGACAGACACGTGGCCTTAGGCAAACGAGTCAGGGTTTCCTAAATTCCCCAAAAATAAATATTTAGGTGGCGACTCTGTATTTGGCAAAGCAGTCCATGTTTGGCACTTCTTTACAAAAATCTGTTTTTCAAAACGATTTTCCAGATTTGGACTCTTTGGTTCAGATTTAGAACCGTGACAATTTGAGAGTCCGAACTATAGTAAGCCCATATGAACAGAACGGGACTCATCCTCCCAGGGAGTTCGGGGGACGTCTACAGTTTCTGGCGACTCTGCTGGAGAGAATAGAGAACTTGACTCGAACTCATGATATCTTGTTTTGACTACACTTATGTGTTTCTTTGCATTGCATGTGCATTGGTGCGCCTAGGACACCGTGTTGGCCATCTGCTATTCCTGAACAGTTTGCCAGAGGCTTCCCTTGTCAAGGCATGACCATAAGGCTAACCGGGGGCACTTTGTTGTACATCTTATATGAACTAATTTTATTGAATGTGGGGCACTTTGTATATGTAGGACCAATGATTGTGTAGATGTGCGTGTGTATGTGGTAATGTGGGGTTATGTGAATGTCAGCTCGGGGGTGTCTGTGTTGGTAACTGTTTTGTGGTGGGGATATGTTGTATGAAGACTTGTAAATGTCCTCTTGTGGGGGGGAGTTTAATGGCTGCAAAGTACTTGTAATTTGGGGGTCTATTGTCACCTGGTTTCCTTGACTTGATATTTATATGTAATGGTTAATGATGTGTTAGTTGTACGTTAACTGGAATGTTGAATGTGTTTTTATACCGTTGAAGACTTAAAACGTGATTTGTTGTGTGGATTTATGAATGATGGTAATGTTGGTTAGTTGTGTTTCGTTGTTGTTAGACGTGGTAGGTGTTTTTTTGGTTTTTGTCCATGGTTCTTGTTTGAATTGGTAAGTATTATTGGGTCGTACTGTATTTGGTCGTGTGTTGTTATTACACTGTTATGGAACAATTGTAATAACTGTAGTCCAGTTGGGTGTGTTACTGTATAGGTAAGAACTTCAATATAATTGGTTGTGTGAATTTACGAATAATGGTAATGTTGGTCGGTTGCTTTGTGTCGTTACTGGACGTATCAGTGGTTTTGTCCTTTGTGTCCCTGTTTTTATTTTGAAGTAAAAAATGTTCTTGGGTCCTAGTGTATTTGATTTCTCTATTATTGTCAGGTTGTTGTCAAACAAACGAAATTGCTATAGTCCCATTGATTATTGTTTGATTGATTAACGGGTTTGTTATTTTAATTTGTAAGTGTTGCTTATGGTAGATGTTAATTTCAGGTACGAAAATGGGTTCTAGTCCATAGATGAGGTTGTGTGAACATGAATGACGTGCCGCTGCTGGGTTGGCGTCTATAAGTAAACTTAGGGTGAACATGCCAGGACGAGTACTGTTCAAGCAACCTAACATTGAGGCTCGTTCGGTTGGTGCTAGCAAACAGTCGAAACCGAGACTGAATTTTTGTTCTAACGTTGCCGAAATCATTAAAATGGTTTACGCTACGAACTTGAGGGACGTGTATCTAGCACATTTGAGGACGACGCCTTTTTGGGTAATGATTGAAGCTATATTAATTAATCAACTTGATCACAAAGAGTTCAAGAAAGGGGATGACCTGATTATGCGAATTATAAGGTCGTACAACGTTAGGGAAGGGAAGTTTGTTATTGGGGGACGAGGTGTTGATTTTATGGATCAGGACGTGAAGTTGTTGTTTGGTTTACAAGATGGAAATACATTCCTTGATTTGACGCCAAGGCCAAGACCTGCATCCGATTTTGTATAGCGTAGATGCCCCAGAACAAGCCGCATTACTACAAAACTTGTTAGGGATTTGCTGACCGAGACGGCAGCAAGTGATATGCCCCGTGACCATAAGGACACTACAAAATTCCTGTGTCTATATGTGTGTGGTAAGTTGTTTTTTGCAACATCTGGAGACAATAAGTTGGACATTCATCCGGTACATGGACAACATTGATGTGATGAAATTGTATGATTGAAGTGGAGTTGTACGTAACGTGCTAATGTGTTCGGTGAGGGATTTCCATCAGAAACCGGAAAGAGTGACCGGATATGTAGTTACATTGATAGTAATTATTTTGTAAATAGTTCGATTGGTATTTTTTTATTTTTTTTACCACTGTTATGGTTTTTGTTAGTAAATTGGTTGGTGGTTGATTGGGTTTGTTTTGTGTTTGATTGCACTCCAGTTTTGGCTATGTGAATACGCGTCTAATATGAAAGCCAAATACGCATATAGATTTCCCAGGTTCCTGAAGTGGGACATTGGTGAGGTGGTATCACGTTTGCGTGGTTTGAAACTATCTGGCCCAAACAACTTTGAGGTACGTGTTTTTTGGATTAGCATGTTCTTTTGAGCCGCCAGTTATTCTAGTGGTGTAACTGTAATGTATCTTCATTATAACATGTGTAATAGGTTAATTGTGTTATTGTTTACTGTAGGTGGCGATGGAGCAGTTAGTTGTCGAGGAGCATGAGTTGATGATATTGGTAGGGGATTCTGTGTGAGTGGAAGGAGTTGTTGGAGTGGGTGCTGACGGGGGAGAGGGGTACAGTGTCGGGTGGTGTTTGTAACATGACTGGAGATGTGGACGTATTTGGCGTTGAATTTGGTAATGAGTTTTACGGGAACATGTAGACCGAACCGAGGACGCCAGTTTCAAATATGAAAAATGGACGACATGGAGAAGAAACTGGTGAGAATTATGCTGCGCTATGTACGCAAGCTACACGACAATGTAGTAGTGAAGTTGGATAGGACGGGTGTGTTCACATTGATCTGTCTGAAGCCAAAATGACGCTGGGGGATGGTGTTGCAAGCCAAATTATAACGGATTTGAAAAATGAAGTTGCTCGTTTGAAACAGAAGAATGACATGCAAGCAGTTAACTTGGTGGGGGGTTTTGAGAGAATTTTTAGGGTGAAAGACGAGGAATGCAAAAAACTAGAAGCTAATAATGCAGAGTTACGAAAAATTGTTGCAGCCCTTGAGGAACAAGTCACAGAGCAAGCTGTGCACAATGTTACGCAACGTTTCAATAGTGTTAACGTAAGCAAAATAGATGGGGTTAAAGGGGTAGGTGGTGATGTCAATGTCATATTAGGCGACAGTAATAACAACCCACCAATCCATGATAGCATAGTGTTGAACGCATCTACCGTCACGTACGTCCCTATAGCGGACAATTATGTAACAAATGATGTCATGCAACCGAATGACAATGATGTGGTTGTTATAAGGCCTTTGAAAGCAGAATGTGGTAGTAAAGCTGGTGGTGTGAACTCGTTCGTGTGTAATATCAAGCAGAAGGTGAGGAAAAATCTAAAGTTGCCAGGGTATGAGTACCTAGATGTATGGGGTAGGACGCATAAGGTAGAAAAGAAATATTGCAGTTCGATGTCTGTTGGGGTTGGGTGTGATGTGGTAGGTTTGCAATGTGAGGATGTGATTGATGTCGAGACAATAGCGGATGGGAAGAAGATATTCACAGGATTTGGAATCACAAATCGGAATATAGTGTGGAAGATGATGTCAGAACGAGAGAAAGATGTTATCACTGCTGCCTATGACAGATATAGTGATAGGTGCGTACTGCTATTATGTTTGTGTATTTTACCAAGTACTGTCAAATGCGTTACGTTGGTCACATGTGTATATATTAATGTTATTTGTTTTAACTTGTGGGAAAGGCTGTTATGTGGGTGGGACGGAAAGATGGGAATGCCGTATACTTCTCTGACGTTCAAGCAATAGTGAAACATGTAGGTGTTAGGGAAAATGTAAGTGTTACGTTATGTATTTTGTATTTGTAATTGTCTGAGTGAGTCAAGTTCTGATTAGTTTGTTTGGTGAGCATATGTATTTATAGGTTATTGACGCATACGCGGAGGTGCTATTTGACGAGCAAGAAAAGTTGAATGTGGGAAAAGATTTTTCGAAAAATTCTTAGTTCTTCAGCAACATCTGCTGGGTATGTATTTGTTTTTGTTCCCATTAGTCACATATGTCGGTTGGTTTTGTGAGTATGCTAATTTTGGTTTTGGTACAGTCTGATGGTGGTCGTGTGCAGGATGTGATGAAAGGTGAGAATGTGGACGTAAGGTTCAAATATTTGACTACTAATTTACACGCTAGTAGGGGTGCGCATTACATACATTTTCCTTTATGCCACCTAGGGCACTGGTCTTTAGTGGTGTACGACACTTGTACGACACCAAGGTTAGAAGTTGGAAGCATTATAATTCCATGCGGAATAGGTCTGGGACCGGTGGGGTTCATTATGCCGAGGCTGTTAAACTGGTGAGTTAATTTCACTTGTGGATTATTTGCACAGGTTGTAATATTAATGTAGTGTTAAGTAATGGTTTCTGTTTTGGTTGTATGACATTGTGCAGAAAAACATTGTCACGGACGTGTAGCGGCAATCAATGGTAGCGCATGGGTTGGAACAAATGGTTGGAACGCAAGAGTTTGACATGACAATGGAATCAGTCGTCGAGTGCCCCCAGTAACGTCCAGACAGGTAAGCGAATCAGATTCAATCGTAATGATGCTGAAGTTGTGTATTATGTGATACGTATGGTGTTGACGTAACAGAAGTGTGTTTTGTGTTGCAGCATGGGCTGCGCAATCATCGTTTGCGCTATAATGCGGCAATATGTGCATCACGTGGAGGTGGGGCGCTCTTTGAAAGGCGGTAACTGCAGTGTTTTGCGATCAAACATAGTAAGGGTTTTCGTAAGTGATCCTGTACGTGGCGTAGCGAGCAACATAGGCCGACTGGTGGGGTGACGGCATTTGGGTTAAAGTAACGTAACTATGGACAATGAATAATTGTAGTAGTAGTGTTAAGTTAGTATTTTTGAAGTAACATTGTTATGCCCAATTACATTTAACAGTTCCCGATTTTTGGATAGTTCATATGTTTTGGTTGTTTAGCAGTTTCAGTTTGGCGTTGGTTTATGATAAGGATGTTTTTGGTAGACATAATCACAGATTGATATTGACGTTTTGGTTTATATGTGTAGTTTATGTTACATTTTGTTTATGTGGTTTGATGACGTAAATGCGTTGTGGGGATTGAAGTTGTTATTTTTTTAACTTTGTGTTGATGTGTATGTGTTGCGAATTCTTTGTGAAATTTCACGAATGGATTGAGGTGTTTTTGTTCGCGTTGTCAGGTTGTCAACAACCCACAATTCGTAGTAAGTGTCGAAATGGTTTAATGACGAAACTACGTTGTGAGGATTAAAGTTGTTGATATTTTAACTTTGTGGTGATGTGTATGTGTTGTGAATTTTGTCTGTGAAATATCACGTATGGTTTGGGGTGTCATTGACATGTTTTTGTTCACGTTGACGGGTTGTCAACAACCCATGATTCGTAGTACGCGTTTTGTGCAAGTGTTTGTTTTAAGGGGTAATGAATGTGTGTGTGTTACGTGTGGGTTTTAAGTTTGAGTTTGACTACTTGTAGGACAAGTTCACATTGTAATTTGTTGAGACTGTTGTCACACAAAGCTCGTTCAGGAGTAGTTACACGAACATTCCTACTGACCTACGTGTGTTACTTTATGGTCAGCGTGGCAGTCTGCGATGGCCAGCCGGTACAAAATACGTAATGTACAGAATTTAATGACTTAGTTTTGGAGTTGAAAATTACCGTTTTTAATAACTATATCTAGGGGTGTCCGCGGTTCGGTTTGGGACGGTTTGCGGTTCGGTTTGGACCCGCCCGCATTTATGCGGTTTAGGGAAAAGTCAACCTGCAACCGCCCGCAATGCGGTTTGTGCGGATAGAGTTCGCAGATGTGCGGGCGGTTTGCGGATTGAACTTTTTTTTCAAAAATTTATTTTTAAACCTTTTTTTTTTCCTCCCATTTTGTCAATCTTTATTTTGGACCTTTTTCCTCATATTTTCTAAAATGCTCCAACATTAATAATTAATGAATTAAAACTTATAAAATAAAAAACACAACAAATTCAATTCGTAACCTAAACAAATCATTCAAAATCTACATTCATCATTAACTTGCATTCATCCTACATTCATAATTCATAACCCAAATAAAAAAATCTTACATTGAAATTTCTACATTCATTCCTAACCCAAATACAAAAAAAAAAAAAAAAAGGTAAATGAATATGAATGGAATAATGAACTTTACCTTCATGTTGTAGTCACATCCATAAGTGTAATGGATGATAAAAAATTTCCCAGTTTCCAAATCCCATGGTGGCTGAAAAATCAACATAGCAAGAACTTTTAAGAAAGCTTTGATGTGCACATAATAATGTTGTATCTGTGATTCATCAATCCACTACAATTGAAAAACCTAAGAAGAGATTAACAGTGCAGGGTTCAAAACCTATATCATAAAGTCTTTTCAAAGTATATGCTGCACACCATGCAAAGCCGAGGCCACAACATAAGCATACCTTAGTTCAAAAAAGGAAAATATAAATGTCAAAAAAATTCACCATTCCTAAATTTTAACTCAACTGCAATATAAGTGATTTATTTTCTCTATTCTACTCACATTTCTAGCACCCATCCAAATGTTTTATCAGTCTCTGGGTCATCTTTCATTCTCAAAGAAATATTCATCCATGTTGGTGCAATCTTCTCCAGAGTATCCTGGACATTTATGAAAAAGACACAAAAAGAATAACAATAGAAGCCAAAATCAACAAGCCACCGTAAACTCAAAATAGTTTAAGACTTAACATGAATTAAGATGTATTTCAGAAGTTACTGCCATGTGATAGGAAACTGAGTCAAACCAATTATTAGGAGGTAAATAGTGAGAATGGATTTTACCTTCTTGATAATAACAGGGGAATTGCCTATTGGATCAATATTTGTTACAGGGCCATTCTCCTTGGCAAAAAACTTCCTTACAATCTTCTCATGTTCTTTGGGCTTGATGTAGAAAAAAGGAAAGCCAGCAGAAAGCCCCCCATGTGCCAAATTAGGAAGTGGATTTACAAATATGTGATCAGGCTCTGCCATCAATATGTATCTATGGCAGTAGCAAACAAACAGATTTAGAGTTTACTGAATGTAAAATGTAACTCAATCATTAATAAAAAGACACTCACTCTTCTTCAATAGTAGCTTTTTCCAGCCATTGTACAAAGGCCCATGGTCTATTTAAAATAATATAACCCTGATATAGCATTTGAAAAACATATTAGAAAAAAAAATTAAAATAATAAATTAATTAAATAGTTTTCAAAATCTGACCGACATTAATAACAGCTGCATATTTGATCATAAAGGAGAGGGAGAAAATGAAGTGGGAAAAATGTTCAACTACATCTTTACTGATCATTATGGAAGCAAATAAGCAGCCTAGCTGGAACCAAGGTGTAAATCTGTGACTTGCAGTTAAACTTTGGTCGATCAAGAAATCAGTTCATAAGTGTTCCTAGAAGTTTAAAAAAAACCTTAACAGAATTACATGAAATTTTAACGACTGATTTGAGTCCTAGGAAAGGAAAATAGATCATAGGAATCAGATAGAAAGACAAAACCATCCACATATTCATTAAGAAATTATTTGAAGAGTTAAAATATGCATGATTGCCCCAATTATTTTTCTTGCCTAAATTGAAATATCTAGGAGCCAAAACAGCAAAATTTTCCACCCCTTTGAGGAGCTTCAATTAGACAACACATTGTTTAACTTTCTAAGAAAACCCCAAATCCAGTCAGCTAGAGTTCTCAAGTTGCAGACATGTTGTTCAGATTTAATTTTATTTTAATAACAGATTCAAAATTCCTGAAAATATAAAACAACTAAGAGATTACAGATTCAAATTTCAAAAAAACACAGATTACAGAAAAAAAATCAGATCTGTAGGAATGTATTATATCACACAGATTCCTGAAAATATATAACAAATTTAATTCCAAAACAAATACACAGATTACAGATTCAATTTCAAAAAAAAAATCAGATCTGTTGGTCCAAAAAAAAAATCAGATTTATTTCCAAAGAAACACACAGATTCGATCAGTGCAAAGATGAGAGATCAGAGAGAGAAAGAAAGAGAGGCTTACCTGTGAGTCGATCAGTGCAGAGATGCAAAACCAGAGAGTGAGACTGATGAGATGAGAGAGTGAGGGAGACAGATCAGAGAGATATCTGATATATATATGTTGTAAAAAAATCAAAGATCGGGGCGAGAGAGAGAGAGAGAGAGAGACAGAGACTGAAAGAGAGAGAGAAAGAGAGAGGCTTACCTGTGAGTAGATCAGTGCGATGAGAGAGTGAGACGATCGGTGCGATGAGAGAGTGAGAGAGATAGTGATGATATGAGACTGAGAAAGTGAGGGAGACAACGATTAGGGTTTTTTGTTTTGTTTGTTATAGATGAGATGAGTGAGATGGTGAGATGGACGGTCAGATTTGAAAGAAGAAAAAAAATAATTAATTAATTAATGCGGGCGGGTTGGGCGGGTGCGGTTCAAACCCGCAACCCGAAATTTGTATAAAATCCAAACCACACCCTACCCTAATGTGTTTGCAAAACCGCCCACACGCGTACGGTTCAGATCGGGTAGGGCGGTTTGGGCGGGTCAGATAACCCTACACCCAGCCCTAATTACATCATAAAACTACCGAACACCCGAAGTTGGGTTTGTAACCCAACAAGTGTTGCAACTGTGATTTTTTGGCATTCTAACCTTCTGCCCCTCCACAAACCACATATACACATTGAAACCTGCTTACACCACACATTTGCACGCAAACATAAATTTAGGTGTGGTTACAACATTTTTAAAAAACCAGCAAATGCATCAAGGAATACGATGCTTTTTTACTTATGAATGTGTGGGACAATACTGCCACGTATGTTGTGGCGTTAAGACTTGCAAAATTACTTGACGGGAAAAAGATATTAATAACAGAGATTACCAAATGTTGTTAAATATTAGAAAAATAGAAAAATGGTCGTGTGTCGTCGCACACGATTACCCAAAAAAAGCCATGCAAATATAATTGTTCCAGCCAACATTGTATATGTGGATGACTTTTATTTAGTGCTTGTAACATTTAACTAGCTAAGGTATTATTGTTGACGGGTCCGACTATGAAGTCGTCATTAAATTGGTTCATTGCACGTTTTCCTGTTATGGTTTCCCATGCATCTACATCGGCCGCATCTGATTTGCTGCACTTGCTCTCCCTTCAACAGAATTCTCTTCTTCTTTGGCCTACCAGGTGGACGTTTCACGACGGGTTGGTAGATAACGTAATCATGTGGTTAAATGGCGGTTGCTCCACGATAGGAATTGGGAAAATTGTTGCTTCGTACATTGAACGGTATTCACTGACATGGAAGTACGGTTTAACCAAAGTGTTCAAATCCCAACCGCTTTTCCGTACGGAAACCATGGCATGAGAACATGGAAACCCATTGAGCTGCCATTTGAAACATGAACAGGTGCGGTGTCCGATGTCAACAGTGACTGACAGGAAAGAGTGGACTTCATACACGTCCTCATTAGATTGGCTAACTTTCCATGACCTCCCTTCATTGAATGCTTTTTCAAGACAGGACTCCATTTTGGGACATATTGTGCCAGTCCATGTTTGGGCTGCAAGTCTACACTTCGCCATTTGTCGCATTAATTTCGCTTTAATACTGTCAACCATTCTTGTGATTGGGAGGTTGCGTGCTTCTCGCACCCATGAGTTGAATGATTCAGGAACATTTGAACACAGCTCACAGTAACGACACCCCCTGTAAATAAGGTGGCATTTTTGGAAAATAAATACGACATGTATGTTAATATGTTTGGTACATGTGAATGATGTGAGTAACAATTGTGGCGTACCTAAAAAATGCATTTGCCCAATGTTGTGGAGGTGCATTTGCTAAGAATTCGGATACTACTGCACGTCTTGATTTATGGTATTGTTCAACTTTATGGTTGAAGGCGGTAACAGTTGGTGCGTAAGCGTGATGGCGTAATTTGCTTACCAAACCCGCTCGATGCATACTGTTTGTGTACCACAGTCTATCCCTTAGATTCCTTTGCAAATGTTGGAGACAAAAAGCGTGCTCTGCATTTGGGAATATGGTGGGCATTGCTTTAAGCAGCCCGAGATTCCTATTTGATATGAATGTGAGAGGTCTGTTCCCATGCACCACCTAGGCAAGATATTGAAGAAACCAAGACCAGTTGACTGTGTTTTCGGAGTCAACAACCACATAAGCTAAAAGGAATATCCCTGCACAACGGAAGTAATTATGGGGTTGATGTTATTAGGTGCATAAGGTGTGTTATGAAAAATTTGGCAGTGTAGGTGTGTAATGACCCCAAAACATGTGTCATATTTATCAGTAATTAATTATGTGTTTATGTGAATTAATTGAAGAATATCTGTTTGAATTAGAAGAATATCTGTTGAGATGAGAACTTTGGGACTGAAATTGATGACCGTAATGGGTTCAGAAAACGAAATTGATCACGTCTATGTGATACCGGGAATTTTTAGAACCATTTGGGAAAATAAATTGAGGACTGAATTTCGTCTGAATCGCTAAGTCATGTTTGGCTCAAGATTATGGCACAATTCTAGTTTTTGTGTGATATATCTATACATAGATAAGGATGTTGACTCTTTGACTCAAAAAGAAGAAAAGAAAAATCTAGAAAGAGAGAGAGAGGAGAATTCGTGAGAAAGGGGAAGAAGGAAAAAAAGGGGAATCAAGCTACAACTTCTCCAATTAAGTGATTAAGGTAAGGATTCCTCTCTAACTTCTTGAAATAAGGTTGAATCATCAATGATCTCGTGTTAAATAAGAGGATTGGAAGGAGAAATATGTTTAATTTGAGCATGTATGGCATGAATAGATGATTTATGTTTATATTTGGCATTCTTGAGGAAGAACCTCCATGGATATGAAGAAATAAAGCTTTTACATGAATAGTTATGATTCTTCACCTCAATTCATGGTTTGATCTTGTATATGATGCATTTGGGTTTGTTTAGAAGCTATAATGTGTAATTCAAGTTGTGTTTCAAGTATTTTGGGTCTTGGATTTCATAAATGTGGAAAGTGATTTTGTAAAGAGGAGATTCAAGTTTGGAAAAAGAACCAGAATTTTGGATTTTTGCATGGTCCGCTCGAGCGGAGGGATTCCCGCTCGAGCGTGAAAAACAGCCTCCCAGCAGTTTGGGACTTTTTACAGTACGCTCGAGCGGCCAAAGTGGCGCTCGAGCGGGAAGGCCTTTTTCAGGAAAATTTTGGGGAAGTTGCAGACTTGATTTTAACATGTTAATTGCATCATTTATCATCTTATAAACATGAAATGAAGTAAAGGAAAGAATGAAGTGCATGAATTACAGGATTTAATGATAATGTGTATTGAGAAATGTGTAATATGTTGATAATTGCAGGTCAAGAGGCGAAGACCGTGCAACCGGTTTTGGAAACCCACTGTGAGTAACATTTCTGTAAAGATATGTTAGTATGATCTATGTTTAAAAGTGCTACGTTATGCTATGGTTTTGAAATGATAAATGTTTTCTGTGAACGAATGTCCAGTTTGCGAATCTAGTATGGCATCCATAGATAGTCCTAAGTGGACCAGTTTACGAGATCTCGGTATGTGTTTAATCGGTGTCCGGGACCGGTTACTCTAGTCGTTGGACGACATATGTTATGTTCTATGGAGTATGCCATTATGTATGTTCTGATATGAGATGATTATGTTTATGAATGATTTATGTTATGGATATATGAAATGTCGGACTTCGTTCACTAACCTCTTTACTGTTATGTTACTTGCTGAGCTTTAGCTCATTGTTTGTATATATGTATTTATAGGTGAGCATTCTGGAAGTCAAGCCTAGGCGGAGTCCGAGCTGAGCCGCCATTTTGAAGCCTACCCGGTGTTTTTGGTGCCTCCGAGTTGGGGCTAGGCCTAGAAGGCC
Source organism: Camellia sinensis (assembly GCF_055761805.1). Taxonomy (NCBI): domain Eukaryota; kingdom Viridiplantae; phylum Streptophyta; class Magnoliopsida; order Ericales; family Theaceae; genus Camellia; species Camellia sinensis. Next base: position 37,118,554 of record NC_138961.1, on the reverse strand, counting down.
ATTAGGAAGCTTGGTTTTGATTGTACATGTGGCGTGAGCCTATGTTTTGTACATGAATTTTGATTATATGTAATGTAATGTAGTCGGTAAATTAACATTTTTTGGCATGTAATGTATGTTCATATAAATGCACAGCTCTTTGGACTATTAGTGGTTATTGTTTTCGCTTCCGCGAGCCCCTTTTATTTATGTTTTGTATAGCAAGGCCTGTGGTAATCTAGGATTACTGGCCGGTCTCGTTGCCAAACTCCTAGGGGCGAGTTTGGGGCGTGACAAGGTGAATGACAACAATACAAATTATGCATGTGATATGTTTGGGTGCATGTCAATGTTGCAATGTCATTGTGGAAGTTTGAATGAACTGACCTTGGTTCCCGTCTTTCGCAGTGGCGGCAAGTAAAAACCCTTTGAATTGTCCTTCAAGGAACGTGGCATCGAGGAAAAGCAATGGCTGGCAATGGTTGAACCCGTCAATACATGCTTTGAATGATATGAAGTACCGTATGAACCGGTGTGCGTAGTCATCATATTCAATGTTGATGTAGGTTCCGGGGTTGTGTTCCATTATCGCAGTACTATACCAACGCACCTGATCGAACGAAATGGAGTGTGCACCGAATAGTTCACCTCTTGCTTTTTCGACTCCTAGCCACGCCACACGGTACATGATGTCCAGCCCGTAATCCTGTTTCAGGTCCAATATAACTTCGGTGGGACGTGTTGGTGGCCTATCCCGCACACGTTCGGCTATGATGTCTGCGACAAGTTCAGAACCAACAAAAGAGTTTGTGGACGTACAGACAGCAACGCCGCAAATGTGTTCACTGTTCCATTTACGGAGATAGAAAAATCTGTTGGCCTCTAATTTTCGTGCGTGGATAGCCCACGTGCAGCCCTTCGAATCATTCATAGCACAAATGGCCGTCACCCGGACAGAGTCATTTTTGACGAACCTGAATTAGAAGCCACATTCCACGGCGTATTTTCGTAAGACATTGTGAATTTCAGAAGCCCCACTTTCGAAATGCTGTCCAATGTGGGTAAATCCATTGGCCCAGGGAGCGGAAAGGAATACTTTCTCTTTGTGTGGACAAAATGATTGCAATAGGTCCGCCTCATCGTCCATTTCCAACTCACTTGGTACCTTGTCTCCCGCGGTGTTGTGGCTGTGAATAGCCGCGTGGTCACTGTCTGGAATTTTGTTTCCCCCACATTGGTGAAGTTCAATGATCACATCAACTAACTGCAATCGGAACGAACGGGTGTAACGCCCTCAAAATAATAACAATAAACCCATCAGATAAGACATGCATTTACATATAAACTAACCACATTCTTTCATTCATTAGAGTTCCATTACTTATGTATTACATGTTAACCTCATAACAAAATGCCCTACGGGCTTACAGCTTTCCAAGTTAACACTTGGTTACAACAAAGAGTTCTAACTCGTTTACACATTAAGCCCTTGGCTTGAAATTACATGTAATACATCAAAAGTAAAACGACAAAACTATGCCCGCCACTAGCCTCCCAGCTATGTCCTTGGAGGTGGCATGCTTCCTGTACCTGAAAATGATATTCCCATATAGGGTGAGCCACAGCCCAGTAGAAATACACTAAACCAACCATGGACAATGACTAAAACATTAGCAATTGATAGTTGGTCAACACTGATACAATCACATAAATTACATATTTATGTCAACGACTTACAAGTCCCAATTACTTTTCATTTTCCCTTTTTCAACAGATAAGCATGCTAGCTCTATTATCATTTCCACAGATATGTATAAAAACTATATCTCACATTCAGATAAGCATAAAAGCTATATCCACATTCTCAACAGATATGTATATCAACAATATCCACAGATAAGCATACAAGCTGTATCCACACTTCACTTCACAAAGATAAGCATATGAGCTCTATCTTCACTTCTCTAGACAAGCATATGAGCTCTGTCTACGGAGTTCATCCCCTATCTCCTCCCAATACCTATCCGGTTTAGAGGTACATCCCCTATCTTCCCCTAAACCGCGGAGTACATCCCCTATCTCCTCCTCTACACATAACGTATATAAACACATTGGTTCTATATACAATCACACAATACACACATTTAATGTATTCTATCAACCGTCAAGTTCCATGACACATTCCATTGATTAGTTTCCGTTTACTTAATCATCATGCATTGTCTACAACAATCCCGACTATCCTCCACCGATAGCCCAAAGCAGTTATTTCTAAAACAGAAAATAAATGCACAAATGGATATTCAATCAACATTTCATTTCCTCATTTTCACCAATTAATTATCCCAATTAATTAAACAATGTAATTAGGCCATTTTCCATAATTACCATTTCAACCCTTAGGTCCCATTTTCATCAATGATTCAACAATCATTCCATTTTTCTATGCCAAACATGCATCTAGGTTTATTATGAATAAAACCCAAACTTTTGTAAAATTACACAAAAGCCCCAAACTTTCACAAATTTACCAAAACAAGCCCAACATCTCAAAATACCAAAATTTAAAGACAAAACCCATAGAGAGGAGTAGGTTATCCCTACCTCAAATTCGGAGTCCCAAAGGAGAAGACGACAAAACCCAACGTGCTCCAAAACCCGAGATTTTCAGATTAAAATGAAGCCCTCGACGATCAACAACCTTTTTGTAAAGGCCAAAGGTGAGTAAATCACTCCTACTAGATCAAAACCTAGAGAGAAGGTAGTATCTAGAGTGAGAGGCTCAACAATGGTGATTTTGAAAAAGTAAGAGAGAGAAGAGAAAGCAAAAAGTGATTTGAAAAGTCACAATTTCGGGACTTAAACCCAGTCTTCCGCTCGAGCGTAAAACACCCCGCTCGAGCGGCCACTCACAGACTTACGCTCGAGCGGCCAACCTCCCGCTCGAGCGCAGAATGCACTCGCTCAGCACTTTCGCAGAACCAGACCTCCGCTCGAGCTCCCAACCCTACGCTCGAGCTCACAACACTGCACAACCAGATACTGGATGGATGTAATCTACGCTCGAGCGCCAACACCTCCGCTCGAGCGTACAGGCCAAAAATCTGGGCAACTAGTTTTGGTTTCTAAACTCAACCAACCTGTAACCAACCCGCTCAACACATCCTATAACTCAAATACAACGTAAGAAAGGATGTAAACAAGATAATAAACAACTACCAACATCCACGGACACATGTCCGGATCACTATACAACAAGGGTAAATCCGGGATCGCTATAACGGGCAAGGCAAACCATATTCCGCATGTCCACATCGTTCTATAACGAGAAGTTGTTGTAACTCGGGATCTTGTAGAACAACAAAATTGTTCCCAGAAGTAGCCCGTCAAACTTGGAACACACATAATTGACAAGTTCGGCAACTGTGTCTAACGATTGCAAACTGTATGCGACATTTGTGGACCGATAACAATATAGAAGCATCATGAAGTCTTCCATTTGTAAAATGCACATGTATTTGTGCACAAGTATGCACAGTTAAGCATCTAAAAAAGATCTGCCATAACGGAATGAAATAATTAACATATGAATACTATTGAAAACCCAACAGTCTGTCACGGTTTGGGATGAAGCTACCCCGAAAAGTCATGAGTTTTTGAAAAATGAACTAGTCAATGAATGATTTCACATCCCATACACTGCATTATAACCATCACTGGGTCGTAAAAGTTGTTGTGAATGTATAGGACATATGATGGGGATCACTGAAGAATGCATAACGAACCACATACCTGTGTGCCACCAGATGGTGTTCACGTCAAGTGCAAAATTGATGATGGCTAGAGAATACGACTGCACTTACAAGCAAAAACCCTAGTTACAAAACATTACCAATGAATATTCAACACTCCTACCCCCTACAAAGTCGGGATTACACGTACCAAAACAGAACAAACATTCCATAACCGATGGGAGGACATATCCGTCAAACAACCAGTCACAAACATTCAAAAAGGGACTTCCCAGAACGCAATCACACCGCCCTAGGACTTGCTGAACGAACTAAAAATTCAAGGGACCAAACGAACCATAATTTAGTCATATAGGACTTTCCGATAAATTCTCCAAAATTTTAAAGAATGTTACCAATTAAATTTAATTAACATAACATAAAAAATTAAAAATAAAATTGATACAAAAAAATAAAAAATAAAAAATTATATGAGTCAGATGGACACAAAAGATAAGTTACAAAAACTACTAATATGATTTGCCTCAAATTTTAACATTACAAACAACATTAAAATGCATTATAAACCAAACTAGTTCTCTCTCAATTTCCAGTTTTGAAAATAATCTTATTAGATCATAATTCTATTGTGCTCTTCATATGAGAAATGATTTCACGAATGTGTGAATGTATTATCTAGTTATTTATTTTAAGTATGATATAAGTCATTCTCAAAATAAATTTTAACTATGTGGTAGTTTTTAATATGCATTTTTTATGTTTTCATTATGTAAACCAAATATTGAGTGTACACCCCCATGCTTGGGTTAAGTCTATTTTGAGTTGCTAATTCGATAAAGTTACCTTAAATTTATTCATGTTATAAAGAGGTAACTCTTGAACTTCTTATAATTTATGTCGTTATTCTCATTCTGACACTATAGTTTCACTTGGAAAATGAGTTAATTTTTTAATTTTTTGACTATTTTAGTCTAAAATAATCTCGTTTGGATTAATTTTTTTAATTTTTTTAATTTTTATGAAAGAAAATATAAAATAATTATAATTTAAATATAATATTTTATCTTATTAATTTTTTAATTTATTTTATTTTTTTATAACTATTTTAATGCAATAACCCCATATCAAAGGTGGGCTATGATAATGTATGTCATCTCTCCAGCTTGATTCTTCATAATGACAAACTAGCTTATCACCCGTGCTATGCACGGGATAATTATAGATATTTATATTTGTTTTAGATTTTTTTTAATATATAAAATATTTTTTTTAAGATTTTTTATAAAAATAATTTAACAATCTTATCACTAACCATAGTATATGAGAAAAGTTGAAAAGGATACTACAGTAACTATACACATATTGTATCTATAATTATTTGTATGAGGAAATTTTAAATGTTGATTAGGAGATTTTGACCAAATCAATAAATGCAGGCATGTGGATTGAAAAAAGTTAATAAATGCTGATCAGGAGATTTTGACCAAATCAGTAAATGCTGATTTTTTTTTTAATAAAAAATTTAGAAAATTCATATTGGGATATTGAAACTCCCATAGGACTTGGGGTTAAAAACCCCATTTTCCTTAAAAACCCCCTTGAGTGTTTATGTTTATCTAACTTCAATCATATTAAAAAATTAAATTATAAATAAAAGGAGATAACTTCAATCATACAAATCACATTTTTTTTTAATGCTATCTAACTACAATCACATTTTTTTCATAATAAAAAAAAATAATTCAAAAAAAGGATCATTAAAATAGTAAATAAAAAGATTATTTAGTAGTATTGAACAAACGACAATCACATTTTTCTTTTTGTCAGTGTTTATGTTTATCTAACTTCAATCATATTAAAAAAATCAAATTATAAACAAAAGGAGATAATTTTAATCATACAAATCACAATTTTTTTAATGCTATCTAACTACAATCATATTTTTCTCATAATAAAAAAATAATAATTGAAAAAAAGAACCATTAAAATAGTAAATAAAAATATTATTTATAACCATTGAACAAACTACAATCACATTTTTCTTTTTGTAAGTTAGCTTCAATCATATTAAAAAATAAAATTATAAACAAAATGAGATAACTTCAATCATACAAATCACAATTTTTTTAATGCTATCTAATTATCATCAATAATTAAAAAAATCAATCACAAATTAAGTCAATTGATAATTAAAAAACACAAAAATTTATTTTCAAAAAACATAGTGAGTTAAAAAAATCAATTACGATTTTTTTTTTAGTCAAAATACAATCTAATCATCAATAATTGGTATATTATGTGACCCTAATGAGTACAATCTATTTTGTTTTTCAAAAAACACAATGAGTTAAAAATCAAATCACAAATTAGGTGAATTGATAGTTAAAAAAACACAATAATTTTTTTTCAGAAAATACAGTGAGTTAAAAAAATCAATTACAATTTTTTTTTTCAAAATACAATCTAATCATTATCAATAATTGGTACTTTAAAAATCATATCAGAAAAAAATCAAATCAAATCACAAATATTTTTTTCATAAATAATTGTAAAGAAAAACCATTAAAGCAGTAAATAAAATATTAAATCACATTAAAAAAAAAGAACAATTGAACAAACTACAATTACATCACATTTTTTTCATAACAAAAAAATAAATAATAAAAAAAAGAACCATTGACTAACTACAATCACATTAAAAAAATAGAACCATTGAACTAACTACAATCAATCTTTTTTCTTCGTGAGTGTTTATGTTTATCTAACTTTAATCATATTAAAAATAAAATTAAAATAGTAAATAAAAAGATTAAATAACATTAAAAAAAAATCATTGAACTAAGTACAACAATTATATTAAAAAAAAGAACCATTGAACAAACTACAATCACATCACATTACAATCACATTTTTTTCTTTGTGAGTGTTTATGTTTATTTAAATTCAATCATATTAAAAATAAAATTAAAATAGTAAATAAAAAGATTAAATAACATTAAAAAAAAATCATTGAACTAACTACAACAATCATATTAAAAAAAAGAGCCATTGAACAAACTATAATCGCATCACATTTTTCCCATAATAAAATAAACAAATGAAAAAAAAAGAACTACTAAACTAACTACAATCACATTTAAAAAAAAGAGAATCATTCAACTAATTAAAATCACATTTTTCTCTTTGTGAGGGTTTATATTTATCTAACTTCAATCATATTAAAAAATCAAATTATAATTTTTTTATTCGCTAGAAAAATCACAAAATATTTTTATGCGCTATCTAACTACAACATTAAAAGAGTAAACAAAAGGAAAAGTCAATAAGGAGAAAACAAAAAGAAGACTTACTGTTTGCATACGTGGTCACTGAAGTTGAAAGTGTAGAAGTAAGAAGTCAAGAAGGAGAAAACAAAAAAGAGACTCACTGTTTTGCAATAGATATGTGAAAAGTTGAAAAGAGTGTGTGTGTTGAAGAAGTTAAAAAGATTTTGGAAGAATTTAATAATTGCTAAGTTTTTTTTAAAAAAAATCAAAAAAATTAAGAAATTAAGATTCAAATATTGAAACTCCCACAAAACTTGTAGGTTAGAGATAGATATAAATAAATAGATAGATATAGATATAGATATTTATATTTGTTTTAAATTGTTTTTAATATACAAATTATTTATTTTGGAAAAGGTACTGCAGCAATTATGAGAGAAGTCAAAAAGCCTTGTGGGTTGAGAGAAATTAATAAATGCTGAGGTTAATTTTTTTTTTTTTAAAAAAAAATTAGAAAATTAGGATTAGCATATTGGAACTCCCACAAGCTTTGGGGGTTAAAACCCTCTTTTGCTTAATATATAGTATAGATTATGAGAGAAGTCAAAAAGCCTTGTGGGTTGAGAGAAATTAATGAATGCTGAGGTTAATTTTTTTTTTAAAAAAAAAAACAAAAAATTAGAAAATTAGGATTAGCATATTGGAGCTCCCACAAGCCTTGGGGGTTAAAAACCCCCTTTTGCTTAATATATAGTATAGATTCCATATCTATACTATATATTAAGTAAAAGGGAATTTTTAACCCCCAAGGCCTGTAAGAGCTCCAATATGCTAATCTTAATTTTTTTAATTTTTATTTTTAAAAAAAAAAATTAACATCAGCATTTATTAACTTCTCTCATAATTACTGCAGTACCTTTTCCAAAACAAATAATTTGTATATTAAAAAAAATTTAAAACAAATATCTATATCTATATTTATATCTATCTGTTTATTTATATCTGTCTCTAACCCACAAGTTTTGTTGAAGTTCCAATATCTGAACCTTAATTTCTTAATTTTTTTGATTTTTTTTTTGAAAAAAAAAACTTAACTTTTATTAAATTCTTCCAAGTCTTTTAACTTCTCCAATGCACACTAAACCCTAAACCCTAAACATAAACACTCACAAAGAAAAAAATATGATTGTAATGTGATGTGATTGTAGTTTGTTCAATGGCTCTTTTTTTTAATATAATTGTTGTAGTTAGTTCAATGGATTTTTTTTTTAATGTTATTTAATCTTTTTATTTACTATTTTAATTTTATTTTTAATATGACTGAAATTAGATAAAAATAAACACTCACAAAGAAAAAAAATTGACTGTAGTTAGTTCAATGATTCTTCTTTTTTAATGTGATTGTAGTTAGTTAATGGTTCTTTTTTTCATTTATTTATTTTGTTATGAGTAATTATGAGAGAAGTCAAAAAGTCTTGTGGGTTGAGAGAAGTTAATAAATACTGAGGTTAATTTTTAAAAAAAAAACAAAAAAATTAGAAAATTAGGATTGCCATATTGGAGCTCCCACAGGCCTTGGGGGTTAGAAATCCCATTTTGCTTAATATATAGTATAGATTTATTTTGTTATGGGAAAAATATGATGTGATTATAGTTTGTTCAATAGTTCTTTTTTTAATGTGATTTAATCTTTTATTTATTGTTTTAATGGTTTTTCTTTATAATTATTTATGAAAAAAAAACATGATTGTAATTAGATAGTATGAAAATATTTGTGATTTGATTTGATTTTTTTCTGATTTGATTTTTAAAGTACCAATTATTGATAAGGATTAGATTGTATTTTGAAAAAAAAAATTGTAATTGATTTTTTTAACTCACTGTGTTTTTTGAAGAAAAAAATTATTGTGTTTTTTTAACTATCAATGCACTTAATTTGTTATTTGATTTTTAACTCACTGTGTTTTTGAAAAACAAAATGGATTGTACTCATTAGGGTCACATAATGTACCAATTATTGATGATGATTATATTGTATTTTGACCCCAAAAAAAAATTGTAATTGATCTTTTTAACTCATTATGTTTTTTGAAAAATAAATTATTGTGTTTTTTAATTATCAATTGACTTAATTTGTGATTGATTTTTTTAATTATTGATGATGATTAGATAGCATTAAGAAATTTGTGATTTGTATGATTGAAGTTATCTCATTTTGTTTATAATTTTATTTTTTAATATGATTGAAGTTAGATAAACATAAACACTCACAAAAAGAAAAATGTGATTGTAGTTTGTTCAATGGTTCTAAATAATCTTTTTTATTTACTATTTTAATGGTTATTTTTTTATGAAAAATAATTGTTTTTCTTTACAATTATTTAAAATCATTGTTTTTCTTTACAATTAAAAAAAAAAGAATCATTCAACTAATTATAATCACATTTTTCTCTTTGTGAGGGTTTATATTTATCTAACTTCAATCATATTAAAAAATCAAATTATAATTTTTTATTTGCTAGACAAATCACAAATATTTTTATGTGTTATCTAATTACAATATTAAAACAGTAAACAAAAGGAAAAGTCAAGAAGGAGAAAATAAAAAGAAGACTTACGGTTTGTATACGTGGTCATTGAAGTTGAAACTGTAGAAGTGAGAAGTCAAAAAGGAGAAAACAAAAAGGAAACTCGCTGTTTGCAATAGGTGGATATGAAAAGCTCTTGAGGATATGAATGTCAATCATTTTATTTCTTTTATTTTTATAGGGACAAAATTGGTATTATGAAAATATAAGAATCTATTGCTTTTTTTTTTTTTCTCTCAATCTCTCCACTTTTGGGAAGATTAGAAATGAGGGTTATAAGATAAATGAGTTTCTCTCAATTTCTTCCTATTTCTCTCCAGTTAAGTTATCCAAACAAGTAAAAAAATACATATCTCTCCATTTCTTTTCTTTTCTCTCCAAATCACACAATCCAAACGTAGAGTAAATATCTGGATTATAAAGAATTATAGGACAAAAATATAAATTAGTAATTCTAAAAAAATAAGAGATATATACAATAAGATTTTACCGATTTCTCTTCATAATTCAGAACTTATTTTTTTCAAAATTATTAGTGCCCAGACTAATAGGGTCATGTAATTATGACATTAATTAAATTCATTAGAAACCATGGTTATGTTATGAGTGGTGAATTCACGGGTGGCTTTGCCACCAAGTTATGTGCTCATGAGAGCTTCTTATGAATGCCATGCAGGCTGAAACCCCATGATCAGCATTAATTTCTAAACCAATTTGGCCAATAATTCTCTTCAATGCACGTTTAATGATCTGCACAAAATCGTTGCAATTCGATGCATGTATATTCAAGATTTTATTCTTTAAAAACAAAAAAAAAAAAGACAAAAAAAAAAAAAAAACGTATAAGTCTAGCAAATTATTTGTAACGACCCTCACCTTATTCTTGTCATACTTGCATACATTCTTGCATGGTCTTGCTTTATTATATTAATTGGAAGGATTTGTTTGCCTTGTTTTGTTAGAATTACTTGCGCGATCTTGCCCCTTGTTCGGTGTGTGCGTAGCCGAGGTCATCTTGAGCTTAGTCTGCCTTTGAACCCTTGTACTTAGACTTGTTTTAAGATCTTGTTCAAACCATCTTCACCTCGGGCATTCATTGCCGAGATGCTTCGCACTTAGTGAACCTTGTCCTTGGGCAGGTATGGCCTAGGCCGAGATGTGGCACACCCCGGCCAAGGTGTGGCACAGCTTAGTCAAGTGTCCTCCTCCCTAGCCGATGTTTTGTTATCCTGTTGCTGGATCCTTGATTTGAGCCGATGTCATCTTGTTGCCGATGTGTCCTACCCGAGCTTGCTGCATAAGCTTTGTCAGAGACTTGTCTTGTCTATCAATCACCTTTTTGGAGCTGAACCAATCCGATAACGCCACGTGTCCGAGCTGATTGTTAAGGCAGCCGGCAGACCTTGAAACAAATCATTTTCTTGTCTCAATCTTTGTTTTAGAGAGAGAAGCTCTAGAGAAGAGTTCTTGAGTGAGAGTAGTCTTCCAAGCTTGATCTTCGTGGTTTGAACCGTTGGATCCGAGTTTTGAGGTTAGAATCTTGATCTCCTTTGGTTGTTCTTGCTGATTACCTAGCTGCATTGCATGATCGAGTTTGTGTTGCATGTCATGCATCGTTTTGAAGTTTGTTTGGAAAGAGAAAATGGTTTTTCATGTGTTCTTGAAAAAAATCTCATTTTGATCGAAAAGTTTGGAATGAAAATCATGTTTTGTGTTTGTTCTTGCATGACTTTCTCTAATGGGTACCCAGGTCCATATATTTTGAACTCTTGGCATGAAAACTCAGATTTTTGTAACAAGTGGTGAACTTGCATCCATCTTTCAAATGAACATGTTCTTCATATTCTTCAAAGGAAAACCCAGGTTTTTCCTGACTTCGTTTAGCGGGACCTCGGCTTAGTCCTGGATGGTACCCAGTGTGTTTTCGAGAAACGGGAGCAGTGATTAAGCTCCCAGCTTGTTTTGTTTTGTCTTTGACTTGGATCTGGCATGAATGCCGAGATCATTTGCATGTATATATAGAGCTTGCTTTGAGAATGTGACTTGCCATGTGATTGTAGGTCCTTGATATTTGCTTTGAGTCTACACCTGAAGAACTAGGTGAGTGGTATTTCTAATAAAGCTATGTTACACTTGCTTTTGATAAATCTTGTTTTGTTTGTTTTGACGTGGTATTTGCTAAGCATGAATAAATGGCCTTGTTTGATTGTTATCCTCGAAAAGTCCCTTGTGCTGGAGGACTCTAAACTTTCCAGCACTATGTGTAAAGGATACGGTCCTTGTTAAATCGGGCTACGGGCCTAAGTAACACAAGTCCCTTGTGCTGGAGGACTCTAAACTTTTGCAGTACTAAGTATAAAAGGATACGGTCCTTGTTAAATCGGGCTACGGGCCTAAGTAACACAAGTCCCTTGTATTGGAGGACTTTAAACTTTCGCAATACTTTTGACCAAACGATTACGGATCGTACAGCCCTTGATACTTGAATGATGATATGATACTTGAATGATGAATACGGTTCATCCCTTGCTTCGCCGATGTTATAGTACTTGAATGATGAATACGGTTCATCCCTTGCTTCGCCGATGTTATGATACTTGAATGATGATATGATACTTGAATGATGAATACGGTTCATCCCTTGCTTCGCCGATGTTATGATACCTGAATGATGAATACGGTTCATCCCTTGCTTCGCCGATGTTATGATACTTGAATGATGATATGATACTTGAATGATGAATACGGTTCATCCCTTGCTTCGCCGATGTTATGATACTTGAATGATGATACGATACTTGAATGATGAATACGGTTCATCCCTTGCTTCGCCGATGTTATGATACTTGAATGATGAATACGGTTCATCCCTTGCTTCGCCGATGTTATAGTACTTGAATGATGAATACGGTTTATCCCTTGCTTCGCCGATGTTATGATACTTGAATGATGATATGATACTTGAATGATGAATACGGTTCATCCCTTGCTTCGCCGATGTTATGATACTTGAATGATGAATACGGTTCATCCCTTGTTTTGCTTATGTCAGTGAACATCTTTGGTTACTTGTAATATTTGATTGATGAATACAGTTCATCCCTCACCTTGCTAAAGTTTGATGTGTTTCGTTTTGAAGGACCTCGGCTATATTCATGCAAAACCTTTATTATTAGTACCATTCACTGAGTATTTGTACTCACCCCTCTATATATATGTAGGTGATGAGCAGGACGGCGGCGACGCCTAGATCGTTTGGATGCTTGTTTTGGATTTGTACTTATGTCGGCTTTACCTTGTATTTACGTCGGCGATGTCTGCTTTGCATGTCGGCAAATCTTGAAAATCATGCTTCTTGACTTGTATTAGCTGTATTTTGTATATGTCGGCTCGAGAAGCCTTTTGATCAAGATGTAACATGTTTTTTTTTATCCTGTTGTATCCAAGTTGTAAAGTTAATTGGAATGTTTGGCATTGCTTTGATCTACGCACAGCTCTTATGGACCACTTGTATTTGATTTATTGCTTCCGCATTTGTGAGCCCCCTATATTCATACTCTGATTGTGTTAAGTTTTGAAAAGTTGGCCTTCGGTAATTACGGATTACTGGCCATCACGGCACCAAACTACTAGGGGCGGTTTGGGGTCGTGACATTATTCTTATTCATAAAATGTGATATACAATAATAAGATATAATATTTTAAAAATAACATGATAGGAGCAACTCAATTGCCACATCTAGAGAGTTTGTGAGTTTTGCTTGCACTAATAAGTACTAGTGGGAACCATGCTATGCACGGGTATTTATAAATTTTAAATTAAAATTATTATGATTATCTTGAAATAATTTAATATTTTATGTTGCAATATACATGAAATTTATAAGTTAACTTTTTAAATTATTAGTTTAAAAAAATTAAATATATATATATATATATATATCACTACAAGAATTTACACATTTTGCGACCACTTTTGCCGACCAAAAAAATTTTTGTCGCAAAAAAATGACATTTGGCGACCAAATTTTAATTAGTCGCAAATGATCATTATTTTTGGCAACCAAATATTTTTGGTTGCAGTAGGTTATATTTTGGCGACCAAAAAATATGTTGGTTGCAAAAAGTGGTATACTTTTGCCGACCAACTACAAATTTGGTCGCAAAAGGTCACATATTTTTTGGCGACCAAAAATTTGGTCGCGAAAACCTTATTTTCAGCAACCAAAAAAAATTAGTCGCCAAATTAGTACTTTTAGCGACTAATATTTTAGTCGCCGTTGATTAAGATTTTGCAACTAAAAAAATTTGTCGGCGAAAGAACCTGTTTTTGCGACTAATTTGACGTTTGGTCGCCAAAAGTTTGGGGGGAAATTTGATTTTCAGTGGGGGCGGGATTTGAATTTTCTTTCTCTCCTTCGGTGCCCACTCTCTCTACCAAGCCTCACTGCCAAGTCTCAGCCTTTCTTTCTCTCTTTCTCTCTACCTAAGAATCCTCCTCCACATCTTCTCTTTCTCTCTCTCAAAAAACCCCCATATTCAGTTTTGTATGGCAGTTCGCTTGCTAGTATACGAGGTAGCTGACCTCTGCCTAGGCAAGCCGCCTCTCAAATCTCTCTCATGGTCGATGTCATTTGCTACCTCTGCAAAGACGAAAACCTCTCTTCTCCTTCCTCTGCTCTCAAATCCCCTGTTTCTGTCTTGCTCCCCAAACTTCCTGGTGTTGTCAGGCACGTCGAACCCTCTTGCAGGTATGGCTCTCTTTCTCTTTCTCTTTCTCCACTTCCCTGTTCTTCCCCATCATCTATATACAAAGGAATACATGATTTAGGGCAATCCATTTGCAAAAAATGGGTTTGTGTACTGAAATTGTTCATTGGGAAATTGATGATAGGCACTGGGTATAAACCGTTGATGATTTATTTGAAGCTATCAGATCTGAGGGCGCATCATTGTTTCATATTATTTTTTTTTGTTGGTCTGTATTTTCATGCTATTTGTGTATATTTAAAGCTGCATTCGATACTTTTTTTGGGATAAAAAATTGGGTTTTGGGTTTTATATTCAGTATTTATGCAATGTACCTGGTAGATTGAGTGATTCACTTTTATATTTTGTTGTATTTGCTTTTATAGATTGCTTGATGATAGGTTTTTCAATGTGTAGAGGGGTTTCTCCAATGTCCTGTACATGTTCGATAAATTGCCTCAAAGAATTGACCCCACAATTCTAGCCAAGAATCTATGCATGTTTTATATTATGTGTTATTGATTGTGTGTGCAGCTTTTGTATTTGTTTTTGCCATTAAAGTGGTGACATGGGAAATGCCTTTTTAATGATAAGAAAAATTGCTTAGGTAAATGTCACTGTATTGTAAAAGCAATTTGAGGTCTCTACTTTATTAAATGTCTTGATTGAAGGATTTTTATTTTATTTTTTGGCCAGATTGTTTGATGGACATTGTGTCTATTTCTATATCATCTTTTAGTTTGTTTTAACTTGTCTGTGGAAGGTTTCACTTGGTCCACCATTATTTACTTGGCTTTGTTGCGAGTCTTGGTGGCTCTGTCCAAAGATCTTTTAGTAAATTTTCTTAGATATGATAACAAATCAATGGATGAGAATGTAAATATATAATAATTACATCTAACAAGCATTGCACGAGTTGTTGACAATGTCATTTAGTATTCTCCTGTTCCATATTTTAATTCAATTTATAGGTGACAAAATTCTACCTTTTGCAGTCAAGTGGCCGATATAAATATAAATGAAAAATGAAGATGAAACTAAGAAAATGAAGATTTTCTGGTCACCTTCCGTGCGAAAAGAATGTAAAGCAATGCCCTCTTTCTTTCTTCTTTCTTGGTTCTTTTGCAGGTTTCTAAACCTTTAAGCTTGCAATGATGCAGGCTTGATATTCACCTTGCAGCTTGTATCCAAACCTATGATTTTTTCGGTTTTGTGTTAGGCCTAACAGTCTTTGGCTGTGACTTGGGGCCTCTTATTTTTTATTAATTATACTCTAGATGAAAGTTAATGAGATCTTTTTTGGTAAGTGATTTAATGAGATTTATTGCCCTAGAAATCAACATAGGAGTTTTAAGGGAAATGTAGAATATATTTTGTTTTTGGATCAGTGTTCCTAATGGTTCATGGAGATAGTAGTAGACTCGTGAAATATCTATTAAGTGGCTACCAGTTTTAGAAATTTTCCTTGATCTTCATCTGCATAGTAAAATCAATTTTAGTGAATCTAATGGTCTGTTTGTTGGAAAATTCAGTCAGAAGTGAATTTTCTGGGAAGGCTTTCTCATCCGAACTTAGTGAAGCTGTTTGGGTACTGTTGGGAGGATCAAGAGCTGTTACTTGTATACGAGTTTATGCAGAAGGGAAGCTTGGAAAACCATCTTTTCAGACGTAAGAACTTTAGCAAAGAACAAAAGAAAAGAAAAGAAAAGAAAAGAAAAACTAGCTGTCCATGGTTATATTGCATTGAATTGATTGCTGGATTTTGAACGGTTGTGCAGGGAGTTCTGCTGTTGAGCCACTTTCTTGGGACATACGGCTCAAAATAGCCATTAGTGCAGCACGGGGCCTTGCTTGCTTGCACACATCAGACAAGAAAGTCATTTACAGGGACTTCAAAGCATCTAATATACTGCTTGATGGGGTGAGAATTTATATGATCGTGCCTCGTAAGTTAATGAGTTGGATTTTATACTTGTGTTCTGAAAAGGCACTGACAATAAGAATAAGTAGGAAAAGGAACTTTGAATATGGTGACTATCTTGGAATGGAATGCGTGTCCTCTGTTTGAGTGACAAGGGAATGTAAGAAAATAGTTGAGTACATTTTTTTTTGGGGCGGGGGAAGGGGAGGGGAAGTTGATCCCGGGCTCGAACTTGGGTTTTAAGCTTGGCTTACCCCTAGGTATCCATATTTTTTTTTTTGCAAAAATTTGTATCAATTGGAGGGGGAGGGAACGTCAAACTTGTGACCTCCTCCTAGTGAGGAACGAATCATGAATTCTGGCCAGTACTTGTTATCTGTGTTTTCTTAATGACAAGGTCTATTATAAGGTCTCAAGACTTGGGAGAGTGACTTGAGCACTTATCTAGAATACAGGGACTGCCATTTCATCTTTTTAAATCATTCAACAAAACAAGTGGTGTATCAACATCACAATCATGTAGATAGATATTTCCTCTAACGGCATTCATGTAATGAGATTCATCCTGTGCATTTTCCATTGAAACAAACATGACCTACGATAAAATGGGGCAAACATGGAAAACAATTATTTTGAAAGCTTTTGTGTGTTTTGGTTGAGAACACTCAATTTTTAGAGAAACACTTCTAGGCTGTTTTTAGGGTAAATTACACTTTGCACCAAATCTCATTTTGGTTCCTACATACGAAATCATGATAATCAACCTCCTGCACTTCAAGTCAAATCCCATTTTTATCCTTACACATAAAATCGTGACAATAACTGGACCATGATTTTTTGTTCACCGGCTGCCCAACTACATAATGATAGCAACTTGTATTCAGTCAGAATTAGAGAGTAGTATAGTATAGTGTAACCTGTATTCAGTCAGTATTAGATTGAGGAGAGACAATGCCTAAGAAGGTATGGTTTTGTAGTTAATAAAATGGAGAAAGATTCAAAAGAATGTTGGACTCAAATCTAACTCCATTCACAAAGACATTAATTGTTATTTTACCTGTACTCGATCTGATCATTATATGTTATTTTACTTGCTGCAATTTGGACACCATTAATTTATGCATTTGTAATTTTAGGCACAAAGTGATAAGAACAAAGTAAGTCGTGCAGAGCGAAAGTATAATCATACAACTGGAACAAAAAGTTTTCCACGTATTCAAAAGGAGCAGGTTAATTCATCTTTTCATGTTGTATATTTAATATGATAAGGTATACATAATGTGACAGAATGATATAATTTATATTTTGGAATATATTATTTTGTAGAAAAATAAGTTGGGACACTCTCCAACTTGTGCTCACATGTTTAAAGTATGTTATACAAAGGAGACTAGAACCCCTGAGGCAACGAAAGCAATGATAGTATGTACCAAATAATTATATGTCCATTTGAACTTGTAGATTAGTTAAAATTTCCACATTATAATGTTGAGTTATTGAAATGTATATATTAAGTTATGTTTTTTGCAACCTTATAGGATGAAATGAATGAGAGGACAACCTTAAATGCAAATTTATCGAATAAGGGCCCAAATGATCATCATGGATTGTATAGAAATTGAGAAACTTCTTGATTTTTAAATATTGTGAAATTTCTAAATTTCAAATGCTACACATTAGAAACTCACCCAGGAAAAAGTGCACAAATCATCATCATGGATTGTGGGCCTTATTCAAGATAATATAGTACTGAGAACACCATACATTTTGTTGTATGAAAATGTTAGTGTTTGTATTTATTTTGATGGAATATGATCTTCAGGTGGTGATGTCAAATGACATCGTTACAGAAGAAAGAATATAAATTAATAGTCAACTATATATGGTGGTGACTATCAACACCAATTCATAGTTTGTATTTATAGGTGACAGTCAACTATCAATACAAAGAATTAATGATCGATGTATCAAATTTATTAGAGAGCTGTTATATATTATTTGCTTGTTTTAAACATTTTTTTTTATATCACTGATCAATACATGCATGATAAATATAAAGTAATATATTAGTATTTGCTTTTTCTAATACTTATCTCTAAATAAAAACGATTAGAAATAAAACTACCCAATAGTCACAAACTTAACTTTTTTGCAGGTATAAAAAGTTCCGTTTTACAAGTAGATTGCCTACCTCCCCTTTGAGGAGTGAATTGGTTTGGTTAATCAATCGAACAGCCTCTGGGTAGTCAAGTGCCACACCCATTATCCGATCTTTCGGCATTGGCATCTCCCTTTGCATCAGTTCCGATATTGCCATGTAATGAAACATGTTCATCATCCGTTCATTCATTATTTATCAATCTAGATATATAGGTTGCCAAAATAGGAGTTTAATTTAATTCACATGAAAGGTTCATTGAGGAAGATAGGAGTTATTGACAATATGGATCAATTTTAGTTGCCGTGTTTGGTTTCTGCTGTGTGGCACTATATTGGATCTGGAATGGTGGCTGATCCAATTTATTCTATAGACATAAGAATGCTATTGTTTTATTTACAATTTGATAATGGTAGTCATTTAATTTGCTAATGTGACCTTTGCTTTTCATGGACATTTTTCATTATTTGTCCAATTTTAACTGACATTATTTATCTTTTTCTTTGGTACAGATGGATGAACTCGTGCACAAAGCTAAATTGTACAGGACAAATTGGCACTTTTTGCATTTTTGGAAGGATTATATATTTTTGTATAGATGTATATGGAAAATATTAGGGTAGACTAGTAGTTATATTTTTGGATACACTACTAGTTATATTTTTTGATGGGTGTGTATAGAAAATATTTGGTAGACTAATAGTTATTTTTTTGGGTTGATGTACATGGATAAAAATTTCAAACATAATAACAAGTACTTGTTATGTTTTAAATTTTATGCTAGATGAAATATGTAGTTTCGAATTATTTGTGGATGTAAACTTATAATAGTTGCTGACTTTAATTAAACAGGTTCAGAAATGGTTGATATATGTATTTTGTTGAATGTTGATGATTCAACTTATTTGTTGGTTTGAATGATTTCTTCTTTTTACAGATTATATTGAATAAATTGGATGGATTATTATAAATTACAGGTTTATTTTGTTGGATGTTGGCGACCAAAATTTGGTTTTGTTTTTATAGTTTTGGCAACCAATTGATTAGTCGCGAAATGTCACAATTGGCGACCAAAAAAATTTTGGTCGCAGAATGTCACAATTGGCGACCAAGTGATTAGTCACGAAATGTGACAATTGGCGACCAAACAAATTTTGGTCGCAGAATGTCACAATTGGTGACAAAGTTTTTTGGTCGCAAAATGTCACAATTGGCGACCAAATAAATTTTGGTCGCAGAATGAGACTATTGGTGACCAAAATTATTGGTCGCGAAATGTCACAATTGGCGACCAAAATTTTTTGTCGTCAATTGTCACAATTGGCAACAAAAAAATTTGGTCGTTGAATGTGCTAATTGGCGACCAAAATTATTGGTCGTGGAATGTGACAATTGGCGACTAAGATATTTGGTGGGCAAAAGGCGACTTTTCGTGACCAAAATGTTTTTGTGACAAAATAGATTAGTCGCAGTAATGATATATTTAGCGACCAAAAATTTAGTCGGCAAATCCAACTTTTCCCGACCAACGAAAATTTTGGTCGCGAATTACTTTTGCCGACCCTCAATTGGCGACCAAACTAGCGACGAAAAAAATTGGTCGCGGATAACTTTTGCGGACCAAAAATTGACTTTTAGCGACCAATTTTTTTGTTGCCAAAAGTGTTAATTCTTGTAGTGTATATTTAGTGCAATTTTGATATTTTGTATTAAAAAAAAGTTAAACCAATTAAATGAGATTAACTGAGTTATGACATATCTCTTCTTATTATGAAAATATACAAATTTAAAAATTATAATTAAAACAAATTTATAATTTTATTATTAAATATGAAGTGAAATGATATTTAACAATAATTAATATGATGTTTCTATTATTAATCCAATAATTCAAGTTACATTTCTTTTGATTTCAATTTAATAACTAAAAATACAATATGAGTATAATACACACAAGGATTTCTAGTCTTTATGAATAAGAATGTTTCAAAATATTTTCAAACTTTCATCATTTTCTTTTAATTTTTTATATCTAATTTGATTTTAAATTTGAATAAATTTTTTTATTTGATATAAATTACTCTAACTTTTTCATTAAATTTTTATCAATTTTTAAAAGAACTTTCATTCTTATCCGAAATTTTTATTTCTTTTCACCAATTTTGATGGGAAAAAACATAATTTTCAACATTTCATCTTTTTAAATTTTTGTCAAATTATAATTTGATAAACAAATATATTAAGGGTTGAAGATTCTCTTAATTGGAATTATAGTGAAACCTCTTGAATAGTCAAAGTTTGAGTATGTGGTTTGTTGAAACGTATAATTTAATTAATTCTCTTCTCATATCTGTATAAAAATTGACACTTATGACTATATCATTATAAGTTGGATTATGAAAAAAAATTTGAGATGTCAAACATTTTCCATTTGTAAATATCCTACATATTAAAAAATTATTTAAAAAAAGAATTTTTTTTTTAGCTTTTTGATATGTATTTATCAGTTTTTTTATTTATTTATTTATTTTTATGGACAGAAACAATTGCTGTTTCAATTTAAAAACTTGAAAAGTAAAAAAAAAAATAGATTGGGTTTTTTAGAGATTAAGAAACCATCTAGTTCTTCTATATACTATTAAGATGGACTATTTTAATCATATAAAAAAATATAAATTATATTTAGACATTATCCTTATATATAATGCTATTATATACAACTATAGTTGTAACAAATTAACTATAATATATATATAAAAAGTTATATTAAGCTTTCATTTTCAATTAATTGAACTGTAATTAACAAACTAACAAATAGCAATAATGGTCTTATGAGATAGAAAGAGTATAAAAATAAAGAACATAATGATATTTAAAAAATTTAAATTTTACCTAGTTATACAAAAATTTAATGTTATAGTAAAATCTTGAATTTTCAATAAATTTTCACATTTTTTATAAAATAAAATGACAATAAAAAATTTGATACTCATTTTTTTTACTTCAATTTTATGGTCTTCATTGAAGGAAAAAAATCCGATCAAAATTCTTGGCATGGAACGGATATAGACATTTCGATTGCAACCATAATCACTAATAATTCTTCTCTACCATGCAAACTTGTAAACAAACACATAAATCTCACTAAAACCGAAACCAAAACCAAACCAACAATAAAGAAAGAGAATCACAAAGGGAAAAAAATAAAATTAATAAATAAATAAATTTATAGAGTTGGAGAATGTTACCTCCAACAACTTAAACCTCACCTAACCCAATCCGTTAGCTCCTCTGCCAGTGCCCGCGAAGTTTAGAAGTTAGGATGACTAATCAGATTATTCTTTAAATAAAACTTGAAAATTGATTAATTTTTCTCATTAAGTGATTTAAAATTTTGATATATATAGATTAGAAAAATAGATAATTATATTACTAAATCATAATTATCTTGAAGTAATTTAATATTTTGTCTTGTAATATACATGAAATTTATAAGTTGACTTTTATATTTATAACTTTTTATCTTGCAATATACATGTATATTGCAAGATAAAATATTTAATTTATCTGTAGTTTTCATTTGTTTTTAATTATTATTATTTAGGTAAGTTATAATGTGAGTTAGATATGTGATAGACATGTGAGTTTTATTGATTTAAAGTATAATGATGGGAGATATTTTCAAATTAGATTTGTTTAGATAAACTTTAAAGATTTTTAAAACTTAAAATTAGACTTTGACATGCAAAAAAAAAATTTATCTAAATAAATTAAAATCAAATTTATTAATTTTATCTATTTGTATATCTAATTTTTATTTTTTATTTTTTTGGTTATGTTATAATATAATATATAAGATATAGATATTTACAATTTTCATGAAAAATATTATCTGATTTTTGGGGAAGGGAGAATGAAGGAAGTTTTAATATATTTTTTTTTGGAAATCGGTGAGAGAGATTAGGATGAAAAGATTATGAAATATTTTTGTTATTAAATAAATAAGGCAGTCAATAGTTTTTTTAATCTATTTTATAAATTAAAAAATCAATAATTTTAGAAAAATGATTAATTAATTCCATTAAGTGATTTAAAATTTTGATAGATATATATCAAAAAAATAGATAATTATATTACTAAATCATAATTCCAATTTAGATTTTGTTATATCTTTTTGAGTTCCATAGCTAAATTCTTATATTCTTTATTTTTTTATGTAATCATAGTGTATGAGAGAAATTAAAAAGGGTGCTGCAGTAATTATGAGAGAAGTCAAAAAGGTTTGTGGGTTGAGAGAAGACAATAAATGCTAAAAAAAAAATTTTAAATCAAAAATTAGAAAATCAGGATTAGGACTTGGAGCTTCTACAAAGCTTGTAGATTAGAATCTCCATTTTCCTTATATAATACTAGCCTATCACTCGTGCTATGCACGAGATAATTATAGATATTTATATTTGTTTTAAAACTTTTTTTAATATATAAATTATGTTTTTCAAAATTTTTTATAAAAATAATTTAACAATCTTATCACTAATCATAGTGTATAGGAGAAATTAAAAATGCTACTGCAGTAACTATGCATGGGCTATATCTATACTATATATTAAGCAAAAAGGAGTTTTTAACACCCAAGGCTTGTGAGAGCTTCAATATCCCAATCTGAATTTTCTAAATTTTTTATTAAAAAAAAAAACTCAGCATTTATAAATTTTAAATAAGATAATATATAAGATATAGATAGATATCTACAACTTTAATAAAAAGTATTATCTGATTTTTTGGAGTAGAGAAAACGAATGCAAGTTTTAATTTTTTTTTTTTTGAAATTGGTGAGAGAGATTAGGACGGAGAGATTATGAAATATTTTTGTTATTAAATAAATAAATCAGTTAATATTTTTTTTAATTTATTTCGTAAATTAAAAAATTAATAATTTTAGAAAATTGATTAATTTGTCCCATTAAGTGATTTAAAATTTTGATAGATATATATAAAAAAAAGTACATAATTATATTACTAAACCATAATTCAAATTTAGATGTTTTTTTTTTTTTTTTTTGAGATCTATAGCCAAATTCTTATCTTCTTTATTTTTGTCTGTAACCATAGTGTATGAGAGAAATTGAAAATGGTGCTGCAGTAATTGTGAGAGAAGTCAAAAGGGACTGTGGGTTGAGAGAAGTTAATAAATATTGAGGTTGGGTTGGGAGAAACAATAAATGCTGAGGTTTTTTTTTTTGGTTAAATCAAAAAATTAGAAAATTAGGATTAGGATATTGGAGCTCTCACAAAGCCTGTGAGTTAAAAACCTCCTTTTGCTTAATATATAGTATAGACTAGCTATATCACCCGTGCTATACACAGATTGTGTTTACAATTATCTATATATGTGAATTATGATTTTTAAATATTTTTTTTAAATGTCTTTTTTTTTCCTTTTTTATATTATATTAAATTTTAATATTTTGATAATAATCATATGTGTTGGACTTTTCAAGGAATTAAATGTCTTTTTTTATTATTATATTATATTAAATTTTAATATTTTGATAATAGTCATATGTGTTGGACTTTTCAAAAAAAAATTATGCTTGTTCTTAATGCATTAAAGTGTTATTATGAGGGATAATAATCATATGTGTTTGGACTTTTCAAGGAATTCATATGTGTTGGATTTTAAAAAAATTATTTTATTTTTGTTCTTAATGCACTAAAGTGTTATTATGTGAGTAAGACTTGAGAGTTGAGAAAAGTTAATAAATGCTAAGATTTTTTTTTAAATCAAAAAATCAAGAAATTTAGATTGAGATATTGGAACTCCCATAAGGCTTGGGGTTAAAAATTCCCTTTTGCTTAATATATAACTAGCCTATCATATAGATATTTATATTTGTTTTAGATTTTTTTAATATATAAATTATTTTTTTTAAGATTTTTTATAAAAATAATTTAACAATCTTATCACTAACCATAGTATAAGAGAAAAGTTGAAAAGGGTACTGCAGTAACTATACACAGATTGTATCTATAATTATTTGTATGAGGAAATTTAAATGTTGATCAGGAGATTTTGACCAATCAATAAATGCAGGCATGTGGATTGAAAAAAGTTAATAAATGCTGATTAGGAGATTTTGACCAAATCGGTAAATGTTGAGTTTTTTTTTTAATAAAAAATTTAGAAAATTCAGATTGGGATATTGAAACTCCCACAGGATGGGGTTAAAAACCCCATTTTCCTTAATAACCCCCTTGAGTGTTTATGTTTATCTAATTTCAATCATATTAAAAAATTAAATTATAAACAAAATGAGATAACTTCAATCATACAAATCACGTTTCTTTTTAATGCTATCTAACTACAATCACATTTTTTTCATAATAAAAAAAAATAATTCAAAAAAAGGACCATTAAAATAGTAAATAAAAAGATTATTTAGTAGTATTGAACAAACGACAATCACATTTTTCTCTTTATGAGTGTTTATGTTTAATTTAACTTCAGTCATATTAAAAAAATCAAATTATAAACAAAAGGAGATAATTTCAATCATACAAATCACAATTTTTTTAATACTATCTAACTACAATCATATTTTTCTCATAATAAAAAAATAATAATTGAAAAAAAGAACCATTAAAATAGTAAATAAAAATATTATTTATAACTATTGAACAAACTACAATCACATTTTTCTTTTTGTAAGTTAACTTCAATCATATTAAAAAATAAAATTATAAACAAAATGAGATAACTTCAATCATACAAATCACAATTTTTTTAATGTTGTCTAATTATCATCAATAATTAAAAAAATCAATCACAAATTAAGTCAATTGATAATTAAAAAACACAAGAATTTATTTTCAAAAAACATAGTGAGTTAAAAAGATAATTACAATTTTTTTTAGTCAAAATACAATCTAATCATCATCAATAATTAGTATATTATGTGACCCTAATGAGTACAATCCATTTTATTTTTTAAAAAACACAGTGAGTTAAAAATCAAATCACGAAGTAAGTGAATTGATAGTTAAAAAACACAATAATTTTTTTTCATAAAAAACAGTGAGTTAAAAAAATCAATTACAATTTTTTTTTTCAAAATACAATCTAATCATTATCAATAATTGGTACTTTAAAAATCAGATCAGAAAAAAATCAAATCAAATCACAAATATTTTTTTCATAAATAATTGAAAAGAAAAACCATTAAAGCAGTAAATAAAAGATTAAATCACATTAAAAAAAAAGAACCATTGAACAAACTACAATCACATCACATTTTTCCCATAATAAAAAAATAAATAATAAAAAAAGAACCATTGACTAACTACAATCACATTAAAAAAATAGAACCATTGAACTAACTACAATCATTTTTTTTTCTTCGTGAGTGTTTACGTTTATCTAACTTCAATCATATTAAAAATAAAATTAAAATAGTAAATCAAAAGATTAAATAACATTAAAAAAATCATTGAATTAACTACAACAATTATATTAAAAAAAAGAGCCATTGAACAAACTACAATCACATCACATTACAATCACATTTTTTTCTTTGTGAGTGTTTATGTTTATTTAAATTCAATCATATTAAAAATAAAATTAAAATAGTAAATAAAAAGATTAAATAACATTAAAAAAAAAATCATTGAACTAACTACAACAATCATATTAAAAAAAAGAGCCATTGAACAAACTATAATCGCATCACATTTTTTCCATAATAAAATAAATAAATGAAAAAAAGAACTACTAAACTAACTACAATCGCATTTAAAAAAAGAGAATCATTCAACTAATTATAATCACATTTTTCTCTTTGTGAGGGTTTATATTTATCTAACTTCAATCATATTAAAAAATCAAATTATAATTTTTTTATTCGCTAGAAAAACCACAAAATATTTTTATGCGCTATCTAACTACAATATTAAAAGAGTAAACAAAAGGAAAAGTCATGAAGGAGAAAACAAAAAGAAGACTTACTGTTTGCATACGTGGTCACTGAAGTTGAAAGTGTGGAAGTAAGAAGTCAAGAAGGAGAAAACGAAAAGGAGACTCACTGTTTGCAATAGATATGTGAAAAGTTAAAAAGAGTGTGTGTGTTGGAGAAGTTAAAAAGATTTGGAAGAATTTAATAATTGCTAAGTTTTGTTTTTCAAAAAAAAAATCAAAAAAAATTAAGAAATTAAGATTCAAATATTGGAACTCCCACAAAACTTGTAGGTTAGAGATAGATATAAATAAATAGATAGATATAGATATAGATATTTATATTTGTTTTAAATTGTTTTTAATATACAAATTATTTCTTTTGGAAAAGGTACTGCAGCAATTATGAGAGAAGTCAAAAAGTCTTGTGGGTTGAGAGAAGTTAATAAATGCTGAGGTTAATTTTTTTTAAAAAAAAAACAAAAAATTAGAAAATTAGGATTAGTATATTGGAGCTCCCACAAGCCTTGGAGGTTAAAAACTCCCTTTTGTTTAATATATAGTATAGACCAGCATATCACCTGTGCTATGCACGGATTGTGTTTACAATTATCTATATATGTAAATTGTGATTTTTAAATATATATATTTTTTTAAATGTCTTCTTTTTTTCCTTTTTTATATTATATTAAAGTTTAATATTTTGATAATAATCATATGTGTTGGACTTTTTAAGAAATTTTTTTTATGCTTGTTCTTAATGCATTAAAGTGTTTTTATGAGGGATAATAATCATATGTGTTGAGATTTTTCAAGGAATTCATGTGTTGGATTTCAAAGAATTTTTTTTATGCTTGTTTTTAATGCATTAAAGTGTTATTATGAGGGTAAGACTTGGGAGTTGGAAGAAGTTAATAAATGCTAAGATTTTTTTTTTTAAATCAAAAAATCAAAAAATTTATATTGGGAGATTGGAGCTCCCACAAGACTTGGGGTTTAAAAACCCCCTTTTGCTTAATATATAGTATAGATAGCATATCAGCCGTGCTATGCACGGATTGTGTTTACAATTATCTATATATGTGAATTGTGATTTTTGAATATATATATTTTTTAAAATGTCTTCTTTTTTTCCTTTTTATATTATATTAAAGTTTAATATTTTGATAATAATCATATGTGTTGGACTTTTCAAGGAATTAAATGTCTTTTTTTTATTATATTATATTAAAGTTTAATATTTTGATAATAATCATATGTGTTGGACTTTTTAAGAATTTTTTTTTATACTTGTTCTTAATGCATTAAAGTGTTATTATGTGGGATAATAATCATATGTGTTGAGACTTTTCAAGAAATTCATATGTGTTGGATTTCAAAGAATTTTTTTTATGCTTGTTTTTAATGCATTAAAGTGTTATTATGATGGTAAGATTTGGGAGTTTGAAGAAGTTAATAAATGCTAAGATTTTTCTTTTTTTTTAAATAAAAAAATCATGAAATTTAGATTGGGAGATTGGAGCTCCCACAAGACTTGGGATTAAAACCCCCTTTTGCTTAATATATAGTATAGACTAGCCTATCACCCGTACTATGCACGGAATAATTATAAATATTTATATTTGTTTTAGATTTTTTTTTAATATATAAATTATGTTTTTTTAAGATTTTTTATAAAAATAATTTAACAATCTTATCGCTAATCATAATGTATGAGAGAAGTTGAAAAGGGTGCTGTAGTAACTATACACAGATTGTATCCATAATTATTTGTATGAAGGGGATTTTAAATGCTGATCAAGGGATTTTGACCAAATCAATAAATGCAGGCACGTGGAAAGACATGTGGATTGAAAAAAGTTAATAAATGTTAATTAAGGGATTTTGACCAAATCAATAAATGCTGAGTTTTTTTTTTTAATAAAAAATTTAGAAATTCAAATTGAGATTATTTAGAGCCATTGAACAAACTACAATCACTTACAAATTTTTTTCAAAAATACAGTGAGTTTAAAAAATCAATTACAATTTTTTTTTCAAAATACAATCTAATCATTATCAATAATTGGTACTTTAAAAACCAAATCAGAAAAAAAATCAAATCAAATCAAATCACAAATATTTTTATGCACTATCTAACTACAATATTACCCATACTATGCACGGATTGTTTTTACAATTATCTATATATGTGAATTGTGATTTTTAATTTTTTTTTTCAAAATACAATCTAATCATTATCAATAATTGGTACTTTAAAAAACAAATCAGAATAACAATCTAATCATATTTTTTCATAAATAATTGTAAAAAAAACCATTAAAACAGTAAATAAAAGATTAAATCACATTAAAAAAAAAGAACCATTGACCAAACTACAATCGCATCACATTTTTTTCATAATAAAATAAATAAATAAATAAATAAATAAAAGAACCATTGACTAACTGCAATTACATTAAAAAAAAAACCATTGAATTAACTACAATCACATTTTTTTCTTTGTGAGTATTTATGTTTATCTAACTTCAATCATATTAAAAATAAATTAAAATAGTAAATAAAAAGATTAAAAAACATTAAAAAAAAAACCCATTGAGCTAACTACAACAATCATATTAAAAAAAAGAGCCATTGAAACAAACTACAATCACATCACATTACAATCACATTTTTTTTCTTTGTGAGTGTTTATGTTTATTTAATTTCAATCATATTAAAAATAAAATTAAAATAGTAAATAAAAAGATTGAATAACATTAAAAAAAAACCATTGAACTAACTACAACAATCATATTAAAAAAAAGAGCCATTGAACAAACTACAATCACATCACATTTTTCCCATAATAAAATAAATAAATAAAAAAAAAGAATTATTAAACTAACTACAATTACATTAAAAAAAAAGAATCATTCAACTAATTATAATCACATTTTTCTCTTTGTGAAGATTTATATTTATCTACCTTCAATCATATTAAAAAATCAAATTATAATTTTTTATTCGCTAGACAAATCACAAATATTTTTATGCGTTATCTAACTACAATATTAAAACAGTAAACAAAAGGAAAAGTGAAGAAAGAAAAAACAAAAATGAGACTCACTATTTGCAATAAGTATGTAAAAAGTTAAAAAGAGTGTGTATATTGAAAAAATTAAAAAGACTTGGAAGAATTTAATAAATGCTAAGTTTTTTTTAAAAAAAAAAATCAAAAAAATTAAGAAATTAAGGTTTAGATATTGAAACTCCTACAAAACTTGTGGGTTAGAGATAGATATAAATAAATAGATAGATATAGATAGAGATATTTATATTTGTTTTAAATTTTTTTTAATATACAAATTATTTGTTTTGGAAAAGGTACTACAATAATTATGAGAGAAGTAAAAAAATCTTATGGGTTGAGAGAAATTAATAAATGCTGAGGATATTTTTTTTTTAAAAAAAACAAAAAATTAGAAAATTAGGATTGGCATATTGGAGCTCCCACATGCTTTGGGGGTTAAAAACTCCCTTTTGCTTAAGATATAGTATAGATAGCCTATCACCAGTGCTATGCACAGGATAATTATAAATATTTAGATTTGTTTTTGATTTTTTTAATATATAAATTATGTTTTTTAAGATTTTTTATAAAAATAATTTAACAATCTTATCACTAACCATAGTGTATGGGAGAAGTTGAAAAGGATACTGCAGTAAATATGCACGGGTTGTATCTATAATTATCTGTACGAGGGGATTTTAAATGCTGACTAGAGAATTTTGACCAAATCAATAAATGCAGGTATGTGGAAAAGACACGTGGATTGAAAAAAAGGAATAAATGCTGATCAGGGGATATATATGTGAATTGTGATTTTTAAATGTCTTTTTTTTTTTAATGTCTTCTTTTTTTATATTAAATTAAAGTTTAATGTTTTGATAATAATCATATGTGTTGGACTTTTCAATGAATTAAATGTCTTGTTTTTTATATTATATTAAAGTTTAATATTTTGATAATAATTATATGTGTTGTACTTTTTAAGGAATTTTTTTATACTTGTTCTTAATGCATTAAAGTATTATTATGAGGAATAATAATCATATGTGTTGGGACTTTTCAAGAAATTCATATGTGTTGGACTTTTCAATGAATTTTTTTTATACTTATTCTTAATGCATTAAAGTGTTCTTATAAGAGTAAGGCTTGGGGGTTGTGAGAAATTAATAAATGCTAATGTTTTTTTTTTAAATAAAAAAATCAAGAAATTTATATTAGGATATTGAAACTCCCACAAAACTTGTGGGTTAGAGATAAATATAAATAAATAGATAGATATAGATATAGATATTTATATTTGTTTTAAATTTTTTTTAGTATACAAATTATTTGTTTTGGATAAGATGCTGCAGTAATTATGAGAGACGTCAAAAAGTTTTGTGGGTTGAGAGAAATTAATAAATGCTGAGCTTATTTTTTTTTAAATAAAAAATTAGAAAATTAGGATTGGCATATTGGAGCTCCCACAGGCCTTGGAGGGTTAGAAACTCCCATTTGCTTAATATATAGTATAGACTAGCATATCACCTGTGCTATGCACGGGTTGTGTTTACAATTATCTATATATGTGAATTGATATTTTTAAATGTCTTTTTATAAAAAAAAAATATCTTCTTTTTTTTCTTTTTTATATTATATTAAAATTTAACATTTTGATAATAATCATATATGTTAGACTTTTCAAGGAATTAAATGTCTTTTTTTTATTATTATTATTATATTATATTAAAGTTTAATATTTTGATAATAATCATATGTGTTGGACTTTTTAAGAAATTATTTTTATGCTTGTTCTTAATGCATTAAAGTGTTATTATGAGGAACAATAATCATATGTGTTGGGACTTTTCAAGGAATTCATATGTGTTGGATTTCAAAGAATTTTTTTTTATGCTTGTTCTTAATGTATTAAAGTGTTATTATGAGGGTAAGACTTGAGGGTTGGGAGAAGTTAATAAATGCTAAGGTTTTTTTTTTTTTAAATCAAAAAATCAGGAAATTTAGATTGGGATATTCTTTGTTAATTATGAAACATAAATCTTTTATTTTTTAACAAATTACAAATATACCATAAAATTTATTTAAAATATGAATTGGTCATATAATAGTAGAAATTACAACTATCATTTGTGATAAATTTTAATTTAATACAATACTCAAGGAAAAGAAAGAAATAAAGAAAAAAAAAACTATTATCCTATGCAATAATAAATTATTAAAATTGTTTATTGAAAAATATTTCTCATATCATTATAAAATTATTAATTGACTTAATAATTTATTTATTAACAAAATGGTTAACTGAAATCTTTTTTCATATCATTAAAAATTATTAATTTACTTAATGATTTACTTATTAATATAATTGATCAGTTGTTGTGAGAGTATGATTTATGTATTAATAAAATTAGTTATTTGTATATATATGCATTTTCTTCTGCTTCTTTATTAGTTCAGTGACTTATCTTAGTATTTTTAGATGAGAGAATTATCTTAGTATTTGTTTTATATTTATCTGTTGAAAACAACTACATATTGTAATTTTTTTTTTTAATGAATTCGGAAGAAATATTTAAAACTCATAAATTCACCCAAAATGATATGATAATAAAATTGGAGTCGACATTATTGGTTGTATAACAAATCAAAAAATCATACATATCATAACACATAATTCTATCATATATCTAAATGTCTTCTTTTTTTCTTTTTTTATATTATATTAAAGTTTAATATTTTGATAATAATCATATGTGTTAGACTTTTTGAGAAATTAAATGTCTTTTTTTATATTATATTATATTATATTAAAATTTAATATTTTGATAATAATCATATGTGTTGAATTTTTTAAGAATTCTTTTTTTTTATACATGTTCTTAATGCATTAAAGTGTTATTATGAGGGATAATAATCATATGTGTTGGCACTTTTCAAGGAATTCATGTGTGTTTGATTTCAAAGAATTTTTTTTATACTTGTTCTTAGTGCATTAAAGTGTTATTATGAGGGTAAGACTTGGGGGTTGGGAGAATAATAATGTTAAGTTTTTTTTTTTAAAATCAAAAAATTAAGAAATTTAGATTGGGAGATTGGAGCTCTCACAAGACTTGGGGTTAAAAATCCCCATTTGCTTAATATATAGTATAGATTATCTATATATGTGAATTGTGATTTTTAAATATATATATATATATATTTTTAAATGTCTTCTTTTTTTCTTTTTTATATTATATTAAAGTTTAATATTTTGATAATAATCATATGTATTGGACTTTTCAAGGAATTAAATGTTTTTTTTATTATATTATATTAA
Source organism: Camellia sinensis (assembly GCF_055761805.1). NCBI lineage: Eukaryota > Viridiplantae > Streptophyta > Magnoliopsida > Ericales > Theaceae > Camellia > Camellia sinensis. Next base: position 37,085,825 of record NC_138961.1, on the reverse strand, counting down.
AATTTAGTATTTTGATAATAATCATATGTTTTGGACTTTTCAAAAAAAAAAATTTATGCTTGATCTTAATGCATTAAAGTGTTATTATGATGGTAAGGCTTGGGAGTTGAGAGAAGTTACTAAATGGTAAGATTTTTTTTTTTAAATCAAAAAATCAGGAAATTTAGATTGGGAGATTGGAACTCTCACAAGGCTTGGGGTTAAAAATTCCTTTTTGCTTAATATATAGTATAGACTAGCCTATCACTCGTGCTATGCACGGGATAATTATAAATATTTATATTTATTTTAATTTTTTTAATATATAAATTATGTTTTTTAAGATTTTTTATAAAAATAATTTAACAATTTTATCACTAACCATAGTATACAGGAGAAATTAAAAAGGCTACTGCAGTAATTATGCACGGGCTGTATCAATAATTATTTTGTATAAGGGAATTTTAAATGCTAATCACGGATTTTGACCAAATCAATAAATGTAGGCATGTGGATTAAAAAAAGTTAATAAATGTTGATCAGGGAATTTTGACCAAATCAATAAATGTTGATTAAGGGATTTTGACCAAATCAATAAATGCTGAGGTTTTTTATTTTTTAAATCAAAAATTTAGAAAATTAAGATTGAGAGATTGGAGCTCCCACAAGGCTTGGGGTTTAGAAACCCCATTTTTCTTAATATATTTGCAATCTATACTATATATTAAGCAAAAGGGGATTTTTAACCCCAAGCCTTGTGGAAGCTCCAATCTCCCAATCTAAATTTCTTGATTTTTTTGATTTTTAAAAAAAAATCTTAGCATTTATTAAATTCTCCCAACCCCCAAGTCTTATCCTCATAATAACACTTTAATGCATTAAAACACGTATAAAAAAAAATCTTTGAAATCCAACATATATGAATTTCTTGAAAAGTCCTAACACATATGATTATTATCTCTGATAATAACACTTTAATGTATTAAAAACAAGCATAAAAAAATTTATTGAAAAGTCCAACACATATGATTATTATCAAAATATTAAACTTTTATATAATATAACAAAAAAAAGAAGACATTTAATTCCTTAAAAAATCGAACACATGATTATTATCAAAATATTAAACTTTAATATAATATAAAAAAAGAAAAAAAGAAGACATTTAAAAAATAAAAAATAAACATTTAAAAATCGCAATTCACATGTATAGATAATTGTAAATATATTAATATAATATAATAAAAAAAAGAAGACATTTAATTCCTTGAAAAATCCAACACATGATTATTATCAAAATATTAAACTTTAATATAATATAAAAAAGGAAAAAAAAGAAGACATTTAAAAAAAATAAAAATAAGACATTTAAAAATCGCAATTCACATGTATAGATAATTGTAAATATATTAAGAAAAAGGGGATTTCTAAACCCCAAGTCTTATGGGAGCTCCAATCTTTCAATCTTAATTTTCTAAATTTTTTATTTAAAAAAAAAACTCAGCATTTATTGAGTTGGTCAAAAACCCCTGATCAGCATTTATTAACTTTTTTCAATCCACAGGCGTGCATTTATTGATTTGATTAAAATCTCTGATTAGCATTTAAAATCCCCTCATACAAATAATTATAGACACAGTTCGTGCATAGTTACTACAGTAACCTTTTTAATTTCTTCTGTACACTATGATTAGTGATAAGATTGTTAAATTATTTTTATAAAAAATATTTAAAAAAATAATTTATATATTAAAAAAATTAAAACAAATATAAATATCTATAATTATCACTTGCATAGCACGAGTGATAGGCTATCTATACTATATATTAAACAAAAGGGGGTTTTTAACCCCAAGCCTTGTGGGAGCTCCAATCTCCTAATCTAAATTTTCTAATTTTTTGATTTTTTTTTTTAAAAAAAAACCTTAACATTTATTAACTTCTCCCAACTCCCAAGTCCTACCCTCATAATAACACTTTAATGTATTAAAAACAAACATAAAAAAAAAATTCTTGAAATCCAACACATATGAATTTCTTGAAAAGTCCCAACACATATGATTATTATCCCTCATAATAACACTTTAATGCATTAAGAACAAGCATAAAAAAATTCATGAAAAATTCAATACATATGATTATTATCAAAATATTAAACTTTAATATAATATAATAAAAAAAAGACATTTAATTTCTTAAAAAGTCTAACACATATGATTATTATCAAAATATTAGACTTTAATATAATATAAAAAAGGAAAAAAAGAAGGCATTTTTAAAAAAAAAAAAAAGACATTTAAAAATCACAATTCACATATATAGATAATTGTAAACACAATCCGTGCATAGCACAGATGATATGTTAGCGCTATATATTAAGCAAAAGGGGATTTTTAAACCTCAAGGCCTGTGGGAGTTTCAATATCCCAATATGAATTTTTAAAATTTTTTATTTAAAAAAAAGAACTCAGCATTTATTAATTTGGTTAAAATTTCCTGATCAGCATTTATTAACTTTTTTTTCAATCCACATGTCTTTCCACATGCCTGCATTTATTGATTTGGTCAAAAACTTCTGATCAGCATTTAAAATCACCTCATACAAATAATTATAGATACAATCCGTGTATAATTACTGTAGTACCCTTTTCAACTTCTCCCATACACTATGGTTAGTGATAAGATTGTTAAATTATTTTTATAAAAAGTCTTAAAAAACATAATTTATATATTAAAAAAATCTAAAACAAATACAAATATCTAAAATTATCCCGTGCATAGCACGGGTGATAGGCTAGTCTATACTATATATTAAGCAAAAGGGGGTTTTTAACCCGAAGACTTGTGGGAGCTCCAATCTTCCAATCTAAATTTTCTGGTTTTTTTATTTTAAAAAAAAAATCTTAGCATTTATTAACTTCTCACAACCCCCAAGTCTTACCCTCATAGTAATACTTTAATGCATTAAGTACAAGCATGAAAAAAATTCTTTGAAATCCAACACATATGAATTCCTTGAAAAGTCCCAACACATATAATTATTATCCCTCATAATAACACTTTAATACATTAAGAACTAAGAGTGAAAGAATAACCAGAAGGACCGACCAAACCGACCGAACCGACCAAACCGAACGGTTTTCGGTCGGTATTTTAAGTTTTCAATCATTCGGTTCGGTTTACAGTTTTTGGTTTTTTTCGAACCAAACCGACTTATATAATATTAATAGGCCCAAAATGTGAAGCCCCAAACCTATGTAGGAATTACATGGCCTGAGCCCAAATTTTATGCAAAATGGATAGAAATATAGGCCCAAAATGTGAGGCCCAACTAGGAAAAAAAAGTCCAAAAATCGAAAAACTGGAAAAATCGCACCGCACCGTAATAAACCGAACTGCGCCGGTTTATGTCATTTTTCTAGGCAGTTCGGTTCACAAATAAAAAAAACCAAAATGATCGGTTCGGTACGAAACTAGTGAAAAAACCGACCGAACTGAACCGATTTCACCCCTATTAAGAACAAACATTTTAAAAAAAAAAATTCAAAGTCCAACACATATGATTATTATCAAAATTTTAAACTTTAATATAATATAATAGAAAAAAGACATTTAATTCCTTAAAAAGTCCAACACATATGATTATTATCAAAATATTAAACTTTAATATGATATCAAAAAGGAAAAAAAGAAGACATTTAAAAATATATATATATATATTTAAAAATCGCAATTCACATATATAGATAATTGTAAATATATTGAGGAAAATGGGTTTTCTAAATCCCAAGCCTTGCGGGAGCTCTAATATCTCAATCTTAATTTTCTAAATTTTTTATTAAAAAAAAACCCAGTATTTATCGATTTGGTCAAAATCCCTGATCAGCATTTATTAACTTTTTTCAATCCACATGCCTGCATTTATTGATTTGGTCAAAATACCTGATTAGCATTTAAAATCTCCTCATACAAATGATTATAGATACAACCCGTACATAGTTACTGCAGTAGCCTTTTTAATTTTTCCTGTACACTATAACTAGTGATAAGATTGTTAAATTATTTTTATAAAAAATCTTAAAAAATATAATTTATATATTAAAAAAAAATTAAAACAAATATAAATATCTATAATTATCCCATGCATAGCACGAGTGATAGACTAGTGTATAGTTACTGCAATACCCTTTTTAACTTCTATCATACACTATGGTTAGTGATAAGATTGTTAAATTATTTTTATAAAAAAATCTTAAAAAACATAATTTATATATTAAAAAAAATATAAAAAATATATAAATATCTATAATTATCCGATGCATAGCACGGGTGATAGGCTACTACTATATATTAAGCAAAATGGGGTTTTTAACCCCAAGCCTTATGGGAGCTCTAATCTCCCAATCTAAATTTCCTGATTTTTTGATTTAAAAAAAAAAAAAAAACTTAGCATTTATTAACTTCTCCCAACCCACAAGTCTTACCCTTATAATAACACTTTAATGCATTAAGAACAAATATAAAAAAAAATTCTTCGAAATCCAACACATGAATTTTTTGAAAAGTCCCAACACATATGATTATTATCCCTCATAATAATATTTTAATGCATTAAAAACAAACATAAAAAAAAATTCTTAAAAACACTTTATCAAAATATTAAACTTTAATATAACATAATAATTTTTTAAAAAAAGACATTTAACTTCTTGAAAAGTCTACCACATATAATTATTATCAAAATATTAAACTTTAATATAATATAAAAAAGGAAAAAAAGAAGACATTTAAATTTTTTTTAAAAAAAGACATTTAAAAATCGCAATTCACATATATAGATAACTGGCCTATCACCCGTGCTATGCACGGGATAATTATAGATATTTATATTTGTTTTAGATTTTTTTTAATAACAAATTTAGAAAATTCAGATTGGGATATTGAAGCGCCCACAGGCCACCTTGTGGGAGCTCTAATCTCCCAATCTAAATTTTCTGATTTTTTGATTTAAAAAAAAAAAAACCTTAGCATTTATTAACTTCTCCCAACCCCCAAGTCTTACCCTCATAATAACACTTTAATATATTAAGAACAAGTATAAAAAAAAAATTATTTGAAATATAACACATGAATTCCTTGAAAAGTCCCAACACATATGATTATTATCACTCATAATAACACTTTAATGCATTAAGAACAAACATAAAAAAAAATTCCTAAAATGTCCAACACATATGATTATTATCAAAATATTAAACTTTAATATAATATAATAAAAAAAAGACATTTAATTCCTTGAAAAGTCTAACACATATGATTATTATCAAAATATTAAACTTTAATATAATATGAAAAGGAAAAAAAGAAGACATTTATAAAAAAAAAAAAGACATTTAAAAATCGCAATTCACATATATAGATAATTAGCCTATCACCCGTGCTATGCACGGGATAATTATAGATATTTATATTTGTTTTAGATTTTTTTAATATATAAATTATGTTTTTTAAGATTTTTTATAAAAATAATTTAACAATCCTTAAATGCTGATCAGAGAATTTTGGCCAAATCAATAAATGCAAGCATGTGTAAAGACATGTGGATTGAAAAAAGTTAATAAATGCTGATCAGAAAATTTTTACCAAATCAATAAATGTTGAGTTTTTTTTTTTAATAAAAAATTTAGAAAATTTAGATTGGGATATTGAAGCTCCCACAAGCTTTAGGGGTTAAAAATTCCCTTTTGCTTAATATATAGTATAGATAGATTGTAAACACAATCCGTGCATAGCACGGGTGATATGCTTTGTAAACACAATCCGTGCATAGCACGGGTGATATGCTAGTTATCTATATATGTGAATTGCGATTTTTAAATGTCTTTTTTTTTTTAAATGTCTTCTTTTTTTCCTTTTTTATATTATATTAAAGTTTAATATTTTGATAATAATCATATGTGTTGGACTTTTCAAGGAATTAAATATTTTCTTTTTTTTATTATATTATATTAAAGTTTAATATTTTGATAATAATCATATGTGTTGGACTTTTCAAGAAATTTTTTTTATGTTTGTTCTTAATGCATTAAAGTGTTATTATGAGGGATAATAACCATATGTGTTGGAACTTTTCAAGGAATTCATATGTGTTGAATTTCAAAGAATTTTTTTTATGCTTGTTCTTAATGTATTAAAGTGTTATTATGAGGGTAAGATTTAGGGGTGAAAGAAGTTAATAAATGCTAAGTTTTTTTTTTTTTTAAATCAAAAAATCAAGAAATTTAGATTGGGAGATTGAAACTCCCACAAGACTTGGGGTTAAAAATCCCCTTTTGCTTAACATATAGTACTAGCATATCACCCGTGCTATGCACGGGATTAAATTTAAATAAAAAAAAACCATTCATAGTTATGTTAAACATATTTTTAAATTGTTAGCATAAAATATATGTAATTTTAAAAGAAAATATTGACATTGCATAATTAAAGTAATAAAAATAAGAATTTATTACATTTGTTCGAAATTCACTGAATAAGTAAAACAAAAAATAACTAAAATCTAAATTGTTGTGGGCCTTCCATCAGCATTCCTGCATTGTCAACATGATAGTTAGTATCATAATTAATGAACAATACATATATTATGTATTTATAAAATGTTATAAAGTAAAAAAGTTATACTTACATTTTTTTTTTACTTTCTGAAAGATATAGACATTCTTCAGACCAATCTATATTTAAAACAAAGGTGACGCACGGTGCACAATCTAGTTGACGTGGCATTGTTGGTACAGGTATGATAAATGTATAGGCACGGTCTTGGCATGACGCAATATAATTTTTAATCATTCTAACGCCATTATCCTATAAAATTTTGGAATTATAAGTTTGTGTTTGAAAAAGTAAGATTAAGTTATTTATAATAAATTTTATAACTTCCTACCTTTGATCTCATATTCTTCAAATATGATGGTTGACATCGCAAAATAAACTCTGCCCGTTTATCTTGAACAGTGAGATTTATTGAACCAGTACTGTCTTTGACCACAAGGTTAACATTGTATCTTATCAACCAAAAAAAAAAAGGACGCTTGTTAAAAGAAAATATTGTACCTAATAAAAAATTAAAACACTTATTAAGTTTGAATTATTATTGTACATAGTAATTATTTACCTAAAGAAAATTATAATATCAATATCATCATGTAGGCTGTGACGACAAACAATGTGACCATAATGATATTCAACTTTTTGATAGCAACTTTTGCACAAATCAATCCAAAGGTTGTCAACATCAATTTGTTTGATGTACCCAACTATTCGAAAATATGAGACCTACAAAATATTTGAAAAAACATAAATTAATCTCTCTATAAACAAATTATATACATATCGTTTAATTTTCATTAATTGGGATGATAACAATTATTACCTTTAGCATGGGTGCAAAATCACGTATTCGAATTCTTTTGGCATTTGATATTATCAATGACTGTGAAATTGAGAATCCATTTTTTCGATTCCAAGACACCAACTTTTGTGATATAGGATTCATAGCAAGCCTAGATAAACATGTCAATATATATATATATATATAATTGTGAGAATTATATTGTCATATATAATTGATTAATATTATACAATCATAACATACCACACTCGAATATGATTTGTATAACAGAATGAATGATTGATATATAACTTGTTGTATTTGCATGTAGCAAGACATGGACCTAGAAGTTGAGAAAAGATAATTTATTAATATCAATATTTGTATAGATAATAATATATAATATAATATAATATATATATAGATTATAAGATGAGAGAAATAAAGTGCTATCTTATTATAATAGAGGAGATCTTATAAAAAAAACGTGTAGACATGAATGTCTTCCTATTTTATTGTGTTTACAATTATATATATATATATGAATTGTGATTTTTAAATTTTTTTTTTAAATGTCTTCTTTTTTTTCTTTTTTTATATTGTATTAAAGTTTAATATTTTGATAATAATCATATGTGTTGGACTTTTCAAGGAATTAAATGTTTTTTTATTATATTATGTTAAAGTTTAATATTTTGATAATAATCATATGTGTTGGATTTTTCAAGAATTTTTTTTTTTATATTTGTTCTTAATGCATTAAAGTGTTATTATGAGGGATAATAATCATATGTGTTGGGACATTTCAAGGAATTTATATGTGTTGGATTTCAAAGAATTTTTTTTATGCTTGTTCTTAATGCATTAAAGTGTTATTATGAGAGTAAGACTTGGGAGTTGGGAGATGTTAATAAATACTAAGATTTTTTTTTAAATCAAAAAATCATAAAATTTAGATTGGGTGATTGGAGCTCCCACAAGGCTTGGGGTTAAAATCCCATTTTGCTTAATATATAGTATAGATAATAATATAAAATATAATATATACATATATATATATATATAGATTATAAAATGAGAGAAATAAAGTGCTATCTTATTATAATGGAGGAGATCTTATTAAAAAACGTGTAGACATGAATGCCCTCCTATTTTATTGTGTTTACAATTATATATATATATATATATGTGTGTGTGTGTGTGTGTGTGTGTGTGAATTGTGATTTTTAAATATTTTTTTTTTAAATATCTTTTTTTTCTTTTTTTATATTATATTAAAATTTAATATTTTGATAATAATCATATGTGTTGGACTTTTCAAGAATTTTTTTTATATTTGTTCTTAATGCATTAAAGTGTTATTATGAGGAATAATAATCATATGTGTTGGGACTTTTCAAGGAATTCATATGTGTTGGATTTCAAAGAATTTTTTTTATGCGTGTTCTTAATGCATTAAAGTGTTATTATGAGGGTAAAACTTGGGAGTTAGAAGATGTTAATAAATGCTAAGATTTTTTTTTTAAATCAAAAAATCAAGAATTTTATATTGGGAGATTGTAGCTCCCACAAGGCTTGGGGTCAAAACCCCCTTTTACTTAATATATTATAGCGACCCCGGTCTTTTCCCATTTGATTATTGTATCCAGACTTAGGTTCCGTAGATTCCGTCATTTTATAATTGTTGTTGTCATTCATTATTTTCTTATTTTGAGTCTTGGGTTGTGTTGGGAAGACTTGGAGCAGGTTGGTTGAGCTTAGGAACCAAGTCTAGTTGCCCAGATTTTGGCTTGTCCGCTCGAGCAGGGATTTGGACGCTCGAGCGGGGAATACACCCATCCAGTATGTCCTGTGTAGTGTTGGCCGCTCGAGCGGGGGATTGGACGCTCGAGCGGGAAGTCGTGAGTGACGCTTGAGCGGGGAGTTGGGCGCTCGAGCGGGAACCTGTCTGCAAAAACTTCTGGGAGAGTGCATTCGAAGCTCGAGCGGGAGTTTGGCCGCTCGAGCGGGAGTCTGTGAGTGGCGCTCGAGCGGGGGTTTCCACGCTCGAGCGGGGCGACTGGTATAAAAATCCGAGATCCGACTTTCAGGATCATTTTTCATCTCCTTTTTTATTTTAAAACCCTAGAACGGTCTTCTCCCTCTCCCTACACACCTTCTCTCTTAGGTTTGATCTATTTAGAGTGTGTTTCTACCATAGATCCTTCATTAAAAAGATAGAGTGAGTCAAGGGCTTCCGTTTAATCTGAACAATCTTGGGTTTGGAGCACTTTGGTTTTCGTCATCTTCTCCATTCGAGTTCTTCGCTTCAAGGTAGGGATTTCCTACTCCATCCTATAAGTTTTGTCCTAAGTTTTGGTATTTTGATATGTTGGGAGTACTTTGGTAATTTTGGGAAAAACCCTAGTAGTTTTGATAAATTAATTTATATAATTAATTTAAGGAAATTGGGGAAATCGGTTAAATGTATGAAATTGAGGAATTCTTTGATTAAATGGTGTAGTTGGATAATTAAAATCACTCGCCTATTGAATTGTTGATATATTTATTTCCAGTCTAGAAATAACTGTTTTGGGCTATCGGTGGAGGATAGTCGTGTTTGTTGTAGACATTGCATGTGGATTAGGAATAACTGAAACTAATCACATTGGTTAAGTCATTAATTTTGACTATTGCATTAATACATAAAATACGTGTATTGATTGAGCATTGCATTTGCATATATATTGTTTTGTATGGGAGGAGATAGGGGATGTACTCCACGGTTTAGGGGAAGATAGGGGATGGACCTCTAAACCGGATTTTGTTTGGGAGGAGATAGGGGATGGACTCCATTAGCATCACTTTTATGTGTGCTTATTTATATAGAAGTGTTTTATTGATACAGCACTAAAATGTGTATTAATCTGGAAGTATGAAGTGTTTTGATTTGAGCTTGAGTCTCATTCGTTTGTTGATATTGGAAGGATGTGAATATGAAATATGTAATTCACTGTTGTAAGTTGGCCAGGTTCTGAGCCATGTTGATAAAATTGGAAAGTAAAACGTGTCTTAGACAATAGTGTCATGAGACTGTAAAATGATGTAATTGATTATCTTGGTTAACCATCTATTGAATGCTATAGCTTTATTCAATGCTTATATTTGGTTTAGTACTTTTCTACTGGACTGTGGCTCACCCTTTATGGGAACATCATTTTCAGGTTCAGGTGATAAGCTACCTCCACGGACTTAGCCTGGAAGGATTTGATGTTTGGGATTTTGAAGACTTGTCTTTAGTTATATGTTTTATTTAGTTATTTTTGAGATTTCATGTAAACATTCAAGCCTAGGGCTTAACTTGTAAAATAGTTAGTACGCATCCTTCTTGGATCCAAGTGTTAGCTTGGAAAGATGTAAGCCCTTAGGGCATTTATTTTGATATTGCAGGATGTTACATGTGATGTCTTTCAATAAGAATACTCTGATGAATAACTCAAATGATTCGTTTTCTTTTATAAATGCATGTTAATGTTATGGTTATTATGGGTTTATTTTGAGGGCGTTACATATATAGTATAGATAGACTAGCCTATCCCCCGTGCTATGCACAGGGATAATTATAGATATTTAGATTATTTTTTTTTAATATATAAATTATGTTTTTTAAGATTTTTTATAAAAATAATTTAACAATCTTATCACTAACCATAATATATGAGAGAAGTTAAAAAGGGTATTGTAGTAACTATACACAGATTGTATCTATAATTATTTGTATGAGGGGATTAAATGCTGATCAGAGAATTTTGACTAAATCAATAAATGTAGGCATGTGGAAAGACATGTGGATTGAAAAAAGTTAATAAATGCTGATCAGAGGATTTTGACCAAATTAATAAATGCTGAGTTTTTTTTTAATAAAAAATTTAAAAAAATTAAATTGGGATATTGAAGCTCCCACAAGCCTTAGGGTTAAAAATCTCATTTTGCTTAATATATAACTAGCCTATCACCCGTGCTATGCACGAGATAATTATAGGTATTTATATTTATTTTAGATTTTTTTTTAATATATAAATTGTGTTTTTTTAAGATTTTTTATGAAAATAATTTAACAATCTTATCACTAGCCATAGTGTATGGTAGAAGTTGAAAAGGGTAGTGCAGTAACTATACACGAATTGTATCTATAATTATTTGTATAATAGGATTTTAAATGCTGATCAAGAAATTTTGACCAAATCAATAAATGCAGGCATGTGGAAAAACATGTGGATTGAAAAAAGTTAATAAATGTTGATCATAGAATTTTAACCAAATCAATAAATGCTGAGTTTTTTTTAAATAAAAAATAAAAAATTTAAAAAATTCAGATTGGGATATTGAAGCTCCCACAGGCCTTAGGGTTAAAAACCCCATTTTGCTTAATATATAGTATAGATAGCCTATCACCCGTGCTATGCACGAGATAATTATAGATATTTATATTTGTTTAATTTTTTTTAATACATAAATTATGTTTTTTATGATTTTTTATAAAAATAATTTAACAATCTTATCATTAACCATAGTGTACAGGAGAAATTGAAAAGGCTACTAAAGTAACTATGCACGGGCTGTATCTATAATTATTTGTATGAGAGGATTTTAAATGCTTATTAAGGATTTTAACCAAATCAATAAATATAGGCATGTGGATTGGAAAAAGTTAATACATGATAATCAAGGGATTTTGACCAAATCAATAAATGCTTAGGTTTTTTTTTTAAATCAAAAATTTAGAAAATTAAGATTGAAATATTGGAGCTCCCACAAGGCTTGGGGTTTAGAAACCCCATTTTCCTTAATATATTTACAATTAACTATATATATGAATTGCGATTTTTAAATGTCTTTTTTTTTTCTTTTTTTTAAATGTCTTCTTTTTTTTCTTTTTTATATTATATTAAAGTTTAATATTTTGATAATAATCATATGTGTTGAACTTTTCAAGAAATTAAATGTCTTCTTTTTTAATTATATTGTATTAAAATTTAATATTTTGATAATAATTATATGTGTTGGACTTTTCAAGAAATTTTTTTTTGCCTGTTTTTAATACATTAATAGTTTGATAATAATTATATGTGTTGGGACTTTTCAAGGAATTCATGTGTTGGATTTCAAAGAAATTTTTTTATGCTTGTTTTTAATGCATTAAAGTGTTATTATGAAAGTAAGACTTGGGGGTTAGGAGAAGTTAATAAATGCTAAGGTTTTTTTTTTAAATCAAAAAATCATGAAATTTAGATTGGGAGATTGGAGCTCCCACAAGGCTTGGGGTTAAAAACCCCTTTTTACTTAATATATAGTATAGATATAGATATAGATATAGGTATAGATATAGATATAGATATAGATATAGATATAGATAGATAGATGTAGATATAGATATAGATATAGATATAGATATAGATAGATGTGTTTAAATTTTCAAGGAATTTTGTTTATGCTGGTCTTTAATGCATTAAAGTTTAATTATGATAGGTTTTGACCAAATCTCCCAAAAGGCATGGGATTGGAAGAAATTAAGAAATGCTGAGGTTTTTTTTTTTAAATCAAAAAATTAGAAAATTAGGATTAGGATATTAGAACTCCCACAAGACTTGTAGGTTAAAAATCCCATTTTCCATAGATAATTGTGTTTACAATTATCTATATATGTGAATTGCAATTTTTAAATGTCTTATTTTTTCCTTTTTTATATTATATTGAAGTTTAATATTTTGATAATAATCATATGTGTTAGACATTTCAAGAAATTAAATGTCTTTTTTTTATTATATTATATTAAAGTTTAATATTTTGATAATAATCATATGTGTTGAGATTTTTCAAGGAATTCATATATGTTGGATTTTAAAGAATTTTTTTATACTTATTCTTAATGCATTAAAGTGTTATTATGAGGGTAAGATTTGGGGGTTGGGAAAAGTTAATAAATGTTAAGGTTTTTTTTTTTTAAAATCAAAAAATCAGAAAATTTAGATAGGGAGATTGGAGCTCCCACAAAACTTGGGGTTAAAAACTCTCTTTTGCTTAATATATAGTATAGACTAGCCCATCACCTGTGCTATGCACGGATGGTGTTTACAATTATCTATATATATGAATTGTGATTTTTAATTTTTTTTTTAAATGTCTTCTTTTTTACCTTTTTTATATTATATTAAAATTTAATATTTTGATAATAATCATATGTGTTGGACTTTTCAAGGAATTAAATGTTTTTTTTATATTATTATATTAAATTTTAATATTTTGATAATAACTATATGTGTTGGACTTTTCAAGAAATTTTTTTTATACTTGTTCTTAATGCATTAAAGTGTTATTATGAGGGATAATAATCAAATGTGTTGGGACTTTTAAAGGAATTCATATGTGTTGGACTTAAATTTTTTTTTATATACTTGTTCTTAATGCATTAAAGTGTTATTATGAGGGTAAGACTTGGGAGTTGGAAGAAATTAATAAATGCTAAGATTTTTTTTTTAAATCAAAAAATCAACAAATTTAGATTGGGAGATTGGAGCTCCCACAATGTTTGGGGTTAAAAACTCCATTTTCCTTAATATATAGTATAGACTAGCCTATCACCTATGCTATGCACAGGATAATTATAAATATTTGTATTTGTTTTAATTTTTTTTTAATGTATAAATTATGATTTTTAAGATTTTTTATAAAAATAATTTAACAATCTTATCACTAACCATAATGTACAGGAGAAATTAAAAAGGCTACTGCAGTAATTATGCACGGGCTGTATCTATAATTATTTGTATGAGGGGATTTTAAATGTTAATCAGGGATTTTGACCAAATCAATAAATGCAGGCATGTGGATTGAAAAAAATTAACAAATGCTGATAATGGGATTTTGACCAAATCAATAAATGTTGTGGTTTTTTTATTTTTTTTAAATAAAAAATTTAGAAAATTAAGATTGAGAGATTGGGGCTCCCACAAGGCTTGGGGTTTAGAAGCTCTATTTTTCTTAATATATTTACAATTATCTATATATGTGAATTGTGATTTTTAAATGTCATTTTTTTTCTTTTTTTTTTAAATGTCTTCTTTTTTCCTTTTTTATATTATATTAAAGTTTAATATTTTGATAATAATCATATATGTTGGACTTTTCAAAGGATTAAATGTCTTCTTTTTTATTATATTATATTAAAGTTTAATATTTTGATAATAGTCATACATGTTGGACTTTTCAAGAATTTTTTTTTTATGCTTGTTCTTAATGCATTAAAGTGTTATTATGAGGGATAATAATCATATGTGTTCAAACTTTTCAAGGAATTCATATTTGTTGGATTTCAAAAACAAAAATTTATGCTTGTTCTTAATGCATTAAAGTGTTATTATGATGGTAAGATTTTGGGGTTGGGAGAAGTTAACAAATGCTAAGGATTTTTTTTTTTTTAAAATCAAAAAATTTAGATTGGGAGATTGGAGCTCCAACAAGCCTGGGGTTAAAAAACCTCATTTTGCTTAATATATAGCATAGACTAGCATATCACTCGTGCTATGCACGGATTGTGTTTACAATCTATACTATATATTAAGCAAAATGGGGTTTTTAACCCCCAAGGCCTGTGAGAGTTTCAATATCCTAATCTGAATTTTTTAGATTTTTTATTTTTTATTTTTAAAAAAATCTCCGCATTGATTGATTTAATCAAAATCTGCTGATCAGCATTTATTAAATTTTTTTAATCCACATGTCTGCATTTATTGATTTTGTCAAAATCAGCATTTAAAATCCCATCATACAAATAATTATAGACACAATCCATGTATAGTTATTGCAGTATCTTTTTCAATTTCTCCCATACATTATGGTTAGTGATAAGATTGCTAAATTATTTTTATGAAAAATCTTAAAAAACATAATTTATATATTAAAGAAATCTAAAACAAATATAAAATATCTATAATTATCCCGTGCATAGCACGGGTGATAGGCTAGTTATTTATATATGTGAATTGCGATTTTTAAATGTCTTTTCTTTTTTTTTTTTTAAATGTCTTCTTTTTTTTTCTTTTTTATATTATATTAAAGTTTAATATTTTGATAATAATCATATATGTTAGACTTTTTAAGGAATTAAATGTATTTTTTTTATTATATTATATTAAAGTTTAATATTTTGATAATAATCATATGTGTTAGACTTTTTAAGAAACTTTTTTATGCTTGTTCTTAATGCATTAAAGTGTTATTCTGAGGGGTAATAATTGTATGTGTTGGGACTTTTCAAGAAATGCAGATGTGTTGGATTTCAAAAATTTTTTTTATCCTTGTTCTTAATGTATTAAAATGTTATTATGAGGGTAAGACTTGGGGGTTAGGAGAAATTAATAAATGCTAAGGTTTTTTTTTTTTTTTTAATCAGAAAATTTAGATTGGGAGATTGGAACTCCTACAAGGCTTGGGGTTAAAAACTCCATTTTGCTTAATATTGGTTGAGAATTGTGTTTTTTTTTTCTTTTCTTTCTTTCTTTCTTTTTATCAGCAATATATATTCTTTGTAAATAAAAACTTGATTTATTTTGAATGGGAGGTTGAGAATTGTGTGTGTGTGTTTTTTTTTCTTTCTTTCTTTTTATCGGCAATATATTTGTATTAAATAATTTTGAAAGTTAATATTTATCTCAGTAGAATAGCCAATAGATGTTTTAATTTTTTTTTAATAAAAATCAAAAATTCAAAATATTAGATTTAAAGTTTTCAAACACTTAGGGCCTCTAATATAAAAAGTCAATTTGGTATAATATAGCACTAGAATATCATCCGTGCTATGCATGGATTGTGTTTACAATTATTTATATATGTGAATTGCGATTTTTAAATGTCTTTTTTTTTTAAATGTCTTTTTTTTAATATTATATTAAAGTTTAATATTTTGATAATAATCATATGTGTTAGACTTTTCAAGGAATTAAATGTTTTTTTTATTATATTATATTAAAGTTTAATATTTTGATAATAATCATATGTGTTAGACTTTTTAAGAAATTTTTTTTATGTTTGTTCTTAATGTATTAAAGTGTTATTATGAGAGATAATAATCATATGTGTTGGGACTTTTCAAGGAATTCATATGTGTTGGATTTCAAAGAATTTTTTTTATGCTTGTTCTTAATGCATTAAAGTGTTATTATGAGGGTAAGACTTGGGGGTTGAGAGAAGTTAATAAATGCTAAGGTTTTTTTTTTTTTTAAATCAAAAAATCAAGAAATTTATATTGGGAGATTGGAGCTCCCACAAGGCTTGGGGTTAAAAACTCCCTTTTGCTTAATATGTAGTAAGTATAGATATTAAAGTTTAATATTTTGATAATAATTATATGTGTTTGACTTATCAAGAAAATTTTTTATGCTTGTTTTTAATGCATTAAAGTATTATTATGAGGGATAATAATCATATCTGTTGGGACTTTTCAAGGAATTCATATGTGTTGGATTTCAAATAATTTTTTTTTATGCTTGTTCTTAATGCATTAAAATGTTATTATGAGGGTAAGACTTGGAGGTTGGGAGAAGTTAATAAATGCTAAGATTTTTTTTTTTATGAATAAAAAAATCAGAAAATTTAGATTGGGAGATTGAAGCTCCCACAAGACTTGGGGTTAAAAACCCCATTTTACTTAATATATAGTATAGATATAGATAGATTAGATATATCTTTCTATTTGTATTTTTATTTTTGTGTGGTTTCTATTCGGGTAATTTTTTTTTCAATTTATCTAAGATGGAGTTGTGGGTATCTTTTTTTTTTTAAATTTAATTTTTCTGTGGTTTCTATTTGTTTTTAATTATTATTATTTAGGTAAGTTATGATGTGAGTTAGATATGTGATAGACATGTGAGTTTATTGATTTAAGATTTTTTTTTTAGTATTTTAGTTTTTTTTGTTATGTTATATTATAATATATAAAATATAGGTAGATATCTACAACTTTAATAAAAAATATTATCTGATTTTTTGGGGAAGAGAAAAGGAATGCAAGTTTTAATATTTTTTTTTGAAAATTTGTGAGAGAGATTAGGAGGGAGACATTATGAAATATTTTTGTTATTATATAAATAAATCAGTCAATAGTTTTTTTTAATCTATTTTGTAAATTAAAAATCAATAATTTTGAAAAATTGATTAATTTGTCCTATTAAGTGATTTAAAATTTTGATAGATATACATAAAAAAAAATACATAATTATATTATTAAATCATAATTCAAATTTAGATGTTATATCTTTTTGAGATCTATAGCTAAACTCTTATATTTTTTTTTATTTTTGTGTGTAATCAGAGTGTATGGGAGAAATTGAAAAGTGTGCTGTAATAATTATAAGAGAAGTCAAAAGGGATTGTGGGTTGGGAGAAGTTAATAAATGCTGAGGTTGGGTTGGGAGAAGTCAATAAATGCTGAGATTTTTTTTTTAAAATCAAAAAATTAAAAAAATTAGGATTAGGAGATTGGAGCTCCCACAGGCCTTGAGGTTAAAAACCCCTTTTGATTGTGTTTACAATTATCTATATATGTGAATTGTGATTTTTAAATGTTTTTTTTTTAAATGTCTTCTTCTTTTCCCTTTTTATATTATATTAAAGTTTAATATTTTGATAATAATCATATGTGTTGGACTTTTGAATAATTTTTTTTTATGTTTGTTCTTAATTTATTGAAGTGTTATTATGAAGGATAATAATCATATGTGTTGGGATTTTTCAAGGAATTCATATGTGTTGGATTTCAAAGATTTTTTTTTATGCTTGTTCTTAATGCATTAAAGTGTTATTATGAGGGCAAGACTTAGGAGTTGGACGAAGTTAATAAATGTTAAGATTTTTTTTTAAAATCAAAAAATCAGAAAATTTAGATTGGGGGATTGGAACTCCCACAAGACTTGGGGTTAAAAACTCCATTTTGCTTAATATATAGTATAGATAGATATAGATTCTTTCAAATCTTTATAACTTCTCTATTACACATACTTTTTTTAATTTTTTACATACCTATTGTAAACAATGAGTCTCCTTTTTGCTTTCTCTTTCTTGACTTATCACTTCTATACTTTCAACTTCAGTGACCACGTATGCAAACAGTAAGTCTTTTTTTTATTTTTTCCTTCTTAACTTTTTCTTTTGTTTACCGTTTTAATATTTGTAGTTAGATAGCGCATAAAAATATTTGTGATTTGTCTAGCAAATAAAAAATTATAATTTGATTTTTTAATATGATTGAAGTTAGATAAATATAATGTGAAAAGTTAAAAAGAGTGTGTGTATTAGAGAAGTTAAAAAGACTTGGAAGAATTTAATAAGTGCTAAGTTTTTTTTTTCAAAAAAATTAAGAAATTAAGGTTCAGATATTGAAACTCCTACAAAACTTGTGGGTTTGAGATAAATATAAATAAATAGATAGATATAGATATAGATATTTATATTTGTTTTTAATTTTTTTAATATACAAATTATTTGTTTTAGAAAAGGTATTGCAGTAATTATGAGAGAAGTCAAAAAGTCTTGTGGGTTGAGAGAAGTTAATAAATGTTGAGGTTAAATTTTTTTTAAAAAAAATAAAAAATTAGAAAATTAGGATTGGTATATTGAAGCTCCCACAGGCCTTGTGGGTTAAAAATCCCCTTTTGCTTAATTACTAGCATATCACCCGTGTTATGCACAGGATTAAATTCAAAAAAAAAAAACCATTCATAGTTATGTTAAACATATTTTTAAATTGTTAGCATAAAATATATGTAATTTTAAAAGAAAATATTGACATTGCATAATTAAAGTAATAAAAATAAGAATTTATTACATTTGTTCGAAATTCACTGAATAAGTAAAACAAAAAATAACTAAAATCTAAATTGTTGTGGGCCTTCCATCAGCATTCCTGCATTGTCAACATGATAGTTAGTATCATAATTAATGAACAATACATATATTATGTATTTATAAAATGTTATAAAGTAATTGACGTGGCATTGTTGGTACAGGTATGATAAATGCATAGGCACAGTCTTGGCATGACGCAATATAATTTTTAATCATTCTAACGCCATTATCCTATAAAATTTTGGAATTATAAGTTTGTGTTTAAAAAAGTAAGATTAAGTTATTTATAATAAATTTTATAACTTCCTACCTTTGATCTCATATTCTTCAAATATGATGGTTGACATCACAAAATAAACTCTGCTCGTTTATCTTGAACAGTGAGATTTATTGAACCAGTACTGTCTTTGACCACAAGGTTAACATTGTATCTTATCAACCAAAAAAAAAAAAGGACGCTTGTTAAAAGGAAATATTGTACCTAATAAAAAATTAAAACACTTATTAAGTTTGAGTTATTATTGTACATAGTAATTATTTACCTAAAGAAAATTACCTTGTTAAAAAAATTAGTTAATCACATTTTTTTAACTATTAAACTAACAACAATCACATTAAAAAAAGAATCATTCAATTAATTACAATCACATTTTTATTTTTGTAAGAGTTTATATTTATCTAACTTTAATCATATTAAAAAATTAAAAATAAAATTAAAATAGTAAATAAAAAGATTAAATAACATTAAAAATTAGTTAATCACATTTTTTTAACTATTAAACTAACTACAATCACATTAAAAAAAGAATCATTCAACTAATTACAATCACATTTTTATTTTTGTAAGAGTTTATATTTATCTAACTTTAATCATATTAAAAAATTAAAAATAAAATTAAAATAGTAAATAAAAAGATTAAATAACATTAAAAATTAGTTAATCACATTTTTTTTAACTATTAAACTAACTACAATCACATTAAAAAAAGAATCATTCAACTAATTACAATCACATTTTTATTTTTGTGAGAGTTTATATTTATCTAACTTTAATCATATTAAAAAATTAAAAATAAAATTAAAATAGTAAATAAAAAGATTAAATAACATTAAAAATTAGTTAATCACATTTTTTTAACTATTAAACTAACTACAATCACATTAAAAAAAAGAATCATTCAACTAATTATAATCATATTTTTAAAATAAAATTAAAACAGTAAATAAAAAGATTAAATAACATTGAAAATTAGTTAATCACATTTTTTTAACTATTAAACTAACTACAATCACATTAAAAAAAAGAACCATTCAACTAATTACAATCACATTTTTATTTTTGTGAGAGTTTATATTTATCTAACTGTAATCATATTAAAAAATTGAAAAATTAAAAATAAAATTAAAATAGTAAATAAAAAGATTAAATAACATTAAAAATTAGTTAATCACATTTTTTTAACTATTAAACTAACTAAAATCACATTAAAAAAAAGAATCATTCAACTAATTATAATCATATTTTTAAAATAAAATTAAAACAGTAAATAAAAAGATTAAATAACATTAAAAATTAGTTAATCACATTTTTTAACTATTAAGCTAACTATAATCACAGTAAAAAAAAGAATCATTCAACTAATTACAATCACATTTTTATTTTTGTGAGAGTTTATATTTATCTAACTGTAATCATACTAAAAAATTGAAAAATTAAAAATAAAATTAAAATAGTAAATAAAAAGATTAAATAACATTAAAAATTAGTTAATCACATTTTTTTAACTATTAAACTAACTAAAATCACATTAAAAAAAAGAATCATTCAACTAATTATAATCATATTTTTAAAATAAAATTAAAACAGTAAATAAAAAGATTAAATAACATTAAAAATTAGTTAATCACATTTTTTTTAACTATTAAACTAACTACAATCACATTAAAAAAAAGAATCATTCAACTAATTACAATCACATTTTTATTTTTGTGAGAGTTTATATTTATCTAACTTTAATCGTATTAAAAAATTGAAAAATTAAAAATAAAATTAAAATAGTAAATAAAAAGATTAAATAACATTAAAAATTAGTTAATCACATTTTTTTAACTATTAAACTAACTACAATCACATTAAAAAAAAGAATCATTCAACTAATTATAATCATATTTTTAAAAATAAAATTAAAACAGTAAATAAAAAGATTAAATAACATTAAAAATTAGTTAATCACGTTTTTTTAACTATTAAACTAACTACAATCACATTAAAAAAAAGAATCATTCAACTAATTATAATCACATTTTTCTTTTTGTGAGAGTTTATATTTATCTAACTTTAATGATATTAAAACATTATTTATCTAACTTTAATTATATTAAAAAATTAAATAAAAAGATTAAATAACATTAAAAATTGGTTAATCACATGTCACGATCCCAAACCGCCCCTAGTAGTTTGGTGCCGTGATGGCCAGTAATCCGTAATTACCGAAGGCCAACTTACAAAATTCACACACAATCAGAGTATTTATATAGGGGGCTCACAAATGCGGAAGCAATAATTCAAGATACAAGTGGTCCATAAGAGCAGTGCATAAGTCAAATGAAATGGCATACATCTTTACATAGCTTTACAACTTGAATACATGAAGAAATGAAGTACAAAATACATATCACATCTTAACGAAAGGGCTTCTCAGCCGACATGTTCAAATACAAAAGCTTCAAGATTGCCGACGTCTTCACTGCCGACATAACATGCATACAAAACACACATCTCGGCGTAGCCGACTTCTAACTTGTTACCTACATATATACATAGGGAGGGTGACCTTGGATACTCAGTGAATGATATAAGTAATAAAGGGGTAAATGAATGATTTCCAAGGTCCTTGTCAAAACAATACATATATCATAGCTTGTTCAAAACATGGGATGAATCAAGTTCATCAATCAAATCTTGGTCTTTCAAATCTTGCTTGGGATGTTAATAACATCTACATAATACATGGGGTGATGACATTTCGGACAAGACAAGGGAATAATCGACCCGGAATCGATTAGACAAATCCACCCGTTCATAGACCGTCGGTGGGGCCATCCGTTCATAGACCGTCGATGACAGAGATCTCTCAAACATGGTGCTACATGGGCTTAGAGTCCCCTAGCATGGGAGGACTTTCCAAGAATGTCATCAAAACAAAGCTTATACTTGATACACAAAATAGGGATAATCATTCATGCTTGATCAAATACTTTTCTAAAATGAAGCAAGGCTTTGTCAAAACTTTATAACATAACTTTATTAAAAATACCACTCACCTAGTTCTTGGGACGTCGGGATCAAGGCAAAGGTCCAAGTCCTACAAACACATGTCAAATTCTATTGAATGCACTCTTAAAAACAAGCTTCACATGAATGCAAATGATCTAGGGGAAACATGCTGGAATCATCTAGGGAAAACATGCTGAAAATACCTAGGGAAAACATGCTGAAAACACCTAGGGAAAACATGCTGGAAACACCTAGGGAAAAAATGCTGAAAATACCTAGGGAAAACATGCTGAAAACACCTAGGGAAAACATGCTGAAAATATCTAGGGAAAACATGCTGAAAATACCTAGGGAAAACATGCTGAAAACACCTAGGGAAAGCATGCTGGGTACCAACCAGGTCCTGGAATGGATGCACAGAGATGATCTAGGCTAAAACGACCTAGCTGGGTGAACTCAAGAGGTCTTGGCCGAGGTCCCACACCTCTTGGCCGAGGTGTGGTTACCTAGGCTTCAGTATGCAGCTGTCTGCCGAGGTGTTACAAGGTGCCGGCATGGGTGTACCATGGTCGGCCTAGGTGTGCAGTGGTTAGCCTAGGTGTGCATGCAAGATGAACTAACGTGCAAGTGATCATGCAAGGTAGGCCAAGGTGAGATACGATGCTTGACCTAGGTGTGTGATCTAGGCAAGAGTGGTGTCAGTGATCACACCTAGGAAAATGAAGCCTGGAAATCTGGGTTTCCTCCTTGAAGAACATGAAGAACATGAGCATGAAGAACATGAAGAACATGAATGCTAAAATCATAACTTGTTATTACAAGATCTGGGATTTCATGACATGAGTTCGAAAACATGGACCTGGGTACCCATACTTTGAAAATCATGCAAGAACAAACACAAAAACATGGATCTAGGCATGAGCCTTCGGATCAAAACATGACTTTTCTTGAAGAACACATGAATGCCATTTTCTCTTTCTAAAACCGAACTTCAAAGCAATGCATGGCTTACAAATCACTTTCAATCATGCAATGCAATAACATAAACATAAAGAACATCATGAGCAGATCAAGGATCTAACCTTAGAACGCGGATCTAACGGTTGGATCTCTAGGAATCAAGCTTGGAAATCTACTCTCTCTCAAGAACTCTTCTCCCTCTTCTAGAGCTTCTCTCTCTATTCTTCAAAACAATATACAACAAATGAGGGGTTTCTCTCTCTGCCGGCTGACTTAACTCTCAGCTCGGACACGTGGTAACGGTTGGTTGGTTCTCTTCAAAAAGGTGATAGATTGACAAGACAAGGCCCTGACAAGGCGTATCTAGCAAGCTACTCGGAATGGCACTCCGGCAAGGGGTGACATCGGCTAACCACAAGACTTCGGCAACTAGGGTGACAATGACCTCGGCTAGGAAGGACAACACTTGACTAAGCTGTGCCACACCTCGGCCTAGATGTGCCACACCTCGGTCTAGGTCATTCCAGTCCCAGAACAAGATCACTAGGTGCAAGGATTAAGGATCTCGGATGCCTAGGTGATAACATCTCGGCCAATATGCCTAGGTGATGGTGGAGGTCACAAAAGCGGTTCCAAGATGGTCCAAGGTGTAAGAGGTTCAAAGGTGTGACCTAGGCTTAAGATGACCTCGGCTTAACATGACCTAGGCTTGGCATGACCTAGGCTTAACATGACCTAGGCTTAACATGACCTAGGCTTGGCATGACCTAGGCTTGGCATGACCTAGGCTTAACATGACCTAGGCTTGGCATGACCTAGGCTTGGCATGACCTAGGCTTAACATGACCTAGGCTTGGCATGACCTAGGCTTGGCATGACCTAGGCTTAGCATGACCTAGGCTTAACATGACCTAGGCTTGGCATGACCTAGGCTTAACATGACCTAGGCTTAACATAGCAAGGAAGGAACAAAGCATGCATACAACACTTAGGGAAAACATGATAGCATCACGACAAGACAAGAACCTTTACCTAGGCAAAACAAGTCCAAGTCTACAAATGCAAGCTTAACAAGACAAAATCATGCAAATGTACATGAACATGACTAAGACATGAATGTGGGTTATTATATCACATTTTTTTAACTACTAAACTAACTACAATCACATTAAAAAAAAGAATCATTCAACTAATTATAATAACATTTTTCTTTTTGTGAGAGTTTATATTTATCCAACTTTAATCATATTAAAAAATTAAAAATAAAATTAAAATAATAAATAAAAAGATTCAAAAATAAAATCAAAAAAACCATTGAACAATATTAAAACAGTAAACAAAAGAAAAAGTTAAGAAGGAGAAATTATAATCACATTTTTCTTTTTGTGAGGGTTTATAAAAAGATTAAATAACATTAAAAGGTAAGGAGAAAACAAAAATAACACTTACTGTTTGCATACGTAGTCACTGAAGTTGGAAGTGTAGAAGTGAGAACTAAAGAAGGAGAAAGCAAAAAGGAAAATCACTGTTAATATTAAAACAGTAAACAAAAGAAAAAGTTAAGAAGGGAAAAACAAAAATAACACTTACTATTTGCATATGTATATTTATCTAACTTTAATGATATTAAAACATTATTTATCTAACTTTAATTATATTAAAAAATTAAATAAAAAGATTAAATAACATTGAACAATAATAAATAAAAAGATTCAAAAACAAAATCAAAAAAACCAAAGATTAAAAATAAAATTAAAATAATAATAAAAAGATTCAAAAATAAAATCAAAAAAACCATTGAACAATATTAAAATAGTAAACAAAAGAAAAAGTTAAGAAGGAGAAATTATAATCACATTTTTCTTTTTATGAGGGTTTATAAAAAGATTAAATAACATTAAAAGGTAAGGAGAAAACAAAAATAACACTTACTGTTTGCATACGTAGTCACTGAAATTTGAAGTGTAGAAGTGAGAACT
This sequence comes from Camellia sinensis, assembly GCF_055761805.1. Classification (NCBI taxonomy): domain Eukaryota; kingdom Viridiplantae; phylum Streptophyta; class Magnoliopsida; order Ericales; family Theaceae; genus Camellia; species Camellia sinensis. Next base: position 37,060,360 of record NC_138961.1, on the reverse strand, counting down.
AAAGAAGGAGAAAGTAAAAAGGAAAATCACTGTTAATATTAAAACAGTAAACACAAGAAAAAGTTAAGAAGGGAAAAACAAAAATAACACTTACTGTTTGCATACGTATATTTATCTAACTTTAATGATATTAAAACATTATTTATCTAACTTTAATTATATTAAAAAATTAAATAAAAAGATTAAATAACATTAAAAATTAGTTAATCACATTTTTTTAACTACTAAACTAACTACAATCACATTAAAAAAAAGAATCATTCAACTAATTATAATAACATTTTTCTTTTTGTGAGAGTTTATATTTATCCAACTTTAATCATATTAAAAAATTAAAAATAAAATTAAAATAATAAATAAAAAGATTCAAAAATAAAATCAAAAAAACCATTGAACAATATTAAAACAGTAAACAAAAGAAAAAGTTAAGAAGGAGAAATTATAATCACATTTTTCTTTTTGTGAGGGTTTATAAAAAGATTAAATAACATTAAAAGGTAAGGAGAAAACAAAAATAACACTTACTGTTTGCATACGTAGTCACTGAAGTTGGAAGTGTAAAAGTGAGAACTAAAGAAGGAGAAAGCAAAAAGGAAAATCATTGTTAATATTAAAACAGTAAACAAAAGAAAAAGTTAAGAAGGAAAAAACAAAAATAACACTTACTGTTTGCATACGTAGTCACTGAAGTTGAAAGTATGAAAGTGAGAACTCAAGAAGGAGAAAGCAAAAAAGAAAATCACTGTTTACAAAATATATGTGAAAAGTTAAGAAAAATATGTGTATTGGAGAAGTTATAAAGGTTTGAAAGAATTTAATAAGTGTTTTTTTTTTTTTCAAAAAACAAAACAAAAAAATTAAGAGGGAAAAAAATTAACCCATAAATTTTTGTGAAGTTCCAATATAATATTGGGGTTGCTTGATGATTGGTTCAAAAATTATAATTACACAATTGATAAATGGAGGAGACCAAAACACTTATTAAATTCTTTCAATATAATTTTTTTCTCTCTTAATTTTTTTGTTTTGTTTTTTGAAAAAAAAAATACTTATTAAATTCTTTCAATATAATTTTTTTAAAAAAACACTTATTAAATTCTTTCAATATAATTTTTTTCTCTCTTAATTTTTTTTTTTCTGAATGTAATCATGATGGCAATGGCTCTTAATTTTTTTCTCTCTTAATTTTTTTGTTTTTTTTTTGAAAAAAAAAAACACTTATTAAATTCTTTCAATATAATATTGGGATTACTTAGAGGGTGGGGAAATAAAACAATAAATGAAATGAGAGAGAGAGGGGCCACGCCACCACTTTTGCTTCAATAAATGAAATGTGAGAGAGGGAGAGACCCCAAGAGACCAAAACACTTATTAAATTCTTTCAATATAATTTTTTTCTCTTTTAATTTTTTTGTTTTTTTTTCTGAATGTAATCATGGTGTCAATGGCTCTTAATTTTTTTCTCTCTTAATTTTTTTGTTTTGTTTTTTGAAAAAAAAAACACTTATTAAATTCTTTCAATATAATTTTTTTTTCTCTTAATTTTTTTGTTTTTTTTTTATGAAAAAAAACAACACTTATTAAATTCTTTCAATATAATATTGGGATTGCTTAGAGGGTGGGGAAATAAAACAATAAATGAAATGAGAGAGAGAGAGAGGCCACGCCACCAGTTTTGCTTCAATAAATGAAATGTGAGAGAGAGAGACCCCAAGAGACCAAAACACTTATTAAATTCTTTCAATATAATTTTTTTCTCTCTTAATTTTTTTATTTTTTTTCTGAATGTAATCATGGTGTCAATGGCTCTTAATTTTTTTCTCTCTTAATTTTTTTGTTTTGTTTTTTGAAAAAAAAAATACTTATTAAATTCTTTCAATATAATTTTTTTAAAAAAACACTTTTTAAATTCTTTCAATATAATTTTTAAACACTTATTAAATTCTTTCAATATAATTTTTTTCTCTCTTAATTTTTTTTTTCCTGAATGTAGTCATGGTGTCAATGGCTCTTAATTTCTTTCTCTCTTAATTTTTTTGTTTTGTTTTTTGAAAAAAAAAACACTTATTAAATTCTTTCAATATAATTTTTTTAAAAAAATACTTATTAAATTCTTTCAATATAATTTTTAAACACTTACTAAATTCTTTCAATATAATTTTTTATTTTTTTAAAAAAACACTTATTAAATTCTTTCAATATAATTTTTAAACACTTATTAAATTCTTTCAATATAATTTTTTTCTCTCTTAATTGTTTTGTTTTTTTTTTTTTCTGAATGTAATCATGGTGTCAATGGCTCTTAATTTTTTTCTCTCTTAATTTTTTTTTTTGAAAAAAAAACACTTACTAAATTCTTTCAATATAATTTTTTTAAAAAAAACACTTATTAAATTCTTTCAATATAATTTTTTTCTCTCTTAATTTTTTTTTTTTTTGAAAAAAAAATAACACTTATTAAATTCTTTCAATATATTATTGGGATTGCTTGGTGATTGGTTTATTATTTTATAATTACACTATTGATAAATGAAGGAGATAGAGGGTGGGGAAATAAAACAATAAATGAAATGAGAGAGAGAGAGAGAGGCTATTTTGCTTCCCCAAGAGACCCATGTAATCATGGTGTCAATGTAATTATTATAATCTTTGAACCAATCACCAAGTCAATTTTTTTTTTAAAAAAAATAAAAAATCAGGAAATTAGCATTGGCATATTGGAGCTTCCACAGGCCTTGGGGGTTAAAACACCCTTTTGCTTAATATATAGTATAGATGAGAGAAGTCAAAAGGGATTGTGGGTTGGGAGAAGTTAATAAATATTGAGGTTGGGTTGGGAGAAACTATAAATGCTGAGATTTTTTTTTTTTTTTTTGTTAAATCAAAAAATTAAAAAATTAGGATTAGGATATTGAAGCTCTCACAAGGCCTCTGAGTTAAAAATCTCATTTTGCTTAATATATAGTAAGTATAAGTATATATATATATATGGATAACTTTAATAAAAAAATATTATGTGATTTTTTGGGGAAGAGAAAATGAATGAAGTTTTAATTTATTTTTTTGAAATTGGGGAGAGAGATTAGGAGGGAGAGATTCTTTACAATGGTTCAAAATAATTGTTTTTCTTTACAATTATTTATGAAAAAAATATGATTGTAATTAGATAGCATAAAAATATTTGTGATTTGATTTGATTTTTTTGTGATTTGATTTTTAAAGTACCAATTATTGATAAGGATTATATTGTATTTTGAAAAAAAAATTGTAATTGATTTTTTTAACTCACTGTGTTTTTTGAAAAAAAAAATTATTGTGTTTTTTTAACTATCAATTCACTTAATTTGTTATTTGATTTTTAACTCACTGTATTTTTTGAAAAACAAAATGGATTGTACTCATTAGGGTCACATAATGTACCAATTATTGATGATGATTAGATTGTATTTTGACCCAAAAAAATTATAATTGATCTTTTTAACTCACTATATGTTTTGAAAAATAAATTATTGTGTTTTTTAATTATCAATTGACTTAATTTGTGATTGATTTTTTTAATTATTGATGATGATTAGATAGCATTAAAAAATTTATGATTTGTATGATTGAAATTATCTCATTTTGTGTATAATTTTATTTTTTAATATGATTGAAGTTAGATAAACATAAACACTCACAAAAAGAAAAATGTGATTGTAGTTTGTTCAATGGTTCTAAATAATCTTCTTTATTTACTATTTTAATGGTTATTTTTTTCAATTATTTTTTTTATTATGAGAAAAATGTCATTGTAGTTAGATAGCATTAGGAAAATTGTGATTTGTATGATTGAAGTTATCTCATTTTGTTTATAATTTGATTTTTTAATATGATTGAAGTTAACTCACAAAAACAAAAATGTGATTGTATTTTGTTCAATGGCTCTAAATAATCTATCTATACTATATATTAAACAAAATGAGGTTTTTAACCCCCAAGGCTTGTGGGAGTTTCAATATCGCAATCTAAATTTTCTAAATTTTTTATTTTTTATTTAAAAAAAAAAACTAAACATTTATTAATTTGGTTAAAATTTTCTGATCAGCATTTATTAACTTTTTTCAATCCACATGTCTTTCCACATGACTGCATTTATTGATTTGGTCAAAATCTCCTCATACAAATAATTATAGATACAATCCGTGTATAGTTACTGCAGTACCCTTTTTAACTTCTCTCATACACTATGGTTAGTGATAAAATTGTTAAATTATTTTTATAAAAAATCTTAAAAAACATAATTTATATATTAAAAAAATCTAAAACAAATATAAATATTTATAATTATCCCGTGCATAGCACACGTGATAAGCTATCTATACTATATATTAAGCAAAAAGGAGTTTTTAACCCTCAATGCCTGTGGGAGCTTCAATATCCCAATCTGAATTTTCTAAATTTTTTATTAAAAAAAAACCTCAGCATTTATTGATTTGGTTAAAATCCTCTAATCAGCATTTATTAACTTTTTTCAATGCACATGTCTTTTCCACATGCCTGCATTTATTGATTTGGTCAAAATCCCTTGATCAGCATTTAAAATTTTCTCATATAAATAATTATAGATACAATCTGTATATAGTTACTGCAGTACTATTTTAACTTCTCTCATATACTATGATTAATGATAAGATTGTTTAATTATTTTTATAAAAAATATTAAAAACATAATTTATATATTTAAAAAAATTTAAAATAAACATAAATATCTATAATTATTTTGTGCATAAAACAGGTCATAAGCTAGTTAATATTAACTAGTTTTCATTAATGAATTAAAACTAACAAAATGGTACAAAACAATAATGAAAATATAACACAATTAGACAAAAAAGTCTTCTCTCATCCTTGTCCCCACACGATTAAATCCAGACCGTCCAAACCCGTAACCTACACAACCGTTCTCAAACCCATCAACAACAAACAAATCCGGTAACCATTCACCAACCCGTAACGTACTGCATAAACTCCGAATCCGACTCCAAACCTGCCATAGTTTCGCTCGCCAAAACCACCTCAAGATCCACGCTCCCACCACCTTCCCGACCCGGAAACGCCGATATCTTCCCATCAAACTTATTAGCCCGCCCGCTCCGAATGGCCATGGGTCTGCCCCACCCGAAATCATTCTCATACATAGGAAACCGGGGCGAACTACCCATCGTAATCATCGCCCCATCAAAATTCCCCAACGGAAAGCAACGCGGGTCGCGCTCCCAATCCTCTACGAACCTCCTCACCATTACATCATCGTGCGCCACCACACTCTTATTCAGCTGCTCGCCGCACCACCGTAAATCCTTGGACGTCACGTCCCCGGCGGCGGCGTAAGTCGGCGCGCTCTGAATCGCGTTCCCGAAATAGTACGGCTCGAGCTTCGGCTGGAGCCGGTGACGAAAATTCACCGCCATCCGAAACGTCGTCGTTTTTCCCGCCAGCAAGTTCCTGGCTCGAGTCACCGCTCGCCAGAGCAGCGCGCATAGCGATTGGAACGAAGAAATCTCATTTGGGTCTCTGTTTCTGATCAAATTCCCGAGAATTTGATTGTTTTTGCCATGATCGAACATCAGGGTATCATTGCTTTGCTTACCTATTAATTCAATGGAGTTAGTTTCTTCGTTTTCGATCCATTTTTCTTTGTTATTTACTCTAGCTTTGAGCTTCAATAGCGATTCTCTGCTGAACCTAAAGACTCTCTCTCGCAACTCCAAATCAACCGAGAAAGTGACTTTCGGAGACCCATTTGGGAATCGAAGCACCGCTTCAGAAATCAACACCGACTCTCTTCGAAATTCCGGAACCTTCGAAACCCTCTTCACTCCCCTGCAAATCTCCGCAAAAGTATTGAAGAAATTCCAAAACGAAGTCCCGTCAGTGACGGCGTGATTAACGGCGCAGCCGATGAAGATCCCGTCGGCTAGCTCCGTCACCTGCACCGCCAAAATCGGCTTGAAATGGCCTTCGTAGCTGACCGTCCGATCAAATGGAAAGAAATCTTTGACCATCTCGGGTACATGAATAGGAGAGAGAATATCTATGATGTGAATGTGGTTTCCATTGGCGTGAATGAAGTCGGCGCCGGAGTCGATGCAGGAGATGTAGACGGAGCCGTCGGGGGCTGTGGAGAGGCGGCCGGCGAGAGGAGGGAAGTGGGTGAGAGTTAGAGATAGAGAGTGTTTGAGGAGAGAGAGTAAGGAGTGAATGGGGAGAGAAGGGTTAGTGAAGAGACAACCCTTTTGGATGTAGTGGCAAGAGAGCATTGGGAGGTCAGAGACAGAGAGTTTGAGGTCTCCGAGAGTGGATTTGTGGTGTGGAAAGACAGTGGAGTTGGAGACCAGAGTTAGAGATTGCGAAGACGACATGTTTGAACAAATGCAATTCTCTCTCTCTCTCTCACTGTCGTTTATGGTTATGTGAGGAGAGTTGGAGGGTGAGCGAGTAGAATATATAGGGCTTTGGGTTCATGCATTTGCTGATGATTGATGACTCTTTAACCTATAATATTGCACTTATGATGTTGTGTAATATTTTATGGGTACTGTTAGATGTACTTAATTTTTTATTAAATAAATAATTAAATATTTTATATGAGCGTGGATATGTAATTTTGTAGATTTATATTTATGTGAGATATTTGATTATTTATTTGAAGAAAAAAAAAAATTATAGCATTTTCTATGTTTTGTATACTATGTTGTTGTTAATTAATTTTTATAACTGTATAAATTAATAATTCAGTGCAAGCATATATTAATATTAACTTGGATAAGGTTATCTGTCAAAAAAATATATATAGTACTTATGTTATTTATAAGTTTAATTATTACAAATAGCATAATTTAATATTATATGAGTTATAATTATATTAAAAAAAATATGAATTATAACTAAACATCATATAATTAAATAACTCTTCAATTATAATTACAATAACATCATAATCAATCTCATTCTGTGTTATAACTAATAACACAATATATTATAATTAAATATATAAAAATTATAACTAAATGTAACATATGAAACACACTTTTTTGAGGTGTACACATAGAAGTTTCCTATTAACTCGGCTTGTTATCAGTCTGTTTTTGTGGGTGGATTAGACAGTTTAGTTGGATATCAAGGTTGTTTTATGGACACGATTTCTTTGCATTAGATTTGATTAAGAGATTGGAAAAGAAATTTAAAAAAGAAAATGAAAAAAACATGTGAAATATAAATATATTTTATTCACATTACTCCTATTATTATTTTTTTTTTCAAATTCATTATCAAATCCCCCAACAAGCTTCGACATCAAAATTCAATTTTTAGTTAATCTAATACCATAGATATAGAAAGGGAAAAAAAAATTAGAGATTTATAATTTTAAATCTATAAAGTCACTTATAATAATATGACAATAAAATTGAATCTTATATAATTAAATATGTAAAAAATTTTAAAAAAAATTAACACATATCATATTTGTGACTCAAATTATAAAAACTTCTTGGAGATGACAAACATTTAAAAAAGAAATTATGACTCTCTTCCAAAGATTTGGGGTGGCTGCTGTGTGAGGGTGTACAGCAGTTACTGTTATGTAGCTAAATGGGTCCATTTCAATAATTTGAATAGTTCATATTTTAGAATACATCAAGTAAAACATACCTGTAAAAAAATCAAGTTAATCGGATATTATTTACCCATTCATCTACTCACATCTGTATTTACAAAAATAAATAACAACTGTGATTTAAAGTATTAAATACAAAAATAAATAACAATTGTGATTTAAAGTATTAGAATGAATACAAATATGAGTGGATGAACGGGTAAATAATATCCGATTAACTTGATTTTTTTCCAAGAGATTGGAAAAGAAATTTAAAAAAGAAAATGAAAAAAATATGTGAAATATAAATATATTTTATTCACGTTACTTTTATTATTTATTTATTTATTTTAAATTCATTATCAAATCCCCCAACAGGCTTCGACATCAAAATTCAATTTTAGTTAATCTAATACCATAGACATAGAAAGGAAAAAAAAAATTAGAGATTTATAATTTTAAATCTATAAAGTCACTTATAATAATATGACAATAAAATTGAATCTTATATAATTAAATATGTAAAAAATTTAAAAAAAAATTAACACATATCATATTTGTGACTCAAATTATAAAAACTTCTTAGAGATGACAAACATTTAAAAAAGAAATTATGACTCTGTTCCAAAGATTTGGGGGTGGCTGCTGTGTGAGGGTATACAGCAGTTACTGTTATGTAGCTAAATGGGTCCATTTCAATAATTTGAATAGTTTATATTTTAGAATACATCAAGTAGAATATACCTACAAAAAAATAAGTTAATCGAATATCATTTACCCATTCATCTACTCACATCTGTATTTACAAAAATAAATAACAATTGTGATTTAAAGTATTAGAATGAATACAAATATGAGTGGATGAACGGGTAAATAATATCCGATTAACTTGATTTTTTTCCAAGTATATTCTCCTTGATATATTCTAAAATATGAATGATTCGAATTACCAAAATATTTTACTTAATATATTATCAAAATAAATCTATTTAACTACACAACAATAATAACTACTGTACACTCTAGATACCAGTCACCCCAAATCCCCGTTCCAAACCTCACTCTTACTCATCCATACCATACCTTACAACGCACCATGCAAGACAACAAAGCGAGTGTTTGGGGCCTCTAACAATCTGTAACATTTGGAAAGTGGGTTGACTTTTTGACTTTTTTAACTTAGAGCTAAAAAGTCTTGTTTGGGAAGGATTTTTTGACTTTTTAAATTTTTTATCAGAAAATGAATGTAATGATTATAGGTTAGATATAATATTTTATTTTATTTAACTAAAATAACCTATATTATTTTATATGATTATTTTAATCCAAATTTTACTTCTCAACGGAGGCTAGGAGAAGTTTGTGCCAAAGTGACAACACGCGTTGGCTACTGTATGTTTTTTTGTTGAGAAAGCGGGGATCGTTCGGAATTGTCTCGGGGTAAAGACAGGTGGCATTCTGGAATTGCTACACGTCACATTACATTTTATGGTAAAAAGTAATTTAATGTTAATGTTAAATGTAAATATAAGTGATATACAAATTTATTTTTTTATATTTAATAATATATAACATTATGTTTGATTGGAAATTTAAAAAGAGATTTTTTTAAAAAAATATAAAGAGTGTGTGAAATTAAATAAAATATAAGTATATTTTATTCACAATTCATCTATCTTTTTCTTTTTCTTTTTCTTATCTTTTCTCAAATCTTGCAATCAAATACAACATAAATAAAATAATTAAAATTAATGGAAGAAAGATCTCACCAAAATTTCTAAGGAGTTGATCTAGTGACTTGAAACCTAGGATTTAGGAATTTTCTTTCTCTAAATCTCAAGTTCAAAAATTGACCCTTTATGAATGTAAAATTGTGCGTGTATTTATTAATATTAGTTAAACTATTTTTCTACTTACTGATAAATAAATTTAATAAAAAAATTATTTATATACTAATATTATGAGTCCTGTTAATATTTTTATTCATTCTTTATATATTTCACAAAATAAATAAATTTTGTATACATTTTTCTATACTAGCAACAATTTTTAAAGCTATTTTTATCATTTTTCTAATATGTATATATCTATGTTATATATTAAGCAAAATGAGATTTTTAACCCCCAAGGTTTATGGGAGTTTCAATATCCCAATCTGAATTTTTAAATTTTTTTTAAAAAAAAAAAAAACTCAACATTTCTTAATTTGGTCAAAATCGCCTGATCAGTATTTATTAACTTTTTTCAATGCATATGTCTTTCCACATGCCTGCATTTATTGATTTGGTTAAAATTTCCTGATTAGAATTTAAAATCTCCTCATACAAATAATTATAGATACAATCCGTGTATAGTTACTGCAGTATCATTTTCAACTTCTCCCATACACTATGGTTAGTGATAAAATTATTTTCATAAAAAATCTTTAAAAACATAATTTATATATTAAAAAAAATCTAAATATTTATAATTATCTCGTGCATAGCACGTGTGATAGGCTAGTATTATATAAAGAAAATGAGAATTTTTAACCCACAAACCTTTTGAGAGTTCCAATATTCCAATCTTAATTTTTTATTTTTTTTATTTAAAAAAAATCTAAACATTTATTGACTTCTCCCAACCTACAAGTCTTTTTGACTTTTCACATATCTACTGCAGCACTATTTTCAACTTCTCCCGTACACTATGGTTAGTGATGAGATTATTAATTTATTTTTTATAAAAAATCTAAAAAAAATTATATATTAAAAAATATCTAAAACAAATATAGATTCTTATTAAAAAATAACAGGTTGCAATTACAAAAAAAAAATTACACTATAAAAAATAATTTGTATATTAAAAAAATATCAAAAAAATAATTTTTTATTAAAAAATAATAAGTTGCAAAAAAAAAAAACAAAAACTACTCTGTGCATTTCATTAAAATCTATAAAAACAAAAAATTTCTATATTAAAAAAATATCTAATACAAATATAAATTCTTATTAAAAAAAAAGCAGGTTGCAATTGCGAAAAAAATTACACTGTAAAAAATAATTTGTATATTAAGAAAATATCTAAAAGAAATATAAATTCTTATTAAAAATTAATAGAATGCAATTGTGAAAAAGAAAAAGAGAAAAAAAAAATTACACTGCATTTAATTAATAATGCTAAAAAAATGTGTCAAGTATTTGTGTAAAAGCTTGAACATGTGTCAATTCTCAAATTATCAAATTAATATAGATGAAACCAAAGAACTCAGTTTTAATGGCTAAAAAATATTAAAAGTCTGACCATTAAAGTCTAATAACTATTAATTAATAGAATTTAGCAATTGAAAGATCTAAAAATCACATCTCTTTGTCTTCTCAAATGTTCATTCTTTTTAGTTCATGCATTCATTTTAATATTGATAGAAAATTAGAAGCGTGGAAGAGTGAGAGACATTAAAATTATATATTGAGTTATGTAATTGTTGTGATAAAAAATAAAGGTTATTTTCCTCTTCTATGACGATTTATATGGTTTTACTTTCAATTAAAACGTCAGATATGCTTCTACATCATCATTGAATGTTGTTTCATTTTTTTAGATATTTTGTCTCACAATTATTTGTGTTTTATGTTATGAAATTTATTACATCTGTGCTTACTAAAGCTATTAAAAGGACCTAATGCAAGAAATGTAAATTATTTCAATGTCATTCTCAAGATTAGAAGTACAAAAAATATTCACAAAAAGTATATGAATAGACAAGATTTTATAAAATTTGTTTGAGTCTCACTTCTTGAAAATCTTATAATTCATTTATTTTTTGTATTATACTTTATATTTAGTTTATGTACTTTTTTTATATATAGTTTTCTTTATTTTCTTTAAAAGTTTGTTTTTAAAAATTAATTAATAAATGAGTAAATCATTTTCTATTTCAAACAATTTTATTTTTGTTTTTATTTTTATTTTTTTCTTAAAGTAGTTTTTGTTTTGGGCAATTACTTACTCTCTTTTTTCCTCTATATATTGTAATTTTATGCATTTTAAGTGTATGATGTTTTCACTAATATACTCGGAGATGCACTATAAAAGAAGTATCATGTGAAAATTAAGTAAGAAGAAGAAAAATAAATAAAAATAATAAAACGATAAATGTGAAGCAAAGATCAAAGATCAAAACTTCTAAAGCAAACAAGCAAACAAACAAGCAACTAGAATAAAATGTTTAACAACATACATTTGAAATTTGCAACAAAATTTTATAACTTTCATTTTTGCTAAGAAAATTCTAATTGATACTAGTTAAATAAAATGCTTTTAAAATATATATTTTTTTAAATTTGAAATTAAAACTACAGTAAATTTATGTAAGCATAATTGCTAACCATATTTTTTTAATTAATGTATAACATTTATATTGACTACCTTTTTCAGGTTTATTTTTTTAAGTATCTATATAGAAGTAAAAAAAATATTGGTAGGAATAAATTTTTTCTTAGTTTAGTTATAAATTTTGCCCATACATTATTTTTAAATTTTGAATAAAAACAAACATAAAATAATTGATTGAAAATATGTTACATTTGTTATATTTCTTTTTTTGTGTGTCAAAAAAAAAATTAAAAATCACAATTCATATATATACAAATAATTATAAACTTATAACAATTAGTCATATATGCTAATGTGTCATTCATATAAATTAGGACCTTAATGAGAAAATTAAATGTTGTTCCAGTGACAGGTGTTTATTTAAATTCTAATACCTATGATCATACATAATGTACAGCTGGATTAAAAAAAAATAGATGGAAGCTTGTGTACTGTAAAAGTAACAAGCATTTCAGAAGATTCCATACCCAAATCCAATCCATAAAACAATAATTAATTAAATTAAGACATAATAAGAATTGCGCCGACTATTTTACCATCTGTATGTTGGTTGTCATTCTGCGAAGGTGGGTATGGAATCTCTTTACTGAGATTTTTAATTACTGCTACTTGAGAATATTTTAATTTATAATAACCTTATACTTACAATATTACTGTATCATGTTACATACTGATAATTTAACGCATACATCATATTATTACAAAGAATGGAAATAAATGATAGTGTAACTCTTTAATTTAACTTAACAACAATGATTCATCCCCCTTTCCCCCCACCCCCTTTGACCCCCTCTCTTTCTCATTGGTTACATTTTCTTTTTCTTTTTCTTTTTCTTTTTTTTCCTGCTCCTCCAATCACCACCCGCCACGTGACAAAGGGGGTGAGGGGGTGACCCCCAAAAGGGGGTCGCCAGCATTATTCAAGAATTTAGCTTATGATGACACGTATTAAAAAATATATATTTTTTTTTCGTATTAAAATACATGTAATAAATAATGTATAATTTTTTAAATATTTTTAACTTGTATTTTCAAGACACAAAAAAGATGATACGTTTAACAATATAGAATTATTTAAGCCTTCTCCTTAATACACACAAAAATATCCACAAAGAGCTTAGAAATTCAGTACAGTATTAATAAAAATAGTATGTGGTTTAGATCCAACTCTTATATGATGGGGTCGACAATTAAAATTAATATGAACCACACATTATTTTGTTTGCATATATAACATTAACTCTTGAGAGTTAGAGAAAATATAGCAAGTTCTATAATTTCAAGTCGGTCATGTTAGATATCAACATATGCAAATTCTCTCCAATACTCTTTTTTTATTTTATCATCTAACAGTTTATCTAAATATCACAATTCAATAATTAGTTATTATCATTAATTGTGCAATTGAATTATATCATTTAAATCAACTGTTGAATAATTACTAGATAAAAAAAATACTTCAGAGAATCTGAATCCATTGATATCTAAGATTACAGTAGTAAGACTCACCCACTTGAGATTATATGATGAAGAAGGTCGGTTTATTAAAGTTTAAACAATTGGTAGAACCGTCAGTTTTGATTTGTCGGCGTATGGGTTGTACCATTTAAAGGCTAAAAACTAAGTACATGTATTTTAATGCTAGGTATTTTAACTATATAATATACTTAGCACATTTTCTAAAAGTAAGTGTGTATGCATGTGAAATTGTTAATTATTTGACTTGGGTTATGTCCGTTGTTTCTTATTAGATAGTGTGTGTTGAAATTAGATAAGATAGACCTTTGTGTGTCTAAGTACTTGGGACCCTCGTGGTTAGTGTTGCAGTGCCAGTGTACCTTGACATAATGACACACTTGCCCACAAGTGTGACAGTTCAATTACAACTATAGAATAATTTTCGATATCATCAATTAATCTTAATTGTTAATTGTTATGATTATCCAATTATTTAATCTTCTAGTCTCTTTCACATAGAAGTTTGCATTGGATGTGTAAACGAACATACCTAGCTAGCATAATGTCATACAGATTTTTTTTTTTTTTTATAAATTCATATGAGGTGAATATTTGTAATCTTTTTAATTTGTTGCAAAATAGTCATTATTGTGGCTCATGGTTTTAAATATGTTACCACCTCCTCATTCACAATCATCATTGTTATCTGTAACAAAATAATACTATTATACAAACTAACAAATGTATAAAAATTAAAGAAAATTTTATTTCCAACATAAAAGATATAAACATGTTTACAAATAATAGGCTTGCACCCACTATAGCTGCTGCATCCCCTAATTAAGGCACCCAAATTCTATCCACAATGGCATGACTCTCATCTTTAGCTCCTCTAATTTCACATTATTGGAGTGAAATTGGTGAACAAAATTATAGAAATGAATAATTTTTCTAAGAGTTAATTACTTAAAAATCTTATTTACAAATATTATAGTAGCTCAGGTCCTATCAAAAAAAGAAATTAACCAATAAATCATATTTAGTAAAACTGAAAATATTATCAATTTTGCATAATAATATTTCAGATAATTGTTTTACCAACTGTTGAAAAAAAAATAGAGTATGAGATTAAACGTTTTTATCCTTCTACTTATTGGTTTGATTCAACTATCCAATAAAATCGAGAACATTATCAGTTTTTCCAAGTTTTAAAATTGAGAATATTATCAGTTTTTTTCATTTTTAAAGTTTTTTTTTTTTCAATTTTGTACATCAATGTTCCATCATCATGCTCCTTTATAGACACAAAATTTTCAGTTTTGCAAAAAAAAAATTTAATAATTCAATTTTTTCAAAAAAAAAATTGTTCTTTTTTGTTTTGCACATAATTTTTTTTAAATTTTTTTCAATTTGGAAGTTGATGTTTTAAAATTTTGAAAATAAAATAAATGTCAAATTATCATATTTCTTTATAGATAATCATCAATGATGAACAATCATTGTTTGAAGGGCAATTTTAACTATTAAAAATTTAATAAGACTTGAAAGTTTAAAAAATCTTAATTAACACTTAATGAAATATAAGTTCATAAATTAGAATTTGTATACAAATAATACCCCCTTTTTCTAAAGGTATCCCTACTTTGATAAATTTGTGCCCCATTAAGTTGATTTTTTTTATTTTTATTTATTTATTTATTTTATAGTTTTTGAAGTTTCAAAATTGTACCTATCATATCATTGATGTCTTGTTTTAGTTTTCAAAATTGCATTGTTATTTTGCACATTAATTATTAAAAAAAAATTATAAAATTTATTTGTTTGTATAACAATTTTCAATACCAAAAGCGATAATTCTAGACAAACAGAATTTGTACACAGGACTCCATACAAAATAATATTTAAATATCCATTAATTACATATAAGTAAAAAAAACTTATCCCTGTAGTTCATAATTATAAAAACTAGCAATAAACTCATGCTACGCACGGATTGAAAATTTTATTATTTTTTAAATACAAAAGTTTATAAAAATAAAAATGATTTATCATATTTATTTGACTTCTAAAAAGAAATTTTTATTAAAACAAAAATATTTTAATAATTTTAAACTAACTATTAAAATTTAGTTGTTAGAAGAATGTCAAATTTCGTTAATGACTATTATATTATACATTGATTAGGTTAATTGTCTAATAAGTATATTTGGTATAGAGAGATTAACTGAGCTAGGGTCAAATTGAGTTGAACTACATAGAAAGATTATGTGTCAATTCGACCCCAACACAACATAACTGATTAATATAGTCATCCTAATCCATCTCGTCCCTAAAAGTTCATAAATTTCAAGTTCGTTCAATTAATCTATTGTGGATTATAATAATTATTATTATTTTAGGGATGGTGTCTTTGAGTGTTTTTCAATGAATTTGTCATTTTTTCTAAATAATTTCAAGAGTGGTGATACATAACTCTAAAAGAGTAACTCTAATTAGAGCTCTAATGAGGTAGAAGAGAGAGAGAGGAAGAGTGTGGGCCCCCATATCACATGGGGGCTCTCCACATCATTAGAGCTCTATTAGAGCTTTTAAATTTGAGCTCCCAAACATTATTGTAATTTCAACTTAGACCATTAGCAAAATTCAATTGAAATTATTTTTGCCCTCTCGACAAATGTTTGGGTTTAAGCTCCAAAACACACACACACACACACACACACACATATATTATTTTAGGAAAAATTAGTCTAAGGTCCTTCTCCCATTTTTAGTAATGGAAGAGATCCACAATATTATTTTGTGATGGCTAAGGCCCTTCACCCATCCCATATGTCTCACATATTCTCATTCTCTCTCTCTCTCTCTCTCTCTCTCTCATCTTTGTCACTGTTTCTTTCTCCTCTTCCTCTCTCTCTCTCTCATCTTTGCACTCTCATCTTCGCCGCTGCTTCTCTCTCATTTTCTCCTCTCTCTCTCATCTCTATCGCTGTTTCTTTCACCGTCGCCACCTCTTTGCTGCCGCCTTTGACGACCTCTTGTTTGAAAGATCATATCAATGAACCTCTTGTTTGAGCTCAGCGACTTAGAGTTCATCATGTTCGTCCATGAATTGAAGTTTTCTCTTTCTCTATCAATTTATCTTGTCGACAACCAGCTCTCACCTGCGATGGACTTGATAGGCGTGGAAGGTCCGTGTTCGATCATAAGACGAGAATGGACGAAGCACAACATATGAATGGAAGGAGCACAACGTATGAAGGAAAAAGAAGTTGCCCATTCGCATCAGATCCATGAGAGGTAGGTTCTCTATGTACTTCATTTTCCATCAACTAAACAGTGCTGTGGTTTCTTCTAAAGGTATTCATTTGTTGTTGGTTATGTTCATATATATATATATATATATATATATATATATATATATATCAACTTGGTTGTTTTTCAAATTTGTATATTCCAATTTGTCAAAGAAATTGACAATGAGATTTGTATATTCCTAGTCTGTTTGATTATGCACTGAAAGTGTTTGCTGTTATGCTTACAAGAAGTGGTCAGTAAAATTTCTCTGGTCATATTTGCAAAGAAATTTTATAAACACATAAAATTTGGTCAAAATATAGAAAAAAATTTGAAAATCCAGAGAAATTTCAATTCACAGTGAACATAGCCAAAGAAATTTCAATTTTCTCTGGATTTTTCTAGTTTGAACCCAGAGAAATTCACGCTGAGAAATTCTCACAAAAACCAGAGAAAATCTCTAGATTGGAATCTAGAGAAAATCTCTAGACTGGAATTCAGAGAACTGTTCTGGCCTTCTCAGAATTTTTCTACAGAGAAATTCTCTGGGAAAAAGTTCTCTAAGAAGTCTAAAGAATTTCTTTGGACTTCTCTGGAAAGTACAGAGAAATTCTCTAAATTGAATTTTTTTTGGATCAATGTTGAGAGATCTTAGACATTATGAAAATATTTGATATCCTTTATGTTATAAAATCTTAATTCCAGGGACCCTAAAAAAAATCTCTATTATTTTATTGTTCATTTTTTTTTTATAAATATTTTGAAAAAATGTAAATAAGCAGAATGTTAAAAATATTTTTTAAAAAAATTATTGTGTAGTTCAAAATCACAAAATTAAAAAAAAAAATTGATTAAAGAAAACTAAAATGAACCAAAATAATAATTTTGTAACATTTGCACTTAAAAGAATTAATGTTAAGATAATCAGTAATCTCATTATTTTCTAAATTCATATATGTGATTTATTTATTTATTTATTTATTTTATAAAGAAAGTATTACTAAATTCATTAATAAGTATAATTTAATTTCACTATAGAAAAAAACAAAAAAAAAAAGAAAGTGGAAAAGTCATAATATTTTCAAACTCAAATACATTATTTGAGTTTTTTTTTTTCATATTTTTTTTTTGTCTTTAATTTAATAATTTTATTTTTTTCATGTTTCACTAAATGTTTTTTTTTTAAAAATTTTAGATAAACTTAATCTAAATGCACAAAATCACTAAAAATGAAAAAGTCAAAAATAAAATCATCACACATTTTTCGTAGTTTTTTTTTTTTTTTTTGGCCTTTAGTAATTTTGTTTTTAAAAAAATTCCTTCATAAATATCTTAATTTGTAGGTGTATTTGACTGAAATATTAAAAATAAAAAGAGTTTATAGAAGACAAAAAACAATTTAAAAAACTTAAACCAAACAAATCTGATAAGTGTGTTTTTAATATAAATAAATAATTATTAATAATTCTTGTTACATATGTACTTTCTATGTAAGACTTTAAAATACAATTTTGAAAATCTTTTCATATCGCTGTTCTTGAACCTTGTCACCTTAATTGCATTGTAATACTATTTGAATTTTTTTTTTTGTTTTTTGGTATCATTTGTAAATAATTCTTAATTTAGAAAAGGAAATCCTACACCTATGAAAGTCAATTTGAAAATAAAATTAATTTTAGATTAATCCATTAATAATTACTTTACAAATTTCTTGTAATTATATTGCTTCCAAAAACTAATATGGAAAAATTTTCAAAATTATATTTTAAAAGTTTGGAAAGATTAATATAGAAAGATTTAGCTGTAAGGTTTCATTTTCAAAATTAAGAATTATTCAAATGATACAAAGAAACAATTATTTTCAGATAATATTACATTGCAATTATACAATACATTTTAAGGAAAAGAAATTATAATAACAATTATCAAAACTAAAGTGACACTTTTAGAGAGTTTAAAATTTAAACTTAAATTTATATGAATCTAATTTTGGACAATCATTTGCAAGACATAATGATATGTAGAAAATTTAACGATGTAAAATTAAATAAAATATATATTTTTTAGAAAGTAAAAAGTATAACATTCATCTCTTAGTTTTTAATTTATTTAAAATAATTTTACCTTATAAAATATATCTTACACTAAATATTTTGACGCAAATTCTTAAAAGTTAAATTATATAGGGAAAATTGGCCTAAGGTCCCTCCTCTACTTTTGATAGGAGGAGAGGTCCAAAATAATATGTTTTGATGGTTAAGGTCCCTCAAATTTATTTTAGGTTATAAAGTATCTAAATTGCCCTTCTTTTATAACATAAATTTGTTTGAATATTATATTATTGACTTCACGGTGAGATTTTGGAAACCAAATTCGCAGTAGAGATTTTGTCGGAGATTGCAGTGGAGTTGACGAGAAATTTGTTTGAATATTATATTGTTGACTTCAAGGTGGAGATTTCGCTAGATATTTCAGTGGAGTTGTCGAGAAAGATTGCTACGATTGTGTAGATTTCGTCAGAGATTTCAGTGGTGTTACAGTGTATTGATCGCGTAGATTTTCAGTGGAGTTGAATCAGGTTTGTCTTCGATGGAGATTCCACATGCATTTTGATTTTTGTTTTGAATTTTTGTTTAGAGAGAGGCCAACTTGATAGAGTTGATTTTTATTTTTGGAATTAATTTTTGATTCTCTGTTTTTTTATCAATTTCAAAGAGTGTTGACAGTGTGTTGACCGCGTAGGTTTTTGAGTGAAGTTGAATTAGGTTTGTTTTCAATTTAGATTCCACATGGATTTTGATTTTTGTTTTGAGTTTTTGTTTAGAGAGAGGCCAGTTTGATAGAGTTGATTTTTATTTTTGGAATTAATTTTTCATTCTTTGTTTTTTGATCAATTTCAAAGAGTGTTGACAGTGTAGTCGATTTTGATGTTTAGAGTTCAATTTTCGTACTCTGTTTTTTATCAACATGCTGATCAATGATAAGTTTTGTTCTATGTTTTTTCAAACCACAGAAATTTCATTTTCTGCACTTTTGTTGGTATAGTCGAGAGAAAATTGTAAGTTTGTTATTATAATCCAACGAAAATCACAGAGAAAATTATAAGTGCATATGGACATATTATTAGAAGTTTCTAATGCAGATAGAATTTGAGAAAGTGAATGTAAGTTCATAAATTTTTCTGGACTTTTATTTGTAGTTCAGAGAAAATTATATGTTTGTAGACGATGAATAGAAGTTTTTGTTTCTCTAAGTAAAAGTTATTTTTTGTGTTTTTTCTTTCAGTTTAGATGGACAATGCAGTGTTTTTTGTTATTTTGAAGGTGTATATTAGTTTGTAAATTTCTCTGGATTTTTCTATGAGTGCAATATTGCAGAATGACGCATAGAAAATTGTTAGCTTGTAGTGAGGTGAAAATCACAGAGAAGCCTATAATTTCATAACAGATATTCTGTGTGATTTTATTCTATGATTGTGTTTTATAGTTAGTAGTAAATTTCTCTGTGATTCTCTCTGGATTTATTAAGTTTCTGTGATTTTGTTTTTTGTCATATTGAAGGTGAATATAAGTTTGTAGATGTCTTTGGACTTTTATTTTTAGTCCAGAGAAAATTTTAATTTTTAGAAATTTCTCTGGACTTTTATGTTGTTCTTGTGAAGTGTTTTTATGTTAAACAAATTATTTTTCTTGTTTTTTCTTTCAGTTTCAATGGACAGTGCAGTGTTGTTGCTGTGCAAATATGGAAATGATACTATTGTCATTAATGTTTCATGCGAATTGAATTTTGAGGAATTGGTTTGTATTTTGTGTAAAACATGGGAGAATTTGAAACCTGAGACTATGTGTATTTCATATTCTATTGTGGGCCATCCGAATTGTATGGTTCGAAATAATATTGATTTTCTGAATATGTTGAGGGTTGTTTGTGCACGCGGTGTTGATATAGTTGATGTTTCAGTTACTAGATGTAGTACTTCTGATGAAGAGGATGAAGTGGGGTCTAATTGGGTGGATGTTGTGGATGGTGAGTGTGATAGGCTGGTGGATATTGAAAGGAATTCGCTCTCTAAGTTTTGTTCTCACTAAGAAAAGGTGCTATTGTTAGCTGGTTGGCGAAATAATATTACGAGTGTTGGACAAAAGTTTGAGGGTGGTGTGGTTGAGTTCCGTACTTTTTTATGCAAGTATGCTATTGAGGTTGGTTTTCAGTTTACGTATGTTAAAAATGACAAGCTGAGGGTTATGGCAGAATGTGCATATAAGGAATTAAGGGGATGTATGTCGCGTGTACATGCTTCAGTTGAAAAAACAAATGGGTTCTTCTACATAAGGACTTTGAACAAAGAACATACGTGTGGTGTGGCGGTTCATACGAGTAAACATGCTAGGATGACTTCCAGCTTAGTTTCTGGGCTGATACTTGAAGAGATAAGTGCAAAACCTTTAACTCATCTAGTGGATGTTGTCAAAGAAATGAAACACAAGTATGGAGTCTCAATCAGTTATAACTGTGGTTGGTTGGGTGTTAAAAAAGCAAAATGTAGTACATATGGGGATTCTTGTTTGTTATTTGCAGTGGTATTTTGATGAGGCATTGAAGAACAATCCAGGTAGTCGTTTTCAGTTAGATTTTGAAGATAACAAGCGTTTCAAAAGAGTGTTTGTGGCTTTTCATGCATGCATTGCTGGTTTCAAATATTGTCGGTCATTGTTTTTTTTTGATGGAACATTTTTGAAAGGACGATACAAAGGAGTTATGCTTGCTGCAACGGAGAAAGATGGGAATGAAGGAAATTGTAAATATATATAATTTTATCTAAATATGTGAATTTTCTATACATGTAGGAATTGAGTGAATGTGATTTTTCTCTGACACTTTGAATTTTCTCTAGTTTTGGCCACTGTGTGGATTTCTATGGTTGTGGCCACTGTGAGAATTTTCACTGGATTTTGGTCAGTGTGTGAATTTTCTCTGGATGTTGTCATTGTGTGAAATGTATCTGTAGGTGGTCACTAAGTGAATTTTCTTTGGATATTATGATTATGTGGATTTTCTCTGTAGTTGGTCACTAAGTCAATTTTCTCTGGATGTTGCCAATATGTGAATTTTCTCTGGAGTTGGGCACTAAGTGAATTTTCTCTGGATGTTGGCAGTGTCAAATTTCTCTGGTTGTTTATTGTTCTATTTTTCTCTGTATGTGTATATCTAATATGCTTGTTCCTATTTGTTTTGTAGGTTTTTTTCCTGTAGCTTTTGCTGTTGTTGATGCTGAGAATAAAGACAATTGGTGTTGGTTTCTTGAACATTTATGTGGAGTATTGGGATCAGAAAGGGTGATAAGTTTCATATCAGATCGACATTGTGGTATTGTGGAGGGAATTGCTAGGTTTTTCCCTAACTGCTTTCATGGATTTTGTCTTGAACATCTAAAGAGAAATTTTAGGGATAAGTTGTCATGTGGAAACACAAATTTGGTTAGGGAGACAATTGTGTCCAAGTTTTCAGAATGTGCATATGCTCCAACAAAGGCATCATTTCATTTCAAGTTAAATGAATTAAAAAGTGAGAGAGGGGACATTGTGAGTGTTTTTTTTGAAAAGTTTACCATATGAAAATTGGAGTGATGCATATTTTGCGGGGAAACGCTATGGTGAGATGTATTCAAATGTTTCTGATTCATTCAATTCATGTATACGAAAAGCTTAGCACTTACCAATAACAAATTTGGTGGACATGATACGATTGCAAATCATGATATGAGGTCTGATAGGAGGCTGCTCTCTAGTAAATGGAATAAAGTTCTGTGTCCTTGTATGTATAGTGTATTGGAGAAGTCTTTTTTGGATGAGAGGACATGGAATGTGAGTTTATCATTTGATAATGTCTTTGAAGTGCATTGTTTTCCTTCGGTTATGGTTGATCTTGGGTTGAGAACTTGTTCATGTCGAAAATGAGAAATAAATGGGTATCCATGTCAACATGCTATTGCTGCAATTTTTAGGAGTGGAAAGAATTTGAATTCATTTGTTGAACCGTTTTTTCATGCCGATATGTATCGTCAAGCATACTCGTTTTCGATTGGCCCAGTTCCAACTATTGAAAAACCTTTGTGTAGCATTGAAGATGCTATGATTTTACCTCCATTGAGCAAGAGACTAGCTGGGAGGCCGAAGAAGAACGTAATTGCTTCTACTGGAGAGTTTAAAAGGGTGATTAAGTGTAGTCGTTGTGAGAGTATTGGTCACCATAATAAGAGGACATGCAAGGAACCTTTGTTAAATAGTTGAGGATTATACATTTTATTGATTAAATAATACATTTGATGATTACTTTGTGTATTTTGTTTTGTGAAATGTATTTTTTAGACAATGTATATAATAATATCAATCAAATTCATCCAGAGAAATTTTTCAATATCAGTTAAAGTGTGCATTGTGTTTGTTGATATATACTATAGGCAGTGGGTTTGTAATACCTATCAAATTCATCTAGAGAAATTTTCCTATGGCAGAGAAAATTCTCTGTGTATTGTGTTTTGAAGCTTCAAATTCATCTACATAAATTTGACAATGGCAGAGAAAAATACTGTGTGGATTGTGTTTTTTGAATTTGATAATTGTTTTGTACTAACACAGTGCATTAGAGATTGCATGATCATATAGGTACCTTCTTTGGCTCGATATGAGTTAAATTTCTCTGTGAGTTTCTGGTAACTTCATATCAGTCATTTCAAGAAATGTGCACACGAGACAAAGTATACACAAAATTATTGCACTGAGTACAACCAAGAAACAAAATTAAGCTCTTTTGAAATTTCTCTAAGTTGAGAATTTCTCTGGACCAAGGAAGAATTTCTCTAGACTCACTTCAACTCAGAAATTTTTGTCAAAGCCAGAGAAATTTTTTCTCACCAACCCAGAGAAATTCCTCCTCTCCAAATCACTCAACCCAAAGAAATTCACAACTCAGAAATTCCATTTTCTATCACCATTCGAATCCGTCAATTTCATCCGGAGAAATTTTCCACTATCAGAGAAAACTATCTGGGCATTGTGTTTTGAAATTTGAAATTCATCCAGTAAAATTTTCCAGTGGCAGATAAAATTACTGTGCGCTTTGTGTTTTGTTGAGTTTGATGATTGTTTTGTACCAACACAAAGCATTACATATTGCATGATCATATAGGAATCCCCTTGGGACGATACAAGTTAAATTTCTCTGTGAATTTCTACTAATATCATACCAGAGAAATTTCTGCAGACAATTTTCTCTGTGTGGATTGCGTTGACAATCACAATAATATATATATATATATATATATATATATATATATATATTTAACCATCGATAGGTATGAAATTTACCTTAGTCGAAATAAAAAAAATAAAATTTACATTAGTCAAGAAAGGATATATACATATATGTCAAACATCATCATTCCTTCAATGTATCAACAAAAAAACTAAATGGTTAATACTGTATAGATATATACATATATGTGAGACAATTTGCTCTGTGTGGATATGTACATTGTCTTCCTTTCACTAGTTTCACTTTTATATTTTTGGTTCTTCTTCTGGAGGTATTTCAATTGGTTCAGTCCATGAGCGGCCAACTTCGGTCACAAATCTCTCTATGAGTTCTGCCCTCATCAACCTTATCTCTTGTATGGACAATTTGGAGCTGATAGGTTCATGCTTGCTATATTGTTTCATTATATAGCAGACAAAAAGGCTACAACCCAGACTGCATACAAATTATAGGTATGGTTAGTTTGGAAACATACAAATCAGATTATCATATTTATGGATGTATGAAACTTACGAATCATTTTCTTGTTGTGGAGCATTGTTGACATACTCAAAGTCGTAACTTGTGTTTTGTGAGTTTATCAATTTGAAAGAGGGTTGTGATTGAGCCTCTCTTTCAAGGCAAGCTTTCAAAAAATTCTCCACATAATCTTGCTGCAAAAAAATAATTTTTAAATAATAGAGAAAATTACAGACAAATCAATGGGATTCTATGAAAATTATTATCACATAAAGATTATGATGGATCAGAGAAATTTGCACTCGTTATCAATTGTTCTGCATCTTTGACATATTTGTCTTCTGCATCATCCCTCCTTGGCCTCAATGAGTTGTAGAACCTCCATAAATTGTCTTGTTTGTCCAGGACAAGCAAGGTCCAGTGATTTCCATGTGTGGATTTCTCATTACCTCCAGTATTTATTGGGAAATGGAGGAACCTGTAGTTCCGCCATGCTGTTTCAATATGCTTGTCAAATAAGGACACTCGAAAAGCTTGATTTTCTGTCATCTTGATGAAATTCTGTGGTCAGAGAAAATCAAAAAATGGTTATGTTATGAGAAAGTTGAAATGACAGGAATTTAAGAAATATACACAGAGAAATTTTAAATGCACATAACTAGCCAGGGAAAATTAAACTAGTGACACAACTGGCTTCAAGAAGTATCTTAAGAAGAGAAAGTAGTAAGTAAATTTCAAAGAAAATCAAATAAAATAGTAGTAACATACTAAGCTCATGGATGTGAAAAAAAATGAAGTTGGTTGTTGTCTCTCTCTCATTTGGTCAGCCAAAAGGATCTCTCCATAGCCATCAATGACCTGAAAAATATGATTTATAATTGTAATATTGGTTTATAAAGGCTGATGGAACATTGCAGAGAAATTTTGATGAAAGACTTACATTGTTGGCAATTTCTTTTTGCTTTATTAGGTTTCCAATGTCTTCGAAGGTAATGAGATTCAACTCACTTGTCCAAATTAAAGCCCTACAAGATGACAAAGAAGGGATTTAATTGTTGTTAATGCAATATAAGTTTGTAATTTGTTGTTTGTTATCTTCTATTTTGTTTGTTGTACTTACTCAAGTCCGGACACATTTGATATGTGCTGCAAGATGTCTTTTACATGATCTTGTATCAATCTTGAAATCGGTAGAGTTTGTAGAAAGACCCAAGATTTTCTGATGTTTGTAGGTGAAGGCAAGACGTACGCATCAGCATCAAGTACTTCTTTGTCCTTCGTGGTTTGCTCAGTTTGCTTCGCAGCTTGTTTTGAAGCTTTAGTCACTTTCGCAATTTTGGGATACTGAAATTCTGGGTCGTGCTGCTTTTCCTTCCTTTCTTTTGCCTTTAAATTTTTTATCATTGATGTCGGATCTTTTTTTACTGTAGACAGTGAAAATATCAGTAAAAGTGAAATTTCTCTAAAGTAACAGATGATATTTCAATATGTAAATTTATTTGATTCAATATTTTCCAGTTACCATAGATTTTTGTCTTTTGTTTCGGTTGTTCTTTTCGTGTCATTTGTTCTTGTTGGGTTGGTGGTTGTTGTTCCATTTACATTCCAACTATACACAGTGGAAATCAAACAAGCCCCAAAAATCGAATAAGAAAATAGACAGAGAAAATCAAATGAGCAGTAGAAATCAATAGAAATAAGCGGCAGAAACTAATGTGTTCAGAGAAATATAACTTCCAGAGAAAATTACCAATGACATAGAAAATTATAATAAATAGAAATTTCTTTGAGTTATGTTGCCACAAGGACATAACTTTTTGTGGCTCAAGATTTTCACTGACCTTGTGATTGAAGTTGTGTTGGTGTTCGGTATGGTTGTGTTGCTAGTTGGACGGATAGTTCTTGAACTTGTTCATGCAATTTAGCATTTTCAGTTTTAAGCTCCGAAATTGAATTCCTCAATTGTTGGATTGTTTCTGTATCGTCTTCTTTTTGAACCTTCAACATCCTTACTTTCATTTGGATTGTGCTGTCTCTTTCTTGAAGTTCTGAGTTAAGTGATGTGAAGGTTCTTATTGCAATATCCTTTTCAGCAAGTAATTCAATCCAATTTCTCTCTTCTTCTTTTTTAGATTGAGAAAGTGTCTTTAGTCTTTGGCGTAGATCAGCAATTTGGGCGTCCTTTGATTCCTCACATTCTTCAAGCTGATGCATTGTTGAGCCGCAAATGCTATCACGTTGTTGGTCCATCGGCTCATTACATTCTTCTTTGTCACTTTCCTCATTGTTTTCTTCTTGATGTTCATCTTCTTCTTCACTGTCTTCTTCTTTCTGTTCATTTTGTTCTTTGTCTTCTGCTTCTATTTCTTCACTTTCTTCTTTGGCTTCTCTTTCTTCACTGCTTGCTTGATTTTCTTGTCCATTGCTGGCTTCGTATTCTTCAATATTACCATCTGTTTCTTTATTGAATTTGACAATTGCTTGATGTTCAGATGAATCTTGTAATATCTCCTTGAATTTGACAATTGCTTTTTTTAATTCTTTCTTCGTCTTTTACCAAGACAGAACTTTTCTGATGGGTTTTTGACTAGCTCCTTGTTATCTATCTGTATTTCATTAGAAAAATGTTACAAAATTCACTAAGAGAAAAAATTCAAATAAGAAAAATAAAATTCATCTAAATGATACTAATGGGAAACAAACTTTAGAGAAAATTGTATGGGCCAGAGAAAATTACAGACAATGAGTTAATTTTATGAGGCAGAGAAAATTATGAAACAAGCAACATAATTTAGATATCAGAGAAAATCAATCAAGGCATATAAGTTAATGTTTGACTTTAATTGTATCAGAGAAATTTGGATTCCAGAGAAAATTCATTAGAAGGGTAGAAATAAATAGTGTTTATCAAAGATGCAAGGCACATAAGTTATGGGTCAGAGAAAATTACACACAAGGAGAAACAATTTTATGGGCCAGAGAAAATTATGAAACAACCAACATAATTCAGATATTAGAGAAAATCAATTAGGGCATATAAGTTAATGTGTTACAATTGTGGTCAGAGAAAATTGGATTGCATAAAAATTTGGATTGCAGAAAAAATTGATTACAATGGCAGAAATAAACCAGTTGGTACCAAAGAAGAAAACATAAATTGATAGTTCAGAGAAAATTGATCTTAATCAATCAATGCACAAGGAGGGAAACAAAGTAGTGGTCAGAGAAATTTTGGAATTTCACTGAGATTTCAGTAGCGATAGGAATCTAACCTGTCGAGGTGCAAGAGAGTGGACTGGTGTCTTCTACAGCTGTTTCGTCAAAGGTTTGCAGGTTTCACTTGGCACATCTTGGGAAGTCAGTTGTGTTACTGTCTTCCGAGTCAATAATAGTTGCATGTTCACATAGCCAATACTGTGATGAAAATTAAAGTAAATAAAATTTTCTAAACGCACAAATTTATAAGTATGATAACTGCAAATTTGAATGGATATTATACTTACTAGCAATGCAATGACACACCCCGTAACTTTTTCTGGAGTTTTGTGCAATGCCATGATAGAATCAATCAATGTTGATGTGATTGCTTCTGGCCAATCATACTGTTTCATTGATTCAAGAGGTTCCACATACTTTATAAAAACTCACCCTATTGAATTTTCACTTGTTGCAAAAAATAGGGTGAGATACAAGTACGATGTAATAATGATTGCTACATCTTTGAAGTCAGTTGGTTGCTTGCCTTTCATTGCTTTGACCAAGGCATTTTTAAGAACAGGACTAGTGAGCCTTGTGTCCTTTTGGAATCTTCTCCTTAGGAATGCAGATTTTGACTTTTTAGAGTATCTTAATGACATGGCTCCTTTACCTCCTTCCAAACCAAAAATCAAGGTCATGTTATTTGTTGTAAAGGTCAAGTTCTTCTTATCAATTGTGAATGCTTTTGTTTTTTCATTGTAACATTGGATTATGGCAACTACATCATCATCGGATTTCCTAGATTTCTTTGGATCAATCATTCTAGTGGTTAGAGCTTGGATCAAATACTAGAATGAGGTCTTTTGCAGCTCTGCAAGTTGTTTTGAATTGAATTTAAGTGTTTGAAAAAAGGAGACAACAGATGAGAGGTTGGATCGGAATTTAATGCTGTAGTGAGCTCTCTTTCTGTGGAGTTTAACAGGTTTTTTCTCCCTTGAGCTTGAGTCTTTTGAAGTTGGGGTACTCATCTGGATGCTAGTTGCTTTATCACCTTGGACTTGTGTGTTTTGGCGAGGAGTTTATGGTGTTTTGCTGCTGCTTTTTGATCTTAGATCATAAGAAGACTGAGAGAGTTGTTCTTTCTTTCTTGGTGTTTCTAGTGTTTTGCT
The DNA here is from genome assembly GCF_055761805.1 of Camellia sinensis. NCBI lineage: Eukaryota > Viridiplantae > Streptophyta > Magnoliopsida > Ericales > Theaceae > Camellia > Camellia sinensis. The sequence continues at coordinate 37,031,458 of NC_138961.1, read as the reverse complement.
GCTAGTTTTTTTATCTTAGTCCATAAGAAGACTGAGAGAGTTTCTATTTTTTGCTTGGTGTTTCCGGTGTTTCGCTGCTTTTACGTTTTGCCATTTCTAGACAATGATTAAAATATAAAGATGCCAACATTAAATCCCAGAGAAAATTGAACATGCCAAAGAAAATTGGACATGTCAGAGAAAATTACAGATAAGGGAGAAAATTACAGATAAGAGAAAATTGGAGATGTCAGAGAAAATTACAGATAAGGAAAAATTATAGAAAATTGGACATGTCAAAGAAAATTGGACATTAAAAATTAAATGTCAGAGAAAATCAACAAAGCATCATAAACATGGGAGAGAAATTTTCAATAATTGTTAAAATTACATATAGAAGTAAACATATCAAAGAAAATGAATGACAGAAAAAAGTAAACATGGCAAACCAAAGAAAATTTGCATTCCACAATTAGAAAGATAAAATAAACAAAGTAATGTAAACATGCCACTGAAAATTACACCACATTGAAACCAAGAATTGAACAAAATAAACATACCAGAGAAAAATACACATTCCGGAGAAAATTACACATTCTTGAGGAAATTTTCATTCTAGAGAAAATTTCAATTCATAATATTAAAATGCCAGAGAAATTTCCATACACAACCAGAGAAAATTAACCATGATAGAGACATACAAGGGAGGAAAGTGGTGTGATATGGTCAAAGAAAATTATAAATACCACAGAAACTTAAACAGGCAAGAGAGTAATAGACATTCCAGAGAAAAATACATATTCCAGAGAAATTTACAAAGTAGAGAAATTCATAGACAAAATCACAGAAACATGTTCAAGAATAAGATCAAAATACAGAGAAATAACTTTTTCTCAAAATACACATGTCAGAAAAAATTTAAAGAAAAAACATTCATTCCAATCCATAATATTAAAATTCCAGAGAAAATTAAACATGATAGAGACACACAAGGGAGGAAAGTGATGTGATGTAGTCAGAGAAAATTATAAACACTAGAGAAACTTAGACAGAGGCAAGAAAGTAATAGACATTCCAGAGAAAGATAGACATTCCAATTAAAAATACATATTACAGAGAAATTTACAGAGCAGGGAAATTTATAGACAAAATTATAGAAACATGTTCAAGAATAAGATAAAAACATAGAAAATTGCTTTTTTCAAAATAAACATGCCAGAGAAAATTGAAAGAAGAAACATACATCAAGCAAAAATCAGAGAAATTCAAATGCGAGAGAAATTTACAGATAAAATCACACAAACATGTTCAAGAATAAGTTCAAAACAAACAGAAATAACTTTTTCCAAATTCAGGTAGCTTTTTATTACGAAATTGAAACCCTAATTTATGGAAGGTTAATATAAAATGCTATTAACCGTGTTTCCAGAGAAAATCTAGTTGTATTATAGAAAAACTTACCAGAGTTAGAATGAAACTTGAATGACGAGCTGATATGGCCTGAGATAAAGATGCGACATGACGAAGATGGACTGAGATGACGATGAGCACTGAAAATGAAGCTCTAACGAAGGTCAGAGAAATTTGTGAGGAAGGAATGAGAATGATTTTTGCAGAAGATAACGAAGCTCTAATGTCGATGGTGAAGATGATGTTGAAACCCTAATTCTGCTGTTCTCCTGTTCGTGAAGATGCCGGATGCTTGGAATGGAACTCAGACGTCAGAATGAGTTTCGTTTCTGTGTTGATTTTGGTAAGGGTATTTTGGTCCACAAAATAATTAAAAACGCGCGTCAAGTTGTTCAGGGACCTGATGCATCACTATTTTTTTGGGTGTCCTTTATCCTCTAAACTATTATTATTATGGACCTTAAAAAAAATTCCCCAAATATATACATATATATATATATATATATATATATATCTGATTAAATCATGTCAAATATGAACTACATTCAACACATGCAAAATTAAATTATTTTACAAAAATATTTGAGAACTGTGTAATCTTAAATATAAAAAAATAATAAAAATACTTTGATTTATTAATTTTTCACAATTTCGCTATTCTTGAACTTAATCATGATTGATTTTTAAAATCTATGTACTTTCTGTCCCTCATGTATAACTTGTTGCTTATATAAATTTAAGCCATTTAAAAATAACTATGAACACGGTTATAATCTAAAAAAAAAAAAAGAAAAAAAAAAGTAGTAGCTTATAATAAGATCAATTAAAATAATATTGTTAAAAAATATATATACACACAATTTATTTATTTATTTATTTATTTATTTTTTAAATATGAACACAAAAGTATCTTCTTTACCTACTGAATTGTTACAAACCCTTCATCATATTTCTCTAAAAAACATTAGAAACCCAAAACATTAATTTTTTTAATAGAGTACTTTAGCCAACAAAAATTATTAGCATACATTGCTAACAAAAATTTATCAAATGATAAATGATTTTGTAGCCAATCTATACTTTAGATTTGTTGATACCGCCCTGCCTGTTCAGCTTACAACTATCACCTCCTCCTTGACTATACTTACACTTAGCCATGCATTATGAAGAAAAAATTGGGACATAATCAATTAGAGAATAATAAACATTAACTAACTTTTAATATCTCTAGCAAAAGAATTGAAAAGTGTTACAATGATCTATAGCATGAAATATTTTAAGAGATAAAGCAAGTTTTATATGGTGTGAAAAAAATATTTGTAATTGTGTAACAGTTAGGATTTTGTGTAGAGAGATAATAGATTAGAGAGAAAAAAAAATGAAGAGGGAATTTTTAATTAATCTCTCATTTTGAATTTTTGTAAGAGATAATAGGTTTGGACAAATTAGGAAATATTCCCTTTTAACTTTCCTTTAGAAAAACATAAAATCATGGCATTATTAGTATTTTTATAATTATTACATTAATGTGTTAGTTAATAGTAAAATTATTTTTTAATTTAAAATTTTAATTGGAAGTTTTGAAACTCCCACCAGCCTCCTCACAAAAAATTATTTGCTATAATATATAGTATAGATATCATTACTCTACATCATTTTGTATAAAAAATATATACATTTAGCATTTTTCTTCTGAAAAAATTACAGCCACATTGTTCTAGTTACAATAACATTAAATCAAACTGATTGAGGCTTTGAAGTTAAACAAGGGTTAGATATAATTAGCGCTTTGGCCGTAGTGCTGGCGTAGTATTACATGCATCAATTAATATACTAATTAGTGTACTAACACTAGTTATGACATTATTATTGATCTCATTTATTATACAAATTATAAATACCAAAAATCTCTTAAATTATGCCACATCATTAAATGGTACACTAGTTAGTACACTAATTAATACATATAAGATTGGTCTTTTACTTTAAAAATATATAATCAAGGCTTGTCAAATTATTTTGTATTGATTTTATGTATAAATTTTTCTTTCGTGTGTCATTATTCATATTTTATTAATGATCTCGTTTGTTGTTGTATTATAAAAACCATGAATATTGGAATCCATAAATTTAATACAAAAAATATTCATAAAATCACCTTAAATAAAATATGACATATAAATATAATCATTATATATTGATGATATAAAATTTTAAAAATGTTTAGGACCTCCAAAATTGAAGACCCCCATGACCCCCAAAATAATATGGACTAATCATATGTTTTTATTTTTTTATTTTTTGTTTTTTTTTTCTCGCTTTCCTTTCTGAACCAAGTAAATAAAGTTGTAAGGGTTATGTTTTTTAAAAATCTATAACATTGTTGATAAAATTTACTTTAAAGAATAATACTAGAAACACTAATATTGTATCTATTTAATGTATGTACCATTTTGGTACTTGAAACGTGGAATGGTTTCGGTATATAATTACGTGTTTGAATGTTGGGAACAATAATAGCATGTGGGTGTGGAAAGGGACAGAAATTGGGTAGATGAAGGTTTCTCAAAGTGATTGAAATTATTGTGTACCTCGAAAAAAAAAAGGGTGATTGAAATTATTTCCACAAGCTCTTGGTTATAATTCATACATAAGCCTGTTAGTTTTTTTTTTTTTTTTTTTTTTAAGTACAAATTAGGGAGCCTCGCCCATCAGAGTTGAGTGGTCTTTCATCTGTCATCCATTTGAATTTAAGTGAATTGAGAAAAATTGGCCTGCATCTGTCCAATTAGTTAGCAAATGCGAATTAAGCGAATCATATTAGTTATCAGATAGATGTAGATTGGTTTGACAATTTAGACTTTACTGTTTTAAATATTTTTTTGAATTATTTTTCAATAATTCTGTACTATTTTGACCCCAAAATTTTTGGTGGTTCATTTTTTTAAATAAAAATAGAAGCCCGACTTTTATATTTCATAAATAAACAACATAAAAACTAAAATATTAGGGAGGGAAGGGGAGGGGAGAGGAAAGAAGAGAAGAGAAGAGGAGATGACGATTACCTAGACGCTGGAGCTACACCCATGTCAGTACTGTTGCCATTACCAGAGACAGAGTGAGGGCTAGAGGGCTGGGCATGAGAGAGACGAGGTGAAATATTAGGAGTGGGCAAGAGAGAAATTGAAATATTAGGGAGCGTGAAAGAGAGGGAGAGAGAGAAGCACGAAAGTGGAAAATAAGGAGATTAAGTTTTTGCGATGATTTGAAAGGTCGTCGCAAATTAACAAAATCGCAAAAAAATAAAATCTTTTGCGACGGTTTTTTTTGTTATTTGTCTCTAATAATAGTATTAATCTGGTGCTTTTTTTGGAGACAGTTACTTACTGTCGGAAAAAAGTGATTTTGTGACATATTTTTTTACCATCGCAAAAACCTCCATGTCTAAAGTCCTCTTTTCTAGTAGTGTAAAAGTTCTTTTTTTTTATTTATTTTAACACACAAAGCATAAAAAAATAACATCATATTCTTAGAAGTGCTAATGGATCGGGTTGAGTCGGGGAGCCTCCCATCAATGATCCGTTCGAACTAAAGCAAATGCATCCGCATCCATCTTCTCAGACCATTGAAACCATCTATTATATGATGAATTGGTTTTACAGCTTAAAAAAAAACACCAGTTTCATTTGACATATTCTTACTTAAACTTTTTTGTTAGCATGAGTTAGCTTTTTTTTTTTAAACATGAAATTATTAAAGAAAAATTCTAGTTTGACTCTTGTAGTATGATGATTGTCATTTTTTTATTTATCACATACTCAATAATATGAAGTTTAACTCCCTCGTTACACCGTTACAAATAAATTTATAAATTATAAATTTCTAACATTTCTCAGTCACTCATCCTGCATGTCCTGTATGAATGGGCATTAGTTAGTACACTCTGAAACTAGGAAGCATGAAAAAACTTGTAGTCATACATTTGATTGTCCAAATTCACATTGATCTAAACTGTGATAATTGATAGACGGGGTGTTTATTTGGGGTTTTTAAGTTAACTTATAGCTTCTAATATTGGAAAGGTTATTTTGGATTGTTTTGTTAAATTTATTTCAAATAACTTTTGATTCTAACAATTTATTTTAACTAAAAAAAATTGATTCTCAGAAGTTGTTCACCCCTTACTTCTGATTATCAACTTCTGCTGTGAACATGTTAATTTACGATTATACTCTTAGTTTTTTTTATCCCAAATAGACTATAGATTATTATTTTATTTTTTTTATAAAAAATGTAACAAGTAGTGAATAATAAAAAAAAATAAAAATCAATTGAAAAAAGTACTTCACAGTTTATTTAACAAACATTATTCAACAACTTAAATTTATAATCTAATTGTTACATTAAATAAATTATTAATTTTTGATTAAAATTATAATTTATAATCTATTAAGTTATAATATATAATCTATTTTAACAATCACAACGGAACCACTACATGCAGCTTGTGAAACACGGGCTATCTCAATATCAGGCTCAAAATTCTTATCCTCAAAGCTAATAATGCCAAACCAATTATATATATATATATATATATACATATGGCGAGAGAGAGAGAGAGAGTAGGTAACTAGTTGTGGGCGTTAAATACATAAATGGGTTCGATGAATATGTAATTTTGATAGAGAATAATGTTTGAGGGCCACAATTTTTGTGGTTCAAATGGCTCAAAACTGTTAAAACGACGTCGTTTTGGCATGTTTTGTGCTCAAAACGACGTCGTTTTAACAGTTTTGAGCCATTTGAGCCACAAAAATTGTGGCCCTCTACCATTGCCCTTTTGATAGAAAGGTCATTGATTTATGTCATTTTGATATTGTTGAATGAAACCAATCATTGGCGTTAAATACATAAATGGGTTCGATGAATGTTTTTGTTTGTAGAATAATTTTTTAAATAAAAAGTATGAAAATTTATTTGGTTTTTTTTTTTTAAAATGATTTTAAAAAATTGTTTTAGACATAGAGTTTTAAAAAAAATGATTGATTTGATGTGTATGAGAGAGAGAGTGATTTTAGAAATTAGGTAACCAGACAAAATTTTGAATTTTTTTTTAGAAAAATTTGTTTGTTTTGATTACTCTTAAAAATTTGTTTGTAAATAATTTTTTCCAAAATTTTTTTTAAACACAAACCAAACAAGCCTGTAATTTTGATAGAAAGGTGGTTGATTTATGTCATTTTGATATTGTTGAATGAAACCAATTACTCTCTCTCTCTCTCTCTCTCTCTCTCTCTCTCTCTCTCTCTCTCTCTCTCTCTCTCTCTCTCTTCCCAATTACACAGCGCAAAAGGTTGACATAGTATCAAACTAAATTTTATTTTGCGTCTTTAGACCATCTCTAACGTTGCATCAGATTTAGTATCAAATTTAAATTTGATGAAAAAAAAGTCACTTTTTCTTCTCCAATAATTTCACCAAACTGATATTAAACTGAGAACGGAGCAAAATTTTCACCAAATTGAGAATCTGCGTGAGCCTTCACCAATTCACTGTGCTGTAATGTTGCAAGTGGGCCCACCGGTCAACCTATTGGACGTCCGGCCGGTCGACCAACCGGTCGACTAGAAACAGGTTCAAACAGTTCAAATAGATTGGTTCAAACAATTCAAAAAGGTAAAAAAAAAAAAAAAAACTACCCTTACCGGTCAACCAATCGGTTGACCCGCGGGATGACCCTTCTTTTGATGCACCGTTGGAACAACTGATATCAGATTGAGAAAATGAGCCATTTTTTACTCATATTTGGTGAAAAAAAATACTGAACCATTGGAGATGTTTTTACCTTTCATATTTAATTATTATTTTTTTTACTTTGTTAACTTCTTTTATTTATTTATTTTTTCTTGTTCTCTGTTTTCATTTTCATTTTTATTGAAAATTGAAAACGAAAACTTATTTTATATATTGTTTTTATTTTCAAAAAATAAAATTGATTTCACAATTTTTAAAAATTTTTAAAACACAAAAGAATATTGTTTTTACTTATTTTTAAAACAAGTTTTCATTTTTTCCTCTCACCCACCACCACCCTCGCCGTCTGTGGGTAGCAAGCTCTAGTCTGGCGACTCTCTAGCAAATAGGCGGTTATTCGTCGTAATTTTTAGCAACGTTTTGGTGTTCTTTCAACCATCTCGTGTCCTTAGACGACGTCCAACCACTAACTCCGGCAAACACTTTTGGCTATCCGTTACTATTGATCACCACATCCATCCACCTTCCATCTCTGGCCACCAAATTTGTCAACTTATCAAATATATTTCTCTATTTTTATTTTTATTTGTTTTCAAAATATTTTTGTACACCAAATAAGTTTTCTTTTTTTTTTATACAAAAATAAAACAAAACATGTTTCTTGTTTTTTGTAAACTGAAAATTGAAATGTTAACAAACAAGGCCTTAATGGTTCGAATCAATATATAAGTTTCGAGTCAAGTTGTAATTTGGCTCATTGTATAATTCCACTTTCAAAAAATTAATGAAGAACAATCACATAATAATATTAATTACACACAACACTCTTGCAATTTTATCACAACCTTATGAATAATGGTATATGCATCAATTAGTATACTAACAGATGATGCGACATAATTTTAGAGAATTTGAATATTTGTAATGTAGTTCATCTTCTATATTACTTCTCACATCAATTTTCGAAAATACGTTATAAAGACTAAACTTAATTGCAACTTTACTCAAAATTTAGGGAGTTAATTGAGACTATTAAGAGATAATTTCACTTCCAATTAATGGATATAAATGCAACATATCATTTTGCAAAGAGTTTTTGTATATAAACTATGTTAGTATATCATCATCCTATAATTTCAATAATCCCCTCACCAATAAAACTACTTTCTTAGTAGGGATGGCAATCTGAAACCGGCTCGATGGGGACCCGACCCCCCGATCCCAAATATAACGGTTATTCCCCGAAAAATACCCTGATGGGCCGTGGATGGTGATAAAAAAAAAATCCCCGATGATATTCGGGCTGGGGACGGGGACACATGTTTCAGTCCCGGCCCGCCCCGGCCCCGGCCCCGAGCCCCGCCCCGTTGGTCCCCCCGAATGATATATATATATATATATATATTATATATTATATATCCCCGGTCATCCCTATCTTTTATTCATTTAAATATATATATTTATTCATTTAGACTTTTTTTGATTTCATCTCCATCTACTCTCTCTCTCTCATAAAGTAGATCTACTCTCTCTCTCTCTCTCTCTCTCCATTCCTTACATCTCTCCTCCTCCTCCACGGATCACATCGCCATCATCTCTCTCTCCCTCACTCACGGCGGCTCCTCTCTCTCCTCGCAGAACCCCCGTAACCACAGCCCTAAGAATGGCCACGGCGGCTCTGTTCGGCCTCAGTCCGTCGATCCTCCACCACCACATCCTCTGCCGCAGATCTGAACAACACAGCCTCTGCCTGTCCTCCGCCGCAGATTTCGACATCACTCCCTCCTCTGTCGCAGCACCACTTCTATCCGGCCTCCGTCGCAACTCCGGTGTTTGACCTAGACGATGGCATACGGCTTAAGCACTCCCTCCTCCGTCGCAGCACCACTTCATCACTCATATTTGTTTTTTGTTTTTTTTTTTCAAGTTGTTGTTGATCACCAGTTCATCATCACTCAGATCTGTTTATTTATTTATTTATTTTTCAAGTTGTTGATGATGAAGATGATGATAGATGTGTTTGTGTGTGTGTTTGTGTTTCAGATTATTTTTTTTAAGTTTTTTTATTTTTAAGTTGATGATGATTGTTGATGATCATGAAGAAATAGATTTTAAAAAAAAAATTTATTGTGTTTCTGTGTTGAACAAAATTTAAAAAAAAACAAAAAAAAAAACAGGACGGGGATTTTTCGGGGTCGGGGAAACCCGATCCCCGTTAGAGAGTGGGGGCGGGGGGGTTGATGGTGTCCCCGTCGGGGATCGGGGGCGGGGACGGAGATTTTATGGTCTTCGGGGATCGGGGACGAGGAGGGTGATCCCCGGCCCCGCCCCGCCCCGCCCGCCCCGTCTCGCCCCGCCCCGTTGCCATTCTTATTTCTTAGAGAAAATTACACATGTTGTCCCTTTAATTTGTATCTTATATCAAATCTTCTTGTATATATATATATTGTATTAATTTAATTCAATTGATAATTTTCTTTTAAAATTTGAACTGAAATTAAGAAACAAAATAGTTTACTCACTATCTCATCAAAATGATCGAGGGGTTGACATTCAAATAGAAATGGTCCTTTCTTTGTTGAATGAACTATTTTATTCAATAGACAAACTAAAAAGATTATAGATATAATCTGCTCATTATTTTTTTTTAAAATGTTTTTCAAGCAACTTATCAAACTATCAAGGTATTCTAGTGATTCTACAATAATAAATTATCCAAGTAAACCTGAGAATAGAACATTGAACCTAGTTATATCTGTCAAGTTTATATTGTTGCTAACATTGAGCCTCCGTTTGGGAAGTGGGTTGGCTTTTTGGTTTTTTGGCTTTTTTGGCTATTTTAGCCTGGGTTAAAAAGCTTGGTTTGGGAAGGGCTTTTTGGTGTTTTGGCTTTTTTGACTTTTTTTGTGAGAGAAGAATGTAATGATTATAGGTTGGATGTGATGTTTTGTTTGTTATGGCTAAAATAGCCTATTTTGTTTTTTGTGGCTAAAATAGCCAAAAAAAACCTGAAAAAGCCCTTGCCAAACACAGGCTGAGAATTGTTTTGGTATGTTGGTTGAGAAGGTAAGGTAAGGTAAGGGCAGTTGGGGGCATATTGTTGTGGGTGGCCTCCCTAACTTCCAATTGAATTTTAGATTCCTATAAGGTTAGTAGCAGTGCCCTACATTTGCTGTGTCAAGAGGTTCTCAAGCGCTAAATTAACCAATTGATAAAGAAAATGGTGGCCTGAACTTGGTCCATTGGGGTCACTAGACCAGGCTCACCACCATCTAACCCACTTGAACCTACTCTATCGCCGTCCTATTTAGAGGTCACTAGACCGAGCTCACCATCATCTAACCGACAAACCTGCTCTATCGCCGTCCTATTTAGATGTGTCAAGTCCATCATAAGTGGAGGTGCAAGTATTTAAATTATCATAAGGCCTTGCTACATCCCCTAAAAATATTCCCTAATCCCCCTAATTTCCATATCAAGTAAAAAAAAAAAAAAAAAAAAAAGAAAAAGTTTTCCAAATTGGAAATTAAGGGGATTAGGGGGGTATTTTTAGGGCTCTAAATCATTTTCCTTATCATAAACACACTTGTTGTAAATTTTTTAAAAGTATGGCTTCTGTCTAGTCTGGGATCGGATTAGACCGTGTCATTGGGTCTGTGGAAGTCTATTACGAGTCTCTTTTTAATAATGTGAACCGTTAATGTGTAAAACTCGTCGAGTACTATATGCTTGTAAAAAATCAAGTTGATCGGATATCAATACCTATATGATCAAATCAGTTTCGTATTAAAAAAATTGGACGATAAACAAATTAACGGTTGACAAAAAAATATTTTGATCACATAGCTATCGATATCCAATTAACGTGATTTTTTACAGACATATAGTACTCAACGAGTTCTACACATTGAACGGTTCAGATTATCAAAACGAGACCCGTGGTGGGCCTCCACGGGCCCAACAGCACAGTCCAATCAGATCCCGGACTGGACAGAAGCCATACCCTTTTTTTAAAAACAAAAACAATCAAATGAAATGAGTACGATTATTTAACCGTTAAATTTTTTTTTATGAATAATATACATAATATTTTTAAAAAATAATAATAATTTAAATTATGAAAACGAGACTTATAATGAATTTTATAAGTCTGAACATCACCTCTTCTGTCCAGATGAAGATCAGAGAGAAACACCTCCCATAATAAATAGTTGGGAAATTATAAATAAAATAAAATAAAATATTTAGGATTTGATCATTATAACAAAATAAATTCTAAATTTTTTATTTTGTCAATTTCAAACATAATCTTTTAATTTGTTTGCCTATTTTTGTTAAGTTAAAAAGACAGAAAAATAATATTTTAACCTTTAAACTCAATGCAAGTATACATAAAATGTCTAAACTACATTTTTTCATTAAGTTTAATGTTTAAAGTATTATTTTTTTTGTTGATATTATTTAACAAAAATAGACATGATTTAGATTGAAAATAAATCAAAATATTATAATTTAAATTGACAAAATTAAATATTCAAAATCTATTTTATTATAAGGGTCAAATGTTTATTTTGTAATTTCTTCTATATTCATAAACAGGTATGGGTAGCGTTCGTGCCACGTATTGGGCAATAATAGTACATAATTATAGAGTAGTGTTACATCCTCTTATAATTTGTTAGTAGTAAACCCGTGTCGTGCACGGGATTAGTTTAATAATGTATAAATTTTTTAATAATGCATTAAGTTCTAATTTAAATTATAAAATTATTATCATAATGTATATAGATTATCTTTTCAAATTTCATAAGTAAAGACAATAATATTTCAAAACAAATATTCACAAAATATTATAATCATCCAATTGATATATTTTTCTTGAAATAATAAATTTGATTTCTAATTGATGAAATTAACAATAAATAAGATGTTTCTTAATGAACCTAATATTTAAAACATATATATTCTAAAAAAATTAATAATAAACTGAATGTCATAAATTAAATCTATCTATATTTGACAAATTAAAACTCAATAAATATTGCTCATCATATCCAAATGCCCCAGAAAGTGCCCGCTAAAAAAAAAGAAAGAAAAAAAAATGTTGTCATTTTTTTACATACAAATAAACTTAAAACAAAAAAGAAAAGAAAATAAGAAGGTATATTACCTTATGAGGAGTGTTTATATAATTTTTTCAAAATTTGTTCCTTTTACTTTATTCTAGCTCGATAGTAATATTGTTTCCATCAAATTTTTTTCACTTATTTTTTTTTTCCCTAACTTTTGCATTGCCCGACATATTTTGATTTTCCAATCATCAATATTTTCTACTAGTAAACCTTCTTTATGCGGTGCAGTTTGAAATTCATTTATGACATTTTATATGGCCAAACGATGGCTATACGCAAATTTAGAGGAGGCCGCATATTTATCTGCATAATGAATTTAACACATTTGACATACAATTACATAAAGAATAAGATAAGTAAGCTTGATGGTACCTGGAATACAAAAGATAAAGAGTAAAAAATCTCAATAAGTATCATTGTTTATTGTAAATATATAAAATAAAAAAAAAATTAAAAATCTACCATACAACATCCATCTATTGAGGAGCTAATGTAACTTTTTGTAAAAAAATTATAGCACAATGATTTTAAAATAAGAAAAATATAACGTAATCAAATTATTGTTGTACATGAAAAAAAAAAAAAAAGGAAAAGAGGATTCTATTTAGATTTATTTTAAGATTTTTTTTTAAATTACAAAATAAACACAAATTAGTGTTTTTTTGTGGATTTGTATTGAATTTTACGTGATAGATATCCAATTGAGTGAATTGTGGGTCATGGATATGCATGCGTAAATTGTATAATAAGACTTGTGGATTTTTTTTTTTTTAAATAACATGATAGACATTAGATATTTATAATTTGTATATATGTTTTTAATTTATTTAAGTTACAGATATTCGAGAATTTTTTTTTAAATAATATGATAGACATTGGATATTTTTAATTTATATATAGATATATATTTTGTGGGTTTAAATGATGTGATAGACATTGGAAACATATTTGTAGGTTTATATTTTTTTATTAATTTATTTAATTGAGAGTGAGATTTATTTTAATTTATTTAAGTTATATGATAGACATCTTATTTTCTTGAATTTTAGGTGAACTATTTTTGATATGTAAAAGAGAGGATTTATAAAAGTCGAAGAAGATATCAACACTATTATATGAGAAGAAACAAATCAAATTGATTAAATTAAAGAACAAATGCAAACCACAAATTAAAAAGCAAGTAAGCCCAAACTGTGCAAAATGTAATAATGGAGAGATGAAAATATGTGTAGATGAACTAAAAAATATTGAGAAAAAAATATATACACACAAAAGTAATAAACACTCCAAAAAATGCATATAAAGTAAGAAAAAATATTAGGAGTATAAAAATTGAGAAGATGAAAAGATGTGTGGATGAACTGAAAAATATTAGGAAAAAAAAATCGAATTTGATTAAGATGTGTAAATAAATTGAAAAATATTGAAAAAAAGAAATATGTACACATAGATAATAAAAATTGAAAAAAATGCATATAAAATAAGAAATAATATTGAGAGCATAAAAATGGAGAAGATGAAAAGATGTGTAGATGAATTGAAAAATATTAAGAAAAAGAAATATATATACATATATATATACACACAAAGATATAAAGTACGAAATAATATTACATCGACCTTGTAATAATTTTGGCAGGTCATCAAACTTAGAAAATGTAATAATGAAGAAGATAATATGATTTCGCAGATCATCAAACTTGCAAAATATAATAATGAAGAGCATGAATTAGTTTGAGAAAAAATAGGTAGATAAAAGAAAATATAAATGGGTAAATGAAAGGGAATGATTGAATTTGACTAAAATATGGAATAAATTGAATACAGAAATGTGTGTGTAGGAACTGTAGGAGGTATAGGTGATGGACATGGATGAATATAGATGTGGGAGTTGTGCGTGATGGATATAGGTAAATATGGATATGAATAAATATTTTATTATTTTATTATTTTATTTCATATTTTATTATAGGGAGAGAGAGTGAAAATGCCTGAATAGTGAGAATATCATGAAGATCTCATGATCATCTCCAACTGATGTATTGGTGTCGCTGCTGGTTATTGAAAACAAACAATTAGGTGACTATAGAGAGTCTGTCGTTGAATCTCTGACATTTTCATCTTGTAACTCATTCGTCGAAATACCAAAATCACCCATTAGAGTACCCAATGAGTTCATCATCATGTAAGGCCTGTTAATTGGAGGGGAAGAAGAAGACCAGAATTGTCCAATAGCTTCATGGCGCCGTGGAAAATTCGAGCTTTTTATTTTGTTTTATTAAATCAAAACAAAGATTTAGATATATATATATATATTTATATATATAGATTAATAAATCGTATATATATATATATATCTAAATTTATTATTTTAATTATGTAAATCAATTATTTAATCTTTATCTTTATTTGTCGACCATGAAATTATTTTTTTATAAATTTTTATATATTTATTTATGGAGAGAAATTTTAAAATTCAAATATTTATGTGGATGGATATATAGATGAATATAGATGTGGGAGTTGTGGGTGATGGATATAGATAAATATGGATATAAATGAATATTTTATTATTTTATTTATATTTTATTATATGGAGACGGAGTGGAAAGACCTGAATAGTAGGAAGAGAGGTGCCATGTATTTTTTTATTTTTCTAAAATTATGAGAATTTAGGAATAGGTTTTTGAAGCCTTATGAGAAAACACTACGGTCTTGTTTGGTTTGTTTTTCAAAAAAAAAAATTGAAAAAAATTCTCTACAAACAAATTTTCAAGAGTAATCAAACCAAATAAATTTTTAAAAAAAAAATCTCAAAATTTTGTTTGGTTACCTATTTTCCAAAATCACTCTCTCTTATACACATCAAATCAATCACTTTTTTTAAAACTCTCTCTCCAAAATAATTTTTCAAAATCATGTCTGAAAAAAAACAAACCAAACAAGTTTTTGTACTTTTTATCTCAAAAACTACTCTACAAACACAAACCAAACACATCCTACATTTGGTTATATATATATATATATATATATATAATATAGATAGATACATAGTAGATAGATAGATAGATATCACTCTTACTTTGATGTACAATGAGGTGGAAGAGAGAGAATAGAGAGAGGAAGGACGGGAAGTGAGTAGAATTCATTCCGCATCATTAAGGGTAGATTAGGAGTTCTCAATTAGAACCCCAAACATAATAAATAAATAAAAGGGAGATGTAGTAAAAAGCTAATTTTTTTACTTTTAACTTTTTTACATAAAAAAACCACAAAAAGCTAATTTTTTTAACACACAAAAAATTGAAAAGCTACCAAAAAAATCAAAATATTAATTTTTTATCAATTTTTCAAAACACGGCAAAGTCAAATAGAATTAGTTTTCTTTGTGTGTACTAATGATCAATAATACATACATTACTATCATCAGGACAAGGGCAATGTATCATCAAACGTGTTCTAGGTACATGCATGTTATGACATTAACAAGGGTAGACTAATGAGGTTGGTGATATATATAGTGATGCAATGGTCCAGAAAGAAATGCACGGACCTTTTAGCGTGCGAAGGCTACAAGTAGGATTTGAATAAAAAAAAGAAGAAGCTACAAGTAGGACGGATCCAGAATTATGATTTTAAAGATTATTTTACATTTAAAAAAATTGAGTGACTATTCCATATAATTTTAAAATTATTTTAAAAAAAATTAGGAGTGTAAACTCTTATAATTTTAAATTATTTTAAAAGTATAGTATAATATATGATGTTTTTTAAATTTTTTGAGGTGCGGCTGCCCCACCCCATCCATCATTGGCTAGAAGAGTAACCATTTTTTTCTTTTTTCTTTTTTTATTGAAAAAAATTAATTATTAATTGTTAAATTAGCATTTGTAAGAGTTTAGTCTCTCTATTCTTTACAAAATCCCAAGTGTTTGCACTCTTAATTCAACTCGTTGAACCCATGATCACTCCTAGAGATTTAGGCCTCGTTTGGCATGTCAGTGTTTTAGTTTAAAAACCAAAAAATTATTAAAAAAATCAAAAACTTTATAACTTATATAAAAAATTCAAAGATTTATTTTTTCTCTATTTTTTACACATCTTTTCGTAAAATTTAAAAAATCATTCCAAATATATTAATTTTTTTTACATCATATTTTAGTCAAAAAATTAAAAAATTATTAAAATAATATGTTCTCAGACGAAACTTAAACCTTTAAGAGAGTTATGGTGACCAATTAGACTCAAACAGTAACCTTAGGCTCACTATCTATCCATATGCTCCTATTTGTATTTCTTTTCAACATTCTGAAGATGCTTAGGGATCCTTACACCTCTGAAATCGGTCTGTAATATTTTAATTTCCAATGCACTTCTTTTTGCCAAAAAAAAATGGTCCAAATATTTGTAGACCTGTTTTATTAATACGAGGTTTAAATTCATTTTATATATGAATCCTAAAATATATTCATTCAATTTTTGTTATACAATTTGATTTTAATCACAAATCTAAACCCGAATTTTGAGTTCCCAAACTTACTGATAATAATATATAGCAGTGGTGTAAAAGTTATTATTGGGTGATGTTGACAATAACATACTTGAAACGGTTTAGTTTTACCTATTAGCTAGGGTGACAAGTGATCAAACATGAGATTGCAGTTCTAATGTAATGATGATTATAAAAATAAAAAAAATAAAATAAAATTAATCACCAAGTTTGGTTTCAGAAAATTAAATTTACATTTCAAAAAATTGAGTTTTTTTATTTTTCATATATATATATATATATATATATATTTTTTTTTTTTGTTTTTAGTGAATTTTTTATTTTTATTTTTAAGATATACCTAATCTACGTACACTTAAAAAGTATAATATTTATGAAAAAAAAAACTTAAGAAAATTCACTAAATACAAAAAAATATAAATATATGTATATATATATTCAATATATTTTCGTATTTTGTTGTATTCAATAAATTTTTTAAGATTTTTGTATAAATTTTTTATCTTTTAAGTAGAATTAAGATTAAGTAAATTTAAAATTTTAAAAAAAAATTGATTATAATATTTAAAAAATCATTAAAAATATAAAATATAAATTAAAAAGTGAAAAAACTGTTTTAAAAACTCAAAACCAAGGCTAATTTGCATTCTTCTGACAACTAGTTCAACTTCAACACACCTTAGGCAGAAAAAGTCTATGATTGATCCCAAACCTTAACTCTTTCATAAAGCTAGTCTTATCTTTGCCTGGATTTCATATACGTACGTGAAAAAGTTGTGTCAAATTTTATAATTAATTTTTACATAAATAACTAAATTATTTTAGAGAAGTTTTAAGGTTATTTTCAGTTTTATAATTGATTTATGTGTAAATAAACCGATAATAAAAATTGAGAATTTTAATTTTAGAGTTTTAAAAAGAACTCTAGTGATGTGGTAAGGAGTAGGGTCCACATGTGATGTGTGATGTAGTGTGTGTACTTTTTTATTTATTTATTTATTTTCTTACCACATCACCAGAGCTCTCTTTAAATCTCCAAAATTAGAGCTCTCTATTATTGTTTATAAACCGATTGTAGCAGAAAAGTTGTAGTTTGGCTCTTGTAATGCAAAATAATGAGATTGAAATCACATAAAAATTGAAGTTGAATATTGGACTAAGTCGGATACCGAGTTATTAAAAAAATAAAGATAGCTCTGTAAGTCTAAGAAGTTTGTGTACAGATACATGTATTGATACGATATGAGTGCATCAATACAATAAAATTTTAAAAAAATATGATACGAGTACGAATGGACACATACATAAATATCATTTTTAATTTGGAATAATACAAAAATTAGTTAAATAATTTAGTTGGTTAAGATTCAATCTATAATTTATATTTAACGCCAAAAATAAGGTATCAACTACAATAAAATGCCTACTTCTACAAAAAGTTTTTAAATTTATACTTCTACGAAATTTCTGATTCTGCCACTATATGTGTTTGATGATTACATCCGCACATCTACATCAAAAACCACTAACAATATTTTTTTATTCTTTAGAAATTTTTAATTTAGAATGTACACTGAATGGAGATAGAACATTTCATCTAAGTAGTCATTCTTGAGAGGATCATTAATTAGTTGGTGATAATCCATATCATGGCATGGAATCTGTTTCATTTTTTTGTTCAGTTTAATAAAGCCTCAAGTGTCAAGTAGGATATGCATCCAACAACTACAACACAAAAAGGAAAGAGATTACTGTTCAATTTTTTGACAGTTAGTTGTTTGTAGAACAAAAAAACAGTCATTTGATGGGAGAATTCATTGAACCCATCATTTGTGCTTCCACAATTACATTTCTATCAAATATTCATTGGAAAAAAAAAAAAAAAAGGGTAAAGGAAGAAGACAACATAATTCAGCTTATTTGGTTCCAGTTTTCATAAAATAATTTTCAGAAAATTCTACTTTTTTATTTTTTGTATTTTAATATTTTCAATGAATTTTTTTAATATTTTAAGCAATTGTTTTTAATTTTTAGACACACCTAACCTAAATACATTTAAAAAATATAATATTTTTTAAAAAAATATTGAAAAATACACTAAATACCAAGAAATAAAAAAAATACGAAAAATCAGTACATTTTTTTTGTATTTTTGTATATTTATTAATTTTTTAAAATATTTTTTCACAAATGTTTTACTATTTAGATACATCTAAGTAAGGTGCATCTAAAAAAGTAAAAAAAAAATTACTTAAAATTTAAAAAATATTAACTAAAAACTAAAAAATACGAAAAAAAAATTAAATTCAAAAAACTGAAACCAAACAAACTGATTGGTGTTTGTCAAACACAAAGCCAAAGAAAATCGTATTATGGAGAAATGGATTTAGTAGGTCTAACATATAGCACATATATGTGTGTTATTCTAATTATAAAGTGATATATGACAATTTTGTTTTGTAATTTTTAGATAACATGATCTTATTTTTTTCCTAATATTATGTGGGTAGATGACTACACAACAGGTTAGATCTATCAAGAAAAATGCTTGGGAGAGTGCTCCCCTAATTAGGTGGCAGTGGGTCCCGCCGTTAATGATGTGATGTTTTGGTTTTGGAGTTGTATTTTTTTTTAATTTTTTTAATGCATTAGTGCTATTAGTGGTGGTGTTTTTAGTGGGATGAATCATTGTTGATCTATCAAATAACTTTTTGCATAGATCCCTTAATTTATATATATATTTTTGAAGGTGTAAAATTTCACACCATATTATGAAGGTAGATGAACACATATAATAAGTCAGATATATCAAAGGCTTATTTTGACAATACAATTAAAAGTTTATTTTTTTATATCACATTACTTCTTTATATTTTTACACATTTTTTTATAAACAAAAAAAAAAAAAAACCAAAAAAAAAAATTTTAACCTGCATCTTAAAATAGGGCAAATAACGTTTTGCACGAGCCTCTAAATTTGGCTCCTTTTTTTTTGTTTTTTTTTCTTTTTGAGGCGTAAAATTTTACACGATTCACCTTGATATATATTTTGATATTGCAATGAGGTTGCAATGGTCAAAAGAAGTTCAATGTGGGCACCATTTGTCATGTCTACGATCATTGCTCCGACAAGAAAGATGGAGGACATTTGTCGAAAGTAGAGGTTTTTCTCCAATTTATTGTGTAAATTAGAGCGACTGTTAGGCTTGTGAATTTTATTATTAATTGTGTTTTGATAATCTGAACAATATAATGTGTAGAGTTTGTCGAATACTTTATACTTGCAAAAAATGATGTTGATCGAATATCGATAACCCCTTGATCGAAATATATTTTTGTTAATGGTAAATATAATTTTAAAAATAAATTATTAACAAAAATGTATTCTGATCAATGGGTTATTGATATCCGATCAACGTAATTTTTTTCAAATATGAAGTACTCGATAAGATTTACAAATTGAATGATTAAGATTATCAAAATAAGACCCATGGTGAACCCTACAAACCCAACTATATATAAGCTCTAATACAGACAATAAACTGCAGAGAAACCTCCCTAATCGAAAACCCAGTCGTCTATGTTGATATGACACGATAAGAGAGTTTCTGGTTGTTTTATAATCAATTAATTTTGATTTTTTTTTTTTTTTTTCAAAACTTTGAAACTGTTAGAGCATCTTCAATCATTAATTTTTTTCCTATTCTTTTTTTCTTTTTTCGTAATTTGAGTGAAAATTTAGTTTAAAACTTTATTAGTTATGCAACAATCCGATCCTCTCAATTTTTTTCATCAATATTTTTTGAAAATTTTCAAACTTGCCTTCAAACTTATTTTAACTAATTTTCATGAAAGAAAATCATTTCCAATCCTTAGAGTATCTCTAACAGTAATAGGCAGTTTACCTATCTAAATATTACTATAAAATATATATTTTATTTTGACTATCAAATATTTCATATTTCTATTCCAACCATACTCTTTATTTTAGCTATTTATCTAAGTACTATTAATTTCAAAAAATGTCATATCAGTAACAAAGATGGAGGGAAATGATCATAATGATTAAATTCATTTTGCCTAGCCTTGAAGGCTAGCTACATGTAGCTAGTGAATGTGAGTTGAGTTAAAATGCCTAATCATATGCCTCGTACATTGGAGTTGAAAAAAAATGAGTTATACTACGCATTTTAACTAACAAGCATTATATACCTAGTGGGTTAGAGATGCTCTTAGAGTTTAAACAATTTGATCAAATTTAAGAAAAATATGACTATTGGGAATTTGGTAAAAAAAATTATCTCTCCCTTGATTTGATACAAATTTGATGAAATGATTGGACTACATTCTAACGATTTTTTTTCATTAAATTTGAATTTAATTTTTTTTTAAATAAAAAAAATTTAGAGATGGTCTTATAATATCTGAATTGCTGAAATATATATATCCACTTGGATTGCCTATCCCATGTAAACGTGCTAGAATCATGGAAGGGTACAAAAGGCATACATGAATATATCAAATTAGAACCTTAATTAAAAACCAGATTTTTGTGTTGCCAATGACAGTGCTTTCTGATAATAACTATGATCTTACATACATAATAATATACAACTGGATTAAATAAATAGATTGAAGCTTTGTTTACTGCAAAATTAAGAAACATTTCAGAAGATTCCGTGACAAATTGGGAAGTAGTGTGCAAAGTACATACCATATGTACTTGCATAAATTTTAATATACATAAATTATTTTACAAAATTTTATAAATTTTCACAACTATACGTAAGTTGTGATTTTTCAAATTTTTATGAGTTAACTTCCGTATGTTTATGAAAATTTACATAATTTTGTAAAATAACTTATGTATATTTATACAAAGGGCATGGCTTCTATCCGGTCCTTAATCGGACTGGACCGTGCTGTTGGGCCTGGGGGCCCACCACGGGTCCCGTTTTGATAATCTGAACCAATGTATAGAACTCGTCGAGTACTATATGCCTGTAAAAAATCACGTTAATCGAATATCGATAGCTATGTGATCAAATCAATTTTGTATAAAAAAAAAATAGACGGTGAATAAATTAACGGTTGACAAAAATCTGTTTTGATCACATAGCTATCGATATCCGATCAACGTGATTTTGTACAGGCATATAGCATTCGATGAGTTCTACACATTAAACGGTTCAGATTATCAAAACAGGACTCGTGGTGGGCCTCCACGAGCCCAACAACACGGTCCAATCCTTAATCGGACTGGACAGAAGCCATTCCC
This sequence comes from Camellia sinensis, assembly GCF_055761805.1. Taxonomy (NCBI): domain Eukaryota; kingdom Viridiplantae; phylum Streptophyta; class Magnoliopsida; order Ericales; family Theaceae; genus Camellia; species Camellia sinensis. The sequence continues at coordinate 37,009,395 of NC_138961.1, read as the reverse complement.
TTATACAAATACATATAGTATGTACTTGTGCACTAAAGAATTGCCTTTAGTTAATGTTGTACAAATTAATGTAATGAACAAAAATAAATAGATTCATGATTAATCAAATTAAATTACATACTAAGAAAATATGTTAGAATTTACAATGATATTGCACAGAAATACAAAATACAATAAAATGATAAAGAAAACACAAACTGAAGCCTGTATGATACTACAGTCTCCTTAAAACAGATTAGTTGCCTCACCGTGGGTGCTAGAGGTACGTCGACTTTTGTTTTCCAGGATACGACGATTTAGACTAGCTAACGCAAAAACACCTTATGATAGCTTCGGCGACAGACAATGGCAGCACTTTCTCACATAGGAATAATATATTATAGGAGGAGACGGACTTGATTATAATATGAGAGCAAAAATTTCTGTGTTGACAAACAAAGAGGTTGGTCTATATTTATACACCATGGGGGAGAGAAGAGGAGTCTCCAGCCATGAAGGCTAACAACCAATGCCCATTACTCTTGCAAAACTGCTGGAGTAATGCACACAATTGATGGGAATTAAATGTGTGAGTTATACACACTATACACCTGTGTGTATATATATATCTGCAGCAAACTTGACCCAAAAAGATTAGGTTGGTGGATCGCCAATACGGCCCAGTCCAAACCTAACCCATTCCAGTAAGCCTCAAGCCCAAACCCAAGCTCAGTCCCAAGATCTAAGATCCACAGATCACAGACTCGAACCCAGACCTGACTCTGGCCCTGACCTCGAACCCGACACCGTCCGGTCCGGTCCGGTCCGAGCGGACGGTACGTGCGCGCACGCATTCGTGTGTCAATTTTGCTATAACTAACTTAGACTGTAGTTTTGGCCCAAGCCCATCCTTGAAGTATCGATAACTCCATTCCTTCGGAAAATTTGAATGCCCCAAAGAACTTATGCCTTTATCAAAATCTTGAGGTTTAAATACCTATCAAACCTTTCTTTTACAATCAATGTGGAATTGGTAGCTATACACAATTTCCAATACCTCATTCATGAGGCCAACTTTATGAGACAATTTCTCATTCAATTATTAATGATTTTTTGTCATTCTTTTTGTAGTGTAAAGATCTTGTTACAAAGAATCTAAATCTATTTAATCACACCTCAACCAATGGTTGGGACCTACTTTAATTTTACATTAAAGCCACCATCAAAGTATTATTTTTTTCAACAATCCCCCATATAAATAAAAATTGGTCGAATAAAGAAAAATGGATACTGTTTACAACAAAGACTCGGAGAGAGAGCACATAGACTAACTCTGCATCAGAAAAGGTAGTTGTTGGCCTTGAACCTTTCGTAGTGAAAGCCTACCAAATTTACTAACTGACTAGTGAACGTAATATCTTGAACTGTTCTGTCGTTTGTGTAAACCAAAATAATAGACCTCACACAGGAGTTAGTCTAACCATTGTTCTTGTTCTCATTGATATGTCCGGTATGGCCCTGGAACACTAGCTTGGTTCAATGAATGTTGTTAAAGAATTTAGCCTTAACAATTATTAAAGAAGCTGCCCCACTTCGCACTCACATAGGTGACCTATATAAGGTATCTCATTATACCATGGTTGATTATTCATATCGCTTAGGTCATTAAAAACATTAGCTTAAACTTCTACCCCCACAGAGTATCACTGTATAAAGGAATAGGCAAGAGGATTTACCTCTTCAGTGACTCACCCGTTACATGAAATTAGGTTGTCCCTTTGAACCTAGATCTTGGGATCTCCAGTTAACTAAGTTAGGTTTTTTGTTTCGGTAACATTACTAAAGGCCTTAACCCTATTTCTCTTGACGACGTTTCTACTAACTCTCGTGTTAATTCTTTGGTTAGCGGATCCGCAATGTTGTCCTTAGACTTTACATAGTCTAGAGAGACAACTCCATTAGAGAATAGTTGTCGTATGGAACTATGTCTACGACGGATACGTTTAGATTTTCCATTACACATATGAATCTGTGCTCGTCCAATCGCCGATTGGCTATCACAATGAATATAGATAGCAGGCACAGGTTTCGACCAATGTGGAATATCCTCAACGAACTGGCGAAGCCATTTAGCTTCTTCAATTGCTTTATCTAAAGCAATAAACTCAAATTCCATCGTTGATTTCGACATACACATTTGCTTAGAAGATTTCCAAGACATGGTTGCCCCTCCGAGGGTAAACACATAACCACTAGTAGATTTGGAGCCCTTTATATTAGATATTCAATTAGCATCACTATACCTTTCTAGTATAGTTGGGTATCTAGTATAATGTAACCCATAATCCTGGGTGTAGCATATATAAGCTAACACTCGCATAATGCCCCTCCAATGAGTGGCATTCTTATTACTCGTGTATCTACTAAGCCTACTAACAGAGTAAGCTATATCTGACCTTGTACAACTCATCAGATACATCAAACTTCCAATGACCCAAGAATATTCTAGTTGAGAGATACTCTCACCATTATTCTTGGTCAAATGTAGACTCATGTCTACCAGTGCCCTAGACACACTTGTATCTAATTTACCAAATTTCTCAAGTATCTTCTCAACATAGTGAGACTGAGAAAATACAATACCATTAGACGTTCTGGTTATCTTAATACCCAAAATGACATCTGCAAGGCCCATATCTTTCATGTCTAACTTAGAGTTTAACAATTTCTTGGTAATTTGGATCATTTCATCATTACTACCAACAATGAGTATGTCATCTACATATAGACACAAAATGACATAACCTCTGTCAGTGTCTTTAACATATACACACTTGTCACACTCATTGATTCTAAATCCATTTGACAACATAGCGTTGTCAAACTTCTTATGTCATTACTTAGGAGCTTGTTTCAAACCATATAATGATTTGACAAGCTTACAGACTTTCTTATTTTGCCCGGAAGTCGAAAATCCCTAGGGTTATTCCATGTAGATTTCTTCATCTAAATATCCATTTAAGAAAACTATATTTACATCCGTTTGACGTATCTCTAGGCCACGTAAAGCGACAATTGCAATCATCATACGAATGGATGTAATCCTTGTCACAGGTGAATATGTATCAAAGTAATCCAAGCCTTCTCGTTGCCTGTATCCTTTGATAACTAGCCTTGTTTTATACTTATTAATTGACCAATTTGCTTTCATTTTCCTTCTAAAGACCCATTTACTCTCCAACGCCTTACTGCCTGGGGGTAGATCAACCAACTTCCAAGTATGATTCTATAAGATTGAGTTAATTTCACTCTTAATTGCTTCTTTCCAAAAGGGACTTTCAGGTGAAGTCACAGCATCATGGAAAGTTCGAGATTCTCCCTCTAACATATAAGTTAAGAAGTCTGGGCCAAAGGACTTGGCAGTCCTAGCCCTTTTACTCCTTCTTGGCTCATCTACTTCTTTATCTTGATCATTTACTTGATCATCGACTTGATTATCTTCAAGTTCCTTATAAGAATTTTGATCATCTCCTAGGTTTTGACAAGGAAATGCGTCTTCAAAGAATGACGCATTCCTTGACTCCATTATGATATTCTTGTGAATATCTGAAATATCATATTTGTGCGCAAGAAATCTATATGCACTACTATTCTGTGCATAACCAAAGAATATATAATTCACGATTTTTGGACCTATCCTGACCCGCTTGGGTATAGATACCGCCACTTTTACAAGACACTCCCACATTCGTAGGAAATTATAAGAAGGCTTGCGGCCTTTTCATAATTCATATGGAGTCTTGTCTACTTTCTTTCGAGGTATTCTATTTAGAATGTAATTTGCGGAGAGAATTGCTTCCTCCCACAAGTTATGTTGTGGCAACCTAAAATTTATTAACATTGCATTCATCATTTCATTTAACGTTCTATTCTTCCGCTTGGCAACACTATTTGACTAAGGGGAGTAAGGTGCTGTGGTTTGGTGAATAATCCTAAATTGAGCAACTGAAAGTGAAATTCTGTTGTATGTTGCAAAAATGGCAACTGTCACCATTTGACTGAGGGGAGTAACAATTTTAGTTGGTAAGAGTTACAAAATAAAACTATAACTCTAAGAATTAAATTAAAATGAATCAGCAAGAATTATATGCAATTACTACATAATAAACATGTAACTAATTCATGCACATAATTCTAAAAATTAGAAAGCAAGTAACATGCAAATTATATTATACTTCTGAAAAATAATAAGCATGTAACTTATACTAGACAAGTATGTCAAATCAAATATGTACATTATGATAAGAAAGACAAAACAGTGGCAAACAAATTTTGTTGGTTTAGTTTCCTTAATAAAATAAATTTTATACCATATATTACCTATAGAAATCAAACAACAGCATGCATATTTAATTAATCTACAAAAATGCACTGTGATGTATAAATTTAGAAGACAGTGAATCATGCTCATATAATAAAAATCTAGAAATAAAAGCATTTTGAATAAATTGAACATCAGAATAGAATATTCCATGTATTAATCTATTCAACTAACTATGACTATCTAAACATGCACTCCGATTTTTTTTTATTTATTTTTTTATTTTTTAAAAATTTTAAACCGAAGCTACAGTAGCAAACACAAGCCTACCTATCCTGATGAAACAGGTACCATTACATGTGCTCCAAAAATAATAGCATGCAAATATTTATATTTTTATTTGTTAGAATTAAAGATCCACACAAGCACGAACATAGTGAAACACAGTCAGGGACAATTAGAAGACATGTAACAGTAGCTTATTTATGCAAAGAAATTGAGACTGTGATTAAAACTGCTCATGAATCTAAAGCATACAGGTGGTTCGGCTGTTGGGGCAAAATAGTAGCACAAATTCTTATAAAATACATATGAATCTAATTATCTAATTCCATGATAAACATATTTAATATGTTTTAAGATTGTTGTATAAACTAATGTAATGAACTAAAATAAATAGATTCATGATTAATCAAATTAAATTACATACTAAGAAAATATGCTGAAATTTACAACGATATTACACAGAAATACACAACACAATAAAATGGTAAAGAAGGTACAAACCAAAACCTGTGTAATACCACAATCTCCTTAAAATAGATTAGCCGCTTCACCGTGGGTGCTGGAAGTATGTCGGCTTCTGTCTACTGGGATACGACGGTGTAGACCGCCTAATGCAGAAGCACCTTCTGATAGCTTTGGCGAACAGACAATGGCAGCACTTTCTCATCCAGGAAGAATATATTATAGGAGAATGACTTGACTATAATATGAGAGCAAAAATTTTTGTGTTGACAACCAAAGAGGCTGGTCTCTATTTATACACCATGGGGGAGAGAGGAGGAGCCTCCAAAACCAATGCCCATTTCTCTTGTTAGAGTAATATACACAATTGATGGGGATTCAATGAGTGAGTTATACACACTATACACCTGTGTGAATACACATATCTGCAGCAGATCTAGCCCAAAAACACGGCCCAGCCCAAACCTAACCCATTTCAATAAGCTCAAGCCTCAAGCCCAAGATCCATAGACTCGGACCTGGGCGGGTGGCGCGCATATGGTAATTTTACCATAACCAACTTGGACCATAGTTTTGGTCCAAGCCTGTACGAGCACGAATTTTCGTATAATCCTGTTGATCAAGTTTGCACTCCTCCAAACGTCGTCGCTTTACTCCCTGAAAACACAAACGTGAGCTAGCCGGCGGGTGTGTACCGGATACCTCTCCGATGCCTAAGTCAGCAAAAAGACAAAAGCTCTGTGTATTTGAGAGTCAAAATTGTGATACCTGTACATAGGTCCTGTTACAAGTTTTTATAGATTCTGTGTGGCACAATCCTAGTAGGACTCTTATTTTCCAATGTAGAGTCCTCCTAAGAATCAGAAAGGTAATGCTCATCTTTCTACACTCCCCTCACTGTTTAGCCAAATGAGATGGTATTACCACGGTAGCATGACAAAATAATCGAGCCAATACTACCGTGCTTAACGACAGATTTCACCAAGCTTACCTAGCTCGGTTCTACCTCTCTTATAGCTCGGTTCTTTGCACCTCGCCTCTTACAGCTCGGCTCTCTGCATCTTGGTTCAAAACATTAAGACTAGCCTACTGGCAAACAGCTTTGACCAAACTGAAAGGAAAAGGGACCAGGCTAACCATGCCATCCCCACGGCCCATAGCTCGGTCCATTTCCTATTGGGTCACAGCTCGACCCATGTTAAAACATAAATTACCTTCTCAATTGCCACTTAATCCTATCTGCAACGCATGACTTGGGATTATTCTTCTTCAGCCGAACTAAAACATCCAAGATGACCGAACTAAAGCAAGTAATACCACCGAGCTCATTCTCTACCAGACTACCGATTTGCCCAGTTTCAGAAATGTCTTATCAATTATACTGCACGTCGTTCCGCTTCTCAAGTATGTCTGAATCATTATCTATTCCTTTGGACACGTGGCTTGCTCCCATTGGTCAAATTCAACTGTCACAGCCGCCTTCGTACCTCGAAAATTTTGAACAGTCCCGTCCATTTTTGGTGCTTTATACAAAAACCCTCTTTTTGAACCAAACACTTCACTGTTCATCTTTTTTCTTTTGCCCTCTAAGTCTCCATTTTCACGACCATAGCACCTGCAAAGCTTGTGTTCCAGCTAGTACTGTTTTGATCTCTGTCCTTTCATTTCAAAAATGTAAGTGGCTCAAACCCTTTCTTTTTCCATTTATTCTATAAGCATGCATAGTATAGAAATATATACAAATGTTTTTCGAAACGCCCTCCTACAGTTTTAGCATAAATGGGTAATAAACCACTAAATCCCCAAAAACCACATACCCAGACCTTAATCACACTTTAGCTGGATATCTCAATCAATCTGTTTATGCGATCTCTTCGATCCAAAATAACACCACGACCGGGCTAGGAACCTGTTTATAATAGGTGCGTACACATCCGAACTAGAAAACCTCATCCAATAACCGAACTAAAACATTAAGCCACCCCTTGTGTTAAGACCGATCTAAGAACCTTCCTATTCAATGACCAAGCTAGAAACTTGTGCTACAATCGGACTAAGAACGAGTTGAACCCCATTTAGCCGAACTAGGATTATATTTATTTTGCCTTTTTGCTTAGCCCGGCTCAGCGATCTGGGCATAACACTTTTTATCTCCACTTTACAGACTTGACTAGGTTGGCCAGGCACACTTTTGCACTATCGCTCAACCGAGACGTCCAACGTCATCTCAACAACGAGCTAGGCTACCGTGCTAATTTGTACACAATTTAAGTTATATGGGTAAATATCGGTTCCTGGTGGACTCACCTGGGGCTATTTCCAAATTCCGTAAGGACTACAATATCCCTGATAACGTCTATTTATCTTTAGCCGAACTAGACACCATGCCCTAGGGAAAACCGGGCTTCGTTCTTTTTACCGTAATATCAATCGTTGAGGCCGGTCTCCGATTCCCTGTACAACCACTGATTTGCGAGTTCCTCAGGCAGACGAGATTGTGCCCAACTCAACTCAGCTCCAATACCTACAGAATAATAAATGGCATCGTCGAGCTAAACCGTCGGCTCGGTCTCAATCTCAGATTGGCCAAGCTATTCCATCAATACTCGTTCAGCCAAAATGATGACGGTTGGGTATATTATTTAAGAGTAAGAAGAGGCCGAGAGAAAATAATTAAAAATACGCTGGACAAAGACTTAAATGACGACAATTTTTTTTGGGTTTCGAGCAATTTTAAGGACCAATAAGCCCAGATACCGGGATATAACATAAATTGGAATAAGGGGACTGCTGGTAAGAATACCTCAGTCTAATTTTCTTTTTGTTTCGCTGCTCCATGCTGTAATTCCACACCGTGCTGACACAATATTTTATCTTTCTTTTGTGCAGGCTTAAACCAACTCAAATCACAGTACCCATACGCAAACCAAGACGCCCTTCGCGCTACGCTACAATACCGTCATCGCGGTTAGGCCGAGCTGCTAAACTTCGAACTGACCTACCGATATAGCGGAAGGAGGAAGACCAGGGTAACAGACTTTCTCCTTGAGCCATCACCTAGATCAAATTGATCCCATTAATAGAAGAACAAGAAATGGCAAAGAAAAGGGCTATGCGAGTGCTTATCACCGAGCAGACAACTGGTGAAGCGCAAGTCGGGCTAGAGCTATCTAGCCAATCCCGTGATACTGTGGTGGCCCTTCCAACTGCAAGGGCCTCATCATCTCAGCCAAGCAAGCATGCACGAACCACTTCAACCGAGCCGCAATGCCTGGTTGATGAGGACACCGTGCTTCCTGATACCACGATGCCGAGCCTTGAGCCCATGCATTCTGACTGTGCTAGCCCTTCAGGGCGCCAAAAATTACTTACAAGAACCGAGCTATAACTACCATGGACTCAGTGGTTGCTGACAAGGATCACACGCTTGCTTTCAACCTTGCAAAAAGCGTGTGCCTACCATCTGATATGGAGCATCATGAACATTTAACCGAGCTCAAGGCCATCTGTAGACGTCCCCGAACGCCCCGGGAGGAACGAACTCCCCCGTTCCGTTCGATATTGGGCTCACTACAGCTCAAGACTCTCAAATTGTCACGGTTCTCAATCTGAACCAAAGAGTCCAAATCCGGCAAATCGTTTTGAGAAAAACAGATTTTTAGAAAAGAAGTGCCAAACATGGACTGCTTTGCCAGATACAGAGTCGCCACCTAAATATTTTATTTTGGGGAAATTTAGGAAACCCTGACTCGTTTGCCTAAGGCCACGTGTCCGCCATCACCAAAGTTGCCTTGGCTCGGGAACTTGGGTACGATTGGGGAAGGTCACTTCGTGAGCACCCCCGCTCGCCCGATCAAAGATCGGCCTCTACTAACCATGATATCAAATTTTGAAAACATTGTGTGTTCTTATTCCGGTTATTAGCCTAGATTACTATGTGATGCGCACAACATACAAGTATAGACTGGATCGCCTGAATTGGAACAAAACATTTCATGTTTGTTTATTTGAAAATGGTTTGATGGTGCTACCCGCAAGTAGGCTAAGACGTGGATTTGCCACCCTCGGGTGGGCTTAGAAAACATGATTTTGCCACTATCTAGTGGGGTTAAAACATACATTTTAACGAATTGCTCCAACTCAAATAACCCAACCTTCACCCACAGGCATTCAGGCAGTTATATCACATAAGCATATAGCCTCATGGTAAGCATGCTATTCATGGCAGTCACTCACACGCATGCAAGGATGCTAAAGCATAAAACTTACCGAGTACTCCAAGCCAAAACAGAAGCTAATTAGAAATCCATGCATGATCCTAATTATACGGAAATGCCTAATGCAACACATGCAAAAATGCAACTATAGCAGGCTCGGCTATTCTAAACATGGCATATGAAATGCTACAGCTAACATGTATTCAACTTGGAATTGAAAATACAATGCAGTTAGTATGATGCGCCGAGCCCGGTGCATGCAAAACAGATGAATGAATGCAAACATGCTATCACACTGTATGCTAATTGAAACATGCCTTAATCTAACCATTATAAGCTGGTAAATAAAAGGGAGAAAGACGTGGGGTTGGAAGACATACATCACACACACGCACACTTATTACAACATTGCCCTCGCACAGAGGGTCCGAATAAATAATATACAGTCCCAAATAATTACAGTCCAAATAATTACAAAAATCCTAATTAATTATCAAATTAACTAAGAAAGCTATAAACTGGTATGCAAGCCGGGGACTGCCTTGACTCTGATGAAGGATGTATGTTTGAGCTGCCTTGCGCGGAAATCCACTGGGATGCCCCAATTAGCCTCTGTTTTGCAATTATTCTTGAAAAGCGCGCCAAGCCCCGGAAGACTGCTGATTCTTGATTTGCTGCAACAGAGAGCAGGAGAGGGGCATAGCAATATTTTTTCACAGATGTATGCATGCCTCGATCCTCGTGCCACCAATCACGTATATCGATGCATGATGGCCGAGGAGTCGATTTGCATTACTCAATATAGAATGAATGCACATGAAAACTCAACTAAAACCTAACTCCATCATGGATAATCCAGAGTGTCGGTGACTGGGAATTGAGACACGTTCCGTCACTCGAAGTACGAAACGTCCCTCGTTTTCCGTGCTCGGGCTAACTCCTATCCCAAGCACAATGCAATATGCATGATATGAATGAATGCAACTAATATACAACCTAACATGCAACATGCTATGAAATGGCATACACGATGCACGAGATAACATGGCATACACAATGCGTTAACATACAACCTAACATACGCAATGCTATGAAATGAAATGGCATACACAATGCAATATGGGCTTACACCAACATGAGTGGACCTTAGCCACACTCACATAAGAGGCCATGAAATGAAAATGAGACAACTCGAGATGCTTGCACACGTGCACGCAAACCGAGGACCGAACCTAAGGCATGAATGCCACTCTACCAAAGCATGGCAAGGCATGGAACATGGTATACAAACATGAAAATTTCAGGGGCAATAAGTGATGCAAAACAGCCCTGAAAGATGGAAAAATGGCACCCGATGCATGACATGCGACCTGAAACATGAAATTAGGCACATGCATTGGCCTATAGCTGTACAAAACATGCATTATTTGAACATGGAATATAAAGACAGAGTCAAGAAAGCCCTAAAATAAGCACATTTATAGTTCTAAGCAAGGTCAAACGGCGAATGCAAATGGGACTAAACTAGCATGCAAAAATGGCCCTAAATGTGAGATAAAGAAGTGAGTCACAGCTGCAGACCTCAAACAGATGAGGGCCCTTCAACAATGTTGAAGAGGGGCCCAAAATATGATATTTTACAGTTTACAACAAACCACAAAAACCAACACAGGTATGGCTAAGCTCTCATGCAAGAAATGGGCCAAAAGAGGGACAAAGAAGCAAGTGGTGGTTTCTGGCCTCAAACACAAAGGGTCCCTTCAACAATGTTGAAGAGGGGCCCAAAATATTGCACTTTACAGTTGATGGCCAGACCCAAAACAGTATGCATGCAAGCCTAAAATACTACGCAAAATAAGGCCAAAAAGAGAGATATAACACAAAGTATATAAAGGATGCCTCAAACAGTGAAAGACCCTTAATGAAACATGAAGAGGAGGGTCAAAATAAGGCCACTTATAGTTCAGACCAGAGCCCAAAAACAGAAGCAAAAGAGGCTAACAAATCATGCAAAAATATGGCCAAAAGAGAGATATAAAGGCAAGTGATAAATGAAAGCCTCAAACAGTAATGAGCCCTTCAACAATGTTGAAGAAGGGCTCAAAATAAGCCACTTTTCAGTTCATAACAGAGCTCAAAACAGTTTATACATAGGCCAAAAATACTACACAAGAAGATGGCATACAAGGGAGATAATGAAGCAAGTGCAACAAGGAGACCTCAAACAGGTAAATACCCTTAAAAAACATGAAAAATAGCTCAAAATAAGTCTAGTTCCAGTTAGGGTCAGAGCCCAAAACAGCAAGCAAGTATGGCTAAGAAAGCATGCAAAATATGGACCAAAAATGGGGAAATGGAACTTACCCTTGTAGACCAATCTTTTGGCAACTCTTGGCTTGAGTTTGGTGGCTCTTTAGCTTTGGAGAACAACCTCAAGCTGCTAGAATGAAGGATGGAAGGGTGGGGGTATGGGTTGGTGAAGAAATGGTGTAGGGTTTGAGAGGTTTAAAGCTTGGAAGTGTAAAGGGAGAGAGATACAATGGAAGGGGCCTAAGGCAAATGTTGTAACCCTCAAACCAGCAGCTGGAGCTGCTGTTATATAGACAAAAGAGGGGAGAAAAGGGGGGGAAAAAATGGAGGGAAATGAATCAAGTTTCCCCAAAAAAATGCACCCCCCCGGATACACAATCTAGGGGGAAACAGAATATACAGCTATAAAGAACAGGGTGCAAGGATCATGACCGGCCAGCTATCTAGGGTTTAGGTGGCCCGTCGGCTACCTCCCATGGCCGGTCGGCTAGGGGTCAAAAGGGTCAAGAAGCATTAGTGGCCGGCCACCCCAAAAAGAGAGCCTCTGATGTGTGCATAACACAACCCTGTGGTTAAACACTGGAAATAATGAACCAGGAGAGAGAACAACCCACTTTTCAAAGGGGTTCAAAAGGTTCAACAACAATTACTGGCCGGCCACCAAATATTGGTGGCCTCCCAGATGTGTACATCACAAATATGGGGTTTAGGGTGCAAGAAAATGGCCCAAGGATGGTCAACATTGGCTTTGAAGTGAGGAAAATCGGGCGACGGAGGGCGATGAAGGGATAACGTTGGCTGACAGAACAATTACTGGCCTCCCACCTTTCTACGGCCTTCTTACCAATGAAACAGAGGTCCCTGCCAAAAATGAACCAAAACCAATGCAGAACGAAGGTTCGGGGGCCGAAACGCGCAGCCCGAGGCCCCGAAAACTGACTGTTAGGCACCGGAAGTGATGTTCGACCACAAAGTCGGTTTCTCGGGCCACAGTGTCCCTCAAAAGGGAGAAAATAAGAAGTATGCCAAAAACCGGAGCAAACGGAGATGGTTAAGCGGTCCCGAACCGAGGCACATGGCCAACGATTCCGAAAAACCGAGAAATGGACTCCAAATGGGAAAAATGGCCTATGACCACGAAGCGTAGCCTACAGCCACTGAGAGATGATCTGCGGGACCTCTCCCTCCCTTCGGGAAGAGAAACAGAGAAAACTGAGCCTGGTTCACAAACCGAGGTAAGGCGTGAAAGAGTCCGAAAGTCCGAAGGCAAGGCTCGCAGCCAAGACTCCGCGACTTTCGAACGAGCACAATATGCAACATCACCAAGCGCTCAATCGGTGACGTCTGAGTCTTAAGGTCGGTCAAAAATGGGGTGTCTACACCATCCACTCGGCAACTAAGTCTATGGTGCTGGTAAGTGTTCCCTCTTTGTTTTCCATTTTGCACAGTTTTATTTGCTCGGTTTTAGTCATAACCGCTACTTCTCCTTCTGCAGGCCATGCAGAAGAGCCATATTACTTATAAGTGCATGCTAGAGCTCCACAAGACAGCGCGGCTAGCTGTGGCAGACGCAAATGCTAAGGTGGCCAAGCTAAACGAAGCCAAACAAAAACTGATCGAGCTTGAAACTGAAAACGCACGACTCGCCGAACTGGTCAACTCGGCGGAAGCGGACAAGTAGAAGGCTTTGGCTGAAAGAAAAGACCGCTATCTGCGTAAGCTAGCCAAGCTTGAAAATAAAAAAGATGCCGAGATCACCGAGCTAAACAAGAAAATGGAGGATGCTGAAGATAGGGGCTATAAGGAATGGAAGGCCACCTATATCCTGCAATGTGAAGCTGTGAAGGATATATTTTTCAAATGTAGATGGAAAGTAGCTGTAACAAAGCTCGGTTACGGTCAAGAAGCCGATGTCTTTCAGACCCCTCCTCCCCACTTTATTCCAAGTTACATGGCGGACTACGCCAATGCCATTCAACAAAAGTTGCTTCAAGAGTGGGAGGAGGAGGAATGATCCCTAGAGCAAAACAACACCCCACTTGTTATCAGTGATTACAGTCTCCAAACTGCTCAGTCAGCTCGGGTGGAGCCACCAGTGCCAAACACGATTGATGATGCCCCTATGACCGACCTGCTTGCTGGAACCAGGGTACGAAGTGGTGAAGCTCGGGTTGAGCTTGATGCAGATTTGGACTATTTATTTGCTTGATCTTGTTTTTCTTATTTTGATGTTTACTTCTGGAAGGATTTGTAACCGAGCTTAAGCCACTCCCTTTGTAATGAACACTTTGAAATGGAATGAAATGTGCTTTTTCTTCAACTATTTGTACGATTATTTACAATACTTTTGCACCATACTAAGCCAGACTAATTTAGCTAGGCTTTACCTAATCCTGCCAACCTTCTTCAGCCTTAGATTCTTATCTCGGCTAAAGAAGATAAATAAATATGGGTCAAACTTTCCAACCTTAAGCCTAGATCCTTATCTCGGCCGAAGAAGAGAGCTAAATATTAGTCATACATGTCAACCTTCAGCCTAGATCCTTATCTCGGCCGAAGAAGCGAGCTAAATGTTGTCATATCTGCCAACCTTCTTCAGCTTAGATCCTTATCTCGACTGAAGAAGAGTTAAATGTTGGTTATTTCTACCAACCTTCTTCAGCCTAGATCCTTATCAATTTTTAGGTGCTGATTTTAAGCTTGCTAACAGTGCTTCATACTCTGCCTCATTATTGGATATTGTGAAGCCAAGATTAATTGCTTGTTCAATTGTTAGGCCATCTGGTGAGATAAGGATTACGCCAAGTCCTGCACCGTGCCTATTAAAAGCTCCATCCATGAAAAGTTTCCATATCTCTCCGACGAATAGCTCCCAGCGAGTAGAGGGATCGGATGATGTCTTGGGATCATAAGTGTTGCCAATGTTTTCTTCCAAGTCTATGCCTTCTATTGGGGTTTGATCTTTATTATCTGACTACCCCAAGTCTTTTCTTTTCGATGAGTCTTTACTGGGAACAGAATGGTTTGCCCCTTCCTTCATGTCCTTAATCCTGTGTGGCTTGCAATGTGGCTGGGTATCCTGCACTAGGGGTTGTGCAGTTCCCACGACACTTTCCTCCCTTACTTCGGTTGCGTCTGTCAAATCGACTGGGCAGATGTGATGACTTCCTGGTGTGAATTCAGCTACAAAGTCTGCTAAAGCTTAGGCTTTTATTGCTGTTCTGGGTTGAAACTTGATATCGAACTGCCCCAATTCCACCGCCCATTTCAAGATTCGTCCAAAAAAATTCGCCCTCTCAAACAAGGCCTTTAATGGAAAAGTCGTTAGAACGATCACGGTGTGGGCATGGAAATAGTGTGACAACTTTCTTGAGGCCATCATCAAAGCTAATGCCAGTTTTTCCAATGGTAGGTACCTTGTTTCAGCGCCCAACAAGGTTTTGTTAACATAGAAGATAGGCAGGTGTTGGATTCCTTCCGCTCTGACCAACACTACGCTGACTGCATGTTGTGAAACCGTTTAGTACAAAAAGAGCTCTTCTCCTGGCACTGGGGTTACTAACAACGGAGGAGAGGTCATGTAGTCTTTCAAGCTCTCTAGGGCACAGTCGCATTCTTCATCCCACTCAAATTTGGCCTTCAATGCTTGGAAGAATGGTCGACATCTGTCTGACGATCGACTTATGAACCGGTTGAGTGCAGCTGCTAGGCTAGTGAGATGTTGTACGTCTTTGACTGTGTTGGGCCTCTCAAGATCCTAGATCGCTTTGATCTGAGAGGGATCAACTTCTATACCTCGGTTGGTTACCAGAAAACCTAGGAATTTGCTTGATTCTACGCCGAATGCACACTTAGATGCTTTTAGACGCAACTTGTGAGACTTCAAAAGTTGGAACATTTCATCTAGGTCCCTGAGATGGTCCTTCTCATCCTTGCTTTTGACCACCATATTGTCTATGTAAGCTTTCATTGTTCTGCCTAACAATGGTTCAAACATTTTGGTGACCATCTATTGAAATGTAGCCCCTGCGTTCTTTAGGCCAAATGGCATGATCTTGTAACAGTACAATCCTTTAGGCGTTGTAAATGATGTGACCTCCTGGTCTAGTTCATACATAGCGATCTGATGGTAACCTCTATACGCATCAAGGAAGCTAAGTCGGTTATGTCCTGCCATCAAGTCCACTAGTTGGTCTATCCGTGGTAGGGAAAAACTGTCCTTTGGACATACCTTGTTGATTGTTTTATAGTCTACGCAGACACGCCATTTTCTGTTCCTCTTTGGCACTACTACAGTATTGGAGATCCACCTAGGATAGTGCACTCTTTGATGGCTCCTGCCTCCAGCAAGTTTCTCACTTTCTCCGCCACTATCTCCGCGTGGTAGAGTGCCGATCTGCGAGTGCATTGTATGATTGGTCTGGCAGTTGGGTGGACATTAAGTTGGTGGCAGATGAACTTAGGGTCAATGCCATGCATGTCATACGGTGTCCAGGTGAACACTTCGATGTTAGAGGTTAAAAACTTCATGACCTCTATTCTTTCAGTGCTGGATAGAGACGAGCCAAGCAGGAAGAACTTTTTTGGGTTCTTTTCTTCTATCCTTACCTCTACCAAGTCTTCCACTGCCTTCTGTTCAACTGCTTTGCCGACATCTGCAAACAGTTCATTACTTTCTAGCTCTTCCACCATCTGTACATACCCTTTTGCAACCCGACTGTCATTTACTGTGACGAAGCACTGTTTCGATATGATTTGGTCTCTTAAGACTTCCCCAATCACGCCGATTTTGTTAGGGAATCGTAATGCTTGATGGTAGGTTAACGCCACTGAGCGTATAACATGCAGCCATGCCCTTTCCAAGATTATGTTGTTAGTGGAAGGGACCTTCAATTCCTAGAATTCCACCTGTTTTGTCATGGTTTCTGCCTTGACTGAGAGGATTATCTTGCCTACTAGCCACTCTAGCATTGAGTTGAAACCGACAAGGGGAGATGTCACAGGTGCCTAGTCTTTGTCCTCAAATTTCAGCTGTTTGAAGGTCTCGTAGTACATTATGTCGTATGAAATTCCTTGGTCAATCAGAATCTGCTTGATATCGAAATTCTTGATGCGCAAAGTCACCGCCAATGCGTCATTGTAAGGGCAATGTAGCCTTACTAGATCTTTGTCTGAGAAGGATATGACGTTCGTAGCCTCTGTTCTGCCATTTTTGATGGTAGGTTGTGCACTTAATACCTCTCAAGTGCTCAGCCTTTTTGATTATCCTCCTGAGTTCACATACCCACTCAGGTTCGACGATCCCATGGAAAACGTTGATTATGCCTTAGGGTGGTCCGTCGACTGGCATCCCGTTTGGTCTGTTGAGGTCCTGGGGGGATTGGCTGTGTACCCTCTTCTATATACTAGTCCAAATGTCCAGTAGCCACTAACTCTTCCAGATGTTGCCTCAATAGTGTGCAATTCTCAGTGTGGTACCCCTTCTTATCATGGAAGGTGCAACGGGACCTCTCATCATAGCCTCTTTGTGTTTCTCCCAACTTGGCTGGCCGCCGAACGAAGGGTTCATCACGTATCTCACTGAGAATCCGGTAGATAGGTTTATTGAATACGGTGGTGATGGCAATGCGGATTCTTAACTTCTTTTTTTCTGGGTCCTCTCTGTTGGCTCACCTGCCTCGCCTATTCTTGCTTGGTCGTTCCACCATGTTGACTTTTGCTGTAGTCTTTTTATCTGGCATCGCTGTTGTGCCAGATTTTGCTTTAGCACGGGCGCTATCTTCCTCTACTCGGATATGTTGATGCATTCTTTCCATTAGGGCCTCCATCGTGAGGGGTGGCATCATTGTCATTGAGTCCCTCAGTTTGTTACCGACTGGTAAATCCCGTTTGTATTATGCGATGACGACATTTGTAGGGTAATCCCCAATCTGGTTGAAGGTTTCTCCATAGCAACTATTGTAAGATCTCAGTGTCTCATTTTCACCCATGTCAATGGAGAGTAACTGGTCAATCTCCATTGGTGTCTTGGTATTCGTTCTGAATCTAGTCACAAAAGCTTCTGCTAACTGTGCCCATGAGGCTATGCTGCTTTTTGGCAGTCTTTCGAACCAAGTTAGACCTAGGTTGCCAAGGCTAGATGGAAACAGGATACACATTAAGGCCTCGTTTCGCGGTAGACTGCCATAACCTAGCGAAAGTGGCTTAAGTGCATGTAGGGGTCTGACTTCCCTTCATAAGTGGTGAATTTCGGCTGGTGGAAGCCCGAGGGTAGTGGTGCATTCTCAATTGCCGGAACGAACGGCGAGTTTTGTAACCTTGCTAGTACTTTGTTCGCTGGTTCGTAAGTAAGGCACGACATTGACATCCCTACCTCGACACTCCCATGTGTCCTAGGGGCCAATCACTACAGGGCTGAAACTCTGCGAGGGTCGCGAGCCCTGGTGTCCTCCTTCCATCGGGCCCTCTCCTCAAGCATTGTTCGCAAGTCCGCTGACCTAGGCAATTCCGTGTGCCTAGATGTCGTTTGGTGCGTATGTGATGGCCGATAGCTGCTTCCCTTTGTATATGACCTTTCAGTCCTCGTTCTTTCAAACCTGGAGTAACGAGTCCTGGAAGTCCTTGATTGAGTGTCGCTTGTTCTAAGGCTCCTACTTTCTGCTTGTGATGGTGTGACATGTTTGTCACGATCTTCCAAATGGCGAGGGGACGTGTGGCCTTTGTGCCCCTCTTCTGTCGTCACCCATTTTCTTTGATCTGGCGCTTCATTGTCTTCATGTCTGCCGCCATCCTCCTTATTAACTCGTTTTTCTCCCTCACAGGATCCTCCAAAACTTGAGGATCCAACCTCCGCTTCTGCCTTTCAGGACTTTGAGAGCGACGGGGACTAGTGCCCCGTCTTTCCCGTGTGTCCTTCCATAGTTCCGTTGCTGGGGTCCTAATTCTGGCATGGGTGGGATAAAAGGTAAGTTTTCGCGCCTCCCACCCTCCTCCGGGGTTTGCCCATCAATAGCAAATTGCGGCAAGTCTTCATTGTGCGCCATTGATTTCAACTCGGGAGGAAAACTAGATCAAAAGGTTTTGTTCTTTGTGTAATTCCCACAGACGGCGCCAATTGTACGAGCACGAAATAATTTTCTCGTATAATCCTATTGATCAAGTTTGCACTCCTCCAAACGTCGTCGCTTTACTCCCTGAAAACACTAACGTGAGCTAGTCGGCGAGTGTGTGCTGGATACCTCTCTGATGCCTAAGTCAGCAAAAAGACAAAAGCTCTGTGTATTTGAGAGTCAAAATTGTGATACCTGTACATAGGTTCTGTTACAAGCTTTTATAGATTCTGTGTGGCACAATCCTAGTAGGACTCTTATTCTCCAATGTAGAGTCCTCATAGGAATCAGAAAGGTAATGTTCATTTTTCTACACCCCTCTCACTGCTTAACCAAATGAGA
Source organism: Camellia sinensis (assembly GCF_055761805.1). Taxonomy (NCBI): domain Eukaryota; kingdom Viridiplantae; phylum Streptophyta; class Magnoliopsida; order Ericales; family Theaceae; genus Camellia; species Camellia sinensis. The sequence goes on along the minus strand of NC_138961.1, from coordinate 36,990,370 downwards.
TGGTATTACCACGATAGCATGACAAAATAACCAAGCTAATACTACTGTGCTTAACGGCAGATTTCACCGAGCTTACCTAGCTCGGTTCTACCTCTCTTACAGCTCGGCTCTCTACACCTCGCCTCTTACAGCTCGGCTCTCTGCACCTTGGTTCAAAACATTAAGACCGGGCTAACCAGGCCATCCCTACGGCCCATAGCTCGATCCATTTCTTATTGGGTCACAGCTCAGCCCATGTTAAAACATAAATTACCCTCTCAAAGCCCATCCTTGAAACATCCATAACTTTCTTCCTTCGAAAAATTTAGATGCCCCAAAGAGTTCATGCCCTTATCAAAATCTTGAGATTTAAATACCCATCAAACCTTTCCTTTACGATCAATGTGGAATCGGTAGTTATACACAATTCCCAATACTTTATTCATGAGGCCAACTTTATAAGAAAATTTCTCATTCAATTCTTAATGATTTTTGCTCATTCTTTTTGTGATGTAAAGATTTTGTTACAAATAATTTAAACTTATTTAATCTCAACTCAACCAATAATTTAGACCTACTTTAATTTCATATTAAAATTACCATAAAACTTTTTTTTTTTCCAGCAGTTGGGACATAATAAGAGTCGCGCCAACTATTTTGGGGGTGTTTGTTTCAGCTTTTCAAAGCGAACTTATGGCTTTTAGCTTTGAAAAAGTTATTTTGGACTGTTTGATTAAATTTATTTCAAACAGCTTCTGATTCTAATAGCTTATTTTAACTCAAAAAAATTGATTCTGAGAAACTGTTCACCCCTTATTTCTGATTATCAGTTTCTACTGTAGACATGTTAATTTATGGTTATACTCTTAGATCTTTTTATTTTTTATTTTTTTAAAAATAGAAAAAGACCCAAATGGACTATAGATTATTATTATTATTTTTATGAGAAATGTAGACAAACAAAAAATAAAAATTAATTGAAAAAGCTATTTTACAACTTATTTAATAAACATTACTCAGCAACTTAAATTTATAATCTAACAGTTACACCAAAAGATTAATAACTTCTGATTAAAGTCATAATTTATAATTTGTTAAGTTATAATCTATAAGTTGTTTTAACAGCTACACCAAACTGACCTTTATCCTTCTTTATGTTGGTTGTGATTCTGCAAATTCTCAGAAAGGTCGGTCAGGAATCTTATACTGAGATTTGAGCCACGACTACTTGGAATATATTTAATTTAGTTATAGCTAAGGCTCCATTTGGCAAGGAGGTTTGGGGCTATTTTAGCCACAAAAGACAAATAGACTATTTTAACCATAACAAACAAAACATCACATCAAACTAATAATCATTACCCTCTTCTCTCACAAAAAAAGTCAAAAAAGTCAAAAAGTCAAAAAGCTCTTCCCAAATCAAATTTTTTAGCCCAGGGTAAAATAGCAAAAAAAACCAAAAAATCAAAAAACCAACTCACTTCCCAAACGGAGGCTAAGTTTATTTATATTTGGGATTAGCTGATGAAAAAGGTCGGTTCATTAAATGCTTTGAATCTAAAACAATTAGTAAAACTGTCCATTTCTGATTTGTCAGCATTTGATAGTACCATTTACAGATCTGCTGCAGAGCTCTAATTAGAGTTGCTACAGTGCAGCTCTAATGAGCTGGCCACATAAAAAAAAAAAAAAAACAAAAACAAAAACAAAAACAAAAACAAAAACAAAAAAAAAACAAAAAACAAACAGTGAGGTAAAAGACAAAATATGGGGAAGAAAAAGACAAATTAATGCTCCATTAGAGCTCTTTTTTTTGAGGTCTAAATCATTTTTCTACCATTTAAATGCATATTGAAAGCCCAATTTGATGGTTTTAATTTAATTTAATTTTTTAAACTAGTTATCTATGTAAAAAATAATAATTTGATTGGATAAATATAATCATATAATTATATCATATTTGTTTTTAAAATTATAAATAGCTGGTTTTTAAAATTATATTTGTCACTTATTTTTTAGAAAACAAATGTGATTTAATTATGTGAGTACAATTATATTTTTTAGAAAAAAAAAGTTATATAATTATGTTAATTTTTTTTACATAAATGACATGTTCAAAGATATCTCAAATCATTGAGATGAGTTCCATGCTGGATCTACGAAAACTCAATAACACCCTTCAATTGAAATCCCCAAAAGAAGAGAAACCGCTCCCTAAATGCAAAACACCAAGGACATTTGCTTTATTTCACTTATTCTGTACTCCCTTTTGTCCCAAATTATTTGTTTAGCATGAGAACAAAATTTTAAAATCATGTATTTTTATATAGGAATTTTTAATTATTTTTCATCAATTAAATGATATCATTAAATATTTTAATGTGTAAAAAAATTTTAAAATTTGACACAAAAAAATATTATTTTTAAGTTTTTATTTTTTATACTCAGCTAACAATTTGGAATCGGGGTTTACTATATAATGACCTATTTTGAAAATCTGGTTAAAAGCTATCTTTCAACTTTTAATTTATTTTGAATTACATCATCATTCATATTTTTTTATATATTTTTAAAAAAAAAGTCAAAAAACTAATTTTTAACCATTTTCTTAAAATAACCTAATATAGCACAGCTTGTAAGCATACGTATGTGTGCGGAATTGTTAATTGTTTGACTTAGGTAGGTCCATTGTTTTCTGATTAAAAGTCTTTAAATAATAATGTGTAATTGTGACAGTTCAATAACAACCATTGAAGAATTTTCACTATCATCAATTAACCTTGACTAATTTAGAAGGAGCTCTCCCGTCCTGAGAGGATAATTTGTGAGTAAATTGGGTCAAGTTAGGACGAGTCTTCTTTGGAAGTTGGGCCGCGCAATAAGCCAAGGAGATATTTTGTATTTCGGCTTTGGGCCGAGGTAGGTATCAGGACAGTTGGATGTGTTGTTGAGATTGGGACCTATTTACCTTATGATCGGGATGATGACAGGGCGATGGGACGAGCTAGGTGTAGCTCGGCAGGATACCAACCTGTAGCATAGTCATCACGGCTTGCCCATGTTGAGCACGGAGCCGAGGTAACATCAATGGCAAGGGCCGAGCTGTGTATAGCTCGACAAGGTGGCATTCAATAGATCGGCTTTCGATCACACGGTCCGAATGACAGGGGACTGAGATAAGGCAGTTCGGTCAGAAATGTATAACCGAGGTAAAGGATTTAGCCATCTCACTTGGCTTGCAGCGATGAGACTCCTAGGAGGACTCTGCTAAGGAGAGTAGAGTTCTACTAGGATTGTGGAAACCATCTCACTTGGTTGGTAGTGAGTAGGGTGTGTGATTCTTAGGAGGACTCTCATAGGGAGAGTTGGAATCCTACTAGGATTGTACCAAGCATAATCTATAAAAGCTCATGACCAGACCTATGTACAAGTATCATAATCCCAATTCTTACTCTAGAATACTCAGAGCTTTTGTTTCTATTGTCAATTTTGCTGACTTAGGCATCGGAGGGGTTTCCGGCATACACTCCTTGGCTAACTCACGTTTGTGTTTTCAGGCAGCAAAGCGACGACGTTCAGAAGAGTGCAAACTTGATCAACAGGATTATACGAGAAGATTATTTCGTGCTCATACAATTGGCGCCGTCTGTGGAAATTTTCACAAAGAGCAAAACCTCTTGATCAAGTTTTCCTCTCTAGTTGAAAGCAATGTCACACAATGAAAACTTGCCACAATCTGTTATTGTTGGGCAAACACCACAAGGGGGTGGGCGGCGCGAAGGTTGACCTTCTATCCCACCCAAGGCGGAATTAGATCCCCAGCAAAGGAATCTGTGGAGAGAAGTGAGAGAAAGACAGGGCTCAAGTCCACACCGCTCTCAAAGCCCTGATAGACAGAGGTGGAAGATGGATCCTCAGGTTCTCAAAGGTTGCGTAAGGGAGCAAGACGAATTAATACGGAGGATGACAGTAGACATGGAGACTATGAAGTGCTAGATAAAGGGCAAAGGGGTAACGAAAGAAGAGGTGGGCAAGAGCAGGGCACACCTTTGCCACTCAGAAGATCGTGACAAGCAAGCCACACCATCACAAGCTGAAAGAAGAAGCCTCAGGTTAGGCGATACACAATCAAAGACTTTTAGGACACGCTACTCTAGGCCTGAGAGAATGAAGACTGAAAGGGCTCGAAGGAGAGAAGACACTCAGGCTCGCGACCCCCGCAGAGTCTCCGCACTTCAACGATTGGCTCCTAGAACACATAGGAGTGTCGAGGTTGGAATTCCAAAGCCACGCCTTGCCTATGAACCAGCAGACAAAGCGTTAACAAGGTTGCAGAGCTCACTGTTCATTCCGACAATAGAGAACGCACCATTACCCTCAGGCCTCCACCAGCCCAAATTCACTACTTATAAGGAGAAGTCGGACCCCTACATACATTTGAACCACTTTTACCAAGTTATGGCCGTGTATCGGCGAAACGAGGCTCTAATGTGTATCATGTTTCCTTCCAGCCTTAGTGACCTGGGTTTAACGTGGTTTGAAAGGTTGCCAGAAGGTAGCATAGCTTCGTGAGCGCAACTAGCAGAGGCATTTGTGACCAGATTCAGAACGAACACCAAGACACCAGTGGAGATTGACCAACTTCTCTCTATAGACATGGGCGAGAAATAAACATTGAGGTCTTACAATAACTGGTATTGTGACACTTTTAATCAGATTGGAGATTTCCCTACAAACCTAGCTATCGCACAGTACAAACGAGGTTTGCCGGCTGGCAATAAGTTGAGGGATTCAATGACAATGACGCCGCCCCTTACGATGGAAGCCCTAATAGAGAGAGTGCACCAACACATCTAGGTAGAGGAAGATAGGGTGCGCACCGAGGAGGAGTCCGACACAACAGCGATACCAGACAAAAAGCATTTGGCGAGAGTTAACATGGTTGACAAGTAGGATCGATCGTGCAAGAGTCTTTGCCCGACTGCGAGGCAATTAAGAAGTTTGGCCGGAATAACCAAATATTTTGCTCTTTTCAGCCGAGATCAGGATCTAGGCTAAAGAACGTTGGCCGGAATAACCAACTTTGAGCTCTTTTCGGCCAAGATCAGGATCTATGCTGAATAGGTTGGCCAGAATAACCAACTTTGAGCTCTCTTCAGCCAAGATTAGGATCTAGGCTGAATAAGTTGGTCGGAATAACTAACACCTCACTCTAGGTTGGCAGGAATAACCAACTTTGAGCTCTCTTTGGCCAAGATCAGGATCTAGGCTGAATAGGCTGGCCGGAATAACCAACTTTGAGCTCTCTTCAGCCAAGATCAAGATCTAGGCTGAAGAGTGGTTGGCTGGAAAAACCTACACTTTCCTAAGCCGAGATAAGGATCTAGGCTACAGGAATTTGGTAGGTATGACCAACATTTAGCTCTCTTCAACCGAGATAAGGATCTAAGCTGAAGAGTGGTTGGATGGAAAAACCAACACTTTCCTAAGCCGAGATAAGGATCTAGGCTGCAGGAAGTTGGTAGATATGACCAACAAAACTTTTTTGCACCCTTTAGCCGAGATCAAGATCTAGGCTAAAGGCGGTTGGCAGGTATAACCAACAAAACTTTTGCACTCTTTGGCCGGGATGACAGTTACCTCGGCCAAAAAAGGTTGGTGGGATCAGGTAAGGCCAAGCTAATCAGTTTGGCTAGACATGTAGTCGGAATGATGCAAAACATTGAAAAAGACAGTAACCGAGCAAAGAGATCGAAATTTTTCATTACAAAATGTGGGACATATAGCCCGGTTACACAGAAAGAACGTCTTCTAGTGCGATTGCGAACTTGAAAGATATAAATGTTGAAGGCAAAAATATGGGGCTGCCTGTTCAAATTTTTGAAGGTACATAACGGTTGTAGCAGGAGAACGAGGATAATGGGGGCACATCACATATCCTGGGAATGACGTCGTATCAAACATGCCAGATTAATGAAAGGACGTGTTGAGCAACTGACAAGGCTTATTGGGGCCGAACAAACTGTGAAACCAAACAATTTTTTAGCTCGGTAGAGTGGGGTGTTCTTAGCTCGGCTGGAGGAAAAATAATCTCAATCTTGTTACATAGATGGAATTAAGAGGCAATTGAGAGGGTAATTTGTGAGCAAATTAGGCCGAGCTAGGACGAGTCTTCTTTGGAATTTGGGTCGCACAATGGGCCAAGAAGTTATTTTGTATTTCGGATTTGGGCCGAGGCAGGTACCAAGACGATTGGATGTGTTACTGGGATTGGCAACCGAGATGATGGTAGGGCGATGGGCCGAGCTAGGTGTAGCTCGGCAGGATACCAACTGTAGCATGGTCATCACGGCTCGCCCATGTTGAGCATGGCGCTGAGGTAACATCAATGGCAAGGGCCCAGCTGTGTATAGCTCGGCAGGGTGGCATTCGATAGATCGGCTTTCGATCACACGGTCCGAATGACAGGGGATCGAGATAAGGCAGTTCGGTCAGAAATGTATAACCGAGGTAAAGGATTCAGCCACCTCACTTGGCTTACAGTGATGAGACACCTAGGAGGACTCTGCTAAGGAGAGTAGAGTTCTACTAGGATTGTGCAAACCATCTCACTTGGTTGATAGTGAGTAGGGTGTGTGATTCCTAGGAGGACTCTCATAGAGGCAGTTGGAATCCTACTAGGATTGTGCTAAGCAGAATCTATAAAAGCTCATGACCAGACCTATATACAGGTATCACAATCCCAACTCTTACTCTAGAATACTCAGAGCTTTTGTGTCTATTGTCTATTTTGCTGACTTAGGCATCGGAGGGGTTTCCGGCACACATCTATCGGCTAGCTCACGTTTGTGTTTCAGACAGTAAAACGACGACGTTTGGAGGAGTGCAAACTTGATTAATAGGATTATACGAGAAGATTATTTCGTGCTCGTACACGTCCATAATATGGATTGGAAGGCAATGTTTGTGCTAATAAGATTTATTATGAATTTTATTTTGATATTTTTTTGTTAGATATTTTGCATATTTTATTTTTAAAAAAATTTAGGTCAATCTTATAATCATAATGTATTTAATTTATCATGTTTGTCACTAAAAAAAAATAGATAACAATCAGCTTGTTTAGTTTTGATTTTCAAAAAATAATTTTTAAAAAAATTTACTTTTTTATTTTTTGTATTTTAATGTTTTCAATGAATTTTTTAATATTTTAAGCATTTTTTTTTAATTTCTAGATACACCTAACATAAATACATTTAAAAAGTATAATATTTATAAAAAAAATTTAAAAAATACACTAAATACCAAAAAATACAAAAAAAAATAAAAATTCAATACATTTATAGTATTTTTGTATATTCCTTAATTTTTTTAAATTTTTTTTCACAAATATTTTATTGTTTAGATACATCTAAGTAAGGTGCATCTAAAAAAGTAAAAAAAAAAATTAATTAACATTTAAAAAATATTCACTAAAAACAAAAAAAAAATACGAAAAATAAAAAATTCAATTTTTAGAAAAATGAATTAAAAAAACTGAAACCAAATACACTGAATTATGTTTTTAAAAATAAACATTCATTTTTTTATGACAAACATGATAAATTAAAAATATTACGATTATTAGATCGACTTAATTTTTTGTGTTAATGAAATTCACGAAATATTTAACAAAATAAATAATTTAAATTATCAAAATAAAATCCATAATGAGCTTCACAAATCCAACCGCCTTCTAATCTAAATTACGGACTAAAGAAAATCCATTAATCTAGTGTTACGATTCTCCAATTGTCTAGTTTCTTTCGCGTAGATCTTGCATCGGGTGTGTAAATGTGTAAATCAAATGAACGTACCTATGATAATGTCATACAAATGTTTTTTTTTTTTTTTTTTGTTTAATTTGATACAGGATAATACTAAGGCCAAGTTTGACATGTCTTGAAAAAGATAAAAAATCACTATCCTATTTAAGTCACATCATCTTATTTAAGTTACATTACCTCTCTAACACATCACTTCAAACCCAACCCAAACCCAATCCATATTTCATAAAAAGTCAAAAACATACACTTATTTAGATCATTCCAAACAACCCCTAAATACTTCATACTTGAAATTCTATATTACACTTCACATGTACTTCACATGTATGATTGTAGAGCTCATATAATGTAAGAAAAACTATTTAGTTTTCATTTGGAAAGAGTTAAAATAGTTTGATTTTTTTTTTTTATTGTTATTTTGTCTTAATTTTTTTAGTCTCGTTTGATTTTTGTTTTTGACTTTATTATGATTTAGATGTGACATTTTGTCTTATTGACTTATGTAATTTTGTTTTTTGTATCTTTTTAACCAAAAACCCAAAACCAAACATAGCTTTAATATTCACGAGTTCATATTTTTTTTTACTAATTATTATAATTTATATACCATGACTCCTTATATTCCTTCATCACCCGACACAATTATGAATTCTATCTTCTCTACTAATTTTAACATCTTAAAACACAACATAATCGTTTTTGAGAAACACCCAATAACTACTCCCGATGTGGAGCTCGGTGTTGTGTAAAATATGTCATGATTTCGTAGAGTTGTGTGGTATTTCTCAACTTTTTATTTCATATTCAAATAATCATTATGGTGCCTCATAATTTGAAAATAGTGGTGATTTAGAGTATTAAATTTAAAACTCTAAAAATATTATTAATGAGATGGTAATATAAAATAAAATAAAATAAAATAAAGGCCAAATTATTACATCAGTGGGGGATCCACGTGATGCTGCATCATTAGTGATGCATTAATAATGCTAAATTAGTGGTATGAAGTATTTTTATCGATCACTCATTCACTAAATACGATCATTACTGTGACTAGTGATGCCAGGGATTTAGAATTTATCTAAAAAAATGACTGAAAAAAACATAATGTATGGTAAAAATTCATTTCAAGAGTAATTCTCATTATATAAAAATTAAATTTAATCCATTCATCACTTTTCGGATAAGTTTTCATGACAATTTTTATGGGTGTATATTTATTGTTATTATGACTCATAAAACCAAAATGGTAATATTGTACAAACAAAATTAGTACATAAAAAATTCATACAAAATGGTGTGTTTCATTTATATTCATTCAGTTACAGTAAATATATATTATTATGGTTCGTAATTACAAATATATATATATATATATATATTGTGACATCATTTTATATGAATTTTTTGTATAAAAAATTATATAAAAATATATTGAAACCTCTAAAAAAATTCTCCTAATTTACCCAAAATGACCAGACAATTTATATGTTAATTTTTGATTCGTTACAAATTCAACTATGTAAAAGCATCTTAATCAAGTTTGTTAAAATTTTATTATAGTTTGACGTTCCTTTTCTATTTTGGCTACACACCTTTTTTAAATACATTGTCTAACAAACTCTCTATTCTTTTTATATATATATATATATATATATTGTTTAAATACTATTTTTACTCATTTTAATTATAATTATTTTTTATAAACTCAACACAATTAATTTCAAATATGAAAAAGTAATATTTTTTAATGTTTAGGTGAAACCACTAGTTACATATATTGAGTCAAAATCACAAAAATTAAAATGACTAACTTAATAACTAGTTTAATGAAAGTAAAATTTAGTCATTTACACACTATTTTAGTTAAACAATAAAAATAACTAATTTGATAAAGATGCTCGAAGGCAAATTCCCTTGCTATATGTATCTTGTTGTAAAATAACTACAATTTATTTTAGGAAATTGTTTTTAATTGAAATTTTACTTGAACATTCATCTTCTTTCTTAAATATTATCATGTCCCAATATAAACAATCAACCCCTCATTTTTATCCAACTCTTGAATCTCTACGACCAATTAGCACTACAACAAATAAGTATTTTAGAAATAAAATGTTTTAATTTCTAAAAGTGAAAATTTTGTTGTAAAAAATATTTATGGACTAATTTCTATTGTCATGAGGATAGTCGCTAAAAGGTCATTCCAAAAAGTCCACAACAAGGCTTTTAGCGACAAAGTTTTAGGAAGAAAATAATTTGATCTCAAAATAATTTATTTTGTAGACAAAAAATTTGATCCCAAAAGGATAATAATTCATCATTAATGTCTAATTTTTGTTGCTAAAAATAAAATAACGGTACTTTTCGCAGCAAAAATATTTGGTCCGTAAAAAATAATTTTGTCCCTAAATTTTGGCCTCTAAAACCTTAATTTTTTATAGTATAGATTAATTACATTTTTCATTCTTATAGTTTGACTCAAATTTCACTTTATTATAGTTTTAATTTGAAAATTTTGGCCCCTACATTTTTAGTCTGGTTTCAATTTAGTCATTTTATCTAAATTTTTGTTAATTTTGGCCACGTGTACGCTTTAAAAAATTGATAAATGTCCTAAAATTGTTAATTTTAACTTCCAATTTAGATAGAATAATCAAATTTAAACTAAATTTAAAGTGTAAGGATTAAATTGTTCAAATTTAAACTATATAAACTAAAGTAAAATTACAAAAGTAAAACATGTAATCAACCCAAAATTCAACATTCAATTATCAATATTTAGGCCTAGTTTGGGAAGACTAAATAAGTGCAGTTTTTGACTTTTTATGAAATATGGGTTGGATTTGGGTTGGATTTGAAGTGATGTGTTAGAGAAGTGATGTGACTTAAATAAGATAATGTGACTTAAATAGGATAGTGACTTTTTGACTTTTGTCTTTTTTCAATCTTCCCAAACTAGGCCTTAATTTTCGGCTTTCCGTCTTCAATCCAACACAGCATGACAAAAGTTGCTGCATGGAGTTTGTGAAATACGAGCATCTAAAATATGAGGCGCAAAACTCTTTCACTCTTGGAAAAACTAATATAGAATTGGCATCAACAAGACGAAGATGACACGAATCAACCACCTCTCCACAAAAAATATACATGAAACAGATACATCGAACCCAAGAATACCAACTTACATTTTGCAATTTTCTCTATCTTCAAGTCGACGAAATAGCTCAAAAGATTGACATTATATCATCAGTGCGTTTGTATATTTATGGACTCACGACAACGATTCCCATTCATATTCTTTGAACTAGTCCTTTGTTTGTGCATATTTTCACCAACACAACTCACCACTAAAACTCAATTTTTCAGAGACAAATTAGATCAACGGTCCTTGTAGTCTGAATCTTATATATGTTAATTTGATCTTAGTTTTAATTGTATTAATTTTATCTTTGAATCTTTTTACATTATGTCAATTTAATTCAATTGATAATCTCTTATTAGAAGCTGGACTTAAATCAATTGACAAAATTGTCTATTTACTTTCTCTTGAAAATGATTGAGAGGTTGATATTCAATTCAAAATAGTTCAATTTTTTTTAATAGACCATTTTACTATTGGCTTCTGTCAAAATTCTTAACAGATATTACCAATTAAATTAAATTAACATAATGTGAAAAATTGGAAGGCAAAACTTATCTCTCTATATATATATATATATATTAAGGAAAATGTGATTTCTAACCTATAAGGCCTCCAAAAGCTATAATTTCTCAATCTAAATTTTTAAAATTTTTTATTTAAAAACAGAATACTTAATACTTATCTCCCAACTCCCCCCCAACCTTCATTTTGGGGCTTTTTCAATTTTAAAAAACCCTATCTACCACAACCACGTTTAGTGATTTTTTTTATTGTGATAAATCAAATGGTGGACTAGTGGATTGACGAGTTAGCAAATTGTGATTTGAGTGATTTTAGATAGATTGATGGATTAAAGAATATTTTAACCAATTATCAAATCTTTGTATAATATATAATACTAATTTGTATAATATTTTATATATATATAACACAAAATATTTTTATATAATAATAAATTTCACATATTAAATTTCTCTCACATTTATTTTTATTTTAATATTTTATTATAGATTAAAAAATATATATATATTAATTATAGTGGAATGGAGTGAAACATTTTCAAAAATGAAATATATTTTAAAATTTAAATTACAATTAACAAATAAAATAATATAAATCGATATAATTTTAACAAGTTAAACCATATTTTACGCAGCCCTATCCATAGCTGCCTCTCTTTGTCGCTACTCCTTTCTCCCTTACTCCTTCCTGAGCAGTAAGCACTCCTCAATTGACTATAATCATTGTTCTTATTTTGCATGTGTTGGTAAAAATACTAAAAAAATTATATTTTACTAATAAATAATGTAAAAAAAATGAGATATAAATAGATCAAACTGAGATACGAATATCTTATTTTCTTTAAGGAGATCAATTTCACTGCGGTGGGAAGAACCCAACTACCGATGTAGTAGGAAGAACCCAACTACCGATGCAGTAATCACAAAATTATGACTTGCCCCTTTCAGGATATAATAACCCGATCACTTATTGTATAGTTCAGGTCAACTTTATACAAAATAATGAACTTAAAGCTCTATCAAGAAAAAATATTCTTTTTTGATTAATAATCTCTTAAGTACAAAAAAAAAAAAAAAAAAAAAAAAAAAAAAACAACAACAAACAGTAATCAATCTTCAATTGACAATAATCATTACTTCTCTTTTCATCTATTTTTTATTGTGAGCAATGAAAATGTTGTGTACTAATTGCTTTTCTTTCTACCTATTTTTTTATTATGGATATTGAACTCCGTTCTAATCGGATGGTAAGAAAAAAATATTTATTATATTTTTTAATTAATTATGTTTTTTACATTTCATTTTGATCATATAGTGAAAAAAAAAAATTGTAATTGTATTTTTTTACACTATTTTGATGAGACGGTGAGAAATTTTTTTTGTGATCATGTTTTTTAGTTCATTGTGTTTTTTGAAAAAAAAATAATTAATTGTATTTTTTACTATTATATTTGGATGGATAGCACCGTAAGGCCCCGTTTGTTTCGTTGGATATAAATGGAGGATATAATATGATGTGGGATTTATTCAGGATATATAATGAATAGGATATAAATATTGGATAGTATATCCCCCAAGTCATGTTTGTTGACTTGATATATAAGATTGGATATATGTTATGCATGTTTGTTTTACAAAATATATTGTGGGATATAACAAATAATTTCCATGATTGCCCTCATAATATTATATTATATTAAATTAAATTAAATAATATTATATTATATTAAATTCAAAATTTATATTAAATTAAATTCAATAATATTATATTAAATTAAATTAAATTAAATAATATTATATTAAATTAAATTAAATTCAATAATATTTATATTAAATTAAATTAAATTCAATAATTATATTATATTAAATTAAATAATATTATATTATATTAAATTAAATAATATTATATTATATTAAATTAAATTCAATAATATTTATATTAAATTAAATTCAATAATTATATTATATTAAATTCAAAATTTTATATTAAATTATATTATATTAAATTCAATTCAATAATATTATATTAACTTAAATTAAATTAAATAATATTATATTATATTAAATTCAAAATTTTATATTAAATTATATTATATTAAATTCAATTCAATAATATTATATTATATTAAATTCAAAATTTGTATTAAATTATATTATATTAAATTAAATTAAATTAAATAATATAATATTATATTATATTAAATTCAATAATATTTATATTATATTAAATTCAATAATATTAAATTAAATTCAATAATTATATTATATTAAATTCAAAAAAATATATTAAATTATATTATGTTAGATAGAAAAAAGGGTAAATTGGACTTTTTACATCATATCCCCACCAAGGGGATATGATATAATGGGGGGGTGTGGTATTGTATATCCTCTACTTTTGGGGGATATACAATCCCACCGGATATTATATCCCCTTCAAAAAAAAATTGCAAACATGGGATATATAGACCCCACCGGATATAATATCCAATCCCAATCTTTATATCCCCCAATCAAACAGGGCCTAAAGGATGGAAGGGATGGATATGAGTGTAATATATATATATATATATATATATATATATATATATATGTTTTTTCAAAGGACATTTAATATGAATGATTATTTTACAATACTAATTGAAAAATTTGTGATTATGTTTTTCTACACCCTATTTCGATTAAATGGTGAGAAAAAAATTGTGATTGTGTTTTTTAACAAATTGTGTTTTTTGAAAAAAGAAACTTATTGATTGTATTTTTAAACTATTATGTTGACAAAGTAAAACATGTGACAGATGGATATGAGTGTGATTTTTTTTTTCTTTTTGTATTTTAAGTGATATTCTTAATATTATAAATATTAAAATTGTGATTATGTTTTTTTACACTCTATTTTGATCGGACGGTGAGAAGAAAAAAAAAAAAGTGATTGTGTTTTTACTAATTGTGTTTTTTGGAAAAAGAAAATAACTGATTATATTTTTTAACTATCATGTTTAGATGGATGATAAAGTATAGCACACGTGAGAGCCAGATATGAGTGTAATTTTTTTTTTCTTTTTGTATTTTAAGTGACATTCTTAATATTATAAATATCATAATGTGATTGTATTTTTTAATTGATTATATTTTTTACACTCCGTTTTGATCAGACGATGAGAAAAAAATATTGTGATTGTATTTTTTAATTGATTGTGTTTTTTGAAAAAAGAAAATAACTTATTATAATTTTTTACTATCATGTTTAGATGGATGACAAAGTAAAGCATGTGAAAGACATTTTTTTATTTTTTCTTTTTATATTTTAAGTGACATTCTTAATATTTTACAATATTGATTGCTTTTGTTTTCATCTATTCTCTTATTGTAGATGTTGAAAATTTACACTTTGTTTTGATCAGACGGTGAAAAAAAATAAATTTGTGATTTCTCATTTAATTGAAAAAAGAAAATAACTAATTGTATTTTTTAATTATCGTGTAAGAGATGAATATAAGTTTCATGTTGTTTTATTTTTTTTGTATTTTAAGTAACATTCTTAATATTATAAATATTTTACAATCAATGAAAATAAATTATTATGTTTTCTAAATTTCATGTTTGGATTGATGACAAAGTAAAGCATGTGAATAAATATCATGTTTTTTCTTCTATATCACTAGAACTTTGTTTCTTATTTTTACTTTACACTTCAATTATTGCACTGATGATATTCTATTTGATAATTTTTAATTTTTTTTTTGTATCCAGTGCATAACATATGTGATATGTTAATACAATTAAAATTACAAAGATTAAATTGAGAAATAGACAAATTATATGACCACTTAAGTAACTTAGAAAATTGTCAAGGTATTTTGGTCATCGTACAATAATAAATAATCCAGTTAAAATTGAGAAAACGTTGAATTAGTTATCATGTCTATAAGGGTTGATAACAAAAAGAATAATATTATATGCACCCATTAGTATACTAACTAGTGTATTAACAGATGATGTGACATAATTTTAGAGATTTTAGATATTTGTAATTTGTATAACAGGAGGAGTCAGTAATAATGATATAACACTAGTTAGTACACTAATTAATGCATGTAGCAGAACTGTAACAAAAAATTATCATACAGGTTATTAAAATTACATGATTGTGCGTCCATTCAACAATATATTATCATCCCTCTTTTTTTTTTTTTTTTGCATTTTAAGTCTATATAATTGCTAAATCTCTTACTATTGATTTGACATGCCGCCAACATAAAATTGTTAAAGACAGGATAATTACTCATTCATAACGATGAGAATTGTTTTGTTAGGTTGGTTGAAGAAGGTAAGATAAGAACAGTTGGAACATATATAAATTCTGGATAAACCTTGAGGAATTTAAAAGGTAGAGTTTAGTTGTTTGGTTTGGAAGTTGATGGCAACATGGTTTTTATTATGGACAGCCTCTCCAACTTCCAATTGAATTTGAGATTCCTATGTAGAGAGGTTCTGTGTTTAAACTAAACAATTAATAATTGAAAATGGTGGGCTGAACATGGTCCATCCGGATTATGGGTCACTGCTGTGGTAAATACACAGCAGTGACTGTTGTGGTTCATTTTGTGATGCATTATGGATTTATTTTTATGATCTGAACCGTTCATTTTGTAGAATTGTTAAGTACTTCAAGCCTACCAAAAATCATATTAATCGGATATCAACAACTATATGATCGAATTGCATATTTTTATACTATTTTTTAAAAGAAAAACTTCTTGTTTGTTTTTTTGGTTATCAATCATATAGTTATTAGTATCCGATTAATATGATTTTTGGTAGGCTTGAAGTACTCAACAAACCTTACAAAATAAACGATTCAGATCATAAAAATAATCTCATAATGCACCACAAAATGAACCACAACAATCATTGCTGTGTATTTACCACAACAGTGACCCCAAATCCGGTCCCCCGTTCCCTTCCCTATTTAATATTCCTTATAAAAGTATATATATATATATATATTTTTTATTTTTTTTATCTTTTTTAAATTATATTATCTTTCTATCTTTTATATATTTTTTCATAAAAAATTAAAAAATATACTTATTTAGATCATTTCATATACCCTCTTATTGTTGTTTTATTACAATATCAAATCACTAACTCATTAAAAGGTTAAATTATTAGACATATAAATAATTTTATTATTTATATTTTTAACTATAAAATACTTTCACTTTTCAGTAAGTTTTTGTTTAATTTATTGTTCTCAGATGTGATTATGATAACATATCTTGCTAACTAAGACCATCTCCAACAGTTCACCAAACCTGATATTAAATTTGAAATTTGGTAAAAAAGGCACTTTTTGAAGCTCCAACGGTTTCACCAAACTGGTATCAAATTGAAAATTGAACAAAAAAATCATCAAACTGAGAACAGGATACAGATTTCAGCAAATTATTGTTTGTGACCGTTGGAGGAGAGGAACCGGTCAACCAGCCGGTTGCCCGGCCAGTTGACCAACTGGTCGACCACTAAAAGGTTCAAACAGTTCAAATGGGTAGGTTCAAATAATTAAAAAAAAAAAATATTTTTGCCTTACCGATCGACCACTAAAAGGTTCAAATAGTTCAAATAGGTAGGTTCAAACAATTCAAATAAAAAATTTTTTTTTTGCCTTACCGGTCGACCGACCAACCAGTTGTCCCTGGTGCAGATTTGATGAAAATCAACTATTGGAGCATTCTGTATCAGATTGAGAAAATGATCATTTTTTTACTTAGATTTGGTGAAAAATTAGGTGAACCGTTGGAGATGCTCTAATGACGTAAAGACTATCGCAAAAACACATAAATATTAAAATATTTATAATTTTAATATATATTTTAAAATGTTATTTCATATTTTTAGATATTTTATACTCATTTTAACATACTTTTCACACATTTTTTAACATTAACAATAATTTTAAGCATTATTTTAAACATTTTCTAATAAATCTGAACACGATAGTTCATTTTAATTCAAACAGTCCCATGTTCTTTTTGTTCCTCCATTCCATCAATTGATTTTTATTGTGATCGAATGGAGCACTAATGACATGGCTACAAAAAAAAAAAAATCAAGACCAAAACATTACATCATAATAGCTAAAACCTACTGCCAACTCATTACAGCTTGTTTTAGAACTTAAGAATTAATGCTCCAAAATATTTTTCTTATATTATCATATTATTTGATATGCCTTATTTATAATTATTAATTCTAATCTGCGCATAATTGACCAAGATAGTCTGGTCAGCCTCAACGTGATCAACATGATCAATTAGCACAATCGTGTTTCAAAAATATTAGTCACCTAAAAAATTTGAGACACTTATTGATAATTAAAAATAAAATAAAATAAAAATTATACAATATAATAAAGTTTGCATTGTGAGTTATTATTAATTTAAAATAAAAAAATTCGTCAAGATTTTTTTTTTTAATTACAAAGGCATCAAGTCTAACTAGTTGTTAGTAAAATTATGGTTTGACAGATCCACAAATATCGATTGACAAAAATCAATAATTTTACAAAAACAAAGTGTAAAAACATTTTATGTGATTGAATCCCATGTCTTGATAGAATTCAAAATTTTCTTTGGAGGGAAATGATTCAAAGAAATAAACACAAATTAGAAGTGAATAATGTATAAATTAAACTTGTAACTTAATTATAAGAATCAGAAACAAGAACAAGAAAACGATTACAGATTATGAACTAAGTTTACAAAGAAGCTAATGCTAATTTCACAAGTGTTATGAATGGATTTGATTGATGCCCTATCCTTCGATCTTCTTGCTTTTAGTACCAGAACCAAACAAGCTAGCTCAACTTATTTGGATTTGGTTTTCAGAAAAATAGTTTTCAAAAAATTTTACTTTTTTATTTTTTGTATTTTAATATTTTCAATGAATTTTTTTAATATTTTAAGTAATTTTTTTTTAAATTTTCAGACACACCTAACATAAATACACATAAAAAGTATAATATTTAAAAAAAAAATCTTTAAAAAATATACTAAATACCAAAAAAACAAAAATTCAATATATTTTTTTTATATTTTTGTGTATTTATTAATTTTTTAAAATATTTTTTCGTAGATATTTTACTATTTAGATATATCCAAGTAAGATGCATATAAAAGTAAGGTGAAATTTAAAAAATATTCACTAAAAAAACGAAAAATAAAAACTCAATTTTTAAAAAATTAAGTTAAAAAAACAGAACAAATCTAGTTGAGTCTTCAATCCACCTGTCATTAAATTTTCCTACTAAGAGGGGCCGCATCATCCATGAAAATTTTCTCCTATTTTTTACTGCAAAAGGCACACAAAAGACGGTAATTTTTTTTTACTTTAGTCTAACTCAACCCACTTGTCATTAAATTTTCCTACTACGAGGCGCCGCATCATCCATGAAAATTTTCTCCTATCTTTTACTGCAAAAGACACACAAAAGACGGTAATTTTTTTTTACTTCAGTCTAATTCCGTCAACACATGAGCATGCTTGATAACATAGACATCTGCATATCTACATTGAAAACCACTAAATGATTTTATTTTTTTGTCATCTTTAAAACTTTCTAAAGTACTATATACATTGAACGGGGATAGAACATTTCATCAAAGTGGTCATTCTTGAGAGGATAAGATAGAGAGGGTCATAAAAAATGGTGATAATCCAAATCATGGCATGACTTGGGGATCATTTTGTTCAATTTAATAAATAGCAATGCTAGGAATCCCAATTAAACACCGGAATATTCTATTAAATAATGATATAAGTATTCGTAAAATATTTAATAATTTATTTAAATATAAAACTTACATTCATATAATTATTTGATAAAATAGTTAATAATTTATTTGACGTCTTTAACAATTTTTATTTAATCAAACCCTCCTCTCAAGTGTTAAATTCAACACGTATCCATCAACTCCACCACTCCACCCCGAACGGAAGGAGATAAGTCCCCCAAAATTACAAGTGGATGTTGTTTGTCTGCAACTCATTTTAAATATGAACTAGTGGGTGGCACACACGTTGTGTGTGCAATTTAAATAAGTAGGAATAAAAAAAAAAATAATGAAATTAATATTATAATGTGTATTTAGCTTAAGTGGTATGAGTCCTTGTACGTTCAAGCCTTGCCCATCTCTTTGTTTAACTTTTTTTTAAAAAATAAAAAATACTGCCACATGGCATGAAGAGAGG
The DNA here is from genome assembly GCF_055761805.1 of Camellia sinensis. Taxonomy (NCBI): domain Eukaryota; kingdom Viridiplantae; phylum Streptophyta; class Magnoliopsida; order Ericales; family Theaceae; genus Camellia; species Camellia sinensis. The sequence goes on along the minus strand of NC_138961.1, from coordinate 36,970,646 downwards.
AAAGTTTCAGGACACCATAAGAGGTGTTCACTTTATAATAGTATAGATAGATAGAAGATAGATAGATAATACTTTAGCTTCTTGATAAGTCTCTTTAAATTTAATTCATAATAACATAATATTACGTGTTAATTTTTAACTTTTTTATAAATTTAATTATATTATGGTTAATTTTAAATTTAATTCATGATAACATAATATTACGTGTTAAATTTTAAATTTTTATAAATTTAATTATATTATGATCAACTTATTTACAATATTATTGTGGGTGAATTATGAAATTTAAATTGTAAATTTTTAACATTTTTTTTTTTTAACAGTTAGCAACCAAACTCTGCCATTTATGGGAGAATACATTGGACATCATCATTTGTGCTTCCACTATTTCATTTCTATCAAATATAATAAAAAAAAAGGAGTGGAGGAAGAAGACGACAACATAATTTGGTTCTTGTCAATCTTCAAATACGTCTCCTTCTTTTTTTCCTCCTTTTTAGATTTTTTTTTTTTGAAATTATATTCTAATAAAAATTTTATACAAAATTTGCCATTAGAATAATATGGCGGCAACAATTTTATAACTAAATGACAATTTTTAGTTTTTTGTTTTAAAGTAATGAATCCAATTACTCCTACATAATTTGTATAAGTCATATCGTGTTCATTTTAGTTTTTTTGACTTTTTGTGAAAAAAAAAATGTAATGATTATGAGTTGGATGTGATGTTTTATCTTATTGGATTAAAAAGTCTATTTTGTCTTTTTGTGACTAAAATAGCCCCAAACTCAACCAATCCATTCTTTCCAAACGAAGCCATTATTCTGTATATTTTTTTGTTTGTATAACATTATATATATATATATATATTGATATTGCAATCGTCAAAATAACTTCAATTATGGGCACCATTTGTCATATATAAGATCATTGCTCCTACAAGAAAGATTTATCGAAATAGAAATGTTATGTAACCAAAAATAATAAGAGAATGTAACATATAATTATATTTCTTATCTATTTTTTCACTCAAAGACATGAATGAATAAATCCTATATCTATTTATGAATGTGAACTTCATTATTTTATATTTAAGGGTGAAAAAAGAGAGAAAATTAAGATTATGTATAACTTTACTAAAAATAATATTTAGAAAATTATCCATCTAAGTGTGACCCACTATAATTAAAATGAATCTAATTTATACATTTCAAATTTTAAAACTTTATTTTAAGTACTATTCTAGATGCATTATATTGTTGTTGAAAAGTTATTGCATTTGTGTTGAATACTTTTGGTAAAAGCATGATCCTAATTAATTGGGATGAGAATTTCGACACTACACACGAATATGACATGTGTCGGACAATTAGAATTGATTAGCTCTCAACCACCAAGGATCCTCTAGAGTATTTTTTTCCTAAAGTTTCCTAAAGTGGTGTATTGTGTGGTTGAGATTTAATGCTGAAAAATTGATGTGACTTGTCATTAAACCTCAACCACACAATGCACTACTCTAGAAAACTTTAGGAAAAAAAAACTCTAGAGGATCCTTACTCGCTCTCAACACCTGGAAGTGACACGATCAGGAAAACAAAACGAGTTTTTTTTTTTTTTTTTTTTTAAATATTCCAAAAAAAAAAAATTAATTAAAGAATTGACCAACTTTTCAAACTATTTAGGAGACAAACTTACTTTTTGAAATCATATTTTCAAAATGTGATTTTGAAATTGAAATTGCATCTTGAACATGTAATTTCACTTTAAAATCGTAAGTTGAAAATGATGACGTGGTAAAATTGCATGTTGAACGTGCGATTTCAAGGTAAAATTACATGTTGAAAATGCAATTTTAATTTCAAAATCACATTTTCAAAATGCGATTTCAAAAACAGGTTAATTTCTCAAATAGTTTAAAAAGCGGGTCAATTCGCTAAATAGTTTCTTTTTTTGGATTATTTGAAAAAAAAACTCTATGAATTTAACACTGCTAACCCGTTTAGATAAAGGAAAATGTTTGAGACGCCTACAAAAGAGAACTCTCATGATATTTATTAATGTATTGATTTTTGATATGTTTGAATTTTTTTTGGAGTTGTGCTTAACAGTGACATAAATGATTCAGATTATTTTAGGGATTGCAGGGGTTGTATTTTATGGGGTTTCTATCATAACTATTAAATAAATTTAGTACAAAACAAATCTATATATCATATAAAGAAAATGGGTTTTTAACTTATAAGTTTTATGAGAGTTCCAATATTTTAATCTTAATTTTTTAATTTTTGATTTAAAAAAAAAAACTCAGCATTTATTGATTTTTTTTTAACCCACAAGCTTTTTTGACTTCTCACATACTTACTGCCGCACCATTTTTAACTTCTTTCATACACTATGGTTAATGATGAGATTGTTAAATTATTTTTATAAAAAATACTTAAAAAATACTTTGTATATTAAAAAATACCTAAAAAAAATATCAATTTTTATTAAAAAATAATAGGTTTGCAATTGCGAAAAAAAAAATACTCCCTCCGTCCCAAAATAATGGTCTTTTTTGGAGAATTCAATTTTTTTTAGTAGTACAATTATTACACTTTAAAAAAATTAATTTTTCAAAAGGGCAATGGTAGAGGGCCACAATTTTTGTGGCTCAAATGGCTCAAAACAGCCAAAACGACGTCGTTTTGACAGTTTTGAGCCATTTGAGCCACACAAATTGTGGCTCTCAAACATTATTCTTTTCAAAATCACCCTTTGATAATACATTTTTTGGGGAATATCAACGTCATAATTGTACTTTTTATGTTGTTAATCAATTTAAAAAAATGGCAAAATAGAAAATTTATATTATTTTTGTACTTGATTTTTGAAAAGAGACTAATATTTTGGGACAATGAAAAATAGAATGAGGGACTAATATTTTGGGATAGAGGGAGAGAAAAAAAAATTATATTGTGCATTTCATTAATAATGCTCAAAAAATGTGCCAAGTGTTTGTGTAAGTGCTTGATATGTGTCCACTCTCAAAATATCAAGTGAATATAGATGCTTTAATGGCTAACAAATATTAGAAATCCGACTATTAAAGCCTAATAACTATTAATTAATAGAGTTCAGAAATTGAAATGACTCAAATCACATATTTTTGTCTTCTCAAATGTTTCCTTTTATTGGTTCATGCATTCATTCTAATATTGATACAGAATTTGACATACGGAAGAGCAAGAGACATTAAAATTATATATTAAGTTATGTAATTTATGTAATGAAAAATAAAGGTTGTATTCCCTTTATATAGCGATTTATTTGGTTATACCTCCAAAAAAAACGTTAGGTGTGCTTCTACATCATTATTGAATGTTACTTTCATTTTTTTTAGATACTTTATCTCACAATTATTTGTGTTTTTGTGTTATGAAATTTATTACATCTATGATTGCTAAAACAATTAGATGGACCTAACGCAAAAGGTGCAGACTATTTCACTGTCATTCTCGAGATTAGAAGTATAAAAAACATATACAAAAAGTATATGAATAGACAAGATTTTACAAAATTTGTTTGTGAGTTTCACTTCTTGAAAATCCTATAATTCATTTATTTTTTGTATCATATTTTATGTTTGGTTTCTATACTTTTTTTTTTTAACATAATTTTCTTTGTTTTCTTTAAAATTTTATTTTAAAAATTTAAAAAACAAATCATTTTCTATTTCAATCAATTTTATTTTTGTTTTTATTTTTTATTTTTTCTTAAAGTAGCTTTAATTTTGGACAATTACTTAATTTTTTTTCTATATATTGTAATTTTGTGCATTTTAAATGTATAATGTTTTCACTAGTATACTTGGAGATGCACTATGAAAGAATATCATGTGAAAATCAAGCGAAACTTCTTGTAAATCTTATAATTCATTTAATTTTTTATATTATATTTTATGTTTGGTTTCTGTACTTTTTTTTTTTATATATGTAGTTTTCTTTGTTTTCTTTACAAGTTCATTTTTAAAAATAAATAAATAAATTATTTTTTATTTCAAATAATTTCATTTTTGTTTTTATTTTTTATTTTTTCTTAAAGTAGTTTTACTTTTGAGCAATTACTTACTTTATTTTCCTATATATTATAATTTTGTACATTTTAAGTGTATGACGTTTTCACTAATATACTCGGAGATACACTATAAAAGAAGTATTATGCGAAAATCTACTAAGAAGAAAAATATATAAATAAAACAATACGATGAATGTAGAGTAAAGACCAAAGATGAAAATTCCCAAAGCAAGCAAGCAAACAAATAAGAAAGTAGAATAGAATGTTTAACAATAGACATTTGAAAATTTGTAAGAAAATTTTATGACTTTCCTTTTTGCTAAGATAATTTTATTTGGTGCTGGCTAAATAAAATGCTTTTAAAATATTATTTATTATTTTTTTAAAATTTGAAATTAAAATTATAGAAATTTATATAAGCATAATTGATAACCACATTTTTTTTACTTAATGTATAATATTATATTGACTACCTTTTTTAAGTTATTTTTTCAAGTATTTATATAGAAGTAAAAAAATGTCGTTAAGAATAAATTTTTTCTTAATTTAGTTATAATTTTACCCGTATATTATTTTTAAATTTTGAATACAAGCAAACATAAAATAATTGATTAAAAATATGCTATATTTATTTTATTTCTTTTATTGTGTAAAAAAAAAAAGACATTTAAAAATCATAAATCATACATATATATATATATATATATATACATAATTATAAATTATGCACGGGTGGAACACTAGTGTCTAGTTGTTTGAGAGGACCTTGTGGGCCTAAAGCCATTCTCACCAAACAAGAAGGACCCAAGGGACCTAATGCAAACTGGTGTACCCAACCACCCAAATATGCCATAGTTGGAAGAATGCTAACAATGGTTATTTTTATTTGTTTCAAATGATGTTTGTAGATTGCATTTTGTGCAACAGTTTTAATGCTTCATTGAATCATTGGCTGATTTACTTTAGCAATACCCACCAATCATTGCATTCCAATATAAAAAATGTTTGGTGGCTCAAATTTTAATGCATTAAAACGACGCCGTTTTACACAAAAAACGATATCATTTTAAGTATTTCAAACCATTCGAATAATAATTTTTCGAGCCACCTAACTTTATTGTTAACTCTTCCCAAGCATTGCATCACACAAAAAACAGAAATATAATCATAGATATGAGAGAATGTGAGACCCACCAGTATGGCCCACTGCATACAGTTCCCACCCTTCACATCGACTTATTTTATTTGAATTCTGCAGTTGCGTCAAATAGCAATCTAACCAATATCACCATTATTGCAATACTGGTTCAATACAACACACTTTTTTTGGGGTGTTTTTAGCATCTCCTCAGACAAACACCAAGTCCATGCCTCCCAAAAAGCAACAAGGCATAGGCATCAATGAGTTTTGTCATGGTGTTAGGGAAAGAAAAGTGTCTTCTAGAGACGTGACATTCCGGCAAGTGGGTCAAGCGCTGTGGCGGCAGCGACAGAGATCGAGCAAGAGAGATCTGGAAGAGGTAGTGCACACTGGCAGAGACATAGGTTACGGTTGTATGGATGCAGCAATAAAATGATGAGTTTTTGTTGTGTAGGGGAGTAGGGGGTTCCAACCGGGGTATGCTGGTGGTTATTGTTCACCAAGTTTTTCTTTTCTTTTCTTTTGTTAAAACAAGTGAAATTATTTATTTGTTTATTTTGCATTGTCAAACTGTATATCACTTTTTGGCAACAATTTTGCTTCTTGTTTTCAGACATTGTGAAAACAAACAGAAGAATAGGGAACAAAAATAAATTTAATCCATCCAATCATCTTACCACAAGACCCAATTCTTTACCAAGAATGAGTCCATCCTATCGAGACACTTTACAACACCATACAGTATACAAAGAGATTGAGAAAATATGTACTACCTACAAACCAAAGAGAAAGTCAGTGTATAGAAGATTTTCACAGTATGGGGGTTCCTACATCTGCATCTCACATCTACATCTCATTTCATGAAAATCTTTTGTATTACTAGCATAGCTGAGCAGACGAAACAAAAGGGGTAGTAAAATCGAAGTGTTAAAGAGTGGAACACATTTAATGTGATTATTATGCTGGAGCTATATGGTTTTAACCCTGAAAAACATGCCCACCAAAGACAAAATCAAGCAAGAAACCCAGAGTGGGACTACCATTTCTGCCTTTTTACTAAAGCCAAATGACTCTAATTTGTCTGTCAAGAACCAAAAAATAAGCATCAGGCCTTTGTAGACTTCAACCCTATCCCAAATTGCACAACAAAGAGTTGAATTAAGGGGATAAAAGGTGGACAAAACATCAACAAGAAAACCATACACCATGTAAACCCTGCTAACAAACTGAAACCAAAGTTCTTCTTTTCAGGACTATTTCGTGTAACAATATCCCAAGACAAGCTTTCCATATACGCACTCCTATATGTTTATGTGCAAAAAGTGTATAAGGTGCACCTGAAGCGCACAGCTCAACTGTTATACGCAAGCCTTTTGAAAGCATTGCCTAAAAATCCAAGCTTCAATGTGTTTTGCATTAGCCTCACCGCTAGCCGAGCCTCAATAAAGCATGTTACAACTTTGATTCCAACCAATCCAAAGCTCCAAAGACACTTGTACCTGTCAAATTCACATCCCCACCTATTGCCAAATTACTCCTTTCAGCACTATGTTTTGAACTAGAACTAAATACAAAAACCTATGCTTCAGGCATGGCCAAAAGCACACGCCTGCCTATCTTCAATAGTTTGGTTTTGAACTTCTGTAGGGAATTCCTTAAGCTCTCACCCTCCTGTACGGTCCATTTCCACAAGCTGAGAAATTTAAGCCATTGCTTAACCCCATCCCCAAAAACTGCTAGCCACACCATCAGATTGCCAAAGAATCCAGCAAGCACTATATACACTACACAAAGCATTGGAACCACCTATAAGGGTAAAAAATATCATATATTCTTCTTGAAAAACTAAACCATCATCAGGCTTCCGAGTTCCAGCTTTGTAGTATTTTGCTTTTCCCAAAAAAACAACGGTTCAGCATCATACTAAATGTACAAACAATTAAATGGTCCTATAAACTAGAAGCATTAAAACTCTAGTCACAACATAGTAAAACACCAAAATCCAGATGTGACTTCTATTAAGCTACACATGTACCTACATGAATGTAACCCACCCGAAATCATAATTTGCAGAAAGATACAAGATAGTGCTAAAAGCTGGAAACAGCAGTGCTGCGATACGGGAAAGGGGGGCATGAGTGGGTAGAGTTTTCCCAATTAAATTAGGTGTTCAATGGCAAACTTCAGGCCCTTCAGGAATGAAACTGATTATGAATATGGTCGGTAGTCTGCACTTACTAAAAAATATGAATATAATCAGACCTTGATAATATGAGCATTCCGAAAAGTATGAACCAAACATACTTGGCTTTGCACTAATCAAAACAGATTAATATGGTCAAATAAGGGGCACATTATCTTTGACTGAGTCAAGACTAACTCGAACAAGTCCATTGTAAAAATGAGTAGTTAATTGCACACAAGCATGGCTCTTTGAGGAAGAAAACTCAATTTATCTTAAATATCATAAAGGCGCATGCAATTTATTGGGCAAGACACATGGATACAAAGAGAAATAATTATGAAATCTAGTGTCGCACCAAGTATAAAAGAGTTAACTTAAGCCCATTAAATTAATTGGGTCCAATCAGAGCCCAATCAGGAAGCCCAAAAAATTAATGGGTCTAGAAAAATTATCACCAAGTGACTTCAAATGAATTCTATTGAATGGACCAACAAGAAAGTTAACAAATTGGGCCGAGGAAGACCCATCGGGCTTATATTTCTAGAGAAAGTCCAGCAAGCCCATCCGAAGAGATCTAGATCATATGAGCATCCAAAAAGGTTGATCGTTGCTTTCAAAAGAAATAAAACCCTCAGAGTAGATCCATTCTCCAAGATATTTGTTTAGTCTCGAAAGGGCTCGAAACCACGAACCTTTGAAAGAGTTCGGATTCACAAACCTAGAGATCCAAAGTGCTGGGCTTCGAACAGATTCGGAAGCAATCTAGAAATCACTTCGTTAATAAGTCCTAGAACACTTACAGGCTTGGAGTTTTCTGAGATTTACGCACTAGAATCATGGGCGTGACTCGATCTCGAGGATAGTGAGTGGAGATAAATTCACTCTTCAATTAAACTAGCCTATAACCAGGTCGAGTTAACACAATCCAGGGATACCTGAGACTCAGTAATATTAGCAACAAGGCGTTCTTTTGAACTACCCCTGACCCTTCTGCTGGTAGGACGTCCTCTAGGACTACCCCTAACCCTTTAGGATGTTTGGGAATCATCGGCTAGGTGTGGTTAAGAAGAATGATTCGCCGAGAGATTGATTTCATCTTTGGAGTTGTCCTTATCCTTGGAGAGATCACGTCCTCGGACAAGGTGGTTATAGAGAAATTTCTCACGTGCCTTGCACATGGGCTCTATCCTACATCATGAAGTGCCTATAAATAGCATCCATCCATAACTTTATAAATGATGGATTTCAGAGAGACAATTTTTGGAGAGAAAACTAATTTCCCTTCTCTATTTTCTATCTTGAGAGTGAAAGTGGGAAAGCCTTGTCATTGTTCTTTCTCTGATTACTTTGTCTTCTTTTTCACTCAATATCTTATCTCCATCATCCTATTGTGTTTCTAGTTGCAACCATTGAAAAATCTAAACCTCTCTACACATTCCTAGAAAATTCGAAGTTCCCGACAACATTCGAATTTTCCAACAGACATTCGTCTTTTCCGGCGACCTTCAAATTTTCCAATGACCTCCCCCAACCCTCTCATACACCAAGTAACCTAACAGTTATCCAAAACATTTATGATTATAAATACAACAGATATCACTAAACAATTCCAATACAAAAGTAGCATGTAAATAAGGCTTAATAGGACCAAAATGAAATAAGCATGATCTGTCAATGTCATACACAATAAACGATTAAAGTAAGAGTCAGTGCTACATAATGACTCTATTTTCACATCAACAGACCAAGAGACACACTCCTCAACCTGTTTTGTTTTTGATAAGTTATTGTCAAATGCATGGACGTAAATCCATCAAATGAATAAATGAAATGGTACCATGCATAATAACCAAAACGTTTAATATTGATAACATTGGAAGAGATATGAATGCTTTCATTGCAGTAACATACTTCCTCAGTACCATATATTTTGTCCACCATGTGATGATATCCAACATTTTAAGGAGATCAAGGTATCAGCAACATAACAGATTTTATCAAAAATTTAAGCAGATGAGTTCTAAATGTGCTGACACACAAATAATTTGTGTGTTTAGTTTCAATTTTTTGGATTCAATTTTTTGAAAATTGTGTTTTTTATTTTTTGTATTTTTTTTTATATTTCTAGTGAATATTTTTAAAATTTTAAGCAATTTTTTAAAAAAAATTAATAAATACACAAGAATACGAAAAATGTATTGAAATCTCGTTTTTTTTTTTTTTTTGTATTTTTAGTATTTAATGAATTTTCTAAATATTTTTTTTTACACATATTATACTTTTTAAGTATATTTATGTTAGGTGTATCTAAATTTTTTTTAAAAAAAAATGCTTAGAATATTAGAAAAATTCAGTAAAAAAAAAAATATATATAAAAAACAAAAAAATTTAATTTTCTGAAAAGTGAATCCTAAAAACCCAAACCAAACTAGTCTTGGAAATCAAAACCCTATTCAGTAAAAATAAAAAAAAAAAATATATGAAAAACAAAAAATTTTAATTTTCTGAAAAGTGAATCCTAAAAACCCAAACCAAACAAGCTGAATAGGGTTTTGATTTCCAAGACTATGCCTAACAGAAGAATTCACTCTCATCTCATCTAAAAAAAGACAATATTGTAGAATCATGAAATTAAATACTTTTAACTTCTAAAAGGAACAACCATTTTTGGACATCACAAAATGGAAAGGTAGAGAAAAAGTATGAGACGGAGGGAATAGAAGAATTCCATTTTAAACTGCAGATCTGCAAGAAACAGCAAAGCAATATAAGCTGCCACACTAAGCAAAACCTACTCATGCCTTGTCTGACAGGCACTGCATTCTAGCTTCATGGCTATATCAAATTATCAGACTTGAGGACCAACATATTACTTTACCTTCTCTATAAAAACCAAACATAATAAATCCAATTATAATATCCATGTGTATGTGCACAAACAACTAAAACTCGTGTCAATGTTACTTCGAATTCATCAAATACTTAGAAAAACGAATGCAAAATTTAATAAATGTCATTCTTTGATGAACCAAAAGCAACAACACTTGCAAAAGCCAAAACATCACCATAAGCTCTTGACACACGAAAAACTGAATTTAGAAAAATCCTAATTCTAGCTCAAAGCTGTAACCAAAAAAAAAGTTCTAGATTAAACCAAAACAATCAGCAGAATCACCCAAAGCACTATGTATTAACACTCAGTGATAGGAGTTGCTGGTGAGTCCCTTGCATAGCACAATGCAATACCAATGACTTTGTATAGGACAGCAAAACAGATTCTTGTGATTACATGCTGAGATCGAAACGTGTACCCTAACCAAGTTGGATCACTCTTAGAAGTGAACTTGGTTTGGAGAAGCTCGTAACACATACCAAAGAAATTAATCCAAACTATTGGTGGCATGATGCTTATTGGCCTTGTGACATGGTACCATTGCTAGAATTCCATACTTCAAATGAGCTTGCTACTCTACATTGACCTTAGCAAGCACCTATTTTAAGACATGCACTCTAATAATCAAGTACTTTCATATCAAGCAAACTATAAACTCTTCGTTCTTCATTTTTTCATTGCTATTAGACCAACTAAAATGGACATAAAATATAATGAAGTATGCACTTGTGGAAAATCACTACACTAATTGGTCCTTTAGCTAAAGCACTTTTGTGTTTTGTAATTTTTACTCAACTTAAATTCCTTAATTAAGTGCCGAACACCATCAAACCAAGAACAAGAACAGAAGGAACCAACATTTTTTCCTTAAATCGAGGATTCATATATATCAAAAGCATTTCTCAATAAAAACTGTCTCTGCCAGGGTTATTAAACAACCATACAAAAACATAAAAAAGAAAACCCAATTCAGCATAGATTATTATATACATATCCACCTAAAACTCTCAAAGTAAACTTAAAAACATTAGCCAAAACAACTTATTTACCTCACGGGTAAGGCCTCAAGCACTCACTACACTTCAATTATATCCATAATTGACACGATAATCGCTGTAATCATCAGGCGAATCCAAGTCACTTTCGGCAATCTTCTCCTCCTCATGCTTCAACCCTTCATCCAATGCCAATCCACCCATCGCCCCAGCAACCGCTCCAACGGCCAATCCAGTTCCAAGCCCACCAATCTTCCCACTCTTCTGCTTCTGATCATACGGCGGCGCATAATCCACCGGTGCGCTGGGCCCTCCGTAACTCGATTGGCGATCGAAAAAGGGCCGCGGCGGAGGCGGTGGAGAATAATACCCCGAGTAGTAACCCGAATAGGGATCAGGATAAGGGCTGAATCCAGATATTGAAGGTGGAGGCAGAGAAGTGTATCCCCTGAAGTCGCGAGGTTGAGAGGGAGGAGCAGTTGAGTAATAATAGCTGGGCGGAGGGGTAATATGGTAATCTGGGAGAGGGCGTTCGCGGACGGCGAGCTTGATGCGGATCTTGCCCTGGGGGCGGCCGGAGGGGCGGCGGAGCTCGAAGGTGCGGAGGCGGGTGGAATCGTCCGGGTCAACCAGGTCCTTGAGAGCGAGTCGGAGGGTTCCGACAAGGGGTTTGGGGATCTCGGAGGGTTTGGAGTGGAAGATTTCGAGGGTGAGGAGAGAGTCTTGGAGAGGAAGAGAGAGCGGGATGAGGAAGTGCTCGTTCCAGACGGGACGGGTGGAGGAGGAGTCGTCGGACTTGGTGGCGAGACGGTGGTCCGGGTCGACCCAGAAGATGGCGTAGGGTTTGAGGTCGCCTTGACGCCAGTTCACGTTCTTCAGGTGCTTGGCGGAGACGATCGTGATGTCGAGGTCGAGCGGCTTCGATGGCGGACGAGAGGTTGCCATTGGCGGCGCGGATGAGAGAGGAGATCAGAATGTGTGTTGGGAGAGTGGTAAAGTGAAATCGGTGGGTAAGAAAAACATTAGATGGGATATTTGTTCAGTTAAAACAAGTAGGGTTCGTTTGGTTTATATTTTTGAAAAAATTTTGAGAAGTTTTTTTTACAAATAAGTTTTTAAAAGTAATCAAATCAAACGAATTTTCTTAAAAAAAATTTCTCAAAACTTGTAAATCAAACAAGTTTTTCAAACAAATCTCTTTCTTACACACATTAAATCAATCATTTTTTTTCAAAACTCTCTCTCAAAATAATTTTCCAAAACATCTTTTGAAAAAAACTAAACCAAATAACTTTTCGTACTTTTTATCTCTAAAACACATCTCTCAAACACAAACCAAACATACCCGTAAATTTTTTTTTGGGATGAAATTTCATTTTACTCCCAAACTTTGTCTTATAATTAATTATTCCTTTCATTTTAAAATAATAACCTCTTTTAAAAAATATTTTTTTTAAGTAGTAGAATTATTGTATTTTAAAATTATTAACTTTTTAAAATTATTCTTTAATAATACATTTTTTTTAAAATATCAATTATCATAATTATACTTTTTGTATTGTTAATGAATTGAAAAGAAGAGTAAAATAGGAAATTTATATTATTTTAGTTCTTAATTTTTTAAAAGAAAACTAATATTTTGAGATAATGAAAAATGAAATAAGGGACTAATATTTTGAGATAGAGAAAGTATATTTTTTAATTTCAAATAATTTAATTTTATCTGTAAAATTTTTTAAATTGTATTAATTTATTCACATGTTTTGGATAGGGGTGGGCGCGGGTCGGTTGCGGCCACGGAACCTCCAATCCGCCATCTGTCCGCCAGATTGGCGGATTAGAGAAAATCAATCTGCATCCGTCAGCCAATCGGACGGATATGGATTGAGCGGTTTGGAGGTTTGGCGGATGGATGCGAATCGGTTTCGCGGTTTAAAATTTTATAAATTTTCACCATAATTCAACATGTGCACTTCCTCAAAAAAAGAATAAGAAAGTATTACAGTCAATGACTTAAAAAAATATTACAATCACTGCATGCCTCATCCAAAGTAAGAAAGTTTGAAACTTTAAAATATCACAATCACTGCATGCCTCATCCACATACTACAATTACAGCATGTCTCATCCACATAAAGTATTACAATCTATGGTTCTTAAAATATAAAAACAATTCAAACCATCAAAACCATGAACAGAGCAGTAGTAGAGATTGTATGTCTCTGTATTGTTACATCTATATCGGTTTTTAAAAACAAAAACCAACCAGCATATATCATATTTACTATTTATTATTTTTAGAGATGGGTTTAAAAACCAAAAAATATAGATAAATAATACGTTTATTTTTTTTAATTTAAAAAAGATATTCAAGTTGAAAGCTTTTTTTCAACAGAATATTTAAACTCTTTTTTAATTGAAAACACAAACAGAATATTTAAATAAACTAAAAACACAAAGTTTTATAAATTACTAGGGGTGCTTGCGGTTTGACGGTTCAGTTGCGGCCAAAAGAATCTCAAATCCGTCATCCATCCGCCAAATTGGCGGATTGGAGAAAATCAATCCGCAACCATCCGCTCGTCATCACGTATCCGTCCAAAATATGACGGATCGGTTCGGTTTGGTCGGTTTTGGCGGATCGGTATATCTGTTGCTCACTCCTAGTTTTGGATTGGACGGATTTAAAGGTTGATGAGGATGCCTCGTATGAAGAGAGACTGGTTCAAATTTGGGATACCCAAGAGCATGTCTTGTAAAGCAAGACTTTTCCTTTAGTTAAGGTGTTGTGGCGACATCATCGGATCGATGAGGCGACTTGAAAGCGTGAAGATGAGGTCTGCGATAAGTATCCAGATTTGTTTTCTAGTGCTTGACTCCTTTTGCAACTATTTTGATGTTTTATTGTAATATATAGGGGTTATGAACCTTTTGTAAAGATGGGAATGTTATGTATTGGTTTAGAATGTTATATCTTTATGCCTTTGAGCTCATGAAGATGTTTTAGTTATAGAGCATTTATTTTATTTGCCTTCAATTCCTGGAATGAAATTTCTTAAGAGGGGAAGGTTAGAGTGGTCCAAGTTAAGACCTGATCCTTTTATACTTTTGTTTATAAAATGGTATCTATTTTGGAGTTATATTATATTTTCCTTAAGCCTTGTTATCTTGAAGAATCCTGTTTTTAAACTTGTCATGTTGGCAGAATTCTGTTATGTTTGCCAAATTGCGCCCGCGATGTATTAGGTCATCCCTACGACCAAGCTGCGATGAAAAACACGTTCCAGTACTTTTGCCTGTGAGTTACATTTGTCCCCGTGAAGGACAGGTCGCACCTACGACCTAGTTCTTCTTCATTCCCGCGATTATTTAGCTGCACCTGTGAATTATGAAGGTCGAACCCACTATAGGTTGCGACCAAATGTGCCTTTTAGGTCCTTGAATGGGGAAATTATGTAGGCTGTGAACGGTCGTGATTTGAGGATCGCGCCAGCGGTATGGTTGTTCGCGGCCGTAACTGTGTTTTTCGCACCCACAGTCTGTAGTTTGTGCATGCAGTCTATTTGTTTATATATACCCCCAACAGTGGAAAATATCTACTTTTTGAGCTCGTCTTCTTTCATTCTCTCTCTAGATCACCATTTTCAACCTTTTCAGCTCCAAACCTTTGGTTTTCATTTAGTTACACTTACGTCCTACCCCTAGTGCTTAAGACTTTATTGTAGAGTAAGTTTGGGGCCATATTTTAATTTGAAAATTTCTAGTTTTTGGCATTGTTGATTCTCGGGTGTTATCTAGCTTCTTTTAGGACATTGAGGTAGGGATTTCTTTAATATCGTTGTATAATTTTTAGCTTTGCTATGTGCTTTCAATTAATGGGTATTTGGGTTTTGATTTGGGTTGAGTTTGAATTTGTAAATGAGTTATAAAGAGGGACTTTGGGATTGGTTGTGCTAGGAAGAGGTGAAGATGATTGTATTGTTGTGGATTATGGAAAACTATGAAAATCTATCCTTTAAACGGATTTATCAAAAAAACAGATATTTTGTTAGAAAATCGTGGCAATCTTTGGAAATCATTGGTTTTGGAAATGGATGGAAATGGTGGGGGAATGTTTGAACCTTTGTTGATGGGTGGTGGAGTGAATATGTATTGTTTCTCCCAATTTTGAAATTTAAAAGTTACACTTGTTTTTTTTTTAGTTTATGAATAGAGATATCTGTTTTGAGCTATCGGTGGAGGATAGCTTTGTTTCTTCTGGAAAATGCATGAAAACTAGGCTAACTAAAACCATTTACTCATGTTTCTTTCATTTTAGCATTTGTTTTATAATCACAGATTGAAAATGTATTGTTTTGAAAAAAATGGGTGAATACCTTGGAGAATGTAGTTAGGGGGTATGGTTGTGGTTTATATTATGTTAGCCTATGTGTAGACACCCCATTTTTGACCGACCTTAAGACTCAGACGTCACCGATTGAGCGCTTGGTGATGTGGCATATCGTGCTTGTTCAAAGGTTTCAGAGTCTCGGCTGTGAGCCTTGTCTCCGGACTTCCGAACTCTTTCATGCTTTGCCTCGGTTTGCGAACCAGGCTCTGTTCTCTCTGTTTTCTCTTCCCGAAGGGAGGGAGAGGTCTCGTAGACCATCTCTCAGTGGCCGTAGGCTACGTTTCGTGGTCGTAGGCCATTTTGCCCGTTTGGAGTCCAGTTTCCGATTTTTCGGAGCCGTTGGCCGTGTGCCTCGATTCGGGACCGCTTAACCACCTCCGTTTGCTCCGGTTTTTGGCATGCATCTTATTTGCTCCCTTTTGAGGGACACTGTGGCTTGAAAAACCAACTTCGTGGTCGAACACCACTTCCGGTGCCTAACAATCAGTTTTCGAGGCCTCGGGCTGCGCATTTCGGCCCCCGAACCTTCATTTTGCATCGGTTTGAGTTCATTTTTGGCAGGGACCTCTGTTTCATTGTTAGGAAGGTCGTAGAAGGGTGGGAGGCCAGTAATTGTTCTAACAACTAGCTTTATTCCTCCATCGCCCTCCATCGCCCGTTTTTCTCACTTGAAAGCCAAAGTTGACCACCCTAAGGCCACTTTTTCTTGCCCCAAACCACATATTTGTGTTGTACACACTTGGGAGGCCACCAATATCACATGGTCGGCCAGTAATTCTTTGTGACCCTTTTGAACCCCTCCTAAAAGTGGCCTTTTCTCTCTCGTGGTTCACTTTCTCTAGTTTTTGACTACATGGTTGTGATGTGCACACATGGGAGGCCACCAATCTGGGGTGGCCGGCCACTAATCTTGATTGACCCTTTTGACCCTTGGCCGGCCGGCCATGGGGAGAGCCGGCCGGCCACCTGCAACTTCAATAACCGGCCGGCCATGATCCTCTCTCCAGGTACATTACAAATATGCATTCTGTTTCCCCCCAGATTTTGTATCCGGGGGGCTGCACTTTTGGGGGGGAAACTTGAATTCTTTCCCCCCCATTTTTCCCCCATTTTCTTCCCTTCTTTTGCCTATATAACAACAGCTCCAGCTCCCATTTGAGGGTTACAAAAATTTTCCCTAAGCCTCTTGCATTGATCCTCCCTCTCCTCCTCTTCCAAGCACCAAAACCTCTAAAGTCCTATACCATTTACCTTACACCCCTTAGCACAAGGCCTCCACCCTCCATTCCAGCAGCTTCAAGGTCATTTCTAGAGCTTAGGAGCACCCAAACTTGGTCCAAAAGGCTGTCAAAGATTAGTCTTCAAGGGTAAGTCTCTTTCTCCTCTTCTTGGCTCTATTTTTGCATACAATCTAAGCTATACTTTCTTGCATATTTGGGCTCCGACCCTAACTGAAAATAGTATTATTTTGAGCTCTTTTTCATGTTTGTTTAAGGGCTTCTCCCTGTTTGAGGCTTCCTTTTACCACTTTCTTCTTTACCTCTCTTGTATGCCTCTTTCTTGCATAGTATTTTTGGCCTATTTTTAAATTGTTTTGAGCTTGGTTATAAACTGTGAAGTGGCTTATTTTGAGCCCTTGTTCAACATTGTTGAAGGAATCTTCACTGTTTGAGGCTTCCTTTTGGCACTTGCCTCTTTATCCCTCTTTTGGCCTCATTTTTGCATGTTTTGTTAGCCCCTTGTGCTTATATTTTTGGGCTCTGGTCCGAACTGTAAATAGAATTATTTTGACCCCCTCTTCATGTTTGATCAAGGGTCCTTTTCTGTTTGAGGCTCCTTTTTTGCTCTTTGTGTTTAAACCTCTTTTTAGGCCTTATTTTGCATAGTATTTTAGGCTTGCATGTGCACTGTTTTGGGTTTGGTCACTAACTGTAAAATACCATGTCTTGGACCCCTCTTCAACTTTGTTGAAGGGCCCTCCTCTATTTGAGGCCAGCAACCATCGCTTGCTTCTTTGTCTCCATTTTGGCCCATTTCTTGCACATTGTTTTAGGCCTGTTTGTGTTTAGATCCGTGGCTTGTTGTAAACTGTAAAGTGTTTTATTTTGAGCCCCTCTTCAACTTTTTTTGAAGGGCTCTTAGCCATTTGGGGTCATAAGCTGCTACTTGCTTCATTACCTCTCTTACGGGGCCATTTTTGCATGCTAGCTTAGTCCTATTTGTGTCCATTGTTTGGCCTTGCTTAAAACTGTAAATATGCTTGTTTTGGGACTGTCTTGATTCTGTCTTCATACTTCATGTTCAAATAATGCATGCTTTGCATAGCCATAGGTCATTCCATGTACCTAATTTCATGCTTCGGGTCTCATTCCGCACATCGGGTACCATATTGCCATGTTTCGGGGCTGTTTTGCATCATATTTTACTACTGAAATTTGCATGCTAGTATGCCATATTCCATGCCTTGCCATGTCTTGTTAGAGTGGCATTTGATGCCTTAGGGTCGGTCTTCGATTTGCGTGCACGTAGGCACGCATTTCGAGTTGTCTCATTTTTCATCTCATGGCCTCTTATGTGAGTGTGGCTGAGGTCCACTCATGTTGGTGTAAGTCCATTGCGCATTGTGTATGCCATTTCATTTCATAGCATTGTGTATGCTAGGCTGTATGTTAGCGCATTGTGTATGCCCTGTTACCTCGTGCATCGTGCATGCCATTTCATCTCATAGCATTGTGTATGCTAGGTTGTATATTAGTTGCATTCATGCATGTCATGCATATTGCATTGTGCTTGGGATAGGAGTTAGCCCGGCACGGGAAACGAGGGACGTTTCGTACTTTGAGTGACGGAACGTGTCTCAATTCCCAGTCACTGACACTCCGGATTATCCATGATGGAGTTTAGGTTTTGTTGTGTTTATATGTGCATTCATTTCATATTGAGTCGTGCAATTCGACTCCTCGGCCATCATGCATCGATATGCGTGATTGGTGGCATGAGGAACGAGGCATGTATACATTTGTGAAAATATATTGCCATGCCCTTTTCCTGCTCTCTATTGTAGTAAATCAAGAATCAGTAGCCTTTCAAAGGCCTTGCACAGCTTTCCAACATCAATCGCAAACAGAGGCTAATTGGGGCATCGCAGTGGATTTCCGTGCCAAATAACCCGAGTATGCACCATTCATCATCTGAAGAAGAGTCAAGGCAGTCCCTGACTTGCATGCCAGTTTATTGTTTTCTTAGTTAATTTGGTAATTAATTAGGATTTTTGTACATATTTGGACTGTATTATTTATTTGGACTGTAATTATTTGGGACTGTATATTATTTATTCGGACCCTCTGCGCGAGGGCAATATTGTAATAAGTGTGCGTGTGTGTGATGTATGTCTTCCAACCCCACGTCTTTCTCCCTTTTATTTACCAACTTATGATGGTTAGATTAGGGCATGTTTCAATTAGCATACAGTATGATAGCATGTTTGCATTCATTCATCTGTTTTGCATGCACCGGGCTCGGCGCATCATACTAACTGTATTGAATTTTCAATTCCAAGTTGAATATATGTTAGCAGTAGCATTTCATATGCCATGTCTAGAATAGCCGAGCCTGCTATAGTTGCACTTTTGCATGTGTTGCATTAGGCATTTCTGTATAATTAGGATCATGCATGGATTTCTAATTAGCTTTTGTTTTGGCTTGGAGTACTCAGTAAGTTTTATGCTTTAGAATCCTTCCATGCGTGTGAGTGACTGCCATGAATAGCATGCTTACCATGAGGCTATATGCTTATGTGATATAACTGCCTGAATGCCTGTGGGTGAAGGTTGGGTTATTTAAATTGGAACAATTCATCAAATGTGTGTTTTAAGCCCACTAGATAGTGGCAAAATCATGTTTTCTAAGCCCACCTGAGGGTGGCAAATCCACGTCTTAGCCTACTTGCGAATAGCACCATCAAACCATTTTCAAACAAACAAACATGAAATATTTTGTTCCAATTCAGGCGATCTAGTCTATACTTGTATGCTGTCCGCATCACATAGTAAATCTAGGCTAATAACCGGAATAAGAACACACAATGTTTTCAAAACTTGATATCATGATTAGTAGAGGCCGATCTTTGATCGGGCGAGCGGGGGTGCTCACGAAGTGACCTTCCCCAATCGTACCCAAGTTCCCGAGCCGAGGCAACTTTGGTGATGACGGACACGTGGACTTAGGCAACGAGTCAGGGTTTCCTAAATTTTCCAAAATAAAATATTTAGGTGGCGACTCTGTATCTGGCAAAGCAGTCCATGTTTGGCACTTCTTTCAAAATCTGTTTTCTCAAAACGATTTGCCGGATTTGAACTCTTTGGTTCAGATTTAGAACCGTGACAAATTGAGAGTCCGAACTGTAGTGAGCCCAATATCGAACGGAACGGGGGGGACTCGTTCCTCCCCGGGGGCGTTCGGGGACGTCTACACTATGTGTCATTGGTGAAAGTCCAGAAACTTGCGCGATTAGGTGCCGATCCATCCGATTATTACTGGTAAATGGCTTTGGTTACTGGCAAACATGCACCTAGAGATTCCTAGTGTTGTGTATCCACCACCCATTTTTCCATTTCGAAAGTAAAGATTCTTACATTGAATAATAAACATTGAATTACATTTGTTGAAAAATGAAAGAAATCACATTTTGATAAATGACATTCATGTGCATTCACCATATGGCATTGTTAAGCATCATGCAGATTATTGAATTAATCTTTAGTGGGCTTAGCTCACTCTATGTGGAACAAAACTTTCAAGTGCTGATGATATGCCTCCGCTAAAGAAATAACTTGGGAAGACCTTAGAGCTGAGAGTTTCTTTTTGTTAGGTTTTATTTCTTGGCAATCCCGTTTGACAAAACTCCTTTCAGTTGTATTTATTTTCGCACTTTTTTATTTCAGTGAGGCTATGAGTGTTTAGATGCGAATCCAACCTGAGTTGTGCTTTTCAGAGAAGTTTGTGATGCTAATGCTTTCAAGATTGCCACTTCGCTGATTATGACGGGGATCGAGCTGCCCGGTCAGCTCGCGGGGGTCCAGGGGGCAGCGCCCCTTGGCGGGTCCGGGGCAGCGCCACGGCGGGGTCAAGGGGCAGCGCCCCCGAAGTAAAATGCAAAAATGCATTCCAAGTTGCCTGTCCGCTCGAGCGGACATACCCGCGCTCGAGCGGAGAATCCCTGGTTCCAGCAGTTTTGGTCGCCTGCAAAAGTACTGAGATGTGTGATTTCGCGCTCAAGCGGGCTTTCTGGCGCTCGAGCGGACCTCTGTTATATCACGCGCAGATTTTACTGAAGACGCTCGAGCGGGCTGTTGGGCGCTCGAGCGGAGATCGCGGGACAGATTCTATAAATTCGCGTGTTGGGTCAGATTTTAGGATTACTACTCCAGATCTTCTTTTTGGTTTCTAGGGTTTATATCTGGGGATACTTTGTGAGTTTTCTTTGATGTTTTATTGAGTATTCAACTCATGGTTTAAAAGAGAGTACATCAAAGGTTTTTGTTTGCTATACAAAAGAGAGAGTTGTTCTTCGGTGGATTCTGAAGAATTCGAGCCTGAAGCTTTGGTGGATTCCGGGGTGGCTCATCGTAAAGACAATTCCGAGGTGAAAATGGGGTTGGAAGAGGCACATCGAGGTTGGTTCAATTAGGCGTTGTGGATTCGCTAGGTAATTGAGAGTATACCTGTGTAATTCCTTTAAATCTTCTTAGTGGATTGTTCTTGTGGCTGTTGCCTGTGGTTTTTTATCACAGTTGGAGGTGTCCAATTGTGGTTTTTTCCACGTTAAAATCGTTGTGTTTCTTTGTCTTGATTGTTTGATTGGGATTGTTATATTCTGCTTGAAATTGATACATAATCACAAATCAACATCTAGGGGATTTCTAGTTTTTTCACTTTTATTTTGTTTCTTGTAAATATTGTTTTGTACAAGCGTATGGCTTTATATGTATTGGGCTTGACCCACTTTTGTTGTAACCAAGTACCGTCTTGGAAATATGTAACCACTAGGACATGAACTTATCTGTCTTTCTTTTTTAGTTCGAAGTATTTTTATATGTCACATGTTATAGATTCAGGATCTAAAATGCATGTGGCATCCTTTGTACAGTTCAAGAGAACCAATGAAGGATTGAAATCTTATTAGTTTTCGTATTTTGGATGAATATTATGGGGATGTCTATTGTTATTATTTTGGGGCGTTACAAGTTGAGTGGTGTAAAAGTTCAGTTATGGGTTTGGGAGGAAGAACAATGAGAGAGTTCTTCGGCTCAATCCGATGGTGAGTTTGTGGAGATTTCCAATTTGGGTGGAGTTTATATGTTTGCTAAAAAATGAAGAGTCATTTCAGAGTCAATAACAAATCAATCAATTTCCCTTAACGTATCTAATTTGTCTTCCCTTGTTGAAATGTCTTCTCTGTCTCGGTCTGAAACTTGTGAATCTGTTGATGAAAAGTTTGGTACATCATCTCCATCGGTGATCACCAACTAGACCGGTTGATTGGAAATTTGAGAATTCAAAATTGAACTTTCCCTTTTTCTCTACAATTTTATTTTATTTTTTTTTCAGAAACCATTTGGGAAGTAAGAGGAGTTACAATGGCGAAGGGAAGAAGAGGGCTAGCTGCTGGCGGTGGTAGACAGCGGAGTTGTAGAGGTACAGAGAGGAAAGAAGGTGAGTTTGGGTAGGAGAGGGTGAGTTTGAATCTATAATTTGAAATTTGAGGCCAAAATGTAATTTTTTTTTTAACTTCCATTTGAATGTGACGGTAGGGGGCAAATTGATATGATTTCAAAAATTTTGGAGGTAAAATTGAAATTATTCAAATTGATTATTCAGACAAAGTTTGAGGGTAAAATGAAATTTTCTATTTATTTTAATTTACTAGTTTGTGTCAGATAATTTGATGTAACTTTTATATTTATTATTTATAAGGCATAAATAACTTAAATAAGTTGAAAAAAAAATTAATTATTTAGAAGATGGGGATGGATGTTTTTGACTACTACTTTCTAATGAACAACTTTTAAATTACTGTATTGTTGAGAGGAGTTCTTATTTTCTTGTACCTAAAATTCTAAATACATGTCATTTTCATTTCAATATACATATTAAATAATTTTTAAAAATAATATTTTATTTAATACACAATTTATTATGTCAAAAATATAATGAGAAATGAGAGGTGGTAAAAGGAATTGGCGGTAGATGGAGGGAAAGAAAATGGTTGGGATGCAAAAAAAAGAAGTGAATGAGGGGTGACAATCAGTGAAGGAAAGATAAGAAGCAGAAGTCATTAGGGAGAGAAGAAGGGGTAATTGTCAATGAGTTAGAAGATGAGGAGCAGAGGTCGTCAGGGAGGCAAAGAGGACACAATGGAGGTAACAAGAAGGGTGATTGAGGTTGGTGGGGGGTTTGTTCAAATAAAACAAAAGAAATATAGAGAAATATAGAGAAATATAGTTGTAGTGTCTAACAATTTTTTTTGAAGTCTCTTTAAACTCCGTTTCGATTGTGAGGTTTGATAAGAAAATAAAAGAAATATATCTTTCATCACTTTTATTTTATAATACTCATCATTTTTTTGGATGACTAAAAAAAATGAGAAATTGTAAAAAAAAATAAAAAAATACCAAAAGTAATAAGATTTTTTGAGAAACCAAAATTACTATTGACAACAAATTTATAATACCTAAATTACCCTTTTAAATACAAAGTAAATAAAATAAAAAGATATGTGTATTATTTTTTATTCATTGTTCGAACATACAAATAAAATACTGATAAATTTCAATAATTAGTTTATTTTCACTCTAGGTGAAAACTAAAATGATTTTAATTATTATTTTTTTACTTGATGATCAAAACAAAATGTAAGTTACATCATTAAGGACTTGTTTGGGAAGTAATTTTTTAGAGATTTATTTATTTATTGGTGAAAATATGAGGTCAAAAAATTAATACATTTGTAAAGAATTTTTGATTTTTTACAAAAAAATACATGCACAACGTAGAGTGAATGAGAATAATTTTTTGACTTTTTGTATGAATTAAAAACTTTAATTTTTTTTTTATTTTTTCACTTTTAAGTTAAAATAGGGTGTTGCCAAATGCAACCTAAATATATGAAGTGAGATAGAAAGTTGTATGAAAATAATCTCTCATTTTGAGGATTATCATATATGTCTATTTTAAAAAGAAAAACATATATGTTAATATGTTTTGTATTTGAGAAATGTCCTATCCCTTCATTTTATCAATCGTAATTGCAGCTTTAATAAGATAAAGGGTCGCTGCTATGACTCCTTTTTTGTTGTGCCTGCTGTGCGACAAAAATGTTGTCGTTTTATGTTTTGTTTGAAAAGCTAACTCAAACATGGCCTTCCCGCTTCCAGCAAGCACCTTCCCATTGCTACCATCACAAGCATTGAGTCAAAGAAAGAATACATAAAACTACTTGTGGAGGACATTTTTTTGTTGGTTTATAGTTCTCATGGCTTCATCGTAATGATATTATTGTGAAACGGCTAATCCTCCCTGACTAGTACGATATTGTCTGCTTTGGAGCTAGGTAAAAACTAACAGCTAACCCCTCACGGCTTTAAAAGGCCTCATAGTAGTCTCAAGGAGTTAATCTACTTATGTAATGGAGTTGTGATCTCTTACAGAGCGATGTGGGATAGTGTACCCACATAACCCTCCCCGACTA
Organism: Camellia sinensis; assembly: GCF_055761805.1. Lineage (NCBI taxonomy): Eukaryota > Viridiplantae > Streptophyta > Magnoliopsida > Ericales > Theaceae > Camellia > Camellia sinensis. The sequence continues at coordinate 36,946,237 of NC_138961.1, read as the reverse complement.
GCATGATATTGTTCTTTTTGGAATTAGGCATAAACCAACAGCTAACCCCTCATGGCTTTAAAATGCCTCATATTAGTCTAAGGGAGTTATTCTACTTATGTAGTGTAGTTGTGATATCTCACAAAGCGATGTGGGATAGTGCATCTACATAGCTCCCTAGTGGACTGGATATATGAGCAGAGAGTTCTCACAGACGGCGTCAAATAAAACGGCTAACCCTTCCCACTAGCACAATATTGTCTGCTTTGGAGTTAGGCGAAAACCAGCAGCTAACCCCTCATGGCTTTAAAAGGCTTCAAACTAGTCTAAAGGGGTTAGTCTACGTATTTAGTGGAGCTGTGATTTCTTACAGAGCAATGTGGGATAGTGCACCCACATATTGAATTGAAGGAGGCCATTTTTTTTAGGGGGCTATGTTTTGGACCTTATGATCATAATGATTTTATCTTTATGAACTGTTGGGGGTGGGTCATTAACTTCATTATCTTTTTTTTGGGCAAGCAGCAACTTCCTTATCTCATTCCTCTATATATCTATACACATCACCTATACAAAACATATCCATTGCACCATACATAGATGTCGAGAGAAGTATACGACAAAGAATTACAGTGTCAAACTGGAGAGTGCAACCATTGTTGTGCCACTTCGACAAACTTCGGCGGCACTTCGATGATCATCAAAGCCTTCGAGGCCCACCGAGATTATACATAAATACAAGTAGGAATTGACTCCGCGCAGACGACTTGCCTCGTTGCTTCTTACGACGAGCTTCAAAATCTAACCACATCAAATGGTGTGCTTTTCGATCTATAGTGACGTGTATCGCTTGAGTTTGTTTTCAATAATAATAATAAAAAAAAAACATAAAACAGCACGTTTTTGTTGCACAGCAGACACAATAGGAGGGGAGTCACAATAGTGACCCCTTCTTCGCTTTAATAAGGTGACAAAAAGAAAAAAAAAATCAATAAACTCTTTTCAAAGTGTGGAATTGCTTCACATAGAAGTGAGCCACGGCATTAAGAGTGAAATTAGAGGTACAAAATTAGAGGGATACAACACCACTCTTTGTATTTATCCTTATTTTATAATATAATAATTTAAATATAAATAATGGGTCTTGCTAATAAATACCATAAATGCACAATAAAAAGACAAAATAAGTCTAAAACTTAATGCACTTTTTACTAATTTTACAACACTTTTCACTTATTTTAAAATATTTTTTTAATTTTTTCACTATTTTCAAAACACTATTTCCAACATTAAACAAATGCATAAGATACTTGGCAACATTTGCCATAAATAATTAGATATAAGTTATAACTGTCCTAGGGAATTTTGTAATTTTATAAATTATTTGGGAACTAAATATTTTAGTAAAAAAATTAAAAAATTATTTTAAATTATCATATTATTATTATTATTTTATTTTTATATATTTACTAATAAAAATTAAAAAATTACTGAAATAACTATTACAAACAGGCCTCCGAGTCCTACAATTATTCCTACCTACTAATTCTTATACCTTCTCGCATTTCCCTGGACCTGAGCTCTGCTGATCATTTCTTCCTTCTAATCAAGACAGGGCTTCCTCTCCCTACAACAGATTCATATCCTCAATCCGGATTGAGTCCGGATCGTCTGCCGTAGTTTCTTGCGATGGCTCTTGCGGTGGTTCAAAACGACATCGTTTTAGACTATTTTCCCCCCATTTTTCTTCTTTTGCTTTTAAGCCTCTTTTCTTCTCTCTCATCCTCAAATGTTTGAGAGAACCCAAACACACAGAGACGAAGATGGATTGTGAGAGAATGGATTCAACTCAGCACCATCACCAAAATTTGAAAAATTTTCTATACCTCTTCCTTTGTTATCCATCTCTCTCTTTTTCACATACACATACACACACACACACACATACACACACACACACAAGCACTAGCATTGTAATGTTGAACCAAATCTAAATTTCATTCGAAAAAAATACCAAATTGCAGATACCAACACTGCTGGAGCAATTCAAGATTAGATCCGAACCAAACTTAAGCTAATCAAACTCATATCAGTACAAATCAAACCACTTCGAACACAAATGTGAGAGATTCAGACCAAAAGAAGGCCTCAATCAAATATATATATATGTAAGATTTATTTTACAAGAAGTCATTTGCAGAACTATTTGATACAATATTTGCAAGAATCTATATTTGATACAATATTTGAAAACAATTTCATGAATCAAACCCACTTTTTTTTTTTTTTTTTTTTTTTTTTTTTTTTTTTTTTGCGGTGAAGGATCTTTGATGCTCTATAAAGACGTTTCAAGAAGATTCGTTGTCAGAGGCCAATCTCTTCACAGGGATACAGATCGGAATAGATCTAAGACCATTGGAGCAGATCGGAGGAAAATGACCAAGTTTATCGGCTTCTCTAATCATTCCCGTCAACTCTACCATCGTGATGTACCTATTTCCATCCCGATCAAACATCCTGAACAACTTCTTCTCTATTCTGTGGTGTTTTTAAAATGATGAAGTGAAAGAGAGGCTAAAAAGCTAAAGAAGAAGGGGGAAAAAAAAAGAGTCCAAAACGACGTGTTTTGGACTGTCGCAGACAGCCGCGGTAGACGATTTGGACTCATCCAGATTTACCCCCCCTCTCTCTCTCTCTATATATATACAAGGACGCACCACCTTTGATCCGCGAGATGATTTGGGATGGAACTGACGTGGTTAGCTCATTCAATCTCCACTGCAAACGTCGAGCATATAGGTAATTTTCTAGGGCTCATTTCTCGATCTTTGGACATTGTGATTTTCTTTTTCTATTCTATTCTATGATTTGCTATTGTTTTGGATGTCTTCAATGCAGATCGTTGCTTGCGAGAAAGTGATCGAGCTAGGAAAGTATAAGAGATGCGTTAGGTTTTGTTTGAAGTTAATATTTCGATTTTTGTATGTCTGTGTGGATATCATAGATTAGTTTGACTCTTTTGGTTTTGGAATGTAGTTTATGCGGATTGATTTTTTTCCATCAAATTAATTTGATAAAATTTTATAAAGAGATGAAGTATTGGAGATGATATTTTTTTCATCAAATTTGATGAAAAGAGAAATTTGGGATATGAGGGAATTTTAAAAAAGATTTTGATAAAAATTTGATCAAAGTCTTGGCGCCGTTCATATAAAATCAGGTTTTCAACTCAAATTTGGAATCAAATTAGATAAAAAAATTGATGAAGAGTTAGAGATGCTCTTATGGGAAATAAACACAGTTGATACAGAGGAAAAAGTTAACCAGAAAATCGACATTGTTATGGACATTCCACTTGGGTAATAGAAGAAATGAGAGCAAAAATAGGAAACTGCAACAAAAATCAATTTATTTCTTAATCATTTTTAACACTTTTCCTTCAATTATCTCAATATTTTTTCGTGAATGAAATCGAGGGTTTTTAGCATTTTTAGAGCTGGGCTAGACATAGCTATTAAATAAATAACTCTACTGAATAAAGCTTTGTTCATACTATTGGCTTGGCAAATTGATGGAAGATTTTTTCATAATGAAGTTAAGCATTGACAATGACAAACAAAGAAAATTTGATAGAAATGATAGTTGACAATAAAGGAATCATACAACAGTTGGGGAGTTAGAAGGAGAAATGTCCTATTTGGGAATGATATATTCAATTGTCATTCTAGGTTAGTGTGACCCGTTCTTAATTGTTAAATAACTTAGAAGGCATTTTTTAAAATTATTACATAGGTATATGTTTTTAAGCAACAAATTATATAGGATGGAATATAATGATTTTTAGTCGGGGGAAAACAAATAGACTATTTTGAGAGAGGGGGGAGCATGAAGTTGGAGAAGAATGGATTAGAAGTCTTTCCTAGTACATCATTTGGATGACAACATGTGGCAAAGTGATGGTCCTTCAAGTACTTGTAAATTTTCTTTACAAAAATTTAATGTACTAGAATAAATGAAATATAAGGGCTATAGGATTAGTGGTTAACTCTGAATGACTGAAAAGATTTCAAATGAAATTGTTGCTGACAACACATATTGATGTTTTTTTCTCTCTAATAAGTAAGTTTGTTATTAAAGAAAGGATTAGAACAGGATATATACCAAAAAAAAAAACAATTAAAAGAACATATATATATATATATATATATATGTAATCATAGTGTGTAGAAATGTACATCTCCTACTAAAATTTACCAAAAGGTTTCAATGAAAAAGGGTTGTCATTCCTGAGTCAAGGTTGTAAACGAATGTAGGCTCGACTTGGCTTGAAAACTTAATGAGTTCCAAAATGCGTTCAAGTTTGGCTTAACTTTTGAGTCGATCTCAAATAATCTTTGATTGAGGGAGAATTGAATTTGAGTAGTTTGATTTTTTATGATACATATAAGCTTAATGAGTTGAGTACGAGCCGATCTCAAAAAATTAAAGATCTTCAAAATGTGTTCAACCTTGATTTGTTTATGTAACGAGGCAATCTCAAATGAGCTTTTAATAAGCCGAACACGAGTTGAGCTCAAATAGCTTAGTCCATTTTATAGCCCTACCCGACCCAAAAAAAAATCAAGGATGCTATTAGGGTACCTTTCAAAGCACGTAGCGAGCTCTCCATCCACTTACAAGATCTGTTATCTCTCTCTACACAATCCTTAATGAGGTATAACAAAGCCATATCCCAAACCCTCGTATTGCCCCTTGGGCATCCTTTTTCCACCAAGGAAAAAGAAACATCACCAAAATTGAAAATTAACAAACTCTACAACTCCTTTGGTCACTGGCCCATACTACGATGCAACAAAAGATAAATCACTAAGAATACTTAGACATGTGACACCAATCAAGAAAAACTTTACCCCACATCCATAAATTATCAATGGTGAAAATTGCCTTCCTTGTTGTCCAAAACAATAAAGCATTCTTCAAAGGAATATTGGGGCACCACACATCTTTCCAAGGAAAACATCTATCATTATGCCTAAGAAGATTCTGGTAAAAGGAAGAGTATGTCAAACATCTCTGTCACTAAATCCACTTCTTAATATTGCAAATCCCTCGTAAGCTTTGGCATTCACTCATCATCACCACCTTGTGGCATAGACCCAAATGTCTAAAACTCAAAGACCCAAGCTCAATTATCTCAAGCAAATTTATACAAGTCTAGAAAGGCATCCATCAAAGCCTAGATATTATGCCAGAATCTCACTATCCAACCATTCCACATTGTAATAAAGTTGAGTTTATGGAACTCATCCCACACCTTCATAATACTCTTCCACACTACCACTCCATGGGGTCCTCTAATAAGCTCCATAGACAACATGTGGATGTTTGTGAGACTTAAAACATTGCGAAGTCACTGTTTCAAGCTACATTGTCTTCAATATCAGTAATAAATTTTTGATTTAGAGATTAAAGGTAGGTTTTGAAGCTCTTTTCTTTAAAATTGTACAACCTACTACACAATCTAGAATAACAATGGTACTTTAATGTCTTTAGGTTAATTATTTGATGTGTGCATGTGCGTGCGTCTGTGTGTGTGTGTGTGTGAGAGAGAGAGAGGATCTGCATGATGATTGTGATAAATAATGTTATGAGAAGAAACCCCTACTTTGTTGTGGCAACACTACAGGAAAATGAGGATTTAACGGCGTTTAATTAACGACGTTTAGTTAAACGTCACTTTTTTTGATAATTAACGGCGTTTTTTAAACGTCGCCTTTTTTTGTTAGGTAAAACGACGTCGTTTCGTAAATAGAAGACGTTTAAAAAACGCCTCCAAATCCTGTTTCTCTTCACACCCTCTTCCCTGTCTCTTTTCACACCCTCTTCTATCTCTCTTTTATTTTTATTTTGAAAACCCTATTTTGAGCACTGCCGTCTCCTTCTCACTCACTCAAATCTCTCACTCACTCTTTGCTCTCTCTCTCATTCAAATCTCTCTTGATTCTACTTTGATTCTTCTTCAGTTCGGTGATTCATCTCGGGATTGTGATTTTGAAGTTCGATTTTGAGCATAGATCGGTGATTCATCTCCGTGGATTTGGAGCTCTTAGTCTTTTTCGATCAGAGGTTAGTTGCTCTCTCTTTCTCTCACTCAAATCTCTCTCGATTCTTCTTCAGTTCAGTGATTGTTCTTCGATTCTTCTTCAGTTCAGTGATTGATATAGTGTGTTATCGTAGATTTGGGCACAATGAGATGGATGAGCCGTCTTTCACACAGCCACATATGTACAAGGTTAGCCTTATTATATATTTAGTTTTCTAGACCTTACCGTTCTTGTTAGAATTGGGGTTGCAAGCTTAATTTTTGTTACTTTCGGATTTGTTTCTGGTTATGACACTACATCTATTATTAACATCTATTTGAATTTAGTGAGTAATTTTTTTTATATTTGTGATGTGGAATGGGTGCTGATAGGTCATCCGGAATCACCCCTCAGCACTTGAGATTTATGAAAAAAAAACTTTTAGAATCTGGTGAGGTGATGAAGGAAGACATATCACCCTTTGAATCTGTGTGATGTGTCTGTGCATCCTCTATTATTTTAGCTATTATATCAATTTGTCCTGTAACATATATTACAGATCAGATTCATTCGAGTTGAGAGTGATTAGGAAAATGATGCTCTGCTCCTTATTACTTCTTGTTTGTCAAATGAGCTCCAAAAAGCTGAGCCTGTGGTTGGTTGAATAATGGCAAGGTGAGCCTGAAGGAGGTTGGCAACCTCACTTTAGTTCAAATCATTCTTGTTGAAATTTTCTCATTTGACTTATCAGGAGAAGAAACTGATGGACAATATTCGCCAATATCAAGTTCCACTGCAGAAGTACATGGCCATGATGGACCTTGAGGTGCCTCTTTAGTCTACATCAATCCCCAGTTGTGAATTTGAAGCTGATTGGTGCATATGTGTTGTGTGCTTAGATGCTGCTTGGATATGAATTGATTTTGTTTTAATTAGCATCTGGAGGAGCATTTACTCTCATACTTATGCTAATTTTGATATTTCAGTTACCCTTCAATCTTCATTTCCCATATCATTGTAATCTCTCTTGTTCTGTTCTTTTCCCAATAGCTTTTTTTAAACTTTTTTTATACCCCTTTTCAGTGTGTGTTACAAACTGCTTTTTTAAAATTTCTACTTGAAAGAAGGGATTCTTGCTTTAAGATACTAGAGAAAACAAAAGCATGTAATTCCATTTTGTTTTAGTACATAGATAATTACCTTCCAAATGCATAATTATTTTTTTTGTTCATCAGCCAAATGCATAATTAGTTGTAAAAACCAGAAGGTAGAGTATTTACATGACAATTTTTTCAGTGGTTCCTTGTTCGCATTAGTTATGGTACTAATCTAATACATATTTATCTTCTTCCTAGGTATTAATTGGAATGTGTCTCTGTCTATTAATAGGCAGGCATTTAATTCAGATGGCCTGTTGTGGCAAACGCCTGTTAAAATGCATTTGTAGCTAATAACAAGCTTAATTTTTATCAGGGGATGGGGATACCTGTTGGAAAACTGGCTCCGTATACAGCACTTGGCGGAGTTAGACCTTCTTCGGTAAGTGTCACCAGCTAATCATATACAATTGTAGATGCTCATTTTAGTATATCTTATTTGAAACCTTTACTTCAGTACCAATGAAACTGTGTTAATATGTGTGTTTAATTTTCAGTACTGTGTCAAGAAGTAAATGCCATGCTTTAGTTGTCAGCTTGACCATATAATATTGATTGGTTTTAGCGCTATCCTCTCATTTTTACCATTTTAGTAACGATCTGTTTACTTGCCTGTGCAGTGTTTGCCCGTAACCATTGATGTGGGGACAAACAATGAGCAGTTGTTGAAAGATGAATTCTACATTGGGCTCAGACAAAGGAGGGCAACTGGAAAGGTCTAATAGTTTTAGCATTTTATTGTGTTTAGTTACAAGCATTAAGATACATTACGTAATTCTCTTTAATACTGAGGCAGTTTTGTCAAATTGTATTCCAGGAATATTATGACCTTCTTCATGAATTCATGACTGCTGTCAAGCAGAACTATGGTGAAAAAGTACTCATACAGGTGGATTTGCATCCTTAATCTGAAAAAATTTCAAGGCCTGATCTTGTTCTTGCAGTTCTAATATTGGTTTGATTTGCTACCAATGCTTTACAGTTTGAAGATTTTGCAAACCACAATGCTTTTGAGCTGCTAGCGAAATATAGTACTACTCATCTTGTCTTCAATGATGATATACAGGTATGTGATAATATGGTCATCGTTCAAATAACCTTGAGGAATCCCATGTTGTCTTAACTTTTTTTTCCCCCACTTTTGCAGGGGACAGCAGCTGTGGTTCTTGCAGGGCTTGTTGCGGCACTGAAGTTACTTGGTGGATCCTTGGCCGAGCAGACATTTTTATTCCTTGGTGCTGGGGAAGTGAGACTCTAATCTGTCTTCCTTCTTTTACACTATAAACCTATTTTCCTCTAGGGGCCACTGGACAGAATTCCATCTCTTTACTCAAAAATGTCTCTCACTTCTAGTTTCTTCCAGTTGTTTTCAGCACTCCTGATTCTGATATAGTTTTGCATTCACTAAAAAACATGAAAAATAGGGAGAGAAACCGACAGAAAAAAAGAAGAGTATTCTAGAGAAATGTGTGTGTTTGTTCATTTCTTGCCTTTCCATTTCGTTCTTTACTATGTTTGTGTAGCAAAGCTACTCATCAATTATGTTCTTGAATGATGCTCAGGTAACCTTGATGCTATTATATATTAATCTTTGTCTGGCCAGTAAAGGTGCCATGAGAATGATGCACTTCTTTAGTAGTGTTTAGGAGATTGCTAAATCCACACCTCTATCTGTTACTCATTTCATTTGCTGGGTAGTATGACTAGATTTCCAGTTCAATAATTGCAAAACTTATAAATGTAAACAATGGCATATTACTTGTAATCACACGATGAATATAAGTAATTCATGTTCAACTCTTTTCAAGTTTCGCTCATTAACGGCTCATGTGCAGGTGGTTTGGTTGAAGGTCGAGTTGTTCAGGTTGCTGGAGGAGAAGAGATCTGGTACACCAAGGTTAGTACTTGCTGTGTGGTGTCTAGTATCTGCATCTTTCCGAGAATTTTTCATGCTTCCAATTAGGCCCATATTATTAGGTTGAAGATAAGACGGTGATTATGATAAGATAAACAAATACATGAGTAGTTAATTAGGCAAGGTGATCAACCCAGTGTCATTAGAAGCCTGGTATGCATTGCATGATTAATGTGTCCAGCTGCTTTTGTGTTGTCTATGTATGTGTTGAAGTTCTCAAGGGTTCCTTCATTAGAGCAAATTGTTTATTTAACCTGTTTTGTGCTAATAATCTATGTTATCATTTAACATTAGCAGTCATATATCCATGTGTATGCTTTTGTGAGGGCATTAATTTCTCATGGAAGGTAGTCAATCTTTAAATACAAAATTACTTCTTATTAGATGATCATCTGTTTTGCTCTGGGGCGTAAATAGTATTAATTTTCTTAATGTGCCTCATGAAAGCTATAGTAAATCCATAAGAGTGGTTCTTGTTCTTTTCCAGAGCTGAGGAGTTGGAAACAGCACTAATGGAGATGGTAAAGCAAGAGATGGTAAAGCAAGATAATCGACGGCAATTGAGTGCAAGGGTGTATTAAACTACACTTTGACTACTGTTCTTCTTGTGTTCTATCTACACATTGTATCATATTAAAGGAAAAATATATGCACGTATGCTTTGGTTATGAAATTGGGATGTGGCGTCATTCTGTGTGTTTAAGGTTTTATTGTACTTTTATACTATATTTCTTCTTTTATTGCACATTTTTTAGGCTAGCCACAAATCTCGTAAATGGCTTCATTTAATCAATTCATATTGCTCTATGCTTTAATAAAAGAGGAAATGTATCTTCTATTTATCTTCTGCTAGTGTTATACCTTTCTTGTACTTGTCTTTCTATGCACATTTATGTTTCTGCTAGTGTTATACCTTTCTTGTACTTGTCTTTTTAGATATACATAACTCTTAAGCTTGTTCATGAGTTTATTTGTTGCTATCTACCAAGTTCACAAGGCTTTAGTATTTACTGTTCAATATAAAGGAAAATGCTCTATCCATTTCTCCCAATGTCATAATATTCTAGAATATCTACCAAGTTCACAAGGCTTTAGTATTTACTGTTTGGTGTCTTATTTGCTCTTTTTTATCTTGTCCTGGAAATAATGGATTCTGCATTTTTGCAACTTTTGAAGAGCTAAGGTCGACTTGAGAACAATGAGGATAGTTGATTTGCTTGTGTAGAGCCTTGTAATTGTTAGCAGCAGATGATCTCTGTCTGTCTGGGAGCAGAGGATCTCTATCTCTCTCTCTCACACACACACACACACACACATTATTCATCATAATATCAGAGTTCTCATCCAGCCTTTCAAATAAGTTTTCAATTTTTTTATTTTTATTTTTTTGGTTACAGTAATCACTTGTGATGGCTATCTATTGAAACATGGTTTTGGCTTGGAACGAAGTATTTTTGAAGACTGCAGCAAAAAGGGGTTGCACGCAGGAAACCACTGGGGTTCTTTCAATATGAACTCGAGTGATGAGTGTCTGAGAATAGGATTCACCTGCTTTGAGGACTGTTTGCGCTTTTTCCCTCCAGAAATGTTCTCTGGAAGGTTTACTGCTATGCAAGTTGTCTGGTTATGTATCCTGGACATTTCCATGTTGAAACCAACAGTAAAAAAACTTAGAAAAATGTTCTCATAGTGAATTTTTTTTTTTGCTATGCTTATGAGAATGTTTATTGCTATGCAAGTTGTCTGGTTATGTATCCTGGACATTTCTGGGCTATACTTTGTTAGAATCATCAGTAAGGTGCTGATCTTTATTAACTATTTAAAAATACTTGTAATAAGGATGTAAATTGAAGGAGTATGCACCTGCGATTCAAGATTATAATAATTTTTTGGCAAAGGCAATTGCAGGAGGGACTGGTCAGTTTGTTAAAGGGATCTTCAAATGCAGCAATGCTTACACCAACCAGGTTTGTTTTCACCAACTTATTAGTACTATATGAAGACAGAATATTCTAACGTGCTTGGAAAATATAGTAGTAATATTTTAATTCCTAAAGGCAACATAATGGAAAATGTTGTATTTATTGATCTTCAAATGTTGTATTTGCGGGTGTGCATGTTTTTGTTGATGTTTTGTTTGACAATTATCTTCCATTTTCATAGAACATTGACATTGTTCACATGACATTTGTTTTTGCTATTCTGTCTATAGATCTGGATTTCAGTTTCCTTGAGATGAATCCCTTTACCTTGGTGAATGGAGAGCCATACCCATTGGATATGAGGGCAGAGTTGGATGACACTGCTGCCTTTAAGAACTTTAAGAAGTGAGCTCCTCCTCCTCCTTCTTACATTCTCTTTTGATACACAGTAAATTGATCTGTGAAAAGTTCCATTTAAAATAACCCTATTGTGATACTATCTAATCCTATTTATTTATGAGTTTAGGTGGGGTGTCATAGAGTTTCCTCTTCCCTTTGGAAGAGTTCTGAGTCCTACAGAAAGCTTCATTCACTCATTGGATGAAAAGGTAAGTGCATTACTTTTTATTTATGCATAGTATGAGAAATTTTCTATTTTGAGTAATCACCAATTGTTAAGTTGTAGAAATTTTCTATTTTGGTTTTGGTTTTGGTTTTTTTTTTTTTTTTTGAATTTATTTTTATATAGTTAGTTGAGCCACAAAGTGTGCATATATATTAAGGAAATGAGCTTTTTGACTGTAGACGCATTTTTGACTGTATATTAAGAAAAGTGGTAAGATCATCTTCAAAAGTATATATCGACACACTATACTACATCCAGAATGGTAGGTGGTGTCATAAAGTTATGAGCATTTTGTCTGTTCATAATTTCTTGCTAGTTCTATTTAGTTAACATGTTGGGTTCACCTTCATTCATCTATCAATTATTCAATGCCGTCAATTTACTTTCTTGAAGTCCTAAACATTGGGTGTTCTACCTGGAGCTACTATTCTAGGTAATTGTTGCTTCTGGAGTTGTGAAGCATGAGGACCTTGTTGAGCAAGTGAAGAAGTTGTTTACCAAATTGTCATCGGATCCAACCACAACTTCTGAATTAGTTGCCAAAGGGCCAGCAATTTTTTCAGATTTTTTGTGTTAAAATCCTTTGGTTTTTTATTTTTCTTATTTTTTCTTTTTTTCCTTGGATCTGACAGTGGGTGTTTTGGTTCACTTCTTATTTTTTGTATTAAATGGGGGAGTGGTGAGAGAGAGAGGAGGGTAATGTTATTTTGTGGCTTTGTATATAAGGTAGTAATTTTTTGATTGAGAATTGTGAATTCAATTTTTGAATATGTTATTTTATGGGAAAATTAATGCTATATTAAATTGAATGGGAAAGTGAATTAATGCTATATTTGTTATTTGAATGTGAGTTATTATTTCATATTAGTGTTATTTAGTTTTATTATTGGTGTTCTTTTAGTTCAATCACATAAAATTAGCACAATTTCAAAACCAAAAAAAAAAAAGAAAAAAAAAGAAAGATAAGACGGCATTTTTAAAATGCCACTGTAACGGTTGGAATTTTTAAAATTTAAAAAACCTATGAAGGCGTTTTAAAAACGTCGCTAAAATCATAGTGACGTCACAGTATTGTTAGGGAAGACATTTGGCGGCGTTTTTAAAAACGTCGCCTATACTAATATAGCGACGTTTTCCAAACGTCATAAAGTTATAGCGACGGCCGCGTCATCGGCGTTTGGTATTAAACGTCACAAAAAGAATTCGCGACGTTTTTGATACTTATAGCGGCATTTTTTAAACTCCGCTAAAAGCCTAATTTCCAGCAATGCAATCAGAGTTGTGAATTCTTTTACGCATAACTTCTTGACAATTTGCCTATTGCTAGAGTGGCTCTGGTTATCTCCTTGGCAATGAAAATTGCAGTATATGCAGTAGGTTTCAAATACTAGGTGCCATTGTTGTAACTATAATAATGGTGACAGTGATGTGATTGTAGGGTGTAATGGGCTTAGTCATCTAATTCGTTCAACATGAATATGGTGCATCTACCCTTCTATATAGTGAGAAGCATAAAATATGCAACCATGTGGCCCATAGAACCACATCAGCATTAAAGAAGCTGTAAAGCATGAGACTGACGTTGTAAGAGGTTGGACACCTTATGTTTGCTTGCTTTCTGAACGTGGGATTGTGCAATCCATCGAGACAAAGTAGATGAGAGCCTTTACTTTTATAAGAGTGTGAGACACATAGGTTTCTTTGTTTTTTCGATGTGGAATTGATTAAGGTTGTTGGTTTTTTTTGAAAAGGTGATTAAACTTTAATCCCTAGTAATCAAACTGTTCTGCATCTCTGCACTTGTGTTATTCTGTCTATTTTATGAATGAAAATATAAATAATATAAATGTGTAGTAACATATGTAAATATACAAGCTCTAGATGTGCTCTCCCTCTCGAGGCATTTCCATAATGGATACTCATACGTTTTTGCTCCCACTCCATGAATCGGTTACTTAGGTAATGGGGCATAGTGTAATAGTTGTCGAAACCGGAGTTTTGAAAAAAATTGCTTGCACAACATTGTGAAAATTTACCGATAATTCTGCTTTTATTTCAAAATTCCATTTATTAGGGTCTAATATGGTTTTGGTGTGTTTTGTATGTTTTTAAACATGATCCAATAGGGGTACAAAATTTTATACTAATTTGATTTCACTATAAAAAGAGTTTTATATATTTTCTTTCAACAATTAATAATTTTGTGTGTCATAAATTGACAATGCAGCATTTTACTTCATATTTATTGTTTAAAAATGGGAGAGAATGTTACATAACATATACAACATGCTTACATGGTGATAATTATGAATTTGTCTCTTTTTACAGCTCATAAGAAGATAACTCTGTCATGGGAGGCAAGACAAGTGTGTCCACAATGTGTTATAAAGTGTCCACGTGGAGAAAAAAACAGTGAAAAATCGAGACATGTGTAGACCGCCCCGAAGAACTCCGCTCTCCACGTGCGGGGACGCGAATCGCTTTGTTCTTTAGCTACTATAGTTCGGACTCAATGTCACGATTCTGAATCTAATCTCACAAAGTGCAATGCAGGATCGATAAATCACCAAAGAGTCCAAATCCGGCAAATCGTTTTGGAAAACTAATTTTTATAAAGAAGTGCCAAACATGAACTGTTTTTCTAGATACAGAGTCACCACCGAAATTTTTTATTTTGGGGGAAATTTAGGAAACCCTGACTCGTGCCTAAGGCCACGTGTCCGTCATCACCAAAGTTGCCTCGGCTCGGGAACTTGGGTACGAGAGGGGAAGGTCATGCAATGAGCACCGCCGCTCGCCCGATCAAAAGATCGGCCTTTACTAGGCATGATATTTTGTTTTTGAAAACACATGTGTTCTTATTCTGGTTATTAACCTAGAATTACTATGTGATGCGTACAACATACAAGTATAGACTAGATCGCTTAAGTTGGAACAAAACATTACATGTTCGTTTGTGAAAATGATTTGAAGTTTGCTACTCGCAAGTAGGCTAAATCGGGGATTTGATGAATTGTTCCAATTCAAGCAATCCAACCTTCACCCACAGGCATTCAGGCAGTTATGTCACATAAGCAGTTAGCCTCATGGCAAGCATGCTAACATGTCAACATTAACACACATGCAGTATGCTAAAGCGTAAACACTCACAGTGTACTCCAAGCCAAAACAGAGAACTAGTTAGAAATCATGCATGATCCTAGTTCATGTTAAGATGGCTAATGCAACACATACAAAAATGCAACTAAAATAGGCTCGGCTATTCTAGAATGTCATGTGAAATGCAACTTAGTAGATGTATTCAAATTGGAATTGAAATACAATGCAGTTAGTATGATGCATCGAGCCCGGTACATACAAAACAGATGAATGGATGCACACATGCAAGCATAAGGTATGCTAATCGAAACATGCCCTAAAACTAACCATCGTAAGCGGTTAAGTAAAAGGGAGAAAGAAATGGGGGTTGGAAGACATGCATCACACACACGCACGCTTATTACAATAGTTAGCCCTCTCGACGGAGGGTCCGAATAAGAAGCTAACTAGCTAATCTAAGCTAATTAAACTAATCATTACATCACAAAACTAATTAACTAACAAGTTAACTAATTAAGTACAAAACGAAACTAATTAACTAACAAGTTAACTAACTAGTTATTACAACACAGATAAGCAACTAAACGCATTAACTACTTAGGTACAGAACCAAAGCATAAACTAGCTAAGGAAAGCATTAAAGAGAGGTCCTCGGGATGAGGAGTGCATGCATGCTCGGTCGCCTCGTTCGGAAATCCGTTGTGATGCCCCAACTTGCCTCTGTTTACAATTGTTCTCAGAACCTTGCACCAAGCTCCAGAAAGCTTCCAACTCACCTTGGGGGCCTGTGGGA
Organism: Camellia sinensis; assembly: GCF_055761805.1. NCBI lineage: Eukaryota > Viridiplantae > Streptophyta > Magnoliopsida > Ericales > Theaceae > Camellia > Camellia sinensis. Next base: position 36,930,664 of record NC_138961.1, on the reverse strand, counting down.
GGGCTGCCGACCACCTAGAGGTGTTTTTAGCCACTAGCCGACCACTTTTCTTTGCTGCAGACCAGAAAAAGTGGTCGGCCAGCTAGTTTTTTTGGTTGGTCGACCAGTTTTTTGCTACACTTCTCCAATTTGCTGCAACAGAGAGCAAGAAAGGGCGTGGCAATGTATTTGCAAGATATGTGTGCACAACCACCTTCCCTATCATTTCATAAGCTCAAGGGAGTGTGGTTCTTGACCCTCGGGCCACCAATCACGCATTTCAATGCATGATGCCCGAGAAGCGAAGTTGCACAATTCAATGTAAAATGAATGCACAAATAAACACATAAAGCCTAGAACTCTACCATTTATGATCAAGAGCGTCGGCGACCGAGAATTGAGGCACGTTTCATCACTTCAAGTATGAAACGCCCCTCGTTTCTCGTGTTTGGACTAATACCCTATCCAAACAAATGCAAAGCAACTCAAGCATGTAAACATGCAATGCAACCTAAGCATGTAAACATGCAATGCAAGGCATGCAAAACACAATGCAACTACATGGCATATACAATGCAAAGAATAACATGGCATACATAATGCAAACAACGACATGGCATACTCAATGCAATGTGACATGAGCATATACAATGCATGGCAACATAAGCATGCAACAACATGATACAATGTAATAACATTCACATAACATGCTCGATGGACTTAAACCAAAATGGACAGACCTCAGTCATGCCCAAATCAGTGGCCATAATGCTAAAACTAAGGCATGAAGATCAAGACAAACATGCTCAATGCAATGGCCCATCAACTAGGCATAAGAGCACAACTCTCAAGAGTGCTCAAAGAGTGACAAATGTGGAAGTGTGACAACACCACATGCTCTGAAATAAAGTATGAAATGATGTCAAATCATTCAATCAACACAAGCATAACATACTAGAGTCCTTAAGGCATAAGGTTAGTAAAGAGGACTACAAAGGGGGCATGCAATACATGGCACAAATGCATGAACCAACCATGGATAGAGCTTAGTTAGGTCTAAACAAAGACCAAAATATGTTGAGATGGGGGCTCAAAGGCCTAGGCATGCATGCATACACACTAGGCCATAAACAAGGCAACAATGCATAACACTCAAAGGCACTTAAAGTGTGGAAGAAGTAGGAACATGAAAAGTCTATATGCTCTGAAATGTCATGTTAAAGGATGCCAAATCATGTGCATAACACAAATGAAGCATGCTGTGGTACCCAAAGCTTGAAGCTAGCATAGGCATTTGTACTACAACTATGCAAAACATGAAGCATATGGTCAAGGCAACCCAAAACAGTCCTAGAACATGTCAAAATGAGTCTAAAACGTGTATGGAAGAAAGCCAAAACAAGCTAGCATGAAGGGCATAAGACATGAAACATGCAAGGCCAAAAGGGAGGATTACACTACACCTACCAAGACCAAGCATGAGATGGCTTCGCCAACAAAAATCAGAGCTATATCATGGCAAAATAACCCTAAAAACACATTGAAATGATAGCTCGCAAGCTTAGGCATGAAGGCATACGTAATGATTCATGTTTAAGGCATAAAGGGCAAACCCTCCAACGCATTGAAAGAGTGACAAATGCAAGTGTATGACCATAAAACATGGACTAAAATCACATTACAAATGATGCTAAATCATTCAAGTAGGCCAAGCAATGCATGCTAGTGGACTTGATACACAAAGCTAACAAGCTAGAATGCACTATAGCTATACAAAGCATGGCATGCATGACCAAAACAACACAAATTAGAGCTAGAGCATGCTAAAACATGGACAAAATCTTTTTAGAATTAAGCCAAAAGCATGTTAGAATGATAGTCTAAAGCATGGTACACATTAGGCTAGTTCATGAAATTACACTATAAGTGCATGGAGCATGCATGGGGCTATTAAACCAAACCTTAACAGAGGTATATCATGGCAAAACAACACCAAGAACATGCTGAGATGGACTCAAAACAAGCTAGAAAGACATGCTACTTCATGAAGCATACAAAGCTAGTTTGCAACATTTACACTACAAGTGTATAAGGCATGTAAGGGATGAAAAAACCAAACCAAAATAGTCGTATGCCATGTCAAAATAACCCCAAATACATGCTAAGATGTAGCCAACATAAGCTTAACAAACATGGTCACACATAAGGCATTCAAAGCAAGCATTAAAAACACAAGGAGAGGGTCACCCTCTCCTATTTGGGACCTTAAAACACCATTTCCACCATTGAAATTTCTATGAGTTTCAGTGGCGAGAAAGCCAAAACAAGGTGATCCCAATAGCTTAAAAAGATGACACAAGAACAAGGCCAAACAAGGCCTAAGAGGGGGTAGACTACCCCCAACACAAAAGTAACCTTAAACAAACATCACAAGCATGAAAAATTAGAACTTTTTACAGTAGGAAGTCAAGGCAAAAACAGCATGAAAATAGGTTCAAAAGTTTAAACCAAAATAAGGGTTAAAGGGCTAGTTGACTCACCCTTGAAGAACACATTTGAAGCTACAATTCCAGCAGCTTTTTCTAACCAAAACCAGTCCAAAAACTCCAAAACAAACCTCAAGAAGCCTCAGCAACAAAAGGATGGTGTTTGAGTGTGTGTTTGTGTGTTAAAGTGTGATAAAACTACACTTTTAAAGCACAAATATGAAGCAAAGAGCAAGATAGAGACAAACGTGTATCTATATCTCTCAAACACCAAAAATCTGAACCTGGAGGAGGAGGGGGGAGGTTTTCTTATATAGAGAACCAAGGCTCAAGCTTGTTGGACAAGCTTTAGGCTTAAAGCCATCTCTCCATACACGTGTATGGAGGATGGCTTCTGTGCCCTCCAGCTGGCACAGCTGGCTCTAAAACATCTCCAAAAGGTGATGAAAAGCTGCTGACCACTTGAAGTGGTCAGCCAGTTACTTCTACTGGTCAGCCGACCAGTGGAAGTGGTTTCCTATGAGAGAAAGTGGTCGGCCATGGTGGGAGATGGTCAGCAGCATGAAAGCAAGGCAGTGGTGTGGTGGCCGACCAGAAAAGGTGGCCCAAAGACCAAGAACACTAGTTGGCCAACCAGAAAACTGGCTGGCGGGGGAGGAAAGTGGTCTCCATGGGAAGAATTGGTCTCCCACCCTTGTACCACCTTCCAAACAAGAAAAACAAGGTTTGTACCAAAAACAAACCAAAAGGGATGCAAGACGAGAGTCTGGGAGGCAATGCGCGCGGTCGGGAGCCTCAAAAACTAGTCTACCGACATCAAAAGTGGTCTGCGACCACAAAAGTAGTCTCCTGGACCACAGTGTCCCTCTAGGCAGAGGCAACAAGGCATGGTTCAAAAACCAAGCCAAACGGAGAACGTTAAGTGGTCCCGAGATAAGGCGTGCGGCTGAAGGCTCCGAAAACCAGAAACTAGTCTCCAAGCAGGAAAAGTGGTCTACGACCACGAAAAGTGGTCTACGAGACCTCTCCCTCTCTCCAGGGAAGGAAAACAAGGCTTGGTCCACAAGCCGAGCCAAAGCACAAAGAGTTCAGAGGCCTGGAGGCAAGGCATTCAGCCGAAAACTCCGGAGATTCGAAACGAGTACAAACATGCACTATCACCGAGCGCTCAATTGATGACGTTTGAGTCTTAAGGTCGGTCAAAAATGGGATGTCTACAACATGCCATATGGCATGTCCAATACGTATCTCGGCATGTCAGAAGTGTCTTAGGGTTCGACATGCAGATTCACAACTACTACAACTAAGTTGAAGTATCCCTGCTTCATCCACCTTGAACATTTAAGTGTCTAATTGTTTGCTTTTGTTAATTGGAAAAAAAAAAAAAAACACAAAAACACAAAAAGCCACTTTGCCTGTCTCAACTCAACTCAACAAGCCTAATTCCCAAACCAATCACTTGTAGTCAGCTACATGAATCCGTTTTCTAGAGTTGTTTATGTCCAAAGAAGCAAGCTATATGTAGATAATGCCTCAACTAGAATATTCTCATAATCAATGTTCATAAAGCATGATTATAAATTTGTAAGTTTTATTGTGGTCATCTACCTACTAGGCTACCACAACCCTTTTTTCTACAAGCTTATGGCTAGCTATGTAAAAAATAAGATACTAAGTACAACAAAGACGGAATTGTTGATTAGAAAAATAGATGATCATAATCAATTCTTATTGGTTTGAGTTTTTATCTCTATTTGTGATTATAAAATGATTACATTGGTTTGAAGTAAAACTAATACTAAACTTGAACAAAAACAATATGTAAACTTTAAATTATTAATCAATGACATTTTGACAAGGTTCTTTTCTTGTATTTTTTTTTTTTTTTTTTGAGAAGTTGAATATATCATTAAATCTCAAAAAATGTGGGCAACCTTTGTACACAGGAAGTGTACTAAAAGAAACCCCTAAAACCAACTATACTACATTTACAAAAGAAAGGTCCCTATAAAATGAAAAAAGGCAAAAGAAGAATCCCAAAATTTTCCTTCAAGCCAAATATGGAAGCTTTTGAAGGGAAAAAGTTTAGATTGTGCGTCCCCAACTCAGCCTCTTTAAACCTCCTATATTTTTCCATTCAAATGGTCCACATAATGCACCATGGAACCATTTTTTTAATCAATTTTAATCAAATGACATGCTAAGAGATTTTAGCTTGATTCTAATTTTTCATTTCATTTTGAAAATGGGTCTCTTTCCTTGCATTCGTTTGCATACTTTGCCTATGCATTGGTTTCCTAGAATAAATTCTAAATTTGTAGGCTTCAAATCACGTGTTAGATTAACACATCTATTGCTTGAGTTGAGGCTAGTAAGTGAAACATCATAGTTGTTCTTTTGTGGTATCACTGTTTTAAATTTTTTACTTTGCTATTTTGGTGATTTATTGTTTTGTTTGTATTGTTTATACATGTAGTAAAGTTTAAAATATTTATGTGTAGGTTTGTATGTAGTTATTTATGTATGCAACGATATCCTTTCTTAGGTCCATAGGCTAGTGGAGTGTCTTCTATCATGAATGGGTGTAGCTTTGTCGCATCCTTAGTTGCACGAAGTAGGGGTGTGGATGGGAACAGGGGCAATATAGAAGTGTCTAAGTTGGAAGCACCTATGGGAGCATGTCTATATTATATATATTAAATATATAAATATATTTTAATAATTATTATTTTTCTACTTAGTTGTAATGTGTTAAAAAATGAATAAATATTAGAGATTGATTTCAACTACATATTATCTTTGTTAAGTATAAAGTATTATGTAAATAGAAACTACTAGAATAAGTTTGAGTTGTTTTTCTTTTGTTTCTAAGAGATTTGTATGCTTTAGAGGTTCTATTTCAATTGGGAGTGAGTTTCTTACCTGGTAGTGCATAATTGCATTTTTAAGTAAGAAACGTCACCCAAGTAGGAGTTTCCTGTTACTAAAGTCACATCCTTAAGTAATTTTTTTTAACCTTTTTTCAAATTTTTGTCATTTTATTTGTTGGAATGTTCTTAATTCCTTGATTAATTTTGTGGTGTGAAATCCATCATTTCCTAAATAATGATTTGTTTATGCCATTTTGGGGAGATCTACCACTTTGATTCTCGGCCTAGTAGCATTTTTGAATCTAAGATAAAGGATTGCGTTTAATAAGGATTTATCCCCATTGTCTGCTAAGATGCTCCAATCTTTGGTTGTTCAAGGAGTTTGTTGTAGTTTCCATAGCTTGAATTTATTTATTTATTTTGTGAAATCTATGATTGCGTAAACAATAATTTGTGTATGCCATATTGAGGGGATCTGCCACTTTGATTCTCAGCCCATTAGCATTTATGATCCAATATAAAGGATTAACCTTTAAGGTCTTTTGGTCTGGAGCCAACAGATAAAGAACCTACTAACCTTGCTTATGGACCAGCTGTAGAGCTACCCTTGTTATGTTGGTTCGGTGGTTCCTGTGAGAATATATTGTATATATGGCATGTTGTGTATATATGGCATTAGTTTGTAAATAGGAATTAGCTTGTATTTCCTTTTTCAGTCATAGATTTAGGGCTATATAAAATGATGAACTCTTTGTAAATTGCTACAATTGAATATACAGTTTTATTAAAAAAACTTACATGGTATCAGAGCCAAAACCCTAGGTTGTTCGAAGCTCTCTTGGTGGTTCTGCGAAGTTGCGACAACTTCTTGTCTTTAGGTTAAAGTCGCGGCTCTCTCTTCTAGGCTTGATTGCGATTGCGAGGGTTGTCATCTCTCTCTGTGGTTTAGAAACTCGACTCAACACTCATCGTAGGTCGTTGTTTCTATTTGATTGAAGCCGTTTGCTATTTGTTAACCCTGAGTTGGCTCTAGTTCGTAGTTCTTCCCTCTGTTTTGTGACTGGTTCTCCTTCGCGACTGGGTCTCTATCGCCTTTGATTCGTGGTTCAGTCTAGGTCTTCTCTGGCGCCACTAGTTCTTGCTACTGGTTCTTCTCTCTTCTTTGAATGGGTCTCACTGTCGATCCTTGTTTGTTGATCCTCTGGATACCAAAGTTCTCTTCTCTCTGATATAGCGACCCATCGTGACTTCTCTGATTCCTCTCTCTCTCTCTCTATGGTCTTCCCTCCTTGGCTGATTTAGTGAGTTGATTTGGTTACTTTGGTTACTTTGGTCTATTTTGGGTTTATTACACTTAAACCTCTCAGATTTTTGAGTTATTGCACTTGAACCCCTTAGTTTTCTGTTTACTATGATGCATCTAGCTTCTGATGAGTGTGTATTTTGCCATTAAAGAGGCCATTAGAAGTATCATTGTCCTAGAAAGAAATGTCTGTCTGCTTCACCTCTGTCTGCCTCGTCTTTTCAGCAGTTTTCGATCCAGTTTTGCGCCCCTCCTCCAAATATTTTTTAGCCTCTCGCCGGTTCTATTGCATCTGCTTCGACTCTTGATCTTGACTTGGCTTCCTTGAGTGCTCAGATTAGTCAGCTTCAGCATATACTATCTACCTCCCAGCCATCCTCATCTGCCTCCGTTGTTTCCTCTCTTCATTCAGTTTTCTTGGGTCTTCTTCAGGCATTTCTTCGTCTGTATAGATTTTTGACTCTAGTGCTTCTCATCATATAACTCCCCATCTCCCCTTACTTCAAAATTATACTCTTCATCCCTTTCTTATTACTGTCAATGCTGTTAATGGGTCTGGTATGTTTGTCATATTTGTTGGGTCTGTCCTACCATTGCTATGTCTATTGTCTCTATTCCATCTGTCTTTTATGTTCTTTAATTATCTGTCAGTTTATTATCTATCAGTCAATTTGATACCTCTAGTTTTGATGTTATCTTTTTTTGTTTTATCTGTTCTGTGTAGGATCGGATGTTTAAACAACAGATTGGGACCGACCGTAGAGTTGGAGACCTCTATGCGGTAGAGAGCTTGCATCTGCATATGGCAACCTCTCCGACTGCCTTTTTCTCTTTTCAGTTAGATTCGCTGTCTAGTCTTTTCTACTTATGACATTCTAGATTAAGGCATTTGTCTGCTGATCAGTTATGGTCTTTAGCTCAGTCGGATATATTGGGTAAAATTTCTCCTAGTGAACTTACTGAATATTGGAGGTGTAAACTTGCCAAAATGATAGCCTTACCTTTTCATAAAAGTACTTCTATATCTGATACACCATTTTCTTTAGTTCATACTGATGTTTGGGGCCCTGCTCTTGTTCTCACCAAAGGGGGTTCTGTATACTATGTATCTTTTGTTGATGACTGCACCCATTACATTTGGGTTTATCTTATGTCTCATAAGTCTGACTTCTACCAGCTATACAGTACTTTCCAGTCTATGGTCACTACACAGTTTGGGTCTATTATTAAATTGTTGCAATTTGACTTGGGTGGGAATACTTTAAAACTGAATTCTGTGAATACTTGGCCAAATTGGGTACCATTCACCAAACTTCTTATACTGATACACCTACCCAAAATGGTCGAGCTGAGCGTAAACACCTTCATCTTCTTGAAACAGCTAGGTCTCTCTTTCTCTTTGCCTCCGTTCCAGCTTCGTTTTGGGGTGAAGCAGTTCTTACTGCTGCTTTTCTTCTCAACCGTATGCCTATCCCCCTTCTTTCTGGTCGGTCTCCTTATGAGGCTCAGTTTTCCGAACTTCCTAATTACTTTCTCCTTTGTGTTTTTGGGTCTGCTTGTTTTGTCCTTTTACCCCATAAAGATAGGACCAAACTTAAAGCCCAGTCTGTCCTATGTGTCTTTTTGGGTTATAGTCTCACTCAAAAAGGTTATCGCTGTTATGACCCTGTTTCCCGTCGCCTTTATGCCTCTCATCATGTTGCATTTCTCGAACGTCTACCTTACTTTCAGCTTCCTCTTCTCACCGCCCAGTTTCTAAAGAGGATTTGGTTCATATTGATCCATTTCTTTCTGAGGTCCTGTCTGATAAGTACATCTCCACTGTTCCTCCTGAGCTTGTTCTATCTTCTCCTCTTGCTTCACCTCTGGTTGCTTCTCCTCCTTTGGCTTTTTCTACTCCTCCGTTGTTAGTTTATTCTCATTGTAAGACTCCTCCTCCACCAGTTGCCTCTACCCCTGCTGCTGATCCTTTTACTTCTGATAACTTTGATCCTGCTGCACACCGATGTCCTACTCGTGAGTGTTGTCTTCCAAATAGGTTGGGTTGGTCTAATACATATTTTTCTGCTTCCTATCATACTTTTTTGTCTGTTATTCATTCTTTTTCAAAACCTCAGTTTTACACAGAGGCCTGTCAGAATCCTAATTGGGTTCAAGCTATGGAGGATGAGTTGTTTGCCTTGCAGAAGACTAACACTTGGGAGTTGGTTTCTTTGCCTGCTGGCAAAAATCTGGTTGGTTGCAAATGGGTCTATAAAGTCAAGACTCATTCTAATGGTTCTCTCGAGCGATACAAAGCTCGTTTGGTTACTAAGGGTTTCTTGCAGGAGTATGGTATTGATTATGAGGAGACATTTGCCCTTGTTGCCAAGATGACTACTGTCCATACCTTGATTTCTGTTGCCGTTGTTCGGCATTGGTCTCTCTATCAGATGGACGTTAAGAATGCTTTTCTTAATGGTCATCTCATTGAGGAGGTCTACATGCGTCCTCCCCTTGGCTTTCTCCACTCCTCTGGGCAGGTTTGTTATCTTCGGCGTGCTCTGTATGGTTTGAAGCAATCTCCTCGTGCTTGATATGATTGCTTTCAGACTGCTGTTACCGAGCTTGGGTTTCATCCTTCTGCTTTGTTTCTATGACATACCTTAGCTGGTTTTGTTTCTCTCTTACTCTATGTGGATGATATGATCATCACTAGCTCTGACTCTTCTGCTATCTCTGAGGTCAAGCAACATCTCTTCCGCACCTTTGAAATGAAGGATCTGGGTCCATTGCGGTATTTTCTTGGTATTGAGGTTGCCTCTTCTTCAAAGGACTATTTTTTGTCTCAAGCTAAGTATGCTAATGAGGTTATTCACCATGCCAGTCTTACTGATACTAAGGTTTCTGATACCCCTATTGAGCTTAATATGAAACTCAACTCTACTGATGGTGTCCCTCTGGATGATCCCACTTTCTATCGTAAACTTGTGGGTTGTTTAGTTTATTTGACTGTCACTCGCCCTGATCTTGCTTATACTGTTCATGTGGTTAGTCAGTTTGTTTCTGCTCCTCGCTCTGCCCATTGGGCTGCTTTGGTTCGCATTCTTCACTACCTCCGAGGTACCATCTTTCAAGGCTTACTTTTGTCCTCTACTTCCTCTTTAGACTTGGTAGCCTATGCTGATTCCAATTGGGCTGGTGATGTTAATGATCGCAAGTCCACCTTTGGTTTCTGTATGTTTCTTGGCAATTCCTTGATCTCTTGGAAAAGCAAGAAACAAACTGTTGTTGCTCGCTCTACTGTCAAAGTTGAGTACCGTGCTATGGCTCATGCTACTGCTGAACTTGTTCGGCTTCGTTGTCTTCTCTCTGATTTGGGTGTACCTCAGTCTTCTCCGATCTCTCTCTATTGTGACAACCGCAGTGCTAGTCAGCTTGTCCACAATATTGTCTTCCATGAACACATGAAACACATTGAGATTGATTGTCACTTTGTCCGACATCATCTGCAGTCTGGCTCTATCTTGCCTCTGTTCGTCTCATCGGCTTTGCAACTTGCGGACTTCTTCACCAAGACTCACCCTACCGCTTGGTTTCAGTTTCTTCTTAGCAAACTCTCAGTGTTTTCTGCTAAAACATCTTGAGTTTGAGCGGAGGTGTGAGAATATATTGTAAATATGGCATGTTGTGCATATATGGCATTAGTTTGTAAATAGGAATTAGTTTGTATTTCCTTTTTCAGTTATAGATTTAGTGCTGTATAAACTAATGAACTCGTTGTAAATTGCTACAATTGAATATATAGTTTCACTCAGAAAACTTACAGGTTCTTACCAAGACGATTTCCTTTTATACATTATATGCCATCAATCATTACGTAGTGGACTTATTATTCTGTTTAAATGGGTTATGTTGTGTGTTTACAAATATTTTCACTGTAAACACTTGTTACCAGTTTCTTTCCTACCCTATTTTATTTTATTTTATTATTTTTCGTTAGAAAATTTGAGCTAGTCATATGTAACAACACATGGATTATAAATGTATAAACACTAAAAAATTTGGTAAGGATCAATTATCATGAGTGCAAATCAAAGAGTTCTTGTTGTCTTTTATGGATGCGTGTAGAAGAAATTATAATTGTGGATTTGGATTATTAGGTTATTGATTGTAAACCGCCCATTAGTGGCGGGGTTGGGGGGTAACTGTTACATCTTTTGGCAAGAAGAAGATGAATCAAACCAAATAACATGAAAAACTCTCCATAGTATGAACCAAATTTGTGAGAGCATCAACTAATCTATTGGCCTCTCTATGCATGTGTTTAATTTTGACACTGAAAATTCTTGAGGTCATTGTTGCATTTCATAAGCATCCAAAGGTTCCCAGGAAGCCTGTCCTTTTTCCTTTGATCCATGAATGAGCAGCGCGAATTTCATTCAATTTTGATCTTTATTATACTAAACTTCCATGCTTTGAGGATTCCACATATAAGCATCTGATTTTGGCTAAAAACTGCTGGTTCAGCTATCATTTTCTGTTCTTTCTTTGTACTTTTTGTTTTCATATTAAAGGAACTTCATAGAAATATAGATCTCATTGTAGTGTGTGTGAAAGAATTGTATGCATATTTTGTTTCTTGGGGTAGATTATGCACTCACCCCAAAGGGTCTAAACTGTAGGGTTAGTATTATTAATTGTCCACCCTTTAATTTTTTGTTCCACTAATAGCCCCTCGGTCAACTCTCTGTTATTAAAACTAATGGAAAAGGTCATGCACGTGCAAATAATTTTTTAAATAGATGTCAACTTTGCCCTCAAAACATTTTCACTCCTTGTTTATTCATACCTTAACTTTGCCACCTTTTGTAACCAACACCAAACAACCCCACTGCAGAACTGCCATTCAATATCACTCAAACCCATGTCTAGAATCCCCAAAGCCACCAGATGCTGAACTTCACTAAAAACACAAAAATGTAGATACCACAGCATAGGGGTTTGAATATTCAGTGAAAGTCACACTCTTAATTGAAGTTCTTTGGAAAAAGAGGAAGAGAAGACCTCTCTCTCCCTTCTTCCCATTCTTACAATCCCTTAGTCAAGTAGGATTAATATAGGGGCATTGGCGTGTTTCTGGTCAATGTAAGCAGTGACTGGTGGTTGTTTTGGCAATGTGAGGTCTTGTCGATAGTTTTTCAGTGTGGTGTCAAGACCATTGGGTGGTGTTTTTGGAGAATGAACAAAGTGGTGTAGATCTTTATTTTCCTTTTGGGTGTTCAAGCCAATAAATTAGTTAGGTAGCACAGGTACTGGTTCAGAAGTTGATTGTCATATTGGGTGGTTCTATTTTATTAGTAAATAGAAAGTAGAAAAAGAAAGAGAGGGATAAAAGAAGATTGAAGAGCCCTTGATACTTATCATAGGTGAATTGAAGAGATTTAGAGTGGAAGGTGGTAAAACACATTAGATGGTTACAACAAGACAATTCTGGAGAAGAAACGATGAGAGATGGGGTAGTCTTACTAAAAGAGTGTGGGGGAAGGAGAAAGAAAGTACGGTGGGACTCCTACGTACATCTAGATTTTTCATTAGGGATCTGCATTGTACTCTATGTAATAGGCCTCTCTATACAATAGTCCGGCATGTGCGAGGGATTGCTAGGTGGAAACCTTTATGCAATTATAGGAAATCATTAGGATTCATGTGTTCTTTTAGGGAGAAACACCAAGGGATTAGGCTTTTAGAAGGATTTGAAGAAGTCTATCTTTGTAGGGTTGGTTAAGACGCACCTAGATCCATGAGGGATGAGAGTGCCCCAGTGAACTCTCAGCTCTAGCTACTGGACTAAAGACCACACATGCCAATGATGTTGAAGATTGGCTTGGCTGAACATTGTAAGACCTGCCCCCAACTTAGGTACAGAGACCTAGGATGTTGTTTGACACTTCACTCCCTCTTGAAAGACAATCAAGTGCCTTGTTACATCACTATAATGGACTTACAACCAAGACATGCATGAAGTACTTTCGGCCCTTGCCCTCATATTGTGGTAGCACAAGAGGAAAATATGAGGTCAATGGCTGACGTGTGTGTAAGGGGTGGGGGCATTTCCCAAAAGTTTACACACATAGAAATTCACCAAGCTAGCCCCGTAAACTTTCAATATACGTTTTCAAAGATATTCTATGGTATGTAGCTAATAGTGGTATGCAGCTAATAATTTATATTCTTCAATATGAAAAGTTTGTTAAAAGCCCGTGTGAAAGTGAATACAATGTATGTGTATTTATTTTGTGCACACCATGCGTTTGTTGGTTTATTTATTTATTTTTTTTAGAAGGGAAGATAAACAAAGAGTTGGGGGAAGATTTTTGAATTTACACTATTATTGAGGTATCTAGTTTCCTTGATCATTGCAGTTTTAAGTTATCAATGATGGTTGGCCACTCGCAAGGTAATGTATTTTGTTCTTATTTACATAATTCTTCTCACGATATGCAGAAACCTATAGCTTTGAAATAATTGAATCATATGCTTATGTATACCTTCTGTTTTAACAGCTAACCTATAGCTTTTTTGCACACCAGCATTTGGCCGAATGCATCTAGCCCTATGGGATGTCATGTTGACCACTCACCCAGTGCACAATCTAATTGAAAGTATCTTATTTGTTCATTTTTTTTTTCTTTTGTTATCAATAGCCCACTTATATAGTTTATGAGTCCTTGTCAATTGCTTCTGCAAATCTCACAAGCAAACCTAGCTGCACTTAATTGGATGTTTATGGTTTGACACTGATGAACCGAACCCGACCTGATCCTAATTATTGAGTGACATGCCTTTAGGTGTTCACTGTCTCATAAGCTCATCAAATCTGTTAGAATAGGTTGTGGGATTATATTTGATGAGATTTTGTGCGAAATGTTGGTGATGAATATTGGGGCTAGATATTTGGCATTAACTGTGATTTCTTAAAAGGTTATGGACTACACAGAGAGTAAGGAAGAGGATGATAAGAGGACAAAGAAGAAAATAAAAATACTCAGGTTGTGGTTTTATTTGTCAATATTAATACATTCCTATTGACTACAAGCTAGGTGACACTGTATCAATGCGTAAACACAAGGTGGAGCAAGTAACCTTGTTACAGGTTGTCCATTTTCTTTCTTAGATTATTGTATAGATCAAAAACGTTTTCTACCCAGAATGCATTTATAGTTGCATGTAAAAATACATGTGTAGATAAGAAACAAAATTCATATGCTTAAACATTTTCGAGTCAGATCACTTGTAAGGAGCTTAAGAAGCTTAAGAAGTGGATTAAACAACTCAAACACCCATTGCATAGTTTGGGGTTTGACAGAAGTATCAGATTCATGTGATAAAGCAGAATAATTATTAGCACTATGTCACGGACTTGGTTATTTCCAAGCTATTTGTGCGAAAACAGCTCAAACACCCATTGCATAGTTTGGGGTTTGATAGAAGTATCAAATTCGTATGATAGAGTAGAATAATTATCAGCGCTATGTCACGGTCTTGGTTATTTCCAAGTTATCCATGCGTCACTTAGACAATCACAAGCCTTATTTGATGATGCTAAGTCAGCCTAACCCACAAGTTTGCAAGAAAGACAAGTAAGAGGACAGAGAATTTGAGAGAATGCCTTTGTATTCACTATAGAGGAACTTGTACAACTCTTGGATGGTTTGGAGCAAATGAGCTCTCTCTTATTTATGGGCTCCTTTGGAGCATTTTAGAATACACAAGAAAGTGGAAAGTTACAAGATCATTCTAGAATGCCTGCTAAAAATATCTATACAAATATTTACAAGTTTCGTCATATGTACAAGTGTGTATGTTCTTGAATTCCCTAGGGCCTTCTAGAATTCTCCATGGTCTCATATGTGCTAGAGTTTGCTAGGAAGTTCTAGATTCTTCCATTGTCTCATATTCTTCCAAGCTCTCATTTGGATATTTTTGGAGAATTCCGTGGGAACGTGACAACTAGCTCCAAATTTTCATTGCTATTTGTAAAGATTTGCAGATGCTCGTATCACTGCAAATGTTGACCGGTTAAATACTATTCAGGTATGCTATTTTTCCTTGTCTCGTTTTGTATTGTTGTCTTGTAACGCCCTCAAAATAATACATAATTCCCACATTCAATCCTTCCATAAACATGATAGATAGGTCACATTGCCAGACAAACATCAGAGTTAATATTACAAAAGTGTATTTCATATCAATTACAAATGTTCACAAAAATAATAGAATGCCCTGCAGGCTTACATCTTTCCAAGTTACTACTTGGTCAATCAAAAGAAAAGTTCTAACTCTCTTACAGGTAAAACCCTCGACTTGCATTTACATATAATTAACAAAATAAATAACAAAGTAGAGTCTTCAACTCCGAAGACCTCCTAAGTAAAGATCTTAAACTTGGCACGTCTCCTGTACCTGAAAATGGTGTCCCAAGTAGGGTGAGCCAAAGCCCAGTAGAAATGTACTAAACCCAATATGAGAAATAACTAAAACATTATCACACAACAAATGATCGACACATATAAACATTATCATACAACAAATGATCGACACGTATACACCAAATCACACCCTTCTCATAGCCCGACAACAATTTCATCCATGCTACCATCCACTTCCCTTATTTGTCCAGATCAGTTCCTAATTATGGTTCAATATCTAACCAAACAATTTAAGTGAGACTACCACCCGACTTGTTAACTCTTCCGTTACCCATGATTCAAAATGAGACTATATCTCACGTAACTAATACTTCACTTTATAAGGTCTCGGGATTTTCACCCCGGACGCCTCGGCCAACTTAATTATCTATGGAGTACATTCCCCAACTCCTCTCAAATAATGATACAAATACAATGTAATTAAACATATAACCACCTATGGAGTACATCCCCTATCTTCTCCCAAACATAGATACACAAGCAATGTGTTAAAGTATATGAACACACATGTGAAGTGCATAAATAATGTGTTAAAGTATATGAACACATATGGAGTACATCCCCTATCTCCTCCCATGCAAGTTACCTACATAATGTGTTAAAGTATATGAACACATATGTGTGTGGAGCACATCCTCTATCTCTTCTCACATACTGGAGTACATCCCCTATCTCCTCCTAAACAAAGATGTATGTATAATGTATTTAAGCACTTCATCACATACCATGATCAATCAATACACATATTTGCTGTATTATTCCAACCATCACATTCAATGACATAATACGTTCGATTAGTTTCAGTTTTTCCTAATCAACATACAGTGTCTATAACAATCAAGATTATCCTCCATTGATAGCCCAAAGCAGTTATCTCTAAACAGATAATAAATTCATCAACAGATAAAATATCGACAATCTCATAGGTGAGTGATTAAATTATCTAACTACACCATTTACTCCCACAATTTCCCAATTTCATTATTCTCAACTCAATTTCACATTTTCCCAAATTAATTATTCAACAAAAATGGGGCATTTTCCTCATTTTCTCAATATCAAGCCTAAGGTTTAATTTCATCAATTTGACGCCAATAATTCCATTTTCCAAGGTCTCTCATACACATAGAGTTTAATATTTGAAAACCCCCTTTTTATAACCACCAAACAAACCCTAACTTTCTCCAAAATTACCTAACAACACCAACTAATCAAAATGACAAATATTTAAGTCAAAACCCATAAGAAGGAGTAGGATATCCCTATCTCGAAATTAGAAGCACAAAGGAGTAGATGAGGAAAAACCAAAGTGCTCCAAATCCACTATTGTTCAGATTAAAACAAAGCCCTCGCGACCCTCTACCTTTCTTACAAAGAACTTAGGGTAGAAACACACTAAAAATAGATGAAACCTTAGAGAGAAGATGTATATATAGAGAGAGAGGTCGGATCTAGGGTTTGAGTGAAAGAAGAGATGAAGAAGTGAAGTGTAATCCCGCTGCTGTCTACTGATATAATACAGGCTCGCTCGAGCGAAGGATTTGTCGCTCAAGCGACCAGACACAAAGAACTCTCGCTTTAGCGTAGAAAGACTCGCTCGAGCCAAGAATGTGAAGCTTCAGGTCTGCAACCCAGAAGCACGCTCGAGCGACAGAATTCTCACTCGTGCGAAGAACTCCAAAACATACACCTCGCTTGCTCGAGCGAAGGAAAGCTCGCTTGAGCCAAGGATTGCAACTCTCAGGTCTAAACCCAGACGCAGACGCATGCTTGAGCGAAGGACTTCTCGCTCGAGCCACCAGACACAACACGCAACTCTCACTCGAGCAAAGGAACCCTGGCTCGAGCGAAGGATCTAAAACAAGGGGCTCGCTCGAGCGACAAAAGCCTCGCTCGAGCGAATAACCAAAATTTTGGGCAGTAACACTTGGTTTAAAAACTCACCCAACCTGTCACAAACTTGCCCAGCACATCCTGAAACTCATATACAAAGAATTGAAGGACGGAAACAAGATATAACAATAACCAACACCCACGGAACCAAGTTCGGGTTACAATAATCAATGGACGGAAAACTGGGATCGCTATAACCTCTCCCCCTTAAAGAATTTTGTCCCTGAAATTAGATACAAGTTTCAAAAACAAGTTTTTTTCTCACTCTCAATAACATTACCAACCAATATTCCACAACCTGACCCATTACCGGTCATCCCATCTCTATTCAAGAGGCATTTCTCACAGTTTGCTACAACAAGCATTTCATTGAAATTCAACAAGTTTCTACATACATATTTCACAATTGCATATCATATTCAATGTTCATGATAGATTTCCCTTACTACAACACATCCAACATATACAATGTTAAATTAAACTTCTATTTCAAGGCATATGACATAATACTACCATAAACCGAAACATGCACAATGTTTGATAGCTAAAGACATATTCAACGTTCTTAAAGTTTATCAATACAACATAATATTCAACATCCACTCAATTACCTACCAATAGATCCGGATACTTCTTTTGAACCTCTAATTCACCTTCCCAAGTGGCTTCCTCAACCCCGTTATGTTTCCACAACATCTTAACTAATGGAAAAGTCCTGCTTCACAAGACTCGATAACAATAATAACAGTATGACACGTCCAATCACTATAGTGTTCTGAGGCATCCACCTCTTCTCGACTACCGACAATATCTAAACCAGTATTTAATACTTAATACCCCAACATAGGAAACACGAAAATATTTGTACACAAGGTTTTCAGTCAACTTTCACAAAACATGAACACAAGACGAAGCACGGGTAAAGAATAATATTATGGTACGTTATTACCCCAAAATTTCGAGGTCTTGCCAAAGACACCCAATATGTAACCAACAAATCAGGCTAGATTAAATCTAACTTCTCAAAAGATATTCCATTCAAGTTAAAGAAATCGTGTTATTTACTTCCTGTGTTTCAAAGCACTCAGTTCCTCCCAAAAAAATATTTAGACTTATACTGCCACCCCTTAAACACGTCATTTACAACTGGCCACAGCCAAAAAGATTCTTTTGTTTTTCAGATTATTTTCCCGAAAATAAGGATCGCAAATTCACGTTTCGATTCGAAATCATTTTAGTTTATAAAGAGTACCCAATGTCCCTCCTGTGAATCACAACATAACCATCCCACAAAACTCGTCATACTCACGGTGATGACGCAACACTAAATAACAAAACTCTCATGATAGGGACCCCTGAAAATTTGAAATTCTCAACAACGCAACAACACAAAGGATAACATTGCACACCCCCATGCCTCACATCACACAAACAAGGACCAAACAAGTCGAAACGACTTTAACAGAGTGCCTCACTCACTTTACACAATTTTGCTACCTCACTAGTGTTGCCGCTATCAACACTGGACGACAGACACTTATACCAAAGTGACCTAGCTTTACCAAACATCAAACCACTCGATTCAATCAGTAATCACACTATTGCCTTACCAAGGCGTTCTCCGGGGATTTCCCTAGGATCGATCCCCTTCTACACATCATCTAATAACAATATACGAACCACACACTGACCCGCACCGTACTAAGCAAAACCTCCTTATTTAATGCAAGCTATCTTACACCCATATTGAATCCCTCATTCAGAGATTTCACTCGCCATCTTGACTGAACTCATAATAACAAAATTTGCATACCCATTCCCTGGTACCGAATTAGCTGACAAGGGTTCACCACCCCACGACACTTATCACTGCTATGTATCTGTTTGTACCGAACACAAGCGAACTCAGTACCTTCATCCCTCAATGACCTATAGGGTGCACTCTTTATTCCACACCTTACCTGTCACGCGTCCCGAGAGTACCATCAAGACACTAAGCCTCTGTGCCAAACCACTAGCCATTGCTACCGTTGGACAACCACCTTGAACCAGACCCTGACACAGTCACATGTCGCCGACAAGGCTTTCAAAGGCTCACCATCCTAGCTCTCTTGAAGAGTAAGGGTCCTCATCCTCCGCGCTATCATCCCAAGCCTTCCTCCGCAAATACCATACTATTGTGACTCCACTCACAGGTCACACCCAAACCACAGGTTATACGCCCAACCAATGTTACCGATAGCATCTCCTAGCCTACCCGGTATTAAGGTACAAACATATCGCATTCTACCATCACAAAGGAGTTTTAAAACTTTGGGAAAACACCCATTATACCACTTCCCAAGATATAACACCAGCTGCTTACAACAAACCACTCCCCGATGCCAAAAACCACAATCTTATATAGGGACTAACGCTCCCTCAATTAAAACACCCAATCAGTACATATGCCAATTTGGCAACATTACCTACCATGAAGATAAAAGTCTATTCCTAACGGAATTATGCGCTATGCCTCCGTAAAACATCATATCAAATATATAACACCTAGTATTAATCGCACACTTTACATCCTCTCGAGGAGTTCTCACGACAGTAGACCAAAATCTCTACCACGCACATAGGATCAAATAGATAACACATATGAGATTCCTTACTTCCGGCAAGTATAACTATTCTCGCCCCATAGTGGTCCTGACTAAGATACGCATCCCTCAATTATTCTTCTCGATTTGAAAACATGGCTCTCCAGCCCTCGTTTCTCTAAGCCAAATCACACGCATACAAATGCATTAACTCAAAAATTTCACGGTTGCACAACTTATCACATTAATAAAACTTTAAAGCCACTATATGCTCCAATCTGCCCATCTCATGAAAATAAATAAGCACAGGCACAGATAAATATATATATATATATATAAACAAACAACCTTGATGTTCCAACATTCCCAAAATGCATTGGTTACACAATTGAACCCAATGATTATTAAACGATAGTTCACCGATTACAAAACGGATTAGTCAAAACGAAACTATCCCATCGGTATTACCACCACTACCGTCCCTCGCTGGATCGCTAAAGTTGGTTATCCCCAAACCCAAGATATACTACGAGCTTACAAGCCATGGACAAGAACTATCGGTATGCCCCAATTGGCCACACCTGGAACAACTGCACACTTCCCCAAATGGGGCTTGGGAACTCGACTCTCCCGAGACTGATGGGGACCCCAATGACTGCTTCCCCAATGAACATTTGGTCTATCCAAAACTTGGTCGGCTAGAAGATTCTGGTGGTGCAATTACTGGTTGAACTACCATCCCTGCCCTCTTCCTTTGTGGGCAAACCGAAGACTTGTGGCCTAGTAGACCACATCTGAAACAACCAGCAGACCCCTTACTCTGAGACTGACCTGAGACCTGAACCTCTCTGGACCTCCCAATAGAAGAGTCCGAAACCCCTGGCGAAGAAAAGGACTTAGCCTAGGACGGAGCATACTTTCGCCTCCACCCCTTACTGAGCCTAGAGTACCTATAAACCGTAGGAGTTACAGAGATGGCCTCCTCCCTAACCTGACCAACACTCACAACCATGGACTCTTCCCTATTTTGTCCCATAGTTAGCATCGCTGCCTCTACATGAGCTGCCACCTTAATAAGCACACTATAGCTCCTATGCCAAGACCCAGCAATCCTTTCTCGGATATCGTCACACAGCTTACTCTCAAACTCTGAACAACGCAATTCCTCCATCTCCATCAATTCCGGGGCAAACCTCACAGATTAGCAAACCATGCTTCAAACTGTACCAAAGGTGTAGTGCCTTGGCGTAACTCCACAAACTGTTTCCGCAACTCTTCCCGTGTGGAAGGAGGGAAATCAAAACTTCCTCGTCTAGGCATCCTAGTAAAAGTAACAAAGGTATTAGTACATTTTCAAATGTACCGGAGCTATTTCACTCGCGTCCTAAAGCTTTGGACAACTGTAATTCATTCCACGTAAGCACATAATCACATAAGCACTTACGAATTTCATTTCCGGATAATGACAGTCCCGAGGCGTTGCTAGAGTTCCGGTTAGAAACAGCATTGATCAAGTGCTTTTCCAACAGGACTCCCAGAAACCCAAGGATCCAATCAACATCCTAAAAACTAAACCCCATACCCATATAGTCACATAAACATGTTATCAAATAAACACATAACATCATGCATAAGTCTCTAACAAGCGAGACAAACCCATTGTGGTACTAACCACTTCCCGCGTACCCAAAGTATTCGAACCCGGTACGCTCTGATACCAAGTTGTAACGCCCTCAAAATAATACATAATTCCCACATCCAATCCTTCCATAAACATAATAGATAGGTTACATTGCCATACAAACATCAGAGTTAATGTTACAAAAGTGTATTTCATATCAACTACAAATGTTCACAAAAATAATAGAATGCCCTACAGGCTTACATCTTTCCAAGTTGCTACTTGGTCAATCAAAAGAAAAGTTCTAACTCTCTTACAGGTAAAGCCCTCGGCTTGCATTTACATATAATTAACAAAATAAATAATAAAGTAGAGTCTTCAACTCCGAAGACCTCCCAAGTAAAGATCTTAAACTTGGCATGTCTCCTGTACCTGAAAATGGTGCTCCAAGTAGGGTGAGCCAAAGCCCAGTAAAAATGTACTAAACCCAATATGAGATATAACTAAAACATTATCACACAACAAATGATCGACACATATAAACATTATCATACAACAAATGATCGACACGTATACACCAAATCACACCCTTCTCATAGCCCGACAACAATTTCATCCATGCTACCATCCACTTCCCTTATTTGTCCAGATCAGTTCCTAATTATGGTTCAATATCTAACCAAACAATTTAAGTGAGACTACCACTCGACTTGTTAACTCTTTCGTTACCCATGATTCAAAATGAGACTATATCTCATGTAACTAATACTTCACTTTATAAGGTCTCGAGATTTTCACCCCAGACGCCTCGGCCAACTTAATTATCTATGGAGTACATTCCCCAACTCCTCTTAAATAATGATACAAATACAATGTAATTAAACATATAACCACCTATGGAGTACATCCCCTATCTTCTCCCAAACATAGATACACAAGCAATGTGTTAAAGTATATGAACACACATGTGAAGTGCATAAATAATGTGTTAAAGTATATGAACACATATGGAGTACATCCCCTATCTCCTCCCATGCAAGTTACCTACATAATGTGTTAAAATATATGAACACATATATGTGTGGAGCACATCCTCTATCTCTTCTCACATACTGGAGTACATCCCCTATCTCCTCCTAAACAAAGATGTATATATAATGTATTTAAGCACTTCATCACATACCATGATCAATCAATACACATATTTGCTGTATTATTCCAACCATCACATTCAATGACATAATACGTTCGATTAGTTTCAGTTTTTCCTAATCAACATACAGTGTCTATAACAATCAAGATTATCCTCCATTGATAGCCCAAAGCAGTTATCTCTAAACAGATAATAAATTCATCAAAAGATAAAATATCGACAAGCTCATAGGTGAGTGATTAAATTATCCAACTACACCATTTACTCCCACAATTTCCCAATTTCATTATTCTCAACTCAATTTCACATTTTTCCAAATTAATTAATCAACAAAAATAGGGCATTTTCCCCCTTTTCTAAATATCAACCCTAAGGTTCAATTTCATCAATTTGACGCCAATAATTCCATTTTCCAAGGTCTCTCATACACATAGAGTTTAACATTTGAAAACCTCCTTTTTATAACCACCAAACAAACCCTAACTTTCTCCAAAATTACCCAACAACACCAACTAATCAAAATGACAAATATTTAAGTCAAAACCCATAAGAAGGAGTAGGATATCCCTACCTCGAAATTAGAAGCTCAAAGGAGTAGATGAGGAAAAACCAAAGTGCTCCAAATCCACTATTGTTCAGATTAAAACAAAGCCCTTGCGACCCTCTACCTTTCTTACAAAGAACTTAGGGTAGAAACACACTAAAAATAGATGAAACCCTAGAGAGAAGATGTATAGAGGGAGAGAGAGAGGTCGGATCTAGGGTTTGAGTGAAAGAAGAGATGAAAAAATGAAGTGTAATCCCGCTGCTGTCTACTGATATAACACAGGCTCGCTCGAACGAAGGATTGGTCGCTCGAGCGACTAGACACAAAGAACTCTCGCTCGAGCGTAGAAAGACTCACTCGAGCCAAGAATGCGAAGCTTTAGGTCTGCAATCCAGAAGCATGCTTGAGCGAGAACTCCAAAACATACACCTCGCTCGCTCGAGCAAAGGAAAGTTCGCTCGAGCAAAGGATTGCAACTCTCAGGTCTAAACCCAGATGCAGACGCACGCTCGAGCGAAGGACTTCTCGCTCGAGCCACCAGACACAACACCCAACTCTCGCTCGAGCAAAGGAACCCTGGCTCGAGCGAAGGATCTAAAAAAAGGGACTCACTCGAGCGACAAAAGCCTCGCTTGAGCGAAGAACCAAAATTCTGGGCAGCAACACTTGGTTTAAAAACTCACCCAACTTGTCACAAACCTGCCCAACACATCCTAAAACTCATATACAAAGAATTGAATGATGGAAACAAGATACAACAACAACCAACACCCATAGAACCAAGCCCGGGTTACAATAATCAATGGAGGAAAAATCGGGATCGTTATATGTCGCATTATGCCAACGATATTTATGTTTGTGCCTCAATAATTTCTACGATTGGTACAATCTATGTTTTATCTGATGTATGTTCTACATTGTGCAGAGTAGTTTGATTTGTGTGCTTTTCATCTCACATAGCAAACAAGAATGATGAAGGTATGACGTCTACAACCACTGAAACTATTGATAAAAACAGCAAGAAAGTTTTTCAATTGTAAGACTAAAATTGTGCATTATCCTCTTAGACTAACAAAAAAACCCTCAAGTTGAACTAACCTAATGCTAGTTTAAAATGTTTACCAAAATGGAGTAGAGGGCAAACCACCAAGGATCCTCTAGAGTGAAATTTTCCTAAAGTTTCCTAGAGTGCTATATTGTGTGATTGAGATTTACTGGCAAGTCACATCAGAAAAATTGATGTGACTTGCCAGTAAATCTCAACCATACACTGTAGCACTTTAGGAAACTTTAGAGAAAAATCACTCTAGAGGATCCTTGCTCGAGGGCAAACTACTGATGGCAATAGAAATGATGGAAATACTCCACCTCATCATTTCCATGACGACGTTTATGTGCCCGTCTATTACAATTCTTTCCTCCATATGTAGAACGAGGCTATATTGCCCGCCCTTTTTCACATAAAATTCCTCCGGTAGAGGAATCTGGGTCCTACCAACCACCATATCACCCAAGGACGTTCCTAGATTTGACATGGACCTTGTCCTGACCACCTCTAGATGCAGGCACTTCCTAGTCGCGTTCCTACCAAGTGGCACGGTAAAAATCACCCTCCATGAAGGGTCTGGCCAGCCTAAAACTTCTTTTGTTATGAATTCCCTACCGGGTCTCACCCACCCAAAAACCTAATACCTCCTCGTGTCTCCTCCGGGATCCATGTTGTCGTCGTCGATTCCGTCGGCACACTGCACATTCACTCTCAGAAAAATGTAATCTTCATCTTCTATTCTCTTCCTCTTCATTAGGTTTGAAAGGAATGAAGGAATCATTAGTCCAAACTCTTTGTATTTGGTCTTGTTTGTAGGAACCTGGTGCAGAGAATTTAACATTGAAAAAAGTTTAGAGAAAGCTTCTTAGGGAAAGAAAAGTAGCCATTAGTTCAAGCTTTTACTTCACATGAACTCTAAAGCAAAGAATAAAGGGTTGGAGAATTGAAAGACGGTTTAGAGAATAGCTAGCTGATGTGTACATAAACGTTGATTTTGCCAAAGGAGTTGATGTACACAAAGGATTGGACCGATCAAAATATTGATTTCCACAAAAGAATTAATTGATAATTATGTAGACTGTGAAGTTGACTGATCTTTGAAAATATGCAGAGAATATATTCATGGGTACTTGGAAAGTACTTGATAACCTCCACTTCTGAGCAATATCGAGGTAGTATTTGGCTCTGTTTCATGATGTCATTTTTTATTCTTAGAATTAAATTAACAATTTTCTTGTGTGGTAGATTTTAAAATTAATTAGTTCCCAGAACCACATTTTTATATGATTTTTTTTAGTAATTTTTAAAAGTTATTACACATTAGTAACAAAATTTATAATTTTAATTATTAATATTTAGAATTTTTATTATATTTTTGTAATTACTTTATTTGAACCCCACTGACAGGTTATTGCCCTATTTTTTTTTTCTTCTATTTTTGTTTTTTAAAAAATATACCTGGTTTGAAAATGAAAAACAACGTTGGAAATTGTTTTAGGAGATTGGATTCTTGTAGTTGGGAATCAACTTAGAGGTCCTGTGTGATTTAAATTGTTCATCTTATAATAGTCAAAATGATTGAATATGGTAATTATTTGATTAAAAAAATAGACGTCTATTTTTAAAATTATTTTTGCTACTTATTTTTAAAGATAAATATAATTCGATCATATAGTTATAAATATTCGATTAACTTGATTTTTCTATAAATAATTTATTCAATACATTTAAGAAAAATTATCAAGAAGTCTTTTTTGAAAAACGTGTAGTCCATTTAGTCCCATAACCTTTTGTTGATACCCAAAAGTCCTATAACGTTATTCTTCTTCTCTGCCTCTCTTCTTCTCTACCTCTTTTGCTCTTTGTGATTTCCGGCGATCGTTGACGGGTAACCATATTTTACTTCTTCTCTTTCTCTTTCCGATATATAGTCACCGGCGACCGACGACTACCATCGATTGGGATTCACCGGCAACCACCGACCGCCGACTCCATACTTCACCCTTACCGACGGTAAAGAATATATGTTTCTGACGAAGAAGATGAGTAGATCTACTCAGATCATCAGATCTGGCTAGATCTAAATAAAAAATAGTTGCCGGAGTACAATCCTTTCTCTATATGCGCCTTTCTCCTTCGATCTCTTATTTTTTTTTCCTATATTTTCTCTGCTGTATACTTCTCTTTTTCATTTCTAATAGAGAAAAATTTTCAAGTTCTAAACAAGTTGTTTTCGAGTTTTAGTTACAGACGGTGAAAATAAAACTCTAGAATGAATCATGGTATAAAACTGTAAAATTTTACAGTTTCAAATTTTTTTGGTGCTGGAATGAATCATGGTTTAAATCTGCAAAATTTTACAGTTTTAAATTTTTTTGGTGCTGGAATGAATCATGGTATAAAACTCTGGAATGAATCATGGTATAAAACTGTAAAATTTTGCAGTTTCATAAAATTCTTTAGGACGGTAAAATTTTACAGTTTCATAACATGTTTTTCAGTTTGATTAATAAGGATAAATGCTTAATAGATTTTTTCTTTGAAACTGTAACACTTTACAGTTTCAAAACTTACTTTTCAATTTGATCAATATTAGAGATTATTTGCTTAAACCTTACAAAAATTAAAAAATAGCATATGTTTTTCTCATTGTTGCTGTTTTTTGTCGTTTTATTTTTTTTTCTTTTAATTTATCAATATTTAGCACATTTTGCTATGTTTTTTCGCTTTAATTTTTTCATTTATTTTTTTTTCCCGACAATATTCTAGACATTCCAGTGAGTCCCTAGTGATGTTCTTAACGTCTAGTGAACGTTCTGAACATTCCGGCGACTTCCATTAACGTTCTTAACACTCCGGTGAACTTCTGGCGATGTGAAGCATTCCAACGAGTCTCCAGTAATTGTTTGACGGAAGTCCGGCGGTAGTAAGATGTAACAGTGTCTGTAAATTTAAAAAAAAAAAAAAAGATTTTTTGATAACAATTAAAAATATATAGAACTAATTGGTGTAAATATTATATTTGAAAATTAGATGGATCTTAAATTTTATATATGAGACTTATTGATAAGTTCCCATAAATTTGTAGGATGAACTTTTTAGATCTTCTAACTGAGCCTTGAGGTGGGCCAATGTCAGGGCTTATCAAGCCTAACAGCCTTCTCAAGAGAATATGTTTTTATAGAGTTTAATTTTCATCTCTTTTTTTTTTTTTTTTTGGCACAATAAATAATATATGTATATACGGATGAAGATGTGATTGGTTAAGTTTTCACTGTTTTTGTGTATTTCTTTTCCTTTGTGAAGACACTAACTTATTTGATGAATTATTTTCAAAAAATTGATTTCTGAATTTTTTTTTGGTGTGAAAATTGTGTTTTATAAAAATAAAAATGAACAAACAGATTGGCAGAACAATTTAATATTTCTTATTTGTTGTGTGATTTACATAAAAAAAAAAAAAAAAAGGGAAAAAGAAAGAAGATGAAATTTATCGGGTGATACGTAGCAGCCTAAAAAATATGATTAAAAAAGAAAGATATCAAAGTATGTCACGATTTTGACTTGGGTATCGAAAAAATGAAATAAAAATTAATATATCATTGTGATTTGAAAGAATAAATCAATGGAAATCAATTGACTTAGGAGCACTTGATCCAAAAATATATATATATATATATATTGACTTACGAGCTAGATCTAAACAACCGCCATTGGATTATAAAGCCACACTGCAAAATTCAATTCAAATCTGATGCAAAGATCTGTACGTGCATGTACAAAATAGGGAAAAAAAATCCCTCAAAATTAAAAAAAAAAAAATTACAAAATCAATTTTTAACTAGAGCAAATTTTAGTGAGGGAGAGATTGCCGGAGAGATTGCCTTTTTTTTTTTTTCTTCAATAGCTAGCTATTTGATAGGTAGAAGGCTTCTGATTGTATAGACCATGGAAGATTGAAGTGAAAATGATGAGTTTTATAGGCTTCTTATGGTAGAAGGATCAATGTTCTTTGGGTAATCGGGTGGCGATTTTAGTCCTTCTATATTGGTAACCATAGGGCGTTACATTTTTTTTTTAATTATTATTTTAAATAATGCTATTAAACTCATAAAATTACCCACGTGATAAAGAAATTGGATTCTCTATGTGACAAATCAAAATTTGACAATTATCATACTATATCATTGTGGATTGTATTGTGATTTTTTTTTTAAAACTGAAATATTTTTCAAATTTTTAAGCTTTAATGAGATATTGTGTTGGTGAGTTTTTTTTTTTTTTTTCATTTTAGTCAACTTGTTTTTTATAGTTATATCAGACCAGTCTAGTAACAATTGAATGATTATAATCACTTATAAATTAAATTATGTGTATCAATCAAAATTGGATATAATATTTGATTGAGTTGAACCCAAGGTGTACAGCTCAAACACCCATTGCATAGTTTAGGGTTTGACAAAAGTATCAGATTCGTATGATAGGCACGACCTTGGTTATTTCCAAGTTATCTGTGCAGAAACAACTCAAACACCCATTGCATAGTTTGGGGTTTAACAGAAGTATTAGATTCATATGAGAGAGCAAAATAATTATCAGCACTATGTCATGGCCTTGGTTATTTTCAAGCTATTCGTGCGTCACTTAAACAATCACAAGTCTTACTTGATGATACTAAGTCAGCCTAACCCACAAGTTTGCAAGAAAGACAAGTAAGAAGACAAAGAGAGTTTGAGAGAATGCCTTTGTATTCACTATAGAGGAACTTATACAGCTCTTGAATGGTTTGGAGCAAATGAGCTCTTTCTTATTTATAGGCTCCTTTGGAACATTCTAAATGCCTTCTAGAAATATCTATACAAATATCTACAAGTTTAGTCATTATGTACAAGTGTGTATGTTCTTAGAAATATCTATACAAATATCTACAAATTGAGTCATTATGTACAAGTGTGTATGTTCTTGAATTCCCTAGGGCCTTCTAGAATTCTCCATGGATGCATATGTGCTAGAGTTTGCTAGGAAGTTCTAGATTCTTCCATTGTCTCTCATTCTTCCAAGCTGTCATTTGGATATTTATGGGGAATTCTGTAGGGACGTGACAACTAGCTCCCTTTTTTCATTGCTATTTGTAGAGATTTGTAGATGCTCGTATCACTGCAAATGTTGACCAGTTAAACACTATTCAGGTATGCTATTTTTCCTTGTCTCATTTTGTTTTTCCTTCGTCTCATGATGCCAACGATATTTATGTTTGTGCCTTAATGATTTCTACGATTGGTACAATCTATGTTTTATCTAATGTATGTTCTACATTGTGCAGAGTAATCTGATTTGTGTGTTTTTCATCTCACATAGCAAACAAGAATGATGAAGGTACGACGTCTATAACCACTGAAATTATTGACAAAAATCGCAAGTAAGTTTTTCAATTGTAAGACTAAAATTGTGCATCATCCTCTTAGACTAACAAAAAACCCTCTAGTTGAAGTAACCTAATGCTAGCTTAAAATGTTTACCAAAATGGAGCAGAGGGCAAACTACTAATGGTAATGGAAATGATGGAAATACTCTGTCTCAATCATTTCCATGACGATGTTTATGTGCTTGTCTATTACAATCCTTTCCTCCATATGTCGAACGAGGCTATATTGCCGCCCTTTTTCACATAAAATTCCTTTGGTAGATGAATTTGGGTTCTACCAACCACCACATCACCCGAGTGTTGGGAAATTTTCAAAATGGGTTTTCAAATTTATAGTTTATTTTTGGGTGTTTTCAAAACCTTCCATGTTTTTCTTTGGAAAGCATTAAATAAGCTTGGGGCTTTGTCCCACATCGGAAAGAGAGGAAAACATTGAACACTTAATAAAGTGCTACATGGAATATTCCTTTGAATATGGAATTGTGAGGTGAAAGGCTCCATGAAGGCGCTTTCCTATTTGCATCGAACAGGTTGGAGCGATGATGTGGCATGGTGTAGACACCCCATTTTGATTGCCCGCAAGACTTAGGTGCTTGGTTCGATACACTCGATCAGAAAAGTTGAATTGTGTGCTTTGAATTCACAGCGATTCGGATTTAGTCAGGCTTTCAAAATAACCTCAAATCGTCACCATTTATCTTGTTTGAATCTCTGAGTCTCATTTTTGGACGTTTTGGCACCCTGAGCTGAGTTTGAACCAAAAAAACAGAGAAGGGCATGAATGCCCGATCGTGCCTCAATGAAGGCCAGCCGTGGATATGAATGGTTGGCCGGACCTTGGTAGCAAGAAACTCTGTACTAGGCAGGAGCCCGCCAGCTATCCATTTTTGAAGATATTCATCACTTTTTTGGCTGAAATTCTATAAGTATGACCATATATCTCCGTTTTGGGGGTTACACAATTTAGAAAGAGCTTATATACACCTTGAGAGCTCCTTCTTCCTCCTTCTCCCTTTGCAAGCTACCTTTGAGTTGACCTATCTTCCTTGTATCATCTATATACACTGTACACAACCTTGACTCATCATCTTAGAGCCTTGTTTGACATTTGAGAAGTATAATTCAAGTTTGAGAGTGTGTCAAGAGTGAGTTTGATCATCAACCAAAGCTTACTCCATTTTTAGAGGTATAAGCTTGTAACCTTTGTTCTTTCTTTTGATATCTTCATTTCTACTTATTTCTTGTGTCCTTGGACTGTTTTACACCTATTCTAAGAGTTGGAACTTGGGTTTGGATAAGCTACCAAAGGTGGTAAGGTTAACACCCTTACTTGCACCAATTTTCATAGCTCAACCCTTAGCTCCTTTACACTCTTTTTCTTTGTTTTTTGAATTGATTTTTAGAGTTGAACTGAGGTAAAAAACATGATTTGAAGTCTTGAAATTGGAAAGGTTGGCCATCCCTCATTGTTTTTTCACTTACATAGCTTTAGTGTCTTTACTTTTGCTTAGCTTTTGAGCTCTTTTCTTACATTTTTTAGCCACTGTTTTAGGCTTATTTTAGACTATTTTAGGACTGTCTCATTCTATTTAATTACTTCAAGCTTTGATTAGTTCATTTGTTGTATCATAAGCCCTTGTATATAGCTTGTTATATGTTGTTCTAGATTTTCTTCAACTCATTTCCTTGTTTAATAACCTCGTTTTAATAATCAACTTGCCACTGCTTTCGTTCACTTGAGAGTTGTTTCAAATGGTTAATGGTTATTCAACACATGAACTAGAGTTTCGCGCTTAATGGCTTAATCTCTACGAAGATTCATTGTCAACGGCGTAATCTCTCTTTCATATTGAGAATTACTTCCCATTTGACGCTTCTCTCCTTTAGAGGACTTAATCATCATTTCAGACAAATGGACTAATGAATGGCAATGACTAAACAAATTGGTTTAAAATTGGATCAACGCACTTAAAGAAAATGAGTCATCTTGCTTAGGCTTGGCCGGACGTCATGCCAAGTTAATCAAGTCAAGAATGATCATACACTAATTCATGGTGATTTGATGATTCTTGAAGCGTCTCTATCACCCTCTTTGAGTTGAATCCATAACAAGAGGGAGGGGTGGTCATATCCATTGCATTTCATTGATTTTTGTCCAAAATTGTATCCAAAATCATCAAGCAATGAATTTGCTCATAGATGGCTTTGGAATCAATTTCAACATTCTCTCGAAGCTTACCCATGACAGAGAAGGAAGAAAGGAACAAATAGAGCTTAAACAACTCTGTCTGCAATATTTTCACTTCAGAATACAAAACAGAGTTTTGCACAAAACTGAGGCACAACCAGCCTTCTTTATGCCCAGTCGGGCTTCATTGAGGGCCAGCCAGCCCTAAAAGTTTGGTCAGCAGTGTATTTTTACAGAAAAACAGAGGGAAGTGGTTGAGGTGAAACAGGGCAAGCTTGGGACAAACAGAGCTGTTTTTTAGCACCGTGCATGTGCATGCATGCAATTCTTGCGTATCCTCGCTTATATGATGATTATTGTAATTAATTAATTTAATATTGTTTATTATAATTAATCTTATCATTAACGTGTTGTAATTATTATTGTCCCTTTTATAATTGTTGTAGTTACTTAGCTTAGAGAGTTAGTTTATTTATCTCAGTTATCCTTGTTGTAATAATCTTGGTTATTCATTGCAATAGCATAGATAGCCTAATTAGCTAGTTAACAAGCTGAGCCTATTCCATTCATTTGGTTTTGTAATAGTTAGTTTAATTCAGACTTTCAGACATTGATTCGCACCCTCCTGCGTGAGGGATGAAATGTTGTAATAATGTGTATGTCTTCCAACCCCACGTCTTTCTCCCTTTTATTTATTCGCTTACGATGGTTAGTATAGAGCATCACGTTTCATTAGCATTCTCATGCCTTGCATCCACTTGTATTGCATGCATCGAGGCTCGGTTCATCATTCAAACTTGCATTGTCATTTAAATAACTCTTTGAATACGTGCTTAGACCGCATGTTAGCAAATTGATTCACATGTCATAAATTAGTAGCCGAGCCTATTAGTTGCATATCACATTTATTACATTAGTCATGGTGCATTGATTAGGGACATGCATGTTTTCTAATTAGCTTGTTGTTGTTCGGCCTGGAGTACTATGTGAGTAATTTCATGTTTTAGCATCTTGCATGAATGTTTGTGTTGCCATGTCCAAAGCATAAATACCATGAGGCTAATTGCTTAATTGATATAACTGTTTGAATGCCTTTGGATGAAGGTTAGTTGCTTGGACGGTTTGATTAAATGTCCATTTTAGCCCACTTTTTCAAGTGACAAAATCACAAAACAATTTCAAAACAAAACATGAGATCAAATGTTCCAATTCTTGCAAACTAGTCTATATTTGTATGAGTGTCACATAGTAAAGAATAGCTAATAAATCGGAACAAGAACGTATAATGAAAATAAGAAGCACATCATGATTAGTAGAGATTAGTAGAGGTCGATCTTTGATCGGGCGAATGGGGTGCTCAATTCATGACTTTCCCCTTTCGTACCTAGTTCCTGAGCCGAGACACTTTGGTGATGACAGACTAATGGTCTTTGGCACGACTCTCGGGTTTTCTAAATTTTTCAAAAATATTTAGGTGACGACTTTGTAATCTGGCAAAGCAATCCATTTTTGGTATTTGATTCAAACATTGATTTTCCAAAAAGAATTGTCGGATTTGGACTCTTTTTGTGTTTTCACTATTTCACATTGCACTTGTGAAATCAGATTCAGAACCACAAGTGGAGTCTGAATTGTAGGGCTATTCGCCTTCTGAAAGGAGCACTGAAAGTCGGGCTACAGTTTCTAGCGACTTTGCTGGGGACTTAGAGAACTTGACTTGGAACTCATGATGTGACTTTTTATTTACACTTATATGTTTCTTTGCATTTGTATTTGCATTGGTGCACTTAAAGTCACTATGTTTGCCAACTGCTATTCCTAGACGGTTTGCCGGAGGCTCGCCTGAAAGGCTTGCCAAAGGTTGACCGGTCATGGGCTCTGCCATGTTGGAAACATAACCCTTGGATCTGGAGTACCTCTGTACCGTTTGATCCTCCTTTCACTTCTCGGTATTGGGTGTGAGAGGTATATTAGGTAATCTTGACAAGGTACCCCTTTGACCATTTGACTTAGTTGCATATAATGAAGCTATAGTGACTATTCCAAATTAGGACAGGGAGCCACCCACTTGTAGGATGTTATGAAACTTCTTGTTTGAAATAGTGTAGCCTAGATCATGCCGAAAATCTAGGATAGGCTAACCCTACCCCCTCATAGGGGTGTTTTGGTTCTTTTTACTTGATATGTGCTTTTACAATAAGACTGTATAGAATGGTTCATATCAGTAAGGTTTGAAAACAGAGTTTAGTGGGGATTACAGTTCAGCTATGTGTATTGACTGTTGTGGATTAGGGCCGAAGTGCTGTCCGATTTTGATTTTGTTTTTCCTTCTTTCTTTTTGCTAGGTAGTTTACCATCATTGCTTCAGAAAGACCCAATATTCCCCAAGTTGTGTGGACTCATTTTGGCAGGTTGTGCAAAGCTCGAGACCTTGTTGGTGGTAAGCCTGTGCTAGTCTCGCTTCTCCTGTCACTCGACGGAGAAGGAACAGAAACAGACAATTAGTAGATTCAGTACAAAGCACTCCACAAACACCTACCTGTTCTTCGTTAATCAATTTGCCAACATCAAGTTCACTCAATTAGCAATGGCACAGAACAGCACCAAACGCAGAGGAATTCGCTGCCATGATGATTGCTGTCCAAAGAACTATGGATATTGTAAACCAAAGGATGGTTGAACAAGATGAAGTCATTGCCGATCTGCGGCGTACATCTGAGGCATCAGCGTCGACTATGCATCCGATCCCTACTGCTTAGCCAAACCAGGATCTACCCCCGCCAACAAAAAATTTACCAGTCCCAGATCCTTAGGACATATTTCCCCCAGCTCCAGCTTATCGTCCTCTGATTCAACCTCCTCTAGGGATTTTTCTTTTCGATATCAATGAAATTGATCCAGTCTTTGTCAAAATCTCCAGATTAGAGAATGTATTGAAGAAATCTTAGGGCTTCAACACTATTCTAGATATCGAAGATGGGTACACTGAGGCTTTGGTTAGATTACTGGAGAAATTTAAGATGCCCCACATCGATAGATTCGATGGGAGTAGAGATCCAATCGTGTATGTCCGATTATTTTCGAATGTATTGAGGCCCATGGGTTTGTCTTGGGCGCAGAACCTTTCGTTGTTTGGAAGGACCCTGTCTGATCTGGCGGCCATCTGTTACACTAAATTGGAGGATTCTACAAAACGGAATTGAGAGGAACTATCTGAGGCATTTGTCAATTAGTACTCATATAACACTCAGATAGAAGTAACCATTAGTGAGCTAGAGGCAACTACCCAGAACCCCAAAGAATCATTCATTGATTTTGTTGCCCGATGAAGAGCCAAGGTAGCCCGAATGACAAATAGGCCTGGGAACAAGTCCGTCTAGTGGTCTAGAACCTAGAGCTAGACACACTGCAGAGAATGATAGCGGCAACGTTGTCCACATTTGTTTCCTTACATGAGCTGGGGGTCCAGATCGAGAGTGCATTAAAAAAGGGTATCATCCACAGAACAAATGAACCCGCAAGAAGGTCATTCTCTCGGAATACCAATGCTAGCAGTAGCACTATTCCGCGGCCTGGAAATGTTAGCAATGTCGTCACAATGACCAAAAATGGCTGATCATTTTGCTACTGCCACAACTTCACAACCTTCACAAAATACCGGTCCACCCCGAAACCGTAGAGTCTTTACCCCCCCTCCATATGAGCCCAACTCAAGCCCTCAAGTTATTGATGCAAAAGGGATATCTCAAGCCTCTCGATCCTCGTCCACTTCCAAACCCATTGCCACCCAAACATGACCCTACACAGTACTATATCTTCCACCAATAACATGTCCATCCCATAGACATGTGCTACCGTCTACATCATGAGATTTAGGATCTCATCGACAACAAAGTCATTGCCCCACCCGCAAAACCAAATGTAACAACCAACCCACTTCTTGCACATAACCAAGCCCCCTCACCTAGAAACATTAACCACATCCATACACTACCGCCCACCTTCAACCTCAGCATATACATTACCTCATCCCATCTACCAAAGCCGGAGGTGGTCATTCCAGAAGGCACAAACAAGTGCATGATGGATTTAACACCACAAACCCAATCCAAACCTGAGGTAGTAGAAATGGAGAAAGAGAAGAATGTACTGAAGACAGGGTCGCCTGATACCCATGTCATAGAAAAGGAGGTCTTGCTTGTGGAGGAGTATGATCCCAGCTTATACATTGTGGCCATTGATCAGCCAAAGCCAGTGGTCATACTACCGAATTTTCTCAGCATTAACGCTATCGGGGAAGACTAAATGGCACATAATCAGAATGAGTGGCCCGAGCAAGGCTTGAATGACTTAGCAAACCTAGAGGAGGATCTGGTAGAATTAGAAGAGGATCTGGAGGATCTTTACTTCTTCGAGGAAGAAGATACAAGCTGTGTACAGATGGGATAGTGGGACCCGAGCCAGTCAGAAACTAGCAATGGGTGGTTGAGTGAGGAAGAGTCTGATGTGGAGGAACAGACAGGAGAGACTGAGGGAGAAGAGGAAATTACTGTTAAGGGTAAGGCTGAGGCTGCACCTCTTACTGAGAAAAAACAGGCACTGGAACAGTTTCAAAAAGAAATGATAGAGGAAATCCAAGCGAAAATAGCTCTGGAACAAGGCAAAAGAAAAGGGAAAGAAGACAGATAGAGGAAAGTTGAGTCCACAACCGGTAATGTTCAAAACACTAAGAAAACAGAATGGGATCCCAAGGACCGAAAGAAGATGTAGAGGAAACATAGAAAGTACCGGGATGTTGAAACCCGAGCTGTGGTGGAAGAAGAATGGTATGATAATGGGGCGCGTGATGTTAATATACTCCGGATAGAACTTGATGTGAATTCGGTCTTGACTGTAGGAGAGTGGTGGGAAGACAGCGACCTGAGTCACATATACACTGATGAAGGTTGGAAAGCTGATACCCCAGATGACACTTGGTATACCGATGAGATCAATCACATGACCCGGAGCGGTCGGTACTTCCAATCTGTAGCATTAGACCAACCAGAGACCTCTGGAAAGGAGGCTGAGAAAGCAAAAGAGAGGGATATGGAGGAGAACATGGTCATGAACCAGCTCAAGAAGATTCAGGCTGACATATCCATTTGGGGACTGATTATGGCGTCACGGAAGCATAAGCAAGCCTTGCTCGAACCAATGAACCGAACCAAACTGCCTATTGACACCACTGCTGACCAATTGGTGTCGTTGGTCACCTCTGCGGATGTTATGCCAGTAATATCCTTTACGGATAAAGAATTGCCTCTCGAGGGCGCCAACCACAACAGGACTTTGTATGTAACCTTGGAGAGTCGAAAAAAGTGGATTCCGGTGGTATTAGTAGATACCGGGTCAATGATCAATGTGTGCCCAGTCAGAACTGCCTATGCCATCGGTTTAAGGTCGATTGACTTTGCACCTACGACCTAAGCTGTCCGGCTTATGATAATACAAGACGGGATGTCCAAAAACAATATCTTGATCAGTCCGTCCGAACATAAGGTGGAATTCCATGTCATGGATGTTCTGGCCACATTCAACCTACTATTGGGAAGGCCCTAGCTCCATCAAATAAAAGCTGTGTCATCAACAGTCCATCAATTAGTGAAGTACCTCTTTAAAGATGAGATTGCCACCGTGTGTAATAACTCTGCAATCCATCCTCCCCAAGGAACTACTGCACCACTTCTGGAGATCATACATGGGAAAAATGACGTGTTCCTTCCCGGCTTCTCTCTGGTAGAAGCCCAGTTGGTCCAAACCATCATGGCAGAGGGTAATGGAGATTATGTGAGTGCGCAATCCATATACATGATGAACAAATAGGGGCATATGCCCGGGTCAGGACTAGGCCAAAGTGATAGGCAGAGAGGTACTGTTGCTAAGAAGCTAAGTCATAACCCCCATTCTTTCAGGTTGGGATACAAACCTACCGCTGCAGATTGGCAAAGGAAAGCGCAAGAGTTGAGAGAGAGGCTGAAGGCAAAGAGGACTGGGAAGCAGTATAAGTTAGTCTATAAACCTATACGAGGAACCCTGAACGGACGCTTTGTTCGCCAAGGGGAAGATTTCCCATTCTGTGGATTCTTAGAGCCCTGGTATGACTGGGAAACAAAGACTAGATATCCGGAGTTCGAGATCTTTTTCAAGCACTAGTTACCAGAAGAGAAAGATGAACTGGGAAAGGCACTGGCTGACTTACTGATGAGTTCTACTGTGGGAACTGAGACCACCAACTTGGGGGATAGTTTTACTATCTCAATGATCGGGGTTACCCCAGTAGTGGATTTCTCCAATTTGATCGTGGATGTATCTGACGCTCTACGCCTGATCTGGAAGTTTGAGCAAGGCGTCATCAACAGCTCTGGATCGAATAGTGAGTTCGGATCTGATTCCACTGAGTCTGTGGAGTCGGAGTCAGATTTGAGTTCCTTTGAGTCTAGTACTTTTGGGAGTGGTAACCCGGACGCCAAAGTCCTGTCCAGGTTATCTGTTAGCTTTTGTTTTGACTCCACTGTAACCGAGGATCCAGACTTTTTGAATGGGAATGCTGTGAATGTTGCCTACTTCTCTATGCCTTTGGTTTGTTGTATTGATCTTAATTTTCAAAATTTTGACATAAATGAAGAGGAAGAAATTCCTCGAATTTTGAATATTTTGGTTAATCGTGAGGAGGAGAGGCCTGTTAAGCCCTGTATAGATAAAATTGTATCAATTAACGTGGGTACTGAGGAAGATCCTCATGTCACGACCCAAACCCGCCCCTATAGGTTTAGCATTGTAACCGGCCAGTAATCATTGGATTACCAAAGGCCTCTTGGCATGATAACATATAACAGGGGCTGCGAAAGCAATTAGTCAAAACATACGTAGTCCATAGAGTTGTGTAGACATACATGGAACCGATAACTTAAAACTTTTTATAACAGTGATACAAGCTTTACACATCACTTCCAAATAAACATTACTAAACGTCTTGTCCAAACACAACATGGTATATCCATAGCTTAACATGATTACAAAAACAGCCATGAAACTTGACTTCAATCGGAACCTCCTCGGGAGGCACAACGGTTGGCTGACCAAAACTGAGACTTAGGCCATCAACTCTGGGCCTAGTCACGTGCCTGCTCACCTACATACATAATATAAATAGTGAGCTAAAGCCCAGTGAATAATAACAGAGTAAAGACTTTAATGAATGTTGTCCATAACATATCTTAAATCTTATAGCAAAAAGAATCATAATCAGATAACGGAATAGAATCATAATCTTGTCCATATTCAAATTCATGTGTGGTACATTCATTAGCACAAACATGTTTCTTGGGTCAAGCTTATTAAGTCTCATAAAGGAACCTCCAGTACCGGGTATCATATCTCACACATCGACCACGGTATTATTTCCCCCGGGCGAGGGCTTGTGCCACGGTATTGTTTCCCCCAGGTGAGGGCCTGGGCCACGGTATTAACCCCCGGGCTAGGGCCTCATGACCATAAGCCACAGTATTATGTCCCCTGGCCGAGGGCCTCTGCTAAGGATACCACAATTACGTTTCAAAGAAAATTGGACAATCATTCATTCATACAAAACATAGCATTTTAGAAACTTATCATTTCATATCATCAGAAAATAATAAAGTTAAACATAACTTTATAGAGTTATTACTCATAGATAATTGGTAGCTCCAATTAGATGGTAAAGTGAGCAATTCACTTATCTTGAGGCGCGTGACCTACATAACATGGTAGATACATACGTTGAATACAAACGCTTGGTTTAACATAACTTATTTCGTTGTTCTTAGTGTGTCTCTAGCCTTTAACCTCATTATGGAGTCTTAAACATGGCCTAGGAATGTCTAGGATGGAATGAGGATGCAAAAATATACTTGAAACACTTAGCCAAATTTTTGCTGAAACAGGGGTCTCGCTCGAGCGTGGCTTTCGTCGCTCGAGCGGACATGCCAAAAGTGAGTGGTCGCTCAAACGTAGACTCCTTCGCTCGAACGGTCTGTAAAATGTGAAAAAGTTATGGTTGCATGAAATCTCTGCTCGACGCTCGCTCTACGCTCGCTCAAGCATAAGACACAGTTCCTCCCTCGAGCGCAAGTCTTGTCGCTCGAGCGTGCGTCTAAACACGCAAATTCTTGAGAGCTTGCCATTTACGCTCGAGCCAGCCTTTTGTCGCTCGAGCGGAAGCATGAAAACAAAGACGGTCGCTCAAGCGTAGGATCCCTCGCTCGAGCGTGGAAGCAAAATTCTGGGTTTTCCAGATTTGCTCCTAAGCTTCAAAACATGAATCTAACACCTCAAAACTCATCCTCTTGGGCCAAAATTCTGGAAAATATTTAGAAACTCACAATACATCATGGTTTAAAGATCATTTCATGAGATCAAGGCCCAAAAGTATGCCAATTGAACAAAATTCTAACATAAACTTTATGAATCTTTCAAGAACACAACATCCAAGAATTTTCTTGAACTCAACCTCTTCAAAACATGATCAAACTTGACAATTGGATAGAAAACATGATGAATAACCAAAATGTAAGTGAGATTAGCACATGCATGAAAGAAGTCTTTGAAAGCATGCTCAATTTGTGAAGAAATGAACATGCATGCATGGTATGGCCCAAACCTCCCCAATTCTAGTGCAATTCCTACATGAATTCACTTAATTCATCAATAATCTTGTAGAACTCAACTTAATTACTCAATTAAGAGTTTAATCCCTTACCTAGAGGTTTGAATCTACAAGAGTTGAAGTTGAAACCCTCTAATCTTCTTCACTTAGACAACAATTCTAGCAATCCTTAGTTTTAAATTCAAATTCTCAAGTCTTGGACCAAATCTCCCTTCTCTTCCTCACTCTCCCATTTGTATCATCAAAGGAATGAATTGGGAGTGTTTGGTGCTCAAAGAAGTCCACTAATGCCTTAATTAGATTTGGACAAAAGTGTAATTAATTTAAAGCCAAATAAAAGGACATTAATTTAATCTAATTTAATCATTCCAAATTGACTTTTAATTAAACTTACCATAAAATTCCATAAATCCTAATTAACATATAAATCAAGTCAATTTCTGAGTCGGAGGCCGATAAGGCCTTCAATTCGCAAATCAAAACTAAGACGTGAACAGATCTTTCTACATTAAACAAATATAAACACAAAATGATGCAATGCACGTATAATCGACTCGGGATTTCTCCTTAATTACTTATCTGGCATACTTAAACATGAATTAGTGTTAATCATAGGTCGGGGTTGTTACATCTCACTTGGTCCAGATCGGGTCCACGCTGTCTTCGGAAGAACACGAGCGTTCAATCGCTTTATTAAAAAATTTCAAAGATGTTTTTCCATGGTCCTACGAAGACATGCCTGGAATCGATCCTGAGATTGTATAGCACCGGATCCCTCTTGACCCTGAGGCCCGGCCAATTAAGCAAAAGCTGTGTAAAGTTCGCCCAGATTGGGCTTTGAAGATTAAGGAAGAAGTTACCAAACAGATTGAGGTAGGGTTCTTGCTTGTATCTAAGTATCCAACATGGTTGGCCAATATTGGCAGAATCGGAGTCTGTGTTGACTTCAGGGATCTGAATAAGGCTAGTCCGAAGGATGATTTTGCCCTGTCGCATATTGATGAGTTGGTAGACTTCACCGTGGGCCATACATTGCTCTCGTTCGTGGATGGATTTTCCGGGTATAACCAGATCTTGATGGCACCCGAGGATAGGGAGAAGACCGCTTTCACCACTCCTTAGAGCACCTATTATTACCGAGTCATGCCGTTTGGGCTGAAGAATGATAGGGCCACTCATCAGAGGGCTGCAACTACCATTCTGCACGACATGATCCACAAAAAGATTAAGGTGTATGTGGACGATATGATTGTCAAGTCCAAAGATCGAGAAGGCCACTACACTGCCTTGGAGAAATTCTTTTAGCAAATCAGAGAGTATAGATTGAGGTTGAACCCGCAAAAATGCACTTTTGGTGTAACAACGAAAAAAATTCTGGGATTCTGAATCACACAGAGAGGAATTGAGATAGATCCTTCCAAAATCAAGGTCATCTTAGAAATACTACCACCAATGACTGAAAAAGGAGGTGCGCGGCTTTCTAGATAAAGTGCAATTCATAAGGCGGTTTATTTCAAAACTAACGTTGACTTGTGAACCATTATTTGGTCTCCTGAAGAAAGGAAAAAAGTTCTAGTGAGACGATCGCTGTCAGTTCGCTTTTGAACAGGTCAAGCAGTACCTGCAAAATTCGCATGTGTTATCACTGCCAGAACCAGGAAAACCGCTAATCTTGTACCTGTTAGTGAAAAACTCAACTATGGGGTATATGTTAGCTTAGGAGTCTGAGGCTAAGGTGGAGAAAGCCGTTTACTACTTGAGCAAGAAAATGATGGATTATGAGACCCGTTACACTCCCCTCGAGAAATCTTGTCTAGCCTTGGTATGGGCTACCCGAAAGTTAAGGCACTATCTGTTAGCTCACTCCATAATCCTGGTTTTGAGATTAGATCCCATCAAATATCTTTTAGAGAAACCAGCGCTTACGGTAGGCTAGCCCGTCGGTTGCTTATTCTCTCTGAATTTGATCTTACATATGTTACACGTAAGTTTGTTAAAGGGAGAGCTGTAGCGGAATTTCTGGCAGATCACCCAGTAGAGGGGGATGAAGCAGTGGAGTACATTTTCCTAAATGAAGATATTTTGCAAATAAAAGAAAGAACGTGGACGATGTACTTTGACGGAGCAGCCAATCAATATGGTTATGGGATCGGTGTGTTACTGATAGCACTTGATGACTCCCATATACCCTTAGCTTTCAAACTCCGGTTCAAAGTATCCAACAACGAAGCAGAGTATGAGGCGTGTATCGCTAGTTTAGAAGCTTCCCTGGAACTAGGGGCAAAAAGGTTGGACTTCATCGGGGATTCGAACTTGGTTATGTCTCAAGCCAACGGAGATTGGCGGGTTAAAGATGAGAAAATGAAGGTTTATCATCAGGTCTTGGATATGCTGATTCCGAGGTTTGAAAAGTTGACGTTTACCCATCTGCTAAGAGAGAACAACCGATTCACTGATGCACTAACAACTCTATTTTCCATGGTAGACAATCCATTGGGAGTCAGGATGCGTCCAATCATTATTGAACAGAGGTACACACCGGCCTACGAAACCATTGCCGCAATAGATGAGGCTTCAGATAAGAACCCCTGGTATTATGATATTTGGAATTTTCTGGAAAAGAAGGCATATTCGCCAAGAGCAAATGCCAAGGACAAAAAAGGAATACGGTGTTTGGCTATTCAATTCATTATCTGCGGAGGCAAACTGTACAAAAGAGGCCATCTAGAATGTATAAGCTATGCGTCGAGGAAGAAGAATCAAAGCATCTTATGGAGGCCATTCACGGAGGAGAGTGTGGAGCCCACATGAATGGTGTGATGCTCGCCCGAAAAATCCTTAGACAAGGTTACTATTGGTTAACAATGGAAGAAGATTGTATTGGTTTTGTTCGGCGTTGTCACAAATGCCAGATTCATACTAATCGTATGAACATTCCGCCGTCTAAGCTTTACAACATGACTTCACCATGGCCATTCTCTGTTTGGGGGATAGACATTATCGGCACAGTTACGCCAAAAGGGTCAAACGGGCATGAATTCATTCTGGTAGCAATTGATAACTTCACAAAACGAGTGGTAGCCCAGTCTTACTCTGTACTAAAAGCATCGCATGTGGCTAAGTTCATCAAAAACAACATCATATGTTGATATGGGGTGCCCAGTGAAATTATCTCCGATAATAGAACGCACTTCAAGAAAGAGGTGATAGATTTGCTCGAAAAATATAACGTGGCTTTCCATAAGTCATCAACCTACAGGCCGCAGACTAATGAGGCTGTTAAAGCTGCTAACAAGAATATCAAAATAATTCTGTAGAAGATGGTGGGAACCTATAAAGACTGGCCAGATAAATTGCCATTTGCGCTCTGGGGCTACAGAACCTCAATCCGAACATCTACAAGGGCAACCTCTTATTCTCTTGTCCACGGAATGGAGGCTGTTTTGCCGATCAAAATTGAAGTGTCCTCGCTACGAGTCATGGCTGAATGTCAGATAGCATAGGCAGATTGGCAACAGAGCAGATTTGAGGAATTGTTGCTGTTTGATGAGAGAAGTCTAAGAGCATTGTATCATGTCCAGGGCTACCAACGTCGAATTGCTAGGGCTTTTGACAAAAAGGTTAAGTCCCGAAATCTCAAGGAATGGGACATGGTGTTGAAAAACAACCGAGCTCCCATGCATGACCCTAGAGGCAAGTTCAAACCTAACTAGACTAGTCCTTACATCATCAAGTCAATCTGGTCAGGAGGGGCGGTTATTCTTATGGACTTGGATGGTCTGGAGTTCTTGCAACCGATCAACATGGACAAGTTGAA
Organism: Camellia sinensis; assembly: GCF_055761805.1. Classification (NCBI taxonomy): domain Eukaryota; kingdom Viridiplantae; phylum Streptophyta; class Magnoliopsida; order Ericales; family Theaceae; genus Camellia; species Camellia sinensis. The sequence continues at coordinate 36,886,592 of NC_138961.1, read as the reverse complement.
GAAATACTATCCCTGAGAGGCTCGCTAGGCCAAAAACCCGAAAGGGCGACTTAGGCAAAAGTTAGAGCATGGAAAATTAGAAATAAAGAAAAACTGAGCTCGCAAGGTTGAAAACCCTAAATGGCAGGTTTGACAAAAGTTAGAGCGTAAAAGGAGAGAGTTAATATTCGAGTGAACCTGAACCAAACTACATAAGGCCTAATTCCCATTTTTGGGATACGTAGGCAACTTCATCCTGAAGTTTGGCCATAGCTATCTCTAGTTCAATTGTCCTATCCATTTTCAAGCCATCCTTGTTCATCATCTATTAGTTCGGTTATGCTCCGTATTTCAGGCAGAAAAGCTGCGTACAGAACAACAGTAATGATACGCAGCCAGGGGCAGTTATGATTTCTTTTGATTCGGGATCGTACATCTTGAGGATCGATTCTATGCCTGTTAGGTGGTGATCGCTTCCGAAAATTGCTTTGGAAAGTTTTAACAAAAATTGATTTTGTTCAAAATTTTACCCTTTTACAACTTGGATCATTTTTGGGACTGAAAGGAAAATTTTCAGCACTCGCAACTTTAATTTTATTGATTTCAACACAAGTACATTTTCCAAACTCTTTGATTCAAATCAAAGTTACTTTTACATCTTAAACTTGAAAAGAAAATATCAAAGCAGCAAAACTAGGGGCACAGTTGAGTCAAGTGGCTCTACTCCAAAGCCAGCCCAATCTCAGCCTCCTCTTTAAGCCAAGCCAAACACTCCTTAGATAGGATGTAACTGAAACTAATGGTAGGGGTCAGAATCTCTCTTGCCCTCCAAGCCGCGAGATACCGGGGCAGATGCGAAGCGCAAACCGGAAATGAAGTTTTATATTCCACTCCCTCATCTGGACGTATCTGATCATGTCCGAACTGGCGTCAAAACCAGAAAGGAAATAGAACACGCAATGTGTAAGGCCAATCAACTGTATACCCGACTGTCGAGACATGCTGTAGCTCATCTTGGCTAAATTAAACTAGGGGCAACGCCAAGATATGTCAGCTACGGACCGGCTGCACATCTAATCACACCATAAACCCTATGAAGGGAAATCTATTAGCCGTTGGTGAAAGAAGTAAGCCCTAGGTGAGTATTCGCCCACTACCTGCAGTTTATCCATCAACCATACCTGGGGATGGATGAAAAATAAGAGAGATTAAAGAATAGAGAGGTGTGAGTTGAGGGAAAAGTAAGAAAAGGGTTTTGAGAGAAAAACAAAGAATGAGTGACGAGTGATGTAAGAATCATAAATTAGAATGGTGGAAAATAATACCTAGAGTAGTAGTGGGCTCCCTGCAAAGCGGGTAGTCTCACCCTAACGAAAAGCATCCAAACCCATCAAAGTTTCGGCCAGTGCTAAACCTATGCATCTCTTGCCCTCTTTCAAGCCTTGGGTCACTTCGATCACCCGGATACTAGCTCCACTTGTAACGACCCTATCACGTATAATGATGAGTACTTGATTAATTAAGAGGATTTGAAATTTAATTGCCGAGTATTATAATTTAATTTGGGATTTGTGAGAATTGTGGAATCTGACTCGTATATGATTCTATTAAAGATTTATTTGGAATTAGAAATTAAGGGTCCAAATGGCTTAAGGAAGTGAAGTTAAGAAGTTGAATCAATTTAATCTTAATTATGGACCCATTTGGGAGTTTAATTAAATATTCGTTTCAGTTTAGTAAAATTGAGATTCGATTAATTAGATCCTAATTGGAGTTAATCAAGTTAATTAAATTATGAAGATTGAGAATTGTAATTATTACGAATTAAATTTATTTATGGGGTGTCTAATTTGAATATGTAATTTAATTGACGGAAATTTTGAGTCCGATCAGAAATTGAAGGATTAAATGATCTGAGAAATCAAAATTGAGGATGGAAATGAGTTTAATTTAATAATTGGAGCCTTTTGGGATATTGATTAAAAATCTAATTCATATTGATAAATTTAGATATAATTAATTGGGTCTTAATGGAAGTCAAACTGATTAAACTATGTGAGATTTGTAATTAGTTATGATTGATTAAATTATGTGCTAATTGAAATTATTAAGATTATGTATTAATTATAATTAGTTAAGGCTAAGTGAAGTTAATTAAGTTAACACATAAATTAGTATAAGAAAAGCTAATTTAGAGCCTTCTAGTTATGTGCACGTGCATATGAAATAAAGCAAAAGAATGTAATGGTCATCTGGGCTCAAGGAATTCAAAACATAAGAGTTAAAGAGAGGGAGAGAGAACCGCACGGAAGAAAGAGGAAGGAAAGGGGAATAAAGAAATGAGTGTAATGCATTGAAGCTATTCACCATCTGTTTTGGCTGGAGCATGAACGGCTGAGAGAGAGGGAGAGCACGGCTGAGAGAGTGAGAGACCAAGAGGGAAGAAGAAAGCCTTGTGGGTTATCAAGACTTAAGCTAAAAATTATGAAAAATTCATCCGAAGGTAAGAAATTTTATCCTCTTTCTAGTGTTGTTTACTAAATTTAGACAAAAATTTATTCAAATTGTATTCTGAGAAGATTAAAAATAAAGTTTTGTAGATCAATTATAAATTGTTAAGATTTGGGTTTGCATGTAAAATCACGTTAGGATTAAGAATATGAACTATGATTTGTTAAACTTGGGTTCAATTTCATATAAATAGAAGAAGTTAGCAAGATGATGAATTCATGTAGTTATGTTCAATTTATGGAAATCAATTTAGAAATTAATTATTTTGCATTTAATTTTTGTAATCTTGCATGAATTGGGCCTTATTTTTACATGCATGTAAGTTGGAAGAATTAAAGAATAAATATGGATTTTGATCTTAATTATTAACCCATGCATGTAAGGTAATCTAAGAGTTTGACTCAAATTAAATACATTTTAGAACACCCATGATTATAAATTAAGTATTTGGTTAAAAATTTGAGTTAAGTTGATTTTGTTATTAATAGTAAAATTGGATCTATTTGTACTACATACATCGTGGAATTTCAAGAGGTTGGAAAGTCTAATTTATATTTTAGAATTGTGGGTTGATATAAAGAAGATTAATTAAAACTAAATTTGGGCAATTGGGGCATGATCTTGAATGAATGTTTTCTAATTGAAAGTGTTTCTAAATCATATAATGGTTCTCCATTTTTGTGTACCAAAAGTACATGTTTAGAGGTTTTGAATACCAAATTTGAACTTCAATTGCAATTTTAGAATTTCAGAATTTACGTTGTCCGCTCGAACGAGAAAAGTCTCGCTCGAGCGTGAAAATCGAGCTCCCTGCGGTTTTTCAAATTTTACAGTCCACTCGAGCAACCAAAGTGGCGCTCGAGCGGAGACCCTCTTTTCAGCATATTTTGGAAAGTTATATTTAGTTCACATTTTTATTCTCATCTCTTTCCAAAGCATTCTAGACATGATTTATGACTCAATAAAGATTAATAAGCTACCAATCAACATAAATTAGTTAGTTAAAGAATGAATCATTGATCTAGTGGTAATTATTTAAGAAGCCAAGTAAAAGATCAATCTATTTAGAAAAGAAGGGCTTAGTAATGAAAGAATATGTGAAATAAGAACCCGGTTTATTTGAATGAGAAAGAATAAGCGTAGTAGAACTTTAGACTATTTAGACGGAAAAAGACTAGAAAAGTCAAGTTTGATCAAAGGAGTAATATTGTATTTCAATGTGTATATGTTATGTACTTGTGTAGGTCACGTGCCATTGTCTGCCTGATTTATCTGATATGTCCAGTCCGTCTGATTTGCTTCTGCGGCTATCTGTGAGTAATAACTTTGTAAAGTTATGTTCAATGTTAAATATTTTCTGAACATTATGATATGAAATGATTAGTTTCTGAAATGCTACACTATGTTTGAAATGAATGAATGATTGTCCAAGATTCTAAAATGCATTCGTGGCATCCTTAGCATCATATGATATGTGTCCCTTTATGGGTCATCAGGTCCCTTTTTGGGTCATCAGGTCCCTTTATGGGTCATCGGAAACGTCTTTGTGCACATGAGTCATCGGAATGCCTTTAAGGCCGTCCCTTCATGGGTCATTGGATTTGTTAACGCTAATGAATGTACCACGTATGATTATATGCAAAGTCTGAATATGAAAATGATTATGAATATGTATATGAATCTGTTTTTAATTTGGAATCTGAATATGCATACGAATCTGATTTCTGACTCTGTGATGGACGTTATTCATTAAAACCCTTTACTATGTTATTATTCACTGGGCTCTAGCTCACTGTATTATTTATGTATGTAGGTGATCAGGTGCGTGACCAGGCTTAGAGGCATCTACCTAGAATCTGTTTTTGTCAGCCAGCCTATGTGCCTCCCGTGGAGGTTCCGAATATGTCAAGTGATTATGGCCATATGATTTAAAGTTTAAGTTTTGTTTCCGTGTTTGGTTGAACAAGTCTTGCCTATTTTGTAAATAGGGCTAAGTCCGTTTTTGTCTAATCTGTATATATATAATCACTTAAAGATGATGTGTGTATATGTATATAAATAGTTTAAAATTTTTCTGTCTTATATAAGTCTGCACAGCTCAACGGACGTTGTATATTGTTACTTGCTTCCACTAGCCCCTAATATTATGTTAATCTGTCTCAGAGGCCTTTGGTAATCCCAAGATTACTGGCTGGTTACGATACTAAACCTATAGGGGCGGGTTTGGGTCGTCACACTGCCAAAACTAGAGGCAAGGAGGAATTGCGCAAGTAGGCATAAACAGAGAGCATGTTGTCGGTGGCTGCACCAAAGAAGGTTGCTCCTATCTCCAATAGCGGAAAACCAATGAACTAAATCGGGGATGTCCAGCTCTCCGTCATGAGCCAAAGACCAAGCCTCATGCAAAGATAATCCACATATCCATCCCAAAGCCTGGGCATGGCTAAAACGGGGCTGAGGCATGATTTCTTCATCACGCTGGGATTTCATCATTGCTTGAAATTCTTCGAGTGTTTGACACATTTCTTGAGATCCAAATTGAAATACATGTGTGATCGTGTTCCAACATCGAACCGCCGCATGGAGGAATGGAAAGCAAAGAGAAGTGCAACTCAAAAGAAAAAGGGCGTTTAGGCCGAAATCGCAGAAATTCACCTTTTTCGAGCCATTCAATGTGGTTATCCAGTCTCAAAGCCTACTGACAAGTAACATCTCCATCTTGAGAGCAAAATATGAAAGACTTATGAGTCTGCCAAAAAAAACAGCATGAGAGCACTATTTATAGAGTTTGAGAAGATGCTGTGCATGACAGCTGGATAGCACTGACCGACATCACACTGATAGCCAGTCGTGCATCATTGATGGCTGGCCGTGCATCAATGAAGCCCTGCTAGGTCTTAGTACTGGTCCAGTTCAGTGCAGTTGCAGCAAAAGCTAGCCTTTGTTCGGGTAAACCACGACTGTACTTTTAAGTCTTGTTTTGTTTGTACCAAGTGTGTTTTTTTTTTTTTTATAGTATTTTTGAGTTGTTTTCATTTCGTTTTTCTGTTATCAAGTTATATTTTATATTTTGTCCGGTTGTGGGTTGTTATCTGATTCGAGAATGAATGTAAGAGCCAATTGTTATTGTTTCAAGTCTCATGTGAAGTTACAATACAAGGGTTACACCATTCATCATATGCAAATGCCATTCATCACATTGTGCAAAGAGATCATTCAACAAAAACTTGTCTTTTATAAACTAGCAGGTCTAGCCCTTATCATTGTTTTACAAAACAAAGCAAAAAAACAAAAGAAAATTCTTAAAAAACAAAAGGGTCCATCTGAAGCTAGTCTCTAACTACAAAGCAAAATGATATGAAACAATAACAAGCAAAAAAAACAACAAAAACAAAGTCATCATCCTCATCAGTAGCCTATCCTCCCCATCTTCCTCCTCGGCTGCGGAGGAGGTGCATCACTGTCATTGCTAGGGCTGCGGGACCGCAAGTCAACCTCCTCTCCCTAATCCTCAGGGGTCATGGACCCGTCAAAAGACTCCTCGGAAGGCGAGCGCTGCCCCACTCGACCTCTCCCCAGATCAGTTCCTCTACGGCCCCTCCCTCGGCCCTGTCTCCGCCTACTGGCTGCGGAAGGTCCTGTAGGCACTGCTGGCACTGGCTCAAGCTAAAAAGAGGACATATATCAGTATGAATTAACAGAAGTGTACAGTATGGCAACAATAGTAAACCGCAGATAAAATGTACCTCGATCCTATGGGTGACTAAGGCAGTCTGCCTCCTCCATACCATCAGGAGCAATCAGTCGATCGTACGAAGGAGGTCATCACCGTATGCCCGGGGGATCTGTAAAAAGAACAGAATCTAAGAAAAGGTAGACCGAAGTAATAGCAAAACAATGAATAGAAATGGCAGAAAACAAGCTAAAGTGCAGTATGGATTAGCATAAAGGAATGTATACCTACTCGATGCCAAGAGCAAACACGAGCTTGCTATCCCTCCCCTCGATGTGCTCAAGTGGAATCTTCTTGATCACTCTATCCGGACGCATATACATGATCTCAATGGGGATCACAGAAAATCCAAGAATGGGAGCAATGGCAGGGGCACCTCTGGCAGGGGCATTGCCTGTAGCGGCGGCAGCGGCAGCAGCAACACAGCTTGAGCCATGCCTAGGGTAAAAGGCACCATCACCTGGGTATGTAAGAAAGTAGTGAAGTCGCAAAGCTCATGATGATGATCACCATCCTCGCCCAACATCAGGAGGTCAATCTGAGGACCGTCCTGTAGCTCATCCACTACCCTCATAGGCGGGGGAGGCAGATGTAGAATGTTGGGGTCAACGACGTCTCGCGTCTGGCGAATGAACCTCTCTCCCAGGTAGTACGCCCGACCAAAGGGGCCCTTGAACAGAATCCTCATCGTAGAGGCATGCCATGGAGCGGCATAGGTCGTCCTCGACACCTGGAGAATGCCGCCCAAGGGTGCCAGTCAACCTGAGAAAATCAGCGCAGTATGAGGAAATCAGAGCCGTGTCAGATGTAAGTGCCGTGTTAGAAATCAATGCAATGTCGGAAGTCAGTACAGTATGAGGATGACAATATGATACAGATGCAACAACATGAGAGTAACTATGTAGTATGGGAAACAATGCAATATGCTTATAGTAGGTAACAACTAAAGGCTAGTATTTTGCTACTTGGTCTGTCGTGATCGTGTTAAAAAAGTGGTGGAAGTACGGGAAAGTTCAGTCTACAAGGCGGCGTCGCTTGAATCGCGAGTTATAGTACTGGGAGCGGGGTACTGACAACTCGATCAGCCTCACTGGGACTGGAGCTAGGGAAGTGAAATATGTGTAGACCCAAAGCTGCAAACAGAAGACATGGGAGAAATATATCAGATGAACAAGAAATGCAATAGTGAACAGAATAAAAACCATATCAAAAAAGTGAGTGTAGGGTATACCTCCCAAATCCTCCAGTAGCTGCTGAGTGAATCAGCCTAGTGGCGGGAGACGGAGCTCATATAGCAATATAAGATGGCCAGGCAGGCACCACCCTAGTTGTACTCCACCACCCGAGGAAAGCGTACTAGTGCCCCTAGAAGGTATAACCCCACGGTATTTTCCCTATTCGTAAATAGGGTAGTACCGAGAAAATACATGAGGAAGCCTGCAGTAGTTGGCTGAGTGCCGGAAAAGTGCTCTAAGAACCAGTTGTAGTGCACTATCCTGTGCTTGGTGGTGTCTGGGATCGCCCTGAGAAGTTGGAGCTGTACAGCCCTCCACTGGGTCATATCCGAATCAAAGGGGACTGGACTGCCGACCCCAACCCATAAACCAGTCAGCATCAAGAAGTCGTATGGGGTCAGCGTTATCTCCCCGATTGAGGAGAAGTGGAATGAGTCGGTGGTATCGCACCATCTCTCTACCAAGGCCCCGTAGAGCCATGACTCGGCCCTTATTTGTATGAGCTCGGAGTATAAGGGCTCAAAGCCAACAGCATCAACTAAAGTATAAACCTTTACAGGAAGTCGCTCGTACCAACGCCGGGGGGCAGATATGGAGCCATAGCCGCCTATCCTCTTGGCTATCACCTATCAATTGGGAGTTTTATCAGTATATGTATAATAGAGATGAGTGGTTTACTCATTAGTTTCAACATGTGTACAAAGTAAAATAAAGGGGAAAAGTTGCGTACTGTGGAGGCGTCGGCAGATACGTGCTCCATGGGCTCTCGCAATAGGGTCCTCATCTATCCCTAGGATGAAGCCCTCAAATCTCAAAATATCGCCTGAAGGTGGCACGTGTGTACGTGGCTGGTAAGTAGCCGCATCAAAGGGCCTCTCGATAAGGGGAAGCAATGCAGCAACGTCTTCCGCTTCCATATCTCTACCAAGGGCAACACCAATACCTACAGCGAGGTCAGGAATAGGTACTTCGTCACTAGCCATAGAGGAGATGAAAAAGTAAAAAAAGTGAATAGATGGGTGTTTTTTGGAGTGAAAATCTCAAAATCTCAAACCCTAGGAGAGAGAAAACCTAGAGAGAGCAAAGAGAAAACTCAAAGAGGGAAAGGGAAAATGTGTGAGAATCTAAGAAAAACCAAGAGAAAACTCAAAGCTTCACCAAATCAAGTTTTAATTGGTTCAAAATATAAAGGAGAACAAAGTTTTTTTAAGAAAATTTTGTGAGCTTTGTTGGGTTTTTGTGAGGAGAGGAAAAAACTAAAGAGAGATGAGTCTTAGAGAGAGAGAGTGAGGGTTTTCGGGTTTGGGTGTGTGCAAAATAGGGGTGAGTTTGTGCTTTATAAACCGTGGTATGTGTTTTTCTCGATCTGCCCCTGTCCCGCTATCGAAACCCAGCCAGCTGTGTTGATGCCCGGCCGTGCTTCACAGAGGCCTGGCCGGTTCTCAATGTAACTCAGTTTTGTTTTTTTTACTCTATTTTCTGTTTAGTATTCTGGGGCCTTGATCTTAAAAAAAAAAAAAAAAAAAAAAAAAAAAAAAAAAAAAAAAAAAAAAAAAAACACAACAACAACAACAACAATAACAAAAGGTTTGGTTTGTTTTTGTTTGTTTTGTTAATTAATGTGATTTATTTGGATCGTTTTGGTTAAACTCATAACTCTTTTGTTTCAGTTAAACTCACAACTTGTGTTGTGTGAATCATGTCGTTAGTTTATATATATTTCGTTAGTTGTGTCGGTAAATTGTAATTTGTTCTGTAAAGTTGTAGCATGTTGCTTTTTGGATAAAATCTATTTTCAAAAAAAAAAAAAAAATCAAATTAAACAACTTGATTTTTAAAAGTACTATTTAGATATCACTTTTTGTGCATCATTTTGATTTACGTTAGCTCGTGTTTACACTTTGTAATTGGATTTCTCTTTGTATTGAGTTCGAAGTCTTGTTTGCTCCTTCGTTGCCCTTTTCTCCTCTCGTGTGTGACGTGTTAGGATTGTACCTTCGGTTAAAAACATTCAGGTACGCCTGATGTTCACACCAACCCTTTCCTCCTCTCACGTGTGACACGTTAGGATTGTACCTTCAGTTAAAAACATTCGGGTGCGCCCGATGTTCACACCAACCCTTTTCTCTTCTCGCGTGTGACGCGTTAGGATTGTACCTTTGGTTAAAAACATTCGGGTGCGCCCAATGTTCACACCAATCCTTTCCTCCTCTCACGTGTGATGCGTTAGGATTGTACGTTCAATTAAAAACATTTGGGTGCACCCGGTGTTCACACCAACTCTTTCCTCCTCTCACGTGTGACGTGTTTGGATTGTACTTTCGGTTAAAAACATCTGGTGCACCTAATGTTCACACCACTTTTCCTCTTTCCGCGTGTGATGCATTAGGATTGTATCTTTGGTTAAAAACATTGGGTGTGCCCAATGTTCATACCACCTTTCCTCTTCTCGCGTGCAATGCGTTAGGATCTCGATTGAGACCTCGGGTGCGCGCGATGGTTACGTCACCCTTCGCCTTTCCTGCGTGGCGCGTAGTTAGGCTTGTATAATTTTCTTACATCATTTCTAGATGAAATGTAGTTTGGCTTGTGTTTCCTACGCGAGGCGTGTTTGTTTACTTACTTCTTTTCATGGTTGGAATTGTTGTACCTTGTTTCAGTTTGTTTAAATATGACATTTTCTTTGCATCGTATTTGCATTCAAGTGTTTCATTGCATGACCTCATTGCATGATCATACGTTATGTTCTTGCATCTTATGTTTTTATTTGCCTCTGAACTATGCTGGTTTGATTTCTTACAAAGGGATATGTAGCAGCTTACGAGCGCAACCAATCTAATGTCTTGCTTTCTTGCCCAAGTCTTCTGGCCTTGTCAAATAAGTCATCTCTAGGCTTTGACATTCACTCACGTCATTTCATAACTGCTCGAGCTCTACCAATGAGGGGTAACTGTAGACACCCCATTTTGATTGCCCGCAAGACTTAGGAGCTTGGTTTGATACACTCGATGATGAAAGTTGAATTGTGTGCTTTGAATTCACAACAATTTGGATTCAGTCAGGCTGTCGAAATAACCTCAAATCGTCACCATTTACCTTGTTTGAATCTTTGAGTCTCATTTTTGGACCTTTTTCCACTCTGAGCTGAGTTTGAACCAAAAAAATAGGGGAGGGCATGAATGCCCAGTCGTGCCTCAGTGAAGGCCGGCCGTGAATATGAATGGCCGGCGGGGTCTTGGTGGTGAGAAACACTGTACTAGACGGGAGCCCGCCAGCTGTCCATTTTTGAAGATATTTATCACATTTTGGCTCAAATTCTATAAATACGACCATATACCTCTATTTTGGGGGTTACACAATTTAGAAAGAGCTTATATACACCTTGAGAGCTTCTTCTTCCTCTTTCTTCCATTGTAAGCTACCTTTGAGTTGACCTATCTTCCTTGTATCATCTATATACACCATACACAACCTTGACTCATCATCTTAGAGCCTTGTTTGACCCTTGAGAAGCATAATTCAAGCTTGAGAGTGTGTCAAGAGTGAATTTGATCATCAACCAAAGCTTACTCTATTTTTAGAGGTATAAGCTTGTAACCTTTGTTTTTGCTTTTGATTTCTTCATTTCTACTTATTTCTTGTTTCCTTGGACTGTTTTACACCTATTCTAAGAGTTGGAACTTGGGTTTGGATAAGCTACTAAGGGTGGTAAGGTTAACACCCTTACTTGCACCTATTTTCATAGCTGAACCCTTAGCTCTTTTACACTCTTTTTCTTTGTTTTTTGAATTGATTTTCAGAGTTGAACTGAGGCCAAAAACATGATTTGAAGTCTTGAAATTGGAGAGGTTGGCCATCCCTCCTTGTTCTTTTGCTTACATAGCTTTAGTGTCTTTACTTTTGCTTAGCTTTTGAGCTATTTTCTTACATTTTTTAGCCACTGTTTTAGGGTTATTTAAGATTGTTTTAGGGCTGTCTCATTCTATTTAATTACTTCAAGCTTTGATTAGTTCAGTTGTTGTATCATAAGTCCTTGTACATAGCTTGTTGCATGTTAGATTTCTTTCAACTCATTTCCATGTTTAATAACCTCGTTTTAATAATCAACTTGCCACTCCTTTCTTTCACTTGAGAGTTATTTCAAATGGTGGATGGTTATTCAACACATGAACTAGAGTTTCGCGCTTAATGGCTTAATCTCTACGAAGATTCATTGTCAATGGCATAATCTATCTTTCATGTTGAGAATTATTTCCCATTTGGCGCTTCTTTCCTTTAGAGGACTTAATCATCATTTCAGACAAATGGACTAATGAATGGCAATAACTAAACAAATTGGTTTAAAATTGGATCAACACACTTAAAGAAAATGAGTCATCTTGTTTAGGCTTGGCCAAACGTTATGCCAAGTTAATCGAGTCAAGAATGATCATATGCTAATTCATGGCGTTTTGATGATTCTTGAAGTGTCTTTATCACCCTCTTTGAGTTGACTCCATGATAAGAGGGAGGGGTGGCCATATCCATTGCATTTCATTGATTTTTGTCCAAAATTGTATCCGAAATCATCAAGCAATGAATTTGCTCATTGATGGCTTTGGAATCAATTTCAACCTTCTCTTGAAGCTTTCCCATGACAAAGAAAGAAGAAAGGGATAAACAGAGCTTGAACAACTCTGTCTGCACTATTTTCACTTCAGAACACAAAACAGAGTTTTGCACAAAACTGAGGCACGACCAGTCTTCTCTATGCCCGACCGAGCTTCATTCAGGGCCAACCGACCCTCAAAGTTTGGTCAACAGTGTATTTTTACAGAAAATAGAGGGAAATGGCTAAGGTGAAATAGGGCAAGCTTGGGGCAGATAGAGCTATTTTTGAGCACCGTGTATGTGCATGCATGCAATTCTTGCACATCCTCGCTTATATTATAATTATTGTAATTAATTAATTTAATATTGTTTATTGTAATTAATCTCATCATTAACGTGTTGTAATTATTATTGTCCCTTTTATAATTGTTGTAGTTACTTAGCGTAGAGAGTTAGTTTATTTATCTCGGTTATCCATGTTGTAATAATCTTGGTTATTCATTGCAACAACATAGATAGCCTGATTAGCTAGTTAATAAGTTAAGCCTATTCCATTCATTCGGTTTTGTAATAGTTAGTTTAATTCGGACTTCCGGACATTGATTCGCATCCTCCTGCGTGAGGGATCAAATGTTGTAATAATGTGTATGTCTTCCAACCCTACGTCTTTCTCTCTTTTATTTATTCGCTTACTATGGTTAGTATAGAGCATCACATTTCATTAGCATTCTTATGCCTTGCATCCACTTGTATTGCATGCACCGAGGCTCGGTTCATCATTCAAACTTGCATTGTCATTTAAATAACTCTTTGAATACGTGCTTAGACTGCATGTTAGCAAATTGATTCACATGTCATAAATTAGTAGCCGAGCCTATTAGTTGCATATCACATGTATTACATTAGTCATGGTGCATTGATTAGCGACATGCATGTTTTCTAATTAGCTTGTTGTTGTTTGGCTTAGAGTACTACGTGAGTAATTTCACGTTTTAGCATCTTGCATAAATGTTTGTGTTTCCATGTCCAAAGCATAAATACCATGAGGCTAATTGCTTAATTGATATAACTGTTTGAATGTCTGTGGATGAAGGCTAGTTGCTTGAATTGGGACGGTTTGATTAAATGTCCATTTTAGCCCACTTTTTCAAGTGGCAAAATCACAAAACAAGTTCAAAACAAAACATGAGATCAAATGTTCCAATTCTTGCAAACTAGCCTATATTTGTATGAGTGTCACATAGTAAAGAATAGACAATAAATCGGAACAAGAGCATATAATGAAAATAAGAAATACATCATGATTAGTAAAGGCCGATCTTTGATCGAAAGTGTGAGATGCTTAATTCATGATCTTCCCCTCTCGTACCTAAGTTTTCGAGCTGAGACACTTTGGTGATGACGGACTAATAGCCTTTGGCACGAGTCTCGGGTTTCCTAAATTTTCTAAAAATATTTAGGTGGCGACTCTGTAATCTGGCAAAACAGTTCATTTTTGGCATTTGATTCATACGTTGATTTTTCAAAAAGAATTGCCGGATTTGGACTCTTTTGTGTTTTCACTATTTCACATTGCACTTGTGAAATCATATTCAGAACCACAAGTAGAGTCTGAACTGTAGGGCTATTCGCCTTCCGAAAGGAGCGCAGAAAGTCGAGCTACACATAGGTCACGGGGAATACAGTCAGCTTCACGTGGCAGTGACGTGTCGTCCGTTAGCGTTGAGTCAACCAACCGAACAAATGGTTGTGCGTCCGATCTGGAGCGGGTTGATCATAGCCATTGATTAGAGATACACGCGATCGTACAGATGAGATGGCACCCGATCGTGATCAGGTGTGATTAGTTAAGGCGTAATGATCTGCACTGTAGATCGTCGATCCAACGGTCAAATCTGATCAGATACGATCAAGGGATATGACCATTCGATTAGGTGCATCAAGGCCTACAAATAGGTTGCGAAATCAGCCATTTCATTCCATCCCAAAATTCAGAATTCATTCCTACACTTCTCTCTCTCTTTCCTTCTTGATTTTAAGTTTTCAATCAGGAGTTCTTAAGTAAACTTCTGCTTTTCTTACTGGTAATCAAGTTTTGCAGATTTGATTATCAGTGTTTTGGTTTTCTTGATTATATCAAGAGTATTCTGATCTACTGTCGTTAGTGCAAATGCTGGTAGACTTGATCATTAGATCAGGCTTCACTGTATCCTGGAGGAAAATTAGCTATAACCCCCTGCACACCTTTTGGTGGGTGCAAATATTGTCTTTAGGAAAGTGACTTAGTTACGCAACTTGAAGCACCAAATTTCTATCCTACATAGACAAAATCATCGCCAAGTTTTGAAGACCCGAAGACCACCAACTGAAGATTTCAAGACAATTTGTTCCAACAATCTAAAGACAATATTTTAGATATAGCGATGTTTATTCAGAAAATGACTCAAGATTTCATGAAACTTGACCGGTTTGATGGACGGCATTTCCGACGATGGCAAAAGAAGATGCACTTTTTGCTCACCACTCTCAAAGTGGTTTATGTGCTAACTACCCCCTATCCGACGGAGTATGAAGATGAGACTGTGGAGCAAACCCGTGCCAGAATCAAATGGAAGAATGACGACTACATTTGCCGAGGACACTTTATGAAAGCAATGTCAGACTCTCTATTCGATGTGTATCAACATCTAGAAATGACAAAGCAACTCTGGGACTTATTACAGTCAAAGTACCTCACTGAGGATGCCGCCAGTAAGAAATTTCTTGTTAGTAATTTTATGCGTTTTACAATGATTGATACAAAGCCCATTATGGAACAATTTCATGAGATCCAACATATTCTGAGTCAGTTTCGACAAAAGAATATGAACATGGATGAATTTATTGTAGTTTCATCTATAATAAAGAAACTACCATCTTCTTGGAAGGATTTTAAGAAAATTCTGAAACACAAAAAGAAAAATCTTACTTTAGAGGAATAGGCTCAACACCTCCGAGATGAGGAAGAGTCGAGGTTTCTTGAAAGTAAAGATAACCAATTGGCTTAGATGTCCAAGATCCACATGGTGGATGATGGTAAGAGGTTTAACAAAAAGAAACGTAAATGTGAAGCCCAATCCGAGAAAAATGCTAAGAAGCCGAAAGGCGTTTGCTGGCACTGTGGCAAGCTAGGGCACTTCAGAAATGAATGCCGGTCATACAAGAAGAAGCATCAAATGCCAAGAACAAGTTCGTGGTTGTTGTATCCGAGGTGAACATGCTCAAAGATATTGGTGACTGGTGGATTCACTCAAGATCAACAAGGTACGTCTACAACGACAAGAGCCGTTTCACTACTTATGAACAAGTGAGTGATGGAACAGTTCTCTACATGGGCAACTTTTCAACTGCTGTTATCAAAGGCAAAAGGACGGTGGATCTAGAGTTTATATCTGGAAAAGTCTTAATGTACCTAATGTCAGGAAAAACCTTGTATCTGGAAGCTTGCTTAATAAGCATGGTTTCAAGTTAGTATTTGAGTCAGACAAATTTGTCCTGTCTAAGGGTGGGATTTTTGTTGGGAAGGGCTACATGTATCAAGGAATGTTCAAACTTAACGTTATCAATAATACATTTGTTTCTGCTTATATTGTTGATTCTCTTTCTTTATGGCGTGCTCGTTTAGGTCATGTTAATACTATGAAAATGCATAATATGGTTAATTTAGATTTAATTCCTAAGTATGACATTGATATGTTTGAAAAATGTAAATTTTGAGTGCAATCAAAAATTACTCGCATTCCATTTTCTAAAGTAGATAAAACCACATATTTGCTTGAACTTGTGCATAGTGATGTATGTGACATGCATAGTACCCCCACTAGAGGTGGTAAGAAATATTTTGTAACATTCATTGATGACTTTTCTAAGTACTGTCGTATCTATCTTTTGCATTCAAAAGATGAGGTGCTTGATAAATTCAAGATTTTTAAGACAAAAGTAGAAAATCTGTGTAATGTCAAAATAAAGAGACTTAGGTTATATAGAGGTGGTGAATACCATTTTTCAGAATATTGTGAAAATGTTGGTATTATTCATGAGAAGTCTGCACCCTACACACCACAACAAAATGAAGTAGCTGAAAGAAAGAATAAGACATTAACGGAAATGATCAATGTTATGCTTTCTTACTCCAGTTTAAGTTCTAGTTTTGGGGGTAAAATCTTGCTCACTATCTGTCACATACTCAATAGAATTCCTCTCAAGGGAAGAAATGTTACTCCTTATGAATTTTGAAAAAACAAGAAACTTAATCTTGGTTACTTGAAAACATGGGGCTGTAGAAAAATAGTCAGATTGTCTGAACCTAAAAGGAAGAAATTAGGTGAAAAGGGAATTGAATTCATATTCCTTGGCTATGCTATACATATCAAAGCATATAGGTTTCTGGTAGTAGAGCCCAATGGTTTAGTGGAAACAAATACCATCATTGAATCATGTAATACAGTATTTTATGAGAATCGTTTCACAACCATTCCAAGGTTGGATTCTAATCAAGAAAATGAATCAACTCCTTTGATGTCTACAGAGGAAAGTGAACGACATGAACCCATTGAGCCTAATGAACCTAATGAGCCTATTGAGCTAAGGAGGAGTAGGAGGGCTAGGACTAAGAAGTCATTTGGCCTTGATTTCATTGTTTACCTTGTAGAAGGGACTAGAAAAGCTTATTGTAAGCAAACAATGATTTCTTTGAATATGGATTTAGATCCATTAACTTTTGAGGAAGCTATGAAGTCTCAAGATGTTGCTTTCTGAAAAGAAGCAATAAACGATGAGATGGATTCTATCATGGGTAACAATACCTAGATACTTACTGATTTGCCACCTGGATCCAAACCTATTGGTTGTAAATGGATTTTGAAAAGGAAAATAAAAGTTGATGACACAATTGACAAGTTCAAAACAAGATTAGTTGCTAAGGGTTTTACTCAAAAGGAGGGTATCGATTATTTTGATACATATGCTCCGGTGGCCAGAATTGCCACCATTCAAGTATTGATTCCCTTAGCCTCAATCTACAAGCTTGAAATCCATCAAATGGATGTTAATACCGCTTTCCTAAATAGAGAGTTAGATGAGGAAATTTACATGCAACAACCGGAAGGATTTGTTGTATAGGGTCAAGAACACAAAGTGTGTAAACTCGTGATGTCACTATATGGATTGAAACAAGCTCCAAAATAGCGGCATGAGAAATTTGACAAAATAATAGTGTCAAATGGTTTTAGGATACATGAATCTGATAAGTGTGTATATAGTAAGTTTACTGGCAATAAAGGTGTAATCATATGTCTATATGTAGATGACATGCTTATTTTTGATACTGACAATGATGTCATTGAAAGTACTAAAAGTTTCCTGTCATCTAGCTTTAGTATGAAAGACATGGGCTTGGCTGATATAATTCTGGGTATTAAGATCAAACGAGGGGACAATAATTTGATTCTAACCTAGTCGCACTGTATTGAGAAAATTCTTAAGAAATTTAATCAATATAACTGTACACCCATGTCTACATCTTTTGATTCAAATTTGAAATTGTATCCTAATACTGGAAGAGCTGTTGATCAGCTAGAATACTCAAGAGTAATAGGTAGCCTGATGTATGCCATGACTTGCACTAGACCTGATATTGCATTTGCAGTGGGAAAACTTAGTAGATGCACTAGTAACCCCACTAGTGTGCATTGGCATGCTGTTAACCGAGTACTTAGGTACTTGAGGAAAACAATAGACTATGGAATAGTCTATAATGGCTATCCAGCAGTGCTGGAAGGATTCACGGATGCTAGTTGAATAACTGACCATGAAGATCACTCGTCCACAAGTGGTTGGATTTTTACTCTTGGAGGAGGAGCTATCTCCTAGGGTTCTAAGAAGCAAACATGCATAACAGACTCAACCATGGCATCAGAGTATGTAGCATTAGCATCTTGTAGCAAAGAGGCAGGGTGGCTAAGGAATCTCTTGTTAGAGATTATGATATGGCCAAAACCTATGCCACCAACATCTTTGCATTGTGATAGTAAAGCAACTCTATCACGGGCCTATAGCCATGTCTATAATGGAAAGTCTAGGCATATAGGACTGAGACATAGTTGTGTTAGGCAGTTAATCACAGAAGGTGTGATTACCATTAGTTATGTAAAGCCAAGTGAAAACTTGGCTGACCCCTTAACAAAGGGACTTGCAAGGGATTTGGTGTGGAAAACATCAAAGGAGATGGGTCTTAAGCCCATTTAACATAATCCCTCCTGGTGGAAACTTAACTCAACGCTTGAAGAAACATCAAGTCTTGAGTTCAATGAGCCTAAATACACCATATGTCATGATTGCAAGCACTTTGTTTTATTTCATTTTCATCCCAAGGTTGAAATGCTTGGTACCTGTAATGTGGAAAAAAGAGGATGAGTTAGCAAACTCTTAATAAGCTTACAATTGAATTGTTAGGGTACTGTAAATTACAGGGGTACTTTTAGTAAGCCTACCTATGTGAATGTAGGAGGTGGTGCCGCTTCCTATGAGTCCAAGGGCTTGACTCTAGAGCGTTCATGAAACAGGATATAGACACAATGCCAATCTATGTGTCGGTTTGTTTGAATACTTAAGGTAACTTGTTCTGTGCGTGAGACATGTCCAGTTAGTCTTATAAGATCGCTAGTTCAAAGACAAATCTACTATACCATCTTGACTAACTTTGAGATCTCATCATTGAGTGAATGATTTAAATCATAAGATATCTTCACCTATGCATAAGGTTGCCTAGTGAACCAAGAATCATCATCTGATATTTTGAAAATGGTGGGGGAATGTTGAGGAACTTTCAAAATGGGTTTTCAAATTTATAGTTTATTTTTGAGTGTTTTAAAAACCTTCTATGTTTTTCTTTGGAAATCATTAAATAAACTTGGGGCTTTGTCCCACATCAGAAAGAGAGGAAAACATGGAGCACTTAATAAAGTGCTACATGGAATATTCCTTTGAATATGGAATTGTGAGGTGAAAGCTAGTGTGCATGCATCTACACCGCAAGGATGGTGCTTCACACCATCTGCACATGCACATGCGCGCGCGCGTGTGGCATAGGCAGTGGGCTGTGTGGCGTTTGATGGTGCACTTTGCACTTAACACGGGCACAAGGCGCCATGAGGGTGCTTTCCTATTTGCATCGGACAGGTTGGAGCGATGATGTGGTATGGGTGACATGGAATACAGTCAGCTCCACGTGGCAGTGACGTGTCGTTTGTTTGGGATGAGTCAACCAACCGATCAAACGGTTATGTGTCCGATCTAGAGCGGGTTGATTATAGTCGTTGATTGGAGATAAGCGCGATCGTACGGATGAGATAGCACCCGATTATGATCAGGTGTGATTAGTCAAGGCGTTTATTTGGTGTGAGAATGATCTGCATCGTAGATCGTCGATCCAACGGTCAAATCTGATCAGATGCGATCAAGGGACATGACCATTCGATTAGGTGCATCAAGGCCTATAAATAGGCTGCGAAATCAGTCATTTCATTCCATCCAAAAATTCAGAATTAATTCCTGTAATTCTCTCTCTCTCTCTCTCTCTCTCTCTCTCTCTCTCTCTCTCTCTCTCTCTTTCCCTCTTTATTTTGAGTTTTCAATCAAGAGTTTCTTAAGTAAATTTCTGTTTTTCTTACTGGTAATCAAGTTCTGCAGATTTGATTATCAGTGTTTTGGTTTTCTTGATTATATCAAGAGTATTCTAATTTACTGTCGTCAGTGCAGACGCCGGTAGACTTGATCATTAGATCAGGCTTCACTGTATCCTGGAGGCAAATTAGCTGTAATCCCCTACACACCTTTTGGTGGGTGCAAATATTGTCTTTAAGAAAGCGACTTAGTAACGCGACTTGAAGCACCAAATTTCTGTTCTACATAGACAAGATCATCACCAAGTTTTGAAGACCCGAAGACCACCAACTGAAGATTTCAAGACAATTTGTTCCAACGCCGAGGACGTTCCTGGATTTGACATGGACCCTACCCTGACCACCACTACATGCAAGCACTTTCCAGTCGCGTTCCTGCCAAGTGGCACAGTAAAAATCACCCTCCATGAAGGGTCTAGCCAGTCTAAAACTTCTTTAGTTATGAATTCCGTACCGGGCCTCACCCACTTGAAAACTTGATACCTCCTCGTGTCGCCTCTGAGACCCATGTTGTCGTTGTCGATTCCGTCGGCACACTACATATTCACTCTCAGAAAAACATCATCTTCATCTTCTATTCTCTTCCTCTTCATCAGGTTTGAAAGGAATGAACGAATCATTAGTCAAGCTCTTTGTATTTGGTCTTGTTTGCAGGAACCCCGGTGCAGAGAATTTAACATTGAAAAAAGTTTTAGAGAAAGCTTGTTAGGGAAAGAAAAGAAGCCATTAGTGCAAGCTTTTACTTCACATGAACTCCAATGCAAAGAATAAAGGGTTGAAGAATTCAAAAAGGGAAATTTGGCTATAAACCCCCTTTACCTTCCTTTCATTGTTAAAAGGGCTAAGAAAAAAGTTATACTTTCTAAGCCCCCTCATAATTATAAAGTCTTGCATAAATGACAAAATTTATTATTTAAATATTTTATTAGACTATTATACCCTCAACTAAATTTTCCCACCTTTTCCACCCACTCTCTCCCCACCTTCTCTGTCTCTCTCCTCCCTCTTTCCCTTCTGACTTTGTTCTCCGCCGACGTGCTCCTCCTTCCAGATCTGAAGCTCTGTTTCTTGACAATTTTGGTAACTTCTTCTTCTCCGGCGATGATAGCAACGTCATCGTCATCACTCTCCTAGCCAAGTCCGGTCAGTTATCAGGTGAAACTCCAGCGATCAACAATGCTGAAACCGATCTCTACGATGAACTCATCAAGAACATCGGGAACAAAATCAACTACGGGCCGGAAAATTGTCCTCCGGTGTCGGAATCGAAGGAGATCGTCTACGAGGAGAAACAGATCGTCTCTAAATTGAGGTATGTTTAGTGGAGTTGTTTGGTTATACATATTTTTTTAAACACATATTTGAGTTTTGAATATATATATATATATATATATTTGTGTATGAGTGTTGTTGAACACATGTATTCTTTTCATTGAGATTTGTGGTTGTTGATCGAGTTTTAGAAGTTTTTCTTCTCAATTAGATATGTTGATTTGTTGATTAATTTGTTTTGTTTTTATTTGTTTGTTTGTTTGTTTGTTTTTGATTTATTTTTGCTATTTTTGATCTAATTTCATTTGACAGAACCAGAGTAAAATTTTACTCTGGTTCTATTGCTTTATTTTTTGTTTCAAATAATGAGAGTAAAATTTTACTCTTGTTCTATTGCTCTGTTTTTTGTTTGAGAGAATTAGAGTAAAATTTTACTCTGGTGTTAGAATGACAGTAAAATTTTATTGTCAAGAGGTGGTCATTGCCAAACACTTCAGCCGCCACAAACACTGTCTTCGCTTTTTTACTTTTGTGCAGAGTAATATTTTACTTTTAGCTTCAGAGTCTCACAGTTTATTCATTTTTCAAAGTAAAATTTTACTTTTATACAGAGTAAAATTTTACTTTTGTGTAGAGTCTAACATTTTACTAGTTTTTTAGAGTAAAATTTTACTTTTATACAGAATAAAATTTTACTTTTAGCTTCAGAGTCTCACAGTTTGCTCATTTTTTAGGGTAAAATTTTACTTTTATACAGAGTAAAATTTTACTTTTGTGTAGAGTCTAACATTTTATTAGTTTTTCAGAGTAAAATTTTACTTTTATACAGAGTAAAATTTTACTTTTAGTTTTAGAGTGTAACATTTTACTCTTATTCAGAGTAAAATTTTACTTTCATACAGAGTAAAATTTTACTCTGAAATACATAGTGAAGATGGCTTAATAGGAGAGCTGATAGATATGAGGGTAATATAGTAAAAGAAACAAGTTTTAAAATATTAAGAGGTTTTGAAAGTACTTATATAATTTTAATCCTTTTGAAAGATAAATTAGATAGTGAGGGGGCTATCACCAAATCCCCCATTCAAAAATGGTTTAGAGAAAACGCTAGTTGATGTGTACATAAACATTGATTTTGCCAAAAGAGTTGATGTACACAAGGATTGGGGGTCCCTGTTGTGGAGAATTCACAGCCGTGACTGCTGTGACGTAAAACGCCACCGTTTTAAATTTTTTTTATATTTAATGTGAGGGTTTATTAATTCTTCTCTCACTATAACAAACAAAACAATAAACCTAGGGCCGCCGCCGTCTTCACTGTAAGCAAAAGGTCTCTATTGACATGGATTGAAGTTTTTATTTATTTTTTTTTATTTGTCTGCCAAAACATTTTTGTACAGGGCCGCCGCCGTCTTCACGGTAAGCAAAAGTCTCTATTGACATGGATTGAAAAGTTAGTTTTTATTTTTTATTTTTTTATTTTCTAACATTTTTGTCTTCTCTCAAACAGATTGAACAGTGTTTTCTATTTTTGCTTCACCGTTCTTCTGCTGGATTTACAGACCATTATTGTTCAACAAACTGGTATGTATATGTATATATGTTTTGTATTTTGTTTTGTACAGTATGTTAGTGGGTTGAACAAGTATAATAGTTTGGTTTGTTTTTTGTGAATGGATTGAGAAACACAATTGTATATTATAAGAAAATTTTTTTATTATGTAATTTATTTTGTACATATTATGCATTTTTGTATAAATATTATATAATTTTTTTAAGGAGTTACAATAATTTGTAATTCATAATTATTTTTTTATAGTAGTGTTATGTATTTTTGTGGAAATATTACACATTTTTATAACAATGTTATTTATTTTTGTAATAATGTTATGCATTTTGTGGTCTAAAAAAAGTTTCAATAAAAAAATCTATAATCTTACTATAAAATGCGAATTTAATTTTTTAATCATAAATTGTTATAACTCAATAAAAAATGACATAACATTTGTAACAAAAATACAAAACATATATCAAAAATTTATATAATAAGAGGGCATATGATTCACATCTTTAAGCGTGTCTACCAAAAGATTCCCTATATTATATAATATACTAATTCTAATATAATTTTGCAATTATATATTATAATCTACTCAGATACAATAAATTTCCAATGTTACTGTACAAATTACACATCTTTTTTTCCCTCTCCCCTATCCTTTTAATTAATTTACATTATTAATTGATTTATTAGATTTCATTGAATTGTTTAATTACTCAGCATTTAAAATTAATTAATAACTTTTTGCTCAGATTCTTGTTTCGTTTAATATATATATATATATATATATATATATTTTTCCCCCATATTTGTTAGTATTGAAATGGAGGATAGTATAATGGATGATGGTGGACTTGAGGGATGCATCGAAGAAATGGGAGAGTTGGCCAAGGATAAATCACCATATCTTGGTATGGAGTTTCCATCAGAAAAAGCTGCATATGAGTTTTATAATGAATACGGAAGAATTGTGGGGTTTAGTATTAGAAGAGATTATTGTAACAAAAGTCAGAAAGATGGTGTTATGACTAGTAGAAAGTTTGTTTGTTGTAAGGAGGGAGAGAGGGAAAAAGATAAACGGTAAACGATGATAAAAAATCCTCGAAGTGAGACAAGAACTAATTGTAAAGCATTTATGCATATATCTTTTAAGTGGGACTTGTCGAAGTTTGATAGCAACCACAACCACCCTTTGCATCTTCCTCAATGTACTCATTTGATGCTATCTCAGAGAAAGGTATGTGATGCTCAGGGTATAAATATTGA
Source organism: Camellia sinensis (assembly GCF_055761805.1). Classification (NCBI taxonomy): domain Eukaryota; kingdom Viridiplantae; phylum Streptophyta; class Magnoliopsida; order Ericales; family Theaceae; genus Camellia; species Camellia sinensis. Next base: position 36,862,724 of record NC_138961.1, on the reverse strand, counting down.
CATAGCTGATGAGAGTGGAATATCTCTTAAGGCTTCACATGATCTTATTAGTGCTATAGCAGGAGGGAAGGAATTTGTAGGGTTCACGCGAGAGGATCAGAAAACCTACTTACGTGCAAAAAGACAGCGAAACTTGCAGTATGGTGAAGCAGGAAGTTTGTTAAGATATTTCCAGTAGCAAGTGGCAGAAAATCCATATTTTTACTATGCCATTCAGTTAGATGTAGATGAGATGATTACTAATATTTTTTGGGCTGATCATCAGATGATAACAGATTATGGGCTTTTCGGTGATACGGTGTCATTCGACACAACTTTTCGAACAAATAAGGAGTACCGTCCACTTGCTTTATTTTCTGGCTTTAACCACTTTAGAATGACAGTGATTTTTGGTGCAGCATTATTATATGATGAAACTGCAGAGTCATTTGAATGGTTATTTGAAACATTTTTGGATGCAATGTCAGGAAAAAAGCTTGTTAGTTTTTTCACAGATCAAGATCAAGCAATGGCTAAGGCAATTTCACAAATCATGCCTGAGGTTTTTCATGGGTTGTACACTTTTCACCTAATGCAAAATGCTTTAAAGCATTTAGGTTACTTGTTCAAGATTGGTTCAAAATTTTGTAGCGATTTAAAAGCTTGCATTTATGACTACGAGAATGAGCATGAATTAATTGAAGCTTGGAATTCTTTGATTGATAAATACAACTTGCAAGAAAATGAGTGGATGAAAAGAACTTGGAGAAAAAGATAGGAGTGGGCGCATGTGTATATGAAGTGGGTATTTACTGGAGGAATGCGAAGCACACAACTTAGTGAAAGTCTAAATGGAACATTAAGGGGATATTTGAAAGGTGATCACAACATTGTTCAATTTTGTACTCACTTTAATTGGATTGTTGTAGATAAGCGGTATGAGGAAATTTCTGCAATATATGATTCTAGACAAAAGTTGCCAAGAATGAAATTGAAAAAGTCTCCCATTTTAATCCAAGTTGCGAGTTTGTACACCCCTCCTATCTTTGATTTATTTCATTGTGAGTTAGATACGTCCCTTTGTTGTCAAGTGAAGCAATTCCATGAGTTAGAAGGAGAAGTTAAGTGCGTGATTGGCTTGTATGGTAATGGTGAAGAGTATATTGTGGAGGGTAGGGTGGAAGTTACTGGGCTAAGAGGAAAAAACAGCTGTCAAGAAATACATTGTACTTGTAAGAAATTTGAGAACTTTGGAATTTTATGTAGTCATGCAATCAAAGCACCTGATAGAATGAATGTTATGAAAATTCCCGAAAGGTATATATTAGGCCGATGGAGATTGGATGCAAAAGATTGTGAAGTTGAAGAGAAAAATGTTGTAGTGGATGAGGATGATCTGAAGTTGTTAATATTAGCACATTATAGGGATCTTTGTCCAAGAATGGTGAAACTAGCAACTCAAGCATCTATGCACAAACCTGCCTATCAACTGGTTGATGAAGGAATTAAGGAATTGTGTGTAAAAGTAAATAATATGATGAAGGGAGTTGGAAATTTTGGTACCAGTGAATTAGAAGTGGACGACCCCAACTTTGCACAAGTTAAGGGCATAAAGAAGAAAGATGTTGGACACAAATGGAGGGGTAGATTAAAACCTTGGCATGAGATGATGAATAAGAAGACAAAAGTTATTTCACAACCTACCTGCCTTAGTAAGGTATTACCTACGTACTTTTGAAATTTCAAATGACATGCATTTATTTTTATAAATTGTGTAAAGTATTGATAACTTTTTGAATTTCTTTAGACTATTGGTCAATCAAGCAACACTACAAATGTTCAAAATTCATCCTCAAGCCAACATCAGGTTAGCTATTGTTTTATGTTATTTATTTATTATTATTATTATTATTTTTATAAATTGTGTAATGTATTGATAAATTTAACAACTTATGTAGATTATTGATCAATCAAGCAATATCACAAATGTTCAAAATTCATCTTTAAGTCAACCACAGGTTAGCTCTTGTTTTATGTTATTTTGTTTATTTTTTAGACTACATTGTATTAGTGTATTTACTTTTCATGGTGTTTTATGGAGTAGGATGGTGGGAGTCTCTATTGGCCACAATTGATAACTTATGGGTATAATCTTCTCACACATGATACTAATTCATACTCACCAAGGTATCCACAATCACAACCTCTGTCTTTCCAAGCATCACATAGTTCACAAAGTTCTCAAGTAAGTAATATATATATATATATATATATATATGTTTGTAATGTAATTTAGTCCATAAAATTTATTCTAATGAGTTTTCTTTTCTTTTCTTTTCTTTTCTTTTTTTTATAGGGAATATCACTTAATCCGGTGGGGCACAATCCAATAGAGACCGAATTTAGAAATGAGAGTTTTTTTGATTTTTCTATTTATTCCCAACCGCCTCCACAAAATTGACATAGGGATCCACTTTGTAGTTTTTGTTTTGAGAATTCAAATTGAAGGTTTTTAGAATTTTGTTTGGATAATTTAGAATGGTTGAGACAGATTTTGGGATATTTGGTAGGAGATTTTGAAGTTTAAATGTCTCAGAATTTTGTTTTATTTTTTTTTTATATAGATGTTGGATGTGAATTGAATATATTTTGGCCTGAAGTTGGCTTTTTTTTTTTTTTTTTTTGAAGTTACATTTTTTTTTACTTATGGTTTGATAAATTGATTTGTTCAAATACAATTTTTTTCCCTTTCAATTTCACTTTTGATGCATTTAAGTCAGTTTTGAAAAAGTCAAAACACGTATGGTTTGTTTGATTTTAATTTTAAAATTAATCTTTTTAAAAAAATACAATTTAGTTTCATAAATTGATTTGTTCCATGAATTATTTTTATTTTATTATATTTTTATTTATAAAATAATTTTTTTTTTTAACACAAACTCACCCCCTTCAACTTTACGGGACGGCGAGACCCAGAAGATGGCTCCGTTCCTTTTAGGTTTATTGTTTTGTTTGTTATAGGGGAAGAATTTATGAAGAATTAATGAACCCTTATATTAATTAAATTAAAAAAAAATTAAACGGTGACGTTTTACGTCACAGCGGGGGGCCCTCCTCCTGTACGGAAAGGGCTGGACCAATCAAGATATTGATTTCCATAAAAAGAATTAATTGGTAATTATGTAGACTTTGAAGTTGACTGATCTTTGAAAACATGCAATGAATATTCATAGTGGGTACTTGGAAAGTATTTGATTACCTCGACTTCTGAGCAATATCGGTTAGTGTTTGGCTTCTGTTTTATGATGTCATTTTTTATTCTTAGAATTAAATTAACAATTTTCTTGTGTGATATATTTTAAAATTAGTTGCCAGAACCACATTTTTATATGATCTTTTTGGAAATTTTAAAAAATTATTACACATTAATAACAAAATTTATAATTTTAATTATTAATATTTAAAATGTTTATTATACTTTTGTAATTACTTTTTTTGAACCCCACTGACAGGTTATTACTCTATTTATTTATTTTTTTAAATATAATTGGTTTGAAAATGAAAAACAACGTTTAAAATTTTTTAGGAGATTGGATTCTTCCATTTGGGAATCAACTAGAGGTCCTGTGTGATTCAAATTGTTCTTATAACAATCAAAATGATCGAATATGGTAATTATACGATTAAAAAAATAGACGGTTATTCGATTAAAAAAATAGACAGTTATTTTTAAAACTATTTTTGTTACTTATTTTTAAGGAAATTTTTTTAATAAATTCTCTTTCTAAAAATTTTATTTTATTCAACTCATATTTTTTTTTATCTATTGCATTAAATCATACTAGTGATAATCTGTGCTATGTACGGGACTTTATGAATTTAAAAAATATATATTATTATAATTATCTTGAAATAATTTAATATTTTGCTTTGTGGTATACATGAAATTTATAAGTTAACTTTTATGTTTATAACATTTTAAATTATTAGTTTAAAACAATTAAAAATATATATATATAAATCTATTTAGTGCAATTTTGATAATTTGTATTAAAAAAAAGTTAAACCTAATTAATATAAATTAAATGAGTTATGACATATCTCTTCTTTTTATGAAAATATATAAATTTAAAAGTTATAATTAAGATAAATATACAATTTTATTATTAAATGTGAAGTAAAGTGATATTTAATAATAATTAATATGATATTTCTATTATTAATCCAATAATTTAAGTTACATTTCGTTTGATTTCAATTTCATAACTAAAAACACAATATGAATATAATACACACACGAATTTCTAGTCTTTAAGAATAAGAAGGTTTCAAAATATTTTCAAACTTTCTTGATTTTCTTTTAATCTAATTTGATTTTAAATTTGAATAAAAATTTTGATTTGATATGAATTACTTCAACTTTTTCATTAAATTTTTATCAATTTTTAAATGAACTTTCATTCTTATCCCAATTTTTTTTTCTTTTCACCAATTTTGATGGAAAAAAAAAATTCCATGTTTTATCTTTTTAAATTTTTATCAAATTATAATTTGATAAAAAAAATTGAGAGTTGAAGATTCTCTTAATTGAAATTATGGTGAAATAACATCTTGAAATAGTCAAAGTTTGAGTATGTGGTTGGTTGAAATGTATAATTTAATTAATTCTCTTCTCATATTTGTATAAAAATTGACACTTATGACTACATCATTTTAAGTCAGATTATGAAAAAAAAAAATTGAGGTCTATTTGTAAATATCCTACATATTAAAAAAATAAAATAAAAAAGAAAAAGAAAGAAAAATGCGTAGCTTTTGGATATGCGTTTATTAGTTTTGTCTTATGGACATAAGCAATTGATGTTTCAATTTAAAAAATTAAAAAGTAAAAAAAAAAATAGATTGGATTTTTTAGAGATAAAAGAAGCCATCTAACTCTTCTATTTACTATTTAATCACATAAAAACAATGAAATTATATTTAGAGATTATCCCTATATATTATGCTATTATGTACAACTATACCTGTAACAAATTAACTATAATATATATGAAAAGTTATATTAAGCTTTTATTTTCAATTAATTGAATTATAATTAATAAACTAACAAATAGCAATAATGGTATAATGGGATAGAAAGAGGATAAAAATAAAGAACACAGTGATATTTAAAAGTTTTAAATTTACCTAGTTATACAAAAATCTAATATTATAATAAAATCTTGAATTCTCAATAAATTTCACATTTTCTATAAAATAAAATGACAATAAAAAAAAATTGATACCCATTTTTTTTACTTCAAATTTATGGTCTTCATTGAAGAAAACTAAATCCAATCAAAATCCTTGACACAGAACGGATACAGATACTTCAATTGCAATCATAATCACCAATAATTTTTCTCCACTATGCAAAACTATAAACAAACACATAAATCTCACTAAAATCATAACTAAAACCAAACCAACAGTAGAGAAAGAGAAATTAAAAAATAAATAAATTTATAGAACGGGAAAATGTTACCTCAAACAACTTAGATCTCACCTAACCCAATTCATTAAATCCTCCGCCAATGCCCACGAAGTCTAAGAGTTTAGATGACTAATCAAATTATTCTTTAAATAAGACTTGAAAATTAATTAATTTATCCTATTAAGTGATTTAAATTTTGATATATATACTTCAGAAAAATAGATAATTATATTCTTGTGGGGTTTCCATTTTTTTTTCCCAATTTTTTTAAGATGGAGTTGTGGTTTTCTATTTTTTTTTTCATATAATTTATCTGTGGTTTTTTTTTTTTGTTTTTAATTCTTATTATTTAGGTAAGTTATGATGTGAGTTATGCAAAAGAGGTGAGAAATTTTATGATGCCTATGAGGATGACGACAATGTTTATGTAGTAATGGAGTTATGCAAAGGAGGTGAATTATTGGATAGAATACATTCTAGAGGTGGAAAATACTCGGAAGAAGGTGGCATCAAACTCGACTCAAGATCAAAGTGAAGATCTTAGTGAGAGCAATGTTTTGACCGGTGGAGATCGAAATCCAACAAAGTTGGAAATTGGAGTTTTTTCTTGTTTCCTCTTCTACACTTGAGGTAGAGATTTTCTACACTCTAATATGGCTTTTAGCTTAGTTATTTGCTATTGTGTATAGATGATGAGATTTGGTTGTAGTTTGGACAAATCTAAGATTTGGGTGTGGAATGAAAATAGGGGTTTTTGATGAATATGAAGTAAATGAGTATGGGGTTTGAATATAAGATCTTGATGTACCAACATAGTTGATTTTGGGTGTTTGGGTCAATATTGAAAAAAGGGGGACTTTTGCCCAAATTTGATAAAATGATTATTTTGTATAAATAATTAGAATTAACATTGAATATGTTAAATTGGATGGTTATTTATGTAGGTGGTGAAATTGGATATGTATTATCTCACACATTTGGAAGTTTTAAATAATTATATATCTTGAGATTTAATATATGTCTAAAGATAAATGTATTAGGCTATCGGTAGAGGATAGTCATGATTGTTGTAGAAATTGCATGAGGATTTGGCGATTTAATGCTAATCTATTGATTGGTTGTCATTGAATATGACCGTGCTATAAATACATTGTATATGTATGTTTATTGGGAGGAGATAGAGGATGTACTCCATATATGATTATGTTATAAATACATTGCATATGTATATTTGTTTAGGATGAAAAAGGGGATGGACTCCATTTAAAGTAAGTTGGCCAGAGTGTCCTGGGTAAAAGACCCGAAATTTTATATCAAAATGGGTGCCGAGTCCTTCGAACGAAATATCCGTAAAATGACATATTTGAGAAAATATAAATAGGTGTCGATTCCTTCGGACGAAATATCCGTAAAATTGCAAGTTTGAAGTATTTATGTGTGTTTTGCATAAATGGAAAAACTATTGAGTTGTAATCTCATATTGGTTGTTGAAAGATAAAAAATTTAACTCATGAATTGAGTAGTGCATATGAATTGGAAATGAATTGAAGGAAAATGGAATAAGATTGATCTTAGTGGCATATGAATATGCAGGCCTTGTGAATACTTCCGTATTGGTATTGTTTATATACGTGGTATTTATACCTTTGCTAAACCTCATATATTGTGTTAGATTATTTCTACTGGGCTGTTGGATCACCCTATAAGGGAATATCATTTTCAGGTGCAGGTGAAATATTTCCTCCAAGGCATCAGCATTGGTGGACTTTTGGGAAGCAATGGCCTCTTATTTATGCCTTATGTGTGTATGTTTGTTATTTGTAAAGCCGAGGGCTTAAGATGTAACGAGTAAGACTCAATTTGTGTAACCAAGCAATGACTTGGAAAGATGTAGGCCTACATGGCATTTAACTGTTTGTTAAACAGTAAACTTTGATGTATGAAAGTAGGTTGTTTCTCATATTTAATCCTCATATGAGTTATCTTTATAGTATTATTTTGGGGGCGTTCCAAACTTGGTATCAGAGCGTACCGGGTTTGAATACTTTGGATATGTGGGGAGTGGTTAGTACCACAGTGGATTTATCTCGCTTGATAGAGATATCTGTATGATGAGGTGCTATGTGATAACATGCTTATATGATTATATGGGTATGGGGTTTGATTTCTAAGATGTTGATTGGGTCTGTGAGTTCCTGGAAGTCCAGTCAGAAGAGCACTTGATCACTGCTATTTCTGATTGGAACTCTAGCAATGTCATGGGACAATCATTATCTAGAAAGAAAATCTGTATGTGCTTATGTGACTATGTGCTTATGTGGAATGAATTAACTGTTGTCCATTGCCTTAGGACGTGAGTGAGTTAGCTTCGGCACAATTGTGACTGTGCCAATCTCGATTGTTACCTTTATTAGGATGTTTGTACGTGGAAGGGGGAGTGGTAGGCATAATAGGCCTAGGAGGCACGAGATGCCAATACCGGATGAGATTCCGGCGCAGGAGTGTAGACACCCCATTTTTGACCGTCCTCAAGACTTGGACGTCACCGTTTGAACACTCGGTGATTATCCATGTTTGTGTTCGTTTGGAGTTCCCGGAGGTCTCGGCTCGCGCGCCCCGCCTCAGGATCTCCGAACTTGACCGTTTAGTGTCCGGTTTTGCACCGAACACTTGTGTTTTGCCTTGGAAGGGCAGGGTAGGGCTTGTAGACCATCCCCACCCATCACCGGCAGTGGCTAGATGCCACCGGCTGGTTTTTGTTGCCACCGGCAAAATAGTTTGCCGGTCGGCACTATTTGTTGCCGGTCAGCACTTTTTTGTGCCGGTCGGCACTTTGTCTGGCCAAGATGGCATTTTTTGCCGGCCGATTGCTGTTCATCTGCTTTTGCAGATATTTTAGGACAGCTGTATAACTTTTTCTCCCCTCCATACACGTGTATGGAGGGATCTCCCTCTTGCAAAGCTTGTTGAATAAGCTTTACAAGAGGCTTATAGAGAGAGCTCTCTCTAAGGCAAAAAGGGAGAGAGGCTTAGAGATTTTTGAGAGAGAAAAGACAGAGGAGAGCTCTGGTTTTCTAGGGTTAGGGTTAGACATACACAATCTATCTCTCTTTCCCTCCCATTTTGCACACTAGGTGTTTTGTGCCTTACTATTGCACACAAACACCTAGTGTTTCACCTTCCCCTTGAGATTAGAGTTCTAAGGGGTTGTTCTTGAGTTTCTTGACTGATTTGGAGCCAAAGGAGGCCATTGGAGCATCCTTGTTGAAGAGGACTACAAGGGTAAGAAACTTACACCTTTGTTCCCCATTCTTGCATCAATTTTATACCTATCTTAGAGCTGTTTTTGTGATTATTGTATAACATAAAAAAGTTCTATTTTTAAGCCCTCTTTATTGTTTATTAAGAGTGTTTTGTTGTTTGAGGGGTGTTGACCACCCTTAGGCCTCAAAAGGCCTCATTTTAAGCCATTTTGTGTTAGCTCCGGGATTTTGGTGTTGAGGTCTCTTCACCACTGAAATCTTGAGGGATTTCAGTGGTGAAGATGATGCTTTGAAGTCCCAAGAAGGAGAGGGCCACCCCCTCTCCTTGTTGTCCTTGAAAAGGGCACATTTTGGCCTTCCTAAGGAAGCCTATGCTTGAGTGTGTGTTGAGCATGTTTGGTTTGTTTTTCATGCTTATATATCCATGATATAACATGATTTAAAGTTGGTTTTGGAACCTTATGCATGTTTAGCATAGTTGCCTTGTAATGCCATGTTTGTGCCTTAACATGATCTAGGTTGTTAGCCTTTGTTGGAGCATGTTTTAGGCTTGCATTTGTGAAGATTATGTGCTTATTTTGCCATGTTTTAGATCTGTCCATAGTCGTTTGGGTTGATTTTAGCATGCATTATATGGCTCCTTTGCATTTGGGCTTGTTGGCCTTGAGTATGTGCATGTGTAGCATGCCATCTTTGCATTGTTTTGGTGATTTGGGATCATTCTATATGCTATTCCAGTCCCATTTCCATGCTCGTTTGATTGCCTCGCATGCCTCTTTAATGCTTTGAAAGCATGTGTTGCAATGCTCCATGTTTTGGTGCCTTTGCATGCCTTTGTCTTTGAGCCATCTAGACGCCATCTAAGTGGTCTTTTGGGCCTCATGTTATGAGCTAAAAACCTGTTTTAGGTTGTTCAATGCATGCCATGTTTGTTGTGATAAACATGCTTCAAAGCTTCATGACTTGTTTCAAGTGCTTAGACCATGCTTACATGCATTTGCTTGTCTTGCTTAATATGATTTGGCATCATTTTATGACATGATTCAAATGCTTAGGTTGCGTGCAAGTTGCTCTCGTTTATCCCTTTTAAGTGTGCTTGAGGGTTGTTTAAATTGTGCCCAAGTATAGGCCTTCCATCATGTGTATGTGTGCATGTGTTTTGGCTTCTTGTTTTGGTCATTATGGCTACTGTTTTAGGCCTATTTTAGAGCCGCCTAATTCATGTTTAAGTCCACCGTTCCATCCATTTGCATTGCCATATGTATGCTTGTATGCTTGCATAAGTGCCTTGCCATGCCATGTTGCATTCTTAGCTTGTATGCCTAGGTTGCATTGCATCTTGCATGCATGCCTTGTTCCTTGAATTGGTGATAGGAATTGGGCCTTGTTTGTTTGATTGGTGTGCATTGCATTTGAAACCAAAGTTGTATACTTGGTTCTTTGGGCCATCATGCATGGAAATGCGTGATTGGTGGTCCGAGAACCGAGGCACATGTCCCTTTGAGTCATCACAATGATAAGAGACATGGTTGATGCATACATGCCTTGAAATATGCTACCATGCCTTGTTTTGCCCTTTGTTGCTGTGAGTTGCAGGTTCTGCAGGAATACTCTGCCGACCGGCAGTGTAAGGTGCCGACCGGCACATTATTCTCTGCCGACAGACCCTATTTCGTGCCGATGGCCATACTACACTGCCGGTGGAAGTTTCACTCAGCCGGTGATGATCCCCTCTGTCCAAGGATGTAGTCCTGAGGCTTTGACAGCCTCCAGAGGAGGAAAGGAAGGAAAACAGAGGCAGCTTGCGCATGGTGGCGCGTCTCCCGAGACGCTTTCCTGCTTTAATTAATTTAATTTAATTTGTTAATTAAATTAGTTAATTTGTAATATTAATTAGCTTGCGTAGTTAGTTAATTTGTAATATTTATTCGGTCCCTCCGAGCGAGGGCAAATCTGTAATAAGTGTGTGTGGGTGTGTGAATGTCTTCCAATCCCCACTTCTTTCTTCCCTTTTACTTACCTGCTTTGATGGTTAGTATTAGGGCATGTTTAAATTAGCATACCTTATGCTATGCATGTGTGCATCCATGCATTTGTATTGCATGCATTAGGCTCGGTACATCACGCTAATTGCATCAATGCTTCAAATTCCAAACTGAATATGTGATAACTGTGCATTTTCACATGACATGTTTAGGATAACCGAGCCTATTCTAGCAACATTTTGTATGCGATGCATTAGGCACTTCACATGGACTTGGATCATGCATGATTGCTAACAAGTTCTTTGTTTTGGCACGGAGTACTATGTAAGTATTTCCGCTTTAGCATATCGCACGAGTGTGAATGTTGCCATGACAGCATGCTTGACATGTGGCTAGATGCTTATGTGTTAAACTGTTTTGAATGCCTGTGGGTGAAGGCCGGATTGTTTGAGTTGGAAAAACTCGTTGAAATCCGTATTTTAGCCTACTTGCGAGTAGCAAATTCCAAAGCATTTTTCAAACCAAACGGATATGCAATGTTTATTTCCAAATTAGGCAATCTAGTCTATACTTGTTTGCTGTGCGCATAACATAGTAATTCTAGGCTAATAAATGGAATAAGAACACGTAAAGTTTTCAAAAACGGATATCACGGTTAGTAGAGGCCGGTCTTCGGACCGGGCGAAAGGGGGTGCTCATAGCTGACCTTCCCCGATCGTACCCAAGCTCCCGAGCCGAGACAACTCCGGTGATGACGGACATGTGGCCTTCGGCACCGAGTCAGGGTTTCCTAAATTCCCCCATTTTAAAATATTTAGGTGGCGACTCTGTATCTGGCAAAGCAGTCCATGTTTGGCACTACTTTTTCAAAAAAATCTGTTTTCTCAAACCATTTGCCAGATTTGGACTCTTTGGTTCAGATTAAGAACCGTAGCACAAAATCGAGTCCGAACTGTAGTAGCGCGAGGCCCACGCGGGCGCTGTTACAGTTTCTGGCGACTCCACTGGGGATTTAGAGAGCTTGACTCGAACTCGTGATATCCTGTTTTGATTTCACTTATGTATTTCTTTGCATTGCATGTGCATTGGTGCGCCTAGGAACACAGTGTTTGCCATCTGCCATTCCTGAACGGTTTGCCGGAGGCTTGTCTTGTCAAGGCATGACCATAAGGCTGACCGGCTATGGGCTCTGACAGTATGGGAACACAAACCCCGGTTTACCGGGGCACCCTTTTGACCATTCGACCTAGTGCATATTCGGAATCCATAGTGACCATTCCAAACTAGGACAGGTTGCTTACCCGATGCTAAGTTGTTTGAAACCGCTGTGTGCGTAGTGAAACCCTAGCTCCTGACAAAATAGGGCAGGGAAACCCTACCCCAACATAGGGGTGTTTTGGCTCTCTCTTACTTGCTATGTGCTTTTAGAGTGTCCCTCTACAGGAACGCACATGTCGGTTCGCAAGCCAGAGTATCTAACCTGGGAACACCAGTATCAGTATCAGTTGTGAGAATCAGTTATCCGCGGGTATCAGATTCAGTATTTTGGGGAACAGAAATCTGGGAACAGTGATCAGCAGTAGGGAACAGTTGTTCGGCTACACCCGTGTTTGATCAGTTTGGGCTGAAGTGCTGTCTGTTTTTCTTTCAGTTCAGAGAGTTGCAGAGTTGATACAGGACAACCAGTATCCCCCCTTTGCTGAGGCAGGATTTATGGCGGCACAAAGTTCAGAAGAAATTGTGGTTATGGCAGCTGTATCGGAGCAGGGAACCACTCCGCAGAATGAGGCCAGCATCAGTATGTCATATCCGCCCAGGATGCCCGTTGTGCACCCGGTCTGGACTCCCCAGTTATACCAGGCTCGTGAGCCCACCACATTCGAATTGATGGGGATGATAGGCGATCTCCAAAGGTCTGTGGCAGACCTCGCCTATGGAATGTCGGCTTCACCGCCAGCGGCACCGTATGCCAGGAATTTTGTACCACAGGAGCCCCCGCTACTGGGGCGGATTGTGATAGAGCTCAGCCAGCCAGAGGTGGCTTCCGGCTATAGCCACGATATGTCAGCACTAACCCAGACCCTCGATCAGGCTGAGGCCAGAGGAAAAGATAAGGCAAAGGTAGATGCCGACCCTATTGAACAACTGCTGTGGGCAGTCGAGGCTCTGAAGGCCAGAGGGATGAACAAGCAACAAACATCTGCAATAGTGACCAAAGCTATAGATGATGCTTTCCTCGCTCCAACCAAAGGCAGTTCAAGCCAGGCAGAAAACCGGGATGGGCCCCGTCATGCCCAGACAGTTCCTGTTGTTCCCAACCCTGCACCGGGAAAGGTTCAAAAAGCCAAGGCAGCGCCAGCTGATCCTTTCGCCAGCGCGTCTGGCAAGAATCCTCAAACTGCAAAGTACCTGCCCCGAGGGCGCAGAGTCTTTCACGACCTCCACATGCCTTTGTCTAGGGCATTGTTGATATTGGCGAAGAATGGGCATCTTAAGCCTTTGGAGCCCCGGCCGCTCCCGAAGAATCTCCCCGCCACCCATGATGCTACCTTGTACTGCGCGTACCATCAACAGTCCGGTCACAGCACCGATGGATGTTCCCGCCTTCGTCATGAAGTGCAGGATTTGATTGATAACAAGGTTATCCTACCACCCACCTCAGGCAAGCCCGTTACCACCCAGTTGCTGGATTTCGAGGGCTCAGATACTGCGAGTATGTAAAGTGAACCGCCTGCGGGCAACATTTGGTACATTTTTGGATGAAGCGTCTGGCACGCATTTTTGAGCATCGGTGAAACCGAGTTTTGTAAATCCTGGCTTGGATATCGAGTCAGTCTTTTGTTTTGAGTCTGTCTCTCTGTCTTGAGTCAGTCTTTTTCTGCTTAAGTGGCTGTCTTGTTGTATCGAGTCAGTCCCCGTTGTATATAATACCAGGCGATTCTGGGGTTGTTGCCTCGAACACCGTTTTGTTTTGTAATTATCTGTTTTGTTTTGAGTCTGTCTCTACCGAGGGGCCAGTTGCACCAACAAAGCCGGTTGAAACAGCTGTTGCTATCTCAACCTTCATGCTTGCTTTCAGCATAAGTGCCAGAGAATTTGATTGGGCTGACAGTACATTTCGCCTGCTCTCCTGCGCGCCAAACTCATAGCATTAACCTAAGTTTTTCAAAAAGAAAACCTTTTGAACACTGCGGTGATAAAAACGAAGAGGAAGGAATTCCTCGGGTTTTGCAAAATTTTGGTCATTTTGAGAGAAAGAGAGGCGTGCTAAGCCTTTTTGTGAATAAAGCCATGCTTGTTGGCGTGAGTACTGAGAAGGACCCTGGCCTGATCCAGATTGGTTCCACACTATCTTCGGCGCGAGCGATTCGTCGCCTTCTTAAAATCTTTCAAAAACAAATATTTTACGCGGCCTTGTGAAGACCTGTGTGGAATCGTTCTTGAGATCGCGCAGCTTAGGATCGCTCTCAGCCTCGAGATTCAACCCGTTCCGACTTTGAACCCATTCAGACTGTTCAGAAAGTTCAACGGACAAACGTCATGAAAGGCCCGTGTGGCCAGTTTTGAGGTAGCCTTCGATCAAGAAGCATCAAGGCCGAATCAGAAGGAGTAGATCTCGCCGGGAGAAGCTCGTAGAGTAACCCTGATGGATTCTCCGCAAATCAGTGCAACAGCCGTTCTCCTGGACACAGAGAGGCTTCAATTTCAAAAAACCATTTGGCATGGACTTGCTACACTTTTACCCTTTGAGAGGCTCGCTGGGCCGAAAACCCGGAAGGGCGACCCAGGCAAAAGTTAGAGCAAGAGAAAAATACAAAATAAAAAAAATACAAAAAGAAAGATCAAAAAAAAAAAAAAAGAAGAGCAGGAAAAAAAAGAAAAGAAAAGAAAAAGAAACGAACAAAAGAAAATGAAAAGAAGCTCGCAAGGTCGAAACCTGCATTGGGCGCCTTGGCAAAAGTAAGAGCCAAACAAAGTGAAGGTTAAAATACCCGAGTGGACCTTAACCGGAACTACGTAAGGCTTGATTCCCATGTTTGGGATACGTAGGCAACTTCATCATGAAGTCCAGCCCCCAACGCTTTCATAAGCGTCTCAGTCCATGCAATGGTTTCGATTTCATCTCAAAGTCCAGTGGCCGACACTCTTCAAGGTGATTGTGTCCATATATGTGTTGTGACCGTCTTCGTCATCTCTGTGTCTAAGAGCTCGACCACCGCCAATGAAGACTGTCTGCGGATTGCTGCGGCACCATCCCAAACAAGGGGCAACTTTCCGTTGCCACAAGCCGTCGTGAGACGCCATTCAAACTAGGGGCAACTTTCTGTTGCCTCCCACCCCCTTTAAACCAGGGGCAATTTTCCATTGCCTCCGATCCGAGGTTGCGCATCTCGAAGAGTAAGTTCCATGCTTGTTGAGCATCAGCTGTTTGAAAAATAGTTTTTGAAAATTTTTACTGAGGTTGACTACTTTCTCGAAAACTATTTCATTTTCCAAAATCGGACCATTGTCTTGGACCCAAAAAGGAAAATTTTCAGTGCTTGCTGCCTGACCTGCATGCTTTTCAAATCAAAAATCGAACGAGTACGTTAATCCGACTCTCATTTTGATCAAAACTGTTTTAGTAGAAAGCAAAAACGAAAAATGGTTAAAATGATGAACTAGGGGCACAGTTGAGCCAGGCGTTCTGTCTCTCCCCCGTCATCGACGTACTTGCCAGAAGAGCACTCTGCCCGCCGGAAGAAATAGCCGTGAGCTAACGGTGTTGAGCATGAACCCGCACCTTTCATTTATCCATCAAATCACCCCGGGGAGGGATGAAAAATGAGAGATTGAAGAATAAAGAGGTGTAAGTTGAGAGAAAAGTGAGGAAAAGGGTTTTGAGAGAAAATCCGAGCTTGAGAGCCGAGTGATGTGAGAATCACAAATCAGAAAGGGTGGGAAACAATACCCAGATTGAACTGGCTCCTCGTGGTCCGAGGTCCCCCATCTTCGGTTACGCGTCTGTGTGTCGTGTCTCTTTCATTTGACGGTCTCGTCTTTTGTTTTGAGTCTCTCCCGAGCGTGTCTCGTTGTGTTTAGGTCGTGTACCTCTTTGTTTAAGTCCTCCCCGCTGTGTTCAGTGGTAGGCTCGATATCCCGGTTTGAAAAACCCTCATTTGATTTCAAAAATCATTTATGCTCAGAATGCTGTGTCATTCTCTACATTCGAGCGTGTTTCGACTCCAACCGGTTCCGTCTTTGAGCTCCGTCTTGTCAGATTGGGCCGTTTGTTCAGAATTTGCTGTGTGTAGAATGAACCGAATGCTGTGTTTTGGACTGTATGCAGATCAATCCCCAACAGAGTAAGGGCTGTGTGTCCAGAATCAGGCAGTGGGTTGCTTGGATCATTTTGCTGTTGGCTGTTTAAGTTATCTGATTATTACAGTGCAAGTGTTCAATTTTCAGACAACCAATCAATTCCATTTACATTGAGGTGTAACATGATGAGATGCGATGTAATGCATGAAATGTGTAAATGTAAACACTTTTTCAGATAAAAAGTCTGTTTCATTTCACTATCTTTTCAAATGTACAAGCTTTGGAAACAAAACCTGCCTGTGGCAGTATAAGGTAATCTATCTACCAACCAAAAAGAAAAGTACAAGGAAAGAAAGAAAAGATAGCAAAAATCTGCATCTGTGTCAAGCACTCCGAAGGGCCGTCAGTCTGTCCTGGTCCTCTTCCTGGACGAGGGTCCAGGAGCATCATCAGCGTCGTCATCAGAGCCCGAGCTAGAACCGCCTCCGGTCCCCTCCTCTGATGACTCTGACTCCGCCTCTGCCTCCGCCTCTGACTCCTCGTCGTCGTCGTCGTCCGGGACTGGAGCTCGCGAGCTACTCCCGACGTGAGTACGCCCTCCCCTGGTACGGGGAAATATCCTGCCCTCCTCGTCTCTCCCCCGAGCAGGAACAGCAGGTCTAGCTGGAGCACCTCCTGCCATGGGAATCTGGAAAGGAGGCTGAAAAAGTACACGAAAGTGAAATGCATCAGTATACTGTAGACAGTTTATCAGTGCAGAATGCAATGCAGAGTACAGGATATGAATGCCGTGAGCAGTTTAACAGTGCAGAATGCAGTGTATGAGTACCGTGTATGAATGCCGTGAGCAGTTTGTCAGTACAGAGTGCAGTGCAGAATGCAGTGTATGCAGTGGGCCAGATGCTGTGAGATCAGTGTATCGGGTGTTGTACCGTGCATCAGATTATGTAAAGCAGTGTATGAATGGTTTGAGGCCAGTGTCAGAAGGACATACCGGTATGCTGTAGACAGCCAGAAGGTCAAATGTCCGCTGGAGCATCCCCATCATCGAGGCATTCATCGCCAACGACCGACGGGTGTACTCAGAAGAAGCCTGCAAAAGTATCAGACGCATCAATATTCTGTGGAATATCAAGTAAATTGAATTGAATAACTGTACAAAATGCAGTGATACGTACCGGCGGTAAGTCGGGGACGTCAATGAACTCATGACCAGCCGGTGGAGGGGCGAAGGGGATCTGATAGGTCGCCCCACCCTGCCCCTGGAAAGTCAGCACAGCGGGCAGGGCAGGCCACCCAGCTCCTCGTCCACCCCGCACTCCGCCCCTGCCACGGGCCCGGGCCCTCCTCGAAGATCCGGCCCCTGCTCCTGCTCCGGCCCCAGCCGCCGATGCTACAGGCCTGGCCCCCTCTGCTCGACGGCCGCTCAAAGGTCGCATCAGGTACGTCCGCACGTACTCCTGATAGTCGCCGGTGCCTCGGAAGCCGGCCTCCTCCCAGCCGATGGAGTAATCATCCAGCTGCTCAGTGGTCAGCCCCTCGGTCTCCCTCATCTCTGCAGGAGGGTGAACCGGGACTATCTGCTCAGGTAACCCACGGGTCTGGCGTAGGAAACGCTCCCCCAGGTACCAAGCCCGACAGACCGGGCCCTCTAGCAGAATCCGGAAACGCGAGGTCTCCTCAGCACCAGGGAACCGACCCCGCATCGCCGACGGCAAGGAAGCCCATGGCCGCCATGTGATCTGAAAGTAACAGACAGTTTGTTATCTACTGTTATTGAAATATGTAGTTGGAAAGCGAAGCTTAAACGAACTGAAAGTAAAGTATACCTCTGTGGGGGTGATGGTGTCGAAATATCGGCGGAAGAAGCCGAACGTCTCCCGTGGTCGCCGGGTGCATCCCCCGTCAAAGCGACTCGAGAAAGGAACAGCCGGAGGAGGCTCCGCAACTGGTACAGGTGCAAGCCTAGGGAAGTAGGCGTAAACCCACAACTGCAAAACAGATGTCAGTATGACCATCAGATAAAGCAGGGTATACAGAATAAAGCAGAAATGGCAGAGCCGTGTGTTGAGCCGTGTATTGTGTGCAATGTATGTGTGTGCCGTGTGTACAGTATACAGTGAGTGTAAAGCAGACCGCAGTGTGTGCAGTATACAGAGTACAGAAAGTACGAGACAGGAATGAAAAAGTGGAGAAGAAATGTACCTCCCAAGCCCGCCAGTAACCTCCAAGCAGCTGGCCGCTGCCGCGAGAAGCCGAGCTCATATATCCGTACAGGGTGGCCAGAGCAGCGCCGCCCCAATCGAAGTGCAGAATATCTCGGACGTCCACCAGTGCGCTGAGAAGGCAGAGAGGCACGGTGTTCGCCCGGTCGGCGAAGATAGTAGTCCCGAAAAGGAACATGAGGAAGCCCCGAGCATACCTCTCCACGTCCTCCTCGGTCATCTGAGTCTCCTCCCCCAATGCGGGCAGGACCCTGAACTGTGCCTCGAACCAGGAATAGCGGACGAAGCCTGGGCGAGCTAGCGGAGGGGCCTCCCCCAGTAGATGAACCTGAGCGGCGGTCCACTCATCCATCGCTATGTCGAAGGGGATCGGATCACCCCCTACCCCGATGCCTGTGAGCATCGAGAAGTCATGAGGGGTCATCGTCATGTCCCCTGTAGCAGAGAAATGGAAAGAATCGGTGGTGTCCCACCACCTCTCCGCCAGAGCAGCAAGAAGAGGTCTGCATGTGGAGAGCCTAGAGAGTCCTCGGCAGAAGGTGCCGAAGCCCGCTCGGTCCACGATGCGCTGGACCGCATCAGGGAGCTCATCATACCACTCCCGTGCACCAGTATTCCCATACCCACGAATGGTATGGGAACCCTCCTGTAAACAGAAAACAACAATCGCAGGACAACATTCAAAATGCAGTTTTGAAAAGGACAGAAACGGCATGTGTGCAAGTTTGTCAGATTCAGGCAGATACCGGGTACCGGTGTGCTTGCAGTGAAATACGTGTGCTGTGTCAGCGTGTTTGAGTGTTTCAGAACAGATATAGCATTGTGTGCAAATCTAACAGATTCAGATAAATACTGGGTACCAGTGTGCGTGCAGTGGAATACAGTGTGTGCCGTGTGTTTGGGTGATTCAGGGCTAGTGCAGTGTGTGTGCATGTTTCAGTCTCGAGCAGATATCAGTTGTATGTATGTTTACAGTCAACTACGGTCTACGGCATATTAGATTTCAGCAGTTAAAGAATACAACTAACTATGGCAGTTTTTGTGTCCTACATTGCGAAAAGTAAAGCAGAAGATGAAGAGTTACCTCGGAAGTGCCGAATGAAAGGTGGGAGGTAGGCTCGCGTAGTAGTAGCTCAGGGGCCGCGTACCTCTCGAAGCTCCGGAACTGACGTAGACCGTCTGGAGGCAGAACGTGAATCGCCGGCTGGTAGGTCGCCGGGTCGAACGGGCGCTCGCTCAGTGGTAAGAGCTCGACCCCGGGGTCCATCTCGTGGTCCGGGGGAGTCCCGACACGTGGAATGTCGTCCGCCATGTAGAGAGTGGTGTGAAAATGGCCGGAAAAGGAAAACCGAGCCGGAATACGAAGAGTCAACTGAAAAGTCAACTCCCGAGAGGGTCGAAAATGGCCGGGAAGGCCGGAATGTGAAGAGGCACGGAAATGAAGAGGAAAATGAGGGGAACAAACCCCGAGAAGGCGAGAACGCCGAACGAGGCACCGAAACGAGAATGTGATCGGTGGAAAATGTCCGAAACGCGAAGAGAAACGCGAATCCGACGACGAAACGGGCGTAGAACGCGAAGAAACGGGCGAAAAATGAGACAGAAGCACTCTAGAGAGAGAGGGCAAGAATTTTCGGCGGTGGAAAAGTGAAGAATAGGGTTTTCAAGCCCTATTTTATAATGCCCGAAGTGAAAAGACAAAACTGCCCCGATTCAGCAACTGTTTGCCGGTCGGCAATGTTTTGTGCCGGCCGGCACTTTTTTGTGCCGATAGAATTGTTTTTGTGCCGATGGCCAGCCGGTGGCCTCCCCTTTCTGCCGGTGGGGTTCCCACAGCCTTGTTTAGGCCATTTGAGTTGTTCGTGGTCTTCATAGCTCAAGAAAGTGCAGGAAAGTGCATCTCCGATGTTCAACCGGCCCCCGTTTTGACCGCTGGCCGTGTCTCCAGTGCGTGGCACTCGAATTCGTGCAAGGTGTATCCTTTTTGTATCCTTTTGAATTCAAAAGTTGCCCCATGTGTGTTGCATAAGTTCATCACACTACTTCGGTGCATTACATCGCACTGTCGTGCGCCACACATTTGCATTGTTGTGAACGTGTTACATGCGTTGCAACACGCACCCCTTTGCATTGTCATGCATTCTGGAATACATGCGTTGTTGCGCATTTAAGCCCATTTACATTCCGTGTGGCATGTATGTCGCACTTAGCATCGCACTGTTTTGTGCATTTCAATTGCTCGCGCTGTTCTGCGCATCGCACTGTTTTGTGCATTTCAAACTTCGCGCTGTTCTGCGCACTGCACTGTTTTGTGCATTTCAAACCTCGCGCTGTTCTGCGCATCGCACTGTTTTGTGCATTTCAAACCTCGCGCTGTTCTGCGCATCGCACTGTTTTGTGCATTTCAAACTTCGCGCTGTTCTGCGCACTGCACTGTTTTGTGCATTTCAAACCTCGCGCTGTTCTGCGCATTGCACTGTTTTGTGCATTTCAAATTTCGCGCTATTTTGCGCATCTCATTGCATTTTGCATGCATTCCATCGCACTGTCCTGTGCACTCGCGTTGCCTAACGCATTGCGCTATTTTGCGCATCATACCGTCGTGCAATACTACGGTCTGGCGAGACCTTAAACACGCATGGTCTGGCGAGACCTTAAACACGTACGGTCTAGGAGACCTTAAATCCTTGGAAGGTGCAAGACCTTTAATGCATTGGTGTGCACACTATTGCTTTGTACATATCTTAAGCCGCGTGTTGTCGCGCATTTCATGCAACATGCATTTCATACATCATTTGCATCTCAAAAACAAAAAACAAACAAAACATGCATTGTCATGCATACATTTTGCATTCCGGTCTAGGAGACCTTAAATCCTCTGAAGGTGCAATTCCTTCGGTGTTTGTCGTGCCCGAACGACTTTTCGGTGGTCTGGTAAAGCCACCAGTCTGT
The DNA here is from genome assembly GCF_055761805.1 of Camellia sinensis. NCBI lineage: Eukaryota > Viridiplantae > Streptophyta > Magnoliopsida > Ericales > Theaceae > Camellia > Camellia sinensis. The sequence continues at coordinate 36,841,546 of NC_138961.1, read as the reverse complement.
GCTTGCGATGAGTTCCTAGAAGACCAACGGGGACGGTGGAAACTAGAGTTCGAACGGCTTATGCCTAGAACGCAAAGGTTCGGGAGTTCCGAGACTAAAGTCTGGTTTAAATACCCAGGGGTTTACCCTCGGCTTGAAATCTGTATGGAAGCCCCATAGGTTGAGGCGGCATGTCTACGCCTCAGTTCTGGATACTGAACCAACCTAGTATATCACCCTGTTGGTAAGATAGGGAAAGTTGCAATCATAGTCATTGCATTTTAGTGCATTGTCATGCATTTGCATTGTAGTTTGCATGCATTCATTGCATCACCTTCCGCCTATGGCTTGCGCCTTTCCAGGTTGAGCTTGGTCTGGTATGTGCCCTTACTGTTCATGTTAAAACACAGTTCTTGTGTATCGCGCCGATTCCACGTTGATATGTTGGTTGAGGGTTGCGGCACCTTTTCTGTGTTACACATGGCTCGTACGTGTACATGCCTTTCCTAGGCAAGATTTGGTTTGGCTTGTATGCCATATCCATTGTATCCATGTCCATTCCATTGCATATTTGTAGATATTGCATTGTAGTTTGCATGCATTCATTGCATCGCCTTCCATCCATGGCTTGCGCCTTTCCAGGTTGAGCTTGGTCCGGTATGTGCCCTTACTTTTCATGTTAAAACACAGTTCTGCATGTGTATCGCGCCGATTCCACGCTGGTATGTTGGTTGAGGGTTGCGGCACCTTTTCTGTGTTACACATGGCTTGTGTGTGTACATGCCTTTCTTAGGCAAGATTTGCTTTGGCCTGCGTGCCATATCCACCCATTACATTGTAGTGAAATTTTTGCATCCGGCATTAGGATCATTGTCCTTTCTCCAGCGGGTCGTTTCCCCACTTATGTCAATTCCACCCAATACTTGTTCTTGCGTCTGTCTACAATGCTCATAGTTCAGTTGACCGTTCTATGGTAGACAGACTTGTTACCTCCATCAATCTATTTGACATAGGTGTGGTTTCGAACCGCTCGTGATTGGATCACGATTCAAATGCTTTGCATGTAGCTTGCATTGTTTCAATTACATTGCATCTGCATTTGCATTGTTTATACATTGTTTTGTATATATTGCATTTCGTTTTGCATCCACATTTGCATTGACATGCACGTTGCTAACCATATTGTACCTGTTAAGTTTGTTTTCTTTGCAGGCACGATATTGTATGTACGGTTTATTTGAAGCTGGTGCAACCAGACGAACCGGACAGGTATTGTATCTCCCGAGTGAGACGTATTGAGAATTCCATAATTCTCTTACATCCTTTCTGCATTGTAGTGTAGTTTGGTATGCTAGCTTAGAATTGTCACATGTTTGCTTCATTACAGCTGTCTTTGCATGATCATAAGTTATGCTCGGCTCCGTGCATTGTCTTGCATTTTGCCCCTGCCTTCGGGCGCATATCTTATTTGTATTGCATGTTTGTCTAAGTCTTCGGCCTTGTCAAAAATGGGTCGTCTCTGGGCTTTGACATTCACTCCCGTCATTGTTATGACTTTCGAGTTCTGTCAAAGAGGGGCAACTGTAGACACCCCATTTTTGACCGTCCTCAAGACTTGGACGTCACCGTTTGAACACTCGGTGATTATCCATGTTTGTGTTCGTTTGGAGTTCCCGGAGGTCTCGGCTCGCGCGCCCCGCCTCAGGATCTCCGAACTTGACCGTTTAGTGTCCGGTTTTGCACCGAACACTTGTGTTTTGCCTTGGAAGGGCAGGGTAGGGCTTGTAGACCATCCCCACCCATCACCGGCAGTGGCTAGATGCCACCGGCTGGTTTTTGTTGCCACCGGCAAAATAGTTTGCCGGTCGGCACTATTTGTTGCCGGTCAGCACTTTTTTGTGCCGGTCGGCACTTTGTCTGGCCAAGATGGCATTTTTTGCCGGCCGATTGCTGTTCATCTGCTTTTGCAGATATTTTAGGACAGCTGTATAACTTTTTCTCCCCTCCATACACGTGTATGGAGGGATCTCCCTCTTGCAAAGCTTGTTGAATAAGCTTTACAAGAGGCTTATAGAGAGAGCTCTCTCTAAGGCAAAAAGGGAGAGAGGCTTAGAGATTTTTGAGAGAGAAAAGACAGAGGAGAGCTCTGGTTTTCTAGGGTTAGGGTTAGACATACACAATCTATCTCTCTTTCCCTCCCATTTTGCACACTAGGTGTTTTGTGCCTTACTATTGCACACAAACACCTAGTGTTTCACCTTCCCCTTGAGATTAGAGTTCTAAGGGGTTGTTCTTGAGTTTCTTGACTGATTTGGAGCCAAAGGAGGCCATTGGAGCATCCTTGTTGAAGAGGACTACAAGGGTAAGAAACTTACACCTTTGTTCCCCATTCTTGCATCAATTTTATACCTATCTTAGAGCTGTTTTTGTGATTATTGTATAACATAAAAAAGTTCTATTTTTAAGCCCTCTTTATTGTTTATTAAGAGTGTTTTGTTGTTTGAGGGGTGTTGACCACCCTTAGGCCTCAAAAGGCCTCATTTTAAGCCATTTTGTGTTAGCTCCGGGATTTTGGTGTTGAGGTCTCTTCACCACTGAAATCTTGAGGGATTTCAGTGGTGAAGATGATGCTTTGAAGTCCCAAGAAGGAGAGGGCCACCCCCTCTCCTTGTTGTCCTTGAAAAGGGCACATTTTGGCCTTCCTAAGGAAGCCTATGCTTGAGTGTGTGTTGAGCATGTTTGGTTTGTTTTTCATGCTTATATATCCATGATATAACATGATTTAAAGTTGGTTTTGGAACCTTATGCATGTTTAGCATAGTTGCCTTGTAATGCCATGTTTGTGCCTTAACATGATCTAGGTTGTTAGCCTTTGTTGGAGCATGTTTTAGGCTTGCATTTGTGAAGATTATGTGCTTATTTTGCCATGTTTTAGATCTGTCCATAGTCGTTTGGGTTGATTTTAGCATGCATTATATGGCTCCTTTGCATTTGGGCTTGTTGGCCTTGAGTATGTGCATGTGTAGCATGCCATCTTTGCATTGTTTTGGTGATTTGGGATCATTCTATATGCTATTCCAGTCCCATTTCCATGCTAGTTTGATTGCCTCGCATGCCTCTTTAATGCTTTGAAAGCATGTGTTGCAATGCTCCATGTTTTGGTGCCTTTGCATGCCTTTGTCTTTGAGCCATCTAGACGCCATCTAAGTGGTCTTTTGGGCCTCATGTTATGAGCTAAAAACCTGTTTTAGGTTGTTCAATGCATGCCATGTTTGTTGTGATAAACATGCTTCAAAGCTTCATGACTTGTTTCAAGTGCTTAGACCATGCTTACATGCATTTGCTTGTCTTGCTTAATATGATTTGGCATCATTTTATGACATGATTCAAATGCTTAGGTTGCGTGCAAGTTGCTCTCGTTTATCCCTTTTAAGTGTGCTTGAGGGTTGTTTAAATTGTGCCCAAGTATAGGCCTTCCATCATGTGTATGTGTGCATGTGTTTTGGCTTCTTGTTTTGGTCATTATGGCTACTGTTTTAGGCCTATTTTAGAGCCGCCTAATTCATGTTTAAGTCCACCGTTCCATCCATTTGCATTGCCATATGTATGCTTGTATGCTTGCATAAGTGCCTTGCCATGCCATGTTGCATTCTTAGCTTGTATGCCTAGGTTGCATTGCATCTTGCATGCATGCCTTGTTCCTTGAATTGGTGATAGGAATTGGGCCTTGTTTGTTTGATTGGTGTGCATTGCATTTGAAACCAAAGTTGCATACTTGGTTCTTTGGGCCATCATGCATGGAAATGCGTGATTGGTGGTCCGAGAACCGAGGCACATGTCCCTTTGAGTCATCACAATGATAAGAGACATGGTTGATGCATACATGCCTTGAAATATGCTACCATGCCTTGTTTTGCCCTTTGTTGCTGTGAGTTGCAGGTTCTGCAGGAATACTCTGCCGACCGGCAGTGTAAGGTGCCGACCGGCACATTATTCTCTGCCGACAGACCCTATTTCGTGCCGATGGCCATACTACACTGCCGGTGGAAGTTTCACTCAGCCGGTGATGATCCCCTCTGTCCAAGGATGTAGTCCTGAGGCTTTGACAGCCTCCAGAGGAGGAAAGGAAGGAAAACAGAGGCAGCTTGCGCATGGTGGCGCGTCTCCCGAGACGCTTTCCTGCTTTAATTAATTTAATTTAATTTGTTAATTAAATTAGTTAATTTGTAATATTAATTAGCTTGCGTAGTTAGTTAATTTGTAATATTTATTCGGTCCCTCCGAGCGAGGGCAAATCTGTAATAAGTGTGTGTGGGTGTGTGAATGTCTTCCAATCCCCACTTCTTTCTTCCCTTTTACTTACCTGCTTTGATGGTTAGTATTAGGGCATGTTTAAATTAGCATACCTTATGCTATGCATGTGTGCATCCATGCATTTGTATTGCATGCATTAGGCTCGGTACATCACGCTAATTGCATCAATGCTTCAAATTCCAAACTGAATATGTGATAACTGTGCATTTTCACATGACATGTTTAGGATAACCGAGCCTATTCTAGCAACATTTTGTATGCGATGCATTAGGCACTTCACATGGACTTGGATCATGCATGATTGCTAACAAGTTCTTTGTTTTGGCACGGAGTACTATGTAAGTATTTCCGCTTTAGCATATCGCACGAGTGTGAATGTTGCCATGACAGCATGCTTGACATGTGGCTAGATGCTTATGTGTTAAACTGTTTTGAATGCCTGTGGGTGAAGGCCGGATTGTTTGAGTTGGAAAAACTCGTTGAAATCCGTATTTTAGCCTACTTGCGAGTAGCAAATTCCAAAGCATTTTTCAAACCAAACGGATATGCAATGTTTATTTCCAAATTAGGCAATCTAGTCTATACTTGTTTGCTGTGCGCATAACATAGTAATTCTAGGCTAATAAATGGAATAAGAACACGTAAAGTTTTCAAAAACGGATATCACGGTTAGTAGAGGCCGGTCTTCGGACCGGGCGAAAGGGGGTGCTCATAGCTGACCTTCCCCGATCGTACCCAAGCTCCCGAGCCGAGACAACTCCGGTGATGACGGACATGTGGCCTTCGGCACCGAGTCAGGGTTTCCTAAATTCCCCCATTTTAAAATATTTAGGTGGCGACTCTGTATCTGGCAAAGCAGTCCATGTTTGGCACTACTTTTTCAAAAAAATCTGTTTTCTCAAACCATTTGCCAGATTTGGACTCTTTGGTTCAGATTAAGAACCGTAGCACAAAATCGAGTCCGAACTGTAGTAGCGCGAGGCCCACGCGGGCGCTGTTACAAGGAGAAGGGGAACAGGTGGATCGGAGACCTACTGGGCGTGTGTATGTTGTTACCACATCGGAGTTAGTGCAAGCACCTTTGGTTGTGAGAAGTATCTTCTTGTTTTGTAATTTTATTGCCAATGTATTGATATACACGGTTTTTCTTTCGTTAATACCAGTCAGTGTATATAAGTGTGTTTGGATTGTTTTGCTTCATTTTTCTTTCGTTAAGCCATGATTTTGATTAAGGTCAGTATGAAATCAATGTCCAGTGCAGAGTTCAAAATTTAATCATTCTCAAACCAAGTCAAACAAAATTGTTTTCAAGCTCAAAGTGTTATGCCAGTTATGCCATTGATGTGCAAAAAAAAAAAAAAAAAAAAACGAAGCAAAGCTGATTTTATTGAAGTCAGGGGATGACACCCCCGATTGCGGAGCCAACAAAAGAAAAGGAAAAAAAAAAAATCTTGTTTTTGATAACAGCCACATGCCGACTTCACTTATTCGACTCTCTCGCCGAGCTCTTCCTTTTTTTGTTGCCTTGAGAGACCCTTGAAGGCTCTGCCTCAGTGTGTACAGGACCGCCGAGGGAGTTGACTCCCTGCTGGTTGTCAAAGGCGAAGTACGAAGGTGCTTCGAATCAGGTCGTGACGGTGGTCTTCCGTTTCAACTCCTTATTCTCCATCTTTAGGGCGCAAATCTCTGCCAGCGCATCTTTGTACATGCGCTGGAGTAGAGAAAGTTGGGAGTTTAACTGTTGTACTTCACTGGTCCTATTCTGCAGCCGGTGAGATAATTTGGTAACCGCAGTCACAGTTTCCATGCAAGAGTTCAGTGTGAAGTGGTTGGCCTCAATGTCAGATTGAGCAGCCACGATTTGCTCAACTAACATCATGGGAAAGTTAAAAAGAATGGGAGCAGGGGCACTCGGTCTAGGAAGGTTAGGAAGAGTAGGAGCAGGGGCACTCGGTCCATGAAGGTTAGGAAGAGTAGGAGCAGGGGCACTTGGTCCAGGAGAGCTTGGATCATTGAGGTCCAGAAAAAGAGTGAGGGGGCGAGATGAGGCCATGTATGGTGAGAAATGTAAAAAGAAAGAAAGGAGAGTTAGAGAAATAGCAGAGAATAGACTGAGTTTTGGGACAACTTTTCTCCTCCGTTCAATCTCTTTTTCTCTCGATGAGGAAGAAGAAACAGAAGAGAGCGATGAAGAAGAAGGAGATGGACGAGAATGATGAAGAAGAAGGAGAGGGAAGATACTGATGCAGAAGAATGCAGAAGAGAAGAAAACAAAAGGGAGAGAGAGCCGAGGCGAGCGGCAATCGAGGAGGTCTTCTTTTGTCGGCCAACTGACACAAAAGCAAGGCCACGTGTCAGACGCAGTTTTCGAAGGAAGAAAGAGAAGCGGGAAAGTTGTATACATATATGTATCTATATTGTACATTTATGCATTATATACGTTTATTCGACTATTTTTGTCACAAGAGTGACTTGGGTTCAGTGGTTTGGCTCAGTGGTTAAGGGACCAAGGGACGAAGCCTGAGGTTAGGGGTTCGAAACCTCGTATCCCTGCATTCGTGTTTTATTTCCTTTTTGCGTGTTTTGCTTACGCGCGATGACGTCAACTTACGAAATGTTCCGTCGTAGCAACGGCATATGCTCGCTGACGTCCATAGACAGAATATTCCTTGTCAGTAATAGCATATTCTCCAAATGTGTCTGTGTATCTTTGTTCGTATTTGTCCTTTGGTGAAAGTGTTGTGGAGACACCACGGGGTTGAGGAGGCAACTTGGGAACGTGAGGTTGAAGTCCGTGAGAAGTATTCGGACCTTTTTATCGATGTTTGAGAGTTGTGATAGAAATTTTATTTTGGTATTAGGATCTACATTGAATTTCCTTTGGGGAGATTTTATTATAATTTGAGGTTAATCTATTTATTAACTATTTGGGAATTTTAGAACTGTTTCAGTGTTAATCTTTATATGTGTCTTATCGTGATTGGTTTTGTATACTTCTAGGGTGAGAGGTTGACTATTCAGTTAACTGGCCTCAAGAGCAGTATTAGTACTTGTCTATAAGTGAGTTAGTATAGTAAGAGTTGTTTAATTTGGGTTTGATCTCATGGGGTATCGTAATATTAGTGTGATGAAGAATAGTGTTGGTAAGGTATTGTCTGTTTTGTGATGGTTGACGGTCACTTTTTGAGTTGGTGGTTAGTACTTTTGAGGAGTTATTATTTCATTTTGTTAAGCTCTCGAAGTAGTGGTAATTATTTTGGCCTAGGGGTGCATTATCCATTAGGCGAGGGAGATAGTTCGTTGAAGTCGGGTTATCACCAATAAGGTATGGTGTCATGGTATTCTAAGGAATTGTTTTGCCAAAATTTTTGCTTTGTTTGAGGAATTAGATCTTATTTTGTTGCTGTGGGTTATTGATGTGGATAGAAGAATCACTTAATAGTTTATACTAGTAAGGGTTTTTATAATCAATTGTTGTGCAAAAAGTAATGGTTTGGTTCGTTACCGATGTGACTCATTGAGATTCATGGAGGAAAAATTTCACCTGGACCTGAAAATGATGTTTCCGTATAGGGTGAGCCAACAGCCCAGTAGAAATAATCTAACACAATATATGAGGTTTAGCAAAGGTATAAATGTTGGAAATGGTTATAAAATCCTGGATAAAATCAGAATTTTTTCCTAAGTTCGGTCTATTTTTTAGGTGGGCCCCGAGTGTCGATTTACTCGGGTCAAAGTGGTAACGCGTTCTATGCCGCGTTGTGATTCACGTGGTATATTTGGTTGCTCAAAACCATTACCGAGTGAATGGGAAATTGAAGCCAAAGTGTGCTCCATGGAAATGGAGTTTTGGTGGAAATTCCTAAGGTTGTAAATTGGCTTGTCCCACATTGATTTGGTGGGAAGTTTTGAAAGGGTTTATAAGGCTTAGGGTGAGATACTTGGGGTGTGCCCCAAGGGGTACCCAAGTGTTTTAGAGGGAGAGGTTATGGGCAAAATGGGCTAGACCCATTGGACCCAAAAATCACCACACACGCGCGCGCCGCCGCCGGCGGTCGGTCGGGCTGGGCTTGGGCGCGGGTGCGTGGTGGGTGGTTGGGTTGGGCTTCTAATCTTTTTGGGCCAAAAACATTTGAATTTAATTTTATTTTTTATTAAAATAAAATCCAGAATTCAAATTAAATTGGTTTGGATTTTTTGTTCATCCAAACAGGGCCCTTCAAACAGAATTAAACGGATTTGGATTTATTGCTCATCCAAACAGAGCCCTTCCCGTTTTCAAACAGAATTAAACTGATTTGGATTTATTGCTCATCCAAACAGAGCCCTTCCCGTTTTGCTATCTGTTTGAATTCAAAACCAACAGGTATCATACCTGCTCAATTCAAAACCAAGAGCCACATACCTGTTCAATTCAAAACCAAGAGCCACCTTCACATCTATAAATAGGACCACCCTCATTTGATGTTTTCCATTCAGAAAATTCGTATTTCACCTCTGCTAATTATATTCTTCATCTTGCTGCATTTTATTTCCGAAAGAAAGAGTGTAAACACTTAGTGTGTTCGTAAGGCAAACAATTAGTAGTGCTGCTATTGTTTGTGGTAGATCATTTCATCCTGGGAGATAGACGTCCAAATTCTGAAAGCACCGTGGAGAGGACGAATCTGTCTTAAGGACACAGTGTTAAACACTGGACTTGATCAGAAAAGTTATTCAAATAAATTAGCCAAGTAAGTTGTTTAATTTTATTCTGTCTTTATTTGGTTTTTTATCAGATTTTAATTTTGTTTTTGTAACAAAATAAAATCTGTAGTTTTATTTATTTATTTTTATTTCGAGTTTGATTTTTGTAATCAAACAAATTCTCTTCTTTTTATCTATTTCTTTTATTCTTGTTGTTGTTTTGTACACAACAGAATTTAATCTTAATTTAAATACAGTGAAGATTGCCTAACAATAAATACCACGTATATAAACAATACCGATACAGAAGTATTCACAAGGCCTGCATATTCATATGCCACTAAGATCAATCTTATTCCATTTTCCTTCAATTCATTTCCAATTCATATGCACTACTCAATTCATGAGTTAAATTCTTTATCTTTCAACAACCAATATGAGATTACAACTCAATAGTTTTTCCATTTATGCAAAACACACATAAACACTTCAAACTTGCCATTTTACGAATATTTCGTCCGAAGGAATTGGCACCCATTTATATTTTCTCAAATATGCCATTTATGGATATTTCGTCCGAAGGACTCGGCACCCATTTTTATAGAAAATTTTGGTTCTTTCACCCAAGACACTCCGGCCAGGTTTAAATGGAGTCCATCCCCTTTCTCCTCCCAAACAAATATACATATGTAATGTATTTAAAACATAATCATATATGGAGTACATCCCATATCTCCTCCCAATAAACATACATATACAATGTATTTATAGCACGACTATATTCAATGACAACCAATCAATAGATTAGCATTAAATCACCTAATCCTCATACAATTTCTACAACAATCATGATTATCCTTCACCGATAGCCCAATACATTTATCTCTAGACATATATTAAATCTCAAGATATATAATTATTTAAAACTTCCAAAGGTGTGAGATAATACATATCCAATTTCACCACCTACATAAATAACCATCCAATTTAACATATTCAATGTTAATTCCAATTATTTATACAAAATAATCATTTTATCAAATTAGGGCAAAAATTTCCCTTTTTCCAATATTGACCCAAACACCCAAAATCAATTATTTTGGTATATCAAGATCTTATATTCAAACCCCATACTCATTTACTTCATATTCATCAAAAATCCCTCTTTTCATTCCACACCCAAATCTTAGATTTGTCCAAACCACAACCAAATCTCATCATCTATACACAATAGCAAATAACTAAGCTAAAAGCCATATTAGAGTGTAGAAAATCCCTACCTCAAGTGTAGAAGAGGAAACAAGCAAAAACTCCAATTTCCAACTTTGTTGGATTTCGATCTCCACCGGTCAAAACGTTGCTCTCACCAAGCTCTTCACTTTGATCTTAAGAACTATGGTCTAAAACCTTGGGTTCAAAATTGAGTTGAGTTTGATTCCACCTTCTTCCGAGTATTTTCCACCTCTAGAACGTATTCTATCCAATAATTCACCTCCTTTGCAGAACTCCATTACTACATAAACATTGTCGTCATCCTTATAGGCATCATAAAATTCCTCATAGGCATCATGAGTTTTATTAATTTAAAGTATGATGGTGGGAGATATTTTCAAATTAAATTTGCTTAGATAAACTTTAAAGATTTTTAAATTTTAAAATTAGATATTGAGATCCAAAATAAAGATTTTAACTGAATAAATAAAAATGGGTGAATTACACTAATGGTCCCTATAGTTTGGAGCTTGTGTCATTTTAATCCCCGACTTTTCAATTGTGACACATTTGACCCTAAATTATGAATCTTGCTCCAAATAAGGACAATTATAGATAGTATTGGATTTTTCAAGGGCAAAATCGTCAATTTGATAAAATATAAATTAATTTGACAAAAATAAATGTCAAAAAATTATTTTTGAATTTTTAAAAATTATTTCTAGCTATTAAAGATAAAATTATATAAAATTGATAAATCTTTTAGACATTTATTTTTTTTAACCAAATTATTTTTTATTAGGTATTTGGATGATGATCATGTAAAATTAATTTTTAAAAGTTAATCATGTAATTTTTATTAATTTTGATCAATTTTACATAATTTTATTTTTGGTGGGTAGAAATAATTTTTAAAATATTTTAAAATATTTTTTTTGTCAAATTAGTTTATATTTTATCAAATTGACGAGTTTGTCCTTGAAATTAAGCAATAGTATGTTCAATTGTCCTTATTTGGAACAAGATTTAAAATTAAGGGTCAAATGTGTCACAATTGAAAATGCAGGAACTAAAATGATACAAGCCCCAAACTATAAGAACTATTAGTGTAATTTACCCAATAAAAATCAAATTTATTAATTTTATTTATTTGTATACCTGATCTTTAGTTTTTTTTTTTTTATTATGTTAAATATAATATATAAAATATAGATAGATATCCACATCTTCATGAAAAATATTATCTGATTTTTTTGGAAAGAGACAAGAACGGCAAGTTTTAATATATTTTTTTTTTGGAAATCAGTGGAGAGATTAGGATGGTGAGATTATGAAACATTTTTGTTATCTTCTCATTTGAAGTCCATAAATTAATAGATAATTATTATTTCTACAATAATTAAATAAATAAATTAGCCAATGGGTTTTTTTAATCTATTTTATAAATTGAAAAATTAAGTTTAGAATGAGAGTTTGGAACTCTTAAGAGGTTTCTCATTTGAAATCTCATTTTTCTTATATAATATATAGATATAGTTATTTATATTTATTTTAGATATTTTTTTAATATACAAATTATTATTTTTTAATATACAAATTATTTTAATTTTTTTTTTATAAAAATAATTTAACAATCCCATCACTAATCATAATGTATGGGAGAAGTTGAAAACGGCGCTACAATAACTATGGAAGAAGTCAAAAAGGCTTGTGGATTGGGAAAAATCAATAAATACTAAGGTTTTTTTTTTTTTTTTTTTTTAACTCAAAGAATTAGAAAATTAAGATTGGGATATTGGAGCTCTCACAAGACTTGCGGGTTAGAAATCCCATTTTCCTTATATAATAGATAGATAGATAGATAAATATATATATATATATATATATATATATATTTATTTTAGATATTTTTTTAATATACAATTATTTTTTTAAAAAATAATTTAATAATCTTATCAATAACCATAATGTATGGGAAAAGTTAAAAAGAGTGCTGCAATAACTATGAGAGAAGTCAAAAAGGCTTGTGGGTTAGGAGAAGTCAATAAATGCTGAGGTTTTTTTAAAAAAAAAATTCAAAAAATTAGAAAATTAAGATTGAGATATTGGAGTTCTCACAAGGCTTGTGGGTTAGAAATCTCATTTTCCTTATATAATAGATAGATAGATAGATAGATAGATAGATAGATTTGAGGTAAGAAGATCAAAATACCTTTAATCTCTCTTGCCCCCCTATTAATGTTTGTAACGCCCTCAAAATAATACATAATTAATCATTCACAAGATCCATAATTAATAAGAGAAACCTTTTAATTACATTTATCAGAGTGTTCCTTACAAAGATGTTATATGTTAACAACAAAAGTAGATGCCCTACGGGCTTACAATTTTTCAAGTTAACACTTGGTCACAACAAAGGAGGGTCAAAAGCCCTTTGCAATTTAAGCCCTCAGCTTGGAAATAAAAACATATAGACATGAAAGTAGATCAACAAAACAAAGACTTCAGCCCCTAAACCTCCCAAGCTATGACCTTGGAGGCGGCGTGTCACCTGTACCTGAAAATGGTGTCCCAAATAGGGTGAGCCAAAGCCCAGTAGAGATATACTAAACCAAATATGAGAAATAACTAAAACATTAGTATCTGATAAATGTTCAACACATGTACATCGATTAACATCATTTCTATAACCCATCATCATTGATATTCATTATTCAATCCCGTTTCATCTCTAATCCCAATTCACTTTATTAACATGGCTTATTTAACCGAGTAATTCAAATGAGACTACAACTCATAGAGACAACACTTCAATTCATCGACTATCCAAAATGAGACTACAACTCATGTTATTAACACTTCAATAATCAATGTTATTCAAACGTATATAAGATTTTAGGGCTTTTACCATGGACATTCCGACCAACTTAATTATCAATGGAGTTCATCCTATATCTTCTCCCAAACAGTGGAGTACATCCCCTATCGCCTCTCACACAATGGAGTACGTCCCATTTCTCCTCCCAAACAATATACATATACAATGTATTTAAACACTCCATCATATACAATGATCAATTAATGCACATATTCAATGTGTTATTCCAACTGTCATATTCAATGACATATCTCAATTGATTAGTTTCAGTTTACCTAATCATCATGCAGTTCTACAACAATCATGACTATCCTCCATCGATAGTTGTAGACACCCCATTTTTGACCGTCCTCAAGACTTGGACGTCATCGTTTGAACACTCGATGATCATCCATGTTTGTGTTCGTCCTGAGTTCTCGGAGGTCTCGGCCACGCGCCTTGCCTCAAGACCTCTCGACTTGCCTATTTTGTGTTTGGTTTTGCCCCAAACACTTGTGTTTTTGCTTCTGAGGGTAGGAAATAACTTGTTTGCCATCCCCATACCTCACTAGCCATGGCTCGAGGCCACCGGCCCTGTTTTGTTGCTACCGACCATTGGCTATGGCCGATCGGCACTCTGTCTGGTCGGCCGACCATTGTTTTGGTCAATTTGTCATTTTTGGCTGGTCGATCACTGTTCATCTGCTTTTGGCAGATATTTTATGCCAGCTGTGATAGCTGGCATCCATTTTGCACCCCCTTCATACACGTGTATGGAGGGATTTCCCTCTTACTTAGCTTGTTTTGTAAGCTTTGCAAGAGTGAATCTCTATAAAGGGAGGGCTTCTCCTCCCTCCTAAAGGTTCCAAAAAGTTCCAGAGAGGATCTGAGATTAGGGTTTAGGATTTGTATCTCTCTATCTCTATATCTCCCTTTATTTCACTCTTGTGTGTGTATAAGGTGTATTTGTTCTTAGTTTTGCACTAGGACACCTAGTATCACACCTTACCTTGGTTGCTAAGGTGCCAAAAGGTTGTTCTTGAAGTTTTTGAGTGGATTTAAGCTTGGAAGGGCTGCTGGAGTCTTGTTCTTGAAGGTGGTCTACAAGAGTGAGATTCTTGCTCTTTATTCCCCATTTTTGCATAAGCCTTTTGCCTATCTTGCATCTATTTTTGAGCTTAGTCTATAACTGATAAAAGCTCTGATTTTACTTTCTTAAAATAGTTGTTTAGGGTTGCTTTGGTGTTTGGGGTTGTTCGACCTCTCCTAGGCCTTGTTTGGCCTCATTTTTGTGCACTTTTGGTGAGCTCCGGGACCACCTTGTGTTGGCCTCCTCACCACTGAAATCCAGAGGGATTTCAGTGGTGGGGATGGTGTTTTGAGGTCCTAACAAGGAGAGGGCCATCCCCTCTCCTTGTTATCTTCAATACTTGCCATTTTAGCCTCATGTGTGAGCACCTTTCTTGAGTTCATGTTGGCCATGTCTTAAGTAGTATTTGTGCTTATTTTGCCATGATATAGCACTCTTTTTAGTTGGTTTAGACAAACCATGTATGCTTTGCATACTTGTCGTGTAATGCTATGAAATTGCCTTAACATGCTTTGTGTTTTGAGCCTTGTTTTTAGCATGATTTTGGCTTAGCTTTGTGAAGATTTTATGCATGTTTTGATGTGCTTGAGGTCTGATTTTGGTCACTTGGGTCATCCATGACTTGCTTTGTATAGCTACAATGCAATCCCCCTTTGTAGGCTTTGAGTATTGGATCCTCTTGCTTTACTTGCACCATTTCAGTGGTTTGGAACCACTTATCATGTCATTTCAGTCCATATAGCATGCTTGTATACTTGCATTTATGGCTCCTTTGATGCTTCAAAATGTTTATGTTTTATGCTCCGTGTTTGGACCATTATGTATGCTTCCATGTGTAGGCCATTTAGATGCCATCTAAGTGTGTTTTGGGCTTTGTCTTGACCTACATTGGGACTATTTTGAGTCCCCTCGACCCTTTGGGACTTGTCTTGCATAGCCATGGTCTGATCCCTTAGGATAGTTTTGAGCTTTGGACCTTGGTTGCATGCTTTGATTGCTTTGTTTAGTTGGTTTGGCACCATCCTTAACATGATTTTTAGAGTTTTCCATGCTTGTCATTGGTCCATGATCATCTCCTGTTAAGTGTGCTTAAAAGTCCCCTCTTTGTGCTTAAGTGTTGGACCATGTTCGCATGCATGTTTGTATGTAAATTTGCCTTCATTTCCATAGCATTTTGGCTACTTATTTAGACATGGCTGAGGCTTGTCCATATTAGTTTAAGTCCACCATTTGCATGTTGTTCAAATGTTGTTACATTGCTTCATGCTTGTATTGTTTTGGTTGCTTAGTGTTTTGCATGCTCATTGCTTGCATTATTGATACATGCTTAGCTATATTGCATTTTGTTGCATCGCTTAAGCTATATGGCATGTTGTTGCATGCTTAGGTTGTAATGCATTTGGCATGCATTCTCTCTTTTAGTTGTCTAACATGTTGTTGCATGTTTTGCCATCGATATGTTGTTACATGCTTGCATGTGTGCATGTTTGCCCTCATGTTCATATTGCATGCTTAGCTTGCATGCTTAGGTTGCATTTGGCATGCATGCCTTGCCTCTTGAATCCCCATGATAGAGGTTGGGCCCCTTAGGTGTTTGTGTGCATTTCATTTGACATCAAAACGCATAGCTTGACACCTCGGACTATCATGCATTGAAATACTTGATTGGTGGCCCGAGGGTCGAGGGTCATCCTCCTTTGAGTCATGAATATGATAAGGAGTGTGGTGGTGCAAACATTGGCTTTAAAATGCATTGCCATGCCTAGTTTGCCCTCTGTTGCTGTCAAAACAGGATTCTACCAGAAGATATGGTCGACCGACCATTCTCAGTGCCGGCCGACTAAATATCTTTGGCCGAGAGCCATACCAATGGTCGATGACTACTTTCCCATGGCCGGTGACCATTCCTCATGGCTGGTGGCATCCTACGATGTTCATAGAGTGTTCCTTGGGATTTGTGCAAATTTCAGAGGGCTTTGTTTCATGCTAGGCCTTTGTTTCATGCTTTGTTTGGCCTTCTAGCCATTGAAATCTAGTGGATTTTCAGTGGCTAGCACACTGTTTTGAGAGCCAAAATTAGAGGGGGGTGACCCCCTCTCTCTTTGTCTTATTTGTTGGCCCTTTTGGCCTTCCAAAGGGGCTCCTACTTGCATGTTGTGAAGTCACATTTTAGGCCCTATTTGGTGAGTTTGAAGGTCTGCCTTGGCTCTGTCCGGAGCCCATTTTGCCATATGAAGTGTCTATTTTGCATGTGTAGAGCAATCCCATCCAAGGCCTTTCAAAGGGGCTTTCATTTGCATGCTTCCTAGACTAATTTCAGGGTCTTTCTGGTGGGTTTTAGGACCCTCATAACCTCTGTCCAGAGGCCATTTTGCCATTTTGTGTGTCCATCATACATGTGTTGAACAAACCTCTTATTGGCCTCTCAAAGGAGCACCTCATTCTAACATGCATTGACTGAGTTTCAGTGGTTATTTGAGCATATTTTGGCATGGCATACTTCTGTTTTTGGCTGGTTTGGTGAGCCCTCGTGCTTCATATAGCTATAGTGTAAATCATGGTTCACTAGCTTTCTTTGCATGCTTTGTTGATCCTTGATTCTAGCACATTCTGGCCATGCCTTAAACTGATTTTGTGTATATTTTGGACTTCCCTAGCTCTATTTTTGGGTCTCATGGTCGAATGGTGTTTGTTTTGCATGCTTGTGGTTCAATACACTTGCTTAGCTTTGAGTTTCAGGGTCCATTACATGCATATACTGAGGTGTGTTAATGTTTTGGACCCATTATACATCATATTTCAGAGCTTGTTTGAATGCCATATTGTCATGTTTTATACTCTTTAAATGCATTTGAGAGTCGGGCTTGTATGCCTCATTTACCGACCATTGAATGAGCTCCATTTCGCTGCATTCCGAGCCATCATTTTAGGCCATTTCCCCACTGTTTCAGACCTGTCTAGGGTCTGTTTGGGGTTGATTTTGCCGTTAGTGCATTGTTTTGGGTACCTCTAGAGTAATGCACTTCACTAGTTTCGGTACCCGGGCCTTCTAGCATGCATTGGGTGACATGTTTGCATATTTCGGGACCATCTTTTGTGTCATTTCAGAGCTGTATCATGTGCCATTCTATGCCATATTTCATCATCTGCCATGCTTAGTTAGAGTGGCATTTGATGCCTTAGGATCGATCCCTTGCATCGTGCATGTTTGCATGTGTTTTGGTTGTCTCATTTCCATCATATGGCCACTGACGTGAGTGTGGCTGAGGTCCACTCATATTGGTTTAAGTCCACCTTGCATTGTGTATGCCATTTTGTTCATGTTGTTGCATGTTTGACCATCGCATTGTGTATGCTTTGATTATGCCTTTGTGTATATCCATCTTTGTATGTGTGCATTGTGTATGCCATATAGCTCATGTGCATTGTGTATGCCATTTTAGTCCATAGCATTGTGTATGCTAGGTTGCATGTGTGCATATCATCCCTCGCATGCCAGCATGATTAGGTTGCATTGCATTTAGGGTTGCATGTTAGTTGCATTGTGTATGTCATCTCATTGCATTGTGTTTAGAGTAGGGTTAGTCCAAACACGGAAAATGAGGGACGTTTCGTACTCAAAGTGACGAAACGTGTCTCAATTTCCGGTCGCCGACACTCCGGATTACCCATGATAGAGTTTAGGCCTAGTTGTTTATATGTGCATTCATGTCCTATTGAGTCGTGCAATTCGACTTCTCGGCCATCATGCATCGAGATACGTAATTGGTGGCACGAGGATCGAGGACTACACCCCCTAGAGCTCATGCAATGACAGGGAGAGTGGTCGTGCACACATTTGTTGAAAATACATTGCCTTCTCTCTCTCTTGCCTTTGTTGCAGAAAAACCAGAATCCAGGGGCAGAAAGTGGTCGGCCAACCAGGTTTTCTGGCAGGCCGACCACCTTTTTTGGTTCCCACCACAAAGGGTGGTCGGCAGGTGTCTCCCAAGCCAATACCTGGTCGGCAGCCTTCCCTGGGTGGAGCTTCAGCCTCTTGAAGCCTTGTGCAAATTTCTAAAATCAGTTGCAAACAAAGGCGAGACGAGGTATCGCAATGGAATTTCCCGACGATGGCGACTCAAGCATGCATGCATCCATCGTCACCCAAAACAGAGCCGAGGCAGTCACATTCATGTAGTTTACATGCTTACTTAGCTAGTTTGTTAATTAGTTAATGTTGTGTAATAATTAGCTGTAGCTGTTATTTATTCGGCCTGTATTATTTATTTGGACCCCTCGAGGGGGGGGCAATGCTGTAATAAGTGTGCGTGTGTGTGATGTATGTCTTCCAACCCCACGTCTTTCTCCCTTTTATTTTCCAGCTTATGATGGTTAGATTAGGGCATGTTTCGATTAGCATACTTATGATAGCATGTTTGCATTCATTCATCTGTTTTGCATGCACCGGGCTTGGCACATCATACTAACTACATCGTATTTTAATTCCAAGTTGAATATGTGTATCAATTGTTGCATTTCATATGCCACCTTAGAATAGCCGAGCCTATCTTAATTGCATTTTTGCATGTGTTGCATTAGGCATTTCAGCATATTAGGATTCATGCATGATTTCTAATTAGCTTCTTTCTTTGGCTCGGAGTACTCGGTAAGTGTTTATGCTTCAGCATCCTTGCATGTGTGTGAGTGACTACCATGATAGTATGCTTACTATGAGGCTAATTGCTTATGTGATATATCTGCCTGAGTGCCTGTGGGTGAAGGTTGGATTATCTGAATCGGAATAATGCATTGACTGTGAGTTTTAAGCCCACTAGATAGTGGCAAAACCATGTTTTCTAAGCCCACCCGAGGATGGCAAAACCTGCATTTTAGCCTACTTGCGAGTAGCAAACCGCTTTCAAAAACAAACATGAAATGTTTTGTTTCAATTCAGGCGATCCGGTCTATACTTATATGCTGTGCGCATCACGTAGTAAATCTAAGCTAACAACCGGAATAAGAACGCATAATGTTTTCAAAACCCGATATCATGGTTAGTAGAGGCCGATCTTTGATCGGGCGAGCGGGGGTGCTCACGAAGTGACCTTCCCCAATCGTACCTAAGTTCCCGAGCCGAGGCAACTTTGGTGATGACAGACACGTGGCCTTAGGCAAACGAGTCAGGGTTTCCTAAATTCCCCAAAATAAAATATTTAGGTGGCGACTCTGTATCTGGCAAAGCAGTCCATGTTTGACACTTCTTTCAAAAAAATCTGTTTTCAAAAACGATTTGTCAGATTTGGACTCTTTGATGATTCATCGGTCTTGCATTGCACTCTGCGAGATTAGATATAGGACTATGACATTTGAGTCCTGAACTGCAGTGAGCCCATAATGAACAAAACGGGATTCCCTCCCGGGGTGTTCGGGGACGTCTACAACAGTGTGTGAGTACATAGTATGAATACTGTGAGCAGTATATCAGTACAGAATGCAGTGTGTGAGTATAGTGTATGAATACTATGAGCAGTGTATCAATACAGAATGTAGTGTGTGAGTACAGTGTATGAGTGTATGAATACTGTGAGCAGTGTATAAATACAGAATACAGTGTGTGAGTACAGAGTATAAATACTGTGAGCAGTGTATCAGTATAGAATGCAGTGTGTGAGTACAGTGTATGAATACTGTGAGCAGTGTATCAGTACAGCGTATGAATACTGTGAGTAGTGTATCAGTACAGAATGCAGTGTGTGAGTACAGTGTATGAATACTATGAGCAGTGTATCAGTACAGAATGCAGTGTGTGAGTACAGTGTATGAGTGTATGAATACTGTGAGCAGTGTATGAATACAGAATGCAGTGACTGAGTGCAGTGTATGAATGCTGTGAGTAACGCTGTGAATAGTATATGGGTTACAGTGTATCAAATGCTGTGAGGGCCGTATATCAAGTGCCATGTTGGTAGTACGATGCATCAAATTATGCGTGAAACAGATTATGCACAGTTTGAGATTGTGG
Organism: Camellia sinensis; assembly: GCF_055761805.1. NCBI lineage: Eukaryota > Viridiplantae > Streptophyta > Magnoliopsida > Ericales > Theaceae > Camellia > Camellia sinensis. The sequence goes on along the minus strand of NC_138961.1, from coordinate 36,821,404 downwards.
TTGAAAGAGAGCTTATCGGGATACCGTAGATAGCCAGCAGGTCGAGGCTCCGCTGTAGCATCCCAATCACGGAAGCAGTCAACTCCAAGGACTGGCGTGTATACTCGGCAGAAGTCTGCAAGAGTGGTAGATATCAGTATTCTGCGGAATATCAAGAGAAATGAAATGAAATGACTGTACAAAATGCAGTAGTACATATCGGGGGCAAGTCGTAGAACCCGACTAACTCGTGATCAGCCGGAGGGAGAGCGATGGGGATCTGATAAGTCTCTCCACCCTGCCCTCTGCATGTCATCATCGTGGGCAACGCTGGCCACCCAGCTCTCTGCCCTCTCCGGGGCGCACTCCTACCACGGGCCCGAGCCATCCTCGGTGCTCCTACTCCTGCTCCTGCTCCAGTCGCTGGCGCCGCAGGCCTTTCCCTCTCAGCACGACGAGCACTATCCAGAGGCCGCATGATATTGGTCTGGACGTACTTTGCATAGTCGCCCTCGCCTCTAAAGCTTGCCGAGTCCCAACCGATCGTATAAGTCGCCATCTCCCGTGGAGTGTATCCCTCTGTCTGCCTTAGGGTCGTAAGAGGCAGCTCTGGAACTGTTTGCTCTGGCACGCCTAAGGTCTGCCGCAAGAAGTGCTCGCCCAGGTACCAGGCTCGACAGACCGGGCCCTCTAGCAAAATCCTGAACCAGGAGGTCTCTTGAGCGCCCTCATACCGCTCCTGTACTGCAATGGACAATAAGGCCCATGGCTGCCAGGTGATCTGCAAACAAAATACAGTTTGTTATCTATTGCTATTGAAAATATAATGCAAAGCGAAGCTTAAATGAATTGTAATGTTTGACATACCTCTGCCGCGGTGATGGTATCGAAATAGCAGCGGAAGAATATGAAAGACTCCCGTGGTCTCCGCTCGCACCTCACGTCGAAGCGGTGGGAGAATGGGATCATGGGAGGCATCTCCTCCTCTGGTACTGGGGCAAGCCTCGGGAAGTAGGCGTATACCCACAATTATAGTGTGACAGAACAGATATCAGTATGCTTATCAGATAAAGCAGATGCAGAATAAAGTAGAAGATGTAGAACCATGCATTGAGCAGTGCATTGTGCAGAGTGTACAGTCCATGCAGTATACAGTCAGTGTAAAGCAGATTGCATGTTTGCAGTATGTGCAGTCTGCAGTCAGTTGACAGCAGATTGTGCAATATATGAGGTGTATTGTGCAAAGTGTGTAGTGTAAAGCAGGTCGCAATGTGTACAGTGTACAGAGTATAGAGAATATAAAGCAGAAATGTAAAACAGAAAAAGAAGATGTACCTCCCAAGCTCGCCAGTAGCCTCCGAGCAACTATTCGCTGCAACGGGAGGATGAGCTCATGTATCCATACAGCGTGGCCAAGCCCACACCACCCCAGTCGTACAGGCGGATCCTGGTCATGTCAACCAGTGCACTCAGTAGACAAAGGGGCACAGTGTTCGCTCGGTCAACGAAGAGAGTAGTCCCCAGCACGAACATGAGGAAGCCGCGTGCATACTGCTCCACCTCCTCCTGAGCCATCGGTGCCTCCAGAGCCAAAGAAGGCTGAATCCTGAAGTGGTCCTCGAACCACGAGTATCGTACAAATCCTGGACGAGCAAGAGGTAGCTGAACGCCAAGCAGGTACATTTGAGTAGCCTCCCACTCATCCATATCTATATCAAAGGGGATCGGATCACCCCCTACCCCGATGTCGGTAAGCATCGAGAAGTTGAAGGGAGTCATCGTCATGTCTCCCGTCGCCGAAAAGTGAAAGGAGTTAGTGGTGTCCCACCACCTCTCCACCAAGGCAGCAAGAAGAGGCCTGCTCGCAGTAAGGCGCGAGAGTCCCCTGCAAAAAGTGCCGAAGCCGACTTGGTCGACGATGTAGTGAACCGCATCGGGCAGCTCCATGTACTAAGCCCTGGCAGCAACATTCCCATACCCCCGGAAGGCATGGGAATCCCCCTGTGGACAAAACGAACATTTGCGAAGCAGTGTTACAATTACAACGCTGAAAGCACTCAGAATTGATGAAAATACGGCGTGCGTGCACGTGTTTAGATTCAAATAGGTATCGGGTGCAGGTGTGCTCGCAGTGAACTACAGCATGTGATGTATCAGTGTGTTTGAGTGGTTTAGTGAAATACAGCGTGTGTGCGCATGTTCAGATTCAAACAGATATCAAGTGCGGGTGTGCTCGCACTAAACTACAGCACGCGATGTATCGGTGTATCCAGGCCAAACATTTAAAGAACAGAATCAACTATTGTAGTTATGTATTCTACTTTACAGAAAATGAAACAGGGAAGAGTGTACCTCAGAAGCGCCATAGGACAGACGTGACTCTGGCTCGCGCAGCAGAAGCTCCGGTGGCGCGCCTCATGCATGGCTCCGGAAGGGGCGAAGGCTGTCAGGAGAAAGCACGTGTATCGCCGGCCTGTAGGTCGCCAGGTCAAATGGTCGAACGCTCAAAGGCAAGAGCTCGGCCTCGGGGTCCATATCCTGCTCCGGAGGAGTACCGCCTCGTGGAATATCGTCTGCCATCTCGAAGAGAGTGCAAAAATGGCCGAAAGTGTGAAAACCGGGTGAGAATGTGAAAAGTCAACTGAAAAGTCAACCTCGAGAGGGTGAAAAATGGCCGGAAAGGTTGGAGTGCGAAAAAGGCACAAGAAGCAAGGTGAACTTGAGGGAAACAAACCCCGAGTGGTTGAAATCGAGAAAGAGACACTGAAAACAAGTTTTGTTCGGTTCAAAATGTGCAAAATGAGAAGGTGTTCGCGAATCGAACGACGAAACGGGCTCAAAAACTGAGGAAAAGCGAGGATCGAATGAAGGACAATGACCTAGAGAGATGGGGGAAGGTTTTTCGAGCAAGAGGCAAGTGAGGAAATAGGGCTAGAAGCCCTATATTTAAAGACCCGTGCCGAATTGATAAAATTGCCCCGATACAGGCATTTTTGGCCGGTCGGCCACATTGTTAGCCGATCGGCCAAAAAGTTGGCCGATGGCCTTATTTTGTGGCCGGTGGATGGCCGGTGGACTCTCCTGACGGCCGGTGAGCCTCCTACTCCCTTGTTTGGGTTGTTGATGTGATTTGGGACATTCATTGCTCAAGACAGTGCAAGGAACTGCATTTTGAAGCTTAACCGGCCTCCGTGCCATGTCTTCTGTGCGTAGCACTCGAATACGTGCAAGGTGTATCCTTTTCGTATCCTTTTTGTATCTTGAAAAGGTTCAAAAACTACTTCAAAGACGTTACATTATTATGCATGTCTGCAAGCGTTGTAGCGCACACCACCTCTTGCATTGTTATGCATGTTTGCATACGTTATAGCACACATCATCCCTTGCGTTGTTATGCATGTCTACACGCGTTGTAACGCACATAACTTGCATTGATATGCGTTCCTCATTTGCATTGTCATGCATTTCAAAAGACCCGCATTGTCGCGCATTCAAGTTCATTTGCATTGTCATGCATCTTTCATCTACATTTCAGTACATGCATTGTCATGCATTTCAATCCATGTATTGTCATGCGTGTCTCATTTCGCATTGTTATGTATTTCAATTACACACATTGTCATGCATATTTCCTACCATGCACTGTCATGTGCACCTCATTTGCATTGTCGTGCATCCCAATAGTATGCATTGTCATGCATTTCAATTACATGCATTGTCATGCGTGTCTCATTTCGCATTGTCATGCATCTCTATATTGCGCATTGTCATGCATTTCAGTACATGCATTATCATGCATTTCTCTCATCATGCATTGTTATGTACACCGCATTTGCATTGTCATGCATTTCCTTATTATGCATTGTCATGCATCTCCTTACTTTGCATTGTTATGCATTTCAGTACATGCATTGTCATGCATTCCTTTATCATGCCTTGTCATGCATTTCCTTATCATGCGTTGTCATGCATCTCCTTACTTTGCATTGTTATGCATTTCAATTACATGCATTGTCATGCATTTCAGTATATGCATTGTCATGCATTTTCCTACCTCGCATTGTCATACACGTTTCATTTGCATTGTTCCTGCTATACACATTGCATGCGTTTCCGCTCGTGCTTTACTTACATGTGTATACTTAGCTTGCTTTACACATTGCATACGTTTCCGCGTGTGCTTTACTTATATGTGTTTATGCATCCCCCCAGGTGGTTACACATTGTACGCGTTTTTGCGTGTACTTTACTTACATGTGTTTATACCTTGCTTGCTTTACACATTGCTTGCTTTACACATTGTACACGTTTCTGCGTGTGCTTTACTTACATGTGTTCATGCATATTTTCAGGAGGTTACGCATTGCTTGCGTTAGCGCGCATGCTTTACTTACATGTGTACATTTCATTCCTGCTATACACATTGTATGCGTTGTCACGTGTACTTTACTTATATGTGTTCAAGTTTCTCTCATCACACACATTGTATGCGTTGTCACGTGTACTTTACTTATATGTGTTCAAGTTTCTCTCATCACACACATTGCATGCATTGTCACGTTATGCTTTACTTATATGTGTTCAAGTTTCTATACACATTGCATGAGTTGTCGCGTTATGCTTTACTTATATGTGTTCAAGTTCCTACACACATTGCATGCGTTGTCGCATTATGCTTTACTTATATGTGTTCAAGTTCCTTTATTTTTACACATTGTGCATGTTGTCGCATGTGCTTTACTTACATGTATACATTTCAAGTTCCTGTACACATTGCATGCGTTGTCGCGTTATGTTTTACTTATATGTGTTCAAGTTCCTTTATTTTTACACATTGTGCATGTTGTCGCATGTGCTTTACTTACATGTGTACATTTCATTCCTGCTATACACATTGCATGCGTTGTCGCGTCATGCTTTACTTATATGTGTTCAAGTTCCTTTATTTTTACACATTGTGCATGTTATCGCATGTGCTTTACTTACATGTGTACATTTCATTCCTGCTATACACATTGTATGCGTTTTCGCGTATGTTTTACTTACATGTGTACATTTTATTCCTTACTCTACACATTGCATGCGTTGTCGCGCATGCTTTACTTACATATGTATACTTATCAATTGCCATACACATTGTGCATGTTGTCGCATGTGCTTTACTTACATGTGTATACTCTTCCTCACCTCCACACATTCTACACGTTGTCACGTGTACTTTACTTATATGTGTTTGTGCCTTCATAGCATTGTTATGCTTGTTTCAAATCGCATTGTTATGCACACACCCGGGTTGTGTTGTTATGCACCCCTTCCACCTGCATTGTCATGTCCCTCATACACTTGCATTGTTACGTAGCTTCAGATTGCATTGTTATGCATGTTGCTAACGATATTGTACCTGTTAAGTTCTCTTTCTTTTTCTGGCACGATATTGTATGTACGGTTCATTTGTGGCTGGCATGACCAGACGAACCGCATAGGTATTGTATTCTCCGCGTGAGACGTAACGAGAATTGCATAATTGTCTTACATCCTTTCTGCATTGTAATGTAGTTGGATTTGTGTTTGATTGCTTAAACTGTTGCATTTATTATATGTATATGCTTCGTTACAGCTCTCTTTGCATGATCATAAGTTATGCTCGGCTTTGTGCATTGTCTTGCATTTTGCCCCTGCCCTCGGGCGTATTTCTTTGTCTGTAGCTCGTATGCTTTGTCTAAGTCTTCGGCCTTGTCAAAAATGAGTCGTCTCTGGGCTTTGACACTCACTCCCGTCATTGTTATAACTTTCGAGTTCTGTCAAAGAGGGGCAACTGTAGACACCCCATTTTTGACCGTCCTCAAGACTTGGACGTCATCGTTTGAACACTCGATGATCATCCATGTTTGTGTTCGTCCTGAGTTCTCGAAGGTCTCAGCCACGCGCCTTGCCTCAAGACCTCTCAACTTGCCTGTTTTGTGTTTGGTTTTGCCCCAAACACTTGTGTTTTTGCTTCTGAGGGTGGGAAATAACTTGTTTGCCATCCCCATACCTCACCGGCTATGGCTCGAGGCCACCAGCCCTGTTTTGTTGCTACTGGCCATTGGCTATGGCCGGTCGGCACTCTGTCTGGTCGGCCGACCATTGTTTTGGTCAATTTGTCATTTTTGGCTGGCCGATCACTGTTCATCTGCTTTTGGCAGATATTTTATGCCAGCTGTGATAGCTGGCATCTATTTTGCATCCCCTTCATACACGTGTATGGAGGGATTTCCCTCTTGCTTAGCTTGTTTTGTAAGCTTTGCAAGAGTGAATCTCTATAAAGTGAGGGCTTCTCCTCCCTCCTAAAGGTTCCAAAAAGTTCCAGAGAGGATCTGAGATTAGGGTTTAGGATTTGTATCTCTCTATCTCTATATCTCCCTTTATTTCACTCTTGTGTGTGTATAAGGTGTGTTTGTTCTTAGTTTTGCACTAGGACACCTAGTATCACACCTTCCTTGGTTGTTGAGGTGGCAAAGGGTTGTTCTTGCAGTTTTTGAGTGGATTTAAGCTTGGAAAGGCTATTAGAGCCTTGTTCTTGAAGGTGGTCTACAAGGGTGAGATTCTTGCTCTTTATTCCCCATTTTTTCATAAGCCTTTTGCCTATCTTGCATCTGTTTTTGAGCTTAGTCTATAACTAATAAAAGTTCTGATTTTACTTTCTTAAAATAGTTGTTTAAGGTTGCTTTGGTGTTTGGGGTTGTTCGACCCCTCCTAGGCCTTGTTTGGCCTCATTTTTGTGCACTTTTGGTGAGCTCCGGGACCACCTTGTGTTGGCCTCCTCACCACTAAAATCTAGAGGGATTTCAGTGGTGGGGATGGTGTTTTGAGGTCCTAACAAGGAGAGGGCCCCTCTCCTTGTTGTCTTCAATACTTGCCATTTTAGCCTCATGTGTGAGCACCTTTCTTGGTTTCATGTTGGCAATGTCTTAAGTAGTATTTGTGCTGATTTTTCCATGATATAGCACTATTTTTAGTTGGTTTAGACACACCATGCATGCTTTGCATACTTGTCTTGTAATGCCATGAAATTGCCTTAACATGCTTTGTGTTTTGAGCCTTGTTTTTAGCATGATTTTGGCTTAGCTTTGTGAAGCTTTTATGCATGTTTTGATGTGCTTAAGGTCTGATTTTGGTCACTTGGGTCATCCATGACTTGCTTTGTATAGCTACTATGTAATCCCCCTTTGTAGGCTTTGAGTATTGGATCCTCTTGCTTTACTTGCACCATTTCAGTGGTTTGGAACTACTTATCATGTCATTTCAGTCCATATAGCATGCTTGTATACTTGCATTTATGGCTCCTTTGATGCTTCAAAAGGTTTATGTTTTATGCTCCGTGTTTGGACCATTATGTATGTTTCCATGTGTAGGCCATTTAGATGCCATCTAAGTGTGTTTTGGGCTTTGTCTCGACCTACATTGGGACTGTTTTGAGTCCCCTCGACCCTTTGGGACTCGCCTTGCATAGCCATGGTCTGATCCCTTAGGATAGTTTTGAGCTTTGGACCTTGGTTGCATGCTTTGATTGCTTTGTTTAGTTGGTTTGGCACCATCCTTAACATGATTTTCAGAGTTTTCCATGCTTGTCATTGGTCCATGATCATCTCCTTTTAAGTGTGCTTAAAATTTCCCTCTTTGTGCTTAAGTGTTGGACCATGTTCGCATGCATGTTTGTATGTAAATTTGCCTTCATTTCCATAGCATTTTGGCTACTTGTTTAGACATGGCTGAGGCTTGTCCATATTAGTTTAAGTCCACCGTTTGCATGTTGTTCAAATGTTGTTACATTGCTTCATGCTTGTATTGTTTTGGTTGCATAGTGTTTTGCATGCTTATTGCTTGCATTATTGATACATGCTTAGCTATATTGCATTTTGTTGCATTGCTTGAGCTATATGGCATGTTGTTGCATGCTTAGGTTGTAATGCATTTGGCATGCATTCTCTCTTTTAGTTGTCTAACATGTTGTTGCATGTTTTGCTATCGATATGTTGTTACATGCTTGCATGTGTGCATGTTTGCCCTCATGTTCATATTGCATGCTTAGCTTGCATGCTTAGGTTGCATTTGGCATGCATGCCTTGCCTCTTGAATCCCCATGACAGAGGTTGGGCCCCTTAGGTGTTTGTGTGCATTTCATTTGACATCAAAATACATAACTTGACACCTCGGACCATCATGCATTGAAATGTGCGATTGGTGGCCCGAGGGTCGAGGACCATCCTCCTTTGAGTCATGAATATGATAAGAAGTGTGGTGGTGCAAACATTGGCTTTAAAATGCATTGCCATGCCTAGTTTGCCCTCTATTGCTGCCAAAACAGGATTCTGCAAGAAGATATGGTCGACCGACCATTCTCAGTGCCGGCCGACTAAATATCTTTGGCCGAGAGCCATACCAATGGTCGATGACCACTTTCCCATGGCCGGTGACCATTCCTCATGGCTGGTGGCATCCCACGATGTTCATAGAGTGTTCATTGGGATTTGTGAAATTTTCAGAGGCACAAAGCCGGGTAAACAGAGGCAGCTTGTGCATGGTGGTGGATTTCCGAGCAAAGCCGAGCATGCATGCATTGGACCCTCTTCCCGAGGCTATTTTACCGCTTTATTAGCTTAGTTAATTTGCTTAACTAGTTAAGTGGTCTGTAACTATTTAATTAGCTTGTTAGTTAGTTAGTTAAATTTGTATTATTCTTTCGGTCCCTCCGAGAGAGGGTGAATTGTGTAATAACCATGCGTGTGTGTGATGCATGTCTTCTAACCCCCACTTCTTTCTCCCTTTTACTTACCTGCTTTGATGGTTAGTATTAGGGCATATTTTAATTAGCATCCTTATGCTCTGTATGTACGCATTCATTCATCAGTATTGCATGCACCGGGCTCGGCGCATCATACTAACTACATAGTATTTAAAATCTAACTTGAATACATATTATCTGTTGCATTTCACATGCCATCCATAGATTAGCCGAGCCTATTCTAGCTGCATTTTTCCTGTGATGCATTAGCCATCTTAACATGGACTTGGATCATACATTTGATTACTAACATGTTCCTTGATTTGGCTTGGAGTACTAGGTGAGTGTTTATGCTTTAGCATCTCGTATGAGTGTGAATGTTAACATGAAAGCCTGCTTGCCATGAGGCTACTTGCTTAGTTGATTTACTGCCTGAATGCCTGTGGGTGAAGGTTGGATTGTTTGAATTGGAATGATTCATTGAAATCCGTACTTTAGCCTACTTGCGAGTAACAAACCTCAAACAATTTCCAAACAACGGATATGCGATGCTTTGTTCCAAATTAGGCGATCTAGTCTATACTTTTGTGTTGTGCGCATCACATAGTAAGATTAGCTAATTAATCGGACTAAGAATGCATAATGTTTTCAAAACTAGATATCATGGTTAGTAGAGGCCGATCTTTGATCGGGCGAGCGGGGGTGCTCATAGCTGACCTTCCCCAATCGTACCCAAGTTCCCGAGCCGAGGCAACTTTGGTGATGACGGATACGTGGCCTTAGGCAACGAGTCAGGGTTTCCTAAATTCCCCCAAAATAAATATTTAGGTGGCGACTCTGTATCTGGCAAAGCAGTCCATGTTTGGCACTTCTTTCTAAAAATCAGTTTTTCAAAATGATTTGCCGGATTTGGATTCTTTGATGATTCATCAGTCTTGCATTGCACTCTGCGAGATTAGATACAGGACCGTGACTATTTGAGTCTGAACTGTAGCATGGGGCCCACAGGGCGTGTCTACAATAGTCCAAAACAGTTATATCTAAACAGATAAATAAATCTATCACACAGATAAACTACCACATTTTCCATAGGTGAGTGATTTACCAATCCAACTACACCGTTTAATCATAATTTCCTTGAATTTCACAATTTCTAAACCAATTTCATATTTCCACAATTTACCTCATTAATTATACAAATGATTTATTCAATACAAATTAGGGTATTAATCTCCTTTTCCCAACTATTGCCCTCAAGGCCAAATTTCATCAATTATACACAAATAATTCTCGTTTCAAGACCTCATATACTCACTGGAACCTAAAATTAGAAAACCCCTCTTTTGTAAATTCAAAATCAAACCCCAACTTTATCCACATTTCCCAAATCTCAACATTTATACAAAATGACCAATATCTAGGTTAAAACTCATAAAAATGAGTAGTTTATCCCTACCTCAAGTGGAGAGACTCAATGAAGAAGAAGAGTGAAACCCAAGATGCTCCAAATCCACAAATTTTTGGATCAAAGGAAAGCCCAAGCCAAGCTCTAACTTTCTTATAAACGGATTAGGGTAGGAAACTCCTAGAACATAGAGTATTTGTAGATAGAGAGAGTGTTTAGAGAGAGAGGCTGCCGGATCTAGGGTTTGAGATGAAAAGAAGATCAAAAAGTGAAATATAAACCCGCTGCTGTGAACTGATATACACAGGGCTCGCTCGAGCGAAGGAGTGGTCGCTCGAGCGACCAGACACAAACGGACCTCGCTCGAGCGAAAAACGAGAAGCTTCAAGTCTGCAACCCAGAAGCACGCTCGAGCGCAAGAGTTCTCGCTCGAGCGAAGAAACACAAAACATAGAGCTCGCTCACTCGAGCGAAGGAAAGCTCGCTCGAGCAAAGATTACCAATCTTCAGGTCCAATCTAGACGCAGATGCACGCTCGAGCGTAAAAGTGCTCGCTTGAGCCAAGAGACACATCAAAGAAAGCTCGCTTGAGCGAAGAAGCAAAAACCCAAGGCTCGCTTGAGCGCAAAAAGCCTCGCTCGAGCGAAGATGCCAAATTCTGGACAGCAACCATTTGTTCCAACACCCAACCAACCTGTTCCAAACTTTCCCAACACATCCCACAACTCAAATACAAAGAATTAAAGGATGGAAACAAGATATAGATAACAACCAACCACTACAGAACCTAAGTCCGGAACACAATATATGACGGGAAAAACCAGGATCGCTATAATGTTGATATTTAGTGTTGATTGTCATTATGTTTTGGTAGTTCCCATGCATCAAGATGTTAACTGTCATTATATTCATATTAATTTGAAATGAATTTTTGTCATTGTGTTGTCAATTACATGATGTGAGTATTCACATCATGTAATTGAAATGAATATTCACATCATTATATTCACGTTAATTTGAAATGAATTTTTGTCATTGTGTTCTCAATTACATGATATGAATATTCATATTAAAACATACAAATGTAAACGTTCACATCACTATATTATATGAAAGAGAATATTCACATGTTGTGAACATTCACATCACGACATATTGTGAATAAGAATGCGTTGTCAATTAAAAATATAATGAACGTTGTTTTTAATGTGTTGTCAATTAATAATAAGAAGGTTCACATGTTGTAAATGTTCACATGAGAGAGAATTTTTCAAAAATGAGTTGTGAACATTCACATCAGATGAGAGAGAGTGTTCATATTATTTTTAATGTGTTGTCAATTAAAAATATATTCACATTATATAATAATATAAAATAATAACATCATTGTTATTTAATTTGTGTATGAAATTTTCTATGCCTTAGTCATTTCCCTTCTCTCTCCTCCCCCAACATTAAATATCAACATTAAATATTAATATTAAATATAAGGGCATAAGAGTTTACGAAAATAGTGTAAATCAAGAAAAATGACTTTATGGAATAAAAGTATAAATACATGGGACTAAGTGAGATAAAAAAATTCCTTCATAGACTTATCGAGTTAGAACACTTCTAAATGAGATTTATCAATAAAAAATTCTATTTCTAAAGATAAATATAATTTGATCATATAATTATAAATATTCGATCAACCTGATTTTTGTATAAATAATTTATTCAATAAATTTACAAGATGAACTTTTTAGATCTTCTAACTGGGACTTAAGGTGGGCCAATGTCAGGGTCTACCAAGCCCAACAGCCTTCTTAAGAGAATATCTTTTTATAGGAGTTTTATTTTGGGTTTTTTACTGGCCAGTCCTACTTTTTATAGTTATTCCTTTCTTAATCCTGATTATTGATGTTGTGCACCAATAGGTCCTAGAGTCTTTTTTTTGTCCCTGTTTTACCCCTATTTTGTTTTCCTCTGTTTTGGCACGTTTCTATTTGATTTTTGCAATCAAAATACTGTAATGTGAGTTTGGGTTTGGGTTTGTGATTTGGATTTCTGTAGAACTTCGCGATTTTTTAATGCATTATTGTGGAGCTTCGTGATTTGTGATTTCGCGCTTGGTGTATATTTGGATTTTGCGATTTGCGATCTCATGGAGGGAGCTCAATTTGTGATTTGTTTTTTATAAATCTGTGAATCTTCGTGTTTTGTGATTTCGCATTTGGTGTATAGTTAGATTTTGTGATTTGCGATTTTGTGGATGGTGCTCAACTGGTATGTTTGATTTTGATTTCAATTTCGATGTTTTGGTGTTTTTTAATTTGAGTTTGTGATTTTGATTTTGTTTATGATATTGTTGTTATTCTGTTGTTTCTGCGATTGAATTTGTATTTTTATCATGATATTGAAAGCTTTGAGATATGTATATGTAATGACTACTAGATTTTTTATTTTTTTGGTTACGAAATTGTTTTGGTTGAACACAGGTGTTCGTTTGTGATTTTCTACAGTGATAATTTTATCACTGAGTTGTTTGGGGATATCGTTGGATTAACTTTTTCAACACTGATAAATTTATCAGTGAGTATAGGAATAGGAGATGAAAAAGTTGCATAATATAATGGTAAGATTCAAATCGAGTTATCATGCCCAATAAGTGTAAGCCTTATTCACTGTTCATGCTCTTGGTCTTAGGTAGTGTTAATTGTTAAATTTATCACTGTTGGTTTTTGGATGTGTTTGAGTTGGTTAATAATTCTATCACTGTATTAGATTTTGCTTTAGGTTATTTGAGTTGTTTGCTAAAATATAATTGTTGTTTGTTGCAAGATTTATAGTGATGAAAAATTCTTTGTTTCTTATGTGCAAATTTAGAGGTGTGACATTGGTTATCAAGTATAATGATGAATTTAGTTTCAAGAATTTAGTATATAAATTGTGTGCAAAGTGGAGTTGTTAGTTGGTAGTTCTTTGAATATATCGTATTCAATGCCCGTACATTCTTATTATGGTCTACAAAGTGGAGAGGATTTGGAGGTTATGGTTGGACTCGCACTTTCTTGTAATATTCATCGTATTGATGTTTTTGTTAAGTGTTGTTCTTTGGGTGAAGGTTATATGATTTGTGATGGTGAAGCTGTAGTAGTAGTAGTGTTGTTTGTGAAACTGATTTTTTGCCTTCATTTTATTTAAATCAACGGAAACCTTTGCTCTCCAATAGATGGGTTAATTGTATAAAAGGAGTGGGTCAAAGGTTTGCTCAAGGAGTTGTGGAATTTCGAGGTGCGTTGTCAAAGTATTCTATTCATTCCGGTTTTGATTTTGATTTTGTTAAGAATGACAAGGATCATGTCACTATTCATTGTAAGAGAATGGCTGATTTGGGATGTTTACGGAGCATGCATGCTAGAGTGAAAAATTCTAGTAAAGCTTTTGTTATTAAACAATTTGATGATGTTCATACGTGTGGATCTTCTTTTCGTACAATTAAACATACTAGGATGACTTTGAGTATGATTGGTGGGCAAATTTTAAGTGAGGTTCGTAATAAGGCTTTGACATCGGTTAGTGAGGTGGTTTGTGATTTCAAGGACTATTACGGAATAGAAGTTTCTTATCAGCGAGCTTGGATGGGTGTTGAAAAAACAAGGGATGTTGTTTTTGGTGACTATTCATCTTCATTTGATGATCTTCATTGGTATGTTGATACCGCTAATGATTGTAATCCGGGGAGTGTTTTTGATATGGAATTTGATATTTATATTAAAGAAAGACATTTTAAATGCTTGTTTTTTGGCTTTGAGGCATATATTCATGGTTTTAAGTATTGTCGACCTGTGTTGATGCTTGATGAAACTTTCTTGAAAGGAAGACACAAAGGTTGTTTATTGGCTGCTACGGAAAAAGACAGTAACCAAGGTATATTCTGTGTCTATTTGTTATTATTATTAAAACAATGATAATTTTATCATTTTTGTTACTGGAGAGTGTTGATTATTGAGTATGGTCAATCAATTAGTGATAAATTTATGCTGTATACTTTTGTATGTTGTATACTTTTGTTAAATTTTTATATTTATATAGTGATAAATTTATTATGCATTGATTCTATATGTTGTATGTTTTTATTGAATTGTTGTAGTAATACAATGATAAAGTTATCTATGGTTGGTGCTATATGTTATATACTTTGCGTTTTGCTTTTGTTTTGCAATCTTTTTTATTTGTTACAAATAATGTGTATATATTTTGTTTGTAGGTTTATATCCATTATGTTTTGCCATTGTTGATAGTGAACGTTATGACAATTAGCATTGGTTCTTGTCAAAGTTATTTGTTATTTTGACTCCGGGAAGGGATATTACGTTTGTTACTGATCGACATGGAGGTTTACTGAAAGCTTTAGCTAAGGTCTTTTCGTTTTCTTCTCATTCTTTTTTTTCCAATGCATTTGAAAACAAACTTGAAGACTTATTTGTCAGTGAAGAGTCGCGAATCAAAAGAGTATTTGCTCACTCCTTTTAGTAGATGTGCATATGCTCCTACTATTGAGATGTTTAATGAGCGATTTGAAGAATTTAAGTGTCGTTGTGGTCATAATGTTCAGAAGTTTCTTGAGGATTTGCCTAATGAGTGTTGGTGTAACGCTTATTTTCAAGGCAAGAGGTGTAACGCCCTCACAATAATACATAATTCCCACATCCAATCCTTCCATATACATGATAGATAGTTTACATTGCCATACAAACATCAGAGTTAATGTTATAAAAGTGTATTTCATATTAATTACAAATGTTCACAAAAATAATAGAATGCCCTACAGGCTTACATCTTTCCAAGTTGCTACTTGGTCAATCAAAAGAAAAGTTCTAACTCTCTTACAGGTAAAGCTCTCGACTTGCATTTACCTATAATTAACAAAATAAATAACAAAGCAGAGTCTTCAACTCCGAAGACCTCCCAAGTAAAGATCTTGAACTTGGCACGTCTCCTGTACCTGAAAATGGTGTCCCAAACAGGGTGAGCCAAAGCCCGATAGGAATATGCTAAACCCAATATGAGAAATAACTAAAACATTATCACACAACAAATGATCGACACGTATAAACATTATCATACAACAAATGATCGACACGTATACACCAAATCACACCCTTCTCATAGCCCGACAACAATTACATCCATGCTACCATCCACTTCCCTTATTTATCCAGATCAGTTCCTAATTATGGTTCAATATCTAACCAAACAATTTAAGTGAGACTACCACTCGACTTGTTAACTCTTCCGTTATCCATGATTCAAAATGAGACTACATCTCACGTAACTAATGCTTCACTTTATAAGGTCTCGGGACTTTCACTCGGACACCTCGGCCAACTTAATTATCTGTGGAGTACATTCCCCAACTCCTCTCAAATAATGATACAATACAATGAATTTTAACATATAACCACCTATGGAGTGCATCCCCTATCTTCTCCCAAACATAGATGCACAAGCAATTTGTTAAAGTATATGAACACACGTGTGAAATACATAAATAATGTGTTAAAGTATATGAACACATATGGAGTACATCCCCCATCTCCTCCCAAACAAGTTACATATATAATGTGTTAAAGTATATGAATGCATGTGTGTGTGGAGTACATACCCTATCTCCTCTCACACACTAGAGTACATCCCCTATCTCCTCCCAAATAAAGATACATATATAATGTATTTAAGCACTTCATCACATACCCTGATCAATCAATACACATATTTGCTGTATTATTCCAACCATCACATTCAATGACATAACACGTTCGATTAGTTTCAGTTTTCCCTAATCAACATACAGTGTCTACAACAATCAAGACTATCCTCCACCGATAGCCCAAATCAGTTATCTCTAAACAGATAATAAATTTATCAACAGATAAAATATCGACAATCTCATAGGAGATGATTAAATTAGCCAACTACACCATTTACTCCCACAATTTCCCAATTTCATTATTCTCAACTCAATTTCACATTTTCCCAAATTAATTATTCAAATTAATTTATTACAAAAATTAGGGCATTCTCCATTTTTCTCAAATATTGATCCTAAGACAAAATTTCACCAATTTAACATTCAAACTCATATTTCTAAGGCCTTAAATACACATGGAGTTATTAAATACAAAATCCCTCTTTTATAAATTAAAAACCAAACCCTAACTTTCTCCAAAATTACCCAACAACACTAACTAATCAAAATGACAAATATTTAAGTCAAAACCCATAAGAAGGAGTAGGATATCCCTACCTCAAAGTTAGGAGCTCAAAGGAGATGAGGAGAAAAACCAAAGATGCTCCAAATGCGAGACTTTTCGGATCAAAGTGAAGCCCACCCCGAGCACAACCTTTCTTACAAAGGAAAACTAGGCTAGAAACACACTAAAAATAGATGAAATCCTAGAGAGAAGATGTAGAGAGAGAGAGAGAGGTCGGATCTAGGGTTTGAGTGAAAGAAGGGATGAAAAAGTGAAGTGTAATCCCGCTGCTGTCTACTGATATAACACAGGCTCACTCGAGCGAAGGATTGGTCGCTTGAGCGACCAGACACAAAGAACCCTCGCTCGAGCGAAGAAAGTCTCGCTCGAGCCAACAATTCAAAGCTTCAGGTCTGCAACCCAGAAGCACGCTCGAGCGAAGAAAATCTCGCTCGAGCGAAGAACTCCAAAACATAGTCCTCGCTCGCTCGAGCGAAGGAAAGCTCGCTCGAGCGAAGAATTACAACTCTCAGGTCTAAACCCAGACGCAGACGCACGCTCGAGCGAAGGACTTCTTGCTCGAGCTACCAGACACAACACCCAACTCTCGCTCGAGCGAAGGAACCCTAACTCGAGCGAAGGATCTAAAACAAGGGGCTCGCTCGAGCGACAAAAGCCTCGCTCGAGCGAAGAACCAAAATTCTAGGCAGCAACACTTGGTTTAAAAAACACTCACCCAACCTGTTACAAACCTGCCCAACACATCCTAAAACTCATATACAAAGAATCGAAGGACAGAAACAAGATACAACAACAACCAACACCCACGGGACCTAGTCCGGGTTACAATAATCAATGAAGGGAAAACCAGGATCGTTATAACCTCCCTCCTTTAAAGAATTTTTTCCCCGAAATTAGATACAAGTTTCAAAAATAAGTTTTTCTTAATTCTCAATAACATTTCCAAGTAATATTCCACAACCTGATCCATTATTGGTCATCCCATCTCTATTTAAGAGGCATTTCTCACAGTTTGCTACAACAAGCATTTCATCGAAATTCAACAAGTTTCTACATACATATTTCACAATTGCATATCATATTCAATGTTCATGATAGATTTCCCTTACTACAACACATCCAACATATACAATGTTAAATTAAACTTCCATTTCAAGGCATATGACATAATACTACCATAAACCGAAACAGTCACAATGTTTTATAACTGAAGACATATTCAATGTTCTTAAAGTTTATCAATACAACAAAATATTCAACATCCACTCAATTACCTACCAATAGATCCGGATACTTCTCTTGGACCTCTAATTCACCTTCCCAAGTGGCTTCCTCAACCCCGTTATGTATCTACAACATCTTAACTAATAGAAAAGTCCTGCTTCACAAGACTCGATAACGATAATAACAGTATGACACGTCCAACCACTACAGTGTTCTGAGACACCCACCACGTCTCGACTACTGACAATACCCAAACCAGTATTTAGTACTTAATACCCCAACATAGGAAACACGAAAATATTCGTACACAAGGCTTTCAGTCAACTTCCACAAAACATGAACGCAAGATGAAGCACGGGTAAAGAACAATATTATGGCACATTATTACACCAAAATTTCGAGGTCTTGCTAAAGACACACTACATGTAACCAACAACTCAGGCTGGGTCAAATCTAACTCCTTATACCGCCACCACTTAAACACGACATTCACAACTGGCCACAGTCAAACTCAAAGATTTTTCTGAAATTATTTTCCCGAAAATAGGGATCGCAAATTCACGTTTCGATTCGAAATCATTTTAGTTTATGAAGAGTACTTAATATCCCTCCAGTAAATCACAACATAACCATCCCACAAAACTCGTCATACTCACGGTGATGACGCAACACTCAAAAACAAAACTCTCCTAATAGAGACCCCTGAAAATTTGAAATTCCCAACAACGCAACAACACAAAGGATAACATTGCGCACCCTCGTGCCTTACACCACACAAACAAGGACCGAACAAGTCAAAACGACTTTAACAGAGTGCCTCACTCACTTTACACAATTTTGCTACCTCACTAGTGTTACCTCTATCCAAACTGGACGACAGACACTTATACCAAAGTGACCTAGCTTTACCAAACATCAAACCACTCGATTCAATCAGTAATCACACTATTGCCTTACCAAGGCATTCTCCTAGGATTCCCTAAGACTGATCCCCTTCTACACATCAATTAATAACAACCTACGGACCACACACTATCACGCTCCGTACTAAGCAAAACCTCCTCATTTAATGCAAGCTATCTTACACCCATACTGAGTCCCTCATCCAGAGCTTTCACTTGCCACCTCGACTGAACTCATAATAACAAAATTACATACTCATTTCCTCGTACCGAATTAGCTAGCAAGGGTTTACCACGCCACGACACTTATCATTACTACGTAGCTGTTCGTACCGAACATAAGCAAACATAACACCTTCCTCCTTTAATGACCTACAGGGTCCGCTCTTTATTTCACTTTTTACTTGTCACTCGTCCCGAGAGTACAATCAAGACACTAAGCCTCCGTGCCAAACCACTAGCCATTGCTAGCGCTGGACAACCACCTAGAACCAGACCCTGACACAGTCGCATGTCGCCAACAAGGCTTTCAAAGACTCACCATCCTAGCTCTCTTGAAGAGTAAAGGTCCTCATCCTCCTCGCTATCATCCCAAGCCTCCCTCCGCAAACACTACACTACTGTGACTCTACTCACGGGTCACACCCAAACCACAGGTTATACGCCCAACCAATCTTACCGACAGCATCTCTTAGCCAACTCGGTATTAAGGTACAAACCTATCACATTCTACCATCACAAAGGAGTCTGGAAACTTAGGGAAATACCCATTATACCACTGCCCAAGATATAACACCAGCTGATTACAACACACCACTCCCCGATGCCAACAACCACAATCTTATATAGGGACTAACACTCCCTCAATTAAAACAACCAATCAGTACATATGCCAATTTGGCAACGTTACCTATCATGAAGGTAAAAGTCTATTCCTAACGGAATTATGCGCTATGCCTCCGTAAAACATCATGCTAAATATACAACACCTAGTATTAATCGCACACTTTACATCCTCTCGAGGAGTTCTCACGACGGTAGACCAAAATGTCTACCACGCACATAAGATCAAATAGATAACACATATGAGATTCCGTACTTCCGGCAAGTATAACTATTCTCGCCCCATAGTGGTCCTAACTAAGATATGCATCCCTCAATAATTCTTCCAGATTTGAAAACATGGCTCATCAACCCTCATTTCTCTAAACCAAATCACATGCATAACACAAAAATGTTACGGTTTCACAACAACTTATCACATTGATAAACTTTAGAGCCACAACATGCTCCAATCCGTCCAATCCATGGAATTTAACAAGCAAAAGCATATATATATATAAACAACCAGTTTTGATGTTTCAACATTTCCAAAACACATTGGTTACACAACAAGTCCCAATGATTACAAAACGATAATTCACCGATTACAAAACAGATTAGTCAAAACAAAACCATCCCATCGGTATTACCACCGTTACCGTCCCCCGCTGGACCGCTAAAGTTGGTCATCCCCAAACTCAAGATATCCTACGAGCTTATAAGCCAAGGACAAGAACTACAGATATGCCCCATATGGCCACACCTGGAACAATTGCATATCTCCCCAATTGGGGCTTGGGAACTCGACTCACCCGAGGCCCTCGAAGTTTGGCCTGTTTGTTCCTCATAACGGTGCTGCCCCTGCCCAGTCGAATAAAACTGAACCCGACCAGGTTGCAAAACCCCTAAAGAAGCCCATGGCTAGGTACAAAAACGTCTGATATGACCTGGCTGATTACATACCCAACAAGTAAGCGGCTCCCAAGTACATGACTGGTTCAGAGTCTGAACTGATGGGGACCCCAACGACTGTTTCCCCAATGAGCATTCAATCGATCCAAAACTTGGTCGGCTAGATGATTCTGGTGGTGCAATTACTGGTTGAACTACCAACCCTGCCCTCTTCCTTTGTGGGCAAACCGAAGACTTGTGACTCAGTTGACCACATTTGAAACAAGTGACATTCCTCTGTTTACTCTTTCCCGAACCCGAATCCGACATTGGAAAGGTAGCACTAGACTGACCTCCCTGAAACTGTTGCGGGTTACAACCCCTCTGCCTCTTAAAAGGCCTACCAACACCCCGAGTTACGGGAATCGCCGAAATGGCTTCCTTTCCACTCTGCCCCATGACTAGCATTGCTGCCTCTGCATGAGCTGCCGCCTTAATAAGCCCACTATAGCTCTTATGCCAAGACCCAGCAATCCTTTCTCGGATGCCGTCACACAGCCTACTCTCGAACTCTGAACAACGCAGTTCCTCAGTCTCCACCAACTCTGGAGCAAATCTCGACAGGTTAGCAAACTATGCTTCAAACTGCACCAAAGGTGTAGTACCTTGGTGTAACTCCACAAACTGTTTCCGCAACTCTTCCCGTGTGGAAGGAGGGAAATCAAAACTTCCTCGTCTAGGCATCCTAGTAAAAGTAATAAAGGTATTAGTACATTTTCAAATGCACCGAAGCTATTTCACTCGAATCTTAATGCAAAGGGTAACAATAATTCATTCCACGTAAACACATAATCACATAAGCATTTACGAATTTCATTTCCGAATAATGACCGTCCTGTGGCATTACTAGAGTTCCAGTTAGAAACGGCATTGATCAAGTGCCCTTCCAACAGGACTCCCAGAAACCCAAGGATCCAATCAATATCCTAGAAACTAAACCCCATACCCATATAGTCACATAAACATATTATCAAATAATCACATAACATCATGCATAAATCTCTAACAAATGAGACAAACCCATTGTGGTACTAACCACTTCCTGCGTACCCAAGGTATTCGAACCCGGTACGCTCTGATACCAAGTTGTAACGCCCTCAAAATAATACATCATTCCCACATCCAATCCTTCCATAAACATGATAGATAGTTTACATTACCATACAAATATCAGAATTAATATTATAAAAGTGTATTTCATATTAATTACAAATGTTCACAAAAATAATAGAATGCCCTGTAGGCTTATATCTTTCCAAGTTGCTACTTGGTCAATCAAAAGATAAGTTCTAACTCTCTTACAGGTAAAGCCCTCGGCTTGCATTTACATATAATTAACAAATAAATAACAAAGCAGAGTCTTCAACTCCGAAGACCTCCCAAGTAAAGATCTTGAACTTGACACGTCTCCTATACCTGAAAATGGTGTCCCAAGTAGGGTGAGCCAAAGCCCAGTAGGAATATGCTAAACCCAATAAGAGAAATAACTAAAACATTATCACACAACAAATGATCGACACGTATAAATATTATCACACAACAAATGATCGACACGTATACACCAAATCACACCCTTCTCATAGCCCGACAACAATTACATCCATGCTACCATCCACTTCCCTTATTTATCCAGATCAGTTCCTAATTATGGTTCAATATCTAACCAAATAATTTAAGCGAGACTACCACTCAACTTGTTAACTCTTCCGTTATCCATGATTCAAAATGAGACTACATCTCATGTAACTAATACTTCACTTTATAAGGTCTCGGGATTTTCACCCCGGACGCCTCGGCCAACTTAATTATCTATGGAGTACATTCCCCAACTCCTCTCAAATAATGATACAATACAATGTATTTAAACATATAACCACCTATGGAGTACATCCCCTATCTTCTCCCAAACATAGATGCACAAGCAATGTGTTAAAGTATATGAACACACGTGTGAAGTACATAAATAATGTGTTAAAGTATATGAACACATATGGAGTACATCCCCCATCTCCTCCCAAACAAGTTACACACATAATGTGTTAAAGTATATGAACACATGTGTGTGTGGAGTACCCCCCCTATCTCCTCTCACACACAGTGTCTACAACAATCAAGATACAGTGTCTACAACAATCAAGATACAGTGTCTACAACAATCAACATTCAGTTTTCCCTAATCAACATACAGTGTCTACAACAATCAAGATTATCCTCTACCGATAGCCCAAATCAGTTATCTCTAAATAGATAATAAATTCATCAATAAATATAACATCGACAATCTCATAGGTGAGTGATTAAATTAGCCAACTACACCATTTACTCCCACAATTTCCCAATTTCATTATTCTCAACTCAATTTCACATTTTCCCAAATTAATTATTCAAATTAATTTATTACAAAAATTAGGGCATTCTCCATTTTTCTCAAATATTGATCCTAAGACCAAATTCCACCAATTTAACTCTCAAACTCATATTTCCAAGGCCTTAAATACACATGGAGTTATTAAATACAAAACCCCTCTTATATAAATTACAAACCAAACCCTAACTTTCTCCAAAATTACCCAACAACACCAACTAATCAAAATGACAAATATTTAAGTCAAAACCCATAAGAAGGAGTAGGATATCCCTACCTCAAAGTTAGGAGCTCAAAGGAGATGAGGAGAAAAACCAAAGATGCTCCAAATGCGAGATTTTTTGGATCAAAGTGAAGCCCACCCCGAGCACAACCTTTCTTACAAAGGAACTAGGCTAGAAACACACTAAAAATAGATGAAATCCTAGAGAGAAGATGTATAGAGAGAGAGAGAGAGAGAGAGAAAGTGAGAGAGAAAGAGAGGTCGGATCTAGGATTTGAGTGAAAGAAGAGATGAAAAAGTGAAGTGTAATCCTGCTGCTGTCTACTGATATAACACAGCCTCGCTCGAGCAAAGGATTGGTCGCTCGAGCGACCAGACACAAAGAACCCTCGCTCGAGCGAAGAAAATCTCACTCGAGCCAACAATTCAAAGCTTCAAGTCTGCAACCCAGAAGCACGCTCGAGCGAAGAAAATCTCGCTCGAGCGAAGAACTCCAAAACATAGTCCTCGCTCGCTCGAGCGAAGGAAAGCTCGCTCGAGCGAAGAATTGCAACTCTCAGGTCTAAACCCAGATACAGACGCACGCTCGAGCGAAGGACTTCTCGCTCGAGCCACCAGACACAACACCCAACTCTCGCTCGAGCGAAGAAACCCTGGCTCGTGCGAAGGATCTAAAACAAGGGGGCTCGCTCGAGCGACAAAAGCCTCACTCGAGCGAAGAACGAAAATTCTGGGCAGCAACACTTGGTTTAAAAAAAAACTCACCCAACCTGTTACAAACCTGCCCAACTCATCCTAAAACTCATATACAAAGAATCGAAGGACAGAAACAAGATACAACAACAACCAACACCCGCAGAACCTAGTCTAGGTTACAATAATCAATGGAGGGAAAACCAGGATCGCTATAAGAGGTATGGTGAAATGTGCACAAATACTGCAGAATCTTTTAATTCATGGATTAGGGATAAGCACCATTTGTTTTCAACTAATCTTGTTGATGCTATATGGGTGAAACTAATGAAGCAATTTTCAAAAAGATGAGAAGTTGGAAATAAATGGAATTGTATTGTTTGTCCTTTTGCAGAGAAAAAGTTGAAAGAAGCTTTTAATGATACAAAGGCATGGATAGTTAAAAAAATGTAGCGATGATATTCATGAAATCCAATTGGATCATTCAGTTATGGTTGATATTGGGAAACAGTCTTGTTCTTGTCGATTGTTGGAAATTGATTCTTTTCCTTGCAAACATAGTTTTTATGCTATAAAGAGGAGTGAGAAGGATCTGAATTGTTTTCTTGATGATTACTACAATGTTCGTAGTTATTGTAATTCTTATGCGCATTCTATCTATCTAGTTCCTAGTATGTGGAAGCCAAATGTAGTTCTTGATGATGACGTTGTTTTACCTCCTCTTTGTAAGAAACCAGTTGGACGTCCAAGAACAGAGAGAATACCTTCGAAGGTCAGATCAAAAGAATTAGGTGCAGTAGGTGTGGAAAGATGGGAACTCATAATCGGAAGACATGTAAAGAAGCTTGCTTTAGTTGTATTGATTTTAATTGAATTACTTTTGTTAAGAGTTGAGAGGTGTTACTTGCATTGAATGTTTGAGTATTTTTTGAAAGATACATCATTTCGGTAGTTGCATTGGATGATTGAGGAATTTTTTGAACGGAAATTATATTTTTTGTTGATATTTTTACAAGATTAAGTTTCACAGATTTATATTCTTTGATTTTGGTTAAATGTAGTTGATGTTTTTGGTGTTTTATACAGTGATAAATTTATCCATGGTTGGTTTGAATGAGTTAGCGGATTATGTTTTTTTAAGAGTGATAAATTTACCGTTGTCTGAAGGAAACAATCAAGCATTAATGGGGTTGCTGAATTTTGTTATTTTTAAGAATGATAAATTTATAACTGACTGTATGGAAAGAGTTGATGGTTTATTACATTTATGTCAGTGGTTGATAAATTTATCACTGTCATATCCAACCAAATGTTCTTTTTTACAGTGATAAATTTATCAGTGGCTTAAACTCAAGAAAAATCAATTGTAGGTAGTTTGGGACTAAGTTTCCCAATCTGTGCTACATTACTGCCATTATGCAATTAACTATCAGTGGGATCCTTGAAGCAAAATATTTTATAGACACCCCATTTTTTACCATCCTCAAGACTTGGACGTCATTGTTTGAACACTCGATGATCATCTATGCTCGTGTTCGTTGGGGGTCTCGGTCGCGCACCTTGCCTCAAGATCTCTCAACCTGTCTGATTTGTGCTTAGTTGTGGACCATGCACTTGTGTTTTTGCTTCTGAAGGAAGAGGGTGGCTTGTTGGCCATCCCCTCAACCCATCGGCCAAGGCATGAAGCCATCGGCCTTGTTTTCTTGCCATCAGCCAAAAGTGTTGGCCGATCGGCACTTTTTTTGGTCGGTCGGCACTTATGTTGGTCGATCGGCCATATTTTCTGGCCAAGCCCTGTTCATCTGCTTTATGCAGATATTTTATGCCAGTTGTCATAGCTGGCATGCACAATTCACATCCTCCATACACGTATATGGAGGGATTTGATTCAATTGTTTAGCTTGCTCAACAAGCTTAGGAATTGAACTTCTATAAAGAGGGAGCTCCTCCTCCCTTTCCACAGGTTCAGAAAATTAGGGTTGGAGTGATAGATATAGTTTTGTATCTATCTTGCCTTGATTCTTCATTTTGTGCTTCAAAAGTGTCATTTTGTCTTACTATTGTACACAAACACACTATAGAACACCATCCTCTTGGAGCTGAGGTCCCTTGAGGGTGATTTTAGTGTTCTTGGGATGGTTTTGATCAGAGAAGGCTGTTGGAGCATTGTTCTTGAAGGTGGTCTTCAAGGGTGAGTTCCTCGCTTTTAAACCCCCATTCTTGTTTTTACTTTTAGACCTACTTGCTTATTGTTTTAAGCTTAACTCTTAACTGATAAAAGTTTTATTTTTTATGCTTTAGATCTTTGTTTAAGGTCATTTTGAGGTTGGGGGTGATCTACCCCCTCTTAGGCCTTGTTAGGCCTTGTTTTAGGCCATCCCTTTTGGCCCTTGTTCTTGGATTTGCATGACCTTTCTACCACTGAAATCCAGAGGATTTTCAGTGGTGGAAAGGTAGCTTTGAGGTAGAGGGTCATCCCCTCTCCTTGTTGTCTTGTATGCTTGCATAAGTAGCTTATATTGGTAGCATGTTGGCTTAGCTTGTTGTAGCTTCATTTCAGTATGTATTAGGCTTTGTCTTGCCATGATACAACACTTTTTTTGCTTTGTTTTGTCACTCCATGCATACCTAATGCACTTGTAGTGTAAATCACACAAACTAGTCCTATATGCTTCATGTTTGAGCATGTCTTTCTAGCTTATGTTGACTTCATTTCAGTGGGTTTTTGGTGGTTTTTTTAGCATGCCATGACTCTGTTTTAGGTGGGTTTAGTTGGCTCTTACATGCTTCATGTACTTGTCTTGCAATCCTCTCATTTGCCTTAACATGCATCTTGCGTTTAAACTACCATTCTTGCATGTTTTGGCTCAACTCGAAGAAGCA
Source organism: Camellia sinensis (assembly GCF_055761805.1). NCBI lineage: Eukaryota > Viridiplantae > Streptophyta > Magnoliopsida > Ericales > Theaceae > Camellia > Camellia sinensis. The sequence goes on along the minus strand of NC_138961.1, from coordinate 36,794,933 downwards.
TTTAGCCTTGTTTTACCATGCTTGAGCTCTGTTTTGTGTTTTTTTGATCATATATGCCACGCTTTGTATAGCCATAAGGCATTCTAGCTTGTTAGCCTTGAGTGTCCAAGTCATTAGCATGCTTTATTTGGAGTATTATCATGATTTGGCATCATTTGAAATATAATTTCAGTTCATGTTTCATGCTCGTATACTTGCACTTATCACTTCTTTAATGCTTTAAAGAGTTGATGCCTTATGCCTCATGAATGGACCATTGTGTATGCCTCCATGCTTAGGTCTTTGGGATGCCATCTGAGTAGGTTTTTGGGCTTATTTTGATATGCCATAACTCTGTTTTTCATTGGACAATTCATGCCATGTTTGGTTTTGATAGGTGTAGTGTAACACCCCTTTGTAGCCTTGCATGCCTCATGCCTTTTGGAGTTGTATTCTAGCTTGTGTCAACTAGTTTCGAGCATATTTTTGGTCTTGTCTTGACCTGCCTTGGGACTATTTTGAGTGCCCTTCGCCCTTTGGGGCTTGCCATGCATGGCCCCTTCGCCTTTTGGGGCTTGCCTTGCATGGCCATGGTTTGAGTCCCTTGGTTAGCCTTAAGCTTTAGGCTTTCTTGCATGCTATACTTGCTTTGTTTGGTTGGTTTGACACCTTTCCATGTATGATTTCAGAGCTTATAATGTTTGTCACATGTCCATATTTTTCCCCTTTTAAGTGCTCTTGAAAATTGCCCTCCTATGCCTAGGTATTGGACCATTTACATGTGCATGTTTGTTTTGCATTTTCATGCTTCCAATTCATAACTTTGGCCATTGATTTTGGGCATGGCTGAGGTCTGTCCATCTTTAGTTTAAGTCCATTTACCATGTTGTTCAAAGTTGCTACTTTACATCATGCTTACATGCTTGTTGCATGCTTGTCATATTGCATGTTATCAGATGCTTGCTAATTGACATGTTGTTGCATGCTCATCCATCTTGCCTTGCATGTTGTCGCATTCTTATTACATATTTAGTACATTATATGTTGTTGCATATTAGTTCCATTGCATGCTTAGTTTGCATAGCATTGTGTGTGTATTGCCTTGCCTGTTGATCACACATGACAGAGGTTAAGGTCCCTTATGTGTTTTGTGCATTTCATTTGATATTGAATTGCACACTTGACTCTTTTGGCCATCATGCATTGAAATGCGTGATTGATGGTCCGAGGGTCGAGAACTACACTCCTTTGAGTCCTAAACATGATAAGGGGTGTAGTTGCAAACATTGTCTTGTAAATGCATTGCCATACTCTATTTGTCCTCTGCTGCAACAAAAGAGCATTTTACAGGAAGGGATGGCCGATCGGCCATCTTCAGTGCCCGTCGGCTACAGGTGTTTGGCCGATGGCTTCATATTTGGTCAATGACCTGTTTATCTTAGCCGATGACCATGATTTTTGGCCGATGGCCACCTACAGTGCCCATGGGGTGAATCAGAAGTGTGTTGGGAATTTTCACACTTTGCAGAGGTACAGAGTAGTGCAAACAGAGGCAACGTGAGGCATAGCAATGGATTTCCGAGCGAAGCCGACCGAGCATGCATTTGTCCCTCCCTCCGAGGCCTCTTTACTGTTTTTCATAGCTTAATTAATTTTTTAATTATTTAAGTGTTGTAATAATTAGTTGTAGCTAGTTATTCATTTGATTGTGTAATAATTAATTAGCTTGTTAGTTAGTTAATTAGATGGTTTGTATTATTCTTTCGGACCCTCCGTCGAGAGGGCCAATTGTTGTAATAAGCGTGCGTGAGTGTGTGCATGTCTTCCAACCCCACGTCTTTCTCCCTTTTACTTAACCGCTTACGATGGTTAGTGTTAGGGCATATTTCATTTAGCATCCTTATGCTATGCATGCTTGCATCATTCATCTGTGCTGCATGCACCGGGCTCGCCGCATCATGCTAACTGCATCGTATTTCAATTCCTAGTTGAATACATATATCGAATTGTCGCATCTCATATGCCATCTTAGAATAGCCGAGCCTATTTCTAGTTACATTTTGCATGTGTTGCATTAGCCATCTTAAACATAGCTAGGATCACGCATGATTACTAACTAGCTATTGTTTTGGCTCAGAGTACTAGGTAAGTGTTTATGCTTTAGCATCCTTGCATGTGTGTAAGTGTTTCCATGATGGCATGCTTGCCATAAGGCTATTTGCTTAAGTGATATAACTGCCTGAATGCCTGTGGGTGAAGGCTGGATTACTTGAATTGGAACAATTCATTGAATCCTCGATTTAGCCTACTTGCGAGTAGCAAACTTTAAACCGTTTTTTTGAACAACAAATATGTAATGTTTTGTTCCAAATTAGGTGATCTAGTCTATACTTGTGTGTTGTGCGCATCACATAGTAATTCTAGCTAATAACTGGAATAAGAACGCATGTGTTTTCAAAAACAAGATATCATGCTTAGTATAGGCCGATCTTTGATCGGCCGAGTGGGGGTGCTCATTGCATGACCTTCCCCTCTCGTACCCAAGTTCCCAAGCCGAGGCAACTTTGGTGATGACGGACACGTGGCCTTAGGCAACGAGTCAGGGTTTCCTAAATTTCCCCAAAAATAAAACATTTAGGTGGTGACTCTATATCTGGCAAAGCAGTCCATGTTTGGCACTTCTTTACAAAAATCAGTTTTCCAAAACAATTTGCCGGATTTGGACTCTTTGGTGATTTATCGGCCTTGCATTGCACTTTGCGAGATTAGATTCAGAACCGTGACATTTGAGTTCGAACTGTAGCAGCCTAATGAACAAAACGGGATTTTCCCGGACGTTCGGGCACGTCTACATATTTCGAGTTTGCAATTCATTTTCAGATTAAATTGTTCAAAATTTCAGTCTAAAAAATGCCTTAGATGCAACAGTTTATCATCAGGTCTTGAATAAGATCATATTTCTTCATAAATAACTGGTTCTTGGAGTTAAATGTTAAAATGTATGTACGGTTTGTTTTTTTGGATTTATTGTTAGAACTTTATCTCCACTCCACATACCCAGAATGGCATGTTCTTACATTCATTCCCAAACTTGAAAATATCTACAAATTGCAACAGTGTTTTAATTCTCAATTTGGACAATGTAATAGTGTTTGTGTTTTAATTTTCAATTTAGATAAATTGTTTATTATTTTTTATATTGTTCTGTTTACTTGAATTAGGAAAAAAGAATAAAAGAGAGAGAGAGAGAGAGAGAGAGAGAGAGAGAGTTGCTGATTTTTGTTAGTTTGAATAGTGATAAATCTATCTGTGTAAAAAAAATGTCATGTTAGTAAATGAAGGGATCCAAACTTGTTATTAAGCATAAAGTAAGACTGATATCAAAGCCAGATCTGGTAAAAATATAGCTAAAAAAGACTGAATTTTCATTTAGTGTATTGTCTGTAATTTTAACATTGTAACAACCAAGCATTGTAATATTCATTGAAGTAAAGTACGAACCAAAATGATCAAAATATAGATAACACTGTAACAACCAAACAAGTCAAATGTATGAAGTATTCACATTCTAACAACTACATGAATCAATGTTTTCTTTTTATTACACTATAACAAACAAACAAGCAAAATGTTTTCTTTTCTTCTAGATTTGTTGATTAGTGTAACAAACAAACAAGCAAAATGTTTTCTTTTCTTTCAGATCTGTTAATTATTGCGGAGGCAAGTCATCAATGTTTTCATCAACTATTTATTGTTGAGCAGTTTGTTGGTCAGTCAAGAAGAGAGTTAATATATCGGCTCTCAATTGATTGCATTCTTCTTTGGAAAAAGTAGACATTATGTTGTTGCTGGAAACATATTGCCTCATGATATAGCAAACAATGATTCCACAATCAAGCCTGCAAAAACATTTGGAAAACAAAATATTATAATTTGGTTTCGTTGCATTTTTTTTTATAGGAGTGTTTTGTTATTGATCAACTTACGAAGTGTCTTCTTATTGTGGGCTGTTGATAACTCTCTTTGAATTAGGCAAATTAAGCAAATCTATCATTGTTATAACAATTTTTATCACTGAATTAGGCAAAGTAAGGAAATTCGTCATTGTATAGCAAATGTTATCACTCAATTAGGAAAATTAGGCAAATCTATCATTCTTATTGCAAATTTTATCACTGAATTAGGCAAAGTAAGCAAATCTGTCATTGTATAGCAAATTTTATCACTGAATTAGCAAAAGCAAACAAATCCATCATTGTATGGCAAATGAACATGAAGACATGATTATTATGAAGTTGAATATCACTAATAAATTAATACTGTATGATACACATTGAAAATAGTTTTAAGTTGAATTTTATCACTTAATTATAGTTATGAAAGAAGAAGAGAATCAAATCCATCATTATAACAAATTTTATCACTCAATTAAGAAAATTAAGCAAATCTATCATTCTTATAGCAAATTTTCTCACTAAATTGGGAAAAATAAGCAAATCTGTTATTGTATAGCAAATGAACATGAAGATGTGATTATTATGAAGTTGAATATCACTTAATTATAGTTATAAAAGAAGAACGGAAGATGAATACGACTCACGTTTGATTCGCATGTTTGTTGAAGAAGAAGGGAAGCAAATCCATCATTATAACAACTTTTATCACTCAATTAGGAAAATTAAGCAAATCTATCATTTTTATAGCAAATTTTCTCACTGATTTGGGCAAAGTAAGCAAATCTGGCATTGTATAGCAAATTTTATCACTGGATTAGCAAAAGTAAGCAAATCTATCATTGTATAAGAAATGAACATGACGATGCGATTATTATGAAGTTGAATATCGCTCATAAATTAATACTGTATGGTACAAATTGAAAATAGCTTCAAGTCGAATTGTATCACTCAATTATAGTTATGAGAGAAGAAGGGAGACAAATCTATCATTATAACAAATTTCATCACTCAATTAGGAAAATTAAGCAAATCTATTATTCTTATAGCAAATTTTATCACTGAATTGGGCAAAGTAAGCAAATCTGTCATTGTATATCAAATTTTATCACTGAATTAGCAAAAGTAAGCAAATCCATCATTGTATAGCAAATGAACATGAAGATGTGATTATTATGAAGTTGAATATCACTCATAAATTAATACTGCATAATACACATTGAAAATAGCTTCAAGTCAAATTTTATTACTCAATAATAGTTATGAAAGAAGAAGGGAAGTAAATCCATAGTTATGAAATAAGAAGAGAAGCAAATCCATCATTATAACAAATTTTATCACTCAATTCGGAAAATTAGGCAAACCTATCATTCTTATAGCAATTTTTCTCACTGAATTGGGCAAAGTTAGCAAATTTGTTATTGTATATCAAATTTTATTACTGAATTAGCAAAAGTAAGCAAATCCATCATTGTATAGCAAATGAACATGAAGATGTGATTATTATGAAGTTGAATATCAATAATAAATTAATACTGTATGATACATATTGAAAATAGCTTCAAGTCAAATTTTATAACTCAATTATAGTTATGAAAGAAGAAAGGAATCAAATTCATCATTATAACAAACTTTATCACTCAATTAAGAAAATTAAGCAAATCTATCATTCTTATAGCAAATTTTCTCACTGAATTGGACAAAATAAGCGAATCTGTTATTGTATAACAAATGAACATGAAGATGTGATTATTATGAAGTTGAATATCACTTAATTATAGTTATAAAAGAAGAACGGAAGATGAATACGACTCACGTTTGATTCGCATGTTTGTTGAAGACGAACTAAACAGGGAATATAGATAGAAACGGTGGAAGATTTGCTGGGGATCTGTTCAGAATCAAAATATAGATCGAAACAGAGGTGATTTCTTTGGAAACGATGGGAGATTCTGGGAAAATCTCTTCGTTTGTTTCGATTTCCAAATCGCAAATCGCCTCAGAATGGTTTCCAAATCGTCCCAGAATAGTTTCCAAATCAGAACAATTGAGAAGGAGAGTGTGTGTCACGCTCATAGGGGAGAACTCGTGATATCTTCTTTGCTTCACACATGTGGTGTGACATTGAGGGGTAAAATTAGAAACTGAAATAGGGCAGGACTTGGTGAGTATTAATTTGTTTCAATGGGACCGGCTCGTTGACAATGTAAATATTCACATTGACATGTTAACATTCACATTGATAAGAGTGTAAAATTGGCCCGCAGCCCGTGGGCGGCCCGAAGCCCGACCGCTGCCCGAGGCAAGCTTGGCCCGACCCGTAACAATGTGAATATTCACATTAACATGTTAACATTAACATTGATAGGAGTGTAAAATTTGCCCGCTGCCCGAAGCTTGCCCACGACCCGTTGACAATGTGAATATTCACATTGACATGTTAATATGCACATTGATAGGAATGTAGAATTGGCCCGCGGCCCATGGGCTGCCTGAAGCCCGTCCACAGCCCAGGGCAAGCTCGTTTGGGTCAGGGCCCGAGCATGTCCGAGACCCTAGGCTGGGGCCTAGGCCATCACTTTGAAGCCTGGCCCGGCCCATCTGCCCGCTTAAGGCCCATTCAAGGTTCGGTCCGAGGCCCAGCCCGCCCGAGGCGCAATGCCTTTTTTTGTGGAAAATAATAAAATTTCGGTAGAAAAAATTAAAAAGAATTTTAAAAAAATGGCCAGGCCCGCCCAACCCCGACCTAAGGTCGAGGCTAGGCTAGGCCCAGGCCCATCGGCCCGACCCAAGGCTCGATCCATTGGCCCGTCCAAAGCCCGAATACCCTTGTGCCAGGGCTAGGGCCTGGGCCTAATTTTTTGGCCCGTGGGCCAGGCCGTGCCAGATTTTTTCGGACACCCACGAAGCTCAATATGGGCCGGCCCGGGCTTCTACACATTGACGATGTAAACATTCACATTATAGATATTTTGGTAATTATGTATCCCGTAGGACTTATTGAAATATAAGAAAATAATGTGGACTGAATAGAATATAAGTAGATGAAAATGGTATTTTGTTCTTCTTACCTCAAATAGGACTTAATAGAATAGTCAAAAAGAATGTAGGCTGCCTGAAGCCTGCCCCCGGCTCGGGAAATGCTCGTTTGGGCCCGGGCTCGAGCCTAGTCCAAGACCCTAGGTTAGGGCCTAGGCCATCACTTTGAAGCTCGGCCCGGCCCATCGGCCCGGTTAAGGCCCATTCAAGGCTCGGTCCGAGGCCCGGCCCGCGCCGAGGCCTAATCTCTTTTTTTGTGAAAAATAATAAAATTTTGGTAGAAAAAATTAAAAAGAATTAAAAAAAATGGCCAGGCCCGCCCAAGCCCGACGTAAGCTCGAGGCTAAGCCCAGGCCCATCGGCCCGACCCGAGGCTCGATCCATCAGCCCGTCCAAAGCTCGAATACCCTTGTGCCAGGGCTAGGGCCTGGGCCTAATTTTTTGGCCCGTGGGCCGGGCCAAGCCGGCTCGGATTTTTTCGGACACCCACGAGGCTCGATATGAGCCGACGCGGGCCTCTACGCATTGATGATATGAACATTCACATTGACGATGTGAACATTCACATTATGGGCATTTTGGTAATTATGTATCCCATAGGACTTATTGAAAGATATGAAAATAATGTAAACTAAATAGAATATAAGTAGATGAAAATGGTATTTTGGTCTTCTTACCTCAAATAAGACTTAATGGAATAGTAAAAAAGAATGTAGACTGCCCGAAGCCCGCCCGCGGCTCGGGAAATGCTCGTTTAGGCCCGGGCTCGAGCCTACTCCGAGACCGTAGGCTGGGACCTAGGCTATCACTTTGAAGCTCGGCCCGGCCCATCGGCCCGGTTAAGGCCCATTCAAGGCTCGGTCCAAGGCCCGGCCTGCGCCGAGGCCTAGTGTCTTTTTTTGTGGAAAATAATAAAATTTTGGTTGAAAAAATTAAAAAAAAATTAAAAAAAATGGCCAGGCCCGCCCAAGCCTGACCCAAGCCCGAGGCTAGGCCCAGGCCTATCGGCCCGACCCGAAGCTCGACCCACCGGCTCGGGCCCGGACCCAAATGAGCCTGTCCCGGGCCGTAGACAAGCTTCGGGCAGCCCACAGGCCGCGGGCCAATTCTACATTCCTATCAATGTACATGTTAACATGTCAATGTGAATATTCGCATTGTCAATGGGCGAGGCCAGGCCTACCTCGGGCCGCGCGCAAGCTTCGGGCAGCGGGCAAATTTTACACTCCTATCAATGTTAATGTTAACATGTCAATATGAATATTCAGAATGTCACGGGTCGGGCTGCGGTCAGGCTTCGGGCCGCCCACGGGCTGCGGGCTAATTTTACACTCTTATCAATGTGAATGTTAACATGTCAATGTGAATATTCACATTGTCAACGGGCCGGGTCGGGCCCGCCCTAGGCCGTTGGCCAATTTTATACTCTTATCAATGTGAATGTTAACATGTCAATGTGAATATTCACATAGTTAACAGGTTGGGCCGGGCCCACCCCGGGCTGCCCACGGGCCGTTGGCAGGTTTCGGGTAGCCACGGGCGCGGGTTAATTTTACACTCCTATCAATGTGAATGTTAACATGTCAATGTGAATATTCACATTGTCAACGGGCCGGACCGGGCCCGCCTCGGGCAGCGGGGGGGGCTTTTGGCTGCCCATGGGCCGCGGACCAATTTTATACTCTTATCACTGTGAATATTCACATTGTCAACGGGCCAGACAGGGCCCGCCCCAGGCTACCCATGGGCCGCCGGCGGGTTTCGCGTCGCCACGAGACGCGGGCCAATTTTACACTCCTATTAATGTGAATGTTAACATGTCTATATGAATATTCACATTGTCAATGGGCCGGGCCCGCCCCGGCTCGCAGGCGGGTTTTGGGCCGTCCACGGGCCAATTTTACATTCCTGTCAATGTGAATTTTAAAATATGAATGTTCACATCATAAAATTGCTAACCGCTCAAAAAATATTTATAAGGGTATCAAAATTAAATATAAGGGCATAAGTGTTCAAGAAAATAGTGTAAATCAAGAAAAATGACTTTATGGAATAAAACTATACATACATGAGACTAAATGGTTTAAAAAATTCTTTCATGAACTTCTTAGGTTAAAACATTTCTAAATGAAATTTATCAATAAAAATCTCTATAATATTTGATTGAGTCGAACCCAAGGTGTACAGATTTATGCCTTATTTATAAATTGTTATATAATTCTTTTTATTTTTCATCCATCTTTTGATAAAAAATGAAAAGAGAAATTACTATTTAGTGGTGTTAGCAAAAAAATTATTACAAATTTATAGTGAAGTTTATAATTTTAATTATTAATATTTATCTTTTATTTGTATTTAGTTTTTACTGACACTGTTGTGATGTGGTTTGTCAAAAATTAAAAAATCAATTAAAATTCTTAAATCAACGCTCACTGAAACGCGGAGTTTTTTTTTTTAAAGATATTTTAAATAATAATAATTTAGAGAATTGACTTACTTTTTAAATTATTTAAGAAACTGATATACTTTTTAAAATTGTATTTTGAAAATATAATTTTAAATTGAAATTATATTTTTAACATGTAATTTCACCTTGACATCGCATGTTGAAAATGCAATTTATGATAACATGAACTTTACTTTTTGAAATTATATTTTCAACATATAATTTAGTTGAAAATATAATTTCAAATTCAAAATCGCATTTTCAAAATGCTTCAAAAAATAGGTTAATTTTTCAAATAATTCGAAAAGTCAATCAATTCTTTATTTTTATTTTTTTTAGAATATTAAAAAAAAAAAAAACTCCTGAAACGTGCCGGTTCACCAACTTATAAATAAAATAAAATAAAACATTTAAGTCTATAAAACTCAATCTTCATTACTTTCATTTTCGCTGAACTTTACAATCAGAAGTCACCTATAGGATTCATTGAGTCACCCGTGCCGATTTACCAACTTAAAAAATAAATAAAATAAATAAAGCTTGCGTGGCCCACAAAGGGGTGTTTGGGATGATAGTTTAATGTTAAAATAGTTAATAAAAATTAAAAATAATTAAAATAAGTAATAAGATAAAATATAATATTTTATATATTAATTAATTATTTTTTATATCATAATCATTTATTCAATTATAAAAAAATCCATAAACGTAATTTTTTTTTATTAATTAAAATAACTAAAAAAAATTTAAAAATTAATTAAAATAATCAACGTCTCAAATGAGACCAATATATGCCATCCACAATAAATGCTGTATTTAATAGATTTTTTTAAATTCAGTGTATCATCTATCAATATTTTGGTTTGACTCTTTTGTTGTTTAGTTTATTTATTTCTTTACTTTTTAATATTTTGTTTTGAGTTCGCAGGTATATACTAGATTTTTTAAAAAAATTACTAAAATTTTTATACAATGCCCACACGGAGCACATCTCATTTTACATGATGTGAGTTTCACCTACACTATGTAATAATAATTTTTTAAAGTTTCTAACGTTATATATATATATATATATGATTGTTGGTTTGGAAAGGGATTCATGGGTTTTATAGGGGTTGTTTGGGGTGTCCTAAATAATTGTACTTTTTGTACGGGAAAGAAATAAATTTTCTCGTATAATTCTGTTGATTAAGTCTGCGTTCCTCCAAACGTCGTCGCTTTACTCCTTAAAAACACAAACGTGAGCTAGCCGGCGGGTGTGTGCCGGAAACCCCTCCGATGCCTAAGTCAGAAAAATGGACAAAGATAAAAGGTCTGTGTATTCAAGAATCAAAGTTGTGTTACCTCTCCATAGGTGATGTTTGTGAGCTTTTATAGGTTCCGTGTGGCACAATCCAAGTAAGACTCTTACTCTTCCATGTAGAGTCCTCCTAGGATTCATACTCCTGAAGGATAATGCTTATCGTTCAACACCCCTCACTGCTTAAACCAAGTGAGGCGCTATAGGGGTTGTTTGGGGTGTCCTAAATAATTGTACTTTTTATCTTTTTAGACTAAAAAGTTGAGGTTGAAAATATGAATGTTTGGGTTAATTTTTTGATTTTTTATGAAAAAATGTTTATTAAAAAATTGTATAAATTAATGTGTAGGGAAAAATTAATATTGGGAGTTGTGCAGCCGTAATTGTTGACTTTTGGTGAATAGTGATAACTTTTTAACTTTTTGACTTTTTTAAGACTTCCCAAACTTGACCTAAATTATGTTTGGTTGTTGAAAAATGGAACATGATTAGCAGTTTGATGAAAATATATGAATCCCTCCAAGGTCGAATTAGCATTTTCATGGGAGAGGTGAGATTTGAGATGATTTTATTTATTTGTTTGTTTATTTATGGTTCTCACTTTACAAAAAGAAATAAAGTCAGATTTTATATAATGAGACTTTTTATATAATTTTATAAATTTATTTCAACTAACTACTATTACTATATTAATATACAAACAAACATAATTTATTTTATATCTTCAATCTAATCTACACTACTAATTCTATCACTTAATTTTAGAGTGCTGAATAATTCGACAATGAAACGTGATGAAAATTGCTTAAAATTGTCCGGGGCAAAAAATTTATGTGAAAGGATATAAATACCCGTCAAACTATTTTGGTGCGTTTAATTTGAACAACCATCTTTGTCCTTTTACTTATGGTTCTGACAATAGAAAAAAATGTAAAGCTTCTAAATACACACCTTCAATTTCCCTTTTGTATGCATGTATGGTAATTCTTGTTTGTTATGATAAATCTCTGCACATGTGTAAAGAGATATTTATGGCCTCTATTTAAATTAAGACTACAAATAAGTTTAGTTGAGTTTTGGAATGGCTTGTTGCCGTTGATTGGTGGGTAATTTTTACTATAATTAAATTAATTAATTCTGTTTGGGTACTAAACGATAAACATAATATAAAAGAAAAAAAAAAGAAAGGAGAGAGAAAGTTTGATTACAAAAATAAAACTAGAAATAAAATTAAATAAATAAAAAATAGATTTTATTTTGTTACAAAAATAAAATTAAAATCTGATTTAAATAAATAATAAAACAGAAAATAAATAAATAACTTACTTGATTAATATCTTAAATATTATTCTGATCAAGTCCAGTGTTCGACACTGTCTCCTTAAGACATATTCGTGCTCTCTACAGTGCTTTCAAAATATAGATGTCTATCTCCCAGGGTGAAATGATCAACTACAAATAAATGCAGCACTATAATTTATTTGTTCAACGAACACACTAAGTGCTTACACTCTTTCTCACAAAAATTAAATGCAGCAAAATGACGAATAAGTTTGCAGAGGAGAAATACGAAATTTCTAAATTCAACATCAAATGAGGGCTGTCCTATTTATAGATGGATTGGTGGCTGCTGGTTTTGAATTAAACAGGTGCAAACCTGTTTTGAACAGGTACTAAACCTGTTTGTTTGAATTGGTACTGTTTGGATTCAAATTCAAATAGATAAAACCGAATTGTACAGATTTAAATATGTCTGAGTTTTTTGAAAATTAAACAGAATCAATTTTGTTCGGGTGGGAGAAAAATGGACCCAATTTTGAATTTTAAATTTTGAAAAACAAATTGGAAAATTTTGAATTTAATTTTAGAAAAATAAAATTCTAATGTTCTTGGCACAAAAAGATAAGTATTGGGCCGGACAAGCCCAATCCAACCTCACACCACGCACCAGCGCCTAGCCCGCCTGACCGGAATGACGGCGGCGGCGGCGGGCACGCACGTGTGTGATGATTTTTGGATCCAATGGGTCTAGCCCATTTTGCCTATAACCTCACTTTCTACAAAACTTGGGTACCCCTTGGGGCACAGCCCAAGTTCCAATCACATGCCTTATAAACCTATTCAAAACTTCCCACCAAATCAATGTGGGACAAGCCATTTTTCAACCTTAAGGAATTTCCACCAAAACTCCATTTCCATGGAGCTCACTTTGGCTTTAATTTCCTATTCACCCGATAATGGTTTTGAGCAACCAAATATACCACGTGAATCACAACGCGGCATATAACGCGTTACCACTTTGACCCGCAAAAATCGACACACGGGGCCCACCTAAAACATAGACCAAACTTAAGAAAAAATTCTGATTTTACCCAGAATTTTCCTCACCATTTCTAACAATCCCCCACATGAATGGAATTTGATGACAACGGAAATGCAACAATATGCAGACTTTTTTGAAAGAGTATAAGTCGAAAATATCTTGCATCAGGATAGGTAGCTTTCGCCCTTGAACCTTCCCTAGTGATAACCTATCGAACTTACTGGCTAACCAATGGACGCGATGCCTTGAATTGTTCAGCCGTTTGTGTAAGCCAAGACAATAGATTTCACACAAAATATCTTCTAACGCATCGTGGTTCTTACTGTTGTGTTCATTTTGGCCTTGAATGCTCCTGGTTTTCATGAGTGTTTCTAGAGAATTTAGCCTCTTCATTGTCATAGAGCCGGCCCCAGTTCGACACTCATATAGGTGATTCTTATTGTAAGTATCTCGTTATACTTGTCTTGATTTTTATACTTAAATCAAGATATAAGTAATCATTAAAAGCAAAGTTTATCCTTATACCCCTACAGACAACACATGTTGCAGATATCACTCTCATCGTAGGAATGGGTAGGGAATTTTAATCCTTTGGTGATTTCTGGCAAGCCACACATAACATAATTGTCCTTTTGAACTTAGTTATTGGGATCTCCAGTCATATAAGTAGGGTTAACATTATGATGACTCTTATGTAATAGGCTTTAATCCCATCCCCTTCAATGAACTATACACTAGCTCTTTTGTCAAACTTTTTGTTAACGGATCCGCAATATTCTTTTTAGATTTTATATAATCTATTGAGATTATTCCATTTGACAACAATTGCCTTACGATATTATGTCGACGACGAATATGTCGTGACTTACCGTTATACATATGATTCTGTGCCCTGCCTACTGTAAATTGACTATCACAATGAATGCAAATAGCTGGCACAGGTTTTGGCCACATTGGAATGTCTTCTAAGAAGTGACGAAGCCATTCTGCTTCTTCTCCTGCTTTGTCTAAAGCAATGAACTCGGATTCCATTGTGGATCGTGCGATGCATGTTTGTTTCGTGGACTTCCAAGAAACAACAGCGCCTCTCAGAGTAAAGACATATCCACTTGTGGATTTTGAATCTTTAGTATCCGATATCCAATTTGCATCACAATAACCTTCGAGCACTGCTGGATATCGAGTAAAATTCAAACCATGATTACGGGTGAATCTTAGATAGCTAAGAACCCGAATGATCGCCTTCCAATGGTCTTCTCTGGGTTTACTAGTGTAGTTACTCAATTTACTGATAGCATAAGCTATATTAGGATGAGTACAATTCATTAGGTACATTAGGCTTCTAATGATTTTGGAGTATTTTAACTGAGACACTGCAGCACCTTTATTTTTCAATAAATAAAGACTGATGTCTACAGATGTTCTAGCTACATTCAAATCATCCTTGATTAATTTATCAAGAATTTTCTCAATATAATGAGATTGAGATAACGCATATCCGTCAGATGTTTTAGTAATTTTCATTCTTAATATAACATCTACAACCCCCATATCTTTCATATCAAATCTTCTGTTAAGTATTTGCTTAGTTGATTTGATCATATTATGACTGCTTCCAATGATAAGCATGCCATCCACATAAAGACAAACTATGACATATCCTTGGTCAGTGTTTTTAACATAGACGCATTTGTCACATTCATTTATCTTAAACCCGTTAGTAAGCATTGCATGATCAAATTTTTCATGCCATTGTTTAGGTGCTTGTTTTAATCCATAAAGAGATTTTACAAGCCGACAAACTTTCTTTTCTTGCCTTGGCATTACAAACCCTTCGGGTTGCTCCATATAGATCTCTTCATTTAGATCACCATTTAAGAAAGCTGTCTTAACATCCATTTGATGTATTTCTAATTTAAACAACGCTGCTATAGCAATAAGCATACGAATTGATGTTATTCTTGTCATAGGGAAATATGTGTCAAAATAGTCCAGATCTTCCTTTTGTCTGTAACCTTTTACTACAAGTCTTGCTTTATACTTGTCTATTGAATCATCTGTATTCATTTTTCTCTTGAATATCCATTTATATCCAAGAGGTTTAGAACCTGGTGGAAGATCCACCAATTCCCAAGTATGATTTTGCATAATGGACTCAATTTCATTATTAACAGCCTCTTTCCACAAAGGTGTTTCAGGACCTGTCATTGCTGCCTTAAAGCTTTGAGGTTCATTTTCTAACAGGTATGTTAGGAAATCTGGACCAAAGGATTTTGATGTTCTCGCTCTCTTACTTCTTCTTTGTCCATCATCAGTTAAATCATGTTGGTTGAGACCATTACTAGTCTCTTGTGTTTGATTGTCATTAGTCTCTTGACTTGTGTACAATCATAAGTTATTTTCTATGAACTTAATTCCTGTCCTTTCTTGTAAGGAAAGACATGTTCAAAAAATACAGCATTTCTTGACTCTATAATAGTGTTTACATTTATATCAGGTATTTCTAATTTATAAGTCAGAAACCGATATGCACTACTATTCTGAGTATAACCAATAAACACATAACACTACAAGAAAACTGGGTATATGAGACGGAACTATTTACGACGGCACACTTGCCGTCTCAAAAAGTCACTTTTTGTGACGGCAGAAAATGCCGTCTCAAAAAAGCAGAGTATTTGCGACGGCACCATTTGCTGTCTCAAAAAAGCAGAGCATTTGCGACGGCACTATTTGCCGTCTCAAAAAATGGGAGTATTTGCGATGGTATTTTCTGTCGTCGCAAATACTCTCATTTTTTGAGACGGCAAATAGTGCCGTTGCAAATGCTCTGCTTTTTTGAGATGGTAAATGGTGCTGTCGCAAATACTATGCTTTTTTGAGACGGCATTTTCTGCCGTCACAAAAAGTGGCTTTCGTGTTTTTTTTTTAGTGAATATTTTTAAAATTTTAAATATTTTTTTTAGATGTACCTTACTTAGATGTATCTAAAAAATAAAAAATTTATGAAAAAATATTTTTAAAAATTAATAAATACATAAAAATACAAAAAAAAATGTATTAAATTATGGTATTTTTTTTGTATTTTTGGTATTTATAGTGAATTTTTAAAAGATTTTGGTGATTGTGGTTTTGAGATAGCTTCATATATATACAGTCACAAAATGGTTTGAATAAATTCAACGGTATTTTTCTGTCGCAAAAAAATTAAAAAAAACAATGTCGTCTTACTCTTTTGATATAACATTTCTCTTTTCATTCATTTTTTCATCTTCCTGTCTCTCTGTCTCTATCTCTCTCTCTTCTCTTTATCTCTTTTCATTCATTTCTTTCTATCTCTATCTCTCTCTCTTTCTATGTCTGCCTGTTTCTCTCTCTCTTTCTATGTCTGCCTGTTTCTCTCTCTCTCATTTTCTCTCTGTGTCTCTCGCCTATCTCTCTTCTCTCTATCTCTCTCATCTGTTTTCTCTCTCTGTCTCTCTCGCTCATCTCTCTTATCTCTATCTCTCTCATTTCTTTTTTTTTCCTCTCTCTTTCTCTCTCTCTATCTCTCTCGCTCATTTCTCTTCTCTTTCTGTCTCTCTCTTTTTCTGTGTCTCTCTCTCGCTCATCTTTTTTCGCTCTATTTCTCTCTTTTTTTGTCTATCTCTCACTCATCTCTTGTTTCTCTCTCTTTTTCTATCTTTCCATCTCTCTATTTCTTTGTCTCTCTATCTCTTTTTCTGTCTATCTCTCTCTCCCTGTCTCTCTCTCACTCATCACTCTTCTCTCTCTCTCTGTCTACTTGTCTATTTGTCTATTTCTCCCTCACTATGTTCGCATTGCTCACTCTCTTACTCCTATCTTCTCTATTTATCGAGCTCCTTCTCGATTTATCGATCCACTATAAGAAAATACACTTTTAGCAACCACTTTGTCTATTTCTCTCTCTCGCTCATCACTCTATCTCTCTTCTTTATCTGTCTCTCACAAAATTAAAATATTTTAAAAATATTTAAATATTTAAAATATTTAAAAAATTGATTTGAATTAAGTTTTGAACAGAGTTTTGAATTATCTGTCTTCTTTATTTATTGAGCTCCCTATCAATTTATCGATCCACTATAAGAAAATGCACTTTTAGCGACCACTTTGTCTCTTTCTCGCTCATCACTCTGTCTCTCTATCTCTTTTCTCTATTCGTCTCTCACTCATCTTTCTCTCTCACTACCCATCTTCTCTACCACATTTACCACTACTGCAAATGCCATTCAACTACCACCACTCTTCTCTTTCTCTTTTTCACTCATCACTCTTATTTCTCTGTCTGTTTGTCTATTTATCTGTTTGTCTGTTTGTCTATGTGTCTTTCGTTCATCTTTCTTCTCTCTATCTCTCTCATTTGTCTTCTCTCTATGTCTTCCTCGCTCATCTCTCTTCTCTCTATCTCTCTCATCTCTTTTCTCTCTCTGTCTCTCTCGCTCATCTCTCTTCTCTCTTTCTCTCTATTTTCTATTCTCTCTATTGTTTATCTTTTTTCGCTCTCTTTCTATATGTCTCTCTCTATCTATTTCTCTCTCTGTCTCTCTCTATATCTCTTTCTCTCTTTATCTCTCTCTCGCTCATCACTCTGTCTTTCTCTCTCTCCTCTATCTGTCTCTCACTCATTTCTCTCTCTCACCACCCATCTCCTCTACCACCTTCACCACTATTGCAAACACCATTCCACCACCACCATTACTTCTACTGTAGCCACTTTACCTCTACCACTACCATTACTACTACTATCGCCACCACTCCACTACCACCACTACCACTACTGCTACCATTACCTCTCTTTCACCCCTGATACTCTATTTACACTACCACTACCACAACTTCACCACTAATCTCTTTCGCCATCACCATCACCACCACCACCACCATCATCTCTTATCCACCACCTTCACTACTGCTGCCGCTCCTTTTCCTCTACCACAAAAAATTAGTTCATAATTTTTAGTAATAAAAAAAAATAGGCCGCAGAAAAATATTTTTCATTGACTACAGAAAATTAACTTTTATTTTAGTGAAAATATTTTTCATTAAAATATATATGAAACAAATCAACCTTAATAACGGAAAGAAAATAAAAATTATTATTTATTTATTTTTATTATTTAAATATTTATTTATGATGAATTTTTTTTTCCCCATCCCGCCCGCTCGGTTCCCCCTATTTTTTCCATTCCCGCGCCCCAAAATCCCCAATCTCTTTAGAACAAAAAAAAACCCTAAATCTAATCGTCTCCCTCACATCACTCTCTCAGTCGCCTCTCTCTCTCTTTCTCACCCTCTCATTTATCTCTGCACCGATCACTCTCTCACTCTCTCGTTGTTCATCTCATCGATTCGCACCGATCATCACACCGCCGATCTACTCACAGGTAAACTCTCTCTCTCAATCTCTGTCTCTCTCTCTCTCGGCCCGATGGATGTTTTATATATATATATCAGATATATCTCTGATCTAATCTGTCTCCCTCACTCTCTCATCTCATCAGATCAGTCTCATCTTTGTCCCTCCCTCTCTCGCCCCGATAGACTTACACTGTCTCACAGGTAAAGCCTCTCTCTCTCTCTCTCTCTCCCTGATTTCTCATCTCTGCACTGCACCGATCGAATCTGTGTGTGTAATGTCTCCCTCATTCAGTGATGTCTGTAATGTCTGTATGTTAATCTGAATCTGAAATGTTGATCTTAGTTGATCACACTGTGTAATCTGAAATCTGATCTTAGTTGTGTCTTACACTATGTAATGTTGATCTTAGTTGTGAAATCTGAAATCTGTATGTTAATTTTATTAATTCTGAAGTCTAAATCTGAATCTGAAATATGAATTTGTTTTGTTTGATCTGAAAATTGATTCTGATTGTTAATTGATAAGCATGCTATCTTTGTGATGGGTTTGAATGTTGTATGAAGAATTTTTACATATTTTTTTTTGTAGCCAACATGGATTCTACTTACCTGATGAAGTAGTTTTCTTTTTCTTTTTCTTTTTCTTTAGACTGTGAACCCTGGTTTAGAATGATGTGATGGTTAAATTTTTTTAGTGTTCAACTTTTCTCCAATAAGCTAAATGGTTTAATCACATATTAGTATTCTTCAATAAGCTAAATTTTTTTTAGTGTTCAACTTTTCTCCAATAAGCTAAATGCCATATATATATATATATATATATATATATATGTAGTTGTTTCTTGTTTATTCTTAGACTATTACAATGTTGGACAAGTGAGGATGAAAAGTGAGTACACATAATGACAAGTTTAACCATCATTAATTACCTGTGAACTATGAAGATGAACTTGTTCTTCCAAGGTTTTTGATTTCAATTACTCTTTTGTTCATTAATGCATGACTTCCTTGCAAGAATTCTTCATGCATAATCATCAATTGCTCTGCGACCCGTTTGAGATATTAATAGCTCATGAGCATCACAAATTATGAACTCAACATTGTAATATACAATAAATCGATGTAATGGGAATAAAAGAAAAATATAATAAAAATAGTCTATTCGAATAGAAAACGTACTTCCTCAATGCTGCCATCTTCAATATCTGTGTTGAAAGTAAGTAGCAAGCTCTCGTGCAACAAGTTCTCCAAATCTTCTATGTGAAGTTGTTCTACAAATCAAAAGGAAAGAGTTGTTCTACAAATCAAAAGGAAAGAGTTGTTCTACAAATCAAAAGGAAAAAAATAAATGTATGTAATAAATAACGTAACTCAATATTGTTTCAATTTCAAAACGAGAAGTGATTTGTCATATAATTGATCTACCTGAAGTTGTTCTACAAATAAAAAAAAAAACATTTAGGGGGGGTTATGTTTCAATTTCAAAACGATACGATTAGGAGTCAAGATGAAAATTATCGTGCACAACTTTGCTACCTCAATTTCACTTCGTAGCGTTATATTTGATAAAGTTGAAGAGCAAAAGTATATGCAAGATAATAAAACTAAACAAATTATTAATTAATTAATTTATATTTTTTGTATTCGTAAATACTTTATTAATCGTTGAAAAAAGTATTTGTGATGGCGTGGCAATGGCAAAACAAGGGTTCACAAATATTGGGATTGCAAAAAGTTTTTGCGACAGTAGCATTACCATTGTAACTTATTTGTGATGGAAATTTTTCCTTTTAGCGATGACATGATGCCAACACAAATAATATATTCAAAATAAGCAATCTGTAAAATGAGAGCATATGTATAGATGGTTGTAATGGGTATTTTTAAAAAAGAAAAAAAGAATACAATATAAGGAAATCAGACAAATAGAAATCCAATATACACACTTTTAATATTATTTCTTTTCATTTCATTATTTTGAATGAAATTTTAATAATTTCTAGCATATATAACATGATGAAAATCTGTAACTATTGTTGTTCTACATGGTAAAGATTGATTTCAAGTGACCTTGCTCAAAAAGTTTGTGTATCATTTTAATTCCAATAAAATAAGTTTTGGGTTGAAAGCTCAAGACTAGGCTAAAGCAGGTAGTATTTTTAATTGAATAGTGTCTTTACAAACCATACAAACAAACATTATTGTTTTGGTGTGCATGGAATGGAATCTCTGGTGCGGGTGGCTTATGAGGAAGCAAGAACAGGAATAGACCTTTGGATTGGGAGAACCAAGAGAGGATATCAGAGGTGAGTTGGTCGAATTTTTTGAGAGAATCACTGCCTCCCCACTTGTTTTGGATGGCCATTTGAAGGCCATTCCATCCAAACAAGTGCATTGAGATTCCCTCTCGGAAAACAGAGGTGGCCTTAGCCTTGAGAGAATAAGAGGGTGTTCTTGAGACGGAACTTGTATTAAATGGTTCCATTCAAAACACATCGATTCAAGTTCCTTCTCTTTGCGAGATTCTTTTGTCTTTAGCTTTTAGTTCTCTATTCTCTCTCCTCTTGAAATCCCACCTCCCTTGTTAGAGAGACAAAGATAGGGAGGGGAAAACATTAAATTTGAATGAAGGTACAAAGTTAAGAAAAACAAAGTGGCGTGAAAAGTTGGGATCGGTAGGAGACAAATTCGGAAGGTTGAATGTTTAGCATAGGAGTAGGAGTAACAAAAATGCTTGTCACCCACTTTCCTACGCTTTCACTCATCCAATCATCCATTTTCCTATTCAACTCTTTTCTCATTGCCTCTTGGCTTATGATTCATCCCTCTAAAATTAGAGTTCTAATTGAACTCTAGTAAAGTGAAAAATAGAGTAATGAAACATAACTCTAATTTAAGAGCTCTAAATGGAGCTCTAGTGAGGTGGGAAAAAGAGAGTAGAGAGAAATAAAGAGAGGAGTGTGAGCCCCACCTTCACATGAGTACTCTCCACATCATTAGAGTTGTATTAGAGCTCTCAAATATTATTGATAAAAAAAATAGGACTAAAATATTATATCAGAGTAGAACCCACTTTCCATTAGAGCTATTAGAACTCCAATATTAGAGCTCTAAAGCATTTATATCGTCTCCCTCTCATCTTTCCTAACAACCATAGATCATAAATTATTGCACAAAAAATACAGAAAATAAAAAAAAAAATAATTTTTAGTGGACACCCTGTTTTTTTTATTTTTTCGTAAAATTTTTTTCGTTACACCTGATTAACTGCCATATATAGAGTTAATTGTAATCACATATTAGTATTCTTCTCACAATTCTTTATGATGGACCCTCTGCATGTGAGTTCTTACAAAATAAATTTGTGTATTCTACAATCCAAGACAGGTAGGAACCCTTTAAGTCCAACCCTTCCCACTCCCATCAGACATGAAAAAATTCCCCAGGTATATTACAATAAGAGTTTATTACACTATTTTGGACTACATTGAATTCCATTATTATTATTATTATTATTTGTGAGTAGGGAAAACTTTGGTTTCTCCAATTGAGAGATATGCAGTTGTTCCTGATGACAACGTAAGTGTTCTTTCCACAGTCTTCATTGTCTTCATTACTGGTGTTTAAATAGTTGGTTTCTCCAAAAGATTATAATTTGCAACTGTTATCTATTTATTTGTAGGTCAAAAGGATAAATTTTGCCGAGGGGAAGATCTGATTCTAGAAGTAAGGAATTTGCAGCTTGATTTTTGAACTAGGCTCAAAATTGAGATCTTGTTGGAAATTTTTTAATTTTTGTAAGAGCATTTAAATATCCAATGTGCTGATTGGTGAATTTTAGATTTTATTTTATTATTTTATTTTTTTTTAGGATTTGGGTGAATTTTATAATTTAAATATGCTTTTATGAACATGTACAGTTTAATTGTTCTTTGTAAAATATTGAATTTGATGGTTTGATCAATTTTTATTTTTATTTTCTGTTATGATGTTTTTGTGAATGGAATGTAAATAATCAGCTCTTAGAGAGAGAGACGGCACCACCGTCGGAAAAAATAGAAAATTTTAATATTTTTATTAATTTTGTTACAGGTTTTACTTTTTGCGACGACATTATACTGTCGCAAAAAATAGAAATTTTATTATTTAAAATAGAAATTTTATTATTTTTTAATATTTTTTGCGACGGCATTACACTGTCGCAAAAAATAGAAAATTTCATATTTTTTATACTTTCTGCGACGGCACCACACCGTCGCAAAAAATTGTGTTTTTTTTATAAAAAAAAGACTATTGGCGACGGTATTTTTGCCGTCTCAAATAACATTTTTAGCGATGGTAAAATAGGGCCGTCGCAAAAAAGTCAAGAAATTTCAAACGTTATTAGCGACTGCACGGTGCCGTCGCAAAAAGGCAAAAAATGCCGTCGCAAAACATCAGTGACGACACTTACCGTCGCAAAAACTCTTTTGCAACCCCTGCAGTTGCGACCCCCCTCTTGCCGTCGCAAAAAGTATTAGCGACGGCATTAGGAGTATTAGCGACGGTATTTTACCGTCGCAAAAAGTCAATTTTTTTGTAGTGCAATCTAATGTTCTTGGTCCAATCTTAGGCTTTTTAGGAACAGGAACTTCAACTTTTGCCAAACACCCCCACACTTTTAAGTATTTCTAGGAAGGCTGTCGACCTTTCCACAATTCATAAGGAGTGCTATTGGTTTTCTTATGGGGTATTCTGTTAAAAACATAATTAGCAGACAATATTGCTTTCCCCCACAAGTTTTGTGGTAAACCTGAACTTAGTAACATGGCATTCATCATTTCTTTTGGGGTTCTATTCTTTCTTTTAGCAATTCCATTTTGCTAAGGAGAATAGGGTGCTGTAATTTGGTAATTAATGCCATGTTGTGCACAAAATTCATTTAATGGTGCATCATATTCACCACCCCTATCACTTTTAACCATTTTAATGGTTTTACCAAGTTGATTTTCAACTTCTGTTTTGTAGAGTTTAAACATTTCTAAGGCTTCATCTTTACTTCTAAGTAAATAAACATAACAATATCTTGTGCAATCATCGATAAATGTTATGAAATACTTTTTGCCTCCTCTAGTTTGAACAAATTTTAGATCACATACATCAGTATGAATTAATTCTAGAGGTTCGGTTTTCCTTTCAACCAATTTAAATGGAGCCTTAATTAGTTTCGCTTCTACACAAACTTCACATTTATGATTAGGATTAATTTCAAACTTTGGTATATAATCTAAACCAATTAATCTACGCAAAGCATCATAATTTACATGTCCTAATCTACCATGCCATAAATTCGACTCAAGAATATAAGCAAAAGATGTGTTATTCTTATTACTAGCAACTTTTGGTACAACTGTCATTACATTTAGTTTGAAGAGACCATCACTCATGTATCCCTTACCAACATACATGCCACTCTTTGTTAATACAAATTTATCAGACTCAAAGACAAGCCTAAAACCATTTTTACTTAACGAAGAACCAGAAACTAAATTCTTCCGGATGTCAGGTACATGCAGTACGTTGTTAAGGGTCAGTTCTTTCCCTGATGTCATCTTTAAGATCACTTTTCCTTGTCCAGCCACCGTAGAAGTAGAAGAATTTCCCATGAAAATTGTTCACCATTTGCAGCCTCATTGTAGGTAGTGAACATCTTCTTGTTCGCACATATGTGACGAGTTGTTCCAGTGTCAACCCACCACTCTTTGGGATTTCCAACCAAGTTAGCCTCAGACACCACAGCAGAGAGGTTGATGTCATTCACCCCGTCAGAGATGTAATCTAGCTCAGTTACATTGGCCTGATTGGTAGTCTTCTTGCTTGTACTTCCACGATCCTTCTTAGGGCGGTGACAATCAGAAGCTCGATGTCCAGTCTTGCCACAATTATAGCATTTCCCTTTGAACTTCTTGTTGCCATTGTTGTCGCCTTGTTTAGGACCATCTCCAGTCCTCTTTTTGTTATGTGGTTTATGAACTTGTTCAACCACATTAGCCTTGGACTCAATGAGATTTTTCCTATTCCTCTTTTTAGCCTTACGGTTATCTTCGTCAATTCTCAGTCTTACAATAAGTTCATCCATGGTCATCTTTTTGCGTTTATGTTTTAAATAATTTTTGAAATCTTTCCAAGCCAGTGGTAACTTTTCCACTAAAGTAGCGACTTGGAAAGACTCGCTCAGAGACATACCCTCAGAATGAATATCATGTAAAATTAATTGAAAACTTTGAACTTAAGCAATTACTGTTTGGGAGTCTACCATAACGAAGTCTAGAAATTTACCGACAACAAATTTCTTCGTGCCGACATCCTCTGTCTTGTATTTCTTCTCCAAAGAATCCCACAATTCTTTTGCTAACTTCAAAGGACTGTAAACATTATAAAGTATGTTGTCAAGGCCATTAAGGACGTAGTTTCTACACATGAAATCTGAATGTTTCCAAGCATCTACAGCGGCAACAACTTGCTGATCACTTTCACCCTCTTTAAGTGTTGGAGCCTCTTCATGGAGAAACCGAGCCAAATTAAGAGTTGTAAGATAGAATAGCATCTTCTGCTGCCATCTCTCAAACTCAGTACCGTTAAATTTTTTCGATTTTTCTCCATGATTTATTGGTACTTGAACATCGTTCTGGATAGGGACCAGTGTTGGTGTAACAATTGGAGTACCACTTCCAGTTGCAGTTTCAGTTGCAGTAGCCATAATCTTTGATTACAAAAATCAGAAAAAATTAAAACACAAATTAATTTTCTAGTTACTAAAACCAGAAAATAAATTATAACACAAAATGATTTTATTTTCCTTGTTACTAAAACTAGAAAAATAAAATATCACAATAATTTTCTGTAACACAAATTTAATATTCTGCAATTGTTAATGACACCGGTATATTACTACTAGTTGTCAAAGAAAGTAGACAGTATATTACTACTATCTGTCAAATAGCATAAACCACTATTTGTTTTTCCAACCAGAATATGTTTTTATGAAATCACAGAAAATTAAATACAATGAAGATACCAAAATAGAATCTGTCTTAAGATTATTGATTGTTGGACAATCTTCACTGTAATTAAATTAATTAATTCTGTTTGGGTATTAAACGACAAACAGAATATAAAAGAAAAATAGGAAAGGAGAGAGAAAGTTTGATTACAAAAATCAAACTAGAAATAGAATTAAATAAATAAATAACATATTTTATTTTGTTACAAAAAAAAATTAAAATCTAATTTAAATAAATAATAAAACAGAAAATAAATAAATTACTTGATTAATATATTGAATATTATTCTGATCAAGTCCAGGGTTCGACACTGTCTCCTTAAGACAGATTCGTCCTCTTTACGGTGCTTTCAAAATATGGACGTTTATCTCCCTGGGTGAAATGATCAACTACAAATAAATGCAGCACTACAATTTATTTGTTCAACGAACACACTAAGTGTTTACACTCTTTCTCACAAAAATTAAATGCAGCAAAATGACGAATAAATTTGCAGAGGAGAAGTACAAAATTTCTGAAATCAACATCAAATGAGAGTTGTCCTATTTATAGATGGATTGGTGGCTGCTGGTTTTGAATTAAACAGGTGCAAACCTGTTTTGAACAGGTACTGAACCTGTTGGTTTGAATTGGTACTGTTTGGAATCAAATTCAAACATATAAAACCGAATTGTACAGATTTAAATCTGTCCAGGTTTTTTTGAAAACTAAACAGAATCAATTCTGTTTAGGTGGGAGAAAAACGGACCCAATTTTGAATTTTAAATTCCGAAAAACAAATTGGAAAAATTTGAATTTAATTTTAGAAAAATAAAATTCAAATGTTCTTGGCCCAAAAAGATAAGTATTGGGCCGGACAAGCCTAACCTAACCTCACACCACGCACCCGCGCCCAAGCCCAACCCAGCCCGCCTGACCAGACGGCGGCGCGCGTGTGGTGATTTTTGGGTCCAACGGGTCTAGCCCATTTTGCCCATAACCTCTCTCTCCACAAAACTTGGATACCCCTTGGGGCACACTCCAAGTTCCAATCCTATGCCTTATAAACTCATTCAAAACATCCCACCAAATCAATGTGGGACAAGCCATTTTCCAACCTTAAGGAATTTCCACCAAAACTCCATTTCCATGGAGCTCACTTTGGCTTCAATTTCCCATTCACCCGATAATGGCTTTGAGCAACCAAATATACCACGTGAATCACAACGCGGCATAGAACGCGTTACCACTTTGACCTCGCAAAAATCAACGCACAGGGCCCACCTAAAAAATAGACCAAACTTAGGAAAAAATTCTGGTTTTACCCAAAATTTTCCCAACCATTTCTAATAGTTGCCACATACCGACTTATTAGTAATGCGAGTTCTATATAAAGTACTTTGCAAGTGCATAAGTGTGTGAGTGACAAGACATTTAGGGTAGATCTCTACTGCATCATCTGGATTGGATTCTTGGGCATAATATACAGGTACGCAATACTACTCATGGAGCCAGCTTCTCAGGACGATGATAAGTGTCCAGTTCCTGACAAATGGTATAAGATCTAGTCTAGGGACACTGCGCGAAGCGAGTTTCAATGGGTAGGAGAACGAATAAGCATGAAGGTAGGTAGCATAACGTCTCCCTGACGAGGGCATTAGGGATTTGCAGTGGTAGCATGTTGGGTACCGATTCATTGGTAATGTGAGTTCTACACTAAGCATCTTGCAAGCACATAAGTATATGAGCGGCAAGACAGGCAACGTAGATCTCTATCGCATCACATGAGTTAGATTCTTGGGCATAATTGCACGTGGTATGTACCACTTGTGGAGCCGGCTTCTCGGAAGGATGACAAGCGTCTGGTCCGTGACATCGTACTCAAAAATATATCTCAAACTCTACTTTAATCTAATCTCCAGCTCATCTTAACTCGGTTCAGTAATACTAATCAAGCTCAAATTTAATAGTGAATTTTTTTTGCTATTATTTAAATATAGGAAAAAAGACAGTTTTAGTCCTTGAAGTATATACTTCTTCTCATTTTAGTCTCTTAAGTTTCAATTTGAGTCAATTTGGTTCTAACTCAATCGTCCATCTACATTGATAATGAGAACAATAAGGATAAAAGATAGTTTTAGTCTCTAAAATATGTGTTCATTGTCATTTTAGTCCACTAAGTTTTAATTTTAGCATTTTGATCTTCAAAATTGTTAATTTGGTTATATTTCTAAAATTTGGAAAAGTATTTTATCCTTATTTTTAGGGTTAATTACATTGATACCCCCTTTATTTTTTTGGAATATCATTCACTCATTTTAATCCTTAAAATTATACTAATAGCCCTTGTTAGCTAACTCCGTTAAATGCAATGGTTAAATGACTATAATAACTTTATAGATTAGTTAAATTTCATCTGTTAGTCATTACTCTAAACTTTACTTTAAGATTGGTTTGGAAAGTGGATTTTTTTAACTTTTTGGCTAACATATGATTTTAAGAAAATTTAAGTATTTGGAAATAATTTTTTACCTTTTTACAAAAAAATGTGTAGAAAGTATAGAAAATAAAAAGAAATCTTTGACTTTTTTATGTGACTTTTGAATTTGTGACTTTTTAACTATATTAGCTTTATTCCAAACAATCCCTTTTCACCCCATGGTGGTTGTGATTTGGAACTTGAGTTAATACCTAGAAAAGAGAGAGAAATGATAAAGATATTTTGTATGGTGGTACAGTATAATAAATATTCAAGGTAAATTTATTTTCAATGTATTGAAAAAAAATATATATATTCAAGGTAAGACACGTGGCATAATATGATTGGAGCTAGGACCAAATTGATAATTTTGAGAATCAAAATGACAAAATTGAAATTTAAGAAATTAAAATGACAAAGAACGCATGTTTTGAGGACTAAATATGTCATTAATCCATACTGTTCTCATTATCAATGTAGCGAATGTTAGAGTTAGGATGATATTGACAATTTTGAAGACAAAAATGACAATAAAAACTTAAAGGACTAAATGGCAAGGAATGTATACTTTTGACACTAAAACTATATTCTTAAAAAAAAGAAGATAATATATTTTTGCGTGAAATGTAATGTTTGGAAACAATAATAAATTCAAAAACCAATTTTAGAAGCAGTTCACTAGCAAATTTTCTCTCTATTTTTGTTTTTGTTTTCAATAACAGAACAATTGTCGAAAACAATTTCAAATACTTTGGTGGAGTAAAAGTACATCTTTAATTTTTTGGGGTAGAAAAAGAACATCTTTTATGTTTGTAAATTGTAAATCAGCACTTATATCTATTAAAAAAAATATGGGTAAAATACACTCATCTCCCCGTGGTTTGAAGAAAATATAAATAATCTTATACTTTTGATATAATTATATTGACATCTGTTTTAGTAAGGTAAGTAATTGAAAACAATGTAAATGGTGGGTAAATACTGAAATAAACATATATATATATATATATATATATATATATATTAGTATAAAAGAGATGATAAAATAATTTTTTTTCATTTATATGACTAACAAATTATTGATAAAAAAAAGACTTGATTGTTACGTGAATTAAAATGTCAAGAAAAACCGATGTAATTATGTCAGAAGTGTGAGATTAATTGTAAATTTTTTTGAACTTTAAGGGAATGAATGTAATTTATTAAAAAAATATTAAAGCCACCAAACGAGTTACTTCCTAAATTATGGAGGCGGGGTCACTGCTGTGACATGTTGCTTACTGTTCTTGCTGCGCCTTAAAATGGCACTGTTTTGAATCTTCTTCTTTTTTTTTTTCCTCTCGTGTGTGCTAGGGTTAGGAAAAACTTGTAAGAAAATCATACACATATATAATATAATCATGTGTGTGGATATACAGCGGAATAAAATTATACTAACTTCCTCTAACCATTGTTGATCAAGTTGTGTGACGTGTGTATTTTTTCTGAATCTATCAATATTATATCACTCACCTCGCACTTTAGGAATAAGCGTCTTCTAACCTATGCAGAACTTGAGTGCCCTATTGATGGAAAACCACAGACCTATTTATAACTGCTAGGTCAAGGACTCTTATCAGATAGATACCTTATCAGATAAATCTTGTTAGTTTCCTTCCATCAAGAAAATTTAATTAGTGAAAATTGATAGGCCTTAGCCAAACCACCATTAGAGTTCTTGATATTTTAGGCAACCTTAATAATTATCACCCATACTTATCAAAATAAAAGATAAATATATATATATATATATATATATATATAAGGATAAACATATAAATAATATATAATTTACAAAATTAATATGTATGTGGGCCACATTAAGTCTCCTATTAGGAGACTTAGCTTACATTCTCCCACTTGGTCCACATGGTCCACAAATCATATAAATACTGTATTGGGTGATATGTACTGAATTTTGGCCATTAAATTTGCCTAAACTTTAATATTGAAATCCTCACACTCCATTGGTAGTGTTGTTATACGAATCATAGCGGTTATGGCCCATTTAATAGACATTTCCTTCTATAAATTACAATGTATGACACTTCTCAATGAGTACTAAATAAAATATTTCAATTTACAAATGACTAACAAATAGCCATTCAGGTCCTACTTTATTTATCCCAATGGATAACAAACATGACAAATATTTTAAGTGCACAATCAAAGGTCATGAATTTACTCTAAATAAATATTGTTCTCAATAGCTAATCCCTCAAAATGAGAAAGTAATTTCATACATCAAAAGAGCTAATTAGTCCCATATGAACCATATGATCATTGTGTACTTTAGCCGGCAATCCTTTTGTCATGGGATCTACAATCATCAGTTCAGTGTCGATGTGCTCAATAGCAATTTCTTGCATCTTGACTTTCTCTCTAACAACAAGATACTTTATGTCAATATGTTTATTTCGGAGACCACTTTTATTGTTTTTAGAAAAGAAAACTGCAGCTGAATTATCACAGTAAATCCTTAGTGGCCTCGATATGGAATTAACAATCCTTAGTCCTGTGATAAAATTTCTTAACCATAAGGCATGTGTTGTAGCTTCATAGCAAGCAACAAATTCCACTTGCATAGTCAATGAAGCGGTTATGGACTACTTGATGCTTCGCCAAGATACAGTTCCTCCAACAAGAAGAAAGATATATCCTGAAGTAGACCTTCTAGTGTTGAAACATCCAGCAAAATCTGAATCTGAATATCCAATCACCTCCAGTGAATCCGCATGTCTGTATGTAAACTTGTAGTCCTTAGTTCCTTACAAATACCTCATAACGTTCTTAGCAGCTTTCTAGTGTTCAAGGCTTGGATTACTTTGATATCTGCCTAACATTCCTACCACAAACCCAATATCAGGTCTTGTAAGACCTGAGCATACATGATGAGACTATCTACTGCAAATGCATAAGGTATGTTTTTCATCTGTTCTTTCTCCAAATCATTTTGTGGTGATTGATTTAGATTAAATTTGTCTCCTTTGACAATAGGTGCTACAGAAGGTGAACAAGACTTCATGTTAAATCTTTCCAAAACCTTTTCAATGTAGGCCTTTTGAGATAGTCCCAATGTTCTACAAGATCTATCCT
This sequence comes from Camellia sinensis, assembly GCF_055761805.1. Lineage (NCBI taxonomy): Eukaryota > Viridiplantae > Streptophyta > Magnoliopsida > Ericales > Theaceae > Camellia > Camellia sinensis. The sequence continues at coordinate 36,763,878 of NC_138961.1, read as the reverse complement.
TGTGGATCTCTATGCCAATGACATATGAGGCTTCACCCATGTCCTTCATTTCAAAGTTTTCAGAAAGAAATTTTTTCATTTCATGTAGCAAACCCAAATCACTACTCGCAAGCAGAATGTCATCTACATACAGGACTAAGAATATGTATTTACTCCCACTAGCCTTAAGGTATATACAATTATCAACAATATTCTCTGTAAACTTGAATGAAGTAACAATGTTGTGAAATTTTAAATAGCATTGGCGGGAGGCCTATTTAAGTCCGTATATAGATTTCTTTAACTTACAAACCAAGTGATTATCCTTTGAGGAAAATCCCCCAAGCTGAACCATGTATACCTCTTCTTCAAGAACCCCATTAAGAAAAGTCGTTTTCACATTCATTTGGTGTAGCTCTAAATCAAAATGAGCTACTAAGGCCATGATTATTCAAAATGAGTCCTTCTTAGAAACCAGAGAGAAGATATCTTTGTATCAATTCCTTCCTTATGAGTAAAACCTTTGGTTACAAGTCTGGCTTTATATCATTCAATGTTACCAGAAGAATTCCTTTTGGTTTATAAGCCAATGACCTTAGATTCTTTTGGTAACTCAACAAGATCCCAAACTTTGTTTATGGGCATTGATTTCATCTCTTCTTTCATGGCATCATACCATAAATTGGAATTGGTTCCATTCATGGCTTGTGAAAATGAACTAGGATCAGCTTTAGGTCCAACATCAAAGTTAGATTCTTGTAGGTATAGAAGGTAATCACTAGAAATTGCTAATTTCTTTTCTCTTGTGGATCTCCTTACTCCTATTAGTTCATTTAAATTTTGAATAAAAGGTTCTGTATTGATTTGTTCCTCATGGAGCGGTTGTTCTTGTATTGGTTATTCTTCAATGATATTTGGAATAACACTTGGAACAACCAATTCCCTAATTGCTTTCTAGGGTCCGTTATTTCCTCGAATTCTATGACACGAGGAAAACCACTCCCACTTGACTCATGATCCTTAAGAAATTTTGCATTTCTAGCCTCAACAATTTTAGGTGTGTGTGTGAAGGGCAATAAAATTTGAAACCTTTGAAATTTTTAGCATAGCCAATGAAAAGACCACTAACTGTTCTTGGAAACAATTTCTTTAAGTGTGGGTTATAAACCCTCACCTCAACTGGACAACCCTATATGCGCAAATGTCTCAAACTTGGTTTCCATCCTTTCCATAATTCAAAAGGTGTTTTAGGAACAACTTTAGATGGAACCCGATTTAAGACATACATAGCGGTTTTCAAAGCTTCACTCCACAAATTTATGGAAACATTGGAATAACTAAGCATACTCCTTACCATGTCCATAAGTGTACTATTCCTTCTTTCAGCTACACCATTTTGTTGTGGTGTACCAGGCATTAAATATTGGGCAATTATGTCTTCTTCTTTAAGAAACCTAGCAAATGGACCAAGTATTTGCCCAGATTTTGTGTACCTTCTATAATATTCTCCACCCCTATCTGATCTCACGATTTTAATGTTCTTTTTTGTTTGTTTCTCTACCTCTGCTTTATAGGCTTTAAAAGCATCAAATGCCTTACCCTTATCAAATAAAAGATAGAGATACATATATCGTGTATGATCATCAATAAATGAGACAAAATAACTCTGACCATTGAAACAAGGTGGGGTAAATGGTCCATAGAGGTCTGTGTGTATGATCTCAAGAACATTAGAACTCCTTTTGGCACCTTTAGTGGACTTGTTGGTTTGCTTTCCCTTAATACAATCCACACAAGTACCAAAATCGGTAAAATCAAGAGCATTTAAAACTCCATCATTCACTTATCTTTTTATCCTCTCCATTGAGAAATGTCTCAATCTTCTATGCCATAACATAAAGGAGTTCTCATTGGTAATACTTCTCTTTATGCCAATTCCATCATGAAAGGTTAAAAGACTATTTTCATATGAAAGATCCAAATCAAATTTATATAAGGGCAAATTACATAAATAGTCCCTATAGTTTGGAGTTTGTGTCACTTTGGTCCCTGACTTTTCAATTGTGACACATTTGACCCTGAATTTTGAATCTTGTTCCAAATAAGGACAATTGAAAATATCATTAGATTTTTCAAGGGTAAAATTATCAATTTGATAAAATATAAACTAATTTGACAAAAATAAATATCAAACAAATATTTTTGAATTTTTAAAATTATTTCTACCCACTAAAAATAAAATTATGTAAAATTGATAAATCTTTTAGACATTTATTTATTTTTTTACCAAATTAATTTTTATTATGTGTTTGGATGATGATCATGTAAAATTAATTTTAAAAAATTAATCATGTAATTTTTATTAATTTTACATAATTTTATCATTGGCGGATAAAAATAATTTTTAAAAAATTAAAAATATTTTTTTGACATTTATTTTTTTCAGATTAGTTTATATTTTATCAAATTGATGATTTTACCCTTGAAAAATCTAATGATATTTTCAATTGTCCTTATTTGGAACAAGATTCAAAATTCAGGATCACATGTGTCACAATTGAAAAGTCAGGGACCAAAGTGACACAAGTCCCAAACTATAGGGACTATTAGTGTAATTAACCCTTTATATAAACCATCAATTAAAAAACCATTGCAAATAATGGCATTATTTTTCAATAAATTGAAACTCGAACTAACAAAATTAAATGTATATCCAAAAGGTACTAATTTTGAAATAGAAACTAAATTTCTAGAAAATGATGGAACATAAAAAGTGTTTTCAAGATCCAAAACAAAGCCAGAATTTAAAATCAGTCTAAAAGTTCCCACAACCTCCACATGTGAACGCATCCTATTTCCCGAATAGATGCCTTGCCTTGTTCACTTGTTGTCGGTTTCCTTAGGCTGAGAAAGCCCTACATAGTATTGGCAACATGAATTGTAGAACCAGAATCAATCCACCATGTATTATCAGGAACTTTAACAAAGTTAGATTTATAACACACAAGAGAGAATAGATTACCTTTTTTTCTCGAGCCATGTCTTGTACTTGGGACAATCCTTCTTCATGTGTCACTTTTTCTTACAAAAGAAGCATTCACTTTTATTGCCATAACGCTTCATTTGCACTTTTTGTTGTAGAACAGTTTTTTCCTTTCGGCCTTTTCCTTTTCCATGAAATGCAAGATTGGCAATCTCTAGTTTTTTATGCTTCAATCTCTCTTCCTTTCGAACACACAAGGCCAAAAGATCATATACTGACCATTTCTCCTTCTATGTGTTATAAGAAATTTTGAAAGCACTATATTCCATAGGAAGAGAGTTGAGGATAAAATGTACTAAGAATGACTCAAAAATCTCTATCTCCAATGTTTTAAGTTGAGCTACAATGTCCTGCATTTCTATAATGTGTTCACGCACACCTTTAGAACCTTTAAGCCTCATGCCTAAGAGTTTCTTCATTAGGGTGTTGGCTAATGCCTTATCAAATGTCACAAATTGCTTTTCAATAGCCTTCATGAAGACCTTAACCTTGTTGCAGTCAGGGATTGAACCCCTAATGCCCTTACTGATATGGGATTTGATGAGCATTAAACTTAAGCGATTAGATCGCTCCCACCGCTCATAAGAAGCCCTCTCAGTTAGTGTACTTGATTCCGTGGGAATAGGTGGTTCGTCCACACGAAGCGCCAAATCAAGGTCCATGCACCCCAAAGTCAAAAGAATCTTATCTTTCCAGTTAGAAAAATTTTCACCTCTCAAAAATGGAATGTGAGATGATTCAGAACTCAATAATGTAGTAGGAATAACTGCAACAACTAAGAACAAATCATGCTATCAAAAAATAAAAATAAAGTAAATTCTAATCTCCTTGTGGGTAAAGATTGCAACTTGCATCGAATTTACTTAACTTTATCAATAAGACTCGTAAATATCTCTCACAAAAAATTAAAAAAATCCATTATCTGTGGACATAAAAAATTTCTATTTTGATATTTAACTTACTAGCTTATTCCAAATGAATTAATAAAACAGTTATCTCCCTGTGGGTAAAATAATTAATTTTACTAATTTAAATGCAAGTAATAAGATGCCATCTAATATAATAATTTTCTAAGTTTATACACATAACAATAATTTAAGATGTTGTGGTTATTCTCAAATTACTGTAATGCTCAAGCATCTTATAAATTCGGCACCGTATAACCTTTAATGGAACATAACACAAACCCAAATGTAATGGTCCCAAGATATTTAATTTTTGTAAATAATTTCTGTAAACTATTCCACAACTATTTAAATTTTTTTAATTTTTATTTTTTTGAAAAAATCCATTTAAAACACTTTATAAATTGAAGGTTTATAATATAAGATATCAATCATCATGTAAATGCACAAATAATATTATATGTGTTTTCTGTATATAAAAAAAATATAAATATAGTATGATGCTTGATGATGATCAAAACTCATTATGAACACTGCAATATCCAGATTAGTTCGGAGCACTATTTATTAGGCTAGAAATTCTATGCATATATATAACTAGGCAACCAGCAATTCCTTGCATGTAAACTGTGCAAGCAGTAATTTGGAAACTATTAACACATTAGATATAAAACAAATTGATATAAATCCAAATTCCAGATTATCCTAGTCATGATGAAGGACAAACAATTATACAATTGCAAAGCGGGGATTGATGAAAAAATTATAAGAACGTTAACAAAGTGAATCTATATACTGAGCAACATGGATTTGAAGATAAGCTCTGATACCACAATGTAGGAAAATCATACACATATATAATATAATCATATGTGTATGGATATACAGCGGAATAAAATTATACTAACCTCCTTCAGCCATTGTTGATCAAGTTGTGTGATGTGTGTATTTCTTCTGAATCTATCAATATTATATCACTCACCTCATACTTTAGGAATAAATGTCTTCTAACCTATGCAGAACTTGAGTGCCCTATTGAGGAAAACCACAGGCCTATTTATAACTGTTAGGTCAGGGACCCTTATCAGCTAGATACCTTATTAGATAAACCTTGTTAGTTTCCTTCCATCAAGGAAACTTAATTAGTGGAAATTGATAGGCCTTAGCCAAACCACCATTAGAGTTCTTGATATTTTAGGCAACCTTAATAATTATCACCCATAATTATCAAAATAAAAGATAAATATACATGGAAGGATAAACATATAAATAATATATAATATATATAATATACAAAATTAATATATATGTGGGACACATTAAGTCTCTTATTAGGAGACTTAGCTTACAAAACCAAGTAAAACTATACTTTAGTAACGAGCATTCTGTTAGAAACGGTTTTGGAAAATTAGATTTTTCTTAAAACTTTGGTCTATTTTTTAGGTAGGACCCATGCGCCAAAGTTGGCGGATCTAAGTGGCAACGCGTTTGTGGATGCACCCCGAGGGCCTTGCTACCACAATTCGGACTCAAATTGTCACGGTTCTTAATCTGATCCCACAATGTGCGATGTGAGATTGATAAATCACCAAAGAGTCCAAATCCGGCAAATCGTTTTGGAAAATTGATTTTTAAGAAAGAAGTGCCAAACATGGACTGCTTTTCCAGATACAGAGTAGCCACCTAAATATTTTGTTTTGGGGGAATTTAGGAAACCCTGACTCGTGCCTAAGGCCACGTGCCTGTCATCACCAAAGTTGCCTCGGCTCGGGAACTTGGGTACAATTGGGGAAGGTCAGCTATGAGCACCCCCGCTCGCCCGATCCGAAGATCGGCCTGTACTAAGCATGTGTAACAGGGCCGCGGGGGACCTCGCTACAGCTCGGACTCGGCTTTTCGTCAGTCACGGTTCTAAGTCTGAACCAAAGAGTCCAAATTTGGCAAATCGTTTTGAGAAAAAAAACTGATTTTTTGAAAGAAGTGCCAAACATGGACTGCTTTGCCAGATACAGAGTCGCCACCTAAATATTTTATTTGGGAAATTTAGGAAACCTTGACTCGGTGCCAAAAGGCCACGTGTCCGTCATCACCAAAGTTGCCTCGGCTCGGGAACTTGGGTACGATTGGGGAAGGTCACTTCGTGAGCACCCCCGCTCGCCCGGTCATAGACCGGCCTCTACTAACCATGATATCAATTTTTGAAAACATTGTGAGTTCTTATACCGGTTATTAGCCTAGGTTACTATGTGATGCGCACAGCATACAAGTATAGACCGGGTCGCCTGAATTGGAACGAAACATTTCATGTTTGTTTTTTTTGAAAGATGGTTTGCTACTCGCAAGTAGGCTTAAAATGCAGATTTTGCCACCCTCGGGTGGGCTTAGAAATGATGGTTTTGCCACTATCTAGTGGGCTTAAAACTCACAGTCGATGATTTGTTCCAATCCAAATAACCCAACCTCCACCCACAGGCATTCAGGCAGTTATATCACATTAGCAATTAGCCTCATGGTAAGTACGCTATTCATGGCAGTCACTCACACGCATGCAAGGATGCTAAAGCATAAAAACTCACCGAGTACTCCAAGCCAAAATAGAAACTTTATTAGAAATCATGCATGAATCCTAAGTATACAGAAATGCCTAATGCAACACATGCGGGATGCAACTATAGCAGGCTCGGCTATTCTAAGATGGTATATGAAATGCTACAACTACCATGTATTCAACTTGGAATTAAAAATACAATGCAGTTAGTATGATGCGCCGAGCCCGGTGCATGCAAAACAGATGAATGATGCAAACATGCTGTCATACCGTATGCTAATTTAAATATGCCCTAATCTAACCATCATAAGCGGATAAATAAAAGGGAAGAAAGACGTGGGGTTGGAAGACATACATCACACTCACGCACACTTATTACAGTTGTGCCCTCGCGCAGAGGGTCCGAATAAATACACGGTCCAAATGTTATAGTCCCGAATAAAAGAATATTACAGTCCAAAATATTACAAAATCCTAATTAATTAAAGAATTAACTAAGAAAACAAATAACACTGGCGTGCAAGCCAGGGACTGCCTTGCTTCTGATGAATGGTGCATGTCCGGATCGTCTTGCGCGGAAATCCACCGGAATGCCCCAATTAGCCTCTGTTTACACCTGTTCTTGAAATGCGTGCCAATTCCCAAAAAGTTGCTGATTCTTGATTTTGCTGCAACAGAGAGCAGGAAAGGGGCATAGCAATGTATTTGCACAGATATATGCATGTCTCGATTCTCGTGCCACCAATCACGCATACCGAGGCATGATGGCCGAGGAGTCGAAATGCACAACTCAATATAGGATGAATGCACATGAAACTACAACTAAAACCTAACTCCATCATGGATAATCCGGAGTGTCGGTGACTGGGGAATTGAGACACATTCCGTTACTCGGAGTACGAAATGTACCTCGTTTCTCGTGCCCGGGCTAACTCCTATTCTGGACATGATGCAATATGCAACTAAGATATAATCCTAACATACGGAATGCTATGAAAATGAGGTGCCTCGAAATGCGTGCACACGAGCATGCAAACCGAGGCGATGATATGTGTCTCGAAATACGCGCACGCGGGCACACAAACCGAGGCGATGATATGTGTCTCGAAATACGTGCACGCGGGCACGCAAACCGAGGCAATGATATGTGTCTCGAAATACGTGCACGCGGGCACGCAAACCGAGGCGATGATATGTGTCTCGAAATACGTGTACGCGGGCACGCAAACCGAGGCAATGATATGTGTCTCGAAATACGTGCGCGCGGGCACACAAACCGAGGCGATGATATGTTTCTCGAAATACGTGCGCGCGGGCACACAAACCGAGGCGATGACATGTGTCTCGAAATACGTGCGCGCGGGCACACAAACCGAGGCGATGACATGTGTCTCGAAATACGTGCGCGCGGGCACGCAAAACGAGGCGATGACATGTGTCTCGAAATACGTGCACGCGGGCACGCAAAACGAGGCGATGATAAAATGATATGAAGTGACAAATGGGCTTATACTAACGTGTGTGAGCCTCAGCCACACTCACATCGGATGCCGGCCGATAAAAAAGAGGTGCCTCGAAATGCGTGCACACGGGCACGCAAACCGAGGCAATGGCAAAATGCGATGGAATGACATGGAAATGACAAATGGACTTATACCAACGTGAGTGAGCCTCAGCCACACTCACATGGGATGCCGGTGAATGAAAACGGAGTGCCTCAAAATGCGTGCACACGGGCACGCAAACCGAGGCAATGATAAAATGATATGAAATGGCATGGAAACATGATATGGACTTACACCAACATGAATGAGCCTCAGCTACACTCACATGGGATGCCGGTGAATGAAAACGGAGTGCCTCGAAATGCGTGCACACGGGCACGCAAACCGAGGCAATGATAAAATGATATGAAATATGGCAGAAATGATATGCAAGCATACTAATGGAATTTCAGCAACAAAATATGGGGGAAAACAGTCCCGAAATGAAGCGAAATGACATGAAATGCAAGGAAATGTCCCGAAATGCAACATTAGACACCCAAAATGGCCTATAGCCATGCCGAACATGCACAATATGGACATGCAATGCAAAGACAGAAGCTAGACAGTCCCAAAATATGCACTTTCACAGTTATAAACATGGCCAAACAGCAAGCATAGGTAAGGGAAAAATAGCATGCAAGAATAGGGGCCAAAAGAGGGGTAATGAAGCAAGTAATACAAGAAAAACCCAAACTGAAAAATTTCCTTCTACAACACTGAAGATGGACCAAAAATATGAACATTCACAGTATATGGAAACCTCAAAATCAGTATACAATTATGCTAAAAATGTGACGCAAAACAAGGCTCAAAAGGTGCTAAAACATGAAGTATACAAAATAATCACCAAACAGAAAAAAAGTGTGAATGAAACATGAAGTATAGGCCAAAAAAAGGCCACTTTCAGTTCGGACCCAGGTCCAAAAACAGAAGCAAAGAGGGCTATCAATTTATGCAAAAATGGGGCCAAATAAGGGATTGAACTACAAGTGACACATGGAGACACCAAACAATGTTGAGCCCTTCTCCAATGTTGAAGAGGGGCTCAAAATAAGCCTTATATCAGTTTACAACATGCTCGAAAATAAATTTCTCATGGGTCAAAAATAGCATGCAAAACTATGACGTACAAGATGGTCAATGAAGCAAGTGTATTATGGAGGGCTCAAACAGGGTTGAGCCCTTAATGAGAAGTGAAGATGAGCTCAAAATATGGCCCTTTTCAGTTAGGGCCGGAGCTTGAAACCAAAAAGAAATGGGGCTTAGAAATAGATCAAGAAAAAGGTTCAAAAGGGTAAAAGTGTCACTTACCCTTGAAGATTCGAACTTTTGTTGCTTCTTGGGTGGATTTGCAGCTTCTTTAGCCTTCAAGAATCCCTCCTTGCTGCTGGAAATGAGATGGTGGTGGTAGAGCTTGGTGGTGTAGAAGGAATGGAGGTTAGGGACTTAGGGTTTTTTGAAGAATTGAGAAGGAAGAAGATGGAGTTGGCTATGGAGCTTTGAAGAAGAGTTTTTCTAACCCTTGAAGAGAAGGCCACCAGCTGGTTATAAAGATCAAAAAGGGGGTGTAAAGGTGGGGGAGAAGGAGGGCAAAACTCCCCCACAAAATATCCCCCGGATACAGAAAATATCTGGGGGATATTGCCCAACAGCTGTAAAGTGCACAGTGCGAGGAACACGGCCGGCCCCTTACTTTTGCTGGAGGTGGCCGGCCGGCCACACCCCCTAGCCGGCCGGCTAGGGGTCAAAAGGGTCAAGGTTATTTTCTGGCCGGTCAGATACTGGAGAGGTACCCCTATGTGTGTACAACACAACCATGTGGTTAAAAGTCCAAGAAAGTGGGCCCAAGGGGTTCAACATTGGCTCGGAAAGAGGGGTTCAAAAGGGTCAATTTGAATTACTGGCCGGCCATGAACTTTTAAGGGCCTCTTAGGTGTGTACATCACAGATATGTGGTTGAAAGTTCGAGGAAAAAGGTCCAAGGGGTTCAACATTAGCCCGGAAGAAAGGGGTCAAAAGGGTCAGGTGGCCTTAATGGTCGGCCACTAACTTTTAGTGGCCTCCTAGATGTGTAGATCACAGATATGTGATTGAAAGTTGACAACATTAGCTCCAAGGTACTCAACATTAGCCCGGAAGTTGGAAAAACGGGCGCCGGGAGGCTCCGGAGGAGAGATAACTGGCTGCTGCAACAATTGCTGGCCTCCCACCCTTCAGTGACCTTCCTGGTGATAAAACAGAGGTACCTGCTAAAAATGAGCAAAAACCGATGCAAAACGAATGTTCCGAGGCCAAAACACGCAGTTGGGGGTCCCGGAAATGGGCTGTTAAGCACCGAAAATGGCAATCGGCCACGAAGTGGGTTTCTCAGACCCCAGTGTCCCTCAAAAGGGATGAAATAAGATGTATGCCAAAAATCAGAGCAATAGGAGATGGTTAAGCAGTCCCGAACCGAGGCACACAGCCTGACGGCTCCGAAAACCGGGAACCGGACTCCGAAATGGGAAAAATGGCCTACGGCCACCAAACGTAGCCTACGGACATTGAGAGATGGTCTACGGGACCTCTCCCTCCCCTCAGGAAAAGAAACAGAGAAAACCGAGTCTGGTTCGCAAACCGAGACAAGGCACAGAAAAGGGTTCGGGAGTCCGGAGGCAGGGCTCACGGCCGCAACTCCGAAACTTCTGAACAAGCACATTATGCAACATCACCAAGTGCTCAATTGGTGACGTCTGAGTCTTAAGGTCAGTCAAAAATGGGGTGTCTACAGTTGCCCCTCTTTGACAGAACTCGGAAGTCACAAGTGACGGGAGTGAATGTCAAAGCCCAGAGACGACCCATTTTTGACAAGGCCGAAGACTTAGACAAACATACAAGATAGACAAAGATGTGCCCGCAGGCATGCCCGCAGGCAGGGGGCAAAATGCAAATGATATGCAAGAAGCCGAAGGTAACCCAGTGATCATGCAAATGCAGCAAGCTGTAATGAAGCAAGTATTCGCAAATAGATGCAACAGTTTTAAGCAAGAATGCAAAGCAAAAACTACATTTCATGCAGTTAAGAATGCGGAGGATTATTCAATCCCCGCCACGTCTCACACGGAGAAGATACGATACCTGCGCGATTCGTCTGGTCGCACCAACCTCAATTGAACTGTACATACAATATCGTGCCTGCAAAAGAGAGAAATTGCAACAAGTACAATATGCTAACAACACATATTTAATGTGATTTCGAAAGTTCGACACGCGCAGTGCCGGTGAGTGAATGCATCGCAATGCAAAAATGGAATATGCGTGACAACGCATGCTCAAACACAGAGGTATACAAATATCAAGAAATGTACATGACAATGTGAGTATGCCTATGAGAATGCAAGATAATGTGCATGATAGTACAAACGAGCATGAAACAGGGTGTTCATTTGTCATGAAACAACGAGTACGGAAAAGCGTGTTTCGGCGAAGGTAACTCAATCGCGGCCTCCGATCTGCTTCTTTGAAAGGTTACAACTCATCCAACAAGGATACACTTTGATTTCGATGAATGATGATGAGACACATGTCAGAACTTGAAACTGAAGTCCCGACGGAGCAATTTCGCGACCGGAAGTGTACTTTTCTTGAACTTTTTCAGGTCCCGGGAACTCCGATCTTCCTCAAAATTTGCAGAGAGCTAGGTGAGCATGTGGGGATGATGGCCGGCCGTTTATCTTCCCAAGGGGAGGTGGCCAACCATTTTCCACAAAAGCTAATGGCTGGCCGGCCATTTCTGCAAAAAGCAGATGGCTGGCCAGCTAGAAATAGGGGCCGGCCGGCCATGCCCTTTTCCCAGGGGCATTTTGGTCTTTTTTCCTCCTTTTTGCATGCCTTTTCACCTAAGGCTTGAGGCCTATAAATGGCAGCCGAACCTCACTTCATTTCTTGCCTCTTTCAACACTTTTCTCTCCAGATTTGGGTTTCACGCGCGTTTTCCAACGTCCCGCGCAAATTGTTTTCGCAAAAACACTCAGTTTTAAGCACTTTGGAGCGATTAAATTCCGGCTTCGGAGCTTCTTTTTGCATTTTCACCACTTGAGGTAAGTTTATCTTAATATTTGGAAGATTTTCTCGGGAGTTGACTTTTGTTGACTTTTTATTTCCCGAGGGTTGACTTTTGTTGACTTTTTCCAATTTTTGCTCATTTTGCTCATTTTTGCTCCCCTTTTGCAGATTCTTGAAAATGGCGGGCAATTCTCCTCACGGTGGAGGTTTTCCGGGTGCCGGGGATGATTTCGATCCCATGACGCTCCCCCCGAGGACCCGACCTTTCATTCCCGAGAGGTACCGTCCGGCAGCACACGTCCTCCCTCGTGCCGTCTTCCGTCACTTTACCAGTTTTGACGAGCGAGCACCCATGGATCTGCTTCTCAGAGAGCCGGAGCAGCATCTCTCTCACGATGCTCGAGAGGTATTTACCTCATCTTCTGCATTTTACATTTCGCATCCTTGCCGTGCTTGAACATGCAGTTTAACTTATGACATAGTACTTTGCTCACATCTTGAACATGTAGCTTCAACATTCGAATTTCTGAACACTCGGCTCATTAATTAATTGCGAACACACAGCCCACATTAGAATATACGGTCCAAACACTGATTCGTCGAGTACACAGCCCGAATTCGAAAGTGAACACACAGCCCACACTTTACATTTTCTGAACACACAGCCCAGATAGATAGTGAACACGCAGCCCACATTAGTTGAAGTTTGAACGCGCAGCCCAAACTTCGAATTTTCTGAACACGCAGCCCAGGTAGATAGTGAACACGCAGCCCACAATTTAACTGAAAGTTGAACACGCAGCCCAAATTTCAAATTTTCTGAACACGCAGCCCAGGTAGATAGTGAACACGCAGCCCACAATTTAACTGAAAGTTGAACACGCAGCCCAAATTTCAAATTTTCTGAACACGCAGCCCAGGTAGATAGTGAACACGCAGCCCACAATTTAACTGAAAGTTGAACACGCAGCCCAAATTTCAAATTTTCTGAACACGCAGCCCAGGTAGATAGTGAACACGCAGCCCACAAATTAACTGAAAGTTGAACAAGCAGCCCAAATTTCAAATTTTCTGAACACGCAGCCCAGGTAGATAGTGAACACGCAGCCCACAAATTAACTGAAAGTTGAACACGCAGCCCAAATTTCAAATTTTCTGAACACGCAGCCCAGGTAGATAGTGAACACGCAGCCCACAAATTAACTGAAAGTTGAACACGCAGCCCAAATTTCAAATTCTCTGAACACGCAGCCCAGGTAGATAGTGAACACGCAGCCCACAAGTTAACTGAAAGTTGAACACGCAGCCCAAATTTCAAATTCTCTGAACACGCAGCCCAGGTAGATAGTGAACACGCAGCCCACAAATTAACTGAAAGTTGAACACGCAGCCCAAATTTCAAATTCTCTGAACACGCAGCCCAGGTAGATAGTGAACACGCAGCCCACAAGTTAACTGAAAGTTGAACACGCAGCCCAAATTTCAAATTTTCTGAACACGCAGCCCAGGTAGATAGTGAACACGCAGCCCACAAATTAACTGAAAGTTGAATACGCAGCCCAAATTTCAAATTCTCTGAACACGCAGCCCAAGTAGATAGTGAACACGCAGCCCACAAATTAACTGAAAGTTGAACACGCAGCCCAAATTTCAAATTCTCTGAACACGCAGCCCAGGTAGATAGTGAACACGCAGCCCACAAATTAACTGAAAGTTGAACACGCAGCCCAAATTTCAAATTCTCTGAACACGCAGCCCAGGTAGATAGTGAACACGCAGCCCACAAATTAACTGAAAGTTGAACACGCAGCCCAAATTTCAAATTCTCTGAACACGCAGCCCAGGTAGATAGTGAACACGCAGCCCACAAGTTAACTGAAAGTTAAACACGCAGCCCAAATTTCAAATTTTCTGAACACGCAGCCCAGGTAGATAGAATTTGCATGTAGCTTATTTTTACTTCATCGGTATACAGCCCACTTCATCTCATTGGCACACAGCCCATTTCACCTCATTGGCACACAGCCCATTTCATCTCATTGGCACACAGCCCATTTCATCTCATTGGCACGCAGCCCATTTCATCTCATTGGCACACAGCCCATTTCACCTCATTGGCACACAGCCCATTTCATCTCATTGGCACACAGCCCATTTCACCTCATTGGCACACAGCCCATTTCATCTCATTGGCACACAGCCCATTTCATCTCATTGGCACACAGCCCATTTATTTCATTATTGACATATGTATTCATTCTGAATGCAGGCTTGCTCCCGTAGTGTGCGGGGGTATGGTTCTACCATGGCGCGGGATTGGTATGCCGAGCTCCCGGAGGGCGTCAGAGACTTAGTGGACTTGGCAGGATTTGGACCCTTCTGTACCGGGTTGTCACGTTGTCCTGCCAGGAGGACACTGATGGCAGCCCTAGTAGAGAGATGGTGGGACACCACCAATTCCTTTCATTTCTCTGCTACCGGGGACATGACTATGACCCCTTTTGACTTTGCTATATTGACCGGCTTAGACGTCGGAGGTTGGTCCATTCCCTACGACGAGGATATGGGCGAGTGGGAGGCCGCCTGGATGTATCTGCTGGGGGCTCGCCCGCCCGTTGATAGGGTCTCAGGGAGAGTCCGATACACTTGGTTCTCTTCCCATTTTCGGCGGGCGGAGATGGTGCCTGAGAGTCCCGAGGAGACGGAGCAGTATGCCCGTGATTTCCTGATGTTCCTCTTCGGGACTACCCTGTTCGCCGACAGAGGGAACACCGTTGGACTATACTTGCTGAGCGCTCTAGTCGACCTATCACAGGTCCATAGATATGATTGGGGTGGCGCCGGCCTGGCTACCCTTTATTTTTACATGAGTGCGACCTTCCGCGGGCGGGGCGATTTGCTTGGCGGCTACTGGAGAGCCTGGGAGGTACTTTCTGTCCCCTTGATTTAAATTTCTGCTTCTCATTACTTGTACATTGCACACACAGCGCACTTTTACAGTCTGTATTTTTCTCTCAGCATCTCGTACTTACATTCTGCACTGTTTTTCTCAGCTATGGGTGTATGTACACTTCCCATCATTAGCCCCTGAGCTGGAGGTGGTAGGGATTCCCGTGACCCCATATTCTTTGATATTCGAGGGTCCGCACCAGCCGAGACCTCAAGAGACTCTCCTTCGCCTGCGAGAGTACTTCGACACTGTACGACACTCAGAGGTACTTCGGAACTTTCAGTTCTTTTCATTTTCATCTTTGATTTGCTCTGTATATTCTCGATTTCTGATTGGTTTATGCATTTATCATCCGCAGATTACATGGCAGCCTTGGGCGCCCCTGGGTGATGATCTCCGACTTCAGTATACCGGAGCGTCAGGCATCTCCCAGTACAGGGTCCTGCTCGAAGGGCCGGTTGGCAGGGTCTGGTTCCTGGGGGAGCGCTTTCTGCGCCAGGAACGGGGGTATCTTTCTCAGGATGTTCCCGCAGTACCTCCAGCTAGTATGCGGACCGCTGACGGGCTCTCTTACTCAGAGGTAGTCGGCGCCATGCTGGGCAGTGATGCTTTGCTATATGTTGCGGAGGGGGACTACGCCACCTACCGTCACATATATTTGATGCCTCCATTGACAGAAGCTCGTATTCCGATGAGGAGACCTGCCGGTATGTCATCCTCGGACCAGGCTCGGGCTCGAGCTACAGACATCCCTTCTTCTAGCAGGGCTGGCACGTCTAGAGGTGGGAGTAGACCGTTCCCTCCGACCCCGTCGATTCATCCTCATCTGGGATGGCCAGATATGCCTACTGAGTTGATGGCGTGGCAGTATGGGGCTAGCTCTCCGACCCCGATCCCACTAGAGCCTCTGATGCCCAGTGATCGATACGCCATTGATTCGGACTCACCGCCGGTATGCTCCACTTTTCATTCATCATTCAGATGTTTAGACACTCTTCTGTTTACTGATGATTATGAGCTCATTTTTGCAGCCATCGCGAGGGTACATAGAGGAGGTGGTTGGACTGGTGGCCACACTCGAGGGCATGGTCCTGCGCAGGGAGGCACAGTTATCTGTCGCGGGCATTCAGGTACCCTTCAGTTTTCTGGCATTTATCATACTTCTGATGACATGCTGATTTCTACTGCATCGATAGGCCACTTGTGTAGAGCACATCTGACACACACCCCACTTGTACACTGTATTTACATGCACCCACTTCATGTAGCCTTTGCTTGTATCTGTATCTGATGTACATATTTGGACTGATGTATTTGATTTGAACTCTTTGTTTTCAGATGCCTTCATGGTCCGGTCAGCCGCAGGCCAGGCCACCTGGGCCTCATTGGGGAGCTGGGCCATCTGAGCCTTTTCAGGGGGCGGGGTCATCTCGGCCTTCCCGAGGAGCCGGGCCGTCTAGGCCTTATCGAGGAGCTCGAGGAGGGCCTGTCCGCAGACGCAGGGCTCACGTCGTGGAGGTGGAGCCTGATGAGGAGGAAGAGGAGGCTACCGACCGTCAGTTCGAGACATCTGTTGAGGAGGGAGGCTCCGGTTTTGGCTCGGGGAACAGAGGCGAGGCTGAGGGGGATCCTGAGGATGACAGCTCCGACTCTGATGATGGTGTGGAGGTTGTCCCGCAAAAGAGGACTAGGCGTGCTTCTCGTTCCCGCTCCCGAGGATTTTGATGTTGCTATTTCCTGCTTTATTTTTCTTTTACTAGTAGTTTGTAGCACTTTGCACATTGTTAGGCAGTTTTATTTTTTGTAAAACTTGTACCTTTGTTTGTTGTAAAGCATGATGAAATGAAATAGCTTTTGGAAAGGTGTTTGTACTTTTAGCATCGTATCGCATTATTTATTTTGCACAAGAATGAAATTGAATGGAAATGCGCATCGTGTAATCACCAAGTCAGGTAGTGAACCGACGCAACAAACTAAACAACTCAACTTACTAAGATATAACAGAATCTTTAGCAAGTTTACAACTCGATAAGCAAAATGCAACAACGCAAATAAACAAAACTCTAACAAAAATTGCTTAAACAGCGAGCAATGACTCAAAAACACAAAATACGTCCGCTCGACGAACAACTCGATAAGCAAAATGCAACAACTCGATAAGCAAAACTCAACAACGACAAAGTGTACTTCTGACGACCTGGGCATCGGAACACATCCGAAACGGAGAGAGATGAAGGCCTTTGACTCCCCCGTTGCATGGAAATGCTTGGAACTTCTCCTCGAAGAGTAAAACAGGGCCAAGGAGATACATTGCAGCATTGCCAGCCACCCCTGGGAGCTGGCCGGCCATTTTTGGCAGAGAGAGACAGCTGGCCGGCCATTTCTGAAAAAGTAATTGGCTGGCCAGCCAGAAAAAGTAGCTGGCCGGCCATTCAGTCCTGCAGCCGCCAGATTTTTGACACGTGTCCCCGTGAATAGTGTTTTTCCTTCTATAAAAGCCTCAACTTCGGGAACATTCATTTCATCTTAGTTTTAGCCAAAGATGGAGGCGTTTCTCGCAGAAAATATCATATCTTGGATCTCTTCTCTAGATGGCTCGGAAAAATTGAATTTCCGGGGTTTCGGCTTGAATGCACTATTCACGCTGAGCCGTACTCGGTTACACCTTCCTTTTCTCCATGCCGCGGCAAGGTTCTGGAATCCAGTGACGCATGTTTTTAGCTTTGGCGGCCAAGAGATGTGTCCCACTTTCGAAGATTTTCAGGTTTTGATGGAGTCTGAGTGTTCTGAAGTGATCTTGCCTCAACTCCGTTTTGGTCACGCCCAGGCTTTAGGGCGGATGTGTGGGCTCACGGCGCATGACGCTCGATCTCTGATTTGCAGTGGGGAACTGGACATCCTCGGCTTGATCCATCGTTTTTCCGACGCTGGTGACCGTAGCAACCATCATTGGCAGGGTTTCCGGCAACACGCCCTCTGCTTATGTTTGTTGTCTCACTTTCTGCTTTCCTCGGGCTTTGGCGGGGCTAGCATTCGCTTGATTGAAGTCGCCCAAGGTTTGAGAGAAGGGAAGAGCTGTATTGCCATGACCTTGGCCGAGACACTGATGGGCTTAGATTCTGTCTATCGCCGGGAGGCGACTAGGTTTGCTGGGAGTCCACTGCTGCTGCAGGTAATGTTTCCCACCCGTCCTTACATATATATCTGCTCACATCACTCGACCCTCAGGCTCGATTTTTCTCTCAAAACCCTTGTCTTACTTTTCTCTCATCATACATCTCTCTATTCTTTATTCTCTCATTTTCCATCCCTCCCCTAGGTATGGTTAATGGATAAATTGCAGGTTGTGGACTCTTGCCCAGCTTATTCAGCTCGAGGTTACTTCTTTCGGCAACGCCTTGTCAATGCTCTTGACGAAAGGTGGTGGTTCGATTGGATGTGCAATTTGTCCACAGACGGCATTGCTTGGCGTTGTCCTTGGCTCAACCTCTCGGCCATGAGCTATAGTATGTCTCGGCTGATTGGGATCCAACTGATTGGTCTAACCCACTGCGTATTCTATTTTTCTTTCCGGTTCCTGCGTCAGTTTGGTCATGATCAGACCTGTCCACCGGAGGGGATTGAGTATCCAGCTGCTTTCCCGGTCCGGGGTGCGCAACTTGCCCGATATGCCACGGCATGGAGGACTAGAGAGCTCCTGGCCCCTGCCTCAACTTTCAGTTGCACTTTATCTGATGAGTGCGTGGATTGGCTCAATGAGGAGGCACAGGTTGGGCCCAGCTTGGCATCAGATGCTTCGTCGAGCTCTGGGAGGGGACGCAGAGATACTTGATTCAACTATGCCCCAAATTTATTGCTTATTTAGCATTTTCAAGTTTTCTTTATGAATGCACTAAAAGAAGCAACCTTGATTGTAATGCAAGAGTAGGAGAACTCTATTTTGAAATCAATGAAATTGAAAGTTATGGTACTGAAAATTTTCCACTTTTGGTCCAAAAATGGTCTAAGTCGTAAAAAGATTGATTTGAACAAAGTCAACTTTTATTAAAACTTTTCAAAACTATTTTCGGTGTGGATCAGAATTGGACACGCCGAAAATCTGTCACTGAGATGCACAACCCCAGATCCCCGCAACTGGAAAGTTGCCCCGAGTCTGAAGAACAATGCGGCACTCCACGGCAACGGAAAGTTGCCCCTAGTCTGAGTAACTTTGCACCGCCGCGGCAACGGAAAGTTGCCCCTAGTTTGAACAGCACTGTACCGGAGATCACGATAAATGCTGATGGATAAAGATGACTGAGATGATCGAAATGGATAGAGTTGATCGGGGAAAAGTTTATGGCTGAACTTCAAGATGAAGCTGCCTACGTATCCCAAAGATAGGAATCAAGCCTTACGTAGTTCAGGCTCGGGTTCACTCGAGTATTTTCACTCTCCATTTGCGCTCTAACTTTTGCCAATGCCGCCCTTTGCGGGTTTTCAACCTTGCGAGCTCAGTTTTTATATTTTCTAATTTTTTGTGCTCTGAATTTTGCCTAGGTCGCCCTTTCGGGTTTTCGGCCTAGCGAGCCTCTCAAGGATAGTATTTCTTCAACTTGTCCATATTGATCGGTTGTGAGAACTCCAAGCCATCTAGATCCATCAGAACCACAGCTCCTCCTGACCAGATAGCTTTGATGATATAAGGACCAGTCCAATTAGGTCTGAACTTGCCCCTTGGGTCATGGATGGGAGCTCGGTTATCTTTGAGCACCAAATCTCCTTCTTTCAGATTCCTGGACTTAACCTTCTTGTTGAAAGCCCGGGCAATTCTGCGTTGATAGCCTTGGATGTGGTACAGTGCTTTCAGCCTTCTTTCATCAAAGAGCATGAGTTCTTCGAATCTGCTTTGCTGCCAATCTGCCTCGGCTATCTGGCATTCAGCCAATACTCGTAACGATGGAACCTCAATCTCAATGGGTAGAACAGCCTCCATTCCATAGACCAATGAATATGGAGTTGCTCCAGTAGAAGTTCTGATTGAAGTCCTGTAGCCCCATAGAGCAAATGGCAGCTTGTCTGGCCAATCTCGATAGGTTTCCACCATCTTCTGTAGTATACGCTTGATATTCTTGTTGGCGGCCTCAACTGCTCCGTTGGTCTGCGGCCTGTATGTAGATGACTTATGGAAAGCCACATTGTATTTCTCCAACAAGTCTATTACTTCTTTCTTGAAATGGGAACCATTATCTGAAATTACCTCGTTTGGCACCCCGTAGCGACAGATGATATTGTTCCTGATGAACTTTGCGACATGCGACGCCTTCAACACCGCGTATGATTGGGCCTCGACCCACTTTGTGAAATAATCTATCGCTACTAGGATAAACTCATGCCCGTTTGACCCCTTCGGGGTAACAGCTCCGATCACGTCAATTCCCCAGACTGAAAAAGGCCACGGTGAAGTCATGTTGTACAGTTTTGACGGCGGGATGTTCATGCGATTTGCATGAATTTGACATTTGTGGCATCGCCGAACAAAACCAATGCAATCCTCCTCCATGGTTGACCAGTAGTAGCCCTGTCTGAGGATCTTTCTGGCCAGCATCACTCCATTCATGTGTGCACCGCACTCTCCCCCATGGATGGCTTCCATCAGGCGTCTTGACTCTTCAGCTTCTACACAGAGCTTATGCATTCCCAAATGGCCCCTTTTGTACAGCTTTCCTCCGCAGATAACGAACTGAGTAGCCATTCTTCTGACAGCCCTCTTATCTTTGGCATTTGCCCCTAGTGGATATGTCTCCTTTTCCAAGAAGTTCCAGATGTCGTAATACCAGGGGTTGCCGTCTTGAACCTCATCTATGGCGGAAATCGACTCGTATGCCGGCACGAACTTCTGATCAATAATGACTGGACGTATCCGGACTCCGGACGGAATGTCTATCATAGAAGATAGAGTTGCTAATGAATCTGCAAACCTGTTGTTCTCTCTTACGAGGTGGGTGAAATTTAGCTTCTCAAACCGAGGAATTAACAAATCCAAGGTTTGGTGGTAGATTATCATCCTTTCCTCCTTGACCTTCCAATCTCCTTTTGCTTGAGACACAACAAGGTTCGAGTCCCCAATGACGTCCAGCCGTCTTGCCCCTAATTCTAGGGCTGCTTCCAGGCCAGCGATACATGCCTCATACTCTGCTTCATTGTTGGAAACTTTGAACCGGAGCTTGAATGCTAAAGGAATACTGGAATCATCAGGCGCTATCAGCAACACCCCTATCCCATACCCATACTGGTTTGACGCTCCGTCAAAGTACATTGTCCAGGTTTCATCTTCGACGTGCAGAATAGCTTCATCTGGGAATAGATACTCAACCGCTTCATCCCCCTCAACCGGGTGGTCGGCAAGGAACTCCGCTACCGCTCTACCCTTTACTGACTTGTGCGTTACATACTTCAAATCAAATTCGGAGAGCAACAGCAACCAACGAGCTAGCCTACCCGTAAGTGCTGGTTTCTCGAAGAGATATTTGATGGGATCCAAACGCGAAACCAACATTACTGAGTGGGCTAACAGGTAGTGCCGCAGCTTCCTGGTTGCCCATACCAAGGCCAAACAAGCCTTTTCCAGCGGTGTATAGCGGGTCTCGTAATCCAGCATCTTTTTGCTCAGATAGTATATGGCCCTTTCCACTTTGTCTTCTGACTCCTGCGCGAGCATGCAGCCCATGGTAGTCTCAGTTACCGAAAGGTACAGTATCAACGGTCTCCCCGGCTCTGGCGGTGACAACACGGGTGGGTTCTGTAGGTACTCTTTGATCTGCTCAAAAGCTGCTTGACATCGGTCGTCCCATTGGAATTTCTTTCCTTTCTTCAGGAGACCAAAAAGTGGTTCACAAGTCAAGGTTAATTTAGAAATAAACCGTCTTATGAATTGCACTTTACCCAGAAAGCCTCGCACCTCCTTTTCAGTCCTTGGTGGTGGCATTTCTAAGATGGCCTTGATTTTGGAAGGGTCGACCTCGATGCCCCTTTGTGTGATCAGAAACCCTAGCATCTTCCCTACTGTAACACCAAACGTGCATTTCTGGGGATTCAGTCGCAGCCAAAACTCTTTGATCCGTTGAAAGAATTTTTGTAAAGCGATGTAGTGGCCCTCTCTATCTTTGGACTTGACAATCATGTCGTCCACGTACACTTCGACCTCCTTATGGATCATATCATGCAATATTGTAGTTGCTGCCCGTTGATACGTAGCTCCAGCATTCTTCAACCCGAATGGCATCACTCGATAACAATATGTCCCCCACGGGGTAGTGAACGCAGTCTTCTCCCGGTCTTCGGGTGCCATTACTATCTGATTATAGCCTGAGAAACCATCCATAAATGAAAGCAAGGCGTGTCCTGCCGTGAAATCCACTAATTCATCAATGTGTGGCAAGGGAAAGTCGTCCTTCGGACTGGCCCTGTTCAAATCTCTGAAGTCTACACAGACCCGAATTCTGCCGTCCTTCTTTGGCACCGGAGCTATGTTGGCCAACCAAGTTGGATATTCAGATACCAGCAGAAACCCTGCGTCAATTTGCTTGGTGACCTCTTCCTTAATTTTGAGGGCCCAGTCCGGGCGAATCCTTCTGAGTTTCTGTTTGACAGGGCGGGCCTCTGGATCAAGAGGGATCCGGTGCTGTACAATCTCAGGATCGATTCAAGGCATGTCTTCATAGGACCACGCGAAAACATCTTTGAAATCTTTTAATAAAGCGACTAAGCGCTCGCGCTCCTCTGAAGACAACGTGGACCCGATCTGGACCAGCCGCGGGTCCTTCTCAGTACCAATATTCACAGTAGTGATTTCATCCATTAAAGGTTTAACAAATCTTTCCTGCTCTTGATCAATTAACCGTTGCAAAACTGGGGGAATTTCTTCCTCGCTGTTTTCATCAAAATTTTGAAAATCCTGATTTAAGCAATAAACCAAAGGCACAGAAAAATACTCGGAAACCACATCCACATCATTCTCATTAAATACTTCCAAGCTGTCAGATTCCTCTGTTACAACAGACTCAAAAGAAAATGAAAAAGACGACCTAGACAGGACTGTGGTATCCGGGTTATCACTCCCAGGAATACCGGACTCAGACTCAGTCGAGCTAGAATCTGATTCCGACGTACAAGATTCGGCAGAATCAGATTCCGGCTCACTACCTGACCCGGAACTGCTAGATAAAAAGCCTTCTTCATATTGCCAGATGAGAGAAGGTGCGATAGATGCATCCAAGATCGGCGCTGGAAAGCCTGCAGCTATTTCATCTCCAATCACAGAAACCGAAGAGTTATCCCCCAAGCACTCTTGGCCGATCGGAGGATCTGATAGTAGACTCGCCAGTGCTACCCCCATTTCAAGCTCTGTGCTCTCAGGATCCACTGTTTCACATTGCTCAACCTCAGTCGGTGGGTCTGTCTACGCTTCGGCAACGTCATCCCCAGATAATTGTATGTCGAAGAAGATTTCAAAACCAGGCACACGCCTCCCCTCCGCGTTTAGCCATGGCTCCGGGAAGCCGCAGAATGGAAAATCTTCCCCCTCCCGGACGAAACGTCCGTTTAGGGTACCCCAGATGGGCCTGTGCATTAAATCAAATGGCTTCCCGGCCTTCATCGCTCTGGCCCTTCCGGCCATTTCTTTTCCTTTCCTCACCCAATCCTCCTTGGTGGGCAGATAACCCAGTCCAAAGGCGTGGGGATTGTGTGGCACTTCGGCCAATACTGAGACGCCTTTCCGGCCGCTTCTCCCTAATCCCATCCCAGGGGTATGTTTTAGCTTGTTCATGAGGTATATAGATTGAGCACTAACATACATGCCCTCATTCACAGCCATAACATTCTGCACCACTTGAGCCTCGGCCAAAGTGAACCCCGACAAAAATACATCCTCCGTGCCGTGCTCAATCTCTAGGACAGGTGTGGACACTTCCGGCGGCGGATGGATTGATGAATTCCCGAAAACTATTGCTACCCCTTTCCCGTGGGGGTATTTTAGCATCTGATGTAGAGTGGAAGAGACTGCTTTGACCTGGTGCAACCACGGTCGCCCCAAAAGTAGGTTAAAGGTTGCAGGAACGTCCAAAATATGAAATTCGATACTGTGTTGTCCTGGACCAACCTTGGTTTGAATTTTAACAGTCCCCATCACTTCTCTGCTGGTATTGTCATATGCTCTGATCACTTGGGTGGTTGGGACGAAGTCCGCGGGTTTTAACCCGATTGCATATGCCATTCTGGTCGGGCAGACATTAATTGCAGACCCGGTATCAACAAGTACCACCGGTATCCACTTATCTCTACATTCGACAGAAATATAGAGAGGTTTGTTATGACCTGTGCCCTCAGGCGGTAGTTCCTTGTCCGAAAAGGTTAATGCCGGGGAACCTCCTCCCGGAAAAACCAGCCCAACCAGCTGTTCAGGCGTGGTATCTATGGAGAGTTTGGACTTGTCCATAGCAGATAGGACAGCTTCTCTGTGCACTCGTGACGCCATTAGCAGTCCCCAGATGGAGATGTCTGCCTGTATCTTCTTTAATTGCTTCAGCACAGCTTCATCTTCAATTTGCTTCTCCTTCTGTCTCTCCACTTCTCTGTCCTTCCCGGATGCCTCGGGTTGGTCCAGGTGTGGGGGTTTGAAGTACCGCCCACTTCTCGTCATATGGTCCACTTCATCAAGGTACCAAGTATCATCCGGCTGGTTATTCCCCCAATCTTCATCGGTGTGGGCAAGACACAAATCGTCATCTTCCCACCACATTCCACTGGCAGCCAACAGACATCTGTCCGGCTCCGGTCTACTCGCACTCTCAGTGCTCTCTGTCCATATGCTCGCAGCATTATTTGTCTTCGTGCACACAGCACTTACAGTCCCCTCAGGGCCTTTTGCCTTTCTGGCTCTCTCAGTAGCCTCAAATTTTTCTTGTTCCAACTACGTCAGTACAGTTGTTTGCTCAACAGTTCCCATATCAATAATGCCCATGTCCTGAGCGAAATTCTCAACACCGGCGCTCTCCGGCGGTACAACTTGATTTTCGGCCGCTCCGGCCACAACTGATATTTCTGCCCCTGCCGGGCTCTGTTCTGATTGGGTTTCCCCCACTGCATCCGGTTGATCTTCGAGCCATCCCGTGGCCTCCTCTGATTCCTCATAATCATACCAGTTAATCGATGCATCCCCCAGTTCCTGGTCCTCGAGAAATTGCAAGTTAGCAAAGTCCTCCTCTACGGCTGTCAGCTCATCTGCCCATAGCCCAGATCCATCCCCCCGGATCATGCATAGTTCTCCTGTCTCTGGCAATTCTACACTTAGCCCAATTCGGCTCGTTGATAGGATGTACTTGCTTGGATCATAGGCTCCCCCAGCAAAATTCTGCCCAGTCCCAGATTCAACAGACTCAGTCTCTCCCAAAATTTGCCCTGCCCCGTCTTCGACGGTCACCACCATCGGTTCCGATTGGGTTTTGGAGATGTCCACCATGCACAAGAAGTCAGTGCAGTCGGGGAGGAGCACCTCTGGCTTGGGTAGGTGGGTGGGCGTAATATAGATGCTAGGATCGTAAGATGCGACCCCAGTCTGGATAAAGTTAATTCTTTTGGGAGGAGGAGCTTGGTTATGTGGTGGGAGAGGGTTGGTTGTGACGTTGGGTTTATCAGGGGGCGTGATCACCTGTTTGTCAATAAGATCTTGAATCTCATGACGCAATCTGTAACAGCGGTCGGTGTCATGACCGTGTTGTTGGTGGTATGCGCAGTACCTTGACGGGTCGTAAGAGGGGGGGAGTGGATTTGGTAATGGCTTTGGCTCCAGGGGTTTTAAATGATTTTTCCTGATCAATATTCCCATAACTTTGGTCAGAGGCATATATAGTGGAGTAAAGGTTCTTTGGCCTCGGGGTTGGAATCGACTGTTTTGTGAGTTGCTTCCGGACGCGCCGGAGAATGGCGTGGCAGTCGTGGGCCTTGGAGGGGGAGGGGGAGTGGTGGTGACCATACTAACTTCCGAGGCTCTTGTATTTGCAGCGCCGCTCGGGCCTGCATTGTTGTTGCGGTTGAAGGTCCTCCTCGGTTGTTCTCTGTCCTGGTCAAACAGGCCCTGCTTCATAGCATCTTCTATTTGCACCCCCATATCATGTAAATCTGCGAAAGTAGGGAAGGGGACCACAATCATCCTTTGCATTAGCTTCGGGTGGAGATTGCGCACAATCATCCGAATTTGATCTCTGTCAGTGGGCCTTAAAGTCATCGTTGACGCCTTTGCCCTCCATCGGATCACAAAGTCCGAGAAAGATTCCTTAGGCTCTTGCCTTGTCGTTTCAAGATCACGGGTTGTGATCTCGATCTGAGTGTTATACGAATATTGTGTGACAAAGGCCTCAGCCATCTCATCCCAATTCTTCTTCACTTCATCTGAAAGTCTTGCATACCAATGGGAGGCCACACCCGACAGGGTTCGGCCGAATAATGAGAGCTTCTGTTGTCGTGTAAGGCCCATTGGCCGCAAGACATCCGCAAACAGTCGGATATGGACCATAGGGTCACCGGTCCCGTCAAAACGGTCGATTTGTGGCATTTTGAACCTATCGGGGAGCGTTACGGCCTCCTCGGTATATCCATCTCCGATATCCGGCATAGCCTTGGCCCCTTGGGATTTCTTGAAAAGTTTCTCCAGCTTGCTCAATTTCAGAGCTGTTTGATCAACCTCGACCTCGGATGGAGAGTCCGGGTGATTGGGGGTATGGACCTTGGACAGTTGTGGTGGAATCGGGGGCGGGGCTGGCCCCGTTGGAAGACTTGTGTCCTCTTGCAGATTTTGGATAGTCGGTACAGTAGTTTGGGTGTTTGGAGGGACGTCCTGGATAGCAGGAGCCTTCTCAGGTAATGGGGCTCCTGCCGGAGGAGGAATTTGGTGTGAAGCAGATGCTGTACTCTGTTGTTGCAGTCGGGTGATAAGCCCAGCCTGTTGGGTCATAATCTCAGCTTGTTGCTTAGCAAGCTCATCCCGGCGGACAGCATCTTGCTGCATGGCCCGCATAGTTTCCTGCATTTGGCGTATCATTTCCTCAACTCCTGTCGGTGTCGTCATACTGTTTCGATATGTCTGAACTACTGGCAGATTTGTCTCAATGGGGATCTCAGTCCAACTGTCCACTGGTGGGGGGAACCACTGTCCTGGTGCTCTCTGTTCAGATGCACTACGCTTTTTCAGCTTCCTCTTGGTAACAGGGGGTAGAGAATGGAACACTGGCTGTCCGTCGATTAGATCCTCAGATCGATGGAGTCGACGACCTCGTGTCCAAGGTGCTTGGGGAATGCCTGTTGGGTCGGAAGCAATCGTGCTAAAACTGACCTAGCAAAAGATAAATAAAGCGAAAAGGAAATAAATAAACAGATAAACGGACAGCACGACAGCTTAAAATAAAATGCAAGACACACAGTCGGGCATAATCAACACACAGTCAATAAGCTGAAATACACACTGCCCTCAAACACTAATTATTATCCCTGTATCACTGTTCCCCAAAACGGAATCTGATATCCGCGGATAGCTGATCCTCAAATACTGGCTGATGCCCGCAGGCCTGATACCCATAAGACTGAACTGATGCCCGCAGGCTTAATGCTGACAATTCTGAACTGATGCCCGCAGGCTTGATACTGAAACTCACATACTGATCTGATGCCCGCAGGCCTGATACTGCCAATACTGAACTGATGCCCGCAGGCCTGATGCCCAAACTCATATACTGATACATGCATTCCTGTAGAGACGCACTCTAAAGCACATAACAGATAAGTGAGAGCCAAAACACCCCTATGTTGGGGTAAGGTTTCCCTGTCCTATTGTGTCAGGAGCTAGGGTTTCACTATGCACACAGCGGTTTCAAACAACCTATAAACGGGTAAGCAACCTGTCCTAATTTGGAATAGTCACTATGGATCCGAATATGCACTAGGCCGAATGGTCAAAGAGGGTGCCCCGGTAAAACCGGGGTTTGTGTTCCCATACTGGCAGAGCCCACAACCGGTCAGCCTTATGGTCATGCCTTGACAAGACAAGCCTCCGGCAAACCATTCAGGAATAGCAGATGGCAAACACGGTGTCCTAGGCGCACCAATGCAAATGCAATGCAAAGAAACACACAAGTGTAGTCAAAAACAGATATCATGAGTTCGAGTCAAGCTCTCTAAATCCCCAGTAGAGTCGCCAGAAACTGTAACAGGGCCGCGGGGGACCTCGCTACAGCTCGGACTCGGCTTTTCGTCAGTCACGGTTCTAAGTCTGAACCAAAGAGTCCAAATCTGGCAAATCGTTTTGAGAAAAAAAACTGATTTTTTGAAAGAACTGCCAAACATGGACTGCTTTGCCAGATACAGAGTCGCCACCTAAATATTTTATTTGGGAAATTTAGGAAACCCTGACTCGGTGCCAAAAGGCCACGTGTCCGTCATCACCAAAGTTGCCTCGGCTCGGGAACTTGGGTACGATTGGGGAAGGTCACTTCGTGAGCACCCCCGCTCGCCCGGTCATAGACCGGCCTCTACTAACCATGATATCAATTTTTGAAAACATTGTGAGTTCTTATACCGGTTATTAGCCTAGGTTACTATGTGATGCGCACAGCATACAAGTATAGACCGGGTCGCCTGAATTGGAACGAAACATTTCATGTTTGTTTTTTTTGAAAGATGGTTTGCTACTCGCAAGTAGGCTTAAAATGAAGATTTTGCCACCCTCGGGTGGGCTTAGAAAGGATGGTTTTGCCACTATCTAGTGGGCTTAAAACTCACAGTCGATGATTTGTTCCAATCCAAATAACCCAACCTCCACCCACAGGCATTCAGGCAGTTATATCACATTAGCAATTAGCCTCATGGTAAGTACGCTATTCATGGCAGTCACTCACACGCATGCAAGGATGCTAAAGCATAAAAACTCACCGAGTACTCCAAGCCAAAATAGAAACTTTATTAGAAATCATGCATGAATCCTAAGTATACAGAAATGCCTAATGCAACACATGCGGGATGCAACTATAGCAGGCTCGGCTATTCTAAGATGGTATATGAAATGCTACAACTACCATGTATTCAACTTGGAATTAAAAATACAATGCAGTTAGTATGATGCGCCGAGCCCGGTGCATGCAAAACAGATGAATGATGCAAACATGCTGTCATACCGTATGCAAATTTAAATATGCCCTAATCTAACCATCATAAGCGGATAAATAAAAGGGAAGAAAGACGTGGGGTTGGAAGACATACATCACACTCACGCACACTTATTACAGTTGTGCCCTCGTGCAGAGGGTCCGAATAAATACACGGTCCAAATGTTATAGTCCCGAATAAAAGAATATTACAGTCCAAAATATTACAAAATCCTAATTAATTAAAGAATTAACTAAGAAAACAAATAACACTGGCGTGCAAGCCAGGGACTGCCTTGCTTCTGATGAATGGTGCATGTCCGGATCGTCTTGCGCGGAAATCCACCGGAATGCCCCAATTAGCCTCTGTTTACACCTGTTCTTGAAATGCGTGCCAATTCCCAAAAAGTTGCTGATTCCTGATTTTGCTGCAACAGAGAGCAGGAAAGGGGCATAGCAATGTATTTGCACAGATATATGCATGTCTCGATTCTCGTGCCACCAATCACGCATACCGAGGCATGATGGCCGAGGAGTCGAAATGCACAACTCAATATAGGATGAATGCACATGAAACTACAACTAAAACCTAACTCCATCATGGATAATCTGGAGTGTCGGTGACTGGGGAATTGAGACACATTCCGTCACTCGGAGTACGAAATGTACCTCGTTTCCCGTGCCCGGGCTAACTCCTATTCTGGACATGATGCAATATGCAACTAAGATATAATCCTAACATACAGAATGCTATGAAAATGAGGTGCCTCAAAATGCGTGCACACGAGCATGCAAACCGAGGCGATGATATGTGTCTCGAAATACGTGCACGCGGGCACACAAACCGAGGCGATGATATGTGTCTCGAAATACGTACACGCGGGCACGCAAACCGAGGCGATGATATGTGTCTCGAAATACGTGCGCGCGGGCACGCAAACCGAGGCGATGATATGTGTCTCGAAATACGTGCACGCAGGCACGCAAACCGAGGCGATGATATGTGTCTCGAAATACGTGCACGCGGGCACGCAAACTGAGGCGATGATATGTGTCTCGAAATACGTGCACGCGGGCACGCAAACTGAGGCGATGATATGTGTCTCGAAATACGTGCGCGCGGGCACACAAACCGAGGCGATGATATGTGTCTCGAAATACGTGCACGCGGGCATGCAAACCGAGGCGATGATATGTGTCTCGAAATACGTGCACGCAGGCACGCAAACCGAGGCGATGATATGTGTCTCGAAATACGTGCACGCGGGCACGCAAACTGAGGCGATGATATGTGTCTCGAAATACGTGCGCGCGGGCACACAAACCGAGGCGATGATATGTGTCTCGAAATACGTGCGCGCGGGCATGCAAACCGAGGCGATGATATGTGTCTCGAAATACGTGCACGCGGGCACGCAAGACGAGGCGATGATAAAATGATATGAAGTGACAAATGGGCTTATACTAACGTGTGTGAGCCTCAGCCACACTCACATCGGATGCCGGCGGATAAAAAAGAGGTGCCTCGAAATGCGTGCACACGGGCACGCAAACCGAGGCAATGGCAAAATGCGATGGAATGACATGGAAATGACAAATGGGCTTATACCAACGTGAGTGAGCCTCAGCCACACTCACATGGGATGCCGGTGAATGAAAACGGAGTGCCTCGAAATGCGTGCACACGGGCACGCAAACTGAGGCAATGATAAAATGATATGAAATGGCATGGAAACATGATATGGACTTACACCAACATGAATGAGCCTCAGCTACACTCACATGGGATGCCGGTGAATGAAAACGGAGTGCCTCGAAATGCGTGCACACGGGCACGCAAACCGAGGCAATGATAAAATGATATGAAATATGGCAGAAATGATATGCAAGCATACTAATGGAATTTCAGCAACAAAATATGGGGGAAAACAGTCCCGAAATGAAGCGAAATGACATGAAATGCAAGGAAATGTCCCGAAATGCAACATTAGACACCCAAAATGGCCTATAGTCATGCCGAACATGCACAATATGGACATGCAATGCAAAGACAGAAGCTAGACAGTCCCAAAAGATGCACTTTCACAGTTATAAACATGGCCAAACAGCAAGCATAGGTAAGGGAAAAATAGCATGCAAGAATAGGGGCCAAAAGAGGGGTAATGAAGCAAGTAATACAAGAAAAACCCAAACTGAAAAATTTCCTTCTACAACACTGAAGATGGACCAAAAATATGAACATTCACAGTATATGGCAACCTCAAAATCAGTATACAATTATGCTAAAAATGTGATGCAAAACAAGGCTCAAAAGGTGCTAAAACATGAAGTATACAAAATAATCACCAAACAGAAAAAAAGTGTGAATGAAACATGAAGTATAGGCCAAAACAAGGCCACTTTCAGTTCGGACCCAGGTCCAAAAACAGAAGCAAAGAGGGCTATCAATTTATGCAAAAATGGGGCCAAATAAGGGATTGAACTACAAGTGACACATGGAGACACCAAACAATGTTGAGCCCTTCTCCAATGTTGAAGAGGGGCTCAAAATAAGCCTTATATCAGTTTACAACATGCTCGAAAATAAACTGCTCATGGGTCAAAAATAGCATGCAAAACTATGACGTACAAGATGGTCAATGAAGCAAGTGTATTATGGAGGGCTCAAACAGGGTTGAGCCCTTAATGAGAAGTGAATATGAGCTCAAAAGATGTCCCTTTTCAGTTAGGTCCGGAGCTTGAAACCAAAAATAAATGGGGCTTAGAAATAGATCAAGAAAAAGGTTCAAAAGGGTAAAAGTGTCACTTACCCTTGAAGATTCGAACTTTTGTTGCTTCTTGGGTGGATTTGCAGCTTCTTTAGCCTTCAAGAATCCCTCCTTGCTGCTGGAAATGAGATGGTGGTGGTAGAGCTTGGTGGTGTAGAAGGAATGGAGGTTAGGGACTTAGGGTTTTTTGAAGAATTGAGAAGGAAGAAGATGGAGTTGGCTATGGAGCTTTGAAGAAGAGTTTTTCTAACCCTTGAAGAGAAGGCCACCAGCTGGTTATAAAGATCAAAAAGGGGGTGTAAAGGTGGGGGAGAAGGAGGGCAAAACTCCCACACAAAATATCCCCCGGATACAGAAAATATCTGGGGGATATTGCCCAACAGCTGTAAAGTGCACAGTGCGAGGAACACGGCCGGCCCCTTACTTTTGCTGGAGGTGGCCGGCCGGCCACACCCCCTAGCCGGCCGGCTAGGGGTCAAAAGGGTCAAGGTTATTTTCTGGCCGGCCAGATACTGGAGAGGTACCCCTATGTGTGTACAACACAACCATGTGGTTAAAAGTCCAAGAAAGTGGGCCCAAGGGGTTCAACATTGGCTCGGAAAGAGGGGTTCAAAAGGGTCAATTTGAATTACTGGCCGGCCATGAACTTTTAAGGGCCTCTCAGGTGTGTACATCACAGATATGTGGTTGAAAGTTCGAGGAAAAAGGTCCAAGGGGTTCAACATTAGCCCGGAAGAAAGGGGTCAAAAGGGTCAGGTGGCCTTAATGGCCGGCCACTAACTTTTAGTGGCCTCCCAGATGTGTAGATCACAGATATGTGATTGAAAGTTGACAACATTAGCTCCAAGGTATTCAACATTAGCCCGGAAGTTGGAAAAACGGGCGCCGGGAGGCTCCGGAGGAGAGATAACTGGCTGCTGCAACAATTGCTGGCCTCCCACCCTTCAGTGACCTTCCTGGTGATAAAATAGAGGTACCTGCTAAAAATGAGCAAAAACCGATGCAAAACGAATGTTCCGAGGCCAAAACACGCAGTTGGGGGTCCCGGAAATGGGCTGTTAAGCACCGAAAATGGCAATCGGCCACGAAGTGGGTTTCTCAGACCCAGTGTCCCTCAAAAGGGATGAAATAAGATGTATGCCAAAAATCAGAGCAATAGGAGATGGTTAAGCGGTCCCGAACCGAGGCACACGGCCTGACGGCTCCGAAAACCGGGAACCGGACTCCGAAATGGGAAAAATGGCCTACGGCCACCAAACGTAGCCTACGGACATTGAGAGATGGTCTACGGGACCTCTCCCTCCCCTCAGGAAAAGAAACAGAGAAAACCGAGTCTGGTTCGCAAACCGAGACAAGGCACAGAAAAGGGTTCGGGAGTCCGGAGGCAGGGCTCACGGCCGCAACTCCGAAACTTCTGAACAAGCACATTATGCAACATCACCAAGCGCTCAATTGGTGACGTCTGAGTCTTAAGGTCAGTCAAAAATGGGGTGTCTACAGCATGATATCGAGTTTTGAAAGCATATGTGTTCTTATTCTGATTAATTAGCTAGAATTACTGTGTGATGTGCACAACACACAAGTATATACTAGATTACCTAATTTGGAACAAAGCATCGCATATCCGTTTGTTTGGAAATGGTTCAAAGTTTGCTACTCGCAAGTAGGCTAAAATGGGAATTTGATGAATTGTTCCAATTCAAGTAATCTAACCTTCACCCATAGGCATTCAGGCAGTTATATCATATAAGCAATTAGCCTCATGGCAAGCATGTTGTCATGTTAACACTCACATGCATGCAAGATACTAAAGCATAAATACTCATAGTGTACTCTGAGCCAAAACAAGGAATATGTTAGTAATCAAATGTATGATCCAAGTCCATGTTAAGATGGCTAATGCATCGCAGGCATAATGTAACTAGAATAGGCTCGGCTAATCTAAGGATGGCATGTGAAATGCAACAACCCGATACACGCATTCAAGTTGGAATTGAAATACTATGCAGTTAGTATGATGCGCCAAGCCCGGTGCATGCAATACAAATGAATGATGCAAACATGCGAGCATAAGTATGCTAATTGAAACATGCCCTAAACTAACCATCAAAAACTAGTAAATAAAAAGGAGAAAGACGTGGGGTTGGAAGACATTCACACACGCACGCACACTTATTACTCAATTGCGCCCTCTCGACGGAGGGTCCGAAAAAATAATACAGACCAAATAAATAATTAACTATTCTAGCTAATTAATTATTACAAAGCCACTTAACTAATTAAAAAAATTTAACTAAGCTAGTAAAGCGGTAAAGCAACCTTGGGAAGAGGGATGAATGCGTGCATGCTCGGCTCTGCTCAAAAATCCATTGCCATACTCATGCTGCCTCTGTTTACACTGATCTGTACTTCTGAAAACTTCACAAGTCCCAAGGAGGCTTCAGAATCACTCCGTGAGCACTGTGGGATGTCACCGGCCAAGAAGTGAGACCACCGGCCATGGAAGTATGGTCATCGACCAAAAATTGGATCACCGGCACTATTTTGGTAGTCGGCCGGCACTGAAAGTTGCCGACCGGCCATTTCCTCCTGCAGAACACTAGTTTGCTGCAACAGAGGACAGACCGAGCATGGTGATGCATTTTCAAAGCAATTTATGCACCACCACCCTCCTCAGCATGTTTGAGACTTAGAGGAGCATGGTTCTCGACCCTCGGGCCATCAATCACGCATTTAAATGCATGATGGCCCAAAAGAGTCAAGCGTGCAATTCAATATCAAATGAAATGCACAAAACACATAAGGGACCTTAACCTCTATCATGCGTGATCAAGAGGCAAGGCAATGCACACAAAAGCTATGCAACCTAAGCATGCAAACAAGCATGTAAACAACTCAAGCATGTGAACAAGTATGCAAACATGCAAGCATGTAATCAACATATCAAATGCATGACAAGATGCAAGCTAACAAGGATGCAAAATGTAACTTAAGCATGCAACGACATGCGATGAGCAAAGTATGCAACAACATACAAGGCAAGCATGCAACAATGTGCAAAGGATGGACTTACACCAAGAAGGACAGCTCTCTAATAGGTCCAAAACAGTGGCCAAAATGCTGAGAAATGTGGACAAATATACGTACAAACATGCATGCTAAATAATCCAATACTTAAGCACAACAAGACAACTTTTAAGAACACTTAAAAGGAGAGAAACATGGGCAAATGACAAACATGATAAACTCTGAAATCATGTTAAGGATGATGCCAAATCAACCAAACCATGCAAACAAGGCATGTCACAAAGTCCAAAACTTGAAACTAGCCAAAGGGCTTAAACCGAGGCTATATGTAACAAGCCCTAAAGGGCTAAGGGGACCTAAAACAGTCCCAAGGCAGGTCTGAACAAGACCAAAAGTGAGCTCGAAACTAGCCAATACAAGCTAGATTAAAGGGGCAAAATCATGAGGCATGCAGGGCCACCAAAGAGGTGTTACACTACACCTAATACAACCAAATATGGCATGACTCAAGCAACAAAAATCAGAGATATGACATGTTAAAATGAGCCCAAAAACCCACTTAGATGGCATCTAAATGGTCTCAGCATGATGGCATACACAATGACATATTCATGAGGCATAAACTACTAGCTCTTTAAGACATTAAAGGAGTCAAAAGTGCAAGCATACAAGCATGTCATATGGACTAAAACGACATTATAAGTGATGCCAAACCACTGAAATGACCCAAATAAAGCATGTCAAAGGATCCAATACTCAAAGCCTACGAGCTAGGTTACAATGGTAGCTATACAAAACAAGTCATGGATGACCAAAACAACCAAAATCAGAGCTCAAGCAGGTTAAAACAAGGCTAGAAGCTTCACAAAGTTGAGCCAAAATCATACTAAAAACACATGTTACAACATGATGCATATTAAGGCCAAAACATGGGATTACAAGACAAGTGTATGAGGCATACATGGCATGTCTAAACCAACTCAAAATAATGCTATATCATGGTAAGACAACCACAAATACCAGCTAAGACATGGTCAACATGAACTTAACAAAGGTGCTCACATATGAGGCAAATATGGCAAGTATTGAAGACAATAAGGAGAGGGCTCAAAACACCATCCCCACCACTGAAATCCCTCTGGATTTTAGTGGTGAGAAGGCCAAATACAAGGTGGTCCCAAAGCTCACAAAAAAAGGCACAAAAAAGAGGCCAAACAAAGCCTAAGAGGGGGTAAACAACCCCAAACACCAAAGTGATCTTAAACAACTATTTTAAGAACTTAAAAACAAAAATTGTATCAGTTATAGTCGAAGCTTAAAACAATATGCGAGATAGGTTAAAATCTTGTGCAAAAATGGGGAATAGAGAGGGTAGTTTCTCACCTTTGAAGAACCTCTTTAAGAACACCACTCCAGCAGGTTCCTCTGATCAAAAACAACTCAAGAACCCTAACAACAACCCTCTAGTGCCTCAACAACTCAAGGATGGTGTAATGCTAGGTGTTCAAGTGCAAAAGTAAGACAAAAACTCACTTTTGGGCACAAAATAGGATCAAACAAAGGAGTATAGATACAAAACTATATCTCACTCTCTAACCCTAATTTTTTAGAACCTGGAGGAGGGAGGAGGGAGGAGGGGCTCCCTCTTTATAGAGGTTCAAATCCTCAAGCTTTCAAGAGAAGCTAAACAAGAGGTAAATCCCTCCATACACGTGTATGGAGCGGGTGAAAAATGGATGCCAGCTATGACAGCTGGCATAAAATATCTACCAAAAGTAGATGGAAAGGGGTCGGCTGGAAAATATGGCCGATTGATCAACAAAAATGGCCGGCCGACCAAAAACATTGCCAACCGACCAAAATATTTGGCCGGTATCAAGAAAACAGAGCCGGTGGCCTCAAGCCAAGGCCGGTGAGGTGTGGGGATGGCCAACAAGCCATTCCCTGCCCTCAGAAGCAAAAGCACAAGTGTTTGGTGTACAACCAAGCACAAAACAAACAAGTCAAGAGGTCTTGAGGCAAGGCGCGCGACCGAAACCTCTGAGAACTCAAGACGTACACGAACATGGATGATCACCTAGTGTTCAAACGATGACGTCCAAGTCTTGAGGACGGTCAAAAATGGGGTGTCTACAGTTGCCCCTCTTTGACAGAACTCGAAAGTCATAACAATGACAGGAGTGAATGTCAAAGGCTAGAGACGACCCATTTTGGACAAGGCCGAAGACTTAGACAAGCATGCAAGATAGCCAGATATGTGCCCGAAGGCAGGGGCAAAATGCAAGAACAATGCATGATGCCGAATATAACTTATGATCATGCAAAGAGAGCTGCAACGAAGCAAATACATACAATAAATGCAACAGTTTTAAGCAAGCCAAAAGCCAAACTACATTACAATGCAGAAAGGATGTAAGAGAATTATGTAATTCTCGCTACGTTTGACGCGGAGAATACAATACCTGTGCGGTTCGTTTGGTCTTGCCAGCTTCAAATGAACCGTACATACAATATCGTTCCTATCCGGTTTGTCTGGTCGTGCCAGCCTCAAATGAACCGTACATACAATATCATTCATGTCCGGTTCGTCTGGTCGTGCCAGCCTCAAATGAACCATACATACAATATCGTGCCTGAAAAAGAAAGAGAATTTAACAGGTACAATATTGTTAGATACATGTATAGCAATGCAAGTGAGAAGTGCGTAACAACGCAATGCACTAACAAGTGCGAATGAGGTGCGTAAGATAGCGCGACACGCGAAATAGCGCGAATGAAATGCATGCAAAATGCAAGTGAGGTGCACAAAACAGTGCGATGCGCAAAATAGCACGATTGAAATGCATGCAAAATGCAAGTAAGGTGCACAAAATACTACGATGTGCAAAATAGCACGATTAAAATGCATGCAAAATGCAAGTAGGGTGCACAAAACAGTGCGATGCGCAAAATAGCGCAATTAAAATGTATGCAAAATGCAAATAGGGTGCACAAAACAGTGCGATGCGCAAAATAACGCGATTGAAATGCATGCAAAATGCAAGTAGGGTGCACAAAACAGTGCGATGCACAAAATAGCGCAATTGAAATGTATGCAAAATGCAAGTAGGGTGCACAAAACAGTGCGATTTGGAATGAGCATGACAATGCTATGAAGGCACAAACATATGCAAGTAAAGCACATGGGACAACGCATACAATGTGTGAATCAAGAATGAAATGTATACATGTAAGTAAAGCACACGTGACAACGTGTACAATGTGTGAAAATAAAAGGAACTTGAACACATATAAGTAAAGCACACACGACAACGTGAGCAATGTGTATAGGAACTTGAACACATATAAGTAAAGCAGACGCAACAACGTGAGCAATGTGTATGGAAGGAATGAACACATGTAAGTAAAGCATGCACGCTAACGCAAGCAATGCGTAACCTCTTGAAAATATGCATAAACACATGTAAGTAAAGTATACGCGGAAACACATGCAATGTGTAAAGCAAGCAAGGTATGAACACATGTAAGTAAAGTACACGCGAAAACGTGTACAATGTGTAACCACCTGGGGGGATGCATAAACACATATAAGTAAAGCACACGCGGAAACGCATGCAATGTGTAAAGCAAGCAAGGTATGAACACATGTAAGTAAAGTACACGTGAAAATGTGTACCATGTGTAACCACCTGTGGGGATGCATAAACACATATAAGTAAAGCACACGCGGAAACACATGCAATGTGTAAAGCAAGCTAAATATACACATGTAAGTAAAGCACGCGCGGAAATGCATGCAATGTGTATAGCAGGAACAATGCAAATGAAACGTGTATGACAATGCGAGGTAGGAAAATGCATGACAATGCATATACTGAAATGCATAACAATGCAAAATAGGGAAATGCATGACAATGCATGTACCGAAATGCATGACAATGCATGATAAGGAAATGTGTGACAAGGCGTGATAAGGGAATGCATGACAATGCATGTACTGAAATGCATAACAATGCAAAGTAAGGAGATGCATGACAATGTATGATAAGGAAATGCATGACAATGCAAATGCGGTGTGCATAACAATGCACGATGAGAGAAATGCATGACAATGCATGTACTGAAACGCATGACAATGCAAAGTAAGGAAATACATGACAATGCAAAATGAGACACGCATGACAATGCATGAACGAGAATGCATGACAATGCATGGAATTGAAATGCATGACAATGCAAAATGAGACACGCATGAGAATGCATGAACTGAAATGCGCGATAATGCATGTAATTGAAATGTACGACAATGCGTGTAATTGAAATGCATAACAATGCGTGATAAGGGAATGCATGATAATGCATGTACTGAAATGCATGACAATGCACGATATGGACACGCATGACAATGCGAAATGAGACACGCATGACAATGTATGTAATTGAAATGCATGACAATGCGTGTAATTGAAATGCATGACAATGCGTGTAATTGAAATGTACGACAATGCGTGTAATTGAAATGCATAACAATGCGTGATAAGGGAATGCATGATAATGCATGTACTGAAATGCATGACAATGCGCGATATGGAGATGTATGACAATGCGAAATGAGACACGCATGACAATGCATGAATTGAAATGCATGACAATGCGTGTAATTGAAATGCATAACAATGCATGAGAGGACATGCATGACAATGCGTGATAAGGAACATGCATGACAATGCATGTGAGGAAATGCATGACAATGCAAGATAAGGAAGATGCATGACAAGGCGTGTAATTTGAGATGCATGACACTACATGTGAACTCAAATGCGCGACAACGTACGTTTATTGAAATGCATGACAATGCAAATAAATTCGAATGCGCGACTGGGCGCATTTGTTGAAATGCATGACCATGTATGTAAACTCAAATGTGAGACAACGCACATTTTGTTGAAATGCATGACAATGCAAATGAATAGTGCATAACAATGCAAATTGTGTGTGTTACACCGCGCGTAGACGTGCATAACAATGCAACCTATGCATGTTTATCATAAACGAGGCAACACATGTAATGCAACGCATTTAAAGTGGTTATTGAACCTTACAAGATACCCAAGGATACGAAAAGGATACACCTTGCACGTATTGAGCATCGCATACGGGAAACATGGCTCGAGGTCAACACGAAGGCCGATCAAGGTTCAAAAGTGCATTTCCTTGTACTGCCTTAATAAATGAAGGTTTCAAACCACATGAATGACATAACCAAGGGTGTGGAAGATGCACCGGCCACCGAGGAAGACCACCGGCCATCCATCGGCCACAAAATAAGGCCACCGGCCAAATATTTGGCCGACCGACTAACAATGTTGCTGTATCGGGGCAGTTTTGTCAATTGGCCACGGGTCTTCAAATATAGGGCTTCAAGCCCTATATTTTCACTTCCTCCTTGGTCGAAAATCTCTCCCCTCTCTCTCTAGGCGAGTTTCCTCCCTTCGATCCGAGTTTTTGCCGTATTTTAGGGCCCTTTTCGTCGTTCGATTCGCGAAAACCCCCCCGTTTCGCACGTTTTGAACTGAACAAATCCCAGTTTTGGTGTACTTTTCTCGATTTCCACCACTTGGGGTTTGTTTCCCCCGAGTTTACCTCGGTCTTTGTGCCTTTTTTAGACTCCGACCTCTTTGCCCATTTTTTATCCTCTCGGGGTTGACTTTTGGGTTGACTTTTCACATTTTTGCCTGGTTTTCGCACTTTCGGCCATTTTCACACTATTCTTGAGATGGCAGACGACATTCCAGGCGATGGGGCTCCCCCGGAGTTGGACGTGGACCCTGAGGCTGAGCTCCTGTCTCTTCATATCTGGCCGTTCGATCCGGCGGCCTACAGGCCGGTGATTCACGTACTTCCTCCTGACAGCCTCCGTCACTTCAAGAGCTATAAGCGACGCGTGCCACTGGAGCTTCTGCTGCGCGAGCCAGAGTCACATCTGTCCTATGGCATTTATGAGGTACACTCTTTCCTGTTTCATTTTCTATAAAGTAGAGTACATAACTGCAATAGTTGATTCTGTTCTTTAACTGGGGATACACCGATATACCACATGCTGTAGTCCACTACGAGCACACCCATACCTGATATCTGTTTGAATCTGAACACGTGTACACACGCTGTATTTTCCACTGAACCACTCAAACACACTGATACATCACATGCTGTAGTTCACTGCGAGCACACCCGCACCCGATATCTGTTTGAATCTGAACACGTGTACACACGCTGTATTTTCCACTTAACCACTCAAAATTGATACATCACATGCTGTAGTTCACTACGAGCACACCTGCACCCGATATCTGTTTGAATCTGAACATGTGTACACACGCTATATTTTCCACTAAACCACTCAACACTGTATTTGAAACACTGCTTCGCAACTGTTTGTTTTGACCACAAGGGGATTCCCATGCCTTCCGGGGGTATGGGAATGTTGCCACCAGAGGTTGGTACATGGAGCTACCTGACGCAGTTCGTCTTTCAACCTTGCGAGCTTTGTTCTTCTTTTCTTTTCATTTCTTTCTTCTTTTTTCCTTTTTTCATTCTTTGCATTTTTTTTTTTTTGTCTTCTTTTTCTTGCTCTAACTTTTGCCTGGGTCACCCTTCCGGGTTTTCGGCCCAGTGAGCCTCTCAAGGGTAAAAGTGTAGCTTTGTCCATGTCAAATGGTTTTGAGATCCTAAAGTCATTTGAATCCAGGAGAATGGCTGCTGTTCGCTGATGATGCAAGAGTCCATCGAATGGGGGGGGCTGAATTTGCCCCTAGTGTTGTGGATAGGAACTCAGTTGTTCTCCGATGGCACTTTCTTCTTTCCTCCTTTCTGGGATTTGGCATTCTTGCCGATCTTTGTCTTGACTCTTCGAGTGCATTATCTGACATCTTTTGCCCCTTGTTCGAGAGGTGCTTTTGATCTGGCCATACAAGCCTCACATCGTGATTGACCGTTGAACATTCTGAACGCAAGTTCAACTGTTTGAAAGTAAAAGGGGGTCGAGTCTAGAGGCTGAAAGCAATCCTAAGCTGCACGATCTCAAGAATGATTCCACACAGGTCTTCGTAGGACCGTGCAAAACATTTTTTGAAATTTTTTTAAGAAAGCGACTAATCGCTTGCGCTGAAGACAGTGTAGAACCAATCTAGATCAAGTCAGGATCCTTCTCAATACTCATATTAACAAACATGATCTCATTCATTAAGGGCTTAGCACGCCTTTCTTACTCTCAATTGATCAAATTTTTTACAAATCCCGAGGAATTCCTCCCTCTTTGTTTTCACCGCGGTGTTCAAAAAGAGTTTTTAAAAACTTAGGTCAATGCAATGATTTAAAGGCACATGAGGAGTAGGTGAAAAGTACTTCTGTTTCATTCAAATCTTCTGGCACAACTGATTTGACTAATTCAAGGCAGAAATAAACACAAAACACAAAAACCACTGCTGTTTCATTCAGATCTTCTGGTGTAACTAGCTCCCTGGCAGAAATAGACTCAAAAGAGTGTAAAAGACAAATACCAAAACAAGCAAGTGATGTCCGAGGTAACACCCCCGAAATCACCCAACTCTAACAAAACAGGATTGACTCGATACAACAAGACAGACCTTAATCAAAAAGACTGACTCAAAACAACGAGACGGACTCGAAATAAAACCACAGAACTGACTCAACACCCGAGTCAGAAACTACAAAAGCTAGCATTCGTAAACGCTCAAAACAGTGCGTGCCATACGCCACATCTGAAGTAAATCGAGCGCCGCTCGCAGGTGGGCCAACCCCTGATCACATACTTGTATTATCTTCGAAGTCCACAAACTCAGTAGTGACGAACTTTGTTGAGCTAGGTGGGAGGATAACCTCATCATCGATCAAGTCTTGCACTTCGTGGCAAAGACGAAAGCAATTATCGGTGGTGTGACCAGCCTGTTGATGGTACGCACAGTACTGGGTAGCATCATGTGAGAGAGGGAGATTACTCGGGAGAGGCCGAGGCTCAAGAGGTTTGAGATGACCTTTTTCAGTGAGGATTCGAAAAGCCTTGGACAAAGGCATGTAGAGGGCATGAAAGACCCTACGCCCTTGAGGCAGATACTTCGAAGTCTGTGGACCTTTGCTGGATGCACTGGCAAAAGGATCGGCAGGTGCTGCCTTGGCTCTCTGATCTTTTCCAGGTGCAAGATTAGGGTTGGGAGGAACGGTTCTGGTACGACGATCCCTATCTTGATTTTCCCTTTGGTTTGAACTGCTCTCGGTTTGAGTGGGGAAAATATCATCCACAGTTTTTACAACAACAGCGAGTACGTGCTGTTTATTCAGTCTTGCGGCTTTCAAAGCCGTAACAGCCCACAGAAATTGTTCATAGGGATCGGTGTCTTCCTTCATCTTGTCCTTTCCACTAGCCTCAGCTTGGTGGACGGTTTGGGTTGCTTGATCAGAGTGGAGCCTTGTTGTTGTTGACATGTCATTGCCGGAGTTTGAGACAGCTTCAGGCTGGCTGAGCTCAATTACAATTCGCTCCAGTAATGGAGGTTCCTTCGGCATGAAGTTCCCGGCATATGATGTGGTTGGTGGCGAAGCCGACATTCCATAGGCGAGGTCAGCCACAGACCTTTGGAGGTCGCCAATCATTCCCATCAACTCAAACGTGGTGGGCTCACGAGTTTGGAACAACTGGGGCGTCCAGATCGGGTGCGCGACAGGCGACCTAGGCGGATGTGGTATTTCAACATTGGTCTCATCCTGCAAGATGATTCCTTGGTCCAATGCGGCTGCCATAACCAAAAGTTCCTCTGAATTTTGTGCCATCATAAGTCTGCTGAACTGAATATAGATGATGTAACCGGTGACTGATGGAGCAGGTGAACCGGTAAACCTTGACTAGTCTCACCTCAACAAAGGAGAACGCTGGCTGCTCCAAACTGAATCTCTGAACTGAAAGAAAAAGTAGGCAACATCTCAGCCCAATTTTACTAGAACAGACATAAGTATAGCTGAATAACTGCACTCGACCACTAATCACTGTTCTCCAAAATTACTGCCCCAAATCTGAATCTGATACCCGCAGATATAACTGATTCTCAAAACACTAATGCCCGCAGGCTTGATACCCAGACTTGCAAACTGATATATGCATTCCTATGGAGGTCAACTCAAAAAGTACATAACATGCAAGTGAGAGCCAAAACACCCCTATATTGGGGTAGGATTTCCCTGTCCTATTGTCAGGAACTAGGGTTTTCACAACGCATACAGTAGTTTCAAACAACCTACAATCGGGTAAGCAACCTGTCCTAGTTTGGAATGGTCACTATGGATTCCGATTATGCACTAGGTCGAATGGTCAAAAGGGGTGCCTCAGTAAAAACCAGGGTTTGTGTTCCCATCATGGCAAAGCCCGTAACCGGTCAGCCTTATGGCATGCTTCTCAAAGCGAGCCTCCGGCAAACCGTTCAGGAATAGCAGATGGCAAACACTGTGTCCTAGGCGCACCAATGCAAATGCAATGCAAAGAAAC
Organism: Camellia sinensis; assembly: GCF_055761805.1. Classification (NCBI taxonomy): domain Eukaryota; kingdom Viridiplantae; phylum Streptophyta; class Magnoliopsida; order Ericales; family Theaceae; genus Camellia; species Camellia sinensis. The sequence continues at coordinate 36,719,337 of NC_138961.1, read as the reverse complement.
ACATAAGTGTAGTCAAAACAAGATATCATGAGTTCGAGTCAAGTTCTCTAAATCCCCAGCAGAGTCACCAGAAAACTGTGGACGCGCCCCGAGGGCCTTGTTACCATAGTTCGGACTCAAATTGTCACGGTTCTTAATCTGATCCCACAATGTGCGATGTGAGATTGATAAATCACTAAAAAGTCCAAATGCGGCAAATTGTTTTGGAAAATTGATTTTTAAGAAAGAAGTGCCAAACATGGACTACTTTGCCAGATACAGAGTCGCCACCTAAATATTTTGTTTTGGGGGAATTTAGGAAACCCTGACTTGTGCCTAAGGCCACGTGTCCGTCATCACCAAAGTTGCCTCGGCTCGGGAACTTGGGTACGATTGGGGAAGGTCAGCTATGAGCACCCCCGCTCGCCCGATCCGAAGATCGGCCTGTACTAAGCATGATGTCGAGTTTTGAAAGCATATGTTCTTATTTCGGTTAATTAGCTAGAATTACTATGTGATGCGCACAACACACAAGTATATACTAGATTACCTAATTTGGAACAAAGCATCATATAACCGTTTGTTTGGAAATGGTTCGAAGTTTGCTACTCGCAAGTAGGCTAAAATACGGATTTGATGAATTGTTCCAATTCAAGTAATCCAACCTTCACCCATAGGCATTCGGGCAGTTATATCACATAAGCAATTAGCCTCATGGCAAGCATGCTATCATAGCAAAACTCACACTCATGTAAGATGCTAAAGTGTAAACATGTCACGACCCAAACCCGGCCCTATGGGTTTAGCACCGTAACCGGCCAGTAATCCGAGATTACCGAAGGCCTGCAGAACAGTAGAATAATAAAACAGAGTACAGGGCCTGGCGGAAGCCAATACAGTAAATGAATAGTGTCCATTGAGCTGTGTCAGTCTGTATGCCAAAAAGATTTTTCATGCATTCACATATACAAACAGTACAGTCTATACAAAATTTACAGTCACAGTACAGGGACCTAATCCCTTGATAACAGTACGGTTAGCAGTTAACAGTCTATACAGTAATCCAAACAGTATGGAGACAGACGGAGGAAAAAACAAGACACCCCAAAGCCATAGCATGGCAACTCGGAACCTCCCAGTGAGGCACAAAGGCTGGCTTGACAAAACTGGAGTCTAACCCACGCTCCTAGCTCCGATCTGGCGGCTGAGCACCTACATATATATATAAACAGTGAGCTAAAGCCCAGTGAATAACATAATGCGTAAAGGGGTTATGAATGAAATGTCCTTACAGTAATGAAATCAGTTCATTAAACAATACATCAGTCTTTCAGTCAGAATGGTTATTCAGTCATATGTGGTACATCCATTAGCATAGCAATAAACAGTAGGTCTTAAAGACCGAACAGTAATGATGGCCATCAATCAGTAAACAGTAGTGGTTCCACGAGGGAACCGACAGAGATCTCTGTAACAGTAACAGTAAACAGTAGGTGCTAAGGATGCCACAATACAGTTCAGAAGATAGGACATACATTCATTCAGTAAACAATATCAGTTCAGTAAACAGTTCAGTTCAGTATTCAGAAGATAATCATTTGAACATATCTTTACACAATTGTTACTCACAGAGTTTGGGCTACAGTATGCTAGAGCGTGTCTCCCCAGTTGCCAACCCTACACAGTTCACAGGTTGAACACACACTAAGCTACACAGTTGGGAAAGATAACAACTTAATCCCTAATTTGCCTCGGTGTGTTCTACATCTATATCCTCAAGAAGATGCCTTAAACTAGGTCTAAGAATGCCTAAAATGGGATGAGGATGCAAAGATGTGATCAGAAAACAGTCTCGGAATTTTCAGAAAAACAGAGTCCCGCTCGAGCGCGTGTTTCCCCGCTCGAGCGGACATGCAACAGAGGTACACGCTCGAGCGTAAATTTTCCCGCTCGAGCGTACTGTAAAAGTACTGGATGAGTGAAATCTCCGCTCGACGCCCGCTCGAGCTTGAGACATGACTCCGCTCGAGCGCCCAATCCTCCGCTCGAGCGCCCAATCCTCCGCTCGAGCGGACTGTAAAACAGTGCAGAGATACAGGATGCTCGGATTCCACGCTCGAGCGGCACTTACCCCGCTCGAGCGGAAGTGCAGAATCTGGGAATTCCAGATTGCACCTCCAAGCTCAAACTTACATTCAAATACATCAAAACCAATCCTCTTGGGCCCATTTTCTGGAAAACATTTATAAACACATAGAATAACATGGTTCAAAGCTCAATTTGAGAAATCAAAGCCCAAGGGTGTTTAATTCAAACTCAATTTCAAACCATTTTTCAAGAACAAGATGAACATGCAAACATGCATGTATTCAAATCATTTTGAAGCTCCAACTTGATGCTCTAAGGAGCCAATCTTTTCAAAACATGGTGAAATCATGGACTTAAACATAATTATGAACATGCATGTAACCTTTTGCCATGAAAACAACTCAAACATCTACAATTCAAACATGCATGCATGAATTATGCTCTATATCAACATGTATGAACTAAAGCATGACTTAGCTCTACAATTTAACATGGACCATGCAAGAATTAGTTCAAACACAAGAATGAGAAGGTGAAATCCTTACCTAGGTTCCTTGGATGCAAGTCTAGGGGTTCAATTTAGCAATCCACACTTCAATTAGCAAGCAACACACCAAGCAATTCAAGCCAATTCAACAAAATGAACTCAATTCTCTCCTCTAGTCTCTCTCTAGTCGGCAAGGCAAGGAAGAAGGCTGAGGTAAACGTTTTTGGCTCAAGTGTAATGAACTCAAAAGTGTATAGGTAGTGGCCCACTCAAGGGCAAGGTTGTAATTAAGGCCAACTCTGTATTTTATCAATATTTAATCTAATTTAATCATACCTAATCAGTTTTCGAATAAAAACACTATAAAATCACATTAATTACGACGATCATAAAACACCAATCGGCTTCTAATTCGGCCGCCGATAAGGCCTTCAATGAGCAGTTTAAACACAAGTCATGAACAGATCAAACATACAGTCAACAGATAAAATGCAATTCAAACGTACATACTCAGTCAATTCAGTTCTAGTTTTCAGTCAGTCAGTTCCGTAGTTTATTCAGTTCAATTATCAGTCATAATCAGTATCGGTTAACAGTAATTAGCTGTTAATCAGTCATTAGTCGGTAAGCAGCATGAGGGTTGTTACAGTCTCCCCTCCTTATAAAGAGTTTAGTCCTCTAAACTCGAGTTACCTTCAGTTTGGAAGAAAACAGGGTGCAGTGGGAACAGTTCAGGATATCTTTTAGCCATGTCCTCTTCCCTTTCCCAAGTGGCATACACACCACCATGGTTCTGCCAGTCAACTTTCACTAGCGGGATCTCTTTGTTCCTCTGTTTCTTGATCCGTCTGTTTACAATCTGTATAGGCCGTTCCTCGCAAGTGTAGTCATCACTCAACACTACGTGGGTAGGCTCTATTACATGGAAGGGATCCCGGAGATAATCTCTTAACATCGAAATGTGGAAAACATTATGCATATGCTCCATTTCAGGAGGGAGCGCAACTTGATACGCCACTGGGTTAATTTTCTCAATAATCTCATACGGTCCGACGTATCTCGGCGCTAACTTGCCCTTGACTCCAAAACGAGTCTGGCCCTTCATTGGTGTCACTTTCACAAATACGTGATCACCCACTTCATACTCTCTGTCTCGTCTTCTGACGTCAGCATAACTCTTCTGTCTGCTCTGTGCAGTTTTCAATCTCTGTTGTATCAGTTTCACTTTCTCAGTTGTTTCATGAACAATCTCGGGCCCAAGCAAAGGCCCATCTCCAACTTCTGCCCAGCAAATCAGAGATCTACATTTTCTGCCATACAATGCCTCGAAAGGCGCCATACCAATACTAGAATGGTAGCTGTTGTTGTAGGCGAATTCAACTAATGGCAGATGACTTTCCCAGTCTCCCTGAAAATCAAGGACACACATTCTCAGTAAATCCTCCAGAGTTTGGATGGTCCTTTCTGATTGGCCATCTGTCTGAGGATGATAGGCACTACTCAGTCTCAGTTCAGTACCCAGTGCAGTCTGTAGGCTTTGCCAAAACCTCGAGGTAAACTTCGAATCCCTGTCAGAAACAATAGACACAGGCACTCCATGCAGTCTCACAATTTCATCAATATAGATAACGGCCAGTTTGTCCGCATTATAGATTGTTTTGACAGGTAAGAAGTGAGCAGATTTGGTCAGTCTATCAACAATAACCCAAATTGAATCCATACCTTTTCTGGAGCGAGGTAACCCGACGATAAAATCCATCGTGATATGCTCCCATTTCCACTCTGGTATGGGTAGGGGTTGCAATAATCCGGCAGGTCGTTGATGTTCAGCTTTGACTTGTTGGCAATGAAGACATTTGGACACAAAGTCGGCAATTTCTTTCTTCATTCCCGGCCACCAGAAATTCTGTTTCAGATCTTGGTACATTTTCGTATTCCCCGGGTGGATAGACAATTTTGAATTGTGGCCCTCTTGCAGAACTCTTCTTTTCAGTTCAGTATCATTTGGTACACACAGTCTTTCATGAAATTTCAGTACATTGTTCTCAAATTTGAATCCCGGTCTCGGTTTAGATTCTCTTTCTTCGATGATCTTTTTCAAGAAATCATCCAGTTGCTATTTCCCTTTAATCTCTTCAATCAGTGCCGGTTGAGCAGAAATAGCAGCTAAGGTTCCACCTTGTTCTCTCAAAACAACTTCAATTTCAAATTTGTCAAGGTCACCAAGCAGCTCTTTCTGTCCGGTGAGCAAACAAGCTAAGTTGGAAATTGACTTCCGGCTCAATGCATCGGCGACAGTATTAGCCTTTCCCGGATGGTACAGAATCGGTAGATCATAGTCTTTGATCAGTTCTAGCCATCTGCGCTGTCTCATATTTAGTTCCTTCTGTGTGAAGAAATATTTTAAGCTCTTGTGGTCGGTGTATACTTCACATGTCACCCCGTACAGGTAGTGACGCCAGATTTTCAACGCAAATACTACTGCAGCAAGTTCCAGGTCATGGGTCGGGTAGTTCTTTTCATGCGGTCTTAGTTGTCGGGAAGCATAGGCAATTACTCTCCCATTCTGCATTAAAACACATCCCAAACCCTTATGAGAAGCATCACTAAAGACAGTATAACCATCCGTACCTGAAGGTAAAGTCAGAACAGGTGCAGTCACTAATCGAGTTTTCAATTCCTAAAAAGCAGATTCTCTTTGGTCAGTCCAATCAAATGATGTCCCCTTTTGTGTCAGTTGAGTCAACGGTAAAGCAATCTTGGAGAAATCTTTGACAAATCTTCTGTAATATCCAGCCAATCCCAAAAAGCTTCGGACTTCAGTCACATTTGTTGGTCTAGGCCAGTTCACTACAGCTTCAATTTTCTGCGGATCAACAGAAATTCCATCTTTGCTAACAACATGCCCCAAAAACATAGCATGGTCAAGCCAAAATTCACATTTAGACAGTTTAGCATACAGTTTCTGTTCTCTTAAGGTTTGTAGGGCAAGTTTCAGGTGATATTCATGTTCTTCTATGCTCTTGGAGTAAATCAATATGTCATCAATAAATACAACAATAAAATTGTCAAGGTATGGTTTAAAAATTCTGTTCATAAAGTCCATAAATGCAGCAGGGGCATTCGTGACTCCGAATGGCATAACTAAAAATTCGTAATGTCCATACCTCGTTCTAAAAGCAGTTTTATCAATGTCATCTGATTTAACTTTCAACTGATGGTATCCGGATCTGAGATCAATCTTCGAAAATACTTTAGCACCCTGTAATTGATCAAACAGGTCATCAATACGCGGTAATGGGTATTTATTCTTTACAGTTACCTTATTCAGTTCACGATAGTCAATGCACAGTCTCAGTGAGCCGTCTTTCTTCTTTACAAACAAAACAGGCACACCCCATGGTGAGGTACTGGGTCTGATGGACTTTTTGTCTAACAGTTCTTGCAGTTGCATTTTTAGTTCTTTCAATTCAGTTGGAGCCATTCGGTACGGAGCTTTAGAAACCGGCTGTGTTCCGGGAACCACATCAACAGTAAACTCAATCTCCCTGTCAATCAAATCTCCTGGCAAATTGTCTGGAAAGACATCTGGGAATTCTCTGACTATAGGAATACAGTTCACGTTAGCATTATCATCAGTAGATACAGTCAGTACAGAACACAGATATCCCTTACATCCCTTTCTAATTAATTTAACGGCTTTCACTGACGAGATCAAATACGGAGGAGGTACTACTCCACTCCCATTAAACACGAATTCAGGCAAACCAGGTGGGCGGAAAACAACTTGCTTGGTCACACAATCAATAGTGGCATGATATTTTTGTAACCAATCCATCCCCAGTATTACATCAAAATGATCAATGTTCAATGGTAGCAAATCAATAAACAGATGCATATCCCCAACAATGATTTCACATGCGGGGTACATATAAGCACATGTCATGGATCCTCCTACGGGTGATGATACGGCTAGTAGATAGTTCATGGGTTCTAAGGGTCTATTCAATTTCCGTGAGAAAGCATGCGATACATAAGAATGTGTAGACCTCGAATCAATCAATACATATGCATTTTGGGTACAAATAGAGAGGATACCTGACACAACGGTTTCAGTATTTTGCACGTCTCCCGGTACTAGGGCGAACACTCTGCCCTGCCTCATGGGCTCTTTCCCGGTAGCTTTGGGGTTAGGCTTTGGTGCTACAGTTGATGTTGCTGCGCTTGGTGCAGCTTTACTACTGGCTTGTGGAGCAGAGGGGCAGTCTTTAACCATGTGACCCACCTTGCCACACCTGTAACAGGCTCCAGATATTTTGTAGCAGACCCCTTTGTGCTTCTTGCCACACTCAGAACAAGGTGGTATGAACCCACTCCCTTGGCTGGGGCTAGTTGTCGACCCCGTATTCTGTTTCTTGTTGGCCGGGTTGTGCTTGCCTTTCTTAAATTTGAAACCTTGCCTCTTACTACGCCATTCCGACGTTGGTGTTTCAGTTTTCAGTGCTTCAATGTTTGATTCAGCCATCAAGGCTCGGTCAAGAACATTTACATAGTTCGGTAGCTTCAACACATTGATTCTGTCAAGAATTGCAACATTAAGGCCGCCTTCAAACTTCCTGGCCTTCTTATATTCAGTATCCACCATATGCGGTGCATATCTAGCAAGCTTGGTGAATTTCGTCTCATATTCCGCAACGGACATTGTGCCCTACTTCAGCTGTTCAAATTCAGTCACTTTTCTATCCCTAACACACTGAGGGAAATACTTTTCAAAGAAGGACTCCTTGAACTGAGCCCAAGTCATAACAGTATTTGTATCGCAGATCAACATCCACCACCTTCTAGCTTCTTCTTGTAGGCTGAAGGTAGCTAACAATACTTTGTTCGCTTCTGAGCACGGAAACACTTCAAATAGTTTTTCTGTTTCAAGCACCCAAGCTTCAACCTTTAGCGGTTCCAGTCCTCCCTGAAAGGATGGCGGTTTCATCTTGCTGAATTTATGGGTGAGAGTAATAATATCCCCATCATTCACATTCGCATTAGGTTCCGGCTGTACCGGAGGAGGAGGAGGAGGTGGGGGCTGTTGGTTCTGTTGTTGTTCAAGTCTAGCGGTTATCAGTTCCATCATTCTTTCCATTCTTTCCATTTTTGCCTCAGTAGATGAGGACTCAGGTTCATTTGCATTGTCCATTTCACTATAAGCAGGTATAACAGTTATAAATTGTAACATAAACAGTTGCATATTTAGACAGTTATCACATCAACATGTATTCAGTCATAACATAGCCACACACTTTTCAAGTTCATGAGATGCCCTAATTACTTTTCTAGGACACCCTATAGCTCATTTGGACACGTGTGTGCGGTATAACTCGTGGCAAGTATTGCTCTGATACCACTCTGTCACGACCCAAACCCGGCCCTATGGGTTTAGCACCGTAACCGGCCAGTAATCTGAGATTACCGAAGGCCTGCAGAACAGTAGAATAATAAAACAGAGTACAGGGCCTGGCGGAAACCAATACAGTAAATGAATAGTGTCCATTGAGCTGTGTCAGTCTGTATGCCAAAAAGATTTTTCATACATTCACATATACAAACAGTACAGTCTATACAAAATTTACAGTCACAGTACAGGGACCTAATCCCTTGATAACAGTACGGTTAGCAGTTAACAGTCTATACAGTAATCCAAACAGTATGGAGACAGACGGGGGAAAAAACAAGACACCCCAAAGCCATAGCATGGCAACTCGGAACCTCTCAGTGAGGCACAAAGGCTGGCTTGACAAAACTGGAGTCTAACCCACGCTCCTAGCTCCGATCTGGCGGCTGAGCACCTACATATATATATAAACAGTGAGCTAAAGCCTAGTGAATAACATAATGCGTAAAGGGGTTATGAATGAAATGTCCTTACAGTAATGAAATCAGTTCATTAAACAATACTTCAGTCTTTCAGTCAGAACGGTTATTCAGTCATATGTGGTACATCCATTAGCATAGCAGTAAACATTAGGTCTTAAAGACCGAACAGTAATGATGGCCATCAATCAGTAAACAGTAGTGGTTCCACGAGGGAACCGACAGAGATCTCTGTAACAGTAACAGTAAACAGTAGGTGCTAAGGATGCCACAATACAGTTCAGAAGATAGGACATACATTCATTCAGTAAACAATATCAGTTCAGTAAACAGTTCAGTTCAGTATTCAGAAGATAATCATTTGAACATATCTTTACACAATTGTTACTCACAGAGTTTGGGCTACAGTATGCTAGAGCGTGTCTCCCCAGTCGCCAACCCTACACAGTTCACAGGTTGAACACACACTAAGCTACACAGTTGGGAAAGATAACAACTTAATCCCTAATTTGCCTCGGTGTGTTCTACATCTATATCCTCAAGAAGATGCCTTAAACTAGGTCTAAGAATGCCTAAAATGGGATGAGGATGCAAAGATGTGATCAGAAAACAATCTCGGAATTTTTAGAAAAACAGAGTCCCGCTCGAGCGCATGTTTCCCCGCTCGAGCGGACTTGCAACAGAGGTACACGCTCGAGCGTAAATTTTCCCGCTCGAGCGTACTGTAAAAGTACTGGATGGGTGAAATCTCCGCTCGACGCCCGCTCGAGCTTGAGACATGACTCCGCTCGAGCGCCCAATCCTCCGCTCGAGCGGACTGTAAAACAGTGCAGAGATACAGGATGCTCGGATTCCATGCTCGAGCGGCACTTACCCCGCTCGAGCGAAAGTGCAGAATCTGGGAATTCCAGATTGCACCTCCAAGCTCAAACTTACATTCAAATACATCAAAACCAATCCTCTTGGGCCCATTTTCTGGAAAACATTTATAAACACATAGAATAACATGGTTCAAAGCTCAATTTGAGAAATCAAAGCCCAAGAGTGTTTAATTCAAACTCAATTTCAAACCATTTTTCAAGAACAAGATGAACATGCAAACATACATGTATTCAAATCATTTTGAAGCTCCAACTTGATGCTCTAAGGAGCCAATCTTTTCAAAACATGGTGAAATCATGGACTTAAACATAATTATGAACATGCATGTAACCTTTTGCCATGAAAACAACTCAAACATCTACAATTCAAACATGCATGCATGAATTATGCTCTATATCAACATGTATGAACTAAAACATGACTTAACTCTACAATTTAACATGGACCATGCAAGAATTAGTTCAAACACAAGAATGAGAAGGTGAAATCCTTACCTAGGTTCCTTGGATGCAAGTCTAGGGGTTCAATTTAGCAATACACACTTCAATTAGCAAGCAACACACCAAGCAATTCAAGCCAATTCAACAAAATGAACTCAATTCTCTCCTCTAGTCTCTCTCTAGTCGGCAAGGCAAGGAAGAAGGCTGAGGTAAACGTTTTTGGCTCAAGTGTAATGAACTCAAAAGTGTATAGGTAGTGGCCCACTCAAGGGCAAGGTTGTAATTAAGGCCAACTCTGTATTTTATCAATATTTAATCTAATTTAATCATACCTAATCAGTTTTCGAATAAAAACACTATAAAATCACATTAATTACGACGATCATAAAACACCAATCGGCTTCTAATTCGGCCGCCGATAAGGCCTTCAATGAGCAGTTTAAACACAAGTCATGAACAGATCAAACATACAGTCAACAGATAAAATGCAATTCAAACGTACATACTCAGTCAATTCAGTTCCAGTTTTCAGTCAGTCAGTTCCGTAGTTTATTCAGTTCGATTATCAGTCATAATCAGTCTCGGTTAACAGTAATTAGCGGTTAATCAGTCATTAGTCGGTAAGCAGCATGAGGGTTGTTACAAAACACTTACAGTGTAATCACGAGATTACCTACGGCCTCCAACCAAATAAGACAAAACTCATCAGAGTAAAGGGGCCAAACGGAACCAAATTTAAAACTTTGTCCATAGAGCCGTGCTTATACGCTCATCATAACATTCCATACGTACATATGTTAATAACTCACAACAGAAAGTATAGTAACATAAAGTTCTATACAGACAGGATCATTCAAATCTAAGTTAGCCAAAACAAAGCTATATACAGATGTACACCAAAGTCTTCGCCAACATGACAAAATAACATAAAATGGCAGAAGGGCGAAGACATGTCTCGTGCGTGAGACGCAAGGGCTGACTCTTTAAAACCTTAGTTGTTCCATACAGACTTCACTGGGGCTGGGTTTGGACTTCTCTTGGCTCACCTACAAACACATGAATAAGCGTGAGCGACAGCCCAGTGAATAATATCAAAAAAAGAATATACATTGGAACAATATACATCAAACGGCCTTGGGCCCAATTTATATTTCTACTAATACATACATACATAAACATATGTTAGTTAAGTAACTGCGGTTCCAAACACATCATACGGCCTCGGGCCCAATTCATTAATGTCAAACTGTTGTGTCAAACTGGCCTTTGGCCTTTTCCAACTTCCGTATCAAACTAGCCTTTAGGCCTTTCAAACTTTCATTCATGTCAAACTGGCCTCTGGCCCATTCAAGGCCCATCCATTCGTTCTTGTAAAAAACAGCCTATGGCCCAATCATTCATTCTTATCAAAACGGCCTCTGGCCCAATCATTTAGTATAACAACCATTGTCCACCAATCGAATCAATGAACTTATAAAACTTACATAGAAGTAAGCAATTTGGACAACAACATATTTCAGATATCTTTGTTAAGATATTACTCACAGTGATCGGTTGGTTGGTTTGCCCTGGAGCTCGACCCTACGTATTCCATGAACACAAAAGGGTCACAAACAATTCGATTCGTTCTAAATTCACATTTTCCTCTTTAGGCTTCATCCTTATCTCATTAGCTCAATTACAATGCTCAATGCATGCCTAAGAGTGCTCACAAGTGAATGAGGACGGAAAACGAAACACAGAGCGCATAAACAAAATTTCAGAAAACAGGGTCCCCGCTCGAGCGTGGACTTCCCCGCTCGAGCAGATCCATGAGGCCTGCAAAAGTACTGGTTATGTCATTTTTACGCTTGAGCGTGGAACTTGGATGCTCGAGCGAAAGTCCATCCTACATAGCTCCCCGCTCGAACGTGGACTTCCCCGCTCGAGCGGACATCATGGTCTGCAGAAAATACTGGGAGCACGAAATTCACGCTCGAGCGGCGGTTTCCCCGCTTGAGCGGACATCAAATTTCTAGGTTTTCTAGAATGTATTCTTGAGCTCAAAACGACCTCCAAAGGTTCCAAACTCATAATTTCAGCTCAAACTTCACATATTCATGTACTAACATGGTACAAACGCTAAATTACAACATAATGGAGCTCAATTTCACAAAATAATCACATGCATGGGTCAAATTACACCAAACTCATTTTCATCATAACACATTCATGTATTCAAAGCTCTTATCCTCATAAATTGTACATGCATGTGATGTATTACTCTCATTCTCAACTTAGATGATACAAATGGTGGTCATAACATGAGCTTTAACCAAAACTCTACATGAATCATGTATTTCAAGCTCAAACATGCAAATTCAAAACAATTTCTTACATGCATGCACATATTGGCTCTCAACTCAACAAAACCAATTCAATTACATCATGTTCAATCACATTCATGTTCTTGACCATTATTCCAATTTAAATTCACAAAATCACAACTAATATTCACAAATTCACTCACCTAAGAGCTTCAAACACCCAAGCTCTAGTCAATTCTTGAGTTAAATCTTCAAATCCCCAAGCTTGAGCCAAAAATTGCACAAGTCTCTCCCTTTCTCTCTCTAACAGTCGGCCTTCTCTCTTTCTAGAGAGTTGATCAGCCCAAATGAAGATAAAATGAGGAAATTGAGTGTATAATACCTTTTTACATAAATTTCCACTAGCCACAATTTAATAATAAGAAATAATTGGTCACTAATTCGCCAATTTAATCAACTTAATCTGGTCTGAATCAATTTTTTAATTAAACTTCACTGTAGGCTCTAAAAATTATGCCAATCACAATGGCGCAATCAATTTTGGTTTCGGTGGCCGATAAGGCCTTCAATTTAATTTTGAAAGCAGATAATCAAACAGATATTCCTACGGTGAACAGATAGAAATTCAAAACCACATATATTCACATAACTGGCACACAAAATCATATCAGACACATAATCAAATTCATAATAAGGACCCATTAGCATAATACGGAATAGGGTTATCACACTTATAAATCAGAAATACCTGATATAAATGTGAACACTATTATACAGTCAAGGAATGCTGTGTTTTTTGAACATGTCTTTCCTTACAAGAAATAACAGAAATTAAATTCACAGGAAAGAATTTATGATTATACACAAAGTCAAAAGACTAATGACAATCAAACACAAGAGACTAATAATGGTCTCGACTAGCAAGATTTAATTGATGATAAACCAAGATAAAGTAAGAGAGCAAGAACATCAAAATCCTTTGGCTCAGATTTTTTGACATACCTATTAGAAAATGAACCTCAAAGCTTTAAGGAACTGTAGACATCCCCGAACGCACCGGGAGGATGAGTCCCGTTCTGTTCGTTTTGGGCTCACTATAGTTCGGACTCTCAAATCGTCACGGTTCTTAATCTGAACCAAAGAGTCCAAACCTGGCAAATCATTTTGAAAAACAGATTTTTGTAAAGAAGTGCCAAACATGGACTGCTTTGCCAGATACAGAGTCGCCACCTAAATATTTTATTTCGGGGAAATTTAGGAAACCCTGACTCGTTTGCCTAAGGCCACATGTCCGTCATCACCAGAGTTGTCTCGGCTCGGGAACTTGGGTACGATTGGGGAAGGTCAGCTATGAGCACCCCCTCTCGCCCGATCCGAAGTTCAGCCTCTACTAACCATGATATCTTGTTTTGAAAACATTATGCGTTCTTATTCCGGTTATTAGCCTAGATTTACTATGTGATACGCACAGCATACAAGTATAGACTAAATTGCCTAAGTCGGAACAAAGTATCGCATTTCCGTTTGTTTGAAAAATGGTTTGAATTTTGCTACTCGCGAGTAGGCTATATGCTCAAATACGGATTTCGATGAATTATCCCAATTCAAACAATCCAACCTTCACCCACAGGCATTCATGCAATTATATCACATAAGCATATAGCCACATGGTAAGCATGTTATCATGTTAACATTCACACTCATGCGAGATGCTAAAGCATAAATACTTACATTGTACTCCGTGCCAAAACAGTGAACTAGTTAGTAATCATATGCATGATCCTAATTCATGTTAAGGTGGCTAATGTATCTCATACAAAATGTCACTAGAATAGGCTCGGCTAATCTTAGGATGGCATGTGGAATGCGCAAATAATAGATATTCAAGTTAGATTTAAAATATATTATGCAGTTAGCATGATACGCCGAGCCCGGTGCATGCAATACTGATGAATGATGCATGCATGCATAACATAAGGATGCTAAATTAAATATGCCCTAATACTAACCATCAAAAGCAGGTAAGTAAAAAGGAGAAAGAAGTGGGGGTTGGAAGACATGCACACACGCAGCCACACTTATTACAAATTTGTCCTCGCTCGGAGGGACTGAAAGAATAATACAATTTAATTGACCATCAAGCTAACTAAATATTACAGACAATTAACTAGTTAAGCAAATTAACTAAGCTAATTATGCAGTAAAAGCAGCCTCGGGAAGAGGGCCCAATGTATGCGCGCTCGGTTCTGCTCGGAAACCCACCACCATGCACAAGTTTGCCTCTGTTTCCCCTGCTCTGCTCCTTTGAAAATTGCACAAATCCCAAGGTATGCTCCATGGACATTGTGGATCACCACCGACCAAGTGAAAACCCCACCGACCATGTCCGGATGGTCATCGACCATTTGTTGAGCTCTCGGCCATCAATAATTGGTCGGTCGGCAGTATAGATGGCCGGCCGGCCAAAGCTTCCTGCAGAAACCTGTTTTGACAGCAGCAGAGAGCAAAACATGGCATGGCAATGCATTTCAAGCAATGTTTGCACCAACCACACTCCTTATCATGTTTATGACTCAGAGGAGGATGGTCCTCGATTCTCGGACCACCAATCGCACATTTCAATGCATGATGGCTCAAGAAACCAAGTATGCACTTTGATTTCAAATGAGATGCACATCAAACAAACAAGTGAGGCTCAACCTCTATCATACTCAATTCAAGAGGCAAAGCATGCATGCCAATGCAATGCAACCTAGGCATGTTAACTAAGTATGCAACATGGGCATGCAAGCAAGTAATGTACGTTAGGCACACAACCTAAGCAAACAAGCATGCAAGGCATGAAGCAATGTAACAACATTTGAGCAACATGCAAAAGGTGGACTTAGACTAATTTGGGCAGCTCTCAAATAAGCCCAAAACAGTGGCCAAATGCTTTGAAAATGAGGGCGAATGTTCATACAAACATGCATGCACACATAGTCCAACACTTAAGCACAAAGAAGCAACTTTTAAACACATTTAAAAGAGACTATTATGGACAAATGGAAAGCACATTAAACTCTGAAAAATACATGAGGGATGATGCCAAATCAACCTATCAATGCAAGCAAGGCATGCAACTATGTCCAAAACTCAAGGCAAGCCAAGGGGCTTAAACCATGGCTATATGAAGCAAGTCCCAAAGGGCCGAGGGGACTCAAAATAGTCCCAATGTAGGTCGAGACAAGGCCCAAAACACACTTAGATGGCATCTAAATGACCTACACAAGGAAGCATACACAAAGGTCCAAACATGGGGCATGAAACACCAACCTTTTAAAGCATTAAAGGGGCATAAAATGCAAGCATACAAGCATGGAGCAAGGACTGAAATATCATAACTAATGGTGCCAAACCACTGAAATGATGCAAATAGAGCATGGTAGAGGAGCCAACACTCAAAGCATACAAGCTAGATTGCATGGTAGCTATATAAAGCAAGTCATGGATGACCCAAACAACCAAAATAGTCCTCAAGCACACTAAAACATGCATAAAAGCTTCACAAAGCCAAGCCAAAACAAGTAAGCATAGTGGTCTAAATGCTAGATACATGTTAAGGCAATTTCATGGCATAACAAGACAAGTATGCAAAGCAAGCATGGTGTGTCTAAACCAACTTAAAACAAAGGAAAAACATGGCCAAATACTACCAAATACCTACTAAGACATGGTCAACATGAACTTAAGAATGATGCTCACACATGAGGCAAAAATGGCCAATATTGAAGGCAACAAGGAGAAGGGGTGGCCCTCTCCTTTGTAGGACCTCATGGCACCATCCTTACCACTGAAATCCCTCAAGATTTTAGTGGTGAGGAGGCCCAAACAAGGTGGTCCCGAAGCTCAACCAAAATGGCACAAAATGGGGCCAAATAAGCCCTAAGAGGGGTCAAACAACCTCGAAGCTCAAAACACTCTTAAACAACTATTTAGAGCAGGCAAAAACAGGACTTTTATATGTTATACACAAAGTCTAAAAATAGTTTCAAGATAGGTGAAAAAGCTATGCAAAAATCGAAAAAAATGGGTAAGATTGTTACCCTTGTAGATCCCTCTTAAAAAATGAAAGACCAGCAGCTTCCTTAGGTTCAAACCAGTCCAAAACCTCCAAGAACAAGCCCCTTATGCCTCAGCAACTAAGGTATGGTGTAATGGTAGGTGTTTGTATGCAAAAATAAAACTAAACACACACAAAACACTCAAGAGAGTGAGAGATATAGAGATAGAGTATGAACAAACCCTAACCCTAAAACTCAAAGCTCTGAAAAATTTTGTAACCCTAATGAAGGGAGAAGAGGCTCCCTCTTATAGACAATCCCTTTTGTAAAGTTTTTTAAACAAGCTAGTCAAGAGGGAGATCCCTCCATACACGTGTATGGAGGGAAGCAAAGTGTATGCCAGCTAGCACAGTTGGCATAAAAATATCTGCAAAAGTAGATGAATAGTGGTCGGCCAGCCAAAAATGTAATTTGACCAAAATAGATGGCCGACCGACCATCCAGAGTGCCGACCGACCAAATATTTGGCCGATGGCGACAAAACCCAGCCGGTGGCCTCAAGCCATGGCCGGTGATGTGTGGGAATGGCCCACAAGCCACTCCCTGCCCCTCAAAGGAAAAACACAAGTGTTTGGTGCAAAACCAGACACAAAACAGTCGAGTCGAAAGATCCTGAGGCAGGGCGCGTGGCCGAGACCTCCGGGAACTCAAAACAAACACAAACATGGATGATCACCGAGTGTTCAAACGGTGACGTCCAAGTCTTGAGGACGGTCAAAAATAGGGTGTCTACAGGAAGCAATGACAGAACTTGAAGCACCTTTGTGGAAAGAGGCTGTTAATAATGAAATTGAATCCATTATGCAAAATTATACTTGGCAATTGGTGGATCTTCCACGTGGTTCTAAATCTCTTGGATATAAATGGATATTCAAGAGAAAAATAAAAGCAGATGGTTCAATAGACCAGTATAAAGCAAGACTTGTAGTAAAAGGTTACAGACAAAAGAAAGGTCTGGACTATTTTGACACATATTCCCCTGTGACAAGAATAACATCCATCTACATGCATATTGCTATAGTAGCTGTTACCCAAAAGACAACCTAAGAGGGGGGTGAATTAGGTTTTTACAATTAAAAATTAATAATATCCTAATAAAAATTATGACTAGCACAATAGATAAATATAGTTAATGAAATAAAAATAATTAAAACAAGTGTTCTCACAACTATGTCAGTTAATAATTTTAGCACAGTGAAAATGTGAAATATAGCTACAGCAATTTAAATAAAATAAAAAGATAAGGGAGAGAGAGGCAAACAAATTTATAGTGGTTCGGCTTCAACTCAGCCTACGTCCACTCCTCATGCTTCACTTGAGATTTTCCACTATACTCTAGCTTTACGAGGGTGCTAGCAACCTCTTTACAAATTGAGCAATCCACCACGGATTATACACAGACTTTCTAAGTCAAGAACACTAAGTGTACTACACTCTTACAAGATTGAAAAGGTGTTTTTGCTTTCACAGAAAGCTACAAGAATTATCTCTCAAAAATAGATATATAAAATGAAGCTTTGATTTTTCTATAAATCTCATACAGGAAAGATGGGCTTAATGCTATAAGGCTTAGTGTATAATTTCTGAGAGAGGATGTAAACAAAAATTGAAGAACACTTCTCAGAGAATTTTTCAGAGAATAGATGTGAGTGATTATAGATCAAAGAATATTTTTTGATTTTTTTTTTTTTTTTGTAACTTGTGTACATTAGAGGCTTTGGTATATATAATGAAACTTATAGCCGTTTATAGCCGTTGTATTCATTTAAATTTATAGCCGTTGTACTCCATCATTACTAATTTGAATATCTTTCACTTCATCATTACAAATTTGAATATATTTCACTTGAACCTTTTGAACCTTTTGAACTACTGCTGTGTTATGCTGTTTGAACCTTTGTTTCGGGCTATTTGAACTCCTGATTTAATCAAATATTAAATACATTCTAACAACATTTAGGATAAAGGTTTAGGTGAGAAATAATGGGACAAAATAAATTTTGATTCTATTTTTCTCTTTCAAATAAATTAAAACATAATTAAATAAATCATCAAAATAAATTTTGGATTTAAAACATAATTAAATAAATCATCAAAATAAATTTTGGATTCTATTTTTCTTTTTCAAATAAATTAAAATATAATTAAATAAATCATCATAATAAATTTTGGATTCTATTTTTCTCTCTCAAATAAATTAAAACATAATTAAATAAATCATCAAAATAAATAAGTCTAACAGCAGCGTCGTATAATTTAGAGATACATCAAATGGATGTTAAGACAGCTTTCTTAAACAGTGATCTAAATGAAGAGATCTATATGAAGCAACCCGAAGGGGTTGTAGTGCCAGGGCAAGAAAAGAAAGTTTGTCGGCTTGTAAAATCTCTTTATGGATTAAAACAAGCTCCTAAGCAATGGCAAGCAAAAATTGATCATGCTATGCTTACTAACAGGTTTAAGATAAACGAATGTGATAAGTGCGTCTATGTTAAAAACACTGGCCAAGGATATGTCACAGGGTGCCTTTATATGGATGACATGTTTATCATTAGAAGCAGTCAAAACATGATCAAATCAACTAAGCAAATGTTGAATAGAAGATTTGATATGAAAGATATAGGGGTCACAGATGTAATATTAGGAATGAAAATTACTAAAACATTTGATGGATATGCATTATCTCAATCACATTATATTGAGAAAATTCTTGGTAAGTTTATCAAGGATGATATGAATGTAGCTAGACTACTTGTAAACATCAGTCTTTATTTATCGAAAAATAAAGGTGATGCGGTGTCTCAGTTAAAATACCCCTAAATCATTGGAAGCCTAATGTACCTAATGAATTGTACTCGTCTTGATATAGCTTATGCTGTCAGTAAATTGAGTAGATACACTAATAACCCCCGGAGAAGACCATTGGAAAGCGATCATTCAAGTTCTTAGATATCTAAGATTTACCCATAATCATCTTGCAGTACTACAAGGTTATTGTGATGCCAATTGGATATCGGATACTAAAGATTCAAAGTCCACTAGTGGATATGTCTTTACTCTGGGAGGTGCTGCAGTTTCTTTTGAAATCCACGAAACAAACATGCATCGCATGATCCACAATAGAATCTGAGTTCATTGCTTTAGACAAAGCAGGAGAAGAAGCAGAATGGCTTTGCCACTTCTTATAATATATTCCAATGTCACCAAAACCTATGCCAGCTATTTGTGTTCATTGTGATAGTCAATCTGCAATATGTAGGGCATAGAGTCATATGTATAATGGTAAGTCACGACATATTCATTGTCGACATAATACCGTAAGGCAATTGCTCTCAAATGGAATAATCTCAATAGATTATATAAAATCTAAAGAGAATATTGCGGATCCGTTAACAAAAGGGTTGACAAAAGAGCAAGTGTATAGTTCGTCGAAGGGGATGGGATTAAAGCCTATTACATAAGAGTCATCATAATTGTAGCCCTGCTTATATGACCGGAGATCCCAAGAACTAAGTGTAGACACCCCATTTTTTAAGGCCCTTACGACTTGGACGTCCTTGCATGCACACCCGATAATGAGTTTATATGCTCACCAAGTGCTCGAAGTCCTCAGCAGAATGCCACAACTTTGAGCCTTTCAAACCCTGTACCCTTGTTGCCTCATTTTTGGACTAAGCCTTGGTTCTTCAAGCCTGCAACTTTTGGTGGCCTGCCGGCCACTTTTTGAGATTGTCGACCATCACTTTTGGGTTGCTGGCCACTGATGTGGCATGCCGGCCACAAGTGTATTTTGTAGATATTTTATGCCAGTTGTACCAGCTGTTTGCACAGATGCATGCATCTATCCCCACGTGTAAGGCTAGATCTCCTTGAGGGAATTTCATGTTTTCTATATATAGGAGCCCCCTCTCTCATATTTTAGGGTTAGAAAATTTTGAGATCAAAAATTTGCCTTTCTCTACCAAATCTCTACACTTTTGCCTACAATTCTTCAACCTTTGCATATACACCCTTAACCAAATCTCTCCATCTTTGAGCTAAGGTACTTTTGAGCTTGGTTTGAGCTCTAGAGGGTGTGTTTATTTGGTTTTGTTGCTTGGAATAGCTTCTTCTCTTCAAGAGGTATAAGGCTTCACCTATTTGCATGCTTTCTCTACTATTTTTTCTACTGTTTTTCTATTGTTTTGGGCTATCAAAACTTTGTGTTTTTTGGGCTGAAGCTTGGGTTCAAGGCCATTAAGGTTGAGGGGTTGATAGCCCTTCTTTATACCTTGTTTTGGAGGCCTTTGCCCTTGTGTTTCCCACCTTTTTACTCTCCTTTTCCAAGCTTTTAAACACTGATTTTCAGAGTTTTTTGCAGTGGCCAAAATCATGTTTCGAAGTTCAAATTTGGAGGGGTTAGCCTCCCCTCCTTGTATCTTGCTTACTAGCCTAGTTAGTGCCATGTTTCAGCTTATTAGTCTAACTATTTTTGGCTCAAGTCCAGCATGTTTTCAGACTTATTTTAGATTGTTTTAGCATTGTTTTGGACTGTTAATTGCATTTGAGCTTTGTTTTGCATGCTTGTAGTATAATAGTCCTTATAAGTTTGGTGTTCTAAGCCTTAGACACTATTTTGTTTGAGTTGATAGCATTTATTTATGCTTTTCTCACTCATTTTTAGCACTAATAATCTCTGCAACCTCCCTCCTTTCTTGGTTTTTTATTTTTCTTTGAAGGTGGTTCAAACAACTTGTTTGTTTAAAGTGTGAGATTGAGATGCCATGCTTAATGGTTTAATCCCTTAGGGGGTTCATTACCAACGGTATGATGTCTCTTTCATGCCTAAAACAACTTGTGATTTGAGCCCTCTTTCCATTTAGAGGACTTAAACTCACCCTTGGACTTAATTGGATTGAATGATGGTTGGTAATCTAAAATTGAGTAACTAAAATTGAGACTAAAAGTGGTGCGAGACAATAATTAGTGTTGTGTTCAATCGGATGTTAATTGAACACATGGAAGCTTGAACCATTTCATACTCATTAGTGATGAAATGATTCAAGGTTCCAAGGTCACCACTTCCCTTGATCTTCCATGATAGGGAGGTGGTCTTTAGAGTCACTTTTTGTTGCATTTATTGAAATTGCACACTTAGGTTCACAAGCCATCATGGAATGAAATTGCTTGAGTTGGTGCTTTGTGACTTAAGTTCACCACTCCTTGGATTTGTTCATGAAAATGAGGGGTGAGTTGTGTAGACAACCCTTAAAAATACCCTGTATATGCTCTATTTGTCCTCTGTTGCAGCCAGAAGAACTGGGCAACAGTTGCCGGCAAGTGGCCGGCAGACCACCTTTGTTGGCCGGCCGGCCATCACTGGTGGCCGGCAACCCTTATCACTGGCCGGTCGGCCACTGATGCAAATTTCAGCAGCATGTTTCTAACGGCATTGTTTTTCTTATACCTCTTTGAATATGTGCTTAGACCGCATGCTATTTAATTGTTTCATATGCTATCTTAGTAGTCGAGCCTATTAATTGCGTATCGCATGTGTTGCATTAGTCATCTCGCATAATTAGGAATCATGCATTTTTCTAACTAGTTTCTCTTTTGGCTTGGAGTACTAAGTGAGCCTTTACTCGCTTTAGCATAATTGCATGAATGTGATTGTTGGCATGTTTAGCATGTTTGCCGTGAGGCTAATTGCTTAAATGATAAACTGCTTGAATGCCTGTGGATGAAGGCTTATTGCTTGAATTTGAATAATTTGAATAATATTTATTTGTGATCACTTTTTCAATTGGTACATATTTCGAAACAATTTTGCAAACAAACATGAATCAAATGTTCCAATTCTTGCAAAGTTAGTCTATACTTATGTGTGCGCATCACATAGTATTGCTAGCCTAATAAAACCGGAATAAGAGCATATAATGTACATAAGATTCATATCATGATTAGTAGAGGCCGATCTTTGATCGCGCGAGCGGGAGTGCTCAAAAGTATTCATGACCTTCTCCTCTCGTACCCAAGTTCCCGAGCCGAGACAGTCTTGGTGATGACGAACACGTGGCCTTTGGCACGAGTCATGGGTTTCCTAAATTTCCCAAAAATATCTAGGTAGCGACTCTGTATCTGGCAAAGCAGTCTATTTTTGGCAATTTGATTCAAAATCGATTTTCCAAAAGATTTGCTGGATTTGGACTCTTTGGTGTTTATCAATATCACGTTGCACTTGTGAGATTATATTTAGAACCATGGGAGTCCGATACTGTAGGGCTTATTTCGACTTCTGAAAGGGGCCACAAAAATGTCGAGCTACAGTTTCTGGCGATTCTGCTGGGGAAATTTAGAGAACTTGACTTCAACTTCATGATATGAAATTTTATCTACACTTATATGTTTCTTTACATTACATTTGTATTGGTGTATTTAAGTCACTGTGTTTGCCATCTGCTATTCCTAGATGGTTTACCAGAGACTTGCCTAAAAGCTTACCAAATGGCTGATCGGTCGTGGTCTTTGCCACGATGGGAACACAACCCTTGGATATGGACTGTCGATGTACTGTTTGATCCTCCTTTCACTTCTCGGTGTTAGGTGTGAGAGGTATATTAGGTAGTCCTACCGAGGTACCCTTTTGACCATTTGGCCTAGTTGTATATCGAGAGCCGTAGAGGCTGTTCCAAACTAGGACAGGATGCTCACCCGAATACAGAATTGCGTAAAAACTGCTTTGTATAAATAGTGAACCCTAGTTCCTGACAAAGTTAGGACAGGGAAACTCTAACCTCTCATAGGGGTGTTTTGTATGCTTTTGTGCAAAATGTGAAATCTTTGGAAATGTGTGATGCAATCCTAAGAGAGTCTTAATCATGAGGTGATTCCTTTCAAACTTGAGGATCAAATCAGAATCAGATTTGGGTCAAAATCTTGGGGTTTGTGTTTGATATGGGTGAATTTTCAGCAAAACCAGAACGAGGGCCAAAATTGTATCTTGCTTTGTTTTGACCAGCGTACCCGGTATCCTAATCTGATGGGGCATTTTGTTTTTAATGTCAGGTTTGTCTGAGCCAAAGAAGGAGCAGTACCCAACTCAGCAGAGGCCAAGCCCAATCTAACTCAGAAAGCCTTAACCCATCATAGTCCATCCAATCCTAGAAAAAAAGACCCACTCTAAAAAAACTCAATCCAGTCAAACCCATCTAGACTAATCCAGTTAAAAAACATCAAGTATAATCGGGTCAAAATCAATCAACTCTCAGCTTCATCCATCCATTTCCCCGATTGCCAACTCAGCAGACCTATAATGATACATACTCCAGAAAAAGTTGTGGCCACGATAGCGGCGTTAAGCCAGGGAATCGCCATGTAAGATGAGACCAATACTTAAATACAATGCCCATCTGGGGCATCTACTACGCATCCAATCCCAGGCCCCAGCCGAGCTTTGATCCACCTCCGCTAACTGAAGATTTGCAAGGTCCAGATCCTCGAGAAGGATTGGCTCAAGCTTAAGTTTTCAGACCCCTGGTGCAACCTAATGAGGGGCTTTATCCCCTTGATACTAATGATCTTGATCCGACCTTGGTAAAAATTACTAACCTTGAGAAGTAATTCAAAAAGGCACAGAGAATTAACTCTATTCCCAACATTGAGGATGGGTACACCGAGGTTGCCGTAAGACTCCCAGACAAGTTCAAAATGTCACACATTGACTATTTAGACGGGTTTGGAGATCCTGTGGTACATATCCGGCTTTTCTTGGATGTTCTGAAACCGATGGGTCTGCCTAAGCCTCAAAAACTCTCTTTGTATGAAAGAATCCTGTCGAGTATAGTAGCCACGTGGTACGCTAAGTTGGAGGATACAGTGAAGCAGAACTGGGAAGAATTGGCTGAGGCATTTGTCAATCAGTATTCTTACAATACCCAAATTGAAATGATCACTCATGAGCTTGAAGCAACCCACTAGAATCCTATAGTCTTTTGTGGAATTTGTTGCAAGGTGGAGAGCAAAGGCAGTTGTGGACTCGCCTGTTTCCGTGCCCTACCTTTCGGAAAGGGTTTGAAAAGAAGGCCTCACAGTTCGAACTCCTGTGGTTCTGAATCTAATCTCACAAAGTGCAATGTGAAACTGATAAACACCAAAGAGTCTAAATCTGGCAAACCTTTTTGAAAAATCGATTTTAAATCAAATAATGCCAAAATTGGACTACTTTGCCAGATACGGAGTCACCACCTAAATGTTTTATTTTTGGAGAAATTTTGGAAACCCTGGCTCGTGCCAAAGGCCACGTTTCCGTCATCACCAAAGTTGCCTCGGCTTGGGAACTTAGGTACAAAAGGGGAAGGTCTTGAAATGAGCAACCCTGCTCGCCTGATCAGAGATCGGCTTCTACTAATCATGATATGATATTTTATAAACATTATGTGCTCTTGTTCCGGTTATTAGACTGGCTTAGCTATGTGATGCACACAAGCAAGTATAGACTAGTTTGCAAGACTTGGAACAATTCAACTCATGTTTGTTTGCGAAAATGGTTTGAATCTGCCACCTCGAGTGGGCTTAAAATTTGCGGATTTGCCACAACATAGTGGGCTTAAAACACACATTCGTTGAATTGTTCCAATTCAAACAACAAGCCTTCATCCACAGGCATTCATGCAATTTAGCAAGTAAGCACATAGCCTCATGGAAAGCATGTGAATCATGGAAACACTCACACTCATGCAAGCATGCTAAAGCGTAAAAGCTTACTGAGTACTCCAAACCAAAACAGAAACTAGTTAAAAAGATGCATGATCGTAACTATACAAAGATGACTAATGCAACACATGCAACATGCAAATAATAGGCTCGGCTACTAATATGGCATATGAATCAATTTGAACAACATGCGATTAAACACGTATTCAAACAATTATTGAAATAACAATGCAGTTTGAATGATGCGCTGAGCCTTGGTGCATGCAATACGAATGAATTGATGCAAACATGCAACTATAAGGTATGCTAATTGAAAATGTCTCTAATCTAATAATTGAAAGCGATTAAATAAAAGGGAGAAAGACGTGGGGTTGGAAGACATGCACACACGCACGCACACTTATTACAACATTACGCCTTCGTGAAGGAGTGTCCAAATGAATAAGCTAACTAGCTACACTAATTAAGCTAACTATTACAAACCGAATTAATTAACCATTCTAGCTAATTAATTATTACAAACCAAAAAACGAGAAACTAGTTAAACTAACTAATTATTGAAAACACTTAATTAGCTACAACTAATTAATTACAACATGCATCTAAGCTAGATATTAATTAAACGAACCAGCTAACCCCGAGAAACAAGGAATGCATGCATGCTCGATCTCCACCCGAAAAAGCCACCGACTTGCCACTGAATGCCTCTGTTTGCACATTTGAACACCAATAATGCTGCTAACTCCCAGAATGCCTCTGCTCCACCTTACCAACACACTGTGCAAATTTCATTGGTGGCTGACAGGAGGCCTGTCGGCTACCAATGGTGGCCAGTTGGCTACTGGTGGTGGCCTGTCGGCCACTGATGACATGAACTCCTCTTTTTGCTACAACAAAGAGCAGACAGAGCAAAACAGTGTATTCTCACAGGTTTGTGTGTACTGTTTACACTCCTTATCATCACACAAGCTCAAATGAGTGAAACTCTTGGTTCTCAAACCACCAATCAAGAAATTTCCATGCATGATGGCCAAAGAACCAAGTTTGTACAAGTTAATGAGTGCAAAAAAAGACTCAAAAAGGGCACCACCCTATCATGTATGATCAAGGGTGATGGTGACCAAGGAAAGTGGCACATTTCATCACTTTTGAGTCTGAAATGTCCCATTTTCCTTATGTTTGAATTAACGTCTTATTCGAACACATGCAATGCAACACGAAGGATGCTTATCTTGCCTCTTTTACTTGCCCTTTTTTGTTTACTCATTTTAGTTACCGATCCATTCTTTAATCGATCAAGTCCAAAAGTGAGTGTCCTCTAATGGAAAGATGGCTCAAACCACAAGTCACTTTGGACATGAAAGAGGCATTACACTGTTGGTAATGAACCCCCTAAGGAATTAAACCATTAGGTGGAACACCTCAATTCCACACTTAAGCAAACAAGTGGTTTGAAACCACTTTCAAAGCAAACAAAAGAGTGAAGAATGGAGGGAGATTGTAGAGATTTTAGTGCTGAAATGAAGTGCAAAACAACACTAAAACATGCTATTAACTCAAAGCAATGATGATTAAAGCATTAAAACATCAAGCTAGTGAGGGGATTAACACTACAACTATGCAATACAGGCCTCAACTGAATTAACCAGCCCAAAATAGATCCAAAACAGGTCAAAACAGAGGCAAAAACATGCTGGACTTAAGCTAAAGTAAGCTAGAAACACATGCTAACTCATGAAGCTAACTTGGCATGCAAACAAGACACAAGGAGGGGAGGCTAACCCCTCCAATTTTGGACTTCAAAACAAAGTTGGATGTGTGGCAACTAATTGTTGGGCAACTAAGAAATAACATGTAGAGAAGATGAGCGTTGTTGAGATGAGGATGCTAAGGTGGATGTGTGGCAAGATTAAAAAAGACAGAGTTAGGAATGAATATATTCGAGAATGGGTAAAAGTAGTACTGATAGAAAATAAGTTGAGAGAGAATAGATTGAGATGGTTTGGTCATATACAACGGAGACCAACAGAGACAGTAGTGAAGAGATGAGATACAGTGATGGTAGATGGTAGTGTTAGAG
The DNA here is from genome assembly GCF_055761805.1 of Camellia sinensis. Lineage (NCBI taxonomy): Eukaryota > Viridiplantae > Streptophyta > Magnoliopsida > Ericales > Theaceae > Camellia > Camellia sinensis. The sequence goes on along the minus strand of NC_138961.1, from coordinate 36,692,416 downwards.
AAAAAGGTAGACCTAGATTGATGTGGACTAGTGTAGTAAATAAATATATGAATCTCCTTAATTTGACTAACAAAAATGGCCTTGGATAGAGTCGAGTCGAGTGGAGAAGAATGATTCATGCAGCCGACCCAATTTGATGGAACTTAAGGGTTGGTTTGGTTTGGTTTGAATTATTTCAACATGGAAAAAAAAAATTATAACTTATGACCACTTAAGTTTTTTCTTGTGTAAAAGTTAAAAATTTATTATAAGTTGTTAAATCATTATCTCTACTTTTTACAGGCCTTTTTATAAAATAAAAAAAAACTAAAATATATATTAAAAAGCTAATTCCCAAACAGTCATATATATTTTTTCAACAGATATTGCTAGCGAATTAGTTAAGGGTTTGGTTTCCCTAAAGTTGTCATCTTAACTTGAGAAAATGTTTGGGCTTAATAGGTTCATTTTCAAATCAATTCTAATGATCTGAACCGTTCATTTTGTAAGACTCGTTGAGTAGAATATTCATGCAAAAAATCAAGATGATTGAATATCAATATATATATATATATATATATTAATAATATTTGTTTTTAAAAAAAATAGACGACAACCCATTAGCTTTGGGTTAAGCTTCCCTCCATATCTCATCTCTCCATACTCTTTTTATGGATTTTAAGTTAAAATCGCACTGATGATTCAAACCGTCTATCTCGTAGACCCCACAATGAAAGTCGTTCATGCAAAAAATTAACTTCATCAGACAACTATAAATATAAGAACAAATCGTATTTTATTTTATAAAATAGATGGTTTAAATTTAATTATAATTATCATTTATTTTATAAAATAAAATACAATTTATTTTTTTATTTACAATTTTCTAATGAAATTGTTTTTTTTTTTACATGGATGGCCTTCATAAAAAGAGTATGGAAAGATAAAGTGTGAAGAAGAGTTTATCCCTAATTTGTTACGTAATCAAATAAATGTAATGATATCTAACTGTGGGGACACATTTTATGAATGACAGCACGTGGCTAAGGTGACGTCGAAGTGTCAGCCGAGGTGCCACGTGGCTTGGTCGTGCGTCGAGATGATCTTGGCTAGGCCGAGGTTATCTGCAGAGATACCGGAATCCAAGATAAGCAGATAAGGGACAAGAATCCTAGAATAGGAAAGGATCTCAGTCTGGATAAAGATAAAGCTCTTACGAAGTTTATCCCTATCTAATTCCCAGGATGAGCATTGAGCCTAAGTCCACTGAAGTGAGGCTTCTACAGGGATCAGGTCAGTGCTAGCTATAAAAGCAGGACACCCTCGTGGGTCTTAAGTATGTGTGATATATGGTGAGCAGTAAATTTTTGTTAGTGAGTTTAAGCACTATTTGCTATCTGTGAGAGATATAGATCATTGACTTGATCGTCGAAGTGCCCCCAGGTGGACGAACCACCACCGGATTCTCATCTTCTTGTGCAGGTTGTTGGGCTTAATCTATTCTGCTGATGCTCTCTAGCTGAGTTTCCCGTCTGGTTGTGTGGTCAAAAATCAACACCCACAATTTGATGCTGTCTGTGGGAACTTAAGAAGAATAGATGGCCAACAACGAGCAGGAAGAAAAGATTGGGGACGACATCAATAGTGAGAGTTGCGAGCATACAAATCCTAACGTCGGGAAAGACAATCGTAATGACAGGGCAAATGATGTGAATCACAGAGAAAAGGATGTCGGCAAGGAGGGTAACACCCCAAAGAAAACAGGCTGAGATGAGTATTACAACGAGAGTGACCTCCAGGTATAGAAGGATAGATACCTAAGGAGGGACGGCGAGATGAAGAGAATAGCCAACAAGCTGGCAGATCTACAATCGGTTGTCAACTTCATGATGCAAAACAACGTCATGCAACTACCATTTCCGTTACAAGACACGCCGATGCCAGGGACCAAGACTAATGCCCAGAAAGAAGGGTAAAAAATAATCCCAGCAGTCCCGCAGCATAGCAAGGAAAAGAAGCCCTCACATCGGCCTTTAGGGATGTCGGGTAAAGAGAGTCAGTCAGAGGTGACTCGCAGAGGACACCTCGTACCAAGAGAACTTATGTCAAAGAATCCCAGAATATCCAGGGGAAGGGCCTATGTTTTGACACCATGAATGAAGAGAAGTCCAAAAGGACACATAACGACACTGGAAGTAATGCACCAAAAAGACTGAAATCTATTGACAGCTGAGCACCTAGTCGGACTAAGGAGGATTTGACGGACCACCTCCAGAGAAAGCGACAGAATGTCGTGGTCACATCCCCCATCAAGCTGATCCAAACTTTCACATTGGCTTATATCTGAATTCAATGGCTTTGTATACCGGGAACGAGTCGTTGCTGTGCAAGGTGTTCCCCTCATCCTTTGTGGAAATCGCATCGAATTGGTTTCACAAGTTGCCAAAAAGAACTGTGAACAATTGGGAAGGCCTGGCCGAGATGTTTGTGGCCAAGTTTGTGACAAACAAGATACAGCCACTAAGGTTAGACTCCCTAATGGCTCTGAAAATCAGCGAGGGTGAAAGCCTTAGGGCTTATGCCAAAAGGTATTATGAGGTATTCCACCAAATATCGGGATGCAACCAGGAGCGAGCGGTTGTGTCTTTTAAGAACAGCCTGGAGAATGAATGCCTGCTTTGAAAGTCGTTAGCAAAAACTCTACCAAAGAGTATGGAGGAGCTCACGGCACGGATCGAGAAATATGCCAGAGTAAAAGAAGATACGCCGGGAACGAAGGCGTCGAAGCATGAGAAGAAAAATGGCTCGCAGAAGTGAGGCTGAGGTAATACTAGTTTTAACAAGTAGGAGACAGGATCGAGGGCTGCAAAGGCAGTCACCACTATGTTTTGGATCCCAATTTTTAAAGTTCTAGAAATGATCAAAAACTAGCCGTATTATAGAGCCTGGAGAAGATTCCTGACAGGCAGTCACCACTATGTTCTGAATCCCGGTTTATAAAGTTCTAGAAAGGATCAGAAACCAGCCGTATTATAAGGCACTAGAAAAGATTCCTGGTCAAGGAGTCTTGGGAAGCACTGCGCTTACCACAATGAGGATGGGCACCGGACTCAAGAGTGCAAAGCCCTGAAGATGCACTTGGAAGACCTGGTCAGACAGGGTCACTTAAGAGACCTAGTAGATGAGGCCAGAATGAGGGAAGAGCATGCATGGCTTCCCCCTGCACCAGTACCGCCACCGCCGCCATAACCACAGCAAGCAAAATCTCGGGTGATCAATGTGATTCACTCGAAGGTTAATAAGAATGATATGCGAGGAAAGACCCAAAAAGTGAGGCACTTACAGCATCTATATCAAGTCCAGTAAAGGAGGCCCAAGACAAGCGAGTACCAGGGACCAATGGTGTTCTTTACTGAAGCGGACCTAGACATAGTGTAGCATCCATACAACGATGCTCTGGTAGTGACCCTCAAGATTGGAGAATGCCAGGTAAGGTGCATTCTGATCGACCAAGGCAGCTCTTGTGACATCATGTATGTCAGATGTTACAAGGAGCTTGGCCTTCACCGAGATGATTTGGAGCAGTCTGACAGCCCAATGGTTGAGTTCAATGGAACGCCGACATGGCCTCTAGGAGCAATAAATTTGGAGGTGCAAGCAAGCACCAGGAATGTTAGCATAGAATTTACAGTAATCGATAGCCCCTTCCCTTACAATGTTATATTAGGAAGACTGTGGCTACACGCAATAAGGGTTGTTCTCTCAACACTGCACCAGTTGTTACGATTTCCAACCGAACAAGGGATTGAGGAAGTCAGAGAGGATCAAGTACAGGCAAAGAATTGCTCCATAGCAGCAATGAAATCCAACTGCAATGTGCGAGAGGCAGGAAAAGTGGAAATTAAGGACGAGGACATGGAAGTTCTAGATGATGTCCGCAAAGAACTAGTTGAAAAGTACGAAGAAGCCTTGAAGAAAATTCTAGTCCAAGAAGGGGATGAAGAGTGCTTCTTCCTTGTTGGTTTAGGATTGGCTGAAAATGAGGAAAAGGAGCTAGAGGCTTTCTTACGAGCCAACATAGAAGTATTTGCCTGGACACCATATGAGATACCAGGCATTGGCCCCAAGGTCACATGCCATATGCTTAATGTAAACAGGTCGGCTAAGCATATCATTCAACGGGCAAGGAGGCCAACGTTGATTCATGTAAAGGTAGTACAGGAGGAAGTGGACAAGCTGCTGGAAGCCAAGGCTATTCGGGAGGTGAACTACCTAACCTGGCTATCCAATACAGTAGTTACGAAAAAGAAGAATGGGAAGTAGAGGGTCTGCGTCGACTTCACCAGCCTGAATAAGGCTTGTCCTAAAGACAGTTTCCCTCTACCTAAAATTGATCAGCTGGTGGATGCTATTTCAAGGCATGGAAGGATGAGCTTCCTGGATGCTTACAGGGGATACCACCAGATAGCGATGTATCCCCCTGACAAAGAGAAGACTGCTTTCATCACCCCAAAAGGGTTATAATTCTACAGAGTGATGCCTTTTGGGTTGAAGAATGCAGGAGAAACCTATCAAAGGCTAGTAACCAAGATGTTCAAATATCTGAGTGGGAACACAATTGAGGTGTACATTGATGACATGGTCGTAAAGACCAAGGAGCCTGGGAATCACCTGGTCGACTTACCAGTAGTTTTTGATATCCTGAAAGCATATCGACTTTGGCTCAATGCCTTTAAATGTGCATTTGGAGTCGAATTTGAAAAGTTTTTAGGGTACTTGGTCACCAGAAGGGGCATTGAGGAAAGCCCAGATCAAATCAAGGCTATTTTTGACTAAAAGAGCCCGACGTCAGCCAAGCGGGTCCAAATTTTGACCGGCAAGGTAACAGCCCTGAACAGGTTTATCAGCCAAAGTTTTGATAAGTGTAAACCATTTTTTAGTTTATTAAAGAAGGCCACAGATTTTTATTGGACAGAAGAGTGCGAAGTCGCCTTGGCCGACATGAAAAGGTAGCTCATAACAGCTCCAGTTCTGTCAAATCTAGTACCTAGAGAAGAATTGTTCCTATACTTGGCAGTTTCAGAACACGCAGTAAGCGCGATAGTAATCCGAGAAGACGAGGGAGAACAAAAAGTGGTATACTATGTACGTGAGACCTTAGCAGGTGCAGAAACCAAGTACCTGCCCCTGGAAAAATTGACACTGGCCTTAGTGATGACTTCCAAAAAGTTAAATCATTATTTCAAAGCCCACAAGATTGTGGTGTTGACTAAGCATCCGTTGAAGTCTCTATTGCAGTATGGATATCTGACAAGTGTAGACCGCCCGGAACTCCGCTCTCCGCGTGCGAGGGTGCGAATCGTTTTGTTCTAGCTACTACAGTTTGGACTCATGTCACGGTTCTGAATCTAATCTCACAAAGTGCAATGTGAGACTGATAAATCACCAAAGAGTCCAAATCCGGAAAATCGTTTTGGAAAACTGATTTTAATAAAAAAGTGTCAACCATGGACTGCTTTTCCCGATACAGAGCCGCCACCTAAATATTTTATTTTGGGAAATTTAGGAAACCATAACTCGTGCCTAAGGCCACGTGTCCGTCATCACCAAAGTTGCCTCGGCTCGGGAACTTGGGTACGAAATGGGAAGGTCATGCAATGAGCACCCCCGCTCGCCCGATCAAAGATCGGCCTTTACTAGCATGATATGTTGTTTTTGAAAACACATGTGTTCTTATTCTGATTTATTAGCTAGTTTACTATGTGATGCGCGCAGCATACAAGTATAGACTAGATCGCCTAAGTTGGAAAAAAACATTTCATGTTCGTTTGTGAAAATGATTTTGAAGGTGCTACTCGCAAGTAGGCTAAGACGCGGATTTTGCCACCTTCAAGTGGGCTTAGAAAACATGGTTTTGCTACTCCGTAAAGTGGGCTTAAAACTCACATTTTGATGAATTGTTCCAATTCAAGCAGTCCAACCTTCATCCACAGGCATTCATGTAGTTATATCAGTAAGCAGTTAGCCTCATGGCAAGCATGCTAACATGGCAACATACGCATCTCATGCAGTATGCTAAAGCATAAACACTCACAGTGTACTCCGAGCCAAAACAGAGAACTAGTTAGAAATCATGCATGATCCTAGTTCATGTTAAGATGGCTAATGCAACACATGCAAAATGCAACTAAAATAGGCTCGGCTATTCTAAGATGTCATGTGAATGCAACTTGATAACATGTATTCGATTTGGAATTGAAATACAATGCAGTTGTATGATGCGCCGAGCCCGGTGCATGCAAAACAGGTGAATGATGCACACATGCAAGCATAAGGTATGCTAATTGAAATATGCCCTAAAACTAACCACTGAAAGCGGATAAGTGAAAGGGAGAAAGAAATGTGGGTTGGAAGACATGCATCACACACATGCACGCTTATTACAACAGTTGTGCCCTCTCAACGGAGGGTCCAAATAATAAGCTAACTAACTAATCTAAGCTAATTAAACTAATTATTATAAAACAAAGCTGATTAACTAACAAGTTAACTAACTAGTTATTACAATACAAATAAGCAGCTAAATGTATTAACTACTTAAGTACAAAACCAAAGCATAACTAGCTAATCAAATCAGCCTAGTAAAGCAGTAAAGAGATGCCCTCAGAGGGAGAAGAGTGCATGCATGCTCGGTCGCCTCGTTCGGAAATCCGTCACGATGCCTCAACTTGCCTCTGTTTTCAATTGTTCTCAAAACCTTGCACCAAGCTCCAGATAGCTTCTAACTCACCTTGGGGACCCTCAAGAGGGCTGCCGACCAGTTATTGGTGTTGCCAACCACCTACCGACCACTTTTCTTTGCTGCAGGCCAGAAAAAGTGGTCAACCAGCCACTTTTACTGGTCTGCCCACCAGTTTTTGCTGCACTTCTCCAATTTGCTGCAACAGAGGACAAGAAGAGGCATGGCAATGTATTTGCAACATATGTGTGCACAACCACCCTCCCTATCATTTCATGAGCTCAAGGGAGCGCAGTTCTCGGCCCTCAGGCCACCAATCATGTATCTCGATGCATGATGGCCAAGAAGCCAAGATTGCACGAATCAATGTGAAATGAATACACACATAACACATAAATGCCTTAACCCCTATCATGCTTGATCAAGAGGGTCAGCAACCGAGAATTGAAGTACGTTTCATCACTTTAAGTATGAAACATCCCTTGTTTCTCGTGTTTGGACTAACACCCTGTCTAAACACAAGTAACACAAGGCATGCATACACAATGCAATGCAACCAACATGCAAAAATCATGCAATGCAACAAGCATGCAACAACATGCAATACACCAAGCATGAAACAACATGCAAACCACATACTCAATGCGCTTAAACCGCATATGGACAGACCTTAGTCATGCCAAAATAGTGGCCAAAATGTTACGAAAGATGGCATGAAATGCAAGACAAATGCATGCACATGTTATGGCTCTTCAACTAGACATAAGATCACAAATCTCAAACATGAGCAAGGAGTGACAAATGTGGAAGTGTAACAACACTAAATGCTCTGAAATTAGATATGAAATGATGCCAAATCACTCCAACAATACAAGCATGGCATGCTAGGGTCCTTAAGCATTAAAGTAGCAAACAGGACTACACAAGAGGCATGCAATACATGGCACAAATGAATGAACCAAGCATGGACAGAGCTCAAATAGGTCAAGACAATGACCAAAACATGCTAAGATGGAGGCTCAAATGTCTAAGCATGCATGCATACATACTAGGCCATAAGTAAGGCAACAATGCACAATCCTTAGAGGCACTCAAAGGGTGAAAGAAATGGGAACATGGCAATGCTATATGCTCTGAAATAACATGGTAAATGATGCCAAATCATGGACATGTTACAAATGAAGCATGCTAGGAGACTCAAAGCTTGAAACTAGCAAGGCCAATTGCACTACAGCTATGCAATACATGAAGCATATGGCCAATACAACCCACAAAAGCCCTAGAACATGTCAAAATGATATTAAAACATGCATGGACTAAAGCCAAAGTTAGCTAGCATGGTGAGCATGACGCATGAAATATGCAAGGCCAAAAGGGAGGATTACACTACACCTACTAAGACCAAGCATGAGATGGCTTCGCCAACAAAAATCAGAGTTATATCATGGTAAAATAATCCCACAAACACATTAAAATGATAGCTCACAAGCTTAGGCATGAAGGCATACGCAATGGCTCATGTTTAAGGCATAAAGCATGAACCTTCCAAAGCATGGAAAGAGTGACAAATGTGAGTGTATGACCACACTACATGTACTGAAATCACATTTCAAATGATGCCAAATCATGAAAATAATCTAAGTAATGCATGCTAATGGACTCAATACACAAAGCTAGTGAGCTAGATTGAACCATGGCTATACAAAACAATGCATGCATGACCAAAACAACACAAATCAAACCTTAATCATGGTAAAACATGACCAAAAGCTTCTCAGAGTTAAGCCAAAATCATGCTAGAATGATGAGCTCATACATGATACACATTAGGCTATTGAATGGAATTACACTACAAGTGCATGGAGCATGCATGGGGCCATCAAACCAACCCAAAATAGATCTAAGGCATGTTAAAAAAACACCAAAAACCTACTGAGATGGACTCAAAACATGCTAGAAAGACATGCTACTTCATGAGGCACACAAAGCTAGTTTGCAAAATTTACACAACAAGTGTATAAAGCATGCATGAGGTGACAAAACCAAATCAAAACAATGGTATGCCATGTCAAACTAACCCCAAATACATGCTAAAATGGAGCCAACATAAGCTTAACAAACATGCTCAAACATGAGGCATACAAAGCAAACATACAAAACACAAGGAGAGGGGATGACCCTCTCCTATTTAAGACCTCAAAACACAAGTTTTGCCACTAAAAATCCACTGGGTTTCAGTGGTTAAAAGGCTAAGAGAAAGTGATCTCAAGGGCCTAAAGTGATGGTGTAAAACAAGGCCAAACAAGGCACAAGAAGGAGATAGACCACTGCCAACACAAAAGAAACCTTAAACAAACATGCTAAGGACTAAAACTCAGAACTTTTTGCAGTAGAAAGTCAAGCCAAAATAAGTATGAAAATAGGTCCAAAATCTTAATAAAAAACAAGGGTTTAAGAGGTTAGAAGCCCACCCTTGTAGAACCCCTTTAAAGCAATAACTCCAGCAGCTTTTTTTTTTATCAAAACCACTCCAAAAACTTCAAAACCAACCTCAAAGGGCCTCAGTAACAAAAGGGTGGTGTTTGAGTGTGTGTTTGTGTGCAATAGTATGATGAAAATGCACTTTTAAGCACCAAACAAGAGAGAAATGAAGAAGTATAGATATAGATGATATGTATAGCTCAAGCAAGATTTTCTGAACCTAAGGCATAAGGAGGGAGGTTCTCTTTTATAGAGAACCAAAGTTCAAGCTTGTTGAACACACTTGAGGCTCTAAGCCATCCCTCCATACACGTGTATGGAGAATGACTTCTGTGCCTTCCATCTGTCACAGCTGGCAAGAAAAGATCTCCAAAAGGGTGCTAGAAAGCGACCGACCACTTAAAGTGGTCGGCCAGCTACTTGTAGTGGTCGGCCGACCACCACAAGTGGTCTGCCAGGATAAAAAGTGGTCGGCCATAGGGGAGGAGTGGTTTTCACACTGAAAGCAAGGTGGTGGTGTGGTGGCTGACCACTATTGGTGGTCCAAAGACCAAAAAAACCAGTTGGCCGACCAGAAAACTGGCTGGTAAGCAGGAAAAGTGGTCTCCAAGGGGAAGAACTGGTCTCCCACCCTCATTCCACCCTCCAAGCAAGGAAAACAAGGTTTGTGCCAAAAACAAACCAAAAAGAATGCACGACAAGAGCCTGGGAGGCAAGGTGCGCAGCCAGAAGCCTCGAAAACTAGTCTACGGGCACCAAAAGTGATCAACGAGGGAAAAGTGGTCTACAACCACAAAAAGTGATCTCCCAGACCACAGTGTCCCTCTAGGCAAGGTCAACAAGGCATGGTTCAAAAACCAAGCCAAACGGAGAATGTTAAACGATCCCGAGACAAGGCGCGCGGCCGAAGACACCGAAAATCGAAAACTAGTCTCCAAGCAGGAAAAGTGGTCGACGACCACAAAAAGGTGGTCTACAAGACCTCTCTCTCCCTCCAGGGAAGAGAAAACAAGGTTCGGTTCGAAACCAAATCAAAAGGAAAGCAAGACAAGGCACTTGGCCAAAGGCTCCGAAAACCGAAAACTGGCCTACCAGAGGGAAAAGTGGTCTACGACCACAGAAAGTAGTCTACAGACCTCTCTCTCCCCTCCAGGCAAGGAAAACAAGGCTTAGTCCACAAACCGAGCCAAAGCACAAAGAGTTCAGAGGCTCGGAGGCAAGGCACTCAGCCGAAAACTCCAGAAACTCAAAACGAGCACAACATGCACTATCACCGAGCGCTCAATCGATGACGTCTGAGTCTTAAGGTCGGTCAAAAATGCAGTGTCTACAGTTGCTCCTCTTTGACAGAACTCGAAAGTCAAGAAGTAACGGGAGTGAATGTCAAAGCCCAGAGACGACCCATTTTTGACAAGGCCGAAGACTTAGACAAACAGGCAAGATAACAAAGAGATGCGCCCGCAGGCAGGGGCAAGATGCAAATGACATGCACAAAGTCGAACATAACTTATGATCATGCAAAAAGAGCTATAATGAAGCAATTATGCAAAATAAATGCAACATTTTAAGTGAAAGAATAAGAACCAAACTACATCTCATGCAGAAAGGATGCAAGAAAATTATACAATTCTCACTGCGTCTCACGTGGAGATGGCTAAAACATACAATATCGTCTAGTTGCACCAGCCTCAAATGAACCGTACATACAATATCATGCCTGCAAAAGAGAGAGATTTAACAGGTACAATATAACAAGAACATATGATCAATGCTATATCAAGATACAATATTAACACAAGATAAACGTGTGCACATATGATACCGATGGAAACATGCATAGCAATGCAAGTAAAAAGTGCATAGCAATGCAAGTTAAAAGTGCATAACAATGCAAGTAAAGTGTGCACGACAATGCGAGTAAAGAGGGTACATAACAATGCAAGCAAGTGGTGTGCATAACGATGCAACCGGGACATGCATAACGATGCAACCGGGACATGCATAACAATGCAAGTGAAAAGTGCATAACAATGCAAGAGAAATGCGCATAACAATGCGAGCAAGTGGTGTGCATAACAATGCAACGAGTGGTATGCATAACACTGCAAGAAAAGTGTGCCACTTTAAATGCATGTTTGAAACAAAATGTCGATCAAAGAAATACAAACCTTAACAAGACCAATTAACCGGAACCTCCGATTTACCTCTCGGAGGGGTCACAACGCACTCAAAAAGGATACACCTTGCTCTTGACGAGTAACGATGAGCTACGCATCAAAGACTTGAATTGAAGTTCCCACGGGGACAATTTTGAGCTGAAAAGTGTACTTTTCTTGCACTTTCTCGAGAGCCAAAAACCCCAATCATCACCAAAACACACAGGGAGAACAATGGAGCCCTGAAGATCATCCAGGAGGGCTGCCGACCACCTAGAATGGCTGCCGACTAGTTGTTGACCATCTAAGTGGTCGGCCAGCCAGAAAAACTGGTCGGCCGACCAGTTTATGAAAACAGGGACAGCTTGGTCTTTTTAAGGCCGGATCTTTAAGTGGACAACTCCAAATCACTTTTGCTCACAAACACAAGGCCGAAATCCACTCTCCTTCCTTCCTAGACCCTTTTCCCTCTCAGATCTACACTTTATATGCGCTTTCCAACGCCCCACGCGAAGTTGTTTCCCGAAAACTTTGGTTTCTCTTCACTTTGAACCGATTAGAATTTGTTTTTGGAGATTCTTTCTCCATTTTCACCACATGAGGTATGTTTGTCTTGAAGTTTATCACCTTTTCATGGGTGTTGACTTTTGTTGACTTTTTCTCTTCCCGAGAGTTAACTTTTGTTGACTTTTTGCAATTTTGGCTCATTGCGCTCATTTTTGCATCTTTTCATATGGCTGATGGTATTCCACACAACGGAGGCTCCCCGAGAGTAGAGGATGAGCTCGACATTATGCCATTGCCTCTGAGGATGCGGCCTTTCGACCCGGAGAGGTACCACCCGCAGAAGCACATCCTACCTCCTAGCACCTTTCACCATTTCACGGACTTCGCGCGCCGAGCACCCACAGACCTACCTGGGATCTGGAGTCTCATCTATCTCATCATGCACGCGAGGTGCGTACTTCACTTTTACATTCTCTACGATGTATTTTTGCATTTCTTGCACATTTCATGCTTTCGCTATGTATTATCTCTGCTCGTTCTGAACACAACTTGCACACAGCACTCTATTCCACTTGGCACACGGCTCATACATAGCATTCTATTCATTTTGCACGCAGCTCAAAACACAACACTTTGCTCATTGGGCACACAGCTCATTCGGGTACATAGCGCATTTTGGCACACAGCTCATAACACAACACTGTTCATTCTGAACACACAGCTCATAACACAGTATTCTGTTTCTTTTGAACACACAGCTCATAACACAACACTGCTCAATCTGAACACACAGCTCATAGCACAGTATTCTATTTATTTTGAACACACAGCTCATGCATAGCACACTGTTCAATCTGAACACGCAATTCATAACACAATATTCGATTTATTTGGCACGCAGCTCATAACATAGCACGCTGTTCAATTTGAACACGCAGTTCATAACACAGTATTCGGTTTATTTGGCACGTAGCTCATAACATAGCACACTGTTCAATCTGAACACGCAGTTCATAACACAGTATTCAGTTTACTTGGCACGCAGCTCATAACATAGCACACTGTTCAATCTGAACACGCAGTTCATAACACAGTATTCAGTTTATTTGGCACACAGCTCATAACATAGCACACTGTTCAATCTGAACACGCAGTTCATAACACAGCATTCTGTTTATTTGGGCACACGGCTCATAACATTGCTCAATCTGAACACACAGTTCATAACATAGCATTGTGTTTAGTTGGCACACAGCTCATAACACTGCTCAATCTGAACACACAGTTCATAACACATCATTCTGTTTAGTTTGCACACAGCTCATAACACTGCTCAATCTGAACACAAAGTTCATAACACAGCATTCTATTTATTTGGGCACACAGCTCATAACACTGCTCAATCTAAACACACAGTTCATAACACAGCATTCTGTTTAGTTTGCACACAGCTCATAACACTGCTCAATCTAAACACACAGTTCATAACACAGCATTCTATTTATTTGGGAATTGAATACATCTGTTCTTTCTACCCACAGGTATCTTCCCATTTCACACGAGGTTACGGGTCGATCATTGCGAGGGAGTGGTACATGGAGCTCCCGGATGCTGTTCGGCATATTGTAGATGAGGCTGGGTTTTGCCCGTTTTGTATGGGGTTGTCGCAACTTCCAGCGAGCAGGACCCTCCTGGGTGTGTTAGTAGAGAGATGGTGGGACACCACCAACTCCTTCCATTTCTCTGCCACCGGGGACATGACGATGACCCCGTATGACTTTTCCATGCTGACGGGCCTCAACGTGGCAAGTCGACCCGTTCCATATGACTTCGATATGGGCGAGCGGGAGGCAGCTTGGACTTATCTTCTTGGAGCCCATCCGCCGACCTACAGATCGACATGCATGGTCAGGTACACCTGGTTTGCGGAGCAGTACAGGGGGCCTACGCTCGAGACTTTTGAGGCCATACAGCAGTATGCCCGGGGATTTTTTATGTTCCTTCTCAGGACCACATTGTTCTCCGACAGGGGAAACACAGTTGGGTTATATCTATTGAGCACCCTGGTAGACCTATCACAGGTCCAGCAGTTTGATTGGGACAGTGCTGGCCTCGCTACCCTTTACTGCTACATGAGCGTGACCTCCCGCGGGCGCGGGGGCATAGTAGGAGGCTATTGGTGAGCCTGGAAGGTACATTCTGCCCTCTGATTTACATTTCTGTTGTGCTTTCTACTTTGCACTTTCTGTACACTCCACATACCGCGCACCACATATTACATTCTGTACTCTGTATCCTGCACTTAACATTCTGCATTTTATGTATATTCTGTATTCGCATTCTGCACTCAGCATTCTGCATTTTCTATACATTCTGTATTCTGGTAGCCACTGCCTTGCCTTTCACAGCTGTGGGTTTACGCCTACTTCCCGACGCTCGCTCCCGAGCCAGAGGTTGAGGCACCGCTTGAGATACCGTTCTCACATAGGTTCGATGGTCAGTGACGGTCCAGGCCCCAGGAGACATTACTATATCTCCAACAGTACTTTGACACTGTACGGGCGACGGAGGTAAACCGAAACTCTCAGTTCTTCATGCTTTTAGCTTTGATTCATCTTGCATATTTATGGCAACTAATCAGTTTATGCATTTGTTATCCGCAGATCACTTGGCTGCCATGGATAGTTATGTCAAGGTACTCTTGGTTCCAGTTTGCTGGGGCATGGGGCGCCTCCCAGTACAGGACTTTGTTTGAGGGACCAGTCGGCAGAGCCTGGTTTCTCGGGGAGCGCTTCATGCGCCAGACGATGGGTAATCCCGCTCAGGAGATCCCTTCGCCGCCTCCACTGGACATGCGATACACAGAGAGTCTCACTCCCCGGGAGGTTGACGACCTTATGTTGGGTGTTGACGCAATTTTATTCTTAGAGGAAGGGGAGTACGCGACATACCTCCATACATACTTGATGCCCCCACTGACAGGTGTTCGCACCCCTACGAGAAGAGTTGCTGATATGCCATCATCGAGTCAAGCCCGAGCTGCAGACGTCCCTTCGACTAGCCGGGCCAGCACTTCGAGGGGTAAGGCCAGAGGGATGCCTCCCATTAGGCAGTAGGTTGGATGGCCAGATCTTCCGACTGAGCTGACAGGCTGGCAATATGGGACATCTCACCCGATTCCACTAGAGCCTCCATTGCCCGATCATCGATATGTCAACGACCTTGACTCACCACCGGTATGCTCCACAGTTTTCATTTATCATTCAGATATTTAGACATTCAATCATTCACTGATGACTTGAACTTGTATCTGCAACCTCCCAAAGAATATACTGAGGGGTTTCTCAGGGTGGTGGCCTCTCTCGAAAGTATGGTCTTGCGGAGGGAAACGCTATTGTACACCTCCGGCATTCCGGTACTTTTCAATTTCCTTGCATTTATCATACTTCTGATGACATACTGAAACTGAGAATTTCACTATATTGATTCACTGCATGTGTAGAACACATCTGACACATCACATTCACATGTTATATCTGCATGCACACACTCTATGTAGCATTCTTGCATCTGCATCTGATATACATACTCTGACTGATGTATTCAAACTGCCTTTTCAGGTCACACCGCTACAAGCCGGGCCATCCAGGCCTTCTCAGGCAACTAGGAGAGGGGTCTCGACTCGCGACCGAAGGAGGCGTAGAGCACCTGCCAGATAGGATGACGAGTCCAATGAGGAGGAAGAGTCTGCGCATCCTCAGTCAAAGACATCTACAGGCAAAGATGACGACTCCGGTTCCAGTTCTGAGAGCGGAGGTGACACCGAAGAGGATTCCGAGGACAGCGACTCTGATTCAGATGGTGGTGCCGGCGGCAGTGGTGCAGAGGCTGCTCAGCCGAAGAGGGTGAAGAGGGCCTCTCGGTCTTGCTTGATAGCACTGATGCAGATGTTCCTGCTTTATTTTTCTTTTTACATGTAGTTGTAGCACATTGTACAGCGTTAGGCAGTTTTATTTTCTTTAAAACTTGTACCCTGTTGTAAAATGTTGTAAAAAGAAACCACGATGGAATGAAAACAGCTTTTTGTTCAAAAAGCGTTGTATTTATATTCTATGCATCGCATCGCATCATTTTGCACAAAAATGAGATTGAATGGAATTTGAACATCGTGTATTGCCAAGTCAGGTAGTGAACCAACGTAACAAACTAAACAACTTAACTCACTAAGAAACAACAAAACCTTAGCAAGTTACAACTCGACAAGCGAAGAGCAATAACTCGATAAACAAATTGCAACAACTCGATAATCAAAGAGCAACAACTCGATAACCAAAAAGTAACAACTCGATAAGCAAAAACTTAACAACTCGATAAGCAAATGCATTTTGGGACAAACAAAGCGACAAAACGCATCCAAAACAGAGGTAAACTCAGACCTTCAGCACTCTCAGCACATAGGAAAGCTAGAGACTCTCTTTTGGAGACAAGAAAAAGGCTGCAGACCACTTTTTGCTCATGGCCAACCACTAAAAGGGCCTACCGACCACTTTTTTGGTCTGTAAACCAGAAAATGTGGTTGGCTGACCAGAAAAACTAGCTGTCCGACCAGTTTTTCTGAGGACCTCCAGATTCTTGCCCTATGTCCTCCAAACAGTGCCTTATCCTCCATAAAGGTTCCAGCTTCGTGATTCCCTCATTTTAACTCAGTTTTGCACCAAAATGGAAACATTTCTTGTCCAAAATCTCACAAATTAGATCGCCAACTTGGATGGCTCGGAAAAGTTGAATTTTCGGGGCTTCGGCATAAATGCACTATTCACGCTAGGCCGCACCCCACTGCATTTTCCGTTCTTACATGCCGCGGCAAGGTTTTGGAATCCGGTAACACACGTCTTTAGCTTTGGCAGACAAGAGATATGTCCCACTTTCGAAGACTTCCAAGCTTTGATGGAGTCCGAACGCGAGGAAGAGATTTTGCCACAATTTCACTTTGGTCATATCCAAGCCTTAGGACGGATGTGTGGGCTCACTATGCATGACGCTCGGTCTTTAATTCGTGACAGAGAGCTGGACATTTCGAGCTTGATTCGTCGGTTTTTTGATGCTGGTGACCGCGGCGATCATCATTGGCATGGCTTTCGGCGACATGCGCTTTGCTTGTGCATGTTGTCACATTTCTTACTTACCCCAGGCTCTGGTGGGTCTAGCGTCCGTTTGATCGAAGTTGCCCAAGGCTTAAGAGAGGGCAAGAGCTGTATCGCCATGACACTAGCTGAGACATTGATGGGTTTAGATGATTTTCATCGCCGAGAGACAACTAGATTCACGGGGAGTCCACTACTGCTGCAAGTAATGTTTCCCACCCTATCTCACATATATTTCTCATATCACTCGGCCCTCAGGCTCGGTTTTTCTCTCAAAACCCTTTTCTCACTTTTCTCTCCACATACACCTCTCTATTCTTTAATCTCTCATTTTCATCCCTCCCCAGATATGGTTGATGGATAAGTTGAAGGTTGTGAACTCATGCCTAGCATATTCAACTCGCGGCTATTTCTTTAGGCGACGTCTAGTCGATGCCCCTGATGAGGGATGGTAATGCAAATAGATGCGCAGTTTGACTGCTCTTGACATTGCTTGGCGCTGCCCTTGCTTAATCTGCCGGCGATGAGCTACAGCATGACTCGCCAGCCCGGGATTCAGTTGATCGACCTGACGCACTGTGTCTTTTACTTCCCATTCCGATTCCAAAGCCAGTTCGGACATGACTAGACTTGACCGAAAGAGGGGATACAGTACCCTACTGTATTTCTAGTCCGAGGAGCACAGCTAGCTCGGTATGCCAGAGCATGGAGGACGAGAGAGGTTCTAGCCCCCGCGCCCACTTTCACTTGCACCCTTTCTGATAAATACATAGCTTGGCTTGATGAAGAGGCGCAGGTTGGGCCTACTTTGGCATCAGAGGCTTCCATAAGCTCTGGGAGGGGATGCAGGAACACCTGACTACGCCCGAATTTATTTGCTTTAATCAGTACTTTCAAGTTTTCTTTATGAATGTAATAAAAAGCAACTTCAATTTGTATTCAAGAGTAGGAGAACTCTGTACTGAAATCAATGTAATTGAAGATTGTGAGTACTGAAAATTTTTCGTTTGGTCCAAAAATGGTCTAAGTTGTAAAAAGATTAATTTGAGCAAAATCAACTTTTATTAAAACTTTTCAAAACCATTTTCGATATGGATCATAGCTGGACACACCCGAGATCTATCATTGAGATGTACAACCCCAGATCCCAGCAACTGGAAAGTTGTCCCTAGTCTGAATAGCACTGCACTGGAGATCACAACCGAGCTCTTGAATGCAGAATAGACAAAGATGACCAACATGATCATATGGACAAAGTTGATCGGGGAAGTGTTTATAGCTGGACTTCAGAATGAAGTTACCTATGTATCCCGAAGATGGGAATCAAGCCTTACGTAGTTCAGCTCAGGTTCACTCATGTATTAACACTCTCCTTTTGCGCTCTAACTTTTGCCAAAGCCACCCTTTCTGGGTTTTCAACCTTGCGAGCTCAGTTTTTATCATTTCAAATTTTCTGTGCTCTAACTTTTGCCTAGGTCGCCCTTTCAGGTTTTCAGCCTAGCGAGCCACTCAAGGATAGTATTTCTTCAACTTGTCCATGTTGATCGGCTAGGAGAACTCTAGGCCATCTAGGTCCATCAGAACGACAACTCCGCCCGACCAAATAGACTTGATGATGTAAGGGCCAGTCCAATTGGGTCTGAACTTGCCCCTAAGGTCATGGATGGGAGCTTGGTCGTCTTTGAGCACAAGATCCCTTTCCTTCAAATTCCTGGACTTAACTTTCTTGTTGAAAGCCCTGGCAATTCTTCGCTGATAACCCTAGACGTGATACAGTGCTTTCAGCCTTCTTTCATCAAAGAGCATGAGTTCTTCGAACCTGCTTTGCTATCAATCTGCCTCAGCTATCTGACACTCAGCCAATTCCCGTAATGATGGAACCTCAACTTTGATAGGCAGAACCGCCTCCATCCCATAAACCAAGGAATACGAAGTTGCTCCAGTAGAAGTTCGAATTGAAGTCTGGCAGCCCCAAAGAGCAAATGGCAGATTATCTGGCCAGTCCCTGTAGGCCTCCACCATCTTCTACAGAATGTGCTTGATGTTCTTGTTGGCGGCCTCAACAGCTCCGTTGATTTGCGGCCGATATGTAGATGACTTATGAAAAGCCACGTTGTACTTCTCCAACAAATCAATCACTTCCTTCTTGTAGTGGGAACCATTATCCGAAATAATCTCATTCGGGACCCCATAGCGACAGATGATGTTGTTCCTGATGAACTTAGCAACGTACGATGCCTTCAACACCACGTAAGATTGGGCCTCAACCCACTTCATGAAGTAGTCTATCGCTACCAGAATGTACTCATGCCCGTTGGAGTGACAGCCTCAATTACATCAATCCCCCAAACTGAAAACGGCCATGGCGAAGTCATGTTGTACAACTTCGACGGCGGAATGTTCATACGGTTTGCATGGATCTGACATTTGTGGCATCGCCGAACAAAGCCAATGCAATCTTCCTCCATGGTGGACCAGTAATAACCCTGTCTAAGGATCTTCCGAGCTAGCATCACCCTATTCATGTGCACTCCGCACTCTCCTCCATTGATAGCCTCCATCAGGCGCTTGGATTCTTCAGCATCAACACACAGTTTATGCATTCCGATATGACTCCCTCTTGTACAGTTTACCCCCATAGACGATGACCTGAGCAGCCATTCTTCGAATTGCCCTCTTATCTTTGGCATTTGTCCCTGGTGGATACGCTTCCTTTTCCAAGAAGTTCCAAGCATCATAATACCAGGGATTCTCATATTGTACCTCATCTATGGTAGCAATCGGCTCGTAGGCCGGCACGAATTTCTGTTCGATGATGATCGGACACATCCGGACCCCGAAAGAGATGTCTATCATAGAAGATAGAGTTGCTAATGAATCTACGAACCTGTTGTTCTCTCTTAACAGATGGGCGAAATTCAGTTTCTCAAACCGAGGAATCAGCACGTCCAAGGTCTGGCGATAGATTATCATCTTTTCTTCTTTAACTTTCCAATCTCCTTTAGCTTGAGATACAACAAGGTTCGAATCCCCGATGACATCCAACCGTTTTGCCCCTAGTTCTAGGGCAGCTTCCAAACCAGCAATACATGCCTCATATTCTGCCTCATTGTTCGATACTCTAAACCGGAGTTTGAATGCTAGAGGTATGCGGGAATTGTCAGGTGCTATCAGCAACACCCCTATCCCATACCCGTATTGGTTTGACGCTCCGTCAAAGTACATCGTCCAAGTCTCTTCTTCAATGTGCAAAATAGCCTCATCTGGGAACAGATACTCAACTGCTTCATCCCCTTCAACTGGGTGATCAGCTAGGAACTCCGCTACCACTCTCCCTTTCACTGAGTTTTTCGTCATATACTTCAGATTGAATTCAGAAAGCAGAAGCAACCAACGGGCTAGCCTATCCATAAGTGCTAGTTTCTCAAAGAGATATTTGATGGGATCTAATCTTGAAATCAGTATTACGGAGTGAGCTAACAGGTAGTGCCGCAGCTTCCTGGTAGCCCATACCAAGGCCAGACAAGCCTTCTCCAGCAGAGTGTAGTGGGTCTCGTAATCCAGCATTTTCTTGCTCAAGTAGTAGATAGCTTTCTCCACTTTGTCCTCAAACTCCTATGCAAGCATGCAACCCATTGTAGTTTCAGTCACTGAAAGATACAAAATCATCGGTTTTCCCGACTCAGGTGGTGACAACACAGGTGGCTTCTGTAAATATTACTTGATCTGTTCGAAAGTAGCTTGGCATCGGTCGTCCCATTGGAACTTCTTTCCTTTCTTCAAGAGACCAAAGAGTGGTTTATAAGTCAAGGTTAATTTTGTAATAAACCGCCTTATGAATTGCACTTTACCCAGAAAGCCTCGCACCTCCTTTTCAGTCCTTGGTGGTGGCATTTCTAAGATGGCCTTGATTTTAGAAGGATCGACCTCGATACCTCTCTATGTGATCAAGAACCCCAGCATTTTTCCTGCTATAACACCAAATGTACATTTCTGAGGATTCAGCTGCAACCGAAACTCTCTGATCCGTTGGAAGAATTTCTGCAAGGCAGTGTAGTGGCCCTCTCTTTCCTTGGACTTGACAATCATGTCATCCATGTACACCTCAACCTCTTTATTGATCATATCCTGCAATATTATGGTCGCAGCCTGTTGATACGTAGCTCCAGCATTCTTCAACCCAACTGGCATCACCCTATAACAATAGGTTCCCCATGGGGTGGTGAAAGAAGTCTTCTCCCGGTCTTCGGGTGCCATCAAAATTTGATTGTAGCCAGAAAACCCATCCATGAATGAGAGCAATGCATGCCCAACAGTAAAGTCCACTAATTCGTCGATATGCGTAAGAGGAAAGTCATCCTTTGGACTGGCTTTGTTCAAGTCCCTAAAGGCCACACATACTCGAATTCTGCCATCCTTCTTCGGTATCAAAACTATATTGGCCAACCAAGTTGGGTATTCAGATACCAGCAGGAACCCTACGTCAATTTGCTTGGTGCCCTCTTCTTTGAT
Organism: Camellia sinensis; assembly: GCF_055761805.1. NCBI lineage: Eukaryota > Viridiplantae > Streptophyta > Magnoliopsida > Ericales > Theaceae > Camellia > Camellia sinensis. Next base: position 36,670,898 of record NC_138961.1, on the reverse strand, counting down.
CTTGAGAGCCCAGTCCGGGCGGATCCTTCGGAGTTTCTGCTTAACAAGTCAGGCCTCTAGGCCAAGAGGGATCCAGTGCTGTACAATCTCAGGATCGATTCTAGGCATGTCTTCGTAGGACCGCGCGAAAACGTCTTTGAAATCTTTTAATAAAGCGACTAAGCGCTCGCGCTCCTCTGAAGACAACGTGGACCCGATCTGGACCAGCCGCGGGTCCTTCTCAATACCAACATTAATTGTGGTGATTTCATCAACCAAGGGTTTAACAAACCTTTCCTGCTCTTGATCAAGCAAATATTTCAAAACTGGAAGAATTTCTTCCTCGTCGTTTTTGTCGAAATTTTGAAAGTCTTGATTAATGCAATAAATTAAGGGCACAGAAAAGTACTCGGAAGCCATAGCCATTCCATTCTCATTAATCACTTCCAAATCGCCTGATTTCTCTATTACAACAGACTCAAAGAAAAAAGAAAAAGACGACCTAGACAGGACTATAGCATCCGGGTTGTCACCCCCAAGAATATCGGACTCAGACTCAGACGAGCTGGAACCTAATTCCAACTCTACAGACTTAGTGGAATTAGATTTCGGCTCACTACCTGACCCGATGTTGCTCAATAAAAAGCCCTCCTCGTATTTCCAAACGAGGGAGGGTGCAATGGATGCATCCAGAATGTTTGAAAATGGGCTCACAGCCGCTTCATTCCCAATCATAGACACTGAGAAGTCATCCTCCAAGCACTCCTATGCGATCTGAGGATCTGACAGTAGACAAGCCAGTGCCATCCCCACTTCAATCTCTATATTCTCGGAATCCTCCTTGAACTGCTCAGCCTCAGCTGGTGGGTCTGTCTGCTCTTCGGCAACGTCATCCCCCGACAATTGCAAGTCAAAGAAAATCTCAAACCCCGGCAAGCACCACCTCTCTGCATTTAGCCATGGCTCTAGGAAGCCACAGAACGGGAAGTCTTCCCCCTCCCGGACAAAGTGTCCGTTCAAGGTACCCTGGATAGGTCGGTGCACCAACTCATAAGGCTTCCCGACTTGCTTTGTTCTGGCCCTTCCAGCCATCTCTTTTTCTTTCCTCACCCAGTCCTCCTTAGTAAGCAGATAACCTAAACCAAAGGTATGTGGGTTATGCAGCACTTTAACCGATGCTGCAACGCCTTTCCGGTCACTTCGCCCTAATCCCATCCCGGGGATGTGCTGGAGCTTGTTCATAAGGTAGACTGACTGTGCGCTGACGTATAGCCCCTCATCAATAGCTAGGATATTCTGTACAACTCGGGCCTCGGCTAGGGTGAATCCTGACAGGAACACATCCTCCGTGCCATGCTCAATCTCTAGAACTGGCGTAGAAACCTCTGGCGGCAGATGGATTGAAGAATTCCCAAAAACAATCGCCACCCCCTTCCCGTAGGGGTACTTCAGCATTTGATGCAAGGTGGAAGAGACCGCCTTCACCTGGTGCAGCCACGACCACCCTAGGAGTAGATTGAAGGTTGCGAGAATGTCCAAGACATGGAAGTCAATATCTTGTTGCCCCGAACCAATCTAAGTCCGAATCTGTACAGTCCCCATCACTTCTCTACTGGTATTGTCGTAGGCCCGTATCACTAGGGCAGTAGGCACAAAATCCACGAGCTTCAACCCGATAGCATATGTCATCCTCGATGGACATATGTTGATAGCGAATCCTATGTCAACAAGGACCACTGGTATCCATTTCTCTTTACACTCCACAGAGATGTAGAGTGGTTTGTTATGATTTGAGCCCTCATACGGCAATTCCTTGTCAGTGAAGGTCAACGTCGGGGAAGCTCCTCCCGAAAAAACCAGCCCTACCAGCTGTTCAGGCGTGGTATCGATTGATAACTTGGCCCTGTCCATCGCAGAAAGGACAGCATGTCTATGAACTCTTGAGGCCATAAGCAGTCCCCAGATGGAGATGTCTGCTTGGATTTTCTTGAGCTGTTTTAGTACAGCCTCCTCCTCGAGTAACTTTTCTTTCTGCCTCTCTGCCTCCTTGTCCTTCCCGGACGCCTCTGGTTGATCCAGGTGTGGGGGCTTGAAGTACCGCCCACTCCTGGTCATGTGGTCCACCTCTCCAATATACCAGGTATCATCCAGTTGGTTCTGTCCCCAACCTTCATCTGTGTGGGCAAGACATAGGTCGTCGTCTTCCCACCACATACCATCGACAACCGACAAACACCTGTCCGGTTCTGTTATAACTGTTCCTGTGCGCGCAGCACCTTCCATCCCCGCAGGGGCTTTAGCCTTTCTAGCCCTCTCCAGATCTTCGATCTTTTCCTGCTCAAACTGCTTCAGTACAGCCTGCTGTTCAGTATCTCCTGTATTCAAACTACCCGGATCTCGAGCAAAATTCTTGACACCGGCGCTCTTCGACGGTTTCTCCTGATTCCCGGACATTCCGGCCACTGCTGAAGTCCCAGTTCCTGATTGCCCATGTTCTGGCTGAGGTTTTTCAACAACATCCGGCTGGTCGTCGAGCCACCCAGTATTCTCTGCTGACCCATCCAAGTCGAACCAGTTGACAGTCACGTCCCCTGAGTCATGTTCATTGAAGAATTAAAGGTTGGCAATATCCTCTTCTAGTTTCGCTAGGTCATCTAACCCCTGATTAGGTCCATCCTTCCGAACTACACAGATCTCTGTCCCAACCAGCAACTCTACCTTCGGTCTAGCCTGGCCTGCTGATGTGATGTAACCACTCGGGTTGTATATGAAGCTAACAGACCCGTCAGGCTCTGTATCATCATTCTCATCTGCCCCACAGTCGACCCAATTCTACCTTCGATAGTCACCACCACCGGTTCAGGTTGGGTTTGGGAGGTGCTCAACATGCACAAGTCTGTGTTGTCTTGAATGAATACCTCCAGCTTAGGTAGGTAGGAGGAGGTGATATATATGCTTGGGTCATACGGGATGGCCAAGGTTTGGATTAGATTGATGCGTTTGGGAGGTGGAGCTTGGTTATGTGGTGGGAGTGGGTTGGTGGTGACATTCGGCTTCTCCGGAGGCACGATCACCCTATTATCGATGAAATCCTAAATCTCATGATGCAATCAAAAGCACTGGTCAATTTCGTGACCATGCTGTTGGTGAAAAGCACAGTACTTCGCCGGGTTATGGGAGGGAGGAAGCTTTTCTGGTAATGGTTGCGACTCTATGGGCTTCAAGTGCCCTTTCTTAATCAAAACCCCTAAAGCTTTGGACAAAGACATGTATAGTGGGGTGAGGGTTCCTTGGCCTCGGGGGGCATATCTGGCTGTTTGTGAGCTACTTCCGGACGCACCGGTAAAGGCTGTAGCCGCAAGGGTTTTTGGGGTGGTGGTGGTAACCATGCCCACATCTGAAGTTCTGGCAGCTGCAGCATTACTTGTGCCTGCATTCGTACTGCGGTTGAATGTCCTCTTGGGCTGCTCTCTTTCATGGTCAATCAGACCCTGTTTCATGGCGTCCTCGATCAGCACCCCAATCTCGTGCAAGTCCGCAAAGATGGGAAGGGGTAGGACGATCATCTTTTGCATGAGCTTGGGTTGGAGGTTGCGCACAACCATCCGAATCTGATCTTTGTCAACGGGCCTGATGGTCATCATCGAGGCTTTGGTCCTCCAACAAGTCACAAAATCAGAGAAGCTCTCTTTTGGCTCCTACTTGATTATCTCGAGATCACGAGTTATGACCTCGATCTGCGTGTTGTAGGAGTATTGAGCTATGAAGGCCACAGCCATCTCTTCCCAGCTTCTCTTAATAGAGTCCTCCAGCTTTGCGTACCAAATAGCCGGTACACCCGACAGGGTCCGGCCAAACAGGGAAAGCTTCTGCAATCTGGAGAGGCCCATCAGCCTTAGAATATCCGAAAATAGTCGCAGGTGCACCATAGAATCTCCAGAACCGTCAAAACGGTCTATGTGTAGCATTTTAAACCGGTCCAGCAAAGTCACAGCCGAATCGATATATCCATCCTCTATGTCTGGAATGGATTTCACGCCTTGAGCCTTCTTGAACAGCTTTTCTAGCTTGCTCACTTTCAGCACTGTTGGATCCACCTCGAACTCAAAAGGTGTATCCACTAGATTGGTGGGCGCTTTGGACAGCTGAGGTAGCATTGGGGGCGGAGCTGGCCCCGTTGGGACGTCCGTATTTTCATGGACGTTTGTAGCCTCCCCGAGTGTTGGAACTCTTGGTGGGGGAGGAGCTAGGTGCGAAGCAGATACTCCGGCTTGCTGTGGTTGTTGCTGTTGCTGAAGTCCAGTAATCAGCTTTGCTTGTTAAGCCATAACCTCGTCTTGGAGCGCAGCAAACTCTGCTTGGTGGGCAGCATCCTGCTGCATGGCTTGCATGCTCTCCTGGAGCTAGCGTATCATTTCTTCCATACCTGCCATACTGTGCTGATCTAACTGAACAACCAGTATATCTGTCTTTGCAGCAGAAACAGAAACCTCAAATAGATTACTCACTGACGGGGTGGATAAGCAACCGATGTACTGATGCACTGCGCCTAACTGATCTCCGTCTAATAACCGAGGGTAATGAGTGGAATAATGGTTATCCGTCTATCAGATCCTTTGATCGATGAAGTCTGCGACCTCTGGTCCAGAGTGCTTGGGGAATATTTGTCTAATCGGAAGCAATTGTGCTAAACTACCTTGCAAAAAGATAAATAAAGCATAATAAGAAAACAAACAACCAGAAAAACGAGCAGCATAACGGCTAAAATAAAGACAACACACAGTTGGCATTTGTAAGCTGTATACACTGTTCTCAAACACTGATCACTGTTCCCAAATCACTGCCTCAGATCTGATACCCTCAGGTGAAACTGATTCCCCAAATACTGATGCCCTCAGGCCTGATACCCAGACTCGCAAACTGATACATGCATTCTCTGTAAAGGCACACTCTAAAAGCACATAGCAAGCAAATGAGAGTCAAAACACCCCTATGGAGGGGTAGGGTTTCCCTATCTTATTTTGTCAGGAGCTAGGGTTTCACTACGCACACGGCGGTTTCAAACAATCTACAATCGGGTAAGCAACCTGTCCTAGTTTGGAATGGTCACTATGGATTACGATATGCACTAGGTCGAATGGTCAAAAAGGGTGCCTCAGTAACAACTGAGGTTTGTGTTCCCATCGTGGCAGAGCCCGTAATCGGTTAGCCTTATGGTACGCAGCCTCCGGCAAACTGTTCAAGAATAGCAGACGGCAAACACGGTGTCTTAGGCGCACCAATGCAAATATAATGCAAAGAGACACACAAGTGTAAACAAAACAACATATCATGAGTTCGAGTCACGTTCTCTAAATCCCCAGCAGAGTCGCCAGAAACTATAGACCGCCCAAAACTCCGCTCTCCGCGCACGAGGACGCAAATCGTTTTGTTCTAAGCTACTACAATTCCGACTCATGTCACGGTTCTGAATCTAATCTCACAAAGTGCAATGTGAGACTGATAAATCACCAAAGAGTCCAAATCCGGCAAATCGTTTTGGAAAACTGATTCTATAAAGAAGTGCCAAACATGGACTGCTTTGCCAGTTACAGAGTCGCCACCTAAATATTTTATTTTGAGAAATTTAGGAAACCCTGACTCGTGCCTAAGGCCATGTGTCCGTCATCACCAAAGTTGCCTTGGCTCAGGAATTTGGGTACGAGAGGGGAAGGTCATGCAATGAGCACGCCCGCTCGCCCCATCAAAGATCGGCCTTTACTAACATGATATGTTGTTTTTGAAAACACGTGTTCTTATTCTGATTTATTAGCTAGTTTACTATGTGATGCGTGCAGCATACAAGTATAGACTAGATCGCCTAAGTTGGAACAAAACATTTCATGTTCGTTTGTGAAAATGATTGTGAAGGTGCTACTCGCAAGTAGGCTAAGACGCGGATTTTGCCACCCTCAAGTGGGCTTAGAAAACATGATTTTGCCACTCCACAAAGTGGGCTTAAAACTCGCATTTTGATGAATTGTTCCAATTCAAGCAGTCCAACCTTCATCCATAGGCATTCATGCAGTTATATCAGTTAAGCAGTTAGCCTCATGGCAAGCATGCTAACATGGCAACATACACATCTCATGCAGTATGCTAAACCATAAACACTCACAGTGTACTCCACGCCAAAACAGAGAACTACTTAGAAATCATGCATGATCCTAGTTCATGTTAAAATGGCTAATGCAACACATGCAAAATGCAACTAAAATAGGCTCGGCTATTCTAAAATGTCATGTGAATGCAACTTGATAACATGTATTCAATTTGGAATTGAAATACAACGCAGTTTGTATGATGCGCAGAGCCCGGTACATGCAAAACAGGTGAATGATACACACATGCAAGCATAAGGTATGCTAATTGAAATATGCCCTAAAACTAACCACTGAAAGCGGATAAGTGAAAGGAAGAAAGAAATGGAGGTTGGAAGACATGCATCACACACGTACATGCTTATTACAACAGTTGTGCCCTCTCGACGGAGGGTCCAAATAATAAGCTAACTAGCTAATCTAAGCTAATTAAACTAATTATTACTAAACAAAGCTAATTAACTAACAAGTTAACTAACTAGTTATTATAATATAAATAAGCAGCTAAACGCATTAACTACTTAAGTACAAAACCAAAGCATAACTAGCTAATCAAATCATTAACTACTTAAGTACAAAACCAAAGCATAACTAGCTAATCAAATCAGCCTAGTAAAGCAGTAAAGAGATGCCCTCAGAGGGAGAAGAGTGCATGCATGCTCGGTCGCCTCGTTCGAAAATCTGTTGCGATGCTTTAACTTGCCTCTGTTTTCAATTGTTCTCAGAGCCTTGAACCAAACTCCAGATAGCTTCTAACTCACCTTGGGGACCCTCAGGAGGGCTACCGACCAGTTATTGGTGTTGCCAACCACCTGCCGACCACTTTTCTTTGCTGCAGACTAGAAAAAGTGGTCGGTCAGCCACTTTTATTGGTCTGCAGACCAGTTTTTGCTGCACTTCTCCAATTTGCAGCAACAGAGGACAAGAAGAGGCATGGCAATGTATTTGCAACATATGTGTGCACAACCACCCTCCCTATCATTTCATGCGCTCAAGGAAGTGGGATTCTCGACCCTCGGGCCACCAATCACGCATCTAGATGCATGATAGCCGAGAAGTCAAGATTGCACGAATCAATGTGAAATGAATGCACACATAACACATAAATGCCTTAACCCCTATCGTGCTTGATCAAGAGGGTCGGTGACCGAGAATTGAGGTACGTTTCATCACTTCAAGTATGAAACTGTAGACACCCCATTTTTGACCGTCCTCAAGACTTGGACGTTATCATTTGAACACTCGATGATCATCCATGCTCGTGTTCGTTTTGAGTTTCTGAATGTCTCAGTCGCGCGCCTTGCCTTTGGGCCTCTCAACTTGTCTGTTTTGTGCTTGGTTGTGGACCAAGAGCTTGTTGTTTTGTTTCTGAGAGAAGGGGGGTCCCTTGTTGGCCTCCCTACAACCCATCGGCCAAGCCTTGCGCTTATCGGCCATGTTTTCTTGTCATCGGCCATCAGTGATGGTCGATCGGCACTCTTTTTGGCCGGCCGGCACCATTTTTTGCCGGTCGGCCATATCTTTTGGCCGAGACCTTTTTTCCTGCTTTTGCCGATATTTTTCTTCCAAATGATGCCAGTTGTTGGTCACTTGATGTATCCTCCATATACATGTATGGATGGATTTGAACCAAGATTTATCTTGCTAAACAAGCTTGGAACTTGTTTTTCTATAAGAAGGGAGACCCCTCTCCCTTTCCAGAGGTTTTGAGATTTGAGATACAATATACATATTTCTCTCTCTATATGTTTCTTCCTCTCTCTCTCTATATTTGTGTGAGTTAGTGCCTTAAAGTATGTTTTGTCTTCACTTTTGCACTACAACACCTAGCAATACACCACCATCTTTGAGCTAAGATTCTTGGGAGTGTTATTTGAGCTCTAAAAGTTGGTTTTTGCCTCAGAAGCTGCTGGTTTCAAAGTTGTGCTTCAAGGGTGAGTGTATTCCCCTTTTAAGCTTTTGTTTGTATACCATATTGGTCATCATTGCATATTGTTTTAGGCCTTGCTTTTAATTGATAAAATTCTTGTTTTGAAGTGCTTAACATGTTTTCTTGAGGCCTCTTTGGTGTTGGGGGTGGTCTACACCCTTTAGAGCTTTGTTTGGCCTTGTTTTAAATCATCTCTTTAGGCCTTTGTTTTCACCTTTACTTGGCCTTTCTACCATTGAATTCCAGAGGAATGTCAGTGGTGGAAAGTGTGTTTTGAGGTCTTAAATAGGAGGAGGTTGTCCCCCCTCCTCTTCTCTTGAATGCTTGTGTTAATGGCTCACCAAGTTGGCATGTTTTTCTATCTCTTTGTGGCTCCATTTCAGTATGTCTTAGGCCTTCTTTTGCCATGATATAACACTGTTTTGGCTTGGTTTGATCATACCATGCATGCTCCTTGCACTTGTAGTGCAAATCCATTCAATAGCCTAACATGCATCATGTGTTTAGACCATCATTCTAGCATGTTTTGGCTTAACTTCAAGAAGCTTTTGTTCATGTTTTAGCATGCTCTAGCTCTGATTTGTGTTGTCTTGGTCATGCATGCATTGTTTTGTATAGCCATGGCTCAATCTTGCTCACTAGTCTTGTGTATTGGGTCCTTTAGCATGCATTATTTGGACTATTTTCATGATTTGGAATCATTTGAAATGTTATTTCAGTCCATAAAATATTGCCATACACTCAGTTTTGTCACTCTTTCCATGCTTTGGAAGGTTCATGCATTACGCCTTAAACATGAGCCATTGTATATGCCTTCATGCCTAAGCTTGCGAGCTATCATTTCAGTGTGTTTTGGGGGTTATTTTTCCGTGATATAACTCTGATTTTTTTTTGGTATAGTCATCCCATGCTTGGTTTTGGTAGGTGTAGTATAATCCTCCTCATAGGCCTTGTATGCGTCATGTTTTGTGCTTACCATGCTAGCTTGTTTTGGCTTTATTCCATGCATGTTTTTGCCTTATTTTGACCTACCTTGGAACTGTTTTGAGTCACCTTGGCCCTTTGGGGCTTGCTTGGTATGGCCATGGTGTAAGTCCCTTGGCTAGTTTTAAGCTTTGAGCTCACTAGCATGCTTTGCTTGTCATATGTGCATAATTTAGTGTCACTTGGAATGTGATTTCAGAGCCTATTTCACTGCCACACTCTCACATTTTCCACCCCTTCAATGTGCTTGAGAGTTGGTGCCTTTATGCTTTGTTTGTGAACCAATTGGCATGCATGTTTGTATATACTTTTGGACTTCATTTTCAGCATACTTTTGGCCATTGTATTGGTATGCATGAGGCTTGTTTGAGGTTGATTTGGTCCATTGAATATTGCATCACATGGCCCTTACCATTGCATTATTGCTTGCATATTGTTACATAACATTGTTGTTTGCATGTTGTTGCATGCTTGTGGCATTGCATGTTGTTGCATATTTGGTGCATTGCATGTTGTTGCATGCTTGTTGCATAGCATGATTTTTGTATGCTTGTTGCATTGCATTGTGTGTGCATGCATTGCATTGCATTGTGTTTGGATAGGTTGTCAATCCAAACAAGAGGAACGAGGGACGTTTCATACTTGAAGTGATGAAACGCGCTTCATTCCTTCGGTCACCAACACCTTTGATCGTGCATGATAAGTTGGAGGTTCATTGAGTCCTATGTGATATTTGTGTGCATCCATTGTCATTGATTTGAGTAACTCAACCTCTTTGGCCATCATGCATTGAGATGTGTGATTGATGGCTCGAGAGCCGAGCACTACACTCCTTTGAGCCTTAGATATGATAAGGGAGAATTTGCAGGAAACAGTGGCCGATCGACCACTTTGTCTACCGATTGGCTATCAAATTTGGCCGATGGCCACTCCTCTTGGCCGATGTCCTCTCAGTATGTCCATGAGGTGGATCATAAGTACTTTGGAGGTTGGCACAGTTTTCAGAGGTCTAAAACAGTGCAAACAGAGGCATCATGAAGCACGGTAGTGGATTTCTGAGAGGACGCGATCGAGCATGCATCATTCATCATTCTGAGGCAGAGCTGTGGTAGCCTATTTAGTTTCTTACTTAGTTGGTTTTGTAACTTAATTCATTTGTTTAATTAGTTAAGAGTTTTTTAATAATTAATTAGCTAGGATAGTTAGTTAATTAGTTGGTTTGTATTATTCATTCGGACTCTCCGTCGCGATGGCAAATTTTGTATTAAGCGTGCGTGTATGTGATGCATGTCTTCCAACCCCCATTTCTTTCTCTCTTTTACTTACGTGCTTTTGATGGTTAGTTTTAGGGCATGTTTGTATTAGCATCCTTATGCTTGCATGCGTGCATCATTCATTTGTCTTGCATGCACCGGGCTTGGCGCATCATACAAACTACATTGTATTTCAATTCCGATTTGAATACATGTATCAAGTTGCATTTCACATGACATCTTAGAATAGCCGAGTCTATCTTAGTTGCATTTTGCATGTGTTGCATTAGGCATTCTTGACATAGCTAGGATCATGCATGATTACTAACTAGTTTTTGTTTTGGCTCGGAGTACTAGGTAAGCGTTTATGCTTCAGCATCCCTACATGTGTGTAAATGTTGCCATGATAGCATGCTTGCCATGAGGCTAACTGCTTAATTGTTTAACTACCTGAATGCCTGTGGGTGAAGGCTTGATTGCCTGGATTGGAACAACTCAATGATTATAAGTTTTAAGCCCACTTAAAGTGGAAAATCACCATATTTTCTAAGCCCACTTGAGGGTGGCAAAACCGCGACTTAGCCTACTTGCGAGTAGCAATTTCAGACCATTTTCAAAAAATAAACATGAGTTGTTTTGTTCCAATCCGCGTGACTGATTCTATACTTGTATGCTATGTGCATCACATAGTAATTCCAGGTTAATAACCAGAATAAAAACACATGTGTTTTCAAAAACAACATATCATGTTAGTAAAGGCCGATCCTTTGATCAGACGAGCGAGGATACTCATTGCATGACCTTCCCCTCTCGTACCCAAGTTCCCGAGCCGAGGCAACTTTGGTGATGACGGACACATGGCCTTCGGCACGAGTCAGGGTTTCCTAAATTTCTCAAAATAAAACATTGAGGTGGCGACTCTGTAATCTGGCAAAGTAGTCCATGTTTGGCACTTCTTTATTAAAAATCAATTTTTCAAAACGATTTGCCGGATTTGGACTCTTTGGTGATTTATCAGTTTCGCATTGCACTTTGCGAGATTAGATTCAGAATTGTGACACGAGTCCGAACTGTAGTAGCTAAGAACAAATGATTCGCACCCTTGCGCACGCAGAGCGGAGTTCCGGGCGGTCTATAGTTTCTGGCGACTCTGCTGGGGATTTAGAGAACTTGACTCGAACTCGTGATATGTTGTTTTGTTTACACTTGTGTGTCTCTTTACATTGCATTTGCATTGGTGCGCCTAAGACACCGTGTTTGCCATCTGCTATTCCTGAGCAGTTTGCCAGAGGCTACATGCCATAAGGCAGATCGGTTACAGGCTCTGCCACGATGGGAACACAAACCCCGGTTCTTGCCGAGGCACCCTTTTTGACCATTCGACCTAGTGCATATCGGAATCCATAGTGACTATTCCAAACTAGGACAGGTTGCTTACCTGATTGTAGGTTGTTTGAAACCGCTGTGTGCGTAGTGAAACCCTAGTTCTTGATGAAACTAGGACAGGAAAACCCTACCCCTCCATAGGGGTGTTTTGGCTCTCACTTGCGTGTCACATGCTGTCAGAGTGTGTCTCCGCAAGTTGTATGTATTTGTTTGCAAGTCTGGGTATCGGGCCTGCAGGCATCAGTATTTTGGGGGAATCAGTTTTACCTGAGGGTATCAGTTTACAGGCAGAATTTTGGGCAGAATTCAGTAAAGAGTACAGTCATTCAGCTATGCTTAAATGTCCTAGTGAAATTGGGCTGAGATGCTGCATGTTTTCTCTTTTGCTAGGTTGTCTTGGAACCATAGCTTCGGAAGGCTCCAATATCCCCCGGGTGCATTGCACTTGTGTTGATAGACTTTGTCAGATCAGAGATTCAGTTCAGAGCAACCAGTGTTTCCTTCGCTGAGGCAAAGTAAAGAAAGGCCAGTCAGGGCTCACCAGTTCAACTGCTCCGACAGTCACCAGTCACATCACCTCTGTTTAGACTTAGCAGACCGTGATGGCACAAAGTTCGGAAGAAGTTGTGGCCATGGTAGTAGCGTTAAACCAGGGAATCACCATGCAGGGTGAGACCGATGCCGAAATGCAACGCCCATCTGGGGCACCTACCACATATCCGGTCTCGGAACCCCAATCATCTCAAACCCGTGAACCCACCACTTCTGAGCTGATGAGGATGATTGAAGATCTTCAGAGAACTGTGGTGGATTTAGCTTGTGGAGTTTTGGCTCCATCATCAACCACATCACCTACCAGGGGTTTCACGCCAAAAGGCTCCTCAATCTTAGGACTAGTTGCATTGGAAAAAGGCTAATCTCCTGGCAAAGTGGAGCTAGTGGTAAGAACAAGGTAAGGGCAGACATTGGTCCCCATGAACACCTTCAGTGGGCTGTTGAGGCTTTGAAAGCCGAAGGGCTGAACAAACAGCAAGTGATTGCAGTTGTTGCAAAGATTGTTGATGACACTTTTGCCACTCAGAATGAGAGCAGTCTGAGTCAAGGGGCAAATCGGGGGAAGGGCCGTCGTACCAGAAACGTTCCTTTCAGCTCTAATCCTGCACTCGGAAAAGATCAGCAAACCAAGTCAGCACCTGCCGACTCCTTTGCTAGTGCATCCAGCAAAAATCTACAAATCTCGAAGTATCAAGCCCGAGGTCAAAGGGTTTTCCATGCCCTCTATATGCCTTTATCCAAAGCTTTCCAAATCCTTATTGGACAAGGCCATCTCAAACCCCTTGAGCCTCGGTCTCTCCCAAATCCCCTTCCAGCTAAGCATGATGCTGCCTAATACTGTGCCTTCCATCAACAAACCGGTCATAGCACTGACAGTTGCTTTCATCTTCGCCACGAAGTACAAGGTTTGATTGACAACGAGGTCATCGTCGCACCAAGCTCAGCAAAGTCTATCGTCATTGGATCAGTGAACTTAGGGGATAATATGATTATGTGATCGGGGGATGAACCACCTACAGATGGCGCTCGATTTACTCCAGATGTGATGGATGGCACGCACTGTTTTGAGCATTTGCAAATGCTGGTTATTTTATTTCCTGACTTGGGTATTGGGTTAGTCTTGTTGTTTTGTATTGAGTCAGTCTTTTTGTACTGAGTCAGTTGAGTCTGTCTTGTTGTATCGAGTCAGTCTTGTTTTTTTAGAGTCAGGTGATTGCGGGGGGTGTTACCTCGGGCATCACTATCTTATTTTGTGTTTGTCTTTTGCACTCTTTCTTTTGAGTCTGTTTCTGCCTTGAAGCCAGTTGCGCTAGAAAATCAGAATAAAACAGCAATGATTTTCACCCTTTTGCGTTTGTTTCTACCATGAAGCCAGTTGTGCCAGAAGATTTGAATGAAACGACAGTGCTTTTCACTTGCTTTTCTGTGCCTTGAACTCATTGCATTGACCTAAGTTTTTTAAAACTTTTTGAACAATGTATTGAAAACAAAGAGGGAGGAATTCCTCGGAATTTGCAAAAATTTGATCAACTGAGAGAAAGAGAGGCATGCTAAGCCCTTAATGAATGAAATCATGTTTGTTAATGTGAGTACTGAGAAGAATCCTGGCTTGATCCAGATTGGTTCTACATTGTCTTCAACGCGAGCGACTAGTCGCTTTCTTAAAAGATTTCAAAAAATGTTTTGCGCGATCTTGCGAAGACTTGTGTGGAATCGCTCTTGAGATTGTGCAGCTTAGGATTGCTCTCAGCCTCGAGACTCGACCCCTTTTGCTTTCAAACCTTGAACTTGGATTCAGAATGTTCAACGGTCAACCACAATGTGAGGCTTTCATGGCCAGATTTGGAGCAGCCCTCGAACTAGGGGCAAGAAAAGTCAGATCAAGAAGATCAGATGTGATCAAAGGAAGCTTGTGAAGCTAGATCAGAAGTAGCCCTTGAACTAGGGGTAAAAAATGTCAGACGTGCTCGAAGAGTCAAAAATTGGGACATTTCTCAAGCTAATGAAGATCGGCAAGAATGCCAAATCCCAAAAGTGAGGAAAGAAGAAAGTTTTGCTAAAGAACAATCAAGTTCCTATCCGCAACACTAAGGGCAACTTTAGACCCCGATTGGATGAACTCCTACATCATCAACGAACAACAGCCGCTCTCCTAGATTCAGATGGCTTTGAGATCTCAAACTATTCAACATGGACAAGTTTCAACTTTTACCCTTGAGAGGCTCACTGGGCCGAAAACCCAGAAAGGTGACCCAGGCAAAAGTTAGAGCAAGAAAAAGAAGAAAAATGAAAAGAAAAGCAGAAAGAACAAAAAAGAAATAAAGAAAAAGAAATGAAAAAAATTCTGAAAAGAAAAAGAAAAGAAAAGAAAAAAGATGAAAAGAAATGAAAAGAAAAGAAAAACATAGCTCGCAAGGTTGAAAACCCGGAAGGGCGGCCTTGGCAAAAATAAGAGCGCCAAAAGGAGAGGTTAACACCTGAGTGTACCTTAACCTGGAACTACGTCATGCTTGATTCCCATGTTTGGGATACGTAGGCAACTTCATTTTGAAGTCCATCCATAAACACTTTTAAATCAGCTGTGTCCATGTAATGGTTCTAATGATCTTTGTCTTCTCTGTATCTGAGTGTTCGGTGGTGATTGTCACTATGAGAACTAGTTACAGTGTGCTGCGGTACTATTCAAACAAGGGGCAACTTTTCGTTGCCGTGCAATGTCATTTAGACGAGGGGCAACTTTCCATTGTTTTGGATCCGAGGTTGTGCATCTCAAGAGTAAATTCTGTATTGGTCGAGCAGTGGCCATTTGTAAAAACAATTTTTGAGAATTTTTAATAAGGTTGACTAATTTTCTCGAATATTATTCCATTTTTCCAAAATTGGACCATTTCTTGGACCCAAAAAAAGAAAAATTTCAATGTTCATAGCTTGACTTGCATGATTTTGAATCAGAAAATCGAACAAGTGTGTTAATCTAACTCTCATGTCGGTCAAAAATGTTTTAGTAGAAAACCAAAACAAAAAAAATGGTCAAAATGATGAACTAGGGGCACAGTTGAGTCAGGTGTTCCGTCTTTTTCCCATTGTCAACATACTTGCCAGAAATGGCACAATACTTGCCGGAAAGGGCATTCTACTTGTCAAAAAAGGGCACAACTGAAGCTAACAACAAAGGGCTGAAAGCTTTGTCATCCTTCGAGCAGCGAGGTATCAAGCCAAGTGCGAAGCACGAATTCGAATGGATCAAGATATTCCACTCCCTCATCTGGACAGATCTGATCACGTCCAAACTCCCCAGCAGAGCATCGTCAACCGATGTCAGCTACAGATTTACTACACACCCAGTTGTAGCGCAACCCCTCTGTGGGAAAGTTCACTATTGTGAGCAGAAGAAGAAGAATCTAGCGGAATGCTAGGGGCAAGAGCCCACAACTTTCTATTTATCCATCAACCACCTAGGTGAGAGATAAAAAAGAAGAGAGATTGAAGAATAGAGAGATGTGCGTTGAGAGAAAAGTGATGGAAAGGGCTTTTCAAAAAATAAGAGATAGAGTGCCAGAGTGATGTGAGAATCACAAATAAGAAATGGTGGGAAACAATACCCGGAGAAGCTGTGGGCTCCCCGTGGACTGAGAGGTCTCTCGTCTTTGTAACACATCTGAGTGTTATGTGTGTGTTTTTGTTCGTCTCAGTTCTTGTTTTGAGTCGTTTCAAGTGTCAATAGATGTGTTTAGGTTGTTTTACCTTTTTTTTCCTTTGTTGAGTCATGGTGTGCTGTGTTCAGTCATAGGCTCAATACCCGGTTAAGAACTCATTTCTTAATTTCAAAATGAATCATTTTGTGCTTAGAGTGCTGTGTCGTTCTCCACATATGTACAAAACAGGATTTGTTCTTTCATAAAACTGCAGGGTTCAACCCAGGTCATATGAGAACAGTGGAACCAGGACCTATCTGAAGCTATATAGGTTCCGGACTGCAAAGCAAAAGAAAAGAGGGAAAATTGGAGTATCTTAGCGTGTTTCAACTCCAGCAAATTCTGAGACCGCATTCCAGGTGCACCTTCTCAGGCCTTACCGTTTCTCTGGAGTATGAGTGTATCTCGACCCCAAGTGAAAGCTTGCTTCAAGTCAGAATGGCAGTCCAAGCAGCACCTGTGGTTTTCACATGCAGATGTTATCTCTCGCCAATATGAACAGGGTGTGTCCTTTTTGAGCTGAGCATGTTGTAAAGTCCTCTGAGAGGTAAGTCGGAGGCACCAAAGTACATATTTGATGCCCCTCTATTACATAGAATGTGCACTTTCATATACACTTCTGTTGCATATGTGCCGCGCATCGTTATGATTCATGCATAGAATATGCTTGCTTTCGATTCCGCATAGAATATGCTTTCAGTGTAGCATAGAACATGCTTTCAATATTGCATAGAATATGCTTGTCTCATGCATAGAATATGCTTTCAATATTGCATAGAATATGCTTTCAATATTGCATAGAAAATGCTCGTATCTTTTGCATAGAAAATGCCCTCTTCCATACTTGCATAGAAAATGCTCGTATCTTTCGCATAGAAAATGCACCTCACTTGCATAGAACATGCATTTTATCGCACTTTTTTGTGCACCTTACTTGCATAGAACATGCATTTCATCGCACTTTTTTGTGCACCTTACTTGCATAGAACATGCATTTCATCGCACTTTTTTGTGCACCTTACTTGCATAGAACATGCATTTTATCACACTTTTTTGTGCACCTTACTTGCATAGGAGATGCATTTTATCACACTTCTTTTGTGCACCTACACTTTGAATTTCACTCGCACTATCTTGTGCATTGCATTACACTCGCGTTGTTTTACGTATCGCACTGTGTAATGCATTTCAAATCACTCGCGCTATTTAGCGCATCGCACTGTTTAGTGCATTTCAAAATCACTTGCACTGTCTTGTGCACTTACACTTTGTGTCCCACTCGTATTGTTTTGTGCAATCTTTGGTCTAGGAGACCTTAAAATCCTGCAGTTTACACTCACACTTTCTTGCGCATCGCACTGTTTTGTGCAGTTTACACTCGTGCTTTCTTGCGCATCGCACTGTTTTGTGCAGTTTACACTCGTGCTCTCTTGTGTATCGCACTGTTTTATGCAGTTTACACTCACGCTCTCTTGCGCATCGCACTGTTTTGTGCAGTTTACACTCGCGCTCTCTTGCGCATTGCACTGTTTTGTGCAGTTTACACTCACGTTCTCTTGCGCATCGCACTGTTTTGTGCAATTTACACTCGCGCTCTCTTGCGCATCACACTGTTTTGTGCCGTTTACACTCGCGCTTTCTTGCGCATCGCACTGTCCTGTGCATTTCATTACATGCTCTCATCTTGCATAGAAAATGCTCGTAGCACTTGTTAGTGCATTGCTCGCGTTGTTGGGCGCACCTTTTCTGCACTTGTTTGTGCAATGCATTGTGCTATCTTGCGCACCTTACCTGTACTTGTTAGTGCATTGGATCGCACTATCTTGTGCACCTGTATTGCATTATTTTGTGCATTCACTCTTGCATCGCGCTGTTTTGTGCATCTTGTTGGCATTGTCTTGTGCATTTCAACTTACGTCGCATTGTTTTGTGCATTCACTCTGCATCGCACTATCTTGTGCACATTATATTTTTTTTTTGTACCACTCGCACTATCTTGTGCACTCTCTGGTCTGGGAGACCTTAAATCCTCTGGTCTAGGAGACCTTAAATCTTGCGTCTCCACTTGCACTGTCTTGTGCACTCTCCGGTCTGAGAGACCTTAAATCCACTGAGAGATGTTATGTTTGAGACTCCGGGTATTCTCGGTGGTCGCTTTTAGCCTTCTCCACGTGAGACGCAGGGAGAATTGTATAATTTTCTTACATCCTTTCTGCATGAGATGTAGTTTGGCTCGTGTTTACTTACTTACATAACATTCGCTTAAACTATTGTATTTATTTTGCATAAATGCTTCATTACAGCTTTCTTTGCATGATCATAAGTTATTTTCGGCATTGTGCATGTCATTTTGCATCTTGCCCCTACCTGCGGGTGCATCACTTTGTTTTCTTGTATGTTTGTCTAAGTCTTCGGCCTCGTCAAAAATGGGTCGTCTCTGGGCTTTGACAGTCACTCCCGTCATCTTATGACTTTCGAGTTCTGTCAAAGAGGGGCAACTGTAGACACCCCATTTTTTACCGTCCTCAAGACTTGGACATCATCGTTTGAACACTCGATGATCATCCATGCTCGTGTTTGTTTTAAGTTTCTGAAGGTCTCGGCTGCGCGCCTTGCCTTGGGGCCTTTCAACTTGTCTGTTTTGTGCTTGGTTGTGGACCAAGAGCTTGTGGTTTTGTTTCTGAGGGAAGGGGGGTGGCTTGTTGGCCTCCCTACAACCCATCGGCCAAGCCTTGTGCCTATCGGCCATGTTTTCTTGTCATCGGCCATCAGTGATGGTCGATCAGCACTCTTTTTGGTCGGTCGGCACCATTTTTGGCCGGTCGGCCATATTTTTTGGCTGAGACCTTTTTTCTTACTTTTGCAGATATTTTTCTTCAGCTGGTGCCAGCTGTTGGTCACTTGGTGTATCTTCCATACACGTGTATGGATGAATTTGAACCAAGCTCTAGCTTGCTAAACAAGCTTGGCACTTGTTTTTCTATAAGAAGGGAGACCTCTCTCCCTTTCCAGAGGTTTTGAGATTTGAGATACAATATACATATCTCTCTCTATATATATTTCATCTCTCTCTAGATTTGTGTGAGTTGGTGCCTTAAAGTGTGTTTTGTCTTCACTTTTGCACTACAACACCTAGCAATACACCACCATCTTTGAGCTAAGATTCTTGGGAGTGTTATTTGAGCTCTGAAAGTTGGTTTTTGCCTCAGAAGCTGCTGGTTTCAAAGTTGTGCTTTAAGGGCGAGTGTATTCCCCTTTTAAGCCTTTGTTTGTATACCATATTGGCCATCCTTGCATATTATTTTAGGCCTTGCTTTTAACTGATAAAAGTCTTATTTTGAAGTACTTAACATGTTTTCTTGAGGCCTCTTTGGTGTTGGGGGTGGTCTACCCCCTTTAGAGCCTTGTTTGGCCTTATTTTGAATCATTTCTTTAGGCCTTTGCTTTCACCTTTACTTGGCCTTTCTACCTCTGTCATGACCCGAACCCACCCCTATGGGTTAAGGACATAACCGGCCAGTAATCAAGGGATTACCTACGGCCTTCAAACCAATTCAATCATAACTCATCAGAGTAAAGAGGCCAAACAAAAGCAAACTTACAAATTGTCCATAGAGCTGTGCTTACATGGCACATCATAACAGTCCATATACATACATGTTAATAACTCACGTCAAAATAAGTAATAACATAATGTTCTGTACATACAGGATCATTAAGTCTAAGTCGGTCAAACCCAAAGTTTATATACAAAGTAGTCCGACGTTTTCGCCAATATAACAAAACCATATCAAAAGAACAAAAGAGGCGAAGACAAGTCTCGTGTGTGAGACGTTTGGGCTGACTCTCCAAAACCTTGACTGTTTCTCACATATTTCACCGAGGTTGGGTTTGGGCATCCCTTGGCTCACCTACATAAACATGAATGAGTGTGAGTGAAAGCCCAGTGAATAATATCAAATAAGGAAGATACATGAACAATCTTTGAAACAGTTACGTCAGATGGCCTTAGGCCCAATTCATGTTTCTATTTAATGTATCACTCGACTAAAGTTCCAGACGTGTCAAACGGCCTCAGGCCCAATTAACATGTACCCGACGGCCTTTGGCCCAATCGTTCCTGTCCGACGGCCTTTGGCCCAATCATTCATATCAAACGGCCGTTGGCCCATTCATTCTCGTTATACGGCTTCTGGCCCATTCATTCATATGTCATACGGCCTCTGGCCCATTTATTCATGTCGTACGGCCTCTGTCCCATTCATTCATATGTCAGACTATCATTCGTATCAGACGGCCTTTGGCCCAATCATCCATGTCCAACGGCCTTCGGCCCAACCAATTGTATCCAACAGCCTTTGGCCCAATCACATGGCATAACAAATATTTGTCCTCAATTCAATGTAACAAACTTACAAGACTTATATAAAAATAAGCGGTTGGACAAATAACATACTTCAGATATCTTTGTTAAGATATTACTCACAATGCTCTGCCAGTGGATTCACCTTTAAGCTTGACCCTACACATTACATAACGCATATGGGTCACAAACAATTCAATCCGTTCTTAATTCATACATCCCTCTTAGGCTTCTTTCTTATCCTTTTTATTCATTCATAATGCTCAATGCATGCCTAAGAGTACTTAGAAGTAAAAGAGAACGGAAAACGAAACACAAAACATCTTTACAAAATTTCTGAAACAGGGGTCCCCGCTCAAGCGTGGACTTTCCCGCTTGAGCGGACCCATTAGGTCTGCAAAAGTACTGGTTGCCTCATTTTTATGCTCGAGCGTGAATTCGGACGCTCGAGCTGAAAGTCTCACTACATGGCTCCCCGCTCGAACGGACATCCAAGTCTGCAAAACTTCTGGGAGCTCGTATTTACTGCTCGAGCGGCACTTTCCTCGCTCGAGCGAACATGCCAAATTCTGGAAAATCCATAATTGTTCTTGAGGCTCAAACTTGATATTCAAAGGCTCCAAAGCTCGAATTAAGGTACCAAAATAGGGAAACACATTATGTATCATGAGTACACAAACAATATGAGGCCAATTGCTCAAAATCATGGCCCAATTCTTCAAAATTAATCAACATTCCTTTGTATAATCATGGCTCATGCATTCAAACCTCATATAAGCTCCATATCTTTAATAATCAAACATGCATGCCAATTTTGACTTCATTTCTATTCCAAGTGATGCAAATGGTGTTCATTCTCATGAAACTCAACAAAACCATGCTTGCATGTATGATCTAACAACTCAATTTTTCATAATTAACAAGTTACATGATAGATTATACAATTCTTGCCAATTCATGATAATTCTATGCATGAATGAACATATCAACTTCAATTCATGTTCTTGATCATCATTCAACTTTGAATTCACAAAGTTACAAACTAAAATCTATGAATTTACTCACCTAGGAGCTTCAAACACCTAAATTATAGCCAATTCTTGAGTTAATCTTCAAGATTTCCAAGCCTCTTGCTCAAATCTCCAATTGTTTCCCTCTCTCTCTCTCTCTCTCTAGCCGACCCTCACTCTCTTTCTTTAGAGCAATCTCAGCCAAGTTGAATAAAAAGAGAGGAAATGGGTGTATAATGGCCCTTTTATAGCCCCACTTAATCAAATTTGATTATAACTAATTAATGGCACTTAATTAATCATTCTGAATCTAATTATTTTGATCCGAATTGATTTTCAATTAAATTTCACCCTAGGCTCTAAAAATTACGCTAATCACAAAGGCGTAGTCAATTTCAATTTCTATGGCCGATAAGGCCTTCAATTTTCAGTTTATAACAGTAAGTTGAACAGATATTCCTACGTTGAACAAATAGAAATTCAAAACCACATATATTCATATAAGTGGCACACAAAATCATATCAAACACATAATCACAATCGTAATTCAGATTAATTAGCATAATACGGAACAGGGTTATCATAACCACTGAATTCCAGAGGAATTTCAGTGGTGGAAAGTGTGTTTTGAGGTCTTAAATAGGAGGAGGTTGTCCCCCCTCCTCTTCTCTTGAATGCTTGTGTTAATGGCTCACCAAGTTGGCATGTTTTTCTACCTCTTTGTGGCTCCATTTCAGTATGTCTTAGGCCTTCTTTTGCCATGATATAACACTGTTTTGGCTTGGTTTGATCATATCATGCATGCTCCTTGCACTTGTAGTGCAAATCCATTCAATAGCCTAACATGCATCATGTGTTTAGACCATCATTCTAGCATGTTTTGGCTTAACTCCAAGAAGCTTTTGTTCATGTTTTAGCATGCTCTAGCTCTGATTTGTGTTGACTTGGTCACGCATGCATTGTTTTGTATAACCATGGTTCAATCTTGCTCACTAGCCTTGTGTATTGGGTCCTTTAGCATGCATTACTTCGACTATTTTCATGATTTGGCATCATTTGAAATGTTATTTCAGTCCATATAATGTTGTCATACACTCAGTTTTGTAACTCTTTCCATGCTTTGAAAGGTTCATGCTTTACGCCTTAAACATGAGTCATTGTGTATGCCTTCATGCCTAAGCTTGTGAGCTATCATTTCAGTGTGTTTTGGGGGTTATTTTTCCATGATATAACTCTTATTTTTTTTGGTATAGTCATCCCATGCTTGGTTTTGGTAGGTGTAGTATAATCCTCCTCATAGGCCTTGTATGCGTCATGTTTTGTGCTTACCATGCTAGCTTGTTTTGGCTTTATTCCATGCATGTTTTGGCCTTATTTTGACCTACCTTGGGACTATTTTGAGTCACCTTGGCCCTTTGGGGCTTGCTTGGTATGGCCATGGTGTAAGTCCCTTGGCTAGTTTTAAGCTTTGAGCTCACTAGCATGCTTTGCTTGTCATATGTGCATGATTTAGTGTCACTTGGAATGTGATTTCAAAGCCTATTTCACTGCCACACTCTCACATTTTCCACTCCTTCAATGTGCTTGAGAGTTGGTGCCTTTATGCTTTATTTGTGAACCAATTGGCATGCATGCTTGTATAAACTTTTGGACTTCATTTTCAGCATGCTTTTGGCCATTGTATTGGCATGCATGAGGCTTGTTTGAGGTTGATTTGGTCCATTGAATATTGCATCACATGGCCCTTACCATTGCATTGTTGCTTGCATATTGTTGCATAACATTGTTGTTTGCATGTTGTTGCATGCTTGTGGCATTGCATGTTGTTACATATTTGGTGCATTACATGTTGTTGCATGCTTGTTGCATAGCATGATTTTTGTATGCTTGTTGCATTGCATTGTGTGTGCATGCATTGCATTGCATTGTGTTTGGATAGGTTGTCAATCCAAACACGAGGAACGAGGGACATTTCATACTTGAAGTGATGAAATGCGCCTCATTCCTTCGGTCACCAACACCTTTGATCGTGCATGACAAGGTGGAGGTTCATTGAGTCCTATGTGATATTTGTGTGCATCCATTGTCATTGATTTGTGCAACTCGGCCTCTTTGGCCATTATGCATTAAGATGCGTGATTGATGGCTCGAGAGCCGAGCACTACACTCCTTTGAGCCTTAGACATGATAAGGAGTGTGGTTGCACACACATTTTCTTGCAAATACACTGCCATGCCTCTATTAGTGCTCTGTTGCAGAAAAAGGGAGAATTTGCAGGAAACAATGGCCGATCGACCACTTTGTCTACCGATTGGCTATCAAATTTGGCCGATGGCCACTCCTCTTGGCCGATGACCTCTCAGCATGTCCATGAGGTGGATCAAAAGTACTTTGGAGGTTGGCACAGTTTTCAGAGATCTAAAACAGTGCAAACAGAGGCATCATAAGGCACGGTAGTGGATTTCCAAGAGGACGCGACCGAGCATGCATCATTCATCATTCCGAGGCAGAGCTGTGGCAGCCTATTTAGTTTCTTACTTAGTTGGTTTTGTAACTTAATTAATTTGTTTAATTAGTTAAGAGTTTTGTAATAATTAATTCGCTATGATAGCTAGTTAATTAGTTGGTTTGTATTATTCATTTGAACCCTCCGTCGCGATGGCAAATTTTGTATTAAGCATGCGTGTGTGTGATGCTTGTCTTCCAACCCCCATTTCTTTCTCCCTTTTACTTACCTGCTTTTGATGGTTAGTTTTAGGGCATGTTTCCATTAGCATCCTTATGCTTACATGCATGCATCATTCATTTGTCTTGAATGCACCAGGCTCGACGCATCATACAAACTGCATTGTATTTCAATTCCGATTTGAATACATGTATCAAGTTGCATTTCACATGACATCTTAGAATAGTCGAGTCTATCTTAGTTGCATTTTGCATGTGTTGCATTAGGCATTCTTGACATAGCTAGGATCATGCATGATTACTAACTAGCTTTTGTTTTGGCTCGGAGTACTAGGTAACCGTTTATGCTTCAGCATCCCTACATATGTGTAAATGTTGCCATGATAGCATGCTTGTCATGAGGCTAACTGCTTAAGTGTTTAACTGCCTGAATGCCTGTGGGTGAAGGCTTGATTGCCTGGATTGGAACAACTCGATAATTGTAAGTTTTAAGCCCACTTGAAGTGACAAATCACCATGTTTTCTAAGCCCACTTGAGGGTGGCAAAACCGCAACTTAGCCTACTTGCGAGTAGCAACTTCAAACCATTTTCGAAAAACAAACATGAGTTGTTTTGTTCCAATCCGCGTGACTGAGTCTATACTTGTATGCTATGTGCATTACATAGTAATTCTAGGTTAATAACCAGAATAAGAACACATGTGTTTTCAAAAATAACATATCATGTTAGTAAAGGCCGATCCTTTCATCAGACGAGCGGGGATACTCATTGCATGACCTTCCCCTCTCGTACCCAAGTTTCCGAGCCGAGGTAACTTTGGTGATGATGGACACATGGCCTTCGGCACGAGTCAGGGTTTCCTAAATTTCCCAAAATAAAATATTTAGGTGGCGACTCTGTAATCTGGCAAAACAGTCCATGTTTGGCACTTCTTTATTAAAAATCAATTTTCCAAAACGATTTGTCAGATTTGGACTCTTTAGTGATTTATCAATTTCACATTGCACTTTGCGAGATTAGATTCAGAACCGTGACACGAGTCCGAACTGTAGTTGCTAAGAACAAACAATTCGCGCCCTCGTGCACGTGGAGCAGAGTTCCGGGCGATCTACAGTTTCTTGAAACGTCCGTCGTTTCTCGTGTTTGGACTAACACTCTATCCAAACACAAGTAACACAAGGCATGCATACATAATGCAATGCAACCAACATGCAAAAATCATGCAATGCAACAAGCATGCAACAACATGCAATACACTAATCATGCAACAACATGCAAACCACATACTCAATGGACTTAAACCGCATATGGACAGACCTCAGTCATGCCAAAACAGTGGCCAAAATGTTACGAAAGATGGCATGAAATGCAAGACAAATGCATGCACATGCTATGGCTTTTCAACTAGACATAAGATCACAAATCTCAAACATGAGCAAGGAGTGACAAATGTGGAAGTGTAAGAACACTAAATGCTCTGAAATTAGATATGAAATGATGCCAAATCACTCCAACAATACAAGCATGGCATGCTAGGGTCCTTAAGCATTAAAGCTAGCAAACAGGACTACACAAGAGGCATGCAATACATGGCACAAATGAATGAACCAAGCATGGACAGAGCTCAAATAGGTCAAGACAATGACCAAAACATGCTAAGATAGAGGCTCAAATGTCTAAGCATGCATGCATACATACTAGGCCATAAGTAAGGCAACAATGCACAATCCTTAGAGGCACTCAAAGGGTGAAAGAAATGGGAACATGGCAATGCTATATGCTCTGAAATAACATGGTAAATGATGCCAAATCATGGACATGTTACAAATGAAGCATGCTAGGAGACTCAAAGCTTGAAACTAGCAAGGCCAATTGCACTACAGCTATGCAATACATGAAGTATATGGCCAATACAACCCACAAAAGCCCTAGAACATGTCAAAATGATATTAAAACATGCATGGACTAAAGCCAAAGTAAGCTAGCATGGTGAGCATGAAGCATGAAATATGCAAGGCCAAAAGGGAGGATTACACTACACCTACTAAGACCAAGCATGAGATGGCTTCGCCAGCAAAAATCAGAGTTATATCATGGTAAAATAATCCCAAAAACACATTGAAATGATAGCTCACAAGCCTAGGCATGAAGGCATACGCAATGGCTCATGTTTAAGGCATAAAGCATGAACCTTCCAAAGTATGGAAAGAGTGACAAATGTGAGTGTATGACCACACTACATGTACTAAAATCACATTTCAAATGATGTCAAATCATGAAAATAGTCCAAGTAATGCATGCTAATTGACTCAATACACAAAGCTAGTGAGCTAAATTGAACCACGGCTATACAAAACAATGCATGCATGACCAAAACAACACAAATCAGACCTTAAGCATGGTAAAACATGGCCAAAAGCTTCTCAGAGTTAAGCCAAAATCATGCTAGAATGATGAGCTCAAACATGATACACATTAGGTTATTGAATGGAATTACACTACAAGTGCATGGAGCATGCATGGGGCCATCAAACCAACCCAAAACAGATCTAAGGCATTTTAAAAAAAAAACCAAAAACCTACTGAGATGGACTCAAAACATGCTAGAAAGACATGCTACTTCATGAGGCACACAAAGCTAGTTGTAAAATTTACACTACAAGTGTATAAAGCATGCATGAGGTGACAAAACCAAATCAAAATAGTGGTATGCCATGTCAAACTAACCCCAAATACATGCTAAGATGGAGCCAACATAAGCTTAACAAACATGCTCAAACATAAGGCATACAAAGCAAGCATACAAAACACAAGGAGAGGGGATGACCCTCTCCTATTTAAGACCTCAAAACACAAGTTTTGCCACTGAAAATCCACTGGGTTTCAGTGGTTAAAAGGCCAAGAGAAAGTGATCTCAAGGGCCTAAAGTGATGGTGTAAAACAAAGCCAAACAAGGCATGAGAAGGGGATAGACCACCCCCAACACAAAGATACCTTAAACATACATGCTAAGGACTAAAATTCAGAACTTTTTGCAGTAGAAAGTCAAGCCAAAATAAGCATGCAAATAGGTCCAAACGCTTAATCAAAAACAAGGGTTTAAGAGGTTAGAAACTCACCCTTGTAGAACCCCTTTAAAGCAACAACTCCAACAGCTTTTTTTTTTATCAAAACCAATCCAAAAACTTTAAAATCAACCTCAAAGGGCCTCAGCAACAAAAGGGTGGTGTTTGAGTGTGTGTTTGTGTGCAATAGTATGATGCAAATGCACTTTTAAGCACCAAACAAGAGAGAAATGAAGAAGTATAGATATAGATGATATGTATAGTTCAAGCAAGATTTTCTGAACCTAAGGCATGAGGGGGGAGGTTCTCTTTTATACAGAACCAAAGTTCAAGCTTGTTGAACACACTTGAGGCTCAAAGCCATCCTTCCATACACGTGTATGGAGGATGACTTCTGTGCCTTCCATCTGTCACAGCTGGCAAGAAAGGATCTCCAAAAAGGTGCTGGAAAGCTGCCGACCACTTAAGTGGTCTGCCAAGATAAAAAGTGGTCGGCCATGGGGGAGGAGTGGTCTGCACACTGAAGGCAAGGTGGTGGTGTGGTGGCCGACCACTATTGGTGGTCCAAAGACCAAGAAAACCAGTTAGCCGACCAGAAAACTGGCTGGCAAGCAAGAAAAGTGGTCTCCAAGGGGAAGAACTGGTCTCCCACCCTCATTCCACCCTCCAAGCACGGACAACAAGGTTTGTGCCAAAAACAAACCAAAAAGGATGCAAGACAACAGTCCGGAAGGCAAGGCGCGCAGCCGGAAGCCTCGAAAACTAGTCTACGGGCACCAAAGGCGATCAATGAGGGAAAAGTGGTCTACGACCACAAAAAGTGGTCTCCCAGACCACAGTGTCCCTCTAGGCAAGTCAACAAGGCATGGTTCAAAAACCAAGCCAAACGGAGAACGTTAAGCGGTCCCGAGACAAGGCGCGCGGCCGAAGGCTCTAAAAATCATAAACTAGTCTCCAAGCAGGAAAAGTGGTCTACGACCACAAAAAGGTGGTCTAAAAGACCTCCCTCTCCCTCCAAGGAAGAGAAAACAAGGTTCGGTTCGAAACCAAACCAAAAGAGAAGCAAGACAAGGCGCTTGGTCAAAGGCTCCGGAAATCGAAAACTGGCCTACCAGAGGGAAAAGTGGTCTACGGACCTCTCTCTCCCCTCCAGGCAAGGAAAACAAGGCTTAGTTTACAAACCGAGCCAAAGCACAAAGAGTTCAGAGGCTCGAAGGCAAGGCACTCAACCGAAAACTCTGGAAACTCAAAACGATCACAACATGCACTATCACCGAGCGCTCAATCGATGATGTCTGAGTCTTAAGGTCGGTCAAAAATGGGGTGTCTACAACAGGGAGAATAGCTAGAAGGGCAGTAGTGTTGGGCCAATACGACTTGGAGTTCAGACCTAGAGCAGCAATTAAGGGCCAGGATCTGGCCGACTTTGTGGCCAAGTTCACCCCTAGTGCCATCCCGCGTCGGACTCCGGTGAGCCATGGCTTGGGATGCCCAGGGGAGTAAGAAGAAACTCAACTGGGGCCCAAGAACCCTACTGTAGCAAAACAGAAGAAAGAAGAAAAACCAAAGCCCTACAACATCTACATCGGCGACTCTTTCTACCTATTTGTTAATGAAATTTCAAACCGTCAAGGAGTGGGGTAGGAGTAGTGTTAGTGTCGACAGATAGACTAATGTTAGAGTAGTCTATTCATTTGGGATTCAAGGCTTCAAACAATGAAGCAGAGTATGAGGCACTGATTGCAGGGTTGAAGTTCGCAACAGTAATGGAGGCCGATAAGGTGATAGTTTTTTATGACTCCTAACTTATTGTGAATCAATCAATAGGCAAGTATACAACTCGAGATGAACGAATGATAGCCTATGTTAAAGAGGTTATAAGATTGCTTTCCATGTTCTAAGATTGCCGGCTACAGCAAGTTAGCCGAGATAACAACAGTCACACCGACGCCTTGGTAAATCTGGCTAGTGCAATGAAATCAGGTGAGGCAAGGGCCATAATGGTTGATTATTTGTCAAGCCCAAGTGTGGAGCCCCAGATCATAGAGTACAAAGCGATGTGTGTGGAAATGGGTCCAAGTTGGATGGATGCAATAGTAATGTTCCTCAAGGATGACAAGCTACTAGACGACCGAAACGAGGCACACAAGACCAGATTAAAGTTGGCTAGGTTCAGCCTAACAGTAGATGGCCATCTCTATAGGAAATTCTTCACTAGACCCCTTTTAAGATGTGTATATCCCTCCCAAGTTGAGGACTTTCTACATGAGATTCATGCAGGAGTCTGTGGAAGCTATGCTGGGAGCAAATCACTTGCTCATAGGGCCATCACTCAAGGGTACTGGTGGCCCTACATACAGAAAGATACTGAAGCCTATATCAGAAAATGCGAGAAGTGTCAAAGGTTTTCACATTTGATACATCAACCAGCAGTAGATTTAAACCCAGTATCTAACCCTTGGCCATTTGCCCAATGGGGCATGGATCTTGTTGGACAACTGCCCCAAGTAACTGGGCAAAGGAAATTTCTGCTGGTAGCCACTAACTACTTCACGAAGTGGGTAGAAGCTAAACCTCTTGCGAAGATTCGAGATATTGATGTGAAGAAGTTCATATGGAAGAACATCATCACCAGGTTTGGGATCCCAAGGGCAATAATAGCAGATAATGGTACACAGTTTGACAGTAAGCTAATCAAAAACTTTTATGCAAAGTACAAAATCAAGAACTACTACTCCACTCCAAGTTTCCCTCAAGGCAATGGTCAGGCAGAAGCATCCAACAAGACTATCTTGGATGGGATCAAGAAGAGGCTAGAAGCAGTAAAAAGGAAGTGGGTAGAGGAGTTGCCCAATGTACTCTGGGCATATCGAACTACGCCGAGAAGATCAATTGGGGAGTCTCATTTTGCCATGGCTTATGGCACTGAAGCAGTTATCCCACTGGAAGTCGGCATCCCTAGAATCAGAACCCAAGAAGTAGAGAATGGGACTAACGAGGCATTCTTAGCCTGGGATCTAGATCTATTGGGAGAAAGAAGGGAAAGAGAAGTAGTTCGGCTGGGGGCATACCAGCAATAACTTGCTTGGGCTTACAACAAGAAGGTCAACCCAAGAGGGTTCAAGGTTAGGGACCTCATCCTAAGAAAAGTTGTTGGCAATAAGAAGGATCCTAGAGAGGGCAAACTTGGCCCAAACTGGGAGGGGCCTTATAAAATTATCTCGGTTGCCGGCAATGGGCATATCGACTTGAAGACACTAATGGCAAAGAGTTGCCAAGACCCTGGAACACTTGCAATTTGAAGTTTTTTTTTCAATAGTTTTTTATTTTTCAAAATTTATGTCGTGATTTTATTAGCCGAAGAAATAATAAAGTGCCAGTTTGATTTTTATGAATTTGAAATTTGTGCGATAGGACTAACCAGTCCTATGATGATGTTTCCGAATGAAACATGATGAATAATTTAGACTTATTATATGACAAAGTTGAATTATACTTGCATATAATATAGTTGAACTAAGTTGACGATGTTTCTGAATGAAACATGACGAATAACTTAGACTTATTATATGGCAAAGTTGAATTATACTTGCATATAATAGAGTTGAACTAAGTTGGCAATGTTTCTGAATGAAACATGACGAATAACTTAGACTTATTATATGGCAGAGTTGAATTATACTTGCATATAATAGAGTTGAACTAAGCTAGCGATGTTTCGGCGATGTTTCCAAATGAAACATGATGAATAACTTAGACTTATTTTATAACAGAGTTGAATTATACTTGCATATAATAGAGTTAAACTAAGTTGGCGATGTTTCCGAATAAAACATGACGAATAACTTAGACTTATTATATGACAAAGTTGAATTATACTTGCATATAATAGAGTTGAACTAAGTTGGCGATGTTTCCAAATAAAACATGACGAATAACTTAGACTTATTATATGGCAGAGTTGAATTATACTTACATATAATAGAGTTGAACTAAGTTGAATTAACCCAGACTTGCCTTGTCGGCAGAGTTAAACTCAGAATGGAACTAAGTCCGCTTTAATTAGATTAACATAGAAAATAAGGTCAAATACCTCGACTAGTCTTTGTTTGAATCTGATTTTGGCGAAAGGCTTTAAATGCATAATGTGAATTTACATGGAACTTAGGTTCACATTAAGGGGCACGGAGCAGGAATGATAAATAAGCTTGAGAGCTTGGGCACTTGTTGAAATTTTTAGAGAAAAAATTTACAAGTTAGAATGGGCTTGACACTTGTTGAAATTTCAGAATAATTTACAAGTTGAAGTTAGCCGAGGTAATTAGGAAAGAAGTATCAAAGGTACATATTACCCGAGATGACCAACCAGGTTGTCAAGCTTGTAAAGGTTAGAGGGGTGAACTCTTGATGGAAGTAAAGAAGCAATACTTAACTGAATAAGTTTAAGAAACAACATTTTTAAAAATATTCAAAATATTTTTAAGTGTTAGCTGAGGTATTCCAATTGTTGGCCGAGACAAACTATCGAGGTTTAAACCCGCGGTGATATTGGTCCGAGGTGGTTAAGCTAAGGACAACTCAAGGGTAATATTTATCCAATACGTTCTACCCCGAAGTGATCTCATGGAATATACTTGAAAAAAGTAGCAAAATATTCTAAGTATGGAGAAACATACAAGCAGTAAGCATGCAAGAGAAGCATTCAACACTTAGAGAAAAAGAACCATGCATTCATAGAAGCAACTTGTTCAAAATCACAGACAAAAAGGGCACTTCGGTCTGGCATAAAAGACTACTTGTTCAGTTACAGAGGTGG
This sequence comes from Camellia sinensis, assembly GCF_055761805.1. Classification (NCBI taxonomy): domain Eukaryota; kingdom Viridiplantae; phylum Streptophyta; class Magnoliopsida; order Ericales; family Theaceae; genus Camellia; species Camellia sinensis. The sequence goes on along the minus strand of NC_138961.1, from coordinate 36,639,036 downwards.
CACTTCGGCCCAATTAAAACGGAAGCTACTACAACTTGTTTAAATAACAAAACAAAAAGTACAATGGAAAGCAAAATTCCTAAGTACAGGATCTTGTGCATTGAGCTCAGACTATCTTGCTTCGACTGTTGACGGTGTTTCTGCCTCAGCAGACAGCTAGAAAAGCTTTTCAGCGGTCTTCTTGGCCTCGATCTCAGCATCGATCTCAAGAAAAGTCTGGTCAAGGCTCTTCTCGGCGGTTTGGACCTTGGCTTCGGAAGTAGAGTTCTTCTTGGGAGAGGCACTCTTGGAGCCCTCGTCCTCCTCATACTAAGTCAAGTCCAGGACTTGCTCATTCAAAGTAGAGGACTTGGTCATAACAGTGGTCTCCTCTTCATCGGCACCATCAACCTCGGCGTCATCATCCTCGCCTTTGTCTTCTGAGCCCTTGGGAGTTGGAGGAAAAAGTACTTGGAGCTAGTTAATGTCTTACAGGGGGGAGTCCTTTGGGATATAGAGTTCATTTAGAGGTGTCGTCTAGCTGAGGTAAAAGCCTCTGTTGCAGGCTTGGTTGACCTAGGCTTTGTATGCAACACGGATGGCAGCCTGTCCCTCTGAGAATGCCTTCTTGTCGACGGCTTTGATTTCGGCCTCCTTGGTGGCCAAGGCTTCTTGGAGCTCTACCTGGGCTTCGACGGTTTTGGTTTCAGCCTCCTTGGCCTCGGCTTTGAGAACCTCGGCCACAGCCACCGCCGCTTCGACCCTCTTCTCAGCCTGATGTTGTGCACTTTTTGTAGCCTTGGCTTGATCTAGTAGAACTTTCATTTTAGCCTCGGCATTGTTCAAGGAGGCAAGAAAGTCAACAGCATCTTGGGTTTTCTTTGTTAACTCCTTCTTCATCTCCTCCGCCTTCATCGCAAAGAAATGGTCATGTTGGATGGCCTAGAAAGAAACAAACAAACAAGTTAGTGAAATTTCTAAGTATGAAGAACTTAAAGTAAAATCCAAAAAGTACCAATTATTGGGGACTTACCAAGACGGAATGTTGCATCATCAAAGCAAAATTTTCATATTCACTGATCTCGACCATATGATTTAGATCAGTTGGAAGGAGAACGACTGTAGAGAGAGCAGTGCCGACCTCAAGACTGTTAATGGCACTGTCACCAGCTGTCATCGGTCTATTGCCAACCGAAATGACTAGAGCCAGGGCTCATCAGCTTTAAAGACGCCTAGGCCCACTGCAGCCTCAGACCTTGGCTTCTTCGACTGCAAGGTATTGGGTGGCTCGACCTCGGCAGGCCTTTCTCAGCAGCGATGGAGCTCTTCTCGATCTCGGCCAATTTGGAGATCAGCACTGTGTCTTCTGACTCCACTTGGATCATAGTGGTTTTTGCCTTAGCACACTTCACCCTTTTGGCCTTGGGCTGGGGCTGGGACTCTGAGAGAGAAGAGGTGATAGTAACCACTCCTCGTAAGTCGGCCAGGAGGTCTTCCACAACAGTTTTTCAGCCAATATCGTCAACGGTTGCAGCGAGGGTAACTTTGGTGCCAAAATGAATTATTGGAAATGCAATTGGTGGGTTTGTTGGGTCGTACGCCGATGTGTCAGGATCTCGGGGTTTACGACTACAAGTTCAGCCGGCAAGAGCGTTTGCTGGGGCACGACGTCGGCATCGGTGTTGGGATGTCGGGACAAGTTGGGGGGCAGAAGTTGATGGCAACTTAACTAGATCTGAGGAAAAAGCCTGGTCTAGCCTTGGCGATGAAGTGACTGGTGGAGTGGAAGCAGATGGACGAGTCTTGCTGTGCCTAGGAATGTTGGGCAAGGCAAACTTGTATGTTGGGATATAATTGAGTAGCAAAAGGGCTTTGCGCTGGTCGACTGGCAGGCCTAGTAGCCTTTTTAGGTCATTATTGGGGAAGAAGGACTAGTGGAAGCCTTTTGATGGTTGAGGGAGAGCTGCAAAGAGCAAAAAGAAAACATTAGAACAGATGAGAGAAATAAAGCGACAAAGTCTTAACAGAAAAGTTACACTTAGTTCTTACCCTCATCCTCTCTAAAGACTCCTCGACATAGGGAGAAAAGATGAAGATCATCATAAAATGCAAATTCCCAGTTGCCCAAGATAATCAAGTAGTCATCTCCAACGCCTTTGTTGGAGTCTGGGAGGTCGGCTATGATTTTGTAGGCAGTGGATCTGGGCTTGAGGTAATAAATGTAGCCTTTTTCGGACTTTAGGCCACACATGGTATAACAAAATTGGATATCAGCTAATGTCATATTAGCTTTTTCTCGGCGGGCTAGGGCAATTATAGCATTGATAACCCTATAGGAATTGATGGCTAGCTACATATGGTTGAGTTTGTAGTAGTGGAGGACTTCCCTAAAGAGAATGTATAAAGAAAACCGAAGTCCACACTCAATGAATACAACAACGGGGAAGGGCATGGAGTCTCTGTTAGGCATGATAGAGTCCTCCTCCCCAGCTAACCTGATCTAAACGTTGGCTGGGATAGAGAACTCTCTCATAAAGTACCCAAGTTTTTCTGAGGTGTCTACCCTCACGTAAACATACCCATGCTATCAACTTAAATGAGGACTGGTGCAAGATTTTAGAAAAGAATGATTGGTATAGGTTTGAAGACCGCGGCTAAATCGTAAACAGGCACTGATGCAAGGGTTTTTGAAAATCTAAGGGGAATTTGTTTCGATTTTTCTAAAGAACAAGGTTCTAAAGCAAATCCCAAACCTAGAAACTACAGAAACGAGAAGTGAAGTCAAAAATCTGGAAATACAACAAGAAAAGCAGAAAAAAGCATGATTTGGAATCAAGAAAACAACAGAGATTCAAGAATAAGGAAAATTATAAATCCGTAGAACAATGAGTGAGTGTGTGCAAGCCAGTGTGCAAGAACCAAAAGTAATACGCGCACTCTCGAATTCAGGAACAAATTATGATGCATCAGACAGATTCAAGAAACAAGAAATGATGACCAAAGCACGAAGATAGAAACAGAGCGCAACTACAAATACAGATAGAGATTCCATAAAAATAGGTATGGAATGAAACATACAGCAAAGTTCAAAAGGAAGTTATATTGAAGAACATGGCCAAGAATAGTAAAAAACAAAGTTAAAAGAAGAAAATTGAAGACTCACCAATCACAACCGACAGAATGAACGCCGGAACAAGACTTGCCGGAGACAGACGACGAAAACAAACGACAGGAAGCTGGCCGGAGGAGACGATTGCAGAGAACTCGAAAGCACGAAAATGGAGGATTTGGGAGGTTCAGAGAGAGAAATTTTGAGCATAGGAAGAGAAATTATAATTGCAAAGTGAAAGGACAGAGAGAGAAAGGAAGGAGTTTTGTCAAAAGCACGAAAAGGCAGGAAAACATAATGAATCTGCCTTGGACGACGTGCTTGTCAGGCGGTGTGGACAGAAGCAACGCGACTTGATAGCGTGTGTCAGGTACGAACCAATGAGGAAGGGATGCATAGACGAAACAGTTGAAAAGATTGTGCATGACAACTCATGCGTAGTTAGAACTTTTGGAATTCTTGAAGTAATGAGGTGAGGACCTAGGCTACAAGAGCAATCCTAAGTAAGATGCTTAAAGAATAGGACTCTTCGTTCTTGATCCTTAAATAGAAGTGGACAGTTGAGTCCTAGCTGCTTAAAGCTGACGAGGTCGAAGAGAAAAGTGAACTTTAGTCGGCATGATATATGAATAAACGATGTAGGTTCTATCACCTCAGGTTGCCAAGGTAATAGAACCTAGGGGACAGTTGTGGGGACACATTTTATGAATGACAGCACGTGGCTAAGGTGACGCCAAAGTGTCAGCCGAGGTGCCACGTAGCTTGGTCATGCGCCGAGATGATCTTGGCTAGACCAAGGTTATCTGCGAAGATACCAGAATCCGAGATGAGCGGATAAAGGACAAGAGTCCTAGAATAGGGGAGGATCTCAGTCTGGATAAAGATAAAGCTCTTAGGGAGTTTATCCCTATCTAACTAAGAGTCCAAGACGAGCATTGAGCCTAAGTCCACTGAAGTGAGGCTTCTACAGGGATCATGTTAGTGCTGGCTATAAAAGCAGGACACCCTCGTAGGTCTCAGGTATGTGTGATATACGGTGAGCAGTAAATTATTTTTAGTGAGTTTAAGCACTATTTGCTTGTGCCCCTGGGTGGACGAATCACCACTAGATTCTCATCTTCTTGTACAGGTTGTTGGGCTTAATCTATTCTACCGGCACTCTCCAGCTGAGTTCCCCGTTTGTTTGTGTGGTCAAAAATCAACACCCATAATAACCATAAATGGCATGTTATGTAATCAAATAAATGTAGTTATATATAACCATAAATTGCATAACAAACTAATTAGCTAAACAATATCTGGAAAAAAAATATATACATATATAGTCCTTCAATAAATATTAGCTCAGGTGGAATAAATGGCATAACAAACTAATTGGCTGATCAATATCTGTTGAAAAAAATATATATAGTTCTTTAGTAAATATTAGCTCAAGTGGACATATTTTAAATAATAAAGATAATAATGATAAATTATGATTTTTATTTTGGATAAAGCACCCATAAATCTCAAAATATGATCTTGTGTCCTTTATTTTTTCTTATAAATCCAAAAGTCTTACTAAAGTGAAACACAAAAGGATAATTACTTACACATTTCGGTTTAATTTTTTAGGGACAAAAGTGGGTTCCTCCAAATGTGAAATTACACATTTAGACAATCTACACTATAAACGTTTTGGATTTTTCCTCATTCTGGAATAAATCTCACATTACGAACAAGAACGTAACACTCCAATGTAACACACAAAAAAACCTTTTAGTGTATTTTTCTTAAATGTAATAACATAACACTCCAAAAAAAATTTCTTAGTGTACTTTTTCCAAGCGTAACACTCTTTAATGTAACACACAAAAAAACTCCTTAGTGTACTTTTCCCAAACGTAACACTTCAATGTAACACACAAAAAAACTCCTTAGTGTACCTTTCCCAAACGTAACACTCCAATATAACACACAAAAAAACTTCTTAATATACTTTTTCCAAATGTAACACTCCTTAGTGTACTTTTTCAGAACGTAACACTCTCTAATGTAACGCACAAAAAACTCCTTAGTGTACTTTTCCCAAACTGTAGACACCCCATTTTTTACCGCCCTCAAGACTTGGACGTCATCGTTTGAACACCCGATGATTGTACTTGGTCGTGATCGTTTTGAGTCTCTGAAGGTCTCGGCCGAATGCCTTGCCTTAGAGCCTCTAATCTTGTCTGTTTTGTTCTTGGTTGTAGACCAAGAGTTTGTTGCTTCAATTCTGGAGGAGAGGGTGGCTTGTCAGCCATCCCCATAGCCTGCCGGCCATGACTTGTGCCTATCGGCCACCAGTGGTGGCTGGTCGGCTATGTTGATGGCCGGTCGACCATTGATGATGGCCGACATCCATTTTTCTCCTTTTTCAGATATTTATTTACTAGTTGTACCAGCTGTTGTTCACTGATGCTCATCTCCATACACTTGTATGGAGGGATGAATACAAGCCTTTAGCTTGATTTTCTATATATATGGGGGTCTCTCCCCCATTTGGGAAGGTTGGATAATTTTTTGAGCAAATTTTCTCCCTCTCTCTCTAGAATTCTCTCTCTTCTTTTGTTTTGTGCTTGATAGTTGATTTTCTCTACACTTTTGCACAAAGACCATTAACCAAACATCCTCATCTTGGAGCTGAGGTTCTTTGAGGCTTAGTTTAAGCTCCTAAGGGTGATTTTAGCTCAGAATTGTGACTGTTTTGTGTTGTGCTTCAAGAGGTATAGGACTTGCCTTGTAAGCTTTATTTTGATTACTTGTTTAGCCATCTTTTTATACTGTTTTTGGCATAGTTTTCAACTACAAAAAACTCTAATTTTTTAAGCTTAATATGGTAGTTTGAGGTCATTTTGTGCTAAGGGGTTGTCCACCCTTCTTATTGCTTAATTGTGAAATTTTTTACATCATCTTTTAGCATATTAAAATCAAACTTTTTGGGCCTTTAAACCACTGAAATTCAAAGTTATTTCAATGGTGGAAAGCATGTTTTGAAGTCCAAAAATGGAGGGGTTGGCCTCCCCTCCTTGTGTCTCACTTACATGCCTAGTTAGCATCCTATGGTGGCATGTTTTTGTGGTTTAACTTAGCTTAATTCAAGCATGTTTTAGCCACTATTTTGACTGGTTTTCACTTTGCTTTGGGTTGTCTTGGTCATATGAGCCTTGTTTTGCTTAATTGTAGTACAAATAGCTTCACTAGCTTAGCATTCTAGCCCTTCAAACTTGATTTGCTTGAGATGGTTGCATGTTGACGTGTCTTTTTACATGTGATTTCAGTGTTTATAGCTCTGTCACATGCTCATTTGCTTCACTCTTTCATTGCTTTTTTGGAGTTGCTCTTGAGTCTTGTTTGCAAGCTAACATGTGAGCATGTTTTTCTAGCCTTTTGTGCCTTAATCTCAGCAAGTTTTAGCCATTTTTTTGGCATATTTTAACTCTGTTTTGAGCTAGTTTGGTCAGTTGAGGCTTGTATTGCATGGCTATAGTGTAATGGTCTTCACTAGCTTAATGAGTTAGGCTCTTAAACATGACTTGCATGTGTTGCTTGCATGATTTAGTGTCATTTTGCATGCCATGTTAGCACTGAAATATCTGCAACCTCCCTCTATTCTTCACTCTTTACTTTGTTTTGAAAGTGGCTTTGAGCCTCTTGTTGGCTTGTGTGCGGAATTGAGACCCTTATGCCTAATGGTTTAATTCCATTAGGAGTTCATTACCAACAGCATGAGGCCTCTTTCATGCTCAAGGTACTTGTGGCTTAAGCCCTCTTTCCATTAGAGAACTCTTATCTTTTGGACTTAACCGGTTAAAGAATGGATCAGTAATTAAAATGAGTAAATAAAACGTGACAAGTAAAAGAGGCAAGATAAGCATGTTGTGTTGCATTGCATGTGTTTGGATCGGATGTTAATCCAAACACAAGGAAAATGGGACGTTTCATACTCAAAGTGATGAAACGTGTCATTTTTCTTGGTCACCGTCACCCTTGATCATGCAGGATAGGGTGGTGGTTGTTTTGGTCTTATTTGTGTATTCATTGACCTTGTACAAGCTTGGTTCTCTAGCCATCATGCATTGAAAATGCTTGATTGATGGTTTGAAGGCCAAAGGAGGGTAACAGTACATACATTTCTTGAAAATGCATTACTTTGCCTCTATTTTCTCTTTGTTGCAGCAAAAGAAGAAGTCCAGAAAATGGGGTGGCCGACCGGCCAGTTGTTGTGGCCGACAGCCACTTTTTGTAGCCGACCGGCCACTAATGAATTTTTGCACAAATATGTTCCTATGTTGGAGCAGAGGCAATCTAGAAGTTGGTACAATTTTCGTTGATCAAATGAGTGCAAACAGAGGCATCCGATGGCAAGGCAAGGGTATTTTCGGGTGGAGCAACCGAGCATGCATGCATCCCTCGCCCCGAGGCCATTTAATTGCTTTTGCTAACTTAGAATAAGTTAGCTAATTCATTCATATATGTGTTGTAATTAATTAGCTTAATTCATTTTGTAATATTTTAATTAGCTTAGCATAGCTAGTTATTCAATTTGTGTTGTAATAGTTAATTAGCTAGAATAGTTAATTAGTTTCGTTTTGTAATAATTAGCTTAGCTTAGATTAGCTTAGCTTATTCATTCGGACCCTCCTTCGCGAGGGCGCAATGTTGTAATAAGTGTATGTGAGTGTGTGCATATCTTCCAACCCCACGTCTTTCTCTCTTTTATTTAATCGTTTTCGATGGTTAGATTAGGGATCATATTTCAATTAGCATACCTTATGCTTGCATGTTTACATCATTCATTCATCTTGCATGCACCAAGGCTCGGCGCATCATTCAAGCTGCATTGTCAATTCAATACTTATTTGAATACATGTTTCAAAGCATGTTATCAAATTGTATCATATGCCATATTAGTAGCCGAGCCTATCTTATTGCATCATTGCATGTGTTGCATTAGGCATCTTACATAGTTAGGATCATGCATTTTTTCTAACTAGCTTTTGTTTTGGCTTGGAGTACTTGGTAAGCTTTTACGCTTTAGCATACTTGCATGAGTGTGAGTGTTGCCATGATAGCATGCTTGCCATAAGGCTATGTGCTTACTTGCTAAACTGCATGAATGCCTGTGGGTGAGGACTTTGTTGCTTGAATTGGAACAATTCAACGAATGTGAGTTTTTAGCCTAGTTTGCGAAGTGGCAAACCATGTTTTAAGCCCACTTTGCGAAATGGCAAACCATGTTTTAAGCCCATCATGTTTGGTGACAAATCCGCATTTTAGCCCACTTGAGGGTGGCAATTTCAAACCATTTTCGAAAGCAAAAATGAGTTGAATTCGTTCCAAGTCTTGCAACTTAGTTTATACTTGCTTGTGTGCGTCACATAGTAAAATTAGCTAATAACCGGAATAAGAACACATGAGATTTATAAAATAACATATCATGATAGTAGAGGCCGATCTTTGATCGGGCGAGCAGGGGTGCTCATTTCAGGACCTTCCCGTCTCGTACCTAAGTTCCCGAGCCGAGGCAATTTTAGTGATGACGGACACATGGCCTTTAGCACGAGTCAGGGTTTCTTAAATTTTTCCAAAACAAAATATTTAGGTGGCGACTCTATAATCTGACAAAGTAGTCCAGTTTTGGCATTATTTGATTTAAAATCGATTTTTCCAAAATGATTTGCCGGATTGTACTCTTTGGTGTTTATCAGTTTCACATTGCACTTTGTGAGACTAAATTCAGAATCGTGACAGGAGTCCGAACTATAGGACCAATTTGAGCTCTCCGAAAGGGGGCGCGGAGAAAGTCGAGCTACATAAACGTAACACTCCAATGTGACATACTCTAATATAACATACAAAAAAACTCTTTAGTATACTTTTCTCAAACGTAACACTCCAATGTAACATACAAAAACACTAAAAAATCCTTAGTATATTTTTTCCAAATGTAACACTCATAGTTTAAAATGTACATTTACCCAAAACTTACTAAGGAATTTATGTATTCCTTTTAGAATGGTTTGAAGAATCCCACATCTTTTTTTGGAGTATTACATTGGAGTGTTACGTTTGTGAAAAGTACACTAAGAAGTTTTTGTATGTGTTACATTGGAGTGTTACACTGTCATGACTCAAGCCCACCCTATAGGTTTAATATTGTAACCGGCCAGTAATCTTAAGATTAGCGAAGGCCTCTAAATCAAATTAACAAATAAGGGGCTAGTGAAAGCAAATTTCAAAATATACAATGTCTATAGAGCTGTATAGACTTATATGGGACACGAAATTTAAACTTATATTTACATATATTATGACGTCATTCATGCGTCACCACACGTACAAATAAACAAAGGGGCATTTTTTCATAAATCCCTCTTCACCTTCTTATGTTCCATTTAGTCCACATTATTTTCTTATATTCCAATAAGTCCTATGAATGACATAGTTACCAAAATATCCCTAATAGTATTCACATTTATAGTGTGAATGTTTACACCATCAATATGAATGTTCGTACTATCAATGTGAACATTCACACGTCAATGTGAATATTCACATTGTAAAATATGAATGTTCACATCACCAAATCGCTAATCGTTCAAAAACTATTTGTAAGGGTAGAAATGTCCATAAAATACTTTAAATATGAGAATTAGGATTTGGTAGATCAAATGTTCAAATAAGGCTTATTCGAATAAAAGAATATCTTACAGACTAATTGAGATACAAACACTTGAAAAAGGATTTTCTAATAATTCTCCCATAAACAAAAAGGAATTTCGCCCTAATTACAAATAAAACAAAAGTTTGTTTGAACCAAACAAAAAAAAAAAAACTTTAAACTTAGAACTTGTTTACATTTACTTGACCACTTGAAGTTTTCAAAACCTCCTCAAGAGGCACAGAAGTTGGCTGACAAAAATAAATCCAGACTGGATGTCTCAAACCTAATCACATGCCTGATCACCTACATACATAAAATAAATAATGAGTTGGAGCCTAAAAAATAACATCAGAGTAAAGGTTTTGATGAATGATGTCTATAACAGATTTAGAAATCAGAAATAGATTTTTATACATATTCAGATTTGTAAATAGCTATACATAGTACATCCATTAGCTAATAGATTAGATTGGTCATAAAGACCCACGTGCAGATCAGATAGTTAATTATGCATAATCAGTTCCATGAATGGAACCTACGTGAAACCCTAGTACCAGGTAACAGATAATAGATAATAGATACAGATAATGCCAAGGATGCCATGAGTACATTTTAGAAATTGGATAATCATTCATTCTAATCAGAAAATAACATTTCAAAAAACAGAGTTTAACGTATCATTCAGAAAATACTTATAATCAAATATAACTTCACAAAGTTGTTACTCACAGATAGCTCTAGAAGCAGAATAGATAACTTAGACAAAGCAGACGGATACTGGCGCGTGACCTACATAAACACATGACGGATATACATTGAAACATAGTTTCTATAATCTCTTAACTTATTATATTTTTTCTTAGTGTGTTTCTACTTCTTATCCTCATTATTATAGCTTAATCATGGCTTAAGAATGCTTAGAATGCAATGAGGATGCAATTATGCACTTTGAAACACTTGCAAAATTTTCAGAAAACATGGCAGTTCACTCGAGCAGTCTGCAAAGTCTATAAAAGTACTGGATGCTCTCATTTTGTACTCGAGCCAACTTCTTGGTCGCTCGAGCCAAGACTGAAAATAAAGGGTAGTCGCTCGAGCCAACCATCAAACTCTGCAAAACTTCTGAGAGCTCGTAGTGTGCGCTGGAGCGAAGGAACCATCGCTTGAGCAATAAAGCAAAATTCTGGGATTTCTAGAATTCTAATCTATGTTCAAAACACAAATTCAAAGCATCAAAACTTATCCCTTTGGGCCGAAACTTAAGAAAACTCTTAAAAACTCATATAACATCATTAATTGAAGATCATTTTGCAAAATCAAGTCCCAAAAGCTTGTCAATTCTTCAAAACCAAGTTGAAACTTCATGTATAATGTATATGCACGCGACGTTATGGCTTTTTTCTTCCAAAACATGGATTCATGGGATAAGAAGTGTAAAAACATGTTGAATTCTTAAACTTGAGTACAAAGAACACCATGCATGTGTGAATTCTTAGAAAACCAACCTAAAAGTGTGATGAAATATGCATGCATGTATGATTTGCTTCCCAATTCTACTTTATAAGCTCAATTCCCATGCTTACTATACTATTTCACTTGCTTTTTTTCTCTAAAAAAATCATGTTCATAATTTAAAGGTTGAATTCTTACCTTAAATCTTGAGTTTTGGAGGTGTGGAGGTTAAATCTCTCAAATCCTTCTAATTCACTACCAATTCTTTGCAATTCTCCCTTTTCTCCTCTTTGATCTTGATCTCCTCCTCACTCTTTCTTCTTCTCACATTTTTGGCTCAAGAAATGAAGAAGTGTGTGTGTGTATAGAAGGTTCTTGAGTCACATTAGCCATATATATATAGGCTTGCTTAGTATTAACTTAATTAAGTGTTATTAGGAGTAAGCAAGCTATCTCAAGTTAAGTAATTTATTCTAATTATTTGATTCTGAATCAATTTTTAATTAAACTTACCATAGGGTGCTAAAAATTCTAAATACTATGTTGACCCAGTCAATTTCGTGTTTGGATGCCGATAAGGACTCTAATTTGCATATCAAAATAGAATTTCAAACCAATAATCCTACAACAAACAGATATAAATTCCAAATAAGCATGCAAAACACATAATTAACACATAATCCTACTTAACCACTTGATTAACATGCTTAAGTATGGATTAACAGTTAATTATGGATCGAGGTTGTTACGTACACTAAGGAGTTTTATTGGAGTGTTACGTTTGGAAAAAGTACACTAAGGAATTTTTTTGTGTGTTACGTTGGAGTGTCACATTTGAGAAAAATACACTAAGAAGTTTTTTTGTATTCCTTTTAAAATGTTCATGTTTCAAGTCATTTCAAATAAAAAAGATTCACACATAAAAGTTCATCCCAAATTTAATTCTTATAAGTTGTGTATCTTATCTTTTTAGCACAAAAGAAGAAGAAAGAAAAAAGGAAATATATTAAAAATAAGGGTATAATCGTAAACTCAATTTTTAAATAATATATTAAATCTACCTTTCCAAAAGCAATGGGACTAATTGATCTATAAAAAAATGCTTAAGATTAAACGGATCACCATTTCTCAAAATGGGATTTATAGGTAAATTTTTCTTGTTGAAATAATTCATATATGATTAATGAACATGTCAAGTTTGAGATTTTTCTAATGATGTTGAGATTAATGAACATGCCAAGTTTGAAAATTTTCTAATAATGTTTCGAATCTTGTGATAATATGAGACCTATTGTAAAATGGATTTAGTTAATAAAATATAATTCAACTAAGGTTCATACCATATATCGCTTAAAATTAGGTACGTGACATGTAAATTGTGTTTGAACCTTAAATTTGTAGAGGTAAAATATGTTGGAAATGGTTATAAAATTCTGGATAAAACCAGAATTTTTTCCTAAGTTCGATCTATTTTTTAGGTGGAAGTTCGGTCTATTTTTTAGGTGGGCCCCGAGTGTCGATTTACTCGGGTCAAAGTGGTAACGCGTTCTATGCCGCGTTGTGATTCACGTGGTATATTTGGTTGCTCAAAACCATTACCGAGTGAATGGGAAATTGAAGCCAAAGTGTGCTCCATGGAAATGGAGTTTTGGTGGAAATTCCTTAAGGTTGTAAATTGGCTTGTCCCACATTGATTTGGTGGGAAGTTTTGAAAGGGTTTATAAGGCTTAGGGTGAGATACTTGGGGTGTGCCCCAAGGGGTACCCAAGTGTTTTAGAGGGAGAGGTTATGGGCAAAATGGGCTAGACCCATTGGACCCAAAAATCACCACACACGCGCGCGCGCCGCCGCCGCCGTCCGTCCGGCCGGTCGGGCGGGCTGGGCCTGGGCTTGGGCGCGGGTGCGTGGTGTGTGGTGTGTGGTTGGGTTGGGCTTCTAATCTTTTTGGGCAAAAAACATTTGAATTTAATTTTATTTTTTATTAAAATAAAATCCAGAATTCAAATTAAATTGGTTTGGATTTTTTGTTCATCCAAACAGGGCCCTTCCCGTTTTCAAAACAGAAATAAATTGTTTTGAAATTAGTGCACACCCAAACAGGGCCCTTCCCGTCTTACTATCTGTTTGAATTAATTCAAATCTGTTTGAATACAAAATCCAACAGGTATGATACCTGTTCAATTCAAAACCAAGAGTTACATACCTGTTTATTTCAAATCCAAGAGCCACCTTCACATCTATAAATAGGACCACCCTCATTTGGATTTTGTAACTCTAATTTTCGTCCTTCATAATTCTGCAAACTTCCTCTTCATTTTGCTGCATTATTTACTTGTCAGAAAGAGTGTAAACACTTAGTGTGTTCGTAAGGCAAACAATTTGTAGTGCTGCTATTGTTTGTAGTAGATCATTTTATCCTGGGAGATAGACGTCCAAATTCTGAAAGCACCGTGGAGAGGACGAATCTGTCTTAAGGACACAGTGTTAAACACTGGACTTGATCAGAAAAATTATTCATATAAATTAACCAAGTAAGTTGTTTAATTTAATTCTGTTTTTATTTGTTTATTTAATCAGATTTTAATTTTGTTTTTGTAACAAAATAAAATCTGTGGTTTTATTTATTTATTATTATTTCGAATTTGATTTTTGTAATCAAACAAATTCTCTCCTTTTTCTCTATTTCTTTTATTCTTGTTGTTATTTTGTACACAACAGAATTTAATCTTTTGAATACAGTGAAGATTGTCCTACAAAATAAAGAAAAATAAAACGGGAGTGAATTAAAAAATTATTTATCATGTTTCGTTTAGAATTTTCAAAAACAATTTTTAAAATTTTTAATTCTTATTTTTGTATTTTTAATGATTTGTTTAAAATATTTTAATCAATTTTTTTTTTTTTACTTTTTAGATATACTTAATCTTAATATACTTAAAAAGTATAAAATTTATACAAAACTCTTTAAAAATTTATTGAATATAATAAAATACGGAAATGTATAAAAATTTTGTAATTATTGTTTATATTTTGTGAAAAAAAAAATTAATTTAAAAAATGTTATACTTTTTAAGTGAATGTAAATTAGGTTATATATAAAAATAAAAAGCTTAATTTTCTGAAAAGAGTCTTTTGAGATCTCTAGGATCCAAACACAATACCTTGAAACATAACTCAACATCTTCTTTTGGGATCTCAATTACTTGAAAACATTCTGTCAATTTCATGAATTTTTCTTTTTTTTCATTATTTAAATTAAGATTGAAAATAAAACGAATTGTTTGCAACCTCAGCTTATTTAGGGGTCATTTCGACTTTGTCTCCAACCACATTTTTAAGCTCATTTAATAAACAAGCCAATCTTGAGATCAAAAAATGACTTGTTTATTATTTATTTAAATAATAAAATTAATATATCATTTACATATTAAATAATATAAATATAATATTTATATATTTAAGGATAAAAGACAGTTTTAGTCCCTAAAACATGTCATTCTTGTCATTTTATTTCTTTAAGTTTTAATTTTATCATTTTGATCTTTAAATTTGAGTCAATTTGGTTATATCTCTAACTTCCGTCTACATAAATAATGGGAATAATATGGATAAAAGACAGTTTTAGTTCTTAGAGTATACATTATTTTTGTCCTTTAAGTTTCAATTTTGTCATTTTGGTCATCGAAATTGTCAATTGGTGTTAATTTGGTCCTATCCTCAATCATATTATGCCACGTGTCTATTTACCTTGAATATATACCCTATTGTATTGTATCACCATACACAACATTTTCTCATTTCTCTCTTTTCTGGATATTAACTCAAATCCCAAATCACGACCATCATAAGGTGAAAGAGATTAAGGGGTCGTTTGGGATAAAGCTAATATAGTTTTAAAAAGTCAAAATTCAATAGGTATGTTATATAAAGGGGTGATGATGATCTTTCATAAAAACAGAGGGGGTCTCAATGTAATTTACCTTAAAAATAAGGATAAAATACTTATCTCATTATCGATGCAGATGGATATTAGAAATAGGACCAAATTGACAATTTTGAGAGACAAAATAATAAAATTGAAATTTAATGGACTAAAACAACAATGAACGCATACTTTAGGAATTTTTTTTTAGATAGGGCGTACTTTAGGGATTAATATCCATACTGTCCCTATTATCAATGTAGACAAACATTAGAGTTGGAATAAACCAAATGACAAAATCAAAACTTAAGCGACTAAAATGACAAATAATGCATATTTTATGAACTAAATTGTCTTTTATCCTTTTTTTTTTAAAAAAAATAATGGTATACAAACAGAAGGTTCTTATAGAATATCTATATATAATGATGTGGCTCAATGTAAATCATTCACTTTAAAACAAAAGACCCACAAAGATGACATCTATTTATCAAACTAGTATTGTCACATCATTTTTATTATTATTTTTTTTTTTGAATAAATTTTATGTATCAATAAATTTTTTTAAAAAAAAATAAAAAAAACCAAAGCATAACAAATAGAAATAAACTGACGTGTTTAAACGCATCTGGATCCTCTAGAGTGATTCTCTCTAGAGTTTCGTAAAGTGAATCAAAACTAGGTCGTTTTGGTTAAGGCTAAAAACAAAAAAAGGAAAGAATGTAGATAGCGCCCAACATCCTACTCACTGGCATTGTTGGAGCCATCTCCGGCCGACACCCCTCCTCACCTTTCTTCCTCTTCATACTTTTCCTATCTCTTCTCCTCCTTTCACTTGTCCCACCGTCCGACGCCCTCCTCCCCTCCCCCATCTTTTCTCCTCCACCTCTTTTTCTTCTTTTTCTTCACCTCCTCTAAAACCCTAACCCTAGATCTAGGGTTTCCAAAGGGCGGTAATGGCACCCTAACCCAACTCCAACCATCAACCACCCCTCCTTCTTACATCCAACCATCTCCTCAAACCCTAGAACCATGCCTCGCGGTCACCGCAAACTAGAGGTACAACTCAAGAAGATTCGATTGGGTTAGGAGGTTATCCCAGCCTAGCCCAAGTTGTGCTGAGACCTGCCCAGTCTCGCCCAAACCTGAATTGTAACCCGAGGTTGTCTGTCTAAGTCTAACCCAAGTTAAACCGAAATTGCCTGAATTGTAAATGGATTTCAATTTTTTTATAGCGAAATTATTAAACTATCTACATGTTTTTAGAAAATCATTAATAACATCAAAACAAATAATTTATATAATGTAAGAGAGATGCCACTATAATAGTCTTTGCAATTAATGAGTGAGAAGAAAAAAGGTAAGATTTTGTGTTACTTGTACATATAATATATATTCAATATGATTTAATAATCTAAATTACATTAATATCATATAATGGTTAATAATTTATATATATATATATATATATATATACGTATAATTCGGGTTGCTTGGGTTGTTTTTTGTTTTTACCCAAACTCGTCCAAATTTAATTCAAATTTCTGAATTTTTGCCAAAGCCTATACCGAATTTAAAAATATTTTGTCCAAGCCCTAAAAAAGCTCGGGCTAGGCTTAGGTTACAGTTGAGCCCACCCAAGTTGCACCTCTACCACAAACCTTGTCCCTATGATTATTGAACCGACCAACACAAGCATACGAGATAGAGATAGAGAGAGAGAGAGAGAGAGAGAGAGAGAGAGAGACAACTAACCAGATTACTGCCATATCTTCGGTCATCTACAAAATGAGATATGGTTTCTCTGATCGACATACAATAAAAAGAATATGAGAAGGGTGGGCGACGATGGCTATAAGAGGTGTCCGACGGCCGAAGTAGAGTTTGTGTGGGCGAAGTCGATGATGGAAGGAAGAGTAGGGTTAGGGGCGTCGACTGAAGATGGCTCCAACAGCGTGTATGGTGTTGGTTGTCTTTCTTCTTCTTATTTTTTGAGCCTTAACCAAAATGACGTCATTTTGATTCACTTTGTGAACACTCAAGAGAGGATCACTCTAGAGAATCTGGACAATTTTTAAATGATCTGCTACTATTATACATATTCCTAAAAAGGGGATGTACCCCATGAAACATTTTTTAATCTTTAATTTTTAAAAAGAAATTTGAACCATTAATATAATTCTTATTTCACTATGGATTTAATTTTTTTTAGTGGCATTTCAATTTTTGTAATGAGGTGAAAAAGAATTAACAAAAATTAACAGTTCAGTGTATATTTGTTATAAAAAAAATTATATAAATTTTAATAATTAAAATCATATATTTTTCATGAGTCAGTAATTACTTTGAAAAGAAATCACTAACTTGTAAATTCTCCAAAAATTAGGGTGTTTGATTTTTATTTTATTTTATTTTTTCATTTGAATAGATAATTGTGCGATAAAAAGTAATTAATATATATATATATATATATATGACGTGATATTTTAATTTTTTTGACTTTTTTAACAAAGAAAGCACAAAATAAACATAGCCTAAATTCATAATAAATAAATAAAAAATACCATGGTTCACAACAAAAAAATCAAGGTAAATTATAAATACACTACTTGAGATTTGCATGAAATATGGATTGTCCCCTGTGATTTGGAAAATTATAAATTTTCTATTGTTAGAATTTTTTATTTAACAAAATTAACTGAAAAAATAAAATTTGTAATTACTCTCTTATACAATAATAAAATTACATGAATTACCAATTGAAATAAAATTTATGATATCATTAAAAACAATTAATTAACTTGATGATTTATTAATAAAAGGCATTTATTATCCTAGGTAGGCAACTTAAGAGGGGCTAAAATGGGTAAATAAAAATAATTATACAATTTTAATTATAATAATCAAAATATTCGAATTTCAACAAGTAAAAAATAGAGTAATAATAATCAATGTAAAAGAGATAGGGAGAAAAGAACAAACACAAAGATTTATAGTGATTCGGCATACCAAGCCTACATCCACTCCTCAAGGATCCTCTTTGAAAATTTCTTCACTATCAATCAATTCAATACACTACCAAAGCTTTACCAAGCTTGTGAATTTTACACAGGTCTTACTTTATTTGTTGAGCCTCACTTAACAATAAGTGTCTCATCTTTATAAAATTCTCTCACAAAACAATCAAAAAAGAATAAAGGTACTTTAGCCCTCTTTTACAATGGTTCTCTCTCAAAGAGTAGATATGAAAGTGTAAGAAGAAAAACAATAAATAACAACACTAAAAGAATATCAAATCTGAAAGTGAAATAATAGAGTGAAAATGCAGTCAAAGAATAAAACTTGAATACTCAGATTTTTTTCCCTTCAAATTCGTTATTTTTCTCCAAGAAAAATGCTTCTTTTATAGTTGAAAAATATATCCATTGGAGAAGAGAGACGCTTCACGCACACTTGATATATCCGTTAGAGAAGAAAGATGCTCCTCTTTTGACAATTCAATCATGTGGAAAAACTTCACGCGAAGAAGATAGTTTTTGCAGCTCAGATCATGTGGAAACGGGCACACCGTTAGAGCTTTTTCTCTTTCAAATTCGTAGGCAGAAGTTTAAAATTATAGGCCAAAGATTGCTTTCGATGAATGGTAAAATTTGAAATTATAGGCCAAAGGTCGCTTTCAATGAATAGTGAAATACTATTTGCACAATAACTTTTCTATTAAAAAATATATGATGCACAAAAAATTCTATTTAAATAATATTTATATTTGAATGCATCATATGTATACAAGTATGTAGCAAAGCAGATAATATTTTGTGCCAAATGATATAAAGTATTTATCATATAAAATCATAATATATTTAATATATTTTAAACATTATCAAAATTTGTTATGAAATTCAAAACTTCAAGGGCGGGATGTAATTTTCAAAACTACAGGGGGTAATTTATATTTTAAGCAAATCATAGAGAGTGTGTTTGTAAAATATCCAAAAAAATTAATATATATCATAATCAAATATCACTACATTCATAACCCCATTTGGTCTGGTTTTGACAGATTTTTTTTTTTTCGAAAATTAATAAAATATTTCTCTTTAACTTTGGGTAGTAAAAGAGGTCCAATATTTTTTTTTTTTTTATTAGCGAAGGTTCCTTGATAAAATTTCTCTATGATCATATCAAGGAAATTTTGAAATTTCTTTGTGAAAATTGAAATTTTTCTGTGTTGGGGTGAAATTTCTCTATATCAAATTTTCTTTATGAAAATGTTGAGAGAGCCCAACTACTATGAAAATATTGTATATCATTTATTTTATAAAATCGTAATATCAGGGATTTTAAAAAAAAATCTTTTTTTTCACATGACCTTTCGTGTTTAATTTTTTTTTTTTAATTTATTCCAAAAGCTAATTGTCACGACCCAAACCCGCCCCTGTGGGTTTAGCACCGTAACCGGCCAGTAATCCAAGATTACCGAAGACCTGCTTAACAGTAATACAGTAAGACAGAGTACAGGGGCTGACGGAAGCCAATACAGTAAATAAACAATGTCCAATGAACTGTGACAGTCTAAATGCCAAAAAGACTTTCATTCAAATATATACAATAAGACAAAACAGTATGTACATATGTACAATCATACAGTTCGGGGACCTAATCCCTATCAAACAGTACAGTAACAGTCTATACAGTCGAACAGAATAGAGACAGACGGGGAAATTAAAAACACCCCTATGCCGTAGCTCGACAGACTCGGAACCTCGCAGTAAGGCACAACGGTTGGCTTGACAAAACTGGAGTTTACCCCGACGCTCCTAGCTACGGTCTGGTGCCTGGACACCTACATATATATATGAACAGTGAGCTAAAGCCCAGTGAATAACACAATGCGCAAAGGGGTTAAGAATGAATGTCCTTACAGTAATGAAAATAGTTCATTAAATCAGTATTTCAGTCGTTCAGTCAGTGCAGTCATATGTGGTACATCCATTAGCATAACAATACAGTAAACAGTAGGTCTTAAAAGACCGAACAGTGAATGATGGCCATCAGTCAATAACCGTAGTGGTTCCAACGAGGGAACCGACAGAGATCTCTGTAACAATATCATTAAACAGTAGGTACTAAGGATGCCACAATACAGTTCAAAATATAGGACATACATTCATTCAATTAACAGCATCAATTCAGAAAGCAGTACAGTTCAATTGTTCAGAAGATAATCATTTTGAACATATCTTTACACAGTCGTTACTCACAGAGTTCTGGGCTATAGTAAAGCTAGAGCGCGTCCCCAGTCACCAACCCTACACAGTTATAGATTAAACACACACTAAGCTACACAGTTGGGAAAATAATAACTTAATCCCTAATTTGCCTCGGTGTGTTCTACATCTATATCCTCAATAAGATGCTTTAAACTAGGCCTAAGAATGCCTAGGATGGGATGAGGATGCAAAGATGCACTTTTAAAAGCATTTTCAGATTTTCCAGAAAACAGGGGTCATGCTCGAGCGTAGGTTACTCCGCTCGAGCGGACATGCAGACAAAGGCTTCCGCTCGAGCGTAGACTTACCCGCTCGAGCGTTCTGCAAAACAGTCAAAAGTGCTGGATAGGCAGAAATCACGCTCGATTGGGCGCTCGACACCCGCTCGAGCATGAGACACAACGTCCCGCTCGAGCGTCAACTATTCCGCTCGAGCGGACTTCAAAACAGAACAAAATACTGGGAGCACGATTTCTACGCTCGAGCGCCAGTCACCCCGCTCGAGCGTGAGTCCAAATTCTGGAAATTCCAGATTTGAACCTCAAGCTCAAAACCAAGTTTTAAACCATAAATTTCGATCCTCTTGGGCCAATTTTCCAAAAAACACATCAAAACTCATATTTTAACATGATTCAAAGCTTAATTTGTAAAATCAAGGCCCAAGGGTGTTTCAAATAAATCCAATTCAACCAACTTCCATAAATATGAAGAACATGCAAACATGCATGAATTTAAACCATTTCAAGCTTCAATTTCATGCTCTAATGAGCCAATTCTTTCAAAGACAAGGTGGAAACATGGTCTATTGTAAAAATATGAGCATGCATGTACAATTTCATGACGGACAACTTCAAAACTTCAAAGTAAAGGCATGCATGCATGAACTAGGTTCCAATTCAACATCATGAGACCAAAACTTGACTTAAATCACTAGAGGCTCAAGAACCACGCATGAACAAGCTTAAATACAATAAGGAGAGGTTGAAATTCCTTACCTAAGTCTTGAATTAGAGATATGGAGGCTCAAGAAGGCAAATCTCTCATAATTTCTTCAAGATTCCAAGCAATTCAAGATGAATTCACTCTAACTCCCTATTCTCCCTCTCTAGTCGGCTATACACTCAAGAATAATGGCTGAGCAAATGTTTGTAATGCAAGACTAAGCCTTAGACAAGGTTTGGTGTAGTGGCCCACTCAAATGGCAAAGTTGTAGTTAAGTCAAACTATGTAATTTCTCAATAATTAACCTAATTTAATCATACCAAATCAGTTTTTAGATAAATATACTATGAAATCACATTAATTCTAAGGATCACAAATCATCAATCAATTTCGGATTCGGCCGCCGATAAGGCCTTCAATTCGCAATTTTAAACATAAAAACACGAACAGATAATCAAATAACCAAACAGATAGAATTACAATTCAAACAGATGTACTCAATCAGTTCAGTCTCAAATTTCAGTCAGTCAGTTCAGTATTTTGTTCACTTATCATTCATGATCAGTCTCAGTGTAACGGTAATCAGTGGTTATTCGGTAAACAGTGACGAGGGTTGTTACACTAATTTATGTCTAAAATTAAATAAAAAATGACACGTTGACATCTACATGACATAAAAATATTTTATTATATATTTCACAACTCTAATACAAAGCCAAATCTTAATATAATAGTATATTTTTTAGGGAGACTTGTTTATAAGTCCTTTTTTAGACAATTATGGTAAGCTAAGTCCTGTGTAATTTTTTATAGAGTCTCAAGTTCTATTTAGATAGGAATGTATTCCACAAGATCCTACATAAAGGTAACGTGACGT
Organism: Camellia sinensis; assembly: GCF_055761805.1. Lineage (NCBI taxonomy): Eukaryota > Viridiplantae > Streptophyta > Magnoliopsida > Ericales > Theaceae > Camellia > Camellia sinensis. The sequence goes on along the minus strand of NC_138961.1, from coordinate 36,616,800 downwards.
GACACTTACATAAACGTAACATAATGTGACACCTACATAAACGTAACGTAACGTGACACCTACATAAACGTAACGTAACGTGTCACGTTACGTTTTGCAAACTTAATGAGTTTTTATTTTTTTAAATTGAATGTGAAAATGTTGCTGGTTTATGTTAATGTCATGTTACGTTTTATATAAATATGATCTATGGCAACATTCAATTTCCTATATAGGAAATTGAATGTTGTCATAGATCATAGGTGTCACGTTACGTTTATATAGGTGTCACGTTACGTTACATTTATGTAGATATGATCTATGGTAACATGCAATTTCCTATATAGGTGTCACGTTACGTTTATGTAGGTGTCACATTACGTATAAGTGTTACGTTACGTTTATGTAGGTGTCACATTACGTTACGTTTATATAGGTGTCACATTACATTACGTTTATATAGATATTGTTAGAAATTGGGCGTCCATGTGGCATGACCCTTTGAACCTTTTGAACCTGAACCTCTTGAACCTTATCCATGTAAGTTTGAATTTGAATTCAAATTCAAAACTTATTTGGATAACCATTCAGGATATCTATATCTATCATATCAATAGATATGGATAGATGGATAGATAGATATTGGTTGATATATATTTAATTATATACAACTGATATGATTAGATACGTATATCAGATACGTTATGTGATTTTTACCCATAACATTTTTTTTTCCAGACTCTCTCTCTCTGACTCTCTCCTATTAAACAACGATCAAGCCATTTTGCACTGTGACTTGTGTGGGTGATACTCATTTTGTAGTATCACTCCAATGTTAGGTTCGTTGTTCGGATTCTGGAAGCACGTGATTTACCCACGAGATTCTATCGCCTAAAGGTATGATCTAAATGTTTTTCCCGCTGCGTTATAATACTTTGTTTTACATTGGTATCAGAGCCAGATTGGGTATTTTCGTGCTTATTTTTATGCATTAAAATATGTGTATATTTTTGTATAAATATATATGCATGATATGTGTATGAAAATTAAAGAATGAGTAAGATGAAGTGCAGGGTTTCTGCACTTTCACTTCCATTAGATTGAGAGCGTAAAACACCTTATTTTTATGTTCATTAAATGTCATTTTTAAGACCATAAATGATTTTATTTTGAAAAAAAGAGTCTGGCAGTACCGAAATTGGACCAAAAAACACCTTGGAAGGCGGCGCGTGGTCCGCACTCGCCACCTAACGCCGTGAGCAGCTTACACACGCTGCCACGAGTTGCCACGCGCCAGACGCGCTTCCGACGCGCTTCAACGCGCCATCACGTGCGCATCAGCGACGCTGTCCACGCGCGCGCCGTCTGCGCCACGCAGGCACGCCGTGCGCTGAGCCGCATCGTTTTCCTCTGCCGACTTGGCTGCTAATGCATAAGGCATTGTTTGTTTTGTTTTTAATTCTGAATCGCGTTAAATGGTCATAATTAATTCGTTATAGCTTTGGTTTAAGTGTGGTTGAGACCATTAGACTCAGAATTAAATTTTATATCTTCTGTAAAATTTTCAAAATTTTATGAAAATAAAAAATATTTTTCCTGAAATAATAATTCATTATTTTTGCTTTAAAATGCATCTGGTGTTGCATGATTAAGTTTCTGTGGCTGAATATTTTATTGTAGACTGCTGTTATAGTTTACTATTTACTGGTATGTTTTTTTTTCATTTTACCAGATTCTGGAATATTTATTTCTAATTTTATGTGTGTTTATTAGTTATTTAAAATTCCAGAAAATACCAGAAAATTTCAAAAAATTTCAGAAGTGATATACATTCTGTTATGGCATAATTTGAATATTAAATACAGCATATTATTTTTTTTGGGTTTGTAATATGTTGTGATTAGAAAGCATGCTTAGTTTTTATTTGTTTAAATTCCATTATTAATTGTAACATAGCATGAGTTGATTGTGAATCTATATTATGATGCTATTGTATGGAATTAGAATTTTTTATCATGCTTTTAGACATGCCATAGTCAGTGGAAGGTTATTCGGTTGAGAGAAATCTTTGTAGATTAACTCCCGAAAACCAATATTTTGCGTATAAATTAAATTAAATTTTGGATAATTGTCACCTGTGGCGCAAGAGATGATTACGAGCATAGCGGATTTTCGATCTTGCGACTTGTGTAATATTGTCACTATTTAATTTAGATTTTGCGGTAAAATTAAATTATACTAATCAAATTAATCCCAATGTGAATTTCTCTCTAAATTGACTTCACTTATGAAAGTTAATTTGGTTGACCTAGACTTATTAGAGATGTTTAAATGTGAACAATGTAATCCTATTCTTTAGATGAGCAAAAGTCTTGGAGACTTTAGGTCAGACCTTAATTGAGCCAAAATAAGGAAACATGACTCAAAGTCGCCCTGGTTTTGTTGCCTTGTTTGGCACAACAAAATTTGATGTGTGCGCTATGGTTAGCGGCCCACTACGTAGTTTTGATTAGCGAGTTTTGGAGTTATAAAATTAGTAAGCTCTCAATAGATTTGTATATGATCTTGACTATTGAGCTGCGCGGATTGACTTTGTAATTTGACTTGTAAATAATGTTACATCATTGGATAAAGTAACATTCAAGAGTCACGTCATCCAAGAAATACGAGCTTAAATAAATTAATCATTAAGTATAAGACGAGTAGCCAGTATGAGCAGTGTTTTGCTCTCTACCCAATTATTAGGAGTGGATGGAGCAAAATTTCACGCACTATAATAGTGTGCATTGAAGTATCACTTGAAGATTAAAAGATTAGCACTTAGTAGCAGCAAAATCTATTAACACTAAGTAAAAAGATTAGCGCCAAGTGGCTGCAGAATCTATTAGTATTGCCAACTTGTCTAAGTCTGGACACTTACTGTTTCCACACTTGAGTGTGAGACACGATGAGGTGCTTCTTTGTATGATTCCTTTACTAGGATAACGTTTTTTGAATAACGTTTACCACTAAGCGCAAACGTTGTAGCATAGTAATGAAAAGGTCAAGGCCGACAAGGTTGTTATGACTCTAAGAATTTGACACATCGCTTGTGAGAGCATTGTGTTGAATTAGACTCTTTAGCCTAATTCGCGCTTAAGTTACTTCAAGAGCTGTCATAGATTGATGGCTTATTCTCTCCTTCTTGTGGATAGTAGAATTAATTGCAAGTAACTATGAAGCGAGAAATAGATATGGCAAGAGGAATATCGTCATCTTTCAACTAGATGCATTAAAGTGTATGGAGAATAAAATTGACTTGAAGGTGCAGGGGATTAGCACTTACTAGTTAAATTTGCGACTTAGGCGCACTTGATATCTCCATGACATCCTTTAATGATCTAGTGAATATGAATTAGTCGTGAGTCATTACCTAGTTGGGCCTAAACCTTTAAAACTTGTCTTCAAGAACTCACACATTAGGATGATTGGAATTAGTTTATGACATTGGTCATAAACCCGTGGTTTGTTATACTTAATCACATTAATGAGATAATGACACGACGGTTTGAGTAGGCCTTCTCGGGCCCACTCGCTTGTGACATCCTGCTCTCATGTGAATGTGTAACTTTGTTCGCAATGGATGCGCACAAGTAAGTAGAAAAGCCATAGAAGGTCATTTGTTTTGAGGCATTTAGTCCACTATGATATTTGTGACTAGATATGTATAAGGGTATGAAAGCTAAGCCTCAATCTCGACACATTTATAGATTACGATACACATCTGAGTCAAGACTATTTGATCTTCCATAAGTCAAAAGTTTTGAGATGATTTTTGACATTGCACATATGAGGTTGAGATCAATTAAATAACAGCTTTCGTGCTTTTAGTTTTGACCAAGGTGACGAGTATCTATTTGAGTTATTTTAAAAAGCTCTGTGAAGAGAAATGGATGCTTAGAAAATTGATTATTCCTAGTACTCAACAACGCAATGGTGTAGTAGAGATAAGGAATTAAATATTGTTAATGTTAGGTGGATGATGGTGCAAAATGTTTCCCAATTGGGAATTGCACTTTAGTTTGTTGCCTATATCCCTAACTAAGTGCCCTTCATATCAGATTTTACACTCCATTTAAGTAATGGGTTAGTAGAAAGCCATTTGTGGGCGAACTGTAACCATCAAAGCAACTTATCCTTATTTTACTTCTCATAAGGTTGTGAAGTTAAGACCTAGGGTTCTATAGCGCGTTATTGTATGCTGTCTTGTAAACACATAGGTTTATGTGGCGCATTATTGTATGCTGTCATGTAAACCCTCCGGGTCATGTGCATATAGGTAAGCAGCTTTGCGGTAGTGTAACTAAGTCACATAAAGTTTTCTTAGTAAAGGTGACGTGAATAGAGTTTTGGAACTCTATAAGATAAAGAATTCTAAGCAAAGCACTTTATGTAGCCTAGTTGAGAATGGAAAGAAATTTCCAATATCCTAGGGACAGTGGGAGCAATATGCCTAATGGATTAATCCATTAGAGAAGAATACTCTACATTCTTAGTTGCATGGTAGTGAATATGAAAATTTTCCACGTCATCACTAGGTGATTGAGAAGGAAACATTCATGATTGCTCCGCAAGATGGTAAAGAACCTAAGATAATGCCAAAGGCTCTAGTTCCCTGTTTTTAAAAAGTGGATCAATGTTGCGTAGTTCAAGACAAAGTCTTTGAGGATTAATCATTTCTATAATTTGGTTGACTTTCCATTATGACGCGAAACTGTTCTAAAGTTATGCGTAATTTGGATAGTCATTGTTGAGGCATAAGGCTCGCTAGATACCGAAAAGTCGCACCATTGAGAAAAGTGTAGACCATGAGAAGACTTCCTCCTGGGGAGTGAGGTTATTTCGACTTAGGCTATGATTGACACAAGTTCGGAATATTGATTTGTGGACATTGTGACCCAACTTCTCGTTGGAGAATTGGATAAGTAGATCCGTAGGGATTTACCTTCTGCTTTTATGGTGAAAATTAGGAGCGCAAAAAAAAGTTGCTAGTTCCAATAAATCTTTTACAGCCTAAAACAGTTATCCAAATAGTGGTTCTTAGATTTTGTCAAGCCATGATAGGCCGACGATGATCGATGAACACCACTGAGATATGATCAATGGTCCAAAAAGAACTTTTTCCTTACTTAATCATTATAAGCCAGGAATTTATAAGGTTGTCGCCACCTAGGGTGGTCAGTCCTCTATTTTAGATATGATGGACATGGGTGATGTAATTTATATGCTCGGATGTACGATCCTTAGGGATTGTTTTAGGAAAATTCTCGGTTTGTCTTCGATGACTTACATAAAGAATATCCTAGAATGATTCTAAATGCAAAATTGCAAACCCATTGACTTACCTATCGGTAAAAGCCAGAGCCTTAGCTATTAAGTGAATCCTCGGATTGTCTTTGGGAGAAATAGATGACCTATATTCCTTAATCTTTTTTTGTTGTGGGAGCCTAAAGTACGCTATGTGGGCCTATTCGGCATGATAAGTGTTATCTTTGGTAAATGGTCAACTGAGTTGTTTAGACATTGACCTTACTCATTAGACTGTGGATAGAATGCTTTACTAGTAGTATATTAATTTGCTCCTTGTAAGATTCAAGGCGCTAGTTGGGCGCATCAAGAATGAACGCAAATTGGTCACCAAAATATCTTTAGAGAGGTTATTGCGCAAGAGGTAGTGATCTTGAATCACTTCATGTGAGGCACATATGGTGGATTCCGTTGTATATACTTATCGCAAGAGGTGCTAATAAGACTTATGTTTGGAATCTAGAATTGTGATCTTGAATCACTTCATGTGAGGCACAAATGGTGGATTCCATTGTATATACTTATCGCAAGAGGTGCTGATAAGGCTTATGTTTGGAATCTAGAATTGCGCAAGCTGTGGTCAATTTTTTTTTAAAAATCGATCACTTATTTTGAGATAATGGGATATTGACACTATTATGGTTTGTGTCATAATGATTAGCAGATGATGATGTCAGCAGGCAAGATTGGCTCACTCACACGAGCAATCGCCCTTGGCGCTTGGGAGCGAGCAAGGATGAGCAAGGATGAGACTAGTGGTTTATTTTTATTTGGAGCCAAGAGAGGTTTAAAATTATCCACTATGTATGTTGCCTTGGTTACAACCAAGATGAGGTCGTGTTAAGGACCAAACATGGATGTTAGTACCCACTTTCCATGTTGTGCCTACTATGATTAGCCAGATGCGAGATCTCATTTGGCGCTTAGAAGGCGAGCAAATAGAGAATTCGGGTTAGGCGCTAGAAAGTGACTCGACTAAGATCTGTACGGTGTATCGAGTATGACGTCACTCTTTTGGAAGAGTTACTCCATCGTAACATGTATTTATACTATATGTGCTTGGCGGCCGAGTAATGAGGTGAGAGAATGGATCCCTGTTTCCTCACCGTGTGAGTCTTACATGTCATTATTGATATGACTTTCATTTATGTACCATTTTGTGACTTTTGACTATGTCATAAGATAAGGGGTTAATGTTCTGCTACTTTGGTATGTTGCCTGCGGTCATATATGATTTGACCTTAAGGCACATCACTAGGAAAGCGGTCAATCCTTAACTAAATGGCATGAGGGCAAAAGGAAAATCATCTAGTATTACACCACTGTTGTATATTCACTGCCGGCAACTCACATCGCTCTGTATGAGAGGCGGATTGAGTGTGAATATATTGCAAGAATTAAAAGGGTCAAACATGCTCTTTTTGAGGGATTAGAGATGTTTTTTTTGAACCGGTGTAATTAGATGGGTTTGGGGTATATGAGACACTATTTCTTTATTTTTTTTTGGTTGATGTCTCTATGCTGGCTCATTTTGAGTTTCTGGTATAAAACTCCCATATGCAGGTGTTCTCAACAGTCGCACGGTGCATTGGCTAGTATGAGATTGTTCATTTTTGGGGAGATTGAGATAGAGATGTGGCAGTGTCATGCCAACTCATGTGCGAGTGTGAGATGTTAGAAATTGGGCGCCCATGTGGCATGACCCTTTGAACCTTTTGAACCTGAACCTTTTGAACCTTATCCATGTAAGTTTGAATTTGAATTCAAATTCAAAACTTATTTGGATAACCATTCAGGATGTCTATATCTATCATATCAATAGATATAGATAGATGGATAGATAGATATTGGTTGATATATATTTAATTATATACAACTGATATGATTAGATACGTATATCAAATACGTTATGTGGTTTTTACCCATAACCTTTTTTTTCCAGACTCTCTCGCTGACTCTCTCCCATTAAAAAACGATCAAGCCATTTTGCACTGTGACTTGTGTGGGTGATACTCATTTTGTAATATCACTCCACTGTTGGGTTCGTTGTTCGGATTCTGGAAGCACGTGATTTACCCACGAGGTTCTATCACCTAAAGGTATGATCTAAATGTTTTTCCCGCTGCGTTATAATACTTTCTTTTACAGATATGATTTATGGTAATATTCAATTTCCTATATATTGTTTTACTATTATTTATGATATTAACAACTAATATTGAGGGTAAATGTGTCAACAAACTTCTCACAAGACTTATGGGAACATAAGTTTTTTAGTAGGACCATATGTAACATAAGTCTCCCTAATAGGACTTATAAATAATTCTCCCTATTTTTTATTATGTTGCAGTTAACATGATATTTTCTATTTATTTTTTAACATAAATTAGTTTTAAAAATAAATTGATAAAAATTTAAAACATAAAAAGTTAAAGTGATAAAAAACAAATTTTAAAAATTAAAATAAGAAAACACCAAACATAAAAGGGTAAAGTATTTTTTATTCTTTTTAGGATAAACTACCAATATGTCGTAATAAATAAACTTAATTTTCATCAAATCCTATTGAAAATAAGTCCTACGAAAATCGTCGCTAAAAATAAAGAGAGAAATTAATGACGATCTTCACCCTTTAATCATCGCTAATTTATGTCACTAAAAATTTATTATTAATAACATTTTTTAATAATATTTAATAAAAAATATCATTAATTTGTACAAAACTTATTAAATAATAAATTTATTTATTAAAACCTACGCATAAGGTCGATTGTTTTTTAATCCCTAACGTTGGTCTTGCCGCGTTGATCACGTGTATTCAACTTTCAAATTTAAACATAAAGAGAAAGAAATTAATGACGAAGACGACACATAGAATATCAATTATTTAACAAGAGTATTCTTGGCATTTTAAGGATCTCTTAAGGGTAATTTCGTCCTCATGATGCAAAAATAGGGACGTATATTCCTCTTTTAGAACCCCCACATTTTCATTATGTATATTTTTTTAGAAAAATGTTACAGAACCCTTTTAATCCCCTCTCAACATGATTGGTTAATTTTTTTTTCTTTTTTTCTTCTCCAATCACCACCCGCCACGTGTGTGTGGGGGCTGGTGGGGTTGGTGATTAGAGGGGGTCTCTATCAAAACTGATTTTTTTATGAAATCTCAGTAGAAGAGAATTTAAGGAGTTCGTAAGGTTTTATTATGAATTTTATTTTGATAATTTAAATAGTTTATTTTGTAAGATACTCAATGCATATATTTGATAATTTTAATTTTTTTATTTATTGCATTTATCTATAAAAAAATGAATAGTCTATTTCAAAAATATATTTATCGTTCATTTTTCAGAGACAAATGCAATAAAATGAAAAAGTTACGATTACTGGATCGAACTAATTTTTTTTTATAACTAATATACATTGGAGGCCTACAAAATAAACTGTTTGGATCATCAAAACGAGATCTGTGGTGGGCCCTATAGACCCCTCAAATTCTCTTATGTTGAGATTTCAACACGAGAGATACCCAACTCTATTTTTTAATAAAAATGCTAAGGACAATCTTTATTCTTGATATGTGTATAAAAAATGTATAAATGTATGTTAAAAATGTATTAAAATATGTTAAAATGTTAAAAATATGAGTCTTGATAACAAGTAACTTTAAGGTACAAGTAAAATTAAAATATTTGTAGAACACAATACACATTTTTGCTAATAATTTCTATGCATTTTTATTGAAAGTAATATACTTTTTAATATTTTATTGTTGGCTTTTTTTTTCCTACGAAGGAAAATATCATAAATGCGAGTGTGCCAGTAAGGATTGAAAAACCCTTACAGATTAAATTCAAGCCAATTATCAAGCGATTGCGTTGACGATTCTTTTGTCTCAACAAAGAGGACTTCAAAATTACTAAGTGTAGAGAAAAGAAAAATTAAAAGAAGAATGAGGGACAGAGCAAGGCGATTGAGTGAACAATCAAAGTAATAATTACTTACTTCTACTCCTATGCGTCGAAAATCAAGTACATAAAATGCTTCGAAAAGGAAATGCTAAAAATAAATACTTCGAAATATAAATCTATGTTAAACTACTCCTAAGATAAGGAAAATGATAAGAAATATTGAAATCAATTGTCTTTGATTTGAATTCTGGATCTTTACAATGTAGCCATGAATGACTATTTATAGGCAAATATTTGTAGGAAAAAACTTCCAGCAATAACTACCCAATAACCACCTAAAACTACCCACTCTTTCATCTTCATTCCCACAATGCCACATATCCTTCCATGTCTTCATAACTTCTTTTAACCTCCAATTCATGCTCCATGTTCTCTACTCCATTCTCCATCATCTTTTCACATTTCATAATTTCTCATAACCTCCAAATGAGTAGGAGGATGCCACATGTCTTACAATTATATAAAAAATAAAGAATAATAAAAATTGCAAATTTATGGTGCCAACATTACCCCCCGCGGCCCTTAAAAATGATGTTTACTTGAATTTTTGAAGGGCCGAACCAAGCACATGACTAATCTAAGCAATAAAGTGCTTTGAATAATAACAATAAAGTGCTTCGAATGATATAAAAGCACCAAGAAAGTGCTTCGAATGAGCATGAAATTATGACTAGATGTTTCGAATTATGACTAGTAACAAGCTTCGAAAGTGGTATAAAGGACCAAAATCATTCTTCGAAAGTCGATGGAGCCGACAAAAGACGAATTACATCCTCGAAAATACTCAGCAAAGCTTCGAAGGTTCACAACCACCATTATTGTTTCTTCGAAGCTATTGTTGATGCAAGATAGAGTGCTTCGAAGCTTACAAAATTATAACAAAACGGCTTTCGAAGCAACTTATGGCAAAACGGCTTTTGAAGCTGTTTTTGGCCAACATTGTGGTTATTCAAATCTTATATGTTATGGTTCACACATAATTAATGAAAATATTAATTTTGTGCTTCAAACCAATTATTAATTCTTTGAAAACACCAAAACCGTTGTTATTCAAACCAATTTTTGTAGAATACTAGTTACATTTTCATGTAACAAATGGTTATAAAAATATTTATCAGTAAAGCCACTAATTATCATGCCAAAAATAGGCATTATTTGACAATTAATTAATTGCCAATTTACATATATTTGAAGAGAGGTACACGTTTTGAAAGCTTTCTCTTCTCATGTTGCATTTTGAAGATGTTTATTGATGACAAAACTACCATTTGAAAGTCATATATATTACTAAAGGATCAAAGTCGTCATTCGAAAGTGCTCATGACATCTCTTCGAACTAGATCTAAAGAGTTGGATTACAAGTTTGACATTTTAACCAGCCATTAATGGCTATATAATGATATTTCGATGAAGAACATGCTTCGAAGTGTCTTGGGACATGCTTTGAAGGTAACCACAAAACCAAATGGTGATGGTTTTATGGATCAACTAATAACCATATTTTTGGCCTAATATATTGCAATAACAAAATATTATTTGTTAGCCATTCCATCAAAGTCAATATTTGATGTGATCCACAAATCCAAAATGGATTTCGAACAACAAAAGTCATAGTATAGTGTGACCATGAAAATTCAAACTTTTTGACACTTTGAAAAATGTCAAAAATTTTGAATTCATGAACAGTGGCATGTTCATTATTTTTGACCATGTTTGTTTTAAAAACATGACTTTCACCGAATTGATTTTTATAATTATTTGGCAAAGTGGGTTGTTTTTCTATGTTAGCCAATAATGGCTTATGAAAATCACTCATAGATATGTTATTTTTATGACTTGACTCTCTAAAAATTGGTTTTTGGACCCCCTGAGCCATGCATGGAACATCATTCTTGGCCAAATTTGGATCAAGAATATGCTCTTTCGTTATGTTAATTTCATAATTTGGCTCTTTAAAAACAGGCTCTTGAACCCCCCGAGCCATTAATGAAATCAACTCCTTACATTTGCTATTTTCAACCATGAAAATATTCTGAAAAAATTCACCAATTCCGGCCATTAAAGCCTCAGTTAGAGACTTGGTAGTGAGAGTTGACAACTCATCATTCCATTGGCAAATTTCCATATCAAGTTGATAAATTTCTCCAATTAAATGGTATCTTTTTTCTTCCACCAAATAATATTATAAGGGATGAAAATTTATTTCATTAAGAAAATGGATCTCTTCTTGAAGATCCAAAATTTTTTGTTTACGCCAAGAGATTTCATCTAGACTATTTGGAATGTATGAATCCAATTTGTTTTTCATTTCTTACACTTGACATCCCACTGGGCATGCCAAAAATTGTTGGCTTTTTTTTTTTTTCTACGAAGGAAAATATCATAAATGCGAGCGTACCAGCAAGGATTGAAAAACCCTTACAGATTAAATTCAAGTCAATTATCAAGCGATTGCGTTGACGGTTCTTTTGCCTCAACAAAGAGGACTTCAAAATTGCCAAGTGTAGAGAAAAAAAAAATTAAAAGAAGAATGAGGGACAGAGAAAGACGATTGAGTGAACAATCAAAATAATAATTACTTACCTCTACTCCTATGCTTCGAAAATGAAGTACATAAAATGCTTCGAAAAGGAAATGCTAAAAATAAATACTTCGAAATATAAATCTATGTTAAACTACTCCTAAGATAAGGAAAATGATAAGAAATATTGAAATCAATTATTTTTTATTTGAATTATGGATCTTTACAATGTAGTCATGAATGACTATTTATAGGCAAATATTTGTAGGAAAAAACTTCCAGCAATAACTACCCAATAACCACCTAAAACTACCCACTCTTCCATCTTCATTCCCACAATGCCACATATTCCTCCATGTCTTCATAACTTCCTTTAACCTCCAATTCATGCTCCATGTTCTCTACTTTATTTTCCATCATTTTTTCACATTTCATAATTTCTCATAACTTCCAAATTAGTTGGAGGATGCCACATGTCCTGTAATTATATAAAAAATAAAAAATAATAAAAATTACAGATTTATGATGCCAACATTTATGTATTTTCAAGAAATTTTGTACACATTTCACAATATTAAACAATATTTATGGAGTACTGATTAAGGCTTGGTTTGGGGTACACTAAATAATACAAAAAGTCAAAAAATCACTATCCTATTTAAGTCACATCATCTTATTTAAATGACATCATCTCTCTAACACATTACATCAAATCCAATCCAAACTCAACCCATATAAGCCAATAAATCAAAAAGTACACTTTTTTAGAACATCTCAGACCAATCCTAAGATTTGCCTAACAATATAATATTTTGTTAAGAATGAATTAAAATAAGTATTAACTTCTTCAATTATTATAGAAAGTAAAAAAATAATAATAATAAATGCATGGTCTTAAAGAATGCTTTTATATATAATAATAATAATAATGATAATGATGATGAGAGTAAAATGCTCTTTTTGATATTTCCCTACATTTTTTATCTACTTTTTATTGGCATTTTTTTTAATTAATAATTTATTGAAACGTGTGGACAAGACTTTTGAATATTTGTATAACGAAAAGAGTATGTGGCCAATTTAAAGTTCAACTCTTTTTTTTTTATACATATTATTAAAGTTATACTAAATAAATTTCCAACTTATTTAAAAATTTAAGCTAATAATCTTTACAATATATATTTTAAATTTACCAAATGAGTCCATTGTAGAGTCTCCCTATTACTTTCCTCATATCAATAAAAAGAAAATTACTGTTTCATTTCATTAATTTGTGGAAAAAAAAATGAAATATCAAAATAGTAACTCGTAATGCAGGTGAGAGGTGAAAAAGTCCCCTTCACCCCAAAAAAAAGAAAGATAAAAATGTAAGGAAATGTGAAAAAGGATATTTTGATCTTATTATAAAAAATATTTTTTTAATACTATGCATTTATTATTTTTTCTACTTTCTATAATTTCTAAGAACCTTTGCCTGTCGCCAACCGCTCCTATAGATGACAACACCTCTTAGAGCATCTTCAATGTTTCATCTTTAGTTTTATCAAATTTAAATTTGATGAAAAACGTACAATTTTGGTATTCCAACGTTAACATCAAACTAATATCAAATTAAAGACTTCTCAATTTTTTCATCAAATTAAGGATGACTGGGTTTTTTTTATCAAATTACTATAACTGTTGGGACGAAACACCGGACAACCTCTTCCTTGCTTCTGACTTCCCATAAATTTATACTAACTGGCCGACCGGCAGAACATCCTTCCGGTCGTCCTCCCATGGTTTGATGAAAAATAAAAAAGAAAATTGTTGGAACACTCGATATTGAATGAAGCTTTTACTCAAATTTGATTTAAAAAAAAAGTAAATTTGGAGATACTCTTATAACATCCTTTTGTCAAAAAGTTACCACCTCTGCTTCGCTGGTTGACAACCATTTTCAACTACCATCTCGAACAACCACCCCCTCGTCGCAAAACTATCACCATCGGTGATTAACCACTATCTTTGGGTACTACTTCCTACAGCTAACAACTACCTCAACCCAATGCCAACAGCCTAACATGTATACCCATAGAGCACCACCTCTTGCTAAAAATTATCGCTAATGACCAACAATTGCTTTCAACCACTATCTAACTGTTAATAATTGCGTTCGACCACTACTTCATTTCAATGACAATATTTTATAAAATCTTTTCTTTTTTTCTTTCTTTTCAGAAAAAATGTTAAGAAGTCCATTTTTAGGGCACATATGTGATTAGGTTCAATGTTTGTTTTGTTTTGGTTATAAAGATATAATTAATGAACTTAATTGGTGAGAACAATAAATTATTATTTTAGAAGATAATTTTTATTTATTTATTTATTTTTACCCATTATCACTGCACTGTTGGTTGCTGAAAAAATCATCGGAGGTAGTCAGTAGCGATTGGTTTTGGCAACCGGCAATGGCTAGTGATATTGGTGATATAGAAAGATATATAGATTAGATGAGCAGATAGGTGACATGAATAAATAAATAAAATATTAGACTTATAGAACCACCCCTCTCCCCTCCCCCAAAAACACACACACACATATATAATATGTGGATAATATGTTATTTCAAATTGTTATTATTTTTAGGATTTATTACACTTTTTACCCCAAAATTATTGTTAAATTATTTATTTAGTCCCTGAACTATCGATTGAGTCTACTTAGTTCCTAAAATATATAAATTAAAATATATTTAGTCATTAAACTATTGATTCAATCTATTAAGTTCCTAAAGTATTTAATTCAAACATATTTAGTCCCTGAAAGGATTTCAAAAATAAAATATATGCCCATAAGTATTATAAATTAATAAAAAAAACCTTATCAAGTTAAGGTTTTTTTTTTTCAAGAAAAATCTTAATTCTTTTTTGTCTTTAAAAAATATTTTTTTCATTATGTGTTTAAATTAGTATCATAATCTGGTCCTCAGTCTTGCCAATAAAATTATATAAGTATTAAACATACTGTAGAAATAGAATAAGATAATTTGAATAATCATACTTCGCAACGAATTATAATAGAACAATAATACATTAAGTTATAAAAAGAATTTAGCAAAAAATTCAAAAACAATCAATAAGAAATTATAAACGAAATTTGATATATAAAATTAGATAAAAAGCTTATATTTCAACCAGATAGAGTGTTTTATTAATTTATAATATTTATGGGTTAATATTTTATTTTTGTAATCCCTTAAGTTCCTAAATATATTTGAATTAAATATTTTAGAGATTTCATAGATTCAATTGATAGTTTAAGGATTAAATATATTTTAATTTATCTAGTTTAGGAGGTAAGTAGATTCAATCAATAATTCAGAAATTAAGTAAACAATTTAGTGATAATTTTAGGATAAAACGTATAACAAGACACTTGATTATAAATTTAATTTTTAAAATTTGTTAGACAATAGTCTTTTAAGTAGATAATTTAGTGATAATTTAAGAATAAAATGTATAATAAACCCTCATTTTGATGACCTCAATAGATTAAAAAGCCAGCGGTCCCTAAAATTAGAGTACTAATTGAACTCTAGCGTGATTAAAAAAGAAAGAAAAAACTAAAATATCACATTAAATGAGCCACACACATAAATTAAGCCTATTAGAGCTCGGTTCCTAAAACTCTCAAACATCTCTCTTAAAACGTAAGGCTATTGTCTAACAAATTTTAAAATTTAAGGTTAGATTTAACATTTCTTAAAAAAGTTAAAAAATTAAAAAGTCATTATTATATTTAAATTATATCATCTTATTTAAATCACATCATTTCTTTATCACATTACTTCAAATACAATTTATATTTCATAAAAAAATTAAAAAATAAACTTATTTGGAATCTCTCAAACAATTCTTAAATTATAACCGAATGCCCTGGTAGTTAAGAGACAGACAAACAGAACCTTAGCTGATAATAGTAAAGTTCACCAAAAGGGTAACTAACCGCATGAAGATAAATTGAAGTGGATCCCACCCAAATCAACGTCACTTGTTTTCTTGAACGGAACAACACCCTGCCAAGCCCAACTCTATGGGACTCATCATCATGGTTATTACTCCCTGATGGCGAACCTTCCCATCAACATACCAACCTTCGCTACAGCCAAAGTCATAGATAGTCTCTCTCTCTCTCTCTCTCTCTCTCCATAAAACTCCGTCTTTCTCTTTCTAAAACTCGAATTAGATCTCGTTTTCCCTCGACATTTTCCCGAGAAAACAATGTCCGACGCCTTGATCAATGGACTCGCCGGTGCCGGTGGTGGAATCATCGCCCAGCTCATCACCTATCCTCTCCAAACTGTACAATCTCTCCCTCTCTCTCTCTATATATGTATCATCTCACTGATTTTTCAATATATATATAGATATATGAATTTTGTTGATCTAGGTCAATACAAGGCAACAAACGGAAAGATATTTGAAGAAAGAGAAGAGGAAACTTGGGGCTATTGACCGAATGTCTCAGGTTTGTGCTTAGTTCTTTAAATTGCTGTTTACATTTTTAAATTTTCTGTTTAAGTTGATGATTTTGAAGTGATGATCAACAGGTTGTTAATCAAGAGGGATGGACTCAGCTATACGGAGGCTTGACGCCCTCGCTGGTCGGTACGGCTGCGTCTCAGGTGAGCTCATTTTAGCCCTAGTTTGCGGTTGCTGATATTGTGCGCCTTACGTTACAGAGCTTGTTCAACTGTTTTAGTTTGCTACACTATTTGGAATTCCATTTATGTTTTCGTTCAAATTGAATTTGAGAGTGAAATGGTCAAAAGTTTGTGTGTAACAGTTTTAGCACGGCTGAATGATGTATTTATGTCATATATATATCTTGATAATAGAACCACTAATCTGGAGATCAATTCCCCCGGCTACTAGCAGGGGCCCAAATTAAAGCCAAGGCAAAGCCTGTCTAGACTGGCCCAGGAGGTTTTGAAACTGAGAGCATGAAGGGAGGGAGCACACCCAGGCCGTAGGCCAACCCCTTCGGGTTGTGTTTATGTCATATTTACATAGAAGTGTTGGGTGGGGGTTGCACAGGCACAGCTATTAGAGATTGATATCTTATAACTAAAGGTGTGAGCAGCATGTGGTCCCATGGTGGTGGAAACTGTGCAATTGTTGCATTCATTCGTGACAGATTATCTCAAATATTTAATTATTTATGGGTCTTGTTTTATCTTATTGGAAAATGGTTACAAGTGGAATTTTCATACAAAAAGCTCACTTGAAATAATTTGGCAATGGCGTTTTTAAAATTATAAGCCCATGTGTTTTGGAATGATGGAATCACAATTAGCCACAAATATTTTGTTTGTGTAACAACACTCTATTTAGTTTCCCTTAAAGGGGTGAATAGTTGAAACCATGTTTGAGTGTTTAACATGTCACTTACTCCTTGAGTCCGGGTGTCTGTAGATGAGTGAAATGTACAAGTATAACATCACCTTTTCCATCTTTGATTACTGATTCTATGACCTCAAGTTTTATGCAAGAATGGGTTTGGACTGAAATAATATTCTTCAGGCTTTTTCCTCACCTTGTCTAATTTTCTTTAGGTGTGTGTTCAAGCTTATTGGTTTTTGTTTAAAAATATGGTATATAGTCTATTGTAGCAATAATAATATGAAGTGACCTGGATTTGGTGATGCTGACATCACGACCATAGGTACCTAATATCCCAAAATCATGGTTTCAAGTATTACTCACAGTCACCATGTTGGTGGGCCTTGGTGTTGGCTGATATATCGTGATATACAAAAACAATGGATCAAGTGGTTCAAGGAACTGGTCGCAAACATGAAAATACACACAGGCCAAAAAAAAAGAAGAGTAATTGTGCTATGTCTCTCTTTCAAGTATAGTAAAAAAAGTAATGTTTATGTGCTCAGATTGCTTGATTTGAGGTGTGTCTATGAAAATGTTGCAGAAATTAAGAGGTTTATATGAATTCTCCTACATGTGTCCACATATGGTACAGAGTGCAAAATATCATGAGCACAACTTAACAATTATAAAAGTCATTCACATCAAATTTTGCCACTAAAATATGTGATTTTCAAAGTGAAGGAGATAATTTGTTGAAGCCTTGAAGAAGTGACTTTCTGTTCTTCCAACGGATTTGTTTAACAATACACTCGTCATCATTTTACATCTCAGTCAAGGTCAAGACATGGTTTCTATGATAAGTTCAAAGATTCCAAACTTACCCATTGCTTAACTTTAGAAATTCATCATCATTTGTATCAATACGGATGCATTTTGGGATTTACCTTAGTAGGACTGGAAAACATTCAGAAAACCTTGAAAGTGGTATGCGAGTTGATGAAAACTCATAATGGAAACTTAATGTTAACATGACTGTTAGATTATTTCAGATTACAGAAACAGACTACTTTTTAAGTTTAAATGTGCATCATTTGTTTAATTAGATTTCTTATTTCTTATGCAATGGCAATTTTTATGGTACAGGGTGTTTACTATTATTTCTATCAAATATTTAGGAACAAGGCTGAAGCTGCTGCACTTGAACATAGAAACAAAGGGGTTGGTGATGGATCAGTCGGGATGTTCTCATCACTTGTGGTGGCTGCTTTATCTGGGTGATTTAATTTGCTTTTAGCATATTTTGAGTTTGTTAGCCATTGTTAAACTCTTAAGACAAATCACATCATTTGTTAATTCTCGTTGTTCTACTTAGTTACATAATTAATCTATTATTCAAGTTATTTTTAACGATTTTAGGTTTTCCCTAACAGATCTCGCTGGTTTTTTATTTCCATCCATGTCCACTCAATGGAAAATATTAATTTGGTTCAATTATAGCCAACTCTAATGCTTTGTTACATGGACACATAAAACTAAACCAAACCAAACCTTAAGTCCCATCAAATGGGGTTGACTACGTAAATCCTTCTCCACTCAACTCTATTAACGGCCATTTGGCTAGTCAAATTAAGGAGATTCATATCTCTATTTACCACACTAGCCCACATTAATCTAGGTCTGTCCTTTCCCCTAATACTTCCATCTACTGTCACTGTATCGTAACTCTTCACTACTGCCTCTGTTGGACTCCGTTGTATATGATCAAACCATCTCAATCTGTTCTCTTTCAACTTATCTTCTGTTAGTAGTACTACTACCCATTCACGAATATACTCATTACTAACTCTGCCTTTTCTAGTTTTGCCATACATCCACCTTAACATTCTCATCTCTGCAACGTTCATCTTATTTACATGTTTTTTAGTTGCCTTATATTCCGTCTCATACAACATCGCTGGTCTAATAGCCGTTCTATAGAACTTTTCTTTTAGTCTAATGGGTTCTTGTTTATCACACAGTATCCCAGATGTACTCCTCCACTTAGGGTTGGTTTGGGGTGTCCTAAAAAAGTGCACTTTTTGTCTTTTTACGAAAAGATGTGCAGAAAAGTAGAGAGGTGATGTGATGGAAAAAAGATAAAAAGATGGATTATATAGTGTACCCCAAACCAGCCCTTAAACCACCCTGCCTTAATTCTACGGGCCACATCCGCTCCAATCTCCCTAGCCGTTGTAATAATCGATTCTAAATAACGAAAATATTCACTCTTAGGTAATTCTTGGTTCTCAATTTTCACTTTTCCTTTGCTTCCATTGTTACTGTTACTAAAATTACACTCTATGTACTCTGTTTTAATTCTGCTTACCCTAAATCTTTTAGATTTAAGTGTTTCTTTCCATGTCTCCAGTGTTAACTCCTTCTTTAGTCTCATTCATGAACACGATATCATCTACTAAAAGCATATACTATAGCTCTTCATCCTGAATATTTCTTGTCAACTCATTCATAACTAAAGCAAAATAATAATGATTTAAGGTTGATCCTTGGTTTAACCCCACAGCAATTGAAAATTCACTTGTCTCCTCAGCAGGCGATCTAATAGTAGTCACCATACCTTCATACATGTCCCCAATCACATCAATTTAACCTTTTGTCACCTCTTTCTTATCTAACACCCGCTAGGTTATATCTAGAAACATTCTATCATATGTTTTCTCAAGATCGATAAGAACTATATAAATGTCTTTTTGCTTTTCTCTATACTTTTCCATTACCCTCCTCAAAAGTTAAATCGCGTTCATTGTTGACCTATCAGGCATAAATTCAAATTGATTCTCTGACACCTCTGTTATATCTCGCAATTGACTCCATTACTCTCTCCCACACTTTCATTATGTGACACATCAGGTTGATTCCTCTATAGTTGTTGCAATTTTGAACATCTCCTTTATTCTTATAAATTGACAGTAAAATACTCTTCCTCCACTTCTCTGACATTTTCTTAGTCAACAAAATTTTGCGAAATAACCTAGTCATTCAAGCAACTCCATTCTTACCCAAACACTTTCAAACTTCAATAGGGATATCATTGGGTCCTAAAACCTTATTCGATTTCATCTTCTTAAGTGCAAGCTGTAAGTTTTAGAGAAGAAAAGAGATTGGGATATGATTGTGATATCATTCCTTTTTATATTAATGAAGATTAATAATCACAAGGGAGTCCTAAAGTATAGAATAATTACAGTAGAATAATAACCCAACTAATAATAATAATAATATTCTAACACTTCTCCTCAAACTTGTGCGAAAATATCTCTCATGCCCAGCTTGCCTAGGATGTCATGCAATGGCTTACTCACAACTCCCTTGGTGAGGATGTCAGCGAATTGTTCACCAGACCGCACAAATGGAATACATATTGTGCCACTACTGAGTTTCTCCTTAATGAAGTGACGATCAATCTCAACATGCTTTGTCATGTCTTGTTGAACCGGATTGTGAGAGATGTTGATGGTGGCCTTATTATCACAGTATAACCACATAGGGTCCATCTGATCAATACCTAGATCATGCAACAATAACTTTCCTTATGCCATAGCTTTAAACTCAGCTTCTGCACTTGACTGGGCTATCACATTCTGTTTCTTACTCCTTCAAGTAATTAGGTTGCCTCCAACAAAGGTGCAATACCCTAAAGTCAACCTCCTATCAGTTACTGATCTAGCCCAGTCCGCATATGTATAAGCTTTCACACAAAAATGATCATGCTTTGAAAAATAAAGACCCTTACCAGGAGCAGACTTCAAGTACCCGCAAAATTTTGATG
Source organism: Camellia sinensis (assembly GCF_055761805.1). Taxonomy (NCBI): domain Eukaryota; kingdom Viridiplantae; phylum Streptophyta; class Magnoliopsida; order Ericales; family Theaceae; genus Camellia; species Camellia sinensis. The sequence goes on along the minus strand of NC_138961.1, from coordinate 36,595,788 downwards.
ACAACCTTGAAGTGAATTTGATGAGGAGCATGCATAAACTGGCTAACCACACTGACAGCAACAGTAATTTCAGGACAGAAGTGAGATAGGTAGATGAGCTTACTTACTAAATGCTGATTAACCCCCTATCAATAGCTGCTCCTCCTTCATCATCCCCCAGTTTTTTATTGGATTCCAGTAGAGTGTCACAGGTTTTGCAACCAAGCATCCCAGTTTCCTTCAATAGGTCAAGCACATACTTCCTCTGTGAGATAAATATTTCATATTTGGAGCGAGCAACTTCAATTTCAAGAAAATACTTCAAGCTCCTCAAGTCTTTGATTTTGAACTCACTAAATATTTCTTCAACAGAGGTATTTCCTCACTATCATCACCTATAAGAACTATGTCATTCACATAAACAATGAGCGCTGTAATCTTACCACGTAAGGAATGTTTTACAAACAAAGTGTGATCTGTCTAACTCTGTTTGAAGTCATATTTAAGCATAGCCTGAGTGAATTTTTCAAACCAAGCCCTTAGAGATTGTTTAAAACTATATAATGACTTCCGAAGCCGACATACTTTACCCTCTGTCTGATGATCCTTAAAAGTAGGAGGAATGTTCATATATACCTCTTCTTCGAGGTCACCATGGAGAAATACTTTCTTTACATCAAATTGATGAAGTGGCCAATCTAGATTAGCTGCTAAAGAGAGAAGTATTCTGATTGAATTCATCTTAGCCACGAGTGCAAAGGTCTCCCACCATATGTCTGAGTGAATTCTTTTGTCACAAGTCTAGCCTTATAACGCTCAATAGAACCATCCGCTTTGTGTTTCACAATATATACCCATGTGCATTCCATAGGGCGTTTGCCCGTAGGTAACTCAATCAATTCCCAAGTGCCATTCTTCCTAAGTGCTTTCATTTTCTCAATCATGGCAAGTTTCCACTTGGAGGTGGCACGAGCATCCTGAAAATGATTAGGAATGCTAACAGAGGAAATATTTGACACAAAAGCTCTATATGAGGATGGCAAATGAGAGTAGGACACAAAATTTGAGATAGGATGTTGAGTACAAAATCTTACACCCTTTCTCTTAGCAATAGGAACATCAAGATCAATAGGAGTATCAAGATCAGTGGACTCAATAGATTCAAAGTTCCCTGGACTCTCATCAGAAGCAGAAAATGGCAATGGGTGAGCAGAAAGGTCTCTTGTATCTAGTTAACTTTTTGTCTGTCTTTATCCCTGACATAACCTTGCCCTTCCATATCCTTGGTGACATTGGGTTCTGTAGTCCCTGTAAAAGGTGGTGGTGCATGAACAACTGGTTCCACCATAGGAATTACAAGAATCACTTCACACAATTTTCACTTCAAAGTTCTTAATCCTGCGAAAGAACCTATAGCCTTAGTTTTCCTTATTACTAGCTATTTCCTTCTCTTTTGACCTTCCTCCATGTTCCTCATTTAAGAACTTCCCAAAATAGTTCTTCCATCTCTTCTTAATCTCTTCATCCTTCATCATTACCTTAGAGTCCTCATTCTTGATGCACGTAACTTGATTAAAATCTCTTGTTTTCATCTCTTATCGTAGCAAGCTTGTATATTCTCTTCTTCCTCTCCTTACTGTCTAGTCTAGTGTATAGGTATCATAGGCTTTCAACTTAGCCTCTCTCACTACTTTTTTGACCTTCTTATAAGTCAATTTGTAACTCTTAAGGTTTTTCTCAATTCTATCTTTCTACCACTTTTTAAAGCACTCTTTTTCCGTCTTTACTACCGCTTGAACCTCCTCCTTCTAGCACCAAGTTTCCTTAAAGTTGGGTCCCTTTCCATTTGATCCTTGCTATTTCACTTTGGCATTGATGAATACCTATAATAAATATTTATTTACTTTGAACTCACTTCACCAGCTCATACCTCTCAGATTTGATGCGCCCACCTGCACCTTTGCACTTGCAGTGTTGGCTGTGAAAGATCAATCAGCCAAAAAAGAGTAGTAAAATTCTATAGCTTTTAAGGTTTTTATAAAATCTATTAATCCCTTGCCAATTATGAGTGCATAGAATTCTTTAATATTGATAACTGAATCCATTTTGTTTTTCCTGTAATACCTTTTTGTGGAATGCGAGTGAGTCTATTTTCATTAATTGTTGACATTTTTATTTTCTGTAGGTGCATAAACGTGCTGCTGACTAATCCCATATGGGTAATTGTTACGCGCATGCAGGTAAAAGGCTGGTTACCTTTTGTCACAAGTCTTTGATGCTCTAAAACATGAAAGTGGCACCTTGATTAATCTTAGTTGAGGTTAAAACTTAAAACAATGCTGTTTCTATAACATCTATAATTGTTATATAGACTTGGGAGTTTCATTGTGGATTCATTAGTTAGATCATTTTTCTATTTCTTTTCTTTTTGAAAGTTAATTTTTGAAGTGTGTAACAGAAGTGCATCTGGCCTAGTTCTGTTGGCCCTTTTTTTTTTTAATCTACAGAGACACTTTTCAATTGTCAGTTCCATTGCTGGTGGTTCGATGAGTTAGTCAGCTATTATGCGATTTTTTCAAAGTCATTATGCATTTATTCTGTTATGTTGTTCTGAGTGTATGTCATGGATTATCCTTTGAAAAGATGTTTCTTGATAGCTCGGAATGTTGATTGGCTTTTATTTAGTTAACTCCTAATCATTGTGATAATGCTTGGTCACTGATAAGTGGCTTTGCAAATATGTGGGATTAGTATAGCTTGTGGTCCTTTAATTATGTCTTCAGCAAGACTGTGGCTTGAATCCTTATTTGCTTAGATGTTTCCGTTTCACACCCTACCAATTAGGAAAAAATACACAAGGCCCAGTTACAAAGGTGGTTATTTATGATTTGAATGGAAGCCGTGATAATTCTGGGTTTTAGTCTCAGATGGTTCAATTCATGACCTTAAATTTTGAATTTTGTGGTTATTATGATTTGAATGGAAGCATCGATAATTATGGGTTTAAATCGCAGATGGTTCAATTCATGACATTAAATTTTGTATTCTGGCAGAATCATGCAATTGAGAATGATAGCGTGATAGTACTGTTATTTGGACATGAGAATAGTTGATAATCATGCTAAATTATCATTATTGTTTTCTTTATTATTATTTACTTGATTTTATTCAGTTTGGTCAGAGTGCTCCTTTTCAAAGCTAATGACATGGATGTGGATTGTGAGATCCTTTTTTTTAAGATTTAAAAATTAAGAGAGAGAGAGAGAAGTGGCATTTTCTTAACAACTCTGTTCATTTGATTGCAACTGATGATATCCATGATTAAATTCAATTTATATCTAATTTTACAATGCTGATTTAAAATCCCTTGATAACTATGTCGTTTTTACCATATTAATCTTGCAATATTTTCCTGGATTTGGCTTTAACAACCTTTGACCCGAGTTTTAACTTTTGATTCATGCAGCCATGCTAATTCTTTGAAAATCATGTTTTTTACGCAGACTCATACAAAGAAATCCCAACCTAGTCATCCTCAATCTATTGATTCAGACGAAGCAGTTCTTGCTGCAGTGGAGCCTCCTCCCTATGGAACTAGCCATGCAGTATGTGCAGTGGTCTTATGTTATTTCTTTCATAATTCCTTACACAACAGAGCAATTTGACTGAAGCTTTTATGGCATACTCTGCTGTAGCTGCCCTTGGAAAATTTAGTTATTTTTGTATATTTTATTGGAAGAAGTGCAAACTCCATGTACCAGATGTTTGAGCCATGACTAGGATTGGGTCAAGCAAGTCATGTAATGCCTAAATAAATATTAGTTGGGTGAATGGTTGGCTACAAGAGTAGGACTTTTGTTAGGAATTTTTATATTCTGATTCACTGTAACCATAGAACGGTTGTCAGTTTTTCTTGTCATCGTCCTTCATGCCATCCATTTAACTTGGAGTAGTTACCATGTACAGATTCAAGAAGTTTATGGTGAAGCTGGAGTTTCGGGATTTTGGAAAGGTGTTTTGCCAACATTGATCATGGTATGTGAAAAGTGACTTGAACATGTGCCATTGAACTATCATTGATTGTTCTCACTGTTGATCACAGGTGAGCAATCCCTCCATACAGTTCATGCTATATGAAACCCTGTTGAAGAAGCTGAAGCAAAGACGTGCTTTGAATAACAAGGATAACAATGGTATAACTGCTCTGGAGGTAAGTTTTTACGCAGACTAAAGTTTAAGCATTACCACCCTGTTTCTAATAATTTTCCATTTTTTTGCCATGTTACTAACCATTAGGCACTTGCATCCTTCCCACCATTTTTTATTCTGCTGTAGGTCCTGAACATTTTGTTTATTCATTTGTTAGATATTTCTGCTCGGAGCTTTAGCAAAACTTGGAGCCACTGTCGTAACATATCCTCTTCTGGTTGTGAAGGCAAGTGACACATGCTTGTTAACAAATATGGTTTGAGAGCTTGTATTTCAGCTGAGTTTTGTTTTGATAACTCTCAGAAACTTTATTTCTGTCATGTTACCCATGCAGAATTGACTGAAATGTGATATTCTGACTATACTTATGATAAACTAGTGGTGGGAACAAACCTGATGCGTTTGCAATTTACCATCTAAACTTTTGAGCAATTCGAAATGAGGAAGATGTGTTAAATTTGAAAATTGTTTGGCAGTTCTATTATGGGCATTTTTTGAAGAGAAAAGAGCTTTACAAATCTTCAAACCATCTTCTGAGTTGTGTGCTTTATATAATACTATAGATAAAAGGTCACATTTCTCAGCTGAAAATATTCCAAAAGCAAGGGCCCCTGGCCTTTCACTTTTTATTCACCTATGAGCTGACCTTGCTTGTCTTCTGTGTTTGTCTGTGGCTGGGTTTCTCCTTCTTCCTCCATGTGTGTGAGGTCTTTTATTCACCTATCTATGACCTGACCTCACTTGTGCATGTGGCTGGGTTTATCCTTCTTCTTCTTCTTCTCCTCCTCCTCCTCCTCCTCCTCCTCCTCCACGTGTGGGGGAGGGAAGGAACAGTTTTTGGGTCTACTCATCCAAGTCTTGACAGAAATTAACCGAGTGCTGTGAGCAGCTGCTTTGAATGTTTCAACACCTTGCTGGGATAGCACCACCTAGGTGATTCAGCTGTTGGGTTTCCAAGGGAGCAGCAGTTGAGATGCTACTTGCCCAAGGTTGATGGGAATCCATGTTGAACAAATACATTTTGAAAGCAGTTCATGAGATTTGATTATTGGGTTTTCCCAAGGGGCTTCAGCTGAGATAGCACTGGCCCCCAAGGGACATGCAGGGATCCTGTTTTAACATACATATGCTATTTTAAGCTATACCCAATTATAAAGGATAAAAGTGGAATTATATTTGATTTCTCATTTTTTGAACAATTTTATTTTGTTATATTATATCTATGCTTAATGTTGAAAATAATATAGACTGTGAAGTACATATTGTCATTATTTAGGATTTCTAGTGGAAATCCAAAATGCATAAAGCTGATGAGAGGATAACAGAAACAGAAGAGTTAACAGAGATGAAAACAAATTTAGAGAGAGAGAGAGAGAGAGAGAGAGAGAGAGAGAGAGAGATTGGTTTCAGTGACCTAGTCTGTATCAGTGGAATTATTGTTGGATCTATTCAATTTTTTGCTAATTTGCTTGTTTTGTTCCGCAGGCAAGACTTCAAGCAAAGCAAGTTTCTGGCGGAGACAAAAGGCATCATTATAAAGGTTTGCATTGCTTTATCTTCCACAATAGGGCAGTGTGTAATTCTCAACCTTATCTATGGTGGGACTTGAAGATGGTCTATAGGCTGAGATAGACAGGAAATAGAATGCAACTCAACACTGAACATTGTCTTTCAACATCTTTTGTTGATTCTCTCTCTATCTCTCTCTCTCTCTCTCTCTCATGCGGATGTGGGGAAGGGTAGGTAACTTGAATGAGACCTCTATATTTCACGGAGATGGTAAAGAATTTCAAATGCCGCATGCTCTAGAACTTATCATTTCTGGAGGTTAATATCGATTAGCTAAAACTGATGCGGCCGATAGAAACAACCTAAATTTCCCTCTTTACTCAATTCCTATTTTCTTAATGTGCTATCAATGTTGTGATGCTGCTGGCATTCCTGCAATACAGGCACTTTGGATGCAATCATGAAGATGGTACGCTACGAAGGGTTCTATGGCTTTTACAAAGGGATGAGTACAAAAATCGTACAAAGTGTACTTGCAGCTGCTGTCTTGTTCATGATTAAGGAAGAACTCGTCAGAGGTGCTCGTTGGTTGCTAACGAAGGATGCCAGTAATGCTGTGAGATCAAAGCGCCTCCATAACTGAAACTGTGTGTGTTTTGTGGGACAATCAGAACAAGGTGTTGCTAATATTAAGGTGCTTTATTGGGGCAGAATGGGGGGGGGGAGACTTTGTAACTTGTAGTACTAAATTGGGATATTATTGGATTTTATGGGGACCAATATGATTGTTGCACAATGTTGAACTTTTAAGGTGCATTTTTTGGTGATTTTGCATGATGGAACTACAAAGTAGCTATTCCATGTGTATCTTGTTGAAAATGGATCACTAACCAAAGTATTTTATTTTGTTTTTTCCTCTCTTTCTTCTTTCCTTTTCTTTTTATTTCACAAATCTAAGGTTTTGTTTGTCATAATCTAAAAAAGTCAAAAAGTCATTATTCTATTTAAGTTATATTATCTTATTTAAATTATATCACTTCTCTATCACATCACTTCAAACCTAATCTATACTTAATTCATATTTTATAAAAAGTTAAAAAGTATACTTATTTAGATCATCTCAAATCACTCTTAAGTTTCATCGGTGTATTTACGATCCCTCTCCCTTCTATATACCATTGAAATAGGTTCTTTCCTCAATTGAATTGCCGCAGTCCCCTTCTTCCCTTGTTCATTGCCTCAACCGCCTCCGTCTCTCGCCACTGATGTGACTCCCTCCTCGTGACAGATCCAAACCCTTCTTCCATTGTCAATCACCTCCTCTCGGTTGTTGCACCTCTTTTCTTTATGTTTTATTATTTCTTTTTGATAAAAATTAGTTTTATTAAAACATGTTTCGAAACATGAAAGGTAAAAAAGGTCAATTACCAATTTTTTTGCTGTCATTTCCTATAATTTTTTAGAGGGGAAGGAGGTTTGTATGATTTCTCATACAAATGGTGCTTGCATTTTCAATAAACTACACCGTAGATTAATATAATTAATTAGAAAAATGTGGCAGACCCCACCTCCCAGTGACCCCCAGCCCACGTGACTGTGGGTGATTGGAAGGAAAAAAAAAAAAAAACTGACTGACCCACTACAAGAATTTACACATTTGCCGATCACTTTTGCCGACCAAAAAAATTTTGGTCGCAAAAAAATGACATTTGCCGACCAAAATATTAATTAGTCGCGAATGATCATTATTTTTGGCGACCAAAATGAGTTGGTCGCAGAAGGTCACATTTTGGCGACAAAAAATGAGTTAGTCACAGAAATTGGTATGCTTTTGGCGACCAACTTCAAATTTGGTTGTGGAAGGTTACATTTTGGCGACCAAAAAAAATTAGTCGCCAAATTAGTACTTTTAGCGACTAATATTTTAGTCGCCGTTGATTGAGATTTGGCGACTAAAAAAGTTTGTCGGCGAAGGTATCTTTTCTGCGACTAATCTGGTCATTTGGTCGCGAAAAGCTTGGGAGGGAAATTTGAAACATGTAGGGGGGAAATGAAAATTTTTTGCGACAAAAAAAAATTTGGTCGCCATTTATAAAACGACGTCGTTTTGTACCCACTCTCTCTAAAAATTTGGTCGCCATTTCTAATCCCGTCTCTCCTCTCTGTCTCCAGCTCGCTCTCTGTGTCTCTCTATATGTTGATCTGCCCTCTCCCTCTCTAAGTATTCTCTCTCTCAATCGGTGCCCATTCTCTCTAGCTCACCGAAGTCCCTCACCACCATTGCTCACGTCCGTCGCACATCGCCATCGCCCTCTGTCTAATGGACTCCTCATTTCTGTGGGATCCTCACCCAATCTCACCTCACTCAATCTCACCTCATCGCTGACCAGCGTCGTACGCCACTGCTAGCGCCACCGCCACCGCCGCCACCGCCGCACCCTCACAGGTTCTCTCTCACTCTCGATCTGTCTGTCTCTGTTTCTCGCTCTCTCCCTCTCTAGCCTTTGCCCTCGGTCTCTCTCTCTCTCTCTCTATAATTTGGGGGCTATGGAAGAATAGAGGATTGAGGTCATAAAGCAAACCTGTGTTGTGATGGATGTAATGTGGATTTATTGATTCGCCATCTAATTTCACCTATATAATCTGAGTTTTCTTGAGGATTTTGTAGTATTGTTGTTCTTTACTTTGGTTGTGATTGCTTTCTTTTTGGTATTCAGATGAATTTAACGTGAATTGTGGATTCATGTCGATTAGGGTTTCTAGGGTTTCAAATTGAATGTTTATGACTTTGTTTTACTCAAATTTGATTGATGAGAAAACAAGGAAACATATAAATACATAAACCAGGTTTATGTTTTGATAAATATGGAAAACTCATACTTTAATTAAAAAGCCTAATTAGCTTAGTTAACTTCAGACTTTGAGATCATGTTATTTTGTTGATGTTTCTTCATTTTGTTGGATATACCTAGTTGAGCCTCTGTAAGTGGGAAAATGTCTGGTAGGCAATAATTAGCATAATTTTGGTTACTGAGCATAATTTTAGCATAATTAGCATAATTTTGGTTACCCATTATTAGCTTTTTTTTTTTGGTTGTCTTTCTATGTTTTAATGAGTTAGTTAGTCTTATATTTTTTGCTCATATTGATCTTTAGGAATGAAGAAACTGTTTAATAGGCTGAATTTTCCTATCCCCTATGTGAAAAATGGAAATGTCAAATAATCTTTATGTACTTTTAGAGCAAGTAAATATAAATAAGAGTACTGGAATCAATGTTTGAGAAATTTTGTGGCAATGAATAAGGTTTTTAATTTTCCGGAAATTGATTATGATTAGGTACAATTGGTTCGGATATAATTGAGAGTACCCGAGTATGGTTGGACGACTCAGAAGGTCTTCCATTTTCTCAATTTCGTGGTCAATGGGGGTGTGTATTTTGCAGTGAAAGCATTGAATGAAATTAAGGCATCTCTGGGATGAAGGGTGGTATATTCATGGGTTGGAGATGACCCTTGTGGAGATGGTGATTTACCACCATGGTCTGGAGTCACTTGCTCGTTTCAGGGTGACTATAGAGTAGTTACAGAATTGGAAGGGTTACCTTCCTTTACTCTGTTTTGTGATTGTTGTACATTTCTGAACAAATGGAATAAAGTTCTTTGTCACTAATTGTTTCACCATATTATTTGTATATGCTGTTATGTTGTTAATCCATCAAATTAATTCTAGAATTGCTTCATTCTAGAGCTAGAATGGTGAATGGAAGGACAAGAATAATGGAATTATGAAAAGAAGTGTGAGACAGCTTGGATGATGATATGGCTTCTGCCATAGTTATCAACAAGTTTTAAGGACATCTTTCTTCATTAATTAAATAAAGTTAAGATGGTGATTTAAATTTCATGTCTGAAATAATTGCCCGAAAATTGGCAGAGACAACTATAGCATCAACATCCATGTGAAAGATGTTAAAGGTATATCTTTCATGCATTGTTTTAAATAAGATGGTACTGCCATTTGGAGCTTGGGGCCTATGTGGTGTATGCAGCATCTGTGACCTGCTGTATGATTGCAATGACACGGCAGACCTAATCTCCAAGGTTAAAATGACTTGGCAAATAGTAGTGTTGTTAGCTGTAAGCCAGAACAAGGCTAGAAAGATGTTCCTTCATTCCTACATTACATTTGTGGATGCTATGTGTTTCTGATACTTCTCATCACAATTTGTTATATCTTTTAGAGAAGTAGTGTGATCCTAATATGGAAATGCTAATGTGCTCTATCATAGGTAATGATAGCCTTATCCCCAAATCTAGTGGATAAAATATGTCCTATGCAGAGGAGTATCATTTACTCAGACGTGCTTACCTATTCTTTTTCCATTTGTATTTCTTTTTTATGTGTGTTCTTGGTCATCATCTTTGTCCCCTATTAGTTGAGGACCCAGAAACAAGCATGTTCTTCTCTCTTTGGTGGCTGTTGATGGCGTTGGTGCTGGAATTGACATTGAACATGGAAAGATAGAGTCCTTTTATTATGATTTTATGGGTTGTATGTAGTTTTAGTCTGAATGCATTTTTGACCTCTGAATAGGATGGGTTAGAGCCCCTAGGATGCAGTATGCATTATTATTACTATTGTTATTAACTTTTTTTAAAATTTTTATTTAGCTGGTTCCAAATTGTTGGAGCAAGGTCTTTTTGAAGTGAGTTTACATTAAAAAAATGTATGATTGTCTCATTCACATCCTAAAATTGCAGTCTTTTTTTGCATGTCTTTAGATATGACATCTTCTTATTCATTCCATAATACTTCTTTAGATTGATGCTCTACATATTGATACAACAACAATTTTTTTTTCCAACCACTTCATGTGGAAAACATTTTCTCCAATTTTGAGAACTCTAGCCCACTTTCTCTGATCTTTTTTGTTTTCTAATTTTCTGTTTACTTACAGTATTTTTCTTTCTTATTTCTTTCCAGCAATTTGAGGTGGAATAAGCTGCAAGATGTCATTCCTCCTGAAATAGAAGAACTAAAGAGTCTAACCCATCTGTGAGTAATTTCATCATCTTTGAGGGTATTAGTTTTGTTGGAATTTTCTCATATTACTTATTCTATATACTATTAATGTGTTATAATGAATCTTCTGCAGATACTTGAGTTTCAATAATTTCAAAGGAGAAATCCCCAAAGAATTAGCTAATCTTCCTCTGCTACGTTACCTCTATCTACATGAAAATCGTTTTATTGGGCGAATTCCACCAGAATTGGGCACTCTGCAACAACTCCGACATTTGTAAATTTCATGTTCTATTCCCTACAGTATTTGTATGCTTTACTATTTGTATCTCATTGCAGATAATCTCTCTGTGATAACCATGTTTTCATAGGGATGTTGGTAACAATCATTTGGTGGGAACTATTAGGGAACTAATGCGTATTGAGGGATGCTTTCCAATCTCTTCGCAACCTGTAAGTCTATGCTTCAGTGAATTTTGAAATACTTAATATTTTCCAGTTTAAGGCTATTAGAGTCGTAGTTCTTATAAAAACCATTTTTGATCCTTTGTAATTCTGATATGCAGTTATCTGAATAATAACTACCTTACGGGTGAAATCCCAGCTCAGCTAGCAAACTTGACTAATTTGGAAATCTTGTAAGCATTTCATTTTCTTTTTAACTGTATTAAGACTGTTATCTATCTTCTTTCTGGATTTCTTTTTGTTGTAATTGAAACCATCTTAAAAAATTGAATGCTATGTTTGTAACAGGCATTTATCATACAACAAAATGTCTGGTATCATGCCATCTAGACTTGCTCATATTCCCCGATTGACTTCCTTGTAAGTTTATTTTTGAATTTTCTGTCCACTCTACAAATGTGATCCAGTTATGTATGAGGAGTTCTATTTTTGCAATGTATCTATAGAGGATTTTCCTCTTTCTAAGAGCAATACACATAAATTTGGCAGTTCGGATTTTAAGTATGGACTTTTTTAGCTACACTTTCTAGGCATACTATTCATTGGACCACAATTTGGCTGATGTGATTGTATGGTTTGAAATAGTCACATATCATGTCTTTATGACAAGAAGGACAAGACAAAGCTATATAATAAAACACATCAGTTTTTGAAAAATGTTGTGTGTTATAGTTTGGGGTTAAGATTGAATAAATCTAACGGTTGGTGTTATTTCCCTACTAATGAAGTACCTTTAGGCACGGGCAATTTTGCTAGTGGTCAATATTACAATTGCATATTGAAAAGTTATTTGGATTTGCAGGACAAGTTTGTTAGTGGAACCAAGGTTGAGTTAGGTTTCCTATTTCATCGATACACTTTGTTTCGTTCCTTAACATCTGTGACCCAATCTTCAATATTGAGAAGATTTCTTCATCCCGTATGGCTTTGATTCATGGCTTTCAACTGTTGTTTTTATCACAATTAATGCCTTTTTTTCCCTTCTTTAATTTGATTTTCCCCATTTTTTGCATCTTTGTGCTTTTGTGTATCTGGGACAGCATCTTTTTTTGGGTAGGCATATGGGACAGCATCTTAAGCTTGCTTTCATTGCAGGTACCTGGATCATAATCAATTTACTGGGAGAATCCCGGATGCATTCTATAAGCACACTTTCTTGAAAGAAATGTGAGTTTCTGTCTTCAATCACTACAAGCAAATTACAGTTACCCAACACTAGGTCAAATGCTAACTGATTAAATGTTGTCACAGGTATATTGAAGGAAATGTTTTCCAGCCAGGTGTGAACCCTATTGGCATCCACAATGTCCTCGAAGTTTCTGACACAGAGTTCTTGTTTTAGTCAAAGCTTCCACATATTATTTACTCGTTGAATTGTTTCTTTTTGTTCTTGCTAAAACTAGGGTGTTTCAGTTTGATACTCTTTTCTTAAGTTTTGTTCATTGTAGTTTAGCTAGATAAGAACTATTTGCTCCTTTTGTGAGTGTAATTTTGATGCTTTTGAAGTCTTGTTTTATTGGTTGGATGAGCAAAAACTGTTACTTGTTCATGAATTTCGGTAGTTGAACTTGTGTTGTAACCTTTCTTGCTTCGATTTATATTTATGCCAGGTCTCGATGTGGTTCGCACTGATAGGACTCTAGTTTTCTATGAGAAGCAAGAAAACTTGTCAAAACTTTGGGAAATTCATGCTGTCTATGCATGGTTTGATATAGATGTAGGCTACTGTCAAGGTAGGTAGTCAAATTATGACTTCAATAAAATGCAGAAATTGATCAATTATGATAATAGTTGCCCTAATGAGGAAAAGTTTCTATATATTTTCACATCCATGATCAATTATGATAATGGGACAAGCAATGTTATTTATTGTGTTTTGGAATAGCATCATTCTTCCTTATGTAGTAGTTTTTTTTAATTTTTGACCATGGATTCCTTATCTGGTTTTCATGGATTGAAACCTTTCTTAGCCATGCCATCATAATAAAGGTTATGGCTCCATGTCTAACGAGTCTTGTTTGGTATATTAAACATTGTAGATTGGATTTTGTTGAAAATTTTTAACCATCATGCTCCATTAACCTCTTTTAATTTCTTTACATGCATCATAAGGCCTCTCACCCTGTGGTGCCTCTTTTATAATAACTTTACTTATAAAAATTAAAAAATAAAAAGTTTGGGACATCGGTCAAGTCTCCTCTTCTGGTTGCCTCCCATTTTTCTAAAGTCTCTCTATGTTGGCACTGCTCTAGGGAATGAGCCAAGTTAATCACTTGGTTAAAAGCTTGAAATTTTTCTTTGTTGCTCTATGGCAGTTGATTAATGAGTCTGGATGGTGATTTATTTTTACATTTTGAGTGGGGTGTTCGACAAAACTCAGTGTTTGGGTAGTGACTTGTGGTAGTTGGGAAATTAGCTGGGTGATTGTTTAGACATTTCGATTTGCCTAAAAATTGAAATGGGTTAGTGTGATGAATGCTTGGAGATTTTTGTGATATTATATTGCAATTGATTTTTATTTGGTACACATTCTTACATATTAGATGGCGAGTACTTCACCATCTCCAAATTCTCCACCCACTGCTGCCTCACCATCGGCGTCCACCCCTCCGCCACCTCAGCCTTCCTCTCCTCCACCAGCCCCTCCTACAACAACTCCATCTTCTCATTCCAATCTCATTCCAATCTCTTCTAGTAAAGTGATGCTGACTGTTATTTTTGCATATTGCAGTCTGTCCCTCCTACTATCTGGTATCGATTAGTGGCTGGTCTAAATGCTCAGTTGCGTTTAGTTCGCCATGGATATTGATATTTGTGTTTAGATTTTTGGGGGTTGGCTTGAGGAACCATGAACCAGAACAAGAGACAAAAGAGGGACAATTAATCAATAGTCTTTCGAAAACCCACAAGACAAGAGAGAGATATCCCTTTTAAGTTGTAGGAGAATAGGGCTGGCTTTGATATGGAATTAATGGTCCCATAGGGGGCAAGGAAGCTCTATTTGAGAACTTTGATGGTTTTGTTGAGGGGACATAAGGCAGAAATTATGGTATTCAATTTTATTTTAGTGTATTCTATTTTAGTGCTTTCGCTTAATAGATATGAATTGCTGTAATAATAATTTAAAAATTGCTTCATCAGCTCATCAGCCTCGATAAGAGATTATTCTATGTACAATTCAGAGTTTGAAGAAAGGGAAAGGTAGAGACAAGGTGCCTTTGGTTTTTAGGGGTGTGGGGGTGTGCATTTGAGTGAGTGAAATTTTCTTAAGGATAATTTTGGTATTAGCAGCACTCAGCTTCTATTTCCACACATGGTTTCCTCTTAGTGCACTCATTTTAATTTTTTTTTGTTTGGAAATCAACTTACGTGGAAAACTATTTGATTCAGCTCTATCTTTGGTTCGGACTTCTGAACTAAAAATTCAGAAATTAAGTGTGTGAACTGAGATAATGTGGTATGTGGAAATAGAAGCTCCCTGAGACATATCATTCTGTATAAATTTTTTGTATAAAAAGTCAGTTTGTATAGCATTACCCATTTAGATATAAGACCATAAAATATGTTATGGCGTCTTTATTTCTTTCGATATCATGTTTGATTTGTCACGATTTGAGATAATCTGGGTGTGCACTTATGAGTTTTTTTCATCGCTTTGAATCGGAGGGATGCTAGGGAAATTTGAATGATGGACTTATTAACAAGTTAGATGAATGATTGGGAATCTGCCATGTCTCACAAGCTAAGAAGCATGGATACTTCTACGAAGGGTAACGTGTCATGTTGGTTTGCATTCATGCCATGTCTGTTTCATTTGGAAACTCCTCTGCATTTATTTTTGCTATTATGGAGTGCTATATTAGATTTAGTTTTTTACGTTGGTGGAGATTATATTGCATACTAGTGGGATTTCAAAGAATCTGTGATCATTGTTTTAAATCTTGGTATCTTTCCCATTAATGGTCATGACCGCAATGTAATTAATGTTGAGTAATGAGAATCAGTAGGCAGAATTGTGGTTTTGTCCTTTTACTAGCAAACTCCTAATGAATTTGCTATAGGTTTCAACCCGAGTTTGCTATAGGCTTGATAGTTGAATTATTTTTGAGTTTTTGAGTTGGTTTTTAAATAGAACTTACTTTCTTAAGCTATTTAGTATTGCACAAGTTGGACCCAAAATTTCACACATTTGTTTAAGTGATTTATAAATCATGTTGTAGCCTTATATGCAAATCATCAAGTACCCAAGTTGTTGCTCTCATTGCCCATCATCCGCTTAATCCCATGCCCATCTACATGGAAATTGTGTAGTGGTTTTGGAAAAAGGACAAAATTATTTTTAGAATTGAAAACAACTGCTTACTTGAATTTCTCAGCTAGTCATTCTTTTTTGTTCCCTTTCCCCCCCCCCTTTCCCCGGTTTTTGCAGTGGAAGAAGATCTGTTATGGTGACAAACACAACGGTGGAAATTGTAGTTCCTGAAAATGTTATTGGCTCCATTTATGGGGAGAATGGTAGTAATCTGGCTCGTCTTAGACAGGTATTGCTCGCATCTTTTCATGTAAGGCTACAATGACCGAGATTAATTCTACATGTAAACCAATTGAAAATGCTGTAACTGTTCTACTTATTTCCCGAATTACATAAAAGCTTACTTACTAAACTTGTTTTGAAGTTAGATTTAGAGTAAAAGGCTGTTAAAAATCGAAGTGTAGAACAAGCGGTGATTGCTTAAAATGTTATTAGCAATTACGTTTTTGTCAAAGTTTGAATAAAATAAGAAACTAGAAAGCGTGGTTACAAAACATGCTTTCAAGAAAACATGTTTACTATTTATGTTTTCACTTAGTTTGGAAAATAAAATAAAAATACCCAAATTGTAGTAAGAAGCCAAATTGTAAAGCATACCACTTGAGAACCAAAGTAAAAAGAGCTTCAAGTTGAAGGGGAATGCTGAAAGTGCTTATAATACAGGCTCACAAACTAGGAAAATTGTCTATGGGCTGCTTTTCAGCCATTTTCTGAAGCATTCTAAACCATTGTTTTCTTCTTTTATTTGCTGTTTTCCCCCCTTTTTGATGTGTATATTTTGCCAAGCTCTTCTTTTTCCCATGTAAAAAATCTATTGGTGATGTTGATTTCTAGTTACTTTGTAATTTATCTGATCATAAATTCACCTTAAATTTTATCCTATGGATTGTATGATTCAGATATCAGGGGCAAAGGTCATAGTGCATGAACCTCATCCTGGAGCCACTGACAGGAAAGTCATTATATCTGGGACCCCTGATGAAACCCAGGCAGCTCAGAGCCTCCTCCAAGCATTCATTCTTTCCGGAGCATCATGACTAGATCCCCTCCCCCCATCCCATCTGTAATGTGAACAAAACTGCTAGAATAATGACCCTTACTAATAGTTTTTTTTTTTTTTTTGGAAATCTTAACTCTGTACTCTAAAATTGGGTGTTTTATACTAGTCTGATCAATGACCAAATGTTTTCTTTATACATCTTATCGGTGTTTTAAATTTAGAGCTTAGTGGACAGTTTCATGCATCAAAAGAAAACAGTAATCGCACCAGAACACCCCTAGATTGATGTTTCGGACCAGATTTACACTTCTTTGCAGGACTAAATAGTACCCAAGGAAATGGATTCTCTTCATGTAGACATCAACATCCTACTACTGGGGAAGTGTTGTTCTTGATGTTTCGGACCTTCCTTAGCTATTGTTCTTGAACGACTGAAGCACTCTGGGGCTTTTCAAGGTATGTTGTAGTGAAGTTTGTTGAGGTTTTATTATCTTTGTTCGGTAGTGCTGTTTCATAGTGACATAATTTTTCTTTGTTCCAAGAAACATTTAAAGTGGCTAAAACAATATCGATGGGGCCATCATTGAAAAGTGGATCAAAAGTTCACGAACCAGACGAGCACCCTCCCCAACATATTTCTTAGCATGTTCACGAAGCTAAATTGTACAAGACTACTTGGCAATATGAGCATTTTTGGGAGGATTAAATATTTTTGGATGGATGTGTATGGATAACAAATATTAGTAGTTTTATTTGTTGATAGCTGCGCATGGATAACAAATAGTTATGTTTCAAATTGTTATGCTAGATGGATGTGACTTGTGAATGAAAACTTAGAATAGTTGTATTGTGTTGAATGTTAATGATTCAATTAATTTGAATGATGTTTTAAAATTATAGATTTATTATGGATTGAATGAATAATTAAGAATTACAGGTGTATTGTTTTCCTGCTTTGGCGACCAATTTATTAGTCGCGACGTCCAAAATAATTTTTTTTCGCAAAAAATGACAATTGCCGACCAAGAGTTTTGGTCGCAAAAAATACATCTATTGCCGACCAAAACAGCTCTTGGTCGTGGAAACTCACTTTTGCCGACCAAAAGTTTTGGTCGCAAAAAGTAACAAATGGCGACTAAATTTTTTGGTCTTGGAATGTTACAATTGGCGACCAAACTTTTTGGTCGTTGAATGTGATAATTGGCGACCAAACTTTTTGGTCGCAAAATGTGTCAATTGGCGACTAAGATATTTGGTCGGGAAAATATCACTTTTCGCGACCAAAGTGTTTTAGCGACAAAATGAATTAGTCGCGGTAATTAAATATTTAGCGACCAAAAATTTAGTCGGCAAATCCAACTTTTGTCGACCAATCAAAATTTTGGTCGCGAATTACTTTTGCCGACCCTCAATTGGCGACCAAAGTAGCGACCAAAAAAATTGGTCGCGGATAACTTTTGCCGACCAAAAATAGACTTTTAGCGACCAATTTTTTTGTTGCCAAAAGTGTTAATTCTTGTAGTGACCAATGAAAAAAACTGGGGGTGCTGGGGGTGCCCCCCATTGGGGTCCCTAGTACCGTTGAATTAATTATAAGTTTTTAACAAATGGTGTGACATCATGTTACCATCATGATAATAATATATTTTATGTAGTTTTTTTTTTTTTTTTTTTTTGAGGAATGTATTTTATGTAGTTAGTACACTATAATAACGTATCTTTTTTTTTTCGTATGTATGTTCTCCATTATTTCTTTTGTTGGGAAAATACAAAACAATGGTAGATTGAAAAAATAAATACAGAATCATGAAAAAAGTTATATATTTCCCTTTTTTTTAATTTTAATTTTCTTTTATGTGGACTTTAACTTTGTATAAGTTATATATATATATATATATAAGAAGGGCTTATCGGCTTGAGGTTCGTCTTTTTTCTTTGATTTTGTCATTTTATTTTGAATAATTTATTAATAGTGACCTATATGTTGAAGGTTTTTTTCGTAATTACGTAAACATTCTTGGTCAATTATGAAACATAAGTATTTTATTTTTTAACAAATTACAAATATATCTATAAATTTTGTTTAAAATATGAATTGGTCTTATAATACTAGAAATTACAACTATCCTTTGTTATAAATTTTAATTTAACACAATAATCTAGAGAAAAAAAAAAAAACTATTCTCCTATACAATAATAATTTATCAAAATTATTTATTAAAAAATGTACGGGAAAGAAATAAACCTTCTCGTATAATCCTGTTGATCAAGTCTGCGCTCCTCTGTACGTCATTGCTTTATCACCTGAAAGCACAAACATGAGCTAGCCGGCGGGTGTATGCCGGAAACCTCTCCGATGCCTAAGTCAGTAAGCTTGACAAATAGACAAAAACTCTGTGTATTCAGAAAGTAAAGTTGTGTGTTATCTCTTCGCAGGTGATATTTGTGAGCTTTATAGGTTTCGTGTGGCACAATCCTAGTAGGACTTTTACTTCTCCATGCAGAGTCCTCCTAGGATTTAACCTCCTGAAGGATAATCCTTATCCTCCAACACCCCCCTCACTGCTTAAATCAAGTGAAATTGTTCTTCTATGGCCGGGCTACCACGACCGAAGTAGAATGACCATGCTATGCTAGCGACCACATGACCGTGACTTAACTAGCCTGGTCTTTTACTCCGCAGTTTGTACCTCGGTTTCCCTACGGATACCGAGCTAAATTAAGAGTAAGGCTTGCTATGTCTACATCATGCCTTGGTTCCAAATAGTGCAGCCAAGCTAACCACGCCTATGGTAACCAAGATACCTACGCAAGATTATAACCGAGTTAACTTAGTGCGACGACCGAGCTTACCTCGGGACCGGCGTAACTTCAAGATTCTCCTAGACCGGTCTAACTCTATGGCCCTTTTACTCAGCCCTTCGTATTGCGGTCCAAAACGGCCCATTTACCCAGCTCGGCCCAATTTTCCATACAAATTTCCCTCACAAAAAATATTTCTCATATCATTAAAAATTGTTAATTGACTTAATACTTTATTTATTAACAAAATTGTTAACTGAAAAATATTTTTCATATCATTAAAAATTAATGATTTAGTTATTAATAAAATTGGTCATTTGAGTATGATTTATGTATTAATAAAATTAGTCATTTGTATATTTATGTATTTTCTTTCGATTCTTTATTAGTTCAGTGAATTATCTTAGTAATTTTTTTTAGATAGGGAAATATGTTAGTATTTGTTTTATATTTATCTGTCAAGAAAAATTACACACCATAATTTATTTTTTTTTTTTTATAAATTCGGAAGAAATGTTAAAAACTCATAAATTCAACCCAATGATATGGTATTAGAATTGGCGTCTACATCATTAGATGTATAACAAATTAAAAAATAATACATATCATACCACATAATCGATCATATATCTAATGATTTATTCTATTCAATTTCATAGAACAATATTCTAATTTTTTTAAAAAAAATTATCAGAAAATAGAACTTAAACTTACTGTAATAATACACGGCCTTTTAAAACTAGTATGTATATAAGGGAATGGTATAGCACTGTGATTATATGTTATTTGTTACACATATGTCTTTTATAAGGTACTTATGCATATCTCAAAACAAAGGATCTGGGCATATGAAGAGTGTTAAAACTAAATTTAATTATTCAAAAATTATTAGGGCTGAACAAGTGATCCGTGAAATCCGTAATTCGATCCAGTCCAATCCAATTTGATAGGTTTAGATTGGTTTTTTGAATCCGCGGTTCGGTTCCGGATTGAAGAATTAAAAATCCGTAGTTTACGGATTGGTTCCGAATTGAACCCCACGGTTTCGGATTGGAACCGATCCGAACCGTATACAAATAGTCTATATTTTTATTATACATCATCCCCCATAGTATATTCTCTTAATTCTATATAAAATCTAAACTCAAACCTAAAACCGTATAATATCTTCTTTCATTACTCTTGTTTGTTGGTTTTTAGTTTTAAGTTGTAATGGTTTAAATACTTATAGTGAAATCAATTTTCTTTTGGTTGCTTAAATTTTAGAACAGTATGTCGTTATTATAAAAAAATATGTTGTTATTGTGGAACTAATATAGCGTTATGTTTATATTTTTATAAAATTAAAGTGTTATAAATATATTTTTGTTATTTAATTATGTGAATCCGTGGTCCTAAACCGATCCAATTCATATTTTAATAGATTGGTTCGAATTGGTTCCATAATTTAAACGGATTGAATTGGTTCCAGTTTTTTAGGAACCGTAGATAACGGATTGATCCTGGTTTTATCCCAATCCGATTCAATCCGGACCATGCTCACCCTTAAAAATTATGGTGAGATGTTTTTCAAAATGTGAATGTGCAATTCAGTTTGAATTGGTTTATTGTAAGGTCATGTATATAATAATTATAGTATATTTGTTAATAAAATTCATTAGTATTACTAGTGCTAAAAATAGACGAGAGGAAAGTAGGGCAGAAAAACATGCATAGAGATGTGTACACCATTTTAGCTAACAGTAATGATTCAGACCCCCACAAAATATCACCCTACAACCCCCACTCACTTGTGATTGGTTCAAGTAAGAAAGAGGAAAAAAAAATACAAATACAAATACAAATACATCATTGGTCCACATCACTGTAGGGGTGGTGGGGGTCTCCCCAAAAAGGGGTTTCAAACATTTTCCTTTAGCTTATTATTGTCCAAACAAGCATACAATGCTGGGTTTTGTCACTCCTTTCCCCACACAGGATGGTATAAAATCAGTAATCATATGTAGAGATAGTCATTTTCTCTCGCTTCGCTCTACTCCTGCTGTCCCGTCTTACCTTCTATAAGTTTTCCCGCCCCGATGAGAAAGGAGGAAGGAGACCGGAATGGAGATGGGATTTTATTTCCTTGATTCATTCTACCCAACCCCTTCCCGATTATATTTATTAAATATATTTATATATATAATATAATATAAGTTTTTTATTATAACAAAATTATTATAGTTAATATCAATTTTTATTCATTTATATTTTATTTTTTATTTTATAATTCTCACTAAATATAAATTATTATTCATAATGTGCTATATTATATATAAGTTTTATTCATATTCTCATACTTCAATTTACAAAAATAACTCTTTCTCACCTTGCCCTTGCCAGTTAACAGCCACAACCTCAACTACCTCTTTATTTGCCAATATGATACGGGCAGTGGCGAATTACTACAAACTCGATCACATCCTAACCATACGGCACATGTGGGCTTTGGCCCACATTATTGCGGGTCACATTTAAACTGATTCATTAAAGAGCCCTATTCAACTGGAGAGGGCTAGCCCACATACTCGACGCAACTCTTCAACTTGGAATTCACTTGACTTTGGAGAGAGCTTGCACGATCGATCATCACACAAGTTTCATTCAGACAAACCCTAGTCTCTCCGAAATGCAAGAGAAGAAGGCAGACATGGCGACCACCAACACCTCCTCTTCGAACAAAAACCCTAAAAAGGCGAACCTCTTGGATCATCACTCCATCAAGCACATTCTTGACGAGTCCGTCACTGAGGTAATTCACTTCAAATTCCTCTCTCTCTCTCTCTCTATACGTAATTGTGTATATGTGTGATCGATTGGTGCAATGGTTGATATATTTTGTTACTGATCTGTGGTTTTTTTTTTTTTTTTTTTTTGATTCTTAGATCGTTACGGGCCGTGGATACATTGAAGATGTGAGGATGAGTAACATTAGGTTGCTTTTGGGAACGATCATCATTTTCATTGCGCTCGTCGCTCAGTTTTACCCTAAAAAGTTTCCCGAGAACAGGAATTTTCTGATTGGCTGCATCGTATTATATCCTTTTTCCTCTCGTAGATTCTGTTTTTTTTTTTTTTTTTTTTGTTGCTATCCTCTGTTTGGCTGCTGAGAAAACGGTAGAATTGAGAACAAATTTGAGTTTCACTTTCTCTTCTTTTTTTTTCTTTTTTTTTTTTTCTTTTCCCCACTTCCCAAAATAGAAAATTTTCTGTCTGGTTGCCTATTTCATTTTTGTTAAAATGTCTATTTGAATTCGTCTTTATTTTTGTTTTGCCTTCTGTTTGTTTGACTAGAGAATGAAAGAGAGGATAAAAATGTGAAATTTGGAGTTCAGTTCTCATATTTTGTTTTTCATTTTTCCTAGCAAAATGAAAAGTTCACGTTCAAGAGCCAATTAATGGTATTAGGCTCAAATGAACTGAGTTTTTTGAAGTGATGGAAAATCATAAATTCAAAATTTTTGTGTTTGCAGTAGATGTTCAGTTTCACAATGATATTAGTGTTTCACAATATGTTTGATCTTTGACTCTGGCAAGTATATAGTTTTCAATGGATTTTTGCAGCTGATCGTATACACAAAGGAAAAGAATGCGATTTTGTTTACCTATCCTCCCCCTGTAAGTTGTACTTGACTTTCAGTTGAGAATTTCTTTAGACCAGTTATGAATATGATCTATTAAAGCTTTTCTTTATTCCTTCAATTGTTTCAGTTTGTCTTCTTCTTTGTATCAATGATTTGAATGAGGATAACCTTGTCTATGATGTGATAGACCTAGTTCTCATATAATTTGTATTAAGGTTGACTACATAAATGCTAGCATTACCTTTTGTTTTTTTCTTCTGATGACTGATGAATGTTTGGTGGTGCCTGAGTTGTCCAAGGTAGTCTCATAGGCGTCTTTGGAATTTTTAATGCTCTAGGTTCTTGCCTTGCCAACAGTGAATTAGCATAATTTGGAGTTTGGAAAATATAAATCTACTCCGAAACTCTTGCATTTATTTTTTTTGTGCTTTACTAATTTTTTTTTTTAGTTTTGAAAATTGTTTTGCAATTAATACATCTTTACTTTGGTAGTAATCATTCACATCCTATATTTTAATTACCTACATAGAATTATAATAAGCAATAATGCTTGCTTTATCTTTGCATCTAGCTTACTGTAGTCATGGCTTCTTGCCCTATTAATCGCTATATTTTGAAGGCCCTGAACTTGTTCTTGAGTGGTTTCTTCTTCTGTCACAGTACTACCACGTCAGCTTCCTCTTCTTTTGTTGCAATTTCTAGCTTGTGGATTATGATAAACTGTTAGAAGAGCATTCATCTTTGGTTCATTTTATTTTAGCATTTAATGAGTTCACGCCTGTAGATTATGTCTAACTATGTACATTGGGCTGCGTTAATACCACATCACAGTACTAGTGTTATTTTATCCATTGTATTTATTGACAATCAAGTAATCAACGCGCACACAATAACTAACGTGATTACTCTGTTGTTTGGGTCCACTAGTTCTTTTTTTTAAGCTTTAATTGGGTAAGTTTCTTGAAAGACTTCATGTACTTATACCCTATGAAGCGCGGAGAGGTCACATATTGGGGTGCAATACATGTCGAACATGTACACGTTGGAGGAAGTGTTTCTATTTTTCCTCAATCGGACATGTTAGGACGCATTGGGGCCGCAATTTCTATTTTTTATGTTGTTTTTCACTGGAGTAGCATATCCAAGGTTGATGAATTTGATGACAATAAATATTTGCCATAGAATAAATATATAATATTAAAATGTGACATGTAGTAAATATAAAAAAGTAATCAGTGTGTTTGGTTTGAGTTTTCTGGATTAAGTTTTTTGAAAGCTGAGTTTTTTTATTTTCGTGTTTTTTTTTGTTTTTAGTGAATACTTTTAAAATTTTAAATATTCTTTTAACTTTTTTAGATGCACTTTACTTAGATGTATCTAAAAAGTAAAAAATTTGTGAAAAAATATTTTAAAAAATTAATAAATACATAAAAAAATGTACAAAATTCTTGTATTTTTTTTGTATTTTTGGTATTTAGTGAATTTTTTAAAGTTTTTTTTACAATTTTTTTTACTTTTTAGGTGTATTTATGTTAAGGCCTTGTTTGGGAACAGGCTATTTGAGTAACTTTTTGGTTTTTTGATTAAAATATGAGGTAAAAAAAAACTAGTATATTTGAGATGACTTTTTGACTTTTTACGAAAAGTTGTGCAAAAAGTGGAGAGAAAAGAGAATTTTTGATTTTTTGGTATAAGTTGTTGGCTTTTTGATTTTTTTAGTAACTTTTTGGTTTTTAGGCTAAAACAGCCTCTTGCCAAACGAGGCCTAAGTGTGTCTAAAAAGTAAAAAAATTGCTTAAAATATTAAAAAAAATTCACTAAAAACAAAAAAATACGGAAAATAAGAAAGTAGAATTTTCTGAAAAGTTTTTTTAAAAAATGGAACCAAGCAAGCTAAATATGTTTTTTATGTGTCGTGTTCTACTTTTTTTGAAAATATACGTGTCTACGTGTCCATGTCATCTCATGTGTTTATATCCATTTTCGTACTTCTTAGCTTATACCTCAAAGCTTCCATTAGGTGGTTTATTTATTTTTGAAAATTATGTATGTACATCTGATACATCTTTTTGTTATGTTATGTTACATTCTATAAACATGTGGAAAGCCTTGAACCGATGCCTTAGAAACTCAAGTTTTATGAGCTTTTCACCTCTTGATGATGGCATAATTTTGTTTTAGCCCTATTGTCATAATGATGTCAAAATCATGCTAAAATACTTCCAGTACTACTACATATTTATCAAAAAAAAAAAAGTTTTATGAGTTCTACATGCTGTTTGCTGTATGGCTAATTGTGTGTCTAATTGTCTTAGACTCTTAGATGTTCACCTCATATAGTTTCTGGATATCAGGTTATTTTTTCAATCCGTATCATCATCATTATGTTATACTTTGTTTAATTTCATTTTGTAACAGTTTGATTTGCTGAGCATTAATAGAAAAATCTTGGAGTTACACATTGACTGACTGCTAGAAGCTGTTCAATTCATCTGGGTGCCTCAGCTGATGATATAATTTTTTTAAAAAGGTTATACAGATTTCACATGATAGCGTACTAAGACTCCTATGAACAAGAAGGAACAAAACTAGTGTGAATAATGGCTTTTCAGGATGCTTTGAAAGTACTATTAGGTTTGCTAGAGAGTATGTTTGCATACATTAATGTGGACTTCTCTTTGGCTAAACCCCCTGATTAGAAATTTAATGACCCATGGTAAGGGACACATCCTTGGCAGCCGCTAAAGAAGGCAAGTTTGGGTTGTACCAGAGACCTTCAAATGGCCTTTCTTAGGAATTGCTGAGATGATTTTTCTTCCGGTCTTTTCCAAAAGGTTGTCTGCAAGAATTATTGATTTAGCTAAGGATAAGGCTGTCATTGAGGGGTTTGTGGTGGGAAGGGATAGGATTGGAGTTATTCATTTACAATTTGTGGACGATTCTATATTCTTCTCATCAAAGAAGGAAAATAAAGTGGGGAGTTTGCTACAGATTCTGAGAATTTTTGAAATTGTGTCAGGCCTCAAGGTCAATCTTAACAAGAGCAGTGTTGTGGGTATTAATTTGGATGATAGCTATGTGCATAGGGTAGCGGATATGTTGGGATGTTCCACTGATTCCTTTCCTATTAAATACTTAGGGCTTTGATTGGGAGGAGATCCTAGATTGGCGTTCTTTTGGGAACCTGTTCTTGTCAAAATTGAGAAAAGATTGGAGGGATGGAAGCGAGCTTTGTTGCCTTAGGGGGGGGAGATATACTTTGGTACAATCCGTATTAGGATCTGTTCCTATTTATTTCTTGTCCATTTTCAAAATCCTAGTTAGCATTGCGAGGAAAATTGAGAAATTGATGAGAGATTTTCTTTAGGAAAGGTGTGAAGAGGGCAAAGGGGTTCATTTGGTTAGGTGGGATACGGTTTCGCTTCCTAAGGAAAAAGGTGGATTAGCTATTGGAAAACATCGTTGCTAGGAATATTGCTCTTTTGGGCAAGTGGTTGTGGAGATTTTCTATTGAAAGTGATTCGCTATGGTGTTCAGTTGTTAAAAGCAAGTATGGAGTTCAACCCTTAGTAGTAGGAATCGTGGAAGGGACTCACGCTTCTGAGGAAGAAGCGCGATTTTGCGCTTCCAAGGAAGAATCGTGCTTCTAATACGAGAGAATCGCGCTTCTAATGCGAAAGAATCGCGATTAGGGCTGAGACCTCTCACGGTCGATCTCGACTGTCTTTGTCACTCTCTCTTCTCTCAGTCTCGATCTCCTCTTCGTCTCTCTTCGCCTCTGTTTGCTTCATCTCTCTCTTCGTCTCCCTCTCTCGTCTCTGTTTGCTTCGTCTCGCTGTTTGTCTCCCTCTCTCGTCTCTGTTCTCCATCTCTCTCTCTCTCGATCTCTGTTCTCCCTCCCTCTCCCTCTCCGTTTTATATTATATAATATAAATATAATATATCATATATATATAATATAATATAATTTGTCATAGATAATATAATTCTTTTGTCTAAAATAAAAAATTATTTATTAAAATTTATTATTCCTAACTTTTTAACATATAATAAATAAAATAAATCATCTAATTAAAAGAAATCTATTTAAATCATATATAATAAAAATAAAAGTTAAAAATTTATAAAATAAAAGATCTAATTTTTATTTTTTATTTATTTGAACATAATTTATTATTCATTATTTATTATAATAAATAAAATATAATTAATAAAAATAATATATAAGCGCTCCTAATTTACGACTCCTCTAAGTGGCCACGTTCCCCCGCTCCCGCTCCCGCTTCGTGCAACTATGGCTCAACCTAATGGTAGAGATTGTAATGTAGTTAATAGAGGCAATTGTTGTTCACCGTGGAAATTCATTTCTCGTTTGTATCCCCTTATGTCTAACTACTTTTCGTTGAGAGTGGGGAATGGGGTGAACATCCGTTTTTTGGAGGATGTTTGGTTAGGGGATATCTCGTTTGATAGATCTTTTCCTCTTCTTTACCGGTTGGTTCGTTCTTCAAATTTTTCAATAGCGCCGGTGGCTTGCTCTTCTATGGCACCCATCTCTTGGAACTTTGATTTTATTAAAAACTTGAATGATAGGGAGGCGGGGGAGCTGGCATCTTTGTTGGTAGTGCTTAAGGGGGTCTGTCTTTCTTCATCTTGTGATATTAGGGCGTGGAATCTGGGCTCTTTAGGGGTCTTTTCATCTAAATCCTTTTTTAATAAGCTTATTGATAATCCCTCTATTCCCTTATTTCCTTCTCATAAGAAAATTTGGAAAGCGGATATCCCTCACAGTGTTTTAAAAAGCGCGCTTAGGCGCGCGCCTAAGCTCAAGGCGAGGCAAGGTGCAGCTTTGCGCCTCAGTCATGGTGAGGCGAGGCGACACAGGGGAAGCGCTGCCTAGGCGATGAGGCGAGCGCCTTATTACGAAGCGCAAGGCGAGCGCCTTGTGCGCCTCGGCTTTCTTCCACTCCAACAGATTTTGCTCTCTACTCTTCTTCTCCTCTTCTTCTCTTCTCTGCTTCTTCTTCTTCTTCGTCTTCGTCTTCTCTTCTCTTCCTTTCTTTCGTTGTCTTCTTCTCGCTTCTGTCTCGCCACGATCGTTCTCTCTCTCTCGCCTTCTCTCTCGCGATCGCGATCGTGATCTCTCTCTCTCTCTCTCTCTCTCTCTCTCTCTCTCTCTCTCCTGTCTCGTTCATGATCACTCTCTCTCTCTCGCGTTCTCTCTCGCGATGGCGATCTATCTCGCTCTCTCTTCTGTCTCTCCCTTTATCTTCTTAATTCATATATATATATATATAATATTATATAATGCCTATTATATAATATATAATATATAATATACAATATACTTATAATATATAAAATATAATTGATATATATATATATAATATTATACAATATCTATTATATAATATATAATATATAATATACTTATAGATAATATGTAAAATAAAATGCATTAATTATTTAAAAATAAACACATATATATAAAATAAAATAAAATAATTAATTAAAACACATTATTTAAAAAATATAATAAATAAATAAAATAATATATATATTAAAAAATTAATTATTTTTTTTCTTCTTATTAAAAAAATTAATAATATACATATTAAATATTTGTTTATGTTGAAAATTGTGCTTTATTAATATTTTGCTTAACTTCTATAACTTGCGCCTCGCTTTGGTGAGGCGCGCGCCTCTCCTCGCGTCGCGCCTCGGGGCTTAGGCTCCAGGTGACCTTGGTGCCTCGATGCGCCTAGGGTTTTTTAAAACACTGGTCCCTCATAAAGTGAAGTTTTTTATGTGGTCTCTGGCTCAAAAGGGTGTAACAACTAATAATATTTTCCACAGGAGAAGTCCTAATCACTCTCTTTGCCCTCAATGGTGTGTGATGTGCAAAAGGAACTTGGAGGAAATGGATCATCTATTTCTCCATTGCTCGGTGGCTTGTGTATTATGGCAGCGGCTGTTCGGCTTATATGATGAGCAGTGGGTTGCTTCGCGGGACTGGATTCAAATGCTTCTTATTCGGTTTAGAGCTGTTCTTGCCTTTTCCATGGCTTCGTCTTCTTCTTGGATGAGCAGGGCTTGAATTTCTGCATGTTCACATGTGTCCATGCAAGGATTCACAGATGTAAGGGATAAACTCCAATACTTCCTCAGATCTATGAACATAGACCCGATGATGAGATGGATTTCGTTTACCAATAACCTTATTACCATGGGAGACGGTAATGAAGGAAGAATGTGGCTTGCCTTTGTATGTTGTTGCCTTCCTTATGCCATACTTTCTTTCTGACTCCTTGTAATAACCTGGAATAGGTATTTCTTTACAAAATTCCAGATTTCTGAGAGACTTCTGGAAAGCAGCATTCTTGCATTCAGTCTCCAGGTACTTGTAAGAAAACAACAACTCAAACTTGAAGCTGTAGCTCGATCAGCTGTTAGCGATAACCACCAGAGTGACAAACTTCCAAATCAATCCCATGGAAGCTGAAGCTGATGACGATTTCACCACAGGGTTTCACTGGGCTTACTCCTCTCTGCCAGATATAGGGCCTGCGTCTTTTACTTAGCACTTAAATTGTTCAAGGCTGAAGAACTGGAGACCCTGGAAGAAGAAGCAGAAGCCTCTGAACTTTATCTTTACTTTTGTAAAAGTCGATTATTGAGATGCTATGTCATGTGGACAACTTCTCTATAAAAGGCAAATAATGTGTAGAGCATAAGGCACAGGTTAGGGCATTACATTTTCCACAAAATGCTCTAAGATGGCTTAACAGTTGTGGAAAGATCAAGGTAGTTCAGGCGTGAAGTTTCTGATTTTTCATACCATTCCTTAATGTTTTGTTCCCATATATTTGTCATAATCTATATACTGGTCTGGGTAAAAATATATTAACTAGTCTGAGCTATCTATAATTTCTAATTACCAGAAAGAAGCGCTATAATCTAACACCTGCTCCGACGTGGATTCCATGTTCCAGTGCCAATCCGGATCGAGGTGCAATTCTTCCATACATGCCAAATGGGATTTGTAATACTATTCCAGTGGGAATAAGACAACGATCTTGTGGTGTGGCAGTGGGTTTTGTTGATCCCAATTATGTTGGCAATGATAAATCTCAGGAGGTGTTATATCGAACGAGAAGAGATGATGCTCATCATCGGGTCTATGTTCATAGATCATAGGGTTTGGGAGAACCAAGAGAGCCAAAACAATGTGGACAAGCATTGTTTTTGCTATTTTTTGGGCCATATGGTTGGAGAGAAATGCTAGAATCTTTGATGGCAAGGAAGCAAGTGTAGAGGCTTTCTGGGATAGGGTGGATTATTTGGCGTCATTTTGGGCACTTGTATCCCCCTCCTTTTAAAGGAGTTCCCTTGTTCTTGATCTCTAGGGATTGGGCTGCTGTTTGCCTTTCCTTGGCCTATGAGTTTTATGTTTTTGTTTCGCTCTCTCTCTCTCTTTGTATGAGGACTCCTTGTCCTCTTTCACACTTATTTTTAATAAAATCTTGTTGTTGCTCTAAAAAAAAATTAAATAAAATGGTTGTCTTCAAGAATACATTGTCCCGTCTTGGTTCCCATGGTAGGGAGGAATCCGCCATAGGAGTTGAGAATGTCTACTACTTATTTATTATTAAATCTTAATTATTCAGCATTATAAAGCAGGTTAGAAATTGCTGAGAACAAGTCAACATGATGGGATCATTCCAAGACCTCTCTATCCATGCCCTTGGTGCGCCACAAATTGAATCCCTTTCTTTAAGAAAGGCTCACTATTACTTCTGATAAGACTATTTTGATTGATGGCTTACCAACATCCCTTCAACTAATGCTTAAAAATTCTTAACACCCATTGACTTGGTTAAATGCCGTATTGGCAACCATGCAATCAAAATTTATACAAAATTAAATAGAAGCATACATGTTCTGTCTCTTGATTTACTGGAAACAGTTGCTGCCACCTCCACCTTCATTGCATCACAACCAACCACCACTGGCAGCTGGCACACTTACAGCTCTTTGTCCCTCTCCCTTCTCTATAAAGTTTCTTGTTTTCAGTCTCTCACCCATCTTCAATCTCACACATGAGACCTGCACAATTCCATCCCCTTATTGCTATCCCCGCCATTAACCACCCTTACCACCATTCTACGGTTCATCAACCTGGACCTCTGTTCAACACCCAAATACATGAAGTAAACCAATTAATCTATCTCATCTTCTACACTTACCATGGTCATCACAACCCCATTTCATAGTGACTGTCATTGTTGGACCACCACCATTGCTATGTCCCTCGGAGATCGTCTAATACTCAAAATTTTTTTGCTCACTCCAAACCATTTGAGTATGAAATTACAAGCATACATACATATGTAAAGCCATTCTTGTTCTGTACCATATGAGCATCACCATCTTCATTTTTGTGCACACTATTCACACAACCATGGAAGCAACGGATGTTGCATTGACTTTTCCTTTTAGAAATAGTTAGTGTTGATGGGTGGATAGTATTATGGGGCAGTTTGGGGGTCTTTTAATTACATATCTATTTGTAATCTTTGTATAGTAGCTAGTTGTGCACGGTAAAGAGGTGGGTTGTTGAATACATGGTGGTTTCGTTGGCTGTTATAAATATGTATAATGTGTGTATTTATGAGAGAGAGAGAGAGAGACCCCATGAAGTGGGAATGTCCTGGTCTTAGCTTCCTCAAAATAAACCCCTTAGGTAAAACATATACTTCAATAGCCTTTTAAAAGACAAATTAGGACATGATGCCACATGTTCTTTTTCCATTAAGTTTATTTATGGAAGAGTAACAGGGTGTGTCACGTGTTTCGGGTCAATAATTTAAGTGCGTGTACACGTTGGGTAAAATAGTTTAGGGGTGAGTTAAAACTAGGCTATGCTTCACGGGCTCTTGTATGGGCAGTGGGTTATGGTCCATTTTGGTATCAGAGCAATAATGATGAGCCCCGAGCCTCTCGTATGTGACCAGGAAAGGCATGAAGCGTAGCTCTCCGTAGGGGATGCCCAAGTTCGATCAACTTTGGGTTGCAAGCTGATAGGTACTGAATGGAGTGCGCCTTGACTGTCTTAGACCCTGCGGGCAAATGTAAGACGGCGCTGTATGGGCAGTGGGTTATGGTCCATTTTGGTATCAGAGCCAAGTTAAACAAAAACAAGAAGCTTAATCAAGGATTAAACAAGTTAGGATTATCCAAAGGATTTTGTCTCGACACCTAGATTTCTTCACTCAGAAAGGGATCAAAAATCTTTATGGCGTCTAGTAGTAACTCGGACTTCAACCCCAGGCTACGAGAAATCGTACCAACACAGAAAAACACAGTTAGACCTAGAATTAGAGGAGAAAATCCAGCCTCTACTAGGCAAAATTATCCAAAAAAGATATTCATAGTTTTAGAGTTCCGTAGGCACAAGGGATAGCTTGTTGTGGTTCCACAGCTGATGTTTGCTGCACACAGCAAAATATGGGAGGTTTATGCTATGCAATGGTGGATTTGGAAAAATACAAATTCCACAAAGTTATTACTGTAAATCCAATGGTCCCACCATGGGTTCTTTCTCAAAGACACTTTTCCTCGTTGCATTTCTTGTAAAAAGTATGGGAATATGCATCATGGGAAAGTTGATATTTAATCTGCCTACAAACTTTCTTGCAAAGTTATGGTAGATGGAAAAAAGATTCTTTTATATTTGCCTTTACTTTTCTCTAAAATTATTTTCCTATTTAATATTCCTGACAATTAAACAGAACAAAGGATAAACAGTTGTGATTTACTCTGAAAAAGGAGGGAGGGAAATTCAAGGTCATCTCGCCAGATATATATTTGATGCGTGGACTAACAATTTTAATTGATAGATCGATGTTTCTTCATCTTCAGTTGACAGATAACCTTAGCCTCATCCAGAATTACCTTAGAAACATGTTCATTTGTTTTTCTTTTTATTCTCCATTTATCAGTAGTTATCTCATTTTGTTTTTCAGGGATCGTTTAACAGCACTGGATTGGTGGTCTCTTCCAAGCTGCCAAGGTTCTCTGATATGTACACTCTTACTGTAGCAAGTGCAGATCCCAAATCAGTATCTGCAAAGCCACCCGTGGAATTTACAAAGAGTGTCACTCAGTGGTTTCTCTCTCTCTCTCTCTCTCATTGCATTGCTTGTCAAAATTCCAATATGCATTGATATCCCTGCTGTATTTCTGAAATTATGCATGGTTGCAGGTTCACCAAGGATGGAATTCTGGTGGAGGGCCTCTTCTGGAAAGATGTAGACGGGCTAATAAATGATTATGGAAGAGAATCTAAAAAGAGCAAGTGAATTTGAGGTATAGACCTCCTTTGATAGGATCCTAGTCTGACAAAAGGGGCTCCCTATTTTATCGAACTTAGATGATCTTTAAATTGAAATTATGGGTTATTGCTTGAATGGATTTTGAGCTGAAACTATGAAATCGACATTGCGATAAAATGCGAAGAGAATTTAGAACTTTTTTAAGTAAATGAAATTTTGGGTGCATTTGTCATCCTTTGGGTCTATTTTCATTAACTAGCGAATTTCTTTGATGCCCAATGTAACTATAATTTATAGAAGCAGAAGTTGATTGTTATTCATTGGAAATTTGGGTCTGGAGTCGGCCAAACTTACCGTGTAACATTAGCTTGGGCGTCTGTGCAACTACAAAAGTGGATTGGTGGCTACTTTTTTGGGCAATGTAATGCCAGGTTTGTTATTTATTTCATACTTTTTTTGAGTTGGTTTGGCAATTGGGTGCTTGAGGTTACATAGTTTACTTGCAAATAGATCTTTCTATGCTCTTAATGAAGCCGGACCTTTTTGGCAATAAAAAGCCCAATTGTTGGACTTGGCTTATTTGGGTGGATTAAGGGATGGCGGTTTAGATTATAATGCTTGTTTTTTTTGGATTTCCCGCATTCATTGTTATAGATTGGTGGAAGCAGTGTAGTTTGGACGATATTAGTAAAAATTTAGCAGAAGTGATCTTTTTGGTTTTCTTTGTTGAGAAATCAAAACGGGCTAAATGTTATGATTCAATTTTTAATTTTGTCGATTTGATGTTAAAGAGGAATTCAAAAGAGGTTTTTTTATTTTTTGTTTTTAAATTTCACATTAGAAATAAATAGTGAAAGTGCTCTGTTATAACTTTTATTTTGTAATGTGTATTATGGGTTATTTATTTTTTAATGTGCAAAGAATTAAAATTTAAATGTAATATTTCCATTGATTTGATTTGTATCGTTGTTAGAAATTTTAAAATTAAAATAAACAGACAGCTCCAAAAAAAAAAAAAAATTTGCATATATTTGGTTCACCTTTAGTTAGTTTGGAGGGACTACCAAGAATTGGACTTGCCCGCCCGTTTTGTCCTTGTCATTCCTTATTAGTGCGTACATAAACATGTAGCAATCCTACTATCGGTTAGTAAGTGCCTAACAAATTTTCAACTTGGTACGGTCTCCATTTTAGACATGTAATCGTTGCCGTATGGTTGTATTATTGTATAATTTGAAACGGTACGATTCGATTTAAGAGCTTTCACATTTAAGTCACATTTTAGAAGTATAATAAAGTCACTAATCTATATAAATATATTGAATAAATCATTTATTCACTGCTTCAAATATCTAATCTATCCATTCTATAAAAAAATATTTAAGATTTGAAGAATAATGAGTTAGAATTAAGATTTATATATAATAAGAGTTTACCAAACTTGAGCTAAATTGGAACCCTTGTTGTAAATTCAAGATACAGTTGCCAATAGAAGGAAAAGAAGTGCAGTGCAGTGCTGTGCTGTGACAGCCACAATCCATCATATAGAGCAAAGCCACAATAATGATAGGTGATGGTTCTGTTTGGTAATGCTTACAAAGTTGTTTATAATTAATTATTTATTTTTTAATTTTGAAAATCAAGTGTTTGGTTTTTGTTTTCTGATTAATTCGTAGGAATGAACCAAACAGGCCTGACGTCCTGTCTCAATCAGAAGACCCAATTTTTAGCAAAATTAGCAAGTGAAAGTCACTGATCAACCACACAAATCCTACATCTCGAACTTGCTCTCAGCCTTGGTATGTGGAATATATATACACCCAACTTATCTCAACAAAGAAACAAGCATTATATATATACCACACAACTTATCTCTTAAATTGGTGGGACCGCCAAAATACTAATTGGAACTACTCGTTTAAAGAACAGGCACAAGGACTCGTTGGGATCAAAACCACAGACATACATGCTTGCCAATCTATGATGCTGTTTGAAAATTGTCTATTTTAATCGGTTTTTTATTTTTATAAAAGAACATATAAAAAAGTGAAAAGAGTGATGTGATTGGATATTTTGACCAAAATAATCAAAAAGCTAACACACCAAACACCACCTAAAATGGAACCCATGAAAGTAATAATTTATTAACCGCTAAATGACAACTGTTAGAGAGAAATTTAGACTAGGTTAGATGAGATTATTAGTATAGTGCGATTGAGTATGAGATTATTAGAGTGTGGACATTAGGTTTGAGATGTGTCCTAGTGTGATTAGTTGATTGAGATTAAATTTATATAATTACATAAAAGTCTTTATTATATAAAAAGTGTCATCATTGTTTTGGTAAAACAAAAAAACTAGGGTCCTAGAATTTGGGATCTAAAATTTACTCAGAAATGGGTATATGTGATGGAGACTGAATTGTTGAAATGTGTGGTTCACATATGATATCAATCTGAGCCATTGATATAAAATTCTGAGTAATTTTAGAATTTTTATATTTGGGTCCGTAGCATTACTGTTTGTAAAATAGAAGCAATAAGATCATTATTTCACCTCCAATCCCATAGGATTGGATTAGCAAATCCAAGTCTACTATGGGATTGCTAGTCCTCTCATTGAAAGGGACTTTTAATCCATGATAGTTTTGCAGGACAAGCATGATGTTTGTGGGCTTCACTTCACTATTAATCCAATCCCACCCTTTATCTCTTAAAATAAATAGGGCTTATGGTCTTAAGTATCGATGACTTAGAGAGTTGATGTTCTAAAGTCTTTTAACACTTTCACTTGTGTGGTCCGGTTGAATATGAAGATGATAAAGAGATGAACGAACCGGTAGGCTACCTAAGAGATAAATGTGACTCTTGGCCAAACCAGTCCCTTGTTTGTGGTTTCTGGGTTTTGCATATTTTTAGATTTGGTTGCTTCTTCTGTGTTTGTGATTTTGGCTGAGAAAACTGTTGGAAGGGATAGAATGCAGCTGTGATGATTGAGAAGATTTGGCATTGTCAAACTCTGTACCAAATTTAATATAAATTTTAATGTTATTCTAATTTGGCACAAGCTATAGCAGACTGTTGGGAAAAAAATATATTGCAGGTGCAGCCAAAAAAATTATAAACCATTGGATTTGGAATTGCACAAGCTGAAATGCATATGAAAATCTATCAGAAATCTTTATCTAAGGCCCCGTTTGGGAACAGGCTAATTTAGTAACTTTTTGGCTATTTGGCTAAAATATGAGCTAAGAAAAACTAGTATGTTTGGGATAACTTTTTGGCTTTTTACGAAAAGATGTGCAAAAAGTAAAGAGAAAAGAGAATCTTTCACTTTTGGATATGAGTTGTTGGCTTTTTAACTTTTTTAGTAATTTTTTGACTAAACCGGCCTTTCCAAACAAGCCCTAAATATGGGGAAGTCTCTATCTGCAGGTACTCTGCCCAACAAACAATTGATGTAAAAAATAATATAGAGCCTTCATGAGGTGTTGTATTGTAGGGCCTAACAATATTCAATTTTAATGTACCAATACCTACACAATGTTTTGTGATGTTTAGCCATTAAAATGGACCCCTCCTCCCCTTGCCATTATGTGGATGGTTCCAATATATTCAACTAAACTATATATATTGATGAAATCCATGAATGACATCACCTCATTATAAAGTAAATATTAAATGTAATAATAATATTAGATATTATTAATTAGGATTTTCACATTACCATTGTAATAGTGAAAATTACATGAATGACATCATCTTAACTTCATTAGAGATATGACATTACTTGCATTGAAAAACTATCTAAACAAATATATTTATGGACCACAATTATTCTGAATGTGTTTCATATCTTATCAATTTTAAATTTATAATATATATCTCACTTTTGAGATAATTTTTTAGCCAAAAATTTATAGTAAATATCATTAAAAAAAATATTTTATTGAAGAGAGATGTATCACAAGGTGAGGATGACTAAATTTTCACCTCTTCAGAATTCATTTGTTGCTAAGAGGCTGACAAAAAGTAGGTTAATATTATATGAATTTAGGGGGTTGTTTGGGGTGTCCTAAATAAGTGTATTTTTTGTCTTTTTAGACTAAAAAGTTTAGGTTGAAAATATAAATGTTTGGGTTAACTTTTTGACTTTTTATGGAAAAATGTGTATTAAA
The DNA here is from genome assembly GCF_055761805.1 of Camellia sinensis. Lineage (NCBI taxonomy): Eukaryota > Viridiplantae > Streptophyta > Magnoliopsida > Ericales > Theaceae > Camellia > Camellia sinensis. The sequence continues at coordinate 36,558,354 of NC_138961.1, read as the reverse complement.
AAATTGTATAAATTAATGTGTAGGGGAAAATTAGTATTGAGAGTTGTGCAGTCGTAATTGTTGACTTTTGGTGAATAGTGATAACTTTTTAACTTTTTAAATAACTTTTTGACTTTTTAACTTTTTGGAAACTTCCCAAACTTGGCCTGTATTCTTATGGAGTCCCTTAACATGTATTCTCTGGATTAAATTGTTTGGGGGTAAATTATAAATATACTCTTTAAGATTTAATTAAATTACAAATTATCTCTTGTGATTCTAGAAATTATATTATACTCCCTAAGGTTTCTAATTTCATAACAAATAGGTCATTTCATTAACAAATCATCAATTTAATTAACAATTTTTAATAATGTTAAAATTTTATTTCAATTAATAATTCAGATAATTTTATAATTGTATAGGTGAATAGTTAAAATTTTTACTTTTTCAATTAATTCTATTAAATAAAAAATTCTGACAGGGAGGTATTTGTAATTTTCCAAACCACATGAGACAATAGGTATTTTAAGCAAATCTCATGGGGTGTATTTGTAATTCACCCATTGTTTGGCATTTAACAATCACTTAGGGGTGTAAATCTGGCCCATGTCGGGCTTCATGGGCTCTTGCCAAAATTCAGGCCACGGGCCAAAAAATTAGGCCTAGTGGTATTTGGGCTTTAGACGGGCTGGTGGACCGGGTCTCGAGCCAACCTAGTAGACATGGGCCTAGTTTCAGGCTTAGGCAGGCCTAACTATTTTTTCTTGTTTTTAAAAATTTTTTCTACTAAAATTTTATTATTTTTTACTAAAAAAGATATTGAGCCTTAGGCGGGCTGGGTTTCGGGCCAGGCCTTAAGCGGGCCGATGTGCTAGGCCACGGGCTAAACCGAACTCCAAAACGATGGCCCAGGCCTAGGCCTAGAGGCTTGACCCTAAACGGGCCCGGCCTACCCCGGACCACCAGCGAGTCGCGGGCCATTTTTGCACTCCTACAATCACTCTTCATTAATTGGCCATTAACAATCTCCATTAAATTAAATTATTTTTTATTGAGAGCCGTTTAGTAAGTAATTATTTTAGTTAAAAAGTTATTAAAAAAGTCAAAAAAAAAAAAATCAACTCATAAAAAACTTGAAGATTCATTTCCGTTCACTTTACTTTTTACATGTTTTTTCATAAAAACCAAAAAAAAAAATTCCAAACATATTAATTTCATTTTACTTTATATTTTAATCAAAATAAATTTTTTTTAAAAACCACTAAAAATCAACTTGCGAGTACTAAAGAGATTCAGAGGATGCCAACATTGATGCACTTCGTTTTGCTTGTCTCATGTCTCCCACTTATTCTCCTTACAAAAGGAATCATCTACATGCATTCTTGTCCTCCACACAAATGATTCTTGAAAAAAAAAAAAAATTTGTAATCTTATTCATAGGTTTGAGGAAACGTTGGAGCCTTGAGATTGCACTTGACAAGATAAGAAAAACGAGCAGTAGATTCCAAAGGGTTGGGTTGTCTTCGTCTCCTAAATCTATTGTTTGCAAACTCAGAGCTACAAAGGAGGACCATGATGCTGTGTAGGTGGGGGACCACCTTGTCCATTGTCCAACCAAAACTTGGTCCCTTTGGGATGTCTCATTCGTTGCCTCTTTTACGTTATTTGAAAAAAAGTATATAATTTCTGTAATTTGTAGATAAATGTAAATTGTTAAACTAATAGTAAGTGTAAAACATGTGCCCAGACAAAAGGAGGTTAAAGGGCATTTTGAATTTAAAAAAAAATGACGAAAATAAAGTTTATATAATGAAAAATGCTTGGGACCTCTAATTAGAGGTACCACTAGTGATGTGGCAGTGGATCCCACCCACTGCCACATCAGTGCTGTGTCTTGGTTTTTTTTTTTGTGGCCTTTTCCACCTCATTAGAGGTGTGTTTAGAGCCTCTAAATTAGAGGTCTCTAGCATTGCCCTTATATAATAATGAAATTTACTTACGTGTAAGGGTACTTTTGTCTTTTCACTTAAACAGTTAACGATATAAAAGTACACTTTAGTTCAAAAACTACATGAAATTATGTGTTTATTTTTAAATGTCAAAAAAGTACATCATACCTAGGTAAGACCCCGTTTGTAAACTTAACTTTTTGGTTAAAATAGCCAAAATGTCAGAAGAAAAACCAAAAAAAAAAAAACTAAAAGGTCAATAAAAAAAATCACTTAAAAAAAGTCAATTATTTAATAATTTTATAGTTTTCAATATAATTTTAAAAAATTATTTTCAAACACATTATTTTTAGATCAATTACAAATACACCACCTAAAGTTTGCATAAAATACGAATTGCCTCCTATAGTTTTGGAAATTATATTCTACCCTTTCAAGTTTCTAATTGTATTACAAATTACTTATTTTATTAATAAATTATCAAGCCAATTAATATCTTTTAATGATGTCAGAAATAAATTTTAATTAACAATTCATGTAATTTTATTGTGTATAAAAGAGTAGTAAAAATTTTTATTTTTTCTGTTAAATAAAAGATTTTAACTAGAGCATATTTATAATTTTCAAAATCACATGAAATAATCTGTATTTTAAAAAAAAAATTAGAAGTTATATTTGCAATTTATCCTACTTTTTTTCTACTTCATTAAAAAAAATTTAAAAAAAAAATACTAAAAAACTAATTGCCAATCGGAAGGGGAGAAATATCATTCTAGTCTATATCTAAAAAATTATTCTCAAATTAATGATATTTATTATAAATATTAATATGTAAAGTTATAATTTTTTCATTAATTTATAAATAATTTTTTAATTCTACTGACAAGTAATTCTCCAAACGAAATCACCCACAAATTTCCTCTTTTTATTGTGCGACCAGTTATGAAACATGAATGGGGAAATAACTGTGCAGTCATACAGTAAAAAAATAATTGTAAATCAGTAAAAACAATATTGTGTATTTAAATAATTAAATTCTGTACTTTTTCATTATTTTTTATTATTATTTTTTTTTCACTGCACCACGGTTCAGTTATTTCCCCAGCATTAATCTGTACGTTTGGTAACAAGTTGATCCAATGCAGTGCAGCGCTGCAAAAGTTGGGAGTTAATTTTGGTAGGAAATACTATATGCACTTTATAATTAAAAAATATAATATATTATTAATTTTTTGAATCATAATTTTTAAAAATATTATAAATAAATATAACATGAGATATAATTAAAAAATTCATGAGTTTTAATTAAAATAATATCATAACTAAAAAAAAAATTAGTCGTAACTAAAGAAAAAAAAATTAGTCATAACTAAGAATATATATCATACACTTTTTTCAAAGGGATATATGTTAGAATTTCCCATTTATGTTACATAAATTTACACCACAAACCGATGATATCGACTTAGTGAGAATTATGAGGCGAGGGATCATCCATCTTCAAAATTCTTGTGTTTTTGTTTTCAATACATTTTGGTTAGTTATATGACTTTATATGAATGGTAAAATTCTTTGACCGGATTGTAATAGGGGTGTACGTGATGCGATTTAACCGGTTTAATAGTAAATTACAAATCACATGATAGATTGGCAGATTGATAAATCATGGTTTAGACGGTTTTAAGCGGATTGATGTATATTGAAAAACATTCTAATCAATTATCAAGTATTTACATAATATATAACATTAATTTGCATAATATTTCTCATATATATAACTACTAATAATTTGTTATAAATTTCACATCTTAAATCTCTCTCTCATTTTTACTATGATATTTCATTATAAGTTATATATATATATATATATATATATGAGAGGGAATAAAAATAATACAGGAATTATGTGAGTCCCGTGACGTAATTATAAATGATCATGTGTATGACAATTGTCAAATTTTTATCAAGCACTGCATTAGTGTTTTATGTTATGCAAAGCTCATCAGGATATGAAATCCTATCGATATAGAAGTCTTAAACAACTGAAGATTGTTTGGGATAGGACTTCTGGAATATTCAAACTACTTGTGAGGTAAGTCACTGGATATTATAAATAGGCAACATCTACATGGGTTGAGGTAGGCAATTTCTCTATATGAATATTAGTCCATTAAATATTTTGATAATATTAGAGTACTGATTTAGGTGTCGGAGGGCTCCCGGCTACGGCTGGAGGTGTTTTGTCTTGTAAATAATAATCGTGTGATGGTGCTGATCATCTTCTTCGCTGGATTTCTTTATCATCAAATACGGTTTTTTTTTTTTTTTTGTCCATACAATTGGCGCCGTCTATGGAAACCGATTGAATTCAACCAAGAAGATGAATTTACAATTACCAGCGTCATAAAAGATCAACAAATAAGCTGTAAAAAATTATTTGGTTAGGCAACTTCATATACTTTCATGTGACGTAAGAGGGTCTAAGATGGAAGAGGAGCTTGGGATTTCAATTTGTTCAAGAAAGGCCCCGCCATTGCCAAGCATCTAATTTGGCAATGTACCAGGCAATAAGAGATTGATGTCTATTGGGTGTGATGGACCTCGTTATGATCGTTGTTGACAACAGTCTTACTCAACCTTGTTTAGTAACTTTGGCATATGCGGTGATAAATCAGGGGAGTTTTTCAGAATACATTATTTTGATCATGGAGATATAGAAGATCAATTATATTGGATTTTTATTACTCTGCAGATGAAGATATTTTATTATGTATTGTGCTGAATTTTGATTATCTATGGAGCACAAAGTTTATGCATTATTATTCCGACCACGAATACATGGAAGATCAAATTATTATATCAAATTTTTATTATCTGAAAAATGCGAGTCCTAACACTGCCACGTGGCGTAATTATAAATTATCATGTGTATGATAATTGTCAAATTCTTATCAAACACTGCATTAGTATTTTATGTTATGCAAAGCTCATCAGAATATGAAATCTTATCGACATAGAAATCTTAAATAACTGAAGATTGTTTGGGATAGGACTTCTGGAACATTCAAACTATTTGTGAGGTAAGTCACTGGATATTATAAATAGGCAACATCTACATGGGTTGAGGTACGCAATTTCTCTATATGAATATTAGTCTATTAAATATTTTGATAATATTAGAGGACTGACTTGGGCGTCGAAGAGCCCCCAGCTATGGCTAGGGGTGTTCTGTCTTGCAGATAGCGATCGTGTGGTAGCGATGATCATCTTCGTCGTTGGATTACTTTACCATCAAATACGATATTTTTTTATGTCCATACAATTGGCGGCGTCTATGGGAACTGATTGAATTCAACCAAGAAGATGAATTCACAATTACCAGCGTCACAAAAGATCAACAAATAAGTTGTAAAAAATTATTTGGTTAGGCAACACCCTCATGGGTTGAGATACGCAATTTCTCTCTATAAATTAATCCATTGAATATTTTGATAATATTGGAGGACTGATTTAGGCGTCAAAGGGCTCCTGGCTACGACTGCGGGTGTTTGGTCTTGCAGATAATAATCGCGTGATGGTATTGATCATCTTCTTCGTTAGATTTCTTTATCATCAAATACGGTATTTTTTTTTTATATCCATACAATATATATATATATATAGGAATGTAAGAAAAACCGAAAAAATCGACTAAACTGATTGAACCACATCGAACCGGTCATATTTGGTCGGTATTTTAATATGAATCGGTCTATTCGGTTTTGAAAATTATTTTTTTTCGATTTTCGGTTCGGTATTAGTTTTGACATATTGTACACCAATTTTCACCGAAACCGACCGTAGATGTTTATATATAATAAAATTATTGTTTTAAGTTTTGGTTTTATTTTGATGTTAAGACTTTAGTTCTTAAATTATATTTTATTTATAATTCTAATTCAGTAAAAGTTTCAAGCATTAATATTTATTATTTTTTTTGGTTTGTATTTTTGCGAATAGTTGGATTGGATATGGTTAAAATAAGTACAAATGGCTAATTTAATATTTTTATATAAATTATTTATTATATTACAAATTTAAGAAACGATTTATTTTAAAAGTACTTAAACCGATTAAATCACAGCGAGCCGAACCGTTTGAATCGATATGGTTTGGTAAAAAATTTGGTCTATATCAGTTTTCAATATAATAAAACCGACATTATCGGTTCGATGCAAAATTTCACCTAAATACCGATCGTCCCGAACCGATTGCATCTATATATATATTAACTATAGTGGAGTGCAACGGTTTCGAAGACGAATTATAAAATTTAAAGTTTAACTGGCAGTTAGTGGACTAATAAGATCAGTGCGATTTTAACAAATTAAGCGATATTTTGCACAGTTCTATTTAACATAACCCGATTCTAATATAAAAAAATTTGAGAGAGCTTCGATAGAGTAGGATCAAATATAGGAATTAATATATCAAAACTATCAAGTTAAGATAAAGTATAAAGTTGAGGTTTTTTTTGAAAAAAAAAAAATTTTAATTTTTTTTTTAGCTACAAACTTGTTGAGTTTAAAATAAATAAAAAAATTAGGCACAAAATTCAAAAACATCTGACCCGTTGCTTTGAGAATTTCAAAACACGAGAATTTATATATATAAAGGATGCAGCTTGCTACCAGTTTGAGATCGAATTGGACGGTACTGTTTGGTCTGTGGGGATTTATCACGGGTTCCGTTTTGATAATTTAAACCGTTCAATGTGTAGAAATCGTCGAGTATTATATGCCTATAAAAAATCACGTTGATCGGATATTGATAGCAATGTGATCAAATCAGTTTTGTGTAAAAAAAATGGACGGTGAACAAATTAACTGTTGACAAAAAACTGATCTAATGAGATAGCTATCGATATCCGATCAACGTGATTTTTTATAGGCATATAGTACTCGACGAATTCTACATATTGAACAGTTCAGATTATCAAAACGAGACTCATAATGGGCTTCCATGGGCCAAACAGTACCATCCAGTCCGATCTTAGACTGGAAACAAGCTGCTCCCATATATATATATATATATATTTGAATACATTTTATCAGCTTGACATTGGCGTAAGCTGATTAGTTTTAAATCTAATGGATCATTTCTTTTGATAAGTTTCTATACCTTGTGAAAGTACTCTTTAATAAAACTTTAACTTTAGCCGGTAGTAATCAATATTTCATTTGGTGTGTCAGAAAATGAACGAAACAAAACAATTTGTAAACGGGTGTAAATTTGTATTAGCCCGGTGGCCCAAGCTCGAATCGACTTATGTTAGGCTGCGCAGGTTCCCGTTAAGTTTTGGCCCTGGTTGGCCATGTCCATTGGCTAAAAAATCAGGCCTATGGATATTCGGGCGAGCTAGCGGGACTAGGCCTAAGCTCGGAGTTGGGTTGGGCATAACTATTTTTTAAAATTTTTTTCATCAAAAATTTATTTTTTTACCATAAAAAATGACATCAAGCGTTGGGTTGAGCCTTGAGTGAGCCTAGAGTAGGTCGATGGCCTAGGCCATAGGCTGCCCAAGTTCGAGCTCGAGCCGGGCCCAAAATCCCAAGTTGTGCTCAGATTTGGACCTAGTCAGGCTGCGGATGGGTTTTGAACAACCCATAGACTCGCGGGCCAATTTTACACCAAAATCAACATTTTTTCTTTAAAATTGATTATAAACACTTAATTAATAAGTGAAATAAAATTTCAACATGAAAAATTGATTTGTAATTTTGGATCTTGAAAAAAATATAAAAAATAAAAATATTACTATTCAAAAATTTTAAAAATTAAAATTATTTAAATATTAAGAAATCTCTATTTAAAATTTTACACGAGTCCCGCCATCCTATATCTGTCGTCACTGTTGATATGCTTAGAAAAACTGCAAAAAAAAATTTAAAAAAACTAAGGTCAAGGTCAGTTGTTGGGGTTGATTACCTTAACTATGAGCTATCACGACATTACCATGTACAAAATAATTTTAATCAATTCTCCAATTGTTTTCTTTAAGGGCAATGGGTTCGTTTGGAAAGTGGGTTGACTTTTTAGTTTTTTGATTTTTTGGTTATTTTAGTTTGGGGTTAAAAAGTCTCGTTTAGGAAGGACTTTTTTGACTTTTTGTGAGAGAAAGAATATGATTATGAATTCGATGTGATGTTTTGTCTTATTGAACTAAAAAACCTATTTTATCTTTTTGTGACTAAAATAGCCCCAAACGCAACCTAACCCATCTTCCCAAACAGAGGCAATAACACTTTGATTGGTTTTGATTTTCTTAATCGACCAACTCTCTCCAAGTTCTGTGAGATAGTTGACTTCACAGACAGTTTCAAGTAAATTCCAACCACAATGATCTATTGATACTCCATAAATTGTATCTTTTATTATATATCCCATTATTAAATATGTATGATTGTAACTTTTTTTATTCAACGGTCAGAAATATCTAAACTAATTTATGCGCATCTCAACTATAATTATTTTTGTTGGCTTTTTTCACTTTCAAAAATTAATTATGTAATTTTAAACGTGCCAGTAAGGATCAATAAGTCCTTATAGAAAGTTTAATTACCAACAAATTATCAGACGATTGAGTTAAGTTCTTTCAACCTCAATGAAGAGGATTTTTACTGGTGGCTTTGCTTAGGAGAAACTTATAAATAATAATAAGTACAAAACAGTTCAGAAACTAAATTTCATTAAATAAATGAGAACTTACAATGACTCAGCCTCGAAAAGGTTTACAACAACAAACTATTTGAAATTACTCTTAAGAAATGAAGTGCAGTACAGGAATTGAAGGTATAGGAATTGAAGAACTAGAAATGTAAAAACTAGAAAAAAAAAATATGAAGTAAATAACTGGTCTTTGGATCTGAGTCTGGGTCTCACTTCTGTTGGCCTTCTTTTCTATTTATACTCTCTAATGGTAACCGTCGAAATGTCCTTCCACAATCACTGATCATGGCCTTGAACAGTTTGCTCCCATTGCGCCATTCTTGCAATTGGACTTTCCTCTTGAATTTGAATTTGAATTGTGAGTAACCGTTGGGCCACGCCATCTTGCGCCTTCTAATTGCTCTAATGCTGCACAGATCCATTACTACCAATATGAACTGCCACGTGTTTGTCGCTAGCTGGAGGCTTGTATTAACTCCCCAAATTACCCTTTACGACCCACGTGTCAAGCTACGATTGGTCTATACAAAATATATAGCCAACGTTACCTTCCGCACTAATATACTCAATACTTGGTGATATTAGTAGATCTATGCATTTTGTTCACGTCCTAGGACGTGTATGAAATTTATTGACCTGGAAGTATAACCGTCTCCAAGCAATGGAACACTGAACTTCATTAAATTCTCCCTAATGCTTGAACTGCCTCCACTATCTGTGCAAACGAAAGGCCTGCTACCCCTCTGATGGCTAACTCAACCATTTCTTCCATTGATTAAGCATATGAAGAGGTTTTAGACAAGGATGACCAATCTCAAAAAAAACCTTCATGCATTTATTAGCCACATGTACCTGCCTCCATTTATACAAGTTATGGATAGAGCTAAGTGTAAGGTTTTGTACGTAGAGCAAATATTCAAGTGAGCCCGTATTCTTTTCTTCCAAGCTCCGTTTCTGTCCGATCACCTGTGTGCACAACAGCAGTGAGCTACCCGGCAGTGTGTGGCCGGAAAACCCCTCCGACGATCAAGTTAGACACACACAGGGATAGAGAGAGAGAGAGGACTGAGTTGAGTGTAAGTGTTTCTCTTACCAAATGTTCATCTGCCCCAGCATGGGGGGCGCAGATTTGCTTATATACCTTCTGCACTCCAAATCTACTCACATTAATCTCTCGACACGTGGTGCTGTTATCCCATCTGTCAGCACAAATCTTGCTGAACATCACCTAACCCGACTGCCAGCCCACTGTATTGGGAGCTCAACAATCGGGCTGTAGCATCTCGGCTGTCAACGGCCATGCTGCGATTCATGCCCGGGTGCCCCCAACAACCGAGCTCCTTTCCAGCCATGCTCGACTGCATTCCGGCAAAGCCAAGCTTGAGATTAGTCATAGCGGTCAACCAAAGTCCTTCCTATCGAGCTTCAGGCATGAGCCTTCACGCCGAGCTATGGATACGTGCTTTCCAACCGCGCAACGCATAAACCGTGGAACCCTTACTTGACCGGCCTCCGTGCCGACAAGGTGAAGTAGCTCGGTTCCACATGCCCTTGCCATTGCCAAGCAAAAATCACTTCTGGGTGGACCCGGGATACCACGGCCCAAATGTGTTCGGCCCACAATTTGCCTGGTATTACCATGGCCCAATCCAGACCATATTTTTCCCTCTCAGGTTTATATACCATACAAAGGCTACTCCAGTTAGAGAGTTTGGAAAAAGTCTTAGTTTCATGTAATTATTATTGGTGAATTCACCACATTGGCCTGTAAACCTGGCAATGTGTTCCACTATTGACTAGTTTCCATTTCCATAAAAAGGGCAAAATTTGGTATTCTAAATCTCCTTGGATATTCATGTACCCTATCTACCCATTCTGGTTAAGGTTTTCTGTACGCAGGAGTTTGGACCTCCCGAGCCATGGGTCCACACATTTTTCTTACAATATTAGCAATTTGGTCCCTAGAAATCATGTTTTATACTAGTTGGACCACTACCAGAGGAGCAAACACAGGGTTTGGAGGAACTCCATGTGCCTAAGGTCCTCTTGGTCCATATATAGGTACATTCAGGACTGGCTATCCTTGTTGTGCTGGGTGCTGTTGAAGGTATGACTGACCTTTTAGGGTCTGCCCTGCAAAAGGTGCTACAGGAAAAGGAATAGGTGTTGTTTCTTTCCAACCATAGGAACCGCTTCCAACCCCCCGGGTGCAAATTCAAACATAGGATTAGTGAACACTCATGTGCCAAGCATGGTTTCAAACATGGGATTTAAAAACATCCTCATACCTTCTTTCGTGTTGACCCAGACCCACCAATTTGTATGGTTTCACTGGTAGGTAATGGTATATTTTGATTTGTCAGTGGTCTCGAAAGAGCTTCATACCATGACTAAGGCACAGGTGATAACCTTTCATGATTTTGATTATTAGTTTGACTATTAATTTGTCCATTATTTTGGATAAGCTGTTTATTTCGAGCCAATCTATACTGAAGAGAATTCATGTTTTCTTCAGCCTGTCTTATGACAGTTGGTTGATGAGAGTTCATTCGATCCATAAAGGATGCCGCCTATCTTTCCATTATATACATTAGTTGCTGTCCCATAGCATCTACTAAACCTCCCCATGGATTCATTGGTTGGGTAGAAGGGGCAGTTGATGGTCCAGTTTCATGGCCTTATCCAGTGTTTTGGACAAGTGTTACATATTCTGAAGTGCTGGTCTGTTCTACCATTTGTGGAGGATCTTATGAGATAGGTGCATCCATAGGATGTGATATTACATTATCCTTTGGGTTAGGTGCTTCTATCTCTCCTTCAACACCTTCTTCCAGGCATTCATTTTCTTCTTGTCTCCTATGTCTAGCCATTAATACTTGGTCCCACCGGGCGTGCCAAAAATATATGTTGGTTTTTTTGGCTTTCCAAAGTTAATTATGTAATTTTAAGTGTGCTAGCAAGGATTAATAAGTCCTTACGGAAAGTTTAATTGCCAACCAATTATCAGACGGTTGTGTTAAAATTTTTTCAGCCTCAATGAAGAGGACTTTTACTGGTGGCCAACCAATTATCAAACGATTATGTTGAAATTCTTTCAAGCTCAATGAAAAGGACTATTATTGGTGGCTTTGCTTAGGAGAAACTTAAAAATAATAATAAAAAGTACAAAATAGTTCAAAAACTAAATTTTATTAAATAAATGAGAACTTACAATGAACTTACAATGACCCAGCTTCGAAGAGGCTTGTAGACACCCCATTTTTGACCGCCCTTAAGACTTGGGCACCACTGATGTTTTGCTTGGCGGAGAAAGGTGTGCAGGGCAAATATTTAGTTTTTTCGGCAAGGAGAGAGGCAAATCCTTCAAAACACTTTGTTTAGGGGTTTGGAGTTGATGAAGAGAGGAAAGGAAAGGAGAAAACTAGTTTGGGAGAAGTTTGGCATGGATCTGGGTAGAAGCGAGTTGAGCAGCCCTCGCTGAATCGGGCTCATCTGTCTGTACACTTGGAGTTAATCTATGAGGCCACCACCGTCGGAAAGCTTACTTCCGGGGCTTCATTTTGCACTCAAGAATCTCTTAAAGCCAAGTCCGGGTGGGGGAGATATGATCAGTTAAAGTCGGGCATCATCCCGGTTGGATCGAATCTGCGCGGCTTCACGAAAAAGGGCATAACTTTTTGCATAGGAGGAATTTTGATGCAAGGTTTGCGCCATTGGAAAGCTAACTTCCGGGGATTCAATTTGCATACCCACCGGCCATTTTTTGACATTGGAATCATCTATCGGCAATCTATTTTGCCGACCGGCAAAATATTATGCCGACTGGCACTATATTTTGGCCGACGACCAAATTTTCTGGCCGGTTTGCACCATTTGCACTCTCCAAGCCTGGTGCATCCCAGCTGTGCCAGTTGGAATGCACCAGCACACTCCCCCGTGCATATATGTTGCTATTTTGAACCCTTGACCACCTTTGGACCTCTCTTTTGCACCCTTTGCTCAAGGCTTCTTGAGGAAGCCTTGACCCCTTATCTTGGCTTCCTCAAGAAGCCTACCAGCTGTCCAAGCTTCTCCAATAAGCCTTGACCTCCCCTTTAAACCCCTTTGACCCTTTGAAGCTTGTCTTAGAAGCTTAGGATTGCCTATATAAGGAAGCCATCCTCCTCCATTGTTTTGGTTCAGTAAAAACCAGACCTAATACATACATATAACATATATATCACCCTCTCTCTCTATATCTCCCTCTCTCTCTACATTTGGGTGTGTTAGAGTGATCAAACACCCTTGTTCTTGGGCCATTTCTTCATCAACTCATAGCACAAGGCATCCAACGCCCATTCCAGCAGCTTGAGGCTGTTCTCCAGAGCTTAGGAGCACCTAAACTTGGTCCAAGAGGTGCTGGTTCATTGGTCTACAAAGGTGAGTCCTCTTCTTCCCTTTTCTAGCCTATTCTTGCATCATATCTAAGCCATAGTTGCTTGCATCTTTGGGCTCCGACCCAAACTGTAACTCATCATATTTTGAGGTCCTCTTCATGTTTGACTGAGGACCTCTTGCTGTTTGAGGACAGTAGCTTGCACTTGCTTCAATATCCTCCTTGAATGCCATAATCTTGCATAGAATTTTTGACTTGTGTGTGATCTGTTTTAGAGCCTAATGTAAACTGAAAATAGGCTTATTTTGAGCCCCTCTTCAACATTGAAGAAGGGCTCAACACTGTTTGGGACCTCCATGTTATACTTGCCTTTATATCCTCTCTTTGGTCCCCATTTTTGCATGCTTTGGCAGCCTATCATGCTTCTGTTTTTAGCCTTTTTACAGTTCTGTAAATATGCTTATTTTTGGTCCCTCTTCAATGTTATAGAAGGGAATTTTTTTAGTTTGGGCTTTGTATCTACCACTTGCCTCTTTGGCCACCTTTTGGCCCTTTTTCTTGCACAAAAGCTTAGCCATACCTGTGTTTGTTTTTAGGGTTTTTACAGTTCTTTAAAGTGGCTTATTTTTGGCCCCTCTTCAATGTTGTTGAAGGGCCCTAACCTATTCGGGGTCAGCAGCTGTGAGTTGCTTCATAATCTCATGTTTAGGGCCGTTTTTGTATGCCATTTTAGCCCTATCTTTGCTTGCTGTTTGGCCATGTCATAAACTGTAAAAATGCTTGTCTCAGAGCTGTCTTGCTTCTGTCTTCATGCTCCATGTCCATATTATGCATGCTTTGTATAGCTGTAGTTCATTCTATGTGCCTAATTTGCATTTCGGGAGAGATTCCATGCATCGGGTGTGTTTTCGCCTCATTTCGGGGCTGTTTTTCCCCACTTTTCAGTGCTGAAATCCCATTAGCATGTTTGCATATCATTTTTCATGTCATTTGCATTGCGTATGCCATTGCCTCGGTTTGCGTGCCTGCGTGCACGCATTTCGAGGCACATCATTTTCATCCACCGGCCTCTTATGTGAGTGTGGCTGAGGCTCTCTCATGTTAGTATAAGTCCATGTTGCATTCTATATGCCATTTTAGCCATTGCATTGCATATGCCATTGCCTCGGTTTGTGTGCCCGTGTGCACGCATTTCGAGGCACTTCATTTTCATCTTATGGCCACTGATGTGGGTGCGGCTGAGGTCCACTCACATTGGTGTAAGTCCATCTTGCATTGTGTATGCCATGTTTCAATACGTTGTGCATGTTATGTTGTTAGCATTGTGTGTGCCATGTAGTTATATTGCATGTTTGTATGTTTGCTTGCATGCTTAGGTCGCATGTGCATTGTTGTGCATTGTCTCGCCTCTTGACCAACCATGATTGAGGTTGGGTCCCTTGTATGTTTTGTGTGCATTGCATTTGACATTGAAATGCATACTTGACTATTTGGCCATCATGCATCGAAATGCGTGATTGGTGGCCCGAGGGTCGAGGGCCATGTTCCCTTGAGTCCATTACATGATAGGGAGTGTGTCCATGCATACATGTGCCTGAAATCCTATGCCATATGCTGTCTATTCTCTGTTGCTGTCAAAACTGTCTTCTGCAGGGAGCTTCTGCCGACCGGCATAATTTAGTGTCGACCGGCACTTTTTGAAATGCCGGTGACCCAATAAACAACCGATGGAAGTTGTGAACTGCCGGTGGGAATTTCCCCTAGCCGGTGGTGCTCTGCAGCATGCAAGGAACCTGTCCTGGAGTTTTGGCAATTTTCAGAGAGACAGTGCAGTATAAACAGAGGTGGCAGTGTTATGGTACGGACTTTCCGGGCGAGACGGATCCGAGCATGCATCACTCACGCATCCCATGGCAGGGCTGCGGCCACCTTCTTGCTGCATTTATTTTGTTAATTAATTAGAAAGTCTGTAATAATTTATTCGCTTATCATTTGGACTGTAATATTTATTTGGTCCCTCCGAGCGAGGGCAAATCTGTAATAAGTGTGGGTGAGTGTGTGTATGTCTTCCAACCCCCGCTTCTTTCTCCCTTTTATTTACCCGCTTACGATGGTAGACTAGGGCATATTTAAATTAGCATAACAGTATGATAGCATGCGTGCATCCATACATTTGTCTTACATGCACCGGGCTCGGCACATCATGCTAACTGCACTTGTATTTCAATTCCAAGTTGAGAACTTGTTAGTTGCAGCATTTCACATGCCATCTTTAGGATAGCCGAGCCTGTTTAGATTGCATCTTTGCATGTGTTGCATTAGCCATTTTTAACATGAACTAGGATCATGCATATGATTACTGACTAGTTTCTGTTTTGGCTCGGAGTACTAGGTAAGCTTTTATGCTTTAGCATATCGCATGCGTGTGAGTGTTGCCATGACAGTATGATTACCATGAGGCTAGCTGCTTATGTGATATAACAGCTTGAATGCCTGTGGATGGAGGTTGAATTACCTAAATTGGAATAATGCATTAAAACTGTGAGTTTTAAGCCCACTAGATAGTGGCAAAATCATCTTTTCTGAAAGCCCACTTGAGGGTGGCAAAATCTGCATTTTAGCCTACTTGCGAGTAGCAAACCATTTTCAAAACAAACATGAAATGTTTTGTTCCAATTTGGGTGATTTGGTCTATACTTGTTTGCTGCGCGCATAACATAGTAATTCTAGGCTAACAATTGGTTTAAGAATACATTAAGTTTTCAAAAACGGATATCACGGTTAGTAGAGGCCGGTCTTCGGACCGGGCGAAAGGGGGTGCTCATAGCTGACCTTCCCCGATTGTACCCAAGCTCCCGAGCCGAGACAACTCCGGTGATGACGGACATGTGGCCTTCGGCACGAGTCAGGGTTTCCTAAATTCCCCCATTTTAAAATATTTAGGTGGCGACTCTGTATCTGGCAAAGCAGTCCATGTTTGGCACTTCTTTCAAAAATCTGTTTTCTCAAAACGATTTGCCGGATTTGGACTCTTTGGTTCAAGATTAAGAACCACGACAACAAATCGAGTCCGAACTGTAGCATGAGGCCCACGCGGGCGCGTCTACAGTTTCTGGCGACTCTGCTGGGGAATTAGAGAGCTTGACTCGAACTCGTGATATCCTGTTTTGATTTCATTTATGTGTCTCTTTGCATTGCATGTGCATTGGTGCGCCTAAGACACCGTGTTTGCCATCTGCCATTCCTGAACGGTTTGCCGGAGGCTTGTCTTGTCAAGGCATGACCATAAGGCTGACCGGCTATGGGCTCTGACAGCATGGGAACACAAACCCCGGTTTACCGGGGCACCCTTTTTGACCATTCGACCTAGTGCATATTCGGAATCCATAGTGACCATTCCAAATTAGGACAGGTTGCTCACCCGATTTTAGGTTGTTTGAAACCGCTGTGTGCGTAGTGAAACCCTAGCTCCTGACAAAATAGGACAGGGAAACCCTACCCCAACATAGGGGTGTTTTGGCTCTCACTTATCTGTTATGTGCTTTAGAGTACGTCTCTACAGGGAATGCGTGTTTCAGTTTGCAAGTTTGGGCATCAGGCCTGCGGGCACCAGTTCAGTATTTTGGGATTCAGTTTACCTGAGGGTATCAGTTTACCGGCAGAATTTTGGGCAGAATTTAGTAGAGAACATAGTCGTTCAGCTATGTGCATACCTGTTCTGGTGAAATCAGGCTGAGATGCTCTCTGTTTTCCCTTTTGCAAGGTAGTCCTGGAACCATAGCTTCAGAAGGCTCCGATATCCCCCGAGGTTCATCGGACTTATGCTGATAGACTTTGTCAGGTCAGAGATTCAGTTCAAGGGTAATCAGGGCTAGAGAAGGCTAGTCAGGCACAGACCACCAGTACAACAGCTACCAGATCAGTGATCTTTGAGCAGTCAGGCTGAGATTTCCGAACCTATTGCCGACACAGATATACCGGTTGCTCAGTTAGATTAGAACAGTATGTCAAGTCTGGAAGAGATGGTGCGCCAACTCCAGGACAGTATGAAAGCCATGCGACAAGACACTGTCCGTCAAGCAGAATTCGCCAAGCAACAGGCTGTGGTCATAGCCCAACAGGCAAAGACAATTGCCAGATTGGAGCAGCAAACTGGAGTATCTACTTCGCACCAGGCTCCTCCCCCACCAAGAGTTCCCATACTCGGGGAGGCAACCCATGTCCAGGATGATACGGACATTCCAGTCGGGCCAGCTCCACCCCCGATTCTGCCTCAACTATCCAAGGCACCCACTCCTATCAACCAATCAGATTCTCCCTTCGAGCCCGAGGTGGAGCCCGTGGCATTAAAAATGCACAAGCTTGAAAAGCTGTTCAAGAAATCTCAAGGTGTGAAGTCCATTCCGGACATTGGAGACGGATACACTGACGCAACCGTGACGCTGCCAGATCGGTTTAAGATGCCACAAATTGATCGTTTTGACGGGTCTGGGGATCCCATGGTGCACCTACGACTATTTTCAGACGTCCTAAGGCCAATGGGCCTCACTAGACTGCAGAAGCTATCTTTATTTGGCCGGACCCTATCGGGTGTAGCGGCCGCATGGTATGCCAAATTGGAGGATGACGTCAAGAGAAGTTGGGATGAGATAGCTGAGGCCTTCGTCGCACAATATTCATACAATACACAAATCGAGATTACGACCCGTGATCTTGAGACGACGAGGCAGGAGCCTAAGGAGAGCTTCTCAGAATTCGTGGCCCGCTGGAGAGCCAAGGCCTCAATGATGACCATTAGGCCAACAGATAAGGATCAAATACGGATGATTGTGCACAATCTCCAGCCTAAGCTAATGCAGAGAATGATTGTAATCCCCTTTCCCACTTTCTCAGATTTACACGATATGGGGGTACAAATCGAAGATGCAATGAGGCAAGGTCTGTTTGACCAGGATAAGGAGCAGCCCAGGAGGGCATTTTCCCGCAATTCGAATGCGACCACCAGCGGTGACGCAGCTGCAAGGTCTTCTGAAGTGGGCATGGTCACCACCACTGCATCAAAAACAGCCACCCCATTCACCGATGCGTCCGGAAGTAGCTTACAAAAAACCAAATATCCACCTCGAGTCAAGAGGATTTTCACCCCACTCTATATGCCTTTGTCAAAGGCTCTGGAGGTCTTACTTCGGAAAGGACATCTGAAACCGTTGGAACAACGGCCCCTACCCGATCCTATCCCTGCAAAGCATGACCAGACTAAGTACTGTGCGTAGCACCAACAAACCGGTCATGAGACCGATAGCTGCTTTCGTCTACGCCATGATGTACAGGATTTGTTTGACAACAAGGTCATTGCCGCACCAGCTAAGTAAAGTCTATCACGACTGGATCAGTGAACTCGGGGGATAGTACGAATATGTGATCAGGGGATGAACCACCTGTGGGCGGCACTCGGTTTACTCCAGATGTGGCGTGTGGCACGCACTGTTTTGAGCATTTGCGAATACTGGTTTTTGTAGCTTCTGACTTGGGTGTTGAGTCAGTTTTGTGGTTTTGTTTTAAGTCTGTCTCTTTGTTTTGAGTCAGTCCTTTTGATTAAGGGTCTGTCTCGTTGTATCGAGTCAGTCCTATTGTACAGAAGTCGGGTGATTCCGGGGGTGTTACTTCGGATATCACTATTTTGCTTTGTGTTTGTCCTTTTGAGTCTGTTTCTGCCAGGGACCCAGTTGTGCCAACAGATTTGAATGAACAACAGTGATTTTCACACTCTTGTGTTTGCTTCTACCGTATGCCAGTTGCGCTAGAAATTCTAAACGAGATGGCAATATTTGACTAGAAGCTGTGCCTTTTCTGTGCCTTGAAGTCATTGTAATGACCTAAGCTTTTCAAAACCTTTTTGAACACCGCGGTGATAAAAATGAAGGGGAAGGAATTCCTCAGATTTCGCAAAATTTGATCAAACTGAGGGAAAGAGAGGCGTGCTAAGCCCTTAATGAATGAGATCATGCTTGTTAATGTGAGTATTGAGAAGGATCCTGGCTTGATCCAGATTGGTCCCACACTGTCTTCAGCGCGAGCGATTTGTCGCTTTCTTAAAAACTTTCGAAAAATGTTTTGCGCAGTCCTGTGAAGACTTGTGTGGAATCGCTCTTGAGATTGTGCAGCCTAGGATCGCTCTCAACCTCAAGATTCTGTCCATTTGTTTTCAAACCCCGGACTTAAATTCAGAATGTTCAATGGTCAACCGCCATATGAGGCCTGTGTGGCCAGATTCGAAGCAGCCCTCGGACAAGAGGCAAGAAAGTCAGATCAGAAGAAGCTTGCAAAGCTAGAACAGAAGTACCCTTCAAACTAGGGGCAAAGATGTCA
This sequence comes from Camellia sinensis, assembly GCF_055761805.1. NCBI lineage: Eukaryota > Viridiplantae > Streptophyta > Magnoliopsida > Ericales > Theaceae > Camellia > Camellia sinensis. Next base: position 36,538,971 of record NC_138961.1, on the reverse strand, counting down.
GACGTGCTCGAAGAGCCGAAGATGAGTCCTCTTGCAAATCAACAGCCACTTTCCTGGATACGGATGGCTTCAAAATCCTACAACCATTTGGCATGGACCAAACTACGCTTTTACCCTTTGAGAGGCTCGCTGGGCCGAAAACTCGGAAGGGCGACCTAGGCAAAAGTTAGAGCAATAGAAAAATACAAAAAAGAAAAAATGCAAAGAAAAGAACAAAAAGAGAAAATCAAAAAAAAAGGAAATGAAATGAAAAGAAATGAAAAGAATTGAAAAGAAAAGAAAAACAAAGCTCGCAAGGTCGAAAACCCGCATCGGGCGCCTTGGCAAAAGTTAGAGCCTAAAAAGGAGAGGTTAAATACCCGAGTGTACCTTAACCCCGAACTACGTAAGGCTTGATTCCCATCTTTGGGATACGTAGGCAACTTCATTCTGAAGTCCAGCCCTGAAACACTTCAAATTCAACTGTGTCCATGTGATGGTTCTAGTCATCTTTGTCTTTTCTGTATCCGGGAGTTCGGTTGCAATCATCGCTCTGAGGACTGATTACAATACACTACGGGGCCATTCAGACAAGGGGCAACTTTCCGTTGCCATTCAATGCGCTGCGATGCCGTGCAAACAAGGGGCAACTTTCCGTTGCCATGTAGCTCTCTTCGAGCAAGGGGGCAATTTTCCTCCAAATCCGAGGTTGTGCGTCTCAAGAGTAAGTTCCGCGCTTGTTAAGCATCGGCCATTTGCAAAAATAGTTTTTGAGAATTTTTACTGAGGTTGACTAATTTTCTCAAAAATTGTTCCATCTTTTCCAAAAACTGGACCATTTCTTGAACCCAAAAAGGGAAAATTTTCAGTGCTCATAGCCTGACTTACATGATTTCAAATCAAAAATCGAACAAGTGTGTTAATCTAACTCTCATATTGGTCAAAATTGTTTTAGTAGAAAATCAAAACAAAAAATGGTCAAAATGATGAACTAGGGGCACAGTTGAGTCAGGCTTCATGTCTTTCCCCCGTTGTCAATGCATCTGCCAGAAAGGGCACCTGCCAGAAAAGGGCACCTCTGAAGCTGACCGCAAAAGGGCAGAAGGCTCTCACATCCTCCACGCAACGAGGTATCAAGCCAAGTGCGAAGCACGGACGGGAACGGATCAAGATATTCCACTCCATTGTTTGGACAGATCTAATCACGTCCGAACTCCCCAGCAGGGCATCATCAACCAATGTTAGCTGCAGATTTGCTACACACCCAGTTGTAGCACAACCCCTCTATGGGAGAAACTTACTGTTGTGAACAAGAGTCTGGTAAAATACCAGGGACAAGAGCCCACAATTTCCAGCTTATCCATCAACCACCCAGGGGAGGGATGAAAAACGAGAGATTAAAGAATAGAGAGATGTGCGTTGAGAGAAAAAGCGAGAAAAGGGTTTTGAGAGAAAAACCGAGCTTGAGAGCCGAGTGATGTGAGAATCACAAATAAGAAAGGATGGGAATAATACCCGGTGAAACAGGCTCCCTGTGCACGTCTGTGTGTCGTGTCTTTTGTTTTGTTTGTCTCGATTCTTGCTTTGAGTCGTTCCGAGCATGTCTCGACGTGTTTAGGTTGTTTACCTTTTGTTTTCCGTTGTTGAGTCTTTCTCGCTGTGTTCAGTCGTAGGCTCAATACCTGTTCGAAAACTCATCTCTCAATTTCAAAAATCATCTTGTGCTCAGAGTGCTGTGCCATCCTTCACGTTTGTGCAAAACAAGATTCTTTTTTTTTTTCATAAAACTGCAGGGTCCACCCCCGATAAGTGTGAACGGTGAAACCAGGACCTATCTGAAGCTATGATGGTTCCAGACTGCAAAGCAAAGACAAAAGAGCGAAAATCGAAGTATCTGAGTTTGTGTCAACTTCAAAAAATTCCGTGATTGTACTCCGGATGTACCTCTTCAGGGCCTTGTCAATGCTCCGAAATATGAGTGTACCTCTACCTCAGGCGCAAGATCAATCCTGCTTCAAGGTTATGCACTCTTCCACTTACATTGTTATGCACCCGCTTCACTTGCATTGTAATGCATTATACCTATCAAGTTTCTTCCTCAGTCATGCACGATATTGTATGCACGGTTCATTCAAAGAAATTCTGTTTTAAGGTCATTCACTTTCGTGTATCAATCACACACACTCACTTTAGTGTATCAATCACACTTCATTCGCTTAGTGTATCAATCACACTTCATTCACTTAGTGTATCAATCACACTCTAATTTCAATTACACTCTAATCTACTTAGTGTATCAATCACGCATCAGTTATGCTCTCATTCATATAGTGTATCAATCACACTTCATTTGCCTTAGTGTATCAATCACACTTCACTCGCTTTGAGTATCTATCACCCACATTCTCATTTAGTGTATCAATCACACTCTCTTCACTTAGTGTATCAATCACATTTCTTTCATTTTGTGTATCTATCACACACATTCTCTTTTTCTGTATCACACTTTTAGTGTATCAATCACACTTCATTGATTTAGTATATCAATCATACTTGTTCACTAAGTGCATCTATCACACTTTGTGTTCACCTTTAGTGTATCAATCACACTCTGTTCACTAAGTGCATCTATCACACTTTGTGTTCATTTTCAGTATATCAATCATACTTTGTTCACACTGTGCATCTATCACACTTTGTGTTCACTTTTAGTGTATCAATCACACTCTGTTCACATAGTGCATCTATCACACTTTGTGTTCATTTTCAGTATATCAATCATACTTTGTTCACACTGTGCATCTATCACACTTTGTGTTCACTTTTAGTGTATCAATCACACTCTGTTCACATAGTGCATCTATCACACGTTGTGTTCATTTTCAGTATATCAATCATACTTTGTTCACACTGTGCATCTATCACACTTTGTGTTCGCTTTTAGTGTATCAATCACATTCTGTTCACATAGTGCATCTATCACACTTTGTGTTCCCTTTTAGTATATCTATCATACTTGCTCACTAAGTGCATCTATCACACTTCGTGTTTGCTTTCAGTATATCTATCATACTTGCTCACTAAGTGCATCTATCACACTTCGTGTTCGCTTTCAGTATATCTATCATACTTTGTTCACTTAGTGCATCTATCACACTTTGTGTTCACCTTTAGTATATCTATCATACCTTGTTCACTTAGTGCATCTATCACACTTTGTGTTCACCCTTTCTGTATCTATCACACTATGCTCACCATACTCGCTTAGTGTATCTATCACACGCTCAACTACTGTATGTATCACATGTTGCTTCATATAGTGTATCTATCACATGCTCGCTTTGTGTATCAATCACACACGTTTGCTTTGTGTATCAATCACACACTCTCACTTTGTGTATCTATCATACTTGTTCACTAGGTGCGTCTATCACACTTTGTGTTCACCTTTTGTGTATCCATCACACTTGTTCACTTAGTGCATCTATCACACTTTGTGCACACCTTTTGTGTATCTATCACACGCTCGCACTTTGCTTCATATAGTGTATCCATCACACTCGCTTCACCTTTTATGTATCTATCACACTATGCTCACTTTGTGTATCTATCACACGTTCACTTTGTGTATCCATCACATGCTCCCTTTGTGCATCCACCATACACGGTTGCTTAGTGTATCTATCACATATTTGCTCAGTGTATCCATCACACTTGTTTCGCTTTGTGTATCTATCACACTTTGCTTTGCTTAGTGTATCAATCACACTTTATTCGTGTAAGCATGTCCATCACACTCTCTTCACTATGTGTATCTATCACGCATGCTTGTCCACTTAGTGTATCTATCACACTTTGTTCACTTTTGTGTATCTAACGCACATGTTCGTGAGAATTGCATAATTCTCTTACATCCTTTCTGCATGAGATGTAGTTTGGTTCATGTTTACTTGCTGGCATAGCATTCGCTTAAAATGTTGCATTTATTTTGCATATTTGCTTCATCACAGCTACATTCGCGCTATTTTGCGCACCTCACTTGTACTTGTTAGTACACTGCATTGATTTGAATACAAACTGGCTTCGCGTGGCGTATAAGTCCAATTATCAAAGTCTTCCTGCATATCATTTCCATCCTGCCCCTGAACTACGCTAGTTTGATTCCTTGCAAAAGGATACGTAGGCAGCCTGTGGGCACAACCATTTATTTATAGGTATTTTGTTTGTTTGTCCAAGTCTTCGGCCTTGTCAAAAATGGGTCGTCTCTGGGCTTTGACATTCACTCCCGTCATTGTTATGACTTTCGAGTTCTGTCAAAGAGGGGCAACTGTAGACACCCCATTTTTGACCGCCCTTAAGACTTGGGCACCACTGATGTTTTGCTTGGCGGAGAAAGGTGTGCAGGGCAAATATTTAGTTTTTTCAACAAGGAGAGAGGCAAATCCTTCAAAACACTTTGTTTAGGGGTTTGGAGTTGATGAAGAGAGGAAAGGAAAGGAGAAAACTAGTTTGGGAGAAGTTCGGCATGGATCTGGGTAGAAGCGAGTTGAGCAGCCCTCGCTGAATCGGGCTCATCTGTCTGTACACTTGGAGTTAATCTATGAGGCCACCACCGTCGGAAATCTTACTTCCGGGGCTTCATTTTGTACTCAATAATCTCTTAAAGCCAAGTCCGGGTGGGGGAGATATGATTAGTTGAAGTCGGGCATCATCCCGGTTGGATCGAATCTGCGCGGCTTCACGAAAAAGGGCATAACTTTTTGCACAGGAGGAATTTTGATGCAAGGTTTGCGCCATTGGAAAGCTAACTTCCGGGGATTCAATTTGCATACCCACCGGCCATTTTTTGACATTGGAATCATCTATCGGCAATCTATTTTGCCGACCGGCAAAATATTATGCCGACCGGCACTTTATTTTGGCCGACGACCAAATTTTCTGGCCGGTTTGCACCATTTGCACTCTCCAAGCCTGGTGCATCCCAGCTGTGCCAGTTGGAATACACCAGCACACTCCCCCGTGCATATATGTTGCTATTTTGAACCCTTGACCACCTTTGGACCCCTCTTTTGCACCCTTTGCTCAAGGCTTCTTGAGGAAGCCTTGACCCCTTATCTTGGCTTCCTCAAGAAGCCTACCAGCTGTTCAAGCTTCTCCAATAAGCCTTGACCTCCCCTTTAAACCCCTTTGACCCTTTGAAGCTTGTCTTAGAAGCTTAGGATTGCCTATATAAGGAAGCCATCCTCCTCCATTGTTTTGGTTCAGCAAAAACCAGACCTAATACATACATATAACATATATATCACCCTCTCTCTTTATATCTCCCTCTCTCTCTACATTTGGGTGTGTTAGAGTGATCAAACACCCTTGTTCTTGGGCCATTTCTTCATCAACTCATAGCACAAGGCATCCAACGCCCATTCCAGCAGCTTGAGGCTGTTCTCCAGAGCTTAGGAGCACCTAAACTTGGTCCAAGAGGTGCTGGTTCATTGGTCTACAAAGGTGAGTCCTCTTCTTCCCTTTTCTAGCCTATTCTTGCATCATATCTAAGCCATAGTTGCTTGCATCTTTGGGCTCCGACCCAAACTGTAACTCATCATATTTTGAGGTCCTCTTCATGTTTGATTAGGACCTCTTGCTGTTTGAGGACAGTAGCTTGCACTTGCTTCAATATCCTCCTTGAATGCCATAATCTTGCATAGAATTTTTGACTTGTGTGTGATCTGTTTTAGAGCCTGATGTAAACTAAAAATAGGCTTATTTTGAGCCCCTCTTCAACATTGAAGAAGGGCTCAACACTGTTTGGGACCTCCATGTTATACTTGCCTTTATATCCTCTCTTTGGTCCCCATTTTTGCATGCTTTGGCAGCCTATCATGCTTCTGTTTTTGGCCTTTTTACAGTTCTGTAAATATGCTTATTTTTTGTCCCTCTTCAATGTTGTAGAAGGGAATTTTTTAGTTTGGGCTTTGTATCTACCACTTGCCTCTTTGGCCACCTTTTGGCCCTTTTTCTTGCACAAAAGCTTAGCCATACCTGTGTTTGTTTTTAGGGTTTTTACAGTTCTTTAAAGTGGCTTATTTTTGGCCCCTCTTCAATGTTGTTGAAGGGCCCTAACCTATTCGGGGTCAGCAGCTGTGAGTTGCTTCATGATCTCATGTTTAGGGCCGTTTTTGTATGCCATTTTAGCCCTATCTTTGCTTGCTGTTTGGCCATGTCATAAACTGTAAAAATGCTTGTCTCAGAGCTGTCTTGCTTCTTTCTTCATGCTCCATGTCCATATTATGCATGCTTTGTATAGCTGTAGTTCATTCTATGTGCCTAATTTGCATTTCGGGAGAGATTCCATGCATCGGGTGTGTTTTCGCCTCATTTCGGGGCTGTTTTCCCCCACTTTTCAGTGCTGAAATCCCATTAGCATGTTTGCATATCATTTTCCATGTCATTTGCATTGCGTATGCCATTGTCTCGGTTTGCGTGCCTGCGTGCACGCATTTCGAGGCACATCATTTTCATCCACCGGCCTCTTATGTGAGTGTGGCTGAGGCTCTCTCATGTTAGTATAAGTCCATGTTGCATTCTATATGCCATTTTAGCCATTGCATTGCATATGCCATTGCCTCGGTTTGCGTGCCCGTGTGCACGCATTTCGAGGCACTTCATTTTCATCTTATGGCCACTGATGTGGGTGCGGCTGAGGTCCACTCACATTGGTGTAAGTCCATCTTGCATTGTGTATGCCATGTTTCAATACGTTGTGCATGTTATGTTGTTAGCATTGTGTGTGCCATGTAGTTATATTGCATGTTTGTATGTTTGCTTGCATGCTTAGGTCGCATGTGCATTGTTGTGCATTGTCTCGCCTCTTGACCAACCATGATTGAGGTTGGGTCCCTTGTATGTTTTGTGTGCATTGCATTTGACATTGAAATGCATACTTGACTATTTGGCCATCATGCATCGAAATGCGTGATTGGTGGCCCGAGGGTCGAGGGCCATGTTCCCTTGAGTCCATTACATGATAGGGAGTGTGTCCATGCATACATGTGCCTGAAATCCTATGCCATATGCTGTCTATTCTCTGTTGCTGTCAAAACTGTCTTCTGCAGGGAGCTTCTGCCGACCGGCATAATTTAGTGTCGACCGGCACTTTTTGAAATGCCGGTGACCCAATAAACAACCGATGGAAGTTGTGAACTGCCGGTGGGAATTTCCCCTAGCCGGTGGTGCTCTGCAGCATGCAAGGAACCTGTCCTGGAGTTTTGGCAATTTTCAGAGAGACAGTGCAGTATAAACAGAGGTGGCAGTGTTATGGTACGGACTTTCCGGGCGAGACGGATCCGAGCATGCATCACTCACGCATCCCATGGCAGGGCTGCGGCCACCTTCTTGCTGCATTTATTTTGTTAATTAATTAGAAAGTCTGTAATAATTTATTCGCTTATCATTTGGACTGTAATATTTATTTGGTCCCTCCGAGCGAGGGCAAATCTGTAATAAGTGTGGGTGAGTGTGTGTATGTCTTCCAACCCCCGCTTCTTTCTCCCTTTTATTTACCCGCTTACGATGGTAGACTAGGGCATATTTAAATTAGCATAACAGTATGATAGCATGCGTGCATCCATACATTTGTCTTACATGCACCGGGCTCGGCACATCATGCTAACTGCACTTGTATTTCAATTCCAAGTTGAGAACTTGTTAGTTGCAGCATTTCACATGCCATCTTTAGGATAGCCGAGCCTGTTTAGATTGCATCTTTGCATGTGTTGCATTAGCCATTTTTAACATGAACTAGGATCATGCATATGATTACTGACTAGTTTCTGTTTTGGCTCGGAGTACTAGGTAAGCTTTTATGCTTTAGCATATCGCATGCGTGTGAGTGTTGCCATGACAGTATGATTACCATGAGGCTAGCTGCTTATGTGATATAACAGCTTGAATGCCTGTGGATGGAGGTTGAATTACCTAAATTGGAATAATGCATTAAAACTGTGAGTTTTAAGCCCACTAGATAGTGGCAAAATCATCTTTTCTGAAAGCCCACTTGAGGGTGGCAAAATCTGCATTTTAGCCTACTTGCGAGTAGCAAACCATTTTCAAAACAAACATGAAATGTTTTGTTCCAATTTGGGTGATTTGGTCTATACTTGTTTGCTGCGCGCATAACATAGTAATTCTAGGCTAACAATTGGTTTAAGAATACATTAAGTTTTCAAAAACGGATATCACGGTTAGTAGAGGCCGGTCTTCGGACCGGGCGAAAGGGGGTGCTCATAGCTGACCTTCCCCGATTGTACCCAAGCTCCCGAGCCGAGACAACTCCGGTGATGACGGACATGTGGCCTTCGGCACGAGTCAGGGTTTCCTAAATTCCCCCATTTTAAAATATTTAGGTGGCGACTCTGTATCTGGCAAAGCAGTCCATGTTTGGCACTTCTTTCAAAAATCTGTTTTCTCAAAACGATTTGCCGGATTTGGACTCTTTGGTTCAAGATTAAGAACCACGACAACAAATCGAGTCCGAACTGTAGCATGAGGCCCACGCGGGCGCGTCTACAGTTTCTGGCGACTCTGCTGGGGAATTAGAGAGCTTGACTCGAACTCGTGATATCCTGTTTTGATTTCATTTATGTGTCTCTTTGCATTGCATGTGCATTGGTGCGCCTAAGACACCGTGTTTGCCATCTGCCATTCCTGAACGGTTTGCCGGAGGCTTGTCTTGTCAAGGCATGACCATAAGGCTGACCGGCTATGGGCTCTGACAGCATGGGAACACAAACCCCGGTTTACCGGGGCACCCTTTTTGACCATTCGACCTAGTGCATATTCGGAATCCATAGTGACCATTCCAAATTAGGACAGGTTGCTCACCCGATTTTAGGTTGTTTGAAACCGCTGTGTGCGTAGTGAAACCCTAGCTCCTGACAAAATAGGACAGGGAAACCCTACCCCAACATAGGGGTGTTTTGGCTCTCACTTATCTGTTATGTGCTTTAGAGTACGTCTCTACAGGGAATGCGTGTTTCAGTTTGCAAGTTTGGGCATCAGGCCTGCGGGCACCAGTTCAGTATTTTGGGATTCAGTTTACCTGAGGGTATCAGTTTACCGGCAGAATTTTGGGCAGAATTTAGTAGAGAACACAGTCGTTCAGCTATGTGCATACCTGTTCTGGTGAAATCAGGCTGAGATGCTCTCTGTTTTCCCTTTTGCAAGGTAGTCCTGGAACCATAGCTTCAGAAGGCTCCGATATCCCCCGAGGTTCATCGGACTTATGCTGATAGACTTTGTCAGGTCAGAGATTCAGTTCAAGGGTAATCAGGGCTAGAGAAGGCTAGTCAGGCACAGACCACCAGTACAACAGCTACCAGATCAGTGATCTTTGAGCAGTCAGGCTGAGATTTCCGAACCTATTGCCGACACAGATATACCGGTTGCTCAGTTAGATTAGAACAGTATGTCAAGTCTGGAAGAGATGGTGCGCCAACTCCAGGACAGTATGAAAGCCATGCGACAAGACACTGTCCGTCAAGCAGAATTCGCCAAGCAACAGGCTGTGGTCATAGCCCAACAGGCAAAGACAATTGCCAGATTGGAGCAGCAAACTGGAGTATCTACTTCGCACCAGGCTCCTCCCCCACCAAGAGTTCCCATACTCGGGGAGGCAACCCATGTCCAGGATGATACGGACATTCCAGTCGGGCCAGCTCCACCCCCGATTCTGCCTCAACTATCCAAGGCACCCACTCCTATCAACCAATCAGATTCTCCCTTCGAGCCCGAGGTGGAGCCCGTGGCATTAAAAATGCACAAGCTTGAAAAGCTGTTCAAGAAATCTCAAGGTGTGAAGTCCATTCCGGACATTGGAGACGGATACACTGACGCAACCGTGACGCTGCCAGATCGGTTTAAGATGCCACAAATTGATCGTTTTGACGGGTCTGGGGATCCCATGGTGCACCTACGACTATTTTCAGACGTCCTAAGGCCAATGGGCCTCACTAGACTGCAGAAGCTATCTTTATTTGGCCGGACCCTATCGGGTGTAGCGGCCGCATGGTATGCCAAATTGGAGGATGACGTCAAGAGAAGTTGGGATGAGATAGCTGAGGCCTTCGTCGCACAATATTCATACAATACACAAATCGAGATTACGACCCGTGATCTTGAGACGACGAGGCAGGAGCCTAAGGAGAGCTTCTTAGAATTCGTGGCCCGCTGGAGAGCCAAGGCCTCAATGATGACCATTAGGCCAACAGATAAGGATCAAATACGGATGATTGTGCACAATCTCCAGCCTAAGCTAATGCAGAGAATGATTGTAATCCCCTTTCCCACTTTCTCAGATTTACACGATATGGGGGTACAAATCGAAGATGCAATGAGGCAAGGTCTGTTTGACCAGGATAAGGAGCAGCCCAGGAGGGCATTTTCCCGCAATTCGAATGCGACCACCAGCGGTGACGCAGCTGCAAGGTCTTCTGAAGTGGGCATGGTCACCACCACTGCATCAAAAACAGCCACCCCATTCACCGATGCGTCCGGAAGTAGCTTACAAAAAACCAAATATCCACCTCGAGTCAAGAGGATTTTCACCCCACTCTATATGCCTTTGTCAAAGGCTCTGGAGGTCTTACTTCGGAAAGGACATCTGAAACCGTTGGAACAACGGCCCCTACCCGATCCTATCCCTGCAAAGCATGACCAGACTAAGTAATGTGCGTAGCACCAACAAACCGGTCATGAGACCGATAGCTGCTTTCGTCTACGCCATGATGTACAGGATTTGTTTGACAACAAGGTCATTGCCGCACCAGCTCAGTAAAGTCTATCACGACTGGATCAGTGAACTCGGGGGATAGTACGAATATGTGATCAGGGGATGAACCACCTGTGGGCGGCACTCGGTTTACTCCAGATGTGGCGTGTGGCACGCACTGTTTTGAGCATTTGCGAATACTGGTTTTTGTAGCTTCTGACTTGGGTGTTGAGTCAGTTTTGTGGTTTTGTTTTAAGTCTGTCTCTTTGTTTTGAGTCAGTCCTTTTGATTAAGGGTCTGTCTCGTTGTATCGAGTCAGTCCTATTGTACAGAAGTCGGGTGATTCCGGGGGTGTTACTTCGGATATCACTATTTTGCTTTGTGTTTGTCCTTTTGAGTCTGTTTCTGCCAGGGACCCAGTTGTGCCAACAGATTTGAATGAACAACAGTGATTTTCACACTCTTGTGTTTGCTTCTACCGTATGCCAGTTGCGCTAGAAATTCTAAACGAGATGGCAATATTTGACTAGAAGCTGTGCCTTTTCTGTGCCTTGAAGTCATTGTAATGACCTAAGCTTTTCAAAACCTTTTTGAACACCGCGGTGATAAAAATGAAGGGGAAGGAATTCCTCAGATTTCGCAAAATTTGATCAAACTGAGGGAAAGAGAGGCGTGCTAAGCCCTTAATGAATGAGATCATGCTTGTTAATGTGAGTATTGAGAAGGATCCTGGCTTGATCCAGATTGGTCCCACACTGTCTTCAGCGCGAGCGATTTGTCGCTTTCTTAAAAACTTTCGAAAAATGTTTTGCGCAGTCCTGTGAAGACTTGTGTGGAATCGCTCTTGAGATTGTGCAGCCTAGGATCGCTCTCAACCTCAAGATTCTGTCCATTTGTTTTCAAACCCCGGACTTAAATTCAGAATGTTCAATGGTCAACCGCCATATGAGGCCTGTGTGGCCAGATTCGAAGCAGCCCTCGGACAAGAGGCAAGAAAGTCAGATCAGAAGAAGCTTGCAAAGCTAGAACAGAAGTACCCTTCAAACTAGGGGCAAAGATGTCAGACGTGCTCGAAGAGCCGAAGATGAGTCCTCTTGCAAATCAACAGCCACTTTCCTGGATACGGATGGCTTCAAAATCCTACAACCATTTGGCATGGACCAAACTACGCTTTTACCCTTTGAGAGGCTCGCTGGGCCGAAAACTCGGAAGGGCGACCTAGGCAAAAGTTAGAGCAATAGAAAAATACAAAAAAGAAAAAATGCAAAGAAAAGAACAAAAAGAGAAAATCAAAAAAAAAGGAAATGAAATGAAAAGAAATGAAAAGAATTGAAAAGAAAAGAAAAACAAAGCTCGCAAGGTCGAAAACCCGCATCGGGCGCCTTGGCAAAAGTTAGAGCCTAAAAATGAGAGGTTAAATACCCGAGTGTACCTTAACCCCGAACTACGTAAGGCTTGATTCCCATCTTTGGGATACGTAGGCAACTTCATTCTGAAGTCCAGCCCTGAAACACTTCAAATTCAACTGTGTCCATGTGATGGTTCTAGTCATCTTTGTCTTTTCTGTATCCGGGAGTTCGGTTGCAATCATCGCTCTGAGGACTGATTACAATACACTACGGGGCCATTCAGACAAGGGGCAACTTTCCGTTGCCATTCAATGCGCTGCGATGCCGTGCAAACAAGGGGCAACTTTCCGTTGCCATGTAGCTCTCTTCGAGCAAGGGGGCAATTTTCCTCCAAATCCGAGGTTGTGCGTCTCAAGAGTAAGTTCCGCGCTTGTTAAGCATCGGCCATTTGCAAAAATAGTTTTTGAGAATTTTTACTGAGGTTGACTAATTTTCTCGAAAATTGTTCCATCTTTTCCAAAAACTGGACCATTTCTTGAACCCAAAAAGGGAAAATTTTCAGTGCTCATAGCCTGACTTACATGATTTCAAATCAAAAATCGAACAAGTGTGTTAATCTAACTCTCATATTGGTCAAAATTGTTTTAGTAGAAAATCAAAACAAAAAATGGTCAAAATGATGAACTAGGGGCACAGTTGAGTCAGGCTTCATGTCTTTCCCCCGTTGTCAATGCATCTGCCAGAAAGGGCACCTGCCAGAAAAGGGCACCTCTGAAGCTGACCGCAAAAGGGCAGAAGGCTCTCACATCCTCCACGCAACGAGGTATCAAGCCAAGTGCGAAGCACGGACGGGAACGGATCAAGATATTCCACTCCATTGTTTGGACAGATCTAATCACGTTCGAACTCCCCAGCAGGGCATCATCAACCAATGTTAGCTGCAGATTTGCTACACACCCAGTTGTAGCACAACCCCTCTATGGGAGAAACTTGCTGTTGTGAACAAGAGTCTGGTAAAATACCAGGGACAAGAGCCCACAATTTCCAGCTTATCCATCAACCACCCAGGGGAGGGATGAAAAATGAGAGATTAAAGAATAGAGAGATGTGCGTTGAGAGAAAAAGCGAGAAAAGGGTTTTGAGAGAAAAACCGAGCTTGAGAGCCGAGTGATGTGAGAATCACAAATAAGAAAGGATGGGAATAATACCCGGTGAAACAGGCTCCCTGTGCACGTCTGTGTGTCGTGTCTTTTGTTTTGTTTGTCTCGATTCTTGCTTTGAGTCGTTCCGAGCATGTCTCGACGTGTTTAGGTTGTTTACCTTTTGTTTTCCGTTGTTGAGTCTTTCTCGCTGTGTTCAGTCGTAGGCTCAATACCTGTTCGAAAACTCATCTCTCAATTTCAAAAATCATCTTGTGCTCAGAGTGCTGTGCCATCCTTCACGTTTGTGCAAAACAAGATTCTTTTTTTTTTCATAAAACTGCAGGGTCCACCCCCGATAAGTGTGAACGGTGAAACCAGGACCTATCTGAAGCTATGATGGTTCCAGACTGCAAAGCAAAGACAAAAGAGCGAAAATCGAAGTATCTGAGTTTGTGTCAACTTCAAAAAATTCCGTGATTGTACTCCGGATGTACCTCTTCAGGGCCTTGTCAATGCTCCGAAATATGAGTGTACCTCTACCTCAGGCGCAAGATCAATCCTGCTTCAAGGTTATGCACTCTTCCACTTACATTGTTATGCACCCGCTTCACTTGCATTGTAATGCATTATACCTATCAAGTTTCTTCCTCAGTCATGCACGATATTGTATGCACGGTTCATTCAAAGAAATTCTGTTTTAAGGTCATTCACTTTCGTGTATCAATCACACACACTCACTTTAGTGTATCAATCACACTTCATTCGCTTAGTGTATCAATCACACTTCATTCACTTAGTGTATCAATCACACTCTAATTTCAATTACACTCTAATCTACTTAGTGTATCAATCACGCATCAGTTATGCTCTCATTCATATAGTGTATCAATCACACTTCATTTGCCTTAGTGTATCAATCACACTTCACTCGCTTTGAGTATCTATCACCCACATTCTCATTTAGTGTATCAATCACACTCTCTTCACTTAGTGTATCAATCACATTTCTTTCATTTTGTGTATCTATCACACACATTCTCTTTTTCTGTATCACACTTTCAGTGTATCAATCACACTTCATTGATTTAGTATATCAATCATACTTGTTCACTAAGTGCATCTATCACACTTTGTGTTCACCTTTAGTGTATCAATCACACTCTGTTCACTAAGTGCATCTATCACACTTTGTGTTCATTTTCAGTATATCAATCATACTTTGTTCACACTGTGCATCTATCACACTTTGTGTTCACTTTTAGTGTATCAATCACACTCTGTTCACATAGTGCATCTATCACACTTTGTGTTCATTTTCAGTATATCAATCATACTTTGTTCACACTGTGCATCTATCACACTTTGTGTTCACTTTTAGTGTATCAATCACACTCTGTTCACATAGTGCATCTATCACACGTTGTGTTCATTTTCAGTATATCAATCATACTTTGTTCACACTGTGCATCTATCACACTTTGTGTTCGCTTTTAGTGTATCAATCACATTCTGTTCACATAGTGCATCTATCACACTTTGTGTTCCCTTTTAGTATATCTATCATACTTGCTCACTAAGTGCATCTATCACACTTCGTGTTTGCTTTCAGTATATCTATCATACTTGCTCACTAAGTGCATCTATCACACTTCGTGTTCGCTTTCAGTATATCTATCATACTTTGTTCACTTAGTGCATCTATCACACTTTGTGTTCACCTTTAGTATATCTATCATACCTTGTTCACTTAGTGCATCTATCACACTTTGTGTTCACCCTTTCTGTATCTATCACACTATGCTCACCATACTCGCTTAGTGTATCTATCACACGCTCAACTACTGTATGTATCACATGTTGCTTCATATAGTGTATCTATCACATGCTCGCTTTGTGTATCAATCACACACGTTCGCTTTGTGTATCAATCACACACTCTCACTTTGTGTATCTATCATACTTGTTCACTAGGTGCGTCTATCACACTTTGTGTTCACCTTTTGTGTATCCATCACACTTGTTCACTTAGTGCATCTATCACACTTTGTGCACACCTTTTGTGTATCTATCACACGCTCGCACTTTGCTTCATATAGTGTATCCATCACACTCGCTTCACCTTTTATGTATCTATCACACTATGCTCACTTTGTGTATCTATCACACGTTCACTTTGTGTATCCATCACATGCTCCCTTTGTGCATCCACCATACACGGTTGCTTAGTGTATCTATCACATATTTGCTCAGTGTATCCATCACACTTGTTTCGCTTTGTGTATCTATCACACTTTGCTTTGCTTAGTGTATCAATCACACTTTATTCGTGTAAGCATGTCCATCACACTCTCTTCACTATGTGTATCTATCACGCATGCTTGTCCACTTAGTGTATCTATCACACTTTGTTCACTTTTGTGTATCTAACGCACATGTTCGTGAGAATTGCATAATTCTCTTACATCCTTTCTGCATGAGATGTAGTTTGGTTCATGTTTACTTGCTGGCATAGCATTCGCTTAAAATGTTGCATTTATTTTGCATATTTGCTTCATCACAGCTACATTCGCGCTATTTTGCGCACCTCACTTGTACTTGTTAGTACACTGCATTGATTTGAATACAAACTGGCTTCGCGTGGCGTATAAGTCCAATTATCAAAGTCTTCCTGCATATCATTTCCATCCTGCCCCTGAACTACGCTAGTTTGATTCCTTGCAAAAGGATACGTAGGCAGCCTGTGGGCACAACCATTTATTTATAGGTATTTTGTTTGTTTGTCCAAGTCTTCGGCCTTGTCAAAAATGGGTCGTCTCTGGGCTTTGACATTCACTCCCGTCATTGTTATGACTTTCGAGTTCTGTCAAAGAGGGGCAACTGTAGACACCCCATTTTTGACCGCCCTTAAGACTTGGGCACCACTGATGTTTTGCTTGGCGGAGAAAGGTGTGCAGGGCAAATATTTAGTTTTTTCGGCAAGGAGAGAGGCAAATCCTTCAAAACACTTTGTTTAGGGGTTTGGAGTTGATGAAGAGAGGAAAGGAAAGGAGAAAACTAGTTTGGGAGAAGTTCGGCATGGATCTGGGTAGAAGCGAGTTGAGCAGCCCTCGCTGAATCGGGCTCATCTGTCTGTACACTTGGAGTTAATCTATGAGGCCACCACCGTCGGAAATCTTACTTCCGGGGCTTCATTTTGTACTCAAGAATCTCTTAAAGCCTCCGGGTGGGGGAGATATGATTAGTTGAAGTCGGGCATCATCCCGGTTGGATCGAATCTGCGCGGCTTCACGAAAAAGGGCATAACTTTTTGCACAGGAGGAATTTTGATGCAAGGTTTGCGCCATTGGAAAGCTAACTTCCGGGGATTCAATTTGCATACCCACCGGCCATTTTTTGACATTGGAATCATCTATCGGCAATCTATTTTGCCGACCGGCAAAATATTATGCCGACCGGCACTTTATTTTGGCCGACGACCAAATTTTCTGGCCGGTTTGCACCATTTGCACTCTCCAAGCCTGGTGCATCCCAGCTGTGCCAGTTGGAATGCACCAGCACACTCCCCCGTGCATATATGTTGCTATTTTGAACCCTTGACCACCTTTGGACCCCTCTTTTGCACCCTTTGCTCAAGGCTTCTTGAGGAAGCCTTGACCCCTTATCTTGGCTTCCTCAAGAAGCCTACCAGCTGTTCAAGCTTCTCCAATAAGCCTTGACCTCCCCTTTAAACCCCTTTGACCCTTTGAAGCTTGTCTTAGAAGCTTAGGATTGCCTATATAAGGAAGCCATCCTCCTCCATTGTTTTGGTTCAGCAAAAACCAGACCTAATACATACATATAACATATATATCACCCTCTCTCTTTATATCTCCCTCTCTCTCTACATTTGGGTGTGTTAGAGTGATCAAACACCCTTGTTCTTGGGCCATTTCTTCATCAACTCATAGCACAAGGCATCCAACGCCCATTCCAGCAGCTTGAGGCTGTTCTCCAGAGCTTAGGAGCACCTAAACTTGGTCCAAGAGGTGCTGGTTCATTGGTCTACAAAGGTGAGTCCTCTTCTTCCCTTTTCTAGCCTATTCTTGCATCATATCTAAGCCATAGTTGCTTGCATCTTTGGGCTCCGACTCAAACTGTAACTCATCATATTTTGAGGTCCTCTTCATGTTTGATTAGGACCTCTTGCTGTTTGAGGACAGTAGCTTGCACTTGCTTCAATATCCTCCTTGAATGCCATAATCTTGCATAGAATTTTTGACTTGTGTGTGATCTGTTTTAGAGCCTGATGTAAACTAAAAATAGGCTTATTTTGAGCCCCTCTTCAACATTGAAGAAGGGCTCAACACTGTTTGGGACCTCCATGTTATACTTGCCTTTATATCCTCTCTTTGGTCCCCATTTTTGCATGCTTTGGCAGCCTATCATGCTTCTGTTTTTGGCCTTTTTACAGTTCTGTAAATATGCTTATTTTTTGTCCCTCTTCAATGTTGTAGAAGGGAATTTTTTAGTTTGGGCTTTGTATCTACCACTTGCCTCTTTGGC
Source organism: Camellia sinensis (assembly GCF_055761805.1). Classification (NCBI taxonomy): domain Eukaryota; kingdom Viridiplantae; phylum Streptophyta; class Magnoliopsida; order Ericales; family Theaceae; genus Camellia; species Camellia sinensis. The sequence continues at coordinate 36,521,197 of NC_138961.1, read as the reverse complement.
CACCTTTTGGCCCTTTTTCTTGCACAAAAGCTTAGCCATACCTGTATTTGTTTTTAGGGTTTTTACAGTTCTTTAAAGTGGCTTATTTTTGGCCCCTCTTCAATGTTGTTGAAGGGCCCTAACCTATTCGGGGTCAGCAGCTGTGAGTTGCTTCATGATCTCATGTTTAGGGCCGTTTTTGTATGCCATTTTAGCCCTATCTTTGCTTGCTGTTTGGCCATGTCATAAACTGTAAAAATGCTTGTCTCAGAGCTGTCTTGCTTCTTTCTTCATGCTCCATGTCCATATTATGCATGCTTTGTATAGCTGTAGTTCATTCTATGTGCCTAATTTGCATTTCGGGAGAGATTCCATGCATCGGGTGTGTTTTCGCCTCATTTCGGGGCTGTTTTCCCCCACTTTTCAGTGCTGAAATCCCATTAGCATGTTTGCATATCATTTTCCATGTCATTTGCATTGCGTATGCCATTGTCTCGGTTTGCGTGCCTGCGTGCACGCATTTCGAGGCACATCATTTTCATCCACCGGCCTCTTATGTGAGTGTGGCTGAGGCTCTCTCATGTTAGTATAAGTCCATGTTGCATTCTATATGCCATTTTAGCCATTGCATTGCATATGCCATTGCCTCGGTTTGCGTGCCCGTGTGCACGCATTTCGAGGCACTTCATTTTCATCTTATGGCCACTGATGTGGGTGCGGCTGAGGTCCACTCACATTGGTGTAAGTCCATCTTGCATTGTGTATGCCATGTTTCAATACGTTGTGCATGTTATGTTGTTAGCATTGTGTGTGCCATGTAGTTATATTGCATGTTTGTATGTTTGCTTGCATGCTTAGGTCGCATGTGCATTGTTGTGCATTGTCTCGCCTCTTGACCAACCATGATTGAGGTTGGGTCCCTTGTATGTTTTGTGTGCATTGCATTTGACATTGAAATGCATACTTGACTATTTGGCCATCATGCATCGAAATGCGTGATTGGTGGCCCGAGGGTCGAGGGCCATGTTCCCTTGAGTCCATTACATGATAGGGAGTGTGTCCATGCATACATGTGCCTGAAATCCTATGCCATATGCTGTCTATTCTCTGTTGCTGTCAAAACTGTCTTCTGCAGGGAGCTTCTGCCGACCGGCATAATTTAGTGTCGACCGGCACTTTTTGAAATGCCGGTGACCCAATAAACAACCGATGGAAGTTGTGAACTGCCGGTGGGAATTTCCCCTAGCCGGTGGTGCTCTGCAGCATGCAAGGAACCTGTCCTGGAGTTTTGGCAATTTTCAGAGAGACAGTGCAGTATAAACAGAGGTGGCAGTGTTATGGTACGGACTTTCCGGGCGAGACGGATCCGAGCATGCATCACTCACGCATCCCATGGCAGGGCTGCGGCCACCTTCTTGCTGCATTTATTTTGTTAATTAATTAGAAAGTCTGTAATAATTTATTCGCTTATCATTTGGACTGTAATATTTATTTGGTCCCTCCGAGCGAGGGCAAATCTGTAATAAGTGTGGGTGAGTGTGTGTATGTCTTCCAACCCCCGCTTCTTTCTCCCTTTTATTTACCCGCTTACGATGGTAGACTAGGGCATATTTAAATTAGCATAACAGTATGATAGCATGCGTGCATCCATACATTTGTCTTACATGCACCGGGCTCGGCACATCATGCTAACTGCACTTGTATTTCAATTCCAAGTTGAGAACTTGTTAGTTGCAGCATTTCACATGCCATCTTTAGGATAGCCGAGCCTGTTTAGATTGCATCTTTGCATGTGTTGCATTAGCCATTTTTAACATGAACTAGGATCATGCATATGATTACTGACTAGTTTCTGTTTTGGCTCGGAGTACTAGGTAAGCTTTTATGCTTTAGCATATCGCATGCGTGTGAGTGTTGCCATGACAGTATGATTACCATGAGGCTAGCTGCTTATGTGATATAACAGCTTGAATGCCTGTGGATGGAGGTTGAATTACCTAAATTGGAATAATGCATTAAAACTGTGAGTTTTAAGCCCACTAGATAGTGGCAAAATCATCTTTTCTGAAAGCCCACTTGAGGGTGGCAAAATCTGCATTTTAGCCTACTTGCGAGTAGCAAACCATTTTCAAAACAAACATGAAATGTTTTGTTCCAATTTGGGTGATTTGGTCTATACTTGTTTGCTGCGCGCATAACATAGTAATTCTAGGCTAACAATTGGTTTAAGAATACATTAAGTTTTCAAAAACGGATATCACGGTTAGTAGAGGCCGGTCTTCGGACCGGGCGAAAGGGGGTGCTCATAGCTGACCTTCCCCGATTGTACCCAAGCTCCCGAGCCGAGACAACTCCGGTGATGACGGACATGTGGCCTTCGGCACGAGTCAGGGTTTCCTAAATTCCCCCATTTTAAAATATTTAGGTGGCGACTCTGTATCTGGCAAAGCAGTCCATGTTTGGCACTTCTTTCAAAAATCTGTTTTCTCAAAACGATTTGCCGGATTTGGACTCTTTGGTTCAAGATTAAGAACCACGACAACAAATCGAGTCCGAACTGTAGCATGAGGCCCACGCGGGCGCGTCTACAGTTTCTGGCGACTCTGCTGGGGAATTAGAGAGCTTGACTCGAACTCGTGATATCCTGTTTTGATTTCATTTATGTGTCTCTTTGCATTGCATGTGCATTGGTGCGCCTAAGACACCGTGTTTGCCATCTGCCATTCCTGAACGGTTTGCCGGAGGCTTGTCTTGTCAAGGCATGACCATAAGGCTGACCGGCTATGGGCTCTGACAGCATGGGAACACAAACCCCGGTTTACCGGGGCACCCTTTTTGACCATTCGACCTAGTGCATATTCGGAATCCATAGTGACCATTCCAAATTAGGACAGGTTGCTCACCCGATTTTAGGTTGTTTGAAACCGCTGTGTGCGTAGTGAAACCCTAGCTCCTGACAAAATAGGACAGGGAAACCCTACCCCAACATAGGGGTGTTTTGGCTCTCACTTATCTGTTATGTGCTTTAGAGTACGTCTCTACAGGGAATGCGTGTTTCAGTTTGCAAGTTTGGGCATCAGGCCTGCGGGCACCAGTTCAGTATTTTGGGATTCAGTTTACCTGAGGGTATCAGTTTACCGGCAGAATTTTGGGCAGAATTTAGTAGAGAACACAGTCGTTCAGCTATGTGCATACCTGTTCTGGTGAAATCAGGCTGAGATGCTCTCTGTTTTCCCTTTTGCAAGGTAGTCCTGGAACCATAGCTTCAGAAGGCTCCGATATCCCCCGAGGTTCATCGGACTTATGCTGATAGACTTTGTCAGGTCAGAGATTCAGTTCAAGGGTAATCAGGGCTAGAGAAGGCTAGTCAGGCACAGACCACCAGTACAACAGCTACCAGATCAGTGATCTTTGAGCAGTCAGGCTGAGATTTCCGAACCTATTGCCGACACAGATATACCGGTTGCTCAGTTAGATTAGAACAGTATGTCAAGTCTGGAAGAGATGGTGCGCCAACTCCAGGACAGTATGAAAGCCATGCGACAAGACACTGTCCGTCAAGCAGAATTCGCCAAGCAACAGGCTGTGGTCATAGCCCAACAGGCAAAGACAATTGCCAGATTGGAGCAGCAAACTGGAGTATCTACTTCGCACCAGGCTCCTCCCCCACCAAGAGTTCCCATACTCGGGGAGGCAACCCATGTCCAGGATGATACGGACATTCCAGTCGGGCCAGCTCCACCCCCGATTCTGCCTCAACTATCCAAGGCACCCACTCCTATCAACCAATCAGATTCTCCCTTCGAGCCCGAGGTGGAGCCCGTGGCATTAAAAATGCACAAGCTTGAAAAGCTGTTCAAGAAATCTCAAGGTGTGAAGTCCATTCCGGACATTGGAGACGGATACACTGACGCAACCGTGACGCTGCCAGATCGGTTTAAGATGCCACAAATTGATCGTTTTGACGGGTCTGGGGATCCCATGGTGCACCTACGACTATTTTCAGACGTCCTAAGGCCAATGGGCCTCACTAGACTGCAGAAGCTATCTTTATTTGGCCGGACCCTATCGGGTGTAGCGGCCGCATGGTATGCCAAATTGGAGGATGACGTCAAGAGAAGTTGGGATGAGATAGCTGAGGCCTTCGTCGCACAATATTCATACAATACACAAATCGAGATTACGACCCGTGATCTTGAGACGACGAGGCAGGAGCCTAAGGAGAGCTTCTCAGAATTCGTGGCCCGCTGGAGAGCCAAGGCCTCAATGATGACCATTAGGCCAACAGATAAGGATCAAATACGGATGATTGTGCACAATCTCCAGCCTAAGCTAATGCAGAGAATGATTGTAATCCCCTTTCCCACTTTCTCAGATTTACACGATATGGGGGTACAAATCGAAGATGCAATGAGGCAAGGTCTGTTTGACCAGGATAAGGAGCAGCCCAGGAGGGCATTTTCCCGCAATTCGAATGCGACCACCAGCGGTGACGCAGCTGCAAGGTCTTCTGAAGTGGGCATGGTCACCACCACTGCATCAAAAACAGCCACCCCATTCACCGATGCGTCCGGAAGTAGCTTACAAAAAACCAAATATCCACCTCGAGTCAAGAGGATTTTCACCCCACTCTATATGCCTTTGTCAAAGGCTCTGGAGGTCTTACTTCGGAAAGGACATCTGAAACCGTTGGAACAACGGCCCCTACCCGATCCTATCCCTGCAAAGCATGACCAGACTAAGTACTGTGCGTAGCACCAACAAACCGGTCATGAGACTGATAGCTGCTTTCGTCTACGCCATGATGTACAGGATTTGTTTGACAACAAGGTCATTGCCGCACCAGCTCAGTAAAGTCTATCACGACTGGATCAGTGAACTCGGGGGATAGTACGAATATGTGATCAGGGGATGAACCACCTGTGGGCGGCACTCGGTTTACTCCAGATGTGGCGTGTGGCACGCACTGTTTTGAGCATTTGCGAATACTGGTTTTTGTAGCTTCTGACTTGGGTGTTGAGTCAGTTTTGTGGTTTTGTTTTAAGTCTGTCTCTTTGTTTTGAGTCAGTCCTTTTGATTAAGGGTCTGTCTCGTTGTATCGAGTCAGTCCTATTGTACAGAAGTCGGGTGATTCTGGGGGTGTTACTTCGGATATCACTATTTTGCTTTGTGTTTGTCCTTTTGAGTCTGTTTCTGCCAGGGACCCAGTTGTGCCAACAGATTTGAATGAACAGCAGTGATTTTCACACTCTTGTGTTTGCTTCTACCGTATGCCAGTTGCGCTAGAAATTCTAAACGAGATGGCAATATTTGACTAGAAGCTGTGCCTTTTCTGTGCCTTGAAGTCATTGTAATGACCTAAGCTTTTCAAAACCTTTTTGAACACCGCGGTGATAAAAATGAAGGGGAAGGAATTCCTCAGATTTCGCAAAATTTGATCAAACTGAGGGAAAGAGAGGCGTGCTAAGCCCTTAATGAATGAGATCATGCTTGTTAATGTGAGTATTGAGAAGGATCCTGGCTTGATCCAGATTGGTCCCACACTGTCTTCAGCGCGAGCGATTTGTCGCTTTCTTAAAAACTTTCGAAAAATGTTTTGCGCAGTCCTGTGAAGACTTGTGTGGAATCGCTCTTGAGATTGTGCAGCCTAGGATCGCTCTCAACCTCAAGATTCTGTCCATTTGTTTTCAAACCCCGGACTTAAATTCAGAATGTTCAATGGTCAACCGCCATATGAGGCCTGTGTGGCCAGATTCGAAGCAGCCCTCGGACAAGAGGCAAGAAAGTCAGATCAGAAGAAGCTTGCAAAGCTAGAACAGAAGTACCCTTCAAACTAGGGGCAAAGATGTCAGACGTGCTCGAAGAGCCGAAGATGAGTCCTCTTGCAAATCAACAGCCACTTTCCTGGATACGGATGGCTTCAAAATCCTACAACCATTTGGCATGGACCAAACTACGCTTTTACCCTTTGAGAGGCTCGCTGGGCCGAAAACTCGGAAGGGCGACCTAGGCAAAAGTTAGAGCAATAGAAAAATACAAAAAAGAAAAAATGCAAAGAAAAGAACAAAAAGAGAAAATCAAAAAAAAAGGAAATGAAATGAAAAGAAATGAAAAGAATTGAAAAGAAAAGAAAAACAAAGCTCGCAAGGTCGAAAACCCGCATCGGGCGCCTTGGCAAAAGTTAGAGCCTAAAAAGGAGAGGTTAAATACCCGAGTGTACCTTAACCCCGAACTACGTAAGGCTTGATTCCCATCTTTGGGATACGTAGGCAACTTCATTCTGAAGTCCAGCCCTGAAACACTTCAAATTCAACTGTGTCCATGTGATGGTTCTAGTCATCTTTGTCTTTTCTGTATCCGGGAGTTCGGTTGCAATCATCGCTCTGAGGACTGATTACAATACACTACGGGGCCATTCAGACAAGGGGCAACTTTCCGTTGCCATTCAATGCGCTGCGATGCCGTGCAAACAAGGGGCAACTTTCCGTTGCCATGTAGCTCTCTTCGAGCAAGGGGGCAATTTTCCTCCAAATCCGAGGTTGTGCGTCTCAAGAGTAAGTTCCGCGCTTGTTAAGCATCGGCCATTTGCAAAAATAGTTTTTGAGAATTTTTACTGAGGTTGACTAATTTTCTCGAAAATTGTTCCATCTTTTCCAAAAACTGGACCATTTCTTGGACCCAAAAAGGGAAAATTTTCAGTGCTCATAGCCTGACTTACATGATTTCAAATCAAAAATCGAACAAGTGTGTTAATCTAACTCTCATATTGGTCAAAATTGTTTTAGTAGAAAATCAAAACAAAAAATGGTCAAAATGATGAACTAGGGGCACAGTTGAGTCAGGCTTCATGTCTTTCCCCCGTTGTCAATGCATCTGCCAGAAAGGGCACCTGCCAGAAAAGGGCACCTCTGAAGCTGACCGCAAAAGGGCAGAAGGCTCTCACATCCTCCACGCAACGAGGTATCAAGCCAAGTGCGAAGCACGGACGGGAACGGATCAAGATATTCCATACATTGTTTGGACAGATCTAATCACGTCCGAACTCCCCAGCAGGGCATCATCAACCAATGTTAGCTGCAGATTTGCTACACACCCAGTTGTAGCACAACCCCTCTATGGGAGAAACTTACTGTTGTGAACAAGAGTCTGGTAAAATACCAGGGACAAGAGCCCACAATTTCCAGCTTATCCATCAACCACCCAGGGGAGGGATGAAAAACGAGAGATTAAAGAATAGAGAGATGTGCGTTGAGAGAAAAAGCGAGAAAAGGGTTTTGAGAGAAAAACCGAGCTTGAGAGCCGAGTGATGTGAGAATCACAAATAAGAAAGGATGGGAATAATACCCGGTGAAACAGGCTCCCTGTGCACGTCTGTGTGTCGTGTCTTTTGTTTTGTTTGTCTCGATTCTTGCTTTGAGTCGTTCCGAGCATGTCTCGACGTGTTTAGGTTGTTTACCTTTTGTTTTCCGTTGTTGAGTCTTTCTCGCTGTGTTCAGTCGTAGGCTCAATACCTGTTCGAAAACTCATCTCTCAATTTCAAAAATCATCTTGTGCTCAGAGTGCTGTGCCATCCTTCACGTTTGTGCAAAACAAGATTCTTTTTTTTTTCATAAAACTGCAGGGTCCACCCCCGATAAGTGTGAACGGTGAAACCAGGACCTATCTGAAGCTATGATGGTTCCAGACTGCAAAGCAAAGACAAAAGAGCGAAAATCGAAGTATCTGAGTTTGTGTCAACTTCAAAAAATTCCGTGATTGTACTCCGGATGTACCTCTTCAGGGCCTTGTCAATGCTCCGAAATATGAGTGTACCTCTACCTCAGGCGCAAGATCAATCCTGCTTCAAGGTTATGCACTCTTCCACTTACATTGTTATGCACCCGCTTCACTTGCATTGTAATGCATTATACCTATCAAGTTTCTTCCTCAGTCATGCACGATATTGTATGCACGGTTCATTCAAAGAAATTCTGTTTTAAGGTCATTCACTTTCGTGTATCAATCACACACACTCACTTTAGTGTATCAATCACACTTCATTCGCTTAGTGTATCAATCACACTTCATTCACTTAGTGTATCAATCACACTCTAATTTCAATTACACTCTAATCTACTTAGTGTATCAATCACGCATCAGTTATGCTCTCATTCATATAGTGTATCAATCACACTTCATTTGCCTTAGTGTATCAATCACACTTCACTCGCTTTGAGTATCTATCACCCACATTCTCATTTAGTGTATCAATCACACTCTCTTCACTTAGTGTATCAATCACATTTCTTTCATTTTGTGTATCTATCACACACATTCTCTTTTTCTGTATCACACTTTCAGTGTATCAATCACACTTCATTGATTTAGTATATCAATCATACTTGTTCACTAAGTGCATCTATCACACTTTGTGTTCACCTTTAGTGTATCAATCACACTCTGTTCACTAAGTGCATCTATCACACTTTGTGTTCATTTTCAGTATATCAATCATACTTTGTTCACACTGTGCATCTATCACACTTTGTGTTCACTTTTAGTGTATCAATCACACTCTGTTCACATAGTGCATCTATCACACTTTGTGTTCATTTTCAGTATATCAATCATACTTTGTTCACACTGTGCATCTATCACACTTTGTGTTCACTTTTAGTGTATCAATCACACTCTGTTCACATAGTGCATCTATCACACGTTGTGTTCATTTTCAGTATATCAATCATACTTTGTTCACACTGTGCATCTATCACACTTTGTGTTCGCTTTTAGTGTATCAATCACATTCTGTTCACATAGTGCATCTATCACACTTTGTGTTCCCTTTTAGTATATCTATCATACTTGCTCACTAAGTGCATCTATCACACTTCGTGTTTGCTTTCAGTATATCTATCATACTTGCTCACTAAGTGCATCTATCACACTTCGTGTTCGCTTTCAGTATATCTATCATACTTTGTTCACTTAGTGCATCTATCACACTTTGTGTTCACCTTTAGTATATCTATCATACCTTGTTCACTTAGTGCATCTATCACACTTTGTGTTCACCCTTTCTGTATCTATCACACTATGCTCACCATACTCGCTTAGTGTATCTATCACACGCTCAACTACTGTATGTATCACATGTTGCTTCATATAGTGTATCTATCACATGCTCGCTTTGTGTATCAATCACACACGTTCGCTTTGTGTATCAATCACACACTCTCACTTTGTGTATCTATCATACTTGTTCACTAGGTGCGTCTATCACACTTTGTGTTCACCTTTTGTGTATCCATCACACTTGTTCACTTAGTGCATCTATCACACTTTGTGCACACCTTTTGTGTATCTATCACACGCTCGCACTTTGCTTCATATAGTGTATCCATCACACTCGCTTCACCTTTTATGTATCTATCACACTATGCTCACTTTGTGTATCTATCACACGTTCACTTTGTGTATCCATCACATGCTCCCTTTGTGCATCCACCATACACGGTTGCTTAGTGTATCTATCACATATTTGCTCAGTGTATCCATCACACTTGTTTCGCTTTGTGTATCTATCACACTTTGCTTTGCTTAGTGTATCAATCACACTTTATTCGTGTAAGCATGTCCATCACACTCTCTTCACTATGTGTATCTATCACGCATGCTTGTCCACTTAGTGTATCTATCACACTTTGTTCACTTTTGTGTATCTAACGCACATGTTCGTGAGAATTGCATAATTCTCTTACATCCTTTCTGCATGAGATGTAGTTTGGTTCATGTTTACTTGCTGGCATAGCATTCGCTTAAAATGTTGCATTTATTTTTCATATTTGCTTCATCACAGCTACATTCGCGCTATTTTGCGCACCTCACTTGTACTTGTTAGTACACTGCATTGATTTGAATACAAACTGGCTTCGCGTGGCGTATAAGTCCAATTATCAAAGTCTTCCTGCATATCATTTCCATCCTGCCCCTGAACTACGCTAGTTTGATTCCTTGCAAAAGGATACGTAGGCAGCCTGTGGGCACAACCATTTATTTATAGGTATTTTGTTTGTTTGTCCAAGTCTTCGGCCTTGTCAAAAATGGGTCGTCTCTGGGCTTTGACATTCACTCCCGTCATTGTTATGACTTTCGAGTTCTGTCAAAGAGGGGCAACTGTAGACACCCCATTTTTGACCGCCCTTAAGACTTGGGCACCACTGATGTTTTGCTTGGCGGAGAAAGGTGTGCAGGGCAAATATTTAGTTTTTTCGGCAAGGAGAGAGGCAAATCCTTCAAAACACTTTGTTTAGGGGTTTGGAGTTGATGAAGAGAGGAAAGGAAAGGAGAAAACTAGTTTGGGAGAAGTTCGGCATGGATCTGGGTAGAAGCGAGTTGAGCAGCCCTCGCTGAATCGGGCTCATCTGTCTGTACACTTGGAGTTAATCTATGAGGCCACCACCGTCGGAAATCTTACTTCCGGGGCTTCATTTTGTACTCAAGAATCTCTTAAAGCCAAGTCCGGGTGGGGGAGATATGATTAGTTGAAGTCGGGCATCATCCCGGTTGGATCGAATCTGCGCGGCTTCACGAAAAAGGGCATAACTTTTTGCACAGGAGGAATTTTGATGCAAGGTTTGCGCCATTGGAAAGCTAACTTCCGGGGATTCAATTTTCATACCCACCGGCCGTTTTTTGACATTGGAATCATCTATCGGCAATCTATTTTTCCGACCGGCAAAATATTATGCCGACCGGCACTTTATTTTGGCCGACGACCAAATTTTCTGGCCGGTTTGCACCATTTGCACTCTCCAAGCCTGGTGCATCCCAGCTGTGCCAGTTGGAATGCACCAGCACACTCCCCCGTGCATATATGTTGCTATTTTGAACCCTTGACCACCTTTGGACCCCTCTTTTGCACCCTTTGCTCAAGGCTTCTTGAGGAAGCCTTGACCCCTTATCTTGGCTTCCTCAAGAAGCCTACCAGCTGTTCAAGCTTCTCCAATAAGCCTTGACCTCCCCTTTAAACCCCTTTGACCCTTTGAAGCTTGTCTTAGAAGCTTAGGATTGCCTATATAAGGAAGCCATCCTCCTCCATTGTTTTGGTTCAGCAAAAACCAGACCTAATACATACATATAACATATATATCACCCTCTCTCTCTATATCTCCCTCTCTCTCTACATTTGGGTGTGTTAGAGTGATCAAACACCCTTGTTCTTGGGCCATTTCTTCATCAACTCATAGCACAAGGCATCCAACGCCCATTCCAGCAGCTTGAGGCTGTTCTCCAGAGCTTAGGAGCACCTAAACTTGGTCCAAGAGGTGCTGGTTCATTGGTCTACAAAGGTGAGTCCTCTTCTTCCCTTTTCTAGCCTATTCTTGCATCATATCTAAGCCATAGTTGCTTGCATCTTTGGGCTCCGACCCAAACTGTAACTCATCATATTTTGAGGTCCTCTTCATGTTTGATTAGGACCTCTTGCTGTTTGAGGACAGTAGCTTGCACTTGCTTCAATATCCTCCTTGAATGCCATAATCTTGCATAGAATTTTTGACTTGTGTGTGATCTGTTTTAGAGCCTGATGTAAACTGAAAATAGGCTTATTTTGAGCCCCTCTTCAACATTGAAGAAGGGCTCAACACTGTTTGGGACCTCCATGTTATACTTGCCTTTATATCCTCTCTTTGGTCCCCATTTTTGCATGCTTTGGCAGCCTATCATGCTTCTGTTTTTGGCCTTTTTACAGTTCTGTAAATATGCTTATTTTTGGTCCCTCTTAAATGTTGTAGAAGGGAATTTTTTAGTTTGGGCTTTGTATCTACCACTTGCCTCTTTGGCCACCTTTTGGCCCTTTTTCTTGCACAAAAGCTTAGCCATACCTGTGTTTGTTTTTAGGGTTTTTACAGTTCTTTAAAGTGGCTTATTTTTGGCCCCTCTTCAATGTTGTTGAAGGGCCCTAACCTATTCGGGGTCAGCAGCTGTGAGTTGCTTCATGATCTCATGTTTAGGGCCGTTTTTGTATGCCATTTTAGCCCTATCTTTGCTTGCTGTTTGGCCATGTCATAAACTGTAAAAATGCTTGTCTCAGAGCTGTCTTGCTTCTTTCTTCATGCTCCATGTCCATATTATGCATGCTTTGTATAGCTGTAGTTCATTCTATGTGCCTAATTTGCATTTCGGGAGAGATTCCATGCATCGGGTGTGTTTTCGCCTCATTTCGGGGCTGTTTTCCCCCACTTTTCAGTGCTGAAATCCCATTAGCATGTTTGCATATCATTTTCCATGTCATTTGCATTGCGTATGCCATTGCCTCGGTTTACGTGCCTGCGTGCACGCATTTCGAGGCACATCATTTTCATCCACCGGCCTCTTATGTGAGTGTGGCTGAGGCTCTCTCATGTTAGTATAAGTCCATGTTGCATTCTATATGCCATTTTAGCCATTGCATTGCATATGCCATTGCCTCGGTTTGCGTGCCCGTGTGCACGCATTTCGATGCACTTCATTTTCATCTTATGGCCACTGATGTGGGTGCGGCTGAGGTCCACTCACATTGGTGTAAGTCCATCTTGCATTGTGTATGCCATGTTTCAATACATTGTGCATGTTATGTTGTTAGCATTGTGTGTGCCATGTAGTTATATTGCATGTTTGTATGTTTGCTTGCATGCTTAGGTCGCATGTGCATTGTTGTGCATTGTCTCGCCTCTTGACCAACCATGATTGAGGTTGGGTCCCTTGTATGTTTTGTGTGCATTGCATTTGACATTGAAATGCATACTTGACTCTTTGGCCATCATGCATCGAAATGCGTGATTGGTGGCCCGAGGGTCGAGGGCCATGTTCCCTTGAGTCCATTACATGATAGGGAGTGTGTCCATGCATACATGTGCCTGAAATCCTATGCCATATGCTGTCTATTCTCTATTGCTGTCAAAACTGTCTTCTGCAGGGAGCTTCTGCCGACCGGCATAATTTAGTGTCGACCGGCACTTTTTGAAATGCCGGTGACCCAATAAACAACCGATGGAAGTTGTGAACTGCCGGTGGGAATTTCCCCTAGCCGGTGGTGCTCTGCAGCATGCAAGGAACCTGTCCTGGAGTTTTGGCAATTTTCAGAGAGACAGTGCAGTATAAACAGAGGTGGCAGTGTTATGGTACGGACTTTCCGGGCGAGACGGATCCGAGCATGCATCACTCACGCATCCCATGGCAGGGTTGCGGCCACCTTCTTGCTGCATTTATTTTGTTAATTAATTAGAAAGTCTGTAATAATTTATTCGCTTATCATTTGGACTGTAATATTTATTTGGTCCCTCCGAGTGAGGGCAAATCTGTAATAAGTGTGGGTGAGTGTGTGTATGTCTTCCAACCCCCGCTTCTTTCTCCCTTTTATTTACCCGCTTACGATGGTAGACTAGGGCATATTTAAATTAGCATAACAGTATGATAGCATGCGTGCATCCATACATTTGTCTTACATGCACCGGGCTCAGCACATCATGCTAACTGCACTTGTATTTCAATTCCAAGTTGAGAACTTGTTAGTTGCAGCATTTCACATGCCATCTTTAGGATAGCCGAGCCTGTTTAGATTGCATCTTTGCATGTGTTGCATTAGCCATTTTTAACATGAACTAGGATCATGCATATGATTACTGACTAGTTTCTGTTTTGGCTCGGAGTACTAGGTAAGCTTTTATGCTTTAGCATATCGCATGCGTGTGAGTGTTGCCATGACAGTATGATTACCATGAGGCTAGCTGCTTATGTGATATAACTGCTTGAATGCCTGTGGATAGAGGTTGAATTACCTAAATTAGAATAATGCATTAAAACTGTGAGTTTTAAGCCCACTAGATAGTGGCAAAATCATCTTTTCTGAAAGCCCACTTAAGGGTGGCAAAATCTGCATTTTAGCCTACTTGCGAGTAGCAAACCATTTTCAAAACAAACATGAAATGTTTTGTTCCAATTTGGGTGATTTGGTCTATACTTGTTTGCTGCGCGCATAACATAGTAATTCTAGGCTAACATTTAGTTTAAGAATACATTAAGTTTTCAAAAACGGATATCACGGTTAGTAGAGGCCGGTCTTCGGACCGGGCGAAAGGGGGTGCTCATAGCTGACCTTCCTCGATCGTACCCAAGCTCCCGAGCCGAGACAACTCCGGTGATGACGGACATGTGGCCTTCGGCACCGAGTCAGGGTTTCCTAAATTCCCCCATTTTAAAATATTTAGGTGGCGACTCTGTATCTGGCAAAGCAGTCCATGTTTGGCACTTCTTTCAAAAATCTGTTTTCTCAAAACGATTTGCCGGATTTGGACTCTTTGGTTCAAGATTAAGAACCACGACAACAAATCGAGTCCGAACTGTAGCATGAGGCCCACGCGGGCGCGTCTACAAGGCTCACAGTAACAAACTACTTGAAACTATTCTTAAGAAATGAAGTGCAATACACGAATTAAAGAACTGGAAATGTAAAAACTTGAAAGAAAAATATGAAGTAAATAATTGATTTCTGGATCTAAGTCTGGATCTCACTTCTATCGGCTTTCTCTTCTATTTATACTCTCTAATGGTATCCGTCAAAGTGGGTTTCTAATCTCCGAAATGCCCTTCCATGATCACTGGTCATAGCCTTGAACAGTTTGCTCCCATTACGCCATTCTTGTAATTGGACTTCCCCCTTGAATTTGAATTTGAATTGTGAGTAACCGTTGGACCACGTCATATTGCGCATTCTAACTACTCCAGTGCTGCATAGATCCATTACTACCAGTATGAACTGCCACGTGTCTGTTGTTGACTGGAGGCTTATATTAACTCCCCAAATTACCTTTTACGAGTCACGAGTCAAGCTGCGATTGGCCTATACAAAATATATAGCCAACAATTTTATATGATTAATTATGTGTCTGTAATCTTGTTAATTGCTACTCATCAAAACTACCTATTGTTTCTAAAATAGTTAGGAGTTGAGGATTATGACTTCATTCTAGTGATCTTTTGTAATTGATATAATTTACTTTAAGGAGTTTTTATTGGTAGGTTTAGACTTTAGAGAATATTAAATTTTATTCATATTCTTATAAACTGCATCTTTATGGGGGGAAAAAAATTCTTCATTTGTTCTTGCTAAACAATGAAATTCAAATAAATGGAATATTTAGAAATAAACTATATTTCAGTGGAGAATTTTTTATAATTACAATGGGAATGGGAACTTATAAATTAATTACAAATTCATGGAATCTTCATTTTTGAAGATTCAATTGAGTCTCTTTCACATCTTCTTTTTTCTCCCTCTTCCCTTCCTCTGCAACTCCAACAACCACCATTTACTACCGACCACCCCTCCTCGTCACTTCAGCAGCTCCTTTCTTTCTATGCTCACTCCACTCATGACGCCCCTAGCACTCCTTTCATCATTTCAATACCCCTTAGGGTTCGTCACTTCAGCAGCTCCTTTCTTTCTATGCTCACTCCACTCATGACGCCCCTAGCACTCCTTTCATCATTTCAATACCCCTTAGGGTGAGAAAGGAGGTGGAAGGGTACTTGATAGTCGTAAAGATTAGAATTGTGCAAAATACTGCCTAATTCGCTAAAGCCACATCGATCTACACTTATTTGCACCGCTCTATCCGTTAACTGCGAATTAAACTTTAAAATTTATAATCTGCCTTTCAAACTGCTCCGCTCCGCTATAGTTAATACATATATATTTTTTAACCTCCAATGAAATATCAAAGTAAAAATGAGTGTGAGAGAGATTTAAGATGTGAAATTTGTTACAAATTAGTAATTATATATATGAAACATATTATGTAAAATTAATTTGTGTTATATATATAAAAAATATTATGTAAATTAGTGTTATATATTATGCAAATATTTGAAAATTGGTTAGAATATTCTTCAATCCGCCAATTCACCCAAAACTACCCAAACCGCAATTTGCCAATCCACTAATCCGTCAATCTGCCATTCAATTTATAATTTTACTCTCAAACCATCCGAATAGCATCGCGCACACCCCTAATAGAGATAACGAGAGAAGGTAGGGAAATGAAGGGGTGTTCGGTGGTAGGTGATGGTTGCTAGAGTTGTAGACGAAAAAAAGAGGAAACAAAAGAAGAGAGTGACGAGAGAAAAAACAAAAAGAAGGGCAAAAGCATTTTCAAAAATAATAAGATTCCATATGTTTGTAATTAGTTTTCAAGTAAAAAATTCCCCTTAAATGTAATTTTTTTCCCACAAGATTTCATTTGTTTGTAAATCCACATATATAATTATACTATTTGATATTTTTTCTAATTATAAATTAAATTTTATTAAACTATGAAGTAACAATATCAAATATTTATCGTTTTAAGTTCTTATAATGATTTTTTTTTCATATTTTATTTTAGGATAAATTGATGAAAAGTCCATTTTAAATGGGTATAAGATATTAGATTCAAGATAAAATTTTATTTGGTTATAAGGACACAACGAGAAAGGTCGCTGAAAAATTGGCCCAAAAAGTCGCTAGCGGCAGCAAGTGGTGGTGGTGGTGGTGAAGTGGAGAAATATGTGATATTCAACAGATAGATTATTGAATAAGTAAAATGTGTCACATTTTAACAAATAGTTAGTTAAGTGAATTTTAATAGATAGAGAAATAAGTTGATTTCAATAAATAGGTTGATTTCAACAGATAAACAAATAGGTTGATTTCAACAAATATTTGTCATTCTAAACAAATCATGTCCTTTTGGCCCAAAGGTATTAGAGCTTGTGCCTAATGATCCAAAAAAATGAAATGGACTTATTGTAGACACCCCATTTTTGACTACCTTTAAGACTTGGACGTGACTGATGGTTTACTTGGTGGAGAAAGGTGTGCAGGGGAAAGGTGCAATTTCTTCGGCAAAGACAGAGTCAAATCTCAACTTCATACCCCTGTTCTGGACCAAAACAATCTTGATCAAAATATTTTAGTCTTAAAACCCTCTCTCTCAAAAACGTTTTTGAAATAAAGTTCCTACGATGTTCTGACGCTCGCATTTTGTTAAATGTTGCGCTTTTCGGTAAACCGAGCAAGGGCAAAGTGGAAAAGAATGAAAGAGAGATGAAATCTTTGAAAAAATCTTTCAAAATACCTTACTTAGGGGTTTTAAGTTGAAGAAAAGAGGAGAAGAGGGAAGAAATCCAATTGGGGGAGAAAATGGCCATGAACCGTTAAGAAAGAGTCGAACAGCCCTCGCCGAATCGGGCCTATTCATTGGCATACTTGGAATCAAGCTATGAGGCCACCACCGTTGGAAATAATACTTCTGGGGCTTCATTTTGCACTCAAGAATCTCTGAAATCCAATTCCGGACGGGGAAGATATAGTTGATTGAAGTAGGGCATCACTCCGGTTGGACCGAAATCTGCGCGGCTTCACCAAAAAGGGCATAACTTTTTCCACAGGAGGAATTTTAATGCAAGGTTTGCGCCATTGGAAATATAACTTCCGGGGCTTCAATTTGGACACTTGAAATGCCACCATTGGACCTTTCTACCACCCACCGGCCACTTTTCTTTCCGGTAGTCTATTTTTTGTCCTGAAAGTAGCTGGCCGGCCAGAAAACCTAGCAGGCCGGCCACCTAGCTGGTGAAATGACCTTTTTTCCCTTTTTGATCTGGCCAGCCATAATCCTTTCCCCAAGTACATTCTAGCCATGTATTTTGTTTTACACTTCACCCATGTCCGAGGGTTTGGCACTTTTGGAGGGAAACTTGACTCATTTTCCCTCCATTTTTCTCCCCCCCTTTTTCCCCCTCTTTGGCCTATATATCAGCAGCTCCAGCTGCTGGTTTAGGGTTACAAAAATTTCCCTTTGAGCTCTTGCCTTATATCTCTCTCTCTCTATATCTCCAAGCCCCAAAACCCTCAAGTTCCTACACCCTTCTCTACACCACCACCTAGCACCATACCTCCAACCTCCATTGCAGCAGCTTGAAGCTGATTTCCAGAGCTAAGGAGGCATCTTTTCTCAAGCCAAGAAGTGTTGAAGTTTGGCCTACAAGGGTAAGCAACACTTTCCCTCTTTTTAAGCTTATTTTTGCATCCTATCTAAGCCATTCTTGCTTGCTGTTTTGGACTCCAACCCTAACTGGAGTTAAGCTTATTTTGAGCCATTTTTCATGTTTCATTAAGGGCCTCTCACTGTTTGAGGCCTCCTTGGTGCACTTACTTCATTATCCCTCTTGTATGACATTTTCTTGTGTAATATTTTTGGCCTGTGTATAAACTATTTTGTGCTCTGTCATGAACTGAAAAGTTGCTTATTTTGAGCCCTTCTTCAACATTTTTGAAGGCCTCATTGCTGTTTGAGGCTTCCATTTACTACTTGCCATTATATCTCTCTTTTGGCCATATTTTTGCATGATTTGTTAGCCTCTTGAGCTTCTATTTTTCGGCTCTGGTCCGAACTTAAAACAGCCTTATTTTGACCCATTCTTCATGTTTCATTAAGGGTCTTTCATGGTTTGAGGCATCTTTTATATATTTTGTGTTATATCTCTCTTTTTGGCCTCATTTTGCATAGCATTTTGAACATATTTTCATACTGTTTTGGGTCCGGCCATCAACTGTAAAGTGCATTATTTTTTGCCCCTCTTCAACATTGTTGAAGGGCCCCTTTATGTTTGAGGCCAGCAACCACCACTTGCTTCCTTGTCCATCTTTTGGCCCATTTCTTGCATGAGAGCTTAGCCATACCTGTGTTGGTTTTTGTGGTTTTCCATAAAATGTAAAAGGTCATATTTTGGGCCCCTCTTCAACATTGTTGAAGGGCCCTAATCTGTTTGGGGTCAGCAGCTGTGAGTTGCTTCTTTATCTCACATTTAGGGCCATTTTTGCATGCTAGTTTTTCCCCATTTGTGCTCATTGTTTGGCCTTGCTTAAAACTGTAAAAATGCTTATTTTGGGGCTGCCTTGAATGTTTCTTCACATTTCATGATCAAATAATGCGTGTTTTGTATAGCTATAGGCCAATGCATAGGCCTAGTTTTGCATTTCGGGACCATTTCATGCATCGAGTGCTATATTGTCATGATTCGGGACTGTCTTGGGTCATATTTTAGCACTGAAATTTGCATGCTTGTATGCCATATTCCATGCCTTGCCATGTCTTGTTAGAGTGGCATTTTGTGCCTTAGGATCGGTCCTCGGTTTGCGTGCATACGTGCACGCATCTCGAGTGTCTCATTTTCATCTCATGGCCTCTTATGTGAGTGTGGCTGAGGTCCACTCATGTTGGTGTAAGTCCATTATGCATTGTGTATGCCATTTCATTTCATAGCATTGCGTATGCTAGGTTGTATGTTAGCGCATTGTGTATGCCATGTTATCTCGTGCATCGTGTATGCCATTCATAGCATTGTGTATGTTAAGTTGTATCTTAGTTGCATTTCATGCATATCATGCATATTGCATTGTGCTTGGGATAGGAATTAGCCCAGGCACGGGAAACGAGGTACGTTTCGTACTCCGAGTGACGGAACGTGTCTCAATTCCCAGTCACCGACACTCCGGATTATCCATGATGGAGTTAGGTTTTAGTTGAGTTTTCATGTGCATTCATTCTATATTGAGTAATGCAAATCGACTCCTCGGCCATCATGCATCGGGATGCGTAATTGGTGGCACGAGGATCGAGGCATGCATACATTTGTGAAAATACATTGCTATGCCCCTTTCCTGCTCTCTGTTGCAGCAAATCAAGAATCAGCAACCTTCCGGAGCTTGGCACGCTTCCCAAGAATAATTGTAAAACAGAGGCTAATTGGGGCATCCCAGTGGATTTCCGCGCAAGACAGCCCAAACATACATCATTCATCAGAGTCAGGGCAGTCCCTGGCTTGCATGCCAGTTTATTATTTTTCTTAGTTAATTTGTAAATTAATTAGGGATTTGTACATATTTGGGCTGTATTATTTGGACTGTACTATTTATTCAGACCCTCTGTGCGAGGGCAATGTTGTAATAAGTGTGCGTGTGTGTGATGTATGTCTTCCAACCCCACGTCTTTCTCCCTTTTATTTACCAGCTTATAATGGTTAGATTAGGGCATGTTTCAATTAGCATACAGTATGACAGCATGTTTGCATCATTCATCTGTTTTCCATGCACTGGGCTCGGCGCATCATACTAACTGCATTTGTATTTCAATTTCAAAGTTGAATACTTGTTAGCTGTTGCATCTCATATGCCATGTTTAGAATAGTCGAGCCTGCTATAGTTGCATTTTGCATGTGTTGCATTAGGCATTTCTGCATAATTAGGATCATGCATGAATTTCTAATTAGCTTCTGTTTTGGCTTGGAGTACTCGGTAAGTTTTATGCTTTAGCATCCTTGCATGCGTGTGAGTGACTGCCATGAATAGCATGCTTACCATGAAGCTATATGCTTATGTGATATAACTGCCTGAATGCCTGTGGGTGAAGGTTGGGTTATTTGAGTTGGAACAATTCATCAAATGTGTGTTTTAAGCCCACTAGATAGTGGCAAAATCATGTTTTCTAAGCCCACCCGAGGGTGGCAAATTCACGTCTTAGCCTACTTGCGGGTAGCACCATCAAACCATTTTCAAACAAACAAACATGAAATGTTTTGTTCCAATTCAGGCGATCCAGTCTATACTTGTATGCTGTGCGCATCACATAGTAAATCTAAGCTAATAACCGGGATAAGAACACACAATGTTTTCAAAACTAGATATCATGGTTAGTAGAGGTCGATCTTTGATCGGGCGAGCGGGGGTGCTCACGAAGTGACCTTCCCCAATCGTACCCAAGTTCCCGAGCCGAGGCAACTTTGGTGATGACGGACACGTGGCCTTAGGCAAATGAGTCAGGGTTTCCTAAATTTCTCCCAAAATAAAATATTTAGGTGGCGACTCTGTATCTGGCAAAGCAGTCCATGTTTGGCACTTCTTTTAAAAATCTGTTTTCTCAAAACGATTTGCCGGATTTGGACTCTTTGGTTCAGATTACGAACCGTGACAATTTGAGAGTCCTGAGCTGTAGTGACCCCAAATGAACGGAACGGGAGTTCGTTCCTCCCGGGGCGTTCGGGGACGTCTACACTTATGGTCTGAGTGCTTTTTTTATTTCATCTAAACTTCATTATATAATTTTAGTAAGTGTGCGGTAGGTACCATATGTTTGTTTTCAATTTTTTGAAAATACTTTTCAGAAATTTTTACTTTCTTATTTTTTGTATTTATTTATTTTTATTGAATTTTTTTAATATTTTAAGTAAATTTTTTAATTTTTAGACACACCTAACGTAAATACACTTAAAAGTATAATTTTCATAAAAAAGTCTTTACAAAATTCACTAAATACCAAAAATAAAAGAAAATATAAAAATTCAATATATTTTTCATATTTTTGTATATTTATTGATTTTTTAAAATATTTTTTTCACAAATATTTTATTTTTTAGATACATCTAAATAAAGTGCATCTAAAAAAGTAAAAAAAAATATTTAAAATTTTAAAAATATTCACTAAAAACAAAAAAATAAAAAACTTAATTTTTAAAAAATTGAATTTAGAAAAGTGAAACTAAACATACTGATTCATATATATATATATTAATTGTGTGTGTGTGTATGTGTGTGGTGGGGGGGGGGGGGTGTGTGGATATGTATGTAGAGCACCAATTTAAAAGTTTGCTTAAGGGTTTAAAAATCTTAGGGTCATTCATATTTTGTGTGTTTATGTATGAATACCAATGGAGAGCACCATTTTCAAAGTATGCTTTAGGGTTCAGAACTCTTTTAGGGTCATTTATATTTTTTGTGTGGGTATGAATGCGTATGGAGAGTACCCTTTTAAAAGTTTGCTTTAGGGTTAAAAAAAACTTAATCCTGTGATTGCGGATACCTACATTGCAGTACCCCATGATTATTTTTATGAAAATAAAAAATAAATAAATAAATAAATAATAACAATAAAAAATAAAATAAAACACTACCTTACCTTTGGAAATGCTTAAACTGTACGTTAATGTGATTAGCTAACAGTTTTCTAATATGGTGGACCAAAGGAACTAGACACAACTGCCACTATTCTTCTAGAAGAAGAGTTTTATTTTATTTTATTTGCATTATAATTATAATTATTAGGCACAAAGTGAATTTTAATAGGAGAAATTACTGTCCAGTGGAGAGTGAAAAAAAAATTACAAATATATAAGATGCTAGTGATTCTATAATAGGTTGCAAGTTATGCCCCTCTATTTTTCTATAATTTTTTTTTCTTTTGGCCTACTCAACAGTTATTCTTCCATTTTAATAAGGTCTAAATGTAAAAGACCTGATTGAAAATAGACCATTTGACAACAAAAATAAATAAATAAATAGCACAAATGATGCTTAGGAGATGATTTGAGACAGGAAATATATTCTCCTGTTGAATATTATAATATTAATTTCATTTAGGTTAAGAGTGGGCTTGGGGTCCCCCAAGTCAAAAGCCCCTTTTTCCAAAAAATAAAAATAAAAATATTATATTATTATTGATAGAGTAATGCTAGAGACCTCAAATATTCAACTAAAAGCTTTACCAAATGTCTCTGTGAGACCCACACCCATGTGAGACATTTAATAAAACTTTTAGTAAAATTTTTAAGGCCTCTAGCATTTTTGTTATTGATATTAGCCGCGGTGCCTGCAGATTAGTAGACACACCTACTTATCAAAAATTATTAACCCCTAATATCACTATATAATAAATTATTATTATTATATTGGCCACTATGTATATTTTGTGATTTATGAATTATCTTTAATTAGGAAGTTAAATTTGAATAGTGGGGTTCTCTACCCATTTATAGTTTTATTATTCGTCTGTGAAATCACATTTTAGTGATGATGTGTTACATTAAATTTTCGTAACTTTTTCTTATAGTGGGTTATTAATGGTCTTCTATGAATAAATTACATTGATTTTGTTTTTAGTAAAACTAAATTATAAAATTTACAATAAGAAAGATAATGCCGTCAATTTTTTTTCATCCATAAATTAACTAATAATTGATAATAAAATAAATTTTCTATTATGTGAATTTAAATTGTAAGAGAGCATAAAATAATAATGTTAAACATGTGAGACTTTAATTTATTTATTTCTCAACGGAAATTAATTCAATTCATTTCAAAAAAAAAAAAAAATGAAAGAAGACTATCACGGTCTCATTTTATTAAAAGGAAAAATGAAAAAAAAAATTAAAGCCCTTCATATTAAGATTTTATAAAATAAATGATATATAATATTTTCATAATAGTTAGAATCTCCCAAAATTTTCATAGAATTTTCTCTAATATGATCACAGAGAAATTTCATCAAGGGACTTTAACTAATTAAAAAAATATATTGGATCTCTCCTACTATATAAAGTTAGAAAAGGATGTTTCACTAATTTTTTCAAATAAAAAAATAAAAATTCAAGTTTCATTGTTTTTAAAAAAGAAAGAAAAATTGGCCAATCACAATTATTTGAAATAAAATCTTATTTAGTGATGTTTTAAAAAGTTGGTAAAAAACTGACTTTTTGATTTCTTTTGTGACTTTGTGACTCTTTTGTGTGAAAAAAATAGAGAGTTAGTGTGACCCAAAAACTAAAAAACTAAAAAGTTAACTTTTGAGTAATGATACACTAGCCTATCACCCGTATGCACAGAATAATTACAAATATTTATATTTATTTTAGATTTTTTTTAATATATATATTATGGTTTTTTAAGATTTTTTATAAAAATAATTTAACAATCTTATCACTAATCATAGTGTATGAGAGAAGTTGAAAAGGGTACTGCAGTAACTATATACAAATTGTATCTATAATTATTTGTATAAGGGGATTTTAAATGCTGATCAAGGGATTTTGACCAAATCAATAAATGTAGACATGTGAAAAGACATGTGGATTGAAAAAAGTTAATAAATATTGATCAATGGATTTTGACCAAATCAATAAATGTTGAGTTTTTTTTTTTTAATACAAAATTTAGAAAATTCAGATTGGGATTATTTAGAGCCATTGAACAAACTACAATCACATTTTCTTTTTGTGAGTTAACTTCAATCGTATTAAAAAATCAAGTTATAAACAAAAGGAGATAACTTCAATCATACAAATCATAATTTTTTTAATGCTATCTAACTGCAATGACATTTTTCTCATAATGAAAAAAATAACCATTAAAATAGTAGATAAAAAAATTATTTAGAATCATTGAACAAACTACAATCACATTTTTCTTTTTGTGAGTGTTTATTTTTATCTAACTTCAATCATATTAAAAAATAAAATTATAAACAAAATGAGATAACTTCAATCATACAAATCACAATTTTTTTAATGCAATCTAATTATCATCAATAATTAAAAAAATACAATAATTTATTTCTCAATTTAAAAAGATCAATTACAATTTTTTTTCATCCATATAATTAATAATTGATAATAAAATAAATTTTCTATTATGTGAATTTAAATTGTAAGAGAGCATAAAATAATAATGTTAAAAATGTGAGACTTTAATTTATTTATTTCTCAACGGATATTAATTCAATTCATTTCAAAAAAAAATAAATTGAAAGAAGACTATCACGGCCTCATTTTATTAAAAGGTAAAATGAAAAAAAAAATTAAAGTCCTTCATATTAAGATTTTATAAAATAAATGACATATAATATTTTTATCATAGTTAGAATCTCCCAAAATTTTCATAGAATTTTCTCTAATATGATCACAGAGAAATTTCATCAAAGGACTTTAACTAATTAAAAAAATATATTGGATCTCTCCTATTATATAAAGTTAGAAATGGATGTTTCACTAATTTTTTCAAATAAAAAAATAAAAATTCAAGTTTCATTGTTTTAAAAAAAAAAAAGAAAAATTGGCCAATCACAATTATTTGAAATAAAATCTTATTTAGTGATGTTTTAAAAAGTTGGTAAAAAACTGATTTTTTGATTTATTTTGTGACTTTTTGACTTTTTTGTGTGAAAAAAATAGAGAGTTAGGCCAAGTTTGGCATGAGATAAAAAAGACAAAAAGTCAAAAAGTCACTATCCTATTTAAGTCACATCATCTTATTTAAGTCACATCACCTCTCTAACACATCACTTCAAACCCAATCCAAACCCAACCCATATTTCATAAAAAGTCAAAAAGTGCACTTATTTAGTCTTCCCAAACTAGGCCTTAGTGTGACCCAAAAACTAAAAAACTAAAAAGTTAACTTTTGAGTAATGATACACTAGCCTATCACCCGTATGCACAGAATAATTAAAAATATTTATATTTGTTTTAGATTTTTTTAATATATAAATTATGTTTTTTTAAGATTTTTTATAAAAATAATTTAACAATCTTATCACTAATCATAGTATATGAGAGAAGTTGAAAAAGGTACTGCAGTAACTATATACAGATTGTATCTATAATTATTTGTATAAGGGGATTTTAAATGTTGATAAAGGAATTTTGACCAAATCAATAAATGTAGACATGTGAAAAGACATGTTGATTAAAAAAAGTTAATAAATATTGATCAGTGGATTTTGACCAAATCAATAAATGTTAAGTTTTTTTTTTAATAAAAAATTTAGAAAATTCAAATTGGGATTATTTAGAGCCATTGAACAAACTACAATCACATTTTTCTTTTTGTGAGTTAACTTCAATCATATTAAAAAAAATCAAGTTATAAACAAAAGGAAATAACTTCAATCATACAAATCATAATTTTTTTAATGCTATCTAACTACAATGACATTTTTCTCATAATAAAAAAAAATAATTGAAAAAAATAACCATTAAAATAGTAGACAAAAAAATTATTTAGAACTATTGAACAAACTATAATCACATTTTTCTTTTTGTGAGTGTTTATTTTTATTTAACTTCAATCATATTAAAAAATAAAATTATAAACAAAATGAGATAACTTCAATCATACAAATCACAATTTTTTTAATGCAATCTAATTATCATCAATAATTTAAAAAATACAATAATTTATTTCTCAAAAACACACAGTGAGTTAAAAAGATCAATTACAATTTTTTTTGGGTCAAAATACAATCTAATCATCATCAATAATTGGTAAATTATGTGACCCTAATGAGTACAATCCATTTTGTTTTTCAGAAAACACAGTGAGTTAAAAATCAAATCACAAATTAAGTGAATTAATAGTTAAAAAAACACACTAATTTTTTTCTAAAAACACAGTAAATTAAAAAAATCAATTACAATTTTTTTTTAAAATACAATCTAATCATTATCAATAATTGGTACTTTACAAATCAAATAAAAAAAAAATCAAATCAAATCACAAATATTTTTATGCTATCTAACTACAATCATATTTTTTTATAAATAATTGTAAAGAAAAATCATTAAAACAGCAAATAAAAAATTGAATCACATTAAAAAAAAGAACCATTGAATAAACTACAATCACATCACATTTTTCCCATAATAAAAAAAATAAATAAATGAAAAAAAGAACCATTGACTAACTACAATCACATTAAAAAGAAGAACCATTGAACTAACTACAATCACATTTTTTTCTTTGTGAGTGTTTATATTTATTTAACTTCAATCATATTAAAAATAAAATTAAAATAGTAAATAAAAAGATTCAATAACATTAAAAATATATATATATATATATATATATATTGAACTAACTATAACATTCATATTAAAAAAAAAGAGTCATTGAACAAAGTACAATCACATCGCATTACAATCACTTTTTTTTTCTTTGTGAGTGTTTATGTTTATTTAACTTCAATAATATTAAAATTAAAATAGTAAATAAAAAGATTAAATAACATTAAAAAAAAAACATTGAATTAACTACATCATATTTTAAAAAAAAAAAACCATTGAACAAACTACAATCATATCATATTTTTCTCATAATAAAATAAATAAATAAAAAAAAACTATTAAACTAACTACAATCACATTAAAAAAAAAGAATCATTCAACTAATTATAATCACATTTTTCTCTTTGTGGGGGTTTATATTTATCTAACTTCAATCATCTTAAAAAATCAAATTATAATTTTTTATTCGGTAGACAAATCACAAATATTTTTATGCGCTATCTTATTACAATATTAAAACAGTAAACAAAAGGAAAAGTCAAGAAGGAGAAAACAAAAGAAAGATTTACTGTTTACATACGTGGTCACTGAAGTTGAAAGTGTAGAAGTGAGAAGTCAAGAAGGAGAAAACAAAAAGGAGACCATTGTTTGCAATAAGTATGTGAAAAGTTAAAAAAAATGTGTGTATTGAAGAAGTTAAAAAGACTTAGAAGAATTTAATAGGTGCTAAGTTTTTTGTTGTAAAAAAAATCAAAAAAATTAAGAAGTTAAGGTTCAGACATTGAAACTCCCACAAAACTTGTAGGTTAGAGATAGATACAAATAAATAGATAGATATAGATATTTATATTTGTTTTAAATTTTTTTTAATATACAAATTATTTATTTTGAAAAAGGTACTGCAGTAATTATGAGAGAAATCAACAAATCTTGTGGGTTGAGAGAAATTAATAAATGCTAAGGTTAATTTTTTTTTTAAATTAGAAAATGAGGATTGGTATATTAGAGCTCCCACAGGCCTTGGGGATTAGAAACCCTCTTTTGCTTAATATATAGTATAAAAGTATAGATAACTCTAATTTAAGAGCTCTAAATAGAATTCTAGTGGGGTGAAAGGGAGACAGATAGAGAGAGGAGTGCGGGCTCCACTTTCATATGGATATTCTTTACATTATTAGAGTTGTATTAGAATTTTCAAATTAGAACTCTTAAACATTATTGTCAACTTTTTTAGCCTCCATTTGGGAAGTGGGTTGGTTTTTGACTTTTTGACTTTTTTGGCTATTTTAGCCTGGGGCTAAAAAGTCTGGTTTGGGAAGGACTTTTTGACTTTTTTGACTTTTTAATTTTTTGGTGAGGTGGCTTCATGTTAAATTACAAAACTGCCCTTCTACTATTTTTTGTGGAATGGACCTCATTGCCTCTTTTGTCCTCCACGTCAGATTAGCCATGAATGGACCAATTTTTTTTTTTTTTTTATAAATGGTTTTTTCAAGGGGTTTTTTATTTTGATTTTGATTTTAATTTTAATTTTTTTTTCATTTTCTGTAAAATGATAAAAAGTGAGGTTTTATTTTATTATCCCGTATATTTTAATTTATTATTTTTTTTTGCAAATGGTTTTTTCATGTGTTTTGTATTTTAATTTTAATTTTTTTTTAAATAATAATAATAATAATACTAATTTTAATTTTAAATTATAATTTTAAAATAATAATAATTTTAATTTTAATTTTAATTTTAATTTTAAATTTGAATTTAAAAATAATAATACTGCTAATAATTTTAATTTTTAGTTTTATTTTATTGTCCTGTGTATTTTAATTTTTTTCATTTTATTTTCAAAAATGAGTTTTCATGTGTTATATTTATTTGTAAATTACGTGGTGAATGGTAAATTTAAGTTTTTATGTTTTTTTTTATAAATATTTTTGAATGAGGTGTATTTTTGTCCTTATTTTTTTTTTAATTTACTTTTTTGTCATTTTTTTATTTGTACACATTAATTTTATTTATTTATTTGTAAATTACGTGACAAATGGTAAAAATTTATTTGTAAAAATTTAAATAATTTAAATATTCAAAAAATTATTTTAACAAAAAAATTTAAATAATTTAAATATTCAAAAAATTTAAATAATTTAAAATGTTAATATTTTAAATTAAAAAACAACTCTACATTCAAATCGTAACCAAACACATAAAGTAAAACTCAAGTAATAAATTATTTTTAAAACTCATAACCAAACACATAACTTAAAACTCCATACTATTTTCACAACTCTACACTCAAATCATAACCAAATACATAACAAAAAAATTCAAATATTTAAAACTATTTTTATAAAATAGAGTTTGAATTTATTTTTATAAAATATTTTAACAAAAACAAAAAAATGTTTTTAATTTTTGTTTTTTCAACTTTTTTTGTTTTTTCTGGAAAAATGTGTTTTTTGGGATTTTTTTTTTTTTTTTTGGTACTGCCGCATGCCCCTCTTTCATGAGGGGTAGTTTCGTAAATTTTCCTTAGCGTTTCTTCTTGCCAAGCAGCTGTGGCTTTTTTGTCCTTTAGTGGCTAAATAAAGGGTTGTTTAGGATGATCTAAATAAGTGTACTTTTTATCTTTTTATAAAAAAATGTGTAGAAAAATATAGAGGTGATGTGATGAAAAAAAGATAAAAATATGAATTATTTAAAAGATGCCTAACCACTCCTAAGTCTCTTTTGTCATTTAGTTGCTAATTTAGCCTCCACCAATCTTTCCAAACGATGCCTTACTATGTAGGCAACGCCCCTTCATTATCTAATAATTTCCCCGACAATACTTTCAATTGGCGATTACAATGGTCAAATGTTCAAATGATTAGTACGCACGGAATCGTTTAATTAATATTAAATAATCTTGGGCGGAAAACAGGTACTCCCACCGTTTCGAAAAAATACTCCATCTTCCCTAAAATAATGATTTTTTTATAAAAAATATAAAGGAGTAGTTGTTAGAATTTTCTAAATATGATTTAAAAATAGAATTATGTTTTGAATTTGTGAGTTTTAGAATTATGATTTGAATGTGAAAAAATTTTGAAAAAATTTTTAAATTGAGTGGCGAATTTTTGACGTGATATATGATATCTGACATAAAAATTTATAACTCATAATCAAACACACAACTCAAAAATCTATTAAAAGCTAATAAAAAATTTTAAAAAATCTGAAAATATTGTTCTATTAAACATATAAAAAATATAAATAAAAAAAAACAAGTGCCAATTGCCCAAAAAAAAAAATGTCATGTTCCGGTTGAGCAGTTAGACGACCAGTAAAGTCAAATTTAAAAAAAAAAATTTGAAAATATCGCCTGACACAGAGTTTTCTGTTTGTTGTGGAAATATAATTTGAAAACCCTATCTAAACATGGTATTAAAATGTGAGGATAGAATTATAATTTGAAAACCCTTTCAAACACAGCCTAACTTTTTTTTGATAGTACAATTATTACATTTTAAAAAAATTAATTTTTCAAAATTAACATTTGATAGTACATTTTTTGGGAAATGTCAATATCATAATTATATTTTTTATGTTATTAATGAATTTAAAAGAAAGGCAAAAAAGAAAATTTATATTTTTTTTGTATTAGATTTTTAAAAATGGACTAATATTTTAAGATAATGAAAAATAGAATAAGAGACTAATAATTTGGGACGGAAGGAGTAATTTTTTTTATATTTTAAAAATATTAATTTTTTTAAAATTATCTTTTGATAGTATATTTTTTTAAAAACATATCAATTGTCAAAATTATACTTTTTGTGTTGTTAATGAATTTAAAATAAGAATAAAATAGAAAATTCATATTATTTTTATCCTTAATTTTTTAAAAATGGATTAATATTTTGAGATAATAAAAAATGAAATAATAAATTAATATTTTAGAACGGATGGAGTAGTTATAATCAAAGCATACGTATAGTGACAAATAACTCATCTGAACTAATCTCACTATTATAGAAAATTAAATAGATTATGCCCTCATTTGGCATGTGAGTTGGAGAGGCTACCAGGCTAAAATAGTTACAAAAATGATAAAATACGCTAAAAAATTTATAAGATGAAATATCACATTCAAATCATAATTGTTTTATTTTATTTTCTCACAAAGTCAAAAAAATTAAAAAGTTCATTCCAAACGAGACTTTTTAATTCTAGGCTAAAATTGCTAAAAGGCCAAAAGGTCAACCCACAAACCAAACGAAACCTATAAATGTCATATTATTAGAGACCAAATTATCCTTTTCTTTAATTGCCTCTATTTTTATGTACTTTTCATAATAGAATTTTTTTTATGGAGAGGTTTCTCTATAGTCCACTATGTAGACTGGAATATACTGGTGGGCTCGTGTAGTCCACCACCATATGTTTAGATTAAGGGACTATCAATATTCAGTCAATGTAATTTTTTGCATGCATAAAGTGCTCGACAAGTTCTAGACATCAAACGATTCAGATCATCCAAATAAAACCCGTAATGAATCCCACGAGCCTAACAATTCGCTCCCGTCCACATAAGAGAGAAGTCTCTCCCTATATTTTAACATTTTTTTTTTCTTCATAAAAGTGAATACTCTATAATTTTAAATGAAACAATTCATGACTTTTTTTATAAAATAAAATAAAATTAAATGCCCTTTATTTTTAAATTTTAATGGCATTTTCCCTACATCTTAAGTTTAATTGTAATCGAAAATAAAGGGCATTTACAAATTTTTTTAAAAAAAAATCATAAAATGTCATTTAAAAATAAAAGTCCTTTGTTGATTAATACTATGGAATTTTTTTATATTTGTTATAATTTTTAGATTTATTTTTCTTACACCATACAATTTAAGTGTGATTGAAATTTAAAAAAAAAATTACAAATTTTTATTTACTAAAATAAAATTCCTTTTTATAATTAAAAAAAATGTTTTAAAAAAATTTCGTTATGAAAAGTATATAAAAATAGAGGGAATTAAAGAAAATGATAATTTGGTCTCTAACAATACAACATTTATAACCTATTCATTTTTCTATGGTAGTGGGATTGGTTAAAGTGAGTTAATGCATAACAAAACCCATAATCAAATTATAAGGCTATTTGCATATAACAAATAGCTAAAAACAATATAATAAGCATAATTTGTGCTGGAAGGTGTTATTTAAGTCTCTGAGACTCATTAGGAGTCATACTTTTATAGTTTGGTTATTTTGTCAGGTGTTTCGTATATTTTATTCACACAAAAAATTAAGTTAATTTAATAATTATAACATATTTATTTATCGCATTTGTTACTAAAAATGAATGATTTGTTTTTAAAAACACAATTGTCGTATATTTTTTTTAATAATAAATGCGATAAATTAAATAAGTTATGATTATTAGATCGATTTAATTTTTTTTTGTGTGAATGAAGTACACAAAGTGATCAACAAAATAAACAGTTTAAATTATCAAAATAGAATCCGTAGTGAGTCTCACAAACTCAACAACGCCCTACAGTCTAGAATATAGATTGGAGGTAATCCTCGCCCATGCATATAATATCTATATACAAAAGCAATAATGTTAAGGATTAATAAATATTATTTTATTCTTCTCGTCTACACATATTAATCTCGTAATTAAGAGAATTGTACAAATATACTCTTTTGAAGATGGCTTGGAGTGGACAAAAGTAATATATTTTTATAATTGAAGGGATTAAATTATGCTTATTTATAGATTATGAAATAAAATAAAATTCGCTAATAGTTAAAGAGGTCGGGGCATAATTAACCTTAATGTTAATCAAGTTTAAAGTGATTGTGATTCGTGCAAGATTGGAATGTATTGAAATTATTGGAAATGAAAATAAATTTGTATACAAATTGCTTCTAAATTTGGTATAGTAAATGGCATGCTTGCGGAGGTAGTCATTTCGCTAGGCGTTAGGATCCTCTAGAGTGTTTTTCTAGAGTGATCTCCTAGAGCTTTCATCAATGGCTGACAGGTGTTCCACTAGAAGATCCAAGGGTTAATATACAAACTAACCAAAAACGATGTTGTTTTGGTTAGTAATTTGAAAAAAAAAAATAAAAATAAAAATAAATATTCAGATTCAAAATTCCCTTTCAGCTTCTATATACGCAGCAGATAGAAAACAAAGAGAGAGAGAGATAAGAAGAAGAAAAAGAAGAGAGAGATGCTTGGTGTAGATCAATCCCGAAACTGCTCTACATCTTCACTGCACCGTCATAGAACCATCTTGCTTCATTTTAAGGAGACTGCTCTCAATGTTCCGCAATACAGGTTTATAGCTACAACATGGAGTCAACCCAAAAGAAAAAAAGAATTGAAGAAAATGAAGCAAACTCGGGTTTATAGCGTCAATATGGAGTCAACCCAAAGGAAGAAAAAGAATTGAAGAAAATGAAGCAAACCCACTTAAGTTCAAAAAAGTTACACCCAGTAACTAATTGAAACGATTCCAAAAAAAAAAAAAAAAGTAATTAATTGAACTTTATGTTTGCCCAAAAAAAATAAATAAATAAAAAATACAAATGAATTCAACAGAATTAATACCCAACTCGAGAAATTGATTTTAGATTAATAAAAAAAATCTATCACAAAAAAAGGGACCAAAACAGAAAATCACTCAACAGAGATGAATTATAAAATATAAAAAAAAAAACCCAATAAATTCAAACAGAGTTATACATGATGTTTATGACTGGACAAATGTAGCATACCCAATTAAAGGAAAACAATAATGCCAAATCCGTCAATTGAATGAGGATGACGCTAAAGAAAGAAAGTGAAAGGTGTAGAGAGAGAGACAGAGAGAAGAGAAGGGAAATGGAGGAGACAAGAAGAAACAAGTTGCTAGCTTCGTTGGCGGCGGCGGCAATGGCGGGTGACGCGAATTCGTCGACGATGCGTGGCAGGCGACGCAATGGTCTTCTTCCTCAGCTCCTCCTCTTCTCTCAACCCCCCATTCTCTCAACCCCCCTCTCTCTCTCTCTCTAATGCTTCACAGGAACAAAAACGACTTCAAAACAAATCTAATTTTTCTTTTTTCAAATTACTAACTAAAACAACATCATTTTGATTAGTTTGCATATCAGCCCTTGGATTCTCTAGTGGAACATGTATCAGCCATGGATGAATAACTCTAGGAGATCACTTTAGAAAAACACTCTAGAGGATCCTAACGCTTTTGGTAGAATTAATATTTACATTTACTTGTGGATCCACAACATTTTCTTAATTTAGTGACATTTGAAAGTGTCATAAAACTATTCTTATAATGATATTTTTTAGTCTTGTGACATTTTAAACAAGTGCCATTTATACTTGTGCCACGGTAAATACTAGTGGCAGCTCAATGACACTTCAAGTGCTACTACACCATCATGACTAAAAACTTTCAATGACACTTTGATGTCATAATAGACACTGTCAAGCGCCATTAAAAAAAGATTTAGTGGCACTTCAGTGACACTTGTAATTGTCATTACATCATCAAAGCTAAAATAATTTAGTGACACTTTAATGTCATATAGACACTATTCGTGACGCTATCAAATGCCATTAAAGAAGACTTACAATCTAAAAAATGCCACTATATGAATTTTTAATGGCACTTGTTATGCCACAATTGACATTTTTAACCACTTCATAAATGCCACTAAATCCAATTCATTTGTGCCATTAAATGGATATAAGTGTCATTGGAACTTATTCTAGTGACACTTTGCAAAGCTACTACCACTACTACGAAATGCCACTTATATATTCTTTTTATTGACACTTTTAAAAGTCACAACTAAGCATACGTAAATGCCTTTAAAAATTGAATCGATTTTATAAAAAATTGAATATTAATTGCCACATCCTATATTAATTCGATATTCATTCATCCTGTAATATTTTCATAATAATAAACAAATATTACCGCCATAGGATCATCTCGTCAAAAATAAAACAAAAAAATATTCAAACCACAATCATTTTTTTATCGAAAAATATAAAATTATTAATATTGCAATATAAATCATAACCAAAATTATAAAATATTCTACCACACTAACAAAGTTAAAGCAAAAAAAAATTTAAAAGAAAATTATTCCAACCATAAATTCTGAAAAGCCATAGTGATGTCCATCTTCCAAAGAGACCAATTCTCAACCTCACTTGTATAAATATTCTTGGCTAACATCCATAACTTGCAAAATTTATATCCAAAAGATAAACATATAAAGGTGATTGAAACCATATTAAGTTATAATAAATTTGTTAATGAAATTAGTATTTATGAAAGAAATATACCACAAATGGGGCAGGCTAAGTAACATGAGCTTCAATTGCTTGTCCAATTGTTTTGACAAGTCCATATGATCGGATCAAGCTCTCATTAGGTTTGACCAGCACTTAAACATGTACCTTCCAATAGTTAGGTCCTAGTTGTTCCCCTTCTACTTCTTTAGATGAGTCTATGCTTTTAAGTACTTCGATCACAATTGTATCTGTTGGCCTAATGATACTTTTTAGAACAACTATATCTCCCACCTTTAAATCAAGATTTAACTATTTAAGTAATTATATATTTACAATTAATAAATAATATTTAAAATAAACTAGTACAAAATGCCAAAGTGATCACAACTGAAAGTGATATGTATTTTTTTAGTAGATACGTAAGCCATATGGTTAAAGTAGACTTTTTGGCCTAAAATGAATTTGTCAAATAAACAAAGACATTTTAGCAAAATGAACTTTTTTTTTAGCTATTTAATTGACTCTTTAATTACTGTTAAACGAAACTTACAAAGTTAACATATTGGCTAAAAAGAAACTTATAAAAAAAATATAGGTAAGTAATTCATTAGTCTTTTTTCTGATACCTCATGCTCATTCTTTTTTATTTCATCATGTTTGTCTTGTTTGACACATTTATAATTGTTTAAATTTTTAATAACTTTTTACAGTAGCTAAACTGAGATTTTTGACTAAAAATGAATTTATTAAATGAGTTCAGATTTTTTTTAATAAAATAAAATTTTTAAATCAATATATTAGCTTTTTAATCACAACCAAACCTAACATTATTATTATTATTATTATTATTATTATTATTATTATTATTTTGAACAGAACCAAACATTATTATTTACGGGTCAATTTCTAGGTACCAAACTTTTAGGTCGAAGCAAGATCTTTGCACCAAATGAAGTAATAACAAGATTTTAAAAGCGATGGAATTTTTGACTTACTGTTTTAAAAAATATATATTTAGCAATGGTGTGCTTGATTTTGCTTTTATGGTGATACCCTTATGCTCATTGCGAAGCCAACTTGCCGCTAATGGTCGAGAGTCAAATGAGAATTCACAAAAGATCCACATTTTCACGGCTTCATGTCTCACATTAAATTAAGGTCAAGTTTGGGAAGATTAAAAAAGTGCACTTTTTGTCTTTTTAGACTAAAAAATTGAGGTTGAAAATATGGATGTTTGGGTTAACTTTTTGACTTTTTATTGAAAAATGTGCAATAAAAAATTGTAAAAATTGATTTGTAGGGAAAAATTTGAATTGGGAGTTGTGCAGCCATAATTATTGACTTTTGGTGAATAGTATTAACTTTTTAAGTAACTTTTTGACTTTTTGACTTTTTTAGAAGTACCCAAACTTGACCTAAAAATAAATAAATGTGAATCCATCACTATTATTTTGAGTGTAAAAATTTTTTAATGGCTTCAATACACAAGAAGGTTGAAATATGGGTAGTTTCTCTTTTTCTCTAATTTACATCTTAATAAAAAAATCATTGAATGTCTCAAAAGTCACTCTCAATCATTATTGTGATGTATCATCCAAAATAACAGTACAAAATGAACAAATTGTAGGGGAAATTTTTTAAAAAAATAAATTAGGATTTGACTCTTTTAATGAAATTAATTTTTAATTTTTAATTTAGTCAATTTAAATTTTAATCTTTTAATTTGTTTTCTATTTAAACCATTCCTCTATTTTTATTAAATAAAATACACACAAAAATGATATTTTAGCCATTAATAATACCATTTTTTTGTCAAGTTTAATGACTAAATTTATTTATTTTTTTTGGGTCAGTTTTACCTAATAAAAATAGGCACATAGTTTAAATTGAAAATAAATATTAAAAAAAAATTAGAGTTAAAAAAAATAAAATTAAAAACATAATATCTATTTTGTTAAAGGGTCAAACTCTTAAATTTTTTGTTGTTGTAATATTCCCTAAATTGTACTATATTAACTAAGCACATTTAAATTAAATTAATCAATATAATTGACTAGTGACTCGCTTCTCTCTAATATTCAAATGTTCTATAATTGTTGGCTATCCTCTTAATTAGAATATTGAATTATTGTACACTATATAATTAAAAAAGAAATAATTAGTAAATAGAAGTGATAATTTCATACACCAAAATATTACCAACATTTTCATATCAATTATTTACAATTAGTCATTGTAGATAAAATGAGACTTAAGAGAATTTTCTTTGTTAAAAAATTTTTTAATGTGAGAACTCAAAGTCTCATTTCATCTAAAGATAATAACGCTTCAACTGGAAAGTGGATTAGTTTTTTTAATTTTTTGACTATTTTAGTTTGGAGCTAAAAAGTCTCGTTTGGGTTGGACTTTTTGACTTTTTTTTAACTTTTCTAAGAAAAAAAATAAAATAATTATAATTTAAATATGATATTTTATTCTATTAATTTTTAAATTTATTTTATCTTTTTATAATTATTTTAACCTAAGAGCATCTCCAATGGACCTGTCAAACTATCTGCCAAAGCTATAATTTGGCAAGAGTGACAAAAAAATGGTCTCCAATGACCTGCTATTCAACTTGCCAAAGATAGCAGATGCCATTTATGTTCTCAAATTTGACAGGTTGAACAGCAGCTACCAATCATGCCACATCAACAAATATGAACAGATTTTTAATGCCAAATTCAGTTAAAAAAACAAAATTAAAATAGTAGAACACCTCTCAAATTTCATAATCAAACCCAAATTTCATAATCAAACCCAAATTTCAAAGGAGCTGCCAAATTCACAAATTTTACAATTTCAGAATAAATCTCACAATTTCAAAATAAATTTCAAGATTTCAGAATAAATTTCACAAATTTGAGAATTTCATAATCACACAAATTTCAAAATTAATTTCACAAATTGATATAAATTTCGTAAACTAATTTAACCGATAAATACTTGAAATGGGTTTGAGGACTTGACTGGAATTGATCATCTTCTTCAGCCAATTGGATTGGTTTTGAAGATCGGAGATCGGTGATCGATTTGAGGACAGAGAGAGAGACAAATCGGAGAGTATACTGGTTTGAGGACAGAGAGAGAGAGACAGATCTGAGAGGTTTGAAGATAGAGAGAGAGAGACAGATCGGATGAAAGACAGATCGGAGAGAGAGAGTATACTGTTCTTGAGCTCAAAAATAGAGACACAGAGAGAGAGAGAGAGAGAGACATATCGGCGACCGCAGATAAATCGGAGACAGATTGGTACTATTGACTACACTTGAGCTCAAACACAGAGACAGAGACAGACAAAGACGTTTTCATGATGGATAAGAAAAAAAGAAGAGAAAAGTGAAAGTCAGAGTGAGAGGGAGATTGGATAGAGAGGAAGAGAAAGAGACAGAGACAGAGACAGAGATAGAGACAAAGACATTTTCATGATGGATAAGAAAAAGAGAAGAGAAAAGTGAGAGTCAGAGTGAGAGGGAGATTGAACAGAGAAAAAGAGAAAGAGACAGAGACAAAGACAAAGACAGAGATAGAGAGAAGTTTCGATAATGGAGGAGGGTGAGGGAAGAGGAGAGTCAGAGTCAGAGTGAGATGGAGAGTAAAGACAGCCGTTGTATGTCTTGAAATGGTTGGATGATTCTAGAGAGATCATCTCAACCGCTGGTTGAGGGTGTGTAGATAGTGGGGATCTATCTTGGAATTGAAAAGAGTCGTTGTGTTCTATTTGCCTAAAAAAAATAAAATAACTACAAACAACAGCTATCTTCAAACGGTCATGTTCAACGGCTATTATCTTCAAACAGTAATATTTGTATTTCTATAAATAGAAACCCTCCATCTCAATTTCATTTCACAGCAAACATTTCAAATATCATTTTTATTTTCTCTTCTTTTTATCTGAATTTCATTTCACAGCAAGCCTCTAAAAAAAATTTCTTTTTAGTTTTTTCACACAATCACTATGGAAGGTTCATCAAAAATAAAGAGAGGAAAAACATTCACCATTGATGAAGATGTAGCGATTTGTAAATCTTGGTGTCACATTTTTGAAGACTCAATTGTTGGCAATTCGCAATCGTACGCTTACTTTTGGGGGAGAATTTACGAAAATTATTGCTTACTTCAGAATGATCAGTCAAGAACACAAGTGTCTATCCAATCTCGATGGGTATAATTATGAAATGTTCCAACAAATTTTGGGGGTGTTTAGTGCAAATCGAAAGTCTTCATCCAAGTGGGATGTCTCAAGTTGATATAGTAAGATTTCATCTTCAGTTATTATGTTTAGTTTCTTATTTTGGTATCGTATAAAAATTAACTAATTAATTAATTTAATATTTTATTGATAAAGATGCTTTAAGAAAAACTATTATACCATCAAGATAAAAACAAACATTTTGCTTTTGAACATTGCTGGCCAATCTTGCAAAACAATATCAAGTGGCAAGATGTAGCTCCTACGAATACAGTAAAATCAATGATACATACACCATTTTTTTCCTAATTTAGCCCCCGATTCTCTTGTGGATAACTGCATTTCTCTTGAAGATGACAATAGTCCAAGTGTTGGTAACAATCTAATTGTTGGTAATAATCAAATCGGTGAGGGTAGTATCTTTGCAAGGGATAAAAGGCCTATGGGTAGGAAAGCTGAAAAAGAATTATTTCGAAGAAATCAAGTCGTTGAAGCTGAAGTCCAAAAAATGAGTATACAATTGGAGACATTTAACTAACACTTTGTTGAGAAGGAAAAGAAAAAAACTGAAAAAAAGATTCAAGCACTACAGGATATGGAAGAACTTGAGATCAAAAGACAAGAACATAAGATCAAAAGACATGAAAATGAGATAAAAAGGGAAAAACATTTGATAATGACTATGGACATTTCTCATTTAGACCCTCAAATGAAAGCTTATTACACAATGCCAAAAAATGAGATTTTTCACCAAGTGGTCCGCACATGTCAACAACCCAAATTATTATTTTTCCTTCAATTATAGAAGAATGTATTTTTTAATTTTGCAATGTCATTTTTATTTTGTAATGTAATGTAGTGGTCCATTTATTTCTGAGTATTTTTTATGTTTCAATATAATTTTGTTTTTACAATGTATAATGTTTACTATTTTTTAGTATAATTTAAAATTTTCAATGTTATTATGAAAATATATATATATATTATTTAAATGAAGGCAATAAAGTTGCAAATGAAGACAATTTTATTATAATAAAAAGGCATTAAATGACATTAAAAGTGTCATTAAAAAGATAAAATACAAACTTAATCTAACTCTCCAGCTTAGGACCACAAGTGTTCAATTAGATCATTACGAATTGTATTATGGGCTTCAATAGATCTAATCCTCTGGCAATTCAACATAAATTGAGCATACTCCTGATTTGGATCGCGTGACACTTAACATGGGGTATTACTGGGATCAGTTTGCAATAGTGATGCACTGCATTCATTTTCTAGAATATTACGTTCGTCTTAATGATTATATTATGCAAAATAATGTACATTTTCATGATGCAGTACAAATCTTTATCACTCCAACCTCTAGCTGGAACTCTAACAATATTAAAATGTGCTTCGAGTATTCCAAATACCCTTTCGACATCCTTCCAACATGTTTCTTGCATTCTCGCAAATAGTTGTCTCTTTGCACCTTGAGGTTGAGATATTGTTTTCACAATTGTTACCTAACGAGGATAGATACCATCAGCAAGATAATACCCCATGGTGTACGCGTGATTATTGATGGTATAGTTGGTAGCAGGGGCACGTTCTCTAGTTAATTCAGCAAATAAAGGCAACCTGTCAAGAATAGTAATATCATTGAGAGAACCAAGCATGCCAAATCCACAAATCGTAGGAGGCGGCTGCTTCGAGTACAATTCTTGGTTTATGGTAGTGTCCAGTGCAAGCACCGACTTCGGTGATTGGACTTTTACCCCAACGGCCAATGCATACAATCCAAACTTCCTAACATTTCAGGAAATCCGCATTGCTCTCCTTCTTGCAATAATCTGGCGACATCTGCCTCATTTGGGGATCTTAAGTAAACGTCATCATAGATAACAACAATCGTTTTAGTAAAAAAATTCAAGGCGGCAATTGCAGTAGATTCGCTAATTATAAAAAATCTTGTGTTATATTTATAGAGAAAATTGTGGGTGGGTGAATGATGGGTGGTTATTGGTGAATGAATGTTGGGTGAATGATAGATGATTGTTAGTGAATGAATGCTGGGTGAATAATAGATGGTTATTGGTAAGTGGTTGTTGGTGAATGAATGTTGAGTGGATAATGGATGGTTGTTGGTGGGTGGTTGTTGGTGAATGAATATTGGATGAATGATGGATGATTGTTGGTGGGTGTTTGCTGGTGAATGAATATTAGGTGAATAATGAATGGTTGTTGGTGGGTGGTTGTTGGTGAATGAATGACGGATAAATAATGAATGGTTGTTGGGTGGGTGGTTGTTGGTGAATGAATATTGGGTGAATAATGAATGATTGTTGGTGGGTAATTGGTGGTTGTGTATTTTTTTTATATGTAGTTAAAAAAAAAAAATTCATATGTAATTGGTGATTGTTTTTTTTTTTTTTTTTATATGTAGTTGGTGATTGTTGGGTGGATTGTTTATTTTTATTTTTTTAGTAGTGATATGTTTTTTGGTAGGGTGAATTATATTTATTTTTTTTTCCAATTTTTTTAATTTTTTTTTAATTTTTTATATTTGTCTAGTTGAGAATAATATAAATATATAATTTTTTTTAAAAAAAAAACAGTTAAAAAAAGGTCACAGAAGACAAAAAATAAAATAAAATAAAAATTACTAAAAAACCTATATCCAAACAACACCTACAAACTTGGAGGAAAAGTTGATTGAGAATTACCAAAATAGCAAGTAACAATTGGAGCACCATTGTTATAATTTGGCAAGTGACCTTTAGTGAATTTTTAAATTTAGAATGGAAGCCATCATTAGTGTTAGGGAAAGCTTTTCCAATGATAAGTGTCTCGATTCTGCTAGAAGAGAGGTGTTATATGCTTCCCGCTCTAATGAGCACTGCTTTAATGGCATGCTGGGAGACGTCCATATAGAGGAAAAGTTCTTCACCTAGTATTGGCATCACAAGAAATGGGGCGGATGACAAGTATGTCTTCAAGTCTGCCAATGCTCGGTCGCATTTCTTATCTCACGAGAACTTTGATTTTAGTGCCTAGAAGAAAGGGTGACAACGATCTGATGATCGACTTATAAATCTATTAAGCGTGGCTACCATTATGGCAAGATATTACACGTCCTTTGCTGAATTTGGCCGTTTGAACTCCTGTATGGCCTTGATTTGGGAGGGATCCACCTCTATTCTTCTATTTGTCACCAAAAAGCCCAAAAACTTTCCTGATCCGACGCCGAAGGCGCATTTAGACGCGTTGAGGTGCAACTTATGCCACTTAAGGACCGTGAACATCTCTGCTAGGTTGTTCAGGTGATCAGTCTCATTCTTGCTTTTCACTACTAAGTCGTCAATGTACGCCTCCATAGTTCGGCCAAGTAGAGGGGCAAACATCTTGGTAATCATTCTTTGGAAGGTGGCATCAACGTTCTTCAGTCCGAAGAGCATGACTTTATAGCAGAACAACCCCCTCGAAGTTGTGAATGAAATAATTTCCCAGTCGAGCTCATACATGGTGATTTGGTGATAGCTGCGGTAGGCGTCCAGGAAATTGAGTTTGTTATGCCTGGCTGTAAGATTAACCAGTTGATCGATTTGGAGCAATGGGAAACTATCCTTAGGACAAGCTCTGTTGACCATCCTGTAGTCAATGCAAACCTGCTACTTTTTATTCTTCTTAGTGTAGTCACCCCATTTTTGACCGACCTTAAGACTCAGACGTCATCGATTGAGTGCTCGGTGATAGTGTATGTTGTGCTCGTTCTGAAGTTTCAGAGTTCTCGGCTGAGAGCCTTGCTTCCAGGCCTCGGAACTTTTTG
This sequence comes from Camellia sinensis, assembly GCF_055761805.1. Classification (NCBI taxonomy): domain Eukaryota; kingdom Viridiplantae; phylum Streptophyta; class Magnoliopsida; order Ericales; family Theaceae; genus Camellia; species Camellia sinensis. The sequence continues at coordinate 36,478,210 of NC_138961.1, read as the reverse complement.
TGCTTTGACTCGGTTTGCGGACCAGGTCTTGTTCTCTCTTCCCGAAGGGAGGGAGAGGTCTTGTAGACCATCTTTCAGTGGTCGTAGACTACTTTTCGTGGTCGTAGGCCACTGTTCCTGTTCGGAGACTAGTTTTCGATTTTCCAGAGCCGTCGGCAGTGCGCCTCGGTTTGGGACCGCTTAACATTCTCCGTTTGGCATGGTTTTTGGGACACACCTTGTTTCCTCCGTTTAGAGGGACACTGTGGTCCAGGAGACCACTTTTGTGGCCATACGCCACTTTTGGTGCTCAACAGCTTGTTTTCGGGGCACCCGGCCGCGCGTCTTGTCTCCCGAACCCTCGTTTTGCATCGGTGTTGTTTCCTTTTTGGCATGAACCTTGTTTTCATTGTTTGGAAGGTGGTACAAGGGTGGGAGACCACCTTTTCTCTTGGAGACCACTTCTCTCTCCGCCAGCCGATTTTCTTGTCGGGAAACTGGTCTCTTTGATTTTTGAGCCATATTTGCTGGTCTCCCACCATACCACTAGCTTGCATTCAGTTGGGAGACCATCAAATGGGCTGGCCGACCACTTTTTCTTTAGAAAGACCACTCACCCTAGTCGGCTGACCAGGGGAAATGGTCGGCCGACCACCTTAACTGGTCGGCTTGCTCCCTCCAGTTTTGTCTCTGTGAGTTGTTGCCAGCTGTGCCAGCTGGAAGGCACAGACTACATCCTCCATACATATGAAGGATCTTTGGCCTTGGTTTTTAGCTTCTTTGAGAAGCTTTGGCCTCATTTGTTTATAAAGGAAGGTCTCCCCCTCCTTTGTGAGGGTGGAGATTTTGGTTAAGGCACATACACATATCTCTCTCTTTGTCTCTATATTTAGGCTTAGGAAGTGTATCGTTCTTGATCCTTTTGCACCACACCTCATAGCCTAACACTTTCATCATCAACCCAAGGTTCTAGTGTAATGCACTTCACTAGTTTCGGTATTTGAGCCATTCAACATGTATAACATGAGTTGTTTGCATGATTCGGGACCATTTTGTATGCCATTTCAAAGCTGGAACATGCGTTGTTGTATGCCATATTTCATCTTTTCCATGCTTTCATACGGTTGTATCTTGTGCCCTAGGATTTGGGCCCTTGCATCTTGTATGTTTGCATGTGTTTTGTTGCCTCATTTTCATCATGTATGGCCACTGATTTGGGTGTGGCTGAAGCCCATTCATTTTGGTTTAAGTCCATTTTACATCGAGTATGCCATTGTAGTTCATAGCATTGAGTATGCCGTGTTGTCGCATGTTTGATCATTGTATTGCGCATGCCTTGTTCACTTCATTGTGTATGATAGTCTTCACATGTGCATTGTGTATGACATATAGTATCATGTGCATTGAGTATGCTATTATTAGTTTGTAGCATTGCGTATGCTAGTTTGCCTGTTTGCACGTTATCCTTTGCATGTTTGCATGACTTGGTTGCATCGCCTTAGGATTGCATGCTTGAGGTTGCACTGTGCATGCCATTCTACTTGTTGCATTGTGTTTGGAATAAGAGTTAGTCCAAACACGGGAAACGAGGGACGTTTCATACTCCAAGTGATGAAACGTGCCTCGATTCTCGGTTGCTGACACTCTTCACTAACACATGATGGAGTTTAGGCATTTCTGTGTATATGTGCATTCATTTCACATTGTGTCGTGCAATCTGACTCCTCGGCCATCATGCATCGAGATACGTGATTGGTGGCCCGAGGATCAAGGGCTGCACTCCTTAGAGCTTATGTAATGATGAGGAGAGTGGTCGTGCACACATGTGTTGCAAATACCTTGCTTTCTCTCTCTCTTGCCTTTGTTGCAGAAAATCCAGAAACCAGGAGAAGAAACTGGTCTGCCGACCAGGTTTTCTGGCAGGCCGACCACCTTTTCTGGTTTTCACCACCGAGGGTGGTCGGTAGGTGGTCTCCAATGCCTATAGCTGGTTGGCAGCCTCCCCCTAGATTCCCAGGGTAGAGTTTCATCTCCTTGGAGCTTTGTGCAAGTTTCTGAAATCAATTGCAAACAAAGGCGAGCCAGGGCATCGCGATGGATTTCTTGACAAGGCGACTCGAGCATGCATGCATCCTTTATAATTCAAAGCAGAGCTAAGGCAGCCCATTCTACATAGTTTGCATGCTAGTTTAGTTAATTTGTTAATTAGCTAGTGTTGTGTAATAATTAGTTAATTCGATTCTGTATTATTTATTCGGACCCTCCGTCGAGAGGGCCAACTGTTGTAATAAGTGTGCGTGTGTGTGATGCTTGTCTTCCAACCCCACGTCTTTCTCCTTTTTATTTACCAGCTTATGATGGTTAGTTTTAGGGCATGTTTCAATTAGCATCCTTATGCTCACATGATTGCATCCATTTATCTGTCTTGCATGCACCGGGCTCGGCGCATCATACTAACTGCATTGTATTTCAATTCCGAGTTGAATACATGTTATCTGTAGCATCTCATATGCCATCTTAGAATAGCCGAGCCTATCTTAGTTGCATTTTTCATGTGTTGGATTAGCCATCTTAACATGAACTAGGATCATGCATTGATTACTAACTAGTTTCTGTTTTGGCTTGGAGTACTCGGTGAGTGTTCATGCTTTAGCATCCTTGCATGTGTGTGAGTGACTGCCATGATAGCATGTTTGCCATGAGGCTAACTGCTTATGTGATATACCTGCCTGAATGTCTGTGGGTGAAGGTTGGATTATTTAAATTGGAACAATTTATCGATTGCGAGTTTTAAGCCCGCTTGAGAGTGACAAATCACCATGTTTTCTAAGCCCACTTGAGGGTGGCAAAATCCGCATTTTAGCCTCTTTGCGAGTAGCAAACCGCTTTCAAAAATAAACATGAGATGTTTTATTCCAACTTAGGCGATCTAGTCTATACTTGTATGCTGTGCGCATCACATAGTAATTCTAGGTTAATAACCGGAATAAGAGCACATATGTTTTCAAAAACAAGATATCATGCTTAGTAGTGGCCGATCTTTGATCGGGCGAGCGGGGGTGCTCATGAAATGACCTTCCCCAATCGTACCCAAGTTCCCGAACCGAGACAACTTTGGTGATGACGGACACGTGGTCTTAGGCACGAGTCAAGGTTTCCTAAATTCCCCCAAACTAAAATATTTAGGTGGCGACTCTGTATCTGGCAAAGCAGTCCATGTTTGGCACTTCTTTCTAAAAATCAACTTTTCAAAACAATTTGCCGGATTTGGACTCTTTGGTGATTTATCGATCTTGCATTGCACTTTACGAGATTAGATTCAGAACCGTGACATCAAGTCCGAACTGTAGTGAGCCCAATAAACAAAATAGAATTTTTCCCGGGACGTTCGGGGACATCTACACTTAGGCACAACTGCCGTGTTCAAAATCCACTAGGGGTAGTGCACCTCTTCGATTACGCCTGCCTCCAACAAATTCTTGAATTCACTTACCACCACATCGGCGTGATGAAGTGTTGATCGTCGTTTTTTTGTATGACTAATTGGGTGTCTTTGATGACATTAAGTTAGTGGCAAATGAAGTTTGAATTGACACTAGGCATGTCGTAAGGCGTCCACACAAACATTTCAATGTTTGCCACTAAGAAGTTCACAATCTCCAATCGCTCTTAGGCGGACAAAGATGACCCCAACAGAAAGAACTTAGTCGGATCGTTTTCATCGATTCTTGCTTCAACCAAGTCTTCAATGGCCTTATCTTCAGACTTTTTGCCGATATCATCTAGGACCCTCTGATCATTTAAAAGAAGCCTTTGGCTGCTCGGCTTCCGTTTATGGCCACTGAACATTGTTTGACCATGACTTAATCATCCTATACTTCCTCTATTATTCGGGTGGCAGAGGGGAACCTCATTACTTGGTGATAAGTTGATGCCACTGCTTGCATGGCATGAAGCCATCCTCTGCCTAGGATCAGATTGTAAGTCAAGGATACCTTTAACACCCAAAACTCCACTTGTTTGACGATGGAACCCACTTTGACCGGTAAAACAATCTTTCCGACTGGCCATTCTGGTTATGAGTTGAAGCCAATCAGCGACTACGTTGCTGGGGCTAAGTCTTTGTCCTCCAACTTTAGTTTCTTGAAAGCGTCATAATACATTATTTCGACCGAGCTACCTTGGTCAATCAAAATGTGTTTGATGTTGAAGTCTTTGACACACAGCGTGATTACTAGTGTGTCATTGTGTGGGGTTTGGATTCGCTTTAGATCTTTACTAGAAAAAGCGATGACATTTGTGACTTTAGCCTTGTCCTTTTTCACGGTAGGCTGGATGGACATAATTTTCCACATGTGTTCAGCTTTCTTGATCATCCTTCTAAGCTCGCATACTCGTGCTAGTTCGATTATCCCATGGATCACATTAATCACACATTTGGGAGGGGTGTCTAAGGTGGTTAAGTCATTAGGTTCAGCTTGGCCTTGAGACGCAGCCTCAACGTCTCCGTGGATGCACCGGTCCAAATGCCTAGCAGCCACCAATTCTTCTAGGTGTTGTTTCAAGGGCACACAATCTTCTGTGCAATGTCCTTGCTCATCATAGTAAGTGCAATAATATCACAGGTTAAAGCCTCTTTGGGCATCTCCCAACTTAGCCGGCCACCATATGCATGTCTCATCACGGATATCGTTAAGGATGCGGTAGATTAGAATTTTGAATATCGTGGTGAAGCCTGTTTGGGCGTTTAACTTTCTCTTAGCGTCCTTTGTGGTATCGCGAGAGTAGTTTTCCCAATCGGAGTTGCGGTTCTGGTTATTGCGATTGTTTCCACGATTCTGTTTCCTTTCACGGTTGTCTGGACAATTTTTCTCTTGTCCGACTGTGTGAACTTTACTTGCAGTTCTCTTATCCGCTACTATCGGATTTGCCTTCACGGTAGCAGCAATCGCGTCATCCTCGACTCAGATGTATTCATTGATGTGTTACATAAACAACTCCATAGTCGAAGGTTGGTTCATGGTAAGCAAGTCTCTGAGTGTATGCCCAACTGGAAAATCGCGCTTATAGGTTTGCCACGCAATCAAGAATTTCGTTGAATGTTTCCCAATGTTTGGTATTACACGCCTTCAACGAGACTCCCAGTTCCTTCTTGATTTCCAAAAGATGGTCAACCTCCTTGGGTGTTTTGGTATTTATCTTGAATCGGGTGACAAATGCCTCTGCCGACTGCTGTCACCTCTTGATACTCTTATTCGGCAACCTCTTGAACCACTTTAGGCCCAATTCACCTAAGCTTGATGGCAAAATGAGGCACATTAATGCATCATTACGTCTGTGGCCATCCATTACCTGTCAAAAGTGGCTCATGTGCATGTACGGGTCAATTTTTCTGTCATAGAGCATGAATTTTGGCCGGTGGAAACCGTCAGGGGAGTGGTGCATTTTCTATCTTAAGGGAAAAATGGGTGGTGCTCAGCCTCACCAAGTCTCTATCTTGTGGTATGTGCACAACCAGACGCGGGGGCGACATCATGACCTTCTCACTGGCACGAACATCGTAGGCCAGCTGCTGGAATACCGGCACCCTCTGTGTCTCCCTTTAGCGCGCTCGCTCTTTCAATATGTCCTTCAAATCTCCCAATTGATCGAAATAGGAGTATCTCAACGTCGTTGATAGACGCGAGGGCCTGTAGCTACTGTCTCGAGTACAAGACACCTCTGCCGGTGAGATGAAGTCATCAGCTCTGAACTTTCTGGTGATGGAAAGTGAGAATGTCAGCCTCCTACTGTGACTGTTTGAATGGTGGGACTAAGCGCGCTCACTATGGTTTTATACTCTAGCAATGCCCTTTTCCTTTCAACTGGCGCTTTATAACCTCTATCTCTGTCGTCATCCTTCTGATGATGGTTTCTTGGTCTTTCAGCTTGCTCTCCAGGTGCTGAGTGTGTGATCCTCGTCATCGGCGACGTCTTTCTGGGCTTAGAGAGTGCCCTGAACTCCTTGCGTATTTGACTCGTACGTCTCTAGGGGGTCCTCACATGGAGGTCTCGGAACCAGTCTTCGTCGGAACGACGGGCAAGTCGTTTCGCTGCCGGATTGACTCTGGAATAATGCTATCGATAGCGGACTTTGGAACGTCGTCGTTCTCTATGGAAAGTGATCAAACGAGCGTAGAGGTCAAGGATTTGTTTGTTTGAGTTTTCCACAGACGACGCCAATTGTACGGGGAGTAAATATTCTTCATTTTCGTACTCTTTTCATCAAAGCTTTGTGTTATTTTAAGCGGTGTCATACAACTTAAGAACACAACGACGGTGAGCTACCCAACAGGTGTGTTGCTAGAAAACCCCTCGACGGTCAACTTAGCACCCTTAGAGAGAAAAAAGAGACTAAAACAAGGATAGTTCAGTGTAAGGAGAAATTGTAGACTTGTTGCATGGAGGCACTGCTAGGTTTATATAGTTTGTGTGCGCACTACCCTGCTCGTCCTTTCTTAGGCACGTGAACATACTATTTATCCTCTCTCCGTCTTACACGTGTGTGTGAGACAATACTGCCAAACAACATTGGCAAAACAACCAAACAGTATTGATGCGCACGAACAACGGGTTCCTCCTTCTGCTCTTCAATTAGGCCACGTGGCAGCTCTTGCGGAGCTATCCACAATCCAGCAAGTAGCTATTTATTCCAAGAGCAGTTTTTACAAACTGGCCTAGCTCTAAGATGGCCAACCAGTCAACTGCAGCTTAGCTAGGCCAGTTAAACTCGCCCTAGTTCTTTACCATGTCCCACCTCTATTTGGACCACCACAACTCTGCAAGATTAGCCCGGTTCACCAGTAGAATACTTCAATTGAGACGGTGGAGCACGGTCAACCTTGTTTGGCGAATTTAGTCCATTTTAGTCTGGCCAAGCTAAATGTAAAGCGATGGCCTAAGCTTGGTCCATCATGTTAACAGCTCGACCTTTTGCACAATTAAAACTTCGCTCTTAGAAGCTAATTGAGATTGGTGTGTGTTTGGATTGCTAGTGCCAAGATCGGTCCAAAAAAACTCTGACAATCGTGCATACAAAGACAACTCGATGAGTCGCCATCGCCGCCGTCTTCGTCGGAGCAGTGGAAGAGAGAGAGAGAGAGAGAGAGAGTGTTGGTCTAGATCGCTCACGGATCTGTGTGGATCGACTCAGATCTCAGTCTATAGAGGTGGAAGGGGGCGGCGAGGAGAAGGGAAAGGGTGATGACGGCGATGAGGCAAGAGGGGACGGCGACGGCGAGACGACATCCTTGGTTTTGAAGAAGAGAAAGAGAGAGAGAGAGAGAGAGAGAGAGAGAGAGAGAGAGTAGTGAGTGAGTGAATGAAAGGGTTTGGACCGTGGTGTATAGGACATATAAGGAAGGTTATTTTAGTCATTTTGATTGAGTTTCCAATTTTAGATAAGCTAATAGGCCACCTTTCATGAGTCTATAAGCTTTAAGCCTATCTTTTAGGGCCTGTTTGGTAATTATTTGATTTTTAGTTTTTAGTTTATATTTATAAAAATTTAAAAAATTATCATAAAAATTTGTTTGATAAGTATTTTGATTTATAAATGGTTGTCCCAATTTATAAATTTGAGGAAAAAACGTAAACTCAAAAAATGAGTTTATCTTTTCAGTTTTCAATTTTTTTTTTCCCAAATAATCTTTTTTCAATAAATTTTTTTTCAAATAAATTTTTTTCCAATTATTTTTTTCAATTAATTTTTTTTCAAATAATTTTATTTTCAATTATTTTTTTTTTCAATTATTTTTTTCAAATAATTTTTTTTTCCAATTAATCTTTTTTTCAAATAATTTTTTTTCCCAATTAAATTTTTTTTCAATTATTTTTTTAATAATTTTTTTTTCAATTATAATGTGTGTGATTCCATTGTCATAAATAATAAATATAAATATAAATATTTTAGACCTGAACAAATATATTTTTTAATTTATATTTTTTAATTTTTTTAAATATTTTGTTCAAAACAAATATGTTTATAATTTATATTTTTCTAAAAATAAATAAAAACTAATTTATAAAATTTTAATAAATATAAACTAAAAACGTAAACGTCAGCCAATGTTATCTTAATTTTCTTTTTTTCAATTTATTTTCACATTTTTTTAACCAAGGTTGTGAGGGAACTTGGGGTCACTGCTGTGGTAAACGCACAGCAGTGACTGTTGTGTTTTATTTTGTAATGCATTATGGACTTATTTTTATGATCTGAACCGTTCATTTTGTAAGATTTGTTGAGTACTTCAAGCCTACCAAAAATCATATTAATCGGATATCAACAACTATATGATTGAATTGCATATTTTTATACTATTTTTCAAAAGAAAAACTTCTTGTTTGTTTTTTTGGTTATCAATCATATAGTTATTGGTATCCGATTAATATGATTTTTGGTAGGCTTAAAGTACTCAACAAACCCTACAAAATGAACGGTTCAGATCATAAAAATAATCCCATAATGCATCACAAAATAAAATACAACAGTCACTACTGTGCCTTTACCACAACAGTGACCCCAATTCCGTTGTGAGGTGCCTCAATAGGTCACCTCTCACGGATCAATAGGTCCTGTCAGACTTCAAACCCTACACTCAGCTTTAGCCTAACTCATTCAAGTTGGGCTAACTAGTGTTGAGGTATGGTATTAATTTGGATAACAGGCCGTCAGATGGCCCTGATTACGTTACAAACTTTCAACTAACGAAAATGAGTGGGAGCACTAATTAGTGCTATCACTAATGATGTGATAGTAGGTCTCATTATAAATGATTTGATATTTTGGTTTTGATGTTGTATTTTTTTTCTTTTTTTATTGAGTGCCATGTCATTAGTGGTCTTTTTTAGAGTTCCAAAATTAGTGGTCTCTATCATTGTTGTTCAACTAAATGATAACCCTTATTCATCACCAAGCACTATAAAATCTCTATATTAAGCCTCCGTTTGGGAAGTAGGTTGACTTTTTGACTTTTTAACTTTTTTGATTATTTTAGTCTGAGACTAAAAAGCCTGGTTTGGGAAGGACTTTTTAGCTTTTTTGACTTTTTGGTGATGTGTGTTCCTGTTAATTTACCAAAGTGCCCTTCCCAAAACACATCTACCTTAATTGCAAGGGCCGTCGTCCACGTCAGCAAGCCAACTGTCCGAAATAGTTGTTGTTCTTTTTTAAATTTTCTTTTTAATATATTTTCGGTTTGGAGTTGCCGTTTTTTGCTAACCTTTTATTTTTATTTTTTTATTTTAGGTTTGCATTTGGCATATTTTGTTTAATTTTTTTTATTTTTTATTTTTTATTTTTATTTTGGGGTATTTTGGTAAAATATTTATTTGTTTAGTTGTTTATTTTGGATTTTGATTTGACGTATTTTGCTTAATTTTTGTAATTTTTTTAAATTTATGTTTTTGTCATTTTTATTTTTTTATACATTGAAATAAGTTTTTGTTCTTTAATTTACGTTTTTTTGTAATATTTTGTTTAATTTTTTTAAATTTTTTTTCATTTTCTGTGAAATGATAAAAAGTGAGATTTTATTTTATTGTCCTGTGTAATTTAAATAATTTAATTTTAAATATTTAATTTTAATTTTAATTTTAATTTTAATTTTAATTTTAATTTTATTTTTATTTTTATTGTAAATATTTAAATAATGTAAATGATCTAAAAAATTTAATAAGCAAAAATTTAAAATAAATATTCAAAAAATTTAAAGCGTAAAAATTTAAATAATTTAAATATTCAAAAAATTATTTTAACAAAAAAATTTAAATAATTTAAACAGGTTTACTGATAGGAAGGCAAGGCAGTTGACAACATCACTTGCCTTCCATACCCAACAGGGTACTCTTCAGGGAAATGTGAGGTAGTAGTATAAACAGGTTTACTGAATTGAGAAGTTGTAGATTTATCAATTCCTTTTAATTTATTTGTAGAAGTTAGATTAGTTGGACCAAGATGGATTTGACTGTTTTTCCTAAATAGAGGAGTGTTAAATATTTCGTCTTCAGTCGATATTTCAGAAAGGACACTAGATGTACTATGTCGAGAAGACTGGCTTCGATTAAATTTGATATTAACTGATCCATCATTGTTTTGCTGGATATGTTGAATGTCGTGGATTGAAGATTGTTGTTGATTATGTTTGTAATTTTCATTGACAGTAACCCATTGATCAGGTAAATTAATATCTTTCCATTCAATCATGTGAGGAATATTAATGTTTGATTCATTAGTACTACTGCTTTGGATTAATAAAGTTTTATCTTTGGGACTTTTATGTAAAACATGAACATTTAAATTAGTTTGCATACATTTATAATGAACACGATAAATTAAAGCAATATTATGAGAAGAATCTAACATTTCAGTATATTCGCCATGTAATTGAATGTTTAATGTTAATGCCTTGAGAATATGTGGATCTCTTAAACTTAATGTAAAATCAGGAAAACAATTAAAATGTACTAGACCTTTATTAAGACCAGTTTCCATCATTCCCATTAAACTAGCATTGTAATTAAGAAAACGAGCATCTCTTAAACAGAGTAAAACAGAAGTATTTTGTCCTATCATAGTTAATGGATTGACACCAATTTGAATTAAACCAATATGCATGAAATTGTAACCACGATCTAAATGTCGTTTGATTAATTTTTTATCAAATAACTGACAGGTTTCTCTGGGTTTTTCTAAAGCATAAACTTGTTCAATAGTTTTAACATGGAGAGTAACTTTAAAAACATCCTGTATAAAAGAAGTTTTATAAATCTCTTTAATAGGTAGTTTTGGAATATTCCATCCAGAATTAATTTGATCATTTTGTATTTCAACATCTTCTTCATTAATTATGATGCCTGGATTAGGTATGGAAGGCAAGGCAGTTGACCTAGAACTGACTGATGAGTTACTTCTAAATAATCGATTCATTGTTCTGTATTAATTAACCAGTTTTACAGATATCTTAATACATACCCTATTCTTGTCAATTTTACCACATACCTAGTGTACATACATACCCTATCTTTAAACCCCAAAGTCTGACTCTGCCTAAACCGAAGGACTTACAGAAGACTGGGAAGAAGTGGGTGACTTAAACTAGGTGGATAGAACAGACTGATCTTGTGGGTGATTAAGATGAACTGAAAACAGGATTAATTAAGCAAACAAGGAAGACGATTGAGCAGAAGTAGCTAAACAGTTAGAAACAGGATACAACATCACTTGGCTCTGATACCATTAAGGCGGAAGCAGCATGTATATTATGAAGGAGATGGATTACGAAATCAAAACCAGACCAACCAACAGAAACATTGGAATAACACATTAAATTGGAGGTCGACAGGAGTGGGTTTAGTATACCAGTTTTTGGTAGTTTGAGGATTAACTTTGGGATAGTGAATTTTATTAAGAGTAATAGGTTGAAATTGTTGAGCTAATTGATTTAGTTCATTATCAGTTCAAAAAATTATTTTAACAAAAAAATTTAAATAATTTAAATATTCAAAAAATTTTAATAATTTAAAATGTTAATATTTTAAATTTAAAAACAACTCTACACTCAAATCGTAACTAAACACATAAAACAAAACTTAATTAAAAAATTATTTTTAAAACTCATAACCAAACACATAATTTGAAACTCTATACTACTTTTATAACTCTACACTCAAATCATAACCAAATACCTAACAAAAAAATTAAAATATTTAAAAATATTTTTATAAAATAGAGTTTGAATTTTTTTTATAAAAAATTTTAAAATTTAAAAAATTCAAATTGTAATATTTTGAAATTAAAATATTTAAAAATATTAAAAAACGTTTTCCTTTTTGCTGTTGACATGACTTGGCTGGTTGAGGTTATACTTTAGTGCAGCTGAGTAGGACACGTGGACGGTAGTGGCTAATTGGTTCAACATTTCCAACATGGGGCATTTTAGTAATTTAACGCCTTGTTGTATGTGAGCTACAATTCAAATGGAGGCTGATTCATATTTTGTCGCCTTGTGGCTAATTTAGCCAATTTTGTCGTGTTTTGGCTAAATTAGCCCACAACCGGCTTCCCAAACGTACTCTAATACAAGTGTTAGTTAGCTTATCAACTAAACTAAGGTCCCTTTTGAAAAGGGGGTTATAATTCACTTTTAAGATTATAACTTACTTCTTGACTTACAAAAAAATTATTTATAAGTAGCTTATAAATAGTTTTTAACTAAAAAACTGATTATAATTATTTTCTCAAAATAGCCCTAAGTAGTAAAATGTCCAATTACACCTTGCCATGTAGCCAATTAGAGAATTTTTTTGATAAGAGTTCCACTTATCTTCAGTTTTGGAGAATATTTGGCTTAATGAGCTCATCATTGAACCAACTAAGATATGGTTTTGGAAGTGGGTTAGTTTTTTGATTTTTTGATTTTTTTGACTATTTTAGTATGTGGTTAAAAAGCTTGATTTTGAAAGAACTTTTGGTTTTTTTTTATTTTTTTAACTTTTTGTGAGAGAAAGAATGTAATGATTATGAGTTGAATGTAATATCTTGTCTTATTGGGCTAAAAAATTTATTTTATTTTTTGTGACTATTTTAACCAAAAAAAATCTGACTTTTTTCTTCCCAAACCATGCCTAATCTAAATCCATATACGTATTAAAATATAATGCATAAAATATTCACACACACAAAAAAATCAAATTAATTCTATAATTATAATCACATATTTTATTATATTTATTTTGAAAAAATTAAACAATATATTTTTAATTTCATACTCATCATTTAATGTTTTTAAAAATAAATATAATAAAATAATGTAATTATAATAATCAAATTAATGCTCTTTCTGTTTAAAAATAATATATTTTTTATCAATTTTTTTTTAAATTTTTTTTCAAATTAAAAACAGCTAATGAATCTTGTAAGTGGTGAACAAAATTTAAAAATTATGATCCACAAATACTTATTTTAAGTGTTTGTTTTCTATGTTGTACAAACAATTTGAAAATGAAGAAGTAAGTTTTTTTTTTTTTACAAATAACTTAAAGCCGTGATTCTAAAAACGATTTCAAATCCAGTCCTCTGTCTCAGATTGGCAGTTTCAGTAATTAACTTCCTAAAAGATGAAAAAGTTGTATATCGATAGATTTCGTTGGACAATATCATTTTTTAATTTAAAAATTAAAAAGTTATTAAAAAAAATTAAAAATTAATAATTTATATTAAAAAGTTAGAAATTTTATTTCCTCTATATCATTTATATATTTTTTTGTAAAAAATTAAAAAATCGTTCCAAATATATTAATTTTTTTATATCATATTTTAATTACAAAAATAAAAAATTACTAAAAAATATATTTCCAAATGAGGCTCTAGGATGGTTTTATTCTTGATCAATTATAATTTATTATATTTTTTAATTATTCAACCTAAAATTATCAATCTCACATTCTCAATTAATTATAACTCCCCTGAGACAAGACATGCCGTGCCAGCACTACCAAATAACTTGTCCAATGGCCTTATCGTGACGTTGACGACTCTGATTGGTCACGCCTTCATGTTTTTGTCGTTTTCTCTCCCTTTATTTATTTATTTATTTACTATTTTATTTTAAAATCCAACTTGTCTCAGGTTGAGATCAAGACTCGACCTGACAAGTCCAGTCTATGAGTCGATTTTTAATTCCCGTTTTGATAATTTACACTATTCAATGTATAAAACTCATTAAGTTTATATCTTTGTAAAAAATCACGTTAATCGAATATCGATATCTATTTGATTGGATCAGAATTTTGTCAACCGTTTATTTTTTAATCATTGAACGGTTCTACATGTTGAACGGTTCTGTCAGAATTCTGTCAACCAATCAACGTGATTTTTTATAAGAATATAGTACTCGACGAGTTCTACATATTGAACGGTTCAGATTATCAAAACGGGACCCAAAAATAGGCCCATAGGTTAGCCTAGATGGGTCCAATTTTAATCTTAACACGAGACAAGCTGAACCCTTTATTTTATTTTTATTAATTTCGTTTGTTTCCGAGCCGTATGCATATGCAGTAATTTGAGAAGCTAGTAAAAAGTTAATTTTTAGCTTTTAACTTATTTTGAGTCACTTCACAATAAATTCTATTTCCACACATCTACTTACCTCAATGCACATCATTTCTCAGTGCACACACTTAATAATTTAATTATTAATTTTTGTTATCATTCTACACACTAATTATTCCAATCATACCCTAAACTCATATCTTGTATACACACCTCATCAACTCCTTTTCCATGCACTCAACACTCTTCCAAAGCCCCTTTCAAACTTCCATTACCACTGCCACCTCTGCCATGTGTTTGGTTTCAAATCCTTCTTAGCTCCACCACCACCTCCCTCGCATTAGGCCTATTATCCTTATTCGCCGCGTGTGTGGATGATTAATCGATGAGAAAATAAGGATTTCGTTACAGAAGGACTTGGAGGAGAAAGCTCTAACTCCGATGGAGCCAGCGACAGTGGGGTGGTGGTTGTGGAGGTGTTTCATGGCGACGATTCAATTATCGTAGAGCTAATATAGATAGAGTGACCTGAACCTGCCATCCCTAATTTTGCATTTCAAGTCGAACCGATTTGTAAAGGACTCGAGCTCTTCGTAGGTGAATACTGGAGGAAAGGGACTGGCGCTATGGTGGCAGCGAAGGTAAAGAATTGTTGGGTCTTCTTCCTCCACTGCCAGAGTGACTTTTTTTCTTAATCGAACAATTATTGAAGCAATTGATAAAATAGCTAACAAACACATAAATACAAAAATTGAACACAACATTGCTATTTGATTTGGGTCGTGTTGACAAATCAATAGATGAGAGATTTGATTGTGAGATCGAAAACATACGAATCGCTTTTTGGGGTCGGAGGAATTGAAGCTGTAGACTCCATTGTTGGCTTGGCAAGCCAGCAAACATCTTTATTCTTCTTGTTCTTCTCTCAAGAATCACTTTTTCCTGATTTATTTTCACTAATTGTTGAGTTTTAGTTGATGGGTTTGCATCATTATTTTGCATGACATCTAACTTCTTGTATCATGGGTTCTTTTGCTTCTAACTCTGCAATGGCTTGTTGTGCTGTTTTTGGATTCAATTGGTTTTACATTCTTATTTCAATTTCAAACCAGATTCAAAAAAATGTGTCCCTTTTGTTGTTCTGTTTCAATTTTCTTTCACACTTGCATGATTTTAGTTCATAATCCTTAGCTCTGCAATTTGATAAATAAGACGAGTACATAGAATATTTTGATATATTATTATGGGTGTTGGTAGATATCTATTATGGTCATTTTAATTTAAGGTATAATTGACATTAAAATAATATTCATTAAGTGTGTGTACTGAGTGTTAACACCATAAATCTGCAATTTTTATTATTATTTATTATTTATATAATTGCAGGACACGTGTCATCCTCTTATTCATTTGGAAATTAAAAGAAGTTATAGAGATAATGGAGAATATGAAGGACAAAGTGGATGAGTGGGAGGACAAAGTGGATGAGTGGAATGACACATGGCAAGACAAGAATGAAGATGGAAGAAATGGGTAGTTACTAAGTAGTTATTGCTGTATTTTTTCTTCTATAAATAGCCATTAATGGCTACATTGTAAAGGATCCCGAACTTAAATCAAAGACACTTGATTTCAATATTTCTTGTCATTTTCCTTATCTTAGGAGTAGTTTAACATAGATTTATATTTCGAAGCATTTATTTTCAGCATTTCCATTTCGAAGCATTTTATGTACTTTCTTTTCGAAGCATAGGAGTAGAGGTAAGTATTTATTACTTTGATTGTTCACTCAATCATCTTTCTCCGTCCCTCTTTCTTTTTTTACTTTTTCTTTTCTCTACACTTGGCAAATTTGAAGTCATCTTCGTTGAGGCAAAAGAACCGTCAACACAATCGCTTGGTAATTGGCTTGAATTTAATCTGTAAGGATTTTTCAATCCTTGCTGGCACGCTCGCATTTATGATATTTTCCTTCGTAGGAAAAATAAGCCAACATTTTTTGGCACGCCCAGTGGGACAGCTAAGTGTAAGAAATGACAAACAATTTGGATTTCACCATTCGAACTTGTCAATATGAAATATATTGGCGTGAAAGAGAAATTTTGGATCTTCAAGAAGAGATCCATTTTCTTGATGAAATAAACTTTCATCCCTTACAATATTATTTGGTGGACGAAAAAAGACACCATTTAATTGGAGAAATTCATCAACTTGATATGGAAATTCGCCAACGGAATGATGAGTTATCAACTCTCACTACCAAGTCTTTAACTGAGGCTTTAATGGTCGGAATTGTTGAATTTTTTCTGAATTTTTCCATGGTTAAAAATAGTAAAAGCAAAGAATTGATTTCATCAATGGCTCGGGGGGTTCAAGAGTTCGTTTTAAAAGAGCCAAATTATGAAATTAACACAACGAAAGAGCATGTTCTTGAGCCCAATTTGGCTAAGAATGATGTTCCATGTATGACTCGAGGGGTCCAAAAACCAAATTTTAGAGAGTCAAGTCATGAAAATAATATATCTATGGGTGATTTTCATAAGCC
This sequence comes from Camellia sinensis, assembly GCF_055761805.1. Taxonomy (NCBI): domain Eukaryota; kingdom Viridiplantae; phylum Streptophyta; class Magnoliopsida; order Ericales; family Theaceae; genus Camellia; species Camellia sinensis. The sequence goes on along the minus strand of NC_138961.1, from coordinate 36,461,594 downwards.
ATTAATGGCTAACATGGAAAAACAACCCACTTTGCCAAATAATTATGAAAACCTATTCGGCAAAAGTCATGTTTTTAAAACAAACATGGTCAAGAATAATGAACAAGCCACTGTTCATGAATTCAAAATTTTTGACATTTTTCAAAATGTCAAAAAGTATGAATTTTCATGGTCACACTATACCATGACTTTTGGTGTTCAAAATCCCTTTTGGATTTGTGGTTCACATCAAAATATAATTATGATGATGTGGCTAATAAAATTAACAAATTGTTCTTATGAGTTCGAAGCACTAAGAACAAGGGATGACCATTTAAAATGCATGAACTTGGCTAGAAAAAGCCTGTGCATTTAAATAAATGGTTGAGAATGGCTTATCTTTTCAAATTGATGGCCAGTTGTTTGTATGTACACAATCAAAGCATCGAAGATACATTCGAAGCATCAAGAGTTGTTTCGAAGGTTGATTACTTCACATTCGAAGCTGTATAAAGCTTTGAAGATACATTCGAAACATCAAGAGTTGTTTCGAAGGTTGATTACTTCACCTTCGAAACTGTATAAAACTTTGAAAACTTTCGAAATGTGTACATCTCTTCAAATATATGTAAAATGACAATTAATTAGTTGTCGAATAATGCCTGTTTTTGGCATCATAAGTTGGCTCGAAGAACAACAGTTTGGGTGTCTTCGAAGAATTAATAATTGGTTCGAAGCACAAAATTAATATTTTCATTAATTCTGTGTGAACCAGAACATATAAGTTTTGAATAACCACAATGTTGGCCAAAAACAGCTCCGAAAGCCGTTTTGCCATAAGTTGCTTCGAAAGCCGTTTTGCCATAATTTTGTAAGCTTCGAAACACTCTATCTTGTATCAACAACAGCTTCGAAGAAATAATAATGGTGGTTGTGAACCTTCGAAGCTTTGTCGAGTATTTTTGAGGATGTAATTCGTCTTTGGTCGGTTCCATCGACCTTCGAAGAATGATTTTGGTCCTTTATATCACTTTCGAAGCTTGTTACTAGTAATAATTCGAGTCATCTTGTCATAATTTCATACTCATTCGAAGTACTTTATTGGTGTTGTTACATCATTCGAAGCACTTTGCTGCTTAGGTTAGTCATGTGCTTGGTTCGGCCCTTCAAAAATTCAAATAAACATCATTTTTAAGGGCCGCGGGGGGTAATGTTAACACCATAAATCTGCAATTTTTATTATTATTTATTATTTATATAATTGCAGGACACGTGGCATCCTTTTATTCATTTGGAAGTTAAAAGAAGTTATAGAGATAATGGAGAATATGAAGGACAAAGTGGATGAGTGGGAGGACAAAGTAGATGAATGGAATGACACATGGCAAGACAAGAATGAAGATGGAAGAAATGGGTAGTTACTAAGTAGTTATTGCTGTATTTTTTTTTCTATAAATAGCCATTAATGGCTACATTGTAAAGGATCCAGAACTTAAATCAAAGACACTTGATTTCAATATTTCTTGTCATTTTCCTTATCTTAGGAGTAGTTTAACATAGATTTATATTTCGAAGCATTTATTTTCAGCATTTCCATTTCGAAGCATTTTATGTACTTTCTTTTCGAAGCATAAGAGTAGAGGTAAGTATTTATTACTTTGATTGTTCACTCAATCATCTTTCTCCGTCCCTCTTTCTTTTTTTACTTTTTCTTTTCTCTACACTTGGCAAATTTGAAGTCATCTTCGTTGAGGCAAAAGAACCGTCAACACAATCGCTTGGTAATTGGCTTGAATTTAATATGTAAGGATTTTTCAATCCTTGCTGGCACGCTCGCATTTATGATATTTTCATTCGTAGGAAAAATAAGCCAACATTGAGGTAACTAAGTGTATGGAAATAAAATTTTTCGTTACATTACCTCTCACAATTTTTACACATACAATGACCAAAAAGTCAAAAAAATAAAAATAAAAAATAATAATAATAATATTTTTTAACCAACTTCTCAAATTATCCCCAAGTAGCGTACATGGAGACGCCCAAGTCACACATCTTTTTTGGAATGTGTCGTATGCAATGTCAGATTATGTATTTTTGTAGTATATATTATATATTTTCATAATAAATATTATATGTATATTCATAAAATTATGATAATGTAATTATGATAATGTATAATTTAAAAATAAGTTTATATATTTTATGATAATATTATGTATTTTGATGATAATATTATGTATTTTGATAATAATGTTATATATTTTTTAGTTGAAAAATATTTAAATAAAAAAATATGTAATATTACTAGCAAAATATATTATATTATCAAAAAAATATATAACTTTATTTATGAACTATAACTTTTATAATTTCACCAAAAATATATGTATTATAAAAATAAATATATAACAAAATGGATATACTACGCACCAAAATGTGTAGCATATAATTTCCCCCAGGTCATAGGGTCCGATCCACTTTTGTATCACCCTAACAGAAACTGTTGCAACTGTCTAAGTTTGATCTTTCGTTCCGATCCAATCTCCGCCGTCCATTCTCTGCCGTTTTATTATAGAGTCCAGTATTCGGATTCTATTCTCTGATATCTCGCGCACACAGACCCCCACCACACACCACGTCCATCTCTCTCTCTCTGGCTGTGGCCGTCCTGTTTCTCTCTATCTCTCTCTTCGCTTTTGGAAGACGAACAAGATGATGCGTTTGGCGAAGATAAAGATTCGATGCTTTGTCAGTCTCCTATTGGTCGATCCATTGTTTTCTCGCAGATTTTAATGTCACACGTCGCGCCACGGCCGATCCGATCTGATTCGGTTCTGTTTCGCGCCGGAGATTTCGGAAGATTTCCGAAACTATTTTGTCCGCTGCTTGATTCTGCTAAAGCTTCGATTTCTCGAGAATTCACCAAGGTTCGACTCGAATTCAATCGTTTTAGCGTCGTTATTTCTTAATTTAATTTAATTTAATTAATTTTTTTTTTTTTTTTTCAGTTAGATCTTTGAAGTTTGAAGTTTGTGAAATTTTTGAGTCTGTTGAAAAGCTGTGATAATGGAAGATGGAAAAGTGAACAAGGTGAGTGGTGGAATGCCAGACACAGTGTTTGAGTGTGTGATCAGTTACATTGACGACGCACGTGACCGCGACGCAGTGTCTCTGGTGTGTCGGCGATGGTACGAGATCGACAAGACGACGCGAAAGCACGTTACGATCGCTCTATGTTATACCACGACGCCGCAGATGCTGTGGCGGAGGTTTCAGCACCTGGAGTCGCTGAAATTGAAGGGGAAGCCGAGAGCGGCGATGTTTAATCTGATTCCGGAGGATTGGGGAGGGTATGTGACTCCCTGGGTGGAAGAGATTTCGAGGTCGTTTAGTTGCTTGAAGGCTCTTCACTTTCGCCGGATGATTGTGATGGACTCGGATCTTGAGCTCCTTGCTCATTCTCGTGGTCGAGCTTTACAATCGCTCAAGCTTGACAGATGCTCTGGATTTTCCACTGATGGTCTTCTTCATGTCGGCCGATTTTGCAGGTTTGTGATTATTGCTTTTCGCTGATTCTACTTCAATTCTTTTCTTCTTTGTTAAAATGTGAATTTGAACTAATTTGGAACTGTTTTTGTTGGTTTCATTAATTTTAGAATTTTACTCTGTATAGTATAGATAACTAGAGTTCACGTGCAAGAAATCTTCACGATTGAAAACTGCACTAGAAGAAAATTTAAAATCTTACACTTTTAGATTAAATCTTATACTCTCAACTATAAGGATCTGCTGAGCTTTTTAACTGCAATGATTTTCTCTGTAATATATTACATCAGCGTTTTCTATCTTCTTCCAAGAAGGAATGAATGACCTAAGTTAAGTAAGTGGTCATGAGATGAAATGATTGTCAGTTGCCTCAAAATTCGATGATTCTTTCCAAACCTTATTGAATCGAATTATTGATTATTCCAAGTTGCCATGTGAAGATCATCTAGATGAATGGTTATAAATGACAAAACGTTTTCCATTTTTTTTAGGGAAGCATTTTTACTGAAAGAAATGGAACCAATCTTTCGAACTGTAATGTGGTGGTTTGTCTTGTTTTTCTGTTCTAAAATTGCTCTTGGATTTATTCCTCTTGAAGTTACGTATACTCCTAATGGTTTTCATTGTCATGGCATGACTTAATTTTCATTCCTGTTCGTTATGCCTCCACTTGTAGTCATTTGATCTGATAGGATACTGACTTTTGGGGTGTTATTCGTATATGGATGATGAGCTTGTTTGCTTGATATAACTGCTGTTCATTTCTCTAGATCTATGAAGTATGGGTACTTCAAAAAATATGCAGTTCTTGTATCGCGTATTTATCGGTGTATGGTACTTCTGCATATGTATCGGGTACACGAAACACGTACCCACATTTTTCTCTTAATTTTTGACGTATTCAAACATAGCTAGTGTATATCCAAATCGTACTGTACCTAAGCTGAAATAATATTTTTTTTCTACTATAGAGATAAACCTCCTTTTATTAGACTTCTTTTTTATTTTTAGTTTTATAGTTAACATGATTTTAAAATTAAAATATAGTTTGTATGTTATTTAATATATTGACATTTAATTGTGATTTATACCTTTATTTTTGGCATTAAATGTTAATTATAGGTTGGATCTTAACAAATTAAACTACTTAATTAATTTTTGCAGTACTCTAAATTAAAAATAAATATTTTTTTACAAGCATACCAAGCCGTACCCGTACTCTATTTTTTTTAGATTTTCCCGTATCAACGTACCCGTATCGTACCAATACTTGTACCCGTGCTTCGTAGCTCTAGATATAATGTTTTCTAACATGGACTATCAGTATGCCACTTTAGTTTCTTAATTCTGCATGGAGAATTTCATGATTTTGGAAATAATTGACTTTGAATTGTTTTTAGAACCTATTGCACCCTCTATTTGGGCTAGCTTCCTTTGTAAGGAGATTTTCAGTGGTTCTTTGTGACCAAACTGATGGCTTTTTGCTATCTCTATTATCAATCTTGTTGGAATATCTATGTAACGGATAGTTCATTGTTTTGGAAAAAAATTTGATGTTGAGAGAGGCCGTGTTACTTTTCTCCCTTTTCCCCTCTTATAGCATATTTTTTTCATGGAGTTTGTGTAGGCAGTTTCTGTTGACCTTTGCGTTAGGCAATTTTATATTTTTTCTCTATTTTAAACAAGAAGAAAAAATTATGTTTGGTACTCATTTAAATTATTTTTTTTGGTTTTTGGTTTACTGTGTTTTTTGAAACTAAAAAAAATAAAAATAAGAAGTTTGGAAACACCAATAATTTTCTTATTGGTTTCATTTTTGTGAGAGAACAATTTTAGAAAACTCAGAAAACAACCAAAGTGTTTTCTAAAAATTGGGGTGCTTTCAGAAAAACTTTTTTAAAAACAATTTTCAGAAGCAACTTGTCAAAGAAGTTTTCTATATCGATTTTCATTTTTTGTTTTCAACAACAGAATAGTTTTCAATAATGAAACTAAGCAAAAATTTTCATTAACTCAGACCCTTCATTGAGCCAAAGGGGGACTGTATAACGTTGTATATATTGATTATTATTTTTTTTTGATCAGCGGCATTGTATATATTGATTATAACTAAATAATGAATAGAAAGCAGATATACTTAAATACTATGCAATGTGAGAATGAATCATTTAGGGTGTTAAAAGGAAAATTTTAGTTCTCTCTCTCTTTTCTTTAAACAACTAAGTCACTACTTAAACCATGCTCAAGATTAAAGTACACAACACAGTAAACAAGTTGTACTTCAAAACTCTTGGTTGATGTTACCAGATATAGAAAACATTTTAGGCTGTTTTTGATTGAGAGATTGGAGGAGGGATTTGGAAAGAGAAAGGGAAATGGTGTGTAAAATTAGGTGAAATGTAACTATATTTTATTTACATTTCACTTATCTTTTCCTTTTCTTTTTCCTTTTCCCTTTTCAAATCTCCTAACCAAAGAGTAACCACATCAATCCACAATTCCTTTCCAATGATCTAATGTCCACAATTCTTTTCCAATGATCTAATGTCCAGCAGAAATCATGTAAAAATGAATTCATCATGTGGAAACTAGAAAAAAAAATTAAAAGAGAAAGAGAGGAAGAGATTTTAAGCACGATCAGGAAGAGAGTTTATGGTGAGGTGGCTTTAAATTATGTTCTTGGTAGGTTGTTGTTCAAACAGAGGTTTTAGATGAAAATTAAAACTTAAAAGCGTTTTTTGGGGGCAAAGTGGGCTTGGTGGTTCTAAAACCTGTGAACTCAAGCTTTTGGTTTGCCAAGCACTTTAACTGTGTGGCGTTGTCTGCCTTTTTGAGACATTGATTAATAGAACCTTTACAGAAATAATTAAATTTTGCATGTTGATGTTTTTGCATATCAGTGTGTGAATATGTTTGTACTTGTATATGAATATTTATAATTGTATCTATGTATTGAATTTGGGCTTTTATATGTCATGTATGAATATGTTGCACCTTGGCACCTTGGTGCTTTTTTTTTGGTCTAGCAAGTTTATATCATCCTTGGGGACTGTCATTATGAATTGAGTGAAGGAAAACTATAGAGTTGTTGATTTTATAGATTATGTTATTTGCAAGGAAAATGTAACTTTACTGTACGGCGATGGGATTAGAGGATGTGAAATGATTATACAAGTGACTAAGTTACTAAATTTTGAAGTTTTTTAGTATTTTGAATATCATTATTTGGTAGACTTATCTTCTTATTTCATGTGAAATTTTGACATAATATTCCATCAATACCTATCATAGCTAGGTAAATAGATCCAGCCTATCGATCCACACAGTTATAGGATTTTGGTCGGATGGAGAAATGATTTGGTGTTGAACTAGCCACCTATTCTGGATAGAAGTTATTTTTTTCTTCCTTTCTCTGTGAATATGAAGTATTTTGCAGATCCTAAAAAGAAGGGTGCCAGTAACCCTGGTCTTACTGCTTAACGATCTTACAGAATTCATCCAGTTAGCAAGTAGGTTCATGTAAATCCTAATGAATATATAGTGTACATGTTGATATTTGATTACTTACTTTCTTTATAAAGAATAAATGTAATTTTGAACCTGTCCTTTTTTGTTGGAGTAGATGGAACATTAAACACAAGACTCCAAGTTTTATGTGTTAAATTGAACCATATTTGGCAGATCTCATGCCTAAAGGTTGCCTGGATATGAATCCTGCAAATAATTTGATTTCAGTTCCTCTAGTTTTCTTTATATCGTGAGATCTCAGGAATCATAATGTCTTGTAATGTTTTGAGAAGAAACATTATCTGAGCAGAAACTGCGAAAGGGAATTGCAGATTAAAAGTACTCAAAACCCATAGCGTTTAGCAATAATTTACATTTTCAAAGGTACATATGACTGCAGATTTGAGTTTGTGCAAATGATGCAAAGAATAGGTCCATATTTAGTCTCTGTGCTTTCAAAGAATTAGGGATCTTGAAATTAATAGGAAGCATTGATAAAAGTATTTGAAACTTCCTGCTACACCAATATGAAATTTTAAATTAAGTGATTGTCTGGGTCTTCCAAAAGCTAAAGAAGTATTAGTGAAGATGAAACCTAGGAATCTTCTGACTAATTGCTGTGCCAATAGGAGTTTGGAGGTGTATGGGAGATTTCACACTGTCCTGATTTGTTGATGAAATTTATAGACGATGAACAAAGTGCGTGATCAGTGCAGGAAGAGCATGGGGATTTCTACATGAAGAATAATGTAGATATCCAAACTGTACTGATCATTGGGGCATTGAATTCATGAAAGAAAAGCTTTTGACAAATGGCGGTGGCAGTGTTCTTATTTGGATGATGTAACACATGGTCTTTACATAACTGGTAAAAGTATAATACATGGTTACCTGGGAAGAGATATTATGGGCTTTACAAGGGAAGAAGGTGTCATAACTATATTAGCAGTTGACAGTATCAAGGCGAGCATTGTGAAACTCAACTGCATGAAATCAATTGACAGAGCACAAATGTGTTTACAATCCTTAATCATGTGAATCATTCTCTTCCATTTTCTTCTCTCTTTTGTGTCACATGTGATCATCTAATTATGCATTTATAGGATGGAGTCAAAAAAGCCTTGGCAGATACCATAATGTAATTAAGATTCTATGGCCGATATTAGGTAGTAGCAGTAGTTGGTGAAGAAAGCTTAGTTTTGGTTGATCCCAAGTGGCTGGAGTATAAAGCTCGACTGCTCTCTCTCTCTCTCTCTCTCTCTCTCTCTCTCTCTCTCAACTTTTTAGTTTATTTGAAAGAACCTTATTAAAATTGAAGCAGAATAAAACAAGGATGGGCAAGGTTACCTCCTGATGGATGTAAATAAGAGGTGAAACTGAAGAAGAAAGGCTAGCTAATTGCACAAGTATGACATGCCATAGGGAAGTCTTTACATATGTAACCCCCTCTGAATTTTAAATTTCAAGAGCATCAGCTTGACCATTCCCTGCCTGATGCACACTGCAAAAATGTATCCAGGTCTCCCTAGGGAACTTCAAATACGCAATAGAGGTGAAGTCATTACAAAATTACCAGTTGTGATGCTTCAGGACCTTAAACATACTTTAATCATTATTTATTCATGGCCGACTTTGTTTTACTTGGTGTTTGTACTTGCATGAAACTGAAATTGAAGTTGCACAGAGCAAACTCTTCTTTTGCCTTTTACTGAAATAAAATTGAAGTGGCAGTGAGAGCTGGTACTGGTTTAAATAATTCCTTAGTTAAGATTTCCAAGCAAGAGAAAAACCGTAATTTGATACTCTTCTCCAAAAAGTTTGAGTAGTTGAGTATGTTTCATTTGTTTTTGCCGTCCAATTTTCTCTGTCCTGGCCATTCAACGTTGATATTCCTACAAAACTGATGTTTTTTTGTCAATATTTTGTATAGATTTCCTGCTCTGTTCTCCCACAGAAAATAAAGCCCTGGCATGAACAAACTAGCCATAAGGGCTCATGTAGATGACCACATCAATTTATATAGGCTTTTGTTGATTTAAGTTGCAATGTTAGTGATTTTGTGGTCTCCGCCAATGTTTTAAAAACCGGACCGGTGAACGAACTGGAAAAGGGATTGGATGGACGGGTCACCGGTTGGTTGAACCGGAATCGAACCGTGATGTCATAAATATATTAAAATTATATTTAAATAAAAATATAAGTAATAAAATTATAAATTAAAAAAAAATGAAAATATTAATAACATATTTTAAAATATTATCTTAAATATTTCTCCTAATATATTTTTTTTTACTAAAAAATATAATAACATATTTTAAAATATTATTCACCTTGCTTGTTTTCACTTTTCAAAAAACACTTTTTAAAAAATTATACTTTCTTATTTTTCGTGTTTTTTTGTTTTTATTGAATTTTTTTAATATTTTAAGCAATTTTTTTACTTTTTAGACACACCTAACATAAATACACCTAAAAAGTAAAAAAAATTGTAAAAAAAATCTTTTAAAAATTCACTAAATACCAAAAATACAAAAAAAATACAAGAATTTAGTACATTTTTTTTGTATTTTTATGTATTTATTAATTTTTTAAAATATTTTTTCACAATTTTTTTATTTTTTAGATACATCTAAGTAAGGTGCATCTAAAAAAGTAAAAAAAATGTTTAACATTTTAAAAATATTCACTAAAAACAAAAATATACGAAAATCAAAAAAGTCAGTTTTCAAAAAACTTAATCCAGAAAATTTAAACCAAACACACTGATTAATTTTAATTTTGGAATAGGAAACCAAATATTCAATATTCTTTCCATATGATTTTAATTCAAATAATTTGATTGAAAGAAGAGCAAAAATTTTGGAGGGATGTCAAAATTTCAAGTCTCCCTCCAATAAATTTGATTGAATCCCATATGGATTTCTTAAGTTTTTTTGAAAGAATTTTTTTCTTATCAATAGGTAAAGACTTTCACAATAATTTCAAGTTCTCAATGGGATTCCTCACAAAAGGAGACCTTTGAAAGAGAGTTTTTAATTAAAATTTTCTTATATATATAATATATATAATAAGAAAGAAAGAGAAAGAAAAGAAGGAAAGAATAATAAAAAAAAAGTTAGAAAATATCAAAAAAAGTTCAAAATTTTTAATTTTATCAGCTAGGCCGGTTCACCTGACCCGTACTCGGGTTGATCGGTTTGGCGGTCCAACCGCCAGTTTTTCCGATTCTCTCTAAATAGGTCGGTTTTTGAATTGGAACAGTTTAGAGGGTATATCCGGACTGGAATCCCAATTGGTCGACAATTCAACTGGTCAAACTGGCTGGTCCGGTTTTTAAAACCTTGGTCTCCACCATACCAATTGTATGTTGGTGAATGTCTATTGTTCTACGCATTGGGGTCACATGTTTCCTAAACAATTTACATGAACCAGCAATTTAATATTAAAAAGTTTGATTCACATGATGTTCTACAGGAATAGTTGATAAGTTTGCTGCTTAAAGGGCGTATAATTTAGTTGTTTATGCTTTTCATTTTGCATTTGTGCATTCTGTGGTAGAACTCTAGGTTAAGTTACTTTGTTAGATGAGTAGTTTTTCAATTGTATTTAAACCAAACATGCCTTTTTTTTTTTTTTTTTGGCTTCTTTAATAATGTTATATATATAGATAAGGTTACTGCTTTTTAATTTGTTCAAAAAGAAAGAAAGAAAGAAATGGTTGCTGCAGTTTGCAGTATTAGAGATCTAATTGATGTTGTTGACTACGTCAAGGTAAAACATTGATTTCTGTTTTCTTACTTCTTCCTGTTCATCCTCAGGAGTTTGAAAACCTTGTTTCTGGAAGAGAGCACAATCAAAGAGAAAGATGGAGAATGGCTTCATGAGCTTGCTTTGAACAACACTGTTCTTGAAAGTTTGAACTTATACATGACAGAGCTTCTCAAAATCAGATTCCAAGACCTTGAACTCATAGCCAGAAATTGTCGCTCTCTTGTCTCGGTGAAAATTAGTGAGTGTGAATTACTGGATCTTATTGGTTTCTTTAGTGCTGCAGCTGCATTAGAAGAGTTTTGTGGGGGTTCTTTTGGTGAGCAACCAGAAAAGTACTCGTCTGTATCATTTCCCCAAAGATTGCGCTCCTTGGGTCTAACATACATGGGCCGGAACGAAATGCCCATTGTATTTCCATTTGCTTCCCTACTGAGAAGACTCGATCTCCTCTACGCACTTCTCGACATGGAGGACCATTGTCTCTTGATTCAAAGGTGCCCTAACTTGGAAGTTCTTGAGGTAGAATCTCAAAACCAATTCTTCATATATACTGATTGTAAAGACATCTTAGTTATTACATCTTCCATTAGGCCTTTGCCCCGGGTATGTAAAATTGATTGAATGCTTTGTTTTATCCCTGTTTGTAAAGGACTAATAAACAGTTTTTTTTGCCAAATAGGCCAAAAGCAAATAAACCTGTTTGAGATGGCTTCTCCATTAAAAAAGCAGCTTTTTTGTTTTGTTTTGTTTTGTTTTGTTTTTTTCCTTCTCTTATTAGCAAATTTGTGAGAGGATGATTTTACCCTTAATACTTTCAGAAATTTCACCATGTCTCCTACAAGGGCTCCATAATACTAGAAGGGTATTACTGACCCAAAAGTAAGTCGGAAAAGACTAAAAAAATTAACTTTTTTTAGCAATTCTCAAATGCAATCAGCGTTTTAAATTCTAAAAAAAGCAAAAAAACTACTAAAAAAGCAATTGGCAAACCCCACCTTATTTTTTTTTCTTATGAACAGGCAAGAAATGTTATTGGAGACAGAGGATTGGAAGTTCTTGCTCGGTGTTGCAAAAAATTAAGGAGGCTTCGGATTGAGCGAGGTGCTGACGAACAGGGGATGGAGGATGAAGAAGGATTAGTTTCACACCGAGGATTAATTGCTTTGGCGCAAGGCTGCCTGGAACTAGAATACGTAGCCGTATACGTCTCTGATATTACAAATGCATCACTGGAATGTATTGGTGCACATTTGAAAAACCTCTTCGACTTCCGTCTGGTCTTACTCGATCGTGAAGAAACAGTCACAGATTTACCTCTCGACAATGGAGTCCGAGCCCTATTACAAGGTTGCTCTAAGCTAAGAAGGTTTGCTCTGTATGTTCGGCAGGGGGGTCTAACTGATGTGGGACTCGGTTATATCGGGCAGTACAGCCCAAACGTGAGATGGATGCTTCTGGGCTCTGTCGGGGATTCTGATGCAGGGCTTCTCGAGTTCTCTAGGGGCTGTCCTAAACTACAAAAGCTCGAAATGAGGGCATGTGTTTTCAGTGAAGATGCTCTGGCTAGGGTCGTGTTGCGGCTACCTTCTCTTAGGTACTTATGGGTGCAAGGGTACCGAGCATCAGCAGCCGGTCACGATCTCTTAGCCATGGCTCGGCCCTTTTGGAATATTGAGTTAATCCCAGCAAGACGAATGGTTGTTGCCAATCCGGTCGGGGAAGCAGTTCTCGATGAGCATCCCGCCCATATACTTGCATACTACTCCCTTGCTGGACAAAGAACTGATTTTCCCAATACCGTCAGACCTTTGGAAGCAGCCGCTGCCCTTGATAACGAGTAGATCTGTATATAAATCTGTCTCTAATGTTGCACGGTCTCTGTTAGATGTCATGTTTATAGATTCTCTCCTGTAGCTTTTCTTTTCGGTAAGAGGGTATTTTTTTTTTCTTTCTTTTCCACTTCATCTAAAGTTGTAGTTTTGATCTGTGTCTCTGAACTTTGACCTGTAATAAGCATGCTTTGTTCTGTTACTTTAAAGCACTCGCTTGCGACTTGGTTGTGCTGCCCTTTCAATTGTGCTTGGGACAATTAATTACTTCTAAGTTTTAAAATCATTGGTAAACTTGTATGAACTTCTCTGTGATTCAGAATTGTTTGTTAATTTATGTTGTGGATGGGATGAATTTTTAGTATGTGTAAAAAGTGTAAAATATGAATGAAGAATCAGATAATTTTGCTGATATACGATTGTAATAGCTGATTCTGGAGCTTCTATCTACAAATTATGTTTGTGCCTGTGACTACCATTTTATTTATGCTCTTGCACTATTTTAAACTTGAGCATCAGACGTTGAGCGAGAACTTGATTGTTCACCTGATCACTTGAAACAAATTCATATATCACTTGAAAAAGGAGATTACAACTCCGTTTGTTTTGACAGATTCTTGGGTAAAATGTCGTTAGGAGATAACATTTTTGTGCGCTTCAGTGTAAACATGAAAATGATGGTTTTGTGGTGTGGGTGGTGGTGTTGGTGGAGGCTGTTGCCATCCATGACAATGGTGGTGGTGGTGGTTTTGAACATGGTGGTTGCGGTTGTGGTGGTGGCAATTGGTGGGGTTGCCAGAGGCGGGGATAATGGTGGCAATTGAGAAGGTGATAGATGTGGCAAGACTTTAGTTTGTTTCGTAAGATTTAAATTAAGAAGTATGGACACTTTTAAGAAGTTGTATGTAGTATTGACACTCATCGAATACTTTTACAAGTCAATTTTTTTTCTTTCTTTTTTGTTTCCTCAAATTTTAAAGAGGAAACAAAGAAGCTTTTGATCCGTATTTGTTTTCTTAATCATCTCTTTAAGGTTTGATCAAAATTGGAATAAAATAATGTGACCATGGTGCTTTCTTATGTGACTTGGAAAGAGGCTGCTCTTATGAAAGAATGACAGAAAGTGGGTATGTTTGTCATTTACCAGAAAAATGTAAATAAGGATAATCACATATAGATATATATACATATATATATATATATTGCTCAAATTGCTTTGAAGCTTTTTAGTGCTTAGTGTGTGGTTTTTGGAGGATGATACCTGCAATGTGACATAAGGGTGGGCACTAAGGCTTTTAACAAAATTCAGTGGCCCGAAATTCAGTGGCTCGAATGGCTTGAAACTGTCAAAACGACGTCGTTTTGGGCGGAAAACGTCGTTTTGATAGTTTCGAGCCATTTGAACCACTGATTTTGTAGTTCTCAAACATTTTTCTTTAAACAAATAGTTGTAGCAGCAAATATAGTTAAAAGGGAACACACACACAGTACTTAAAAGCATATTGATAGACATGATTTATTTGGTTCATTTCTCATTTGTGGAGATGATGCAATGATCTACCCAATCCTATAAACCTAGGTATGCTATAGGAATTTTGAAATCAACAGTGTTTAAAAACGCATGTTTATAATTTTACGTATTGTCTTATCTTTATGTGTTTAACACTGTTTTTTCTTTATAGAATTTCTGGTCATCTGATTTATATAAATTAGATGAACAGTAGTGATCACCTCACGATCATGATAATTTCAATTTTCCATCTTGTTTAGTTCAATTGATTTCTTTTCTACCAATGCTTTCTTTTTCTTTGTTTAGCACTATGACTAGCATGGCTTTCACTACCAATTAGGTGGAGTTTGACAATTACTTTTTTTAGTTTTTTTTTTTTAATATTTTTTAGTTTTTTTTTTAGAATCTAAAAAGGTTGATAGGTTTGTTAATTCCTAAAAAAGTAAGTTTTTTATATATAAAAAAAAAATAGCGAAAACAAACATTTTTTTTAACTTTCGAAGGCCTCGTTTGGTTTTGGTGTGTGATAGTTTTAATTTAAAAGTCAAAAAGTTATTAAAAAAATTAAAAAATTTATAACTTATACTAAAAAGTTAAAGATTCTTTCTCCGTAAAAAAATCAAAATATCATTCTAAATATATTAAATTTTTTACCTCATATTTTAATCAAAAAATTTAAAAAATTACTAAAATAGTATATTTTCAAACAAGACATAATCGAGAAGTGAGCTTTTAAATTTATGGCAAGCTGAAAGTAACAGTAAAAACACACAAAATATCAAGAAAGGTTATAATTACTACTTTTTTCGCCGACAACTTTATCTTTTGAGCCACATCATGACAATGAAGTTTCAAATTTTAAAGTATAATTTCCTCTTTTTTTTTTTAAATTTTTATTTATTTATTTATTTATTTATTTCAAATCTTCTTTTCCTTTGTTTATGTGTGACTTTAACATAGGGCATAGGGCTGAGTAAGAAATTCGTAAAATTCGTAATTCGATCCAGTTTAGTTTAATCTAATAGGTTTGATTTGGTTTTTTGAATCCGTGGTTTGGTTTCAGATTGAAGAATTAAAAATCCGTAGTCCACGGATTGGTTTCGGATTGAACCCCATGGTTCTGGATTGGAACCGATCCGGACCGTATACAAATAGTCTATATTTTTATTATACATCCTCCTCCATAATATCTTCTCTTATTCCATATATAACCTAAACTCAAACCTAAACCCACATAATATCTTCTTTTACTACTTTTGTTTGTTAGTTTTTAGTTTTAATTTGTATTGGTCTAAATACTTATGGTGAAACCAGTTTTCTCATGGTTGTTTAAATTCTAGAACAGTATGTCGCTATTATAGAAAGACATGTTACTATTGTAGAACTAATATAGCACTATATTTATGTTCTTATGAAATTAAAGTGTTATATATATTTTTTTGTTATTTAATTATGTGAATCCGTGGTCCTAAACCGATCCAATCAGTGTTTAAATGGATTGGTTCGGATTGGTTCCATGATTTAAACGAATTAGATTGGTTCTAATTTTTCAAGAACCATAAATAATGAATTGATCATAATTTTTTCCCAATCTAATCCAATCCAGACTATACTCACCACTACTTTAACAAGTAAGTTAAAAGTTGCTTTCTTTCTTTCTTCTTTTAAATTTGGTAGCTAATAACCTTTAAAGCAACCGTCATCACATAATCAAGCATTGGCAGTCTTTCTTTGCTTTTCCTAAATTTTCTCAGCAACCAATCGCATAGCATAATGAAGAAGATAATAATCACAGGGATAGAATTACTTTTATAGCCCCACCACAAGAAAATCAGGAATTAGCGGCGTTTTTAAGATGCTGCAAAAGGCTAGAAACACGTTGCAAAAAAATAAGGCGAATTGTAAAAATTTCATCATTGATACGGCCACCGTCATATCTTTGTAACGTTTAAAAATGTCACTAAAAAGTTTAAACGACGTTTTTAAAGCGCCACTAATTCTTAATCTCTGTTGACTATTTCCGTCAGAGAAGTTAACTATGACGTAATCATGACGACATTTTGTGATGTTTTAATGAAAAAAAAAATCATAATTAATTAATGATGTTTTTAACTTTTGTTCAAAGCAAAGCCTTTTCCTTACCAACAAAAAAAAAAAAAAAACTATAATCCATCACCATTTTCAAAACATATAACCATAATATGAGTCAATATTCATTTTTCAATTTTTCATAACCAAAAACAAAAACCTTAAAACACAATATGTTAACTCAATACAAAAAAATAAAAATAAAAATAAAAATAAAAATAAAAATAAAAATTGCTAATATTTTCTCATTTTGATAAATAAAAAAAATATGGAGTGTGCTCTGGTATTTAGCTTCAAAGGCTGCTCTCTCCTCGAAAAACTTTGCCTCCAACTCATCATGTTGGCTCTGCAATGATACATCAAAGCAATACACTTCAACACACTCAATAAATCAAATGTATGTATAGAGAATCAAGGACATTCCCATAAATATGCATATAATCAGCAATTCAACATCACTAAAACATGGTGGTGAAAAGAAACTAAGCTATACAACATTAATTTTTAGTCCTATCAATAAGATCATATATATATATTGAAAGAAAACCCGAAACTCTCTGAGAACATCAACTTGCTTCCGAATCTTCGGCAAAAGAGTCTCGAGAACATTGGAGTGTTGCCTAGCCAAATTCTGAAGCTTCTGCAAAAATAGACTGAATAGTTGGATTTTTACAGCAGTCATTGACTATCAATCCAATAAATATCAACCATTGAGCATGCCATTATTAGTTGAAGACTAAATAATGATAGTCTTAAAAGAGCTATTGGGTAAAAATGCCTCATCCTCATACAACCCAATAATTAAATTTGCAAAATCTATCATTAATGCATAATCCATTATTAACCCATTTGCCTTAACGCCAAGCACAACATAGTATCACTAAACATCCAACATAAACAAATTTATAACTGAAAAATATATTTATAGCAGAAATCAACCTCACAGGCCACAACCTCACTCTTGAACCGCACACACAAAGTCGTACGCAAACTGCTTAAGAAAAAGGATAGTCAATAAAGAATAACCTTAACAAAGAGTCTTAGTAATACCCATAAGAATAATTTTTCTGTTATTTGATAAGTAGCCATTATGAACAAAATAATGAACCATCAAAACTAAATAATGACACACAAATCAAAAACAAAACGTCAAGATATACATAAGCACACAAATCCATCCAAAACGTCAAGGTATACAGAGAAGCCTAGCGGCGAGAAATCTTCAATACATAGATAGAGAAGAATAATTATGCATATCAAATTACACATTGTAAAAAATTGAACATTATCCATGGTAGTTGGGAGCATTAGCCTAAGTACAGACCTATCGTTTGGCATTATTTTCACAAATTTATTGGGGTTGAGTTTAAGTTCTACATTAAAAGCTACCAGGTTAAATGACACTCAAATAGCTACAAAAAAAATTATATTATTAATTCAGAGCTACCTATCATTTGTAAGATTCCAAGCTTCTTGTCTCAGTTCTGGGGGTGTCTCACGGGCTGCAAGGTATTTTGATATGAATTTATGAGGATTTTCAACATGGCAAATGAAACCCAACTCCTTCAGTAGATGCCTCTCTGTTCTATTCAGGTCCATCCCTATCCCAAAAAAATTAAGAAATTAAAAAGGCTACACCTGGTACAAAAGGAAATGCAGACCAAATTAAGCATCAAAATCGAGTTCAATGACCTATCCATATTCCTTTGTATTCAACCCGCTGTGGTTTTGGATATATACTACCATTACTTCAACGGATACGGAGAGGACATTGTGAAAAACCACAGTGACCCTTCCCAGTCCCTTGAATTATCAGGATTGCCAAGGCGTTACAGCCATGACCTTCCCTATTTTCTAATTCTTTCAAACTTACACACTTTTCCAATAAAACATTCAAAGAGCTTGTAGGTGCAATCGATGAAGAAACCAACCCTAAAGTACTTGTGAACACATGCGATGCATTAGAACCCGAATATATCAAATGGTTGAACTTGAGTTTAATTAAA
Source organism: Camellia sinensis (assembly GCF_055761805.1). Classification (NCBI taxonomy): domain Eukaryota; kingdom Viridiplantae; phylum Streptophyta; class Magnoliopsida; order Ericales; family Theaceae; genus Camellia; species Camellia sinensis. Next base: position 36,443,355 of record NC_138961.1, on the reverse strand, counting down.
AAGTTCATTAAAAAATACAAGTATGATGCGAAGAAAGATACTTCAATTGCACACATAACAAATAATAAGATAATAGAGGAAGGGTTAGATAACAATAACACACAAAAGCAAACAAATTTAACCAAGCTTTAGTGCTTTCACCCACATGGATTTGCGCTTAGATAACTATTCCAAGGTTGAACCATCATGTTGGCTTTGCGCTTGAAACCAAGGGCATCATCAACTTAACATTTCTTTTTCTACACATAATGTAACACTATTTCATTAACCACTGTAAGGAAACCTTAAAATTAGGCCAATCCAATCCCTTGTTGGGTCAGTCATTCTGCACATGAATTGAAACCAGAATTCAAAGATGAAGCAAACAGAAACAACAGATTGGTCCTATTAAGCTTACTTGCTCTACCGTATCAATTTCACTGAATTTAACAATCCAACCCTTTTGTCCTGGGTGCCTTCTTCCCTCTAATAGCTCAAGTTCTCAAATTGTTCATTTCCTTGAAACTTCTTATCTCAATCGTCTTCCCCCTGGCTATAAAGGAGTTAATTCATTGAGAAACACACAAAGAATTCAAGAACAGGTACCCAAATTAGAAGGTTTTAGTGCTATATGACCAAAAACTAGTCGTCAATCTAAGCACTAATCCTTGTTTAAGAAAACACAACAAAAGCAGAGATGATTGACGTTCTTCAAAGATGTCTTAGATAAACATATAAAACTATATTAACACACATATGTAGTGAGATCATCAAATAAAGAGAAGAAATAGAGAAAAATGAAGAGAAAAACATAGAAAATTTCTTAGCTGCCTATTTGTGGAACAAACAAGAAAATCTATTTAAATCAAATACAACTCTAGATTAAAACTATTGAAGTCAAATACCTGAGAACTGAAAAATATAAAACAACCATACTTGAGAGAAACATAACCCTAGATCAGATCCAAATCATTCAAACCAAGCGCGAGCCATCGTTTATGGAAGAGATGAGAACCTAGATCGCCGATGAAAATTGAAACCTAAGCAAGAGTTTATGTAAATGGAATACAAATCCAGATCATTACTATGTAGTGATGAAAATCTCTGAATCTTGAATGAACTCACAACAATCTAGAGCAAACTCAATGAAGAACAAGCCCTAGAATGAAAATAGAAACCCTAATCAAATGTAAATACAATAATTTTCAATAATAAATTTGAACATATTCAAAAACTAGTAAATCGAATACAAGATTGCTACCATGAAAGCTCTGTATCTCAAGTGAACTCGACAACTCCAAATCAAGAGCGATTGAATACCCGAATCCATGAAAAACGAAGACCTAGATCAGTTAAGATTAAGGAAAATCGAAAAATCTCGAAGGAAAATATCAAATCCTAAGACCTAATGCACAAATCGAAATCAAGATCTGTCACGACCCGTTCCCCGTACCCAAGAGTTAAGTATCGTGATGGCCAGTAACTGAAGTTACCTCCAGCCAATTCTCGAACAAATAAATAAACGTGAGCGGAAATAATATTTAAGTGAGGGTACTAAAATAATCATCAGAGCTTCTATTTTTATTACAAAATTTATTGACAAAAAAGGTCGATATTTAGATATAAAAATATCATAAAGGTGTTGTGTGTGTCTATTCCGCAGCCCCGCGTCTAAGACTTTCCAAAAGCTATTTCTGAATTGCATTGTTTCCTAAAAATTGGTAAACAACTATAAGCACATGGCAGAGTGGGAAATATTATGCCAAGAGTATAAGGGACACAAAATAACCATGGATAGTTACGTAACTAAAATATTTAGGATAACTTAGTTTGAATAAATAATCATTTAAGTAGCAAAACTGAGATTATATAAATAAATAACCATAACCACGGTACCGAACATGACAGAACAGAGGTCACAGAAGTGACAGTCAGAACAGAGGTACAGATTCAACATGTGGCTCGTACGGATTATAGAGGTGGCTCTCACAATAGTGTAGCATTTATCTCCGCACAGACCAGAGGTCAATAGATCCATGACAATGGAGGGCCACAAAGTGACCAAACAGAGGCCAATGGTTATTTAAGTCCCCCAAGACGTGGGACTCTCGTGGTGGTACTTACAAAACATAATTGTTTATAAGGTCATGGTCAAATATTCTTTAAAATTTAAACAAACATATCCATGGGTTTCATTTTAAATAAATATAGTTCAGAAATTAATTCACGTAATTGAAATATTAATATAATTTATAAAATGTAACTTATATAAAATAAATTATGATAAGTCAAAACATACATAAAATATATTATGGTAACTCAAGGTATAACATAACTCATCTTAATATTGACCTTTAGCCTTACTCCACTGTCACAACCTTCCTACTGTAAGTTCTTACTACCAGCAACTACGTGCCTCTCCCCCTCTCTGTTTTTCCCTTTTCCTTTCCACAGAGTTGATTAACTCCTCCCTATTTATAGGCAGGTAAAAGCCTCCTGAGTCCAACACGTGGTAGCTCAAATCCCTTTCCAGATTTGATCATAAATTACATGGATTTATACTTATCTTAATAAATATTTAAGATAATTATAATTTGGCCCAGTTTTCTAATATAACTATATAAATAAATTAATCCCTAATTAAATTACACTCTATCGTATATCAAAGGGCATCTTATTAATTTAGGTGATATCATGTTTTGAAAAGCGTGTTTTCCATAAAAAAAATTGGCCATTGGAATATTTTATTTTAATTTATTTCTATTTTAATATTTAAAAAATAATGAAAATTAGTAAAAATAGTGGAAATCTCGTTAATCCATTCATGCGCATCACCAATTAGATGACGAGGCATTTGGCTAACTTAAGAGAGTCATAGTTACTCCCGCCATTTACCCGTGCCTTGATACAAGCGCCATCATAAGTAACTTTTTTTGTAATGCCCTTTTAGAAAAATTGATGATCTTACCAAGGTCAAGGAAAAAAAAAAAAAAAAAACTCCCACAGTTTTTTGAGTTTTTAAATTTTTAGTTTTTTATGTTTTATTATTTGTAATAATTTTTTATATTTTAGTCAAATATTTGTAATTTTTTAAATGCACATAAAATGTAAATTATTTATAGAGAAATATTTTAAAATATTAATAATTACAAAAAAAGGTGAATCAAGTATTGAATTTTTGTATTTAGTGACTTTTATCTAAATTAGGTGCATTTATAAAGTAAATAATTTTTTTAAAAAATTTCATGAAGGACACATATATGCAAAACAAAAGTTCAGAAATTGTATTTGAAAATTGAAAGCCAAACAGAATGTCTGTATCGTGAACAAAATTGCTACTAGAAGCGAAATCTAATCATAACTAAATCCTTCCGGCTTCTCTTGAGTTCAGTTGAGTTGCAAGAATCACACAATCAATGATATATCCAAAGAATTAATATGTGAACCTAGAATTAGGAGATTAGATTTTGCCCAGAATGTACATGTGTTATGCAGATTAAGTGAGTATTTTGTGGAGTTTAAGTGTAGAACAAATCTGATCTACATATTGTAAATTAATGCTTAAATTCTGAGTAATTGTTTTGGGATTTGTAGCATGGTTGATATCCAAAACTTGGTAAAATAAAAGAGAGTGAAAGAGAAGGGAAATAATATTACTGAGAGGGTAATTTGTGTAGCCAAATTGGGCTGAGCTAGGTTGAAGCGGTCAAAGATGTTTGACCAAACTAGTAAATGCCCATATTTTTGGACTTAGCTACTTTTTAGTGGCAGTTAAAGATGTTTGATTGAACTAATGAATGCCTATATTTCTAGACCTAGCTACTTCTTAGTGGCGGTTAACTTCATGGCCAAGCTATCAAGCAAGGTAGTCAAACAGTGGGAAAAGCCAAGCTAGGAGGAGAGCCGCACAATGTCATCTTAGTGGCGCGCTGTGGAAACATTGTATGGAGCTGCTTGTTGCACGGCTAAGCCATTGGCGGACAGAGCAAAAGTAGTCCGGTTACACGGCAGAAAGCCGAGCAAAGACTTGTGTCATCTCACTTGGCTTATAGTGAAGAAGGTGTTAACAGATAAGCATTATCCTTTGGGAATGTGATTCCTATGAGAACTCTACATAGGAGAGTTAGAGTCTTATTAGGATTGTGCTATGCAGAATCTACAAAAGCTCAAACCAAACCCTAATCTCAGGTATTACAATTCCTACTCTCAAATACACAAAACTTTTTGTCTATTGTCTACTTGCTGACTGAGGCATTAGAGGGGTTTTTGGTACACACCCGCCAGCAAGCTCACATTGGTATTTTTAGGTGATTGGACAACGATGTTTAGAGGAGTGCAAGCTTGATTAACAAGATTATACAAGAAGGATTATTTTGTACTCGTATAATTGGCGCAGTCTGTGGGAATCTCAGAAAACTTACCTTTTGATCAAGTTTTCCTTCAACAAGCTTTAATGGTGTACAACGAAGATTTGCTACATTCTGCCATTGATTGCCTGATGCCAGAATCGAACATGAGGCATGATGATTTGCCTTTTGCTTCGCCCATGGCGGATTTAGACCCTCAGTGACAGAACCCTTATAGGGGTGCGCAAGAAAAGTGAGGTTTGAACCCTCGCCACTTTTAAAGCCCAGATGGACAAAGGCGACGAATAGATACCTAGGTTCTGCAGCATCGTGTGAGGGAGCAAGATGAGTTGATAAAGAAGATGACGGCAGACATGGAGGCTTTGAAGCGCCAAGTGAGAGGCAAATGCATGACAATGGTAGAGATTCACGAAGACGAACGCGATCTCATCGTTTTAGAGATCAAGATAGATATGCCATATAACAACCCTGACTCATGATTAACGTTAATCCATGCTTAATTATGCTCAATGAGTAATTAAAGTGAAATTTTGCATCATATGTTGCCTTATTTGTGTTTACATCTATTTCTCGTAGAAAGATCTGTTCATGTTTTCATTTCGGTTTGCAAATTGAAGGCCTTATCGGCATCCAATTCAGAAATTGACTTGATTTATGTGTTAATTAGAATTTTTAAAATTTTATGGTAGGTTTAATTGAAATTCGATTCGGAACGATTAAATTAGAAAAATTAATGTCCAATTGATTAGCTTAATCAATAATTTAATTAAGCCACTAAGTAAGCCTATAAAAGGCTAATATGACTACTTGAAGCCAATTGTTACACCCTTATTTCATCCTCCTTGAACTCCAAACGTGTGAGAGAAAGAGAGAGACTAAGAGAACAAGTGAGATCAACAAGGGAAAGAGGAGAATTACTAGGATTGTTGGGAATTGAAGAGAATTGTAAAGTTTAATCCTCTACTCTTGTGAATTCAAAGTTTAAGGTAAGAAATCAAGCCTTTAATTGTGTCATTGAGGCACTTAACACATATATTCAAAAGAATTAAGTGAATTGAGCCAAGAATTAAGCTTATTGGAGTAGGCAAGAAGAGTATACATACATGCATGTACATTGCATTGCAATTAGAGCACGATGTCTAAGAATGTGTTCCATACATGTTCATATTTTGGTTTTAGTTTAAGAATTCAACTTGTTTTTGTAGCAATATCTCTATTAACCATGTTTTCAAAAGTTGAAGCTCATATTATTACATGCAAGTCATGTTCTTGAAGTTTTAAGTTGAATTTTGGCCAATTTACTTACTCTTGGGCCTTGATTTTGCGAAATGATCCTTAATTTTTGATGATTTCCAAGTTTAAATGTATTTTCTCAAGTGTTTGGCCCAAATGGATGAGTTTTGTAGCTTTAAAGTTGAAATTGGGAGCTTGGAGGTGAATCTGGAAATTCCAGAATTCGAACTCTCAGCTCGAGTATCAGATACTGCGCTTGAGCGGCCACCTTTGTTTTTGCGTCTCTGCTCGAGCGACCAAAAGTTCGCTTGAGCGTGAAATGCAAGCTTCCAGAAGTTTCATGTTTTTGCAGACCGCTCGAGCAACAAGAGTTACGCTCGAGCAAACGCATGAGTCTCACGCTCGAGCGACCGTCGAGCGTTTGTCAAGCATGAAAATCACACAACCAGTACTTTTCCAAAGTTTGTAGACCGCTCGAGCGAAGGATGTTGCGCTCGAGCGGCCCCTTATATGTTTTCATGTCCGCTTGAGTGGAGGAAGTTACGCTTGAGCGGGGACCTGTGACAACCCTCACCTCTGATTAGCGTTAAATTGTGATTAAGCATGATAAGTAATTGATTAAGATGAAATCCTGAGTTTATTGCATGAGTGTATTGTTTTAAATGCATTTCTATCTGTTTGATTACTGAATGATCTGTTCATGTTTTAATTTCGAATTTCGAATTGCGAATTGAAAGCCTTATCGGCGACCGATTCAGAAATTGATTAGTGTTATATGCTAATTAGGATTTATAGGATTTTATGCTAGATTTAATTAAAATTTGATTTGGAATGATTAAATTAGAATAAATAATGTTAAATTACATTAGCTTGAGTTATTACATAATTGCCATTGAGTGGTTTATTTCTAGACCATTTATTTAGTCTTGAGTCATATGTTTGGCACTATTATTTCATCATCTTCTCCATCCTCAAGACCAAACCGTGAGAAAGAGGGAGAATAGGAGAAAAATTGAGTTCATCAAGAGATTAGCTTGGGGAATTAGAGGAATTGAAGTGAATTTGCAAAATTGAGCTAGCATACTTGGAATTCAAGACTTAAGGTAGGAATCTCATCCTCTTAATCGTGAATTTGAGTTGTTACATGCATGGTCCATGGAGAATTAGTGATTAGAGTCAAGAATTAAATTAAAGTGTTGTTTTAAGAGTGAATTCATGCATGCATGTCTATATCATAGAATTTTAAGGTTGTTTTCCATGAAATTCCCACATACATGTTCATATTTTAGTTGTGGTCCATGAATTCACCATGATTTTGAGCTCAATCTTGCATTTGATCATGTTTTGGAGCATTAGAGTTCATAGGAACTCATGCATGTTATGTTCTTGCATTGTTCTTCAAGTTTACATTACAAATTGTGTTCAATTGTCACACTTTTGGGCTTGATTTTATGAAATGATCTTTAAAACATGTTGTATTATGGATTTCTAAGTGTTTTACAGAAAATTAGCCCAGAAAAATCGAATCTGAAGCTTTAGAGGTTGAGTTTTGTGCTTGAGGATCAATCTGGAAATTTCAGATTTTCGATCCACGCTCGAGCGTACACTCTGAGTACATGCACTTCCGCTCGAGCGTCGATAGTCATGCTCGAGCGTGAAATGCATATGCCTAGAAGTTCATGTGTTTTGCAGTCTGCTCGAGCGAGGTAATCCGCGCTAGAGCGAGGGTCTGAGTCTCACGATCGATCGTGGGTCGAGCGTCCATCGAGCGTGAATATCATGCAACCAGTACTTTTTCCTGAGTTTGCAGTCCGCTCGAGCAAGGGAAGTCACGCTCGAGCGGAGCTTTTTTGTCTGCATGTCCGCTCGAGCGGAGAAAGCCACGCTCGAGCGAGACCCTTGTTTTCAGCAAATTTTGAAAAGTGTTTTAAAGTGTAATTTTTTTGCATCCTCATTCCATCCTAGGCATTCCTAGGCCATCTTTAAGGCATCTTATTGAGGATAATGTTATAGAACCACACCAAGCCATGTAGGGGCTAAGTTGTTAATCCCAAGTGTGTAACTTAGTGTGTGTTCATTCTGCAACTGTGTAGGGTTGGCACCCAAGGACGCTGACTAGCCTATCTATAGCCCAGTAATCTATGAGTAACAATGTTGTAAAGATATGTTCAATTCTAATTATTTATTGAACGATTAACTGTACTGCTCTCTGAAGTAACATTGCTTACTGAATGAATGTTTGCCCTATTTGTGAACTGTACTCGTGGCATCCATAGCAACTTACTGTTACTGTTACTGCTACTGTACTGTTACTGTTACTGCTACTGTTACAGAGATCTCTGTTAGTTCTAATGTTTAGAACTACTACTGTTTACTGTTCTGATGGCCATCAACTGACTGTTCGGTCTATTAGGACCTACTGTATTGTTTTGCTATTGGATGTACCACGTATGATTGCTATGATTTCTAATTGACTGGTATGCCATGAAATATGAGCCACTAATTGAATAACTGATCTACTGATGCAAATGACTGTTTTAATTACTGAAAGGACATTTATTTGTAACCCCTTTACACAGTTGTTATTCACTGGGCTTTAGCTCACTGTTTATATTTATATGTAGGTGGCCGGGTGTAGACATCCCATTTTTGACCGCCCTTAAGACTTGAGCGTTACTGATGGTTTTCTTTGGTGGTGAAAGATGTGCAGGCTATGCTATGCAAAAGGACGGTTTCTTTGGCAATGAGAGCGTCAAATCAAAACCTCACACCCCATTGTTGGACCAAAAGATTTTGCATCTTAAAATCCTCTCTTTCAAAATATTTTTGAAATAAAGTTCCTACGATGTTCCGAGGCTCACATTTTGTCAAATGATGCGCTTTTTGGTAAACTGAGCAAGGACAAAGTGGAAATGAATGAAAGAGAGATGAAGTCTATGAAAAATCTTTCAAAACACCTTGTTCAGAGGTTCGAAGTTGAAGAAAAGAGGAGTGGAGAGAAGAAACCTAGTTGAGAAAGAAGTTGGGCATGAATCTCTAAAAGAGAGTCGGACAGTCCTCGCTAAATCAGGTTTATCTGTCTATGCACTCTAATTTAAGCTATGAGGCCACCACCGTTGGAAAGAAGACTTCCGGGGCTTCGTTTTTCACTCAAGAATATCCTAAGGCCGAGTCCGGATGGGGGAGATATGATTGGTTGAAGTTGGGCATCATCCCGGTTGTACCGAAACTGAGCAACCTTCACCAAAACAAGAATAACTTTTTGCATAGTTGGAATTTTGATGTAAGTCTGGTGCCATTGCAAAGCTTACTTCCGGGGCTTCAATTTGGACACAAGAATGACCTAAAAAGGAGTTCACATGAAGGAGTTATGCCCGTTTGAAGTTGGACCTGCAGAGCAGATTTTTCCTGCCGACCGACCAGAACAGATGGCCGACCGACCAGTTAAAGAAGCCAGCCGACCAATTTTTCTAGCCGACGACCTTCCGGTGTATTCTACAGATTGAATGGATGCCAGCTGTGCCAGCTGGAGGACACAGACTGGATCCTCCATACACGTGTATGGAGGATCTTTGCTCTTGGTTTGAAGCTTCTAAGAGAAGCTTTAGTCTCTTGGCTCTATAAATGAAGGCTCCCCTCTTCTTTGCCATGGTTCTGAATTTTCAGAGGCTCATACACACACACTCCTCCATATCTCTCTATTCCAAGCTCCAAAAAAACCCTTGTTCTTGGTCCCATTGCACTACACCTCATAGCCTATCACCTCCACCACCCATTCCAGCACCTTGAAGTTGATTTTCAGAGGTTGAGAGCTCACCATCTTGGTCCAGAAGCTGCTGCATTGCTGTGCTACATGGGTAAGTCACTATCTCCCTCTTTGTAGCCTTATCTTGCTTCGTTCTTTAGCCTTATTTTCAAGCATTTCTGGGCTTCGACATAAACTGTAAAGTGTCTTATTTTGAGCTCCTCTTGAAGTTTGATTAAGGACACTTTTCTGTTTGAGGTCATCTACCTCCTTGTATCTTCCATCTCTCTTTTAAGGCTAATTTTGCATCCTAGCTTAGCCTTACTTGCAAGCATTTTAGAGATTTTCCATGAACTAAAAAAAGTCTTATTTTGAGCCCCTCTTAAAGTTTGATTAAGGGAATTTTTCTGTTTGCGGTCATCTCCCCCTTTGCATGCTTCATTTCCTCATGATTAGGGCTATGCATTAGAGCATTTGCATTGGTCTTGGTTTAGCCTCTTAACCACTGAAATCTAGTGGATTTTCAGTGGCTTAGGTGTATTCTTGAGCCTTAAAATCAGAGGGGGGTGACCCCCTCTCTCCTTGTCTTGTTTGGTGGCCTTTTGGGCCTTCCAAAGGACCCCCTATTTGCAAGCTTCCAAGCTTTGTTTCTATCATTTTTCAGTAGGTTTTAGGACCCCCATAACTCATTTTCAGAGTTGGTTTTGCTATGCTAAGTATCCTTGATGCATGTGTAGAGTAACCCCTCTTGTAGCTTATCAAAAGAGCTCATCGTTCTTGCATGTGTAGACCTCATTTTAGTGGGTATTTGGGCATATTTTGACATGTTTTGTTCACTGTTTTTGGCTAGTTTGGTGAGATTTCATACGCTTCATACAGGTGTGGTATAAACCATGCTTACTAGCCAATCTTGCATATTGTTTTAGCCCTACATGTTAGCACTTTTTGGCCATGCTTTAAACTAGTATTGTGCATATTTTGGGACAGCCTTGGCTCTGTCTTTGTGCTTCATGGTTAAATAATGCTTGCTTTGCATAGTTAGAGTTCAATACATGTGCCTAGTTTTGAGTTTCGGGGGCTATTTCATGCATTGGGTGGCATATTTGCATGTTTCGAGACGATTGAGCATCATACTTTAGTGCTGGAACATATGCCATTGTCTGCCATAATTCATCCTTTCAATGCCTTTGTGGAGTTGTGTTTTGTGCCTTAGACTCGGGGCCATTGCATTGTGCACGTTTGCGTGCATCTTGGTTGCCTCATTTTCATCACATGGCCACTAATTTTGGCATGCTTGCGAGCTATCCATGTTAGTTTAAGTCCATCATCACATGTTGTTGCATGCCATGTTTGCTTACATGTTTAGGTTGCGTGCCTAGTATACATTGCTCATTTGCATGTTCATGTTGCATACTTAGCCTCCATGCCTAGGTTGCATTTCATTGAGCATGCATCCCTTGCCTCTTGATCAATCATGATAGGGGTTGGGGTCCTTTGATGTGTTTTGTGCTTGCATTTCATTTGATATCGAAGTTGCACACTTGGCTTTTGGGCCATCATGCATTGAAATGCGTGATTGATGGCCCGAGGGTCAAGGGCCATGCTCCCTTGAGTCCATTGCATGATAGGGAGTGTGGCCATGCTCACATTTGCTTGAAAATTCCATGCCATACACTGCTTGCCCTCTGCTGCTGTCAACTGCAGGATTCTGCAGGAAGAAATGGCCGGCTGGCCACCTACAGTGCCGACCGACCATTGGTGGCTAGCCGGTGGTACAACAGTTAGTCGATAAGCCCATCCCCATGGCCGGTGGTGCTTTGAATTGGCCGGTGATATTCCAGAGTGATCAGGAATCAGTTCAGAGGTGCCCCAAGAATTTTCACAGTCCTCAGAGGAGTAGGGCAGTGTTAACAGAGGCAACAATGCTATGGCAGCGAGTTTCCGAGCGAGACAAGTCAAGCATGCATCATTCACGCACCCCGGGATGGGGCTATGGCCACCTTCTTTCTGCATTTAATTTTTTAATTAATTAGAAATTCTGTAATAATTAATTTAGTATTATTTATTCGGACCCTCCGAGTGAGGGCAATTGTGTAATAAGTATGCGTGAGTGTGTATATGTCTCCCAACCCCACATCTTTCTTCCCTTTTATTTACTAGCTTTCGATGGTTAGTCTAGGGCATGTTTCAATTAGCATACAGTATGATAGCACGTTTGCATCCATTCATTCGTTTTGCATGCACCGGGCTCGGCGCATCATTCTAACTGCATTTGTATTCCAATTCCAAATTGAATACATGTTAGTTATAGCATCATCACATGCTATCTTAGAATAGCCGTGCCTATTGTAGTTGCATCTTGTATGTGTTGCATTAGCCATCTTAACATGAGCCAGGATCATGCATTGATTATTAACTAGCTTTTGTTTTGGCTCGGAGTACTAGGTAAGCTTTTATGCTTTAGCATCTTGCACGAGTGTGAGTGTTTGCCATGACAGCATGCTTACCATGAGGCTACGTGCTTACGTGTTATAACTGCCTGAATGCCTGTGGGCAAAGCTTGGGTTACTTAAATTGGAATAATGCATTAAAACTGTGAGTTTTAAGCCCACTTGAGAATGGCAAAACCATATTTTCTAAGCCCACTCGAGGGTGGCAAAATCCATGTCTTAGCCTGCTCACGGGTAGCACCATCAAATCATTCTCAAATAAACAAACATGAAATGTTTTGTTCCAATTTAGGCGACTTAGTCTATACTTGTTTGCTGTGCGCATAACATAATAATTCTAGGCTAATAACCGGAATAAGAACACATAATGCTTTCAAAACAAGATATTATGGTTAGTAGAGGCCGATCTTCGGATCGGGTGAGAGGGGGTGCTCATAGCTAACCTTCCCTAATTGTACCCAAGTTCCCGAGCCGAGGCAACTTTGGTGATGACGGACACGTGGCCTTCGGCACTGAGCCAGGGTTTCCTAAATTTCCCAAAATAAAATATTTAGGTGGCGACTCTGTATCTGGCAAAGCAGTCCATGTTTGGCACTTCTTTTCTAAAAATTTGTTTTTCTCAAAACAATTTGCCGGATTTGGACTCTTTGGTTCAGATTAAGAACCGTGACAAACTTGAGAGTCCTGAACTGTAGTGAACCCAATATGAACAGATCGGGACTCATCCTCCCGGGACGTTCGGGGACGTCTACAGTTTTTGGCGACTCTGCTGGGGAGTTTGAAGAACTTGACTCCAACTCATGATATCTCATTTTGACTATACTTATGTGTTTATTTGCATTGCATGTGCATTGGTGCGCCTAGGACACCGTGTTTACCATCTGCTATTCCTGAACGGTTTGCCAGAGGCTTGCTTTGTGAAAGCATGCCATAAGGCTGACCGGTTACGGGCTCTGCCAGTTTGGGAACACAAACCCCGGTTTTACCGGGGCACCCTTTTCGACCATTCAACCTAGTGCATATTCGGAATCCATAGTGACCATTCCAAACTAGGACAGGTTGCTTACCCGATGTTAGGTTATTTGAAACCACTGCGTGTGTAGTGAAACCCTAGCTCCTGACAAAATAGGACAGGGAAACCCTACCCCCAACATAGGGGTGTTTTGGCTCTCACCTATCTGCTATGTGCTTTAGAGTGTGTCTCTACAGGAATGCGTGTATCAGTTTGCAAGTCTGGGTATCAAGCCCGAGGGCATCAGTATTTGGGGAATCAGTTTTACCCAAGGGTATCAGATTTGAGGCAGAATTTTGGGGCATAATTCATTAGGGAGCACAGTCATTCAACTATGCTCGTATTTGTTTTGGTGAAATCAGGCTGAGGTGCTGTCTGTTTTCCCTTTTGCAAGGTAGTCTGGGAACCATAGCTTCAGAAGGCTCCGATATCCCCCGAGCTCATTAGACTTGTGTTGAAAGACTTTGTCAGGTCAGAGATTTAGTTTAAGGGCTACTAGCTTTCCTTCGCCAGTGGTAAGGCAAAGAAGGGCCAGACAGGGCTCATTGGTTCATCTGATCCGACAGTCACCAGTCACATCATCAGCAGACCTGTGATGGCACAGGGTTTGGAAGAATTTGTGGCCGTGATAGTAGCGTTAAATCAGGGAACTACCATACGGGATGAGACTAGTGATGAAACGCAACGCCCACCTGGGGCATCTGCCTTACGTTCAGCTTCGGGACCCCAGTCGAACTTTGACCCACTTCTGCCAGTTGAAGATTTGCAGGGTCCAGATCCTCGAGAAGGGTTGGCTCAAGCCCGAGTTTTCAGACCCTTGGTGCAGCCTAATGAGAGGCTTTATCCCCTTGATGCTAATGACCTCGATCCGACCACGATGAAAATTGTGAACCTTGAGAAGCAATTCAAGAAGCCACAGGGCCTTAACTCCATTCCCGACATTGAGGACAGGCACACCGAGGTTTCCGTACGGCTCCCAGACAGATTCAAAATGCCATATATTGACCGTTTCGACGGGTCTGGAGATCCAATGGTACATATCCGACTTTTCTTGGATATCCTAAAGCCGATGGATCTGACTAAGCCACAGAAACTCTCTCTGTATGGAAGAACCCTGTCGGGTGTAGCAGCCACTTGGTACGATAAGTTGGAAGATAAAGAGAAGCAAAACTGGGAAGAACTGGCTGAGGCCTTTGTCGATCAGTATTCATACAACACCCAAGTTGAAATGACCATGCAAGAGCTTGAAACAACCCGCCATAACCCAACAGAGCCTTTTGTGGAATTTGTTGCAAGGTGGAGGGCAAAGGTAGCACAGATGACAGATCGCCCTTCTGAGAGGGATCAAGTGCAGATGATGGTGCGAAACCTCGAGCATGATATGTTGCAAAAGTTGATAGTCGCTACGCTATTCACTTTCAAAAGTTTGCATGAACTGGGGGTTCAGATCGAGAATGCATTCAATAGTGGGATCATTCCCAGAACAAGTGAACCGACAAGGAGGGTGATTTCAGGGAGTACCAATGCTGGTAGTAGCGCTATTCCCAAACCCACCGAAATCAATACAGTTGCCACAGCCAACCCTTTTGCCAAACCAAGCCTACAAACTGCCGGCTCGGCCCGAGCTCAGGGCAGAACTTTCACCCCCCTCTATATGAGCCTGACTAGCGCACTAAAAGTCTTGATGGAAAGGGGGTATCTCAAACCCCTCGATCCTTAACCTCTGCCTGACCCACTCCCAGCCAGACATAACCCCTCAAAGTACTGTGGGTACCATCAGCAGCACGGTCATGGCACCGACCGTTGCTACCGCCTTCGTCATGAGGTCTAAAATCTCATCGACAACCGGACGATAGCTCCACCTTCAGACCCCAATGACCAAGTACCTCATCCACATCTCAATCTAATCCACACACTGGCCGTCCCTTATGACCCCAGCGTATACATCACCCCAGTCCATCTACCCAAGCCTAATGTGTTTATCCCAGAGAGCCTGGACTTATGCATGATGGATGTACCCGGACCTCAGTCATCTCAAACCCATGAGCCCACTACTTCTGAGCTGATGAGAATGATCGAAGATCTTCAGAGAACTGTGGCAGATCTGGCCTTTGGGGTTTTGGCCCCATCATCGACCACATCACGTACCAGGGAGTTCATATCTAAAGGCTCCCCAACCTTGGGACGGGCTGCATTTGAAGAAGGCCAATCCCTTGGCAAAGTGGAAGCCAGTGAAAAGAACAAGGTAGGGGTAGACATGGATCCTCATGAACACCTTTTGTGGGCTGCTGAGGCTTTGAAAACGGAAGGGTTGGACAAACAACAAGTGATTGCAGTCGTTACAAAGGCTGTGGATGACACTTTCACCACTCAAGTTAAGAGCAGTTTGAATCAAGGGGCAAGCCGGGAGAAGGGCCGTTGTACCAGGAATGTTCCTTTTAGCTCTAAACCCTTGCTCGGAAGAGATCAGCAAACCCAGTCAGCGCCTACCAATCGTTTTGCTGGTGCATCCAGCAAAACTCCACAAACCTCAAAACACCCACCTCAAGGCCAGAGGGTGTTCGCACCACTGTACATGTCTCTATCAGTGGCCTTGAGGGTCCTGATTAGAGAGGGGGATCTGAAACCCCTGGAGCCACGACCACTACCAGATAAACTTCCTCCCTCCCATGATCCGGCCAAGTACTGTGCCTTTCATCAGCAAGTCGGCCATGCCACTGATAGTTGTTTCCGTCTTCGCCACGAAATACAAGATCTGATTGAAAATAAGGTCATCGTCGCACCAACTCAGCAAAGTCTATCGTCATTGGATCAGTGAACCTGGGGGATAATGTGATGCGATCGGGGGATGAACCACCTGCGGGCGGCGCTCAGTTTGCTTCAGATGTGGCGTATGGCACGCACTGTTTTGAGCATTTGCGAATGCTAGTTTCTGACTTGGGTATTTAGGTCTGTTTTGCTGTGTTGTTTTGAGTCAGTCTCTTTGTTTTGAGTCAGTCTTTTTGTTTCGAGTCTGTCTTGTTGTATCGAGTCAGTCATGTTTTGTTAGAGTCAGGTGATTCCGGGAGTGTTACCTCGGGCATCACTATTTTGTTTTGTGTTTGTCTTTTCGCTTTCTTTTGAGTCTGTTTATCACGACCCAAACCCGCCCCTATGGGTTTAGCACCGTAACCGGCCAGTAATCCGAGATTACTGAAGGTCTGCTTAATAGTGATACAGTAAAACAGAGTACAGGGGCCTGACGGAAGCCAATACAGTAAATAAACAATGTCCAATGAGCTGTGACAGTCTGTATGCCAAAAAGACTTTTCATACACATATACATGAACAGTACAGAACAGTATGTACATATATACAATCATTCAGTTCATGGACCTAATCCCTATTAACCAGTACCGTAACAGTCTATACAGTTATACAAAATAGATACAGAGACAGACGGGGAAATTAAAAACACCCCTAAGCCATAACTTGACAGGCTTGGAACGTCGTAGTGAGGCACATAGGTTGGCTCGACAAAACTGGAGTTTACCCCGACGTTTCTAGCCACGGTTTGGTGCCTGTACACCTACATATATATATGAGCAGTGAGCTAAAGCCCAATGAATAACATAATGCGTAAAGAGGTTAAGAATGAATGTCCTTACAGTAATGAAAACAGTTCGTTAATTCAGTATATCAGTCATTCAGTCATATGTGGTACATCCATTAGCATAACAGTACAGTAAACAGTAGGTCTTAAAAGACCGAACAATAAATGATGGCCATCAATCAGTAAACAGTAGTGGTTCCAGCAAGGGAACCGACAGAGATCTCTGTAACAGTAACAGTAAACAGTAGTTGCTAAGGATGCCACTGTAGACGTCCCCGAACGCCCCGGGAGGACGAGTCCCGTTCCGTTCGTTTTGGGCTCGCTACAGTTCAGGACTCTCAAATTGTCACGGTCCTAAATCTGACCCAAAGAGTCCAAATCTGGCAAATCGTTTTGAGAAAATAGATTTTTAGAAAAGAAGCGCCAAACATGGACTGCTTTTCAAGATACAGAGTCGCCACCTAAATATTTTTTTATGGGGGAATTTAGGAAACCCTGATTCGGTGCCAAAGGTCACGTGTCCGTCATCACCAAAGTTGCCTCGGCTCGGGAGCTTGGGTACGATTGGGGAAGGTCAGCTATGAGCACCCCCTCTCACCCGATCCGAAGATCGGCCTCTACTAATTGTGATATCCGTTTTTGAAAACGTTATGTGTTCTTATTCTGGTTATTAGCCTAGAATTACTATGTTATGCGCACAGCAAACAAGTATAGACCAAATTGCCTAAATTGGAACAAAACATTGCATGTTTGTTTTGAAAATGGTTTGCTACTCACAAGTAGGCTAAAATGCAAGTTTTGCCACCCTCAAGTGGGCTTTAGAAAAGATGGTTTTGCCACTATCTAGTGGGCTTAAAACTCACAGTTTTAATATATTATTCCAATTTAGGTAATTCAACCTCCATCCACAGACATTCAAGCAGTTATATTACATAAGCAATTAGCCTCATGGTAAGCATGCTGTCATGGCAACACTCACACGCATGCGGTATGCTAAAGCATAAATGCTTACCGAGTACTCCAAGCCAAAACAGAAGCTAGTTAGTAATCATGTGCATGATCCTAGTTCATGTCGAGATGGCTAATGCAACACATACAAGATGCAACTGCAATAGGCTCGGCTATCCTAATAATGGCATGTGAAATGCTGCAACTAACAGGTATTCAACTTGGAATTGAAATACAAGTGCAGTTAATATGATGTACCGAGCCCGGTGCATGTAGGACAAATGTATGGATGCACGCATGCATAGCATAAGGTATGCTAATTTAAATATGCCCTAATACTAACCATCAAAAGCAGGTAAGTAAAAGGGAGAAAGAAGTGGGGGATTGGAAGACATGCACACACGCACCCACACTTATTACAAGTTAGCCCTCACTCGGAGGGATCGAAAGAATAATACAATTTAACTAACTAACAAGCTAATTAAATATTATAGACCACCTAATTAATTAAGCAAATTAATTAATCTAATTTAAGCAATAAACAGCCTCGGGAAGAGGGTCCAATGCGATGCATGCTCGATTCCGCTCGGAAGTCACTGCCATGCACAAGCTGCCTCTGTTTTGACTATTCTGCTTTTCTGAAGACTGCACAAGTCACAGGGTTGCTTCTTTGAGTGTTGTGGAGCACCACTGACCGTGAGGAATAGTCACCGGCCATGGGGAATGGTCATCGACCATAAATCAATCCATCGGCCAACAATGGATGGCCAGTCGGCACTTAAGATGGCCGGCCGGCCAAAACTTCCTGCAAAAAACTGGTTTGACAGCAGTAGAGGACAGAACTTGGCATGGCAATGCATTTCAAGCAATGTATGCACCAACCACAGTCCTTATCATATTTATGACTCAAAGGAGGATGGGCCTTGATTCTCGGGCCACCAATCACGCATTTCCATGCATGATGACCCAAAGAATCAAGTGTGCATGTTGATATGGAATGCAATGCACATAATCAAGCAAATTGAACTCAACCTCTATCACAAGCAATTCAAGAGGCGAAGTATGCATGCCAATGCAATGCAATCCTAAGCATGACGACTAGTATGCAACATGGACAATGCTAAGAAACATACAAGGCATACAATGGTCATGCAAGACATAGGAACTAACAAGTATGCAAGGCACAATGTGGGTGTTCGGGCATGCAAGCAAGCATGTGACTCCATTCAATCATGCAACTCCAATCATGCAACAACACACAAATATGCAACAACATACAAGGTGGACATACAACAACATGCAAAGGGGTGGGCTTAAACTAACATGGGTAGCTTGCAAGCTTGCCAAAATCAGTGGCCAATACTATGGAAGTGAGGTCCAACACACACACACGCATGCATGCAAATATGGTCCAACACTTAAGCATATGAAGACAACTTGTAAGCACAAAAACATAGACTAATGACATGCAACATAAGCTCTGAAAATCATGTTAAAATGGTACCAAACCAAGCCAACAAGACAAGCATAAGCATGCAATTAGAGGTCCAAAACTCAAGGCAAGCTAAGGAGGTATTGAACTACCCTTAGCAAAACCAAACATGGCATGAATTAAATGACCAAAAACGGAGTTTTAGCATATTGAAACAAAACCTAAAGACCACTTAGATGACATCTAAATGACTTAAATTCAAGGGCATGCACAATGACCAAACATGGAGCATAAGGCACAACCTCATAAGGCATTAAAGAGGCATCAGAGGCAAGCATGCAAGCATGTCATTAGGACTGAAATGATGCTGTAAGTGGTGTCAAACCACTGAAATAAATCAAACAATGCATGCGTAACACTTCACACATTTAAAGCCTACAAGCTAAACAATGTAAAGGGGCTATGCAATGCATGCCATGGTCGACCAAAACAACTAAAGGCAGACCTTAAGCATGGAAAAACAAGTACAAAAGCTTCACAAAGCAGGGCCTAAAACATGCTTGAACAAGGGTCAAAGCCTAGATGCATGTTAAGGCTAAATGATGGCATTACAAGACATGTATGCAAAGCATGCAAGGTGTGTCCAAACCAACTCAACACAATGCTATTTCATGGAAAAATAAGAATAAATATCAGTCAAGGCATGGTCAACACACACTTAAACTAGATGCTCCCTCAAGAGGCAAAAATAGCCCTTTTCAAGGACAACAAGGAGGCCCTCTCCTTCCTAGGACCTCAAGGCACCATCCTCACCTCTAAAATCCCTCAAGATTTCAGTGATGAGGAGGCCCAAACACAATGGTCTCGGAGCTCAACCAAAATGGCACAAAACAAAGGCCAAACAAGCCTTAAGAGGGGTCAAACAACCCCAAAGCTTAAAACACCCTTAACAAACTATTTAGAGCAGACAAAAATAAGACTTTTATATGTTATATTCTAAGCTCAAAAATAGATGCAAGATAGGCTAAAAAGCTTTGCAAAAATGGGGTAAAAAGGGACAAAAGTCTTACCTTTGTAGACCCTCTTCACAAACAATGTTCCAGCGGCTCTTTTGGTTCCAAACCAGTCCAAAAGCTTCAAAGAAAGACCTTTGGTACCTCAGCAACTAAGAAAAGGTGTGATGGTGGGTGTTTGTGAACAAAAATGAGACTAAACACACACTAAACACAAGAGAGAGAGAGAGAGATATAGAGATAGAGGATATATGTAAACCCTAACCCTAAAGCTCAAGCTCTGAAAATGTTGTCTAAGTTGTCTAACCCTTGAACAAGAGAGAAGAGGTTCTCTTTTATAGACAATTAGTCTTGTAAAGCTTCCAAAGGAAGTTAACAAGAGGGCAATCCCTCCAGACACGTGTATGGAGGGGGTGATAGTGTATGCCAGTTGCACAAAAATATCTACAAAAGCAGATGCACAGTAGTCGGCCGGCCAAAAATGCAATTGACCAAAAAAAGATAGCCGGCCGGCCATCTATAATGCCGGTCGGCCAAGCATTTGGCCGGTGGCAACAAAACACAGCCGGTGGCCTCAAGCCATGGCCGGTGGAGTGTGGGGATGGCCCACAAGCCATTCCCTGCCCCTCCAAGGCAAAGCACAAGTGTTTGGTGTAAAACCAGACACAAAACAGTCGAGTCGAAAGATCCTGAGGCAAAGCACGTAGCCGAGACCTCCGGGAACTCAAGATGAACACAAACATGGATGATCACCGAGTGTTCAAGCGGTGATGTCCAAGTCTTGAGGACGGTCAAAAATGGGGTGTCTATAGTTGCCCCTCTTTGACAGAACTCGGAAGTCATAACAATGACGGGAGTGAGTGTCAAAGCCCAGAGACGACCCATTTTTGACAAGGCCGAAAACTTAGACAAAGCATACAAGTTACAGATAAGATATGCGCCCGAGGGCAGGGGCAAAATGCAAGACAATCCACAAAGCTGAGCATAACTTATGATCATGCAAGAAACATAGGGACATATCCCGGTGTTTCAGAAAGGTATAAGCATTGGAACGTATTCCAAATGCTCTTAACCAAAGAGGGAGAAACATAGGGACATATCCTGGTGTTTCGAAACGAATGAGAAACATAGGGACGTATCTCGGTGTTTTGGAAAAAGAAGGAGAAACATAGGGACGTATCCCAGTGTTTCAGAAAAAGAGAAGAAACATAGGGACGTATCTTGGTGTTTCGAAAAGAAGGGAGAAGAAACATAGGGACGTATCTCGATATTTCGCAAGGAGAAGAAACATAGGGACGTATCCCAGTGTTTCGGAATGAAGAAGAAACATAGGGACGTATCTCGGTGTTTCGGAAAGGCGGAAAAGGGCATGCATAACAATGCAAGTGGAATGTGCGTGACTACGCAAGTGAAGAGGTGCGTGACAATGCAAATATAATGTGCATAACAATGCAGGTGTAACGGTGCATAACAATGCTAGATAGATGTGTATAACAATGCAACGAATGTGCAACCTCAAAACCGCGTTTGAAACAAAATGCCGAATAAGGAAATACAAGCCTTAACGAGACCAAATCCAAACGCGACCTCCGATTTACCTCTTGGAGGGGTTTGTAACACACTTCGCTTGAAAAGGGTACACCCTGTTTATATTGGCGAGAGATAACATCTGCTACTGCTTTAATTGCCATTCTGACTTGAAGCAGGCTTAAGCTTGGAGTAGAGGCACACTCATTCTTCGGAGCACTAACAAGGCCTGAAGAGGTACATTCGGAGTACAATCACGGAATTTGCTGAAGGTGATACACACTCAGATGCTTCGATTTTCCCTCTTTTCTTTTGCTTTGTAGTCTGGAACCCATATAGCTTCAAATAGGTCCTTGTTTTACTGTTCTTGCATGACCTGGGTTGAACCCTGCGGTTTTAAGAAAGAATAAATTCTTGTTTTGCACAAATGTGGAGAATGGCACAACACTCCGAGCACAAAACGATTTGATTGAAATTGAGAAATGAGTTCTCGATCGGGTATTGAGCCTAAGACTGAACACAGTGCACTACGACTCAACAATGGAAAACAAAAGGTAAATAACCAAAACACATCGAGTCATGCTCGGGACGACTCAAAGCAAGAATCGAGACAAACAAAACAAAAGACATGACACACAGACGTGTTACAAAGACGAGAGACCTCTCAGTATGCGAGGAGCCAGTTTTTTTTCGGGTATTATTTCCCAACCTTTTTCTCATTTGTGATTCTCACATCACTTGGCCCTCAGGCTCTGTTTTTCTGAAAAAGCCCTTTTTCTCACTTTTTCTCTCAGCGCACATCTCTCTATTCTTCAATCTCTCATTTTTTATCCCTCCCCTGGGTGGTTGATAGATAAGCTGGAAATTGTCGGCTCTTGCCTCTGGTATTCTACCAGATTCTCATTCTTGTTCACAACAGTGAGCTTCTTCTACAGAGAGGCTGCGCTACAACTGGGCGTGTAGCAAATCTGCAGCTAACATCGGTTGATGATGCTCTGCTGGGGAGTTTGGACATGATCAGATCTGTCCAAATAAGGGAGTGGAATATCTTGTCCCATACCGGTTCGTGCTTCGCACTTGGCTTGATACCTTGTTGCTTGGACGAGGTTGAGGGCTTTCAGCCCTTTTACTGACAGCTTCAGTTGTGCCTTCTTCTGGCGGATAGAGTGCCCTTCTGGTAAGTATGTTGACTACGGGGGAAAGACTGAACACCTGACTCAACTGTGCCCCTAGTTCATCATTTTGACCATTTTTTCTGGTTTTCTACTAAAACAATCTTGACCAAGATGAGAGTTAGATCAACATACTTGTTCGATTTTTGATTTGAAAATCATGCAAGTCAGGCTATGAGCACTAAAAATTTTCCTTTTTGGGTCCAAGAAAATGGTTCAGTTTTGGAAAATGAAATAGTTTTCGAGAAAATAGTCAACCTCAGTAAAAATTTTCAAAAACTATTTTTGCAAACGGCCGCCGTTCAACGAGCGCGGAACTTACTTTTGAAATGCGCAACCTCGGATCGGAGGCAATGGAAAATTGCCCCTTGTTTGAAGGACGCTGCACGGCAACGAAAAGTTGCCCCTGGTTTGAACGGCGACTCATGGCAACGGAAAGTTGCCCCTTGCCTGGATAATGCCGCAGCATTTTGTAAACAGTCCTCATTAGTGATGATCGCGACTGAACTCTCGGGTACAGAGAAGACGAAGATGGTCAAAACCAATATATGGACACAGTCACTTTGAAAGTGCGTGGGGTTGGACTTCAGGATGAAGCTGCCTACGTATCCCAAACATGGGAACCGAGGATGATTAAAACCATTGCATGGACTTAGTCGCTATGAAAGCGTTGGGGGCTGGACTTCAGGACGAAGTTGCCTACGTATCCCAAACATGGGAATCAAGCCTTACGTAGTTCCGGTTGTAAGGTACACTCGGGTATTAACCTCTCCTTTTACGCTCTAACTTTTGCCAAGGCCGCCCTTCCGGGTTTTCAACCTTGCGAGCTTTGTTTTTATTTTATTTTCAATTCTTTTCTTTTTTTTTCATCTTTTCTTTTCTTTTTTTCTTTTCTTTTTTCATCTTTTCTTCATTCTTTGCATTTTTTCTCTTTTTCTTTTTTTTTGGTTCTTTTTTTTCTTTTTCTTGCTCTAACTTTTGCTTGGGTCGCCCTTCCGGGTTTTTCGGCCCAGCGAGCCTCTCAAGGGTAAAAGTGTAGCTTGGTCCATGTCAAACGGTTCTGAGATCTCGAATTCGTCTGAATCCAAGAGAGTGGCTGCTGTTCACTGACGATGTAGGAGTCCATCCAACGGGGGCTGAATTTACCCCTAGTGTTGTAGATAGGAACTCAGTTGTCCTTCAGTAATGCTTTCTTCTTCCTCCCTTTGGGATTTGGCATTTTTGCCAACCTTCTTGGATTTGTGGAATGATCCATCTTCGGCTCTTCAAGCACATTTGAAATTCTTTGCCCCTAGTTCTAGGGGTGCTTCTGATCTAGCTTTGCAAGCTTCTTTTGATGACATTTGATCTTTTAGATCTGACTTTTCTTGCCGTCGATTCACGGGCTGCTTCGAATCTGGCCACACAGGCCTCACATTATAGTTGACCTTTGAACATTCTGAGTTCTAGTCCAAGGTTGGAAAATGAGGGGTCGAGTCTCGAGGCTGAGAGCGATCCTAAGCTGCACAATCTCAAGAGTGATTCCACACAGGTCTTCGCAAGATTGCGCAAAACAGTTTTTGAAATCTTTTAAGAAAGCGACAAATTGCTCGTGCTGAAGACAATGTAGAACCAATCTGGATCAAGTCAGGATCCTTCTCAGTACTCACATTAACAAGCATGATCTTGATCATTAAGGGCTTAGCATGCCTCTCTTTCTCTCAATTGATCAAATTTTTACAAATCCCGAGGAATTCCTTCCTCTTTGTTTTCACCGCAGTGTTAGAAAATTTTTTGAAAAGCGTAGGTCAGCGCAACAATTTCAAAGCACAGAAGAGCAGGTGAAAAGTACTGCCGCTTTATTCAAACTTTCTGGCACAACTGGCGCAAAGTAGAAGCAAACACAAGAGTGTGAAAATCACTGCTGTTTCATTCAAAATCTATTGGCGCAACTGGCCCCTCGGCAGAAACAGACTCAAAAGAAAATGAAAAGACAACCACAAAACAAGCAAGTGATGTCCGAGGTAACACCCCCGAAATCACTAGACTCCAACAAAACAGGACCGACTCGATGCAACAAGACAGACCCTTAATCAAAAAGACTGACTCAAAACAAAGAGACAGACTCAAAAAAAACCACAGAACTGAATCAACACCCAAGTCAGAAAATACAAAAACTAGCATTCACAAATGCTCAAAACGGTGCGTGCCACATGCCACATCTGGAGTAAATCGAGCACCACCCGCAGTTGGTTCATTCCCCGATCACATAATCACATTATCCCCCACAAGTTCATTGATCAAGTGCCGATAGACTTTGCAGGAACTGGTGCGACAATGGCCCCGTTGTCAAACAGATCTTGTACATCATGGCGCAGATGAAAACAACTGTCGGTGTCATGACCGATTTGTTGATGGTAAGCACAGTATTTAGTCTGGTCATGCTTTGCAGGGATAGGATCGGGTAGGGGTCGTTGTTCCAACGGTTTCAAATGTCCTTTCCGGAGTAAGACCTCTAGAGCCTTTGACAAAGGCATATGTAGTGGGGTAAAAACCCTCTTGACTCGAGGTGGATATTTGGTTTCTTGTGAGCTACTTCCGGACGCACCGGTGAATGGGGTAGCTGTTTTTTATGCGGAGGTGGTAACCATGCCCACTTCAGAAGATCTTGCAACTGCATCACCACTGGTGGTCGCATTTGAATTGCGGGAAAATGCCCTCTTGGGCGGCTCTTTCTCTTGGTCAAGAAGGCCCTGCTTCATAGCGTCCTCGATTTGTACTCCCATCTCATATAAGTCTGAAAAGGTGGGGAAGGGGAGAACTGTCACGCCCAGAACTCGCCCCTAAAAGTTTGGGCATGACCACCTCAGAAAAAAGGACATAAAGCCTGATGAATATAATCTATGGGGCCTGAACGGAAGCATTTAATAGTATATAATAGCGTAAAATAATAATAATAATAAACATATCCATTGAGCTACCATTACTATGCCAGGATCCCAAACAAAACATAATGCAGATAATATACATTGTCATGCATCCGAAGATAGCTATGTACGTATACATATACGCCGATCTTAACAGACAATTAGGGTACAAATTAAAAATTAGCAAAACTCCATAACTTGAACAATCAACATCTAATAGCTTTGATACTCAGGGTTTGACAACTGGGTAACAAAAGCCACAGGTGCAGGTTAAATCTCCAGGTTGAGTGCCTACAGAAACAGACATAACAGAGGGTGAGCCGGGCTCAGTGAATAGTATGAAACATAAATGCACAATTTAAACATAATACATAACAATGCATAAATAAATGCGAAGATCATGTAGTTAATCTGTTCTTGTTTTCATTTCATATGGCCTTAAGCCCAATCCTGCAACATAAACATGATGGCTATAGAGCCTTTGAAACATGGTGGCACGAGGCCCTTGAAACGTGTGGCACGAGGCCCTTGTAACTTGTGGCATAAAGCCCTTGTAACATATGGCACTAAGGCCCTTGAAACTTGTTGGCGTTAAAGCCCTTGAAAATGGCATAAAGCCCTTGGAATGGCATAAAGCCCTTGTAACTTGTGATGGCATAAAGCCCTTGGAATGGCATAAAGCCCTTGTAACTTGTGATGGCATAAAGCCCTTGTAATGGCATAAAGCCCTTGTAACTTGTAATGGCATAAAGCCCATGAAACTTGTAATGGCATAAGCCCATGTAACTTGTAATGGCATAAAGCCCATGAAACTTGTAATATACTGGCAACCATACTTGAAACATGTTTGAAATATACTTGAAACCATACTTGAACTATTCTTGAAATATACTTGAAACCATACTTGAACTATTCTTGAAATATACTTGAAACCATACTTGAACTTGCAACATGCGTAACTTAGATCATACATGAACTTCTATCATACATAAACTTGTAACTCTTAAACTTGTAACATATTTAAAATATACCCGAAACATACTTGAGCTCATAACTTACTTGATGCATACCTGAAACATACTTGAATTTCTAACATACGTGAACTTGTAACATACATGGACTTGTAGCATACGTAAAACTCGTAACATACTTTAACTTGTATATACTTGAACTTGCAAATTTACTTAAACTTGTATATACTTAAATTTGCCACACAATTAAACTTGTAACGCTCTTGAGCTTATAACATACTTGACTTATAACATATGCAAACTTATAACAGGCTTAACTTATAAACTTGTAACACAACAAAATAACTTCCAATTCACATGGAGTCACATAATTTTCCAATTTTTATAGTATTCGTAGAACACTTACAAAGAATAGAGCATTAGTGACAATAATTATCAACAATAAATAACATGTACATTTTTGTACTACTACTCACAGTGTTCAGGTGCGTAGTCCGTCCTTGTAGCTAATCCTACACAAGTCACGTAATTCAAACATAATTTATCATAGTACAACATCATTTAGTTCATTAATCCTATTGGCAATTCAACATAATACAAAATAAACCCTTGAATCTCATTTTAACATTCCAAAAATCGAGTTCATGTCATCCATATCCTTACTAAATTATTCTCCTAATTTTTCTTTTCCAAGATAGCATGAATTTCAACATTTATAACAAGGTTCATTCGCAAATTGTAAATATAATTTCCAAATATTCCCAAATTCCAATTAAACTTGAACACATTTAATTCAATGTCTCAATTTCATTACTCTACTTTCAATTTGGGCCAATTCATTGGTTATCATCTTTAAACAACCTAGGGTTTCAAGGAAAAAAGAGGATTTTTAACAAAAATCAAACTTCTTAAATCATCACTCCTAATTCCAATTTTCCAAATGATTTTACATCTAGTATTCTCAATCCATCACTTAAACCCATCAATTTAACTCCCAACATCACAAACCTTAAAACCCCCAATATTCAAACCCAAAATTCCCAAAATCTCATAATTTCTTCTATATACATAACATTAATGAAAATTGAACCATTATACAATGAAAATACCTCAAATCTATCTATGGATGTAAATATTGAAGAGTATTAAAACCCTTACCTCAAGAATCAAACAAAGGAGCAAGGATTGAGAAGAATCCTCCAAAATCTCGAAATTCCAACCGGTAGAACATAATAATCTTCATGCTTCTTCACTTTTTGATGGATGATCTTGATCAAAACTAAGAGAAATGGAAGGTTTTGGAGATTAAGGACCTAGGGTTTTCGGACCTAGGGGAGAGGGATGAAGAGGGGAAAAGGAAAATGTGAGAAATGATCCAAAAAATCTCATTTTAAGCTGCTGTCCCGTAATTCCCGCTCGAGCGGAGGAATTCCCGCTTGAGCGTACCTGTTTTCAGCACAGATTTCGAAACTTTGAACAGGTATAACTCTCCCATCCGGACTCCGTTTGAGGTCGTTCTTGTGTCCAAATTGAAGCCCCGGAAATAAGCTTTCCAATGGTTCTAACCCCACATCCAAATTCAAAATGTAGAAAAGAAAATGACAAAAGAGTGACGGCTGGTCGCAGACAATCTATTCTAATTAAAGCTTTTGGTCCAATCTTACTTTACCATCATATTACCACCTCAAACAATACTCCAGAATAAAATAAGAAGATTCTAAATACACCACTACAATGTCAAGGGAAATCTTACTTCTCACGCTCGAGCGTCGCTTCAACCGCTCGAGCGCGCACAGACCAATAAAGTAGTCCGCTCGAGCGCCAACTTCTCCGCTCGAGCGGAGATCCACCACTCCCAGAATCTCAGGCCATCTGCAAAATTGCTGAGAGCCCCAAAAGTCCGCTTGAGCGTCAAATCCTCCGCTCGAGCGGAGGGAAAAATTCTGGGTCGTCACAAGAACGATCATTTTCTGCATAAGCTTGGGCTGGAGATTGCGCACAATCATCCGAATTTGATCTTTGTCAGTGGGCCTAAGGGTCATCATTGAGGCCTCGGCCCTCCGGCGGGTTACGAAATCAGAAAAACTCTTCTTAGGCTCTTGCCTTGTTGTCTCAAGATCACGGGTTGAGATCTCGATTTGCGTGTTATAGGAGTACTGCGCAACAAAGGCCTCGGCCATCTCATCCCAGTTTCGTTTGACATCGTCTTCTAATTTTGCATACCAGATAGCGGCCACACCTGACAGGGTCCGGCCGAACAATGAAAGCTTCGGCGGTCTGGTGAGGCCCATCGGCCGCAGCATATCTGAGAACAACCGGAGATGCACCAGGGGATCCTCAGATCCATCAAAGCGGTCGATATGTGGCATTTTAAAGCGGTCTGGCAGCATCACAACCGCATCAGTATATCCATCCTCAATGTCCGAGATGGACCTGATGCCCTGAGATTTCTTGAACAGTTTTTCAAGTTTGCTCACCTTCAATGCTGTGGGGTCCACCTCGGACTCAAAGGGAGAATCTGGCAGGTTGGTGGGTGTTTTGGGTAATTGGGGTAGGATTAGGGGCGGAGCCAATCCTGTCGGAATGTCCGTATCTCCCTAGCCATTTGGTGCCTCCTCGGGTGCTGGGACTCCTAGTGGGAGAGGGGCTTGGTGCGAAGCAGATGCTCCGGTTTGCTGCTGTAGCCATGTAATTAACTCTGTCTGTTGAGCCATGATTGCAGCCTGCTGTTTGGCAAGTTCCGTCTGGCGGGCAGCGTCTTGCTGCATGAGTTTCATACTTTCTTGGAGTTGACGCATCATTTCCTCCATCCCTACCATGTTCTGCTGTTCCGGCTGACTGACTGGTGGGGTGACTAAAAACTGATAAAAATTGAGGCCTCAGCCTGACTATTCACTGGTGGGGTGGATAAGGGCCACTGATCTGGTAACTGCTGAACTAGTGATCTGTGCCTGACTGGCCCCTTTACCCTGCCTCTAGCGGAGGAACACTGATTTGCCCTTGAATTGAATCTCTGACCTGACAAAGTCTATCAGCACAAGTCCGATGAACCTCGGGGGATATCGGAGCCTTCTGAAGCTATGGTTCCAAGACTACCTAGCAAAAGAGAAAACATGCAGCATCTCAGCCTGATTTCACCAAAACAGATATGAGCAGCCGAATAACTGTGTTCTCTACTGAATTCTACCCAAAAGTCCGCCTGTAAACTGATACCCTCAGGTAAAACTGATTCCCAGATACTGGTGCCCGTAGGCTTGATACCCAGACTTGTAAAATGTTACGTGCATTCCTGTAGGGACACACCCTAAAAGCACATAACAAGCAAGTGAGAGCCAAAACACCCCTATGTTGGGATAGGGTTTCCCTGTCCTATTTTGTCAGGAGCTAGGGTTTCACTACGCACGCAGCGGTTTCAAACAACCTACGATCGGGTAAGCAACCTGTCCTAATTTGGGGTGGTCACTATGGATTCCGATATGCACTAGGTAGAATGGTCAAAAAGGGTGCCCCGGTAAAACCGGGGTTTGGGTTTCCATACTGTCAGAGCCCACAACTGGTCAGCCTTATGGCATGCTTTGACAAAGTCAAGCCTCCGGCAAACCGTTCAGATGGCAGATGGCAAACACGGTGTCCTAGGCGCACCAATGCACATGCAATGCAAAGAGACACATAAATGAAATCAAAACAGGATATCATGAGTTCGAGTCAAGCTCTCTAAAATTCCCAGCAGAGTTGCCAGAAACTGTAGACGTCCCCGAACGCCCCGGGAGGACGAGTCCCGTTTCGTTCGTTTTGGGCTCGCCACAGTTCAGGACTCTCAAATTGTCACGGTCCTAAATCTGAACCAAAGAGTCCAAATCTGGCAAATCGTTTTGAGAAAACAGATTTTTAGAAAAGAAGTGCGAAACATGGACTGCTTTGCCAGATACAGAGTCGCCACCTAAATATTTTTTTATGGGGGAATTTAGGAAACCCTGACTCGGTGCCAAAGGCCACGTGTCTGTCATCACCAAAGTTGCCTCGGCTCGGGAGCTTGGGTATGATTGGGGAAGGTCAGCTATGAACACCCCCTCTCGCCCGATCCGAAGATCGGCCTCTACTAATCGTGATATCCGTTTTTGAAAACGTTATGTGTTCTTATTCCGGTTATTAGACTAGAATTACTATGTTATTCGTACAACAAACAAGTATAGACCAAATTGCCTAAATTGGAACAAAACATTGCATGTTTGTTTTGAAAATGGTTTGCTACTCGCAAGTAGGCTAAAATGCAAGTTTTGCCACCCTCAAGTGGTCTTTCAATTTAGGTAATTCAACCTCCCCCCACAGGCATTCAAGCAGTTATATCACAAAAGCAAGTAGCCTCATGGTAAGCATGCTGTCATGGCAACACTTACACGCATGCGGTATGCTAAAGCATAAATGCTTACCGAGTACTCCAAGCTAGAACAGAAGCTAGTTAGTAATCATGTGCACGATCCTAGTTCATGTCGAGATGGCTAATGCAACACATACAAGATGCAACTGCAATAGGCTCGGCTATCCTAATGATGGCATGTGAAATGCTGCAACTAACAGGTATTCAACTTGGAATTGAAATACAAGTGCAGTTAGTATGATGTACGGAGCCCGATGCATGTAGGACAAATGTATGGATGCATGCATGCATAGCATAAGGTATGCTAATTTAAATATGCCCTAATACTAACCATCAAAAGCAGGTAAGTAAAAGGGAGAAAGAAGTGGGGGATTGGAAGACATGCACACACGCACCCACACTTATTACAAGTTAGCCCTCACTCGGAGGGACCGAAAGAATAATACAATTTAACTAACTAACAAGCTAATTAAATATTACAGACCACCTAATTAATTAAGCAAATTAATTAATCTAATTTAAGAAATAAACAGCCTCGAGAAGAGGGACCAATGCGATGCGTGCTCGATTCCGCTCGGAAGTCACTGCCATGCACAAGCTGCCTCTGCTTTGACTGTTCTGCTTCTCTGAAGACTGCACAAGTCCCAGGGTTGCTTCTCTGAGTGCTGTGGAGCACCACCGGCCATGAGGAATAGTCACTGGCCATGGGGAATGGTCATCGACCATAAATCAATCCATCGGCCAACAATGGATGGCCGGTCGGCACTTAAGATGGCCGGCCGGCCAAAACTTCCTGCAAAAAACTAGTTTGACAGCTGTAGAGGACAGAACTTGGCATGGCAATGCATTTCAAGCAATGTATGCACCAACCACAGTCCTTATCATATTTATGACTCAAAGGAGGATGGGCCTCGATTCTCGGGCCACCAATCACGCATTTCCATGCATGATGGCCCAAAGAATCAAGTGTGCATGTTGATATGGAATGCAATGCACATAATCAAGCAAATTGAACTCAACCTCTATCACAAGCAATTCAAGAGGCGAAGCATGCATGCCAATGTAATGCAATCCTAAGCATGTCGACTAGTATGCAACATGGACAATGCTAAGAAGCATACAAGGCATATAATGGTCATGCAAGACATAGGGCATGAGACAATGCAACTAACAAGTATGCAAGGCACAATGTGGGTGTTCGAGCATGCAAGCAAGCATGTGACTTCATTCAATCATGTAACTCCAATCATGCAACAACACACAAATATGCAACAACATACAAGGTGGACATACAACAACATGCAAAGGGGTGGGCTTAAACTAACATGGGTAGCTTGCAAGCTTGCCAAAATTAGTGGCCAATACTATGGAAGTGAGGTCCAACACACACACACGCATGCATGCAAATATGGTCCAACACTTAAGCATATGAAGACAACTTGTAAGCACAAAAACATGGACTAATGACATGCAACATAAGCTCTGAAAATCATGTTAAAATGGTGCCAAACCAAGCCAACAAGACAAGCATAAGCATGCAATTAGAGGTCCAAAACTCAAGGCAAGCTAAGGAGGTATTGAACTACCCTTAGCAAAACCAAACATGGCATGAATTAAATGACCAAAAACGGAGTTTTAGAATACTAAAACAAAGCCTAAAGACCACTTAGATGGCATCTAAATGACTTAAATTCAAGGGCATGCACAATGACCAAACATGGAGCATAAGGCACAACCTCATAAGGCATCAAAGTGGCATCAAAGGCAAGCATGCAAGCATGTCATGAGGACTGAAATGATGCTATAAGTGGTGTCAAACCACTGAAATAAATCAAACAATGCATGCTTAACACTTCACACATTTAAAGCCTACAAGCTAAACAATGTAAAGGGGCTATGCAATGCATGCCATGGTCGACCAAAACAACTAAAGGCAGACCTTAAGCATGGAAAAACAAGTACAAAAGCTTCACAAAGCAGGGCCTAAAACATGCTTGAACAAGGGTCAAAGCCTAGATGCATGTTAAGGCTAAATGATGGCATTACAAGACATGTATGCAAAGCATGCAAGGTGTGTCCAAACCAACTCAACACAATGCTATTTCATGGAAAAATAAGCATAAATATCAGTCAAGGCATGGTCAACACACACTTAAACTAGATGCTCCCTCAAGAGGCAAAAATAGCCCTTTTCAAGGATAACAAGGAGAGGGGGTGGCCCTCTCCTTCCTAGGACCTCAAGGCACCATCCTTACCTCTGAAATCCCTCAAGATTTCAGTGGTGAGGAGGCCCAAACACAATGGTCCCGGAGCTCAACCAAAATGGTACAAAACAAAGGCCAAACAAGCCTTAAGAGGTGTCAAACAACCCCAAAGCTTAAAACACCCTTAACAAACTATTTAGAGCAGACAAAAACAAGACTTTTATATGTTATATTCTAAGCTCAAAAACAGATGCAAGATAGGCTAAAAAGCTTTACAAAAATGGGGTAAAAAAGGACAAAAGTCTTACCCTTGTAGACCCTCTTCACAAACAATGTTCCAGCAGCTCTTTTGGTTCCAAACCAGTCCAAAAGCTTCAAAGAAAGACCTCTAGTACCTCAGCAACTAAGAAAAGGTGTGATGGTGGGTGTTTGTGCACAAAAATGAGACTAAACACACACTAAACACAAGAGAGAGAGAGAGATATAGAGATAGAGGATATATGTAAACCTTAACCCTAAAGCTCAAGCTCTGAAAATGTTGTCTAAGTTGTCTAACCCCTGAACAAGAGAGAAGAGATTCTCTTTTATAGACAATTAGTCTTGTAAAGCTTCCAAAGGAAGCTAACAAGAGGGCAATCCCTCCATACACGTGTATGAAGGGGGTGACAGTGTATTCCAGCTGCACAAAAATATCTGCAAAAGCAGATGCACAGTAGTCGGCCAGCCAAAAATGCAATTGACCAAAAAAAGATAGTCGGCCGGCCATCTATAGTGCCGGCCGGCCAAGCATTTGGCCGGTGGCAACAAAACACAGCCGGTGGCCTCAAGCCATGGCCTGTGGAGTGTGGGGATGGCCCACAAGCCATTCCCTGCCCCTCCAAGGCAAAGCACAAGTGTTTGGTGCAAAACCAGACATAAAACAGTCGAGTCGAGAGATCCTGAGGCAAGGCGCGTAGCCGAGACCTCCGGGAACTCAAGACGAACACAAACATGGATGATCACCGAGTGTTCAAGCGGTGACATCCAAGTCTTGAGGACGGTCAAAAAAGGGGTGTCTACAGCCACAATACAGTTCAGAATATAGGACATACATTCATTCAATTAACAGTATCAGTTCTGAAAGCAGTACAGTTCAATTGTTCAGAAGATAATCATTTTGAACATATCTTTACACAGTAGTTACTCACAGAGTTCTGGGCTACAGTAAAGCTAGAACGCGTCCCCAGTCGCCAACCCTACACAGTTTATAGATTGAACACACACTAAGCTACACAGTTGGGAAAGATAATAACTTAATCCCTAATTTTCCTCGGTGTGGTTCTACATCTATATCCTCATTAAGATGCCTTAAACTAGGCCTAAGAATGCCTAGGATGGGATGAGGATGCAAAGATGCACTTTAAAAGCATTTTCAGAAAATAGAGTTCACGCTCGAGCGTAGGTTACTTCCCTCGAGCGGACATGCAGACAAAGGTTTCCGCTTGAGCGTAGATTTACTCGCTCGAGCGTTCTGCAAAACAGTCAAAAGTGCTGGATAGGTGAAAATCATGCTCGATTGGGCGCTCGACACCCGCTCGAGCATGAGACACAAAGTCCCGCTCGAGCGTCAATCATTCCGCTCGAGCGGACTTCAAAACAATGCAAAGTACTGGGAGCACGAATTTCACGCTCGAGCACCAGTCACCCCGCTCGAGCATGAGTTCAAAATCTGAAATTCCCAAATTTGAACCTCAAGCTCAAATTCAACTTTTAAAACATTAATTTCGATCCTCTTGGGCTAATTTTCCAGAAAACATCCCAAAACTCATAATTTAACATGATTCCAAAGCTTAATTGTAAAATCAAAACCCAAGGGTGTTTCAAACAACTCAATTTCAAACCAATTTTTCATGAACATGCTACAACCAAGACATGCATGAAATCCAAATCATTTCAAAGCTTCAATTTGATGCTCTAGTGAGCCAATTGTTCCCAAAGACAAGATGAAATCATGGACTTAAGCTTAATTATGAACATGCATGTGACAATTTGCCATGAAAACAACTTAAAATTCATCAATACAACCATGCATGCATGAATTAAGTTATAATTCAACATATGAAGCTATTTCATGACTTAATCCACTAAATTTGACATGAATCATGTAAGAACAAGTTCAATTCACAAACAAGAGGGTAATTACACTACCTTAGGTCTTGTATTCAAGGTCTAGGAGCTCAATTTGACAATTCTCTAACAATTCCTTCAAGTTTTCTAGCCAAACCCTCAAGATCAAGTCAATTCTCTCACTCTCTCTATACAGTCGGTTGTAGACAACAAATGGTTGATGAAGTGTGTTTGTGTCAAAAGTATGCAAGCCTCTAAATGTGTGAGATAGTGGCCACTAAGTGGCATTTTGGCAATTAAGTCCACCTAATGCAATTTAGCTTAATTTAATCTAGTTTAATCATACCAAATCACATTTTAACTGAATATGCCATAAAATCACATTAATTCTAAGGATCACAAATCATCAATCAATTTCAGATTCGGCCGCCGATAAGGCCTTCAATTCACATTTTAAACACAAAGGCATGAACAAATAATCAAACAGTCAACAGATAGACATACAATTAAACAGATATACTTAATCAATTCTGTTCAAGATTTCAGTCAATCAGTTCAGTACTTCAATCAATTCAGTTACCAATCATAATCGGTCTTAGTTTAGCAGTAATCAGTGGTTAATCGGTAAACGGTGACCAGGGTTGTTACAGTCTCCCCTCCTTAAAAAGAGTTTAGTCCTCTAAACTCGAGTTACCTTCGTTTTGGAAGAAAACAGGATTCAATGGAAACAGTTTAGGATATCTTTTAGCCATGTCATCTTCCCTCTTCCAAGTGGCAAACACGCCACCGTGGTTTTGCCAGTCAACTTTCACTAACGGGATCTCTTTGTTTCTCAATTTCTTGATCCGTCTGTTTACAATCTGAATAGGCCGTTCCTCGTAAGTGTAGTTATCACTCAGCACTATACGAGTAGGCTCTATTATGTGGAAAGGATCCCGAAGGTAGTCCCTCAACATAGAAATGTGGAAGACGTTGTGCATATGCTCCATTTCAGGAGGAAGCGCAACTTGATACGCCACCGGATTGATTTTCTCAATAATCTCGGTGTCAATCTGACTTTGACTCCAAAACGAGTCTGGCCTTTCATCGGTGTCACTTTCACAAAAACGTGATCACGTACTTCGTACTCTCTATCTCGCCTTCTGACATCAGCATAACTTTTCTGTCTGCTCTGTGCAGTTTTTAGTCTTTGTTGTATCAGTTTCACTTTCTCAGTCGTTTCGTATACAATCTCGGGCCCAAGCAAAGGCCCATCTCCAACTTTTGCCCAGCAAATCGGAGATCTACATTTTCTGCCATATAATGCCTCGAAAGGCGCCATACCAATACTTGAATGATAGCTGTTGTTGTAGACGAATTCAGCTAAGGGCAAATGGCTTTCCCAGTTTCCTTGAAAATCAAGGACACACATTCTCAATAAATCCTCCAGAGTCTGGATGGTCCTTTCTGATTGGCCATCTATCTGAGGATGATAAGCACTACTCAGTCTCAATTCAGTACCCAATGCAGTCTGTAAGCTTTGCCAAAATCTCGATGTGAACTTCGAATCCCTGTCAGAAACAATGGACACAGGCACTCCATTCAGTGTAACAATTTCATCAATATAGAGTATAGCCAATTTGTCCGCATTATAAATTGTCTTAATAGGTAAGAAGTGAGCAGATTTAGTCAGTCTATCAACAATAACCCAAATTGAGTCCATACCTTTACTGGAGCGAGGCAATCCCACAATAAAATCTATGGTGATATGCTCTCATTTCCACTCTGGTATCGGTAAGGGCTGCAATAAGCCTGCGGGTCGTTGATGTTCGGCTTTGACTTGTTGGCAATGAAGACATTTCGATACAAAATCAGCAATTTCTTTCTTCATTCCTGGCCACCAGAAATTCAGTTTCAGGTCTTGGTACATTTTCGTATTCCCTGGATGGATAGAAAATTTTGAATTATGGCCCTCTTGCAGAACTCTTCTTTTCAATTCAGAGTCATTTGGTACACACAGTCTTTCTTGAAATTTCAGCACATTATTTTCAAATTTGAAACCCGGTCTTGGTTTAGTTTCCCTTTCTTCGATAATCTTCTTCAAGAAGTCATCCAGTTGCTGTTTCTCTTTAATTTCTTCAATCAGTGCCGGTTGAGCAGAAATAGCAGCTATTGTTCCACCTTGTTCTCGTAAAACAATTTCAATTTCAGATTTTTCAAGGTCACAAAGTAATTCTTTCTGCCTGGTAAGCAAACAGGTTAAATTTCAAATCGATTTCCGGCTCAGTGCATCGGCAACGGTGTTGGCTTTTCCCGGATGGTACAAAATCTATAGGTCATAGTCTTTAATCAGTTCTAGCCATCTCCGCTGTCTCATGTTCAGTTCTTTCTGTGTGAAGAAATATTTCAGACTCTTGTGGTCGGTATATACTTCACATGTCGCCCCATACAGATAGTGACGCCAGATTTTCAGTACAAATACTACTACAGCAAGTTCCAGATCATGGGTCGGGTAGTTCTTTTCGTGCGGTCTCAGTTGTCGGGAAGCATAAGCAATAACTCTCCCATTCTGCGTTAAAACACACCCCAAACCCTTATGAGAAGCATCACTAAATACAGTATAACCATCCGTACCTGAAGGTAGGGTAAGAACCGTTGCAGTCACAAGTCGAGTTTTCAATTCTTGGAATGCTGATTCCCTTTGGTCAGTCCAGTCAAATAATATCCCCTTCTGAGTTAACTGAGTCAACGGTAAGGCAATTTTGGAGAAATCTTTGACAAATCTTCTGTAATATCTAGCCAAACCCAAAAAGCTTCGGACTTCTATCACATTTGTTGGTCTAGGCCAGTTTACTACAGCTTCAATTTTCTGCGGATCAACAGAAATTCCATCTTTGCTAACAACATGCCCCAAAAACATAACATGACCAAGCCAAAATTTACATTTAGACAATTTAGCATACAATTTCTGTTCTCTTAGGGTCTGTAGGGCAAGTCTCAGATGATGTTCATGTTCTTCTATACTTTTGGAGTAAATCAGTATATCATCAATGAACACAACAATAAAGTCATCAAGGTATGGTTTAAAGATTCTGTTCATGAGGTCCATAAATGCAACAGGTGCATTGGTAACTCCGAAAGGCATAACTAAAAATTCGTAATGTCCATACCTCGTTCGAAAAACAGTTTTGTCAATGTCTTCTGGTTTAACTTTCAACTGATGGTATCCTGATCTAAGGTCGATCTTAGAGAAAACTTGAGCACCCTGTAACTGATCAAATAAGTCATCAATACGTGGCAATGGGTATTTATTTTTCACAGTTACCTTGTTCAGTTCACGGTAGTCAATACACAGTCTCAGTGAGCCGTCTTTCATTTTCACAAACAAAACAGGAGCGCCCCATAGCGAAGTGCTAGGCCTGATAAACTTCTTATCTAACAATTCTTGTAGTTGCACTTTCAATTCCTTCAGTTCAGTTGGAGCCATTTGGTAAGGAGCTTTAGATACTGGCTGGGTACCCGGAATCACATCAACGGTGAATTCAATCTCCCTGTCAATCAAATCCCCTGACAGATTATCTGGAAAAACGTCTAGGAATTCTCTGACTATAGGAATACTGTTCACATTAGCACTATCATCAGTAGATACAGTCAATACATAACACAGATATCCCTTACACCCCTTGCTAATCAATTTAACAGCTTTCACAGATGAAATCAAATACGGAGGAGGTACTATTCCAATCCCATTAAACACAAATTCGGGAAAACCCGGTGGACGGAAAACTACTTGTTTCATTACACAGTCTATGGTAGCATGGTATTTCGTTAACCAGTCTATTCCCAATATAACATCAAAATGATCTATGTTCAGAGGCAGTAAGTCAATAAACAAATGTGCATCTCCAACAATAATTTCGCAAGTAGGGTACATATATGCACAGGTCATAGATCCCCCAATGGGTGATGATACAGCTAACAGATAATTCATGGGTTCTAATGGTCTATTCAATTTTCGCGAAAAAGCATGCGACACATATGAATGCGTAGACCCCGAATCAATCAGTACATAAGCATTTTGAGTACAAATAGAGAGAATACCTGACACAACGGTCTCGGTATTCTGCACGTCCCCCGGTACTAGGGCGAACACTCGGCCCTGCCTCATAGGCTCTTTACCGGTAGCTTTGGGGTTCGGTTTTGGTGCAATAGCTGATACTGCCACGCTTGGTGCAGCTTTACTATTGGCTTGTGGAGCAGAGGGGCAGTCTTTAACCATCTGGCCCACCTTGCCACACCTATAACAGGCTCCAGATATTTTGTAACAGACCTTTTTGTGCTTTTTGCCACACTTCGAACAGGGTGGTATGAAACCACTCCCTTAGTTGGGGCTAGTTGTTGACCCCATATTTTGTTTCTTGTTCAATGGGTTATGCTTGCCTTTCTTGAATTTAAAACCCTGCCTTTTACCACGTCATTCAGACGCTGGTGTTTCAGTTCTCAGTGCCTCGATGTTCGATTCAGCCATCAAGGCTCGGTCAAGAACATTTACATAATTCGGTAATTTCAGAATATTTATTCTGTCGAGTATTGCAACATTAAGGCCGTCTTCAGACTTTCTGGCCTTCTTGTAGTCAGTGTCAACCATATGTGGTGCATATCTAGCAAGCTCGGTGAACTTCGTTTCATATTCAGCAACGGACATTGTGCCCTGTCTCAGCTATTCAAATTCAGTTACTTTTCTGTCCCTGACACACTGAGGGAAATACTTTTCAAAGAAGGCTCCTTTGAATTGAACCCAAGTCATAACAGTATTGTCATCACGGATAAGCATCCACCACCTTCTAGCTTCCTCTTGCAGAGTAAAGGTGGCCAATAGCACGTCATGTGCTTCAGAGCACGGAAAAACCTCAAACAATTTTTCAGTCTCAAGAACCCATGCTTCAGCTTTTAACAGTTCAAGGCCTCCCTGAAAGGACGGCGGTTTTATTTTACTGAACTTTTGGGTGAGAGCAATTATGTCCCCATCATTAACATTCACATTTTGTTCTGACTGTACCGGAGGAAGAGGTGGGGGCTGTTGATTCTGTTGTTGATCTAGTCTTTCAGTTATTAGTTCCATCATTCTTTCCAGTCTTGCCATTCTTGCCTCAGAGGATGAGGATTCAGATTCATTTGTAGTTCTTGTATTATCCATTTCACTATATGCAGTTATAACAGTTATCAACATAGGCAGTCATTTGTTTAAACAGATTAACACATTAGCATATATTCAGTCATGTCATAGGCACACACTCTTATCATGCTCATGTAATGCCCTATTACTTTTCTAGGACACCCTATGGCTCATTGGGACACGTATGTGCGGTATAACTCGTGGTAAGTATCGCTCTGATACCACTCTGTCACGACCCAAACCCGCCCCTATGGGTTTAGCACCGTAACCGGCCAGTAATCCGAGATTATCGAAGGCCTGCTTAACAGTGATACAGTAAAACAGAGTACAAGGGCCTGGCGGAAGCCAATACAATAAATAAACAATGTCCAATGAGCTGTGACAGTCTGTATGCCAAAAAGACTTTTCATACACATATACATGAACAGTACAGAACAGTATGTACATATATACAATCATTCAGTTCAGGGACCTAATCCCTATTAACCAGTACCGTAACAGTCTATACAATTATACAAAACAGATATAGAGACAGACGGGGAAATTAAAAACACCCCTAAGCCATAACTTGACAGGCTCGGAACCTCGCAGTGAGGCACATAGGTTGGCTCAACAAAACTGGAGTTTACCCCGACGCTTCTAGCC
This sequence comes from Camellia sinensis, assembly GCF_055761805.1. NCBI lineage: Eukaryota > Viridiplantae > Streptophyta > Magnoliopsida > Ericales > Theaceae > Camellia > Camellia sinensis. Next base: position 36,402,520 of record NC_138961.1, on the reverse strand, counting down.
ACGGTCTGGTGCCTGTACACCTACATATATATATATGAGCAGTGAGCTAAAGCCCAGTGAATAACATAATGCGTAAAGAGGTTAAGAATGAATGTCCTTACAGTAATGAAAACAGTTCGTTAATTCAGTATATCAGTCATTCAGTCATATGTGGTACATCCATTAGCATAACAGTACAGTAAACAGTAGGTCTTAAAAGACCGAACAGTAAATAATGGCCATCAATCAGTAAATAGTAGTGGTTCCAACAAGGGAACCGACAGAGATCTCTGTAACAGTAACAGTAAACAGTAGTTGCTAAGGATGCTACAATACAGTTCAGAATATAGGACATACATTCATTCAATTAACAGTATCAGTTCAGAAAGCAGTACAGTTCAATTGTTCAGAAGATAATCATTTTGAACATATCTTTACACAGTTGTTATTCACAGAGTTTTGGGCTATAGTAAAGCTAGAACGCGTCCCCAGTCGCCAACCCTACACAGTTTACAGATTGAACACACACTAAGCAACACAGTTGGGAAAGATAATAACTTAATCCCTAATTTGCCTCGATGTGGTTCTACATCTATATCCTCATTAAGATGCCTTAAACTAGGCCTAAGAATGCCTAGGATGGGATGAGGATGCAAAGATGCACTTTAAAAGCATTTTCAGAAAACAGAGTTCACGCTCGAGTGTAGGTTACTCCGCTCGAGCGGACATGCAGACAAAGGTTTCCGCTCGAGCGTAGATTTACCCGCTCGAGCGTTCTGCAAAACAGTCAAAAGTGCTGGATAGGTGAAAATCACGCTCGATTGGGCGCTCGACACCCGCTCGAGCATGAGACACAAAGTCCCGCTCGAGCGTCAATCATTCTGCTCGAGCGGACTTCAAAACAATGCAAAGTACTGGGAGCACGAATTTCACGCTCGAGCGCCAGTCACCCCGCTCGAGCGTGAGTTCAAAATCTGGAATTCCCAGATTTGAACCTCAAGCTCAAATTCAACTTTTAAAACATAAATTTCGATCCTCTTGGGCCAATTTTCCAGAAAACATCCCAAAACTCATAATTTAACATGATTCCAAAGCTCAATTGTAAAATCAAAACCCAAGGGTGTTTCAAACAACTCAATTTCAAACCAATTTTTCATGAACATGCTACAACCAAGACATGCATGAAATCCAAATCATTTCAAAGCTTTAATTTGATGCTCTAGTGAGCCAATTGTTCCCAAAGACAAGATGAAATCATGGACTTAAGCTTAATTATGAACATGCATGTGACAATTTGCCATGAAAACAACTTAAAATTCATCAATATAACCATGCATGCATGAATTAAGTTATAATTCAACATGTGAAGCTATTTCATGACTTAATCCACTAAATTTGACATGAATCATGTAAGAACAAGTTCAATTCACAAACAAGAGGGTAATTACACTACCTTAGGTCTTGTATTCAAGGTTTAGGAGCTCAATTTGACAATTCTCTAACAATTCCTTCAAGTTTTCTAGCCAAACCCTCAAGATCAAGTCAATTCTCTCACTCTCTCTATATAGTCGGTTGTAGACAACAAATGGTTGATGAAGTGTGTTTGTGTCAAAAGTATGCAAGCCTCTAAATGTGTGAGATAGTGGCCACTAAGTGGCATTTTGGCAATTAAGTCCACCTAATGCAATTTAGCTTAATTTAATCTAGTTTAATCATACCAAATCACATTTTAACTGAATATGCCATAAAATCACATTAATTCTAAGGATCACAAATCATCAATCAATTTCAGATTCGGCCGCCGATAAGGCCTTCAATTCACATTTTAAACACAAAGGCATGAACAAATAATCAAACAGTCAACAGATAGACATACAATTAAACAGATATACTTAATCAATTCAGTTCAAGATTTCAGTCAATCAGTTCAGTACTTCAATCAATTCAGTTACCAATCATAATCGGTCTCAGTTTAGCAGTAATCAGTGGTTAATCGATAAACAGTGACGAGGGTTGTGAAAAGAAAAGATGAAAAAGAAAAAAGAAGAGAAATGAAAAGAATTGAAAAGGAAATAAAAACAAAGCTCGCAAGGTTGAAAACCCAAAAAGGACGGCCTTGGCAAAAGTTAGAGCGCAAAAGGAGAGGTTAATACCCGAGTGTGCCTTACCCCGAACTACGTAAGGCTTGATTCCCATGTTTGGGATATGTAGGCTACTTCATTCTGAAGTCTAGCCACAAACACTTCCAAATCAAGTGTGTCCATGTATTGGTTTTGGTGGTCCTCGCCTTCTTTGTATCCGAGAGTTCGGTTGTGATCGTCACTATGAGAACTGATTACAATGCGCTGTGGTGCCATTCAAACAAGGGGCAACTTCCCGTTGCCATACGGTGCGCTGCGGTGCCATTCAAATAACGGGCAACTTTCCGTTGCCATGCAGTGCCATTCAGACGAGGGGCAATTTTCCGTTGCCATACAATGCGATGCGTTGCCATTCAAACAAGGGGCAACTTTCCGTTGCCATGCAGTGTCCTTCAGACAATGGGCAGTCTTCTATTGTTTTGGATCTGAGGTCGTGCATCTCGAGAGTAGGTTTTGAGCTCGTTGAGCAGTGGCCGTTTGCAAAAATAATTTTTGAGAATTTTTACTGAGGTTGACTAATTCGCTCGAAAATTATTCCATTTTTCTAAAACTGGACCATTTCTTGGACCCAAAAAAGGAAAATTTTCAGTGCTCACAGCCTGACTCGCATGATTTTCAAAATCAAAAAGTTGAACAAGCATGTTAATCTAACTCTCATTTTGGTCAAAATTGTTTTTGTAGAAAGCCAAAAATAAAAAAATTGTCAAAATGATGAAATAGGGGCACAGTTGAGTCAGGTTTTCTGTCATTTCTCCTTTATCAACGTACTTGCCAGAAAGGGCACCATACCTGCCGGAAAAGGGCACCACTGAAGCTAACCGCAAAAGGGTAGAAAGCTCTCACATCCTCCAAGCAACGAGGTATCAAGCCAAGTGTGAAGCACGAACCGGAATGGGACAAGATAGTCCACTCCCTTATCTGGACAGATCTGATCATGTCCAAACTCCCCAGCAGAGCATCGTCAACCGATGTCAGCTGTAGATTTGCTACACACCCAATTGTAGCGCAGCCTCTCTGTGGAAGAAACTCACTATTGTGAACAAGAAGAAGAATCTAGCGGACTGCTAGGGGCAAGACCCCGCAACTTTCTGTTTATGTATCAACCACTCAGGGGAGGGATTAAAAAATGAGAGATTGAATAATAGAGAGATGTGCGCTGAGAGAAAAAGTGAGAAAAGGGATTTTTCAGAAAAACAGAGCCTGAGGGCCGAGTGATATGAGAATCACAAATGAGAAAGGGTGGGAAACAATACCTGGAGAAATAGGCTCCATGTGCACATTTGAGTCTTGTGTTTTGTTTTGTCTGTCTCGATTCTTGTTTTGAGTCGCTTTGAGTGTTTCTCGATGTGTTTAGGTTGTTTACCTCTTGTTTTTCTTTGTCGAGTCGTTGTGTGCTGTGTTCAGTCATAGGCTCAATACCCAGTCAAAAACTTTTTCTCATTTCTCAATTTCAAAAAAAAATCATCTTGTGCTCAGAGTGCTGTGCCATTCTCCACATTTGTGCAAAACAGTATTTGTTCTTTCATAAAACTACAGGGCCCACCCCCGATAAGTGTGAACAGTAAAACAAGGACCTATCTGAAGCTATGTGGGTTCCAGACTGCAAAGCAAAAGAAAGAAAGGGAAAATTTGGAGCATCTTAGTGTGTTTTAACTTCGGCAAATTCCGAGATTGTACTCCGGATGTACCTCTTCAGACCTTGTCAGTGCTCCGAAGAATGAGTGTGCCTCTACTCCAAGCTTAAGCCTGCTTCAAGTCAGAATAGCAATTAAAGCAACTGCAGATGTTATCTTTCGCCAATATAGACAGGGTGTACCCTTTTGAGCTGAGTGTGCTACAAAGTCCTCTAAGAGGTAAATCGGAAGCACCGGGGTACATGTTTTATGTCCCTCTATTGCATAGAATGTGCACTTTCATATAGACTTCTGTTACATGCATGCCGCGCATCGTTATGATTCATGCATAGAATATGCTTGTTTTCAATTTTTGCATAGAATATGCTTTGTTTGTCTCATGCATAGAATATGCTTTCAATATTGCATGGAACGTGCTTTCAAAAGTTGCATAGAGTATGCCTGCTTCATGCATAGAAAGTGCCCCCATACTTGCATAGAAAATGCTCGTATCTTTTGCATAGAAAATGCACCTCATCTGCATAGAACATGCATTCAGTCACACTGTCTTGTGCACTCACACTTTGTATCTTATTTGCACTGTCTTGTGCATCTTGTGGTTGTGTTTCACTCGCGCTTTCTTGCGCATCGCACTGTTTTGTGCAGTTTAATCACTCGCGCTCTTTAGCGTATCGCACTGTCTTGTGCATTTCAAATTGCTCGCGCTGTTTAGCGTATCACACTGTCTTGTGCATGTCAAATCACTCGCGCTGTTTAGAGTATCGCACTATCTTGTGCATTGCGTATCACTCACGCTGTTTAGCATATCGCACTGTTTAGTGCATTTCAAATCAATCGCGCTGTTTAGCGTATCGCACTGCTTAGTGCATTTCAAATCAATTGCACTGTTTAGCGTATCGCACTGTTTAGTGCATTTCAAATCAATCGCGCTGTTTAGCGTATCGCACTATCTAGTGCATTTCAAATCACTCGCGCTATTTTGTGCATCGCACTGTTTTGTACAGTTTACACTCGCGCTTTCTTGTGCATCGCACTATTTTGTGTACTCGGGCTTTCTTGCGCATCGCACTGTTTTGTGCATTCGCGCTTTCTTGCGCATTGCGCTATTTAGCGCATCGCACTATTTTGTGCAATTTATCACTCGCGCTATTTTGCGCATCGCACTGTTTTGTGCAGTTTACATTCGCGCTATCTTGCGCACCTTACCTGCACCTGTTTGAGTGTTACATCGCGCTATCTTGCGCATTTTACCTATATTGGCTAGTGCATTGCATCGTACTGTCTTATGCACCTATATAGCACTATTTCGTGCATCTTCTTAGCACTGTTTCGTGCATCCACTCTGCATCCCACTGTCTTGTGCACATTGTATTTTTGTATCACCCGCACTGTCCTGTGCCCTCTCTGGTCTAGGAGACCTTAAATCCTCTAAAGATGCAATTTCTTTGGTGTTTGTCATGCCCGACGACTTCCGGTGGTCTGGTATAGCCACCTGCCTGTGTTTGCGATGAGTTCCTAGGAGACCAACTGAGACGGTGGAAACTAGAGTTCGAATGGCTCATGCCTAGAACACAAAGGTTCAAGATTTCCGAGACTAAAGTCTGGTTTAAATACCCAGGGGTATATCATTGGCTTGAAATCTGTATGGCAGCCCTATAGATTGAGATAGCATCTGTATGCACCTCAATTCTGGATACTGATCCAACCTAGTCCGTCACCCTGTTGGAGAATAGGGAAAGTTGCGACCACAGGCAGGGAGAAAAGTAGTACCTGCAGTTTAACCAAGAAGAAGGGAAAGGTCCCCAGCAGCATGAAGTAGGTCATTGCCAATTGCCCATGTAAGGTACCTTCGCTTTCTAGCTATTACATTGCATTTTTTACATTGCATTGCATGGCATAAATCCTCAATTATCAAACCGGCTTCGCGTAGTGTATAAGTCCAATTTTCAAACCGGCTTCGTATAGCGTATAAGTCCAATTTTTAGACCGGCTTCACCTAGCGTATAAGTCCAATTATCAAAGTCTTCCTGCATATCATTTGCATTTTGCCCCCTGAACTACGCTGGTTTGATTCCTTGCAAAGGGATACATGGGCAACCTGTGGGTTCAACCAATTACATTTGTATTTTGTTTGTTTGTCCAAGTCTTCGGCCTCGTCAAAAATGGGTCGTCTCTGGGCTTTGACATTCACTCACGTCACTTCTTGACTTTCGAGTTCTGTCAAAGAGGGGCAACTGTAGACACCCCATTTTTGACCACCCTTAAGACTTGGGCGTTACTGATGGTTTTCTTTGGTGGTGAAAGATGTGCAGGCTATGCTATGCAAGAGGTCGGTTTCTTTGGCAAGGAGAGCGTCAAATCCAAACCTCACACCCCATTGTTGGACCAAAAGATTTTGCATCTTAAAATCCTCTCTTTCAAAATATTTTTGAAATAAAGTTCCTACGATGTTCTGAGGCTCACATTTTGTCAAATGATGCGCTTTTTGGTAAACTGAGCAAGGACAAAGTGGAAATGAATGAAAGAGAGATAAAGTCTTTGAAAAATCTTTCAAAACACCTTGTTCGGAGGTTCAGAGTTGAAGAAAAGAGGAGTGGAGAGAAGAAACTTAGTTGAGAAAGAAGTTGGGCATGAATCTCTAGAAGAGAGTCGGGCAGTCCTCGCTAAATCAGGTTTATCTGTCTATGCACTCTAAGTTAAGCTATGAGGCCACCAACGTTGGAAAGAAGACTTCCGGGGCTTCGTTTTTCACTCAAGAATATCCTAAGGCCGAGTCCGGATGGGGGAGATATGATTGGTTGAAGTTGGGCATCTTCCCGGTTGGACCGAAACTGAGCAACCTTCACGAAAAAAAGTATAACTTTTTTCATAGTTGGAATTTTGATGTAAGTCTGGTGCCATTGGAAAGCTTACTTCCGGAGCTTCAATTTGGACACAAGAATGACCTAAAAAGGAGTTCACATGAAGGAGTTATGCCCGTTTGAAGTTAGACCTGCAGAGCAGATTTTTCCTGCCGACCGACCAGAACAGATGGCTGACCGACCAGTTAAAGTAGCCGGCCGACCAATTTTGCTAGCCGACGACCTTCCAGTGTATTCTACAGATTGAATGGATGCCAGCTGTGCTAGCTGGAGGGCACAGACTGGATCCTCCATACACGTGTATGGAGGATCTTTACTCTTGGTTTGAAGCTTCTAAGAGAAGCTTTAGTCTCTTGGCTCCATAAAGGAAGGCTCCCCTCTCCTTTGCCATGGTTCTGAATTTTCAGAGGCTCATACACACACACTCCTCCATGTCTCTCTATTCCAAGCTCCAAAAAAACCCTTGTTCTTGGTCCCATTGCACTACACCTCATAGCCTATCACCTCCACCACCCATTCCAGCACCTTGAAGTTGATTTTCAGAGGTTGAGAGCTCACCATCTTGGTCCAGAAGCTGCTGCATTGTTGTGCTACATAGGTAAGTCACTATCTTCCATGAACTAAAAAAAATATTATTTTGAGCCCCTCTTGAAGTTTGATTAAGGTCATTTTTATGTTTGGGGTCATCTCCCCCTTTGCATGCTTCATTTCCTCATGATTAGGGCTATGCATTAAAGCATTTGCATTGACCTTGGTTTGGCCTCTTAGCCACTGAAATCCAGTGGATTTTCAGTGGCTTAGGTGTATTCTTGAGCCTCAAAATCAGAGGGGGGTGACCCCCTCTCTCCTTGTCTTGTTTGGTGGCCTTTTGGGCCTTCCAAAGGACCCCCTATTTGCAAGCTTCCAAGCTTTGTTTCTATCATTTTTCAATAGGTTTTAGGACCCCCATAACTCATTTTCAGAGTTGGTTTTGCTATGCTAAGTATCCTTGATGCATGTGTAGAGTAACCCCTCTTGTAGCTTATCAAAGGAGTTCATCGTTCTTGCATGTGTAGACCTCATTTCAGTGGGTATTTGGGCATATTTTGACATGTTTTGTTCACTGTTTTTGGCTGGTTTGGTGAGATTTCATATGCTTCATATAGGTGTGGTATAAACCATGCTTACTAGCCAATCTTGCTTATTGTTTTAGCCCTACATGTTAGCACTTTTTGGCCATGCTTTAAACTAGTATTGTGCATATTTTGGGACTACCTTGGCTTTGTCTTTGTGCTTCATGGTCAAATAATGCTTGCTTTGCATAGTTAGAGTTCAATACATGTGCCTAGTTTTGAGTTTCGGGGGCTATTTCATGCATTGGGTGGCATATTTGCATGTTTCGGGACGATTGAGCATCATACTTCAGTGCTGGAACATATGCCATTGTCTGCCATAATTCATCATTTCAATGCCTTTGTGGAGTTGTGTTTTGTGCCTTAGACTCGGGGCCATTTCATTGTGCACGTTTGCGTGCATCTTGGTTGCATCATTTTCATCACATGGCCACTAATTTTGGCATGCTTGCGAGCTATTCATGTTAGTTTAAGTCCATCATCGTATGTTGTTACATGTCATGTTTGCTTACATGTTTAGGTTGCGTGCCTAGTATACATTGCTCATTTGCATGTTCATTTTGCATACTTAGTCTCCATGCCTAGGTTGCATTTCATTGAGCATGCATCCCTTGCCTCTTGATCAATCATGATAGGGGTTGGGGTCCTTTGATGTGTTTTGTGCTTGCATTTCATTTGATATCGAAGTTGCACACTTGGCTTTTGGGCCATCATGCATTGAAATGCGTGATTGATGGCCCGAGGGTCAAGGGTCATGCTCCCTTGAGTCCATTGCATGATAAGGAGTGTGGCCATGCTCACATTTGCTTGAAAATTCCATGCCATACACTGCTTGCCCTCTGCTGCTGTCAACTGCAGGATTCTGCAGGAAGAAATGGCCAGCCGGCCACCCACAGTGCCGACCGACCATCGGTGGCTGGCCAGTGGTACAACAGTTAGCCGATAAGCCCATCCCCATGGATATTCCCCAGTGATATTCCAGAGTGATCAGGAATCAATTCAGAGGTGCCCCAAGAATTTTCACAGTCCTCAGAGGAGCAAAGCAGTGTTAACAGAGGCAACAATGCTATGGCAGCGAGTTTCCGGGCGAAACGAGTCAAGCATGCATCATTCACGCACCCCGAGGCGGGGCTGTGGCCACATTCTTTCTGCATTTAATTTTTTAATTAATTAGAAATTCTATAATAATTAATTTAGTATTATTTATTCGGACTGTAATATTTATTCGGACCCTCTGAATGAGGGCAATTGTGTAATAAGTGTGTGTGAGTGTGTGTATGTCTCCCAACCCCACGTCTTTCTTCCCTTTTATTTACTAGCTTTCGATGGTTAGTCTAGGGCATGTTTCAATTAGCATACAATATGATAGCACGTTTGCATCCATTCATTCATTTTGCATGCATCGGGCTCGGCGTATCATTCTAACTGCATTTGTATTCCAATTCCAAATTGAATACATGTTAGTTGTAGCATCATCACATGCCATCTTAGAATAGCCGAGCCTATTGTAGTTGCATCTTGTATGTGTTGCATTAGCCATCTTAGCATGAGCCAGGATCATGCATTGATTACTAACTAGCCTTTGTTTTGGCTCGGAGTATTAGGTAAGCTTTTATGCTTTAGCATCTTGCACGAGTGTGAGTGTTTGCCATGACAGCATGCTTACCATGAGGCTACGTGCTTACGTGTTATAACTGCCTGAATGCCTGCGGGTGAAGCTTGGGTTACTTAAATTGGAATAATGCATTAAAACTGCGAGTTTTAAGCCCACTTGAGAGTGGCAAAACCATATTTTCTAAGCCCACTCGAGGGTGGCAAAATCCATGTCTTAGCCTACTCGCGGGTAGCACCATCAAATCATTCTCAAATAAACAAACATGAAATGTTTTGTTCCAATTTAGACGACTTAGTCTATACTTGTTTGCTGTGCGCATAACATAATAATTCTAGGCTAATAACCGGAATAAGAACACATAATGCTTTCAAAACAAGATATCATGGTTAGTAGAGGCCGATCTTCGGATCAGGCGAGAGGGGGTGCTCATAGCTGACCTTCCCCAATCGTACCCAAGTTCCCGAGCCGAGGCAACTTTGGTGATGACGGACACGTGGCCTTCGGCACCGAGTCAGGGTTTCCTAAATTTCTCAAAATAAAATATTTAGGTGGCGACTCTGTATCTGGCAAAGCAGTTCATGTTTGGCACTTCTTTTCTAAAAATCTGTTTTTCTCAAAACAATTTTCCGGATTTGGACTCTTTGGTTCAGATTAAGAACCGTGACAAACTTGAGAGTCCTGAACTGTAGTGAACCCAATATGAACAGATCAGAACTCATCCTCCCGGGACGTTCGGGGACGTCTACACCAGGCACCGGACCGAACCTAGATGCGTCAAGTTAAGCTCTCGTTTTGTCAAGCCAACCATTGTGCCTCACTTCGAGGTTCCAAGTTTGTTCAAGCCAAGGCTTTTTGGGGTGTCTCAGATTCACCCTTTTGTCTCTGTTTTGTAACGAATGTTTAAGATCTTTTGACTGTATAGTTATGGTAAAGGGATTGGATCCCTAACCTGTATGATATGTGTATCCGATATGTATATATGTTTTTGTTTTGAATGTGGCTTTGTCCATAAAAGTCTTTTTACATTCAGATTTTCACAGCTCATTGGACATCTTTTATTTACTGTTTGGTTTCCGCCAGCCCCTTACTCTATACTATTGTTATTACTGTTAAGCTGACCTTTGGTAATCACGGATTACTGGCCGGTTACGATGTTAAACCCTTAGGGGCGAGTTTGGGTCGTGACAGGACCCCTATTTCCAGCATTTTGACCAAGTGTTTTCAAGTTCATTTTGGCATCCTCATGCATCTTAGGCATTCCTAGGCCAAAATTAAGACACCACAATGAGGATAAGAAGCAGAAACACACCAAGATAAGAAAAAATTAAGTAATGTTTCTGGGTGTGTAATTCAGTATGTGTTCGTTTTGTAACTGTGTAGGTCACACGCCACAAAACGTCTGATTTTCCCATTCTGTCTGTTTGCCTTGAAGCCATTTGTTAATTGTGAGAAATAACTTTGTAAAGTTATGTTTACTTATAAGTATTTTCTAACTGATATGATATGATTTGTTCTCTGAAATGCTATTTTATGACTCATGAATGAATGTCCATTTTTCTAAAATGTATTTATGGCATCTTTAGTTCAGATGGCTCTCGCTCGGGGGTAACAATACCGTGGCCAACATGTATGTGGCCCTCGCCTAGGGATAACAATACCGCGGCTTATATTCATGTGGCCCTTGCCCGGGGGTAACAATTCCGAGGCCTATATTCGCGTGGCCCTCACCTAGGGGTAAAAATACCATGGCTACTTGCGCGCAAGATATGGACCTTTATGGTCGTCGGCACCAACTATACATGTGGGTCTCAAGACTAAGTTGATATGATAGCTAATGGATGTACCACCTATAACTATTATGATTTCTGGATAAGTATGTGAATCTAAATCTGTTTCTGATTTGAGATTTGAATATGCATAAGAATTTGTTTTTGATATAAACTTTGTTTTCTAACTCTGAGATAGACATCATTCATTAAACTCTTTACCTTGTTATTATTCACTGGGCTTCCGCTCACTCTATTATTTATGTATGTAGGTGACCGGACGTGTGGCCAGGCTCAGTGATGATCGCCTGGAGAGTTTTTGGTCAACCATCCTTTGCGCCTCCCGAGGAGGTTCCATATGGTCATGTTTGTGAATGTAAAGGCTTTGTTTTCTTTTGAGTTATGAACAAATTTTTTGTTAACTGTATATTGGGCTAAGTCTTTTTTTTTTTTTTTTTGTGACAACATAACGTCAAGTATATATGTATGAAAGTTACAAAAAATTATGTCCCATATATGTCTGCACAGCTCAATGGACTATGCATGTTTCTATATTTGCTTTCGCAGCCCCTAATTATATGTTACTCTGTTCGGAGGCCTTTGGTAATCCAAGGATTACTGGCTGGTTATGACGCTAAACCTATAGGAGTGGGTTTGGGTTGTGGCAGAGTGGTATCAGAGCATGTGTTCTACCGTACACACGAGTCCATATGAGCTTAGGATGTCCTAGTAAGAAGTAGGGGCATTCCATCTGCATGTGTGAGTGTGTGGTAATCTTTATAAATGCAAAAGCTGAATTTGAATCTGGACAAATAAAATTGAAAGAAATAAACAAGATTATTCCTATGTTTATTATTACTTGGTGTCTTTATAGCACCATGGAGAATGCAAGGGGAAATGATACAAGTGAATCTTTTGAGGCCTGAATGAACGGAATGGAACAAATGCTTGTGGCTTTGACTGAAGCCATGGCGCAGCAACTAAGACAACTACCTTTGCCTCCTCTGCCTCTGCCAGTGCTAGATGAACCGGACAATAATGACATCATCAATTTGACTTAGAAATTTATGAAAATGAAATCATTTATCTTCTTGGGTGGGATTGAACCATTGAAGGCAAAAACTTGATTGCTAGAAATGGAAAAGTTATTTGAAGTATTCCCTTGCTCTGCAACTTAGAAAGTACTTTTGGCTACCTACACCCTAAAGGATGATGCCTGGAGATGGTGGATGTTGGTTCGAAATAACAACCGGGACATGACATAGGCACAATTCAATGAGATATTCTACAACAAGTACTTTCCCCAATACTTCAGGGACCGAAAAGTTTTGGAATTCCAAGAATTTAAGCGAGGGAAGATGTCTGTAGCTGAATACAAGGCTAAGTTCACCGAGTTGGCTAGATTTGTTCCTCACATGGTGGACACCGATTATAAGAAAGCACGAAAGTTCGAGGGGGGACTAGATTTGGAAATATTTGATCGAGTAGGCATCCTGAAATTGCCTACCTATGTGGAAGTGCTTGATAGGGTATTAATGGCAGAAACCATAATAGCAACCAAGAAACAAGCTACAACTCCAACGACAAAATAGATAAGTAAAAGATCCAGATTCCATTTTAAGAAGAGCCGATCATTTTCAAAGAAGCAAAACACAGGATCTTCCAGTAGCTCTAGTCAAAGTAGCGGATCTATTCCAAACTGCCCCGACTGCGGAAGGAAGCATAAAGGTACATGTTACCGTGCATCAGGTGCATGTTTTCGATGTGGCAAGACTGGCCACATGGTTAGGGATTGCCCGATGAGATCCAATGAGGTTAATCATCCTATGGCAAGTTCAGTCGGGTCTACTTCTGCAGCAAGATCAAATGAAAGAACTAACGCTAGGGGTAACACTGACAATGAAAAGTTAAGGCAAGGGAGAGTGTTCACACTAGTTCCAGGTAGGGCTGTTCACGGGTCGGTCGACTCAGATTTAGTGTTTGAACCACCACTTGAACCGACCCTTTCGGTTCAATACTTTTTTCATCCGATGTCGACTGCCAGTATGCCAGAACTCGACCGCACACTGATTCGGTGTTGTCGGTCGATTTCGACGGTTTCGCAGAGAGCTCAAACAACACAGAAACTTTACCATTCACTCAATCAAATCTAAGAAACTAATTCAGAATTTTCAAATACAAATAATGAAATCACACACGCAGACCTCAGAGAATGAAAAGTATTCACATGGAAAGAGAAGGATCTAAAAGAGAAGAGATATGATACATTGAAAAAAGGAACTCATCGTCACCATCAATTTGCTTGCGCCATTACCGCCACGAGTTCGCCACTGCTACTGCCATTTTGATCACCACCATCGTCTTAACCACTGTGAGACGAGTTGGGGGAAGAGCCACCATCACCATCCTTTTGTGAAGAACTATACCAGAGAGAATAACTATACCAAAGAGAGAGAAAGAGAGATACTTTAAAGGGTTTTGGGTTCTCTAGGCTGTCTTTAGAGTTGCCTAGGATACATATTTTTTTTAATTTCTTAAAGGGATTTAAGTTCCCTAGGCTGCCTTTACAGTTCTCTAGAATATGAAATATGAGTCCAATCTAAACACGTGGAGGGTAGATATATTTTTTAAATATTTTATCGGTCGGATCGGATTTATCGGATTTTAATGTGTACCATCCGTGACCGACCATGAAATTGAAAAAATGGAGAAGTAACATCCGTAGCCGACCGTTCTGTAAATAAAACCGTCCGTAGCTCATCAGATTGGTTCGGACCGGACGGGTTTGTCGGGTCTCTGGGTTCCGTGAACAACCCTAGTTCCAGGAGATGTACAGAACACAGAGTTTGTGGTGTCAAGTATAATTTCCATTTGTGCCCAGAATGCATATGTCTTGATAGATTCTGGTTCTACACACTCATTCGTGTCGCATGTCTTTTCTCGGAAATTAACTAGACCCTCAGAATCCATGAATTATTTATTGTCTATATTTACACCATCTGGAAGCCCTATGATATGCGCATATGTTTATCCGATATGTGACATTATGATTGGTGGCATGACATTATATGTTGACTTATTGCCTTTGGAAATTGATCATTTTGACTGCATATTGGGTATAGACTGGTTAATGAAGTACTGTGCATCTATTGACTGTGTGAATAAATCTGTTATATTTTGTCCACCCGGGTTACCAGAGTTTGTGTTTGTTGGGAGTGGGGTAGTCCCTCCCCCATACTTGATTTTTGCTTTGAAAGTTGTTAAATTGCTTAGAAATTTAAGGGATGTAGGGGCTACTTGTGTTGCGTATTGACCGCATCATCTGATAGTACTAATGTGGAAACTATGCATGTTGTTTGTGAACTTCCCGATGTGTTTCCGAATGACTTGCCTGGAGACTTAGTTGATAGGCAAATTGAGTTCACTATTGAAGTGACACCGGGAACACAACCTATTTCTAAGACCCCTTATAGAATGTCAAGCTCAGAACTAAAAGAATTGAAAACCCAACTTTAAGAACTGTTAAATAAGAAATTCATCCGTCCAAGCATTTCACCTTGGGGTGCTCTAGTCCCGTTTGTTAAGAAGAATGATGGGTCCTTAAGATTATGTATAGATTACCAGGAATTGAATAAAGTAACCGTGAAGAACAAATACCCACTACCTTGAATAAATGACCTATTTGACCAACTCCAGGAGGCCCAAGTGTTTTCTAAGATTGACATTAGATTCGAGTACCACCAGTTAAAGGTCAAGGCAGAAGACATAGAGAAAACTACATTCCTAACTAGGTATGGGCACTATGAATTTTTTGTAATGCCATTTCAGGCAACTAATGCACCTGCGACGTTCATGGATTTAATGAATAGGGTGTTCAAACAATTCTTGGATGAGTTTATTGTTGCCTTTATTGATGATATACTAATTTATTCTAAAAGCAGGGAAGAACATAAGAACCTCCTTAGAATTGCCCTACAGATATTGAGAGAAAAGAAGCTGTATGCGAAATTATCCAAATGTGAATTTTGGCTTGACAGTGTGGCATTTTTGGGACATGTAATTAGCAAAGTCGGTATCTCTGTTGACCCTCAGAAAATTAAAGTCATTGTGAACTGGCCAAGACCAACTAATGTGTCAAAAGTGAGAAGTTTTCTGGGACTTGCAGGTTATTATTACAGATTTGTGAAAGACTTTTCAAAACTTGCTATATCATTAACACAGCTAATACAAAAAAAATGCACCATTTGATTTGAATGATCAGCGTGAATCAGTTTTTCAAGAGTTAAAAACCAGATTAGTGACTGCACCGATTTTGAATTTACCTAATGGTACTGATGGGTTTCAGATTTATAGTGATGCATCCTACAAAGGTTTGGGTTGTGTATTAATATAAAATGGTAACGTGATCGCCTATGCTTCTCGGAAACTCCGACCACATGAAAAGAATTACCTGACTCATGATCTTAAACTGGTAGCTGTGGTGTTTGCTTTGAAAATTTGGCACCATTATCTATACAGAGTAACTTGTAAAGTGTATACCGACCATAAAAGCTTAAAATACTTTGTTACCCAAAAATAATTGAACACGAGACAAAGAAGGTGGCTAGAATTGATCAAAGACTATGATTTACAAATTTTGTATCATCCAGGGAAGGCAAATACCGTTGCAGATGCATTGAGCCGAAAATCCATTGGGAATTTGTCATGTTTTCTCACCGGCCAGAAATAATTGTTATGCGACCTGAAAAAGAATGAGATTGAGATTGTGATGCGTGAACATGGCAGGATCTTAGCCGTCATTTCTGCTCAGCCTACAATTATTGAAGAGATCAAATGATTGTTGATGAGTTTTTAGGGAAAATTGTTGATAAGATTGATCAAAATCGAAACCAGGATTTGTGCTTGACAATGATGTATGATGTGCTAAAATTCTAGAATCACTTTTGTGTGCCAGACTGTTTTGACTTGAGAAAACGCATCATGACTAAAGCTCACAATTCAAAATTTGCTATGCATCCGAGAAATACGAAGATGTATTATGACTTGAAACAGAATTGTTGGTGGCCGGGAATGAAAAAGTGTATTGCAGACTTTGTGGCTAGCTTCTACACTACCAACAAGTTAAAGCCGAACATCAATGACCCGCTGAGTTACTACAACCGATTCCAATACTGGAATGGAAGTGGGAACATATTACTATGGACTTCATTATGGGATTACCTTGCTCTTCTCGAGATATGGATTCTATCTGGATAATTGTTGATCGTTTAACTAAATCAGCACATTTCTTACCTATTAAATCGTTGTATAATGCGGATAAGTTGGCTAACTTGTATATTAATGAGATTATGAAATTGCATGAAGTTCCGGTGTCCATAGTATCTGATAGAGATCCCAAGTTTACTTCAAGATTCTGGCAGAGTTTGCAACAGGCTTTGGGGACTAAGCCGAGATTAAGCAGTGCTTATCATCCACAAACAGATGGCCAATCTAAACGGACCATTCAAACATTGGAGGACATGTTACGAATGTGTGTGTTAGACTTTCAAGGCAATTGGGAAACTTACCTTCCTCTGGCCAAATTTGTGTATAACAACGGCTATCATTCAAGCATTAAGATGGCTCCTTACGAAGCTTTGTATAGTAAAAAATGTTGATCTCTGATATGTTGGGCCGAGATAGGTGATAGACCTTTGTTGGGACCGGAACTGGTACAAGAAATGACTGAAAATGTGAAATTGATTCAACAAAGATTGAAAACTGCACAAAGCTGTCAAAAGAGTTATGCTGATGTCCGAAGAAGAGACAGAGAATATGAAGTCGGGGATCACGTATTTATCACAGTAACTCCGATAAAGGGCCAAACGCGGTTTGGGGTGAAAGACAAGTTAGCACCGAGATATGTTGGACCGTATGAAATCCATGAGAAAATTAACATGGTGACGTATCAAGTAGCCTTACCACCAGTTATGGAGCATATGCCTGACGTCTTTCATGTCTCAATGTTATGGGATTACTTACGAGATCAGTTACATGTTATTGAGCCGACACATGTGCCTTTGAAAGACGACTATACTTATGAAGAGAGACCAATTTAGATCGTGAACCGTAGAATCAAAAGATTAAGGAATAAAGAAATTCCATTGGTGAAAGTTGATTGGAAAAATCATGGAGGGACTTATGCTACATGGGAAACGGAAGAAGATATGATGAAGAGATACTCGGATTTGTTTTTGTTGGACCCGACACTCTTTCAAAACGAAGGTAACTCGAGTTTGGAGGACCAAACTCTTTAACGGGGGAAGACTGTAACAACCCTGATTTATGATTAATGTTAATCCATGCTAAATTATGCTCAATGAGTAATTAAAGTGAAATTTTGTATCATATGTTGCCTTATTTGTGTTTATATCTGTTTCTCGTAGAAAGATTTGTTCATGTTTTCGTTTCGGTTTGCAAATTGAAGGCCTTATCGACATCCGATTCAGAAATTGACTTGATTTATGTGTTAATTAGAATTTTTAGAGTTTTATAGTAGGTTTAATTGAAATTCGATTTGGAATGATTAAATTAAAATAATTAATGTCCAATTGATTAGCTTAATCAATAATTTAATTAAGCCACTAAATAAGCCTATATAAGGCTAATATGACTCCTTAAAGCCAATTGTTACACCCTTATTTCATCCTCCTTGAACTCCAAACGTGTGAGAGAAAGAGAGAGACTAAGAGAACAAGTGAGATCAATAAGGGAAAGAGGAGAATTACTAGGATTGTTGGGAATTGAAGAGAATTGTAAAGCTTAATCCTCTACTCTTGTGAATTCAAAGTTTAAGGTAAGAAATCAAGCCTTTAATTGTGTCATTGAGGCACTTAACACATATATTCAAAAGAATTAAGTGAATTGAGACAAGAATTAAGCTTATTGGAGTAGGCAAGAAGAGTATACATACATGCATGTACATTACATTGCAATTAGAGCACGATGTCTAAGAATGTGTTCCATGCATGTTCATATTTTGGTTTTAGTTTAAGAATTCAACTTGTTTTTGTAGCAATATCTCTATTAACCATGTTTTGAAAAGTTGAAGCTCATATTATTACATGCAAGTCATGTTCTTGAAGTTTCAAGTTGAATTTTGGCCAATTTACTTACTCTTGGGCCTTGATTTTGCGAAATGATCCTTAATTTTTAATGATTTCCAAGTTTAAATATAATTTCTCAAGTGTTTGCCCCAAATGGATGAGTTTTGTAGCTTTAAAGTTGAAATTGGGAGCTTGGAGGTGAATTCGGAAATTCCAGAATTCGACCTCTCAGCTCGAGTATCAGATACTGCGCTCGAGCGGCCACCTTTGTTTTTGCGTCTTTGCTCGAGCGACCAAAAGTTCGCTTGAGCGTGAAATGCAAGCTTCCAGAAGTTCCATGTTTTTCCAGACCGCTCGAGCAACAAGAGTTACGCTCGAGCGAACACATGAGTCTCACGCTCGAGCGACCGTCGAGCGTCTATCGAGCATGAAAATCACACAACCAGTACTTTTCCAAAGTTTGCAGACCGCTCGAGCGAAGGAAGTTGAGCTCAAGTGGCCCCTTATATGTTTTCATGTCCGCTCGAGAGGAGGATGTTGCGCTAGAGCGAGGACCCCCTGTTTCCAGCATTTTGACCAAGTGTTTTCAAGTGCATTTTAACATCCTCATGCATCTTAGACATTCCTAGGCCAAAATTAAGACATCATAATGAGAATAAGAAGTAGAAACACACCAAGATAAGAAATAATTAAGTAATGTTTCTGGGTGTGTAATTCAGTACGTGTTCGTTTTGTAACTGTGTAGGTCACGCGCCACAAGATGTCTGATTTTCCCATTCTGTCTGTTTGCCTTGAAGCCATCTGTTAATTGTGAGTAATAACTTTGTAAAGCTATGTTTACTTATAAGTATTTTCTAACTAATATGATATGATCTGTTCTCTGAAATGCTATTTTATGCATTATGAATGAATGTCCATTTTTCTGAAATATATTTGTGACATCGTTAGTTCACATGGCCCTCGCCCGGAGGTAACAATACCGTGGCTTATATTCACTTGGCCCTTGCTCGGGGGTAACAATACCGAGGCCTATATTCACGTGGCCCTCACTTGGCAGTAACAATACCATGTCTACTTGCGTGCAAGATATGGACCTTTATGGTCGGTAGTACTGACTACACATGTGGGTCTCAGGACTAAGTTGATATGATAGCTAATAGATGTAGCACCTATAACTGTTATGATTTCTGGATAAGTATGTGAATCTGAATCTGTTTCTAATTTGAGATTTGAATATGCGTAAGAATTTGTTTTTGATATAAACTCTGTTTTCTAACTCTGAGATGGACATCATTCATTAAACTTTTTACCTTGTTATTATTCACTGGGCTTCCGTTCATTCTATTATTTATGTATGTAGGTGACCGGGCGTGTGGCCAGACTCAATGATGCCTACCTAGAGAGTTTTTGGTCAGCCAGCTTTTGCGCCTCCCGAGGAGGTTCCATATGGTCATGTTTGTGAATATAAAGGCTTTGTTTTCTTTTGAGTTATAAATAAATTTTCTGTTAACTGTATATTGGGTTAAGTCTTTTTTTTTTTTTTTGTGACAATATAATGTCAGGTATATGTGTATGAAAGTTACAAAAATTTTTGTCTCATATATGTCTGCACAGCTTAATGGACTATGTATATTTTTTTATTTGCTTTCGTATATTATTCTGTTCGGAGGCCTTTGGTAATCCAAGGATTACTGGGCAGTTATGACGCTAAACCTATAGGAGAGGGTTTCGGTCGTGACATGCCACACCTACATATTCTGGGAACAGAAGCTTCAGGACAGGTGACTCTCATTCGAAGACTTCCAGAACTCACCACTGTAGGTCTAAGAGGGCGAGGTCTGAAAGATCTTACACTGAGGGTAATAGTTATCGACCCTCATACATTTATCAAACATCGTCCTGATATATAGAACTGCCCAGACCGAAAGATTTAAGGACTATTTTGGAGGAAAAGGCACAAATGAGAGAAGTTGCCCAAGCGTAGGACCCCCAAAGGGTATCTGCTTTGTAGTGATTGGCTTCTAGGACGCATGGAAATGTCAAGGTTACAATGCCAATGCCTCATCTTACTTATGAGCCAGTGGACAGGGCGTTGGCCAAATTGCAGAGTTCACTATTCATAACAACAATAAAGAACGCGCCTCTGCCTAAGGGCTTTAGCTAGCCCAAGTTCATGATCTACGACAGGAAATTGGATCATTTGCATCTTAGCCATTTTCGAAAAGTCATGGCTATTTACAGAAGAGACAATGCTCTGATGTGCATTTTGTTTCTGTCAAGCCTTGGTGAGTTGGGTTTGACGTGGTTTAAGAGGTTACTAGAAGGCAACATCACCTCTTGTGCTCAACTCGCGGAGGCGTTTGTTACCAGGTTCAAAACAAACACCAAAATGCCCATAGGGGTAGACCAATTGCTCGCTATTGATATGGGCGAGAATGAAACGATGAAGTTATACAATAATAGGTATTGGGAGACATTCAACCAAATTGGCGAATACCCTTTAAACCTAGCTATTGCCCAGTACAAGCACGGTCTGTCTATTAGGCATAGATTGAGGGATTCAATGACTATGACTCCGCCTCTTTCGATGGAAGCTTTGATGAAAAGTGTGCATTAGCACATAAGGGTGGAGGAGGATGTCCCTCGCGCTAAGGTTAGGTCTGGCACAACAGTGATGTCGGACAAGAAGGCCACGACTAAAGTTAACACGATCGGTGTCATGACCCACACCCGTCCCTATAGGTTTAGCGTCATAACCGGCCAGTAATCCTGGGATTACCCAAAGCCTCTGAACAGATTAAGAAAAAGTAAAGGGGCTAGCAGAAGTAATTACAAACATACAACCTCCATAGAGCTGTGTAGACATACATGGGATAAAAAAATTTAAAACTTATATTTACATATATATATATATGATGTCATCAGATGTCAGCCTTATGTCATCATAGATACAGAAAAACCAAAAGCTTGTCTAAACAAAATAAAGTAACTTAAACTTGCATCATGCCCACAAAATTCGACCACAAAACATTTTGGAACCTACTCTGGAGGCACACTGATTGGCTGACTCAAACAGATCTCTAGGCAATCCTCGCTGAGCCTGGTCCCGCGCCTGATCACCTACATATATAAATAATACAGTGAGCTGGTGCCTAGTGAATAACAACAAGGTAAAGGGCTATGAATGATGTCCAAAACAGATTCAGAAATCAGAGTTCATATCAGAAATAGATTCAAATTCACATACTTATATAGAATTCATAAGTAGTTATATATGGTATATTCATTAGCTATTCGATTGAATTGATCATAAGACCCACATGTATAGTCGGTACCGACGATCATAAAGGTCAACATCTTTGTGTACAAATAGCTATGGTATTGTTATCCCCAGGCGAGGGCCACATGAACATAGGCCTCCGTAATGTTACCCCCGGGCAAGAGCCATATGAACATAAGCCATGGTATTGTTACCTCCGGGCGAGGGCCATGTGAACTAAGGATGCCACAAATACATTTCAGAAAATTGGATATTCATTCATGATTTACAAACTAGCATTTCAAAAAAAAAAAAGGTCATATCATATCAGTCAGAAAATACATATAGTCAAACTTAATTTTACAGAGTTGTTACTCATTAATTGCTCCAATAGTAGAAAAGTTAGAACAGTCGGATCAACAATCTATGGCGCGTGACTTAAGGTTTGAATTCCAAAGTTACTTAGCTCAATTCTTCCAATTCTTCTTCAATTCCCCAATTCTACAATGTTGGACACAATATCTCTCTCTCTCTCTCTCTCTCTCTCTCTCCATGTTTTGTGTCAAAGAAGATAATGAATATTGAGTTTTAAAAGCTTTATTGGCCTTGTATAGGCTCAATTAGTGGAGCTTAATCAACTTGAGTTAAGGGTAATCATTTGAGATTATTTTATTTTAATTATTTGATTCCGAATTGAATTTCAATTAAACCTACTATAAAATTCTAAAAATTCCAAATTACCCGTTGACCTAGTCAATTTAGCATTTGGTGGCCGATAAGGGCCTTTAATTCGCATAATGAAACAGAAACGCAGACAGATATTTTTACGATAGACAGATATAAACACAAATCACACAATACACATGTAATTAACTTTGGATTTCATCTTAATTACTTGTTAGGCATTCTTAATCAAGGATTATAGGCTAATCACAGGTCGGGTTTGTTACAGTCTTCACCTCTTAAAGAGTTTGGTCTTCCAAACTCGAATTACCTTCATTTTGAAAGAATATCGGATCCAGAGGGAACAAATCAGGGTATCTCCTCATCATATCCTCTTCGGTCTCCTAAGTCGCATAAGTTCCTCCGTGATTTTGTTAGCCAACTTTCACCAACGAAATTTCTTTGTTTCTCAATCTTTTAATTCGGTGGTTAACAATTTGGATTAGCCGTTCTTCATACGTGTAATCGTCTTTTAAAAGTACATGTGTCGGTTCAATCACATGGAGTGGATCTTGTAGATATTCCCAAAACATCGAAACATGAAAAACATTATGCATGTTTTCTATAACCGGAGGTAAAGCCAATTAGTACGTCACAGAATTGATTTTCTCAATAATTTCAAACGGCCCAACGTAGCGTGGCGCCAACTTGCCTTTAACCCCAAATTGAGTTTGCCCTTTCATTGGAGTTACCTTTATAAACATGTGATCATCGACTTCATATTCTCTTTCCCTCCTTCATACATCCTCATAACTCTTTTGCCAACTTTGAACGGTTTTCAATCGTCATTGAATCAACTTGACTAAAGGTCTATCGCCTACTTCGGCCCAACAAATTGGAGATCAGCACTTCCTTCCATACAGGGCTTCATAAGGAGCCATTCCAATGCTTGAATGATAACTGTTATTATACACAAACTCGGCCAGAGGAAATAAGTTTCCCAGTTTCCTTGGTAATCTAACACATACATTCTCAACATATCTTCCAAAGTTTGAATGGTCTGTTCAGATTGGCCATCTGTCTGTGGGTGATAAGCACTGTTTAGTCTCAACTCTATTCCCAAAGCTTGCTGTAAACTCTGCCAGAATCTTGAAGTGAACTTAGGATCTCTGTCAAACACAATGGATACTGGTACTCCATGTAGTCTCACAATCTCATTTATGTAAATGTTCGCTAATTTGTCCGTATTAGAAAAAGTTTTCACAGGTAAAAAACGAGCAGACTTAGTTAAATGATCAACAATAACCCAGATAGAATCCATATCTCGAGAGAAGCGAGACAATCTAACAATAAAGTCCATCGTAATATGCTCCCATTTTCATTCTGGTATTGGAAGTGGCTGAAGTAATCTAGCGGGTCGTTGATGTGCAACTTTTACTTGTTAGCAATGCAAACACTTAGCTACAAAATCAGCAACACATTTCTTCATCCTAGACCACTAGAAATTCTGTTTCAAATCATGATACATCTTCGTGTTTTCCGAATGAATAGCAAATTTGGAGTTATGGGCTTCTGTCATAATACGCTTTCTTAGTTCAGAATGGTTCAGTACACAAAGTCTACCTAGAAATTTCAACACATTATTTTCATACACAAATTTCGGCCTTGGTTTTGATACAATTTCATCAACAATCTTCTTCAGCAATTCATCTTGTAGTTGTTTTTCTTTAACTTCTTCAAGTATAGCTAGTTATGCAGAAATGGCGACTAGAACCCTACCTTATTCACATAAAACAACTTCAATCTCATTTCTTTCCAGATCAGATAACAATTCTTTCTGACCGATAAGCAAACATGTCAAATTCCCAATGGATTCTCTACTCAAAGCATCTGCAATTGCCTTTCCCGGATGATACAAAATCTGTAAATCATAGTCTTTTATTAACTTGAGCCATCTTCTCCGTCTTATGTTCAGTTCTTTCTGAGTAAAGAAATATTTCAGGCTTCTATGGTCAATATACACTTCACAAGTCACTCCATATAAGTAGTGGCGCCAGATCTTCAGAGCAAAAACCACAGTTGCAAGTTCAAGGTCATGAGTTGGATAGTTCTTTTCATGTGGTCAGAGTTGTCATAAAGCATATGCAATTACTTTCCCATTCTGCATTAACACACATCCCAAGCCTTTGTACGATGTATTATTGTAAATCTGAAACCCATTTGTACCATTAGGTAGAGTTAGAATTTGTGCAGTCACTAGTCTAGTCTTCAACTCTTGAAAAGTGGACTCTCTTTGATCATTCCAATCAAACAGTACATTTTTCTGTGTCAACTGTGTCAATGGCATGACAAGTTTTGAGAAGTCTTTCACAAATCTGGGGTAGTGACCAGCAAACCCCATAAAACTTCTCGGTCACAGTGGTTGGTCTAGGCCAGTCTACAATAGCTTCAATTTTCTGCAGGTCTACTGATATGCCATCTTTGTTGATCACATGCCCCAGAAATGTCATACAATCAAGCCAGAATTCACATTTGGAGAATTTTGCATACAATTTTTTTTCTCTCAGAATCTGTAACACAGTTCTTAAATGAGTTTCATGATCTTTCCTACTTTTGGAATAAATCAAAATATCATCAATAAACATCACAACAAATTCATCAAGAAATTGTTTAAACACCCTATTCATTAAGTCCATGAATGCTACAAGTGCATTAGTTACCCCAAATGGTATTACCAAAAACTCATAGTGCCCATATCTAGTCTGGGTTTTCTCTATGTCTTCTGTCTTGACTTTCAATTGGTGGTATCCAGATCTCAAGTCTATTTTTAAAAACACTTGGGTTCCCTGAAGTTGGTCAAACAAGTCATCTATTTGAGGTAGTAGATATTTATTCCTGACAGTTACTTTATTTAATTCCTGATAGTTTATACATAACCTTAGAGACCCATCTTTCTTCTTAACAAACAACACTGGGGCACCTTACGGAGAAGTTCTCGGGCGAATGAACTTTTTATCCAATAGTTCTTGAAGCTGAATTTTTAGTTCTTTCATTTCAGAAGTTTACATTCTATAAAGGGTTTTAGAAATTGGCTGGGTTTCAGGTACTACATCAATAGTAAACTCAATTTCCCTATCGATTAGATCCTCGAGCAGTTCATTTGGGAAGACATCAAGGAATTCACAGACTACATGAATAGCTTCAACATTAGGGCTATCAAAAGTCACATTTAAAACACTGCACAAATAATCCCTACATCCCTTTCTAAGCAATTTGACCTCTTTTAAAGAAAAAATCATATACAGAGGTAGAACTGTCCCATTCCCAGCAAACACAAATTCAGACAAGCCAGGTGGTTGGAAGACAACAGATTTATTCACACAATCAATAGTTGCATGATACTTAGTCAACCAATCCATACCCAATATACAATCAAAATGAACAATGTCCAATGGCAACAAATCAACATATAATAACACATCCACAATCATGATGTCACACGCATGATACACATAAGCACACATCATAGAACCCCTAAAAGGTGTAGATACAAATAAATAATTCATAGGTTCTAGTGGTCTAGTCAATTTTCGAGAAAAAGCATATGACACAAATGAATGTGTAGAACTAGAATCTATCAGCACATATGCATTTTGAGCACAAATGGGGAGTATCCCTGACACCACAGATTCAGTGTTCTGGACGTCTCCTGGTACAAGTGCAAATACTCTGCCTTGCCTCAAGGTTTCCTTGCCAGCATTAGTTCTTACGTTTATTCTTGGTATAGAAATAGATCTGACTGAACTTGCCGCACGATGGTTAGAATTTTGGGATATGAGCAGACAATCTTGTATCATGTGGCCAGTCTTGTTATACCAGAAGTAAGCACCTGTTGATTGGTAGCAAACACTCTTGTGTTTTCTTTCGCATTCTGAGCAAGTAGGGGTTGTAGCACTGCTTTGACTTGAACTGCTGGAGGATCCTGTGTTTTGCTTCTTTGAAAATGACCGACCCTTTTTGAAATTAAATCCCAATCTTTTACCTCTCTATTCAATTGTTGGAGCTTTAGTTTGTTTCATTGCAGCCAAATTAGTTTCAGCTATTAAAGCTCTATCAAGCACATCCACATATTTGAGTAGTTTTAAGACTCCAACCCTATCAAACACTTCCAACGTCAAGTCTCTTTCAAATTTTTGAGCTTTTTTATAATCTGTGTCTACTATGTGTGGGGCAAATCAGGCAAACTTAGTAAATTTGGCTTCATATTCAGCCACAGACATGTTTCCTTGCTTTAATTGTTCAAACTCGGACACCTTTCAATCTCGGAAACACTGTGGAAAGTATTTTTCATAGAAGATCTCTTTAAATTGATTCCAGGTTAAAGCCCCATTAGTGTCTCGAATAAGCATCTACCAACATCGGGCTTCATCTTTCAAGGTGTAAGTTACCAACAAAACTTTCTAGACTTTAAAACATAGAAAAACTTCAAATAGTTTTTCGGTCTCTGGCATCCATATCTCGACCTTTAGCAGTTCAATACCACCCAGAAAAGTTGGTGGTTTCATCTTATTAAATTTCTGAGTCAGACTGAGAACATCATTGTTGACCGGCTCTAGTTGGACCGAAGGGGGCGGAGGAGAAAGACGTTGTTGTCTTTGTTGCTGTGGCATTGATTCTGTTAGAGCCTCTAACATTCGTTCCATGCGGTTCATTCGGGCCTCGAAAAATTCAGGTGTACCATCACTTCTTGGATTTTCCATTTGCTATAGGTAAACAGAACACTAATAAACACAGGCAAATAATTCTTTACAGTATTCAATTTTAGTTCATTTCAGTGTCAATGTATAATGGTTCAGGTATGATCACATGATGTCACACACTCACATATACAGATATAATGTCCCTAATTCTTTCTAGGGCATCCTATAGCTCATATGGACTCGTGTGTATGATAGAACACGTGCTTTGATACCACTCTGTCATGACCCAAACCCGCCCCTATAGGTTTAGCATCATAACTGGCCAGTAATCCTTGGATTACCCAAGGCCTCTGAATAGATTAAACAAAAGTAAAAGGGCTAGCGGAAGTAATTAAAAGCATACAACGTCCATAGAGCTATGTCGACATACATGGGACAAAAAAATTTAAAACTTATATTTACATATATATATGATGTCATCAGAATGTCAGCCTTACGTCATCATAGATACAGATTAACCAAAAGCTTGTCCAAACAAACAAAAGAAAGTAATTTAAACTTGCACCATGTCCACAAAACTCGACCACAAAATATTTCGAAACCTTCTCAGGAGGCACATTGGTTGGCTGACTCAAATAGATCTCCATACAATCCTCACTGAGCTTAGTCCCACACCTGATCACCAGCATACATAAATAATACAATGAGCTGGAGCCCAGTGAATAGCAACATGGTAAAGGGTTATGAATGATGTCCAAAACAAATTCAAAAATCAGAGTTCATATCAGAAACATATTCAAATTCACATACTTATACAGAATTCATAAGTAGTTATATATGGTACATCTATTAGCTATTCGATTAGTTGGTCATAAGACCCGCATATATAGTTGGTACTGACGACCATAAAGGTCAACATCTTTGTGCGCAAATAGTTATGGTATTGTTACCCTCAAGCGAGGGCCACTTGAACATAAGCCTTGGTATTGTTACCCCCGGGCAAGGGCCACATGAACATAAGCCACGGTATTGTTACCCCTAGGCGAGGGCCATGTGAACTAAAGATGTCACAAATACATTTCAAAAAACTGGACATTCATTCATGATTTACAAACTAGCATTTTAGAAAAACAGATCATATTATATCAGTCAGAAAATACTTATAGTCAAACATAACTTTATAGAGTTGTTACTCCCTGATAGCTCCAATAGCAGAAGAGTTAGAATAGTCGAAGCAACAATCTATGGCGCATGACCTAAGGTTTGAATTCCAAAGTTACTTAGCATCATTTTTCCAATTCTTCTTCAATTCCCTCATTTTACAATGTTGGACACAATACCTCTTCTCTCTCTCTCTCTCTCTCTCTCTCTCTCCACGTTTTGTGTCAAAGAATATGATGAATACTGAGTTCTAGAAGCTTTATTGGCCTTATATAGGCTAAATTAGTGAAGCTTAATTAACTTGAGTTAGGGGTAATCATTTGGGATTGTTTGATTCTAAATCAAATTTCAATTAAACCTACGATAAAATTCTAAAAATTTCAAATTACCTATTGACCTAGTCAATTTCGCATTTGGTGGCCGATAAGGCCTTTAATTCATATAATGAAACAAAAACACAGACAGATATTTTTACGATAAATAGATATAAACACAAACAACACAATACACATGTAATTAACTTAGGATTTCATCTTAATTACTTGTTAGGAATTCTTAATCAAGGATTATATGCTAATCACAAGTCAGGGATGTTACAATCGGCAAGAAAGACAAACCGAGCTATAATACCCACGGCGACCCTCCACAAAATAATGAGGAAAGCATGAGATAATCACAAACGGCCGAATCATGCCAAGACTGTGAAATATGACCAATCTGAAGTTGCTTTATTTTCAAGCTTTTTAGCGCTTGTAATTTTCTCTTTCTTTTTGTTCAGCATCAAAGTTTTTCAGACTTTGCCATGTGATTATAATATTGGATAGAATTTCCTAAGTAGGCGGTAGAATGGCCTAGGGGCAACTACTTTGGTCTGAACTTTAGAAAATCTTTGCCGAGCTAATTAGCTCGGCAAAGTAGGTTGGCAGGTTTGACTAACTTTAAAAAAAATTTGCCAAGCTGGTTAGCTCGGCAAAGTAGATTGGCAGATTTGACCAACTTTGGAAAATCTTTGCTGAGTTAGTTAACTCAGCAAAGTAGATTAGCATGTTTGACCAATCTCAGGAAAATCTTTTGACTGAGCTAGTTAGCTCGGCAAAATAGGTTGGCAGATTTGACCAACTTTGGAAAATTAGCTCGGCAAAGTAGGTTGGTAGGTATGACCAACTTTGAAAAAATCTTTGACTGGGGCTAGTTAGCTCGACAAAGTAGGTTGGCAAGTTTGACTAACCTTGAAAAAATCTTTGACCAAGCTAGTTAGCTCGACAAAGTAGATTGGCAAGTTTGATTAACCTTGGGAAAATCTTTGTCGAGTTGGTTAGCTCGGCAAAATAGGTTGGCAAGTTTGACAAACTTTGAAAAATGTAGGTTGACAGGATTGTCCAACTATAAGAAATCTATGATTGAACAATTTTGGTGAGCCGATTGGATGGGCCAAAGTAACTAGACTGGACAGATTAATCCCAATCATGCACTACAGATGGAATTAAGGGGCAATTGAGAGGGTAATTTGTGTAGCCAAATTGGGTCAAGCTAGGTTAGAGTGGCGGTCAAAGATGTTTGACTGATTTAGAAAATGCCCATATTTCTAGACCTAGCTACTTCCTATCAAAGATGTTTGACCGAATTAGTAAATGTCCATATTTTTGGACCTAGTTACTTCTTAGTAATGGCTAATGTCATGGCCGAGCTACCAAGCAAGGTAGTCAAACGGATAGGAGAGCACAACTAGGAGGAGAGCCGCGCAATGTCAGCTTAGTGGCGTGCCGTGCAAAGATTGCACAACGCTGCATGTTGCACGGTTAAGCCATTAGCGAACAGAGCAAAAGTAGCTAGTTGCACGATAGAAAGCCGAGCAAAGACTTGTGCCATCTCACTTGGCTTGCAGTGAGGAGAGTGTTAAAAGATAATCATTATCCTTTGCAAATGTGATTCCTAGGAGGACTCTACATAGGAGAGTTAAAGTCTTATAAGGATTGTGCCATGCGGAATCTACAAAAGTTCAAACCAAACCCTAATTTCAGGTATTGCAATTCTTACGCTCGAATACATAGAGTTTTTTTGTCTATTGTCTATTGTCTATTTGTTGACTTAGATGCCGGGGGGGTTTCTGGCACACACCCACCGGCAAGCTCACTTTGGTGTTTTCAAGTGGTTGGACGACGACGTTTGGAGGAGTGCAAGTTTGATCAACAGGATTATACGAGAAGGATTATTTCGTGTTCGTACAATTACATACAAATTTTTTTTGAACAGTAATATTACATACAATTAAAACACATAAAATGCACAAAAAATGTAGCATATAACTGAAATCTATCTTAACTATTACAGGAATCATTCTTAAAATAAATCTCAATCATAAAATATATGTACTTTTTGTATTTTTTTTCTGTATTTTAATTCTGTAAATATAATTTAGTTGACAAAACATGGGCGGCGTTGGTAATCCGACGTGGATTATGCATAAGGTACTTCAATTAGTGGAATGCAAACTCAATCGTTGGACAAAAATTGATGGTCAACTTGGCCAAATTGGATGCAAATAAATCAAATCTAAGAGGGAAGTATAAAGCTATATGTATTAATTGATATATTAATTAATATATTAACGCATGATATGATATAATCTTAAAGATTTTAAATCTTTATAATTTGTATAATAAGTGAGGTTCATAATTTTAAAATGACACTGATATGTCATAGTATATATTAATATACTAATTAATATACCAATTAGTACATGTAATACACTACTGAAGAGGGAATGGCAAAAGGAGGGTTTTGAAGTGGAAAGAAAAGCAATTTGATGCTTTGGAATTTCAATTAGTGCTAATCAGACTCAGATAATTCGGCCACAACACCTAATGACATGGCCTCTTACCTAATTGGCTCACTCTGATTTTTTTTTAGTTTAATGGAGCCCACTTAACACCATGCACAAAATTATATTCCTTTTGTGAACACTTAAAAATAAATAAATAAATAAGTGATTGATTGTACCACAAATAGGTTAATTTTGTTTATTTTCATCGGATTGTGCTTTAGTATGCAATTAACTCTGTTTGTATATCATCATTTTATTTATTTATATATTTCAGTTAAGATTATTTGTTATTTTTTTAATTACGATTGTGTTCCTTTCTTTTAACCACTGTGAACCAACTTCATGAACCCACTTTCATTCAACCGTAAGAAGTATAATATGAACATACAAAATGGTGTGAACAAATAGACATTTTCCAAAACTTTTTTTAGACTAAAACCGGTCGAATCTTGAAAGAGAAGTGCATATACAAAGACACATTCTAGAGTCATTTTCATTTAGAAATTGAAGTGTGACATGAAATTTAAAGACTCAAAGTTGAAGGATTACATGGTACAACTCATTTTTACCATTATAATTACATAACACTATGACACTAGCACTATGATTCCATTTCTACTTCACTAGAATTGCGTTTGAAACTTAATATCCTGTAGATTGGATATGAAACATTGAATTGAGACCGTGTGATGCAATCTCATACGGGTACTGCATGAATGAGTTATCATGACTTGAGTCAAAAACCATCACAGCCCCATCATTGGATTGACTCCAATTAAGCACTATTTTCGGTGTCCCAAGACTGTTATGTGAAGAAGGTTCACTATTGATCGATTGACAAGTGTCTGTGAGATGGACGGTGGTAATATCGTGGATGCTCGGCCGCCTTTTATCTTTCCCTCCTG
Source organism: Camellia sinensis (assembly GCF_055761805.1). NCBI lineage: Eukaryota > Viridiplantae > Streptophyta > Magnoliopsida > Ericales > Theaceae > Camellia > Camellia sinensis. The sequence continues at coordinate 36,370,815 of NC_138961.1, read as the reverse complement.
AATTCTGCCTCATGAAGTACTTCTGGGCATGACTTGCCACTTGAGTTGGTGTCTTGGTGATCACAAAATTCCGAGAAATGTTTCTCCAGTCCCCCCTACCGTGCTTTTGAAGCCCCATCAAAAATCGCCTACAATTGGTTAACCACTCAAACATGTCACTGATATTCTTTCAATGATAATTTTTTTTCATTTATATTTCTTATGGTTGAAATTCCCTTGGATATTCTCCAATCAAATAAAAATTAGACAAAGATTGACAATGCAACGTAGTGGTGAAAGGGGTTTATCTGCAGTGGTTGCTGCAAAAACAAAGGGAAAAGAAGAGGACAAATATTTACTCTTTGATTGTGTTTTGATTTTCTTTGTTTTTGTTTTTGTTTTTGTTTTTGAAAACAAAAATCACAAAAAAAAGTACGTATACGCCATCATTTTCATTTTTCTTGCAAAAATTCAAAAATAACATTTTAATATTTACTAGAAAGTAGGTCGTTTTCATAAAAAAAAAATTCGAAACAATTTTATTTTCTTTTTTAAAAACAGTTAGCGAAACACCTTTATTGTGTTTTCTGAAAATAAAAACAGAAAACTAAGACACAACCAAGCAGGCACAAGATTCATTTGGGTAATAAAATGTATCAAATGATCAACTCAATGAAATCTTGTCCAAAAACGAAGCTTAATTAAGTTCCACTTTTCACTTTGATCAACACTTGTACCTGAAAATTGAGAAATTTTCCCAATAACCAAACACACAAGTTACAAGACGAAAACACCTAGCTTATTCCTAGCCAAATTTCACAATCAAGAAAGAGAAATTCACCTGTGCTCATCTTCTGTCCATGGCACCCCTTTCTTCCTCTCCTGATCCGAACCTCGACCCATCAAATTTCTCTTCCTAAACTCATCAAAACCGCGACTATCCACCATTTCCAATGTGAAAGATGAGGTCAAGTACCCGGGAATTGGAACCAAACCGGCTTCTATATCACTAACATCTGCTTCCAATTCCTTGTAATGCCTCCAAACATCAGAAGCCGACTTTCCAGGAATCAAAGCCGCCACTTGAAACCACCGGTCAGGCGATTGCTCATCGAATATCGCCAAAGCTTCTTCGAACCTTTTGTTCTCTTCTTTAGTCCAAATTGCAATCCTGCTTGCTTGCATCCATAGATTCAAATTCGGAAAATACGAAGAGGGACGCAGAGTTTCCATGTCCCTCACACAAGAAGTCTCACACCTTCAAGATTGCAATTCTCAATTCAGTATGAGTTGAGGATTTGTATCTATTGAATTGACTCAAGAATTCCAAGTGATGAGAGAGAAAAAAAAGAGTGAGGATTTGCAATGACTCAAAAAGGCATTGAATTCAGAATCATTTACTGGAATCAGAATACACTTTTTCTAATCAGCATAAATTTGAAGAATCTGGAAAAGACCCACCTTTTCTGAATCAAGAAAATCAAGAAAATCTTGAATAAATCTCAAACGATAAACTGATTTCTTTCCAATCACATCTGGTACTAACAACAACCCAGCAAAAGCCAGAAAATCTACTGAACTTGAAGAAATGAAGCTTCAGAAAGTGAGAAACTGAAGAGGAATTGGAAAATTCATGGAAAGAAGCCAAAACCCAGTTGAGAAAAGTGATTGATTCCCAAGAATCGGATGAGAAAAGGCGGGAAAGTGATTTTTTTTTTTTTTTTTCTTCTTTGCTTTTATTTGAGTCTAAAGAAAAACAAAGAAAATAGAGAGAATTCAAAGTTCAATAGTAGTAGTGGTGGCGGTGTTCTTCTTCATTGTGATCATGAATGAATCCAAAAGAAAGCAGAATCAGAAAGAGAAAAAGAGACATGAAAATTAACCAAACTTGTGAGAAGATGTATTGTTTGTGCAATTAATGGAAATTGTTTCTTTGCACTTATTATAAAGAGTTGATCTTGGGTTGGGAGAGCCTTTGGCTGCTTTTCATTGTGGGTTTAAGTAATCAAAAGGTAATGAGTAGTAATCAAACACTTTTGTGTCAGCAATTCAGCATAAAGACACAAGGCATTGCCATTGAATGAAACTACTTTCTCTGTTCAATGGTGCCTTTCTTTCAATGGGATGATGGAATATGAGCCCTGCTTCAATTTTTAATTATGCAACTTTTTTTTTGGCTAGAGATGTAAAAAGTCTGTTTGATTTGGCTAAAACAGTAACTTGTCCATACAAAGTAATTTCTTTTACAAGGATTCCACAACACTATGAGCAAGGATCCTCTAGAGTAATTTTTCTCTAAAGTTTTTTAGAGTGCTATATTGTATGGTTGAGATTTACTGGCAAGTCACATCAATTTTTCTGATGTGACTTACCAGTAAATCTCAACCACACAATGTAACACTCTAAAAAACTTTAGAAAAATTTCACGATCCTTGGTGCAACACTATACGTGTAATATGGTAAACTTTTACCAAAAAGTAGAAGTTGGAAAAGACTTGCATGACTTTCTGTATGATAAAAAAATAATATTTTTAACAATTGACTTTTTAAAATTTTATAATATAACAATAATGTTACTGAAAAACCAATTGACAAACCCCCAGCTAAGTAACCAAAGGGAATGAATGACCTTCTCAAGACTGTTGGGAAAATTTTAAAATTAAAGTTTGCTTTCTTGGATATTTGAAAAGGGAATCATTACAAATTAATTTAGAAAATTAAAATTAGTTACAAATACATGGGAGTGTAACTTTCTGTGCAACAAAGTCACAGCAAAAATTACACGAGATGTTTTGGTAAATATTTTTTTTCATTCCGACTGTCATGTAATTTCCCTTTTGAAAGCTTTATTGTTCATTTTTTGGAAAGCTTGAAACAAGTTTGTAAGTTCGTCTCACGTTGGAAAGTGGAGGAAAATTATAACATTTAATAAAGTGCTATATAAAATATTCATTTGAATAAAGAATTGTGGAGTGAACTGTGTGATATTTTGATAACGCACTTCCCACTATACATGTACATGTTGATGTAAGGCGCTTATTATGACCATTTTTCAACAAGAACAATCACAAAGTTTGTGTCTAATGATTATTCGATATGTACGATACAGAAATTATATGTATTTGGGACTAATAATTAAGTATCACTAAGCTAAAATGGTATTCTCTTTTGCATATATATATATTTGAATCATTAGAATTCACTCAACTCATCCCTTTTCTAGTCTATAGGAGACTCCAACACTGCACCTTACCTAATTACACTGTAGAAATCATTTTCAGAGCTAATACTTGGTTAGAAGAGTGCAAGATGATAAGGTTTATCTTGTAAAAAAGAAGAAGAAAAAAGTAAGATTTTTATACACTGTTATCAGATTAGATACTCTGACTTGATTAGGTTTTTATTATCTAAAATTAAACAATTAGTGTATGAATAAATGTATTTCTCAAATTATATTAAAGTGTGATTAACAATTCAGACAGTGTTATGCATTAATTAAAAAATATGATTAGCAATCATATTTTTCTTAATTTGTAAGTGATAAGGTCAAACTAGTGATTGAAATCAAGAATTTCAATGTGTTGTGTGTATAAAAAAGTACATGTCATTGTAAAAATTCTTTAATTTTTTTAAATAGGAGTGAAATGACAATATCAGTACGCACAATGATAAAGAATCCAATCATAGTGCCAGTATCATTATTTAAAAAGGACCAAAGAAAGAAGGAAAAATGGCGGCTTTGTACCAAGCCAATCTTAGCTTCTGCCGACATTATTTATAAAAATTGACAAAAGAAGTCACATTTTTTTTTTTTTTGAATTTTTTGTATTTAATGATTTTTTTTTTTAAATTATGTCAAAAATTTTTATTTTTACAGACAGCCATGTGTAGATAAATTTAAAAAGATATATGTTTTTTGAAAAATTCTAAAAATATATATTTAAAAGCTAAAATAAGCAACAAAAAAAAAAAAGAAAAGAAAGAAGAAGAAGACAAAAAGCCTACTATATATTTTTGACTATTTTTATCTTTTTTTATTTTTTGATTTGTCTCATTGAACTTAATATAGAAACCTAAAGCTTTTTGAAAATTTTAAAAAAAAAAAATTCACTAAAGATGAAAATAAGTATAAAAAAAATTAAAAAATTAAAAAAAAACCCTCAAGGAAGTAAACTCCAACTATCCACTAATTTGCATGGAACTTCAGTCAAGGTGTGATTTCATCATCCTATAAGATTTTGCCCCAGCAATGCTATAAATTCGAGAAAAAAAAGAAAAAAAATACTCAAAATTTGGATTGCATATATTAAATTTATTATTGATAAGAGTTCATAACACATCAAGTTAAAACTCCATCATATATCTACTTTCTAAGTAAATTTATGATTCTCCCTGATTTTACCCTAACAATTGGCAGGGTCGCCCTGGCACTCATGAAAAATCATGAAGCCACTGTGATTCATGGGAAGAATTTATGAAGTCCTATGATAAATGATTAAGGCCTCGTTTGGGAACAGGCTAATTTAGTAACTTTTTGGCTATTTGGCTAAAATATGAGCTAAAAAAAACTAGTATGTTTGGGATGACTTTTTGGCTAATTACGAAAAGATGTGCAAAAAGTAGAGAGAAAAGAGAATCTTTGACTTTTTGGTATGAGTTGTTGGCTTTTTGGCTAATTTAGTAACTTTTTGACTTTTTAGCTAAAACAGAGCCTTCCCAAACGAGGCCTAAATCATAGTAGAAACAACTCCTAGGTTCCATGTATATACCATGTCTATAGTGGTTGTGACCTAACAAGATTTTGCTCATTGAGCCCCACACCACATACCACACCACGTGCTGTCTCCATGTGATGTGGTCATTTTCTTTTCTATATTTTTGGTTTGATTGGGGTTATATAAAGGGCCATATAATCCTTTGATTGGATATAAGATATTAAATTGAATAAAATAAAATAAAAAAAGATATAAGATATCAAATAACAAAAAAAATAAAAACAAAACAAAAGACGATAATAATGTGTGCGTCACACTTTGAATATGATATTTAATAATATATTTATATTAAAAAAAAAAACAAGATAGGTGATATTAACTTCATAGTATTACATATTTCTTATGATATATATCTCACTTTAATAAAATATAATAAGAGCCACCTTACAATATATTTAATTCATATTATACCCATATCTATCTCATCTTATATTCTTAAGTATGAAATATTCAATCCAAACAATCAAGGGGGCCTAAATTACTTAAGTCGATTTACACCAAAAAAATCAAAATGTCACAAAATAAGGACATATCAAGGAAAACTAGCATGAGAGTCCAGAGTTAACCCATTTATAATACCTAAAATGTAAATAAAAAGAGGTTATTCTTACCAACAATTTTAAGTCTTCAAATTTTGTAGAGCTTATTGGTGTGGTCATTTTTAACATAAGTTAAACATTTTCAAATAACCCTTCTTTTAACATGAATGTTTGAAGAATAAACTAAAGTAAACAAAAATCTAATTTAGAGAGTGATACATGCCATGCGGATGATATATTTAAAAAAAAAATAGAAATTAGACTTTCAATTATCAATTTACCATATAATTACTAATAATATTGTTCTTTCAATGTGATTGTTTAATATTTAATTGTAGTATTTATTTAGTTGAATATAAGACCAATTAGGCGCCTGTAGCTCAGTGGATAGAGCGTCTGTTTCCTAAGCAGAAAGTCGTAGGTTCGACCCCTACCTGGCGCGTTTATTTTTATATTTAAAAATTGCACTCACCCCCTTAAGTTTGAGAATAATACAAATAACTCCGTAATATTTTTTTAAAATTACACTCTCGCCCCGCCTAAGTTTGAGAATAATACAAATAGCTCCATAAATTCGGTTCCATTTTTAAAAATTACACTCAGCCTCTTATGTTTGAGAATAATACAAGTAGTTCTATAAATTTGGTGTAGCTACAATTAAATTGCACCCACCCCCCTAAAGTTTGAGAATAATACAAATAGCTCCATAAATTTAGTTTAATTATACTAACTTCTCTTAATAAGGTTAAAGTGGTTAAAAGTAATACAAATTGTGAGGAAACATTGAAATAAACAAAGGTAAACATACATTTTAGTTATAAAAATAAAAAATAATAATAAAAAAGAAGAAGAAGAAGTTAAAATCATAATATTTTTTATCTATACGTACGATTAATGAATTATCACCCCCCTTAAGTTTAAGAATAATCAGCACCTAAAGTTTGAGAATAGTATAAAGAGTTCTATAAATTTGGTGTAATTAAATTGACCTCCCTTTAAATTACACTCACCCCTTAAAGCTTGAGAATAATGCAAATAGCTCCATAAATTTGGTATAATTACACCGACCTTTCCTTTAATAAGATGAAAGTAATCAAAATTAATACAAATGGTCAATAGACATTAAAATAAATAAAGGTAAATATACATTTTAGTTATTTCAACAAAAGAAAGAAACATAACAACATAATATTTTTATATATAAGACTAATGAATTACTAATAAAAGAGTTATAAGTGTTACGTGAATTAAAATTTTGACAAAAATTAATATAATTATGTCAAAAGTATAGGACTAACAATATTTTTTTTCAATTTCAAGAAAGGCTAGTGTAATTTGTCTTTTAATAAATGTAACAATTATAAGATCAATAGAATGCGAGGACATAGACATTATTTATTTTATTTTTTGTACTAGATATAAAATTTATATATATGTCCCTGGATTTTAACTCCGCTCCTAGACTGTAGTGTTGTTTGCTGGTGCAGAAATAAATTTAATTTCACGAGGTCTGCTCTTATAAATGAAATGTTAAAAAGTATTAAAAAAAAATTAAAAAATTAAAAACTAAGTAGTGCAATAGAATCAAACAAAGTAGACAACCAAGTTGATGAGAAAGCAAGAAAGGATATGTGCATGAGTAAGCATCTAGATGATATCATCCTGGTATAGGATAACTATTAACTGCATATCACCAATAGTGTCTTATTTTCATCTGAAAAAAGTTAAAACGTTTGATGATAATTCTTTAAATTTACTTTCAATGAGATGCTATTTTTATGTCAAATTGTAATAATGTATTGACGGATTGTGATTCTCTCATTTATATAAGAGGACTTGCTATATTTGACTTGGAATGGCAATCTAATTCTGCATTAATTATATTTTCATTCTTAGATGTACTCACATGAGAATGAATAAAATTTAGAATGAGATTTCCATTCCATCTCTTTCTAAACATGGTGAGCATGCTTTGCCTTATGGCACAACACGCATGCTGTGAGTTTGAATGGAGACTTGTCTCGAATTTATTTTAATGATTTGAACCATTCAAATTGTAAGTTTATTGAACACATCATCCATAAAAAAAAAATCAACTTAATCGAACATGTTAAAATAAATTATCAAAATTATTTTAACCGCTTATTTTTTTTAAAACAAATGTGGTCTTATTTTGAAGTTATGGATATCCAATTATTTTTTTTTTACAAATAACGGTTTGAATCAACGACATAGGCTTGAAATAAAGTCTCATAAGCCCTTACAGAACCATGTTTTGCCTACAATGCACAACATGATCCCAATCCCCCTCTTTATCCCCTACTTGTCAAACATGAATATTCTCATCCATATGAAGTGTATTTTTTGCTTAAAGAGGAGAGAAATAGCTACAGAAAATATTGATTCATCAAGGAAAGGTGGGAATCTTGAATTTGTCAAGAGATTTATTAAAACAAAGGAAAAATTAAAAAGAAAATTAAAAAGAAAATAAAAGAAAAGAAAAAGCAAGGAAAAAGTGAGTTTTTTAGTCACTTTTTGCTTTTCATTTTTTTTTTAAACCAAATTTAAGATCCAAACACAGATAAAGAACTAGTTTGGCTAAATTTTCAAGTTCGTTTTTTGAAAAAATTTCTAATTTGGTTGAAAAAATAGAAAACAGTCATTATTTTCATATACTTTTCTCATTTTTGAGACGGAAATAATTTTCAAAAATTCAAAGATATCTTTTTTTTTTTGTCGGTTAATTTTTGCCAAACTATCTTATAAATTTTTCAAAAAACAAATTCTAAAAACTTATTTATTTGTTTCAAACAGAGCTAGAGATCATCATTCCTTCAAAATTCCAGTTAGTGCAAGCAATAGAGAGTACTTATATTCTATACATTCAAACACATAAATTCAAAAGCAAAATGGAATTAATTATCCAATAGAACAATGGAATCAACTCAAATTCTCTCTTCACTCACTCAACTCTTATTTCTTCTCTCTGTGTCAAATCCTTTGCTCTTTCTTTCTTTAATTTTGTGCACCACCCAATCTTGTTTTTTTCTTCTACCTCTTCTTCTGATGTAATGATAATAATAATGATGATCCCTCAAATATCTGAGAACACAGCCACTTTTTTTATTTATTGGAATTGGCTAACACATTGGAAGGTCACTTGGAGGCTGTATAAGTGTCTCATTTGGGTTTTTTCCATTGTCCACCAAAAATGCCATCTTCAGTCCCCAAGTTGTGTGTACTTCCAAATGACAATGTAGAAACCACACACCTACACAGTTTCCAAGTCAAAATCAAATACCATTCAAGGCAACTTAAAAGAATATGAGGAAAAATAGGTACACACCATTAATTAAGTCATATAATATCAAAATTGAAATGGATTTGCTCCAGTTGAATATCATATTAGAGAGGTGTTTTTGGACCTCATGGGCTTATCTCATAGCTGACATGGGTATGCATGAAACTTCTTTTGAATGATCATAAATTTTCTGTTCTCAAATTCTTATGTCCCTAATCTCCTTATCTCAATTTCTTTACAATCATTAAATTATGTGAAAATCTTAAAACTTATGAATCTTAAATCATTATCTAGTAGTTAAGAGCGCATTAAAACAAAAGGGATAAAAAATTGGAGATGGAGGATCCTGTGTCCAAATAATCTCGTGTAACTTCTTTTGGGAAGCCGACATGGGATCATTTGTCGCATTACCTATACTATCTTTAGTCCCATACTGTAACTTCTTTTGAGATCTGTCCCACTTTTTGTACTATCCTCTGTTCCATACTTTCTAGCTATTGATTTTGATGGCATGGAAATATGAGATTAATACGAGATAGTGTATGCAAAAGGGAGTGAGAGAAATGATCTATATATGCTATGGGAAGGAGGCAATAACTTCACATCAAAACTATTTTATGATCAAATTAACATGACCTTCAGATGCAGTTTCCTTGTCAAGAAAATGACTCAATAACAACTAAAACCTTATTTAATTCTACATAAAATTCACTATATAATTTCCTTTAAAATTCACCGTCAAAGTTGTAGAAAAATTTCTTTAAAAAAGGAAGAAAAAGGAAACAAATGAAGGAAATTAGATAAAAAGATACGTATATAGACTTACCTGGGTTATTTGCTATGAATCTAATAGCAGCCCACCCATCAGTTGGAACACTGAGTGTGTTCCTCTCAACAGGATCAACAAGATTAAATTTTTTTGGATCATTAACCGGGTCAAAATTACCCACTCCCCTTCCAATCGCGAAGAAGTTAAACCCGTGCAGATGAATTGGATGGCTCTCTGGCGCCAAAAAAGCTGTGCCCTGGAGCACAACTTGTACCGTGTCATTGTAAGCCAATCTATAAACCTTTGTACCATTATTAGTCTGCATATTCTTCGGTGTCGTGCCTGTATAATTAAAAGGGATTGGCGGGTTTCCGGGAAAATCATCAGTGAAAACTCCGCTTATATTGAAGTAATGTGCCTGAAGCATGGCTATAGTGGGCATCACAAAACTAACATTGTTCATATTCCCAACAGCCTTGCTTCCATTGACACATGTCGAACAGGGGTTGATCCCAACCCCGATAGTGAAAAAAAGCGAATGATCAACCGTTAACGGTACTTTAGCCGGGTATTGTATCGAATTAAGGCTTTTAAGGGACAGGATGAAGCTATTTGTCACCGGCGTTGCGTTTAGAGGAGGGAGAGTGGTGAGGGAGGTCGGGAAAAAGGCGTGCGTGCCTTTGTAGCGCAAAATGCCGGTGGCAGTGAGGTTGTCCACCGCCACCACACTGTCCATAAAGGGTGAGATGGCAATTAAGAACTTTCCCGTGTCGTGACTGGCGGTTAGGAGGGCATTTGTGGTCTGGCCTGGAGCGATGAACACGGTGTCGATTGAGAAGGGCTTAACATAGGTGGCGTCCACTTCAACTATGGTTAGATTGTGCCCGGCAATCTTGAAAAATAGCTCATCATTGACTGCAGCGTTGATGATTCTTAGCAGGTAGGTTTTCCCGGTTTCAACATGTAAACTGTAACCTGCACAGGGTATTAGGAAGGGAGCAAATGGGTTATTAGAATCAACACTTTGGAAATTTTTTTGCCTATTTTTTTTTCGAGGGAGGAAATAATTTAACAGACATGGTCATGAAATTTTTTGCTAGTGCAAGATTGATTAATGAACTAACTTACTTAAATTAATCAAAAAATAACTAGGTTTGCTTTTGGGGTTTGCTTCTCATAATTCAACAGACAAAATCATGAAAAAGTTTATATTTTTAATTATTAGTATGTATAAAATTTATTATTTATTGGTAATTTGTTTTAAAACATTACACTGAATTGAAATTCCCCCCTCCCACCTCCAAAAAAAAAAAAGGCTTTCAAAGAAATTTTATTGTTTGTTTTTATTTTTCGGAAAACAAACTTGTTTGGCAAACTATTTTCGAGAAATTTTTTTCTGAGAACAATAGTTTTCAGGAAACACCAAAGTTGTTTTCTGATTTTTGAACACTGTTTTTGCACAGAAAGTATAAATAATATATGAAATTGATGGTTATTTTCAAATTTAAATATATATATATATATATATATATATATTGTGACCAAAAAAAAAAAGGAAGCAGAGGCAAAAGGGTTAGTCTACTACACTAAGAATGAATAACCTATGTATTCCCCATAGTCAGTACCCTGAGAAGAGCAATTTGGAAAAGGTCCTGGATGTCCATTAATGGTATGTGAATCTGATATATTTGGTGGTAATCCAGATTGCATAGCCTGGTTTATCACTGTTTCAACATCTGCCTTCCACCATTCACCTACAATTTAAGAGATATAACCAAATAAAGTTCCAACCGAGGTTTTAAATAGCAGTATTAGGTGATGAATCAGCATTGTTCGTGGTGTAACAGTATTAGAAGTATCGATTATGAACAATAAACTGACCCATATGCATGTGGTTTTCATTTTGATTGGTATAATGAAATGTATCAGTATTTAAAAATAAAAAAATCTCACCGAAGATAATGACTTCTTCCTTATCAGGTTTGGGGAAAGGATAAGGAACCCCTTTCTTGGGCAAGATGACAATGGCACCATGAACAGTAGCCCTTAGCCAGGTGATATGGGCATGCCAAAGAAGGGTGCCTCTCTGACCTGTGATTGTGAAGTTGTAGATGTAGCTTTGCCCCGGTTGTATTGGGCACTGTGTGATGTATGCTGGCCCATCTGACCATCCTGTTCTTAGCTGCTTTATTCCATGCCTGTCCTCAATTTTTCCCAATCCATATCAAAATTAATTAATTATCATTGTGCTCTAATAAGTCATGTATTTGTGAAATAAATGGTCTTTTTGGTGCACATTACATCAAGAAAATGATAGGTATATATAGCCAGTGCAATTTGGGCGAGGCTAATCAAAATTTTAGAATTCAGTTATGTTTGTAACGTAAAAAATTTTCACTGGAATTAGATACAGATGTGAGACATATGTAAGATCTACATATAGGGGTGCAACTCGAGCGGGTTCGGACGGGTTGGGAAATTGTCCAAACCCAGTCCAAGTTGTGCTGAGATTTGTCCAGGCCCGCCCAAACCCAAATTGTAACCCGAGATTGCCTGCCCAAGCTCGACTCCGAGTTAAACCCGAATTGCCCGAGTTGACCAAATTGCCCAAATTGTATTTTTATTTTTTTTTTTGCAGCTAGGTTATTAAATTATTAAAATTTGACTATATTTACATTTTTTTTATATATAGAAAATCATTAATACCATCATATTAAATAATTTATATAATGTAAAAGAGATACAACTACAGTAGTCTTTACAATTTATAAGTGAAAATAAAAAATAAAAAAAAAAGAGTAAGATTTTATGTTATTTATATATATAATATATATTCAATATGATTTAATAATCTAAATTACTTTAATATCATGTAATAGCTAATAATGTATATATATATATATATATATTTAATATTTTTATATATCTCTATATGTATAATTCAAGTTTCGGATTGCTCGGGTTGTTTGATGTCTTTGCCCAAACCCGTCCAAATTTAATTCAGGCTTCTGAATTTTTGCCCAAGCCCGTACCGAATTTAAAAATATTTTGTCCAAGACCTAACAAAATTCGGGCTGGGTTCGGATTGCTCGGGTTAAACCTGCCCAAGTTACACCCCTATCTACATATGTCTCACATCTGCGTCTTATTCTATGAAATTTTACAATTTAGAATTTGACAATTCAAAATTTTGTCAAAGTTTGGACTAAAATTTGCAACCCAAATAAAATTTGGATATTCTCACTACATGAGTAACCCAAATTCTATTATTAATATATAAATTATATAAAATGAACCAAAATTCACATATAAAAAAATTAATATTTTTCATATATTGGATTAAATCATATTGCAATGTAATATATTTTATTACTTTTAGTACACACAACTCAAACTAATTTTTATTTATTATATTATATGTTTGTAATTTTTTGAGATATATATATATTTCTTATTTATTTTCAAAAAGTGCACTACATATAAATTTTTTCAACTATGATACAGACCACTAAATTAAGACCACTAAAAGCAGCTCTAATGAAGTGACATGCCTAAAAAAAATTAAAATAAAATAAAAAGAGGAAAAGGACAAAACACAAAGAGGAAAAAGACAATTTAATGCTCCTTTAGTGCTCTTCTTTTAGTGCTCTAAATCATTTTTCAAATTTTTTATGTTGAATTTGGGTAACTTGAGCTTAACTCAAGGTCTCAGAATTGGGCAAGCCAGGTGCTGATGGAGGTCAAGGTGGAGCTTGGGCCAAGCTTGAGCTTGGACAGATCTTAGCCTGATCTTTACCCATCCGAGTTGCAACCCTAACCATTTAAATTACTTTTTTAATATATATATTGTTAATTTTTTTCACCTTAGTGAAATTTTATCCACTAAAGACGAAAAAAAAAAACCTATAAAAATGAATTTTTTAAATTAGTAGACTTTTTTATTTTTTATTTTATTCAAGATTAAAAATAAAAATAAAAATAAAAATAAAAAATTTAAGCTGTAGTGAAATAAATACAAACCAATGGATAGTAATATTGTACTGGACGTGGTTGACGACCCTGAGGATTACAGTGTCATCTTCTCTTGCATAAAGAGTAGGCCCTGGGAACTTCCCATTCACTACCACAATTGGCTTTGTTGCACACAGCCTTGTTGCATTCTTCAACACCACCTGAACATCACAACCCCCAACACATTTCCTCTAATTATATACATATATATATTTGCAATAAATAAAAATGAAACATCTAAATTATTATTATTATCATCTAAGTTTACCCCCTTTTCTTTAATTATTTAAAGTTCAAGTTTAATTGTTTGGTCCATCTCTCATTATTAAGTAATTCAACTTTGTCTGTTTTAGTAAAAAATATTTTCGAAAAGAAAAAAATTAAAATTGCATCTTTAAAACTAATGTTTTAATGGTTATATTAGTGTAGCGGTGGGGTGGCGATAGAGGTGGAGGCGGCTGTGATGGAGTGGTGGTGGTCATGAAGGTAGTAGTATGGTGACATTAATAAAATTTTCGTTCAAAAAATATTTTCATTCTTTTAAATGTGAAAAATATTTTCTACTTACATAGATTTATTTTTCATTGATCACAAAAATGATTTTATGTTAACTTTCATTTTTTATTTTTTATTTTTTAATGCTTCATTTGTTTGGGGAAAACTATACAAAAGAAAAATAAGTGACTGTTTGCCTATGAAGCACGGGTACGGATACGAGTACGAATACTGGTATTGGTATGATATGGATACGTCGATACAGTAAAATCCCAAAAAAAAAAATTAGAGTACGGGTATGGCCTAGTATGCTTGTAAAAAAATATTTATTTTTAATTTAGAGTAATGTAAAAATTACTTAATGGTTTAATTTATTAGGATCCAACCTATAATTAACATTTAACCCCAAAAGTAAAGGTATAAATCAAAATTAAATGGCAATATATTAAATAACTTACAAACCATAGTTTAATTTTAAATCATGCTAAGTATAAAATTAAAAATAAAAAAGAAGTCTAGTAAATAGAGTTTTATCTTTATATTAGAAAAAAAATATTATTTTAACTGAGGTACATACGGCTTGAGTCTAGGTACACCAAAAATTTAGAAGAAAAATTTTGGGTACATTTTTTGTATACCCAGTATGTATGTAGAAATACCATACGAAATACCATACGTCAGTAAGTGCCCAATATGAATACGACATGTTTTTCAAAGTATCCATACTTTATAGTTGTTTGCTCGTAGGCTGAAACTACACTATTAATCAATAAATGTTACGTGTATTAAAAAAATAAAAAAATAAAAATTAATAAACAGTCTAAATTCATTGTGTTAAGTCATCTAACGCAACGAATTTTGATCGCACATCTTTTATAAACACACAAAATAATACATAATACATACGAAAGGCATTGTGCATTCATATTCCATATCTTACGACCGGTTTTGTGTTTGTAAACTGATTCATCATATCCTCACTAATGGCATTGTTCTATGCATAGCCAACTTGAACATAAAAGGTATGGGAAAAAAAACAGAAAGAATGTACTCACACTGAACTTGTAGTGCCTAACCGTGGACTCGACCAATGCTGGAAGCAGGAACGCTGCCACCAACACCGCTGCCTGAATCCGATAGTATGCCATTTCTCTCTCTCAATCTCTCTCTGTGTGTGTTGTGGACTTGTATGAATAAAAGTATTTTCAATGAGGCTTTGGTATTTAATGAGACACAAAGATGACTGATCACCTCAACATTATAAACGAATAAATCTTGGATGCCAAGTCGTTTTAACCTGTTAGGTAAGCAAGTAAAGATAACCATGGTGTTTGTATTTCCCCTCCTCAAGTTTTCTTGCAAATTACATAAAGTAGTTTTCCGTCTTACGACTAAAATAAGTTTGGAAGTAAGCTAAAATGAAGCTCTTGTTGCCTCTTTCAATTGACTGCTACCTCGAACTCCTTGAAACTTACATCGCAGCTGCAATATCCCTCTACCTCGCTCTCCCCGAAAGCATGAGAATTTACAAAAAAACAAATTATTTAGCTTATATGATATGTGAGTGAATAATATCCTCCTTTGTGTAGTTTTTTCAATCTGGGACTTTAGTCCTTATTTGGCGCAAAGGTCCACAACTTTGTGAGTTTTTGCCTAACCCAAGTCCATATCCCTAACAGGCTAGTTGGACCTATGGTTCAAAGCCTAATCTATTAGCCATAATAGGCCACTCGTCAAACTATTCGTTCCGTCACTAATCTTAATAGCAGCACAACAATTACTGTATTTGCACATTAACATGAAACACCGCTCCATACTACAAAATCAGAAACCAACAAACAATTGTTCACAGATTCCAAACTGCAAAATTATGCAGTTACAACATATCAATAACAACAGTACACAATTTACAATTTCAAAACTGCAAAATTATACACTTACGACATATCAATATCAAAACACCAGAATTCACAAATCCAAAATACAACTTCAAAACACATTACACTATACGACAAACAAAAATCAACAAAATCAAAATCAAACAAACAAAATTCGCCAAACACAAACCACATATCACGCAAATTTGCTTATATATATATACATACATATATGTCGACAAAATACAAACCACATACACACACAGACATATATATATATATATATACATATATATGTATATCTATGTATCGACAGATACATACATACACATACATATATCTATCACCAGAGAGAGAGAGAGAGACAACGTACGAAGATATCGCCTGTACACACAGATTCAAATCGCACAACCAGATCCACCTCACAGCACAATGAGATCGACCACACAGCACAATGAGATCGCCACAACGAAGAGAAATCGAGATCGCGGAGACGAAGATTTGATTTCCTTTTTTTCAACGAAGCAAAAATTTGATTTCTCACGTACATATAGATCTCAAAACAAAGGGTAACACAGTCATTTAAAAATACGAAAATAAAAAACGGGACCTCTGGGTATAAAACTAAAAAAACTGTGGACCTATTAAACTATTAAAAATAAATTGGGATTAGAAGGGAAATAGATCCCCTACATACATGGTAATTTTCCCAAAAAAAAAAGCCTATTAAGGTTAGCTGACTGGCAAGGTTAGGCACCATTTTTACAGGTCAACCAAGCCTGGCCTAGTGCCGACCCTTATAGAGGATAACATTAAATGAAATCTAATTTGAAGGCATCATACTCAAGTATTTTCACTAATAAATCCTAATGAAAGAACCGGGCAAAGTAGAGGATAATGTCCACTCACAATGGCATAGCAAATTAGTATCAACTTTTTATTTGTCACAAACATAATTACATAAAACTCAACTCCCTAATCATGGAGTGAATTGTGAGTTTTTAGCATTCTTTAATTTAGTACTTTATATATAAATCACACCCATAATAAATCTAGTTCCACGTTGCAAATTTTAGATTTTTGTCTTTTAAATATGTTTTTAGGTTGCTGATGGTGGTGCAGGCAGGGGACCTTCATACATCAGAAGATGCATATACCAGCATGTCAGGGCTATTGACATGGACAAAGCGATCAAGCCCCGTCTCTTTCACACACACACACATTCCCACTGCAAGAATGAATGTACAAGCATACAGAGCAACAGAAGCAGTACATGGTAGTACCTTGTAGGTGTTGCATATATCTATATATATTGGCACAGTATAGCTTCGAGAATAGTATACAATACATATGTATAGTTTGATGGTGATTGTGGTTGTGGTTGTGGTGGGTAGAGAGAGAGAGAGAGAGAGAGGCCCACAATATACATATAAAAAATGTCAAAAAGGAGTACATATCAATTTGTAGACGGGAAATTGTTTTCATAGAGGAAAATTGGTCTTTCTTGGTTTCAATCGCCTATAAAGAATATATATATCTATCAAAAAATAATGTTTTGTAATTGCAACATCTCATCTGAATTTGCCTATTTTTTCCACCCGTAATGTCACATGCTCTCTCTCTCTCTCCAACGACACAAAATAATTTTTCATCATGCTAACATTGCTAGATTCAACACTG
The DNA here is from genome assembly GCF_055761805.1 of Camellia sinensis. Lineage (NCBI taxonomy): Eukaryota > Viridiplantae > Streptophyta > Magnoliopsida > Ericales > Theaceae > Camellia > Camellia sinensis. Next base: position 36,353,389 of record NC_138961.1, on the reverse strand, counting down.
CTAGGGACATGTATTTTTTGACATAAAAGTGTGATAAATTAAAACAAAAATGATTTGCACCTCCAGTTTTTCAAACTCCCAGTGACTCCCAGTGTTTTCTTATTAGCTGGAATTTTTTTTTTTTTTTTTTTTTTCTATCTACCAATCACAGAGCCCCATATGGAGTGGGGTGCTTGGGTCACCCCACTGGGTCCCAGCACGGTTGAAATTAAAATGTGTGTCTTAAATTCATTCTGAGTGTAACGCAGATTACAATATCGATGAATTTGTGTTACAAACTTCACTTTCTATCAGGGACGGAGGGATGTGGGGGCCAGGGGTTCACATGCCCCCTGACTTTTCAAAAATTTTTTGTGTTTTTTTTTGAGAACTTACACACAGTGCCTTATATACCTAATACACAGTGGCCCACTTTGGCCTATTGACACACGCACACATGCACCCAATTTCCAAACACACTGACACACGCATCCAAACACACTGACACACTTTCAATCCAATTAAATTTTTTTTTTTTTTGATTCATGGAAAAACGACTGCAATGGTTTTTTTTTTTTTATCTCTCTTTGTTATTTTGTAATTTATCAACTCCCGATTCATATTAGAATCGTATAATATAAATTTGGAATCACACTATAACCCTGATATGTTCTTTTCATTATTTACTGGTAACTTTATTTATGATTTTTTTTTTAAATAAAAATTATGAGTATCAATTTATAATTATTCGTTAAGTTTTGATTTGTAAAAAAATTTGATTTGTTATTATATATGTTAAAATAAGAGATTTTGACATGTTAAAATTATGAATCTTAATTGGTGGTAATTTATATTAAAAGTAGAGATTTTGGTTTGTTGTTGTTTGTGCTAAAATTAAGGATTTGATTTGTGCTACAATTAAAAGTATTAATTTCTAGTATTTGTTATTTAAATTAGGGACTTTCATTTGTTATAATATTAGTATATTAGAAATTTTATTTGTTGTGATTTATGCTAAATTTAATTTTTTTGATTTGTATTAAAATTGGAGATTTTGATTTGTGGGGGTTTGTGATTTTGATTATGAATTTTTATTTTGATTTTGATTTTTTAAGATAGTTATGGAGAAATATTTCAAAAGAAAATCAAAGTTGGAATCATCTCTTCCTCAAGAAGAAGATTATAATTATTCTTCCACAAAATAAAGTCGCATAGAAATCAACTTAGTAAACCTTCCTGCAGATCCAGGACTACGGCCTCTGATTATGGACTACAATGCTAATGATCGAGACCAAATTTTGAAATTATAATTAATAGGTGTCCCATTACATTAAATTCTTGGCCCCGCCACTGCTTTCAACGCACTCAATATAGAAACAAATGGCCAGGTTTGGTATCCTACTGAAAAAAATTGTTTTTGTTTTTCATGTTTTGAAAAATAAAAGTAATGAAAAGTTCAAAAACGCACTTTATTAAAAACGACTGGCTAAGTCTGGTATCCTTCTAAAAAATTTTGGGGTTTTATTTTTTCATGTTTCGAGAAACAAAAACAATGAAAAGTGCAAAAATACTTTTGGTTTTCATAACTTTTATATTTTTCTGCATCAGTAAGTGCTTCCTAAGAAAGAGAGTTTTCAAAAAAAATAAATCTGTGAAAATAGTTTGTCAAACAAAACATTCCCCATAGGGAACCCATTAAGAATGAAAACAAAGGCATACTTTATGCTTAATGAGTCATCATATCCCAAGAGAAAAAATAAATAAAATATGAGTCATATCTATGGGTAATTGTTTACTTTTTTGGAGATAAAAAAAAGTATGTCTACATTAACTTAAAAATAGAGGATGCAACACTACGTGGTTGTTTGGAAATTGAGTTTTTATGTAAGTTTTTTTAGTTATAAAATATTATTGGATAAAAAAATTTTGGTGTTTGAAAAGATAGTTGAGTTTTTTGTGGTTGGATGTGATGTTTATGAGAGAAAAAGTGAAATGATTATGGGATTGGATGTGATATTTTGTTTGGATTTATTTTTTTTTTATTTTGCAAAAACTTTGTCTTTTAGTGGAAAAAATAAAAATAAAAATAAAAAAACCCAAAACCAAATCCTGTCAAACACCGCCATATGAAAAATGATATATAAGTGATGTGTTCATAAGATAATTAGTTGATAATTAGAAAATATTTAATTATCAACTAATTATTTTCTTCACACATTACTATGTCTAAACAGTGGGTCTAATTTTTGGACCTAAATAATAATGCTCCTTATGCATGTTATGGAAAGTTTCATTATTTACGACTAACATTGTATGTCATAAAAAAATATCATTATTAGCATTAACTATTGGAAATTTTGGTTTTTATAGGCTTATTTTGGGCTAACTTTGAGCCCAAATTTGAGTGGGGTCCACACGTCTTTTGAGGTGGATTCAAAGAGGTGACGTGTTCCTTACCACATGGCAAGTCACATGATGAAGACGGTTTATCAAAACCATTTATGAGTGAATGGGAAGTTGACATCGTTTTCGGGTTCGTGGAATGAACAATTAAAGAATAAAATGTGAATTTCCTTGTAAGGCTTGTTCCACATTTGAAACTTAAGAGAACTTATGTGTTTTGGGGAAAGTGGTTCAATTATTCATGAACAGAGAGATCGTCTGAGTTTGTCTAAGATTAATGTACGCAGAGGTGGTGATGAAACTAGTGATATTGATCATGGCCCGTTGATTTCGAAGGTTGGTGTTAAAAAAGAAGAAATTGATCGGAGAGGATCAGTTGTTATGGATCTAGTAGAATTTTCTGATGTTTTACGAAATGTAATAATGAGTGTAAAAATAGTGATGTGACTCAAGATGTAATAGTTGATAATAAGGGAAATGTAATAAGTAAATAAAAGTTTGAGTGGTTTCGTAAATAAAACTAACAAAATTTTTTATTAATCATGACAGTGGTAACATTAACATCAAACCATTCTCTCATTTTTAGGGACATTGCATCTAACCAACTAATGTCCCCATTAGTTAATATAATACAAGGAATTTCTCCTCTGATAGTGATATCTGGTTGTAATTTAACAAATACATAGAAGTCTATCTGGCAACCTACTAAATTTTTCATTAATTCGGTAGGGACTGTTCTTGAGGGTTCTTCAAGGTAGAAGGAGATTAGGTGAATGGGCCGCTGTTCTGGTTTCCAGAGAGACTTCCACATATTTGTTAAATTCCAACCAAATCTCACTATTAGAGGAGGAATTCCTTGTATTATATTAACTAATAGGGACAGTAGTTGGTTAGATGCAATGTTCCCAAAAATAAGAGAATAGTTTGATGTTAATGTAACCACTTTCATGATTAATGAAAAATTTTATTAGTTTTGTTTATGAAGCCACCCAAACTTTTATTTACTTACTACATTTCCCTTATCATCAACTATTATATCTTGAGTCACATCACTATTTTTTACACTCATTATTACTGAGAGGGTAATTTATATGAAAATTGAGCCGAGCTGGTAATGGGCCGTCATGGGCCGCAATACAAAGGGCCGAGTAAAAAGGCTTTAAAGTTAGTCCGGTCCAAGAGCCCCGAAGCTAGTCCGGCCCGGAGGAGACTGGAAGTTGGTCCGGTCTAAAGACACTTTGAAGTTAGTCCGGTCTCAGAGTTAGCCCAGTCATGGCGTATTGTGGCTAGTAAGGTCAGAACCTATTATTCGGTAGCTCGGTCTAATCACACCATGGTTTGTACATGAGAGAACCGAGATAAGGTGTAGCGGAAGGAAGAACCGAACTAAGTATAGTTCGGCCTACTCTGTGGCTCAGCATAACCATGATTATTTCGGTCATATTGGAGTTCGGCCATTGTGAAAACCATCTCACTTGGTTTAAGCAGTGAGGGGGGTGTTGAAGGATAAGCATTATCTTTCAGGAGTATGAATCCTAGGAGGACTCTGCATGGAGGAGTAAAAGTCCTACTAGGATTGTGCCACACGGAACCTATAAAAGCTCACAACATCACATTTGGAGAGGTAACACAACTTTGTTTTCTGAATACACAGGGCTTTTGTCTATTTGTCAAGCTTACTGACTTAGGCATCGGAGAGGTTTCCGGCACACACCTGTCGGCTAGCTCACGTTTGTGTTTTCAGGTGATAAAGCGACGACGTATAGAGGAGTGCAGACTTGATCAACAGGATTATACGAGAATGTTTATTTCTTTCTCGTACAATTGGCGCCGTCTATGGGAAAAACAGACAGGACAAAACCTCTTGATCAAGCTTTACCTCTTTAGGAACAATGGCGCACATTGAACAATTACCACAGTCCGCCATCGACGGGCAAACACCAGATGGGGGTGCAAGGCGTGAAGGATTACCTTCTATCCCTCCCATGGCGGACTTGGAGCCCCAACGACATAACTCCAGAAGAGATACTAGGGGGAGGCGGACTCACAGCCCCCATCACTCTCATTCACAAAGTCCTGACAGACAGAGGCGGAGGATTGATCCTCAAGTTCTGGAGGACCGTGTGAAGGAGCAAGACGAATTAATAAGGAAGATGGCGGCGGACATGGAGGCCTTAAAGCGCCAGATGAAGGGAAAAGGAGTGGCGACAGGAGAGGGGCGCAAAAACAAGACGCCCCCTCGCCGCTCAGAAGACCATGAAAGATATTCCACACCATCACAAGTAGAAAGTAGAAGCCTCAGGACAGGTGATACTCAGTCTAGAACCTCCAGAACTCGTTACTCCAGGTCTGAGAGAACGAGATCATTGAAGACTTACACAGAGGGAAGTACCTACCGACCCTCGCACTCGCACCAGACATCATCCAAACAGACGGAGTTGCCCAAATCATCCGATTTGCTGATCATGCTGGAAGAAAAGGCACGATGGAAGGAGGACACTAGGACGCGCGACCCTCGCAGAGTTTCTGCCCTTCAACGATTGGCTCCTCGATCGCATGGAAGCGTCGAGGTTGGAATGCCATTACCACACCCTGCCTATGAACCAACAGACAAAGCATTAGCAAGGCTGCAAACCTCACCGTTCGTTCCGGCAATCGAAAACGCGCCCCTACCTACAGGCTTCCTTCAGCCCAAATTCACTACGTACGAGGGGAAGACGGACCCCTACATTCACCTAAGCCACTTCCGCCAGGTTATGGCGGTATATCGGCGAAACGAGGCTCTAATGTGCATCCTCTTCCCGTCAAGCCTTGGCGATCTAGGCTTGACTTGGTTTGAAAAACTTCCAGAAGGCAACATAGCCTCCTGGGTGCAATTGGCAGAAGCGTTTGTCACAAGGTTCAGAACAAACACTAAAACCCCGGTGGCGATTGACCAGTTACTCTCCATCGACATGGGTGAAAAAGAGACGCTAAGGTCCTACAATAGTCGCTACTGGGAGACATTCAACTAAATTGGCGACTGCCCCACCAATCTCGCCATTGCACAGTACAAAAGAGGCCTTCCAGTCGGGAATAGACTAAGGGACTCAATCACCATGACACCACCCCTCACCATAGAAGCCTTGATGGAAAGAGTGTATCAGCACATTAGGGTAGAAGAGGATGGCGCACGTGCCAAAACAAAAACTAGCACGACCACAGTGCTAGAAAAGAAGACCTCAGCAAAGGTCAATGCAGTAGATCAACAGAACAGAAACGGATGTGGCATGGCAAGACAACGGAGAAGACCCAGATAAAAGATGGTTGAGGGTCCGCACGGCCATAACCACGGTATTCAAGAAACCGATCTACCGAATTCTAAGTGAAATAAGAGATGAGACTTTCGTCAGATGGCCAGCCAAACTAGGGGAAGCGCAGAAGGACTATGACGAAAGATCACGGTGCACCTTCCATAAAGAAAAGGGGCACCGCACTGAGAATTGCACGCCATTGAGACAGCACCTGGAGGAGTTGGTGGCAGCAGGACACTTGGATAAGTACATTGAAGGAGGGACGCAACCAGCCCCCCAGGACCATAATAACCCCAACGGGATGCCAGTCGACGCCCCGCCTCAAGGCATTATCAATGTGATACATGGAGTCTTTGAACCTGAGCGTGTATGCGAGCTTAGGGGATCAATCAAAAAGGCTGAGCACTTTAGAGAGGTGCTAAGTGCCCAACCTGCCATCAAGAAGGGGAACACAGAGGCAACAAACGTCATGTCTTTTTCGGATAAAGACTTGGAACGGATATATTGCCCTCACAATGATGCCCTAGTCGTCACTCTCCGAGTCAAGGATTTTGACGTCAAGCGGATTCTGATTGACCAGGGTAGTTCATGTGAAATCATGTACTACGAAACATTTAAACAATTGAAGCTGCAAGACAAAGACTTGGCACCTGCCGTATCTCCCCTAATTGGATTTAACTCCATGCCAGAATGGCCCGTCGGCAAAATAATTCTTCTAGTCAGAGCAGGAAGCGTGACGAAACAAGTGGAGTTCTGGGTATTGAAAGTCCCCTCCACTTACAACATCATCTTGGGCAGAACATGGATGCATGCCATGCGATCAGTGGCGTCATCCTATCACCAAGTAATGCAGTTCCCCAACGATACCGGGGTAATTGAAGAAGTCTATGGCGACCAGATCACGTCAAAACAATGCTTCGTCACGGTGAATGGCAGCCGCGCTGCCAAAGGATACGTTCATTCGGTGGAAGAACCTGAGAGCAATGAGCTATTCGCAGATGTCGGCAAAGCGGCTGATCAGAAAGCAGTGGAGGACTTGGTAGAGGTAAGAATAGATGAAAAGAACCCGGATAAGTTCTTTTTGCTCGGTTCGTCGTTATCCAGCACTGAGAGATTAGAGGTCTTGGAATTCTTAACCTCTAACATCGAAGTGTTCGCCTGGACGCCCTACGACATGCCAGGCATTGATCCAAACTTCATCAGTCACCAACTTAATGTCCACCCATCTGCTAGACCAATCATCCAACGCACACGCAGATCGGCACTCCACCATGCCGAGATAGTGGCGGAAGAAGTAGGTAACCTGCTGGAGGCAGGAGCAATTAGAGAAGTGCACTACCCAAGATGGATCTCCAACACATTCGTAGTGCCAAAGAAGAATGGCAAGTGGCGTGTCTGCATCGACTATAAAACAGTCAACAAGGCGTGCCCAAAAGACAACTTTCCTCTACCACGGATAGATCAACTGGTAGACCTAACGGCGGGGCACAACCGAATTAGCTTTCTGGATGCATACAGAGGCTACCACCAAATCACCATGCATGAACCAGACCAGGAGGTCACATCCTTTACAACTCCAAGAGGACTATACTGTTACAAGGTCATGCCCTTTGGCCTAAAGAACGCAGGGGCAACATTCCAACGGATGGTCACCAAGATGTTTGAACTATTGTTAGGCAGAACAATAGAGGCTTACATCGACGACATGGTGGTCAAGAGCAAGGATGAGAATGACCATCTCAAGGACCTAGGCGAGATGTTCGAGATCCTGAAGAAGCACAAACTGCGCCTCAATGCATCCAAATGTGCATTCGGAGTAGGATCTGGCAAATTCCTGGGCTTCCTTGTGACCAACCAGGGTATAGAGGCAGACCCCTCCCAAATCAAAGCAATCCAGAATCTGGAGAGGCCTAACTCGGTGAAACAAGTACAGCATCTCACCGGCATGGCCGCTGCAATCAACCGATTCATCAGCCGGTCGTCAGACAGACTACGACTATTTTTTCAAGCATTAAAAGTCAAGTTCGAGTGGGACGAAGAATGCGACCGAGCTCTGAAAAGCTTGAAAGAATACATGTCTTCTCCACCATTGCTAGTCACCCCAGTACCTGGAGAAGAACTCTTCCTGTACCTGGTAGTCTCTCAGCAAGCGCAGTGTTGGTCCGTGCGGAAGGAATTCAGCATCTGCCCATCTATTATGTCAGCAAAACATTGCTAGGAGCCGAAACAAGGTATTTGCCACTGGAAAAATTAGCATTGGCCTTAATGATGGCCTCCAGGAAATTGGCACACTACTTTCACGCCCATACCATAGTCGTCCTCACAGCTTTCCCACTAAAAGCTTTGTTTGAGAGGGCGAACTTTTCTGGGCGAATCTTGAAGTGGGCAGTAGAGTTGGGACAATTCGACATCAAGTTCCAACCCAGAACCACAGTAAAGGCCCAATCTTTGGCAGACTTCATCGCAGAGTTTACTCCTGGAAGTCATCATATCTGTCTAGTCGACCTAACTGACACAACCGAACTAGGGATGGAAGTTGACGCCGGAATAGCGCAACCCCTAGCAGAAAGCACTCGGTCAGACTCCAAGGCAGACCAGACTAAAGACAGCAAGGAAGAAACAAACCAAGACTCACCAACAAATAAAGACTTGGTACAATCAGATAGCGAGGGGCAGACAACAAGCATGGACCTTGAAGAAAACACCAGCAACATTCTTGACCCCACGACATCATCTGACCCCTCCACTTGCTGGAAGTTGTTCGTTGAAGAGATGTGAAAGCTCTTTGTGGATGGAGCATCCAACCGGCATGGTGTAGGACTTGGCATAGTCCTCATCTCACCAGACGGCCTGGTTATGGAGCAAGCAATCAACCTTGGCTTCCCAGCATCAAACAACGAAGCGGAGTACGAAGCACTCCTTGCAGGACTCAAAACAGCATCCTACATGAAGGCCATTGAACTAATGGTCTACAGCGACTCACAGCTGGTGGTAAACCAAATTTCTGGCGACTATGAAGCAAAGGATGATAGGATGGCCAAGTACCAAGAGTTGGTCAGAATAGAGATTGAGAAATTTGAAGTAGTGAGGATTGAACAGATAGGCAGGGAAGAGAACGGCAGAGCAGACGAACTAGCAGGCCTTGCTTCAATGGCAGATACATCCATCCCTCATCCATTGCTCATCAACTACTTACCAAGACCAAGCATCGAAGACCTAGAAGCAGAAGAAGTATGCTGCACCGATCTAGGCCCCTCATGGATGGATCCCAACATACTATTCTTGAAAGATGGCGTCCTACCGGAAGAAAAGAAAGAAGCCAAAAAAATTAGAGCAAAGTCACAGCGATTTTGGCGCTCCCCATCTTTGGCATTATACAAAAAGTCGTTCTCAGGACCCTATCTAAAGTGTGTCCACCCCAGCAAAGTGGAAGCATTCTTGTACGAGATACATGAAGGGGTGTGCGGAAGCCATCAAGGAGGAAGATCGCTAGCTTACAGGGTCATTTTGCAAGGATACTGGTGGCCATACATGCAGGCAGACTCAGAGAAATATGTGAAGAAGTGCGAGAAATGCCAAAAATTCACACACCAAATACATCAACCAGCTAGAGAACTCCTACCATTGACTAGCCTATGGCCTTTCGCAATGTAGGGCTTGGACATAGTAGGACCACTTCGAACAACACCCAGCAATAGGAAATTCTTTCTCGCAGCAACAGACTACTTCACAAAATGGGTGAAAGCAGAAGCATTGGCATCAATCAAGGAAAAAGATGTGAAGAAGTTTGTCTGACAAAATATCATTACTCGATTCGGCATACCTAAAGCCCTCATATCAGACAACGGCACCCAGTTTGATGGCAAAATTTTCAGAAGCTTTTGTGAAGAATACAAGATAGAGTTCTATAATTCTACACCAGCATATCCTTAAGTAAATGGCCAAGCAGAAGCATCAAATAAGGTTGTCTTGGATTGACTGAAGAAAAGGTTAGAGAAGGCAAAAGGCAAGTGGGCAGAAGAACTTCCTCATGTTTTATGGGCTTACCACACTACACCTCGACGATCAACAGGAGAAACACCATTCTCCTTAGCCTACGGAATGGAAGCAGTAATCCCACTAGAAGTTGACCTCCCCACAATTCGAAGCGAAAATTTTGATCCCGACTTGAATGGAGAGGCCATAACATTGGAGCTCGACCTCGCCGAAGAAAGAAGAGAAAGAGTACTAGTCCACATTGCCTCGTATCAACAAGAGTTATCCAGGAAATACAACAAAACAGTACATCCAAGGCAATTTAAGATCGGAGATTGGGTGCTACGCAAAGTGATGGGAAACACCCTGGTGCTAGGAGATGGCAAGCTAGGGCCTAATTGGGAAGGTCCTTACAAAGTGGTTGGGTTAGCTGGCAAAGGGGCATACCACCTAGAAGACAAGGACGGCAAAGCAATCCCTAGGCCATGAAACACCGCCAATCTTAAGTTATTTTATTTTTAGCTTTTCTCTTTCAAACATGTGTAATTCTTTCTTTCCTCAATAAAACAATCAATTCTTTTCAGCATAAGCTGTTCTCTGTAAAAGTTAGCTTTAGTAAAGTTAGGTACATTGCAAACATTTTATTCTAAATTGGCTGGAAAAACTAACTTAGAGGTTAGCTGGATTAAACAACACCCCTCCTAAGCCCAGGATAAGGATCTAGGCTGCAGGACGTTTGGTCGGAATAACCAAACATTTTATTCTAAGTTGGCTGGAAAAACTAACTTAGAGGTTGGCTGGATTAAACCAACACCCCTCCTAAGCCCAGGACAAGGATCCAGGCTGCAGGACGTTTGGTCAGAATAACCAAACATTTTATTCTAAGTTGGCTGAAAAAACTAACTTAGAGGTTGGATGGATTAAACCAACACCCCTCCTAAGCCCAGGATAAGGATCCAGGCTGTAGGATGTTTGGTCGGCATAACCAAACATTTTATTCTAAGTTGGCTAGAAAAACTAACTTAGAGGTTGGCTGGATTAAACCAACCATTGGTACTCTTTAACCGAAGTAAGGACATCGGCTAAAGAGTGGTTGGCTGGATCCAACCAACTCTTAGTATTCTTTAGCCGAAGTAAGGACATCGGCTAAAGAGTGGTTGGCTGGATTAAACCAACTCTTAGTACTCTTTAGCCGAAGTAAGAACATTGGCTAAAGAGTGGTTGGCTGGATTAAACCAACTCTTAGTACTCTTTAGCCAAAGTAAGGACATCGGCTAAAGAGTGGTTGGCTGGATTAAACCAACTTTTAGTACTCTTTAGCCGAAGTAAGGACATCGGCTAAAAGAGTGGTTGGCTAGTAAGCTGTCAGATTGCTCAGCTAAGACCGGAATAAAGTATCTCGGCCACACTACTATTAGAAAGGAAGCTCAAAACAGGAATTTAAACCGAGATAACAGTTGGAAGTGAAAAGATCAAGGAAAAGTCATTACAAGTACAAACATGCAGATCAACCGAAGTAAGAGTTCAAAACAAGAAAATTTTCATTCGTCAAAAAGCAAATACAAAGGAGGGGCCGCAGCCCGGTTACAAGTCGAAGTAAAAAAAATAAAAAATAAAAAATAAAAAAAATAATTAAAAAGGTCTTCAAGGTCGGCGTCAATATCAACTTGGGCACCGGGTACAGATAGAAGATCAGTCCCAGTAGTAACTATGTCAGTCGGCGGCTCAACAGTCAGGTCTTCAACCGCTGGCTCCAACCGAGCAGATTGATCGTTGCCTTGCTCATTAACTACCGGGGTAACAGTTGGTTCGTTTTCTTCACCTTCATCATCTGAACCCTGCAAAAATTGTTGTTTGACAGAAGCAGCATACTCCGCTAGTGAGGCTGGAATGCAATACTGAGGAGCATTATAGACCTCGGTTTCGGGCCCACAGCCGAGCTGCTCCACAGCATTTCTCCAGCCGCACTTGAAGAATAAGTCTTTCGCTCCCTCACATTGTGGAATGTAGAGGCCTTCCGCCTCCTTGAAACCTTCGGCGTTGGCATCTCCCACCTTCTTCTTCAGTTCGGCTATTTCGGCGTCCTTTTTCCCTTCAAACTTGACTAGCTCACGAAGGTACTTGTCTTTCATTACGATCAACGCCTTTTGTTTGTCAGCTTCAGCCGAGGTAACTAGTCCGGATAGACGAGCTACCTCAACCTCTAGCTCGGCCGTTTTTTGATGGGATTCCTTCAGCTCGGTTGTTTTTGCTTCAACTTCTGCCAGGGCCTGCCTAGCCGTCTTCCTGAGCTCCAATACCTTTTGGTGGGCAATTTGGCTCTTCTAAAGAGACTGAAATGAATGGAAAGAAATCAATGAGGAAACTGAACTAAAAGTTAGAAAAAAAAATTTAGAGACAAGGGGCATCATACCAGGATCATGGATTTAGTGGCCGATCGGATGGCCTTTAGCTCGGTCAGATTCTGGTGGTGTTCCATGTCTGCTGGAAGGCAAACACTCTTGGCAAGATTGAAGGCCATCAAGTGATCCTTCTCAGCAACCACCGAATCAGTATCTTGAATAAGGCGGTTCTGAAATTTCAGCTTCGGTGCCCACCTGGAAGAGCCAGCCCGGTCAGAAGGTTCCGGTTGTGGAATCGGTGAAGGCGTGGTTTCATGCTCATCTACTAGACGCTGCTCGGTTGGGGTAGACCGGGCGTGCTTGGATGGGCGTGATGAAGAAGGCTGTTGAGAATGAAGGGCCACAACGGTCTATTGCGTTTGGCTTGGTGGCGGTACTTCGGGTCTGTTGGTCTCGGTCAATAGCGCCCTGACTCTATTTCTCTTTGCCATTTCTTCTTCAGCGGTCAATGGGATAAGTCTAATTTCTGGCAAGGTTGGGTTCGGTTCTGGGGCCTCCTCTAGCAGAAAGTCGGTCACTCTCGCTTTGCGGCGGTCGCTGTATCTATAGGTCAGTTCGAACTTTAGCAGCTTGGCCCAACTACGTTCCGGATACCATAGTGCAGCGCGCAAGGTCGCTAGATTTGGGTAGCTGTATAGAGAATGGAGGTGGGCAGAATCTACGAAAGAAGACAACTGTTAGTTCGGCTGAAAAATTGAAAACCGAAATTTAGTAAAGCACACAAGAAAACCGAAGTAATTATATCAGGTGTTCCTTTTTTCCAATTAATGCTTCGGCCAGGAATCTAGGCTTGGTGATCCTCAAAGTTCCCAGACACCCAGAAAAAATCGTCGTCATTCAAGTCTTTATCCGGTGTGTTTTTTATTATTTTCTCACGTCGACGGCGTATTCTAAGATAGTACACCCAGCCGTCTTCCTTCGAACCTATGGAATACTGGTGGAAGATTTCGGTTAGACCGAGGTTGATGCCTGCTTGGCGGTTTAGTTCGGCTATACCCAATATTATACGATAGGAGTTGGTGGAAAGCTGGGTTGGGCATAATCTGGTTTGCCTAAGGAATTCGCAAATAAGGGGTTGGACTGGGAATCTTAGCCCGGTTTCTATTATTGAAAGAAAGGTAAAGGGTACAAAACCCTGGTTGTCCCAAGGTATGACATCTTTTTCGGCTAAAATTAGGTGGACGTCGTCGGGTATATTGTAATCTTTTCGAAATTCGGCTAGACTGCCCGGAGTATTTACTAAAAATCTATACTTCCCATTTATTTTATAAGTTATGAATAAGTTAGATCGGTGGCAAAATTGTGCTCAGTAGCTCGGTATGGCGCGCAATGGAGTGCCTGGGCAACCTAAGTCTGCAAAGTGAAAAACAAAAGGGTTAAGCACAAATCATTGGACCGTGCTACAAAATAAAAACAAAAAATAGGAGTCCTACTTCGGCTATGTGGATGCTACAGGTTCTATCTCGGTTTTAACAAGATGCTTAGTAGCTCGGATTGAGCAGGGGGTTCGATATCTCGGTCTTGGCAAAAAGATTCATTATCTCGGTTAAATAAAAGGCTCAGTCAGACCGGTTGAGCCTCTAGGGGCAGCTTTCTGAGTTCGGTCTAAAACTTAGAAAGCTGGCTTAGCCCCAAAGACCTAGCCCGGTCGTAAGATAAGGTTTCAGTATGCTACGTTCTGACTTAGTTCGGTTCGCTTACCTCGGCTAAAAATCTATCAAGAAAAGGTTTGACTTAATGAAACTACTGCTACGAGTGTTAGTTCGGTTGTATAGTCTGGTCTCACTGACATCAAAACTACAAACGGTTTACTAGTTCGGTTATGTGTAATTTTGGATCAAAAACAGTGTTCTACAGGTTATTTCATGAATGCCTGAGGATTATACTAACATGGTGTTTTCAGAAGAAGCAAGGCACATGGAAAAAAATGTATTTTACAAAACACACAAAACAAAGTACGAAAACAAGGGAAAGCAAGATAGAGGAGCAATACTAACCAGATGAAAAGGCAAGAACTGGAGATGGAAGCAAAAGGCAGCAAAACACGAACTCTTTCTAAAGACGAAGAACAGTGAAGAACTCAGAGAAAAGGAAGAGGATGAATAGTAGAAGTGGAGGGATTTTTGCCTTAGGATTTGTTTTTAGAAAGCCCAAAATTTGGGCGGGACTGTTCAAAAAACACGGAGTATGAAGGCGGCGTGACAGTTGCATTGAGCCAATCAGCACCTGCCACGTGTCATTGAAATAAGAAGCGATTCAGTTGCTGTGATTGAAGAGACGTTTTGACCGGACAACTAGAACCCGGCGTGAATTTAGCTCGGTTGGATAGGCTAAAGGGTTTTTTAGCTCGGTTGGAAAAGCTAAAGGGTTTTGGCTCGGCTAGAAAGGCTTAAAAACCTTAGCTCGGCTGATAAAACAGGTTATCCCTATCACGCTACACAGATGGAATTAAGAGGCAATTGAGAGGGTAATTTATATGAAAATTGGGCCGAGCTAGTAATGGGCCGTCATGGGCCGCAATACAAAGGGCCGAGTAAAAAGGCTTTAAAGTTAGTCCGGTCCAAGAGCCCCGAAGCTAGTCCGGCCCGGAAGAGACTGGAAGTTGGTCCGGTCTAAAGACACTTTGAAGTTAGTCCGGTCTCAGAGTTAGCCTAGTCATGGCGTATTGTGGCTAGTACGGTCAGAACCTATTATTCGGTAACTTGGTCTGATCACACCATGGTTTGTACATGAGAGAATCGAGATGAGGTGTAGCGGAAGGAAGAACCGAACTAAGTATAGTTCGGCCTACTCTGTGGCTCAACATAACCATGATTATTTCGGTCATATTGGAGTTCAGCCATTATGAAAACCATCTCACTTGGTTTAAGCAGTGAGGGAGGTGTTGAAGGATAAGCATTATCTTTCAGGAGTATGAATCCTAGGAGGACTCTGCATGGAGGAGTAAAAGTCCTACTAGGATTGTGCCACACGGAACCTATAAAAGCTCACAACATCACATTTGGAGAGGTAACACAACTTTGTTTTCTGAATACACAGGGCTTTTGTCTATTTGTCAAGCTTACTGACTTAGGCATCGGAGAGGTTTCCAGCACACACCCGCCGGCTAGCTCACGTTTGTGTTTTCAGGTGATAAAGCGACGACGTATAGAGGAGTGCAGACTTGATCAACAGGATTATACGAGAAGGTTTATTTCTTTCTCGTACAATTACATTTCATAAAATATCAGAAAATTCTGTTGGATCCATAATAACTGATCCTCTCCGATCAACTTCTTCTTTTTCTTCTTTTCTAACACCAACCTCCGAAATCGACGGACCAAGATCAATATCACTAGTTCCATCACTACGTCTGCGTACATCAATCTCAGACAAACTCAGACGACCTCTCCGTTCAAGAATAACTAAACCATTTTCCCCAAAACCTCCTAACAACAAATCTCGTCGCCTCTCCGATAAACCCACAGACATAGTCCGTGTCAGAATCGGAATAGCCTTGGTTGGAGCACAATGCCAAACATGAACATTATCATTAGTATATTTTTTAGATAACACAACAATAGATGGGACACTCATCTGCGCATCTTCTGGCATGTTACTCGTAGAATACTTCAAATACCCCTTCATTTTACAATACGTAATCTCCCTTTTAATATTAGAATTTTGAAGTCGATACTTCACCATTCATGATACTTGTTTGTCGTTAATTGAACAATAACCATTCCCATAATACACTAATTCGCACTGGTAATCCACGGGGAAAACAATGTATGCCTGCAAACTGTCATCACCATCTAACCTCCTGTTATACACATTTACTCTGACCAAATGCTTATTGTTCAAGTAACAACAAATAGGTGCCATAAATGGTGATGTATCGACTTGAAAATTCTAATATTAAAAGAGGATTACGTATTGTAAAATGAAGAGGTATTTGAAGTATTCTATGAGTGACATACTAGAAGATGCGCAGATGAGGGCCCCATCTATTGTTGTGTTATCTACAAAATATACTAATGATAATGTTGATGTTTGGCATTGTGCTCCAACCAAGGCTATTCCGATTTTTGACACGGACTATGTTTGTGAGTTTACTGGAGAGACGAATGGATTTGTTGTTAGGAGGTTTTGGAAAAAGTGGTTTAGTTATTCATGAACGGAGAGGTCGTCTGAATTTGTCTGAGGTTGATGTACGCAGAGGTGGTGATTGAACTAGTGATATTTATCCTAGTCCGTCGATTTCCCTTATCATCAACTATTACATCTTGAGTCATATCACTATTTTTTGCACTCATTATTACATTTCATAAAACATCAAAAAATTTCGCTGGATCCATAACAACTGATCCTCTCCGATCAACTTCTTCTTTTCTAACACCAACCTTCGAATATATAAATTCTAGGTGGCAACACTTAGGTTGGGCCCCAAGGGGGCCTCCAGGTTTGTAGAAGGAGAGGAGTTATGGACAATGTAAACCTTAAGCCAAACCACCATACACAGACGCGCGTGCCGCTGCCGCCGTCTGTTCGGGCACGGGTTTGGATCCGGTCTAACTTTAATTTCTTGGACAAATTTTATTTTAATTTTTTCAAAATTCTTGTGGGAAAATCATTTGAATTTCTAAACAAAATTACATTAATTTTTTGTAGTCTAAAAAGTCCCTTTTTCAATCCATTTCTAGCAGTTTTAAAACTGCCCAGACAGACTGAAATTGCCACCAGATCTATTTGAAATTCAAACCGTATCTGCTCATTCATATTTCATACTTGTTCAGTTCAAATCTGCACCTGTTCGTGCAGATTTGTTAGTCACCATTTTGCTTATAAATACCAACATATTCTAGCAGTTTGGGGGATCTGAAAATATCCAGAAAAATTCTTTTCTTCCCGGTTTTGCTCTTTGGTTGCATAATTCTTCATATTATTTTTTAGGGAAAATTCAGAGAATATAGAACACAGGTTTGGTTTGCCGTACAAATAGTGATGTCTGCAGCATTTTAGGTTAAGTAATATTTTTAATGATTCTTATATCTAGGTATACGTAATGGAGTATGGCAGGATATTTTTCATAAGAATCACCTATATAAGTGTGAACTGGGCCGGTTCTATGAGATTTGTGAAAGGCTACAATTCTCTAAAGCACTCGTGAAAGACTAGGTTGTTCAGGGCCAAAATGAACACAATAGTAAGAACTAAACTGTGTTTGGTAATATATTGTGTGAGTTCTATTGTCTTGGTTTACACAAATAGCTGAACAGTTCAAGACATCATGTTCACTGGTTAGCTAGTAAATCCGATAGTGTCTCACAAGGGAAGTTTCAAAGCCAAAAACTACCTATCCTTTGCATTTTCTCTCCGTTAAAATTCTACTCATGTGGGGGATTATTAGAAAATTTGGATTTGATAGGCTTATTGTGGGCCAACTTTGAGCCCAAATTTGAGTAAGGTTCACACGTCTTTTGAGGTGGGTCCAAAGAGGTGATGTGTTCCTTGCCACATGACAAGTCACACGGTGAAGACAGTTCGTCAAAACCATTTATGAGTGAATGGGAAGTTGACGTCGTTTTTGGATTCATAGAATGGAGAATTAAAGAATAAAATGTAGGTTTCCTTGTAAGGCTTGTCCCACATTAGAAACTTAAGAGAACTTATGCGTATATAAGTTCTAGGTGGCAACACTTGGGTTTGACCCTAAAGGGCACCCCAAGTTTGTAGAAGGGAGGAGTTATAGACAATGTGAACCTTAGTCCAAACCACCACACACAAACGCGCGCGCTGCTGCCGGCCGAGCCGTGCCATGCTGGGCGTGGGTGTGGGTTGGGTCGGGTCTAACTTTAATTTTTTGAACAAAATTTATTTGAATTTTTTCAAAATTCTTTCGGGAAAATCATTTGAATTTCTAAACAAAATTAAATTAATTTTTTGCAGTCTAAACAGTCCCTTTTTTAGTCCATTTCTAGCAGTTTTAAAATTGCCCAGACAGATTGACACTGCTATGCAGTTATCTGTTGAAACTGCCACTAAATCTGTTTGAAATTCAAACTGTATCTGTTTATTCATATTTCATACATGTTCGGTTCAAATCTGAACTTGTTCGGCAGATCTGTTGGTCATCATTTTGCCTATAAATACCAGCATATTACAGCAGTTTGGGGGATCCAAAAATATCCAGAAAAATTCTTTTCTTCCCGATTTTGCTCTTTGGTTGCATTATTCTTTATATTATTTTTTAGGGAAAATTTAAAGAATATAGAACACAGGTTTGGTTCGTCGTAGAAATTGTTTGGAATGTTACTACAATTTGTGAAAATCATTGTATCTTGAGAGATAGACGCCTTTTATCCGTAAGCACCTTAGCGGGGCAATTATGTCTTAAGGATAGAGTGTCACACACTCGACTTGATCTTTTTGTACTTTTACATTTCGGTAAAATAAATTATGTAAGTAATTTATTTTTATTTGTTTGATTTGTTTCAATTTATTTATTTTACACAGAAGATTGTTCCAACATTAACAACATAAGCAATAGACGTGCTATTGTTAAGATATTATTTACATGTGTAAAAAAGACCTAATTTTGTTGTAGTGCATGTCCCAATTATGAAGAATGTACCAAAATTGAACAAAATTTGCTGTAAACTCTTCTTTTTACAATTTTTTATTTATTTTTTTTTTTTATTTTTTTATTTTTTTTATTTTTTTTTTTCGATTCAAAAGGAAAGAAACAGCAGAACAAAAGGTTAAGGCATACTGCCTTGATACACAGAAGATGACCCTAATATGTCTGCAACAAGCAGGCTTGCAACCTAAGTAGGAGGGTCATTAAGAAAAACAAAAGATTCTTGGTGATTAATCCTTAAGTTTGCCAAACTATCTGCATTTTTGTTGCCTTCTCCGAGGATGTGTTGAATGGTGCAATTGCATCTCTGCATCAGGAACTTGATATCCTCAAGAAGGGCCCTGTGCTGAAAATTTTGGCCAGATTCTTCCTGAATAAGCTTAACAACATGCACAGAAGGACACTTTGTGGAAAGAGTCACAAACCCATTGTCCCGAAGGGCACTTTGAACCATTCAAGTTCACACCTAAGGATATTCGCACGCATTTTGAGTGTCGCCCACCCGGTTATATATTAAGATTAAATCTAATCCGTTCATTTTATTTTTAAAATACTTTTTGAGATACATTACATTCTTAGTAGAATAAGTCTACGAACCCACTTTAACTATCGTGAATTTATTCCAAATGGAAATATGTGGTCGAGATTGAATTTGTGTATTGTGGGGTTTATGTGCAAAATTAATCTAAATCACAAAATGATAACTCTGAATAATTTTTAAATAATTAAGTATGGATTTGTAATATTACTATTTCTAGCAACATGTTGAAAGTAGAAGAGTTGCATTTTCCTTATGTAACATAAATATATTTAACGAAATCAGGTGCAATACATGCCATGACTCTTGGTCCTGTTATAATTTCAGTATGAAAAATGCTAAACATGCATAATTTGTGTATAAAAAATTTATAGAGAATGATGTGTTAATAACATTTTTGTACTTTTGAAACATAGTGATTGACTATATTGTCTTCCAATAAATGAAAATAAATAAGACACATAGGAGAGACTCTTGCTTCCAATTCTGTAAACTTAGCTATGTGATAGTTATTATATGAAGCCAACTTTTCTCGTTCCTTGTCCCCTATACATTTCTGGTCATACAATATGATGAAAATCTCAAATCAATAATGTTGTGTTTGATTGAAGGATTTGAGTAGGGATTTGAAAAGGGAAATGGAAAAGGTAGGTGAAATGTAAAAAAAATATACTTACATTTCACATAATTTCACACACCTTTTCCCTTTCCGTTTTCAAATCCCTCCCCAAACCCTCCAGCCAAACACAACATAAATCTCGAGGCATGATCGTACTATTAAAAGTGAATTAAAACACGGGACTAGAATTTTGAGAACAGAAATTTTGGTGCCTTCTTACTTGATGCTAACCTATGCCCATCTTGTTACCCAATTTTCTGTTTAGCTGAAGCTTCTATAGCACCCTCAATCTTCTTAATACAAGATTTATAAAGAAACCCTAGATAATCTACTATGCTATCCTCACAAGCACCTTCAAGAGGGTTTAACTCAAATGTCCAGTCAACTAGGGTTGAATCATCCCCATAATCTACAAGCTTCAATGAATTCACAGACCCATCTAAGCCCATATTACTTGCTTCCATTCTGTAAACATAACTGTGTGATTTTGGGTCCATGGACACCAACCTTTCCTTGATCCATGACCTGTCTCCATCATGTTGGGGGAACATGAAGCCGGAAACTAGCCTGACATAGCCTGGAACGCCGTCGTCACCAGCCAAATCGGTGCATCTTTCGACCATTGGCATCCATTCTGGCAATCTGTTGGTTTGTGATACTATTTCCCAGACTTTGTGTATGGGTGCTTCCACAATGCCTCCTATTGATCCCTGCCATTTCTTGTTTTCTTGCTCAAAGGCCTGCACTAGGAATAAGAGAAGTGTGTGGAAAAAGAAAATTCAAGAAAAGATAAAATAGAACAAACCCACAAGTACACAAACGATTTATGTGATTTGGTTATAAGGCTATGTGCATGGAAGGAGATCTGAAATAACTCTTGAAGTACTCAATTTTCATAAAATCTTAGAATCCTAAAATAACTCAATATACAGAGAGATCTAGAAATAAAAATCCAGATAAGAATAGACTCAAGTGTGAACGGTAAGGGAGTTTCACTGTGAATATGGAGAATGCAATGCTGCTCAACACAACTCTACGTTACAGAAAACTCTCAATATCATAAATCCCTAAAATTTCAAAATATAATTTTTTATCCAAATTGAACATACAATCACAACAAAACTTTTAAAAAGTTAACTACACGTTGTCATGATGTTTTTAAATTCAAATCGAGCTGATCACAAGCAGAATAGGTAGTGGGTGAGAATCCATACCATGTTTATTTGCTTTATGTTTGGTGGTACAAACAACACAATTGTTGGGAAGCTTGGGCTTGCCCTGCTGTAGGACTGACTAAATAAGGAACTCTTCAAAGGGAAACGCGGTTTTGGGGCTTAATATGCTGCCTACTGATATATTCATCCACTCCTTGCCTTAAGCACTCAAACTCTGTTATAACAAGGCAGACACAATTCTTGTGAGGGAATCCTAAGGAACTATGTTGTTTTTTTGACTTCTTGACAATTTTCTTAATAAGACAAAGGGACGGGGGTTACAAGGGGATGACTCCAAGGTTTTCCATCTTAGGGATTTACAGTTTTTCAAAATGAATTTCAGGGTGCTTTGCTTTCAATTTTAAAGGGTGAATAACTATGTCCCTTTGGACAATGCTTCATAGGGATTCATATATATGCCTGCTTGAAGTTTTTTATTTTTTTTAAACAACCTGCTTCTTAAGAAATTCTAAAAACTTGTTTCCTAATGTTAGAAAAACAAAAACGATGCCAAACAGGCCGGCTTGATAGGTGTTTGTCATGATAAATCATGTAACATAGAAATAAAATTTTAAAAAATAAATAAAAAAAGAGTGAGGAAAAAAAAAAACTTCTTGGGGGTGCCATCAAATAAGATCTGGGGTTACAAAGATCCAATCTGTATTAGTCACTGACTCACTGGATGCCCTCCAGAGAAACAAAACTAAGCTCATGTTTTTAGGAACAAGAAAATGCCACCAATCAAATAACAGACACTAAAAAACTGCTTGACCTCTCCATCTTATACAAGACAAATTCAATTTCAACATTATGAATTGTCAATCTGAGTCTAGCCATAACATGAACACATTGTTCTTCTATTATACAAAACCCATATGGGAAATTGCTTTAATTCTTGTTCCGTGATTCAAGAAAAATGCAGCAAACAAAGCAGCTGAGCTTAAACAGCAGCTCCAACAGGCACACCACCGGCCTTGAGCCTGGAGGAACCATATAGAGTTTCTTCAAATCGGATAATCTCATTCTTGGATCCGTAAGCTACTTGAGTCCTATCATCAAGATTAACGATCACCTTGTCGAGCACAGACTGTTTTCCATCGCTGCTGTAGCCCCCGGCTTTCTCAATCAGGAATCCCAGTGGAGCCACCTCGAAGAGAAGCCTCAACTTGGCTTTGGAAGATGGGGATGTCACATTTGTGAAAATACCTTTCTCCTTTACAATGATCTGCAGATGAAAAACAAAAACAAGAATGAATTTTGTTTTTGAGAATGTTAGATCTCACAGGAGTAGTTAGGGCTGTAAGGCAATTAAACTACTTGAGTTCGACTTGTGTTTGACTCATTACGAGCTCATTCATTATATAAACAAGTCAAACTTGAAAACATTTTACAAATCGTTAAAGTTTCAAGTCAATTAGCTCGATAGACTTTTATGCACTATAAATAAATAAATAAAATCAAGTTTTCGAATTTGGCTCAATTAAAACTTGTTTAAGATGAACTTGAATGGTAAAGAAGTCAACTTGAACACATTTGAAGTTACTGAAGTTCGGTTCGGTTAAAGCTTGTTTGAGATCGGCTTGAGTGGTAAACAAGTCTAGCTTGAACATATTTTGAAGCTTGTTGAATTTTTCAATCTAAGCTTGAGCAAGCTATTATTTGGCTTGACTCAGTTAGTTTAAAGCTCTAAGTGCAACTTTCATTGCAACTAGCCAACTCAAGTTTTAATTTTTAGGCTGCGCATGGATATTGGATTTGTGGAGGGATTTATTGAGTTAAGGAAAATGAAAAGAGAAATCAAGTAGAAGCTAAACTTTTTATTTTTTGCTCCATAAATCCAAGATCCAAACACAACCTAAAGAAACTATAATTGCAGTTAAAATGTGTTAAAGAGGATTGAAGAGGTGCAATGACCTGGTTAACATCGGGCACCATTCCTCCAGTGTACCGCAGAGTGTATTTCTCTCTTACATAGTAGTTGATAAGCTGTTGTTCATATTTGCAAAGTTAGAAATTCAAAATGTTTCTTGTTTTATCAGCAAAATGACATTAACAAAGCAACATGTCTGAAACAGAAGAAGAAGAAGAAAAGAAAGAAAAAAAAAGGAGCAAACGTTGATGGTAGAAATTTAGAAATTAAGTGATAGACCTTATCATAGTCAGGGTTGTCGAATGTGGCTCTCAAATTTCCAGGTGAGAACATCTTTCCCTCACCAATTTCTGTTGTATCTTTGACATGTATCCATTTTCCTGGAAAATTTTATAGAGACAGAAATTGGTTTAAAAGGAACATCGAAATTTCACATCGACAGTTTGCAAACTCAGCACCAAAAATTCCTACAATTTGACAATATTGTTCAAAGCAAACCTTCATCAAGAAGAAGGAATTCATGGGTGCCGGGGATGTCCTTGAGAGCAAGAACATAAGTAGTTCGAGGTCCATAAATCCCCATGGCTGCAGCAACTTGATCTCTTCCTGTCACACCAGTTAACTTGTCTCCGGGCCACACCCCAAAGATGGTTCCAACTGTGAAATTCGTGTCAACGATGCTAGAACCATCAAGCGGGTCAAAAGCAACACTGAATCCACCTGTTCATATTTCAGAAAACCAAATGGTCAAAAAAATTGTCATGATTTTTCTTTATTTATTTATGTATTTTGGTTTGTGCTTGCAAACCTTGAGCTGGGCCTCCCATGTCTTGGAGTTCAGGGACTTCTTCAGAGCAAGCATATTTGCAATAGTGAGAGAAAGTCAAGGCCTAAGCATCAAGAGTCAGAGAAATCATTATAAATGCAAATTTCATGTTAAATCATATGGTTCCAATCACGAAACAGAAAAAATAACATGAAATAAACACACACACAATATGCCTACATCTACAGAGGAGAAGAGATCAAATCTACTATGCACAACAAGGATTACAGAGCTCAGAATCTTTCAACTCAGCTACTCAACAATACTGTCGCATTCTCACAGAAACCAGCCTAACGGCCTCAACCCTCCACCCTCCATAAAAGACCTTTATAGTAAATTTGAAAGTATAGTAAAAAATACAAGACACCTCACATGGAGTAGAGGATGCAAAGAATGAGCTTGAACGTGAAATATTAAACTTCCACATATAAGTTTTTAGTATCAAGAGATTATACTTAACAAAGTTTCTAAAATAATCATCAAAGAAGTGAAAAATGGTTGTTTTATAAGTTATGTTAGGTTTTATTCTTGGCAATCCCGTTTGACAAAACTCCTTTCAGTTGTATTTATTTTCGCATTTTTATTTCAGTGAGGCTATGAGTTGTTAGATGCGAATCCAACCCGAATCAAGCTTTTCAGAGAAGTTTGTGATGATAAAGCGTTCAAGATTGCCACTTCGTTGATTATGACGGGGATCGAGCTGCCCGGTCAGCTCGCGGGGGTCCAGGGGGCAGCGCCACGGCGGGGTCGAGGGGCAGCGCCCCCGAAGCAAAATGCAAAAATGCATTCAAAGTTGCCTGTCCGATCATGTTATATTTTTCCAGTTTTTCCATTTTTGGCCTTCCCGCTCGAGCGGGGAAAGTGACGCTCGAGCGGGGATTGGAAGCTCTCAGCATCTCTGCAGTCGCCTGTAAAAATACTGGAAGGTGTGATTTTACGCTCGAGCGGATTCTCCTACGCTCGAGCGCATCTCAGTTTGTTCGCACGCAGTTTTTGGTCAGTCTGCTCGAGCGGGCTGTGTTGAGCTCGAGCGGAGATCGCGGGACAGATTCTATAAATTCGCGTGTTGGGTCAAATTTTTTGGATAACTGCTCCAGATCTTCTTTTTGGTTTCTAGGGTTTATATCTGGGGATACTTTGTGAGTTTTCTTTGATGTTTTATTGAATATTCAACTCATGTTCTAAAGAGAGTACATCAAAGGTTGTGTTTTGTTCTACAAAAGAGAGTGTTGTTCTTCAGTTGTGTATTCTGAAGAATTCGAGCCTGAAGCTGTGGTGGAATCCAGAGTGGCTCATCAGAAAGACAATTCCGTGGTGAAGATGGGGTTGGAAGAGGCACTTAAAGGTTGGTTCAATTAGGCGTTGTGGATTCGCTAGATAATTGAGAGTATACCTGTGTAATTCCTTTAATTCTTCTTAGTGGATTGTCTTGTGGCTGTTGCCCGTGGTTTTTTATCACAGTTGGAGGTGTCCAATTGTGGTTTTTTCCACGTTAAATCGTTGTGTCTCTTTGTCTTGATTGTTTGATTGGGATTGTTATATTCTGCTTAAAATTGATACATAATCACAAATCAACATCTAGGGGATTTCTAGATTTTTCAATTGGTATCAGAGCGGGTCGTTCTATTTTTTTTAAAAAGAAAAAAAAAAATTCTTTTAGAACGAGATCTTGTTTGATTTGTGATAATGGATACAATTCGTGAAGGAAATTCTATGGTTCGACCACCCCTACTTGACGGATCCAATTATTCTTTTTGGAAAGCTCGGATGAGATCTTTTTTAAAATCTATTGATGAAAAAGTTTGGCAATCCGTCATGAATGGGTGGACTGAACCAACAATTATCGTTGATGGAGTTACAATCCCCAAACCAATTGATAAGTGGGACACAACTGATTACCAAAATAGTAGCTGGAATAGTAAAGTTATCAATTCTCTCTTTTGCGCTGTCACACCTGAAGAATTTAGTCGTATTTGTAATTGTGAAGTCGCAAAAGAGGCTTGGGATATCTTACAAACTATTCATGAGGGCACTCCTTCTGTGAAACGTTCAAAACTTCAAAGGCTCACATCTAGTTTCGAAAACCTTTCAATGAAAGATAGTGAGACCTTTGATGAATTTTATGCGAAGTTGAGTGACATTGTAAATTCCAGCTTCAATTTAGGTGAAAAAATTTCAGAATCCAAAGTTGTGGGAAAAATTTTGAGATCCTTGCCCGATCGGTTCCAACCAAAAGTTACGGCTATTGAGGAGGCTCAAGATGTTGACAACCTCAAGCTGGATCAGTTGGTTGGAAACCTTCAAACTTATGAAGCACATAGGAATTTCAAAAAGAAACAAAAAGATACTATTGCTTATAGTAGTGCTCATAAAGTGGTAGAGGAATCTGATGAGGATTGCGAGATAGATTCCAAGATTATGGCTGCTTTTGTTAAACAATTTAAAAAATCTTTTTTGAAAAAGAATCCTAATCTTTTGGAATCTACTCATTCTCATAAATCTAAAGGCAAAGATAAACTCAAAATTAATTCTATAGCCAAGAAGGAGAAAAGAAAGATACAAGGAAACTCTGAAAGACTCCAATGCTATGAATGCCAAGGATTTGGCCATTTTGCACAAGAATGCCCCACTCGTTTGAAGAAGAAGAAAGCCCTTGCCATCACTTGGGATGATGAATCTGAAACTGATGAAGATGAAAGTGACAATGAAGGTCAAGGCGAAGAGGGTCATAAACAATTTCTTGATTTCATGGCGGCTTCTGAAGCTGAAGGACAAACAGATTCTCCAAAGAGGTCAGTTGAGAATATCACTGATGATGAATCCTCGGAGAGCGATCATGAAGAGCTTGAGCAAGCTTATGAAAAGTTATATAAGGAGTCTCTTAAGTTATTCAAATTGAATAACAAACTCACAAAGAAACTCAAAGCATGTGAATGTGAGAATGTCAAACTTAAGGAGGAGATTTCCGAGGCCAGGATTAATGCCATCAAGGTAGCTGATGATCGACAAGTTCTTTGTGCAAAATTGTTGACTTGTGAGACAGAGAGGAATGAGCTGCTGCAAACCCATGCCATGCATAAAGAAAAGATTGAATCTCTCGAGATGTCACAAGTTGCTTTGGAAGAACTAATGATCAAGAAAGAGAAAGAGCTCAAGTGTGCTATGGCTACCATTGGGCTTTAGAACAAAGGATTCAAGACTTTGGAGGATATCATTGGGTCTCAACAAATGAGTTGTGACAAGAGTGGCATTGGCTTTGGTGGTAAGAAAGAGCAAAAACAGAGTGCTTCAACATCTCATGATACAAGAACTCAAGGAAAGGGAGAACAAAAAATCCAACAAAAGGATGGACTTCTCAAACTTCCTAGAGTTGGTAAGGTAAAAGAAAAGAAGGTACGCCCTGTGTTTATTTGTCATCATTGTGGTATGCATGGTCATATTCGCCCTTATTGTTATAAGTTGCATGGAAGAGTGCCTCAAAAGGGTAGAAATTCGATTTACATGTCTAGGCGGAATACCAAGATTTATGCGGGTGTTCACTACACCACGACACTTACCAAGACCGCTAGACCTGATTTTGTTAAGACCAAAAAGATTTGGGTGAGAAAAGTTGACTTGTGTTAATTTGTTTGGTCGTTTTAGTTTATAGGTTTTTGTGTGTTTTTTTTTTCGGGTCTTTTAATGTGTGCTTGTTTGTTTTTTTTTCTTGCTTTGGTTAAGAAAAAAAAAATTGAAAAAAAAAAAAAAAGAAAAATTCCAAAAAGATTTTCTTAGTATGGTTTTGCAAGCTTGAAATTTTTTAGTGGTCCTTGGTACATATTGGAATTGATGAGAAAATCCATTACATATTAATATGTGTGTACTTTCTGTGGTCATTACTCATTTTGGAGTGTGTGTTCTTTGATTAGTATGTCTCATTCTGTACACACTCTTGGATTAGCAAATTTTGAAGTCTTCCGCCTTAGTGATTATTTTTTCTCTATGGACTTCTGTCATTGTATCTTTTGCTTTTCTAGAGGAATTGACCTATACTAGCATATCATGGGTGATGTTGAGTCTCTTAACCACCTACCATCCTTTTGCATCTCTATGGCTTTCCCCTTAATTCTTTGCAGTCTAGCCATGAGGAAAAGGCTACCTCAGAGTCACCAACCAGGCCGTCCTTATTATATCCATGCTTCTCTGGTTCGGTTTCCATACTCTTGAGCGTGTCAGCCACTAATGATTGTGCAAAAGAAAAAGAAAAAGAAAAAAGAAAAAAAATGTGCAAGAGAAAAAAAAAGCAAAAGAAAAAGAAAAAAAAAAGAAAGAGAAGTAGACAAAATATGCAAAAGAAAGAAAAAAAAATGTGCAAAAGAAAGAAAGAAAAAAAAAGGGAAAAGATTCATTGATTGAGGGGGAGCCTCCGCCTTTACTCACCAAATACCCCTTGATTCCTAGTGGTTTGACTTTCCTTTGTCGTGCTTAAGATTCTCTTGTCGGAGGTCCAGCTTTATATCACTACTAGGATTGAATCTAGTATTTGTCGAACTCCAAGAGTCACACACACACTTTTATCATGGGATCTATGCTTTTCACATAATGCATCACTTTCTTTCATGAGGAATCTTCTACAGACTGTGCACATTGTGTTTTCTTGTAATGGTGCTTCTTGGATAATCTTATGTGTTTTAAGGTACTAATCTGAAATTCCTTACTTGCTCCACCATATTATTTTTTGTCGTTTTCTTCTTGTTCACTGTTTTCAGTGTTTGTGGTTGCTTTTAGTGAGGGGGAGTTTGGTTCATCTTGATTTGGGTTGGTAAGGGAGTTTGGTTTCTCATTGCAAGAGTTGTTTAGCATGAACACTTTGATATGTTTGATCAGGGAGATTGGCTATGCACTATTTGCCCTTCTTGTATGCTCCTGATATTTACATTGTCATATCATTGCTTGTGTGGTTTATGATCTTGCTTGTGTTGTTTGAGAGTTGTTTTTCAGGAGTCTTAGTTTTCATCTATTCATGTTTTCCATCTCATGTTTCAAGTTAATCTTGTCCTATGTTTATTGTTTTTTCATATACTCTTGTGGGACTAATAGTTGTTTTGGAAATTGTGGCACTAATAACTGTTTTGCAGATCATGGCCTTGAGAAAGAAGTTGGCTTTTGTTGGCTGTAATGGGTTGGGGTGTTTAGGATTTTATTTGTTAGGTGTGTTTTGTCACGGCATTGCCAAAGGGGGAGATTGTTAGGTTTTATTCTTGGCAATCCCGTTTGACAAAACTCCTTTCAGTTGTATTTATTTTCGCATTTTTATTTCAGTGAGGCTATGAGTTGTTAGATGCGAATCCAACCCGAATCAAGCTTTTCAGAGAAGTTTGTGATGATAAAGCGTTCAAGATTGCCACTTCGTTGATTATGACGGGGATCGAGCTGCCCGGTCAGCTCGCGGGGGTCCAGGGGGCAGCGCCACGGCGGGGTCGAGGGGCAGCGCCCCCGAAGCAAAATGCAAAAATGCATTCAAAGTTGCCTGTCCGATCATGTTATATTTTTCCAGTTTTTCCATTTTTGGCCTTCCCGCTCGAGCGGGGAAAGTGACGCTCGAGCGGGGATTGGAAGCTCTCAGCATCTCTGCAGTCGCCTGTAAAAATACTGGAAGGTGTGATTTTACGCTCGAGCGGATTCTCCTACGCTCGAGCGCATCTCAGTTTGTTCGCACGCAGTTTTTGGTCAGTCTGCTCGAGCGGGCTGTGTTGAGCTCGAGCGGAGATCGCGGGACAGATTCTATAAATTCGCGTGTTGGGTCAAATTTTTTGGATAACTGCTCCAGATCTTCTTTTTGGTTTCTAGGGTTTATATCTGGGGATACTTTGTGAGTTTTCTTTGATGTTTTATTGAATATTCAACTCATGTTCTAAAGAGAGTACATCAAAGGTTGTGTTTTGTTCTACAAAAGAGAGTGTTGTTCTTCAGTTGTGTATTCTGAAGAATTCGAGCCTGAAGCTGTGGTGGAATCCAGAGTGGCTCATCAGAAAGACAATTCCGTGGTGAAGATGGGGTTGGAAGAGGCACTTAAAGGTTGGTTCAATTAGGCGTTGTGGATTCGCTAGATAATTGAGAGTATACCTGTGTAATTCCTTTAATTCTTCTTAGTGGATTGTCTTGTGGCTGTTACCCGTGGTTTTTTATCACAGTTGGAGGTGTCCAATTGTGGTTTTTTCCACGTTAAATCGTTGTGTCTCTTTGTCTTGATTGTTTGATTGGGATTGTTATATTCTGCTTAAAATTGATACATAATCACAAATCAACATCTAGGGGATTTCTATATTTTTCAAGTTGAAACCACTTGAAAGCATAGTATTCAAATGAGGTTAGAAGTACAACATATGTGCCTTAAATTTCAACTAAAAATCAGCAATGTACGTTATGAAAACTGAAAATGATTTTACAGGTTTAAAATTTATTATTCCATAACGCAGTAAGTTTAGAATTACGGTAAGTTTCTGAATCATGTTTGAGTTTTGCTGGTTTCCAATCTCGGTTTTGAACAGTATGTAAGAGAAATTAAAGAAACAAAGACTGTTGAAGTCTAACCTCAAATAGGAGCTTGTCGGCAAGCATATCAACAGCAAGCTGCTCATCTCCAAAAGAGTTCACACAGGCTGTTCCTCCACAAGAAGCTGTTCTGACTTTGAATGCAATGGTTCTAAGCGCTTCACCCATGCACACCATCAGCCTGATCAATCCCTTATCTGGTGTTGCTTTATTAAGGAACTCTTCCTACAATTACAAACTCAGTTTTCATATTTTGGTTCAATACATACAAAGTTCACATCCTTCATTAAGGCTCCATTCAATCCTCAGGAATTTTGTGCAAGAAAGTTGTTCCTAGGAACAGTGTAGTAAAGGGAAAGGAAATTTGTTTCCAGTGTGTTCATTTATTAGGAAAAGGAAAGTGTATTGTTGAGATTCCTGCAAAATTTTATCACAGTGGGAAAGTTAAAGATACGAGTCTCACAACTTTCATGCTAACTGAACATAGAAAAAGTTATGGCAAAATTATTGTTGTACACTTTACTTTCTTTTCCCGACATCTGAATCGGCTTAAAAGGACGAACTAAGTGCACAAGGCTCCTGCTAAAGAGGCATCTGGAGAAGGCAAAATGTACACAGCTTTACCCTATTACTTGAGAGGGTGTTTCCGTGACTCAAGTTATGTGTTGTAAACTGAAAATGACACTTAGTATGAACTTACCAGGCTATCTCCAATCTCACATCTGGTTACAAGAGAAGAATTCTTTGTCTTTGACACCTTAACCGATACCTTTGGCATGATCCTCAACGATTCCCCCAAAAGCGAGCTTGATTTCAGACTCTGCAATTCATTACACTACCCTTTTCAAGTTCTTTTCATTCACCAATTTTTTCTTTTCAATTTAAGTATAAATTGTATGCTTATGTCAATTATGTGTGACTATGTAGTCACCAAATACCATATCAAGCTCCTTGTTATCTAAATCTTGATCAGTCATATTTTTCAGGGTACCATCACAAGAGGTACAAAATTCAGATTTCAGGACAAGAACAATTCAAACACAAGCACACACTAGTGAACTTTCAAGTTTGTGTACCTTGGAGCTGAAAGATGGAGAAATAGAAGATGGAGAAACTAGTGAGGTGGAATGTTGAGAAGAAACACAGGGGAGGAACGCAGCGCGAGCGCGGCATACGATGCCGGTCTCCATGATTGTGAAATATGCACAAGTTCGAATAAAAAAGATAGAAGAAGAGGAAATAAAAGAGCTTTGCCTCTTGAAAGTTTGTTTGTTCTTTTTTCTTTTTTTTCAGTCTGTAACTGATTTTGGGCCTGCTTGGACAGTGGCAATGGGGGGAAGGATAGAAGATAAGTGGTTAATGAGTTCCTGCCACGTGGCAGAGGGTGAATAGATAGGATGATAAAGTGGTATGGTGTTAATTAACCATCTCTCAAAATATATGTGGTTCATGTATGTGGTAATGAAAAGATATGGTAGTGGACCCCAATAATTTGTTGGGTTTTGGGCACATGCTGAACTGCCTGTGTGTCTGGATATGTAATCGTAGCCAGGACTGGTAATGGTGACAGTGGCAGAGGAAGGGGCTGGCCGTGCGGCGTCTAGATCGTCTAAAGTGGATTTCTCTGGAGTGCTCCAGTACTATATCAAAACGACGTCATTTTTATCTAAATTACATTGTTTTATTGGAGGTTAAAAAAAATAAAGCCCCACTTCGCCGTGCCACCATTTCCGGCAACCCTCTTTTTCTCCTCCTCTTTCTTCACTCTGTTGGTATAAATCTGTCCAACTGTCCGTACCAATATAGGGAAAGAGAATGTGAGTTCAACTCTCTTAAATATTAATTTAATAATTAATCATTCATTTTAATAGATAAAAATAAAAAATAAAAAGAATTAGAGAAAAATTCACAATAAGAATCAATGCGGCATGTCAGTTTTCAAAAATTGGATTAAACAAAAACGTGGCAGAAGAAATCAACTACGACTAAACAAATCCTGGCCAGAGAAACTGTGAAAAAACCCCCACTTTGAGAAACCAAACAACATAACTCCTTGTGTCAAGTCAAATAAAGATAACCCTGGTTTCAGAATTGATTCAAGAAGGAGAACAAAACAACATGGGTCAGGCTTGTTTTCAGTTTACAAGTAGATTGGATGGTACTGTTGAATTCATGGAGTCCATCACGGGTCTTGTTTCAATAATCTGAATCGATCAATATGTAGAGCTTATCGAGTACTTTATCTATATAAAAAATTACATTGACCGGATATTGATAGCTATTTAATTTAACAATTTATTTTAAAATTTATATTTACCATTGACAGAAATCTAATCCGATCAAGTAGCTATTGATACCCAATCAACGTGATTTTTTACAGGATTAAAGTACTCAACGAGTTCTACATATTGACGATTCAGATTATCAAAACAGGACCCGTGATAAGCCTTTAAGAACTCAACAATACGCTCTAATCCGATCTCGAACCGAAGAGAAACCTATCTCAAAAATCATATGGCTCCTTCAAAGTATCAAATTAATCAAGAGCGAATCCTAGTTTCAGTAATACAAGCCTCGTTTAAGGAGTTTGCTATTTTAGTAAGTTAAAATATTTTTGTTTGGAAAGAGAGTTAGATTTTTTTGTAATATGTGATGTTTGGAAGAAAAAAAGTGAAATAATTATGAATTTAATATGATATTTTATTCTTATTAAATATTTTAATCTATTGTTTTTTTGGAGTACTTACGTATAGGTCCTAATAAGTGGGCTTATTGTCTAATAGGTCCTATGGGAAAAATTCATCATAAAAAAAGTCACTAATTGTAAGTTTTAGTGACAATTTATAAAAATCATAATAAAAAAAAGTCACTAATTGTCAATTTTTAGCGATATATATAAAAAATTGTCACAAAAAAATTATTTTTAGCGACAATTTTACCAAGACTTATTTTTAATCGGACTTGTTGGAAATTAAATCCAACTATTAGGACCAATATAGTTTATCCTTGTTTTTTAGTAGATTTTAGCACCCAAAAAAACAAAAAACCAATTTTTGACAAACCAAAATCGATATCAAAGCCTAATTTGGCACAGGTGGATACTCTGCAATATCGTTGTATTTATCTTTTGTTTTTTAAATTTTTTTTTTTAACCTTAAACAAAACCATGTCGTTTTTTTGTTGTCAAACATTGCAACGTGGAGTTTGGGCCCCAATGAATCAAATTAGGGTTACAATTCGGAGCAAACGCCTAAGTGTGTAATTTTGGCCCGGCCCGGCCCACGGGCCAAGAAACTAGGCCCAGGGCCTAGCCCAGGCCCAGGGGTATTCGGGCCAGTAGGCTGGGCCCCTGGGGTTGGGTCTGGCTCGGGCTTGGGCGGGCCTAAACATTTTTTTTTTTTTTTTCACCAAACTTTTATTATTTTTCATTAAAAATAACACTAGGCATCGGGTGGGCCGGGCTTTTGGGCAGGCCTTAAGCGGGCCGCGAGCCGGGTCAAGCGGGCTGCGGGCCCATGGGCTGGGCCGAGCCGGGCTTCAAAACGAAGGCCCTGGCCCTGGCCTAAGGCATCGGGCTGGGCTTGGGCTCAAGCCTAAACGGGCCTTAATGAGCCGGGCCCACCTCGGGCCCTCGGGCGGCCGCCCGCGAGCCATAGGCCAAAATTACACCCCTAGCCAAAAGAGAAAGGCCACGAACACCACTTCCACTTCCTTTTTCCTTCTTTGATGGAGTTGGGAGCTTGTTCTAGGGTTTTGAATACCAATCAAGTCTCGTATTTCATCCCTACTACCCGATTCCAACGACTGAGAGACCTCTCAAACTCGTCTCCTTACTCTTCAAATGCTTCGTTTCATGTTTCCCCAGCGATTCCTCGCGGAGATTGTCGTTGCAGAGCCATCATCAAAGGCTCCAACAACATCAGTATCTCCATGGAAAAGGTAATTTTTTTCATCATCTCTCTAATTAGTCTCACTGTAGTTTGTATATGATTGATTATATGTACAATTGTTGTGGCAATTTTTGCCAAATTGGGCTTGCTTAATTGAAAACAACTACTTTAAAATCTAATTTACTGACAATTGATCATATTTTTATCAATTTAGTATTCATTTAGAATCCACACATAAGGAGACTCTGGTAATAGAGTTGATGTCCAGACCCAATTTGTGCTTTGCTTTCTTTTTCTTATATGTTGTATGCAAATAGACGGGTATAAATTTATATGCATGTATGGGCTTTCTCTAGGTATGCATACCCGAGCACACATAGGTACTGTTTGTGGGTAATTATGTGTTTAGGGCTTGTTTGATTGGACAGATTATACCATAGCATTGGGATTATTAATTCATAGAACTCACATTCCATTGTTTGGTTGCAAATTTTATTTATTGGATTAGACTTCAATTGCCATTTTATCCAACAAAATTGACAATTCTTTTAATTCCATGCATGACTAATAAGACAAAACATATATATAATTGAGATTATATATTTCTATATCTATTGCCAAACAAACATGGATAAGAGAGAATTATGTCTCACTAATTCAGCTGAATAACCAATCCTACACTAATCTCATGGATTGTTAATTCCCTCACTATTAATCTTGCTAATCAAGCAGACCCTTATTGTAATTTGATTCACTCTTGCTCCAAGGGTTCCAATTTGAAGTGCGGCCAACTAGTTCTTAGGGTTATGCATTTGCAATGCCATGAACTGAAATCCTATGTCAAGCCAGCTCAATCCAAGCACGAACTGATATGTAATTTGATTTACTTCTTGTATCCAATGTTTTTCTGAGTAGCACATGTATCCTGAGACCTGAGAATAAAAACAAGAATTACTCCCTAGATCATTAATATGCTAATGGTTCTTCTTTTAAAGTTGGTTTCTTATGCTGTCTCGGATATCCTCTCTAAATATATTCACCCACCAAGATTACTTTGTTCCTTCTAAACTTGTATTCCTTAGTGGTTCAGAAATTTTGTATTTATTTTGTTTTATATAGCACTTTGATTGTCCTTGAAAATATGATTTCAGAATTCGTCAATTTGGTTGTGATGATTGTCTTCAAGAGGCAAAAAATCTGAAACAAATATACATTATGAAATTGTACACAAATCTTCAAGCTCCCACACAAGGTTTTAAAAAGCGGCCGCAACCATTTATGTAACCCCCTTACGTAACGATTGTGGTAGTTACTGCCACCCGTTACGATCGCTGTAGTAGTGTGACAGAAATTTACAAGTGTAACGGCCATTTCAGTGTTACGTAATAGCCGTAGCGATACCGTAACAATCCATTACACACCGTTACACCTTTTATAATATTCTGAATAATTTCCTTTCCCAAAAAAATTAAAATAAAAGCTTACAAAAAAAGAATAAATACTCAAGTGATCCAAGCTTAAAAAAAAAATCTTATATGAATTTATTTTAAGGTTTCAAAATGCGGTGTTACGTAACGGTTACGGCCGTTAGGTAATGGTTGCAATGGTAGGCACCACGTGTTACCCCCCGCTTTTGCGATGTGATTGAGATTCACAGGTGTGTTGGCCGTAGCGGCTGTAACGGTGTCGTAATGGCCTGTTACGGACCGTTATGTAACGATTTCAAACAACTTCTTTCGGGGGAAAAAAAATGCTAAAAAGGTGGGAAGAGGGATATAGAGAGAAGAGGGAAGATGGAGGAGTAAGGCCCTGTTTGGTAAAACTGTGGGAAAGTGCTTATAGCTTATGCCTAAACAGCTTATAGCTTATAACTATGAACATAAGCTGATTTCTGACTTATAAATTAAGCATCTCCTGCCCCACTCAAAGAATAAGTTGATTTCTGACTTCCAAAAAGTTACAAGCTATAAGCTATAAGTTAAACCAAACACATCAAAATAGTTTAAATTAAACTGAAAGGTGAAATAAGCAGCTTTTAAACTGCACCAAACAGGCACTAAGAGACAAAGAGTGAGAAGAGGGAAGATAAAGAACATGTTATTGATTTGTTGAAGATGATGTTGCTTATTCATCTTGCAGGGAGAACTTCATTAAACTATGTAATCTTTGTTTGAAAAAAATAAAAAATAAAAACAAATAAAATAAAATGATAATAATAATAAGTTTAATCATTATCCATTTTGCTTGATTAATATATATATATATATATATATATATTTAGGCTCTTATTTATTCTCTCACTTTTGTCATTGTTTATCTTATATGTAATAGTTAGCGGTTGATTTTTTGTAAATTATCTAGAAAACATAACACCTATAATTATATTAATACATATTTTATATATGTTAATTTTTGTTGATTAGCTTATTTTATTTTTATTTACAGGTTATCCAAAAAGAGAACAAATATTCAAGTGATCCAAACCTAAAGAAAAAAAACCATGTAT
The DNA here is from genome assembly GCF_055761805.1 of Camellia sinensis. Taxonomy (NCBI): domain Eukaryota; kingdom Viridiplantae; phylum Streptophyta; class Magnoliopsida; order Ericales; family Theaceae; genus Camellia; species Camellia sinensis. Next base: position 36,316,721 of record NC_138961.1, on the reverse strand, counting down.
AAATTTTTTTTCCTTTGTAATTTATTTTTTAATTTTTATATGATTACATTAGCATGTATAATTTATTTTTTAAAACTATTCAAGTTAAAATTTGCATTTGCTTCCACAAGTATAATAATTAAAAAAAGAATTTTATACATCTAAGTCCAATAAAAGAAAATTTTGCCACAACTTGTAATATGGATTTCTGACATATAAAGTCATTAATTATTAAAATAAAATGTAAAAACTCAATTTGTAGTGATTTAAAAATATGAAATATATTGGATCATACTTAAAAATTAACAAAATTGATCAAAATTTATTTTAAAACCCAATAAATATAATTTTGGGGAAAAAAAATTATCCATATCGATAAGTTTTTTTCAAATTGTGCGAAAAATAAAAAAATTCACGGTTCCAATTACCGCAACTATTACGCTACGTCCTTTACACCCCCAACCACAACCGCAACTGCAACACTTTTTAGAACCTTGCTCCCACCTCATTCAGATTCGAGAATATGTGGTTGGAAAATCGATCTTTTAAGGAGTACTTTAGGGATTGGTGGGAAAATGGTAGAGTCCATGGGTGGAAAGGTTTTAAGTTTGTACGGAAGTTGAGAGGAGTCCAGAATAATTTAAAAGTTTGGAAACGTAAAGTTTTTGGGGATATAGGTGGGGGTGAAAGTGGGATTAGTTCGGGATATTGAGGAATTAGATGTGAATGAGGCTGGGGAGGGTTTATCTGGAGCGTTAAAGGATAGGAGGTCAATGCTCATAATGAAGCTGGAAGAGATCGTTTTTAGAGAGCAGATTTTTGGGGAACAAAGAGCTAAGTTGAAATGGACTAGAGAGGGTAGTACCAATTCTAGATTTTTTTTCATAGAGTTGCTTTGGGGAAGAGAAAGAAGAGTTTTATTAAAAATTTGGTTGTCATGACCCCATTCCGCCCCTAGTAGAATGGTGCCGTGATGGCCAGTAATCCGATATTACCGAAGGCCAACTTTGAAAATTCACACACAATCAGAGTATAAATATATGGGGCTCACAAGTGCGGAAGCAATATATACAAATCTAGTTAGTTCATAAGAGTTGTGCATACGTCAAATGGAATGGCATACAACTTTACATAGCTTTACAACTTGAATACAAATAAAACGAAGTACAAAAATACATATTACATCTTGTTCAAAGGCCTCTCAAGCCGACATGTACGAAACACATGAACTACAAGTCGAGAAACATAATCTTCCAGATTGCCGACATCCTCACTGCCGACATAACATACATACAAGACACACATCTCGGCGTAGCCAACGTCTTGCTTGTTACCTACATATATACATAGGGAGTGTGAGCTTGGGTACTCAGTGAATGGTACAAATAATAAAGGGGTTAAATGAATGATACCCGAGATCTTTTCAAACGATACATAGTATATCTTTGTCAAAACCATACATAACATAGCTTAGCTTGACTTGAAATAAAACATCAATCGAACCTTGGTCTTTCAAAACTTACTTACTTACTTAACATACGTCAACTTAAAACATGGGGTGATGACATTCCGGGAAAACAAAAGCATAGCCTCGGCATCGAGCACACCCGTTCATAGTCCGTCGGTGGCCGATATCTTAACAAGGGTGCTACTTAGGCTTAACGTCCCCTAGCACGAAAGGACGGTACTACCTAGGCTTAAAGTCCCCTAGCACGAAAGGACTATGCTACTTAGGCTTAAAGTCCCCTAGAACGGAAGGACTATGCTACTTAGGCTTAAAGTCCCCTAGCACGGAAGGACTTGTGCCACAAATGCTTAAAGTCCCCTGGCACGTACGGACTGGTGCCACAAATGTTTAAAGTCCCCTGGCACATACGGACTATGTTACCTAGGCTTAACGTCCCCTAACACGAAAGGACGGTGTTACTTAGGCTTAACGTCCCCTAACACGAAAGGACGGTTCCAAGAATGTCATCCAAAACAAAGCTTATACTTGATACATAAAATAGGGATATCATTCATGCTTAACAAATACTTTTCAAAACAAGGCAAAGCAAAGTTTATCAAAACATTAATAACATAACTTTATTAAAAATACCACTCACATAGTTCTTGGGACGTTGGGATCAAGGCAAGGGTCCAAGTCCTACAAACACATGGCAAAGTCTACTGAACGTACTTCTCAAAACAAGTCTTACATGCATGCAAATGATCTCGGAAAACATACTGGGAGTCAAAACACTGTTTTACATGCCAGGAAGACATGCTGGGTACCAACCAGGTCTTAGCCGAGGTCCCACACCTCTTGGCCGAGGTGTAGTTACCTAGGCTTCGGCGTGCAGTTGCATGCCGAGGTATGCACAAGACAAACTAAAGGTGTAAGTGATCATGCAAGATAGGCCAAGGTGAGATACGATGCTTGGCCTAAGTGTGAGGTCAAGGTAAAAGTGATCTCGGCGACTACACTTAGAGAAGTGAGGTCTGGAGATCTGGGTTTCCACCCGTGAAGAACATGAAGAACATGAACATGAAGACCATGAAGAATATGAATGCTAAAATCATAACTTCTTTCCTACAAAAATCTGGAATTTCATGCTATGAGTTCGAAAACAAGGACCTGGGTACCCATACTTGAAGATCATGTGAAAACAAACACAAAAACATGGATCTTGGCATGAACTTTCGAATCAAAACATGACTTTTCTTGAAGAACACATGAATACTATTTTCTCTTTCTAAAACCGAGCTTCAAAGCAATGCATGGCTTACAAATCATATTCAATCGTGCAATGCAATAACATGAACATAAAGAACAACATGGGTAGATCAAGAATCTAACCTTAGAACACGGATCTAACGGTTCGATCTCTAAGGATCAAACTTGGAAATCCACTCTTCCTCAAGAACTCCTCTTCCTCTCCTAGAGTTTCTCTCTCCTCTTCAAAAACAAGGATATAACAAATGATAGTTTTCTCCCTCTGCCGGCTGACTTAACACTCAGCTCGGACACATGGCAACGGCTGGTTGGCTCTCCTCAAAAAGGTGATAGATTGACAAGACATGTGTAAGACAAAATGTATCTAACAAGCTACTCGGTAAGGCACTCCGGCAAGTGACGATATCGGCTAAGGACAAAGCTTCGGCAACTAAGGTGACAATGACCTCGGCTAGGAAGGACAACACTTGACTAAGCTGTGCCACACCTTGGCCTAGATGTGCCACACCTCGGTCTAGGTTATACCACTCCAGGACAAGATCACTTAGGTGCAAAGGTAACATCTCGGCCTAGATAATACACATCTCAACCTTGGTGATGAACACCTCGGCCTAGATAATGACATATCGGCCAATATGTCAAGGCAAAGGTGGAGGTTAAACAAGGTGGTTCCAAGATAATTCTAGACTGAAGATGACCTCGGCTTGGAATGATCTAGGCGTAACATAACCTAGGCTTGGCATGACCTAGGCTTAACATAGCAAGGAAGGGACAAAGCATGCAAGCAACACTTAAGCAAAACAAGACAAGATTCATGAATGCAAACTTAACATGGTGAAACATACAAATGCATGCAAACATGACTAGGACATGAATGTGGGTTGTTACATCGGTAGTGGGTCAGGGTGAGGTTGTGAGTACGGAGTAGCTTTTTGTCAAGGAGATTTTTAATTTTTATTCAAATCTATATTCTGATGGGGGCGTGGATTGTCCAGGGATCGAAGGCATTAATTGGGTTCCAGTGGAGCTAGCAACAACTAGTTGGCTTGAAAGGCCCTTTGATGAAGATGAGGTGAGACAGGCTCTATTTGAGTGTGAGAGAGATAAGGCTCCAAGTCTGGATGGTTTTTCAATGAATGTATTTCAAGACTACTGGGATATTGTAATAAGGGATCTTTTGAGAGTGTTTGGTGAGTTCGTTAAGAGTGAGAAGGTTAATTTGTGCACCAATGCATCCTTCATTTATCTAATTCACAAGAAGCAAAAGTCAATCAAGATTGGGGATTTTAGACCCATTAGCTTGGTTACATCTCTCTATAAGATTTTAGTGAAGGTGCTTTCTAGGAGAATTAGAGTTGTCCTTGGGGAAACTATTTCTTTGGCACAAGGTGCTTTCATGCAGGGTTGGCGATATTTGATGTAGTCTTAGTGGCTAGCAAGGTTGTGGAAGAGTATAGGGGACTACGTAATGAAGGTGTTGTCTTTAAGGTAGACTTTGAGAAAGCATATGACCACGTTGATTGGGACTTTGTGGATTTTGTTTTGGAAATGAAGGGGTTTGGACTTAGGTGGAGAATGTGGATTTAGGGGTGCTTGTCGTCATGCAATATGTCAGTCATTGTGAATGGCAAGGCTGGGGATTCTTTTCAAGCATCTAGGGGTCTAAGGCAGGGTGATCTTTTATCACTATCTTTGTTTATTTTAGTTGCTGATGTGTTGGGTAGGATTTTGATTTAGCCAAGGATAAGGGTGTCATTAAGGGGTTTGCAGTGGGAAGGGATAGGATTGGAGTTACTCATTTACAATTTGAGGATGATATTATATTCTTCTCATCAAATAAGGAAAATAAGTTGAGGAGTTTGCTAAAGATTTTGAGAACTTTTGAAATTATGTCAGGCCTCAAGATCAATCTTAGCAAGAGAAGTGTTGTGGGTATTAATTTGGAAGATAGCTATGCGCATAGGGTGGCGAATATGTTGGGAAGTTCCATTGATTCGTTTCCTCTCAAATACTTAAGGCTTCCATTGGGAGGAGATCCTAGATTGGCGTCCTTTTGGGAACCTGTTCTTGTCAAAATTGGAAAAAGATTGGAGGGATGGAAGTAAGCTTTGTTGTCTAAAAGGGGGAGATATACTTCGGTACAATCCGTATTAGGATTTGTTCCTATTTATTTCATGTCCCTTTTCAAAATTCGGTTAGCATTGTGAGGAAAATTGAGAAATTGATGAGAGATTTTCTTTGGAAAGGGTGTGAAGAGGGAAATGGGTTCATTTGGTTAGGTGGAAGACTGTTTCTCTTCCTAGGGAAAAAGGTGGCTTGGCTATCGAGAACATCGTTGCTAGGAATATTGCTCTCTTGGTCAAGTGGTTGTGGCGATTTTCTATTCAAAGTGAATCACTAACGCAATAGTAGAGATTCTAATGTGGTTAATAGAGGCAATTGTAGTTCACTTTGGAAATCTATTTCTCGTTTGTATCCACTTGTGTCTAACTTCTTTTCATTGAGAGTGGGGAATGGCGTGACCATCCATTTTTTGAAGGATGTTTGGTTAGGGGGTATCTCATTTGATAGATCTTTTCCTCTTCTTTACCGGTTGGTTCGTTCTCGAAATGTTTCAATAGCGTCGGTGGCATGCTCTTCTATGGCACCCATCTCTTGGAATTTTGATCTCATTAGAAACTTGAATGATAGGGAGGCGGTGGAGTTGGCATCTTTGTTAGTAGTGCTCGAGGGGGTCTCTCTTTCTTGATCTTGTGATATTAGGGTGTGGAATCTTGTTTCCTTAGGGGTCTTTGCATGTAAATCCTTTTTTGATAAGCTCATTGATAATCCCTCTGTTCCTTTGTTTCCTTCTCATAAGAAAATTTGGAAAGCGGTTGTCCCTCATAAAGTGAAGTTTTGCATGTGGTCTTTGGCTCAAAAGGGTGTCACAACTAATGATGTTTTCCAAAGGAGATAGCCTAATCACTCTCTTCGCCCTCAATGGTTTGTGATATGCAAGAGAAACTTGGAGGTAGCGGATCATCTATTCCTTTATTGCCCGGTGGCTTGTGTATTATGGCAATGTCTTTTTGGCTTATGTGATAAGCAGTGGGTTACTCTGTGGGACTGCATTCAAATGCTTTCTTATTAGGTTTAAAGGGTTTGAGAGAACCAAGAGAGCCAAAATAATGTGGACAAGCATTGTTTTTACTATTTTTTGGGCTATATGGTTGGAAAGAAATGCTAGAATCTTTGATGGCAAGGAAGCAAGTGTAAAGGCTTTGTAGTATAGGGCGGAATATTTGGCTTCATTCTGGGCATTTGTTTCCTCTCCTTTTAAAGGAGTCCCTTTGTTCTTGATCTCTAGGGATTGGGCTACTGTTTGTCATCCTTAGGGCTAGAAGTTTTGTGCTTTTATTTTGCTCTTTCTTTTTCTCTTTCTCTTTCTTTGTATGAGGACTTCTTGTCCTCTTTCACTTTTCTTTTTTAATGAAACCTGAGAAACAACGGAATGCCACCATAAAGTACCTTATTTCTGCTGGGTATGGTGGTTGGGTACCGTCTCTTCATTCATTTCTTTCTCGCTATAATGAATTCACAAATCAGCAATGCTACAATCCTAGACTAAAAATACTAGAAAAGTGTCCAGAATGTAACATTAATGATCTAGATTCACTTAAGGTAGGGTCCCACAATAACACCTTTAAATCTGCACCATTGATATAAGGATCTGATTAACTTTCTGGTACACTTTCTGGGACGCTAGGCTTTTCCTTCACAAATTGACAAATACTTGCAAACCATTTATTCCTCAAAATAAATTTTTGTCAACCATTGCCTTGAGCAAAATTTACTGGTTGATGTGCTTCTCGTCATGTTCCTCTTCCTCAAATAGCTACTATGATAAGCTGATTATCTGATCATCATTACTATCAATGTGTGAATTCATGTTACTGTTTTTCATAAATGAATATAAAGTTTTCCTCTCTATGTCTCCCCCTTTCTCTATCTTCTCGTTTGAAGTCTTCTTCCTGGAACAATCCCTATGAGCTATGTCTAATTTAAAATCTTCACTTGAATTTTTTGAATCTGCTGACCACAGCTTCTTCAACCTTTTTGCATATTCTTATTGCTTTCAGTTTCGATCTTCGTTTGTTTTCCTAAAACTCTGTCTGATGCTTGGATGGTTATTAACTCTATTAGGCTGATCTTTTGTGAACGAATCTCTCTTTGGTTATAATTTTGGGAGTTAAAAAAGTCTTTATTGGAAAATGAATGTTTTACTTTTTGTCCAAAACAGTTACAATCCCTCCTCACTATATGCCATAAAACCTTCGTAATTTTTCAATTTCTATAATATTTGTACTGTGAAGCCATTAACCTTATGATGAATTATGCTAATATATAGCTCATTTGCGCTTCTAGGGTGTTCCGATGTGTAGTTGTTCAAACTTGAAATTTCGTTCTTTATTTGATATCACATTCACGGTTGAAATGGTTGGAATTGTCACAGATTGGAAGATGAAATGCACATGGATAGCCGTGAATGCTTGTCTAGATGAAGAAATTCACTACAGAAATAGAGCTACCGCATCACAGCTGTGATTAGCAGCCATTGGATGCTTTAACAGGCCCATATTCAGGAAATCGCATGTTCACGCTTCCGAGCCCTATTTATCACAACATTGAACATTATTTCGAAAACATAAACCTGCCTCAATAGTACATCATGTTTGTGAGGTGGCACCACTAGTATCTAATTCATTCATATGTTCCTCATTGAGGGCTCATCGGTTGTATATTCTACTCGGCTTTAATTGTTGGTAGTACTGAAATTCATGGTATTGAAAGTATTTTCTAGGAAACAATTTGTGTAGAGTTGCTTTATGTAAATTTGGTTGTTGTCTGCTCTTGGAGGGTATCATCATCACCAAGTATAAGACACAAGAAAATAGAATAGGCTTGTGTCAATTATTTGAGTTTTGCTTTTGAATTGTATATTTTGTAATTATCATTATGAGAACAAATGAATGTTACTATTGCTTGTGGAAATATATGGTGCTCAAAAGAAATTTTTTTGGAATCTAAATGGGTAGAAATATGATTTTGGTACATTTCGTGTTTGGATTGTTCAGAGGTTATATAGCACCACAAAAAGGTTGTGCATCAAAACCTGCAGCAGCTGCTAGAGGGACTGAATCAGTCCAGTGGTACGAGACTCGCTTTGATAATTAGATTCGTTTATTTTTAAACTTGTAGGTTGATAATTCACCTAAAAAATTAAATTTATATGATAATCATTGTTCATCATGTTTAATTTTGATGATGTCTAAAATATTATTTGAAAATTTTAGATTTTTTAATATACATATTCTATATTATTTAACACAAAATATTATCTGTTTAAAATATAGATTGTATGATATATTTGCTATAAATAGTATTTAAATAAAAATATTTTGAATATATTATTATTCACGATTTTGAAAAATCCAGATGGTCATTATTCACTTTCTGACAAATTTAAAATTGATTAGTTGTATTATTTTGACAAAATTGATTGATTGGTTGGTTGGTTGGTTGGTTGGTTGGTCACTCTTCACTTTTTGACAAATTTAAAATTAATTAATTGGATTATTTTGACAAAAATTGATTGATTGGTTATATTATTTTAACGTATGTGATATTGATGAATTGTATCTTTTTTATATACTCACATGGGATGATTGATTATTTTTATTTAAATCTATTTATAATCTCTTCAACAATTACAAAATTTTTAGAAAGGGTATGTATATATTTTATCTGATATGTATATATATATATATGATATTATATTCAAAAGTGTGAATTGAATTTTATATTCAAAATGTTGATTCATCTTGTCTGCAAAAGTTTGACAAAGAGAAATACCTTACATGTATAATAATATTAAAATTATATAAAAGGCAATAGTACTAGAATTTGCATCATATTAATATAATATTTTGAAATAAGATGAGTCAGATATCTTGTCATGGAAATTTGCAAGTACTTTATAAAATATAGTTTGAACTCCTTTTAAAAAATATATTCATGGTGTGTATTTATTATATTATATATATAATAGAATATAATATGTAATTGTAGTGATTGCAATAGAAGATTTATGCTTTTCAAATCCTTGAAGATGTTTGAATTTGCCTACATAAAGAAAAAGAAAAAAAGGTGCAAGTTGGCACAATTTTCTTGTTGCGTTTGACTTCAAAGAACACCATAATAATTGAGCATTGTGCTATCTGCACTTGATTCGAAGGAGCGTCTACGGGGTATATTTTTTTATATAAATAGAAATGTTTTGTGCAGAGAAAAATTAAAAACTTGAAGAAAAAAAAATCTGTGTGCCCCCAAATTTTGAGTGTATTGTATTTTGCTCTTTCACTTTCAAATCTAAATGTATTTTTTGTTTTTACACTTTCATATCTACTCTTTGTAAGAAAATTATTGTAAAAGAGTGTTAAAGTACCTCTTATTTTTATTCATTATTTTGTGAGAAATTTTTGTAAGAGTAAGACATTTATTGTTGAGTGAGGCTTAATAGATAAAAGTAGGACCTATATAAAATTTACAAGCTTGGTGAAGCCTTGGTGATGTATTGATTCATTTTGATAGTGAAGAAATTCTCAAGGAGGTTCCTTGAGAGTGGACGTAGGCCGAGTGTGTCGAATCACTATAAATTTTAGTGTTTGATTTTCTCTCCCTATCTCTCTTACTTTTATATTGATAATTATTGTTTTGTTTTTTATTTTGAATATTGTGTTTATTATTATTTTTTATATTATAAATTATTTTTTAATAACTCAATTCACCCCCTCTTGGGTTGCCTAACTAGGATAACAATTGGTATCAGAGCCTAGACTCTAGTTTGTGTGACTTAATTGTCTTAAAGTAGATCATGGCAACCCCTAATTATTCTTTATGTGAAGATCATGACAACCCCTCTTGGGTTGCTTAACTGGGATAACAATTGGTATCAGAGCCTAGACTCTAGTTTGTGTGACTTAACTATCTTAGAGTAGATCACGGCAGCCCCTAATTATTCCTTACCTGAAAAACAAGCATCTAATAAGCCACTACTGTTTAGCGGCAGGAATTTTAGCTATTGAAAAACTAGAATAACCATACATGTTCAATCTAATGATTATGAATACTGAAAAATTATTTGCAATGATCCAAAAATTTGTACCAAAACTGTAAATGGTCTTAAGGTATCAAAACCTGAAGATGAATAGAATGAATCAGATACTAGAATGGCCCAAATTAATGTCAAAGCCACAAACACGTTGTACTGTGTCTTAGATGCCAACGAGTTCAACAGAATTTACACACGTAAAACCGCAAAAAAAATTTGGGATAAGCTTATAGTGACTTTCTTACTTTTATATTGATAAGTTTTGTTTTGTTTTTTATTCTGAATATTGTGTTTATTATTATTTTTGTATTGTAAATTATTTTTTAATAACCCAATTCATCCTCCTCTTGGGTTGCCTAATTTGGAAAACAATTTGTATCAGAGCCTAAACTTTAGTTTGTGTGTGACACCCCAACTGTTTAATTAATAAAAATAAATAAATAAATTATAAAATAATATATATATATATGAGATAAGATAAAATAAAATATTTCATTTTATAGTTATACGTACTAAAATGTAATCTAACTTAAAATTAGAGGCATTGTTGTTACCAAAATATAACAATGTGATTAATATATTGTTTGGGGCCAGATCAAAACAACTATGGAATTATTGAAATCTTTGAAGTCAAAGTGAAATTAAGGAAAAGATAAAAACAGTGGCGCTTTTAGCTTAGCACACCTGTGCACAAAGGTGGCATCTCCAACTTAGGCCACCTAATGTTAGGATGATGATTCACCTTGGTAAAAGGTGAATCACCTCCTTGGATCCAAGTATAAAAGGGGAGGGGGGGCGAGCAGTAACTTAGAAAAAAAACAAACAAAAACAAATCAATAAGTTAGTATGTTAGAGGAGCCGCAGAAATCCGAGAAAATAAGAAGAAAATAGTAGGGTCAATATTAATGTGAGTTATATTATACCTTGAATTACCATAATATATTGTACGTATATTTTGAGTTACCATAATTTATTTTACGCAATTTGTGTTTTATAAATTATATTAATATTTCAATTACGTAGATTATTTTCTGATCCCTATTTGCCTAAATTGAAATCCATGGATATATTTGTTTAAATTTTAGAAAGTATTTGACAATGATTTTATAAACAATTATGTTTTATAAGTATCACTACAGGAGTCTCATGCCTTGGGGGATTTAAATAACCATTAGTCCCTGTTTGGCCATTTTGTGGTCCCCTGTTTGTCATCGATTCATTGACTCCTGTTTTGATTGTCACTCCAGTGACCCATGTTCTGTTCTGTTCTATACCGTGGTTATGATTATTTGCTTATATGATTTCTGCATTCTACTTTTGTTAATTAAAATTAGTTATGTATTTCAATTATCAAAAGCCTAATAATTATCCATGGATTTTTTATCTTGTTTTGGATCCTCATGCTCACTGTATAATATTTCTTACTCTGTCATGTGCTTATAGCTATTATCCCTTTTCAGGTGATGAGATTTAGCGGGATCGAGATTGAAAATGAACTGCAGTGTTTTTTATTTACTATTTGTAATTTTAATCAGACTCTTGTAACAAAATAAAGCCCAGATGACTATTTTCTTTTTACTAAACTTTTTGGTACCCATTTATTTTATTTTATTTTATTTATTTAATTTATCCACTTGCGCTACTACTACTACAAAAATTTTAGAATTATTTTATTTATATTGTCTTGTTGTGACACCAATCCTTTAGGTATCAGGTTTGGGTCGTGACATTGTGTGACTTAACCATCTTAGAGTAGATCATGGCAATCCCTAGTTATTCTTTACCTGAGGGACAAGCACCAATGAGGGAACTAAACAAGTTAAAGAATCTAGAGTCAACTTGCTAGTCCATAATTATGAATTCTTTAAAATGAAGCCTGATGAAACTATTCCTCAAATGTTTACTCACTTTACTGATATTATTAATGATTTAACTTCTCTTGGCAAAATATATATTAATGCTGAAATTATAAGAAAAGTGCTTAGATCATTGCCAAAAAGTTAGGAGACAAAAGTCATTGCCATTACCAAAGCCAATGATTTATCAAAGCTAAGTCTAGATGAGTTAATGGGAACTCTCTTAACTCATGAGCTCATAATGCAAGAAGGAAAGGAAGAGGAGGACAACAAGAAGAAGAAAGTAATAGCCTTCAAATCCACCTCGAAACATCAAGAGGATGAGGAAGATGATTTGGATGATGATGAGGAAATGGCATTCATCACTAGAAAGTTCAAAAGGTTTGTGAAAAAGAAACAAGGCGTGTGAAATTTTTTTAGAAAAAACTTCAACAACAGAGATTTTCAAATGGGAGAAAATTACAAGAAATCTGAAGTTACCTGTTACGAATGCAACAAACTTGGACACTACAAATCAGAATGTCCGGAACTTAAGAAATAATTCAAAAAGAACAAGAAGAAAGTCATGATTGCAGCATGGGGAGAAGATAGCGATGAAAACAACTTAGAAACCGAAGTTCGCAAAAATGAGGTTGCTAACCTATGCTTAATGGCACTTGGAAACGAAGATAACGTAAATGACGAATCTTTTATGTTTGATAAATTACAATCAGCTTTTGATGAATTACATGCTGAATTGAAGACACTTAGTTTTAAAGTAACTGTCAAAAAAAAAATGATTTCAAGTTTATCAAAAGAAAATAAATCATTAACTTCCAAGATAAATGCTTTAGAAAATGAAGTCATGAAAATGAAAAAAGAAAATGATATGTTAACTCAAAAAGAGTCTTCAATTTCTAAAAAAAGATTAGTTGTATTGCAAGAAGAAAATGAGACTTTAAAAAATGAGCAAATTGTTTTGAAAAAAAATATCGAAGACTTGAAAAATACTCTTTCAAAATTCACTCAAGGTAGAAATACTTTAGATCAAATTCTTAAAAATTAAAATTGTACTTTTGGTAGAGCCGGAATTGGATATAAACCTTTTTCAAAAGTAAAAACTGTCAAAAATGATTTTGTGCATGCATCTTCTAGTCACTCTCATCTCACATATCATTTTTTGTGGTACATAAGGTCATATTTCACCTTCATGTCCTGATAAAAGAAATCATTTTGCTAAAATAAAAAAGATGTGGGTCACTGAGGACATTTCAAGAGAGTCAAATTCTAACTTTTACGGACCCAAGAAAATATGGGTACCAATAGAAAAATCAAAGTTTTCTAGGTATGTTTCAAGACAAAATCCAATAACGATAAATGGTATCTCGACAGCGTATGTTCGAGGCACATGACTGGAAATAAAACTATGTTCGCCACACTCCAACCAAAGGATGGCGGATATGTGACTTTCGGCGACAATAGCAAGGGTAAAATCATTAGTGTAGGTAGTGTTGGTAAAAATCATTCTCCTATTATTGAAAATGTTTTATTTGTTGAAGGTTTAAAACATAACTTGCTTAGCATTAGTCAATTATATGATAAAGGTTATAGAGTTATTTTTTAGAAAACTCATTGCACTATTGAAAACACCGTAGAAAACAAAACCTTATTTGTAGATTATAGACATGAGAATGTATATGTGTTTGATTTGCATGATTTGTCTTCTCATTTTAATATTAAATGTTTATCTGTTATAAATGATAATGGTTAGCTTTGGCATAGAAGATTATGACATGCTCACTTTGATTTAATTTCTAAACTTTCAAAAAATGAGTTAGTCATTGGTTTACCAAAAATTGTTTTTAAAAAAGACAAACTTTGTGATGCATGTCAATTTGGAAAACAAACTAGAATTTCTTTCATATTCAGAAACGTTGTTTCAACTACTAGACCTCTTGAACTCTTGCATATTGATTTATTTGGACCATCTAGAACATTAAGTTTGGAAGGAAAATCTTAGGTTGCGTTTGGTAGAGATTTGTAAATATGATTTGAGAATATGAGTTGTATTTTGAATTTGTGAGTTGTGGAATTATGATTTGAGTGTAGAAAATTTGTTTGGTTATGGTTTTTGAATTGAGTGTTGAATTGAGTTTTGAATTGTATGTAGAATTGAGTTTTGAAAGGTTGATGTGACATGTGAAATAAGAAAATTTGTTTGGTGATAAGTTTTCAAGATAGTTTTCAAAATTCAAGCTATAATTGATAATCAAACACAGAACTCATATATCGATATCCGTATTTTTGATCAACAGTCATAACCAAACTATTTTTAAAATACTCAAATAAAAAAATGATTTTTTTTTTCAATTAATTGTTTTTAAGTAATTTTTTTGAATAATTTTTTTTTTGAAATAGTTTTTTTTTTAAATAACTTCTATGTCAATTATTTTGTGTCAATTAATTTTTCTGTAAATTCATTTTTTAGGCCTGTACAAACATTTTGTACAATAAGTTTTTAATATTTTTCAAAAATTTTGTTGAAGTCAACAACTTCGGAGATTACATATTGATAAAAATTAACAAAAATCAATGTGTTCAATATTTTTAAATACAAACCAAAACGTAAACGTTACCAAACATTATTAACATTTTTTCATTTATTACATTTTATTAATTTTGTGAGACCATGAAATATCCTCTCACATGGATATTGTAGAGATTCAACGAAGAGAAGAGCTTCACCCCTGTAGATCTGCAATGATGAACATAGTCGGTACCACCCAACCGGGGTTGCTGGCCGGGAGTACTCCGATGATGAAGTTAATATCCATGAATGAAGAATCAAGAATAGTAAAGTGTGTTTGTGTGTTGCCTGGAGCAGAGAGAGATCATACATGTATGTTATGAGGTCCCTTCCTTTTATAGACGGGGGTGGGCCGAATAAGCCCGATAGTTGGGCCCTTGGCAAGCCTTGTTTTGGTTAGCCCAATAAGTTGATATATATTATTTTCTGGTTCCCACAAATTTAATAAAAAAATCATTTCTTTTTGTTGGTGCATTATTGTCACCTAACTCTCACCCACCCGTAAAGGTCATATAATTTGGGGCAAGAGTGATATTTTGTGTACAAAATGACCAATTTGCCCCTCTTGATTTGAATGGCAGGTTGCTATGTAAGAACAAAATGAAAAGGGTAATACTGTAATTTTGCTCATCCATTAGACCTACCCCTCCTATGCTGGGTGTTTATTCATCACTCTGTGAATAAAGGAAAAGAAAGAAGAAGCCAAAAACCTGCAGACATGGTCAGCAATCAGTATACGGAAGAAATTAAAAATAAGTAAGGAAAACAAAAAAAAAAATAATCAGTAAGAAATGAAAAGTAAATAAGAAAAAAAAATATAAAAAAAAAAACCCTTCTGAACCCCAGCCTTTATATAAGTCATTATCTCTGCATTCCTTTAACACACCATCTTCACCATTTCATTCCAACAATTTCAGCAACTGCTTCACCCTACAATATTACCTACATTCAGTTTACATATCCGTGTGAAGGAAAAGAGAAGAGGTTAGTTTGAAGCACAGTTCATATTCTTGATAGCTTCAGACCTGAGTTGCAAAAAGACGAAGAATCACATACAGGACAACCGACCGGTCATCTCGCCGGTCATCCGATTTTAGCCACAGTTCGCCTTCTGCGCTTAGTTTCGCTATCTGTTGGTTGCCTTTTAGCAGAGGCTTAGTTTGCCTATCTGTTCTTTTTTTTTTCATACTAACATCATACATTTTACTATACATTTTTCTTAATTTTTGTAGTCATCATGCCGAGAACAAAAAGAGCAAGACTCGAACGTGGCGAAACCTCTAACCCTATACAACGTCAACCACAGCAACAACATGATGACTATCCAACTATTGATTTTCTCACATATAATCACAAACAAGCTTATTCAACTTTTGCTAATCGACCAATTGTTACGGGGAGAAAGGTAAATCTACCTTCTGAATATGATCCACTATTGCTTGGCAGACTGGATACAATGGGATGGTTACCTTTAACTAATTTACCACATAAGGTATATCCCCGTCTTGTATATTTATTTTACGTTCACTTGACATCTGCTGAGGAACAAGTGAAACCGTTCAGTTTGACCTCTTATGTGAAGGGGGAAGTAATCACACTTAACCCCCGCACTTTCGTACAAATTATTGGAGTTGAAACAGGAGATTTGCAATGTCATTTTCAAACTGAGGCTCGGTTAGCTAACACTGTTGGTGATCTAACTGAGGTTTATACCACAATTTGTGAGAGCCGATTCACTGGCACTAATTTACAAGCAAGACATTTAAAACCCCACCTTCGTATTCTTCATCGATGGATAGTTGAAAATGTCACTCCCAAAAAAGGACATTTAGATGCAGTTCCATGTTTTAATGTTTATTTGTTATATTGTTTTGAAATTGGACAAAAATTATATTTATGCTACATATTACTGAGAGAAATGATGGTTGCAAAACTTGGTACTCTAAGTGGCCGGTCACTACCTTTTGGAGCTTTGTGAACCAAAATTTTCAAAGCGCATCATGTCAACCTTGAAGGTGAAGTAGATGTGAGAATCAGTTCACCAATTTCTGAGTACACACTAACCCAAGCTGGTGGTGCTAAAACTTACTAGGCTCTATTAATTTTGAAAATGAACCAATACCTGATGAGGAAGAACCCAATGACAATGCCATGCCACTAAATGAACAATCCCAATACTGGACTGCTTATTTAGCATTGGAACAAGAACGGTACAATCAGCGCCTGCAATGGGAACAACAATGGCTAATTAGGTCAATACATTGGGTACTCGGTTCGATGAATTTGCCGCCGCTCAGAACTCACTAATTCAACAATTTGGTGAGTTTCGTGTTGACTCAGGGAAACGTGATGAAGTGACAAGGAACCGCATTGATTAGATTGACCATCGAGTCAGTCAGGTGTACACCATCACTACTTCCCTCCACCTCCACCACCACCTGACAATGATGCCTAACTTGTTTCGATGAGCGTTTAAATGGTTCACACATACTATGGTTACATTTTGTTTTTTTATTTTGTTGTGCTTATTTTGTTTTCTCATTTTGTTGTGGTTATTTTATTTTGTTATTTTGTTGTAATTTTTTGTATTGACGTAATGAATAGTAAATTTTTTTCTGCACTGTAAAATTAACCAGTGACAATGTTATAACAATTTGTAAGTTATATTATGAAATTAAAAGAAAATTCGTACAAAAATTAATAAAAAGAAATTAAAATTAATAACAAAGCCTTGATTTCAATAAAATGAAAAAATTAAAATTAAAATGAAAATTTAAAAAGTCTACGAATTAATAAAAAAATTTAAATTAATAACAAAACCATTATTTTAATAAAATGAAACAAACAAATTAAAAAAAACAATCGGCTCAAATGAAATAAAACAAGTTACAAATTAATAATTATACATTTTTTTAATAAAAAGGAAAAAAAAATTAATAAAAACTTATTTGGTATAATATCTGAAAATAACAAAACCATCATGTTAACATGAACAAAAAAATAATTAATAAAAAGAAATTAAAATTAATAACATAGCCTTCAAATTGTTTTAAAATGAGAAAGTAAATTAATAAAAATATGTCGTCTACAAATTAATTATAAAAATTTTAAATTAATAACAAACCATTATTTTAATAAAATGAAAAAAAAAAGTTAAGAAATTTTTTTTGGCTAACATGAAATAAAAAAAAGTTAAAAATCAATAATTATACATTTTCTTTAATGAAAAGGATAAAAGAATTAAGCCTAGTTTGGGATCTCAAAAAAAAAAATCAAAAAGTTAAAAAAGTTACTTAAAAAATTAAAAAGTTATCACTATTCACCAAAAAAAATAATAAAAAATAATTTTACACAAATCAAATTTTCAAACAACTCTGATGTGGGACAGGCAGAGTTCACTTTTTGGAAACGAGCTTCTATTTAGGTGCACTAATAACTCAATGTTGTTCGGCCCATGGGGACCCATCACGGGTTCTGTTTTAATAATCTGAACCGTTCAATGTGTACAAACCATCGAGTACTATATGCCTGTAAAAAATCACATTGATCAGATATCAGTAACTGTATGATCAAATCACTTAAAATTTATAAAATGGATGGTGTTATAGTCAACGGTTGAAAACAAACTAATCGATCAAATAGCTATCGATATCCGATCAACGTGATTTTTAATAAGAAGATAGTATTCGACGAGTTCTACACATTGAACGGTTTTGATTAGCAAAACGGGACCTATGGTGGGTCCCCACGGGCCGAACAACACCTCCAATTCAATGCCCGAAAAGCAGGGAAACATCTCCCAGCCTCTACTGTACGAACGCTGTCTCTGTATTCAGCCCACCGTACCACCTATTCCATCCAATCTTCTCCTATACACTAATTTATACAATTTTTTAATACACAATTTTTCGTAAAAAGTCAAAAAGTTATCCCAAACAACCATATTTTTTTTCTCAACTTTTTAGTCGAAAAAGTCAAAAAGTATACTTATTTAGGACACCCCAAAAAAGAATTAATAAAAACTTGTTTGGTATAATATCTGAAAATAACAAAACCATCATGTTAACATGAACAAAAAAACAATTAATAAAAAGAAATTAAAATTAATAACATAGCCTTCAAATTGTTTTAAAATGAGAAAAGTAAATTAATAAAAATATGTCGTCTACAAATTAATTTTAGAAAATTTAAATTAATAACAAAACCATTATTTTAATGAAATGAAAAAAACAAATTAAGGAAAAAAATTTGGCTAATATGAAATAAAAAAAAGTTAAAAAGTAGTAATTATATATTTTCTTTAATAAAAAGGAAAAAAAATAAAAACTTGTTTGATATAAAAATTACTAACAAAACCATTATGTTAATAACATGAACAAAAAAACACAATTAATAAAAAGACATTTAAATTAATAACAAAGCCAAAATTTCAATAAAATGAACATCATAAACTGAATGAATATCATAAGCTACAATTTTTGCATGTATCATTCAACCATCAAATTCAATAAAGTGTTTGACCTTGCATATTATACATTGTATCAACAACATATTTAAGTGTCTTCATTAACGTAATAGCATTTTGTTCATTGACCATGTAATGATCTTTGTGTTCCCTTTCATTTAATTGTCCTCATTGTTAGTTATCCTACAAAAAGAGAAAGAAGTCATTAAATTTACAGTTACGTAAAGTGGGTGAAGTTATGTAATAAAGGTGTCACTAGTAAAATAATTATACATTTAAAACCATTAGTCACTACGATATTCACTTGCCTTGTTCACATCACAAATCTATCCGTGGCTAACATGATTTTGCCACATAGCAGTAGCAATTGTATCCCTAAAGTTAGATTGGTACGTTAACCCATGTTGTGACTTGTCAACATAGTCAGCTTGGTCTCCAACAAGCCCGTCTGTTTCCGCTTCTGCGGCCATTTCATTATCAGCTTCCATGAAGAATGGGTCCATATCTGCATGCAAACGAATCCAATTGTGCAGTACACAACATGCAATCACAAAAAGGCCTTGTCTTGTAGACTTGTAATTTGGCATGGACCGCAATATTGGGAATCGCTTCTTCAGAATACCAAATGTTCTTTCTATGACATTGCGTAACGACGAATGTCAATGGTTAAACAATTCCTTAGGTCCTGAATAATGACAGCCATGAAACTCTTGCAAGTGATAGCGTTGGGAACAAAATGGGGCAACAAATCAAGGCATGTTTGTGAAACCAGCATCCACTAAATAATACTTGCCTACATGTAAATAATGAATGCACTGTTCTGTCAAACAGATGTACAAAAAAATAATTCCGAAAAGTATACCGTATGTTATTTCGTAACACTCACCATTGGGTGGGTATGGGAACTGTAGATCAGCTCTTGTAGTAGAGTCAACTAAAATAGCGTTGTCGTGAGTGCTACATTCCCATCCAGAATTAATAAATGTGAACAACATGTCGAAGTCGCAAGCTACGAGTACATTTTGCGATACCGTAGATTTGCGACTGCGGAATGTATTTTGTCTTGAAGCAGGGACCCATGCATCCACCAATGTGTCATCGATAGCACCGACACAATCCTAATTGAAAGATATTTGTTTGACATTAAAAGCGAAACAAACTTAGATATTACTTTTGTAACAGGAGAAGAAAAAAAAAATATCGTCCCTTATTGTTAGGTAAAACTTATAGGACAATCATTAAATTCATACCTTGAACTAGGGAAAAAACCTCCTGTCATTTAAAATTTTTGCCAGTATCTCGTCTTGGTTACGTGGTTTGATAACCGTTGATGCAAGCTTGCACAATGCTCGCATAATAATTATTATGTGCCGGCAAATTGTTTCTGTGGAGTGTTAAAATCTATCTGCCAGTAGTCGATGGCGATCATTTTGTGCAAAAGTGTATAAAAAAATTCCAAGCGATTCCTCCACACTGATATGCATATGTTCAGTATCGATAAAGCCATTTTAGAGTAAGGTGTCTTTCAATAAAATGAATGTTTGTGCATCCATTCACATAATGTCCATCATTGTTTCTGGATGGCAATTTAATAAGCTGAAGATGTAATCATCACCTTTGAATGGACAAGTTCGCTGCGGTCGGTGACTACTTGGCGCATTGATATGGTCATGCATGAAAGCAATCATCAAAAAATCCATAAAATCTTCAATAACCTCATCCTCCTTTGATGAGATCTCCATTGCATTGTTTTCTATGTTGAATGACATATTGTTTCATCTACATCACAGTAAAAGCATAATTATAAAATAATGTTTGACAATATGGTAACGCTTACCATTATTGGTAAAACTGAATTAAAAAGTGACTACATGAATAGTCGACCTTAGTCATTTACCAGCATCCACTAAAATATGTACGAGAAGAAAATTTGTTTAATATGTAGTCATCTTGTAATAACACAACATATTGATGTAAAACAGAAACTACTTAAAATTTGAAGAAAATTAAACATACAAAGATGGAAAAGAAAGAGCATCTCATAGGATGAAAAAAAATGATAAAAAACAAATCAGGAATCATGAAATCATCTTGCAAAACGACAAGGAGATTCGCTAACACAATCAAAACACAACTTCTCACTTCACTGCAAAGCGAGGATCATAGCTGGGCGTATATGGGTAGGAGTACGCATAAAAAACCTTCGTCATTCATTGTCTTTAAATAGTGTCAGTGCCCTAACGTACTGCACCGGTGGTATGTCCCCAAGCTCTAGTAATGCATCTTGACATGCATCAAGGGAATACTCATCACCACCTGTACTTACAACCTTTGTCTTATTTGATCGTGCACATGAATGTTCCGTTTTTGCCTTGCGCACACACCATCGAACCCACTTGACCGTGACTTTTTCGAACGACCACTGTCAGTCTGGCTGCTTGTAGGGCCCCTCTTATGACTTTTGCCCTTCGCTGGATCCATGTACTCATCGCCGAATAAGTCAATAGGAATGGCTTCAGCAGCATTACTCCTACCAACTTCAGGGTTTCAAAATTTATTTAGCATTTCATCTTCTTCATCTAAGTCAAGGGCTCTTTGTGTGGATTAATTTTCAATAATTTTCGTCATTTCTTGGAAATACTCAAATCCTTTTGTCCTAAACTACTTTACATTTCTGGTAGTCTACAACAATTGAAAATATTGAATTAAGCATACTGCATGTGTGATGAAATGTTAAAAAAAAAAAAAAAATTGAAAATGGTACATGTTAATGAAAAACCTTATCCCAAAATTCATCGAGTGCAACAACAGTACCTACAATGGGATCCCATCCCAGACCACTCTGTGCCTGCAGTCGTTTAAACGTCTGGTAATCAGTTTTCAATCGCTGATATTTTTGTCGCACCTGCTTTGCTGTATACCAAAATCCATACAGATTGTGCAACTGATTTGCAAAATGATTCCAATGCCTTGTTGTCCACACAGTAGTATGGTCCGTTGTTTGACTATTTTTAACCTCTTCTCTTAACATGTTTATTAATTTTATTTCAATTCTGGGAGTCCACATTTTTGTATCTAGATTGTCATCGGAATTGTTTCCATCCATCTATAAACATACAATTTATATTTAAACTACTCTGGAGTGGAAATAAAAAAATAACAGAGCGAAAACCAATTACAATTATTTATGTAGGAACCAAAATTAATATTTATTTCAACTTGGTAAATAATGTTAGGAAAAGCAGATGGTTTGAAGGGCAATATAGATAAAAAAATAAAACCACATAACATTAATGTTTAATTCAACTTGTTACATAATGTTAGGAGAAGCAGATGATTTGGAGGGCAACAGAGAGAAAATAAAAACACATAACATCAATGTTTATTTGAACTGTAGGGAAGGCAGATGATTTGAAGGCCAAAACAGAGACAAAATAAAAATCATGTAACATTGTCTGTAAAAAGTTTGTGAAGCAAGTTTACATAGTAAAAAAATAACCACAAATAAGCAGAAAAAGAAGGCCACAAGAAGAAATAAGCAGAAGAGCAGAAGAAGAAATAAGCAGAAGAAGAGAAGAAGAAATAAGCAGAAGAAGAAGAGCAGCAGAAGCAGGGAGGTCGACCAGCCAGATGACCCAGGGAATGACCGGCCGGATAACCGAAACAAAAAAGGTATCAAACAGTTCAGACAAATCAGAAACTATCTCTATACTCGTTTGGACTTCTTAGAAATCATTTCAGAACTCATTTGCACATAACAGATGATTGAAGGATATACTTACCAGATTAGTGGGAGTTGAATAGTTATCACCGGTGATGGAGTGGGTACAGTGACTGAATGTGCGACTCTTGGGTAGTCGTCTAATTCGACAATCGGTTTGATAAATTTGACCTAAAACAAAAAAACAATTGGGAATAAAATTATGGATGATTTTTTCAAATCAGTGACCTATAAGAAAATATGTGAAATAAATTTGTGATTTATTTGACCTCGGTGTCGTCGTTGTTTGGTTGCTTGTAGAATGAATCTTCCATAACGCACAAATTATAAGTCACTTGATTTGTGGGAGATGGTATGAGTAGAGAGCGGGTTCACAGGATTCATGATTTATAAAATGGTCTGAGTTCTCTGTGAACGCTACCCGTGACGAATCTTCAGTCCTGATCCTTGAAACAAAGAAAGATGAGTAGATCAGTTCACTGAACCTTTTCAGAGACGATGGACATGGAAGCTTTTCAGAAAGGAAGAGGAAGAAGGCTGAAGACATTGAAAGTGAAGAAATGAATCACAAAACTGCCAAACAGGTTTTCAAATTGTAGTTTGAATTATATGGTAGAATTCTATTTTGAAAGTGGTATCCAAACGTGAAGCGGGAGTGATAGGGTAGAAATGTAATTTCAAAACACATCCAAACAGAGCCTTATATTCTTGTGTTGTATTGATGATTATACTAGATATACATGGGTTTTATATTTGACACACAAAAATGCAACTTTTTATAATTTCTCAAAGTTATGCAAAAGAATTCAAAATGAAAAAAGTCTTAATATTTGTAGTATTAGAAGTGATCATGGTAAAGAATTTGAAAATGATTATTTTATTATGTTTTGTGATGAGTTTGGAATTGATCATATTTTTTCTGCCCCTAGAACTCCTCAACAAAATGGTGTGATTGAAAGAAAAAATAGAACTCTTGAAGAAATGGCCTGTACTATATTTTGTGAAAATAATTTGTCTAGATATTTTTTGGTGGAAGCCATTAACACTACATGCTATGTTATAAACCGTGCTATGATCAGACATATTCTTAAGACAACTCCTTATGAAATTTGGAAAGGTAGAAAACCTAATATTAGTCATTTGCGTGCGTTTGATTGTAAATGCTTTGTATTGAATAATAATAAAGATAACCTAAGAAAATTTGATACTAAATCGGATGAAGCTATATTTCTTGGTAATTTAATTTCTAGTAAAGCTTATAAAGTATTCAATAAAAGAACTCTACTTATTAAAGAATCTGTACGTATTGTTTTTGATGAATCTAACAACATTATTTCCAAGAATCTTGTAAGCAATGATATTGCAAAAAATCAACCAGACATGGAGAGCATTTACATAAAAGAAAATGAAGAAAATCCATTACGCGAACATAAAGAAAAAATGACAATGGAGAAACTTCAAGAAATATATGCTCTTTTAGAAAACGACTCAAATCTACCAAAGGAATAGAAGTATACTCATGGCCACCCCAAAGACCTTCTCATAAGTGATGTGACGGAAGGTATAAAAACTCGTTCCTCTGTTAAAAATGTTTGTAATAACTTAGCGTTTGTTTCATAGAGTAAACCAAAATCGTTTTTAGAAGCTGCAAATGATGAAAACTGAATTTTAGCAATGCAAGAAGAATTAAATCAATTTGAAAGGAATGTAGTTTGGTTTTTGACCCCTCAACCTAAGGATCATCCCGTTATTGGTACAAAATGGGTTTTTCGAAATAAAATGGATGAATCCGGAGTTGTTACCAGAAACAAAACTAGATTAGTAGCTCAAGATTATAATCAAGAAGAGGGCATTGATTTTAATGAAACTTTTGTACCAGTTACTAGACTTGAAGCTATTAGAGTGTTACTTGTTTTTGCATATTTTAAAGATTTTAAATTATATCAAATGGATATTAAAAATGATTTTTTAAATTGGTACATTTCGGAGGAAGTTTACGATGAACAACCTCCCGGTTTGAAAATCATAAATACTCGGATCATATTTTCAAACTTTCAAAAGCTTTATATAACTTAAAACAAGCTCCTAGAGCATGATATGAAAGATTGAGTAAATTTCTACTTAATAAAGGTTTTTCTATAGGAAAAATTGATACAACTCTTTTTATAAAAACCAAAAATGAGGATATGCTAATTGTTCAAATTTATGTTGATGATATCATTTTCAGTGCAACTAATGAAAATTTGTGCAAAGAGTTTGCTAAAGATATGCAGGATGAATTCGAAATGAGTATAATGGGGGAATTAAATTACTTCCTTAGTCTACAAATTAAACAAACTAAGGATATGATCCATTTAAATCAAACAAAATATATCAAGGATTTACTCAAAAGGTTTGAAATGGAATCATCAAAGCCTGCAACAACTCCAATGAGCACATCAATAAAAATTGGCAAAGATGAGTAAGGTAAACCAGTAGATGAAAAGAAATATCGAGGTATGATCGGTTCCTTACTCTATCTTACCACTAGTAGACCCGATATAATATTTAGTGTTTGTATGTGTGCACGTTTTCAATCCGCACCTAAAGAGTCACACATCACCATAGTCAAACGTATTTTCAAATATCTTGTTGGCACTCCAAATTTGGGATTATGGTATCCTAAGAGAAGTACCTTTGAACTTTTTGGTTACTCATATGTCGATTTTGCGGGATGTAGATTTGATCGAAAAAGCACAAGTGGTACTTGTCACTTTCTTGGATACTCATTTATTTCTTGGTTTTGCAAAAAACAAAACTCAATGGCTCTGTCAACTGCTAAAGCAGAATACATTGCCGCCGCTAGGTGTTGTGCACAATTGTTTTGGATGAAACAACAATTTCAAGATTTTGGACTTCACTATGACCATATTCCTATAAAATGTGACAACACAAGTGCCATTAACCTTTCAAAAAATCATATTCAGCACTTATGCACTAAACACATTGAAATAACGCATCATTTTCTAAGAGATCATGTCCTTAAAGGTGGCATTGAACTCAAATTTGTGCCTACAAATCAATTAGCTAATATATTTACCAAGCCTCTTAATGAAAAATAATTTTGTTATATTAGAACTAAACTTGGTATGATGAATACTCATATATGATGTTTATTTTTTAAAATATAAATAAATAAATAAATAAAATCAAAATCAAAATTAAAATTAGAATAAAAATAAAAATAAAATAAAATATATTTTATACATTCTCTCTCTCGCTCTGGTTTTCTCTCTCTCTCGCTCTGATTCTTTTTCTCTCGCTCTCTCCTTCTTCCTCTCATCCTTAGACACCATCTTCATCCTCACCATCGTCCACCACTAGCTCCACCATCCACAACATCATCCATCACTTTCATCATTACCATCATCCATCCAAATCCCTTACCAACATACCAAGATCCATCACTGCTCTACACAAAATCTTCATTATCGATCTTTGACATCGTTTCCGATTCATCAAGATCAATTACCGATCCATCAAGATCCGTTACTGATCCACCAAGATCCATCACAGATCTACAAGAATTCATCACCAATCTACAAATATTCGTCCATGATCTTCTCCATTATTTCCTATCATCAACATCATCGCCGATCAACATATTTAAATTATTTTTGCAGTTTGTTATATTTCTTATATGGTTATATGTGGTACAAACTCTCTTGTATTTAATAATAATTGCTTCTACCTAGTATGAAGAAATTATTTTTATCTGTATTTTCTCTTTTTATGCTAGTGCACTTGGTGTAGTTGTTTATGGTCGGATCTTAATGGCCTTGGTTTTATAAATTGGTAATCATTTTCTTACAATTTGTGTAATTTTCTTTTGTGCATTAATTTAGGGAGAGACTCGTATTATGTAATCTTTTGAGATTAAATCAATAAAATAAAAATAAAAATACAAGTAATCTTAAGAGGGCGTTTGTATATTTTATGCATAATTTTAGGGATAGTTTATATCGTTTTCAACTAATTGTTTTTTTCTCCTTATCTGCAAATTTTTTTATATATAGCAAAAACAAACAATTTTTTCAAAGAGAAATGTTTGCAATTTTATTTTAGAAATAGAAACTACTGATCGATTACATGTATGGATTGAGCAGGCTTTACAGATTTTTTGCGTTTCACTTCTCTCAACGACTTTTCATGAGCCTCCTTTACATGTCTCTCTCTATTTTCGATTTCTGTGAGTCATAGCATTATCACCGTTCCATAATATTGCACCGCATTCTCCAACTGAGAATTTTTCCTTTCTAGCTCTCTTTTCTCCTGACGAGTATTAGCTAGTTGTTATTTTAACAAGCTCACCTCACCTATCAATTGTTGATTTTCTTGTACTCTTGCTTAAAGTCGTCGAGTCATATTGGAAACTACAGTCATCGTCTGTGTACTCAGAGCTATAGTGTTATTAATAGCATCGATATCATTCCGATTACCAAAAACACTAGGACTCTCATTTACAAAAATAGCGTGCGAATGCACTATCGATAACCTTTCACTTGCCTGAATTACAGGCACCTCATGCATGTCAGAACCATTGATGATTAAGATAAGGATTGGCATGATTACACAAGAAAGTAAAACAAGTTTTTCTCTCACAACACTTGACGATTTCGTATCTCTGCCTATCATCATTGTCGCTTTTTATATACTCCACCGATCTAATACTCGATGAATATCTGCTCAAATATCTTGTTTGTCAACCTTTTGGGCGCTGCTGCGCCATTTTTCTAGAGATGCTCTAAAATCCCAACAATGATCACGACAAGACATAAGAACCATTATTAAATGTGTTTGTTTGATTTTTGTTTTGGTCACTGCAATTTTTTTTTCTCTCTCTAAAATCTTCCTATCTCCGTATTTTATTTTGATGATGTCAAAAGGGGGAGAAAATTATTAATTTTAATTTTAAAATGTGAATTTGAATTGCCATACATGTGCTTTAAATTATCAAATATCTTATGTTGCAAAATTATCAAATTTGTTGATTTTTATTTTGTGTCAAATCCATGCAAATATTGCCATCATAAAAAAAGAGTAGATTCTTAATCATGTTGTTTAATTTTGATGATGTCTAAAATATTATTTGAAAATTTTGAATTTTTTAATATACATATTCTATATTATTTGATACAAAATATTATCTGTTTAAAATATTAGTTGTATGATATATTTATTATAAATATTATTTAAATGAAAATATTTTGAATATATTATTATTCACGATTTTGAAAAATTCGAGTGGTCACTATTCATTTTTTAACAAATTTAAAATTAATTAGTTGTATTATTTTGACAAAATTATTGATTGGTTGGATGGTTACTATTCACTTTTTGACAAATTTAAAATTGATTAATTGTATTATTTTGATAAAATTGATTAATTGGTTGTATTATTTTGACAAATGTGATATTTATAAGGATGGCAATTTGAACCCGGCCCGACGGGGACCCGACCCTCCGACCCCGATTTGAGCGATTTTTTCCCAAAAAATATCCCTAACGGGATGGGGATGGTATTCAAAAATCAATCCTCGATCACTTTCGGGCCGGGGACGGGGATACGTGTCCCAGCCCCGTTCCCGTCCCTGTTTTTCCCTGAAATGAAATTACTATTTTACCCCTAAGTATATATATATAAAAACCAAACCCTTATTACACTTTCATTTCTCCCTTTATCTCACCGCATCTCTCGTCTCTCTCTCCTTCACTCACGTCTCTCATCTCTCTTATCTCACTGCTTCTCTCATATCTCTCTTCCTCACTCACTTCTCCTTCTCTGTCTCGCTTGGAAAGCCTTCCCTTCTCCTTCTCTATCTCGCTTATGAACCGTGGTCCATCCGTAAAGCCCTCCATTGCCACTGATTTGAACAGGACCAGGATCGATCTGTGAAGCTACCGATCTGGATCGATCTGAACAGATTGTGGTTTGATCTGAACAGAGTGTTATACATATATTTGTTCATCAGCACAAACAGACAACAACAGATTGTGGTTTTACACTTTCATATCTATTTTTTGTGAGGAAATTATTGTAAAAGAGTGTTAAAGTACCTTTTATTTTTATTCATTATTTTTGTGAGAAATTTTTGTAAGGGTAAGACATTTATTGTTAAGTGAGGCTCAATAGATAAAAGTAATACCTGTGAAAAATCCACAAGATTAGTGAAGCCTTGGTGGTATATTGATTCATTTTGATAGTGAAGAAATTCTCAAGGAGGTTCCTTGGGGAGTGGACGTAGGCCCGGCGTGTTGAGCCACTATAAATTTCAATATTTGATTTTCTCTCCATATCTCTCTTACTTTTATATTGATAATTATTGTTTTATTTTTTATTATGAATATTGTGTTTATTATTATTTTTATATTATAAATTATTTTTTAATAACCCAATTTACTCATCTCTTAGGTTGCCTAACTAAGATAACAATCATAACTACATGATGATAGTATATTTGTTTTCATTGAAATGAACGATAATTGTAATCACATGAGCTTAACAATAAACAGATCAAAACATTGAAAAAGGTTTATTGGACTGAAATAGATTTGATCTAATTCTCCCACCAATAGTAGTTTGGGCATCTCCAAAGTATAAGTTAAAATATTCAGTACAATAAATCATTACACAGTTAGCAAATTAATTATTATTATTTTATTTTATTTTTTTGCTCTAATGAATGTGTTAAATGATTTACTAAATTCACAAAAATCAAATGCGACTGGTAGTGTAAAACTTTATTCAAATAATGATATAAAAGTAGGAACTTAATTATAAATCAAATATTTTTAATGATTTCTTATGAGTTGAATCTTTGATACCTATTAGATTGGTGAATCTATCTTATTGAATCACTTGAATATGCAGATTTTAAAAAACAATTTATCTATTCGTCTTATTTATTATTTTACGTTTATAGTGTTTATTTATATATTTTTTTAATAAAGATATATAAAAAATTTATTTCTAATGTGATTTATTTATAAGATCCTAAACAGCCTCTAATAGATCTTTTAGCTCTATTATTATACTTGTTCATTCTTTAAATTAACAAACATTTAATATACAAATTTAAATTATACTTTTCATTTTTTGTCCGTTAATAAATACTTTAATATTAAAATTAAACTAGATGCTCGTATGTAGTTGGTCTTATGGAGATTCTTTAATCCTCTTGTAAGATAAATTGATAGAGAGAGAAGGAGAGAATAAATTGTATTGATGAATATTATATATTGATATGATTTACAACACTCTCATTTATAGAGAGGAAAGGTGATACACATAGGATACTAATTAACACACACCGAAAGCAGAAACATTATCATTAGTGGGACAGTTGGACAGCTAGATATTGCACACTAATATTACACTAACAGCCCCCCTCAAACTCAAGGAGGATAGGTACTAACCAACTTGTGTTTGGAGAGAGTAACAAAACAGGAAAATAAAATAGGATAGGAGACACTGTATGATCGTGTCGAACCGTTGGTGAAGACACTGTATGGTCGTGTCAGACCGTTGTAGGAGCTAACCGGAATCAATGTCGGGACAGTTTACGGGGTCATGCCGGACCGATTGTAGAAGCTGACCGGAATCAATGTCGGAACAGTTTACGGAGTCATGCCGGACCGATGTAAAAGATTGTGGTGGTGCACCAAGGGGGCGACTTAGGGAGTGCGCCATGGGGTGGCTTGGGTGGTTCCCATGGTGTATAACCATGCTCACCAGCTTGAGTGGTTCCCATGGTGTGTAACCATACTCACCATGATATATGTAGAACCCCCCCTCAAACTCAAATAGGTGTGAAGATAGAAACCTATTTGAGGTTGAAACAAAGGGATTGATAAAGTGGAGTAAATCAGCTCAACACAGAGTAGAGATGTTAAAAAAAAACGTAAAACAAAATGAAGGTAAGATGTTTTTTTTTTTTTTTTTATGTGAAAAAAGAAAGATAAAATAAAATAAAATAAAGTGATAATGAGGCCCACGGGTTTGTTCAAACCAACCCATGATGGTGCCAGCCATGAGATAAAATAAGAAAGAGTCATTGTTTTAGGTGTAGGGTGGCCCATTGATTTGGGTAAAACCAGCACATGGTTTGTTGGTTTGTTAGTTCAAAAATATTGTTTAAAAAAAAGAAAGGGAGGTGGTGGAGGATATGATGATGAATAAAAAATAAAAGAAAGGAGGAAGTCCGAGAGAGAGGTGCCGAGAGAGTGAGAGAGCTCTGCTAGAGAGAGAGAGAGCTGGGTTTGGTCCTCTGTGTGTGGCGTTTTTTTTTTTTTTTTTTTTGGCTCCTGTTTCTTCTTCTCCATGGATTGATCAGGAGCACAGATTCTTCTTCATTTCAAGCCTGTTTCAAGTGCAGTTTTGTTACGCAAGAGTGTAGAGAGAGAGGGAGAGAGTTTCAGAGGTGAAGAACAGCAGAACCAAGAGGAGAATCTATTGCTGGAGATTATGGAGTTCAATGGGATCTCTGGGTGTTGGAGCTCCGGCGAGGGTTCCGGAATGTGTTTTCCGTAGGACTGTCGCCGCCGGAATCCATTGTATGAGGTGTCTCCCACTGAAGGGATGGCTCTCCTTCACATTCATGGTGATACGTGTATGCTGCATGAAGCCCGAAGTGTAACAAGGGGTGTTAAGTATGTGTTACGATCAGATGTAGCTTTTGCTTGAACAGTGCAAGGCTTAATCAGATCAGATCCAGCAACCTTGGTAAACTCTTCATTTCAAGTTTATCTCCTGAGAAGAACATGAAGCAGCCAAGGTGAGTGAGATTTGGGTTTGTCCGGCGGGCGGCCAATGCGAGATTGCCGCCCGTCGGTGGAACGAAAATACTAGGTTCTCAACCTAGCTCTGATACCATGTAAGATAAATTGATAGAGAGAGAATGAGAGAATAAATTGTATTGATGAATATTATATATTGATATGATTTACAACACTCTCATTTATAGAGAGGAAAGGTGATACACATAGGATACTAATTAACACACACCGAAAGCAGAAACATTATCATTAGTGGGACAGTTGGACAGCTAGATATTGCACACTAATATTACACTAACACCTCTTATGCATATATATACTTTCTACATCTGTTTTTTTATCAATCACGATTCCAAAATATAAAAAATTTATACAGAATTGTACTATAAGGTAATGTCACTTTGACAATTTTGTAAATGAAATTCATTATAAGACCATTTATGTTATCGGAGATGCATAGAAATTTGGTCTTGATACATGAACCACAACTATAGCAGTTGGAACTCTCTACAGAGGACGATGTCAAGTTGCTAGTGTTGCTGATATGCGTATTTGGATTTTCATCCTTCCAATTCTCTCCATCAGTCATTATTAGGCAGCAGGAATACCAATCAGTGTGTTTGGTTTCAGTTTTTTGGATTAAATTTTTTGAAAATTGACTTTTTTTGGTTTTCGTGTTTTTTTTTTTTGTTTTTAGTGAATATTTTTAAAATTTTAAACATTTTTTTTTTTACTTTTTTAGATTCACCTTGCTTAGATGTATCTAAAAAGTAAAAAATTTGTGAAAAAATATTTTAAAAATTTAATAAATACATAAAAATACAAAAAATGTACTGAATTCTTGTATTTTTTTGTATTTTTGGTATTTAGTGAATTTTTAAAAGATGTTTTTTACAATTTTTTTACTTTTTAAATGTATTTATGTTAGGTGTGTTTAAAAAGTAAAAAAATTGCTTAAAATATTTAAAAAATTCAGTAAAAACAAAAAAAAACAAGAAAAATAAGAAAATAAAATTTTCTGAAAAATGTTTTTTGAAAAATAGAAACAAGCAAGGTGAATATTAGTTACAAGGAACAATAACCAGAGTCTCATTATAAACAATAAATAAATTTCTTCATTTTAATTTTATTTTATTTTTGATTATTTTTCTGAATATCTCTATGAAGAGCTAAAATTTCTCTGTATTTCTCTTCACAAAGAAATTTGTTTAAAATTTCTCTATGCTGAAATTTCTCTGTAAAAACGTTGAAGAACCTTAACTATTATAAAAATATTACATGTTATTTATCTTATAAAATCTTAATATCATAAATTTTAAACTAAAAATCCAAAAAATATACTAAAATCTAGTACTATTTTAAAAGTATGAAAAATATATTGGTTAGAGTTGATATAGGTGTAAAAAGTATATTAAAATCTAGTACTATTTTAAAAGTATGAAAAACACATATAATTTCTACTTTTTTCGTATCTCGAAAATACCTTTACAAACTTATTAAATATCACACAGCAACCTAAATCTATGGAATAACCAGAAATTAAAACACCTTCAAACATTGTGAGTAACTCCAATGGTCAATTGGTAAAAACAATAGCTAAAGTTATAATTTAGAAATGAATAGTGCAAAAAAATTATAAAATAACAATGTTGTTCCAACGGTAAGATTGCTACTTTTAGCTTAATCGGACGACCAACGAGTTTCAAAATTCTGCACCTTGCAATTACGACAAAGTGGTCGACCATCCGGTTGACCACCGAACTCCCAAAATTGTTGCACTGGCAATTTTAACTATAGGTAAAACTAGTGCCAAATTTGACAAAAGATATTGCAAAAATATAATTTAACAGCTCTGATAGTTCACTGTTAGATATAAAAAAAGTGAACTCCATACTTTTTTATAGCATTTGGTTAAAGTTGTTCTAATATGATTATTTTAATAATTCCACTATTGCGACTTGTTCAATCGGTAGTCCTATATGCACTAATTGGTATAGTAACTAGTGTACCAACATGCCTTATGACATTATTACTGACCCCACCCATTATATAAATTACAAATATTCAAAATTTCTAACATTATGCCACATTATCTATTAGTACACTAATTGATATACCAATTGGTACATATAGCATTATTTTTGTTCAATATTTGTCTCTTCTACTACGTTCTCATGAATTGTAAGTGAGAAATTTTGTCAAATTCAAATAAAGAAAAATCATGAAAATATATAAAGAGAATAAATATTTTTACAATTGATCTACTTTGATTGAGTGGTGATAATTCGAAGTGGCCTTACTAGCAAACTGGTAGCCTTTGGATTATTATTTCAATTAGGTTTTGTGTATTAATAATAAATTCTATTTCAGAGGGTTCAGAACAATCATCAGTTACAACCCACTGCAGCACTTTCACAAATAAGAAGGATTCGAAACAAATTTGTTTCACAATCTACAATCAGCATTTAGGAATGGCAACAGGTCGGGACGGGACCGGGGATCACACTTCCCGTCCCCAATCCCCGACGGGGAGCCTATCACTGCCCCCGCCCTCACCCCCTGACGGGGATCGAGTTTCCCCGACCCCGAAAATTTCCCGGCCAAAAAAACAAATTAAAAAAAAAGGATCAAGTTTAAAAAAACAAATTAAGTTTAACGAACAACAATCAGATCAGGTCAACAACAATAATATCTATTTTAATGAAACATATCAAGTTCAAGAAACAACAATCAGATTAGATCAACA
The DNA here is from genome assembly GCF_055761805.1 of Camellia sinensis. Lineage (NCBI taxonomy): Eukaryota > Viridiplantae > Streptophyta > Magnoliopsida > Ericales > Theaceae > Camellia > Camellia sinensis. The sequence goes on along the minus strand of NC_138961.1, from coordinate 36,282,705 downwards.
ACAATAACATCTATTTTTTTAATTTGTCGAACCAACAATCAGATCAGATCAGTTTAAGAAACAACAACAACATCTTTTTATTTTTATTTTTTTTATTTTATGTCTCATCATCATCATCAACAATCATCAACTTAAATAAAAAATAAAAATAAAACAAAATTGTTATGCACTTGTACACACGGATCAGATTAGAGAGAAAGAGAGATAGAGAGAGATGAGGTAGGGCGATGGTTGTGGTGGATCTGGATCTTGCACACACGGAATAGATCAGATCAGATCAGATTTCATGGGCGGCGATGGTGGTAGATCTGGATCTTGCGGATGAGCTATGGCAGCTCTGGATTTGGATCTTTATCGGTTGTGTGTGTTCGGTAGGGCGACTGTGCGTGTTCGAAGCAGAGAAGATGAGGTCGCGAAACAGAAGAGGAGCTTGCGGCTACGAAGGGGAGTGGTGGTCGACTACGAGAGTAGTGGTCGGTGACGGCAAGAGGAGAGATAAAGGTGATGAAGAGAGAGAGAGAGACTCTGAGACTGAGTGTGAGGTTTCATTTATATATATATATATATATAGGGGATATTGTAGTAATTTCACTTTGGGGACGAACGAGAACGAGAATGAGGACAGGGACGGGGACAGGTTGGGTATGGGGCTGGGATACTTATCCCCGTCCCCGGCTCGAAACTAATCGGGGTTTGATTTTTGAATACCATCCCCGCCCCGTTAGGGATATTTTTCGGAGAAAAATCGCTCAAATCAAGATCAGGGAGTTGAGTCCCTGTCGGGCCGGGTTCAAATTGTCATCCCTATCAGTATTACCCACTCTGATTCAAATGTTTTGGACCAAATTTGCTATGGTTTTAAATCAAAACATAACATCCCACTTTGTTTCAAAAATATTCAAAACTTTTGAGAACGTCAAAGAAAAAACTTCTGTGTGAAGAATTCTTCCAATAATTCTGAGCCTAATCTTTTCAAAAGAAGTTACATTTTTCACAAATATTTTACTTTTTTAGTTATTTAGATTAAGTATATCTAAAAAGAGCAATATTAGAAACCCAAACAACAATACTATGAAAAAATAAATCAAACACAAAATGAATATAGATATCTCACATTTTGTTACATTGTGAGACATCAATGTGAGACATCTGTGTCACATTCTGTGTTTGGTGTTTTCTATTATTAATTTCTTTTTTTTTTCTTTTTTAGGGCTGCTAAATAGCCCCCATATTTTTTTTGGGCTCCTATTTTTTTTTATTATGGCCTAGTTTGGGAAGACTAAATAAGTGCACTTTTTGACTTTTTATGAAATATGGGTTGGGTTTGAGTTGGGTTTGAAGTGATGTGTTAGAGAGGTGATGTGACTTAAATAAGATGATGTGACTTAAATAGGATAGTGACTTTTTGACTTTTTATCTTTTTTCAATCATGCCAAACTTGGCCTATAATTTTATCTTAACATTAAGGCCAAGTTTGGCTACTGCCAAAAAAGTGCACTTATTTCATCTTTTTATCTTTTTTGGGTCACATCAATCAACATCTCCTCTCTACTTTTTCTACACATAATACAAAAAAAAATCAAAAAATACACTTATTTAATCTTCCCAAACTAGGCCTAAATTCCAATTTTGTACCCATTCATATCCTCCGAAGTCTAAAATCTTAATGAAAAAAACATTTTTATTAAATGCCTTGCATAAAACCGCTAGATATTTGGTAAAGATTTGGTGGAAATTTATCCTCGCATTACTCAACGCTAATCTCACCACCCCCTCCTACACCTTCCGGCGACCGACCCACCACCACTTCCACTCCCGCCGATAGGCACCACTTCCATCTTCATCCTCACTAGCAACCCTCCTTCTTCTTCTTCCTAACCCTAATTCTATCATTGCCCACTACCACCGTCAACCACAACTTCTTCGCGAAACCCTAGCCGCTAAACCCTAGCCACTGTGAGAGAGGGAGAGAAAGAGGCCACCTCTCCTTCCATCTTCGGCGATTTTTCCACCGCTACAACCTGGACCGTTGACCACAACTTCTTCGCGAAACCCTAGCTGCCAAACCCTAGCCCCCGTGAGAGATAGAGAAATCGAGCGAGAGAGAGAAAGAGAGTCTTTCCATCTCCATCTCCATCCACTTCCCTTTTTCTTCTTTGATGGAGTTGGGAGCTTGTTCTAGGGTTTTGAACACCAATCAAGTCTCGTATTTCATCCCCACTACCCGATTCCAACGACTGAGAGACCTCTCAAACTCGTCTCTTCACTCTTCAAATGCTTCGTTTCACGTTTCCCCAGCGATTCCTCGCGGAGATTGTCGTTGCAGAGCCATCGTCAAAGACTCCAACAACATCAGTATCTCCGTGGAAAAGGTAATTTTTTTCATCATCTCTCTAATTAGCCTCACTGTAGATTGTATGTGGCAATTTTTGCCAAATTGGGCTTGTTTAATTGAAAACAACTACTTCAAAATCTAATTTACAGACAATTGATCGTCTTTTTATGAATGTTATTCTTTGTTTCTTCCTTCTTTTTATCAAGGTTGTATGCAGATAGGCGGCTATAAATTTATATGCATGTATGGGCTTGCTTTAGGTATGCATACCCGAGCACACATAGGTACTGTATGTGGGTAATTATGTATTTAGGGCTTGTTTGATTGGACGGATTATACCATAGCATTGGGATTATTAATTCATAGCACTTACATTCCATTGTTTGGTTGCAGATTTTATTTATTGGATTACACTTCAATGGCCATTTTATTCAACGAAATTGACAATTTTTTTAATTCCATGACTAATAAACTAAAACATATATATAATTGAGATTATATATTTTCATATCTATTGCAAAACAAACGTGGATAAGAGAGAATTATGTGTCTCACTAATTTAGTTGGATAACCAATCCTATACTAATCTCACGGATTGTTAATTCCCTCACAATTAATCCTGCTAATCAAACAGACCCTTATTGTAATTTGATTCACTCTTGCTCCAAGGGTTCCAATTTGAAGTGTGGCCAACTAGTTCTTAGGGTTATGCATTTGCATTGCCATGAACTGAAATCCTATGTCAAGCCAGCTCAATCCAAGCACGAACTGATATGCAGGCATTCTTTTTTTTTTTCTTTTTTTTTTATTAACATGTTGGTATGTTGGAAGCTGTAAGGGGAGGGGAGAGTCTTTCTTGTGGCAATCCTTGAACCTTGCCTCCTAAGTCTTAATGAAATGCAAAGGTTCTGGCCAACTCGGATAGTCCCAGTTGGTTGATCAAAATTATTTATGGTTTACTACTGCTAATGATCCAGCAAGTCCTTAATGCAGCTATGGTATCTAAATGTTATAATGTATCCCTAATAAATGTATAATTGTCCTATAATTTCTCTACCATTCCTTTTCCATATTCCAAAGTGTTAGTACATTTTCTTTGATGCAGTACCTGATTAGTTCGAACCACTGGCACTTTTTGTATTTCATGCTATGTTGATCGGTTTTTGGACCTTCGTAGGTAAAGAAGATGTCTGGAGAATATTCTCGAGACTTGGAGCTCTCAAGTTTAACAGCTTTGTCACCTCTGGATGGTCGTTATTGGGGTAAAGTCAAGGACTTGGCTCCTTATATGAGTGAATATGGCCTAATTCACTTCCGAGTTATGGTTGAGGTACAGATCCTATATCATTTTCATTTGAAACAGTCAAACTTGGTTATAATCTTTGTTGTTATGAACTGTTAAGTTACATATAAGTGTGGGTTAAAGGAAAGGATGAGCATGATGTACATATGCTTCTACCAGTAATATCACTTTCTTTTCCTTATGCCTTATAGTTCCAAAATATTGAAATAAGAGCAATATTTTGAACAAACAAAATGCAAGCTAAATGTTTTGGGGTGACACAAAATCAACCTTTTTTCTACAGCTGTCTCATTTTTTGGATTACTAATCTGCTACTTGAAAGTTGTGTTTTTTTTCAGTAATACAAACCTAATGATTTTTACAAAATTTGTAGTAAAGATTTAAAAAAAGAAAACGAAAAAAAAAGCTAACTCTGATCTAACCTTCGCGAACCTATTATAAAGGAAATATTTTATAAAATATATTAACTTATTTGCAAGGGAAATTTATTAGAAAATCCCTTTTCAAGTGTTTGTATCCTAATTAGTGCATAAGATATTCTTGTATTCTAATAAGTCCTATTAGTTGGACATTTGATCCACCAAATCCTATTTCTCATATTTAAAGTATTTTATGGATATTTCTACCCTTGCAAATATTTTGTAAATGGTTAGCAATTTGGTGATGTGAACATTCATATTTTAGAATGTGAAATTCACATTAACATGTGAATGTTCACATTGACAGTGTGAACATTCACATCATGGAACATTCATACTATAAATATGAATATTATTATTAGGGATATTTTGGTAACTATGTCACCTATAGGCCTTATTGGAACATAAGAAAATAATATGGACTAAATGGAATATAAGTAGATGAAAAGAGATTTATGAAAAAGTGTCCCTATTTGCAATACAATATTTGTTTTTCTTATGACAACAAATTTGTTTTCAGTTGCTGCTATCTCTTCTTAAATTATTTTGCACAAATGATTGTACAAATTGGAAAAGCTTGGTTGACAATCAATGTTTTGGTCTTGACAAAGTTATCTGGCTCGATTCTCAGGTTTAATAAACTTGAGCTTGAAGCTATTCATTGAATTTTATATACTATCAAGATCACTGTGTAGCTTACAAGTATTGGAACAATTTATCTCCACAATTGCTTGGAATGGGACTGCTTGGATTCAAATCATTTGTGCTTGTGCAAAACTTTTGGTTAAGATAAATATTGTAAATTGGGGTTTTTTGAAGCTAAACTCGTGCGTTGTTCACCATATATATTAATAAATAGTCAGTTAGTCCTGATAATTTGGTTTTGGAATATCGTTAAATGACAAGAATTGATTAACTGAGGAGTGATGTACTGGATACAAATTGGCATTTGGATGGACAAAACTGATGGGAGTTTTTTTTTTTGTTTTTTGCCCTGAAGGGTTTTGAGATGCCCATGATTGAAATTTGATGAAAAAAATCCAACTTTCATTTGATGGTCTTTACTGCATTGTGTTGTCAGAGTCCTCGTACACTATACCATGCTTAAGTCATTTAGGCAAGGTTGTCTTTGAGAACATTTTCAATGAGCTTAATCATATTTATGCTTTAGGAAATTTATTGCTACTTAATTACAAATAAATCTGTTCAGAAATATACTAATTCATACAAAGATAGAATGAAGACTCAAAATAACTTGAAGCCTAATACATAAGGTAGGCCTGTGTGAAATTGCTAATTTGACCTTATTCTTCTTAGCATACTATGCATCAATTCAGAACGTATTTTTGAGATTGGTATATAGGCTGAATTAACTGATAATAAATCAAGAAAATGACAAGACAATTTATCATTTTGATATAAAACTAGTATGCAGCAGATAATTGTTTAGTGATCCTTGCTGCAAGACATTGCAGAGGGTGTGTGTGTTTTGTGTGTCTCTATGTCTGCATGTGTTAGAGAGAGAGAGACAGACTGGCAGATAGACAGAGGAATGCTACAAGTTTATGAATGATAACTAGCTAATTGTAGGCAATTCAGAAAGTGTGGGTGCTGCTGTGATGAACCCTTCTGCAGCAGCTTATAAGCATAGTCTTAGGATTTCTCTCTGGTTGAGCTATGCAATGGACTATGGTAACTTGACTAATTGGTTAAGTGGATTCAAACAAGATGTGATCGTTTTGAGACGATGTCACTGAACTTGACCCATAGCTTGATTAAGTTTGGATCTTACAAATTTACGTCTATTAAGTCAATTGACTGATTGAGAGACTCACATATTTGGATTGAGTTATCCAGTGTCTGTAAGGACAGATTTTCCAAAGGATTTAGACTTTGAAATCATAACGCAAACAATTTTTGGGACTGGGAAATCCCCTTTTCTTCCAATTCAAACTTTGTGGTTCCATCATTTGTGAGTGGAAAATATATGCTGACTTCAGTGAGTCTCTACTCCAGCTACTTATTGGGAAAAAAACAGAGTCTATATTCCAGCTATGTATTAATATTGATTGCCACTGAGAAGTGAGTTTATCAAAAGCCTCCATGGTTCTGCTCTAACCTTAGACATGCATAAATCACCTATGTTATTCCCATTTAGTGTTTGAAATAGATAGTATTGGCTGTGCATACCATGGAATGCAGTGGTTGGTTAGTCATCTGCAAAGATTGGGGCTCAAAGCTCCAGGACAACTTCATCATGCTTGAGTGGCCATAGGACAGATAAAATGCCATGAGATTGGTGAGAAAATGTCATAGCATGGGTGATATACCAAGCAGCTTAACTATATTAAGCCATCCATAATTCTACTAGAGGTTATTCAACACCTATATTGCTGTTGTGGTTTAGTATTATTTTGATTCTTCCAATTGTCATTATTATTTGTGAAAAGTTCTCTTTGTGATTTTTTTTATTCTTTTTCTTTTGGTCATTTTTCAATTGTGAAATGTCCATTCTCAACAATTGGAACCCTCTTTCAGATCAGATGGTTGGTAAAGCTTTCACAGATTCCCGAAGTTACTGAGGTTCCAAGCTTCAGTGGGGAAGCACAGTCTTATTTGCAAGGATTGATTGATGGATTTACCATAAATGATGCCTTGGAAGTTAAGAATATAGAGAAAGTGACAAACCATGACGTGAAAGCAGTGGAATACTTCTTGAAACAGAAATGCCAATCACATCCAGAGATTGCGACGGTTTGGACTTAGTCTTCCAGTTTCTTTCAGATACTAAAATGACCAGCTTTTGGTTTGCATTTAATCCTTCAGTTGCTTAAGATACTATCAGGACTGCCTTTACTGTATTTGACATTATTAAACTGTTACTGTAGCCAGTCTTCAGTTGCAGAGCCTTTCATTATTGCTGTCACTATTTGAAATTTTTGAGTAGCTAACCCTCTCTTTTCATTGTAGGTGTTTGAATTTTTTCATTTTGCTTGCACATCTGAGGACATCAACAATCTTGCCCATGCATTGATGCTGAAAGAAGCTTTGAACTCCGTCATATTTCCTGTCATGGATGAAGTAATTGAGGCAATTTGTAACATGGCTAAAGCTAATGCTCATGTTCCCATGTTGTCTCGCACTCACGGGCAGGTAGATGAATTTTTTATTTTATTTTTAATAGATGCTACACTGCAATTCATTGTTGAGGGAAATGGTTTTAGATTTCTAAACCAACACCCCCTCAACCCTCAAAAAAAAAAAAAAAAAAAAGGTAAGAAAAAGGAAGATTGATAAAAAGAACAGAGAAAAAGAAAATGGTCCATCTGACTAGTACCCTGCATATATTGGATTGTCGAGAATATGCATAATCACTTAATAATAACTAAATTTGATGACTAGAAGGAAGAAGTTGAGTTGAATGGAGAAATAACAACTGAATGGAGGAAAAGGATTTACTTTACTTTAACTCAAGTTGTTGGGATATATGATTTGTTGAGTAAATTTTGTAAACTTAACCTACCTGGCATATGATGGTGCATACAATTGTGTTTATACAGTTGTTTTAGAACTAATAGTCATCGATAGATCATTCATTTGGTTTATTATTCTGTAGCCAGCTTCGCCTACCACCCTTGGAAAGGAAATTGCAATTTTTGCTGTCAGATTAAGCAGGGAAAGACGGGATATTTCTCAAGTTGAGATAATGGGGAAGTTTGCCGGTGCAGTTGGAAATTACAATGCACATCTTGTTGCATACCCTGATATTAAATGGCCTCAAATTGCAGAGGAGTTTGTGAAATCTCTTGGATTAAGTTTCAATCCCTATGTGACTCAGGTGTGTTCCATGCACAAAATTTCTTCTCATTCAAGTTTTTAGTAGGTTTTCACAGACCAGAGTAATTTAAAAGTTTCATCAACAAGTTCTAAGTTAACAATCAGTAACCACATTTTGATGGATCCTTTTGACATGCTCTCTGTTGGCTCGTATACCTACCATACACTACGCGGCTGCTTTATGTACAAAGCTAGAAAAGTCGGTGGTCTTTATTACCTATTAGTTACTCATTAGTGAACTCTCTTCCCAATTTTTATCCAGTCCTTGCTCCTTATTGTTTTATCTAACAATTAATTCAGCCATGTTAAACTGTGATAGAGGACATCACTTGTATGTGTTCCTTGAAAATTCTGAATTCGAGTCATTATCTTCTAGCTAATGCTTTCATAGTTTAACCATGTTCTGCAAGTAAGTTGCTCCTCCAGATTATCAATGTGATAATTTGAACCACCGTTCTAAAAATCTTTTTCGGAAACAAAATGATTTTTGAATGAAACTTACAGAGGGCTTATGATGCAAGCATATTCATGCATATGTACCTGATCTAATTTAATACAATTTGAACATGTTATGCAGATCGAAACTCATGACTATATGGCAAAACTTTTCCATGCAATTATCCAGTTTAACAACATCTTAATTGATTTTGATAGAGACATGTGGGGCTACGTATCTTTAGGATACTTCAAGCAGGTGAACTTTCTGATATATTTGTGAATACGTTGCTGCTGGTTTTCCTCTGCTAGAACTTATGTTTTTTCAAGTTCAAATGTCAAGCAGATAACTAAGGCTGGTGAGATTGGGTCCTCAACTATGCCTCATAAAGTAAATCCCATTGATTTTGAAAATAGTGAGGGCAATCTTGGGAAAGCCAATGGAGGTCTATCCCATTTAAGCATGAAATTACCTATTTCTCGTTGGCAGGTAGAACACACTCTCTCTCTCTCTCTCTGTGTTACTTCTTTGCAAAGATATATGAAAGCTCCATTTTGAGTAAACATTGATTGGTAGTTTTTAGGCACCAAAAGTGCAGAATATAAGATTATATGTCACTGGGCAATTATGATTTCCTTATCATATTGCAGATCCAAGTCTGTATAAGCCAAGCCCAGTAAAAGGAAGGATTTTGCTAGTTGTTAATAGTTTTGGTCATCTAATTTTAGTGGTGATAGAGTGAGACATGCTAGAAAGTAAATATTTTATTTCTATATGTTACGTGCAGCGTGACTTAACTGATTCAACAGTTCTGAGGAACATGGGTGAAGGATTAGGACATTCTCTTCTTGCGTACAGAAGTGCATTACAAGGAATATCAAAGCTGCAGGTAAAAAGTTAAATTTGCAAGGTACATAATTACTGTTACTTTTCATCCTGTGTATGGTAAAGTTGCAATAGTAATTATATGCCTTGTTAAAGGTTGCTCTTATGTGAAAACAAAACACTGTCACACATCACTCTGATATTAATTGACATGATGAAATTAGTGTTTGCGATTTGTCATTTTTCAGGCAGCATCCACTACTACCCTTTCCAATGTTTTCTCTTGTACTCTTCACGTCTTGTATTCTATTGGTGTTGAGCTAAAAGCTTACTTTGCTTTTGGACATCTGCTTTTAATTGAACTAATTTTGTCATAGGTTAATGAAGCTTCTTTGTTTGAAGACTTGAATGAGTCATGGGAGGTGCTTGCAGAGCCAATACAGACTGTATGTTCCTTTTCTCCTAGCCTACCAATCATATTCAATCTTTTCTTCTTTTTTTTTTCTCTCCCCCCCCCCCCCCCCCCTCCTCTCGACAGGTCTGAAGAATTAATCTTGTGACTGGCGAAGAAAATCTTCTAACTGAATGCCATCAATACCTCATTATTTCGCTCATATCAATATTGTGACTTTCATGTTTGTTCTCTATATCTAGGTGATGCGAAGATATGGCATCCCAGAGCCTTATGAGAAGCTGAAAGAGCTAACCAGAGGAAGAGCAGTTACCAGGGAAAGCATAAGGGAGTTCATTGAAGGTTTGGAATTGCCCACTGAAGCAAAGGCCAACCTGTTGGAGTTAACCCCACATACCTACGTTGGAGCAGCAGTTGAATTGGCTAGAGCAGTTGATATGGCTGTGAATTCAGTGAACAGACTAGGATATTGGACTGATACTGAGAACAATTGCAAGTAATTTACCAGTAATATGGATTTGTTCACCTTCAAAGATTTACACTGCGTGATGCCTTTGAGCAACTCTATAATTGAGGAAAATAATAACTGAACACAATCAACGCACATTTTGGAGGAAAACTGAGGGTTGAATATTTTGTAACTAATTTTCATAGTACAGATTTGTATTGTGGTGATGATACATTTGACCCTCGTTCAAGCTTTGCAGGTGAATTGAATATGTGAGATTGTGTGACTCAAAAAGGAAAGATTTTTTGGGATGAGATGAAAATTTTAAGATCAAAACTGTTAAGTGGAATGAAGAATTTGTGGAAGATTGTCAGTCTTTTATTAAAACCGAGTTAAGTACCAGAAGGGATCATTGATTACCTTTGTGTACTTTTTTGCTTTGTTTGGATCGGGAATTTATAAATGGAAAAAAATTAATTTATATTCCTTTATATTGTGTTTATTTTTTTTCTTTTCTTTTATATTTTTAAATTTTTAATCTAAAGTCATGATTTAAACCCTATTTGAGAAAAAGAAATCAAACCGAATTAAATTTCAGCAAGTTGGTGTATACGCTGTCGATTTTCACATTGATTATTATGCCTCGTGCCATCAGAACAACCAGGCCACAAAGCAAGGGCATGGAGTGATTTATTTATTTATTTATTTTGGTCTCTTTAATTTACATGTTTTAGAACAATACTACATAGAATGTTTGACAAATTAAAATTTAACACTTGTTAAAAACATTATAAAGAGTGATTTTTAAAGATGATAAATGTCTCAAATATTTTTCCATACCTTATTAGACGTCGTAACCATTTAATTATGTAAGAAAGTTTATTAATATATTACCAATTTTCAAAATGGAAGTATTGGCAGTTACACTCTAAAAAGAGGAATCTAGGTTTTTTCCCAAAATAATTACTAAAAAAATATATGATTTTGATTATTAAAATTTGTGAAATTTTTCACTAATTTGAATTTTTTTTAAACAAATATACACAGAATTGTTAATTCCTCATTTAAAAATATGAGGTAACAAGGTGACATGGACGTTTGCAAAATGTAATTAGTAATACTATGATACTAGATTTAACTATTCAAAAATTATTGAGAATTATCATGTTGTAATTCAGATTTATTTTTATTCTACTTATAATTTCTATATTATACAAATTTAATCTCTATTATATGACAATGACTTTTTTAGTTAAAATAGTCAATAAAAATAAAATAAGCTAAAATATTCACAAAAATATCATATCCAAATTATAATCATTTTATTTTTTCTCTCACAATTATTAAATTAACTATATATAAAATAAAAAAAAAATCTAACTTTTTAAACACAATTTTTTTAACCAAACTAAAATAACTATTTACAAAAAAAACTAAAAAATCAATTAAAATAACGAACTTATCCAAACACCACTTAGATGGTGTTGAAATGAAATTTACCATTGAGGGCCGCTTGTCTCTGGTCCACAAAGTAGACTTAATGATATTGTTGGGCCTGTGGAGTTCGTCATGGGTCATATTTCGATAATCCGAACCGTTCAATGTGTAGAGTTCATCGAATACTTTATCCTTCTCAAACATCACGTTGATGGGATCAAATTTATGTCAACAATTTATTTTAAAAATTATATTTACCGTTGATAGAAATATAATCCGATCAAGTAACTATCGATATCCGATCAATGTGATTTTTTACAAGAATAAAGTACCCAATGAGTTCTACACATTGAACGGTTCGAATTATTGAAATGAGATATGTGATTGGCCTCCACAGATAGGGACAAAATCAGGATTTTATTATTTGATGGGCCAAAAGATTTTTTTTTTCCATCATATACACAAACATACATGTATGTACAATTTGCTATATAATTATATATACATAGAAAAAAAATTAAATGCCACAAAAGTAATTTCTAATAGGATGAACAAGTTTTTTTGTGAAAAATAGAAAGAGAATGCAAGATCAGAGAATAATGAGATATAATTTTTTTATACTAAGAGGTCATTTTATGTATAATATATATACATATATATTTTTAAAGTTATTTTTAAAGTTATGTGACAAACAATATTCTTCAAAAAAATAAGAGGATTATGATCCCTCATAATTTTCACCTAATTCCGTCCCTATCCACAAACCCAACAACACGTTCCAACCGGTCACAAATTAAAAGAAAAGCCTAACCCTTTACGATTTTTCAAAATGAATGTGATTTCACCTGACGTGTTGGTTTTTTGGGGCTATGGACGAAAGTAGTAGAAAAAATTATTGATTGATCAGATGTTATGTAACTATAGCTGACAGTAATTTGATCAGATGTTATGTAACTATACCTGACAGTAATTATAATTTATCATGTATTTTTTTAGTTTTTAATCAATTAACATAAATTTTGAAGACTTATTCTTTTTTCTTTTTTTTTTTTTGTTACAGGAAAATCCTCCCTACCCTTCCGCAGGTCCAAGGTAAAGCCCCTTGCAAAGGTCACCAAAATATCCTCTCAAGTACTGATTAGACAACTTGAAATCCAAACTCCTAACCTCCCGCAGGTTCAAGGTAGATACCAAGTACTGATTAGACCTTCTAACCTCCCGCAGGTCGAAGGTAGAGCCGATAGAGCCCCTTGCAGAAGTCACCAAGATGTCCTACCAAGTACTGATTAGACAACTTGAAATCTAACCTCCTAACTAACTGTGCTTCGTCCAAGAAATTAACATAAGAGAAAAGGAATTAAACATGCGACCTTGCAGCTTAAACCCTAAACCACAATACCACCCATACCTGAGTTAGTCTACTCCTTTCATCCATCACAATTCAACCAATAACTTCTCAAGTCAGAGAGCTATAAGAGTAGGACTTTTTCTTTTTTTTTTCTGTTTCATTCGAACCGTATGAGAGTAGGACCTTGGAATCTGTTTTGTATTATGGGGTGTTTGGGAAGTTAGTTTTCAAGTTTGTTTTTTTGTTTTATTTTGTTAAAAGATAAATTAGTTACAAAATTTAAAAACAAAAAATTCAAACAAAATATCACATCAAATCTTATAATCATTTTGTTTTTTTTTTCACAAATATCACATTTAACAAAAAAAAAAAAAAAAAAAACTCGCCTATCTTTCTAAACACCAAAAAAAAAATAAAAATAAAAATAAAAATAAAAATTCTCTAATAATATCCAATTATACCAAATTGTCCCTCAATTCCAATGCTGCAAAACCCAAGGACCTCTTGGATTGGACCGGATCCAGAAGAAAAGAGATAATGGCGAAACTTCCTTTGCTACTGAGTACGATCTTCATCGTCCCTTTGGGCCTTCAAGAACCCTGCTGGTATCTCTCTCTCTCTCTCTCTCTATATATATATATATGTGTGTGTGTGTGTGTGTGTGAGTTTGATCGGACTTTCACGAGGTTGCAGTTCGATTGTTGGGTGATTGATTAGCTTTGTACATATGGAATTCACTTTGTGAGTTTTCGAGCTGATTAAGAGAATAAAAAATCAAAGGATTTGCCCTTTTGTTGGTTGATGAGTCACTTTTGTGACCGTGCAATGAGATGATTGATTGCAGAGAAATTAGAAATTTATCCAGCTTTTGGGTTTTTTTTTTTTTTTTGTGTGCAATTGCCCTTTAATTTGATGGTGTGATCGTCTCATCCCTTCTCAATTTTGTGAATCCAATCTCTCTCTCTCTCTCTCTCTCTCTCTCTCTCTCTCTCTCTCCCCCTCTCCTATCCTTACTCTATTTTTTCATTAAATTTGAGAGGAAATATGGTACAGGACATTCCAATCTTTTTTAAAAATTCCAAACTTGTTCTGAAACCTGTTTTAACCATTTTTTACAAAAGAAAACCATCTCCAATCCTTACTCTATTTAAAATTTTATCAAATTTGAGTAAAAATATGACTTGGAAATTTTGTAAAGGATTTGGTTTATCCTTGATATATGTATAGGACACTCCAATCTTTTTTAATTTTATTTTTTCATCAAATCTTTTTAAAAAGTTCCAAACTTATCCTAAAACCCTGTTTTAACCATTTTTGATAAAAGAAACCATCTCCAATCCTTGCTCTATTTGCTACCCAAAAAATAAAAAACGCTTACTCTATTTAAAATTTCATCAAATTTGAGTAGAAATATGACTATTGGGAATTTTGATTTGGGGGATTTGGTGAAAATTTTGCCTTTCCTTGATTTGACACTAGTTTGATGAAACAATTAGAGCTCACTTTTTTAGCTCTTTATTTATCAAATTTGAATTTGATGAAAGAATTGGTGAAGGATTGGAGATATGCTTGTAGGAGGATGATTAGAATTTAAATGTATGTTTTGAAGTAACTTGCTACTATTTTCTTCTTTTCTATGTGATAGGGAAAGAAGTTGAGATATGGTGTTGGTAGTGAACATGGTAAGCCCAACTTTCTTGGAGTCAATTTGCACCTTGATATTATCAGCTCCCAATATGAATTTTGATGACATTGGTACCAATCAGTTGATTTCTGTTGTTGCAGCTATCCCTTCTATCATCTAGAAGAGATCTTGTGGATCTATTTGGGTGCATCATTTTAGTCATTTTTTGCTAGTTCGACTGTTTACGTATCTGCCTATGCCCATCAAATGGAGAGGGAATATTCCAACCGAAGTCTTTCAAGTAGAGGAGGTTCTGGTAAGCATTTGCTTTTTTACAATCTTTTGTCTTGTTGATGGTAATACATTGTTTCATTGATTTGAGAAAAGGAGGAGAAACAATGGTGTAGCTCCCTAGGGTACAGAATATGGAGTATATCTTTCAAAAATCTGAATGGATGAAGAGAGATTGGTTAATTTGCAGGTTCTGTCACTGGGATTTAATTTAACATATCTTCAGAGCATAAATATGATTGTGCCAGTTACTTCAAAAACTAGCATTCATATCCTTCATAGGAAAATTCCAAGAAAAAATATATAATGGATGTTTAGGTTTGTTGTGAGATGTCTTGTATTTATTTTATGAGTACAACAAGGGGCCTTTTACCATGGTAGAGGGCCAAGGCCCGACGACAAGGAAGTTTATATTGTAATTTCCTGGTAGGGTTCAAAGAGTGTTACATAATAGGGAGCTGCATTAAGAGGTTGAGAGTCTTCTTGTAATCCATATTGACTATAGTGGATTTGTTCTTGTAATCGTTCCATGTTTATCTTGCGTACTTGTTTTCTGTGTGTGGTTGTTCCTTTATTTACTGCTTCATTGTGTGATTGAAACCACGATTATACACAAGAAGTCGTCCAATTGGGTTAATTAACATAAAGATGGCATTCAGGGATAGCCATTCAGTGTAGTCAATTTGTCATATTTCCTGGGTGTATTGTCTTGCAATGATATCTTTGGCTTTATCTTCATTAGCTATTATTAATTAAGGTTGCTCTTCTGGCCTAATGCAGAGATTGGAAGCCATTATGTGGTGGAAGCAGGGTTTTATATGACATCTTTTGCTGCAACTCTTTTCCTTGCTGCACTTGTAACATGCGGGGTTTTATTAGTCACTTTGCTGATTGCATTAACAGTAATGTTGCAATCCTGTGAAAGTAGAAACGCGGGAATTGTTGAGATATCGAAAGCAAATGAAAATTACAATTACTGCAAGATCTTCTCTCTGCATGCTGAGCTCAACAGTTTGGATGTAGATCAGTTCCCTGAAATCTGTAGGATTACTGCTGTTCAGTACATAAAAGAAGGTCAATATGCGAAAGATTTAAATCTTACAATGGGGGTGGCTGAAAACTACTTCAATGGAGTTAGGCCGCTAGAGGATGGTCTAGATATGGTGTTGATGGACATAGATGACTTTTTGCCTTTAACTTCTCATTGCACTGATCCATTGCAGTCTCGGTAATTTTCTGCAAAGCTGTTACATATAAGACTGACTCGCTCCTTTCCTCTTTCTCATGCTAAAATTGTCACTTTGGGTCATTGTGGAGCGCAAAATTAATTAACATGTCATTTATCATGTAAAGTTGGTCAATTGTCCTGAAGTCCCTGTTCAAGGGATGAAATCATTTTCAAAAGCTGGAACTGGATTTTGTCTGCAAAATTCTTCATTCCCAAACTGTCTGGATTTAAAACTAAATGAAGTCCTTCCATATTTCCCTTTTTGGCTATTCATTTTTCTCTTCTTTTTTTTTTCCTCATCAATATACTTCTTGTATCCAATGTTTCTCTGAGTAGCACATGTATCCTGAGACATGAGAATAGAAACAAGAATTACTCCCTAGATCCTTAATGTGCTAGTGGTTCTTCTTGTAAAGTTGGTTTCTTATGCTGACTCGGATATCCTCTCTTAATATATTCACCCACCAAGATTACTTTGTTCTTTCTAAACTACTTGTATTCCTTAGTAGTTCAGAAATTTTGTATTTAATGTTTTATATAGCACTTTGATTGTCCTTGAAAATATGATTTCAGAATCAGTCAATTTGGTTGTGGTGATTGTCTTCAAGAGGCAAAAAATCTGAAACAAATATTCATTCTGAAATTGTACACAAAACTTCAAGCTGGTGGGTGGAAATTGATTTTATTCTCAAGGAAACCTGAGAAACAACGGAATGCCACCATAGAGTACCTTATTTCTGCTGGATATGGTGGTTGGTCTTCATTGGTTATGAGGTACCGTCTCTTCATTCCTTTCTTTCTTGCTATGATGAATTCACAAATCGGCAATGCTACAATCCCAGACTAAAAATACCAGAAAAGTGTCCAGAATATAACATTAATGGTCTAGATTCACTTAAGGTAGGCTCCCACAATAACACCTTTAAATCTGCATCATTGATATAAGGATCTGATTAGCTTTCTAGTACACCTTCTGGGACGCGAGGCTTTTCCTTCACAAATTGACAGAGACCTGCAAACCATTTATTTCTCAAAATATGTTTTTGTCAACCGTTGCCTTGAGCAAAATTTACTAGTTGATGTGCTTCCCGTCATGTTCCTCTTCGTCAAATAGCTACTATGATGATGAGCTGATTATCTGATCATCATTGCTATCAATATGTGAATTCATGTTACTGTTTTTCATGAACGAATATATAAAGGTTTCCTCTCTATATCTCCCCCATTCTCTCTCTTCTCGTTTGAAGTCCCCTTCCTGGAACAATCCCTATGAGCTATGTCTAGTTTAAATCTTCACCTGAATTTTTTGAATCTGCTGACCATAGCTTCTTCAACCTTTTTGCATATATTCTTATTGCTTTCAGTTTCGATCTTCGTTTGTTTTCCTGAAACACTGTCTGATGCTTGGATGGTTATTAACTCTATTAGGCTGATCTTTTATGAACGATCTCTCTTTGGTTATAATTTTGCGAGTTCAAGAAGTCTTTATTGGAAAATTGATGTTTACTTTTTGTCCAAAACAGTTACAATCCCTCATCACTATATGCCATATAACCATCGCAATTTTTCTATTTGTGAAGCCATTAACCTTGTGATGAATTATGCCAATATATAGCTCATTTACTCTTCTAGGGTGTGCCGACGTGTAGTTGTTCAAACTTGGAATTTCGTTCTTTATTTGATATCAACTTCACGGTTGAAATGATTGGAATTGTCACAGATTGGAAGATGAAATGCAAATGGATAGCCGTGAATACTTTTCCAGACTAAGAAATTCACTGCAGAAACAGAGCTGCCGCATCACAGCTGTGATTAGCAGCCAAATGGATGCTTTAACAGGCCCATATTCAGGAAATCGCATGTTCAAACTTCCAAGCCCTATTTATCACATGGAGCATTATTTTGAAAGCACAAACCTGCCTCAATAGTACATCATGTTTCTGAGGCGGCACAACTAGTATCTAATTCATTCACGTGTTCCTCATTGGGGGCCCATCGGTTGTATATTCTGCTCGGCCTTAATTGTTGGTAGTACTGAAATTCATAGTATTGAAAGTATTTTCTAGGAAACAATTTGTGGTAGAGTTGCTTTATGTAAATTTGATGGTTGTCTGCTCTTGGAGGGTATCATCACCACCAAGTATGAGAGGCAAGAAAATAGAATAGGCTTGTCTCAATTATTTGAGTTGTGTTTTTGAATTGTATATTTTGTAATTATCATTATGAGAACAAATGAATGTTACTATTGCTTGTGGAAATATATGGTGCTCAAAAGAAATTCTTTTGCTTGGAATCTGAATGGGTAGAAATATGATTTTGGTACATTTCATGTTTGTATTGTTCAGAGGTTATATAGCACCACAAAAAGGTTGGGCATCAAAACCTGCAACAGCTGGATTCATAAGAGAGCTCATTTTTAGAAGGGTTTGGCTTCTCGCTAGATCGAGAGAGGGACTGAATCAGTCCAGTGGTACAAGACTCACTTTGATGATTAGATTTGTTTATTTTTAAACTTGTCAGTTGATAATTCACGTAAAAAATCAAATTTATATGATAATCATATCGACATGATGATAGCAAATTTGTTGTCATTGAAATGAACGATAATTGTAATTACACAAGCTTAAAAATAAACAGATCAAAACATTGAAAAAAGTCTGTTGGATTGAATTAGATTGATCTAATTCTCTCTCCAATAGTAGTTAGGGCATCTCCAATGGATAAATTAAAATATTCAGTAGGGTAAGTCATTACACAGTTAGCAAATTAAATTAAAATTTTTAAAATTTTTTGCTCTAATGAATGTGTTAAATGATTTACTAAATTCACAAAAATCAAATGCGACTCTTGGTGTAAAACTTTATTCAAATAATGATGTAAAAGTAGGAAACTTAATTATAAATAAAATATTTTTAATGATTTCTTATGAGTTGAATCTTTGATACCTATTAGATTGGTGAATCTATCTTATTGAATTACTTGAATATGCAGATTTTAAAAAACAATTCATTTATTCATCTTATTTATTATTTTACTTTTATGGTATTTATTTATATATTTTTTAATAAAGATATATAAAAAATTCATTTCTAATGTGATTTATTTATGAGATCCCAAACAGCCTCTAATAGATCTTTTAGCTACACTATTACACTCGTCATTCTTTAAATTAACAAATATTTAACATACAAATTTAAATTATACTTTTCTTTTTTTGTCCGTTAATAAATACTTTAATATTAAAATTAAACTAGATGCTTTTATGTAGTTGGTCTTGGGTTATGGAGTTTTACAAGTCTTTTAATCCTCTTATGCATATATATACTTTGTACATCTGTTTTTTTATCAATAATGATTCCAAAATATAAAAAATTTATACAGAATTGTCCTATTGGATTATGGAATTTGACAAGTCTTTTAATCCTCTTATGCATATATATATACTTTGTACATCTGTTTTTTTATTAATCATGATTCCAAAATATACAAAATTTATACAAAATTATCCTATAAGGTAATGTTACTTTGACAATTTTGTAAATGAAATTCATTATAAGACCATTTTTTTGCCGGATATGCTGAGAAATTTGGTCTTGATACATCATGAACCACAATTAGAGCAATTGGAACTCTCTGAGGAGGACAATCTGTGAAGTTTTTTTTTTTTTTTTTTTGTTATGTAGGGTATCCTAAGCCAGCTTACGCGCACCAGACTAAGTCTTCAGAGTCCGAACAAGCCTTCCGAAAACAGGGCTTACGCCCTGCGGTCCGTGGTCCCAAGGTATGCGTTTGGCTAGGAGATTCGAACCTGAGATTTGAAAGGGAGCAAACCTCCAAGCTCCAGTCGTCACCCACTAGGCCAACCACCCTGTGGTTGACAATCTGTCAAGTTGCTAGTATTACTGATATGCGTATTTGGATTTCCATCCATCTAATCCTCTCCATCAGTCCCCATTAGGCAACAAGAATACAAATATCAGTTACAAGTAACAATAACCAGAGTCTGTTTATAAACAATAAATAAATTTCTTCATTTTTAAAATTTCTTTGTGATAATTTTGTTAAATTTTTCTGTGATCATATCAGAGAAATTTCTTATGCACTCTTAATTTTCTTTGTGAGGAATTGAAATTTCTCTTCACAAAGAAATTTGTTTGAAATTTCTCTATGCTAAAATTTTTCTGTAAAAATGCTGAGGGACCGTAACTATAAAAATATTACATGTTATTTATCTTATAAAATCTTAATATCATGGACTTCAAACTAAAAATCCAAAAATTATACTAATTAAAGGTCTAAAAAGGGACAAATATTAATTCTCTCTCAAAAAATGTTGGTTAGAGTTGATATAGGTGTAAAAAGAATTAAAATCTAGTACTATTTTAAAAGTATGAAAAACAAAAATAATTTATACTTTTTTCGTATCTCGAAAATATCCTTACAAACTTATTAAACATCATACAACAACCTAGATCTACCAAATAACCAAACACATTCTGAAATTCAAACACTTTCAAACATCATGAGCAACTCCAATGGTCAATTGGTAAAAACGATAGCTAAAGTTATAATTTAGCAATAAACAATGCAAAAAAAATTATAAAATAGCAATGTTGCTCCAACGGTAAGATTGCTATTTTTAGTTTAACTGGATGACCGACGGGTTTCAAATTCTATACCTTCCAATTTCTGCAAAGTGGTCGACCACTCGGTGGACCACTGACCTTCCAAAATTGTTACACTGCTAGTTTTAACTATAGGTAAAACTACTGCCAAATTTAACAGAAGATATTGCAAAAGTATAATTTAGCAGTTTTGATAGCTCACCATTAGAGATGAAAAAAATGAACTCCATACTATTTTATAACAATAGCAGCTCCAATGTCTTACCGTTAGAGTTCCTCTAATATGATTGTTTTTTTTAAAATAATTCCACTATTGTGGCTTGTTCAATATTTGTCTCCTACACTACCTTCTCATGAATGATAGTAAGAGAAATTTTGTTAAATTCAAATAAAGAAAAATCATGAAAATATTTTTGTAATTGGTCTACTTTGAATGAGTGGTGATGATTCGAAGTGGCCTTACTAGCAAACTAGTAGCCCTTGGATTATTTTTTTCAATTAGGTTTTGTGTATTAATAATAGACTCTATTTCGGAGTATTCGAAATAACTATCAGTCACAACCCACTGAAACACTTTTGCAAATAATAATCGATTCTACTTCGGAGGATTCGAAACAACCCTGTTTCACAATCTACAATAGATTCTACAATCAGCATTACCCACTCTATTTCAGATGTTTCAGACCAAATTTGTTACAAAGCCTAATAGTTTTAAATCAAAACATAACAACCCACTTTGTTTCAGAAATCAATATATTCCAAACTTTTGGAAACGCCAAAGAAAAAACTTCTGTGTAATGAATTCTTCCAATAATTCCGAGCCTAATCTTTTCAAAAGAAATTAGATTTTTTCACAAATATTTTACTTTTGTAGTTATTTAGTATATCTAAAAAGAGCAATATTAGAGACCCAAACAACAATACTAGGAAAAAAATAAACCAAACACATAATGAAATATAGATGTCTCATATTTTGTTACATTGTGAGACATCTGTGTCACATTTTGTGTTTGGTCTTCTCTGTCGTTAAATATATATATATATATATATATATATATTTTTTGAAGACCACTAAATGCCCCTACATTTTTTTTTAGACCCTTATTTTTTTTTATTACAATTTTGTCCTAACATTAAATTCTAATTTTGTACCCATCCTTATCCTTCCAAATCTAACCTAACCCTAATCTCACCACCACTTCTACTCTCGCTGACACCTTCCGACGACCAACCCACCACCACTTCCACTCTCCGCCTACAGCCACCACTTCTATCTTCATCCTTACCAGCAACCCTCCTTATCCTCCTCCTCTTCCTCTTCTTCTCTTCTTCTGAAAGCCTAGCCCTAATTCTATCACCACCCACTACCACTGTCGACAACAACTTCTTCGCGAAACCCTTGCCACTAAACCCTAGCCACCATCAGAAAGGGAGAGAAAGAGGCCACCTCTCATTCCATCTTCAGCGATTTTGCCACCACTACAACCTAGACCGTTGACCACAACTTCTTCGTAAAACCCTAGCCCCTAAATCCTAGCCACTGTGAGAGATAGAAAGATCAAGTGTGTGAGAGAGAAAGAGAGAGGCATACGACCTCCTCTTCCATCTCTGGCGATTTTGCTATCATTACATCCCACATCGACGATCCCTAAGCATAAGCAAGGAATGTCATGCCGTCGATACACCTCCTTGGTTGACTGCTGGGGTGGTGATGGTTGACTATCGGTGAGGAATGGGGGCTAAAAGAGAGTCTCCAATAGAGGATGAGGGCTATGGAAGGGGTTACCGGAGTTGAGGTGAAGTTGCCTGGGGTAAGGGTATATTTAGAATTATGATAGGAGCCCAAAGGAAAATGAGAAAATAATCAATTTTGGTGGGAGTCGTAAGAAAAAAGATAAGAGACATTTAATAGCCCTCTTTTTTTCTTTTTTTTTTTTAACACAAAAAAAATGACGCTCCATAAGGACATCCGTGGGTCATGGCTCTAAAATAATCGGTTGTCGTCAACCACAAACATAAGAAATAGAGTCACAATCAGAATATATCCCAATCATGCCCCCAAAGAGTCGAGCTCTACTAAACTATGGGGGTGTTTGTTTCAGCTTTTCAGAGCTAACTTATGGCTTTTAGCTTTGAAAAAGTTATTTTGGACTGTTTGGTTAAACTTATTTCAAACAGCTTCTGATTCTAACAGCTTATTTTAACTCAAAAAAGTTGATTCTGAGAAGCTACTGACCCCTTGATTCTGATTATCAGCTTCTGCTGTGGACATGTTAATTTTTGGTTCTACTCTTAAATTTTTTTATTTTTTATTTTTTTAAAAATAGAAAAAGACCCAAATGGACTATAGATTATTATTATTATTATTATTTATGAGAAATGTAGACAAACAAAAAATAAAAATTAATTAAAAAGCTATTTCACAGCTTATTTAGCAAACACTACTCAGCAACTTAAATCTATAATTCAACAGTTACACCAAATAAATTAACAATTTTTAATTAAAATCATAATTTATAATCTATTAAACTATAATTTATAAACTGTTTTAACAGTAACACCAAATGAGACCTACGTAGAAGGAGACACCTTTCCACCTCACTGCACTCTTAAATTTATTGGATTCAAATGAATTATGAAATATTATATAAAATTTACCACTCATTTGTAATAATCTTTCAAAACATGTACTCTACTGAAATTCACCCAAAAAATTCCCTGCAACAAAATTCAAAATATTCATGAACTTTTTTCTGAAAAATTGAGAAAAAGAGTGATTTGAGTTGTAGATTTTTCATATATATATATAGAGATGACAAACCTCATAAATTGTAATCTTTCTCATAAATTGTAATCTTGCCCGACTCATTTCCTTGGTAAATTATCACCTCGCCACATTTTACCCTAAATCCAAACCCTAGTTCTCGATTCTCACCTTCCCCTATCGATTTCCCGATTACCGGCGCTTCTTCTCAGATTACCGGTGAGTCTCTCACAAATTTCACTCTTCTCCAACTCATATATATATATATATATGTGTGTGTGTGTGTGTGTGTCAGTGTGTATGTACGATTTTCAGGTGAATTCTTAAATGCTTGATGGAGTGATTTTCTGGTAAGTCTCCCAGAAATTTCACTCTTCTCAGACAACAATCGAATTAAACTAATATATCTGTCTATATATGTGTGTGTGTGTGTGTGAGAGAGAGAGAGAGAGAGAGTGTAATTTTCAGGTGAATTTTTGTTTAAGTGCTTGATGGAGAGATTTTTTTAATTAGTAAAACAATTAAACTTGAATTGGTGTTGTTTTATGTCCTCTTATATATTTGTATAACAAAAAAAGCGATATTGATGTTGTTTTTCATGCTGTTCTTGTGATCACATCTGAAAAGTGAATTCTTCTGATTGTAAAATTATCTGTTTTTTTTTTTTTTTTTTTTGGGGGGGGGGGGGGGGTGTTTTCAGAAATGAAACAGTGAAAAGTTTTCAAATGGTTTTCATTTTTGTGCAAAAACAGTTTTCGAAAATTTAAAAATATTTTTTTGATGTTTCTTAAAATGTTTGTTTTCAGAAACTTTTCTCAAAAACAATTTGCAAAACAAATTTGGATGAGGGGAGCCCAGTATTTCCTCACATATTATTTGACCTAAAATGAGCCTCGTAGAACTCTTTCTTCTTTCTTTTTTTTTTTTTTTTTGTTCACAAGGGTGTCCCAGGCTTCATCCCAATTAGTCTTTCAGCACATTTGGTCCCCATCCCACATGGACCAAGTAATTATTATTGGGTGTAAGCCTGGTAATTACCAGTTGAAGTTACCCTGCACAATCATGCCCTTCTTTATTAGGCAAAGCATCAGCCACCAAAAGCTGCTTTAATTTTCACTTTTGAAGAAACAAGCAGACAAGTGCTTTCAGAATGGTATGTTACATATAGTCATCCAAGATAGGAATATATGCATGCATAGACAAGTATTTAAGGGTAAGAAAGATGGAAGTAATTTTGAAAGTTCTAAAGCCGTTCATTCTTTCTTTTGCATTCAATTGTTATCTTCTGTCCAGTCCTTGTATAGTAACACTTGGTCGAGTTCCCAAGTAGGAGAAGAAAAAAAAAAATCCTTAGATTAAATTACCTTGTAACTTGCTTGAAGGTCATTGCTCGAGTGGATTCTCATATCATCTGCATTTTTTGGAAAGCTAAAACTGTCCATCTCATGGATTGCTTGATAAACACGACAGCCTAGTAGCAGATTTAGGAATGCTTGTTTGCAAACCATAATGACCTGGCCATGGGATCATATAGTTAAAAACTCAACCATTAGTGCAGGCTTAGTTGGTTGGTCTAGTTTTTACTTAAAAATGAATGGAACAAAAATAATAGAGGTCCAATCCACACATTAACTAATGCAGACAGTATTCGACTTTTGTGCATCACTCAAACAAAAGTTGAAACTTTGGTTACACTCACTTGAATGTCATACGATGGATAAACATAAAGCTAGGACTCTCTTCAGTCAGAGTTCTCTTCCTTCTGCTGAAATTCATGGCTCTCATGATAAGTGCTGTTTTGGAGGAAATTTCCAAGTAGTGGGTTTCTCAGTATTTTTTGTTTTTTTCCCTATCTTTTCATAGAATATGCAAAACTGAAAATTTCTCATCTTCATATTGAAGTGTGTATATTTGTGTGAATCTTTCATTGTATATCTTTTTACTGAATTTTCAATAAGAGAAGACTTTACTTCATTTGGAACAGATGACAATGGAAACAAAAATTGTTATCAGGAGGAAGAAGAGAGTCAATTATTTTGATTTTCTTCCCGATGATATCCTTTTCAACATTCTGGTTCTGATTCCAACTGAATTGCTCCGGCTCAAGTTGAAGTATGTTTGCAAGCGATGGTTCAATTTAATTTCCAACAGGATCTTGTTTGATCTCGCCTCTTTAATCATCCAAAGGCCAATCAGGGAAAACAGGCACATTTATGAAACTCGTCGTGTAGATGTCAATGAAGGAAAACTCAAGTTGTGGACAACAGTGCAAGATCTTAACATACCTTGTAGAGGACGGATTAGGTCATGGTGTAACAAATTACTTTTGATAACAGATCCACACAATCTCGGTGCTCTCTACATCTTCAATGTAAATACCCAGGACGGGTCAACTCTCCCTCCATGTTCATCAAGCTGCAAAGGACATTTTGGGTGCAAGTGTGGGATCGGTCTCGCATTTGATAAAATTAAAGGATCATATAAGGTAGTTCATGTATATGTTGGCCTGCATTGGATTGAGTGTGAAATTCTTGTTTTGGAATGCAAATTATCGTCTTTTAATTGCTCGAAGTGGGAAAAAATCAGCGGACCTTCTTATATAGGTCAAAGGCGATATTATTGGGATGACCCTATTTCAGTTGAAGGGAGGTTTCTTCACTGGGATGTTCATTCTGCTGAATTCATAGTTTCCATGGACGTAGCTGAAGAAAGGTTTTTCCAAACTCGTCTTCCAGAGTACAGTAATTCATTCAAAAGCAACGAATACTTTTTGACAGAGATTGGTGGTCGTCTCTCTCTTCTACTTCCAGTTTCTGGTTCACAAGTTGACATATGGATTTTGAAAACAACATGGGAGAAGCTTCAATCTATAAGATATATTTGCTATGTCTCGTCAAGTATACATTCCGGTATAGTTCTTCCTGATCCCATTGGTAGCTTGAGAAATGGCAGCAATATAATTTTCAGAAAAACTGGTAGTGACAGTGCTTTGTATGCTTACAGTTTCCAATTTAAGCATATGAAGCAGCTAGAGATTGGGATTCAGGCCAATGAACGATGCTTGGTCCAGTCAATGGCCAAGGATTTTCTGTAGATGAAGGTTTGGTTATGGAGTGTATTTCGGATTGATCCCCTTCACAGTTCTACTGGTTTCTGGATATTTATTAGGTTTAATCAGAGTTAGGAAATTTTTTTTTTTTTTTTTTTTTAATGTAATTTTTGGAGGAGAAAATGTTAGAACAAAATAGTTTGTTCTGTTGTTATAAAAAAAAAATATAGTTTGTTTTGATCTGGCTTGTGTCTTGGGAAAGTGGCATTCTAGTGCTATAGACTGTTATGCTAATGGATCGTATTGTACTGAAATTGCTGAAAATGAATTTGTTCATTCATTTTTATGAGTGTGTGAAAAAAGCATAAGAATAGATAATTTGAGGTAAGGTTATGAGTTTGATTGATTATAATGAGAATTTCGAGCCAACAAGTTGGATAGAGTGTGCCGACAAAACATAAGAAAAGATAATTTGAGCTAAAATTTTGAGTTGGTTGATTATAATGAGAATTTTGAACCAACAAGTAGGTTAAAATAAACGGTTTGATTAAAATTTGAGGTAAGGTTATATTTTTATTTATTAAATTTGATGAAATTTTGTAAATAATTAAAGTTAGAGACAGCTTTTTTCATTTAAAAAATATGTTAAAAGAGTTTCAATTTTTTCAAAAAAAAAAAAAGTATAGTAAAGATTACAGTGTTTCAAATTAAATCAAACTTTTAACTACAACGTTCACTCAAATTTGATAATAATAATAAAAAATAAAAAATGGAGTAAGGATTGTAGATTCCACAAACCACAATTTTCATTTCTTGTACTAAAAGGATGCAAACAAATTTCGGTGCAGAAAACATTCACATTCCAATGAATTTTTTTCATGAAAGAATCCACTCTACATCAATCACCACCACCTTCAACAAACAAAGAATTACCCACACCAAACTCATTTTCTACTACTACTACTCAAATCAAATCTACACTGAACTTTCCTTCTACTCCTTAATCAACACAGAGTTCCACTGTAATCCCTAATTCTACTTGAAAACAAAAAATCAAGAAACTATCAACAGTCAATAGCAACAACACATCCAAGAAACAGGGCAAATCAATGCTGCATACATAAATCATCAGAAAGATCTAATGCAAGATCAAAACACCAACAACAGCCAAGACAAACCCAATTGCAATCTCCACCACAGGTCCTCCAGAAGCCTCCGAGAAATCAATGTGATACTTGGCTGTCATGTTGGGAAACAAAATTCCCCAATTCTGTTCCCCTGTTTCGTTCCCCTGTTTTTCATCCCCATCAAACAACTCATATATGTAAGTCTGAGCCACCCCTTCCTTCCTCAGCGGCGTACCCAATCCCGATTTCAGATGATCAATCAAACCCTTGATGTAAATCTCAGCATACCCTTCTCTAGCATCCGGATCTCCAGCGCCATTGCTGGAGCTCGGCCACCCAGTCTCCGTCACAACCACGGGAATATTTTCGTGACCGGCGACGGCCATAGCACTGATCACAGCATCAACCATGACATCGAACAAGTTCCGGTACTTGACTCCGGTGACCGAATCTTCCCGGAAATTGAAGGGTTCTTGTTCTTGAAACAGAGCAAAGCCAATGGGGATATCGTGGTTGAGACTGTAGACAGAGTAAGGGTAAAGATTGACGAAGAAGGAGGAATTGGTTTCGTCCAAGAAATCGAGGAGGGGTTTGATGATGAGTTGGGAGATGGGTTGGTTGAACTCGGCAGAGGAGGGAGGGAAAGCGGTGGACATGATGTTGACGAAAGAGAAAGTGGTGGAAAGGGAAATGGAGTGGATGCCGAGGGAGATAAGGGAGGAGTGGAGGTTGCGGAGGGCGGGGAGGAGGAGGGAAGAGAGGTCGGAGGAGGAGGAAAAGATGTCGGAGCCGAGGGAGATGGAGGAGATGTGGGAGCGGGGGTAGAAGGGGATGACGTGGGTGTAGAGGAAGAGATCGGCGGAGGAGCGATTGGAGGCGAGGGAGGGGAGGAGGGAGTTGGGGAGGGAGAGGAGGAGGGAGATGTTGGAGTAGGAGAAGGACCGGACCACGGAGGGGGAGGGGTTGGGGAGGCGGACGGCCGAGATTTTGAGGGATTGGAGGGTGGAGGCCACGTGGTCCGGAGGAGGACTGCTGCTGCTGCTGGTGTAGGTCATGCCGATGCTGCCCGGAAGCGAGGTGGTTCCGCGGAGGAGGAGGAGAGAGAGGAGAAAGACGAGGAGGAGGGAGGTGTGGAGAGAGAGAGACATTTTGGGTTTGGGTTTGGGTTTGGGTTTGGGTTTGGTTTTCTTCTTTGTTTTCTTGGGAAGTGAGCAATGAATTGAAGGGTTTGATAGATTTAGAGAGAGAGAGAGAGAGAGAGAGAGAGGGTTTATAGTGTAATACTCTGGTTTGATTTGAATGGTGTGTGAGTGAGGAGAGGAGGGAAAGAGAGATTGCAGGGAGGGTGGGTGCTTAATGCGCACTCTGCGTAGTTTAGCTGAGGCCGGGTCGTTAGTGTACAGTTGTTTTGGCGGTTAGAGGGTCGAGGAGAACTCAAGAAGTCATGAAAAAAAAGTATACACTGAATTTTTTACTAGAGAAAGATAAAAATAAAAATAAAAAAAGTAATAAATAAAAAAATAGCATTTAATCCCCACATTATTTTTTCAATTATATACTTACTCTAACTTTGTTAATTTGGTTGTATAAAGGGATTGTCAATCCAAATAGACTAATAATCCACTTATAAATTTTTGCAACCAAATATTCTTCACATGTCTAACCTCACTATCACTCAAATCCTACCACTTCCTACCATTCATGGGGCATAACAAACATGGCCTTAAAATATTATATAGTATTATTTATATAGTACTTTTGAAAAATATCAACACGAGTCATTTTCTATTTTTTAATTACTTAACAAATGTGAGCCAACATGTTCTATCTGTAAAAAAAATTCACTATGTGATTCGTTACATGGTATTCTAAAATTATAGAATAATTTCCATTCAACTTATCATTAATAAAAGGGGCTAGATTCTCTCAAGTTAACCAGCTAACTTGGGAGAGCATTTCGGTTTGGTGAATTTATTTTTAGCTAACTTCGGTGATTTAAATAGTTTACTTTTTAAGATTCATTTTATAGAATATTTATGCAAAAAAATTAAGGTAGCGTTTAGTAGTGTTTTCTAAATATGATTTGAGAATAGGAATTGTATTTTGAGTTTGTGAGTTTTGGAATTATGATTTAAGTGTGAAAAATTTATTTAGTGAATGAGTTTTGAAAAAAGTTTTGAAGTGAGTGGGGAATTTTTGATGTGACATATGATATTTGATATAAAAACTTACAACTCATAACTAAACACACAACTCAAAATTCTATTAAAACTCATAAAAAATTTAAAAAATTCAGAAAATATTTTTTGTTAAATATATAAAAATTAACAAGTGTCAACTGCAAAAAAAAAAAAAAATTGCACTGTTCCGGTCAACCGGCCGGACGACCAGTGGGATGTTCGATCAGCCAAATTTTCCCGCCTTCGACCGAGTTTTCAAAAATGAGTGTAGAATTAATTTTTGAAACTCATAAACAAATATCATGTGAAAAATAAACCTTTGAGCTAACCTTCCAGAGTTGTACCAAACAGAGCCTAAGATTATCAGAGGTCTGTAACTATATGCTTGAATTACATTTGTTTTTAAAATAGCATACAATAATTATAATTTCTAAAGTAGCAATTTATTTTTTGTAACAAAAATATAATTCAAACCTATAACTACTAATATCCGACTATTTTAATTTTTTGTATAAATATTCTACTAAGTAAACACTAAAAAATAAAAAATTTAAATTACTGAAATCGACTCTAAAATTAGCCCATAAAGCCCAGATACTCTCTAAAGTTGAGAACTACTAAACCCTTTGTGGGGATATATTTTCTGAGTACCAACGCGTGGCAAGGTGACGCCGACGTGTCAGCCGACGTGCCACGTGTCCTGGTCGTCACGCCGAGGTAATCTCGGAAAGGCCGAGGTTATATCCGAAGATATCGGAATCCGAGATAAGAGGATAAAAGATAAGGGACAAGAGTCCTAGGATAAAGAGGAGACTTAGTTAAGATGAGGATAAAACTCTTTGGGAGTTTATCTTTATCTCTTGAAGAGTCCAAAGTAAGTACTGAATTGGAGTCCATAGAAGTCAGGCCTCTAATGGGACTAGGATTAAGTGAACTATAAAAAAGAGGCACCCCGTGGGTCTAAGGTACGCAATTTTATGCTTTGAGTAGTGAGTTTAGCACTTAATTATCTTTGAGAGATATACTGACTTGATCGTCGAAGTGTCCCCGGGTGGAAGAGCCACTGCCGGAACCTTTTCTTTCTGTTACAGATTAGCTGAAGCCATCTATTCTGCTGGTACTCTCTACCTGATTGCTAAACGGACAGTGTGATCAGAAAATCACTCACACGCTCTTAATAAAATATAGTACATCATTAATGAAGTGGGCTTAAATGGCCTAGTTGGCCTGGACCAATACGTGGCTGTGGCCCAATGTTTAGATGATCAGACTGGAAGGATTTGATATAGGTGGGGGGAATCAAACAGGGAGCTCATAAGAAACTTTAATAAAAGCAATATAAAATGCTAAAAACTTACATATTATAACTATTAACTTGTGGTTGTTAGAAATTTGACTTTTTGATTTTTTTGAAGTAAAATAAAGTTAATGTTTTTGAATTTTTTTTTAATTAAATAGATAGTTATTTAAAAAAAATGATTGACTCTTGTGACATATTTAACTTTTTTGGATTTTTTTTGGACTTGTTTAACAAAAAAAAAAAATCACAAATCAAATAGGACCTTAATAATATAGTATAAATATATATATATATATATATATATTGTTGTGAAAAAATAACTTCGACTGAGTTTTATTTACACTGTGTTTTGTTTTGATTTTGATAATATGAAGTAATTTGTGAAACAAAAATGAAAAATAAAATTTTAACTTATATTTCAATCACATCACTAATATTTTTTGAGTTAAATAAAACTATTCACTATTAAATTTGATTCAAATGTAACTTAGTCCCTATTATTTTAATTTCAACAGTATTAACCTTAAACTTTAAATATGGTTTTAATTTGTTCTTTTGGTTCAAATTACGTTAAAAATTAATGAATTTTAAACACATATCACTCGTATAAAGAGTGCCTATAGAAAAAATTGACAATAATTTAAACAAAATTATTATATCCACCTTGTTTGATTTTAGAAAATTGAATCCATTTTTCAAAAATTAAATTTTTTATTTTTTGTATTTTTTCAGTCAAGAAATTTAATAATTTAATAATTTTTTTTATGGTTTAGATGCACCTAACCTAAAAATTGAATTTCAATTTTCAACTATAGAGTTAACATTGTTTGAATTAAAACAATAAAAAGTGTAATTTTCTTTATCATAAGGGTAAATTTCACTTTGCACTCCTGCATTTTGCACCAAATCTCATTTTGACTCCTACACATGAAATCATGACAGTCAACTCTCTACACTTTTGGTCAACTCTCACTTTGGTCCTTATACATGAAATTGTGACAATCAATCCCCGTACTTTTGGTTAAATCTCACTTTGGTTCCTATACAAATGTCAATGTCCCATTTTTGTTGTTCAATTGTTTAAATCTTTAATATAATCTAATCATATAATAAGAATGTGACTATGACATGAGAGTATGAAAGGAAAACCATCTATATTTACCACCAATACACATTTTTTTCCAAAATTTATATGAAAATATGACTGTATTAGATTAACATAAAACATAAATTGTGAACAATTAAGAAGATGAATTAGGAATTTGCATAAATTGGAATCATGAAACTCTATTTTTTAAGGTAACACAGTCTTCTATCTATTTATATTTTCGTCTCTTTAATTTCTTTATTGCATTTTTTTATATCTCAAAAGCTCTACTTTCTTACATTTTCATCCTAATTTTTACCATACAAATATATATTGTATTATATAACTCTCAGGTCCCGTTTGTTTTCCGCCGTCATAGTCCGGAGTAGACTGTGATAGATGAACAGTAATCATAGTTCATGTTTGTATTGTTTGCGGCCTCTGGATTGGTAGTCCGTTCGGACAAGGATGAGCCTTGGGTGAGTGAATTGCTAGTCTGGGTGAAGAGATGGTATTACAAAAATAGTCCGTCAGCTTAGTAAGTTGCTGAATGTTCGCTGGGACGTTCGGCCGGTCAACTGTAATTTTTTTTTTTACATGTTGGCATTTTTTTTTTGAATATTAATGTTTAATAATTTTATATTTTTTGTTAAGTAAAAATCATAATTTTATTTGTTTTATTATTTTATATAAAAATAATTTAACAATCCCCACACTAACAACTATCATCAAAACAAATAAAATTTTACTAATCCCCTCACTATCAATACTCTCATTATCAATTCCCCTGTTCCACATCTGAAAACAAACGGGGCCTCGTGTGCTTATCACGTAGAACAAAGTGTATTGGTGGGAAACATGGATATTTTTTTTTTACCCTCATTTTGTAGTCACATTTTTGTCATGGTTGGATTTTGTTAAAAATTTAAAAAAAGAAATGACAGGACATTGACACTTATGTAAGGACCAAAGTAAGATTTAAGTAAAAATGTAAGGAGTTGACTGTCACAATATCATGTGTAGGGACCATAGTGGGATTTGACCACAAGTGTAGAGAGTTGACTGTCTTTATTTCATGTGTAGGGGTTAAATTGAGATTTGGTACAAACCATAATTTACCCTTAATCATATGGCCTATTTTGGGAATAATATTTGTTTGAGTCATGTTGTCTCTCTATTTTTTTTACATATTTTTTTTTATAAAAAAAGTTAAAAATTAACTTTTAATTTACTTTCCAAAATAGTTAGAGTTCTTGTACTTTTTTTTTAAGAAAAATTGAAAATTTTATTTTAAATTTTATAAGTTTTTCATCCAAATTTTTGAAAAACAAATTGAGAATAAATAATTTTGACTTATTTTGAGAAATAAGTTAAAAACAAGTTTTTTGACTTTTTATACAATTTTTTTAAAGATATATAAAAAATATAAAAAACTAATATGACTTAAAATAATTAAAAAATTTAAAAACTGACCTCCAACCGTATTTTCAAAATAACTTTTGTTGTTGCGGGGAAAATGCTTTTTATTTTTATTCTCTCGTGCTTTCGAGTAATAAATTGTCATCATCACTATCCTTCATAATAATCATAACGGACTGCCCGACGCGCACATGCAAATGGTAATGTCCAGCAAAATTACTGATTCGTAAAAGCTATCAATTGTGCTTTTCTTTTTTTCTTTTTATTTTTATAAAGTTAATTTATTGTTTCAAAATAAATTTATAAAAAATTAAGTGTAAAAAAATAGATTCTTTGATACATTTTTAAATTTTTTTTGGTCTTGTTTTAATAATTTTTTAAAGTGACTAAAATAAATATTTTTTTAATAAAATAGATTTTTAGCCAATTAATAAATTAACTTTTTAGACCATCCCTCCAACTAGTCACTTGAGATCCGTCAATTAAACTTGTGGGAAGATTGGCAAAAAAACTGGCCTTCAAAAAAAATAAAATAAAATTGTTAACTAGTGTCAAAGGGCTATTTGTTAATGAAAATATGAAAAATGGGTAAAAATATTTTGAGATTTATTAAAACACCTTGAGATGTTTAATTTTTTTTTTATTTTTTTTTTCCCTCATTTCTCCATGTTATTGACAATTGTCATTAGCCTGTTCCCCAATAAAAATAGAAAGGGCTATTAGCATGATATTAAAAAAACGTAAGAAATTTTTGAACAAGTCCTTTTTTTCCTATAAAATGTTCATTCAATGCTTTTAAAACTTCATTCAACTCTATCATGCTAATATGATTGAATGAAGATTATGTTAAAAAAAGTAAGACTAACATATTTGGAGGATTAGGGGAGGAATCAGGCTAAAAAGATCAAACTCTTTAATTTGTAATATGGCGGGATATAATAGAAAGATCAAACTATTCAACTTATAATGAACTTAAGAAGAGGGTCGACCACTGAGTTATTTTATGACTCCACAAAATTGATTAGAATACATAATTTAAAATCATATCATTATTCTAAACATGTGGTGTAGAAAATATGTTTCTTTGCAACCCAACGCAAATACATTCCATTCTCTTACACTTTAGTTGTGATAACATAAAATATATGGGGATGGTGACCTTTTGAATATATGAAATCAAAGAGGTGACCTAATTTTGATGGGTAGTGGCCTTTTGAATATAAATACATGTATAAATAAAAAGTAAAACTTCAATTAATAAATTAAAAGAGATGCACATCACGTTCAATTTGGCAATTTTATCAACAAACAACAATCCATCGTGTGCTAATACTTATGGAAATGTTATTTTCTAGTAAGAATGAAGTTGTACCCCTAATTAAACCTTCTACTATTAATTATTTTGGTCAATTGAAAGGTGAATATTTATAAATATTCAGAGAATTTCATTAAATTAGATGACTAATTATGTAAAAAGAGTTTAACTATACATATTTGTCTCATCAAAAAAATGGACCTCACCCAAACTCTATTTATTGATCACTGATTTAAGATGTTAAGTTCATACTCGACAGAGATGCAAATTCTCTGTCTCTGTCTTCGTCTTCTATAATTAAACTCTTTCCTCGTCTCTTTCTTTCCATTGAATGTGATAAGAAAAGAAAAAAAAAATACCAAAAGGAAAAAAAAAAAAGGGCTCATAATGAAGAAAAATGAACAACTAATGAAATATCTCCAATAAGGTAAACATGTTGACAAGAGTTGACCGTAACTTCTTTCTTTTTTATTGAGAGTGGATAAGTGCGGCAATTGAACGAACTCAATGAATAAATTATATTCATGCATTTATAAATAGAAAATATGTACAGTTTTTTTTTTAAACTTTTCTTTATTATACCTAACCGTTTGTGTGACTATATGCCATTGTATCCAACTAAAAAGGATAATTTATACATATATTGTAGTGCATTAAGGATAATTTATAACATTGTTGCTATTGTTACTTTTATCACCAAACTACACGAGAATCATATGACTGGAGCTCTTGTTGGGCTCTAGTTAGTGAGATTTTAAGGCGTGGTTTTGATGGAGATCAAATTAATTCACTAGCTTCTAATATTAGGACTCATCTTCTATTCTCTTGTCCTTTTTTTGTTTTGTTTTGTTTTGTTTTGTTTTGTTTCGTTTCGTTACTTTTTCTTTTCTTTTCTTCTTTTTATAATCTTTTTTGAAGTTAGGTGGGAAGCTAATTTACTGACATACAAACTTAAATCAAATGTTAAAAAGTTAATTAATTTGATACATTTAAATTTTTTTGTTTGGTAGCGATTGTTTATTTAGTTTATTAGTTTAAAATAACCCCAGAAATAAGATGTTGGGCTTCGTAAATCCAACTATAAGTTTTATTTTAATTAAGGTTACAAAATGTTGCTAAAACATTCCGAACAGTACCAAATTGCGCGTTACAGATTAGGCCTCTCGCATTGGTTCCTCTCATGCTGAGTCACTGCCCATTGCGATCTCTCTTGTCGCGTCATTGCTCGCCGGTGCCTCTTGCCTCGAGTACTCTCTCTGTCTGTTCTCTCTCTCACTCTCTCTCTCTCTCTCTCTCTCTGTAGGTATTGTATATATTTTTATGGGATTTTATATAAATTGTAAACCGCCCTACGATTGTTTGATTCAATCATTTTATAGGTATTTTTTAAACTTTTTTTTATGTTGTCATCTTATTCTGTTGTTCTTTTTATTTATTATTAATTTTTTTTACTAGTTTTG
Source organism: Camellia sinensis (assembly GCF_055761805.1). NCBI lineage: Eukaryota > Viridiplantae > Streptophyta > Magnoliopsida > Ericales > Theaceae > Camellia > Camellia sinensis. The sequence goes on along the minus strand of NC_138961.1, from coordinate 36,246,436 downwards.
TTTGTCAATGACATAAACTAAATCCGATAGTCATTGACTATGAAGTACGGATACTTCAAAAAGGGTGGCGTATCCGTATCGGATACTTATCGGATACCGATACTCCTCGGATACTCGCGAATAAGTATCGGATACTTCTTAAAAGAATCAGATACTTCTTAATTAATTTTTTATTAATTTTGAAGTATCGGATACTTAATTTTGAAGTATCGGATACTCGAAATTATATATTACTTATAATATTTTGTTTAGTTCTTTGATAAGAGAAATATAGTGAGAGTTAAAGTAATAGAATTTGTCAAATTGATGTATCCTTATTGTCTCTCTCACTTCTCTCTCGCTTTTTCACTCTCTCACGTTTCTTCTCTCTGCTCTCATTCTTTTTTTGGTGTTGGCATGTAAGGATGATGTTTAATTTGCATTTGCATTTGCTTTTGCTTTTAGTTTTGGATGTTTTATGAATGTTTGAGCACTTTTAGGTTAATAGGGATCCCTCTCCTTATTTATTAATTTACTTTAAGTTTTATTTTCATGCATATTACATTATTAAAATTATATATAAAAAAAAATTATGAATGTATCCCCGCTGTACCCGTATCGTACTTTTTCAAATTTTGACATATCGTCATATCCACATCCCCATATCACCATATTCGTATCCGTGCTTCCTAGGCTATCATTGATGACTTAAAAAAGTATATTTGCTGAAATTTTTATTTAAGAATGGTTTTTTGGCTTTAGCTAAGGTCTTGTGATATTCAATGATGAAGGGGAACAAGTTGAAGCTATTGACCTTGAAGACTCTTAGTTTTATAGGAATCTTTCTTCTTTATCAAGTTGTCTTTTGCTTTAGGTTTTATTTTTGTGCATACTGCATTACTAAAAATTGTTAAAATAATATTTTTTACGAACGTATCCCCGCCGTACCCGTATCCTAGTTTTTCAAATTTTGTCGTATCGCCGTATCCGTATCGTATCGTATCGTACCCGTATCCCGTATCCGTATCCGTATCCATGCTTCCTAGGTCATTGATAGTTTTGTCTTGCTAGTTTCTGGTTCTTCATATTTTTTTTTCTTATTTACTCTCTCTCACTTTGTTCATTCCTATTTTTTTATTCATCAGCGATTCGTAGCTCGAAACTTATACGGCTTGAATGGCCCGACTTTTATATACACCCTCATTTCTTTGTACACCTTTTGTACAGCCCATCTCGTTTAACCCACACATTTCATTTGAAGTAAAAAAGAAAAAGAAAAGAACCGAGTAGAGAAAGAGATGAGACTTGTTATCGGCGATTGAAATGTACAGAAAGTATAGAGAGGAGCCGACCGACGGGTGCTGGTGCTACTGACGAGGCTAGTGCTGCTTTTGTGTGTGTCAACTGGTGCTTTCGCTGCTGCTGTGTGTACCGATGGCAGCTGCCACTGCTGCTGTTTGTCCGAAGGGTGTTGTCGCTGCTCTTCCAGGTGGGTGAGAGCAAAACAAGTTAAACAATTCACCACATACAGATTGCAGATGTCAATACAAGAAAACACTGCCCATGAAAATTTAATTACTAAACCAAAATCAGTTTTAAAAGTTTCAAATGTTTAAAATGGCTTTCGATTTATAAATCCATAAAAAGAGTAAAAAAATGCAAAAAGTACAAAGCTCAATTAGATTAGAACCATCACAGATTAATAATTTCATCTAAATTGTTAGACTTTTTAAGCCATAAAATGCCATAGTTTCATCCAAGTAGTTTAAACATTTCAATGTATGAACTGAAAACCCAAAATTCCAAATGTCAACAAAAATTTCAAACCAGTTTCATGGATACTTTGAAGATGACAACAGAAACATTAGTAACTGTGTGTGTCAATTTCCGACCACACTGCCAATCAAGCACTCAGGTAGAGAACACTGACAGAATAGATTAAGCCCAAACAACCTGTCACAAAAAGAAGAGATTCTGGCGGTGGTTCGTCCACCCGGGGCACCGACGATCAAGTGAGTTATCTTTCAAAGATAGCAAAAGTGCTTAACTCACTATTCAGAGCATAAAAACATACCTTAGACCCATGGGGGTGCTTCTCTTTTATAGCCAACACTTACCTAATCCCAATAGAAGCCTAACTTCAATGGACTCGGGATCACTGCTAATCATGGACTCCTAGTAGGAATGTGATAAACTCTCTAAGAGTTTTATTTTTACCCAAACTGAAGTTCTCTCCCATTCTAGGACTCTTGTTCCTTACACGCTTATCCCAGATTCTGGTATCTCAGCAGATAACCTCAGCCTAGCCGAGATCATCTCGGCTCCATGACCAGGACACGTGGCACCTTGGCTGGTACTTCGGTGCCACCTTGGCTGGTACTTCGGTGCCACCTTGGCCACGTGTTTGTCATTCAAAAATTATGTCCCCACAGTAACCATGTACAAGCCTCCACATTCTTCACATTTCATCTAATAAACAAATTGAAAACAAAGGAACAACATTTCAATTGAATGCCATAATAAAAGAAATTTATCCAGAAATCTGTTTTGTCATCCGTCCTTTGTCGTGGTTTGTTCTCCTCCATCCGTCGTTCTCCTCTATCAGTTGCGATTCTCCGTTATTTTCCTTTATCAATTACCAATCGAAAGGTTTTCACACAGATGAGAGGGATGACAGAGATGAGAGGGATAACGAGAGAGATTCACAGAGATGAGAGGAACGAGATACAGAGGGTATTTCTTTTCGTATTGTGTTCATTTTGAGCTTATAGACCCAGATAGGGAGAAGAGAGAAAATATTGCTTTTCGGGCCAAGTTCAAACCACCACTTTCGAGCTACGAAACAATTTTTCTTTTTATTTTATTTTACAGAGCTGCTAGGTAGGTAGCTCGAATTATCTCTGTCCCGAATGACTCGAAGTGCCAAAACGACGTCGTTTTGGCATTTTTTTTTTCTTCACTCTCTTTTTTTCCTTCCTTTTCTCCCTCTGTTCTTTCTGAAACCAAATCAAAATAAAGTTTCTTAACATTCCAAGCATATCATCACAAACCCAGAGAAAAAAAAAGGCAAAATAAAAATCTGAAACTTTTTTAATGGTTTTGTGAGTATGGTACATTCATTAAAGCAAAGGAAAGTGGAGGAACATGGGAGAGAGCAGAGAGAAAGATGAAGGTTGGAAATGGTGTGGGTCCAAACGTGCCCCATATATTTGAAAACATTGTTTTTCTTCATGCTGGTAGTTTCAATTTCAACACTTTAAATATCCAAAATTTCATAAACTCAAATCTAGAGAATTTCACAAACCCAAATCTGTACACATTTTTTGAAGAATTTTTGCCAAGTGTACTGCAAGAAGAGAAGAATAATCTCAACTGTTGCCCACCCAAATCATGAACCAGATCTAGAGAAGGTGAGTAGGATGAGGGTTAACATCGGGGAGAAAGAGTTGATCATTGGTGGTGGCGGTGTGGTAATTGTTGTTTGAGAGAGAGAGAGAGGAGAGTTGGATCTGAGAGAATCAAAATCAAAACAAGCTTCCCTCTCTTTGAAGATCAAGCTTCCCCCTCTCTTTTTTTAGCTTCTCCTTTCTTCCTTCTCTCTTTCTCTTGCTTCTTTGTTTCTCTCTCTTTCTCTGAAATCAGTTTGGAAGAAGAAGGAAAAATGAGAAGAAAAAAAAAAAAAGGGCAAAACGACGTCGTTTTGCAATTCGGGACAATCGAGTAGGGGTGTTCGCGGATCGGTTTTGTGCAGTTTACGGTTCGGTTTTGACCCGCCCGCATCTATGCGGTTTGGGAAAAAGTCAACCCGCAACCGCCCGCAGTGCGGTTTGCGGTTTGTGCGGATAGGGTTTGCAAATGTGCGGGCGGTTGCGGGCGGTTTGCGGTTTACACTTTTTTTCTTTAAAAATTAATTTTCGAGTTTTTTTTCCCAGCGAATTTAGGCATCAAATTCATTTTATATATTTGTGATAACAATTTTTTGATGAGTTTACAAATAAAAATTGAATATCAATGCATTAAATGAAAGTACCCAAAACAAAGAGACTCTACACTAGCATTTTTGCAATGAAAAAAATGTATATCAATGCATTGAAGGTTGTACTCAATTAGAATTGCCAGTTCAGTAATCAATAATCAAACTATAAGTTCCATCGACCATTAGAAGGAAAATTTTATTAGGAAAAAGTGGATGAATCACCAATGAAAATCATATAAGAAACTGAGTTTAGGACTTGATAATTCTACGGCGTTAAGAAAGCTGAGAAGTACTTAAAAATAAGGATCCTAGTATCATAGATAACATAATGGTACTCCTGTAAAAGTTACAAAGTTGGTATATAAAAAATAATAATAATAATAATAATTAAAGTGCGGGCGGTTTTTGCGGGTTGTGGGTTTAAACCGCGACCCGCCCGCAACCCGCAAATTTGTCATATTTCAAACCACATCCGCCCGCATTATGTTTGCGAAACCGCCCATTTATATGCGGGTTGGGCGGATTGGGCGGTTTAAGCGGTTCGGATAAACCGTTGCCCACCCCTACAATCGAGCCATGGTAATCTCGAGCTACCAAGCTTAATAGGGCAAAACGGCGTCTTTTTGCAATTCGGGACAATCGAGCCGTGATAATCTCGAGCTACCAAGCTTTATTCTTTATTTTATTTTATTTTTAAGGGCCGTTTGTTTTGCTAGTTTAGTATTTGTTACTTTATTAGATTGTTATTATATAATTTATTTGGACCGTTGAATTTATAGTTTGCTAGTTTGTCAATGTTGAAAGAATAGATATATTTTAATTTTGACTATTTTAGTTAATTCATAATTAGATTTGATTCAAATTTTGTAATTTGAAATAGGTTGTTTCTAATCCGTCAATCCGTTTGAGTCGCTAAGTAAAAACCGCTATTATTTGTCAACCGCTATGCTGATTTGTGATGGAAAAATGGTAGTTTTTAATGATAAATTTGTCAATTCGCACACGCCGTGTAATTTCTCTTTTAGTCTCAAACCACAACAAACTGCACCACACACACTCCTAATTTAAATGATTTGAACCATTCATCTAACAAAATATTTTGAGAAAATTATTTATAATTGTATTTAAGCATAGGTTTGTCTTTAGTCCTAATCGGAATGGATTGAATTGTTTGACCGCTATGAGCTCATCACGGAGCCCAAATTGTTTAATATATAGAATTCGTCGAGTATTTTATTTCTACAAAAAATTATGTTAATTAGATATCAATAGCCACTTGATCTGTTGATATTTCTGTTAACAGTAAATATGATTTAAAAAAAAATTATTGAAAGAAATATGAACTGATCAACGTGATTTTTTGCAAGAATAAAGTATTCAACGAATTTTACACATTGAACAGTTTGAATTATCAAAACAGACTCAAAATAGACCTTAAATAAGCCGAAGTAGCCGGTTCAATTGAATTGTCCAACCGAAGATAATCAAGTCCCTTGTAATTATATGGTCAATTCAAATTCGTCATCAAGAAATGGATGTTAAATAATACAATTTTGAAAATGAATTGTCCATGTTTTGAAGATAAATATGATTCTATTACATAAGTATAATTATTTGATGAACCTAATTTCTTTATGTAACTGATTTTTCTAATATTTTTTACAAAATTAGCAATTTGAATTAGCAAAATAATAACATAAATTAAATTAACAAAACTCAACAACACATCCAATTAGGGCCAATAGAGAGAATTCATTCTAAACAGGCTCCCATTCATTTTAAAAAAAATTAAAATAAGCCATGTGATAAAAAAAGAAAAAAGAAAAAAGAAATGAATAAATCCCGGGAAAGTAGACACGGGTAGATTTTTAACAATCCAAAAAAGTAAATTTTACAATTTTAAATGAAAAAGTGCAGCATCTCTTTGGTCCCATTCGAGTCAAAATGGAGCCAATATGCTTTCAGCGAACATATTTATGCTCTCTCTCTCTCTCTCTCTCTCTCTCATCATCCACTTCCTATATAGAACGCCTCCAATCTCCCTTCATCTCTCCATCTCTCTCCCTCTCTACACAATCAATGTTGCAGTAAAATAGCTCCATTTTCGACTCCGTGATCGTCTTCGGCTCTCATTTTCGTGTTTGATCGACACTTCATTCTCCAAGAAGCTCACAGATCAACGATTTCTGACTATCTTGAGGTAGATACATCTTGCACCACTTCAATTTGAGTAAATCGTTGTCTTTCGAACCAGATCTCAACTTATTCAGGCTTGTATTGTGATAATTATCGGATCAATTTGTATTTCAATGTGGCGAGAACCAAAAAAATTCTTATTGATTGAAATGCTTCTTTTTCAGATCCGTTATTTGACTCTGATTTTGCTTTCTGTTTGTGTTCTTGAAGCTTTAGTAGTAAATACGGTTGTTTAAGAGGCAAATCAGATCTACAGAGAGATATTCAAAACTATGTCGTTCACCGGCACACAACAGAAATGCAAGGCCTGTGAGAAGACGGTTTATCCAGTTGAGTTGTTGTCTGCGGATGGAGTTTCTTATCATAAATCATGCTTTAAGTGCAGTCACTGCAAAGGAACACTCAAGGTGACTCCAACTTCACGTCTTTATTTTCATTTCTTTTGTTTATGTAGAATTCTTGAGAATAGAAGACAAGAAAAAGGATATTCTGTATATGAATTGATAAGATATTTTTAAAAGCGACCCTACTAACGAATGCAGTAAAATATTGTCTATAGTGGCTTCATTAAGTGTCCATGTCAAACCATAATTATTTTATTTTTTCTCATAAAATTTTTTCCTAAACCAACTTTTTCGTCCAAGCTAAAAAAGTCTTTAATTCCAAAAGCCAACTAAAAAAGCTTTTGCCAAACGGTAGCTATGTGTATTCTGTGTATCTGACTTTGTTATCGATTTCTGTCTTTGTATGAAAATTATGTACACAAATTTTGTTAGTATGTCATTATCCTATATTTGTTTGTTACAACTTTGTCAAAAAACTAAAAAAACAGATCACTAGGGAGGCAACATACAATTATTGTTTGGTGCATGGCAAACCAAATGTAATATGGCCTAGCATATTATACAGATCTTAACTGCATTTGTGGAGATGTTTTTGTTCGGGCTATTATGCCAGATTTTGATGTCAAAGATAGGCAGGGGGTACATTTTGGATAAATGTCAATTAATTTATCTGGTGAATTTGTTTTCAGCTGAGCAATTACTCCTCAATGGAGGGTGTTCTGTACTGTAAGCCTCACTTTGAGCAGCTCTTCAAGGAGACGGGTAGTTTCCACAAGAACTTCCAATCACGTACGTCTTAGAATTTTGTCAAATTAAGTCAATGGTTTTTGACAGGTCTGGTTTTTATCTTTTTAATGACCAATGTATTTCATTTTTGACAGCTGCAAAGTCAGCCGAGAAGTTGACTCCAGAGCTGGTAAATTTTTCCATGACTACTACATGTTTTTGTACTAACAAGTGGACTACTTTTGCTCATGCTATGTAATATTTTGCTTATGATTCTTATTACCTTGTGTCGGTTTTAGACAAGGTCACCCAGCAAAGCTGCTAGCATGTTTTCTGGGACTCAAGAAAAATGTGCAACATGTGGTAAAACGGCTTATCCACTTGAGAAGGTAGGATTCAACACTGAAAAGCGCATTCTTTTGTTGTACTTGGAAAAGTGACTGCAACATCATCTTCAGTTGCTTGCCTAGATTGTATTTTCATTCATCTCTCATTTTTTTACTACTTCCTAATGGCCCTAACGTGGTGGATTTGTGGGCTTGTTGAACACTTTTTAGTGTTTCATACTGAAGGGATGCAACGGCTATGCATATCAAAGATTTTGCGACAATACTCAATGTGAAATATTAGTTAATTCATCTGCTGTGGTGACACTTACAATTAAGCCTTGGAAAAAGAAACAAGAGGGGACAAAAAAACTTGCATTATTATATTGTAATTGCCTTGATTAAAAAATGCTATCTTACCTAGGCTTTGGGTATAAAATACACAGTAAAAAAATCAACTTCAGCAGTAACCAATGGTTTAACGGAATTTCAGCAAGTGGGTTTTTAGGAATCTTATTTGTGATGATGTTAGTCATGTGAGAATATAGAATATATTATTGTGTGTTTTGTACAAATTAGAGTCCTATTAGAGGCATGATTGTGTTAGAGTCCTATTAGAGACATAATTATAATTATATTTGTATTTTCCTTTTTGGTTTAGGATTTAGGGCTATATAATCTAAGGTCTGATTGTAATCTTTGATACAATGGAATGTACAAAAAAGCTTTCAGAAATCTTACATGGTATCAGAGCAGGTCACGAAACCCTACATCGTCGGTCTTCTGTCACCAGAATCGCGCGTCGTTGGTTCAAACTAGTTCGCGATCCATCTCTCTCACAAAACTGGTTGTCAATCGAAGCTCCTTGCTTTGTGGGTCGTTTGTTCGTCTCTTTACGACGTCTAGGTCTGGTTCCTCTCGTGACCCATCTAGTCAACCTCTGGTTCGTCTCTTTGCTCTCTCGACCTTTGACGTGGTTCCTCTTTTTTTTGGTTAACTTGGTCGACCCATCTGTTTGACGTGGTTGCAGTGCTTCGACTCCTCACAGCTCAGTCTGCCTCTCTCCTTCTGGTTCTCTCGACTTCCATTTGTCTCTCTCGGCTTCTCTTGACTTCAGTCGGTGGTCTCCCTCTCTTTGAGTTTGCTAGTTTGCTTTGGTCTTTTAATGGTGATCTCTCTCTTCGTGTTTGATATCTGATTTCAACCCACCACAACCCATTTGTGCTAGTTTTTGGGTTATTACAATTTGACCCTCATATATTTTGAGTTATTACACTTTGCCCATACAGATTTTGAGGATTACACTTAAACTCTTGGTTTGGCTATTTTGTTTAATTATACTTGAACCTCTCAGTTTTCTGATTACTGTGATGACTCTGGCTTCTAATGAGTGCGCTTTCTGCCATCAAAAAGGCCATTGGATGTACCATTGTCCTAAGAAGAGATGTATGTCTGCCACATCTTTTCAGCAGTCTCATAATCAATTCTGGACTTCTCCCGTTGCGTACACTACATCCGCTCTAGCTCCTGATCCTAACTTGGCTTCCTTAACTGCTCAGATTAGTTAGCTTCAGCATATATTGTCTACCTCTCAGCCATTCCCATTTGCCTCTATTGTATCCTCTCTTCATTCAGGTTTGCTTGGTTCTTCTTCAGGTATTTTTTCGTCTGTTTGCATTTTTGACTCTGGTCTTTCTCATCATATGACTCCCCATCTCTCCTTACTTCAATATTGTACTCCTCCTCCTTTTCCTATTACTGTCAATGCTGCTAATGGATCTGGTATGTCTGTTGTATCTGTTGGGTCTGTCCTACCGTCTGCTATATCTGTTGTCTCTATTCCATCTGTTCTTTATGTTTCTCAGTTATCTGTCAGTTTATTATCTGTTGGTCAACTTGATGCCGCTGGTTTTGATGTTATCTTTTCTTCTGCTATCTGTTCTGTACAAGATCGAATGTCTAAGCAGTAGATTGGGACCGGCCGTAGAATTGGAGACCACTATGTAGTGGAGAGCTTGCATCTGCCTATAGCAACCTCTTTGACAGCCTTTTCCTCTTTTCAGTTAGATTCTCTGTCTAGTCCTTTCTACTTATGGCATTATCGATTAGGGCATTTGTCCGCTGACCGCTTACGGTTTTTAGCTCAGTCAGGTATTTTGGGTAAAGTTTCTCCTAGTGAACTTACTGAATGTCGGGGGTGTAAACTTGCCAAAATGACAGCCTTACCTTTTCGTAAAAGTACTTCTATATCTGATATATTGTTTTCTTTAGTTCATACTGATGTTTGGGTCTACAATTAAAGTGTTATGGTCTGACTCGGCTCGACCATTTATGAGGCTTTGTTCTCCCAAATTCCTAACTATTCCCTCCTTCGTGTGTTTGGGTCTGCTTGTTTTGTTCTTCTTCCCCGCAAAGATAGGACCAAACTTAGTGCCCGGTCTGTCCTCTGTGTCTTTTTCGGTTATAGTCCTACTCAGAAAGGTTATCGGTGTTACGACCCTGTTTCCCGTCGTCTTTATGTCTCCCGTCATGTTGCCTTTCTTGAACGTCTATTTTACTTCCAGCTTCCCCTTCTCACTGCTCCAGTTTCCAAAGAGGATTTGGTTCACATTGACCCATTTCCTTCTGAGGTCTCGTCTGATGAGTACATTTCCACTGTTCCCCCTGAGCTTGTTCTATCTTCTCCTCCTATACCTCTAGCTACTTCTCTTCCTTCGGCTTCTTCTCCTCCCCCGTTGCTAGTTTATTCTCGTCGCAAGGCTCCTCCTCCACCGGTTGTCTCTGGCCCTGCTGCTGCTCCTTCTGCTTCTGACGACTCTAATCCTACTACACACCGATATCCTTCTCGAGCACGTCGTTCTCCAAACAGGTTGGATTGGTCTAATACTTGTTTTCTACTTCCTATCGTACCTTTTTGTCTGCTATTCACTCTTTTGTAGAACCTCAGTCTTACAAGGAGGCTTGTCAGGATCCTTATTGGGTTCAAGCTATGGAAGATGAGTTGTCTGCTTTACAAAAAACTAGTACTTGGGAGTTGGTTCCTTTGCCTGCTGATAAGAACCCGGTTGGTTGCAAATGGGTCTACAAAGTCAAGACTCATTCTGATGGTTCTCTTGAGCGTTACAAAGCTCGTCTGGCTGCCAAAGGTTTCTCTCAAGAGTATGGTATTGATTATGAAGAGACATTTGCTCCTGTTGCCAAAATGACTATTGTCCGTACTTTGATCTCTGTTACTGTTGTTCGTTCTTGGCCTCTTTATCAGATGGATGTTAAGAATGCTTTTCTTAATGGCCATCTCACTGAGGAGGTTTACATGCGTCCTCCCTCTGGCCTTCACCATCCCTCTGGTCAGGTTTGTTGTCTCCGGCGTGCTCTGTCTGGTCTAAAACAGTCTCCTCGTGCTTGGTATGATCGATTTCAGGCTGCTGTTACCAAGCTCGGGTTTCATCATTCTGCTTCCGACTCTGCTTTATTTCTGCGACATACATCGGCTGGTTTTGTTGCTCTCTTACTCTATGTGGATGATATGATCATCACTGGCTCGGACTCTTTTGCTATCTCTGAGGTCAAGCAGCATCTTTTCCGCACCTTTGAAATGAAGGATCTAGATCCATTACGGTATTTTCTTGATATTGAGGTTACTTCTTCTCCCAAAGGCTATTTTCTGTCTCAGGCCAAGTATGCTAATGAAGTCATTCATCGTGTTGGTCTTATTGATACTAAGGTTTCTGATACACCTATTGAGCTTAATGTGAAGCTTAACTCTATTGATGGTGTCCCTCTGGATGATCCCACTTTATATTGCGAGTTTGTGGGTTGTTTAGTTTATTTGACTGTCACTCACCCTGATCTTGCTTATGCTGTTCATGTGGTTAGTCAATTCGTTTCTGCTCCTCGCTCTACCCATTGGGCTGCTTTGGTTCGCGTTCTTCGCTATCTCAGGGGTACCATCTTTCAGGGCTTATTGTTGTCCTCTACTTTCTCTTTGGACTTGGTGGCTTATGCTGACTCTGATTGGACCGGTGATGTTACTGATCGTAAGTCTATGTCTGGTTTCCGTATGTTTCTTGGAGATTCCTTGATCTCTTGGAAAAGTAAGAAACAATCAGTCGTTGCTCGCTCTACTGCCGAAGCTGAGTATCGTGCTATGGCTCATGCCACTACTGAGATTGTTTGGCTTCGTTATCTCTTGTCTGATTTGGGTGTCTCTCAGTCTTCTCCGACATCTCTCTATTATGACAACCGCAGTGCTGTTCAGATTGCCCACAATACTGTCTTTCATGAGCAGACGAAACATATTGAGATTGATTGTCACTTTGTTCGCCAGCATCTGCAGTCTGCCTCTATCTCGCTTCCTTTCATCCCTTCGGCTTTGCAACTTGCGGACTTCTTCACCAAGACTCACACCACCGCTCGATTTTAGTTTCTTCTTAGCAAACTCTCAGTGTTTTCTGCTAAAATACCTTGAGTTTGAGCGGGAGTGTGAGAATATAGAATATATTATTGTGTGTTTTGTACAAATTAGAGTCCTATTAGAGGCATGATTGTGTTAGAGTCCTATTAGAGACATAATTATAATTATATTTGTATTTTCCTTTTTGGTTTAGGATTTAGGGCTATATAATCTAAGGTCTGATTGTAATCTTTGATACAATGGAATGTACAAAAAAGCTTTCAGAAATCTTACAAGTCAATGGGGCGACCTTGTGCAGTTGTCCATGTTACTGGATGATTATTGACAGAAAGGAAGGGATTGAGCGAAACGTGACTGATAGAAGCACAAAACAGGAGATTGAGAGTGCACTTTTGATTACAATTTACAAGTGCTTGATGAATTGTACAGAAGGAAGATTTAGAAGATAAATGTGTAAAGCCAATTTTGTTCTTTATTGGTGTGACCAAACAACATCTTTATTGACTCAGCTTGTGGTTGAGATGAGGTGATTAGGATGGATGATTAAAAAAAAGGAACCTAGAGATGAATGTGAACTCTTAACTTGTTAGAAAACAATGGGTATCTCTCTTTTGCTCTCTGCAAGTGCAAACAATGAGGATATGTGGTGTGGTGGATCCTGTGCTAAGGAGTCAAAATGTAGGGGTCAAAGGGGCTTTGAGAGCAACTTTTGGTAAGGATCATGCTTGATCTTGGCTTTGTATAATGTTTGGCCGTTGAATTTCTGAAAATATAGAACTATAATCTTGTAAAATTATGCAGCAAGTCACATGCTTGCGCATTTCTATGGACTACAAGCACATGCATATATATACATGTACATACATAAAGAATCTTCTTTGCGAGTGAGCGAAAAGTTTACTTCTTGACTAAAAGCATGTATTCCTTCCTTTTCCTCCTTTATTCTTTGTTAGGTTTTCATTCTTTTAAGTTATGGTAGACTACAAAAGTATAAACACTTCTTTCTAAACAGAACTCTTCAAAGAATGGTTAAACAGAACTCTTCAAAGAATGGTGGAGAAGAGACACTTTGTCTCCATTTTCTTTGATTCTCCCTTTTACTCTTCTAAAATTTTTGGAATAGCTTTTGCCTTTCTTAAAAAAAGTGAATCACTTCTAGATCTTTGTAGTTTTGCCAAATGAAAATGTTACAATGTCCTACTACCTACCAGCTTTATTTTCAAACTTGAATGCTCTTTTGAGAAGTGCAAAATATGTCATCAGTTGCTGATAGGCATCAGCTGCATAATTGGGGGCTCAATTTAATGTTTTATCAAAAATATATTTTGAATTGATACTTGCTTTTACAGCTCAACTCGAGTTAACAAGCTTAAAATGCTAGTTAATTACAGTTGGGTATGTGGATCCATTTCCTTCAATGTTGGCCATCTACCTACCACGACCTTCACCCTTTCTCTGGTGTAGGAATGACTGTAAATTTAAGATGCTAAGCATAACACTATGGAGCTTTTGTGAAATGTGTTAGATTTGAAACCCTGTAACCTAGTTACCATAAATTAAATGACCAGGGTCTCTTGTAAGCAGTTTCAAGGAAAAGTTAAAGTCCATCACTATTGGATAATCTTATGTTTTGTTTTTTTAGTAGTAGATCTTCAAGACTATAAATGCATTTAACCCTGAGACATGTACTAAAAGTCCAGCTAAGTAGAGTTTAAGATCCTGTGGGAAGCAATAGTTGGTTTGTTGTGCTTGTGTGCTCTTGTCAATATAGTCTACTTACATTTTGTTTTAATAATATTGGTTTCAGGTGACTGTGGAGAGCCAGAGCTATCACAAGTCATGTTTTAAGTGCTCTCATGGTGGCTGCGCTATCTCTCCATCAAATTATGCAGCCCTCGAGGGCATTTTGTATTGTAAACACCATTTTTCCCAGCTGTTTAAGGAGAAAGGAAGCTACAACCATCTTATCAAGTCTGCATCAATGAAGCGCCCAACGGCCTCTGTTCCAGAATCTTAAACTCATATCCTTGCTAATTGTCTATTTTTTTGCACGGGCTTGTTTTGTTTTGAGTGTATCTTCATGATTTCTCTTTGATCTTTATGCTGGAAAACTGACTACTTGGGTCTTTTGCGTCTTATTTTGTTGTTGTTTGATTGATATGTGGGATTCACACATTCACATTTCCATGAAATGGCTTTTGGCAGGGCTCACCTGCCAATGAGGCTGTGTGCCCGCCTCCGTGTCATCTTCTTCCTAATGGTTGTTAATGGAAGTTCAAGGTGATTTTTATTTTATTTATTTATTTAGATTATTGAAGTTTTTAGTAACCGTATTGCTTGGTGCCTAGCAATTTGATGCCTGGGATGATGTGTTATGTTTTGATTAATTGTTGCGAATTCTCTGCTGAATATCTGGAAAATTTATCACAATTTAAAAATTGGGATTATGGGTCACTGCTGTGGTAAATACACAGCAGTGACTGTTGTGGTTCATTTTGTGATGCATTATGGATTTATTTTTATAATCTGAACCGTTCATGTTGTAGGATTTGTTAAGTACTTCAAGCCTGCCAAAAATTATATTAATCGGATATCAACAACTATATGATCGAATTGCATATTTTTATACTATTTTTTAAAAGAAAAACTTATTGTTTATTTTTTTGGTTATCAATTATATAGTTATTGGTATCCGATTAATATGATTTTTGGTAGGCTTGAAGTACTCAACAAATTTTACAAAATGAACGGTTCAGATCATAAAAATAATCCCATAATACACCACAAAATGAACCACAACAGTCACTGCTGCTGTGTATTTACCACAGCAGTGACCCCAAATCCAAATTTTTTTAGATGTATTTATCTTATTTTTAATTTTAAATGAGTTTAATTGAGCTGATCATAAATTGATAACATATAAATATATTCAACAAAGTTAAAAAGTTAGCAAACTTTAAAATGTATTTCAATTTTATTTGTTTATAAAGCGAGTTGTACTCAACAAAATTTTAATGAGTTCAACTTGAGTAACATAAACAATTTAACAATTAGGGAAATTTTGGTAGCTGAAATTGTGTTATTCTAAACTTTTGTTTTTATTACAGCATAATGAAATGCTTTTAATTTGAGTTGTGTTACAAGCAAATTTTATCAATTTTTTTACTCGTGTTGTGCGTATCATATTATTATCTTGGGTTGTTTTTCAAATAGTAAGATTTTTTAATTACATGCCACATTTATTATGAGCTAAAAAAATTGTAAAATTTATTAATTTTTACAGCATTCTTTTCAATAGAAAAAAAGGGTAAAATCTTGAAGCCTTTGAGAAATATATGTATATATATATTTCAATAAAAGTGATTTAGTTTATTGAAGTGGGCACTATCATTTCATCTTTTCATGTCATTTATTTTTTTGGTTTAAATTATATACATGGTGGAAAAATTTATCTCCCCTTTTAAAACCTTGGTTTCATACCTCATAATATGATTTAACCAAGTGGTTGCAATCAAGTCTTAAGTTCATTTATACTTACAAAAAAAATAAATAAAAAAAAAAAATCTTATATATCTGAACAAGTCGATGAATTTAAAATTTAGAAGTTTGTATTTTATGATTGAACTTGAGACAATTAAATTAGATTGGATATTAAGGTGTGCTAGTTGAATTATAGCTAAATTACAATTACAGTACCCAAAATTTATTTAAAATATGAATTATTTTTTGTAATTTTGAAAATTATAAATGTATCCTTATAATTTTTTTAATATTTTATTTTACAGAATTAATAGCAAAAAATAAAATTCTTAACTACTCTCATATACAATAATAAAATTATAGAATTATTAATTAAAATATATTTTTAACATCATTAAAAATTATTAATTGACTTAATGATTTATTAATAAAATAGATCATTTGTTATATAATTAAAAATTTAAAAGAATAAGATATAATTTTCAAAATTACATGGAACGATCTAAAATTTAAGTAATTCTCAACGAATGTATTTATAATTTACTCTTGGATTATTCTTTTGCGGCATTGCTACTTTGGCAATACCACTCAAGTTCATAATTACAAAAATAATAATTAACCCTAGAAATTTACATTCACCTCCCCTAATTATAGGGTTAGATATAGAGTTATTCGACACGTGAAAACCGTCCAATTCGAATCATCTGCATCTATTTGGATGGTTTTACATAATCATTAAGGTTAGATGGGGGTTAAGATTTTCCTGTTTTGCAGGTTGTGGTTTTTATCCGTACTCACCCGGCCGCATCTATATATATATATATATTTAAAATTTGGACTGTTAGATTTTCTTATAAGTTTTGTAAGTATGTAATCTTAATCTTCTCTTCTCTCACTTACTTGTAAGTAAACAAATGTTTTGTAACTTGTTTTGCATTACAAGTGTGGAAACCGAACAAAAATTGATAACTTGTAATAAAATGAATAAAATGGCTTATTCATGGTTATGCTTATTGTTTTTCGCTAGTTAGTGGGTTCAGCAAATCTTAAAATTAATTTTTCAAGAAAGATGTTTGTTCTATTTTTATTAAAACAATTATGAGTTTTGTTTAGTTTAGTTTATATCTTTTCTAGAAATTAAATATGAATTAATTGACTGATCTTGACCTGTGCTTATGGTTTGTTTCTTTCTGAAAATAAATTTGATAGATAGGTTGTAATTTTTTAGGATAAATTATTTGGAAAATATGATTTCATTGTTAGATAATGTCTTAATGGGACCACATAATTAAATGTGGTGTTATCATTTATAAGAAGCCTACAATTTAAGTGATTCAATTTAGTTAATAGGGTTAAGGGTATATGTGTTATGGACCTAATGTGTAGATACTAGTTGTATAATTTCTATTTCTATGAGGGGCAGAAATAGAAATTAAAACATATTGGTTAAAGTTGGTTTTCATTCATTTTTAACTTCCACAACCTTTCATTTGAAAACCAATAAATAGAAATTAAAACATATTGGTTAAAGTTGGTTTTCATTCATTTTGAACTTCCACAACCTTTCAGTTTTGAAAACCAATTACAACCTTTAAAAGGTTATGGTCCCTATTCCTTCCCAAGTGAAAAAAGGTTTGTTTTCTAAATCCTCTCAAGGAAAACATAAGGCACCAAAGGGGAAAGGATTAGAAGGCAATAACATAATCAATAACAAAGAGTTTATTGATAATCACGCTTCCGTTTAACCGTTCATCAATGGATTCAGGTATGTCATTTTGTCTTGATTTCTTGATAATACACATGGTAAATGATCCAAAGTGTAAGGTTTATGTTTTGAAATTTATGTTAACATTCATGATAAGAAATATGTGATTTTATGACCCAAAATAATATTTAAAAAATAAAAGAAAAACGCTGAGAAAGAATATTTAAAAAATGAGAAAAAGCAAGCTCAGAAATAAATTTTTAGATGAAAAGTCCAATCCACAAACTACCCGCACATCAGCAAATTCTATTTGCACAAATCAAAATCCGTATTGTGAAAATTGCGAGTTCAATTTTTCCTAAACTGTAAATATGTGAATGGATCCAAATCACAAACTGAACCGTCAAAAATTGGTTTGTAAAATCCCTACTTAATTATGCCAAAGTGTGCTATTTAAATTATATTTTCTTAAAATCTTAAGAAAATAAATGTAATTTATTTTAATAATTTTTATGAAAAGAATAACACCATCACAAAAGTACTCCATTTCTCCTTTTCGTACCCAAACAACGACACCGTTTGTTAACTGCCTTGTGGCGGGAACGAATCCATTTCCCGCCAAACAGAACCCCAATTTTCTCTCTCCTCATATATAAACCACACAATGTAGTCGCAATCTCCCCTGCACCACGACCTCTCTCTCTCTCTCTATAAGGAAGATGTTTGAGCTAAGGCTAGTGCAGGGGAGTTTACTGAAGAAGGTTCTGGAAGCGATCAAGGATTTGGTGAACGATGCCAACTTCGATTGCTCTGCCACTGGCTTTTCTCTCCAAGCCATGGATTCTAGCCACGTGGCTCTGGTGTCCCTTCTCCTCCGATCGGAGGGTTTCGAGCACTACCGCTGCGATCGCAACCTCTCCATGGGCATGAGCCTCGCCAACATGGCCAAGATGCTAAAGTGCGCCGGCAACGACGACATTATCACCATCAAGGCCGATGACGGAAGCGACTCCGTCACTTTCATGTTCGAAAGCCCTAGTATGCTATCCCCCTAAACCCTAACCCTAATCCTTTTCTCTTTTTTTTTTTTTTTTTTTTTTTTTTTTTTTTTTTGTGAACTTGAATTTAATTTGTGAGTTTTAGGGTTTTCTTTGATTTGTTTGATTTCTAGTTGTCTTGTTTTTTTCTCAATAGATTTGGGAAGAACAAATCGATGTGTATGTATATGTATATTATATATGCATGTATTTAAATACTTGATCCTTGTGGCCAAAATGCAACAATTTGCAAAACTGAAGCATAAACTGACTTAGCTGATTCCAAATGACTTGAAAACTGACGAAAATTAGGTGAATTTGAGGGTACTTGGAGGACCGATTTACTTTTTCTTTGGTTATCTGTCGTGAATGTTTGATATATTACTCTGTATACATGTCAAATTCATGGGTTGTTACATAATAGTTCCTATTTGTACCTGCAAAGGTTGCATTTATGAATTGTTGCTCTTTTTTTTTTTCTATAGTTCTTTCAATTCAGGTTTGAAAGAATTTGTAAGCCCCTTTTGGTGTTCTATTTTTCATAGGTTTTGCAGTTTATTTAATCTGAATTCAAACCACAATTTGGATTGTTGGATTTTTATTTGTTGTTCTTATTTTCCACTCTGCATAATCTCATTATTCTTCTTTCTGTAATGTGGGAGTCACTGATTGCTTCACTTGCAAAGAAAGGTCTTGTACTTTAATTTAATTTTGCACCAAATGAACCATTCTTATTTTCGTTTTGATTATTTTTGGATACTATTTGATAGAAACTACACTAGGAAGTCACCGTTTTCATAAATGAACATGGGATTATTTTCCTAACATTTTTGGATTTTGGAAATATATCTCTTGATTCGTGGTTCAAATTGATTTATTGAAGCTCAAGATAAGATTGCGGATTTTGAGATGAAGCTCATGGACATTGATAGCGAGCATCTTGGGATTCCAGAAGCGGAATATGATGCCATTGTTAGGATGCCATCAGCTGAGTTTGCAAGGATTTGCAAAGATCTCAGCACAATTGGTGATACCGGTACTATATCTCTTATCACCTCATTCAACATCACCGATCCTTTTCTCCTTAACTTGTTACTATTTTATTTTTTAGTTCCTTTCTAGTTATGATACGCTGTGCGACGATGTTCAGAATTCTAATTGTGGGATGTAATGTGTTGTTGCAGTTGTAATATCTGTGACGAAGGAAGGTGTGAAATTCTCCACTAGAGGTGATATTGGCACAGCCAACATTGTTTGCAGGCAGAATACTTCAGTAGACAAGGTTTGATTTTGTGCATTGTTCAAAATTGCTCAAATCTTTTCAATATATTTTCTAATGCAAAATTTCCTCTAATGTTTTTTTTGTTTGTTAATGTGGATGTTCAGTGAGAATGTTTGCTTCATGTGTCCAAGAAATTTGTGCTTTTGTTTTGGGCTAACTAAATAATAAATGCATCTTGCTTTTTACCCATTATAATTTGCAGCCTGAAGAAGCTACCATCATAGAAATGCAAGAGACTGTCTCGCTGACTTTTGCACTAAGGTACATGAATTCATTTGCAAAGGCCACTCCGTTGGCAAGCCAAGTGACTATAAGCCTTTCTTCAGAACTACCCGTGGTGGTTGAGTACAAAGTTGCGGAGATGGGTTACATCAGGTTCTATTTGGCTCCTAAAATAGAAGAGGAGGAAGCTGAGGGTCATGTAGAGACTGTGCCTCAAGTGGAAACCAAGTCTAAAGCTAAGAAGCCTAAAACAGAGGTTAAGCCTATAACAGAGGTTAAGCCTGATGCTGACGTTGAGAATGAAGCGAAGGTTGAGCCTGAAGCGGATTCTTGCATGGAGCCTGAAGTGGAAAGCAAGCCTCAATTGGAGGATGTCAAGCCTAAGAGGGAAACTAATGGCAAAGTTGAAGTAATGGATGTTGAGTAGTTTTATCTTAGCAAAGATTATATCATTTATGGAGGTGATAATTCACATTGCATTGGAAGAACTTTAAGGACTTCAAATTTTGGGTTCCAACTAGTGTATGTCAGATGGAGCCTTGTATGGAAATTTTAGTTTTAGCAGTTTTTAGTATTCTAAATCCAGTGGATATGGTAGATTTTGTGTTAGAAACATCAAGAGTGAGTGACAGTTTGAGTTGCAACATGAAATGGCTTGGGGTTGTGTATGAGGTTTGGTCATTGTAAAATCTGCTTCCTTTTGCATTTGATGGAATGAATCTATTTGTTTAACTGTTGATTTCAGTTTCAATTAAAATGCAATTATCTTTTTGTTGCATTGATTTATCTTGTTATTGATAAGGTTATATGATCCAACTTTTGAGTGACCCGAGCAGGTGTTTGGATGCATGTTTATCTGAGAAAATTTGTGTTGAATGAGCTTGATAATGCATTCCAATTTTTGGTGGATTGAATATCTTCATGATCACACAAATAATAAAATGTTTTACAGTGATAATACCCCAAAAATCAGATAAAAACTTTTTATTCGATAGGAATTTGCTGCCTTTCATGCAACATAGAAGTTTTTTTTTTTTTGGTCAAAACATGAAAATAGCAGTTAAAATATTTTATTTGAAGCCCTATTAATGATCTTAAATTTTCCATTTTAATCTAATTGTAGTTGTCTGGTGTGGAACAACTGACTGTGCCTCCAAGAATGATTTCCAGGCATGATCCCTTCTATCTTGTGCCCTTTAGTTAGGGAATTTGGAATTTGAGAAGAGATTTGAACAGAAAGGAAAAAATGATGTAAAATTAAGTAAAATGTAAGTATATTTGATTGACGTTTTATCTATTTTTTTCTTTTTTCTTTTTAAATTCTTTCACAAATTCTCCAACCTTAAAAGTGAGAATCTCAAAACCATCCAAGTTACACTGCCCGATTCTGGGTTCATCTCTCGCTGGGCTTGATTCTCTTCTTCTATTCAGTCTTTTTCTCCTTCAATGTTAGCATATAGCAACTGTAATTCAGGTTAAAAAAAAAAAAAAAAAATTTAATAAAACATAGATGTTATGCTGCAACACAAGTGGAAGTATATGAAGTCATTTTTTGTTTTCCTGTTCACTATTATTAAAAAAACACAATAATACCTCAGAGAGTTTGCATGATGACATACTACTACAGACACAGTCTCTGGTTGGTCTGATTGAAGGATGTTGTCTACGAGATCTGTGCAGCTGTGATAAGCACTGTGGGTTCCAAGTCCTTGATATGACGCAGTGGAGAAAGCAGCACATCCCTAAGCTTTTCATGAATAAACGTATCCTGCACATACCATAGCAACGTGGGAAACCATTTAAGACAATGTTTTTGTTTTCCTTGCAGATGCTGATACTGTTTCCTCTTTTTTTTTGGGTTCCAACAGGTAGGGAACGGTAAACATACCTGGGAATTGGGGAGGTACACAACAAATTTAAAATCCTCAGAATGATTTGACTCGAGAAGATAATCCTTCAATTTATGCAGGCCAAGAAGGTCATCAAGGGTGTCATGATTGAACCCATTGTTGACTGCTCTGAGTAGATGATGAATATGTTTTGGATTATTATTTTTCTGAAACTTTGTGTTAATTATCGGTCCTGAATAATTTTTGTTGAATGTCAACCATGAAGGGGAAAATGACATTACTTCAGGGAATGAGAATCATCTTTTGATGGATGTGTTGGTTCATCCCATGTGAGCTCCTATTGGAGAGCCCACTTTCTCCACCCAATGGAAGTGGCTCTCCCACTCTACCAACCCCATTAGAGAGTGGAAGAAGGTAGGTGGTGACCAATGAGGCTCTCCCTCATTGGTGTATAAATAGAGGTTGAGGGGAGAGTTGAAATGGACAGAGAGAGAGAGTGAGAACCAAGAGAGATCAGAAATTGAGTGTGAGAGCTGTGAGTTGAGTGAGTTTTATCTCCTCCTCTGTATTTGTATTTTTGCTCCATTTTAGTGATAATTCTCATTTCTGTCCGTGGATGTAGGCATTGGGCCGAACCACGTAAATATTGTGTTCTCTGTGTGTGTGAGATAATTCTCTGGGTGTGTTTGATCCTAACAAAGTGGTATCAGAGCCAAGTTGTACGTTTTTCGGAAAAACAGAGCGTTGTTTCGAAACTGCCCAGAAATCGTATTGCTCGAAATCAGATTTTGAGCATACTAGGAGCAAGGGCTCGACGAGAGGAGTCCAGAAACATAAAGCACACACCCAACGGAGCCCGGACGCGCCCTCACGCGCCCCTGGAAGTTGGCGCGTGAGTCCCAGTCTCGACACGCGCCACCACGCGCCGATCAGGCAGACGGCGCGTTATCCCACTCTCACCCACGCGCTCCACGCGCGGACGAAGGAAGAAGACGCGTGAGTTCACTCGCGACACGCGCCGCACGCGCGGGCACCGAGCCGCTCGAGCCGGAGCCGCGTTGACCGAGTTTGAGCCGCTGACCGAGCCGCTGACTGAGCCGATGACGTCAGCCTGACGTCAGCATAACCGGAGGAGTAATCTGGTGCTTCGCAGGCGCACCAGATTCTGCCGATCTGAACCGTTAAAATTGTTTTGGCTACATCTAAGCCATTTGAGGTCCGATTTGGGTGATCCAATAGTACTTTCCAACTATTTGGAATATTTCGGACACATCCGTACGGTCAGATTTTGCAAATAAACTTTCAAAAATTTGCAGTTTTTATTTTGGCAATCCGAAGTGCTTTTCCGGCTAATTTGAGTAGTCCGGACTTTACAGCAAAGCCTGTTTTTCAAACAGAGATTATTTTCTGGATGATGGGGGAATCCACATCAGTTTCAGGGCCGATGATTCGGTTGAACGCTTCTAATTATGCGATATGGAAGCCGCGGATGGAGGACATCCTGTATTGTAGAGATTTGTTTGATCCTATAGCGCTAAAGGGGGTCAAACCAAATGGAGACAAGGATGTGGACTGGATAAAAAATAACCGGAAGACTGTCGGTCAAATCAGACAGTGGATTGACCACAGTGTGTTCCACCATGTTGCCCAAGAGACAGACGCCTATGCCCTATGGATGAAATTGGAGGGCATGTACCAGTCCAAGACCGCACGGAACAAAGCCTTGATAATGAGAAGGCTTATAAACCTGAAGCTGAAGAATGGTGTGTCTGTTGCTGAACACACCAGTGAATTCCACAGCCTTGTGAACCAGCTTGCATCTATCAAAATGGAGTTGGAGGATGAGATGCAAGCATTATTATTACTCAGTTCCTTACCAGACAGCTGGGAGACGTTGGTGGTTTCTCTCAGTAATTCTGCACCCGAAGGGAAGCTGACCATGGGGATGGTCACAGACGCCTTATTCAACGAGGAGGCAAGGAAGAAAGAGATGGAAGGAGAGCAGTCCCATGCCCTTGTCACAGAAAGTAGAGGCAGAGATAGAGAAAGGGGCAGAGGTAGAGGAAGAAGTAAAAGCAGAGGGCGTTCACAGTCCAGACAGGACAACACGAGGAGGTGTTTTTACTGTGATCAAGAGGATCACGTAATAAGAGATTGCCCGAAGAAGAAGGCGGACAGACAAGCCAAAGAGAAGGCTAAGGGACACGGAGGTCCCTCAACTACAGCAGTTGCAGTGCATTCCTCTGACGATGAAGAGGTGATGCTTACAGTCTCGTCAGAGTTGAAAACACCCGGCTGGATTTTGGATTCAGGGTGTACGTTCCACATATGTGCGGATAGGAAGCTTTTCTCCACTTACCGAAGAGTCAGCGGTAGCATTATCCGGATGGCCAACAACACAGTGAACAGAGTTGTCGGCATAGGAACAGTGCGATTCCTTACTAAGGATGGAAGAAAAGTAATTTTATCTGAGGTCCGACATGTGCCAGGAGTACGGAGGAATCTAATCTCCCTGAGTATGCTAGATCTAAAAGGAAATTGTTTCTCATCTAGTGGCGGGGTTCTTCATGTACGCAGAGGTGATAGAGAAATGTTGCAAGGCAAATTGTGCAACAAACTGTACAGACTGGAAGGAGAAGTTTTGACAAAGATGAGTGTTGTCAAATGCCAGTCGAAGGGTACAAAGAGAGAACATACGCAACCAAAGCGTATGATTGAGCAAGGCTTTCATCAGGAATGGCGAAAACGGTGCACGGGAACGCAAGGAGGCAGTTCAAAGGTGCACAGATCTGAGCCAGTGAAGCCTATCTTGAAGAAAGTTCAGAGCAAAGAAACCAAATCTGTAGAGACTATGCCAGTAAAGAAGAGAGTTTCTTTTGCTTCCGTGTTAGAGACATTTTGCAACCTCTCAAAAGATGCATGGAAGGGAGGGATGCAATCTCAAGTCGCAAAGTGAGCTTTGCAATGCACTCCAATAAGGGGGTGCGAGCACTATGCACGGAGTTGCATAGTGATACCTTGTACAGACCGATGGAAGTTGTCTTGGCAGAAGGGCTAACTGTCAAACATCAGTACGGACGTACAAGTGAGACTAAACCGAACATCAGGGATTGCAGCACAGACAACGGGCGTATGAGATCGCTGGGAAGTTGTTCTAAAGTGCAGAAAGCAAAGGCTGGTTGTTCAGAAATAAGCTCCGAGCAAGGAAAATTGAGGATGTTGATGTGTCACACTCTGAAGTTTTCTAGTTGCTCCCGTGTTCATCATGCAAGGAGTTGCACGGTAATGCAAGGGTATCCCGAGCAGGGGGTGCAGGACATCCAATCAGGGGGTGTCAAGATATCTTGGTTGCGCAAGTTCAAGCATAGCAAGTGAAGATATCCGAGACAGGAAGCGTGGAAGAGATTTGTGGGAGATAGGAGCAGAGGCTCTCTCCAAATCAGAGAGTGGTGTGAGTTGAGTTGAGGATGTAGGATTCCCTCCTCCTCTTGTATCTCTGGTGTATTATCTCTAGCTTTCAGGGGATGCAATGTCTCAGTGAGGAGATGAAGATTCTGTTGGTCTTTTGGGCGTGACAAGATTAGCAGCAGTGTATGGACTGGATCACCTCACATGAGTTGAGGGGGTGATTTGTTGGTTCATCCCATGTGAGCTCCTATTGGAGAGCCCACTTTCTCCACCCAATGGAAGTGGCTCTCCCACTCTACCAACCCCATTAGAGAGTGGAAGAAGGTAGGTGGTGACCAATGAGGCTCTCCCTCATTGGTGTATAAATAGAGGTTGAGGGGAGAGTTGAAATGGACAGAGAGAGAGAGTGAGAACCAAGAGAGATCAGAAATTGAGTGTGAGAGCTGTGAGTTGAGTGAGTTTTATCTCCTCCTCTGTATTTGTATTTTTGCTCCATTTTAGTGATAATTCTCATTTCTGTCCGTGGATGTAGGCATTGGGCCGAACCACGTAAATATTGTGTTCTCTGTGTGTGTGAGATAATTCTCTGGGTGTGTTTGATCCTAACAGGATGGATTTCTTTTTGTAAATCATAATTTAGGAGGAACAAACATTTACACAAACTCATCTTTTATTTCTCTCTCTCTCCTCTCCTTTCTTCTTTTATCTCTCTCTCTCTCTCTAATATATATATATATATATATTTAAATAAGTGGTTGTTACAAAAAGCCATGGTTTTGTGGGAAGAGTAGACAGCAGATGATCTGCTCCCTCCAATTACGCTCAGCAAGAGAGAATTCTAATAGGATCCAATTCATTAAAAATTAAAATTGAAACAAAAAAAAACAAAAAGAAATGAAAAAAATCCCCAAAAAGTAGTGTGTGAGTGATTTTCTGACCACACTGCCCGCTTAGGAATCAGCTGGAGAGCACCGGCAGAATAGATGGCACCTGTCTGACCTGCAACAGAAAGAGAAGATTTCGGCGGTAGTTCGTCCACCCGGGGGCACTCTGACGATCAAGTCAGTGTATCTCTCAAAGATAATCAATAGTGCTTAATTCACTAGACAGAATATATATTACGTACCTTAGACCCATGGGGGTGCCTCTCTTTTATAATTAACTCAATCCTTGTCCCACTAGAAGCCTAGTTTCAATGGACTCTTGCTCAGTGCTTATCCTGAACTCTCCAAGAGATAAAGATAAATTCCCTAAGAGTTTTATCCTTATCCATGCCATAGTCCTTCCTTATTTTAGGACTCTTGTCCCCTATCCACTTATCTCGGCTTCCGATATCTTCGGAGATAACCTCGGCCTAACCGAGATGACCTCAGCATAACGACCACGACACGTGGTATCTCGGCTGAAACGTCGGCGTCACCTTGCCATGTGTTGGTACTCAAAAATATATCTCCACAACTGCCCCCTAGGTTCTATTACCTCGGCATTCTGAGGTGATGGAACCTATATTAGTACCTCACGCTAATTCATCGGGTTAATCCGATATCATCATCGTAGGCCGACATGTTTTCTTAAAGATCAAGAATTCTAAGTGCTCTTCCTTGTTTGTGAGCTGTCGTGCGCAAACAACTCAACTGTTTCAGCCACGCGTCTTCTTTTTACTGGATCGTACTCCGAACGTGCTTGTAGATCGTTTTTGCGCCTGTATGCTCCGCCTGACAGATCCGTTTTTCTAGAATCATTAATTTCCTTTTTTGTTGCCGTTTCAAGTTTAATCAAAACTCTTTCTTTTCCCCTGTCTTTTCACTTTACTTTTTCGCGTTTGAAGCTCTTTCTCTCTCTTTCTTGCTTTACCCTTCGAAATCCTCCATTGCTCAAGCTTCCAAAGTTCTGCAGCCACCGGCGTCCGCTTTCTTCGACTAGGTTCATGCTGATTCTCCGGTCCGCCACTGTAGACACCCCATTTTTGACTGACCTTAAGACTCAGATGTCACTGATTGAACGTTCGGTGATATTGCATATTGCGCTCATTCAGAAGTTTCAGAGTCCCGGCTGCAAGCCTTGCCTCCGGACTTCTGAACTCTTTCGTGCCTTGCCTCGGTTTGCGAATCAGGCTCTGTTTTCTCTGTTTTCTCTTCCCGAAGGGAGGGAGAGGTCTCGTAGACCATCTCTCAGTGGCCGTAGGCTACGTTTTGTGGTCGTAGGCCATTTTTCCCGTTTGGAGCCCGGTTTCCGATTTTTTCAGAGCCGACGGCCGTGTGCCTCAGTTCGGGACCGCTTAACCACTTCCGTTTGCTCCGGTTTTTGGCATACATCTTATTTCCTCCCTTTTGAGGGACACTGGGGTCCGAGAGACCAACTTCGTGGTCAAACGCCACCTCCGGTGCTTAACAGTCAGTTTTCGGGCCCCCAGACCGCGTGTTTTGGCCCCCGAACCTTCGTTTTGCATCGGTTTGGGTTCATTTTTGGTGGAGACCTTATTTTCGTTGTTAGAAAGGTTGTAGGAGAGTGGGAGGCCAGCAATTTTTCTGAAAAACCAGCTTTTTTTTGGTCAAAAGTGATTCAGCATGAATCCAGGAAGGAGGAAAACACTGCGCGACTTCACCGAAACGAGCATAACTCTTTGCATACTTGGATTTAAGATATGAGGTTATCACCATTGGAGAGCTTACTTCTGGGGCTTCATTTTTCACTCAAGAATCTCCTAAGGACAAGTTCGGGTGGGGGAGATATGGTTGGTTGAAGTCCGTTTGGACAGAATCTGCGCGGCTTCACGAAAACTGGCATAACTTTTTGCACAGGAGGAATTTTGATGCAAGTTTTGTAGCATTGGAAAACTAACTTCCGGGGCTTCAT
Source organism: Camellia sinensis (assembly GCF_055761805.1). Lineage (NCBI taxonomy): Eukaryota > Viridiplantae > Streptophyta > Magnoliopsida > Ericales > Theaceae > Camellia > Camellia sinensis. The sequence continues at coordinate 36,218,635 of NC_138961.1, read as the reverse complement.
CCTAGGGGGTGGCCGACCACCTTGAGCCTTTTGACCTGGTCGGCCGGCCACCTTGCCTTTGGCCCTTTTGAGTTGGCCGGCCATTCTTGCCCTCCTGAGTGTGTTCCAGCTGTGCCAGCTATTCTGCACTTTACCCACTGTCCGAGGGTCTCCCCTTTTTCGGGAAAATTTGAATTCATTTCCCCCCCTTTTTCCTCCACTCATTTCCCTATAAAACCAGCACTTCCAGCTGCATTTTAGAGGGTTACAAGAATTGGTTTGGAGCTCTTGCATTAAATCTCCCTCTCTCTCTACTCCAAGCACCAAAACACCCTTAATCCTACACCATTTACCCTACACCTCATAGCACAAGGCCTCCATCCTCCATTCCAGCAACTTGAGGCTGCTTTCTAGAGGTGAAGAGCTCCCAAAATTGGTTCAAGAGCTGCCGGTCCATTGGTCTACAAGGGTGAGTCCCATTTTCCCTCTTTTGTGCCTTATTTTTCTTTGTATCTAAGCCATACTTGCTAGCATTTTTGGGCTCCGACCCAAACTGTAAATAGTCATATTTTGAGCCCCTTTTCATGTTTCATTAAGGGTCTTTCTCTGTTTGAGGCCAGCAGCTCTCACTTGCCTCTTTAACTCTCTTTTAGGCCTTATTTTTGCATAGTATTTTAGGCCTATTTTTGAGTTGTTTTGGACTTTTCCATAAACTGTAAAATAAATTTTTTTGAGACCCTCTCCAACATTGTTGAAGGGCTCTCCTCTGTTTGAGACCAGCAACTATCACTTGCTTCTTTATCTCTCTTTTAGGCCAATTTTTGCATAATATTTTAGGCCTATTTGTGAGTTGTTTTGGATCTTGCCATAAACTGTGAAATATCTTGTTTTGAGCCCCTCTTCAACATTGTTGAAGGGCTCTCCTCTGTTTGAGAACAACAGCTGCCACTTGTCTCTTTACCCCTCTTTTAGGCCTTTTCTTGCATGATAGTTTGGCCTTATTTGTGATTATTTTCGTGGCTGGATGTAAACTGTAAAGTGCCCTTTTTTGAGTCCCTTTTCAACTTTGTTGAAGGGCTCTTTGCCATTTGGGGCCAGCTGCTGTCCCTTTGTGTTTAATCTCTCTTTTGGGGCCATTTTTGCATGATAGATTAGCCCTATTTGCATTCATTTTTGGGACTTGTTATAAACTGGAAATATGCATGTTTTGGGACTGTCTTGTATCTTTCTTCATGCTTCATGATAAAATAATGCATGTTTTGTATAGCTATAGGCCAATGCGTATGCTTAGTTTTGTGTTTCGGGGCCATTCCATGCATCGGGTGCCATGTTTCCATGCTTCGGGATCATTTTGCATCACATTTCAGTGCTGAAACTTACATGTTTGTATGCCACATTTCGTGCCTTGCCATGCTTTGTTAGAGTGGCATTTGTGCCTTAAGATCGGTCCTCGGTTTGCGTGCATGTGTGCACGCATTTCGAGTGTCTCATTTTCATCTCATGGCTACTGATGTGAGTGTGGCTGAGGTCCATTCATGTTGGTGTAAGTCCATTGTGTATTGTGTATGCCATTTCATTCCATAGCATTGTGTATGCTAGGTTGTATGTTAGCGCATTGTGTATGCCATGTTACCTTGTGCATCGTGTATGCCATTTCATAGCATTGTGTATGCTAGGTTGCATGTTAGAATCGCATTCATACATATCATGCATATTGCATTGTGTTTGGGATAGGAGTTAGCCCGATCACGGGAAACGAGGGACGTTTCATTCTTCGAGTGACGAAACGTGTCTCAATTCCCAGTCACCGACACTCATATGGTGTCAGAGAATCAATTTGGATTTATGTCTAGTAGGTCAACAATGGAAGCGATCTATATCTTTTGAGGAGAGTAATAGAAAAGTATAGAGAAAAGAAATGAGACATTCATATGGTGTTTATCGACCTTGAGAAAGTATATGATGTGGTGGGTGTTAGAGAAGAAATGGGTGACAAAATATTACATTGATATGATTAGGGACATGTATGAAGGGGTGGTAACCACTATTAGATCGATTGCTGGGGAGACAAATGAATTTCCTATCATTGTAGGGTTGCACCAAAGATCTACCTTAAGTCCTTATCTTTTTGCTTTAGTTTTGAATGAGTTGACGAGAAATATTCAGAATGACATACCATGGTGTATGCTTTTTGCAAATGATATCGTGCTAGTGGATGAGACTAGAGAATAAGTTAACACAAAGTTGGAGATTTTGAGAAAGCACTTGAATCTAAAGGATTCCGGATAAATAGAATTAAGACAGAGTATATGGAGTGTAAATTTAGTAACAGTAACAATGAAAGTAGAGGAGAAGTGAAGATTGAGAACCAAGAACTGCCTAAGAGTGAGCATTTTCATTATTTAGGGTCGATTATCACAATAACAGTGGGGATTGATGCGGATGTGGTGGCCTATAAGATTAAGGCGGGATGGTGTAAGTGGAGAAATGTGTCTGGGGTATTGTGCGATAAACGAATACCCATTAAATTAAAAGGTAAGTTCTATAGAATGGCTATTAGACTAGTAATGTTGTATGGGATGAAGTGTTGGGCAACCAAGAAACAACATATAGATAAGATGAGTGTGGCTGAGATGAGGGTGCTAAAATGGATGTGTGGCAAGACTAGACAAGACAGAATTAGGAATGAGTGTATTCAGGAATGGGTAGGAGTAGCATCGATAAAGGATAAGTTGAGAGAGAATCGATTGATACATTTGGTCATATTCAACGGAGACCAACAGAGGCAATTGTGACGCGATGCGAGGCAGTGACGGTAGATGGAAGTGTTAGGGGACCGAGTAGGCTTAGATTAATGTTGGCTAGCGTTGTAAATAGAGATATGGATCTACTTAATTTGACTAACAAAATGGCCTTTGATAGAATCGCGTGGAGAAGAATGATTCATGTAACTGACTCCATTTGATAGGACTTAAGGCTTGGTTTGGTTTGATTTGATTTGGTATAGCATTACCTTAAATAATAAAAAGGTAAACTACCAATGGGTCCTAATAGTTTGACTTAATTTCCATCAAGTCCTATTAAAAATAAATCTTGATAAAATTGTCGCTAAAAATATTTTTTTTGTGACAATTTTTTATATATGTCGCTAAAAATTGACAATTAATGACTTTTTTTTATCATGATTTTTATAAATTGTCGCTAAAACTTACAATTAGTGACTTCTTTTAATGATAAATTTTTTCTATAGAGCCTATTAGACAATAAGTTCACTTATTAGGATTTGGACGTAAGTACCCAAAATAAAATGAGTGGTATCCTTTGATCACTTTTGTTACATTGGCAATTCATTACAAAGAGGCTGTACTTTTATTTTAATTTTCTAGCTTAACTCTCTTTCTTCTTTCTTTTTTCTAAAAATGAATTCCATAATTAAAGAATTTAAGACTGAAGAGTGAAGCTCAAGACTAGAGCAAGTCCAATTGATTCAAAGACGACAAACTTATTCTTGATAAAGGTAAAATCAAGCATTGCATTAGCAGATCATATAAATTTCATATTTGTTTAAAGTTCAAGTTGGACTAATATTGAGTTCAGATAATTTTGTTTGAGACTATAAACTAAAAGCCTGAAATATACATGAAAAAGACAAAGAAACCATAAAATGGTCAAATTGAATCTTCCATTACTTTTAACCAATATAAGCAAATGTTAACATACTATGCAGGTCCCCTTCTACGGTCCTTTCCCATAAGAATAAAAGCTATAAAAGAATACAAAAAACTAAAAGAAAAATAAAAACAAAAGATCTTCCTCCATACCCCCAAGCCGGGAATAACAGGGACAAATCAATCATTTTATTATTAAAAACTTTACTACACTAGCTAATGTGTGGTTGTTACCCAATCCAAAAAAAAAAAAAAATTTAGAGGACATATATTCCATGACACCAACTGTGTATATCATCTAAACTTGTCTCCAAGAAGGTTGATCTTGTCCTCGTGTATGAAAACAGAACCGATGGAATTTGCAACCAATGATGATTTCACTGGCTGATAATCTTTCACTTGCTATGCTTTTTGGCTTCGCTGTATAGGATCACTCCAGTGACTGTGAGTGAGTAGCCAAGCATCCCAGTAATGGAGACGGGATTTCTAAATATTAAAATCGAGACAACCACTGCCACGGCCCCTTTTGCATTTCCCAGTACCTGAAAGGATTGCAAATTATTTGTAATCAAGCAAAAATCAAAGTTTCTTTGAAGTTGTTACACGAGGGAATAAAAAACTGAGGAAAATGAAATAGAGATTGTACCATCCTTGGACTACTGGATGCATTCCAATACCAATATGACAATTGTCATACTTATTTATTTGTTTGATAGGTAATGTAGGGAGACTCGAACATCAGTCACTTCATTGGTGTTCTCTTTAAATTAATATAAACTTTCCCAGTTTTAAACAAAACATAAGATAAGATTTGAATGGTCAGAACAACTCCAGTCAGTAAGGAGAAGAATTGCTGCTAATGGTTAAAAAAAAAATGCCACCTCAAAATTAACATTAACTGAACGATAACTTTTTCCTAAGCATGATATGATGAACAATGGTGTTAATTGTTGGGAACCATACAAGCAAGTACATTTCCAAAGTCAAATCAAAGTAATGAAGTTTAAGAAACAATACCAGTTGACTGGATATGAGCTTCTTCACAGATAAGAGAAGTGTACAAGCAGTCACCAAATCTGCCCGTCTATTGCCTTTCTATCTTACTTTATATTGAAAATTATTGTCTTGAGTTTCAAGTAAACTATCCTACCTGTCTGCGCATGATAAGTTTTGACTACTGATCACTCCCTCAGAACTCTCAATAGCAATATATCATCAGAACAAGCCTCACTTAAAAAAGCCACAACTAGGAAACAAAATAAAGGTTTACACAAAAATTACGACACGGCTAGATATTCATCCTTAATTATTTTTCTTTCTATTTTCCAAGGTAAAATAGTGTTTTCCAAGCAGTGTTACCATAATACCCTAGTAATTACATTTTGATACACATGTTCCAAAACATGGTGTACACTTGTCACAAAACAGTAAATTTAGCGCTCCAAAAAATATTTTCCAATATAAACCTAATAAGTTGCCTTACGAGGAAAAACAAATCAAATAGTGAATTTTTTGAATGACAAATGTAAAAAATGGGTCATAATGTTCATAAAAATGTATTATAACCTTATTAATTTGAAAAAGAAAAGCAACATTTATTAGATGTCCAATTGTTAAAAGAAAATTGCTCTATAAGCACCCTTCAATTCTAAGAGTGCAAGTTTACTCCTATCGTCCTACATCACCACGTACCCAATCCTGTTCCACATACTCAAACAATTCACATTCCCCAGTAACATAGTTACAAAGTAACATAAATTTTATGCAATAGTATTTGGATGTATGATTAATTAGATCGCTAGACATACTTATTGGATGTATGATTAATTAGACATCTAATACTATTACCTAAGCATCAAGTAACAGGCACGGGTACATGACAGATTTTAGAAGAGTCCATGTAATAGAGGGTACCAACAGCAAGAAATGAATGTGATCCCCTTCCTTCAGCCACACATGCTTTTTGGAAATGTATTTGAGAATATATTGATACCTAAACCAGTGTCCTGCTGCTATAGTTAGCTAACATGAACATTAGCATCAAAATGTCCGGTTTTCAACAGAAAGACATGGCAGTTTAGTTCAAAATATATATTTATCCTTGTTGGTTTATAGAGTATCTGTGCATGATCCACTTGCCCGGATACACACTTTTTAAGTATAAAAATTATGGTAGAGCACTCTTTCAGGTTTCTGTTTCAGATTTATACATCATGAACAATTCACTTCATAATCATATAAATAAAACCAAAATCATAGAAAATCATAGATTGGGTCCTAAGAATTACATATAAGGAAACAAAAAGTATGGCAACGTAAGCAAATAAAAACATGAATCAATTCGGTATTCGCAACTGATTTCCCCTTGGGCCTTTTCCCTTCAGAATTATATTAATATGATCTCACACTTCATACACTCAAATAGGCCAAACTGATCCCCCACTTTTTCTTATTTCTTTAAGAAGTAACTCAGTGGTTTCTTCTTGGTTCAAGAAAATGATCTTTGAAAAAGTACCAATAGCAAACACAAAAACAGAAAGGGACGCATACCTGTAGAGTCAGAGCACTTGTGTGCTTTGTGACCAAAAAATTGGTCAGATTCACAAAATACGCCAAGGCAGAATTGAATAGCAAATACCATATGATCCTAATATCATCTCTTGCAAGGGACAGGGTAATACCAACTACATCTTCCTCCATGTAGAGTGTTGCAGGAAGTAGAAGTACAACAGCTATTGGAGCCATGTACATGAGGAGGTTCATAGAATTCAACTTTTCCCTGAAAAAAAGAAGAATTGAAATAAATTCAAATGAAAAAAAATGATGCCCCTTCTTATCTCAATTAAAATTGCGTAAGTACACACAAAAAGGTAAATTGTTCATTACCCTTCAGAAGAAAGCAAAATCCCTTGAAGCACTGTTTTAAGTGCCCTTGCAGCCGTAGCACCAACACACATTATAAACCCAAAAAGATGGAAACTTGGCTCACTCTAAAGGCATGAAAAAAGGGGAACAAAAAATTAGAAGCTAAAAAGTTTTACTCCAATAATACCATTCCAAGCGCAACATAATTGGCAGACCCAAAGTTCAAAGTATACTAATTAATCTAGCTCAGATTTATTACTCCCAACTCAATTACTAACATGTATCATCAACACCATAGCCTACCAACAAAATGAATATGTGACTGACATTTGAGAGTTCCACCACTAGGTTTATTTTTTCACATGACCACAAGTGCAAAAGATAAAAGATTCAGGACTTACATGATTTTGATATGATTACAAAAATGCTCTATTTAGCTGCTGGGAAAAAGTAGAAACCAAAAAAATAATAAATTTTCCATAATCTAAGAAACCAATGGATAAAAAGCTCTTCTCAAAGGAACTTGGTATAACAAATCAATTCAGTAACAGTGAGACTCCATTTTTACTAAGGGAGAGAACATAAAAAGACAAGAAATTCACAAATTTATTTTTCTTTTTGTTTTTTCTTCCCCCTGCTCACTTTACCAGTAAGGAGACTAATTTGGCAACGCTTTTTATCCCTTTTTCAGAATTCTTTTCTTTAGTGAACTTTTCAAATTTTATTTTAATTTCTTTTAGTGGAAGAATTTTAGATTCCTAATTTGCTTTAGCAAGGCGGTTTGCATACGTCTTGCACAGATTTACGTAATCAACACCCCTTTTATATATATAAATATATATTTCTTTTTTGTATAGTTTTTTTTTTTTGAAATAATGCTCAAATGTTTTTACATTTTAGTTTTATTAAAAGTCCATTAAGGGTTATTTTTAGGCTTATTTTTGCCTTTAATAAACTTTTTCAACTTTGAATTCATTTCAACTAAACGTCCTAAAAAAAGAAACAAAATTGATTTTTTTTTTTTTAAAGTTCACTAGAGACAAAAATAAATTACTTTTTGCACAAAATTTGACTTATTTTTGTTTTCAGTAAATTTTTTTTATAATTTTTTAAAAATATATATATTATTTTCAGAGTTATCTAGTCTTGACCAAAGTAAAATATTTTGATGTAATTTTAAAAAAAATTTACTATAAATCTATTATAAAAACAGAAAGCTCATTTCAGATTTTGTCCATTTCATTTTCAGTGACCTTTTCAATTTCTTTTTCAATGATTTTTAAAAAATTTAGGATTGTGTAATCAAGATATACCTAAAAAGTTTATTAAAAAAAAAATACGGACTGATTTTTTTTATTATTATTATCAAAAGAAAGGGATAAATGGCACTAGCTAGTTTAGAAAAAAATATAATAAAATCTACAAATTTGATATAATTACGTCAACCTTCAACTTAGTAGGGCTAAAGCAATCCGAACAAATGCAAATGATATGTAGATACGGGAATAAATAAAGAATAATATATTTAAATGTAAAATAGATACAATAATATCATTTTTCCGAGCAAGAATCCTCTAGAGTTTTTTTTTTCTTAAAGTTTTTTAGAGTGGTGCATTGTGTGGTTGAGATTTAATGATTTTTCAGCATTAAATCTCAACCACACAATATACTATTTTAAAAAACTTTAAAGATTCTTGGTCCATTTTTCCATCTATATGACATTGATGAAAAAATGTAAGAGAGCGCACCATAGTTATGTTAAATTTGCGAGTTCAATATACCATAATTTACCCACCAAAAAAAAAAAGGCTGAAGGCCAAATGATAGTACTTTTTTTTGTTTGCCCCTGTTCAACTTAAGTTTCAAATAACCCTTTTAAGTTTCAACAGTTGCAACAGCAACAGTGAACAAATTAACCAGCAATAAAAGAAATTATAAATTCAAAATAATTAAAGAAAAAAAAAATTAACAGCAAAGGTTGTTGATTGATTCATACCCCGCTAGCGATGACGACACCAGTAACAACAGGAATGAGAGTGATATAAGTAAGCCAAGCCTCCCTCTTCAACGTCATCAAATAGGCAAACACGGCTGTGAAAAACGGCGTCGTAGCGCCAATGGCCTGATTGAAAGAGACAGGCAAATATCGAAGAGAAATGTTTCCGCTAACAACAGAGGCACAAAAGACCATACTGAGGCAAGAGATCTTGATGAATTGGACTCTGGATCGAATAGTCTGCATTGGCACCATCTTCATCCACGCAATTGCGACGTAGCTGAGCAGAGAACAAGCCGTCATGTGACACATTGTGAGGAAGATCGGGTACTTGAATCCATAGTTGCTTAGCAAGTACTTGTTCAGCAATAATACCCCAATGTTTGAGGAGTACCAAGAGCCCACCAGACCGATCGTGAAGAACCGGCCTGAGCTCTTCGTCGAAGACATAATTGAATCCAACGAACTCAATGCAAATTTTTCCCTATCCTAGGGCTTTCCAAATTGAAAAATGCAGAGACTACGGAGAGAGAGAGAGATGTGAAAGGGATTTTGCGTGCTAGGACAGCATTAGGGTTAGAGAGAGAAACGAAGGAAGGAAGAGGAAGAGGAGCATTCGTGAATCTAGTCTAGAGAGAAAGAGAACAAATCGGCAATATAGATATATATGGTGAAAGAAAAAGAGAGGCGTGTAATTTGTGTGTGTTTCTGCGTTTGATTAATTAGAGGGTGTCGAGTTTTGAGGACGACCGACGACGATTATGCTCTCTGCGAAAGAGATAGAGAGAGAGTATAAAACCTGAGGGATTAGGTAAATTACACTGACCTCATTTAAAATTTTAAAAAAATTTAATAAAATTTATAATTGTGACGGAATTATATAAAGTTTTATTAACATTTAATCTGCAAGTCAAAAGTTCAGCCTACACTGTTATTATCATAATATTTTTACTAACTAATTTAATATTTTAAATTTTAAAATGATATAATTTTTTATTTAAATATTAATTTGTAATAAAATTAATATTTTTAATTTTTTTTTATTAAGATCTATTAAATAAGATTCAAATTGACTATACAATTGTTTAAATAAATAAAACAAATTTGTCGAAATTAACGTAAACAGTAATATGTTATTTGATTTCACAATAAAATATTACTGCGTATTAAAATAATCATTTATTATCTTTTTGAACGTGACATAATAACACAAAAAAAAAGTATAAATTAAATGAAACTTTATGAGTTCTTTTACTATAAGTTCACAAACAAATCAACAATAATAAACAAACAACCATTTAAATCAACAATTATTCAACAACAAATCAACAATAAAGATACATGTACAATGACCCTGTTTGGTAGAGCTGTGGAAAAGTGCTTATAGCTTATGCCTAAACAGCTTATAGCTTATAACTTTCAGCTTAAGCTGATTTCCAGCTTATTCTTAAAGCATCTCTTGCCCCACTCAAAGAATAAGCTGTTTTCTGACTTCCACAAAGCTATAAGCTATAAGCTATAAGCTAAACCAAACACATCAAAATAGCTTAAATTAAGCTGAAAGCTGAAATAAGCTAAAATTAAGCTGTACCAAACAGAGCCAATGTCATCCAAAAGAGAAAAATACATCTGATCCCAGTCTATGTTTGCTTATTCTTCTAAGGATTTTTTTGCGTAGCATTACTAAAAGAAACAAAAATGCTTGAAACTATTAATTAGTGGTATCATTAATGATGTGGCAATGGATCCTACCCACTGTCACAATGTTGTTGTGCTTTGTTTTTATTTATTTTTTATTTTTTAAGTGAATGTCAACTCATTAATGGTACTTTAGAGTATCACTTTTAGTGAAATATAGCATTTCTGTAAAAGAAATTGATAAAAAGAGACCAGACATAAAGCTACTTAGAGACAGAAAATGAAGAATTTTTTTATATTATTGTGGGGTGAACTCCACTTTGGTTCTACATTGTAATTTTCATCATTTTGACACAATTTTATACCATTAAACACTGAAAATTGTCTCTTTTCAAGGGATTTGTTATTAGAAACTGAATCATTAAGTTCTTCACAAGCACAAACATTTCCATTTATATTGCAATTTTTTCATTGTAATACCATATATTTTCATGAAATTACTCTTGAATTTCAATTAGTAACATCGTAACATGACATGCTAAGAATCATATGTTTCTTCAAGAAGAACTATTTCAACTCCAAAAGAAATTTCAATGGGTAGAGAGGGAGAGATAACGTGAGAGAGAGAAAATGAGAGAGAGTTGGAAATGGTGGAGAGAGAGAGAGCTAGCTGGATGCGTTAGTGTTATTAAGGGTTGGTTTGGAAAGTGGGTTAATTTTTTGATTTTTTGATTTTTTTGACTATTTTAGCCTAGGTTAAAAAGTTTAGTTTGGGAAGGACTTTTCGGTTTTTTGACTTTTTTGACTTTTTTTGTGAGAGAATAGTGTAATGATTATGGATTGGATGTGATGTTTTGTTTGTTATGGCTAAAATAGCCTATTTTATCTTTTATGACTAAAATAACCAAAAAAGCCCATAACCTATCTTCCCAAACAGAGCCTAAGCAACCTCAACTAATTACAAAAAAACATATTAAAAAGGCAAGATTGTCTAAAAAGAAATAAAAAAATATTTATGTGTCCTCAATCAAGTATAGGCCTCCAGGTGAGAGGATTTATGAAGGAAAAATTTATAAATTGTCCTTTTCACCAAAGAATGACCTCATGGAAAGATTTTGGCCAAATTTTCAAATTATAATACTAAACTACTTTTTTTATCAATAATTTGTTACTTATATGGATGAAAAATTGATTTTGTATCTCTTTTATATGAAAATGTATACTTTACATTATTTATTTTTGTGTTTTTGCATTATCTGAATTAGTTTCTATTTATTTAACCTTACTAAAGAGAGATCAATATAATTATATAAAAGTTATGAAATTTACTGTATTTTTTTTTTTAAATCACAAAGGAGGTCAATATAATTTATCATTTATTTTCTTTTTTCAGCTTGAAGACTTTGGTTTTTGGCAAAAAAAGTAAAAAAAATTATTATTATAAATTATCACACCACTCTCTCTATTTTTTATACATCTTGTCATAAAATAAAATAAAAAAATTAAAAATTATTTTAACTAAAATAATCAATTCCTAAACGCATCATGTTAAGTTTTTGAAACATTTCATTCAAACTGTGTGGTAATATTTTTATTTTTTTATTTTTTTTAACGAAAGAGATGTGGTTAGGTGCTACCTAATTCTATCCAATTTTTTTTAGGACTTGAATAATGTTATGGGTTTGAATAAAAATTTCAAAATTTAAATTAAATTTAAACTGAACTTGGACAAAATAACTAACGATTTGAAGAATTTGAAATTCGAATTATGTTTAAAAATGTTATAAACAATCGGGTCTCGCATCAATTTCTCAATTTTCATCCATCTCATTTCTTTCTTTCATCATACAAACACACAAATTTGTGGACAATTCAAGTAACCCGAGTTTTAATTTATTATGTTAGGGTTGGGATTAGACAGACAAGTTATACCACAAATCCAGCACTTGCAAATTTAAACGATTCTCAGCACAATTTAATGTGGGTCTAAACAACCTCCTAATCTAATTAAACCCGCTTGAATTGCACCATAAGTGTGAAATATATATATATATATATATATTTACATTATATTACAATTAAAAATAAGAATCTATCTACACAAGTTTAGTTGCAATATTTTCTTTATTTATTTTGGGCAGTTCTATTTATTTTTTATTTTTAAAGAAGAATTCTAAAGTGATGTTAATTACAACTCAATATGATGTTTAATTATATTTCAAATAAAAAATAGTTACATCCCATTATGATTTTTAATTATGTCTCAAAGTGATATTAGTTACGCCTTATTGTGGCTTTGATTATTTTTTTTTTACTTTTTCAGTCCATCTAATGTAGAATGTTTAAAAAAGTAAAAAAAAAAAAAAAAAATACTAAAGACCAAAAAACAAAATCACAAAAAACCAACTATATTTGATTTTTTTTTTTTAACTTTTTTAGTTTATCTAGTTAAGTAGCTTTTAAAAGTTTAAATTTTCTAAATTTTATATAAAAAAACTCACTAAAATAAAAATATATTAAAAAAAGTCAATTCAAACGATTTACAATGTCATTAATAAAATAAATAAATGGAAATATAGAATTAGGTAGAATGAAAAAAAAAGTATAGAAGCAGGGTTTGGTGGAAAGAAAAGGACTAGAACATTCAATTCTATTTATTTATTGTTTAGTGTTGATGTTTGAGTGGAAAAAGATTCCAATCGAACGTGGAGCACGAGCCCACGATGCCAATGGAGTAATTTTTGTAGGTAAGCAGGATTATGTGATATCTTTTATTATTGTAATTAATTTTAATAGTAGAATCTATTATATTTATATGTTGGATGTTTAAGAAATAATAAAAAGTATATATATTTATAATTGGTAGAAAATAAAATCATGTAATATTTTATTAGCATACAAAAATTTCTCCATTTAATGAGTACTTATGTTTTAAACACATATATTAAATAAATCAAGAAACAAAAATATATATTTGAATGAATAAAATTTATTGATAGTAGGCACTTTTAAAAGATATTATGGGTTCGTTTGGCATGAAAGTTTGGGTTGGGTAAAAATAGAATTCTTAGTTTAATAAGATAAAATGTCACATTTAAATCATAATAATTTTATTTTTTCTCTCATAAAAGTCAAAAAGGCTAAAAAGTTTTTTCCAAACGAATCTTTTTAATCCTAAACTAAAAAAAATTAAAAATCTAAAAAATCAAGTCACATCCCAAACAAAGGCTATACAACTCATATGTCACACATAATTAGCATGGGCGAAACAGGAAATACAATCTAGGGTAAGAATAGAAACAAATTCACTACAAAATTAAGATGTTCACTATTATTGTAATTTTTCATTGTGATTAGAAATATATAAAGTAGTCATTCCTCTCAATTATAAATATATAGAAATTAAGGCAATAGGACACAAGTGTATTGAATAATCAGTGTCTATTATTTATTAGAATCTATACTATCCCAACACTATATACTAGGGTAATCGCGGATCAATTTTGGACGATTCGGTTTGCGATTTGAACCTGCCTGCATGTTTGCGGTTTGGGAAAAATTGAAGCCGCAACCGCCGCAGTACTGGTTGCAGTTTATGCGGATAAGGTTCGCGGATATGTGGGCAGCTTGGAGATTGAATTTTTTCCTTTAAAAAACAAAACTTTAGCCTGTTTTCTCCTATTATTTTAGAACATCAATAATTAATGAATTAAAACTTATAAAATTTAAAACACAACAAAATCAATTCTTAATACAAGCAAAACATTCAAAATCTTAAATTTTTAAATCAAATCATAAACTAACACAAGCACATCATTCTTTACATTAGGAATCTATAGAAGAATCATTCACACATTCAATAATCTGTTCAACAGGCAGACATGAATTTTCTCTATAAAAAATCCTCATTATCTGCTCTTTACCACTTAAAACTTTTTCAGCAGCAGAATGTAAATGCTAGACAACTTCGAAGTACTAATACTACTTGAGGTACAATAGAACATTAGAGCATAAAAAGTTGATGGAGTTAGCATTGCTTGTTTATTTTACCTTTGGAGTGCCGAACGCTGATGCATTTCTCTTCTTTGATCGCTCCAAAGCTTTGATGGTCCAGATTTTTAAAATATATATATATATATAGATGCGGGCGGATGAGTGCGGGTAAAACCCGTAACTTGCAAAATAGAAAAAATCCTAAACCGCATTCGACCCTAACAATTTTGTGAAACCGCCCTAATAGGCACAGGTGGTTCGGATTGGACAGTTTTCGCGAGTCAGATAACCCTATGCTCAGCCCTATTATATACATCTTAATAATTTTTTTGTCTTTTTATGAAAAGATATGCAGAAAAATAAAGAAAATGATGTGATAATTTATAATAACGTTTTGACTTTTTGACAAGAGTGAAAGTTGCCAAACGAGGTGTTGAACTCTCAAACGCAAATTAAATAGACAATAAAATACAAAAAAGCTAGCGTCTCAGAATTTGGGACCCCGAATGTATCCAAAATTATTTAAGTGATGGATAATAAATTGATGAAATGTGAGGTTCACATATGAAATAAATATGAATTGTTGACGTGAAATTTTAGATAATTTCTAAATTTTTATGTTGAGAGCCGTAATGTTACCAAAAGAAATATAAAATACATATAATTTTATAAAATTTGGTGATAGAATGAGCTTTTAAAAAAATCGGCGATGATTCGTAGCTCGAATTCGAGGCTCGAATTTGGCTCGAATTCGTCGGAGTCGGAGTCGGAGTCGGAGGAGGAGGGAGGAGGAGGAGGAGGAAGGGGGAGGGAGGGGAGGGGGCCATAAAAATGGCTGGAGGAGGAGTCGGGGCCGGAGGCGGGGCTGCGCGGAGCTGCGGCGTGCTGCGACGGGGACGGCGGGCGGAGGCGGCGGAGGCGATGAGCTCCTCGCGACGAGGACGGCGGGCGGAGGCGGGGGAGCTCCCTCTCTCCTCTTCCCCTCTGTTCCTGGTTTCAACGAAGAAGACAAAGAAGAAAAGAAAGAAAGAAAAGGAAGAAAAAGAAAGGGAAAAAAAAAATGTAAAACGACGTCGTTTTACAGATTGGAGCCAAAAGTCGAGCCAATTATTCGAGCTACCAGGAATTATCCTAAAAAAATTTATCTACTCATGTACATTCTATCTCGGATTCCCAACTATATATTGGTAGTGTTGATGTTGAGTGAACAGACTGGAATTAATGAGAAACTAATAATGAGGAGTAAAACAGAGGAGAATGGTGATTAAGGTCTCGTTTGGTAATATTATTTTTTAATTTAAAAAGTTAAAAAAATAAAAAATTATTAAAAAAGTTAAATAAAGTTAACAATTTTTTATCAAAAGGTTAATGATTTTATTTTGTCTCTACTTTTTGCACATCTTTTCGTAAAAAACTAAAAAGTCATTCCAAACATATTAGTTTTTTTTTTTTTTCATATTTTAGTAAAAAAAAACTAAAAAATTACTAAAATAACATATTCCCAGATAAGGCCTAAGAGTTATAAAATTAGAATTTTAATTTTTGTTTTAGTTATGTGATATAGGAAAAAAAATTACAAATAAGCAAACATAAATATCACATTACATGATAGATTTCACCATTGGAGCTCCTCCACATAGAGCTCTCAATCCTTGGATTGGACTCTCAATTAAAGCTCTCAATCATTTTTTAACATAGAAGGGTGTTTGTTTGGGATGATTGTATTGGATTCTATGTCTAATTTATTATGAAATTTATTATGCGGTTAAAAATTTAAAGGCCGAATTAAGAGTCACACCGGATTATGTATTTCATATGAATTATACTAAGGATCTTAAATAAATTATTAAATTTTTTACCAAACTTTTTACATGGATGTGAGACCCACACGCATGTGATTTGTGTGGGTCTCACACCCATGTGAGAGATTTGATAGAAAACTTGTTAATTTATTTGACATTCATAGCATTTTTCATTTCATATATATTGACTATTGTGTCTTAAGAGATGTGGGATAGAAATGGTGAAATTAGAATCTCATAGAATTAAGTTATATAACAACATTGCTCTCCAAGTATTTGATTTCATTATGTATTGTGCTTAGTAAAATAAAATAAAATAAATTTATTTAATTTTTCTTGATGTTTATTTATTTAATTTTTCAAATAAATTTTTATAGATGTCTTATTCTAAATTTTTGTTGATATTTTATTTAATTTCTTATTAATTTTTTTATTTAATTTTATTTTTTTAAAATAAATTTATTTAAAATTTTATTTTAAAAATAACATAAATTTTTATTGATGTTTTATTTATTTAATTTTAAAAATAAATTTATTTAATTTTTAAAAAATAAAATAAAATAAAATTTTATTTAATCTAGCTAAAAAAATTAAAATATTAAAGACACATTTAGTATTGTTATTACTTATTAAACAATTGACAATGATAAAATAGTTTGTTGAGCATTTATCATTCTTCATAATATACTAATCCCATAAGAAAACAAACTTCCAACCAAATAATCTAGAGACTATACATCCTATGATTAATAATTCAATGAATTACAATCCTCACTCATCTAGTTCGTCCAAATAAATAGGGTGAAAAACTGTGACTTTTCTTAAGGTGTCATCTCAACTTGAGAGAGTATTTGAGTTTAATAGGCCCATTTTTTAACCAATTTCGATGATTCAAACCGTTCACTTTTTAGGACTCATTGACTAAAATATTTATGTGAAAAATCAAGATGATTGGATATCGATAACTATATATTTGAATCATATATATTTTAAAAAAATAGATGACAAATATAATTTCAATAATAACCATTTATGTTTGTAATATAAATTTGATTCAAATATATAGTTACTGATGTTCGATTATCTTATTTTTACATGAATATTCTACTTAACAAATTCTAAAATGTAAACGGTTCGAATCATCGAAGTCAATTCCAAAATGGATGTATTAAGTCTAAATGCTCTCGCAAGTTGAGATGACCAACACGAGAGATGCTCAACCCAAATAGAACACGAAGGGTTGGCTTTCTCTCAAGTTGGTTATCTCAACTTGAGAGAACATTTGGCTTTGGTAGACCCATTATAAAACCAATTTAGGTGATCTAAATATTCATTTTGTAGGACTCCTTGAGTAGAATATCCATGCAAAAAATAAGATGATCAGACATCAGTAGCTATACGTTTAGATCAAAATTGTATTACAAAAAATAGATGGCTATTCTTGGAATTATATTTGTTGCCCATTTTTGTAAAACAAATATAATTCAAACATATAACTATCGATATCCAATTATTTTGATTTTTTGCACGAATATTCTATTTAACAAGTTTTAAAATGTGAATGGTTTGGATAAGCAAAATTGATTCCAAAATGAGAGAGAGAGAGAGAGAGAGGGGGGGGGGGTGTGGTACCACTCCAAAAACACTTTTTAAAATCTTTCTTATTCAATAATGTTATAAACATTAATTAGTGTACTAATAAATATACATACCAACAAAAACACATACAATCATCTATGGCTTGACATGCAACCCAATTAATATTGTGTCTAATTAATATATTTGTTAATAGGCTAGTTAGTATTTATTTCATAAATACCTCTTGATTTCCATTGTATTTGTTTGGAGTCTCCTTCTTCTATTTTAAAAATGTATTTGTTATTTATATTGTAATGTGCAACAACAAATCAAAATACAACCCTACAATGAAAGTGATGGCTTTACAATTATCAAACAAAAATGAAAGTGAAATAAACAAAAAAAAACAAAGAGAGTAAAGTTGTAGAAAAGAAGAAGATGATTTTAATAAATATGTCTGATTCCAAGTATGCTTGTGGTTTCCATTAATTAGTAATTAGGCATGCAGCCAAACCTCTCTATTAAGAATCTTTTCTTTTTTCTTTTTTCTTTTTTTCATACTAAAATCATAAAACAAAAAGTCGTCTATGGCTGAAGTACATGTAATCAATGAATAACTGTAATTTGATGCATACATCATGGGATGTTTAAATTACATTATTTAAAAAAAAATAGTTTCTCCAAAATTTCACACAAAGGTGCTACCAACGTTGTCAACTATGCTAAATAAAGTGCCCATCATGTTAAGGTATAAAAATAATAAACAAAACTAGCAACATTCATTGAATATTATGCTTCATCTTCTATAAAAATAACTCAGGTTCATGAATGGTAACTCATCAAAACCAAGAATTTAATAGAGATTCTTTCTCTAAAAAAATTACTAATAGAGATGTATAAAGAGTTCAGATCTTCTAAAACAATTGTGAAATTAACTGGACAATAAAAAATTTATTAGATCATATATGTGTCGACATTTTACATAAAATGATATTTGTGGTACATAATTAAAGTGATGTATTGTTATAGGAAAGTGGTTTTTTGTTTACATTTTTTTTAGTCATCACATAAGAGGTCGTCTAAACTTATCTTTTGGATAAAGTACAAATACATCCTTTAAAATTTATTTAAAATATGAATTACTCTTATGGTTTAGAAAATTATAAATATCCCTTGTCAAGAAAATTTATTTAACAAAATTAATTAAGAAAATAAAATTTCTAACCGCTCTCATATGTAATGATAAAATTACATGAATTATTAATTAAAATAATTTTTGATATCATTAAAAACTATTGATTGACCTAATGGTTTATTAATAAAATAGTCATTTGTTATGAAATTATAAATTTTAAGGGGCAAAATATAATTTCTTGAAGTACAGTGACAAATTGTATTTTAATTTTAGAAAGTGTGTTTATTTTTTACCTATCTTTTTTTACTGCGTACACATTTAGGAGTGGACACTACACCAAAGTAAGCTGACAGTGTAATTAGTAGAAAATTTAGAATTCAATAGGAATATTCTATCATTTTTTTATTAGTTAACGTAAATTTACTTTACAATTAATTTTATAATTTGATTAGAGAGTATTTGAATTCATAAAGTAGAAGTGGAATATTTAGGTTTAGTACATTGGACTACTTGAGTTAATTGAATATAAAATAGATAAATTAAAGGCTGAGAATGGTGCTAAGGCCAAGTTTGGGAAGACTAAAAAATTGAGGTTGAAAATATGGATGTTTTGGTTAATTTTTTGACTTTTTATTGAAAAATGTGTAATAAAAAATTGTAAAAATTGATTTGTAGGGAAAAATTTGAATTGGGAATTGTGCAGCCGTAATTGTTGACTTTTGATGAATAGTGTTAACTTTTTAACTTTTTGAGTAACTTTTTAACTTTTTAACTTTTTTTAAAGTCCCCAAACTTGGCCTAAATGTAAACACACTTGAATGAAATAATATTATGATGGGAGGGAGTTATTGATCAAGAATGGGTTTGTTTACAATGTTTGTTAATACTCGAAAACGTTTACTACACTCTTATAACTGTAAACTTTTAACAAGGTTTCTCTCTACTCAAAAACTTGTTTTTGATGTCATTATTGATTTTTCCAATAAAGTTTTTCAACTTGAGTACTCCAAATCCTTACAATTAAGATTGACCAAGAATAACTCTTCAAACAAAAATGATAAATTGTTAGCACCATAAATCTGTAATTTTTATTATTATTTATTATTTATATAATTACAGGACACGTGGCATTCTCTTATTTATTTGGAAGTTAAAAGAAGTTATAGAGATAATGGAGAATATGAAGGACAAAGTGGATGAGTGGGAGGACAAAGTGGATGAGTGGAAGGACACATGACAAGACAAGAATGAAGATGGAAGAAATGGGTAGTTACCAAGTAGCTATTGTTGTATTTTTTCTTCTATAAATAGCCATTAATGGCTACATTGCAAAGGATCCAAAATTCATAATCAAAGACACTTGATTTCAATATTTCTTGTTATTTTCCTTATCTTAGGAGTAGTTTAACATAGATTTATATTTCGAAGCATTTATTTTCAGCATTTCCATTTCGAAGCATTTTATGCACTTTCTTTTCGAAGCGTAGGAGTAGAGGTAAGTAATTATTACTTTGATTGTTCACTCAATCATCTTTCTCCGTCCCTTTTTCTTCTTTTACTTTTTCTTTTTGCTACACTTGGCAAATTTGAAGTCCTCTTCGTTGAGGCAAAAGAACCGTCAACACAATCGCTTGATAATTGGCTTGAATTTAATCTGGATTTTTCAATCCTTACTGGCACGCTCGCATTTATGATATTTTCCTTCGTAGGAAAAATAAGCCAACATTTTTTGGCACGCCCAGTGGGACGTCAAGTGTAATAAATGGAAAATGAATTGGATTTGTCCATTTCAAATAGTCTAGATGAAATTTATTGGCGTAAACAAGAAATTTTGGATCTTCAAGAAGAGATCCATTTTCTTGATGAAATAAATTTTCATCCCTTACAATATTATTTGGTGGAAGAAAAAAGACACCATTTAATTGGAGAAATTCATCAACTTGATATGGAAATTCATCAATGGAATGATGAGTTATCAACTCTCACTACCAAGTCTTTAATTGAGGCCTTAATGGCCGGAATTGGTGAATTTTTTCAGAATTTTTCCATGGTTAAAAATAGTAAAAGCAAAGAATTGATTTCATCAATGGCTAGGGGGGTTCAAGAGTTCGTTTTAAAAGAGCCAAATTATGAAATTAACACAACGAAAGAGCATGTTCTTGAGCCAAATTTGGCTAAGAATGATGTTCCATGTATGACTCGAGGGGTCCAAAAACCAAATTTTAGAGAGTCAAGTCATGAAAATAATATATCTATGGGTGATTTTCATAAGCCATTAATGGCTAACATAGAAAAACAACCCACTTTGCCAAATAATTATGAAAACCTATTCGGCAAAAGTCATGTTTTTAAAACAAACATGGTCAAGAATAATGAACAAGCCACTGTTCATGAATTCAAAAATTTTGATATTTTTCAAAATGTCAAAAAGTATAAATTTTCATGGTCACACTATACCATGACTTTTGGTGTTCAAAATCCTTTTTGGATTTGTGGTTCACATCAAAATATAATTATGATGATGTGGCTAATAAAATTAACAAATTGTTCTTATGAGTTCGAAGCACTAAGAACAAGGGATGACTATTTAAAATGCATGAACTTGGCTAGAAAAAGCCTGTGCATTTAAATAAATGGTTGAGAATGGCTTATCTTTTCAAATTGATAGCCAGTTGTTTGTATGTACACAATCAAAGCATCGAAGATACATTCGAAGCATCAAGAGTTGTTTCGAAGGTTGATTACTTCACATTCGAAGCTGTATAAAGCTTTGAAGATACATTCGAAACATCAAGAGTTGTTTCGAAGGTTGATTACTTCACCTTCGAAACTGTATAAAACTTTGAAAACTTTCGAAATGTGTACATCTCTTCAAATATATGTAAAATGACAATTAATTAGTTGTCGAATGATGCCTGTTTTTGGCATCATAAGTTGGCTCGAAGAACAACAGTTTTGGTGTCTTCGAAGAATTAATAATTGGTTCGAAACACAAAATTAATATTTCCATTAATTATGTGTGAACCAGAACATATAAGTTTTGAATAAACCACAATGGTTGGCCAAAAATAGCTTCGAAAGCCGTTTTGCCATAAGTTGCTTCGAAAGCCGTTTTGCCATAATTTTGTAAGCTTCGAAGCACTCTATCTTGCATCAACAACAGCTTCGAAGAAATAATAATGGTGGTTGTGAACCTTCGAAACTTTGTCGAGTATTTTTGAGGATGTAATTCGTCTTTTGTCGGTTCCATCGACCTTCGAAGAATGATTTTGGTCCTTTATATCACTTTCGAAGCTTGTTACTAGTAATAATTCGAGTCATCTAGTCATAATTTCATACTCATTTGAAGCACTTTATTGGTGTTGTTACATCATTCGAAGCACTTTGCTGCTTAGGTTAGTCATGTGCTTGGTTCGGCCCTTCAAAAATTCAAATAAACATCATTTTTAAGGGCCGCAGGGGGTAATGTTAGCACCATAAATCTGCAATTTTTATTATTATTTATTATTTATATAATTGCAGGACACATGGCATCCTCTTATTCATTTGGAAGTTAAAAGAAGTTATGGAGATAATGGAGAATATGAAGGACAAAGTGGATGAGTGGGAGGACAAAGTGGATGAGTGGAAGGACACATGGCAAGACAAGAATGAAGATGGAAGAAATGGGTAGTTACCAAGTAGTTATTGCTGTATTTTTTCTTCTATAAATAGCCATTAATGGCTACATTGCAAAGGATCCAGAACTTAAATCAAAGACAATTGATTTCAATATTTCTTGTCATTTTCCTTATCTTAGGAGTAGTTTAACATAAATTTATATTTCGAAGCATTTATTTTCAGTATTTCCATTTCGAAGCATTTTATGTACTTTCTTTTCGAAGCATAGGAGTAGAGGTAAGTATTTATTACTTTGATTGTTCACTCAATCATCTTTCTCCGTCCCTCTTTCTTCTTTTACTTTTTCTTTTCGCTACACTTGGCAAATTTGAAGTCCTCTTCGTTGAGGCAAAAGAACCGTCAACACAATCGCTTGATAATTGGCTTGAATTTAATCTGTAAGGATTTTTCAATCCTTGCTGGCACGCTCGCATTTATAATATTTTCCTTCGTAGGAAAAATAAGCCAACATAAATTAAACCCTTTTTTATTTTCTTTTCCTTTTTCTTTTTTATGCAATTGAGCTATATATACAAATATATATGAAGAAGGTTTCCTTCCAACAGGAATTGTAGGCTCATTTCGAGTCCACTACTATGATTCGATCCCTATATCTTTCAGTATCTGTTGAGTAGATCATTCATGCAAAATATCAATTTGATTGAACAGTAACAGTCACATGTTTAAATTATATAAACACATATATATTTTTAAATGGAAATTGCATTCTCAAATTTCAACTTGTAGTCTATTTTCTTAAGACAGTTGTAATTCAAACATGTAACAAGCAATTTTTTAAATTTTATTATTTTGTATGAACGATTTGCC
Source organism: Camellia sinensis (assembly GCF_055761805.1). Taxonomy (NCBI): domain Eukaryota; kingdom Viridiplantae; phylum Streptophyta; class Magnoliopsida; order Ericales; family Theaceae; genus Camellia; species Camellia sinensis. The sequence continues at coordinate 36,195,493 of NC_138961.1, read as the reverse complement.
AAAAGGGCACTGAAAGAGAAATAACTTGAATCAATGAAATAAATCTGAAATTGCCCACAATGGCCCTAACAGAACCCTTTAATTCAAAAAGTGGACTGAAAAGTCTACTCATATATATATATATATATATATGCATATTTGTTTATTTATTTATGATTGCGAAATTAATCACCATGTTTGGTTTTAAATTTTTAAATTTAATGTCTTGAAAATTGAGTTTTTTTATTTTTTTAATAAATTTTTAAAATATTCTTAGGAAATTTTTCACTTTTTAAATACACCTAATATAAATATAATTAAAAAATATAATATTTGTGAAAATAATCTTTAAAAAATTCAATAAATACCAAAATTAAAATAAAAAAAATACGAAGATTCAATATATTTTTATATTCTTATATATATATTGATTTTTTTTAAAAAAAATTTACAAATATTTTACTTTTTAGATAAATCTAGGTTAAGTGTATTTAAAAAGTAAAAAATTTGCTTAAAATATTAAAAAAAATTACTAAAAATAAAAAATTCAAAAAAGTAAAAAATTTAATTATTAGAATATTAAATTCAAAAACTTGAAACCAAATAATCTTCTTTATGCTTGATTATATTGTTGAGTCGCGAAGTAAGTAACTACTAATCTTCTTTATGCTTGATTATATTGTTGAGTCGCGCAGTAAGTAACCAAACAAGTGGGGGGTTGGTTGGATTGCAAGGCAGCCCTTTTGCTTACTTTTCAGCCCTTTTGCTTACAAGAAGAAGCTCTGCTTACTTTTCCACCCACAAGTTACCCTTTAAAATCTCCTCCATTTGTGGAAGCACTTTTTGCTGGGGGTAAGCGCGGGTTAGTTGCGGTTACGGAACTTTTAATTTATTATTCGTTTGTCAAATTGGTAGATTGAAAAAAATCAATCCGCATCCATCCGTCAATCTGGCGAATGTGGATTGAGCGGATTGGCGATTTGGCGGATGGATGCGAATCGGTTTAGCGGTTTAAAATTTTATAAATTTTCAACATAATTCAACTTGTGCATTTCCTCAAAAAAAGAAGAAGAAAGTATTACATTCAATGACTTAAAAAAATATTACAATCACTGCATGCCTCATCCACATACTACAATCACAGCATGCCTCATCCACATAAAGTATAACAATCTGTTGTTCTTAAAATATAAAAACAATTCAAACCACCAAAACCATGAACAGAATAGTAGTAGAGATTGTATGTCTCTGTATTATTACATCTATATCTGTTTTTGAAAATAAAAACCAACCAGGATATATCATATTTTCTATTTGTTATTTGTTATTTTTATAAATAGATTTAAAAACCAAAAAATATAGATAAATAATACGTTTATTTTTTTCAATTCAAAAAAGATATTCAAGTTGAAAACTTTTTTTGAACAGAATATTTGAACTCTTTTTTAATTGAAAATACAAACAAAATATTTAAACAAACTGAAAACACAAAGTCTTATAAATTACTAGGGGTGCTCACGGTTTGGCGGTTCGGTTGCGGCCAAAAGAATCTCAAATCTGCTATCCGTCCGCCAGATTGGCAGATTGGAGAAAATCAATCCGCAACCGTCCGCTCGTCATCACGCATCCGTCCAAAATACGACGGATCGGTTCGGTTCGGTTGGTTTTGACGGATCGATATATCAGCTGCTCATCTCTACTTTTTGCATATCCCAAAATTACAATAAGTTGAATAGTAATATTATAAATTCATAAATTTTAGGAATATTTATACATAAGTTTTAATTTATAAATTTATATTTTATTAAGTTTTAATTAAGAATTTTTTGAACCTTTAAGTTTCATTAAATTTTTAAAAGTCAGAATTTTCCTTCAAACAATGATTATTCATCATCTATAATTATCTATATAGAAATATGATGATTTGACATTTATTTTGATTTTTAAAATTTTCAAATTGAAAAAACTAAAAAAAAAATTATGTGCAAAAGTTTTTTGAAAAAATTGAAAAAACTAAATTACTTTTTTATGAAAAATTGAAAATTTTGTGTTTATAAAGGAGCATAATGATGGAACATTGATGTGCAAAAAAAAAATTTAAATGAAAAAATTGATAATGTTCTTGAATTTACTGGGTAGTTAAATCAAACCAATAAGTAGAAGGGAAAAAATATTTAATCTCATGTTCTATTTTTTGCTCTCAGTTGAACAGTACTATGTAAAATTGATAATGTTCTTAGTTTTAAAAATTGAAAAAAAAAATTGATAATATTCTCAGTTTTACTAAATAAGGCTCATTAGTTCAAAAAAATTTAAATAGGACCTGAGATACCATAACATTTGTAAATCAGACTTCTAGGTAATTAACTCTAAATTTTATTTTGAATTTTACTTAAAAACATCAATTTGTTACTCAGATTTATTTCATACTAAGGTCTCATTTGAGAACAGGCTATTTTAGTAACTTTTGGCTTTTCGGCTAAAATATGAGGTAAAAAAAAACTAATATATTTAGAATGACTTTTTGGTTTTTTAAAAAAATATGTACAAAAAGTAGAGAGAAAAAAAAAACTTTGACTTTTTTGTATAAGTTATAAGTTTTTTGATTTTTTATTAACTTTTTTATTTTTAGATTAATGCAAGCAGTTGCCAAACGAGGTCTTAGACTTGGTGCTCTTTTAGTGAAAGGTTACGTTTGTACCATGTTTGCTAAAAAAGCTTGGTTGACGTTTTTAACAATGTGTCATTTGGCAAATCCAAAAAAGTCACATATAAAATTACAATTATATCCTTTATGTTTTTTTATATTTACATGGGTGAAAATATAAATTTTCTACATTGGGTGGGGATAGTTTAGTCATTTTATTGTGATGTGACGTCATAAACAAATATTAATCAAAAAATTCAAAAATAACTTTTTACCAACTTTTCAAATCACTTTTCTAAAAAAACCAAAAGGTTAAAAGCAAAAAATTTAACCATCTTCTCAAAATATTCATTAATTAAATCTCTACCACACACAAATACATATCATATATAGCGATCCCGGTTTTCCCTCCATTGATTATTGTAACTCGGACTTGGTTCCGTGGGTGTTAGTTGCTGTTGTATCTTGTTTCCGTCCTTCGATTCTTTGTATATGAGTTTTAGGATGTGTTGGGCAGGTTTGTAACAGGTTTGGTGAGTTTTCAAACCAAGTGTTGCTGCCCAGAATTTTGGTTCTTCGCTCGAGCGAGGCTTTTGTCGCTCAAGCGAGCTCTGTGTTTTAGATCCTTCGCTCGAGCCAGGGTTCCTTCGCTCGAGCAAGAGTTGAGTTTTGTATCTGGTGGCTCGAGCAAGAAGTCCTTCGCTCGAGCTTGCGTCTGCACCTGATTCTGGACCTGAGAGCTGTGTTTCTTGGCTCGAGCGAGCTTTCCTTCGCTTGAGCGAGCGAGAAGTATGTTTTGGGTTTCATCGCTCGAGCGAGCATTCTGTCGCTTGAGCGTGCATCTGGATTGCAGATCTGAAGCTTCACATTCTTGGCTCAAGCGAGTCTTTCTATGCTCGAGCGAGAGTTCCTTGTGTCTGGTCGCTCGAGCGACCAATCTTTCGCTCGAGCGAGCCTGTGTTATATCAGTAGACAGCAACGAGATTACACTTCACTTTTTCATCTCCTCTTTCACTCAAACCCTAGATCCGACCTCTCTCTCTCTCTCTCTCTATACATCTTCTCTCTAGGGTTTCATCTATTTTTATTGTGTTTCTACCCTAAGTTCTTTGTAAGAAAGGTAGAGGGTCGAGAGGGCTTTGTTTTAATCTGAACAATAGTGGATTTGGAGCACTTTGGTTTTTCCTCATCTACTCCTTTGGGCTTCTAATTTCGAGGTAAGGATATCCTACTCCTTCTTATGGGTCTTGACCTAAATATTTGTCATTTTGATTAGTTGTTGTTGTTGGGTAATTTTTGAGAAAGTTAAGGTTTGGTTTGTAATTTATAAAAGAGCGGTTTTGTGTTTAATAACTCCATGTGTATTTACGGCCTTGGAAATATGAGTTTGAGAGTTAAATTTGTGGAATTTGGTCTTAGGATCAATATTTGAGAAAAATGGAGAATGCCCTAATTTTTGTAATAAATTAATTTGAATAATTAATTTGGAAAAATGTGAAATTTAGTTGAGAATAATGAAATTGGGAAATTGTGGGAGTAAATGGTGTAGTTGGCTAATTTAATCACTCACCTATGAGATTGTCGATATTTTATCTGTTGATGAATTTATTATCTGTTTAGAGATAACTGCTTTAGGCTATCAGTGGAGGATAGTCTTAATTGTTGTAGACATTGCATGTTGATTAGGGAAAGCTGAAACTAATCGAACAACTATGTCCTTGAATGTGATGGTTGGAATAATACAACAAATATGTGTACTGATTGATCATGGTATGTGATGAAGTGCTTAAATACATTATATATGTATCTTTATTTAGGAGGAGATAAGGGATGTACTTCAGTGTGTGAGAGGAGATAGGGGATGTACTCCACACACATATGTGTTGATATACTTTAACACATTATGTATGTAACTTGTTTGGGAGGAGATGGGGGATGTACTCCATATGTGTTCATATACTTATGTGTTCATATACTTTAACACATTATTTATGTACTTCACACGTGTGTTCATATATTTTAACACATTGTTTGTGCACCTATGTTTGGGAGAAGATAAGGGATGTACTCCATAGGTGATTATATGTTTAAATACATTATATTGTATCATTATTTGAGAGGAATTGGGGAATGAACTCCATAGATAATTAAGTTGGCCGAGGCGTCCGAGGTGAAAGTCCCGAGACCTTATAAAGTGAAGTAATAGTTACGTGAGATGTAATCTCATTTTGAATCATCGATAGTGGAAGTATTTAAGAGTCGAGCTGTAGTCTCACCTAAATTGTTTGGTTAGATAATGAACCATATTGAGGAATTGAATTGGATAAATAAGGGAACTGGATGGTGGTATGGATGTAATTGTTGTCGGGCTATGAGAATGATGTGATTTGGTGTATACGTGCCGATCATTGGTTGTATGATAATGTTTATAAGTGTTGACCATTCGTTGTGTGATAATGTTTTAGTTATTTCTCATGTTGGGTTTAGTATATCTCTACTGGGCTTTGGCTCACCCTACTTGGGACACCATTTTCAGGTACAGGAGACGTGCCAAGTTCAAGATCTTTGCTTGGGAGGTCATCGGAGTTGATGACTCTGCTTTGTTATTTATTTTGTTAATTATATGTAAATGCAAGCCGAGGGCTTTACCTGTAAGAAAGTTAGAACTTTTCTTTTGATTGACCAAGTAGCAACTTGGAAAGATGTAAGCCTGCAGGGCATTCTATTACTTTTGTGAACATTTGTAAATAATATGAAATACACTTTTGTAATATTAACTCTGATGTTGTATGGAAATGTAAACCATTTATCATGTTTATGGAAAGATTGGATGTGGGGATTATGTATTATTTTGAGGGCGTTACAACTTGGTATCAGAGCGTTCCGGGTTCGAATACTTTGGGTACGCGGGAAGTGATTAGTACCAAAATGGGTTTGTCTCGCTTGTTAGAGACTTATGCATGATGTTATGTGTTTATTTGATAACATGTTTATGTGACTATATGGGTATGGGGTTTAATTTTTAGGATGTTAATTGGATCCTTGGGTTTTTGGGAGTCCTGTTGGAAAAGCACTTGATCAATGTTGTTTCTACCCGGAACTCTAGCAACGCCTCGGGACTGTCATTATCCAGAAATGAAATTCGTAAGTGCTTATGTGATTATGTGCTTACGTGGAATGAATTACAGTTGTCCAATGCTTTAGGATGCGAGTGAAATAGCTTCGGTACATTTGAAAATGTACTAATACCTTTGTTACTTTTACTAGGATGCCTAGACGAGGAAGTTTTGATTTCCCTCCTTCAACACAGGAAGAGTTGTGGAAACAGTTTGTGGAGTTACGCCAAGGTACTACACCTTTGGTACAGTTTGAAGCATGGTTTGCTAACCTGTCGAGGTTTGCCCCAGAATTGGTGGAGACAGAGGAAATACGTTGTTCAGAGTTTGAAAGTAAGCTGTGTGACAACATTCGAGAAAGGATTGTTGGGTCTTGGCATAGCAGCTATAGTGTTCTCGTTAAGGCGGCAGCTCATGTAGAGGCAGCGGTGCTAACTATGGGACAAAATAGGGAAGAGTCCATGGTTGTGAGTGTTGGTCAGGTTAGGGAGGAGGCCATCTCGGTAACTCCTACGGTTTATAGGTACTCTAGGCCCAGTAAGAGGTGGAGGCGAAAGTATGCTCCGTCCCAGGCTAAGTCCTTTTCTTCGCCAGTTGTTTCGGACTCTTCTGTTGGGAGGTCCAGAGAGGTTCAGGTTTTAAGCCAGTCTCAGAGTAGGGGGTCTACTGGTTGTTTCAGATGTGGTCTGCTGGGCCACAAGTCTTCGATTTGCCCACAAAGAAAGAGAGCAGGGTTGGTAGTTCAACCAGTAGTTGCACTACCAGAATCATATAGCCGACCAAGTTTTGGATCGACCAAATGTTCATTGGGGAAGCAGTCGTTGGGGTCCCCATCAGTTCAGACTTTGAACCAGTCTCGCGCTTGGGAGCCGCTTACTTGTTGGGTGTGTGATCAGCCAGGTCATATCAAACGTTTCTGTACCTAGCCAGGGGCTTCTGTGGGAGTCTTACAACCTAGTCAGGTTCAGTTTTATTCGACGGGGCAGGGGCAATACCGTTATGAGAAACAAATAGGCCAGATTTCGAGGGCCTTGGGAGAGTCGAGTTCCCAAGCCCCATTTAAAGAAGTGTGTCGTTGTTCCAGGTGTGGCCAGTTGGGGCATACCGATAGTTCTTGTCTGTGGCTTGTAAGCTCGTAGTATATCTTGGGTTTGGGGATGACCAACTTTAGCAGTCCAGCGAGGGGCGGTAGTGGTGGTAATACCGATGGGATGGTTTTGTTTTGACTAATCCGTTTTGTAATCGGTGAATTATCGTTTTGTAATCATTGGGTTCTGTTGTGTAACTAATGTATTTTGGGAATGTTGGAACATCAAGGTTGTTTGTTTATATATATATATATATATATTTATCTGTGCCTGTGCTTATTTATTTTCATGAGATGGGCAGATTGGAGCATGTAGTGGCTCTAAAGTCTTATTAATGTGATAAGTTGTGCAACCGTAAAATTTTTGAGTTAATGCATTTGTATGTGTGTGATTTGGCTTAGAGAAGCGAGGGCTGGTGAGCCATGTTTTGAAATCTGAAAGAATTATTGAGGGATGCGTATCTTAGTCAGGACCACTATGGGGCGAGAATAGTTATACTTGCCGGGAGTACGGAATCTCATATGTGTTATCTATTGGATCTTATGTGCGTGGTAGAGATTTTGATCTACTGTCGTGAGAACTCCTCGAGAGGATGTAAAGTGTGCGGTTAATACTAGGTGTTGCATATTTAACATGATGTTTTACAGAGGCATAGCGCCTAATTCCGTTAGGAATAGACTTTTATCTTCATGGTAGGTAGCATTGCCAAATTGGCATATGCACTGATTGGTTATTTTAATTGAGGGAGTGTTAGTCCCTATAAGATTGTGGTTGTTGGCATCGGAGAGTGGTGTGTTGTAAGCAGTTGGTATTATATCTTGGGCAGTGGTATAATGGGTATTTCCCTAAGTTTCCAGACTCCTTTGTGATGGTATGATGTGATAGGTTTGTACCTTAATACTGGGTAGGCTAGGAGATGCTGTCGGTAAGATTGGTTTGGTGTATAACCCGTGGTTTGGGTGTGACCCGTGACTAGAGTCACAGTAGTATGGTGTTTGCGGAGAAAGGCTTGGGATGATAGCAAGGAGGATGAGGACCTTTACTCTTCAAGAGAGCTAGGATGATGAGTCTTTGAAAGCCTTGTCGGCGACATGCAACTGTGTTAGGGTCTGGTTCTAGGTGGTTGTCCAGCGGTAGCAATGGCTAGTGATTTGGCACGGAGGCTTAGTGTCTTGATTGTACTCTCGGGACGAGTGACAAGTAGAAAATGGAATAAAGAGTGGACCCTATAGGTCATTAAAGGAGGAAGGTGTTATGTTTGCTTGTGTCGGTGCGAATAGTTACGTAGTAATGATAAGTGTCGTGGCGTGGTAAACCCTTGTAAGCTAATTCGGTACGAGGGAATGAGTATGTAATTTTTTTATTATGAATTCAGTCAAGATGGTGAGTGAAATCTCTGAATGAGGGATTCAGTATGGATGTAAGATAGCTTGCATTAAATAAGAAAGTTTTTCTTAATACGGTATATGTCAGTGTGTGGTTCGTATGTTGTTATTAGATGATGTGTAGAAGGGGATCGATCCTAGAGAAATCCCCGGAGAATGCCTTGGTAAGACAATAGTGTGATTACTGATTGAATCGAGTGGTTTGATGTTTGGTAAAGCTAGGTCACTTTGGTATAAGTGTCTGTCGTCCAGTTTAGATAGCGGTAACACTAGTGAGGTAGCAAAATTGTGCAAAGTGAGTGAGGCACTCTGTTAAAGTCGTTTTGACTTGTTCGGTCCTTGTTTGTGTGGTGTAAGGCACGGGGGTGTGCAATGTTATCCTTTGTGTTGTTGCGTTGTTGAGAATTTTAAATTTTCAGGGGTCCCTATCATGAGAGTTTTGTTTTTGAGTGTTGCGTCATCACCGTGAGTATGACGGGTTTTGTGGGATGGTTATGTTGTGATTCACGAGAGGGACATTGTGTACTCTTCATAAACTAAAATGATTTCGAATCGAAATGTGAATTTGCGATCCTTATTTTCGGGAAAATAATTTGAGAAAAATCTTTTCGGCTGTGACCAGTTGTAAATGACGTGTTTAAGGGGTGGCAGTATAAGTCTGAATATTTTTGGGAGGAACTGAGTGCTTTGAAGCACAAGTAAATAACACGATTTCTTTAACCTGAATGGAATATCTTTTAAGAAATTAGATTTAATCAAGCCTGAGTTGCTGGTTACATATTGGGTGTCTTTGGCAAGACCTCGAAATTTTGGAGTAATAACGTGCCATAATATTGTTCTTTACCCGTGCTTCGTCTTGCGTTCATGTTTTGTGAAAGTTGACCGAAAGCCTTGTGTACGAATATTTTCATGTTTCCTATGTTGGGGTATTAAGTACTAAATACTGGTTTGGGTATTGTCGGTAGTCGAGACGTGGTGGATGTCTCAGAACACTGTAGTGGTTAGACGTGTCATACTGTTATTATCGTTATCGAGTCTTGTGATGTAGGACTTTTCCATTAGTTAAGATGTTGTGGAAACATAACGGGGTTGAGGAAGCCACTTGGGATAGCGAATTAGAGGTCCGAGAGAAGAATCCGGATCTATTTGGGAATATTTGAACAAATGTTGAATATTTTGTTGTATTGATAAACTTTAAGGACATTGAATATGTCTTCTGTCATAAAACATTGTGCATGTTTCGGTTTATGGTAATATTATGTCGTATGCCTTAAAATGGGAGTTTAATTTAACATTGTATATGTTGGATGTGTTGTAGTAAAGGAAATCTATCATGAACATTGAATATAGTATGCAATTGTGAAATATATATGTAGAAAGTTGTTGAATTTCAATGTAATGCTTGTTGTAGCAAACTGTGAGAAATGCCTCTTGAATAGAGATGGGATGACCGGTAATGGGTCAGGTTGTGGAATATTGGTTGGTAATGTTATTGAGAATTGAGAAAAAACAAAAAACACTTGTTTTTGAAACTTGTATCTAATTTCGGGGACGAAATTCTTTAAGGGGGGAAGTTATAGCGATCCCGATTTTTCCTCCATTGATTATTGTAACCTGGACTTGGTCATGTGGTTGTTGGTTGCTGTTGTATCTTATTTCCGTCCTTCGATTCTTTGTATATAAGTTTTAGGATGTGTTGGGCAGGTTTGTAACAGGTTAGGTGAGTTTTCAAACCAAGTGTTGCTGCTCAGGATTTTGGTTCTTCGCTCGAGCGAGGCTTTTGTCGCTCGAGTGAACTCTGTGTTTTAGATCCTTCACTCGAGCCAAGGTTCCTTCGCTCGAGCGAGAGTTGAGTTTTGTATCTGGTGGCTCAAGTGAGAAGTCCTTCGCTCGAGCTTGCGTCTGCGTCTGATTCTGGACCTGAGAGCTGTGTTTCTTGGCTCGAGCGAGCTTTCCTTCGCTCGAGCGAGCGAGAGAGGAGTATGTTTTGGGTTTCGTCGCTCCAGCATGCTTCTGGGTTGCAGACCTGAAGCTTCGCATTCTTGGCTCGAGCGAGTCTTTCTACGCTCGAGCGAGAGTTCCTTGTGTCTGGCCACTCGAGCGACCATTCCTTCGCTCGAACGAGCATGTGTTATATCAGTAGACAGCAGCGGGATTACATTTCACTTTTTCATCTCCTCTTTCACTCAAACCCTAGATCCGACCTCTCTCTCTCTCTCTCTATACATCTTCTCTCTAGGGCTTCATCTATTTTTATTGTGTTTCTACCCTAAGTTCTTTGTAAGAAAGGTAGAGGGTCGCGAGGGCTTTGTTTTAATCTGAACGATAGTGGATTTGGAGCACTTTGGTTTTTCCTCATCCACTCCTTTGGGCTTCTAATTTTGAGGTAGGGATATCCTACTCCTTCTTATGAGTCTTGACCTAAATATTTGTCATTTTGATTAGTTGTTGTTGTTGGGTAATTTTGGAGAAAGTTAGGGTTTGGTTTATAATTTATAAAAGAGGGGTTTTGTGTTTAATAACTCCATGTGTATTTACAACCTTGGAAATATGAGTTTGAGAATTAAATTGGTGGAATTTGGTCTTAGGATCAATATTTGAGAAAAATGGAGAATGCCCTAATTTTTGTAATAAATTAATTTGGGAAAATGTGAAATTTAATTGAGAATAATGAAATTGGAAAATTGTGAGAGTAAATGGTGTAGTTGGCTAATTTAATCACTCACCTATGAGATTGTCGATATTTTATTTGTTGATGAATTTATTATCTGTTTAGAGATAACTGTTTTGGGCTATCGGTGGAGGATAGTCTTGATTGTTGTAGACACTGCGTGTTGATTAGGGAAAACTAAAACTCATCAAACGTGTTATGTCCTTGAATGTGATGGTTGGAATAATACAACAAATATGTGTATTGATTGATCATGGTATGTGATGAAGTGCTTAAATACATTATTGTAGACACCCCATTTTTGACCGACCTTAAGACTCGGACGTCACTAGTTGAGCGCTCGGTGATATTGCATATTGCGCTCGTTCAGAAGTTTCAGAGTCCCGGCTGCAAGCCTTGTCTCCGGACTTTTGGACTCTTTCATGCCTTGCCTCGGTTTGCGAACCAGGCTCTGTTTTCACTGTTTTCTCTTCTCGAGGGGAGAGAGAGGTCTCGTATATCATCTCGCAGTGGCCGTAGGCTACGTTTCGTGGTCGTAGGCCATTTTTCCCGTTTGGAGCCCGGTTTTCGATTTTTCGGAGCCGACGGCCGTGTGCCTCGGTTCGGGACCGCTTAACCACCTCCGTTTGCTCCGATTTTTGGCATACATCTTATTTCCTCCCTTTTGAGGAACACTGTGGCCCGAGAGACCAACTTCGTGGTCAAACGCCACCTCCGGTGCTTAACAGTCAATTTTCAAGCCCCCAGACCGCGTGTTTTGGCCCCCGAACCTTCGTTTTGCATCGGTTTGGGTTCATTTTTGGTGACCTTATTTTCATAGTTAGGAAGCTTGTAGGAGGGTGGGAGGCCAGCAATTGTTCCGAAAGCCTGCTTTTTTTCCTTCATTGCTCTCCAACGCCCGTTTTCCTCACTTGAAAGCCAATGTTGACCACCCCGGAGCCACTTTCTTGAACCCTAAACCCCATATTTGTGTTGTACACACCTGGAAGGCCACCGATATTTGGTGGCCGACCAGTAATTGTGCCTGACCCTTTTGACCCCCTCTAAAAAATGGTCTTTTCTCTCTCCTAGTTCACTTTTTTTGGGTTTTAATTACATAGTTGTGTTGTGCACACATGGGAGACCACCAATATGAGGTGGCCGACCAGTAAATTTGCTTGACCCCTTTGACCCTTGGTCGGCCGGCCATGGGAGGTGGTCGACCGACCACCTGAACCCCCAAAACCTGGCCGGCCATGACCCCCACTCCTTGTTCCTTCCAGCTGTGACCTCTTTTTCTCCCCAGATCCTGTATCCGAAGGGGATCCTTTTGGGGGGGAAATTTGAATTCATTTCCCCCCCTTTTCCTCCATTCTTTGCCTATATAATCAGCCCCTCAGTTGCATTTTGAAGGGTTACAAATTTTTGGTCTTGAGCCCTTGCACTCAATCTCTCTCTCCCTCTATTCTAACCCTCAAAACCACCTTGCTCCTACACCATTCCTACACCACCTCATAGCACCACACCTCCATCCTTCATTCCAGCAACTTGAGGCTGCTTTCCAGAGGTGAAGAACTCCCAAACTTGGCTCAAAAGTTGTTGGAGCATTGGTTTACAAGGGTTACTTTCTTCTCTTTTCTAGTCTTTTTTTGCTTCGTATATAATCCTTAGTTTCTTGCATTTTTGGGCTCCGACCCTAACTGTAAATAGTCATATTTTGAGCCCCTTTTCATGTTTGATTAAGGGTCTTTCTCTGTTTGAGGCCTCCTGCTATCACTTGCTTCTTTAACTCTCTTTTAAGCCTTATTTTTGCATAGTATTTTTGGCCTGTTTGTGAGCTGTTTTGGACTTTTTCATAAACTGTAAAATAGCTTGTTTTGAGCCCGTCTTCAACATTGTTGAAGGACTCTTCTCTGTTTGAGGCCAGAAGCTATCACTTGCTTCTTTAACTCTCTTTTAGGCCTTATTTTTGCATAGTATTTTTGGCCTGTTTGTGAGTTGTTTTGGACTTTCCATAAACTGCACAATTACTTGTTTTGAGCCTCTCTTCAACATTGTTGAAGGGCTCTCCTCTGTTTGAGACCTCCTGATATCACTTGCTTCTCTATCTCTCTTTTAGGCCAATTTTTAAATAGTACTTTAGGCCTATTTGTGAGCTGTTTTGAATCTTGCCATAAACTGTAAAATATCTTGTTTTGAGCCCCTCTTCAACATTGTTGAAGGGTTCTCCTCTGTTTGAGAACAGAAGTTGCCACTTGTCTCTTTACCCCTCTTTTAGGCCTTTTCTTGCATGATAGTTTGGCCTTATTTGTGATTATTTTCGTGGCTTGATGTAAACTGTAAAGTACCCTTTTTTAAGCCCCTCTTCAAATTTGTTGAAGGGATCTTTGCCATTTTGGGCCAGATGCTGTCCCTTTGTGTTTAATCTCTATTTTAGGGCCATTTTTGCATGATAGATTAGCCCTATTTGCATTCATTTTTGGGACTTGTTATAAACTGGAAATATGCATGTTTTGGGATTTTCTTGCATCTTTCTTCATGCTTCATGATCAAATAATGCATGCTTTGTATAGCTATAGGCCAATGCGTATGCCTAGTTTTGTGTTTCGGGGCCATTCCATTCATCGGGTGCCATGTTTCCATGTTTCGGGATCATTTTGCATCATATTTCAGTGCTGAAACTTGCATGTTTGTATGCCATATTTCGTGCCTTGCCATGCCTTGTTAGAGTGGCATTTGTGCCTTAGGATCGGTCCTCGATTTGCGTGCATGTGTGCGCGCATTTCGAGTGTCTCATTTCCGTCTCTTGGCTACTGATGTGAGTGTGGCTGAGGTCCACTAATGTTGGTGTAAGTCCATTGTGCATTGTGTATGCCATTTCATTTCATAGCATTATGTATGCTAGGTTGTATGTTAGCGCATTGTGTATGCCATGTTACCTCGCGCATTGTGTATGCCATTTCATAGCATTGTGCATGTCATTTCATAGCATTGTGCATGATTAGGTTGTATATTAGTTGCATTCATGCATGTCATGCATATTGCATTATGTTTAGGATAGGAGTTAGCCCGAGCACGGGAAACGAGGGACGTTTCGTACTTCGAGTGACGGAACGCGTCTCAATTCCCAGTCACCGACACTCCGGATTATCCATGATGGAGTTTACGTCTTGTCGTGTTTATATGTGCATTCATTTCATATTGAGTCGTTCAATTCGACTCCTCGGCCATCATGCATCGATATGCGTGATTAGTGGCACGAGGATCGAGGACTACACTCTCCGAAGAGTAGTCGTGCATACATATGTAAAAATACTTTGCCATGCCCCTTTGTTGCTCTCTGTTGCAGCAAATCAGAAATCGACAGCCTTCCGGAGCTTGGCACGCATTCCAAGAACAATTGCAAACAGAGGCAAACCGGGGCATCACAAGGGATTTTCCGACAAAGGCAACCCGAGCATGCATCATTCATCATCCGGAGCAGATTTGAGGCAGTCCCTGGCTTGCATGCCAATTTATTGCTTTCCTAATTTAATTTGTTAATTAATTAGGGTTTTGTACATATTTGGACTGTAATTATTCATTTGGGACTGTATATTATTTATTCGGACCCTCTGCGCAAGGGCACAACTGTAATAAGTGTACGTGTGTGTGATGTATGTCTTCCAACCCCACGTCTTTCTCCCTTTTATTTACCCGCTTATGATGGTTAGATTAGGGCATGTTTCAATTAGCATACAGTATGATAGTATGTTTGCATTCATTTCATCTGTCTTGAATGCACCGGGCTCGGCGCATCATACTAACTGCATTGTATTTCAATTCCAAAGTTGAATACATGTTAGTTGTAGCATTTCATATGCCATGTTTAGAATAGCCGAGCCTATCTTAGTTGCATTTTTGCATGTGTTGCATTAGACATTTCTGTATAATTAGGATCATGCATGGATTTCTAGCCTAGCTTCTGTTTTGGCTTGGAGTACTCGGTAAGTTTTATGATTTAGCATCCTTGCATGTGTGTGAGTGACTGCCATGATAGCATGCTTACCATGAGGCTAATTGCTTATGTGATATAACTGCCTGAGTGCCTGTGGGTGAAGGTTGGGTTATTTGGATTGGAACAATTCATTAAATGCGATTTTTAAGCCCACTAGATAGTGGCAAAATCATGTTTTCTAAGCCCACTTGAGGGTGGAAAATCCACGTCTTAGCCTACTTACGGGTAGCACCATCAAACCATTTTCAAATAAACAAACATGAAACGTTTTGTTCCAATTCAGGCGATCCAGTCTATACTTGTATGCTGTGCGCATCACATAGTAATCTAGGCTAATAACCGGAATAAGAACACATAATGTTTTCAAAAATAAATATCATGGTTAGTAGAGGCCGATCTTTGATCGGGCAAACGGGAGTGCTCATGAAGTGACCTTCCTCAATCGTACCCAAGTTCCCGAGCCGAGGCAACTTTGGTGACGGACACGTGGCCTTAGGCAACGAGTCAGGGTTTCCTAAATTTTCCAAAAATAAAATATTTAGGTGGCGACTCTGTATCTGGCAAAACAGTCCATGTTTGGCACTTCTTTCAAAATCTGTTTTCTCAAAACGATTTTCCAGATTTGGACTCTTTGGTTTAGATTTAGAACCGTGACAATTTGAGAGTCCTGAACTGTAGTGAGCCCAATACTGAACAAAACGGAGGATCACCCTCCCGGGGCGTTCGGGGACGTCTACAATTATATATGTATCTTTATTTAAGAGGAGATAGGGGATGTACTCCACACACATATGTGTTCATTTACTTTAATACATTATGTATGTAACTTGTTTGGGAGGAGATGGGGGATGTACTCCATATGTGTTCATATACTTTAACACATTATTTATGTACTTCACATGTGTGTTCATATACTTTAACACATTGTTTGTGCACCTATGTTTGGGAGAAGATAGGGGATGTACTTCATAGGTGGTTATATGTTTAAATACATTATATTGTATCATTATTTGAGAGGAATTGGGGAATGAACTCTATAGATAATTAAGTTGGCCGAGGCGTCCGGGGTGAAAGTCCTGAGACCTTATAAAGTGAAATAATAGTTACGTGAGATGTAATCTCATTTTGAATCATCAATAGCGGAAGTATTTAAGAGTCGAGTTGTAGTCTCACCTAAATTGTTTGGTTAGATAATGAACCATATTGAGGAATTGAATTGGATAAATAAGGGAAGTGGATGGTGACATGAATGTAATTGTTGTCGGGCTATGAAAAGGATGTGATTTGGTGTATACGTGCCGATCATTGGTTGTGTAATAATATTTATACGTGTTGACCATTCCTTGTGTGATAATGTTTTAGTTGTTTCTCATGTTGAGTTTAATATATCTCTACTGGGCTTTGGCTCACCCTACTTGAGACACCATTTTCAGGTACAGGAGACGTGCCAAGTTCAAGATCTTTGCTTGGGAGGTCATCGGAGTTGATGACTCTGCTTTGTTATTTATTTTGTTAATTATATGTAAATGCAAGCCGAGGGCTTTACCTGTAAGAGAGTTAGAACTTTTCTTTTGATTGACCAAGTAGCAACTTGGAAAGATGTAAGCCTGCAGGGTATTGTATTACTTTTGTGAACATTTGTAAATAATATGAAATACATTTTTGTAATATTAACTCTGATGTTGTATGGAAATGTAAACCATTTATCATGTTTATGGAAAGATTGGATATGGGGATTATGTATTATTTGAGGGCGTTATATCATAATTTTTAGGAGAGAATAGCATTTTTATAAATTGAATAGCATGTTAACAAGGTTTTCCCTCATATAATTCTGTTAGGTTATGTTTATTTTGAGGGATTGGGGGGTGGGATTGGACTATTAGTCCATTGTTTGGTTCAAAATTTATGCACCGGACTATTAGTCTCAAATCTATTGGACTATTATGTCTCATGGGGGAGTAGGACACAAATGGAGGGATAAGGGGGATATGAGATTAGGTAGTAAAATGACCATTTTGACCATCTACTATTTAATTATGTATTATATTTAGTAAAATTTAAAAAAATTTAAATATCTCAATTTAAAAATAAAATAATTTAATTTAATTTTTGTTGAGGTTTTATTTATTTAATTTTTTAAAAATAATATTTTATTGATGTTTTATTTTAAAATTTTAATTTCATTATTTAATTATTATTATTTTTTAAAATAAATTTATTTAAAATTTTAATTAAAAAATAACATATATTTTTATTGATATTTTATTTATTTAATTTTAAAAAATAAATTTATTTAATTGTGTAAAAAATAAAATAAAATAAATTTTTATTTAATGTAGTTCAAAATAATTAAAATATTAAAGATATGTTTAATATTACTATTGCTTAGTAAATAATTGAAAAGGGTAAAATAGTCATTTGAACATTTATTATTTCTATAATATTCTAAACAAATATAGGATTTATATCAAATCCAACCAAATAGTCTTTTCCTGACATCAAATCTCATGACTAAACAAACATGGAATAGAAATCCAGTTCAACCAAATAGTTTGGAGACAATGGGTTTGTTTGGTTTGTTTTTAGGAGAGTTGTTTTTGATAAAAATTTGTGAGAGTTGTTTTAGGCTCCGTTTGGAAAGATAACTTTTTGGCTTTTTTGGTTATTTTAGTCACATCCAAATAAGTTATTTTAGTCACAACAAACAAAACATCACATCCAACCCATAATCATTACACTCTTCTCTCACAAAAAAAGTCAAAAAAACCAAAAAACTTTTCCCAAACCAAGCTTTTTAACCCAGGCTAAAATAGCCAAAAAAATTAAAAAGCCAAAAAGCCAACCCACTTCCCAAACCAACCCTTAGAAATTTTTTTGGTTTGTTTGGTTGTATATTTTGAAAGTTGTTTTGGAATTTGGGAGTTTTGGATGATTTGATATTTTGTTATAATTGAGTAGATGTGTGTGAGAGAAAAAGTGATTGAGAATGAGAGAGGAGAAAGAAAAGTGATTGATTGATGTGTAAGAGAGAGAAAGTGATTTTGGAAATTTTTTGAGAAAAATCTCAAACCAAACAATTTTTGAAATTTTTTTTTTCTAAAACTCAAACCAAACATATATCCCAGAACTAACAATCCGATAAATTTCAATCTTCCTTTATCCGGTCCGCCCAAACAAACACATCCTTACTTACACTGAATCAAATTACGCAAAGTCGTCAACCTGTCTGAGTTTCACTTGTTTTAGTGAATTTTTTATTAAATTTTTTTTACTAATTTTTTTTTTTTTTTAAGAATGAGAAAAAAATAATTAGAAAATTTACACTTTTATATTCTATTCTTCTTTTTTTTGGGTTCAAATATTCTATTCAATTAGACAACTAGAAAAGTCAATAAAGTAAAAAAAATGAAAATAAAATTTAAACAAAGAAAAGCAAAAAAAAAAATTTGGTTCTTTCTTCTTATTTAGTAAACTTATTTTTTTTATTTTTTTAAAACAATTATCTTTATGTACTAACGGACTAATAAAAAATGAGAAAATTATTGAAAAATCCAAATTAAAGAGGATATAAGATATTAGGTCTAGTGAATATTTTTTGTTAGTGAGAAATCCACCATTTGTGAAATAGTTTGGTGAGAAGTCCTTTCATTATTGTGCAAGGACATTTTGTTTTCAATTTTATCACTTAATTTATCTGTTGACTTTTTTTGACTATCTGTTCATATTATTTTCTATATATTCAAATTTTTGATGTATAAATTTTCAATCTGTCCAAATTTTATCTGTGTAAATTTTCTATTTGTCTAAATTTTATCTGTTCAATATTTTTATCTGTACAAATTTTCTATCTAAATTTTATCTGTACAAATTTTTCATATTTGTACAATTTTTATTTATACAAATTTTGCAGAGTAATCAAACCAGACTTACTCTCTCTATCTGTCTCTTTATATGTTGAAACATATCAAATCTTTTGTTTTATCTGTTGAAATAAATTAAAAAAACATATCTCTCTCTCCATAAACCACTATCTGTTGATAACAAACACAAGTCCTCTGGTCAAGAAATCTCCCAACATCCTTAATTCCTATGTCTCAATGCCCGCCAATATTCCTAAACAAATAAACAAATCTTCATATACATACAGAGGCGGTGTTTGGGAAAAAAGTTTTTTTTTTTCACTAAAAGACAAATTGGTTACAAAATAAAAAAAAAATAAATCCAAACAAAATATCACATCAAACTCCATAATTATTTCATTTTTTCTCTCACAAAAATCACATCAAACCACAAAAAAAACCCAACTATCTTCCCAAACACAAAAAAAAATTCTCCAATAATGTCCTATAACTAAAAAAACCTACAAAAAAACCCACTTCACAAACACCCACACAAATACAAATGAAAAACAAATGTGTGAAAGAGAGAGATACACTTAAAAAAATGGAAAAAGAGAGAGAGGGGGGGTGAAGCTTCATATAAATCTTTATTATCAAAATCTACACACTTAAACCAAATAAGTTTTTGCATCAAGGCCTCTTCTTTAACTGCGATTTTGAAACTAGACTTTGATTTGCTTGGGTTTGATGTTAGATAAAATGAAACATTTGCAGATCAATTGCTGCCAACACAACGAGCTTGGCTTCGGACACTCGGCATAAACCCTTTCCAAGGCTTCCACCTGCTAGCTAGTGTACCTGACATATTTTTCGACATCGAGATGCATGTTGACGTCGCCATTGCTACTCTTTTTATGCTGATGTGCCACTGCCATCGCCATTTTACTCTTGAAGCTTCTCTCGACTTAAGCTTTGAATAACCATCGATAGAGGGTCCATTTTTTCTGGCGATGAAGGTTTGGTTAGAAGTAAGAAAGGTCGTCGTCTATAACACCCCAAAAATATATACATTCAATAAACCCAATTTAACTCATAACATGATCTGATTCTCAATTATTTCATCATTAATATGAGAGAGAATAATAAATATTCCATTTATTAATGTAAGGGCCAAATCTCCCTTCTTTTCTATTCATGACTTTCTAGTGAGATTTATAAAAGAAATCACACAAATTCATACGTTCACTATTTCAAAAATATGAATCCATAGCATGTGATGATAGAAATTTAAAACAAGCTAAGTACAAAACAATGCCCTATTGACTACAAGTTCCAAGGCCTTGCCCGGTTACACAAAAGTGATGTTCACTCCCAAACACAAATAGCCCTTGGTTTACAAAAGAAAACAAATAAAAATCGAGCTTCATGCTCTAAAAGATCTTCCTTGCCTTCATTTCGGCAGAGACACATCGCAATCACCTAAAAATGGTTTTCACTAAGGGATGAACAGAAAGCCCAGCAGAGATAATCAAAATAAAGTGCATGCAGTTTAACAATATCATAGATACAATACATATGAGATGCCAATGTCAAAAATCATAGGTTTTCTCATTTTGAAATTCTTATGCTATGCACTTGTTCAAAAGTATAACCAATTCAATCATTCATTTGACAAAACAATGGACAGTGAGTACGACATTGGTAATCCCTAGACTGGTGTTTGTAAGTAGGCTCTCAAAGCACTACCAAAACCACTTTATCGACTCCTAATCAGATGGTCCATAGTACCTACTCCGTGCATGTTTTCAGACTTTCACTATAGACTTCAAGCCAACTTAATTCTCAACTCTACACCCCCTAACCGGATTCACCAAGGTATTTATCCCATGACTCAACACATTTCAAATATTCTCAATGAACCAATTTCAAAATCAATTTCTCAAATTCAATACGAGAATTAAATCATGAGATCATGCAATGTTCAATGTTATGTATAAATTTGTAAATAATTCAATTTATCTAATTCACATGCGATTTCTACAACAATCAATGCAACCCTTCACCGATTGCTCAAACAATTATCTCTATACAAAATATAAATTTTAAGAGACAAATATAACTCATAATCTCATTTTCAATAATTGCAACATAGTTCAATCTCCTCTTTCTCAGCTCAATCAAGAATCGTAATATTCTTCCAAAAATTTCATCAACTCTTCTTTTTTATTTAAACTCAAGAATTTACCAAGAATTTTCATAATGCTAAAACTAACATATGTTTCTTTCAACATTTCTCAATATCTTAACATGATAAATGTTTTTTTTATCTTTCTCAAGAGTTTAATATTTTCAAATTAAACAATTTTCCGAAAGGAACCTCTATAGTTTCCAATATTCCCAACAACATTTTCATCAATCCCATCCCTTTGAGTATCCATTTTCAAATTCTCATTTGTTCAAATAAACATGTATTTTTAACACTTATAAGTTTTTCACAAAGCAAAATCTTAACATTTTAAATTTCTAGAGTTTTACAATAATTTGGAGATTTCTCATTTTAAAAAAAAAAATGCATTCCTCAAAATTCACGAGTCATACAAAAATTACACTCAACTAACAAGAAAATTTCAAAAGGTTGAGAACTTCTCCCTTTTTATGCATTTAATATACCATTAATAAAACCCTAATCTTTTCAAATATCATATACACAATGTTTAGAAAATTCCTATCTCAAAGCTTAGGAGAGAAAATGAATGAAAATCTCAAAATTTGATATCGTTGAATTTCAATCTCCACTAGACAAAATACTCTTCTCGAGATGCTCATCAATTTAATCTTAAGAACTATGGCCAAAAATATATAGATTTTACTAGATCAAGAAACAAAAAAAAAACAAAAAAAAAAATTATGATAGTGTTTAGAGAGAGATGAGAGAAATAAGGGAGTAGAGAGAGAGAGAGAGCTGAAGGAGAGTAGAGACAGTGCAGAGAGAGAGAGGGGCGTCTCTTGTTTCAAAAGAAAGGAAGAAAGAAATGAATGGTAGGGGAAGGGCGGTGGCCCCACATGGCTGCTCTACTCAAAATTATTATTATATAAAAATATATTTTAATACTATCATAATATTTGTAACATAAATGATAAATGATATATTTTTGGGTAAATTATATTTTGCTCCTCTAAAGTTTTATTCATTTCTCACTTTAGTCTTTTAAGTTTAATTTTTTTTACTTTAGTCTTTCATATTTGCGATTTTTTTCATTTTGATCCTTCATATTTGTGATCATTCCCATTTTGACCATTTAAATTTGATTTTTCTCACTTTAGCCTTTCATGTTTACAATCTTTCTCATTTTACTCCTACACTAACTTCCATCTAAAAAATTAACAAAATTTGCCACATCATCAACACATCAGCTCCATATGTGATGTAAAAAATTCATTAAAGATGCAAAAAATAAAAAATAGAAACAAAAAACTGAATTTTTTTTTAGTCTTCAGTGAATTTTTTTTCAAATTTATTCATAAACATTATTACATTATAGATGCATCTAACTCAGATGCACTTAAAAAAATAAAAACAAATTTAATTAAAAAAAATTCACTAAAGACGAAAAAACGATAGTAAACTTTTCATTTTAGGATTGGCAATACAGGTGTTTGACTCAGTATATTTTCAATTTTTTTCGTCTTTAGTAAAAATTTCTATTTTTATTTTTTTAGGTGCATCTAATGTAGATGCATTTATAATGTAATAATATTTATGAATAAATTTGAAAGAAAAAAAAAATGTTTACTAAAGACTAAAAAAAATTTCAATTTTTTTGTTTTCTATTTTTTATTTTAATTTAGGAGTAAAGTAGAAAAGATTGCAAATATGAAGGGCTAAAGTGAAAATGATTGTAAATATGAAGGGCCAAATAGGAAAAAAATCAAACTTAAAGGGCCAAAGTGAGAAAAATTTCAAACATGAAGGGTCAAAGTGGGAAAAAATCAAACTTAAAAGGTCAAAGTGAGAAATAGGTGAAACTTTAAGGAGGGCAAAGTGTGATTGACCCTAACATATTTCATCACAAAATATATTTTGTTTGATAATACATATCATAAATATTTATGGGTAAATCACACTTTGCACCCCTGCACTTTACACAAAATCTCACTTTAGTCCCTACACATCAAATTGTGACACTTAACCTCTGCACTTTTAGTCAAGTGTCACATTAGCCTTCCTGTTAATAGTGAGGCTAACAGAAGTTATCCTTTATGGGGTTAAGTGTCACAATTTTGATGTGTAGGGATTAAAGTGAGATTTTGTGTAAAGTGCAAGGGTGCAAAGTGTAATTTATCTTCACATATTTTTCATATGACTAATCTCTATTAACAATAAGGCTAACAGTAGGGCCAAAGTTACACTTAACCAAAAGTGCAGAGGGTTAAGTGTAACAATTTGATGTGTAGGGGCCAAAGTAGAATTTGATGAAAAGTACAAGGGTGCAAAGTGTAATTTACCCAATATTTATAACTCTCTCAAGATTATAAAGCAAATAATAATAATAATAACAATAACAATATATGGTTACGAATGAGTCATAATTCATCAATTGAGTTCAAAATGAATAAGTTTAATAATTTAGAATAAATATCGACCTGAGATTAAAGAATAAAATAATTTAAATAGATTTAAAGTAGTCCCCATCATTTACATAATTAAATATGAACAAAAATGATTAACTATGGTCTAATCAAATAAGTCTCAAAAATTAAATTTATATCTCATTTAATACTCAAAACCCAAGAATAATTACAATTCAAAAAAAAAAAAAAATGTCAAACGGGCCTTATAAAGTGGAAATCAAGAACTAATATAATTTGTTCTCACCAATTTAAATAAAATAGTCCACAATACCACAACAATAATAATAATGGCAAAAATTAAATTTGATTCAACTCGTTAGGCCATCTCCAAATCTATCACCAAATTCAAATTTGGTGAAAAAGTACATTTTTTTGTACTCCAATAATTTCATCAAACAGATATCAAATTAAGAGTATCCAAAATGTTTTACCAAACTGAGGACGCTCTGTGTCTTTCATCAAATTACTATTCGTTATCATTTTATTTTTGCCACTAGGTGTCTCATAAAATTTTACGCTGGGCGGTCGATACCCCGTATGACCTCTAGTCTCATAAAATTTTACGCTGGGCGGTCGATACCCCGTATGACCTCTCAATTGGAGAGTTTTTACTCAAAGGTAGTGGAAAAAAAGTAATGGCTATGTTTGGTTCTATTTTTCTAAAAACAGTTTTTAAAAAATTTTACTTTCTTATTTTTTGTATTTTTTTTGTTTTTATCGATTTTTTTTTATATTTTATGCAAATTTTTTAATTTTTAGATACACTTAACATAAATACACTTAAAAAATAAAAAAATTGTAAAAAAAATCTTTTAAAAATTCATTAAATACCAAAAATATAAAAAAAAAATACAATAATTCAATATATTTCTTATATTTTTATATATTTCTTAATTTTTTTAAATATTTTTTCACATTTTTTTACTTTTTAGATACATCTATGTAAGATACATCTAAAAAAAATAAAAAAATGTTTAAAATATTTTAAAATAATCATTAAAAACAAAAAAAAATTAAAAAATTAAATTTTTTAAAAATTTAATTCAGAAAACTCAAAGCAAAGGCACGGAATGATGCCCTTACATCGTCGAATCCAAGGCATTGAATTCTTCGAGATCGTGATGGACTTCGAATCTGGAGCTTGACGAAGTCGGAGAAGGGAGAGAGGCGCCAAATCTGTTTTCACGCAGGTTCCAGGAGCATCACCAGCGAAGTTTCAAGCTGTTCAAACACCTCTGCCGCCTCTTGGAGTACCGTAACGACACTATTCTGGA
Organism: Camellia sinensis; assembly: GCF_055761805.1. NCBI lineage: Eukaryota > Viridiplantae > Streptophyta > Magnoliopsida > Ericales > Theaceae > Camellia > Camellia sinensis. The sequence continues at coordinate 36,170,883 of NC_138961.1, read as the reverse complement.
AACTTATATCGGTCATGAAGTCCTGTGCGATCTCACGCACGAGCCTCTGGAATGGAAGCTTTCGGATCAGGAGCTCTATACTCATCTGGTACTTCCTGATCTCGCGAAGCATCACCGTGCCGGAACGAAAGCGGTAGGGCTTCTTCACTCCTTTGGCGGCCGATGCCGACCTCCTATTGGCCTTGGTGGCGAATTGCTTCCTTGGAGCCTTGCCTCCGGTGGACTTGCGTGCTATTTGCTTGGTACGAGCCATTGATAGCAAAGCTCGAGAGAGAGAGAGAGAGAGAAGTATGTAGATGTAGAGAGAAAGGGTGTGAAGCTGCTGGTTTCTAGAGAGAATGTGTATTGATGAGCAATCTGAGGAGTTATAGGTAAGTAGGGAAGGCACGCGTATGGAGAGTGAATAGTTTGGTCTTTTGATAGCAACGTCTTTATAGACAAAATAATTTAATGCGTGGACTGTTAAGACCAAAAAAAAAAAGTTTAAAATTAGATTTTTAGACTCAAGGCCCTAAAAAATTTGTCAAGATTTTTTTTTAAATCACTAAAAGTAAAAAAATAAATAAATATGTGAATTTTTTAGCTTGATCGCAAATCCAATTATACGTCTTTTATTGATTTGATGTTTTGATTCGATGCACTTAGCAAACCTATTTCGGGTCCGTTTGGAAAGAATTAAAGTGGTTTTTTTTTGTTATTTTAATCACAAAAAATAAAATAGACTATTTTAGCCACAAAAAACAAAACATCACATCTAATTCATAATCATTATACTCTTCTCTCACAAAAAAAGTCAAAAAATCCTTCTCAAACTAAGGGCTAGTTTGGCATGTACTAAATAAGCCAAAAAGTCAAAAAGTCACTATCTTATTTAAGTCACATCATCTTATTTAAATCACATCACCTCTCTAACACATCACATCAAACCCAATCCAAACCCAACCCAAACCCACCAATAAGTCAAAAGGTACACTTTTTTAGGACATCCCAAACCAACCCTAAGCTTTTTAGCCCAGGCTAAAATAGCCAAAAAAATCAAAAAGTCAAAAAATCAACCCACTTCCCAAACAGAGGCTTCGCCTGGTTGAGTTTTTAAATTATTTTTTCAAAACTTAAAACTCAAAACCTATTTGGTTTTGGATTTTCACAATATATATTTCAAAATTCTTTTCAAATTCAAGTTTTGAAATCCAAAACTTATTTGGTTGAGGTTTTCGCAAAAAATTGTTTTCAAACCCAATTGACCAAGCCCATAAACCTCAACTACTCAGAAACCCAACCCTCTGTTACTCTTACTCTGTTTTCCTTTTTATGTTTTATATAATGTAGATATACTTAAACAGTAAATAAATCAAAAAATAAATTTAATAAATATATAAAACATTAAAATTATATTAGTTTTTAAACTGGGTGAATTTTATTTTATTATTTTTTTTTTAAATTTGTCATTATTCAATAATGTTATAGTAAAAGTTTTTCATAAATGTGAAACGCTTTAAATGTATATAGATTGAGTGGATATAAAACTAAAAAAGAAGTGTTAAAATTTTTAAAACATTCATAAAAAATAAAAAATACAGTGTACAACAAAATTGCATAGATTATATTAGATGCATCTAGAAAAAACATTTAGATTATGTACATGAAAGAAGTAAAGAAATTTAACTATAATATTGCAAAAAAGATTTGACTACAAGACAAAAAAACTCAAAAACTAATTTTGTAAACTCATAACTAAACAAGTTTTGAATTCAATTTTCTAAAAACTATTTTCAAAAAGTCATAACCAAATAAGTTTTCAATTTTCAAAACCCTTTTAAAAACTTAAAATCTAAAACTAATTTCAAAACTAAACCAAATGTAAAATATTTGTTAAACAATATTTTCTCAAGTGTCATTCATTAATATAATTGTTCAAAAATTAGATGCTACTTGGTACACTTCTTTTAAATGGTGTGTACAGTAAGATTTCCCTTTATATATGATGGGAAATTCTATAATATACACCTTAATTTAAGGTGCTGCTTTCTCCCTTCTTTCTTCTAGCAGATCCAGATCTCAGGCCAAGAATGCCTCATTGGTCCTATTTTTCTACTCCCTGTGTTCTGATCCCTAGGATGCCGACCTCCAGTGAGATTACTGCCTCTGTGCCAAAGCCCATGGCAAATAAGAATTCCCCAGTTGATCTTCTCGGCATAGTCCGATATGCCCAAAGTACACTGGACAACTCATCCATCCATTTTCCCTTTACTGCTTCCAGCCTCTTTTTGATCTCATCCAAGATGACTTTGTTGGATGCTTCTGCTTGACCATTACTCTGGGGAAAGCTTGGAGTAGAGTAATAATTCTTGATCTTATATTTTGCACAGAAGCTCTTAATTAGCTTACTGTCAAACTGTGTGCCATTGTCTGCTATTATTGCTCTTGGATCCAAAACCTGGTGATGATATTTTTCCATGTGAAATTTTTCACATCAACATCTTGAATCTTTGTGAGGGGTTCAACTTCCACCCACTTTGTGAAGTAATCTGTTGCTACTAGCAGGTACTTCCTTTGTCCAGTTGCTTAAGGCAGTTGTCCAACAAGATCCATGTCCCATTGAGCAAATGGCCAAAGGCTGGACACTAGGTTCAAGTCCGCTGCCGATTGATGTATCAAATGTGCAAACCTTTGGCACTTCTCACACTTTCTGACATAGACTTCAGCATCTTTTTGCATATAAGGCCACCAGTACCCCTGAGTAATGGCCCTGTGAGCAAGTGACCTGCCCCTAGTGTGGCTTCCACATTCTCCTTCATGTATCTCATACAAGAAGTCTTCAACAAGTGAAGGATGCACACACCTCAAAAGGGGACCAATAAAAGACCTTCTGTAGAGATGCCCCTCTCGTGTCAGACTGAATCTTGCCGACTTCAGTCTGATCTTGTGTGCTTTTTTATGATCATCTGGCAGTTTTTCCTCTTTAAGGAATGCTATTATTGCATCCATCCAGTTTGGTCCCATCTTCACACACATTGTTTCATGCTCTGTGTTCAATGGTTCTATGCTTGGACTTGACAAGTAGTCCACCGTTATCGTCCTTGCCTCTCCAGGTTTCATTGCACTAGCCAGGTTGGCCAGAGCATCAGTATGGCTGTTGTCATCTCGGCTAACCTGTTATAGTCGGCAATTCTGGAATAAGGCCACTAGTCTGCCCACCTCTTTTACATAGGCCGACATCCTTTCATCTCGGGCTGCGTATTCGCATGTTGCCTGATTGACGATAAGCTGGGAGTCACAGAAGACTATTACCTCGTCAGCTTCCATTGCTACTGCCAACTTTAACCCTGTGATCAATGCTTCATACTCTGCTTCATTGTTTGATGCTCTAAACCCCAAACGAATGGATTGTTCCAATACCTACCCATCTAGTGATACTAGCACTACTCCTGCTCCTGCTCCTTGTCGGTTTAAACTCCCATCAACAAACAACCGGAAGGAGTCGCCGATGTAAATATTGCATGTCCTGAGTTTCTCTTCTTTCCTTTGTTTGGCTATCCCCATCTGGGTTTCTCCTTGTTCACCTCAGCTCAACGGAGCCCGATGTGTGATGGTGCCTGGTGTGAACTCGGCCACAAAGTCGGCCAAAACTTGGCCTTTGATTGTTGTTCTAGGTCTGAATTCTAGGTCATATTGGCCCAACACCACTGTCCATCTGGCTATTCTGCTTGTCAGATCTCCCTGCTGCAACAGGGATTTCAAGGGATGCTTAGTTAACACCACGATTTTGTGGGCTTGAAAGTAATGATTCAGCTTCTTGGAGGCCATTACTAAAGCAGTGTTAACTTCTCCAAGGGTAGATATCTGGTCTCTGCATCCGCTAGGGTCTTACTCACGTAGTAAACTGTCCTTTGCTCTCATTTTTCTTCTCTGATTACTACTGCACTCACTGTATGTTCTGAAACTGCCAAGTACAAGAACAGCTCCTCTCATGGTACTGGATTTGAAAGAACTAGAGCTGGGGTTAAATATTTCTTCAAGTCGTCCAACGCGACTTCGCATTCTTCTGTTCATAAGAAGTCTGTGGCTTTCTTCACTAAACTGAAGAAAAGTTTACATTTGTCAGAGCTTCTGCTTATGAATCTATTCAGGGCTACAGCCCTTCCAGTCAACATCTGCACTTGCTTTGCCGATGTTAGGCTCTCCAACTCCAAAATGGCCTTGATTTGATCCGGGCTAGCCTCAATGCCCTTTCTGGTAACTAAGTGTCCTAAGAACTTACCAGACCTGACTCCAAATGCGCACTTCGATGCATTGAGTCGAAGCTGATATGTTCTAAGGATGTTAAAAACTACCTTTAGGTCGGCCAGATGATTTTCAGGTTCCTTGGTCTTCACGATCATGTCATCTATGTATATCTCCATTGTTCTGCCTATTAGATGCCTGAACATCTTAGTCACCAATCTCTGGTAAGTTGCTCCTGCATTTTTCAACCCAAACGGCATCATTCTATAGCAATACAGCCCTTTTAGGGTGATAAATGCAGTCTTCTCTTCATTTGGGGGGTATATAGTTATCTGATGGTAGCCCCTGATCCCAATAGAAGTCTAGCTCCAATGGATTCTGTCTCAATGTTAATCATGGACTCCCAATTAGATTGGGATAAACTCTCTAAGAGTCTTATCTTTATCCAGACTGAAGTTCTCCCCCAATTCTAGGGCTCTTGTCCCTTATCCGTTTATCCCAGATTCTGGTATTCTCGCAAATAACCTCGGCCTAGTCGAGATGATCTCGGCATCATGACCAGAACACGTGGCACCTTGACTGACACTTCGGTGCCATCTCGACCACGTGTTGTCATCAAAAAATTATGTCCCCATACCTTACATCGTCGAATTTAAGGCATTGAATTCTTCGAGATCGTGATAGACTTTAGATCTGGAACTTGACGAAGTTAGAAAAGGGAGATAGGCACCAAATTTATTTTCACGCAGGTTCCGGGAGAATCATTGGCAAAGTTTCAAGCCGTTCAAACTCCTCTACCGCCTCTTGGAGTACCGTAACGGCATTATTCTGGAAACTCATATTGGTCTTGAAGTCCTGTGCGATCTCACACACTAGCCTCTAGAATGGAAGCTTTCAGATCAGGAGCTATAGCATCTGGTATTTCTTGATCTCGCGAAGCATCACCATGCCAGAACGGAAGCGGTGGGGCTTTTTCACTCCTTTGGTGGCTGATGCCGACCTCCTAGTGGCCTTGGTGGCAAATTGCTTCCTCAGAGCCTTGCCTCTGGTGGACTTGCGTGCTATTTGCTTGGTACGAGCCATTGATAGCAAAGCTCAAGAGAGAGAAAGAGAGAGAGAGAGGAGAAGTGTGTAGATGTAGAAAGAAAGGGTGTGAAGCTGTTGGTTTCTAGAGAGAATGGGTATTGATGAGCGATCTAAAGAGTTATAGGTAAGTAGAGAAGGCACGCATATGGAGAATGAATAGTTTGGTCTTTTGATAGGAACATGTCTTTATAGATAAAATAATTTAATGTGGGGATTGTTAGACCGAAAAAATTTAAAATTAGATTTTTAGACTCAATGCCCTTAAATCACTAAAAGCAAAAAAATAAATAAATATGTGAATTTTTTAGTTTGATCGCAAACCCAATTATAGGTCTCTGATTGATTTAATGTTTTGATTCGATGCACTTAGCAAACCTGTTTTGTTTGGTTGAGTTTTTGAATCACTTTTTCAAAATTTAGAACTCAAAAGGCACCGTTTGGGAAGAGGTAGATTGGACTTTTTTTGATATTTTAACCACAAAAGACAAAATAGGTTATTTTAGTCACAAAAAATAAAACATCACATCCAATCCATAATCATTACACTCTTCTCTCACAAAAAAAGTCAAAAAAACCAAAAAGTCAAAAAAGTCCTTTCCAAACCAAGCTTTTTAACCCAGGCTAAAATAGCTAAAAAAGTCAAAAAATCAAAAAACCAACCCACTTCCCAAACCAATCCTTAGTTTTGAATTTTCACAATATATATTTTAAAATTCTTTTCAAATTCAAGTTTTGAAATCCAGAACTTATCTGGTTGAGGTTTTCGCAAAAAATTGTTTTCAAACCCAATTGACCAAGCCCATAGACCTCAACTCAGAAACCCAACCCCCTGTCACTCTTACTCTGTTTTCCTTTTTATGTTTTAGATGTATATAATGTAGATATACTTAAACAGTAAATAAAATATAAATAAATCAAAAAAATAAATTTAATAAATGTATAAAACATTAAAATTGTATTAGTTTTTAAACTGGGTGAATTTTATTTTATTATTTTTTTTATATTTGGCATTATTCAGTATTGTTATAGTAAAAAATTTTCATAAATGTGAAACGCTTTAAATGTATATAGATTGATTGGATATAAAACTAAAAAAGAAGTGTTAAAATTTTTTAAACATTCATAAAAAAAAAGTGCAGTGTGAAACGAAATCGTATAGGTAATATTAGATGCATCTAAAAAAACATTTACATTATGTATATGAAAGAAGTAAACAAATTTAACTATAATATTGTAACGGAAATGATTTTTCCCCTGAAAATTTCCCCCCCGAACAGCCTGAAAAACAGATGGAGAAGAGAGGGAGAAGAGAAAGAGGGAGAAAGAGAGAGGAGAGGAGAGAGGGAAACACACAGAGAGAGAGAGGCCCCTCCATTCCGCCCCTTCATTCCGCCGATCGTCGTCGCAGCTCGTCCGACCGTCGTAGCTCGTTGCAGATCGCCCGGCCGATTGTCGCAGCTCGTCCGCCTCCGCTTCCGCCCAGCCGCCGTCGTCTCCGCCTCTGCCTTCTTCTCTTCTTCTTTCTTCTTCTCTTCTTCTTTCTTCTTCTTCTGATTTTCTAATTGAAAAAAATTAATTAATTAATTAATTAAAACGACGAAACGACGTCGTTTTTCAATTCAGGGGATTCGAGCTCTTTGATTTCAAGCTACCAATCACTGCTCAATATTGTAAAAACGTTTTGACTACAAGACAAAAAAACACAAGACTCTAAAAAAACTCAAAAACTAATTTTGTAAACTCATAACTAAACAAATTTTGAATTCAATTTTCTAAAAACTATTTTCAAAAACTCATAACTAAATAAGTTTTCAATTTTCAAAACTCTTTTAAAAATTCAAAATCCAAAACTGATTTCAAAACTAAACCAAACGCAAAATATTTGTTGTATGTTAAACAATATTTTCTCAAGTGTCATTCATTAATATAATTGTTCAAAAATTAGATGTCACTTGGTACACTTCTTTTAAATGGTGTGTATAATAGAATTTCCCGTAATATATGATGGGAAATTTTATAATACACACCTCAATTTAAAGGGTGTGCCATATGCCCCAGTTATGTTATTTGTGATCTTTAGTTATGACTTATTATGGTATTACTTATAACTCATTGTAATGTTATTTATGATCAATTATGATTATTATTTTAGTTATATCTTTTTATGTGATGTTTGATTATAACTCATTAATTTATTTATTTTTTTAGTTAGAAGGATTTAATTATGATATTTGTGATAATTAGTACCACAAATATCATAAATTACATATGGTAGTCACCTCTGAGGTGTGTATAATAGCATAACCCATGTGTGATTCGTATGTTTCCATTTCATCTCAAAACAATTTTCTCTCATTTTATTTGTACACACAAATTTCAAGGTTTTGAAATAAAGAGAATGAAAAGGATGCACAAATGGATATATATAATCGTCTATAATCTATTCATTACCAGAAAATTAAAAGGAATAATTTCAGATGTGTGTAAAATTTTAAAAATAATTATAAATAAGTAGTAAAATTTATTAAAATTATAATCCTTTCATAAATTTAAAATAACTTTATCAAATTACCTCTAGTAATTTTTCAAAAATAAATCACCTTTCGCTTTCGAATAAAAATCACATTTTGCTTTCTGATTCAAAGTCTTAATTTGGATCTGAAAGGCTTTGGTAAATCATGTTTCACTTTAGGATATAAATCACATTGTGATTTTAGATTTAAAGTCTTAATTTGGATTTTGAAAGGCTTGAAAAAGAAAATTGAAGTATGGCCGGAAAGGCTTGAACATATTGTGTAATCACTGATAAGACTTTGAAAAATCAGCACTTTGTTGTAGCTTTGCATTTGGAATCCCAAAATTAATGCGTCACGGCCATTTCAGGGGAAATTTTTCTCAATTTTTGCAATAAATTTTCATTCAATTTAAGTTGAATTTAAAATTTTTATGAGTTGCAGACAATATGGCTCTTTGGATGCTTGCAAGTCATACGAGACCTGCATTCATGATCATGGATAGTATAGCCAATTTTCAATGGACTAATTCAATTGGGCACAACCTTAATATGAAACATTGCAGCTTTGACAAATCAAATCAGTCATCTTGCTCAAGCATACATACAGTGAACGAACCATCTCAAAATTTTGATATTTGGATTAATATTTTCAATTAGCACCACTTAAATAACTTATCGGTAGTTATTACGAATTTTCTAATAATCATATCAACAATCCACTCAGCATTCTCAGTCAGTTATACTAATTTTTTGAGCATGATTTTTTTCTTAAAACCTTAATATTGCCCCGCTACGTAGCTCGAAACAGTTTGGCTCGAATTTGGCTCGACACCAAAACGACGTCGTTTTGGTGTCGTTTTTTTTTTTTTTTTTTTTTTTTTTTTTTTTAAATTTCCCGTGTTTTTCAAGTCATTGATCTTCAAGTCATTGATCAATCCAGAAATTTCTTCGAGTCATTCATCTGAACATCAACATCAACAATTTATCTTCAATCCAGAAATTTTTATCTTCAAAAATTTTTGGATCAATGACTTGAAAATACAAAATTTATCTGTGTGAGGAGAGAGAAAATACAAAATACAATTTTTTTTTTTTTTTTGATGAACTAATCTTCAGATCACCGTCGATCACCGCCACCATTTGGGCTGTCGAGCTCGCCGCCACCATCACCGACCGTCGACCCTCTTCTCTCTGCTCTCTCTGCGGTGATCGAGCTCGCCGCCACCATCACCGATCGTCGAACCTCGACGTCGACCCTCTTCTCTCTGCTCTCTCTGCGGCGATCGAGCTCGCCGCCACCATCACTGACCGTCGAACCTCGGCGTCGACCCTCTTCTCTTTGCTCTCTCTGCGGCGATCGCGACCCTCTTCCTCTTCTCTCATCTCTCATCTCTCATCTCCCTCTGCTCTGCTCCAGACAGAAAAGGAGGATAGAGAAAAAAAGGGCAAAAAAAAAAAAAAAAAACCAGCCCAAAACGACGTCGTTTTGGGCTGTCGAGCCAAAATCCAGCTCCTTCTTTCGAGCTACCAATCATTTTCGATTAGCATAACTGACTGAGAATATTTTTTTTAAAATTACCACTGTGAAATATTTTTTTTAAAATTAAATGGAAGTTAATTGAAATAAATTTTTCTTTTTTTCTTTTTTTTCATTACAATTTTGCAAAACCCTAGCCATCATCGATAGTCTGCAGGGAACACTGGCGGCCGCCGGTGGTCTGCAAGAAGCCCTCTCAGCTCATCCATCTCCTCCACCACCACCAAAAACCCTAGATCTGAGGATCTTGTTGTCACAATCTGGTCTTGAGGTTTGTAGTGATGGCGGATTGCGATGATGATCATGGCAATTGCGACGGTTGCAAAAAGAGTGGGAGACAGAGATATCACAGTGGTAGTTGAGTGCGATGGTGGCGATGCGATGAAGAGAAGACGTGAAGCGAAGGGAGTAGGGGTGTACACGGTCCGGATTGGTTTGGTTCTCAGAAAATCCAAGAACCGAACAGATCTTAACGGTTCTGTGATTTTGAGAACCAAACCAGACCGTTACACTTGTAAAATCGGACCAGAACCAAACCGAAAAAACGGTTCGATTTTGATTTGATTTACGGTTCCAAAAAATTTTATTTATGAGAATAAATTGTTAATATTAGCAAAATAATTACTTAAACTAATTACATTTAACTCATGATAAAAACTAATAATATTAAGACATTACTTAATATTACATATCTATACCATCCTAATATCATGAAAATTATAAAAAAACAATTAATAAAAATAAAACTTCATATTTTATATATATATATATATATATATATCTTTTAAAATCCGGTTCTGTTCGAACCGCGATTTTTCATAAAATCTATTAACCGAACTATTTTTACGGTTATCATATTTCTTAATTCAAAACCAAACCAATTCTTAATAGAACCGAATCAAAACGTATGATTCGATCTGATTCAGTCCGAATTACCAATTTAAACAGATTTTTGAACAGCCCTAGAAATGAGGCACTATGGTGGTGCGGCGTAAAAGACGGGTGAGGCAATGGCATAAGTATGCTGTTGAAGACAGAGAGAGAGAGAGAAAAGGCACGACGACAAATTGCCTCACCGTCGAAAATCGCCTAGCTCTCTCTATCAGAGTGAACAATGATACCTTTGTAGTTTATATAATTATAATTTGATATAATTGGTGAAGCACATTTAAGCAATTTTGACTCTCGCCACTTAAAAAGAGAATCAAAAGCACCCTTGGAACATATTCTCAAAATCAGATTATTTACCTTCAAAAAAAACTGTTATAAGTTAAGTTGGTATGATTAAACTGGAACAAATTAGTTAACTTTTTTTAAACTAAAAGCAATAAGTTGAGTAAAAAAAACTGGGCCAAACACCCCACAATACATTAAAGCTTTCCTCTTGTGACAGTTATAATGCAATCAACTTAATAATACTCGTGAAAAAAAATATTTTCAGTGACATCTTTTTGAATGATTAAATCCAAATTATTTTTGAAGTCACTCAAATATCTTTAGCAAAAATTGTTTAAGAGCTCCAAAATATTGAGCTCTAATAACTCTAAAAATACTGTAGCCCCAATTGATGTGATATTTTACTCTTTGTTTTTTTTTTTTTTTAATTTTCAGCACTGCCAGCTCATTAGAGCTGGCTTAGTGATCCCTTTTTAGTGATATGCAGCACCACTGCAACTTTGATGGGCTAAAGATCAGTGGTGCTACATACCACTAAAAAGGGATCACTAAGCCAGCTCTAATGAGCTGGCAGTGCTGAAAATTAAAAAAAAACAAAGAGTAAAACATCACATCAATTGGAGCTACAGTATTTTTAGAGCTATTAGAGCTCAATATTTTAGAGCTCTTAAAACAATTTTCTATTCTGTGAACCCTTAACCCAGAGAAACCAGTTCAAGCAAGCAAATACAACAGAGATTGAGTAATTGATCCTAGAAAACAACACAAACATCATTAGGCTTGAACACAAACCCAACAAAAAATACAACACAGCAAACACAAACTCACAAGAACTAAAAAGCAAACACAGGAATGAAAAATGTGCAAATTTTGGGCCATTGTTCTTGGAAAAACATGCAAGCAAAACCTACCAAGCACAAGTGGGGGAAAGCAATGCCAGTGATGACAATAAACACAAGACTTACAACTATCACCATTAACATGCACCACCAAGCAACAAGTTGAACATTGGTACATAGGGGGGACAGTGAGCACCAACATTTGCTTGTGCTAAATAGGTAAACATTGCATAGACAAGGTCAGGGGAAACAAATGCAGCACAAGTAATTCAATCAATTTGACGGTGATTAGACTGCACAATTCAAATAACAAATGGTTGCATAAATCCAAATAGTTTAAAAGAGTCATCTTTCAAAGGTTCTATCATTGATACTAAACAAACAAAAATGATGCCAAACAAACTCCAGCTCCAGAAAACACAAGATACTTTCAAGTCTTATCTGTAACGATTAATTAAAATGCAGGTGCCTCAAAGTCACCAATGATCTCAATTTGGCATTCAAATCCTTCTGATATCACTGACAACAATCTGCACGATCCTAGAGACACTGAAAGGGAAAGAAGATAGACATCTGAGTGGAATTAGGCAATGTATAACAGCTAAACAAAACAGCACTAGGCAGTAATTTGGAGAAACCACAATCTTGGATTTTCAGGTTGTTGGAGGAATCAGAAGTGCAAACATATATAAAAAAATTATCACAAAAGCAACACTATAAAATGACCATTCTATTTAATCAAAAACAGAATCAGCCAAGCGATAATTATATTTTGATAACCACACTCAAGAAATCACTATACTATTTACCCAAAAAAAAAGCTTCTAGTATTTATCAGATGTATAGACATCATCACTATTAACCATAATACAAATTCCCTAGAAAACCTGTAAGCATTACAAGCATTCATATTTATGCAAAATTAAGAACCAAATTACAAAGGTTCGTTTATGAGAAGTCAATTAAAAAATCACCATATATATTCCCAAATGGGAACATCTCCACAGTTCCTAATTCCACTGGTTTAAATAGAAAATCTCTCTAAAGAGCATCTCCAATCTTTACTCTCTTATTTTCATCAAATTTAAGTGAAATTTAGTTTAAATCTGGAACTGATATGGAAAACTGCAATCCATAATTTCTTTTTCTCACCAAATCTTTTTAAAAAGTTCCAAAGTTACTCCAAAAACAAGTTTTAATCATTGTTTGCAGGGGAAAAAAAAATATATATATATACAATCATTACTCCTTCGAATTTTGTCAAAATATGACAGTTACAAATTTGGTGAAAGATTTGGTTCATCTTTGATTCGGCAAATATCATTTGCTATAACATGAAATGAAGACCATATTATACCTCTGATATTGAACCTATCTCCTCTTTGAATCTATACTACTATAATTTTTTTTATATTCACAGGAAAAACATACCAAGTAGAAATATTTATTAACCCAACATCATGTAACTCCTGAATCATGTGTCAAGTAAGCATGTTTTACCATAATCCAAAATAAATGGCACATGACACTGTCATTCAGTAATCAAATGTCTACATTGGCAAGCGTTTTATCTCCATAGAGCGTGTACAACACTAAGCACAAAAGCTTATCATTTTTTTTTATATCAAAAATCAGTAGAAATGCAAATCAACACAGCATTACGTACAAAAGCTTGCCTTTTTTAAAAAAAAATAAAAAATCGGTAGAAATGCAAATCAACAAACAAACTATACCAATACAAACTACAAAAACAGAAAATGACATTATCAAACCCAATAACTCATCATAAACACACAATACATTTACGCTATGTTTGGATTGAGTGATTTGAAGAGAAGAAAAGAAATGGAGAGAGATACATTTTTCTTAGTTGTTTGGATAACCTAGGTGGAGAGAAATGGGAAGAAATTAAGATGTAAACCTCATTTTCAATCTTTCCAAAAGGGAAGAGATTATGAGAGAAAAGAATCGACTATTTTCATAACACAAATTTTGTCCCTATAAAAATAAAAGAAATAAAATGAATGAAAATATAAAAAGATTATTTTGGTAATATAATATAAAATAATTTTTTTCTTATCATAATCATTTCTTTCTTTTATTTCTTCCTTATCCCAAAAAAAAAAAAATGAGAAATCACAATTATTTTTTTTTTCTTTTCTCTTATTAGTTAAGTAATCGTTTCTTTTATTTTCTCTCCTAGGTTCCAAACAGAGTGTTAACTAACCACACAGATTTCTAAATATAATATAAACACAACAAAAAAACACACACTAAGGTCTGGGAATGGTACCTCATATGTTGCTGGGGTACATGAAAACCCTAACCCTAGCTCCCTGCAAAAAACAACGATAATTTCGTAAATCAAAATCACACCTCTCACACAGCAAAGACATTTTCATAACACACACACACACACACACACACACATATATGAGTATATAATTGTAGGTTTATACCATGGATCTGGGAGGGAGATTGGACTTGAACTTAGCTCGAACAACACCACTGTTACCGTGAGGCCTAGAGACCTTTCCCCAAATACAACGATACTGCGATCCATTCTTCTTCACCTTAGCCTTGTAGATGTACGCCATCCTCTTACCTCTGTACCAATCTACCTCCTCCTTTGTGTTCACTCCTTCGATCTGAATCAACGAAGTGTTTGGGTACTGATTCGATTTCGACCTAAAAAAAAACACACCAATCAGCACAACAAATCAAATCCCAACAAAGACTTCAAAGATTGATAATATGTTACCTTTTGTAGCCGAGAATGGTTCCTCTGACATAAAGCCTGAACACAAACACGAAATTTCAATGATTATTAGTGCATATATAGTCAAATTGAGAGAATTGATGGGAAAGAAGTAGGGTTGTTAGGGATCTGAGACCTTATACGCTCTCCTTGGCGTCCCTTCACCATTTTCGCTGGAGGCTTTGGGAGAATCGAACACTACCAGAGACGCCTGCCTTCGTAGAAGAAAGCTAAAACCCTAGTTGCGGATTAGAGAGATGAGTTGTACTTATAGGAAGGGTTGAAAAATAAAATAAAATTTGGGCCTCAGAAAGGGTTTGGGTCTATGGGGCTTTTTAGTTGGAGGCACTATTGGGCCAGAAGGCCCATTTATAGCATTGGGTAGTTTTGATGGCTCTCTTCAATTTTTTTAAGAGCAAATTACACTTACACCCCTAAAATTTGAGTTCAATGCATCTCATTCTTGATGTTTAAAAAGTTAAACTAACCCCCTATCCTTGTAATAATTCAGACAAAATGAAGATATTGAACTCATGTACTCTTTTTTTTTTTCCTTTCTTTTACTTTACTTTCTTTTTTTTTTCAATATAATTTCTTCTATTTTTTTTATTAGGAGTTGTTATCTTTTATATAAGTAAGAGATTTGTGAAATGAGACTATTAACCACAGGGGTGAGAATATAATTTTCAAAACATCAGGAGTGAGATATAATTAGACCAAATTTCAGAAGATATCAATGTAATTTACCCTTTTTTTAAATTGTAGGCCCAAACTCTTGCCCTCAATTATTCACTCACTTTTTCGAAAGCTCTCGAATTTCAAATTTTTAGTTGTTAAATGTCGCCCCAAATTTTTTTTTAATAATTTTAGTTATCCCCTAAATTATCATCAGTTTTGTCTCTAAACTATTGATTTCTTTCATTTATATTTTCTAATTTCTTTAAAAGGAAAAAAGAAGATGAAAGTGTTGTTTTTCTTTAGTAATTTTTTGCCTTAAGCAAAATAATGTCGTTTTAGCACTATTAACATTCTAAGCACTATTAATATTCTAAGGAGAAATACTCTAGAGGATCCCGACGTGTGTTGTAGCAACAACGATGGTCTCTTTTGGATTATTAATGGTCGTTTATGCCAATGAAAATATATTTGGGTACCGATTTTGGTATTACCTCAATTAGCTCTGCAGAGTTGAATAACCTTTTTGGTTGACATGTGTTCTATTTTATTTATTTTTACTCTATTTTAAAAATAATAAAATTTCGTCAAGTCAATTAAATTCTACAATCTTAAATTTAATAAAATTTCACTGACTTTAGCTAAATTTAACTAACTGCATTAGTTTTTTTTTTATTTATTTTCTTTTACATTTATCGTAAATCTTGTTTGATACATTGAGATGATTTCAAATATATAATTTTATGAAAAATAAATTTTTCAATCAAAAGATGTTCAATTTTAAGTTTTAAAATATTTCCCAAATAAAGCCATATATGTCTAACATGTTCTTTTAATTTAATGTTGTATCAATTAATAAGGATGTTTTTATTGTATCAATTAATAAGGATGTTTTTATTTTAAGTTTTAATACCTTTCCCAAATAAAATAATGTTTTACATGTTCTTTTAGTTTAATGTGGTAGTAATTAATAAGAATACCTTTGTTCAAAAGAGAGTATAGTGTGCTATAAGTATATTTTTTATAACTATTTAAGACTTTTAATGAGGAAAAAATTGAGCTAACATTAAAGATATCAAATAAATTATCAAATATTCTATACAATATTCATATATAAAACTATATCACATGTGTATAGAACCATATTGACATATAAATATTGAATAAAATATATAATAATTTTATTTTTTAAAAATTAATAAAAACTTTCAAAAATCAATGATAATCAATCTAATCAACGACATACAATAATATTTTAATTTGTTTTATAAAATAAAAAATAAAAAAAGCAATAAAATAAACTCAAAACACCTAATTTGATAGATTTGCTTGATGAAGGTGGTGATTTTTCGACATGAAAAATGAGTTGTTACTACTGCATTCACACCACACCACACCACACCACCAACGGATTGGTCAGTGAATAATTTTTACTCAGAAATTATGTATTCAAATATTTTTTGTTTTTGTCAGTGATCACAAAAAATTACTTCCATTATACATAAATTAAAATTTACTTAAATTTATAATTAAAAATAATAAATTAATCCAAGCTGTATCAAGTAAAATAAATAAATAAAGGAATAAAATATCTTTCTTCTTTGTTTTTTTGTACTTTTAATTCCAAATAACTAATAAGTTTGTATAGTTCAACTTATAAACTAAGTACCAAATAAAAAGTGAAAAGTGAATAAAGGGTAATAATTATCGTTCTTTTTGTACAACTCAAATTATCAATTAAACATTTTCAATGAAAAATTGAAAACGCATTTCATAACAATTTTATTTCTATAAAAACAACTATAACTGATATGACAATATATATACATAATTTATGTGTTCAAAAAATAATCAAACCACCTGTGGTAAAACATGATATCAGCAAATGATCATATGCATCAAAGCAATTGATATAAATGTAACCGACATGGAATAGAGCAATTGAAACTAAAATTAACATTCTTCCATTTTATGTAGTATCAAACAAAGCATGGTGCATAACCAAGTACAAGTTTGACACTACACACACAGACAAACACGCTCACTCAAGTAGATATTGCATAATAACAACAAAACACCAAACACTTGTTTATTTCAATTCAAACATCCAACCACCACCACTCAAAAACCAGTTGCGCGACTCAACCAGAGATATCAATGGACTTAACCTCAGGCTTCTTCTCTTCTTCCTTGGGCACAATCACAGTCAGCACACCGTCCTCCATAGTAGCTTTCACCTCATCCATCTTCACATTCTCCGGCAACCTGAACCTGCGTAGGAACTTGCCGCTGCTACGCTCGATGCGGTGCCATTTGTCGTTCTTCTCCTCATGCTCTTTGCTCCTCTCTCCGCTGATTTGCAAAACTCTTCCTTCTTCAACTTCCACCTTCACTTCTTCCTTCTTCAGCCCCGGAAGATCGACCTTGAAGATGTGAGCCTCCGGAGTCTCCTTCCAATCGATTCGAGTGTTTGCAATTGCAGATGTTTCTCGTGCTGCGGAGTTGGGGGCGTTAGCGAAAGCGCTATTGAAGGGGAAACCCTCGAAGGGATCCCAAATGTCGAGAGAGAATGGATCGAAGACGTTGCTTCGTCGGCCTCCAAAGATGCTTGGAATCATCGCCATTTTCTGAATCTACTAATAGTTTTGTTTGAGAGATCGGAGAGTGATGTATCTGAGAGATTGATTTATCGAAGCTTTTGAATGATGATTTCTCGATGATGCAACGGAAGCCAAGGAGCAGGGTATATATAGATACATAGACAGAGAGACAAGTGTCTTTCTATCATCTACCATAGAAAAAGTGGAGAAGGATACAGAGAATTCTATGAGGTTCTACTATCTTCTTGAACCTACTAGTTTTAAGAATTTAATGAGCCTAGTAGTTAGGATCTCAACTTCTGGTCAGAACAGATATCATTCAAGCCCAATCCAAAACCACAACAATTATGAACAAATGTTGCTAATTTGTTTGTTCCAAAAAACAGGACTAAATTATTTTGGTAGAAGATGCAAAATGGAGTTAAAAAAAGATTAAAAATTAAAATAAAATAAAATAAAAAGTAGTATTTGTTCACCGAATAACAGGAGTGAGAAAATTTTATCATATACACCCCTTATCATATGTATTTTTAATTATGTTATTTTTTTTTAATTATAATATTATTTTGAAATAGACTAGTGTGTACCATAGTCTTTCTCAACAAGAATGTAAATGATTACAAAATTAAAAAACAAGGAACACTGTTAACAAATAACCAAATAGGGACATATTATGGTGCATACCTCTCAAAGAGTGTACACTATATATATCTTATACCTAAAAATAAAAATGATATAATTTTAATTTTTTGAGTCATAATTTTTTTTTAAAATATCATAACTAAACACAAAATGAGATATTATTAAAATAATATTATAACTAAAAAAAAATTGATCACAACTAAAAAAAATATAATATAACTAAGGTTATGTTTGTTTAGGTAGATATGAGTTTGGGATTGGACTAATAATCTAATAAAATTATTAATTCGATATTTGGTTAAATAATTGAAGTACGGACTAACAATCCATCTGGATATGACATCCCACTGTAGACGTCCCCAAACGCCCCGGGAGGGATGAGTCCCGTTCTGTTCATTTGGGGTTCACTACAGTTCGGACTCTCAAATTGTCACGGTTCTAAATCTGAACCAAAGAGTCCAAATCCGGCAAATCGTTTTGAGAAAACAGATTTTTAAAGAAGTGCCAAACATGGACTGCTTTGCCAGATACAGAGTCGCCACCTAAATGCTTTATTTTGGAGAAATTTAAGAAACCCTGACTCGTTTGCCTAAGGCCACGTGTCCGTCATTACCAAAGTTGCCTCGGCTCGGGAACTTGAGTACGATTGGGGAAGGTCACTTCGTGAGCACCCCCGCTCGCCCGATCAAAAATCGGCCTCTACTAACCATGATATCTAATTTTGAAAACTTTATGCGTTCTTATTCCGGTTATTAGCCTAGATTTGCTATGTGATGCGCACAGCATACAAGTATAGACTGGATTGTCTGAATTGGAACAAAACATTTCATGTTTATTTATTTTGAAAATGGTTTGATAGTGCTACCCGCAAGTAGGCTAAGACGTGGATTTGCCACCCTCGGGTGGACTTAGAAAAACATGATTTTGCCACTATCTAGTGGGCTTAAAACACACATTTGATGAATTGTTCCAATTCAAATAACCCAACCTTCACCCACAGGCATTCAGGCAGTTATATCACATAAGAATATAGCCTCATGGTAAGCATGCTATTCATGGCAGTCACTCACACGCATGCAAGGATGCTAAAGCATAAAACTTACCGAGTACTCCAAGCCAAAATAGAAGCTGATTAGAAATCTATGCATGATCCTAACTATACAGAAGTGCCTAATGCAACACATGCAAAAATGCAACTATAGCAGGCTCGGCTATTCTAAACATGGCATATGAAATGCTACAGCTAACATGTATTCAACTTGGAATTGAAAATACAATGCAGTTAATATGATGCGCCGAGCCCGATACATGCAAAACAGATGAATGAATGCAAGCATGCTATCATACTGTATGCTAATTGAAACATGCCCTAATCTAACCATCATAAGCTGGTAAATAAAAGGGAGAAAGACGTAGGGTTGGAACTCATACATCAAACACACGCACACTTATTACAACATTGCCCTCGCGCAGAGGGTTCGAATAAATAATATATAGTCCGGAATGAATATTACAGTCCAAATATGTACAAAACCCTAATTAATTAACAAATTAAATTAGGAAACCAATAAATTGGCATGCAAGCCAGGGACTGCCTCAAATCTGCTCCGGATGATGGATGATGCATGCTCGGGTTGCCTTGTGCGGAGAATCCCTCGCGATGTCCCGGTTTGCTTCTGTTTGCAATTGTTCTTGGAATGCGTGCCAAGCTCCGGAAGGCTGTCGATTTCTGATTTGCTGTAACAGAGAGCAACAAAGGGGCATGGCAAAGTATTTTCACATATATATGCATGACTACTCTTCAGGGAGTGTAATCCTCGGTCCTCGTGCCACCAATCACGCATATCGATGCATGATGGCCGAGGAGTCGAATTGCACGACTCAATATGAAATGAATGCACATATAAACACAACAAAACCTAAACTCCATCATGGATAATCCGGAGTGTCGGTGACTGGGAATTGAGACACGTTCCGTCACTCGAAGTACGAAACGTCCCTCGTTTCTCGTGCTCGGGCTAACTCCTATCCCAAGCACAATGCAATATGCATGACATGCATAAATGCAACTAATATACAACCTAGCATGCACAATGCTATGAGATGGCATACACAATACACGATGTAACAAGGCATACGCAATGCTCTAACATACAACCTAACATACGCAATGCTATAAAATGAAATGGCATACTCAATGCACAATGGACTTATACCAACATGAGTGGACCTCAGCCACACTCACATTAGTAGCCATGAGATGAAAAATGAGACACTCGAAATGCGTGCACACATGCACGCAAACCGAGGACCGAACCCAAGGCATAGCATGCAACACTAACAAGACATGGCAAGGCATGAAACATGGTATGCAAACATGCAGATTTCAGTGCTGAAATATGTTGCAAAACAGCCCCGAAACATGGAAACATGACACCCGATACATGGAATGAACCCGAAACACAAAACTAGGCATATGCATTGGCCTATAGCTATACAAAACATGTATTATTTGATCATGAAGTATGAAGACAGAAGCAAGACAGTCCCAAAACATGCATATTTCCAGTTTATAACAATTCCCAAAAACGAATGCAAATAGGGCTAATCTATCATGCAAGAAAAGGCCTAAAATAGAGATTAAACACAAAGGGACAGCAGCTGGCCCCGAACAAAGAAGAGCCCTTCAACAAAGTTGAAGAGGGGCTCAAAATAATGCACTTTACAGTTTATGACCAAGTCCAAAACAGTGCACAAGTAAGCTTAAAATACTATGCAAAAATAGGCCTAAAAGAAGGTTTAAACACAAAGAGCAAAAAGGGAGCCTCAAACAGCAAAGGACCCTTGATCAAATATGAATAGGGGGTCAAAATATGACTCTTTACAGTTTGAGTCGGAGCCCAAAAATACAAGCACAAGGAGCTAAAAAAACATGCAAACAAAGGGGCCAAAAGAGGGATAAAGAGGCAAGTGATAGAGGGAAGTCCCAAACAGTGAAGAGCCCTTCAACAAAGTTGAAGAGGGGCTCAAAATAAGGCAACTCACCGTTTATAGCAAAGCTCGAAACAGTTTACAAATAGGCCTAAAATACTATGCAAGAAAGAGGCCTAAAAGAGGCTTTTAACACAAAGTGTAAAAAGGGAGCTTCAAACAGCAAAAATCCCTTGATCAAACATGAAGAGGGGGTCAAAATAAGGCAATTTACAGTTCAGACCAGAGCCCAAAAACACAAGCACTAGGGGCTAACAAAACATGCAAAAGTAAGGCGAAAAGAGGGATGAAGAGGCAAGTGACAAAAGGAAGCCTCAAACAGTGAAGAGCCCTTCAACAATGTTGAAGAAGGGCTCAAAATAAGCCACTTTTCAGTTTATGACCAAGCTCAAAACAGTTTACAAATGGGCCTAAAATACTATGCAAGAAAGAGGCATACAAGAGAGGTAAAGAAGCAAGTGGTAGGTAGAGACCTTAAACATGGAAGGACCCTTAATCAATCATGAAAAAGACATCAAAACATGACTATTTTTAGTTAGGGTCGGAGCCCAAAAATGTAAGCAAGTATGGCTTGGATATAGAACAAAATAAAGCACAAAAGAGGGAGAATGAAGACTCACCCTTATAGACCAAGCTTCAGCAGCTCTTGGCTTGAGAAAAGGTGCTCCTAAGCTCTGGAAAAGCAGCTCCAAGTGTTAGAAAGGATGGTGGTGGTGTGGTGCTATGTGGTGGTGTAGAAAGGGGTGTGGGATTTGAAGGGTTTTGAGGGTTAGAGTGTAGAGAGAGAGAGATACAATGTAGGAGGCTTAGACAAGATTTTCTAACCCCTCAAATGGGAGCTGGAGGGCCTGGATATATAGGCAAAAGAGGGGGGAAAAATGGGGGGAATGGAATTCAAATTTCCCCCCAAAAGTTGGCCCCCTTGGATACAAAATCTGGGGGGAAACAGAGGGCATTTTTGTAAAGTACCTGGAGAGAGGATCATGGCCGGCCAGTTTCCTAGGGTTTAGGTGGCCGGTCGGCCAAGGGTCAAAAGGGTCAATAAAGGTTAATGGCCAGCCATGCCAAAAAGAGGGCCTCTCATGTGTGCACAACACAACCATGTGGTCAAAAACTGGAGAGAATGAACCAGGAGAAAGAAAAGGCCACTTTTAGGAGGGGTTCAAAAGGGTCACACACAATTACTGGTCGGTCATATGATATTGGTGGCCTCCCAGGTGTGTACAACACAAATATGTGGTTTGGGGCAAGAAAAAGTGGCCTTAGGGTGGTCAACATTGGCTTTCAAGTGGAAAAAACGGGCGACGGAGGGCGATGGAGGAATAAAACATGGTCGTCAGAACAATTGCTGGCCTCTCACCCTTCTACGACCTTCCTAACAATGAAACAGAGGTCTCTGCCAAAAATGAACTCAAATCGATGCAAAATGGAGGTTCGGGGGCCGAAACGCGCAGCCCGAGACCCCGAAAACTGACTGTTAGGCACCGGAAGTGGTGTTCGACCATGAAGTTGGTTTTTCGGACCGCAGTGTCCTTCAAAAGGGAGTAAATAAGATGTATGCAAAAAATCGGAGCAAACGGAGGTGGTTAAGCGGTGCCGAACCGAGGCACACGGCCAACGGCTCCGAAAAACCGGAAACCGGACTCCAAACAGGCAAAATGGCCTACGACCACGAAACGTAGCCTACGGCCACTGAGAGATGATCTACAAGACCTCTCTCTTCCTTCTGGAAGAGAAACAGAGAAAACCGAGCCTGGTTCGCGAACCGAGGCAAAGCACGCAAGAGCCCCGAAGTTCGGAGACAAGGCTCACAGCCGAAACTTTGAAACCTCAGAACGAGCACAATATGCAACATCACCAAGCGCTCAATCGGTGACGTCTGAGTCTTAAGGTCGGTCAAAAATGGGGTGTCTACAGTTGCCCCTCTTTGACAGAACTCGGAAGTCATACGTGACGGGAGTGAATGTCAAAGCCCAGAGACGACTCATTTTTGACAAGGCCGAAGACTTAGACAAACATACAAAATAACAAAGATGTGCCCACAGGCATGCCCGCAGGGAGGGGCAAAATGCAAAATGATATGCACAAAGCCGAATGTAGCTCATGATCATGCAAATGCAGCAAGCATATACAAATCTAACTGCATTTCATGCAGTAAGGATCATGTAAATAAAGCTGTAATGAAGCAAATATTCACAATAAATGCGACAGTTTTAAGCGAGAAGGCAAATCAAACTACATTTCATGCAGTTATGATGCAATCTTAGCGAGCATGTGTGATAGATACACAAAAGTGAAGAGAGTGTGATGGATACACTATATGAATAAAGTGTGATTGATACACTAAGCGAACGTGTGTGATGGATACACAAAGTGAACGCGTGATAGATACACAAAATGAGCATAATGTGAAGCGAGTGTGATGGATACACTATATGAAGCAAAGGGTGATAGACACTAAAAGTGAATACAAAGTGTGATAGATGCACTAAGTGAACAGAGTGTGATTGATACACTGAAGGTGAACACAAAGTGTGATAGATGCACTAAGTGAACAGAGTGTGATTGATACACTGAAGGTAAACACAAAGTGTGATAGATGCACTATGTGAACAAAGTGTGATTGATATACTAAAAGTAAACACAAAGTGTGATAGATGCACTATGTGAACAGAGTGTGATGGATACACTAAAAGCGAACACAAAGTGTGATAGATGCACTAAGTGAACAGGTGTGATGGATACACTAAAAGCGAACACAAAGTGTGATAGATGCACTAAATGAACAGAGTGTGATGGATACACTAAAAGCGAACACAAAGTGTGATAGATGCACTAAGTGAACAGAGTGTGATGGATACACTAAAAGCGAACACAAAGTGTGATAGATACACTAAGTGAACAGAGTGTGATGGATACACTAAAAGCGAACACAAAGTGTGATAGATGCACTAAGTGAACAAAGTGTGATTGATACACTAAAAGCGAACACAAAGTGTGATAGATGCACTAAGTGAACAGAGTGTGATTGATACACTAAAAGTGAACACAAAGTGTGATAGATGCACTATGTGAACAGAGTATGAATGATATACTAAATGTGAACACAAAGTGTGATAGATGCACTATGTGAACAGAGTATGATTGATATACTGAAAATGAACACAAAGTGTAATAGATGCACTATGTGAATAGAGTATGATTGATATACCAAATGAATGAAGTGTGATTGATACACTAAAGGTGAACACAAAATGTGATAGATGCACTATGTGAACAGAGTATGATTGATATACTGAAAATGAACACAAAGTGTGATAGATGCACTATGTGAATAGAGTATGATTGATATACTAAATGAATGAAGTGTGATTGATACACTAAACGAGAATATATGTGATAGATACACTAAAGTGAATATGTGCATGGTAGATACACAAAATGAGAATGTGTGTGATAGATACACAAAAGTGAACGAAGTGTGATTGATACACTAAGTGAATGAAGTGAAGTGTGATTGATACACAAAACGAGAATGTATGTGATAGATACACAAAATGAAAGAAGTGTGATTGATACACTAAGTGAAGAGAATGTGGTTGATACACTAAATAAATGAAGTGTGATTGATACACTAAGCGAACGAAGAAAGTGTGATAGATACACTAAGGGTGAATGAGGTGTGATTGATACACTAAAGAAATGAAGTGTGATTGATACACTAACTGAATGAAGTGTGATTGATACACTAAATAAAGGATCTCAAACGGAACTTCTTTGAATGAACCGTACATACAATATCGTGCATGAATGAGAAAGAAACTTGATAGGTACAGTGCAATACAATGCATGATGTTTAAGGAACGTAATAAACAAGCGTAGCGGCGCTTTAGAAAGCACCTTATGGGGTGAGTGGCGATGAACCGCTCTACTCTGACGGGGATCTCCCCTCGTGCTCTTCAAACACTTACCTTCAACTCACAGTACAAAGGCTCTAAAATACTGACAAGGATTCTTCACGTAGAACACCTGGGATGCCACTTTTCTTCTTGACCACATTCACAACTTTCCCTATTCTCCAACGGGGTGACAGACTAGGTTGGTTCAGTATCCAAAATTGAGGTGCATACACGCTATCTCAACCTATGGGGCTTCCATACAGATTTCAAGCCGGGGATACACCCCTGGGTATTTAAACCAGACTTTAGTCCCGGAAATCCCGAACCTTTATGTTCTAGGCATCAGCCATTCGAACTCTAGTTTCCACCGTCGCAGCTGGTCTCTTAGGAACTCATTGCAAACACGGCCAAGATGTCCCTGGCACGAGCGGTCCTCAAGGAGAGCACTTCTGATTGCCTATTCTGGCTTGAAGCAGACTTGATCTTGAGCTTGAGGTAAAGGTACATTCATACTTCGGAGCATTGGTAAGACCTGAAGAGGTACACACGGAATGTAGTCCTGGAACTTACTGAAGTTGAAACAAACTCAGATGCTTGACATTTCCTCTTTTGCTTTTGCTTTGCAGTCCGGAACCATATATAGCTTCAGATAGGTCCTGGTTCTATTGTTCTCACATGACCTGGGTTGAATCCTGCGATTTTATGAAAGAACAAATTCTGTTTTATACAAATGTGGAGAACGGCACGGCACTCGGAGCACAAAACGATTTTATTTTTGAAATTGAGAGATGAGTTTTCGACCAAGTATTGAGCCTACGACTGAACACAGCAAAACGACTCAACAAGGAAATAAAAGGCACACAACCTAGACACATTGAGTAACACTCGAAACGACTCAAAACAAGAATCGAGATAAAACAAAAAGATACGACACTCAGACGTGCACATCTGAGCCTGTTTCACCAGGTAGTGTTTCCCACCCTTTCTCATTTGTGGTTCTCACATCACTCGGCCCTCAAGCTTTTTTTTCTGAAAAAGCCCTCTTCTCACTTTTCCTCTCATCGCACATCTCTCTATTCTTCAATCTCTCATTTTTCATCCCTCCCCTGGGTGGTTGATGGATAAACTGCAAATTGTGGGCTCGTGCCCCTAGCATTCTACTAGATTCTCTTCTTCTGCATGCGGCTAGTGAGTTTCTCCCACAGAGGGGCTGTGCTACAACTAGGTGTGTAGTAAATCTTCAACTAACATCGGTTGACGATGCTCTGCTGGGGAGTTTGGACGTGATCAGATCTGTCCAGATGAGGGAGTGGAATATCTTAATCCATTCCAGTTCGTGCTTCGCACTTGGCTTGATACCTCGTTGCTCGGAGGGTGAGAGAGCTTTCAGCCCTTTTGCTGTTAACTTCAGTTGTGCCCTTTTCTGGCAGGTAGAGTGCCCTTCCTGGCAAGTATTGTGGTAATGGGGAAAAGACAGAACACCTAACTCAACTGTGCCCCTAGTTCATCATTTTGACCATTTTTTGTTTTTGACTTTCTACTAAAACAATTTTAACCAAAATGAGAGTTAGATTAACACGCTTGTTCGATTTCTGATTCAAAATCATGCAAGTTAGGTTATGAGCACTGAAATTTTTCCTTTTTTGGGTCCAAGAAAAAGGTCCAGTTTTTGTAAAAATGGAATAGTTTTCGAGAGAAGATCATTCAACCTTAGTAAAAATTCTCAAGAACTGTTTTTGCAAACGGCCACTGCTCAACGAGCATAGAACCCACTCTCGAGATGCACAACCTCAGATTCGAAAGAAAATTGCCCCTTGCTTGAGGGGAGCTGCATGGCAACGGACAGTCGCCCCTTGTTTGAACGGCACTGCAGCGCATTGAATGGCAATGGAAAGTTGCCCCTTGTTTGAACGGCACCACAGCGCATTGAATGGCAACGGAAAGTTGCCCCTTGTCTGAATGGCCCCGCAGCGCATTGTAGTCATCCTCAGAGTGACGAACACAACCAAATTCTCGGATACAGAGAAAGCGAAGATGATCAAAACCATTACATGGGCACAGTCAATTTGAAGTGTTTTACGGCTGGACTTCAGAATGAAGTTGCCTACGTATCCCAAACATGGGAATCAAGCCTTACGTAGTTCGGGGTTAAGGTACGCTCGGGTATTTAACCTCTCCTTTTTATGCTCTAATTTTTGCCAAGGCCGCCCTTTGCGGGTTTTCGACCTTGCGAGCTTTGTTCTTCTTTTTTATTTTTCTCAATTTTTTTTCTTTCTTTTTTTTGATATTCTTTTTTCATTCTTTTCTTTTGTATATTTTTTGCATTTTTTTTTTTTTGTATGGGTCGCCCTTCTGAGTTTTCGGCCCAGCGAGCCTCTCAAAGGGTAAAAGTATAACAAGTCCATGCCAAATGGTTTTGAGATCCTGAAATTATCTGAATCCAGGAGAATGGCTGCTGTTCTAGCTTCGCAAGCTTCTTCTGATGAGATCTAATCTTCTTGACCTGACTTTGGGTGCCTCTTATTCGAGGGCTGCTTCAAATCTGGCCACACAGGCCTTACATGGCAGTTGACCGTTGAACGTTCTGAATGGGTCCAAGGTTCGAAAACAAATGGATTGAATTTTGAGGCTGAGAGCGATCCTAGGCTGCACAATCTCAAGAGCGATTCCACACAAGTCTTCACAGGACTGCGCAAAACATTTTGTTTTTTAAAGTTTTTAAGAAAGCGACAAATCGCTCGTGCCGAAGATAGTGTGGAACCAATCTGGATCAAAGCTAGTGTCCTTCTCAGTACTCACACTAACGAGCATGATTTCATTCATTAAGGGCTTAGCACGCCTCTCTTTCTCTCAGTTTGATCAAAGTTTTGCAAATCCGGAGGAATTTCTCCCTCTTTGTTTTCATCGCAACGTTCAAAAAGTTTTGAAAAACTCAGGTCATTACAATGACTTCAAGGCACAGAAAAGGCAGAGTTCTTAGTCAAATACTGCCATCTCATTCAGAACTTCCGGCATAACTGGCACAAGGCAGAAGCAAATACAAGAGCGTGAAAATCACTACTGTTTCATTCAAAATCTGTCGGCACAACTGGTTCCCTGGCAGAAACAGACTCAAAACAAAACGAAAAGATAAACACAAAACAAAATGGTGACGCCCGAAGTAACACTCCCCGGAATCACCCGACTCCTATACAACAGGACTGACTCGATACAACAAGACAGACCCAAAACAAAAAGAGACTGACTCAAAACAAAAAGACAGACTCAAAACAAAACAACAAGACTGACCCAATACCCAAGTCAGAAAGCACAAAAGCTAGCATTGGCAAATGCTCAAAACAGTGCATGCCATACACCATATCTGAAATAAACTGAACGCCGCCCGCAGGTGGTTCATCCCTCGATCACATCACATTATCCCCCACAGGTTCACTGGTCGAGTGCCGATAGACTTTGCTGGACTGGCGCGGGGATGACCCTGTTGTCAAACAGATCTTGTACATCATGGCGCAGACGAAAGCAACTGTCAGTGTCATGACCGATTTGTTGATGGTACGCACAGTACCTAGTATGGTCATGCTTTGGAGAGAGAGGATCAGGTAAAGGCCGTTGTTCCAATGATTTCAGATGTCCTTTTCGGATTAAGGCCTCTAGAGCCTTTGACAAAGGCATATAAAGTGGGGTGAAAACCCTCTTGACTCGGGGTGGATATTTGGCCGTCTGTGAGCTACTTCCGGACGCACCGGTGAATGGGGTAGCTTTTTTTGATGTGGTGGTGGTGACCATACCCACTTCAGAAGATCTTGCAGCTGCATCACCACTGGTGGTCGCATTCGAACTGCGGGTAAACGCCCTCCTGGGCTGCTCCTTCTCCTGGTCAATGAGGCCCTGCTTCATAGCATCCTCGATCTGTACTCCCATCTCATGCAAATCTAAAAAGGTAGGGAAGGGGAGCACGATCATTTTCTGCATTAGTTTGGGCTGGAGGTTGCGCACAACCATCCGTATTTGATCCTTATCCGTTGGCCTAATGGTCATCATTGAGGCTTTGGCCCTCCAGCGGGCCACAAATTCTGAGAAGCTCTCCTTAGGCTCCTGTCTCGTCGTCTCAAGATCACGGGTAGTAATCTCGATTTGGGTATTATATGAATATTGTGCGACGAAGGCCTCGGCCATCTCCTCCCAGCTTCGTTTCATTGAATCCTCCAATTTGGCGTACCAGATGGCCGCAATACCCGACAGGGTCCTGCCAAAAAGGGAAAGCTTCTGTAATCTTGTCAAGCCCATCGGGTGCAGAACATCTGAAAACAAACTCAAGTGGACCATGGGATCTCCTGACCCGTTAAAACGGTCGATGTGAGGCATCTTGAACCTGTCCGGCAGTGTCACAGCTGCGTTGGTGTACCCGTCCTCCATGTCCAGGATGGACTTTACTCCCTGGGATTTCTTGAACAACTTTTCAAGCTTGCTCAACTTCAACACTGTATGGTCTACCTCGAACTCAAAGGGAGAGTCCGATGGGTTGATTGGTGCTTTAGACAGCTGGGGTAAGATTGGGGGCGGAGTCGGCCCTATCGGAATGTCCGTACCTTCTTGGACATTTGGCGTCTCCCCGGGTATTGGATCTACTGGTGGGGGGGAGCTTGATGCGAAGCAGATGCTCCGTTTTGCTGTTGCAATCTGGTGATTAGCTCTGCCTGTTGGGCCAAGACCGCAGCTTGCTGTTTGGCGAATTCAGCTTGGCGGACAGCATCTTGCTGCATGAGTTTCATACTTTCTTGTATCTGGCGCATCATTGCCTCCATCCCTGATGTGTTCTGCTGATCCATCTAACTGACTGGTATCTATCCCTGCAGTAGAAACTGAGACCTCAGCCTGACTGTTCACTGGTGGGGTGGATAAGGGCCACTGATCTAGTAACTGCTGAACTGGTGATTTGTGCCTGACTGGCCCTTTTACCCTGCCTCTGGCAAAGGAACACTGATTGTCCTTGAACTGGATCTCTGTCCTGACAAAGTCTATCAGCACAAGTTCGATGAACCTCGGGGGATATCGGAGCCTTCTGAAGCTATGGTTCCCAAACTACCTAGCAAAAGAGAAAACATGCAACATCTCAGCCTAACTTCACCAAAACAGATACGAGCATAGTAGGATGACTGTGCCCTCTACTGAATTCTGCCCCCAAAATTCGGCCTGTAAACTGTTACCCTTTGGTAAACTGAATCCCAAAGTACTGAACTGGTGCCCGCAGGCCTGATGCCCAAACTACTAAACTGGTGCCCGCAGGCCTGATGTCCAAACTTGTAGACTGATACATGCATTCCTGTAGAGACGCACTCTAAAAGCACATAACAGATAAGTGAGAGCCAAAACACCCCTATGTTGGGGTAGGGTTTCCCTGTCCTATTTTGTCAAGAGCTAGGGTTTCACTGCGTACGCAGCGGTTTCAAACAACCTATAATCGGGTAAGCAACCTGTCCTAGTTTGGAATGGTCACTATGGATTCCGAATATGCACTAGGTCGAATGGTCAAAAAGGGTTCCTCGGTAAAACCGGGATTTGTGTTCCCATACTGGCAGAGCCCATAACCGGTCAGCCTTATGGTCATGCCTTGACAAGACAAGCCTCTGGCAAACCGTTCAGGAATAGCAGATGGCAAACACGGTGTCCTAGGCGCACCAATGCACATGCAATGAAAAGAAACACACAAGTGTAGTCAAAACAAGATATCATGAGTTCGAGTCAAGTTCTCTAACTCCCCAGCAGAGTCGCCAGAAACTGTAGACGTCCCCGAACGCCCCGGGAGGGATGAGTCCCGTTCTGTTCATTTGGGGTTCACTACAGTTCGGCCTCTCAAATTGTCACGGTTCTAAATCTGAACCAAAGAGTCCAAATCCGACAAATCGTTTTGAGAAAACAGATTTTTAAAGAAGTGCCAAACATGGACTGCTTTTCCAGATACAGAGTCGCTACCTAAATGTTTTATTTTAGGGAAATTAAGGAAACCCTGACTCGTTTGCCTAAGGCCACGTGTCCGTCATTACCAAAGTTGCCTCGGCTCAAGAACTTGGGTACGATTAGGGAAGGTCACTTCGTGAGCACCCCCGCTCGCCCGATCAAAGATCGGCCTCTACTAACCATGATATCTAGTTTTGAAAACTTTATGCGTTCTTATTCCGGTTATTAGCCTAGATTTGCTATGTGAT
This sequence comes from Camellia sinensis, assembly GCF_055761805.1. Classification (NCBI taxonomy): domain Eukaryota; kingdom Viridiplantae; phylum Streptophyta; class Magnoliopsida; order Ericales; family Theaceae; genus Camellia; species Camellia sinensis. The sequence goes on along the minus strand of NC_138961.1, from coordinate 36,139,735 downwards.
GCGCACAGCATACAAGTATAGACTGGATCGTCTGAATTGGAACAAAACATTTCATGTTTGTTTATTTTGAAAATGGTTTGATAGTACTACCCGCAAGTAGGCTAAGACGTAGATTTGCCACCTTCGGGTGGGCTTAGAAAAACATGATTTTGCCACTATCTAGTGGGCTTAAAACACACATTTGATGAATTGTTCCAATTCAAATAACCCAACCTTCACCCACAGGCATTCAGGCAGTTATATCACATAAGAATATAGCCTCATGGTAAGCATGCTATTCATGGCAGTCACTCACACGCATGCAAGGACGCTAAAGCATAAAACTTACCGAGTACTCCAAGCCAAAATAGAAGCTGATTAGAAATCTATGCATGATCCTAACTATACAGAAGTGCCTCATGCAACACATGCAAAAATGCAACTATAGCAGGCTCGGCTATTCTAAACATGGCATATGAAATGCTACAGCTAACATGTATTCAACTTGGAATTGAAAATACAATGCAGTTAGTATGATGCGCCGAGCCCGATGCATGCAAAACAGATGAATGAATGCAAACATGCTATCATACTGTATGCTAATTGAAACATGCCCTAATCTAACCATCATAAGCTGGTAAATAAAAGGGAGAAAGACGTGGGGTTGGAGCTCATACATCACACACACGCACACTTATTACAACATTGCCCTCGAGCAGAGGGTCCGAATAAATAATATACAGTCCGAAATGAATATTACAGTCCAAATATGTACAAAACCCTAATTAATTAACAAATTAAATTAGGAAACCAATAAATTGGCATGCAAGCCAGGGACTGCCTCAAATCTGCTCCGGATGATGAATGATGCATGCTCGGGTTGCCTTGTGCGGAGAATCCCTCACGATGCCTCGGTTTGCCTCTGTTTGCAATTGTTCTTGGAATGCGTGCCAAGCTCCGGAAGGCTGTCGATTTCTGATTTGCTGCAACAGAGAGAAACAAAGGGGCATGGCAAAGTATTTTCACATATGTATGCATGACTACTCTTCAGGGAGTGTAGTCCTCGGTCCTCGTGCCACCAATCACGCATATCGATGCATGATGGCCGAGGAGTCGAATTGCACGACTCAATATGAAATGAATGCACATATAAACACAACAAAACCTAAACTCCATCATGGATAATCTGGAGTGTCGGTGACTAGGAATTGAGACACGTTCTGTCACTCGAAGTACGAAACGTCCCTCGTTTCCATGCTCGGGCTAACTCCTATCCCAAGCACAATGCAATATGCATGACATGCATGAATGCAACTAATATACAACCTAGCATGCACAATGCGATGAGATGGCATACACAATGCACGATGTAACAAGGCATACGCAATGCTCTAACATACAACCTAGCATACGCAATGCTATAAAATGAAATGGCATACTCAATGCACAATGGACTTACACCAACATGAGTGGACCTCAGCCACACTCACATTAGTAGCCATGAGATGAAAAATGAGACACTCGAAATGCGTACACACATGCACGCAAACCGAGGACCGAACCCAAGGCATAGCATGCAACACTAACAAGGCATGGCAAGGCATGAAACATGGTATGCAAACATGCAAATTTCAGTGCTGAAATATGATGCAAAACAGCCCCGAAACATGGAAACATGGCACCCGATACATGGAATGAACCCGAAACACAAAACTAGGCATATGCATTGGCCTATAGCTATACAAAACATGCATTATTTGATCATGAAGTATGAAGACAGAAGCAAGAAAGTCCCAAAACATGCATATTTCCAGTTTATAACAAGTCCCAAAAACGAATGCAAATAGGGCTAATCTATCATGCAAGAAAAGGCCTAAAATAGAGATTAAACACAAAAGGACAGCAGCTGGCCCCGAACAAAGAAGAGCCCTTCAACAAAGTTGAAAAGCGGCTCAAAATAATGCACTTTACAGTTTATGACCAAGTCCAAAACAGTGCACAAGTAAGCTTAAAACACTATGCAAAAATAGGCCTAAAAAAAGGTTTAAACACAAAGAGCAAAAAGGGAGCCTCAAACAGCAAAGGACCCTTGAGCAAACATGAAGAGGGGATCAAAATATGACTCTTTACAGTTCGGGTCGGAGCCCAAAAATACAAGCACAAGGAGCTAAAAAAACATGCAAACAAAGGGGCCAAAAGAGGGATAAAGAGGCAAGTGATAGAGGGAAGTCCCAAACAGTGAAGAGCCCTTCAACAAAGTTGAAGAGGGGCTCAAAATAAGGCAACTCACAGTTTATAGCAAAGCTCGAAACAGTTTAGAAATAGGCTTAAAATACTACGCAAGAAAGAGGCCTAAAAGAGGCTTTTAACACAAAGTGTAAAAAGGGAGCTTCAAACAGCAAAAATCCCTTGATCAAACATGAAGAGGGGGTCAAAATAAGGCTATTTACAGTTCAGACCAGAGCCCAAAAACACAAGCACTAGGGGCTAACAAAACATGCAAAAGTAAGGCGAAAAGAGAGATGAAGAGGCAAGTGACAAAAGGAAGCCTCAAACAGTAAAGAGCCCTTCAACAATGTTGAAGAAGGGCTCAAAATAAACCACTTTTCAGTTTATGACCAAGCTCAAAACAGTTTACAAATGGGCCTAAAATACTATGCAAGAAAGAGGCATACAAGAGAGGTAAAGAAGCAAGTGGTAGTTAGAGACCTTAAACATGGAAGGACCCTTAATCAATCATGAAAAAGACATCAAAACATGACTATTTTTAGTTAGGGTCGGAGCCCAAAAATGTAAGCAAGTATGGCTTGGATATAGAACAAAATAAAGCACAAAAGAGGGAGAATGAAGACTCACCCTTGTAGACCAAGCTTCAGCAGCTCTTGGCTTGAGAAAAGGTGCTCGTAAGCTCTGGAAAACCAGCTCCAAGTGTTGGAAAGGATGGTGGTGGTGTGGTGCTATGTGGTGGTGTAGAAAGGGATGTGGGATTTGAGGGGTTTTGAGGGTTGGAGTGTAGAGAGAGAGAGATACAATGTAGGAGGCTTAGACAAGATTTTCTAACCCCTCAAATGGGAGCTGGAGGGCCTGGATATATAGGCAAAAGAGGGGGGAAAAAAAGGGGGGAATGGAATTCAAATTTCCCCCCAAAAGTTGGCCCCCCCCGAATACAAAATCTGGGGAGAAACAGAGGGCATTTTTGTAAAGTACCTGGAGAGAGGATCATGGCCGGCCGGTTTCCTAGGGTTTAGGTGGCCGGTCGGCCAAGGGTCAAAAGGGTCAATGAAGGTTAATGGCCGGCCATGCCAAAAAGAGGGCCTCTCATGTGTGCAAAACGCAACCATGTGGTCAAAAACTGGAGAGAATGAGCCAGGAGAGAGAAAAGACCACTTTTAGGAGGGGTTCAAAAGGGTCACACACAATTACTGGCCGGCCATATGATATTGGTGGCCTCCCAGGTGTGTACAACACAAATATGTGGTTTGGGGCAAGAAAAAGTGGCCTTAGGGTGGTCAACATTGGCTTTCAAGTGGGAAAAACGGGCGACGGAGGACGATGGAGGAATAAGACATGGTCGTCAGAACAATTACTGGTCTCCCACCCTTCTACGACCTTCCTAACAATGAAACAGAGGTCCCTGCCAAAAATGAACTCAAATCGATGCAAAATGGAGGTTCGGGGGCCGAAACGCGCAGCCCGAGGCCCCGAAAATTGACTGTTAGGCACCGGAAGTGGTGTTCGACCACGAAGTTGGTTTTTCGGACCGCAGTGTCCTTCAAAAGGGAGTAAATAAGATGCATGCCAAAAACCGGAGCAAACGGAGGTGGTTAAGCAGTCCCGAACCGAGGCACACGGTCAATGGCTCCGAAAAACCGAAAACCGGACTCCAAACGGGCAAAATGGCCTACGACCACGAAACGTAGCCTACGGCCACTGAGAGATGATCTATGAGACCTCTCTCTCCCTTCTAGAAGAGAAACAGAGAAAACCGAGCCTAGTTCGCGAACCGAGGCAAAGCACGCAAGAGCCCCGAAGTCCGAAGACAAAGCTCGCAGCCGAAACTTTGAAACCTCAGAACGAGCACAATATGCAACATCACCAAGCGCTCAATCGGTGACGTCTGAGTCTTAAGGTCGGTCAAAAATGGGGTGTCTACACCACATATGATAGACTATTCAATCCCACAGAAATTGGTGAGATATAAATTGAAAGACTAACCAAAGTTTGAACTATTAGTCCTCCTTACAATCCTAACACAATCCAAATATAAAATAGAATACATAATCCAAAAGATTCGTAGTTCTAGGACTATTAGTCATGAGGATGCTAATCCAACCTAATCCAGTCTGCTCAAACAAACATGGCCTAAAAGTATATATGACATATATATATATATTTTTAAAATGGTGCACAGTAGAATTTCCCTAACAAAAGATTACAAATAGTACACGGTCATGAGATGCTCCTAACCCATGTGATAATTTTATATTTTATGTTGTAACTTTTTATACTGTGAATTTACACGTTTTTATGTAAATTTGATCTTTAAAATTTTTAATTTTGTCAATTTAATTTTTTAAATATTATAAGGTTATGTTTCAATTTTCTTGTCTAAAAATTAATGTATTAAAATTAAAAATATAAAGTGACATAAACTTATCATACTAGAAGCACCAAAGTGAGATAAAACACATATTATAAGGACTAAATATGTATTTTATTATTATTTTGTTAGCAATTTAGACAATCGTTACAAATAAGATTAATTTTTACCTAAATCAAATATTTTAGGAATAAAAACAAATATCGGAGAACCAAAATGAAATAAAATACCAACTTTAAAGACTACCCTATAGAGATATCCATTTTTTTATCCTTGTTAAAATTATTACAAATTGCAACGGTCAATAAGAAAAAGAAAATACTCTCTTTACAATTTTTTTACACTTCTTAACCTATACCATAAAGCCATATCTATTTTGAGACTTCCTAACATCCACAAAAATCATCTCGTTTTGAAAATTTGCCATGAGATTAAGACCTTCATGGGACTATAAAACCCTCCAGGGAACAAACGATCCCACAGGAAATGGAATATTAAAATCTAATAACACGAGATCGGAGATAAAAAGACTATTTTGCCTATCAATTTACAAAAACAACAAAATTACCTTGTGTATAAGACATAATTTAATAGATTTAATAACAATCAACTAATATTACTATATAAGTATACAAACAAACACAATTTATCTTACATCACCAATATAATACCACCACACTAGTACCCACTCAATCCCAACGTACTAATAATTCCCTTGCTGAAAGAAACAGGGCCTAAGGACACATTAACAAAAATATTTATATATAATAATTGTCATATATATAGGGTCCATTATATTTAAAAAATAGTTAAATTCACCACCACATAAAAAGCCACACATAAGAAACACAAGGAGGGGGGGGAAAGGGGGATTGGTAAAATATTTGAATTTAATGTAGCTGCCGGACGCAGGAATTCAACATAAAGAGAGGGAACATATATACTAATTAAAAAAAAAAAATAGAATATGAACTACAATATCAATTTCTACAAGCATAAAGAGTAAAAATAATAATATGAAAACATATATAAATCACGTTTATTTTCTAGTACCTACGTTGAGTTACAAAAAATAGCACCTATAAGATAATTTCCACATTCTGCATTGCAAGACTAGTGCATTAGCAGCTATAATAACAGTCAGGTTAAATTTAAAATTTTTAAAATAAAAATAAAATAAACAAATTTATGAGCACGCTGCAATTTCAGCAAAGCAGAATAATAAGAAATTGAATCAGCGTTTTGAAACTTATTTTGATCTTCACTCCATTTAGTTATACCAGTCGAGAAAGAGGATTGAAAAAGTAAGTACAAACAGAAAAAGCAAGAGGAAAGTTCTGCTACTGCTATTTCTTTGGATGGCTTGGGATAACTCTTTGTTGCCAAGTTCTACATTCGTCGTAGCTGCAACTGCCTGTTAAATTTAAAGGTGTAAGAAGATTATACAAACCAAAGCATCAAGATTTAACTCTAATAGACTGACAAACAACTGCTGTAAAGACAGTTCCATTGTATCCAATTTGAGCATATTTAATAACTTCACGTTTACTCGTTTTTGCCTTTTATTTTCCCAAAAAAAAAAAAAAAAATTAAAACTAAATACTAAAACATATTTCTTGTTTTCATTTTTGAAAAAAAATAAGTCCTCAAATTTTACAGAATTTAGGAAATTAAAAAAAAAAAAAAAGTCACTTGTTTTGAAAACAAACTTTCATTCTCTCCTCCATCCCCCACCCGCCGTTTGGCCACCACTACTATCCTCCAATCACCCAATCCGGCAGCCCCCCACCCTCCAGGCACCCCATCCACCAACTCATCAAATATGTATTCTTACTTGAGTATTTATTGAACATGCTTTTTTGTTTTTTTAACAAAAATATAAAGAAATATCTTTTGTATTCAATCAATATAACATCCAATAGATCTCACACAGTATTTATAAGAGAAGTACTCTTGAACTAACTTCAGTTACATTTGAACTAGAGTTCTAACAACTTTATAACTACTATAGTCAGCCTAATTGCCTAACTGACTTGACTGTTACAACTGTATGCTTTAGCAGGTGAAGCCATGATCTGTTGGTTTGGCTGCGGGTGAAGATTGGTCTGAGCATTAGCATTAGCATTAGCAGTGGTCAAGTGAACATGGAATGAGAGTTAACTGGAGCATTGTAGGTGGAGGAAGAGGTAAATTACTATGAAGAGAAGAAATAGGAATGGAGTGAGAAAGAGAAGAAGAACGAAGAGGAAGCACAGAAGAAGTAGGACCTGGAGGAGCAGAAGGAGAAACTAGTGGAGCAGAAATGGACTCAGTTGGAGCTGCACTAGCAGGCATAGAAGAGACAGAGGAAGATGGAGAGTGAGACACAGATGAACTAAGAGAAGACCAGAAAAAGGAATGTAACTGAGCAACAGAGGGGGCTGAAGAAGAAATAGGAGTAGAAGAAAAAGGAAAACAATGTTCATCAAAGACAACATGGCAAGAGAGATAGATTTTACCAGAAACAGGATCAAGACACCTGTAACCCTTCACTGATGGGTGATAACCAATAAAAACACAGGGAATGGATTGAGGTTGAAGCTTGTGCTTAGTGTAAGGTCGTAACCAAGGATAACATAGGCAACCAAATGTTCGTAAGAAAGAATAATCTGGAGGAGTATGGAACAAAACCTCAGAAGGAGTGCGAAATTGAAGTCTAGCAGTTGGTGTTAATAAGCACCACTGCTGTAGCTAGGGCCTCAAACCAGAGATGTAAAGGCAAAGATGCATGATGCATTAAGGCAATAGTTGTCTCAATGAGATGCTTGTGCTTACATTCAGCTACCCCATTTTGAGATGGAGTGTGAGGACATGTAAGATAATGCAAAATGCCTTGTTCTTTAAGAAAATTTTGAAATTCATTTGATAAAGTATTCACTGCCATTATCACTCCGAAAGATCTTAAGAGTTGCAGAAAAATGAGTTTCAACTAAGGCCTCGAATTCAAGAAATGGAGAAAATACTTCACTCTTGTAATGAAAGGGAAACAACCAAGTAAACTTGCTAAAATCATCAATGAAAACAACATAACACTTGTAACCTGATACCTAAGCAGAAAAGGGGCCCCAAACATCTGAATGAATAAGGGCAAGAGGTTTATTAGCAGTGGAACTGGACAAACTAAAAGGAAGTATATGTGTTTTGGAAACACAACAATCAGTAACTACACCAGGTGAAGTGTGTGAAGACAAATGAAAAGTATTAACAATATGCTGAAGTTTCTTAGATGAAGGATGACCAAGCCGGAGATGCCAATTTGGTCTGGTACTTGAAACAGGTGCACATGTGGTACTTGAAACAGGTGCACAGATGCAACACTTGTGGAATTGGTACTCCTAAAGCAAGAGTGAGGAGCAGGTGAGGATGTGGAGAGCATAGGAATGGATGGAGCATGATAGAGATCTTGAGAATGAAGGCCTTTATATAGAATTTTCTTGGTAGCTTTGTCCTGAACAAGAAAGCCATTAGCATCAAATGTAATAGAACAATTGTTATCTGATGCGAACCTATGAACAGAGAGCAAGTTAGAAGATATGTGAGGGACATGAAGAATTTGATGAAGTTGAAGAGGACAAGATGGAGTAGGGAGTAAGCCATTACCAATGTGATGAATAGGAAGAGTAGAACCATCGCCAATAGTAACTTGATCAGTACCTTGATAAGGCTGATAATCAGAGAGTTGATTTAAGTCATTTGTGACATGAAAGGTTGCTGCGGAATCCACATACCAAGTAGGAGGAATTGGAGAATTCTGATTTGGACAATTCTGAGACTGAGAAGTAGAAGCTACATATGCTTTAGGTGTGGTTGATCGTGCAGAGGCTTGAAAACCTGGATCCATTCTATACCAACAATCCAAGGCAGTATGATTCTGTTTACCACAGATTTGACACACAAGCCCAGAACCAGAACCAGAACCAGTTTGAGAATGAAATGAAGTGGATAGAGGTGAAGTAGTGTGAAAATTTTGTCTGCCTCCTCTGCGAGAACCTCTGAAATATCTTCCTCCTTTGAGTGAGGAATTTCCTCGAAAACCGCTACTTCCATTAGATCCACCTCTATGAGAAAAGGATTTTGTAGTTGCAGCATAGGCATAAGGAATTTCAGAAGCATGAGAATGTTTATGGGCACTCTCAATATGAATTTCCTCAGAGCGAAGTAAGGAACACAGATTTTCAGGAGAAATAGAATCAGATCGAGCACAAATGGTGGTTTTAAAAGCATTATATTCGTCTGGAAGGCCATTTAAGATGAATAAAACTATATCTTCATCATCAACAGGTGCACAAGCTAGAGCAAGTTGATCGGCTATGGTTTTAAACTCAGTGAGGTAGGCATCCATGCTTAATCCTTTCTTAGTGAGGCGACTCATCTTGTTCTTGAGTTGATGAATATGAGAACAAGAGAGAGAAGTAAAACGAGATTGAAGAGCAGTCCATGCCTCACAACTTGTTTTATAATGAAAAACAGAAGTGAAGATGGCTGGAGATAAAGTAGCCGTAATACAGCTAACAAGATGTGCATCAATACACAGCCCTTGTGCATATGCAGGATTAGAGACCTCTCCGCTGTTTGAATCAAAGATCGCAGATGAAGGACAACTCTGTGAACCATCAACAAAACCAATCAGATTCGTTGCGCGCAGTATGTTTTGCAATTGATTTTTCCAGACTATGTAATTTGTAGAATCTAACTTCACATTCACAAAGGAATTGAGATTTGAGATGAGTAACGAAAGATTAGAAGGAATTTATGGAGATAACAGTGAGTCTGCCATGAGAAGAGCTTCAAATCTTCGAATGAACTTCAAATCTTCGAATGATCTTCAAAGATCTTTTCAAAGATCTTTAACGAACAGGTTCAGAGGATCAGTACTCGTTGGAGCTGTTTGCTCTGATACCATAAAGAAATATCTTTTGTATTCAATCAATATAATATCCAATAGATCTTACACAGTATTTATAAGAGAAGTACTCTTGAACTAACTTCAGTTACATTTGAACTAGAGTTCTAACAACTTTATAACTACTATAGTTAGCCCAATTGCCTAACTGACTTGACTGTTACAACTGTATGCTTTAGCAGGTGAATCCATGATCTGTTGGTTTGGCTGCGGGTGAAGATTGTTCTGAGCATTAGCATTAGCAGTGGTCTTATCAAAATACACATAAACATGTTTAATGTTTTCTTTAAACAAAGTAAATGTTACCAAATTTGTGTTTAGATTCAAGTGCCAAATACTGTTGTTAACCACTTAATGTAAATTTATAAACTCAAAAGAGATTTATCCTTATGAAATACTTGATACTCATCAAAAAGGCCTTGAAGATAATAAGCATAGAAATAAAATGTGCTATGATTAAAGGAATATCATTAGGGTTTTTATCCAAAAAACAAATTTAATTCTATAAGAACCAAAAAACATATAGTTAATATATTTGTGCACCCAGGCATCTCATATTGGAACATAGGAAAATTTCCCTTAGATTCCCCTCTAAATGTTACCAAATTTTATTATTATTTCTAATTTGAAAAAGTCTCTTCTTTGCATTCTTTTGGCAAATACAGGAAGGGGTAGTATCCAGACTTCAGCAAATCCAGTCTGGAATTCTTTGCATTCAACTGTGTACTTTTCTAGTGATCTATTGTTTGGTTTTGGTACTATAATGCTAGATGCTAGATCAATTCCACAGCTATCAATTATAGTTTTTTAAAAAAAATAATAAGATGGGTTACGATTTGCCAACGATGCAGTGGCATCAAGGAAATAAATTAATCTTGGAGAGCATACTTTTGTTTTTGATTCTTCTGTTGTTCCAGAAGAAGAGAGGCACTAATGGAGTGTGTATAGAAGCTAATTATATAAACCAGAACATGAACAAACAGGAGCATCCTGACCTGCTCATACAAAAATTCTATCTGTTGAGCTTGTTGCAGGACATGTGTCGACATGAGGTGATTCAATGCAGACATCTCAACCATCTTTGTTTCTGTTTCTTGAACAGCATCTAGAAGATTAGTCAACTCTACCTGCACGAAGATAGAGGGAAACAGCTTTAGTTTTACAAGGACACTATTAGTATTAACCATAATTTGTCACTTCTAGAACCTCATCCGCTGATTACCTGAAGAGCACGTGTTTCATCATCCAAAAGTTGCTGTTGGACTTTAACAGTGTCATATTGAACCTCATCAGGCTCCCTGAGCTCTGAGTTGTCAGGTTCCTTGAGCTTTAATGTGTTAGATTTTGAGTTGTCTGTGGAATCAGATGCAGCAACCCGCTTCAGTTTTCTTCTAGGTGTTGCACGGTTAATAGCTTCTTGGAAGCGTATGGCTCTGAGCTGATCAAACTGTGATGTGACTGTATGAAGCCTTTCACTTAAAATCAACACCTGAAATTAGACAGGGGCAAATGAAATTATTCACACTAAACAAACAAACTGAACTGAGATGCTGCAAATGCAATGTAAAAAAGTCTAATTCACATGCATTTAATCTGTCACGGTATGGACTTTACTATTTTTTATTTTTCTCCTTTTTGATACGTAAATCAGATTGTATTAGAGAGTGCCAAGGGGGTGCAACCCTTGCATACAGGAAGGGAAGAAAAATAAAAAGAAGAAAACAAAACCTTAAGAACAAGCACAAGACAACAACCAAGCATCGACTCCCTACCACCACTCCAGCTCCAAACCTAACTTCCTTTCATTTCTTTCTGAACTTCTCCTGCTCCTATTTCCGAATCTTTACTGCAGATTTTTTTTATCAGCCATAAAAAGGCATCCTCTAAGTCCGTCAGGCGGAGCCCAACAATATTGTCTAGACCTTGCATTTTATTCCCCAAACTCAATCTGGAAAGCACACCTTCTCACACTCCCCACCCGATGAATCAAGAACCTGAACAACCCTCCCTCCCCTGAATTGCAGACTATGCATACCAAAAGACAACTCTCCCCTCTTAGGCTTCACAAAAATCCTCCCAGATCTCCCATTGTGCCACCTCTCTCAGCTTACCACAGAACCACTGAACTAAACAACCAATGTGAGAGAGAGAGAGAGAGAGAGAGAGAGAGAGAGAGAGAGATAGAGAGAGAGTGCTGATAGCCCCTCCCCCTATCCACCACAAACAAATGCCTTCACCCATCATCATCATCATCATCCATGAGATCAAAAAATCTCCAGCCCTTGCCAATTTAAGATATCATCCTCCCTCTAAACTACAATATTATAAAAGGTTGGACCATTACAAACAAACTTGTAAAGTTAATGGCTAACAAGAAAGAGAGGGGGGGGGGGGGGGGGGGTGTGGAGGGGAATCAATGTATGACATATAGGACACAATAACTCCCTGCTAGTATTCAGTCTTTACTATGCCAAGTTCATGATATTCAATCTATCCTTATAATTGCAAGACATGCCATAATTCCATGCAAAACTACAACCACATTATGGGTCACTAAAGTAAGCCCATATCTCAAAGAATGTGTACATGTCAGTCACTCTGTTATTCATTTTTCATTTAGAAGATTTTGTTTTCCCATATTTCTCTTCTCTTCCTCTCCTACCAAACATAGCATTAAAGTCCAATACCACCAATTCGAGTGTCAATAGAATCCACAGCATTAACAAATTGAATGAAGAAGTAATAAATCAACACACAGAAAAAGAAGTATTCATACCACTCCATGTTTGTGTGCAATGGTATCAACATTAGAATGGTCACCCTTAATGCCAAGCCATCCCTTCGAATTTGATTCTTCATCATTTATACTAGTTTTTAGAATATCTATTTGTTCTTTGCACGCTTTAACAAAAATTGTAACCTGCAAAACATAGGATTGGTAAAATTCATATTTGTTATTGAAAGATACAGAATGCAAATCACCAACCAGGACCTAAAAAGTCAGACTTGTACGATTCAGTTTAGTATTAGCAAAGGTCTTGATCTTGTGGAAAAACAAAACCAAAATGGTGAAATCATTGATGTTTAATTTGTTTGATTTGTGGATGAGGTAGCGAGATAAAGTTCCCTCTGAAACTCCAACAACCCTTCCAAGTCCCAAATCCCAAATCTGTGAATACATGCATGCACATATGTTTGAGAGAGAAAAAAATAAAAATTATTACCTCTATCCCAAATTGTTAATCCATCTTTTCGATTTGGGATGTCCCGAAATATTTTGAAAAATCAAAGCCTAAAGTTTTATAATTTCCCAAAAGTTTACCTTCTAAATAGTTATGAATATATTAAAAAGTGGGAATAAAGAGGTAATTTTAGAAATCAATGCCTTCTCCATTTAAATTTGAATGCATTATTTAAATGTCCCCTTAAAAAGTAGAAATTCCTAAAAGAGACTAACATTATGGGATGGAGACAATAAATGATAAAAAATTTTCCCCGAACTTTGACACACAGTAGGAACTCATAGAAACTCCAGCAAATTTTTACATGACTAACCTACAATTCTACATATCAAATTGTGAGGCAAGCACACATGCGACCTAAAATCAGAACACCATATATAATTCATGGCAGACAGACGGCATTCAACTTGTACAGCACATATATATGCACTAAGCCATACTTCTTCAACAGGTTGTTTTATTTCCAAGAGGAATATCTTGCCATCAACACCGCTAAAAGTCTATTTTTAGGAAGATATATTCAAGGCTACAATGAGGTCAATCTAGATTGAATCAAGAGAAACCAGATTAGTGATGTCATAGAACTAAAAAAAAGTAGGGAATGATATAATTGATTACAGAAGTTGAAAAAATCAAGACAATACCTGAAGGCATTCTTATAAATAGATATTTAGTCATTTTACCATATACTCAATGAACACTTTTCACAAGTTTTCATAAGCAGTGAAAACTATTTATAAGGAATCAATTACACCTCAAACCAGACTGGGCACCTTCAAAGTCGGTTAGAGGGTTACATGAAGCAAGTCCCAGAACATATGCCTTGCTGTAGATTCATTGTTTAAGCATTCACTAACAAAGGAGCAAATACCCAGATCTAGCTTTTGTTTAAGGGTGAATTACAGGCATGAAAACAACATAAATGCATCTTGAAACTACATTCATCATGCATGGTTTTGAAATTTAATTTATAATCCAAGTTAAGGCGCTATCTCTTTTTATCATTATAACCAAAAAGGGAAGTTCAAATGATGTATTTTGTTATACCAAAATGCTATTTTTGTTTTGTTTTGTTTTACCTAAAAGCACTCCATTCAAGCAAAAGAAAAAAAAAAATTACTAAAAAAAAAAAAACCAACACTTTCAATCTTTAAAAAAAGAATTTTGGGGTCTTTATAGTGAACTTTTTTTAGATTTTTTCACAAATATTTTAAGTCTTAGGTGCATCTAGATTATATTCATGTAAAAATTTAAAAAGAAAAAAAAAATAAAATGAAAAAAAAACAAAAAAATTCAAAAACTAAACCAAACATCAGATTCATGATGATCAGTATGGATTACGAGTTATGACACAACATCATTTGTTAATAAATACATTGGCAGAGCTTTTTAAATCACTCAAAAACTGGCAAAGGGTAGTTTTCCAAACTTACTTCATGCTCAATGCTATCTCTCTCCTGTTCAGTGGTGCGGTGCAGGTCTATGTAATCCTTCTTATGCTTCATCAAGAACTGGTCCAAAGTTTCTATGCTTTCAAGCTGACAAATGAAAAAGGCAAATATAATACTCTTAGTAAATTTGAATATAAATATCTTGAAATGCTTCCACTTTTTGAAAGGAAAAGAAGAGTGAAATGCTTCCTTAGAAGCAAGTGGCAACATCATTTCCAACAAATAACTTTCTCACAATGAGAGATATCAACAATATCAACAGAAAAGCATAAATGTGTGTATCATAGTCACAAAGCATATACCGTCTTCAGTGCAGCTTTGGTAAAAGATGACCTTTGCCGAGGTTTGTGCATAATGAAAGACGCCAATATGGCTGCCAGTTTGGCCTGTCAACAATAACCACACCTTAGTTAATTTATACCTTAGTTAATATTATATATATTGACTACAAATCCAAAACTAATATGTAACACATTTAGAAGCTCAGATTGCTTTCATAAGTGCTGCAAATATGTTCAAGTAGAACACCATAATTGAATACTATTATTGAATTGCACATTCTACTCCTCAGAAAAGCACACATAATCTTTCTTGGCTCTAAAACTAACGCAACAGGGCAATTAAAATTTGACCCCAATTTTCAATACTAAAGACAAGACTGTTTGATGGGGCCCAAAATTCTCTCAAAAACAAGCAAATTAAAGATGCTTCTGTACTAGATTCGAGATATAAATTTCATATATATATATATAAAATTTAAAAAAAGAGGTATATTAAACACAAGTGCAGCATGTTAGATTTACTGCTACCCAAAACAGCTACTTCTTGAACACATTGATTTTACAGATCGATTATTTCAGAAGCCCTACTTAGCCCTACTTGCCACTTGGTGACCACAGACTACAGAAAATAGTGGACTGATCCCAACTAAAGAAGTTCAAGAATCAATCTGATCCTGGACTTTAACATTGGCTATCTCGTGTCCTGATTCCTGCCATACAAAATACAAGGGAGAGGCTCACATTTGTTTAACAATTTTATAACATCCAATATCTCAGGTCATCATCTTATCTGAGTCCATGTACCTATTTTTTCCTTTTTTGTAACAAATATTTTTTTTCTTTTCAAATACGTGTCTTTAGATAAGTAAATAGATACTTTTCTAGAGTTCAATAGACCACAGGTAAAACCTCAACCTTTACATGTTTGTCATATTTACCTTCAACATTCAGATGTGAAAACAATGTAATGCCATCCAAAGGAGAGCGTTTAGAACTGATCAATGAAAACATTTATATAATAGCAAGCTTAAAATAATACTAATAAAAATAAAAAAATCCGAAGGATCACAATAAATCTATACAATACAAGCAACCATAAAGACGGTTTTTGCATTAAACCTACATATGACACATCAATTAAAATGGACGATCAGTTTGAAATGACTAATCGATTCAATGAGTTAACAAACCTCATTATAACCCAGAGATAAAGCTGTTCGGTGCACAGCATCTTTAAAATCTTCAGTTCTATCTCTGATTCTAGCCATACCCTAACATCACCAACAAACATCTTCTGATCTTCATTAAGAAAACTCATAATCTTAAAATAATTCATAGACAGATAAAGTGTAAAACAACAATACCACAACAGCGAATTATCAGCCTCTGCAGTGAGCAACAATGTTAATCTAACAGGAGACCTAGTGGCTTCTAACAACCATTGGCAGCTCAATGATGACAACAATTGCAGCCGATGTTCAACCTGCACCAACACAAGTTTTTATTCAGATTTTCCCTAGAAATCCCTACAGAATATTACATCGTAAAGCAAATGTTACTTTCCCATTTACAAATGGGTAAATTACACTTTGCCCCCCTAAAGTTTCACATATAACATGCTTGTGTCTGTCCGTGTGTATCAATGTCAATCTTTGAGGCAATATACTTGCCTAATCATGTAATTTTGAGGCAAAATTACTCTGTTTAGGCTATAATATTTATCAGCAATATTACAAATTTTAAAAAAATTACTTAGAAAATATTCAGATAAATATATTTATAAATCACAGTCATTCTAGATAAGATTCACATCACACTAATTTTAAATGTATATCATATAACTCATTTTCAGATAAAATTTCAGATACCCTTTTTTGTGTATATCATATATCATATATCAGCAATACTAATTTTATTCACAGATTCTTTCACAAAATTTTATTCATAGATTCATTAAATCACCAACCATATAATTCTTTCACAAAATTTCATTCACAGATTCATTAAATCACCAACCATATAATTCTTTCACAAAATTTTTAGATAATGTCTCCAACAATTCTACTCAAAAGTTGAACAGGAAATACAAACAAAGAATGGGATCTAGGAATGGCAACGGGGCGGGGCGGGGCCGGGGATCACACTCACCGTCCCCGATCCCCGATGGTGGAAATCCCCCCGTCCCCGGCCCCGATCCCCGACGGGGAACGTATATCCGCCCTTGTCCCCGCCCCCAACGGGGATCGGGTTTCCCCGACCCCGAACAACCCCCGACTTTTTTTTTTTTTTTTTTTTTTTCTTTTTGGAAAACTGCTTTGAAGCTGAAGGATAAAAAAAAAAAAAGATCAACATGGAGAAACAGAGAGATCAACACCAACACCAACAGATCATCATGTATCATCATCAACAACAGATAAAAAAAAAAAAAAAAAGAACAGAACAGATCAAAAAACACCAACAGATCCAAAAAAAAAAAAAGAGATCAACAACATATTATCATCATCATAGAATAGATCTCAAGATCTAAGCTTCAATCTATAATATATATATACATATATACATATATATGTGTGTATAACACAGAGAAAGAGATAGGGATAGATATCGACGCTGTGAAGAGGAGATCGGCGAAGGAGTCGGCGGAGGAGGGTCTCTTCTCTCGGCGGAGGAGATCGGCTCCGGCGAAGAATCGGCTCTCTCTCTCTCTCTCTCCCTCTCACTCCATTTTTCTCACGCAGCTCCCTCTCACTCCATTTTTCTCACGTAGCAGCGAAGTGATTGTGTGGTGGATCATTCACTCAAGACTTGATAAAGTTCAGTGAGAGAGAAAAGAGTGGAGAGTTCAGTGAGAGAGTTGAGAGAGAGAGAGAGAGAGAGTGAAAAGTCAAAGTGAAAGACAGATCTGATAAGCCTAGCCTAAACACATATATATAATATATAATATAATAAAGCTTAGCATATGTATATATCTATAATATAATAAAGCTTAGCATATGTATATATCTATAAAGATGGTTCGGGGAGATTCAGGGCGGGGCCGGGCCGGGGCCGGGGCCGGGGCCGGGGCCGGGTCTGGAGGAGTTATCACCGTCTCCGGCCTGAAAATTATCGGGGATTTAATTTTTAATACCATTCTCGGCCTGTCGGAGGTATTTTTCGGGGAAAATCGTCCCCATCGGGGTCGGGGGGTCGGGTCCCCGTCGGGCCGGTTTCAAATTGCCATCTCTAATGGGATCCTAGTTTCTGTTAGGTATGAAAAAAGTAATTGATGCATATATGTTAATCTATTAATAAGCAAAGCAATCTTTTCTCCAGAAGAATAGAGAGGGAAAAAAACTAGATTTGAAAAGGAAAAAAAAAAAAAAGAAATGCAGCAAAAGAAAAAATGAAGAAATTTGCATTACAAGATTGAAAACTCATATTTGAATATATCTCTTAAAAATCCATTACAAAACTCAGATTTGAACAAGATTGAAAACCCATCACAAAACATGTGTCCAATAGAAGGGAATATATATATCTTCTCTTTCCAGCTCTAGAAAACACAGAAACGCCAAATCAAGAAGCAAAAGGTCCAAATCTAGAGACCCATTTCGTAAAAAAACACTGCAAAGAAATGCAAAACAGAGAATAAGAGAAAGAGACAGCAGAAAAAGAGCAAAGAGAAATCAGGTACCAAATCGGCGAGTGGAGCAGATGCGGCGGTGACTGGCAAGGCCAATAGAGGCGACGGTGATGACAATCGGTGTGGTGGAGGAGCAAGAGGTGAGACAAATGTGGTTTACCAATCGGCGAATGCGTGAGATGTTCGAGGAGTTAGGGATTAATTTCAGAATTGATGGTGTGTGTGTATGGAAGATGTGCTGTGTAATGTGTTACTGAGTCTCTGTATACGCATGCCTATATTAAAAATTAAAAAAATAATAATAAATAATAATATAAAAATAAAAATAAATAATAATCATAAAAATAAATAAATAAATAAAAAAAAGATAGACGGATTGGGTCGGTTAGAATAGATGGGTTACTTGGACGCCCAACCCGCCAACCAAAAATAATAAAAAAATCACAGTTCGATGCGGTTTTGACGATTTTAGTGGGTATTGTGCACAGCCCTCCTTTCCACTTTGGCCTTTTATGTTTGCAATCCTTCTTACTTTACTCCTAAACTAACTTTCATCCAAAAAACTAATAGAATTTGTCACATTACTAACACACCAGCTCCATATGTGATGTAAAAAATTCACTAAAAATGTAAAAAAAATAAAAAATAGAAAAGAAAAAAATTAGAATTTTTTTTTGCCTTTAATGAACTTTTTTTTTCAAATTTATTCATAAATATTATTACATTATAGATGCATCTAGATTAGATGCTCCAACCATAGATTCATTAAATCACCAACCATATAATTCTTTCACAAAATTTTATTCACAGATTCATTAAATCACCAACCATATAATTCTTTCACAAAATTTTTAGATAATGTCTCCAACAATTCTACTCAAAAGTTGAACAGGAAATACAAACAAAGAATGGGATCCTAGTTTCTGTTAGGTATGAAAAAAGTAATTGATGCATATATGTTAATCTATTAATAAGCAAAGCAATCTTTTCTCCAGAAGAATAGAGAGGGAAAAAAACTAGATTTGAAAAGGAAAAAAAAAAAAAGAAATGCAGCAAAAGAAAAAATGAAGAAATTTGCATTACAAGATTGAAAACTCATATTTGAATATATCTCTTAAAAACCCATTACAAAACTCAGATTTGAACAAGATTGAAAACCCATCACAAAACATGTGTCCAATAGAAGGGAATATATATATCTTCTCTTTCCAGCTCTAGAAAACACAGAAACGCCAAATCAAGAAGCAAAAGGTCCAAATCTAGAGACCCATTTCGTAAAAAAACACTGCAAAGAAATGCAAAACAGAGAATAAGAGAAAGAGACAGCAGAAAAAGAGCAAAGAGAAATCAGGTACCAAATCGGCGAGTGGAGCAGATGCGGCGGTGACTGGCAAGGCCAATAGAGGCGACGGTGATGACAATCGGTGTGGTGGAGGAGCAAGAGGTGAGACAAATGTGGTTTACCAATCTGCGAATGCGTGAGATGTTCGAGGAGTTAGGGATTAATTTCAGAATTGATGGTGTGTGTGTATGGAAGATGTGCTGTGTAATGTGTTACTGAGTCTCTGTATACGCATGCCTATATTAAAAATTAAAAAAATAATAATAAATAATAATATAAAAATAAAAAAAATAATAATCATAAAAAAAAAAAATAAATAAATAAAAAAAAGATAGACGGATTGGGTCGGTTAGAATAGATGGGTTACTTGGACGCCCAACCCGCCAACCAAAAATAATAAAAAAATCACAGTTCGATGCGGTTTTGACGATTTTAGTGGGTATTGTGCACAGCCCTCCTTTCCACTTTGGCCTTTTATGTTTGCAATCCTTCTTACTTTACTCCTAAACTAACTTTCATCCAAAAAACTAATAGAATTTGTCACATTACTAACACACCAGCTCCATATGTGATGTAAAAAATTCACTAAAAATGTAAAAAAAAATAAAAAATAGAAAAGAAAAAAATTAGAATTTTTTTTTGCCTTTAATGAACTTTTTTTTCAAATTTATTCATAAATATTATTACATTATAGATGCATCTAGATTAGATGCTCCAACCATAGATTCATTAAATCACCAACCATATAATTCTTTCACAAAATTTTATTCACAGATTCATTAAATCACCAACCATATAATTCTTTCACAAAATTTTTAGATAATGTCTCCAACAATTCTACTCAAAAGTTGAACAGGAAATACAAACAAAGAATGGGATCCTAGTTTCTGTTAGGTATGAAAAAAGTAATTGATGCATATATGTTAATCTATTAATAAGCAAAGCAATCTTTTCTCCAGAAGAATAGAGAGGGAAAAAAACTAGATTTGAAAAGGAAAAAAAAAAAAAGAAATGCAGCAAAAGAAAAAATGAAGAAATTTGCATTACAAGATTGAAAACTCATATTTGAATATATCTCTTAAAAACCCATTACAAAACTCAGATTTGAACAAGATTGAAAACCCATCACAAAACATGTGTCCAATAGAAGGGAATATATATATCTTCTCTTTCCAGCTCTAGAAAACACAGAAACGCCAAATCAAGAAGCAAAAGGTCCAAATCTAGAGACCCATTTCGTAAAAAAACACTGCAAAGAAATGCAAAACAGAGAATAAGAGAAAGAGACAGCAGAAAAAGAGCAAAGAGAAATCAGGTACCAAATCGGCGAGTGGAGCAGATGCGGCGGTGACTGGCAAGGCCAATAGAGGCGACGGTGATGACAATCGGTGTGGTGGAGGAGCAAGAGGTGAGACAAATGTGGTTTACCAATCTGCGAATGCGTGAGATGTTCGAGGAGTTAGGGATTAATTTCAGAATTGATGGTGTGTGTGTATGGAAGATGTGCTGTGTAATGTGTTACTGAGTCTCTGTATACGCATGCCTATATTAAAAATTAAAAAAATAATAATAAATAATAATATAAAAATAAAAATAAATAATAATCATAAAAAAAAATAAATAAATAAATAAAAAAAAGATAGACGGATTGGGTCGGTTAGAATAGATGGGTTACTTGGACGCCCAACCCGCCAACCAAAAATAATAAAAAAATCACAGTTCGATGCGGTTTTGACGATTTTAGTGGGTATTGTGCACAGCCCTCCTTTCCACTTTGGCCTTTTATGTTTGCAATCCTTCTTACTTTACTCCTAAACTAACTTTCATCCAAAAAACTAATAGAATTTGTCACATTACTAACACACCAGCTCCATATGTGATGTAAAAAATTCACTAAAAATGTAAAAAAAAATAAAAAATAGAAAAGAAAAAAATTAGAATTTTTTTTTTGCCTTTAACGAACTTTTTTTTCAAATTTATTCATAAATATTATTACATTATAGATGCATCTAGATTAGATGCTCCAACCATAGATTCATTAAATCACCAACCATATAATTCTTTCACAAAATTTTATTCACAGATTCATTAAATCACCAACCATATAATTCTTTCACAAAATTTTTAGATAATGTCTCCAACAATTCTACTCAAAAGTTGAACAGGAAATACAAACAAAGAATGGGATCCTAGTTTCTGTTAGGTATGAAAAAAGTAATTGATGCATATATGTTAATCTATTAATAAGCAAAGCAATCTTTTCTCCAGAAGAATAGAGAGGGAAAAAAACTAGATTTGAAAAGGAAAAAAAAAAAAAGAAATGCAGCAAAAGAAAAAATGAAGAAATTTGCATTACAAGATTGAAAACTCATATTTGAATATATCTCTTAAAAACCCATTACAAAACTCAGATTTGAACAAGATTGAAAACCCATCACAAAACATGTGTCCAATAGAAGGGAATATATATATCTTCTCTTTCCAGCTCTAGAAAACACAGAAACGCCAAATCAAGAAGCAAAAGGTCCAAATCTAGAGACCCATTTCGTAAAAAAACACTGCAAAGAAATGCAAAACAGAGAATAAGAGAAAGAGACAGCAGAAAAAGAGCAAAGAGAAATCAGGTACCAAATCGGCGAGTGGAGCAGATGCGGCGGTGACTGGCAAGGCCAATAGAGGCGACGGTGATGACAATCGGTGTGGTGGAGGAGCAAGAGGTGAGACAAATGTGGTTTACCAATCTGCGAATGCGTGAGATGTTCGAGGAGTTAGGGATTAATTTCAGAATTGATGGTGTGTGTGTATGGAAGATGTGCTGTGTAATGTGTTACTGAGTCTCTGTATACGCATGCCTATATTAAAAATTAAAAAAATAATAATAAATAATAATATAAAAATAAAAATAAATAATAATCATAAAAAAAAATAAATAAATAAATAAAAAAAAGATAGACGGATTGGGTCGGTTAGAATAGATGGGTTACTTGGACGCCCAACCCGCCAACCAAAAATAATAAAAAAATCACAGTTCGATGCGGTTTTGACGATTTTAGTGGGTATTGTGCACAGCCCTCCTTTCCACTTTGGCCTTTTATGTTTGCAATCCTTCTTACTTTACTCCTAAACTAACTTTCATCCAAAAAACTAATAGAATTTGTCACATTACTAACACACCAGCTCCATATGTGATGTAAAAAATTCACTAAAAATGTAAAAAAAAATAAAAAATAGAAAAGAAAAAAATTAGAATTTTTTTTTTGCCTTTAACGAACTTTTTTTTCAAATTTATTCATAAATATTATTACATTATAGATGCATCTAGATTAGATGCTCCAACCATAGATTCATTAAATCACCAACCATATAATTCTTTCACAAAATTTTATTCACAGATTCATTAAATCACCAACCATATAATTCTTTCACAAAATTTTTAGATAATGTCTCCAACAATTCTACTCAAAAGTTGAACAGGAAATACAAACAAAGAATGGGATCCTAGTTTCTGTTAGGTATGAAAAAAGTAATTGATGCATATATGTTAATCTATTAATAAGCAAAGCAATCTTTTCTCCAGAAGAATAGAGAGGGAAAAAAACTAGATTTGAAAAGGAAAAAAAAAAAAAAGAAATGCAGCAAAAGAAAAAATGAAGAAATTTGCATTACAAGATTGAAAACTCATATTTGAATATATCTCTTAAAAACCCATTACAAAACTCAGATTTGAACAAGATTGAAAACCCATCACAAAACATGTGTCCAATAGAAGGGAATATATATATCTTCTCTTTCCAGCTCTAGAAAACACAGAAACGCCAAATCAAGAAGCAAAAGGTCCAAATCTAGAGACCCATTTCGTAAAAAAACACTGCAAAGAAATGCAAAACAGAGAATAAGAGAAAGAGACAGCAGAAAAAGAGCAAAGAGAAATCAGGTACCAAATCGGCGAGTGGAGCAGATGCGGCGGTGACTGGCAAGGCCAATAGAGGCGACGGTGATGACAATCGGTGTGGTGGAGGAGCAAGAGGTGAGACAAATGTGGTTTACCAATCTGCGAATGCGTGAGATGTTCGAGGAGTTAGGGATTAATTTCAGAATTGATGGTGTGTGTGTATGGAAGATGTGCTGTGTAATGTGTTACTGAGTCTCTGTATACGCATGCCTATATTAAAAATTAAAAAAATAATAATAAATAATAATATAAAAATAAAAATAAATAATAATCATAAAAAAAAAAATAAATAAATAAAAAAAAGATAGACGGATTGGGTCGGTTAGAATAGATGGGTTACTTGGACGCCCAACCCGCCAACCAAAAATAATAAAAAAATCACAGTTCGATGCGGTTTTGACGATTTTAGTGGGTATTGTGCACAGCCCTCCTTTCCACTTTGGCCTTTTATGTTTGCAATCCTTCTTACTTTACTCCTAAACTAACTTTCATCCAAAAAACTAATAGAATTTGTCACATTACTAACACACCAGCTCCATATGTGATGTAAAAAATTCACTAAAAATGTAAAAAAAAATAAAAAATAGAAAAGAAAAAAATTAGAATTTTTTTTTGCCTTTAATGAACTTTTTTTTCAAATTTATTCATAAATATTATTACATTATAGATGCATCTAGATTAGATGCTCCAACCATAGATTCATTAAATCACCAACCATATAATTCTTTCACAAAATTTTATTCACAGATTCATTAAATCACCAACCATATAATTCTTTCACAAAATTTTTAGATAATGTCTCCAACAATTCTACTCAAAAGTTGAACAGGAAATACAAACAAAGAATGGGATCCTAGTTTCTGTTAGGTATGAAAAAAGTAATTGATGCATATATGTTAATCTATTAATAAGCAAAGCAATCTTTTCTCCAGAAGAATAGAGAGGGAAAAAAACTAGATTTGAAAAGGAAAAAAAAAAAAAAGAAATGCAGCAAAAGAAAAAATGAAGAAATTTGCATTACAAGATTGAAAACTCATATTTGAATATATCTCTTAAAAACCCATTACAAAACTCAGATTTGAACAAGATTGAAAACCCATCACAAAACATGTGTCCAATAGAAGGGAATATATATATCTTCTCTTTCCAGCTCTAGAAAACACAGAAACGCCAAATCAAGAAGCAAAAGGTCCAAATCTAGAGACCCATTTCGTAAAAAAACACTGCAAAGAAATGCAAAACAGAGAATAAGAGAAAGAGACAGCAGAAAAAGAGCAAAGAGAAATCAGGTACCAAATCGGCGAGTGGAGCAGATGCGGCGGTGACTGGCAAGGCCAATAGAGGCGACGGTGATGACAATCGGTGTGGTGGAGGAGCAAGAGGTGAGACAAATGTGGTTTACCAATCTGCGAATGCGTGAGATGTTCGAGGAGTTAGGGATTAATTTCAGAATTGATGGTGTGTGTGTATGGAAGATGTGCTGTGTAATGTGTTACTGAGTCTCTGTATACGCATGCCTATATTAAAAATTAAAAAAATAATAATAAATAATAATATAAAAATAAAAATAAATAATAATCATAAAAAAAAAAATAAATAAATAAAAAAAAGATAGACGGATTGGGTCGGTTAGAATAGATGGGTTACTTGGACGCCCAACCCGCCAACCAAAAATAATAAAAAAATCACAGTTCGATGCGGTTTTGACGATTTTAGTGGGTATTGTGCACAGCCCTCCTTTCCACTTTGGCCTTTTATGTTTGCAATCCTTCTTACTTTACTCCTAAACTAACTTTCATCCAAAAAACTAATAGAATTTGTCACATTACTAACACACCAGCTCCATATGTGATGTAAAAAATTCACTAAAAATGTAAAAAAAAATAAAAAATAGAAAAGAAAAAAATTAGAATTTTTTTTTGCCTTTAATGAACTTTTTTTTCAAATTTATTCATAAATATTATTACATTATAGATGCATCTAGATTAGATGCTCCAACCATAGATTCATTAAATCACCAACCATATAATTCTTTCACAAAATTTTATTCACAGATTCATTAAATCACCAACCATATAATTCTTTCACAAAATTTTTAGATAATGTCTCCAACAATTCTACTCAAAAGTTGAACAGGAAATACAAACAAAGAATGGGATCCTAGTTTCTGTTAGGTATGAAAAAAGTAATTGATGCATATATGTTAATCTATTAATAAGCAAAGCAATCTTTTCTCCAGAAGAATAGAGAGGGAAAAAAACTAGATTTGAAAAGGAAAAAAAAAAAAAGAAATGCAGCAAAAGAAAAAATGAAGAAATTTGCATTACAAGATTGAAAACTCATATTTGAATATATCTCTTAAAAACCCATTACAAAACTCAGATTTGAACAAGATTGAAAACCCATCACAAAACATGTGTCCAATAGAAGGGAATATATATATCTTCTCTTTCCAGCTCTAGAAAACACAGAAACGCCAAATCAAGAAGCAAAAGGTCCAAATCTAGAGACCCATTTCGTAAAAAAACACTGCAAAGAAATGCAAAACAGAGAATAAGAGAAAGAGACAGCAGAAAAAGAGCAAAGAGAAATCAGGTACCAAATCGGCGAGTGGAGCAGATGCGGCGGTGACTGGCAAGGCCAATAGAGGCGACGGTGATGACAATCGGTGTGGTGGAGGAGCAAGAGGTGAGACAAATGTGGTTTACCAATCTGCGAATGCGTGAGATGTTCGAGGAGTTAGGGATTAATTTCAAAATTGATGGTGTGTGTGTATGGAAGATGTGCTGTGTAATGTGTTACTGAGTCTCTGTATACGCATGCCTATATTAAAAATTAAAAAAATAATAATAAATAATAATATAAAAATAAAAATAAATAATAATCATAAAAATAAAATAAAAAAAAATAAAAAAAGATAGACGGATTGGGTCGGTTAGAATAGATGGGTTACTTGGACGCCCAACCCGCCAACCAAAAATAATAAAAAAATCACAGTTCGATGCGGTTTTGACGATTTTAGTGGGTATTGTGCACAGCCCTCCTTTCCACTTTGGCCTTTTATGTTTGCAATCCTTCTTACTTTACTCCTAAACTAACTTTCATCCAAAAAACTAATAGAATTTGTCACATTACTAACACACCAGCTCCATATGTGATGTAAAAAATTCACTAAAAATGTAAAAAAAATAAAAAATAGAAAAGAAAAAAATTAGAATTTTTTTTTGCCTTTAATGAACTTTTTTTTCAAATTTATTCATAAATATTATTACATTATAGATGCATCTAGATTAGATGCTCCAAAAAAAATAAAAACAAATTTAACTAAAAAAAGAAAAAAAGTTTACTAAAGACGAAAAAAAATGAAAATATACTTCAAACAGTTATATTGTCAATTTTGAAATGAAAAGTTTACTATAATGTAATAATGTTTAGTGAACTTTTTGTTTATTGAATTTTTTTTCGTCTTTAGTGAATTTTTTTATTTTTTTAATTAAATTTATTTTTATATAATGTAATAATGTTTATGAATAAATTTGAAAAAAAGTTCACTAAAGATTAAAAAAAAATTCAATTTTTTTGCTTTCTATTTTTCATTTTTTTGCATCTTTAGTGAATATTTTACATTACATGTGGAGCTGATGTGTTAATTTTTTGGATGAAGGTTAGTATAGGAGTAAAGTGGGAAGGATTGTAGATATGAAGGACAAAAGTGAGAAAAATCAAACTTAACGGGCCAAAGTGAGAAATGGGTGAAACTTTAAGAGGGCAAAATGTAATTTACCATTTACAAATAGAAGGATAAAATAAGGGTCAATTGGTTGCGCAATCTACTAATTCAAAATGTGCGACTTTTTACGTTAGGTAATTCAACACTTGCATAGGCAATAATCAGGAGCTTCTATTTGCACACACCATTTCCCCTCTTCCCACACACTTAATGATATTTTTTTATTACATTTTTGTCCTAAAATAAAATTACCAAAATATCTCTTTCTTCTTCAACCAAAACCCTAACCCTACTCACCCCCTCCGTCGCCTCCCCCACCCACTTCGTTGCCTCTCCCACCAGCCCCCCTCTTCTTGAATCGAAGCCCCTCCCCACCCCATCGCTCGTCGCTCACACTCCCCAGTCCCTCTTCTCTCGTCGAAGCCCCCACCCTGCCAGCTGCAACTCTCCCTCTCTCTGCGGCCGCCAAGTGAATCGCCACCGCCTCTACTTTCTGCCCCCTTCGAACCAAACACATTGAT
Organism: Camellia sinensis; assembly: GCF_055761805.1. Taxonomy (NCBI): domain Eukaryota; kingdom Viridiplantae; phylum Streptophyta; class Magnoliopsida; order Ericales; family Theaceae; genus Camellia; species Camellia sinensis. The sequence continues at coordinate 36,112,070 of NC_138961.1, read as the reverse complement.
TCGGAAGTACAGTGTCGAACCAATGTGTTTTGTTCGGATGTTAAAGGTCGAACCAATGTGTTTTGTTCGGATATTGATGGTTGAATCGATGTGTGATTTTCAACCCTGGTTTAATGAACGGCGGGTGTGTCGCGATGGTGGGTCGCCACTGCGATGGTGGTAGTAGCAGGGACGAGGGGTGGTCAACAGAGGGGTTGGATGGGTGTGTGGGCTGCGATGGTGGGTGGAAGGAACGGTGGGTGGAGGGAACGGTGGGGTGATGACTGGAAGCGAAGACTGCGACCATGGTGTCACCAACGGTGGCTGGTTTAGGGTTAGGGTTTGGAGAATGAAAAATATAAGGGAAGGTGGGTGGATTGAGTGTGTTGGAAAGTTGTGTGTGTATGCTTTAGATATGGGGGTATAATTGGAATAATAGTGTGTGTAATGAGTACTTTTTTTTTTTTTTTTTTTTTTGGTGTGTGAACTAAGAAGGATGTGTATAGAGAGGAAGTGATGTGTGCAAATAGAAGCTCCCGCAATAACCGACAACAACACATCAAAGAAGAAAAAAATCAATTTCAAAGGTGAAATTTACAGAATTCTGGAGAGAATTCAAATTCATTTATAAATGGCAATTGGGTCTGTTCATTTGTGGTTTTTTCAAATAATTTTTTTTTAAAAATAATCTGCATTTTAAGAAATATTATTTTTTATTTTTTATACAACTAGTTGGACCCTTACCCATTACACACGTGGCAGTCGTGAGGTTATTTAAGAAGAATAAGTTTGAGGTATAAGTTTCACTGTATTAGACTTGAATACCATAATCTTAAAACAAAAATCCTTGACAATATATTCCCTCAATTCAAAATTATCTCAGTAGGAAAAGCACCATTCAGAAGATTATTATTAGTTTCATGGAAGCCTTGTACAGGGAATTCAAGCAAATCACCAAGAGCGAGAGGTTTTTTCAGAGGTATGTATAATGTCGAGTTTCCACTGCAACAAGATACTCTAAACACAAGACATACTTTATTTATGTTCTCAACCTTCTCACTCAATGGGAAGATCTGAAAGAATAAGGTAGCAAAATTGCAAATCACATTGCAAAGGATGCATTGTTATGGCAAATTTTGGAATTGAACTTTGACAATTCACTATCAAGTCATTTTAAAATGGCAAATTTTTTTATGACAACCATATAAACGCATACAATAAACTTCCATGTTTATCTTCAAGTCTCTCCAAGTAATCATTTCCACAATGAGGACCAAAATTTTCCTTTTTTCTTCAAGCAATCAGTTCAATGTGCATATACAAAGTTTCATTTTTCCATTTCCCAAAGAAGGACCAAAAGTGTACTCTGCCCCAAGAGTTTTGAAGCCACAGGGAGTATGAGAAGACAAACCAAGTTGAAGAATTCATGTAACCACAATGACTATGAGAAGACAAACCAAGTTGAAGAATTCATGTAGGAAGTTTTTGACATAAATAGGGGAAAAAAAATACAATTTCAATGCCAATAAATGTTACAAGTTCAATCATTATCTTGTAGGTCTTTGAGAGAAAACTTCAAGCAGCCTAAGTATTGTATTTGGTTTTTTTCTTTTTTAGTCTAAAGACCCTTTCTTTAGAAACTCTATTTTTGCTCTAATAAGTGTTGCTTTCTGCAATGAAGAGAGTATTGCAGAGGTTTTTTTGCTTCAAGGAAACTTCTATTTGTTTTAGGCTCCGTTTGTTTTGATGTAAAATAATTTATACCAAAAATAATTTCATGTAAAATAATTTACATTTCTTTTATTTTCCAATGCTTGGCTGCAACTCCAAAAACATTTTTTTTTTCAAACAGTAACATTTTTTTATCCTATGTCATTTGTTACAACCACTCACCCTTTTCAATAGCCCACTTTACCTACATCTTGCAAAACTCTAGCCATTTTCCTTTAGGCCCATGACACTCTATCTCACCCTATCTATCTTACATAGTTTCTACTGTAACCGAAGTTTTCAAGTAGTTAATTACAAACAGCAAAACAAGCAACATCTGGCATTCTGAGACATTCAAGTATATCTCCGCTGCTAAACAAAACACTGGAATATAGAATAAAAGCACCCTGTGGGTATGATTTCAATAAATATTAAATAGTTCAAATCACAAATATCAAGGCACGCTACCAGTTAGCTATTGCACTGCTACTTATACATAAAAATAAATATACCACAGATTGTTTGAGAAACAAAAAGTAGACAGTGAATTTGAATGGCATGCTTCATTAACGTGTAAACCAACCAATTAGGGAAAAGAAGAAATAGAAGCTGAAACTGAGGGAGTCCATTTTCTATTTCGTCATAATTAATATTTTCCCCTATTTGTTCATTATGTCTAGTAGGAATCGTTACAGTAGTTGACGATTTTTTGGAAGAAACGTGATTTTGCGTTCCCGAATCAGAATCGTGTAAGAAATGCAATTCTTAAGAGAGAAAATCGTGTTTCGGTATGAGATGACAACGTCTGTGAAAATCAAACAACTCCGTTCTCTCCTGGACACGGCTCTTCTCTCTCATCGGATTCGACTATTCTCTCTTGGACACGACTCTTTACAAACGACAAACGAAATGAAAGAGTAGAGAGCAAGAAAGAACTTGGTCATCGTTCGAAAGAGCGAAAACATCGGTCGCCGACTTCGATCCCTCTGGTTGCTGCTTCGACAGCTTCAACTTTCGCTCGATGCTTGATCTCCTCTCCCTCTCCTCTCGTCTCTCGATCTCGATCTCTCTCTTCCTCTCTTCTCTCATTCTCCCTCTACTTTCTCTCCTCTCTTCTTCTGTTGACTTCTCTCTTCTTCGTTCTATTTTCTTTCTTTTCTTCTCTCTCTGTTCTCTTTTCTAATATTTTTTATTACATCTATATTATATGATATAAATTACATTAATATAGTAATATATAATTTTATTCACCCAAAAAAAATTATATAAAATAATATGTCATAAATAATATAATTTTTATATCTAAAATAAAAATAATATATTTTACCATATATAGTATAATTTATTTAATATCTATAATAATTTTTATTATTTATTTATATTTTATTTTATTTTTTAACAAAATCTGTTATTCCTTAGTTTTTTTTAAAGTTCATTACCTAAAAGTTCTATTTACAAATGTTATGGTAGCTAGGGCTATGCACAATACCGCCAAAGTCGCACCAAACCAAGCCGAACCGTGCATTTTTTTTGGTTTTTGGCGGGCGGGTTGGCAAGTTGGGTGTCCAGAACATGCAGGTTGCCGCGGGTGGCGGTTGGAGGAATGCAACCCGCCGGATCTAACCGACCCGACCTGCTCACTTTTTTAAAAAAAAATTATTATATATATATGCATATAGACACACAAACAACAGCACATGTTCCAACAACATTTACTTACATACACTCTCACACACACAATCAATTCCCAAATTAAATCCTAACACACCCCTCATCTCATCGTATTCAACATTTGTCTCACATTCATCTCTTGCTCCTTCACCACGCCGATCGCCATCGCCGTCACCTCTAATAGCCTTGCCGGTTGCCACCGCCGCTAGTAGCCTTGTCGATCGTCGTTGCATCTTCTCCACTGGCTAAAGTTTTGACAACAACTCTGTGAGTTCTGCTATGCTTTTTTGTTTTAGTTTGCTTGTTTTACAAATTTTGGTCGATTTTCCCTTTCTCCTTCTCATTTTGGTAGATTTTGCTTCGTATTTGCATTCTTATTTAATTTTGTTTACTCTATGTGAGCCTTTTGATAATGGTTGGTGTTAGAATTTACCATTCATACTCACCTACTACACTCCACCTACCACCAATTTACCCTCACCTACTCCTCACCTACTACCCAAACCCTCTCCTATATAATGCCACTCTGATTTGTAATATAACACATCAAGATAAAACAATCAATAATACAGTATTTTTAACATGGTATCAGAGCAGGTTTAGAACCTGATATTTTCGCTTTCCCGGCGGGCGGCAACCTCACCTTAGCTGCCCGCCGGACCTCAACCTAGTCCGCTAGAATTTTTTTTCTACACATACCTTCACTCCTCACGGATGGCAACCACTCTCTCCTCCGTTCGATTCCTTATCACCATCTTGGTGCCTTCTTTTGCTACCCAGTGCTTGCTCACAAGCCTCTCTCACCTTCGGCCACATCTCCGACTGCAACTCCGGCTCATGCTGTTCGGCGTCCGAGTCCAGGTTGATCCGATGAGGAAGAGCGTCAGTATGACCATTCTGTCGCAATACGAACAACCTCAGTGTCAGGACTCCTCCAACGTCGCCGACGTTGCCTGCGGTGACAGCGGTTACGCCTCCGCCGACGAGGCCGTTCACCCCCAGTCGCTCGTCCGTCTCAGAACTACTTCCTCCGGCGAAGCAACCTCAATCGGCGTCGCCGTCGATCCAGCCTCTTCGACATCACAACTGAATCGGTCACTGCAATTCCAATGGTTCTGTTTTTATTACCAGTACAGATTGAGAATCCAATAAAAAAAAACTAACCCTGGGACAGTGGATTCTACCTTAAACCCGAAATCACCAGTAGCTCCATCAAGCCCAGCTCTCTCTCTCTCTCTCTAACAGACCTCTCTCTCTCGGCAGTTTTGAACCAAAACAAAATAAAATAAAAAAAAATAAAAAAAAAATAATAATAATAAACACACTGCTATGCACATGCATCCACAAGCACACACACGACACACACCAAACCCAGCACATAGGGCACCCACTCACTCTCTTTCTCTCTCTCTGTGGTCCCTTTCTCTGCAGCAGACCCACTTTAATTATATTTATCATTATTCTCTCATATTTTATTAATCTCTCTCTGTCCATCCAACCTTCTTTTATTTTATTTAATTTTTTTTTTTTAACACACTGTGATCCACCACTCCATGATCCACCATCCGTCAACTTTTGTCCCCCTCTTTTCCTTTCTTTTTCATTTCATATTGCCCACCGACTTTTTGCTCATAAACAAAAAAAAAAAAAAAAATATTTCATATTGCCCACCGACTTTTTGCTCATAAACAAAAAAAAAAAAAAAAAAAAAATTCAAATTTGCACAACAACCCATATTTTATTCATCTCTGGGATCACCCCCGATCACAATTTTCCACAAAAAAAAAAAAAAAAAAAAAAACACAAACAAAATACAAACAAACAACCACATTCACAAGTGGGATTTTTCTTCTCTACTCTGCCGCCGGTCTCTTCTTTTTGCCTCCGTCCTGAGCGGGCCTTGACGGTGTTGCCTCCATGCTTCCTAGACTACCAAGCAAGTTGCCTCCCCCCTGCTCCTCCACTGCAGCATATGGCGGACCTCCAAATCGCCACATCACGGTGGCCTTCCGCTTCAGCTCCTTATTTTCTGCTTTCAGCACACTTATCTCTGCTCGCGCATCCTTATACATGCGTTGGAGCAGAGCCAGCTGGGAGGTTAACTGCTGCACCTCATTTGTCCTACTCTGCAGCCGGTTCGACAAATTTGTGACCGCCGTCATGCTTTCCACGCATGCCTTCAAAGTATACTGGTTGGCCTCCACATCCGACTGTACTGCCATTCTTTGCTCCACAGACCGCATCGGAAAGTTCAACGGAGTAAACTCCGGGGCGCTTGGTTGAGGTTCCAGTGCCACCGCACCAGTTCTCTCTCTAGTTGACTCGTTGAGGTCGGGAAAGAGGGTGAGCAGTCCACGGGAAGACGAGGACGAGGCCATTTTTCTGGGCAACAGAGTGTTACAGAGTTTCTTTCTCAGCACCACGAAGAATTTTTCAGAGGTTTCTCTCAGTTTTTCTGTCTCAGCTTCAGCCTCCGTCTCAGCCTTCGCCTTGGTTAAATAGCCAAGGCAGCCACGCGCATCGCGCGCCTCTTGCCACCAGCCGACAAACGGGCGCGCCAACCAAGGCACCCACGTGCCTCGCCATGATGGATCCGGCACACCTTTTGATGAATTGGGCTCGCCTTTTGATGGCACGCCTTTTGAAAAATTGGGCACACCTTTTGAGGGTGCACCTTTTACAACGGTCCGACATGACCCTATAAACTGTCCCGACATTTGATTCCGGTTAGCCTTCTACAACGGTCCGACATGACCCTATAAACTGTCCCGACATTTGATTTCGGTTAGCCTTCTACAACGGTCCGACATGACCCTATAAACTGTCCCGACATTGATTCCGGTTAGCATACAGTGTCCTCTACAACGTTATGACACCACCATACAGTGTCCTCTACCACGTTATGACACCACCATCCAGTGTCCTCTCCACCGTTATGGCACACACATCCAGTGTCCTCTACCCCGTTATGGCACCACCTTTCAGAGTCTTCACCAACGGTCTGACACGACCATACAGTGTCTCCTATCTTTTTTATCTTTTTTTTTATTTTTATGTATTTTCTTGTTTTGTTCCTCTCTTCAAACTCAAGTTGGTTAGTTCCTATCCTCCTTGAGTTTGCGGGGGGCTGTTAGAATTTACCATTCATACTCACCTACTACACTCCACCTACCACCAATTTACCCTCACCTACTCCTCACCTACTACCCAAACCCTCTCCTATATAATGCCACTCTGATTTGTAATATAACACATCAAGATAAAACAATCAATAATACAGTATTTTTAACAGTTGGCCCTGGTTTCACTTTCTCTTATTCTCTGTTTAGGGAATAAATTCTTTTTTTTTTTTTTTTTTTGAGTAAAATTTTGAGTATGCCCATAAAATTTTGAGTGGGCCCCTGGTTTCACTTTCTCCTATTTCTTTTTTTCTTTTTTCTTTTTCAATATGCCCAGAAAATTTCCATATGCCCAGAAAATTACTCATTTACATTCTCTATTTAGGGAAAAAAATGCCCAGAAAATTTTGTTCTCATCACATTACATTCTCCTCAATTCTCTTTGTATATACTTTCTTTATATATATATATATATATATATATATATGTATTTGTATGTAATTTAATGGTATCCTATGTATTTATAGAAAGTGAATTTTGTGATACATTGAATCAAATTCGTTTCTTTATTATTTTACAAGCAATGACATTTTTTTTTACTAATCATTTTATGGTTTCATCTATAATGAATTGTTTTATGAGGGTGGGATTCCACGTTGAATAAATTTCATTGTTAATATTACAAGATGTTGGCATCACAACCTAATGCTCTTTTGGCTGTCAGTAAATGTTAAATGGTAGGGATAAAAAAAAAACAGCACTATTGGCTTTTACATGTTTGTACGGGATGAAAATTTGTAAAGGAATGGGAAGGAAAATTATATGTTTTGAAAATAATACGTTTATTGATGTGTTTTGAACTTAATCTTCCTACCTAGATCAATCAGCTAGAAACTTTTTAAAAAAATCTTTGATTCAAGTTTTATAATTTGAATTATTTTTTTTGTTTAAATAAACCGTCAATCTGCCCGAACTGCCAAGTTAAACCTGTTATTATTTGTTAACCGAGCCGTCGGTTTTTGATAAACAAAATGGCAATTTCTAATGTTAATTTTGTCTATCCGCCACCCGCCGTACGATTTCTATTTTATCCATCAATCGCACCGACCCGCACCGCGTACACCTCTAATGGTAACTCAGGTCCTATTTAAGATTTTTTGAACCAATAAGTTCTATTTAGTAAAACTGAAAATATTATCAATTTTCCACAATTTTTAAAATTAAGAACATTTTCAATTTTACATAGTAATATTCTAGATAATTATTTTACTAACTGATGAAAAAAAACAAAGCATGAGATTAAAGTTTTTGCCCTTCTACTTATTGGTTTAATTCAACTATCCAATAAAACCGAGAACATTACCATTTTTTTTCAATTTTAAAACTGAGAACATTATCAGCTTTTCCATTTTTAAATTTTCATTTTTTTTTTTTCAGTTTTACACATCAATATTCCATCATCATGCTCCTTTATAGACACAGTTTTCAGTTTTGCACAAAAAAATAATTCAAATTTTTCAAAAAAAAAAAAATTCTTTTCTTTTTGCACATAATTTTTTATTTTTTAGTTTTTTCAATTTGAAAATTGATGTTTTAAAGTTTTGAAAATCAAAATAAATATCAAATCATCATGTTCCTTTATAGATAATCATAAATGATGAACAATTATTGTTTGAAGGGCAATTCCGACTATTAAAAATTTAATGGGACTTGAAGGTCCAAAAAATCTTACTTAAGACTAATGGAATATAAGTTCATAAATTAAGACTTGTGTGTAAATGTCCTTTTTTTTTAAAACTCATCTTTTTCCATTTATAACATATATATATATATATGTCAATTTATTTATTAAAAAAAAATATGTACATGTATGTCAATTAAAACTAAAAAAAATTATATAGATAAATTAAAAATATAATTAATAAAAATAATATATAAGAGCTCCTAATCTACGACTCCTCTAAGTGGTCATGTTCCCCTACTCCCGCTCCCACTTCGTGCAACTATGTATTATTTTCAATTGTTCTTTTTGAATGTGATGCTAAAAACACAGAAGGAAATGTTTTGCCATAACTTATCCCCTCTGAGAACCATCATTTTAAGCTTGAAGTATACAACAACAACCTAGGTTGTTAAGATCAGGATCCTACATAGGATCATTTTGGGGGTCTGCTAGATTGAATCGAGGATCGTAAGATCCTACTAAAATGATAAAAGAACAAAAAAAAAAAAGCAATATCAAAATTTATATAGAATGACCCAAAAAAACATGAGGATGTAGCTCAAATGGTAGAGCTCTCATACTTGCTTCATAATTGCTAAATTATAAAGTTTAAATGAGCAGATCAAGGTTCAAATGCTTATGACCAGCAGCATTTTTCCTCTTCTTTCCTTTTCCTGAACCAGAGGCCGACATTGTGACAGACCGAGTAAATTTAGGCAAAAAAAGGGGAAAATTTTGTGTAGAATTGTGCTGAAATTTTTTTTTGGTTAAAAGAACTTTTTTTCCAGAATAAGTTTAGGGAAAAAGAATCAAAGTAGATAGAAGAGGGGAAGGGAAAAAAAAAAACAGCATGCAGTCAATCACGCAGAAGGGAAGAAGAAATGAAGAAGAAGAAGAAGAAGAAGTAGGGGAAAAAAGAAATTGGAAGAGCAGCGGAGAGAAGAAGAAAATCTATGTTAAATTCGAGTTGAAGAAGAAGAGTACCAGGTTCAATAAAATCTGAAGCTTTGTGGTTCAATCTCTCTTTCCCCAATTTGTCTTGCCCTAATCACATGAAACAGCCTTGGTGGAATGTATTTTGTCTTCTGTTTTCCTTTTCAGATACGTATTTTTATGTTTGAGTGCAATATAAAGTAGAGATTTGTGAGAAATTGTTTTTTATTCTACCATGCTTTTAAGAAGTAGGAACAGTTGTAATGAGTACTCCTACATTTCATTCAGTAAATCATATTACTATGTATCAGCATCTCAAAATCACACACAATCAGCAGCAACACACAGAAACAAAATAAGTTCTCTCTTATGGGCATTTTATCAAACACATAATATGTATGTATGTATTAATAAAACCCAGAAAAACCACAAGCATACAAAGAAAAAAAGAAAGAAAACATATAGATATTCCCTAAACAACCCATAATCAAATTCAATCTTCAAAACTTAGCAAGATGTTTTGCCCAATAAAAAATAGAAACCTAGATTATTAACAATCTCAACAATATATCCTAATACGAACAATCTCAACAATATATCCTAATACGAATGAATGAATCAATAGTAGGGATATACACGAGTATCAAAATCAGAGAAACGGTGAAGAGATCGGAATGGAATGCGTACCTCGTAATGCTGGGGAAATGGTGAAGAGAGATCAGAAGCAAAAAATCCGAATGTAGATCTGAATCGAAGAAGAAGGCCTCGATTCTTAGATCATCTCTCTATGCTTTTCTTCACTTCTGTGTCCGTGTCTCGATCTTGATGCCTTGGGGCGTAAATTTGAACCGGCTTGGTCCACCTAGTCTCAGGCTTGGGCTGGCCCATGTCGAGCTTCGCAAATTTCAGCTAAAATTTGGGTCAAGGCGATTCACCAGTCAAAAAAAAAGACCCATATTTGGGCCTTGGGTAAGTCAGGCTGGTGGATCTGGGTCTGGACTCAAGCTTAGGCGGGTTTAAACATTATTTTCTATCAAAATTTTATTATTTTTCACTAAAAATGACACTAGGCTTCGGACGAATCGGGCCTTAGGTCAGGTTTTGAGTGAGCCTTGAGCAGGCCGAACTGGGCTTCAAAATGACAGACCAGACCCAAGCCCAGGGTCTCAGGTTGGGCTCAGGCCTGGACCTAATCGAGCCTAACTGGACCGGGCCCATTCCAGTCGCAGGTGGGTTTCAGGCCGCCCATGGACTGTGGCCATTTTTACACTCTTAGATGCCATTGGTATTCGCAAGGAGGATGGGTGGGGTGGTGTCAGATTTGTAGATTCCGTGAAAGACGAGGTGAAGAAACCTCTCCTAAAGATAAAATAAATTTAAAATTTTTAAAAAAGTGAGGGATTGTTTGCTGTTTGGTGTATTTTTTTATTTTTTATGAAAAGATATGTAAAAAAATAAAGACTAGTTAGTTGAAGTGATTTAAATAAGTGTACTTTAAGCAGTAAGAGATAATTTTTTAATTATTAATTAAAATTTCTCAATAATATTATTAGAGAAATTTCAGTTACTAATTTCTATACGAAGAGTTGAAAATATTTCTATGAAGATAAATTTTTCTGTAAAAATGTTGAGAAATCCCAATTATTATGAAATCTTGTATGTCTTTTATTTTATAAAATCCTAATATCAGACACCTTAAATTAAAAATCCCAATTAATAATAAATATTATAAATATTAAAAGTAAATTCATAAATTTTTTCTTTTTTTTAATTAATTTTTCAAAATTTCTTCGACAAATAATTTTTCCTAGAAAAAAATGCAGTGAAAAAAATATATATATATTTTATGGATAATTACACCCCGGTGGAAGTTAGAAAAAAAAATACACAGTCATGAAACTGTTTATAATTTTAATTATTAATATTTATAAAATTTCTCACTAATTTATAATTATTTTTTTAAAATCCCAATTACATGATATTTTCCTTATATTTTATGGGAAGTATTTGATTAGAACAAAAAATTTGTAAGAAAAAAAAAACAATAAAAAATAGGATTTTTAGTTAGGGCAAAATTTGCTTTACCTCATTGGTTAGAACTAAGTGCACATAATTCCTCTCTTATTTGAAAATAAATAAATAAATTCCTATAATTTATAGACTAGAGTACACTGTTAAACCTGTTAATAATTAAAACAAAAAGATTAGAATGCATTTATATATAATAACCTCAATGTAAATTATGAACATTTTTGTTTTTGTTTGTTTGTTTGTTTGTTTGTTTTTTTTTTGTTTTTTTGTTTTGAGGCAAAACTCATTTTAATTTCCTATGCTTTATTGCATGTGCAATTTACCCTATGATAATTGAAAATTAACATATAATTTCTTATATCTTGACATGTATTTTACATTTATTGTTAATTTATACAGAATATCTAACTGTGCACAATTTACAAATTATGAGAGGTATGTATTGTGGGGGTCCAAAATGAACAGTAAATAATGATAATACTTAGAGAGGCAAAACTATTCTAACGAGCCAATAATCTAGGATAACTGGAGAGTGAGTAGCCAGGTAAGGGTGGAGTAAGTGGTTTCAATAAAGAATGTGGTAGTGCACAAATGGACAACATATCATCCCAAATCCCAAGAAGTTCTCTTTTGGATTTTGGAAAATGGGTTCTATTTATAGGCTTTTTGTTGGTACCAGAATATACCAAGTGGCCAAATAGTGCAGTGACACATGTCGTAGGATATTCTATTCTAAACCATTAGGTTTTAGTAGACACATGGCCCTTGACATGTTAGTTGAGTATTGTGTTGATACTCGTACGAGGAGTCTAGTTGCTCAATTGTCCTCTCTTATGCTTATCGCCGGATGAATGTGGAAAATATTGGTGTTCACTAGCCCTGTCATATTATGAAATGGAAAATGTTTGGCACAAGTCTTAACATGTACCTTTTGGTGCGAATCTCAATGGGTGTCGTCTTGGTATAGTCCGCAGGAGGCACATCTGTTTTGGTGGCATTCTTCGCAATGGTACTTGTGATGGCATCTGCCCTCTCAATTCGTGTCATGGCCCAAACCCACCCCTATAGGTTTAGCGTCATAATTGGCCAGTGATCTTGAGATTACTAAAGGCCTCTGAGTAAATAAAGGGTTGTTTGGGATGTACTATATAAGTGCACTTTTTGACTTTTTAACTAAAAAAGTAGAGAAAAAAATATATATGTTTGGGATAACTTTTTGACTTTTTATAAAAAAAAATTGTGTAATAAAATATTATAGATACATAGTACACTAACCAAGTTGTTGACTTTTGGGGTGTGAATGAATTTTTTTTTTTTAATGGGAATTTGTGGCTTGGGATGTGTCGCATCTTCTCACTTTGCTAAATATATGTGCAAAGTACACTAACTGAACTTGTCGGATAAAAAAATTAAAAAAAATAGCTTCCCCACACACTTATAGTATAAATTTTTTGACTTTTTTTTAGTAACTTTTTGACTTTTTAACTTTTATAATAGATCCCAAACAAGCACTAAATAAAATATAGGGACTAGCGGAAGCAAATACAAACATATAACGTCCATAGAGCTGTGTAGACATACATGGAACAAAAATTTTAAACTTTAATTATATAAACGTGACATCATATAAGTAACAGTCTTACGTCACTTCATTTATAGATAACCAAAATGGAACTTAGCCCAACATACAAATAAAACAAAAGAAAACTTAAACGAAATTCTGGATCACAAAACATCGACCACAAGCAAGTTTCGGAACCTCCATGGGAGGCACTGTGGTTGACTGGACAAAACTGACCTCTAGGCAACAGCTTAGGCTTGGTCACGCACCTAATCACCTACATACATAAATAACATAGTGAGCTGGAGCCTAGTGAATAACACTAGAGTAAAGGTTTTATGAATGATGTCCAAATAATTTCAGAAATCAGAATTCATATCAGAAACAGATTCAGATTCATATACTCATCAGGAATCATAAACAATTATATGTGGCACATCCATTAACCATCATATCATCTTGGTCTTGGGACCCATATGCATAGTCGGTACCGACGACCCCAAAGGTCCATATCTTGTACACAAGTAGCCATGGTACTGTTTCCCTTAAGCAAGGGCCATGTATAAACCACGGTATTGTTTCCCCCAAGTAAGGGCCATATGATCATAAGCTACAATATTGTTTCCCCCGAGAGAGGGCCATATAAACATATGTCACGGTATTGTTTCCTCCGGGCAAGGGCCACGTAAACTAAGGATGCCACAAATAATACATTTTAGAAAATTGGACATTCATTCAATATTCATAAAATAACATTTCATAAACATATCATATCTTTTCATTTTGAAAATACTTATAGTCAAACATAGCTTTACAGAGTTGTTACTCATAGATAATTTCGATAGTCGAATGGACAGAACAGACAGATCAGATAGTCTATGACGCGTGACCTACACAAACACATAACAATACACATTGAAACACATGTCCGGAAAACACATAACTCATTTCATTTCATCTTGGTGTGTTTTTAATCTTTATCTTTATTATTATGTCTTGATTAAGGCTTAGGAATGCCTAAGATGCAATGAGCATACCAAAATGTAGCTTGAAACACTTAGTCAAATTTTCAAAAATAGAGCAGTCCACTCGAGCGCAACGTTTGTTGCTCGAGCGGTCTGCAAAGTCTGCAAAAGTACTGATTGTATGATTTTTCGGCTCGACAAACGCTCGATGGTTGCTCAAGCCAAAGACTGAGTAAACAGGGTCCTCGCTCAAATGCAACTTTGGTCGCTTGAGCGGTCTGCAAAGTTCTGTAAAACTTCTAGGAACATGAATTTTACACTCGAGCTTAGACTTCTTCGCTTGAGCAGAGGTACAAAACAAAGGGTGGTCGCTCGAGCACAACTTTTGTCGCTGGAGCCAACCCCCAAACTCTGCAAAAGTATTGAAAGCTTGAATTCTTCACTCGAGCACAGACTTTACCGCTCAACCAGAGAGTGCAAATTCTGGAATTTCCAGATTTGCTTCCCGAGTTCAAAACTCAATTTCAAAGTTTCAAAACACAACCTTTTGGGCCAAAACTAAGTAAACCATTGAGAAACTCATAGTATATGATGAATTACAAACTATGTCGCAAAATCAAGCCCAAAAGCTTTGCCAATTGAACAAAACTAAACTTGAAATGTTGAAAACACAACATGCATGTATTTTCTTGAGTTCAAACTTTCCAAATCTTGGTAGAATGAGATGTTTAGTACAAAGAGGAGTTGAATTCTCATAACAAGACCAAAACATGAACATGCATATAGGAAAACTTTGAAATCAGCTTCAAAAACTTCATGATATGCACATGCATGCATGGTTTGATCCCAATTCCATTTATTTAGCTTAATTCTCAAGTTAATCTCCTTAATTCTCCTGAACACATGCATTACACTCTATTTCCCTTTTGATTTCACATGTAAATGAGCTTGAGGTTACAAGATGTGAGTTGAATTCTTACCTAAGGTTGAAGTCAAGTGAAAAACTAACTTAAAGCTCCAAATTGTCTCCAAATCCTACCAATTCTCTCTTTCCTTTTCTTTGATCTCAATTTCTTCCTTCCCTCTCTCTCTCTCTCTCTCTGACGTGTAAGAGCTCAAAATGGTGAAGATGAGATTATTCTAAAGTGTTGTATAAGCCTTATATAGGCTAATTAAGGGACTTAATTAACTCTTGGCTTAAGTTAATTAATTTGTATTATTTTATTCTAATTGTTTAGTTTCGAATCGAATTTCAATTGAACCTACCATAATGTTATAAAAATTCCAAATAATACATAAACCAAGTCAATTTCGTGATCGGATGCCGATAAAGCCTTCAATTTGCATATCAAATCAGAAATACAGACATATATTTCTACATCAAATAGGAATAAGCACATTTAACACAATACACATGCAATTAATGTAGAATTCTCTTGTAACTACTTATTAGGCATTCTTAATAAAAGTTTATAAGTTAATCACAGGTCAGGGTTGTTACAATTCAATTTTCTAAGACATGCAGTCTTAAGACTCATGATCTGCTACCAGTCATACTTATGTCTACCTCAACGGCTCCTCCACCCTTAGCCACCTAACTACAAACTCCTAGTTTCCCAAGACGTAGGCCGTAGCAAGGGTTATGCCTCATATCAAGCCCAATGGGGGCTTCCTTGGCCTTTCCAGTGCAACTAAGGCAGGCTTAAGACTTGCGTAAATAGAAAGGGAGTCCCTTAATTTCAGGCTACCCTACTCCTATCTTTACGGAGTTGTCATGGTATATTGGTATCTTTGGTGCCTGCTATCAATTCCAACTAGAAAGTGGTAGAGCTTACTATTAATGCCAAGCTACATATGCTTTTGACCTGCTATCAATCCTAGGTTGCTAATGTTTGGGGTCTGCTATTAACGCTAAGCATTAGCCTATACTTGTGTGGGGGAAGCCTTTCTCAAAGGTTGTTATCATCTTAGGGAGTCTTGCCTCAAAAAATAGTTGTGGAGGCTTAAGTTGCCTCGGTCTTTCTTTCATCAGCAAGTGTCTCAAAGGCAGCTTTGCAATGTTCTAGTGAGATGGCGACACTGAGGTAGGATACCTCAGCTACTGTCCCTTAACAGGTAGAACCTCAGCAAGTTCCCTAAAGTATTCTTTACTGCTAGGGGCTATTCGATTCTAGTGGGTCGAATCTGGGTTGACCTTCCAGTTGGGCCATTATCTTTGGGCTTTGACCCATATTTATTTATTACACTTATTTACCAAACAAAGTTGACTTTAATGATTAGATTAACACTTTAATTTTTGCTGCTCTACATGTACTTATTTGAAATAATATGTGGTAAATCACATATGGAGTAATAAATCACATGCGGTACTATGAAAATTTCTCAGTAATTCTTAAATGGATAAATATATATATATATATATATATATTGTTTTTTTGTTTTTGGTAAGGAATTTTAAACTTAATTATCATATTATTATGATTTGTACATGAAACATAAATTTAGGGAAATTACCTGTGGTAATTGCAAATTTTATTTATATATCTGGAAAATTTTATAATTTTAATTATTAATATTGATAAAATTTACCACTAATTTGTAATTATTTTTCAACTTATACATTGATTTTAAATTCCCCCATATTGTAATTTTCACCACTTTCATAAATGAACTCATAAAAAAACC
Source organism: Camellia sinensis (assembly GCF_055761805.1). Classification (NCBI taxonomy): domain Eukaryota; kingdom Viridiplantae; phylum Streptophyta; class Magnoliopsida; order Ericales; family Theaceae; genus Camellia; species Camellia sinensis. The sequence continues at coordinate 36,095,693 of NC_138961.1, read as the reverse complement.
ATTTTCCCTCCACCCTCTATTACTTCCATCGTAATCAAACTCTAAAAACAAAATTATATTATGGGTTTAGCTTAATGATCATGTAACCATACTTTAGGGGGTGGTGAAAGAAAAGTCAGAGATTTGAGCTGATAGAGTAACGACGACCTTTTTAATTGTAAAATAATTTTACTAATAAATTAACATCTTACAATCTTGGGAAAAAAAATACTCTAAAAACAAATTTGGATTTTTTAAAGCAATTAATTGAGAGGCGTAAATTGAAATTCATGTGCTACTTCATTGGGCCCTGATGTCATAAAAGCAAGTTCACTCTAAAAATTTTCTTCTTTTTTGTTTGGTAAATTATAAATAGGGAAAATTTCACCACAGGGAGACAGATTAAAAAAAAAAATTATAAAAACATGTAAGTGTAAGTGAAAGATTGTGGGGTACAAGTGTGACTTGCACCTAGGGGTGGACATCACCCCTTTGGCTCGCCCAGCCCATCCGGTCTGGCGTTATTTTTTTAGGGTTTGAAAAATTATTTTAGCCCATAGAATTGGGCTGGACCAACATTTTCGAGCTGATATATTACTTGAGATTTATACTTTTAACGTAACCTGGCTCTACCCGACCCGCTATTTAAATTAATTAATTAATTAAAATATATATGTTCTTGATTTTATCTTTGTTAATTTTATTGAAATTCACATTTGTGATGATATTTGATTGAATTTGTTTAAGAAATCTTTCAATTTATAATGTTGTCAGTATATTTATTTAAAAAATATAATGTGTAATTGAATTTAATTATAGAATATTTAAAAAAAAAATTAACTTATAGCCCCAATCATCTTTGGAAAAATTGGTCTAAGGTCTCTCCCCAACTTTTGATAAGAGGAGAGGTCCACAATAATATGATTTGATGGCTAAGGTCCCTCAACCTTATTTTATGTTATAAAATACCTTATTTACCATTCTTTTATAACATAAGTTTGTTTGGATTTTGGCAAACTGAATATTCTATTGCTGACTTCACGGTGAAGATTTTGGAAACTGACTTTGCAGTGGAGATTTCGTAAGGATTTTGCAAGTGTTGCAGTGGACTTAACGATAGAGATTGCTACGATCGTGTAGGTGTTACAGTGTGTTGATCGCGTAGGTTTTTTAGTGGAGTTGAATCATGTGTGTTTTCGATGGAAATTCTACATGGATTTTGATTTTTGTTTTGAATTTTATGTAAGGATTCTGATTTCATATTAGTTTTTCAAGTTTATTTTTGCATTAGGTTTTTGTTTTCAGTTTTGATCAATTTAAAAGAGAGGCTAGCTCAGTGAAATTGTTTATGATTTTTGGAGTTAATTTTTTATTCTCTGTTATTGATCAATTTTAGATAGAGGCCAGCTTGATAGTGTTGATTTTTATTTTTGGAATTAATTTTTCATTCTCTGTTTTTTGATCAATTTCAAAAAGTGTTGACAGTGTAGTTGATTTTGATGTTTAGAATTCATTTTTCGTGCTTTGTTTTTTATCAACATGCTGATCAATGATAAGTTTCGTTCTCTATTTTTTCAAACCAAAGAAATTTTTTTAAACCAGAGAAATTTCATTTTCTGCACTTTTGTTGGTATAATCCAGAGAAAATTGTAAGTTTGTTATTATAATCCAGCAAAAATCATAGAGAAAATTATAAGTTCATATGGGCATATTATTAGAAGTTTCTAATGCAAATAGAATTTGAGAAAGTGAATATAAGTTCTTAAATTTCTCTGGACTTTTATTTGTAGTTCAGAGAAAATTATAAGTTTATTATTCACTTTCAGTTTGTAGTTCAGAGAAAATTATAAATTTGTAGAAAGTGAATATAAGTTTTTGTTTCTCTGAACAAAAGTTATTTTTTGTATTTTTTCTTTCAGTTTAGATGGACAGTGCAGTGTTTTTTATTATCTTGAAGGTGTATATAAGTTTGTTAATTTCTCTGGATTTTGATATGAGTGCAATATTGCAGAATGACGCAAAGAAAATTATAAGCTTGTAGTTCGGTGAAAATCACAAAGAAGTTTATAATTTCATAACAGATCTTCTGTGTGATTTTTGTCTATGATTGTGTTTAATAGTTAGCAGTAAATTTCTCTGTGATTTTGTTTTTGATATCTTGAAGGTGAATATAAGTTTGTAAATGTCTCTGGACTTTTATTTGAGTGCAGAGAAAATTATAAGCTTGTTATTAGAGAAAATTATAATTATTAGAAATTTCTCTGGACTTTTATGTTGTTCTTGTGAAGTGTTTTTATGTTGAACAAATTATTTTTCTTGTTTTTTCTTTCAGTTTCGATGGACAGTACAATGTTGTTGCTATGCAAATATGGGAATGGTACTATTGTCATTAATGTCTCATGCGAATTAAATTTTGAGGAATTGGTTGGCATTTTGTGTAAAACATGGGAGAATTTGAAACCTGAGACGATGTGTATTTCATATTTTATTGTGGGTCATTCGAATTATATGGTTCGAAATAATATTGATTTTCTAAATATGTTGAGGGTTGTTTGTGCACATGGTGTTAATATAGTTGATGTTTCAGTTACTAGGTGTAGTACTTATGATCAAGAGAATGAAGTGGGGTCTAATTGGGTGGATTTTGTGCATGGTGAATGTGATAGGCTGGTGGATATTGAAAGGAATTCACTCTCTAAGTTTTGTTCTCACCAAGAAAAGGTGTTATTGTTAGTTGGTTGGCGAAATAATATTACGAGTGTTGGACAAAAGCTTGAGGGTGGTGTGGTTGAGTTCCGTACTATTTTATGCAAGTATGCTATGAAGGTTGGTTTTCAGTTTACGTATGTTAAAAATGACAAGCTGAAGGTTACGACAGAATGTACATAAAAGGAATCAAGGGGATGTATGTGGCGTGTACATGCTTCAGTTGAAAAAACAAATGGGTTCTTTTACATAAGAACTTTGAACAATGAACATACGTGTAGTGTGGCGGTTCGTATTAGTAAACATGCTAGGATGACTTCCAACTTAGTTTCTGGGCTGATACTTGAAGAGGTAAGTGTAAAACCTCTAACTCGTCTAGTGGATGTTGTCAAAGAAATGAAAGACGAGTATGGGGTCTCAATAAGTTATAACTGTGGTTGGTTGGGGGTTGAAAAAGTAAAATGTAATACATATGAGGATTCTTGTTTGTCATTCGATCAATTATGGAGGTATTATGATGAGGCATTGAAGAACAATCCAAGTAGTCGTTTTGAGTTAGATTTTGTAGATAACAAGCGTTTCAAAAGAGTGTTTGTGGCTTTTCATGCATGTATTGCTGGTTTTAAATATTGTCGGTCATTGTTGTTTCTTGATGGAACATTTTTGAAAGGACGATACAAAGGAGTTATGCTTGCTGCGACGGGGAAATATGGGAATAAAGGTAATTGTAAATATATTTTATTTTATCTAAGTATGTGAATTTTCCATACATATAGGAATTGAGTGAATGTGATTTTTCTCTGACACTTGGAATTTTCTCTGGTTTTGGCCACTATGTGAATTTTCTTTGGTTGTAGCCACTGTGTGAATTTTCTCTGAATTTTGGTCAGTGTATGAATTTTCTCTGGATGTTGTCAATGTGTGAATTTTATCTGTAGTTGGTCACTAAGTGAATTTTCTCTAGATATTGTCACTAAGTGAATTTTCTCTAGATGTTGCCAATGTGTGAATTTTATCTGTAGTTGGTCACTAAGTGAATTTTCTCTGGAGTTGGTCACTAAGTGAATTTTTTCTAGAGGTTACCATTGTGTGAATTTTCTCTGGATGTTGGCAGTGTCAAATTTCTCTGGTTGTTTACTGTTCTAATTTTCTCTGCATGTTTATATCTAATATGCTTGTTCCTATTTGTTTTGTAGGTTTTTTTCCTATAGCTTTTGCTGTTGTTGATGCTGAGAATAAAGACGATTGGTGTTGGTTCCTTAAACATTTATATGATGTATTGGGATCGGAGAGAGTGATAAGTTTCATATGAGATCGACATTGTGGTATTGTAGAAGGAATTGCTAGGTTTTTTCGTAATTACTTTCATGGATTTTGTCTTGAACATCTAAAGAGAAATTTAAGGGATAGTTGTCATGTGGAAACACAGATTTGATTAGGGAGACGGTTGTGTCCAAATTTTCAGAATGTGCATATGCGCCAACAAAGGCATCATTTCATTTCAAGTTAAATGAATTAAAAAGCGAGGGAGAAGACATTGTGAGTATTTTCTTGAGAAGTTTACCATATGAAAATTGGAGTGATGCATATTTTGAGGGGAAATGTTATGGTAAGATACATTCAAATGTTACTGAGTCATTCAATTCATGGATACGAGAAGCTCGGCACTTGCCAATGACAAATTTGGTGGACATGATACGGTTACAAATCGTGAATATGAGGTCTGATAGAAGGCTGCTCTATAGTAAATGGAATAAAGTTCTCTGTCCTCGTATGGATAGTGTATTGGAGAAGGCTTTCTTGAATGGGAGGACATGGAATGTGAGTTTATCATCTGATAATGTCTTTGAAGTGCACTATTTTCCTTCGGTTATGGTTGATCTTGGGTTGAGAACTTGTTCATGTCGAAAATAGGAAATAAATGGGTATCCATGTCAACATGTTGTTGCTGTAATTTTTAGGAGTGGAAAGAATTTTAATTCATTTGTTGAACCATTTTTTCATGTTGATATGTATCGTCAAGTATACTCGTTTTCGATTGATTTAGTTCCAACTGTTGAAAAACTTGTGTGCAGCATTGATGATGCTATGATTTTATCTCCATTGAGTAAGAAACTAGCTAGGAGGCCAAAGAAGAACATAATTGCTTATACTGGAGAGTTTAAAAAGGTTATTAAGTGTAGTCGTTGTGAGAGTATTGGTCGCCATAATAAGAGGACTTGCAAGGAACCTTTGTTAAATAGTTGAGGATAATACATTTTATTGATTGAATAATACATTTGATGATTACTTTGTGTATTTTGTCTTGTAAAATGTATTTTTTGGACAGTGTATATAATAATATCTATCAAATTCATTCAGAGAAATTTTTCAATAGTAGTGAAAGTGTGTATTGTATTTGTTGATACATAGTATAGGCAGTGTGTTTGTAATACCAATCAAATTCATCCAGAGAAATTTGCCTAAAGCAGAGAAAATTACTGTGTACATTGTGTTTTTTGAATTTGATAATTATTTTGTATCAACACAGTGCATTACAGATTGCATGATCATATGGCACCCTCTTTGGGACGATACGAGTTAAATTTCTCTGTGAATTTCTGGTAACTTCATACTAGGCAAATTCATCCATAGAAATTTGCCAATAGAAGAGAGATTTACTATGGGCAATATGTTTGTTGAAACGTGCATTGTGTTTTGTGAGGTCCAATTCATTTAGAGAAATTTGCCAATAGCATTGAAAATTACAGTGTGCATTGTGTTTGTTGAAACATACTATGAGTAGTGTGTTTATAATACTAGTCAATTTCATCTAGAGAAATTTGCCACTGGCAGAGAAAATTATCTGTGCATTGCATTTTGAAACTTCAAATTCATCCAGTGAAATTTGCCAATAGTAGAGAAAATTATTGTGCGTTTTGTGTTTTTTGAATTTGATGATTGTTTTGTACCAACACATAGCATTACAGATTACATGATCATATAGGCATTCCCTTGGCAAAATATGAGTTAAATTTCTCTGTAAATTTCTGGCAATATCATATTAGAGAAATTTCTGCAGACAATTTTCTCTGTGTGGATTGTGTTGACAATCACAATAAAAAAAAATATATTTAACCATTAATAGCTATGAAATTTATATTAGTCAAAAAAAGATATATACATATATGTCAAATATCATCATTCCTTCAATGTATGAAAAAACAAATTGAATGGTTAATCCTAATTACATTGTATACATTGTCTTCCTTTCATTAGTGTGCTTTCAATATTATACTTTTGGTTATTCTTCTGGTGGTATTTGAATTGGTTCTGTCCATTACCGGCCAATTTCGGTCACAAATCTCTCTATGATTTCTGCCCTCATCAACCTTACGTCTTGTGTGGACAATTTCGAGTTGATATGTTCATGGTTGCTATATTGTCTCATTATGTAGCATATAAAGAGGCCACAATCCACACTGCATACAAATTATAGATATAGTTAGTTTTAAGAAACATTCAAATTAGATTATCTTATTTATAGATGTTTTATGAAACTTACGAATCACTGTCTTGTTGTGGAGCATTGTTGATATATTCGAAGTCGTAATTTGTGTTTTGTGAGTCTATCAATTTGAAAGAGGGTTGTGATTGTGTCTCTCTTTCAAGGCAAGCTTTCAAAATATTCTTCACATAATCTTACTACAAAAAAAAAATAATTTTTAAATAACAGAGAAATTTACAGACAAATCAATGGGATTCTATGAAAATTATCATCACATAAACATTATCATGGATTAAAAAATTTGCACTCGTTACCAATTGTTTTGCATTTTTGATATATTTGTCTTGTGCATCATCTCTCATTGGCCTTAGTGAGCTGTAGAACCTCCATAAATTGTCTTGTTTGTCAAGGACTAGAAAGGTCCAGTGATTTCCATCTGTTGACTTCTCATTACCCCCAATATTTATTGGGAAATGGAAGAACTTGTAGTTCCTCCATGTTATTTCAAGATGCTTGTCAAATAATGAGACTCTGAAAGTTTGATTTTCCGTCATCTTAATGAAGTTCTGCGGTAAGAGAAAATAAAAAAAATGGTTATGTTATGAGAAAGTTGAAATGACAGGAATTTAAGAAATATACACACAGAGAAATTTTAAATACACACAACTAGCCAGAGAAAATTAAACTAGTGACACAACTGGTTTCAAGAAGTATCTTAACAAGAGAAAGTAGTAAGTAAATTTCAGAGAAAATCAAATAAAAGAGTAGTAACATACTAAGCTCATGTATGTGAAAAAAAATGAAGTTGGTTGTTGTCGTTTTCTCATTTGGTCAGCAAATAGGATCTCTCCATAGCCATCAACGACTTGAAAAATATCATTTATAATTGTAACATTGGTTTATAAAGGCTGATGGAACATTACAGAGAAATTTTGATGAAAGACTTACATTATTGGCAATTTTTCTTTTTCGTTTATTAGGTATCCAATATCTTCAAAGGTAATGAGAATCAACTCACTTGTCCAGATTAAAGCCCTACAAGATGACAAAGAAGGGATTTAATAGTTGTTAATGCAATATAAGTTAGTAAATTGTTGTTTGTTATCTTCTATTTTATTTGTTGTACTTACTTGAGTCCAGACACATTTGATATGCGCTGCAAGATGTCTTTTTCATGTTCTTTTATCAATTTTGAAACCGGTAAAGTTTGTGAAAAAATCCAAGATTTTTTGATGCTTGTTGGTTGAGGCAAGACATACGTATTGGCATCAAGTACTTCTTTGTCTTTGGTGGTTTGCTCTGTTTGCTTTGCAACTTGCTTTGAACCTTTAGTCACCTTCGCAACTTTAGGATATTGAAATTCTGGATCTTGCTGTTTTTCTTTCCTTTCTTTTGCCTTTAAATTCTTTATCATTGATGTATGATCTTTTTTCACTGTTTTTCACTATAGACAGTGAAAATATCAGTAAAAGTGAAATTTCTTTGAAGAAAGAGATGATATTTCAATATGTAAATTTATTTGATTCAATATTTTCTAATTACCATAGATTTTTGTCTTTTGTTTTGGTTGTTCTTTGTGTGCCACTTATTCTTGCCGGGTTGTTGGTTGTTGTTCCACTTCTATTCTAACTATACACAGTGAAAATAAACAAGCCCCAAAAATCAAATAAGCAAATAGATAGAGAAAATCAAATAAGCAGTAAAAATCAATAGAAATAAGCAGCAGAAACAAATGGTCAGAGAAATTTAACTTCTAGAGAAAATTACCATTGATAGAGAAAATTATAATAAATAAAAATTTCGTTGCTGAGTTATGTTGCCACAAGGACATAACTTTTTGTGGCTCAAGATTTTCATTGACCTCGTGGTTGAACTTGTGTTGGTTTTCGGTAAGGTTGTGTTGCTAGTTGGACGGATAGTTCTTGAATTTGTTCATGCAATCTAGCATTTTCAGTTTCAAGCTATGAAATTGAATGCCTCAACTGTTGAATTGTTTTTGTATCATCTTCTTTTTGAACCTCCAACATCCTTAGTTTCATATGGTTTGTGATGTCTCTTTCTTGAAGTTCTGAGTTATGTGATGTTAAGGTTCTTATTGCAATCTCCTTTTATGCAAGTAATTCATTCAAATTTCTCTCTTCTTCCATTTTGGATTTAAAAAGTGTCTTTAGTCTTTGATGTAGATTAGCAATTTGAGCATCCTTTGATTCCTCAGATTCTTGAGGCTGATGTATTGTTGAGCCACAAATGCTATCATGATGTTGGTCCATCGGCTCATTATGTTCTTCTTCATCACTCTCCTCATTGTTTTCTTCTTGCTTTTTAGATTGAGAGTGCCTTCATCTTCTTCTTCATTGTCTTTTTTTTTCTATACATTTTCTTCTTTGTCTTCTACTTCTATTTCTTTACTTTCTTCTCTGGCTTCTGCTTCTCCACTGCTTGCTTGATCTTCTTGTCCATTGCTGGCTTTTTGTTCTTCTATGTTGCCTTTTTTTTGTTCATTCCTTGCTTCTTCAGATGAATCTTCTCATGTCTCTTTGAATTTAACAATTGTTTTTTTTGATTCTTTCTTCTCCTTTTTACCAAGACAAAACTCATCTGATGAGTTTTTAACTAGCTCATTGTTATCTATCTGTAACAGGAGGCTCTTTTATTAGAGAAATGTTACAAAGTTCACTGAGAGAAAAAATTCAAATAAGACAGATAAAATTCATCTAAATGATACTAATGAGAAACAAACTTCAAAGAAAATTGTATGGGTCAGAGAAAATTATAGACAAGGAAATAATTTTATGAGGCAGAGAAAATTATGAAACAAGCAACATAATTTAGATATCAGAGAAAATTAATTAGGACATATAAGTTAATGTTACTATAATTATGTTAGAGAAATTTGGATTCTAGAGAAAATTCATTACAAGGATAGAAATAAACAGTGTTAATTAAAGAAGCAAGGCACATAAGTTATGGGCCAGAGAAAATTACACATAAAGAGAAACAATTTTATGGGCCAGAAAAAATTATGAAACAACCAACATAATTCAGATATTAGAGAAAATCAATCAGGGCATATAAGTTAATGTGTTACAATTGTGGTCAGAGAAATTTGGATTGCAGAGAACATTGATTACAATGGCAAAAAAAAAAAACCAGTGGTAATCAAAGAAGAAACATAAATTGATAGTTCAGAGAAAATTGATCTTAATCAATCAAGGCACAAAGAGGGAAACAAACCAGTGGTCAGAGAAATTTTGGAATTTCACTGAGATTTCAGTGGCAATAGAAATCTAACCTGTCAAGGTGCAAGAGAGTGGACTGGTGTCTTCTGCAGCTATTTGGTCAAGCTTTGCAAGTGTCACGACCCAAACCCGGCCCTATGGGTTTAGCACCGTAACCGGCCAGTAATCCGAGATTACCAAAGGCCTGCTTAACAGTAGCACAGTAAAACAGAGTACAGGGCCTGGCGGAAGCCAAAACAGTAAAGAAACAATATCCAATGAGCTGTGACGGTCTGTATGCAAAAAGACTTTTCATACATATATACACAAACAGTACAGAACAGTATGCACAATATATACAATCATTCAGAATGGGGACTTAATCCCTATATAACAGTACAGTAAACATTCAGTCTATACAATCCACTCGGTTATTACAAACAGTAAGACAGTACAGAATGGGGAGTCCTAAAACGCTCCTAAGCCTTAGCATGATAGGCTTGGAACCTCGCAGTGAGGCACGGTAGTTGGCTGGACAAAATTGAAGTAACCCTGACGCTCCTAGCCGCGGTCTGGTGCCTGTACACCTACATATATATATGAGCGGTGAGCTAAAGCCCAATGAATAACATAATGCGTAAAGAGGTTAAGAATGAATGTCCTTACAGTAATGAAAACAGTTCATTAAATCAGTGTTTCAGTCGTTCAGTCAGTACAGTAATATGTGGTACATCCATTAGCATAACAGTACAGTAAACAGTAGGTCTTAAAAGACCGAGCAGTAAATGATGGCCATCAGTCAGTAACAGTAGTGGTTCCAACAAGGGAACCGACAGAGATCTCTGTATCAGTAATAGTAAACAGTAAACAGTAGGTGCTAAGAATGCCACAATACAGTTCAGAATATAGGGCAGAACATTCATTCAATTAACAGTATTCAATTCAGAAACAGTACAGTTCAGTTGTTCAGAAAATAATCATTTTTGAACATATCTTTACACAATCGTTACTCACAGAGTTTGGGCTACAGTATGCTAGAGCGTGTCTCCCAGTCGCCAACCCTACACAGTTAACAGATTGAACACACTAAGCTACACAGCTGGGAAAGATAATAACTTAATTCTTAATTTGCCTCAGTGTGTTCTACATCTATATCCTCAATAAGATGTCTTAAACTAGGCCTAAGAATGCCTAGGATGAGATGAGGATGCAAAGATGCACTTTTAAAAGCATTTTCAGAATTTTCAGAAAACAGAGTCCCGCTCGAGCGCAGGTTTCCCCGCTCGAGCGGACATGCAACAAGGTTACACGCTCGAGCGTCAAATACCTCGCTCGAGCGTACTGTAAAAGTACTGGATGGGTGAAATCTCCGCTCGACGGACGCTCGACGCCCGCTCGAGCTTGAGACACATGCCTCCGCTCGAGCGCCCATTTCTCCGCTCGAGCGGACTGTAAAATAGTGCAAGATGCTGGATGCTCGAATTCCACGCTCGAGCGGCACTAGCCCCCGCTCGAGCAGAAGTGCAGAATCTGGAAAACCCAGATTGCACCTTCAAGCCAAAAACCAAGTTTTGATGCTCCAAATCCGATCCTCTTGGGCCACTTTTCTGGAAAACATTTGTAACCACATAGAATAACATAAATCAAACCTCAATTTGTAAAATCAAGGCCCAAGGGTGTTTAATTCAAACCCAATATCAAACCAATCTTCATGACAACAATTCAAATGAGCGTGCATGAGCTTAAATCATTTTCAAAGCTTTAATGTTGTTTCAAAAGAGCTCAAACCTTCAAAATCAAGATGAACTCATGGAGTATGATTGAAAGATGGGCATGCATGTGAGGAATTATGAACTTACAACCTCAAAACTCAAGAATGGTAACATGCATGCAACAATCAAGCTACAATTCAACATGTAAGAGCCATAACTTGGCTCAAGGCTACAATTTGCTATAAATCATGCAAGAATCACTTAAACTCAAGAACAAAAGGGCAGTTACTCTACCTTAGGTCGTCAATGCAAAACTAGAAGCTCCAATTAGCAAGCTATACTTCAATTACCAAGCAATTCTTCAAGTTCCAAGCAATTCAAGATGAATTCACTCTAACTCCCTATTTCTCCTCTTCTAGTCGGCTACACACTCAAGAGAAATGGCTGAGCAAATGTGGTGTAAGGCAAGACTAAGTCTTAGACAAGGTTTATCAATGTGGCCCACGAGGATGGCAATTTGGTAATTAAGCCTAACTCTTTAATTAGCTTATTTTAATCTAATTTAATCACACTAAATCAGATTTTCGATAAATACACCATAAAATCACATTAATTATGAGGGTCGAGAAACATCAATCAATTCCCGGTTCGGCCGCCGATAATGCCTTCAATTAGCAGTTTAAACATAAAACATGAACAGATCAAATAAACAATCAAACAGATAGACTACAGATTAACATACATACTCGGTCAATTCAGTTCCAGTTTTCAGTCAGTCAGTTTCGTAGTTCATTCAGTTCAATTATCAGTCATAATCAGTCTCGGTTAACAGTAATTAGCAGTTAATCAGTCATTAATCGGTAAACAGTATGAGGGTTGTTACAGCAAGTTCCACTTGGCATATCTTGGGAAGTCAGTTGTTACTGTCTTCCAAGTCAATAATATTTGCATATTCACATAGCCAATACTGTGATGGAAATTAAAGTAATTAAATTTTGCTAAACACACAAATTTGTAAGTATGATAACTGCAAATTTGAATGGAAATTATACTTACCAACAATGCAATGACACACCCCATAACTTTTTATAGAGTTTTGTGCAATGCGATAATAGAATCAATCAATGTTGATGTGATTGCTTCTGGCCAATCATACTGTTTCATTGATTCAAAAGGTTTCACATACTTTATAAAAACCCACCCTATTGAATTTCCACTTGTTGCAAAAAATATGGTGAGACACAAGTACAATGTAACAATGATTGTTACATCTTTGAAGTCAGTTGGTTGCTTGCCTTTCATTGTTTAGGCATTATTAAGAATAGGACTAGTGAGCCTTGTGTCCTTTGGAAATCTTTTCCTTAGAAATTTAAATTTTGGCTTTTTAGAGGATCTTAATGACATGGCTCATTTACCTCATTGCAAATCAAAAATCAAGGTCATGTCATTGGTTGTAAATGTCAAGTTCTTTTTACCAACTGTGAATGCTTTTGTTTTTTTATTGTAACGTTGGATTATTGCAACTACATCATCATTAGATTTCCTAGATTTCCTTGGATCCATCCTTCCAGTGGTTAGAGCTTGGATCAAATACCAGAATGGGGTCTTTTGAAGCTCTACAAGTTGGTTTGAATTGAATTTAAGTGTTTGAAAAAAGGAGACAACAGATGAGAGATTGGATCAGTATTGAATGCTGTAAGGAGCTCTCTTTCTTTGGAGTTTAACAAGTTTTTCTCCCCTTGAGCTTGAGTCTTTTGAAGTTGGGGTATTCATCTTGATGCTAGTTGCTTCATCACCTTGGACTTGTGTATTTTGGCAAGGAGTTTGTGGTGTTTTGCTAGTTTTTAATCTTAGATCATAAGAAGACTAAGAGAGTTTCTGTTTTTTGCTCAGCGTTTCCAGTGTTTTGCTGCTTTTACATGTTGCCATTTCTAGACAATGATAAAAACATAAAGATGTCAACATTAAATCCCAGAGAAAATTGAACATGCTAGAGAAAGTTGGGCATGTCAGAGAAAATTACACATAAGGAAGAAAACTAAGGTGGTCAGGGAAAATTATAAATGTCAGAGAAAATAAGACACTAAAAATTAAATGTCAGAGTATTAATTGTTTTCCTGTGGAATACATCTAACCATAGAAAATTTCCATTCCCAGAGAAAATCAACAAAGCAACATAAACATGGCTGAGAAATTTTAAATAATTATTAAAATTACATATAGAAGTAAAATATAGCTAGAAAAAATTCAAAAAAGAAATATATATCTAGCAAACACAGAAAATGAATGACAGAGAAAAGTAAACATGGCAAGCCAAAGAAAATTTCCATTCCACAATTAGCAAGATAAAATAAACAAAGCAACGTAAACATGCCACTGAAAATTACACAACATTGAAACCAAGAATTGAACAAAATAAACATACTAGAGAAAATTACACATTTCAGAGAAAATTATACATTCTTGAGAAAATTTCTATCCCAGAGAAAATTTCTAGTCCATAATATTAAAATGCCAGAGAAATTTACATACACAACCAGAGAAAATTAAACATCAAAGAGACACACAAGGGAGAAAAGTAATGTGGCCAGAGAAAATTATAAATACCAGAGAAACTTAAACACAGATAAGAGAGTAATAGACATTCCAGAGAAAAATACATATTCTAGAGAAATTTACAAAGCAGAGAAATTTATAGACAAAATCACAGAAACATGTTTAAGAATAAGATCAAAACACAGAGAAATAACTTTTTTCAAAATAAACATGCCAGAGAAAATTCAAAGAAGAAACATACATTCCAGTCTATAATATTAAAATGCCAGAGAAATTTACATACACAACCAAAGAAAATTAAACATGATAGAGACACACAAGGGAGAAAGGTGATGTGGCCAGAGAAAATTATAAATGCCAGAGAAACTTAGACATAGACAAGAAAGTAATAGACATTCCAAAGAAAGATAGACCTTTCAGAGAAAAATACATATTCTAGAGAAATTTACAGAGAAAGAAATTTATAGACAAAATCATAGAAACATGTTAAAGAATAAGATCAAAACACAAAGAAATAGCTTTTTTCAAAATAAGCATGCTAGAGAAAATTCAAAGAAGAAACATATATCAAGCAAAAATCAGAGAAATTCAAATGCTAGAGAAATTTACAGATAAAATCACACAAACATGTTCAAGAATAAGTTCAAAACACAAAGAAAAAACTTTTTTCAAATTCATGTAGCTTTTTATTACGAAATTGACACTTGAATTTATGGAAGGTTAAAATAAAATGCAATTAACTGTGTTTCTAGAGAAAATCTAGTTGGATTGTAAAAAAACTTACCAGAGTTAGGATGAAACTTTAATTATGAACTGATATGCCCTGAGATGAAGATACGATGTAACGAAGTTGAACTGAGATGACGCTGAACAGTGAAAATGGGGTCAGAGAAATTTGTGAAAAAGGAATGTGAATGATTTTTGCAGAAGATAATAAAACTCTAATGTCGATGGTGAAGATGATATTGAAACCCTAATTCTGCTGTTTTCTTGCTCGTGAAGATAGTTGGATGCTTGGAATGGAACTCAGTCGTCGGAATTCAGTTTCGTTTCTGCGTTGATTTGTGAAGGGTATTTTGGTCCACGAAATAATTAAAAATGCGCGCCATATAGTTCAGGTACCTGATGCATCACCCTTTTTTTTGGTGTCTTTTATCCTCTAAATTACAATTATTAGGGACCTTAAAAAAAATTTCCCTTTATTTTTTTGGGATGTGTTTAGGCTAATGTAGAGACTCGATGTTAGGGCCAGGCCGAGCTGGGTTTAAGCAGACGCAAAGTCTCTTTTATCGTGCAGTGTTAGCCTGACCGGACCCGACGAATGCCCATATCTACTTGCACCCCTCCATATTTGTATAAATTTTCCCCCCTCTTATTGGGATGTAATTCCCCCTTATAAATACATTTTTAAAGTTTGCTTAAAATATGAATTATTTTATGTAATTTTAAAATTTTCAAAACCCTTTTTGTCATAATTTTTTATTTAAAATAATAGAAGAAAAATAAAATTCTTAATTACACTTCTACATAACAATAAAATTACGATAAATTTTAATTGAAAAATATATTTGATATCGTTAAAAATGATTAATTAATTTAATAAAAAATAATTTGTTATACAATTAGAAGTTTGAAGGGGTGGAATAAAATTTTCAAAATTAAAAAAGACAATTTATATTTTAAATAAATTTTAAAATATGATTGTAATTTATTTACGAGGGAATTACAGTTAGAAGAAAAAAAAAAAAAAACCCTCATTTACACCCCCGAATGGCTTCCACCCAATGCTTTTGAAATTATTATTTTTTAACCCTTTATTTATTTTGTAACACTCCAATCCCCGTTCGAAAGCTTCATTTCAGATCGATTGGGGAGGGAGGGAGAGAGAGAGAGTGTGTGCTCTCCACCAAAAATATTCTGGTGAGTTTCATCGTTAGTCTCACTATTTTCTTCTCATGTTACCCTTCTTTTTAGGGCATATATATATATATATATGTTTACTTTCGATCTAATCATCATAATATGTTTCGTTTATTAAATTTCTTCGAACAGTTTCGAATTAAATCTTCAGCTTAGAGTTTGAAGCTTTGTTTATTCTATTTAATTTTATTTGTATATAATGATTGATTGTTATTTGATTATTGATTTACTGAAACCAAATACCCTACCGTTCTTCTAATCCTTTATGGTGGATCAATTAGTTGTTGAAAGATCAGGATTTACAGTCTTGGTGTTAGGTTTACTAGGGTATACCCCTGGACTAGTTGAATTCATAAGAGTAAATTACCCCCCCCCAAAAAAAAAAAAAAAAAAATCATGATTAGAGTCTTGGAAGTGAAACAATAAGTTCATAAAAGATTTACTGAAGTCATGGACTCTCATATATGTTTATCTCCATATCATTACATGAGGGTATGTTCAGGTTTCAGGGTACTGCTTAAGCAAGGTTTTTTTTTAGCTTCAGAATTTTACACATGGGGAAGTGACCCAAATCGTTTATCTAATATCTTCACTTTTTTTTTTGAAAATGTTATTTTTAAAATTTTGAATTTTGCAAACTTCATCAAATTTTGAATTTTGCCACTGGAATTCCTTTTTTCGTGTACTTTTGCTAAAATGCCTAATCTTTGCCCAGTTTAGTTTTATCCGAATTTTGACTAATTCAGATCCAGTTGTCGGGCCCTATATTAATTTATAATCTTTTCTAAATTTCCAGTCAGTTTATTGAAAAAAAAAAATACCACATTCCCTTTTCCCCCCTGAATTGTAAATCCAAATTTTCCTGAATTTCGCCTAAAATTCCAAAATTTTGGCCAGCTTTGTCTGATCTAAATTTTGGCTGATTTGGATTTTGCTGTATTGTCCGAATCTGTCAGCTTTTCTTATGACAAAATGGGGATGACTTTCATAATCAACTTGTTTAACGCTCTACTGCAACCAAAAAGGAAACTCAATTTCCTGATTGGCCTAAAGAAGATGACAGAATGTTATTAATCTTTCTAGAGATTCTCAAATGTTGCATCTGCTAGTACAGGATAGTATTGAGTAGTCCCATAGTGCCATGTGGGATTGCCTACGTCACTACGTGATACTCCAAACCAATCACGTAGCTTAAATTTTTGCGAGTTGAATATATTGATTCATCTTTGTTAGGTAGTTGAGAGTCAAAGAATGGCCCATTTCTCTTTTTGCCAAGAGTACTACAAAGATCTGGGAGTATTTATTAATTTTTTGCAGCTAGTTCATATTGAATTGTAATTTGCAGGACTGAAGCTTGAATGGTATTGGAAAACCTTATGAATCATGATGCAATTTTGGGTTTATACCATAATTGCACGAAGCAAGAGTGGGGATGGAGTGAGGGCGCTATAGAAGAGTCAAAGGTTGGGTTGGGAGTGGGAGCGGGGGCATGGGTGGGGGTGGGGGGCGGGAGTGAGCCCCCATAGGAGTTTCCTGCTACTAAGGTTTATACTCAATAAAATTGTGCACTTTCTTTAATATTAGGTATGACGGTGCTTTCCAGATTCATTGGTTTGTGCTGATGACTTTCATCAGCAGTTTTGCTTAGTTTTTTTACATCAACGATTATGCTCATGAACTCTTTTTCTGGACTTAATTTCACATCTGGATTACATGTACCAACAATGGAAATATGATATTATGAGTGCAATTTTTTGGGGTTTTTTAATTTACAGTTGATGCATCTCCACTGATAATTACTGCAGTATTGTAGTGTTAGGAGATGCATTCTCAACATTCCTTCATTCGGGATATGTTTTACGTACATGCATAATTTGAATTGACTTGTTCTAAATATAAAGTAAACTCATTAGAATTCCTTCATTTTGAATACAGATGAAGTTATTGGAAAGTGATTTTGCTAATGTTCATGATGCAGGGAATGGGTTTTTGGACGCTACTAGAAGGTTGTCTGCTTCTTGCTAATGCACTGGCAATATTAAATGAGGAACGTTTCCTCGTGCCTAGAGGGTGGAGCTTCCAGGAATACTCAGGTGTCAGAAGAAATTCGCTCAAGGGGCAGATGATTGGTCTTATTTATGCAGTCCAGTACATGAGAATTCCTCTTATGATTGCCAATACCATTGTCATTGTTGTGAAGCTGGTGTCTGGGTGATGTTGCATTGTACGTCACTGCCTGATAAGTAATAATGCTATTCTTGTTTATGATGTCTTTGTTAAGTTTGATCTGTATCTGGGAGTTCATTCATTTGGCATGATAAAGTCACAAATCTTGATTACTGAAGAAGTTTATATGGCAAGTGACAAGCAATTCTATGAATTTTGAAAGTGAAATAGAATCAGTCCGCGGTGGTTTTTTTTTTTTTGTTTTTCAGATTTTGAATACTGAGGCTTTTTAAGACCTTTAGAATTTTGTTGTTCCCATGTGATAGAACAATCCAATTGTTCAACTTCCCTTTACATAGGGTGTGGATTAAGCATTTAGTTGACTCACCGATTTAGAGGCTCCGTTTAAAATAGAGCAAAGAGTTTGTATGTGAACTAAGAGGCTGTCAATATGGATTATTTGCTTGTGATTCTGCCGATAGTCTATGGATGACTTCTTGTAGTTGGTGCTTGAATGACATCTAACCACACATTAGGCTGGCAATTTAGGGCACATATGCCTCAAGAATGACTTCTATTTTATCCAAACAAAAAACGTGACTCAACATTGAAAATAATTGAATAAAAATTCTGTCTTGTTTTCCATTGCATTTGCCCTTGTTTTTCCTCAAAATAGTTGATGGCATGTATAATTTCTCTATGTTTCTCTATCCATAAGGATGAATGGCAGACAAACCTGTGTCTGTTTATGTGTCTGTGTTTTTCTTTCACAATACCCATGGTTCTGGCATAATTTTGTCTATTTTCTGGTCTTTGGCAAGGAATTGTTGTGGTCTTATGAATTGTTGATGTTTTTGTTGTTTTTTGCTTTTTTTCAGATGAGCTGAATGGTTGCACGGATTGATGAAGGTTCACCATGATTGATGGAAGTGTGAAGACGTTTTTATTTTTATTTTTTTATTTTGGAAGAGGCAGCATTTGTTAAAAAACAACAAAAACTGCTTTCGTAGGAACTTTCTTTCTTAGTATTTGTTGTTAGGATCCATGACATATCATGGTGGTGGAAGCATCAGGTGGTTTGTGAAACTGGTTTGCAATAGATTTACTGATTTTGTATTGTTGAAATGGCTTCGGCGCAGATGTGTGTTACGGTTTAAGAATTTAGTTCATTGATTTGTTAATTCTCTGCCCCATCTTACATAATGTTCAATGTCTGTGATGTGAGATTTTACGACAATACTTGACTCCAGACTTTGGTATGAGCCACCCTTCAATTTAACAATGTGTTTTGATAATGTGCGTCTACACATTAAGAAGTTTGAAAAGATCGTAAATTCTGAATGGAAGTGTAATAAAGAATGTATAATCTTTTCGAGCCTTATTATCATGTGCTCTAAGATTACACGATAACAAGACCCTTTACAATCTCTCTCAATTGTCTTTGTGCTCTGGCGTGGCTTTTCATACTCGTTTTTATTACAGATAAACTAACAGGATGAGGGGAAATCGTTGAAGCAAATCCGAAATGTCCATTTTATTTTATTTTTTTCTCTCTTTGTTTGCTTCCTTCCATCATGAGAAGTTATTTATTAGGTCAAACTTATCATGTGACTGTTTGCTCATTTAATAATAGAGGAAAACATAATTATTTTATCTAAAAAATAAGATAAAAGGTGGAAGAAAATAGTTACATGTCCACAACAAATATGATGCAAGTCAGACATACTAGAAAATTTCTCACCGAACACCCTTACAAACAAACATTGGAATGTTGCATGGCTAATGGTTCTGGTGTTGGCAAAAGTCTTGATTTGTCTCACTAGGTTTGGAAAAAACATTTTATGCCAAATCAATTTATTTTACATTGATCATAGAACACATTTATGGTTGCCTTGGTTAGCGTTATACCAAATGTTAAAAAATGCAAGAATATTTTTCATCGAAACAAATGGACAGTTAGATTGTACATCTTTTTAAGGTTCACATAGTTGCTTATAGTAAACAAAAAGCATAATATTGAGCTATCACAAGTAGGGCTGCAAACGAGCTGAGTCGAGCCGAGCTTTAGTATGTATGGACTTGTTTATTAAGATTTTAACGAGTTCGAGCTAAATAAAAATTTAACGAACCGAACTCGAGCCGAGTTGGCTTAGGCTCAACTCGAGCT
Source organism: Camellia sinensis (assembly GCF_055761805.1). NCBI lineage: Eukaryota > Viridiplantae > Streptophyta > Magnoliopsida > Ericales > Theaceae > Camellia > Camellia sinensis. Next base: position 36,075,782 of record NC_138961.1, on the reverse strand, counting down.
CGAGTCTGTTCACGAGTTTTAACGAGCTAAAAAATTTATAAATTTATACTTACATGTGAGACTAAAGTTGCAATTAAAACTTTGATTATACAATTATATATACAATATATATAAGCATACTAAAAAAAGTTCATATTTTACTAAAATAATAATATCTACTACCACTATTATATAAATGTATTATCTATAGTTAACTATTATTTACATTTATATTTTTTAAATATATAAATAGCATATTTCTCTTATTTTTTATACATATTTTTATATTATTTAATATATAAATAATAAATATTAAACGAGCCAGCTAACGAGCCGAGCTTTAGAATGTTTAAGCTTATTTATTAAAAATTTAACGAGTTCGAGCTCGAGCTCGAGCTTGAGCTCGAATGCAAAAAAAAATTAACGAACAGAGTTCGAATGAGTTCTTATTGAGCCGAACTCGAGCCTGTTCACAAACGGCTCTGTTCATTTGCAACCCTAATCACAAGGGGATGAGAGGAGAGAAATGAGTGAAGAGGACGTTATATGATGCTAAAAACCTTCAATTCTTGAGCTAAAACAAAAGCTTAAAATGTTGTCAATCAAAATACAATAATGGGGACTACATGCCAACAAGTACAAAAACATTGTTGGCTCATAAATCAGCAAACAAATGGTAAGTTTTAGAATCAACTGCAATAAGCCTCAAGGCTGCAACAGATGCAGCAAGCGACATGCAACCGAAGAAACAGACGTTGAGCCAGTGCCACGATTTCTGCACCGCGGTGAGCTTATTATCCTTAGCCACCATGTACATGTGGTTTGCAAGGATGAACGTAAGTGGGAATGTGCTCACAGCCCCGGTGAGGCTCATGAAGTCTCCAAGGAATGGCAAAAGAGCCGCCACAAACGTGTTTATGGCTAAGTAACCACCTCTCACCGTGATTCTGAACGACAAGTTGCGAATAGCGAGGGGGCTTCCTTTGATTCCGTATCTTGTATCCAAGTACTCGTACATCGGGCTTGCAAATATCTGGCAACAGAAGATGAGAAAACAAAAGAGACATGTGTTTAGGAAATAAGTATGGACAGTGTAAATAATATAAACATTATGGTCATCATTAATGACATTATAAGGAAGAAACAAGTGAGGAGTTAATTGAATCAAGAGGCAATAAAAGCTCCAAATTAAGCAAGTTTTACCAGTATGATTGCCTAGAAATGGGCACAGAGATGACAATTTTTTTGTGTTCTTTGCTGATCTAAATTACAATGGGGTTTTGTACCCTATGAACAATTTTAAGGCCAAGATGGGATTTGGAAGGCAATAATTGGGGTCCTTATTTGAGGTAAGTCCAATCTGTATAAAAAAGGGGGGAAAAAATAAAAAAGAGCAGCAATGCTACGGAGCCTGCTAAATGTATTCGAAAAGTTGCCAAGAAAAGAATGCTCTGTTTGTTTCAGCAAAAACATTTTCCATGAACATTTTGCAGAAAATCATCTTCTTAGATAGTGTTTTCTAATGTTTGGTTATGACTTTGAAACTAATGTGCTAGTGATTATGGTAATGGTGATGTTAGTGTGGCAGCAGTATGGTGGTAATGGTGGTGGTAGTAGTTCGGTTGGTGCAGGTGGTGATGGTGGTGGCATTGGTAAGAGTTTAATCCATAAAATGCTAGAAAATGAGGAAAATATTTTTACGAAAACATTCTTCGCCGAAACACACGGAGCGGAAATGTTTGGATTAGATTCAATTGGATATAGGCCACACCACACTAAGTTTGAATCTACATCACACACTACATTTTCAGGTAACTTTTCAAACTACTTTTTCAGGCTCTCTAGGTTTTTCTATAAAAAAGAAAGACAAAAAAACAAGAGATGGCCACTGTAATAATAATAGTAATAAATAAATAAAATAAAAACCACAAAATTGAATGAAAGAAGAAACATACATGGAGAGCAATGACAGTTTGCAAGAAGGAAGAAATGTTGGCCAACACCTTCACCCAAACTGGACCATTAACACTGTTGAGCAAATAAGTCGATGTGCTCGATCCATAAGCCCAGTAACCCACGAAAGTAACAATATACATTGGCAAAACTCCTACGGTGAACTGAAAGTAGAGAGCTTTCATCATGTTCTTAATGGCAGGCTGTCTCACAGTTGCCTGTTTAAAAAATATAATCATTAATTTTGAGAATGTAAAAGAAAGCAAGAAATTTCACATATTGCCTGTGTCCTCCACAACAAGCAGGACCCTTCAGAAATTCGAAGGGAATAATAATGTTTTGATTTTTTTCTTTTAATTTTCAAAATTAACTAATAGGTATCAAGCTTCTATCAACAGAAGCAGTGGAAAGCAAAGCACTTTGCATATTTGGTTTTGTTTTTGTTTTTCCGTTTTCAGTTTTCATGTTTTGGGAAAAAAAGACATTGCAAAGTATAAGAACACCCAGCATTTTCATATTGTTTTTATTCTTGTGTGAAAGCACATTTCAAAAATTTGATCATGTTTCCTAAAAGGTAGGTTGTTTTCAGGATATTTTATTGGAAACAATTCACCAAACAAGTTTTTTGGAAAAAGAAAATGGAAAACAGAAAACAAAAAAAACAACCAAACAGGCCCAAGTAACTTAAGTAAATAATTCAGTGTTTGTCTTCCAGTGAAACTTCAATACAAAGATCCTCAATCCAAAAGAAGAAAAACACGAATACTGCTTGTTAGTTTGCATATTTTGCCACCATAAGGTCAGCCATGGTGTTCAAGGTGATCAATAATATTCTAAACAGAAGTACAAATCTGTTTTTAGAAGAAAAATAAACACTAATTTTGCCAAATATATATATACGAGTCAGGAAAAATATTGTCAGTGACATATAGCACAAGCAGATTGCACGTATTTAAATGCATAATGCGATAGAGATTATGCATCATTCTTTTATTTACCGTAAGAGGTCAAAGAACATGTTCATTGTCATTGTAAAATTCATGGATCTCCTCTGGCTTACCTGTATCTCTGGAAGCATTCCTGTATTGAATGCAAAAACAAGATTTGCAGCTGCACCAATTGTTGTGAAGATCTTGCTTGTTGGTGTTCCCGGGATACTATAATCCCTTGCTGGAGCTTTGATTCCTGAAATGACGGAGACAGTGTTAATGTAAATTGGATACCATAAAAGGATTTAGCTGAGCTAGTAATATTAGTTTATGATGATCTAATTGAATGCAGCGAGAGTCTAAACAAGCACAGGGACAAAAAAGATTTGATAATAGTGATTTAGTAAAATTTGGGGAAAATCTACTCAAACTAGTGCAAGCAATAATCCCAACATCCCCAAATCCATCTTAAATCAAACCTCAAAACTATGTACACAAAGAATCATATTTGACAATAAGTTGGTGTTTTCTATTTTTTTTTTTTAAAAAAAAGAGGCAGAAAAAGTGATAGATTTGTGAAAATACTAACAACTAATTAGAGCTTTTCTTCCTTGGAAAAGTTAAAATAGAGTGCATGGTATTCTAAATAAACTCTCGCATCAATGACATTATAACAGAAGGAAATCTTACCATCTTGAACTGACAGCACAATTGCTATGACAATATACACTAAACTGAAAAATGTTGAAAATCCGAGCCAAATCCTCAGAGCTGACAAATGGGGTATCCCAATGGCAAACATGGCGCACACAACCCCCGATATTGCAATAAAGTATGGGAGCTTCATGGTATTATCGTCCTTAAAAAGCACATAGACTGCCTGTGCAACAAATGTACAAATTAATGAACTTAGAAAAAGCTTCATACAGCTTCGACCAAAAAAAAAAATTAAATTATCTATTTCTTCAAATTCATAGGACAAAGTTTTAATTGTTGAAGAACAATTGAGGCTTGTGAAAACCGTTTACATGTTCATCTTTATAATAGTTCAATGAAATACAGATTTTGACTACAACAAACAAATAGATAAAAAAAAAAAAAAATCATTAATACCAGAAATGAGTATTGCTATCCACCACCTTTAGGGCATTGGTTAAGAGTAAAATAAAGACAAGAAATTTAAAACTTCAAGGCAGATTTCACTTATTCCTATACACTTATATATATATATATTTATTTATTTATATACTTTTTATATATTTTTCAACCTTGATCAACGCCCTAAGGGCGGTGGTTAGCATTTTCCTATCAGAAAATATGAAATGCTGGTAAAATATGTCTTCCATATGCTCAATCCTTGTCTAGAAAACAAATAAATAAATAATAATCAAACAATTCTACAAACCTTTAGTGCCTGACCAGCCAAAATGATATATCCGGTGTTAATCATAAAAAGATTCACATATTGCAAAGCCCATGTAAGCGAATAAGCTTTGCTACCTGTGACAACAAAATACCTAATAAGCAAAAGCAGCAGAGTCAATCATACTAGTTTTCTAAGCAACCAAACAACAAATGGGATGAGATTAATTTTAAAAATAGTTTCCCCCTTTGTTTTGGTGGCTCATACCATATATGAATCCTGCAAGGTCTCTATATCTGATATGTCTTTTGCCCCCAAATTCGTGGAGCTTAGCGGTCAGAGAATTTGCATACAGAGACACCACTGTCGCAACAATTAAACCAACAACGCCCGCTATCCATCCAAGGGGAACCATGATTGTCCCAGAATATCCCAGTACATAGGAACTGTTGATGCCGGTTGTGAGGACAAAACCGACTTGAAACCAAGAATCTAAAAAATCCCCAAAAAAGCATAAAATTAAACATGAATGATAAAAATCATATATGAAAGTAACTTAAGTATAATGAAGCAGATAAGTGTAAAAATTACCCACTAACAGCTCTCTCTCTCTCTCTCTCAGAGATAGAGGGGAGTGTCAAGAACCATGATATTGAAAACAATGAACAACCACGAATGACAAACAATTTACTAAACTACATACTAACTTTCCATTGAAATTCAGGATGCAAACCCTCTAGAAACCCATAATAAAAAAAAAAAAAAAATACACCCTCTAGGAACTGAAATTACTCGGTGAACAAAACAAAAGACCATTAATTCCTCAATAAAATTACCCGCAAGTGGAGGCCTCTCTCTCTGTCTCTCTGAAAGAGAAGGGGCGAACCATGTTATTGAAAATCTATGAATAAGCATGGGCGGCAAACGATTAACCGGACTACATACCAACTTTCCTTTGAAATTTTGGATGCAAACCATCAAGGAGATGAAATTACTAAGTGAACAAAACAAAAAGACACATTAATTTCTCATGCAAATTACCGCAAACAAGTCTCTCTCTCTCTCTAAAAAACAATAGAGGGAAGTGTCAAGAACCATGATACGGCAAAAACTAATAATAAACCATGAGCGGCAAAACAATTAACTGCACTAAATACTAAATTCCTTCAAAATTCTAGATGCAAACCCAATAGGACCTGAAATTTCTCATTGAACAAACACAAAATACCCATTAATTTCTCATACACCAACAATCATACTACATACAGACATTGATTAACAGCCAAACCAGAACCCAATTTCTCCACATTAAATTAGTCCTCTGCCATGCAAAAACTAACCTAAACCAAAATTCTCTCTTATTGAAGCACACAAAATGATTTATTTATAAACCGAAAATTGACGCATAAAACTCAAAATTACTCGTTCCATTTTCCAAAACTTGAATAAAATCCAAACATTTCACTATACAGAATATTAAAAAAAAAAATGACCCAGACACAAAAAAAAAAAAAAAAAAGAATCTTTCAAAAACCCATTCTACATCATACATATATATGTGTATTTGAACAAATATTGGGAATTGAAATAGGAAGAATAGAAAGAGAGACCACGGCTGATGAGGTGAGCGGTGTCGGGAATTTCAGGGCCTGACTTTTGATCAGAGACGGGTTTGCGAGGGCGAGAATCATCGTCGTAGGTATCCATTGATACGACCTCTTGCTCTTCTCTTCTCAAGAGCGGTGTCCTCTCTTCCTCTTCCTCCTCCTCCACCTCAATTATATATGTCACAGCCAGCGTCTCTCTCTCTCTCTCCTCTCTCCCCCCCTCTTTATAATACAAAGATAACACTCGAATCAAAAAGAGAGAAAGAGAGAGAGAGAAACAATAAATGGAATTCACAAAAATCAATTAGAGCCACTGAATCAACCGACCCAATTTTAGAAATCAGAGAAAAAGAAATTAATTTATATCTATATATACACATTAATTTATACAGACCCGACAGCGAATCGCAAGAAAGCACTTGAATGCCACAGGGGATTGAGAGTGGCGCCAATCCCCATGAAAGTCGTTGTGGGCTGCTACTAGTTAGGTATATGTAATTGCGTATCAGAATCAGAAAACTTTTTCATCTGGAGGGCCCCACAGTCTCTGACCGTTGATTTGGTTAGATCCGGGTCGGAGTTGGACCGTTAACGAGGAAGGATGATCGGCGGCGGCGGCCACTGTTTGTCGGTGGTTTCTTTTTCCATAGTAACAACAACAACCACCACCTTCAAAACGATTCTAGTATGTGAATGTTTCGGTTAATCGTTGGGAGGTCGTCCTACTTAGACTGACGTACGGAGATGTCCATCTTCCGACGTCGTTTTGGGAAGATACTCTTCTCTCTCTCTCTATGTATATATATATATAGTTTGGGTGCTTGTTAATAATGCAGGGATATTTGTTTGTTTATTTATTAACGGTGGTGGGTGGGTGCTTTTCTAAGAAAAGTTAGATTCTATATTTGATTTTGATGTGTGCGAGCTTTAATCAGTGTATCATATTTTATATTACAAAAAATATGTCCATACACCTTCAATATTTTCATTTTTATTATTATAATCTTTTTCTCTCTCTATTTTCTTTTTTTATTTTTTATTTATTTATTTATTTTTTTTTTTTGGTGGTGGTAGTGGTGGTGGTGGGATTGGGGACAAGTGGTCATAGTGGTGGCTGGAGAGGGGGGGTCATGATGAGAGAGAGTTGCAATCTCGATTAGTAAGGGAAATATTGAAAAATTTGAATTAAATTTACTCTAATAGTTGTGTCTTTTGACATAGAAGGGTGTGTCATTTTGAAGAGTCACAACTTTTTTAAAGAGTCATGGAAGAATCTATAAATTCTATCCCCCTCACTTTAATTTGGAAGGGAATTGCAATTTTCTTCTTCTTCACTTTGCATTTATTCTTTATATTTTCTGAGTCTAATTTTCTTATGAAGGGAGTACATGCATAGCGAAGTTCGCTAGGCTTGTAATAGTAGTGCTGCTAGTGCAAGACATTGATCGTTGTATCCTGGGAGATAGACGTCCATTGAATCCTAAGCAACGGTAGGAAGATGAATCTGTCTTAAGGAAGAAGTGTCACACACTCAATTTGATTTTGTTTTTATCTATTTATGTGCTGTAAGTTATGTTACATTGTTTTGTCAATTTATTTCAGTTTTAGTTTTGCCCAAAAACCGTTTACATATTTTTAAATTATATTTTCTATATAGTTTGGTACTATTTTTCTAACAATCTTAAGACAGCTCCGTTAATGTTTATGGTTTTTGGGAAAATATAATTTTGATTTTTCCCGACATGAACTACTTTTATGTTAACATTAATCCATTGGTAGAGTTGGATGTGTTTAGGGTATAATTTTCAATCTGTGATCGTAAGAAGATGACGGTTGCCATGCGTGAATGTTGAAAGCTGCCAAATGGTGTCTTTAATTTTGCACTAGAATTGGTGTTTGGACCTATCATATTTTCTTTAGAATTAAAATCACTTAAAAATGGGAAGTCATGATGATGAGTTCACCCAGACCAAGATTAGTTTACTAGGAGAGTTCTCTTGTTTGGCCCTTTCGAATATTTGTGCCGTTTGCTATTATGTGTTGTACGGAGGGCGAGAGAAGTGCACGTTAAGTCAGATGCAATGTGGGAGTGGTGGTCTTCGACTCTGTTCTTCGTCCCTCTTCGCTAGATGGCTTATATTATGCCATTCTTGCACCAAATTGTTTCTAAACTGCTAATCTTCCCTATGACAGTTCTTGGAATTTCTTTGGAGAAATTCAGATCGGAGATTTGGAAATTAGTTGGTTCCTGGTGAGGATAGGACTGAGTTTAACAATGACACTTGGTGTCTATCATGATGATCGGTGGAGTAAGAGAATAAGGCTTTCTATGGCAACAAATAGAAAAGGAATTAGAAACCGAAACACTGTTTTTATAAATTCCGATAAGGCATAAATTCACCAAAACCATTCGAGATGTTAAGTAAAACGGATCTGTACTAGTTTTGTACTGGTTCAATTGTGAAACGGTTCACACTTCAAAACAGCATCTTTATGATTATGATTGACTTGTCAATCTTGTCTATGTCTACATATGTTGTAGAGTTGGCAATTAATAGCATCATTTTTTTATTTTATTAATATGATATCATTAATATCAATTTGGCATGTGGTGTATTATAAATGGATGTCAATTATTTATCAAAGTGTTGATAAAAATCTGAACCTATGTGTTTTGACATAAGAGAGATTCTAACTATTCTTTGGAATAATGACTAAAATTGGTGTGGTGACTGATAACTCTGTAATGAAATATTATATGAGTTAAAATATTTCATAGGTAAAAGACACTTTGGTAATTGTCGACATAGTCACCAATATTGGATAAGACAAATAAGATATAAATGTATTTATACAGTGACATTTATATTCTATGTTGAGATTGGAGGGTTGCAGTAATGCCACGACCCAAACCCGGCCCTATGGGTTTAGCACCGTAACCGGCCAGTAATCCGAGATTACCGAAGGCCTGCTTAACAGTAATACAGTAAAACAGAGTACAGGGCCTGGCGGAAGCCAATACAGTAATTAAACAATGTCCAATGAGCTGTGACAGTCTGTATGCCAAAAAGATTTTTCATGCATTCATACATATACGAACAGTACAATCTATACAAAATTTACAGTCACACAGTACAAGGACCTAATCCCTTGATAACAGTACAGTTAGTAACTGACAGTCTATCCAGTAATCCAAACAGTATGGAGACAGACGGGGGAAACAAACAAAACACCCCAAAGCCATAGCATGGCAACTCGGAACCTCGCAGTGAGGCACAAAGGCTGGCTTGACAAAACTGGAGTCTAACCCACGCTCCTAGCTCCGATCTGGTGGCTGAGCACCTACATATATATATAAACAGTGAGCTAAAGCCCAGTGAATAACATAATGCGTAAAGAGGTTTAGAATGAATATCCTTACGGTAATGAAAACAGTTCAATTCAATCAGTATTTCAGTTGTTCAGTACAGTAAACAGTCATATGTGGTACATCCATTAGCATAACAGTAACAGTAGGTCTTAAAAGACCGAACAGTAATGATGGCCATCAGTCAGTAAACAGTAGTGGCTCCACGAGGGAACCGACAGAGATCTCTGTAACAGTAACAGTAACAGTAAACAGTAGGTACTAAGGATGCCACAGTACAGTTCAGAAATAATGGACATACATTCATTCAGTAATACCAGTTCAGTAAACAGTTCAGTTCAGTATTCAAAAGATATCAGTTGAACATATCTTTACACAATTGTTACTCACAGAGTTCTGGGCTACAGTATGCTAGAGCTTGTCTCCCCAGTTGCCAACCCTACACAGTTCACAGGTTGAACACACACTAAGCTACACAGTTGGGAAATATCATAACTTAATCCCTAATTTGCCTTGGTGTGTTCTACAACGATATCCTCATCTAAATGTCTTAAACTAGGCCTAAGAATGCCTAGGATGGGATGAGGATGCAACAATACACTTAGAAAACATTTCGCAAAGTTTGCTGGAACTAGGAGCCTCGCCCGAGCGTCGAGCGGGACTTTCTCCGCTCGGGCGTAAGTCCAAAATCAAGGGCTTCGCTCGAGCGAGGAATCCTTCGCTCGAGCGGTCTGCAAAACAGTAAAAATACTGGATGCTGTGATTTTGCGCGCGATGGTCGCTCGATGGTCGCTCGAGCGGAGCCCTGGACAAAGGTGCTCGCTCGAGCGGGGAATCCTTCGCTCGAGCGAGGAAGCCAAATCTGGAATTTCCAGATCTGCCTCCCAAGCTCAAACCAAGCATTCTACCACTCCAAACTCGACCTCTTGGACCCAAATTCTGGAAAACATAACTAAATTCAATGTATAACAAGTTTCAAAGCTCAATTTATGAATTCAAGCCCCAAAGGTGAGTCAATTAAAACCATATTCAAACCCATTTTCAAGAATATGAAGAACATGCAAACATGCATGGATTCAAACCAAATTCAACCTTCAAAGCTTGTTTAGCTGGACTCATTTTTTCAAAAACATGATGGATTCGTAGACTCAAGCCTAATTATGAACATGCATGTACAATTTTACCATGAATTCAACTCAAAACTCATCAATTCAAACATGCATGCATGAATTATGTTCTATCCTTCATGTATGAACTAAAACAAGACTTAACTCTACAATTGAAACATGGATCTTGCAAGAATTAATTCTAAGACAACAACAAGAAGATGGATGTCCTACCTTAGTCTTGTAGAATTAGGAGTGAGGGAGCTCAAATATGCAAATACACTTCAATTTCCAAGCAATTTACAAGGTAGAACTCAATTTCTCTCCCTCTCCCTCTCTTGGTCGGTTAAGCACAAGAAATGAGCTGATGCAATGTTTGATCTAGGTGTATATTGAGGCTCAAGTGTATTGTATTGAGTGGACCACTCATGTGGCAAAATGGTAAATAAATCAAACTATGCAATTGATTAATATTAATCTAATTTAATCATACCTAATCAATTTTCAGATAATTATACCATAAAATCACATTAATTCTGAGGATCATGGAACATCAATCGGTTTCTAATTCGGCCGCCGATATGGCCTTCAATTAGCAGTTTAAACATATAAGCATGAACAGATAATCATACAGTCAAACAGATAGAATGCAATTTAACTAACATATACTCAATCAATTCAGTTTCCAATTTCAGTCAGTCAGTTCAGTACTTGAATCAGTTCAATTATCAGTCATAATCAATTCAGTTTAACGGTAATCGATGGTTATCGGTAATCAATCAGTCATCAGTCGGTAAACAGTATGAGGGTTGTTACAAGTAAACAAAAAGAAATTAATTATGGCTAAAGAAATGTTATTTGACAAAATGTTGTGGCCACAATTGGTATTAGTCATTTCTTCTTTATACTTCAAAAACAAGTTTTGAAGTCTAATTTTATTTTAGGCAAATTAGTATTGTGATTATATTCACAAAGTAATTTACATCTTATTAGTTAGTTCAAGCACGCCAATTAATGATATATTCTGATTTATTTCAGAATTGTAGGGGTGTATTAATATTTTTGTATAATTATACACCAGCAAGGGAAATTAAGTTTCCTTGGAATGCTTAAAATGTGGGGGTGCTTGGAGGATTTTACCAAAGTAACGGTTCTGATTGTAGGTACACAAAGAATCTCAATTCTTTTTATAGGAGAAAGTTGGAGTAGAAGGAAATATGGTTTCATTAACTCCTAAGGAACACCTCTATGTTTATTATTTAAATTTGAAAATAGGAGTGATATAGAGTAATGGTAAGTCTCGAAGTAATCAAAGATTGAATGCCGTAAGACATTTGCTTTCAGTTGTGCGTATTGTGTAAGGATAATATAGTGGAGCCACGAACTACTCAATGATAAATAACTGAGGGTCAATTGGAAAAATAGCGACCGCTAAACAAAAAGTTTGACCAGAGAACAAATAAGGGAAAGTTCATCGAGGGGAATGTGATTAAAGTCTATTACATCAAAGTCATCATAATGGTAACCCTATTTAGATGACTGGAGATTCCAAGAACTAAGTTTAAAGGGACAACTAAGTTATGTGTGGCTTGCTAGAAATCACTAAAGGAGTCTAACTTTTATCCATTCCTATGATGAGAGTGATATTTGCAACATGTGTTGTATGCAGGGAACTTCGGATAAGCTATGCTTTTAAGGATCACTTATATCTTGAAAACCCTAGACGAATATCTTTCAAGAGAAGTATTTAAGAGACTCAAAATAAGAATCACCTATATGAGTGTGAAAGGGCCGCTTCTATGAGAATTGATAAGACAAAATTCTCTAAAGCACTCATGAAATACCAGGAGATGCCCAAGGCCAAAATGGGCACAACCGTGAGAACTAAATTGTGTCTGGAGATATTTTGGGTGAATTCTATTGTCTTGGCTTACACAAACGGTTGAACAGTTCAAGGCATCATGTCCACTGATTAGCTAGTAAGTCTGGTAGGCTTTCACTAGGGAAGGTTCAAAACCAAAAGCTACCTATCCCAATGCAGGGTATTTCCTTAATGTACTCTTTTTTTGTCTACATGTTGTTGTATGTCCTTTCCGTAAATTTCATTCATGTGGGGGATTGCTAGAAAATTTGAATTAAATTTACTCCAATGGTTATGTCTCTTGACATGGAAGAGTATGTCCTTTTGAAGGGTCTCAACCTTTCTAAAGAGTCATGGAGGAATCTATAAATTCTATCCCTCTCACTTCAATTTGGAAGGGAATTGCAATTTTCTTCTTCACTTTGTATTTATTCTTCATATTTTATGAGTCTAATTTTCTTACAAAGGGAGTATATGCACAGCGAAGTTCGTTAGGCTTGCAATAGTAGTGCTGCTAATGCAAGACATTGATCGTTGTATTCTGGAGATAGAGGTCCAATGAATTCAAAACACCGGTGGGAGGACGAATCTGTCTTAAGGAAAGAGTGTCGCACACTCGACTCGATCAAGTTTTATCTATTTATGTGCTGTAAGTTTTGTTACATTGTTTTGTCAATTTATTTTAGTTTTGGTTTTGCCAAAAAACAGTTTACATATTTTTAAATTATATTTTCCTTATAGTTTGGTACTATTTTTCTAACAGGAAATTGCAATCATCGATGATGAAAGGTGTCGTTAGTAAGAGAAAATATGTTGGAGAGGTTGGTTGTGTCATCGGTAGGGAGAGGGTCGCTAGTGGAGAGAACGACTATGGAAGATGGGTCAAGTGAAGAGATAAGGCTAGAATATATGGGGTTGCGGTGAGGAAAAAGGATGGAAAGAGGGTTTGCAGTGCATAGTGGAAGAGGGGATCATAGTAAGAGATAAGAGATTACAGAGGGATTGTTAGTAGGGGTGTGCGTTGTGTGATTCAAACAGTTTTAGAGTAAAATTATAAATCAAACGGCGGATTGGCGAATAACCAAATTGCGGTTTGGGATGAATTGACTGATTGAAGAATATTCTTTACTAATTATAAAGTATTTGCATAATATATAACATTAATTTGCATAATATTTTTTATATGTATAATACAAACTAATTTTACATAATATTTTTCATATATATAATTACTACTTTGTAACAAATTTCACGTCTTAAATATCTCACACTAATTTTTACTTTAATATTTCATTAGAAGTTAAAAATATGTACATATTATTATAGCAGAGTGGAGCGATTTCGAAGGCGGATTATAAATTTTAAAGTTTAATCGGTGATTAGAGAGTAGAACAGTGCAGATCGATGTGATTTTAACAGATTGAACAGCATTTTGCATAGCTCTAGTTGTTAGTAAGGAAAATGTGGTTATGAAGGCTGTTGCAATGTGTAGTAGGAGAATGGGTCACAATGAGAGGAGATAAATCAGGGAAGGGATTAGTGGTGAGGGAGAGGGGTTAAGAGCTAAGGAAGGGGGTTGTAGTGAGTAGGGGTTGTAGTGTCGGTAGGAGATAGAGGGTAAGAAGGGAGTTATAGTGGACTAGGAGGGTTTTGCTGGGAAGGAGAGGGTCACAATAAGGGAGAGGGTTACAACGTCGATGGGAGAGGGAGTTGAGGAGTGGGTTGTAATGGGAAAGGGCTACAAGGAAAAGAAAAGTTGCATCAGGGAGAGAAAATTTGAGAAGAGGGGGTTGTAGTGGGAAAAGGGCTACAAGGAAGAGGCAATAAGGGGACAGAGAAAGTGAGATCTAGAGAAAAAGTGGCTGGGTAGAATAGAGAGGGACTAAGAAGTGTTAGTAGTGGTTGATTGAGTAAAGACGGGTGGCAATCAGTTAGTGGAGAGAGGGAAAAGGTAGTACTGGAGAAGTGACAATGTTGATGGACCGTTGGAGGTGTTGGAACAAAAGGTCTTGAATTCTTGAAATGGTGGTCTTCGGGTCTTCAAAATTTGGCAATGATCTTGTCTATATAGAACAGAAAATTAGTGCTTCAAGTCGCGTTACTAAGTCGCTTTCCTAAAGACAATATTTGTACCTACCAAAAGGTGTACAAGGGGTTACAACAAATTTGCCTCCAGGATACAATAAAGCCTGATCTAAAGATCTAGTCTATCGGCGTCTGCACTGACGACAATAGATCAGAACACTCTTGATATAATCAAGAAACCAAGACGCTAATAATCAAATCCACATAACTTGATTATCAATAAGAAAAACAGAAATGTGCTTAAGAAACTCTTGATCGAAAATTTAAAATCAAGAGGGAGAGAGAGAGAGAGAATTGCAGGAATGAATTATGAATTTTTGGATTGAATGAAATGGCTGAATTTGTAACCTATTTATAGGCCTTTGATGGATCTGATCGAATAGTTATGTCCCTTGATCGCATCCGATTAGATCTGACCGTTGGATCGACGATCTATGGTGCAGATCATTCTGACACCGAATAAATGCCTTGACTAATCACACCTGATCACGATCGGGTGCCATCTCATCCGTACGATCGTGCGCATCTCCAATCAACTGCTATGATCAACTCGCTCCATATTGGACACATAACGGTTTGATTGGTTGGTTGACTTATTGCCAACGGACGACACGTCACTGCCATATGGAGCTGACTGTATTCCACGTCACCCATGCCATGTCATCATTCCAACCTGTCCGATGCAAATAGGAAAGCGCCCTCATGGCGCCTTGCGAAGTGCAAAGTGCACCATCAAATACCACACAGCCCACGCCATGCGCGCGTGTACGAATGGTGCTTTGTGGTGTGGATGCATGCACACTAGCTTTCATCCCATAATTCCATATTCAAAAGAATATTCCATGTAGCACTTTATTAAGTGCTCCATGTTTTGCTCTCTTTTCAATGTGGGACAAAGTGCCCAAGCGTAATTAATACTTTCCAAAGAAAAAACAACGAAGGTTTTGCAAAAACCCAAAAATTAAACTATAAATTTTAAAAACCATTTTGAAAATTCCCCAATAGGAGGTGATGACGAAAGGATGGATTGAGTAAAAATCTAGAGTTTTTAATTTTTTAAGATTTGAAAATTTTTAAAAAATTATAATTAAAGAAATGTAATGAAATAGTTTTGTTACACAATTAGACACCCACATAAATACATCAAAATAAATAAATAAATAAATAAATATGCCCTTAACTTTTATAATAATCTCTTCTGAGGATTCAAAAACTTTGAACTCTAAACATCGATGACATTAATGATTTTGTAACGCACCCAACATTCTTATGTAAGAGGTTGGTTGTTCAAATTTCGCTAAATAAAAAATCAATTGTGATAGAGACTCCCAAATATATATGACCCCCACAAACCCCACTCTCATCCCAACCACTCATAATGTAAGGCCTACACATATATGAGTAGACTCACCCACACACACATCAAAGGTCAAGATCAAATTGGGGGTCATTGAAGAGTCAAGAGCCTCTCCTTGCAAGCTTGTGCTTGCGTCCGTCCTTGCAGGCCTTCAGGTCTACTTTTAGGCTCAATTTTGATAATCCGAACCGTTTATATTTTATGATTTATTCAGTATATCATACCTGTAAAAAATCAAGTTGATCGGATATCAGAAAGTATGTGTTTGAAAAATTGAACTAAACACTATTTTTTAAAGAATTTAATAAACAGTTTTCCGAACAAATGCTTTCTGATATCCGATCAACTTGATTTTTTACAGGTATGATATACTGAATAAATCATAAAATATGAACGGTTCGGATTATCAAAATTGGGCCTAAAAGTAGACCCGAAGGCCTACAAGGACGGGCGCAAGCACGGAAGCGCAAGCACGGAAGCTGCAAGGAGAGGATCCTCACTCGTCATTGAACCCTTAAAAAAAGGAGTCTCAAACATTTCTCATATAAAATTAGGTGGCTGTAATCCATTAGCTCATAATTTTACCAATTGTCTTATGAATTTATTCGCAACTGACACTTAGTGACTTTTTTTTTTTTTCTTCATCTTTTAAGAGTATTTTTTTTTAAATTTTTATCTTTTAAGAGTATGGTAGATATACATTGTATTTTTAATTTTTTTTTTAAAAAAAAAGCATCTGTCAACCAAACAAACAAATAAAAAATATTAAAAAAAGAAAAGAAAGTAAAGCTACATTTGCATCCACTCATCACTCAAAGTTTAATAAATATCACCATAATTATTTTTTTGGGGGTTTTATTATTTATTTAGGGATACATTATTTACATATTTCGGAATTCAAGATCGGTGTCAGATAACCACTAAAAAGGCATTTGTTCTTATAAAATTTTCAATTACTAGATTCGTTTGGCAATGATTTTTTTAATTATTTTTTTAATTTTTTAATTTTTTTTAGTCTGAGACTTTTTTAATTGTTTAGTCTTTTTGTTTGATTTTTTTTGACTTTTAACTTTGTGAATGACAAACTTTTTTATTGATTTTTTGACTTTTTAACTTTTTTGATATTTTTTATCTATATGTAATTATTTAGCCCAATAAGAAAACCAAACT
Source organism: Camellia sinensis (assembly GCF_055761805.1). Taxonomy (NCBI): domain Eukaryota; kingdom Viridiplantae; phylum Streptophyta; class Magnoliopsida; order Ericales; family Theaceae; genus Camellia; species Camellia sinensis. The sequence continues at coordinate 36,059,005 of NC_138961.1, read as the reverse complement.
GGGGCTGAAAGGCATCTGTTCTTAAATTTTTTTAATTAATTATATTAAAAATACATAAAAATTTTACATAATAAAATTAAATATAAAAAATAGCAAGACTATAAACCCACAATTATTTATTCAGAAATAAAAATCAATAATTTAAATTTATTTACATATTTCATCAATTTAATTACTATACATATTTGTTGTGAGTAAATTATGAATTTATAATTCTCAGACTACAACTTTTTGTTTGTGAAAATATTTCATATTAAAAAAAAATCATCTTTCCAGTTGGTCCTGACCAAGGCATTGAATTGATTTAAGTAAGGAAGAAGAAAACATCATAGACAATAAAAAAGGTAAAATCAATATTTGCATGATTGCATCTACTCATGAATGTGTCAAGCAAAACCCAGCCTTTCATTATATGCCCAGTTTGATAGAGACGTGGAAAAGTGATTATAACTTATAGTTTAACAGCTTATAACTTATAATTATGAGCATAAGTTGATTTTTGACTTATAAATTAAGTTTCTCTTCCCCCACTCAAAGAATAAGTTGATTTTTGACTTACAAAAAGTTATAAGCTGTATTACTAAGCTGAACCAAACACATCAAAATAGCTTAAATTAAACTAAAAACTGAAATAAGTTGGAAATAAACCCTACCAAACAGGATCTATGTGGTGTCATAGGAGTCGGCAAAAAATTGATTTTTTGATTTTTTAAATTTTTTGGTGACTTGTTTGATTTTGTGCAAAAAAAATTAAAAAATCAAAAAGTTGATTTTTTTAGCTTGTTGCCAAAAGACCCCTATATTACGCACAGGCTTGTAATTTAAATAAATAAAAATAATCAAATAAATATTATAATTTAAACTTAAAGCATCTTCAATGGTTGATTAAAAAAATTTATTAAAATATTGATTACATGACAAAAAATGTAAAAAGTGAAACCCAATAATGCGTGTTAAGTGTTTGTTAGTTTGGAGAGTGTTTGTGCTATAAGGGTCCGTTTGTTTTATGTTATAAAGAGATGAAATAAGATTAGATGAATGTGGGTCTATTAATATTGTGTTTGTTTGGAAAATAGGGAAAAAAATTCATAACACCTTAGAATTATGATAGGCCTCCATAGATGGGATTAGGGGCCCGTTTGTTTTCAGATGTAGAATGGAGGGAATTGATATTGAGGGGATTAAGTAAAATTGTATTTATTTTAATGATAGTTGTTAGTGTGGAGATTGTTAAATTATTTTTATATAAAAGAAATATAAAATAATCAAACAAATAAAATTATGATTTTTACTTAACAAAAAATACAAAAATATTAAACATTAATGTTAAAAAAAAATGCCCAACATGTAAATAAATAAATAAATAAAAACCCGCGAATTAATTTTTTAATACCATGTCTTTGGCCTCCATCTCAATCCCAGTATCCAAGGCCCATCATAATAATCCGGATGGCTTATGAATCTCCTCTCCATCTTCCAAAACAAACACAATATTAGTCGGTCTCACATCCATGTCAATCTCATTCCTTCCTCCATCTCCCAAAACAAATGAACCCTAGTAGTTCCTCATGGGAGATGATATTAGAAAAATAATCCATTGGGATTAGATGGAAATTAACTATTTTACCCTTTATTATCCTACCTAATCTAGATACTCTATTTGATTAATATGATATTTTCTCTATCAATTTTTTTAATTATTCCACCATTTTTACCCCACTATTCTTTATATCAAAATAATTTAATATAAAAATATTTTTTAATATAAATATATAATAGTATAATAATATTTATACCAAAAAAATTATATTAAAAAAAAATAGTACCAAAAAAAAAATATATTTATGAAATATAATTTTTAATATTAACATATAATTTTAATATTAAAATATATAATGCATTTATTAGTTGGTACAAGTGCAAATTTGATAGTAATGCAATAAGGGTATATAAGAAATTTTATATGGTTTATCTCACTCCTATCTCTCAAAACAAACCGCAACTATTGTTAGTCAATTGCTTATTAAATAAATACTTTGGTGTTTTGGAAAGTTGATAAAAAGTTAATTTTTTGACTTTTTTAATTTATTTTGTCTTTTTATGAATAAAAATGTTATGTGATCGAAAATGAATAAAAAGCTAAAAGTTGACTCTTTTTTTTTTGCTTTCCAAAAGATTCCGATTTTTCTTATACTCCTCACTGATAATCCCTTTATTAACAATTCTACTCAACTCATCTCCAAAAACAAATAGACCTAATAGTATAATTAATGTATGTGTTAAGCAATGTTTTGAAACTCGGATCGAATTGGTCAGTCAGACCGGTTGGACAGGGAATCAGGCCTTGTTCCAGTCGGGCAAATCCCTTAAAATCGGAGTGGGAGCAAAATCGGTGTAAAAATGGAAAACCGAAAGACCCGACAGGCGAACCAACAATATATTTCAAAATTTTGATTAAAAATTCTTACTTCAAGAGTCTCCTCTCATAAGGAGGAGTCTCATTGGAAGTTTGAGAAGATTATGAAAGTCTATTCCTATTTATAGGAAAAGATTTTTCAAAGAGAACCTACAAAATTCTATGTGGGATTGAATCAAATTATTTGAAACATATTGATTAGAGGGAGATTTGAAAATTTCATTTCCCTCCAAATTTAAATCTAGTATCCAACCAATTTGTTTGGAGAGAATGTTTAAAAATTTTAAATTCTTTAAAACAAGTGACTTTTTTTTATCAATTATAACTTTATTAAATATTATTAATAAATACTATGCAACAATTTTTATTTTTATTTTTATTTGAGTATTTATATATATTTTTATTTATTTATAATTTATAGTTATATTTTTTAATTATATAATATTAATTATGACGTCACGGTTCGATCACTTTGATCCAACGGTTGAATTGATGATCCGTCCACCTAGTTCTTTTTCCAGTTCGCTCACCGATCTAATTTTCAAAATATTAGTGTTAAGGGTATATTGGCCTTGTTTGGCAAGGGTAATTTTAGGCTATTTTAGGCTAAAATTTACAAAAAGACAAAATATGTTAAAATAGTTAATAAGACAAAATATCACATCAAATCCATAATCATTTCACTTTTTCTCTCACAAACATCATACCTAACTAAAAAAAATCCAATAATCTTCTCAAACATAAAAATTTTAGCCTACTAAAATAGTCAAAACTAAAATAGCCTATTAAAATAGCCAACTTACCAAACAAGGCTATTGTATAAATGTAAAGTTCACTCAAATATATATAATAATAATAATAATAATAATAATAATATTATTATTATTATTATTAAATTCTTATATAAAATAATACTATTAAAAAACAACAATGATTTAGACTACTAAAAAATACATCACTAATAGTACTAATGTATTGGGAATGGCAAAAAAAAAAAAAAAAAAAAAACAAAACAAGGCATAGAAAGTGGACAGGACTCACTGCCACATCATTAGTGCTCCTTCTAGTGCTCCCTTTTTAGTACTCCAAAGTATTTTTCATTAAAAAACAAGAAAGTACAATCAATGCCAGCCGTCGATCAACTCTCTCTCTATCTCTCTTGCTTTGCTGACAGCCAACTCATTCCCATTCTTTTCTCTCTTGCACCACTTGGGAAGTGGTTTTGTGGGCTTTTTTGGCTAATTTAGCCACAAAAGACAAAATAGACTATTTTAGCCACAACAAACAAAACATCTCATCCAATCTATAATCATTACATTCTTCTTTCACAAAAAAAGTCAAAAAAGTCAAAAAGTCAAAAAATCTTTCCCAAACCAAGTTTTTTAGCCCAGGCTAAATAGCTAAAAAATCAAAAAATCAAAAAACCAACCCACTTTCCAAACCAATCCTTACCCAACTTAACAAACAATCAAACTAACAAGTTAGCATACTATTGGAATACAAAATCCTTGTTAATTGTTGGTGTCAGCTAATGTATGACACTAATGATGGGTTAAACCAACCTCATTGGGGATGTGCTTAGTATAAGTGGTAGGAGTCTTCATATTTTATATCCATGATTCTGGGTTTAAGCTTTTACTATCACTTTGTATATTTTTTTTTTAAGAAAAAATAAAAAATACTGTCACGTCGTATAAGAAGAACAAAAAAAACTCACTACATAATTGAAATTTTCACTTAATAATAGTGTAGATAAATAGATAGGTAATATAATTTTATTTATTTATTATTCTTTTCCATATATATTGTTAAAAGAAAAAATGAATAGATATTAATAATCAAGTTTTATTAAGCTTGTGCTTTAATAATGGTCAATTATGTTAATAATTCAGTAGTGGGAGAATAGAATACTATGTCATATTGTCTATATTGTATTTCTAACCAATAAATTAGCATAAAAATTTATAGATGTGAGAATTACAATTTTGGACCAATCACATTTTGTAATTTGTTCACGCACTCGCAAAGTGTGAACAAATTCATTTTCCACCATCATTAAATAGATGAGAGAGAAATATGATCCATTTATGATTTCTCATTTGGTGGGGGCACTAATGCGGTGTTTGGTTGGGGGATTTGGAGAGGGATTTGAAAAGGAAAATGGAAAAGGTAGGTGAAATGTGAATAAAATATGTATATATTTCACATAGTTTCACACACCTTTTTCCTTTCCCTTTTCAAATCCCCCAACCAAACACACCATAAGTAAGTAGTGTGACATATTATCCCAGAACAAATTAATAATTTTTTGAGAAAAAATTCAAAAATTATGTACCATAAGGTGAGAATTTTTTTGGATACAACTTGTGTGTGTAATTTTACACAAAAAAGAGTTGCAACTCCATATTTTTGATCAAGCACACTAATATACAGTTCTCTTATTATTATTATTTTCCATATAAATCATGAGAATCTCCCAAAGTAACTATATTTTAGATAAAGGATGATGATAGTTGGAATTAATACATGCCATGTTGTAAGGCTGTTGTTTCAGTTTCTATCTTTTTTGGATTTGAATATATGTATTATTCTTACAAGGTCCATTCTGAAAGGAATGAAACTTTTGATCATGTACAAAGAATTCTCTCTAGATTTTATAAATCTCCTATCGTCCATACAATTAGGGGTGTGCATAATACCGCCGAAACCGCCGAAACCGCACCGCCAAGATAAATTCGTTATTATTCGTCAATCGAACCGCCGGTTTTTGGTAAGAAAAATGGCAAATTCTAGTGACACTTTTATCAATCCGCCGGTTTCTATTTTTCTTCCAAACCGCACCGACCCGCACCGCTATTAAATCATGTTTTATAGGATTCTAAAAATTCTTTTTTATTTAAGTTTGCTTATTGTTCTATACCTTAGAATATAGTATTACATTACTGCTCGAGGGGAATTTTATGTATTGTATTTGATCATTGTAGCTTCCACAGATGCTTGTAATGAACTGATGGCATAGTCGTTGATATTATCATGTTGTTGCTACACTTGCTGCATCAGAAGAAAGCTTCGCAAGATGCTTAACATCACGATATCTCTCGTCTTTTTTTTACTCTTTGATTTAAGTTTTGTAATTTGAATTATATTTTTTATAAACCGCCAATCCGCCCGAACCGCCAAGGCAAATCCGCCATTATTTGCCAACCGAACCGCCGGTTTTTGATAAGAAAAATGGCAAATTCTAGTGACACTTTTATCAATCCGCCACCCGCCATACGGTTTCTATTTTTCTCTCAAACCGCACCGACCCGCACCGCGCACACCCCTACATACAACCACAAGATACGTTTCTATCCACCTGTAAAATTGCATTTGAGTTGTGTCCATCAATTTCTGTCTCTGGTCTTTGTTTGTTTCAAAGTGTTTCAACCATTGAATATTTTCTTCTTGTGTTGGTTCTAAAAAAGAAAAAAAATAAAAATAAAAACCATTGAATATTTCATGTGCAACAGTCCATATCTCAATATTCAGTATGTCAATTAATGCAAATGCAAATGCAATGGGTGACAAAAGTTGGAGATTGAGAGAGACACGTGGAGGATTGGAAGCCACATGTACAATGGGTCCCAGAATACAAGACACGTTTTTATCCCAAGAGATATTCTTGGTGAGCTCTCCCAATCAAGGTTTTAAATATCGACATCGACATGGACATCATGTATCGTATGCTGTCACGGCGGCGGATAGTTTATTAAAAAGTGCTATAAGTTTAAATTTTTTATCAAATAAATGATCAAATGTCTCACATGTATTTGATAAAAAATTTGGTATAACATTACACAAAAAGAAATTCAATTTAATTGAAATTATCCTAATACGATTATCTGAGACGATGCTGCCAACCATGGGCTGGGTCTACAATTGTTCAACATTCCTCCATAATGCACAAAGAAAATAAATTCAAAGATTATTGATCATATGGATTCATATTTACCAATACCATAATACCCTTTTCTCAATGGATTGCTTAAAAATAAAAAAGGCAAGAGAGAGAGAGAAGCACAATACCCATGTGCTTGTGTGCAATTGTTTTAACCATTGGACATTTAATGCTCCCATACAAACAAGTATGACGGACACAAATAATTTTCAGAAAAAAAAAAAAAGAGACGGACACAACATGAATATGGTAATACATATATATATATAATATTCTATTTACTATGTATATGAATATTTGTTTCTATATATTTAACTTGAACCTAAATCAGCTTTCCAAAATTACAAAAAAAAAAAAAAAATCATCACAAAGGTTTCCTAAATGCAGAGTTGATAGAACAGACCTTTCCAGTGAGATCCACCGCCAACTACCTATTCCAGACTTATTGTAATGTAAAATGTAATGTAATGTATTGGCATTCCTTTTCTGTCATCTTCATATCTGTTTTATTGATTCCGAAGGACTCTTCCTTTTCTGTCAGCTTCATATCTGTTTTTTCAATTCCAAAGGACTCTTCTATCAAGATTCCAGATGGGAGGGTCGTTGCTAATTAAGGAATATGAGTAGTGTGTTAGGGCTTTAATTTGATTGGTTCCCAATAGAAAGTTAGAACTCCAAGATATGGAGATGTTATTTGGTGGTCCAGCGACATTATGATGTGATGTCCTAGTATGTTGTGATTGGTGGAGAGAACGAGACTCATGATTTTGTGTTACATCATGGGAAAACAAGGGGCTTGGTGATTAGTGCAGGACATTGCCCCGTGGTGTCCTTGGACAACCAAATAATTTTTCCAAGATATGCGCATAGGTGTGTAGCATAGGGCAAAAGGCTAACCTGAACTGGGAGAGAAACGACACAACGGAGTAGCCGAAGTGGTAAGGGTCCCTTTTACCAGACGCGAGGTCTGGGTTTCGAGTCTCGTCCCCCTCTCCCCTTGATTAGATTATACACTTGTGTTGTAAATATAAATACTATAACCTTCTCAAAACAAAAAACAAACAGAAAAAACTGGGAGAGAACCAGATCCTTTCTCATTTCATCAAATTTGTTTGCTTATTAATTTTAATCAATTGATAATCAAAAAAAAGAAAAAAAAGAAAAAAAAAAGAGTCAACTATCTGTCTGCGGAGCATATGAACTGTAGCAATTTTCAAGGTGAATTCCTCATTGCTGACTCTATTTTGCAAATTATAAGAAGAGTATGCTGTTTATGTGTACTTTGATAGATTTTAGAAAGGACCAAAATCTTCAACCAAAAACCTGTGAGTGTTACGATTGATTTTATGATGCAAATTTAAGTAATAATGTAACGGCAGTGATGGGGGAGAGGAGGGAGGGTGGCAGTAGTGGCAGGGAATGACAAAGGAGCTGACTGCTCATATTGGTTAGGGTTTTTGGAGAATGGAAGAAGCAATGGTATATTTGTCATTTTGCATTAAAATTTTATTTGGATACTCAAATTAGGCACCTGTGTTACAATTTCCACCAATTTGGACAAAATTGTAATGATAACACTTTAGTCCCCAATCATATGAGGGTGAAATGATTATTTTTAAATGAGAGGGAGTTGAAGTACTTTTAGGACAAACCATAAAAAGATAAAATGGATTTTGGGGAAGTGCTTATAGGGAAAACCACAAAGGGTTAAATGGATTTTGCCCTATATTTGTTTATCATTCTTTTGTTCAGGGTGAAGGGTTTGTATGTCATATACTATGCCTGTTTTGTGCAATACTCCTTTAGGCCTCGTTTGGGAACATGCTATTTTAGTAATTTTTTGACTTTTCGGTTAAAATATGAAATAAAAAAAATTAATCAGCTTGTTTATTTTCATTTTTCAGAAAATACTTTTCAAAAAATTCTATTTTTTTTATTTTTCGTATTTTTTTGTTTTTACTGAATTTTTTAAATATTTTAAGCAATTTTTTTACTTTTTAGACACACCTAACATAAATACACCTAAAAAGTAAAAAAATTGTAAAAAAAGATCTTTTAAAAATTCACTAAATACAAAAAATACAAAAAAAAAAATACAAAAATTCAGTACATTTTTTTATATTTCTATGAATTTATTAATTTTTAAAAATATTTTTTCACAATTTTTTTACTTTTTAGATACATCTAACTAAGGTGCATCTAAAAAAGTAAAAAAAATGTTTAAAATTTAAAAAATATTCACTAAAAACAAAAGAATACGAAAACCAAAAAACTCAGTTTTCAAAAAAATTAATTCAGAAAACTCAAACCAAACACACTGAATATGTTTGGGATGACTTTTTAATTTTTTATAAAAAGATGTGCAAAAAGTAGAAAGAAAATAAAATCTTTAATTTTTTGGTATAAGTTGTTGGCTTTTAGATTTTTTTAATAACTTTTTGACTTTTAGGCTAAAAGACTTGCCAAATGAGGCCTTAGTGTAAATTACTTCCTACAAAAAAAGGTTTACCACAAATGGTACACTTCAAAAATTAGAAAGAGGGTCTAGGTATTCGTTTCGGAAAAGGAGAGTGGTGAGTGGTAGCTGGCCACCCCCAGATTTTTCACTTTCCACTTTTGTTTTTGTTTTGCTTTGTTTTGTTTTTGGTTTTTTGTGTAAATGATGGGTTTGAACCCTGGGGTCAAGTCACCACTATGTTAAGACACCAGTTAGCGTGCAAATAATCTCTCCTTTATCAGTAATTCTACCAGCATCTAACCTTAGGAAATAGTACATCTAAGTTCCATCACCAAAGGTATTCATTATTCAAGATTAGGGTTGGGGTTCGGGGAAGACGGATGGCTTAAGTGCATGGCCTCTTTCTGGATTAGAGAAGAAGTTTCGATTACCACAAAGAGGTGCTTGTACTCAACTCTAGAGGCTTAAATATAAATTCCTACATATGTAGTTTATAGAGTAATTAAAATTTGTGCTGAATTAAAATCATAAATTTAACCAATCCCACAGATTCAGGAAATGGAACAACACAACAATACATCCCACATGCCTCAGTCATTGTGTGAACATGCAAAGATTAGATCAAGATGATTGGTGCAAGATCAGCAATAAGGGCATGCAAAAGAATCACTCTTGTGTTTAGTCACACAGAAAGGTCCAATTAACAATTAGGAAAGAACAGTAGTATAGGATTTCAGTATGCAGATCACTTATAACCTACATATTTGGCCAGCAATCAAATAATAAATCATTTAAGAGAAAAATTGTTCACTCCCATGATAGCAAAAAAAGGTTCTAATCCAAATTCAGAGCACCAGAACTCGAGAGTGGATGCAACTAAACTAAATAAATAAAGAAATAGAAGTCCACATTTTAGAAAAAAGACTAAGAACAAAAAGAGATGAAGGTGCTATCACCAATAGTTCAATGTTGAAATAGATATACAAAGACTTCAAGGAATCTGAAATTATGGGTGATGGAGTGATCATCCCATGAATGGCACTCTCGACCAGAAGTAAAGCAAGGAGATAGTTACGAAGGTGCTATCACAATCAACAATTTTACAAAGAATTCACTAGTGATGTCCAGATCCGAGAAGTTAATGACTACAAATATGAGCTCGGAATCTCAAACAAACACAATGACAATGCGGCTGAATATGAACCTTATGAATATGCATGTAACGCACAATCACATGGAGTTGTGCTGATCCCAGCATATTTGAAAATAACCCACACACCATGTTCACAGAAAGGGGAATAATAGGTTACGAGTAATTCAAATTATTCGTTCTCTTATTCTGAAAAAAGCCAACCTTGACATAACATGAAGTTCTAGTACTTAGGATTTTGCAATAAGCAAAGCCACAAAGGAAAGATGATCTATTCTAGCAAATCATAATATTTGCAAGCTAGATTAAAGGTTCCATGGCATTACTTCATGGGATGGTTTTAGTAGAGCTAAGAGCAGTGCCAAGTGTTGGGATTTATACCATATCCCACCAACGCAAACGGGGAAGTACACTCACGCACACACCAAAGAGAAAAACCAATCACGTATAGATTTACGTGGTTCAGCCTAAATTGCTTACATCCACGGGAGAGAGAGCTTCCACAATGAATAAAATAAAAAATACATGTGAAATGGCCAAAACACTCAAAACCTACACCACTACCAGAACCCCATGCTCAAGAGCTGTTGTGTCATTGCTCACCTTGGTGCCCACGATATTTTTCTCTCACCCCTTACATCTCTATTTTTTACCTCACTACTCTCTCAAAGAAACCCTATAGTCCACATTACTTTTTATAATAATCTATCAATGAGAATCCTAACTCTACACAATTAGGTAACCAAATCCTACACATATTAGGTTTCTCAGTAGATTCCAGATTCTATTATCTTAACCCAAATATATGTATAAATCAATCTAATAACTGTATGACACCTACCTTTATCACATGGGCGGATTAATCCTAAGACCAAGGCCATGCATTGGGAAGTTTAATCTCCACACTATAGAGATGGGCAACTTCATTAGGCTAAAAAAGCAATTGGTTGGTTATGTTGAATACATGGTTCTATGAATCGTACGATTTGATACGATTTTCGTATAAAACAATTCGACTTGCATACTGGAATTGTAAAATCAAATTAATCAGACGATTCATCGTCATAATCGACATGATTCGTCCGATACACACGACCCAAATTTCTTTTTCTTTTTTTTCCTCCTACCCAACTCTATTAAATGACATCATTTGACGTCTTTAACTAAAAAAGAAAGCACAAATAGAAGGAGTCGAGAGAGACAAATTGAATTGAAGATGAAGTCAAGCTAGGGTTTGATGAGAGAGAAGACGAAGGAGACAATGTATAATCTCCAATTAGAAGCAAGACACCAACAAAGGGTAGAACAAGGAAATGCCTATGATCCTATTTCTCTATCGGATATGGAATCTGATGATGAGTGGATAATTGAAAAAGATCCTGCCCTACTTGAGTACACCGCATGGCTAGATATTGATGAATGTTTTCAAGTTCAAGTGGGATCAAGTAACAAAAAGAGGAAGAGAGGTAATATACTTTTATGCATTCAAAGTTCATGGGTCTACTGCCTGAATGTTCAAAATGACAAATACGAAACTTCTTACTCTTATTTGTAGGGCCTAGAAATCTCAACAAGACAAGTAGAGGGAAACAAGTGGTTGAAGTTGATGATGATGATGATGATGATGATGTTGATGAAGAAGAGATAGAAAATATGGAGCAAGTAGATGTTGGAAGTGAAGATGACGAATTGATCAATGTTCTTGATGATGACATGATTGATATTTAGAAATTAGACTTCAATAGTCTGTTGTGTTGTATGCCACTATGCCTAATGATGTCATTTTGGATTTTGAATTTTGCCAAAAGCTAGTTTTTGAAGCTTGAACTTTGGTTTGATCTATAAACTTTTGGAGCTTCCTTTTAAATCAATGACAGTTGAAACAATTATGCATGAAATTTATATTATATTGTTAATTTTTTCATTTTAAGCACTATATTTGTCATTTTATATGTATATATATATTTTATATAAAATATATATATAATGTTTGATTCGATTCACGATTCAAGTTTTTAGAAATACGATTCACGATTCGATTCGCGATTTGACAATCATGGTTGAATACATAATGCCACTTCCTACGACTTCTTTAAAAATAAGCTTGCAGGTGCAATGTCAATGCCATAAAAGACATAAGTAAAGGCCTAGGTGAGATGGTGGGACTCCGTCCGACAAGTGCTATTAGAGCTAGGTTGTCATTGGTTTGAGTAGCAGGAGCGTCATCGTGAAAGAGGGATTGTTGGGTACACAATCCTGCTTCCTATGACCACTGTAGAATCCGAGCTTGCGGGTGCAATGTTGAATGTCATAAAAGACTTAAGTGAAGCCATCCCTAAGTTTTAGGAGACAAGGTGAAACCCAGTATGACAAGTGGTAAAAACAGGGCAGCAGTGTCCGCCTGTTTAAGGACACACTAAATGCAGTGTGTCTAACATTGCCACAGAATCTACCTTGCACTCAACTTAATCAATCCTCTACATCCTTAAGCTACAGAAATTTCTTTTAAACAGGCTTGACTTGTTCCTAATTTTCAAAAAGATACTTATTACTGATGAAATATGAATATTTCTACTAACCGCTTCGAGATTAAAACAGGCCATAGACTCATATGGCAGTCAAGAACTCTTCATTTAAACATAATACAAATTCAACAACATGAATTACAACTGCATACAATAAGTGGTTCCATAAAAAACTACATAAGTCATATCATTACAAACAACATAAGCACATCTGAAAGATCTAATTCTTAACATTTTTGCAAGCTATCATCCACAACAACGCTAACCTTTTTATATCCGAAATTTGTGGGATGATGCAAAGAGTATTCCTCAGGGATCACTGCAGTCCTATTAACAAAGATTGTCCACAAAAACAGTGCCATGAACACCACCAACACTCCACACCCAACTGCAAGAATCAACCCAGAAAGCATAGTTAATGGACAAGGAACTTTCTTATGCCCCGCTTTCCGATCACGGCCTTTATCGGAGTGAAGCCGAGGATCAACTGGCTGAGAATGCATCCAATTTGGGACACTCCTAACTCTAAAGTTCCATGAATACACAGTACTAGTCTGTACTGAATTACCACTAGATGAGCTTATTCCCACAAGAACCTCTTCTCCTTTCCATAATTCCCCCAAATCGATCGGAAAAACCATCAATGGATTGTATGGCTTCGCATTACCCATTTTACTCAACCTAATTTCCAACCCTTTGGAACTCGCATCGTAATCGATCCAAGTCTGTAGCTTCACTCCACTGTTGAGAACCAAATTGAGAGACGAAACATTGCTAACCCTAGCTGAAACAAGACTACACACATCAACACCCACATGATTCGCATTCTCATCGCCCACATTGCTGTCCATCGAAGTATCGAATTCAATCCCAAGGAATTTAATTCCCCGGGAAAACCCGAACGAGGTTTTACCGGAAAATTTCTGGGGGAAATTAGTGGGAACGATTACCAGAGCAAGTCCATCGCCGAAATGGGGAGAGATTGAGAAGGAGAAGTCGGTGGAAAACGAAATGGGTTTGATGGGGTGGTTCGATTCGAGGAATTTGAAGGGTTTGGTGTGAATGAGAAGACCAGAGCTCGAAGCAATAGGACGAGTGAGCTGTATTGAAGAACCGCCATTGACGATCTCGGCGTCGCCGAAGAGAGCCAAGTCGGAATCGAAGCTAGGGTTTGGATGGAGAGTTGGGAGTGAGAGTGAGAAAATGGGTTTGGAAGCTAGGGTTAGGAGAGAGAAAATTGTGAGGAGATGGGTTGAATCCATGATCAACTGTATTCGATTTCACTTTCTTGTTCGGAAACGAGTAATCTGATGAGGAGGATAGGGTTTGTGGATCTGGATTTGTAAGACTGCCGATAAATAAATAAATAAATAAATAAATAAATAAATAACTATGAGTTTTTATTTTTTATTTTTAATATTAAAATAATAATAATTTAAAGAATTGATCCACTTTTCAGACTATTTAAGAAATTAATTTTAAGATCGCACGTTTAAAATGTAATATTAGGTCGACATAGATTACGACACGCTAATGTGGCAAATTGAAATCGCATATTAAAAATGAGATGTCAAATTGACTTAGCTTCTGTTACGTTGACGTGACAAGTTAAAATTGTATTTTTAACATTCAATTTTAACATAAACTCACATTTTGAAAGAGTGGTGCTATTAGACCCTATAAATCATTTTGGACCCCCTATTTCTTTGAACTCCCATTTATAAATTTTAAAATCCATAAAATTTCTTTTTACCCTCCCAGTAATATCAAAATTTTCCTCACATATTCCACCCATTGAACACCTCCACACCATAAAAAAAAACCTTCATTCCAAAAAAAAACCCTAATTTCTATGCCTCCTCTCATTCTAATTTCTCTTCCTTTTCACTTATCCCCTTTTCATTTCCTCCCTAATTTCCTACAGACCTCACTCATCCATCAACTTAAATCCCATGAAAATCCACACATATGAAGGACATTGACAAAATGGGTGGATAAGATATCCTTGTCTGTTGTGCATCCAAAACTTGTTCTCCAACGATCAAATGAAACACTTCGTGTAGAAGAGATAATGGCGGTGCTATGGATGAGAAGTCTTGGTGACTTAGGCCTCGTTTGGGAACCCTCCCTTTTAGTCAAAAAGTTACTAAATTAGCCAAAAAGCCAACAACACATACCAAAAAGTCAAAGATTCTTTTTTCTCTCTACTTTTTGCACATCTTTTCGTAAAAAGCCAAAAAGTCATCACAAACATACTAGTTTTTTTTAGCTCATATATTAGCCAAATAGTCAAAAAGTTACTAAATTAGCCTGTTCCCAAACGAGGCCTTAATAAGCTCCTCCATTTTCTTGTTTCTTTGTAAATTTAAATTTGTTGTTTCTTAGTAAGCCCTCTCTCATACATGATGTGTTTCTTAATAAGTCTCTCTCTCTCTTTCTCTCCCCCCTTTCTCTCTCTCTCATTGCTTCTTCAAAACTGAATTTTTGAATTCTAAGAGTGTTAAGAATTTTAACCATTCAAAGTGTTAACAAATTTTCATGTTCAAACCTGCATTCCCAAACAAATAAGCTATGTTTGGGAATGTGTTCCCGAACAAATAAGTAATGTTCGGGTCCGTATTCTCGAACTTGGAAAAATGAAAACTTCTGGGAGTGTCAAGAATTTTAACCATTGAAATTGTTAACAAATTTCCATGTTTGAATTTGGGAAAGATGGATGGGTGGTGATGGAGATGTGAGCTCTCATAAACCCTAATGAGTCATGTAGTGGGTGTGTGTAGCTTGACTTTTCATGCTTCTTTCAGATACGACTAGCCCTACAGTTCGAACCCCCGTGGTTCTAAATCTGATTCCATAAGTACAATGTGAAATAGATAAATACAAATGAGTCCGAATCTGACAATTCTTTTAGAAAATTGATTTTGAATCAAAATGCTAAAAATGGACTGTTATGCCAAAAATTGACTGTTTTGCCAGATATAGAGTCGCTACCTAAATATTTTTGAGAAATTTAGGAAACTCATGACTCGTGCTAAAGGCCACGTGTCTGTCAGCACAAAGATTGTCTCGGCTCAAGAACTTAGGTACGAAAGAGGAATGTCATGAATTGAGTACCCCACTCGCTTGATCAAAGATCGGCCTCTACTAATCATGATGTGATTCTTATCTACATTATATGCTCTTATTCCGATTATTAGACTAACTTTACTATGTGTTGCACACAAGTATAGACTAATTTACAAAAATTGGAACACTTTGATTTCATGTATGTTTTTGAAAATTGTTTCGAATATGTACCACTTAAAAAAGTGATCTCATATGCACATTTGATCAAATTATCCCAATTTAAGCAATTAGCCTTCATCCACAGGCATTCAAGAGTTATATCAATTAAGCACTTAGCCTCATGGTAATCATGCTTGACATGACAACAATCACACTCATGCAATATGCTAAAGCAGTAAAGCTTATCCCAATTCCCGATGCGAGACAAGAGAGAGAAAATAGTTACAAAAATGCATGATTCTAACTAATGTAATATGCCTAATGCAACATATACAAGATGTAATTAATAGGCTCGGTTACTAATATGGCATTTGAAACAATTTGATAGTATGCTGTTTCAACATGTTTTCAACGAAGTATGTAAACTACATGAGTTGAACCTCATACATGCAAAACAAATGGATGCAAACATGGGAAATGATAAAAGAAATACGATGTTCTAAGCTAATCATCATAAGCGAGTAAATAAAAGGGAGAAAGATGTGAGGTTGGAAGTGTTAATCATATTATTTAATTTTGATGATGTCTAAAATATATTAGTTAATATACATATTATTTGACACAAATTATTATCTTTTTAAAATATATATATTTGTTAAATATTATTTAAATAAAATAATATTATCTTTTTAAAATATA
Source organism: Camellia sinensis (assembly GCF_055761805.1). Taxonomy (NCBI): domain Eukaryota; kingdom Viridiplantae; phylum Streptophyta; class Magnoliopsida; order Ericales; family Theaceae; genus Camellia; species Camellia sinensis. The sequence continues at coordinate 36,042,592 of NC_138961.1, read as the reverse complement.
TATGTTAAATATTATTTTAAATATTTTTCAAAAACTTTACTATTCACTTTTTGAAAAATAGGGTTAATTACTATTCATCTTTTGACAAATCGATTAATTATATTATTTTGACAAAAATGATTATTTTAAATATTTTCAAAAACTTTACTATTCACTTTTTGAAAAATAGGGTTAATTACTATTCATCTTTTGACAAATCGATTAATTATATTATTTTGACAAAAATGATTGATTGGTTGTATTATTTTGACAAATTTGATATTTATGGGTTGTCTTATTTTGACAAAATTAATATGGAGTGGTAAAATATTTAGTATAAAATCTTTACAACATATACAATATTTTAAAGAGGACATATATTTTCAGATCCATCATAAATATTATTTATAGAGATTTTTCTGTATGCAAAATTTTGATTAGAACTTATATAACATTATATGCAGAATACATCACGTGCGCTATTAAATTTTTTACACTACATTGATTATATTATATTATAATCAAACAAGAAGAAAAAGATGGAGTTATGTATATATGTATATATATATATATATTATAAACTAGATGGAGAAAATTATTTGTTTGTTTGAAAGTTGTGAACTTTGTATTAAATTGTCTACAAAAACGGTGGCTCCATGTTTGAAAAAAAAAACAAGAAGAAAAAAATTAATCTTATTTTTATCTTTTTAATTCTTATCATTTGCTGACTATTTAAATTTAAGGAGTGTGCTTATGTAAGCAATGACATCAAGAGTCTGCTTATGTAAGCGATGACATCAGGAGCGTGCTTATGTAAGCGATGACGTCAGGAGCGTGCTTATGTAAGCGATGACGTCAGCAAGGAGCGTCCAACGGGTATATTTTTGTGTATAAATAGAGGTGTTGGATGTGGAGAAAAAATCAAGAACTTGAAGAGAAAATATTTCTGTGAGCTCCAAAATTCTGAGTATTCTGCTCTTTCACTTTCAGATCTAAGTCTAGCTTTTGTTCTTACACTTTCATATCTACTCTTTGTGAGAGAATTATTGTAAAAGTGGGTTCAATTACCACTTATTCTTATTCCTTATTTTTGTGAGAGATTTTGTAAGGGTAAGGCATTTATTGTTGAGTGAGGCTCAATAGATAAGAGTAAGTCCTGTGCCAAATCCACAAGCTTGGTGGTGTATTTATTCAATTGATAGTAAAGAAATTCTCAAGGAGGTTCCTTGGGGAGTGGACGTAGGCCTGGCGTGCCGAACCACTATAAATCGCAGTGTTTGATTTTCTCTCTCTATCTCTTCTACTTTTATATTGATAATTATTATTCTGTTTTTTTTTATTTATTAAAATTCTGAATATTGTGTTATTTTTAATATTGTGAAATTTTTAATAACCCAATTCACCCCCCCTCTTGGGTTGCCTATCTGGGATAACAATTGGTATCAGAGCCTAGACTCTAGTTTTTGTGACTTAACCGTCTCAGAGTAGATCATGGCAACCCCTAGTTATTCCTTACCCGATGGACAAGCATCTAATAGGCCACCTCTATTTAGCGGCACAAATTTTAGCTATTGGAAAACTAGGATGACCATACATATTCAATCTAATGATTATGAATGTTGGAAAATTATTTGTAATGGTCCAAAAATTCCTACCAAAACTATAGATGGACTTAGGGTACCAAAACCTGAAGATGAGTGGGATGAATCAGATACTAGAATGGCCCAAATTAATGTCAAAGCTACAAACATGTTGTACTGTGCTTTAGATGCCAACGAGTTCAATAGAATTTCCACATGTAAAACTGCTAAAGAAATTTGGGACAAGCTTATAGTGACTCATGAGGGAACCGAACAAGTTAAAGAATCTAGAGTCAGTTTGCTAGTCCATAATTATGAACTTTTTAAAATGAAGCCTGATGAAACTATTCCTCAAATGTTTACTCGTTTTACTGATATTATTAATGGTTTAACTTCTCTTGGCAAAATATATACTAATGCTGAAATTGTAAGAAAAGTGCTTAGGTCATTGCCAAAAAGTTGGGAGACAAAAGTCATTGCCATTACCGAAGCCAAGGATTTATCAAAGCTAAGTCTAGATGAGTTAATGGGATCTCTCTTAACTCATGAGCTCATAATGCAAGAAGGAAAGGAAGAGGAGGACAACAAGAAGAAGAAATGAATAGCTTTCAAATCCACCTCGAAACATCAAGAGGATAAGGAAGATGATTCAGATGAGGATAAGGAAATGACATTCATCACTAGAAAGTTCCAAAGGTTTATGAGAAAGAAACAAGGTGTACGAAATTTTTTCAGAAAAGACTTCAACAACAGGGATTTTCAAAGAGGAGAAAATCACAAAAAATCTGAAGTAACCTGCTATGAATGCAACAAACCTGGACACTACAAATCAGAATGTCCAGAACTTAAGAAAAAATTCAAGAAGGACAAAAAGAAAGCTATGATTGCAACATGGGGAGAAGATAGTGATGAAAGCGATACAGAAACCGAAGTTTGCAAAAACGAGGTTGCTAACCTATGTTTAATGGCACTTGGAAATGAAAATGAGGTAAATGACGAATCCTTTACATTTGATGAATTACAATTAGCTTTTGATGAATTACATGCAGAATTTAAGAAACTTAGTTTGAAAAATAATTGTCAAAAGAAAGTAATTTCAAGTTTATCAAAAGAAAATGAATCATTGACTTCCAAGATAAATATTTTAGAAAATGAAGCCATGAAAATGAAAAAGGAAAATGAGATTTTAACTCAAAAAGAGTCTTCAATTTCTGAAAAACATTTAGTTGTATTGCAAAAAGAAAACGAGTCTTTAAAAAATGAGCAAATTATTTTAAAAGAAAATATTGAAGACTTGAAAACTACTCTTTCAAAGTTCACTCAAGGTAGAGAGACTTTAGATAAAATTCTTAAAAATCAAAACCGTACTTTTGGTAGAGCCGGAATTGGATATAAACCTTTTTCAAAAGTAAAAACTGCCAAAAATGGTTTTGTATATGCATCTTCTAATCACTCTCATCTCACATGTCATTTTTGTGGAACAAAAGGTCATATTTCACCTTCATGTCCTATTAAAAGAAATCCTTTTGCTAAAATAAAAAAGATGTGGGTTCCTAAGGATATCTCAAGGATATCAAATTCTAACTTTTATGGACCCAAGAAAAAATGGGTACCAATAGATAAATCAAATTTTTGTAGGTATGTTTCAAGACAAAATCCAGTAACGATAGATGGTATCTCGACAGTGCATGTTCGAGGCACATGACTGGAAATAAAGCTATGTTCGCCACACTCCAACCAAAGGATGGCGGATATGTAACTTTTGGCGACAATAGCAAGGGTAAAATCATTGGTGTAGGAAGTATTGGTAAAAATCCCTCTCCTATTATTGAAAATGTTTTATTTGTTGAAGGTTTAAAATATAACTTGCTTAGTATTAGTCAATTATGTGATAAAGGTTATAGAGTTATTTTTGAGAAAACTCATTGCACTATTGAAAATACCTTAGAAAACAAAACTTTATTTGTAGGTTATAGACATAAGAATGTATATGTGTTTGATTTACATGATTTATCTTCTCATTTTAACATTAAATGTTTATCTGCTATAAATGATAATGGTTGGCTTTGGCATAGAAGATTAAGACATGCTCATTTTGATTTAATTTCCAAACTTTCAAAAAATGAGTTAGTCATAGGTTTACCAAAAATTGTTTTTGAAAAAGATAAACTTTGTGATGCATGTCAATTTGGAAAACAAACTAGAATTTCTTTTAAATCCAAAAATATCGTTTCAACTATTAGACCGCTTCAACTCTTGCATATTGATCTATTCGGACCATCTAGAACATTAAGTTTAGGAGGAAAATCTTATGCCCTTGTTTGTGTTGATGATTACACTAGATATACATGGGTATTATTTTTAGCACACAAAAATGAAGCTTTTTATAATTTCTCAAAACTTTGTAAAAGAATTCAAAATGAGAAAAATCTTAATATTTGTAGTATTAGAAGTGACCATGGTAGAGAATTTGAAAATGATGATTTTATTAAGTTTTGTGATGACTTAGGAATAGATCATAATTTCTCAGCCCCTAGGACTCCTCAACAAAACGTTGTGGTTGAAAGAAAAAATAGAACTCTTGAAGAAATGGCTCGCACTATGCTTTGTGAAAATAATTTGCCTAAATATTTTTGGGCGGAAGCTGTAAACATTGCATGCTATGTTATAAACCGTGCCATGATTAGACCTATTCTTAAGAAAACTCCTTACGAACTTTGGAAAGGTAGAAAACCTAATATTAGTCACTTGCGTGCTTTTGGTTGTAAATGCTTTGTATTAAATAACAATAAAGATAATTTAGGAAAATTTGATGCTAAATCGGATGAAGCTATATTTCTTGGTTATTCCATGTCTAGTAAAGCTTATAGAGTATTTAATAAAAGAACTCTACTTGTTGAAGAATCTGTGCATGTTGTTTTTGATGAATCTAACGATATTATTTCCAAGAATCTTTTAAGTAATGATATTGTAGAAAATCAACCAAGCATGGAGAGCATTTATAAAAAGGAAAATGAAGAAAATCCATTACGCGAACATGACGAAGAAATGACAATGGAGAATCTTCAAGAAATATATGCTCTTCCAGAAAATGACTCAAATCTACCAAAAGAATGGAAGTATGCTCATGGCCACCCCAAAGACCTCATCATAGGTGATGCGGCGGAAGGTATAAAAACTCGTTCCTCTGTTAGAAATATTTGTGGTAACTTGGCATTTGTTTCACAAATTGAACCAAAATCATTTTTAGAAGCTGAAAATGATGAAAACTGGATTTTAGCAATGCAAGAAGAATTAAATCAATTTGAAAGAAATGAAGTTTGGTTTTTGACCCCTCGACCTAAGGATCATCCCGTTATTGGTACAAAATGGGTTTTTCGAAATAAAATGGACGAATCTGGAGTTGTTACTAGAAATAAAGCTAGATTAGTAGCTCAAGGCTATAATCAAGAAGAAGGAATTGATTTTGATGAAACTTTTGCACCAGTTGCTAGACTTGAAGCTATTAGAATGTTACTTGCTTTTGCGTGTTTTAAAGATTTTAAATTATATCAAATGGATGTTAAAAGTGCTTTTTTAAATGGATACATTTCGGAGGAAGTCTATGTTGAACAACCTCCCGGTTTTGAAAATCATAAATACCCGGATCATGTTTTCAAACTTTCAAAAGCCTTATATGGCTTGCAACAAGCTTCTAGAGCATGGTATGAAAGATTGAGTAATTTTCTACTTGACAAAGGTTTTTGTAGAGGAAAAATTGATACAACACTTTTTATAAAAATCAAAAAGGAAGATATGCTAATCGTTCAAATTTATGTTGATGATATCATTTTTGGTGCTACAAATGAAAATTTGTGCAAAGAGTTTGCTAAAGACATGCAGGGTGAGTTTGAAATGAGTATGATGGGGGAATTAAATTACTTCCTTGGTCTACAAATTAAACAAACTAATGATGGAATCCATTTAAATCAAACGAAATATATCAAAGATCTACTCAAAAGGTTTGAAATGGAATCATCAAAGCCTGCAGCAACTCCAATGAGCACATCGATAAAAATCGACAAAGATGAGCAAGGTAAACCCGTAGATGAGAAGAAATATCGAGGTATGATTGGTTCTTTACTTTATCTTACTGCAAGTAGGCCCGACATAATGTTTAGTGTTTGTATGTGTACACGTTTTCAATCCGCACCGAAAGAGTCACACATCATCGCAGTCAAACGCATTTTCAGATATCTTGTCGGCACTCAAAATTTGGGATTATGGTATCCTAAGGGAACCACCTTTGAACTTTTTGGTTACTCAGATGCCGACTTTGCGGGATGTAGACTTGACCGAAAAAGCACTAGTGGCACTTGTCATTTTCTTGGACACTCACTCACCTCTTGGTTTTGCAAAAAACAAAACTCAGTGGCTTTGTCAACTGCTGAAGCAGAATACATTGCCGCCGCTGGGTGTTGTGCACAATTGCTTTGGATGAAACAACAACTTCAAGATTTTGGACTTCACTATGATCATATTCCTATAAAATGTGACAACACAAGTGCCATTAACCTTTCAAAAAATCCTATTCAGCACTCACGCACTAAACACATTGAAATAAGGCATCATTTTCTGAGAGATCATGTACTCAAAGGTGACATTGAACTCGAATTTGTGCCTACAAATTGTCAATTAGCTGACATATTTACCAAGCCTCTAAATGAAGAACAATTTTGTTATATTAGAACAGAACTTGGTATGATGAATACTCCAATATAATGTTTATATTAAAAAATAATTTTTTAATAATTAAATAAAATAAATATTTTAATAATTATGATTATTATAAAAAAAATAATAATAACCATAATAATAATATACATATATTTATATATATAATTTCTCTCTCTCCCTTTCCGTCTCTATCTTTCACCCACTCTCTCCTTTACTTTCTCTTTCTCTTGGCCTCTCACTCTCTCCTTCTTCAGCCGACTTCATCTCCATGATCACCATCATCTACAACCATCTCCACCATCCACAAAATCATCCATCACTACCATCATCCACCCAAATCCCTTACCAATTCATCGAACTCCATCACTTCTCCATCCGAAAATCTGCATCACCATCTTCACCGATTCATCAAGTTTCATCACCGATCCATCAAGATCCGTGACTGATCCATCAAGGTCCATTGCCGATCTACACTAATTCACCACCGATCTACCCCATCTTCTCCATTTCTTCCGATTTTCAAGGTCATCACCGATCAACATGTTAAAATTATTATTGCACTGTGTTGTATTTTTTTTCTTGTTATATGTGCTCCAAATTCTCTTGGATTTAATATTGGTTGCTTCTACCTTGATTGAAGTATTTGTTTTTATTTTTATTTTCTCCTTTTATGCTAGTGCACTTGGTGTAGTTGTTTATGGCCAGATCTTAAGGGCCTTTGGTGTCATAGATTGGTAATTTATTTCTTCAATTTTATGAAATTTCTAGTGCATTAATTCAGGGGGAGACTTATATTTTGAGATTAACAATCATTGTAAATATATATATATATATATATAAAAAGGGGGGGCATGTGTATATTCTGTGCATAATTTTAGGGGGAGTATATATATACATTTTTTTTTCTTATCTGCCATACTCCTTATCTGCACCAACAAACAATTTTTTTGTGCAAAGTCAAAATTTTTAAAAAAAAAAATCATAATAATAATAATAATAAATAAATAAAGGAAGAAATGCTCACAATTTTATTTCAGAAAAAGAAAATATTACTCGATTACAGGTAAATTTTCAGAAGGTTTCACAGATTTTTTCTTTTTCACTTCTCTCAACAATTTTTCATGAGCCTCTGTTACATGCCTCTCTCTATTTTCGATTTCTGTGAGTCTTGGCATTATCACCGTTGCATAATACTGCACTGCATTCTCCAACTGTGCATTTTTTTTTTAGCTCTTTCTTCTCCTTACACATATTCACTACTTGTTGTTTTAATAAGCACACCTCATCTCTCCATTGCTGATTTTCTTGTACTCTTGCTTGTAATCGTCGCGCCATATTGGAAACTGCAGTCATGGCCTGTGTACTAAGAGCCACAGTGTGATTAATAGCATCGAAATCATTTCGATTGCCAATACCACTAGAACCCTCATTTACAGGCATAGCATGTGCCTGCGTCACTGGTACTCTCTCATTTGCCTGCATTACAGGCACCTCATGCAGGTCCGACTCATTGATAGCCAAGGTAAGGAATGACATGATTACAAAAGAAGCTAAAACAAATTTTTCTCTCAAAACACTTGATGATTTTGTATCTTTGCCTCTGATCTGTGTCACTTTTTATACACTCCATTGCTCCATTCCTCGATGCATATCTGCTGTCTCTGCTCAAATCTTTTGTTTGTCCATACTTCCTGCGCTCGAGATGCTTCAAAATCCCCACAATGATTCCGACAAGACAGCCGGCCCCTTATTTTATTTTTGGCCACCCAGATTATTGTATCCACTGTGTTTGTTTCTTATCTTCATCTTTATTTTGATGATGTCAAAGGGGGAGAAAAAATATGATTTTGAAAATTATATGTTGCAGGGTTACCATTATCAAAATTATATGTCGCAGGGTTGTCAAATATTTTGTCAAATTTATTTTGTGTCAAATCCATACAAATATTCCCATCATCAAAAAGGGGAGATTGTTAATCATATTATTTAATTTTGATGATGTCTAAAATATATTAGTTAATATACATATTATTTGACACAAATTATTATCTTTTTAAAATATATATATTTGTTAAATATTATTTAAATAAAATAATATTATCTTTTTAAAATATATATGTTAAATATTATTTTAAATATTTTTCAAAAACTTTACTATTCACTTTTTAAAAAATAGGGTTAATTACTATTCATCTTTTGACAAATCGATTAATTATATTATTTTGACAAAAATGATTATTTTAAATATTTTCAAAAACTTTACTATTCACTTTTTGAAAAATAGGGTTAATTACTATTCATCTTTTGACAAATCGATTAATTATATTATTTTGACAAAAATGATTGATTGGTTGTATTATTTTGACAAATTTGATATTTATGAGTTGTCTTATTTTGACAAAATTAATATGGAGTGGTAAAATATTTAGTATAAAATCTTTACAACATATACAATATTTTAAAGAGGACATATATTTTCAGATCCATCATAAATATTATTTATAGAGATTTTTCTGTATGCAAAATTTTGATTAGAACTTATATAACATTATATGCAGAATACATCACGTGCGCTATTAAATTTTTTACACTACATTGATTATATTATATTATAATCAAACAAGAAGAAAAAGATGGAGTTATGTATATATGTATATATATATATATATTATAAACTAGATGGAGAAAATTATTTGTTTGTTTGAAAGTTGTGAACTTTGTATTAAATTGTCTACAAAAACGGTGGCTCCATGTTTGAAAAAAAAAACAAGAAGAAAAAAATTAATCTTATTTTTATCTTTTTAATTCTTATCATTTGCTGACTATTTAAATTTAAGGAGTGTGCTTATGTAAGCAATGACATCAAGAGCCTGCTTATGTAAGCGATGACATCAGGAGCGTGCTTATGTAAGCGATGACGTCAGAAGCGTGCTTATGTAAGCCATGACGTCAGCAAGGAGCGTCCAACGGGTATATTTTTGTGTATAAATAGAGGTGTTGGATGTGGAGAAAAAATTAAGAATTTGAAGAGAAAATATTTCTGTGAGCTCCAAAATTCTTAGTATTCTGCTCTTTCACTTTCAGATCTAAGTCTAGCTTTTGTTCTTACACTTTCATATCTACTCTTTGTGACAGAATTATTGTAAAAGTGGGTTCAATTACCACTTATTCTTATTCCTTATTTTTGTGAGAGATTTTGTAAGGGTAAGACATTTATTGTTGAGTGAGGCTCAATAGATAAGAGTAAGTCTTGTGCCAAATCCACAAGCTTGGTGGTGTATTTATTCAATTGATAGTAAAGAAATTCTCAAGGAGGTTCCTTGGGGAGTGGACGTAGGCCTGGCGTGCCGAACCACTATAAATCGCAGTGTTTGATTTTCTCTCTCTATCTCTTCTACTTTTATATTGATAATTATTATTCTGTTTTTTTTATTTATTAAAATTTTGAATATTGTGTTATTTTTAATATTGTGAAATTTTTAATAACCCAATTCACCCCCCTCTTGGGTTGCCTATCTGGGATAACAGGAAGACATACACATTATTACATTATTGCCCTTACGTAGGAGGGTTCGAATAAATGGACTAGCTAATTAATTACTTAATTAACTAACTATTACAATACCCAAAATAAATTAGCTACATTAGCTAATTAACTAGTTAACTAATTAGTACAACATTACATTAACTATGTTAGCTAATTAATTAAATACAACACATAACTAGCTATTCTAGCTAATTAGTACAAATCAACTAATTAAACTAATTAATTACATTATAGAATTAATTAATTAACTAAGTAATTAATTACAAGTTCACTAACAACATACTACTATTAACAACACAAATCTAACGGGTCCTGAGGAGCAAGGAAATGGCCTATGCATGGAAGCAGATTTCCACCCGAAAATGCCTCTGTTTGGCTGCCAAAATACTTCTGTTTTGCAATTAGGGAATTGCACTGATTTTTCACCTTAGTTCTTGCTTTGTTCTGCAGGAAACATGACACTGCCTTGTTAGAAAAAGTGGCTGGCAACCCAGAAGTAGTGGCCGACCGACCACTAATAGTGTGCCTAGTAAAAGTGGCCTATTGTAGACACCCCATTTATGACCGACCTTAAGACTTGGGCGCTATTGATGGCTCCCTTGGTGATGAAAGATGTGCAGGGCAAAGGTTCGACTTCTTTGGCAAGGAGAGAGTCAAATCCAACCTTATACCCCATTTTTGGACCAAAACTATTTTGATCAAAGATTTTAGACTTTGAAATCCTTTCTTTCAAAATGCTTTTGAAAATGATTCCTACGATGTTCCGACGCTCGCATTTTGTTAAATGTCGTGCTTTTCGGTAAACCGAGCAAGGACAAAGTGGAAATGAATGAAGGAGAGATTAACTCTTTGAAAAATCTTTCAAAACACCTTGCTTAGGGGTTTGGAGTTGAAGAAAAGAGGAGAAGAGGGAAGAAACCAAGTTGGAGAAGAAGATGGGCATGAATCGCTAAGAGAGAGTCGAGCAGCCCTCGCTAAATCAGGTCTATCCTTTTGAATACTTGGATTTCAGCTATGAGGCCACCATCGTTGGAAATCTTACTTCCGGGGCTTCATTTTTCACTTAAGAATCTCCTAAAGCCGAGTCCGGATAGGGGAGATATGATTGGTTGAAGTTGGGCATCATTCCGGTTGGACCGAAACTGAGTAGCCTTCACTAAAAGAGGGATATCTCTTAGCACACATGGAATTTTGATGTGAGGCTTTCATAATTGGAAAGAAGACTTCCGGGGCTACAGTTTAGGCTTAAGAATGACCTGAAAAGGAGTCCAGATGAAGGAATTAGGCTTGCTTCAAGTTAGGGACCAGGACTGATTTTTTCCATCGGCCTCTATGGGACTGCATCGGTCACAATTGGACCTCAACCGCCATAGGTCGGCCAAAAGTGAACCTTATCAGCCACAAATGTTGGCCAATCGGCCAAAAATGTCCAGAAAGCCCAGAATTGGCAGATATTTCTCCTCTAGCTGTTTCTAGCTTGTGCCACCTGTCCTAGCTCAGATATTTTCGACCAAGCTTGATATTTTGCTATATAATGAAGCCTTATATCTCATATTCAAGGGTGAGAAGATTGGGGGATAGATTAGAACAATTTTGGCAAAAGTTTTGGGAGCCTCTCTCTTTAGAAACTCTCTCTAGATTTCACTATCTCTAAGGATTTTGTGCTTGAAGGCTTGCATATATCCATCTTCAACCTATTAACCCTTAAGAAGACTTGATCACCATTGGGATGAGGTCCCTTGGAACTTGTTTTGGCTCAGATTTTGGCTGGTTTTACTGCTGAGCTTCAAGGTGCTTCAAGGGTAAGCACTTGCTCTTTTAAACCTTTGCTTTGCCTGCTTCTTTTACCACCTTTGTAAACTATTTTTGGCTTGGTTTTGAACTGAGAAAATCTCTGTTTTTTAGTCCTAAAAGTGATGGTTTAGGTCTATTTTGTGTTAGGGGGTTGTCTCTTCCTTTTGTTTTTTAGCTTGTATAGCTTTTGAGCCATTTTCTAAGGCCTTTCAAAATAACTTTTCGTGGCCTTTTTAAAAACCCTGTTTTAAGGCCCCAAATAGGAGAGGGTGGTCTCTTCTCCTCTTGTCTTGTTTGTTAGTGTTGATGGCCAACCAAATGAGCATGTGTTTTTACTTCTTTGTGGCTTTGTTTAGACTCATTTTTGTGACTTCTTAGACCTGCCATAACTCTGTTTTAGGCCGGTTTGGTCACTTCTTGCATGCTTTATACACTTGTAGTGTAAATTTACACACTAGCCTAACATGCATCATGCTTTTGATTATCATTCTAGCATGATTTTGGCTTAACTCTGAGAAACTTTTGGTCATGTTTTAGCATGCTCTAGGTCTGATTTATGTTATTTTGGTCATGCATGCATTGCTTTGTATAGCCATGGTTCAATCTAGCTCATTAGCTTTGTGTATTGAGTCCACTGGCATGCATTGCTTGGACTATTTTCATGATTTGGCATCATTTCATATATGATTTCAGAGCAAATTTCATGGTCATGCACTTACATCTTTCACTCTTTCCATGCTTTGGAAGGTTGGTTCTTTATGCCTTAAACATGAGCCATTGTGTATGCCATCATGCCTAAGCTTGCGAGTTATCATTTCAGTGTGTATTTGGGGTTATTTTGCCATGATATAACTTTGATTTTTTTTTTTGGCGAAGCCATCTCATGCTTGGTCTTGGTAGGTGTAGTGTAATCCTCCCTTTTGGCCTTGTATACATCATGCCTTATGCCCTTCATGCTAGCTTGTTTTAGCTTTGGTCCATGCATCTTTTAGCCTCACTTTGACATGTTCTAGGACTGTTTTGGGTTATACTTGCCATATGGTTCTTATATTGCATAGCTATAGTGCAAGTGCCTACGCTAGTTTCCAGCTTTAAGCCTCTTAGCATGCCATGCTTGTAGTGTTTGGATGATTTGGCATCATTTCACATGAAATTTCAGTGCATATAGTGTTGTCACACTTCCACATTTGTCACTTTTTGATCATGTTTGAGAATTGTCCTCTTATGCTTAGTCGATGAGCCATTGCATGTGCATGCGTTATCTTGCATTTCATGTCTTCATTTCAACATTATGGCCACTGATTTGGGCATGATTGAGGTCTGTCCATTTTGGTTTAAGTCCATCTTTGCATGTTGTTGCATGCCAGTTGCATTGCATAGTGCTTGCATGCTCATGTTGCATTAACTTTGTTTGCATGCTTAGGTTGCATTGCATTTTGTTGCATGCTTGAGTTGCATTACATTGTTTGCATGCCATTAGCTTTGTTAAGTTGTGCATGCATTGCATTGTGTTTGGCTTGGGTGTCAAGCCAAACACGAGGAACGAGAGACGTTTCATACTTGAAGTGATGAAACGTGCCTCAATTCTCGGTCGCCGACCCTCTTGATCATGCATGATAGAGGTTAAGGCATTTATGTGTTTTTGTGCATTTCATCCATATTGATTTGTGCAACTCGGCCTCTTTGGCCATCATACATTGAAATGCGTGATTGATGGCTCGAGAGTCAAGCACTGCACTCCTTTGAGTTTCAAACATGATAAGGGTTGCACAACATTTTCTTGCAAATGTATTGCCATGCCTCTGTTTGTGCTCTGCTGCAGCAAAAGGAGTAGTTTGCAGGAAGAGATGACCGATCGGCTATCTAGTGTGCTGATCGGCTATCAGTAATTGGCTGATGGACTCAAAAGTGGTTGATGACCCTTATCTCTTGGCCGATGACCATACCATTTGGCCGATGGCCTCTCAGCATGTCCATGAGGTGGATCAGAAGTGTTTTAGAAATTTGTACAGTTTTCAGAAGTCTAAAACAGTGTAAACAGAGGCAACATGAGGCATGGCAATGGATTTCCGAGCGAGGCGATCGAGCATGCATCATTCATCATTCCGTAGCAGGGCTGTGGCAGCTCAATTTAGCTTATTTCCTTCCTTACTTAGTTGGTTTTGTAACTTAATTAATTTGCTTAATTAGTTAAACGTGTTGTAATAATTAGCTTAGTGTTAGCTAGTTATTCATTTTGATTATGTAATAATTAGTCTAATTAGATTATTAGATTAGTTAGAATAGCTTAGCGTAGCTAGCTTGTATTATTCATTCGGACCCTCCGTCGAGAGGGCAAATTTTGTAATATGTGTGCGTGAGTGTGCGAATGTCTTCCAACCCCACGTCTTTCTCCCTTTTACTTAACCGCTTACGATGGTTAGTTCTAGGTCATGTTTTGATTAGCATCCTTATGCTTGCATATTTGCATTCATTCATCTGTTTTGCATGCACCGGGGCTCGGCGCATCATACTAACTACATTGTATTTCAATTCCGATTTGAATACATGTTATCAAGTGTTGCATTCACATGACATCTTAGGATAGCCGAGCCTATTTCTAGTTGCATTTTGCATGTGTTGCATTAGCCATCTTAACATAAACTAGGATCATGCATGATTTCTAACTAGTTATTGTTTTGGCTCAGAGTACTAGGTAAGCTTTTACACCTTAGCATCCTTACATGAGTGTAAGTGTTGCCATGATAGCATGCTTTCCATGAGGCTAACTGCTTAAATGATATAACTGCTTGAATGCTTGTGGGTGAAGCTTGAATTACTTGAATTGAAACAATTCATCAAAATGCGAGTTTTAAGCCCACTTGAGAGTGGCAAAATCATGTTTTCTAAGCCCACTTGAGGGTGGCAAATCCACGTCTTAGCCTACTTGCGAGTAGTACCTTAAAACCATTTTCAAACAAACACGAGATGTTTTGTTCCAACTTAGGCGATCTAGTCTATACTTGTATGCTGTGCGCATCACATAGTAATTCTAGCTAATAAACCGGAATAAGAACACATGTGTTTTCAAAAACAAAATATCATGCTTAGTGAAGGTCGATCCTTTGATCGGGCGAGCGGGGGTACTCATTGCATGACCTTCCCCTCTCGTATCCAAGTTCCCGAGCCGAGGCAACTTTGGTGATGACGGACACGTGGCCTTAGGCACGAGTCAGGGTTTCCTAGATCCCTCAAAACAAAATATTTAGGTGGCGACTCTGTATCTGGCAAAGCAGTCTATGTTTGGCACTTCTTTATAAAATCAGTTTTCCAAAATGATTTGCCGAATTTGGACTCTTTGGTGATTTATCGGTCTTGCATTGTACTTTGCAAGATTAGGTTCAGAAACTGTGACATTGAGTCCGAACTGGAGTAGCTACTGAACAAAACGGATTTCGCGCCATTCGCACGCGGAGCCGGGACGTTCGGTCACGTCTACACCTGTCGGTCACGTCTACACCTGTCGGTCACTAATGTTGAATTTCTCCTGCTGCAACGAAAAATAAACAGAGCACAAATAGAGCATCCTTAGGGGATGTTTGTCCGCCCTACCATTCCTTATCATCAAACAGCTCAAAGGAGTGGGAGGCTTGATTTGCAAGCCACCAATCGGCGCAAATTCATTGCGTAATGACTTAAAAACCAAGGGATATAATTTTGATAAATGCATAATGAAAGACTCGCAAATCTCCTCCCTATCATGATTTGATTAAGGGAAGTGGTTGACCTAGGAAACTTGAACCATTTCATCACTAACAAGTATGAAATGACTCAAGTCTCCATGTGTTTAATTAAACTTCGATTAA
Organism: Camellia sinensis; assembly: GCF_055761805.1. Taxonomy (NCBI): domain Eukaryota; kingdom Viridiplantae; phylum Streptophyta; class Magnoliopsida; order Ericales; family Theaceae; genus Camellia; species Camellia sinensis. The sequence continues at coordinate 36,027,131 of NC_138961.1, read as the reverse complement.
ATACCAAATTATTTTATTATCTTAGTCCATTTTATCCCAATTTTAATTACCTCGTTTAATTACCTTTCTATTCCTTAATTCATTTAGTTCAAAAATGAAGATTAAGTCCTCTAATGGAAAGAAGTGTCAAACAAAGGGTTGTTTTAGGCATAAGAGAGATGTCATGCCGTTGGTAATGAACTTCTGAAGAGATTAAACTATTAAGTGCAACAATCTCTATCTCAAGCTTAAACAATCCATTGGTTGAAACAACTCTCAAAGCAAATAAAAAATCAAGAAATAAGGGAGGTTGCAGAGATGCTTAGAGGTGAACACAAGTATGGAAAGCAAGAAATAAATGTTATCAACTCAAATAGGTCGTGGCTAAGGCCTAAACACCAAACCTGTGAGGACCATTACACTACAAGCATACTATACAAAGCTTAAATGAAATAAACACCTCAAAACAGTCCTAAATTAGACTAAAGCAGTGCTGGAATTGATTTAAAAAAAGCTAAAAGAGTAAGCTAAAATAATAGAGAATGTAAGCTAGTAAACAAGCATAAGGAGGGGTGGCTAACCCCTCCATTTTTGGGACCTCAAAACAATATTTTTAGTCTATGAAAAACTCTGAAATTCAATGGTAAAAAGGTCAAAAAATGTTGAGAAAAGAATAGGAAATACAAGGGCAAAAGCTTAGAGAATAAGGTTCAAAGAAGGGTGGTTAACCTCTCCACATGTGGTAGCTTTAAACCACAAGTTTTAGCCCATAAAAAGGTGTAAAAATAGTTCAAATTAGCAAGAAAAGATAAAAAACAAGTAGTGTAAAGATGTTCAAAATTATACCTCTTAAAGCAAGGCAACTCTTTTGTTAACAAACCCACAAGTTCTCATTCGCAATGGCTGAAATTTGGACTCAATAATCTCAGTAAGAAGAGTTCCAATATTGGTTTAAGAAGTGTTTGGGTAAGGTATGTATGTTGCAAGATAGAGATAGAGATAGAATTTCAAGTTTTGAGATTTTTGAAATTTTTTGTAACCTAAAAACATGAGGGTTAGCCTTGTATATATAGAAAAACAGCCTCTCAAATCGAAAATTTCTGTATAGGAACAGCTGGAAAAAAATATCTACATTTTACACAAGTGGCCGGCAGGCCACTAGTAGTGGGCAGTTAGCCATAAAAATCTGCTTCCAGGCCTGGTTTCAAACTGGCATATCTCTTTCATTCGGACTTGGTTTTAGATCATTCTTAAGTCTAAATTGAATCATTGGAAGTCTACTTTCCAATGGAGGTAACCTCACATCTAAATTCTAAGTGCGCAAAGAGATATGCCTATTTTAGTGAAGGTTGCTCATTTCTATCTTAATCGGATTGATGCCTAACTTCAAAAGGCCATATCTCCCTCATCTGGACTCGGTTTTAGGTCATTCTTGAGTCTAAATTAAAGCCCCGAAAGTCCACTTTCTAATGGTGATGGACTCACAACTGAAGTCTAAGTGTATAAAATGATATGCCTATTTTAGTGAAGGCTACTCAATTCTCTCTTAACGGTTTCATGCTCAACCATTTCCCCAATTAGTTTTCTTCCATCCGCTCCTATTTTCTTCAAATCCAAACCTCTAAATAAGATGTTTTAAAAGATTTTTTAAAGACTTCACCTCTCTTCCATTTATTTCCACTTTGTCTGTACTCGGTTTACCGAAAAGTGTAATATTTTAAATGAAATGTGAGCCTCGGAACATCGTAAAAACATTTAATAAAATATTTTTAAAGAGAGAGTTTTAAGGTCTAAAATAGTTTTGGTCAAAATGGGGTGTAAGGTTGGGATTTAGAAGCTCTTATTGCTGAAGAAACTAAACGTTCGTATAGCATAACTTTTCATCATTGAGTGATCAACTTGAGACGCCCAAGTCTTAAGAGCGGTAAAAAATGAGGTGTCTACAATTGTCCCTCTTTGATAGAGCTTAAAGTCATGAAATGATGTGAGTGAATGTCAAAGTCCGAAGACTACCCATTTTGATAAAGCCGTAAAACTTGGGCAAACAAATAAAATGCAGATGTAGTTGGTTGAACTCGAGGGTTGCCTACGTATCCCGTTGCAAGGAATCAAGCCAGCGTATTTCAGGTGTAGAATGTAGATACACAATGTAACGCAATAATACAAGTGATATACAGTGCAATGCAATAATATAAGCAAACCACAACCAGTGCTTACCACACAAATACCATAAAAGGGTGGAGACGCAAAATCAAACTATGTTTTTGTCACGACCCAAACTCGCCCCTATGGGTTTAGCATCGTAACCGGCTAGTAATCCGAGATTACCGAAGGCCTGCTTAACAGTAAGACAGTAATTCAGAGTACAGGGGCATGGCGGAAGCCAAAACAGCAAATAAACAGTGTCCAATAAGCTGTGACAGTCTGCATGCAAAAAGATTTTTCATGCGTATATACATGAACAGTACAGAACAGTATGTACAACATTTACAGTCGATCAGAACAGGAACCTAATCCCTGTTAAACAGTACAGTACAGTGCTATCAGTCTATAAAGTTATTACAAAACAGATACAGAGACAGACGGGGGAAATTAAAACACCCCTAAGCCATAGCTTGACAGGCTCGGAACCTCGCAGTGAGGCACAGTAGTTGGCTTGACAAAAAGGGAGTCTAACCCACGCTCCTAGCTTCGGTCTGGTGCCTGTACACCTACATATATATATATATATATATATATATAAACAGTGAGCTAAAGCCCAGTGAATAACGTAATGCGTAAAGAGGTTAAGAATGAATGTCCTTACAGTATTGAAAACAATCATTTCAATCAGTATATCAGTTATTCAGTCATTACAGTCATATGTGGTACATCCATTAGCATAGCAGTACAGTAAACAGTAGGTCTTAAGAGACTGAATAGTCAATGATGGCCATCATATCAGTAAACAGTAGTGGTTCCAACATGGGAACCGACAGAGATCTCTATAACAGTAGCAGTAACAGTAACAGTAACAGTAACAGTAACAGTAGTTGTTAAGGATGCCACAATACAGTTCACAATTAGGACATCATTCATTCAGTAACAGTATCATTTCAGAAAATAGTACAGTTCAATTATTCAGAAGGTAATCATATTTGAACATATCTTTACACAGTTGTTACTCACAGAGTTCTGGGCTATAGTTAAGCTAGAGCGCGTCCTCAGATGCCAACCCTACACAGTTTACAGGATGAACACACACTAAGTTCACATACGGGAAACAAAGACTTAGTCCCTACTTAGACTCGGTGTGGTTCTACATCTATATTCTCATTAAGATGCCTTAAACTAGGCCTAGGAATGCCTGAGATGACATGAGGATGCAAGGATGCCCTTTAAAAGGATTTTCAGAAAACAGGGGTCACGCTCGAGCGTAGGTTACTTCGCTCGAGCGGATATGCAGACAAAGGTTTCCGCTCGAGCGTAGACTTACCCGCTCGAGCGTTTTGCAAAATAGTCAAAAGTGCTGGATAGGTGAAATTCATGCTCGATTGGGCGCTCGACACCCGCTTGAGCGTAAGACACAAGGTCCCGCTCGAGTGTAAATTACCCCGCTCGGGCTGACTTAAAAACAGAACAAAATGCTAGGAGCACGATTTCCACGCTCGAGCGCCAGTCACCCCGCTCGAGCGTGAGTTCAAAATCTGGAATTTCCTGATTTGAACTTCCAAGCTCAAGTCAACCTTAGATGCATCAAAACTATACTTTTTGGGCCAATTTTCCAGAAAACATTCCAAAACTCAAAGTTTAACATGATTCAAAGCTCAAATGTAAAATCAAAGCCCCAAAGGAAGATCAATTGAGCCCAAATTGAAACTAAATTTCATGAATATGAAGAACATACAAACATGCATGAATTTAACCAATTCAAAGCTTCCAACACTTGCTCCAATGAGCCAATTCTTACAAAATCAAGATAAAATCATGGTCTACTCTCAAAACATGGACATGCATGTGAGGAATTATGAACTACAACCTCATAACTTCAATATATATACATGCATGCAACAATTAAGCTTCAACACAACAATTTGAGCCATAAATTGGCTCTAGTCTTCAACTTTGCTCTAAACCATGCAAGAATCAATTTAAACTCAAGAATGAGAAGATGAATTTCTAGCTCAAGTCTTGAATTATAGCAAGGAAACTTAATTTTGCAACTCACTCCTTAATTCCCTTGATCTTCAAGCCAAATTGAGATGAAATAAAGCTATCTCTCTATACTCTCTCTCTAGTCGGCAACAACAATGAAATTGACTGAGGAAATGTTTTGTTTGAAGGTAATAAGGCTCAAGTATAGTCTTAGGTAGTGGCCCACTAGTGGTGGCAAAAAGGTAATTAGCCTAATTCATGACATTACACAATTTAATCTAATTTAATCATACCAAATCAATGTTCAATTCAATACACCATAAAATCACATTAATTCTACTGATCTTAAGACACTAATCAATTTCAGATTCGAATTAGCAGTTTAAACACAAAGACATAAACAAATAATTTGGCAAGCAAACAGATAGAATTGCAATTTAACTAATATACTCAATCAATTCGGCTTCAGTTTTCAGTCAGTCAGTTAATTAACATATTTAGCCTCAGTTTTATAGTAATCAATGGCTTATTAGTAAACAGTGGTGAGGGTTATTACAGTCTCCCCTCCTTATAAAGAGTTTGGTTCTCCAAACTCGAATTACCTTCGTTCTGGAAGAAAACAGGATTCAGTGGAAACAGTTCAGGATATCTCTTGGCCATGTCATCTTCCCTTTCCCAAGTGGCATACATGTCACCATGGTTTTGGCAGTCAACTTTCACTAACGGGATTTCTTTGTTCCTCAACTTTTTGATCCGTCTGTTTACAATCTGAACAGGCCGTTCCTCGTAAGTGTAGTCATCACTCAGCACTACACGAGTAGGTTCTATCACATGGAAAGGATCCCGGAGGTAGTCCCTCAACATAGAAATATGGAAGACATTATGCATATGCTCTATTTCAGGAGGAAGCGCAACTTGATACGCCACCGGATTGATTTTCTCAATAATTTCATATGGTCCGACATATCTTGGCGCTAGCTTGCCTTTAACCCAAAAACGGGTCTGGCCTTTCATCGGTGTCACTTTCACAAAAACGTGATCACCTACTTCATACTCTCTGTCTCGTCTTCTGACATCCGCATAACTTTTCTGTCGGCTCTGTACAGTTTTTAGTCTTTGTTGTATCGGTTTTATTTTCTCAGTCGTTTCATATACAATCTCGGACCCAAGCAAAAGCCCATCTCCAACTTCTACCCAACAAATCGGAGATCGACATTTTCTGCCATACAATGCCTCGAAGGGCGCCATACCAATACTTGAATGGAAGCTGTTGTTGTAGGCGAATTCAGCCAATGGCAAATGGCTTTCCCAGTTTCCCTGAAAATCAAGGACACACATTCTCAATAAATCCTTCAGAGTCTGGATGGTTCTTTCTGACTGGCCATCTGTCTGAGGATGATAGGCACTACTCAGTCTCAGTTCAGTACCCAATGCAGTCTGTAAGCTTTGCCAAAATCTCGATGTAAACTTCGAGTCCCTATTAGAAACAATGGACACAGGCACTCTATGCAGTCTAACAATCTCATAAATATAGAGTATAGCCAATTTGTCCGCATTATAAATTGTTTTGATAGGTAAAAAGTGAGCAGATTTAGTCAGTCTATCAACTATAACCCAAATTGAGTCCATACCTTTACTGGAGCGAGGTAATTCCATAATATAATCCATGGTGATATGTTCCTATTTCCACTCCGGTATGGGTAAGGGTTGCAGTAAGCCTGCGGGTTGTTGATGTTCGGCTTTGACTTGTTGGCAATGAAGACATTTCGATACAAAATCAGCAATTTCTTTCTTCATTCCCGGCCACCAGAAATTCAATTTCAAATCTTGATACATTTTTGTATTCCCTGGATGGATAGACAGTTTTGAATTGTGGCCCTCTTGCAGAATTATTCTTTTCAGTTCAGAATCATTCGGTACACACAGTCTTCCCTGAAATTTCAGTACATTATTTTCAAATTTGAAACTCGGTCTCGGTTTAGATTCCCGTTCTTTGACGATCTTCTTCAAGAAGTCATCCTGTTGCTGTTTCTCTTTAATCTCTTCAATCAGTGCCGATTGAGCAGAAATAGCAGCTATTGTTCCACCTCGTTCTCGCAAAACAATTTCAATTTCAGATTTTTCAAGGTCACAAAGCAAATCTTTCTGTCCGGTGAGTAAACAGGCTAAGTTCCCAAACGATTTTTGACTCAATGCATCGGCAACGGTGTTGGCTTTCCCCGGATGGTACAAAATCTGTAGGTCATAATCCTTAATCAATTCTAGCCATCTCCACTGTCTTATGTTCAGTTCTTTCTGTGTGAAGAAATATTTCAAACTTTTGTGGTCAGTATATACTTCACATGTCGCCCCATAAAGGTAGTGACGCCAGATTTTCAATGCAAATACTACTACAACAAGTTCTAGATTATGGGTCGGGTAGTTCTTTTCGTGCGGTCTCAGTTGTCGGGAAGCATAGGCAATTACTTTCCCATTCTGCATTAAAACACACCCCAAAACCTTATGAGAAGCGTCACTAAAAATGGTAAAACCATCCGTACCTGAAGGTAGGGTAAGAACCGACGCAGTCACAAGTCGAGTTTTCAACTCTTGGAAAGCTGATTCCCTTTGGTCCGTCCAGTCAAATGATATCCCCTTTTGAGTCAGTTGAGTCAACGGTAAGGCAATTTTGGAGAAATCTTTGACAAATCTTCTGTAATATCCAGCTAATCCCAAAAAGCTTCGGGTTTCTGTAACATTTGTTGGTCTAGGCCAGTTTACTACTGCTTAAACTTTCTGTGGATCAACTGAAATTCCATCATTACTAATAACATGTCCCCAAAACATAACATGATCAAGCCAAAATTCACATTTAGACAGTTTAGCAAAAAGTTTCTGTTCCCTTAAGGTTTGTAGGGCAAGTCTCAGATGATGTTCATGTTCTTCTCTACTCTTAGAATAAATCAGAATGTCGTCAATGAATACAACAATAAAGTCATTGAGGAATGGTTTAAAGATTTTGTTCATGAGGTCCATGAATTCAGCAGGTGCATTGGTAACTCCGAAAGGCATAACTAAAAATTCGTAATGCCCATACCTTGTTCGAAAAGCAGTTTTATCAATGTCTTCTGGTTTAACTTTCAGCTGATGATATCCGGATCTAAGATCTATCTTAGATTAAACTTGAGCACCTTGTAACTGATCAAATAAGTCATCCTGCCATAACTCTATTTTTGGTTGTCTTGGTCACCTCTTGCATGCTTCTTATACTTGTAGTGTAACCCTACTTGTAGCCTTGCAAAGTAGCATGTCTTTGTGCTTTTGCTTAGTTTAAGCATGTTTTTAGCCATTATTTGGCATGTCATAACTCTGATTTGTGTTGGTTTGGTTGCCTCTTGCATGCTCCTTGCACTTGTAGTGCAATTTTGGTTCACTAGCCTAGTATGTTTGTTGTTTTAGTCTATTGATCTAGCATGTGTATACTCTTCTCCAACACATTTTTGGCTTTGATTTAATGTGCTTGAGGTCTGATTTAAGTGGTTTTGGTCATGCATGTTTAGCTTTGCATAGCTATAGTGTATTTGGCTTTGCTAGCCTTGCACTTGGGACCCCTAGCATGTCTTATTTGAGCTTTTTGCATGTTATGGCTTCATTTGATATGTAATTTCAGAGCTTATATCTTTGCCATACTTCCACTTAAATCACTCTTTCAATGGCTTTGAGAGTTGTGCCTTTATGCCTTGTTTATGGGCCAATACATGAGCATGCTTTTCTTGCTTCTTGTGCTTGAGTTTCAGCATGTTTAGGCCACTGATTTGGCATGTTCTAGGTCTGTCCATAGCTGGTATGATCATTTGAGCATTATATTGCATGTCTCTAGTGTTGTGTCATTCACTAGTTTCATCATTTTAATCCCTTAACATGTTATGTATGCGTTGTTTACATGTTAGAGTCTTGTGTTTCATGCCAAGCGTAGCATGTTGTTTGCATTGCATGATGTTCAACCAGACGTTATGTTGAACACAAGGTGGATTGGCCCACTTCATACTTGAAGTGATGAAAGTGAGCCAATCCCCTTTGTCTCTGTTACCTTTGATCATCCACGAGGAGGTAATGGATTTAGAGTCTTGTTTGTATTGCATTTATTGAATTTATGCAAGTTGGATCTTTGGCCATCATGCATTGAAATGCTTGATTGATGGTCTTGGATCCAATGGTGCCTCTCCCTTGATGTTCTGAGGTGATATGGAGGGGTATAGTACGTACATACCCTTGGGAGACCCTTCATTTCCTCTGTTTTGTGCTCTGTTTCAGCTTGGTGTCACAGCACACCAGTGGCCGGCAGTTCTTCATTGTTGGCAGGCAGCCTTTCATCTGTACATCCTTGGCCGGCAGGGGGGTCGCAGCAACCATTCATGGCCGGCAGGCCATTGGTGCATTCCTCAGCACTGTTTTGGTGAGATCCAGCAGCAAGTTCTTGAAGACACCCTGCAAATAGAGCCTCAAGAGAGCAACCGGAGAGCTTTTCGGGGCGGCAACCAAGCATGCATCCTCTTCTTCTTCGAACAGAGCTGGAGCAACTTAGTTTAATGCTTACTTGTTAGTTAGCATCAATTTGTAATTTAATTAGTTAATTAGTTAAGTATTGTAACAATTATTAATTGGTTTACTAGTTATTCAATTTGGTTGTGTAATAATTAGTCTAATTAGATTATTAGATTAGTTAAGTAACTTAGCTTAGAATAGCTTAGATTTCATTTGGACCCTCCGTCGAGAGGCAAATTTTGTAATAAGTGTGCGTGAGTGTGCGCATGTCTTCCAACCCCATTTCTTTCTCCTATTTACTTATCAGCTTTTGATGGTTAGTTTTAAGACATATTTCAATTAGCATTCTTATGCTTGCATGCATGCATCATTCATCTGTCTTGCATGCACCGGGCTCGGCGCATCATTCAAATTACAATGCATTTCAATACTTATTTGAATACATGTATCAATTATTGCATTCATATGCCATCATAGATAGCCGAGCCTACTTAGTTGCATTTTGCAGGTGTTGCATTAGGCATTGTTGACATAGCTAGGATCATGCATGATTTCTAACTAGCTTCTGTTTTGGCTCGGAGTACACTGTGAGTGTTTATGCTTTAGCATCCTTGCATGTGCATAAGTGACTGCCATGATAGCATGCTTGCCATGAGGCTAACTGCTTAAGTGTTTAACTGCATGAATGCCTGTGGATGAAAGCTTTATTACTTGAATTGGAACAATTCATCAAATGTGAGTTTTAAGCCCATTTGAGGTGGCAAAATCATGTTGTTTTCTAAGCCCATTTGAGGGTGGCAAATCCGCGTCTTAGCCTACTTGAGGGTAGCATCTTTCAAACCATTTTCGAAAAATAAACATGAGATGTTTTGTTTTAATTCTTGCGATTGAGTCTATACTTGTGTGCTATGCGCATCACGTAGTAATGTTAGCTAATAACTGGAATAAGAACACATGTGTTTTAAAAAACAACATATCATGCTTAGTAGAGGCCGATCTTTGATTGGGCGAGCGGGGGTGCTCATTTCATGACCTTCCCCCCTCGTACCCAAGTTCTCAAGCCGAGGCAACTTTGGTGATGACGGACACGTGGCCTTAGGCACGAGTCAGGGTTTCCTAAATTTTCCAAAATAAAATATTTAGGTTGCGATTCTGAAATCTGGCAAAGCAGTCCATGTTTGGCACTTCTTGATTAAAATCGATTTCCCAAAACGATTTGTCGGATTTGGATTATTTGGTGATTTATCAGTCTTACATTGCACTTTGTGAGATTAGATTCAGAACCGTGACAGGAGTCTGAACTGTAGTAGCTAGAACCTAATTCGCGCCCTCTCCGAAAGGTGGGCGTGCGGAGCAAGTTCGGGCGGTCTACAGCAACCAATCAGGCAATTCAAATCAACAAGGGTGTATGAGCATGCATGCATAATCCAAAACACATGTTTTAATCAGATGGGAGATAGCAATCCCGAGAGAGTTTTGAATTGGTCGGAGATAACTTTCAAAAGCTAAATCATATCAGAATCATTATGGGGGTGAGCCCACTCTAATTCAGGAGAAAGTGCCCAATAAATGGCTCTGAGCGGACTGAGGAAAATGCTGGGTTCATGCCCCTTGTTCAATGATGACCCGATCAAACGTACTGAAAATTGCCCCTAGTGTCCAGTCATTGGCCACCGGTTGGGTTCATGCCCCTTGTTCGAATGATGACCAGATCAGACGTACTGAAAATTGCCCTTAGTGTCTAGTGATTGGCCACCGGTTGGGTTCATTCCCCTTGTTCGAATGATGACCAGATCAGATGTACTGAAAATTGCCCTTAATATCCAGTCACTGGCCACTGTTTTTACCATTATGTAGACACATGTAATGGGGATCATCAGATCCTGAAACAGTTGCTAACTAATTAGACTCATGCTTCTCTTCTGACATATTGAGAACTTACTCCAGTCTTCTCCAAAGTAGTGACAAATTCCTCATATACATTTTGCAATGATCATGAACGCGATGCCGCTTGTATTGGTACTTTCGGTTTGTTTATGAATTCCACACATGGACTTGTTTTCGAGTTTGGAGTAAACATTCGTACATGGAATTTTGACCATGCCACTGTGTCAGACTTATGAGCAACAGACTCGCTACTCTTTGAGCGATATACATGCTATGGTGACTCGATACAGAGCATAGACCAAGACAAACACCAGGCACGACACAACAGAACTCACGACTGACGCAAAAGCAAAAAAAGACTCAAGATAACTGATCATTCATAATGCCCCTATGTAGCTCGGCTTTTCGCGCTCCCTTCCGGAAGAATGAATAGCCTTTACATTCGGACTCCACTTGTGTGTTGGTTCTGATTCTGATTTCACAAGTGCAATGTGAAATAGTGAAAACACAAAAAGAGTCCAAATCCAGCAATTTCTTTTGAAAAATCGATGTTTGAATCAAATGCCAAAAAAATGGACTGCTTTGCCAGATATCAGAGTCGCCACCTAAATATTTATTTTGGGAAATTTAGGAAACCCATGACTCGTGCAAAATGCCATTAGTCCGTCGTTACCAAAGTGTCTTGGTTCAGGAACTTAGGTATGAGAGGGGAAAGTCAATAATTGAACACCCCACTCACTCGATCAAAGATCGGCCTCTACTAATCATGATGTGATTTTTATGTACAGTATATGCTCTTGTTCTATATGTAACATACAAGTATAAACTAATTTCACGAAAAGTTGGAACGTTTGATTCCATGTTTGTTTTGAAAAAAATGTTTTGAATATGTATCACTAAAAATGGTGATCTCATATATACATGAATCAAAGTATCCCAATTCAAGTGATTAGCCTTCATCCACAGGCATTCAAACAGATATATCAAGTAAGCATTTAGCCTCATGGTAGTATGTTTGATATGACAGCAATCACACTTATGCAATATGCTAAAGCATAAAAACTTACCTCATGTCCGAAGGCGAGTCAAAAGAAAGTAAATAGTTAGAAAAAATGCATGATCCTAATTAATGCGATATGGATAATGCAACACATACAACGTATAAGTAATAAGCTCGGCTACTAGCATGGCATGCGAGTCAATTCAAGGCATGTGATAGAGCATGTATTCAAGTGAAGAGTTTGAATTTGACATTTGAATAATAGATGAGCCGAACTTTTATGCATGCAAAACGAATGGATGCAAGTCATGGAAATGCTAATTTGAAAATATGATGTTCCTAACCTAACCATCATAAGCAGTGAAATAAAAAGGAGAAAGAATGGGGGTTGGAAGATATACAACTTATTACATATTTGTCCTCGCGAAGGAGGGTCCAAATGTCCAAATGTCCGAATAAATAATTATTACAAAACCGAATGAATAATAAATGAAAGGGGCTGTCTAATTTATTACAATAAGCCCTGACTCAATAAACTCGGTATAACGTCCGACCGAATTCAATTAATCATATTGGTTCTTTATGTTGGTTGTAATCCAATTTTAACCAATTTTATTAGCATTTTTTATTACCTTTCCTGTTTGTGCAAAAGTGATATTTACGTCCACTAAGTCCAAAACGCAATAAAGAGAAACACACATAAACTTAACCCGAGAAAATTTTCTTCGGGGGAAATTACAAAGGAAGAGTCAAACTTATTTACACGCGATAAGGGATTCCAAGTCAAACTCAAGATGTGCAACAAGGACTAGTCAAACTCAAAAGAGTGATAATGACGTAGAAAAACCCAAACTTGAGTGATAATGACTTGAAATCCTAACGTGATAATAAGTGATAATGACACTTTCCTTGGTGATTTCCAAGGGTCAATTAGTCCCTTAAGGTCATGTTTGATTCACAAGATTAATAGTGAAGTATTAATAATCCTATTAAATGAGTGTGGTATTCACTATCCAATTGGATTAATATCCATTAGATTAATAATCCCACCACTATTCCATTACTAATAATCTTACAAATTTGTTGGATTAATTATCCATTGGATTAATAATCCTAAACCAAAATGTTAAAAAAAACATAGGATAATTGGGCCCATGGATTAATAATCCTAATCCCATACTCTAATCCACCCAATCAAACATGCCCTAAAAGTAAACAAACTGATGAATAAAGAGAAATGAAAAAGAAAAGATTGTGCTTTAGTATAAGAACATGTATCCATTTGGGGTAGTGAACCTCCAAAGAATTTAAACCGTTAAGTATAGAGCGTTTTATGCTTTTGGTAGTAAATCTCCTAAGAGATTAAATCAGTAAGCATAGAACGTTGTATACTTTTGGTAATGAACCTCTTAAGCATAAAATGTTTTATGCCTTTGGTAGTGAATCTCCAAAGAGATTAAACCATTAAGAATAAAGCGTTTTATACCTTTAGTAATGAACCTCCTAAGCATAAAACGTTTTATGCCTTTGGTAGTGAGGCCTCGTTTGGGAACAGGCTAATTTAGTAACTTTTTAGTTATTTGCCTAAAATATGAGCTAAAAAAAACTAGTATGTTTGGTATGACTTTTTGACTTTTTACGAAAAGTTGTGCAAAAAGTAAAGAGAAAAGAGAATCTTTGACTTTTTGGTAAGGGTTGGTGACTTTTTGGTCTTTTTAGTAACTTTTTGATTTTTTGGCTAAACGGGCTGCTTCCCAAACGAGGCCTGAATCTCCAAAGAGATTAAACAATTAAGCATAAAATGTTTTATACCTTTGTTAATGAACCTCCGAAGAGATTAAACCATTAAACATGGAAGAGTTTCTTTCTTATACTTGAACCATAATCTTAATTTTTCGAAACTTTTTAATCGAAATAAGCAAAGAATGGGGGGATGTTGTAGAGATGATTATGCGAAGTTGATTAATTGGTTAGTACAAACAAACTTGATATTTAAAACGTAAATTATTGAAATAAATTAAACAGCCCCTGTAGACACCCCATTTTTGACCGCCCTTAAGACTTGGACGCGACTGATGGTTTACTTGATGGAGAAAGGTGTGCAGGGCAAAGTTTCAATTTCTTCAGTAAGAGGAGAGTCAAATCCCAACCTTACACCCCATTTTGGACCAAAGCTATTTTGAATGGTTTTTAGACCTTAAAACCCTCTCTTTCAAAACATTTTTGAAATAAAGTTTCTACAATGTTCCGAGGCTCACATTTCGTTAAATGTTGCGCTTGTCGGTAAACCGAGCAAAGACAAAGTGAAAATGAATGAAAGAGAGATGAAATCTTTGAAAAATATTTCAAAACACCTTACTTCGGGGTTTGGAGTTGAAGAAAGGAAGAGAAGAGGGAAGAAACCCAGTTAGGGGAGAAAATGGACATGAATTGTTAAGAGAGAGTCGAGCAGCCCTCGCTGAATCGGGCCTATTCATTTTCATACTTAGAATCCATCTATGAGGCCACTACCGTTGGAAAGAAGACTTCCGGGGCTTCATTTTGCACTCAAGAATCTCCTAAAGCCAATTTCGGATGGGGGAGATATGGTTGGTTGAAGTAGGGCATCAACCTGGTTGGACCGAATCTGCGCGGCTTCACCAAAACAGGCATAACTTTTTGCACAAATGGAATTTTAATGTAAGGTTTGCACCATTGGAAAGATAATTTCTGGGGCTTCAATTTGGACACCTATCTGATCACCTTTGGACTTCCCAATCACTGGCTGACCACCTTTCTTTCCGGCAGACCCATTTTTTGTCCTAAAAAATCAGAAAAAGTAGCAGGCCGACCATAAAAGGTGGTTGGCCGACCACTTATGCCCAGAAAGCCCAAAATTGATAGATATTCTCCTTTTAGCTATCTTCCACAACCTCCAACTATCCTTAAATGAGATATTTTCGAGCCAACTCTGAGGTTGGCCATAAATGATGATATATCTCCCTTTTTTTCAAAGGAGAACTTCTTGGAGAAGCTTGGGAGCTTCTCACTCTAAAAAAAGTCTCTCTCTCTCTACAACTTCCAGAGCCAAATCTCAGCCTCTCTCTCTCATTCTCTTGCCTTGGTGTGCATAGCAAGAGCTATACTTGGAGATATACCTCTCATTTGCCTAAGCACCCTTGATCAAACTCAACTACCATTGGGCTGAGGTTCTTTGAGGATCATTTTGAGCTCCAAAATCTGATTTTAGCTCAGAGTTTGGACCCCTTTTGCTGCTGGAGTTCTTGGCTACAAGGGTAACATACTCTTTCCCTATTTTGGTCTTCATTTTGCTCCTTATTTTTGCCATACTTGAAAGCATTTCTGGACTTTGTCATAAACTGAAAAGTGTCATATTTTGAGCTCCTCTTGAAGATTGTATAAAGAAACTTTTCTGTTTGAGGCCTCCTACACCCTTGCATGCTTTACCCCTCTTTGTAGGCCTATTTTGCATCATATCTTAGTCCTACTTGTGAGCACTTTCGAGATTTGCTATAAACTGTAAAGTGACTTATTTTAAGCCTCTCTTCAACTTTGTTTAAGGTAACTTTACTGTTTGAAGTCATTTACTTCCTTGTTTGCTCAATCTCTCTTTTCGGGCTATTTTTGCATCCTATTTTAGCCTTACTTGTGAGCATTTTCGAGATTTTCTATAAACTGGAAAAAGTCTTTTTTTGACATCCTCTTCAAGTTTGGTTAAGGTCCCATTTCTATTTGGGGTCATCTTCCCCCTATGCATGCTTCATCTCTTCATGATTAAGGCTATGCATTAGAGCACTTGCATTGGCCATGGTTTGACCTCTTAGCCACTGAAATCCAGTGGATTTTTAGTGGCTTAGATATATTTTTGAGGGCCAAAATTAGAGGGGGGTGACCCCCTCTCTCCTTGTCTTGTTTGGTGGTCTTTTGGGCCTTCCAAAGGGACCCTATTTTGCATGCATTGAAGTCTTGTTTCAGGTCTCATTTTGTGAGTTTTAAGGTCTTCCTTGGTGCTGTCCAAGGCCCTTTTGGCCATATTTTATGTCTACAATGCATGTGTAGAGCAATTCCATCCAAGACCTTTCAAAGGAGCCTTTCTTTGCATGTTTCCTAGACCCATTTCAGGGCCTATTTGGTGAGTTTTAGGGCTGTCATAATCCATTTCCAGAGTTGGTTTTGCCCTGCTAAGTGTCTATCTTGTATGTGCTTAACACCTCCTTACAAGGCCCTCCAAAGAAGCCCCTCATTTTTGCATGCATTGGCTACATTTCAGTGATTATTTGGGCATATTTTAGCATGTTTTATTCACTGTTTTTGGCTGGTGTGATGAGTTCTCATTTGCTTCATATACATGATATGTAAACCATGTTTGCCATCCAATGTTGCATGCTATTTTAGCCCATCATGTTAGCATCTTTTGGCCATGCTCTAAACTAGAAATGTGCATGTTTTGGGACTGCCTTGGCTTTGTCTTTTGACTTCATGATCAAATAATGCTTGCTTTGTATACTTGTGGTTCAATACATGTGCCTAGTTTTGAGTTTCGGGGCTTATTCCATGCATCGGGTGCCATATTTCCATGTTTTGGGACCATTTAGCATCATGTTTTAGTGCTGGAAATTACATGTTCATAGGCCATCTTTCATCCCTTGCCATGCTTTGGTAGAGTGGCATTTGATGCCTTAGGTTCAGTCCTCGGTATGCGTGCACGTGTGCACGCATTTCGGTCGTCTCATTTTCATCTAATGGCCACTGATGTGAGTGTGGCTGAGATCCACTCATGTTGGTGTAAGTCCATCGTGCATTGTGTATGCCATTTCGGTCCATAGCATTATGTATGCTGAGTTGCATGTTAGAGCATTGTGTATGCCATGTTTCATCGAGCATTGTGTATACCATTTCATAGCATTGCGTATGCTAGGTTGTATGTTAGTCGCATTGTGCATGCCATCTCATTTGCATCATGTTTGGGATAGGAGTTAGCCCAAGCACGGGAAATGAGGGGCGTTTCGTACTCCGAGTGACGGAACGTGTCTCAATTCCCGGTCGCCGACACTCCGGATTACCTATGATGGAGTTTAGGTCTTGTTGTGTTTTCATGTGCATTCATTTCATATTGAGTCGTGCAATTCGAATCATCGGCCATCATGCATCGATATGCGTGATTGGTGGCACGAGGATCGAGGACTACACTCCCTGAAGAGTAGTCATGCATACATATGTGAAAATACTTTGCTGTGTCCCTTTCTTGCTCTCTGTTACAGCAAATCAGAAATCAGCAGCTTTCTAAAGCCTTGCACATCATTCTGGCATTAATTGCAAACAGAGGCGAATCGGGACATCGTAATGGATTTCCGCGCAAGGCAACTCAAGCATGCATCATTCATCATTTGGAAAAGAGCTGAGGCGGTCCATGGATTTGCGTGCTAATTTACTTGCTTTCCTAGATTAATTTGTTAATTAATTAGGATTTTGTATTCATTCGGACTGTACTATTTATTCGGACTGTATGTTATTTATTCGGACCCGAGCGAGGGCAATGTTGTAATAAGTGTGCGTGCGTGTGATGTATGTCTTCCAGCCCCACGTCTTTCTCCCTTTTATTTACCAGCTTATGATGGTTAGATTATGGCATGTTTCAATTAGCATACAGTATGATAGCATGTTTGCATCATTCATCTGTATTGCATGCACCGGGCTCGGCGCATCATACTAACTGCATTTGTATTTCAATTCTAAGTTGAATACGTGTTAGCTGTAGCATTTCATATGCCATCTTAGAATAGCCGAGCCTATCTTAGTTGCATTTTGCATGTGTTGCATTAGGCATTTCTGTATAGTTAGGATCATGCATGGATTTCTAACATAGCTTTTGTTTTGGCTTGGAGTACTCGGTAAGTTTATGCTTTAGCATCTTTGCATGTGTGTGAGTGACTGCCATGATAGCATGCTTACCATGAGGCTATGTGCTTATATGATATAACTGCCTGAATGCCTGTGGGTGAAGGTTGGGTTATTTGAATTGGAACAATTCATCAATTGCGAGTTTTAAGCCCACTTGAGAGTGGCAAATCATCATGTTTTCTAAGCCCATCTGAGGGTGGCAAATCCACATTTTAGCCTGCTTGCGAGTAGCAAACCGTTTTCAAAACAAACATGAGATGTTTCGTTCCAATTCAGGCGACCCAGTCTATACTTGTATGTTGTGCGCATCACATAGTAAATCTAGGCTAATAACCGGAATAAGAACGCATAATGTTTTCAAAACTAGATATCATGGTTAGTAGAGGCCGATCTTTGATCGGGCGAGCGGGGGTGCTCACGAAGTGACCTTCCCCAATCGTACCCAAGTTCCCGAGCCGAGGTAACTTTGGTGATGACGGACACGTGGCCTTAGGCAATGAGTCAGGGTTTCCTAAATTTTCCAAAATAAAATATTTAGGTGGCGACTCTGTATCTGGCAAAGCAGTCCATGTTTGGTACTTCTTTCAAAAAATCTATTTTCAAAAACGATTTGCCAGATTTGGACTCTTTGATGATTTCATCGGTCTTGCATTGCACTCTGCGAGATTAGATATAGGACCGTGACATTGAGTCCTGAACTGTAGTGAGCCCAATGAACAAAACGGGGGGGGGGGGATTTCCTCCCGGGACGTTCGGGGACGTCTACAGTTTCTGGCGACTCCACTGGGGATATTGGAGAACGTGACTCGAACTCATGATATCTTGTTTTGACTACACTTATGTGTTTCTTTGCATTGCATGTGCATTGGTGTGCCTAGGACACCGTGTTTGCCATCTGCTATTCCTGAACGGTTTGCCGGAGGCTTGCTTTGTCAAAGCATACCATAAGGCTGACCGGTTGCGGGCTTTGCCAGTATGGGAACACAAACCCCGATTTTTATCGGGGCACCCTTTTGACCATTCGACCTAGTGCATATTTGGAATCCATAGTGACCATTCCAAACTAGGACAGGTTGCTTACCCGATGATAGGTTGGTTGAAACCGTTGCGTGCGTAGTGAAACCCTAGCTACTAACAAAATAGGACAGGGAAGCCCTATCCCCAACATAGGGGTGTTTTGGCTCTCTTTGCTTGCTATGTGCTTTTAGAGTGCGTCTCTACAGGGAATGCATGTATCAATTTGCAAGTTTGAGTATCAGGCCTGTGGGCATCAGGATCAGTATTTGGGGAATCAGTTTTACCTGAGGGTATCAGTTTACAGGTAGAATTTTGGGGCAGAATTCAGTAGGAGGCACAGTCTTCCTAGTATGCTCATATCTGTTTTGGTGAAATCGGGCTGAGATGCTGTCTGTTTTCTCTTTTGCTAGGTAGTCTGGGAACCATAGCTTCAGAAGGCTCCGATATCCCCCGGGTACATTGGACTAGTGCTGATAGACTTTGTTAGGTCAGAAATTCAATTTAAGGGCAACCAGTGTTCTTTCGCTGAGGCAAGGTAAAGAAAGGCCAGTCGGGGCTCACCGGTTCATCTGATCCGTCAGTCGCCAGTCACATCACCTTTGTTCGAACTCAGCAGACCGTGATGGCACAGGGTTCGGAAGAATTTGTGGCCATGATAGCAGCGTTAAATCAGGGAACTGTCATGCAAGCCGAGACCAGTATTGAAACGCAGCGCCTATCTGGGGCATCCGCCTCACATCCAGCTTTGGGACCCCAGCCGAACTTTGACCCACTTCCGCCAGCTGAAGATTTGCAGGGTCCAGATCCTCGAGAAAGGTTGACTTAAGCTCAGGTGCTCAGACCCCTAGTGCAGCCTAATGAGAGGCTTTATTCCCTTGATGTTAATGAGCTCAATCCGACTGCAGTGAAGATTACGAACCTTGAGAAGCAATTCAAAAAGGCACAGGGCCTTAACTCCATTCCCGACATTGAGGATGGGTACATCGAGGTTGCTGTACGGCTCCCAGACAGATTCAAAATGCCACATATTGACCGTTTCGACGGGTCTGGAGATCCTATGGTACATATCCGGCTTTTCTTGGATATCCTGAAGCCGATGGGTCTGACTAAGCCACAGAAACTCTCTCTGTATGAAAGAACCCTGTCGGGTGTAGCAGCCACTTGGTATGCCAAATTGGAGGATATAGTGAAGCAAAACTGGGAAGAACTGGCTGAGGCCTTTGTCGATCAGTATTCCTACAATACCCAAGTTGAAATGACCATCCAAGAGCTTGAAGCAACTCGCCAGAACCCAACAGAGCCTTTTGTGGAATTCGTTGCGAGGTGGAGAGCAAAGGCAGCACAAATGACAGATCGTCGCCCTTCTGAGAGGGATCAAGTGCAGATG
This sequence comes from Camellia sinensis, assembly GCF_055761805.1. Lineage (NCBI taxonomy): Eukaryota > Viridiplantae > Streptophyta > Magnoliopsida > Ericales > Theaceae > Camellia > Camellia sinensis. The sequence goes on along the minus strand of NC_138961.1, from coordinate 36,007,302 downwards.
ATGGTGCGAAACCTCGAGCATGATATGTTGCAAAAGTTGATAGTCGCTCCGCTATTCACTTTCAAAAGTTTGCATGAACTGGGGGTTCAGATTGAGAATGCGTTCAACAGTGAGGTCATTCCCAGAACAAGTGAAACGACAAGGAGGGCGATTACAGGAAGCACCAATGCTGGTAGTAGCACTATTCCCAAACCCACCGAAATCAATACAGTCGCCACAGCCGACCCTTTTGCCAATCCAAGCCTACAAACCGCTGGCCCAGCCCGAGCTCAAGGCAGAACTTTCACCCCCCTCTATATGAGCCTGACTAGCGCACTACAAGTCTTGATGGAAAGAGGGCATCTCAAACCCCTCGATTCTCAACCTCTTCCTGACCCACTCCCAACCAGACATAACCCCTCCAAGTACTGTGTGTACCATCAGCAGCGCGGTCATGGCACCGACCGTTGCTACCGCCGTCGTCATGAGGTCCAAAATCTCATCGACAATCGGACGATAGCTCCACCTTCAGCCCCCAATGACCAACTACCTCATCCACATCTCAACCTAATCCACACACTGGCCGTCCCTTACGACCCCAGCGTATACATCACCCCAGCCCATTTACCCAAACCGGAAGTGTTCATCCCAGAAAGCATGGACTTATGCATGATGGGTGCATCTGAACCGCAATCATCTTAAACCTGTGAGCCCACCACTTCTGAGTTGATGAGAATGATCGAAGATATTCAGAGAACTGTGGCAGACTTAGCCTTTGGAATTTTGGTTCCATCATCGACCACATCACAGGCTAGAAGTTTCAATCCAAAAGGCTCTTTAATCTTGGAGCAAGCTGCAACTGAAAAGGGCCAACCTGAAGCCATCTCAGATTTGGGTGTTGGCGTGTCGACAACAATTGGGCTCCCCTCGGATATAGCGACCCGATCCTTTGATAAAGTGGAGGCCAGTGGTAAGAACAAGGTAGGGGTAGACATTGATCCCCATGAACACCTCATGTGGGCTGTTGAGGCTTTGAAAGCCGAAGGACTGAATAAACAGCAAGTGATTGCAGTTGTTGCAAAGGCTGTGGATGACACTTTCGCTACTCAAGTTAGGGGTAGTCTGAATCAAAGGGAAAACCGGGAGAAGGGCCGTCATACCAGAGACGATCCTGTTAGCTCTAATCTTTCACTCGGAAGAGATCAGCAAGCCAGACCAGCACCTGCCAATCTCTTTTCTGGTGCGCCCAGCAAAAATCCACAAACTTTGAAGCACCAACCCTGAGGTCGGAGGGTCTTCCATGCCCTCTATATGCCTTTGTCCAAAGCTCTCCAAATCCTTGTTGGACAAGGCCATCTCAAACCCCTTGAGCCTCAGCCTCTCCCGAACCCTCTTCCGGCTACACATGATGCTACCCAGTACTGCGCGTACCATCAGCAAACTGGCCATACTACCGACAACTGCTTTCGTCTTTGCTACGAAGTACAGGATCTATTTGACAACGGGGTTGTACTCCCGCCAAGCTTTGCAAAGTCTATCGGCACTGGATCGGTGAACTTGGGGGATAATGTGAGTATGTGATCAGGGGATGAACCACCTGCGGGCAGCGCTCGATTAACTCCAGGCGTGGGAATAGCACGCACTGTTCTGAGCAATATGTAAACACCAGTTTTTGTGCTTTCTAACTTGGGTATTGAGTTAGTCTTGTTGTTTTGTATAGAGTCAGTCCTTTTGTTTTGGGTCTGTTTTATTGTATCGAGTCAGTCCTGTTTTGTTGGAGTCGGGTGATTTCGGGGGTGTTACCTCGGACATCACTTGCTTGTTTTGTGTTTGTCTTTTCGTTTTCTTTTGAGTCTGTTTCTGCCTTGGAGCCAATTGTGCCAACAGATTCTGATTGAAATAGCAGTGATTTTCGCACTCTTGTGTTTGCTTCTGCCATGTGCTAGTTGTGCCGGGATTTGAATGAAATGACAGTGCATTCCACCTACTCTCTTGTGCCTTGAAATTATTGTATTGACCTAAGTTTTTCAAAACTTTTTTGAACACTACGGTGAAAACGAAGAGGAAGGAATTCCTCGGGTTTTGCAAAAATTTGATCAATTGAGAGAAAAAGAGGCATGCTAAGCCCTTAATGAATGAAATCATGCTTGTTAGTGTGAGTACTGGGAAGGATCTTGGCTTGATCCAGATTGGTTCTACACTATCTTCAGCGCGAGCGACTGGTCGCTCTTAAAAGATTTCAAAAAAAATGTTTTGCGCGGTCCTGCGAAGACCTGCGTGGAATCTCTCTTGAGATTGTGCAGCCTAGGATCGCTCTCAGCCTCGAGACTCCACGCCTCTTAATTTCAAAACTTGAACTTGGATTCAGAATGTTCAACGGTCAACTACAATGTAAGGCCTGTGTGGCTGGATTAAAAGCAGCCTGTGAAGTAGTGGCGACAAAGTCAGATCAAGAAGCTTGCAAAGCTAGATCAGGAGCACCCCTCGAACTAGGGGCAAAAGAATTTCAAATATGCTCGAAGAGTCAAAGATGAAGATCAGCGAGAATGCCAAATCCCAGAAGAGAGAAAGAAGAAAGTATTGGTGAAGGACAACCAAGTTCCTATCCACAACACTAGAGGCAAATTCAGCCCCCCATTAGATGGACTCCTACATCATCAGCGAACAACAGCCATTCTCCTGGATTCAGATGGCTTCGAGATCTCAAACCATTCCATATGGACAAAAGCTACACTTTTACCCTTGAGAGGCTCGCTGGGCCGAAAACCCGAAAGGGCGACCCAGGCAAGAATTAGAGGAAGAAAAGAAGGAAAAGAACAAAAAAAAAAAGGAAAAAAATGCAAAAAAAAAAATGAAGAAAAAATTGAATTGAAAAAAAAAGAAAAGAAAAGAAATAAAAAAAATTGGAAAGAAAAGAAAAACAGAGCTCGCAAGGTTGAAAACCCGGAAGGGCGGCCTTGGCAAAAGTTAGAGCGCAAAAGGAGAGGTTAATACCCTAGTGTACCTTAAACCTGAACTACGTAAGGCTTGAATTCCATCTTTGGGATACGTAGGCAACTTCATTCTGAAGTCCAGCCGCAAAACACTTCAAATTCGACTATGTCCATGTGATGGTTCTGATCATCTTCTGTATCCGAGAGTCTGGTTATGTTCGTCGCTCTGAGGACTGACTACAATGCGCTACGGTGCCGTTCAAACAAGGGGCAACTTTCTGTTGCCATACAATGTGCTGCGGTGCTATTCAAACAAGGGGCAACTTTCCGTTGCCATGCAGTGTCCTTCAGATGAGGAGCAGTTTGCCATTGTTATGGATCTGAGGTTGTGCATCTCAAGAGTAGGTTCCGTGCTTGTTGAGCAGTGACCATTTGCAAAAACAGTTTTCAAAAATTTTTACTGAGGTTGACTAATTTTCTCAAAAATTATTCCATCTTTTTCTAAAATTGGACCTTTTTCTTGGATCCAAAAAAAGAAAATTTTTAGTGCTCATAACCTGACTTGCATGATTTCAAATCAAAACTCGAACAAGCATGTTAATCTAACCCTCATTTTGGTTAAAATTGTTTTAGCAGAAACCAAAAACAAAAAATGGTCAAAATGATGAACTAGGGGGCACAGTTGAGTCAGGTGTTCTGTCTTTTCCCCCATTGTCAACATACTTGCCAGAAATGGCACTCTACTTGCCGAAAAGGGCACTGTATTCGCCAGAAAGGGCACAACGGAAGCTGACCGCAAAAGGGCAGAAAGCTCTCACATCCTCCAAGAAACGAGGTATCAAGCCAAGTGCGAAGCACGAACTAGAATGGGGCAAGATATTCCACTCCCTCATCTGGACAGATTTGATCACGCCCAAATTCCCCAGCAGAGCATCATCAACCGATGTCAGCTGCAGATTTGCTACACACCCAGTTGTAGCACAATTCCTCTGTGGGAGGAATTCACTAGCTGTGCGCAGAAGAAAGAGAATCTAGTAGAATGCTAGAGGCAAGAGCCCGCAACTTCTTGTTTATCCATCAACCACCCAGGGGAGGGATAAAAAAAAATGATGAGAGATTAAAGAATAGAGAGATGTGCGCTGAAAGAAAAAGTGAGGAAAAGGATTTTGTGAGAAAAGCCGAGCCTGAGGGCCGAGTGATGTGAGAATCACAAACAAGAAAGGGTGGGAAACAATACCCGGAGAAACTGGCTCCTCGTGCACCGAGAGGTCTCTTGCCTTTGTAACATAGCTGAGTGTTGTGTTTGTGCGTTTTGTTTGTCTCGATTCTTGTTTTGAGTCGTTTGAGTGTCAATAGATGTTTAGGTCATTTTACCTTGTTTTTTCTTTGTTGAGTTATGTTCAGGTTGTTCTACCTTTGTTTTCCTTTCTTGTGTGTGATGTATGTCTTCCAACCCCACATCTTTCTCCCTTTTATTTACCAGCTTATGATGGTTAGTTTTAGGGCACGTTTAAATTAGCATCCTTATGCTCGTATGTTTGCATCCATTCATCTGTTTTGCATGCACCGGGCTCGACGCATCATGCTAACTGCATTGTATTTCAATTCTAAGTTGAATACATGTATCGATTGTTGCATCTCATATGCCATCTTAGAATAACCGAGTCTATTGTAGTTACATTTTTGCATGTATTGCATTAGGCATCTCAGCATAGTTAGGATTCATGCATGTTTTCTAATTAGCTTCTTTCTTCGACTCAGAGTACTCGGTAAGTGTTTATGCTTTAGCATCCTTGCATGCATGTGAGTGACTACCATGATAGCATGCTTACCATGAGTTTATGTGCTTATGTGATATAACTGCCTAAATGCCTGTGGGTGAAGGTTAGGTTGCTTGAGTTGGAATAATTCGTCGGAACCCGTGTTTTAGCCTACTTGCGAGTAGCATACTTCAATCCATTTTCAAAACAAACGGATATGCGATGCTTTGTTCCAACTTAGGCAATCCAGTTTATACTTGTTTTGCTGTGCGCATCACATAGTAATTCTAGGCTAATAAACCGGAATAAGAACACGTGTTTTCAAAAACTTGATATCATGGTTAGTAGAGGCCAATCTTTGATCGGGCGAGCGGGGGTGCTCACGAAGTGACCTTCCCCAATCGTACCCAAGTTCCCGAGCCGAGGCAACTTTGGTGATGATGGACACGTGGCCTTAGGCACTAGTCAGGGTTTCCTAAATTCCCCTAAAATTAAATATTTAGGTGGCGACTCTGTATCTGGCAAAGCAGTCCATGTTTGGCACTTCTTTCTAAAAATCTGTTTTTCAAAACGATTTGCCAGATTTGGACTCTTTGGTGATTTATCGGTCTCGCATTGCACTTTGCGGGATGAGATTCAGAACCGTGACATTTGAGTCCGAACTGTAGTAAGCCCAAATGAACAAAACGGGATTCCCTTCCGGGACGTTCGGGGACGTCTACACCATCATGCATTGAATATGATTGATTGGTGGTTTTGGATCCAATGGTACCTCTCCTTCGATGTTTAGAGATGATAATGAGTGGTACAGTACACACATGTTCTTGGGAGACCCTCCATTTTCCTTTGTTTTGTGCTCTATTGCAGTTTGGTGTTACAGCACATCAGTGGCCAGCACCCCTTCATTGTTGGTCGGCATCCTTGCATTGTTGGCCGGCATAGGCATGCTTTTAGCCGGTAGATGGCCGACAGCCACCATTCATGGCCGGCAGGCCACTGGTGCACTCCCCAGCATTGTTTTGGTAAGTTTCCGCAACAAGTTCTTGAAGACACCTTGCAAACAGAGCCTCTAAATAGCAAACCGGAGAGCTTTTCGGGACGAAAATCGAGCATGCATCTTCTACTTCTTCAAGTAGAGCTGAGGTAGCTGGGTTTAAAGCTTTACTTGTTAGTTAGCATTAGTTTTGTAATTTAATTAATTAGTGTGCTAAGTAGTTAAGTGTTGTAATAATTAGTAAGTAGTTTACTAGTTATTCAATTTGGTTGTGTAATAATTAGTCTAATTAGCTTAATTAGATTAGTTTGATTAGCTTAGCGTAGCTTAGCTATTATTTATTCGGACCCTCCTTCGTGAGGGCGCAATGTTGTAATAAGCGTGCGTGTGTGTGTATGTCTTCCAACCCCACGTCTTTCTCTCTTTTATTTACCCGCTTTCGGTGGTTAGATTAGGGATCATATTTTGATTAGCATACCTTATGCTTGCATGTTTGCATCATTCATTTGTCTTGCATGCACTGGGCTCGGCGCATCATTCAAACTGCATTGTATTTCAATACCTACTTGAATACGTGTTTCAAAGCATGTTATCAAGTGTTGCATTCATATGCCATCTTAGATAGCCGAGCCTATTTAGTTACATTTTTGCATGTGTTGCATTAGGCATCTTAACATAGTTAGGATCATGCATGATTTCTAACTAGTTTTCTGTTTTGGCTTGGAGTACACTGTAAGTGTTTACGCTTTAGCATCCTTGCATGAGTGTGAGTGTTGCCATGTTTCGCATGCTTTCCATGAGGCTATTTGCTTAATTGATAAACTGCATGAATGCTTGTGGATGAAGGCTTGATTGCCTAAATTGAAACAACTCAATGATTGTGAGTTTTAAGCCCACTTTGCGAAGTGGCAAAATCATGTTTTAAAGCCCACTTGAGGGTGGCAAATCCGCACTTTAGCCTACTTGCGAGTAGCACTTTCAAACCATTTTAAAAAACAAACATGAATTGTTTTGTTCCAATTCTCGTGATTGAGTCTATACTTGTATGCTGTGCGCATCACATAGTAAGTTAGCTAAATAACCGGAATAAGAACACATGTGTTTATCAAACAACATATCATGTTTAGTAGAGGCCGATCTTTGATCGGGCGAATGGGGGTGCTCATTTCAGGACCTTCCCCTCTCGTACCCAAGTTCCCGAGCCGAGGTAACTTTGGTGATGACGGACACGTGGCCTTTGGCACGAGTCAGGATTTCCTAAATTTCCCAAAATAAAATATTTAGGTGGCGACTCTATAATCTGGCAAAGCAGTCCAGTTTGACATTATTTGATTCAAAATCTGATTTTCCAAAATGATTTGCCGGGTTGGACTCTTTGGTGATTTATCAGTCTTACATTGCACTTTGTGAGATTAGGTTCAGAACCGTGACAGGAGTCCGAACAATAGTAAGACCAATTCGCGCCTTCTCTGAAATGGAGGGCGTGCAGAGAAAGTCCGGGTCTACACCGGGTATTCATGGGCTTGGGACTGGAATTAGGATGTGTGTTTCTGGTAAAGCATCAATTTTTATTGTTTGCCCCCTGATTCAAAATGCTCTCACCTTGAGTGACAAAGTATTATCCACAATCTTTGCAACAACTTCAAGCACTTGTTGCTTGTTCAACCCTTTGACCTTCAAAGTCTCAATAGCCCACCAAAGTTGTGTATAGGGATCAATACTTGTCCCGACCTTGTTCTTGCCACTTGCTTCTGCTTGGCCAAGGGATTGGGTGGCTATATTGAAGTGAGGCCTATTTGTTGTTGATCTGTCATCACCCAGTCTTGAGATAGCTTTGGGTTGGCCTTTTCAACTGCAGCTCGCCCCAGGATCAGAGAGCTTTTTGACGGGATCAAAACCCCAAATGTTAAATCCGTCACCGTTCCTTGAAGGTCTTCAATCATTCCCAACATCTCAGCAGTAGTGGGTTTGGCCATTTGGCATTCTTGGCTTACCCAAACCAAATTAGGTGCATCCATTATACACAAATTAGTACTTTCAACAATGAACACCTTTGGCTTGGGCAGATGGGATGGAGTGATATATATACTGGGGTTGAAGGTAGATAGTAGTCTATGGATGATGTTAAGGTGACGATGAGGTACTTGGTTGTAGATGGTGGGTTGGTGGTAACATTGGGTTCTCGAGGTGGAGCTATTGTTTGGTTGTTGATGAGATTCTAAACCTCATGACGAAGGCAGTAACAACAATCGGTGCCATGACCGCGCTGCTGATGGTACACACAGTATTTGGTGGGGTTATGTCTAGTAGGGAATGGGTCAAGAATTGGTTGGGGATCAAGAGGTTTGAGATACCCTATTTCTATCAGGATTTTTAATGCGTTGGTTAGGCTCATATGGAGAGGGGTGAAAGTTCTGCCTTGAGCTCGGGTTGAGCTGGCTATTTGTGCGTTGGATTTGACAAAGGGGTCGGCAGTTTTGGTAGTGGCGACGGTATTGATTTCAATGGGTTCAGGAATAGTGCTACTGCTAGCATTGGTACTCCCGAAAAATACCCTCCTTGTTGGTTTGCTTGTTCTAGGAATAATCCCTTTGTTAAACGCATTCTCAATTTGCACCCCTAATTCATGCAAATTTTTAAAAGTGAACAGTGGAGTGACTATTAACTTTTGTAACATATCAGGCTCAAGGTTCTACACCATTATTCGCACTTGGTTCCTCTCAGAAGGTTGATTTGTCATTTGTGCTGCCTTTGCTCTTCACCTTGCAACAAATTCCATAAAAGGTTTTGTAGGATTCTGGTGGGTTACTTCAAACTCTTGGGTGGTCATTTCAATTTGGGTATTGGAAGAATACTGATTGACAAACGCCTTTGCCAATTCTTCCCAGTTCTGTTTCACTTTATCTTCCAACTTGGCGTACCAAATGGTTGCTATACCCGACAGGATTCTTTCATACAGAGAGAGTTTCTGAGGCTTAGTCAAACTCATCAGTTTCAGGACGTCCAAGAAAAGCCAGATATGTTCCATAGGATCTCCAGACTCATCGAAACGGTCAATGTGTGGCTTTTTGAATCTGTCTGGGAGCCTTACGTCAGCCTCGGTGTACCCATCCTCAATGTCGGGAATGGAATTAAGTCCTTGTGTCTTTTTAAATTCTTTCTCAAGGTTAGCAATTTTTAACAAAGTTGGGTCAAGATCATTAATATCAAGGGGATAAAGCCCCTCATTAGGCTACACTAGGTGTCTGAAAACTCGAGCTTGACCAACCTTTCTCGGAGATCCGGACCTTGCAAATCTTCAACTGGCGAAGGTGGATCAAAGTTCAGTTGGGGGCTCAGGACTGAATATGTAGTAGATGCCCAAATGGGTGTTATATTTCAGCATTAGTCTTATCTTGCATGGCAATTCCCTGGCTTAACATCGCTATCATGGCCACAATTTCTTCTAGACTCTGTGCCATCACCGGTCTACTAAATTGCGAATCGGAGAAATGGATAAGTGTAAGCTAAGAGTTGACTAACAAGGATTTCGACCTGGTTATACTTTGATGTATCTGAAATGGATTAGAGTAGACAAGTTTGACTGGATTGGGCTTTTTAGAATGGGTCTTTTGGTATTGGATGGATCTTTTCTGAGTTGGCCTTTTGCAGATCAAATGGACTGGACTTTTGCTGAGCGGATTTTTTCTAAAATTGGATAGACTATGGTGGGTTAAGGCTTGTACTACTCCTTCTCTGGCTCAGACAAACCTTGCATTAAAAACGAATGCCTCATCAGATCAGGATACTAAGTATGCCAGTCAAAGCAAAGCAAGATACAATTTTTGGCCCTAGTTTTGGTCTTGTAGAAAATTCACCCATATCAAACACAAACCCCTGGATTTTGACCCAAATTCTGATTCTGATATGATCCTCAAGTTTTGAAAAGGAATCGCCCCAAGATTAAAACTCTCCCAAGATTGCATTACACATTTCCAAAGATTTCACATTTTACAAAAAAAATTCAAAACATCCTTATGAGAGGTTTAGGGTTTCTCTATTCTAGCTTTGGAGTGATCTACAGCATTACTACTCAAACAAGCGGTATCACATTATCCTGCATATGAGAGAGTATCCTGTCCTAAGTTGGAACAGTCACTATAGCTTTACTAGATGCAGTTTAGGAAGATTGGTCAAAAGGGTACCTCGGCAAGATTACATAATATACCTCTTATACCTAATACCGAGAACTAAAAAGAGGATCAAACGGTACAACGGTAGTCCAGATCCAAGGGGTGTGTTCCCAACATGGCAAAGCCCACAACCGGTCAGCCTTTTGGCAAGATTTTGGGCAAGCCCCTGGCAAACCGTCCAGGAATAGCAGATGGCAAACATAGTGACTTAAGCGCACCAATGCAAATGCAATGCAAAGAACATATAAGTGTAGATAAAATTTCATATCATGAAGTTCAAGTCAAGTTCTCTAATTTCCCCAGCAGAGTCTTAAAAAATTGTAGCTTGACTTTTCGTGCTCCTTTCGGATATGACTAGCCCTACAGTTCGGACTCCCGTGGTTTTGAATCTGATTCCACAAGTGCAATATGAAATAGATAAAACACAAATGAGTCCAAATCTGACAATTCTTTTGGAAAATTGATTTTAAATCAAAATACCAAAAATGGACTGCTTTGCCAAATACAGAGTGGCCACCTAAATATTTTTAGAAAATTTAGGAAACTCATAACTCGTGCCAAAGGTCACGTGTTCGTCATCACCAAGATTGTCTCGGCTCGGGAACTTAGGTATGAGAGGGGAAGGTCATGAATTGAGCACCTTACTCGCCTGATCAAAGATCAGCCTCTACTAATTATGATGTGATTCTTATCTACATTATATGCTCTTGTTCCGATTATTAGACTAACTTTACTATGTGTTGCACACAAGTAAAGACTAATTTGTAAAAATTGGAACACTTTGATTTCAGGTATGTTTTTGAAAATTGTTTCGAATATGTACCACTTAAAAAAGTGATCTCATATGCATATTTGATCAAATTATCCCAATTTAAGCAATTAGCCTTCATCCACAAGCATTCAAGAGTTATATCAATTAAGCACTTAGCCTCATGGTAATCATGCTCGACATGGAAACAATCACACTCATACGATATGCTAAAGTAGTAAAGCTTAAACCAATGCATGATTCTAACTAATGCAATATGCCTAATGCAACACATACAAGATGTAATTAATAGGCTCGGCTACTAATATGGCATTTGAAACAATTTGATAGTATGCGGTTTCAACACGTTTTCAATGAAATATGTAAACTACAATGCTTAGTTAGAATGATGGGCCGAACCTTATGCATGCAAAACAAATGGATGCAAACATGTGAAATGCTAAAAGAAATACGATGTTCTAAGTTAACCATCATAAGCGAGTAAAAAAAAGGGAGAAAGACGTGGGGTTGGAAGACATACACACTATTACATTGTTGCCCTCACATAGGAGGGTCCGAATAAATGGACTAGCTAATTAATTACCTAATTAACTAACTATTACAATACCCAAAATAAATTAGCTACACTAGCTAATTAACTAGTTAACTAATTAGTACAACATTACATTAACTAACTATGCTAGCTAATTAATTAAATACAACACATAACTAGCTATTCTAGCTAATTAGTACAAATCAACTAATTAAACTAATTAATTACATTATAGAATTAATTAATTAACTAAGTAATTAATTACAAGTTCACTATCAACATACTTCTATTAACATCACAAATCTAACGGGTCCCGAGGAGCAAGGAAATGGCTTATGCATGCAAGCGGATTTCCACCCGAAAATGCCTCTATTTGGCTACCAAAATGCTTCTGTTTTGCAGTCAGGGAATTGCACTGATTTTTCACCTCAGTTCCTATTTTGTCCTGCAGGAAACAGCACACAACCTTGTTGGAAAAAGTGGCCAGCAATCTAGAGTAGTGGCCAATCGACCACTAATAGTGTGCCTAGTAAAAGTGGCTTGCCAGCCACTGACATTGAATTTCTCTTGCTGCAACAGAAAACAAACAGAGCATCTTCAGGGAATATTTGTCCACCCTACCCCTTCTTATCATCAAACAACTTAAAGGAGTGGTAGGCTTGATTCACAAGCCATCAATCGACGTAAATTCATTGCATGATGACTTATGAATCAAGGGTTACAATTTTGATAAATGCATAATGAAAGACTTGCAAACCTCCCCCTATCATGATTTGATCAAGGGAAGTGGTTGACCTTGGAAACTTGAACCATTTCATCACTAACAAGTATGAAATGACTCAAGTCTCCATGTGTTCAATTAACGTCCGATTGAACAACAACTTATTTTATTATCTTAGTCCATTTTATTCCAATTTTAATTACCTCTTTTAATTACCTTTCCATTCCTTAATTCATTTAGTCCAAAATGAAGATTAAGTCCTCTAATGAAAAGAAGTGTTAAAAAAAGGGTTGTTTTAGGCATGAGAGAGATGTCATGTTGTTGGTAATGAACCTCCGAAGAGATTAAACCATTAAGCACAACAATCTCTATCTCAAGCTTCAACAATCCATCGGTTGAAACAACTCTTAAAGCAAATGAAAAATCAATAAATGAGGGAGGTTACAGAGATGCTTAAAGGTTAACACAAGTATAGAAAGTAAGAAATAAATGCTATCAATTCAAATAGGTTGGGGTTAAGTCCTAAACACCAAACCTATGAGGACCATTACACTATAAGCATACTATACAAAGCTTAAATGAAATAAACACCTCAAAACATTCCTAAATTAGACTAAAACGGTGTTGGAATTGATGTAAAAAAAGAACTAAAAGAGTAAGCTAAAATAATGGAGAATGTAAGCTAGTAAACAATCATAATTAGGGGTGGCTAACCTCTCTATTTTTGTGACCTCAAAACAATATTTTTAGCCTCTGAAAAACTTTGAAATCCAGTGGTAAAAAACTCAAAAAAATTTGAGAAAAGAACAAGAAACACAAGGGCAAAAGCTTAGAGAACAAGGTTCAAAGAAGGGTGGTTAACCTCTCCCCCTTTGATAGTTTTAAACCACAAGTTTCAGTGTAAAAACAGTTCAAAATCAGCAAGAAAAGATAAAAAAACAAGTAGTGTAAAGATGCTCAAAATTATACTTCTTGAAGCAAGACAACTCTTTTGTTAACAAATCCATAAGTTCTCACTCTCAAGGGCTGAAATTTGGACTCAATAACCTCGGCAATGAGAGCTCCAATATTGTTTTAGGAAGTGTTTGGATAAGGTGTGTGTGTGTGTGTGTTGCAAGATAGAGATAGAGATAGAGATAGAATTTCAAGTTTTGAGATTTTTGGAATTTTTTGTAACCTAAAAACATGAGGGTTGGCCTTGTATATATCGAAAAACAACCTTTTAGGTCTGAAATACCTATATAGGAACAGCTGGAGCTTGTGAGGGATAGCTGGGAAAAAATATCTGCATTTTACACAAGTGGCCGGTAGGCCACTAATAGTGGGCGGCTGGCCACAAAAATCTACTTCCAGGCTAAATTTCAAACGAGCATATCTTCTTCTTCTGGACTCGGTTTCAGGTCATTCTTAAGTCTAAATTGAAGCCCCGAAAGTATACTTTTCAATTGAGGTGGCCTCCCCTATAAATTCTAAGTGTGAAAAGAGATATGACTATTTTAGTGAAGGTTGCTCATTTTTATCTTAATTGAATTGATGCTTAACTTCAAACGGCCATATCTCCCTCATCCGGACTCGAATTTAGGTTATTCTTAAGTCTAAATTGAAGTCCCAGAAGTCCAATTTTCAATGGTGGTGGCATCACAACTAAAGTATAAGTGTAAAAAATGATATGCCTATTTTAGTGAAGGTTACTTAGTTCTGTCTTAATGGTTTCATGCTTAACCATTTCCCTATGTAGTTTTCTTCCATCCCCTCCTATTTCCATCAACTCCAAACCTCTAAATAAGATGTTTGAAAATATTTTTCAAAGTGTTCACATCTCTTCCATTTATTTCCATTTTGTCCTTACTCGGTTTACCGAAAAGTGTAATATTTTAAATGAAATGCGAGTCTCGGAATATCGTAAAAACATTTAAAAAAATATTTTGAAAGTGAGGGTTTTAAGGTCTAAAATAGTTTTGGTCAAAATGGGGTGTAAGGTTAGGATTTAGAAGCTCTTCTTGTTGAAGAAACTGAACGTTTGGACAACATAACTTTTCATTATCGAGTGATCAGCTTGAGGCACTCAAGTCTTAAGGGCGGTCAAAAATGGGGTGTCTACAGTGTGTAGGTTTAATTGTGAGTGGGGTGTTCCAAAATTAATAATGTCCTTTGTAGTAATTTTATTTGAGGTTATTATTGTAATAATAAATAAAAAACTAAAAATTGGGGGTCCAAAATAATTCTTGTGGTGCTAATAGTGATACTCTTTTAAAAGTGTGATTTTCAGTTGCACAATTACAAAACCAATTATGAAAATAACATTTGGAATTGAAATTCAGTGATTATTTGATAGATTGAAAGTCCTTTCGTTTCAACATTTTTTAATATATATAGCCAAACTATTCAAATTATTTTAGTACATATAAATTTTTATTCATATCAAATCATCACTCCTTATATGTTTTTTATTTTTTTATTTTTTTCTTCCTATATATTGAAGTGAATTCTGAAAAAAGATAAGGATTCCGTTAACGTAATGTAGTGAACGTTATAATTTTAATACAATTACATTAAGTTCCCTTATTTTAATTTGTATCATACTTAATTTCCATCAATAATTTTTTTTAGTTATATGAATGAAAAAATAATATTGTCATACTTTTTAAACAAAACTGTATATTTTACGTTATTTATTTTATGGCTTACAAAATATCTGCATTAATTTCGGTCCATTTAACTTTACTAAAAGGGAGATTAGCGTAATTATATGAAAAATGTGAGACTTATATATCTGTTTGAAAATTTCATATTGTTGGTGACAACTATATCAGTTGACAATTCTCTGAATCAACTATCTACGTAAAACTATAACTCTGTCAATTATAATATTTATAATTTACTTCATTTTATTCATAAAAATATAAATATTAGAATACATTTTTATATTAAGAAATATGATATGACATACAACAAAACTTAATATTGATAACATTACATTGGAATCGCTGTAGCAAGTCATCGGTAGCTAACAATTGAAATCACATGTTAAAAATACAATTCCATTTGAAATATTATGTTGAAAATGCAATTTCAAGTGAAGTTACATTTACAATACACAATTTCAATTTTTCATGATAGCAGTTCATGTCATCAAAAAATTACATTTTGAACATGCGATTTCAATTTAAAATCACATTTTCAAAATTTGATTTCAAAAAAATAAGTTATTTTCCCAAATAGTTGGAATAGTGGATCAATATTCTAAATTATTTGTTTTTTAGAATATTCAAAAAAAAAAAAAAAAAAAAACTCCTTTAACTATTCTTCTCTATCACTTTACCTCCCTTATCACTTTACCTCCCTTAATTACAAATACTTAAAAAAATGAATTATCTCTTAAAATTTTAAAAAATTATAAATACTCTTAAACTTTTTTATTAGATAAATTACGCTTACTTTCCCTGAAATTTTTAATAATTACAAAGATTTCTCTTATGATTTAAATAATTACACTAAACTTTCTTCCTTTCGAAATTATTATTAAAATTGCCTCTTGTATCATCTATCTATTAGAATATTTGACCAAATAAGATGATGTCAGCAACCTTTGCTGTTAAAAAGTCAAACTTGCCATTGATTAGTTATTTCTTGCAATACAATAATTAAAAGGTAAATTGTACTAACCTTCCTTGAGATTTTATATAATTGCAAAGGTCTCCTTTATTGGCGCAACTATATGGATTCTTAGCACATATTATTATCTTCTTCCTCTCACTAAATTGGTACTCTGTTTTCTGTGTATATCTTATTTTTATCATTTTTCTTTTCTTTTTATTCTTTTTCCTTTTTCCATCATCTTTCTTCAATTTTTCTTTCTTCTCATTTCTCTAATTTTTTTATTCTTCTTTCTCTTTAAGCAAGATCCACTTACTCTCTCTAAACCATCTATCTATCTCTCTTAAATTAATTTCCAATGTCTTTTTTTTTTTTTTTTTTTTTTTTTTTTTTTTTTCTGTTTTGTTCTTTCTTTTGTTCATGGTTGCTACTACAACCAACAGTAGTGCCATATACTTTTCATTTGCTTTACCCTTCTCTCTTTTCTTAATTTTCTTTATCATATTTTTCCATCATTGTTAAGCTGCATATCAGTTCACAATATATTATTTTTAAATTTGAATCCATATTAACAAAGTTTTAAAAAAAATTAAAAAAATAAAAGAAAAAATACAATCTTGTTACAACAACTAAAAATTAGTTGATAGGGAATGAAAAAATCTTTGTTGTTGCTGTTGTTGAGATTATTAAAATATTCAAATAATTTGTTATTTATTACATCTAAAATTAAAATTATACTTTACTTGAACCAATCTTTAGTTTTGATGATACAGTTCGTTCTAGGTGGAACGGGTCGGACTGATCCACGCTTCTCAAACCTGTGTCCGAATGACCAAGCCCACAGTGGAACCTGCACAAGAGTTCAATGGGGAACGGGGAGTCCCCCAGCGAACCTTTCGACGAGCAAGTTAGAAATAGAGGTGGAATGCAGAGATGGATTAGAGATAGAAAGCTTAACCTTCTTCTTGTCTTCGACGTCTGCTTATATCCGCTGGTCATCATTTCGCTGTCCCTTTCAACCTGCCATCTTGGCCGAAAGTCTATGCTCTAACTTGCCTTGTTCATGGTGAGGCCGTTCTATCTCGACGGGGAGGGGTTATCGCAATAAATGCTGTAAGGGGCTTCATTAATGGCTGATGTGCAGTGCAATAACTTTGTAGGATCTTTGTCTACTATGTGGCTTGTCCTTCACCTGCCACGTGTCTAAGTGTCATTGGTTTTTAGTGCCATGTTGAGTTCTAGCCATGTTGGGCCTCATTAGTTAAATTACGTATTGGGCCTTAAGTGGTGAGCTTGGGTTGTTCATAGTGGGTTATAGCCTTCATGGGCTTACCCATGTCAGTAGTCCCCCATTCCCGAGTGCAGCTTTAGTCCAACGAAGGGAATAGAGAAGAAAACAATGGTTGTTAGAGACGGCAGGCAAAGGCCAAACGAAAAGTGGGCTGACGGCGACGGGCGGTCGAGCGGAGGGACCGACCATGAGGGGGGCCGACCGCGAAGGGCGACCAAGTGGAGGGACCGACCATGAGGGGGGCCGACCGCGAAGGGCGACCAAGTGGAGGGACCGACCATGAGGAGGGCCAACCGCGAAAGGTAACCCAGTGGAGGGACCGACCATGAGGAGGGTCGACCGCGAAAGGTACCCGAGTGGAGGGACCGACTATGAGGAGGGCCAACCGCGAAGGGTGATGTGACAACCCTCACCTCTGATTAGTGCTAATCTATGATTAAGCATGATAAGTAACTGATAAGAATGAAATTCTGAACTGATTGGATGAGTGTATTGTTTTGAATGCATTTCTATCTGTTTGATTTTTGAATGAATCTGTTCATGTTTTAACTTTGAACTGTGAATTGAAGGTCTTATCGGCGACCGAACCAGAAATTGATTAGTGTTTTATGCTAATTAGAATTTATGTGATTTTATGGTAGGTTTAATTAAAATTTGATTTGGAATGATTAAATTAGATTAAATAATATTAAATTACATTAGTTGAGTTATTTACATGTTGAGCCATCTAGTGGGCCACTTTCATTAGCATATTGAGGCTTAATTCACATACTTAGACATATCATTCCTCATCTCATTTGAAGACCAATCGAGAGAGAGAGGGAGTTAGGAGAAAAACTTGATTTCATTTGAGATTTGCTTGGAGACTTAGAGGAATTGAAGAGAATTTGTATATTTGAGCCTCCATACTTGAAATTCAAGGCCTAAGGTAAGAATCATCTTCTTAATTGTGTATTTAAGCTATTTCTTGCATGGTTCATGGTAAATTAGTGTCTAGAGTCAAGAATTAATTTGAAAGAGTTAAATTGAGGATTAATCCATGCATATATGTACATGTTCTTGAATTTTGAAATTGTTCTTCATGAATCCTCACATGCAAGTTCATAATTTTGTTGTAATCCATGAATTCACCTTGATTTTGAGCTTAATCTCACATTTGATCATGATTTGGAGCATTGGAGTCCATTAGAACTCATGCATGTTATGTTCTTGCTTAGTTCATGAAAGTTTCTTTGAATTGTGTTCAATTGACTTACCTTTGGGCTTGATTTTACAAAATTAATCTTCAAAACATGTTATAGTATGAGTTTGCAAGTGTTTTTTAGAAAATTGGCCCAAAAGGTTGAGTTTTGATGTGTTGAATGCTTAGTTTAAGCTTTGAAGGTAAATCTGAAAATTTCAAATTTGGCTTCCATGCTCGAGCGAAGGATTCCACGCTCGAGCGACCATTGTTTTGTTCAAAGTTCCGCTCGAGCGACAAAATGCTGGCTCGAGTGTAGATTGCAAGCTTTCAGGTTTTTGGTGCACGCAGACGCACGCTCGAGCGACGAGACCTACGCTCGAGCGAAGAGCTGTGTCTCACGCTCAAGTGAGCATCGAGTGGGGGTTTTTAACATCCAGTACTTTTGCATTTTTACAGACCGCTGGAGCGAGGAAGTCTACGCTCGAGCGACCCCTCTGTTTTGGCAAGCTTGCTCGAGCGAAGAAAGCCACGCTCGAGCGAGACCCCTGTTTCAGCAAAAATTTGAAAAGTGTTTTAAAGTATATTTTTGCATCCTCATTCCATCCTAGGCATTTCTAGGCCTAGTTTAAGGCATCTTAATGAGGATAATGTTATAGAACCACACCAAGTCTAGATAAGGGGCTAAGTTATTGATTCCCTAGTGCGTAACTTAGTGTGTGTTCATTTTGTAACTGTGTAGGATTGGCATCCGAGGACGTTCATTAGCCTATCTGTAGCCCAGTGCTCTGTGAGTAACAAAGTTGTAAAGATATGTTCAATTATGAATATTTTCTGAATGATCAACTGTACTGCTTACTGAAATGCTATTGTTCAATGAATGAATGTTTGTCCTATTTGTAAACTGTACTCGTGGCATCCATAGCAATTTACTGTTACTGCTACTGTTACAGAGATCTCTGTCAGTTTCCCTGTTAGAACTACTACTGTTTACCGTTATGATGGCCATCAACTGACTGTTCGGTCTGTTAAGACCTACTGTACTGTTTTGCTATTGGATGTACCACATATGACTGCTTTGGTTTCTAAATGGCTGATATGACTGTTTAATTACTGAAAGGACATTCAATCTTAACCTCTTTACACAGCTTTTATTCACTGGGTTTTAGCTCACTGTTTATATTTATATGTAGGTGTCCAGGCACTGGACCGATGCTAGGAGCGTCAAGTTAAGCTCCCGTTTTGTCAAGCCAATCGCCGTGCCTCACCTCGAGGTTCCGAGTCTGTTCAAGCTAAGGCTATTTTGGGGTGTCTCAGTTTCACCCTTTTATTTCTGATTTGTAATGAATGTTTAAGACTTGACTGTACAGTTATACTTAGGGATTTGGTCCCTGACATGGATGTTTGTGTATATGTCGCATGTACATATGTTTTGGTTATCAGGTATGGCATGTTTATAAAAAGTCTTTTTGTATCTAGATTGTAACAGCTCATTGGGCATCTTTTATTTACTATTTTGGTTTTCGCCAACCCCTTTACTTTGTATTACTGTCATTACTGTTAAGCAGGCCTTCGGTAATCACAGATTACTGGCTGGTTACGGTGCTAAACCCATAGGGGCGGGTTTGGGTCGTGACAGGTGACCGAGTGAAGGGATAAATGGTGGCTCGCGGGGCTCCAGGAGTGGCAGGGGCACGTGGTGAAGTGAAGTGGAATAGACAGGGAAGGGGGAAGGGAAAAGGGGGCGGGGGATCATGGTCGTACACGTGGCAGAATCTCGTAGCGGGGAAGGTTAGATGTTGAGTAAGAAATGAACGATAGGTCAATATAGGGTGTTGAAAAGACAGTTTTAGCAGACTTTTGAAAATTTTCAAACTGGCAAAAATTAATTGTGACCCTTGGAATATAGGCAAGCCTTGGGCTTTTGGTATTATCCGTTTTACCTATCTCTTCGTAAAAAACCAAAACATCCCAGAAGTAAACTTGTTCCTTGCCAGTGATACCCCCCTGCAACATTTTGTGAATTTTCTTGTGCCTGCATCCGACGCCATTCACAGACACACAAGAGAGATGGCCCAAGAGGAGGTAATAACCGCAAGGGTTGATCCTTTAGGCGACGACGATGCGGTGGATTTGGCGGAGCAGTATCGCACGGAGCATAGGGAAGAAGGGGTAGTTTGTGAGGCGGTGCGGGCTCGTCCAAGGACGATGATTGCAGCCGCTAAACCTATTAGCCAGGTGGAGTCGGACCACTAGCACACCAAGTTGGACAGATCTACGCTTTCGGAGGAGGAGTTAGAGGGAATAAGGAGGAAGTACCAGATTCCCGCGGAGATAGGGTTAAGATTGCCCACTTCCAAGGAAAGGGCGTCGGATGTGTGGCCGGGCGAGTTCAGCTTGTACGAGGAGGCGTTGCGAGGGGGTTTGAGGCTACCTCTTCCCCAAGTGGTGGCGGATGTGTTGAACAAGTTAAAGGCAGCGCCAGGGTTGTTGATGCCAAACGCCTGGAAGATAGTAATGGCCTACGCAAGTGCCTGGCTGTAGGTGACCGGAGGGGCGACAATGATAGTAGAGGAGTTCTTCTCCTGCTACAAGGCCTCCGGTTAGCAGGAGACTTGGGTCACTCTGTAAGCGGTGGCGGGTCTTCCATCTTCAGTGAAGGGGTGAAGGCTGAAGTGGTTCTTTATGATGGCGAATGGGGGGGTAGGAGTTCGCACAACGTGGAAGGTCCCTACCAAATCGGTCGAGCCCAAGTTGGATGGGGTGGCCGAAGACCGAGTGAAGAAGGTGAGAGAATGAAGGGAGGAGAATGGAGTAAGGTGGGACGAGCTGGTCCTTCCGTCAACGTAGTTTGCCCTGAACTTGGGGCGGCAACCGTTGGGGGAGGATCCGGCAATGGAGGAGTTGGAGAGGCAACGGAGAGCGGAGGAGGAGAAGGAAATGAGATTGTTCGCCCGAGCAAACAAATATAAGGAGACCCAACTAGGGCCTGCTCTGAAGTTGGTGCCGAATGAGAGGATTCGACCTCGTCCTAAACCTTTGGGGGATAAGAACCTGACTGAGTTTGCCCCCTTACCACAACCCGTAGACCCACTGAAGGAAAGGGGCAGGCAAGAGGTGGAGGCAGGGCTGAGGAAGTTGAAGAAGAAAAGAGTCACCACTGAGGGGGCAAAAGATGTGCCCGCCTTGAAGAAGATGAGGGTTGGTGGAGAGGACACCCCCATGGTGGAGGAGGCAGCGGAGAGGGGAGTGGGAGCTACTCCAGAAGGAGTGGTTATCCCAGAGGCACAAGGGGATGAAGAACATGGGGCCCAAGTGGAAAAAGAACACATGAGTGCCATGGGCCCCAAGATGCAAGTGGAAAGTGGGTCAGCTAGCCCTGAGGAGGGGGCGAAGCGACATCCCAAGGGGGGTCTTGCGTCCCAAGAAGAAGGAGAATGAGGTCAAGTTGAAGACTGCCTTTTACCATGCTCTAGCAGTGTCTGGGCAACTGGAGGGAGGAGGAGGCCCAACCAGGACAGCTGCAGAACGCCTTTTGGGAGTAGTGGAAGACGCAGCCGTGCGTTCGATGGCCAGTTTCACTGAGGCTAAGCTGTTAAAGGGGTTGTGTTTCGCCTAAATGGAGGCGACTGCCTTAGCAGGGGCCCTATTGAACAAGGTGGCGGTTGCAAGAGGTGAAGTGAGGCCACTGAGGGCAAAGTTAGGGGAGGTGGAGGCCCAACTTAAAAATTTGAAGAGGGAGAGCGTAGACTGGAGGAAGGCCGCGCGGAGTGCGTGTGCCAGGGGCCTGGAAGAAGCCCAGAAGGCGAAGAAAATGGAGGTGTTGGCGATGGTGCAGGGGAATGTTGCCGACCATGCCCATGTTGAGCTGCTCGCGACCAAGTTGGAATTGGAGACGGAACGCCGCAAGGTGGTGTCACTCGAGTTCCAGCTGGTTGGCGAGCAGAAGAAGCTGGAAGAGGCCCAAAAAGCTTGCATCGTCGCCAACGAACAGTGGGATGAGGCCCTGACCTACAACGAAGATCTTCATGCTCAATCGATCAAAGAAAAAGAAGAAGCGGATCTGAAGATCGCTGAGCAGGAGAGGACGTTGGCAGACGAGCGGGCCAAGTTAATGGAGGAGAATGCGGGGTTAGAGAGGGCTTTGGAGGAGGAAAAGACCAAGTTAGCCTCCGAGAGGGCAGCGTACCCCGACCTATGTGTCGCTGCAGTAGAGCAGTTCAAGGGGTCTGCTGACTTCCAGATGACTATCGATGCCGCGATCGCCAACAACTTGGCAAGAGAGGGGTCTAGGGGGGGGGGGGCTAGCTCGTCGGGAGCGACCGCTGGGAGCAGGAGTGAAGAAGAAGTGATCTAGAGCTTCCAGCGGTCGGACTTCTACAAACATGAGATGGTTGAGTTCTGGGACAGCGGCTGGAAGATGTTTAAGCGTAAAGCAGAAGAGCTGTTCCCAGACTTGGACTTCAGCAATGTAAAGATAGACGAGGACGACGTGGCCCAGACCCCCCTAGATGAGGGCGTGGACGAAGAGGAGCTTGTCTCAAGTGAAGATGAGTGACTGGTGTGAACAAAATTTGTAAATAAAATTTTGGTTTTTGTTGTTTTTGTTTTGTTGTCATTGTTTTTTTTTTGTAATTGCTTTAGTAAACTTGTGTATAAGTTTGTGAATAAATAAATAAAATTATGAGCTGTGTTTGTGACATTGTTGTCTTTATTTTTGTAAATCTAAAAGAATGAAAATGGTTGTTCAAATAAGGCTTGTGTATAAATCGTAGTGGAAATTGAGAAGTAAGGAGCTGTAGACACCCCATTTTTGACCGACCTTAAGACTCAGACGTCACCGATTGAGCGCTAGGTGATGTTGCATAATTTGCTCGTTCAGAAGTTTCAGAGTTGCGGCCGTAAGCCCTGCCTCCGGACTTCCGAACCCTTTTCTGTGCCTTGTCTCGGTTTGCGAACCAGACTCGGTTTTCTCTGTTTCTTTTTTCCGAGGGAAGGGAGAGGTCCCGTAGACCATCTCTCAATGTCCATGGGCTACATTTGGTGGCCGTAGGCCATTTTGCCCATTTCGGAGTCCGGTTCCCGGTTTTCGGAGCCGTCAGGCCGTGTGCCTCGGTTCGGGACCGCCTAACCATCTCCGTTTGCTCTAATTTTTGGCATACATCTTATTTCATCCCTTTTGAGGGACACTGGGGGCTAAGAAACCCACTTCGAGGTCGAATACCATTTTCGGTGCTTAACAGCCCATTTTCGGGACCCCGAACTGCGTGTTTTGGCCCCGGAACGTTCGTTTTACAACGGTTTTCGTTCATTTTTGGTAGGTACCTCTGTTTTATCACAAGGAAGGTCACTGAAGGGTGGGAGGCCAGCAATTGTTGCAGCAACCAGTTATCTCTCTTCCGGAGCCTCCCGGCGCCCGTTTTTCGCACTTCCGGGCTAATGTTGAATACCTTGGAGCTAGTGTTGCCAACTTTCAACCACATATCTGTGATCTACACATCTGAGAGGCCCCTAAAAGTTCATGGCCGGCCATTAAGGTCACCTGACCCTTTTGACCCCTTTCTTCCGGGCTAATGTTGAACCCCTTGGACCTTTTTTCTTGAACTTTGAACCACATATCTGTGATGTACACACATGAGAGGCCCCTAAAAGTTCATGGCCGGCCAGTAAGTCAACTTGACCCTTTTGACCCCCTCTTTCCGAGCCATTGTTGAACCCCTTGGGCCCACTTTCTTGGAATTTCAACTACATGGTTGTGTTGTACACACATAGGACTACCTCCCCAATAGCTGGCCGGCCAGAAAATCACCTTGACCCTTTTGACCCCTAGCCGGCCGGCTAGGGGGTGTGGCCGGCCGGCCACCTCCAGCAAAAGTGTGAGGCCGGCCTGCTTCCTTGCACTGTGCCCTTTCCAGCTGTGGGGCAATATCCCCCAGATATTTTCTGTATCCGGGGGATATTTTGTGGGGGAGTTTTGCCCTCCTTCTCCCCCACCTTTACACCCCATTTTGAACCCTTATAACCAGCTGGTGGCCTTCTTTGTAAGGGTTAGAAAAATTATTCTTCAAAGCTCCATAGCCAACTCCATCTTCTTCCCTCTCAATTCTTCAAAAAACCCTAAGTCCCTAACCTTCATTCCTTCTACACCACCAAGCTCTACCACCACCACATCACTTCCAGCAGCAAGGAAGGTTTCTAGAAGGCAAAAGAAGCTGCAAATCCATCCAAGAAGCAACAAAAGCTTGAATCTTCAAGGGTAAGTTACACTTTTAACCTTTTGACCCTTTTCCTTGATCTATTTCTAAGCCCCACTTCTTTTTGGTTTCAAGCTCCGGCCCTAACTGAAAAGGGCCATATTTTGAGCTCATCTTCACTTCTCATTAAGGGCTCAACCTTGTTTGAGCCCTCCATAATATACTTGCTTCATTGATCATCTTGTATGTCATGATTTTGCATGCTATCTTTGGCCCATGAGCAATCTGTTTTTGAGCATGTTATAAACTGATATAAGGCTTATTTTGAGCCCCTCTTCAACATTGGAGAAGGGCTCAACATTGTTTGGTGTTTCCATGTGTCACTTGTAGTTATATCCCCTATTTGGCCCCATTTTTGCATAAATTGATATCCCTCTTTGCTTCTGTTTTTGGCTCTTGGTCCGAACTAAAAGTGGCCTTATTTTGGCCTATACTTCATGTTTCATTCACACTTTTTTTCTGTTTGGTGATTATTTTATATACTTCATGTTATAGCACCTTTTGAGCCTTGTTTTGCATCACATTTTAGCATGTTTGTATACTGATTTGAGGTCTGCCATATACTGTAAATGTTCATATTTTTGGTCCATCTTCAGTGTTGTAGAAGGAAATTTTTCAGTTTGAGTTTTGCTTATACCACTTGCCTCATTACCCCTCTTTTGGCCCCTATTCTTGCATGCTATTTTTCCCTTACTTATACTTGCTGTTTGGCCATGTTTATAACTGTGAAAGTACATCTTTTGGGACTTTCTAGCTTCTGTCTTTGCATTGCATATCCATATTGTACATGTTTGGCATAGCTATAGGCCATTTCGGGTGCCTAATGTCGCATTTCGGGACATTTCCTTGCATTTCATGTCATTTCGCTTCATTTCGGGACTATTTTCCCCCATATTTTAGTGCTGAAATTCCATTAGTATGCTTGCATATCACTTTTGCCATATTTCATCACATTTTAGCATCACCTCGGTTTGCGTGCCAGTGTGCACGCATTTCGAGGCACTTCATTTTCTGCCACCGGCATCCGATGTGAGTGTGGCTGAGGCTCTCTCATGTTGGTATAAGCCCATTTGTCATTTTCATGTCATTTTCATATCATTCTGTCATCGCCTCGGTTTGCGTGCCCGTGTGCACGCATTTCGAGGCACTTCATTTTCTGCCATCAGCATCTTATGTGAGTGTGGATGAGGCTCTCTCATGTTAGTATAAGTCCATTTGTCATTTTCATGTCATTACATCGCATTCTGTCACCGCCTCGGTTTGCGTGCCCGTGTGCACGCATTTGAGGCACCTCATTTTCTGCCGTCGGCATCCTATGTGAGTGTGGCCGAGGCTCTCTCATGTTGGTATAAGCCCATTTGTCATTTTCATGTCATTTTCATATCATTCTGTCATCGCCTCGGTTTGCGTGCCAGTGTGCACGCATTTCAAGGCACTTCATTTTTATCCGACGGCATCCCATGTGAGTGTGGCTGAGGCTCACTCATGTTGGTATAAGCCCATTTGTCATTCCCATATCATTTCATCATATTTTAGCATTGCCTCGGTTTGCGTGCCCGCGTGCACGTATTTCGAGACACATATCATTGCCTCAGTTTGCGTGCCCGCGTGCACGTACTTCGAGACACATATCATTGCCTCAGTTTGCGTGCCCGCGTGCACGTATTTCGAGACACATATCATTGCCTCGGTTTGCGTACCCGCGTGCACGTACTTCGAGACACATATCATTGCCTCGGTTTGCGTGCCCGCGTGCACGTACTTCGAGACACATATCATTGTCTCGGTTTGCGTGCCCACGTGCACGTACTTCGAGACACATATCATTGCCTCGGTTTGCATGCCCGCGTTCACGTACTTCGAGACACATATCATTGCCTCGGTTTGCGTACCCGCGTGCACACATTTTGAGACACACATCATTTTCTCGGTTTGCGTGCCCGTGTTCACGCACTCCGAGGCATTTCATTTTCATAGCATTCTGCATTTTCTCGGTTTGCGTGCCTGCGTGCACGCATTTCGAGGCATCTCATTTCATAGCATTGTGTACGTTAGGATTGTATCTTAGTTGAATTTCATGCATATCATGCATATTGCATCGTGTCCGGAATAAGAGTTAGCCCGGGCACGGGAAACGAGGTACATTTCGTACTCCGAGTGACGGAATGTGTCTCAATTCCCCAGTCACCGACACTCCGGATTATCCATGATGGAGTTAGGTTTTAGCTGTAGTTTCATGTGCATTCATCCTATATTGAGTTGTGCATTTCGACTCCTCGGCCATCATGCCTCGGTATGCGTGATTGGTGGCACGAGGATCGAGACATGCATATATTTGTGCAAATACATTGCTATGCCCCTTTCCTGCTCTCTGTTGCAGCAAAACCAGGAATCAGCAACTTTCCGGGACTTGGCACGCTTTTCAAGAATAACGGGTGTAAACAGAGGCTAATTGGGGCATTCCGGTGGATTTCCGCGCAAGACAGTCCGAACATGCATCATCCACCAGAAGCAAGGCAGTCCCTGGCTTGCACGCCAGTTTATTTGCTTTCTAGTTAATTCATTAATTAATTAGAATTCTGTAATATTTTGGACTGTAATATTCTTTTATTTTGGGGACTGTAATATTTGGACTGTATTACTTATTCGGACCCTCCGAGTGAGGGCACAACTGTAATAAGTGTGGGTGAGTGTGATGTGTGTCTTCCAACCCCACGTCTTTCTCCCTTTTATTTATCCGCTTTTGATGGTTAGATTATGGCATATTTCAATTAGCATACAGTATGACAGCATGTTTGCATCATTCATCTGTATTGCATGCATCGGGCTCGGCGCATCATACTAACTGCATTGTACTTTCAACTCCAAGTTGAATACATGTTAGTTGTAGCATTTCATATGCCATCTTAGAATAGCCGAGCCTACTATAGTTGCATTTTGCATGTGTTGCATTAAGCATTTTTGTATATTTAGGATCATGCATGATTTCTAATGTAGTTTCTGTTTTTGGCTTGGAGTACTCGGTAAGCTTTATGCTTTAGCATCCTTGCATGCGTGTAAGTGAATGCCATGATAGCATGCTTACCATGAGGCTATATGCTTATGTGATATATCTGCCTGAATGCCTGTGGGTGAAGGTTGGGTTATCTGAATTGGAATGAATCATCAAAATGTTTCAAGCCTACCTGCGGGTAGCAAACCATTTTCAAAAACAAGCATGAAATGTTTTGTTCCAATTCAGGCGATCCAGTCTATACTTATATGCTGTGAGCATCACATAGTAACCTAGGCTAATAACCGGAATAAGAACTCACAATGTTTTCAAAAATTGATATCATGGTTAGTAGAGGCCGGTCTATGACCGGGCGAGCGGGGGTGCTCACGAAGTGACCTTCCCCAATCGTACCCAAGTTCCCGAGTCGAGGCAACTTTGGTGATGACGGACACGTGGCCTTTTGGCACCGAGTCAGGGTTTCCTAAATTTCCCAAAATAAAATATTTAGGTGGCGACTCTGTATCTGGCAAAGCAGTCCATGTTTGGCACCTCTTTCAAAAATCAGTTTTCCTAAAACGATTTGCCGGATTTGGACTCTTTGGTTCAGATTTAGAACCGTGACAGCGAAAGTCGAGTCCGAGCTGTAGCGAGGTCCCCCCGCGGGCCTGTTACAGTTTCTGGCGACTCTGCTGGGGATTTAGAGAACTTGACTCGAACTCATGATATCTGTTTTTGACTACACTGGTGTGATTCTTTGCATTGCATTTGCATTGGTGCGCCTAGGACACCATGTTTGCCATCTGCTATTCCTGAACGGTTTGCCGGAGGCTTGTCTTGTCAAGGCATGACCATAAGGCTGACCGGTTGTGGGCTCTGCCAGTATGGGAACACAAACCCCGGTTTTACCGGGGCACCCTCTTTGACCATTCGACCTAGTGCATATTCGGATCCATAGTGACCATTCCAAATTAGGACAGGTTGCTTACCCATTTGTAAGTTGTTTGAAACCGCTGCGTGCGTAGTGAAACCCTAGTTCCTGACACAATAGGACAGGGAAACCCTACCCCAACATAGGGGTGTTTTGGCTCTCACTTATCTGTTATGTGCTTTACAGTGCGTCTCTACAGGAATGCATGTATCAGTATATGAGTTTGGGCATCAAGCCTGCGGGCTTCAGTTCAGAATTGTCAGTATCAGGCCCGCGGGCATCAGATCAGTATATGAGTTTGAGTATCAAGCCTACGGGCTACGGTTCAGTATTGACAGTATCAGGCCTGCGGGCATCAGTTCAGTATTGTCGACATCAGGCCTGCGGGCGTCAGTTTTGTATTACGGGTATCAAGCCTGCGGGCATCAGCCAGTATTTGAGGATTAATTATCTGTGGATATCAGATTCTGTTTCAGGGAACAATGATACAGGGATAATGATTAGTGTTCGAGGCCAGTGTGTATTTCAGCTTATTGACTGTGTGTTGATTATGCCCGACTGCGCGTCTTGCATTTTATTTTAAGCTGTTATGCTGTCCGTTTATCTGTTTATTTATTTCCTTTTCGCTTTATTTATCTTTTGCTAGGTCAGTTTTAGCACGATTGCTTCCAACCCAACAGGCATTCCCCAAGCACCTTGGACACGAGGTCGTCGACTCCACCGATCTGAGGATCTAATCGACGGACAGCCAGTGTTCCGTTCTCTACCCCCTGTTACCAGAAGGAAGTCAAAAAGGCGCAGTACGTCAGAACAATGATTGTCAGAACAGTGGGTTACTTTATCAGAGGACTACAGGACTGAGGTCTCAATTACTGCTGTAGAAATAGACATACCAGTTAGACAGATGGATCAACCGAATACATCAGGGATGAAGGCTTTGATGCGCCAGATGCAGGAGAGTATGAAGCAAATGCACGATGATGCCGCCCGTCAAGCGGAATTCTCCAAACAGCAGGCCACAGTCATGGCCCAGCAGGCTGAGTTGATTGCCAGACTGCAACAACAGAATACAGCGTCTCCTTCACAAACAATCCCTCCTCCGGCAAGAGCCCCAATACCTGAACAGGCACCTGTTGTTCAGAATATTCCTCCGAATACCCAGAATACTGTACCAACTGTCCAAATTTTACAAGAGGACACGAGTCTTCCAACGGGGCCAGCTCCGCCCCCACTTCCACCACAACTGTCCAAGGTCCATACACCCAATCACCCGGACTCTCCCTCCGAGGTCGAGGTTGATCATACGGCTCTGAAATTGAGCAAATTGGAGAAACTCTTTAAGAAATCCCAAGGGGCCAAGGCTATGCCGGATATCGGAGATGGATATACCGAGGAGGCCGTGACGCTCCCCGATAGGTTCAAAATGCCACAAATAGACTGTTTTGACGGGACTGGCGACCCCATGGTCCATATCCGATTGTTTGCAGATGTCTTGCGGCCAATGGGCCTTACACGACCACAGAAGCTCTCACTATTCGGCCGAACCCTGTCAGGTGTGGCCTCCCATTGGTACGCAAGATTACCAGATGAAGTGATGAAGAATTGGGATGAGATGGCTGAGGCCTTTGTCACACAATATTCATACAACACTCAGATCGAGATCACAACCCGTGATCTTGAGACGACAAGGCAAGAGCCTAAGGAATCTTTCTCGGACTTTGTGATCCGATGGAGGGCAAAGGCGTCAACGATGACTTTAAGGCCTACTGACAAAGATCAAATTCGGATGATTGTGCGCAATCTCCACCCGAAATTAATGCAGAGAATGATTGTAGTCCCCTTCCCTACTTTCGCAGATTTACATGATATGGGGGTGCAAATAGAAGATGCTATGAGGCAAGGTCTGTTTGACCAAGACAGAGAACAACCGAGGAGGACCTTCAATCGCAATAACAATGCAGGCCCGAGTGGCGCTGCAAATATGAGAGCCTCGGAAGTTGGTATGGTCACCACCACTCCCCCTCCCCCTCCAAGACCTATGACTGCCACACCATTTTCCGGCGCGTCTGGAAGCAACACACAAGCCAACAGCCGATTCCAACCACGAGGCCAAAGAACCTTTACCCAACTATATATGCCTCTGACCAAAGTTCTAGGAATACTGATCAGAAAGAATCATTTAAAACCCCTAGAACCAAAGCCATTACCGAATCCACTTCCCCCCTCATATGACCCGTCAAAATACTGTGCATACCACCAACAACACGGTCATGACACCGACCGTTGTTACAGATTGCATCATGAGATCCAAGATCTTATTGACAAGCAGGTGATCGCACCTCCTGATCAACCCAATGTTACAACCAACCCTCTCCCATCACATAACCAAGCTCCTCCTCCCAAAAAAATTAACTTTATCCAGACTGGGGTCGCATCTTACGATCCTAGTATCTACATTACGCCCACCCACCTACCCAAGCCAGAGGTGCTCCTTCCCGATTGCACTGATTTCTTGTGCATGGTGGACATCTCCAAAACCCAAACAGAACCGGTGGTGGTGACCGTCGAAGACAGGGCAGGGCAGATTTTGGGAGGAAATGAGATTGTTGAATATGAAACTGGACAGAATTTTGTCGGGGGAGCCTATGATCCAAGCAAGCACATCCTATCAACGAGCCGAATTGGGCTAAGTCTAGAATTGCCAGAGACAGGAGAGCTATGCATGATCCGGGGGGATAGATCTGGGCTATGGACAGATGAGCTGACAACTGCAGGGGAGGACTTTGCCAACCTGCAACTTCTTGATGACCAGGAACTGGGGGAGGCGTCAATTAATTGGTATGATTATGAGGAATCAGAGGAGGCCACGGGATGGCTCGAAGATCAACCGGATGCAGTGGGGGAAGCCCAATCAGAACAGAGCCCGGCAGGGGCAGAAATATCAGTTGTGGCCGGAACGGCCGAAAACCAAGTTGTACCGCCGGAGAGCGTCGGTGTAAAGAATTCCGCTCGTGACATGGGCATTACGGATGTAGGAACTGTTGAGCAAACGACTGTACTGACGCAGCTAGAACAAGAAAAGTTTGAGGAGGTTGAGAGAATTAGAAAAGCAAAAGGCCCTGAGGGAACTGAAAGTGCTGTGTGCACAAAGACAAACAATGCTGCGAGCATATGGACAGAGAGCACTGAGAGTGCGAGTGGACCGGAGCCAGACAGGTGTCTGTTGGCTGTCAGTGGAATGTGGTGGGAAGATGACGACTTGTGTCTTGCCCACACGGATGAAGACTGGGGGAATAACCAGCCGGATGATACTTGGTACCTCGATGAAGTGGACCATATGACAAGAAGTGGGCGGTACTTCAAGCCCCCACACCTGGACCAACCCGAGGCATCCGGGAAGGATAGAGAAGTAGAAAGACAGAAGGAGAAGCAGATTGAAGATGAGGCTGTGTTGAAACAGTTAAAGAAAATACAAGCAGACATCTCCATCTGGGGACTGCTAATGGCATCACGAGTACACAGAGAAGCTGTCCTATCTGCCATGGACAAGTCCAAACTCTCCATAGACACCACGCCTGAACAGCTGGTTGGGCTGGTTTTTCCGGGAGGAGGCTCCCCGGCATTAACCTTTTCGGACAAGGAGCTACCGCCTGAGGGTACAAACCATAACAAACCTCTCTATATTTCTGTGGAATGTAGAGATAAGTGGATACCGGTGGTGCTTGTTGATACCGGGTCTGCGATTAATGTCTGCCCGACCAGAACAGCATATGCAATCGGGTTGAAACCCGTGGACTTCGTCCCAACTACCCAAGTGATCAGAGCATACGACAATACCAGCAGGGAAGTGATGGGGACTGTTAAAATTCAAACCAAGGTTGGTCCAGGACAACACAGTATCGAATTTCATATCTTGGACGTTCCTGCAACCTTTAACCTACTTTTGGGGTGACCGTGGTTGCACCAGGTCAAAGCAGTCTCTTCCACTCTACATCAGATGCTAAAGTACCCCCACGGGAAAGGGGTAGCGATAGTTTTCGGAAATTCATCAATCCATCCGCCGCCGGAGGTGTCAACACCTGTCTTGGAGATTGAGCACGGCACGGAGGATGTGTTTTTGTCAGGGTTCACTTTGGCCGAGGCTCAAGTGGTGCAGAATGTCATGGCTGCGAATGAGGGCATGTATGTTAGTGCACAATCCATATACCTCATGAACAAGCTAAAGCATACCCCTGGGATGGGATTAGGGAGAAGCGGCCGGAAAGGCGTTTCAGTATTGGCCGAAGTGCCGCACAACCCCCACGCCTTTGGACTGGGTTATCTGCCCACCAAGGAGGATTGGGTAAGGAAAGGGAAAGAAATGGCCGGAAGGGCCAGGGCAAAGAAGGCCGGGAAGCCATTTGATTTAATGCACAGGCCCATCTGGGGTACCCTAAACGGACGTTTCGTCCGGGAGGGGGAAGATTTTCCATTCTGCGGCTTCCCGGAGCCATGGCTAAACGCGGACGGGACGTGCGTGCCTGGTTTTGAAATATTCTTCGACATACAATTATCTGGGGATGACGTTGCCGAAGCGCAGACAGACCCACCAACTGAGACTGAGCGGTGTGAAGCAGTGGATTCTGAAAGCACAGAGCTTGAAATGGGGGTAGCACTGGCGAGTCTACTATCAGATCCTCCGATCGGCCAAGAGTGCTTGGGGGATAACTCTTTGGTTTCTGTGATTGGAGATGAAATAGCTGCGGGCTTTCCAGCGCCGATCTTGGATGCATCTATCGCACCTTCTCTCATCTGGCAGTATGAAGAAGGCTTTTTATCTAGCAGTTCCGGGTCAGGTAGTGAGCCGGAATCTGATTCTACCGAATCTTCTGCGTCGGAATCAGATTCCAGCTCGACTGAGTCTGAGTCCGGTATTCCTGGGGGTGATAACCCGGATGCCACAGTCCTGTCTAGGTCGTCTTTTTCATTTTCTTTTGAGTCTGTTGTAACAGAGGAATCTGACGGCTTGGAAGTATTTAATGAGAATGATGTGGATGTGGTTTCCGAGTATTTTTCTATGCCTTTGATTTATTGCTTAAATCAGGATTTTCAAAATTTTGATGAAAACAGCGAGGAAAAAATTTCCCCAGTTTTGCAACGATTAATTGATCAAGAGCAGGAAAGATTTGTTAAACCTTTAATGGATGAAATCACTACTGTGAATGTTGGTACTGAGAAGGACCCGCGGCTGGTCCAGATCGGGTCCACGTTGTCTTCAGAGGAGCGCGAGCGCTTAGTCGCTTTATTAAAAGATTTCAAAGATGTTTTCGCGTGGTCCTATGAAGACATGCCTGGAATCGATCCTGAGATTGTACAGCACCGGATCCCTCTTGATCCAGAGGCCCGCCCTGTCAAACAGAAGCTCAGAAGGATTCGCCCAGACTGGGCCCTCAAGATTAAGGAAGAGGTCACCAAGCAAATTGACGCAGGGTTCCTGCTGGTATCTGAATATCCAACTTGGTTGGCCAACATAGTTCCGGTGCCAAAGAAGGATGGCAGAATTCGGGTCTGTGTAGACTTCAGAGATTTGAACAGGGCCAGTCCGAAGGATGACTTCCCCTTGCCGCACATCGATGAATTGGTAGACTTCACGGCAGGACATGCCTTGCTTTCGTTTATGGATGGTTTCTCAGGCTATAACCAGATAGTGATGGCACCCGAAGACCGGGAGAAGACTGCGTTCACTACCCCGTGGGGTACATATTGTTATAGAGTGATGCCATTCGGGTTGAAAAATGCTGGAGCTACGTATTAACGGGCAGCAACTACAATATTGCATGATATGATCCATAAAGAGGTCGAGGTGTACGTGGACGACATGATTGTCAAGTCCAAAGATAGAGAGGGCCACTACACCGCCTTACAAAAATTCTTTCAAAGGATCAAAGAGTTTCGGTTGCGACTGAATCCCCAGAAATGCACGTTTGGTGTTACAGCAGGGAAGATGCTAGGGTTTCTGATCACACAAAGGGGCATCGAGGTCGACCCTTCCAAAATCAAGGCCATCTTAGAAATGCCACCACCAAGGACTGAAAAGGAGGTGCGGGGCTTTCTGGGTAAAGTGCAATTCATAAGACGGTTTATTTCTAAATTAACCTTGACTTGTGAACCACTTTTTGGTCTCCTGAAGAAAGGAAAGAAATTCCAATGGGACGGCCGATGTCAAGCAGCTTTTGAGCAGATCAAAGAGTATCTACAGAACCCGCCCGTGTTGTCGCCGCCAGAGCCGGGGAGACCGTTGATATTGTACCTTTCGGTAACTGAGACTACCATGGGCTGCATGCTCGCGCAGGAGTCAGAAGACAAAGTGGAAAGAGCCATCTACTATCTGAGCAAAAAGATGCTGGATTACGAGACCTGCTATACGCCGCTGGAGAAGGCTTGTTTGGCCTTGGTATGGGCAACCAGGAAGCTGCGGCACTACCTGTTAGCCCACTCAGTAATGTTGGTTTCGCGTTTGGATCCCATCAAATATCTCTTCGAGAAACCGGCACTTACGGGTAGGCTAGCTCGATGGCTGCTGTTGCTCTCCGAATTTGATTTGAAGTATGTAACGCGCAAATCAGTAAAAGGCAGAGCGGTAGCGGAGTTCCTTGCCGACCACCCGGTTGAGGGGGATGAAGCGATTGAGTATTTATTCCCAGATGAAGCCATTCTGCACGTCGAAGATGAAACTTGGACGATGTACTTTGATGGAGCGTCAAACCAGTATGGGTATGGGATAGGGGTGTTGCTGATAGCGCCTGACGATTCCCGTATCCCCTTAGCATTCAAGCTCCGGTTCAAGGTTTCCAACAACGAAGCAGAGTATGAGGCATGTATTGCTGGCCTGGAAGCAGCCCTGGAACTAGGGGCAAGACGAGTGGACGTCATTGGGGACTCGAACCTTGTTGTGTCTCAAGCAAAAGGAGATTGGAAAGTCAAGGAGGAAAGGATGATAATCTACCACCAAACTTTGGATTTGTTAATTCCTCGTTTTGAAAAGCTAAATTTCACCCACCTCGTAAGAGAGAACAACAGGTTTGCAGATTCACTAGCAACTCTATCTTCTATGATAGACATCCCGTCTGGAGTCCAGATGCGTCCAGTCATTATTGATCAGAAGTTCGTGCCGGCATACGAGTCGATTTCCGCCATAGATGAGGTTCAAGACGGCAACCCCTGGTACTACGACATCTGGAACTTCTTGGAAAAGGAGACATATCCACTAGGGGCAAATGCCAAAGATAAGAGGGCTGTCAGAAGAATGGCTGCTCAATTCGTTATCTGCGGGGGAAATTTGTACAAAAGGGGTCATCTGGGAATGCATAAGCTCTGTGTAGAAGCTGAAGAGTCAAAACGCCTGATGGAAGCCATCCATGGGGGAGAGTGCGGTGCACACATGAATGGAGTAATGCTGGCCAGGAAGATCCTCAGACAGGGCTACTACTGGTCAACCATGGAGGAGGATTGTATTGGCTTTGTTCGGCGATGCCACAAGTGTCAAATTCATGCAAACCGCATGAACATCCCGCCGTCAAAACTGTACAACATGACTTCACCATGGCCTTTTTCAGTCTGGGGAATTGATGTGATCGGAGCTGTTACCCCGAAGGGGTCAAACGGGCATGAGTTTATCCTGGTAGCGATAGATTATTTTACAAAGTGGGTCGAGGCCCAATCATACGCGGTGTTGAAGGCGTCGCACGTCGCAAAGTTCATCAGGAACAATATCATCTGTTGCTACGGGGTGCCAAACGAGATAATTTCAGATAATGGTTCCCACTTCAAGAAAGAAGTGATAGACTTGTTGGAGAAATACAATGTGGCTTTCCATAAGTCATCTACATATCGGCCGCAGACCAACGGAGCGGTTGAAGCCGCCAACAAGAATATCAAGCATATACTACAGAAGATGGTGGAAACCTATCGGGATTGGCCAGACAAGCTGCCATTTGCTCTGTGGGGCTACAGGACTTCAATCAGAACTTCTACTGGAGCAACTCCATATTCATTGGTCTATGGAATGGAGGCTGTTCTACCCATTGAGATTGAGGTTCCGTCGTTACGAGTATTGGCTGAATGCCAGATAGCCGAAGCAGATTGGCAGCAAAGCAGATTCGAAGAACTCATGCTCTTTGATGAAAGAAGACTGAAAGCACTGTACCACATCCAAGGCTATCAACGCAGAATTGCCCGGGCTTTCAACAAGAAAGTTAAGTCCAGGAATCTGAAAGAAGGAGATTTGGTGCTCAAAGACAACCGAGCTCCCATCCACGATCCAAGGGGCAAGTTCAAACCCAATTGGACTGGTCCTTACATCATCAAAGCTATCTGGTCAGGTGGGGCTGTGGTTCTGACGGATCTAGATGGCTTGGAGTTCTCACAACCGATCAATATGGACAAGTTGAAGAAATACTATCCTTGAGAGGCTCGCTAGGCCGAAAACCCGAAAGGGCGACCTAGGCAAAATTCAGAGCACAAAAAATTAGAAAATATAAAAACTGAGCTCGCAAGGTTGAAAACCCGCAAAGGGCGGCCTTGGCAAAAGTTAGAGCGCAAAAGGAGAGTGAAAATACTCGAGTGAACCTGAGCCTGAACTACGTAAGGCTTGATTCCCATCTTTGGGATACGTAGGCAACTTCACATCGAAGTTCAGCCATAAACTTTTCCCCGATCAACTCTGTCCACGTTGATCATCTCAGTCATCTTTATCCATCAGCATTTATCGTGATCTCCGGTACAGTGCTTTTCAAACTAGGGGCAACTTTCCGTTGCCGCGACGATGCAAAGTTACTCAGACAAGGGGCAACTTTCCGTTGCTATGAAGTGCCGTATTGTTCTTCAGACTAGGGGCAACTTTCCAGTTACAGGAATCTGGGGGTTGTGCATTTCAGTGACAGATCTCCGGCGTGTCCAGTTCTGATCCACATCGAAAATAGTTTTGAAAAGTTTTAATAAAAGTTGACTTTGTTCAAATCAATCTTTTTACGACTAAGACCATTTTTGGACCAAAAGCGGAAAATTTTCAGTACCACAACCTTCAATTTCATTGATTTCAAAATAGAGTTCTCCTGCTCTTGCATTACAATCGAGGTTGCTTTGTAGTACGTTCATAAAGAAAACTTGAAAATGCTAAATAAGCAATAAATTTGAGGCATAGTTGAATCAAGTATCTCTGTGTCCCCTCCTGGAGCTGGATGGAGCATCTGATGCCAAGCTAGGCCCGACCTGTGCCTCTTCATTAAGCCAATCCACGCACTCATCGGATAAAGTGCAACTGAAAGTTGGGGCAGGGGCCAGGAGCTCTCTAGTCCTCCATGCCGTGGCATATCGGGCAAGCTGTGCACCCCGAACTGGGAAAGCGGCTGGATACTCAATCCCCTCCGGTGGACAAGTCTGATCATGGCCAAACTGACGCAGAAACCGGAACGGAAAATAGAATACACAATGGGTTAGACCAATCAGTTGGATCCCAATCAGCCGAGACATACTATAGCTCATTGCCGGGAGGTTGAGCCAAGGACAACGCCAAGCAATGCCGCCTGCGGACAAATTGCACATCCAATCGAACCACCACCTTTCGTCAAGAGCATTGACTAGGCGCTGCCGAAAGAAGTAGCCTCGAGCTGAATAAGCGGGGCAAGAGTCCACAACCTGTAACTTATCCATTAACCATACCTAGGGGAGGGATGGAAAATGAGAGAATAAAGAATAGAGAGATGTACGATGAGAGAAAAGTAAGACAAGGGTTTTGTGAGAAAAACCGAGCCTGAGGGCCGAGTGATGTGAGCAAATATATATATGTGAGGTCGGGTGGGAAACATTACCTGCAGTAGCAGTGGACTCCCGGCAAACCTAGTCGCCTCCCGGCGATAGACAGAATCTAAACCCATCAATGTCTCGGCCAAGGTCATGGCAATACAGCTCTTTCCTTCTCTCAAACCTTGGGCGACTTCAATCAGGCGAATGCTAGCCCCGCCAAAGCCCGAGGAAAGCAGAAAGTGAGACAACAAACATAAGCAGAGGGCGTGTTGCCGGAAACCCTGCCAATAATGGTTGTTGCGGTCACCAGCGTCGGAAAAACGGTCGATCAAGCCGAGGATGTCCAACTCTCCACTGCAGATCAGAGATCGAGCGTCATGCGCTGTGAGCCCACACATCCGCCCTAAAGCCTAGGCGTGACCAAAACGGAACTGGGGCAAGATCACTTCAGAACACTCGGACTCCATCAAAACTTGAAAGTCTTCGAAAGTGGGGCACATCTCTTGGCCGCCAAAGCTAAAAACATGCGTCACTGGATTCCAGAACCTTGCCGCGGCATGTAGAAAAGGGAGATGTAACGGAGTACGGCTCAGCGTGAATAGTGCATTCAAGCCGAAACCCCGGAAATTCAGCTTTTCCGAGCCATCTAGAGAAGAGATCCAAACTAAGTTAAAATGAATGTTCCCGAAGTTGAGGCTTATATAGAAAGAAAAACACTATTCACGGGGACACGTGTCAAAAATATGGTGGCTGCAGGACTGAATGGTCGGCCAGCTACTTTTTCTGGCTGGCCAGCCATTTACTTTTTCAGAAATGGCCGGCCAGCTGTCTCTCTCCACCAAAAATGGCCGGCCGGCTCCCAAAGATGGCTGGCAATGCTGCGGTGTATCTCCTTGACCCTGCTTTACCCTTCGAGGGAGAATTCCAAGCATTTCCGGGCAACGGGAGACTCAAAGGCCTTCATCTCCCTCCGTTTCGGATGCGTTCCGATCGTCAGAAGTACACTTTGTTTTTGTTAAGGTGTTTTGATTATCGAGTTGTTGTTTTTGCTTATCGAGTTGTTCGTCGAGCGGACGTGTTTTGTGTTTTTGAGTCATTGCTCTCTGTTTAAGCAATTTTTGTTCAAGACTGGTTTATTTGTGTTGTTGTATTTTGCTTATCGAGTTGTAAACTTTCTAAGGTCCTGTTATATCTTAGTAAGTTGAGTTGCTTAGTTTGTTGCGTCGGTTCACTACCTGACTTGGTGATTACACAATGCGCATTTTCATTCAATTTTTTTTTTGTGCAAAATAAATTGATGCGATACGATGCTAAAAATACAAACATCTTTTCAAAAGCTATTTCATTTCATCATGCTTTACAACATACAAAG
Organism: Camellia sinensis; assembly: GCF_055761805.1. Classification (NCBI taxonomy): domain Eukaryota; kingdom Viridiplantae; phylum Streptophyta; class Magnoliopsida; order Ericales; family Theaceae; genus Camellia; species Camellia sinensis. Next base: position 35,968,042 of record NC_138961.1, on the reverse strand, counting down.
GTACAAGTTTTACAAAAAATAAAACTACCTAACAATGTGCAAAGTGTTACAAACTACTAGCAAAAAGAAAAATAAAGCAGGAAATAACAACATCAAAGTCCTCGGGAGCGGGAACGAGAAGCACGCCTCGTCCTCTTTTGCGGGACGACCTCCACACCATCATCTGAGTCGGAGCCGTCATCCTCAGGGTCCTCCTCAGCCTCGCCTCTGTTCCCCGAGCCAAAACCGGAGCCTCCCTCCTCAACAGATGTCTCGAACTGACGGTCGGTAGCCTCCTCCTCCTCCTCATCAGACTCCACCTCCACAACATGAGCCCTGCGTCTGCGGACAGGCCCTCCTCGAGCTCCTCGGAAAGGCCTAGATGGCCCAGATCCTCTGGAAGGCCGAGATGGCCCAGCTCCCCAATGAGGCCCGGATGGCCTAGTCTGCGGCTGGCCGGACCATGAAGGCATCTGAAAACAAAAAGTTCAATTCAAATACATCAGTCCAAATATATACATCAGATGCAGATACAAGCAGAGACTACATGAAGTGAGTGCATGTAAGTACAGTGTATAAGTGGGGTGTGTGTCAGATGTGCTCTACACAAATAGTCTATCGATGCAGTAGAAATCAGCATGTCATCAGAAGTATGATAAATGCCAGAAAACTGAAGGGTACCTGGATGCCCGCGACAGACAACTATGCCTCCCTGCGTAGGACCATGCCCTCGAGTGTGGCCACCAGCCCAACCACCTCCTCCATGTATCCTCGCGATGGCTGCAAAAACGAGTTCATAATCATCAGTGAACAGAAGAGTGTCTAAACATCTGAATGATGAATGAAAAGTGGAGCATACCGGCGGTGAGTCCGGATCAATGGCGTATCGATCACTGGGCATCGGGGGCTCTAGTGGAATCGGAGTCGGAGAGCTAGCCCCATACTGCCACGCCATCAACTCAGTAGGCATATCTGGCCATCCGACATGAGGATGAATCGACGGAGTCGGAGGAAACGGTCTACTCCCACCTCTAGATGCGCCAGCCCTGCTAGAAGAAGGAATGTCTGTAGCTCGAGCCTGAGCCTGATCCGAGGATGACGTACCGGCAGGCCTCATCATCGGGATACGAGCTTCTGTCAATGGGGACATCAAGTATATGTGACGGTAGGTGGCGTAGTCCCCCTCCTCAATATATAGTAAGGCTTCAGTACCCAGCATGGCGCCGACTACCTCTGAGTAAGAGAGCCTGTCAGCGGTCCGCATACTAGCTGGGGGTGCTGCGGGAATATCCTGAGAAAGATACCCCCATACCTGGCGCAGAAAGCGCTCCCCCAGGAACCATGCCCTGCCAACCGGCCCTTCAAGCAGGACCCTATACTGGGAGATGCCTGATGCTCCGGTATACTGAAGTCGGAGATCATCACCCAGGGGCGCCCAAGGCTGCCATGTAATCTGCGGATGACAAATGCATAAACCGATCAGAAATCAAGAATATACAGAGCAAATCAAAGATGAAAACGAAAAGAACTGAAAGTTCTGGAGTACCTCTGAGTGTCGCACCGTGTCGAAATACTGTCGCAGGCGAAGGAGGGTCTCTCGAGGCCTCGCCCGGTGCGGGCCCTCAAATATCAATGAATATGGGGTCACGGGAATCCCTACCACCTCCAGCTCTGGGGCTAATGATGGGAAGTATACATAAACCCATAGCTGAGAAAAGCAGTGCAGAATGTAAGTACGAAATGCTGAGAGCAGAATACAGACTGTAAAAGTGAGCTGTGGGTGCAATGTACAAGTAATGAGAAGCAGAAATGTAAATCAAGGGGACAGAAAAGTACCTCCCAGGCTCTCCAGTAGCCGCCAAGTAAGTCGCCCCGCCCGCGGGAGGTCGCGCTCATATAAAAGTAGAGGGTAGCCAGGCCAGCGCCACCCCAATCATATCTACTGACCTGTGATAGGTCAACCAGAGCGCTCAGCAGGTATAGCCCAATGGTGTTCCCTCTGTCGGCGAAAAGGGTAGTCCCGAAGAGGAACATCAGGAAGCCACGAGCATACTGCTCTGTCTCCTCGGGAGTCTCGGGCACCATCTCTGCTCGCCGAAAATGGGAAGAGAACCAAGTGTATCGGACTCTCCTAGAGACCCTGTCAACAGGTGGGTGAGCCCCCAATAAATACATCCAGGCGGCCTCCCACTCGCCCATGTCCTCGTCGTAGGGGATGGACCAACCTCCGACGTCAAGGCCAGTCAATACAGCGAAATCAAAAGGGGTCATGGTCATGTCCCCGGTAGCAGAGAAATGGAAGGAATTGGTGGTGTCCCACCATCTCTCTACCAAGGCTGCCATCAGCGTCCTCCTAGCAGGACAACGTGACAACCCGACACAGAAGGGGCCGAACCCCGCCAAATCTACCAAGTCTCTGACGCCCTCCGGGAGCTCAGCGTACCAATCCCTCGCCGCAGTGGAACCATACCCCCGCACACTGCGGGAACTACCCTGCATTCAGAATGAATACATGTGTCAATAATGAAATGAAATGGGCTGTGTGCCAATGAAATGAAAAAGGGCTGTGTGCCAATGAAATGAAGTTTGGGCTGTGTGCCGATGAAGTGAAATAAGCTACTTGCAAAATCTACCTGAGCTGCGTGTTCAGAAAATTTGAGATTTGGGCTGCGTGTTCAACTTTCAGTTAATTTGTGGGTTGCGTGTTCACTATCTACCTGAGCTGCGTGTTCAGAAAATTTGAGATTTGGGTTGCGTGTTCAACTTTCAGTTAATTTGTGGGCTGCGTGTTCACTATCTACCTGAGCTGCGTGTTCAGAAAATTTGAGATTTGGGCTGCGTGTTCAACTTTCAGTTAATTTGTGGGCTGCGTGTTCACTATCTACCTGGGCTGCGTGTTCAGAAAATTTGAGATTTGAGCTGCGTGTTCAACTTTCAGTTAATTTGTGGGCTGCGTGTTCACTATCTACCTGGGCTGCGTGTTCAGAAAATTTGAGATTTGGGCTGCGTGTTCAACTTTCAGTTAATTTGTGGGCTGCGTGTTCACTATCTACCTGAGCTGCGTGTTCAGAAAATTTGAGATTTGGGCTGCGTGTTCAACTTTCAGTTAATTTGTGGGCTGCGTGCTCACTATCTACCTGGGCTGCGTGTTCAGAAAATTTGAGATTTGAGCTGCGTGTTCAACTTTCAGTTAATTTGTGGGCTGCGTGTTCACTATCTACCTGGGCTGCGTGTTCAGAAAATTTGAGATTTGAGCTGCGTGTTCAACTTTCAGTTAATTTGTGGGCTGCGTGTTCACTATCTACCTGGGCTGCGTGTTCAGAAAATTTGAATTTTGGGCTGCGTGTTCAACTTTCAGTTAATTTGTGGGCTGCGTGTTCACTATCTACCTAGGCTGCGTGTTCAGAAAATTTGAATTTTGGGCTGCGTGTTCAACTTTCAGTTAATTTGTGGGCTGCATGTTCACTATCTACCTGGGCTGCGTGTTCAGAGAATTTGAAATTTGAGCCGTGTGTTCTAATGTGGGCTGTGTGTTCGCAATTAATTAATGAGCCGAGTGTTCAGAAATTCAAGTGTTGAAACTACATGTTCAAGCATGGCAAATGTGCGAAATGTAAAATACAGAAGATAAGGTAAATACCTCTCGGGCCTCGTGAGAGAGATGCTGCTCCGGCTCTCTGAGAAGCTGATCCACGGGTGCTCGCTCGTCAAAGCTGGTAAAATGACGGAAGACGGCACGCGGGAGGACGTGAGCTGACGGACTGTACCTCCCGGGAATGAAAGGTCGGGTCCTCGGAGGTAGAGTCGTGGGATCGAAATCATCTCCGGCACCCGGAAAACCTCCACCATGGGAAGAAGTACCCGCCATTTTCAGGAATCTGCAAAAGGGGAGCAAAAATGAGCAAAATGGGCCAAAATTGGAAAAAGTCAACAAAAGTCAACTCTCGGGAAATAAAAAGTCAACAAAAGTCAACTCCCGAGAAAATATTCCAAATATTAAGATAAACTTACCTCAAGTGGTGAAAATGCAAAAGGAAGCTCCGAAGCCGGAATTTAATCGCACCAAAGTGTTTAAAATTGAGTGTTTTTGCAAAAACAATTTGCGCGAGGCGTTGGAAAACGCGCGTAAAACTCAAAACTGGAGAGAAAAGTGTTGAAAGAGGCAAGAAATGAAGTGAGGTTCGGCTGCCATTTATAGGCCTCAAGCCTTGGATTGCAAGAGCATCAAAAAGGAGGGAAAAAGACCAAAATGCCCCCGGAAAAAGGGCATGGCCGGCCGGCCCCTATTTCTAGCTGTCCAGCCATCTGCTTTTTGCAGAAATGGCCGGCCAGCCATCTACTTTTGTGGAAACCGGTTGGCCACCTCCCCTTGGGAAGATAAACGGCCGGCCATCATCCTCACATGCTCACCTAGCTCTCTGCAAATTTTGAGGAAGATCGGAGTTCCCGGGACCTGAAAAAGTTCAAGAAAAGTACACTTCCGGTCGCGAAATTGCTCCGTCGGGACTTCGGTTTCAAATTCTGACATGTGTCTTATCTTCACTCATCAAAATCAAAGTGTATCCTTTTTGAATGAGTTGTAACCTTTCAAGGAAGCAGATCGGAGGCCGTGGTCGAGTCGTACTCGCCGAAACGCGCATTTCCATACTCGTTGTTTCATGACAAACAAGCGCCCTGATTCCTGCTCGTGTTACATTATCTTCCATTTTCATGAACATACCTGCATTAACATGCACGTTTCTTGATGTTAATCATACTTCCGTGTTTGAGCATACGTTGTCACGCATGTTCCATTCTTGCATTGCGATGCATTCACTCATCGGCACTGCATGTATCGAATTTTCAAAGTCACATTGAATACATATTGTTAGCATATTGTGTTTGTTGCAATTTCTCTCTTTTGCAGGCACGATATTGTATGTACGGTTCAATTGAAGCTGGTGCGACCAGACGAATCGCGCAGGTATTGTATCTTCTCCGTGTGAGACGTGGCGGGGATTGAATAATCCTCCGCATTCTTAACTGCATGAAATGTAGTTGTTGCTTTGCATTCTTGCTTAAAACTGTTGCATCTATTTGCGAATACTTGCTTCATTACAGCTTGCTGCATTTGCACGATCATCGGGTTACCTTCGGCTTCTTGCATATCATTTGCATTTTGCCCCCCCTGCCTGCGGGCATGCCTGCGGGCGCATCTCTCTTTATCCAGTATGTTTGTCTAAGTCTTCGGCCTTGTCAAAAATGGGTCGTCTCTGGGCTTTGACATTCACTCCCGTCACTTGTGACTTCCGAGTTCTGTCAAAGAGGGGCAACTGTAGACACCCCATTTTTGACCGACCTTAAGACTCAGACGTCACCGATTGAGCGCTAGGTGATGTTGCATAATTTGCTCGTTCAGAAGTTTCAGAGTCGCGGCCGTGAGCCCTGCCTCCGGACTTCCGAACCCTTTTCTGTGCCTTGTCTCGGTTTGCGAACCAGACTCGGTTTTCTCTGTTTCTTTTTTTCGAGGGAAGGGAGAGGTCCCGTAGATCATCTCTCAATGTCCATGGGCTACATTTGGTGGCCGTAGGCCATTTTGCCCATTTCGGAGTCCGGTTCCCGGTTTTCGGAGCCGTCAGGCCGTGTGCCTCGGTTCGGGGCCGCCTAACCATCTCCGTTTGCTCTAATTTTTGGCATACATCTTATTTCATCCCTTTTGAGGGACACTGGGGGCTAAGAAACCCACTTCGAGGTCGAATACCATTTTCGGTGCTTAACAGCCCATTTTCGGGACCCCGAACTGCGTGTTTTGGCCCCGGAACGTTCGTTTTACAACGGTTTTCGTTCATTTTTGGCAGGTACCTCTGTTTTATCACAGGGAAGGTCACTGAAGGGTGGGAGGCCAGCAATTGTTGCAGCAACCAGTTATCTCTCTTCCGGAGCCTCCCGGCGCCCGTTTTTCGCACTTCCGGGCTAATGTTGAATACCTTGGAGCTAGTGTTGCCAACTTTCAACCACATATCTGTGATCTACACATCTGAGAGGCCCCTAAAAGTTCATGGCCGGCCATTAAGGTCACCTGACCCTTTTGACCCCTTTCTTCCGGGCTAATGTTGAACCCCTTGGACCTTTTTTCTTGAACTTTGAACCACATATCTGTGATGTACACACATGAGAGGCCCCTAAAAGTTCATGGCCGGCCAGTAAGTCAACTTGACCCTTTTGACCCCCTCTTTCCGAGCCATTGTTGAACCCCTTGGGCCCACTTTCTTGGAATTTCAACTACATGGTTGTGTTGTACACACATAGGACTACCTCCCCAATAGCTGGCCGGCCAGAAAATCACCTTGACCCTTTTGACCCCTAGCCGGCCGGCTAGGGGGTGTGGCCGGCCGGCCACCTCCAGCAAAAGTGTGAGGCCGGCCTGCTTCCTTGCACTGTGCCCTTTCCAGCTGTGGGGCAATATCCCCCAGATATTTTCTGTATCCGGGGGATATTTTGTGGGGGAGTTTTGCCCTCCTTCTCCCCCACCTTTACACCCCATTTTGAACCCTTATAACCAGCTGGTGGCCTTCTTTGTAAGGGTTAGAAAAATTATTCTTCAAAGCTCCATAGCCAACTCCATCTTCTTCCCTCTCAATTCTTCAAAAAACCCTAAGTCCCTAACCTTCATTCCTTCTACACCACCAAGCTCTACCACCACCACATCACTTCCAGCAGCAAGGAAGGTTTCTAGAAGGCAAAAGAAGCTGCAAATCCATCCAAGAAGCAACAAAAGCTTGAATCTTCAAGGGTAAGTTACACTTTTAACCTTTTGACCCTTTTCCTTGATCTATTTCTAAGCCCCACTTCTTTTTGGTTTCAAGCTCCGGCCCTAACTGAAAAGGGCCATATTTTGAGCTCATCTTCACTTCTCATTAAGGGCTCAACCTTGTTTGAGCCCTCCATAATATACTTGCTTCATTGATCATCTTGTATGTCATGATTTTGCATGCTATCTTTGGCCCATGAGCAATCTGTTTTTGAGCATGTTATAAACTGATATAAGGCTTATTTTGAGCCCCTCTTCAACATTGGAGAAGGGCTCAACATTGTTTGGTGTTTCCATGTGTCACTTGTAGTTATATCCCCTATTTGGCCCCATTTTTGCATAAATTGATATCCCTCTTTGCTTCTGTTTTTGGCTCTTGGTCCGAACTAAAAGTGGCCTTATTTTGGCCTATACTTCATGTTTCATTCACACTTTTTTTCTGTTTGGTGATTATTTTATATACTTCATGTTATAGCACCTTTTGAGCCTTGTTTTGCATCACATTTTAGCATGTTTTTATACTGATTTGAGGTCTGCCATATACTGTAAATGTTCATATTTTTGGTCCATCTTCAGTGTTGTAGAAGGAAATTTTTCAGTTTGAGTTTTGCTTATACCACTTGCCTCATTACCCCTCTTTTGGCCCCTATTCTTGCATTCTATTTTTCCCTTACTTATACTTGCTGTTTGGCCATGTTTATAACTGTGAAAGTACATCTTTTGGGACTGTCTAGCTTCTGTCTTTGCATTGCATGTCCATATTGTACATGTTTGGCATAGCTATAGGCCATTTCGGGTGCCTAATGTCGCATTTCGGGACATTTCCTTGCATTTCATGTCATTTCGCTTCATTTCGGGACTATTTTCCCCCATATTTTAGTGCTGAAATTCCATTAGTATGCTTGCATATCACTTTTGCCATATTTCATCACATTTTAGCATCACCTCGGTTTGCGTGCCAGTGTGCACGCATTTCGAGGCACTTCATTTTCTGCCACCGGCATCCGATGTGAGTGTGGCTGAGGCTCTCTCATGTTGGTATAAGCCCATTTGTCATTTTCATGTCATTTTCATATCATTCTGTCATCGCCTCGGTTTGCGTGCCCGTGTGCACGCATTTCGAGGCACTTCATTTTCTGCCATCGGCATCTTATGTGAGTGTGGATGAGGCTCTCTCATGTTAGTATAAGTCCATTTGTCATTTTCATGTCATTACATCGCATTCTGTCACCGCCTCGGTTTGCGTGCCCGTGTGCACGCATTTGAGGCACCTCATTTTCTGCCGTCGGCATCCTATGTGAGTGTGGCCGAGGCTCTCTCATGTTGGTATAAGCCCATTTGTCATTTTCATGTCATTTTCATATCATTCTGTCATCGCCTCGGTTTGCGTGCCAGTGTGCACGCATTTCAAGGCACTTCATTTTTATCCGACGGCATCCCATGTGAGTGTGGCTGAGGCTCACTCATGTTGGTATAAGCCCATTTGTCATTCCCATATCATTTCATCATATTCTAGCATTGCCTCGGTTTGCGTGCCCGCGTGCACGTATTTCGAGACACATATCATTGCCTCAGTTTGCGTACCCGCGTGCACGTACTTCGAGACACATATCATTGCCTCAGTTTGCGTGCCCGCGTGCACGTATTTCGAGACACATATCATTGCCTCGGTTTGCGTGCCCGCGTGCACGTACTTCGAGACACATATCATTGCCTCGTTTTGTGTGCCCGCGTGCACGTACTTCGAGACACATATCATTGCCTCGGTTTGCGTGCCTGCGTGCACGTACTTCGAGACACATATCATTGCCTCGGTTTGCGTGCCCGCGTGCACGTACTTTGAGACACATATCATTGTCTCGGTTTGCGTGCCCACGTGCACGTACTTCGAGACACATATCATTGCCTCGGTTTGCGTGCCCGCGTTCACGTACTTCGAGACACATATCATTGCCTCGGTTTGCGTGCCCGCATGCACGTACTTCGAGACACATATCATTGCCTCAGTTTGCGTGCCCGCGTACACGTACTTCGAGACACATATCATTGCCTCGGTTTGCATGCCCGCGTTCACGTACTTCGAGACACATATCATTGCCTCGGTTTGCGTGCCCGCGTACACACATTTTGAGACACACATCATTTTCTCAGTTTGCGTGCCCGTGTTCACGCACTCCGAGGCATTTCATTTTCATAGCATTCTGCATTTTCTCGGTTTGCGTGCCTGCGTGCACGCATTTCGAGGCATCTCATTTCATAGCATTGTGTACGTTAGGATTGTATCTTAGTTGAATTTCATGCATATCATGCATATTGCATCGTGTCCGGAATAAGAGTTAGCCCGGGCACGGGAAACGAGGTACATTTCGTACTCCGAGTGACGGAATGTGTCTCAATTCCCCAGTCACCGACACTCCGGATTATCCATGATGGAGTTAGGTTTTAGCTGTAGTTTCATGTGCATTCATCCTATATTGAGTTGTGCATTTCGACTCCTCGGCCATCATGCCTCGGTATGCGTGATTGGTGGCACGAGGATCGAGACATGCATATATTTGTGCAAATACATTGCTATGCCCCTTTCCTGCTCTCTGTTGCAGCAAAACCAGGAATCAGCAACTTTCCGGGACTTGGCACGCTTTTCAAGAATAACGGGTGTAAACAGAGGCTAATTGGGGCATTCCGGTGGATTTCCGCGCAAGACAGTCCGAACATGCATCATCCACCAGAAGCAAGGCAGTCCCTGGCTTGCACGCCAGTTTATTTGCTTTCTAGTTAATTCATTAATTAATTAGAATTCTGTAATATTTTGGACTGTAATATTCTTTTATTTTGGGGACTGTAATATTTGGACTGTATTACTTATTCGGACCCTCCGAGTGAGGGCACAACTGTAATAAGTGTGGGTGAGTGTGATGTGTGTCTTCCAACCCCACGTCTTTCTCCCTTTTATTTATCCGCTTTTGATGGTTAGATTATGGCATATTTCAATTAGCATACAGTATGACAGCATGTTTGCATCATTCATCTGTATTGCATGCATCGGGCTCGGCGCATCATACTAACTGCATTGTACTTTCAACTCCAAGTTGAATACATGTTAGTTGTAGCATTTCATATGCCATCTTAGAATAGCCGAGCCTACTATAGTTGCATTTTGCATGTGTTGCATTAAGCATTTTTGTATATTTAGGATCATGCATGATTTCTAATGTAGTTTCTGTTTTTGGCTTGGAGTACTCGGTAAGCTTTATGCTTTAGCATCCTTGCATGCGTGTAAGTGAATGCCATGATAGCATGCTTACCATGAGGCTATATGCTTATGTGATATATCTGCCTGAATGCCTGTGGGTGAAGGTTGGGTTATCTGAATTGGAATGAATCATCAAAATGTTTCAAGCCTACCTGCGGGTAGCAAACCATTTTCAAAAACAAGCATGAAATGTTTTGTTCCAATTCAGGCGATCCAGTCTATACTTATATGCTGTGAGCATCACATAGTAACCTAGGCTAATAACCGGAATAAGAACTCACAATGTTTTCAAAAATTGATATCATGGTTAGTAGAGGCCGGTCTATGACCGGGCGAGCGGGGGTGCTCACGAAGTGACCTTCCCCAATCGTACCCAAGTTCCCGAGCCGAGGCAACTTTGGTGATGACGGACACGTGGCCTTTTGGCACCGAGTCAGGGTTTCCTAAATTTCCCAAAATAAAATATTTAGGTGGCGACTCTGTATCTGGCAAAGCAGTCCATGTTTGGCACTTCTTTCAAAAATCAGTTTTCCTAAAACGATTTGCCGGATTTGGACTCTTTGGTTCAGATTTAGAACCGTGACAGCGAAAGTCGAGTCCGAGCTGTAGCGAGGTCCCCCCGCGGGCCTGTTACAGGAGCCAAGCTAGCTTGTGAGAAAATTATGATGCAAAGAATGTTAACCATAAGAACGTTGAAATGTAAGGGTCTTAAAATGTGAAGTTTTAGTGTATGTTGTAAGAGTGTTGAGAAATGAAAGAGTGGGTTGGGAAATAAAAATTAAAAAATGTAAAGAATGTTAAAAAGGCGTAAAACCATGGACCTAGAATTTGACTAAGTATGGAAATTATACCTCAATCATGAAGTTGCAAGAATGGCCTTGGCCGAGCTCTTCATTCGTGCTCAGTTCGGGTTGAGCCATGATTAACTCGGTCTGGCTGACTCTTCAAGTAACTCAGCTTGGCTGAGCTCTGCATGTTCAATCTGGCTGAGGCTTTAAGTAACTCAGTCTGGCTGAGCTCTTCGTGCTCAGTCTGGCTGAGGCTTTCCATGCTCAGTCTGGCTGAGGCTTTTAAGGAACTCAGTCTGGCTGAGCTCTTCGTGCTCAGTCTAGCTGAGGCTTTTCATGCTTAGTCTAGCTGAGGCTTTTCATGCTTAGTCTAGCTGAGGCTTTAAGTAACTCAGTCTGGCTGAGGCTGCAATCAGGGCGTTATTGAAATACCACACAAACTGAGATATGAGATTAAGATTGTTGTCATGTAAAGTGTAGCCTATTTGATCATAAATTTACACCATATGAGAAGAGAATAAAAACATTCAAGTGCGTAGATTGTCAAAAAGAAAATACAGGAACTGAGCAATACAAAAATAGGGCTTCATTGAAAATAACGCTTCAAGTCCTTCCATGTCCTGAAGTCGGTAAGTGCAAGGACGAGGTCTGGCTTTAACGACATAAGGTCCCTCCCACTTGGCTGCCAACTTGCACTCAGTCGGATTTTTGGTGGCAAGAGTTGCTTCGCGCAAAACAAGGTCTCCCACGGTGAACTCCCTCGGTCGGACTTTGCGGTTGTAATGAGTTCTCATTTTCTGTTGATATGAGGCCTGTTTTACAGCAGTGGTCTCTCGGAGCTCTTCAATCAGGTCTAGGTCGGCTCGACGTAGTTCTTCAGTGAGTTTTGGATTTGGGTGTAGAACCCTCGGGGTAGGCAGACTGATTTCCACTGGGATGACCGCCTCAGTGCCGTATGTTAAGCGAAAGGGGGTCTCCCCAGTGGGGGTTCGGGCTGTAGTACGGTACGCCCAGAGTACATTTGGTAATTCCTCAGCCCAGAGTCCCTTAGCAGCTTCCAACTTAGTTTTGATGATCTTCTGGAGAGAACGGTTGACCTCAACTTGGCCATTGGCTTGGAGATGACCTGGGGAAGACAAACATGGTTGGATTTAAAGTTCGGCACATAATTTCCTGAACTTGGCATTGTCGAATTGTTTGCCGTTGTCAGAGACGATGGCTTGAGGGATGCCAAATCGGTACACAATTGATTGCAAGATGAATCTGGTGGTGTTCTGCTCGATAATTGTGGCAAGGGGTTCTGCCTCCACCCATTTAGTGAAGTAATCAATGGCGACAATTGCGAATTTGGTTTGGCATCGGCTAGTGGGCAATGGGCCAACTAGGTCGATCCCCCATTTGGCGAATGGATAAGGGCTGCAAAGTGTGATCAACTCTGTAGGAGGAGCATGAGGGATGTTGGCAAAGCGTTGGCACTTATCACATTTAAGTACGAACTCAGCGGCATCTTGGTTGAGAGTGGGCCAGAAGTAACCAGTGCGGAGTATTTTATGGGCTAGTGACCTGGCACCCGAATGATTGCCACATACGCCTTCATGGACTTCTTTCATCACATAGATCGCTTACGCAGGATTGAGGCATCTCAGGTATGGGTGTGAAAAACCACATTTGTACAAGAGACCACTGACAAGAATGTAGTTGGACGATCGAGCCTTGACTTTGGTGGCCTGGTGCTTGTCGTCTGATAGTTCCCCCTTTGTCAAAAATAGAAAGATGTCGGCCGCCCATGGAATAGGTTCGTTTTGGATGAAGTGGACTTGCTGCTGGTTTGGGGAAATGGCAGGGTGAGCCAGATATTCGAGGCGGACACCATGGCTGAGGTCTGACTGGTCGGCAGAAGCTAACTGAGCCATTTCATCTGCCTTGGCATTTTCCGTCCGAGGAATGTGCTTGATGTGGAAATTATTGAAGAGGCGAGCAAGGGGGAGTGCAATATCCCTGTATGCCCGCATTGTGTCTTCCTTTGTATTGAATTCTTCCGTGATTTGTCCGACAATGAGCTGGGAATCGCAGAACACTTGGATATGGTTGATACCAATGTCTCTGGCAAGGCGGAGACCTGCGATGAGTGCCTCATATTCAGCCTCATTATTGCTTGCATCAAACAAGAAACGGAGAGCACACTTGAAATAACCACCCTCGGGAGTGGTGAGGATGAGACCAGCCCCACTGCCTTCTTTGCGGGACGATCCGTCGACGTTGAGGGTTCAAGAGTGGGTGTCTTCTGCCTTAGTATGGGATGGTGGGGGCGGGGGAGTCGTGATTGGAGTGGGGTTAGTGAACTCCAGGATGAAGTCGGCGACGACCTGCCCCTTGATCGTCGTTCGAGGTCGGTAGGAGACGTCAAATTGGCTGAGCTTAACTAACCATTGCATAAGTCGGCCGGACAGCTCTGGTTGTTGCATTATTTTCTTCAACGGTTGGTCAGTGAGGATGACAATGGGGTGGGCCTGGAAGTAAAGTCGGAGGCGTCTTGAGGCTATGACCAAGGCCAAAGCCATTTTTTCAAGCAATGGGTAGTTCTGTTCTGCTCCCTTGAGAGCCCGACTGATGTAGTAGACCGGTCGTTGGACAGAGTTGTCTTCCCTGATGAGTGCTGCACTGACTGCGATGTTTGACAAGGCTAAGTAGACGAAAAGGGGTTCACCCGTGATTGCCTGAGAGAGTAGGGGGGTTGGCCATGCACTGCTTCAAGTGCTGAAAGGCCTCTTCGGATTCTTCCGTCCACTCAAAAGTTTGCCGAAGAACTTTGAAGAAGGGGAGGCACCTGTCCGCTGCGTGGGAAATGAAGCGGTTGAGGGCGGTGACTCTGCCAATATGCCTCTGAACCTCCTTAACCATTTTGGGCGATTGCATTTCTATCAAGGCCTTGATCTTTTCGGGGTTAGCTTCGATGCCTTGCTGACTGACCATAAAACCCAAGAATTTCCCAGATCCTACGCCGAAGGCGCATTTCTCTAGATTGAGTTTCATTTGATACTTACGGAGGGTGCCGAAGGTCTCTCGCAGATCAGTCAAATGATCAGTGGAAAGCTTGCTCTTGACTAGTATGTCGTCGACGTATACCTCTATGTTCTGGCCTATCTGATGGTGAAAAACGGCGTTCACCAATCGTTGATAAGTGGCCCCGGCATTTTTCAACCCAAACGGCAGACATAATAATGGTAGGTTCCCCGGTCGGTGATAAAGAAGGTGTGCTCACGGTCGGATGGGTGCATTAGAATTTGGTTGTACCCATAGAAGGCATCCATGAAGTTAAGCATTTGATGGCCAGCTGTGGCGTCAACAAGCAGATCTATGCGAGGAAGGGGATAACTGTCTTTGGGGCAAGCTCGGTTAAGGTCTGAGTAGTCGACACAGAGTCGCCATTTATTGTTATTTTTATGAACCAAGACCACATTTGACAGCCATCTGGGGTAGTCCACATTTTTGATAAACTGAGCCTCAAGGAGCTTATCTACTTCGGAGGCGACAAGAGTGTTTCGCTCCGGGTGAAAGATGCGTTGTTTTTGGTGGAAGGGTCGGAAGCGGGGCTCAATGCTGAGACGATGGGTTATAAAGGAGGGGTCAATACCCGGCATGTCGGAGTGGGTCCAGGAAAATACGTCATTGTGCTCAATCAGAAGGGCAGTAAGGTCGGCCTTTGCTTGGGGGGATAGTTGGCTGCTGATTTTGGCAATTTTTGTTGGGTTGGTAGGGTTGATGGGGACCTCAACAAGCTCTTCCACTAGTTCCCCTCTGACCAGCTCGTCCTCGTCTCTAACGTCGAGCCCTTCAATGATCATAACCTCCTTTAGCTTGACCTCTTTAAGTGAGGCGACGTAACATTCCCTGGCCACGGTCTGCTCTCTTCTTATTGTGCCGACTCCCAGGTCGGTGGAGAACTTGATGGCAAGATGAAAAGTGGATGTGATAGCTTGGAAAGCATTTAGGGCGGTACGACCGAGGATGATGTTGTAAGCAGAGGGACAGTCGACGACGAGAAAGGTGAGTAACTTTGTGGTCTGCTGTGGGTATTCCCCAATTGTGATAGGAAGATCGATGGAGCCGATGGAGGTCACCCGATCTCCAGTAAAACTGACTAATGGGGTTTGAAGAGGGGACATGCTTTCTTCCCCGATCTTGAGCTGGCGGAAGGCATTTAGGAAGATGATGTCTGAAGAACTACCGTTGTCGACGAGAACCCGTCTAACCTTGTAATTGGAGAGGAGGGCAGAAATGACGAGTGGGTCATCATGGGGGTAGCGGATGCCTGTGCAGTCGGTGTCCGTAAAGGTGATAGGCTCCGTCCACTACTTGGGCTGTTTGGAGGGTCGGTCCAATGTGGCAACCTCTTTGTTTGAGCCCTGCCTTATTTTCTTGAGTTCTGCCCGCTGAGTCGAGCGGGATGGTCCTCCACAAGCAAGCCCGCCAACAATAACTTGGATTTCTCCAACAGGTGGGGCGGGGTTACCTTGTGCCCGGGGTTGCTGTGGAGGGCGATCATGACCTTAGTTAGGTTGTGCTGGTTGTCGGGAAGGGGTGCGCCGGCGATTGTTTCTGATGGGTTCAGTTCTTTGCCTCTGCTGAGGGCGAGTTTCCGTGAACTGACTGAGACGTCCTTGACATATCAAGCCCTCGACCTGATCTTTGAGGTTAACACGCTCCTCAGTATTGTGGCCATGGTCCTGATGAAAGCGGCAGTATTTGGACTGGTCTCGCCGGTTGGAAGGAGACCGTGAGGGTTGGGGCCATTTTAGGGGATAATCTCGCTGAATCTGGTTCAAGACTTGTTCTATGGGGGAGTTGAGGGGTGTGTATTGTTCGAAACGGCGGGGGGGTCGGGTTGGTGCCGACCGATCGGCTCGGGGTGGTCGGTCGGTATACTGAGGTGTTTAGTTATTGTACTAGGTGTTTATGGTTTCTAAGTCTTTTCTCTTCTCTCTGGGGGTCGAGTTTTTGGCTGTAGGCTCTTGGCGGGCAGCTAGGAAATCTTCGGCGTTCATGTATTTTTGGGCTTTGGAGAGTAGGGTTGCCATAGAGGTCGGGGGCTTTTGGAGAGGGAGAAAAGGAAATCAGATGATCGTAGGCCGACCATGAACGCCGTGAGGATGACCTTGTCATCGTTTTCCGCTATCTGTAGGGCTTCGGTCTTGAAGTAGGTGACAAAGCTGCGCAGTGACTCCCCCTCGGTTTGACGGATGTTGAGGAGTTGGGTTGCCAGACGCCGCTGGCGCTGGGCTCCAATGAAATGGTTGAGAAATGAGTCACTGAGGTGTTGGAAAGTAGAAACAGAGTCTGCTGGCAGTTGACTAAACCAGAGTCGAGCCGACCCCTTAAGTGTTACGGGGAAAGCCCGACACATGATTTCATCAGGGAATGCATGGAGGATCATGAGGGTTCTATAAGTCTCCAAGTGATCGACTGGGTCTGTTGTACCGTCAAAAGAGTCAATGGTGGGCATTTTGAACTTAGGCGGTAGAGGTTTGTCCCGGATGGAGGCAACGAATGGTGAGTTGGCTGTGGTGGATGGTTTATTCGGTATGTTCTACATGACTCCTTGGAGCTGGAGCTTCATGGCTCGGAGTTCTGCATCCCAGAGGGGTATGTTGTCACCACCGGAAGGTAGCGGAGGTTAGGCGCTACTGGCCTCTCCTTCGGGGATTGGTGTCGAGATCAATGGATAGGGGGCCCGAGGTGGAGGGTTCACATCTGGGAGAGCAGGTCGCAAGCCTTCCAAGTTGGGTAGATGGGGCTGCTGGATAGTATGGCTCGGGACTCATTCTTGGTTGGGGGGAATATCTGGAGGTAGTGGAGGAAGCATGGGAAGGTTTCTTTGGAGTAGAGCATTAATCAACGCTTGGTTTTGCTCGGCCAGGCGGTTAATGCTGTTGGTGAGCTCGGTAAAATACTGCGGTGGGTTGTTTGGATTAGGAGGGTTGGCTTGGTGGTCGGGAACATTGGGATGGGAAGCCATGTATCTAGTTGTGACCATCCACCTTCGCAGGTGGTCGGAAGGGGTTATTGGGAAAGGGCCTCTGGTGACAATGAGCACAACTGGCGTGCATAGTAAGGGATTTCCCACAGACGGCGCCAACTGATGATACAGTTCGTTCCAGGTGGAGCGGGTCGGACTAATCAACGCTCCTCAAACCTATGTCCGAATGACCAAGCCCACAGTGGAACCTGCACAAGAGTTCAATGGGGAACGGGGAGTCCCCCAGCGAACCCTCCGACGAGCAAGTTAGAAATAGAGGTGGAATGTAGAGATGGATTAACCTTCTTCTTGTCTTCGACGTCTACTTATATCCTCTAGTCATCATTTCGTTGTCCCTTATGACCTGCCATCTTGGCCGAAAGTCTATGCTCTAGCTTGCCTTGTTCATGGTGAGGCCGTTTTGTCTCGACGGAGAGGGGTTATTGCAATAAATGTTGTAAGAGGCTTCATTAATGGCTGATGTGCAGTGCAATGATTTTGTAGAATCTTTGTCTGCTTATGTGGCTTGTCCTTCACCTGCCACGTGTCTAAATGTCATTGGTTCTTAGTGCCATGTTGAGTTCCAGCCATGTTGGGCCTCATTAGTTAAATTACGTATTGGGCCCTAAGTGGTGGGCTTGAGTTGTTCATAGTGGGCTATAACCTTCATGGACTTACCCATGTCAAGTTTATTTTTATTATAATATTTCCTCTTTGTTTCTTTCATTTAACCCCACATTAAAACACACACACACACAGTAGAATAACCACACATTAAGAGCCAACAAATTATCACCGTCAAACATTATACTAAATTACATTCAATCTTTTATTTGAAAATTATAAGACAAAATATAAAAGATGACAATTTTTACTTTTTTAAAAAGACCATTAATTTATATTTTATATGCATAGAAATAATTAGTAATAAAAAATTTATGTCAAAAAAACCTATTTTAAGATATTAGAGTTTAAATAAAAATTTGAAAAGATACATATTTTTAATAAAAACATATTAAAAATACATACATGTAATTGAATTTTTTTTATATGAAAAATACCTATTTTGAGAAATGAGAGTTTGAATAAAAATTTAAAAATACATATAGGCATTTGATTTTCTTTTTTAATGAATACCTATTTTGAGAAATTAGAGTTTGAATAGAAATTAAAAAATACATATAGGTATTTGATTTTGTTTTTTTTTTTTTTTTGGTATGAAAAATACCTATTTGGAGAAAATAGAGTTTTTATAAAATTTTGAAAGTACCTATTTTTATTAAAAAAAAAATATCTTAAAAATACATATAGCTATTTTGAATTTTTTTTATGGAAAATACTTATTTTGAGAAATAATTAGTAATAAAAAATTTTGAATTAGTAGTGGTAGAAATATGGAGAAGATGAGAGGAGTAAATTACACTTACACCCCTTGAGGTTTCTACAATGACCTCCCATGTGATTTAGGGATTGTTTAGGGTGTCCTAAATAAGTGTATTTTTTGTCTTTTTAGACTAAAAAATTGAGGAAGAAAATATGGATGTTTGGGTTAACTTTTTATGGAAAAATGTGTAATAAAAAATTATAAAATTGATTTATAGGGAAAAATTAGGATTGTGAGTTGTGCAGCCGTAATTGTTGACTTTTGGTGAATAGTATTAACTTTTTGAGTAACTTTTTAACTTTTTAACTTTTTTACAATACGCCAAACTTGACCTTAGTGTTTAGATTAAATGGTAATATAATCATTTTGCACATTCAAGTAACCTCGTTTGTGCTAATTTAATGGAATGAAATGTTTTTGATAATAATTTCAAAATATGGGAGGTTCATGTAATTGTTAAAAACCTAAAGGGAGGTAAGTGTAATTTTTCTTTTTTTTATTTAATAGGATTAACTAGAAAAATGAAATTCCTAATTGCTTCCCCATAACATTACCTGAATTATTAATTGAAATATATGTATAATATTATTAAAAATTGTTAATTGACTTAATGGTTTATTGATAAAAGGGTTATTTTTTGTGAAATTAGAAACTTTGGGAGACGGGATGTAATTTGTAGAACTACATGAGTAATTTATATTTTGAGCAAATCTTAAGATATGTATTTGTAATTTACTGTATTTTTTTTTTTTTAGTGTAGACCTTTATGACTAAAATACCATTTCATTAATAAGATAAATTAATTTTGAAAACCAAATAAATTGAAAATAAAAAAATTAGTAGTATAAATTATACTTTACCCGTTGAACTATCTCCCAATATTATTTTCAATTTAAACTTTTTATTTTTTTTCATTTCATCACTAAATTAATTTTTAATTTGTTAGAAAAAAATTAAAAACATTTGAAAATCAAACCAAACAAAGTGAAAATATTTATGAAGAATTCTAAAAAACATTCACTGAAGGCAAAAATATATACCATTTTTTGTTTTATATATATATTTTTTATTTTTTGTCGTTAGTGATATTTTCAAAAATATTTAACTTTTAAGTGCATCTAAAAATTTAAATTTATTGACTAAAATATGAATTTTTTTTACTAAAAAAAATTATAAAAAAACTTTAAAATTGTATTTTAAATTAAAAATGAAACATTTTTTTAATTGAGGGGATAAAGTGATTTTGAATGATACTTCAAAGGGGTAAAGTGTAATTTACTCCCATAATTAAAGAGTAATTTTGTCATTAAGGTCTAGGTAATTCTATTTCCACACACTAATTATCCTCAGTATACATACTTAATGAACATTTCTCAGTACACACATTATAAAAATATAAATTTTCAGTACACATCTTTATATTCCAATATTACCCTCATTTTCACCAAAAAAATATTTTTTAATTTTTAGTTTTTTTTGCCCCCAAAAAGATGAAACTATATTGAAATAAGAAATTTTATTTATTTACTTTTGAAAATATATTCTAAAACTATACCAAACAGAGTCTAATTTTATGGTATTTTTAGAAATAGGGTTTGAGTAGAAAAAGATGAGGGTATTATGGTATTTTTATTCTGGGACAAAATTATATTAATGAAAATTTTCATTAAGTGTGTGAACTGAGTGGAATTGGTGTGTGGAAATAGAATTACTCTTAAGGTCTAAATTGAAAAAAATTAATAGGTGTGAAGGTTAAGTGTTATAATTTTTAGTTCAAGAGAGTAAAGTAATATTAGATAATAGTTTAGGGGTAATATGTAATTTGCCAAAAAGAAAACAAGGCAAAGTCCTCAGGTTTTTATCTGGTGAAAGCGGGTCCATTGTGCTCCAATAGTGGAACAAAATTTAGCCGAGTCTACATGATGTTGTTTTGAGTTAAGCTCTGCTGGATATTCAGAGTTTCACGCAATGATTCAGTCAATTCAGGACATCATTTAAATTGATCATGATGTATTATTGTGTTCAGGTTTGTTCTAAACATTACGGTTGCTTTAATTATGATTTAAAATAGCAATATATTAATAAATGTGATACAAATATGATACAATGGGTAGCACAATCTTGTCTAGGGGGTGTCTTCCTTGTAATTGGGTATTTTTCCCTCCCGATGCTTTGTTATCTCTTCTATCATTTACAATATATATATATATATATATATATGACTGTACGGGGAAGAAATAATTCTCCTCGTATAATCCTGTTGACTAAGTCCACGCTCCTCCGTACGACGTCGCTTTGTCACCTGAAAACACAAACGTGGGCTAGCCGGCGGGTGTGTGCCGGAAACCCCTCCGATGCCTAAGTCAGAAAACTTGACAAATAGACAAAGCTCAATGTATTCAGGAAGCAAAATTGTATGTTGTGTTACCTCCACCAAGGTGATGTTTGTGAGCTTTTATAAGTTTCGAATGGCACAATCCTAGTAGGACTTTTATTCCTCCATGCAGAGTCCTCCTAGGATTCATACTCCTAAGGATAATGCTTATCCTTTTACACCCCCATTGCTTAAACCAAGTGGGATGGTTTTCATTACGGCCGAACTGTCATTTGACCGAGATAAACCTGGCTTTGTAGAGCCGCCGAGTAGGCCGAACTACTCTTAGTTCGGCTCTGTCTTTACTCCTCACCTCGGTTCTCTTCTGCTCAACCCATAGCACGGTTGAACCAATCTTAACACGTCGCGACCGGTATAACTCCTAGGTTGGTCTAACTCAAAGATACCGCTAGACCGACCTATTCAAGATATATCCCGACCGGACTAACGTCGAGACCGGCCTAGCTCCAACTTGCCCGGACTAAAGTAGCTTAACAATTCACGAGCCGAAGTAACTTCATCTCTTTTGGCCGGAGTAACTTTATCTCCCTTGGGCTTGAGTAACTTTTCGGCCCTTTTTACTCAGTCTGTCATACTTTGGGCCATAAAGTCCGTCTCATAGCTCGGCCCAATTTTCACTCAAAATTACCCTCTCAATTGCCCCTTAATCCCATCTGCACAGCATGATTGGGATTACCAAGTGTCCAGCCGAGCTAGACGTTTTCAAGCCTTTTCCAGCCGAACTAAAACATCGTTTTAGCCGTTCCAGCCGAGCTTATTTTACTCCGGCTCTGCTTGTTCGGTCAAAACGTCTCTTCAATCACTGACTGTATCGCTTCACTTTCCAATGACACGTGGCAGGTTCTGATAAGCTGTGGCTAGCTGTCACGCCACCCTCGTTCTACGAAAAAAAAAATTTTGAACAGTTCCCGCCCTTTCTCTTCTCTTCTTTTCCACAAAACAGCTCTTTCATCTTTGGATCATTCACTCATTCTATTCATTTTCTCTCTTCGTGCCTCTGCTTTTCCAACTACCAAGCTCGTTTTCATTTGCCGTTACTGTTTCCATCTCCAGTCCTCTTTTTCTTCAATCTTGGTAAGCAAATCTACTTTCCTTCCCTGTTTTTGCTTTCGTATCTACTCTATACATTTGGTTTACTGTATTTTTGCAAAACATGTTCTTCCCTTTCTGCTTTGCTTCTGTACTTTCATGAAAAAACAATGGCAAAACTCATGCGTGTATGAACTTCTGTAGAAAACTAGTCTTAGATCCAAAATAATGTAGCGACCGAACTAGGGTACTGTTTGTCCTACATAGGTAGATCACTTTAGTCAATAACCGAACTGGAACTTGTAAGGATGGTAGCAGCTTCAACAAATAACCTTCTGATTCACCTTAACCGAAATAAGATCACCGAGCGAAGTTTGAACATTTTAGACTAGGAACCACGATCATCAACCGAGCTAAGCCTTTGGGGCTAAGCCAGCTTTCTTAGTTTCTAAACCAAACTCAGAAAGCTCCCCCTAGTGGCTTAACCGAAGTAAAAAATCTACTGTTCAAACCGAGATAACAAACCTTAAAAGAAAAGCCGATCTTGCGTACCCTAAGTTCAAACCGAACTACCAAGTATTTTGCCGAACCGAGACAGAACCTGCCCACAAAGCCGAAGTAGGGCTCATTTACCTTGCTTTTAATTTGTAGCACGGTCCAATGATCTGTGCTTAACCCCTTTGTTTTCTACTTTGCAGACTTAGGTTACCCAGGCACTCCTGCATGCGCTCAACCGAGCTACTGAGCACAATTTTTGCACTGATATAACTTATTCGTAAATTATACAACAAATGGGTAAGTATAGGTATTTGGTAGAGACCCCTGGTGGCATGGCCGAATTCCGAAGGGATTATGGCATCCCAGACGATGTTCACCTTACACTAGCCAAGAAGGATATCATTCCATGGGGCGAGGCAGGCTTTGTACCCTTTACCCTGCTTTCAATTATAGAGACCGGACTAAGGTTCCCAGTCCAGCCTTTAATTTATGAGTTTCTTAGGCAAACCCGACTATGCCCAACCCAGCTATCCACCAATACATACCGGATAATAATGGGTATAGCCGAACTAAACCGCCAAGCAGGCCTGAACCTCGGTTTAGCCGAAATCTTCCACCAGTACTCCATAGGTTCCAAAGATGATGGCTGGGTTTATTACCTTAGGATACGTCGCCGTAGAGAAAAGATAATAAAAGATACGCCGGATAAGGATGTTAATGATGATGACTTCTTCTGGGTATCGGGCAATTTTGAAGATCAGCAAGCCCCAATCCCAGGCCGAAGTATAAATTGGAAGAAAGGAGAACCTGGTATAGTTACTTCGGTTTTATACATGCTTTTCTTTTACTTCGGTTTCGGATGTTATAACCGATCTAACAGTTGTATCCTTTTTGCAGATTCAGCTCATCTTGCTTCCCATTACAGTTACCCAAATCTGAACACACTCCGAGCCGCATTACGATTTAAAGAAAGGAGTTGGGCGAAGCTTCTAAACTTTGAGCCGACCTACAGATATAGCGGTCGTCGAAAAGCCCGAGTGACCGATTTCCTTCTTGAAGAAGCACCTGAACCGGACCCAACCTTGCCCGAAATACGACTTGTCCCACTAACCGTTGAAGAAGAGATGGCAAAGAAAAGCAGAGTTAGGGCCCTTCTGACCGAAACAACTAGGCCTGAAGTAACACCACCCAGCCAATCGCAGCCTACTGTTGTGGCCCTCCCTTCTCAACAGCCGTCCTTTTCCCGTCGAACCAAGCGTGCCCGAACTGCCGAGACCGAACAAGTTTTGGTTGATGAAGAAGAACCTGCTCTTCCGCCGAGCTTACCACCAAGTCCCCAACCGGAGCCTTCTGACCGAACTATCGGCAGCTGGGCACCAAAACTTACTTTCAACGACCGAGACATTCGAGATACAGACTCGGTTGTTGCTGAGAAAGACCACCTGTTGGCCATCAATCTGGCCAAGAGTGTGTGTCTGCCCAGAGACATGGAGCATCACCACAAACAGTTAAACACCGAGCTGAAGTCCATCCGGTCTACGACTAAATCCATGGTTCTGGTAAGTAACTTCGGTCGGTTTTCTGTCTACTTTCTTTTTTCAACTTCTACTTCGGCTAAAGGGAAATCTTTGCTTTGTCAGGCCATTCAGAAAAACCAAATTACTCATAGGAAAGTGCTGGAGCTTAGGAAAGTAACCAGGCAAGCAGCGGCAGAAGCTGAGGCAAAAACGGCCGAGCTGGAGGAGGCCAGAAAGGAAATGGCCGAGCTACGAGGTGAGATCGGCAGACTGACCGGACTGGTTAGTTCGGCCGAAGCTGAAAAACAGAAGGCTGCCATTGCTCTGAAGGACAAATACCTGCGCAAGCTGGTGAAGCTTGAAAAAAAGAAAGATGCCGAAATAAAGGAGAGCGCAAAGGAAGCCGGCAAACAAGGCTTCAAGAAGGCAGAGGATGCTTATGCCAAGCAATGCAATGCTGCCAAGGAGCTATTCTTCAAGTGTGGCTGGAGGGCGGCTATTGAGAAGCTCGGTCATGATCAACAGACCGAGGTCTTCAACCCTCCAGCCTACTTCATACCGAACTCCCTTGCGGAGTATGCGAATGCCATGCAGCAGCAGTTCCTAGAAGACTCAGATTCCGACGACTCCTCTGCTTCTGAAGATACTCTGGTTGTCAGTGCGGACCCATCACTTCGGTTGGAACCCATGGTGGAAGACCAGACAACCGAACTACCAGGTGAAACCATGGTTCCAACCGAAACCACCCTGGCAACCGAGAGCAAGCTCCCGTCTGAAGCCGGTCTTCGACTTGATGGTGATGCAGCTTTTGATGCTGAAATTGAAGAACTTTTCTCTTGATTATGTACTTTTTCCTTTCGTTATTTTCTGTTCTTGTAACCGGGCTATGCCCTTTCTTTGTAATGGCTTTTTGATGAATGAAAAATTTTGCTTGAACTCTTATTCCGGTTTTGATTCGTATGCTTGCACTTTGTAATGCCTTCTATTACTCCAACTGCTGTTTCGGTTTTAGGTGGTTAAAATATGCTTACCAGCCAACCACTCCTTAGCCGATATAATTATTTCGGCTGAGGAGTACACAGTGGTTAATCCAGCCAACCACTTATTCAGCCATACCCTTACTTCGGCTGGAGAGTAAAAAGAGTTGGTTTATTCCAGCCAACCACTCTTCAGCCATTCCCTTACTTCGGCTGAAGAGTAACAAGAGTTGGTTCAATCCAGCCAACCACTCTTCAGTCATACCCTTACTTCGGCTGAAGAGTAACAAGTGTTAGTTTATTCCAGCCAACCACTCTTCAGCCATACCCTTACTTCGGCTGAAGAGTAACAAGAGTTGGTTTATTCCAGCCAACCACTCTTTAGCCATACCCTTACTTCGGCTGAAGAGTAACAAGAGTTGGTTTATTCCAGCCAACCACTCTTCAGCCATACCTTTACTTCGGCTGAAGAGTAACAAAAGTTGGTTTATTCCAGCCAACCACTCTTCAGCCATACCCTTACTTCGGCTGAAGAGTAACAAGAGTTGGTTTATTCCAGCCAACCTCTAAGTTAGTTTTTCTATCTAACTTAGAACAATGTTTGGTTATTCCGACCAAACGTCCTGCAGCCTGGATCCTTATCCTGGGCTTAGGAAGGGTGTTGGTTTAATCCAGCCAACCTCTAAGTTAGTTTTTCCAGCTAACTTAGAAAAAAATGCTTGCAATATACCTAATCTTTACTAAAGCTAACTTTTATAAAGAACAACTTGAGCTGAAAAGAATTGCTTGTTTTATTGAAGAAAGAAAAAATTACATATGTTTGAAAAAGAAAAGCTAAAAGTAAAATAACTTGAGATTGGCCGTATTCCATGTTCTAGGGATTGCCTTGCCATCCTTGTCTTCTAGGTGGTATGCCCCCTTGCCTGCTAACCCAACCACCTTGTAAGGACCTTCCCAGTTTGGCCCTAACTTTCCATCTCCTGGGATCAAGGTGTTTCCCATTACTTTGCGCAGTACCCAATCGCCTATCTTGAATTGTCTTGGATGCACCTTTTTGTTGTATTTTCTGATTAACTCTCGTTGGTATGCGGCGATGTGAACCTGTGCTCTTTCTCTTCTTTCTTCTGCAAGGTCAAGTTCCAATGTTATGGCTTCTCCATTTAAGTCTGGATCAAAATTTTCGCTTCGAATTGTGGGGAGGCCAACTTCTAGTGGGATTACTGCTTCCATTCCGTAAGCTAAGGAGAATGGTGTTTCTCCTGTTGATCGCCGAGGTGTGGTGCGGTAAGCCCATAAAACATGAGGAAGTTCATCCGCCCACTTGCCTTTTGCCTTTTCTAGCCTTTTCTTTAGTCCATCCAAGACGACTTTATTTGATGCTTCTGCTTGCCCATTTGCTTGAGGGTATGCCGGTGTAGAATTGTAGAACTCTATCTTGTACTCCTCACAAAAGCTTCTGAAGATTTTGCCGTCGAACTGAGTACCATTGTCTGAGATTAGGGCTTTTGGTATGCCAAACCGAGTAATGATATTCTGCCAAACAAACTTCTTCACATCTTTTTCTTTGATTGATGCCAATGCTTCTGCTTCCACCCACTTTGTGAAGTAGTTTGTTGCTGCGAGAAAGAACTTTCTGTTGCCGGGTGCTGTTGGAAGTGGTCCTACTATGTCCAAGCCCCACATTGCGAAAGGCCATGGGCTAGTTAATGGTAGGAGTTCTCTTGCTGGTTGATGTATTTGGTGCGCAAATTTTTGGCATTTCTCACACTTCTTCACATATTTCTCTGAGTCTGCCTGCATATATGGCCACCAATATCCCTGCGAAATGGCCCTGTAAGCTAGCGATCTTCCCCCTTGATGACTTCCGCACACCCATTCGTGTATTTCAAACAAGAATGCTTCCACTTTGCTGGGATGAACGCATTTTAGGTAAGGCCCTGAGAATGACTTCTTGTATAATGCCAAGGATGGAGATAGCCAAAATCGTTGCGACTTCGCTCTTATTCTGTTGGCTTCTTTTTTTTTTCTGGTAGGATGCCGTCTTTTAGGAACAAGATGATGGGATCCATCCAAGAGGGAGGGGCCTAATTCTGCGCAACATACCTCTTCTGCTTCGGGGTCTTCTATGCTTGGTCTTGGTAAGTAGTCGATGAGCAATGGATAAGGGATGGATGTATCTGCCATTGAGGCAAAGCCTGCTAGTTCGTCCGCTCGGCTGTTTTCCTCCCTGCCAATTTGTTCTATCCTTACTACATCAAACTTCTTGATCTCTGTTCTGACCAGCTCTTGGTACTTGGCCATCCTATCATCCTTCACTTCATAGTCGCCAGAAATTTGATTTACCACCAGCTGTGAGTCGCTGTAGACCATTAGTTCGGTGGCCTTTATGTAATGTGCTGACTTGAGTCCTGCGAGAAGCGCTTCATACTCCGCTTCGTTGTTTGATGCTGGGAAGCCAAGGTTGATTGCTTGCTCTACAACCAGGCCGTTTGGGGAGATGAGGACTATGCCAAGCCCTACACCATGCCGGTTGGATGCTCCATCCACAAAGAGCTTCCACATCTCTCCAACGAACAACTTCCAGTACGTGAAGGGGTCAGATGATGTCGTGGGGTCAAGAATGGTGTTTTCTTCAAGGTCCATGCTTGCTGTCTGCCCTTCATCATCTGATTGTACTGTTGGTGAGCCTTTGTTTGTTTCTTCCTTGTTGTCCTTAGTCTGGTCTGCCTTGGAGGTTGATTGAGTACCTTCTACTAGGGGTTGCGCTATTCCGGTGTCAACTTCCGTCTCTAGTTCAGTTGTGTCAGTTAGGTCGACTGGGCAGATATGATGACTTCCAGGAGTAAACTCCGCGACGAAGTCTGCCAAAGATTGGGCTTTTATTGCGGTCCTGGGTTGGAACTTGATGTCGAATTGTCCCAACTCTACTGCCCACTTCAAAATTCGCCCAGAAAAGTTTGCCCTCTCAAACAAAGCTTTTAGCGGGAAAGCTGTGAGGACGACTATGGTGTGAGCGTGAAAGTAGTGTACCAATTTCCTGGAGGCCATCATCAAGGCTAATGCCAGTTTTTCTAGTGACAAATACCTTGTTTCGGCTCCCAGCAATGTCTTGCTGACATAATAGATGGGCAAGTGTTAAATTCCTTGTGCACGAACCAACATTGCGCTAACTGCGTGCTGAGAGACTGCTAGATACAAGAAGAGTTCTTCACCAGGTACTGGGGTAACGAGCAGTGGTGGGGAAGACATATACTCCTTCAAGCTTTTCAGAGCTTGGTCGCATTCTTCATCCCACTCAAACTTGGTTTTTAAGATATGAAAAAACGGTCGTAATCTGTCTGACGACCTGCTTATGAACCGGTTGAGTGCAGCTGCCATGCCGGTGAGATGTTGCACTTCTTTTATTGAGTTTGGTCTCTCCAGATCTTGGATTGCCTTGATTTGAGAGGGGTCTGCCTCTATACCTCGGTTGGTCACGAGGAAGCCCAGGAATTTGCCAGATCCTACTCCGAATGCACACTTGGACGGATTGAGGCGCAACTTGTGCTTCTTCAGGATCTGGAACATCTCGCCTAGGTCCTTAAGATGGTCATTCTCATCCTTTCTTTTGACCACCATGTCGTCGATGTAAGCTTCCATTGTTCTGCCTAACAATGGTTCAAACATCTTGGTGACCATCCATTGGAATGTTGCCCCTGCGTTCTTCAGGCCAAAGGGCATGACCTTGTAACAGTATAATCCTCTTGGTGTTGTAAAGGATGTGACCTCCTGGTCTGGTTCATGCATGGCGATTTGGTGGTAGCCTCTGTATGCGTCCAGAAAGCTAAGTCGATTGTGCCCCGCCGTTAGGTCTACCGGTTGATCTATCCTTGGTAGAGGAAAGCTATCTTTTGGCACGCCTTGTTGACTGTTTTGTAGTCGACGCAGACACGCCATTTACCATTCTTTTTTGGCACTACGACTGTGTTGGAGATCCATCTTGGGTAGTGCACTTCTCTAATTGCTCCTGCTTCCAGCAGGTTACCTACTTCTTCTGTCACTATTTCGGCATGGTGAAGTGCCGATCTGCGAGTGCGCTGAATGACTGGTCTGGCGGATGGGTGGACATTGAGTTGATGACAGATGAAGTTTGGATCAATGCCTGGCATGTCGTAGGGTGTCCAGGTGAACACTTCGATGTTAGAGGTCAAGAATTCCAAGACCTCTAATCTCTCAGTGCTGGACAACGACGAACCGAGTAAAAAGAACTTATCCGGGTTATTTTCATCTATTTTTACCTCTACCAAGTCCTCCACTGCTTTTTGATCCGCCGCTTTACCGACATTTGCGAATAGTTCATTACTTTATGGTTCTTCCACCGAATGAACGTATCCTTTGGCAGCGCGGCTTCCATTCACCGTGGCGAAACATTGCTTTGACATGATCTGGTCTCCATAGACTTCTTCAATTATACCAGTGTTGTTGGGGAACCTCATTACTTGGTGGTAAGATGATGCTACCGACCGCATGGCATGCAGCCATGTTCTGCCTAAGATGATGTTGTAGGTGGAGGGGACCTTCAACACCCAGAACTCCACTTCTTTTGTTACGCTTCCTGCTCTGACTGGAAGAATTATCTTGCCGACGGGCCATTCTGGCATGGAGTTGAATCCAATCAGGGGAGATACAGTAGGCGCCAAGTCTTTGTCTTGCAACTTCAACTGTTTGAATGTTTCATAGTACATGATCTCACATGAACTACCCTGGTCAATCAGAATCCACTTGACGTCAAAATCCTTGACTTGGAGAGTGACGACTAGGGCATCATTGTGAAGGCAATATATTCGATCTAAGTCTTTGTCCGAAAAGGACATGACGTTTGTTGCCTCTGTCTTCCCCTTCTTAATGGCTGGTTGGGCACTTTGTACTTCTCTAAAGTGCTCAGCTTTTTTGATTGATCTTTTGAGCTCGCATACACGCTCAGGTTCAAAAACTCCATGTATCACATTGATAATGCCTTGTGGTGGGGCGTCGATCGGCATTCCATTGGGGTTATTATGAGCCTGGGGGGCTGGCTGTGTCCCTCCTTCAATGTATTTGTCCAAGTGACCTGCTGCCACTAGTTCTTTCAAGTGCTGTCTCAGTGGCGTGCAATTCTCAGTTCGGTGCCCCTTTTCTTTGTGGAAGGTGCACCGTGATCTGTCGTCGTAGTCTTTCTGAGCTTCTCCTAGTTTGGCTGGCCACTTGACGAAAGGCTCATCTCTTATTTCGCTCAGAATCCGATATATCGGTTTTTTGAACACCGTTGTTATGGCAGTGCGGATTCTCAACCATCTTTTGTCTGGGTCTTCTCCATTATCTCGTCTGCCACGTCCGTTTCTATTCTGCCGATCTACTGTATTGACCTTTGCTGAGGTTTTCTTTTCTGGTACTGCGGTCGCACTAGATTTTGCTTTGGCACGTGCGCCATCCTCTTCTACCCTGATTTGCTGATGCACTCTCTCCATCAGGGCTTCCATGGTTAAGGGTGGCGTTATGGTGATTGAGTCCCTTAGTCTATTCTCGACTGGAAGGCCTCTTTTATACTGCGCAATGGCAAGATTGGTGGGGCAGTCTCCAATCTGATTGAATGTCTCCCAGTAACGACTGTTGTAGGATCTAAGGGTCTCTTTATCTCCCATGTCGATGGAGAGTAACTGGTCGATCTCCACCGGTGTCTTAGTATTTGTTCGGAACCTTGTTACGAATGCTTCTGCCAATTGAGCCCAGGAGGCTATGCTGCCCTCTGAAGCTTTTCGAACCATGTCAAGCCTAGGTCGCCAAGGCTTGATGGGAAGAGTATGCACATTAAGGCCTCGTTTCGCCTGTACACAGCCATGACTTGGCGAAAGTGGCGAAAGTGTGAATACGGGTCCGTCTTCCCTTCATATGTAGTGAATTTCGGCTGAAGGAAGCCTGATGGTAGGGGCGCGTTTTCAATCGCTGGAACAAACGGCGAAGTCTGCAGCCTTGCCAATGCTTTGTCCGTTGGTTCATAGGCTGGGCGCGGTATTGGCATTCCAACCTCGACGCTTCCATGCGTCCGAGGAGCCAACCGCTGTAAGGCAGAAACTCTGTGTGGATCCCTTGCCCTGGCATCCTCCTTGCATCGTGCTTTTTCTTCGAGCACGGTTCGTAAGTCGGATAACCTGGGTAACTCCGTCTGTCTAGATCTGGTTTGGTGCGAGTGCGAGGGCCAATACGTGCTTCCTTCAGTGTATGATCTCTCAGATCTCGTCCTCTCAGACCTAGAGTGACGAGTTCTGGAAGACAAAGATTGAGTGTCGCCTGTCCTGAGGCTTCTGCTCTCTCCTCGCGAGGGTGTGGTATTCCTACCACGACTTTCTGAGTGGCGAGGGGGCGTCTTTTGTTTGCGCCCCTCTCCTGTCGTCACTTCTTTTTTCTTCATCTGGCGTTTGAAGGCCTCCATGTCTGCCGCCATCTTTCTTATCAATTCATCTTGTTCCTTCATGCGATCTTCCAGGGCTTGAGGATCAATCCTCCTCCTTTGCCTGTCATGACTTTGTGAATAAGAGTGACGGGGGTTGTTATTCCGCCTTTCCCTGCCACCCTTCCTGGAGTTATGTTGTTGGGGCTCCAAGTCCGCCATGGGAGGGACAGAGGGTAATCCTTCACGCCTGGCGCCCCCATCTGGAGTTAGTCCGTCGACGGCGGACTGCGGTAGTTCTTCAATGTGTGCCATTGATTGAGAAAAGGAGAAGCTTAGTCAAGAGGTTTTTGTTCTTGTCTGTTCTTCCCACAGACGGCGCCAATTGTACGGGGAAGAAATAATTCTCCTCGTATAATCCTGTTGACTAAGTCCACGCTCCTCCGTACGACGTCGCTTTGTCACCTGAAAACACAAACGTGGGCTAGCCGGCGGGTGTGTGCCGGAAACCCCTCCGATGCCTAAGTCAGAAAACTTGACAAATAGACAAAGCTCAATGTATTCAGGAAGCAAAATTGTATGTTGTGTTACCTCCACTAAGGTGATGTTTGTGAGCTTTTATAAGTTTCGAATGGCACAATCCTAGTAGAACTTTTATTCCTCCATGCAGAGTCCTCCTAGGATTCATACTCCTAAGGATAATGCTTATCCTTTTACACCCCCCCCACTGCTTAAACCAAGTGGGATGGTTTTCATTACGGCCGAACTGTCATTTGACCGAGATAAACCTGGCTTTGTAGAGCCGCCGAGTAGGCCGAACTACTCTTAGTTCGGCTCTGTCTTTACTCCTCATCTCGGTTCTCTTCTGCTCAACCCATAGCACGGTTGAACCAATCTTAACACGTCGCGACCGGTATAACTCCTAGGTCGGTCTAACTCAAAGATACCGCTAGACCGACCTATTCAAGATATATCCCAACCAGACTAACGTCGAGACCGGCCTAGCTCCAACTTGCCCGGACTAAAGTAGCTTAACAATTCACGAGCCGAAGTAACTTCATCTCTTTTGGCCGGAGTAACTTTATCTCCCTTGGGCCTGAGTAACTTTTCGGCCCTTTTTACTCAGTCCGTCATACTTTGGGCCATAAAGTCCGTCTCATAGCTCGGCCCAATTTTCACTCAAAATTACCCTCTCAATGACAAACTCTTGAAATTCATCATTTATTTCATATCTATGTTTTGTAATGTGAAAATCTTGTGTGTTTATAGCGTAAATTTCAAAATAGTCATAACCAATCAAAAAAATATCTTTAATTATATCTAAAATGGTGTTAGTTGCAATCAAAGCCATTGGATCTACTCTTCACTCTATGGTAAAAGATCCATTGGAGAGATTATGGCAATCATTTTTTCTTTTTATGCTCTTTTTTTTTTTTTTTTTTTTTATGATTATTCTTATTACCGGAAGCCCACCCCAAATGCCTTTTGGGTTGCCCATTTGTGGCTCCATTTTGGCCGATGGGGTTGGAAAGTGACACGCGACTCCTCCTATAACTGATAAGAGGAAACATGTCCTTTAATTACAGTATTCTATTGGTTTATTTGATTATGATAATTTGATACAGAGATAGTGATAATTGTTGATAGGTACCCAACTTCTAAAAGGAAAAGAAAAAAAAAAAAGAGATGACTTTTGTGTCTAATAAAGTGGATTAGTTATCTAGGTTAATATCATTTTACTCATGTCTTTAAATTTTTACTGGTTTAATGACTTTTGTTAATTTAATCGGTGTTTGCCTCTTGCTGATCCCTAAAAACAACTTCAATAGCTTGTCAGATTTTCAAACCAAAGTTGTTTTTTTAGCTATACCTTCATCAAAAACAATTTTTTTAAATGTGTGCCAAAACTTGAGCTAAGATTGCTGCATCAGTGAAGGCCAATCATAATTACTAGATGTTTTATGTCACTGAGTATTGAGTTGATTTCTTTGAAGGTGCGCGATTGAGCTACTAATTTTCTGGAGAAAAAAAATGGGGTTCACTCACAAATGTTGTTGAAGAGAGAGATACATCATGAATGCAAAAGAAACCATTGAAAGCACAAAAAATCATGACATTTGAACCCCCTTCCTACCTATTATATTCTTGTGATCCATTATTAAAGTGTAGCCATAACTCAATTCTATGATCATGTAATAGAATTTTAATCCCCCCTATTTTTAAATGGCATCGGCATATTAATTCCTGAGAAATATTCATCTTTCCAAGTGATCAATGTGACAAAAATGGGGTCTTGGACTTAACTATTGTCGTTTTCGGTCCTTCCATCTATTGTGGGGACATATTTTTTGGGTAGTTCACGTGGCCAAAGTTGTTAGCCGAGGTACCATGTGGGCGGACCATGATGCCGAGATATGGTGCAATAATGATATTTGGATAGAGGACTAGAGTCCTAAATGACATCAAACTACCTATTTGGATAGAGATGAGACTGTTGAGAAATTTCATCTTAATCTGAATAGTGTGAGTTGTGATAAATGTTATCCTTGTAAAGGATAGAGTCCCATGAAGTAAGACTTCTAGGGGAAGTTAGACATTGACCACTATAAAAGGAGGCACCCCCATGGGTAGTGAGTTAAGCACTATTGGTTATCTTTAAGAGATATTTGATTACTGACTTAAGTGTCGGAGTGCCTTCGGGTGAACGAACTACCGCCGGATTCTTATCTTTCTGTGACAGATTGTTCGGGCTTAATCTATTCTGCCGGTGCTCTCCAGCTGTGTTCCCCCTTTGGTTGTGTGGTCGGAAATCAACACTCACATCTATATTATTGAAATTGTGTCTTATTTTATTTTATTTTTATTTATAGATGATCTCAAATTGCTCCCATTCTTAACACACAAGCCAAAAAAAAAAAACTCTTGTTTGAATGTTTTCATTATAAATCATGAGTTATCATTATCTAATAAAAAATGAAGAAAATTTGGGATTTAGCTGTCTTTTATAAGTCCAGTGACTGATGAACACTTTGATCATGCCATTTTACAATATTTTGGCATTTTGGCCCCTCTACAATTTATATAATTTTACTTCGGCTCTGTCAAACTTCACAAAAAATCTCATTAGTCCATGCACTTTTGAGTATTTATAAAAAGAAATTAGCATTTTGTCCCTAAAATTTCTATAAATTTCATTTTGACCCCTCCTTTACATAATTTGTGAGTCTACCACTGCAAATAAAGTTTGCCAAAAGTATGCGATAGTGGGAAAGACCTATGACATTTCCTTAGAAATCAAGATTATTTAAAATGGGGCTTATGGGGTTTCAACTGTGGAATTGTCCCCCACAATATTGCCTTTCCCACTTAAGAGAGTTTGGTCAAATACACCATAATGGTGCAGACAGAGGACTCTATGTGGATTTTGTCCACCTTCTCAAAAAATTGAATTTTTTTTTTTATTTTTTATTTAATTGTTTTCACCAACAAAGGAGCAAAACTCCACCGTATGGGGATTCTTGTTATTTGAATATTTGAATATATCTCCTTATCTTTTGCTTTGGTCATTTGTTTGTTTGTTTAATTTGAAAAGAGTAATGTTTCTTTGGCCCACCACTTGGATATATATGGTGGTAACCCTGCCCCCGCTCCTCTCTTGATCATTTTGGCATTTAGAAAATCTTGATCGTAGTTGTTGTATTGGAATGAAAAAGTATTTTATGTAAATCGTATATTACTATTATGTGGTGTCTTGGTTTTTTTTTTGAATAAATAAAAAAAAGTTCATTATACTTGTTGAAATGGAAATAATATGCAGATCGGTCTGTTCTTAATATGCATCGGTTTGTGACTGATTCAAAGCTCGTATAACTGGTTCACAATTGATAAAGCTGATTTAACTTCTATGAAGGATTTTTTTTATTATTATTTTTTTTTATTTTTGTGGTGTGGCTAATCTTGATACTTATAGTTCAATACTCCCATTGCAGTTACACCGCAACAAGTACATCTTTCCCTGCAAATGGGTGGTGGGATCATTATCCCAGAATTAGACGAGATGCGCGTAAGCTGACTCGAATACCCGATTATCAAAAACAAAAACAGAAACATCTTCCAATACCACTACTTAAAACCATGCTCACATGTATTATGAGATTGAGAATAATTAGTATCTATTACAAGTTGGCCTAGTAATAAGGCCTAGGTTCTGGAAGTGCTCTCCCTCTAACGTCTCAGGTTTGAAACTTCTTAAATATAAAGAATTTCTTGAAGTTAGTCCATACGGGATTGTACCTTGACTTTAATTGGAATTTGCACAATTAAACGATGGAAATGATTCTCCAAATTAGTCACTCCAATAAATCGGATACCAAGTTATCAAAATTAGTATCTATTACACAAAATACTTTTTTGAATGGGAGCAAGACTAGTGATAAATTAAGATAACCATATTATCATTTCCTCCTTGATTTCCCAATAAAATATTGATCAATGTTTTCAAACATTTGGAGCCATTGAAGTAGGTCAATCCAATTGATAGAGAAATGTTTTTTTTTTTTTAGATATAGTGGTTGAATAAAAAGAAAAGAAAAAGATCTCTATGTTTTCATTCGATACTTTATAAAGAAGCAATCACTGTTAATCATCTAAACCATGCACAAAAGAGATTTACCAACTTTTAGTAGATCTGAATCAAATCTT
Organism: Camellia sinensis; assembly: GCF_055761805.1. Taxonomy (NCBI): domain Eukaryota; kingdom Viridiplantae; phylum Streptophyta; class Magnoliopsida; order Ericales; family Theaceae; genus Camellia; species Camellia sinensis. The sequence goes on along the minus strand of NC_138961.1, from coordinate 35,932,309 downwards.
TCATGATTTGCAATTCATGGCTAAAATTAGGGTTTAAGAAAAGTGGGATTTGAATTTGGAGCCGGGTCAAGGGGTTTGGGCCCCCCTGACCTTGCAAAGGAGCATCTAATCCTTCTGGACTTGAAAAGTCATTTCTAGGGTTTGCTTTTGGCAGTTTGTGTGTCCTATTTGAGTCATTCATTGAGCTTTGTGTAGTCCAAGGGGGGAACATTTGTCTACATATTTCCCAATTGAAGACAATTTGTGTACACTTATGTAGTGTCCACAAATTCTTCCAATCTGACCTTATACCCCACTCTCCTTTGTACACCATTAAGTCCCAATTTATTTCCCCAAAAAGAATTAAGATCATTAAATTTTTTTTTTTGAAAACTCAATTCATGATACTTTACTACAATGGGGTCTAGTATGGCAAGACATATACAATTTTATTCCAACTTCTGAAGAGGTTTTTTTGTAATTCAAACTCTGTCCATTCAAGATACAATCGACAATTCTTATCATTTTGCCAAATACAAACTTATTCTAACAAGTTTGAGTTTTTAATTTTTCGATTGATTGTTTATATAACTCAAATTCCCATCAATGAGAACACTAATGACGAGCCTTACCATTAGCTCAACTACAAACTTTGAGTTTATAAATAAAAAAACTCAACCATTTAATTATAGATTTGCAAACACTTGAATTTCAGATTATGTTTGTACTGGCCAAAGTTTATTTTCTTGTAGTTCCCAAATGAATTAGATTGCAGTGGTTAAATTTTCTGATTTTTTTTTTTTTTCCAAATGTATCTTTAGATTAGGTTAGTAGTTCAATTTGTCAATCTTCAAACTTTAAAAGAATACAATTGTCAAATTGATGTACTTGGATGGAAGGTTTTGGCTCAAATTGCACAATAGTTTCCTCAAACGATCGACCAATCCTAGTATTTTTTTTTCTTGGGAAAATCTTACTTTTCTCAAAGAAAATTCATTCAGTCAGCAGTGTTAATGTGACCAAATGAATTTTATGTATTCAAAGTAGAACTTACTAAAAATAAAAAATAAAAAAACTTTATTTATTCATTTATTTATAAATTTTTTAAAGGCATATAGTGGTTCCCTCTCTCTAACTAGCAGATAGTCATTTTATAGTATATACCTTGAAACTAGTTATATATTAATTCTTGATTAGGGTCCGGGAAAGCATTGCTAATTTACAATAGAAGTCTTGACCGGATTTTAGTCGCGGCTGGCAATAACTTGGGATTGGCATTTCTCCTCGATTTCTACTCCAGTTTATTTCAACATCAATTGATTTGATGAATTACATGCTTCTTCATTAGGCATGTCCGAGTTAAAATCTCGTTATTTTGTCACATATATAGTTTTCTAATTCCTATTTCCCTCTTATCTGAATGAAAAAACGTCAAATTAACATTTCATGGGGTGGCTAAACTTTTTAAAATTTTAAGAATTATTTCTATCCAAATCTATCTTTAGATTAGGCAGATGCTCAAACTAATGAATTTTCAAAAGCATTCAGTTTTGTGAGCATTCCTCAAATGAGAAAATAATAAAATTTTAAATACTGTAAGCCCATTATTATCATTTACTCTAAAATAGCTAATATTTTGTTATAAATGTGAAATTCTAATGGAGAAGTAAGGAAATCAGATGATTGGGGATTGCTTATTTAGTTGCTTTTTTGTTTTATGCTTATTTAGTTGCTTTTTTGTTTTATGCTTATTTTGTTGCTTTTCCAAAATGGTGTTTGTGTAGTACTTATATAATTGGCTTTTTTTAAAGATTTTGACAAATAATAAAAAATGTTGTCCCATTGGTAGGCAAAATTCTCATAAAATTCCCAAGGTAAATTCATCTTTTTGTCAAAATGAAAAAATGCCTTTTTTGGTTCATGCCAAACGCAAAAATGACAACCCATCTTATTTTTTGGCTTATTGCTTATTAGCTTATATGGCAAAAAGTTGGCTTATGTGGCGAGTTTTATGCTAAATAGATAATCAAAAATCAATTTTCTATTGCAATCCGTTCTAAATGTTAGAATCATGAGGATCTAGAATCACGTTTTCATTCCTCTAAAGATTCCTATCATCTAAACTTAGTCTATTTTGATCTTGAAGCCTATTTGGATGGAAGTTTGGGAATTGAATTTGGAAACTTTTTGTTAGCTTCTTGAAATAATTAATTTTTAGGGCTGAGCTTAGCGTTCCCCCCCTCCCCTCTTATTCATAAAGCGTACAATGGTCTCCTCTAACTGACATATAACCATTTTTAAACTACAAATCCTGAAACATAGTCCTAAAAGACAAAAAAGTCTCAAACGATTTTTAGTAATGGCTGCTGGAAACATGAGATTGACAAGTCTCTTGCATTACATTGTAATTTCAACTGCAAATTCAGTTTCACATTCTATTTACATACATCAGTCTCATCTCATCTCCTCAATAAGTATTCCTATAAACTTCATATCTTTTCTTCTTTTAAAATCACTTCCCAGTTCTTTGTTTCCCATTGTACTTTCTAAACAGTGTAATTTTCCTTTTCCTTTTCTCAAAAATAAATTCCATTGTTTGGCTGTATCTCTCACTACTAGACAAGCTTAATTAAATTACTAGAAAAATAAAATAAAATAAAGGAATATATGACTGTTGAAGAATATATATAGAAAGGTAACATACGTATTGGAAAACCCCAAGAGAGTTCAAGAAACGAACACAGTTTTACATGCAACAAAAATATTTATACACTATCGCCATAATATTATTAATATTTTTGAAAAAAAAAAATCTTAAAAGTGGCAAACGTTTATAGTTTGAAAATTCGCTGAACTATAATGTTACTATGATAAGGTGGTTTTCAAAACTGTGGAGACAGTCAAAGTTGCCCTAGCTTTACTTAGGTCCATCCCTGATTGTTTCGTGGTTTAGGGTAGCCTTAGACTTTGATTAGAGGGTATTTTAGTGCTTAGGGCTAATTAAGCTAAAAAGAGATGGTAGGAGAGACTATGTCACTGGTTGAGAACATGTGATGAGATGTGGTTGAAAGTTGGGGTCATGTGATGAGAGGAATCATAAAGAGACCCTTTTCTTTCGAAATTAGAGCAAAGCTTAGAGGACTTTTTTTTTAAGGGCTCTTACCACATGTGTGTGATTCCTTTGCCTTTAATTTGGGCACTCAATGTGAACACCAAAGTAGAAAAAAAAAGAAAGAGGCCCTTAAATATCATCTTTCTGCCTTGGATTCTAAATAAAGTCGTCAAACCATGTGATTTTGAGTATTATTGAGTCTTGACCAGGGCCACAGGTATGGCCATGGTATAGTCTGTTCTAGGACCTTTTAGCTCCAGCTTTAGTGGCTGTTTGGTCAACCAGAATGTAAATCTCAATGAAGCCTGGGTTTGCTGGAAAATTTTAAAGGATTTTTTGAAACTCCATGAAGAGAAATGCTGGCAAGACTATTATTTATTCAAGAAACAATTAAGTTGAAGTAAGGTCAGGAATGATCTCTTCATGATAAACGGATTCATTTACAAGTTGGTTATTATGGGTAGTTCCAACAAAAGAATGGAGCTAGCAATGTATAAAATATTTAAATTATCAATGTAGATGCTACATAGTTGATTCTCATCCTTCATAATCTTACACATTTGATATTTGATCTTAAACAAATTTTAGGATTAGGTTTCTAGGAATTAGAACAATGGTTTTGTTTAAATATTGTAGTGTATGTATTTTAGAACAGTTTGACCCGTAACTTAGTAGGAAAGAGAAGCAAAATGGGACAAGTAAAGAAGGTCTATCTAATAAGATAGTCGAATAGAGTGTTTTGAGAAGATGATTAAAAATTGACTTTTTAATTTTTTTATGTGAGGGGTGATGTGACCAAAAATTGGTTAAAAGCTGACTTTAAACTTTTCATTTATGTTCCCAAATGGCCCCTAAGATGGCTATTTTGTACCAAGTCAATGTTCTAGCCAAATTCTGTTTAAAAAATCTAATTGTCTAAATCTATTTTTATTATAAAAAGGAAAAAAAAATTGTGCAATCTTCAATCATCGTTCATGGAGCGCTTTCTCTCATCTATCTTCTATGCATGCCTTTGTTTTGTTTCAATACCGTAGTGTACTCATTGTTGGACGCAAACGGGTCCTAGGGCATTGGTTGTGTATTGAGGAGACTATTGAAACATGAAGGCCCACTAATTGTACTGTTAAAGACATTTTTGACAAAATTAAGTTTGCTTTACAAAGGTAAATCAAATTGTTGGAACTATGTAATGATCAAAAGTTCCCAAATGGAGGGGTAAGTCAACTTACATGTGTAAAGATCAGTGTTTTCACCATCATCAATGGAAGTTTGTAATGATCAAAAGGTTCTAACATGGGGTAAAATAGTTACTTGACCTAAGTAGAAATCATTTTCCTCACTATCATCCATTGGAGTTTGCAATGATCAAAAGTTCCTAATAAAATTGAGTTATTTGATACTATCATGACTCACATGAGGTACTGTTTCATTCCCAATAGATGCCAAAAGCTAATTTTAGCTTAGATTACCTGTCAATCATGATCCACAAACTTAATGAGTTTTAAATTGTATTTAAGCTTAAAATATAGATATATGTTTCCATATCGTTGATCCATATTTGCTAATCTACTAAAAGAAAGAGAAAGGTTAATGGAGAAGATTAAGAGAATAATTAATGGATCTTATGCAGTTAATTATGCAAATCCTTCAATTTGATGCGAAGTTATCGCTTCGCTTACAAGTTGAGTGAAAGTGAGTAAGAAAGCACAAAATTCCATTCTAGTTTTTATTTTTATTTTTTTCTTGTCACAATAATAATAATTGAAATATTGTTCTCATTTTCATATATCAATAATATATTTTTTTTCTTTTTTTTTTCAGTCAAAAGAAAGAAAATTAAACAAAAATATTGAGTTCAATAATGTTACTAAATTAAATTTATGTCCATGGACCATGGCAACTGTGAGCAATAATACTATACATGATGAGTGACCTCTTTGAACTTTTCTCGGAGCGATTGCTCTCGGTATTCTAGGTTAAGCCTAATGCTCATAGATTAATTTAATTTGATTTTTCTTCTCCTTTTTGAGATGTATCAATTATGCTCTTGGAATTAGATCCAAATTGTTTTTATTTGGGTTTTGAGTTGGGTTCTGAATTTTCATACAAAAACAGCCAAATAAGGCTCTAAAACACATAATATGCATTCTGAATATATCCAAATTCCAAAGTTCCAAACTCAAAAACCCAAAAAAATAATAATAATAATAATAGTAAAAATAAAATAAATTTTAACACAAATAATTAAAGTTCCATGCAAAGTTTTTATTGAGATCAAACCAAATTCTTATGAAGAGAGTGAATCAATCATAAATGGTGACAAAGTGATCTAAGCTAGTTAGGAGGATCATCAGAGGATCACTTACTTGTTTGAATTGATATGTTTGCATTGTAAGATCTGTTTCTGGTGAGTTTGATGGTTGAAATCAGTCTCCGGCGAGCTCGGGCGATGGCTTTTTGAGGGATGTGAATTCATGAAATGAGCTTCCATGGCCGAGTTAGAAGCTAGTGAAGGAGAAATCCAAAGGGATAGCATGATCCAAATTCATCTGTGTATATTTATATACAAAGCTTAGAAAAAAAAGAATAAAGTTTATGAAAAAAGAGAGTTGGGATCAATGCGATCCCTTTGGATGCCTCCTTCAGTTGCAGTAGAAAGAAACATAGCAGCTTCTCTTCTCCTTCAAACCTCTCTCTCTCTCTCTCTCTCTCTCAAAGATGGAAGAAAGTGGTCTAAGGGAGCCTCAATATAAACGAAACAATAAGTGCTCTAACAATGACTGAATTTTCATTTTTCTATTTATGAATGGAAAGGAAAGAAGAGTAAATTAAATATAAAATTTTATTTTTAAAAAAATGTTTGATATTTGTGAAATAATGAGGAGACTTGTGGCCTCTTTTTTTTTGTTTTGTTTTTTGTTTTTCTAAATTGAAAATGAAGGGAACACATGAACAGGCACGAAATTAGAATTTCAGGACTAAGATCTCTCCATTTCATGATTATAATAGAGAATGTTGATTATATCATTTAAAGGTTGTGAAATAATCATTAGAATTTATTAATATTTTAAATTTAAAAAGAATCAATACAAACCATTAGATAATACAATGAAGATCCTCTATAATAACTTTGAAATTGAGAGGATCACAATTCAGGATTTCATCACCAGAGGGGCCAACGATAAATAATTTTTTTTACCATATATACAAACACACATGTATGTACAATATGATATATAAACTATATATACACATGAAAAAACCAAATATTATAGAAGTAATCTCTAATAGGATACAAAAAAAAAATTGGTACACAATAAAAAGAGAATGTAAGATGGTAGAAGAATGTGATATATCTTTTTTATACCGAGGGACTATTTTATTTATAAAATAAGATATATATATATATATATATATATTTTTCAAAAGTGTTAATGGTAAATAAAATTTTTCACAAAAACAGAGAGGTTGGGCTCCCATAGTCTTCTCTTAATTCCATCCCTATATATGAAGCCATCTTATTTGTATAAAATTTCATTTGTATATCCATTTGATAACTGTTAATAATTATTTTCTGAACTATCTACCAGCATGACCATTTTTAGAGGGGACAAAATTACAAAACTTCAAAACCTTTTAAGTTGTGTACTTTATATAATAATATAGAGGTATAGAAATACATAAAATGTGTATTAAAATTTTAACTTTTTTTTATTATGATTATTTAATTCTTAATAAATGCTCATTAAACACTAATTAACAAAATTCTTTATAAATTATTAGGTATCTCTTTGTTTTATATAGCTTAAATTATACTAGAAAATGAAATGTACAGTATAATTCACATTTGGTAGAGTATAAAACACACTCAAAATAAATCTCATATATATGTATATATGTATATTTTATTTTAAAATATTTTTAAATTTTTGTGCTTTAGTCATAATTTACCAAATGATCATAATAAAAAATGAATGTTTTTTTTTTCTTTTTTTTTCTAAAGATATTTATTAATTGGTAGACCCCATTATGTAACATACCAGACACATGTGAGAAGCTTTTACAAGTAGTGGGTCAGCCAACCCCTCCATCAAAATTCCCAGCAAGTTGGGTGATATTATTATTATTTCATTTTATTTATTAGGTAATTATTTATGTTTATTTTTAATGGAAGGTCGTGGTCCCATCCATGTTCTCTCTTGCACACCCCAAATTTTATATGCTTATTTCACAAGGAATGGAATACATTCTCTCTCTCTCTCTCTCTACATTACATGAATATATAAATATATATAATTGATGTATCATGTATTGGTCAATAATATAATCATATATAATTGGGAAAGGAAAATAATACACATATATCATCCAAAGTGGATACAACCTGTAGATTAGAGACTTGGTGTATAGAATATTATTGCTCATGGTCCAAGATACATGACATAATACTGTGCCTCTCTCCGGATACATGGTGTGATTTGGCCGGCATCTTTTCCTTTTTTCTAAAAAAATTATTTTTAGATCAATATAGTTTAACGGTATCAAAATATTTATTAGTATCAACATTTGATTTTATACATATACTAAATGAAAAATTATTTATTTATGTAATTTTGTCCCTCTCCTCCAATTCCACCACAATTATGTGAAATTAGAAATATTAAGGATCCAGCTTATCTCATGTTGAGATTAGGACTAGACCCGTCCAGTCCGGCCCATTGATTTATTTTTGGGCCCCGTTTCAATAATATGAACCATTCAATGTATAGAATTCGTTGAGTATTATATCCCTCTTAAAAATCTCGTTGATCAGATATCGATAACTATTTGATCGGATCAAATTTGTATTAAAAAAATGAACAGTGAAAAATAAATAATTGACAGAATTCTGATATGATTAAATAGCTATAGATATCTGATCAACGTGATTTTTTACACGGATATAGTATTCGATGAGTTCTATACATTGACGATTTAGATTATCGAACGTACCAAAAAATGGGCTCATGGGCCGAACTGGACAAGTCTAGTCTTAATCTCAATATAAGACAAGTTGAACCCAAAGATTAAAGATGAGAGAGAGAGAGAGAGAGTTGGATAGTGAGTTTGTTTGATACAATTTCTCACAAATCAAGAAGTTGAAAAGCACCCCTTAATCACTTATAAATAATAAAAAAAATTATTTCTTTCTCATAAGTAGAAGTTCCATCAAACACTTGTCCAGTATCTCAAAATAAATAAATAAATAATATAAACAACTTCTATGAATTGCTCCTAGTATCAGTTTATATTTCTATTAATATAATTATAAAATAAAATTTAAAAAAATCCTAACTCTCAATCCAAATATGTATCTTTAGATAGAGTTATGCTAGAACCCCAAAAAAATTACTAATTTTTCTATCAAACCTCTTACATGAGTATGGGATACACACACATGTGATTTGTGTGAGTCTCACACTCATGTACGAGATTTGATAAAAAAAATTTAATAATTTATTTAAATTCCATAACATTTTCCCTATAGATATTTAAAACCCTGAAAGTTGGCTGGTGAGGCCCATAATAGATTTCACCATAATGTGTAGATAATTTGTAAGAAAATCATATTATTCAATAATTGTATACACATGATTCCAATAGATTTATTTTTAAATAATAGATAAAAATTATAATTTTAAAATAAATTAAATTAAATGATGTAATTATAATTATTAGATCAATATAATTTTTTATAAATAATATACACACAAAATCTTACAAAATTAACAATTAAGATTATCATAATAGAAACTGCGATGAATGCACGACACAATTAGAGATGACTAAACTTTTCTCTAACTAAGGCTAGGTTTGGCATAACCTATATAATTTATTTTTTTATCTTTTTATCTTTTTTTTATCACATCACCTCTCTACTTTTCTGCACATCTTTTCGTAAAAAGACAAAAAATACACTTTTTTAGGACACCCCAAACCAACCCTAAATATGGTATCTTACCTTTTTAGATATGTTCACACTGGTACTCTATAGCCATGATTGGGTGCGCAACAAACTTGGCGGTGATAGAATGGGTTGAGATTCTTATGCTGGATATCTAATCCCAAGATTATTTTTCTTACAATTTGTTGGGGGTGTTTGTTTGGATTTTTTTGAGTCAACTTATGACTTCTGGCTTTTGAAAAGTTATTTTAGACTGCTTGGTTAAACTTATTTCAAACAGCTTCTGATTTTAACAACTTATTTTAAGTCAAAAAAACTGATTCTGAGAAGCTGTTCACTCCTTACTTCTGATTATCGGCTTCTACTGTAGACATGTTAATTTACGGTTATACTTTTAGATTTTTTTTATTTTTTATTTTTTTAAAAATAGAAAAAGACCCAAATGGACTATAGAATATTATTATTATTTTTTATGAGAAATATAGACAAGTAGTGAATAACAAAAAATAAAAGTTAATTGAAAAAGCTACTTCACAGTTTATTTAACAAACACTACTCAGCAACTTAAATCTATAATCCAACAGTTACACCAAACAGATTAACAGTTTCTGATTAAAATCATAATCTATAATCTGTTAAATTCTAATTTATAATCTGTTTTAACAGCTACACCAAACGAGACCGTTATATTGGGCTTTTGTTTTGACATGGGATAAGGCTGATATAACCTTATCCCTTGTTTGTTTAATTTTATGCTGAGTTGATTTAAATTTGCTAAATAACGGTATTGTCTCTCATTTAATCATTTATTCTTGATTGTGCCCTCAAAAAATCTTTAATGGCAAGTGCAGTGAGATCTTTGGTCAAACATTATTTGACCATTATTTTAATAAAATAAATAAATATTTGAAGAAATTTGTGCCAAAGCTGGGAATGATCGAATGAAGATGTGACAAAAATTTTTTAAAAAAATAAATAATTTGCTTTTAAATTTACAGATGGGTCAACCATGGGATTCCTCAAATTATTAGTGATGTTATTATGGATTTAAGTGCTTTTATGTAATTTCCAGCCCTTTTCCCTCAACCTACTCCCTCAATGATTAAATTCATTAAATTGCTACTATTGTTTAAATATTGCATAGTGCATGTTTACTAATATTAGGGATGGCAAAGGAGGGCAATGTGGCGGATATTAATTCCCTATCCCCATTCTCCTATTATAATTTTTTCCCATTCTCCATTCCCCATCCCCATGGGGACTATCCTCTTCATCCCCTAATGGGTTTGGGTTTTCTCCAACCCAACTTGACCCTATTTTTTTTTTATTTTTTTTGGTTTGTTCATGGTTCACAGCCAAAGCCAAATCAACATTCACACTTTTTTGTTTTTTTTAATTCAACAACAAAATCAAATACATATTAATTAATTAATGAAAAAACTTATTTTAAAGTAATTAAATTTATAATCTTTAAGACAACCAAACAAGTTTCAGTAGCTGCAATCATCAAAGAGTCACACGCTGCAATCATCAAAGAGTCATTGCTTATCAAAGAGAAGTTTATGGAGCAGAACATTGCTTTACAAAGGTCTAAAGAACTGGCCATGAATGCTAATGAAGCAATGTGTTCGTTTTGGGCCGTGATGAGTCGAGAAATGATCAGGCCAAGCCAATCAATCTCTGCGATTATGTCAATTCTTCAGATAGAGAATTGGGTGTCGGAAGAACAGAGGAAGATAGTTGATGCTATGGCAAAGATGGGTCTACTGTTGTCTAGTTAGATTGAAGTTGAGAGAGTGTGAGAATGAAAAGCTAACTGTAAATTTCCGGAAGGAGATCAGGGTCGGAGACCTCAGATTTGTTTTTTTTTCTCTCTCTCTCTCTCTCTCTCTCTCCTCTGGTGATCTCCTCCACCAATCGGGAGTATGCCGGATCGGCGTTTTCGATGTTGTTGGCTTATTTTTCCTACGAAGGAAAATATCATAAATGCGAGCGTGCCAGCAAGGATTGAAAAATCCTTACAGATAAATTCAAGCCAATTATCAAGCGATTGTGTTGATGGTTCTTTTGCCTCAACGAAGAGGACTTCAAATTTGCCAAGTATAACGAAAAGAAAAAGTAAAAGAAGAAAAAGGGACGGAGAAAGATGATTGAGTGAATAATTAAAGTAATAAATACTTACCTCTACTCCTATACTTCGAAAAGGAAGTGCATAAAATGCTTCGAAATGGAAATGCTGAAAATAAATGCATCGAAATATAAATCTATGTTAAACTACTCCTAAGATAAGGAAAATGACAAGAAATATTGAAATCAATTGTCTTTGATTATGAATTCTGGATCCTTTACAATGTAGCCATTAATGGCTATTTATAGAGGAAAAAATACAGCAATAACTACTTAGTAACTACCCATTTCTTCCATCTTCATTCTTGTTTTGCCATGTGTCCTTCCACTCATCCACTTTGTCCTTCATATTCTCCATCATTTCTATAACTTCTTTTAACTTCCAAATGAATAAGAAGATGCCACGTGTCCTGCAATTATATAAATAATAAAAATTGCAGATTTATGGTGCTAACATTACCCCCCGCGGCCCTTAAAAATGATATTTACTTGAATTTTTGAAGGGCCGAATCAAGCACGTGATTAATCTAAGCAATAAAATGCTTCGAATAATATCAAAAAAGTACTTCGAATGATATAATAGCACCAATGAAATGCTTCGAATGAGTATGAAATTATGACTAGATGTCTCGAATGCTAGCTATTATGGACTAGTAACAAGCTTCGAAGGTGGTATAAAGGACCAAAATCATCTTTCGAAGGTTGAAAGTGTCGACAAAAGACAAATTACATCCTTGGAAATATTCGGCAAAGCTTCGAAGGTTCATAACCACCATTATTGTTTCTTCGACACTGTTAATGCAAGATGGAGTACTTCGAAGCTTACAAAATTATGACAAAACGGCTTTCGAAGCAACTTATGGAAAAATGGCTTTCGAAGCTGTTTTTGGCCAACATTGTGGTTATTCAAATCTTATATGTTCTGATTCACACATAATTAATGAAAATATTAATTTTGTTCTTCGAACCAATTATTAATTCTCCGAAGACACCAAAACCGTTGTTCTTCGAACCAACTTTTATAGAATACTAGTTACATTTTCATGTAACAAATGGCTATAAAAATGGTTATCAGTAAAGCCACTAATTATCATGCCAAAAATAGGCATTATTCAATAATTAATTAATTGCCACTTTCCATATATTTAAAGAGAGGTACACATTTCGAAAGCTTTCTTGTCCCATGTTACATTTCGAAGGTGTTTATTGATGACAAAACCACCTATTCGAAAGTCATATATGTTACTAAAGGATCAAAGTCTTCCTTCGAAAGTGCTCACGACATCTCTTCATACCAAATCCAAAGAGTTGGATTACTATGAAATTAGTTTGGCATTTTAACAAATCATTAATGGCTATAAAATGATATTTCAATGAATAACATGCTTCGAAGTGTCTTAGGACATATTTCGAAGGTAACTACAAAATCAAATGATAATGGTTTATGGATCAACCATATTTTTGGCCCAATATATTTCAATAACGAAATATTATTTGCTAGCCATTCCATCAAAGTCAACGTTTGATGTGATCCACAAATCCAAAATGGATTTCGAATAACAAAAGTCATGGTATAGTGTGACCATGAAAATTCATACTTTTTGACACTTTGAAAAATGTCAAAAATTTTGAATTTATGAACAGTGGCTTGTTCATTATTCTTGACCATGTTTGCTTTAAAAACATGACTTTTGCCGAATTGATTTTCATAATTATTTGGCAAAGTGGGTTGTTTTTCCATGTTAGCCATTAATGGCTTATGAAAATCACCCATAGATATGTTATTTTCATTACTTGACTCTCTAAAAATTGGTTTTGAGACCCCCCAAGCCATGCATGAAACATCATTCTTAGCCAAATTTGGCTCAAAAACATGCTCTTTCATTATGTTAATTTCATAATTTGGCTTTTTAAAAACGGACTCTTGAACCCCCTGAGCCATTGATGAAATCAACTCTTTGCTTTTGCTATTTTCAACCATGGAAAAATTCTGAAAAAATTCACCAATTCCGGGCATTAAAGCCTCAGTTAAAGACTTGGTAGTGAGAGTTGATAACTCATCATTCCATTGGTGAATTTCTATATCAAGTTGATGAATTTCTCCAATTAAATGGTGTCTTTTTTCTTCCACCAAATAATATTGTAATGGATGAAAGTTTATTTCATCAAGAAAATGGATCTCTTCTTGAAGATCCAAAATTTTTCTTTTACGCCAATATATTTCAAATTGACAAGTTCGAATAGCGAAATCCAAATTGTTTGTCATTTCTTACACTTGGCAGTCCCACTGGGCGTGCCAAAAATATATGTTGGCTTTTTGGCTTTCGAAGGTTACTTTCGTAATTATGAGCGTGCCAGCAAGGATCAATCAGTCCTTACAGAATTGCCAAATAATTATTCAGACGATTGTGTTATGGTTCTTTCGGCCTCAATAAAGAGGACTTTTACTGGTGGCTTTCTGGTAATTAAACTTCAGAAAATCTGAACATAAGAACAGTTAACTAAACTGGAGTATTTCATTAGTATAAAAAGAACTTACAATGATCTCAGTTCCGTAGAGAATTACAGCAGCAATGTACTTGACAACTACTCCTACAAATGAAGTGCAACGTAGAAACTAAAAATACAGGAATATAAAAGACAGGAAATAACACTGGAATATGTAAAGTGATTCTTTAGATTTTTCTCCCTCTTAACATAGGTCTCGATAACATGTATTTAACCAAATCTGTGTTTGCAATTACCAAGACAGTTGTAGGCAAAAGATAATATCTTAATTTCTTTACAGCAAAGTACAGTGCAAGGTAAAGCTTTTCTACAGCTGAATATTTACATTCGCAAGAATTTAAAAACCTACTAAGGTAATAAACAGCTTGCTCCTTGCCTTCCTCATTGTCTTGGGCCAAGAAAGCTCCCAATGAGTCTTCTGCTGCGGCTATGTATAGCTTTAAAGGCTTAACGCCATTTGGTGGCATCAGTACTGGAGGATTGGCCAAGTAGGCTTTGATTCCATCAAAAGCACTTTGATGCTCCGTTGTCCATACAAATTCCTCTTCATCTTTCAGCCTTAATAAAGAAGAAAAAATTTTAGTTTTCCCTGCAGTGTTAGAAATGAATCTTCGAAGGAAATTAACCTGACCAAGGAACTTTTGTAATTCTTTCTTACTTGATGGAGGTCTGGCTTCAATGATGGCTTTGGCTTTATTCTGGTTGATCTGTATTCCTTTCTTGTGTACTACATAGCCCAAGAAGTTTCCAGATGATACGCCAAAAGCACACTTAAGAGGATTAAGCTTCAATTTGAACCTTCTCATTCTTTCAAAGGCTGCCTCTAGGTGAAACAAATGCTCCTCCATAGATTGGGATTTAACCACAATGTCATCAATATAACATTCCAAATACCCACCAATAAGGTCATGAAAGATAGTGTTCATAGCCCTCTGATATGTGGCCCCAGCATTCTTCAGGCCAAACGGCATTTTAACTCATTCGAAGGTCCCAATATTCCCAGGGCACCTAAATGCTGTCTTGTGAACATCTTCCTCCGCAATGCAGATTTGGTTATAGCCTGAGTGTCCATCCATCATTGATAAAATATGATGTCCTGCTGAGCTATCTACCAACAAATCTACTATAGGCATAGGATATTCATCTTTTGGAGTTGCCAGATTTAAGTTTCTAAAATCAATGCATACTCTCATTTTGCCATTTTTCTTGACTACAGGTACAATATTAGATAGCCACTCAACATACCTGGCTGTTCTGATAAAGCCTGCCTTGAGTAGTCTAAGAATTTCTTCCTTGACTTTCTGGATCACCTCTGAACTCATTCTTCTTGGTTTTTGTTTGTTTGGCTTGAAGTTAGGCTTCATGGGAAGCCTATGTTCCACCAATGACCTATCCAATCCTGGTAGCTCATTGTATGACCATGCAAAACAATCTTTATATCTTCTTAGAATAACCAACAACTGGTCCTTATCGGGAGAACTCAACCAAGCACTTATATAAATGGGTTATTGTACAGAATCTTCCCCCAAATTTATTTCTTCTAAAGGGTCTTGCATCTGAGTACTTACTGGAACTCCTTCTTTGATCTTCTTTGACTCCGCAGGAATCTCCTTGCTGTGTTTTGCTTCCAGGCTCTTTGATTCCTCCTCTTTATTTTCTTCCTCATGGACAAAATCTGTCCAAAAGGATTCTTCTTCCTGTATCTCTTGGACCTTTGTTTCTATGTCCAATGCACAGTATTTATCAAGAGTTAAAACTCTGGCTTGTTGCTTCTCCAGCTTGCAGCCAATCATCATGACCTCTTTTTCCTGCTCTCGAACTTTCTGGACTATTGACTTTACATCCAATATTGAAAATTTGATTAAAGCCAAAGGCCTGGCTTCTAGTGCTTCATCTTGCTGCCTATAACCAGGCATCATTGTCATCTTTAACCTCTAATCCTTCACCAGCACTCTCCTAGACTAAATGCTTCAGGCGTGCTACTTCCTCATCAGCCGTTTCTTCAGCTGAACCATCGAATTCCATCAGTATACTGAGCGGTGCCACACCGTCAATATACAACTTGGCTTCTGTGAAATCAGCACAGGCTACGAAAGGCTGAGGATCTGCATTAATTTCCTCCGTCCTCCCATTGCCTAGAACTATTATCATTTTTTGATGCAGAGAGGAAGGCACGCATTTATTAGTGTGGATCCAATCTCTACCAAGTAAGGCATTGTACTTTGCATTGCTATCGATGACGAAAAACGCCGTCATGCAATCCTTGGTTCCCACACTGAGATTGATGGGTAGAATCCCCTGGGCCATTTGCTTGTCTCCAGCAAAACCAGCGATGGTTGTACTTGTTGGGATCAACCTGGGATTCCTCTTCCCTAATTTCTTCAAAGAAGATTTTGGTAATAAGTTCACCGCCGCTCCATTATCCACCAAGACTCGGTTTAACTGAGCTCCATCGAAGAAGGCCTTAATGTACAAAGGCTTAACATGCTGCGTCATGGAATTCGAGGGATATTCAAATGGATACGAGAGGTTAATGCTTACCACTTCCTCGCTCTCATATTCAGCTTCCATCGGGGTAACCATTTCAAAATTATCTTGCACCATACTTGCTTGTGAATCTTCACTAGAGATCTGAATTGGATCAGCTTCCTGCCCCTCTTGATTCTCATCTCCAGCTTGGAATTCCTGTGGTAGTATGTGTACCATGTTCACTGATACTGGGGGAAACGAGCCAAACTGGATGGCTGGCTGTACCTATTTCCCCTCTTGGTCACTTTGATCGACTTCCTCAGAAACATCCTGCATGATGCATTCTGGTATCTCATTGCTAACGGGTCCCTTCGAATGGTTTTCCTCAGCTGGCTTTTCAACCTGAAATGTTTGCTCAGCCATGAAGGCTTCGAACATTTCTTCTTCCACCATTTCTTTCTTCTGGCTTACGCCAATATCTTCTTCCGTTTCGCTACCACTCTCCATCAGAGCTTTCTCCAACCCTGCTAGACTTTCCTTCTCTCTGACCTTCAGTTCAGAATGAACCTTGGTCAATTGTTCTCTGTTGCGGTCCACCTCATTTTGTGAAACTGGTTCTGAATTATGGTCTGGCTTTTGATTCTTCTTTTCTCTAGTCTGGATCATCGAAGAACTCTCTTTACTTTCCCTCTGGTCTCTCTGGTATTGGGTATACCTACGCTGAATTTTCCTCCTTTGTGATCTGGAAATAACGGGGACCATATCTGGTTCCCTCGTTCTTGGGTGTTTCAGCAATACCCAATTGTTGGGGGCCACCAAAGGAGGCTTAACCATCCTACTTTGATTTCCAAAATTCCTTTGGGTAGGTATTTCCCTAGGTTTGTTTTGCATCACAAACCAATTTGGGACTCCAGGTACCCACGAACCTACTGACCCAGACGTTGAAGTACCTCTTTCTTCCTTCGACGACACCTTCGAGGCTGGCTGTGAAGACAATTGTTTGGCCCTGTCTCCAAGCTTTGAGCCTGATTCAGGTTCTCGATGATGGTGATCATTTCCTGTCCTTCGTGAAGCTGGCCCAAGGGGCCAATTCCTGGTTTTGATCCCAAAACCTGAACTCTTCTCCAACCTTTTTTCAGAATGACTACTCTCCAACCTGTAATAGTTAGGTGATCTGGACTCATATAAGGGCCTTTTGCCTTTAGCATGCATTCTCTCACCTGCAGGCTCAACCACTAGTGGCTGCCGCCTAACATTAGCCGGATACGGCCTTTTATTATAAGTATTGGCTGGTTTGGGGTGCCTCTGCACATCCCTGTAGTATTGCTTCCCATCGACTGGAAAGCCTTTCAACCACTTATAACTCAGTCTGCACCTGGGACACATTCGTTGCATTACGGCTGCCTCTAGGGAATCATCATCTAGTGCTTCTTCATCAGAGTCTTCCCTCTGATGTGAGAAATCTCGTCCCATAGCTGGTGGACTTTTAAGGTCTTTTTTGGTCGCTGTCTGGTTGGCCACATGCATTTGTACATTGACTTCCTCCAATTCTTTCAAAGACAGGTTTTGAAAGTCTGACATGATGACATTGGCTGCCACCTCTCCAATTTCTGGAAATGGATTGCTATCAATCCCCATGGCTTTTTCAGCTTTGGCTGGGAACTTCAAACTCCCTTTCCGAATTTGTTCTTGGATCCTGTCTCGAAAAACAACACAGTTTTTAGTCGAGTGAGACCAAAAATTATGCCATTTACAATATATTTTTCCTTTAAGTTCATCAAGCGATGGGATTTTAACACCTTTTGGTAACTTAAGGAAGTTAACAGCAAGCAAATGATCAAAAATGTCATCTGCCTTAGTTAAATCGAAAGAATATTTCCTGTGAAGATCTTTCTTTTTAAACTGCTGGTCAATTGTTGTATCTTTATGGATTAATGCTTCACAGATCATAGGCTCTTTTCCCACAATCTCTGCTGCATCAATCTCATAATTAGGATCTTTGTAGTATGTCCTATATGATGCATTATTTCGATCATGTTCCTCTTCTAGTAATGCTTCATATCTAGACACTTTATAAGTCAGTTCCACTAAATCTCTGAACTCTGTTGAATCAAACTTCTTTCGAAGCCTGAACTCTAGGCCATTTTGGGCCAATCTTACAAATTCAGTTTCTGGCAAGATTACTCTACATTTATTTCGAGCCCTCTTAAATCTGGAAATAAACTGAGTGGCCTTCTCTTCAGGCCTTTGACTTAATCTGGCCAAGTCTGCCATGGAAACTTCTGGCTCCGATTGAAAAAACTGGGCATGAAATGCCTCTTCCATTTGCTGCCAGGTCTGGATGGAGCCAGGTGGAAGGTTAATATACCATACAAATGCTCCTCCGGTCAGAGAATTTGGGAATAGTCTCAACTTTATATAGTCATGGTTGGTAAATTCACCACATTGAGCGGCAAACCTAACAACATGTTGTACTGTGGATTGGTTTCCGTTCCCATGAAAGAGGACAAAATCTGGTATCCTGAAACCTCTTGGATATTCATGTACCCTATCGACCCATTCTGGGTAAGGTTTTCTATACACAGGGGTTTGGACCCCCCGAGCCATTGGTCCACACAACTCCCTAACTATCTCAGTGATCTGGTCCCTAGGGACCATATTTTGTGCCTGCTGAACCACCACTGGGGGCACAAACACAGGATTTGGTGGACACACTTGTGCTTGTGGTCCTCTTGGTCCATAAGGTGGTACATTTGGGACTGGCTGTCCCTGTGGTAGAGGGTGCTGTTGGGGGTGTAGGTAACCTCTTTGAGCCTATCCTGCGAAAGGACCCACGAAAGGTGCTGGAACAGGTATTGTATCCCTTCCACTTGTAGGAAAACCTTCCAACCCCCCGGGTATAAATTCGAATATAGGATTATTGTACCCCCTGGTACCAGGTATGGCTTCGAATGTGGGATTTGGACTCATTCTTATGCCATTTTCTTGTACCGGGCCAGATCCACCAATCTGCATGGCTTCACTGTTGAACATTGAGGCATTCTGGCCTGCTACAGGCCTCGAAATGGGTTCGTACCAAGACTGAGGTGGTAGTCTTTCATGGTTCTGATTACTAGTTTGACCATTAGAATGTCCATTAGCTTGCATAGGCTGTTTGTCTCTAGCCAATCTTTGCTGAGGGACATTTACCTCCTCTATGTGTCTTACATTCGTTGGTTGGTGGTTGTTCATTCGATCCAAAAAGGATACTGCCCACCTTTCCATTGTGTTTATTAATTGCTATCCCATGGCATCTACCAAGCCGCCCCACGGATTGATTGGCTGAGTAGATGGGACACTGGATGGTCCAATTCCTTGGTCTCGTCCACTATTACGAACAAATGGTATTTGCTCTGAGGTATTGGTTTGTTCGACCATGGGTTCTGATAGGATAGGAGTTTCCACAGGATGTGTTATCACATTATCCTCTGGATTGGATGTCTCCACTTCTCCTTCCACGCCTTCTTCCAAACGTTCATTTTCTCCTTGTCTCCTACGTCTAGCCATTTGGTTTTTAAAATGTCCCACCGGGCGTGCCAAAAAATGTTGGCTTATTTTTCCTACGAAGGAAAATATCATAAATGCGAGCGTGCCAGTAAGGATTGAAAAATCCTTACAGATAAATTCAAGCCAATTATCAAGCGATTGTGTTGATGGTTCTTTTGCCTCAACGAAGAGGACTTCAAATTTGCCAAGTGTAACGAAAAGAAAAAGTAAAAGAAGAAAAAGGGACGGAGAAAGATGATTGAGTGAATAATCAAAGTAATAAATACTTACCTCTACTCCTATACTTCGAAAAGGAAGTGCATAAAATGCTTCGAAATGGAAATGCTGAAAATAAATGCTTCGAAATATAAATCTATGTTAAACTACTCCTAAGATAATGAAAATGACAAGAAATATTGAAATCAATTGTCTTTGATTATGAATTCTGGATCCTTTACAATGTAGCCATTAATGGCTATTTATAGAGGAAAAAATACAGCAATAACTACTTAGTAACTACCCATTTCTTCCATCTTCATTCTTGTTTTGCCATGTGTCCTTCCACTCATCCACTTCGTCCTTCATATTCTCCATCATTTCTATAACTTCTTTTAACTTCCAAATGAATAAGAAGATGCCACGTGTCCTGCAATTATATAAATAATAAAAATTGCAGATTTATGGTGCTAACAGATGTTGCCGTCGCCAAGATCACTTCCTTTGCCGTCGTTCTTCAATAAGAAGCAAGTCTCGAAGGTCACCGTCGACGGCGACTCCGCCACCAGAAACCTCCAGTGACTTCTCCAGCTGGACTGAAGCTGAAAAACGGGATATGGGGAGATGGGCGGGTACCCATCCCCGACCCATCCCCGATGGAGATTTAAACAATATCACCTACCCGACCTAATGGGTACAAAAAATGGAGAAACTCCATGTATATGGGTTGGGTCTCCATGGATATCCATTGTATAGGTTATCCATTGCCGTTCCTAACTAATATGCTTATGTTTACAATTTTTTACTTGTTTGTGCACGTTAAAATTTGACCTGACCAATAAGATCTTGTTTCCCTAGTTCCGAAAATAAAGCAGAAGATGGAATTAACACCTGCAAATACAAACATAATAACTATCTCGGTTGCAGAGGGTATTCCGACAATCAAATTAGTAACAATATCTTTCAAAGATAATTAAACAAGATCACAACTCAAACAATAACACACTAGTTAAAGCATATCTCTAACTCACGTGGGTGTCTACGTTATATAACAACATGTGCTTTCTTCATCTTGGAAGTCTTATTTCAATAGAACTCATATCTTTTATTAGGATAACACTTATCTTGGACTCATTTTTCCTAAGAATCTATCACCATCTAGGATTCTAGCCATTTTCTGAATATCTCGGATTTCAGGGTGATCATGTTGGCACTATAAATCTGTAATTATTATTATTATTTATTATTTATAATTTGTAGAACACATGGCACTTTCCTACTCACTTGAAGGTTAAGAGCAATTATAAAGTATTAAAGACACACTACAACAAATAAGAGTTTTAGAGACCATGTATTTTGGTCTCTAAAAGTGAAAATTTTGTTGCAAAATATATTTAAGAACCAATTTCTATCGTCATGAGGATAGTCGCTAAAAGGTTGTTCCGAAAAGTCCAAAACAAGGTTTTTAGCAGCAAAATTTTGAAAATGTCACTAATAAATAGACTTTTAAAGACAAAATAATTTGGTCTCAAAATGATTTATTTTTTTAGAAAAAAAATTTGGTCCTAAAAAGATAATAATTCATCACTAATGTCTAATTTTTGTTGCTAAAAATAAAATAACGGCACTTTTCGCAACAAAAATACTTGGTCCCTAAAAAATAATTTTGTCCCTAAATTTTGGTTTTTGAAATCTTAATTTTTTTTAGTGACGTGTGCAAAAGATGATAGAGAAAATGGAGGACATGAAGCATAGAGTGGTGGAAGTGGAAGATCATAGAGTGTGAAGTGTAGGAGATGAAATAATAGGGCAGTTTTTAGGTATTTTTTTTTTCTTTTAATTTTTCTTTTCTCTACACTTGGGAATTTTGAAGTCCTCTTCATTGAGATAAAAGAACTATCAATGAAATCGCTTAATAATTGACTTGAATTTAATCTGTAATGATTTTTCAATACTTGCTGGCATGCTCGCATTTATGTTATTTTTCTTCGGAGGAAAAATAAGCCAATTGAAGTGATTCGTGATTTAGATCAAGATTAATTGCAACAATACCCAAATAATTAAAATAGACAATCTAAATCATCTAGCACATACGAAAGTGATTTAAATTGTTGCTTCAAAATCAATAAATCAACACAATAGATTTTTACGTGAAAAAACCTCAATTGGAGCACCTCCAATTGTGATTAAAAAACCACGAGCTAAATGCCACTAATCAATCCACTATGAAAGAAAGAAAGAATACAAATTTACCAAACAAATTACTCAAACTCTGTCAATTTGTCTGTAACAATCTGTATTTCTTTCACCGCAACTTTCGTCTCGAAATTGATCAGATTGATGTTGAATTCACAACATCAACACTCTTGAAGTAGAACACTCAAGCAATCAAACTCTTTGATGTATGCTTGTCAAATCATGTAAGTTTAATACTTAATTAAACATCAAAGAAAACTAGCAAAATAGCCCCAGAAGAAAACCATAGAACCCTCAAAGAAGATCTGGAAACTGTAACCTAAAACTTGATAGAACCGCATCTTTTATAGCAAATAGATCTGCGATCTCCACTCAAGCGTAGGACTTGCCGCTCGAGCGGTGTTACGGAAACGCGTGTGACAAAACAGGGTCTATGCTCGAGCGCTAAAACTTACGCTTAAGCATAAAATCACACCTCTCAGTATTTTGGCAGACAAGCCAAAGTACTGAAAAGATAAAAACTCCGTTCGAGCGGGAAGACCAAAATAGAAGAAAAATTATAACTCAATTAAGCTAAGCTTGTTCGCATAATTGGCAACAAGTAGGGACCTAACAATCTCCCCCTTTGTCAATTCCTGGACAAAACTTTTCTAACAATTTTTCTTATCAAACACACGCACTAGACACACTAACTCACATAATCAAAAGCTCTAACCTAAAAAAACAAAAAGTGCAAAAAAAAAAAAAAAACGCAAAAACCTATTTGATTGAGAAACACTTAGAAATATCATGAACAATCTACCTGTGGAAAACACCATACAAACCAAAACTGTGGAACCAAATAAGACAAATAGATTGAAACATGCAAAAATATATATCCAAAGTGATCTATTTCAAAACATCCAAATATCCATGCATCCAAATATCCAAGCCCAAAAATGTCTAGCAAGTTGTAATTTGTAAGCAACAAAAACAGCAAAACTACTCCCCCTTTTTGTCTAGGAGACAAGAGAACCCAGCCAATAGTAACAAAAAAAAACATGAGAGATAGAAGAAAGAAAAAAAAATTGTCCAAGAGAAAAAAAACAATACTGGCCAATGAGAGAAAACAATACTGTCCAATAAGTAACAAAATCATGGAGCTGGTGGTGGTGGAGGAGGCTGCTGCAACTGAAGTGTGGTGGTGGTGGTGGAGAATCTGATCATGCTGAAGTGTAGTCTGTGTGGCTGATTGCTCAATGAAAAACCTAAGTGATTCGTGATTAGATCAAAATTTAATTGTACCAATTCCCAAACAATTAAAACTAACAATCTAAATCATCAAACACGTACGAAAGTGATTTAGATTGTTATTTCAGAAACAATAAATAGATACAAAAGATTTTTACATGGAAAAAAAATCACTATTAGAGCACCTCTAATTGTGATTTAAAAATCACAGGCGAAACGCCACAAATCAATCTACTATGAAGGAAAGAAGGAATACAAAATACCCAAACAAATTACCAAAACTCTATCAATTTGTCTTCAATGCTTTGTATAACTTCCATCGCATCCTTCGCCTCAAGATTGATTAGATTAATGTTGATTCCACAGCATCCACGTCGACTCAACAACTGTGCACAGCTTCGAACACTTTCGAACACTCCACTGTTGAATATCCAGATTCCACCGAAGAAGAGCACTCTTGAAGATGATCACTCAAACAACCCTTTGATGTGAATTATCAAATCATGTGAGTTTAATACTCAAGAAAACATCAAAGGAAAACTAGCAAAACAACCTCTAAAAGAAAACCCAAGAGCTCCTAAAACAGATCTAGAAGAATTAAACCTAAAAACAGAGCTAAACACATATAAAAAGAAAACAGGGGCCGCGTACCCCGCTCGAGCACAAGACTTGCCGCTCGAGCGGAGGCACTAAAACGCGTGCGATTAAACAGGTCTCCGCACGAGGGTTGGAATTCACTTTCGAGCGCAAAAACACGCTTCCCAGTATTTGTGCAGACAAGCCAAACTACTAAGAAAGAGCAAACTCCGCTAGCGCAAATGTTCCCGCTCGAGCGGGAAGACCAAAACCAAGGAAAAAAAATACAACTCTATTAAACTCAAGTTTGTTCGCAGAATTAGCAACCAGGGACCTAACAATCTCCCCTTTTGTCAATTCCCAGAAAAAACTTTTCTAACAATTTTTCGTAAAAACACACGCACTGGAAACACTC
Organism: Camellia sinensis; assembly: GCF_055761805.1. Taxonomy (NCBI): domain Eukaryota; kingdom Viridiplantae; phylum Streptophyta; class Magnoliopsida; order Ericales; family Theaceae; genus Camellia; species Camellia sinensis. The sequence continues at coordinate 35,908,012 of NC_138961.1, read as the reverse complement.
ACTAACACAACCTATCAGACACAAAAAAAAAAAAACCATTGTAAAACACAAATGCCGAGTTGGTAGAGAAACACTGAGAAACATGTTGAACAATCCACCTGTGGAAATGACCAAATACCAAAAAAAACTAAAACTATGGAACAAGATGAGATACAAATAGAAATAATGCATGAATGTAAGATAAAAACCCACAACCATCGCATTTCCAAGATCCAAGATATCTCAAAGATGTGTGTGCCTGTGTCCGACATGTACAAACCAGTGGGCAATAATATCCAAAAATAACAACCACATGCAAAAAAAAATATCCAAAATCAATAACCACCATAAGGCTAAACTACTCCCCCTTTTTGTTCGAGAGACAAGAAGACAAAGAGATAAGCCAAAAAAACTGTCCAAAAAGAAACTGAAAAAGAAACAAACTCAATGATCGGGTGGCAGTGGATGTGGTTGCTGTAATTGAAGCAATGCAAGAATTTGATCCAGCTGGAGAATGGTTTGGGCAACGGACTACTCAAGATGGCCAAGCCAACCATCGAAAGCATCTAGACGGGCATCCATATGAACCAACCGCTGAGTCAAGGATTGCTCAAAATGGCGAAGCTAGTCATGGATAGTCTGGGGTGGTACAGTTGGCTCCTCTACGCTTGTTGCGGCGGCATCAAACTTGGTCTCCTTATCCAAAAGATCATCATCACCTGTAGAAGGTGGACCTGTCCTAGAAGACTCCCCCTTAACATCTGCCCGACTTTGGGAGATGGTCTTTTTGGTGAAAGGTTGAATAAGGAAGGCAAACACAGCATCCTCATAAACCAGAACCTCAAGTCTAGACAGAAGTCGGTTGATAAGATAACCATAGGGCAACCCTAACTGTTTGTTCCTAAAAACGGCAATCATTTTGCATAGGATAAAGGTGGCAAGGTTAATGGAGAGATGGCGAGCTACGCAAAAGAGAACAAAACCTTGTTCTTGATTGATTTTAGAACAATGAGTGGTAACGATGATATTTGCATAGACAATAAGATTGAGCAGACGGAACTGGGGAATAAGTTCAAACTATTTAATCAAAGCACCCTTGATCCAACTACAAGGCGTACCACACAAGGCAGTGGCCACCTCATTGAAATCACACGTGGGTCGAACAGGGAAAAGATAGTTCTCCAGAAAAATACGGTCGATGCCTAAGAGCTCTCTAATTAGATCAGGGGTAACAACAATAGACTTAGACCGAACCCAGGTCTGGAAGGAAGGGCCAACATCATCAATACCCTCAATGTTACAATAAAACTCTCAGACCTAATCAAGGTTTTGGCGGCCGAAGAAAGACAGAACTAGGTCACCCCCCAACGGATCGAACAATGGTCGAATAGGAATGGACTCAAAAGTGTTTGGCTGTACATGACGCTTTAGATGAACTGTCCTAGAAGAGAAAGACTCTCGAAAAGACTTGGCTTTATCGGCAGCTGGAAATCTGTCGGTGTTATACGAGGGGCGAGAGACTGTGGACTTCCTACATTTGGCAGTGGACATAGTGAACACAAGGGAAAAATGTACACTAACCAAACTGAACACGCCCCAAAACCAAACCCAAACCCGAAACAGTTAAGAATAAAAACCATTAGTAACCAAAAACCAAGTAAGAAAAAAAAACAAGAAAATAAAATCAATACCCAAAACATGAGACCAACAAATATAGACCAAGGCTACTATGAGATATGCACACAGGTAAAAAAATAATACCACAATTGAGATAGAATCGAACCAAGTGAATAAAGTGTGTGAACCAACAACAAGCTTAAGAATCTTTGTGAATGTGTGTGAACCAAGTGAATGAGACACAAAACCAACATCATCAAGTCACACATGACAGGAAAAAAATAAAAAATAAAAGCACAAGTATGAAGCAAGCTCATCATGGATCAAAATAGGCCCAATCTCACCAATAGAACATAGAATGACATTGCCTAGTTCTAAAACCTACTGCAAACATATGAGTAGGTGACCAAACCACTGACGAAGTACTCAAAACAAATCAAAGAACAAGAAACAAACAAATCCTAACACAGACCGAGAGAGAAAAAGAGCAAGGGGAAAAACTAAGAAATTTGGGGTGAGAAAACTTACCAAAGGTGAATCAGAGGTGGCAAAAGAAGAAGGATAACCAAATCAAAGCCCAAATACGTCGCAATCGAAGCCCTAGGGGGGAGAGAGAGAGAGAGAGAGAGAGAGAGAGAGAAACAGAGAAACAATCGCAAAAACAGGAAAAAAAATGAGTGTGAAACGACAAGTGAAGAAATTTATACTAGGGCATGTCGCTCGAGCGTGAGACTCAATGCTCGAGCAGATTCACTTATGCGCGTCCCTTTGCTCGAGCGTAGAAAAGTACGCTCGAGCTTAAAAGACTTGCTCTCAGAATCTCGGGCACTCTGCAGAAGTGCTGGATGAAGTGAAAAAGCGCTCGAGCGCTATAAGGTCCGCTTGAGCAGATAAGAAAAGACACCAAAGACCAAAAAACATATTTCTGTGTAGTTAAAACCAGCTCACACCACCAAGTAGGACCTGAAACAAAAGGAAGTGAGCACACTTGCAAGTATGTGACACTAAGATGGGATAATCCACAAACCATGAAGCCCACAAACTTGAAAATCTTGACATTAAGAACCCCAATAACATGAGCAAATCAGATAAAAATTGATCAATGAGCATAAGCTACATGGGAATGCACAACTCAAAGATAAACATGAGAGCTCACAAAATGAATGTGTGTGTGTGTGTGTGTGTGCAAACCTTGAGAGGCCACAGAGCTAAAGTTAATCCTCGTAGTGATCGGATGGCTGGACCTCTGGCAAGAGTAACTACACATCACTGAGAAAAGTCAAACCACTAGGAATCAAGGGAGATTTGTTGAGTAAATGCAGAGGCTCCCCCTCAATCAATGAGTTCCCTTTTTTTATAATTATATTTGAAATTTTCTTTCCTGTGGGCACTCATTGGTGGCATGCACACTCAAGAGTATGGAGACCAAACCAGAGAAGCATGAAATGGCCTGGTTGGTGCCTCTAAGGTAGCCTTTTCCTAATGCCCAGATTTCAATGAACCGATAGAGGAACCATGAAAGTGAAAAACGATGGTAGATGGTTAAGAGACTCAACATCACCCATGATATACCAGTATAGGTCAATTCCTCTGAAAATGTAAAAGCGACACTGCTAGATGTCCATAGAGAACTTTGATCACTTGTGCGGAAACCCCTACAACAACTTATCTCAAGACTGTGTATAGAATGAGATCATGAAGTCAATGAGCATGGACATTCAGAATAAGCTATGAACAAAGAAGAATGAAATTTCGCAAGCAGCATGAGAGGTGTTCATATGAGTCTAAATGCAGAGATGACAGAATCAATGACAATGAGATTATAGCATCCAAGCACACATAAAGCCAATCACTCACATCCACTCAAGTAACAGATAACACCCTAGTGACTGAGCACTACACCCAAGGTCTTTTGAAGGAACTCAAACCTAAGAAGATTAAGGGGTTTTGTAAAAATATCAGCTTTTTGATGCTTAGTGGGTACATGTTCCAGAACAACAAGGCTCTCTTCCACTAACTCTCGAATAAAATGATGACGAATGTCAATGTTTTTGTTGTGAAAGTGTTGGACTGGATTTTTAGAAATATTAATGGCACTAGTATTATCACAGAAGAGCGTGAGAGTGTTCTGATCTATACCATAATCATGAAGCATTTGCTTCAGCCACAACATTTGGGCATAACTACTCCCTGTAGCAATATACTCAGCCTCAGCGGTCAAAAGAGAGATGACATTTTGCTTTTTGCTATGCCAAGCAACCAAATTATTCCCAAGGTAAAAACACCTTCTAAATGTGCTCTTACGATCATCAGCACACCCTTGCCCAGTCGGCATCGAAAAAACCACTGATTTCAACTAATGTCGGTCAAAAACCAAATCCCATAACCCAATGTCCCATTAACATACTTAATGATGCGTTTGATTGCAAGAGGATGAGACTCTTTAGGATAGGCTTGGTAACAGGCACAAACACCTACCCTAAATGCAATGTCAGGATGACTGGTTGTGAGGTACAAGAGACTCCCTATCATACTCCTATAAAGGGTAGGATCAACATCAATACTAGAGGAATCTTTAGAAATGTGAAGACTGGTGCTCATGGTAGTCCGTGCATGTTTGGCCGACTCGAGACCGAACTTAGACACAAGATTTTTGGCACACTTGGTCTGAGAAACAAACATACCCGAAGGAGGCTGTTTAATTTGAAGACCTAAGAAATAAGACAACTCTCCCATCATGCTCATCTCAAACGCATGTGTCATGCAATCTGAAAAATATTTCACAAGATGATCAGTAGTGGATCCAAACACAATATCCTCAACATAAATCTGAGCAATAAATATATGAGACTTAGTATGTTTCATAAATAAAGTCTTGTCCACACTACCCCTTTGAAAATCATTATCAAGGAGAAAGGTAGTAAGTCTATCATACCAAGCCCTCGGCGCTTGTTTTAACCCATACAAAGCCTTGTCTAACTTGTAGACTTGATTTGGACACTTTGGGTCTTCAAAGCCTTTTGGTTGCTTAACATAAGCCTCTTCTTTCAAGTATCCATTCAGAAAGGCACTTTTCACATCCATTTGAAACAATTTGAACCCAAGAAAGCATGCAACACCAAGTAAAATACAAATAGATTCGAGACGTGCAACTGGGGCAAACGTCTGATCATAGTTAACACCCTCTACTTGAGTATAGCCTTGAGAAACCAACCTAGCTTTTTTTGTAACTATAGTACCATTCTCATCAGATTTATTTTTAAAGATCCACTTGATACTTATTACATTCATGTCTCTAGGTTTGGAAACAAGAGTCCAAACTTTGTTACGTTCAAATTGACCTAACTCTTCATTCATAACATTGACTCAACTATCATCTAGTAAGGCTTCTTTTATATTCGTTGGTTCAATTAATGAAATATAACACATATGAGATACCTCTTCTCGAATTTGTCTTCGAGTTTTCATTCGATCTGAGACACTTCCAATCACCTTTTGAGTCGGATGATTCTGTTTCACCCTTGCTAATGGTTTGAATTCTAGACTTATAGTGACAGGAACATCAGAAGTGGTGTCTCTTTGTGCACTCTTTGGACTTGGACTCACCTTAGAAGTTGGTGCTGGCTCACCTTCTTGAGCTTGGTCCTCTGCTTCTCCTTGACTTTGTGGTTCAATATCCAGGATTGGAGACTCATTATTTTCTTCCTTATTTAATGCTGAAGTAAGAGAACATGTGTCATCTATATCTACATTGATCGATTCCATTAAAGTCAAAGTATGCAGGTTATAGACACGAAAAGCTCTATTTGAGGTTGAATACCCTAGAAAAATACCTTCATCACTTCAGGAGTCAAATTTTCCCAAGGGCTCTCTATCTTTGAAAATGTAACATTTACTCCCAAAAGTTTTGAAGTATTTTACATTAGGTTTCAATCCCTTCCACAAATCATATGGAGCTTGTAAAGTGCTGGGCCTTAAATACACACGATTTATAACATAAACAGTAGTATTTAAAGCTTCATCCCAAAACTTTGGAGGAACTTTCTTACTAAGGAGCATGACCCTAGCCATCTCTTGAACAACCATGTTCTTCTTCTCAATAACTCTATTTTGTTGTGGAGTAATCGGTGCAGAAAATTCATGCTTGATTCCATGTATATCACAAAAATCCAAAAATGAACTATTTTCAAGCTCACGACCATGATCAGTTCGGATTCTTATGATATGCCCAATAGAAACACCCTGTTCATTTTGGATTTTAAGGACTAAGGCCAAGAAAGCATCAAACGTATCAGATTTTTCTCTTAAAAAATTTACCTATGAAAAATGAGTAAAATCATCAACGGTTAAAAAAATATATCTTTTACCTCTAATGCTTTGAGTGCGAGTGGGTCCCATAAGATCCATACGAACCAATTCAAGAGGATGTTTGGTTATGAAACTGTTCATCTTTTTATGAGGAGCACAAGTTTGCTTCCCAAGTTGACATGGACCACACACATAGTTCATATTCTTACCCATTTTGGGTACTCCTCTCACAAGTTCTTTATTGGCAATCTTAGTTAGTGCAGTGTGAACAACGAAACACGTTAAGTCACTCTTTCTAACCCATATCTTTTTGGTCTTAGTGAAAGCAGGACTGGCAGTCTTGGTAGACGTCTTAGTGTTGTGAACACCTCCATGATTCTTGGTGTTCCACTTAGACATGTAAGGTTGTCTACTAACCCAAGAAGTATTAGAATTTCTATCATTTTTAGACACTTTACCAAACAACTCAAAACAATAAGGACGAATGTGGCCATACCTTCCACAATGATGAAAAATAAACACAGGTTTTACCTTCAGTTTGTCGACCTTACTCCTTTTGGGTTGATGAAGAGAAGTATCAACCTTGAGCTTTCCATTTGCTTGAGTCTTCAGATCATATGATGTAGAGGCCTGTCCTTTTTGAAGTGTTGTAGCAGTATAGCCTATCCCACTTTTATCACCACTCATTTGTTGAGACCCGATGATGCCTTCAAGTGTCTTTGACCCTTTGTTCCACATATCAATTGTGGCTCTAGCAACTTTGAGTTCTTCCTCTTTTTGACGAATCAGCTCTTCCAACGTGGCTTGTGACATCTCAAGGATTCTAATCTTCTTTTCAAATGTAGCATAGATGCTCAAAATGTCATTCCTTTTGGTTTCACAAGCTAGAAACTTTCCACAAAGGTCTTGCCTGTCATTTGAGATCTCGATGACATCCCTTTTTGCAACTTTAATCTCTCCCTTTAGCTTGATATTCTTTCTTTTCACATACTTTGAGCTTGAGAGTGAGTTTGTCATTTATCTTGGACAAATTCAGAGATTCATCGTAAAGCTTTTCATAAGCTTGTTGTAGGTCATCACCATCAATCTCATCATTGTCTTCCGAGGTTTCATCATCTTCTTTTTGCTCCTCTTTCTCCTGGACCTCATCCAGTCGAGCAACTAAGGCTTGAAAATTGATAGATGTTGGTGAAAACGACTCTCATCTTTCATGAAATTGACTCAGAATTTCCCATGCATCTTTGGCCTTTGTGCAGTGAGCAATCCGTTGCTGTTCTTAGTCAGAAATTCCTTCACGGATGGTAGCCAGAACTCTTTGATTGCTTGGATTGTCAATGCTTTCAACACCCCTTCAATGGCTTGCCAGCACTCAAGGTCATAAGCTCTCAGAAACATCCTCATTTTGATCTTCCAGAACAAGTAATTACTCCGATCAAAGGAAGGAGCACAGTGCAGATTCTGACCACGAGCAAATTCCATTGGCTTTGGAGGAGGTTGAGTGACAGTAGACCAGAATGCCATGTAAGTACTATCTGCGTCTTCATTGAATTCGATTTCTTGCTCTGACTCACTTTCATCATCCCAAGACACTGTATAGACTTTTTTTCGGTTCTTTTTTGATGGACATTCAAGAGCAATATGTCCAAACCTTTGACATTCATAGCACTTGACCCCTTGCCCTTTCACAGTCTTCTTTTCAGTTTTTGGGGCAATTTTTGGTGGAAAAGTTTTGAGTTTTTCATTATTTTATCTTTTGAAATAGGGTCCTTAAAATTAGGCTTCTTTTTCTTTAATTTTTTTTTTGAACTGTTTAATAAATATAGCCGTCATCTCGGACTCTAGATCAAACTCAATCTCAGGGGTCTTTGCAGTCTCATGAGAACTAGTGAAAGCCACACTATCTTTTTATTTTTTCTTAGAAATCTGGGGGGCTTCGTAAGTCTATAGGTTTCCAACCAACTGATCAAGCTTGAGGGTATCAACATCCTGAGCCTCCTCAATAGTTGTAACTTTTGATTGGAACCTCTCAGGTAAAGACATCAAAAATTTTCCAATAACCTTAGCTTCATGGATTTTTTCACCGCGTGTGAAACAGGAATTCAAAATTCCACTAAGTTTAGCATAAAAATCATCAAACGTCCCATTATCACGCATAAAAAGAGTTTCAAAAGCGGAGGTGAGACGTTGAAGTTTTGACCTTTTAACAGAAGTAGTACCCTTGTGAATAGTTTCAAGAATATCCTAAACCTCTTTTGCTACCTCACAAGTACAAATATGACGAAACTCTTCTAGTGTGACGGAGCAAAAGAGGGAGTTGAGAGCCTTACTGTTCCAACTCGAATTTTGATAATCGAATGCGTCCCATTTATCAAGAGCTTTGCGAATATCAACATCATCAATAGTGACAACAGGTTCAGTCCACTCATAGATCACACAGTGCCAAACTTTCTCATCGATAGATTTTAAAAACGCTCTCTGTAGACACCCTATTTTTGACCATCCTCCAAACTTGGACGTCATCGTTTGAACACTCGATGATTTCGTATGCTCATGTTCATTTTGAGCGCCTGAAATTCTTGGCGGAGTGCCTTGCCTTCGAGCCTCTCAACTTGTCTATTTTGTGCTCGGTTGTGGACCAAGAGCTTGTTGTTTCAAATTTGGAGGAGAGGGTGGCCTGTCGGCCATCTCCACAGTCCATCGGTCATGGCTTATGCCTGCCAGCCATCGGTGGTGGCCGGTCAGCCACATTGATGGCCGGTCGGCCACTGGTGATGGCCAACTGCCATTTTTCTCCTTTTTTCAGATATTTGTTTGCCAGTTGTGCCAGCTGTTGCTCACTGATGTGCATCTCCATACACGTGTATAGATGGATGAATATAAGCTCTAAACTTGTTTTTCTATATATAGGGGGGTCTCTTCCCCATTTTGGAGGGTTAGACAATTTGGAACAAAATTTTCTCTCTCTCTAGAATTCTCTCTTTCTCTTCTTATTTTGTGCTTTGTAGTTAGCTTTCTCTACATCTTTGCACATGGACTATTGATCAATCTTGACTACCTTGGAGCTGAGGTTCTAGGAGGTCTTCTTGGAGCTTTAGAAAGGGGTTTGAGCTTGAATTTGTGCCTAAAATTGTCTTGTGCTTCAAGAGGTATAAGGCTTGCTTTTTAAACTTGTCTTGCATAATTTAAATTACTATATTTTTGTACTATTTTGACTTGGTTTTTCAACTCTAAAAAACTCTATTTTTGAGGTTTGAAAATGGTAGTTTAAGTCTTGGTGAGTTAGGGTGTTGTCTCCTCTTTTTGTTCTTTGGCTTGTGAAGCCTTTTGTGCCATTTCTCATCATCTTTGTATCAAACTTTTTGGCCCTTTAAACCACTGAAAATCAGAGTTAACTTGAGTTGTAAAAATCAAATCTTGAAGTCCAAAATAGGAGGGGTTAGCCTCCCTTCCTTGTGTCTTGTTTCCATGCCTAGGTTGCTTCACATGTTAGCTTGTTTTCTAGCTTAATTTAGCTTAATTCAAGCATGTTTTAGGCTCTATTTTGGCATGTTTCGGCTCTGTTTTGGGTTGGTTGGAGCACTTGAGGCTTGTTTTGTGTGCTTGTAGTGCAATTATGCTTGTTATGTTTAGTTTGTGCTATGATTTGGCCTTTTATTCCAGCTTACCCTAGCTTAACCTCAGCATGATTTTGCCACTATGTTGATTGGTCTTAGCTCTATTTTGAGTTGGTTTGGCCCTTTGAGGCTTGTATTACGTGGTTATAATACAATCTCCTTCACTAGCTTAATGTTTTAGCCTTTCTAGCATGAATTGCATGAGTTGCTTGCATGTTTTAGAGTCATTTTGCACTCCATTTTAGCACTGAAATCTCTATAATCTCCCTATGTTCTTCACTCTTTCATTTGTTTTAAAAGTGACTTCGAACCCTTTGTTGGCTTGAGTGTGGAATTAAGACCCTCATGCCTAATGGTTTAATTCTTTCGGGAGTTCATTACCAACAGTATGAGGCCTCTTTCATGCTCAAGGTATTTGTGGTTTAAGTCCTCTTTCCATTAGAGGACACTCATCTTTTGGACTAACCAATTAAAGAATGGATTGGTAATCTGAAATTGGTAAATAAAATGAACAAAGTAAAAGAGGCAAGATAAGCATCTTGTGTTGCGTTGCATGTGTTCAATCGGACGTTATATTGAACACAAGGAAGATTGAAGCATTTCATACTCAAAGTGATAAAATGAGTCAATCTCCTTAGTCTCCATTGCCTTTGATCACACATGATAAGGTGATGGTCTTGAGCCTTGTTTTTGGCATACAATGAAGTTGTACTTCTTGGTTCTTTGGCCATCATGCATTGAAAATGCTTGGTTGGTGGTTTTAGAGCTAAGAATTACAGTCCTTTGAATTTGTGTAATGACAAAGAGGGTAATGGTACACATATATTCCTTGAGAATACACTGCTTTGCTTCTGTTTGCTCTTTGTTATAACAAAAAGGGAAGTCCAAGAAAGGGGTGGCCGACCGGCCACCAGTAATAGCCGACAGCCACCAATAGTGGCCAACCGGTCACCAGCAGTGGCCGACAGCCACCAATTGTAGCTGACAACCACCAATTGTAGCCGACTGGCCGTCAAGGCGGTGGATTTTCGAGAGGAAACCGACCATGCATGCATGCCTTCCTCGCCCTCAAGGCCATCTACTTGCTTTGCTTTATTAGTTAGTTGTAGCTAATTGATTCATGTAAGTGTTTTGATTAATAGGCTTAGAATAAGTTAGTTAATTAGTTTTGTGTTGTAATAGCTTTATAATTAGCTTAGCATAGCTAGTTAGCTTATTCCTTCAAACTCTCCTTCATGAGGGCGTAATGTTGTAATAAGTGTGCGTGCGTGTGTACATGTCTTCCAACCCCACGTCTTCCTCCTTTTTAGTTAACCGCTTTTGATGGTTAGTTTAGGGATACGTTTTGATTAGCATACCTTATGCTTGCATGTTTGCATCATTCATTTGTCTTGCATGCTCCGAGGCTCGGCTCATCATTCAAACTGCATTGTCAAATCAATACTTCTTTGAATACGTGTTTCAAAGCATGTTATCAAATTGTATCATATGCCATATTAGTAGTCGAGCCTATTAATCGCATTATTGCATGTGTTGCATTAAACACTTAACATAGTTAGGATCATGCATTCTTTCTAACTAGCTTTTATTTTGGCTTGGAGTACTCGGTGAGTTTTTATGCTTTAGCATACTTGCACGAGTGTAATTGTCATATTGCCATGTTTCGCATGCTTGCCATGAGGCTATTTGCTTAAATGATTAACTGCATGAATGCCCTTTGTTGAAGGCTTGATTGTTTGAATTGGAACAATTCAACAAATATGAGTTTTGAGTCCACTTTGCGAAGTGGCAAATCATGTTTTAAGTCCATCATGTTTGATGGCAAATCCGTGTTTTAGCCCACTTGAAGGTGGCAAATTTAAACCATTTTCGAAAGCAAACATGAGTTGAATTCGTTCCAATTCTTGCGATTTTAGTCTATACTTGCTTGTGTGCATCACATAGTAAAGTTCGCTAAATAACCGGAATAAGAACGTATAAGGTTTATAAAAGAACATATCATGATTAATAGAGACCGATCTTTGATTGGGCAAGCAAGGTTGCTCATTTCAAGACCTTCCCCTCTTGTACCCAAGTTCCCGAGCCGAGGCAACTTTGGTGATGACGGATACGTGGCCTTTGGCATGAGTCAGGGTTTCCTAAATTTCTCAAAAATAAAATATTTAGGTGGCGCCTCCGTAATCTGGCAAAACAGTCCAGTTTTGGCATTATTTGATTTAAAATCGATTTTTTAAAATGATTTGCCGGATTAGACTCTTTGATGTTTATCAGTTTCACATTGCACTTTGTGAGATTAGATTCAGAACCGTGACAGGAGTCCGAAATGTAGGACTAATTCGAGCTCTCCGAAAGGGGGTGCGAAAAAGTCGAGCTACAGTTTCTGGCGACTCTGCTGGGGACTTAGAGAACTTGACTTGAACTCATGATATGTTGTTTTATTTACACTTATATGTTTCTTTTCATTGCATTTGCATCGGTGCGCTTAAGTCATAGTGTTTTCCATCTGCTATTCCTGAGCGGTTTGCCGGAGGCTCGCTTAGAAAAGCGTGCCATAAGGTTGACCAGTTGCGGGCTCTGCCACGATGGGAACACAAGCCTTGGATCTAGACTACCGTTGTACTGTTTGATCCTCCTTTCACTTCTCGATGTTAGGAGCGAGAGGTATATTAGGTGGTCTTGCTAAGGTACCCTTTTTGACCAATCGACCTGGTTGCATATCGGAACCTTAGAGACTGTTCCAACTAGGACAGGTTACTCACCCAAATGCAGGATTGTATGAAACCGCTTGTTTGCGTAGTGAATCCCTAGCTCCTGACGAGATTAGGACAAGGTAACCCTACCCCCACCATAGGGGTGTTTTGGCTCTTACTTGCTTGATATGTGCTTTTAGAGTGTAACTTTGCAGGAATGTATGTATCAGTTGCAAGTTTGGCTATTAGTTTGAGGGTATTAGTTTTGAGGTAGAAATTTGGGGCAGAAATCAGCGTTTGAGTACAGATTGTCCAGCTTATGATTTCAACTGTGTGTTGTCGTTGTCTAAGCCGAGGTGCTGTGCGTTTTTTGATTTTTGTTTCTTTTGCTTTATTTTTCTTTTTGCAAGGTAGTATTTCACAATTGCTTCAGACGAGGCAGTTACCCCCCGAGCACTCTGGACTCGAGTAAGGCAGATTTATCGATCTGAGGATCTTACTGGAGGACAACCAGTATTTGCTTCGCTACCCTCGGTTACCAGACAGAGGAGAGTTAGACATAGCTCACTGGTTTAGCAGTCACCAATTCAATAGTTACTGACTACTCCACTTGTGATCAGTCAAACCCAGTTGTCTGCTTCTACTTCAGAAAGGGAAAACACACCAGTTCTGATAGATCAGCACCCCTCAAACAACATGGAGGATATAATGCACCAACTTCAATAGACTATCGAGAATATGTTACTGGATGCTACCCGCCAAGTGGAAATTGCAGCCCAGCAGGCTGAGTTGATCGCTAGGCTTCAACAGTAACAACAACCACAACAAGCAACAGCTTCTGCTTCACAACCACCGCCAGTTAGGGTTCCAATAGCCGGGATTACTACTAATGTCCAGGAAAATGTAGACATTCCGGCAGAGCCAGTCCTACCCCAGACTTCCAAAGCACCGGTCTACCCAACGGAGGCACCGTTTGAGTTTGAGGTTGACCTTACTGCCCTAAAAGTGAGCAAGCTTGAGAAGTTTTTCAAACGAGCTCAGGGCATCAATTCGATCCCAGATATAGAGGATGGCTCTACCGATGCAGTGGTGACCTTGCCAGACAGGTTTAAAATGTCACATATAGACCGTTTTGATGGCTCGGGTGATCCCACGATCCACTTGCGGTTATTTTCAGATATTCTATGGCCAATAGGCCTAACTAGACTGCATAAGTTATCCCTCTTCGGCCGGACCTTGTCAGGTATTGCGGCCATTTGGTGTGCTAAACTTGAGGATTCTGTAAAGAGGAGCAAGAAAAAGATGGCCGAGGCCTTTACTGCCCAATACTCCTATAAAACTCAAATCGAGGTCACAACTTGTGATCTCGAGGCAACTCGTCAAGAGTCAAAGAAGGGCTTCTCCGATTTTGTCACTCGGTGGAGAGCCAAGGCCTCCATGATGACCACCCGGTCAGCTAAAAATGACCAGATCAGAATGGTCATTCGCAATCTGCAACTGAGGCTGCTACAGAAGATGATAGTCTTACCTCTGCCTACGTTTGCCGACCTCCATGAGATAGGGGTGTAGATAGAGGATGCGATGAAACAGGGTCTGATAGACCATGAAAAAGAGCTGCCCAAGAGGGCTTTTACACGCCGTTCAAATGTGACTACGAGTAGTAATGTAGCTACAAGGACTTCTGATGTTGGTATGGTCACCACCACACCGAAAACAACCACCCCTTTTACTGGTACATCCGAAACCACCTCACAACCTGCAAAACACCAACCCCGAGGCCATAGGGTTTTCACCCCACTCTACATGTCTCTATCTGCGACCTTGAGGGTCCTGATCAGAAAATGGCATCTGAAGCCCCTAGAGCCGCGCCCATTGCCTAAATTCCTCCCTCCTACACACAACCCGGCCAAGTATTGCATTTTCCACCAGCAGCATGGTCATGACACCGACCTATGCTTTAGATTGTGTCATGAGATTCAGGATCTCATTGACAACAAAGTGATAGTGCCTCCTCAAAAGCCTAATGTCACTATAAATCCTCTCCCACCATATAACTAACCCCCACCACCCAGGCAAGTAAACCTTATCCAAACACTGGCCGTCCCATACGACCCCAGTATATACATCACCCCCTCCCACCTACCTAAGCCGACGCTGTTCATTCCAGAAAGCATAGACTTGTGCATGATGAGCGCGTCCATATCCCAACCCGAACCTGTGGTGGTGGCTATGGTAGAAAAAGGCATGCCTGAGGGCTCTGTGAGCTTAACTGAAGAGGAATACAACCCGTGTCGCTACATTATGCCAACAAGTCAAGCCAGACCATGGGTGAAATTGCCGACGCGAATGGAGGTTAATATAGTCCGGGAGGACGGACTAAGCCAGGGACTAGATGACTTAGCCGAGCTTGAGGAGGACATCGACAATCTGCAATTCTTCGATGAACAAGATCTGGGGAATGTATAGATTGGCTGGTTTGATATGAACGAATCAGTAGATAATACAGGGTGACTCAGTGATGAACCGGATGTTGATGAGAGGTCTCAACCAAATCAGGAATAGTTGGGAACGGGAATTGTTGCAACGGCCGGAACGGTCGACAACAAAGGAAAGTTGTCGGAAAGCACCGGTACTAAGAATTTTGCTTAAGAATCAGGTAGCATTTGTACAGCCGATACAGAACAAGAGGTCGTACTGAAGCAGTTCGAGCATGAAAGAATTGAGAATGATCAGAAGGCTAGAAAAGCCAAAGCCTCTGCGGGAATTGACTGTGTTGTAGATACAAGAGTGTTTACAACGGAACCGGACAGTTGCTTGTCGGTTACCAAAGAAATGTGGTGGGAAGATGATGACTGACATCTTGCCCACACAGATGAAGATTGGGGACAAAATTTGCCAGATGATACGTGGTATTCCGAAGAAGTGGATCACATGACTCGGAGCGAACGGTACTTCAAGCCCCCACACCTAGACCAACCAGAAGGATCTAGGAAAGATAAGAAGGCAGAAAAACAGAAACATAAACTGCTAGAAGAAGAAGCTGTACTGAAGCAGTTGAAAAAGATTCAGGCGGACATATCCATCTGGGGTTTGCTCATGGCTTCACGGGTGCACAGACAAGCCGTTCTATCAGCAATGGATAAGGCTAAGCTCTCTATTGACACAACCCCTGAGTAGTTAGTGGGACTGGTCTTCCCGGGAAGGGCTGCACCGACTTTGACTTTCACAAATATGGAATTGCCGCCTGAGGGCTCTGAACATAACAAGCCACTATACATCTCTGTTGAATGTAAGGATAAGTGGGTACCAGTCGTCTTGGTGGATACCAGGTCTACAATTAATGTGTGTCTGTCGCGCACAGCCTATGCTATTGGCTTAAAGCTAGCAGACTTTGTACCAACAACCCCAGGTGATTCGGGCTTATGATAATACAAGTCGGGAAGTGATGGGAACAGTTCGGATCAGAACGCAGGTTGGCCCAACACAACACGATATTAAGTTTCACGTCCTAGATGTCCCAGCCACTTTTAACTTACTCCTTGGACGGCCGTGGCTACACCAAGTAAGAGTCATCTCTTCCACTCTGCATCAGATGCTAAAGTACCCCCATAGAAAGGGGGTAACTATTGTTTTTGGGAATTCTTCTATACATCCTCCGCCGGAAGTCACTACACCAGTACTGAAAATTGTACACGGTGATGATGATGTCTTTTGGTTTGGATTCACCTTGGTTGAGGCCTGGGTAGTGCAAGATATTCTGGCTATTGATGAGGGGTTGTACGTTAGTGCTCAATCTGTCTACCTCATGAATAAGCTGCAACATGTACCCGGAATGGGAATGGAAAGGAGCGGCCGGAAGGGTGTTGTTGGTTTGGCTGAAGTGCCACATAACCCTCATACCTTTGGTCTAGGTTACACGCCTACCAAAGAGGACTGGGTGAGAAAGGAAAAGGAAATAGCAGGAAGAGCCAAAGCTAAGCAAAGCGGGAAGCACTATGAGTTGGTGCATAGACTCATTCAAGGAACCTTGAACGACCGTTTTGTCCGAGAAGGGGAAGATTTCCCATTTTGCGGATTTCCTGAGCCATGGCTGAACTCTGAAAAGTGGCGTTTGCCTGGCTTTGAGATCTTCTTTGATCTACAACTGCAAGATGGTAAAGTTACAGAGGAACAGACTAACCTACCAGCTGAAGCTGAACAGAGTACAGAGGGTGAGTCCAATGGCAGTGAACTTGAGCTGGGAGCAGCGTTGACTTGTCTCATCTCGGATCCTTAGATCAAATCGGAGAGCTTGGGAGATGACTTCACCGTTTTCATGATTGGAAATCAATCGACTGTGGAACCTTCCGGTGGTATTCTGGATGCATCTATCGCACCCTCCCTCGTTTGGCAGTTCGAGGATGGCTTTTTGTCCAGCGGTTCTGAATCAGGTAGTGAACCGAAATCAGATTCCACAGAGTCTATAGAGTCAGAATCAGATTCTAATTCTTTTGAGTCGGAATCCGGTACTCCTAGGGTTGATAACCTGGATGCCGTTGTTTTGTCCAATTCGTCTTTTTCCTTTTCATTTGAGTTAGTTATAACCGAGGAATTGGACGAACTGGAAGTTGTGAATGAGAATGATACCACTGCTATTTCTGAGTCCTTTTCTGTGCCACTTGTATATTGCATGGATCATGACTTTCAAAATTTTGATAAAAATGACGAGGAAGGAATTCCTCTGGTTTTGAAACATTTGATTGATCGAGAGGAGGAGAGGTTTGTAAAACCCCTGGTTGATAAAATCATTTCAATTAATGTGGGTACTGAGAAGGATCCGCGTCTGGTCTAGATCGGGTCCACGTTGTCTTTGGAGGAACGCGAGCGCTTAGTCGCTTTATTAAAAGATTTCAAAGATGTTTTCACGTGGTCCTACGAAGACATGCCTGGAATCAATCATGAGATTGTACAGTATCGGATCCCTCTTGACCCTAAGGCCCGACCCGTCAAGCAGAAGCTTCGGAGAATACATTCGGACTGGGCTCTGAAAATCAAGGAAGAGGTCACCATACAGATAGATGCAGGGTTTTTGCTAGTATCTGAGTATCCTACTTGGTTGGCCAACATTGTTCCGATGCCGAAGAAAGATAGTAGAATTCGGGTGTGTGTGGATTTTAGAGATCTGAACAAAGCTAGTCCGAAGGACGACTTTCCTCTACCGCACATCGACGAATTGGTGGACTTCACCGCATGCCATGCGTTGCTCTCATTTATGGATGGTTTTCCAGGTATAACCAGATCTTGCTGGCACCCGAAGATAGAGAGAAAACTATATTCACCACACCGTGGGGAACCTACTGCTACAGGGTGATGCCGTTCGGTCTGAAAATTGCTGGGGCTACTTATCAACAAGCTGCAACTACAATCTTGCATGATATGATCCACAAAGAGGTTGAGGTGTATGTGGACGACATGATTGTCAAGTCCAAGGAAAGAGAAGGCCACTACACCGCCTTGAGGAAATTTTTCCAACGGATCAGAGAATATCGGTTGAGGCTGAATCCACAGAAATGCACTTTTGGTGTCACAGCAAGGAAAATGCTGGGGTTCTTGATTACGTAGAGGGGCATTGAGGCTTATCCTTCCAAAATCAAGGCCATCCTAGAAATGCCATCACCAAGGACTGAAAAGGAGGTGCGAGACTTTCTAGGTAAAGTGTAATTCATAAGATGGTTTATTGCAAAATTAACCTTGACTTGTGAACCACTATTTGGTCTCTTGAAGAAAGGAAAGAAATTCCAATGAGATAACCGATGCCAGGTTGCTTTTGAGCAGATCAAGCAGTATCTACAGAACTCGCCCGTGTTGTCACCGCCAGAACCGGGGAAGCCGTTGATTTTGTATCTATTAGTAATCGACACGACAATGGGCTGCATGCTTACATAGGAATCCGAGGATAGAGTGGAGAAGGCCATCTATTACCTGAGTAAGAAGATGCTGGAATATGAGACCCGTTACACTCTACTTGAGAAGGCTTGCTTGGCCTTGGTAAGGGCTACCAGGAAGTTGAGGCACGACCTGTTGGCTCACTCCGTAATTCTGGTTTCGAGATTAGATCCCATCAAATATCTCTTTGAGAAACCAACGCTTACGGGTAGGCTAGCTCGTTGGTTGCTTCTTCTCTCCGAATTTGATTTGAAGTACATAACTCGCAAGTCTGTGAAAGGGAGAGCGATAGCGGAGTTCCTAGCCGATCACCCAGTGGAGGAAGATGAAGCAGTAGAGCATTTGTTCCCAAATAAGGGTATTCTGCAAGTCGAAGAAGAGATTTGGACCATAACTTTGACGGAGCGTCTAATCAGTATGGTTATGGGATAGGGGTATTGCTGATAGCACCTGACAATTCCCACATACCTTTAGCTTTCAAACTCCAGTTCAAGGTATCAAATAATGAAGCAAAGTACGAGGCATGTATCATTGGCTTGGAAGCCGCCCTGGAACTAGGGGCAAAATGGTTGGACGTCATTGGGGACTCGAACCTAGTTGTGTCTTAAGCAAAAGGAAACTGGAAGGTTAAGGAAGAAATGATAAAAATCTATCACCAAACCCTGGATGTTCTGATTCCCAGGTTTGAGAAGCTAACCTTTACGCATCTGTTAAGAGAGAGCAATAGGTTCGCAGACGCTTTATCAACTCTATCTTCCATGGTAGACATCCTTTTGGTAGTCTGGATGCGTCCGATCATAATTGAACAGAGGTATGTGCTGACCTACGAGTTGATTGCCGCGATAGATGAAGTACAAGATCAGAACCCCTGGTATCATGACATCTGGAACTTCTTGGAAAATAAGGCTTATCCACTAGGGGAAAATCCCAAAGATAAAAGGGCGATACGACGAATGGCTGCTCAGTTTATCATCTGCGAGGGTAAATTGTACAAACGAGGCTATCAGGGAATGCATAAGCTGTGTGTTGATGCAGAAGAGTCGAAGTGCTTAATGGAGGTCATCCACGGAGGAGAGTGCGGTTCGCATATGAGCAGAGTGATGCTAGCTCGGAAGATTCTCTGGCAGAGTTATTACTGGTCAACCATCGAGGAGGATTGTATTGGTTTTGTTCGACAATGCCACAAATGCCAAATTCATGCAAATCGCATGAATATCCCGTCGTCGAAGCTGTACAACATGACTTTGCCATGGCCATTTTCAGTTTGGGAAATTGATGTTATTGGGGCAGTTACTCCGAAGGGGTCAAACAGGCATGAGTATATCCTGGTGGCAATAGACTATTTTACAAAGTAGGTCGAGGCCCAATCCTACGTAGTGCTGAAAGCATTCAATGTAGCCAAGTTCATCAGGAATAACATCATCTGTCGTTATGGGGTCCCGAATGAGATCATCTCGGACAATGGTTCCCACTTTAATAAAGAAGTGATCAACTTGTTAGAGAAATATAACGTGGCTTTTCATAAGTCATCCACATATCGGCCGCAAACCAATGGAGCTGTTGAGGCCGCCAACAAGAATATCAAACACATTCTACACAAGATGGTGGAAACCTACAGGGACTAGCTAGACAAGTTGTCGTTTGCTCTCTGGGGCTACAGGACATCAATCCGAACATCTACTGAGGCAACTCCGTATTCTCTGGTTTATGGGATGGAAGCTGTTTTGCTGATTGAAGTTGAAGTTCCCTCACTGCGGGTTATGGCTGAGTGCTAGATAGCAGAAGCGGATTGGCAGCAGAGCAGGTTTGAGGAACTAATGTTGTTCGACGAGAGGAGGCTGAAAGCACTGTACCACGTCCACAGTTATCAACGTAGGATTGCCAGGGCTTTCAACAAGAAAGTTAAGTCTAGGAATATGAAAAAAGGGGATTTGGTGCTCAAAGACAATTGAACTCCCATCTATAACCCTAAGGGCAAGTTCAAACCTAATTGGACTGGTCCTTACATCATCAAATCTATCTAGTCGGGTGGACCTGCCATTCTTATGGACCTAGATGGCCTTGAATTCTCCCAACCAATCAACATGGACAAGTTAAAGAAATGCTATCCTCGAGTGGCTCGCTAGGCCGAAAACCCGAAAAGGCGACCTAGGCAAAAGTTAGAGCACAAAAAATTAGAAAAAAGAAAAATTGAGCTCACAAGGTTGAAAACCCAAAAAGGGCGACTTTGGCAAAAGCTAGAGCGCAAAAGGAGAGTGTTAATATCCAAGTGAACCGGAACTGAACTACGTAAGGCTTGATTCCCATCCTCGGGATGCGTAGGCAACTTTATTCTGAAGTCCAGCCATAAACACTTCCAAATCAACTGTGTCCATGAGATTGTTTTGGTCATCTTTGTCTTTTTTGCATCTAAGAGTTCAGTTGTGATCTCCACTATGAGAGTTGTTTACAGTTCAGTGCAGTGCAGTGCAGTGCTATTCAGACAATGAGCAACTTTTCATTTGCTGGATTTGGGGTTGTACTTCTCAAGGATAGATTCCGGGTGTGTCCAGTTGTGATCCTTATCGAAAATAGTTTTGAAAAGTTTTAATAAAAGTTGATTTGGTTCAAATCAATCTTTTTACAACTTAGACCATTTTGGACCAAAAGGAAAATTTTTAGTACCCACAACCTTCAATTTCATTGATTTCAATATAGAGTTCTCTACCTCTTGATACAAATCAAAGTTGCTTTTTATTACATTCAAAAGGAAAACTGGAAAGTACAGATCAAAGCAATAAACTTGGGGCATCAATGAATCAGGTGTTCCTGCGTCCCCTCCCAGAGCTTGTGGGAGCTCCAGATGCTAAAGTAGGCTCGGTTTGCCCCTCATCTTCAAGCCAAGCTATGCATTCGCCAGAAAGGGCGCAACTGAAATTGGGAGCAGGAGCTAGAAGTTCTCTTGTCCTCCAAGCAGTGGGATATCGAGCTAGTTGTGAACCTCGGATTAGAAATGAAGCTGGGTACTCTACCCCCTCTTCTGGGCAAGTCTGGTTGTGCCCAAACTGATACCTAAACCGGAATGCAAAATAGAAGACACAGTGTGTCAAGCCAATCAACTGAATGCCAGGCTGCCGGGCCATACTGTAGCTCATCTCGGGCAAATTAAACCAGGGGCAATGCAAGTAATGTCGACAGCAAACCTGTTGCACATCCAATGGCACCACCACCCCTCGTTTGGGAAATCAACTAGCCGTTGGCGAAAGAAATAGCCTCATGCTGAATATGTAGGGCAAGAGTCAACTACTTTCAACCGGTCCATGAGCCATATCTGGGGAGAGATGAAAAATAAGAGAGATTAAAGAATAGAGAGGTGTATGTGGAGAGAAAAAGTGAGAAAGGGTTTTAGAGAGAAAAATAGAGCTTGAGGGCCAAGTGATATGAGAAACACATGTGAAATAGGATGGGAAACATTACCTATAAGAGTAGTGGACTTCCTGCGAACTTGGTCATCTCCCGCTTATGGAAGGCGTCCAAGCCTATCAAAATCTCGGCCAATGCTAAGCCAATGCAGCTCCTTCCCTCTTTCAAGCCTTGAGCTACTTTGATCAAGCGAATGCTAGACCCTCTAAAGTCAAGGGCAAGCAGGAAATGGGCCAACATACACAAGCAGAGGGCATGCTGCCGAAAACTTTGCCAAAGACGGTCGTTGTGATCCCCGGCATCAGAAAATCGGTGAGTGAGACTAGGAATGTCTAATGCTCCGTTGTGAACCAAAGATCGGGCATCGCGTAAAGTGAGCCCGCACATTTTTCCTTAAGCCTGGATGTGGCTGAAATAGGACTGGGGCAAGATTTCCTCGTCGCGCCGCGATGCCATCAAAACTTGGAATTCTTCGATTGTAGGGCACATCTCTTGCCCGCCCAAAGTTAAACACATGTGTAACCGGGTTCCAACATCTAGCCATGGCATGAAGGAACGGAAAACATAGTGGGGTACGACTCAGCAGGAATAGTGTATTTATCCCGAAACCTCGAAAATTCACTTTTTCTGAGCCATCCGGAGTTGCAATCCAAAGTGAGAGTTTTTCGGTGAAGAATGGCTCCATTTGTAGCAAAAACAAAGATGGAATAAAGAAACTACAAAGTCCTAACTTTTGTAGAAGATAAGGTGCTGAGTGGAAGACAGGTGGTAGCAATCTGGAGGTTCCCTGCATTAGTGGCCGACCGACCAGTGTTGGTGGCCGATAGGCCACTTTTGTAGCTGACCGGCCAATACTAGTGGCCGACCGCCACTTTTGGTGGCCGACAACCTCTGTCTATAGCCGACATAATTCCTATGGCGTTCCTATGTATTGGGAGTGCTGGGAACCTGTGTTTTGTTCTACTTTTGGTGCATTTTGCCGCCTTGTTTTAAGAGTTTTGTTGAGTCATTTTTTTTTTATGATTGTTTCTCTTTGTTTATCGAGTTGTTTTGTTTATTGTTTATCAAGTTATTTTGTTGTTGCTTATTGAGTTGTTGTTTTGTTTATCGAGTTGTTGCATTAGCTGTTCATTGAGTTGTTTTACTCTGTTGTTATGTGTTGGTCGGTTCATTACCTGATTAAGAAGTTGCCAATACAGTGTACAATATTCAATTTCCATCAATCCCATTTTTGTATAAAATGGTGCAATGTGATGCTCAGAATGCAAAAAAAAAAAAAAAAAAAATACAATGTGCTAACACTACTAGCTAAAAGAAAAGAGCAAAAAGAAGCTAAGTTGAGAACATCTAAATTAGTGCCATCCACCTCAGGATCGAGCTTCGTCCTCTTCCTGGGCATGGACTCAGAGCTATCACCATCGGCGCCACTATCAGAGGCCCCTGTGTCTGAGCTAGCTGTTGAATCAGCCTCAGCATTATCTCTGCTCTCAGAATCTGAGCCAACATCGCCCTCTCTTTCCTCAGATGACTCTGACTGTGGACTCACTGCCTCCTCGTCCTCACTCGTCTCATCATCATCATCATCGTCTAGAACAGGCTCTGAAGGGCCACTCTCATCACGGGTGCCCCTAGCTTTGCCTCAGCTGCGAGTCGGAGCCTCCCGTCTCTCTCTCTCTGTTGCCAGAGGAGGTACAGATGGTCCCGCTGTAGCTCTTGCTGGAACGTCCAATGTACCTGGGATCTAAAAAGGGCAGTTTGTCAAATACATTAGTCGCGATGTATCCCTGATGCAAAAAATAATGTGCAAGAAGCAGTGTGAAAGCAGTGTTCGAATGCAGTGTTTGAGTGCAGTGTTTCAAATACAGTGTTCGAGTGCAGTGTGTTAGATTAGTGTAGTGTGGAACAGATTATGTTTGAAATGCTGATATATCGGCAGGAAATTTCATGGCATGAAGTGCAAACTAAAGTAAATTATCGAAATCCTGTAAAGGCTGAGTAGGTTCATGCTGTTTTACACCACTTCGTCAGGGAAGCCACTAGCTCAAGGGCCTGCCCAGTGTACTCTATGGGTGCCTGCAAGTGCGTTGAGAGGATCAGTGTTCTATAAAGCATAACTGAAATGAAGTAAATATGCAAAATGAAAAGTATGGTACATACTGGAGTAGGGCCTTGAACCCCTACAAGCTCATGCCCGACTGGCGCGGGCTCAATGTGAATCTGGCAAGCCTTCCCAAAATGTCGCTGGTAGGTGAGTGTGGTAGGCAGCTCTGGCCACCCAGTCCTCTGTCTCGCCCCAGAACCTCTCTTGCCATGAGTCCTGGTCGCCCCGGCCCCTCTGCCTCTCTCTCCTGTAGCTAGAGTCCTCGGTCTCCCATCTCCACAGACCCTAGTCAGAGGGGGCATAAGGTATGTCTGGATGAAGATTGTGTAGTCACCCTCGACTCGGAAGAAGTTGGCGTCCTAGCCTCAGGTGAAATCAATCATCTCCTAGAAAGTGTATTTCTTTATGGCTCTTTTGTATGTCGGAGGTGACATCAGAACTACCGGCTCGGGCAAGCCGATGGTCTGGCGCAAGAATCGCTCTCCTAAGAACCATGTCCGGCAAACTGGGCCCTTGAGCAGGATCTGGAAGCGAGAAGCCTCTCAGGCACCAGCGAACTGATCTCTGACTCCCTCAGGCATCATCGCCCAAGGCTGCCAAATGATCTGTAAATAGAGAATGTACAGGTTGTTAGTTATCATTGGGTATTGTGATATGAGTTAGAATCGAAGGGAAATGGAAATAAATAGAGAAGCTTGAGTTACCTTAGCTGTGGTCGTGGTATCAAAGTATCGGTGGAAGAAGGAGCAAGACTCCCAAGACCTCCCCTGGCATCTCCCGTCGTACCAGTGAGAGTAAGGCACGACAAGTGGCATCTCCACCTCTGGCTCTGGGGTAAGTCTCGGAAAGTAGGCGTACACCCATAGCTACAGAAAGCAGAAAGGGCAATAGTGAGTATACAATAGACAGAGTATGTAAAGCAGAAAGCAAATTGTGCGTGTACAGTATGCAGTGTGTGCAGTATATAGAGAATGTTAAGCAAAAAGCACAACACAAAATGCAAAACAGAGAAGTAATGCATACCTCCCAAGCCCTCCAGTAGCCTCCTATCAGATGCCTGCTCCTGCGAGAGGTCGAGCTCACGTACCCGTACAAGGTGGCCAAGCCAGCGCTGCCCCAATAATAGAGTCGAACTCGAGACAGGTCCACCAGAGCACTCAGGAGATATAACCTGACGGTGTTCGCCCGGTCAACAAATAGGGTAGTGCCAAAGAGAAACATCAGGAAACCTCGAGAATACTGCTCGGTCTTCTCGCCGGTCGCTGGCGTCGTCCCTCTGTAGTAATCCACAAACCATGTGTATCGAACCATCCCTGATCGAGAGATGGGTGGGCGAGTCCCCAGCAAGTAAATCTGAGGGGCCTCCCACTCGCCCATGTCTGTGTCACAAGGAATTAGATGACCCCCTACCTCTATGCCAGTGAGCATAGATAAGTCGAAGGGAGTCATCGTCATCTCCATGCGGTAGAGAAATGAAAGGAATCGGTGGTATCCCACCACCTTTCTACCAAGGCACCTAGCAAAGGCTGGCTCGCTATGAGGCGTGAGAGCCCCATGCAGAATGAGCCAAAGCCGGCCTCGTCGATGATGTGGCAGACTACGTCAGGAAGCTCCATCTACTACTCCCTCGCGGAGATGGTCCCGTATCCTCGGATGGCGCGTGAATCCCCCTGTAAGCAGGACAAGCAGATAAAAAGTATCATAAGAAATGTAGTGTAAGATTATATTCAGGACAAGCAAATGCAAGACAGTGTAAGAAATGCAGTGCATAAATGTGTTTAGGATGAACAGATGAAAAACAGTGTGAACTATGTGAGAAATGCAACGTACATTGCGAAAAATGAAGAAGAAGTGTATACCTCGGAGGCGCCACAGGATAAATGTGACTCCAGCTTGCGCAGTAAGAGGTCCTCTGGTGTGCCTCATGCAAACCTCCTAAACTGGCGAATGCTATTGGGTAGTAGCACGTGTATCTCGGGATGATACGTCACTGGGTAAAAAAGTCGAATGCTGAGTAGCAGTGGCTCAAGCTCCAGATCCACCTCCATCTCCGGAGAAGCTTCGCCGCGTGGGATGTTGTCCTCCATCTCGATGGAAGATGAGAAAGTGGTTAAGAATGTGAAAAATGGGCGGGGAATGCCAAAGTCAACAAAAGTCAATTCTCAGAAGTGGAAAATGGTAGAAAAAAGAAAAAGCTCAAGAAAGGAGCTAAATCCAAGGGTAAATCCAAGGGTAACTCGAGGAAAACAAGCCTCAAATTGTGGAAATGAGGGAAGAGGCACCGAAACCGACTTTCAATCGGTTCAAAATGGTGTAAACTACGAGGGTTTAGCGAAGAAAATGTTCATGGGGTGTTGGAAAACGCGTATAATGCTCGGATCGAATGAGGAATATGGTCTAGAGAGAGAGGAGAATGATTTTCGGCAATGGAGAAGTGGGGAAATAGGATTTGAAACCCTATACTTAAAGGCCCGAGGTGAAATGGCCATTTTGCCCCGAATCTGCCATCTGTGGCCGACAGCCACCATTTATGGCCGACAACTGTTTTTGGTGGCTGATGGGTGGCCGATAACATTCCCTGGTGGCCGATAGGCTTTCAATGCTCTCCATGAGTGTTTTACTACTGTTTTGTGCCCTTGATCCTCAAGAAAGTGCAATGAAGGCTTACTTTTAAGCTCAAAGTGTCTCTGCGGAAGCCCCGAACTGTGTCTTCGGTGCATGGCTCATCATTACTCAATATGGGCGAGGTGTATCTTTTTTGTCTAAACATACTGCAACTCTTCCGAGAGGTAAATCGAAAGTTGTGATTGAGTCATCTTCATCAAGCACGCTTTGTTGTTGCATGGAACATGCATTTTGTATTGTTGCATAGAACATGCATCCCCATTTTGCATGGAGTATGCATGTTGCATTGAAGATGCATTGCTCTCGTTTTGCATAGAATGTGTATGTTGCATTGAAGATGCATTGTTGTTATTCTGCATAGAATATGCGTGATGCATTGTTGTTATTTTGCATAAGATATGCATGTTGTGTTGTATCGCCTTGTACATGCCCTTATATTCACATAGAAAATGTTCGTACTTGTTGCATTGACCATGCATTCACTACTATCGCATAGAATACACATTACTTTGTCTATTGCATAGAACATGCTCTCGCTCGCGCTGCATAGAATATGCTTCTAATTTTTTCCTTGCATGTTATGCATGAAATAAGCCTCTAACATTGTGTCGCGGTTATTCGTCTTGCATAGAACATGCATTCTTATTGTATTGTACCTGTCAAGCTTCTTTCTTCTGCAGGCACGATATTGTATGTACGGTTCATTCAGAAGAACTCCAGGTAAGATCATTCCTGTCCCTTGAACACCTTGTTAGTTAGAAACACTCGGGTACGCCCAGTGTTTACACCACACCTCCTTTGTTGGTTAGAAACACTCGGGTACACCCGGTGTTTACACCACACCTTGCCTTGGTTAAAAGCGTTTAGAACGTGTTCCGATGCTTATACCACCTTGCTTTGGTTAGAAACATTGGGACGTGCTCCGATGTTTATACCACCCCTTGGTTAGAAGCATTGGAACGTGTTCCTGATGCTTATACCACCCTGCTTTGGTTAGAAACATTGGAATGTGTTCCAATGTTTATACCACCCTGCTTTGGTTAGAAACATTAAGACGTGTCCCGATGTTTATACTGCCCCCTGGTGTTCATACCACCTTCTTCTCCTCTTGCGTGCGACGTGTTAAGACGCTTCGGTTAAAAGCATTCGGAAGGACTCCAATGCTTATATCGCTCTTTGCTTTGGTTGCATAATATTTGGATGTGTTTCAATTATTATTACTGTTCTCTTTGGTCCGGAACATTAGGGTGTGTCCTCGTGTTCACGCCATCTCTTTCCTCGTGTGTGCCACGCGTTAGGATCATGTTTGACACCTCGAGTGCGCCCGAGGGTTGTTTTGTTCTTTGCCTTTCCTACGTGATGCGTAGTAAAGCCTGCATAATTTTCTTGCATCCTTTCTACATGAAATGTGGTTTGGTTCATGCTTACTTGTTTATGTATACGTTTGTTGTAGCATTTCTTTGCATGGGATTGGCATCTTGATGTTTCATTGTAGCCGCATTGCATGATCATAAGTTATGTTATGTATCATGCATGTTATTTGCATCTTGCCCTAGAACTACGTTGGTTTGATTCCTTGCAAAGGGATACATAGGCAACCTGCGGGTGCAACCGTTATTTGTTTTTGACTTGCTTGTTTGTCCAAGTCTTCAGCCTTATCAAAAATGGGTCGTCTCTGGGCTTTGACAATCACTCACGTCATTTTATGACTTCCGAGTTTTGTCAAAGAGGGGCAACTATAGACACCTCATTTTTTACCGTCCTCAAGACTTGGACATCATCGTTTGAACACTCAATGATTTCGTATGGTCGTGTTCATTTTGAGCGCCTGAAGTTCTTGACGGAGTGTCTTGCCTTCGAGCCTCTCAACTTGTCTGTTTTGTGCTCAGTTGTAGACCAAGAGCTTGTTGTTTCAAATCTGGAGGAGAGGGTGGCCTGTCAGCCATCCCCACAGTCCATTGGCCATGGCTTGTGCCTATCGGCCATTAGTGGTGGCCGGTCAGCCACATTGATGGCCGGTCGGCTACTGGTGATGGCCAACGGCCATTTTTTTCCTTTTTTAGATATTTGTTTGCCAATTGTGCCAGCTGTTACTCACTGATGTGCATCTCCATACACGTATATGGAGGGATGAATACAAGCTCTAAACTTGTTTTTCTATATATAGGGGGGTCTCTCCCCCATTTTGGAGGGTTAGACAATTTGGAACAAAATTTTCTCTCTCTCTCTCTCTCTCTCTCTCTCTCTCTCTCTCTTTCTTCTTATTTTGTGCTTTGTAGTTAGCTTTCTCTACATCTTTGCACATAGACTCTTGATCAATCTTGACTACCTTGGAGCTGAGGTTCTAGGAGGTCTTCTTGGAGCTTTAGAAAAGGGTTTGAGCTTAAATTTGTACCTGAAATTGTCTTGTGCTTCAAGAGGTATAAGGCTTGCCTTTTAAACTTGTCTTGCATAATTTAAATTACTATCTTTTTGTACTATTTTGACCTGGTTTTTCAACTACAAAAAACTCTATTTTTGAGGTTTGAAAATGGTAGTTTAAGTCTTGGTGAGTTAGGGGGTTGTCTCCTCTTTTTGTTCTTTGGCTTATGAAGTCTTTTGTGCCATTTCTCACCATCTTTGTATCAAATTTTTTGGCCCTTTAAACCACTGAAAATCAGAGTTATTTTCAATTATAAAAATCAAGTCTTGAAGTCCAAAATAAGAGGGGTTAGCCTCCCCTCCTTGTGTCTTGTTTCCATGCCTAGGTTGCTTCACATGTTAGCTTGATTTTCTAGCTTAACTGAGCTTAATTCAAGCATGTTTTAGGCTCTATTTTAGCATGTTTCAGCTCTGTTTTAGGTTAGTTGGAGCACTTGAGGCTTGTTTTGTGTGCTTGTAGTGCAATTGTGCTTGTTATATTTAGTTTGTGCTATGCTTTGGCCTCTTATTCCAGCTTACCTTAGCTTAACCTCAGCATGATTTTGCCACTATTTTGATTGGTCTTAGCTCTGTTTTGAGCTAGTTTGGCCCTTTGAGGCTTGTATTACGTGGTTGTAATACAATCTCCTTCACTAACTTAATGTTTTAGGCTTTCTAGCATGAGTTGCTTGCATGTTTTAGGGTCATTTTGCACTCTATTTCAGCACTGAAATCTCTGCAATCTTTGCAATCTCCCTATATTCTTCACTCTTTCATTTGTTTTGAAAGTGACTTCGAACCCCTTGTTGGCTTGAGTGTGGAATTGAGACCCTCATGCCTAATGGTTTAATTCCTTCGGGAGTTCATTACCAACAGCATGAGGCCTCTTTGATGCTCAAGGTATTTGTGGTTTAAGTCCTCTTTCCATTAGAGGACACTCACCTATTGGACTAACCAATTAAAGAATGGATTGGTAATCTAAAATTGGTAAATAAAATGAACAAAGTAAAAGAGGCAAGATAAGTATCTTGTGTTGCGTTGCATGTGTTCAATCGGACGTTATATTGAACACAAGAAAGATTGAAGTATTTCATACTCATAGTGATGAAATGAGCCAATCTCCTTAGTCTCCATTGCCTTTGATTACACATGATAAGGTGATCGTCTTGAGCCTTGTTTTTGGCATACAATGAAGTTGTACTTCTTAGTTCTTTGGTCATCATGCATTGAAAATGCTTGGTTGGTGGTTTTAGAGCCAAGAACTACACTCCTTTGACTTTGTGTAATGATAAGGAGGGTAATGGTACACATATATTCCTTGAGAATACACTGTTTTGCCTCTGTTTGCTCTCTGTTACAACAAAAGGGAAGTCCAAGAAAGGGGTGGCCGACAGCCACCAATTGTAGCTGACCGGCCATCAATGAAAAGTTTGTTCAGTGTGTTCCTGAAGTGGAGCAAAGGTGTGCTAGAAGTTGGTGTAATTTTCAGTGGTCAAAACAAATGCAAACAGAGGTGTCCCATGGCAAGGCGGTGGATTTTCAGGAGGAAGCCGACCGAGCATGCATGCCTCCCTCGCCCTCGAGGCCATCTACTTGCTTTGCTTTATTAGTTAGTTATAGCTAATTGATTCATGTAAGTGTTGTGATTAATAGGCTTAGAATAAGTTAGTTAATTAGTTTTGTGTTGTAATAGCTTAATAATTAGCTTAGCATAGCTAGTTAGCTTATTCATTCGAACTCTCCTTCGTGAGGGCGTAATGTTGTAATAAATGTGCGTGCGTGTGTACATGTCTTCCAACCCCACGTCTTTCTCCTTTTATTTAACCGCTTTCGATGGTTAGTTTAGGGACACGTTTTGATTAGCATACCTTATGCTTGCATGTTTGCATCATTCATTTGTCTTGCATGCACCGAGGCTCAGTGCATCATTCAAACTGCATTGTCAAATCAATACTTCTTTGAAAACGTGTTTCAAAGCATGTTATCAAATTGTATCATATGTCATATTAGTAGCCGGGCCTATTAATCGCATTATTGCATGTGTTGCATTAAACACTTAACATAGTTAGGATCATGCATTCTTTCTAACTAGCTTTTGTTTTGGCAGGGAGTACTCGGTGAGTTTTTATGCTTTAGCATACTTGCACGAGTGTGATTGTCATATTGCTATGTTTCGCACGCTTGCCATGAGGCTAGTTGCTTAAATGATTAACTATATGAATGCCTGTGGATGAAGGCTTGATTGTTTGAATTGGAACAATTCAACAAATGTGAGTTTTGAGCCCACTTTGCGAAGTGGCAAATCATGTTTTAAGCTCATCATGTTTGATGGTAAATCCGCATTTTAGCCCACTTGAGGGTGGCAAATTCAAACTATTTTCGAAAGCAAACATGAGTTGAATTCGTTCAAATTCTTGCGATTTTAGTCTATATTTGGTTGTGTGCGTCACATAGTAAAGTTAGCTAAATAACTGGAATAAGAACCTATAAGGTTTATAAAAGAACATATCATGATTAGTAGAGACCGATTTTTGATCGGGCGAGTAAGAGTGCTCATTTCAGGACCTTCCCCTCTCGGACCCAAGTTTCCGAGCCGAGACAACTTTGGTGATGACGGACATGTGGCCTTTGGCACAAGTCAGGGTTTCCTAGATTTTTCAAAAATAAAATATTTAGGTGGCGACTCTATAATATGGCAAAGCAGTCCAGTTTTGGCATTATTTGATTCAAAATTGATTTTCCAAAATGATTTGCCGGATTGGACTCTTTGGTGTTTATCAGTTTCACATTGCACTTTGTGAGATTAGATTCAGAACCGTGACAGGAGTCCGAACTGTAGGACCAATTCGAGCTCTCCGAAAGGGGCGCGAAAAAGTCGAGCTGCACTCTCGTACGAGCTTTCCAATAAGAATAGTTTATACCATCAAATAACGGAGGTCTATGGGTTGAGTTACCTTGACAAATTGAATCCGTATCACTAATCACACAAAATCACACTCCTATAGTTTTGATAAAAACAAAGAGTGACCCGCTCTAATACCAATTGAAAACCTAAGTGATTCGTGATTAGATCAAGATTTAATTGTATCAATTCCCAAACAATTAAAACTAACAATCTAAATCATCAAGAACGTACGAAAGTGATTTAGATTGTTGTTTTAGAAACAATAAATAGACACAAATGATTTTTACGAAAAAAAAAAAATCACTATTGGAGCACCTCTAATTGTGATTAAAAAATCATAGGCGAAACGCCACAAATCAATCCACTATGAGGGAAAGAAAGAATACAAAATACCCAAACAAATTACGTAAACTCTATCAATTTGTCTTCAACGCTTTGTATAACTTCCACTGCAACCTCCGTCTTAGGATTGATCAGATTGATGTTGATTCCACAGCATCCACGTCGACTCAACGACCGCACACAGCTTTGAACACCTTTGAACACTCCACGCTTGAATCTCCAGATTCCACCGAAGAATAACACTCTTGAAAATGGTCACTCAAACTACCCTTTGATGTGAATTATCAAATCATGTGAGTTTAATACTCAAGAAAACATCAAAGGAAAGCTAGCAAAACAACCTCTAAAAGAAAACCCTAGAGCTCCCAAAACAGATCTAGAAGACTTAACCCTAAAAATGGACCTGAACACATATAAAAAGAAAACAGAGGCCGCATACCCCGCTCGAGCGGAAGACTTGCCGCTCGAGCGGAGGCACTAAAACGCGTGCGATTAAACAGGTCTCCGCTCGAGCGCAAAAACGCGCTTCCCAGTATTGTGCAGACAAGCCAAACTACTAAGAAGGTGCAAACTCTACTCGAGCGCAAATGTTCCTGCTCGAGCGTGAAGACCAAAACCAAGGAAAAAAATATAACTTCATTAAACTTTAGTTTGTTCACAGAATTGGTAACCAGGGACCTAATACTCAAAATGGCCAACCCAACCATCGAAGGCATCAAGTCGAGCATCCTTGTGATCCAACTGCTGAATCATGGACTGCTCAAAACGACGAAGCTAGCCACGAATGGTTTGTGAATGGACATCCGGCTCCTCTACATCGGCAGCCGCTGCATCAATCTTAATCTATTCGGCGAGAAGATCATTATCACCTGTAGAAGAAGGACCCGCCCTAAACGACTCCTCCTTAACATGAGCCCGACTTTAAGACACGATTTTCTTAGTAAAGGGTTTAATTTGAGTGGTATACTCATCTTCCTCGAAGATCAGGACCTCAAGTTTGGACAAGAGACGGTTGATCAAACAACCATAGGGCAACCCTAATTGTTTGTTCCCAATAACTGCAATCATTTTACATAGGATAAGGGTGGCAATATTGATAGGCAACTAGTGATCAATGCAGTACAGGGTATAACCTTGGTCTTGGTTTATTTCTGAACTATGGGTGGTGATAATGAGATTGGAGCAAACGATAAGGTTTAGCAACCTAAATTTAGGAATGAGTTCTTTCTGCTTGATTAGAGCCCCTTGAATCCAAGTTCGGGGTGTACCACACAATTCAGTGGCTACCTCATTAAAGTCATATGTGGGGCGGAAAAGAAGAGGAAGTCGGCATTGAAAAGAGGGCCAATGCCAAGAAGAGAACAAATGAGGTCCTGGTCAACTACATGTTCCTTAGACCTAACCTAGGTTTTAAAGGAAGGACCTACATCATCAACCCCTTCTATGTTGCAATAAAATTCCTTGACCCAATCTAAGTTTTGATGCCCGAAAAAGGAAAGGACAAGATCACTCTCTAGTGGATCAAACACCGAACGAATGGGTATGGACTCAAAGGTATTAGGTTGCACAGTGCGTTCCAAGTGGACAGTCCGAGAGATGTAAGATTCCCTAAAGTTTTTGGCTTTGTCAGCAAAAGGGAAACAGTCAGAGTTAAAATATGGGTGGGTAGCGGTGGACTTGCGGCGTTTAGAGGTAGACATGGCTACACCAACCACACCCAAACTAACAAGACAATCCCCCCCAAAAAATAAACCAAAGATCACAGCATAATAGGAACAGAAAACCATTAGTGACAAAATCCAATTAGACAAAATTCAATGAAATAATAGCAATACCCAAAACAGTAGAACCAAATTCCAAAGAGACAAAATGCATAACCCAACAAAGCATAATCCATTAGTAAGGAAAAAACAGCCATAGACCAAACTCCAAAGCAGAACAATTCAGTATTACTAAAGGAGCACACATTTGAAAGAAAACAAAAACCACGACATAGAGACATGTGTGGTAACACAATAGCATAAACCAAAAGCAACATGCTCAATATCACCAATATGGCATAGAACAAACTTAACATGCTCAAAACCCTCTGTGGAAGTGTTTGAACAAGTGAACAAAAAGAAACAAAAAACAACACAGACAAAGTCACAAAAAAATCAAACCTCAAATCAGACAAAGAGAGAGCGAAAAAGAGAAAAAACAAAAAATGGGGGAAGAGACTTACCAAAGACGAACCAAAGGAGAATGGAGAAGACGAAATCAACAAAACACAAACCCAAAAAGTCGTAGATGAAGCCCTAGGCAAGAGAGAGAGAGAAAGAGTTGCGAACTAAGGGGGGGAAAAGTGACCATGAAAAGATGGGTGGAGAAATATATACCAGGGCTTACCACTCGAGTGTGAAACTTAACGCTCGAGCGGACTAACTTAAGTGCATCTCACCGCTCGAGTTGTGAATGAGGCGCTCGAGCCTAAAAAACAAGCGCCTAGAATCACACGCACTTTGTAAAAGTACTGGATGATAAAAAAATGCCCTCAAGCGCTAAAGTTGCCACTTGAACGGGTCAAAAAAAACATCATAGGCAAAAAAACACCCTTCTAAGCAGTTAAAACCAACTCACACTGTCAAGTGGAACTTGAAACAAACGGAGGTGAGCACAATAACAAGAATGTGAAACTGCGATGAGAGAATCCACAAACCATGAAGCCCGCAAGCTCGCAATTTTGACAACATGAAGCACAATATCATGAGCAAATTGGATAAATATTGATTAATGAGCATAAGCTACATAGGAATGCACAACTCAAAGATAAACATGAGAGCTCACATAATGAAGGTGTGTGTGTGCAATCCTTGAGAAACCATAATGCTAGAGTTAATCCTCATAGTGATCGGATGGCTGGATCTCCGGCAAGAGGAACTAAATATCACTGAGAAAAGTCAAACCATTAGAAATCAAGATGTATTTATGGAATAACAGCGGAGGCTCCTCCTCAATCAAAGAGTCTTTTTTCTTTTTTTTTTTTGCATTTGATTTTTGACTTTTCTTTCTTCTGAGCACTCACTGGTGGCTTTCACGCTCAAAAGTATGGAGACCAAACCAGAGAAGCATGAAAACAATAAGGAAGGCCTAGTTGGTGCCTCTGAGGTAGCCTTTTCCTAATGCCCTGACTTCAAAGAACTGAGGGAGAAACCGTGGAAGTGAAAAATGATGGTAGATGGTTAAGAGACTCAGCATCACCCTAGATATGCCAGTATAGGTCAATTCTTCTGAAAATATATAGACAACTTTGATCACTTGTGCGAAAACCCTTGCAACAATTTATCTTAAGGCTGTGTACAGAATGAGATCATGAAGTCAATGAGTATGAGCATTCAAAATGAGCTATGAACAAAGAAGAATGAAATCTTACAAGCAGCATGAGAGGTGTTCATATGAGTCTTAAATGCAAAGATGACAAGAAGCAATGAGAATGAGATTGTAGCATCCAAGTACACATAAAGCCAATCACTCTCACTAACTCAAGTAACAGGTCACACCCTAGTGACTAAGAATAACACTCAAGGCCTTTCTAAAGAACTCAAACTTAAGAAGATCAAGGGGTTTTGTAAAAATATCAGCTTTTTGATGCTCAGTGGGTACATGTTCAAGAACAATAAGGCCACTCTTTCACTAACTCTCAAATGAAATGATGACGAATGTCAATGTGTTTGGTGCGAGAGTGTTGGACAAGATTTTTAGAAATGTTAATGGCACTTGTATTATCACAAAAAAAGGGTGAGAGTGTTTTGGTCTATACCATAATCATGAAGCATTTGCTTCATCCACAACATTTGTGCACAACAACTCCCTGCAGCAATGTTCTTAGCCTCAGCGGTCGAAAGAGAGATGGCATTTTGCTTTTTGCTATGCCAGGCAACCTAATTATTCCCAAGGTAAAAACACCCTCTAGATGTGCTCTTATGATCATCAGCACACCCTGCCCATTAGGCATCAGAAAAACCAGTGATTTTGATGGTAGTGTCAGTCGTGAACCAAATCCCATACCCCAATGTCCCATTAACATACTTAATGATGCGTTTGACCGCAAGCAGATGAGACTCTTTAGGACAGGTTGGTAACGGGCACAAACACCTACACTAAACGCAATGTCAGGACGACTGGCTGTGAGGTACAAGAATCTCCTTATCATACTCTTATAAAGGGTAGGATCAACATCAGTACCAGAGGAATCTTTGAAAAGATGAAGACTGGTGCTCATGGAAGTACGTGCATGTTTGGCTGACTCGAGACTGAACTTAGACACAAGATTTTTAGCATACTTGGTATGAGAGACAAACATACCCGAAGGAGACTGTTTAAATCGAAGACCCAAGAAATACGACAACTCTCTCATCATGCTCATCTCAAACTCATATGTCATGCAATCCGCTAAATATTTCACAAGGAAATCAGCAGTGGATCAAAACACAATATCATCAACATAAATTTGAGCAACAAGTATATGAGACTTAGTATGTTTCACAAATAAGGTCTTATCCACACTACTCCTTTGAAAATCATTATCAAGAAGAATGGTAGTAAGTCTATCATACCACACCCGAGGGGCTTGTTTCAACCCATACAATGCCTTGTCTAACTTATAGACATGATGTGGACATTTTGGGCCCTCAAACCCTTTTGGTTGCTCAACATAAACCTTTTCTTTCAAGTACCTATTTAGGAAGGCACTTTTCATATCCATTTGAAACAATTTGAACCCAAGAAAGCATGTAACACCAAGTAAAATACAAATAGATTTGAGACATGCAACAGAGGCAGACATCTCATCATAATCAACGCTCTCTACTTGTGTATACCCTTGAGCAACCAACCTCGCTTTATTTCTAACCACAGTACCATTCTCATCAGATTTATTTTTAAACATCCACTTGGTGCCTATCACATTCATGTCTTTAGGTCTTGAAACAAGAGTCCAAACTTTGTTATGTTCAAATTGACCTAATTCTTCATGCATAGCATTAACCCAACTATCATCTAGTAAGGCCTCTTTTTTATTTTTAGGTTCAATTAACGACACATAACATATATGAGATACATCTTCCCAAATTTGTTTCAGGGTTTTCATTCTGTCTGAGACACTTCCAATCACCTGTTGAGCTGGATGATTTAGTTTGACCCTTACTGATGGTTTTAACTCTGGACTAGTAGTGATGGGAGAATCAAAGGTGGTGTCTCTTTGTGCACTCTTTGGACTCGGACTTACCATTGAAGTTGGTGCCAGCTCACCTTCTTGGGCTTAACCCTATGCTTCTTCTTGTCTTTGTGGGTCAGTATCCAAGATTGAAGACTCACCATATTCTTCCTCATGTATTGCTGGCATAGGAGAACCTATGTCATCTATAACCACATTGATTAATTCCATTAGAGATAAAGTACGCAAGTTATAGACACGAAACGCTCTACTAGTGGTTGAATACCCTAGAAAAATACCTTCATCACTTCGAGAGAAGTGAGTCAAATTTTCCCAACAGCTCTCTATCTTTGAAAATGTAACATTTACTCCCAAAAGTTTTGAAATATTTTACATTAGGTTTCAACCCTTTCCATAATTCATATGGAGTTTGGAAAGTGTCGGGCCTTAAACACACACGATTCACAACATAAATAGTAGTATTTAAGGCTTTAGCCCAAAACTTAGGAGAAACTTTCTTGCTAAGGAGCATGACCCTAACCATCTCTTGAACAACCCTGTTCTTTCTCTCAACAACTCCATTTTGCTGTGGAGTAATCAGTGCAGAAAACTCATGTTTAATTCCATGCATATCACAAAAATCGGAAAAAGAACTATTTTCAAATTCACAACCATGATCAGTTCGGATTCCTATGATACACCCAATAGAAACACCCTGTTCATTTTGGATTTTAAGGACTAAGGCCTAGAAAGCATCAAACGTATCAAATTTTTCTCTTAAAAAATTAACCCATGAAAAACGAATATAATCATCAATAGTTAAAAATATGTGTCTTTTACCTCCAATGCTTTTAGTATGAGTGGGTCCCATAAGATCCATATGAACCAGTTCAAAAGGACGTTTGGTTATGAAGTTGTTCACCTTTTTATGAGAGGCACAAGTTTGCTTCCCAAGTTGACATGGTCCACACACACGGTTTACATTCTTACCCATTTTGGGTACTCCTCTCACAAGCTCTTTGTTGGCAATCTTAGTTAGGTCTTTGAAATTCATGTGACCTAATATTTGATGCCACAAGTCAAGATTACTTATGATGGCTGAGTGGCAAGTGAGATCATTTATGGTAACAATCCCATAGCAATTATCAGATATGCGAACCCCATGCATGACAGTATTTCCCTTCTTATCTAAAATTTCATATTTATTTTTTGAAAAAAATACTTTATGGTGAGAATCACACATTTGAATGATGCTCAAAAGATTTGCTTTAAGGCCATCAACAAGTACGACATTTTCTAGCTTTGGAAGACCGACCACACTTATAGAGCCCTTACCAATGACTCTAAAAGTGCCACCATCTCCAAAAGTAACAATTCTTCCTTCATATTTTTCAAGAGATATGAATTACAATTTGTCACCTAACATGTGACGAGAGCACCCACCATTAGGATACCACATATGTGAATCACGTGCTTTCAATGCAGTGTGAACAA
This sequence comes from Camellia sinensis, assembly GCF_055761805.1. Classification (NCBI taxonomy): domain Eukaryota; kingdom Viridiplantae; phylum Streptophyta; class Magnoliopsida; order Ericales; family Theaceae; genus Camellia; species Camellia sinensis. Next base: position 35,869,416 of record NC_138961.1, on the reverse strand, counting down.
CAAATCAAGTTAAGTCACTCTTTCTTACCCATATATTTTTGGTCTTAATAGAAACAGGACTGGTAGTCTTGGTCACTGTCTTAGCGTTGTGAGCACCATCATGAATCTTAGTGTTTCACCTAGACATGTAAGGTTGTCTCCTAACCCATGAAGTATTAGAATTTCTAATTTTTTGAGACACCTTACCAAACAACTCATAACAGTAAGGACGAATATGGCCATACCTACCACAATAATGACAAACCAAAATAGGTTTTACCTCCTTTTGGTTGATCTTACCCTCTTTGAGTTGATAAAGAGAGGGATCACCCTATCGAACCTTCAGCTTTCCATTTGTTTGAGTTTTAATGTCATGTGATATAGAGGCATGTTCCTTTTGAACTGTTGCATTACCATAGCATATCCCACTTTTGTTACAACTCATATGTTACGACCCGAGGATGTATTCCAATGTCTTTGACCCTTTGTTCCATATAGCAATTGTGACTCTAGCAGTTCTTCCTCTTTCTGACTGACCATCTCTTCTAATGCAACTTGTGACATCTCAAGGATTTCAATCTTCTTTTCAGATGTGGCATAGATTTGCAGAAGGTCATTCCTTTCAGTCTCACAAAATAGAAGTTTTCCACATAGATCTTGCCTGTCATTTGAGATCTTGATGACATCCTTTTTTGCTGTTGCAATCTCTCTCTTTAGCTTAACATTCTCGCTTCCACATGCTTTGAGCTTGAGAGTGAGTTTGTCATTAATCTTAGACAAGTTCAACGATTCATTGTAAAGTTTTTCATAAGCTTGTTGTAGATCATCCCCATCAATCTCATCATTGTCTTCCGAGGTTTCATCATCTTCTTTTTGCTTTTCTTTCTTCTCAACCTCATCCAATCGAGTAACTAAGGCATGAAAGTTGATGGATGGTTGTGCAGATGACTCTCCTCTTTTATGGATTTGACTAAGAATGTCCCATGCATATTTGGCCTTTGTGCAGTGAGCAATTCGTTGTCGTTCTTCTTCAAAAATTGTTTCACGAATGGTATTCAAAACTCTTTGATTTCTCGGATTGTCAACACTTGCAGCATCCTCTTTAATTACTTGCCAACCCTCAAGGTCATGAGCTCTAAGATACATCTTCATTTGTATCTTCCAGAATAAGTAATCACTCTCATCAAAGGTAAGAGCATGGTGCAGACTCTGACCACGAGCAAACTCAACTGGCTTTGGAAATGGTTAAGTAACAGTAGACCAGAATGCCATGTAGGTACTATCTCCGTCTTCACCGAATTCGGTTTCTTCGGGTTCTTGCTCTAACCCACTTTTATCATCCCAAGTCACAATATAGACTTTCTTGCAGTTCTTTTTTGATGGACATTCAAGTGCAATATGTCTAAACCCTTGACATTCATAACACTTGACACTTTGCCCTATCACAGTCTTCTTCTAAATATTCGGAGCAACTTTTGGAGGAGAAATTTTGAATTTTTCATTACCCTTTTTTTTGAACTAGAGTCCTTGAAATTCGGCTTCTTTTTCTTTAAAATTTTTTTAAACTGTTTGGTAAACATCGCCGTCATTTTGGACTCTAGATCAAACTCAACCTCAAGGGTCTTAGTAGTCTAATGAGCACTGAAAAAAGTCACACTATCTTTTTATTTTTTCTTAGAAATTTGGTGGTCATCATAAGTCTGCAAGTTTCCAACAAACTGATCAAGCTTGAGGTTCTCAACATCCCGAGCCTCCTTAATAACTGTTACTTTTGATTGGAACCTCTCAGGTAATGACCTCAAAATTTTTCCAACAACCTTCGATTCAAGGATTTTTTCACCGAGTGTGAAACAAGAATTCACGATGTCACGAAGTTTAGCATAAAAATCATCAAACTTCTCATCATCACACATAAAAAGCATTTCAAAAGAGGAGGTGAAACGTTGAAGTTTTGATCTTTTAACAGCAGTAGTGCCTTTGTGAATAGTTTCAAGAATGTCCCAAGCCTCTTTTGCTACCTCACACGTGCAAATACGACGAAACTCTTCAGGTATGACAGAGCAAAATAGGGAATTAAGAGCTTTACTGTTCCAACTCGAGTTTTGATAATCGATTATGTTCCATCTATTGAGTGGTATAGGGATATCAACACCATCAATAGTAACAACAGGTTCACTCCACCCATAGAGTACACAATGCCAAACTTTCTCATCAATAGATTTTAAAAACACCTTCATACGAGCTTTCCAATAAGAATAGTTTGTACCATCAAGTAACGGAGGTCTATGGGTCGAGTTACCTTTGCGAATTGAATCCATATCACAAATCACACAAAATCACACTCTTATGGTTTTGAGAAAAACAAAGAGTGACCGGCTCTGATACCAATTGAAAAACCTAAGTGATTCGTGATTCAGATCAAGATTAATTGCAACAATACCTAAATAATTAAAATAGACAATCTAAATCATCTAGCACATATGAAAGTGATTTAGATTGTTGCTTCAAAATCAATAAATCAACACAATATATTTTTATGTAAAAAAAACCATAATTGGAGCTCCTCCCAATTGTGATTAAAAAATCACGGGCTAAATACCACTAATTAATCTACTATGAAAGAAAGAAAGAATACAAATTTACCAAACAAATTACTCAAACTCTGTCAATTTGTCTTCAACAATCTGTATCTTTTTCACCACAACCTTCATCTCGGAATTGATCAAATTGATGTTGAATCCACAACATCCATGTCAAACAATGACTGGGCATAGCTTCAAGCTCCTTTGAATACTCCACGTTGAATCTCCAGATCCCACCGAAGAAAAACACTCTTAAAGTAGAACACTCAAACAATCAAACTCTTTGATATATGCTTGTCAAACCATGTGAGTTTAACACTCAATTAAACATCAAAGAAAACTAGTAAAATAGTGCCAGAAGAAAATCCTAGAACCCTCAAAGAAGATTTGGAAGCCGTAACCTAAAACTTGACAGAACCGCAGCTTTTATAGCAAACAGATTCGCGATCTCTGCTCGAGCACAAGACTTGCTGCTCAAGCGATGTCACTAAAATGCGTGTGGCAAAACAGGGTCTACGCTCGAGCGCTAAAACTTACGCTCGAGCGTAAAATCACACCTCTCAGTATTTTTGCAGACAAGCTAAAGTACTGAGAAGGTGAAAACTCCGCTTGAGCGCAACTTTCCCTGCTCGAGCGGGAAGACCAAAATAGAAGAAAAATTACAACTAAATTAAGCTAAGCTTGTTCGCGGAATTGGCAAGGAGTAGGGACCTAACAATAATTTTTTAGCACGCCCAGTGGGACGTTAAGTGTAAGAAATGAAAAATTAATTGAATTCGTCTATTCCAAATAGCCTAGATGAAATCTTTTGGCATAAACAAAAAAATTTCGATCTTCAAGAAGAGATCTATTTTCTTGATGAAACAAACTTTCACCCATTACAATATTATTTGGTGGAAGAAAAAAGGCACGATTTAATTGGAGAAATTCATGAACTTAATATAGAAGTTCGCCAATGGAATGATGAGTTGTCAACTCTCAATATCAAGTCTTTAACCGAGGCTTTAATGGCCGAAATTGGTGAATTTTTTCAGAATTCTTTCGTTGTTGAAAATGGCAAAAGAAAGGAATTAATTTCATCGATGGCTCTGGGTTAAAAAACTCATTTTTAAAGAGCCAATTTAAGAAAATAACATGGCTAAAAAGTATGTTGTTGAGCCAAACATGGTTAAAAATGATGTTCCATATAAAGCTTGGAGGTTAAAAAACCTATTCTTGAACAGTCAAACCATGGATATAACATTTTATGAAAGATTTTCATAAGCCATTAATGGCTAAATGGAACCACTCATTAAGCCAAAAAATGATGAAACTCATATGAAGGATTTTCATAAGTCATTAATAGCTAAAATGGAACAACCCATTAGACCAAGAAATGATGAAACTCACATAGAGGATTTTCATAATCCATTAATGGATAAAATAGAAAAATAACCCCATTTGTCAATGAATGATGAAAGTTATTTAGCCAAAGAACACGTTCTCAAGCCAAACATAGCTAAGAATGATAAACAATTTAATGTTCATGAATCTGAATTTTTTAAAATTATTCAAAATGTCAGGTTGTTTAATTTTTTAAGGCCATCTTGTACTATGATTCTTGGTGTTCAAAATCCTTTTTGGATTTGTGTTCATATCAAAATTTAATTTTGATGAAATGACTAATAAAACAATCATCTTTAAGTATTGTTTTAATGAGTTTGATGCACTAAAAAACAATTTAGCAGTCTCAAATGTTGAACTTGGCTAAGAATGGCCAATTTATTCCAAGTAATAGCAATTTAACTTTATTTTATTTTATTTTGGTTTCTGAAATTTTCAAGCTTTACGGACAACCACATAACACCATAATTAATTTTGTGGAGTGGTTTAATTTTGGATTTCATCTATGAATCCATTCTTAAATTTGTTTTGACTTTGGGAGACATTGGTTAATTTCCTTCAAGGTAAGACCAAAGTTTGGTCTTTGCATGTATTGGAGATGGTTTTAGGATGTCTTCAAAGTAGTTCTATCAATTATTATTATTATTATTATTATTATTATTATTATTATTATTATTATTATTATTATTATTATTATTATTATTATTATTTATTTTGGATATGAATCAAAACATGTGCTGCAAAAGTCCTATTTGTTGAGACTTCGAAAGCTTCAAAGGACTGTCTGTTGCATCAACAATAGTTTGGGGTTTCAAATAATCGATGGTTGAATGTGATTGTACACCTTCGAAGCTTAGGGAATTGTTTTGAAAGTTAGCTACTCACATTCAAAGCTTCGAGAATTGTTTCAAAGGTTGGTTACTCACCTTCGAAACTTTGGACTTTGGGAGAAAGTTGGCTACTCGCTTTTGAAGCTTCAAGAATTGTCTCGAAGGTTGGTTACTTGCCTTCGAAACTTTCAGGAATTATTTTGAAGGTTGGCCACTCACCTTTAAAGCTTCGATAATTGTCTCAAAGGTTGGTTTCTCACCTTTGAAGCCTCAAGAAGTGTTTCGAGAGTTAACTATTTACCGATTTTAAAGTATACCACGGAGCAAGAGAAGTTTCAAGTATGCTATAATCTCGAAGTCAAACATAATATTAGGACTATGTTAAAGCTGCCATGCCATGTTTCGAAGGTCATAAAGCAAAACATTGAATAAAGCCCATGTGTTAGGTTTTTGCAATTGGCAATCTTGTTGAACAAAACTCCATTCAGTTGTATTTTTATTCGTTCTATTGTTTTTGTGAGTTATGAGAGTTCATATATAAATTCAACCCAAATTGTGCCTAAGTAGAGGAGCTTGTGTTGACATTTCATATCTTGAGCATTCCTTATTTGCCAATTCATTGACTAAGCAAAGAAGAAAGTCAAAGTGGTTTGACCGCTCAAGTGGTCTTTTGTGCGCTCGAGTGATGACGTAGTTCATCCAATGTTTTTGCCTACGTCTGATCTTCTAGAAGACAAGTTTTACCACTCAAGTGGTAAATATTGAGCTCAAGTGATTGGCCTATATGTTTGCACCATCTTTACTCACACCGTTCGAGCGGTAAAGTGTGCGCTCGAGCGGTCTTCGCGACTCTATTTAGTATAAATTGAGTCGTTTGTTATTTTTAGTGTTTAACCTATCCAGATTCTTAGAGAGGAAGAAAAAACAAAGTGTTTTATATTGGATGGTGTTTCATATGAGTTTCTTTAATGTATAGAAGGTGATCGATTGATCAACAAACTACATATTATCAAATATCAAGGATTTTTTTTGTTCTTTCATTCACAAAAAGAGAGAGATATTCTTCAGTGGATTCAAGGAAACTTGAGCCTGAAGTTTTGATGGATTTTAGAGTGGCTCATCGTTGTGGATTCGACATCAGCATTGTGGATTCAATGTTGAGTAAAACAATTCTGAAGTGACGACGGTGGTGGAAGAGGCATATCAAGCTTAGTTCAATTCTGGCGTGGATTCGTTAGGTAATTAAAAGTACTTGTGTGTAATTCTTTTTTTTTTCTTCTTCTTAGCAGATTGTTTTTTATTTTGGCTCATGATTTTTTATCACAATTGTAGGTGTTGCAATTGTGATTTTTTCTATGTTAAATCGTTGTGTTGATTTGTCTTGATTGTTTGATTGAGATTGATATTTACTATTTTATGTTAAAATATAATTACAAATCAATATTTCGAAATTACTTAGGGTTTTCATTTTCAAAATTTCAAAAATAGTAAAAAAAAAATTCTTCGAGCAAATATATATATATATATATTATTTTGGCAACCATTCACTCAGAAATTTTAATCATTGCAAGTTCTCTGCAGTGAGTCAAAGATACTTTTAAATTGTGCCCCCCATGAATGTTGTATAAACAGTAGATGATTAAGTATGTCAATGAGTATTACCGACCATGCCAAGCCAATCAATGAAATGGGAAGATTTCACTTGTGAAAGACAACCAGTGACAGAGTTTTAAGAAAACAACAATGCTTGGTATCATAAAAAAGAACTTATAAATTTATTTAGAAAATAAAATAGGTGGAATACATTGATTTAAGGGGTGGTTTACACAATAATTAATTAAATTAACAATACTAGGAATTCAAAAAAAACATACCTATAAATTATAATTGTGGGGATGTATTTTCTGAATACCAACACGTGGCATGGTGACGCCGACGTGTCAGCCGAGGTGCCACGTGTCTTGGTAGTTATGCCGAGGTTATCTTTGGCGAGGCCGAGGTGATCTTCGAAGATATTGGAATCCGAGATAGGCGGATAAATGGATAAGGGGCAAGAGTCCTGGAGAAAAGAGAAGACTTTTGCTAAGATAAGGATAAAGCTCTTAGGGAGTTTATCTTTATCTCTTGAGGAATCCAAAGTAAGTACTAAATTGGAGTCCATAGAAGTCAGGCTTCTAGTAGGACTTAGATTGAGTAAACTATAAAAGAGAGGCACTCCCGTGGGTCTAAGGTACGCAGTTTTATATTCAAGCTTGTGAGTTTAGCACTTGATTATCTTTGAGAGATATACTGACTTGATCGTCGGAGTGCCCCCGGGTGGAAGAGCCACCGCCAGAGCCTTTTCTTTTTGTTACAGGTTTGTTAAAGCCATCTATTCTGCCGGTGCTCTCCAGCTGATTACTAGGCGGGCAGTGTGGTCAGAAAATTGCCCACACAATTTGGCGCCGTCTGTGGGAATCTTAGAAGAATAGATGGCCAGTGACGAACAGTGGGAAAACATTGGGGGCGACACTCCTGCTAGGAGTGGCAGACCAATTGATCTTGACGTTGAAGGAGACAACCACAGTACAGAAAATCATGACCAGGGTCACGGAGAGAAAGACGTCGGCCAGAAGGGCGGTACTTCGAAGCGAACAAACCAAAGCAAGTATTATAACGAAGATAACCTTCAGGTATGGAGGGATAGGTACCTACGGAGAGATGAGGAAGTAAAAGACTTGGCAAACAAGTTGGCAGACCTACAGTCAGTGGTCAACTTCATGATGCAAAACAATGTTATGCAGCCACCATACCCGCTGCAAGATACGCCGATGCCAGCAATTAACACCCAGAAGGGAGGAAGGAAAGCAATCCCCGAAGCCCCTCAGCACACCAGGAGTGGAAGGCACTCACACCGACCTTCCAGGGAAGTCGGACGAGAGGAGTCGAGGCAAGAAGAGTCCCGAAGGACACATCGAATGAAGGATCCAGGGCCCAAAGAACATCAGCATATTCAAGGGCAGGCACTCTGCTTTGACACAACCCATGGAGAAAGATCGAAACGGGCCCACCACGAGGCCGAAAGTAGTGTGCCAAAAAGATTGAAGTCCAGAGATAGCCGAGCTCCAGGTAGGAGTAAGGAAGACTTGAGGGATTACCTCAAAAGGAGGCAGCAGAATGTTGAAGCCGAGGTGACATCCCCAGTTAAGCCGAGAACACCGTTCTCGGTGGAACTGGACAAATTTGAAGCACCAAAGAGATTCAGTATGCCAAGGTTCCAAATTTATGATGGTAAGTCAGATCCCAACTTTCATGTTGGACTATACCTGAACTCAATGGCATTATACAGTGGGAACGAACCGTTGCTCTGCAAAGTATTTCCCTCATCCTTTGGGAAAATTGTATCTGATTGGTTCCATAAACTACCGAAGGGAAGCGTAAAGACATGGGAAGGCCTGGCCGAGATGTTTGTGGCCAGGTTTGTAACGAACAAATTACAGCCCTTGAGGGTCGACGCCCTGATGGCTTTAAGAATCACCAAGGAAGAAGGCCTTAGGGCCTTCGCGAAGAGGTACTACGAGGTGTTCAATCGAATACCCGAATGCAACCAAGAAGTGGCGGTCGTGTCTTTCAAGAACGGCTTGAAAGATGACTGCCCACTACGGAAGTCTTTGGCAAAAACATTGCCAAAAAGCATGGACGAACTCATGGCGAGAATCGAGAAGTATGCCAGAGCCGAGGAAGATACGTCGGGAAACAAAGAGATGAAGCAGGAGAAAAGAAACGGCTCGCCGAAGCGAGGCCGAGGTACCAACGGGCCGACCAAACAAGAAACAGAATTGAAGGGTAAACAGGCAGTGACAACGGTGCTCCGAATCCCTATTCATAAAGTCCTGGACCAAATACGAAATCAACCCTATTTCAGGGCACCTGCAAGAGCACCAGGGGAATTTATGGGAAGAAACGTTGGTAGGCGCTGTGCTTACCATAATGAAGAAGGACACCCAACTTAGGGTTGCAGAGCCTTAAAAGCACACTTAGAAGACCTAGTAAGGCAAGGCCATCTGAGGGACCTTGTTGATGAGGCCAGGACAAGAGAAGAACGGGCAAGATTGCCTCAAGCACCAGCAGCACTGCCTCCCCCAGCACGGGTGTCCACTCAAAGGTGAACGAAAATGACATTCGGGGAGAAACCCAAAGAGTAAAACACCTACAGCACGTGAACCAGGTCGGATACAAAAGACCTCGGCCTAAAGAATGCCAAGGACCGATGATAACTTTCACTAAAGCCGACCTGGAGTTGGTCCAACATCCGCATAATGATGCCTTCGTAGTATTCCTCCAGGTTGGGGAATGCCAAGTGAAACGTATCCTGATAGATCAAGGCAGCTCTTGTGACATCATGTACGTCAGATGTTACAAGGAGCTGGGCCTTCACCCTGACGACCTAGAATAATCCAGCAGCCCTATGGTCAGCTTTAATGGAACGCCGACATGGCCACTGGGCGCAGCAAGCGTGGAAGTACAAGCTGGTACTAAAAAGATCAAGACAGAATTTATGGTGATTGACACACCCTCGCCATATAATATCATCTTGGGAAGACCATGGTTGCATGCAATGGGGGTAGTTCCCACAACACTGCATCAACTACTACGGTTCCCAATAGAGCATGGGATTGAAGAAGTCAGAGGAGATCAACTGCAGGCAAAAACTTGCACCATGGCAGCAATGAAGACTACTTGCAGCATTCGAAAGCCAAAAGAGGCAGAGATTGAAGACGAGGACATGGAGGTCCTAGATGATGTCGAAAAGGAGCCAACCGAAAAGAGTGAAGAGACACTAAAGAAAATCCTTGTCCAGGAGGGCGACGAAGAACGCTTCTTTCTTCTCGGCTCAGGCTTAGCCGAAACAGAGAAAAGAAAACTGGAAGATTTTTTTAGAACCAACATTGAGGTGTTCGCCTGGACACCTTACGAGATGCCTAGCATTGACCCCGAGGTCACTTGCCACAGACTGAATGTCGACAGGTCGGCAAAATCTGTGATTCAACGAGCCAGAAAACCAACGTTGTTGTACGTCGAAGCAGTAGAAGAAGAAGTAGATAGACTTTTGGAGGCCAGGGCCATCCGAGAAGTTCACTACCCAACTTGGCTATCCAACACAGTAGTGGTGAAGAAGAAGAACGGCAAATGGAGGGTTTGTGTAGACTTTACCAGCCTCAACAAAGCCTGCCCCAAAGACAGCTTTCCTCTGCCCAAGATTGACCAGCCCGTAGACACTACTTTAGGGCATGAAAGGATGAGTTTTCTAGATGCATACAGGGGGTACCACCAGATTGCCATGTACCTTCCAGACGAGGAGAAAACCACGTTCATCACCCCTAAAGGCCTGTACTGTTACAAGGTAATGCCTTTTGGGTTGAAAAACGCAGGAGCAACTTACCAAAGGTTAGTAACAAAAATGTTCAAGCACCTGATTGGCAAAACGGTAGAAGTCTACATCGATGACATGGTCGTGAAGACCAAGGAATCTAAAGGTCATCTTGCCGACCTGAAAGAGGTCGTTGATATACTCAAAACATACTGGCTCCGACTCAACGCATCAAAGTGCTCGTTTGGAGTTGGATCAGGTAAGTTGTTAGGGTATCTGGTAACGAGAAAGGGCATTGGGGCCAGCCCAGACCAAATCAAGGCCATCCTAGAGCTGCAGAGCCCGACGTCGGCAAAACAGGTTCAGATGCTTACTGGAAGGGCCGCAGCTCTAAACAGGTTCATCAGCAGAAGCTCAGATAAATGCAGACCCTTCTTCAACTTGGTGAAAAAAGCCACAGACTTTCTGTGGACAGAAGAATGCGAAGCCGCTTTAACCGACCTAAAGAAGTGCTTGACCACAACTCCGGTTCTTTCCAATCCAGAACCAAGGGAAGAACTATTTTTGTACTTGGCAGTTTCAAAACACGCAGTAAGTGCAGTACTAATCCGAGAAGAAAAAGGGGAGCAAAAGGATGTTTATTATGTTAGTAAAACCTTGGCCGATGCAGAAACAAGGTATCTACCACTGGAGAAATTAATGCTAGCCTTAGTAATGGCTTCAAAGAAATTGAACCATTACTTTAAGGCGCACAAGATTGTGGTCCTAACAGAGCACCCACTGAAGTCCTTGTTGCAACAAGAAGACTTAACAGGAAGGATAGCAAGATGGGCAGTAGCCCTGGGCCAGTATGACCTGGAGTTCAGGCCAAGAACAGCAATTAAAGGCCAAGTTTTGGCCGACTTTGTGGCAAAATTCACACCCGAAACCATCGAACATCGGGCTCCGTTGAGCCAGGATGAACATTGTCCCAGCAAGCAAAAAGAATCCCAGCCTAGGGCAAAAGAACAAAGGAAGGAAAAACTCAGACCCTGCAGCATCTACATCGGCAATTCATTCAGACTGTTCATCGATGGAAGTTCGAACCGACAAGGAGCGGGGGCAGGAGTACTGCTGATATCTCCAGATGGAGAAATAATAGAACAGTCCATCCGTTTGGGGTTCAAGGCCTCAAACAATGAAGCGGAATACGAAGCATTAATTGCAGGGCTAAAACTGGCAGCAGCAGCAGAAGCAGATGAGGTAATAGTTTTTTGTGATTCACAACTTATTGTTAACCAGTCCACAGGTGAATTTGCAGCCAGAGACGAAAGGATGTCGGCATATGCAAAAGAGGTCATCAGATTGGCAGCCCTATTTCAAAACTGCCGACTACTCCAAGTTAGCCGAGATGACAACACCCACGCCGACGCGTTGGCTAACCTGGCAAGTTCAATGCAGACTGGAAAAACAAGGACAATTATGATAGACTATATATCGGGCCCGAGCATAGAACCAAAGAGCACAGAACAGGAAGCAATGTGTGTGGACATGGGGCCAAGCTGGATGGATGCAATTGTTGCATTCCTGAAAAAAAGAAAGCTGCCAGAAGATCATAAGGAGGCACACAAAGTCAGATTGAAATCGGCAAGATTCTGTTTAACAGCAGATGGACACCTCTACAGAAGGTCCTTCACTGGACCCCTTTTAAGGTGCGTACACCCTTTGCAGGTTGACGATTTCCTATATGAAACTCATGAAGGAATTTGTGGAAGCCACGCTGAGGGCAGATCATTAGCCCACAGGGCCATTACCCAAGGGTATTGGTGGCCCTACATGCAAAAGGATGTTGAAGCCTACGTGAAGAAGTGTGAACAATGCCAAAGGTTTGCACCTTTGATACATCAGCCAGCTGCTGACCTAAACCCAGTATCCAACCCTTGGTCGTTTGCCCAATGGGGCATGGACCTTGTTGGGCAACTTCCCCAGGCAACTGGGCAGAGAAAATACTTGCTGGTAGCAACAGATTATTTTACGAAGTAGATAGAGGCAGAACCTCTTGCCAAAATCCGAGATGTAGATGTCAAGAACTTTATATGGAGAAACATCATCACCAGATTTGGGATTCCAAGAGCAATAGTTGCCGACAACGGAACACAGTTTGATAGCAAACTCATCAAGAACTTTTGTGCGAAATTCAAGATCAAGAATTACTTTTCAACACCAAGTTTTTCCCAAAGCAATGGGCAAGCAGAAGCATCCAACAAAGTAATTTTGGATGGAATAAAGAAGAGGCTGCAGGCTGCAAAAGGAAAGTGGGTAGACGAATTGCCCAACGTACTTTGGACATATCAGACTACACCGAGAAGATCAACAGGGGAATCCCCCTTCGCCATGGCTTATGGCACAGAAGCAGTCATCCCATTAGAGATCGGCATCCTAGGGATTAGAACCTAGGGAGTAGAGAATGGCACCAATGATATAATCTTAGCCCGAGATCTGGATCTTTTGGAAGAACGAAGAGAGAAAGCTGCAATTCAGCTCGCAGTATACCAGCAACAGCTTGCTAGAGCTTACAACAAGAAGGTCAATCCAAGAGATTTTCAAGTCGGCGACCTAGTCCTGAGAAAAGTCGTCGGCAACAAGAAAGATCCCAGAGAGGGCAAGCTAGGCCCAAACTGGGAAGGACCCTACAGAATTACTTCGGTATTAGGCACTGGAGCTTATCGGCTTGAAGATAACGAGGGCAAAGCACTGCCAAGACCTTGGAACACTTGTAATTTGAAATTCTTCTCATTAGATGTGTAGAATTTTTGGCCGATGTCATCAATAAAATCTTTTCCCTTTTTCTTTAAAACACATACGATTGATAAAGTTACATATTGGTGTTTTTGAAACATGAATAATGAGAACCCAAGTAGAACTCAGGTTCACATTAGGGGCAGAGAGAAGACAGAGATACTAAATTCACTTGTTGAAATTTGTAGCAATTTACAAGTTGGAATTAAGATGATTCCTTATCTTCACTTGTTGAAATTTGTAGCAATTTACAAGTCGAAGTTAAGCCGAGATTATTCCTTAATTCACTTGTTGAAATTTGTAGCAATTTACAAGTTGGAATTAAGCTGACTCCTTATCTTCACTTGTTGAAATTTGTAGCAATTTACAAGTCGAAGTTAAACCGAGATTATTCCTTAATTCACTTGTTGAAATTTGTAGCAATTTACAAGTTGGAATTAAGCTGACTCCTTATCTTCACTTGTTGAAATTTGTAGCAATTTACAAGTCGAAGTTAAACCGAGATTATTCCTTAATTCACTTGTTGAAATTTGTAGCAATTTACAAGTTGAAATTAAGCTGATTCCTTATCTTCACTTGTTGAAATTTATAGCAATTTACAAGTCGAAGTTAAGCCGAGATTATTCCTTAATTCACTTGTTGAAATTTGTAGCAATTTACAAGTTGGAATTAAGATGATTCCTTATCTTCACTTGTTGAAATTTGTAGCATTTTACAAGTTGAAGTTAAGCCGAGATTACTGGTTCTCTTCACTTGTTGAAATTTGTAGCAATTTACAAGTCGAAGTAAAACCGAGGTTATAGCTTGCACACTTATAGCAATCTACAGATTGGTCCAACCAAAGAAGATGCTTAACACTTGTTGAAATTTGTAGCAATTTACAAGATAATGTTAAGCCGACATGTGATCATCTGTTGAAATTGGCAGCAATTTACAGGTTGAGGTAAAAGCTAAGTATATTGTTTAAACACTTGTTGAAATTTGTAGCAATTTACAAGTAGATCATTGTTATAACTTGAGAAAAATTTACAGTATATGATTAACACTTGTTGAAATTTGTAACAATTTACAAGTAAGTTAGACCAAGATCACTGTTTAAATACTTGTTGAAATTGGGAAAAAAAAAATTCAGCAAAAGTTAAACATCGAATAAGTATATATACTTGTTAAAATTTATGAAAAGATTGCAGATCAGTATCTTGCCGAAGTAAAGCTTGTAGTTATTACACCCGAGATATGTAACCCCGAGAAGATTGCACAAAGATGGCAAAGTATGAAAGGCATACAAAATATTCTAGGTATAGAACTATGCAGAAGCAAATCAAGAGAAATTAAAAGATTAAAGCATCCATAGAAAAACTTGCAGTTGTGTACAAAAGAAAGGCACATCGGCCATGAAAGGAAGCTTACATTGTCCAGAAAATAAAAACAAAGTACAAAGGTACAAAAGAAAAGACATGAAAGCTAAGACTTTTCAACATCAGCAACTGGCTGGATCTGAACCTGAGAAGTCTCCTGAAGAGATACCTCGGCTTCTTTATCTGCAGCAATCTTGGCGTCGATCTCAGCAAGGGTTTCATCAACGCTCTTGCCAACTGGAGGAACATCAGATGACGCTTGCTCAGGAGTGGTCTCCTTGATAACCTCCTCATCCTCCTCATGAGTCAAGTCTAGGACTTGATCATCCTGAGGAGGAGACTTGGTCTCACTGGTATCCTTGGGCTTCCTTACCAAAGCTTCATCATCATCCTTATCCTCATGCTCAGATTCAGACTCAGATTCATCTTCAGCTTGGCTTGGAGGTGGAGAAAATGGAAGAGGAATAGCGTCGGCTTTGTGCAGTGGCGAATCGTCAGGAATGTTAAGCTTCTTGACAAGGGCCATCCAACCAAGAGAGAAGCCCCTGTTGCATGCCTGCCTGACTTGAAGTTTATAATCCTCAGTGACATCGGCCATGCCCTGGGTGTAAGCCTTCTCATCAGCTTCCTTGATCTCGGCTTTTTTTGGTGGCCAGAGCCTTCTGAAGCTCTTTTTCAGCTTGGGCCTTTTTTACCTCGGCCTCTTTTTTCTCGGCCTCGGCAACTTTTCTGATAGCCTCAGCAGACTCCGTTTTTTCTTCGGCCATCTGTTGGGCCTTAGTGGCAGCCTCGGCCTGATCTTCCAGCTTCTTCATCTTGGTCAGAACAGTTTTGTTTTCCTTTTTCAAGGCAGAAACCTCCCGCCTCATATCGGCCAACTTCTTCCTTGTTTCAAAAGCTTGCATGGAGAGAGAATGGGCATGTTGAATGGCCTGAAAGAACCCAAGGGAAAAGTTATTACACAAACCTTGCAAGTATAGAAAAAAGGGACAAAAAGACAAATTACCAAATGAGGGAACTTACTTGTACAGAGCGTTGGAGCATGAGGGCGTAGTTCTCATACTCGCTCATCTTGGCATTTCGCTCAAGATCACCGGGAAGGAGAACAGCAGTACTGAGTGCCACGCTGACGTTTATGTCTTCAGCACTGTTAGAAGCTAGAACAGGCTTATCCTCCAGGGTGATTTCAGGCACCCAGGGACTCTTGGTACTTTGGAACCCGAGGTCGTCGCAGACGATGACCTCAGCTTCTTCGATTGAGTGGACTCTGATGGCTGGGCCTCAGCAGACCTCTTGGCAGAAGCAGAAGCACTCTTTTTACTCTCAGCCAATTGTGAGATGGGCAGAGCATCCTCAGCCTCAACCTCAGTAGCTTTGGCCTTAGGCTGAGCCTTTTTTATTCTTTTTGGCTTTGGTGGGGGCATGGATTGAGCTAGAACAGCATCAACATCGGCAGGTAGGTCTGCTAAGAGATCAACAGCGACAGGCTTCGGGCGACCCATCTCAGCAGTCTTGACAAGACGTCGCCGACGTTTTCTTTCTGGTATTGGAATTAAGTATGGGGCTGAAGTAGATGGCATATCAGCTGGGTCAGAAGTGGATCCTTGGTCTGCTCGTGATAAAGAGGCGGTTTGAGTTGTGGCAGTAGGAGGAGAAAAACTTTTCTTCTTTCGTTTAGGAACGTCGGGCAAAGTTAACTTGTACGTCGGAATAAAATTCAGTACCAGTGGGGCCTTGCGCTTTTGGATTGGCAGATCTAGGAGCTTCTTTAAGTCTCTGCTAGGAACGTAGGATTGGCGAAAGTCTTTTGGTAACTTACGAACGTCTGCAAGAAGAGATAAACATTAGAAACAGATAAAATATTGAAGACTTGAATAGAAACAACTAAAGTATTGACATTGGGCTCTTACCCTTGCCCTCTTTAATAGTTCAGGGAAGAGGGTAGAGATGGGCATCCTCGTCTGGGCCAAACTCCTAATTTTCTGAAGCAATAACGTAGTCATCTCCAGCCCCCTTGTTGGAGTCTGGGAGGTCAGCTACGATTTTGTATTCTGTCGACCTCGGCTTAAGATAATAAACGAAGCCTTTTTCCTTCAGGCTAAGGGGGCACATGGTATAACAGTACTGAATGTCGGCCAGGGTAATCCTAGCGTTCGCCTGCCTAGGTAAAGCTATGATGCCATTGATCACTCGATAAGAGTTTATGGCAAGTTGCATAGGGTTCAACTTGTAAAAGTGAAGAATTTCGCGAAAGAGAATGTTAAGTGGGAGCCGGAGTCCGCACTCAGTAAAAGCTACTATAGGAAAGGGCATTGAATCATTTGTGGGCATGATAGAGTCATTATCTTCAGCTAGCCTTAGATGGACATCGGCAGGAATAGAGAACTCCCGCCAAAAGTACTCGAGTTTGGTCGGGGTGTCTACCCTATGTCTCCACATACCCATAATGTCGGCCTAAAGACAGAGGGCTAGTCTCAGAAAGAAGGTATTCTTAAAGGGTTATTGGAACCTCGGCAAAAACCTAGGAGAGTAATGGTATGGATTGTTTCAGTTTTCCTTAAATTAAAGGTTCTACAAACAAATCCCAAGCCTAAGAACTATGAAGATGAAGGTCAATGGCACAGATCTGGAAAGGAAAAACAGAAAACAAAAAACAAAGTATGACGTTTCAGAAACGAAGAACAGAGGTATGGTTCTCAAAAGCGAAAGAAATACAGAAGTAAAAGGTAAAGAACAGTGGCAAGAAAAGTGGCAAGAAAAGTATTAAAACAGTGCAAGTGTTCAAGATATGAGTAAAATCATGGAATAGACGTATCCAGATGAATAGTTCAGCAAATCAAAGGTTTGAACAGCGCAATAATGGCAGTAAGTAAACGAAAGCACATAAAAGAAATTGGGAATAAGAGGAACAGAGGCTTACCAGAACAAATGAAGCCGGAATGAAAGTCGCCGAGGTAAGGCAACGGTTGCAAACAAGACGGGACGACGAAAGCTTCGCTGGAATAGAAGAATGAAGACGGTTGCAGAGCTTGGAGCTAGAGCAATGGCGGGTTTGAGAAAGTTTAGAGAGAGAGAGAGCCAGAAAATCGAATGCAAAAGTAAAGAAATGAAGATGGAAAGAAAAGTTTTATCAAAAACTTGAAACGGCGGCAAAACAGGGCATTTATTGCGCCTGGAGGAACGTATGCGTCAGACGGCGCAGGCAAGTGAAAGACGGCTTACAAGCGCGTCACAAACACGGGCCAATGAAGATAGAACACGTAAGGAGAACGGTTGAGAAGAAATGCATGACAGCTCATGCACGTGAGGGAATTTGTTTGAGTTCTTGTTCTCTGATGAAGGCATGTCGGCCTAAAATGAATGATCTCGACCGAAGAGTTCTCGAGCCAGAAAATCGAATGCAAAAGTAAAGAAATGAAGATGGAAAGAAAAGTTTTATCAAAAACTTGAAACGGCGGCAAAACAGGGCATTTATTGCGCCTGGAGGAACGTATGCGTCAGACGGCGCAGACAAGTGAAAGACGGCTTACAAGCGCGTCACAAACACGGGCCAATGAAGATAGAACACGTAAGGGGAACGGTTGAGAAGAAATGCATGACAGCTCATGCACGTGAGGGAATTTGTTTGAGTTCTTGTTCTCTGATGAAGGCATGTCGGCCTAAAATGAATGATCTCGACCGAAGAGTTCTCACGCCGAGGTACTAGAAGAAAATACAAGTATAGGTTCCATCACCTCAGAATGTCGAGGTAATAGAACCTAGGGGGCAGTTGTGGGGATGTATTTTCTGAATACCAACACGTGGCATGGTGACACCGACGTGTCAGCCGAGGTGCCACGTGTCTTGGTAGTTATACCGAGGTTATCTTTTGCGAGGACGAGGTGATCTTCGAAGATATCGGAATCCGAGATAGGCGGATAAATGGATGAGGGGCAAGAGTCCTAGAGAAAAGAGAAGAGTTTTGCTAAGATAAGGATAAAGCTCTTAGGGAGTTTATCTTTATCTCTTGAGGAATCCAAAGTAAGTACTAAATTGGAGTCCATAGAAGTCAGGCTTCTAGTAGGACTTGGATTGAGTAAACTATAAAAGAGAGGCACCCCCGTGGGTCTAAGGTACGCAGTTTTATATTCAAACTTGTGAGTTTAGCACTTGATTATCTTTGAGAGATATACTAACTTGATCGTCGGAGTGCCCCCGGGTGGAAGAGCCACCGCCGGAGCCTTTTCTTTTTGTTACAGGTTTGTTAAAGCCATCTATTCTGCCGGTGCTTTCCAGTTGATTACTAGGCGGGCAGTGTGGTCAGAAAATTACCCACACAATAATTATTCTAAGTGTGGCTCATATTTCACTAATTTTAAATCTACATCCTCCACATTATTCACAAAAATGCATCTATGGATTATAATGATTATAAATTTGCTATTTTGGTAGAGTTTAGATAGAAAATTTATTAGATACTCCTCAATTAACATGTGATATTATTTACATGGTACTCTCCGTCAACAAAAAATTGCAACACATACTAAGTGAATCATCATTTGTCCCTTAACTACTAAATAAGGATGAATCAATATGTCTCCCCTTTTAAAAAAATTATTACATGATTGGTTTGAAGCAATATATGAATAATGCACATAATAATACTCTGAAATTCTGAATAGTTACCCATTTAGATATATGATTCCAAATATGAAAATAAAAAAATTAATTAGTGAGAAGAAGGAAAAAAAACCATTGAGGCAACAAGGTGATTATATGGAAGGAGTCAAATTCACTTTTCCCCCTTGCTTTTCTCACCCTCTCTGTGATTAATTTTTTTTATTTTTTATTTTTGTCTTCTGACTTCTCAGTTTCTAACCAAATGGAGAGGGAAAGTAATCCTAAATCAATGACTCCTTGTGCTCATTTTGCAAAGCATATTCAACCTCATCCTTCCACATTTATCATTTCCTTTCCCAACCATTTCCAGTTTGATTGGAAGGAAAAGAAAAGTCATGCTCAGTGCTCTGAACAGCATATAGAGAATAATAATAATAATAATAATAATAATAATAATAATAATTTATTCTTGTGTTTTTTATAATTTGTCTATTATATCAACTTAATCCATATAATTTCAATTGTGTTAATTTTTATTTTATTAACAAAATTGATTTCTGTATAATTTTAATTTTTAATTTTTCACATTTTATCAATTTAGTCTAATTAAAAGCGCATGTTTAAGAAATTATACAGAATTCAACGACAAAATTGTGCATCCAAAATAAAATGGCAATTTCAAATTCGATGTCAACCTTTCTATCACTTTAAGGAGATTGAATAGAGTATTTTGCTCTTAAATTTCAGTTCAATTTTTAAATAGACATTATCAACTCGATTAACATAATATGAAAAATTTAAAGGTAAAATTTGATGTAATTATAATTAAAAGCATTAAATTGATATAAGAAGCAAACTAAAAAAAAAAGTTTCCAAGAAATCTATCTCAGCCATATGATGCATGGGATGGGAATATATATTCAGTGTTGACCCCTCGTGATCATGATGCATGATGTATATTCAATGTTGACCCCTCATGATCATGATGCATGATGCTAGATCTTGTCCACACTAATGAGACATCAATGGACCACATGAACAGTTGCAGGCTTTTCAATGGTGCTTCGCGTAGACCCCACCACACCACATATTTACTCTTTACACAAATGGTGGATGTGATATATGAATGTAAGGTTTGTTTTCTCAACTTCGATTTTTATAAAGTAATGCTATAAATTTAAAAATACTATCTAAAATTTTGTTTAAGAAATTATAATCTGTGATTAAAATTTATTTTAAATATAAATTTCATTATTCAAAGTTAAATTTCAATCATACATTAAGTTTTTAAATTGAAATTTTGAGTCGTTATCTTTTCTAGATTTTTTTTATTTTTTTTAAATTTTTGGTCCATCATGACACAAGGGTTGTGTGGTACATTTGTTTGTTCTTTAATGGACATAGATATTATTTCCAACCAGTTGTTGTAACCCATCTGGTAGAGCATTAGGACCATGAAAGAACCTGCCATTTTTGTTGCCTATTTGCATTTGGCCTTTGCACATTCATCTTTCCACACACACATGATTTTATTTTATTTTTTTTCTTCACTTGGTGCCAAATCCCACTAACTCACAGTTTTTTATTGTCCTCATACAGTTATAGGGCTAGGGCTAGGGCTAAAGCTAGGGCTAGGGTTCTCTCGGTTGGGTTAGAATGGACTCTTCAGCACTAGTACTGATCAGGATCAAGTTGTTGTTGATGACAGTGATAACAGTCATATGTGGAGTTATCCAACTTGCATCTACACCATAATAATATTGAATGACATGGATTTTCTTAAAAATTTATCGATATTCTTGTCAATAAATTATTCAATATACTTAAAAAAGTAAAATGACACGCGGCGTACTGTCATTTATAAGATGTCATATACCATTTTGATAATAGAGTCTGTTACTGACAGCACGTTAAAAAGTAAAGTATTTTGTGAATATCAACATGAAGTAAAGTCATGCCATGCATTATAAGAGTATTGAATAATTTTTTAATACAAGTTTTATTTTTTTTAAAAGTAATAATGTTATGATTAATAAATTTATATAATAAAGTTTATGCACCCATAAAAATGACTAAAAAATACTTAAAATTTCAAGTACAAAATGTATATTTAAATTTCTTGTTGTGAGACTACACTATGAATGAATCTTGGCCTTTTATTATAAAATTTGAATATATATATATTTGGTGGGTATGTAGAAGTGTTATATTCGTATACCACATTTTATTTATTGTTATTATTATATTAGTTTAATATATCCTACCACTCATATTTGTTAGTAAACTCATGATAAACAAAAATGTATTACACAAATATAGTTATCATAGCAATCATCCTGTTTGGTTGAAACTTTAAAATCTGTTTTTTATTTTTTTTTATCAGTTTTTTTTATATAAAAACCTAAAAACTAGATTGGTAAAAATTGAAAATAAAATTAATACTCATCGTTTTCATATGATATCTCCTTTTTAGGGCAAAAATAATTTTTCAAAATTTGAAAATATTTTTTTGATATTCATTTTGGTCAAATTAAATTTTTTTTAAAAAAAAAAACAAAAAAGAAGAAGGCAAAACCAAAGTATTGCCATATTTTTTAAATATATATATATATATATATATATTTTCTCGCTTCTAGCTGATCATTTTTCTAACACTCATGTGAAATTATTCCTTGATTGGATGGATCAAATTTCCACCTACTTACTCGAATAATTTTTTTTTTTTTTTTTTTTTGGAGGGGGACCACTAAAATTTCTGTGCAGAAACAAGTAGCAACACTAACAAAGCGTAGGTGATGCAATTGAGTGCTCTGTCTCTGTCCCTCGCAGTAATTATTGAAGTATTGCCGTTTTTCGTTTGGTTATTTTTAATTTTAATTAAAAAGTTAAAAAATTAATATAAATTAGCATAATATCATTTCTTCTCCCCCACCATTTCATAAAAAATCAAAAAATTATTAAAATGTCTTATTTCCAAACAAGTTTATATACCACACAAATTATAATATTTGTCAGTCATCAAGCGCTTTGAAAACACCATAAAATTATGAGAAATAATGATAGAGATCATTAATTTTGGAGCTCTAAAAAGATCACTAATAACATGACACTTAATAAAAAAAAAAAACACAACACTAAGGCCAAAACATCAAATCATTCATGGTGGGGCCTACTGCCACGTCATTAGTGATAGCACTAATTAGTGCTCCCACTCATTTTTCAATTGTGGATTGGTTTGGAAAGTGGGTTGACTTTTTGTCTTTTTAGGCTAGTTTAGCCTGAGCTAAAAAGCTTGGTTTGAGAAGGGCTTTTTGGCTTTTTTTATTTTTTTGACTTTTTTTTATAAGAGAAAAGTGTAATGACTATGAGTTGGATGTGATGTTTTGTTTTTTGTGGCTAAAATAGCTTATTTTGTCTTTTATGACTAAAATAATCAAAAAAGTCCCTAACTCAACTTGCCAAACGGAGGCTGTGTGCCATTTTGGGAACACGGTAAAAAGCCACGTTTTTTAACAAAATATCCAAAAACGTGGCTGCCAAAAACGCCAGAAAAGTCATTTGGCAAGTGCAAAAAATGCAGGCATAAAATTACAAATTAGGGCCTATGAAAAAAAAATAAAAAAATAAATCTCTTATGTTAGGTAAGGGTATTTTGGTCATTTTCATTTGATTTGACACCATAAATAAATATTAAACTAAAAAGTAAAAAGTCAACTTTTTACCAACTTCCCAAATTACTTTCAAAAAAGCCAAAAAACTTGATAAAAAGTTAAAAATCAACTTTTTACCAACTTTCCAAAACAAGCTGTGTCTAATCAATCACGTTTTGTTATTTTGTTATATTATTTTTATTTTTAGATCATATGAGTACACATTTCTTATTATTAGATGGGTATGTTTTCACTTTTAAATTTTTAAAAGATTAGAAGATTACTTTCGCCTTATTTAAAAAGTTAGTTGTTTAACTTTTTGATTATTTTAATTTAGTTAAAATAATTGTGATTAAAAATTAGTTAATTTTTTTTATAATTGATTTGATGGTTATAAGAAAAAAAATAATTATAAATTAAAAATAATATTTTATTTTTTTAACTATTTTAACATATTTTATTTTTAGGTGATTATTTTTAGCCAACTCTCTTCTAAACACACCTTTATTAGAGACAAAGTTATGAACCTACCACTTCAAACTAATAAAATACATGTTATAATTTCTACTGTCCCTCCATTTAAAATTTAAAAATGTTAGAGATTTAAAATATTTTATCAAATCTCTCATATACGTGCCATATAAGACATTTGATAAAATTTATAATAGAATTTTTAAATTCTCTAATATTACTCTTTAAAATTTGAAGACGGTGCTCATTTACATTTACTTGTCCGTTACAAAATTTCTCTGACTCTGCTCTGCCCTGCCTGTTATTGTACATCTCTCTCTCTCTCTCTCATCGTGTAGGTGTTACAGTTGAAGGACCGACCAGCAACAATGGCGCAACTAGCAAAACGGTGCCCACTGAAGCCACCCACACTCTAGTATTGAAACACATTTCGAGTTGGATTAGTTGCTACATCATCTCATCCCCCAATCATCAGATCATCTGTCTTTTAACCCCAAATTCTATGTGTATTATATTCACCTTATTATAAATTGATATAATTTTATTATAAAATTTGGTATTATTAATCACAAAATATGTAAATTTATTACAAATTAGAGTAACAAAATATTCAAAATTTTATAATTCATGTAACAAAAATTTGTAATGTGATTACAATATTTTTTGTTTTGTCAATTTATGGTAAAATTAAACATTTTGTGATTGATCTTACAAAATTTTATAATAAAATTATATTAATTTACGATGTGGTACATATGATATACACCCTTAGAAAGATGTGTATCATAAAATTTTCCGTCTTTTAAATTCTTTTCTATCTATTTCAATATAGCCTCAATTATTAAATCATATAAAAATTTCCGTACACAAAAATTCAAAGCATGATTCAAGGATGCGAAATACATTAAGGCCTCGTTTGGCAAGTGACTTTTTTAGTCAAAAAGTTAAAAAGTCACTAAAAAAATTGAAAGGCCAACAACCCATACCAAAAAGTCAAACATTCTCTTTTCTCTCTACTTTTTACACATCTTTTCATAAAAAGCTAAAAAGTCATCCCAAACATACTAGTTTTTTTAGCTCATATTTTAGCCAAATAGCTAAAAAATTATTAAATTAGCCTGTTCCCAAACGAGTGGACATTTGGAATTGATAATTTTTTAATACTTTTTGTCTTTTTTAACAATTTGGGTGGTCATTTGGAATTGGGTTCACAAAAATTAGTTTGAAAAATGTTTATGTATTTTAGAATTTGTAGTTCAAAAGTTGTCCTAAAAATGGAGTATGTAGTATAAACTTAAAAGGGTAATGTTAGGCTAAAAAATTGGATCTATTTTTCAAACCTAATGATGTGGTATTAACTTATTTCTCACTTATATTTTTTTTTAATTATTAATTAATTATATCACATACAAGCCATTAGATCTAGAAAACTAGTGTAAAAAATAGATTTATATAATATTTTTTAAAAATTAATATGTTATAAGTCACATCCATAATAAATAGTCTATTGACTTAATTTTTTTGTACTTGTTTTTTATGACTAGTTATCATCCATATTGGTTGGAGTGGCATGCAAGTTCTTGGTGTTCCAACTGCCATGACGTAGATAACTAGAATTTCTTTCCAATAAGAGTAATGTTATATATAAATATATATTTTTAATATTTGAGAATATGTTATTTTAATAATTTTTTAAATTTTTATAAAAATATATATATAAAAATAAAGAGAAAGTGATGTGACAATTTGCATTGATTTTTTAATTTTTTTGATTAAAACTAAAATGGCCAAATGAGACCACCTATTACTTTATGTTTAATATAAAAAAAAAAAAAAAGTGTTTCATGTATTGTGCTTTCCTTTCAGAGATGAATGAGACATATTTGGTCATGAGTCGAAAAGGTCAAATAAATAAGATTTGAATTGATTTAATTAGACATGAATTATACACAACAATCTAATTATATTGTTGTAGATAACTAGTTAAGTCCTAATAATCTAGTTACTAAATTTTTGCTATAATAAGGAGTTTAAAACCCTAAAAAAATCAAAGAACAGAGACTTTTTGGAGGACTTAAATTTTGTTTTGTGGGTATAGCAAGTGGATTTTTCAGTGTCACACAATTAGGAGGGTCTCCTTCAAAGGACAATTCAATTAGTGTCAAAGGACACAACCCCTACCCCACCCCTCTGTCTCTCTATCTCTCTCTCTCTCTTCCTACTGGCAACCAATTAACTTGTTTCTCATGAATAGCTTTCAATCTAGGGTTTGTATAGTGGGGCATGGAGTGTCTGATAAGGAATTAGAGTTTGGTACTCCAGGAATAACTAGGGTTTGCTTTTTTCTTTTCTATTACCTGGATTTTGAATTTTGAAGCTGACTATCTATCTAGCTGTCACACATGAGATGAGATGCCATTTAGTACATTTTCATTGATTTCCATGAGCTGTAATTCTTGCAGTATATAAGTTTTGCTTCAATATGTCACTTTCATAACTCGCACATAGGTAGTCTAGTAGTCATAAGGGTAATGTTAAGAATTTCAAATGTTTTAACAAATGTTTATCAAATATTTTATGAGTATGAAACTCATACAGGACTCACATAGTATGAGTCTCATATTTATGTGAGACATTTGATAAAATATTTAGAATTCTTAATATTTTTCTGGTCGTATTCGGTCTTAAATAATGAAAATAGCTTCTCTTCAATTCATAAATGAATTGAGTCCCATCTTGATAATACAAATTATTTATTTTGTAAAATTGACTAAGAATATCATTTATATACAAAATTAAATTGTTTGAATATTAGTAGCCATATGATTTTGGCAAACAAATTACACTAATTGAACAGAAACCATATTCTAATTAGTAGTTGTAATTTATATATCATTGTAAAGTATTCAAAATTTACTATGTAGGGTGGGTAGGATTAATGTGACCCTAGTTAGCTTCTCATGGGACGCAAGGCTACTTTCGATTTCAGTTCTTGTCCCACCCTTTTAAATAAGCATCACTTAAGAGTGAATTCAGTTCAGTCCTTTACCGATTCATAGTAGGTGATAGTCACTTGCACTGAATTCAATTGAGACTGTACTAAATGTAAGTGGTGTAATTTAGGCCTGTCTGGCTTCCAATCTCATGGGTTCTTACATTTTTTGGATCGCGTCGGGTTGGTTCACGGGTCAAAAATTTAGCCTAAACTTAGGCCTAGACTCATTGAAATTAGGGCCTTGGGCCGGACTTGGCAGTCCCATTTCTTTTTTAACAAAAAATAAACAATAGATATATTATATATGTAGATTATTTATGTGGAATAAAAAAATATAAGAAATATAGTACTAGAGTATTTTAGTTAAGATTAATGATTTATTTTGTTATGTTTCATATGGTGATATTTAATTATGTATGACTAATATTTTTTTGGTTATGATTAAAAAAGTATGAAATTATATAATTTTCTTCTTTTAAAAGAATAATTTTATATATGTTAAAACGAAACGAAATATTACAATCATTAAACTAAATAGATAACATTTATTTAATAAATAATTTTTATTTCAAAATGAAATAAAATATTACAAAAATTTATATTGTTAAATAAAATAGATATAGATTATTGATAATGGTAGACCAATTGTATCACTATAGGTCAAGTACATTCCAACTAGGTTGGTAGCTATTAACCTACCAATCATTTGTATTATACTCTACCGCATAATCTAATAAAAGCATTATGAAATGAAATATTGAAAAAAAAAATTTGTTCATCAATTATCGAAGGAGGCAGACAATTCACTCGCGTTGCCAGAGGATATATCATCCAAGTCGCTTTGAATTTTGTCATTTTCACTATAATTTTGTCTTCTAAACGCATACATATGATCTCTGGATATCATCAATGTCTCAACCATTTGGAGTGAAAGCCTATTGCGATAATCGCTCAACATCCGTCCAAATGTACTAAAAACTTTTTAAAAAATCATTGTAAAAATAGGAACAGTTAGTATATCACAGGCTATCTGTGAAAACACAAATCACATAAGTTCATTTTGTTTCCACCAATCCAAAATATCAAATTCATCACTATCATTCATTGGTGGGCTATCCAAATAACGTTGTAATTCAGAACTACTTACGATTGTATGTAGAGATATTCTTCTTATTTTATTGCTGAAAAAATACTTAATCTTCCACCTCGAGATGAGGCTGATATAGTGTGTGTATGTGTATTTGCAGATACAACTGTCATGTATTCTTTAAATAATTTTTTGCTTGTTTTCATAATAGGGGCAAGTTGTTTTTATCAATAAAAAAAGTTCTAAAAAGTTTTGTAAATCAATTTATTTACACTTAAAATCAATTATTATGGCTAAAGCTAAAAAATGAGGTAATTGATCAAAATATTTATCAAAATTTTCTTTCATTGTAGTAATAATGGTTACATAATATTCATTATCCATATATTTTGTGAAAACTTTCATTTTTTCTGCTAATATATGCAAAACAAATGGTGATGTGAGAATATATATGTATATAAGAAATAATTTTGTTGCAGTTTCAAAAAATTTCAGAAAATCTTTATATAAGGCTACTTGGAGCCAATTAAGTTTTATGTGAGTCAGTACTCCTCCTATTGATGTTGCAAAAAACAAATCTATTAGTTTTCTTTGTTTACAAGCTCTCTTTAACATATTATACGTTAAATTCAACTTGTTGTCTATATTTAAAATTAATTTTTTAAATGACATACTTTCTGATTGACAAATTTTCTTGTATTCTGAAATTCGATTAGTAAAAAACATAATAGTAATAACCACATTTTTTATTCCCAGTATATAAATCTTATATGCATGCATAGTTTCTTTAATAATCAAATTTAAAATATGAGCATAACAAAAACCATGAAATAAATCACCATCAACAAGTAATTGTAAAGTTTATTTCAAATGGATTACAGTCTGATTGTAATATGTTGCATCATCTAAATTAATGATAAATACTTTATTTTGCAAAGCCCACTCATATAATACATTTCTTATTACTACCCCAAGTGAATGACTAGTATATGGAAGTTTAACTAATCTAAATGAAATGATTATTTTATTTAATTTTTAATCATTATCAATAAAATGTGTAGTGATACATTGATATTCTAAACCATTATTTGACCACAGATAAGATGCTAAACAAACTCTTCTATTCAAATTTTTAACATTATTAAATAATTCACTTTTAATATTCTCAATTTTTTTTAAAATCCTATTTCTAATAGTATTTCTTGAAAAATATTGATATTACAGTGCAAAACCTCTGTGAACCATTTCTAAAAAATAAGGACATTCACTATTAGTAAAATATTGTTCTTTTTTAATAATGTAATCAACTACAAAATTTTGTGCACGTATAGGATCATATAAAAATATTTACAAATTATCAATTGATGAACTCCCTAATCACATTTGAGTTCTAATATCAGGTTATTGACTCTATAAATGTCTTTGAGCATACATTTTTAGATGGCTAGTACCCCCGCCGATGCAGCACGAAATAAATGTACACAATATTTATATTTTGTTTTAAATATAGTTGTACCATTATGATAAGTTATAGATACTCTTTCAAAATAATCTCAAATAGTACTAGACGTGGCCCAAGATGATGATGCTACTGTTGGAAGAGGGATATTAGGTATAGTAGAAAGAGAATCAACAGATTTATGTTGTGTATATGGATCAATATCGACATAAATATTGGGAATATTATGATTCATAGTAATGTAAGTAAAATAATATATATGAATTAACAATTAATTAAAATAATTAGTAAACAATAACAATTAACATATGTTAAGAAATAATTAATGTAAAAAAAAAAGTAACTAATAAATATTAATTCAAATAATTAATGTTACCGACTGGCGAATGCGATACAAAAATTAGCTTCTTGTTGCATAATTACAATTGCCATTTAGGGATAAGACTTCAAAAATAATTGAGAGACTTGAGAGTTGAGAGTTGAGAGAGAATGAGAGTTTGAGAGAGAGATTTGTTTGTGAAAAATAAAATAGGAGAGGATTGGTATTTATAGGAGTTGGGAGGAGGAAGGGATTAATTTATTAATATATATATATATATATATATATATATATTATAACGATCATTTGGCCATTCAATTTTTTTTTTTTTTTAATTTCTTTCTGTTGCGCAGTTTCATTTTTTTTTTTTTTTTTTCAAATTTCTTACCGTTGCACTACAAGTGCATCAAGGGGTTGTTAGATTGGGCTGAGCCAAGCCGAGCCAACAGGAAGGAAAATTTTTAGACCAGGCCAGGCTGGGCTCCAAAACCCACGACCCAAGCCCAAGCTCAGGGTCTCGGGCTGGGTCTGAACTTGGGCGAGTTAGACCCACTCGGGTGGCGGGGGCGGGCCAAAATTACACCTAAATGGTAGATGATTATTTTTTAGAGCCCTGGAGAGAGAATTTAACTTCAATAAAAGAAATAAAAAAAAGCAAGAAAAAGAAGCAGCCCTTTACTTAGAATTCAATTTTGTATTTTCATTTTGCTTGCTGTGATTTTTATTTTTTATTTTTTATTTTTTTGGTTCCTTGATGTTTGTACACTAGTGTGCATTACTTCAAATCTTTATAAGGTTCCAAATGTATTGCCCAAAGTTAATGCAATGTAAGCCACAAACCTAATTAATACATATACATCTTAGAAAAATAGAATAAAGAGTTCTCCAAGGTGCAATGAAATGGTGCAATAAAAAGTGGGCCCACAATTTTTGTGGACCTTATCTTTTTTATCCTTTACTGATTGATCTTGTGCATCATTTTGGTGTGCACAATTTTTTTCATAAATAACAAATATATTATATTAGATCAGTTTATCAATTCAAACTCTATTTTCAATAGGAAAATAATCTTTTGTTTTTAGTATAAGTTGTCATATCTTTTGTTTTGTTCAAGATCCAAACAAAGCCTTAAAATCATTGAGTGAACAGTGAGAGTTCAGCAAATTGAGAAAGAAGTTTTTTTGGTATTCCTCTTGAGATGTTTTTTAGAGCAATCTTGAGCTATATGTTTCATTTGAGAAATTTCTCTAGGTCCCTCAAGTGTTTGAGTCCTGCAAGTCTTCTTTATCTTGCCAAAACATTCTTATTCCAAGCCACTAGCCTCAAGAACTCTCATGAACATGCCCATCCAAGTCATGTCGCAACAATCTGATGGCATCGTCATCACGAATGTGATCACGGGGCACTTGTGTTCGTTTAAATAAGGCGATCGGTTTTTTTTGGGTGCATCCACTTGTGGATGTGTGGTCCTTTTTTTGAGTAAGCATCTATAGGGGGAAACTTTGGTCCATGCACTAGTGTTGGTTGGCAAAGCAAGGCACACACGCATTTTTCTTTCTTTTGGTTTTTGTCATCCTGTTTCTTAATTGTTGTTGGTGATCGAAAGTGAACTTATTTTGTTTTTGTATTTTCTTGCTTTTGTTTTTGTTTTTGTTTTGTTTTTTTTTTTTTTTGAGTAGAGTATTTAGAGGGGATACTTGGTCCATTGAACTTGTGTTGGTTGGAAAAGCAGGCACACTATTTCAATTGGTGTTGTCATTGCTGGTTGATCCAAAATGAACTATTTCTTTTGCCTTTCAATCTTATTTTACTTTTGGAAAAATAAATGCATTTTAATCCCTTCCACAAACTCCATAGTCTTGTTCAAAACAAAAAACTCCATAGAGTCGCATAAAGCAAGAGAAGAAACAAATTGAATTCTCTCATGAAATTCAAGGATTTGGACCATGAGAAGAGACCGTGGCGGAGCCAAGAAATTAGATTAAATGGGACACTTATGAGTTGTAATTTTTTATTTTAAAAAAAAATTTATGAGTAACATTAAGATAATAATAATTTTATGAGATAAACTTAAACATAAAAAATTACATATTCATTACTAATAGAACAAATCAAAATTCTATAATAGTGTGGAATAGCTCGGTGTGTGATGATGATGTAAGTTTGCAATTTTAGCACAAAAAATTATGGATCAAAATTCCGAATTTTAAAAAATAAAAATACATCATTTATAGCCCAAATTATTATAAAATCTATTTAAGTTTTATTTGACAAAAAATATTAAAGAGATAACATTACTTATAAATAATGTGCTTTGATAAAAATTATAAACAGTCTTAGAGTACTATATGGTGTTACCTACGTGCTGCTCAAACCATAGAAAATCACACTAAATGGTATGTCAACTACTTGAAAATAATAAGTTCATTATATCCAATATTTTTTGCTACACAATTGATTTAAACTACTACATAAATAATACCATATAGTGTTTCCAAAGTACTAAATAACTACTTATTGTAAACAATATAATAAATCCTTAACCAAAGAACATGTTAAGAGGAAAAAAAAAATACATTTTATACATAACAAAAAAAATATATTCAAAACTGGGGGGCGCGGGGGGGGGGGGCGCGGGGGAACGTGACCCCCTATCCCTATGCTGCCTCCGCCCCTTCTGGGGGGGGAACGTGACCCCCTATCCCTATGCTGCCTCCGCCCCTGAGAAGAGAGGATCTTGATGTTTTTAATGCTTGGATGCCTTATAAAAATGTTTAGGAAGCAAAATAATCTGCAAAGAATATGCTTTTACACAAATCGAAAAATTGTACCTAAAAAATGTTGGACAATCTTCACTGTATTTAAAAGATTTAATTCTATTGTGTACACAACAACAATTAGAATTTAAAGAAATAAAGAAAAGGAGAGAATTTGTTTGATTACAAAAATCAAACTCGAAATAAAAATAAATAAATAAAAACAGATTTTATTTTGTTACAAAAACAAAAATAAAATCTGATTAAAATAAATAAAAAACAGAATAAAATTAAACAACTTACTTGGTTAATTTATTTGAATAATTTTCTGATCAAGTCCAGTGTTTGACACTGTGTCCTTAAGACAGATTCGTCCTCTCCACGGTGCTTTCAGAATTTGGACGTCTATCTCCCAGGATGAAATGATCTACCACAAACAATAGCAGCACTACAAATTGTTTGCCTTACGAACACACTAAGTGTTTACACTCTTTCTTTCGGAAATAAAATGCAGCAAGATGAAGAATATAAATTGCAGAAGTGAAATACGAAATTTCTGAATTCAAAATATCAAATGAGGGTGGTCCTATTTATAGATGTGAAGGTGGCTGTTGGTTTTTGAATTGAACAGGTATGTGGCTCTTGGTTTTGAATTGAACAGGTATGATACCTGTTGGGTTTTGAATTCAAACAAATTCAACAATTCAAACAGATAGCAATTACGGGAAGGGCCCTGTTTGGGTGTGCATTAATTCCAGAACAGTTTATTTCTGTTTGAAACCGGGAAGGGCCCTGTTTGGATGAACAAAAAATCCAAACCAATTTAATTTGAATTATGGATTTTATTTTAATAAAAAATAAAATTAAATTCAAATGTTTTTGGCCCAAAAAGATTAGAAGCCCACCACACACCAGGCACCCGCGCCCAAGCCCAGCCCGCCCGACCGGACGGCGGCGGCGGCGCGCGCGCGCGTGTGGTGATTTTTGGGTCCAATGGGTCTAGCCCATTTTGCCCATAACCTCTCCCTCTAAAACACTTGGGTACCCCTTGGGGCACACCCCAAGTATCTCACCCTAAGCCTTATAAACCCTTTCAAAACCTCCCATCAAAACAATGTGGGACAAGCCAATTTACAACCTTAAGGAATTTCCACCAAAACTCCATTTCCATGGAGCACACTTTGGCTTCAATTTCCCATTCACTCAGTAATGGTTTTGATCAACCAAATATACCACGTGAATCACAACGCGGCATAGAACGCGTTACCACTTTGACCCGAGTAAATCGACACTCGGGGCCCACCTAAAAAATAGACCGAACTTAGGAAAAAATTCTGGTTTTATCCAGAATTTTATAACCATTTCCAACAATCCCCCACATGAATGGAATTTGATGACAACGGAAATGCAACAATATGCAGACTTTAACGAAAGAGTATAAGTCGAAAATATCTTGCATCAGGATAGGTAGTTTTCGACTTTGAACCTTCCCTAGTGATAACCTATCGGACTTACTGGCTAACCAATGGACGCGATGCCTTGAATTGTTCAGCCGTTTGTGTAAGCCAAGACAATAGATTTCACACAAAATATCTTCTAACACATCGTGGTTCTCACTGTTGTGTTCATTTTGGCCTTGAACGCACCTGGTTTTCATAAGTGTTTCTAGAGAATTTAGCCTTTGCATTCTCATAGAACCGGCCCCAGTTCAACACTCATATAGGTGATTCTTATTGTGAGTATCTCTTTATACTCGTCTTGATTTTATGCCTTAATTAAGATATAAGTAATCATTAAAAGCAAAGCTTATCCTTATACCCCTGTAGACAACATATGTTGCAGATATCACTCTCACCATAGGAATGGGTAGGAATTTTAATCCCTTGGTGATTTCTGGTGAGCCATACATAACTTAGTTGTCCCTTTGAACTTAGTTCTTGGGATCTCCAGTCATATAAGTAGGGTTACCATTATGACGACTCTTATGTAATAGGCTTTAATCTCATCCCCTTCGATGAATTATACACTAGCTCTTTTGTCAAACCTTTTGTTAACGGATCCGCAATATTCTCTTTAGATTTTATATAATCTATTGAGATTATTCCGTTTGACAACAATTGCCTTACGGTATTATGTCGACGACGTATATGTCGTGACTTACCGTTATACATGTGATTCTGTGCCCTGCCTATTGCAGATTGACTATCACAATGAATGCAAATAGCTGGCACAGGTTTTGGCCACATTGGAATGTCTTCTAAGAAGTGACGAAGCCATTCTGTTTCTTCACCTGCTTTATCTAAAGCAATGAACTCGGATTCCATTGTGGATCGTGCGATGCACGTTTGTTTCGTGGACTTCCAAGAAACAGCAGCGCCGCCTAGAGTAAAGACATATCCACTAGTGGATTTTGAATCTTGAGTATCCGATATCCAATTGGCATCACAATAACCTTCGAGTACTGCTGGATATCGAGTAAAGTTCAAACCATGATCACGAGTAAATCTTAGATATCTAAGAACTCGAATGATCGCTTTCCAATAGTCTTCTCCAGGGTTACTAGTGTACCTACTCAATTTACTGATAGCATAAGCTATATCAGGACGAGTACAATTCATTAGGTACATTAGGCTTCCAATGATTTGGGAGTATTTTAACTGAGACACTGCATCACCTTTATTTTTTGATAAATAAATACTGATGTCTACAGGTGTTCTAGCTAAATTCAAATCATCCTTGATAAATTTATCAAGGATTTTCTCAATATAATGAGATTGAGATAATGCATATCCGTCAGATGTTTTAGTAATTTTCATTCCTAATATAACATCTGCGACCCCCATATCTTTCATATCAAATCTTTTGTTAAGCATCTACTTAGTTGATTTGATCATGTTTTGACTGCTTCCGATGATAAGCATGTCATCCACATAAAGACAAACTATGACATATCCTTGGTCAGTGTTTTTAACATAGACGCATTTGTCACATTCGTTTATCTTAAACCCATTAGTAAGCATTGCATGATCAAATTTTTCATGCCATTGCTTAGGTGCTTGTTTTAATCCATAAAAAGATTTTACAAGTCGACAAACTTTCTTTTCTTGCCCTGATACTACAAACCCTTCGGGTTGTTCCATATAGATCTCTTCATTTAGATCACCGTTTAAGAAAGTTGTTTTAACATCCATTTGATGTATTTCTAAATTAAACAACGCTGCTATAGCAATAAGCATGCGAATGGATGTTATTCTTGTCACAGGGGAATATGTGTCAAAATAATCCAGACCTTTCTTTTGTCTGTAACCTTTAACAACAAGTCTTGCTTTATACTTGTCAATTGAACAATCTGCTTTCATTTTTCTCTTGAATATCCATTTATATCCAAGAGGTTTAGAACCTGGTGGAAGATCCACCAATTCCCAAGTATGATTTTGCATAATGGATTCAATTTCATTGTTAACAGCTTCTTTCCACAAAGGTGCTTCAGGACCTGTCATTGCTGCCGTAAAGCTTTGAGGTTCATTTTCTAACAAGTATGTCAGAAAATCTGGACCAAAGGATTTTGATGCTCTCGCTCTTTTACTTCGTCTTGGTTCATCATTAGTTAAATCCTGTTGGTCGAGACTATTACTAGTCTCTTGTGTTTGATTGTCATTAGTCTCTTGACTTTGTGTACAATCATAAGTTCTTTTCTGTGAACTTAATTCCTGTCCTTTCTCGTAAGGAAAGACATGTTCAAAAAACACAGCATTCCTTGATTCTATAATAGTGTTCACATTTATATCAGGTATATCTGATTTATAAGTCAGAAACCGATATGCACTACTATTCTGAGCATAACCAATAAACACACAATCTACTGTTTTTGGTCCAATTTTAGTCTTTTTAGGAACATGTACTTCAACTTTTGCCAAACACCCCCACACTTTTAAGTATTTGTAGGAATGTGGTCGACCTTTCCACAATTCATAAGGAATGCTTTTGGTTTTCTTGTGGGGTATTCTATTAAGAACATAATTAGCAGACAATATTGCTTCCCCCCACAAGTTTTGTGGTAAGCCTGAACTTAGTAACATGGCATTCATTATTTCTTTTAGGGTTCTATTCTTCCTTTCAGCAATTCCATTTTGCTGTGGAGAATAAGGGGCTGTAGTTTGGTGAATAATGCCATGTTGTGCACAAAATTCATTTAATGGTGCATCATATTCACCACCCCTATCACTTCTAATATAAATCAATGAATTTTAAAACAAATTCAAGAAAAAACCAAAATAATTATGACTACTCCAGGCAGAATTAATGTTATGACAAAATCATATCCTCATAAAAAATTTTGCCTAAGAATCAAACAATTCAAAAATCCATTTGATTGTATACATTCTTACATCTTAATAACAAATAAATGTCACTGTCATAAAAATATTTGTGACAGAAGAAAATTAAATTATCTCAACTAATGCAAGAGATACACCCCCATATTAATAAAATGGTTCATGGTTTAACAAATTCTACTACGCAAGTAAAATAATTATTAATGACATCTCATGTCACATAATTCAATAATCAACATAAAAGATTTCTTAAATTACTTCCCAATTAAACGGACCGATATAATTACATACATCTTCATGTTTAAATTTCTCTGGTGTATAAACACTCATTCAAAATTGATTGGAAATATTCAAATTAACCTGCTTATGTCCAAAGTTGACATAACAATTTATCATTCCAAATCACTTGCAATTATTGTTAAGAAATAACTTGAGTTGATATCATACATGCATATCAAACGCATCAACAAAAAATAATGAATTAACAGAATAAATTAATCATGCACGATCTCATTACTTACATCATGAGATAAAAGGATTCTCAACTCATAAATAAAATCCAACGCATTTAAACTTTAAATTTCAAAATGACAAAAGATACCTTCATTTAATAAGTTTGTTTTGTACGTAAATAAACAAATTAAAGATGCATTAAAATATTCTTGTGAATATATATATATATATATATATATATATATATATATTCCGATTCAAGTACAGAAACAATTCAAGACTATGAATCCACATTGTAATAAAAATAAAATTAGTTTGTAAAACTAATATTTTACTCTAGAAACAAATTCTTCCAAGTATACTCATGATGAACTATGATAAAGTCAAAATAATTAATACCTTTTCACAAAGGATTCAAAAATAAGTGGTCTACCAAACGAAATCATAAGTTACTTACAAAATTAACAGATTGTGACCGAGTCACAAAGGTTACATGATAGATTAACAAAATTAATTTTCTAGTTACTAAAACCAGAAAATAAATTACAATACAAAATAATTTTATTTTCCTTATTACTAAAACTAGTAAAATAAAATACCGAAATAATATCTGATTACAAAAATCAGAAAACCAAACCACAAATTAATTTTCTAGTTACTTAAACCAGAAAATAAATTATAACACAAAATCATTTTATTTTTCTTGTTACTGAAACTAGAAAATAAAATACCACAAAACTATCTGATTACAAAAATCAGAACAAACACAAAATAATTTTCTAATTACCAAAACCAGAAAATAAATGAAAACACAAAATAATTTTATTTTCTTTGTTACTAAAATTAGAAAATAATATAATTTTATTTTCCTTGTTACTAAAACTAGAAAAATAAAATACTAAGAATTTTCTGTAATACCAAATAATATTCTGAATTGTTAATAACACCAGTATCGTACTACTAGTTGTTGTCAAAGAAAAGAGACAGTATATTACTACTATCTGTCAAATAGCATAAATCACTATTTGTTTTTCCAACCAGAATATTAATTTGAAACCCCAGAAAATTAAATACAATGAAGATACCCAAAAAGGAGTCTGTCTTAAGATTGTTGGACAATCTTCACTGTATTTAAAAGATTTAATTCTATTGTGTACACAACAACAATTAGAATTTAAAGAAATAAAGAAAAGGAGAGAATTTGTTTGATTACAAAAATCAAACTCGAAATAAAAATAAATAAATAAAAACAGATTTTATTTTGTTACAAAAACAAAAATAAAATCTGATTAAAATAAATAAAAAACAGAATAAAATTAAACAACTTACTTGGTTAATTTATTTGAATAATTTTCTGATCAAGTCCAGTGTTTGACACTGTGTCCTTAAGACAGATTCGTCCTCTCCACGGTGCTTTCAGAATTTGGACGTCTATCTCCCAGGATGAAATGATCTACCACAAACAATAGCAGCACTACAAATTGTTTGCCTTACGAACACACTAAGTGTTTACACTCTTTCTTTCGGAAATAAAATGCAGCAAGATGAAGAATATAAATTGCAGAAGTGAAATACGAAATTTCTGAATTCAAAATATCAAATGAGGGTGGTCCTATTTATAGATGTGAAGGTGGCTGTTGGTTTTTGAATTGAACAGGTATGTGGCTCTTGGTTTTGAATTGAACAGGTATGATACCTGTTGGGTTTTGAATTCAAACAAATTCAACAATTCAAACAGATAGCAATTACGGGAAGGGCCCTGTTTGGGTGTGCATTAATTCCAGAACAGTTTATTTCTGTTTGAAACCGGGAAGGGCCCTGTTTGGATGAACAAAAAATCCAAACCAATTTAATTTGAATTATGGATTTTATTTTAATAAAAAATAAAATTAAATTCAAATGTTTTTGGCCCAAAAAGATTAGAAGCCCACCACACACCCGCGCCCGACCGGACGGCGGCGCGCGCGTGTGGTGATTTTTGGGTCCAATGGGTCTAGCCCATTTTGCCCATAACCTCTCCCTCTAAAACACTTGGGTACCCCTTGGGGCACACCCCAAGTATCTCACCCTAAGCCTTATAAACCCTTTCAAAACCTCCCATCAAAACAATGTGGGACAAGCCAATTTACAACCTTAAGGAATTTCCACCAAAACTCCATTTCCATGGAGCACACTTTGGCTTCAATTTCCCATTCACTCGGTAATGGTTTTGATCAACCAAATATACCACGTGAATCACAACGCGGCATAGAACGTGTTACCACTTTGACCCGAGTAAATCGACACTCGGGGCCCACCTAAAAAATAGACCGAACTTAGGAAAAAATTCTGGTTTTATCCAGAATTTTATAACCATTTCCAACAAAAAAAAATATAATTTAAAATGACGTGAAGTGTTGATTTTATCAATTTAAAGTAAAAAGATTTAAATTTTTAATAATGTCACTATCATTTCATTTTAATCATAAATTTACATAAAAATAAGATTATTCATTCCCAAATGAGGGTATGATAGGAACAAGTGAGTCGTTGCCCTTCAAAAGAATTGGTTAGTTTGTGGCCAAGCAAAACATGTACACTCATTCTAGAGTTATCCATGTATAGTTTATTTTTTTAGATTGTGCATTTATTCATGTATAAAGTTAGCAAAGCAAATACAAGCTAGTCTATAAACACTAACACGCGTATAACGGATCCATTTAACTTGGTTAATTTTTTAGAAATTTTCATTTGAAACATTCAAAAGGAGATTGAATTGCATAGATTTATAGTGAGTGGTTTACTAATTGAAATTTCATTAATTTATTTGCTGAAGAAAAATAATACAAACATAATTTTGTTAGAAAAGTACATAGAATGTAATATTGGCAGCACTACATTCATTTTAAAAATAAAAATAAAAACCATAATCCACTAGAATGAATGCATTCCATGCACTGTTCTGCGCAATTTTTTTATGTTTATAGTGTTACTATTTTTCTTATTTTTTTCATTTTGAAAAAAGATCTAAAATCAACCCTCTTTTTCAGAAACATCAAAAAAGTTATTTTTAAAATTTTCAAAAATTTGTTTGCATAAAATAAATGAAATTGTTTTCAAACTTATTTAAAATATAAAACAAAATCAAATAGGCCGGATTTACTTTTATAATTCCATTTTTGCTTATAACAATTTATACAGTTCCGAAAAATGAGAAATAAATAAATAAACAAAAAGAGTGGAGAAAAAGAAAAAAAGAAAAAAAGAAGCTATCATTGATCAACATGGTAGATTCCACATTAAAAATGAGTGAAATATGTTAAAAAGATAATAATAAAATATATATAATTCCATTGTGCATTATTAATGTCAATTTTAGTGGACCGTGTCGTTGTCTCTAATTGTCGCACTTTGTGCTACCATCGCGTGGCCTTGGGGTTTCTATGTTCGCTGAGTTGCTCCTCTCTCGTTTTCACGAATAAAAAATATTAAATTAATTAAAATAATGTTACTTATATAAAATTCATTTGTAAAAATAAATCAAAAAAATAATTATATAATTCAAATTTGTTCTAAGTATAAGTCTCATAATACCTTAATTAAATCTGAAGCGTATATATTATTTTTAAAAATATTTTATATGCATAAAAGTTCTGTGAATAAATAATATTCAATCAGGTTTTACTTCTGATGTGACATTTTTTTCGCGTGGCATGACAAAAAAATAGCAAAACATTCGTAATGTAGCCCAAAATAAATTTGGGCCTATGCACCATGAATTTTAAAAAAAAAAAAATTAGTAGAAGCTTGGCCCAGAGTAGGCCTATCCAACAATAAAAAAATATATTTTTTTTAGGAGGAATTACATCCCAATGAGATACAAGAAATAATAATAATAATAATAATAAATACAAATATACTAAAAAGTTTATATATTTAATTATTAATATTTATGAAATTTTCAACTATTTGTAATTATTTTTTGTAATACCCACTAACGTGATATTTCCTCATTTTTTAAAGGAAATAATCAACAATCTTGATTTAATCATCTAACTACCAAGAAATGATAATGTTATAGCAAATTAATAATGGTCAAAAAAAGGAGCTTAAAGACAATCTTGTCAGTGTCAAGGTCTTAAAGCCCAACCGTGTGAAACCCCACACACACGTGCAGATAACAACCTTAATTTTGCAAAAATAATAAATAAATAAATATATACATATATATATATATATATATATATATAAAATTACATTCAAATAATTAGTTGTTAAAGTGTGACTCTTTATCACTGATAGGCCTTCTTAATCAAGATATTTTTTAGAACTGACTGTTAACGTTTCAGCACCACAAAATTGGAAATAGTGGTAGGAAATAAACAGAAAATGCCAAATGGCCCATACCCTTTTAAGAAAGAAGCTCCCTTCCTTTTATTTTGAATTCCTTTTAGTAATTTGAACCGCTTATCTTTTAGTATTTATCAAGTAACTCATGTAAAAATTATAAGTTGATTAGATATCAGTAGTCACATAATTAGTCACATAATTATCTTAGAAAATAGATGATCTATTCTTAAAATTATACTTAACATCTTTTAAAAAAACAAATATGATACAATTATATGAATTTTGGTATTTGATTAATCTCATTTTTTGTGTAAATAATTTATTAAAAAAATATTAAAAGATAAATGATTAAGATTATTAAAATGGACCAAGAGTGGGCCCACATCCCATCAAAAATGGATTGAAGGGAAGTTGGTCTTGATAAAATCTTGCTTCTCTTCATAAGAGAAGCCCAATCTGATGCTATTGGGCTTGTAAGGCCCATGATAATTTGAGTCATTAATTTTATAATTTCTTATGCATAAATTATTTATAAAAAAAAATTAATCCAATTCGAGAAATTATAGTTACGTAATTTATTATATTTGTGCAAAAAATATTGACAATTTGTTTTAAATTATATTTATCATCTATTTTCTAAAAGACGAACTTAATTAAAGTACGTTTATGATTAATGAATCAAGTTAATCTTTTTTTATTATTATTATAAATAATCTACACATACAAAATAAAAATAAAAAGAAAAAGAAAAAAAGAAAACAAATCAAATCAAATCATCAAAATTAAATCTATAATCAACCCACGATCTTAACAGCACCAAAGTGAACACCTTTTTAATTAGAGAGAAGCACGATCCTTTTTTAATAATTCATAGCAAAGTCAATAAGACAGCTCATTCACCTCACTAAATTCCAAATTAGATGTAGCTTTAGATAAGTCATGAGAGAGGTGTTGTTTGGTTATCCTCCCAATTGGAAAAAGGATCCACTTAGAATAATTCATACGTGCACATTAAAGTTAATTAGATAAGGTAGTTACAATGTTTCCCCCGACAAAGAAAAAAAATTGAAAGAGACAAAGAAACCTCCTTGGGAGAGGATCCTGCATATGCGCCCGGCAGCTTTCTCGACGAAATAGTTATGGGTCAAAAAAATCTGGGGATATCGTGGGAGACCTAAAAAAAAAAAGAGACAAAGAAATAAATATTGTATGTGTATCCCCAAAAATAAATTTCTTTCACATACTTTTCGAGTTTATGTTTAATCCAAAATAATAAATTTTATATTTACGTAATAATGAGGAGAAAAAGAAGAGGGAAAAAAAAAATTGGCCAATCACTTGCAAATTAATTGTCCCACAATGGATTCTGTAGTTAAGGGTTTTGTGAACTATTATGCCAGGTAACATGTTATAATTTATTATTTGCAACCATTTGTTTATTATATAATAAGATACATATGTAGGATAAAAAGTTGATCTCACATTTTTCACATGTCTCTCTTCTATGATAATTATTTGTTCATTTAGATTTACTCTATTAGAAATTTTCTACACATAAATGAACTTTTATTACTTGATTTTCTTTAACCATTATATATAAAGGTACGAGTTGATGTATATTTATTAATATGAATTTCAATATCTTTGTAACTGGTAACAAAAAAAAATGTAGTAAGAAATATGTTTATATATATAACATTACTCTTATTATTAAGCCTATTGGTATGTCATAGTTTATGCTTAATGTTTTTATTGAAAATTTTATGTTTCAATCCGTGGGTTATGTTTATGATTTGTATCAAATAATTACTGGATATGTGCATAATGAAACCCCATACACTTTGTTTGGTTCTGATTTTTAGAAAATAATTTTCAAAAAATTTTATTTTTTTATTTTTCATATTTTAATGTTTTCAATGAATTTTTTAATATTTTAAGCATTTTTTTTTAATTTTTAAACACACCTAACATAATTACACTTAAAAAGTATAATATTTGTGAACAAAATCTTTAAAAATACACTAAATACCAAAAAAATATTTACAAAAATTCAATATATTTTTCATATTTTTGTGTATTATTAATTTTTAAAAATATTTTTTCACAAATATTTTATTATTTAGATACATTTAAGTAAGGTGCATCTAAAAAAGTAAAAAAAAAAAAATCTTATAATTTAAAAAGATACACTAAAAACAAAAAACATAAAAAAAAAAA
Source organism: Camellia sinensis (assembly GCF_055761805.1). Lineage (NCBI taxonomy): Eukaryota > Viridiplantae > Streptophyta > Magnoliopsida > Ericales > Theaceae > Camellia > Camellia sinensis. Next base: position 35,826,487 of record NC_138961.1, on the reverse strand, counting down.
AAAAAAACTCAATTTTTAGAAAACTAAATTCAGAAAACCGAAACTAAATACACTGAGCCCTGGTTTGGCATTTGTATTGGAGCTAAATAATCACAAAAAGACAAAATTGACTATAAAAGCTAATAAGGCAAAATACTACTTTTTACTTATAATAATTACACTTTTTCTCTCACAAAAGTCAGAAAAACTCCAAAACAAAAACCAAACGAAGCTAAAAAAATCAAATTAAAAAAATCTCAACATTAAAAAAATTGGTTAAAAAAGCCAATGCCAAGCCAACCTGATATGTATTTAGGTGAATAGTGAGGATCAATCATCGGGCATCGTGGTGAGGAGAAAAATATATATTAGGAATATTGAAAGATATTTTATTTTTGTTTTTTGTTTTTTGGTCTGTGGATGTGAAATATTGGATTCAGGATTTTACAGAAGCTTGGGTTAAAGGCCATCCCAAAGCCCAAACCCATTCAATTTCAGTTGGCCCACTTGACTACTAGTTGGGCTGATTACATTGAAGACCAGTGGGGCTGTAGAGCATTGCAGCCCGTTGGAATTAATCGATTTGGAAAAAAAAAAAAAAAAAAAAAAAGAGCCTCTCCTCTTAAAAACAAACCGTTTTGATAATTTAGCATGAGAGAAATTGACATAAAATAGTTTTTTTTTATAAATTTCACTTTTTAAATTTTTCTAAAATTGTTAATTTTGCCAAGACTTTTTATGAGAAGTGATTTTGTTTTAATCTCTCTTACTCACATTATATAATTTTGTTTTCTTGCCTTCATTTTTTTCAAATGAGAAGAGTGGATAATCTATTATTTTCTCTTCATTTTTCTGTTAAATTATCCAAACACAAAGAATATTTTTAATTCTTAAGTTATGTTTAGATTAAGGATTTGAGTGAGATTTATGGAGGAAAAAGGAAAGAAAAAGTGAAAGTAGAAAAAAAAATTAAAAAAAATGGCTTATATTTTTTTTTTTCCTTTTTCTCTATAAATCTCTTCTTTTCTAATTGATTATTTATTTCATATTATTGGAGTTGTAGGTTTTATGGTGATTCACATTCTAATCATGAATTATTGGACTTTAATATTCTTATATTTGTAATTAATTTCTCACTAATGAATCAAAAAATAAAAATAAAAATAAGCCTTAACTTGGAAACATGTGAAGTGACTTCATAACCTTATTTTGATCTTCAACTGATTCCTAACCAGAAGCCTACCAGTTTTTTTTTCTACTTTACTTTATTTTATGCCAGTCAATTAACAAATTCTTTTTTATCAGTAAGAAAATATTTACAAACATTAAAAAACAAAAATATATTAAATTTGTCAATCAACTATATAAAAAAGTTCAACAAGACATATCCGTAAGTTTAACACTAACTATATTGTGCCCATTTTGGGAACATGGCAAAAAGTTACATTTTTGGAAAAAAAATGTCTAAAAACGCAAGTGTCAAAAACGTCAGAAAATTAGTTTGTCAAGTGCTAAAAACGCAAGGATAAAATTACAAATTAGAGCCTATGAAAAAAAATAAGAAAATAAATTTCTTATGTTGGGTAAGGGTATTTTGGTCATTTTAATTTGATTTGACACTATAAATAAATATTAAATTAAAAAGCAAAAAGGCAGCGTTTTACCAACTTCCCAAATCACTTTTCAAAAAGTTAAAAAGCTTGGTAAAAAGTCAAAAGCTAGCTTAATATCAACTTTCTAAAACACCTCATTGTTTGGGAAGTTGACTATTTTAGTAGGCTATTTTAGTAAGTTAAAATTTTTGTACTTAGAAAGACGGTTGAATTTTTTTGTAGTTTGATGTAATGTTTGTGAGAAAAGAGTGAAATGATGTGACATTTTGTGTTATTGACTATTTTAACCTATTTTATCTTTTCGTGAATTTTAACCAAAAAAATCCAATTTTAACTTTTGCCAAACAAGATTTCAAGAAGGATGTCTAAATAAGAAAGATTACAAAACTCTCAAATAGAGAATAAATAATCAATATTTATCTTTAATAAGGATTAATTCTCTAATTTTTTAGTTAAAAATATGCATGAGTAACTAGCCGAATTAATCTAATCGAATAGTTACAGAAAGATTATCAATCCAAAACTAGCCAACATTCAAAAAGAAATATAAATTAAGGGTCAAAGATACGTGATACTTTTATGTAGGATTGCTTTTACTTTTATCACTATTTACTGTTATTTTTTAAAATTTCATTATTAAATCATTAATTTCATAGAGTTTTTTTGATAAATCCTTTTTTTAAGAGTTTTATTTCATCCAACCCATATTCTTTTTGACTATTTCATTAGGTCCTATTTGAGGTAAGAAGACCAAAATACTCTTTTCATCTACTTATGTTCCATTTAGTCCACATTATTTTCTTATGTTTCAATAAGTCCTATGAGTGACATAATTACCAAAATAACCCTAATGTGAATGTTCACATCGTCAATGTGAATGTTCACACTGCCAATGTAAATGTTCATACATCAATGTATAGGGGTTCGGCCCAGCTCGGGCCGGGGCCAACCCATGTAAAGCCTCGTGGGTGCTTGCCAAAATTCGTGCCAGACCGAACCGGCCCACGGGCCAAAAAATTAGGCCTAGGCCCTAACCCTAGCAGAAAGGTATTCAGGCTTTGGGTGCCCCCGTGGGTTGAACCAAGGGGCTTAGGCCTAGACTTGGGCTTGGGTGAGCCTCGCCATTTTTTTTAATTCTTTTTAATTTTTTCTCCCAAAATTTTATTATTTTTCACAAAAAAGACATCGGGCCTCTAGCGGACCGGGCCTCGGGCCGAGCCTTAAATGGGCTTTATGCGGGTCGAGCTTCAAAGTGATGGCCCAGGTCCTAGCCCAAGTTATCGAGCTGGGCTCTGGCCCGGGCCCAAACGAGCTTGCCCCGGGCCGCGCGAGGGCTTCGGGTGGCCCACGAGCTGCGGGTCAATTTTACACTCCTATCAATGTGAATATTAACATGTCCATGTGAATATTCACATTGTCAACAGGTCGAACCCGCTCCGGGCCGCGGGCCAATTTTACACTCCTATCAATGTTAATGTTAACATGTCAATGTGAATATTCACATTGTAAACGGGTCGGATCAGGCCGAGCCTGCGGGCGGGTTTCGGGCCGCCTACGGGCCGCTGGTCAATTTTGCACTCCTATCAACATGAATGTTAATATGTTAATGTGAATATTCACATTGTCAACGGGCCAGGCCGGGCCCGCCCCGGGCAGCCCACAGGCCGCGGGCAGGTTTCGGACCGCTCACGGGCCGCGGGCCAATTTTACACTTTTATCAATGTAAATGTTAACATGTCAATGTGAATATTTACATTGTCAACGGACGGGGCTCGCCCCAGCCCAGGGGAGAGCTTCGGACCGTCCACGGGCCACGGGCCAATTTTACATTCTTACCAATATGAATGTTAAAATATGAATATTTACAGCCCGCCCCGCCCCACCCCAGGCATCGGGCGGGCTTCGGGTCGCCCATGGGCCGCGGGCCAATTTTACACTCCTATCAATGTGAATGTTAACATGTCAATATAAATATTCACATTGTAAATAGGCTGGGCCGGGCCCGCGGGCGGGTTTCGGGCCGCCCATGGGCCGCGGGCCAATTTTACACTCCTATCAATGTGAATGTTAACATGTCAATGTAAATATTCACATTGTAAACGGGCCGGGGCAGACCGAGCCCGCGGGCGGGTTTCGGGCCGTCTATGGGCCGCGGGCAAATTTTACACTCTTATCAATGTGAATGTTAATATGTTAATGTGAATATTCACATTGTCAACGGGCCGTATCAGGCCTGCCCCGGGCAGCCCACGGGCCACGGGCCAATTTTACACTTCTATCAATGTGAATATTCACATTGTCAACGGACCAGGCCCGCTCCGGCTCGGGGGCGAACTTCGGACCGCCCACAGGTCACGGGCCAATTTTACATTCTTACCAATGTGAATGTTAAAATATGAACATTTATAGCCCGCCCCGCCCCGGGCAACGAGCGGGCTTCGGGCCGCCCACGGGTCACCGGCCAATTTTACATTCCTATCAATGTGAATGTTAACATGTCAATGTGAATATTCACATTGTAAACGGGCCGGGCCGGGCCCGCAGGCGGGTTTCGGGCCACCTACGGGCCGCAGGTCAATTTTACACTCCTATCAACGTGAATGTTAATATGTTAATGTGAATATTCACATTGTCAACGAGACCGGCCCGGGCAGCCCAAGTGCCACGGGCAGGTTTCGGGCTGCCCACGGGCCGTGGGTCAATTTTACACTTTGTCAATGTGAATGTTAACATGTCAATGTGAATATTTACATTGTCAACGAACCGGGCCCGCCCCGTTCTGGGGGGCGATCTTCGGACAACTCACGGGCCACATGCCAATTTTATATTCTTACCAATGTGAATGGTAAAATATGAATATTTACATCATAAAATTCCTAACCGTTCAAAAAATATTGGTAAGGGTATCAAAATTAAATATAAGGACATAAGAGTCTAAAAAAAGAGTGTAAATCAAGAAAAAAGACTTTATGGAATAAAACTATACATACATGAGACTAAATTGGTTAATAAATTTCTTCGTGGACTTTTTGGGTTAAAACACTTCTAAATGGGATTTATCAATAAAAATCCCTTAATTTCATCTACTTTACTTTTTAAAATTTCTTATTTCAATTAATGTCGTTAAATTGGAAATAATTGTACAAATCAATAACTCTTGAAGCTTAAGTTGATTGACAAAAAAATCATAGGCAAACTTCACTTTACCCCCTGTGGTTTGGGTCAGGTGCGGATTATCCCCTGACATTCGGAAATCACCACATAACCCCCATGTGGTTTGTGGACTAAAATGCATAGTTAGTTTTTCTGTCGAAATCAACAGGTTGTGAGGTTCACACGCCCATGAAGAGAGTAAGCTATGTTTTATGACCAAAATACCCCTTACATATTTTTAAATTTACAAAAGCTTGCCATTCTTTTTCCTCCTCCTCTCTCACAAAATGAACAAGGTTGTTTCTCCAAGCCTTCCTTTTTCTCGATTAGAACTAACCTTTACAGCAAAGAAAATGGTGATATCAAGCTGCTAAAGATGCTTTTTGATTCAAGATGCTCCATCTCCATCAATGGGCTCAAACTCTAGATCAAGAGTGTTCATGATCTTCAGCCAATCTAGGTCTCTACCATGGAGTAGACCGTGGAAGAAAATGGAGTGTTTCATGCTCAAAAGTCCAAAATAGCAGCTGAGCCAGCATATTTGTTCGCGCCCACGAACCAATGCACTGTGCCCGAAATTTGAATGGTTTATTCGACATCTTTTAAGAGAGAGATCATTTTTGTTGTAGACAAATCCAAACCCAGTTCACATATACAAATCCAAACCCATTTTTATGATCATATACAAACCTAGTTCACATATACAAATCCAAATCCATTTTGGTTGATATTGTTTGTCCCGATTAGATGATTAATTTCAATTTCTTTATCCAAATTTGTAGCAAAAGTTCTTCCATGACTACCCTATCCACCTCTACCTTGTTAAGCCATCAAATTGAAATCAAGACTAAACATAATTTGTACTGAGAGCAGATTAATTGCAATATAGATCAATCTCCAGATCACAGAAACCAACCCCGAGTTGAATGTGAATCTCAGTCACGATTAACTCGATCGCACTCATAAACATGTGAGCTAAAGGATCTCAATCATGAAGTCAAATGTCACAGTTCAATCTAGAAAATTGAAGGTATACCGGCTTCTGATCAATCAAAAAAACAAAGAATCAGCTCTATGATTGTGTTCTTCAAGGGTTTTAGATCCAAATAGGGTTCGGATATAAACTAGGAATCTCAATCGAGTTTGGATCTCAAATAGGGCTTTAATATAACAAAAAAAAAATTTAACATAATCCCAAAATTTTTAACATAACAAAAATTTATCTTCTTCTACTTTTCTATCTATGTGTATAGACATATATATATATATATATATATATATGCATGTATATTTGCAGGTTTAAAAGAGAAAAAGAGGAAGAAGACATGGGTATAAAGGTAAATTTACACATTCTGTTAACGTTTTAGTCCACAAACCATATGGGGGTTATGTGGTGATTTTTGAATATTAGGGGGTAATCCGCACCCGGCCTAAACTACAGGGGGTAAAGTGAAGTTTTTCCAAAAATCATTTTAAAATTTGAATAACTTAAATTATACAACTAAATACTCATTAATCTTACTATCTTCTATATTTATCTATACTATTATTAAGTGAAGATCTACATTGGTTTAGTGAAGCCTTCTTCTCCTTATGTCACGTGGTAACTTTATATATGCTAAAAGTGGAGATCTACATTGGTTTAGTGAAGCCTTCTTCTCCTTAAGCAACATACATATTATGTAAGTAAGTTTTGAACCCAAGACTTTCGGTTTACTTAAGAAGATACTTATCACTTAAGCAACATACATATTATGATATTAAATTCTTTATTATTTGTTTTTATTATTAGTTATTTGAATTGCTAGTTTTAAATAAACTACACTATACAAATAATTTGATGGGTGTTTGGTTGTTTAATATAAGTTGTTCAAATTATAAATTTATCTTTCTTGCCCATCACAATAGATTTCAATTGTTACTTATTTGAATAATTCTCTAATTGAGTCACATAACTATAATTAAAAAAATTAGAGACTTTTTAAATGAAATTAATTAATAATTTATAAATAAAAAAGAAATAACTATATTTTTAAAAGTAAATTTAACATTTTTATATATGCCACACAAAAAAAAAAAAAAAAAAAAGAAAAAAAGAAAAAGAAGAAGAAGAAGAAGAAGAAGAAGCTGCCCATTATTAACCATGAAAACAGAATTCAAAGTGAAAGTTGGGCCCTTGGTTTGCCCGGCTTTACAGCTTAGACACCTCACTGCATTTTAAGGTCAAGTTTGGAAAGTTTTAAATAATTTATTTTTTTATTTTTATATTTTTTTTTATCACATCACTTTCAGTGACGGAGGGAGCATGTGATTAGGGGGTCACGTGCCCCCTCTGAATTTTTGATTTTTTTTTTTTTTGCAAACATAAAAAAAAATTTAAAATAAAAAATTATAAAAATATTATTAGAGTGAAATGTCAATGACATTTTAAAAATTATAAAAACAATAACGGTTGTTTTGATTGAAAATGAAGAGATTATTATAAATAAACTATATTAGTTATGAAATTTTTTGAATGTAACGATGATGTCATTATTAGTGATATGCGAGTATAAGTAATCTCACTATAAAGATATGAAATTTATTAGATTGTTAGTTACATTTGACATGTGAGGTTCACTCTTTATGCGTTTATTTACCATTAGTGAGTGATGTTACATACGAATGATGACGTGGTATTACCATTATGTAGAATTTTTAATCAAATTTTGTATCAAAAAATAATTTGTCATTATATAATTTATTTTAAGGCTTATATCCATATTTTTTTCGTATTATCCATGATACACTAGTTACAAATAAATTTTTTTTTTTTTTGATGTTTCCTGAAATCAATCATAAAAAATTTACGTGAAATATTTTTGTAAAAATTATTATAATTAGTAAGTGCCCCCTCTAAATTAATTTTCTGACTCCGTCACTGATCACTTCTCTATTTTTCTATATATCTTTTTATAAAAAAATAAAAAATACACTTATTTAGATCATTTCAAATAACCTCTAAAAATGTCAGTCCAAACTTTTGCAATTCCTGGGCGCGGCGGTTTTTTGGGCTTCCCAAATGGTTAGAGATTTATTGACTTTTTGTGGTACTTTTATTTCAAGATAAAACATAAATTGTTGTGCTTAAAAATTACAAAAGTATCACTATCAAGTTATTTTGTATGATCAAAAATGTTAGAGGCCTCAAAAATTTTATTAAAAATTTTATTAAATGTCTCACATGGGTGTGAGACTCACATGGGATCCACATTGTGTGGGTCCCACACCCATGTGAGACATTTGATAAAACTTTTGGTAAAATATTTTGAATCTCTAGCATTACTCTTTGTATGATTTTTATGTATAAAAATTAAATTGATAAATTTTTTTTTTTTTTTCGGAAAAGTGATAAAGGTCTAAGATGGGGCACTTTTTTATGAATCAATTTTCAAATATTTATGTTTCATTTAGTTTACATTATTTTCTTATATTCTAATAAGTTTCATGGATGACATAGTTACCAAAATATCATACTAATATTCACATTTATAGTACGAATATTCCATGATGTGAATGTTCATATCGTAAATGTGAATATTCACATTGTTAATATAAATGTTCACACCAATCAATGTGAATGTTAAAATGTCAATACGAATATTCACATTGTAAAATATGAATGTTCACATCACCAAATTATTAACCGTTCAAAAAATATTTGTAAAAATAAAAATATCCATAAAATATTTAAATATGAAAATTAAGATTTGTTAGGTCAAATATTCAAATAATAAGACTTATTAAAATATAAAAATATCTTATGAACTAATTAAAATACAAATACTTAAAAGGGGATTTTCTAATAAATTTCTCATTTAAGATCAATAGTATCACTTCTATTTGAAAATTAATGCAAAAAGTTTAGGAATATATAAACAGCCTCTCATAGAGCCAAACAGTTATGAGGTGAGTTCCATCTTTTTGCAAGTCTTATACAGGAATTGTGTCTGAGATTTGTTTTTATATAAATAAAAGAAATGTATTTTTATAATATCACTAGAAATATTTTTTATTTTTTTATTTTTGGAGAAATGGTGGAGACCCTAAAATCCACAATCCACCCATAATAATATGATAAATATATTGTGTCTTACCAGCGATGGAACTAGAAAAAGATTATGGGGGTCATGGCCTCCGATTTTTGTAAAAATTATTATTTGTCATAGAATTTTAAATATATATATATATATATATATATATATATTATTTTATACATACAATGACCCAGTATAAAAAAAAATATGAGCAATGATTGAGACCCCCACAAATCTAAATCACTCATGATGTGAACCCCACACATACATGAGTGGGCCCCATACATACATGGAAGGTCAGGATCACTTTGGGGGTGTGGGGATTATCCCTAAAGGGGGTCCCAAACATTTTCTAAAAAATATATATGTGATTCTTCTTCTATCTTGAATTCTCTTTCTATTTTATACCAAAAAAAAAATTCATCATCTTATTAGAAATTATTTTTATGGTATTTAAATTTTTTTATGTATATTTAATTTATATATATCATATTATACATACATGTGTGTTTTGTATATATGATGAAAAAAATATTTTTCTTTTATCCCTCCGATAATGAAATTTTAGTTCCGTCTTATGCCTTACATGAGTCTTTTTAGGGGTCTCCAAATTTTTTTTTTTTAAATTTTTGCCAGTTCAACTTTGGTAGCTTCCTTCCCAATCTGATTGAAGGTGGAAATCAATCATATTTATTTGTATAAAATATCAAATCAAAATTTTTTTAATGCAAGTAGATAAATAACCAACTTTTAATTGTCAACATATTTGAGATTTAATGTCTTTTTATTGACAAACAATATGGTTCAAACCTTTAATCATATTCATTATTTAAGATACCATGACTTGGCTTAGAGTTGTTAAGCCAAAAGTCTCCAAGTCCAAAATAGTTGTACAAAGCTCAAATATATGCCCATATAAGGCATGTTTGTTTGGACATGCTAGATAATGGGAGATTATAATATATCGGACTATTAACTTTAACATTTATAATTCCTTAACTATTTGATTGGAAAAGAAGTATTATAGCGATCCGGGTTTTTTCCCGTCCTTTGTGGTATTTTGGATTCGAGTTCCGAGTTGTGTGCTGGTATCTGTATCTTGTTTCCATCATTTAATTTCTCATATTTGAGTTTTGGGATATGTTGGGCAGGTTTGTTACAGGTTGGTTGTGATTTGAATCTAAGTGTTGCTGCCCACTTTTTGGCGTCTTCGCTCAAGCGAGGCTTTTGTTGCTCGAGCGAGCTTTGTGTTTGTGTCTCTTGGCTCAAGCGAGAACTCTTGTGCTCGAACGTGCGTCTGTGTCTCTTTTTGACTTGAAGGTTGTGTTTCTTGGCTTGAGCGAGTTTTTCTTCGCTCGAGCGAGCAAGGACTATGTTTTGGGCTTCTTCGCTCGAGCGAGCTTTCCTTCGCTCGAGTGTGCTTCTAGGTTGCAGACCTGAAGTTTCGTGTTGTTCGGTCGAGTGAGGCTTTGTGCGCTCAAGCGAGGTTTCTTTGTGTCTGGTCACTCAAGCAACCACTCCTTCGCTCGAGCGAGGATCGAGTATAGCAGTTCGCAACATGGGTCTTCTTCTTCATTTTTTGATCCTCTTTCTTTTTCAAAACCCTAGATCGGCTGCTCTCTCTCTCTCTCTACATATCTTCTCTCCGAAAATTCATCTAGCTCTAGTGTGTTTCTAGCCTAGTTCCTTTGTAAGAAAGGTGGAGTTTGGTGTGGCCTACGTTTTGATCTGAAAAAGATTGGGTTTAGAGCACTTTCAAGTTCTCCTCTTTTTCTCCTTTGGGTTTCTCCATTTGAGGTAGGGATTTCCTTGCTCTTTTTCAATGCCTCGTTCATAGATAGACATGTGGTAGTTTTGTATTGCATGAAAATCATATCCATGTGGGATTTCTTTGAAAATCATGAAGGGGAACCTAGGGTTGGTTGTTTAAATATGAGTTTGTTAACATTGGTTGTTGTGTGGGCTAATTGAGAAGTAATCTAGCATGATTATTGTTGAAAGAAGAGAAAATCCTAAATTATATTTTGATTTGATAAATTAAAATGGAACATGGTTGGACAATGTTTGTAAATTACTATTGTTAAAGTGGGTTGTATAAAAGTGTTAATGGCTTAGGGATTAACTATGTCATTGGGGTTATTTTGAAATGAATGTATTGGAATGAGATGAGTCATGGCTTTATTATCTATGCAATTGGTTTTGTGAAATGAAAAGAATGGAAATTGTTTTCGAGAAATGGGAAAAGTGTTTTGGAATAAGTGGTGGAATATGTTGGCTTGGAAAATTATGAAAGTTGATCTTGAAAATGGAAAATGAAATGATAACTCTATGTGAGTCTCGGAATATAAATATGAGAATTGAACTTTTATATCATGAGTGATGAATACACACATGTGGGGGTTTTTACCTTTACCTATCATACTAGTGTTGTTGTTGGGTTTAAGATCTCATGAGAGTTGAGTCTTCAAATAGGTGTACTGAATACATGCATCTAGAGATTTCGTCATTGGTCATCGGTGGAGGATGACATTCCTGTGTTGAATCATAGTGTATGCATTACACTTGTATTAGTAGAACATTATTGAGAAATCTATGTGTATGTATTACACTTGTTGATTGTGCTTGGTTATGTTGAGATGGTTGGTGATATATACCGCGCTTAGAATGAGGGGTACCTGTGATACCCCTGTTCTGTATTATACTAAATTGATCCTTAATTTGAGTATGATTATGCGTTTAGCATGATTTTATGTGCTATTATGTGAATATATGTGATTTTGAAGTTTTATCTGTTCACCGTAGGAATATCTGTTTGAATAATCAGCTTTGAAAATTTAATTGAGGGCCTTATCGGCCACAGAACCCGAAATTGATTACGCCATTGTGATTGGCATAATTTTTAGAGCTTACGGTGAAGTTTAATTGAAAATTTGATTCGGACCAGATTAAGTCGATTAAATTGGTAAATTGGTGCCCAATTATTTACTATTATTATCATGAGTTAGTGGGAATTGGTGGGGAAGGTCACTACACTTCCCATTCTCTCCTATGTATTCATTTTGGCTGATCAAACCTTGAGAGAATGAGGAGGGTCGGCTGTTGAGAGGGAGAGAGAAGAGAATTGTGCAAATTGTAGCTTAAAGCTTGGGAACCTTGAAGATAATCCAAGAATTGTTATAGTTTGTGTGAATCAAGGCTTCTAGGTGAGTAATTCTTGGATTATAATTTGTAATTTTGTGTGTTCAAGCTAATTGGGTGATCAAAAGTAAGATTGAAATGAAATTGGGTTGTAATTGTTGAATTGAAGCTTAATATGTGCATGCATGTAGGAAATCACCTTGATATTGCATGTTTGAGCACAAATGTGTATAATCCATGTGAAATATTAAAGGAAACTCATGTCTTGGTCACCATTTGTGTTATCTAAGTTGAGAATGAGGCTAATCCATCACATGCATGTACAAATTGAGAAGATATGAGCTTGAATGCATGAATTTGTTATGTTAATGATTGAGTTTGACATATTTTGGGACATGCATGCAGATAAATTATGGAATTGAGCTTTAATATGTTGTAATTCTATGTTTGTACCATGTTAGTATATGATTATGTGAGGTTTGGGCCGAAATCATGCATTTAGGGCCTTTGAATGTCGAGATGAAGCTCAAGAACTCAATCTGAAAAACCCAGATTTTCGATGTCCGCTCGAGCGGGTGAAGTTACGCTCGAGCGGATAAATCGAGCTCCCAGCATTTTCTGCAGACATGGTTCCCGCTCGAGCGGGGAAGTTGACACTCGAGCGTGGGAGCTATTTTGACAGGCCTTCCGCTCAAGCGCCCTATTTAACGCTCGAGCGTATTTTTCATGCAACCAGTACTTTTGCAGGCCTTGAGGGTCCGCTCGAGCGAGTAAATCGACGCTCGAGCGGGGACCCTAATTTCTGGAATTTTGTTCATGCGTTCTGTGTTTCGTTTTCCGTTCTCTTTCACTTGCAATCACTCTTAGGCGTATGTTAAACATTATAAATGAGTTAATGAGATAAGAATAAAGCCTAAAGAGGAATATGTGAATTAAGGGACAGATTGAATTGTTAATGACCCTTTTGTGTTCATGAAACGTGTAGGGTCAAGCTCCAGAGCAAATCCACAAGCCGATCACAGTGAGTAATATCAATATTCGAAAGCTTGTCAATGTCCAATTGTTATTCCCTTATAAATTTTATGAGTTGTTAATTGGGATTGTGGACAAAAGTCTGACAGGAATGAATGAATGGACCAAGGGTCGTTTTGATATAAATGAATGGACCAAGGGTCGTTTTGATATAAATGAATGGACCGAAGGTCGTTTTGATGTGAATGAATGGACCGAAGGTCGTTTGATGTAAATGAATGGACCAAAGGTCGTTTTGACACATGTGAGTGGGCCGATGGCCGTTTTGACATGAATGAGTGGGCCAAAGGCCGTTTTGACATGAACGAGTGGACCAAAGGCCGTTTTGACATGAATGAGTGGGCCAAAGGCCGTTTTGACGTGAACGAGTGGGCCAAAGGCCGTTTTGACAGAAATGAATAGGCCGAAGGCCGTTTCGACATAAGTGAATGGGCCGAAGGCCGTTTTGCCATGAATGGAAACCCAAATGGGCCAAAGGCCAGAATGTTGGAACTGCAGCTACTTGATTTGCATTTCGTATAGTCGTATATATTTGCTAATTACAAGTATGAATTGGGCCCGAGGCCGTTTGGAGCATGTTGTTCTACATATTGTTATATAACTGTCATACTTGATATTATTCACTGGGCTATCGCTCACGCTCATTCATGTGTTTGTAGGTGAGCCAAGAGAAGCACAAACCCAGCCCCAGTGAAGTCTGTTAGGGACAACATGAGTTTTGGGAGAGTCAGCCTTGTGCCTCACGCATGAGACTATCCTTGCCCTTTTATTATGTACTTATGTTTTGTCTTGTTAGCAAGGGCCTAGTGTATGTCTGTACATAGTCTGTTATAGGTTGACTCGTTTGGATGATCCTGTTTGTAATGAATTTTATGAAACTGTATTTTTTATGTGGGTTATTAACGTATCTGAGTATGGTTTGTTTGATGTGCATATAAGCACGGCTCTATGGACAAAGTTTTAAATTTTTGCTTCCGTTTGGCCCCCTTTACTCTGACAAGTTACGTCTGTTTCGGTCTGAGGCCGTAGGTAATCACAGGATTACTGGTCAGTCATGTCCTTAACCCATAGGAGCGGGTTCAGGTCGTGACAGTACCAGTACCTTCCAGCTAGCGCTTGGAAAACTTGGACGAGGTACCAGTACCTTTCAGCTTGTGTCTGGAGAACTTGGACGAGGTGCCAGCACCTTCCAACTTGTGTCTGAAGAACTTGGTAGAGGTACCAATACCTTTAAGCTTGTGTCTGAAAAACTTGGCTTGTCACTTGTCGTAGGTGCATCCTTAGCTTACCCTGCATATGGCAGGTAGAGCATAGTTTTTATCATCATTGTCTCAGTGTATCTGAGTATGTTATGGGCTACGATGGTTACAGTTTTGAAGGATCGAGTTGCCTCATTTGTTGATTATATATATGTGATTATTTGTTATCTCCCTTTTTACTAAAGGCATGCATGTACGGTTATGAATGTGATGGGAACAGACATAAATTCTATTTTGAGATTTTTGAAAGTAGAAAGGCAAATTGGTTGTAAGTTCGGAAAATGGACAAATCTGGCAAATCGTTTTGAAAAATAGATTTTTAGAAAGAAGTGCCAAACATGGACTGCTTTGCCAGATACAGAGTCGCCACCTAAATATTTTATTTTGGGGGAATTTAGGAAACCCTGACTCGTGCCTAAGGCCACGTGTCTGTCATCACCAAAGTTGCTTCGGCTCGGGAACCTGGGTACGATTGGAGAAGGTCACTTCGTGAGCACCCCCGCTCGCCCGATCAAAGATCGGCTTCTACTAACCATGATATCAAGTTTTTGAAAACACATGTGTTCTTATTCCGATTATTAGCCTAGATTTACTACGTGATGCACACAGCATACAAGTATAGATTGGATCGCCTGAATTGGAACAAAACATCTCATATTTGCTTTTGAAATGGTTTACTACTCGCAAGTAGGCTAAAATGCGAATTTGCCACCCTCAGGTGGGCCTAGAAAACAAGATGATTTGCCACTCTCAAGTGGGCTTAAAACTCACAGTCAATGCATTATTGCAATTCAGATAATCCAACCTTCACCCACAGGCATTCAGGCATGTATATCACATAAGCAGTTAGCCTCATGGTAAACATGCTATCATGGCAATCACTCACACTCATGCAAGGATGCTAAAGCATAAACACTTACCGAGTATTCCAAGCCAAAACAGAAACTAGTTAGTAATCAATGCATGATCCTAGTTCATGTTAAGATGGCTAATGCAACACATGCAAAATGCAACTAGAAATAGGCTCGGCTATCCTAAGAATGGCATATGAGATGCTACAGCTAACACGTATCCAACTTGGAATTGGAATACAATGCAGTTAATATGATGCGCCGAGCCCGGTGCATGCAATACAGATGAATGAATGCAAACATGCGAACATATAGATGCTAATTGAAACATGCCCTAAAACTAACCACCATAAACTGGTAAATAAAAGGGAGAAAGACGTGGGATTAGAAGACATACATCACACACACGCACACTTATTACAATTGTGCCCTCGCTTGGAGGGTCCGAATAAATAATACAGTCCGAATAAATAATTAATTACTCTAGCTAATTAAATATTACAAAACCCTAATTAATTAACAAATTAACTAGGAAAGCGAATAAACTAGCATGCAAGCTATAAAATGAACTGCCTCGGCTCTTGTTCTGAATGATGAAGGATGCATGCATGCTCGCGTCGCCTCGTCGGTAAATTCTATCGTGATGCCTCGCCTCACCCTTGTTCTGAATGATGAAGGATGCATGCATGCTCGCGTCGCCTCGTCGGTAAATTCTATCGCGATGCCTCGCCTCACCCTTGTTTGTAATTGATCTCAGAAACTTGCACAAAGCTCCAGAAGGCTGAAACTCCCCCTTGGGAAGGCCACCGACCAATTGTTAGCATGGGAGACCACCTGCCGACCACCCTTTGTGGTGGAGACCAAAGAGGGTGGTCGGCCTGCCAGAAAATCTGGTCGGCCGACCAATTTCCACCTCTGATTTCTGGTTTTTTCTGCAACAAAGGCAAGAGATAGAGAAGGCAATGTATTTTCAACAAATGTGTGCATCACACTCTCGATGCATAATGGCCGAGGAGTCGAATTGCATGACTCAATGGGACGTGAATGCACATATAAGCAATTAAAGCCAACGACTCTATCATGGATAGTCAAGAGTGTCGGCGACCGAGAATCGAGGCATGATTCATCACTTGGAGTACGAAACGTCCCTCGTTTCCCGTGTTCGGACTGACTCCTATTCCGAACACAATGCGACCCAAACATGGAAATACAATGTAATTATGCAAACAAGAAACATGGCATGCACAATGCAATGCATGCAAGCATAATGAAATGCAACATAAGTATGCAAACATGCAATGCAAGGGACAAGCACGCAACAAAATGACCAAACCACCAATGCCAAAAGCATGCATACTCAATGCAAAGCAACATAAACAACCTATCAATGCTAATGGCATGCAACCATATGACACGATGCAACTTAGCATATTCAATGCGAACATCAAATGGCATACTCAATGCGATGAACTACCCAGCATGCGCAATGCTAAGGATAATATGGCATACTCAATGCAAGACATAATATGGCATACATAATGCACATACGAAGACTATCATGCACAGATGAAGACTATCAATGAGATGATCAAGGCATACACAATGCAATGGCCAAACATGCAACAACAGGAACTAAATGGCATACACAATGTAAGATGGACTTAAACCAATGTGAGTGGACCTCAGCCACACTCAAATCAGTAGCCATATGATGAAAATGAGACAACTGAAATACATGCAAACATGCACGGATGCAAAGGACCGATCCTAAGGCACAACATGCAATTCTAACAAAGCATGGCAAAGGATGAAATATGGCATAGAATGGCACATGATCCAGCTCTGAAATACGATACACAATGGTCCCGAATCATGCAAACACCTCAGTATATGCATGCGATGGACCTCAAAACTCAAAGTTAAGCATGGATATTAAGCTGCAGGCATGCAAAACAAACATCATTCGACCATGAGACCCAAAAACAGAGCTAAGGCAGTCCAAAACATGCACAAAATCAGTTTAAGGCAAGGCCCAAATATGCTAGGAAAGTCGGCCAAAATATCATGCAAAACAAGCTAGTGAACCATGATTTGCACTACAACTATATGAAGCACATGAGAGGTCACCAAACAAATCAAAAACAGAAGTATGCCATGCCAAAATATGACCAAAAATCCACTGAAACTCAATCAATGCATGCAAGAATGATATGTCCCTTTGAAAGGCCAATAAGAGGGTTATTCTACACATGTATAATGGACATACAAAATGGAAAAACCACCTCTAGATAGAGGTTATGAGGGCCCTAAAACTCACTGAAAATGGCCTGAAATGAGGCTAGGAAGCATGCAAATTAAGGCTCCTTTGAAAGGCCATGAAGAGGATTACTCTACACATGCAAGATAGACACCTAACATGGCAAAAACAACTCTAGACAGAGTTCATGCAGGTCATAAAACTCACAAATAATGGCCTGAAAAGAAGTGTGCAAATATGGGCTCCTTTGTAAGGCCAATAATGCTAGTAAACAAAACAAGGGGTGAGAGGGTCACCCCTCTCTGATTTTGGGGCTCAAAACAGCATGCTAGCCACTGAAAATCCATTGGATTTCAGTGGCTAAAAGGCCAAACAAAGCACAATACAAAGGCCTTAATGCATGGCTCAAAACAAGATGAAAATAAGCATGCAAGGGGGTAGATGACCCCCAACAGAAAAATGACCTTAAACAAACTTTAAGAGGAGCTCAAAATAAGACTTTTTTCAGTTTATGACAAATCCCAAATATGATTGCAAATATAGCTAAGATATGAAGCAAAACAATGCTAAAAAGGGGAAAAAATGAGAGTTACCCTTGTAGTCAAAAGAGCCAGCAGCTTCTGGACCAAAATAGTAAGCCTTCAACCTCTGAAAACCAGCTCCAAGGTGCTTAGAGTGATGGTGGAGGTGTTAGGATAGGAGGTGTAGTGCAATGGTGCAAGAACAATGGAGCTTTAGAGTTTGGATGTAGAGAGAAAGAGAGGGGTGTATGTATATGGCTTAGCCAAAGATTTTCAACCTTGGCTCATGAGGGAGAGGCTCTCTCTTATAGAAGAGGAGGTCCATAGCTTCTCTAAGAAGCTTGGAGCAAAGAGGCCAAGCTTCTAAAGGAAGCTAAACCAAAAGGGTCAAGCTTCTTGAGGAAGCTAGACCAAAGGGGTCAAGCTTCCTCAAGAAGCTCAACGAAAGGTCAAGCTTCTCTTAGAAGCTAAGAAAAAGGGACCAAGCTTCTTTAAGAAGCCAAAATAAGAGGGTCAATCCTCGGAGGATGGGGCAAATGCCTCCCAGCTGGCACAGCTGGATAGCACTCAAAGAGATAAAAAAGCAGAAGGCTGCCCGACCAGTTCAAGTGGTTGGCCGACCACTTGCCCTGGTCGGCCGACCATGGGTCAAAAGGTTCAAGTTAAAAAGGTGGTCGGCCTACCATATTGGTGGTCTCCCAGGTGAATGCAACTCAATGGTGGTATGGGAGACCAGAAACTGTGGCTCAAAAGTGAGGGAGACCACTTACCTGTCAAGAAAAGCTGGCTGACCGGGGAAAGGTGGTCTCCAAGGAGAAAAGGTGGTTTCCCACCCTAGTATCACCTTCCAAACAATGAAAATAGGGTCCATGTCAAAAATGAACCAAGACGGATGCAAAACGAGGGTTCGAGGGCCAAAACACGCGGCCGGAGGCCCTGAAAACTGACTGTTAAGTATCGAAAGTGGCGTGCGACCACGAAGGTGGTCTCCCGGGCCACAGTGTCCCTCTAAGGAGAGGAAACAAGGTGTGTGCCAAAAACCGGAGCAAACCGAGGTAGTTAAGCAGTCTCGAACCGAGGCACACGACCGACGGCTCCGAAAACCAGAAACTGGTCTCCAAACGGGAAAAATGGCCTACGACCACAAAACGTAGCCTACGGCCACTGAGAGATGGTCTACGAGACCTCTCCCTCCCTTCAGGAAGAGAAAACAAAGAAAACCAGACCTGGTTTGCAAACCGAGGCAAGGCACGAAAAGGTTCCGAAGCCTGGAGGCAAGGCTCTCAGCCGAGACTTTGCAACCTCAGAACGAGCACAATATGCAACATCACCAAGCGCTCAGTTGGTGACGCCAGAGTCTTAAGGTCAGTCAAAAATGGGGTGTCTACAGTTGCCCCTCTTTGACAGAACTCGAAAGTCATAAGTGATGGGAGTGAATGTCAAAGCCCAGAGACGACCCATTTTTGACAAGGCCAAAGACTTAGACAAACAGGCAAGATAAAAAAGATGCGCCCGCAGGCATGCCCGGAGGCGGGGGGCAAAATGCAAAATGATATGCACCAAGTCGAACGTAACTCATGATCATGCAAAGCAGCAAGCTGTAATGAAGCAAATATTCACAATAGATGCAACAGTTTTAAGCAAGAATGCAAAGCAACAACTACATTTCATGCAGTAAGAATGTAAGAGAATCACAATTCTCGCTATGTCTCACACGGAGAAGATACAATACCTGCGCGGTTCGTCTGGTCGCACCAATTTCAAATGAACCGTACATACAATATTGTGCCTGCAAAAGAGAGAAACTTAACAAGCACAACATAGTTAGCAACACATGTTCAACACTACATCGAATGCAGACAAACATGGTGCCGATGGGAAAGTGCATCGCAATGCGAGAGAAGCGCGCGTGACAACGCAAGTTAAGCATGGAGGTATGACAATACCGGTGAAACGTGCACCACAATGTAAGCGATGTTCATAACAATGCGAGTGGCATGCATAACAATGCTGGATAAGTGCGACTTTACGAGCATGTTTAAAACAAAACATTGAGCAAAGAAATGCAAGCTTCAACGAGGACAACTCAAATCGCGACCTCCGGTTTACCTCCCGAAAGGGTCACAACGTATTCAAAAAGGATACACCTCGCTCTCGGCGAGTAACGATGAAACACACATCGAAAGTTGGAGTTGAAGTTCCCGCGACGGGATTTCGTGCTGAAAAGTGCACTTTCCTTGTACTTTCTCGAGTGCCGGGGACTCCAATCACCACCAAAACTTGCAGGGAGCTCAAAGAGGCATTGGAGACCACCTTGGGAGGGCCACTGACCAGGTTTGGAGACCACCGACCAGGTTTAGTGAAAGGGGTGGTCGGCCTACCAAAAAAGGTGGTCAGCCGACCACCTATCCAAAAACAGGGGCAGTTTGGTACTTTTGCATTTGTTTCTTTAAATATACTTGGCCAAACACTTTTTGCTCACAACTTCAGGTCTGAAATTAGCTCCTCCTCCTTCCTAGACCATTTTCTCCCTCAGATCTGTGCTCTATACGCGTTTTCCAACGCCCTACGCAAAGTTGTTTCCCGAAATCTTTTAGTTTTCTTCACTTTGGACCGATTAAAATTTGATTTCGGAGCTTCTTTCCCCATTTTCGCCACTTGAGGTAAGTTTGTCTCAACATTTGAAACCTTTTCTCAGGAGTTGACTTTTGTTGACTTTTTCATTTCCCGAGAGTTGACTTTTGTTGACTTTTTCCAATTTTGGCTCATTTTGCTCGTTTTTTGCAGATTTCTCGAAATGGCAGGTCATTTTCCTCAGGGCGAAGGTCCTCCAGGTGTCAGGGGTGAGCCTCCGAGGATTTGGCCATTTATTCTCGAGAGGTATGACCCTCGGGTGCACATCTTTTCTCGGGCCGTTTTCTACCACTTCACCGACTTTGATGAGCGAGCACCTGTAGATCTATTATTGCAGGAGCCAGAGTCCCACCTTTCTTATTAGGCACAAGAGGTATGTACTTCACTTTTACATTTTCTGCAATGTATTCTGCATTTTTCGTGCATTTCATGCTTTTGCTATGTATTTTTTATCTGCTCGTTCTGAACGTGTTCACACACCATACTTCTGCTTATTCTAGCACATAGCTCACAGCACAGTATTTTGTTAAGTTGACACGTAACTCAAGCACTCGAATTTCTAAACACACAGCTCACACTTTGATGATGAACACACAGCCCACTATTTGACGGCGAACACACAGTCCACTATTTTTTGAAATCTGAACACATAGCCTAAACTTGTTGATTATGAACATGCAGCCCACAGTTTTTGAAGTCTGAACACACAGCTCAAACACTTGATGTTGAACACACAGCTCGAACTTTGAGATGAACACACAGCCCACTGTTTTGAAATTTGAACACGTAGCCTAAACTTTGATGTTGAACACACAGCTCACACTTTGATGATGAACACACAACCCACTGTTTTTGAAGCCTGAACACACAGCTCAAACACTTGACTTTCTGAACACGTAACCTAAATTTTGAGGTGAACACACAGCACACACTGGTTGAGAGTTGAACACGCAGCCCAAACCGTTGTATTTCTGAACACGCAGCCCAAATTTTGAGGTGAGCACACAGCACACACTGGTTGAGAGTTGAACACGCAGCTCACTGTCTTTGAAGTCTGAACATGCAGCCCGGATTTTGAGGTGAACACACAGCACACACTGGTTGAGAGTTGAACACGCAGCCCAAACTGTTGAATTTCTGAACACGCAGCCCAAATTTTGAGGTGAACACACAGCACACACTGGTTGAGAGTTGAACACACAGCTCACTGTCTTTAAAGTCTGAACACGCAGCCCGAATACTTGATGTTGAACACACAACTTGAACTTTGAGATGGACACACAACCCATATACTTTATGTTGAACACGCAGCTCACACACTTCAATTCTGAACACACAGCTCATATACTTTATGTTGAACACGCAGCTCACACACTTCAATTCTGAACACGCAGCCCATATACTTCATGTTCAACACGCAGCTCATGGCATTGTATCTGATTTAATTTGCACATAGCTCATACACTTTATTTTGAAATTGAATACATGTGTTCATTCTGAATGCAGGTATCTTCCCGTATTACACGAGGATATGGATCGATCATCGCCAGGGAGTGATACGCGGAGCTCCCAGAGGACGTTCGTGATCTGGTGGACCAAGCAGGGTTCGGACCTTTCTGCACAGGGATATCACGTTATCCAGCGAGCAGGACCCTGATGGGCACCCTCGTAGAGAGATGGTGGGACACCACCAACTCCTTCCATTTCTTAGCTACCAGGGACATGACGATGACCCCGTTCGACTTTGCCATGCTGACAAGCCTTGACTCGGGAGGTTGGCCGATCCCCTATGACGAGGATATGGGTGAGTGGGAGGTTGCTTGGATTTATCTGTTGGGAGCTCGCCCACCGGTTGATAGATCTTTGGGCCGAGTCCGGTACACTTGGTTTTCCACACAGTTCAGGGAGACTGTGCCTGAGACTCCCGAGGAGATAGCACAGTACACTCGGGGATTTTTTATGTTCCTTTTCGGGACCACTCTGTTCTCCGATAGGGGGAACACCGTTGGACTTTATCTGCTGAGTGCTCTGGTAGACCTATCACAGGTCAGCCAGTATGACTGGGGTGGGGCCGGCTTGGCTACCCTCTACTGCTATAAGAGTGCGATCTCCCGCGGACGGGGGAACATAGTTGGCGGCTATTGGAGAGCCTGGGAGGTACTTTCTGCCCTCTTGATTTACATTTCTGCTTTTTGTTATATGTACACTGCACACACCACACACTTTACATTCTGTACTTTGTATTCCGCTCTCAGCATTCTGCATTCTCTGTACATTCTGCATTCACATTCTGTACTCAGCATTCTGTATTCTGATGGCTATTGCCCTGTTTTCCACAGCTATGGGTTTTCGTGTACTTTTCGACGTTAGCCCCGGAGCTTGAGGTAGAGGTGCCTCTCATGATTCCTTACTCGTTCGTATTTTAGGGCCAGTACCGGCCGAGAGCTCGGGAGACTCTCCCCTACCTGCGGCAGTTTTTTGATACAGTGCGGACGACCGAGGTAATTCAGAACTCTCAGTTCTTCATGTTTTCATCTTTGATTCATCTTGAACATTTACGATTTCTAATCGGCTTATGCATTGGTTATTCGCAAATCACATGGCAGCCTTGGGCGCCCTTGGGTGGAGATACCCGATTTCAGTTTGCTGGAGGATGGGCCGCTTCTCAGTACAGGATCTTATTTGAGCGGCCTGTTGGTAGGGCCTGGTTTCTGGAGGACCGCTTCATGCGCCGGACTATGGGCTTCCTCGAGCAGAGTGTCCCCGCAGCACCTCTGGACGATATGCGGTCTACTGAGGGGCTCACTCCCTAGGATGTCGATAGCGCCATGTTGGGTACCGACGTACTTCTATATTTGGAGGAGGGGGAGTACGCGACTTACCATCATACATACTTGATGCCTCCATTGACAGGTGTCCGTACTCCCACGAGGAGGTCTGCTGGCATGCCATCGTCGAGCCGGGCCCGGGCTACAAATATTCCTTCGACCAATAGGGCCGGCACATCGAGAGGTGGGGCTAGACTGGTCCCCCCGATTCCCCGACTTATCATCACGCCGGATGGCCAGATATCCCGACTAAATTGACAAGATGGCGATACGAGACTTCCTACCCGATTCCGATAGAGCCTCCTATGCCAGATCACCAATATGTCAGAGACCCTGACTCGCCACCGGTATGCTTTACAGCTTTGATTTATCACTCAGATACTTGGAGATTCATTCATTTACTGATGACTTGCACTTGCATCTGCAGCCTCCCAGTGAGTATACTGAGGGGTTGCTCAGGTTGGTGGCCTCACTAGAGGGCATGGTCCTGCGGAGAGAGACACAGTTGTCCATCGTCGGTGTCCCGGTACTCTTTAGTTTTCTTGCATTTATCATACTTCTGATGACATGTTGAACTTGAACATTTCACTATATTGATTGACTGTATGTGTAGAGCACATCTGACACACACCACATTCATGTATTGTATCTGCATACACCCACTCTATGTAATTTTCTTGCATCTACATCTGATATACATACTTTGGCTGATGTATTCAAATTGCGCTCTTTCTTTTCAGATGCCTCCGCTACATACTGGACCACAGGCCGGGCCATCCAGGCCTTCTCGGAGAGCTGTGAGAGGGGGTTCGACTCGCGACCGAGGCGGACGCAGAGCGCCTGGCATAGAGGAGGAGTCCAGTGAGGAGGATGAGTCTGCGCATCCCCAGTCAGAGACATCCACTGACAGAGAGGGTGACTCTGGTTCCGGTTCCGGTTCCGATAGTGGGGATGATGTCGAGGAGGGTTCCGAGGATAGCAGCTCCGATCCAGATGATGATGATGGTGCAGAGGCTGTTCTGCAGAAGAGGACGAAGAGGACCTCTTATTCTTGCAGTTGATAGCATTGATGCAACTGTTCCTTGTTTTATTTGCCTTTTTTACTAGTAATTGTAGCACATTGTACATTATTAGGCAGTTTTATTTTCTGTAAAACTTGTACCCTTGTTGTAAAATGTTGTAACAAAGGGAAGCATGATGGAATGAAACAACTTTTGTTCAAAAAAATGTTGTATTTTATGTTCTTAGCATCGCATTGCATCATTTTGCACGAAAATGAGATTGAATGGAATTGTGCATTGAAAATTGCCAAGTCAGGTAGTGAACCGACGCAACAAACTAAACAACTTAACTTACTAAGAAACAACAAAACCTTAGCAAGTTTACAACTCGATAAGCAAGACACAACAACGTTGAGTAAACAAAGAGTAACAACTCGATATACAAAACTCGACAACTCGACAAAACCTAACGACTCGATAAGCAAAACAACTCGGTAAGCAAAAACAACAACTCGATAAACAGGACTTAACAACAACTCGATAAACAAATGCATTTCGGACGATCTGGGTGACGGAACGTATCCGAAACTGAGGTAAACTCGAACCTTCAACACTCCCGACGCATGGAAATGCTAGGAACTCTCTTATAGAAGCTAGGACAAGACAAAAGCCCTGTTTCTCTCTATGGCCGACCACCTAAGGAAGCTGACCGACCAGTTTTTTTCATTGGAGACCAAAGAGTGGTCGGCCTACCAGAAAAGGTGGTCGGCCGACCACCTGGTTTGGCAACCACCAGTTTTTCGACACGTGTCCCCCGAACAGTGCCTTATCCTCTTTAAAAGTTCCAGCCTCGTGGTTTATTCATTCCATTTCAGTTTTGCATCAAAATGGAGGCGTTCCTCATCCAAAATCTCACAGCTTGGATTGCTTCTCTAGATGGCTCGGAAAAGTTGAACTTCCGGGGCTTCGGCTTGAATACACTATTCACGTTGGGCCGTACTCTACTGCATCTTCCTTTCTTCCATGCCGCGGCAAGGTTTTGGAATCCGGTAACACACGTTTTTAGCTTTAGCGGGCAAGAGATGTGTCCTACTTTCGAAGATTTCCAAGCTTTGATGGAATCCGAGCGCAATGAGAAAATCTTGCCTTAACTCCGATTTGGCCACGTCCAAACCCTAGGACGAGTGTGCGGCCTCACTTTGCATGACGCTCGATCATTGATTCACGACGGGGAGCTGGACATCCCAAGCTTGGTTCGCTGGTTTTCTGATGCTGGTGACCGCGGCGACCATCATTGGCAGGGCTATCAACGACAAACGCTTTGCCTATGCTTGCTATCTCATTTCTTGCTTGCCCCGAGCTCCGTTGGATTCAGTGTCTGGTTGATCGAGGTTGCCCAAGGTTTGAAGGAGGGCAAGAGCTGCATTGCCATGACATTGGCTGAGACATTGATGGGCTTAGACGCTTTTCATCGCCGGGAGACGGTTAGGCTTGCGGGGAGCCCACTACTATTGCGGGTAATGTTTCCCACCCAATCTCACATATGTTTTGCTCACATCACTTGGCCCTCCGGTTTTTCTCACAAAACCCTTTTCTTACTTTTCTCTCATCGTACATCTCTTTATTCTTTATTCTCTCATTTTTCATCCCTCCCCAGGTGTAGTTGATGGACAAGTTACAAATTGTGGAGTCTTGCCCAGCATACTCAGCTCGTGGCTACTTTTTTCGACAACGTCTGGTCGATGCCCTGGATGAGAGGCGGTGGTACAACTGGATGTGCAGTTTGTCTGCAAACCGCACCGTTTGGCGCTGCCCTTGGCTCAATCTGCCGGCAATGAGTTACAACATGACCCGTTAACCTGGGATTCAATTGATTGGCATGACACACTGTGTCTTTTATTTTTCGTTCCGATTCCGGCGCCAATTCAGACATGATCAAACTTGCCCGCCAGAGGGGATAGAGTACCCTGCTGCATTCCCAGCCCGAGGCGCACAGCTTGCCCGGTATGCCACAGCATGGAGGACTAGAGAGCTCCTGGCCCCCGCTCCCACTTTCAGTTGCACTTTGTCTGATGAGTGCTTGGATTGGCTTAATAAAGAGGCATAGGAAGGGCCCACTTTGGCATCAGAGGCTTCGACCAGCTCTGGGAGGGGGCACAGGAACACCTGACTTATCTATGCCCCGAATTTATTGTTTTATTAGTACTTTCAAGTTTTCTTTATGAATGTAATAAAAAGCAACTTCAATTTGTATGCAAGAGCAGGAGAACTCTGTATTGAAATCAATGAAATTGAATGTTGTGGGTACTGAAATTTTTTCGCTTTGGTCCAAAAATGGTTTAAGTTGTAAAAAGATTAATTTTGAACAAATCAACTTTTATTAAAACTTTTCAAAACCATTTTCGATATGGATCAGAACTGGACACGCTTGAAATCTGTCACTGAGATGCACAACCTCGGATCCTAGCAACTGGAAAGTTGCCCCTAGTCTAAATAGTACCGCGGCACTGCACAGCAATGAAAAGTTGCCCCTAGTCTGAAAAGCAATGCACCGGAGATCATAACCGAACTCTTGAATGCTAAATAGACAAAGATGGCCGAGATGATCAAATGGACAAAGTTGATTGGGAAAAAGTTTATGGCTGAACTTCAGGATGATGTTGCCTACGTATCCCAAAGATGAGAATCAAGCCTTATGTAGTTCAGGCTTGGGTTCACTTGAGTATTTTCACTCTCCTTTTACGCTCTAACTTTTGCCAAGGTTGCCCTTTGCGGGTTTTCAACCTTACGAGCTCAGTTTTTATAATTTCAAATTTTTTGTGCTCTGACTTTTGCCTAGGTCGCCCTCTCGGGTTTTCGGCCTAGCGAGCCTCTCAGGGGTAATGGCCTTGTTTGGTTTGTGTTTCTCAAAAAATTTTGGGAAAAATTCTCTATAAATAAGTTTTCAAAAGTAGTCAAACCAAACAAATTTTCCCAAAATTTTTTTCCAAAACTTGTTTGGTTTACAAGTTTTCCAAACAAATCTCTCTCTCATACACATCAAATCAATCACTTTTTCTAAAACTCTCTCTCAAAATAATTTTTCAAAACATTTTTTGAAAAAAAACCAAACCAAACAAATTTTCGTACTTTTTATCTCAAAACATGTTTCTCAAATACAAACCAAACAAGCCCAATATTTCTTCAACTTGTCCATGTTGATCGGCTGTGAGAACTCTAGGCCATCTAGGTCCATCAGACCCACAACTCTACCCGACCAGATAGACTTGATGATGTAAGGGCCAGTCCAATTGGGTCTGAACTTGCCCCTAGGGTCGTGGATGGGAGCTCGGTTGTCCTTGAGCACCAAATCTCCTTCTTTCAAATTCCTGGACTTAACTTTCTTGTTGAAAGCCCTGGCAATTCCGCGCTGATAACCTTGAACATGGTACAGTGCTTTCAGTCTTCTCTCATCAAAGAGCATGAGTTCTTCAAATCTGCTCTGCTGCCAATCTGTTTCGGCTATTTGACACTCAGCCAGCACTCGTAAAGACGGAACCTCAATCTTGAAAGGTAGAACGGCCT
Source organism: Camellia sinensis (assembly GCF_055761805.1). Lineage (NCBI taxonomy): Eukaryota > Viridiplantae > Streptophyta > Magnoliopsida > Ericales > Theaceae > Camellia > Camellia sinensis. The sequence continues at coordinate 35,798,581 of NC_138961.1, read as the reverse complement.
CCATCCCATAAACTAATGAATACGGAGTCGCCCCAGTAGAAGTTTGAATTGATGTTCGGTAACCCCACAGAGCAAACGGCAGCTTATCTGGCCAATCCCGGTAGGTTTCCACCATCTTCTGTAGTATGTGCATGATGTTCTTGTTGGAGGCCTCAACCGCTCCATTGGTTTGCGGTCGATATGTGGATGACTTATGAAAAGCCACGTTGTATTTCTCCAACAAGTCAATCACTTCCTTCTTGAAGTGGGAACCATTATCTGAAATGACCTCGTTTGGGACCCCATAACGACAGATGATGTTGTTTCTGATCAACTTTGCAACATGCGACGCCTTCAACACCGCATAAGATTGGGCCTCAACCCATTTCGTGAAATAATCTATCGCGACTAAGATGAACTCATGCCCATTCGACACCTTCGGAGTGACAGCCCTGATCACATCGATTCCCCAAACTGAAAAATGGCCATGGCGAAGTCATATTGTACAGTTTCGACGGTAGAATGTTCATGCGATTTGCATGGATCTGACACTTGTGGCATCGCCGAACAAAGCCGATACAATCCTCCTCCATGGTGGACCAATAATAACCTTGTCTAAGGATCTTCCGCGCTAGCATTACCCCGTTCATATGCGCACCACATTCCCCTCCATGGATGGCCTCCATCAGGCGTTTTGATTCTTCAGCTTCAACGCACAGCTTATGCATTCCCAGATGACCTCTCTTATACAATTTACCTCCGCAGATGATGAACTGAACGGCCATTCTTCTAATTGCCCTTTTATCCTTGGCATTTACCCCTGGTGGATATGCTTCCTTCTCCAAGAAATTCCAAATATCGTAATACCAGGGGTTCTCATCTTGAACCTCATCTATAGCAACAATCGACTCGTAAACCGGCACAAATTTCTGGTCGATAATGACTGGATGCATCCGGACTCCAAACGGGATATCTATCATGGAAGATAGAGTTGCTAGTGAATCTGCGAACCTATTGTTCTCTCTTAACAGATAAGCAAAGTTTAACTTCTCAAACCGAGGAATTAACAAGTCCAAGGTCTGGTGATACATAATCATCTTTTCTTCTTTAACTTTCCAATCTCTTTTCCCTTGAGATACAACAAGGTTCGAGTCCCCGATGACGTCCAACCGTTTTGTCCCTAATTTCAGGGCTGCTTCTAGACCGGCAATACATGCCTCATATTCTGCTTTGTTGTTCGAGACTTTAAACCGGAGTTTGAATGCTAGAGGGATACGGGAGTTGTCGGGTGCTATCAGTAACACTCCTATCCCATACCCGCATTGGTTTGACGCTCCATCAAAGTACATCGTCCAAAATTTATCGTCGATATGAAGAATGGCCTTATCTGGGAATAAGTACTCAACTGTTTCACCTCCTTTCACTGGATGATCGGCTAGGAACTCCGCTACCGCTCTTCCCTTGACTGACTTGCACGTCACATATTATAGATCGAATTCGACAAGCAACAGTAACCAACGAGCTAGCCTACCCGAAGTGCCAGTTTCTCGAAAAGATATTTGATAGGATCCAGTCGTGAAACCAATATTACAGAATGAGCTAACAGGTAGTGCCACAGCTTCCTGGTAGCCCATACCAAGGCTAAGCAAGCCTTTTCCGGCGGTGTGTAGTGAGTCTCATACTCCAGCATCTTTTTGCTTAGGTAGTAGATGGCTCTCTCCATTTTCTCCTCTGCTTCTTGCGCGAGCATGCAGCCCATTGTAGTCTCAATTACTGAAAGATACAAAATCAACGGTCTCCCCGGCTTTGGTGGTGACAACACGGACGGGTTCTGCAAGTATTCCTTGATCTGTTCAAAAGAAGCTTGGCATCGGTTGTCCCATTGGAATTTCTTTCCTTTCTTCAGGAGGCCAAAAAGTGGTTCATAAGTCAAGGTTAATTTTGAGATAAACCGTCTTATAAATTGCACTTTATCCAGAAAGCCTCGCACCTCCTTTTCAGTTCTTGGTGGTGGCATTTCTAAGATGGCCTTGATTTTGGAAGGGTCGACTTCGATACCCCTCCGTGTAATCAGAAACCCCAGCATTTTTCCTACTGTAACACCAAACGTACACTTCTGAGGATTCAGCCGCAACTAAAATTCTCTGATCCTTTGAAAGAACTTTTGCAAGGCGGTGTAGTGGCCCTCTTTTTCTTTGGACTTGACAATCATGTCATCCACGTACACCTCTACCTCTTTGTGGATCATGTCGTGCAATATCGTGGTCACGGCCCATTGATATGTAGCTCCAGCGTTTTTCAATCCAAACGGCATCACTCTGTAGCAGTAGGTCCCCCACGGGGTGGTGAAAACAGTCTTCTCCTGGTCCTCGGGTGCCATTACAATCTAATTATAGTCTGAGAAACCATCCATGAACGAAAGCAAAGCATGCCCCACTGTGATGTCCACTAACTCATCGATATGCGGCAAGGGGAAGTCGTCCTTTGGACTAGCTCTATTCAAGTCCCTGAAATCTACGCATACCCGGATCCTACCATCCTTTTTCGGCACCGGAACAATGTTGGCCAACCAAGTTGGGTATTCAGATACCAGCAGGAAACCTGCGTCAATTTGCTTGGTGACCTCTTCCTTAATCTTGAGAGCCTAGTCCGGGCGGATCCTTCTAAGTTTTTGTTTAACGGGTTGGGCCTCGGGGTCAAGAAGGATCCGGTGCTGTACAATCTCAGGATCGATTCCAGGCATGTCTTCGTAGGACCATGCGAAAACATCTTTGAAATCTTTTAATAAAGCGACTAAGCGCTCGCGTTCCTCCGAAGACAACGTGGACCCGATCTGGGCCAGCCGCAGGTCCTTCTCAGTACCAATATTCACAGTAGTGATTTCATCCATTAAGGTTTTAACAAATCTTTCCTGCTCTTGTTCAATTAAGCGTTGCAAAATCGGAGGAATTTCTTCCTCGTCGTTTCCATCAAAATTTTGAAAGTCTGAGTTAATGCAATAAATCAAGGGCAAAAAAAGGACTCAGAAACCACAGCCACATCATTCTCATTAAGCACATCCAAATCGTCCGATTCTTCGGTTATAATAGACTCAAAAGAGAAAGAAAAAGACAACCTGGACAGGACTGTGGTATCCAGGTTATCACCCTCTGGAATACCGGACTCAGACTCAGTCGAGCTGGAACCTGATTCCGACTCAACAGACTCGGTGGAATCAGATTCCAACTCACTACCTGACCCGGTGCTGCTTGACAAAAATCCCTCTTTATACTGCCAAATGAGAGAGGGTGCGATAGATGCATCCAAAATGTTTGCTGGTAGGCCCGTAGCCGTTTCATTCCCGATCACGCATACTGAGAAGTTATCCCCCAAGCACTTCTGTTCGACCGAAGGATCTGAAAGTAGACACGCCAACGCTACCCCCATTTCACTTTCAGCGTATGTCACAACCCAAACCCGGCCCTATGGGTTTAGCACCGTAACTGGCCAGTAATCCGAGATTACCGAAGGCCTGCAGAACAGTAGAACAGTAAAACAGAGTACAGGGCCTGGCGGAAGCCAAAATAGTAAATAAACAATGTCCAATGAGCTGTGACAGTCTGTGTGCAAAAAGACTTTCCAACCATATTTACATTCAGTGGAAAGGTATACACAACATATATACAATCATTCAGAATAGGGACTTACTCCCTATATAACAGTACAGTAACATTCAGCCTAAACAACCCATTCAGTTATTACAAAACAGCAAGACAGTACAAAAGGGGGAGTCCTAAAACACCCCTAAGCCTTAGCATGATAGGCTCGGAACCTCGCAGTGAGGCACAGTAGTTGGCTTGACAAAACTGGAGTAACCCTGACGCTCCTAGCCGCGGTCTGGTGCCTGCACACCTACATATATATATGAGCAGTGAGCTAAAGCCAGTGAATAACATAATGTGTAAAGAGGTTAAGAATGAATGTCCTTACAGTAATGAAAACAGTCCATTTAAACAGTAGTTCAGTCGTTCAATCAGTACAGTCATATGTGGTACACCCATTAGCATAACAGTAGGTCTTAAAAGACCGAACAGTAATGATGGCCATCAGTCAGTAAACAGTAGTGGTTCCAACAAGGGAACCGACAGAGATCTCTGTAACAGTAACAGTAAACAGTAGGTGCTAAGGATGCCACAATACAGTTCAGAATATAGGACATACATGCATTCAGTTAACAGTAATCAGTTCAGAAAACAGTACAGTTCAGTTGTTCAGAAGATAATCATTTGCGAACATATCTTTACACAAACGTTACTCACAGAGTTCTGGGCTACAGTATGCTAGAGCGTGTCTCCCCAGTCGCCAACCCTACACAGTTAACAGAGTGAACACACTAAGCTACACAGCTGGAAAAGATAGTAACTTAATCCCTAAATTCCTTGGTGTGTTCTACATCTATATCCTCAACAAGACGCCTTAAACTAGGCCTAAGAATGCCTAGAATGGGATGAGGATGCAAAGATGTACTCAAAAAGCAGTTTCAGAAGTTTCAGAAAAACAGAGTCCCGTTCGAGCGCGGTTTTACCCGCTCGAGCGGACATGCAACAAGGTACACGCTCGAGCGTCAACTTTTCCGCTCGAGCGTACTGTAAAAGTACTGGATAGGTGAAATCTCCGCTCGACGGACGCTCGACACCCGCTCGATTGTAAGACACATGCCTCCGCTCGAGCGCCCAATCCTCCGCTCGAGCGAACTGTAAAACAGTGCAGAGAAAATACTGGATGCTCGGATTCCACGCTCGAGCGTCACCAGTTCCCGCTCGAGCGGAAGTGCAAAATCTGGAAAACCCAGATTGCACCTCCAAGCCAAAAACCAAGTTTTAACAACTCAAAACTCGACCTCTTGAGCTGAATTTCTAGAAAACATTTGTAAACACATAGTTAAACATGATTCAAAACTCAACTTTGAGAAATCAAAGCCCAAGGGTATTTAATTCAAACCCAATTTCAAACCATTTTCAAGAACAGGATGAACATGCAAACATGCATGAATTCAAATAAATTCAAAGCTTCAATTTGATGCTCTAAGGAGCCAATTGTTTCCAAAACATGATGAAATCATGGACTTAAACATAATTGTGAACATACAAGTACCATTTTGCCATGAAAGCAACTCAACATCTACAATACAACCATGCATGCAAGGATTGAGCTTCAATTCAACAACAATGAACCAAAACATGACTTAGTTCTACAATGAAGCATGAATCATGCAAAAACTAGCTCAAACACAAGAATGAGAAGATGAAATCCTTACCTAGGTCTTGTATTCAAGGTTTGGGAGCTCAAATAGCAATCTATACTTCAATTACCAAGCAATTCTTCAAGATGAATCCAATTTCTCTCACTCTCTCCCTCTCTTCTCTCTTGGTCGGCTATGGCAAGGAGGAAGGCTGAGCAAATGTTTTGATTTAAGTGTGTACAAGACTCAACATGTGTGAGGTAGTGGCCACTAAGTGGTCTAATGGTAATTAAGTCAAACTTAAGCAATTGATTAATATTTAATCTAATTTAATCATACCTAATCAGTTTTCAGATAAATATACCATAAGATCACATTAATTATGAGGATCATAAAACATCAATCAATTCCCGGTTTGGCCGCCGATAAGGCCTTCAATTAGCAGTTTAAACATAAAACGTGAACAGATCAAGTAAACAATCAAACGGATAGAATACAGATTAACACACATACTCAGTCAATTCAGTTCCAGTTTTCAGTCAGTCAGTTCAGTACTTTAATCAGTTCAATTATCAGTCATAATCAGTTCAGTTTGACGGTAATCAATGTTTATCGGTAAGCAGTGATGAGGGTTATTACAGCGTCCTCAGACTCCACTTTCTTGCTCTGCTCAGCCTCAGCTAATGGGTCCGTCTGCTCTTCGGCAACGTCATCCCCGGATAACTGTAGGTCAAAGAAAATCTCAAACCCTGGCACACAGTGCTTCTCTTCATTTATCCACGGCTCTGGGAAGCCACAAAATGGAAAGTCCTCCCCCTCCCGGACAAAGCGTCCGTTTAGGATACCCTGGATGGGTCGATGCATTAGCTCAAAAGGCTTCCTCGCCTGCTTCGCTCTGGCTCTCCCAGCCATTTCCTTACCTTTCCTTATCCAATCCTCTTTGGTGGGCAGATAACCCAAGCCAAAGGTGTGTGGGTTGTGTGGCACTTCGGCCAACGCTGCAACGCCCATCCGGCCGCTCTTTCCCAATCCCATCCCGGGGATGTATTGAAGCTTGTTCATGAGGTATACTGATTGTGCGCTAACATACACCCCCTCATTAATAGCTAAGATGTTCTGCACGACCCGGGCCTCAACCAGGGTGAAAACCGACATTAACACATCCTCCATACCGTGCTCAATTTCCAAAACTGGCGTAGATACTTCTGGCAGTGGATGGATCGACGAATTTCCAAAAATGATGGCTACTCCGTTCCCATGGGGGTATTTCACCATTTGATGCAAGGTGGACGAAACTGCCTTTACTTGGTGTAACCACGGCCCGCCCAAAAGTAGATTGAAGGTCGCAGGAACTTTTAAGACGTGAAAGTCTACCTCATACTGTCCTGGCCCAACCTTGGTCTGAATTTTCATTGTCCCCATTACTTCTCTGCTTGTGTTATCATATGCCCGAATCACTTGGGCTGTCGGCACAAAGTCCGCGGTCTTTAAACCGATTGCATATGCAGTCCTTGCCGGGCACACATTGATGGCGGACCCTGTGTCAACAAGCACCACGGGTATCCATTTGTTTCTGCACTCCACAGAGATGTAGAGTGGCTTGTTATGGTTCGCACCCTCAGGTGGCAATTCTTTGTCGGAGAAAGTCAACATCGGGGTAGCCCCTCCCGAAAAAACTAAGCCAACCAGTTGTTCAGGCGTGGTGTCTATTGAGAGCTTGGCCTTGTCCATGGCCAATAAAACAGCTTGTCGATGCACTCGCGATGCCATAAGCAGTCCCCAGATGGAGATGTCTTCCTGTATCTTTTTCAACTGCTTCAGTACAGCCTCTTCTTCGAGTTGCTTCTCTTTCTGTTTCTCCGCCTCCTTAACTTTCCCAGACGCCTCTGGCTGATCTAGATGTGGGGGCTCGAAATACCACCCGCTTCTAGTCATATGATCGACTTCGCCGATGTACCAGGTATCGTCTGGCTAGTTGCTCTCCCAATCCTCATCTGTGTGGGCAAGACATAGATCATCGTCTTTCCACCACATTCCGTCAGCAGCTGACAGACACCTGTCCGACTCCGGGTACAATTGTACTCGCACTATTTTCCGTCCACATGCTCGCAGCATTCTCTATCCTTGTGCACACAACCCTTTCAGTCCCCTCAGGGGCCTTAACTTTCTTGATTCTCTCAGAATCCCCGAACCTTTCTTGTTCCAACTGCATCAGTACAGCTGGCTGTTCAACACTTCCCGCATTCATAATGCCCAAGTCCTGAGCGAAATTCTTAGCACCGCTGCTCTCCAGCGATGCATTCTGATTTCCGGCCCTTCCGGCCACAACTGATGTTCTTGCCCCTCCCGGGCCTCGTTCCAACTGAGTTTCGTCGACAACATCTGGTAGGTCATCAAGCCACCCGGTGACCTCTACTGACTCCTCAAAATCTGACCAGTTGACCACCATGCCCTCTAGATCTTGTTCATTGAAAAATTGGAGGTTAGCAAAGTCCCCTTCCACAGCTGCCAAGTCATCTATCGTCTAACCAGATTCATCCCCCTGTATTACACAAAGCTCTGCTCCTGCCGGCAATTTCACATTTGGCCCAACCTAGCCTACTGATAGAATGTAGTCACTCGGACTGTATACCTCCTCAACAAAACTCCCAGATTCCTCAAATTCTGACTCAACAATCCCATTCTCCCCTAAAATCTCCCATGTTCTGTCTTCGACAGTCACCACCATTGGTTCGGGTTGGGTTCTGGAGATGTCCAACATGCACAAGTCAGTGCAGTCAGGAAGGAGCACCTCCGGCTTGGGTAGGTGGGACGGGGTGATATATATACTAGGATCGTAAGACACGACCCCAGTCTGGATAAAGTTGATGCGTTTGGGGGGTGGAGCTTGGTTATGCGGTGGGAGAGGGTTTGTTGTGACATTGGGTTTTTCTGGAGGCACAATCACCTGCTTGTCAATGAGATCTTGAATCTCATGACGCAATCTAAAACATTGGTCAGTGTCGTGACCATGTTGTTGGTGATATGTGCAGTATTTTGCTGGGTTATGAGAGAGAGGGAGTGGATTTGGCAATGGCCTCGGCTCCAGGGGCTTTAAGTGCCCTTTCCTGATTAATACCCCCAGAGCCTTGGATAGGGGCATATATAATGGGGTGAAGGTTCTATGGCCTCGAGATTGGTATTTGGTGGTTTGTGTGTTGCTTCCGGACGCGCCGGAGAAAGGTGTAGCGGTGTAGCTGCCATGCGTCTTGGAGGGGAATGGCAGTGACCATGCTTACTTCTGAAGCTCTAGCATTTGCGGCATTGCTGGTGCATGTATTGTTGTTGCGGTTGAAGGTTCTTCTGGGTTGCTCTCTGTCATTATCAATCAAGCCCTACTTCAAGGCATCCTCAATCCGTACTCCCATCTCATGCAAATCTAAAAAGGTAGGGAAAGGGAGCACGATCATTTTCTGCATTAGCTTAGGCTAGAGATTGCACACAATCATCCAGATTTGATCATTATCAGTAGGCCTTAGGGTCATCATTGAGGCCTTCGCCCTTCACCTGGCTACGAACTCCGAAAAGCTCTCTTTAGGCTCCTGCCTTGTTGTTTCAAGATCACGGGTTATAATCTCGATTTGCGTGTTATAGGAGTACTGTGCAATGAAAGCCTCGGCCATCTCATCCCAGTTCCGCGTAACATCGTCTTCTAATTTTGCGTACCAGATAGCGGCCACACCCGATAGGGTCCGACCAAATAATGAAAGCTTCTGCGGTCTGTTGAGGCCCATCGGCCGTAGTATATCTAAGAACAACCGGAGATACACCATGGGATCCCCAGATCCGTCAAAGCGGTTGATTTGTGGCATTTTGAACCTATCTGGCAGCGTCACAGCCACGTCAGTGTACTCGTCCTCAATGTCTGGGATGGACTTTACCCCTTGGGATTTCTTGAACAACTTCTCAAGCTTGCTCAATTTCAATGCTGTAGGGTCGACCTCGAATTCGAAGGGAGAGTCTGGTAGGTTGGTAGGTGTTTTGGACAGTTGGGGTAAGATTGGGGGTGGAGCCGGCCCTATCGGAATGTCCGTACCCTCCTGGACATTTGGTGTTTCCCCGGGTGTCTGAACCCCTAGTGGTGGAGGAGCATGATGCAAAGAAGATGCTCCGTTTTGCTGTTGCAGCCTGGTAATTAGCTCGGCTTGCTGGGCCATGATCGCAGCCTGCTACTTGGCAAATTTCGCTTGGCGGACGGCGTCCTGCTACATAAGTTTCATACTTTCTTAGAGTTGACGCATCATTACCTCCATCCCTGACGTGTTCTGCTGATCTATTTGACCGACTGGTATATCTATCTCTATGGCAACAATTGAGACCTCAGCCCGACTGTCCACTGATGGGGTAGACCACTGCTCTGGAAACCTCTGCTCAGATACACTGCGTTTTCTCGGCCTCCGTCTGATAACCGAGGGTAGAGAGTGGAACACTGGTTATCCGTCGACCAGATCCTTAGATCGATTGAGTCGGTGACCTCTTGTCCAGAGTGCTTGGGGAATATCTGCTTGGTCTGAAGCAATTGTGCTAAACTACCTAGCAAAAAGATAAATAAAGCAATAATAAGGAAATAAACAACCAGACAAACGGACAGCATAACGGCTTTAAATAAATACACAACACACAGTCAATAAGCTGAAAATACTGTTCTCAAACATTGATCATTATCCCCAAATCACTGCCCCCAAAAACTGAATCTAATACCCGCAGATAACTGATTCCCAAAATACTGAACTGGTGCCCGCAGGCCTGATGCCCAAACTTGCAAACTGATACATGCATTCCTGTAGAGATGCACTCTAAAAGCACATAACAAGCAAGTGAGAGCCAAAACACCCCTATGTTAGGGTAGGGTTTCCCTGTCCTATTTTGTCAGGAGCTAAGGTTTCACTATGCACGCAGTGGTTTCAAACAACCTATAATCGGGTAAATAACATGTCCTAGCTTGGAATGGTCACTATGGATTCCGAATATGCACTAGGTCGAATGGTCAAAAAGGGTGCCCCGGTAAAACCGGGGTTTGTGTTCCCGTCGTGGTAGAGCCCGCAACCGGTCAGCCTTATGGCACGCTTCGCAAAGTGAGCCTTCGGCAAACCGTTCAGGAATAGCATACGGAAAACACAGTGTCCTAGGCGCACCAATGCAAATGCAATGCAAACAAACACATAAGTGTAATCAAAATAAGATATCATGAGTTCGAGTCAAGTTCTCTAACTCCCCAGCAGTGTCGCCAGAAACTGTAGATGTCCCCGAATGTCCCGGGAGGGAAATCCCGTTTTGTTCATTTGGGCTTACTACAGTTCGGACTCAAATGTCACGGCTCTGAATCTAATCCCGCAAAGTGCAATGCGAGACCGATAAATCACCAAAGAGTCCAAATCCGGCAAATCGTTTTGAAAAACAGATTTTTAGAAAGAAGTGCTAAACATGGACTGCTTTGCCAGATACAGAGTCGCCACCTAAATATTTTATTTTGGGAGAATTTAGAAAACCCTGACTCGTGCCTAAGGCCACGTGTCTGTCATCACCAAAGTTACCTCGGCTCGGGAACTTGGGTACGATTGGGGAAGGTCACTTCGTGAGCACCCCGCTCGCCCGATCAAAGATCGGCCTCTACTAACCATGATATCAAGTTTTTGAAAACACATGTGTTCTTATTCCGGTTATTAGCCTAGATTTACTACGTGATGCACACAGCATACAAGTATAGATTGGATCGCCTGAATTGGAACAAAACACCTCATGTTTGCTTTTGAAATGATTTGCTACTCGCAAGTAGGCCAAAATGCGAATTTGCCACCCTCAGGTGGGCCTAGAAAACAAGATGATTGGCACTCTCAAGTGGGCTTAAAACTCACAGTCAATGCATTATTCCAATTCAGATAATCCAACCTTCACCCACAGGCATTCTGGCAGGTATATCACATAAGCAGTTGGCCTCATGGTAAACATGCTATCATGGCAGTCACTCACACTAATGCAAGGATGCTAAAGAATAAACACTTACCGAGTACTCCAAGCCAAAACAGAAACTAGTTAGTAATCAATGCATGATCCTAGTTCATGTTAAGATGGCTAATACAACACATGCAAAATGCAACTAGAAATAGGCTCGGCTATCCTAAGAATGGCATATGAGATGCTACAGCTAACACGTATCCAACTTGGAATTGGAATACAATGCAGTTAGTATGATGCGCCGAGCCTGGTGCATGCAATACAGATGAATGAATGCAAACATGCGAACATATAGATGCTAATTGAAACATGCCCTAAAACTAACCATCATAAGCTGGTAGATAAAAGGAAGAAAGACGTGGGGTTGGAAGACATACATCACATACACGCACACTTATTACAATTGTGCCCTCGTTCGGAGGGTCCGAATAAATAATACGGTCCGAATAAATAATTAATTACTCTAGCTAATTAAACATTACAAAACCCTAATTAATTAACAAATTAACTAGGAAAGCGAATAAACTAGCATGCAAGCTATAAAATGGACTGCCTCGACTCTTGTTCCGAATGATGAAGAATGCATGCATGCTCACGTCGCCTCGTCGGTAAATTCCATCGCGATGCCTCGCCTCACCCTTGTTTGCAATTGATCTCAAAAACTTGCACAAAGCTCCAGAAGGCTGAAACTCCACCTTGGGAAGGCCACCGACTAGTTATTAGCATGGGAGACCACCTGCCGACCACCCTTTGTGGTGGAGACCAAAGAGGGTGGTCGGCCTGCCAGAAAATCTGGTCGGCCGACCAATTTCCACCTCTGGCTTCTGGTTTTTTCTGCAACAAAGGCAAGAGAGAGAGAAGGCAATGTATTTTCAACAAATGTGTGCATGACCACTCTCCCTATCATTGCACAAGCTCTAGGGAGTGTAGTCCTCGATCCTCGTGCCATCAATAACGCATCTCGATGCATAATGGCTGAGGAGTCGAATTGCATGACTCAATGGGACATGAATGCACATATAATCAACTAAAGCCAACAACTCTATCATGGATAGTCAAGAGTGTCAGCGACCGAGAATCGAGGCACAATTCGTCACTTGGAGTACGAAACGTCCCTCGTTTTCCGTGTTTAGACTGACTCCTATTCCGAACACAATGCGACCCAAACATGGAAATGCAATGCAATTATGCAAACAAGAAACATGGCATGCACAATGCAATGCATGCAAGCATAATGAAATGCAACATAAGTATGCAAACATGTAATGCAAGGGACAAGCACGCAACAAAATGACCAAACCACCAATGCCAAAAGCATGTATACTCAATACAAAGCAACATAAGCAACCTATCAATGCTAATGGCATGCAACCATGTGACACGATACGACTTAGCATACTCAATGCGAACATCAAATGGCATACTCAATGTGACAAACTACCCGGCATGCGCAATGCTAAGGATAATATGGCATACTCAATGCAAGACATAATATGACATACACAATGCACATACGAAGACTATCATGCACAGATGAAGACTATCAATGAGATGATCAAGGCATACACAATGCAAGATGGACTTAAACCAATGTGAGTGGATCTCAGCCACACTCAAATCAATAGCCATATGATGAAAATAAGACAACCGAAATACATGCAAACATGCATGGATGCAAAGGACCGATCCTAAGGCACAACATGCAACTCTAACAAAGCATGGCAAAGGATGAAATATGGCATAGAATGGCACATGATCCAGCTCTGAAATATGATACACAATGGTCTCGAATCATGCAAACACCTCAGTATATGCATGCGATGGACCTCAAAACTCAAAGTTAAGCATGGATATTGAACTACAGGCATGCAAAATAAACACCATTCGACCATGAGACCCAGAAATAGAGCTAAGGCAGTCCAAAACATGCACAAAATCAGTTTAAGGCAAGGCCCAAATATGCTAGGAAAGGCGGCCAAAACATCATGCAAAACAAGCTAGTGAACCATGATTTGCACTACAACTATATGAAGCACATGAGAGGTCACCAAACCAACCAAAAACAGAAGTATTCCATGCCAAAATATGGCCAAAAACTCACTGAAACTCAGTCAATACATGCAAGAATGATATGTCCCTTTGAAATGCCAATAAGAGGGTTATTCTACACATGTATAATGGACATACAAAATGGCAAAACTACCTCTGGACAGAGGTTATGAGGGCCCTAAAACTCACTGAAAAGGGCCTGAAATGAGGCTAGGAAGCATGCAAATTAAGGCTCCTTTGAAAGGCCATGAAGAGGATTACTCTACACATGCAAGATAGACACCTAACATGGAAAAAAAAAACTTTGGACAGAGTTCATGCAGGTCATAAAACTCAAAAATAATGGCCTGAAACATGCTCAAGAAGTGTGCAAATATGGGCTCCTTTGTAAGGCCAACAATGCTAATAAACAAAACAAGGAGTGAGAGGGTCACCCCTCTTTGATTTTGAGGCTCAAAACAGCATGCTAGCCACGAAAAATCACTGGATTTTAGTGGCTAAAAGGCCAAACAAAGCACAATACAAAGGCCTTAATGCATGGCTCAAAACAAGATGAAAACAAGCATGCAAGGAGGTAGATGACCCCCAATAGAAAAATGACCTTAAACAAACTTCAAGAGAAGCTCAAAATAAGACTTTTTTAGTTTATGACAAAGCCCAAATATGCTTGCAAATATATCTAAGATATGAAGCAAAACAATGCTAAAAAGGGAGAAAATGAGAGTTACCCTTGTATTCAAAAGAGCCAGCAGCTTCTGGACCAAAATAGTAAGCCTTCAACCGCTGAAAACCATCTCCAAGGTGCTTAGAGTGATGGTGGAGGTGTTAGGATAGGAGGTGTAGTGCAATGGTGCAAGAACAATGGAGCTTTGGAGCTTGGATGTAGAGAGATAGAGAGGGGTGTATGTATATGCCTTAGCCAAAATTTTCAACCTTGGCTGATGAGGGAGAGGCTCCCTCTTATAGAAGAGGAGGTCCATAACTTCTCTAAGAAGCTTGGAGCAAAGAGGCCAAGCTTCTAAAGGAAGCTAAACCAAAAGGGTCAAGCTTCTTGAGGAAGCTAGACCAAAAGGGTCAAGCTTCCTCAAGAAGCTCAACAAAAGGTCAAGCTTCTCTTAGAAGCTAAGAAAAAAGGACCAAGCTTCTTTAAGAAGCCAAAACAAGAGGGTCAATCCTCGGAGGATGGGGCAAATGCCTCCCAGCTGGCACAGTTAGATAGCACTCAAAGAGACAAAAAAGCAGAAGGCTGGCCGACCAGTTCAAGTGGTTAGCCGACCACTTGCCCTGGTTGGCCGACCATGGGTCAAAAGGTTCAAGTTGAAAAGGTGGTCGGCCTACCCATATTGGTGGTCTCCCAGGTGAATGTAACTCAATGGTGGTATGGGAGACCAGAAATTATGGCTCAAAAGTGAGGGAGACCACTTACCTGTCAAGAAAAACTGGCCGACCAGGGAAAGGTGGTCTCCAAGGAGAAAAGGTGGTCTCCCACCCTAGTACCACCTTCCAAACAATGAAAATAGGGTCCATGCCAAAAATGAACCAAGACGGATGCAAAACGAGGGTTCAAGGGCCAAAACGCGCGACCAGAGGCCCCGAAAACTGACTGTTAAGCATTGAAAGTGGCGTGTGACCATAAAGGTGGTCTCCCAGGCCACAGTGTCCCTCTAAGGAGAAGAAACAAGGTGTGTGCCAAAAACCGGAGCAAACGGAGGTAGTTAAGCGGTCCCGAACCGAGGCACACGGTTGACGGCTCCAATAACCAAAAACTGGTCTCCAAACGGGAAAAATGGCCTACGACCACGAAACGTAGCCTACGGCCACTGAGAAATGGTCTAGGAGACCTCTCTCTCCCTTCAGGAAGAGAAAACAGAGAAAACAGGACCTAGTTCGCAAACTGAGGCAAGGCACGAAAAGGTTCCGAAGCCCGGAAGCAAGGCTCTCAGCCGAGACTTTGCAACCTCAGAACGAGCACAATATGCAACATCACCGAGCGCTCAGTTGGTGACATCTGAGTTTTAAGGTCGGTCAAAAATGGGGTGTCTACAGGGAGGACGCCATCTCGGTGACTCCTTCGGTTCATACGCACTCTAGGCTTAGTAAGAGGTGGAGGCGAGCGCATGCTTAGTCCCAGGCTAGATCCTTTTCTTCGTCGGGGGTTTCGGACTCTTCTGTTGGGATGTCCAGAGAGGTTCAGGTTTCAGGCCAGTCTCAAAGTAGAGGGTCTGTTGGTTGTTTTGGTTGTGGTCAGCTGGGCCATGTTAGGCGTTTATGCCCCTTACGTGTGAATTCTTCAAGTGTTTCGAAACCTAGTCAGACTCAGCCGTACTCATCCAATCAGGCACATTATCGGTACCAGAAACATGCAGGCCAGGCTTCGAGAGCCTCGCGAGGGGCGACTTATTAGCTAACGCTTTAGTACTACCCTGGAGAGGGACTTTTGTATTGTTGATCAGTGATGTGTTATCTGAATCTTTTTGTTGTTGACCCGTGTACCGTTGGATGCTGAGGCATCATGATTATGTATTGCTTTTGTATGCATACTGTTGTTTGTTTAATCCTCATGTATTGGGGACATGCATGGAATCTCGAACCCTCTTTTATATATATTGAGAAGTTGTTAATGGGATCGATGATCCTAGTATTGTTGTATGCTCGATATTGAATTATGAGATGGTTATGTGATGGCTTGTGAGCCTTGTTCAGTTTAAAAGTTGCTTGTTGAGAACGAGGAATCCATGGGTGAATATGGTTGGTATGTTGGTTTTGAGAGTCGTGTGGTATTGGAAAAATTATGTGAGAATGTCTAAGGGAGTGTGAGATCTGTATCTCGGGTTAGCGGAAATAGTACCGGTGTGTTGTTTAGTGTTTTGGGTTTTGCTAGTTAATGAGCTCGTTGTGACCCCATCAGTTATGTATATGGGTAGTGTTCGCGTTGTAACTTGTTATTGGTTGGTGACTGTGTGGGTGAAATGAGTTAGTGGTGTTATTGGTTATTGGGTTTGGTTTGTGAGTAAGAGAAGAATTTCATGAGTGGATATTGGCGGCATTCTTTGAAAGGAAGAACAGTTTGTGTTCTCGGGTAACGAGAGTAGCATTGGTCAAAATTGTCTTTTGTATTAGGGATTGTGAGATTGAGGTTGACCATGTCGGTCTTGAGTTTGAGGAGAATATGAAGGCTTGTTATGTAGGCATGGGGAGTGGTGATCCCCTTAGAAACAGTGATGGTGTGGTTTGATCTTAAGAAATCCGGTGAGATTCCAAAATTTGAAGTTTGTGTAGGGAACTCCGTGTTTGGGGTAAATGGTTTTGAGTGGCACATCAGTGTTTGGTTTACTGAGTGTAGAGGTTTATTGAGTTGATTAGTCAGCTTGTTGGCATCTGGTTTTGGTTGACATTGGTCACCTTGAGGATAGTCTCGATTGTTGTAGTAATTGTGTGTTGATTAGGGAAAACTGAAACTAATCACCCGGCGTATGTCATTGAATATGACAGTCGGAATAATACATCAAATAAGTGTATGGATTGTTCATTGTGTTCGATAAGTGTGTAAATACATCGCATATGTTTATTGTTTGGGAAGAGATAGGGGATGGACTCGATTGATAACTAAGTTGGCCGGAGTGTCCAGGGTGAAAGTCCCGAAATCTTAATTACGTTTGTATAACATAGATGATTGAAGTATTGAAATGTTTATATATGAGTTGTAATCTCATCTAATAGTTTGACTAGGCAATGAGCCATGTTTATGATTTTAAATTGGTTTTGCAAAATCTTGAGTTTCTTGTGCCTTATCGTATTGATAGCACAGTTATTGTTTCTATTAATTATTATTATAGAAATGTTATGTTTCATGTTGGTTGTGACATCACAGTGTGAGTGATGGGTATGGTTGGGTGATGGTAGAAGTTCACCGATTGTTGTATTGGAAAGGAAGTGGAAAACAATTTTTTTTTTCAGTGTTATGGCCTTCTAAGGGCGTTGTTGATAAGGAAAATGTTGAGAATTTGATTTAATTTAAATGTTATGAGAAATTCCAAATGAGTAGTTTTTGGCAAATAAACTGTGGATGATTATGTGTTTTGGATAACACCGTGGTTATGAAAAATGTTTACAAAACTTTTGAATTTTACATGGAGAATGCAAAATTTAATTCGGTATGTCAACGTTGAAAATTTGAATATCTTTGAGAAATATTTCATAAACAAGAGAATGATATTCTTTATATTCATACAAAAGATCTGTTATGGTTGTCTTATTTGAAATTTTGTGTGTTGATTAGTGACTTAGCTTGGAGCGCTAGTCAGGTGTTTTGGTGATTTGTTTCGGTAAGGGTTTGGTTTTGTTGGAGCTTTCGTGCCTGAGTGTTGTCTTTTGGAACGTGTTTCCTTGGTAAACCCTTTCTTTGGTGAGAGTTAACCGAAGGTTTGTTGTGGGCATAGTTCCTTTCCTAAGGGCTCGGGTGTTGAGTGCTATGTGGTCGGTTGGCCTTGTGTTTTCGTTGTATTCCTAATTTCGGGGACGAAATTTTTTAAGGAGGGGAGGTTATAGCGATCCGGGTTTTTCCCCGTCCTTTGTGGTATTCCAGACTTGAGTTCCGAGTTGTGTGCTGGTATCTGTATCTTGTTTCCATCCTTTAATTTCTCATATTTGAGTTTTGGGATGTGTTGGGCAGGTTTGTTACAGGTTGGTTGTGATTTGAATCTAAGTGTTGCTGCCCACTTTTTGGCGTCTTCGCTCAAGCAAGGCTTTTGTTGCTCGAGCGAGCTTAGTGTTTGTGTCTCTTGGCTCGAGCAAGAACTCTTGCACTCGAGTGTGCGTCTGCGTCTCTTTTTGACCTGAAGGTTGTGTTTCTTGGCTCGAGCGAGCTTTTCTTCGCTCGAGCGAGCGAGGACTATGTTTTGGGCTTCGTTGCTCGAGCGAGCTTTCCTTCGCTCGAGCGTGCTTCTGGGTTGCAGACCTGAAGCTTCGTGTTGTTTGCTCGAGTGAGGCTTTGTGCACTCAAGCGAGGTTTCTTTGTGTATGGTCGCTTGAGCGACCACTCATTCGCTCGAGCGAGGATCGAGTATAGCATTTCGCAGCAGGGGTGGTCTTCTTCTTCATTTTTTGATCCTCTTTCTTTTTCAAAACCCTAGATCGACTGCTCTCTCTCTCTCTCTACATATCTTTTCTCTAAAAATCCATCTAGCTCTAGTGTGTTTCTAGCCTAGTTCCTTTGTAAGAAAGGTGGAGTTTGGCGTGGCCTACGTTTTGATCCGAAAAAGTTTGGGTTTGGAGCACTTTCAAGTTCTCCTCTTTTTCTCCTTTGGGTTTCTCCATTTGAGGTAGGGATTTCCTTGCTCTTTTTCAATGCCTCGTTCATAGATAGACATGTGGTAGTTTTGTATTGCATGAAAATCATATCCATGTGGGATTTCCTTGAAAATCATGAAGGGGAACCTAGGGTTGGTTGTTTAAATATGAGTTTGTTAACATTGGTTGTTGTGTGGGCTAATTGAGAAGTAATCTAGCATGATTATTGTTGAAAGAAGAGAAAACCCTAAATTATATTTTGATTTGATAAATTAAAATGGAACATGGTTGGACAATGTTTGTAAATTACTATTGTTAAAGTGGGTTGTATAAAAGTGTTAATGGCTTAGGGATTAAATATGTCATTGGGGTTATTTTAAAATGAATGTATTGGAATGAGATGAGTCATGGCTTTATTATCCATGGAATTGGTTTTGTGAAATGAAAAGAATGGAAATTGTTTTTGAGAAATGGGAAAAGTGTTTTGGAATAATTGGTGGAATATGTTGGCTTGGAAAATTATGAATATGAGAATTGAACTTTTATATCATGAGTGATGAATACACACATGTGGGGGTTTTTACCTTTACCTATCATACTAGTGTTGTTGTTGGATTTAAGATCTCATGAGAGTTGAGTCTTTAAATAGGTGTACTGAATACATGCATCTAGAGATTTCGTCCTTGGTCATCGGTTGAGGATGACATTGTTGTGTTGAATCATAGTGTATGCATTACACTTGTATTAGTAGAACATTATTGATAAATCTATGTGTATGTATTACACTTGTTGATTGTGCTTGGTTATGTTGAGATGGTTTTTGATATATACCGCGCTTAGAATGAGGGGTACCAGTACCTTCTAGCTAGCGCCTGGAAAACTTGGACGAGGTACCGGTACCTTCCAGCTTGTGTCTGGAGAACTTGGACGAGGTGCCAGAACCTTCTAGCTTGTGTCTGGAGAACTTGGTAAAGGTACCAGTGCCTTTCAGCTTGTGTCTAAAGAACTTGGCTTGTCACTTGTCGTAGCTGTATCCTTAGCTTACCCTGCATATGGTAGGTAGAGCATAGTTTTTATCATCATTGTCTCAGTGTATCTGAGTATGTTATAGGCTACGATGGTTACAGTTTTGAAGGGCCAAGTTGCCACATTTGTTGATTATATACATGTTGATGATTTGTTATCTCTCTTTTTACTAAAGGCATGCATGTATGGTTATGAATGTGATGGGAACAGATATAAATTCTATTTTGAGATTTTTGAAAGTAGAAAGACAAATTGGTTGTAAGTTCGGAAAATGGGGGAAAGGAATGGGTTTGGTGAAATTGTTTTCTAGAACTATTATTGTCATGAAAGTTTGGAAAAGAAAAAAAAAAGATAAAGAAAGGTGAACCGCTTCTAGCGTTGAATGAAATGGCTGATTTTGAGAAAAGTTCATACATATGAATATTTTTGTATAAACTGTCACATTACTATTTTAGTATGAGATTGAGCATTCATGATCATACCTATTTGTAAGTTGTTATTGTTGAGGACCATGTTGAGATCCCTACTGGAGTATATGTTCATCCTACGTTGTTGAATCTTTTTCAGGTGTTAATCAGGATATGCTACAAGATCTGGATCTTCTTATTTGTTGGCCACGGAGCCTTTTTGTGTTGGCGGAATGCCATTGTTGTAAAAGGGTTACACCCTTCTTATTAACTTTTAAATGATGTAAGCCTACGGGCAGTTTAATTAGTATGCTCATGCTGTATTTAATTTACATTTGAACGAGAGAATTGTTATTTAATTTCACTAATCGAACATTTGAGTTTATTTCCGCATGTTGTCTCTGAACTTGAATTAAATTAATGGATTTGGTAATGATTTCGAGTATTAAAAAGTGGGGCGTGACAATATCTGATGTTTATTTAGTCATGGATTAAATGTTAGGAAATGACTATTTTATTTAATCATATGCTTGTTTAGGATATTATAAAGAAAAATAAATGCTCAAAAGACTATTTCATCCTTTTGAATTGTTTACTAAATAATAGAAATACTAAATTTGAGTTATAATTATGTTTTATTTTATTTTTTGACTAGAACTTTTAAAAAAAAAATAAATAAAAATATAAATAAAAATTAAATAAATTTATTTCAATTTTTAGTTGAAATTTTTATATTTTATTTTATTTTACTAAGTACAATAATTTGGAAGGCCAAAAATGTCATTTTACTCTCTAATCCGGAGGAGGAGGTATCTCACCATTTTATATCCCGTATCCCTCCATGGGACACAATAATTCTACAAATAAGGGATAGATTGGAAAAGATGTATATGTTATGTTTGTTTAGTCGTGGATTAAATGTTAGGAAATGACTATTTTATTTAATCATATGTTTGTTTGGGATATTATGAAGAAAAATATTCAAAAGACTATTTTATCCTTTTGAATTGTTTACTAAATAATAGAAATACTAAATTTGAGTTATAATTATATTTTATTTTTTGACTAGAACTTTTAAAAAATTAAATAAATAAAACATCAATAAAAATTAAATAAATTTATTTCAATTTTTAGTTAAAATTAAATAAAACATCAAGACAAGTGGCGTGTCCTGGTTGGCTTTGCAGTCGATCGTCTTATCTTCTCGGGATTCCCTTATCTCTTGGTGTCGGTAGAGAGAGAGACAGCTGATAGCCAACTGTAATGATGGATGGACTAAGAATCTACTTTAGCCGAAAGTAGATTTGTCGTGATATAGATCTGGAAAGTGATGCTAGATTAATGGAGGACAAAGTGGCGCATTATTCCTCTTTTCCTTTTCCTTTCTTGTCTTTTTCTTGACTCATCTCGTCGGCAATCAATCCTGTGAGTGAGTCCCAAAAATCTCCAAAATTTGGATCGACATTTGCTGGCTCTTGTGATTCACCTGCCAGTACTGTAAACTCATTTTCATCCTCATAGGGATCAGTATGACCTTCATCTGGATCGCCGTGGCTGGTACCAGATTTCATGCTAGTATCATCACGGTTAAATGACTGGAGAAATTGTTCTTTCATGTAGTCTATGCTTTTGATAACTAATTCATGTTCTGAAAGTGCGGGATATTTTTGTCGCAATTCATTTTGAATTTGGACAAATGGATTCTGGATTGTAGGTGCAGCTGGGATAAGCTTAGGAGTAGCATCCCAGCAGGCCTGAGTATGACCTTTAATTTTCTGGAGCAATTCTTGTTGGGGTTTTGGATCATCCATCTTATTCCACCACTTATAAAAGAAAACTCTTTTTAAACGGGGAATTTTATTTTGAAAATCACATTGAAAATCCCACTTCCAAATCTGAGGGATTCCGAAGCGGATTACAAAATGAACTGTAGATTTGGACATAGATATGTCCTTATATCCTGGAAGGTGACTGTATGCAATTTGCCATTCTTTGAATGCATTGCAAACATCTTTTAGACGGTGAAAGTATTATTTTAAACAGTCGAATGAAATGTTACTTTCAATCTAATAATGATGTCTGCATTGGACACTCATATCCACCGATTGTTAAAAATAAAAATAAAAAGATAATACTATGCCTAGAGATTCAATTTAAAAAGTAAGAAAGAAAGGAAGAGAGATCTAACTTGTGTTCTCTAAAAATGGAGAGCGAAAACAAGGCATACAGAGTTCATTGTTTGATTCTACCATACCCATTACAAGGCCACATAAATCCCATGCTCCAATTCTCCAAACATTTACAGAGCAAACAAATCAAAGTCACACTCGTCGCCACTTGCCACGTGTTCAACACCACCATTTCTGAACAAGCAGTCCCTACGATTCCAGTCGAAACAATCTCCGATGGCTACGACCAAGGCATCATCAAAGTGAATCCCGAAGTCTACCTGGAGAGATTTCGAGAAGTGGGTTCGCAAACTCTGGCAGAACTGATCGAGAAACTCCGTGGAACAGAGTACCCTGTTGATTGTATTGTTTACGATTCGTTCTTGCCTTGGGTTCTTGAGGTTGCTAAGAGGTTTGGAGTAGTTGGGGCTGTGTTTTTTACTCAGTCTTGTGCTGTGGACAATATTTATTACCATGTTTATAAGGGTTTGTTGAATTTTCCTCTTGTTGCTGGGTCTGAGAGATCTTGTGTTGCTGGGTTGCCACCACTTGAGACTTCAGATTTGCCGTCTTTTCTCTCTGTTCCTGGATCGTATCTACCAGTTTTGCAATTGGTTGTGAATCAGCTGTCGAACGTAGATAGAGTGGATTTTGTTTTGTGCAACACCTTCTACGAATTGGAGAAAGAGGTTGGTAATTCAGTTAAAATAAATCATATTTGAATATTATTTTATGTGTCGCATCACATCATACCGGACAGACTATTGAATTATACGAGAATTTCAAGATACCGAAATGTCATCCTCATTACATTTTGTATAATTTGCAAATTTTATCAAGCAATTTGTTTCTTTCAATACTGCGCAGGTAGTGGATTGGATGGCAAAGTTTTTGCCATTGAGGACAATAGGACCAACCATACCATCAATGTTCTTGGACAAGAGACTCCAAGATGATACAGAGTATGGTCTCAGCATCTTCAAGCCAAACACTGGCATCTGCATGAATTGGCTCGAGGAGAGACCAAATGGTTCGGTTATCTATGTCTCCTTTGGGAGTTTAGCCGAACTTGGAGTCGATCAAATGGAAGAACTAGCTTGGGGCTTGGGAGACAGCAATTGCTATTTCTTGTGGGTGGTTAGGTCAAAAGAAGAGGCCAAGCTTCCAAAATGCTTTGTGATAGAGACCTCTGAGAAGGGCTTAGTGGTATCATGGTGTCCACAGTTACAAGTTTTGGCACACAAAGCAGTTGGGTGTTTTGTGGCACATTGTGGTTGGAACTCTACTTTGGAGGCATTGAGCTTGGGAGTTCCAATGGTGGCAATGCCGCAATGGACAGACCAAAGCACCAATGCCAAGTATGTCATGGATGTTTGGAGGATGGGACTTAGGGTTCGGTGCAACGACAAGGGTATTGTTAGAAGAGAAGAGATTGAGCATTGTGTAAGGGAAGTCATGGAGGGGGAGAGAGGGAAAGAGATGAAGAGAAATGCAATCAAATGGAGTGAATTGGCAAAAGAGGCGGTGGGTGAAGGTGGCAGTTCAGATAGAAACATTGATGAGTTTGTTGCCAAATTGGACCGCTCGACGGAGTAGTTATATGGTGGTCTTGGTCCATATTAGGTAAACTTTAGTTCCAAATAATTTTGGCCTACTATTTATCAAGATCAAAATTAACTAGGTAAGTCATTGAATAATTTTTATGCTTGTGAAGTTTATAAATCATGGCTAAGGATTTTGTAGCCAATTCAACTTGCTTCTCTGATCCAATACATTCATAATTTCTAGTACATTCATAATCATTAAATCATTGAAATTTTGAAATAAAATTCAATAGATATGGATGTTTTGGAATAGAGAATCGCTTGAGCTAAATCATTACTCTTAAAAAAATGCAATCCAATAATTATTGTTATATATTTTTGTCTTTATTGTGTTTTTTGTAGTAATTTGGAAAAGGAACCATTAGATAGAAATGAATGCAAAGTTTTTCCAGAGTGGCAGGTGAATTTGCCATAAATTGGGAGGTTGGAATACATCTTTCCAACCAACACCATTGCTTTCTGGATTTCCAATTTTAACACGTGGTCATCTTCTCTTGTCAGAGACCTATGAAATAAGCCTCAACAATATCATTCAATTGTATGAAAAAGACTTGAATGAATTTCTCTTAGCAATAAATTGAATAAATAAATCACAATCAAAATGAAATTAAGGTAATAATTTATGGGTAATATTACAAATCCACTCTTATCAATACAGAAATTATCCAAAAATTAATCTCCACCACACTTCACATGGACTCTATATTTTACAAATTGATTTCTACAAGACAATCACCCACTAAAGAAAATTCTAAATAAGTCCTGGTTTTCCATAATTTATTCAGTTAATGATTTTAGAAAAAGACTTCATCGAAGGACTGACTGGATCGTTCGGTCTACCCCTTGTGGTCTTAGATTCAACCAGATTTATGAGTCGGACCATTCAGTCTGACGGTAGAGTGCATTATGAATCTTACTTTTGATAAATAATTTTGTTCATTTTTGGAGTTTTAGTATGTCCATCATCTATAAAAAGAAAAAAGAGTAAATTGGTAATAAATCCAATCTAAGGAGGTTGTAAGGGATTAGGTCTAATAGATATTTTATGTTAGTGAGAAATTCACCCTTTGTGACATAGTTTGGTGCAAAATCATCTTATTTGTTTTGAAGGACTTTTTGTTTCTAATTTTATTTGTTTTGAGGTTTGGGATAGTTGGGGCTGTTGTGGGTACGACACCGATACGGCAAAATGATATTTTTTGTGTGTGCAGATGGTAGAATTTATTGCAGCCTTTATTATCCTTCTTTAAATTTTGAAAATATCTAGTAATTTATTTCCAACACCCTTTACCTATGCGTCATGGTTTTGCTCTATTTTGTATGCTATTTTAGACAATCAAAAAAGAAAAAGAAATAATTATATAACTTTTTAGACAAGTTGTTCTCTTTTTAGTTTTGATATTGAAACTTTGATTTGTATGTTGGATGTTTCGCTATAAATTAATATTTTTAGAGGCTACTATCCAGCAGATCTTGTCGATGCCGGCTTGGGGCATGCAGCCTCATGTTACCCGTACCCTTGAGAGTCTCGTTACAGCTATTGGGATTATATTAATGCTTTTCTCAAGCATTTTATTATATGAATCCCCCTCGGAACCATTCTTGGTTCATCCGTGTCCTTCCAGAACTTTTACAAAACGATCTCCCAAACTGGTTTCTCATTTGGTGGGATACGTTTGGCATTCAAATTGATGTTTTTCCAGAAGATGTTCGCAATGCATTCAAAGAATGGCAAATTGCATACAGTCACCTTCCAGGATATAAGGACATATCTATGTCCAAATCTACAGTTCATTTTGTAATCCACTTCGGAATCCCTTGGATTTGGAAGTGGGATTTTCAATGTGATTTTCAGAATAAAATTCCCCGTTTAAAAAGAGTTTTCTTTTATAAGTGGTGGAATAAGATGGATGATCCAAAACCCCATCAAGAATTGCTCCAGAAAATTAAAGGTCATACTCAGGCCTGCTGGGATGCTACTCCTAACTTATCCCAGCTGCACCTACAATCTAGAATCCATTTGTCCAAATTCAAAATGAATTGCGACAAAAATATCCCGCACTTTCAGAACAGGAATTAGTCATCAAAAGCATGGACTACATGAAAGGACAATTTCTCCAGTCATTTAACCGTGATGATACTAGCATGAAATCTGGTACCAGCCACGGTGATCCAGATGAAGGTCATACTGATCCCTATGAGGATGAAAATGAGTTTACAGTACTGGCAGGTGAATCACAAGAGCCAGCAGATACCGATCCAAATTTTGGAGATTTTTGGGACTCACTCACAGGATTGATTGTCGACAAGATGAGTCAAGAAAAAGACAAGAAAGGAAAAGGAAAAGAGGAATAATTTGTCCTCCATTAATCCAGCATCACTTTCTAACTCCATATCACGACAAATCTACTTTCGGCTAAAGTAGATTCTTAGTCCATTCATCATTACAGCTGGCTATCAGTTGTCTCTCTCTCTACCGACACCAAGAGATAAAGGAATCCCGAGAAGATAAGACGATCGACTCCAAAGCCAACCAGGACACGCCACTTTTCTTGCTCATCCTTATCAATTATCTTTTATTGTATTATATAAGGGATGCCTCACCCTTGTTGAAGGCACGCTTTTGAATGTTTTTAGTTTTTCAGTTTATAAGTCTATACTCTCTCCCTCTCCCTCTCCCTCTCTCAGTGTGTAATTTTCTCTCAACCGTTTGAAGTATAATAAAAAGAATAGTTGCAGTACTGATTGTAAGTAATTCTTACTCTTCTTTTAATGTATGTCTGTTTATACTCTTGTTATATTAAATGATATATTAACTTTTCATATTGAAAGAAGAAATAATTTTTTAGAAAACTTTTTATCTATTTGGCCTAATGACCCTTGGGGTCTCCAGCAATTAGAAGAAACTAATCGACAGATTAACCAAGTCCAGTTGCAAATCCAGGAACAAATCTACCTCTTGGCTACGGCCGTTAGGCCTCCCCCTCCAGCACAGTAGACCATGAGACCATAGATGTGATAATTAGGATAAAATAAAATAAAACTATAATTAATATTATTCTTGGGTTAGTGCTTAATGATGGGTAGTACAGTGCTAGGGTTAGTGGGACGTCACCCAAGTCGCGTAGAGTCAGACCGTTAGCAGTGATTGCGGTTAGGTCCTTCTCGTAAGCCGTTGACAGACGTGCTAGCTTTATCCTGTGTCAAGCACCATTATTGGTATCGGAGCCATGTTTAATGCTGATTATAGTTAGTTTTATTTTATTTTAATTATACATTTATGGTCATCATATAACTCTATGTCTACCACTCTTACAGAAGATGTTACATCTACAGTAGCCAACACAGTGGCCAATACAGTAGCTTCTACATCAGAAGCCAGAGAATTAGTTGCTTATCAAGATGTCAAGGAGGCACTTGATAAGTGGACCATACCAAAAGTAAAACCAGATACCATCTATAAGATAGGTATGCTTGATTTCTCCAGTCGAAGAATCATTAAAACTTTTGAACATGCAACTTCAGTCCAGAATAATGATGAACTTATGTATTTAATATAACTTCAGGATCTTTATCCTTTCTTCCAGAAATACAAATATGTCCACATAGGAATTGTCCAGGTTGCTTTTAAGCCTCTGACTCTTTTAGGTCAAAATACCAGTATCCAGTGTACACTACGAGATGGTAGGTGTACCAATTGGAGAGCTTCGCTCATGGGAGCCGTAGAAACCAGCCTAGCTCATGGTCCAGTATATTTTGACATATATCCCAACCTGAGTAGCCCTATCAAATCAAAACCTATCTAAGGTTTTAGAACTGAGAATCTTATCTCATGGTTATGAGTATCTTCCAAGATCACCACCTTTTACAGTAATATCCAGAATTTATTTAAACGTTTTATCAACTTTAAATCCTTATATTACAAAGCAGAGTGATCAAGGTCACACAGTGCTTATTGACACCAATCTTTACAGTAGTCAAGTTGTTGTTCCTAAAATGATTGAATGGGAAAAAATTACTTTTCCAGAAAAATGGCAAATAATTAACGCTGTTCCTCCCAGACCAATTGTTCGACACAATTTGGATGATGTTATACAGACAGAAGGAGGTAATATTTACCTTCGTTTCCAACGACCTCAAAGGCAATTATCCAGAAGTATGTCAACCGCCAGTATCAGATCTACTCCCTCTTTTAGAGAAGCATATAGGGTAGACTTTCCTGAGTCATCCAGGCACTCTAGTGCTGAACCTATAGAATTTGTTATACAAGGTATGCCATCCAGACCACCAAGTAATCCAGACCACATTGACCCTATGGATCCAGTTGTCCAAGGATTGCAGTTTTCAACCAATAAAATCCCACATGGTATTTATGAACCTAGGGAATCCAGTAGCAAAGGACCTTATAGTCCTACTGCCAGTGATATGAATTTTGAAGTTTAATGGATTTTAGTCCAGGTAGTGAAAACAGGAAAATCCTAAACCAGGACTTCTACCAGGAAAAATATGCAAAATTCAGAGAATGGTATTTTGCAAATCACACTCCAGAACAATTAACAAGAATTAAAATCCAGTACTATAAATACTTGGAAGAAAACCAAAAACTTCAACCTTTTCCATTATGGTATATGGAAAGTGGTAATATATCAAATTCACAAATAAATGTCTTAGAAAATATTCAGAAAAATTGGGTAACTACTGATGGAAATATTATTACGTCAGTACATCCTCCTGCAAAATCTTTAGAATTACTGCCTAGTGATTCTACTACCAGCCAACCCTTAGTTATTACTGCTTTTGTAGAACCTCCTGCCAAAAGCACTACTGCGGTGATAGTAAAGGAAATTATTCCTATTCTAAAACAAAATAATTATACTAATCTTTTCTGTCAAACTATGGGAAAACAGTTAACCAGAATTGAAGAAACAGTTGTTCATATAAAGGACACCTGTCATCTCCAACCGAAGACTCCAGACATACAACCTGTAGCCTTTAAGCCTACTCCTACAGTAACAAAATTTAACTTAAAACCTAAAAAAGATAATACAGAATTCATGGACACTCTTTTGAACAAGATTAAAAATCTTCATATAGGAGAATCCTCTCAAGTTAATATGTTATCCAGAAATCATTTCCAGGGGATAGATGAAAATTATCAGAATTTGGATCCTCATCAAATATCTAAACTCCAGGCTAATTTCCAAAATGAACCCTCTTCAATAAATAAAGTTCATTATGGGACAAATATAGACAGAACTGCTTATACTGCACCAAGTAGATATTATTATTCCAGACCTAGCCCTATGGATCTTTTTTATGAAGAAGATTTCCTCCATAGTCAGAAATCTTACCACAGTAGAACCATTTATGAATGGAATATTGATGGTCTTACAGAATATCAAATATTCGAAGTCCTTCAGCATATGCTTATGTTTGCTACTGTATGCAAACAAAATAAGAACACTGACCATCAAGTTGCCCGATTTATAGTCAATGGCTTTACCGGGTTACTCAAAGGATGGTGGGATAATATTCTCACTACTGCACAAAATAATGAAATTTTAAATTCTACTTGCATAAAAACTGATCCAGACACCAGAGCTGAAACTACTGAGCAAGATGCTGTTTACACTTTGGTAAACACTATAGTTCTCCATTTCATTGGTGCCGTCACCGGTATTGAAGATCGAAGTAGAGAACTATTACAGAAGTTAAGATGTCCATCCTTATCCCATTTTAGATAGTATAAGGATGTATTCCTGATGAAAGTACATCGTAGAGCCAATGCTAATTCAGATCATTGGAAAGCTAAATTTATTGATGGTCTTCCTACTCTTTTTGCTGAAAGGGTCAGAAAGAAGTTAAGAGATCGCCATAACCAATTGGTTATTCCATACAGTAGGTATACCTGCGGCCAACTTGTAGGATTAATAACTGATGAAGGTCTTGCTTTATGCAATGATCTTAAATTACAACAACAGATGAAACACCAACATCTTACAGGAAGGAAAGAATTAGGTGAATTTTGTGAACAATTTGCCTATGATACAAAATTACAGTATCCTCACAAACAGAAGAGACATAAAATTGGAAAATCTTCAAAGTATTATTCCAAAAAATCCAGAAAACATAAATATGTTAAAAATCCAATTCAGCCACAAATACCTTCCAAAGGTAAACAAAAGTATTCCAGAAAGAAATCTAAATCCATAATTAAATGCTATAAGTGTGGACAGATAGGTCATTATGCTAATCGTTGTAAATCAAAATTACAGCAGAAGCTTAAGGAATTATCAATAGATAATGATATTCAGCAACAGATTCTTAGAATACTTTCTGATGAATCAGACACTTCTTCTGATGAAGAAGATGAAATTGCAGCTTTATACTCCTCAGGAAGTGAGAATGAGTCTAATGACTCTCCAGAAATTTGTGAGTATAAAAATCACATAAATCAGATATCTGATGAAGTCAACTATTGGAAAGCCATAGTTGAAATGAATGGACTTGATATTGGAGGACCCGGTATCAATGTTCTTACAGAAGAAAAACAAAATATGATTACTTTTGCTGATCAAATTTCTAATCCAGAAATGAAATTAAAATTCATAGAATTATGTTTGCAGCATCAGAAGAAGGAAGAAATTCTTCTTCCTCAACATTACAGTATGAAAGAAGTTTTTCAAAGACTTCAACCTATTACCGAAGAAAAGCCTTTAACTATCCAAGACTTAAAAATGGAAGTCAATGCTTTAAAAGTTGAAATTAAACATTTGCAAACTTCTAATATTACTATTAATTCTGAAATTAAAAAGATTAATAGTAAGATCTAGAATAAGGAGAAGGGAATCGTAATTAATGAATCTACTTCCGAATCTATTCCAATTCCAGCACCAAAAGAGACTGATTATCTCATGCTCATGAATACAGTTACTTTCCAGAAATGGTATATCAAAATTACTTTTATGATAAAATCAGATTTTTTTATAAAAGATGCCATTACCTTTGTTGATGGTGGAGCTGATATGAATTGTATTCAGAAAGGATTAATTCCTACTAAATACTTTCATAAAACAACCCAGTCACTTACAAGTGCAAGTGGTAATTCTTTATATATCCAGTATAAACTTCCAGAAGTATTAATTTGTAATCAAGGATTATGTCTTCTGACTTTTTTTATTCTTATTAAGAATATGCCCCAGGCTATAATCCTAGGAACACCTTTTCTGTGTTTATTAATGCCAATCACTAAAATTGATTCCATAGGCATTCATACAACCTTAAATAATCAATCGATTATTTTTGAGTTCATTACAGAACCTTATACCAAAGAATTAGATCAGATTAAAGATCTAGTTAATTTTAAAGAAAAACAAATTAATTTCTTACAAAAAGAAATTAGTTTTCTAACTACAGAACAAAGACTTCAACAGTCTTCTTTCTAGCAAAAAATCAAATCACTTGAACAAGAATTTCAGCATGAAATATGCAGTGATATTCCTAATGCCTTTTGGAGTAGGAAGAAACACATAGTTTCTCTTCCTTATGAACCAGGTTATGATGAGCGGAAAATCCCTACTCGCGCTCGACCAAGTCAAATGAAAAAAGAGTATTTAGAACTCTGTAAAACAGAAATTAATACTCTCCTCCAGAAAAAACTCATTAGATCCAGTCGATCTCCTTGGAGTTGTACAGCCTTTTATATAAACAAAAATGCAGAAATTGAGAGAGGTGTGCCAAGATTGGTAATTAACTATAAACCTCTTAATGAAGCCTTACAATGGATAAGGTATCCAACTCCCAATAAAAAAGATCTTTTAGATCGTCTTCAGGATGCAGTCATATTTTCTAAATTTGACATGAAATTAGGATATTGGCAAGTCCAAATCGCTGAAGCAGACAAATACAAAACTGCTTTTACAGTACCTTTTGGGCATTTTGAATGGAATGTTGTGCCATTTGGATTAAAAAATGCACCTTCTGAATTCCAGCATATTATGAATGATATATTCAATCTTTATACAGAATTTTTCATTTGCTATATTGATGATGTATTAATATTTTCTTCATCAATTGACCAACATATGAAACATCTTAACATTTTTAAGCATGTTATTATTAAAAATGACTTAGTTGTTTCTGCATCAAAAATGCAACTTTTCCAAACTACAATTCGATTTTTGGGTCATAATATCCATAATGGTACCATTATTCCCATAAATAGAAGCATGGAATTTGCATCTAAATTTCCAGATAAAATTAAAGACAAAACTCAATTACAGAGATTTTTAAGAAGTTTAAATTATATCCATGATTACTATCCTAACCTTGCTACAGATGCAGCTATTCTATATTCCCGACTTCGAAAAAATCCTGCTCCATAGGGACTAGAACATATAGAAGCTGTTCAGAAGATTAAGACTAGAGTTAAAACTCTACCCTGTCTTTCTTTACCAAATCTAGAATGGAAAAAAATTGTAGAAACTGATGCCTCTAACCTAGGTTATGGTGGCATACTTAAACAATTTAATCCTAACAGTAAAAAAGAAGAACTTTTACGATTTACTTCTGGTATTTGGCATCAAGCTGCTAAAAATTATCCTACAATTAAACAAGAATGTTTAGCTATTGTTAAATGTGTCTTAAAATTCTAGGATGATTTTTTAAATCAACATTTTTTAATAAGAGTTGATTGTTCAGCAGCAAAACAGATTTTTAAAAAAGATGTTAAAAACCTGGCTCAAAAACAAATTTTTGCCACCTGGCAGGGCCAACTTTCAGTATTTGATTTTGATATTAAATATATCAAAGGAGAAACTAATTCTCTTCCAGACTTTCTAACCCGCGAATATTTGTAGGGTTCAAATAATACAGAATAGAGGCCGAGGCCCGGGCAGACGGGGCCGTGGCAGGGGCTCAAACCCTTATCATACATAATTTCTAGGCTTATATGCCTCTGCCAGTAAAAAAGGGGAATCTAGCCACACGACTAAAGATGTCCTTCATGCTCCTCCAGTACCGTATGTCCAGAATTTCATTACTGAGGAAACAGTCCTCTATGTTGAAAATACAGATATCCAGTGGATGAAAGATCCATGGGAAATTAAAAGGAGGTATTTGACAACTCAACATTCTTTACTTCACTTTGATCAGTACAGATACATTTATGAGCAGATCCTTGTTGATACTGCCTCTATCGACTTCCAACATACTCTTGCTGAGCCCAATCGCACCGCAAGTCCCATTAATTACAGCCAAAATAAAAATGGAAGTTGAATAAAAATAAAAATGGTAGTTGCATCAAAATTAAAAATGGAAGTTCATTGAAGAAACCAATATACCTTAACGATCTATTTGGAAATTAAATAAAAAAAAAAGTTGAATAGAAAAGAAAATTGAATAAAAATGGAAGTTGAATAAAAATAAAAATGGAAGTTGCATAAAATTAAAAATGGAAGTTCATTCAAGAAACCACTATACCTTAACGATCTATTTGGAAATTAGATAAAAAAAAGAAGTTGAATAGAAAAGGAAATTGTATAAAATGGTAGTTGAATAAAATTAAAAATGAAAGTTGCATAAAATTAAAAATGAAAGTTCATTCAAGAAACCACTATACCTTAATGATCTATTTGGAAATTAGATAAAAAAAAAAAGAAGTTGAATAGAAAAGGAAATTGTATAAAATGGTAGTTGAATAAAATTAAAAATGAAAGTTGCATAAAATTAAAAATGGAAGTTCATTCAAGAAACCACTATACCTTAACGATCTATTTTGAAATTAAATAACAAAGGAAGTTGAATAGAAAAGAAAATTGAATAAAAATAGAAGTTGAATAAAAATAAAATGGAAGTTGCATAAAATTAAAAATGGAAGTTCATTGAAGAAACCAATATACTTTAATGATTTATTTGGAAATTAAATAACAAAAGAAGTTGAATAGAAAAGAAAATAAAATAAAAATGGAAGTTGAATAAAAATAAAAATGGAAGTTGCATAAAATTAAAAATGGAAGTTCATTCCAGAAATCAGTATACCTTAACGATCTATTTTGAAATTAAATAAAAAATGAAGTTGAATAGAAAAGGAAATTGAATAAAAGTGGAAGTTGAATAAAAATAAAAATGGAAGTTGCATAAAATTAAAAATGGAAGTTCATTCAAAAAACCACTATACCTTAATGATCTATGTCGAAATTAAATAAAAAAAGAAGTTGAATAGAAATGGAAATTGAATAAAAATGAAAGTTGAATAAAAATAAAAATGGAAGTTGAATAAAATTAAAATTGGAAGTTCATTGAAAAAACCACTATACCTTAATGATCTATTTCGAAATTAAATAAAAAAGGAAGTTGAATTGAAAAGTAACTTGAATAAAAATGGAAGTTGAATAAAATTAAAAATGAAAGTTGCATAAAATTAAAAATAGAAGTTCATTCAAGAAACTACTATACCTTAACGATCTATTCGGAAATTAAATAAAAACGGAAGTTGAATAGAAAAGAAATTGAATAAAAGTGAAAGTTGAATAAAAATAAAAATGAAAGTTGTATAAAATTAAAAATGGACGTTCATTGAAGAAATCAATATACCTTAACGATCTATTTGGAAATTAAATAAAAAAAGGAAGTTGAATAGAAAAGAAAATTGAATAAAAGTGGAAGTTGAATAAAAATAAAAATGGAAGTTGCATAAAATTAAAAATAGAAGTTCATTCAAAAAACCACTATACCTTAACGATATATTTGGAAATTAAATAAAAAAGGAAGTTCAATAGAAAAGGAAATTGAATAAAAATGGAAGTTGAATAAAAATAAAAATGAAAGTTGTATAAAATTAAAAATGGAAGTTCATTCAAGAAACCACTATACCTTAACGATCTATTTGGAAATTAAATAAAAAAAGAAGTTGAATAGAAAAGAAAATTGAATAAAAATGAAAGTTGAATAAAAATAAAAATAAAAGTTGTATAAAATTAAAAATAGAAGTTCATTCTAGAAATCACTATACCTTAACGATCTATTTGGAAATTAAATAAAAAAAAAGAAGCTGAATAGAAAATAAAATTGAATAAAAATGGAAGTTGAATAAAAATAAAAATAGAAGTTGCATAAAATTAAAAATTGAAGTTCATTCAAGAAACCACTATACCTTAACGATCTATTTTGAAATTAAATAACAATGGAAGTTGAATAGAAAATAAAATTGAATAAAAATGGAAGTTGAGCAAAAATAAAAATGAAAGTTGCATAAAATAAAAAATGGAAGTTCATTCAAGAAACCACTTTACCATAACGATCTATTTGGAAATTAAATAAAAAAGAAAGTTGAATAGAAAAGGAAATTGAATAAAAATGGAAGTTGAATAAAAATAAAAATGGAAGTTGCATCAAAATTAAAAATGGAAGTTCATTGAAGAAACCAATATACCTTAACGATCTATTTGAAAATTAAATAAAAAAAGAAGTTGAATAGAAAATAAAATTGAATAAAAATGGAAGTTGAATAAAAATAAAAATAGAAGTTGTATAAAATTAAAAATGGAAGTTCATTCAAGAAACCACTATACCTTAACGAACTATTTGGAAATTAGATAAAAAAAAAAAAGAAGTTGAATAGAAAAGGAAATTGTATAAAATGGTAGTTGAATAAAATTAAAAATGAAAGTTGCATAAAATTAAAAATGGAAGTTCATTCAAGAAACCACTATACATTAACGATCTATTTTGAAATTAAATTAAAAAGGAAGTTGAATAGAAAAAGAAATTGAATAAAAATAGAAGTTGAATAAAAATAAAAACGGAAGTTGCATCAAAATTAAAAATGGAAGTTCATTGAAGAAACCAATATACCTTAACGATCTATTTGGAAATTAAATAAAAAAAGAAGTTGAATAGAAAAGAAAATTGAATAAAAATGGAAGTTGAATAAAAATAAAAATGGAAGTTGCATAAAATTAAAAATAGAAGTTCATTCAAGAAACCACTATACCTTAACTATCTATTTGTAAATTAAATAAAAAAAAAAAGTTGAATAGAAAATGATATTGTATAAAATGGTAGTTGAATAGAATTAAAAATGAAAATTGCATAAAATTAAAAATAGAAATCCATTCTAGAAACCACTATACCTTAACGATCTATTTTGAAATTAAATAACAAAGGAAGTCGAATAGAAAAGAAAATTAAATAAAAATGGAAGTTGAATAAAAATGAAAATGGAAGTTGTAGAAAATTAAAAATAGAAGTTCATTCAAAAAATCACTATACCTTAACGATCTATTTGGAAATTAAATAAAAAAAGAAGTTGAATAGAAAAGGAAATTGAATAAAAATGGAAGTTGAATAAAAATAAAAATGGAAATTGCATCAAAATTAAAAATAGAAGTTCATTGAAGAAACCAATATACCTTAACGATCTATTTAGTGAAGAAACCAAATAGTCGCCAAAAGTCAATGCTGAATAAATATTTTTGTCGCCTAGTTAGTTGGGGATAAATTGTCGGCCAAAGTATTTGGCGAATAAAACAGAGTTGTTTCTTAGTTGTACTATTTACAAAAAAATGGCAACTAAAATATTTACCTTAACATTTTCATTTCAGTAACACTCATCTTATCTACATGTTATTTCTTAGTTGTCTAACATTCCACCCCATACAACATCACTGATCTAATAGCTGTGCTATAAAACTTTCATTTTAGTCTAATGGGTATTCGTTTATCGCATAGTACCTCAGACAGACTCTTACATTTAATCCAACTCGCTTTACTCCTATGAACCACATCTTCTTTAATCTCTCCATCCATTGTGATAAGTGAGCCTAAATAACGAAAATGCAGATATGTAATTATGGTGTTTACTTGCCATTTCTCATGCATTAGGATTCGAACACTCGAACACTTATTCGGACCCTCTTGCATGATGGCAGATATGTAATTATGGTGTTTACTTGCCATTTCTCATGCATTAGGGTTTAAACACTCGGACACTTATTCGGGCCCTCTTGCATGATGGCAGATATGTAATTATGGTGTTTACTTGTCATTTCTCATGCATTAGGGTTTGAACACTCGGACACCTATTCGGATCCTCTTGCATGATGGCAGATTTCTAATTATGGTGTTTACCTGTCATTTCTCATGCATTAGAGCATCTCCAATGCATCCTCTATATCTTCAAATATAGAGAATTTGTTGCTCCAATCCATCCTCTAAATCTATCTCTATTTGGGAGGAGGATGAGTTGATCCTCCAAATATGAAGGGAGGATGAAAAATAGAGGATGTCCTCCAAAACACTATTCATTTTATATTTTTTCTTATATTACAAATAGCTTTTAATATGTAAATTTAATTTTTATAAAATTGACATCATTAAAAAATGTGAAATCATACCTTTAAAATGAGTATAATATTAAATATATTTTACCAAAAATTTAAAATTAAATATTTGTTAATGAACAAAAATTACTTTTTGATGAAGGGAGGATGAAGGGTTTTGAAGGTTTATGATTGGAGTTTAAATGAATAGTAACATACTCTATATTTACTTTTTGAATAAAAAAAATTATTTTCATCCTCTTGGTGAGAGGATTAGGTTGGAGATGCTCTTAGGGTTTAAACACTCGGACACTTATTCGGACCCTCTTGCATAATGACAGATATGTAATTATGGTGTTTACTTGCCATTTCTCATGCATTAAAGTTTGCACACTCGGACACTTATTCAGACCCTCTTGCATGACGACAGATATGTAATTATGGTGTTTTCTTGCCATTTCTCATGCATTAACGTTCGAACACTCAGAAACTTATTCAGACCCTCTTGCATGACGACAGATATGTAATTATGGTGTTTAGTCGTCGATTAAATGTTAGGAAATGACTATTTTATTTAATCATATGTTTGTTTGGGATATTATGAAGAAAAATGTTCAAAAGACTATTTTATCCTTTTGAATTGTTTACTAAATAATAGAAATACTAAATTTGAGTTATAATTATATTTTATTTTTTGACTAGAACTTTTAAAAAATTAAATAAATAAAACATCAATAAAAATTAAATAAATTTATTTCAATTTTTAGTTAAAATTTTGAAATTTTATTTTATTTTATTTTACCAAGTAGAATAATTTGGAAGGCCAAAAAATGTCATTTTCTTTTCTAATCCGTAGGAGGCGGTATCTCACCATTTTATATCCCGCATCCCTCCATGGGACACAATAATTCTACAAATAAGGGATTGATAGTCCAGTTGAACAAGCAGTCCGGCTTATATTTTTTGAATTAAATATCGGACTATTATATGAAATAAATATGGAATCCTATCTTACCCTCCAGTCTCTCCAAACAAACACCCCTATAGAGTTTTAAGGTTGATTCCTTCACATATTAAGGTCTTATTTGTCACCATTTTAAATTTCATTTTTCTAGATTAGGATACATCGTTTAGGGATTTAGTTTAAAATAAAAATGTAATATTTTAATATTATTTTGTTTAATTTTAAATTTAGATAATTAAATTATTTTTGTTAACGTATCTTGACATAGTAAAAACTATAACAAGTATATGCATAGAAAAAATGATAGAGAATCCGAAACATTGATGAAGCCTTTCACACATCCGAAGATAGTAAAGTACGAGATTTTCGCAAAATCTTTAAAGACATGTAACAGTAAAATAGCAAAATTTTAATGATTTTTTTTTGTTTTTTGTTTTTTTTTTTTTATATTTATACTGCCAAACTCTTTTGTATTTTTCTAGGGGAAAATCGGTCTAGGGTCCCTCTCCCACTTTTCGTAATGGAAGAGGTCCACAAAATTATTTTTTGATGTCTAAGGTCCTAAACATATATCAGACAAATTTCAGTCAAACCCACCGCCATGCTTACCCACAACCACACAGACATGTACTTACATACATACATATAAAGAGAGAAACCCAGAGCTTTCTAGAGAGAGAAAATGAAGATGATCGGAACAACACTCCTTTCTCTTTTGAAACCATACGCCGTCGCCGTGAATACAAGAAGTTGCGAATCTTGATGAATTGCAGCATGGTGAGAAGTCTTCCACAATTAGAGCTTCGAGAAAAGACAATCTGTCCAAGATGCACTATCTATAAGTGGACCAGGGCTCAAACCGACGAAGATGGAGTCGAAGGAGGTGCGAACCAGAAGCTCCAGCCACCGCTGAACCGGAAGCTCCAGCTGTTGAGCCTGTGAAAGTAGAGTTCGTGGAGATGAACCAGAAGCTATAGCCATTTCGCTCCTCCTATGGTGACCCTGTTTCAGCAGCACCACCCCCTTCCTCCTTTCTTTCTTTCACTCTTTTTCTTCTTCTAGATCTAAAAGAAACCACACCCAGTTTTGCTATTAGAGAAAAAGTATTCAAATTAATCATCTTGAATTCATACAAGCAATACTCTTTTCAATTCCAGCCACCACCAGCAAATTCCAATAGAATATTTCATTTTCTCTTTCTAACTTCTCTCTCAATTAAACCCACTTCTTTGTGTATTTAACTTTCATTATTCAAACATATTTTTCAGAAGGTAAATATCGTTTATGGGATCGAATAAAATAAACATCATTTATGCTATAAAATGTATAGAACAAATGAATTTATTGTATATAATTTGAGTATCACTACAACACCATCAAAGATCAATATTTGGAGAACTATTTCCTCACCTGAACTTGGACAAACCAAGTAAAGAAACCCACATATTATTGTTTTGTTTTATATATTGCTTATTTGTGTATTTGTTTGTTTTAATTTATAAATATATATATATATATATATAGAGAGAGAGAGAGAGAGAGAGAGAGAGAGAAAGAGATGGATTGAAGCTAAAGGGGTAAGTGCAGATCCGCCTCTTTCTCTGTTTTTTTTTTGTTTGGACTGAATTTTTTTTTTATTTGAACTGAATTTTCTCTGGGTTAAAGAGAATTTCTCTGGAAATGTTTTTTTAGGAATTTCATTGATTTTGAGAGATTTTCTCTGGCTTAAAGTGATCCAGAGAAATTCCTAAAGATATTTTTCTTTTATCTCCCATGCTGAAGTGAGTAGATTGCTTCATAATTTTGTGTATTTTGTAGAATCAATTGTTAATGTCTCCCCAGTTAAACATATTCTTTTGCTTTCGAATGTCTACTACTTGCTGTTTCAGTTATTTGCAGTGTATGTTACTGAAAATTGTTTGATGATAATGAAAATGATTACATTCTTTTTCAAGTTTGATAGGCGTTCTTTTAGTATTTCCTTGACTATCTCTGCAAAAATTAGGACACTAGCAAATAAGAATAAGAAATTATCAAGA
Organism: Camellia sinensis; assembly: GCF_055761805.1. Lineage (NCBI taxonomy): Eukaryota > Viridiplantae > Streptophyta > Magnoliopsida > Ericales > Theaceae > Camellia > Camellia sinensis. Next base: position 35,758,522 of record NC_138961.1, on the reverse strand, counting down.
CAAACCAGATAGTTTCTCTGGATCAACCCAATTGAATTTCTCTGGGTTGAAGTGTCCAGAGAAATTTCAAAGACCAAAAGCAGAATTTCTCTGGGTTGTTGTTGTTGTTGTTTTTTTTTTTTTTTTTTTTTGGTGATGCAAAAAATTTGGTGATGGGATTTTCTCTGTGAATATGTATCCAAGTCACCGCAAAATCGATTGGTTCTATAGTGGATGGAATTTTGAAATTTTTTCTGAAATTTTTTATGTGATTTGTTCAGAGAAATTTGAAATTTTCTCTATGATGTCCAGAGAAATTTTATGGATAGAATTTTCTCTGGAAATTTGATTTGGAATCTGATAAAAAGCTTCATAGTTTTAATATAGGGAAGCATTCCTACTTAAAGACTTGTGCCACAGTTGGGGCATTTGGGTCTCCGGAGTCGAGTAGCAGTGGAGATGGTAACAACAGTAGCAACAATGGTGGAGGATCAAACCCAGATTTTTCCAGAATTTCTCTGGTTCTGGTAAGTTGCCATTGTTATCCCATTCTAATGTTGCTTACATATTACAATGTGGAATTTTTCCAGTTGAATTCAGTTGAACAATGTTGCTTACCTAATGAATCACAATGATTTGGATGTGAATGAGAAGAAAAGTAAAGAAACTTATCCAGAGAAATTTGGTCCAGAGAAATTTCTCTGGGCCAGAATTTCTCTGACCAATTTTCTCTGCACTGAAATTTCTCTGGACCAAATTTCTCTGGACTGAAATTTCTCTGAACCAAATTTCTCTGAACCAATTTTCTCTGGACTGAAATTTCTCTGGACTGAAATTTCTCTGGATCAAGGTTGAGGGACCTTAGACATTATGAAAATATTGTTGAGGGACCTTAGACATTATAAAAATATTTGATGTCCTTTATACTATAAAATCATAATACCAGGGATCTTAAAAAAAAAAAACCCTTTTTTCTAGTTATCAATATATCTTTGTTAATTTTTTGTTAGAAAATAATAATATATAAATAAAAAATTATATAAAAGAATCGGAAAAATGATATGGTAAATTTGTAACTATTTATTTTAAACAAAAACTCATCAACATGATTTATTATTTAAAAAATAACACAGTAACATTTCTTGTAAACTTTTTTGTGTAAAATTTGTATTTAAGTAACATTTCTTTTGTATTTTTTTATAAGGAAAAAATTTACTATTAAAACACTACCGAAAAAGTAAAATTAGCCCTTTTAGAATTGAGCTTGTCACAGGTTTTTATATTACAAAAATACCCTCATGTAACTACTGCATTTAATAGTAATTGCTCAACAAACTTTTCTCATTCATTATCAAAACTGCTTACAATTTTTGCATTAGCTTCTAATTATCAAATCATATAAAAATTTAAGAATAAATTATAAATACAATATCTGAGATTTGCTTAAAATATAAATTATTCTTATTGTTTAAAAAATTACAAAAATTCCCTTATCAATTTTTTTTATATAACAGAATTAACTGAAAAACTAAAATTTCTAATTGCTCTCCTATACAAATAATAAAATTACTTGAATTATTAAAGGTGAAGCATCAATAAATCTCAAATAGTAATCTTATAAATTGTTTGGTCCTCCAATTTTTCTTATGGACCCAAATGTCTCATTTTAGTGTGAATTATATATAGGGCCAAGTATAAACGTGCGTGTGTTATGTGTTGAGGGACAAATGTCGATTTTCTCATAGTGTTGAAATTACTCAACGTAACACTACAAAAAAGAATTCTTAGTGTACTTTTCCCAAACGTAACACTCAAAAAACATAGCACTCCAATGTAACACATTAAAAAACTCTTTAGTATATTTTTTTTCAAACGTAACAATGTAGCCTTCTAAAAAAACTCCTTAATGTAATTTTTTCAAACGTAACACTGTAATCAATTTAGTGTATTTTTTTCAAATATAACACTCCAATGTAACACGTTAAAAAATTCTTTAATGTACTTTTCTCAAACATAACAAAATAATATTCCAAAAATATTTCTTAGTGTATTTTTTTTCCAAACATAACACTCCAATCAATATAACACAAAAATTCATTAATGTATTTTTTTTTCAAAACGTAACTTTCTAATGTAACACTCCAATGTAATACTAGAAAATTACACTAACAAAAATGTAAATTTTTATGCTCGACAACTAACACTTCAGCCACTAATCCCTCCAAAAAGAATCTTCTACACCTCACATTTTTATTCCCATCTCAAAACAAATCAGAAAATTGAAAAAATAAATCACAAAAAGGCATTCACTTAAACTCAAATGGTATCAAATCAAATAAATATAACTTTTCAAAACAAGAAAAGACTAATTGGTTCATAAGAAAACTCTTAGGGCTAAATAAATTAACATTCCTCCATTTAGAATTTATGAATAAAATTTTCAATTATTAATTGAAATAAAATTATGACATCATGAAAAATTGTTAATTAATTTAATGATTCATTAATAAAAAAGAGCCATTTGAGATGAGATTATAAACTTCAAAGGACGAAATGTAATTTTTAGAACCATAAAAAGTAATTTATATTTTAAGCAAATCTTATGAACTGTATCATTAATTTATCCAAAATTTAAATATATAAATTACAAACGCAATAAAGTTAAACCTATGTTTGTTTTGGGTTACACCAGATGAGAGTGGATTAGAATATACGTGGGACCCACTAAAGCCACGTTTGTTTGTGAAATTGGAAATGAGATTCATAGTCCCTTCTGGGCCTCGGAGGAGGGGATTAACAGAGGGCCATGTTTCTTTGGCTCTTTGGAAAGAGAGATTGGACTAATAATTCGTATGACTCACCTAAAGAGTGTTTGGTTGGGAACATGAGCGAGAGGATTAACTATCCGCTTGGACTAGTAATCCCCTTATGTAGTAGGACTAACAAAGTTATGGGAAGGTTCAGATTAAAAATTGAGTAAAGGGATTAGTGAATTTTTAAATGATTTTTAAGCAAAAATTATATTCTTAGAACAAAAAATAATAATTATAATATTAAAAAAATTACTAAAAATTTTAAAATATTAATTTTATATATTAATTCTATCTATAGTATTACTAATCCAGTAGTGTACAAACAAATACTTTTTATCCTACATTTCCAACCTAATATCAACACATTAATAATCTCCTCACTCAATCGTACCATACTCTTAATCTCTTCCATCATATGTAGCCAACCCAAGGGTTGAGTTTCAAAATTAATGAGGAGATTATCTTGAGAAAAGATTATTTTGCTCATGTTGTGTGGGTGTGTGTATGTGTTTTTAATTTTTATATGTTACGTCATTATATATATGTATATATATAATATAGTACAAAAAAATATTTTTAAAATATAAATTTTAATATTAAAATATGTCAAAAAATCAAAAAATATTTATGATATTTCACATAATTAATTCCCTCACTAAAATATATCACAAATATTATTATTATTTTTAATTCTCTCATTAACAATCACCACAATAACAATTGCACCTAAACAAAAGGGACTAACAAGGTTAGGACTGTGCAAAATACTGCCCAAATCGTTAAAATTATGGGTGTTCGCGGATCGGTTTTGTGCGGTTTGCGGTTCGGTTTTGACCCGCCCGTATCTATGCGGTTTGGGAAAAAGCCAACCCACAACCACTCGCAATGCGGTTTACGGTTTGTGCGGATAGGGTTTGTAGATGTGCAGGCGGTTGTGGGCGGTTTGCGGTTTACACTTTTTTCTTTAAAAATTAATTTTTAATTTTTTTTTCCCATCGAATTTAGGCTTTAGATTCATTTTATATATATGTGATCATTTGACAACAATTTCCTGATGAGTTTACAAATAAAAATTGAATGTCAATGCATTAAATGAAAGTACCTGTACGGGGAGGAAATAATTCTCCTCGTATAATCCTGTTGACCAAGTCCACGCTCCTCCGTGCGACGTCGCTTTATCACCTGAAAACACAAACTGGAGCTAGCCGGCGGGTGTGTGCCGGAAACCTCTCCGATGCCTAAGTCAGTAAGCTTGACAAATAGACAAAGATCTATGTGCTCAGAAAGAAGTGTGCTCAATTACCTCCTCCAAGGTGATGCTTGTGAGCTTTTATAAGTTTCCCGTGGCACAATCCTAGTAGGATTTGTACTTCTCCATGCAGAGTCCTCCTAGGATTCATACTCTTAAGGATAATGCCTATCCTTTTACACCCTCCCCCACTGCTTAAACCAAGTGGGATGGTTTTCACTTTGGCCGAACTATTATATGACCGAAATAAGCTTGGCTATGCAGAGCCACATAGAAGGCCGAACTGTCCTTAGCTCGGCTTCTCCTCCAACTCCTTATCTCGGCTTTCCCTTGTTCAACCATGATATGCTTAGATCAAACTTCCAAGTAGCAAGTTCTGACCGACCTAACCATAATATGACACGACCGGACTAAATGCAAGACCGGACTCACTTCAAATTGCCACCGGACCGGAATTGTTTTACACGTTCTTGAACCGGAGTAACCACACCTCTCCTGGGCCGGAATAACTATACTTCTCCTGGGCCAGAGTATCTATACCTCTACTGGGCCGAAATAACATTACGGCTTCTTACCGATTCCTTCACATGTTGGGCCGCAGGGCCCAACTCACAGCTCAGCCTAATTTTTTCCCAAAAATTACCCTCTCAATTGCCCCTTAATTTCATCTGCACAGCATGATTGAGATTACAAATCCTTCAACCGAGCTGAAGTTCTACAAGCCTTTCCAGCCGAGATAAAAACCATTCAGCTTATCAAGCCGAGCTAGTTCTACTCCAAGCTCTGCTTTATCCGGTCAAAACGTCTCTTCAATCACGACTGTAACGCTTCCCTTTCCCTTGCCACGTGGCGGGCTCTAATAGGCTGTGAGCTGTTATCACGCCGCCTTCGTACTTCGAACTTTTTGAACAGTCCCGCCCCGTTTTGCCGCTTTTTTCTCTCTCCTCTTTCACAAAACAACCTTTCTTTTTCTTGAATCATTCACCTTCCATTCTTCATCTTCTCTCTCTGTGTTTTTGCTGTTCTTCCGTTGCTTCTGAAGACTGACTTTGCTGCCACTTTCCCATCATCGGATCCCCCTTCTTCAACCTGGTAAGTAAACTTATTTTGCTTCCTTTATCTTGCTTTCGTATCTGTACAGCTTTGTTTTGTATGCTTTTTGTAAACATTTTCTTTCATTTGTCGCTTCGCTTCTGTACTTTTACGAAAAAATAATAGCAGAGCTCATACGTGTATGAACTTCTGTAAAAAACTTGCCTTAGATCCAAAATTAGGTAGTAACCGAACTAGGATCCTGTTTGCCCTAAATAGGTAGATCACTGTAGTCTGTAACCGAATTAGAACTTGTGAGTCTCAAAGAGTCACCAACGCCTGACTCACTTTAGCCGAAATAAGATCACCAAGTTTTGAACATATCAAATTAGGAACCTTGGTTTTCAACCGAACTAAGATTTTGGGGCCAAGCCAGCTTTCTTAGTTTCTAAACCGAACTCAGAAAGCTGCCCCTAGAGGCGTAACCGAAGTAACTTTATTCACAGTACAACCGATTTAGGCCTTGGGGCTAAACCAGCTTTCTTAGTTTTTTAGACCGAACTCAGAAAGCTGCCCCTAGACGATAAACCGGTCTAACGAGCAACCTGCTCAAACCGAGCTACCAAACCTTTTGATGAACCGAGATAGAACCAGTTTTTTGAGACCGAAGTAGGGCTCTTATACCTTGCTTTTAAATTGTAGCACGGTCCAATGATCAGTGCTTTAACCCCATCTGTTTTCTACTTTGCAGACTTAGGTTACCCAAGCACTCCTGCGTGCACTCAACCGAGCTACTGAGCACGATTTTTGCACCGATATAAATTATAAGTAAATTATACATCAGATGGGTAAGTATAGGTATCTAGTCGAGACCTCTGGTGGTATGGCCGAATTTAGGAAAGATTACCATATTCCTGATGATGTCCATCTGATGTTAGCCGAAAAAGATGTTATTCCCTGGGAAAAAGAAGGCTACGTCACTTTTACCCTTCAATCCATAATAGAAACCGGACTACGGTTTCCTGTCCAACCGTTGATCTGTGAATTTCTTAGGCAGACTAGATTATGCCTCACCCAACTGTCCACCAATACATACCGCATTATAATGGGAATAGCCGCACTGAACCACCAAACCGGACTAAATCTTGACCTCGCCGAAATTTTCCATCAATACTCCATCGGCTCAAAAGATGATGGGTGGGTCTATTACCTTAGGATTCGCCGCCGTCGAGAGAAGATAATCAAATACACACCGGACAAAGACCTTAATGACGACGATTTTTTCTGGGTCTCTGGGAACTTTGAGGATTTTCAAGCCCAAATTCCTGGCCGACCTATAAATTGGAAAAAGGGAGAGCCCGGTAATTTGACTTCGGTCTTCTTCCTTGTATTTTATTTCGGTTTTTCTAGTCTATTAACCGAACTAACAGTTCTCCTTTTGCAGATTTCGTCCACCTCCGTTCCTTATATAGCTATCCCAACCTTGCGATTTTGCGAGCCGCACTACGGTGTAAAGAAAGAAGTTGGGCCAAGCTTCTAAGCTTTGAACCGACCTACCGATATAGCGGTCGTCGTAAGGCCCGAGTGACCGATTTCCTTCTTGAGGAAGCACCAGAACCGGACCCCAACTTGCCCGAAATACAACTTGTCCCATTAACTGCTGAAGAAGAGATGGCGAAGAAAGGCAGAGTGAGGGCCCTTCTGACCGCAACAACCAGGGCCGAAGTGCAACCATCCTTGGAAGCGCAACCTGCCGTTGTGGCCCTCCCTTCTCAGCAGCCTTCGTCATCTCGCCCTTCCAAACGCGCCCGATCTACATCGACCGAACAGTAACTTGTCGATGAGGTTGAATCCATCCCCCAAAGTCCTCAGCCAACCCTCCAATCGGAGCAAACTGACCGAGCAGAATCTTCGAAATGGGCTCCGCAGCTAACTTTCAACGACCGAGACATCAAGGCTTCTGATTCGGTTGTTGCCGAAAAAGATCATCTATTGGCTTTTAATCTGGCCAAAAGTGTGTGCCTCCCCAAGGACATGGAGCACCACCTCAAGCAATTGAACACCGAGATGAAGTCCATCCGGTCTACATCGAAGTCCATGATATTGGTAAGTAGTTCTTTTCGCTTTTTTTGTCTAAATTTTCCAACTTTCACTTCGGCTTAAGAGAAGTCTTCTTTTTGTCAGGCCTTACAAAAGAACAACATTACTTACAAGAAGGTCCAAGAGCTGAGAAAAACCACAAGGCAGGCAATGGCAGAAGCCGAGGCAAAGGTGGCCGAGCTAGAAGAAGCCGAAAAGAAACTGGCCGAGATGCAAGCAGAGAACGGCCGACTTGCCGATCTGGTTAATTCGGCTGAAGCGGAGAAGCAGAAAGCCGCCATCGCTATGAAGAACAAGTATCTGCGCGAGTTGGTAAAGCTTGAAAAGAGAAAGGATACCGAAATAAGCCAACTAAAAAAGAGCGTGGAGGGAGCCGAAAAGCAGGGTTACAAGCAGGGTTATAAGAAGGCGGAGGAAGCTTATGTCAAACAATGCGATGCTGCAAAGGAGTTGTTCTTCAAGTGCGGCTGGAGGGCGGCCGTTGAGAAGCTCGGTCATGACCCACAGACTGAGGTTTTCAACCCTCCGGCCTATTTTATACCGAACTCCCTTGCTGACTACGCTAATGCCCTGCAACAGGAGTTCCTAGATAACTCAGATTCTGACGACTCCTCTGCTTCTGAAGATGCTCCGGTTGGAAGTGTGGACTCCTCAGTTCGGTTAGAGCCCATGGTGGAGGATCTGACTATAGAACAACCAGCTGAAACCGTGGTTCCAACCGAAACCCTTCTGGCAACCGAGAGTGAGCTCCCTCCTGCAACCGGTCTTCAAGTTGATGCCGATGCTGCTTTTGACGCCGAAATCGAAGATCTTTTTTCTTAATTTTTTCTCTTTGTTGTTATCTTTTCTTTGTAACCGGGCTATGCCCCTTCCCTTGTAATGGTTTTTCAATGAATGAAAACTTTTCTTTGCGACTTTTATTCCGGTTGTAATTTGTACTCGTACTGTCTTCTATAATTCTAACTTCTATTTCGGTTTTGGCTTGTTAAACTATGCTTACCAGCCAACCACTCCTTAGCCGATATAATCACTTCGGCTGAGGAGTACAAAGTGTTTAATTTAGTCAATCCAATTTCAGCCATACCCTTACTATGGCTGAAAAGTAGCAAGAGTTGGTTTAGTCAACCACTCTTCAGCCTTGCACTTACTTCGGCTGAAGAGTAACAAGAGGTGGTTTATTCCAGCCAACCACTCTTCAGCCTTGCACTTACTTCGGCTGAAGTGTAACAAGAGGTGGTTTATTCCAGCCAACCACTCTTCAGCCTTGCACTTACTTCGGCTGAAGAGTAACAAGTGTTTGGTTTATTCCAGCCAACCACTCATCAGCCTTGCACTTACTTCGGCTGAAGAGTAACAAGTGTTGGTTTATTCCAGCCAACCACTCTTCAGCCTTGCACTTATTTCGGCTGAAGAGTAACAAGTGTTGGTTTATTCCAGCCAACCACTCTTCAGCCTTGCATTTACTTCGGCTGAAGAGTAACGAGAGTTGGTTTATTCCAGCCAACCACTCTTCAGCCTTGCACTTACTTCGGCTGAAGAGTTGGTTTCTTCAGCCTTGCACTTACTTCTGCTGAAGAGTAACAAGTGTTGGTTTATTCCAGCCAACCACTCTTCAGCCTTGCACTTACTTCGGCTGAAGAGTAACAAGTGTTGGTTTATTCCAGCCAACCTCTAAGTTAGTTTTTTCCAGCTAACTTAGAATAATGTTTGGTTTTTCCGACCAAACGTCCTGCAGCCTGGATCCTTATCCTGGGCTTAGGAGGGGTGTTGGTTTATTCCAGCCAACCTCTAAGTTAGTTTTTCCAGCTAACTTAGAATAAAATGCTTGCTATGCGCCTAATCTTTACTAAAGCTAACTTTTACAAAGAACAACTTGTGCTAAAAAGAATTTCTCATTTTATTGAAGGAAGAAAAAATTACATATGTTTGAAAAAGAAAAGCTAAAAGTAGAATAACTTGAGATTGGCCGTATTCCATGGCCTAGGGATTGCCTTGCCATCCTTGTCCTCTAGCTGGTATGCCCATTTGCCGGCTAACCCAACCACCTTGTAAGGACCTTCCCAGTTTGGCCCTAACTTGCCATCTCCTGGGATCAAGGTGTTTCCCATTACTTTGCGTAGTACCCAATCGCCTAACTTGAATTGTCTTGGATGCACATTTTTGCTGTATTTTCTGATTAACTCTCGTTGGTAGGCGGCGATGTGAACCAGTGTTCTTTCTCTTCTTTCTTCTGCAAGGTCGAGTTCTAAAGCTATGGCTTCTCCATTTAAGTCTGGATCAAAATTTTCGCTTCGAATTGTGGGGAGGCCCACTTCTAGTGGGATCACTGCTTCCATTCCATAGGCTAAGGAGAATGGTGTTTCTCCTGTTGATCGCCGAGGCGTGGTGCGGTAAGCCCATAAAACGTGAGGAAGTTCATCTGCCCACTTGCCTTTTGCCTTTTCTAGCCTTTTCTTTAGTCCATCCAAGACGACTTTGTTTGATGCTTCTGCTTGCCCATTTGCTTGTGGATATGCTGGCGTAGAATTGTAGAATTCTATCTTGTACTCCTCACAAAAGCTTCTGAATATCCTGCCGTCGAACTGAGTACCATTGTCTGAGATTAGGGCTTTTGGTATGCCAAATCGAGTGATGATATTCTTCCAAACGAACTTCTTCACATCTTTTTCTTTGATTGATGCTAATGCTTCTGCTTCCACCCACTTTGTGAAGTAGTCTGTTGCTGCGAGAAAGAATTTTCTGCCCCCGGGCGCTGTTGGGAGTGGTCCTACTATGTCCAAGCCCCACATTGCGAAAGGCCATGGGCTAGTTAATGGTAGGAGTTCTCTTGCTGGTTGATGTATTTGGTGCGCGAATTTTTGGCATTTCTCACACTTCTTCACATATTTCTCTGAGTCTGCTTGCATATACGGCCACTAATATCCTTGCGAAATGGCCCTGTAAGCGAGCGACCTTCTCCCTTGATGACTTCCACACACCCCTTCGTGTATTTCGAACAGGAATGCTTCTACTTTGCTGGGATGAACGCACTTGAGGTAGGGCCCAGTGAATGACTTCTTGTATAATGCCAAAGATGGAGATAGCCAAAATCGCTGCGACTTTGCCCTTATTCTGTTGGCTTCTTTTTTCTCTTCTGGTAGGATGCCGTCTTTTAAGAACAGGATGATGGGATCCATCCATGAAGGGCCTAATTCTGTGCAAAATACTTCTTCTGCTTCAGGGTCTTCTATGCTTGGTCTTGGTAAGAAGTCGATGAGTAATGGATGAGGGATTGATGTATCTGCCATTGAGGCAAGGCCTGCTAGTTCATCCGCTCGGCTGTTTTCCTCCCTGTCAATTTGTTCTATCCTTACTACATCAAACTTCTTGATCTCTGTTCTGACTAATTCTTGGTATTTGGCCATTCTGTCATCCTTTGCTTCGTATTCGCCAGAAATTTGGTTTACCACCAGCAGAGAGTCACTGTATACTATTAGTTCGGTGGCCTTCATGTAGTGTGCTGACTTGAGTCCTGCGAGAAGCGCCTCATACTCCGCTTCATTGTTGGATGCTGGGAAGCCAAGGTTGATTGCTTGTTCTATAACCAGGCCGTCTGGAGAGATGAGGACTATGCCAAGCCCTGCACCATACCGGTTGGATGCTCCATCCACAAAGAGCTTCCACATCTCTCCAACGAATAACTTCCAGCAAGTGGAAGGATCAGATGATGTCGTGGGGTCAAGAATGGTGTTTTCTTCAAGGTCCGTGTTTGCTGTCTGTCCTTCGTCCTCTGTTTGAACTGCTGGTGAGCCTTTGTTTGTCTCTTCCTTGTTGTCCTTAGTATGGTCTGCCTTGGTGCTTGATTGACTACCTTCTACTAGGGGTTGCGCTATTCCGGCGTCAACTTCCGTCCTTAGTTCGGTTGTGTCAGTTAGGTCGACTGGGCAGATATGATGACTTCCAGGAGTAAACTCTGCGACGAAGTCTGCCAAAGATTGGGCTTTTATTGCGGTTTTGGGTTGGAACTTGATGTCGAATTGTCCCAACTCTACTGCCCATTTCAAAATTCGCCCACTAAAGTTCGCCCTTTCAAACAGAGCTTTTAGTGGAAAGGCTGTGAGGACGACTATGGTGTGGGCGTGAAAGTAGTGCGCCAATTTTCTGGATGCCATCATTAATGCTAATGCTAGTTTCTCTAAGGGTAAGTACCTTGTTTCGGCTCCCAACAATGTCTTGCTGACATAAAAGATGGGCAAGTGTTGTATTCCTTCTGCACGAACCAACACTGCGCTAACTGCGTGCTGAGAGACTGCCAGGTACAAAAAGAGTTCTTCACCAGGTATTGGAGTAACAAGTAGTGGTGGGGAAGACATGTACTCCTTCAAGCTTTCCAGAGCTCGGTCGCATTCTTCATCCCACTCAAATTTGGTCTTTAAAGCTTGGAAGAATGGTCGTAGTCTGTCTGATGACCTGCTTATGAATCGGTTGAGCGCAGCCGCCATACCGGTGAGATACTGCACTTTTTTGACTGAGTTTGGTCTCTCCAACTCCTGGATTGCTTTAATTTGAGATGGGTCTGCTTCTATACCCCGGTTGGTCACAAGGAAACCCAAGAATTTGCCAGATCCAACTCCGAATGCGCATTTGGACGCATTGAGGCGCAACTTATGTTTCTTCAGGATCTGGAACATCTCGCCTAGATCTTTAAGATGGTCATTCTCATCCTTGCTTTTGACCACCATGTCGTCGATGTAAGCCTCCATTGTTCTGCCTAACAATGGTTCAAACATCTTGGTGACCATCCGTTGGAATGTCGCCCCTGCGTTCTTTAGGCCAAAGAGCATGACCTTGTAGCAATATAATCCCCTTGGTGTCGTGAAGGATGTGACCTCCTGGTCTGGTTCATGCATGGCGATCTGGTGGTAGCCTCTGTATGCATCCAGAAAGCTAAGTCGGCTATGCCCTGCTGTTAGGTCCACCAGTTGATCTATCCTTGGTAGCGGAAAGCTATCTTTTGGGCACGCCTTGTTGACTGTTTTGTAGTCGACGCAAACACGCCATTTACCATTCTTTTTTGGCACTACAACTGTGTTGGAGATCCATCTTGGGTAGTGCACTTCTCTTATTGCTCCTGCCTCCAGCAGGTTGCCTACCTCTTCTGCCACTATTTCGGCGTGGTGGAGTGCCGATCTGCGTGTGCGTTGGATGACTGGTCTGGCGGATGGGTGGACATTGAGTTGGTGACTGATAAAGTTTGGATCAATACCTGGCATGTCGTAGGGCGTCCAGGCAAACACTTTGATATTAGAGGTCAAGAATTCTAAGACCTCTAATCTCTCAGTGCTGGACAACGATGAGCCAAGCAAGAAGAACTTATCCGGGTTCTTCTCATCTATTTTTACCTCCACCAAGTCCTCCACCGCTTTCTGATCAGCCTCTTTGCCGACGTCCGCGAATAGTTCATTACTTTCTGGTTCTTCCACCGAATGAACGTATCCTTTGGCAGCTCGACTTCCATTCGTTGTGGCGAAGCATTGTTTTGACATGATCTGATCGCCATAGACTTCTTCAATTATGCCGGTGTCGTTGGGGAACCGCATTACCTGATGGTATGATGACGCTACCGAACGCATGGCATGCAGCCATGTTCTGCCCAAGATGATGTTGTAGGTGGAGGGGACCTTTAATACCCAGAACTCCACTTGTTTCGTTACGCTCCCTGTTCTGACTGGAAGAATTATTTTGCCGACAGGCCACTCTGGCATGGAGTTGAATCCAATCAGGGGAGAAACTGCAGGCGCCAAGTCTTTGTCTTGCAGCTTCAGTTGTTTAAATGTGTCGTAGTACATGATCTCACATGAACTACCCTGGTCAATCAGAATCCGCTTGACGTCAAAACCCTTGACTCGGAGAGTGACGACCAGAGCATCATTGTGAGGACAGTATATTCGATCCAAGTCCTTATCCGAAAAGGACATGACATTTGTAGCCTCTGTCTTCCCCTTCTTGGTGGCAGGTTGGGCACTTAACACTTCCCTAAAGTGCTCAGCCTTCTTGATTGATCCCCTGAGCTCACATACACGCTCAGGTTCAAAGACTCCATGTATTACATTGATGATGCCTTGTGGTGGGGCGTCGATTGGCATTCTGTTGGGGTTATTATGATCCTGGGGTGCTGGCTGTGTCCCTCTTTCAATATATTTGTCCAAGTGGCCTGCTGCCACTAGTTCTTCCAAGTGTTGTCTTAGTGGCGTGCAATTCTCAGTTCGGTGCCCATTTTCTTTGTGGAAGGTGCACCATGATCTGTCGTCATAGTCTTTCTGAGCTTCTCCCAGCTTGGCTGGCCACTTGACAAAAGGCTCATCTCTTATTTCGCTCAGAATCCGATATATTGGTTTTTTGAACACCGTTGTTATGGCAGTGCGGATTCTCAACCATCTTTTGTCTGGGTCTTCTCCGTTATCTCGTCTGCCACGCCCGTTCTTGTTACTTCGGTCTACCGTATTGACCTTCGCTGAGGTTTTCTTTTCTGGTACCGCGGTCGCACTTGATTTTGCTTTGGCACGTGCGCCATCCTCTTCTACCCTGATGTGCTGATGCACTCTTTCCATCAGGGCCTCCATGGTGAGGGGTGGCGTCATGGTAATCGAATCCCTTAGTCTGTTCCCTACTGGTAGGCCTCTTTTATATTTCGCAATGGCTAGATTGGTGGGGCAGTCTCCAATCTGGTTGAATGTCTCCCAGTAGCGACTGTTGTAAGATCTGAGGGTCTCTTTTTCACCCATGTCGATGGAGAGTAACTGGTCTATCTCCACCGATGTTTTAGTGTTTGTTCGAAATCTTGTTACAAATGCTTCCGCCAGTTGAGCCCAGGAGGCTATACTGCCTTCTGGGAGTTTCTCGAACCAAGTCAAGCCCAAGTCACCAAGGCTTGATGGGAAGAGTATACACATTAAGGCCTCGTTTCGCCTGTACACAGCCATGACTCGGCGAAAGTGGCTCAAGTGTGAATACGGGTCTGTCTTCCCTTCATATGTAGTGAATTTTGGCTGAAGGAAGCCTGATGGTAGGGGTACGTTTTCGATTGCTGGAACAAACGGCGAAGTCTGTAGTCTTGCCAATGCTTTGTCCGTTGGTTCGTAGGCCGGTCGCGGTATTGGCATTCCAACCTCGATGCTTCCATGCGTCCGAGGAGCCAACCGCTGTAAGGCTGAAACTCTATGTGGATCCCTTGCCCTGGCATCCTCCTTGCATCGTGCTTTTTCTTCGAGCACGGTTCGTAAGTCGGATGATCTGGGTAATTCTGTCTGTCTAGATCTGGTTTGGTGTGAATGTGAGGGCCAATATGTGCTTCCTTCAGTGTATGACCTTTCAGATCTCGTCCTTTCAGACCTGGAGTGACGAGTTCTGGAAGACCAGGATTGAGTGTCGCCTGTCCTGAGGCTTCTGCTCTCTCCTTGGGAGGGTGTAGTATTCCTACTACGATTCTCTAAGTGGCGAGGGGGCGTCTTGTGCTTGCGCCCCTCTCCTATCGCCACATCTTTAGCCTTTGTCTGGCGTTTCAAAGCCTCCATGTCCGCCGCCATCTTCCGAATTAGCTCATCTTGCTCCTTCACGCGATCTTCCAGGGCTTGAAGATCAATCCTCCTCCTTTGCTTGTTAGGACTTTGAGAGTGACGAGGGCTGTTATTTCGCCTTCCCCTTCCACTCCTCCTGGAGTTATGTTGTTGGGGCTCCAGATCTGCCATAGGAGGGACAGAGGGTAATCCTTCTCGCCTTGTGCCCCCGTCAGGGGTTAGCCCGTCGACGGCGGACTGCGGTAGTTCTTCAATGTGTGCCATTGATTGAGAAAAGGAGAAGCTTTGTCAAGAGGTTTTTGTTCTTGTCTGTATGTTCCCACAGACCGCGCCAATTGTACGGGGAGGAAATAATTCTCCTCGTATAATCCTGTTGACCAAGTCCACGCTCCTCCATGCGACGTCGCTTTATCACCTGAAAACACAAACGGGAGCTAGCCGGCGGGTGTGTGCCGGAAACCTCTCTGATGCCTAAGTCAGTAAGCTTGACAAATAGACAAAGATCTATGTGCTCAGAAAGAAGTGTGTTCAATTACCTCCTCCAAGGTGATGCTTGTGAGCTTTTATAAGTTTCCCGTGGCACAATCCTAGTAGGATTTGTACTTCTCCATGCAGAGTCCTCCTAGGATTTATACTCTTAAGGATAATGCCTATCCTTTTACACCCTCCCCCACTGCTTAAACCAAGTGGGATGGTTTTCACTTTGGCCGAACTATTATATGACCGAAATAAGCTTGGCTATGCAGAGCCACATAGAAGGCCGAACTGTCCTTAGCTCGGCTTCTCCTCCAACTCCTTATCTCGGCTTTCCCCTGTTCAACCATGATATGCTTAGATCAAACTTCAAAGTAGTAAGTTCTGACCGACCTAACCATAATATGACACGACCGGATTAAATGCAAGACCGGACTCACTTCAAATTGCCACCGGACCGGAATTGTTTTACACGTTCTTGAACCGGAGTAACCACACCTCTCCTGGGCCGGAATAACTATACTTCTCCTGGGCCGGAGTATCTATACCTCTACTGGGCCGAAATAACATTACGGCTTCTTACCGATTCCTTCACATGTTGGGCCGCAGGGCCCAACTCACAGCTCGGCCCAATTTTTTCCCAAAAATTACCCTCTCAGTACCCAAAACAAAGAGACCCTACACTAGTATTTTTGCCATGAAAAAAATTATATCAATGCATTAAAGGTTGTACTCAATTAGAATTGCCAGTTCAGCAATCAATAATCAAACTAGAAGCTTCATCGACCACCATAAGGAAATTTTTATTAGGAAAAAGTGGATGAGTCATCAATGAAAATCATATAAAAAACCAAGTTTAAAACTTGATAATTCTACAACATTAAGAAAGTTGAGAAATACTTAAAAATAAGGATCCTAGTGTCATAGAAAACATAATGGTGCTCCTGTTAAAGTTACAAAGTTGGTATATAAAAAATAATAATAATTAAAGTGCAGGCGGTTTTCGCGGGTTGCGGGTTTAACCCGCGACCCACTCGCAACCCGCAAATTTGTCACATTTCAAACCGCATCCGCCCGCATTATGTTTGCGAAACCGCCCATTTATATGCGGGTTGGGCGGTTTGAGCGGTTCGGATAAACCGTTGCCCACCCCTAGTTAAAATCGCACCGATCCGCATCAATCTACACCGCTCTAACCACTAATCGTGGTTTAAACTTTGAAATTTATAATCTGTCAACCGAACAGCTCCGCTCTGCTATAGTTATGCACATATATTTTTTAACTTCCAATGAAATACCAATGTAAAAAAGAGAGATTTAAGATAAGAAATTTATTACAAATTAATGATTATATATATGAAACATATTATGTAAATTATTTTGTGTTATATATCTAAAAAAATATTTTACAAATTAGTGTTATATATTAAGCAAATGTATGATAATTAGTTAGAATATTCTTCAATCTGCCAATCTGTCAAAAACTGCCCAAGCCGCAATTTGTTAATCTGCTAATCCGCTAACCCGCTATTCGGTTTGTAATTTTACTCTCCAACTGCCTGAACCGCATCGCACACACTCCTAAACAGAACAACACATGCTTCGTTTGGAATGCAGGTTGACTTTTTTATTATTTCAACTTGGGGTTAAAGCTTTGTTTGGGATAGGGTTGTTGATTTTTTTGTCTTTTATGAGGAAAAAAATAAAATAATTATGATTTGAATGTAATATTTTATTTTATTAATTTTTTAATTTATTTTATGTTTTTGTGATTATTTTAACTAAAAAATTTCAAATTTCTTCATGCCAAACGAGGATACAAATAAAAGGACACAATGGTAAATTTAAAAAAACCGCCTTAGAGGAAGGGCAGACGAGAGAATCCGAAACATTTGTCTAAATCAAGTCCGCTGTCCCTGAAAAAATTTGCAGTTAGGCAGGTAGGTACCGGTTGCAATAGATATATATACAGACTGGAGAGAGAAAAACTCGGAGAGAGAGAGAGAGAGAGAGATACAAAACAAAACCGAAAGGCTAGAGAGAGAAACCAACGATGAAGAAAGAGGACCAAACCGAATCGCCTGTCCTTGACGCCGCCGTTGACGCCGTCGCAGATTTAGTTGTAGTTCTCGAAGGTGATGGAGACGGAAACGGAAACGGTGACGGTGGTGGTAGCAGTAGCAGCCGAGTCAAGGGACCTTGGTCGCCTGAAGAAGACGCGGTACTAAGCCGCCTCGTGAGCAAGTTCGGCGCGAGGAATTGGAGCCTGATCGCCCGAGGAATTCCCGGGAGGTCCGGCAAGTCGTGCCGACTTCGGTGGTGTAATCAGCTAGACCCTTGCGTTAAGCGCAAGCCCTTTACTGGTAATCACCGCCATTACCGATTTAATCTTATTTCCTTTCTCTTCCATATATATATATGAATTCTACTTGTACCTCTCTTGATTTCAATTTGATTTTGAATCTGAGGGTTTTGTGTTTTTGTTGGTTTGTTTTTTGTTTTTGGATTGATCCTTGAGTGTGTCAGTAGTGAGGGTAGTTAATGTAGCTGTTGATTTGTGTATTTTCATTGGATTTTTGGTTTTGAATGATCTTTGCTTTCAATACTCTGTGATCATTTTACATGTATGTGTGTCTCTGACTTTTGTGTTGCGTTTGGTTTTAACTTACTTCAATCTTAATGGTCCCATTAACATTCTATTGCGTTTGTTGTTGAAATTCTTCATATCTTGTGAAATGTTATCCCATTTGAATTTCCTTGAACGGGATTTTTTTTTTAAATTTTGAAGTTGTGAGATGATTTCCCTGGATAATATCTATTTTGAGATACTATATAACATATTAACATGTATTGGAGTGATTCATCTTCCATGGAACATCCAAAATGCTTGCAGATGATATAGAGGAATGAATTGATGGTCTTAATTTTGATGATCTTTGCTACATGTTCGAGCTTATAATACATTAAACAATTTTATTTTTATTTTTAGGGAAAAGGGGATATTTGGCTGATTTATTCTTATCTTATGCTACTTTGTTTCTTTCGAAATTGGTGTCTTATGTTTTGCATGATATAGGCTGTCATGATTTAACCTTTTGTACATGGGCAACATCCGCTTTTATGGTCTTTTAATATAATCTACTTTACTTATCAAAAAAAAAGAAAAAAAGAAAGAAAGAACGAAAAGAAAAGAAAATTTTTACCAATTTGTGTCAAATAAGGGGATCAATGATTGGATCAATATAATAATATGTGCAAATTTAGAAAAATAGTTGCTTGCCAATTAAGCTACAAAATGAAATATTGAGAAAATAAGTTGTGGTCTCTAGCATTTTTTGTTTGTTGCTCACTTGGTGTCTACTCTAGTTTGAGATTTTAAGAGTTTGTCATGTACAATGTCTTTGTGGTATGTAAATTGCAGATTTATGCTTTATGCTAAGAAGTATGGACATGGACACATATATGACACGGACTTGCTGACACACCAATTTTTAAAAAATGTAGGACACGCCAGTTTATATATTTATTATATGTTATATATGAATATATCATTTAAAGATAATAAAAAAAATATAATATAACACTTATTTTATATATTTACATTGTTTTCTTTTCTTTTATTATTGTATCCTAAGTTATTTAGTTCCAACAAATATAATTAGTTTCATATCTGTCCTATGTTACATGGAGTCGGGTACAAGTATCGTGTATGGGTGTGTTTCTAAGTGTCAGACCTTCATAAATTTAAATCTTAGAATCTTGGGATACGTATTCAAAATTGGATATGGATGCGGAGACACTTAATAGACACTTATATATATTGCATATTATATAATATTCTCGGATGAAATGTTGTAAATTATATAGGAATATATATTTGAAATTGAATAGGATTCAGAAAAAATATGAAATTTCTATATCTAATTCATGTGAGGCTTAAAGTATTGTTTTACTAGTAAATGTGAGTTTCTTCTTTTCATATATTGTAACAAATTAAAGGATCCGAGTGTCTAAATTGGATATGAGTGTCGGACACATATCCTACAACCTTACTCATGTCATATCCGGTGGACACGGATATTGTGGGTGAAATAAAAGAGTCCATGTAACATAGTATCTGTCCAATCGGTGGACAGTGTTCAAGGTATGGACACGTGTGTCCTCCAATTGTCCGGATCTAAAAAAAAATTAAAAAAATAGGACACGTTTTGACGAGCTTTGGACACATATCGGGAAGTGTCCAACGAGTGTCAATATCCGACACGGGCATGCTACCTTCATCGAAGTGTCTGTATTTCTTAGGCTTTATGCAAGTGTTTTGTCATTTTAGGAAGGTGAGGTTATTACGTGCATATTTTAGCCAACAAAGCTTTTCTAATTCATGATAACAAGATTATGAGTAGGTGATGTTGTAACAAGAGTCTTGCAGTTACATGGTGTTAAATTGTAAAAAGTTCTAATAGCATTTGATGTTAGGTTGTCGATGGGATGTATAGATAGGAGAATTTTGTATATGGAAAGTAAAAATAAGGGTATTGATGATTTTGAACCCCCATGTAATTTGCATTAATAGGAGCCAATTAATGACTTATGTTTGTTTATTGTGTTGATTTGTTTTGAAATTTAAGTAAAATGGTCCGGTTCTGTTATGCAACGGACTTTCACACATCTTGCAATCAATACGAATGCTATCTCAAGCTAACTAACATTTTAGTTATGATTTAATTTTAATTTTTTCTTGACACGTTTCATAATCAAATCATCATTGCATGTTGGGCGAAGCTACATATATGTTCATGCATGGTTGGGGTTTGTTGTGGATTTAAATTTCCTACTTTTACCCTTTAAATATGAACATTTGGGAGTCTAGAGGGTGATATGTGCACAAACATATCACTAGTTACCCCACACATTTTCTCAAGAGTGAAATTTCATATTAGCCCCCTAATCATAAGAGAGAATAATTTCACCCATAAAAAAAATAACGAAAGGTAATTTTAGGCTATGCCCCTTTTGTATATGAAAAAAAAGTCTTGTTATTACATAAAACTTCAAGCTTCCATATTTGAAGAACAAAATCATACTTGGGATGGGAAGTGAGGTGTAAGCTGACGTTTCTTACTGGTGATTCTGCACTCTCAAGTAAGAAAGTTATAAGAAATTTGCTCTTGTTGAGGAAAAAACTCACTTCCAACTGAGATAGAACCTCTCAAACATACAAATCTCATTACCAATTCAATCTCATTTCCTTTCTCTTCCATATATGAATTCTACTTGTACCTCTCTTGATTAGTCCATACTTCTTTTAAATTTCATTTTGAATCTGAGGGTTTTGTCTGTGTTTTTTTTGGGATTGATCCTTGAGTGAGTCGGTAGTGAGAGTAGTTTCATTGCTTCTCTATTAATGTTATTGTTGATTTGTGCATTTGCATTGGATTTGTGGTGTTGAATGATCTTCGCTTTCAATACTCTACGATCATGTGTTGTGTTTGGTTTTAACTTCCTTTTATTCATTGTGCTTGATTCTTAGTGGTCCCGTTAATATTCTATAGCATTTGTTGTAGAAATTCATCTCCTAAAATGGAGCCAGTAAGATGAACAATGAACTTCATCATATCTTTTGAAGTGTTATCCCTTTCGAATTTTCTTGAACGGGAAAAATGCTTGTAGATGATATAGAGGAACGAATTGATGGTTGCAATTTTGATGATTTTTGCCACATGTTTGAGTTTATAATACTCTCTTTTTTCTTTTCTTTTTTTATAGTGAAAAGGGAAATTTGGCTTATGTATCCTTATCTTATGCTACTTTGTTTCTTTCGAAATTGGCATCTTATGTTTTGCATGATATAGGTTATCATGATTTAAGCTTTTGCACATGGGCTACATCCACTTTTATGATCTTTTAATATAATCTACTTTACTTAACCCAAATAAATAAATAAATAAATAAAAGAGAGAGAGAGAAGAGAGAATTGTTACATTTTTAATTTTTGCCAATTTGTGTCATATTTAAAATTGTGAGATGATTTCTTTGGATAATATCTATTTTGAGATACTAAATAAAATGTTAATGGGGTGATTCATCTTCCATGGAACATCCAAAATTCTTGCAGATGGTATAGAGGAATGAATTGATGGTTGTAATTTTTGATGATCTTTGCCACATGTTTGAGTTTATAATACATTAAACAAACATATTTTTTTTATTATGATGGAAAAGGGGAAATTTGGATTTTGTCTTCTTATCTTATGCTACTTGTTTCTTTCAAAATTGTCATCTTATGTTTTGCAAGATATAGATAATCATGATTTAACCTTTTGTACATGGGCAACATCCGCTTTTATGATCTTTTAATATGATCTACTTATCAAAAATAAAAAAGAAAATAAAAAAAGGGAAAAGAAGAGAGAATTGTTAAATATAAATTTTTACCAATTTGTGTCAAATAAGGGGATCAATGATTGGTTCAATATAATACTATGTGCAAATTTAGTAAAATAATAGCTTGCCAATTAAGCTACAAAATGAAATATTGAGAAAATAAATTGTGGTCTCTAGCATTTTTGTTTGTTGCTCATTTGGTCTACTCCAATTTGAGATTTTTAAGAATTTGTTGTCACGTACGATTTCTTCGTGGTATGTAAATTGCGGATTTATTCTTTATGCTAAGAAACATGGACATGACACGAACACACCGATAGGGATGTAATCGATTTGGTACAATCGGTGTTTAGGTAAAATTTTTCATCAAACTGATAATATCGGTTTTATTATTTTGAATACCGATATAGACCACTTTTCTTATTAAACCGCACCGCACCGCACCGAACCAAACCGATTGAAACGGTTTAATTCAGTGCGGTTTAATCGGTCTATGACCTTTCAAACTCAAGTCACTTTTTAGTATAGTCACTAACGTATGTAAAAATATTGAAGTAGTTATTTGTCTACCACTTCAAACATATCCAATCCATCCATTTAATAAATACTTTTCAATTCCTAAATTAACAAAAATACAAACAAAAAAAAAGTTATAAAACACTAAGGCTTTGAGAATAATGAGTTAGAATTGACATTATATATAATAAGAGTTTACAAATTTACATTAATCAATGTTAATAATTTATTATACTTATTAATATCATTATATTATTACATTATATATATATATATATTATAAATACAATACATGTTGAAGCGGTCGGTTTCAGTTTAGTTCGGTGTACAATGTGCTTGAACCGATACCGAATCGAAAACCAAAAAAAATCAAAATAAAAAACCGTACAGACCGATTCTTATTAAAAAAAGACCAAATATAATAGGTTTGGTTCAGTTTAATCGGTTTTTTTTATTTATTTTTCTTACATCTCTACTGACCGACATGCCAATTTTCAAAAAATATAAGACAACACACATGGGGGACACACACGAAATATATAAATTTATATATTTATTATATGTCATATATATGAATATATCATTTAAAAATAATAAAAATGAAATATAACACTTATTTTATAAATTTACATTATTTTTTCTTTTATTGTGGTATCCTAAGTTATTTAGTTCAAACTTATAATTAGTTTCATGTGTGTCTAATCAGTGGACACATGTAAGTAATGGATATGTGTGTCCTCCAAGTGTTCAGATCTATTTTTATTTATTTATTTATTTATTTCAAAAAAAATAGGATACATTTTGACAAGTGTTAAACATGTGTTGGGAAGTGTCCAACGAGTGTAAGTGTCCGACTCGGACTTGCCACCTTCTTAGAAGTGCTTGTGCTTCTTAGGCTTTATGCAAGTGTTTTGTCATGTTAGGAAGGTGAGGTTATTACTTGCAGTTTTAGGCAACAAAACTTTTCTTATTCATGATAACAAGATTATGTGTAGGTGATGTTGTATTAGGAGTCTTGCAGTTACGTGGGTTAAAGAGTAAAAAGTTCTAATAGGATGTGATGTTAGGTTGTAGATGGGGTGTTTAGGTAGGAGAATTTTGTATAAAGTGAAAATAGGGGTATTGATGATTTGGGATCCCCATGTAATTCGCATTCATTAGAGCCAATTAATGACTTATGTTTGTTATATTGTTTGTTTGTTTTGGAAATTTAAGTATAATGGTCCTTAACTGTTATGCAATGGAGTTTCACGCATCTTCTTGCAATCAATGCGAATACTATCTCAAGCCAACTAACATTTTAGTTATGATTCAATTCTAATTTTTTGCTCGACACGTTTTATAATCAAATCATCATTGCATGTTGAAGCTACATATATGTTCATGAATGGTTGGGGTTTGTTGTGTGTTTAAATTTCCTACTTTTACCCTTTAAATATGAAGGTTTGGGAGGCTAGAGGGTGAAATTTCATTTAAACATTTTCTCAAGAATGTGAAATTTCATATTAGCGCCTAATCATAAGAGAATAGTTTCATCCATAAAAACAAAACGGAAGGTATTTTGAGGCTATGCCCCTTTTACATATGAAAAAAGAAAAAAAAATTTGTGATTATATGAAACTTCGAGCCTCCATATTTGAAGTACAAAATCATACCTAGGATGGGAATTGAAGTGTAAGATGTCGTTTCTTACTCATGATTTTGCACTCTCAAGTAATAAACTTATAAGAAACCTCCTCCCGTTGAGGAAAAAACTTGCTCCCGACTGAGATAGAACCTCTTAAACATTCAAATCTCAAAGAAATAAAAGCAAAACAACTTAAAACTTATTTTAGGACTTTTTTTTTGCATAATATTTATTTATACTTAACAAAGGTAATTTGTACCTGACATTAATTCTCTAATATTTATTCACATTTTAACGAATATATTACAACTGATCAGAAAAAACAATTGTTAGAATATATTTATGTATTAAATATATAAAATATCTATACGCTCCCATAGGCGCTTCCAACCTTGGAAACCTCTATATGCCTTCACTCCCCACCCCCTCTCCTGCTCTCGTCCCTGGCCATGTGAGCCATCTCCATGTGAAATGGTTTGCCTAGATGTGCTTTGAGTACTCTTCTGCTCAGGTGTAGGATATTCACTTGATGTTGATATATTTATATATTTTATCTGAGGAATCGTAAGCGTTATTTTTTATTGAGAAACCTCATGCAAGGATATTTGTTAGTGTTTTATTTCTTTATTTTCCCATCCCCTTTGAAAGGATGTCTATAAATAACAGTCATGGAGCAACCCTTTTTTCAGACCTAAATGAACTGTATGAAAGCCTTGAACTGTCCATATTTTTCACTCCAAATGTGACTCATAATTTTTGGCTGTATGATATTAAATACTGGTTCAATTCTTTAAACTTACTGTACTTTCGTTCCTGGTCTGTGTATTCATCTAAAATAATCTTCAACTATGCGTTATTAGTGGATAAATGGTTTCTTGACTTGTTACAGCTATTGGAGTGACACTGTTTAACCTATCTTTTTGACGCTGTTGCTGATGCTTGTTCTTTTATTGGATGGATTACTATTTTACAAACCTCAGTTTCTATAGTACCACACACCGTCAAATCTAAAGTGGATTACCATTGTTTGTATGCTTTTAATCCATTTATTTTTTGCAATTAGGTAGTGTGCCTTCTAAGGAGTTACCAAATTGTTTAATCGTGCTCGTGAAGATGTTCATCCTTCCAACTCCTCTTGGCCTTTCTGGCCTGGAAATTGTAGAGCATCCTGAGGACCTCTTGTAGAGAGGTTTATTGGTTCTAGTTTTTTTTATGAGTGATCTAAAATACGTTCTGTGGTAAAATTTCCTGTTGTAGGAGAATGTATATTAGTTAGTAGGCTACCAGAGTTTTTTGTATATAGAAGCAACTAAGGGTTGGTTAGTTGTCCAAGTCCAGTTCGAGGTGTGCTAAGAGATACCCAAGCCTATTTTCAACCCGAGGTTGTCTGCTCAAGCCCAACTGAGTTAGGCCTAAGTTGCCCGAATTGCTCATAAATTCGATTCTTGTTATTGCAGCTAAGTTGATTAATTTGTTGAGATTAGAATCTATTAATATCTTTTTTGGTAAAATCATTAATAACATTAAAACAAATAAGAATTGACCACACATGCAATAGTACGTGAATTAGCCAAAGTGAGAGTGGAAGATGAGAGAAAAGCTGTGTGCAGTGTTTGAACAAGCTCGCTAATCTAAGTAGTGAGTTTTTCATGAGAATTAAAAGTAGGAATCACATGTCCGAAAGGAATGGAAGTTGGTTGTGGCTGTGTAATATCATCAGCAACTTGATTCATATAATCTGTATTGCCATAATTCTGCCAACAATGTAGTTTGTGTGGTTGGTGGCACTATAATAGTCACACTTCTTAGCACCTCATCCACCAGAACCGCCACCACAAGAACTACCCAACCTCCACTACTAGAAACTATAGCAGAAGATTCTGAAAAAGTAGTAGTGGGTGGGACTGGTCATAGAGGCTCTTTCTTAATGATCAGCACAGTAAATGAGAATAGATATTATCGTGGGTAAAAGTCTCATTAGGAAGAATTTGATCCTTAAAACCCTGCTAGTCAGAATCTAATCCAGAAAGTAGGCCAATCATAAATGCCCGCCAATGTTGCTTTAGCTGCCCCAAATCGGTGGTAAAAGGCTTATGTTGCAATAACTGGTCCCGTAAATTTTTAGTGTTGTAATACTCATACAACAAGAGAATCCCAAATAGCAAAGGACCAAACAAGATGAAACCAAAGGACCAAGAAGCAGATCAACCAAACCACCGCAAAACAATACCGAAACAAATGAGCGAAAGACCACTGCAAGGCCTAAACGGAGGGGACCGACCACTATGTCTTCAAAAATAGGTTCAAAGGTTATAAAAATCACCAAACCAGCACAAGATCAGACCTCCCCTAGGTATGTTGGCACCCGTAGAAGTGGTTCCAACAATCAAAAGCATGGGTGTTGTCTCAAAGCTTGAATAAAAAAAAATAGGAAAAAAATCCGAAAATCATTTGAAAAGGCACTTCAAATGGCTTTAAAAAATTCACAAAAATCACTATTATCACCAGGAGATCGAGACAATTGAACCATTAGTTGCCAGCCAACAGCATCTGTATAGATGTTGACATCATTGTACGGATAATGACGTCAGCATATTGCGGTCACCTCACATGATTTCCAAAATTTTCCTGTGTGTTATAGGGTTGGACTTGGATTGGATCACTCTGATACCAAGTTGAAATATAAAGGGTTGTTTGGGATGACCTAAATAAGTGTACTTTTTGTCTTTTTACGAAAAGATGTGCAGAAAAGTAGAGAGGTGATGTGATAAAAAAAAGATAAAAAGATGGATTATTTTTGGGCTGCCAAACTTGGCCTAAAATATGGAATTAGCATGTAGAAGAAGAATGGATAGACGGAGAATGAAGAGAGATTAGCGAAATAGCTTAGGGTGTGGTAATCAGACCCTTCACCCACACATGCATTTATATCATATCAAGATAGAATTAGAAGAATATCCATAACATGACATAAGACCAAACATAAGAAAATAATACACGTGTTACTGCATTTAAATGTGAGTTTTTATTGACATTTGATATGCTTTGCGTTGACTAAAGATGTCTTAAGCTGACAAATTGTTGTAGGAGGATGATGAATCATTGGACATGAAGATGATGTCCTTGTTATGGATTAGATTTTGTGGGTCCCTATTGTCTAAGATATGTTTAATTTCAGTTAATTAGTTAAAAACAGACCAAACTCCATTAAATGGCTTACTTATTTACCTGACTTTAAGTTTTATTGTGAAAATGAAACTCTAAATCTGGTTCAGCATGTCCCCTTTTGCTGGTTCAGGAGAAAGGTCTTGATGTCATGTAAAGAATGTGCTTAAATTTTTCAATGATGTAAAACCGTGAACTTTTACTGGAATTCATCAAGATCTCAGAATGATGCCATTAGAATTCATCCTGGTCCATGTTTTAAAGTATGGATAACCTATGTTACATGACTCTTCAAAATAAATCAAATAATCGCGTCGGACACCCAACACTTGGACAAGAGTGTGGGATATGTGTATGATACTTTCTATCGGACACTTCTTTTTTATCTATTTGTATCTAACATTATCATTATATGTATATGTTGGTGTATAATTTCTATAAAATGATTAAAATTCCTCTTTGACATTGCAAGTTACGTATAACATCATTTTATCTCACATAATAGATTAAAAATATAAAATATGACCTTTTGTTGCCAAGTCCGAGTATCCTTAAATTTGAAGTTTGATGGATCCG
Organism: Camellia sinensis; assembly: GCF_055761805.1. Classification (NCBI taxonomy): domain Eukaryota; kingdom Viridiplantae; phylum Streptophyta; class Magnoliopsida; order Ericales; family Theaceae; genus Camellia; species Camellia sinensis. Next base: position 35,731,051 of record NC_138961.1, on the reverse strand, counting down.
ACCTCTAGATACACACCGGCACCCACCCAAATCCGTGTAATGTAAACTAGACCTAGTCCCTCTGTAGTAGTTCAAGTTATTTCTTAACATACCCTAGTGGATCCTGTTATCTCATCTTTCTGTTTAGATTATGAGTGTGAAATATCTTAGAAAAGTGCCTGAAATATCTGTACATGCAGAGGCTTTTCATCAGCTGCTTGAGTGGATTTGTACCTTTCTATGTCATTAAAATTATAGTAATTTAAGGTGTCTTAAAGGTAAATAGATTTTTTCTGACAGATTATTGTTTTTTGAAAAACATTAAGCTTTTTCCTGTGTAGGAAAATTCTAGTAGAATTGGTTCTGTGGGAGGTCAAATTGGGCCGACAGATTTAAGATACAAATATGGACTCTAGCTTATTCGAGTATGTAAAATTGGGTAATCCTTCCCCACAAACATCTACCCCCACTACCCCACTCCTCACCCCACTTTGGATGAAGGCAAATTCCCAGTCTAAGGTCTTTTGGTGTCCTTCAGACGTCACTAGTTAAGCTATCTGTCACTTTTCCAGTATATAGCCCTTGGTACCTGGCATAAGTCGGGGAACTGAAATGATTTTTGTCTTGGCATAATAGATCCAGCTGAAAGACATGATAAGAGATATGTGTTTGCTATGTAGTGTTTTTGTTATTGCCTTATTTTTTTTGTCCTTTGACAGGGAGGGTAGGGGAGGGGTTCACAAATTTGGGTATTCCTTTTATTCTAATTTTTTTACCTTGCTGAAAGAAAATTTTGTTTAATCAAAACTATAGGAGCCAACCAGCAAAACCTCACAGTATGTCATCCCATATGGGTGTGCCTTCTCAATCTCAAACAAACTACTTATATTGTACAATGAAGAAATATGATACAAAACAAAACATTAGAACCAGCCACATGCTGGCTACATTGATTGGTGTCATCTGGTTGTGTTTATTCTTGAACACTGCTATTGATTGGTTGTTTATTGCTCAATTTCTGGACTTCGCCATCTTTTTTCTCCTTTATATTACCATGGAAACTTAAAACTAAAGCTATTTAAATCCCTGTTTGCAATAGGGGTCTTCTTTTCTTCTCTTCATCTTCCAATGTTTGCTACAGAAAAAGTTGAACAACGGAACAGTAAAAAGCTTGTTTCCTCCTCTGCTAGTCCATCGAGCTTCAGATCACACAATGAATGATGACCGGATAAACTTGTGCATGTACTATGTTAAATGAACACATTTACGATGGATATTGTTCTTGATCGAGTCTTACTGTGCATAATTTGCTGCAGATGAAGAGGATCGCATCATTTTAGCAGCTCATGCAATTCATGGAAACAAATGGGCATCAATTGCAAAGCTCCTGCCCGGTAGAACGGACAATGCAATTAAAAACCACTGGAATTCAACACTGAGGCGCAAGGGCACAGAGCTCAAAAGGCTTAAACCATCATCTGTCAACATTTTGGAAGAAGGAAGCCCAGACTGCACAAAAGCATCCTCAGAAGAAACCCTATCATATGGAGAAAATAATTCATTGAGGGCCCTAGAGGGAAAAGATTTGAGCTTGACACAAAATAGACTCAACCATTGTGAAGAACATCGAGCTGCTGAAATAAACCGTCCTGCACTTTCTTGTCCAGTGCCACGTGTCGGCGCATTCAGCGTTTACAACCCTCCAAGCAGCTCAAGAACTGGTTCTATATTTTCAAGGATTGATCCAATGCAGGGGCCATTGATCCAAGCTGTCAAACCTTACTTTGGGGTCTGCAAATTTCTTGAAGGTGTTGGTGTTGAGCCCGTTGTTCCTTTGCAATGTGGCCATGGTTGCTGTGAAGCTTCAAATGGGGCTTCTTCTCGGAGATCATTGTTGGGACCCGAGTTTGTTGATTATGATGAACCACCTCCCTTCTCTAGTCACGAGTTGGCTACCATTGCCACAGATTTGAACAACATTGCCTGGATCAGAAGTGGCCTCGACAGTACTGGCACACAAGTGGTGGAAAATGCAGCTAGCCAGAGAGCGTCTCAGGATGTTGCAGCACAAATGGGTGTATTCGAACAGAATCTGAATCACGACAATTTTCGATTTGAAGAGGGTCGGAACAGGCTGGTGGGCACAATGACTGACGTGATGTCAAGCCAGATGCCAATGCCAACTTTTGCTTTGCCAGCCGAAGTAGAAGGCTTGAGCTAAAATCCACAACTGGTTTTTCCATCTTTTTTGTGGTATGGCGAGATGAAGGATGTACCATGATGAGTTGCAGCAGGAATCCCAAATTGTAAAGAGGTTTGCTCGTTGATGGCAAAAAATCATATCATGTAATGGCCAACGATTTCAGCATTACTGGGAAGCTGGTGGCATTTTGTTTTGAGAAATAGTTAAAAGTTTAACCAGACATGGTTCAAAGTTAGAACTCAGTTACATCAGTTATTTACCATTGTGATGCTTCGGTCAGTGTATTAACGTTGAATTTGAACCTCCTGTTTTTATAGATACAAGTTCTTTTTTCTATGTCACATGATGTTGGTTATTTCAGTTGTTTCTCTATGCATATTTTGGTCAAAGGTAATTGGGATGGGATAAGATGACCTGATTGTGGGAGTTCTTGAGGAGGTATTTGGTGCAGCGATGCTGTCATGTGGTGTTGTGATATGATATTACTGACCAATGAAGATCTTTAAATGAGGATAGGGAGGGACCCACTTGGTCAGTTAAGTGAAAGGCAACGTAAGTCACACATCATCTTATTGATCGTTGACACCATACATTATTTTCAATATTTTTTCGTTTCTTCTTTTGGGAGTTAGTTGGCATTTTTGCTCTTTCTTTTTTTTTCAATTATTGTCATTTTAATTGAACCTTTTCAATTTGAGTCAATTTCTACTCTTTTAGATCTATCTAAGGCCTCGTTTGGGAACATGTTTTTTTAGTAACTTTTTAATTTTTTAGTAAAATATGATGTAAAAAAAACTAGTATATTTGGGATTACTTTTTTGTTTTTTACAAAAAGATGTGCAAAAAGTAGACAGAAAAAGAAATCTTTGACTTTTTAGGATAAATTGTTGACTTTTTGATTTTTCTAGTGACTTTTTGACTTTTAAGCTAAAAAGTGATGTTTTCAAACGAGACCTAAATTATACGATTTTCAAATTTTAAAAAGAATCGAAACAATTTTAGAAAAATTTTACTAACTTTTTTTGTTTGCTTTTTTTTTTTGGTCTTTAGTTGCTTAAAAATAATAATAATAATAATAAATAAAAAGTTAGAGGAAAAGTGTGGCTTAAAACTGGGAGCCAAGGTTTTATATTAGGAACATTTTGATAGAGTGAGGCCAGAATTTGTGGATTTGTTAAATAATTAATGGTAGGTGGTTTTTAATAATAGCATTCCACAAACGTATGCTACAGTAGTGTTGTTTGGAGCTGATTTAAGGATTGACGTGTTTGAATTGAGATCATTAGTGCAATGGTTATCCTAATCTTGATGTACTACTTAAAAAAACCAATTTTTTTAACTTTATATTTTACTTTATTTTTGGTGTTTGCATGGACTTAATGATGATGAAAATGACAGTGAGAAAAAGCCTACCACTTAAGACTAAAATAGTCAAAAATAAGGTTGATGAGGTTTATTTTTGCTTGCTCATAGCATCCACCATATCTTAATTTTTATGTTATTTACATATTCACATGATGGGTTGCTACAGTGCAATGCAATCCATATAGTATTTGCATGTTTATCATGCTTAGGACTCGTTTTAATTGAAAAAATAATGGCAAGACCAAATATATATATATTTAAAATATGCGGGAGCTTAGGGCATTCTTGTCATTTTCACAAACTATTTTTTTTTTTTTTTTTTATAATTATAAGATAGTCAGGATTGTAAGAAAGAGTGAATTGATTCTTAACATGTAAGAGATTTAAAAAAAAAAAAAAAAAAGAAAAAAAAAGAAAAAAAAAAGAAAGTTTAGAAGAAGAGTAAGGTGGTACTTGATAAGTCAATCCAACACAAAATTAAGTGTATTATGTGAAAATTAATTAACTCTATTTGAAAATCACAAATTATATTAACTCTTACCATATATATAAGTTAAAAGATTAACTGAATCTATAACTATGTATTAATATCGATATCACAAGGAGGATCACAATAACAGTTCTTCTAATAATATTGTTGTAACTTAGCTATTGTATAGTGTAGTATAGAGGATCATATCTCTTGTATTAGAAATATGGTTAGTTAGCTTCATTTGAGGTATGAGTTGACTTTTTAATTTTTTGATTTTTTGACTATTTGGAATGGATTTTTTTGATTTTTTTAACTTTTGTGAGAGAAAAATAAAATGATTTTGACTTGAATGTAACATTTTATCCTATTGAATTTTTAACTTATTTTATATTTTTATAACTAAAATAACTTAAAAAGCCCATGCAAAACATAGGTTTTGTATATATACACATCATGTAATCTTTATTTAGGCCAAGTTTGGCAATCAAAAAATAATCTGTCTTTTTATCTTTTTTTCATCACACCACCTTTCTACTTTTCTGCACATCTTTTCGTAAAAAATAAAAAGTACATTTATTTAGGTCATCCCAAACAACCCCTTAATAATTAAAAAATCTAATTCAATTATAATATTTCATTATGGTATCACAACTATCACTAGCACTACTAGACCCACAATCCTAACCCCATCCCTACTCTATTAAAGTCATCATTATCACCGCAACTACTATCATTACCATTACATCACTATCATGACTACTGTCTTATGGTAGCAATTGTAATGGTCTTGATGATAATAGTGAAGGTGACAGGTAACAAGTGACAATAACAGTGGAAATATAATGGCGAAGGTGGCCACAGGGGACTGTGGTGGTGGTTGTGGCCTTGTCCACCTTACGGCAGGGCAGTACCAAGTGATGATACATTATACAATAAATAAAATATAATAAAATAATACTATAATAATTCAATAGATAAAAATGTGATAACTTGATACAATTATATTGGTTGTAGTTGATAAATTTGGGGTGAATTACACATCAAAAGTGTGTTAGAAATTTTTTTATAAAAAAAGTGATAAATTTATAAATATTAATAATTAAAATTATAAACTTTTTCACTATTGTGTAATAATTTTTCCAAAATTCTCCGGAATAGTAATTTTTTTCATAAATTTATAACTTCATATTTGCTTCATTGAAAATTTAAGGGCAAATTACAAACATCCCCTCGAGGTTTGGTGAAAATACAGATTCCCCCCTGAGGTTTGAGAAATTACATCCCGCCCCCTGAGGTTTATATTTCCATAACAAATTACCCCCTGAGGTTTTTATTTTCATACAGATTCCCCCCTAATTTGTTATGCAAATTTGACCTCCAGGGGGCAATTTGTAATTTCTCAAACCTCAGGGGGAAATTTGTATTTTCACCATACCTCGAGGGGGGTGTTTGTAATTTGCCCAAAATTTATTTAAAAAGACCCAAAAAAAAAAAAAAACTTGCTTGAAAAAATAATACAATTATATTAGGGGTAATCTTACCTACACCACCATTTTTCCTCATTATACACTAAAGTTTTTTTTAAAAAAATTATTACAATGTTAACTCTAACTAAAATTACTAAAAAAAATCCTCAAACTTAAAAAAACACCAACCCATTCTTCTTTCTTCTTCTTTTTCTTTTTCTTCTCCTCCTCCAAAGTCTTTATTTGAAACCTCTCTCTCTTAGTAGGAATGGCAATTTGAAACCGGCCCGACGGGGACCCGACCCCCCGACCCCGAAAAAAACTCCCCACAAGCCGGGGATGGTATTAAAAAATAAATCTCTGATTATTTTCGGGTCGGGGACGGTGATCCCTTCCCCAGCCTAGACCCGCCCCGTCCCCGTCCCCGTCCCCCGTCTCCATTTCCTCGATAAGAAATTACAGTTATAACCCTCCCTATATATATATGTTTCCTAATAAAGATGTAACACTACCAAATATACTGACTCAAGTCTCTCTCTCTCTCTCTCTCAAACCCTCGTCTCCTTCCCTCCTTCCGACCTCACTGCCTCACCCCGACCTCCATTATTGTCTCCGTCTGATCTGCCTCACGCCGATCTCTCTTCCTCCCTCCGATCTCACGCCGATCTCTCTCCCTCCCTCCGATTTGCCTCACGACGATCTCTCTGCCTCCCTCTGATCGTCATCGTCCCTCCATTCCGTCTGAGCTCAAATCGCCGTCGTCGTCCCTCCGATCTGCCTCTCGCTTCTGTCGCCTCATTCATCCATCTGAGCCTCTAATGAAGATGAAGAAAAAGATGCGTTAGATTTTTTTATTTTTTATTTTTATTGTTTTACATTTGATGAATATATATGCTCTCACAGATTTGTTGATGATTGTTGTTGTTGTTGATGAGTGTGTGCTCAGATCTGTTGTTGTTGGATGTTTATGTTGTTGTTGTTGTTGTTCTTTTTCTTTTTTTTTTATAATTTTAGCCGGGGAATTATGGGGGTCGGGGAAACCCAATCCCCGTTGGGGGACGGGGGCGGGGGTGGTGATAGGCTCCCCGTCGGGAATCCGGACCGGGGACGGAGAAATTTCTACCATCGGGGATCGAGGACAGGGAGAGTGATCCCCGGCCTTGCCCCGTCCCATTGCCATTCCTATCTCTTAGGAAGGGAAATTGAGGAGGTTCCGTTTAACGCAGAGAAAACGAGATGGGTTACATGGGTGGAGATTTGAAAGGAGGTTGCAGGGGTAGAGATCACGATGATGGGAGGGCTGGAGACGAGATTGTAGAGGCGATTGCGGTTGAGATGGTGGTGGTCGCAGTGGTTGAAGGGCGGTGAAAGTGGTAGTTGTGGTAATAGGGTGACTACAAAACGGTGATTGCGGAGGTTAGATGTTGTAGAGTGATGGTCGGAGGCGGAGGAGGAGATAGTGGGTTGTGGTTTGGTTGCTAGAGGTGGTGATAGTGATGGTCGATAGTGGCAATGGCAAAAAGTAAAAGTAGAGCAAAGAGAGGTGATGAAATCGGTGTAAGGAGAGAAAGTGGGTTTGAGGTAAATTTGATATATTGAAAGTGTAAAGAGAAAATAATTTTGATTGATTGTAAAGAAAAAATGGGTGTAAAGAAGCCAAATTGTAGCGTAACTAGGGATGGTAATTTGAACTCGACCCTATGGGGACCCGGTTCCCCGACCCCTATTAGAACGATTTTTTCAAGAAAAATATCCCCTGATGGGCTGAGGATGGTATTCGAAAATGAATTCCCGACAAATTTTGGGCCGGGGACGGTGATACGTTCTCCAGTCCCCTCTCCGTCTCCGTCCCCGATATGAAATTATTATTATACCCCTCTATATATATATAAACCAAACCCTAAAACACAATTATTAGACCTCCTCTCATCTCTCTCTCTCTCTCTCTCTCTCTCTCTCTCATCTTTGTGTACGTATGTAAATGTATGTATCTTTGTATATATGTTCTTCCCTCTGTGTGTATAGTGTTAGATCAAGATTGGATTGTATATCTGTGTATATCTATGTATCTTTGTATATTTTTTCTTCCCTTTACTTTAAAAAAAAAAAAAAAAAAAAAAAGAGTCGGGATTTTTCGAGGTTAGGAAAATCCAAACCCCGTTAGGGGGCGGGGGCAGGGAGGGGAGGTGATAGGTTTCCTATCAGGAATGGGAGTGGAGATGAGGAGTTTTTTACATTTGGGAATTAGAGACAGAGAGTGTAATCTCCATTCCAGGTGTAACTACCCTTATATTAGTCGCAATTGGTAAATTTATTACTTTAGAATTGCTCAATCAATGAAAAATTATTACAGGAAAAAAAAAACATTATTTGAAAAATAATACAATTACTTATAGGTCTCTAGAACTGCTATATCAACGACTGAAAACCCAAAAAAACAAAAGAAAAAAAAAAAAGAGTTGAATGAATAGCCTTTACCACAAATGGGTAAATCGTAATCAAAACACAGGGCTGCCAAACCAGCAACATTGCTGAAACAATTCTACTTTATTACAGAAAAATCACTCTGAAAAAAGACCAAAAAAGGAAAAGCTAAAGTAAAAAGTAAAAGCCGAAGCAAACTTTTTGCTTACAAACACATGAACCATATCATCCTTGGGCTGTTTTGTCGGATCCAGAAAAGGACAAAAAAAAGTTGTCAGAAGAAAATAATTATTAAAAAGTAAAAATTATTATAAATATTAATAATTAAAATTATATATTTTTTTTTATTAATTTATACCGACACCACTGCAACAGCAGTGTAATTGTTATTGATTGGTTTTGGTTGTTGCAGTGTAATTATTGATTTGGTTTGGTGCCACGATAAGCTTGTAATTGGTGGAGGGAGTGAGCCTACGTATTTGTGTGCTTTTTTTTTTTTTTTTTTTTTTTTTTTTTTGAATCTCATAAATTTATGTTGCATGATTGCAAAACATGAAGGGACTTTTATTATTTTTAAAAGAGTAATGGTAGAGGGCCACAAAAAGTGTAATTCAAATAGTTCAAAATTGTCAAAATGACGTCGTTTTGAGTGTAAAACGACGCAAAACGACGTCGTTTTGACAGTTTTGAGCCATTTGAGCCACACTTTTTGTGGCCCTCAAACATTTTTCTTTTTAAAAATAAGTTAAAAGTTAATTTTTTAATTTTTTATAAAAATATAGTGGGTATTGAAAGTGAATTTTTTTGCAGATTTTTTTAGTTGTATGATATTATTGGAGAAAATTTTTTATATTTGGAAAGATAGTTAGGTTTTTTGTAGTTAGATGTAATGTTTGTAAGAGAAAAAATGAAATGATTATGGGATTTGATGTGACATTTTATTTAGATTAGTTTTTTTATTTTTGTAAACAATTTGTCTTTTAGTGAAAAAAATCAAAAAAAATCAAAAAATTTACTTCCCAAATACCGCCATATATAAATTCGCAGTTGTGTGTGTGTATTTTTTTTTTTTAACTTTTTGATTTTTAATTTATAACAATAATGGATTCCCTTAAATGAGGATTTTTTTTAATATTCTATATAAAAAAATAATTTAGAGAATTGATCCACTTTTCAAACTATTTAGGAAATTAATCTGCTTTTTGAAATCACATTTTGAAAATACGATTTTGAAATTGAAATTACATTTTCAACATGCAATTTCACCTTGAAATTGCATGTTGAAAATGTAATATATCTTAATAAAGTTTATGTCATCATAAATTACATTTTCAACATGTAATTTCGAGATGAAATTGCATGTTGAAAATTTAGTTTTAATTTAAAATTACATTTTCAAAATATAATTTTAAAAAACAGATTATTTTTTAAATAATTTGAAAAGTAGGTCAATTCTCTAAATTATTAATTTTTTAGAATATTTTTTTTTAAAAAAAACTCCTCATTTAAGGGAATATATTATTGTTATAAATTAAAAATCAAAAATAACTTTTTATTCACTTGTCAAAACAGCCTTTAATGAATTGTGATGGATAAACAACCAATAATTTTTCATAATTGTTCCAAAAACAAAATAGTATTTACTTTGCTTGGTTCTTCTTTTCTAAATGGGCAAATTACATATACACCCCTCGAGGTTTGGCTAAATTACAGATACCCCCTGAGGTTTCAGAAATTACATCCCGCCCCCTGAGGTTTGTATTTTCATAACAATTTGCCCCCTGAGGTTTATATTTCATAACAAATTACCCCCTAATTTCTTATGCAAATATAGCATTCAGGGGGGAATTCGTAATTTCTCAAACCTCAGGGGGGCATCTGTAATTTAGCCAAACCTCGAGGGGTGTATATGTAATTTGCCCTTTCTAAAAATACTTTTCAAAAAATTCTACTTTCTTATTTTTCATATTTTTTTATTTTTACTGAATTTTTTTAATATTTGAAGCAATTTATTTATTTATTTATTTTATTTTTTAGACATACCTAACATAAATATACTTAAAAAGTAAAAAAATTGTGAAAAAAACTTTTTAAAAATTCACTAAATACCAAAAATATATAATAAAAAAAAACAAGAATTCAGTACATTTTTTGTATTTTTATGTATTTATTAATTTTTTAAAATATTTTTTCACAAATTTTTTACTTTTTGAGTATATCTAAGTATGGTGCATCTAAAAAAGTAAAAAAAAATGTTTAAAATTTAAAAAATAATCACTAAAAATAAAAAACACATCAAAAAACTTAATTTTCAAAAACCTTAATTCAAAAATTCAAACCAAACACACTAATTAATAGGGATTTCAATCAAATCCTTTATCATAGAACCAGTAATCAATGAGTTCATATCCTCTCCTTAGATTTTTTTTTGCTTGGCTCCTTATTTAGTAGGCTATTGGGCCCACTTTTGAGCTCAATTTTGATAATTTAAATCGTTTACACTTTAGAATTTATCGAATATATCATATTTATAAAAAATTAAGTCGATCAGATATTGGAAACTACGTGTTCAGATCCTCAAACTAAAAAATATTTTATTAAAAAATAAAACTATTTATTATCTTTTTTTAATAAACAATTTTTAGTTCAATGATTCGAACACGTGGTTTTTGATATCTGATCAACTTGATTTTTTTATAGGTATGATATACTCAATAAATCCTAAAATGTGAATTGTTCAAATTATCGAAATTGAGCCCAAAAGTAGGCCCAATGACCCACCAAGTAGAGAGCGAAGTAGAGAAGATCTAAGAAGAGGATTTAGACTCCTAATGAAGTAGTATTATTTGGCTTTTGACCAACAGGAAATATTATAAGCGTGTTGCATCAAATTATGTTATTTATGAATTTAATTATTATAAATAATATAATTTAATGTTATAATAATTATAATAAAATTTTGTTTAAAGTAATTATAATAAAATTTTAAGTTTTCTTTATTTTGTAAGTTATTTATTTATTTAATTTGTATTCTCCTTTCTCATTTCAATATAAGTATTGTTTGTTATGCTTTTAATTTCTGATTTGCGTCTTAAAATTAATGATAGTATTCTATATATTGCTGACTTCCAAAAAGAATTAACTAATCTACAATTACTCTTATCTCTTGTATCTGGTCAATCAATTATCAATTATTGTTAACGCAGTGCTACAATTAGCTAATTTAATGTTATAATAATTATAATAAAATTTTGACCCACTTGAAATATTATGAATTTATAATAACTATGTATCAATTTCCGATCACATTGTCAATCAAGCACTCAACTGGAGAACATTGGCAGAATAGATTAAGCCCGAACGACCTGTCACAAAAAGAAGAGATTCCGGCGGTGGTTCGTCCACCCGGGGGCATTCCGACGATCAAGTCAATTATCTCTCAAAGATAGCAAAAGTGCTTAACTCACTATTCAGAGCATAAAAAGCATACTTTAGACAGATGAGGGTACCTCTCTTTTATAGCCAACACAAACCTAGTCCCAATAGAAGCCTAGCTTCAATGGACTTAGGATTACTGCTAATCTTGAACTCCCAGTAGGATTATGATAAACTCTTTAAGAGTCTTATCTTTACCCAAACTAAAGTCCTCTATCATTCTAGAACTCTTGTCCCTTATCCGCTTATCCCGGATTCTGGTATCTTCGCAGATAACCTCGGCGTAGCCGAGATGATCTCGGTGTCATGACCAGGACACGTAGCACTTCGGCTAGCACTTCGGTGACACCTCGATCACGTGTTGTCATTCAAAAATTATGTCCCCACAACTGCCCGCTAGGTTCTATTACCTCGGCATCCTGAGGTGATGGAACCTATATCATTCATTCCTTTAATCATGACACCTCGATCACGTGTTGTCATTCAAAAATTATGTCCCCACAACTGCCCGCTAGGTTCTATTACCTCGGCATCCTGAGGTGATGGAACCTATATCATTCATTCCTTTAATCATGACCCCGGTTTAACTTCAACTTGTAAATTTTTCTTAAAATTTCAACAGTGTTAAACATGACCTCGGTTTAACTTCAACTTGTAAATTTAAATTTCAACAAGTGTTAAACACATCATTGGTTTAACTTCAACTTGTAAATTTAAATTTTAAATTTCAACAAGTGTTAAACACATCCTCGGTTTAACTTCAACTTGTAAATTTAAATTTCAACAAGTGTTAAACTAATCTTAGCTTGTAAATTCCAACTCCCAAGCATCATTCTCCAGCCCTCTGCCCTCGCGTGTCTTCCTCGGCCCTTGCATACTTCTTAATTCTGGCCATGAGTTCCTCCATGCTTTTTGGCAGTGTTTTTGCCAGTAATTTTCGAAGCAAACAGTCATCTTTCAAGTCATTCTTAAAGGACACGACCGCCACCTCTTGGTTACATCCTAGTATTCGGTTGAACACCTCATAATACCTCTTGGCATAAACCCTAAGGCTTTCATCCTCACTGATTCTCAGAGCCATCAGGGAGTCCATCCTTAACGGCTGTAGTTTGTTTGTCACAAACCTGGCCACGAACATCTCGGCCAGGCCCTCCTAGGTTTTCACAGTTCATTTCGACAATTTGTGAAACCAGTCCGATGCGATTTCCCCAAAGGACAAGGGGAACACCTTGCAGAACAACGACTTGTTCCCGGTGTATAATGCCATCGAGTTCGGGTACAAGCCAACGTGAAAGTTCGGGTCCGACTTACCGTCGTATATCTGGAACCTCGGCATGTGAAACCTCTTCGAGGCCTCAAATTTGTCCAACTTAGCTTGACCAGAGAGGTCACCTCGGCATCTTGTCATTTTCTCTGGAGGTAATCCCTCAAATCCTCCTTGGTTAGTCTAGGAGCTCGGCTATCTCCGGATTTTAGCCTCTTTGGTGCATTACTTCCAGTGTCATTGTGCATCCTTTTGGACCTTCTTCCATTGGTCGTGTCAAAATAGAGTTCCTTCCCCTGAACATCCTGATGTTCTTTGGTGCAGGTTTCTTTTGTTCGACGTGTCTTCTGGGATTCTCCATGCCCGACCTCCCGTGAAGGCCGGTGAGAATGCCCCTTTGCCCTGTCGTGCTAAGGGACTGTAGGAACTGTGTTCTACCCCGCTTTCTAGGCATCTTTCTTGGCTGCTGGAATCGGCGTATCTTGTAAAGGGAACAGTGACTGCATGACGTTGTTCTGCATCATAAAATTGATGACCGTTTGCAGGTCCGCCAATTTGTTCGCCATTCCCTTCATCTCGTCGTCCCTCCGCAGGCATCTATCTTTCCATACCTGGAGGTCGTTGCAGACACTCCATTTTTTACCGTCCTCAAGACTTGGATGTCACCGTTTGAACACTTGGTGATCATCCATGTTCATGTTTGTTTTGAGTTCCCGGAGGTCTCGGCTACGCGCCTTGCCTCAGGATCTCTCGACTTGCTTGTTCTGTGCTTGATTTTACCCTAAGGACTTGTTTGTTTTTGCACTTGAGGGTAGAGAGTAGCTTGCTAGCTACCCCCAATACCTACCGGCCATGGCTTGAGGCCACCGACCGTGTTTTGAGGCTACCGGCCATTGATGAAATAGTCCATTGGCCGGTCGGCATTTTGTGTGGCCGACCGACCACCTGTTTGGCCGATGGCCTCCTTTTCTGGCCGGTACCACCTTTTTGCCTTTTATAGGCATAATGCATGCCAGTTGTGCCAGCTGGAATGCATGGACCCTCCTCCCTATGCACGAGTGTGGCTGTTTTGCCCCTTTTGCACCTTTTGGTTTAGCTTCTTGAGGAAGCTTAGACCTTTGTCTTAGCTTCCTCAAGAAACTTGGACACCTATCCCAGCTTCCTAAGGAAGCCTTGGCCCCTTTGCCTTGGCTTCTTTAGGAAGACTTGACCCTTTTTTAATAGCTTCCCTTGGAAACTTAGTCTTTGCATTGCCTATATAAGAGCCCCAACCCTTTCCTTTGTGAGGTTCAGCAAAAACCAGAGAAAAATACATATATATATATATTTGATATACACTTTCTCTCTCTATATCTCCCTCTCTCTCCTCATTTGTGTGGGTTTGAGAGCCTAAAAGTGTGTTTTCTTCTTAGTTTTGCACTAAGACACACACCATTACACCATACTTCGAATTGGGAGGCCTTGAGGGTTTATTCTTGAGGTTTTGAGCTGGTTTTGATCAGAAGAAGGTGGTTGGACTTGCTGTTCTTGAGGGGTTCTTCAAGGGTAACACTTTTGCTTTAGATTCCCCAATCTTGCATTAACTTTTGACTTATCTTGCTTACTGATTTAGACTTTGTGTATAACTAAAAAATTCTTGTATTTGCATGCTTAAGATACTTCATTAAGGTTGTTTTATTGTTTGGGGTCGACCTCCCCCTCTTAGGCCTTGTTTGGCTCTTTTTGTGCTCTCTTTGTTAAGCTTTGAATACTATTGTGCTTTGGCCTTCTCACCACCGGATTTTCAGTGGTGATGAAGAGAGTTTGAGGTCTTGCATAGGGGAGGGACACCCCTCTCCCTTTGTCTCTCTTTTGTTTGTATTTTTGGCTCATAAGGGTAGCATGTATGCCTAACTTTGGTTGGCTTCATTTCATAGGTTATTTAGTGTTTATTTAGCATGTTTTACCTCTGTCCCATGTCGGTTTGTTGACCTCTTGCATGCATAATACACTTGCCTTGCATTCCTTCATTTTGCCTAGAAATACATCTTGACTTTGGACCATCATGTTTGCATGCTTTGGCTTAGCTTTGTGAAGTTTTTTGGTCATGTTCTAACATGCTTAAGGTCTGTCTTGAGTCTTTGGAGCCATGCTTGCCATGCTTTATGTAGCCTCTTTGTATTCTAACTTGTTGGCTTCGGGTGTGTGAGTTGCTAGCATGCCTCATTTGGTCTATTTTCGGTGATTTGGAATCATTTGCCATGCCATTTCAGTCCATGTTTGATGCTTGCATACTTGGATTTGTTCTCCTTTCAATGCTTTAAAGAGGTGTAGTCTTATGCTCCATGTTTTGGCTTTGGTGTATGCCTCTTTGCTTGAGTCATTTGGGATGCCATTTATGTGGGTTTTGGGACTTATTCTACCATACCATATCTCCGATTTTGTAGGTCTTGATATCCATGCTTACCCTTTTTTGGGTGCTCTTGAAAATTGCCTTCCATGCCTTAGCTTTAGGCCCTTTGGTTTGCATATTTGTTTTGCATGTTGGCACCTCCATTTTGGGCATTTTTGGGCACTGTTTTGGGGTGGGCTGAGGCCTTCTCATTTCAGTATAAGTCCATCCTTGCATACTTTGCATGTTTGACATGTTGCATTGCATTGGTTGCATGCTTATATTGCATCATGTTTGCATGCTTGCATGTTACTTAGCTAAGTTGCATTATATAATCTTGTCGTATGCTTGACATGTTCATATTGCATTAGTGCAGCCTTGCATGAGTTGTATCAATTTGCATTGTATATGGCATACATGCATTGCATCACTTAGTTTGGGGTGCCAAACCAAGCATGAGAGGAGATGTGTGTTCGTACCCGAAGTGACGAAACACGTCTCAACCCTCGGTCGCCAACACCCTTGATCTCAACATGATAGGGTGTTAGCACTCATTTGTTTGTTGAATGCATCTACATTAAGTTGCTAACTTGGCTTCTTAGGCCATCGTGCATTGAATTGAGTAGTTGATGGCTTGAGGGTCGAGGGCCATGCTCTCTTGAGTCCATTACATGATAGGGAGAGTGGCCATGCTAACATTTGCTTGAAAATTCCATGCCATACACTGCTTGCCCTCTGCTGCTGTCAACTGTAGGATTTCGCAGGAAGCAATGGCCGGCCGGCCACCTACAGTGCCGACCGACCATCAGTGGCTGGCCGGTGGTATAACAGTTGGCCGATAAGCCCATTACCATGGCCGGTGAACTTTAATTCTGGCCGGTGACAACCCAGAGCACTCAGAGGATGATTTAAAAGGGGTCTGGAGACTTTCAAAATTTTTAGAGGAGCAAGGCAATGAAAACAGAGGCAGCAGTGCTATGGTAGCGAGTTTTCAGGCGAGACGAGTCAAGCATGCATCATTCACACATTTCGAGGCAGGGCTGCGGCCACCTTTCTTCTGCATTTAATTTGTTAATTAGTTAGGAATTCTGTAATAATTCATTTGGTTGTGTAATATTTATTCAGACCCTCCGAGTGAGGGCAATTGTGTAATAAGTGTGCGTGAGTGTGTATATATCTCCCAACCCCACGTCTTTCTTCCCTTTTATTTACTAGCTTTCTATGGTTAGTCTAGGGCATGTTTCAATTAGCATACAGTACGATAGCATGTTTGCATCCATTCATTCGTTTTGCATGCACCGGGCTCGGCGCATCATTCTAACTGCATTTGTATTTCAATTCCAAATTGAATACGTGTTAGTTGTAGCATTTCACATGTCATTATAGATTAGCCAAGCCTATCTTAGTTGCATTTTGCATGTGTTGCATTAGCCATCTTAACATGAACTAGATCATGCATATGATTACTAACTAGTTCACTGTTTTGGCACGGAGTACGATGTAAGTATTTATGCTTTAGCATCTCGCATAAGTGTGAATGTTAACATGACAACATGCTTACCATGAGGCTATGTACTTATGTGATATACCTGCCTGATGCTTGTGGGTGAAGGTTGGATTGCTTGAATTGGGTCAATTCATTGAAATCTGTATTTTAGCCTACTTGCGAGTAGCAAACTTCAAACCATTTTCCAAACAAACGGATATGCAATGCTTTGTTCCAAATTAGGCGATCTAGTCTATACTTGTTTTGCTGTGCGCATCACATAGTAAATCTAGGCTAATAACCGGAATAAGAACGCTTAATGTTTTCAAAACAAGATATCATGGTTAGTAGAGGCCGATCTTCGGATCGGGCGAAAGGGGGTGCTCATAGCTGACCTTCCCCAATCGTACCCAAGTTCTCGAGCTGAGGCAACTTTGGTGATGATGGACATGTGGCCTTTGGCACCGAGTCAGGGTTTCCTAAATTTTCCAAAATAAAATATTTAGGTGGCGACTCTGTATCTGGCAAAGCAGTCCATATTTGGCACTTCTTTTCTAAAAATTTGTTCTTCAAAACGATTTGCCGGATTTGGACTCTTTGGTTCAGATTAAGAACCATGACAATTTGAGAGTCCTGAACTGTAATGAACCCAATACGAACAGAACGGGACTCATCCTCCCGGGGCGTTCGGGGATGTCTACAGTCGTCCTCGTTATAATATCCGCTCTGGTCCGATTCCTTCGGCACGCCGCCCTCCTGGCCGACAACCTTTCCTCCGTGATTCTTATCACGAGTCTCTTCGTTGCAGTTGTCTTCTTCGACGTCAAGGTCAATATGTTTCTCGCTCCCAGTAGGGGTGTCGTCCTCAACTTTTCTTTCTGTCCTTCGTTGACCATCTATTCTCCTTTCTTTCCCACAGACGGCACCAAATTGTGTGTCAATTTTCGACCACATTGCCAATCAAGCACTCAGCTGCAAAACACTGGTAGAATAGATTAAGCCCGAACAACCTGTCACAAAAAGAAGAGATTCCGGCGGTGGTTCGTCCATCCGGGGGCACTCCGACGATCAAGTTAGTTATCTCTCAAAGATGGCAAAAGTGCTTAACTCACTATTCAGAGCATAAAAAGTATACCTTAAACCCATGAGGGTGCCTCTCTTTTATAGCTAACACAAACCTAGTCCCAATAGAAGCCTAGTTTCAATGGACTTAGGATTACTGTTAATCTTGGACTCCCAGTAGGATTGGGATAAACTCTCTAAGAGTCTAATATTTACCCAAACTGAAGTCATCTCTCATTCTAGGACTCTTGTTCCTTATCTGCTTATCTCGGATTCCGGTATCTTCACAGATAACCTCGACCTAGCCGAGATGATCTCGGCGTCATGTCCAGGACACGTGGTACCTCGGCTGGCATTTCGGTGACACCTCGGCCGGCACTTCGGTGACATCTCGGCCATGTGTTATCATTCAAAAATTATGTCCCCACAATAACATAATCTAAATAAGATTTATTTTTTGAAGTATTAGTTTGTTCATCTTTAATTTTCTTTTTAATTGTAATAATGCGTTGACAATAATTGATAATTGATTGACCAGATGTAAGAGATAAGAGTAATTGTAAATTAGCTAATTCTTCTTGTAAGTTAGCAACATATAGAATATTATCATTAATTTCAAGACACAAATCAAAAATTAAAAGCATAACAAACAATACTTATATTGAAATGAGAAACTAGAATACAAATTAAAAGAAAACTTACAACAGGTCACAATCGTAGAAGCAGATTGAAAACAACATTCACTAAATACATTCACACTCTGAGCACTCTCAAACTTCCACACTCAAACTTACACACTTAAATTTATTTACACTATATTTGATATTACACAGTAGTCTTTGATATTCTGAAAGCATATTTTCTTCAGAAGAATAGTTGGCTTTTATAGAACGAGAGACTTGGATTTAAAATTGTTTGGAGTCTGGGAATCTACTTTCCCTTTTGTCCTTATGAATTATTATTGTCCTTGAAAGGCATTGTGGGATTGCTTTGTCGGTGGAGAATCCACTTTATGAGTTGGCTTGAGTATTATTGAATTGTTTTGTCAGTGGAGAAGCCACTTTACGAGTTGCCTTGTTTTCTTTTGAAATTATTGTACTATGGAACTGTTGAAATTGCAGAGATCACATGATTTACAAATTGTCGAGATCCACTCATTGACATGTGTCTGAGTAGTCATCGCCAAGGTGTTGAGTTAGGATCATTGGTAATGATGTTACTGAATTGATTGGAGAAGATATTTTTGGAGACGAAACTGTCGGTAGCTTGGCTTTAGTGAAAATTGGAGGAAGTGTTTTCAATATAATATCGTCTTAGAATCAGAAAGAGATTCTGCATCAGCCATAAAAATCATTTTCATTTTAATGGCTTTTTTATATTTATGTTTGAATTCAAATTTGGAAATTGAATGATAATTTTCCTTAAGTTTATGTTTTAATTCAGTTTTAAAAGCATTATAATCAAATGATTTACTAGACTTGGGTCTAGAAGACATGATAGAAGGGATAGGATTAACAGCAAACTTTTTCTTGAAATTTTTGTAGAACGAGAGTAATTGATCAAGGTATAGTTCTGATGGAATCTTATAATTTTTCCACCATTTTGATGCGATGTATTTCCAAGCTATGATCCAAGGAAATTTGAAATCAATAGTTAAATATAGAAATTCTAGATAAGGGGGATTAACCTTTTTTCGATAAATATGGAAAGATTCTTTAAGAGGTTCAGGTAAGGCGTCAAATTGTAATCCAAATTAATTCCACCAAGGTTCAAACCAGGTAGGTATTTCTCCTGTAATGATCTCAAAATTTGGTCCAAAAGGGATCCACCATGAATGTTGGAAGAACTAGTTTTGGAAATAGAAAACATAAAATCAAGCCTACTGGTAATCATAATAATTGTATTGATTGGGTTTGATAATTGGATCGGAAAATCTTTGAAAAATTGACGGATGTCCCCATTTCCCTGGAGAAATGATTTTGTTAATATGGAGTTTAGAATATTAAAGAAGACTTTTGTCTTTCCTTAGAGTAAACATGATCAATTGTGATGGAACAGGTTTCCTCAAGAATCTTTTCATAACAGTTTTGAGAGTATTGACCGGAGTGTTTATATAGTGCCAATTGTTGGGAAAATAATGAGAAATAATGGATTCGGGTTTGGCATCGGCATGTCTAAGGAAATGGAATGAATGATCAGTGGTGATTAGGGTAATTGGATAAATAGTATTATGGGTATAATAGTTATGATCAGAAGGGACTAGTTTAAAATTGTGTCCTCCTTTAGAATAAGTAGCTTGTGAGGGGTTGTTGAGTCTTTGGGCCATTAGGGAAAAAAAATATGTATGAAGATTGATTTTTCGACGATGATAGTAGTTAAAAATATGCTGGTATTTAAAAAGTTTTTGATGAGGGCTAAGCTCTTGATGTGGAGGTGTCTATAGATCCCTACAAGAATTTATGAGTAAGAAAGTCAGGGAGAGAATTAGAGTCACCACGAATTAGGGGTGTTCATGGATCCGAATCACCCGATAAATCCGAACCAAACCGTCCAAATCGACCCAAGTATGGGCGATTTCGAGACTCTCACGGTTGGCAGCGGTTAGAACTTAGAAAATTTGTTCAAATTTCGGTCAAATATCAAGTTCCACATATAAAAAATCATTTAAACCGTCCGACCGACCTATTATTATACAAATTACACCTGCAATTTTACATTTAAAACAGTGAGTTATGTTTCCAAAGTTTGACTATGGTTCCAGGATTTACTTTCCCAAGGCAAGCCTTTTAACACTTTAGTCTGAATATTCGGACTTTATTATTGCACCCACCCACTCTCTCTAACCTTTTGTCTTCATTCTCTTTCATCTCTCTCTCTCTTAACTCAACCTTTCATATCAGTGCAGTGGGTTTTCCGTCTCTATATCTCTCTCACCCTTTCATCTACCCTCTTATGCTCTCCCAAGTTTAAGATGTACCACACCCAAAACCCAGAAGCCATTGAACCTTTTCTCTCTCTTACAGTTTCATCTCCCTTACAGTTTTATCTCCCTCTCTCTCTCTAATCTACCAATCAAACCTAAAAGCCATCATCATCTTCGAGTCTTTGATCTACCAAAATTGAAACCCTTGTGGCAGAAGATCAAGAATCGTACATGGCAGTGATGTATAGTAGAGATGACGATGACATTCTGCCATGGCAGAAAGATATGTATCTTCTCTTTATTTGCAATTTTTACTTCATTCTTTCTAGTGTGTGTGAGAAAGAGTTTGTTATCTCTCAGATTTGTATAATATGCTATTGTGATTGTGTTATGTTGCATATATGTATGCTTCTATGATTTGTGTGAGAAAGGAAGGAACAAAAGCCATGGAATTAAAGCAATGAATGAAAGATAAGCTAACCAAAAATTGCTCGCCAAACTAAGCGCCCGATGTGCACGGTTTCAAGCAATATTTGGGTCGAAATCGGATGACCACTTCTGTAAACCAACGAGGTCGGTTCGAGTGATGGTTCAGTGGTAAAACCAACTCGACTCGACTCGATCCATGAACAGCCCTACCACGAATGTATTCAATTTGAAAATCAAAAACACGCAAAATTGCTTGCCACCGAGCGAAGGCTTGTCGAGAAACAATATTCTTAACATCCTTCTCAAGGACTTTTTTTGGCAGTCTTGTAGTCAATACGTATTAAAAATTCTTGATTGAGTAAATCGGATTCAAAATTTTTAATACAAGAAACAATAGATAAGATTTTTTCTGAATAGTAGAATACCGTATTTGCGGTCCTTTCTATATGGCGAAAGTAAGACGAACTAATTGTCCCTTACCCCGATAAAGTTGTTTAAGTATGCCACAATAGCCAACATCACTTGCATCTGTGTCAACAATTTTATATGCAGTTGGAATTGGTAAACATAATAAAGGTAAGAATTTCATTCAATGTTTGATACGTTGGGCATCAATAGTGTTTCGGTTGTCCAAGGAGAAAGGTTTTTGCGTAAACGAGAATAAAGAATTTTTGTATCTTTATGCATATCCTTGTAAAATTCAGAGATGTAATTCAAACTTCCTAAAAATCGTTGTAATTGTGTTTTGTCATGAATTTTGTCATGAAATATGCTAGCAAATTCAATGGGTCTCTAAATTGGAATGATTATGCCTTTATTAATGATATGACCCAAAAATCGAATAGATGTTTGAAATAATTGCATTTTCTTAGCACTAAGGACTAAGACATTATTTTTAATAATATTATAAAATTTATACAAGTGTTTGCTATGTTGAGAATTATAGTAAATTAATACATCATCTATTTAAACGATTGTAAATGCTGTGTAAGGATTGAAAATATTGTTCATAATGTTTTGAAATTCAGAAGGAGCATTTTTCAGGCCAAAAGGCATAGCATTCCATTCGCGGTGGCCAAAGGGAACAATGATAGCAATTTTGTATTTATCTTTCTCAGTAATTTGAACTTGCCAAAAACCAGATTTCATGTCAAATTTTGAGAATATTTTTACGTCAAATAGACAGTTTAACAAGTCTTTTTTTATTGGGAATTGGATATCGGATCCATTGTAAAACCTTATTACATGGTTTATAATTAATAACTAATCGAGGTGTGCCTCGTTCTAATTCAACATTTTTATTAACATAAAAGGCAAGGCATAACCATGAAGATTTACTGGGTCTTATTAATTTTTTATTAAGGAGGTCATTGCTTTCTTGTTTGCAATGTTTCATTAATTTTTTATCCATTTGAATAGGTCTAGCTTTAGTAAGAATTTGTCTTTCATTGAAATCTTTTCGTATGGTAGATTAACCATATGTTGTTTGCGATGCCAGAATGCATGAGGCAATTTGGAACATGAATCTTTTTCAAATAAAGATTGAATTTGTTGAATAATAGATTTAACATGGAGCTGTTGTAATTCGTGGTCAACAACTTTGTAAGAAATCTATTTTTGAAGTAAACAAATTTATTTTTGTTTATAAATAAGATTTGTTTTTAAAGTATTGATTTCATGTTCCTGGGGAGAAAATAAAAATTTGAAAATTATGTCATGATTATAGAAATTCCTTTATTGGTTACAATAAAAGGAGCAATCATTGTAAGAAAAGGAGTTCCTAATATAATTAATTGAGACATATGTTTAACTAACAAAAATTCAGTATTGAGACAGATACCTTAGTTGCATATTTGAGCATGAGATATTTTGTAATTAATATCCATAGATCCACCATTAGCAGTACTTAAAGATTGAACAGCTTTTTCAAAATATTTAAAAGACACAAGACCTTCTCAAATACAATTGAGATCAGCACCGGAATTGACAAGTGCCATAGTGGTCAAAACAAAATCATGTATGAAGACTTTGATCTCTACATACCATTTTTGAAATGTGATGCTAATTAGAAGTAAATTGACAGAATAATTAATAACTAATGGTTGTTTTCTAGGGTTCTTGTTGGATGGTTCTTGGAGATGTGGTTCATAAGGAAATGACGTATCAGCAAGAAAATCATTAGTATCACCAGGATTTTCTTCTAAAGCAAGGACAGGAGATTATAGATTTTGAACATCAATTTTGAGATAGTGAATCTCATTTTGTAAATCTTGGATTGTTGGCATATTTAATGAAGTAGGAGCTTTGTTGACTCGATTGAGAACATCTTTAAAATCATATGCATCATATTTTAATTCTTGAATAGTATTTGTGATTAGAGCATTTCTTTGTTTGGAATTAGAATATTTAAACATAGTTTTTTTTTTCTTCTTCTTCTAGATCATCAATACTATCAATAAATTCAAGAATCATTTTTTCCTATATCATGAGAACATTAATGCATAGACCATTCATTTCTAAGATAGCTTTATAATAATGAGTTGTTGATTGGCACGGGCAATCGTGATATTCTTCAGGATGGTTTTCTGGTTCTTCATCAGAGGAAGTAATAATATCATTTTCAATTTCATTAAGTTGGAATTCAGTATCAGAAGGATTGTTAGAGAAATATCCAGATTCGGATTAGGGTTCTTTATCCAGAAGAAGAATGGATTCTAATTGGCTTTTGAGTTCATTTGAGGCATCAAGTTCATGAATTTTCTTTTTAGTAAGACATTTATTTGCATAATGGCTAGGTTTGCCACACTTCTAACAATTAGCAGATTTCTTAGAAGAGCTTAGTTTAGGCTTAGATGTGGATGTATTTTTGGTGTTAAGAAATTTTCTCTTTTTGTAGTACGATTTCTTTTTGTAGTTTGAAGATTTGCTGTAATATTTTTTTGGGGTGAGATTTGTGAATAGGGGTTCTTCAAGAAGATGATTCAGATACAGGAGGGAGGATGGAATTGTATCCAAACTTATAACAAAATTGACCAAGTTCGGTTCGGCTGGTAGAGCTTTCCTTTTTCAATTGATTTTTGAGTTTTATATCATTGCATAATGATAAGCTTTTAGCACAGATTTCAGATATGAGTTCAAAAATTGTGTATTGATTATAAAGGATTTGACCATTATGTATAGTACGAATTCTAGTTTTGACCTTTTCGGCAAAGAGTGTAAGAAGTCCGGTGATAAACCGTTCTTTCCAAAAGTCTTGATTGGAATCATGTCGTTGATAGACTTTAGAGAAAAAGATATCCTTATACCATCAGAAATGAGTTATAGTTGGGCAACGTAAATTGATGAGAAGTTCTTTAGATTGTTCAAGAACTATTTGAGTGTTGCTAATAAAGTGTTGTGTGTTAGCAGTAACGAGGGTGGTAACTCTATCACTAGTGGGTTGCCTAGTTGTAGGATCTATAATGGGAATATCATTTTGGTCTCTTTTGACAGCAGTTAAGACTGCCTGTCTTTGGTCTTGGGTATGGTAATTATCTCACCAACTGTCACGACCCAAACCCGCCCCTATAGATTTAGCACCGTAACCGGCTAATAATCCTTGGATTACCTAAAGCCTCTGTACAAAATAACATATAATTAAGGGGCTAGCAGAAGCAATTATACAAAATACAATGTCCATAGAGCTGTGCAGACATATATAGGACACAAATTTAGAACTTTATATACACATGCGACGTCATAAATACATTATTCTTACATCACCCACATGTACAGATAAAACCAAAATGGGACTTAGCCCAGTATACAGATAAACATAAATTTGTTCAGATTTCAACAAAAGAAAAACAAAGTCTTAAACTTAGTTCACAAAACTTGACCACTTGACTCATTCCGGAACCTCTTCGGGAGGCACAAAGGTTGGCAGACAGACAGAATTCTAGGCAATCATCTTTGAGCCTGGTCACGTGCCTAGTCACCTACATATATAAATAATACAGTGAGCTGGAAACCAGTGAATAATAACAAAGTAAAGGTTTTAATAAATGATGTCTATAACAGATTCAGAAATCAGAGTTCAGTTTAGAAACAGATTCATATTCATATCAGATTCTCACAGATAATCATACGCGGTTCATCCATTAGCGCTAACAGACAGATGACTCATGATCACATGAGACGGTCATAAAGACCCATGTATAGAGCAGATACATACAGATAATGGTTATGCTTAACCAGTTCCATGATAGAACCTCTAGTACCAGGTAACAGACAGATATCACATAATGCTAAGGATGCCACGATACATTTCAAAAAACTCGACAATCATTCATCTATACAGAAAGTAATATTTCAAAAAAATGATCATATCATTTCAGTCAGAAAATACTTAGAATCAAACATAACTTTACAGAGTTGTTACTCACAGATGGCTCCAGTAGCAGAGTAGTCAGAACAAACATATCAGATAGTCTATGACGCGTGACCTACACAAACACATAATGGGGGCACATTGAAACACACGCTCGGAAAACACTTAACTCATTTCTTTTTTATCTTAGTGTGTTTCTAATATTTATCCTTATTATTATGTCTTAATTAGGGCTTAGGAATGCCTAAGATGCAATGAGGATGTCAAAATGTGATTTGCAACACTTAGTCAAAATTTTAAAAATAGGGCAATCCGCTCGAGCGCAACATTGATCGCTCGAGCGGTCTGTAAAGTCTGCAAAAATACTGGTTGCATGATTTTTTCGCTCGACGGAAGCTCGATGGTCGCTTAAGCCAAAGACTAAGTAATAGGGTCTCCGTTCGAGCGCAACTTTCTATGTTCGAGTGGTCTGCAAAGGTTTGTAAAACTTTTGGGAGCATGAATTTTACGCTTAAGCTTAGACTTTTTCACTCGAGCATAGGTGCAAAACAAAGGGTGGTCGCTCAAGCGCAATTTTTGTCGCTCAAGCGGTGATACAAAATTCTAAAATTTCCAAATTACACTCCCAGCTTCAAAACTCAATTCTAAGGCAACAAAACATGTTTTTTTGGCCCAAAACTTGAGAAAACACTATAAATTCATAATATATCATGAGTCAAAAGTCATTTCGTAAAATTAAGCCTAAAAGCTTTGTTAATTGTACAAAATCAAGCTTGGAATGTTAAAAACATAACATGAACATGACATGCATGATATGAACGAGATTCCAAGTCTCCAAATCATGATCAAATGAGATGTTCTACTCAAAACATGGTGAATTCTTAAACTAAAACCAAAATATGAACATGCATTGGACAAATTCTTAGACAACATGCTCTAAATGCAATGTAATGCACATGCATGTATGTATACTCTTCTCTTCTACTTCATTAAGCTTAATTCTTACCTCAATTCACTTAATTCTTTTGAATACATGTGTTAAGTACCCCAATTACACAACTAAAGGCTAGATTTCTTACCTTAGGTTTTCAATTCCTTGAATCCTAGTAAGTTCATGCTCAATTTCCCTAATTCCCCTTAATTCTCTACCAGATTCCTTTCAAGCTTCAAGCTTTGGTCTCAAGCCCTCTTGATCTCTTTCTCTGTCACATTTTTGCTCTCAAGGTTGTAAAAAATTGGAGTATAATGCAATCTAGAAGCCTTTTATAGGCTTGGTTTAGTGTTGACTAATCAAGCTTGGCTTAAGCTAATCAAATTAGCGTTAATTATCCTAATTAATTCGTTCCTAATCGAATTTCAATTAATCTTACCATAAATTTCTAAAAGTTCCAAATAACACATAAACCGAGTCAATTTCATAATTGGATGCTGATAAGGCCTTCAATTCGCATAAATAAACAAAAATATAGATAGATATTTCTACAGCAGACGGATATAAATGCAAATAACATATAACACATGCAATTTAACGTAGAATTTCATCTTAATTACTTAGTAGGCCTTCTTAATCAAAGATTATAGGCTAATCACAGGTCGGGGTTATTACGCCAACCTTTAAGCTAGCCGAAAAATCCTGAAATAAGCATACGGGCAACGGTACTATCATTATTATTGGAAGGGTGTTTGGCAAGGGTTGCATTAGCAGCCATCACCATATGTTGGCCAAGATTAAGAATTTGATAATCTGATTTGCCATCAAGATTCCATTCGTATAGGTCACTTCCTGAATAAGAAAAAGGAGTTTCATAATGACGTTCTTCTAATTGTAGATCTATTGGAGTTGGGCGAGGGTTATAATTATGAATTGGTGGTTAAGCAGCAACAATAGAAGTTTCTTGGATTTGATTGAGAGTATTTGCTGTGAATTGTTTATATAAATTGTGTAGCATGTCATTATCTTGAAAAAACATTAATTATGCCACTATGAGTAGTAGGGTCTTTACTACTTTCTCGTTTTGAAGTGGATGGATTCGGAGAAGTAGTTGTATCAACAGTGGGGTAATGGATAGGTTCAGTGTCATTAAGGACTTTAGTGATTGTTTTTTTTCATTTATTTAGTTCAGCTAAGAACTCATCGGAAGGATTGGTAAAAGAATAAGCACGATATGGCAAATTTTTTATTAGAGAAGGTTGGCGTGTTTGATTAGGGGTACTGAGAGGTAAAGTTTGTCAGCTCGTTCTTCAATCCGAGTTGTTTGTTCACCAATTGTTTAAAGGTGTATATTTGTGTTGTTTAATTGTTCACAGACTTGTCCTATCTCAAAACTTGTATATGGAGTTGTTTTGAAGGATTGGGTTCCCCCCATAGGTGGTTGGTTACATGGTTTAGCATAAAAAGAGAAACTAGCACCTCGAAGAGTGTAAGTTTTGCTTGGAGGATGTACGGATTGAAGAGGCTCACCACAAAGAACAGGCCAATTTTTCTGTATGACATTGAAATGTGTTAATAGGAGGTTTTAGAGAACCATTATTTGATGTTGAGGACAATATTAGTTAAAATACCAATGGAAAAAAGGTACATGATGTTGTAATTGTTGTAAAGTGAGAAAATACTCAGATCGAATAAGTTGTTGTTCAATGGTATGATTTTTCTTAAAATAAATCTTTTTGGGAAAGTAAGTCATGATTAATTGTGAAATCATTTTCCACAACATTAATTGATAGGGAATCTATGTTGAAGTCAATATCTTGAAAATGACTAAAATCAACATAATTTGTGAGTGAGACTTGATTTGGTTGTTTTCGGGTTGAATGTAATGGTAAGTCTATTGAATGATGAGTATGATATTGAGGGGTTTGAGGCGGAGTATGATATCTTATAGAAGGCGGTTGTGAGGATGCACGAGATTGAGTACGGACAGATCTGGATCGTTGGAAACGAATAACAACAGATCCATGTGGATTCTAAAGTATAGAATTTGGATTGTTTTAGGTTGAGAGATGAACACTGGGACATCATTGGGAATAACCCATGTATTGTCATTATCTTCTGCATCGGCTTGTAAAACTTCTTGCCAAGTGATGACTTGAGGAACCATAATCTCAGAATTTTCTTGATGAGCATGGAATAAAATGGTTGATTGTTTGGGATTTGAAGCTATATATTTAAATCCAGGACATGAAGTAGTCATTGTTTTAAGATAAACACAATAATAGACCGTACGTAATATTAAAAGAAGGAGAATACATCGTATAACGTTTGGTTTGGATATTAAGAGTAAGAGTTTTGAGGATTGTAGGATCAACTAAAGAGACTTTGAAATTTGGAAAACATTCAAAGTAAATTGATCCACGTGCAAGACTAGATTTAATAACACCTAGTAATGAATCATCATAATCATGGTGTCTCATATCTCGGAGGGTTCATATTACAAATTTGTTAAGATGTAGATGTGTCATGGGTTTAACACCAACCTAGACAAGACGAAGATATAAAAAATTAATTAATTAATTAATTTTTTTTTCCTGGAATTTAAGAATTGTGTCACGATCTAAAAATTGAAAATTTTGATTGTATTAGGTGACAGGTAAAATTTGTTCAACTGTTTTGATTTTGTACGTTTGTTTAAGTTTAAATTTTTTATCATATAAGCAGTCAAATATCTTTGGTAGGTAACTTCTAATTTTTGAGACACTCTTCAATCTTCTCTATTTTTAAATCACTTTGATTTATAATAATAGGTTTTGTAGAAAAACCTTTACCAAAAATTAGATTAGAAAATGATTTAAATATTCTTACCATGATAACTGTAGTTGTTAATAGGTGATTCTGCTTAAACTCAAATAGTGGTTAACAACAACTTTTTGCCTAATGACCTAACGACTTACAGACTTTTACGACTTGGGTGCTACACAGGTTATAAGGAAATAAATAAAATCAACTCTAAACCAACTTGGCTCTAATACCCAAAGAAGACCTAGAGTGTTATAATCTTAATGATAGATTAGATACAAATTAAAGATTGTAATTGTTTTCTAAGTTCTTTCATAGACCTAGTAATGAAGTAGAATTATTTGGCTTTTGACCCATGGGAAATATTATAAGTGTGTTGCATCCAATTATGTTATTTATGAATTTAATTATTATAAATAACATAATTTAATGTTATAATAATTATAATAAAAAAAATTGAATTATATTTAAACAACAAATCAAATATCATGGATGATAACTAAAATTAACCTCTCATAACAAACCACAGGTCATAACCAAAATCAAATACACAAAGGTTATGTTTGTTTCGTGGTTTGAGTGGTTGGATTAGCCACTATGGCTATAGGTCCCCCCCACAACATGTTTGATAGTGAAATGAGAGGGTGGATTGATAGTCCAAAGGACTTAGTAATACCCTCTCAATAGGGAGATTAGTTTGGTTAGATTTTGGGTAGGATTAAGAAAATAGTAAGGAGATTGAGTCTATTTTATATAAAAAAAAAATATTTTTTTAATTTTAATTTTTTTACCAAGTGCACCTATTTATTTTAATATTTGTTTTAATTTTTTTAATGTAAAAATAATTTATTTATTTATTTTATATAAAAATAATTTAACAATCTCATCACTAACCATATCTCATACTATCAATAAACATACTTTTACTTAATTTCTTCAGTAATAATTCTCACATTAACAATTTCTTTACTAATTATCCACTAATTGATAATCTTATCCAACCTGATCCAAAAAACAAACGTGGCAAAAAACACATAACTAAAGGAGGAAATATCATTTTGCCCCCCAAATTATCATGCGTTTTTCACGTTGACTCCCATACTTCGATTTATTTTAATTTAGTACCTGAACTTTTCACAAATTGATCAATTAGACCCCTGCCATCAAATTTCTTCTACAATTGGATAGAATGTGCTGATGTGCCATTTAAAATTTCATTTTATCCCCCAAATTACACTTTAAAAATTAATTTGCCCCCCAAACTATACTTTAAAAATTAATTTGCTCCCTACATCAGCACATTCCATCTAATTGTAGACGAAAGATGATGACAGGAGTCTAATCAATTAATTTGTAAAAAGTTTAAGTACTAAAGTAAAATAAATCGAACATATTACTGGTAAGCGTATAGATTTGTATATAAAATCTATCAGAGATACCAGATCCCCTCTCTCTCTCTCTCTCCTCACACTTACTTATGTAGAGAAATTCTAAAAAATATATTATATATTGTTTAAATTATGATTAATTTTTTTATTTAATGATGACATTATTTTAGTTATAATTTATAAATTCTTTAATTACACCTTATGTTATATTTTATTATGATTTTTTTTGAAGGGTAAATTACAAATACATCCCCTGAGATTTGCTTAAAGTACATATTGTTCTTTGTGGTTTGAAAAGTTACAAATATTTCCTTGTTAGTATTTTTTATTTAACAGAATTAACTAAAAAAATGAAATTCATAATTGATCTCTTATACAATAATAAAATTACTTAAATTATTAATTGAAACATATTTCTAACATCATTAAAAATTGTTAATTCACTTGATGATTTATTAATAAAATGGGCGATTTGTTATAAAATTAGAAACTTCCGGGGTGGAATGTAATTTCCAAAATTATAGGGGGCGATTCGTATTTTAACCAACCCTCAAGAGATCTATTTGTAATTTACTATTCTTTTTTTTTTTATATTTTAATTATAACTCAAAAAATTAAAATTATACATATTTTTCCCTTTTAGTCACAAGATGCTTGTTTTCATAAATATATATATATATATATACATAGAGAGAGAGAGATTCTCTCAAATCCAAAATTTAGATCGGAGAGAATTGTTTGAGTTCGTGGTATACATCATGGGTTTGGTTTTGATGATCTGAACGGTTCATTTTATCAGACATTTTGTGTATTTCATTCATGCAAAAAAATTAAATCAATCCGATAACTGTAACTTGTTCAATTTATTAATTTTATCATCAATAAAATGCATGCTTTATTTTTTGAAAACACAAATATCGTTCATTCTTTCAATAAAAAATATAATAAATTAAACAAATTATAATTTTTAAATTAATTTATTTTTTATATTAATAAAATATACGAAATATCTAACAAAATAAATAATTCAGATTATTAAAACAGTATCGTGTGAACCCCCGGACCTAAAAAAACCATTCAGCTTGTTGGTTGTGTTTTTCCAAAAACACTATTAAGAAAATTCTACTTCTTATTTTTCGTTTTTTTTTTGTTTTTACTGAATTTTTTTAATATTTTAAGTAATTTTTTTTACTTTTTAGACATACCTAACATAAATATACCTAAAAAGTAAAAAATTTGTGAAAAAAATCTTTTAAAAATTCACTAAATACCAAAAATATAAAAAAAAATACGAGAATTCAGTACATTTTTTATATTTTTATGTATTTATTAAAATTTTAAAATATTTTTTCACAATTTTTTTACTTTTTAGATACATCTAAGTAAAGTGCATCTACAAAGGTAAAAAAATGTTTAAAATTTTAAAAATATCCACTAAAAACAAAAAAATACGAAAACTAAAAAATTGAGTTTTCAAAAAACTTTTAATCTAAAAAACTCAAACCAAATTTATTTTGGGCTGACGGAAATCCTCTCATATATATATATATAATTGCATTTTTTTTCATGCCTTTTTTTTTTTTTTTTTTACTATAATCTGGGAACTTGTCCCGACCTCCCAGGACAAGTTCCGCTTAAGTCAGGACTTGCACAGCGGGGAGTATTGAATCCACACCAAATGCTGACTAGACAAAGTGCTAACTAGACAACTTGAGGTCTGTGCGACTATTGAACCCACACCAAGTACTGACTAGATAACTTAAAATTCAACCTCCTAATCAATAATGTTATGCCCAAGAAATTAGCCTAAAAAAAAAATTGAACTTGTGACGTTGGTGCTTAAACCGCAAGGCTTACCCTGCTACAACCCCTTGGTTATTTTTTTTTTTTTTTCATACCCATTTTGGATCTCTCTCTTATTCTTCTCTCTCCATAGCGAGAGAAGACACCTACTACAGCACAACAGTAGTCTTATGTAAAGTATATGGATATGTATGCATAGAGAGAGACAGAGAGAGAGACAGAAAGAGGGGGTTACTGTGATTTCTCTTTCCTCCATTTTCAGAGATTGAAGAGCCCTCAAAAACCTTCAAATTTTGTGGGGGTATTAATGATCTCAGTGTCGCATTGCCTTTACATGAGGAATCTGTCTCTGGGTCTTGCAAATGGAAACTGTAGACAAGTCCCATGTTGATTTGGAAGACGCCGGTGGTGCTGGTGGCGCCGCCTTGAGCGACGGAGGAAGTGACGATCTTAGCTCCACCGCCGGCGCGTCGTCAAGCCTCTCTGGTGCTGAGATTGTGGGTGTGAGGAGGGAATCCTCTGCGTCGGAGTGTTCGGTAGAGTTGGATCTGGAAGCTGGGGTCCCACAGGTTAAGGTACATTTGGCAAAATCTGAGAGGGATTGTAGGATTTGTCATCTGAGCTTGGATGCAACTAACCAAGAATCTAATGGAATCCCTATTGAATTGGGTTGCTCTTGTAAAGATGATTTAGCTGCAGCCCACAGACATTGTGCTGAGGCTTGGTTCAAGATTAAGGGCAACAAGTAGGTATCCAAACCATTGAATGTTTTTGTTTTTATTTCTTAACATGATGTTGATTTGATTTCATGAAATGTTTTCTTATGTGAATTTGGTTTTGCATTTTTTTTTTTTGGGGGGTTTTGGCTGTATTTTGAGGTTATGATTATATGCTATAGTTCTAGGTTGTTTTTTGGGGGGTTTGATGTAATTTGTTCTTTTGTGTAGTATCTGAACTTAAAAGCTTATTTGGGCAATGCAGCCACAGGGATGTGTCAATGTATGACCCTTGACGGTGAAACCTTTAAAAGAGAATAAAAGGCACTACTTTGATGTAGAAAAGGAGAGAAAAGGAAAAGGTTTAAAAGCAGTTTTTATATTAAAATGAAGAGAATCAAGAAATTAAAGCAAAAGATGAATGCAACCATGTAATGTTTCCTGGTTGTATGGCCAGCTGGTGGCTGATTCTTTCCCATTCGTAGTTTTGTTGGAATTTGCTTGCTTCTCACTCGTTACCTGGGAGAAAGTATTTTATGTAATGTGTATGTCATGTGGCCGCGCGGAAGTGATGTATCCTTCCACTTATTATTTTTATGTGATAAAAAGTGGGAGTAGAGTTTGATGTGGCTGAATGCTCAACACTTCGGGCCAAACACAAAGTGGCTTCTCGGTCCCATATTTACCATATAACCATTAATGAGTGGAAGGTATACTACTTTAGCTTGGTCGCATTTTTTACCTATTAAATAAAATATTTTCTCCATTTCTTGATTGAGTTTGTCTACCGACACATAACTAAAAATCTACATGTCAATGTAACGGGGCCTACTAAAAGCATCCTCATTGATATACTCATTATTTTCATGAGAGGTGGGTCTATTGTGCTTATGTGTACATTCTTTCTACTCTTATGTATTTTGGGTTTAATTTTGTGTATTTGTTTGGTTCCTTTTCTTAGGTTTTGACTTTGATGTATTCCTTATGTCAGTTAAATATTTGGCACTTGCATATATTCTTTATGTTGATAATTGGTTTGCTGATTGTCAAACCTCAGTTTATGTCAGGAACATGGTATTTCCTAAGGCAGTTATTTGGAGTAGCCAAGAACTGTGTTGCCATCCTATTATTCTTTTAATCTAGACATGGGCTATTGGTCGGTCAGTTTTTTTATTCATGTAGTGTTTCCATATGGGTCCAACAAAAGGATGGAAAGGATCCAGGAGGTGAATGATGTACTAATGTTTCCTTTGGATGACCTGATTCTATTGTTAGGCATGCTGCTTGAAGAATGCATAATATCTATCCTGTATAATATAAATATAGTGAGCATATGGATATCTCATCTTGAATTGTTAGATCTTCTTATCTGCATTAGACTTTAGGATAATTCTGTTAATGCTGTAACATTGTGGCAAGTACTTTTCTTGTTCATATTGAATCTGAAACAATCATTCTCCTAATTTTACAGATTTTACTAGTTCTTATGCTAATATGCATATGCATAAAAAGCACATATAACCAACACTTTTTTACCTTTTATACTCCACTCTCTCTAAAGTCTTTTCCTTTTTTCTTTTTTGTTGTTTAGTTCAGGAATAATCTACTTTTCATACTTTATGGGTAAATAAAGTTGATGTTTTTGTTTGGTAAGTAAATTTGATGATTTTACACTTCTACTTGCATCAAAATACCAAAAGCTCCATGTGCCCATATATACCAATCCAAACCAAGCCTTAATATGTACACCTATAAAATTGGTTCTGAAATGTTTTTCAGCTGATTATGTACATATTGTTATATGATCAAGACTCAGGAGAGTAGATTATTATTCTGCGTGTGTTTCTTCATGCAGTATGTTATTATTGCCCAAGTACTTTGTTCTTGTTATGTGGATCAACAGTGCAAATCCTACTCTGATTTTTGGCTCAGGTTCTGCTCTGATGAGCTGAGAATTGAAATATGTTAATGTAATGACCAAATAAATAAATAAATAGTGGAGCCAAAAATAAATATTGGGATTGAATCATCATCACCATGAGAAGAAACCGAAATTTACATGGTTCAGAAAACTCTGCCTACAATGTAATTAGGGTAAGAATTTTGAACATGTTGTCATCATTATTTCTAACTAAGGTTGAAAGTGAAAAATTACTAAATCAGATTTGATTTTCCTGCTGCTCAAATTAATCTCTATTTATAATGTCATTTTCAGGTTTTTGTTTAATGTTAAATTCTATCTATTTTAGGTTTTTGTTTATGAACTTTCTTGACCATTATTTTAGTATCTCAAGCCATCTGGAAATTGTAGAAGTGTGAACTTTTCTACTTCTAAAAAATTTGTGCAACATTTTTAGTGGTCTCTAGGCAAGTACATTTTTAGAGTATTAATAGATACTATTGATTGTTTATGTTAAATTACCTTCGATATACAATATTAGAATTGCAAAAGAACATGCAGTCCATTGACTTGAGTTTTAAAGAGGCCGCCATTCAGAAAACCTTAACTCATTGTTCCTGTTGTAGGTGTTTGTTATACTATAGTTAATTGATTACCAGGGTTAGAAATTCCTTGCCTAGACCCTTCATGATAAACCCTTGTTTGGGGGGTTTGAGTCAGAATTCTCTACCATCAGATAAGGTTGCAAATTAATCCAGTTGTTCATGGACAACTTGGCCTTGAGGCCCTTGACTCACCACTCGGGTTGTTTGGATTCATTTTCCGTTCACAAGTCAAGCTTGAGCATGATTTTGGAGCTCGTATGTAGTGGGGTATGTGCTTAGCAGATGATTGAGCATATGTCAGTCCATGGAGGCTTAAGGCTTTCTTATATGAAAGTTGGGGTGTTTTAGTTACAGGCTAGAATAGGGTTGCAAGGTAGGAAGCACAGACAAGCCTACTGCGGTGTCGTATTTGTATTTTGCTTGTTTGTTTTTTGGTTCATATGCTATGCCCTTGGAATTTTGTACTTGTTCTTGAAACTCAATAACAGGTCACGTTAAAAAAAACCATTGAGGTTTGTTAGAAGAATTTTGATAAATATTTTATATCACATAAAGTTAAAAGAACACTCCTCATAAAGCCCAATGATCTGATAATGTAATCAAAGGGAGAGGTTTGAAACTCAGTCACCTCACCTTACACATAGTGGGAGTCATGAAATGGCATGGATGTGATCCTTTGAATAAGAAAAGAATAACGGGAACTCTAACTGACCTGCCATTCAATGGTTCGTCTTCTGTACTGCATCAGTATGGAAGCTAGCCTGCACCTGGCAGAGGTTCTTGCTCCAATATGCATTTGGATTATTAATGCTTAACTTTTCAATGAGTCGACTAGTGGCTATGGTTGCTTGATATTTTCAATCTTTTCAACATTGGTTCCATTGGAGCAAGTAAAATAGATTTAGAGCTAGAGCCATCGGACATGGATAGAAATGATTTAGGGATGGTTTGGCATCCTTCAAAAAAGCCAAAAAACCAAAAGTTATTAAAAGAGTTAAAAAGTTATCACTACTCACCCAAAAAGAATATAAAAAAATTAATTTTACACAAAAAAAAATACAACTCACTTCTCACATGAGTTGTACTAGTGAGTTGTACTTTAGTTGACTTTGGTTGGACAAAGGGAACAGGCGGGTGCACAAACAAGACGTTGTTGTTCGGCCTGTTTTGATAATTTGAACCGTTTAATGTGTAGAACTCGTCGAGTACTATATGCTTGTAAAAAATTACGTTGATCGGATATCGCTAATTACATGATCAAATCAGTTTTGTATAAAAAAATGAATGGTGTTATAGTTAACGGTTAACAAAAAAACTAATCCGATCAGATAGCTATCGATATCCGATCAACGTGATTTTTTACAAACATATAGTACTCGACGAGTTCTACACATTGAATGGTTTTGATTAGCAAAACGGGACCCATGGTGGGCCCCCATAGGACGAATAAAACCGTCCAATTCAATGCCCGAAAGGAGGCAAACATCTCCTATACACTATGCACAATGTTGCCACCGTACTGCCCACCGTACTGCCTACTCGCTAAAAAGCTTCTCCTATACACTAATTTATACAATTTTTTAATACACATTTTTTCGTAAAAAGCTAAAAAGTCCCAAACAACCATATTTTTTCCTCAACTTTTTAGTCTAAAAAGTCAAAAAGTGCACTTATTTAGGACATTCCAAACAACCCTAGTTTTGCTTGACTATAGTAGTTCTTTTCAAGTGGTGACTTCACCTGCCATATTGTCACCCCCTCCTCTCTCTGCTCTGATTGGTCTCTATTCTTTTATCCTGTGATCTACCTTTGTTCCATGTATTATGGTGGCCATTAAAATTTCCTTTCCTTTTTGTCCAATATTAATCATCATCCTCCGACTCCAATCCATACCCAAGATGGACTTTGAAATCAAGATCATGGTGGGTTTCACTCTCAAAATGTTTCATATTCATTGTTTTATTCAAAATAGTAGGGTCTAGGCCTAGAATTCATGTTCATAAGGGACAAGAGATTTTTACGCGCTAGCTGTCAAACTACCTAGCGCACAGACCTCCTCCTTATCCAGGTTTGTGACCTGCTGTGTAAAAGATAAAACACTAAGCCCGACATATGGAGTTCCAGGTGTAAGATATACATCTTTTTTTTTTTTCTTTTTCTCTTTTTCTTTAGTGCTTATTATTGTTTTCCAATTTTTAGTGCATTGGTCATGGTGAGCATTTCCTCTTCCTTATCTATCGATTGACCTATCATCTTGTTTCTCAAATCTATCGATCATCTTAGTATTCTAGCCAAGCAGAGCCTCTTCTGAACCTCTTTTAGTTGGGTCTGAATTGGAATTGCTAGGATCATCTTGAGTTCAAGCCGATCTTGAATGCTATGTGGATCTCAGATAAGTATTAGACTTGGCTTCATTGCAGTGATACTACTAGAGTGCTAGGGTTTCTTCTCCAATCACCACTAATAAAATAATTTTCTCAAGAAATGCCTGATTCAGTTTCTTTTTCTGGGATAGACTGTTTGAATTAAGTATTTTTCTTTCTTCTTCTTCTTTTTTGTATATATATATATAATTGCTGTATTTCTTCTTGATTTTTATGTTTCAATCCTTCTTGTCTTTTTACTATTTTCTTGTCTTGTTTGGGAATCTGAAAAAGTGATTCGAGCAAAGTCCACCTTATTCTCCTATCTGGTTCACAGGAACACCAACATTGAGTTGGTTTGAAAAATGGCTTATTGCAGCCTTTTTTATTGTACAGGATTGAAGTAATATGGAGATAAGTGGCTTTGCCAAACATAAGCCAATGAAAAGCAATAAAGATCTTTTGTTTTTCACTCAGTGAAGTCCTTGGTCTAATGGGAGTTTACAATTTAATTTATTTTATGTTATTATAAAAACCTTTGGGTGATCCACTCGGAAGGGTAGGGTAGCTGGAGCGACCCCCAATGGATGTGAAGTTGTGAACACAGTGTTGTGGCGAAAACTTATCATTTGTTCACTAGCGCTTTCTTTGCTTCAATTCTCATGTCAATTTTTTTCTGAGAAGGTTCATATGATATTGTTGTTTTATTCTATTTGATCAGAAATGTATTGTAGCTTGGAGAATTGAGGCAAGTATTTGGGTCATAAATGAGTGTTAATTTATTTGGATTAATTTGTGTGCTCTTATCCTGTTATCTTCCTTTAGCAATATAATCTATTGTGTATTTGTTTTAATTCATGAATTATATATTTGTTTTTAAATTCATGTGGGAAGCATGTAACATAGAACAAACTGGAGGAGGTTCCATGTAGCTGACGTTAAATAGGTTAAACGAAACAAGGCTAGGTAAACGTCACCAAAATCATAAATTGCACTTTGACTTTAGAGTGGTAAATACCCTTTCTGGAAGATGTTGTCATCTCTCTGTAGGAGGCTTTTCTATTTTTTATTATTTTAAGTTCAATGACTTCTTGGCGACATCTGAGGTCCTTAACTTTTCTCTGTTCTGCAAGAAATGTGGGTTTTACAGAGACTGTTTTTTCATCGGAGACTTGTCTCTTCAGACTCGTTGCAGGCATGCTTTATGTGGGATCCACTCTCTTGTGTCTTGTCTCTGAAACATTCTGAGAATGGTTTCTGTGCAAATAGTTTTACACCAACTGCAACCTTTCTCTGTTATACTTGTTCTTTAAATTACATTAATCTTCCTCGTTTTTCTTTTTGAAATGCAGAACCTGTGAGATATGCGGATCAACTGCACGCAACGTTGTTGGTGCAAACGAAACCGAGTTGATGGAACAATGGAATGAAGCAAATGACAGTGCAGCTGCAGCAGCATTGACACCAGCACCCCTATCAGAGACCCGAAACTTCTGGCAGGGCCATCGGTTTCTCAACTTCCTACTGGCTTGTATGGTCTTCGCCTTTGTCATCTCCTGGCTGTTTCACTTCAAAGTGCCCTCATGAAATCTGATAAGAGGCCAATGAAACAAATCAAACAAGCTTCATTCAAGTCTTGTAGCATTGTTTGCTTCCCATTCTGAGTTGGAAAAAACAAATCTGTATGCCAGTGTTGTTTATATTAGTCTCGGAGCTTTAGGAGACTTGTACTTGATGTTGTATTATTGTTTTTTTTTTCCTTGCATGATCTTAGATATAACTATGTAATGTTGTAACATTGTGCCTCATGCGCTGATGTATCGAATCTCTTCATCTGTCTCTTTCCCTTCCCATGGTGTTTTAGAAAATCTCGTAGCACGCAAGAAAGATGAACGGTTGGGCGTGTATTTTTTTGTTTTGTTTTGTTTTGTTTCAAGTGCTTGTGTTTTTAAATGTGATGCAAGTTTTACACTTTCATAAACGCAATTTAAGTCGTGATTGGGAATTTTATTTATTTATTTATTTTAAATTGTTTGCAATTAGAAGGATCTTGTGCAGATTTGCCAGGAAGGTTAAAGCATAATTCGGATTGCATCGTGTGCAGTTCACGTTGTCTCCAAGTTTTGTTCCTTTTGACCATAAATTTGTTGCTCAAAGATTTGAGCATTTAAAATTGTTGCAAGATTGAGCATTTATGGAAAATCTTGACCATAAATGGTTTGGTAAGATGGTTGTTTTGAAGCTGTTAAAATTTTGAAATGTATTCACAATGCCATTAAATTAAACTTTTAATTTACAATTTTTAATTCAAGAATTAATATATATATATATATATATATATTTTTTTTTAAATTTAAATTTGTTAGTCTAATTCAAAACTTATATTAAAATTAGGGTAAATAACATAGACTTCCCTTGAAATTTAGAGAAAATATAGTAAGTCACATAAGTTTGGCATAATTACATTGGATCCCCTTAAGTTTTAAATTCAATAACATTTGTGCCTTTTTTTCGTGAATTGTTCGTTAGTCATATGTATGAAAAAATGATATCATTTATTTTACGCTGAAATATATATTTTATCTTATTTATCTTTGCATCTTTATTATATCATCTCCTTTAATTCCGGATCCTTTAAGCTAAAAAGAAGGTTAGTGTAGTTATGCTAAAATTGTGAAAGAAGATCAATGTAATTTACCCTTCAATTAAATTAAATTTGATAATTAGTATTTGTTTGGTAGAATCTCTTCAAATTGTATTTTGAATTAAACTATTTTAATATGATGGCCAGTATTTTTAAAAAATATATTGATTTTATTTTTATATTAATTTAATTTATATAAATAAAAAAAATACATGACATTACATTTTTATGAGCAATATAGTAAATTGCAAAAGTCAATAATCAAATATTTATCATATTAAAATTTAACACGATACTCTCGTCCTATACAATATATAACATGCGTATTTTTTGTGTCCATCATATTAAATTTTAGAGTAAATTATAAATATACTCTCTGAGATATGCTTAAAATACGAATTGCCTTCGATGATTTTGAAAATTACATTTCATTCCTTTAAGTTTCTAATCACATAACAAATGCCTCATTTTATTAATAAATTATCAAGTCAATTAAAAAATTTAATGATGTCAAAAATATATTTTAATTAACAATTTGGGTAATTTTATTGTTGTATAGGAGAATAGTTAGAATTTTTTTTTTCTATTAATTTTGTTAAATAAAAAAAATCTAGCAAGGGATATTTGTAATTTTTAAAAACACATGAAGTAATTCGTATTTTTAACAAATCTCAAAGGGCATATTTGTATTATACCTTAAATTTTAACAATTAGACAACAAATAGTAATTATTGAAGTTGCTCTGACAATATCAAATTATATAAGAAAACAAAAAGGGTTTGCCTTCGCTCACGTTGGGATCTCAACATGACATAACTTGAAAGGTCTGTAGGGCCCAACACGAGTCTCGTTTCAATAATTTAAATTAGGGATGTCCACGGTTCGGATTTGGACGGTTTACGGGTCGGTTTGGACCCACCCGCATCTATGCGGTTTGGAAAAAAGTCAATCCGCAACCACCGCAATGCAGTTTGTGCAGATAGGGTTCGCAGATGTGCGGGCGGTTTGCGGATTGGACTTTTTTCTTCAAAAATTTATTTTTGAGCATTTTTTTTCCCATTTTGTAAATATTTATCTTAGGCTCTCTTTTCCCTATTTTCTAAAATGCTCCAACATTAATAATTAATGAATTAAAACTTATAAAATTAAAAATACAACAAAATCAATTCATAACACAGAAATTTCATACATATTACATAAATAAGTGTAGAGAAATTTCATCAGTTGACTAATAGATAAAGAAAGTGATAAAGAAATTTGTGTTGTAAATAATATAATATTCCTCAAAAAGAAAAAAATATAAAAAAAGAAAGAAGGTTATTACATAAAAATTTCTTTCCCGTCATGTGACACTAAGTCTTGTGTTTGGATTTGTAATGGATGTGAGATGCTTATGTGCACACAAAAAGGGTGCATATATATATATATATATATATATATATATTTTTTTTTTTTTTTTGAACCAGAAGAAAAGGGCTCTGTGGTGTCATCATGGCCCCGTTAGGCCCTAGTCCCGGGGTAACCGGTTGCCAGCTAGGAATTAATCCCCACCAAGTGAGGGACTCACCACCAGGGCACCAATGGAGGGCAGACACACGCCGCAGCAGATGCTAGGAACGAGGGGAGTAAAGGACGAGCTCTCCGAAGAGATAACACACAGCCCCCTCCCAGGAATCAAACTTGGGCTCTTTGCTGTGAAACATGCCGCATCCTCCACCAGGCCACCAACCCTGGTGGTAAAAAGGGTGCATATATGATATGCATTTTATAACATCTTCACAAAGTATGTCTCACTGAGCATCATCTTCATGAAACAATATTTCTTTCAAATATAAGAATATCCAAGCGCATGTCTCAACTCAAAAAAGGAGCTAAAGATCTATTAAAAAATATCTAAGTAGGATATAGGAATGAAATCGACGGTTAAAATTAAAAAAAAAAAAAGAAAGAGAAGGTATGGGCGGGTTCTTGCTGGTGCGGGTTACCCCCTCAATCTGCCCGCAACTCACAAATGTGTCATATTCCAAATCGCATCCGCCCGCATTGTGTTTGCAAAATCGCCCATTTGTATGCGAGTTGGGCGGGTTGGGCGGGTCGAATAAACCATTGCCCACCGCTAATCCAAACCGTTTATTTTACAAGGTTTACAATTTATATTATCCATGAAAAATATTAGTTCGATTCAACAATTATAACTTTTTCATTTTATTGCATTTATTTGGAAAAAAAAAAGATGACAAATATATATATATATATATATTTGAAATAGATCATCCATTTTTTAAGAGATAAATGTAATAAAATAAAAATATTATAATAATTGGATCGCACTAAAGTTTTTCATGGATAATATACATTGTGAACTTTACAAAATAAACAATGAAAAATGATTTTGAGCCCTAAAAAAGCCCCCCTAATCCCCAAAACGATGTCGTTTTGAGGAACTTTTTTTTTTTTTTTTTTTTTGCCTTGGTTTGAAAATTCGGGGGATTAGGGGGGGAGGGGAATTTCGGGGGACATAGCACGGCCCATAAACAATTCGAATTATCAAAACGAGACCTGTGCTGGGCCCTACAAACCCCTCAAGTTCTGTCATCTTAAGATGTCAATATGATAGAAACCCAACTAAAAAAAGAAAAAAGAAAAAAGAAAAAGCATTGCAATTGATTGTTTGGATCTTGAATTTAGTTTAGGAGATAATTTTTTCTCAAATTCAAGATTCAAACACATTTTAAATTTATCTCCATGGAAATGAGACTTTTCTTTCTTTGTTTCATGATCATTGTTTCTTAAATTTAGAGCTTGTTTGGAAATAATTAAAATGTCTAAATAAGTACAAAAAGATAAAATGTATTTTTAGTTAATAAGACATAATATCACATACAAACTATAATCATTTCACTTTTTCTCTTATAACCGTCACATCGAAACCAAAAAAGGCAAAAGTTCTTCCCAAAGAGAACTAATTTGACCTGACTAAATTAGCTAAAAAGTAAGACTTAAATTAAGGTTTCTTTTGGCTATGTGGGTTAGGTTGGGACTAAATTAGTTACTAAAAGGCAAAATAGACTAAAAAGTTAATAAAATAAAATATCGCATCCAAATTATAATCATTTTATTTTTTCTCTCATAAAAATTAAAAAAAAAAAAATCAAAAGCCAAACCAATGAACCTTTTAGCCTCAAATTAAAAAATCTCAATTTCAAAAAGCCAATTAATTTTTTTTTTTTTTCGCGCCAAACCACAGCTCTTCCCAAACGAAGGGTTAGTGGGCCACAAGCTTTGTTTTATTGCTAGTCATTTCCTTTGTGTTTACATACATAGCTGGATGATAAGACAATGGGTGCCCGTGGACTATTGCGGTTGCATAAAAGATTAGTGGTGAATTTTCTTACCTCTAAATTCAAACTAGTTTAAAATTTTAAAAATTTTATTCTCTCATTACAAACTTTCTTCAAATTCATTGACTTTCCTGTTCTATAATTTCTCTACTTTTGACTTATCAGGAAATTTATGCTCATTTGGTCAATTTTTTGTTCTTGAAAGCATAAACAAATAGAAATTAAACCGAAATAATGTTTGGCAAATTATTTCAAAAAAGTTAATCTCGAGAAAATTTTCTGAAAATGCCTTTCTTTTAGGAAACACTTTTCAGAGTTTTTTAATTTTGTTTTTTTTATGATTGTTTTCGTACAAAAATTATGAAATTAATGTGAGAAGTATTCAAAATTTCCATGATTTTATTTTTAAAAATACGACAAAAGAAATTAGAGAAAAAAAAATCATCAATGAAAATGATACACAACAAGAATGACTACAATTTTTCCCGGAATAAAACAAAACACATTCTCTGAAGCATGATCATTCATACCTACATTATTAGAATTCAAATTCAATTGGAGGGCGATCCAGCCAATCAATCTAGCTTCATTATCAAAGTAAATTTATCTTTTGAAGGTTGTAGAACCATTACAAATATTTATTTAATGAGTAAACTATGCTGACAATTCTGGAGATTTAAAAAAAATGCAATAAATCTTATAAGTTCAACATAATTACACTGACTTTTCTTTGAGTAGAATTAAAGCGACTGGAATCATTGTAGATAGTTTGTAGACACATGAATAAATAAGGATAAATATACATTTCAATGTAAAATAGATGATAATATCATTTTTTCCCCATCTATATGACTAACAAATTATTAATGAAATGTGAATTAAAACTTTATAGGAACTTAATATAAATATGCTAAGTTTGTAAGACTC
This sequence comes from Camellia sinensis, assembly GCF_055761805.1. NCBI lineage: Eukaryota > Viridiplantae > Streptophyta > Magnoliopsida > Ericales > Theaceae > Camellia > Camellia sinensis. Next base: position 35,686,383 of record NC_138961.1, on the reverse strand, counting down.
AATATATGTTTTCAAACTTGAAGAGAGATTAACCTTCTCAATTTTAGAAAGAAGAATTGTTTGTAATTTGAAATCTAACATGTTTTGTTTGTATTGGGTAGTACTATGATGGATTGCACTGTGCAATTCAATTTGAACATAGTAGTTGGTTTCAGATTAAAAATCACCACTCTTTTAAAAATAAATTGGGGAAAGATTATCTTTTAAGACACTACTGCTTTGTTTATTTAGCCGGAAAATATTTTTTAAAATATTTTTCTATCTTTTTGATGTTTGGTATAAGAAAAAATAAATGATCGAAAAACAAGTTTATTGGGTCAAATTAGGTTCTTCACTTTTAAAAAACAAAAATATTATATAACCTGAATTTTATTAATGTTACTACACTATAACTGTTACCATCACATCACTTGACTACCATATCACTATTGTCATGGCCACCGCCACAAATATTATCATTATTGTCACCACTTCCATATCTCTGTTTGTAAATTTTTTAAAAAGTGAATTCAAAAAACTCAAATCAAATAAATTGATTATTTATCTTTGCATCTTTATTATATCATCTCTTTTAGTTTCGGATCCTTTAAGCTAAAAAGGAGGTTAGTGTAGTTATGCCAAAACTGTTAAAGAAGATCAATGTAATTTACCCTTTAATTAAATTAAATTTGATAATTAGTATTTGTTTGGTAGAATCTCTTCAAATTGTATTTTGAATTAAACTATTTTAATATGATGGCTAGTATTTTTAAAAAATATATTGATTTTATTTTTATATTAATTTAATTTATATAAATAAAAAAAATACATGACATTGCATTTTTATGAGCAATATAGTAAATTGCAAAAGTCAATAATCAAATATTTATCATATTAAAATTTAACACGATACTCCCGTCCTATAAATATATAACACGTGTATTTTTTGTGTCCATCATATTAAATTTTAGAGTAAATTATAAATATACTCTCTAAGATATGCTTAAAATACGAATTGCCTTCGATGATTTTGAAAATTACATTTCATTCCTTTAAGTTTCTACTCACATAACAAATGCCTCATTTTATTAATAAATTATCAAGTCAATTAAAAAATTTAATGATGTCAAAAATATATTTTAATTAACAATTTGGGTAATTTTATTGTTGTATAGGAGAATAGTTAGAAATTTCATTTTTCTATTAATTTTGTTAAATAAAAAAAAATCTAGCAAGGGATATTTGTAATTTTCAAAAACACATGAAGTAATTTGTATTTTTAACAAATCTCAAAGGGTATATTTGTATTATACCTTAAATTTTAACAATTAGACAATAAATAGTAATTATTGAAGTTGCTCTGACAATATCAAATTATATAAGAGAACAAAAAGGGTTGGCCTTCGCTCATGTTGGGATCTCAACATGACATAACTTGAAAGGTCTGTAGGGCCCAACACGAGTCTCGTTTCAATAATTTAAATTAGGGATGTCCACGGTTCGGATTTGGACGGTTTACGGATCGGTTTGGACCCACCCACATCTATGCGGTATAGGAAAAAGTCAATCCGCAACTGTCGCAGTGCGGTTTGTGCAGATAGGGTTCGCAGATGTGCGGGCGGTTTGCGGATTGAACTTTTTTCTTCAAAAATTTATTTTTGAGCATTTTTTTCCCCATTTTGTAAATATTTATCTTAGGCTCTCTTTTCCCTATTTTCTAAAATGCTCAAACATTAATAATTAATGAATTAAAACTTATAAAATTAAAAATACAACAAAATCAATTCATAAGAGCATCTTTATCAAAGTAGCTAAATGTTTAGTCAAATTGTAGCTAAAAACCTATTTTTCTATTTTAGCTAACCTGATTTTTCTTGTCATGCTCCAACAAACTCTCCATTTCTTTCTCCATTCAATTTAAATATTCCTTATTTATTATTTATTTATTTTTTCAAAAAAATTATATTTTTCAAATGGACACTTAACGGTCATATTTTTTAAATAGAAACTTTTGTAATAACGGTCATATTTTCAAATAGATACTTTTGCAACGGCTATATTTTTTAAATAGAAACTTCTATAATGGTCATATTTTCAAATGAATATATTTGCAACGGTTATATTTTTGAAATAGATACTTTTCTAACGGTAATATTTTTTCAATATAAATAAGATCATTCCTCTTTAATTTTTATCCACCTCATCCAGTTTTCTTTAACATTAAGTGTTTATTTTCTCACTATGCATCGCAATTCTGTACACAATATGATTCTTAATGAGTCGGACTCTGATGATGAGTTAGAGATAGTTGCAGTACTCAAAATGGAGGAAGAATCAAGATCACGTCGTGGTTCTATACAACGTCGTCTATTCATTAGGCGTAATACTTTAGAAGGCCACCAAAGGCTTTTTCTCGACTATTTTGCTGAATCACCAACATATCCTCCCAATGTATTTCGAAGAAGGTTTCGAATGAATCGTTCTCTTTTTTTCCGTATTCATTCTACACTAAAAGCTCATGAACCATATTTTGTTCAAAAAAGAAATGGTGCTCGAGTGCTTGGTTTGTCCTCCTATCAAAAGATGACTGCTGCACTTAGAATGCTCGCTTATGGAGTAGCGGCTGATTTTATGGATGAATATGTAAGGATTGGAGAAAGCACTGCAATGAAAAGTTTAAAAAAATTTGTTAAAGCAGTGGTTACAATTTTTTTCTGATGAGTATTTGAGATCACCAAACGAAAATGACATTGCTAGATTGCTAACAATTGGCCAAAGTCGTGGATTCCCTGGGATGTTGGGGAGCATTGATTGTATGCATTGGAAATGGAAGAATTGTCCAACTGCATGGAAAGGTATGTATTCTGGTCATATTAATGAACCTACAATTATTTTAGAAGCAGTAGCATCATATGATCTTTGGATATGGCATGCATTTTTTGGGTTACCGGGGTCTCATAATGACATCAACGTGTTAGAACGATCTTCTGTATTTACCAAGCTTGCTGAGGGGCGTACTCCTTCTGTCAATTACTCAATCAATGGTAATGATTATACAATGGGATACTATCTAGCAGATGGTATATACCCACAGTGGTCAACATTTGTCAAAACAATTCCATCTCCACAAGGAAATAAGAGAAAGCATTTTGCTACAGCTCAAGAGTCGGCAAGGAAAGATGTAGAACGTGCACGTTCTTGGGAACGTGAAACACTTAAGAACATTATGAAGGCATGCATAATACTGCATAACATGATTGTTGAGGATGAGCGAGATGTTAATGAAGTAGAAGACTACGACTATGAACAAATTGATGAAAATCCCCATGTGTCTGTTTCACATGACCATACAACTGAACTTATGGAATTCATTCGACGCCATCATCGCATTAGAGATAGAGAAACTCATTCTCAACTACAATCGGACCTCGTCGAGCACTTGTGGCAACTACATAGTCAATCATAGCAACTTGTAATTTTAAATTTCGTGGTCACATGATGAAAACTCATTAGTCTTGATTGTAATTTGAAATTTTCCAAGCATTAATAACTACATAATTTTTCTGTCAGCATTATTTAGAATTTTTACATAAGGAGACTATAAACTTGAATTGCAAATTTAAGATCTGATGCATGTCCTGCAATTGCAAATTTGCAACCAAAGCCTGTCTCATGAACGATTACATAAAAATACAATGGGTGTAAATTTAATATAATGCATAAGATGAGTCCTCTACAAAATTATTTAACAGCTAAAAATTCTCCAAGCAGCTACAAATGGTAAAAACAATCAATCAGCCAATTGTCCCTACAGGCTTGACTTATCATCATAGTCATCATTCAGTTGTTAGCAACAACACCATCTGCTAAATCTAATAAACACAAAGTGCTCATACTAATATCTCATTTCATTAGAACGAATTTATGTGTCATCAAAATAAATACTAACAAATAAGTAACTCAAAAAGTTATACAATATTACAAACTTCCATGAAGCATCAGAAAATGTTTTAGAGGAACAGTCGGTACAAAGCTTGGAAGCCAAATGTAATGCAGGACTTCAATTCTTCTGCTTTTTTAAGCATTTCAGTCATTAAAGATATCAATTAGTTGATCAATTACTCAAAATCTCCAAACAATATAATAGTTTTCTATAGGTTTCTGATATTTGCTGAAAGAAAGAGCAGGTGAACTATCATCATCTGAAGCAACAATAAGTTGAGTGGCCACATCAGGATGCCATTGCAAAACAGAGCACCGCCTCCTATTTGAATCTGAAAAGCTGCCAACAAAAACCAAAAATCTTATGTTATTATGTTATGATTATCTCATGCAGAAGCACCCAACATGCTTCACAGTATTGAAAGCAATTTACCTAATCACCGGCTTTTGCTTCCTCAAGTCCCAAACCACTGAAACCACAGAAAATACCTTTTATTTCCCGCTGATAATTATGAATTAAGTGACAAATTAAGATAATTAGATAATTTCTTTCCTCACCAGTTGTCCCATTATACGAAGTGGATGCTAATATATGTTGAACCTTGCTAATCAATTATCACATTTACATATGCATATCCATACGCATATACATATATATATATATATATCAATCCATGCAAAAATTAATTGAGATTTTTGTATGAGAATTACCTAGAATTGGAAAGCCTGTTGAGAGGTTGAAACAGGGAGTTTCAGTGATTAGTGAGCTTTGGGAGATTCAAGAGACACGTAAACGAAGAAGCAAAGCAACCTTTTATGGAGAGAAGATTGACAACAGTTTTGTGTAAAATCTACCCAAAGTCTTGATTATTTCAAATTTAGGAGGACGAGAGAGATTGTACCGTTGCTCAAAAGTTTCCGATTTCAGTCCAATAGCCGAGCCTTTGTCGCTGGTTATTTGTAGCGAGGGATTTGGGTTTGATAAAAATTGCCGATTGCCTTGCCGAGTTTGATGGAGCGACGATTTGATGCCGTTTCTAATTTTTGGGTATAAAATAACTAACATAAATAAATAACGAGTTTGATACTGATGCTCTAAGTCTCACTTTTTAGCTAATTTAGTAAGGTCAAATTAGTTCTGTTTGGGAAGAACTTTTGCCTTTTTTGGTTTCGATGTGATGGTTATAAGAAAAAGTGAAATGATTATAATTTGTATGTGATATTATGTCTTATTAACTAAAAATATATTTTATATTTTTGTACTTATTTAGACATTTTAATTATTTCCAAACAAGCTCTAAATTTAAGAAACAATGATCATAAAACAAAGAAAGAAAAGTCTCATTTCCATGGAGATAAATTTAAAATGTGTTTGAATCTTGAATTTGAGAAAAAATTATCTCCTAAACTAAATTCAAGATCCAAACAATCAATTGCAATTTCTTTTTTCTTTTTTTTTTTTTAGTTGGGTTTCTATCATATTGAGATCTTAAGATGACAGAACTTGAGGGATTTGTAGGGCCCAACACAGGTATCGTTTTTATCCATGAAAAACTTTAGTGCGATCCAATTATTGTAATATTTTTATTTTATTACATTTATCTCTAAAAAAATAGATGATCTATTTCAAATATATATATATATATATATATATTTGTCATTTTTTTTTTCCAGACAAATGCAATAAAATGAAAAAGTTATGATTGTTGAATCGAACTAATATTTTTCATGGATAATATAAATTGTAAACCTTGTAAAATAAACGGTTTAGATTAGGGGTGGGCAATGGTTTATCTGACCCGCCCAACCCGTCCAACTCGCATACAAATGAGCGATTTCGCAAACACAATGCGGGCGGATGCGGTTTAGAATATAGCATATTTGCGAGTTGCGAGCAGATTGAGGGGGTAACCTGCACCAGCAAGAACCCGCCCACACCTTTTTTTTTTTTTTTTTTTTTTAACTGTTGATTTCATTCCTATATCCTACTTAGATATTTTTTAATAGATCTTTAGCTCCTTTTTTGGGTTGAGACATGCTCTTGGATATTCTTATATTTGAAAGAAATATTGTTTCATGAAGATGATGCTCGGCGAGACATGTTTTGTGAAGATGATGTTATAAAATGTATATCATATATGCACCATTTTTGTGTGCACATAAGCATCTCACATCCATTTCAAATCCAAACACAAGTCCTAGTCTCACTTGACGGGAAAGAAATTTCTATGTAATAACCTTCTTTCTTTTTTTATATTTTCTTCTTTTTGAGGAATATTATATTATTTACAACACAAATTTCTCTATCACTTTCTTTATCTATTAGTCAACTGATGAAATTTCTCTGCACTTATTTATGTAATATGTATGAAATTTCTGTGTTTAAATTAAGGTTTCTTTTGGCTATGTGGGTTAGGTTGGGACTAAATTAGTTACTAAAAGACAAAATAGACTAAAAAGTTAATAAGATAAAATGTCGCATCCAAATCATAATCATTTCATTTTTTTTCTCACAAAAATTAAAAAAAAAAAAAATCAAAAAGCCAACCCAATGAACCTTTTAGCCTCAAATTAAAAAATCTCAATTTCAAAAAGCCAATTAATTTTTTTTTTTTTTTTTCGCGCCAAACCACAGCTCTTCCCAAACGAAGGGTTAGTGGGCCACAAGCCTTGTTTTATTGCTAGTCATTTCGTTTGTGTTTACATACATAGCTGGATGATAAGACAATGGGTGCCCGTGGACTATTGCGGTTGCATAAAAGATTAGTGGTGAATTTTCTTACCCCTAAATTCAAACTAGTTTAAAATTTTTAAAATTTTATTCCCTCATAACAAACTTTCTTCAAATTCAGTGACTTTCCGGTTCTATAATTTCTCTACTTTTGACTTATCAGGAAATTTTTGCTCATTTGGTCAATTTTTTGTTCTTGAAAGCATAAACAAATAGAAATTAAACCGAAATAATGTTTGGCAAATTATTTCAAAAAAGTTAATCTCGAGAAAATTTTCTGAAAATGCCTTTCTTTTAGGAAACACTTTTCAGAGTTTTTTAATTTTTTTTTTTTTAATGATTGTTTTCATACAAAAATTATGAAATTACTGTGAGAAGTATTCAAAATTTCCATGATTTTATTTTAAAAAACACGACAAAAGAAATTAGAGAAAAAAAAAAAATCAACAATGAAAATGATACACAACAAGAATGACAACAATTTTTCCCGGAATAAAACATAACACATTCTCTCAAGCATGATCATTCATGCCTACATTATTAGAATTCAAATTCAATTGGAGGGCCATCCAGGCAATCAATCTAGCTTCATTATCAAAGTAAATTTATCTTTTGAAGGTTGTAGAACCATTACAAATATTTATTTAATGAGTAAACTATGCTGACAATTCTGGAGATTTAAAAAAATTGCAATAAATCTTATAAGTTCAACATAATTACACGAACTTTTCTTTGAGTAGAACTAAAGCGACTGGAATCATTGTAGATAGTTTATAGACACATGAATAAATAAGGATAAATATACATTTCAATGTAAAATAGATGATAATATCATTTTTTTCCCATCTATATGACTAATAAATTATTAATGAAATGTGAATTAAAACTTTATAGGAACTTAATATAAATATGCTAAGTTTGTAAGACTCAATATATGTTTTCAAACTTGAAGAGAGATTAACCTTCTCAATTTTAGAAAGAAGAATTGTTTGTAATTTGAAATCTAACATGTTTTGTTTGTATTGGGTAGTACTATGATGGATTGCACTGTGCAATTCAATTTGAACATAGTAGTTGGTTTCAGATTAAAAATCACCACTCTTTTAAAAATAAATTGGGGAAAGATTATCTTTTAAGACACTACTGCTTTGTTTATTTAGCCGGAAAATATTTTTAAATTTTTTTTTCTATCCTTTTTGATGTTTGGTATAAGAAAAAATAAATGATCGAAAAACAAGTTTATTGGGTCAAATTATGTTCTTCACTTTTAAAAAAAAAAATATTATATAACCTGAATTTTATTAATGTTACTGTACTATAACTGTCACCATCATATCACTTGACTACTATATCACTATTGTCATGGCCACCGCCACTAATATCATCATTATTGTCACCACTTCCATATCTGTGTTTGTAAATTTTTTAAAAAGTGAATTTAAAAAATTCAAATCAAATAAATTGATCATTTCTCTATTTTATATATATATATATATATATATTTAAAATTTTTTTTTTTAAAAAATCAGCCTTTAATTTACATTTAAAACAAGACCGTTCGTTTTCTCCCCATTACGTGCCGCAATCGTGTGCGTCGATGCGGCACAGATCTGACGTCAACTGCTACTCGTTTGCTTTCGTTTGCAAACAAACCAATGAAGTCCTGCCACATTTTGGAAAAAAAATTGTCGTGGTCTTGGGACAAATTTACATCAGTAATATAATTTTAGAATTTTTACTCTCAATTTTATTTATAATCATTATTCTGTAAGTTAGATTCATTTTATACTTATTGTTGGTTTGGCATGTATGTTGACTTTTTGATTTTTTTTAATCTGGAATTAAAAAATCTAGTTTGGAATGAAATTTTTTGACTTTTTTGACCTTTACGGGAAAAAAAATAAAATGATTATAATTTGAATATGATATTTTGTCTTATTGATTTTTTAAATTATTTTATCTTTTTATGACTATTATAACCCAAATGTAATATGTCAAACGAGCACTTAGAATCATACACTACACAATCATAATATCCAAAAAATTTGGGATTATAAGATTAATCAATTTACATAGCACCCCAACTTATTTTTGATTAGTTAAAAGTTATGAGATTCACTTCTTTTGGAAAGTAGGTTAAAATTAACTTCCTTTTTTTTTAATGTATAAAAAAATAGAAAGATAATGTGATCCAAAAAAATTAAAAAGCCAAAAAGTTGGCTTTTAACCCAATTGCCAAAATATACCTCAATATTTTTTGGTAGTCCACATTTTGGCAAGTACACTGGGAATAGTGATTATTTGATAGTATTGGAATATTATTTTACATCATTTATTACTTAATACTTGTCAAATTATACTCTAAAATTCTAACAAAAAGTGTCATGACTCATAACTTTAACCAGTAAAAATTAGGTAGGACATCATGTGAATTTGTCCGAAGATTACCACATAAATTTTCAAAAAAATTATGTGAAACTATTAATAGTGAAAAATGTAACAAAATCTTATAATTGAAAATTGTTAAAAATAGTTGCATATAAAATTTGGAGAAATATCAAAAACATGGAAAGTTGAAAAATTAATTACAAAGTCATGAAAATACAACATTTATTTGCACAAATCTAGTGTATAAATCACTTGTACTTTTATTAATTTATAATTATTTTTTTACTTCTCCCTTTTTTCAATTTTCCCTCAAAAAGTTTAGGTGCACAGAAAGAATTAAACACTTATTCGTAATTATAAATGTGATTGTGCATTATGTGTTTGTTTCTTTATGCACATGTAGCAAACTGGGGGTGCATGGGTCGGTTTAATTTGGGTTGCACTAAATTTACAATCAACTCAATTATGACTGATTTTAAGTTTTTGGATCTAAAACCAAACCAATCATACACCAAAACTAAACCAATGCAATTGGAACCATAGTTTTACTATACAAAAAATAAATTCAATCAATAATAGATAAATCTTTAACATTTAAATATAACACAAATAAGGAATAAAATAATCAACAATTATGAATAGCATAGTGCAATCAACTTCATTGTAATAGAATAATTAGGTGAAATTATGTTAATATAAATAAAATTATATATATATATATATATATGTATATGGGTTTAGTGTTTGTTCAGGGACCAACCTAATCCTATTAGGTTGATGATTTGAAAACCTAAAACCAAATCAAAGTACTAAAAAAATACACTACAAGAAATTTCACTTTAGTCGCCAATCATTTTTGTTGACTAATATATTTGGTCACCCGTTTGGTCGCCAATAGTTCATTGGGAAGACAATTGGCGACTAAAATTTTTTTGGTAGCCAAAAGTGACTTATTGGCGACTAAAACTTTAATCACCATATATATATATTTTAAAATTATATATATATATATATATATATATTTTTACTTTTAGCAACTAAATTATTTAGTAGTCAATTGAGCATGTATGTTTGGCGACTAACTTTTAGCAACTAAATTATTTAGTAGCCAATTGAGTATGTATGTTTGGCGACTAACTATTTGGTAGCCAAAAGTTTTACTTTTTGAGAATTGGCGACTAAAAATTTAGTGGCCAAAAGTTCATTTTTACAATTGGCGACTAAATGTTTAGTAGTCAAAAGTCTCACTTTTTTACAATTAGTGACTAAAGTTTTAGTAGCGAAAAGCCAACCTGTGATATTTGTTTAGTCACCAAAAGATTTCATTTAATTTTTATAATTTGTTCTGTAATATTTTTTGCGCCACCTATATCATGTGCATGTACAAAATTATTCATTCATTTATTCATTCATTCAATTCTCAACCATTCAATAAAAATATTTCTCTACAACTTGTAGCATTCAATTTTCAACTATATACAAAACTTAACTATTAATCATACATATCAAAGAAAATAAGAATCTATAAACATTGTATAATCCAACAAATACATATACCATCCAAACCAAAAATTAAAATCCAAATTAAATAAAATTTTAATAATAAAACATATCAGGTGTACATGTTTCGGATCTCCAATCTAAAGGTCTCCATCTCCTTATCACGTGCTCGTGATACAGCTTCGAATATGGTAGAAGAGGTCGTGGGCAGATCCCAAACCCAGAATAAGATAAACATCTCATTCTGTCATTGTAAAAAAAAATTAAAAAAATTAAAAACTAGAATAAGATAAACAATTGTATTAACTATTATTACATACAATTGATCTATTGTTAAATTCTTACATGTAGGTCATTGCATCGGGGATCAATCCAGTCATTCGTCTTCTTCGACTTGTGACACTTCTTATAGAATTTGCAAAAATCAGGCAACTTTTCGTCGTTCTCTTTTATCTGTTAATTTCTTATCTTACAGAATTGTTTTAAGCAAAGAATACAAATGTGGAAAAAGATTAAGAAGGTATCCAGTGACACAAAGATGAACATAAACTGAATAAAAAACGTGAACCACCACCTAGAGTAACAAATGGACAACAAGATGAGCAAAAGAATGCTAATTAATTGAGTTCTGAAAAATTGGAAAGAAGATGCTTAAATAGTTACTACAAATGAAAAAAGCTAAGCAGCACAAATGCATATAATAGGCTACCCTCCAAAAGATGACATGTCTTTCAAGAAGTTGATTTTGAGTTCCCTTTGAAGGCACATCAAGTCCAATTTTTCCATTACCATAAAGGTGATATTGTAACAGTGAGCTCACATCAGGAGAAGAAACATCCATTACTCTGTTATTCTCATACTAGTAGTTGATGTAGAAGCACATACCTAGGATTTTGGGATTGATTTTTCTATAAAAACCAAGTACTGCAATGGTTTAACATAAAGGAGCTTGTTGATTAATAAAATTTAGAATTATTTTAAATTTTCTCCAACTCTTCAAGTATTATTATGTGTAAATCAACTATATATGGTAACTTTAATCATGGTATTTGTATTGAATCAATAGTTTCAAGAGCAACTATATGTGGAAAATGCATATATAAATCTAGAAATAAAAACCTATCTAAATTTTCAAACAAAAGAATGCAGCTCTAGCACTCCAAATAGAATGTGAAAACTTCGTTAAACGCATCAGTATCAACAAACCCATTAACCCGCATCGAAAAAGTCGTTAAATTTTTTTCTTCTCCTACAGTTTCCGAGTGACCAAATTGAGCCAAACCCAGAATTTCTTTTGATGCCATTGCATTAGCCAAAAACATTTTCTTGAGTTTGAACCAATTTCTTCATTTTCTGGATTTGATGTATTGAAATAACAAAATATGTCTAGTACAACTCTACACTGTCTCATTTCTCAGCAAGTACTGTATCTTTCTGGGAATTATTGATAATTTGTTCATAAAAAAAAAGAAATAACAATTACATGTACCATGATCAAGGGAAAACCAAATCAGATTAATCAGGTGTCTGTGTGCCTGTCAGCTTCAAATAGCAAAATTAATACAAACCAAATGTGAGTCACATTGCCCCCTGTTTGGTTACAGGTAAACAGAAGGAAAATACTAGAAGAAAATAAAACGAATCAGAGAAACATATAGAGATAAACAATGTGAGTTACTAAATCAGAACAAACAACAAGTAAAGTTACACCACGTAACAGGGAACATATCAAGAGTCATTTTTGCATTTTTGTAAGTAAATTATAATAAGTTTAGATTTGTCTCTAAAAGATTATTTTTAGGGACCAAATCTAATTAGTCCCTAAATATGAGTCTCTAAAAGACTAATTTGTTGTAGTGGCATAAAGTGGGCAAAACAGTTTGTCAAGATTTCGCATAAACTAGGTGAGGTATGTAAAATTTTCCAACACCTGCTATGAAATATGAAAATGCTCTCCACGAGGAAGAAATTCTGCACCTTCGTGATAAAGTGCACAAAAAACTAGTGTGGCAGAAGCAAATATATCCACTGCCCATGTCAAACTAATTTTATTATTCATGAGGCACTGACGAACACTTTAATCATAACATAATAATTAAGCACTCAAGTAATCTTCTCCACGTAGTTGGGATTTCTGTTTTTGTCTATTTATGAAAATGAAAATGAATTTTAATAAGCAAAATTAGACCAATGTTATTGCACATCAAAATTGGAAGTAGAGTCTACTCATTAGAAGCATACCTCATATCCTATCCAAGCAACTGAAGCCCTCTTGATGATGTTAACAAAGCTTTATTTTGTCTCCTGATTCCTTTTGCAAATATAGTGTGATGGTTAACATCTATAGTTAGCAGGTCACTGTTTCAACTAGAAAGGTTTAAAAATTTAAAAATTTTACACTTAATAATGGGGAACTTGAAGGCATTGGATGAAGATAAATTGAAGATTAGGGATTTATTCTAGTATTATTTTGTGATTTGTGATTTTACGAGTTTTATTTATTAAATTAGAATTTATTGGGGTTTCCAAGGATGCCTATAAATAGCCCTTTATGTAATGAACTTATCAGACTTGGCTTGGCTTTTGAAGAATTTGAATATTGATTAGGATTATCCTTGTTCTTCTCCTTCCTCCTAGTTCTTTCCCTTCTTTCTCTTCTATACCTCATCTTCTTTATAGTTCTTTGGTGCTGCATGACGTGTAAGGCGGAGATTAAATCCGTACTCACACCAAATAGTAATCACTGTTTGGTGTGAGTGGTATGAGTAGACGTGGCCGGATCCTGTCCACCCACGTGTCACGATCGTGGTGGTTTTGCTTGGAGATAAAGCAAAGGTGCACAGAATTCCGCGTGAATGAACAGTAATAGGCGGGAATTCAAATTTTAAATTTCGAATCTCCGTATTTACAGCTGTCTATATATCTGGGTCCAGCCTCAGATATTTGTCGGTGGAGAGAGATAAGAGAGATAAGAGAGATATGCTTTTGCAGTTGGAGAGTTATTACACTGAGGTGATTTTCTGGTACCTTGTTTCGTCCCTCCTTTTCTTTCTGCCAGTTTTGTCGATTTATTTGGTATACAATGTTGTACTCCTTAGAAGAGTATCCCGAGAATTACGGGCAGTTCACTCAAATGTGTGTAGATCGCTTTTTGACGTGGCAACTAGGACTGTGGGAAGAGAGCCGGCCGAGAGCTCCGGTGAAGTTTGTTCCAGTGTACGAAGATCAGAGGGAAAAAATATCAAAGCTAAGGTGTCTGAACAGAAGGGTTAGCAGAGGTAACAGATCCTGTAGAAATGTTCGTATAAAAGATTTGGAGTTATTTATAAAAAAATGGAAGGAATAGGAGGCAGCCATTACCGGACCCCCCTTGCGTACCGGAGGTCAAGGACACCGGCGGCCAGTGGATATAGGTGTAGTTACCGTAGTCGTGCACCTTTTAAGACCCAGTATATTCGCAGACGGTACGTTCAGAATATTCCCCGATTTATTAAGAAGACTAAGAGGCGAGTAAGGAAATTACAGCTATACGATGAACAATTAAGGGATGTTAAGTTTGATAATAAAGGCGTGGCGAGATTACTTAATGGTATTGAGTTGGATAATAAGAGATCTGACCGTCAATCAGACAAGATCGTGGTTAAGGGTATCAAATTCATTAGTAATGTTCAATTGGGACAGGATGCTAAGGATGAAGCTGTGGTCCACCACGTGTTGTTTTTTGTCATCAGTGATAATAGTCTGTCAGATTCCGTCCCTACACCTGACAAGATATTTATTGGAGTAGGCGAGGGTAATCCTGAGACTTGGATTGTTGATCCTAACCAATCCAACCGTTTTCGGATGCTAAAGAAAATGAGATTCAAGCTCGTTGGTGGCAAAGACAAAGAGTACGTTCGTCACGGGATAGAAGTTGTAGACCGGTTCTTCCCAGTTGATGTTTGGACGGACTACAAAGATACGTTGTTGGGAAATGTTGGAAGCATTCAAAAGGGTGCCATATATTTAGTGGTTGCTACTGTTAGTGGAAAGGAATGCAAAATTACTTTAAGGAGTCAAATGTACTTTAAAACTGTTTAGAATTGTAATTTGATGTATTTTTATTTTTAATGTTTAGGTTAATGGAGGTGGAGGATATAAAAACTGGGGTTGTTAAAGGTGTTTCGGGAAGTGATTTCAGTTGTATTGAACTTGCGTTGCCTAATTTATTTTCTCAATTGAGGTTAAGATACAAACAAAAAAGTATTAAGGTTGATAAAATATTGATAAAATATTCCCCCTTTGCGCACCCAATGCTAGTGGGTTGGTCAGAGTAAATGTTTATGATCGGAGGTTAGACGGTAATGACAGTTTGCCGGCATGGTTTATTTTCCCAATAGATTGTCAATGCAAGTTAGTCTATTATGGGAATGGTTATTGTTCAATTAACGACAAACAGGTGCCATGGATGGTGAAGTATCGACTTGAAAATTCCAATATTAAAATGGGGGTTACGTATTGTAAAATGAAGGGGTATCTGAAGTATTCTACGAGTGACATGCCAGAAGATTCGCAAATGAGGGCCCCCTCTATTGTTGTGTTATCTAAAAAATATACTAATGATAATGTTGATGTCTGGCATTGTCCTTCAACGAAGGCCATTCCGATTCTGATACGGACTAAGTCTGTTGGCTTACCGGAGAGGCGAAGAGATTTGTTGTTAGGAGGTTTTGGGGAAAGTGGTTCAATTATTCATGAACGCAGAGGTCATCTGAGTTTGTCAGAGATTGATGTACGCAGAGGTGGTGATGACACTAGTGATGTTGATCTTGGTCCGTCGATTTCAGAGGTTGGTGTTAGCAAAGAGGAAGTTGATTGTAGAGGATCAGTTGTTATAGATGCAGCAGAATTTTCTAATGTTTTATTTACTTACTACATTTCCCTTATCATCAACTATTACATCTTGAGTCACATCACTATTTTTTACACTGATGATTACATATATTGGAAAACATAAGGATTGGATGAATCAAATTAAAGTAAATTCTAAAAAGAGACCCATTGGAAGAGATGCATACAAAAAATTACACTTATTGCACTGACCCACGACTAGATATGGATTATAAAAGGTAGAGCATTGCCTTCACTGAGATTGTTAATTGTGGGCTAGCTTAGAGCATAACATTGGTTCAGCGTGTTCTTTACAAAGCTTAGCATCATGATACAGTTGGTTCTGCAATTAGCCTCCACTTTTCCCTCTAATTCATTGACTTCTCAGCAAACAGGTATGTGTAGTTTTCACCCACAATGCCATACAACAAACTCATAAGTTGAAAGTTAAATTTTAAGTAAGTTTCAATGGTACCAAATCACTCCAAAATCTATACACATAGGTATTTGAAATATAGATAAATAAGAGAATAATTGAATTAAATCAAAGCGATTCAATTAAATAACAAGAGTTCAAACACATTCAAATTGAATATTGCAAGGGTTATCCGTCGATCCAAACCCTAGGCGCGGATTCAAATTGCAAAATAAGAAGAAATGAAGGAAGATAGAAACAGAGAGAAGAACTTCCGAGAGAGAGTACCTTGAACTCAATTAAAACCCTAGGTGTAGATTCAAACCTGAAAACAAGAAGAAACAAAAAAGAAACTTGAGAGAGAGAGAGAGAGAGAGAGAGCGAGCGAGCGTACTTTCAATGATCGAGTTTGAAAGAATAGGGATTGAGAGATTGAGAAGTACATCAAGGAGAAAGAGAACGAGATTGAGAGATTCATACCAGTGTGAGACTAAGAGAGAGACACAGAGCGAGAGCGTGTGCGAGTAGGGCTATAAACGAACCGAGCCGAGCCGAGCCGAGCTTTGCTGAGCTCGAGCTCGACTCGTTTACTTATCGAGCTCGTTTATTGAGCTCGAGCTCAGCTCGATAAAGAATTGTGCTCGAGCTCGTTAATTTTAATGAAACTCG
The DNA here is from genome assembly GCF_055761805.1 of Camellia sinensis. NCBI lineage: Eukaryota > Viridiplantae > Streptophyta > Magnoliopsida > Ericales > Theaceae > Camellia > Camellia sinensis. The sequence goes on along the minus strand of NC_138961.1, from coordinate 35,669,890 downwards.
AGCTTGGCTCGATAATTTTTTTTAATATTATTTATATTATTTAAATATAAATATTTAAACAAAAAATATTATTTATATTATTTAATATATAAAAAATGTATTTATATTGTTATATTTATATATTTTTATATATTATTTAATATATAAATAATATATTTATTATATAATTTAAATAAAGATAAATGAGCCGAGCTTATACGAGTTCAAGCTCGGCTCGTTTACTAAGCGAGCCGAGTCGAGCTTGTTCATGAACAGGTCGGTTCATTTGCAGAAGAAACAAAAAAAGAATTGAGAGAAACAAAAAATCGAGATTGAAAGAATCAGGAGAAACAAAAAAAGAGAGAAACAAGAAAAACGAGATTGAGCCAAACCGGGAGAAACAAAATCAAGCCAAACCTGAAAACAAGAAGAAACAAAAAAAGAAACTTGAGAGAGAGAGAGAGAGAGAGCGAGCGAGCGAGCGTACTTTCAATGATCGAGTTTGAAAGAATCGGGATTGAGAGATTGAGAAGAACATCAAGGAGAAAGAGAACGAGATTGAGAGATTCATACCAGTGTGAGACCAAGAGAGAGACACAGAGCGAGAGCGTGTGCGAGATATAGACAGCAATCAGTGTTTGTGAAGGGCTAGGGCAAATATAAGGAAAAGGGGAAAGTAAATAAAAGAAAATAACGAATGACGACTAAATTTTTTTTAATAGCCAAAACCTTAACTAACGGCAATTAAATATTTTTTTAGTCGCTAAAATTAGTGATTTGGCGACTAAACATTTTGGTTGCTGATTAATTTTATAAATCCCTCCAAAATTTAAAATGTTTCCTTCCAAATATTTTAGTTCTTTGGCGATTAAAAAATTTTTTAGTCGCTGAAAATAATTTTTCAGCAACCAAACTTTTTGTTGCCAAAGATAAAAAGTAAATTTTTGTTTTTTATTCGGCGACTAAATAATTTTAGTAGTCAAAACTAACTATATAGCGATTAAAAAATTATTTAGTCACTGAAAATATATTTTTGGCGACCAAATTTGGTCGCCAAAGATAAAAAAGTAAATTTTTTATTTTTCATTCGGCGACTAAATTATTTTAGTAGCCAAAACTAACTATACAGTAACTAAACATTTTTTTAGTTGCCAATTGTGGCATTTTTAGCGACTAAATTTTATTTTGGTCGCCAATAATCAGTATACCCTAACTAAAAAAAATTATTAGCTAAATATTTACTTTTGCCGACAAATATAATTTTTGGTCGCTAATTCCACAACATTTGGCAACTAGATTTTTTTAGTAGCCAAATTTGATTGCCAAAAGTGCAATTTGTTGTAGTGATATAAGCAACCTGATCTCAAATATAATTAAATAAGAATTACAATATAATTAAGGATTTATGATTAATTATGATTTAATTAAGATTAACATTAAGTAAAATAAATTATGTGTATAAGAGATGAGACATAAAGAAAATAACAAAAAAAGTATAGGATTTAAAAGTATTACAATCATTTTACACCTATAATTAAGCTACGTTTGGAATACTACTTTGGGCTAAAATAGCCGTATAGGAAAAAATTGGTTATTTTAGCTAAATAGGATAAAATGTCACATACAATCTATAATTATTTCATGTTTTCTCTTAAAAAAGTCAAAAAATTTATCCCAAACAAAACTTTTTAGCCTCAGGTTAAAATAGTCAAAAAAATCAAAAAACCAATCCACATCCCAAACAAAAGCTTAATGGTTATATTTTGGTCCAAAATCATATAAAAGATTTTAGACTATATTTGAACCATAAGACGTAGAATGTTATATTATGAACAACAATTTATTTATTTATTGTTTTACACGATATATATAAATAGAAAAATGTACAATAAGACTAATATTCTATCTTTTTTTTTAAGAAGAATTTTATTAGGATTTGATTTTTCTCAAGTTTATATCGAGAGAATTTGAGATGTTCATGGAACCTATTGCGGCATGGGTCTTATTTCCATGATATATATATATATATATATATGGGAAGCTTATAAATTAAATGATTTAAATTATCAAAATAGGGTTTATAGTGGATCACACAAAGTCCTCAAATTTTCAAATTTATATATATCTATCTATCTATACTATTAAAGAGAAGGCTCAACTTGGTGTTTATGTATATTTTTTTTAAAAAAATTCTTGGAATATCCCTATAGCAATTTAGTGGGCAGTTATGTCTTAAATTTAGATTTTTTCCCCCTTCAAATCTCTGTACTTTTAATTCCAAATTTTGAATTTAATAATATAATTTACAATCTTACTTTTTAAATAAAACGATTATACACGCACGCAGGGGCGTACACCAACTAGTTTGAATATAAAAGAAGCCGAATTCATTTTCTTATACATAGGAATAACAAAATTACTTGATATGATTATATTTGACTCAATTTGATTCTAATTAAAAAATAGAGAAACACAAGGTTGGGTAAGTTATAATGTTATGATCAGAATAAGTACAAAATTAAATCACTAAAATAATTAAATTTAAAATAAAAAAATTCACCTATAAAATCTGAAAAAACCCACCAGTTGTCATCCTTAATTATACACCACTCGAAAATGGCCTATATTATAGGCACCTCCATTATCCATTTTTCTTCACAATGTAGAGGGAAAGTTTCGTGAGGAGGTAAAGAAAGCAGGACGAAAAGAGAGTGATGAGAAGGAGACAAATAAGGGTAGGGGGTTTCGAATCCGGATCCTCGGCCGCCCTACCCGGCAGCCCCCCAAAACGACGTCGTTTTGGTTTTTTTTTTTTTTTTTTTTTTTCGTTCTCGTTTTCTCTCTCTTCGAACGGAAACCAGAGGGAGGGGAGGGGAGAGGGAGAAGAGGGAGGAAGGAGGAGGCTGCGCAGCCGTCCGATCGTCGTCTCGCCTCGCCGGCCGTCGCAGCCGTCCGATCGTCGTCTCGCCTCGCCATCGCAGCTCGTCGCCGGCCGTCGCAGCTCGTCGCCTCCTCCTCCTCCTCCTCCTCCTCCCCCACTGGTTATGGCCCCCTCCAGTCCTGCCTCCTCCTCCCTCCCCCTTCCTCCTCCTCCCTCCTCCTTCCCCCCTCTTCTCCCTCCTGCCTCCCTCTCTTCCTCTGCGTTTTTTTTTTTTGAAAATTTGCCCCCAAAACGACGTCGTTTTGGGGGCTGCTGGGTTTGGCTGCCGGATAGGGCGGCCGTGAATCCGCGCTCGGGGGTTTCTACGGAAATAATTGTTTTTTGCAGGACTTTGAACGCTGATTCGCCAGCCAGGCCTTCCTCGAGTCTGCTGCCACTCACTTTTTTTTTTTTTTTTTGCTTTCCTCACAAGAAAATCGGTTGCATTATTCACCGAAAAAAATTGGTTGCATTTTCTTAGGCCTTGTTTGGTTGGTAATTCAAACAATGATTTTATATTAATAATCAATCTTTTATTTATTTACCGTTTTAAAATTATGATTCTAAAGTAATTTTAAAACACATTTTAAAAATATGTTTAGTAAACTAGAGAGCTTTTCGGTCGTCTGCCTGAATATGTGCCTAGACAGTTTTTGAATTTTTTGGTCTACCCGGTCGTTCTCAGGATGTCAGGCCGATTAACCGGAACAATAATTTTTTTTTTTAACAATTGACACCTGTTATCTAAGAAAAAATTTATATTTATTTTTTATATTTTTTAAATATAGAAAATATTTTTTTGAGAGCAAAATGACAAATTATTTGGACATTTATTTAAAGGGTAAACTAATAATTGGTCCTAATAGTTAGACTTAATTCCCATCAAATCTTACTGAAAATATTCTTGGTAAAATTGTTGCTAAAAATAATTTTTTGTGATATTTTTTTACATGCATCGCTAAAAATTGACAATTAGTGACTTTTTTTGTCATGATTTCTATAAAGGAAAATTTACCCATAAATCCTATTTTGTGGAAACTTGAACCATTTAGTCTTAAGAGTTTTTCTATGCACCATTTAGTCCCATTTTATTTGGTAATGTTTACTTAGTTAATTTTGGGCCTCTTACAGTTTACAGTAATACCCTTTGTGGGATTCTTTTTTCCTAAATAGAGGGTTCGGTGTGTTGGCTGGGGATTTGGTAATGTTAATGTGTGCAAGGCTTTGGTTTGACTTTGGAAGGGGAGTGGTGGATGTTGATTGGGTTGTTCCATTGGTTCACAGTTTTGGGTGATTTTTTCAATCGCCCTCATTGTGCATTGCTTTCTGGACCAGTCGAGACTGCAACAGGTGAGTCGCGGTGTCGTGTGTTTTGCATTTGTATATGTCATTACCCAAGACGTTGTGGTTGACAGTGTGGTGGGTTGCGATGTTATTTTCCGTGTCATTATCATTGTGATTGGTGTTTTTTGTGGGATTATTTTCCCCCATTTTTTAAACGTTTATCGGTTGTTCGTATGGCTTCGTTGTGGGTACCGATAAACGTTTATCGGTTGTGGGTACTGATAACATCCACATATGCACAGTTGCTTTTAATTAGTTAGTTTCAGTGCCAATGTTGTTGTTGTTATTTGGATTTGAATTTTTTTAATGTGTGAGGTACTTTTTAAAGGGGTGAAGTGTGGGTGTGTTGCTTATCTCATGGATTTTACAGTCTGATTTTTTTCACAATTTGCAACATCAGCAGCGAACAGTTGGTGTGAAATGTCAAATGTCATTTTTTAATTCATTCATTGTCGTATGTGTCAGCGGTCTAACGGTTCGATTATGGGTTGCGTGACAGGTATGGATGATATGTTGTTGTTGTGCACTTACGGGCAAACCAATGTTGGTGTTCAGTTGCATCACACGATGACATTTGCACAGCTGGTCAATGTTATTTGTGGGAAGTTCGACAACTTGGTACGAGATGCGGTGTATATGTTGTGGGATGTCCCCGAGTATAAGAAGTTTAAGGTTGACAGTGATGACGATATCCGAAACATGTTGTGCGTTGCGAAGTCATTTGGGCTGAACCATTTTGATGTTCTTATTTAGATCTTTGATGTTCTAGTGGGTGGTAATTACGGGGGTGCGTATTGTAATGGAAGCGGGAAGTCGAATATTGGTAATTGGACATTCGGTATGGACGATCAGACGGATTTGTTACCAACATATTGCCCTAACAAATCAAAGACGTTCTTGTCTGCTCAATGGGCATTTGGGATTACCCATGTTGGACAATGATTCGTTGGTGGTGCTAATGAATTTTAAGAAATATTATGCAGGTATGCTGTGGAACGCGGGTTTCAATTCAAATATGTGAAAAATGATTCAGTTTGCATTACAGCAGTGTGTAAGTTTGCAGAGTTCACAACATGCACATGGTCGATGCATGCGAGGGGGTTGCTTTCAAATGGGATTTTATGCGTTAAGAAGTTGGATAGTGTGCACAATTGTGGAGCTACTATACGAACACATAGGAACCTGAGGACGGGGTCCGATTTGGTTTCAAGTGTTGTCACAGATCGGGTGCGTGATCAGCCATTGACGCGTTCTACAGACATTGTGTTTGATTTGAAAAGTGACTATAGGTTGGATATTAGTTACCGGGTTGCATGGATAGGGGTTGAGAAAGCGAGGGGTGAAGTGTATGGGGATCACGCTATGTCGTTCGACCAACTTAGGTGGTATAGCGATTCTGTTATGGAAAAGAACCCAAACAGTTACATTAACCTTGAATTTCACTAACAAACTGGGAGGTTTGTTCGGTATTTTATATCATTTTGGTGCATGTATAGATGAGTTCAATCATTGTCGGCCGTTACTTTTTCTGGATGGGACATTTTTGAAAGGCAGATTCAAAGGGAATTTGCTAGATGCTACCGTGAAGGAAGGCAATAAAGGTAAGGAGGTATCAAATTTTTTTTCTTATTTTGTAATCGAAAAATAATTTAACATTTTCGATCCGATTCTTTTTATGAATCATTTATACATATATGTAATGCACGCAGGATTACAGATGCACTAACATCTTGCATTCCCATAGTGTGTACTTTAAATATGGTTAATCCACTGGTTTTTGCAGGGTTGTTTCTGGTGGCCTTCGCAACTGTTGACTTTGAAAATCAACAAAATTGGGAGTGGTTTTTACGGAATCTTAAAGAAGTCGTCAGTGATGGGTGTACGTTGACGTTCGTATCTGATCATTACGCGGGTCTTTTGAAATTTATGCAAATTATTTTTCCTTCGGCACATCACGCATTTTACTTGCTACATCTTCAAATGAATTTGAGAGACCGAATGAAATATGTCAACACATCGCACAAATTTGGGTTGATGCGCAAGCTCCGAGAATGTGCTTACGCGCCTACTATAGCATGTTTTAATCAGAAAATAGAGGTGTTAAAGGAGTCCAGCTCGGTTGTGATTGAAAACTTTTTGAAAGACTTGCATCCAACCAAATGGGCTAACGTGTACATTATGTAAGTTTGATTATGCCCGGTTCGCGTAGTAGTTTAATGGGTACATTTTTTTGAATTCATTTTCTACAGTAACATGATAGCAGTTTGTTTTTTTTTTTTTTTGGAATTCAGGTTGAATTTTGTTTGATTGTTCTATACCTTTCAGGGGGCAACGTTATGGTGAGATATGGTCGAGTGCAACTGAATCATTCGACGACTGGATATGGGGGACCCGTCATCTTCCAATTACTAGGTTGGTTGATATGGTCAGGGGTCAAATAATGGAACAAATGACAGAGTGTAGAGTCAAGTCAAGGAAATGGGCCGGCGTATTATGCCTGAAAATGGAGAAAAAATTGGTCACGGCGTACAATGACAGTAGGGCTTGGAGTGTCAGTCAGGCTAATGACAATGTTTACGAGGTGCACTTGCACCCATTTGTTTTGGTTGATGTGACAAGGCGATCATGTTCATGTTTCCAGTGGCAGCTGAATGAGTTCCTGTGTTCCCGTGTTGTTGTCGCTTTTCGTAATAGCGGACGGAACATATACGATTCAGTTGAAAGGTACTATCTTATTGACGAATTCCAAGCTTCGTATAGCGGAACAATATATCTGATTCCAACTATTGACAAATAGGCATTTACGCCCAATGATTTTATGATTGCGCCACCAAAGGTGAAGCATCCGCCTGGCAGGCCCAAACGTAAGAGAATTCCATCAAAGGGTGAGGTTGTGGTCGGTGTGGACAAATTGGCAACCACAATAAGAAGACATGCAAGGAGCCAATTTAGTCATGTTACACCATGTTTATTTTTTGTTTGGATTGTGGGTCTGTTCCCAATTCATTGCAACGTCGGACAATTTTCATTTCCAAACATTTTTTATTTGTTGATTTGAACACGCACATCATAATGCTTTTACTTTTGCAAATAAATATGATGTGGAATGTGGGTTTATTTTTACATTTATCACATTGTCTCAAATGCATTGTGTCCTATCACCTCCCATTACGTTTAACAGTTGTACTAACCTTTCACCAAAAATTTGGCTCTGTTTCACAAATACAAGTGCTCATAATTTTGTTATCTAATAGCGAAGGAAGTAACGTAACCCACATTAACCACACAATTGTGTTACTTACCAAAGAGTTTGGATGTGTGCTGTGCATATGATGGTACACGTAATTTTAATATATTAATACGGTGTACAAATACTTCGGATATTTGTTATGCGTTTGATGTCACATGGTATGTACATGTATTATGTAGTGTAATACTCCCATAACCGATAACACCATCATCAAAGTGACAATTTCAAAGTTATTTAAATAATTTTTTGCCAACATAGAGTTCAACACAATTCAAATTAGAAACTTGACAATTTCATATCAACGTTATCCACATATAAAATTAAGTAACACAATATGAATGACGCTACTATCAGCAACGACCCTCCTCACCTCATCCACTTCAAAACACTAAAATAGAAACAACTGCTCATTCAAACTTAACCACCCTATGACTGCATTAACTACTACACAATCAACAAAACGTTTCCGTTACATCCAATGTACAATTTTTTTTCCAAAATTACTTCACGCATTAAAACAACGCCAATCAATCTACTGAATGTTTACCGTATCCAACCCATGAACATTAAAATTTGTTAAACCACAAATTAACATCATTCACAAACACGTTGTAACCAAAAACACACAAAATTCCCGCCATATGCTAACGTGCCAAAAACTTAGCACCAGGTGTTTGCTCCTTGTTTTTATAATGCTGTTGTACTTAAAATTTGTTTCTTCTCCAATAATGGCCACATAGGTAGTGCACCATAAAAAAAACACTACCATCAAAACCAAACAGTATCATGCTCAACACATAAAACAAAAATAGTAAAGGTAATATATGTATTTGACCAAATCAGTCAGGGCAAAGGCTGATTTCGGAGCCCTCTCTGTGGATCATTGATGAACGCCTTAACCATTTCTGCTCTAAACACCCTGGCTGACATGCCATCCATTGAACTTTCCACCTCCACGTTATTTGCATACTACCGCATAATGAAGCATACCATAACAGCTCCGGTCTGCTAGTAGGCAACAAGGGAACACGTTAATTAGCATTACCAAAGGAAATATATTACAAAAAAAATAATGGAACAAATTTTAACCGATTTTTTAATTTTCATATACGATTCCGGGTGTTGTTGAGGGCAATCACCCAAAGCCTCCAAGGGTCCGTCGATGTTTTCTAATGTCACACCCACAAATGGTTGCACAGCGTCTGCCACATACTTTGTGTAATCCACGACCCACTGTTTCTGTGTTACATAACATTACCCAATCAGCCACATCGAACACACTCTGTTACCATATATGTAACGCACACACATCCCACAAAAACATGTAATTCAGATACAATTGTACTTACCACTTTCACCGCCTCAGCAAAATGATCATCCCTACTGCCTCTATGCAATTTGATTGAATTGTAGTGTGTCCATGTCCTAGAGTCTGAATCGTACACCATGATCATCCAATGATTCACATGGTATATGGGGTAGTAGACGTATTTGAACCTAGAGGCAACTATCACGTGTACGTTAAGGTAACGGTTCTTGGACAGTATGCTTGGATTCCTTATCATATCCTACAAACATCGACAAACCAACCAAAAACCACACCTTTACTGCCCCATAATAAAAAAAAAAAATTAAACAAATTAAAGAACAATGAAACGCTACTCATAATAACATGTACAGACCAAACACACACTGTTGTGGAAGTAATATTTGCTGAAATTAACAGTATTAAAAGCTGATAGGTTTTGTGCACTTTTTAGAATTTCAGCATATGCGTCAATAACCTAACAAATTACACATATTCCAAGTATATTAGTCTTACACGATGATCCACATACGCAGCAACGTTACGTATCCCATAACCATGGTGGGACTAGTGATATTGCACTACCGACACTAGCACAACAGACTTACATTCCCGGCGGTCGCACCCCCTTCTACAAGTACCTGGATGTCTTTGAAATTAACATGCACAACATGATCTGGTGCACTCCATATCACAACTCTACACCAAATTACAATCATATAAGTACAATTGAAATGGTATAAACAATTTCACAAAAATCACAACAACAATACTGTCAAACATATACGTTACCCATCCTCTTCGAAGGTGTACACCACCTGTAACAGTTTCTGTTCATCTTCAGCCAACATTTTCCAAACCTCATACCGATTTTTCATTCCAAATCCTGCCCATGTTTTTTCCTCGCTCGTCGTCTTCAACGTTAATTACAGCCTCATTTGTGTTTGTCTCGATGTTGCCCTCGTTTTTAGACTATTTGGAACGCTTTACCAACCCAAGATACTTGTAATAGTCTAACCTCCACTCCCTCCTAGCTTTGCTTTTCACACGCCGTACCAACAATGTGATATTTGGGGTCTCAACATTCACAAAGTCTATTACCCTGTCTACTACAATGCTACCTGGCCGATCCAGAAGGTGTTTAATGTTTGTATTGTTTGTTGTTGGGGCTGCGTTGCTTGTGGCCGCTGAATGGTGTGGACCTTGTTCCTCTATGGGACTAAATACACTTTCCTGTAATGACGGAAACCAATCTGCAGCTTCTCCCATTTTTGGTTTCATTATGTTTTCCACAACAACAACTCGATTCACTGTGTCACCATCGTCATTGCGTGGTTCGTTTACTGTACATCCGTTAGCATCGACACTGGTTGCGTGTTTCCATGGACCCTACTTGGCGGTTCCATTATGGCACTGTGGAATGGACTTACAGCCACCACCTTGGTATGATGATATGCCCCGAGTTGAAGCTGCGTTCCTAATCGACTGTGTTACTTCGTGCGCCTCGTACTCGTCAACCTGGTCCTCTAACCGTGCTATTGTTGTTTTCATCTTGGACAGGAGGGCATTTAAACATGAAATTTCAACGTCCTTTGAACTGATGACACTATCGAACCCCATACACAAATTTGCAGCTTGCAAACCAAGTGCGCGTTCTATGCTTGTATCCTTACCTCTAGTTCATCCACACGTTTCGATTTCTGTCTCAGTTCGTCTTCCAGCTCTGCTATTCTTTTAAACGCTTCTCTCATTTTATCACTATCACTGACTGTTTCTGGATCCTCATCCTCAGTTGGTTGCGTGGTTGACAAATCCAGTAGATCCGAAAATAATACTGGCCACCCTTCACCTCTAACAACCACGCCCAAACCATGCTTCATAACACACTTGCTGCCTTCCTCGTGGGTGTCTGCCTCGTCCATCCTTTTTCCCTTCTCGACATGGCCCCCTGTAGGTGAGTCCACTCGCCAACAGTCAAAATTGGGCTCTACAACATCAAAAACAACATCCGTATGTGGCACACCAGCACGCACTGACACTGGTTCTACGTCCAACAATTTGCCTTCTGTCCTTGTACATTTACCACTAACTAATGTCATACCAATTTTGTACCATTCAACAATTGCACCCTCTAGCTTATTGCACCTCACCTGTCAAACATCACACAAAATTTTTAGCCACTCCACCTCGTATTTTCCAATAAAAACATTCAAATCATCCTACCGTGTCATACTTGAAATCGTCCTCCGCAAGTCAAGTCAACCCCTTTCATTTTTGTTGTCAAAGTTGCAATGTTCCATTTGCAGAACCGTAGTAGCACATTGTATCATTCCGGTTCAATGAGGTTTATGTGTTCACATAAAAAAAACTACAGTACATTGTAAACACATTCATGAACACTACATACGTGCTACTAAACTAATTGACACATGTCATTAACTGAAAAATTCATACTACTTCAAACATGTCACATTAACTTACGAGCAAAACAACAACACATCTGATTACCCTTTTCGGTCGATCATGGAACTCGTTCAGTAATGCAATTAACGCGGTCCGTATTGCAGTCGTCCAATCATACAACTGTATCGTACTTAGTTTGTCAGTAACTCAGACAAACGCCCAGCCAATTGACTCTCCGGTCGTGTTAAAAAACAGTTTCGCACATATATACAATAACAATAGCTTTGCGGCGTCTTCTGCGTCATTACGACTATTGCCCTGTACTGCATCGTCTAATAGCTCCTTAATTTTTTTGCACGATATCCTTCCCACAATGTCACAGCGACGCTGAATAAAATCGGACGGTGGCCTCGACCATGAGCCAAATCAAGCTGGTCCACGCCACATTGGATGCCAAAAATTAGTTAGCTATCGTTTCGGCAAAGTGGTACGCCTTTTGCCCCCCGATGTAGAATTTTTCGTCCTCACGATTGTATGTTTGCATTATACGAAATACCGTCTTATCACATTTTTTATATGCATTCGGTGTTAGGTTGTTTTTGCGGATGGAATTAATCATTGGCCAGAACGGTGTTCTTCGCAAGTGTCGTTCATAGGATTCTCTCAAATTGATTTCCATCACGGTCTTGATAACCCCGTTGATATTAGAATGATACATCAAACACGTAGTGTCGACTACCGGTTTCTTCATTACATGAATAATTTGCTTTTTCCCCTTGAATGGTAACTTGCCCTGTCTTTTGACTACCATCAGGTCCGACGTGAAATCAGAATCCCCCATGTCACGTGCCACGCCACTACACTTCTTATGTGGCGACTGCCTCAGCGTCACACCTGCATCAATAACCAACACCATTTAGTTCACAAACTAAACACAGTGTTGCACGGCAACTACATGCATTTTGCAATGTCACACTTCCACAACCAACAACAAAAGCAACATAGTCACATTAACATTGTCCCCTAACACCAAACACACATGTCCAAATCATATGAATCCTAAATATGTATTTCACTAACGATATACGTAGGAATGGCAACGGGGCGGGGCAGGGCCGGGGACTACTCCCCCCGTCCCCGAAACTTATATACGCCCCCGTCCTTGTCCCCGATCCCCGACGGGGACCCATAGCTCGGCTCCATCCCCGCCCCCGATCGGGGATCGGGGATCCCCGACCCCGAAAATCCCCGGTGGTAATTTTTTTTTTTTATATATGTAAAAATCTGTAAATAGATTAAAAACATCCTGAAGCATCCATTTTTACAAAACATCCTGAAAATCCATTTTCATCCTGAAACAATGGATTAAAAATCTGTAAATTGATTACAAATCTGAAGCAACATTATCCGAAGCAACATTTTGTTGCCAACATACAAAACATCCTGAGGCAACAAAAAAATTTGTAAAAATCTGTAAATGTAAACATCCTGAAGCAAAATACAAAACATCAATAAACATCCATTTAAATCCTGTAGCAACATCCTAAAAATTCAGCATCCATTACATCCTGAAAATTCAGCATCCATTACATCCTGTAGCAACATTATGAAAATTCAACATCCATTACAACATGAAAATTCAGCAGTCCAACAAAATAACACAAACAAAACATCATGTAGCAACAAAATAACACAAACCAAACATCTGTCCAGCAGCCCACACACACAAGAAAATTCAACAAGTACTAAAGAGAATAATTAATCCCAAGCATAACCCGCAAAGGATGGGTTACCCAAAAATTGAAATTAAAAAAAAAAAAAAATATCCATTACAACATAAAAAGGCAAATCCATTGTTTCTTCAAACCCATACAAACCACACAACTTCCATCATCTCCTTCAACTTGAACTCCTGTTAAATAACAAAAGGAGAAAAACAAATAATTAATACTAATAATAAAATGTAAAAAAATATTAACAATTAAAACAAAAAAGATGACAACTAACACAAAAGTGGCACATGACTGATCCGACTCGATCTCATCATCATCATATATAGTTACATAGCCCACCGATTCCAATGTTGAATTTCCTAAAAAGTAAAGAATATAAATTCAATAGTGAAATTATTCCATGGTAATATAAATAATAAAAAGTGAAATAATAATATGTAAATTGGATAAAATAATACCTTTCATCTCTTCACCCCACAACCAACTTTGTGCACACATTAATGCTTCTAATGTGTTTGGATGAAGTCTACTACGATGTGGACTCACCAACCTTCCACTAGTACTAAATGCTGACTCAGAAGCAACAGTGGATACAGGAATAGCTATAATGTCCCTAGCTATTGCCTGTAAGGTCAGATACTTTGGTCCACTAGCTTTCCACCAATTCAAAACATCAAAACCTGAAGTTCTTGGCAAAACATCATCTTCTAGATAATGGTCCAACTCTGATCTTACATTCTTCATTTTTTTACTTCTCTTTCTACTAATAAACAAATCAAATTCTGAAAGGGTCTCTGTAACAATTTCTGGATGAGCAGAAGAGTCACCAACAACATCGGTCTCCATACCAACTCGATGCGGATACTCTTACAACAAATCATAACAAATATGATGAACCCTATCAACTTCATCTTCAGCTTTGTCTCCATAAAGTTTTTCAAAATAAAACTCCAATACACTCATCTTATACCTAGGATCAAGTACAACTGCAACCCCAATAACACCATGTATCACTAACCAATATTTATCAAATTTTTCCACCATTTTTGATGCCATTGTTCTAATCACTTCAATTTCACAAGAGAGTCATTGAGACAGTGTCATCCTAATCTCACATAAAGCTAGGAAACAAACATTGACTGTGAGATACTTTGTACTAGAAAATAACTCAGTGATAGAAAAAAAAAATCTTAAACCTCCCACTAATCTCTCTAGCAAACTCCTATTCTTGCTCAGTTGGCACAGTCTTATATTGGGGCTCTCTAATTTTCAACCTAGAAAAGACATCCTTATACAATAAGGCTGTCTGAATCATCAAGTAGGTTGAATTCCACCTAGTTGCACAATCAAGTCCTAATTTCTTAGTATATGGAATACGCAATTGGTTGACTGTTTCTTCAAATTTTTATACTCTTTTTGGTGTTGCTTTCCAATAAGCTACACTCTCTCGAATTTTCTCCACCCCAACTCGTATGACATCCAATCCATCTTTCACTATCAAATTCAAAATATACGCACAACAACGCATATGAAACAAAGTACCACCCAACAAAAGCGATGAATTACTTAACTTATCCATCAACATGGTAATCATGGCATCATTTGTGGAGCAATTATCAACAGTAACAGTCGAGATTTTTCTATCAATATTCCAATCCATCATACACTCAAGCAAAGTATCACAAAGAACTTCTTTTGTGTGTGGACATGGAACATAAATAAACCTAAAATATGATATTCATAAACAAGTATTAATAACATGCAAATTGAACTGAATAAGATAGAATTTTTAAATGATTTGCAAATTTACAAAAATATACCTCAAAATGCGACTTTGCAATGTCCATGAATCATCAATAAAGTGTGCGGTGACAGCCATGAATCCTTTCTTTTGATTGTTAGCAATCCACATATCAGTTGTGATTGCCACCCTACTTTTATTATGCTCCACCAAACTCAATGTCTTCACCCTCTCATAATCATAAATCTTTAAAATATCACTCTTTATCGTATTTCGAGAAGGCACTTTAAACAATGGTCGAAGTGCTGCTGAATATCGTTTAAAACCAACATGGTCTACGATAGAGATGGGATATTCATGCAAGATTATGGCATGTGACAACTCTTTCCTAGCAAAATCTTGATCAAAGATATAAGAATTCATTTTTGGAATCTCTCTACTAAAGTTGTTAGTTAACACTTTTTGCCTCATGTCCATCACTTTTTTCCTAGTACAACTCTTATGGTGATCATGCAAATGCCTTGTTCCATTTTTTGAATCACCTCCAAGATGTTTATTACAATAATTACATATTGCCTTCCACACCCCATTGACTTGTTATTTTTTAAAATGTTCCCACACAACACTTAGTTTTCTTTTAGTTCCTCCACAAGTAGTATTAGACTCTTCTAAATCAATAACATGTTGATTAGAGAGGGGAGACGGTGAGTTCATAGGTGCGTTCGTAGCTGGCGATGAATGTTGTGACGCGTCACTCTCAAATGGTACTTGAGAGTTAACGGGTGCTTCAGAGTTAACTGGTGCTTCAGAGTTAACATCTGACATTTTAACCTTTATAAAAATAATATGGATTGAATTAATATAAATAAATTAAGTACTCATCATCTTTTAAACAAATTATGACATGATTGAAACAATTAGAAACAATAGTCTGATTGAAACAAATTAAGTACTCATCATCTTTCTCTTAGAAACAGTAGTGTGATTAGTGGACAACACACTAAGCAACTGTTACATGAACAATAACTTATAAATATGCACCATGAGCTATATTCATCACTTTTAACATAGTCAGCTACAGAACATACCAAGAGAAAATGTTTCATAGTCAGCTACAATGTAATCCAACTAACAGTACTAGAATGTTTAGTTCTTAGATTAGATCCTTGAGAAGACAGTAAAGGGGATGTGATAGAGTGTTCAACATGCATTACAGAAGATGCAATACGGGTTCTCCGCTAAATAATAGTTAGAGAGACTTCTAATCCAGAAGAAAACTCATTATTTAGGATACATTTTTCTTTCACATGCATATTTTAAAATATTCTTGATGAAGTAATTTTTAAAATGAAAAGGCCAGATCCTTGTCATCAGTTACAAAAGGAAAAGCAAGCAGGTTCTGTCTGTGAACATTGATTATCACTAATGCAGCAAAACATGATTTGTGGCAATAATCATTTTAACAAAATGCAACCAAATTATATCTTCCATTAGTTCAAATAATCACTGTCAAATTGTGTCTGATCAATATAAGCTCCACATGCAAGGAAGCAATAGAATCAAAATACCTCCAGTCCGTAGAGTTCAAGCAAGCACTTTGACTGCAGGTCCTCTCCTCTACTTGATGGCAATTCTGGTTCAAATTTAATCATAAGCAATGTCTCAAAAAATAAATAAATAAATAAATAAACAAAAAAACTGAACTACTGTAGAGACCATATGCAAATATTACTAATTGATTGATTATTCTGATAAGTAAATTACAGATAGAGCTAGTCAAATGGTGTTGAAGGTTAAAAAGACATGAAAACAAGCAATAAGCAGGGCCAGTATTCAAAACCAACACCTGCCAAATTAACCCCCTAGTCATATTCAAAAAAAAATTAAATAGAAATTCTGAGAATTCCAACAAATCTAGCTAGTTTCGTACACATTCTGCAATGATGATATCACAAACCCTTGTGCACTTTGGCCTAAAAGAGGCACTGAACAACAGTTCCCAACCTAGATGTAGTAATTGTGGTTGTCATTGCATTTTAGTAAATCCATTTTGGCCAATCCTTATTAGTACTTCACTGAAATATAAAAATATTATAGTAATCCATCATAACTAATTTTCTAAAATGTTAATTTGTTTCTTCTAAGAATGAGTTCAAATTGTAATGCTTAAAACAATGAAAAAAAAGTGTTTGGTTTGGGTTAAAAATAATCACTTACGGTTGAAACCTCAAAAAACTAATTACATTGTAGATTATCAAACAACACTAGATTTTCACCACACAAATAGTGATAGCCAATTTAGAATTTAAATAAAGAGAAAAAGAAAACACACCCAACAATACTGCAAATACTAGATTTAAACTATTTTTAGTCTATAGAGTACATGTTGACATACATAAGGTAATTTTCTACAGAATATGTCATTTGGATCAAAACATTGTAAATGATGTTTTAATTCTTAAATGAAAAAATGTGAGACCCCTCACCCTTAATACAACCCCTCTGAAAATCGTATCAAATATCTAATTAATCTCCATGCAACCAAACAGGAAAGAAACTATTTGTCGCATAATATTTTATGTAAATAAAAAATAGTCAACTATAAATGCTATCATATAGCAGGTACCTAAGCATGTCTGGATCAGGACACCAACAATACTAAGGTGAATTCAAAATTGTTATGTATAAAAAATCTCCATCCTTGTAGGGAAGAAAATATTGTAAACAAGTGTGACAGATACTCCCTCCGCCCTAAATTATTTGATCAACACAGTAAACAAGAACTTAAAAATAATATATTTTGTAGCAAAATTTTCACAAAAAAAATGGTACCCTTGTCATTTTTAAAAAAAAATCGAAAAGAAATTATAGGGGAGAGAAGGGAAGCTGGATTCCCTTGATCATTAAAAAAATAGAGAGATCATCATCTTAATAGACAGATTATCAATAATATAGACAAATTATCAATAATATCAACAGATCAAACCTGATGTGAAAGATAATGATCAACAGATTATCAATAATTCACAAGCACAGATTATCAAGGTCTTGAGGTAGATTTGCATAAAAAATACAACTGATTATCAATATAAAATAAATAAATTTAGAGAGAAAAAAAAAACAGATCTATATTGTATTTTTTACAAATCTATACTCAGATCTAAACACTCAGATATATATATATATATAATATACATATATGTAAACCTAGATCGAAATCCCTAGAGAGAGAGAGAGAAAGAGATACCTAAACAGAGATGGGAGGCGCGGTGGTGACGGAGGGAGGATCGCCGGTGACGAAGGGAGGCGCGGCAGTGACAAATGAAAGAGAAAGGGACAGACCAGTGGCGGGCGAGAGAGAGAGAGAGAGAGAGAGAGAGGAGCGGCGTGTGAGAGGCTTTGAGTGTGTCTGCGAAACCCTAACAAAGACAAGCATATGTATATATATATATATATCTAGGGACAAAACGGTCATTTTACCTCGGGGACCATGCGGGGCGGGGGCGGGGGCGGGGGCGGGGTCAGGGTCGGGCCAGGTCTGGTTCTGAAACACATATCCTCGTCCCCGGCCCGTAAGGGATATTTTTTGGTGAATAACCGCTGAATTCGGGGTCGGGGGGTCGGGTCACCGTCAGGCCGATTTCAGATTGCCATCCCTAGATATACGTTTAAAATACCCAACAACTATTTTTCCATTCCAAACCATTATGTGCCGTGTACATGCCCTTAACAATGCATATTATGCATCAACGATACAACCCCACGAATGCTAGCAAGTACATTAAACAACAATGTTATTCAAATAAAATTCCCCAACACAGCTTTCAAAACATTCTTACTACACGAATTTACGTATGTTAATAATTCCCCATATCGTACCTAATATACCAATCTTAACATTCCACAAACACAAACACACTATCAATTTTAAACAACAACAACAAACTCAAATACTAATCAATTGCCCACTCAGACACGGTAACATCATTCTAATTACACGTAAACCTCTTTTCCTTTCGACATTCAGTTCAACAACAACAACAACATTACATCCCCACATTATTGTTATTACTATCAAACAAACAACTTCACAAATCAAAAAATGACAGTAACACATTACACACCTCTATTCCTTACGGTCATTTTCAGAAGTTTCCATACGTAACACCGACTTTCAGTCCACAATAAACCTTAATGCAAACGCAGTCTGATGTCAATGTCAACAATCCCTTTTCGCTTTAACTACAATGTGTTTACAATGAACGTCACCGCGACTGTTGGCTACACATTTTGTACTAAGCCAGTGACAATCCGACGCTTGGCGAAGTAAGGGTAATATGGGGAGACCAGGTAGGTCTTCGATCCTGATCATACACGTGGCAATTAATATTGGTTGTTATAAGATCTGAGTAGTAGCAGATCAACAAAGAGACGTACAGTGACGTGGCTTCAACGGTTGCTCACATTTCAAATTCGAATATAAGGGGGAAGCCTAACTGCAAGTGAAGGCGTAGTGGAACTACTTATAAGGTAGCATGATCAGCAACTACGGAGGAGCAGTTCGACGGTTTGAAGTACAATTCGATGGTTATCTTCAGAGAGTATAAATAGCAGGAAGGACTTCAGAGAAGGGGACAAAGAAAAATCTAAAGAATCACTTTACATATTCCAGTGTTATTTCCTGTCCTTTATATTCCTGTATTTTAAGTTTTTGCGCTGCACTTCATTTGTAGGAGTAGTTGTCGAGTATATTGCCGCTGTAATTCTCTACGGAACTGAGATCATTGTAAGTTCTTTTTATACTAATGAAATACTCCAGTATAGTTAACTGTTCTTATGTTCAAATTTTCTGAAGTTAAATTACCAGTAAGCCACCAGTAAAAGTCCTCTTTATTGAGGCCGAAAGAAGCTTAACACAATCGTCTGAATAATTGTTTGGCAATTCTGTAAGGACTGATTGATCCTTGCTGGCACGCTCATAATTACGAAAGTAACCTTCGAAAGCCAAAAAAGCCAACATATATTTTTGGCACGCCCGGTGGGACCTTTTAAAAACAAAAATGGCTAGACGTAAGAGACAAGGAGAAAATGAACGTTTGGAAGAAGGCGTGGAAGGAGAGGTGGAGACATCCAATCCAGAGGATAATGTGATAACACATCCTATGGAGACTCCTATCCTATCGGAACCCATGGTCGAACAGACCAATACTTCAGAACAAATACCATTTGTTTGTAATAGTGGACGAGACCAAGGAATTGGACCATCCAGTATCCCATCTACTCAGTCACACAATCCGTGGGGCGGCTTAATAGATGCCATGGGACAGCAATTAATAAACACAATGGAAAGGTGGGCCGTATCCTTTTTGGATCGAATGAATAACCACCAACCAACGAATGTAAGACACATAGAGGAGGTGAATGTCCCTCAGCAAAGATTGGCTAGAGACAAACAGCCTATGCAAGCTAATGGACATTCTAATGGTCAAACCAGTAATCAGATTCATGAAAGATTACCACCTCAGTCTTGGTACGAACCCATTTCGAGGCTTGTAGCAGGCCAGAATGCCTCAATGTTTAACAGTGAAGCCATGCAGATTGGTGGATCTGGCCCGGTACAAGAAAATGGCATAAGAATGAGTCCAAATCCCACATTCGAAGCCATACCTGGCACCAGGGGGTACAATAATCCCGTATTCGAATTTATACCCGGGGGGTTAGAAGGTTTTCCTACAAGTGGAAGGGATACAATACCTGTTCCAGCACCTTTCGTGGGTCCTTTCGCAGGACAGGCTCAAAGAGGTTACCTACACCCCCAACAACACTCTCTACCACAGGGACAGCCAGTCCCAAATGTACCACCTTATGGACCAAGAGGACCACAAGCACAAGGTTGTCCACCAAATCCTGTGTTTGTTCCCCCAATGGTGGTTCAGCAGGCGCAAAATATGGTCCCTAGGGACCAGATCACTGAGATAGTTAGGGAGTTGTGTGGACCAATGGCTCGGGGGGTCCAGACCCCTGTGTATAGAAAACCATACCCAGAATGGGTCGATAGGGTACATGAATATCCAAGAGGTTTCAGGATACCAGATTTTGTCCTCTTTTATGGGAACGAAAACCAATCCACGATAGAACATATTGCTAGGTTTGTCGCTCAATGTGGTGAATTTACCAATCATGACTATATAAAGTTGAGACTATTCCCAAATTCTCTAACCGGAGGAGCATTCGTATGGTATATTAACCTTCCACCTGGCTCCATCCAAACTTGGCAGCAAATGGAAGAGGCATTTCATGCCCAGTTTTTCCAATCAGAGCCAGAAGTTTCCATGGCAGACTTGGCCAGATTAAGTCAAAGGCCTGAAGAGAAGGCCACTCCGTTTATTTCCAGATTTAAGAGGGCTCGAAATAAATGTAGAGTAATCTTGCCAGAGACTGAATTTGTAAGATTGGCCCAAAATGGCCTAGAGTTCAGGCTTCGAAAGAAGTTTGATTTAACAGAGTTTAGAGATTTAGTGGAACTGACTTATAAAGTATCTAGATATGAAGCATTACTAGAAGAGGAACAGGATCGAAATAATGCATCATATAGGACATACTACAAAGATCCCAATTATGAGATTGATGCAGCAGAGATTGTGGGAAAAGAGCCTATGATCTGTGAAGCATTAATCCATAAAGATACAACAATTGACCAGCAGTTTAAAAAGAAAGATCTCCACAGGAAATATTCTTTCGACTTAACTAAGGCAGATGACATTTTTGATCATTTGCTTGCGGCCAACTTCCTTAAGTTACCAAAGGATGTTAAAATTCCATCTCTTGATGAACTTAAAGGAAAAATATTTTGCAAATGGCATAATTCTTGGTCTCACTCGACTAAAAACTGTGTTGTTTTTCGAGACAGGATCCAAGAACAAATTCGAAAGGGGAGTTTGAAGTTCCCAGCCAAAGCTGAAAAAGCCATGGGGATCGATAGCAATCCATTTCCAGAAATTGGAGAGGTGGCAGCCAATGTCATTATGTCAGACTTTCAGAACTTGTCTCTGAAAGAATTGGAGGAAGTCAATGTATAGATGCATGTGGCCAACCAGACAGCAACCAAAAAAGACCTTAGAAGTCCACCAGCCATGGGACGAGAGTTCCCACATCAGAAGGAAGACTCTGATGAAGAAGCACTGGATGATGATTCCCTAGAAGCAGCCGTGATGCAACGAATGTGTCCCAGGTGCAGACTGAGTTATAAGTGGTTGAAGGGCCTTCCAGTCGATGGGAAGCAGTATTACAGGGATGTGCAGAGGCGTCCCAAACCAACCAATGCTTATAACAAAAGGCCGTATCCGGCTAATGTCAGGCAGCAGCCATTAGTGGTTGAACCTGCAGTTGGTAGAATGTATGCTAAAGGCAAGAGGCCTTTCTATGAGTCCAGATCTCCTAACTATTACAGGTTGGAGAGTAGTCATTCTGAAAGAAGGTTGGAGAAGAGTTCAGGTTTTGGTATTAAAGCCAGGAATTGGCCCCTTGGGCCAGCTTCACGAAGGACAGAAAATGATCACCATCACCAAGAACCTGAATCAGGCTTAAAGCTTGGAGACAGGGCCAAACAATTGTCTTCACAGCCAGCCTCGAAGGTGACCTTGAAAGAAGAAAGAGGCGGTTCAACGTCTGGGTCAGTAAGTTCGTGGGTACCTAGAGTCCCAGATTGGTTTGTGATGCAAAACAAACCTAGGGAAATGCCTTCCCAAAGGAATTTTGGAAATCAAAGTAGGATGGTTAAGCCTCCTTTGGTGGCCCCCAATAACTGGGTATTGCTGAAACACCCAAGAACGAAGGAACCAGATATGGTCCCCGTTATTTCCAGATCACAAAGGAGAAAAATTCAGTGTAGGTACACCCAATACCAGAGAAACCTGAAAGAAAGTGGAGAGAGTTCTTCGATGATCCAGATAGGAGAAAAGAATAATCGAAAGTCAGACCATAATTCAAAACTAGTTATACAAAACGAGGTGGACCGCAGCAGAGAACAGTTGGCCAAGGTTCATTCCGAACTAAAGGCCAGAGAGAAGGAAAGTCTAGCAGGGATGGAGAAAGCTCTGATGGAGAGTGGTAGCGAAACGGAAGGAGATAGTGGCGTAAGCCGGAAGAAAGAAATGGTGGAAGAGGAAATGTTCGAAGCCTTCATGGCTGAGAAAACATTTCTGGTTGGAAAGCCAACTGAGGAAAATCATTCGAAGGGACCCGTTAGCAATGAAATACCAGAATGCATCATGCAGGATGTTTCTGAAGAAATTGACCAAGGTGACCAAGAGGGAAAACAGGTATAGCCAGCCATCCAGTTTGGCTCGTTTCCCCCAGTATCAGTGAACATGGTACACATACTACCACAGGAATTCCAAGCTGGAGATGAGAATCAAGCGGGGCAGGAAGCAGATCCAATTTCGATCTCTAGTGAAGATTCACAAGCGAGTATGGTGCAAGATAATTTCGAAATGGTTACCCCGATGGAAGCTGAATATGAGAGCGAGGAAGTGGTAAGCATTAACCTCTCGTATCCATTTGAATATCCCTCGAATTCCATGACGCAGCATGTTAAGCCTTTGTACATTAAGGCCTTCTTCGATGGGGTTCAGTTAAACCGAGTCTTGGTGGATAATGGAGCGGCGGTGAACTTATTACCGAAATCTTCCTTGAAGAAATTAGGGAAGAGGAATCCCAGGTTGATCCCAACCAGTACAACCATCGCTGGTTTTGCTGGAGACAAGCAGATGGCCTAGGGAATTCTACCCATCAACCTCAGTGTGGGAACCAAGGACTGCATGACGGCGTTTTTCGTCATCGATAGCAATGCAAAGTACAATGCCTTACTTGGTAGAGATTGGATCCACACTAATAAATGCGTGCCTTCCTCTCTGCATCAAAAAATGATAATAGCTCTAAGCAATGGGAGGACGGAGGAAATTAATGCAGATCCTCAACCTTTCGTAGCCTGTGCTGATTTCGCAGAGGCCAAGTTGTATATTGACGGTGTGGCACCGCTCAGTATACTGATGGAATTCGATGGTTCAGCCGAAGAAACGGCTGATAAGGAAGTAGCACGCCTGAAGCATTTAGTCCAGGAGAGTGCTGGTGAAGAATTAGAGGTTAAAGATGACAATGATGCCTGGTTATAGGCAGCAAGATGAAGCACCAGAAGCCAGGCCTTTGGCTTTAATCAAATTTTCAATATTGGATATAAAGTCAATAGTCCAGAAAGTTCGAAAGCAGGAGAAAGAGGTCATGATGATTGGCTGCAAGCGGGAGCAGCAACAAGCCAGAGTTTTAACTCTTGATAAATACTGTGCATTGGACATAGAAACAAAGGTCCAAGAGATACAGGAAGAAGAATCCTTTTGGACAGATTTTGTCCATGAGGAGGAAAATAAAGAGGAAGAATCAAAGAGCCTGGAACCAAAACACAGCAAGGAGATTCCTGCGGAGTCAGAGAAGATCAAAGAAGGGGTTCCAGTAGGTACTCAGATACAAGACCCCTTAGAAGAAATAAATTTGGGGGAAGATTCTATACAACAACCCATTTATATAAGTGCTTGGTTGAGTTCTCCCGATAAGGACCAGTTGTTGGTTATTCTAAGAAGATATAAAGATTGTTTTGCATGGTCATACAATGAACTACCAGGATTGGATAGGTCATTAGTGGAACATAGGCTTCCCATGAAGCCTAACTTTAAGCCATACAAACAAAAACCAAGAAGAATGGATTCAGAGGTGATCCAGAAAGTCAAGGAAGAAATTCTTAGACTACTCAAGGCAGGCTTTATCAGAACAGCCAGGTATGTTGAGTGGCTATCTAATATTGTACCTGTAGTCAAGAAAAATGGCAAAATGAGAGTATGCATTGATTTTAGAAACTTAAATCTGGCAACTCCAAAAGATAAATATCCTATGCCTATAGTAGATTTGTTGGTAGATAGCTCAGCAGGACATCACATTTTATCAATGATGGATGGACACTCAGGCTATAACCAAATCTGCATTGCGGAGGAAGATGTTCACAAGACAGCATTTAGGTGCCCTGGGAATATTGGGACCTTCGAATGGGTTAAAATGCCGTTTGGCCTGAAGAATGCTGGGGCCACATATTAAAGGGCTATGAACACTATCTTTCATGACCTTATTGGTGGGTATTTGGAATGTTATATTGATGACATTGTGGTTAAATCCCAATCCATGGAGGAACATTTGTTTCACTTAGAGGCAACCTTTGAAAGAATGAGAAGGTTCAAATTGAAGCTTAATCCTCTTAAGTGTGCTTTTGGCGTATCATCTGGAAACTTCTTGGGCTATGTAGTACACAAGAAAGGAATACAGATCGACCAGAATAAAGCCAAAGCCATCATTGAAGCCAGACCTCCATCAAGTAAGAAAGAATTACAAAAGTTCCTTGGTCAGGTTAATTTTCTTCGAAGATTCATTTTTAACACTGCAGGGAAAACTAAAATTTTTTCTTCTTTATTAAGGCTGAAAGATGAAGAGGAATTTGTGTGGACAACGGAGCATCAAAGTGCTTTCGATGGAATCAAAGCCTACTTGGCCAACCCTCAGGTACTGATGCCACCAAATGGCGTTAAGCCTTTGAAGTTGTACATAGCCGCAGTAGAAGATTCATTGGGAGCTTTTTTGGCCCAAGACAATGAGGAAGGCAAGGAACAAGCTGTGTATTACCTTAGTAGGTTTTTAAATTCTTGCGAATGTAAATATTCAGCTGTAGAAAAGCTTTGCCTTGCATTGTATTTTGCTGTAATGAAATTAAGGTATTACTTTTTGCCTACAACTGTCTTGGTAATTGCAACCACAGATTTGGTTAAATACATGTTATCTAGACCTATGTTGAGGGGAAGAATTGGCAAATGGGTATTAGCCTTGTCAGAATTTCACTTAGAATACGTGCCCCAAAAGGCAGTGAAAGGACAAGTTTTAGCCAATTTTTTGGCAGACCATCCATCTCAGACAGAGGGACAAGAAATAATGGAACTCAGTATGGCTAGTGTCGAACCATGGCAAATGTGGTTCGATGGATCAAAAGCCAATGGCCTAATTGGAATTGGTATAGTAATCAAGTCACCACAAGGAATTGAAACCACACATGGTTTCAGAATAGATGGAACTGCTTGTTCTAATAATCAGGCTGAATATGAAGCTTTGATAGTAGGATTGGAAATTCTTATTGGATTACAAGTACATGCAGTTGACGTATTTGGAGATTCCCAATTGGTCGTTAACCAAGTAAAAGGGATTTTCAAGTGTCAAAGTATAAGTATGCTGCCTTATTATGTCGTCGCATTACATTTGCTCTCTCAATTTGAAATAGTAAATGTAACTTATGTCCCGAGATTCTTGAATAATAGAGCTAACGATGTGGCGCAGAAAGCTTTGAATTTCAAGAGTAAAGATGGTACCCATTGGGATGTAAGCCAAACGACATACCAAAAACCTATACCTCCTTTGAGTGAGAGGAACATGGTCCTGGAAATCAACTATAATGATCTGCAGGAACAGGATTGGAGACATCCAATAATACAATACTTGGCTGGCCCATCCTCGAAAGCCATCAGAAGAGTTAAATTGCAATCTATGCAATATATCATATACAACAATGATCTCTACAAAAGAGGGGCAGATGGTCTATTGTTAGAATGTTTAGGGCCAAAAGAAGCATTAATACCTATGGCTGAAGTTCACGAAGGTATCTGTGGTGCACATCAGCCTGGCGTAAAAATGAGATGGCTGCTTCGAAGACATTCCTATTATTGGCCGACTATCCTTAAAGATTGCATAGAATATGCAAAGGGCTGCCAGGCATGTCAAAAGCATAGTACAATATGGCATGTGCCCATAACTGATCTACATGCAGTAGTAAAGCCTTGGCCATTTAGAGGATGGGCCATGGATATGATGGGGAAAGTACACCCTCCCTCTTCGAAGCATCATTGTTTTATTTTGGTGGCTACTGATTATTTCACCAAATGGGTTGAAGCCAAACCATATAAAGCTGTAGATCAGACGGAGGTTATTGGGTTCATTAAAGATTTGATCCATAGATTTGGCATCCCACAAACGATAACGGTCGATAATGGGACTGTTTTTGATGGAAAAATGGTAAAGTCTTTTGTGGCTGAGTTCGGGATTAGCCTTGTGAACTCCACTCCATATTACGCACAGGCCAATGGTCAAGCTGAGTCATCTAACAAATCCTTAAAAAAGGGAATACAAAAGGTTGTGGAAGATAATCCGAGAGATTGGCACAACTTATTGTTAGATGTATTGTGGGCTTATAGAACTTCCCCAAGATCAAGCACAGGAGTCACTCCTTATGCCTTAGTTTATGGGCATGATGCAGTGTTACCAGTGGAGATCAATGTTAAATCCTTAAGGGTAAGATGCCAAAACCAGTTGGATCCTGAGCAGTACTATCAAAGTATGTGTTTAGAATTAGAAGATATAGATGAAGCTAGAATCTTGGCATTAAATAGCATTCTCTTTCAGAAGAAGAAAGCAGCCAAAAATTATAACAAGAAAGTCAAACACATTGGCTTCGATGAAGGTGATTTGGTATGGAAGACAATACTCCCAATAGGGATTAGAAGCCATAGATTTGGCAAATGGTCACCTAACTGGGAAGGACCATATCAAATTCATAGAGTCTTGCCTTTTGGGGCATACCATTTGAAAGACTTAAGTGGTTATGTGCATCCCAAAAAGATTAATGGCAGATATTTAAAACCTTATTTTCTAACTATTTGGGAAACACAGGGAATAAAATAAACAGTGAATACAAGAACATAAACAAGGAAATGCTTTATAAAGAGTCGAGTACATTGTGCCACAAGTTGGCCCAAAAATCATTACAATGTTTTAGCTGTTTTTGTACAACAGATTTCCTATTTGTAAATGATGCAAACAGCTGAATAGCTGTAGTCATATCTCTCTTTTGATCAGCCAGTCCTTGATTGGTGATTTGCAGTTTGAGGTCAGTTCGGAGTAAAGCTTGATTCACTGCAGAAAGCTCCTCTTCGAGTTGAGCCTTCCTCTCCAGCAATTGAGTTCGGAAGTGAGAGGCAGAGGAGTGTTGTTCCTTAAGCGTTGATACTTCAGTATGCACTTGAGAAACAAAACTTTGATCTCTGACCAATTTCTCATCTGCGGCCTTAGTAGCATGACAGACGCTGATGTAAAAATCAATGGTAGCTGCTGCCTGGGATAGGTGGTTAGAGACATCCATACCAGACTGCTCAGCAAGTTTGCAGCATTGAAGAAACCCGTTTTTTATTATAGGCCTTTGTAGAGCCTCGAAGGGAATCCTCGAAAAAGAAATTAGTAGGTCTAGGCAGGTGTCCAAGTCTATCGAAGGCACAGAAGGTTGGCTGCTAGAGGAAGGAGAACTCTCAAAGATTTCCAGCAAAGAATCAGCTAAAACTAATGGCTCAGTCTCCTCATCGAATGTCGGAGAAGTAGAAGTGATGTCAAAAAGACTAGCTAATCTTGCTTCAAAAATATCAATCTCATCAGTAGACATGAGGGGAGCAGAAAGAGTTGCCTTGGGAGACACAGAAGATTGCATAACAACAGGAGAAATGGGTGGAGCATCTTTGATGGTCTCCATGGTCCTGGTCACCAATGAATCAAGAGAAGGAGGGCTGGAGCTAGGTAAAGATGGTGAGTCACGAATTGGAGAGCTGTCAGCACTCATCAAAGACAAGGTAGCACTTGGAGCCTCCTTGGAAAGGGAGAGAGGAGCAAGACTCAGTAAAGAAGTAGATTGAGGAAAGTCAAGAGTCATGTAAGAAAGATAAGGAGCTAAACCAAGAGGAAAAGCTACAGGAATGCTTGGCCTCGGGAAAAGGGTAGAAAATCTAAAGCCCAAAAATGGAAGTATGGTCTGAGTAGTCCCTGTATCCTGCGTCTGATCTGCCTCGAATGAAACTGAGAGAGGTTCCATCGGGAAGATGAGCTCAGAAGTTGCTACTGCATGAGGAAGAAATATAAGGCAATGTCAAATCTTGATACCAAAGGCTAACAGAGGAAAAAATCGCAAAAAGCATAAAATTACCTGCTCCAGAAGTATCGGCGATAATGGGGGAACTGCGAAGGGTGTAAGCTCTGGCAGTCTGTTGTCTTCTTACAGTTTCCCTTTGTAGAGTGTCAGCAGCAGCAGGTTCATCTCTCAGAAACTGTTGCTGCCGCCTCTTCTTAGCTCTTTCAAAGACAATCATGGCTTTAGGATGTTCTTGCTCTATTGTCTTGATGGCTGCTTTTTCGATGATATCTTCGACTGAGATAGGAGCAGGAGCAGACACCTTTTTTCTCTTCTCTATGGCCTTGGCGATTGTCTCAGAATCAGAATCTTCGACCATATCGGAAGGAGAAACAGTCATCTTTCTTTTCCTTTTCCTCTGTATTGGCAGGGTCTGTTTTTTCTCAATTTCTTTCTCAACTTTTCCCTCAAGTTCTTCAAGCTGCGATCTAGATTCCAGAGAAATGAATTCATCTTCTGACTCTCTGGCAGTTACCGAGTCGGATGAAAAGACGATCGCCTTCTTCTTTCTTTTTAAAAATAACTCTTCCTCTTCATCTGATCCTTCCTTTTCTTCCCCTTGAACATTGGATGTTCCTTTCTCAAGTTCAAAGAGGCTCTTTTTCTTTTGTGATGGGCCACCTCCACAAAAGAAGAATTAAAGATAAGGCAAAATGCATTATGAAAAACGAAAGAAGAAGAGACAAGAGTATACCTTTCTTCGAGGCAGCCCGAGTGACTCTGGGAGGAATTGAAGCAGCAGGAGCAGCATGTTCCAATTCAGAAACAGTGGAAGAAGTGACCTCTCCGGTTTCTTTGGGCTTGGTCACATCTAACACTGTTAGTAGGCTTAAAGGTGGAATGGCCAGATAAATCTCCATGTTAGTCACCCACCAATTTTGGTACCTCTTCAACACGGTACCTTGAGGAATGAAAGGGGTGTATTCAAAGGTGGCTAAATCATCTACAAATTTCAAAGTTGCCTCTTCTAGCCTGGACTTTCTAACTTTCAAATCCCTTCTGGTAAGGCTGAGATTTGTATTGCTGCAGAGAGGTATTGGGACTCCTTGTGTGAGGCCAAATTGTCTAGCAAACTGAGCTGGACAGTAAGGTTCAGCAATGCATTTGTAGGCCTTAGGGTTCAAAGTCCCGATAAATAATTCTCTGGGGATCAGAATGGAAGCCCATATATCCTTGTGGATAAGTGAAGTACAGGACTGATCACTTAAAAAATTCCTCAACCAAGATGGACCAATGGAAGGTTCAAAGGGACGAAAGCGGTAAGTAGGCAGAGAGGCTGGAAGCTGGTGAAAGAAAGAAAAGTAAAAAGCAAAGGTAGAAGGGTAAAGTGAAGCATTGGCTATCCTTATGCCATGAGTAAGAGGGTTTGGCTCGGAAAATTTAAGGCATTTGGATTGTAATTCAGTAAAATAGGCGAAAAGCCAAAACTGAAGAATCCAGAATGGCCCCCCTTGATTAGCATCTAAGGGTTTCTCACAAAAAATGGAGCAGACTCTATATACATGCCCTAGAACATGTGGGGCTAAGGCCACTTTCTTCTGTAAAACAAAGGCTTTGGCAAGAGGGGCAAATTCAGGCATAATTCTTTGAGAGGAAGTGCAAAAAAGGAATTTACAAAGCCAATACAACAAGAAAGAAAAAAATTCCCTATCAGTCACAGGGCCCTGTCCTTTATTCTCAGCCCTAGCGAAATCACTATAAGACGAGTTAAGAGAAGGGAGAGAGAAAGGGACTGATAAGTCAGGATAGTCTGGCCCAAAAGGGGTGCCAATGGGAGATAGTCCCAGTAAATGGCAAATATCAAGAACAGTAGGGTCCATCATCCCACATCTAAATTGGAAAAAGTTAAAAACAGGATTCCAAAAACATAGGGCAGCAGGAACAAGGAAGGGGTCTTCTGAAATAGTTACCCTAGACAGTCTGAGAGCATCGAGAAGGCAGAGTTCTTGAAGGTCTAGGGTCCTAGCAGGAATAACCCGATCATACCATTCTTGCCACTCTGGTCTCACCGTGGACCAGCATCGGTGGGGGCGATTTACTCTCCAGTTCCTCCAGTCAAGACCACCTTCATAGAGAAGACATTGGTTTTCTAGTCGGGGATACAAGGCTGGGAGTTCAGTGAGGACCTCTTTGAATATGGGCCCAAGCACGTAGTCCGATTGCACATGGCGTCGAGGAACAAAGATGCATCCATCAATAGCGCTCTTCTCCCCAGCTTTGTACTTTTCGCATTCTGCATCAATAATCCTCTTCAGGGCCACAGATGGGCTCATACGCTCTACGACTGATACTGAAGGAGAAGCCATTGACAGTATGCTTTTCTTCGGAAAGGAAGTAGAGAGAAGCCGACGATCGGTAATAAGAGGGGTTTGTGCGATTAGAAGAGCAAGTGATTTCAGAACGCGAAACAAAAGGGTTTTAAAAGCTCTCGCATTTAAAAATATATTACATGAGCTGTTAAGTATTAAAAGTGCGAGTACAACAGCTTCCTCCAACATTGATGCTTTTGGAGGGAAAAACAAAGCCCGGTTGTTAAGGCTAGCTTCGAAGTAAGATATTTTACTTCGAAGCCGAGTCAAACGGCTTCGAAAACAGAAAAGCCAGCTTTGAAATGGGTTGCCCTACCCAAGAAATAAAAATACTCGAGTATTTATTTAAAAAAAAAAAGGGGGGCTTAAAGACCTGTTTTTAGAGTTTCTTAACAAAGATAATGTCCTTTGAAGCAAAACTTGAGTTTCTTTAACAAAGGTAATGTCCTCTGAAGCAAAACTTGAGTTTCTTTAAGGATGGGATTTGGTGTTCGAAACATCAAAAGCAACGATGACAATGACTAGGTATTGACTGTGGTCAAAACAAGTTTTGAATATAAGATTGTTAGATTCGAAGCACTGTTTCCAATTGAAAATCAGCCAAAACTCAACTCCACAAATTGGAAAGGTTACGATTGGCTCATTTAGTGTTTTATTTAAAACAATTAAGTCCAAATTTAAAGGATGAAATTGTTCGAAGTTCAGAGTTGACTTTTAAAACACAAGTAAAAATACAAGTGAAGACAGAGTCAAACAAAGACAAATTTTGTTCATATTAAGATCAGAGTGATTACATCAGCTGACCCTATCTCGGTATGAACTCGAGTTCATAAAAATAAGGAATGGAATAAATAACAAGATCATGAAATTTGGACCAACAATGGTCAATGAACTTTTGTTCTTTCCTTATTCTATCTTCTAAATTTTCTACCATCGGCTGCATGAGTTGATGTGCTCTTACTTCATAGTAGAGCTCTTCAGCCTTTATTTCGAAGGCCACTTCTCTTAACCCTTGTTCCAATTCATCAATGTCTAAATCATCCCAATAGGCAGAGTCTTTATTCTTGAAATCATTAAATTCTTCCATCAAGTTCTCTGCTTCGTATTGAGTATGAATTCGAAGGGACAAAAGCTGGTCTAACGATTGTGTAGTAGCCATAGAATTGCGATGCCAGTGAAGGAGTAATGGAAGTTGGTCTAGAAACATGTGAAGTTCTGCCTGAGCAAGGGGATTAAGGACATGACCCCTAGTCAGAATATCACAAGCCCATTGAAGGTTTGTGAGAGGGACTTCATCCTCGAGTACATTGAAAGGCAAGTGAGAAAAGGCTGCAAGCAGGAGTAGAGCCTGTTTCCGCTCAGCTGAGGTAGGAGGAGGTGGAGGTTTATAAGGGGGAAAGACTTTCTCCATGGATAGAGCAATCTTTAGTTTCTCTGTCCAAGAAAGAATTGGTGGGGGAGAAGGTGTGCATACTTCAACTTCGGGGGACGAAGAAGAAGATGTGGACGCTTCTGTTTCCGGGGATGATACGGGGGCAGAAGGAACAAAGGCATTAATATAATCAAGCCAGTCAGAAGAACAGAGCTTCGCCTTATGGGCTAAGAATGATGGGTTATACCCTTGTGCTTCTTCTGGACGTGGGGCAGTGTGCACTATCTTTGTAGGCATGGAAGATGTATACCATGCTACAAGAAGATTCTCCTCCAGACTACGTCGATGGTCAATAGGCACATAAGGATAAACAACTGAACTTCGAGCATAGGAGGGAAACTCTAAAGGGTCAGTGAACTCAACAAAATGGTGGTTGATTCGCTCCCTTAAATCAGGAGTCTCAGGTACTGACCAGTTTGTCCAGTCAGAACTTCCAGAAGAGCCAGAAGAGGAAGCAGCTGCAGCTTTATCCCATACAAAAATTTGCGAAGAAGAGTTGTTCAAATCCATATTTGTAATTTTACGAATCAGAGGTTTGAGAGCAGATTGTTCGAACTGTAAAAGTAGGTCAGAAGGGAAAATTCTTATGTCTTTGATTTTAGCCTTCTAAATCAAAGGATTAAGAGCAATGTGTTCGAAATCCAAAGGTCGGTAATTTGCAAAGGCGTCCATGACCTGAATATAGAAAGGTGAGTAAAGGTGGCTAATAAATGCATGCTTTCGACGAGGAATAGCATCGACATATGACTCTTCGTATGCTTCATCATTGGAAGAAAGAATTAATTTGGCCATGAAATGTATCAGTCTGTTCGAATAATAAGACAGTTAAAGTACTTAAGGATCAAGACGAGAGTATTAATACAGATGGTGTATGACAGTTGCATTTTTGGGAAGATGCAAAACCCATGCACGTTCTAAGACGTGGGAAAAGGGACTCTGATCCACTAATATCACCAAGTCTTGGGCATATTACTGCGGGGGGTAATGTTGGCTACACATTTTGTACTAAGCCAGTGACAATCCGACGCGTGGCGAAGTAAGGGTAATATGGGGAGACCAGGTAGGTCTTCGATCCTGATCATACACGTGGCAATTAATATTGGTTGTTATAAGATCTGAGTAGTAGCAGATCAACAAAGAGACGTACAGTGACGTGGCTTCAACGGTTGCTCACATTTCAAATTCGAATATAAGGGGGAAGCCTAACTGCAAGTGAAGGCGTAGTGGAACTACTTATAAGGTAGCATGATCAGCAACTACGGAGGAGCGGTTCGACGGTTTGAAGTACAATTTGATGGTTATCTTCAGAGAGTATAAATAGCAGGAAGGACTTCAGAGAAGGGGACAAAGAAAAATCTAAAGAATCACTTTACATATTCCAGTGTTATTTCCTGTCCTTTATATTCCTGTATTTTAAGTTTTTGCGCTGCACTTCATTTGTAGGAGTAGTTGTCGAGTATATTGCCGCTGTAATTCTCTACGGAACTGAGATCATTGTAAGTTCTTTTTATACTAATGAAATACTCCAGTTTAGTTAACTGTTCTTATGTTCAAATTTTCTGAAGTTAAATTACCAGTAAGCCACCAGTAAAAGTCCTCTTTATTGAGGCCGAAAGAAGCTTAACACAATCGTCTGAATAATTGTTTGGCAATTCTGTAAGGACTGATTGATCCTTGCTGGCACGCTCATAATTACGAAAGTAACCTTCGAAAGCCAAAAAAGCCAACAGCGACAACATTGGGGAACATTCAAATTAGGGTTTCCATAATTTAGGGTTACCTTCCCTCAAATATTTCTGCCCTTTCCGCTTTCAAATGTAGATTTCCTTTTCGAAACCCCAAATCTTTCCTTCAATTCAGCCTCACTATCGCCCAAGAAGGAAATAGTAATGCAACACCATAGGAAACTGATGTCCTAGTTCCGCAATTTAACACAGTGTTAAATGACGAAGCTTGCCCATTAATGTTACCACTCACGAGCGCAATATATATGCCCTCAATGGTCAATTTCCTTATAATGGGACCTTTCGGTCTACAAGAAAACTTTTAAGACTAAATAGTCTATACGTTTATAATTTGAGATTTATTGGTGCACTACCTTTTTATAAATTGTTGCTAAAACTTAAAATTAGTGAGTTTTTATGACAATTTTTTTCTATAGAACTTATTAGACAATAAGTACACTTATTAGGACCTATACGTAAGTGAGAGGGTGAATTGTGATCTGAAGTTGGGCCGAGGTAACGGCCGAGCAAGCGGAGGGCCCAACGGTGCATGGGTCCGAAATGATCGACTGTTTGCCCAAAATGGGCTGCCAGAACTTGGGCCGGGCAGAGTTCGGGCAGAGTGTCACCCCGGACCGGACAGAAACTGCTCGGCAAGGCAGCGCTCGATCGGTCCAGGGTGCTCGGTCCGAGGACGGCCAAAGCTGGATTGGCCGAGTGACCGGGCATCCAGGAAGGCATGGACAACCGAGGAAGTTGAGAGGCCGGTGCCCGGAAAGGCGTGGTAAGCCGAGGAGACCGTATGATCGGCAGGAAGGCCGATCAAAGTAAGTATCCGGGCTAGGCTCGGCCGGGATGCCGCTCAGCCCGGTCTTCCGCGTGTTTATCTGGTTAGACGCTTGAGGTATGAAGCATGGTATGACCGAGGAAGGGCAGCCCGGCTGCCGAGCTCCTGCTGTGCTGACAGGCAGTTGAGAGCAGGTGATGAATGGCATGGTCTATGCTGACAGATGGGATAGCAGAGCCACGTGTCAGGAGACGACAGGGAGTGGATATGGGGGTCAGTAGGTATATTAGCATGTCTGCACCCCCCATACGACACACGAACATATCTGTAAGAAAATCCTTACACTCAAACACTCTCTCCCTTCTCTCTATTCCCTCTAAGGTGTGTGCTAATTTGATCGTCGGAGGGTTTTTCCGGCCACACACCGCCGGGTAGCTCACCCATACTTGTGCGCAGGTGATCGGATATCGACGGAACTCGGAAGAAAGGAATACGGGCACGCCGGAATATTTGCTCCCCGTACAATTGGCGCCGTCTGTGGGAAGCTTGACAGACAAAACCTTGTCTTCCAGGTTCATCTGATCGCCGCCCATGGCGAACAACGACGAGTTCCCGTTGTCCGCCATCGACGGAGCCACCCCGGAGTATACCCGAAGGAGAGAGGGACCTCCTGCCGTCCACCCAATGGCTGACTTGGGGACGCTCGCTGGAGGACAGTCAGGAGACGCGCGGGATAAGCGCGGAAGGAGTCATGGGCATTCACGGAGTCCAGACGGTCACCGGCGGAGAGACTCACACGCCAGGCGACTGGAAAGCAAGTTAAGGGACCAAGACGCTGTCATCAGGCGGATGGCGGCGGAGATGGAGGATCTTAAGCGGCATGTCAAAGGGAAGGGTGTAGCTGGGGTGGGAGACCACAGTGAGCGCACCCCATCCCGCCGGTCAGGCGATCAGAGTCAGCGACGTACTCAGTCCATTTCCATCACCAGGAGTTACCAGGTTGGTGATTCCGACATGCGCGCAGAAAAGTCTAGCGCGCAAGACAGCACCTACAAACCCTCACGTCCGGCGACGACGTCGAGGTACTCTTATTCTGCTCAGTCAGAGGACCTACGGGCAGTGTTAAGGGAGCGGGCTCGCCGACGCGAAGCTCAGAGAATACCAGCTTTCCAGCGGCTCTCCTACGGGGTTCACGGCAGCGAGGAGGTCGGAATGCCTCCACCCCGCCAAGCAGTGCCAATATTTGAAGATACAGACTTGGCAAGGCTGAGTGCCACTCCTTTTTCCCTGGAAATAGAAACAACACCGCTTCCGGCAGGCTTCCACCAGCCTAAGTTCACTCTTTACGACGGAAAAACCGATCCGTACATGCATGTGAGCCACTTCCGACAGGTTATGGCCGGACATCGGCGCAATGACGGACTTATGTGCCTAATCTTCCCGTCGAGTTTAGGCGAGCTGGGCTTAAAGTGGTTCGAGAGGTTGCCGGAAGGGAGCATACAAAGGTGGCATCAGTTGGCCGAAGCGTTTGTTACGCGCTTCAAAACCAACACAAAAACACCAAAGGAAGTCGATCACTTGCTAAGTGTCAAGATGGAACCGTGCGACACATTGAAGGCGTATAATTCGAGGTATTGGGAAACCTTCAACGAGATCTTAGACTGCCCGGTCAACCTTGCTATCACGCAATACAAGCGCGGTCTCTCGGTCCGACATAGACTGCGGGACTCGCTTACCATGCACCAACCGACCTCCATGGGCCAGCTCATGCAGCGCATCAATGAGCACATCCGAGTAGAGGATGATGCGTCGGCTTCCACTGTGAAGGCTACTCCGGTCGGAACAGACAAGAAGACAGCAGGCAAAGTGCACGCAGTTGGGCAAGAGTCCAGCCGCTCAAATGACCGAGCAGAGGAATCAGACCGAGGTACAAATCGAAGAAACCGGGGTAGAGGACGTCGGAATGACCGGGATGATTACCCCCGAGATGACGTTGAAGACTCAAACAGAAGAATGAAGGCAAGGACTGGCATAACCACGGTCTTCAAGATTCCAATCTATCGCATACTTAGTGAAATCCGAGACGAGGAGTATGTCCGGTTTCCTGCTAAGTTGGGCGATGGACAAAAGGGCTACAACCCGTGGTATCGTTGTACGTTTCACCGGGAGAGGGGCCACCGGACTGAGGATTGTTTGCCTTTGCGACAACACTTGGAAGAACTGGTTGCGGCCGGGCACCTGGACCTTTACATTGATGGCGGCGTGAAACCAAATCAGGCTCCGGTCGATCCCAGGGGACAGGACGACCGGGATGCACCACCGCAGGGAGTTATTAATGTCATCCACGGCATCGTGGAACCGGAGCGTGTTTGCGAACTCCGGGGCATGATCAAGAAGGCAGAGCACATGAGGGAAGTTCTGTCAGTACAGCCTGCCATCAAAAGGGGAAAGACAGAAGAGAAAGACGTGATTAGTTTCACTTCAAGGGATTTAGAGCGTATCCAGGCGCCGCACAACGATGCTCTTGTAGTAACACTACGGGTCAAAGAATTTGATGTTAGACGGATCTTGATCGATCAGGGAAGCTCGGTCGAGATCATGTATTATGATGCGTTCAAACAGCTCAAACTCCGTGAGACAGATTTGGCTCCGGCCACTTCGCCACTGGTTGGATTTAACTCGCAGCCGGAGTGGCCGTTGGGAAAGATTATCCTGCCGGTCAAAGCGGGATCCGTGGTCAAGCAAGTGGAGTTTTGGGTCCTACAAGTGCCTTCAACGTACAACCTTATCCTTGGAAGAGGATGGCTTCACGCCATGCAAGCCGTGGCATCGACCTACCACCAGGTGATGAGATTCCCCTCGGCTATGGGGGCAATTGAGGAGATTTGGGGTGATCAGGTCATGTCCAAGCAATGCTTCGTGGCGGTCAACGGGAGCCGGGCTGCCAATGGATTCGTTCAATTGATCGAGGGACCGCAGGACCAGAGTGTCTTGGATGATGTTGGCACCAAAGCCGAAGACAAGGCTGTTGAAGAATTGGTAGAGGTGCGGACTGATGCCGAGCAGCCGGACAGATTCTTCTTGCTCGGTTCAAGTCTCTCGGCCATGGAGAGAACCGAGATGATTGAGTTTTTGATGGCGAATATCGAAGTCTTTGCATGGTCGCCCTACGACATGCCTGGCCTTGACCCAAGTTTTATCTGCCATCACCTCAATGTCTTCCCTGGAGCAAAGCCAGTCATCCAGCGAACAAGGAGATCGGCGCTGCATCACGCCGAGGTAGTAGCAGAGGAGGTAAAGAACTTGCTTGAGGCACGAGCAATACAGGAAGTGCACTACCCTCGGTGGATTTCCAACACGGTAGTGGTGCCTAAGAAGAACGGAAAGTGGCGAGTTTGTGTCGACTACAAGACAGTCAACCGAGCTTGTCCAAAAGACAGCTTTCCTTTGCCGCGCATTGACCAGCTAGTGGATTTGACGGCTGGACACAATCGGCTCAGTTTCTTGGATGCGTACCGCGGCTACCATCAGATTGCCATGCATGGGCCTGACCAAGAGATCACCTCTTTCACGACTCCAAGGGGACTCTTCTGCTATCGAGTTATGCCCTTTGGTTTGAAAAACGCCGGGGCAACCTTTCAGAGGATGGTGACCAAAATGTTTGCTCCTCTGCTCGGTCGGACAATGGAGGCTTACATCGATGATATGGTGGTAAAGAGCCGACATGAGGCAAACCATTTGTCCGACTTAACCGAGATGTTCGCCATTCTGAAGAAACACAAGCTGGGCTTGAACGCCTCGAAGTGTGCCTTTGGTGTGGGATCCGGGAAATTTTTGGGTTTCTTAGTCACAAACCGAGGCATCGAAGCAGACCCTACTCAGATTAGAGCCGTGCAAGAGTTGAAGCAGCCCAGCTCGGCTAAGGACGTGCAGCATCTGGCCGGGATGGCCGCCGCGCTTAATCGATTTATAAGCCGGTCATCAGATCGCTGCCGCCCTTTCTTTCAAGCATTGAAGTCAAAGTTCTCATGGGATGACGAGTGTGACCGAGCTTTGGCCGAGCTCAAGGATTATTTGTCTTCTCCGCCGCTGTTGGTTACACCAGAGCCCGGTGAGGAACTCTACCTTTACCTTGCCGTCTCCCAGCACGCAGTAAGTGCGGTGTTAGTCCGGGCTGAAGGAATCAAGCACCTTCCAATTTTTTACGTAAGTAAGACCTTGCTGCCGGCTGAGACGAGGTACTTACCGCTGGAAAAGCTTGCGTTGGCTCTGATGATGGCTTCGAGGAAATTGGCACATTATTTTCACGCCCATACCATCGTCGTACTGACCGAGTTTCCCCTCAAGGCCTTGTTTGAGCGCGCAGACTTTTCAGGCCGAATTTTAAAATGGGCGGTCGAGTTGGGACAGTTCGATGTGAAGTTCCAGCCGCGCACCGCAATCAAAGCCCAAACCTTGGCCGATTTTGTTGCCGAGTTCTCCCCTGGCACTCATCCGGTATGCCCGGTCGACATTGCCGAGGCAGATGATGAGCCGCACACAATGCCAACCGAGGCACAACCAGCTGAAGAAGGTCGCGCCGCGGAGTTAGCGCGCACCAACAAAGTTCCCTCAGTTCTCACGGTCATACCACCCGACGATGCGATGACGGAGTTGTCTATCGCCAACCCATTCACTCTGTCCGGTACCGCATCACCAAGGGGAGAAGGAATGGTTCCACACCGCTCAGAACTTAATGATTCGCCTATGGACTTGGGCATTCTGAACCGACTTGCTGAGTCCGGTGCCGAATCATCAAGGGGGGAAGGAATGGTTCCAGACAGCTTAGAACTTGCGGCCGGCTTCACACCGCAACCTGGTGATTCGCCTACGAACTTGAGCATTACAGACAAACTTGCTGAGTCCGGTGTCGAATCACCAAGGGGCACTGAATTTGAACCGGTCAACACCACACTTGACATCGCACAGCCGAGCAGTTGTGATCCCATTGCCCTTCGCAACTCTCAGGACCCATCTGACTGCTGGAAGCTTTTTGTGGGGGACATGTGGAAGCTTTTTGTTGATGGAGCGTCCAACCGCCATGGTGCCGGGCTAGGTATTGTTTTTATATCCCCGGATGGCCTAACCATTGAGCATTCTATCACACTTGGCTTCCCGGCGTCTAACAACGAGGCTGAGTACGAGGCGCTTCTCGCCGGGCTCAAGAGCGCAATTCAAATGAAGGCCGCCGAGCTCCTGGTATACAGTGATTCCCAGCTTGTGGTTAACCAAGTTTCGGGGATTTATGAAGCGAAGGACGATAGGATGGCGAAGTACCAAGCTCTGGTCAGGGACCATATCAAGCAGTTTGAGGCAATCAGAGTCCAACGGATTGGCCGGGAAGAAAACAGCCGAGCTGATGAACTCGCCGGCCTCGCTTCCATGGTAGATAGTACATCTCCAAACCCCCTGTTGATTGACTTTCTTCCGCGGCCGAGCATTGAAAACGCCGGGCAGACGGATGTACTCTGCGCCGCGCAAGGTCCTTCATGGATGGACCCCTTGATCTTGTTCCTCAGAGACCGAACTCTTCCGACAGACAAGAAAGAAGCACACAAAATCTGGGTGAAGTCAGAGCGGTTTTGGCTCTCTCCATCTGGCGCGTTGTATAAGAAGTCGTTCACCGGTCCTTATCTCAAGTGCGTGCACCCGAACAGTGTGGAGGCCTTCTTGTTTGAAATTCATGAAGGCATTTGTGGCAGCCACATAGGGGGCCGGTCCTTGGCCTACCGAGCTATTTCGCAGGGATACTGGTGGCCGTGCATGCAGGCTGATGCGCAAAAATATGTCCGCAAGTGCGAAAAATGCCAGAAATTCGCCCATCAGATCCACCAGCCTGCCAGGGAACTTCTTCCCCTCACCAGTCCTTGGCCTTTCGCCATGTGGGGGCTAGATATAGTGGGACCACTGCCAACAGCACCGGGCAACCGGAAATTCTTCATCGCAGCCACAGATTACTTCACAAAGTGGGTTGAAGCTGAGCCCTTGGCAACCATCAAAGAGAAAGACGTGAAGCGATTTGTCTGGCAGAGCGTGGTCACGCGGTTTGGCGTCCCCAAGATTTTGATCTCTGACAACGGCACCCAGTTTGACGGTCGCCTATTCAGAGGATTTTGTGAAGATCTGAAGATAGAATTCTACAACTCCACCCCGGCCTACCCGCAGTCCAATGGTCAAGCCGAAGCATTGAACAAGACTATACTGGATGGGTTGAAGAAACGGCTGGAAAAGGCCAAGGGAAAGTGGGCTGAGGAATTGCCCAGTGTACTTTGGGCATACCGAACAACCCCGCGACGTTCAACCGGGGAAACTCCATTTGCTTTGGCTTACGGCATGGAGGCGGTCATACCCTTGGAAGTTGAAATGCCCACCCTCAGAACCGACAGTTTTGAGCCCGAGCTAAATGCCGAGGCTATTGCATTGGAGCTGGACCTAGCGGAAGAGCGCCGGGAGAAAGCCCTCATCCATGTGGCCGCCTACCAACAAGAGCTCTCCAAGAAGTATAACAAGACAGTGCACCCCAGACCATTCAAAATTGGAGATTGGGTTTTGAGGAAGATTATGGGCAACACCCTGGTGCCAGGAGAAGGCAAACTAGGGGCAAATTGGGAAGGACCCTACAAGATCACTGGTCTGGCGGGCAAGGGGGCTTACCACTTGGAGGATCTAGAAGGAATAGCCATACCCCGGCCATGGAATGCGGCCAACTTGAAATTGTATTATTTTTAAGCTTTTACTTTCCTCTTTTTGTAAAGAAATTTTTTGGCTTGCAAAGCAGAATGTAATTCTTTTTGTCAATTTATAGAAGTAATTTCGCCTAGCACTAGCACTTGGATTGTTCTTTAAATGTTTAAAACCGAGATGATGTACTCCGG
This sequence comes from Camellia sinensis, assembly GCF_055761805.1. Taxonomy (NCBI): domain Eukaryota; kingdom Viridiplantae; phylum Streptophyta; class Magnoliopsida; order Ericales; family Theaceae; genus Camellia; species Camellia sinensis. The sequence continues at coordinate 35,627,956 of NC_138961.1, read as the reverse complement.
TGGGAAGAGTTGGTGTTTTGTCCAACTTAGGATTCCCAACCGAGATGGTGTACTCCGGTTGGAAGAGTTGGTGTTTTGTCCAACTTAGCATTCCCAACCGAGATGGTGTACTCCGGTTGGAAGAGTTGGTGTTTTGTCCAACTTAGGATTCCCAACCGAGATGGTGTACTCCGGTTGGAAGAGTTGGTGTTTTGTCCAACTAAGGATTCCCACCGAGATGATGTACTCTGGTGGGAAGAGTTGGTGTTTTGTCCAACTTAGGATTCCCAACCGAGATGGTGTATTCCGATTGGAAGAGTTGGTGTCTTGTCCAACTTTGGATTCCCAACCGAGATGATGTACTCCGGTTGGAAGTGTTGATTTGTTCAACTTAGTTACAGCCGAAGTGGCTATTTCGGTTCATGAATTTGTCTTGTTCTGCTGGAGTACTTAGACCGTGTTATGTATTCCGGTTCGATGAGTTATATCGAGATGTTTTGCTAAAGACAGAACTGATTACAACCGTGCATACACTCGCAAAAATTCGAATTTTCATTGATAAGAAATTCATTACAAAATACAAAAATACAAAAGAGAAGACAATTAAACTAGAGGGGATAGATGAGTGAATTCGTCCTCGCCGGCTTTGAGGTCAACGGTTGGACCGATATCTTGGGCACCGGGCTCCTCATTGCCGGGCTGCTCTTGCACCTCGGCCTCTTCTTCCTCAGAATCTGTCTCCCCGTCCCCATCTTCAAGTCCCTCCTCAGCCTCAGTCTGTAAAGCGCTGAAAACATCGTTGGCATATGGCACGAGGTAGACCGGTAGTGAAGCTTTGGGAGGATTGGCAAAAACGTCGGTGTCAGAGCCCTGGCCGAGCTGTTCGCAAGCGGATTTCCAGCCAGCCTTGAAGTATATGTCTTGTGTTGCAAAGACTTGCTTCTTGTAATTCTTCTCGGCCTCATTGAAACCCGCGTTGTTGGCAGCCCGGCAAGCCTTCCTCTTCGCCTTCTTCAAATTGTTAACCTCGGCCTGGAGCTCGTTTTGTTTTTTCTCGGCTGCATTCAGTTGACCAAGCAGCCTGTTGTTATCATGGTTGGCCATCTCCAGAGAAGCTTTAGCCCGGCCGAGCTCGGCTTGAAGGCTTTCAACGTGGCTGGCAGTGTCGTTGGCTTTCTGCCTAAGCCGGTGGATGCGCTCCAAGACCAAATGTTGTTTCTGAATGGCCTGCACAAAGAAGCAAAGTACATCAGAAAGGGGACCGAGCAAGATGGACCGAGCAAACACTTGTGAAATGTTAGAAAGAACGCCGACTTACCCTGGCCATGGACTTCACGGAAGATTTTACCAGCCGGGTGTCAGGGACGTGGTCACTGCCTACCACGTCGCCCGGTAGGAGAAATGCTTTGGAGAGATCGAAAACGAGCAAATGTTCTTTGTCAGCCTTGATCGAAGCAGTCGCCGGGATGTCCTGTCCCCGGTGCTTCAGCTAAGGACGCCAAGCGGGCACGGGAGCAGGAGTTTCAGCTGGATGTTCGGTTGTCAGCTCGGCGACGAGCTCGGCGGAGGGATCTGCCCTTGGTCTTTTTCCAGCCCGGCGCGCTTCTCTGGCAGACTGCCCGGCAGCTGGAGCTGGAGAAGCAAGGGCTACCACGGCTGCACTCGATTGACCGGCAGTCGGGGAGCGGGTGGTGACGCTCGGTATCTCGGCTGAGGTCGCAGTTAGAAGGTTTTTGATCCGAGATCTTTTGGCCATTTCTTGCTCGTCGGTTAACCGGATTAATGGGACGTCTGGTAGGGTTGGATCTGGAGGTGGCGAAGGAGCTCTAAGGAAGTCAGTTACTCTACTCCGGCGCGGAGCAGAATATCTGTAAGTCGGTGTGTAGCCGAGCAATTCGTTGCAATCTCGGTGACGGTACCTAAGCACGACCCGAATTGCCTCGACGTTGGGAAATTGGTAGTTGGCTTGCAAGGCTTGGATAGCTGCAAAAGAAACAGGGAGACCGGTTAGTTAAACTAAAGAATTAAGTTCACCGAGCAAGTTTGAGTGGCTTACATGAAGAACCGAAGTCCTTGCTTATGAACCAGCCCGGCACCTCGGCTGTTTCGTAATTGCCGGACACCCAGAAAAAATCATCGTCGTGCATATCTTTGTCTGGGGTGCCGGTTACGATTTTTTCCTTGCCCGGTCTTATTTTCAGGTAGTAAGCTAGGCCGTCACCGGTGTGGCCCATTGTGTATTGCCTCAATATCTCGGCTAGGCCTAAGTTGGTGCCTAGCCGTTGGTTCAATTCGTGAACGCCGTTGATTATTCTATAAGTATTGGTGGACACCTGTGTGGGTGCCAGCTCGGTGCGGCGGAGGAACTCGGTTATAAGAGGGTTGAGCGGGAAACGAAGACCCCCTTCAACGATGGATAGCACGGTGAAGGGGCACTCCTCCCTACCCCAAGGTGTGGTCTCCTCTTCTGCGAGCTGCAGGTGGACATCGGCCGGGATGCCGTAGTCCTCCCTGAACGTAGCCAGCGCAGCCGGAGTATCCACTAGGAAGCGGAACTTCCCCATTTTTGGCCGGCCTAGTGTATCCCGGCTGAGGGGTTTGGCTCTGGGTATTGGATGTTGCCCGGTCCTGAGAGCCTCAGGAATGACAGTGGTCCCCTTAGACTCTGCAGGAAAATGATGGCAAGTGTTAGGTGTTAGCGCGGTCGCGCGAAAGATGCTGGATTTTAGCTCGGTCATTAAGGGTGCCAAACTACCTCGGTTGTCTATTCTATCTAAGGAGTTCGGTCGCCCAAGCGGACCAGATGTTAGCCCGGTTGAACGGCCAAGTCCTCTTGTTATCTCGGTTTTCGCTTTGGTTGAAACAAACATGTTGTTTGCCCGGTTTGGTCGGTTTTTTGGATCAAAAGAAGGCCCCGAGCCCGGTTCACCCCAGTTCTTCAGTGTTCTTCAGGAAAACGAAGAACACCAAGAACAGTGGAAGGTTTAATGCGGATTCTACGACCTATGCCCTAATAGCTATGTTTTTGTACCCTAATGTGTGTAATATGAAAGAAAATAGCAACTAGGGGGATCGAAAACCTTACCTTTGGAGGATGGGGGCTGTTCTTCCAAGAATGAGAAATGGCAGTCGAGATAGAGGAAAGGGCTTGAGCTCTGGATCGTCAGATGGTAGCAAGGCAGTAGGGAGGAATGGCGTAGAGAGGCCGTGGGTATACAAGAGTGAAAGGCCGCCAAAATTCAAAATCCGACAAGAACGGCGGGTTGGCTTCTCGATGACCAATGGGAGCTCGCCACGTGTCCCCATTTACGGCTGCGTCAGGATTGAAGCGACGGGATGAAGAGACGAAGAGCCAGCCGAGCTACTTTTGACGAGAAGGCTATAAGCCGAGGAACATGACCGGGGAAGGATAGCATATTAGCTCGGCGAAGGCTTGGCGCCTTGACGACCGGAGAAATGTTATCTCGGTTGAAGTGAGTAATCCCAGTCACGCTTCCGCGGACGGAATTAAGGGGCAATTGAGAGGGTGAATTGTGATCTGAAGTTGGGCCGAGGTAACGGCCGAGCAAGCGGAGGGCCCAACGGTGCATGGGTCCGAAATGATCGACTGTTTGCCCAAAATGGGCTGCCAGAACTTGGGCCGGGCAGAGTTCGGGCAGAGTGTCACCCCGGACCGGACAGAAACTGCTCGGCAAGGCAGCGCTCGATCGGTCCAGGGTGCTCGGTCCGAGGACGGCCAAAGCTGGATTGGCCGAGTGACCGGGCATCCAGGAAGGCATGGACAACCGAGGAAGTTAAGAGGCCGGTGCCCGGAAAGGCGTGGTAAGCCGAGGAGACCGTATGATCGGCAGGAAGGCCGATCAAAGTAAGTATCCGGGCTAGGCTCGGCCGGGATGCCGCTCAGCCCGGTCTTCCGCGTGTTTATCTGGTTAGACGCTTGAGGTATAAAGCATGGTATGACCGAGGAAGGGCAGCCCGGCTGCCGAGCTCCAGCTGTGCTGACAGGCAGTTGAGAGCAGGTGATGAATGGCATGGTCTATGCTGACAGATGGGATAGCAGAACCACGTGTCAGGAGACGACAGGGAGTGGATATGGGGGTCAGTAGGTATATTAGCATGTCTGCACCCCCCATACGACACACGAACATATCTGTAAGAAAATCCTTACACTCAAACACTCTCTCCCTTCTCTCTATTCCCTCTAAGGTGTGTGCTAATTTGATCGTCGGAGGGTTTTTCCGGCCACACACCGCCGGGTAGCTCACCCATACTTGTGCGCAGGTGATCGGATATCGACGGAACTCGGAAGAAAGGAATACGGGCACGCCGGAATATTTGCTCCCCGTACAGTAAGTACTCCTTATTTAAAATTAACAAAAAAAAAATTGAAATAAAAAATAATTTGTCACCGTAATTTTTTAAAAATAAAAAAATAATAATATTTTTTTTCATATTTTAAATAAAATCTATTTTCAAAATTTTTTTTATTTTTAAAATAAAAATATTATTTTTTTCAATAATTTTTTTTTGAATTGAATATTAAAAAGAATTTAGTTATGAGTTTCGAATAGAATTTTCAGTAGAGTTTTAAGTTGAGTGTTTGGTTATGAATTACAAGTTTTTGAATTAAGTTTTGAAATTTTTTTTCAAAACTCATAATCAAATAATTTTTCACAAATTTAAAATTCAAAACTCATAATCAAATAATTCTTTTCAAAAATTTAACACTCAATTGAAACTCTTTTTAAAATTTATAACCAAATAATTTTTTTTCTTATTAAATTATAATTTTAAAACTTATAAATTTAAAATATAACTCTACACTTAAATTATAATTCTAAACACAAATCAAATTCTACCTATGTGTTTGCGCATCAAGAGCACCCACGAGGATAAGAGGCAACATTGTGGGTGTTTGGAAAGTGAGTTTTTTTGTAAATTTTTTAGTTGTAGGATATTATTGGAGAAATTTTTTTTTGTGTTTGGGAAGATAGTTGGGTTTTTTTGTAGTTGGATGTGATATTTATGAGAGAAAAAATGAAATGATTATGGAATTTGATGTGATATTTTGTTTGAATTTTTTTTTTTAATTTTGTAATCAATTTGTCTTTTAATGAAAAAAATAAAATTAAAAAAAAATTAAAAAATTTGTTTTCAAATACCGCCATTATACATTAGATTCGGGAAATGAATTGCAAAACCATGAAACCTTAAACGGAAGAAAATTGGATCCACCAACTTGACATTCGAACACCCCACGTTAACATTGCAATCAATGGTAGGGGTGGGCGCGGGTCAGTTGCGGCCACGAAATCTCCAATCCGCCATCCGTCCGCCAGATTGGCGGATTGGAGAAAATCAATCCGCATCCGTCTGCTAATCCGGCGGATGTGGATTGAGCGGATTGACGGTTTGGCGGATGGATGCGAATCAGTTTGGCGGTTTGAAATTTTATAAATTTTCAACATAGTTCAACTTGTGCACTTTCTCAAAAAAAAAAAAAAGTATTACAGTCAATGACTTAAAAAAGTATTACAATTACTGCTTGCATTATCCAAAGAAAGAAAGTTTGAAACTTTAGAATATCACAATCACTGCATGCCTCATCCACATAAAATATTACAATCTGTGGTTTTTAAAATATAAAAACAATTCAAACCATCAAAACCACGAGCAGAGCAATAGTAGAAATTGTATATATCTGTATTGTTACATTTATATATGTTTTTGAAAACAAAAACCAATCAGCTTATGTTATATTTTCTATTTATTACTTTTAGAGTTAGATTTAAAAACTAAAAAATATAGATAAATAATATGTTTATTTTTTTCAATTCAAAAAATATATCCCAGTTGAAAACTTTTTTTCAACAGAATATTTGAACTCTTTTTCAATTGAAGACTCAAATAAAATATTTAAACAAATTAAAAATACAAAGTCTTATAAATTACTAAGGGTACTCGCGGTTTGGCGGTTCAGTTGCGACCAAAGGAAGTTCAAATCCGCCATTCGTCCGCCAAATTGGCGAATTTGAGAAAATCAATCCGAAACCGTCTGCTCGTCATCACGCATCCATCTTAAATGCAATGAATCGATTCGATTCGATCAATTTTAATAAATTAATATATCCACTGTTCACCCTTAACCAACTACATATAAATTAGTTGTTGGGGAAGGGGGTGTCAGATTTTCACCTGAGAGACAAAACTCCACTACTGAGAATCTTATCAAATTCAGTACCATAATGCATATATATGTTTGATTGATTAAATTTGCTGGAAATGAAGACAAAATCATTTGCTCCAATATCCAGAAACACACACTGTTTATTGGATATGAAGGGTCTGCTTTTTTTTAGGCGAAGGTCAAATCCGCTACTGCAAGTCGATGCGGTGCACGTGCCGCGATTTGCGGAGACAATAATCTCTCAGCACTTGCCTCGCTGTAATAATAGACTCCCGCCTGGTTGGGATTTCTATTATCGATTTCAATTTTATTTTATTTTTTAAAAAAATTAGTAAAATATCTCTTTTTAAATTGGGTGAATTATATTAAGGCTAAGTTTGACATGTTTCTAAAAAATTAAAAATTTATTTTAAAAATTAAAAAATTATTATTATTCATCAAAAAAATATTAAAAAATTAATTTTCCTCAACTTAGGCTAAGTTTGGCATGATTAAAAAAAGACAAAAAGTCACTATCCTATTTAAGTCACATCATCTTATTTAAGTCACATCACCTCTCTAACATATCACTTCAAACCCAACCCATATTACATAAAAAGTCAAAAAATGCACTTATTTAGTCTTTCCAAACTAGGCCTTAGTACAACTCAGAATCTAACATGTTTAGTTCTATTGAAGCGTTTGTTAAGAAAAATTGTACACTTTGAGTGTAATTTTCACACACTGTTGTTCGGCCCGTGGGGACCCATCATGGGTCCCGTTTTGATAATCTGAACCGTTCAATGTGTAGAATTCGTAGAGTACTATATGCCTGTTAAAAAACAAATTGATCGGATATCGATAATTACATGATCAAATTAGTTTTGTATAAAAAAAAATAGATGGTGTTATAATTAACGATTGAAAAAAAACAAATCTAATCAGATAGCTATCGATGTCCGATCAACGTGATTTTTCATAGGCATATAGTACTTGACGAGTTCTACACATTGAACAGTTTAGATTGTCAAAATAGGACCCGTGATGGGCCCCACGAACCGAACAAAATCGTCTAGTGCAATGCCCAAAAAGTAACCAATCATTACTTTCATCTATTCCGCTGTCCAGAAAATACAGCTGCACAACTCACAATTCTAATCTTCCCCTATACACTAATTTATACAATTTTTTAATACACATTTTTTCATAAAAAGTCAAAAAGTTAACCCAAACAACCATATTTTTTTCCTTAACGTTTTAGTCTAAAAAGTCAAAAAGTGCACTTATTTAGGACAGCCCAAACAACCCCTAAATGTCTTTGAGGGTGTTTGTTTGGGCTTTTCTGAGCCAACTTATAGCTTCTGCCTTTTGAAAAGCTATTTTAGACTGTTTGGTAAAACTTATTTCAAATAATTTCTGATTTTAACAACTTATTTTAAGTCAAAAAAATTGATTCTGAGAAGCTGCTCACCCCGTGCTTCTGATTATCAGCTTCTGTTGTGGACATGTTAATTTACGATTATACTCTTAGATTTTTTTATTTTTTATTTTTTTAAAAATAGAAAAAGACCTGAATAAACTATAGAATATTATTATTATTTTTCATGAGAAATGTAGATAAGTAGTAAATAACAAAAAATAAAAGTTAATTGAAAATGCTACGTCACAGCTTATTTAACAAACACTACTCAGCAACTTAAATCTACAATCCAACAGCTACACCAAACAGATTAACAACTTCTGATTAAAGTCATAATTTATAATCTGTTAAGTTATAATTTATAATCTGTTTTAACAGCTACATCAAACGTAGCCTTTATAGCTTCCGTTTGGAAGGTTGATTTTGAGGCTTTTTTAGTTAAAATAATCACAAAAAAATAAAATAGATTTTTTAGTCTAATAAGACAAAATATCACATTCAACTCATAATCATTGCATTCTTTCTCTTACAAAAAAGTCAAAAAAATCAAAAGCTCTTCCCAAATCAGGTTTTTTAGCCTCAGGATAAAATAGTCAAAAAATCTAAAAAGTCAAAAAGTCAATCCACTTCCCAAACGAACACATAGTTTGAAATTTATATCATTTTGATTTTTGACTTTTCAATTGTGACACATTTGACCTTGAATTCTGAATCTTGTCCTAAATAAGGATAATTGAATATACCATTGCTTAATTTCAAAGACAAAATAGTAAATTTGATAAAACATAAATTAATTTAACAAAAATAAATATCAAAAAAATATTTTTAAAATTTTAAAGATTATTTATATCCACCAAAAATAAAATTGATAAATCTTTTACACATTTATTTTTTTTACCAAATTAATTTTTATTATGTGTTTGGATGGTGATCAAGTAAGGGGTAGTTATTTTTATTTTCATTAAATTAGTTTTTATTTTTTCAAAAATTAAATATGACGACAACTTTTATATCATTGTTAAACCAATCCATTAAATCAAAAAATTCAAAACTAAAAATATTTTATATATTAAATATATTGATTATACATTAAAAACCAAACAATCACCCGTTGCATGACCATTATCCAAACACATAATAAAAATTAATTTGATAAAATAAATAAATAAATGTGTAAAAGATTTATCAAATTTATATAATTTTATCTTTGGTAGGTAAAAATAATTTTTAAAAATTCAAAAATATTTTTTTAACATTTATTTTTGTCAAATTAGTTTAAATTTTATCAAATTGACGACTTTGTCTTTAAAATTGAGTAACGGTATCTTCAATTGTCCTTATTTGGAACAAGATTCAAAATTCAGGGTCAAATGTGTCAAAATTGAAAAGTTAAGGACCAAAGTGACACGAGTTTCAAACTATAAGGACTGTTAGTAAAATTCACCCTTCTAATTTTGTGTAGTAAGAGAGGTCAAAGATTTTTTTTTTTATTAATTAAGATCATTCGATAAAATATCTCTATGATCATACCAGTGAAATTTTGGAGCCGAAATTTCTCTGAGTCGGATCGAAATTTCTCTAAGTCAAATTTTTTTTGTAAAAATATTGAGAAATCCCAACTACTATGAAAATATTTTATATCCTTTATTTCATAAAATTTTAATACTAAGTTTTTTTAAAAAAATTTATCTTTTTTTTGTGTGTGTGTGTGTGTGTGTGTGTGTGTGTGTGTGTGTGTGTGTGTGTGGGGGGGGGGGGTGATTTTCATTTTTATTTTGATTTTTTTTTAAAAAATGAAATGCTAATTAAATGGACTAGTTTAATTCATCATCTATGTAGCCTGTAGACTTCTATCGAGAGGGGCGGGGGTTATGATAATTTTTTAGAACAAATCTCCTCTGGGTTCTGGATCTAGATGGGAGAGGATAATGTTGGGATTTGTGAGATTTATTATAACGACAATGCTACGTAGCTCAAATTTTGTGGCTCAAAAGTGGCTCAAATGGTCAAAACGACGTCGTTTTGAGTACAGAACAACATAAAAATGGCCAAAACGACGTCGTTTTAGCCATTTGAGCCACTTTTGAGCCACAAAATTTGAGCTACAAGACATTTTCCTTATTATAATTTTTATTTTAATAATTTGAATTGTTTAATTTTTAAGATTTTTTGTATGTATCATTCATACAAAAAATTAGATCAATCTGATAATCGTAACATATTTAATTCATTATGTTTGTCTCTTAAAAAAAAGGTGTCAAGTATATTTTTGAAAATAGATCATTCACTACTTTGGTAACAAACATAATAAATTGAATATGCTACGATTATTGAATCTATCTAATTTTTTTGTATGAATATTGTATATGAAGAGTTTTACAAAATAAATGATCCGAATCATTAAAATAAAGCCCATGATATACCCTAATAGCCTAAACAACACCCACCAATTCAAATTTAGGTTGGAAGAATTTGAATTAGAAGGAAGCTCAATGCATAATTTTTCTTCTATTTGTTGTATTGCTCACTTTACTACAAAAATTTTAATTTTTTGCGATGACAAAATGTCGTCGCTAATACTCCTAATGTCGTCTCAAAAAATTTTTAGAGACAGCAAATAGGGGGTCACAATAGAAAGCGTTGCTAAAACGTTTTACCGACAGCAAATGTTGCCTTTTGCAACGGCGTTTCTCACCTATAATATGTAAAAAATTGAGATCTTTTGCAACAACAATGTTGTACCGTCGCTAAAAGTTTTATTTGAGACGGCAAAAAAATGCTGTTGAGAAATGTTTTTTTATTGCGACGACATGACCTCTGTCGCCAATTTCTTTTGTGATGGCATTGCCTATGTCGCCAAAAAAAATACATTTTAGTTCTAATGTTTTCTGCGACGGAGTGGTGTCGTTGCCAAAAAAAAAAAAAAAAACTGCAATAAATTATTAAAAATATTAAAATTACGTGTATTAAATGAAAAAAATTTGAAAAAGAAACCAATAAGTGCATAATAATATAAAAATTCATGTATAAAAATAACAATTTTTCCATAATAAAAATATTCTTGCATTCATAACTACACATCAGCAAAATTACCCCACTACATAATGTTCCATAATACATATATAATGTTTAAATACATAATGTTGTTCACAATTCAAAATAACATAAACCAAAAATAAAAATTTTCCTCATCATTCTCCGTAGGTAAACAAAGTAAAGTTAGTTGCATTCTTCACGGGCATGCATTCCACAAGAAGCAAACTCTTACTCGAAAAATATCTGAAAACAAAAAATAAAAATAATTAGTGACAATATAATTATGTCTTAATATGTTAATTACCAAAAATCATAAAAATTTAACTACTATACAATTACAAAGATAATTAAGTAAATAATTTTGCCTAGACCAAAATTCGGCTCTGACTTCTAAACCGGGAACCCAATTCGAGTCCCGTCTTCTCCCACGAGTCTCTCGTGCCAAGGCGGTCGTTTGTGACAAGGTTCATGCTAATCCGATGCCGTTTGGTTATTTTGGGGCATCAACACCTTGAATTCTAAGTTTCTTAAAGAACTAGTTTGCCTAGATCGAAATCTGGCTCTAACTCCCAAATCGGGAAACCGATTCGAGTCCTGTCTTCTCCCACAAGTCTCTCATGCCTAGGCCATTATGTGTGCCAAGTTTCATGCTAATCTGTCGCCATTTGGTGATTTTGGGGTGTCAACACTTCGAATTCTAAGTTTCTTAAGGAATTAGTTTGCCTAAATCGAAATCTGATTCTAACTCCCAAATCGAGAACCTGATTCGAGTCTTGTCTTCTCCCACAAGTCTTTCGTGCCTAAGTGGTCGTGTGTACCAAGTTTCGTGCTAATCCGACATTGTTTGGTGTTTTTGGGACGTCAACACCTCAAATTCTAAGTTTCTTAAGGAACTAGTTTGCCTACACCAAAATCTGTCTCTAATTCCCAAACCGAAAACCCAATTCCAGTCCTGTCTTCTCCCAAAAGTCTCTCTTTCCTAGGCGGTCGTGTGTGCCAAGTTTCATGCTAATCCGACGTCGTTTGGTGATTTTTGAGCGTCAACACCTCGAATTCTAAGTTTCTTCAGGAACTAGTTTGCCGAGACCAAAATCTAGCTATAACTCCCAGATCAGGAACCCGAATCAAGTCCCATTTTCTCCCAAAAGTCTCTCGTTCCTAGGCGGTCATGTGAGAAACTAGTTTGCTGAGACCGAAATCCAATTCTAACTCCCAACTGGGAACCCAATTCAAGTCCCGTTTTCTCCCACAAATCTCTTGTTCCTAGGCGGTCGTGTGTGGCAAATTTCGTGCTAATCCGATGCCATTTTGTGATTTTCGGGCGTCAACACTGCGAATTTTAAGTTTCTTAAGGAACTAGTTTGCCTAGACCAAAATCCGACTCTAACTCCCAAACCAGGAACCCGATTAGAGTTCCGTCTTCTCCCACAAGTCTCTCGGGCCTAGGCAGTCGTGTGTGCCAAGTTTCATGCTAATCTGATGTCATTTCGTGATTTTGGAGCGTCAACACCTTGAATTCTAAGTTTCTTAAGGAACTAATTTGCTTAGACTAAAATCCGGCTCTAACTCCCAAGAACCCAATTTGAGTCCCTTCTTTTCCCACAAGTCTCTCGTGTATAGGCGGTCGTGTGTGCCAAGTTTCGTGCTAATCTGACGCCATTTGGTGATTTTGGGGCTTCAACATCTCGAATTCTAAGTTTCTTAAGAAAGTAGTTTGCCTAAACCGAAATCCAGCTCTAACTCCCAAACCGGGAACTTGATTCGAGTACCATCCTCTCCCACAATTCTCTCGTACCAAGGCGGTCGTGTGTGCCAAGTTTCATGTTAATCCGACGCCGTTTGGTGATTTTGCGGCGTCAACACCTCGAATTCTAAGTTTCTTAAGGAATTAGTTTGCCTAGACCAAAATCCGGCTCTAACTCCCAAACCGGGAACCCGATTCGAGTCCCGTCTTCTCCCAAAATTCTCTCGTGCCTAAGTGGTCGTGTGTGCCAAGTTTCATGCTAATCTCATGCCATTTGGTGATTTTAGGGCATTAGCACCTCAAATTCTAAGTTTCTTAAAAAACTAGTTTGCTTAGACTGAAATTCGGCTTTAACTCCCAAACCGGGAATCCGATTCGAGTCCTGTCTTCTCTTACAAGTCTCTCGTTCCTAGGCAGTTGTGTCTACCAAGTTTCGTGCTAATCCAACATCGTTTGGTGATTTTGGGGCGTCAACATCTCGAATTCTAAGTTTCTTGAATGCAGTGACGTCTTAATTAAAATCAAGAGATGTTATAATCTCCAATGTAATTATGAATCTTAAACTTTAAATCCTTGAACTATTTCACATAAAATATATAAGAAAATCTTGTTGAGACCCGCCTTCATGTATTGAGATAGATCTTTTCTCCTTATAAACAATTTCATAACGCTTTTTCTGGATTCATAAAAATTATAACCGCAACACAATGTGTCAAGTGTTTCCAAAACATCTCTTACGGGTTTCAAGAATCCATCCCTAGACGTTTGCCAATAACATTTAGGGTAAAAAATCCTAAATTGCATTTGTTGTTTGGAAAGAGAGTTTTGGGTAACTTTGGTGCAGACTAGAGAAATAGCAACATGGATAGTGAATACAAGCACATAGAAGATAACTAAAGCATCACAGTTAGAAATGGGCTTACCTCTATATCAAATGATAGGTACTTCTTTCTGAGTGTGTGTACCTGAAAACCACATTTATGAACTGTGGAAATCAGAATGATGAAATAACAACATCAATATAAATAACAATGGTTTATGCACCATATCCATCATTTCTGACATGAACTTCTGTCCACCAAATCTAGGTTCCACAGTCATCACAATAACCATTTCCACAAGATTTTCACTATCAAGCTGTGGAGTAGAAAAGAGGAAATAACTGCTAAATGCGAGGTATCAAACAATCTTTATTTTAATTACGGTGTAACTTTACTCTGTTAGAGAAGCATGCATTTTGTTTCTACTTTCCAACACATGTATCAAATAATGTTTAGTTTAAATAATTCAGTTTAACTCCAGGTCATTAAAGGGAAAATGCCAGGTAAATAGCAAAACTTGAGAACTTAAAAGAACAATAAATAGGGCAAATGCTTACCAATGGATACACATCTTCAATAGGAGTTCCAGGCTTTAATGCCATACCAGGACTCATGCCCTTTGACTTAATTTGCTGGACAAGTTCTTGCCAATTGTCTATAAAAGGTAACCATGTGACCATTTCATTACCAAAATATTGAAAAACAAAAGTAGAAAATAAAACGAATTAGGTGGAGTCAAAACGGAAAGTATTTCACTGTTTACAAATCAATATAGGTAACATTTCTTTCAAACTGGGGTTTTCAAATAAAAATACAAGCTAGCAAACCCCAAATCAAACCCAAAAATTCAATCCCAAATCAATCCCCAAATCAAGCCCCATTGTGATACATTCAAGCCCCATGGTATCAGAGACAAACCCCAAATCAATGAGCAATACTTCATAAAAATACAGAGGGAAAAAAAAAAATCAAGCAAAAGAGGCAATCCCAAATCTAACCCAAGAATCAATCCCAAATCAAACCTCAAATGACGTCCCATTGTGATATGTTATGCAAAGCAAAATTAGGGAACAATGCCGTCGCAAAAACTCACCTTTTTCGTGATAGCAAGTTGTGCCATCGCAAAAAGTCACTTTTTGATATGACATGTGTGCAGTCGTAAATGCTTCTGTCTTTTAAGCTCATTTTTCTTGTAGTGCTTTTTCTATTATGGAGCATCTTTCTTAAATTGGTTAGTTATCAGGCATGTTATTAGGCTTCTATATTATAAGTACGATTCTGATCAAATAGTAACACATTTGGAACTATATTATAAAACCATATTTGTTTCATCATACTGGATAGCATAAGTCTATTAATTCTAAAATTAATAATTTTGAAATTTTCAATCCATTAATATTATGTATCTTATTATATCTTGTTTGAATGTCCGGAATTATAAGGGAGACTATAGAATCTTTTTTTGTCCCATATTTGTTTGCAGTAGTGGTCTAAAGTTTTTTTACGCCTCAGACTAAACATTAAAAAATTAAAACTTTGGGCAATTTACACTAGCAGTCGCTATAGTTTGGGAATCGTGTCACTTTAGTTTCTGAATTTTCAATTGTGACATATTTGACCTTGAATTTGAATCTTGTTCCAAATAAAGACAATTGAAGATACCATTGTTTAATTTCAAGAGAAAATCGTCAATTTGATAAAATATAAACTAATTTGACAAAAATAAAGGTCACAAAAATATTTTTAAATTTTTAAAAATTATTTTTATTCACCAAAGATAAAATTATGTAAAATTGATAAATCTTTTAGACATTTTTTTTACCAAATTAATTTTTATTATGTATTTTGATGATGATTGAGAGGGAGATTTGTCCCGAATAGTGAGCCGAGCTGCACCAACGCAGAACGTGGCGCTGAGGCCGCATAAGGATAACCTGGGGTGCATTGTTGGGCCAAATTGGATCCGCATTGAATATAATGCTAAGCCGGATCAAGGTTGCTTGGGATGTGTTGGGCCGAACCGGGCCCGCATAGAACATGGTGTTAGGCTGAGCTGACCCACACTGAATGTTGCGCCGTGCCAAACCTAGCTGAATTGGATCGTATCGGTGAGCAGAACTGCCCCAGCATTTAGGTTATGGATAGATGAACCGTGTGACGATCGAGCTGTAGATAGTTCGGGCTACAATTGTTGAGATAGAGATGGTCTATGAGATCGCGGTCAATAGCCGAGGTGCCGAACGATGTGCCCACGTTCAGTCGATTATGATAGATTGGTTAAGATCCAGCTCGGCATAGAGTGACCAACGTAGTGTTAGTGGTTTACAAGTGACAGTTCAGTCGAGCATCCTACGTGGACCAATAAAGAGAAGAGAGAAACCCACTCCTGGTATGCATCAATACCGTTTGGCGGTGCGACAAAACTATTTAGAGGTTTTGGTCTCTACACGTGTAAGAAATGTAGAAGGGAGCACAGCCGCAGCAAAGGTAGTGCATCCACAATCTCTGAGGCTACATGGTCAGCCTTGAAAAGGAGGAGCATGCAGGCGTTAGAGGTAAGTAATTTCGTGCAACTCTCTCTGTCTCTCTCTACAATGCTCTCTGTCTTCTCTCTTCTTCTAGCAAGCTGACTTGACTGTTAGAGGGGTTTTTCGGCAAACACCTATCAGGTAGCTCAGCTTCATCTTGTCCACAGTGTAACGGAGTGCAACGAGCTTGATAGCAAGGAAGTACAGAGCGAGGCGAATATTTCTCTCCTGTACAATGATTATGTAATGGGTGGTTGTTAGAATTTTAATGTGTAATCGATATATTTAATATACGAAATGTTTTTAGTTTTGAATTTTTTGATTTAATAAATTGGTTTAATAATCATATCAAAATTGTCGCCATATTTGACTTTTGAAAAAATAGAAACTAATTTAATGAAAATAAAAACAACACCCATTACATGGTCATCATCCAAACACATAATAAAAATTAATTTGGTAAAAATAAATAAATAAATAAATAAATGTTTAAAAGATTTATTAATTTTATATAATTTTATCTTTAGTGGGTAGAAATAATTTTTCAAAATTTAAAAATATTTTTTTGACATTTATTTTTATCAAATTAATTTATATTTTATCAAATTGACTATTTTGCCCTTAAAATTAAGTAATGATATTTTCAATTGTCCTTATTTAGAACAAAATTTAAAATTAATGATCGAATGTGTCACAATTGAAAAGTCAGGGACTAAAGTGATATAAGTCCCAAACTATAGGGACCGTTAGTGTAATTCACTCTAAAACTTTTAACAATAAGAATTTTTTTTTATTTTTTATTTTTTAAGTGAGTCTTAGGTGACAGATTAATTGTCACGACCCAAACCCGGCCCTATGGGTTTAGCACCGTAACCGATCAGTAATCCGAGATTACCGAAGGCCTGCAGAACAATAGACTAGTAAAACAGAGTACAGGGCCTGGTGGAAGCCAAGCATGCAAAAAGACTTTCCAACCATATTTACATTCAGTGGAAAGGTATACACAGTATATACAATCATTCAGAATAGGGACTCAATCCCTATGCAACGGTACAGTAAACATTCAATCTATACAATCGATTCAGTCATTGCAAAACAGTAAGACAGTACAGAAGGGGGAAATTGTAAAACACCCCTAAGCCTTAACACGATAGGCTCGGAACCTCGCAGTGAGGCACATAGGCTGGCTTGACAAAACTGGAGTAACCCTGACGCTCATAGCCGCGGTCTGGTGCCTGAACACCTACATATATATATGAGCAGTGAGCTAAAGCCCAGTGAATAACATAATGCGTAAAGGGGTTAAGAATGAATGTCCTTACAGTATGAAAACAGTTCATTTAAACAGTATTTCAGTCATTCAGTCAGTACAGTCATATGTGGTACATCCATCAGCATATCAGTACAGTAAACAGTAGGTCTTAAAAGACCGAGCAGTAATGATGGCCATCAGTCAGTAAACAGTGGTGGTTCCAACAAGGGAACCGACAGAGAATTCTGTCACAGTAACAGTAAACAGTAGGTGCTAAGGATGCCACAATACAGTTCAGAATATAGGACATACATTCATTCAGTTAACAGTAACTCAGTTCAGAAAATAGTACAGTTCAGTTGTTCAGAAGATAATCATTTGTGAACATATCTTTACACAATCGTTACTCACAGAGTTCTGGGCTACAGTATGCTAGAGCGTGCCTCCCCAGTCGCCAACCCTACACAGTTAACAGATTGAACACACTAAGCTACACAGCTGGGAAAGATAATAACTTAATCCCTAAATGCCTCGGTGTGTTCTACATCTATATCCTCAACAAGATGCCTTAAACTAGGCCTAAGAATGCCTAGAATGGGATGAGGATGCAAAGATGTACTCAAAAAGCAGTTTCAGAAGTTTCAGAAAAACAGAGCGGACATGCAACAAGGTACACGCTCGAGCGTCAACTTTCCCGCTCGAGCGTACTGTAAAAGTACTAGATGGGTGAAATCTCCGCTCGACGTCCGCTCGACGTCCGCTCGATCGTGAGACACATGCCTCCGCTCGAGCGCCCAATCCTCTGCTCGAGCGGACTGTAAAACAGTGCAGAGAAAATACTGGATGCTCGGATTCCACGCTCGAGCGTCACTAGTCCCCGCTCGAGCGGAAGTGCAAAATCTGGAAAACCCAGATTGCACCTCCAAGCCAAAAACCAAGTTTTAACAACTCAAAACTCGACCTCTTGGACTGAATTTCCAGAAAACATTTGTAAACACATACTTAAACATGATTCAAAACTCAACATTGAGAAATCAAAGCCCAAGGGTGTTTAATTCAAACTCAATTTCAAACCATTTTTCAAGAACAAGATGAACATGCAAACATGCATGAATTCAAATCATTTTGAAGCTTCAATTTGATGCTCTAAGGAGCCAATTGTTTCCAAAACATGATGAAATCATGGACTTAAACATAATTGTGAACATGCAAGTAACATTTTGCCATGAAAGCAACTCAACATCTACAATACAACCATGCATGCAAGGATTGAGCTTCAATTCAACAACAATGAACCAAAACATGACTTAGTTCTACAATGAAGCATGAATCATGCAAGAACTAGCTCAATTCATAAACAAGAGGGCAATTACTCTACCTTAGGTCTTGTATTCAAGATTTAGGAGCTCAAATAGCAATCTACACTTCAATTACCAAGCAATTCTTCAAGATGAATCCAATTTCTCTCACTCTCTCCCTCTCTTCTCTCTTGGTCGGCTATGGCAAGGAGGAAGGCTGAGCAAATGTTTTGATTTAAGTGTGTACAAGGCTCAACATGTGTGAGGTAGTGGCCACTAAGTGGTCTAAGGGTAATTAAGTCAAACTTAAGCAATTGATCAATATTTAATCTAATTTAATCATATCTAATCAGTTTTCAGATAAATACACCATAAGATCACATTAATTATGAGGATCATAAAACATCAATCAATTCCGGGTTTGGCCGCCGATAAGGCCTTCAATTAGCAGTTTAAACATAAAATGTGAACAGATCAAGTAAACAATCAAACAGATAGAATACAGATTATCACACACACTCAGTCAATTCAGTTCCAGTTTTCAGTCAGTCAGTTCAGTACTTTAATCAGTTCAATTATCAGTCATAATCAGTTCAGTTTGACGGTAATCAATGTTTATCGGTAAGCAGTGATGAGGGTTATTACATTAAGTGTCACTAAACATAAATTAGATGATATAATGATTATTCATTGAGGATATGTTTATCTTTTTAACTCCTAATATGAACTCTTTATTCATGAGCTTAATAGGACCAGTATAATGGAGTTAAAATCATTTGAATTAACCACTATTGGTGGTTAAAATTTTACCTGAATTTGTGACCTAAAAGAAAAAAAAAATGGAGAAAAAAAAGTTTTAAAAAATGATAATAATTTCTAATTTATTTTCTTTTTTCTCCCTTTTGCTTCATAAATTTTTCACAAATCTAAACTTATTTTAAAAGGAAGAAGAAAACTTATACGAGGTTAAAGCTCAAATCTCCCCCACAAAGCAAACATCTTTTAATATGAAAAAAAAAAAAAAAAAAGATTAAGGAATTTTAGGCTTTTAATTATAGGAAAAATTATTTATAAGTCCTATTAGGGGGATTTATACTACATATGGTGTTACTAAAAAACTTATGTTCCCATAAGTTCTGTGGGAAATTTGTTGACACATTTACCCTCAACATTAGTTGTTAATATCATAAATAATAGTAAAATCATATATAGGAAACTGAATGTTACCATAGATCATATCTATATAAACGTAACGTAACGTGACACCTATACGTAACGTGACACATATGATTTATGATAACATGTAATTTCCTATATATAGGAAATTAGATGTTACCATAGATCATATCTACATAAACGTAACGTAACGTGACACCTATGATCTATAGTAATATTCAATTTCCTATATACGAAATTGAATGTTACCATAGATCATATCTACATAAACGTAACGTAACGTGACACCTATATAAACGTGACGTAATGTGACACTTATGATCTATGGCAACATTCAATTTCCTATATCAATTTCCTATATAGGAAATTGAATGTTGCCATAGATCATATTTATATGAACAAAAATGCTTTAGACCTCTAATTAGTGGTGGCTCTAATGATGTGGCAGTGGTCACCCACTGCCACATGTGTTTTGTGCCTTGTTTTTTTTTTTTCTTTTTTTTTTTCAATTGCCACCTCACTAGTGGTGGTATTAGTGATGATAAATTAGTGGTCTATAGCATTGCTCTTATATGAAACGTAACGTGACACCAACATAAACTAGTAATATTTTCACATTCAATTTAAAAAAATAAAAACTCATTAAGTTTGCGAAACGTAACGTGACATGTTACGTTACGTTTATGTAGGTGTCACGTTACGTTTATATAGGTGTAACGTTACGTTACGTTTATATAGGTGTCACGTTACATTTATGTAAGTGTCACATCACGTAACATTTATGTAGGATCTTGTGGAATACATTCCTATCTAAATAGGACTTGAGACTCTATAAGAAATTACACAGGATTTACCTTACCATAAGTGTCTAAAAAATGACTTATAAATAAGTCTCCCTTAATTATAAGTAACCAAAATGCTATATATTCAAAAAGAAAATATTTAAAAATTTGTTGAAAATATAAATCTATATATATATTAAATTTAAACTTAGTATGCCATAAATCACATTAAAGTTAATTTGATCCGAACACTTTTTAAATACGTAACATTAGTGTTATAAGCAATTTTAAGCAAGTAAATACATGAACAAGGAACTACATTATATAATCTATCTACCTTAAGTTATGTTCATCATTTCAATATTCATATAACCACTATTTAATTTTATTTATTTTATATAAATAGTCGGTTCACAAATCCCAACAGTTAGAATCTTATGATAATGTTTACTTAAGCCGACATCCACTTTTCTTGTTTACATACAGACATTATCTTATCTGAATGCAACTTTGTGTTCCCTTGAATTAATCCAAAATCCATCCCTCATTGCACTTTTGGATAAAGCTAACCCAGTAATGTATTGGGTTTAATGTGAACGTGCATGGCATGATTGAAGTGAAGACATTCCTAATTAATCAACTAGTTTTTGGATTCATATTGTGCTTGTCCTCGTCACCAAACAACAGCCGAATTAATTGGTTGACATCAATCCAAATAAAAAAAATAACAAATTAATTTGTTGATTCCAATCAGAGAAGCGGATTGAGCGTTATAATTATTATCATTATTATTTTATAAATATTATACCAATAAATTTGTTTACAATTTTTTTTTTTTAATATCGGCCGCATGTTATTGGTACGGATGGCTGACTTGTTTAATTCTTAGAGAAAATTATAAATCAGTGATATTTTATATAAATATATAAAAAAATTATAATTATAAATTATAATAAAATTTATCATTGATTTATAAAAAATTTCAAAGCTTGTACTAGTGCAAAATTTCCCCTAATTCTTATAAGAGATGTTTTTTTTTCTCATCCTCTCAACTCGCTAGACTGTGTTTGTTTGTGGAATAAAATTATGTCATTAAATTTCCAAAACAAAAATTATAAATTAATATTTGGATGTGCACACATTAATTGGTGATAGTCAGTTATTTATGACTGTGTAAGGGCATTTCAAACAACAAATATGATTAATTATTCAAATTTGAGTTTGTCCGAATCAATCGCATGAATTTATACATTTTGGTTGATTGCCCGGACGACCACCAGGATGATTGGTGCAACACTTGTCATCCTTGTAGATTGCGGCTGTCACCTTGTTGCTAGATGACAGGCCAAATGACCGACAAGCTAAAATTCGAGTGATTCGAACAAACCAAAATTCAGACGATGTAGCATTGCTCTTCAAACAAAAGACACATTTAAAACATTTTAGTTATATTGCCATAATGTAGTACTAGCATAATACCCATGCTATGTATTGGTATAAACAAAGAATCAAAAATCGTTTCTTTAAATTAAATAATAATATAAAATTTATCTAAAATATTTGGTAAAAATAATTTAGAATCAACTAAATTTTATTTATTTTTATCAAAGATACACATAAGAGAATTTTTTTTTTTATTCTTATGTAATTAATTGTTTGTTCTAAATTCTTAATAAAAATACATGCCATAATTTAATTGGTAAAAATTATAAAATAAATTACAAAAATTATATTTACAATAAAATATAAGTACATTTCGTCTTATGAGCTTTGTAATTTTAATTTATCATATGATAGTCGTAAATCACATTTGTTAATATACTAATTTGTTCATGTTTTGTAAATCTTGGAAATTTGTCTACTCATGCTTCTAGGTCATTATAATTTGTCTTATATTATAAAACTTACGTAAGAATGGATTAGTATTGTCTTGTGTTAGAGTTAGACTAAATATTAAAAGTGATATAAAAGCTAGTCCACTCAATATTGACGTTAACTTGGCATTCACCTAATTATCAAAAATTATCTTGGTTTATGCTCAACTTTTGAATAGGTAAAAAAAAATATATTTATGTTTAAAACTATTAATTGAATAAAAATTATTAAAGATATAGCAGCCGTAAATTATAAATCATATTCTAGCCCTATTAATCTAAAAAATTGATCAATTAATTATTTAACATATTTGATAGTAATAAATTTAAACTTTATGTTTAAAGTTTTATCAAAATTTATCAGTTTGTAGCTAGCCGCTAGTTTGAAGGTTTTAATATTATATTAAACATAAAAAGTAGCCTAGAAAATCAAGTTCAGTCAATTCTTTTGTTAACAATTCTTGGTTTAAATCTAGTCTTTTAGTTTTTAGTTCATGTCCAATCCATGAGTTAGTTGCCCCACTTATTTATTTAATTTTTAATTAGAAAATATATTTTAAAATATTTTTTATAACAAAAATATGTCTAACATACATATTTGTTTGGTATATTTATTAACAATTTTATCCTTTATGGTAAATATTTTTTAGTGTGCGATTTTTTAATTATTATTATTTTTTTAAAATTGGAAAACTCCTTTGTTTGATTGTAAGGAATAAATGATTTTAGGGAATAATTTTAGAAATGAAACAAATGCCTTCTTTTTTAATTTGTAGAATTGGAAAAAGTGTAAAATCATATATTGAAAAATTTAGAAACCCCCTAGATGTTGATTTGTAATTATGTATCAATTTTAAGTAGTATATAACAATCTCAATCAAACAATCAAGACAGATCGACACAACGATTTTAACGTGAAAAAACCACAATTGGAGCACCTCCAACTGCGATAAAAAATCACGGGCAACAGTCACAAAACAATCCACTAAGAAGATATAAAGGAATTACACAGGTATACTCTCAATTACCTAGCGAATCCACACCCGAATTGAACCAACCCCTATGTGTCTCTTCCAATCCCGTCTTCACCTCGGAATTGTCTATACGATGAGCCACTTCAGAATCCACCAAAGCTTCAGGCTCGAATTCTTCAGAATCCACCGAAAAACAACTCTCTCTTTTATGTAGAACAAACAAATAATCCTTTGATGTATGCTTCTTAAATCATGAGTTAAATACTCAATGAAATATCAAAGAAAATTAGCAAAATATCCCCAGATATAAACCCTAGAACCCAAGAAGAAGATCTGGAGATGTAATCCTAGATTTGGACTGAAACATGTATTTATAGAAAACTGTACCGTGATCTCCGCTCGAGCGTCAGATTGGCCGCTCGAGCGGACCTACGCTTGAGCGCGGAAAGTTTCGCTCGAGCGGGAAAAAACAACATCCAGTATTTTTGCAGGCGAACTAAACTTCTGGAACTCAGCATTCTCCGCTCGAGCGGGGGAATGGACGCTCGAGCGGGGAGGCAACTTTGAATGCATTTTTGTATTTTGCTTCGGGGGTGCTGCCCCTCGACCCCGCCATGACGCTGCCCCCTCGACCCCCGGGAGCTGACCGGGTAGCTCGATCCCCGTTATAATCAGCGAAGTGGCAATCTTGAAAGAATTAACATCACAAACTTTTCTGCAAGGCATAATTCGGGTTGGATTCGCATCTAAACACTCATAGCCTCACTGAAATAAAAAGTGCGAAAACAAATACAACTTAAAAGAGTTTTGTCAAACGGGATTGCCAAGAATAAAAACCTAACATATATAAAATTGAGTGTGTGATTTAATAGTTAATTTTTTAAATTTAAAAAATAAGAAATTGAGATTGGGCATGTGAAGCTCTCACATCCCTTCTCATTAGAAAAACTCATTTTTCCTTAATATATAATATAGATGTATTTTGTCTCGTTCTCTCTTAACTATATTTGGAAAGTTTTGGAGGTTAGATAACTAATTTTCAATGTACCAATTGATGTTAGAGTATGGACTGGGCATCTCTCTAGTTCATAATTTGTACTGAAGAGTGCTGTCAGTGCCCTGAGACTCATCACGAGTCTCATTTCGATTATTTGAATCGTTCATTTTGTATAATTCTTGTGTATATCATTCACAGAAAAAAAAAAAGAAATTAAATAAATCTGATAATTATAACCTATTCAATATATCGTTTTTGTCACCAAAAATGAAAAGTCTATTTTTAAAAACATATTGGTCATGCAATTTTTTGGATACAAATACGATAAAATGAATAAACTACGATGATTAAATTGACTTTTTTTTTGTGAATGATATACACAAAAAACTTATAAAATAAACAGTTTGAATTATCGAAATAAGACATTTGTGAGCCCGACAGCTCCAAATAACATCCTCTAACCTAGATCATGAATTGAGGTGAGCAAGATACTTAGGGTATACAATACACTAGTCAAAATAATTAGATAAAATACAAAATATAATTTTGTTAGGTAACATACTAACATAGCTAGTATAGTATGTGGGAGTTGTTGGGTAAGATAATTTTGTCCACAAAAATGACTTCCCATCCACCATTCAAATTTCGTACTTTTAAGATAGATAATTTACTTTTAAAAATTATATTTATTACTAAATTTTAAAAAATTAAAATATAATAAAATTATGAAATTTTAATTTAATTTTTATAAATATTTTATACCCAACGTCTTACAAGATGAATGGCGTACCTCTTGGATTCATATGTGAATGAGAGAAATGCGGCTTCCTATTTTTATCCGGATTGAATGATTATATATGTAGACACAAATGAAGAGTTCTCTCGTCTCTAACCCATTAACAATTTGAGAACAATAAAAAAATTGTGCAGTCAAAAAGGAAAAAAGAAAAAAAAAAAGCAGAGCAAGAAAAGTAGTTTTTTTTTTTTTTTTTTTTTGTGTGTGTGTAGTCAAAACAAGAAAAGTATTGTTGAATTACAGAAAATGAGACTCCTTGTAAATTAGTGCAATAATCAAATGCGCAGAAAATACTACAAACAAACAAAACTTGCGGTGAGATAGAGAAGAGCGAGAAAGCGTGCAGTCACGACATAGACAAAGAACCGCACGTTAGAGAGGCCCACGGTCGGTTGGTCATCTTCACCAGCTTCTCATCTCTCCCTTTGAATCTAAGCCTCTCTCTCTCTCTCTCTACTAGTCTCTCTCTCACTCCTCCATTCCATAATTCTCCCAAATGAAAAGCAAAACCCAATAATCCCAAGCTTTCTGTGCTCTCTCTCTCTCATATGAGGACACTCTGCCCCAACCTGGATCGCGAGGACGGTCTCGAAACAGTCCTTGAAGTCCCCATCCCAGAAGAAACCTTCACTAATTCAAACAACAAGAACAAATCATGGCAAAACATGAAAGGATGGGTCAAACCCTACACCGATCGATCATCATCATCACCACCCTCCATCTTCGGAGGAAGCCGCAGTGCAGAGATCCAGCTCCTCCTCGGCGTCGTTGGAGCTCCCCTTATCCCTCTCCCCATCTCCTCCACCCAACCCATTTCCCAAAACATCAAAGACCACGCCATCGTAAGCATTTCATATAGTTCGTGTAATTACCACCAGAAAATAAATAACTATCACGATGATGAGAACCATCAAATTTAACGTGATTCGGCTAACTCAGCCTACGTGCACAGGTGTTAATTTGACTTTTTATTATTGTTTGTAGGAGGCTTCAATGGCGAAATATATTGTGCAGCAATACGTGGCGGCGACGGGGGGAGAGAAGGCATTGAATTCGATTGATAGTATGTATGCGATGGGGAAGGTGAAGATGGCATATTCGGAGTTTATCGCGGGGGATGGGATGAGTTTGGGGTGTAATAGTTTGGGTGGTAATGCTGGGAAGGTGATGAAGATGAAGAGTGTGAGGAATGGGGTTGGGGAGGTGGGAGGGTTTGTGTTGTGGCAGAAGAGCCCTGAGTTGTGGTGTTTGGAGCTGATGGTTTCTGGTTGTAAGATTAGTGCTGGGAGTGATGGTAAGGTTGCTTGGAGACAGACTCCATGGCACAATTCTCATGCTTCTCGTGGTCCCCCTAGACCTCTTCGCCGTTCCCTGCAGGTACTTTATCTTTCTCTCCTCCATCTGCAGTTTGGAGACTGATAAAAGTTCCATTTGATTACAACAATGTGAGGTATCATGCAAATCATATTGAATTCGTGGCCAGTCGATTGGTCTGTATCAGTTGACTCACCACCAGGGCGGCTCCAAAGCTTGGTAGGGGTGTCACCCGAATCCCCTGGGTGAATTTTTTTATTTATTTATTATATAAATATTATATTTTAGGAAAAAAATTAGTAATTGAACACATTAAAATATAATTTTGAATTCATAGTTTTAAGTCTTACTCTTTTGAACTCATCAATTTTGAACTCATATTAGATATTAGCATGTCTTTTTACTTAAACAATAGTATCAATATATTGAAATATTTTTGTTTATAATTTTAGAATTTAAATTAATTTGTTGATTTTTTTCTCCATAGGTGATATAATGATTAATGTGAATTTTCTGTAAGATATATGGTATTTAAGTTTTTGATTGACACCACTGACAAAAATTCCTAGAACCGCCACTGCTTACCACGATTTTAAAATAATTTTCGAAAAGTATTATGTAAGCCATATTGAATTCATGGCCAGTCAACTGGTTTATATTAATTGACTCACCACGATTTCAAGATGATTTTTAAAAAAGCTGAAAAAATTTATATGATTACACACAAAACAATGAGTTGTATGTTGCACTTTTAATAATAAAAATATTGATTTTTATATATGATATTAGTCAAATGAGTGTGATTTTCGTTTTGAAAGCTCAAACGCCTATTGGAATGAGAAACGCGGTAGATACAGAGTTGAAATTAGAAATCTGGTAGAAACAGGGTATAGTTATCATTAGGAAAAGTTATTTATTTATTTTAGGACAATGCTTCATTTTATTTATTGATTTGACTTATTACATATTGATTCTTAATATTTCGAAGGATAGAATTTTATAATTTAGATTAATAATTATTAATTTAAAATATAACTTCAAATTTTTTTTTAAACAAATTTAATATTAGTGATGAACAATGATTCTGATTTTTTTTTTTTTTTTATCTTTTTGGTCTTTTTCGTTGATTACATGATAATGCACTTGTTTGGAATCATGTTCGGTTGTTTCCTCGAACTTAACCGTTAGAGATGGGGAAAAATTTTTTAGAGGGGGTTTGGTTACCACTTAAATGAATTATTTATTAATTTATTTTTATTATATCATTTTTTAAAATTTTTTTATAATAAATAAAAAAAATTAAAAATTGAACCATACCCAAACTCACCCACAGTGCTGCGTGAAGGGGCAAAATCTCTTACTATTTGTGTGGGCCTCCCTATTTGAGGTAAGGAAAATGTCTCGTAACTCAAATTTTGTGGCTTAAAAGTGGTTCAAATGGCCAAAACGACGTCATTTTGGCCATTTTATGTTGTTCTGTATTCAAAACGATATCGTTTTGGCCATTTGAACCACTTTTGAACCACAAAATTTGAGCTACGTAACATTGTCGTTGAGGTTATTCATGGCAGCCTCAAGTTCCCTTTTTATGTTCTGAAATTGTAAAAACCATTTT
The DNA here is from genome assembly GCF_055761805.1 of Camellia sinensis. Lineage (NCBI taxonomy): Eukaryota > Viridiplantae > Streptophyta > Magnoliopsida > Ericales > Theaceae > Camellia > Camellia sinensis. Next base: position 35,600,184 of record NC_138961.1, on the reverse strand, counting down.
TTATTATTATTTTTTTTTTATACTTTCGAAAAAGTTTTGATTTTCTCATATTAATAATTTTCACCAATGGAGCAGGTGTTTTTAGTCTTCGGTTGGCTTATTATCGAAATTCATTTTAATAATTTGAATAATTTAATTTATATGCTTTTGAAATGATTATTTATTTGATTGAATAATTATTATTACATGATCAATGCTTCTAAAAAATAGACGGTTTAAATTCATATATATTGTTTCTTTTTAAAATAAATGTGATACAATTATGTAAATATAATTATTTGACCAACTTATTTTTTTATAAATAATCTACTCGAATGATTCTACCAAACATATTGTTTTGATTATTAAGGTATACTCTATATGAAATTACTAACAAAGAGTCAATTTAAATAAGTATATAAATATATATTAATCTGATTTCATTTCATATAGAAAAGACTACATCAAAGGTTCCCCCCAACTCATTTCATTTCAAATTCAAATTGATATAACAAAAAAACACCTCACCCTACCATAATAGCATCAAAGGTTCCCCACAACTCATAACTTTGTTTTTTGCTGAGATTTATGTGGTCCATCCATCCTAGTGTAGGTAAGGGAGTTCATCCATGAGCTGTTCTTATCTTCTAATCAAAACATCTATCTCATAGGCTTTGTGTCACTTCAAAGATTTAGCTCACGGATCACAATCGCCACATGCCCCCCCACACCTGCATATACTACTGGTGGACTGCACCACTCAACAATCATTACCCACAATTTTGTTAATGTCTTTAATATTTTTTTAATAACAAATATAAAATTTAAAGGATAAATTTTAAATCAATGAGACAGTTATAAAATAATTGTATTATAAATAAGAATCACTTTGTTTATTTTGATTTTTAGAATATAATTTTTAGAAGATTTTACTTTTTTATTTTTTTTATTTTAATGTTTTCAATAATTTTTTTTTAATATTTTAAGTATTTTTTTTTTAATTTTTAGACACACTGAATATAAATACACTTAAAAAGTATAATATTTGTAAAAAAAATCTTTAAAAATATACTAAATACCAAAAAATACAAAAAAATTGAAAATTCAATATATTTTTCGTATTTTTGTGTATTTATTAATTTTTTTAAATATTTTTTCACAAATATTTTACTATTTAGATACATCTAAGTAAAGTGCATCTAAAAAAGTAAAAAATTGCCTAAAATTAAAAAAATATTCACTAAAAACAAAAGAAAAATACAAAAAATAACAATTTTTGAAAAACTGAATTCAAAAAACTGAAACCAAACAAACTGAATATTTTTTTTTTTTTTGGTGCAATTTTGATACATAAAAAGAGTTTTACCAAATATATGAAAAATTTACAACACACGAGATCAAAAATATCTATACTAACTCAATGTGGAGTGATATATATAGACGTAAATTAATAATTCAATTTTGTCCATACTTCCAAACTCAATATTAAATTCAAGAAAAAAAAAAATTGAACCCAAAAATTTAATAGATTAATGAATAAACAAAATCTAAACATATGATTTTAAAAAATTGCCAAAGTAAAGCAATTTAGGAAAGGGAAGCGAATTTCTTTAATGAACAGTGCTTAATTTTTACATAAAACTTATAATTGATGAATTGAACACTGTTGAACAGGGTCTTGATCCAAGGTCCACTGCAAATTTATTCTCCAACTCAGTCTGCATTGGAGAGAAAACCATCAACGATGAAGACTGCTTTGTGTTAAAACTAGAAGCCGAGCCATCGGCACTGCGAGCAAGAAGCAGCAGCAATGTAGAGATCATTAGGCACACGGTGTGGGGCTATTTTAGCCAAAGAACAGGGCTCTTGGTCCAACTAGAAGACTCTCACCTCCTCCGAATCAAAGCCAGCCCTGAAAATGGAGCTCATGACAGCGTGTTTTGGGAGACAACAATGGAGTCTCATATTCAAGATTACAGAACCATTGATGGCATCAACATTGCACATGCCGGAAGGACTAATGTGGCGTTGTTTAGGTACGGTGAGAGCTCTGAAAGCCATTCGCGGACAAGGATGGAGGAGGTGTGGGAGATCGAGGAAGTGGATTTTAACATTAGGGGATTGTCTATGGATTGTTTTTTGCCGCCTGGTGATTTGAAAAAGGAGGAGGAAGGTTGTGGCGGTGGCAGTGTTGGTGGTGTAGCGGGGAATGTGCATTTAGGTTTTAAGATTCGAGCAGGGCCTTCAAGGGTTGGAGTTAAGAAGGTTGTGGCTATCGATGTTGATGATTCAAAAAAGATAAAAGATGACGATAATGAAGAATTATAGACATTGATGATTCACATTTTTTTTTGTACATAGAGCAATGTTGCACCAATTACTATATATATTTTTTAATGTCTAATTTAGTTAATAGTGAATTGCTAAGCTTTGAGATTGGGAAGATGCATATAGAGTTTATTTTTTACTAATTGATGTTGTGAAATGTATACCCTCATGTATATGCACAGGGGTTATGCCCTGCATTTTAACTATTGGTTTTTAACCATTTGTTGTAGTCATGTGTCTTGCATTGCGGTGAGATTGAAATCAAGCATGTCCCTTTGTAGTTTATGCAGAAATAACAATAATATTATATTAATCAAATTTGGGTACTAAATTTTGAATGTCATAAATGCATTGATGTAAGGTATAGAGGGTGATATTCATTAATTCAATATATTTGGTAAATTGTATCCCAAATTTAGTACTTAAATTATGTTAAATATTAATGACAACTTAATTTGGTACTTTTTGTTGAAGTCATTTAAATTTGACATGCAATAGACACTTTGTATATATGTCTTCAAATTTTGAATTGTATCTTCATTTTCTTAATTTGTGATGAGTTAAATTAGGTTGATATTAGTGTGGTGTCGGTCAAAAATTCTCCAATAATTAGATCAAAAGATGATTCTTATAAGAAAAGAGCTAAGGTAAAATAAAGAACTAGTTGAGCATCCATTTTGTTATGAATGTTATTGAATAGGGCTCTTATTATGTGAGATCTGCAAACATTATGGATTACAAAGCATCACAAATATAATGCCTTGAAAATGGTCTGGCTTAAAAATCCTAAACTTGGGTAAAGCTTGAAGGAGGCCTTGGGTAGTAAGCCAAATCCTTGCTTGGCATGGTGTATAAAATCCACATAGCATACAAATTTATATTTTAATCTATTAAATTTATACAAACTTATATTTTAATCTATTAAATATAAGACAGTGAGACTCACATTAATAAATATATGTGAAACTCATTTATTCATATCTAAAATGTGATAAATGTGAATATACATATATATATATATATATATATCATTTTTGTGTGTTGTACATGAGTAATTATGAAATTTTTCATCTTTTATTTTCTATAATTTTCATGAAAAATATTTCAAACCCTAAAAAATTAAACAATACAAAATTAGGGAATTTTAAAATCCGAAAGCAATAATATCATATATTTAGAAACTAATATTTACGAACCGCAACTATTTTGAGTGTGATTTATATCTCATCAATTTTAAATCTACACTATATATCTTAATTTTGGACAAATTTCGAGATAAAATCATGATGAAAAGCATTTTTCATCTTTAAAGTGCAGAGTTTTACCAACCTGGCCTACAGTGTAGGCCCATGCCCACCGCAGGCTCTACACCCTTTTCATGGGTGGGCTGGAGTCGGCCCACAAGCAACTTGGGTTGGCTTTAAACTGGACCCAGCCCACTTAAGGCAATACTAATGGATTAGCTTGAATACAGTCTCCGTGTTCGCGGTTCGGTTTTGAACGGATTACAGATTGATTTGGACCCGCCTGCATTTATGTGGTTTGAAAAAAATTTAACCCGCAATCGCCACCGTGCTGGTTGTAGTTTGTGCAGATAAGATTTGCGGATGTGCGGTAGTTGCGAACGGTTTGCAGATTGAACTTTTTCTTTAAAATTTGACACCTTTTTTTCTCATTTTGTAAATATTTATTTTGGACCATTTTCTCCTCATTTTCTAAAATGCTCCAACATTAATAATTAATGAATTAAAACTTATAAAATTAAAAACACAACAAAATCAATTCCTAATACAAACAAATCGTTCAAAATCCTATTAAATCAAATCATAAACTAACACAATCACATCGTTCAAAATCCTAAACTAGATCATCAATCTCATTTACCATCTGCTACCCAACAATACAATTAAAGTAAAAATATTCAAAATTCTAAACTTACCTAAAAGTAATTCTTCATTAACTTTTACATTCATCCAAAACGCAAAAATAAAATAAGAACGGTCTAGTTTTTTTTTTTTTTTTTTTTTTTAAAAAGTCTAAGTGCTGCGGATTCTTTCGGGTGTGAGCTACAAGCCGCCTGCAACCCACAATCATGCCATATTCCAAACTGTATCCGTCCGCATTGTGTCTGCGAAACTGCCCATTTGTATTTGGATCGATTCAGGTTGGGCGGATCGGATAACCCTATATCCTACCCTAGCCTACTGTAATACAACTGAACTCCCATGAAGGATCACAATTCATTAATATATAATTTTTTTTTTTGATATAAGTTATATACTTTTGGGATAAATATTACATAATTTTCTAATAAAGTTACGGTAATTGGTGATTTAAAAATTAAAGGGTAAATTAAGAAATTTGAAAAAATACAAGTTGCTCTATAGTTTTTGCATAATTATACCACCCTCTCTTTCTATAAGACTAAAAGAGTCAAAACTAATACAGACGGTGTCAAGTCACAAAAATAAATAATAAAAAATATATATTCATTAACAGTATTAATTTTTTCATTTATATGACTAATAAACTATTGATGCAAATAGGATTAAGGTCTCGTTTGGGAATATGTTTTTTTAGTAACTTTTTGGCTAAAATATAATATAAAAAAACTAGTATGTTTGGAATGACTTTTTAATTTTTTACGAAAAGATGTGCAAAAAGTAAAGAGAAAATAGAACTTTTTTATATAAGTTGTTAGTTTTTGATTTTTTTGTGACTTTTTGAATTTTAAGCTAAAAAGTGATGTTATCAAACGAGACCTAAGCATTATGTGAATTAAAATTTCAAGTAACCCAATGTAATTATGCTAAAGCTACATGGTGTGTTGTATTTGTGGTAATATTAAGGTCTCATTTAGAAAACTTTTTTAGTAATTTTTTTTAATTTTTTTACTAAAATATGATGTAAAAAAATAGTATGTTTGGGATGACATTTTGATTTTTTACAAAAAGATGTGCAAAAAGTAGAAAGAAAATAGAATTTTTAACTTTTTTATATAGATTGTTAGCTTTTTAATTTTTTTAGTAACTTTTTTACTTTTAAGCTAAAAAGTAAAGTTACCAAACGAGACCTAAGTATTTTTTGCATCGAAATATTTCTGAATCACAAATTATATATTTTACAAATTTTTGTAATGATGTTATATGAGAATATCTAATAGGTCGATTATATATCTCACGTGATGTGCTCTTACAATTGTATAAGGACATGTAATTAGTGTTTTTTTTTTATCTTTTCTCATGTGCTTTAGAAAAATTAATCGGGTATTAATGGCCACATAATAAGTTGGACTTACCAAATAATTTCTCCATATGATTATACATTTTTCAACTTCGATGGTGTGCTACACCTAAAACGATAAATGTGATAAAAAAAAAAATAAATAAATAAAAAGACTATTTAGTACTTGAATATGACATAATATATATTGTGGGGATATAATTTTTGAATGACAATACGTGCCCGAGGTGACACCGAAGTGTCAGCCGAGGTGTCACATGTCATGGTCATGATGCCGAGATGATCTCGGCTAAGCCGAGGTTATCTGCGAAGATGTCGGAATCCGAGATAAGCGAATAAGGGACAAGAGTCCTAGAATGAGAGAAGACTTCAGTTTGGATAAAGATAAGACTCTTAGAGAGTTTATCCCAATCCTACTGGGAGTCTAAGATTAGCAGTAATCCTAAGTCCATTAAAGCTAGACTCCTATTAGGACTAGGATTGTGTTGGCTATAAAAGGGAGACACCCCCATGGGTCTAAGGTATGCTTTTGATATTCTATCTAGTGAGTTAAGCACTATTGGTTATCTTTGAGAGATATTAAGTACTGACTTAATCGTCGGAGTGCCCCCGGGTGGACGAGCCACTGCCAGAAACTCTTTTTTCTGTTGCAGGTCGTTCGGACTTAATCTATTCTGCCGGTATTCTCCAGTTGAGTACTAAGTTGGCAGTGTGGTCAGAAAATCACCCACACAATTTGGCGCCGTCTGTGGGAACGAAAGGAAAATAGATGGCCAACGACAGACCGAAAGAGAAGGTTAGGGACGACACCCCTACTGAGAGTGGGAAACATATTAACCTTGGCGTCGAAGAAGACAACTACAACGAAGAAACTCGTGATAAGAATCACGGAGAAGAGGACGTTGGCCAGGAGGGCGACGTGCCGAAGAAATCAGACCAAAGCGAGTATTATAACGAGGACGACCTCCAGGTATGGAAAGAAAGATGCTTACGAAAGGACGATGAGATGAAAGGAATGGCGAACAAATTGGTGGACCTGCAAACGGTTGTCAATTTCATGATACAAAACAACGTCATGCAGCCACCGTTCCCGTCACATGATACGCCGATTACAACAGCCAAGAAAGATGCCCAGGCAGGGGGGCAGAAGACAACTCCTACGACTCCTCAGCACGATATGACCAAGGAATATTCTCACCGGCCTTCAAGGGAGGTTGGACGAGGAGAATCAAGAAAGGGAGATTCACAGAGGACACATTGCACCAAGGAAGCTGACTCCAAAGAACATCGGCATGTTCAGGGGAAGGACCTCTGTTTCAACGCGACCAATGGAGGGAGGTCCAAAAGGACTCACAACGACACAGGAAGTAGTGCACCAAAGAGGTTGAAATTCGGAGATAGCCGAGCTCCTGGACGAACCAAGGAGGATCTGAGGGATTACCTCCAGAGAAAGCGACAAGATGCCAAGGTGACCTCACCTGTCAAGCCGAGATAACACTGGATATGAGAAGACAAGAGCTCAGCCCAAGTAAGTCGATCCCGAATTCCAGATCTCGGATCCCAAATCCCAGAAGACAATATCTCAGCCTAAGATAATTAAGTCCGAGAAGAGAAGAGTTTACCAAGATTATGTTTAACACTTGTTAAAACTTGAGAAAAGTTTACAAGTTGAAGTTAAACCGAGATTATGTTTAACACTTGTTGAAACTTTAGAAAAGTTTACAAGTTGAAATTAAACCGAGATTATGTTTAATACTTGTTGAAACTTAAAAAAGTTTACAAATTGAAGTTAAACCGAGATTATGTTTAACACTTGTTGAAACTTAAGAAAAGTATACAAGTTAAAGTTAAACCGATGTCATATTTAACACTCGTTGAAATTTTAAAAATTCACAAGCTGAAATTAAACCGGGGTCATTGTTAGGAAAGAATGATATATGTTCCATCACCTCAGGATGCTGAGGTAATAGAACCTAGGGGGCAGTTGTGGAGACATAATTTTTGAATGACAACACGTGGCCGAGGTGACACCAAAGTGTCAGCCGAGGTGTCACATGTCATGGTCATGATGCCGAGATGATCTCGGCTAAGCCAAGGTTATCTGCGAAGATGTCGAAATCCGAGATAAGCGGATAAGGGACAAGAGTCCTAGAATGAGAGAAGACTTCAGTTTAGATAAAGATAAAACTCTTAGAGAGTTTATCCCAATCCTACTGGGAGTCCAAGATTAGCAGTAATCCTAAGTCCATTAGAGCTAGATTATGTCCGAACGACCTGCAACAGAAAGAAAAGTTTCCGGCAGTGGCTCGTCCACCCGGGGGCACTCCGACGATCAAGTCAGTACTTAATATCTCTCAAAGATAACCAATAGTGCTTAACTCACTAGACAGAATATCAAAAGTGTACCTTAGACCCATGGGGGTGCCTCCCTTTTATAGTCAACACAATCCTAGTCCCAATAGGAGCCTAGATCTAATGGACTTAGGATTACTGCTAATCTTAGACTCCTAGTAGGATTGGGATAAACTCTCTAAGAGTCTTATCTTTACCCAAACTGAAGTCTTCTCTCATTCTAGGACACTTGTCCCTTATCTACTTATCTCGGATTTCGACATCTTCGTAGATAACCTAGGCTTAGCCAAGATCATCTCGGCATCATGACCATGACATGTGACACCTCAACTGACACTTTGATGTCACCTCGGTCACGTGTTGTCATTCAAAAATTATCTCCCCACAACTGCCCCCTAGGTTCTATTATCTCGGCATCCTGAAGTGATGGAACCTATATCATTCCTTCCTTTACTCATGACCCCGGTTTAACTTCAGCTTGTAAATTTTTCTTAAAATTTTAATAAGTGTTAAACATGACCTCGGTTTAACTTCAACTTGTAAACTTTTCTCAAGTTTCAACAAGTGTTAAACATATAATCTCGGTTTAATTTCAACTTGTAAACTTTTTTAAGTTTCAACAAGTGTTAAACATAATCTTGGTTTAACTTCAACTTATAAACTTTTCTCAAGTTTCAACAAATGTTAAACATCATCTCGGTTTAACTTCAACTTGTAAATTTTTCTCAAGTTTCAACAAGTGTTAAACATAATCTCGGTAAACTTTTCTCTTCTCGGACTTAATCATCTTAGGCTGAGATCTTGTCTTCTGGGATCTGGGATCCAAGATCTAGAATTCGGGATCAACTTACTCGGGCTGAGCTCTTGCCTTTTCATCTACAGTGTTATCTCGGCTTTACAGGTGAGGTCACCTCGGCATCTTGTCGCTTTCTCTGGAGGCAATCCCTCAGATCCTCCTTGGTTCATCCAGGAGCTCGGCTATCTCCGGATTTCAGCCTCTTTGGTGCACTACTTCTTGTGTCATTGTGAGTCCCTTTGGATCTCCCTCCATTGGTCGCGTCGAAACAGAGATCCTTCCCCTGAACATGTCGATGTTCTTTGGAGTCAGCTTCTTTGGTGCGATGTGTCCTCTGTGAATCTCCCCTTCTTGATTCTTCTCGTCCGACCTCCCTTGAAGGCCGGTGAGAATGTTCCTTGGTCCTATCGTGCTGAGGAGTCGTAGGAGTTATCTTCTGCCCCCTGCCTGGGCATCTTTCTTGGCCGCTGGAATCAGCGTATCTTGTGACGGGAACGGTGGCTGCATGACGTTGTTCTGTATTATGAAATTGACAACCGTTTGCAGGTCCGCCAATTTGTTCGCCATTCCTTTCATCTCGTCGTCCTTTCGTAAGCATCTTTTTTTTCATACCTGAAGGTCGTCCTCGTTATAATACTCGCTTCAGTCTGATTTCTTCGGTACGTCGCCCTCCTGGTTAACGTCCTCTTCTCCGTGATTCTTATCACGAGTTTCTTCGTTGTAGTTGTCTTCTTCGACGCCAAGGTCAATATGTTTCCCACTCTCAGTAAGGGTGTCATCCCCAACCTTCTCTTTCGGTCTATTGTTGGCCATCTATTTGCCTTTCGTTTCCACAAACGGCGCCAAATTGTGTGGGTGATTTTCTGACCAGACTGCCAACTTAGTACTCAACTGGAGAATACCGACAGAATAGATTAAGCCCGAACGACCTGCAACAGAAAGAAGAGTTTCCGGTGGTGGCTCGTCCACCCGGAGGCACTCCGACGATCAAGTCAGTACTCAATATCTCTCAAAGATAACCAATAGTGCTTAACTCACTGGACAGAATATCAAAAGCATACCTTAGACCCATGGGGGTGTCTCCCTTTTATAGCCAACACAATCCTAGTCCCAATAGGAGCCTAGCTCTAATGGACTTAAGATTACTGCTAATCTTGAACTCCTAGTAAGATTGAGATAAACTCTCTAAGAGTTTTATCTTTACCCAAACTGAAGTCTTCTCTCATTCTAGGACTCTTGTCCCTTATCCGCTTATCTCGGATTCCGACATCTTTGCAGATAACCTCAGCTTAGCCGAGATCATCTCGGCATCATGACCATGACATGTGACACATCAGCTGACACTTCGGTGTCACCTCGGCCACGTGTTGTCATTCAAATATTATGTCCACACACACACACACACATATATATATATAATATTTTGTTTTTAATTTTTTAAATTACGCTGAGATCGACTCATTAGCATAGGCGGAGGCACACAAGGACCCGGGAGGTCACGTGTCCCCCCGGGTTTTTGGAATTTTTTTTTTTTAAACATAAAGAAAATATTTTAAATAAAAAAAATTATAAAAATATTATTTAAAGTGAAATGTCAATGACATTTTTAAAATTATGAGAACAATAATAGCTATTTTGATTTAAAGTAAAGAGTCTATGATAAATTATATTATTATTTATGAAAATTTCAATATAATGGTGATGTCTATCATTATTGACATAGAAACATAATTAACCTCAATGAAGATATATGAAATTTATTGGATTGTTAGATACATTTGACATGTAGAGTTTGTCCTCTATATGTTTCTTTTCATTCATAACTAAAATGATCACTATATAAATTATAATCAAGCAGCACATCTTCAATTATAAAAATAAAAATAAAAAATTACAATAGGTCATAACTAATATCAAAATGAGTCATAACTAACTATTACTTGATATATAGTCATAACTAAAATAACAACCACAAAAAGTTATAACTAAATTATATCTAACATTATAATATGTCGTAACTAAAGACCATGAAGATTATAATTGCAACATATGATAGACACTTTTTTTTATGGTGTGTTTTATGGAATTTCTCTACTAAAATATATTATTTCTATCTCAACTTATCTTCTTTTTTAATTTTCCAATCTACCTATAAATAGTTACTCCCTAATATTTATATAAAATTTAATCTCAAATCCTTTAATTTAAAATTCACATTTATTCAAATGGACTCTTAATATTTAAGTTTAGTAATATCTCATTATTGCTCATTATAAAAATAAATAAATAAATAAATAAAAATATTTATTTGGTTAGAGTTTTCCAAAATATTTTTCAGAAAATTCTACTTTCTTGTTTTTCGTATTTTTGCTGAATTTTTTAATATTTTAAGAAATTTTTTAAATTCTTAGATATACCTAATATAAATATACCTAAAAAGTAAAAAATTTGTGAAAAAAACCTTTTAAAAATTTCCTAAATACCAATAATACAAAAGAAAAAAAAAGAAAATTTTGTACATTTTTTGTATTTTTATGTATTTATTAATTTTTTAAAATATTTTTTCACAAATTTTTTACTTTTTAAATACATCTAAATAAAATGCATCTAAAAAAGTAAAAAAAAAAATGTTTAAAATTTTAAAAATATTTACTAAAAATAAAAAAAATAAAAAATACGAAAACTAAAAAACTCAATTTTTTAATCTTAAAAAATTCAAACCAAGCACATTAATGTTATTGTTAATTTGTACCCCTCCCCATTAAATTTCTGATTACGCCACTGCTCGTTAGCGTATTAAAAAAAGAAGAAATTTTGTTATTTCTTAGTAGAATATTTGAGATTTTTAATATTTTTCTTCATTGATGGATGTTACAGATTCTGTAGAGTCTCGCCTGCATGAACGAACTAGAACTCTCTCGAACGAACCATCGAGATACCATCTAATTCTCCCTATAAAACCATCACCAACGAGCCCTCTCCCACCAATAGCGCAAACCCACACACCCTCTGCATTTCGAAACCGTTTTCCTTTTCAAATTCAATCCTTTTCTTGCTCTCCAGACACTCAACAATGTCGCTGATTCCACACTTGTATGGCCGCCGATCGAACGTTTTCGATCCATTCTCTGTTGAAATGTGCGATCCTTTCCAAGGCTGGCCTTCCAACAACAATTTCCGATCACGCTCCGATCATATCCGCTCTGAAGCGGCGTCGTTCGCGCACGCCAACGTCGACTGGAAAGAAACGCCGACGGCGCACATTTTTAAGGCGGACGTGCCTGGGCTGAAGAAGGAGGAGGTGAAGGTGGAGGTGGAGGAAGGAAGAGTGTTGCAGATCAGCGGAAAGAGAAACCACGAGCAGGAGGAGAAGGGGGACACGTGGCACCGCGTGGAGCGAAGCAGTGGAAAGTTCCTCCGTCGGTTCAGGCTGCCGGAGAATGCGAAGGTGGATCAGGTCAAGGCGGCGATGGAGAACGGCGTGCTTACAGTGACGGTGCCGAAGGTGGAGGAGGTCAAGAAGCCTGATGTGAAATCGATTCAGATCTCCGGTTGATTAATTAGTCAGTTGTTCATTCTCTGTTTTTGGATTATTAATTGTGTTTCTATGGTATGAGATGTTAGGGTTTTGCATGTAGAATCAACTGGATGGCACTTGTTGGGATCATGAATGTGAGATTGTTGAAGTCTCTCCCAATTTAATAACTGCATATATATGCATTGTGTGGTTGATTGGATGTATGATTTGCACTATTGAAATGGTTCTGCCATTCATTTGAGACTTCCAATTTTTGGGAGAATTTTTAGGCACCTTTCATTAGAACAGAAAAATACGAGGATAACAGATCGTCGGTGATTCTGAGATTTATGGAAGATCATCATTTTCAAACGTAACCATGGGTGAAGATGAAAAAATTATGAATAACTGATGTCGCTACTATTTAGCAACGATCAATGGAAGCCAAAATAAGATGTATTTGGAATATTATAAAAATTAAAAAATTAAAAATAAAAATAAAAATAACTAATCTGTTTCTGTTTTTGAATGTTAAACATTGCTTTCACCTGAAAATAAATATATATATATATATATATTGTAGTATATAACTATTCAGTTTTTTGTTTAAAAAAAAAAAAAAAAGAGACCAGAGATAAGTTTTTTTTTGACAGCGGGACCCACCAAACAAAGATAATTTTGATTCCATTGTCGTATATTAAAGTTGAATTTTAAAAAGCCACATTAAATTTATATCACCCTAAATTGAATTATCCTTCTTTGAGCCATGACATGGGATGGGATTTGAGTTAACTTTTTTATTTTTTAATTTTTTTTTAAAATTATTTTAAGAGTTCGTGTAGAATGTGAGTTAATTTTTTTTTTTTTTATCTTTTTAGTTATTTTAAATTAGGGTTAAAAAGTCTCTTTGTGATAGGTTTTTTGATTTTTTTTAATTTTATAAAAAAAAGTGAAATAATTATGAGTTGAATGTAATGTTCTTTTGTGGTTAAAATAATTAAAAAGTCAAAAAACTTAGCATGCTAAATGAAGGCTTAGCCTGCGATTAAAAAGTCTCGTTTGGAATGATTTTTTTGATTTTTTTTTAACTTTTGTGAGAGAAAAAATAAAATAATTATAGTTTGAAGGTGATATTTTCTCTTATTGACTTTTTAATTTATTTTATCTTTTTGTGATTAAAACAACCAAAACAGACCGTACCAAACATAGCCTTAGGCTTCATTTGAGAACAAGCTATTTTAGTAACTTTTTTACTTTTTATGAAAAGATGTGCAAAAAAGTAAGAAAAGTAATGCGACAATTTATAATGACTTTTTAACTTTTTAATTAAAATAGTTTTTTCCAAATGAGGCCTAAGTATTTAAAATTAAGATAGCCTCGCACAAAACAATAAAATACATTATCACCCCAACCTAATTTCTACTGGATTTTCCATCTTTAGAATAAATCACCCATTCTGAGGGTGAAAATTGGAACAGATCACCAGTAGAGTGCCAACAAAGATGTAGGGTTTGTTTGGTTTGTATTTTTTAAAATTTTATTTGGTTCAAATTTTTTTTAAAAAAATTCTAAAATTACTCTCTTTTACATATCAATCAATCATTTTTTTTTTTTTCTTTTCAATCACTTTTTCTCTCACATACATCTATTTAACTACAACAAAATATCAAATCATTCAAAATTCTCAAATTTCAAAATTATTTTCAAAATATACAACCAAACAAACCAAATAAAATTTAAACTCTCTTCACAATTTTTTTTTTTTAAAATATATCTCAAAACATAAACCAAACACAACTAAACTTTAGCTTTGTGGTCTGATAGGCCTATTAACATTGCATAAAAAAAAGGGCATGGCTTCTGTCTGGTCCTTAATCGGACTGGACCGTACTGTTGGCCCATGGAAGCTCACCACGGGTTTCATTTTGATAATCTGAACCGTTCAATGTGTAGAACTCGTTGAGTACTATATGCCTGTAAAAAATCACGTTAATCGGATATCGATAGCTATGTGATCAAATCAATTTTGTATAAAAAAAAAAATGGACGGTGAATAAATTAACGGTTGACAAAAATCTGTTTTGATCACATAGCTATCGATATCCAATCAATATGAGTTTTTACAAACATATAATACTCGACGAGTTTTACACATTGAACGGTTCAAATTATCAAAACGGGACCTGTGATGGACCTCCATGAACCCAACAGCACGGTCCAATCCAATTAAGGATCGGACATAAGCCATTTCCTAAAAAAAAGTACCTTAAAATAAAAGGCGAATCAGCTTAATTAGCATCAAATTAAATAATTCACTTATGTTGCATTGTCATATTCTTCTGAGCCATAACTTTAATTTTGTTAGTTTTTTACAGTACAAATTATATATGGCGGTGTTTAGCAATAATTTTTTTTTTTTTTTTTTTTTTTTCTACTAAAAGACAATTTTTGCAAAACTTAAAAAAATAAATCCAAACAAAATATCACATTAAACCCCATAATAATTTCACATTTTTTCTCACAAACATCATATCCAACCACAAAAAAAACCCAACTATCTTCCCAAACACAAAAAAAAAAATTTCTCCAATAATATCCTACAACTAAAAAAATCTACATAAAAACTGACTTCCCAAACACTCACATAATTAAGCTGTAACTTAATTATGGAAAGAATGCCCTTTCACTCAAAATTTGGTACACCATATTCATTTCTCTCTTTTATGGGTGTTTATTAATTTCACCACCCAGTTAGTGCAAATTCATACAGGCCTAGGCCTAACCTGAACAATTCAACACTATTCCTAAAAAAAATTTAGGGTTTGAATAATATATATTGAAACACAAGTTAAGACTTTGACTAAAAACACAAATTATGTTTTAAATATTGTTCAATGAAGACCAACTGAGTCAATAGCGAAGAGATACGATAAAATGACGATAGATGAAAGTATTAGGTGACCAAATAGACCTAGATTAACATTAGCTAGCATTGTAAATAGAGATATGAATATACTTAATTTGATTAACGAAATGACCTTTGATAAAACTACGTGAAAAAGACAGATTCATGAAACCGACCTCATTTGATGAAATTTAAGGCTTAGTTTGGTTGATTTGGGATTTGTCACGTCAACATGCCAACACTAACAATGAAATTTGCCGTCAATAATTTTACAATGAACATGAACTCACAACCCCATATTGCTTTGCCATATCAATACTTCTATTCATAAAAGGGCCGTTGAACTTGTTTTTCTTGTTGTAAATGAAGGCAATGTAAAGCCTTCAACAAAAGAGCTTATTCACACACACACACACACACACACACACACACACACACACATACATGTCCAAGAGAGTAGATATTTTTATTTCAGAAAGTCATCATTATCCAGAAATTTCAGATGATTCAAATCCAGCCTGAACCGAAATCTAAATCTGACCCACTCAACCAAACCAAGTACTTCACAAGTCATCTGTATCAAATTTAAATCAAATGGTGGAGTTCACGATGTTCTGCAAACAACAGGTCTACCTTAAGGCCCCCATTTTCTGGACCAACACATTCTTTCAAATGTTCACTGCCAATAAATAACCTGTGAGAGAAAAACAGACAAATACAGTTTTACTACTGTAAACATGAAAAATAGAAATCGGTTCTTTATTTTTTTGCTGGTGAATTGCAGCCACTGTTGGAGAAACAATTTATCACCAGCATCAAAACCAAACCACCAAAAAAAAGCCCAAAAAAAAAATAGCATCAGCATACCAGGACAGGCCAGAGTACATCACTTGGGATAGAGAATGTCATAGTGACCCGGTCTGTATAGCAAGTTAATAAATGGTTTGGTCTCGGAACCACCACTAGTACCACTGGGGGCATCACTGATAGCAGGAATGAAATCGTGATGATTTACACTGACACCACCAGTATCACACGAGCTGCGGTCGAGGTATACAACACGGATTGGCACACCCAATGCGTCTGACACGGCAGTAATGTGCACATGATCACTCTCTTCGCCCATTGGTTCCACAGATGACTTGCAAAACTACATGAAATTAGAATGTCAGATCAGATATGGCTAGAGTAGGGGAAAAACTTCTAAATGTTTTAGGAATGAAGAACCAGGGAACTGCAAAGTTGAATCTTAAACCATATCTGCTGGCATTTAAAAAAGGGCAAATTTCACTTTATCACCTCCTTATCATTTGGAAATAATCACATAACCTCCATGTCGTTTGTGGACTAAAGCACACTATTATCTTTTTTGTCCAACATAATAGGAGGTGAGAACCACTTGCCTATGTGGAGAGTAAGTTTATTTTCAAGACAAAAATACCCGACATAGCTTCAAATTGATAAGAAATGCCATTCTTTTTCCTTTCTCTCTCTGCTCCTTTTTATACATAGCCATCAATACCTCCTATACTTGCTGGAAAACATCACAATAGCCATTCAGCCCATATAAATACCCCTGTTGGGCTGTAAAATCAGCTCACATCATTGAAAGTGATTATCCCGCCATCCCCGTTTCTCTTTCTACAGTTATAAAAGTAATTCCAATTTAATTATGATAATAATTATACATATATATATGTATAATTATCCCAAAAAAAAAATTATACATATATATAGGTATAACAACGTCTAATTAGTACACATTAATGTGTGTTTGGGAGGGGAAAGATTAAATACACACCTACCCTTTGACATAATGCACAAAGTGGTGACCCCAAGACTTAAACCCATAACCTCAAGATTATTAGGCTAAATCTTAACCATTGAACCAACGGTCATCCCTATATACATATATATAGCTATCATGGGTTAAATAGGGCGTTGAACAGATTGTCATTATGCATATATACACATCTATATAGCTATTGCTCATGTTTTTTTGTTTGCTTGTTTGCTTGTTTTTTTTTTGGGTAAATTTTTAAGCAAAGATTAGTTAAACTAGTTATTGAACAGAACTAAATAAATAAATAAAAAAGGGGTAAATTACAAATACACCCCTTGAGATTTGATTAAAATACAAATCGTCTCCTATAATTTTGAAAATTACATTCCACCTCCTAAGGTTTTTAATTTTATAACAAATCGCCCATGTTATTAATTAATCATCAAGTCAATTAACAATTTTTAATGATATTAAAAATATATTTCAATTAATAATTTAAATAATTTTATTATTGTATAGAAGAGCAATTATGAATTTTATTTTTTTAATTAATTCTGTTGAATAAAAAATTTCTGACAAGGCAGTATTTGTAATTTTTCAAATCACAGGGGGCAATTGTATTTTAAGCAAACCTCAGGAGTTGTATTTGTAATTTACCAAAAAAAAAAAAATATTACACTGGGTGCAAGTTTGTGATTTGCTCATTGGAAAGTTGTGATTGGATGGTGGTCATTGGGTGGGAATGGCCTGCGGGAGGTGGAGATTGGCAGCCATGGAAAACAGAGACAAAATCAAAAAATAAAATAAAATTTGCATTCAGTGGGAATTTGTGATCAAATTGTTGGGAAGTTGTGATTGGGTGGTGCTCGTTGGGTGGGAATAGGCAGTGTGGAGTAGGGATTTGCAGCCATGGGAGGAGGGAGTATACATATACATGTATGCATAGTTTTAATTTTGAAGAGAGGAAGAAGAAGGTAAAGGTCAATTCATATGTTCTGTTAACAGAAGTTAATATGCATTTTAGTCATAAATCACATGGGGAGATAATGTGGTTATTTTCAAATGACAGGGAGGTGATCCATACATTGACCAAACCATAAGGAGGTAAAGTGAAATTTGCCCTTTAAAAAATACTATAATTATGAATGTATGTGCAAAGACATTTGGGTAATTCAGTGATAAATGACAGTTCTAAATTGGTGCCACATTGCAAATACAGCCATACCTTAAAAGTTAACTGTAGATCATTTGTAATGTCATTCTTCAAATTACAAATAATAACAATTCATCACCTGAAGCATTTACTTTTAGTCTAGAGCATAATGTCAAAATCCGGTTTTTTTTTAAAAAAATAAATAAATAAAAAATAAAAACTAATCAAACCATCAATAGAAGGCAACATGATAATATGCATGGGAAAACAGGAGACATTTGATATGAATAACCATAGAAGTTCAATATATCAAACAAACCTGCTCCACTGTTGTATTTGTTAATCCCAAAATAAATGGCTCAAAGAACTCTGAGCGTTTTCGAATTTCGCCAGACGTAACAAATCTGAAGAACATTACAACTAAAAAAAACAACACCACTCAATTAGTACCCATTAATGAGTGAAGAACATTACAACTAACCAAGAAATTTTGTAAGGACAAGTAGAACAAGAAGGAACACATCAAAAATCCATGTGCTTATCTTCTTCCTTTTAAATGCTAGAAACATGCCAAATGTCACTCACCGTAGTCCGATATTGACTGATCTCGACTCCTCTGCATAAGTTCATCATGACTGAAACCAGAACTAGAGGGAGTCATTTCATTCATTAATGGAATTTTTTTTAAAAAAAAATTTAAGATCACACTTAAAAAATTTCAATTCATAGTTCTCAAGAGATATGCAAAGTTTAAAGGAACAGTTTAAGTCTCAAAACCTTATAGATGCCTCATTTCCTTGAAGAACACTTTCCAGCTGCTCGAGAAATAACTGAAATTCAAACAATTAAAGATAGTTATAAAAAAATAAATAAATAAAACAAAAAATATTAAAGATTGGATGCACAAAAGGAAAGCAAATACAGAAAAGCAGAAACTATTGCACCAAATAGTAATAACAATAATAGCATCATCAAAATATTAATAACAATAGCCACAAAAAAAAAAAAAGAAAAAAAAAAAAAAAAACAGAATTGGCCAAAAAACAAAAATCCATTAAGATAGCCACATCAAAAAACAAAGATTTTTGCAACGTATCAAGATATGTTTGGAGAGAAAATATCCAATGTGCCAAGAATAAATTAATGTACTTATCAACACAGGAAAGAATTAATAAAAGTAACAAATTACTGCAAAAAAATCTTCAAAGGTAAAGTCTGCATATCCCAAACTCTGAAGTGTCTTTCTGCAATTTTCCACATTGCCTGTAATGCGATTAACTTCTTCTCGGTCTTGTGATTCCAAAATATGCTCCTATTTTGGCAACCCACAACCTTTTAGCAGCTAAAATTACAAATTGACTTATTTTCCCACTAGCAAACAAGCAGAAGATTAGACACCGTAGGACTCCATAAGATACAAATATGAACTACGAAGACATACCAGGTATGAGAACATAAAGCTTCGAAAGAAGCAGTTACCATCTCCCCTTGTCCGCCTGATGGCATCAAATTGTTCGCTAAGCACCTGCATGGATGTTAAAAACAATTTGCAACTAATGAAAAATGGGAATGCAAACTAAAAAATAAACATTGACAAGAGACCTTTATTTTCTCCAGCAAAATACGGCTTCCTGACTGATACTCAGCAGCTAACGAAGAGAGAGGTTCCTGCAGTTCAACATCATCAGCACTTTTAGTTTTAGACAACACATTTATTGACCAAAAGTTGAGTGCCATGAACTTGAAATAATGATAGAAGTTACAATACACCTGGAATTATGTTTTAAATAACATATGAATACAGAAATAGACTGTTGACTTTAAACAAGCTGCCATAAGTTTAGTAGTGAGTACTGATACTGCAAACTTTATAAATGCTAAACGAATAAAAAATTACTAATCAACTAGAAGATATATATATATCTAATTCCGAAAATCCTAACTGACAAAATTTCATATCAATCAATAAATTAGAAGTGTAACGAATCCTAAGAAAGACATTTGAGATTGAAGTTTCAAGATAATTAGCTGCTGCAACACCATATCCAACCCCCCAGTAGTTAATTTCTTCTTTGGTAAGTTAGTGAGTTCCAACTGTTAATAGAAATTTATTCTTTTGAGTTCATACAAACAATACACCGATTCAATCCTTTGAGCCCATGGCATTCACTATTTGGTTATTTAGAGCAAGTATGAGTTGCAGCTTAATGGATAGCAAGGGAAGCTCTAGAGCTCCATGGAAATGCATCTCTCAAGATCTTCCTTATTTAAAGCAGTTTGTTGATTTTAGTGTGGGAAGTGCGGAGTCCATGCAATTTTGGAAAGATGTGTGGAAGGGGGAAGTCTCTTTTGTTATGTTATTCCCTTGATTTTGTCTTATCTTCAGCTCTAATCTCTCGAAACGTTCATTTTTTAGAAATCCTAATGATAGTGAAGCTAATGAGTTGGCATCTTTTTTTATCTATTCTTGATGATGTGTCTTTTAGAGGGGGTGTGTGATTAACAAGTTTGAACAATTCATTCTTTGAAGTGTTTTCATGTAAGTTGTTCTTTACTAAGCTTATTTATGATCCAAAGGGGGTGTGTGATTAACAAGTTTGGACAATTCATTCTTCGAAGTGTTTTCATGTAAGTTGTTCTTTACTAAGCTTATTTATGATCCAAATGTGCTACCCTTTGATGCTCCAAAAATGATTTGGAATTATGTGCCTCTCAAGGTTAAAGTAGCCCATAAAAAGCTAAATACTAACGATGTGATTCAAAAAATAAGAGCTAACAACATCTAGTTACCTCAATGGCGTATCATGTGTAGAAGAGATCAGGAGAGTATAAATGAGTTGTGTCTGGTGGCTATGTTTTTGTGGCACTGTCTATTTCAACTTGCAGGTACAGATTGGGTCAATCTTTCCTCTTGCTCTCATATGCTTGAGATTGATTCAGGGATTTTGGCTCCAATTCAAAGGTTCAAGCTCTACAAAGCTATATGATTTGTGTAATTTTTAGGTGCTTCAATCGAAGCATCATGCAAGATATTTGATGATAAGTATGATGATTTAAGAGGGTTATGGGATAGGTTGATATTTATTTTCTTTTTGGCTGTCTGTGTCTCCTCCTATTAAGGAGATTCCATTGTTTTTATTTGTAGTGATCAGAAGGCGGTGAGAGATAATTATTGGGTTCTTTTATCTTCTTTATAGTGGACCTCTAGTTCTCTCCTCTTTCTATTCTTTTTACTTTTTATTAATAATATTCTCTTTGTTGATGAAGGGAAAAAAATTAAATCTATTTTCTAATGCTACATTTCTTTTTTATTGAAAGGGGTAGGAATAGAGCCCCTAATCCCAGACACCACTGTACCTATGATGATTTGACAAATATGCTATTTGGACACACCTTAGGAAACCTTTGTAGGTGTCTTTATAATTTTAGAAAGCTAATTTGGGGATAATAAAATATATAGAAACAAAGAGGGGGAAAAGTAAAAAACAAAAATACACCCACAAACATTGATGCATTTTGTCTCTATAACTAAATTTATATATTTATATACATAACAAATAAAAATATATAAAAAATATTTTATTTGATGCATTCCCGCCATGTTCGTATCTTATTTTCTTTCAAAATTGCTATGTCATGTGTCCGTGTCCGTGTCCGTGTCCGTGCTTTTTAGGCTATTACTTTCTTTTTTGCTCTCCAATATCAAAGATTTAGAACCTAGTATTTGATTGTAGTGGTGTGCAATGGTGGTGTAACACACCATCACACCACTATTACACATAATAACAACTTCCATAATGGTGTTTCAAACATCAAATCTTTAGCACCAATATAGCGAGCTATATACTGAATGGCCATGGTTGAAACCATTACATTTTCGACCGTTAGGCCTAGCATCCACACCATCATTCATGACTAATAGCCATTACCATGATTTAAAAAGTTTGTGATGAGTAAAATAAGGCTAAAATCTAACAATATACAATCCAAAACAATAAGCAGAAAACAAAGAAACTAGGGAAACAAATACCACCATTGGAATTCATTGTTTTTCTTTTCTCTTATAGTTGGAATTCATTATATGAGTTACTAAAACGTAGCTACACTTGACAACACAATCAAAAATATGCAAAGAAGTTTAATAGTGCTTGAGATCTATAACATGCATGGGTTGCTCTTAGTAAAATTCAAAAACCTATTATCAAAACACAGTAAACTTTATAATTCATGGGATTGCTCATAGTGGAATTCATTAAAATATCCATAACCAAAAAGTAGCTGAATTTTGACAACACTATTAGAAATAGGCAAATCAATTTATATAGAGAGTATTATAATTCATGGTTTGATCTTACCTTATCACCTACTAAGGGAATCTTCTCAGCTTCCACAGCCCGAATTGCAGATTGCTGCTGCATGATATCATCATCCCTAAAATTTGCCCAATCTTCAATCTCGGTTGCTTGAATGGGTGTTATGGATGCCATTTCTGCATCAGCTTGGAGCCCCTCTTGATTCTGCATCTCTCCTTAGGTCACTATAAACCAGCACGTGCTTGCTCAATCTAACTTGAATGGAATGTGATTACTAAAAAGTGCTTGCTTTAATATGCAATGAACACCTGTCACAAACAGGAAGAGAGGAAGAAATGGAGGCAGTGCATCTCTAGTTATTAGTAAGCATTAATGAATTTTATTTGAAAGCTTAAATGGAATGCAAAAAGTATACCTTTAAGTATAGAATATGGTATGCAGAAAACAAAATAAATTTAGGGGAGGTGTCTCTAGAAGTATTTTATCTAGAGCATAGACAAACTAAATTTATATCTTTAAGCATGTAAGATGGTTATGCGTGCAGCATATAGAAAATATTGGAGGAGGGGGGCTCTAAAGTATTTTGCATGCAGCATAGACAAAATAAATGCCCAAAGTTTTCTGGCTTGTTCTTTGAACATCCAAAAACATTCTAATAAAATCTTTCTTCATTTATTCAACATATCAAGCAAATCAAGTTTACTGATCAAGCTTTATGAAGTATAGCACAAATTATCTCATTCGTAAATATCTTGTATTGCACTGCACTAGACATATGGCTTGAAAACCTAAAGTATATCTCATAGCATTTTATTTATATTATAATTTATATCTTGTATTCTAACTTGATACCAGTGTTTCATTACAAGCATTGCATATCTAAACCACAGGTCTACATCATTTTGTTTGAACACCATAGTCAATTCGGAGCTAGCAGAGACGGATAGAACAAACCAGTAACAGGAAGAGAAAGGTAAACTTCAGTAATGTACAACTAAAAAAAGTACATTGGGCAACCAAAGCATATTCAGCTTAAGAAAACTTCAAATTAAACTACTTCAGCTTTACTCGGGTAAGACATTTTTGGAGGGATTTAAAAATAATTTTAAAAAACCCAACTTAGAAATCTTTGTTAGACTTCTCAAATCCTAATATTAAAGAGGAATTTAAAGGCCCCAAACATATAAATGAACAAATTTCAAAGCAGACACCTTTTACAAAATGCCTTAAACAAATGAATTGAGAATAAAAACACAAGCACTGCAATTTGTTTGAATACTAATCAATTCATAGCTATTGGACAGGTAGAACAGATTTCAAAATGGGAGAGGAGAGGTAAGCTTCGGTGCATGCAACTAAACAAAATGCGCTCAACATTGATCAACGAAAGCATTTAGACAACATAACTCAACAAAAGCTCAAATCCAATTATTTAAGCTTATGATTGTCTATTTGTAAATCGAAGCTTCATCATAGGCTATTTGATTTTTTACAATAATTCAACCACACAATGTTTATCAATAGATCCATAAAACCTCCTATAGCCAAATCGAATCTCAACACTTAATTGAACCACAAAAAATCCAACAAAATACACAAATTCAGGGACAAAAAAAATGACATAAATCGACGACTCGTATAAACATAGATACACCAGTCTATGAATCTGTATATGCATATGAAATCGAAGTAGAAGAGCTTACCTCGAGATGTGAAGGCAGATGAAGTGAAAACCCTACGAAAGAGAGATCGAGTTTGGGGAGGTCTAAAACATGGAAGGATCAGAGATGAATCGATGGGAGAATATTGTCATCATCGTCAGTCGACTTCTGCTTCTCAACGAGTGAAGAGTTAGGGCTGGAAAAAGAACAGTTTCTGAAATCGAGTAGAGTTTTTGGCTTCTTTAAACAGATTTTAACAAAGGCTTCAAATATTCTTTAATATTTAATATTAATTTATAAATAAAATAATCTGAAATTAATAAAAAATTGTTTTGTATTTTTAATTTTTTTTATTTATGAAAAACATTTGTTAATAAAAAAAATTGGCGATAAATGCAATGTAAGGAGAGTATAAGTCATTAGATTTAGTGAATATTTTTTTATTAGTAAAGTTTTACCCTTTGTGAAATAGTTTGTGAGAAATCCTTTTCTTGTTTTGAGAGAATATTTTATTTTTTATTTTACCCCTTAATTTATTTGGTGACTTTTTTATCTGTTAACTTTTTTTTAACTATCTTTTTAAAATTTATATTTATCTATCAAATTATTTTTTATCTGTTTAAAATTTTTTAACTACCTGGTCAAATTTACATCTATCTGTTCAAATTATTTTCTATCTGTTCAAATATTTTTTTTGACTATTTGTCAAATTTGTATCTATCTGTTGAAACATCTATTTGCTGAAATTCCTTATCTGGTCAAATTTTTCACTTATATGTTCAAATATTTTATTTGTTTAAAATGTTTTATCTATTTAATTTTTATATGTTCAAATTTTATCATTTGTTCAAAATTTTAATAGCCTATTTGCCAATATATATATATATATATATATATATTTTAATTTGTTGAAATCTGCTTCATCATCATCATCATCAACAACAACAACAATAACAACAGCAGAAGAAGAAGAAGAAGAAGAATATCTGAGCCAAGAAAAAAGAACAAAAAAAAAAAACAAGAAACTAAAATTCTCGTTCGATCATTTCATCAAACACCTGCTACGCATCCTCAAATTCATCGCATTTTCCATAGAGTTCAACAAGTTTCATTCTCACTGAACAACTTGAACTCAAACAAAGCTTCAAAGCTTGGGCATGAATCTCTCTACCTTCCTTCAAAGCCAATTGAGACCCATATGCCTTGAGAACTAAAGTGATAACATAGTTGTCAAACATGACACATTCCTCAACCATTTGAGAATATACCCGAATCCCATCAAAGTAAGAACCAGATTTTACAAACCCATCTATGAGAGCAGTGTAAAGCTTGATGCATAAAATAAAAAAAGAAAAGAAAGCTCATATCTCGTACAAGAGCTCTAGATTTGTCTTCGCCGGTGGTATAAAATGTCTAGATCTGTCTTCGAAATATGCAGATCTATTTTTACCACCACTTAGAAATGTCCAGATGAGTTAGAGAAGCCAATTCTCCTTAGCAAATCAACGGTGGAAACTTAGTCAGAAGAGAGAATTTCCCCGTCTAATCTGGTCTAAACAAGAATTCTGGTCAACACGATAAGAAATTTGTTGATGATTGTGCCGATGGGATTGATTAGGGTTTAGAGGGAGTCGATGAAGTGGCGTAAGAGATCGGCTATAGTGTGGAAGCATCCATCATAGTAGACTTAAGCTCCTAAGTAGAATCTATAGAGATCTAGGGTTTCAGCAGCGAATCGATGTAGATTTGGAGACGGAGACGATAGACGGTGGTGGGGAAGGGAAAAAACGGTGGTAGCTAATTCCTCATTGAACTGACTCACCCAAGTTACCAAAACTCTAACTCAGTTAACAACCCTTGAATCCTCATCATGTTCTTTTTTTCTCTCTCTCTCTCTTTCTCTCTCTCTCTCTCTCCATCTCCATCGCATTTCCCTTGAGTTCTTTGAAGCCTAGAGAGATGAAAATGGGAAGTAGAAGAAAAGGTGGAGGCAGAGGCGGAGGCGATGGCGATGGCGATGACAATGGCGGCGGCGGCGGCGACGGTAGTGGTGGTGGTTGTGGTTTACCGTTGATGGTTTTCGAAGTTTACCATTGATGGTCTTCGAAGTCCTTTGTCGCTACATCGAGTCCTACAAGAACAATCATGCCACCATCGACGAAATCGCCACCTACCTCTACTTGACCTTTTTTCAAGTACAATTAGGGGTGTGAATTTGGCTCGGCCCGGCCAATGTCAGGCCTCGCGAGTTCCCGCTAAAACTCAGGTCAGGCCGGGCTGCCCTACGAGCCAGAAAATTAGGCCTATGCCCAGGAGTATTCGGGTCTTTAGCGAGCCGACGGACTGGGCATTAGGTCAAACTATTGGGCTTAGGCTTAGATTGGGTTTGGGCAAGCCTAAATTTTTTTTATTTTTTTTTCCCACCAAAATTTTATTATTTTCTACTAAAAATAACACTGGACCTCGGCGTGGGCCGGGCTTTGAGTTGGCCTTGAGCGGGCCGATGGGCTGGGCGGGCCAGAGCCCAAGCCTAAGGTCTCAGGCCTGGGCCTAACCAGGTCGGGCCTACCCCGAGCCGCAGGCCATTTTTACACTTTTAAGTATGGTCGACACAAACTTCAACATTTCACCAAAACCGTTCAACAAATCCTAGATCACTAAGTCACTGTCACCTCCATCAACTACCACCTCGCTCTCACAGCTACCTATCACTGCTGCGATTCCATCTCCAATCCAATTGTCACAATCCAAAGAGATGTAGCCGATGGTGGTATAGCGGCGGCGGAGGATGTTCGTCGTCGATGAGGAAAAAGAAGAGAAGATAAAGAGGAGGAGATAGAGAGAGAGAATAGGTTTTGGGGGAATTGATTTCAACAGATCAAGTATGTTGTATGAAGTTCGACTCCACAACGGGAATAAAGGGTAGTTTGGTCATTTTTCAACGGCATGTCCTTATAGGCAAAATAATTTAGTGCATGGTGTAGACGTCCCCGAACGCCCCGGGAGGATGAGTCCCGTTCTGTTCATTATTGGGCTCACTACAGTTCGGACTCTCGAATTGTCACGGTTCTTAATCTGAACCAAAGAGTCCAAATCCGGCAAATCGTTTTGAGAAAAACAGATTTTTAGAAAAGAAGTGCCAAACATGGACTGCTTTGCCAGATACAGAGTCGCCACCTAAATATTTTATTTTGGGAAATTTAGGAAACCCTGACTCGGTGCCAAAGGCCACGTGTCCGTCATCACCAAAGTTACCTCGGCTCAGGAACTTGGGTACGATTGGGGAAGGTCAGCTATGAGCACCCCCTCTCGCCCGATCAAAGATCGGCCTCTACTAACCGTGATATCTTGTTTTGAAAGCATTATGAGTTCCTATTCCGATTATTAGCTTAGAATTACTATGTTATGCGCACAACAAACAAGTATAGACCAAACCGCCTAAATTGGAACAAAACATTTCATATTTGTTTTGAAAATGGTTTGCTACTCGCGAGTAGGCTAAAATGCAGATTTTGCCACCCTCAAGTGGGCTTTAGAAAAGATGGTTTTGTCACTATCTAGTGGGCTTACAACTCACAGTTTTAGTGCATTATTCCAATTTAGGTAATTCAACCTCCATCCACAGGCATTCAGGCATTTATATCACATAAGCAACTAGCCTCATGGTAATTATGCTATCATGGCAACATTCACACACATGTGGCATGCTAAAGCATAAAAGCTTACTTAGTACTCCAAGCCAACACAGAAACCAGTTAGTAATCATATGCATGATCCTAGTTCATGTTAAGATGGCTAATGCAACATATGCAAGAATGTCACTAGAATAGGCTCGGCTAATCTATGGATGGCATGTGAAATGCACATATAACATGTATTCAAGTTAGATTTGAGATACTATGCAATTAGTATGATGCGCCGAGCCCGGTGCATGCAATACAAATGAATGGATGCACGCATGCATAGCATAAGGTATGCTAATTTAAATATGACCTAATACTAACCATCAAAAGCGGGTAAGTAAAAGGGAGAAAGAAGTGGGGATTGGAAGACATGCACACACGCACCCACACTTATTACAAATTCGCCCTCGCTCGGAGGGACCAAAAGAATAATATAAACCGAATAAGTAATTAACTACTCTAGCTAATTAAATATTACAAACCCTTAATTAATTAAACAAATTAACCAAGCTACTAAAGCAGTAAAACAACCTCGGGAAGAGGGATGAATGCATGCTCGGATTGCCTTCGCTCGGAAATCCATTGCCATGACACATGTTGCCTCTGTTTTCACTGTTTGGCACCTCTGAAGACTACACAAGTCCCAAGGTATGCTCTCTGCACATTGTGGAGTGCCACTGGCCAAGTGGAAACCCCACCGACCATATCCGGATGGTCATCGACCATTTATTGAGCTATCGGCCATCAATAATTGGTCGGTCGGCACTCCATGTAGTCGACCGGCCAAGTCTTCCTGCAGAACCTGTTTTGACAGCAACAGAGGGCAAAACAAGGCATGGCAATGTATTTCAAGCAAATGTGTGCACCAATACATCCATTTTCATGTTTGTGACTCAAAGGGGTATGTTCTTTGATTCTTGAACCACCAATCGCGCATTTCAATGCGTGATGGCCCAAAGAGTCAAAGTGTGCAATTTCAATATGAAATGAAATGCACAAAACAAACAATGGGCCCCAACCTCCATCATAATCAATTCAAGAGGCAAGAGATGCATGCTTAATGTTATGCAACCTAGGCATGGAAGCTAAGCATGCAATATGATCATGCAAACAACAAAACCATGTGCAATAGGCACATGAACTAAACAAGTAAGCATGCAAGGCATATAACATCAAAGTTAATGACACACATGCAACAACATGAAAGGCATAACACATGTAAATATGCAAAGCAACTTAACACAAGAAGCATGCCAAATGCAATGACACTTAAATATGCAACATGTTAATAGGCTAAGTACCTAAAAATACAAACATGTATAGCATGCAACAACATGCCAAAGGGATGGTCTTAAACTAATTTGGACAGCCCTCTACTAGGTCCAAAACAGTGGCCAAATGCCATGGAAATGAGGGCCAAAACACATACAAGCATGCATGCACACAACGTCCAACACTTAGGCACCAAAGAACAACTTTTAAGCACACTTAAGAGAGGATAAACATGGATACATGGCATGCATAGAAAGCTTTGAAATCATATTATAGAAGGTGCAAAACCAAGTAAACAAGACATGCTAAGCATGCAACAATGGTCTAAAACTCAACGCAAGCCAAGGGGGGTTACATGGTAGCTATACAAAGCAAGCCATGAGTGGCCTAAGAAACCAAAAACAGACCTTAAGCATGCTAAAACAAGCATAAAAGCTTCACAAAGTTAGGCCAAAACAAGTAAGTATAGTGGTCTAAATGCTAGGCACATGTTAAGGCAATTCATGGCATTACAAGACAAGTATGCAAGGCAAGCATGGTGTGTCTAAACCAAATAAAAACAGTGTTATATCATGGAAAAATAAGCACAAATAACACTTAAGACATGACCAACATGAACTTAAAAATGGTGCTAACACATGATGCTAAAATGGCACTTTTTGAAGACAACAAGGAGAGGGGATGGCCCTCTCCTTCTTAGGATCTTAAGACACCATCCTCACCACTAAAATCCCTTAAGATTTCAGTGGTGAGGAGGCCCAAACAAGGTGGTCCCGAAACTCACCAAAAATAGCACAAAATGGGGCCAAAGAAAGCCTAAGAGGGGGTAAACGACCCAAAACACAAAAGTGACCTTAATGAAGTATCTTAAACACAAAAAAAAAGAACTTTTTTATGTTATACACAAAGCTCAAAACAGCAAGCAAGATAGGCTAAAAGTGTGTGCAAAAACGGGAAATAAAGAAGGAAAATGAGTTACCTTTGTAGCCAAAAGGGGACAGCAGCCTCTTGGTCCAAAATACATCCCCTTAGCCTCTGAAAATGACCTCCAAGCTCCTTAGGTTGATGATGGAGGTGTTAGGCCAAGAGTTGTAGTGTAAATGTGCAAGAACTAGACCCTTTTGAACCCTCTAACCCACACAAATGTAGAGAGAGAGGGAGATATAGAGAGGGAGTGATATATATATCCTATATATCAGATTTTTCTAACCCTTTAAAGGGGAGGAGAGGCCCTCTTTTTATAGAGAAACCAATGGGGCAAAGCTTCTCTTAGAAGCTTGGAGCAAAAGGGCCAAGCTTCTTGAAGAAGCTAGGCAAAGGGGTCAAGAGGTTCAAGCTTCTTCAAGAAGCTAAAAAAAGGATCAAGCTTCTTGGAGAAGCTAAAAAAGGGTCAAGCTTCTTGGAGAAGCTAAAAAGGGTCAAGCTTCTTGGAGAAGCTAAAAAGGTTCAAGCTTCCTCAAGAAGCTAAAAAAAGGGGTCAAAAGGGTCAAGCTCCCTCAAGAAAAGGTCTCGTCCAGGAAAAGTGGTCGATTGATCAAAAACAGTGGCCGGCCGACCAAACACAATGCCGACCGACCATCAATAGTGCCGACCGGCCATCACCAATGGCCGGTGGCAAGGAAATAAGGCCGGTGGCCTCAAGCCATAGCCGATGAGGTGTGGGGATGGCCTACAAGCTACTTCCCACCCTCAGAAGCAAAACAACAAGTGTTTGATACAAAACCAGATACAAAACAAACAAGTCGAGAGGTCTTGAGGTAAGGCGCGTAGCCGAAACCTCCGAGAACTCAAGATGAACACAAATAAGGGTAATCATCGAGTGTTCAAACGATGACGTCCAGTCTTAAGGACGGTCAAAAATGGGGTGTCTACAGTTTCCCCTCTTTGACAGAACTCGAAAGTCATAAAAATGACGGGAGTGAATGTCAAAGCCCAGAGACGACCCATTTTTGACAAGGCCGAAGACTTAGACAAAGCATACAAGCTACCGATAAATAAATGGTTGTGCCCGCAGGCTGCCTACGTATCCCTTTGCAAAGAATCAAACCAGCGTAGTTCAGGGGCAGGATGCAAATGATATGCAAGAAGACTTTGAGAATTTGGCCTTATACGCTACGCGAAGCCGGTTTGAAAATTGGACTTATATGCTACGCGAAGTCGATTTGTAATTGGACTTATACGCTGACGCGAAGCCGGTTTGTAATTGGACTTGTACGCTGACGCGAAGCCGGTTTGTATTTAAAACAATGCAATGTACTAACAAATACAGGTGAGGTGCGCAAGATAGCGCGAATGAAATGCTATGATAGTAAAGATGCAAAGGGTGACAAACTCCAACCATGCCGGAATCATGAGAGGAGGTCCAAAACAAACAATTAGGAGTGCATACAACGCAACCTAAGTCAAATTCTAAACACGCCGAAATTGTGTGAGGAAGGAACAAAGAGAGAAACATAGGGACATATCCCAGTGTTTCGGAAAAGGAGAAGAAACATAGGGACGTATCCCGGTGCTTCGGAAAGGAATGAGAAACATAGGGACGTATCCTGGTGTTTCAGAGTGGCTCAAGCATTGGAACGTATTCCAAATGCTCTTAACCAAAGAAGGAGAAACATTAGGAAATATCCCGCTGTTTCGGATTGAGTGATAAACATAGAGACGTATCCCGCTGTTTCAGAATGGTGTGAGCATTGGAACGTATTCCAAATGCTTTTAACCAAAGAAGGAGAAACATAGGGACGTATCCCACTGTTTCGGAATGAGAAGAGAAAACATAGGGACGTATCCCGAAGTTTCGGAAGGAAGGAGAAACATAGGGACGTATCCCGAAGTTTCGGAAGGAAAGAGAAACATAGGGACGTATCCCGGAGTTTCGGAAGGAATGAGAGACATAGGAACGTATCCCGGTGTTTCAAAAAGGAGAAGAAACATAGGGACGTATCCCGATGTTTCGGAAAATGAGCGAGAAACATAGGGACATATCCCGGTGTTTCGGAAAAAGAGAGAAATGTAGGGACGTATCCTGGTGTTTCGCAAGGAATGAGAAACATAGGGACGTATCCCGGTATTTCAGAGAGAGAGAGAAACGTAGGGACGTATCCCGGTGTTCCGCAAGTAATGAGAAACATAGGGACGTATCCTGGTGTTTCGGAAGGAAGGAGAAACATAGGGACGTATCTCGGTGTTTCAGAAAGAAATGAGAAACATAGGGACGTATCCCAGTGTTTCGAAAAAGGAGAAGAAAAATAGGGACGTATCTCGGTGTTCCAGAAAAAAAGAGAAATGTAGGGACGTATCCCGGTGTTCTGCAAGGAATGAGAAACATAGTGACGTATCCCAGTGTTTCGGAGAGAAAAAGAAACGTAAGGACGTATCCCGGTGTTCCGCAAGCAATGAGAAACATAGGGACGTATCCCGGTGTTTCGGAAGGAAGGAGAAACATAGGGACGTATCCCGGTGTTTCAGAAAGGAATGAGAAACATAGGGACGTATCCCAGTGTTTCGAAAAAGGAGAAGAAAAATAGGGACGTATCCCGGTGTTTCAGAACAAGGAGAAGAAACATAGGGACGTATCCCGGTGCTTCGGAAAAGGAGAAACATAGGGACGTATCCCGGTGTTTCAGAGTGGTTCAAGCGTTGGAACATATTCCAAATGCTCTTAACCAAAGAGGGAGAAACATAGGGACATATCCCCGTGTTTCGAAAAGATATAAGCATTGGAACGTATTCCAAATACTCGTAACCAAAGAAGGAGAAACATTAGGACATATCCCACTGTTTCGGATTGAGCAAGAAACATAGGGACGTATCCCGGTGTTTCGAAATGGTGTGAGCATTGGAACGTATTCCAAATGCTCTTAACCAAGGGGGGAGAAACATAGGGACATATCCCGGTGTTTCGAAGAGAAGGAGAAACATAGAGACGTATCCCAGTGTTTCGGAATGGTGTGAGCATTGGAACGTATTCCGAACGCTTTTAACCGAAGATGGAGAAACATAGGGACGTATCCCGGTGTTTCGGAATGGTGTGAGCATTGGAACGTATTCCGAACACTTTTAACCGAAGAGGGAGAAACATAGGGACGTATCCCGGTGTTTCAGAAAGAGAGAAACATAGGGACGTATCCTGGTGTTTCGGAAAGGTATAGAAACATAGGGACGTATCCCGGTGTTTCGGAAGGAAGGAGAAACATAGGGACGTATCTCGGTGTTTCAGAAAGGTATAGAAACATAGGGACGTATCCCGGTGTTTCGAAAAGAGAGAAGAAACGTAGGGACGTATCCCGGTGTTTCAAAAAGAGAGAAGAAACGTAGGGACGTATCCCAGTGTTTCGGAAGAAAGGAGAAACATAAGGACGTATCCCGGTGTTTCGGAATGAGAGAGAAACATAGGGACGTATCCTGGTGTTTCGAAAGGAAGGAGAACATAGGGACGTATCTCGGTGTTTCGGAAAGAAGGAGAAACATAAGGACGCATCCCGGTGTTTCAGAAGGAAGGAGAAACATAGGGACATATCTCGGTGTTTCGGGGGGAAGGAGAAACATAGGGACGTATCCCGGTGTTTCGGAAAGAAGGAGAAACATAGGGACGTATCCCAGTGTTTAGGAAAGAAGGAGAAACATAGGGACGTATCCCAGTGTTTAGGGACGTATCCCGGTGTTTAGGGACGTATCCCGGGGTTTAGGAAAGAGAGAGAAACATGGGGACGTATCCCGGTGTTTCAGAAAGGTATAGAAACATAGGGACGTATCCCGGTGTTTCAGAAAGGTGGAAAAGGACGTGCATAACAATGCAAGTGGAAAGTGCGTGACTACGCAAGTGAAGAGGTGCATGACAATGCAAATATAATATGCATAACAATGTAGGTGTAATGGTGCATAACAATGCTAGATAGATGTGCATAACAATGCAACGAATAGTGTGCGTAACAATGCGAGAAATAGTGTGCATAACGATGCGACGAATGTGCAACTTCAAAAGTGCGTTTGAAACAAAATGCCGAATAAGGAAATACAAGCCTTAACGAGACCAAATCCAAACGCGACCTCCGATTTACCTCTCGGAGGGGTTTGTAACACACTTCGCTTGAAAAGGGTACACCCTGTTTATATTAGCGAGAGATAACATCTGCAGCTGCTTTTAATTGCTATTTTGACTTGAAGCAGGCTTAAGCTTGGAGTAGAGGCACACTCATTCTTCAGAGCACTGACAAGGCCTGAAGAGGTATATCCGGAGTACAATCACGGAATTTGCTGAAGGTGAAACACACTCAGATGCTTCGATTTTCCCTCTTTTCTTTTGCTTTGTAGTCTGGAACCCATATAGCTTCAAATAAGTCCTTGTTTTACTGTTCTTGCATGACCTGGGTTGAACCCTGCGGTTTTAAGAAAGAACAAATTCTTGTTTTGCACAAATGTGAAGAATGGCACAGCACTCCGAGCACAAAACGATTTGATTGAAATTGAGAAATGAGTTCTCGATCGGGTATTGAGCCTACGACTGAACACAGCACACTACGACTCAACAATGGAAAACAAAAGGTAAACAACCAAAACACATCGAGTCATGCTCGGGACGACTCAAAGCAAGAATCGAGACAAACAAAACAAAAGACACGACACACAGACGTGTTACAAAGACGAGAGACCTCTCAGTATGCGAGGAGCGAGTTTTTTTCGGGTAGTGTTTTCCACAATTTTCTCATTTGTGATTCTCATATCACTCGGCCCTCAGGCTTTGTTTTTCTAAAAAAGAAGCCCCATTTTTCTCACTTTTTCTCTCAGCGCACATCTCTCTATTCTTCAATCTCTCATTTTTCATCCCTCCCCTGGGTGGTTGATGGATGAATAGGAAGTTGCGGGCTTATGCCCCTAGCATTCTGCTAAATTTTCTTTCTTCTGCTCACAACAGTGAACTTCCTCACAATAGGGTTGTGCTACAATCAGGTATGTAGCGAATCTGCAGTTGACATCAGTTGACGATGTTCTGCTGGAGAGCTTGGACGTGATCAGATCTGTCCAAATGAGGGAGTGGAACATCCTGCCCCACTTCTAGCTCGTGCTTCGCACTTGGCTTGATACCTCGTTGCTTGAGGATGTGAGAGCTTTTCGCCCTTTTGCGGTTAGCTTCAATGGTGCCCTTTTCTGGCCAATACGGTGCCCTTTCCGGCAAGTGCATTGATAAAGGGGAAAAAGACAGAAAACCTGACTCAACTGTTCATTTTGACCATTTTTTTTGTTTTTGAGCTTTCTACTAAAACAATTTTGACCAATATGAGAGTTAGATTAACATGCCTGTTCACTTTTGTGATTTTGAAAATCATACAAGTTAGGTTATGAGCACTGAAAATTTTCCTATTTTAGGTCCAAAGAAAGGTCCAATTTTTTTGGAAAAATGGAATAATTTTCGAGACAATTAGCCAACCTCAGTAAAAACTCTCAAAAACTATTTTTGCAAACGGTCACTACTCAACGAGCACAGAACCTACTCTCAAGATGCGCAACCCTGGATCCATAACAATGGAAAATTGCCCCTTGCTTGAACGGCACTGCATAGCAACGGAAAGTTGCCCCTTATTTGAATGGTACCGCAGCGCATTGAATGGCAACGGAAAGTTGCCCCTTGTTTGAATGGCACCACAGTGCATTGTAGTCAATCCTCAGAGTGACAAACACAACCAAACTCTTGGATACAGATAAGGCAAAGATGATAAAAACCATTACATAGATATAATCAATTTGGAAGTGTTTGTGGCTGGACTTCAGGATGAAGTTGCCTATGTATCCCAAACATGGGAATCAAGCCTTACTTAGTTCTGGGTTAAGGTACACTCGGGTATTAACCTCTCCTTTTGCGCTTTAACTTTTGCCAAGGCCGCCCTTTTTGGGTTTTCAACCTTGCGAGCTCTGCTTTTCTTTTCTTTTCAATTCTTTTCATTCATCTTCTTTTTTCTTTTTTATCTTTTCTTTTCATTTTCGTTATTTTCATTTTTTTTTGTTTGTTGTTTTTTTTTTGTTCTTTTCTTCATTCTTTTTCTTGTTCTAACTTTTGCCTGGGTCGCCCTTCCGAGTTTTCGGCCCAGCGAGCCTCTCAAGGGTAAAAGTGTAGCTTTGTCCATGTCAAATGGTTTTGAGATCCCGAAGTCATCTGAATCCAGGAGAATGGCTGTTGTTCGCTGACGATGCAGGAGTCCATCCAATAGGGGGTTGAATTTGCCCCTAGTGTTGCAGATAGGAACTCAGTTGTTCTTAAGCAGAAACTATCTTCTTTTCTCTCTTCTGGGATTTGGCATTCTTGCCGACCTACTTGTGGAATGATCCATCTTCGGCTCTTCAAGCACATTTGAAATTCTTTGCCCCTAGTTCTAGGGGTGCTTCTGATCTAGCTTTGTAAGCTTCTTTTGATGACATCTGATCTTCTTGATCTGACTTTCTTGCCTCTTGTTCGAGGGTTGCTTTGAATCTGGCCACACAGGCCTCACATTGTAGTTGACCATTGAACATTTCTGAACTTAAGTCCCAGGTTTGACAATGAGGGGTTGAGTCTTGAGGCTGAGAGCGATCCTAGGCTGCACAATCTCAAGAGTAATTCCACACAGGTCTTCGCAAGATCGCGCAAAACAGTTTTTGAAATCTTTTAAGAAAGCGACAAATCGCTCGCGCTGAAGACAATGTAGAACCAATCTAGATCAAGTCAGGATCCTTCTCAGTATTCACATTAACAAGCATGATCTTGATCATTAAGGGCATAGCATGCCTCTCTTCCTCTCAATTGATCAAATTTTACAAAACCCGAGGAATTCCTTCCTCTTCGTTTTTATCACAATGTTTCGAAAAAAGTTTTGGAAAACTTAAGTCGATACAATGAATTCAAGGCACAGAAAAGACACAGCTTCTAGTCAAATATTGCCATCTCATTTAGAATTTCTGGCACAACTGGCACACGGCAGAAGCAAACACAAGGGTGTGAAAATCACTGTTGTTCCATTCAAATCTGTTGGCGTAATTGGCTCCTCAGCAGACACAGACTCAAAAGAAAAATGAAAAGACAAACACAAAACAAGTAAGTGATGTCCGAGGTAACACCCCCAAAATCACCCGACTCTAACAAAACAGGACTGACTCGATACAACAAGACAAACCCGACTGACTCAATATGAAAAGACTGACTCTATACAATGGGACAGACTCTAAATGACATAGCAAAACTGACTCAATACCCGAGTCAAAAAGTACAAAAACCAGCATTCACAAATGCTCAAAACAGTGCGTGCCAAACGCCACATCTTGGAATAAACTGAACGCCGCCCACAGGTGGTTCATCCCCCGATCACAAAGTCACATTATCCCCCACAAGTTCACTGATCAAGTGCCGATAGACTTTGCAGAGCTTGGTGCGACGATGACCTCATTGTCAATTAGATTTTGTATCTCGTGGCGGAGACGGACGCAACTGTTGGTGTCATGACCGGTTTATTGATGAAAACACAGTACTTAGTCAGGTTATGCTTTGTAGGGAGAGGATCGGGTAGAGGCCGTTGTTCTAACGATTTCAGATGTCCTTTCCTGAGTAGGACCCCTAGAGCTTTAGACAAAGGTATAAAGAGTGGGGTGAAAACCCTCTTGCCTCGGGGTAGATAGTCCGAAGTTCGGGGGTTTGAAGTGGATGCACCAACAAAGGGGGTGGCTACTCTTGGTGTGGTGGTGGCGACCATGCCCATGTCAGAAGATTTTGCAGCTGTATCACCGCTGGTGGTCGCACTTGAATTGCGGGAAAACGCCCTCCTGGGCTGCTCCTTCTCCTGGTCAATGAGGCCCTACTTCATAGCGTCCTCGATCTGTACTCCCATCTCATGCAAATCTGAAAAGGTAGGAAAAGGGAGCACGATCATTTTCTGTATTAGTTTGGGCTGGAGATTGCGCACAACCATCCGTATTTAATCCTTATCCGTTGGCCTAATGGTCATCATTGAGGCCTTGGCCCTCCAGCGGGCCATGAATTCTGAGAAGCTCTCCTTTGGCTCTTAGCGGGTGACTTCAAGATCACGAGTTGTGACCTCAATCTGTGTGTTGTAGGAGTATTGATCACTGAAGTCCTCAGCCATCTCTTCCCAATTCTGTTTCACAGAGTTCTCCAATTTTGTATACCAGATTGCGGCTATCCCAGACAGGATCTGGCCAAACAATGATAGCTTCTGTAATCTGGTGAGGCCCATCGGCCTTAGTATGTCCGAAAACAGCTGCAAATGTACCATGGGATCCCCAGATCCATCAAAGCGGTCGATGTGCGGCATTTTAAATCTGTCCGGCAGCGTCACAGCCGAGTCTATATACCCATCTTCGATATCAGGAATGGAGTGGGCCCCCTGAGACTTCTTGAACAATTTCTCAAGCTTGCTCACTTTCAATGCTGTGGGGTCCGTCTCGACATCAAAGAGGAGGTCTGGTAGGTTGGTGGGTGTTTTAGATAACTGGGGTAGAACCGGGGGCGGAGCTGGCCCTGTCGGAATGTTCGTTTCTTCCTGGACATTAGCTGTCTCCTCGAGTGTTGAAACTCTTGGTGGGGGAGGAGCCTGGTGTGAA
Source organism: Camellia sinensis (assembly GCF_055761805.1). Classification (NCBI taxonomy): domain Eukaryota; kingdom Viridiplantae; phylum Streptophyta; class Magnoliopsida; order Ericales; family Theaceae; genus Camellia; species Camellia sinensis. The sequence continues at coordinate 35,561,617 of NC_138961.1, read as the reverse complement.
GTAGATACTCCAGTTTGTTGCTCTAACCTGGCAATTGTCTCTGCCTGTTGGGCTATGACCACAGCCTATTGCTTGGCGAATTCTGCTTGACGGACAGCGTCTTGCTGTATGGCTTTCATACTATCCTGGAGTTGGTGTACCATCTCTTCCATTCCCGTCATACTGCCCTGATCTAACTGATCTATCGGTATATCTGTCTCTGTGGTAAAAGCAGATATCTCAACCCAACCGCACACAGGTGAGATGGATAATGACTGCTGATCCGAAGACTGTTGAACTGATGATCTGTGCCTAACTGGCCTTTTTACCCTGCTTCTGGCAAAAGAACACTGATTGCCCTTGAACTGAATCTCTGACCTGACAAAGTCTATTAGCACAAGTCTGATGAACCTCGGGGGATATCGGAGCCTTCTGAAGCTATGGTTCCAAGACTACCTAGCAAAAGGGGAAAACAGAGAGCATTTCAGCCTGATTTCACCATAACCCATATGAGCAAAGCTGAATGACTATGCCCCCCCTACAGAATTCCGGCCCAAAATTCTGCCTGTAAACTGATACCCTTAGGTAAAACTGATTTCCCAAATACTGATCCCGATGCCCACAGGCCTGATACTCAAACTTGTAAACTGATACATGCATTCCCTATAGAGATGCACTCTAAAAGCACATAACAAGCAAGTGAGAGCCAAAACACCCCTATGTTGGGTAGGGTTTCCTTGTCCTATTTTGTCAGGAGCTAGGGTTTCATTATGCACGCAGCAGTTTCAAACAACCTAATATCGGGTAAGAGCCAGTCCTAGTTTGGAATGGTCACTATGGATTCCGAATATGTATTAGGTCGAATGGTCGAAAAGGGTGCCCCGGTAAAACCGGGGCTTGTGTTCCCATACTGTCAGAGCCCACAACCGGTCAGCCTTATGGCATGCTTTGACAAAGTCAAGCCTCCGGCAAACCGTTCAAGAATGGCAGATGGCAAACACGGTGTCCTAGGCGCACCAATGCACATGCAATGCAAAGAGACACATAAATGAAATCAAAATAGGATATCATGAGTTCGAGTCAAGCTCTCTAAAATCCCCAGCAGAGTCGCCAGAAACTGTAGACGTCCCCAAATGCCCCGAGAGGATGAGTCCCGTTCTGTTCGTTATTGGGCTCACTACAGTTCAGGACTCTCAAATTGTCACGGTTCTTAATCTGAACCAAAGAGTCCAAATCTGGTAAATCGTTTTGAGAAAAACAGATTTTTAGAAAAGAAGTGCCAAACATGGACTGCTTTGCCAGATACAGAGTCGCCACCTAAATATTTTTTATGGGGGAATTTAGGAAACCCTGACTCGGTGCCAAAGGCCATGTGTCCGTCATCACCAAAGTTACCTCGGCTCGGGAACTTGGGTACGATTGGGGAAGGTCAGCTATGAGCACCCCCTCTCGCCCGATCCGAAGATCGGCCTCTACTAACCGTGATATCCTATTTTGAAAACGTTATGCGTTCTTATTCCGGTTATTAGCCTAGATTTACTACGTTATGCGCACAGCAAACAAGTATAGACTAGATCGCCTAATTTGGAACAAAATATTAAATATCCGTTTGTTTGGAAAACGCTTTGGAATTTGCTACTCACAAGTAGGCTAAAATACGGATTTCAACGAGTTATCCCAACTCAAACAATCCAACCTTCACCTACAGGCACTCAAGCAGTTCATCAAATAAGCATCTAGCCTCATGGTAATTATGCTATCATGTTAACGTTCACACTCATGTGAGATGCTAAAGCATAAAGAGCTCACCTAGTACCCCGTGCCAAAACAAGAACATGTTAGCAATCATGCATGATCCAAGTCTATGTTTAAATGCCTAATGCAACGCATACGGAATGTCACAAGAGTAGGCTCGGCTAGTCTATAAATGACATGTGAAAATGCACAAGTAGCATGTATTCAAGTTAGATTTGAAATACAAATGCAGTTAGTATGATGTACCGAGCCCGGTGCATGTAAAACAAATGTATGGATGCACGCATGCATAGCATAAGGTATGCTAATTTAAATATGCCCTAATACTAACCATCAAAAACAGGTAAGTAAAAGGGAGAAAGAAGTGGGGGATTGGAAGACATGCACACACACACCTACACTTATTACAAGTTAGCCCTCACTCAGAGGGACCGAAAGAATAATACAATTTAACTAACTAACAAGCTAATTAAATATTACAGACCACCTAATTAATTAAGAAAATTAATTAATCTAATTTAAGCAATAAACAGCCTCGGGAAGAGGGTCCAATGCGATGCGTGCTCGATTCCGCTCAGAAGTCACTGCCATGCACAAGCTGTCTCTGCTTTGACTGTTCTGCTTCTCTGAAAATTTCATAACTCCCAAGGTTGCTTCTCTGAGTGCTGTAGAGCACCATCGACCAAGTGGGAACACCACCGGCCATGTCCGGATGGTCATCAGCCATTTGTTGAGCTCTCGGCCATCGACAATTGGTCGGTCGGCACTCCATGTAGTCGACCGGCCAAATGTTCCTGCAGAACCTGTTTTGACAGCAGTAGAGGACAGAACTTGGCATGGCAATGCATTTCAAGCAATGTATGCACCAACCACACTCCTTATCATATTTATGACTCAAAGGAGGATGGGCCTCGATTCTCGGGCCACCAATCACGCATTTTCATGCATGATGGCCCAAAGAATCAAGTGTGCATGTTAATATGGAATGCAATGCACATAATCAAGCAAATTGAACTCAACCTCTATCACAAGCAATTCAAGAGGCGAAGCATGCATGCCAATGCAATGCAATGCAATCCTAAGCATGTCGACTAGTATGTAACATGGACAATGCTAAGAAGCATACAAGGCATACAATGGTCATGCAAGACATAGGGCATGAGACAATGCAACTAACAAGTATGAAAGGCACAATGTGGGTGTTCGAGCATGCAAGCAAGCATGTGACTTTATTCAATCATGTAACTCCAATCATGCAACAACACACAAATATGCAACAACATACAAGGTGGGCATACAACAACATGCAAAGGGGTGGGCTTAAACTAACATGGGTAGCTTGCAAGCTTGCCAAAATCAGTGGCCAATACTATGGAAGTGAGGTCCAACACACACACATGCATGCATGCAAATATGGTCCAACACTTAAGCATATGAAGACAACTTGTAAGCACAAAAACATGGACTAATGACATGCAACATAAGCTCTGAAAATCATGTTAAAATGGTGCCAAACCAAGCCAACAAGACAAGCATAAGCATGCAATTAGAGGTCCAAAACTCAAGGCAAGCTAAGGAGGTATTGAACTACCCTTAGCAAAACCAAACATGGTATGAATTAAATGACCAAAAATAGAGTTTTAGCATATTAAAACGAAGCCTAAAGACCACTTAGATGGCATCTAAATGACTTAAATTCAAGGGCATGCACAATGACCAAACATGGAGCATAAGGCACAACCTCATAAGGCATCAAAGAGGCATCAAAGGCAAGCATGCAAGCATGTCATGAGGACTGAAATGATGCTATAAGTGGTGTCAAACCACTGAAATAAATCAAACAATGCATGCTTAACACTTTATACATTTAAAGCCTACAAGCTAAACAATGTAAAGGGGCTATGCAATGCATGCCATGGTCGACCAAAACAACTAAAGGCAGACCTTAAGCATGGAAAAATAAGTACAAAAGCTTCACAAAGCAGGGCCTAAAACATGCTTGAACAAGGGTCACAGCCTAGATGCATGTTAAGGCTAAATGACGGCATTACAAGACATGTATGCAAAGCATGCAAGGTGTGTCCAAACCAACTCAACACAATGCTATTTCATGGAAAAATAAGCATAAATATCAGTCAAGGCATAGTCAACACACACTTAAACTAGATGCTCCCTCAAGAGGCAAAAATAGCCCTTTTCAAGGACAACAAGGGGAGGGGGTGGCCCTCTCTTTCCTAGGACCTCAAGGCACCATTCTCACCTCTGAAATCCTTCAAGATTTCAGTGGTGAGGAGGCCCAAATACAATGGTCCCGGAGCTCAACCAAAATGGCACAAAACAAAGGCCAAACAAGCCTTAAGAAACCCCAAAGCTTAAAACACCCTTAATAAACTATTTAGAGTAGACAAAAACACGACTTTTATATGTTATATGCTAAGCTCAAAAACAGATGCAAGATAGGCTAAAAAGCTTTGCAAAAATGGGGTAAAAAGGGACAAAAGTCTTACCCTTGCAGATCCTCTTTACATACAATGTTCCAGCAGCTTTTTTGGTTCCAAACTAGTCCAAAAGCTTCAAGGAAAGACCCCTGGTACCTCAGCAACTAAGAAAAGGTGTGATGGTGGGTGTTTGTGCACAAAAATGAGACCAAACACACACTAAACACAAGAGAGAGAGAGAGAGATATATATATAGAGATAGAGGATATATATAAACCCTAATCCTAAATCTCAAGCTCTGAAAATGTTGTCTAAGTTGTCTAACCCTAGAACAAGAGAGAAGAGGTTCTCTTTTATAGACAATTAGTCTTGTAAGGCTTCCAAAGGAAGCTAACAAGAGGGCAATCCCTCCATACACGTGTATAGAGGGGGGGAAAGTGTATGCCAGCTGCACAAAAATATCTGCAAAAGCAGATGCACAGTAGTCGGCCGGCCAAAAATGCAATTGACCAAAAAAAGATAGCCGGTCGGCCATCTATAGTGCCGGCCGGCCAAACATTTGGCCGGTGGGAACAAAACACAGCCGGTGGCCTCAAGCCATGGCTGGTGGAGTGTGGGGATGGCCCATAAGCCATTCCCTGCCCCTCCAAGGCAAAGCACAAGTGTTTGGTGCAAAACCAGATACAAAACAGTCGAGTCGAGAGATCCTGAGGCAAGGCGCGTAGCCGAAACCTCCGGGAACTCAAGACGAACACAAACATGGATGATCACCGAGTGTTCAAGCGGTGACGTCCAAGTCTTGAGGACGGTCAAAAATGGGGTGTCTACAAATGGACCTATAAACTGAAAAAAATCTAAAATTGGACTTTTTGACTGAGTCCCTTTGTTAATAATAATAATAATTTAAGTTTTTTAAATCTCATATTTTAATACAAATTTAGATTAAATTAAATAAAAAATTATCACTTAGAAGTTTTTAAAAAAATCATTAATATCATTTTGATGTGTATTAATGTAACATGGTTATATTTTGCTCCAAACCAAATATGTAACATGGTTATATGTATACTCATTTATTTATAAAATCGTGGGACTCACGGTATGTCATTAGGAATCTACTTAGCCCAACTCAATATTTTTAAGATTTGAAACAAATATTTATTTCATAAAGTTGAAAAGGACAAAAATTTTGTGCCTATTTAATTTTTAGGTTGGACTTGGAATAAAGAGTTTTCACCGGGTTTAGCCCGTCCTGCTTATTTAGGAAATTTAAATTTAAATTGTTATATTATTTAGTTGCAAAATAATTTTTTTATAAATAAAATATAAAAATACATATATTTTTTATTTATTTATAAAGAAGTGTATATATCTTCCTGTAAGTTCTTCTTAGAATATTATATCTATTTTATAATTAAATTTTGTTAATATTTTAAATTTAAATAATTATTTAAAAGGTTTAAATAATCTAATAGTTCTTTAAGATGGAAAAAAAAAAAAGTTCATATTTATTGAGGGAGCTTGGGATTTAGACACTTTTTTAAAGTCGAACTTAAGATGACTAAGTTATGCTCGATGTTGGGTGAGGTTGGACTTAGAACGACACATATACCCTTATTATGTAGGGTAGGCCCAGCCCAAACTCAACTTAGCCTTATGTTTGTCCATCTCTACTGTATCGTATAAGAAGCCATATCAATGGTGACAAGTTTATGTAACATAATTAATTTGGTGATATATAATGGCCATTAAAAATAAATACTATCATATTTAGTTAGGTAAAGTTACGTTAGTCCTTGTGAAGTTCACCTATTCATTTAAAATTAATTACATAATTTTTCTATAATTTATGCACTAAAATGTATCATTATATATTCCGTTCAAATTAACAAGTATAAAATACGAGTTGTGTTAGCAAAAATCTGATTTAGATTAAATCGACAGACATCAAACAAACCAATTTTCACAAACAACAGAATCAAGTAATGTGGTTGAGTGTCTTAATGCCTTGATAGATTCAATGACTTCTTTAGAGGTTATCGACAGAGAGAAATAAACTAAAAATTGATATTGTATTGCTAAAATTGTTACATCTTACAAAGATATGAACAAGAACAAAAACACAAAAGAACCAAAAAAAGTTTACTGATTATAAGAACCAGAAACCATCACAGAAACACAAAATTAAACTACGCATAGAGAGAATAAACTACTCCTATGATATGTTAAAGTAATCTACTCCTAATTAAACTCATGTTGAGTGTTGATGTTTTGTTGATGTCTTTCTCTCTGCAAATTCTTGACTTTTATATCTTCTTTCTTTTTCTTTAGCCCATTATCACATGACTCCTTCAAACTTGCAACTTCTTAACTGCTACTGTAACTACCTCCTCACTTCCAAGCCTTCAAACCTTACCAAACCTTTAACTCTTCCTGTTGAACTGCAGACGTCCCTGAACGTCCCGGGAGGGAAATCCCCCCCGTTTTGTTCATTAGGCTCACTACAGCTCAGGACTCAAATGTCACGGTCCTGTATCTAATCTCGCAGAGTGCAATACAAGACCGATGAATCATCAAAGAGTCCAAATCCGGCAAATCGTTTTTGAAAACAGATTTTTTGAAAGAAGTGCCAAACATGGACTGCTTTACCAAATACAGAGTCGCCACCTAAATATTTTATTTTGGGAAATTTAGGAAACCCTGACTTGTTTGCCTAAGGCCACGTGTCCGTCATCACCAAAGTTGCCTCGGCTCGGGAACTTGGGTACGATTGGGGAAGGTCACTTCGTGAGCACCCACGCTCGCCCGATCAAAGATCGGCCTCTACTAACCATGATATCGAGTTTTGAAAACATTATACATTCTTATTCCGATTATTAGCCTAGATTTACTACGTGATGCACACAGCATACAAGTATAGATTGGATTGCCTGAATTGGAACAAAACACCTCATGTTTGCTTTTGAAACGGTTTGCTACTCGCAAGTAAGCTAAAATGTGAATTTGCCACCCTCAGGTGGGCTTAGAAAACATGGTTTTGCCACTGTCTAGTGGGCTTAAAACTCACAGTCAATGCATTATTCCAATTCAGATAACCCAACCTTCACCCATAGGCATTCAGGCAGGTATATCACATAAGCAGTTAGCCTCATGGTAAACATGCTATCATGGTAGTCACTCACACACATGTAAGGATGCTAAATCATAAAACTTACCGAGTACTCCAAGCCAAAACAGAAGCTGATTAGAAATCATGCATGAATCCTAACTATGCTGGAATGCCTAATGCAACACATGCAAAATGCAACTAAAATAGGCTCGACTATTCTACAATGGCATGTGAAATGCTACAACTAACACGTATTCAACTCGGAATTAAAATACAATGTAGTTAGTATGGTGCACTGAGCCCGGTGCATGCAAGACAGATGAATGAATGTAAACATGTGAGCATAAGTATGCTAATTGAAACATGCCTTAATCTAACCATCATAAGCTGGTGAATAAAAGGGAGAAAGACGTGGGGTTGGAAGACATACATCACACGCACGCACACTTATTACAAAATTGCCCTCCTCGGAGGGTCCGAATAAATAATACAGTCCGAATAAATAACAGCTACATCTAATTATTACACAACATTAACTAATTAACAAACTAGCTAAGTAAGCATGTAAACTACATGAATGTGATTGCCACGGCTCTGTTTTAGGTGACGATGGATGCATGCATGCTCGAGTCGCCTCGTCGGGAAATTCCATCGCGATGCCTCGTCTCGCCTTTGTTTGCAACTGATTTTAGAAATTTGCACAAGGCTCCAAGAGGTTGAAACTCCACCCTGGGAAGGCTGCCGACCAGATATTGGCTTAAGAAACACCTGCCGACCACCCTTTGTGGTGGAAACCAAAAAAGGTGGTTGGCCTGCCAGAAAACCTGGTCGGCCGACCACTTTCTGCCCCTAGATTCTGGTTTTTCTACAACAAAGGCAAGAGGGAGAGAAAGCAAGGTATTTTTAACATATGTGTGCAAGACCACTCTCCCCGTCCTTGCACAAGCTCAAGGAAGTGTAGACCTCGATCCTCGTGCCACCAATCACGCATCTTGATGCACGATGGCCGAGGAGTCGAATTGCATGACTCAATAGAATGAATGCAAGTATGAACACATGAAGCCAACAATTCTATCATAGGTAATCAAGAATGCCGACGATCGGGAATCGAGGCACATTTCATCACTTGGAGTATGAAACGTTCCTCGTTTCCCGTGTTTGGACTAACTCCTACTCCAAACACAATGCAATATGCATGACATGCACAAATGCAACTAGCATGCAATCCTAATGCAATGCGACCTAAACATGCAAGGATGAGATGCAAACATGCTACTAGCACATGCAATGCTATAAACTATACAGCATACACAATGCGACTAACAACCTAGCATACGCAATGCACACACGAAGATAGACATACATAAAGGCATAATCAAAGCATACACAATGCGATGGTCAAACATGCAACAACATGAATCGAATGGCATACACAATGCAAGGTGGACTTAAACCAATATGAGTGGACCTCAACCACACTCACATCAGTGGCCATGTGATGAAAACGAGACAACCGAGATACATGCAAATATGTACGAATGCAAAGGACCGACCTTAAGGCACAACATACAACTCTAACTAAGCATGGCAAAGGATGAAATATGGCACAGAATGGCACATGATACAGCTCTGAAATGGCACAAAAGATGGTCCCGAAACATGCAAGTATGTCAACCAATGCATGTTAGAGGGCCCGGGTACCGAAACTAGTGAAGTGCGTTACACTAGAGGTACCCAAAGCAATGCACCAATGGCAAAACTAACCCCAAACAGACCCTAGGCAGGTCTGAAGCAGTGGGGAAATGGCCTAAAATGATGGCTCGGAATGCAGCGAAATAGAGCTCATTCAATGGTTGGTAAATGAGGCATACAAGCCCGACTCTCAAACGCATTTAAAGAGTATAAAACATGACAATATGACATTGATACAAGCTCTGAAATATGATATATAATGGACCCAAAACATGAACACACCTCAGTATATGCATGTAATGAGCCTCAAAACTCGAAGTTAAACATGGGTATTGAACTACAAGCATGCAAAACAAACATCATTCGACCACAAGACCCAAAAACAGAGCTAGGGCAATCCAAAATATGCATAAAATCATTTTAAGGCAAGGCCAAAAAGAGCTAAAATCAAGGGTCAACAAAGTATGCGAAATAAGCTAGTGAACCATGATTTACACTACAAGTATGTGAAGCATATGAGGGCTCACCGAACTAGCCAAAAACAGAAGTATGCCATGCCAAAATATGTCCAAATAACCACTGAAACTCAGTCAATGCATGCAAGAATGAAGTGTTCCTTTGGAAGGCCATGAGGTGGATTACTCTACACATACATGATGGACATGCAAAGTGGAAAGACTACCTCTAGAAAGAAGTTATGACAGCCCTAAAACTCACTAAAAAGGGCCTGAAATGGGTCAATGAAGCATGCAATGAAAGGTCCCTTTGAAAGGCCTTGAGGAGGATTGCTCCACACATGCATGATAGACACAAAATATGGCCAAAGGGGCTCCAGACAGAGTTAAGGCAGACCTAAAAACTCACAAATAATGGCCTGAAATAAGACTTCAAAGCATGCAAAATGGGGGTCCTTTGGAAGGCCAAAAGGGCCAACAAACAAGATAAGGAGAGAAGGGGTCACCCCCCTCTGATTTTGGCTCTCAAAACAATTTGATAGCCACTAAAAATTCAATGGATTTCAGTGGCTAGAAGGCCAAACAAAGCATGCAACAAAGGCCTAGATGCAAGACTCAAAACAAGATGCAAACAAGCATACAAGGGGGTAGATGACCCCCAACAGAAAAATTCCCTTAATCAAACTTCAAGAGGGGATCAAAATAAGACTCTTTTCAGTTTATGACAAATCTTGAAAATGCTTGAAAGTAAGGCTAAAATAGGAAGCAAAATAAGCCTACAAAGAGGGATGGAGCATACAAGGAGGTAGATGATCTCAAACAGAAAAGTATACTTAAACAAAATTCAAGAGGAGCTCAAAATAAGACACTTTTCAGTTTAAGATGAAACCTAGAAATGCTTGCAAATAGGGCTAAGTTATGAAGCAAAATAATGCAAAAATGGGAGAAATGATGACTTACCCTTGTAGCACAGCAATACAGCAAGTTCTGGACCAAGAAGGTGAGCCTTCAACCTCTAAAAAGTAGCTCCGGGGTGATTGAATGGATGGTGGAGGTGGTAGGCTATGAGGTGTAGTGTAAATGGCCAAGAATATTAGGGTTTGGAGCTTGAAGAAGAGAGCTATGGAGGGTGGGGTGTATCTATCTCAGCCAAATGTTTCTAACCCTTGAAAATGGAGGGGGAAGGTTTGTTTTATAAAGGAAGAGAGCCAAGGCTTCTTGGAGAAGCCTCAAGAGAGGGTCAAAGCTTCTTAAAGAAGCTTAACCAAAAGGGTCAAGCTTCTTGAGAAAGCTAGACCAAAAGGGTCAATTTTTTATTTCTAATTTAATGTGTGTTTATTAGTTATTTAGAATTCCAGAAAATTTCAGAAAAATTTCAGAAAATTTCAGAAAATTTTAGTTATTTAAATACAGCATATTGTTATTTTTTGCATATGTTGTAATTAGAATAGCATGATTAATTATTTTTTTATTTTAATTCCGTTATTAAATGTAACATAGCATGAGTTGATTGTGAATCTACATTATGATGTTATTGTATGGAATTAGAATATTTTATCATGCTTTTAGACATGCCATAGTCAGTGGGAGGTTATTCAGTTGAGAGAAATCTTTGTAGATTAACTCCCGAAAACCAATATTTTGCGCATAAATTAAATTAAATTTTGAATAATTGTCACCTGTGGCGCAAGAGATGATTACGAGCATAGCTGATTTTCGATCTTGCGACTTGTGTAATATTGTCACTATTTAATTTAGATTTTTGTGGCAAAATTATATTATGCTAATCAAATTAATCCCAATGCGAATTTCTCTCTAAATTGACTTAGCTTATAGAAGTTAATTGGTTGACCTAGACTTAGTAAAGATGTTCAAATGTGGACAGTGTAATCCCATTCTTTAGATGAGCAAAAGTCTTGGAGACTTTAGGTCAAGTCTTAATTGAGCCAAAGTAAGGAAACATGACTCAAAGTCGCCGTGGTTTTGTTGCCTTGTTTGGCATAATAAAAACTAATGCGTGCGCTATGGTTAACGGCACGCTACGTAGTTTTGGTTAGCGAGTTTTGGAGTTATGAAATTAGTAAGCCCTCAATAGATCTGTTTATGATCTTGACTATTGAGCTGCGCGGATTGACTTTGTAATTTGACTTGTAAATAATGTTACATCATTAGATGAAGTAACATTCAAGAGTCACGTCATCTAAGAAATGTAAGTTTAAATAACTTAGTCATTAAGTGTAAGACGAGTAGCCAGTATGAGCAATGTTTTGCTCCCTACCCAATTATTAGGAGTGGATGGAGCAAAATTTCATGCACTATAATAGTGTGCGTTGAAATATCACGTGAAGTTAAAAGATTAGCGCTTAGAAGCTACAAAATCTATTAACACTAAGTGAAAAGATTAGCGCTTAGAAACTGCAAAATCTATTAGCATTGCCAACTTGTCTAAGTCTGGACACTTACTATTTCCACACTTGAGTGTGAGACATGAGGAGGGGCTTCTTTGTATGATTCCTTAGCTAGGCTAACGTTTTTGAATAACGTTTAGCACTAAGCGCAAACGTTGCGGCATAGTGATGAAAAGGTCAAGGCTGACAAGGTTGTTATGACTCTAAGAATTTGACGCATCAATTGTGAGAACATTGTGTTGAATTAGACTCTTTAGCCTAATTCGTGCTTAAGTTACTTTGGAGCTGTCATAGTTGATAGCTTATTCTCTCCTTCTTATGGATAGTAGAATTAATTGCAAGTAACTATGAAGTGAGAAATAGATATGGCAAAAGGAGTATCGTCATCTTTCAACTAGATGCAGTAAAGTGTATGGAGAATAAAATTGACTTGAAGGTGCAGGGGATTAACACTTACTAGTTAAATTTGTGACTTAGGCGCACTTGATATCTCCATGACATCCTTTTATGATCTAGTGAATATGAATTAGTCGTGAGTCATTACCTAGTTGGGCCTAAACCTTTAAAACTTGTCTTCGAGAACTCACACATTAAGATGATTGGAATTAGTTTATGACATTGGTCATGAACCAGTGGCTTATTATACTTAATCACATTAATGAGATGATGACACGATTGTAGACGTCCTCGAACGCCCTGGGAGGGTGAGTCCCATTCTGTTCGTATTGGGCTCACTACAGTTTAGGACCCTCAAATTGTCACGGTTCTTAATCTGAACCAAAGAGTCTAAACCTGACAAATCGTTTTGAGAAAAACAGATTTTTAAAAAAGAAGTGCCAAACATGGACTGCTTTGCCAGATACAGAGTCGCCACCTAAATATTTTATTTTGGAAAATTTAGGAAACCCTGACTCGGTGCCAAAGGCCACGTGTCCGTCATCACCAAAGTTGCCTCGGCTCGGGAAGTTGGGTACGATTGGGGAAGGTTAGCTATGAGCACCCCCTCTCACCCGATCCGAAGATCGGCCTCTATTAATCATGATATCTCATTTTTGAAAACACATGTGTTCTTATTCCAGTTAATTGGCCTAGAATTACTATGTGATGCGCACAACAAAACAAGTATAGACTAGATCACCTAATTTAGAACAAAGCATTGCATATCCGTTCGTTTTGGAAATGGTTTGAGGTTTGCTACTCGCGAGTAGGCTAAAACACGGATTTCAGCGAGTTGTTCCAACTCAAACAATCCAACCTTCACCTACAGGCATTCAGGCAGTTTATATCACATAAGCATTTAGCCACATGGTAAGCATGCTATATGTTAACATTCACACTCATGCGAGATGCTAAAGCATAAGAACTTACAGCGTACTCCGAACCAACACAGTGAACTAGTTAGTAATCATATGCGTGATCCTAATTCGTGTTAAGTGGCTAATGCAACACATGCAGAGTGTCACTAGAATAGGCTTGGCTAATCCTAGGATGGCACGTGGGATGCAACAAGTAGTACGTATTCAAGTTAGATTTGGAATATTATGCTGTTAGTATGATACGCCGAGCCTGGTGCATGCAATACTGATGAATGATGCATGCGTGCATAACATAAGGTATGCTAAATTAAACATGCCCTAATACTAACCATCAAAAGCAGGTAAGTAAAAGAGAGAAAGAAATGGGGGTTGGAAGACATGCACACACGCACCCACACTTATTACAAATTTGCCCTCGCTCGGAGGGACCGAAAGAATAATACAATTAACTAACCTACAAGCTAATTAAATATTACAGACCAATTAAACTAGTTATCAAATTAATTAATCTAATAAAACAGTAAACAACCTCGGGAAGAGGGCCCAATGCAATGCGTGTTCGGCCCTGCTCGGAAAGCCACTGCCATGCACAAGTTGCCTTTGCTTTGACTGTTATCCTCCTCTGAAAACTGTACAAGTCCCAAGGTTGCTTCTTTGAGTGCTGTGGAACACCACCGGCTAATGGAATTGGTCACCGGCCAAAGGGAATGATCACTGGCCACTTGTTCAAGCTATCGGCCATTGATGGATGGCCGGTCGGCACTGGAGATGGCCGGCCGGCCAAAGCTTCCTGCAGAATCTATTTTTGACAGCAGCAGAGGGCAAAACATAGCATGGCAATGCATTTCAAGCACTGTATGCACCAACCACACTCCTTATCATATTCATGACTCAAAGGAGGATGGGTCTCGATTCTCGGACCATTAATCGCGTATTTCAATACGTGATGGTCCAAGAAACCAAGTATGCATTTCGATATGGAATGCAATGCACATAATCAAACAAAGGGGCTTGACCTCTATCATACTCAACTCAAGAAGTGAAGCATGCATGCAAATGGAATGCAACATAGACATGGAGGCTAAGTATGCGAAATGAGGATGCAAGGCACGTGACAACTATGCTAGTGGCAAACATGCAACAACATGTAAAGTGGACTAAGCATAGGAACAATGCAAAGCAACTTAACCAATGAAATACATGCCAAATGCATCATGATTTCAAGCAAGCAACAACATATAATAGGCCAAGTATGCAACAATGCACGAGGCAAGCATGCTATAACACATGAAGGATAGACTTAAACTAATTTAGGCAGCCCTCAAACAAGCCTAAAACAGTGGCCCTAAACTATGGAGATGGGGCCAAATGCACATACAAGCATGCATGCATACATGATCCAATTCCTAAGCATCAAAAGACAACTTTTAAGCACACTTAAAAGAGATGATCATGGACAATTGGCATGCAATGTAAGCTCTGAAAATCATGAAAGAGAGGTGCCAAACCAAATAATCAAAGCAAGTAAAGCATGCTCATGACATCACACATTCAAGGCCTACAAGCTAGAATGCAAAGAAACTATACAAAATATGTTAAGCATGACCAAAGCAACTGAAAAATAGAGCTAAAGCACACTAAAACATACATAAAAGCTTCACAAAGCTTGGCCAAAATCATGCTAGAACAAGGGTCAACACCTAAAGCATGTTAAGGCCTAAACATGGCATTACAAGACATGTATGCAAGGCATGCAAGAAGTGTCTAAACCAAGGAAAAATAGAGCTATATTATGACATAATAAGCACAAAAATCAGTTAGGACATGGCCAACATGAACCTAAATTAGGTGCTCACACATGAGGCAAAAATGGTCCTTTTCAAGGACAACAAGGAGAGGGGGTGGCCCTCTCCTTCTTAGGACCTCAAGGCACCATCCTCAGTGGTGAGGAGGCCCAAACACAATGGTCTCGGAGCTCACCAAAAATGCACAAAAAATGGAGCCTAACAAGGCTTAAGAGGGGTCAGACAACCTCAAAGCTCAAAACACTCTTACACAACTATTTAGAGTAGACAAAAAAAAGACTTTTATATGTTATACACCAAGTCTAAAAACAGTTGCAAGGTAGTCGAAAAAGCTATGCAAAAATGCGGTAAAAAAAGCAAGAATGTTACCCTTGAAGACCCTCTTCACAAATGGTGGATCAGCTGCTTCTTTGAGCTCAAAACCACCCAAGAACACCAAGAACAGACCTCTGGTCCCTCAACAACCAAGAAAAGGTGTAAGACTAGGTGTTTGTGTGCAATAGTAAGACTAAAACACACACAAGGCAAAGAAAGAGAGAGATATAGAGATAGAATGGATACAAACCCTAACCCTAATATCGGAGGTCTCTCTCGAAATCTTTTTTTTGTGTAACCTAGAGGAGGGAGGAGAGGTTCCCTCTTATAGACAATCCAATCTTGTAAAGCTTCCAAAGCAAGCTAGATAAGAGGGAAATCCCTCCATACACGTGTATGGAGAGGAGCAGAGTGTATGCCAGCTATCACAGCTGCCATGAAAATATCTGCAAAAGCAGATGAACAGTGGTCGGCCAGCCAAAAATGCAATTTGGCCAAAATAGATGGCCGGTCGACCATCTATAGTGCCGGTCGGCCAAACATTTGGCCGGTGGAAACAAAACACAGCCGGTGGCCTCAAGCCATGGCCGGTGGAGTGTAAGGATGGCCAATAAGCCATTCCCTACCCTTCAAAGCAAAAACACAAGTGTTTGGTGCAAAACCAAACGCAAAACAGTCGAGTCGAGAGGTCCTCAGGCAAGGCGCGTAGCCGAGACCTCCGGAAACTCAAGATGAACACAAATAAGGATGATCACCAAGTGTTCAAACGGTGACGCCCAAGTCTTGAGGACGGTCAAAAATGGGGTGTCTACAATTGCCCCTCTTTGACAGAACTCGAAAGTCATAAGAATGACGGGAGTGATTGTCAAAGCCCAGAGACGACCCATTTTTGACAAGGCCGAAGACTTAGACAAAGCATGCAAGATAATAAAGATATGTGCCCGAGGGTAGGGGCAAAATGCAACTAATAATGTAAGAAGCCGAATATAACTTATGATCATGCAAAGAAAGCTGTAACGAAGCATAACATGCAACAGTTTTAAGCTACCATTCAACAATCCAACTACACTACAATGCAGAAATGATGTAAGAGAATTATGAAATTCTCGATACGTCTCACTCGGAGAATACAATACCTGCGCGGTTCGTCTGGTTGCACCAGCTTCAAATGAACCGTACATACAATATCGTGCCTAAAAGAGAAAGAAAACTCAGTAGGTACAATATCGTTAGCAACATGCATAACATGCAAAATGAATGCTGCGCGATAACGCGAATGTAGGATTTAAAGTCTCCTTAGACCAAGGGGTGCACAAACAGTGCGATGGTATGCAATTGAATCTAATGTAACGCAAATGATATGTAAAATTACAAAACAATGCAAAACTATATATAAACAATGCAAACGATATGCAATGCAATTGAATCATGATCCAAACATAAGCGGTTCAAAACCACACAAATGTCAAAAAGATGGATGGAGATGCAAAGTCCGTCTACCATAGAAAAGGTGCCGCAACCCTCAAACCACAATACCAACAGTGGAATAGGCGCGTACACATGCAGAACTATGAGTAATGTAGATGGACATAGGAACAAGTAATTTGGTAGAATGAGATAAGTGGGGAAACGACCCGCTGAAGAAAGACCAATGATCCTAATGCTGGATGCAAAAATTACACTACAATGTAATATGTATAATGGATATGGCATGCAGCCAAACCAAATCTTGCCTAGGAAAGGCATGGACACATACAAATCACGTCTAACATAGAACGGTCATACAGAACTATGAGTGTATAGACGTAAAAAGTATGGGCACATACCAGACCAAGCTCAACAAGGAAAGGCGCAAACCCTAGATGGAAGTGATGCAATGAATGCATGCAAGCTACAGTGCAATATCTACAATATGCAATGGAATGGACACAGTGGATTAAGGCCTACGGCCAAACCGTATCTTGCCTAGGAAAGGCATGGACACAAACAAACCACGTCTAACATAGAATGGTCATACAGAACTATGAGTGTATAGACGTGAAAAGTATGGGCACATACCAGACCAAGCTTAACAAGGAAAGACGCAAACCCTAGATGGAAGTGATGCAATGAATGCATGCAAGCTACAATGCAATATTTACAATATGCAATGGATGGATATATTCACAGTGAAATGCATGACATATGCAGTTTATACAATGGGATGCATGACATATGCATTATTTACAATGATGCGTGACATATGCACTATTTATAATGAAATGCATGACATATGCACTATATAGAATGAAATGCATGACATATTGTATGTTTTTTTTTTGTTTTTTGAAATGCATGTGATGTATGTTTTTTGTTTTTTTTTTGTTTGTTTTTTGTTTTTTTTTTTTGAAATGCATGTTGCATGGAATGCGTGACAACGCAAGTCGCTTGAAATGCATGACAATGTAACCGAGCGGATTTAAGGTCTCGCCAGACCAGGCGGGTTTAAGGTCTTGCCAGACCGTGCGGATTTAAGGTCTCGCCAGACCGTTCGCTGGGGAAATGCATAACAATGCAAGTGAACTAATGCAAATGAAAGATGCATATCAATGTGAATAAAAGTACGTACAACCAACGCATGTTCACAACGAAGCATTGCGAAGCAACGCATGCGGGGTAACTTTCGAATCTTGAAAGAGACAAAAGGATACAAGAAGGATACACCTTGCACATATTCGAGTGCCGCACATAGAAGACACGGTCCGAGGTCAAAACAGGGGCCGGTTGAGCTTCGAAAATGCACTGTCTTGCACTGTCTTGAGCAATGAAGGTCCCAAACCACATATCTGACCCAAACAAAGGCGTAAGAGGCTCACCGGCCATCAGAGGAGGTCACCGGCTGTCCACCGGCCATAAAAACATTACACCGGCCAAATGTTTAGTCGACCGGCCAAAAGTTTGGCCGACCGGCCAAATCTTGCTAAGTCGGGACAGTTTGGTCATTTCGGCATGGACTTTATAAAATAGGGCCTCTAGCCCTATTCTTTTCACTTTCTCTTGGCCGAAATTCCTCCCCCCCTCTCTCTAGAGTATTCCCGAGCCTCTATTCTCCGTTTTCCTTGATTCTCGCGCCTCTTTCAACGTTTGATTCGTGTTGTTCGCGTTTCGAACATTTTCATCCGAACGAAACTTTGTTTCGGTGTAGTTTTTTCGATTTTCGCCTCTTGGGGTTTGTTTCCCCAAAGTTTTCCTTGATTTCTGTGCTTTTCCACATTCTGATTTTTCTAGCCATCTTTCGCCCTCGCGGGGTTGACTTTCCGTTGACTTTTCGCATTCTAACCCGGTTTCCACCTTTCCGGCCATCTTCACACCACTTTTGACATGGCGGATGATATTCCACAGGGCGGGACTCCCCTGAATCACGAGCTGGACCCAGAGGCTGAGCTCCTCCCCTTGAGCGTCCGCCCGTTCGACCCGGCGACCTACCGGCCGGCAATTCACGTGCTACCTCCTGACGGTCTTCGCCAGTTCAGGAGTTTCGACAGGGGCGTGCCACAGGAGCTTCTTTTGCGCGAGCCGACGTCTCATATGTCCTTCGGCGCTTCCGAGGTACATTCTTCCCTCTTTTTTGTTTTCCGCAATGTAGAACATAACTGCCATAAGTTGATTCTGTTCTTCAACTGCTTAGCCCGGATACACCGATGCACTGTATGTTGTAATTGACTGTGAACACATTTGCAACTGATATCTGTTTGAATCTAAACACGTGCACACACACTGTATTTGCCCTAAACCACTCAAACACATTGGCACATCACATGTTGCAGTTCATTGCGAGCACACCGGCACCCGATGTTTGTTTGAACCTGAAAATGTGCACACATGCTATATTGCCACCAATTCTGAATACTCTTCAAAACTGTACATTTTATATTGCTTCGTAACTATTTGCTTTTGAATAGGGAGATTCCCATACTGTTTGCGGGTATGGGAATGTTGCCGCCAGGGATTGGTGTATGAAGTTACCGGACGCAGTCCGTCACATTATCGATCAGGCGGGCTTCGGCGCTTTCTGCAGAGGACTTTCTCGGCTTACTGCGAGCAGACCTCTCCTTGCTGCTCTAGCGGAGAGGTGGTGAGACACCACCGATTCATTCCACCTCTCTGTCGCGGGAGACATGACGATGACTCCCTATGACTTCTCGATGCTCACCGGCATCGGGGAGGGAGTGATCCGATCACCTTCGACACAGACATGGATAAGTGGTACGCTGCCCAGATACACTTGCTTGGCACTCAGCTGCCATTCGCTCGGGCCGGATATGTGCAATATTCGTGGTTCGAGAGCCACTTCCGGGATCAGGCGCCAACCACTCGGGTAGGGGAGGAGCAGTACACACGCGGCTTCCTCATGTTTCTGCTGGGGACGACTATTTTTGCCGATCAGGCGAACACCGTGCCCCTCTGCTTGCTGAGCGCTATGGTGGACGTGACCAGGATCCTGCGCTATGACTGGGGTGGAGCAGCCTTGGCCACGCTCTACGGGTACATGGGCTCAGCCTCCTGTTGTAGTGGGCAGTTGCTCGGAGGTTACTGGCAAGCTTGGGAGGTACATCTCTTTCTTTGTTTCACATTTCTTCCTTTATATTTTCTGTACTCTGTACACTGCACACACTGTGGTTTGCTTCACGCTGACTATATACTGCACACACGGCACACATATACTCTGCTTTACACCGACTGTACACTGCACACACTGTACACTCTGCTTTTATTCTGCATTCTGCTTTATCTGATAAGCATACTGGTATTTGCTCTGTAGTTGTGGATCTACGCCTATTTTCCGAGACTCGCCCCAGTGCCAGACGTGGAGACCCCTCTCGTCGTTCCGTTCTCGCGCCGCTTTGACGTGAGGTGCGTGCAGAGGCCCCAGGAGACGTTTATCTTCTTCCGCCGCTACTTCGACACCATCACCCCCGCAGAGGTATGTTTAGAACTTGTAGTTCATTTAAGCTTCGCTTTGCACTATATTTTCCATAACAGTAGATAACAAATTGCATTTCGTTTTCAGATCACCTGGCAGCCTTGGGCTCCATTGCCAGCCGAGATGCGAGAGCGATTTGCCGGTGCAGAGGAGACTGCCTGCTTCAGACTTCTATTGGAGGGCCCGGTCTGTCAGGCCTGGTATCTGGGTGAGCGCTTCTTGTGTCATACCTTGGGTTTTCCAGAGCAGATAATCCTGATTCACCCTCCTGACCATATGAGGGAGACTGAGAGGTTCACTCTCGAGCAGATAGCCGACTATACGATCGGCTGGGATGCGACCCGCTTCAGAGGCATAGGCGACTACTCAGAGTATGTGAGGACGTATATCATGCGGCCTTTGAGCAGTGGTCGCCAAGCTGAGAGAGGGGGACCTGCAGCGCCGGTAGCTGGAGCAAGAGCAGGAGTGGGAGCAGGAGCGCCGAGGGTGGCTCAGGGCCGTGGCAGGAGTGGAGCTCGGAGGGGGCAGGGGGCTAGTTGGCCAGCACTACCCGTGACAATGACATGCCGAGGGCGGGGTGGGGCAACTTACTAGATCCCCATTGCTCCCTCTCCGGCAGACCACGAGCTAGTCGGGTTTTATGGCTTGCCTCCGGAATGTACTACTGCATTTTGCATTCTGTACAGTCATTTCATTTCATTTGGTTTGATGTTCCGCGGAATACTGATGCTTCTAACGCTTTTGCAGGCCTCTTCTGAGTACACTCGCCAGTCCCTAGAGCTGACCGCCTCCGTGATGGGGATGCTCCAGCAGAGCCTCGACCTTCTGGCGATTTACAGCATTTCGGTATGTTTCTCTGACCGCGGTCTCAAACCATACATAAACTGTTTCTCATATCTGATGCACAACACCACACTGGATACACTGCCCTCACGGCATCTGACATCCTGTAGCCCACAGACTGTTCACAGCACTACTCGCGGCATTCACACACTGTACTCATACCTTGCATTCTGCACTGACATACTGCCTACAGTATTCACACACTGTACTTATACCTTGCATCCTGCCTACAGTATTCACACACTGTACTCATACATTGCATTCTGGACTGATAAACTGCTCACGGTATACTGATGCGTTTGCCTTTCGTACTTTTCAGCCTCCCTTCCAGATCCTTTCTGTGGGAGGTGCTCCAGCTGGACCTTTTGTTCCTACCAGAGGAGATGGCAGAGTATACCCCTGCACGAAGGTGGGGCGCACCCATGTTGGGAGTAGCTCACAGGCACCCGTCCCTGATGATGATGATGAGTCCAAGGCTGAGGCTGAGGCTGAGGCTGAGGCTGAGGCGGAGGTAGAGTCGTCCGAGGAGGAGACCAGAGATGGCTCGGGCTCAGACTCAGATGACGATGCTGATGACGACGCTCTTGGACCTCCGTCCAGGAAGAGGACGAGAACGGACCCCTAGACCCGCGGCCTTTTAACATTGATCCAGATTTTTGCTGTTTTTCTTTTTCTTTTTCTTTTGTACTTTTTGCTGGTAGCTAGAGTACCTTGTACTGCCGTAGGCAGGTTTTCTTTTGTTTTCTCCAAAACTTTGTACTTGAAAAAGATGATGAAATAAAACAAAACTTTTTATCTGAAAAAGTGTTATATTTGTACATTTCATACATTGCATCGCATTGCATCATATTACACCTCAATGTAAATGAGATTGATCTTTTGTCTGAAAAATTGAACACTCGTATTGTGATAATTAGATAACGAACCAGCCAACAGCGAAATAACCCATACAAACCACTACTCAGTTCGAACACTCGACCCATACTCTACTGGGGATTAATCTGCATACAGCCCATAACACAACGCTTGGTTCATTTTGCACACAGCGGATCCTGAACAAACAGCCTAAATCTAACAAGACGGACCATGAAGGTTGAATCTGCTAAAGTTGAAGCACACTTAGATACGATCCGAAACCCAAAAGCTTCAGAGAGGCCCAGGTTTTTCTGTTCACACTTATCGGGGGTGGACCCTACAGTTGCACGAAAGAACCAAAACATGTTTTCGCACAAATGTGGAGAATGACACAGCATTCTGAGCACAAAACGATTAATTTTTGAAATTGAAGAAGGATTTTTTAAACCAGGGTAGTGAGCCTACAACTGGACATAACGAGAACGACTCAACAGCGGAGACAAAAAGGTAAACAACCTAAACACAACGAGACACACTCGGAAAAGACTCAAAACAAAGGTTGAAGTAAACAAAACAAAAGACACGATATACAGACGCGTTAATAAAGACGGGGGACCTCAGATCACGAGGAGCCAGTTTCTCTGGGTATTGTTTCCCATTCTTTCTAATTTGCGATTCTTACATCACTCGGCCCTCAGGCTCGATTTTTCTCTCAAAACCCTTTTTGCTCACTTTTTCTCTCAACTTACACCTCTTTATTCTTTATTCTCTCATTTTTATCCCTCCCTGGGGTGTTTAATGGATGAATAGGAAGTTGTGGGTTCACACCTGACATGGTTAGCTCACGGCTGTTTCTTCTGGTGGCGTTTGGTCGATGCCCTAGGTAAAGGGAACAGAGTACCTTGATCCCTTCAGATTCGTGCTTCGCACTTGGTTTGATACCTCGTTGCTCAGAGGTTGAAAGAGCTTTCAGCCCTTAAATGACAGCTTCAGTTGTGCCCTTCTTGGCAAGTATGTTGGCGATGGAGGAAAGACAGGAAGCCTGACTCAGCTGTTTCCCTAGTTCATCATTTTGACCATTTTTTGTTTTGGTTCTCTACTGAAACAATTTTGACCAAAATGAGAGTCAGATTAACATACTTGTTTAATTTTCTCATGTAAAAATCATGCAAGTCAGGCTATGAGCACTGAAAATTTTCCTTTTTTGGGTCTAAGAAAATGGCCCGGTTTTGGAAAATGAAACAATTTTCGAGAAAATAGTCAAC
Source organism: Camellia sinensis (assembly GCF_055761805.1). Lineage (NCBI taxonomy): Eukaryota > Viridiplantae > Streptophyta > Magnoliopsida > Ericales > Theaceae > Camellia > Camellia sinensis. The sequence goes on along the minus strand of NC_138961.1, from coordinate 35,538,419 downwards.
CTCAGTAAAAATTTTCAAAAACTATTTTTTCAAACGGCCGCCACTTAATGAGCGCGGAACTTACTTTCAAAATGCGCAACCTCGGATCGGAGGCAATGGAAAATTGCCCCTTGTTTGAAGGACGCTGCACGGCAATGAAAAGTTGCCCCTGGTTTGAATGGCAACTCATGGCAACAAAAAGTTGCCCCTTGTCTGGATAACATCGCAGCATTTTGTAAACAGTCCTCATTAATGACGATCACGACCAAACTCTCGGACACGGAGAAGACGAAGATGGTCAAAACCAATATATGGACACAGTCACTTTGAAAGTGCGTGGGGCTGGACTTCAGGACGAAGCTGCCTAGATATTCCAAACATGGGAATCAAGGATGATTAAAAACCATTGCATGGACTTAGTCACTATGAAAGCGTTGGGGGCTGGACTTCAGGATGAAGTTGCCTACGTATCCCAAACATGGGAATCAAGCTTTACGTAGTTTTGGTTAAGGTACACTCGGGTATTAACCTTCACTTTTTAGGCTCTAACTTTTGCCAAGGCGCCCGTTGCGGGTTTTCGACCTTGCGAGCTTTGTTCTTCTTTCCTTTTCGATTCTTTTCTTTCTTTTCATCTTTTTTTCTTTTCTTTTCTTCTTTTTCATTTCTTTTTATCTTTGCATTTTTTCATTTTTGTTCTTTTTCTCTTCTTTTTTCTTTCTTGCTCTAACTTTTACCTGGGTCGCCCTTCCGGGTTTTCGGCCCAGCGAGCCTCTCAAAGGGTAAAAGTGTAACAAGTCCATGGTTTTGAGATCCTGAAGTCATCTGAGTCCAGGAAAATGACTGTTGTATTGATTTGCTGAAGGACTCATTTTCGGCTCTTCGAGCACATCGGGCATTTTTGCCGCTAGTTGGAGGGGTGCTTCTGTTCTAGTTTCACAATCTCCTTCTGGCGAGATCTGATCTTCTTGATCTGACTTTGGTGCTTCTTGTTCGAGGGCTGCTTCCAATCTAGCCACACAGGCCTTTCTTGATGGTCGATCGTTGAACACTCCGGATTTGTGGTTCAAGGTTTTAAAGCAAGGGCTCAAGTCTTAAGGCTGAGCGCGATCCTAAGCTGCACAATCTCAAGAGCGATTCCACACAGGTTTTCGTAGGACCGCGCAAAATATTTTGTTTTTGAAAGTTTTTAAAGAAGTGACAGATCGCTCGCGCCGAAGATAGTGTGGAACCAGTCTAGATCAAGCCAGGGTCCTTTTCAGTATTCACGCTGACAAGCATGATTTCAATCATTAAGGGCTTAGCACGCCTCTCCTTCTCTCATTTTGATCAAAGTTTTGCAAATCCCGAGGAATTCCTTCCCCTTTGTTTTCACCGCAGTGTTCAAAAAGGTTTTGAAAAACTTAGGTCAATGCAATGATTTTCAGGGCACAAGAGAGCAGGTGGAATGTACTGCTATTCCATTCAAATCCTCTGGCACAACTAGCTTAAAATAGCAGTAAGCACGGAAACATGATAGCCGCAACTGTTTCATTCAGATTCCCTGGTTGCAACTGGCTCCCCAGCAAAGACAGACATAAAAGAAAGTAAAAGGGTAATTACAAAACAAAAGGGTGTTCGAGGCAACAACCCCGAAATCACCCGACATTCTATACAATGGGACTGACTCGACGCGACAAGACAAACCTTTAAGCAAAAAGACTGACTCAAAACAAAGAGACAGACTCAAAACAAGACCACCGAACTGACTCCACACCTAAGTCAGAAACCACAAAAATTGGCATTCGCAGATGCTCAAAAGTGCGTGCCAGACGCCACATCCAAAATGCACCGAGCGCCGCCCGCAGGTGGTCCAAACCCTGATCACATATTTGCAGTATCTTCAAAGTCCAATAGCTCAGTGGTAACAGACTTTGCTGAGGTAGGTGGGAGGATGACCTCATTGTCGATCAAATCTTGCACTTCATGACAAAGGCGGAAACAACCATCGGTACTGTGACCGGACTGTTGGTGGTACGCGCAGTACAAGGTAGTATCATGTGAGAGAGGGAGATTCTTCGGGAGGGGCCGAGGTTCGAAGGGTTTAAGATGCCCCTTTTTAGCCAATATTTGAAATGCCCTAGACAAAGGCATGTAGAGGGCATGAAAGACTCTGCGCCCTCAAGGCAGGTACTTTGAAGTCTGAGGGTTCTTGCTAGACGCACTAGCGAAAAGGTCGGCAGACACTGCCTTAGCTTTCTGATCTTTTCCGGGTACAGGGTTAGGAATGACAGGAACTGTTTTGGCATGACGGGGCCCATCCCGATTTTCCGCCCGGCTTGAACTGCCTTCGGTTAGGGTGGGGAAAGCCTCATCCACAGCTTTTGTCATGACTGCGAATACTTGTTGCTTATTCATCCCCCCGACTTTTAATGCCTCGGCTGCCCACAGCAGTTGTTCGACGGGATCAGTATCTGTTCCCATTTTGTTCTTACTTCTAGCCTCAGCCTAATCGGGGGTTTGGGTTACTACATCAGAGCGAAGCCCGGTTGTTGCTGACACGTCGTTGCTGTAGCTGGAGGCAACCTCTGATTGGCTGAGCTCGATCATAATCCGTCCCAGTAGCGGGGGCTCCTGTGGTATGAAATTCCCGGCATACGGTGCAGTTGGTGGCGAAGCCGATATTCCATAGGCCAGATCGGTCATGGATCTCTGGAGGTCGTCGATCATTCCCATTAACTTAAATGTGGTAGGTTCACGAACTTGAAACATCTGGGGTTCCCAGATCGGGCGCGTAGCAGGCGACCTGGGCGGATGCGGTACATCAATATTGGTCTCATCTTGCAAGATGATCCCTTGGTCTAACGCGGCTGCCATAACCACAATTTTCTCTGAACTCTGCGTCATCATAAGTCCGCTGAATTGAACAGTGACTGACGGATCAGATATCTGTCTTGCCTCAGCAATGGAGAACACTGGCTATTTTGTACTAAATTTCTGAACTGAAAGAGAAAACACACAGCATTTCGGCCCAATCAGAATAGACACAAGCATAGCTGAATAACTGTACTCTACTACTGATTACTGTTCCCCAAAATCACTGTCCCAAAAAAACTGAATCTGATACCCGCAGATATAACTGGTTCCCCAAAACACTGATACTGATGCCCTCAGGCCTGGTGCCCAAACTTGCAAACTGATACACGCATTTCTGTAGAGACACACTCTAAAGCACATAGCAGATAAGTGAGAGTCAAAATACCCCTATGTTGGGGTAGGGTTTCCCTATCCTATTTTGTCAGGAACTAGGGTTTCACTATGCACGCAGCGGTTTCAAACAACCTATATCGGGTAAGCAACCTGTCCTAGCATGGAATGGTCACTATGGATTCTGAATATGCACTAGGTCGAATGGCAAAAGGGTGCCTCGGTAAAAACTGGGGTTTGTGTTCCCATACTGGCAGAGCCCGCAACCGGTCAGCCTTATGGTCATGTCTTAACAAGACAAGCCTCCGGCAAACCGTTCAGAAATAACAGATGGCCAACACGGTGTCCTAGGCGCACCAATGCACATGCAATACAAAGAAACACATAAGTGTAGTCAAAACAAGATATCATGAGTTCGAGTCAAGCTCTCTAAATTCCCAGTAGAGTCGCCAGAAACTGTAGACATCCCCGAACGCCCCGGGAGGGTGAGTCCCGTTTTGTTCGTATTGGGCTCACTACAGTTCAGGACCCTAAAATTGTCACGGTTCTTAATCTGAACCAAAGAGTTCAAATCTGACAAATCGTTTTGAGAAAAATAGATTTTTAGAAAAGAAGTGCCAAACATGGACTGCTTTGCCAGATACAGAGTCGCCACCTAAATATTTTATTTTGGGAAATTTAGGAAATCCTGACTCGGTGCCAAAGGCCACGTGTTCGTTATCACCAAAGTTGCCTCAGCTCGGGAACTTGGGTACGATTGAGGAAGGTCGGCTATGAGCACCCCTTCTCGCCTAATCCGAAGATCGGCCTCTACTAATCATGATATCTCATTTTTGAAAACACATGCGTTCTTATTCCAGTTAATTGGCCTAGAATTATTATGTGATGCGCACAACAAAACAAGTATAGACTAGATCGTCTAATTTGGAACAAAGCATTGCATATCCGTTCGTTTTGGAAATGGTTTGAGGTTTGCTACTTGCGAGTAGGCTAAAACACGGATTTCAGCGAGTTGTTCCAACTCAAACAATCCAATCTTCACCCACAGGCATTCAGGCAGTTTATATCACATAAGCATTTAGCCACATGGTAAGCATGCTGTCATGTTAACATTCACACTCATGCGAGATGTTAAAGTATAAATACTTACAGCGTACTCCGAGCCAACACAGTGAACTAGTTAGTAATCATATGCGTGATCCTAATTCACGTTAAGTGGCTAATGCAACGCATGCAGAGTGTCACTAGAATAGGCTCGGCTAATCCTAGGATGGCACGTGGGATGCAACAAGTAGTACGTATTCAAGTTAGATTTGGAATATTATGCTGTTAGTATGATACGCCGAGCCTGGTGCATGCAATACTGATGAATGATGCACGCGTGCATAGCATAAGGTATGCTAAATTAAACATGCTCTAATACTAACCATCAAAAGCAGGTAAGTAAAAGAGAGAAAGAAGTGGGGGTTGGAAGACATGCACACACGCACCCACACTTATTACAAATTTGCCCTCACTCGGAGGGACCGAAAGAATAATACAATTAACTAACCTACAAGCTAATTAAATATTACAGACCAATTAAACTAGTTATCAAATTAATTAATCTAATAAAACAGTAAACAGCCTCGGGAAGAGGGCCCAATGCAACGCGTGTTCGACCCCGTTCGGAAAGCCACTGCCATGCACAAGTTGCCTCTGCTTTGACTGTTATCCTCCTCTGAAAACTGTACAAGTCCTAAGGTTGCTTCTCTGAGTGCTGTGGAACACCACCAGCTAATGGAATTAGTCACCGGCCAAAGGGAATGATCACCGGCCACTTGTTCAAGCTATTGGCCATTGATGGATGGCCAGTCAACACTGGAGATGGCCGGCCGGCCAAAGTTTCCTGCAGAATCTGTTTTTGACAGCAGCAGAGGGCAAAACATAGCATGGCAATGCATTTCAAGCAATGTATGCACCAACCACACTCCTTATCATATTCATGACTCAAAGGAGGATGGGTCTCGATTCTCGGACCACCAATCGCGCATTTCAATGTGTGATGGCCCAAGAAATCAAGTATGCATTTCGATATGGAATGCAATGCACATAATCAAACAAAGGGGCTCGACCTCTATCATACTCAACTCAAGAAGTGAAGCATGCATGCAAATGGAATGCAACCTAGACATGGAGGCTAAGTATGCGAAATGAGCATGCAAGGCACGTGACAACTATGCTAGTGGCAAACATGCAACAACATGTAAAGTGGACTAAGCATAGGAACAATGCAAAGCAACTTAACCAATGAAATACATGCCAAATGCATCATGATTTCAAGCAAGCAACAACATGTAATAGGCCAAGTATGCAACAATGCACGAAGCAAACATGCTATAACACATGAAGGATGGACTTAAACTAATTTAGGCAGCCCTCAAACAAGTCTAAAACAGTGGCCATAAACTATGGAGATGGGGCCAAATGCACATACAAGCATGCATGCATATATGATCCAATTCCTAAGCATCAAAAGGCAACTTTTAAGCACACTTAAAAGAGATGATCATGGACAATTGGCATGCAATGTAAGCTCTGAAAATCATGAAAGAGAGGTGCCAAACCAAATAATCAAAGCAAGTAAAGCATGCTCATGACATCACACATTCAAGGCCTACAAGCTAGAATGCAAAGAAACTATACAAAATATGTTAAGCATGACCAAAGCAACTGAAAAACAGAGCTAAAGCACACTGAAACATACACAAAAGCTTCACAAAGCTTGGCCAAAATCATGCTAGAACAAGGGTCAACACCTAAAGCATGTTAAGGCCTAAACATGGCATTACAAGACATGTATGCAAGGCATGCAAGAAGTGTCTAAACCAAGGAAAAACAGAGCTATATTATGACATAATAAGCACAAAAATCAGTTAGGACATGGCCAACATGAACCTAAATTAGGTGCTCACACATGAGGCAAAAATGGTCCTTTTCAAGGACAACAAGGAGAGGGGGTGGCCCTCTCCTTCTTAGGACCTTAAGGCACCATTCTCACCACTGAAATCCCTCAAGATTTCAGTGGTGAGGAGGCCCAAACACAATGGTCCCAGAGCTCACCAAAAATGCATAAAAATGGAGCCTAACAAGGCTTAAGAGGGGTCAGACAACCTCAAAGCTCAAAACACTCTTAAACAACTATTTAGAGTAGACAAAAAAAAGACTTTTATATGTTATACACCAAGTCTAAAAACAGTTGCAAGGTAGTCGAAAAAGCTATGCAAAAATGGGGTAAAAAAAGCAAGAATGTTACCCTTGAAGACCCTTTTCACAAATAGTGGACCAGCTGCTTCTTTGAGCTCAAAACCACACAAGAACACCAAGAATAGACCTCTGGCCCCTCAGCAACCAAGAAAAGGTGTAAGACTAGGTGTTTGTGTGCAATAGTAAGACTAAAACACACACAAGGCAAAGAAAGAGAGAGATATAGAGATAGAATGGATACAAACCCTAACCCTAATATTAGAGGTCTCTCTGGAAATCTTTTTTTTGTGTAACCTAGAGGAGGGAGGAGAGGTTCCCTCTTATAGACAATCCAATCTTGTAAAGCTTCCAAAGCAAGCTAGATAAGAAGGAAATCCCTTCATACACGTGTATGGAGGGGAGCAGAGTGTATGCCAGCTATCACAGCTGGCATGAAAATATCTGCCAAAGCAGATGAACAGTGGTCGGCCAGCCAAAAATGTAATTTGGCCAAAATAGATGGCCGGTCGACTATCTATAGTGCCGGCCGGCCAAACCATTGGCCAGTGGAAACAAAACACAGCTGGTGGCCTCAAGCCACGGCCGGTGGAGTATGGGGATGGCCAATAAGCCATTACATGCCCTCCAAAGCAAAAACACAAGTGTTTGGTGCAAAACTGAACACAAAATAGTTGAGTCGAGAGGTCTTGAGGCAAGGCGCGTAGCCGAGACCTCCGGGAACTCAAGATGAACACAAACAAGGATGATCACCGAGTGTTCAAATGGTGACGCCCAAGTCTTGAGGACGGTCAAAAATGGGGTGTCTACAACGATGGTTTGAGTAGGCCTTCTCGGGCCCACTCGCTTATGACATCCTGCTCTTATGTGAATGTGTAACTTTGTTCGCAATGGGTGCACACAAGTAAGTAGGAAAGCCATAGAAGGTCATTTGTTTTGGCGCATTTAGTCCACTATGATATTTGTGACTAGATATGTGTAAGGATATGATAGCTAAGCCTCAATCTCGACACATTTATAGATTACGATACACATCTGAGTCAAGACTATTTGATCTCCCATAAGTCAAAAGTTTTGAGATGGTTTTTGACATTGCACATATGAGGTTGAGATCAATTAGATAACAGCTTTCGTGCTTTTAGTTTTGACCAAGGTGGCGAGTATCTATTTGAGTTATTTTTAGGAAACTCTGTGAAGAGAGATGGATGCTTAGAAAATTGATTATTCCTAGCACTCAACAACACAATGGTGTAGTAGAGATAAGGAATTAAATATTGTTAATGTTAGGTGGATAATGGCGCAAAATGTTTTCCAATTGGAAATTGCACTAGTTTGTTGCCTATATCCCTAACTAAGTGCCCTCCATATCAGATTTTACACTCCATTTTGAGTAATAGGTTAGCGAAGAGCCATCTATGGGCGATCTGTAACCGTTAAGTAGCTTATCTTTATTTTACTTCTCATAAGATTGCGAAGTTAAGAACTAGGGTTCTATAGCGCATTATTGTATGCTGTCTTGTAAACACAAAGGGTCGTGTGGCGCATTATTGTATGCGGTCATGCAAACCCTCCGGGTCATGTGCATATAGGTAAGCAGCTTTGTGTTAGTGTAACTAAGTCACATAAAGTTTTATTAGTAAAGGTGACGTGAATAGAGTTTTTGGAACTCCATAAGATAGAGAATTCTAAGCATAGCGCTCTACGTAGCCTAGTTGAGAATGGAAAGAAATTTCCAATATCCTAAGGACAGTGGGAGTGATGTGCCTACTAATGGATTACTCCATTAGAGAAGAATACTCTACATTCTTAGTTGCGTGGTAGCGAATGTGAAAATTTTCCACGTCATCACTGGGTGATTGAGAGGGAAACATTCATGATTGCTCCGCAAGATGATAAAGAGCCTAGGATAATACCTAAGGCTCTAGTCCCCTATTTTTAGAAAGTGGATCAATATTGCGCAGTTTAAGACAAAGTCTTTGAGGATTAACCTTTTTTATAATTTGGTTGACTTTCCATTATGACGTAAAACTGTTATAAAGTTATGCGTAATTTAGATAGTCATTGTTGAGGCATAAAGCTCGCTAGATACCGAAGAGTCGCACCATTAAGGAAAGTGTAGACCATGAGAAGATTTCCTCTTGGGGACTGAGGTTATTTTGACGTAGGCTATGATTGACATAAGTTCGGAACATTGATTTGTAGACATTGTGACCCAACATTCTCGTTAGAGAATTGGATAAGTAGATCCGTAGGGATTTACCTTCTGCTTTTATGGTGAAAAGTTAGGAGCGTAAAAAGGTTGCTAGTTCCAATAAATCTTTTACAACCTAAAACAATTATCCAAATAGTGGTTCTTAGATTTCGTTAAGCCATGATAGGCCAACGATGATCGATGAAGACCACTGAGGCATGATCAATGATCCAAAAGAAGTTTTTCCTTACTTAGTCATTATGAGCCAGGAATTTATAAGGTTGTCGCCACCTAGGGTGGGCAGTCCTGTATTTTAGATATGATGGACATGGGTGATGTAATTTATATGCTCGGATGTACGATCCTTAGGGATTGCTTTGGGAGAATTCATGTTTTGTCTTCGATGACTTACATAAGGAATATCCTAGAACGATTCTAGATGCGAAATTTCAAACCCATTGACTTACCTATCGGTAAAAACCAGTGCCTTAGCTATTGAGTGAATCCTTGGATTGTCTTTGGGAGAAACAGATGACCTATATTCCTTAATCTTTTCTTTGTTGTGGGAGCCTAAAGTATGCTATATGGGCGTATTCGGCATGATAAGTGTTATCTTTGGTAAATGGTCAACTGAGTTGTTTAGACATTGACCTTGCTCATTAGACTGTGGATAAAATGCTTTACTAGTAGTATATTAATTTGCTCATTGTAAGATTCAATGCGTTAGTTGGGCGCATCTGTACTAGTTGGGCGCATTAAGAATGAACGCAAATTGGTCACCAAAATATCTTTAGAGAGGTTATTGCGCAAGAGGTAGTGATCTTAAATTACTTCATGTGAGGCGCACATGGTAGATTCCGTTGTATATACTTATCGCAAGAGGTGCTAATAAGGCTTATGTTTGGAATCTATAATTGCGCAAGCTGTGGTCTTTTTTTTAAATCGATCACTTATTTTGAGATGATGGGATGTTGACACTATTATGGTTTGTGTCATAATGATTAGCAGATGATGATGTCAACAGGCAAGATTGGCTCACTCACACGAGCAATCGCCCTTGGCGCTTGGGAGCGAGCAAGGATGAGACTAGTGATTTATTTTTATTTGGAGCCAAGAGAGGCTTAAATAATCCACTATATATGTCGCCTTGGTTACAACCACGACCCACTTTCCATGTTGTGCCTGCTATGATTAGCCAGATGTGAGATCTCATTTGGCGCCTAGAAGGCGAGCAAATAGAGAATTCGGGTTAGGCGCTAGAAAGCGACTAGACTTATATCTGTACGGTGTATCAAGTATTCATACTATATGTGCTTGGCGACTGAGTAATGAGGTGAGAGAATGGATCCCTGTTTCCTCACCGTGTGAGTCTTACGTGTCATTATTGATATGACTTTCATTTATGTACCCTTTTGTGACTTTTGACTATGTCATAAGGTAAGGGGTTGATGTTCTGCTACTTTGGTATGTTGCCTGCGGTCATGTATGATTCGGCCTTAAGGGACATCACTGGGAAAGCGGTCAATCCTAAACTAAATGGCATGAGGGCAAAGGGAAGATAATCTAGTATTACACCACTGTTGTATATTCACTGCCGGCAACTCACATCGCTCTGTATGAGAAGCAGATTGAGTTTGAATATATTGCAAGAATTGAGAGGGTCAAATATGCTCTTTTAAGGGATTAGAGATGTTTTTTGGACCGGTGTAATTAGATGGGTCTGGAGTGTATGAGACACTATTTCTGTTCTTTTTGGATTGATGTCTCTATGGTGGCTCATTTTGAGTTTCTAGTATAGAGCTCCCACATGCAGGTGTTCTCAGCAGTCGCACGGTGCATTGGCTAGTACGAGATTGTTCTTTTTTGAGGAGATTGAGATAAGAGATGTGGCAGTGTTATGCCAACTCATGTGCGAGTGAGAGATGTTAGAAATTGGGCGCCCATGTGGCATGACCCTTTGAACCTAAACCTTTTGAACCTTATCTATATACGTTTGAATTTGAATTCAAAACTTATTTGGATAACCATTCAAGATATCTATATCTATCATATCAATAGATATGGATAGATGGATAGATTGATATATATGTGGTTGTATATCAGATTATATGGTTAATATATGATACGTATATCAGATATACGTTATGTGGTTTTTACATATAACCATTTTTCCCATACTCTCTCTCTGACTCTCTCCCATAAAACAACGATCAAGTCATTTTGCACTGTGACTTGTGTGGGTGATACTCATTTTGTAGTATCACTCCACTACTGGATTCGTTGTTCAGATTTTGGAAGCACGTGATTTACCCACGAGGTTCTTCGCTACAAGGTATGATTCTGATATTTTTTTCCTGCTGTAATATAATACTTTGATTTACAGATGTGAACAAGAACAAAAACAAAAACACAAACACAAAAGAACCAGAAAAAGTTTACTGATTATGAAAACTAAAAAACCATCACAGAAAAAAATAAATTAAAACTACTCTTGGAGAGAATAAACTACTCCTATGATATGTTGAAGTAATCTACTCCTAATTGAACTTATGTTGAGTGTTGATGTTTTGTTGATGTCCTTCTCTCTGCAAATTCTTGGCTTTTATATCTTCTTTCTCTTTCTTTGGCCCATGATCACATGACTCCTTCAAACTTGCAACTTCTTAACTACTACTGTAACTACCTTATCACTTCCAAGCCTTCAAACCATACCAAACCTTCAACTCTTCCTGTCGAACCAACTCTCCTGCATGCTGCCACATGCCCCTTATCACTTTGAGAACCATATTGACAAAGAATAAGCCCCCAGTTGCAAGCATCATCTCCTACAAACCAACCCACTAAGCCACAAACTGGTTAGCAACTGTTTCAAGGTTACTTCTAGTACTTTATGCACATGATCAGCTTTTTCATGCCACTTGTCTATTTGATCAATGGAAGACTTTCACTTTGACTCCATTACCACGTGTCATCACTCAATTGGTCCACATGTCGATAGGAAATTTACGGAAATGAGTGCAAACAAGTAGATAATAAGAGTGTTATATGTTGGTTTCTAAATGTCAATCAATAAATAAACCACACATGCCTTCCACATGGTTAAGTGGCTCTGCCGCTGCCTTTGCCTAGCAATGGTTCTCATCAATCTCGACCGTGCATATAAAATTGAAAAAACAAAAAAAACAAAACAAAATAAGAACTTGAGAGACAATTTAATTGATTTCTTACAAATGAGATACCAAAATAATGATGTAAAATCTATACCGAAATGCTACAATATACATTTTAAAAATAGTACATATAATGTCTTTCATAATTTTTTTTATAAAATTTTATAATTTAAATACAAAATATCAAATTTTTTTCACTATAAAAGTCATAACTTTTTTATTCATCGAAAAATATAATAACAAAATTTCAAAATGTCATGTCAAAAATCATAATGTGTCATAATATTATCATTCCTATGCTTAGGGTGCACATTATAAATTCGCTATTCAAAACTTTATCACAAAATATCATAACATATATTACAAACAATTATAATGTTCATCATAGAAAATCGTAACTTTTTCACAATATGCATCATTTTAAAGAGTGCATATTATAGATTTCTCCAAATCTGTATGGCAAATCTTGATAGTTTCTAAGATCAAAAAAGACAGAAACCACACTTACAGAATCAAAATTTACCTATAATTAGATTGTGTTAAATTGATGACCACACTTAGAGCATGTTTGTTTTGAGGGATAAGGGTGTGGGATTGGACTATTAGTCCCACCGGACTAATAGACCATTGTTTGTTTGTAAAATTTTGCTCCGGACTAATAGTCCCCCGGACTATTAGTCCCACAAATATGGGACTATTCTATCCCATGGGGGTGTGTGGGATAGAAACCATGGGATTGGTATCTCATGGGATTATTTGGTGAAATATCCATTTTACCCTTCATGCTATTACTTAGTAAACAATTAGAAAGGGTAAAATAGTCTTTTGAACATTTATAAATTATTTTTTTAGTGTTGTTAATTTAAAATTATATATTAAATAAAAAAATTAAATTATAAATTATAAATTAAATTTAATTAAAAATAATAAATTAAAAATTATAGCCTTATAAATTATTTTTTTTTTAGTGTTGTTAAAAAATTAAATTTACACATTTCTATAAAATTATTTTTTTAGTGTTGTTAATTTAAAATTATATATTAAATAAAAATTATAAATTATAAATTAAATTTATTTAAAAATAATAAATTATAAATTATGGCTTTATAAATTAAATTTTTTTAGTGTTGTTGAAAATTTAATTTATATATTAAATAAAATTATTTTTTTATTGTCGTTAATTTAAAATTATATATTAAATAAAAAATATAAATTATAAATTATAAATTAAATTTAATTGAAAATAATAAATTAAAAATTATGGCCTTATAAATTAAATTTTTTTAGTGTTGTTAAATTATAAATTATAGATTACAAATTTAAAATTATATATTAAATAAAAATTATAAATTACAAGGATAAAATAGTCTTTTGAACATTTATCCTTATCCAGTTCGTCTAACCAAACATTGGATTCATTAAAAATAGTCCAATCTAGACATCTAATCCCATGACTAAACAAACATAGGATACAAATCCAGTCCAACCAAATAGTCCGGGGGACTAACAGTCCGATGGATTACAATCCCCCCTTATCTAGTCCGTCCAAACAAACGCACCCTTAGAGAATCAAAATTTACCTATAATTAGATTGTGTTAAATTGATGAATTGTGAGTTGATGAGTAAAATAAATTTGAATCATTGACTCTTATTTTTGAATAAATTCTAAGTATATAATCTTCCAATTCTAATTGACTACTTACAATAGACACAAAGAAACTTGACGGTATTTTAAAATAAATTTATACACAAACTTTTCAATGTCTAAATTTATTTATTTATTTATTTATTGATAAATATTAGTTGTTAGTTGTTAGATTAGCACCTATAAGAGAAAATCTCTCCACCATTGACAAAGTACTAAAGTGCTTGCACTCTTTAATTTAACCGCTTTAAAGAGAATTGAACCCATGACCTCCTTAGGACTAATCCCTAAGAAAGACATAGTAGCCAATTAAGCTAGGCCTAATTGGTTTTTCATGTCTAATTGTTTACCATTTTTTTTTTGTTGATTTGCACTCTTCCTTTAATAGAATGGTGCTTGCACTTAGCTATAGGGGTGGTAGTCCTTTTATTCTCCTGATTATGCAAATTCCATTCGCTTAAATTACAAGATTGAGATTTTATGCATGATCTGAGAAGAACCAAATTCTGTAGATTCTTCATTTAACTTGATTGAGTTGGCTTGTTTATTAGCAGTTTATTTGTATAATTTATGATATATAAAAGATTTCTTTATAAAAAAAATAATGTTTTATAAAATTTGATTGAATTATTTATAAAAAAATATTTTAAAGATATATTGCAACGTACGTAATATAGATAATAATATAGATAACACTTTCATTATTACAATTGCACTTCGTATTTTGTTAAAGTATTTTCAAACTAACTCTTTCAAAGAAGTCTATTAGCTATTATAATTAATTACATCATTTTTTACTCTCTCAAACGAGTTACCTACTGCAATAGTTATTTTAACAAGATTATTGTAGGCCATTTACATTTAAAGAGTATTGAGAGATTTTTTAAACTAATTTGTGTGGATAAATATATGAAATAAACAATCGCGTTAGAGCATATAAATGAATAGTTAGTTAAATAGATCATGAGTTTGGCTTAATGATTTTGTAGTCATACCTTTACACTATGTTTGAAACTTAGAAAAGAAAAAAAAAAGAAATAATTACTTAAGTTATAAGAGAAAATAAATGAAATAAAATGATTGTAATTTCTTTCAATTTTGTTTGGATAAGTAAGAAATAAATAAATTATTGTGATTTTTTTCCTTCTTGTTTGGTTAGATTTTATAAGAGAAAATAAAAGAAACTGTTTTATGTTATATTACTTTTATGTTATATTACCAAAATAATATGAAAAGTCCTTGAGGACATGGGTGTCAATTATTTTATTTCTTTTATTTTTACAGAGACAAAATTAGTATTATAAAAATATAAGAATCTGTTGGTTTCTTTTCTCTCTCAATCTCTCTACTTTTGAAAATATTGAAAATGAGGGTTATAAGAGAAATGGATTTTTCTCTGTTTCTCTCAATTTCTTCCTATTTCTCTCCACTTAAGTTATCCAAATAAGGAAGAGAAATACATATCTCTCCATTTCTTTTCTCTCCAAATCACTCAATTCAAACATTGTGTTAAGGTGTGATGAGAAGAATGTCAGAAGTTCGAGTTGATGGAGTAGCGACGACCCTTTTAATTGTAATACTTTACTAACAATCTAATATCCTACAATCTTAAAAAGAAAAGAAAAAAAAACTAATAAGTTCTTAGTAAAGTTTGTTAATATCCTACAATTGCCTAATAAATGTTTGTTAAAAAACAAATAAAAAAAAAAGAATTTCAATACATATTTGATATATTATTTTGTTATTTTTATTTATATATTTACATATTTTAATAGTATATATCTTTTACACATTGACATTAACCACCTATCAGTTAGCATTTTTCAAAAAAATAAAATGTAAATAAATTATTCAAAAAAAAAAATTAAAAACCCTACCCATAAAAATAAAAAAAAACCAACAAAGCAGTGTGGGCGGTAGTCTCTGGAACATTCGAGAGGAGTCAGAACCAGCAAAATATCATCCAATCCCCATGTATAAAACCCCTCATTGGTTAATCGCCAAAACCATAAAAGAAGTTACAAAATCCACAAACTCTGAAACCTTTACTCTCCGAATCTCTCCGTCTTCTGGCTCTCCAAACACCCAAAATGTCGCTGATTCCTCACTTCTTCGGCCGCCGATCAAATAATGTTTACGATCCATTCGCTCTCCAGATGTCCGATCCCTTCGAAGGCTGGCCGTTCAACAGCAACTTCGGACCGATCTCCGATCACTTCCCCTCCGAGACGGCGTCGTTCGTCCGCTCGAACGTCGACTGGAAGGAGACTCCGACGGCGCACGTGTTCACGGCGGACGTGCCGGGGCTGAGGAAGGAGGAGGTTAAGGTGGAGGTGGAGGAAGGAAGAGTGTTGCAGATCAGCGGAGAGAGGAATCGCGAGCAGGAGGAGAAGGGCGACACGTGGCACCGCATGGAGCGGAGCAGCGGCAAGTTTCTCCGCCGCTTCAGGCTGCCGGAGAACGCCAAAGTGGATCAGGTCAAGGCGGCGATGGAGAACGGAGTGCTCACTGTGACGGTGCCGAAAGAAGGGGTGAAGAAGCGCGATATGAAGTCTATTAAGATCTCCGGTTAAACGTCATCGTCACTTCCTGTTCTGGTGTCTCGTGAGTTTAATCTAGGGTTTTGAGAAGCGTCCACGGTTGTGAACCGATGGGTATAAAATAAATTGTGACTTTTGTTTGAGGGTTTTGGTATGCAAGTCATTTGTCTTGTTGAATTCGGTTATCTTGACTGCGTGTCCTTGTATGTAAATGCTTAGTTGAAGTATATATGACTGCTTTTGTGAATAATAATATCAGTTTTGAGGTCTAGAAATTCTCTGATTTACTTGATTTACTTCTTGAGTTTCCATTATGTTTAATTGCTGATTTTGTTGGTACTCGGAACTTGTTCAGTTTTTGGGTCCAGCGAAGGGATAGAATTTGCTTTGCAATAATCATTTTCAAATTGGCTTGTGCATCCAATTTTTGAAAATCTGTCGTTGTGAATGAATTTTTTTTTTTACTGACTCTTCCATTCGTCTTAAGATGACAAATATGGTTAAATTAAGATCTTCTACAATTAGCTATGATTCTGGATGTTGAAGCCATAATCTAAGATATGATTATCAATGCCTAAAGGAACCTGAAGCCCTATGCCCACAATAAGTGCACTTGGTATATACTCTCTTAAAAGCACAACCTGCCAAACACTATCAGGGCACTCTCTATTCCATTGTAATAATTCTTGAAACAAGTGGAAAAGGAATATATGAAGTCTGTTATGTTCCTCTATGCATTTCTGTGATGGATAAATCGCCATGAAAAATGAGTAAAATCTTTGAATCAAGATCTTTGCATCATGTTTGACCCAAATGGTGCGAGTGTCTTGCTGTAAAAAAAGTTTGAGAATAGATTTAACCTATGATAAATAATTCAACAATGTTAACAGAAATTAACAAAACAAAAATACCTTAATATTGTTGGATCAATCTTTTATATAAAAAATAAATTGAAATCAAATCAAACAAATAAAATAAATAACTTATTAAATTTATTTTACTGAATCAAATGAATAATAAAAAGATCAAAAGTGTGTGACACTCTATCCTTAAAACAGATTCGTGGTGCTCGCGAACTATTGGCATCTATTTTTTATAATACAATGATCTTCACAAATTATAACAGTGTTTAGATCTGTCCGAATAGATATGAAAAGAATGACAGAAGTTAAATCTGTTCTGGGCAGTTTGAATCTGTCCAGGTGCAACAGATTTAAGACTTGTTTGGACTATTTTAATCTGTTGTGGAATTGATCTTAAAGAGGCACAATTTTTTGGACACAAAATTTGAATTCAAATTTAATTTGAAATACAAATAAATTTTGTTCAAAAAATTAATGTTAGAATCAACTCGACCCACAACACACACCCGCGCATGGCTCAGCTTGGCTCGGCCGGACAGCGACGACGCGTGTGGTGGTTTGAGCCAAGGTTTCTTTCTCCATAACTTATCCCTTCTACAAACTTGGGATGCCCCTTGGGGCCCAACCGAAGTGTTGTCATCTTGAACTTATATACACATATAAGTTGTCTTCAAGTTTCAATGTGGGACAAGCCTTGCGAGGAAACCCACATTTAATTCTTTAAATGTCCATTCGACGAACCCGAAAACGACGTCAAGTTCCCATTCACTCATAAATGGTTTTGACGAACTGTCTTCACCGTGTAACTTGCCATGTGGCAAGGAACACGTCACCTCTTCGGACCCACTCAAAAGATGCGGCCCACTCAAAATTGGGCTCAAAATTGACCCAAAATAAACTTATAAAAAACCAATATTCCAACAATCCTCCACATGAATGAAATTTGACGAAGAGAAAATACAACATGATCTAAATACAGAGAGTACAAAAATTGAAATATTCTGCAAAGGTTAGGTAACTTTTGGTTTTGAACCTTTCCTTGTAAGACACTATCGAATTTACTAGCTAACTAATAAACATGGTGTCTTAAATTGTTCAGCCATTTGTATAAACTAAGACAATAGAACTAGGGCTGCAAATGAACCGAGCTGTTCATAAATAAGTTCGACTCGGCTCGACTCATTTAGTAAACGAGCCGAGCTCGAGCGTGAATATTAGGCTCGTTGTAGAAGTCCCCGAACGTCCCGGGAGGGAAACCCGTTTTGTTCATTTGGGCTCACTACAGTTCAGGACTCAATGTCACGGTCCTGTATCTAATCTCGCAGAGTGTAATGCAAAACCGATGAATCATCAAAGAATCCAAATCCGACAAATCGTTTTTGAAAACAGATTTTTTGAAATAAGTGCCAAACATGGACTACTTTGCCAGATACAGAATCGCCACCTAAATATTTTATTTTGGAAAATTTAGAAAACCCTGACTCGTTGCCTAAGGCCACGTGTCCGTCATCACCAAAGTTGCCTCAGCTCGGGAATTTGGGTACGATTGGAGAAGGTCAGCTATGAGCACCCCCGCTCGCCCGATCAAAGATCGGCCACTACTAAACATGACATCGAGTTTTGAAAACATTATGCGTTCTTATTCCGGTTATTAGCCTAAATTTACTATGTGATGCGCACAGCATACAAGTATAGACTAGATCGCCTGAATTGGAACAAAACATCTCATGTTTATTTATTTGAAAATGGTTTGATGGTGTTACTCGTAAGTAGGCTAAGACGTGAATTTGCCACTCTCGAGTGGGCTTAGAAAACAAGATGATTTGACACTCTCAAGTGGGCTTAAAACTCACAGTCAATGCATTATTCCAACTAGATAATCCAACCTTCACCCACAGGCATTCAGGCAGGTATATCACATAAGCAGTTAGCCTCATGGAAAGTATGCTATCATGGCAGTCACTCACACACATGCAAGGATACTAAAGCATAAACACTTACCGAGTACTCCGAGCCAAAACAGAAACTAATTAGTAATCACATGCATGATCCTAGTTCATGTTAAGATGGCTAATGCAACACATGCAGGAATGCAACTAGAAATAGGCTCGGCTATTCTAAAATGGCATATGAGATGCTACAGCTAACACGTATTCAACTTGGAATTGAAATGCAATGCAGTTAGTATGATGCGCCGAGCCCGGTGCATGCAAAACAGATGAATGAATGCAAACATGCGAACATAAGTATGCTAATTGAAACATGCCCTAAACTAACCATCATAAGCTAGTAAATAAAAGGGAGAAAGACGTGGGGTTGGAAGACATGCACCCACTCACGCACGCTTATTGCAAAATTGGCCCTCTCTCGGAGGATCCGAATAAATAATATAAGCCGCCTAATCAACTAACTCACGAGCTAATTAATTATTACAAAACCCTATGAATAACTAGTTACAACTAATTATTACACAACTTAATTAATTAACAAATTAATTATTACAAATAACAAATGTTAACTAACTAGTAAGCAGTAAAAGAGAATTGTTCCAACTCTGTTCGAAGAAGAGGAGGGTATGTATGCTCGTTTCGGTTCCTTGCCTCGAAACGCCTTCCAGTTGCTCTTTAGAGGCTCTGTTTGCAGGGTGTCTTCCAGTGTTTGTTGCTGAAACTTACCAAAACACTGCTGGAGAGTTCACCAGTGGCCTGCCGGCCATGAAAGGAGCACTGCTGGCCAACAACAAGGCACTGCCGGCCAAGGATGAGAGTATGCCGGCCATCAGTGGTGCACTGCTGGCCACTGGTGTGCTGTGACACCAAGCTGCAACAAAGCACAAAATAGAGAAAAGGGAGAGTCTCCCAAGGGTGTATATGCACTATGCCACCCCAAATCACCTCAAAACATCAAGGGAGAGGCCTAGTCGAATCCACGACCATTAATCACGCATCTCGATGCATGATGGCCAAAGATCCAACTTGTGCAAATCAATATGAAAATGAATGCACAAATAAAGCAAGTAAAGCCTAGAACTCTATCATGAATCATCAAGAGCTTCGGCGACCGAGAATTGAGACACGTTCCATCACTCGGAGTATGAAACGCCCCTCGTTTCTTATGCTCGGATTAACACTTAATCCAAACAATGCAACACGTAAGCATGGCAAACATGCAATATGAACAACCTGACAAGGCTAATGACATGCAACAAGCACATATGCATGATGTGAGGTAACAACCTTGGACAACATGACAAAATGCAACATAAACATGCAACAACATGTAATGAGGCTAGCATGCGACAACATGCAAAGATGGAGCCAGCATACAACAATATGCAAGACAGGCATGCGACAACATGCAAAAGGATGAGCTTAAACTAATGTGGGCAGCTCTCAACTAAGCCCAAATCAGTGGCCAAAATTGATGAATTGATGGCATGAAAAGCATGAAATGGCAAGGCAAACATGTATGTCAAGTGGCTCAAGTATTAAGGCACAAAGAGGACAACTCTTAAGCACACTTAAGGAGCAACAAACATGGGTATATGGCAATGAGGTAAGATCTGAAATCTCATGTAAAGTGATGCCAAATCAACTCAAAAGTGCAAGCACAGCATGTTATGATGCTCAAAGCTCAAAGTAAGCAAGGGGACTTAAGCCAAGGCCATACAAGGCAAGCCCCAAAGGGCCAAGGGGACCTAAAACAGTCCTAGGGCAGGTCCAAACAAGACCAAAACTAAGCTCAAAGCTAGCTAACACGGGCTAGAACACAATGCTAAAAACATGGAGCATGTAAGGCTTTAAAGAGGCGATACACTACACCTATTGAAACCAAACATGGCATGACTTGGGCGACATAAAATAGAGTTACATCATGGTATAATAAGACCCAAAATGCACTGAAATGATGAGCCAAAGGCTTAAGCTTAATGGCATGCACAAAAGCTCATTCTTGAGGCATAAAGCACAAGCTCTATAAAGCATTCAAGGCATGTCTAATACAAGTGTATGACAACATTTCATGGACTGAAATAGCATATGAAATGAGGGCAAAGCATGCAAACATCACATGTATGGCATGGTAGGGGCCTCAAAACCCAAAACTAGCTTAAGCATTTACACTATGGCTATACAAAGCACAAGTGATATGGTCATGGTAGCCTAAAACAGTCCTAGAGCAGCCCAAAATAAGCATAAAATCATGTTAGAGCAAAGCCAAAATATGCTAGGATGATGAGTCAAGGCATCATGCACAAGAGGCTAGTAAACAAGATTTGTTCTACACCTATATGGAGCATGCAAAGGATGATCAAACCAACTATGGATAGGGTCATAACATGCCAAATGATGACCAAATACATACTGAAATGTAAACTAAACAAGCTAACATGACATGGCAAAGCATGGAGCATATGAAGCTAGTTTCGGGGATTTACATTACAAGTATATCATGCAAGCATGGAGTGACAAAACCAACCCAAAATAAATTCATGGCATGGTAAAACATCACCAAAAACCCACTGAAATGGCCTCAACACAAGCTAAGCACACATGCTACTTTGATGGGCTATGAATGGAGTTACTCAACACATACTAGATGCATGCAAAATATGATCAAACCAGCCATGGACAGGGCCAAGGCAGGTCCTAGAAGTCACAAAAATAGGCCTGAACCAAGCCTAAAAAATGCATGGAGGGATGGTCCTTTGGAAGGCCAAAAATGCAAGCAAAAAGGAACCAAAAGAGAGGGGGCCACCCCCTCTGATTAAGGACCTCAAAACCACACCTTTACCACTGAAAATCTACTGGATTTCAGTGGCAAGAAGGCCAAACCAAGGCTAGCTTGGAGGCCTCAAGGAATGGCTTAAAACAAAGCCAAACAAAGCATGCAAGGGGGTTACACACCCCTAATAGCAAAATGACCTTAAACAAACTTAAAAAGCACTTAAATAAAAGACTTTTTTCAGTTATAAGCAAAGCCCAAATCAATATGCAAGGAGGGCTAAAGTAAGGTACAAGAAGGTGCAAAAATGGGGAAAATACTCACCCTTGAAGACCCTCTTCGAAACCAGCAACTTCAGGGGGTGGAAACCAGTTTTCAGACCTCAAAAAGACCTCCCAAGAAGCTTGGTCCAATGGTGGTGGTGTATCTCTATGTGTTGTAGTGTAAAAGTGCAAGGAAATTCAACTTTTAAGCACAAAATACAAACAATATAGAGAGAAAGAGAGCTTTTTCTCTTCAAAAAAGCTGAACCTCTTCTAAGGAGAGAGGCTCTCTCCTTATATAGAGGAATGCAAAGCTAAAGCTTCTTTACAAGGGTTCCATCCCTCCATACACGTGTATGGAGGGGAGCAAACAAAAAATCAGCTGGCTTAAAAGATCTGGAGGAAAACCAGCTGAGACAAGGAGGGTGCTGGCCATCATCAATGGTCGGCAGTGGTTCACTGATGGCCGGCAGGGCATCACCAATGGCCGGCAGGCACAAGGCAATGGCCGGCAGTGCCATGCCATGGCCGGCAGTGCACCAAGAAGGTCACTTTGAAAGGACCTAGTCAAGGTCCAAAAAAAAGGCAGAAAGGATACAGGGTTCGGGAAGCTCGAACCGGTGACGTTCTGCCGCGACAGTCGAGTACTCAGCGGGCAATAGAACTAGTTGTTGGGTGTACCTGCAAGCACAACCAAGTCTCGAAGACGGTCAAAAATGGGGTGTCTACACTCGTTTAATAAACGAGCCGAGCTCGAACTCGCATAAGCTCGGATCGTTTATCTTTATTTAAATTATATAATAAATATATTATTTATATATTAAATAATATATAAATATATATAAATAATAATATAAATACATTTTTTTTATATATATTGAATAATATAAATAATATTTTTTATTTAACTAATATAAATAATATTAAAAAAAAATTACCGAGTCGAGTCGAGCCGAGCCGAGTTCGAGCCCAGTTCCTTGTCGAGCTGAGCACGAACTCAATAAACGAGCTCGATAAGTAAATGAGCCGAGCTCGAGCTCAGCAAAGCTCGACTCGGCTCGGTTCCTTTGCAGCCCTAAATAAAACTCACATAGTATATCACTAGACACAGTTTAGTTCTCACTGTTGTGTTCATTTTGGTCTTGAACAACCTGATCTTTTATGAGTGCTCTAGAGAATTGTAGCCCTTCACAAATCTCATAGAACCGGCCCAGTTCACACTCACATAAGTGATTCTTATGAAGAGTATCCTGCCATACTCCACTAGGTTTACCTAGATATAAGAATCATTAAAACTATTACTTAACCTAAAATGCTGCAGACATCACTATTTTATCATAGAAATGGGTAGGAGTTGGACTCACCAATGATCCTTCTAAGTCATACACAACTCGGTTGTCCCTTTGAACCTAGATCTTGGGATCTCCAGTCAATTAGGTTGGGTTGCCGTTGTGGTAACTCTTATTTAATAGGCTTAAGTCCTATTTCCCTTGTTGAATTTTCAATTAACTTTCTTGCTAACCCTTTGGTTAGTGGATTCGCTATGTTGTCTTTAGACTTCACATATTCAATGGAAATAATTCTATTAGAGAGTAGTTGTCTCACGGTGTTATGTCGACGACGAATGTGTTGTGACTTACCATTATACATATGACTCTGTGCTCTACTAATTGCTGATTGACTATCACAATGTATGCATATAGCAGGCACTGGTTTTGGCCACATTGGAATATCTTCAAGGAAGTGACGAAGCAATTCTGCTTCTTCCCCAGCTTTATCTAAAGTTATGAATTCTGATTCTATAGTAAACCTAGCTATGCAAGTTTGTTTGGAAGATTTCCAAGACACAGCCGCACCACTAAGAGTAAAGACATACCCACTGGTGGACTTTGAGTCTCTAGTATCTGATATCCAATTTGCATCACAGTATCCTTCAAGTGCTGCTGAATATCTAGTATAATTAAGCCCAATGATACGAGTAAATCTGAGGTATCTTAGAACCCTTTTAATTGCTTTCCAGTGTTCTACTCTTGGATTACTCGTATATCTACTTAATTTTACTTACTGCATAAGCCATATTCGGGCGAGTGCAATTCATCAAGTACATTAAACTTCCAATAATTTGGGCATACTCTAATTGATAAATACTATCTTGTACATTCTTAGAAAGAAACAAATTAATATCTACAGGTGTTTTAGCAAGATGATCATCATCTTTACTGAATTTGTCAAGTATTTTATCAATGTAATGAGATTGTGACAAAGCATATTCTTCTGATGTTTTGGTAATTTTTATACCAAGAATTACATCAATAATGTCCATGTCCTTCATGTCAAAATGTTTATTTGACATTTTCTTGGTAGTTTTAATCATGTCATTATTATTATCTATGATGAGTATATCATCCACATAAAGACATACTATAATATAACATTTGTCTGTATTGTTAATATAAACACATTTGTCATACTCATTAATTTTAAATCCATTTCACTTCATTGCCTTGTCAAATTTCTCATGCCATTGCTTTGGCACTTGTTTTAAACCATATAATGTGTGGGGACACAATTTTTGAATGACAACACGTGGCCGAGGTGACACCGAAGTATCAGCCGAGGTGTCACGTGTCCTGGTCATGATCTCGGCTAAGCCGAGGTTATCTGCGAGGATACCAGAATCCGAGATAAGCGGATAAGGGACAAGAGTCCTAGATTGGGAGAAGACTTCAGTTTGGGTAAAGATAAGACTCTTAGAGATTTTATCCTAATCCTAGTGGGAGTCCAAGTTTAGCAGTAATCCTAAGTCCATTGAAGCTAGGCTTCTATTGAGATTAAGTAAGTGTTGGCTATAAAAGAGAGGCACCCCCATGGGTCTAAAGTATGTTTTTTATGCTCTGTCTTGTGAGTTAAGCACTATTGGTTATCTTTAAGAGATATTTTACTGACTTGATCGTCGGAGTGCCCCTGGGTGGACGAACCACCGTCGGAATCTCTTCTTTCTGTTGCAGGTCGTTCAAGTTTAATCTATTCTATCGGTGCTCTCCAGCTAAGTACTAATTTGGCAGTGTGGTCAGAAATTGACACACACAATTTGGCGTCGTCTGTGGGAAAGAAAGGAGAATAGATGGCCAACGACGGACAGAAAGAGAAGGTTGGGGACGACACCCTTACTGGGAGTGGGAAACCTGTTGTCACGACCCAAACCCGGCCCTATGGGTTTAGCACCGTAACCGGCCAGTAATCCGAGATTACCGAAGGCCTGCAGAACAGTAGAATAGTAAAACAGAGTACAGGGCCTGGCGGAAGCCAAAACAGTAAATAAACAATGTCCAATGAGCTGTGACAGTCTATATGCAAAAAGACTTTTCATACATTTGTACGTAGACAGTGCAGAACAGTATGCACAATATTTACAATCATTCAGACTAGGGACTTCATCCCTTGCATAACAGTATAGTAACATGCAGTCTATACAATCCATTCGGTTATTACAAAACAGTAAGACAGTACAGAAGGGGGAATTGTAAAACACCCCTAAGCCTTAACACGATAGGCTCGGAACCTCGCAGTGAGGCACATAGGCTGGCTTGACAAAACTGGAGTAACTCTGACGCTCCTAGCCGCGGTCTGGTGCCTGAACACCTACATATATATATGAGCAGTGAGCTAAAGCCCAGTGAATAACATAATGCATAAAGAGGTTAAGAATGAATGTCCTTACAGTATGAAAATAGTTCAATTAAACAGTATTTCAGTTGTTCAGTCAGTACAGTCATATGTGGTACACCCATTAGCATAACAGTACAGTAAGCAGTAGGTCTTAAAAGACCGAACAGTAATGATGGCCATCAGTCAGTAAACAGTAGTAGTTCCAACAAGGGAACCGACAGAGATTTCTGTCACAGTAACAGTAAACAGTAGGTGCTAAGGATGCCACAATACAGTTCAGAATATAGGACATACATTCATTCAGTTAACAGTATCAGTTCAGAAAACAGTATAGTTCAGTTGCTCAGAAGATAATCATTTGTGAACATATCTTTACACAATCGTTACTCACAGAGTTCTGGGTTACAGAAAGCTAGAGCGTGCCTCCCCAGTCGCCAACCCTACACAGTTAATAGATTGAACACACTAAGCTACACAGCTGGGAAAGATAGTAACTTAACCCCTAATGCCTCGGTGTGTTCTACATCTATATCCTCAGTAAGATGCCTTAAACTAGGCCTAAGAATGCCTAGAATGGGATGGGGATGCAAAGATGTACTCAAAAAGCAGTTTCAGAAGTTTCAGAAAAACAGAGTCCCGCTCGAGCGCAGGTTTACCCGCTCGAGCGGACATGCAACAAAGGTACACGCTTGAGCGTCAATTCTCCCGCTCGAGCGTACTATAAAAGTACTGGATGGGTGAAATCTCCGCTCGACGGGCGCTCGACGCCCGCTCGATCGTGAGACACATGCCTCCGCTCGAGCGCCCAATCCTACGCTCGAGCGGATTGTAAAACAGTGCAGAGAAATACTGGATGCTTGGATTCCACGCTCGAGCGTCACTATCCCCGCTCGAGCGGAAGTGCAAAATCTGGGAATTCCAGATTGCACCTCCAAGCCAAAACCAGGTTCAAATGCATCAAAACCGATCCTCTTGGGCTGAATTTCCTGGAAAACTCTTATAAACTCATAGTAAAACATGATTCAAAGCTCAATTTGAGAAATCAAAGCCCAAGGGTGTTTAATTCAACTCAATTTCAACCAATTTTCATGAACAATGAGAGTATGGAAACATGCATGAATTCAAACCAATTCAAAGCTTCAATTTCATGCTCCAGTGAGCCAAATCTTTCAAAAACATGATGAGTTCATGGTCTTTTGTAAAAATATGGGCATGCATGCACAATTTGATGATAGATAACTTCAAAACTTCAAAATAAAGGCATGCATGCATGAGCTAGGCTCCAATTCAACATATATGGACCAATTCAAGGCTCAAATCACTAGAGGCTCAAAAACTAAGCATGAACAAGTTTAAATACAGTAATAGAAGGTTAAATTCTCTTACCTAAGTCTAGTATTCAAGGCAAGGAAGCTCAACTATGCAAATCTCCTACAAATTCTTCAAGTTTCTAAGCAAATTGTGAAGAACTCAAGCTTTCTCTCCCTCTCTCCCTCTTAAGTCGGCAAGAGCAAGGAAATGGCTGAACAAAATGTTGCCTACGTGTCTAATCAGGCTCAAATATATTGTATTGAGTGGGCCACTAAGGGTTAGTTTAGTAAATAGGGCCAACTTAAGCAATTGATCAATATTTAATCTAATTTAATCATACCTAATCAAGTTTTCAGACAAATACACCATAAAATCACATTAATTATGAGGATCATAAAACATCAATCAATTCCTGGTTCGGCCGCCGATAAGGCCTTCAATTAGCAGTTTAAACATAAAACGTGAACAGATCAAGTAAACAATCAAACAGATAGAATACAGATTAACACACATACTCAGTCAATTCAGTTCCAGTTTTCAGTCAGTCAGTTCAGTACTTTAATCAGTTCAATTATCAGTCATAATCAGTTCAGTTTGACGGTAATCAATGTTTATCGGTAAGCAGTGATGAGGGTTATTACACCTGTCGACCTTGACGTCAAAGAAGACAACTGCAACGAAGAGACTCGTGATAAGAATCACGAAGGAAAGAACGTCAGCCAGGAGGGCGGCGTACCGAAGAAATTAGATCAGAGCGGGTATTATAACGAGGACGACCTCCAAGTATGGAAAGAAAGATGCCTACGGAGGGACGATGAGGTAAAGACCATGGTGAACAAATTGGCGGACCTACAAACAATGGTCAATTTCATGATGTAGAATAACGTCATGCAGCCACCGTTCCCACTACAAGATATGCCGATTCTAGCGGCAAAGGAGGATGCCAGAAAAGAGGGACAGAAAACAGTCCCTACAGTCCCCCAGCACACCAGGACTGAAAAACACTATCACCGACCTTCAAGGGAGGTCGGGCGAGGAGAGTCAAGAAGGGAAGAATTGAGGAGGACGCATTGCACCAAGGAAGCCGACCTCAAAGAACATCAGCATGTTCAAGGGCAGGAGTTGTGCTTCGACGCAACCAATGGAAGGAAGTCCAAAAGGACCCATAATGAAACTGGGAATAGTGCACCGAAAAGGCTGAAGTCAGGAGATAATTGAGCTCCCGGACGAACCAAAGAGGATCTAGGGGATCACCTGCAGAGGAAGCAACAAGATGCCGAGGTAACCTCCCCGGTCAAGCCGAGAACGCCGTTCTCAGTACAATTGGACAAATTCGAAGCCCCGAAGAGGTTTAACATGCCGAGATTCCAGATCTACGACAGTAAGTTGGATCCCAACTTTCACGTCGGTTTGTACCTGAACTTAATGGCATTGTACACCGGGAACAAGCCGTTGCTCTGCAAGGTGTTCCCCTCATCCTTCGGAGAAATTGCATCAAACTGGTTTCACAAGTTGCCGAAAGGAACTGTGAAAACCTGGGAAGGCCTGGCCGAGATATTTGTGGCCAGGTTCGTGACAAACAAGCTACAACCATTGAGGGTAGACGCCTTAATAGCCCTGAAGATCGGCGAGGATGAAAGCCTTAGGGCCTATGCCAAAAGGTATTATGAGGTATTCAACCGAATACTAGGATGCAACCAAGAGGTGGCGGTCGTGTCGTTTAAAAACGGCTTGAAGGATGACTGCCTACTTCGAAAATCACTGGCAAAGACATTGTCGAAAAGCATGGAGGAGCTGATGGCCAGGATAGAAAAGTATGCCAGAACCGAGAAGGACACGCCAGGGCCAAAGGCGTCCAAACAAGAGAAGAGAAATAGTTCGCCGAAGCGAAGCCGAGATAACAATGGATACGAGAAGACAAGAGCTTAGCCCAAGTGAGCAGATCCCGAATTCTAGATCTCGAATCCCAGATCCCAGAAGACAAGATCTCGGCCTAAATGATTAAGTCCGAGAAGAGAAGAGCTTGGCCTGAGTTAAAGAATTTTTATATAAGGTCCACAAAGGAGTATGTGGAAGCCATGCAGGGGGCAGATCCCTTGCCCATAGAGCAATATCGTAGGGATTCTTTTGGCCTTACATGCAAAAGGAAGCTGAAGCCTATGTAAAAAAAACATGAAAATGCTTTGAAATCCACTTGCAACGTGCGATAGAACAACAATTCGGCCGGGGCCATACCAGCAACAACTTGTTAGGGCTTACAACAAGAAGGCCAGCCCAAGAGAGTTCAAAGTTAGGGACCTCAGCTTGAGAAAGGTTGCCGGCAATGGGGCATAACGGCTGAAGCAATAATAAAGTGCTAGTTTGATTTTTGAAATCTGTGCAATAGGACCGATCAGTCCTATGACGATGTATCTGATTGAAACATGACGAATGACCTAGACTTATTATATAGCAGAGTAGAAACTTTACTTGCATATAATAAAGTTGAACTAAGTTGTGTTAACCTGGACTTGTCATATCGGCAAAATCAGACATAGATTGGAGCTAAGTGCCTTAGTAAAGAGACCAAGGTTAATAACCTCGGCCAATCTTTGTTCAAATCTTATATCGGCGACAAGGTCAAAGCCACGTGCCTAATGAGAACCCAAGTGGAACTTAAGTTCACATTAGGGGGCAAAAGGTTGAAGAATTATGCTTGGGAGTTGGAATTTCACAAGCTAAGATTGGTTTAGTTTTTGAAATTAAAATTTACAAGTTGAAGTTAAACCGAGGACGTGTTTAACACTTGTTGAAATTGAAATTTACAAGTTGAAGTTAAATCGATGTCATGTTTAACGCTTGTTGAAATTTAAGTTTACAAGTTGAAGTTAAACTGAGGACGTGTTTAACACTTGTTGAAAATAAAATTTGCAAGTTGAAGTTAAACCGAGGACGTGTTTAACACTTGTTGAAATTTAAGTTTACAAGTTGAAGTTAAACTGAGGACGTGTTTAACATTTATTGAAATTGAAATTTACAAGTTGAAGTTAAAACCGATGTCACGTTTAACGCTTGTTGAAATTTAAGTTTACAAGTTGAAGTTAAACTGAGGACGTGTGTAGACGTGCCCTTGGGCCTCGTGCTACAGTTCAGACTCGATTTGTGTCGATTCTTAATCTGATCTCACAATGTGCAATGTGAGATTGATAAATCACCAAAGAGTCCAAATCCGGCAAATAGTTTTGGAAAACAGATTTTTGTAAAGAAGTGCCAAACATGGACTGCTTTGCCAGATACAGAGTCGCCACCCAAATATTTTATTTTGGGAGAATTTAGGAAACCCTGACTCGTTGCCTAAGGCCACGTGTCCGTCATCACCAAAGTTGCCTCGGCTCGGGAACTTTGGTACAATTGGGGAAGGTCAGCTATGAGCATCCCCGCTCGCCCGATCAAAGATCGGCCTCTACTAACCATGATATCGAGTTTTGAAAACGTTATGTGGTCTTATTCCGGTTTATTAGCCTAGAATTACTATGTGATGCGCACAGCATAACAAGTATAGACTGAGTCGCCTGAATTGGGACAAAGCATCGCATATCCGTTTGTTTGGAAATCGGTTTGAAATTTGCTACTCGCAAGTAGGCTAAAACATGGATTTCGACGAGTTGTTCCAACTCAAACAATCTAACCTTCACCCACAGGCATTCAGGCAGATATATCGCATAAGCATATAGCCTCATGGTAAGCATGCTAATATGGCAACACTCACACACATGCAAGATGCTAAAGCATAAGAGCTTACCTAGTACTCCAAGCCAAAACAGAAACTAGTTAGTAATCAAATGCATGATCCTAGTTCATGTTAAGATGACTAATGCAACACATACATAATGCAACTAGAATGGGCTCGGCTAATCTAAGAATGACATGTGAAATGCGACAACTTGATACACATATTCAAGTTGGAATGGAAATACTATGTAGTTAGTATGATGCGCCGAGCCCGGTGCGTGCAAGACTGATGAATGATGCACGCATGCATAGCATAAGATATGCTAAATTAAACATGCCCTAAACTAACCATCGAAAGCTAGTAAATAAAAGGGAAGAAAGACGTGGGGTTGGAAGACATACACACACTCACGCACACTTAATACACAATTGCCCTCTCTTGGAGGGTCCGAATAAATAATACAGATTTAACTAATTAACTAGCTGACTAACTAACTAATTAATTACAAAACTTTTAATTAATCAACAAATTAATTACAGAAAGAAGGTGGCCGCAGCCCCGCCTCGGAATGCGTGGATGATGCATGCTCAATCCGCCTTGCCTGAAAACCCGATACCATGCCACTGTTGCCTCTGTTTACATTGCCTCACCCTCTGAAAATTATGAAAGTCCCCAGAACTGCCTTGAGCTTCCTTCTGAGTGCTGTGGAGTGCCACCGGCCAGAACAAAAGGTCACCGGCCATGGGAACAGGCTTATCGACCAAAGATGGTGTCATCGGCTGGACACTGCTGGCCGGTCGGCACTAGAGATGGCCGGTCGGCCATTTATTCCTGCAGAATCCTGCAGTTGACAGCAGCAGAGGGCAAGCAGTGTATGGCATGGAATTTTCAAGCAAATGTGTGCATGACCACTCTTCCAATCATGTTATGGATTCAAGGGAGTGTGGCCCTTGGTACTCGAGCCACCAATCACGCATTCCAATGCATGATGGCCTAAGATACCAAGTTTGCCAATCAATGTAAATGCATGCAACAAAACAAATGAGTGCCAATGCCCTGTCATGTTGAGATCAAGGGCATTGGCAACCGAGGATTGAAATGTGTTTCGTCACTTCAAGTACGAACACTTCTCAATCCTCATACTTGGTTTGACACCCCAAACCAAGCAAAATGTAATGCGACGTATGCCATATACAATGAAAAGTAATGCACCTAACGCAATGCCATGCTACCCATTCATGCAAGCTAAACATGAACATATCAAGCATGCAACAAGACTATGTGATGCAACTAACTAAACAATATGCAAACATGCAAACAAGACATAATGCAAGCATGCAACTAATGGAATGCAACATGTAACATGCTAAGTATGCAACTATATACAAGGGTGGTCTTAAACTGAAATGGGAGGCCTCAGCCACACCCCAAAACAGTGACCAAAAGTGCCAAAAATGATGGACAAGTGCTCATGCAAACATGCACACCAATGAGCCAAAAACCCAAGCATGGAAGGCTACTCTCAAGAACACTCAAAGGTGATATACATGGACATTAAACGCTCATGTTAAACTCTGAAAAGCATGCTAAAAATGATGCCAAAACATGCTAGGGGATGAGTGTAAGATAGAAGGCATTCAAGGGCACGAAAGAGGGCATTACTCAACACCTACCGCAAGCAAACATGGCATGAACTTTTCAATACAAAACAAAGTTTTAGCATGCAAAAAGGACCTCCAAAACCCATTGATATGGCAGCTAAGGGACACAAACCAAGAGGCATGCATTTAAGACCTATTTCAAGGCATAAAAGAACAACACTTCAAGGCATGAAAGAGATGATGAATGCAAGCATACAAGCATGGATTAGGGACTGAAATGGCATGAGAAATGATTCCAAATCACTAAAACAACCCGACTCAAGCATGCTCATGACTCACACACTAAAGGCTCACACAAAATACAAAGAGGTTATACCAAGCATGGCAAATATGATCAAATCAGTGCCTAACAGACCTCAAGCATGATGAAATATGACCAAGAACTTCACAAAGTTAGGCAAGAACATGCATGCATGATGGTCTTAAAGGCAAGATGCATTTCTAGGCAAAGAGGAAGAATGCAAAGCAAGTATATTATGCATGCAAAGGGGCATAAATCCGACCAAAAATAGAGATGTAATATGACCCAATAACACCCAAAAACCTCTGAAATGATGCCAAAAGCAACTAAGCATACATGCTACCCTTATGAGTCAAAAATGCAAATAAAAGAGAGACAAAGGGAGAGGGGTGTCCCTCCCCTATGCAAGACCTCAAACCCTCTTCATCACCACTGAAAATCCACTGGATTTCAGTGGTGAGAAGGCCAAAACACAATAGTATTCAAAGCTTAACAAAGAGAGCACAAAAAGAGCCAAACAAGGCCTAAGAGGGGGAGGTCGACCCCAAACAACAAAATGACCTTAATGAAAGATCTTAAGCATGCAAATACAAGACTTTTTCAAGTTATACACAAAGTCTAAAACAACATGCAAAGTGGGTTAAAAACTAATGCAAGATTGGAGAATATAAAGCAAATAGTGTTACCCTTGAAGAACACTTGAAGAACAGCAACCTCAGCCTCTTCCTTATGATTAAAACTAGCTCAAAACTCCAAGAACAACCTCTCAACACCTCCCAAGTCGAAGTATGGTGTAATAGTAGGTGTTCTAGTGCAAAACTAAGAACAAACTACACTTTTGGCTCTCTAACACACACAAATGAAGAGAGAGAGTGAGATATAGAGAGAGAAGGCGTATATATCAGATATATATGTATTCGGTCTGGTTTTTTTGTTCAACCTCACAAAGGAGAGGGAAGGTCTCCTTATATAGAGCAAGATGGAGGCTTAAGCTTCCAAGAGAAGCTATCAAAAGGGGTCAATGCTTCATAAAGAAGCTAAGGCAAAGGGGCCAAGGCTTCCTTAGAAAGCTGAGATAGGTGTCCAAGCTTCTTGAGGAAGCTAAGACAAAGGTCCAAGCTTCCCCAAGAAGCTAGACCAAAAGGGTGCAAAGGGTGCAAATTCCTTCACACGGCTGTATGGAGGACAAGTCCGTGCACTCCAGCTGGCACAGCTGGTATGCACCATGCCTCAAAAAGGCAAAAAGGAGGTATCGGCCAGAAAAGGAGTCAATCGACCAAATAAATGGTTGATCGACTCACACAAAGAGCCGATACACCAACATAAGTGCCGACTGACCAAACATTTGGTCGGTAGCAAAATGGCAAGGCCGGTGGCATCATGCCATGGCCGGTGGGTTTCAGGGACGGCTAGCATGCCTCTTCCCACCCTCAGAAGTACAAAATACAAGTCCTTGGTGCAAAACCAAGCACAAAACAGGCAAGTTAAGAGATCTTGAGGCAAGGCGCGCGACCGAGACCTCCAGGAACTCAAAACGAACACGAACATGGATGATCATCGAGTGTTCAAACGATGACGTCCAAGTCTTGAGGACGGTCAAAAATGGGGTGTCTACAATGTGTTTAACACTTGTTGAAAATAAAATTTACAAGTTGAAGTTAAACCGAGGACGTGTTTAACACTTGTTGAAATTTAAGTTTACAAGTTGAAGTTAAACCGAGGACGTGTTTAACACTTGTTGAAATTAAAATTTACAAGTTGAAGTTAAACCGAGGACGTGTTTAACACTTGTTGAAATTGAAATTTACAAGTTGAAGTTAAACCGAGGTCACGTTTAACGCTTGTTGAAATTTAAGTTTACAAGTTGAAGTTAACCGAGGTTATGTTAAAAGAAGATTGGTTTAATACTTGTTGAAATTTTGAGAAAAATTTACAAGTTAAGAAAAGGTTATGTTGAAAGAAATATCTACATACTTGCCGAGATTACCATGTTGCCAAGACTTGGAAGAAATTTGAAGACAGAAGTCTTGCTAAAAGTGAAGTATCGAGTTGTAAATAACACTTGTGAAAATATTGTAAAACATATTTTCAAGTGTTAAGCCGAGGCTGAGATAAACCGATTAGTGGGTACAACCGAGGTGTTACACCCCGAGGAGATTGCACAGCTAAGGTGTATTTTGAAGACATGCAAATTATTTTAAGTATAGAAGCATACAAAAGTAAAAAGAAGACATATACAACCACGTTGAAAGAAGAAATTAAAAAATGTATTCAGAAAATGAAAGAAGGCACTTCAGCTTAACATTGAAGAGTGACTGTTTAGATTACAAAAAGGCCGGTGTGAAGTACGCTAGTGTCAGACGGTGGTAGTAAGCAAAGAAGTGCAACGAAAGCCTCATCGGAGAGAGAGAGTGAAACTGGTTGCAGAAAGCTTCGCAAAAGCAACAATGGAGGATTTAAGAGAGAAAGTTTGAACAAAAATAAAGATGCAGAAGCAAAAAGACGGAGAGAGAGTTGATTTTGATCAAAAGCATGAAATGGCGGCAAAATGGCAATTATGGTGCCATGGACGACGTGCTTGTCAGACGACGCATGGAAAAGTGATGCGACTTGATGGCGCGTATCAGGTACGGTCTGGTAGGGGAAAGACATGTGGTAAAAACGGTTGAAATATTGTGCGTGCTAGCTCATACGCGTGCTGGAACTCTTGGAGTTCTTGATTCAATGAAGCAAATACCTCGGCTAGGAGGATGGTTTCGGCTAAGAAACTTGAACGAACTTGGTCGTTGGTTCTAAGGCATAGATGAAAGCAGACTATAGGTCTTGGTCATATTGAGTCGACGAGTTCTGACTTCGGTAATAGATGATGAAGCGAGCTTAGCTGACGTGCTAAATGGAAGAAATGATATAGGTTCCATCACCTCAGGATGCCAAGGTAATAGAACCTAGGGGGCAGTTGTGGGAACATAATTTTTGAATGACAACACGTGGCCGAGGTGACACCGAAGTGTCAGTCGAGGTGTCACGTGTCCTGGTCATGATGCCGAGATGATCTCAGCTAGGCCAAGGTTATCTGCGAGGATACCGAAATCCGAGATAAGCAGATAAAGGACAAGAGTCCTAGATTTGGAGAAGACTTCAGTTTGGGTAAAGATAAGACTCTTAGAGAGTTTATCCTAATCCTAGTGGGAGTCCAAGATTAGCAGTAATCCTAAGTCCATTGAAGCTAGGCTTCTATTGGGATTACGTAAGTGTTGGCTATAAAAGAGAGGGACCCCCATGGGTCTAAGGTATGTTTTTTATGCTCTGTCTAGTGAGTTAAGCACTGTACGGGGAGCAAATATTCAGACAAGCCCGTACTCCTTTTTTCCAGGCTCCTGTCTGTCCGATCGACCTGCGAGCATAACAGCGGTGAGCTACCCGGCGGTGTGTGGCCGGAAAACCCTTCTGACGATCAAGTTAGCACACACACACACACAGGGATAGATAGAGATGAGAGAGTTGAGTGTAAGTGTATATCTCACCAAATGTTCATCTATCTCTGTATAGGGGGCGCAGATTCGCTTATATACCTTCTGCGCCCCAAATCTACTCCCATTAGTCTGTCGACACGTGGTGCTGCTATCCCATCTGTCAGCACAAATCTAGCTGATCATCACCTAACCAAACTGCCAGCCCCCACTACCGGGATCTTGGCAATCGGGCTGCATTATCTTGGCTGCCAACGGCCGTGTTGCACAACAAGCTTGAGTGCTCCGCTCGCCGAGCTCAACGACGACCGAGCTCGGTTGCATTCTGACATAGTCGAGTTGAAACTGGTCGAGCTAATAAACCGAAGACCTTTCCAGCCGGGCTGGAAGCGCAAACCATAGGAACAGGACCGACTTCCATTATCTCGGCCAAATTACCCAATTAGCTCGGTTCTCACATAAACAAGCCAAGTAGCTTGGTCCTAGCATGGTCTTGGGCCATTACCGAGCACAACCTTCTCCGGCTAAGCCCAAGCTACCACGGCCCACAACATGTTCGGCCCATAATCTGCCCGGTCATTACCACAGCCCAATCCAGCTCATAAATTTCCCTCTCAATTGCCCCTTAATTCCGTCCGCGCAAGCGTGACTGGGATTACCTATTCTGACCGGGGTAACTCTTCTTCGGTCCTCAGTTTGCAAGACGGTGACTGGGCTAGTTGACATGCATGTCTTCAAAACTTGCCCAGTCGACACCTCGATTTGCCATCCCGTCTCTTCAGTACTGACGCCGCCGTCAATAGGGACACGTGTCGTGCCTGGATTGGCCTCGAGCAGCCAACCATCACATCCCTTCATATTCAAATTTGGGCGACTTTTTCACCTCCATAAACATGCCATATCCTTCTTCATTCTCCTCTTACTGACCTTTCTTCCTCCTCGTCGATCCACAGCTCCTGTGCCCTTCCTTTCTTGCCATTCCTGAGTTCGTGTCCGAAGGAGAAGCTTCTGCCCTTAACTGGTAAGTCCTTTGGGCCCTTTTTTGCTATTTTCACTTGGTATTTCACATTCTAGGGCACAAAATCCATAGGTTTTAGGATATATCCCTCACTTGCCCCTATTCTCTTCGTTGTTCTTCAATCCCAGTGACGAACACATGAACACATGAAGATCTGGAGCGGACCGGGCTCCAGGTCTTCTTTTGATCCCAAAAAACATTGAGACCGAGCAACTTACAAGTTTGCCAAAACCTTAGTAGAAACCGAGGTAGACAGAGGACTAGGCCGCTCAACCGGGCTAACAACTGGTCTGTTTAAGCGACCGAGCTCCTTGGTTTACCTTTGCGTCCGAGGTGGTCTGGCACTCTTCATGACCGAGCTAAAGTCAAGCTCGTTTTGCGCGACCGCGCTTCCACTTACACTTGCCATCCTTTTCCTGCAGAGTCCAAGGGGACCACAGACCAAATACCGAGGCTTTCAAAGACCGAGCAGCCATCAAACACCAGTCTGTGCCAAACCACTTCAGCCGAGCTAAACCAACCAGCGACACATGGGGCGCTACCACTTCCTTGTTGACACTCCGGCCGCCTTGGCCGTATTCTGGGAAGAGTATGGTATCCCGACTGACGTTCAATTAGAGCTCGGCGCCTTAGACATTAACCCTTGGGGTAGATTAGACCAATGCCCCTTCACCGTGCTATCCATCATTGAAGGAGGCCTCCGCTTCCCGGTCAACCCATTGATGACCGAATTCTTGCGTCGCACCGGGCTAGCACCCACACAAGTCTCAACAAACACATACCGAATAATCAACAGGATCCATGAGCTGAACAACCGGCTTGGAACCAACTTAGGTTTAGCCGAGATACTCCGCCAATATACCTTTAGGCACACAAGCGGTGGTCTCGCCTATTACTTAAAGATTAGACCGGGCAAAGAAAAGATAGTGACTGGCACCCCGGACAAGGACTTGCACGACGACGACTTTTTCTGGGTGTCCGGCAACTATGAAACAGCCGACGTACCGGGCTGGTTCATTAGCAAGAACTTCGGTTCCATATGTAAGCCGTGCTAACTTGCTCGGTCGATTGCCTTTCTTCACTATTCTATACTTATATTTTTCTTCTTTTCTTTGCAGCGATCGAAGCCTTGCTAGCTAACTATCACTACCCCAATGAAGCAGCCATCAGGATCGTGCTCTGTTACCGCAACCGGGACTGGCACGACCTCCTTGGTTACACACCTACATACCGGTATTCAGCTCCACGCTGGAGTAAGGTCACAGACTTTCTCCGCGCTCCATCTGATCCTCCAGATCCTATACTTCCTGACATTCCATTCATCCGTCTGACCGAAGCAGAAGAGATGGCCAAGAGAAGCTGTATCAAGAACCTGATCACCACCACCTCCACCGAGATACCGAGCGTCACAACCCGCTCTCCTGCTGCCGGGCAAGCCAGCGGAACCGTGGTTGCGTTGGCGTCTCCCGCCGCCAGCCAATTAAGCCAAGACACCGGCCGGGCTGGCAAAAGGCCTCGTGCAGACCCTTCTGCCGAGCTAGTAGCAAAGCTCAATACCGAGCAACCGGCCGTCACTATTGATCCAACACCTGCATGGAGGCCGCAGCTCAAACACCGGGGCAAGGAGATCCCGGCAACAGCTTCTGTCAAAGGCGACAAGGAGCATCTGCTCGCCTTCGACCTCACAAAAGCTCTCCTTCTACCGAGCGACGTGGTTGGCAGCGACCATGTGCCAGACACCCGGTTGGTGAAATCCTCGGTCAAGTCCATGACCAGGGTAAGTATCCTAAACTTTTACTCAAAATTTTGCAAGTGTTAGTTCTGTTTCCTTTCTAATCAAACTCTCTTCTTGCAGGCCATCCAGAAACAGCACTTGGTCATGGAGCACATTCACCGACTCCGGCAGAAGGCAATTGACTTTGCCAGCCAAGTTCAAAGCCTCCAAGCCGAGCTCGGGAGAGCCCAATCTTCACTGTAAATAGCCAACACTGACAACATCCGGCTGCTCGGCCAGCTTAGCTCTGCCGAGAAAGAGAGAGACGCGCTCCACGCCGAGCTTGATGTGCTGAAACAATCAAGGGAGAAGGAGCTGGAGGATGCCAATAATGCCGGCTTCAAGGAGGCCGAGGTGAACTACACAAAGCAGGTCCATGCCACCCAAGACATCTACTTTAAGGCGGGCTGGAAGACTGCTTGTGAACAGCTCGGCCAAGGACCTAGGACCGACGTGTTTGCCTCTCCGCCAGCTGTCTTCTTGCCGACGTATCTCGTGCCATATGCCAACGACGTCTTCAGCGCGTTGCAGGCTGAAGCCGAAGAAGAAGGCGCAGAAGAGAATCGCCAAGAGCAGCCGGCCAAACGGAAACCGGTGTCCAAGACCAAACACCAACGGTCAACCTAGAGGCAAGCGGGGATGAATTCACTGACCTTTCCCCCTAGCTTAGTTTTCTTTTGTCTTCTTTCTTTTGTGTCTGAACGTGTAACCGGCTATCTGCCCCCTCTTGTAGTTATTTTGCACATCAATGAAAAATTTCAATTTCCATCAAGTGTTTGCACGGTCTTCAAGCTAAATAACTTCAACCGAACAAAATACCTCGGCAAAACTAATCATCTTGTTTAACTTATTTAACCAGAAAAGACATCCCAGTTTCAATCATAAAGTTGAGTAAATCATCAACTGTTTTAACCGGAACAATACATCTCGATTTAAATATAAAAGTTGAGCAAATCATCAACTCAGTCAGTCGGAATAAAGCTCCATGAAAGTGGAATAAATAATCAACCTAGTCAACCGGAGTAAACATCTCGGTTGAAATCTCAAAGTTGAGCAAAACATAAACTCATTCAACCGGAGTAAATATCTCGGTTGAGAATCTCAAAGTTGAGCAAAACATCAACTCATTCAACCGGAGTAAACATCTCGGTTGAGAATCTCAAAGTTGAGCAAAACATCAACTCGTTCAACCAGAGTAAACATCTCGGTTGAGAATCTCAAAGTTGAGCAAAGCATCAACTCATTCAACCGGAGTAAACATCTCGGTTGAGAATCTCAAAGTTGAGCAAGACATCAACTCATTCAATCGGAGTAAACATCTCGGTTGAGAATCTTAAAGTTGAGCAAGACATCAACTCGTTCAATTGGAGTAAACATCTCGGCTGAGAATCTCAAAGTCGAGCAAAATATCAACTCATTCAACCGGAGTAAAACATCTCGGTTGAAATCTCAAAGTTGAGCAAGACATCAACTCGTTCAACCGAAGTAAAACATCTTGGTTGAGAATCTCAAAGTTGAGCAAAACATCAACTCCTTCAACTGGAGTAAACATCTCGATTGAGAATCTCAAAGTTGAGCAAGACATCAACTCATTCAACCGGAGTAAAAATCTCGGTTGAGAATTTCAATATTAAAAAGCAACAATCAGAATGCTAAGGCAAAGATGAGACACTTCTATATATTGACAAAAAGAATATTACATTCTGAAGTGTAAGGCAAAAAATTTCTTTGCACAAAAAGAAAACAAAAGCTAAAAATAGTACAGCTTGAGGTTGGCCGCATTCCATGGCCGGGGTATTCCTCTTCCCTCCAGTCCTCCAAGTGGTTTGCCCCCTTGCTTGCCAGACCGGTGATCTTGTAGGGTCCTTTCCAGTTTGCCCCTAGCTTGCCTTCACCTGGCACCACGGTATTGCCCATGACCTTCCTTAAGACCCAGTCACCTACTTTGAACGGTCTGGGGTGCACTGTTTTGTTGTATTTTCTTGAAAGCTCTTGTTGGTAGGTGGCCACATGGATGGGAGCCTTTTCCCGGCGTTCTTCCACTAGGTCCAATTCCAGGGCAATGGCTTCAGCGTTCAGCTCGGGCTCAAAACTTTCACTTCTGAGGGTGGGTATACCAACTTCCAAAGGGATGACCGCCTCCATGCCATATGCCAAGGCAAAAGGAGTTTCCCCGGTTGATTGGCGCGGGGTAGTTCGATATGCCCAAAGGACACTTGGGAGTTCCTCGGCCCATTTGCCTTTGGCTTTCTCAAGCCTTTTCTTCAACCCATCAAGAATGGTCTTATTTGATGCTTTGGCTTGACCATTAGATTGCGGGTAAGCCGGGGTAGAATTGTAGAATTCAATCTTCAAGTCTTCACAAAATCCTCTGAACAGGCGGCCGTCAAATTGGGTGCCATTATCCGAGATTAGAATTTTGGGGACGCCAAGCCGCGTTACCATATTCTGCCAGACAAACCGTTTGACGTCTTTCTCCTTGATTGTCGCCAAAGGCTCAGCTTCAACCCATTTGGTGAAGTAGTCTGTGGCCGCGATGAAGAACTTCCGGTTGCCTGGCGCCGTTGGGAGTGGCCCCACTATATCTAGCCCCCATATCGCAAAGGGCCAAGGGCTGGTGAGGGGAAGAAGTTCCCTGGCCGGCTGGTGGATTTGGTGGGCAAACTTCTGGCACTTCTCACATTTGCGAACATACTTCTGCGCGTTTGCTTGCATGCACGGCCACCAATATCCTTGCGATATAGCCCGGTAGGCCAGAGATCTGCCCCCTATTTGACTGCCACAGATGCCTTCGTGAATTTCGTACAGGAAGGCTTCCACGCTGTTTGGGTGCACACACTTTAAATAGGGTCCAGTGAAAGACTTCTTGTATAAAGCACCTGATGGAGAGAGCCAAAACCGCTCTGACTTCACCCGGACTTTATGTGCTTCCTTTTTGTCGGCTGGAAGGGTTCGTTCTCTGAGAAAGAGGATAATAGGGTCCATCTAAGAAGGACCTAACTCGGTGCAGAGTACTTCTATCTGCCCGGTTTCCTCAATGCTGGGCCTTGGTAGGAACTCAATCAGGAGAGGGCTGGGAGATGTGTTGTCGACCATGGAAGCAAGGCCGGCTAATTCGTCTGCGCGGCCGTTTTCTTCACGGCCAATCTGTTGGACCCTTATCGCCTGGAATCGCTTGATGTGGTCTCTGACCAGAGCTTGGTACTTCGTCATTCTATCATCCTTTGCTTCATAAACCCCAGAAATTTGGTTAACCACAAGCTGGGAATCACTGTAAACCATTAGCTCGGATGCTTGCATCTGAAGCGCGCTCTTAAGCCCTGCTAAAAGTGCCTCGTACTCAGCCTCATTGTTTGATGCAGGGAATCCAAGGGTGATAGAGTGTTCGATGGTCAGTCCGTCTGGCGAAATCAGAACGATGCCCAGCCCGACACTGTGGCAGTTAGAAGCCCCATCAACAAAAAGTTTCCACATTTCCCCCACAAAGAGCTTCCAACATTCTGAAGGGTCCTGGGAGGCTTGAAGATTGATGTTACTACGGTAGATCGGCTATTCGGCTTCAGGTTCAATACTGATCGGTTCCACTTCCTCTCCTCCTTGGTGATGCGGCACCAAACAGAACAGGTTGGTCAGTGATACCCAACTCCGTCGTCGCATCGCCGGGCGGAAGTGTCGTACTAGCTGAAGGTTCTTCGGCGGGGGCGCGCAATGTCCGCGTCGCCAACATCGCCAAGCTGTGTTATTTCGGCCGAGCCTGCATTCACCTCCTCATCTGCCGTGACAATATCCACCGGGCATACCGGATGAGTTCCAAGTGAGAATTCAGTAACGAAGTCGGACAATGTCTGGGCTTTTATGGCAGTGCGTGGCTGAAACTTGACGTCAAACTGTCCCAATTCGACCGCCCACTTGAGAATTCGACCGGAGAAATCCGCCCGTTCGAACAAAGCTTTGAGGGGGAACTCGGTCAAAACGATGATGGTATGAGCATGGAAATAGTGCGCCAACTTCCTAGAGGCCAATGCAAGTTTTTCCAGCAGCAAGTATCTCGACTGTGCTGGTAGCAAGGTTTTACTGACGTAGAAGATGGGGAGGTGCTTGATTCCTTCCGACCGGACAAGCACCGCACTGACTGCGTGCTGAGAAACGGCCAGATAAAGGTAGAGTTCTTCGCCGGGTTTCGGTGTGACCAACAGGGGCGCTGAAGACAGATACTCCTTGAGCTCGGCCAAAGCTCGGTCACATTCTTCATCCCATGAGAACTTTGATTTCAGAGCTTGAAAGAAAGGGCGGCAGCGATCTGATGACCGACTTATAAATCGGTTAAGCGTGGCGGCCATTTCGGCCAGATGCTGCACATCCTTAGTCGAGCTAGGCTGCTTTAATTCTTGTACGGCTCTGATCTGTGTGGGGTCTGCTTCGATGCCTCGGTTTGTGACTAGGAAACCTAAGAATTTTTCGGATCCCACGCCAAAAACACACTTAGACGCATTCAGGCGTAGCTTGTGTTGCTTGAGAATGACGAACATCTCGGCCAAGTCGGACAAGTGGTCTACTTGATGCTGGCTCTTAACCACCATATCATCTATATAAGCCTCCATTGTCCGGCCTAGCAGAGGAGCGAACATCTTGGTCACCATCCTTTGAAAAGTTGCCGCGGCGTTCTTCAAACCAAAAGGCATGACTCGGTAGTAGAAGAGTCCCCTCGGTGTAGTGAAGGAGGTGATCTCGCGGTCGGGGCCATGCATGGCAATCTGATGATAACCGCGGTAGGCATCTAAGAAACTGAGCTTGTTATGTCCAGCCGTTAAGTCCACAAGCTGGTCTATTCTAGGCAGTGGAAAGTTGTCTTTAGGGCAAGCTCGGTTGACGGTCTTGTAGTCGACACAAACTCGCCACTTCCATTCTTCTTGGGTACAACAACTGTATTTGAAATCCACCGAGGGTAGTGTACTTCCTGAATAGCTCGTGCCTCAAACAAGTTCTTCACCTCTTCCACAACTACCTCGGCGTGATGCAACGCCGATCTCCTCGTTCTCTGAATGACCGGCTTTGCACAGGGGAAAACATTCAGATGATGCCAAATGAAACTTGGATTGATGCTGGGAATGTCGTAAGGCGACCATGTGAAGACTTCGATATTTGCCATCAAGAATTCCACCATATCGGTCCTTTCTTAGGCGGTAAGGCTTGAACCGAGCAAGAAGAACTTGTTTGGACTTTCTGTGTCAATCCGAACTTCCACCAATTCTTCAACGGCCTTGTCTTCAACCTTGGTGCCCACATCGTCAAGGACTCCTCGTTCTTCCGGTCCCTCAATCATTTAGACGAAGCCTTTGGCAGCTCAGCTCCCGTTGACTGCCACGAAGCATTGCTTCGACATGACTTGATCGCCCCAAACTTCCTCGATTGCCCCCATAGCCGAAGGGAATCTCATCACCTGGTGGTAGGTCGACGCTATAGCCTGCATAGCGTGAAGCCATCCCCTTCCAAGGATCAGGTTGTATGTGGATGGCACTTGCAATACCCAGAACTCCACTTGCTTGACCACGGATCCCGCTTTGACCGACAGAATAATCTTTCCCAAAGGCCACTTCGGTTGTGAGTTGAAACCAACCAGTGGTGAAGTTGCCGGAGGCAAGTCTGTATCCCGGAGCTTGAGCTGTTTGAATGTGTCGTAATACATGATCTTGACCGAGCTTCCCTGATCAATCAAGATGCGCTTGACATCGAATTCTTTGACGCGGAGTGTGACCACTAAGGCATTGTTGTGCG
This sequence comes from Camellia sinensis, assembly GCF_055761805.1. Classification (NCBI taxonomy): domain Eukaryota; kingdom Viridiplantae; phylum Streptophyta; class Magnoliopsida; order Ericales; family Theaceae; genus Camellia; species Camellia sinensis. The sequence goes on along the minus strand of NC_138961.1, from coordinate 35,493,988 downwards.
GCGTCTGAATGCGCTCTAGGTCCCTTGTGGAGAAATTGATCACGTCTTTTTCTTAGGTCTTGCCCCTTTTGATCGCGGGCTGGACCGACAAAAATTCCTTCATGTGCTCCGCTTTCTTGATCATACCTCAGAGTTCACATACACGCGCCGGTTCCACAATGCCGTGGATCACATTAACAATGCCCTGAGGGGGTGCCTCTAAGTCATCCGGTCTACGCAGATCAACCGGAGCAGGATACGGGGCTTTAACACCCCCATCAATGTAAAGGTCCAAGTGTCCGGCTGCGACTAGCTCCTCCAAGTGTTGCTTAAGAGGCAAACAATCCTCTGTCCGGTGTCCGCGCTTCCGGTGAAATGTGCAGCGGTACCGTGGATTGAAACCCTTCTGCGCATCGCCTAACTTAGCAGGAAACCGGACATAATCCTCGTCACGGATTTCACTAAGTATGCGATAAATTGGAATCTTAAAGACCGTGGTGATGTCTGTCCTGGCTTTCAACCTTATGTTCACATCAGCTACGTCGTCGTGGGGGTATTCATCTCGATCATTCCGTCGACCCCTACCCCGGTTTCGACGATTTGAACCTCGGTCAGATTCCTCGGCGCGATCATTTGAACGGTTGGTCTCCTGTCCGACCGCGTGCACCTTGCCAGCCGACCTCTTGTCTGTTGCTATCGGAGTTGCCTTCGCGGTAGACGCTGTCGCATCATCTTCTACTCAGATTTGCTCGTTGATGCGCTGCATTAATTGGCCCATGGATGTCGGCTGGTGGATAGTAAGCGAGTCCCGCAGTCTATGTCCGACCGGGAGACCACGCTTATATTGAGTGATTGCCAAGTTGACCGGGCAATCCAAGATCTCATTGAAAGTTTCCCAGTATCTGGAGTTGTATGCCTTGAGTGTGTCGCTCGGCTCCATCTTGACACTGAGAATGTGGTCAACTTCCTTTAGCGTTTTGGTGTTGGTCTTGAAACGTGTCACGAAGGCTTCCGCCAACTGTTGCCACCTTTCGATGCTTCCCTCCGGCAACCTCTCGAACCACTTTAAGCCCAACTCGTCCAAACTCGACGGGAAAATAAGGCACATAGGAGTGTCATTTCGCCTATGTCTGGCCATGACCCGTCGGAAGTGGCTTACAGGCATCTACGGATCGGTTTTTCCGTCGTAGAGCGTGAACTTTGGCTGGTGAAAGCCCGTCAGGAGCGGTGTTGTTTCTATCTCCAGGGAGAAAGGAGTGGCGTTCAGCCTCGCCAAGTCTGTGTCTAAAAAGAGAGGCGTAGCTAGGCGGGGTGGAGGCATTCCGACCTCTTCACTGGCGTGAACCCCATAGGATAGCCGCTGTAACGCGGGCACCCTCTGAGCCTCCCGCCGGCGAGCCCGTTCCTTCAAGACTATCCGCAAATCCTCTAAACGAGCGGAATAAGAATACCTCGATGTCGTCGCCGGACGTGAGGGTTGATAGGTGCTATCTTGCGCGCTGGACTTCTCTACGTGCGCATCGGAATCTCCCACCTTGTAACTTCTGGTGATTGAGATGGACGGAGTACACCGCTGGCTCTGACTGCCCGAACGGCGGGGTTAGGTGCGCTCACTGTGGTCTCCCACTCCAGCTACACCATTTCCTTTGACATGCCGCTTAAGATCCTCTATCTTCGCCACCATTCGCCGGATGACGGCGTCTTGGTCCCTTAGCTTGTGTTCCAGTCGTCTGGCGTGCGATTCTCTCCGCCGCCGGTGACCGTCTGGACTCCGTGAATGACCAAAGCTTCTTCTGCGCTTATCCCGCGCGTCTCTTGAATGTCCTCCTGGAGAAGTCTCTAGGTCCGCCATAGGAGGGATGGTGGGATGTCATTCTCTCCGTCTGTCTGACTCAGGGGTAACTCCGTCGACGGCAAACAACGGAATCTCGTCGTTGTTCGCCATGGACGGCGATCAGATGAGCCTGGAAGACAAGGTTTTTTCTGTCAAGTTCCCACAAACGGCGCCAATTGTACGGGGAGCAAATATTCAAGCAAGCCCGTACTCCTTTATTCCAAGCTCCTGTCTGTCCGATCGACCTGCGAGCATAACGGCGGTGAGTTACCCGGCGGTGTGTGGCCGGAAAACTCCTCCGACGATCAAGTTAGCACACACACACAGGGATAGATAGAGAGGAGAGAGTTGAGTGTAAGTGTATATCTCACCAAATGTTCATCTGTCTTTGTATAGGGGGCGTAGACTCGCTTATATACCTTCTGCGTCCCAAATCTACTCCCATTAGTCTCTCGACACGTGGTGCTGCTATCCCATCTGTCAGCGCAAATCTAGCTGATCATCACCTAGCCAAACTGCCAGCCCCCACTACCGGGATCTCGGCAACCGGGCTGCATCATCTCGGCTACCAACGGCCGTGTTGCACAACAAGCTAGAGTGCTCCGCTCGCCGAGCTCAACGACGACCGAGCTCGGTTGCATTCCGGTATAGCCGAGCTGAAACTGGTCGAGCTGATAAACCGAAGACCTTTCCAGCCAGGCTGGAAGCGCGAACCATGGGAACAGGACCGGCTTCCATTATCTCGGCCAAATTACCCAATTAGCTCGGTTCCCACATAAACAAGCCAAGTAGCTTGGTCCTAGCATGGTCCTGGGCCATTACCGAGCACAACCCTCTCCGGCTAAGCCCAAGCTAGCACGGCCCATAACATGTTCGGCCCATAATCTGCCCGGTCATTACCACGGCCCAATCCAGCTCATAAATTTCCCTCTCAAGCACTATTGGTTATCTTTGAGAGATATTTTACTGACTTGATCATCGGAGTGCCCCCGGGTGGACGAACCACCGCCGAAATCTCTTCTTTCTGTTGCAGGTCGTTCGAGCTTAATCTATTCTGCCGGTGCTCTCTAGCTAAGTACTAATTTGGCAATGTGGTCGAAAATTGACACACACATGATGATTTAACCAATTTACAAACTTTCTTTTCTTTTCCTGAAACAGAATCCTTCTGGTTGTTACATGTAAATGTCTTCATCTAACCTACCATTTAAGAAATCGGTTTTCACATCCATTTGATGAATTTCTAGATTGTATAAAGATGCAATATCAATTAGCATTTTAATAAATGTTATTCTAGTAACCGGTGAGTATGTATCAAAGTAATCAAGATCTTCTTTTTTGTCTAAAACCTTTGACCACAAGTCTTGCCTTGTATTTGTCAATTGATCCATCCGCTTTCTTTTTTCTTTTGAAAATCTACTTGTACCCAAGAGGTTTACAACCTGGTGGTAAGTCCATTAATTCCCAAGTGTGATTTTACAAGATGGATTCAACTCACTGTTTACAACTTCTTTCCATGAACGAGCCTCAACACTGGACATAGCTTCTTTAAATGTTAAAGGCTCATTTTCTAACAAAAAAGTTAGAAAATCTAGACCAAAAGATTTTGAGGTTCTAGCACGTTTACTACGCGTAAGTTCCTCTTCTTCATTTTGATCTTGCTCTAGTTCTTGATCTTGTTCTTGATCATTACTAGTAATAGCACAAAAGATCTTTTCTTATTACTAGTCTCTTGTCCAATCTTATTCGGAAACATATGTTTAAAGAAAGATGCATTTCGAGATTCAATAATAGTATTTACATGCGTTTCGGAATGTTCTGATCTATAAATCAAAAACCGATATGTACTACTATTCTTTGTATAACCAATGAAAATACAATCAACAGTTTTAGAACCTATCGTAGTCTTTTTAGGACTAGGAATAGTCACTTTAGCTAAACACTCCCACACTTTTAAGTATTTGTAGGATGGTATTCTCTCATGCCACATTTCATAAGGTGTTTGATTTACTTTCTTTCGGGGTACTTTATTAAGTATATAATTAGCAGAAAGTATTGCTTTCCTCCACAAGTTTTGAGATAATCCAGAACTTATTAACATGGCCTTCATCATTTCTTTTAAAGTCCTATTTTTCCTTTCAGTAATTACATTTTGCTGAGGTGAGTAAGGAGTGATGGTTTGATGAATTATTCTATGTTCTTTACAAAACTCACCAAAATGTGATTCATATTTACCACATCTATCACTTCTAAGTTTTTTAATTTTCTTACCAAGTTGATTTTCAACTTAATTCTTATGTTGAATGAAAGTTTCCAAAGTTTCATCATTGGTTCGAATTAAATAAACATAACTATATTTAGTATAGTCATCTATGAAAGTGATAAAATATTTTTTCCCACCTTTAGTTTGAATTGATTTAAAATCACAAATGTCACTATGAATTAATTCAAGTAGTTCCGTATTTCTTTCAATTGAATGAAAAAGAGTTTTGGATAATTTTGCCTCAACGCAAATTTCACATTTATGATTTGAATGAATGTCATATTTAGGTAAATATTCCATATTAATTAATCTACGCAAAGATCCATAATTAACATGTCCAAGTCTACAAGGCCATAAATTTAAAGACTCAAGCAAGCAAGAAGAAGAAGATGCATTTTTATTAATAACAAAGGATACAATAGTCATTACATTTATTTTGAAAAGGCCATCAGACATGTAACATTTTCCTACATACATCCCGTTTTTGGTAAGTACAAATTTGTCACTTTCAAAAACTAGCCTAAACCCATTTTTACTCAACAAAGATCCAGAAACAGGATTCTTGCGAATGTTCGGTACGTGTAGCACATTGTTGAGAGTGAGTTTATTTCCAAATGTCATTTTCAAAATAATCTTTTTTTGTCCTTCAACTTTAGAAGTCGAAGAATTGCCCATAAAAAGTTGTTCGCCATTGTCCATTACTGAATAAGATGTGAACATCTTTTTGTCGGCACAGATATGGCGAGTAGCACCAGTGTCCACCCACCATTCTTTAGGATTTCCGACAAGGTTTGCCTTGGAAACAGCTGCAGAAAAATTTATGTCATCTGCACCATTGAAAATATTGTCCACTTCGGTCATATGGGCTTGAGCATGTTTCTTTCTTGTTCTTCTTTTGCTTTTGCCCTTGCTACGACAATCTTTTGCCCAATGTCCCTCTTTGTCACAGATATAACACTTGCCATTAATCTTGTACTTTTTAGTTTCTCCTCCTTTAGAGCCTTGTGAGGAACTTTCTCTAGAAACCTTCCGTTTCTTGGCTTTTGGAGCATGTTCCACCACATTTGAGAGCATGTTCCACCACATTTGTCTTTGACTCCATTGGATGCTTACTAGCCCGCTTTTCAGAAATTGCGGTTGTCTTCCTCAATTCTCAAACGCGCAATCAATTTTTCTAAAGACATTTCTTTGCGCTTGTGTTTGAGACAGTTCTTAAATTCCTTCCAGCCTTGCGGTAATTTCTCAATTAAGGCTGCAACTTGGAAGGATTCACTGAGAGACATGCCTTCTGTGTGAATGTCATGCAGAATGAGTTGGAGATCTTGAACTTGGCTGATCACAGTCTTAAAATCAACCATCACAAAGTCTAGGAATTTGCCAACCACAAATTTCTTTGAGCCAACATCTTCTGTTTTGTACTTTTTTTCCAATGACTCCCAAAGTTCATTTGCTGTCTTAATAGGACTGTAGATGTTGTATAATGTGTTGTCAAGTCCGTTCAAGTGTAGTTCCGACAAAAGAAATCAGCATGTTTTCAAGCATCGACTGCAACAATCACTTGCCAGTCAGTTTTATCCTCATTCAGAGTAGGAGCATTCTCACGAAGAAAACGAGCCAGGTTCAGAGTTGTAAGATAGAACAGCATTTTCTGTTACCATCTATTAAAATCAGTTCCTGAGAACTTCTTTGGCTTCTCATCGTGATTAACTGGCACAATCATAACAGAAAGAGGGGTTGGCGCAATTACAACCACCATACTCATACTTGTTTGAGCATTAGTTTGACCAGTTTCAGTAGCCATGAATTCTAAATTATAACACAAAATTATAATTAGAATTTTATATTACACAGAAAATTTAAACCAAAACTACTGAATTAAATTTTGAAAAAATAAAAGAAACAAGAATTGTAAATTTTATTTTCAATTAATTTGAAAATAAAATAAAATTTTATTTAACCAAATTAATTTCACACAGAAAATTAAATTTATGTAACACTTCAATAATTAAAATATTGAAGCAGAATTTTAATTAATGAACACTCAAAAATAATTTCTGAAAACAAAAATTAATTTCTAACAAAATTTCACAAATAAATATTCTGAATTGTTAATGACACTAGTATATTACTACTAGTTTTAAAAAAAAAAATAGACAGTATATTATTACTATCTGTCAAACAGTATATTATTACTATTTATTTTCCAATCAGAATATTATTTTGTAAAACCATGTAAAATAATTTTTGTAAAAAGAAGAAAGAGAAAAGGAAACAAACGAAAAATTCTGTAAACAGAATAATTCGAATCTGTCTTAAGATTGTTGGATCAATCTTCTGTGTAAAAAATGAATTGAAACCAAATCAAACAAAGAAAATAAATAACTTACTGAATTTATTTTACCTAACCAAATGAATAATGAAAAGATCAAGTCGAGTGCGTGACATGTTGTCCTTAAGACAGATTTGCCCTGCTTCGGTGCTTACAGACTACTGACGTCTATCTCCCAGGATACTAGCATTCCAAACAATTTGTTCGGCGAACAAAACCTGTGTTTTAAACTCTCTGAATTTTTTCTTAAAATAATATGAAGAATAATTGATGCAAGAAAGCAAAATCTGGATAGCAAAATGAATTTTCTTTGGTTCCAAAACTTGCTAGAAATGGCTGTATTTATAGGCAAATAGTGGTTGTTCAGATTTGTCCAAACAAATATAAAAGGAATGAACAGGTGCAGTTTCAAAATTCAAATAGATAACTGCTTCAACTACAACAAATCTGCTGGCAGTTTTAACAGATAACTGTACAACAGTTAAATTTGTTCTGGGCAATTTGAATCTGTCTAGGTGCAACAGATTTAAGACCTGTTTGGACTGTTTTAATCTGTTGTGGAATTGATCTGAAAGAGGCACAATTTCTTGGACACAAAATTTGAATTCAAATTTAATTTGAAATACAAATAAATTTTATTCAAAAAATTAATGTTAGAACTGACCCGACTCACAACCCACACCTGTGCATGACTCGACTAGGCCGGATGGTGGCGACGCGTGTGGTGGTTTGAGCCAAGGTTCATTTGTCCAAAACTCTTCCCTTCTACAAACTTGGGGTGCGCTTTGGAGTCCAACCGAAGTGTTGTCACCTTGAACTTATATACATATATAAGTTCTCTTCAAGTTTCAATGTGAGGCAAGCCTTACAAGGAAACCCACATTTAATTCTTTAAATGTTCATTCCATGAACCCGAAAACAACGTCAAGTTCCCATTCACTCATAAATGGTTTTGACGAACTGTATTCACCGTGTAATTTGCCATGAGGCAAGAAATACGTCACTCCTTCAGACCAACAAAAGACGTTTGAGGCCCACTCAAAATTAGTCTCAAAATTGACCCAAAATAAGCTTATAAAAAATCAATATCCCAACAAATATTACATTTTCCCACTCGCTGAAATTATCAATCAAGCATTACATATATACAAGAAATTAAACCTGAACAGAGTGATATATTTGAAATAGAAACTCACTCGTGAATTTCAACATAAAATAAAACCCATTTCACAATTTTTTTAGTGTTCTTTTTAAAAAAAATTTATTTGAGTTTAATCCTACAAAAAAGTTTCAATTTTTTTTTTAAAAAAAAAAGTCTAGAAAAAAAAGAAAAAAAATGAATTGAACAGAGTGATATATTTGAAATAAAAACTCTCGTGAATTTCGATAGAAAATAAAACCCATTTCACAATTTTTTTAGTGTTCTTTTTAAAATTTTTTATTTATGTTTTTGAGTTTATTAGGACAAAAAAGTTTCAATTTTTTTTTTAAATCTATAAAAGAAAAAAAAAAGAACGGATTATTTTACAATTTTTTTTTAATTTATAATTTTTGCATTAATCAATTTTTTTTATTTACTTATAAACTTTTACATTCGTCACTCATATTTAATGACATAGCTAACATCATTGTGAATAATTTGAGCTAATGACAAACAAAATAAAAAAAAAATATATTGATATTATATAAAAAAGGAAAAACAACTATTCATAAAATTGAGACATGTCCACACCATTGACAAATCAAGCATAAACCATGATATAGTTGCAGTAAAAACTGAAAAAACTAGTGTAAATCCTTATTCATTAAATCAACACACACACACACACACACAAAAAAAAAAGAAAAAAAAGGTAAAATCTGGGTAGCAAAGAACAGTGGCTTTTAACTCAGCCAGAGATCTCAATAGACTTATCCGTTTGGGAATGGTTAATTTGGCTATTTTAGCCATAAAAAGTAAAATATCGCATTCAACCCATAATCATTACACTCTTCTCTCACAAAAAAAAGTCAAAAAAGCCAAAAAATCAAAAAGTCCTTCCCAAATTAGACTTTTTAGCCCAGATTAAAATAGCCAAAAAAGTCAAAAAGTCAACAAGTCAACCCACTTCCCAAACCAACCTTAACCTCAGGCTTTTTCACTTCTTTGGGCACAGTCATAGTCAGAACACCGTTCTCCATCGTAGCCTTGACCTGATCGACCTTTGCATTTTCCAGCAACCTGAAGCGGCGTCGGAACTTGACGCTGCTGCGCTCGATGCAGTGCCACTTGTCGTTCTTCTCCTCGTGCTTTTTGCTCCTCTCCCCGCTGATCTGCAAAACTCTTCCTTCTTCAACTTCCACCTTCACTTCTTCCTTCTTCATCCCTGGAAGATCGGCTTTGAAGATGTTAGCTTCTGGAGTCTCTTTCCAGTCAATGCGAGTGTTGGCAAAGGCGGAGGTCTTGCGGGCAGAGTTGGGGACGTTGGCGAGAGTGGTGGAGAAGGGGTCCCAGATGTCGAGAGAGAATGGGTCGAAGATGTTGCTTCGTCGGCCTCCGAAGATGCTTGGAATCATCGCCATTTTTGATAATTATTTTTTCTTCAAGTGAAGAATCAGTTATCGAGATTGAGAAGATTGATTATATCAGAACTTTGTATGCTAAGATTGAGTTCAATTTTGGTTCGGTTCGATTGAAGAGTTGAGGAGGAGCAAGGGAATTATATAGGAGGAAGAGGATGAGTCTAGTAATTTCTGGAGAAGAGTTCTCTGTAACTTTCTACAACCTTCCACAACTAGTCTCTCTCCTGATTTCTGTAACCAATTGCAAAAACATTGGGCCCACCTTACCTCTATTAAATGGGTATACTTTCATGCCAAAGGGAAGAGAAAACTCTCACCCTCTCCCTCTCACTAAATAGAAAAAGAGAAAAAATTTATTTCTAAAAAGAAAAATCTTAAAAAGTTTCGCAATTTAGAAAGTTCACCCAACCTCAAAAAAAAAAAAAAGAAAAAAAAAAGTAATGGACAAAAGAAAAAGTGGCAAACAACATGCTTCCCACACTCACAATTTACCAAAAATGTGTTTGAATAGTTTGCTCAGTTTTTTAGTACAAATTCTAGTTGGTTCAATAATGTCCTAGGCAAGTGAATTTTTGATTTTTTTGAGTTAAAATTTATAAAAAATAAAATATACTAAAATATTTAATAAGATAAAATGTTACATTAAATCTATAATTATTTTACTTTTTCTCTCATAAACATCACATTCAATCACAAAAAAATCAAATATTCTTTCCAAATACAAAAATTTTAATATATTAAAATAATCAAAAATTAAAATAACTTACTAAAATAACAACTTCTCAAACGAGGCCAATTGCAAATTGCAATTAGTAATTCAATAATTAAAGATGATTAAATCAATTCGATTTTTTGATTAAGATTCTATCTCGCCTACTAAAATATATTGACACGTATATTTCTATTCATGGAATTTGTTGTTCTGCTATGAGGGCGGATACTTATTTATTTTTCAAAAATGCTTTAGACCACTAATTAGTGGTGGCTCTACTAGTGTGGTAGTGGGTCCCACCCACTGCCACAGTGTATTTGTGCCTTGTTTTTTTTTTTTTTTTTTTTCAATTGCCACCTCACTAGTGGCAGGATTAGTGATGGCAAATTAGTGGTCTATAGCATTGCTCTTTATTTTTTTTCACATAACCAATATGTTCATGGAATCAGAATAATTAGTTGGATTCGATTTTGGACTAAACAAAATTAGCAATAGTTTTTGATAATATAATTTTGTTTTGGGTTGGGCATCAATAGCATTGGGCCTAATCAAAACTTGAGATCCTACTAACAGGCTTAAAGCCAATTAGGAGGCTCAAGAATATAATCGAATCTTATAGGATTCTCTGTATCCTTCCTACCTCATCTGCTAAGCATGCTCTCTCTCTCTCTCTCTCTCTTTCTCTCTCTATGTATATATACTCTGCTCATTTGCTTCCACTTAGGAATGGCAACGAGGCGGGTCCGGGAATCGCACTCCCCATCTCCGATCCCTAATGGTAAACATCTTCCCGGCCCCGGCCCCGGCCCCGACCCCGGCCTCGATCCCTGACGGGGAACCTATCACCATCCCCGTCCCTGCCCCCTAACGGGGAGCGGGTTTCCCCGATCTCGAAAATTCCCCGGACCAAAAAAAAAAAAAAAACAAAACCCAAACAACGGCAGCAACAATTCAACATCCTCAACATCATCAACAACAAACATTATTAACATCCGATCAAAAAAAAAAAAAACAAACAAACATCATCAGCATCATCGACCAACATCAACAACAACATCATCAACATCACAGTTTGTATTAATAACATCATCAATAGTTTATATTAGATCTAAGTAGAGAGAGAGAGAGAGAGAGAGAGATCTGCTCAGATCGACTCTGGCATCGTGGCACAGAGACAGATCGATTCGATGCTCTGGTATCACGGCAAAGAGAGAGATCAGATTCGGTGCTCTGGCATCGTGGCATCACGGCGGCGACTCTGATTCGGTGCTCTCTCTGAGTGAGTGAAAGAGAGAGAGAGAGAGAGAGAGAGAGAAAGATCAGAGACGGTGAGGAAGAGAGAGATCAGAGGTGAAGAAGAAAGAGAGAGAAGATATGAAATGAAAAAATGAAATGAATGAGAGAGAGAGAAACTAATCAAAAAGTATATATATATATATATACGTACTAGTTCGGGAACAAACGAGGCTGGGGTCGGGCTTGGACACTGTAGACACCCCATTTTTGACCGTCCTCAAGACTTGGACATCATTGTTTGAACACTCGATGATCATCTATGTTCGTGTTCGTCTTGAGTTCTTGGAGGTCTCGGTCGCGCGCCTTGCTTCAATATCTCTCGACTTATTTGTTTTGTGCTTGGTTGGACTAAGGACTTGTGGTCTTTGTACCTGAGGGCGGGAAATGGCTTGTTGGCTATCCCCACACATCACCAGCCATGGCCTGAGGCCACCGGCCCTGTTTTATTGCTATCGGTCAAAAGTGATGGCCGGTCGGCAATGTATTTAGTCGGCCGGCCCTTTGTGTTGGTCGATCGGCCTTTTCTGCTGGCTGAACCCTGTTCATCTACTTTATGCAGATATTTAGTGCCAGGTGGCACAGACCCTGCCCTCCATACATGTGTATGGAGGATTTGCACCCTTTGTTTTAGCTTCTTGAGGAAGCTTGAACCTTTTGAACCCTTATTTTAAGCTTCTTGAGGAAGCTTGAACCTTTTGAACCTTTGTTTTAGCTTCTTGAGGAAGCTTGAACCGTTTGAACCTTTTTAGCTTCTCCAAGAAGCTTGAACCTCTTTAGCTTCTCCAAGAGGCTTGAACCTCTTGATTCTCTATAAGAGAGGGCCTCCCTCTCCTTTAGAGAGGTTCCAAAAATTTGTTTAAGGCAAGAAGCATATATCTCTCTTTGTCTCTATAATTTAGGCTTAGAAAGTGTTTGTTCTTGGCCTTTAGCACCACACCTCATAGCCATATACCTCCACCATTGACCTAAGGTTCTTGGAGGGTCTTGAAAGGTCTCAAAGAGCTAGTTTTTGGTCCAAGAAGCTGCTGGTCTTGTTGAGCTTCAAGAGTAATCTCTTTTCCCTCTTTATTCCCCATTTTTGCACAAGCTTTTAGCCTATCTTGCATGCTGTTTTGAGCTTAGTGTATAACTGATAAAAGTTCTGTTTTTGCATGCTTTTGAAGTTTGTTTAAGATCACTTTTGTGTTTGGGGTTGTTTCTCCCCTCCTAGGCCTTGTTTGGCCTCATTTTTGTGCCTTTTTTGTGAGCTCCGGGACCACCTTGTATTGGTCTTCTCATCACTGTGTTTTGAGGTTCTAAGAAGGAGAGGGTCATCCCCTCTCCTTATTGTCTTCAATACTTGCCATATTTGCCTTATATGTGAGCACCTTTGTTAAGTTCATGTTGGCCATGTCTTAGCTGGTATTTGTGGCTATTTTTCTGTCATATGCCACTGTTTTTGCCTATCTTGGTCAATCCATGCTTGGTTTATACACTTGTAGTGTAAATTTTGCAAACTAGTCTTGTTTGCTTCATGTTTGAGCATGTCCTTCTAGCTCATGTTGGCCTCATTTCAGTGGGTTTTTGGTCATATTTTGGCATGCCATGAATATATTTTTGGCTGGTTTGGTGGTCCCTCACATGCTTCATAGGCTTGTAGTGTAACTCATGCTTACTAGCTTACATTGCATGTTGTTTTGGCCCTCCATTCTAGCACATTTTGACCTTTCTCTAAACTAATTTTGTTCATGATTTGGGCTGCCTCAGCTCTGTTTTGTGGCCTCATGGTCAAAAAATGCTTGCCATGCATACTTGTTGTGTAATAGCATTGACTATCTTTGAGTTTTGAGCACTTTTGCATGCCTAACTTGAAGTATTTGCATGTGTTGGCATCATTGAGCATGATATTTCAGAGCTTATAAGGGTGCTACACTTCCATATTTTTCATGTTTTAAGTGCTCCTTAGAGTTGTGCTTGTATGCCCCATTTATGAGCCATTGCATGAGCTTCATGTAAATGCATTCCGAGCCACCATCCCAACACATTTTGCCACTGATTTTGGTCTGCATAGGGACTGTTTGGGGTTGGTTTCATCATTTGAGCACCGCTTTGCATGTCTATAGTGTATTGCATTTCACTAGCTTTGGTGTTTAAGTCTTTAATAATGCATTACATGAGTGTTTGCATGCTTCAGAGTCATTTTTGGAGTCATTTAGTATGCCATTTCAGAGCTGGAATGTATGCCATTGTATGCCATGTTTCATCTTTGCCATGCTCTTGGGGAGTTGCATCTTGTGCTTTAGGCTCGGGACCATTGCATTGTGCATGTTTGCATGAGTTTCAGTGCCTTGTTTTCATCATCTTGGCCACTGATTTTGGCATGCTTGAGAGCTACCCATGTTAGTATAAGTCCATCTCACCATGTTGTTGCATGCTTGTTTCATTTTGCATGTTGTTGCATGCTATGCATGTCCACATGTTTAGGTTGTATACCTATTGCATATTGCTTGTTAACATGCGCATGTTGCATTAGATTTGTTGCACACTTGGGTTATTTACATGTTTGCTTGCTTGCCTAGGTTGCATTGCATTGTGTGTGCATCCCTTGCCTCTTGATCAATCATGATAGAGGTTGGGGCCCTTTATGTATTTTGTGCATTTCATTCCATATTGAGTTGCACACTTTGTCACGACCCGCTCCCCGTACCCAAAGGTTAAGCATCGTGATGGCCAGTAACTGAAGTTATCTACGGCCAATTGATAAACAAATTGATAAACGCAAGTAGAAGAAATATTTAAATAAGGGTACCAAAATAATCATTGGAGCTTCTATTTTTATTACAAAATATATTGACCAAAAAGGCCGATATTTACATATAAATAATATCATAAAAATACTGTGTGTGTCTATTCCGCAACCCGATTTTCCAAAAAGTTATTTATGAAGTGCATTGATTCTTGAAAATTGGTAAACAACTGTAAGCACATGGCAGAGTGAGAAATATTATACCAAGAGCATAAGGGACACGAAATAACCATGGATAGTTATATAGCCAAAACATTTACATAAACAAATCATTTGAGTAGCAGAAATCATTTAAATAGCAGAAACTGAAATACAGATATTATATAAATAGATAACTATAACCACGGTACAGAACAAAGGTCACAGAAGTGACAGTCAGAACAAAGGTACGGATTCAAGAGGTGGTCCACAATAGTGTAGCACTTAGCTCCGCACAACACTTTGGTCCGCACAGAACAGAGGTCAATGGATTCATGACAAACAGAGGACCACAAAGTGGTCAAACAGAAGCCAATGGTTATTTAAGTCCCCCAAGGCGTGGGACTCCCGTGGTGGTACTTACAAAACATAATTGTTTATAAGGTCATAGTCAAATATTCTTTAAAATATAAACAAACAAATCCATAGATTTCCTTTTTAGCAAATAGGGTTCAGAAGATAAACCACGTAACTGAAACCTTTATAAAACATAACTTTTATTAAAAGCATAACTTGTATAAAACAGATTTTGGTAAGTTAAAACATACGTAAAATACATTTTGGTGACTCAAGATATAATATAACTCACCTTAACTTTAATAACTTACTCTTTCTTTCCACTATCAAAAATCCTTTTAACTTTCAACAGCGCTGCATACCCCCAGTGGGGGTCGCGCCCCCAGTGACGTGGCGCGCCCCCACTGGCTGAAAACTTAAAAAAAAAAAAAAAAAAAACAGTTTTTTTTTTTACACCAATCCGGGGCCGACACCTCACTGGGGGTCGACCCCCAGTGGGGGTATGAAGCATAAATCTTTAACTTTTGCCATTTTTCCCTTCCTTTCCTTCCTTCATTCCTTTCTTCTTTTCTCTCTCTTTTCTTCTTTCTTTCTTTCCTTTATTTTCTTCCTTTTCCTTTCTTTCCTTCTTCTCCCTTTTCCTTCGGCCGAGATCAGCGCCTCCTATTTATAAGGAGGTCAGGCCATTGGTTGGCCAACACGTGGCCAGGCCATAATATCCATCGGATTCGTTAATAAATTTATAGATTCATTCTTATCCTTAATAAATATTTAAGATAATTACTCTTTGACCCAATATTTTAATATAATTATATAAATTAATTAATTCCTAATTAAATTACACTTTATCGTATATCAACATAAAATTAATTATTTATTTTACTACCACACCCATTATTATTATTATTATTATTATTATTATTATTATTATTATTATTATTATTATTATTATTATTATTTATATTTTGACCCCTAAACTTCTACTAATTATATTATTTTACAAAATTACGCATAATAATATATAATAAATTATATATTTTCCGAGCTGAGATTAAATAATATTAGTATAAATTCTACAGAATAATTAAAAATCTAGGTTGTTACACACTTGGCTTCTTTGGCCATCATGCGTTGAAATGCGTGATTGGTGGCCCGAGGGTCGAGAACCATGCTCCTCTAAGTCTCAAACATGCTGAGGAGGGTGGTGGTGCATAAATTGCTTTGAAAATGCATTGCCATGTCTTGTCTGTCCTCTGTTGCAGCAAACAAGTATTCTGCAGGAAGAAATGGCCGGTCGGCAACTTTCAGTGCCGGCCGACTATCAATACCCAGCCGGTGATCTAATTTTTGGTCGATGACCATAATCCCATGGCCGGTGGTGCTCCCTCTTGGTCGGTGGTCTCCCACAGCTCTCAGGGAGTAGTCCAGAAGTAACCTTGAGACTTGTGCAGTCCTCAGAGGTGCAGAGCAGTGTAAACAGAGGCAACATGTGACATGGCGATGGATTTCCGAGCAGAGCCGAGCATGCGTGCATTTATCTCTCTTCCCGAGGTTGCTTTACCGCTTTATTAGCTTAGTTAATTTGCCTAATTAGTTAAGTGGTCTATAATAATTAATTAGCTAGAGTAGTTAATTATTTATTTGGATTGTACTACTCTTTCGGACCCTCTGAGAGAGGGCAATGTTGTAATAAGTGTGCGTGAGTGTGTGCATGTCTTCTAACCCCCACTTCTTTCTCCCTTTTACTTACCTGCTTTCAATGGTTAGTTTTAGGGCACGTTTCAATTAGCATACTTATGATAGCATGTTTGCATCATTCATCTGTATTGCATGCATCGGGCTCGGCGCATCATGCTAACTGCATTGTATTTCAATTCCAAGTTGAATATATGTATTGGATTGTCGCACCTCATATGCCATTCTTAGGATAGCCGAGCCTATCTTAGTTGCATTTTGCATGCGTTGCATTGGCCATCTTAACATGAACTAGGATCATGAGTGATTACTAACTAGTTTCTTGTTTTGGCTCGGAGTACACTGTAAGTGTTTATGCTTTAGCATTTTGCATGTGTGTAAGTGTTAACATGACAACATGCTTACCATGAGGCCATTTGCTTATGTGATATAACTGCCTGAATGCCTGTGGGTGAAGGTTGGATTACTTGAATTGGATCAATTCATTGAAATCCGTGTTTTAGCCTACTCGAGAGTGGCAAACCTCAAACTATTTTCCAAACAAAATGGATATGCGATGCTTTGTTCCAAATTAGGCGATCTAGTCTATACTTGTGTGTTGTGCACATCACATAATAAATTCTAGCTAATTAACCGGAATAAGAACACATATGTTTTTAAAACTCGATATTATGCTTAGTACAGGCCGATCTTCGGATCGGGCGAGCGGGGGTGCTCGTAGATGACCTTCCCCAATCGTACCCAAGTTCTCGAGCCGAGGCAACTTTAGTGATGACGGACACGTGGCCTTAGGCAACGAGTCAGGGTTTCCTAAATTTTCTAAAAATAAAACATTTAGGTGGCGACTCTGTATCTGGCAAAGCAGTCCATGTTTGACACTTCTTTCTAAAAATCTGTTTTTCAAAACGATTTGCCGGATTTGGACTCTTTGGTGATTTATCAATCTCACATCGCACATTGTGAGATCAAATTAAGAACCGTGACAATTTGAGTCCGAACTGTAGTGAGCCCAAATGAACAAAACGAGATTCCCTCCCGGGACGTTCGGGGATGTCTACAGACACTTACCACCGTCCCTGACCCGAAATTGATCGGGGATTGATTTTTGAATACCATCCCCATCCCATCGGGGGTATTTTTCGCGAAAAAATCGTTCAAATCGGGATGGGGGGATTGGGTCCCCGTCGGGTAAGTTTAAAATTGTCATCCCTACTTTCATTGCATCATTGAAAATCATTCTAAGTTTAAAATTGCCATCCCTACTTTCATTGCATCATTGAAAATCATTCAAAGCTTCGATAAACCTCTCAGATTCATCATTTGCCAATTTCTCAAACAATCAACCGATTTAGAAAATGGCGACGATTCCAAGGATCTTCGGCGACCGATGAAGCAATGCCTTCGATCCATTCTCTCTTGACATCTGGGATCCCATCGAGGGGTTACCCTTCAACAGCGCTCTCACCAACGCCCCCAACTTCGCCGCTCAAGAAACCTTTGCAATTGCAAATGCTCGAATCGATTGGAAAGAGACTCCAGAGGCTCACATCTTCAAGGTCGATCTTCTGGGGCTGAAGAAGAAAGAAGTAAAGGTGGAAGTTGAAGAAGGAAGAGTTTTGCAAATCAGCGGAGAGAGGAGCAAAGAGCATGAGGAGAAGAATGATAAATGGCACCACATCGAGCGTAGCAGCGGCAAGTTTCTACGCCGCTTCAGGTTGCCGGAAAATGCTAAGGTCGATCAGGTCAAAGCTACGATGGAGAACATTGTTCTGACTATGATTGTGCCCAAAAAAGATGTGACGACCTCAAAATGTTAATCGTAATTATAAGTGATTAATGATGTATTGAATTTTAATTATGACATGTGCCAAGTGATTAATTGTGAATTATCTAATTTGATTTGTTGTAAATATCTATTTAAATTGAGAAACTATATGTTGTGAGATTGCCTTTGAAATTGAAATTGACAGCCTTAATGGATTCAGAAATCGAAATTGAGTACATGGATATGTTAATGGGAATTTTTAGAGCCATTTGGAAAGTTTAATTGAAAATTTATTTCGTCTGATTCGTTAAGGTGTGTTTGGGTGGTTTAATTGCAACTTTACACTACAAATTGAAGGTTATAGAGGCTTCAGAAGCTAGAACGGATACATAATTATAATCAACATGATTTTTAAGACTTAATATGAAGTTTTACAAAAATCTGCTTCAGAATGAATTAATTTGATTATATTAATTTAATTATGTGTTTAAATTTAATTGTGATATTGTGAACATATGTGTATGGATATGAAAATTGAAAGCCTAAACGACATTCGAAATCAAAATTGGTTACATGAATAAATTATTTGGAATTTTTAGAACACTATGATAAGCTTAATTAGAATTGATTCAGTTTACTGAAACTATCTGTGATCAGATTGAGCCTTAATTGAAACTATTCTGAGTAAATTGAGTTTTATGATAACTTTGATTAATTGTATTTGCCCAAGATGTTGCATGATTAGTATCTAATTCAGCTCTATTCATGATTTAAAATTTGATTAAGTGTAGTAAGTGTTTGGGCATTTTGTGATGGTGAGTGTAGGAGATTAAATTCTAGTGGGTGTACTGAGATCTGGGTCTGTGTGTGTAGAGAAACCAGTGTGGGTGTGTGTATGTGACTACACGTGATGTGCAATTCAAATGGGAGAGTGTGTGTATATGATCTGATGCTTAGAATGAAGGTTTTATTCCTTTGGTTCATTGTGTTGAGAATATGGAGAGAAAGGGGGAGAGAACTCATCTAGAGAGAGAGAGCTCAAGATTTTGAAGAGGAAGAAGAAGGGAGCTAGGAAGAGACCATCTTATAATCTGAAATCAAGCTCTAGGTAAGTGTTTATTTATGAATTAGACTCATCATATCTTAAGGAAATTATGGAGTTAATGTAAGAGAGAGCTCATAGATGATGAATATGGAAGATTAGCTCACCTGCATGAACATTTATGTGTTCTAGTGTTGACTTCATGGAAGTAATTTGGTCTCTTGCATATGTTTTGTCATAGAAAATCAAGACATTGTTGAATTCCTTTATGCATGGATGATTTCATGAAGATTTATTTATATATTTTGCAATTCATGCATGGGTTTTCAAGATTGAAGGAAAATGTCATGGATTTTGAGGATTTAAATTTAATCAAGAAGATATCATGCATGAGTTTTCCAACTTGAAGAGGAAACCTCCATGAAGTCAAAGATTAAAGTTCAAGATTATGAATTTGATGTTTTAATTTAAGGGTTTGAACTCTTTTCATGGAATTTGAGTTTCAATTTAAAGTTATGAGTTTGTTGGAAGCTATCAATGGTAAATTCAACATGTTTATGGGAGGTTTTGGGCCTTGATTTGCTTGAACATGAAGTTGAAATTCCGAATTTATATGTTTATGAGTCTCTAATTCAGTAATTTAAACATGATTGAATAATTAATTTAATGTGTATGAGCCTAATTTAAGTTTAATTGTGTAATTAGTGAACTTAATAAGGGTTTGTATATGATTAGAGTCTTTATATTTAATTAGTTTGGTTAATACATGACTAAACATGTTTTAATTAGAGGTTAAAAGAAATTAATAATCTAATTAATTCATAATTCTTGTCATCCATATTTAAAAGCTTTAACTTTAAGTGAACTAAATATGTTTAAGATGATTGTGTATCGTGTTATGCATATTTGTGATTGTAGGTCACGAGTCAAGGACTGCTTGACCAACCGTTCTGGAAGTCCACTATGAGTAATGTTATTGTAAAGATATGTTCATATGAATTATGTTCCAAATGTGATTTGATAAGTTATGATTTCTGAAATGATATTTGTTTATGTGAACAAATGTCCTATGTTTGAAATCTATTATGGCATCCATAGATAGTCCCAAGTCATGGGGAACAGTATGTTAATGCGGGTCCATGACATATATGTGATTATGAGATCTCGTTAACCACTTCATTGTGGTGATATGTATTTAATCGGTATCCGGAACCGATTACTCTAGTCAGAAGACGATATGTGATATGTTCTGTGAGATGTACCATTATGTTATGTTTTGATATGAGACTTGTATGAATGATTGTGTCATTATTGGTTTTACGAATATGATAAATTTGGAATTCGTTCACTAACCCCTTTACTTTAATGTTATTCACTAGGCTTTAGTTCACTGTTTATATATATATATATATAGAGGTGAGCATTCTGGAGTACGAGTCTAGAAGGAGTCTTTAGCCGAGCTATCGTTTCGAAGCCTACCGCATGGTTTTGAGTGCCTCAGAGTTGAGGCTAGGCCTAGAAGGCCGTTGTCAAGCTTTTGATTGAAAAGCACACTTTTGTCATGTGCATATGTTATGTATAAGATGTTAAGTTATAAGTTATGTACTGAATATGGGTAAATTAACGTTTTTGTATGTAAATATTTGTTCATATAGATGCACAGCTCATTGAACCATTGGTGTTTTTGAAAATTGTTTCTGTTAGCCCCCATTATTTATGATTGTACAGGAAGGCCTTTAGTAATCTTAGATTACTCGCCGGTTACGACGCCAAACTTATAGGAGCGGGTTTGGATAAAGATAGAAGAAGTGAAAAAGCTTGAGATTAAGTCCATTGAGATCTGTGCTTGAATTGCACTACTGAGTTTTGGAGTGCTAGGCCTTGTTTGGTTTGCTTTTGAGAAATAAATTTTGGAGAAAACTTTTTATAATTTTAAATGGTTTAGTGATTTTAGAATTTTTTTTTCTAAAATCACTTTCCATTTCCTACTACTCTTCCCACTCAAAATTTTAATTGGTTTAGTGAATGAAAGTGAGCATTTTCCATCTAGTCTTCCCACTCAAAATGACTCATTCAAAATGCTTTTTTGTTTATTTTACTATAAATAGAGATAAGAGGGGAATGAATAAGGAAAAGGGAAATTATATCACGCAGAAAGTAAAATTTGAACTTAGGCATTACATTTGGTGAAAGAGTACCCTATCCACTCTTAATTTTGTCCAAAATTATTTGATATTGTAAATTTCAAAATTGTTTTAGCTTCTCTATGGTTATTTTTTAGATTTACATAATCTATATACACTTACAAAATATAAAATTTTATTTTTTTAAATTCACTAAATATAAAAAAATAAAAAATATAACATTTTTATTTTTTTATATATATTTATTATTTTTAAAATTTTATTTATAGATATTTATATTTTAAATATATTTAAATTAAATTTATCTATAAAAATAAAATAAATTGACAAAAATACATTAAAAGTCCAATAAAGATAATAAATCAAGTAACACATAAAAATTTAGGAACTCAAAAGCTATTTTAAAAAACCCAAAATCAAAAAAAGTCTTGGATGGGTATATGTTTGCTTGTATTTTCATTTTTATTTGCTATTATTATTTTTTTAAAATAAATAAATTTTTTTTCGCAAACTGTTTTGAAATTATTTTTTATTTTTGTTTTCAAAACTCAAACACCAAAAATGAAAAACCCCAAAACGGTTCAAACCTTGTCATTATTAAACAACTCTCTTCGGGTCAATCATCTGGGCCACAACCCATATGGTTAGAAAGAGAAACTTTTCAAGCTTGGATAAACAGTACCTCAGGTCAGAAGTGTTGGTTCAAATTCTGCATATGTGCGAATTTATGACTTACCGCTACATACTTAAATGATACTGCTATGTGGCAAACAACTAAGAGCATCTCCAATGGAACTGCCAAATGAACTACCAAAATTATAATTTGGCAAGAGTGACGAAGAATGGGTCTTTAATGGCCTGCTATTCTTCTTCCCAAATATAACAGATGTCATTTCTATTGTTAAATTTGACAGGAAGAATAACATGTGCCAAACATGTCACATCATCAAAGATCGATAGATTTTTTGGCTCCAAATCAGTAGAAAAAACAGAATGCATTCACCAAGAAAACCTCCCAAAATCTTTGATTTTTTTTTTCATGCAAAATTCATAATTTTTTATCACAGAATGTTCACCATTTATAATTTGAGAAGGTATATTTTTATATAAAGATTATTACTGTTTATAATTTTTAATTTGTTCTTCAATCAAAACCCAAAATTTTTAAAATTTGTATTCTGCATTAAAAACCCAATTCCAAACAAAATCACTTATGCTGTGTTTGATTGGGGATTTAAAGAGGGATTTGGAAAGGAAAATGGAAAAGGTAAGTGAAATATGAATAAGCATGCCTATATTTCATATAATTGCACACACCTTTTACCTTTTTCCTTTTCTTTTCCAAATCCCTTCGTAAATCCCCAACCAAACATAGCGTTAGACAATCACAAATAAGCAAAAAAAACGAACAATTACTTGACAATGTAACAACAGATCAAAATACTAAATAATCATAGAGAATTGAGAAGGCACATATAAAGTGACTTGTTCGTCATCATCGTCACTGTCGGGTCGGGAAAGTGTTAAGATGGTCAAAGATATCCCAACATTTATGGGATAAGTTTGTATTGTGATTACTATAATATATTGTTGTAGTTAGCTGTAGTATTCAAATTCCTATTACATTTAGATTACGTAGAATAGATTAGCATGGTTGGAGGAATTCTATTGTATAAAAGTATACATTCTAATTCAATGAATTTAATTCAGAAGAAAAACATTCTATTCCTTTCTTTACATGGTATCAGAGCAGGGAAAAACAAGCACTCTGTTCTTTGCTCTCTTTCACTATTTCCCATCATCATGGCAAACGAGCAATCTTCGAATGGAGGCAAGCCCGATGCCACCAATCCATATTTCCTTCACCATTCCGATCATCCCGGCATGGTGCTTGTTTCCAAGCCGCTCAATGGGGATAATTATTCAACATGGTGTAGAGCCATGACCATCTCTTTGAATGCCAAATCCAAATTGGGTTTCATAGATGGAACTATCACAGCGCCAGATGCCAAGACCGAACCAAATGACTATGCATCATGGAAAAAATGCAACGATATGATCCTATCTTGGATTCTCAATTCACTCACACCAGATCTTACCGATAGCGTTATTTTTTCAAACGCTGCCCAGGAGGTATGGGAAGACCTTCAGGATCGCTTGTCTCAAAGCAATGCCCCACGTATTTTTCAGATTGAAAGGGACATCGCTTGTCTCACTCAAGATCAAATGACTGTTGCAGCTTACTACACCAGGCTTAAAAAATTGTGGGATGAACTGGGATCCTATAATGATACTGTTTGCTCTTGTGGGGCAGACCATAAATGACGTCGATTGATGCAATTTCTCATGGGACTCAATGAGTCTTATAGTGCAATCCGAGGGCAGGTCCTCTTAATGAATCCGCTTCCTGATGTTGCCACGGCTTACTCTTCTATTGTCCAAGAAGAGAAGCAACGAAGCCTAGGCACTGCACGTGAAATCACGGAGACCTCAGCTATGGTTGTTCGAAGGGATGAACCAGTAGCTCTGGCTCTTCGACATGGCCAAAGTTTTTCCTCTCGCTCCAACTCATCTAATCGAAAACCTTTGCATTGCTCTTACTGTGATCGAGACCATCATGTGCGAGACACATGTTGGAAATTGAATGGGTATCCCCCAGGACACCCAAAACATGCATCAAACAGGTCCAATCAAGGAGGCACTCATTCTAAACACAACAAAAATCATCAATCTTCGGTCAACAATGTCAAGGAGGGTCACAAGATGCCGGAAATACAGTCGGTGACCAATGGCTTATCTGATTTGCAAATCAAGCAAATATTATCTATTGTGCACGGTCAAAACACATCTCAATCTGCCACTCTTAAGGCTAATGCTGCCAGTGCTTCTTCAGGTTTGTCATAAGTGTTGTTGCACCTCCAACGATTAATTATCGATAGTGGTGCCACAGACCATATTACTTCTACTCCAGCTCTACTTGTCAACAGTAAAGAGAACACTCTTTTGCCACCCGTTGTCATGCCAAGTGGAGAACATGCTCCGATCACATCTACTGGAACTTTACCCTTGAATTCATTTATTTCTTTGAAAAATGTGCTTGGTGTTCCATCTTTTAAGGTAGATTTAATGTCTGTGAGTAAAATTGCAAGAGACCTCAACTGTTCCGTAACTTTTTCCCCTCATTGGTGTGTTTTGCAGGACTTGATGACAAGGAAGACGATTGGTTTGGTTGAACAACGAGATGGACTTTATTACTTGGTTGCGTTAGCATCGGAGCAGCCACACCATAACAATCAATCCACAACCGCCATTACTAGCCGTTCATCCTGCTCTCAAGGCAACGCCTCTACTGATTTGCGGCATCGCCGATTGGGGCATTTATCTTCCTCTAGATTAAATTTTGTGGCAAAAAATTTGTTACATTTTCCTTTCAAGTCTAATAATGGTGTGATATTTGTGCACTTGCCAAACAAAGTCGGCTTCCTTTTTTTCCTAGTTCAATTTCCTCTGTGAGACCTTTTAAATTAATTCATTGTGACATTTGGGGCCCTTACAGAATTGCTTCTCTTTCTGGTGCTAAATATTTTTTAACTATTGTGGATGACTATTCTAGATTCACATGGGTTTTTCTTATGCAGCACAAAAATGAAACCCAGCCTTTACTTACCAATTTTTTTACTTGGGTCCACACCCAATTCGATGCCTCTATCGTTACCATTCGGGTTGATAATGGTGGGGAATTCTTTTCTATGCGCGAATTTTATAAACAACAAGGCACAATTTATCAAACTTCTTGTACATCTACACCTCAACAAAACAGGGTGGTCGAGCGTAAACATCGCTATATCCTTGCGTCCGCTCGCGCCCTTCGTTTTCAAGCCCATCTCCCTTTATCTTTTTGGGCCAACTGTGTTTTCACTGCTGTCCATATAATTAATCGTTTGCCCACACCACTCCTTTCTCGCCAAACTCCTTTTGAACGGCTTTATGGCAAGATTCCTTCTTATTCTCATATTCGGGTTTTTGGGTGTCTTGCATATGCTACTGAAGTGCATGTTTCTCATAAATTCGCTCCACGTGCCAAACGTTGTATTTTTCCTGGTTATCCGGTTGGTCAAAAAGCTTACAAACTCTATGACCTTGCCACTCATCAGGTGTTCACTAGTCGCGATGTTGTTTTTCATGAAACTATATTTCCCTATGAGTCCCCTCCATCCTCTTCCCCAAATTCTGCCCCTGTCCTTCCTCTCTCGGTGCCTGATGCTACTCTTTCCCCACCGGACCCCATTCCTACCCCCGTCCCACCCATTCCAGTCCTCAACCCAGTCTCTTTCATTTCCCCTCCTAGCCCTGTTCTACCACCTTCCGCCAGTCCTTCTCCCCCACCAGCTTTACGTCGTTCTCAACGACATCTTGTTCCTTCTACGGCTTTACGCGATTATGTTTGCAACCAAGTGACGTCTCCCAACCAATTGTCGCCTTCGTCATCTCGTTCTACACCAGGTACACGCTATCCTCTTTGCAATTATATTTCTTATCATCGTTTTTCACCACCCTATCGCTCGTTTCTTGCTACTATCAGTCAAGATTTTGAGCCTACATCCTATGCCGAAGCCGCTCCTCATTCCCACTGATAAGCTGTCATGCAATCTGAATTGGCTGCTTTAGAGGCCAATCACACTTGGTCTCTCACTTCTCTCCCTCCTGGAAAGCAACCCATTGGTTGTCGTTGGGTTTATAAAATCAAACGTCACTCGGATGGTACTATTGAGCGTTACAAAGCTCGTTTGGTTACGAAAGGCTACACCCAGATGGAAGGTATCGATTACCATGACATTTTTTCTCCCACTGCCAAAATGATTACTGTTCATTGTTTATTAGCTTTGGCCGCTGCCCAGAATTGGTCTCTTCACCAACTTGATGTCCAAAATGCATTTCTTCATGGTGATCTCCATGAAGAAATTTATATGTCTTTGCCTCCTGGTCTTCCGCGACAGGGGGAGAACTTAGTGTGTCGCCTCACCAAGTCGTTATATGGCTTAAAGCAAGCTTCTCGTCAATGGTTTGCCAAGTTCTCTCAAGCTATTCAGGCTGCCAGTTTTGTTCAATCTAAAGCATATTACTCATTGTTCATGTGTCGGAAAGGCATATCCTTTACAGCTTTATTGATATATGTTGATGACATTCTTATTACGGGTAATGATCTCACAGCCATTTCTGCTCTTAAACAATTTTTGCATAGTCGTTTCCGAATTAAAGATTTGGGTGAATTAAAGTATTTTTTGGGCATTGAAGTCTCGCGGTCAAAGAAAGGTATTTCTATCTCACAACGAAAATACACTTTGGAAATTCTAAAGGATGGTGGTTTTTTGGGCGCTAAACCTATGAACTTTCCCATGGAGCAAAACATTAAGCTCTCAGATGAAGGTGAATTACCTCGAGATCCATCGCAATATAGGCGACTTGTTGGACGCCTAATTTATTTGACCATTACCCGGCCAGATATCACCTATTCGGTACATGTCTTAAGCAGATTCATGCATGCACCACGCAAGCCACATATGGAAGCTGCCTTGCGCGTTTTGCGTTATTTGAAAAGTAATCCAGGATAGGGTTTGTTCTTTCCTTCTCAGAACAATTTATCTTTGCAAGCCTTTTCTGACTCAGATTGGGCTGGTTGTCCAACTTCTCGTAGATCCACCACGGGTTATTGCGTTTTCTTGGGATCTTCTCTTATTTCATGGCGGACAAAAAGGCAGAAAACTGTGTCTCTCTCCTCAACAGAAGCTGAATATAGAGCCATGACGGGTACCTGCTGTGAATTATCTTGGCTGCGATCATTATTGAAAGATTTGAGAATATTACATCCGAAACCAGCATTGTTATATTGCGACAACAAAGCAGCTTTACACATAGCAGTCAATCCTGTTTTTCATGAAAGAACTAGACATATAGAGATGGATTGTCACTTTATTCGCGATAAAATACAAGACGGTTCGGTTGAGACCAAATATGTTGCTTCGGCAAATCAACTTGCGGATGTGTTCACCAAGCCATTGGGAAAGGAAGCTTTCTCAACTATGATACGCAAGTTGGGAGTTCTAGACATACACTCTCCAACTTGAGGGAGAGTGTTAAGATGGTCAAAGATATCCCAACTTTTATGGGATAAGTTTGTATTGTGATTACTATAATATATTGTTGTAGTTAGCTGTAGTATTCAGATTCCTATTACATTTAGATTACCTAGAATAGATTAGCATGATTGGAGGAATTCTATTGTATAAAAGTATACCTTCTAATTCAATGAATTTAATTCAGAAGAAAAACATTCTATTCCTTTCTTTACAGAGAGGGACCAAGACATGAAGATTGGAACGAACTAGTTCCTTTGGATCGACTCCTCCAAACAACGAACGATGAGGTCGATGAGGACGATGATGATGAGTCGGCAACATTGGGCTTGCTACTGCTCAATCCCATCTTAGTTTCTACTATAGATGAAGATGGAACACCGTGCACACACACAGAAAAAGAGAGAGAAGCTCTTAACAACACTGGTTTGGATGCAAGAGAGAGAGGGGATGTCTTGGAATGCATAAAGGAAATGCTTCTAGATGCTTCATCTCAACCATTGGATTGTGGTTAGGTGAATGGTGGCGATGGTGTCTAGGAAATGAAAAAGAGCCGCTGGGTAATGTCATTTATTTTGTAATATATTTTTTAATTCTGCAATGTCATTTTTCTGTCAAAGTAATTTTTATTATTTTTTTTAAGTATAATTTTTATTTTGCAATGTAATGTGGTGGTTCATATAATTTTAATGTAATTAATATATATATTTTTGAATTTTGTAATTGTATGTTTTTTTGGATGGGGTGAATTATATAAAAAAAAAAGATTCAATTTTTTTAATTTTCTTTTAATTTTTTATATTTGTCTAGTTGAGTACAATGTAAATATTTAATTTTTTCTAGAAAAAGTTCGAAAAAGGTCACAAAAGATAAAAATAAACATTAAAAAAATTACTAAAAAACTTATATCAAAATAACACCTAAAAATTAGAAGGAAAGTTGGTTGAAATTTACCAAAATGACATGTAACCATTGGAACACTATTGTTATAATTTAGCAATTTATTATTATTTATTGCCAAATTATAACAATATTTGCCATTAAAAATGCTCTGAGTGTGATCCCTGGAACCTCGGCTTCTTGTAGGGTCTAACTCAAAGAATTACTCTGTAGTTATGCCTAATAAACCAAAAAAGGATGATAAAAAAGCATAAATGCTGAAAATATCAATATTTATTAATAACCTCCAAAGATTTTCATTATTAGCATTTAGCAGGATCAATTCCAAACAGCTGGTTGATTTTTCTATTCCATTTAATTCTATGAAAAGGTGCAAAAAAGAGGAAGAAAATGGGTGGGTTTGGTTTGGTTTGGTTTGGTTTGATTTTGGGAAATAAATTTTCAAAAATTTTTTTAGAGAGAGAGTTTAGAATTTTTTTAGATTTGTTTGATTATATATTTTGAAAATAGTTTTGGAGTATGAGAGTTTAGGATGATTTGATATTTTT
Source organism: Camellia sinensis (assembly GCF_055761805.1). Classification (NCBI taxonomy): domain Eukaryota; kingdom Viridiplantae; phylum Streptophyta; class Magnoliopsida; order Ericales; family Theaceae; genus Camellia; species Camellia sinensis. Next base: position 35,465,505 of record NC_138961.1, on the reverse strand, counting down.
TTATAATTGAGTAGATGTATATGAGAGAAAACGTGATTGAGAACGAGAGAGGAGAGAGAAAAAGTAATTGATTAATGTATGAGAAAAAAAAATTAATTGACGTATGTGAGAAAAAAACTCCATTTTTTTTTCCATCGTCGGTCTTTCGAGACCCAGCCAATGAGGCCACCTTATTTTTTGTATTCAATGAGGCCACCTTGTTAGTATTCAAATTTAACTTATTATTAATTAATGGTTGTATTTTTCTTTTATTCAAATCTAATAGTTAAGATTAATTCCTTAATTTTATTTATACAGTAGAAAAATTTTATTGTATGTGTTTAGTTTGTGTGTTTTGAATTAAATTTTTTGAAAATTGATGTATTGTTTGGTTTATTTTTGAAAAAAAAATTTTGAAAAAAAATTTCTAAAATTTTGTGAGTGTTTGGGAAATTGCTATTTTTGTAGGTTGTTTTAGTTTTTGACTATTTTAGTAAGCTAAATTTTTTGTGTTTGGGAAGATGATTGAATTTTTTTGTAATTGGATGTGATGTTTGTGAGAGAAAAAGTGAAATGATTATGACTTTGATGTGACATTTTGTCTTATTGGCTATTTTAGCTTATTTTGTCTTTAGTACTATTTTAGCCAAAAAAGCTAAAAAATCTTCTTCCCAAACACCTTTCAGTGTGTTTGGTTTGAGTTTTTTGAAAACTGAGTTTTTTGGTTTTCGTATTTTTTTTGTTTTTAGTGAATATTTTTAAAATTTTAAACATTTTTTTTACTTTTTTAGATGCACTTACTTAGATGTATCTAAAAAATAAAAAATTTGTGAAAAAATATTTTTAAAAATTAATAAATACATAAAAATATAAAAAATGTACTGAATTCTTTTATTTTTTTGTGTTTTTGGTATTTAGTGAATTTTTAAAAGATTTTTTTCAATTTTTTCTTTTACTTTTTAGGTATATTTATGTTAGGTATGTCTAAAAATTAAAAAAATTGCTCAAAATATTAAAAAAAATCAGTAAAAACAAAAAAAAAACGAAAAATAAGAAAGTAAAATTTTCTGAAAAGTGTTTTTGAAAAATGATAACCAAGCAAGGTGTTTGGAATTTTTTTTCTTCTAAAATCATTTTCTCTCTCCTATATATCAATCAATCATTTTTTTCTCTCTCCTCTCTCATTCTTTATCACTTTTGGTCTTACTATCTACTTAATTATAATAAAATATCAAATCATCCCAAACTTTTATACTCTAAAACTATTTCTAAAATATACAACCAAACAAATTAAAAAAATTTCTAAAGTCTTTTCCCAATTTTTTTTTTTAAAAATTCATCTCCCAAAACCAAACCAAACACACCCTGAGTTTTTTGTTTTTGTATTTTTTTATTTGTAGTGAATATTTTTAAAATTTTAAGTATTTTTTTTTTTACTTTTTTAGATGCACCTTATTTAGATTAAAAAATAAAAAAATTTGTAAAAAAATATTTTAAAAATTAATAAATATATAAAAATATGAAAAATATACTGAATTCTCATTTTTTTATTATATATTTTTGGTATTTAGTAAATTTTAAAAAAAAATTCACAAAAATTATACTTTTATGTATATTTATGTTAAGTGTGTCTAAAAATTTAAAAAATTATTTAAAATATTAAAAAAATTCAATAAAAATAAAAAAAACACAAAAAAATAAGAAAATAGATTTTTTTAAAAAAATATTTTTGAAAAACCAAAAATAAGCAAAGTGATTGCTTCTAGAACTCTTGATTCTCATCATATGGGAAGGAAGTTGAACTTCCTTTCTCTGAACTTCTTTATTTCATAGGATTCGTTTGGAATGTGCATTAGTTTTTTAATTTTTGACTATTTTAATTTAGGGCTAAAAAGTTTTATTTGAGATAGACTTTTTTACTTTTTTGACTTTTGTAAGAAAAAAAAAATAATTATTATAATTTGAATATAACATTTTATCTTATTACTTTTTAACCTATTTTATCTTTTTGTGATTAAAATAACTAACAAGTCAAATTTTTTGATATGCTAAACGAAGGCATAATCGATTTCAAACTATCCTGAATAATAGTATGATAGTACAAAATATCTCATCCCCATAATACTACGTTTCTCATCAGACAAATCGACACAAAAATGGTGAAAAAATTATTCAATCCCTCAAGAGCATTACCCAGATCAATTATTGATCATCAATCCAATGCCTAAAGGAACCTGAATCCTCCATGCCCACGAATTAGGTTCGTTTGGTATATACTCTCTTAAAAGCACAACCTGCTAAACATTGTCAGAGCACTCTCTATTCCATTGTAATAATTCTTGAAACAAGTGGAAAAGGAATATATGAAGTCTGTTCTGTTCCTCTACGCATTTCTGTGATGGATTAATCGCCATGAAAATGAGCAAAATCTTTGAATCAAGATCTTTGCATCATGTTTGGCCCAAATATTGCAAGTGTCTTCGTATTAAAAAAATTTGAGAATGGCATAACTTTACCCTATGATATATAATTCAATAATGTTAACAGAAATTAACAAAACAAAAATGCCTTAATATTCCATCTCCCCACCCCTGAAATTACCAATCAAGTATTACATATATTCAAGAAATTAAACCTGAACAGAGAGTGATATCTTTCAAATAAAAACTTGCAGGTGAATTGCAACCTAATACCCGTTTCACATATTTTTAGTGTCTATTTTTTTAATATTTTATGTTTTTGAGTACTATTCATACAAAAAAGTTTTTAGAGAGATATATTTGAAACAAAAATATTAAAGGCGCCAAAAATTCTATGTAATTTTATGTTTTTGAGTACTATTCGTACAAAAAAGTTTTTAGAGTGATATATTTGACACAAAAATATTAAAGACTCCAAAAATTCTATTAAATATTTAACCAAATATCTTACATAAGTAAGTCTCTCACTCATGTAAAATCCTGTAAAATCCACATTCATGTGAAACATTTAATCAAATATTTAATAAATTTTTTAAAATTCTTAACATTACTCTATTTGAAATAAAAACCTGCAGATGAATTTCAACATAAAACCTATTGCACATTTTAGTTTCTATTTTTAAAAAAAAATTATATTTTTGAGTACCATTCGTACAAAAAAGTTCTAAAAAAATCTACAAAAGTAAAAAGATTTGGTTTTTTTACAATTTTGTATATAATTTTTAGATTCGCCACGCATATTTAATAACAAAGCTAACATTATTGTAAATTATTGAATTTATTGCTTAAAAATTTTATAGCTTAAATTCTAAGATTTTTGAATCAATAAATTTTATTTAGTAAAATTAAGAATATTATAATTTTTTTTCAATTTTTAAAACTAAAAATATTACCACATATTCTAAATAGTTATGTTGTTTCACTGATTGAGAAAAAGACAAAACATAAGATTAAACATTTTTATCCGTTTATTTATTTGTTTAATTTAATTATCTAACAAAATCAAGAATATTATCAATTTTTTTATTTTTAAATTTTTTTCAATTTTGCATATCAATGTTCTATGATTCTTTATAGACACAAAATTTTTACATTTACAAAAAAAAAAAAAAAAAAATCAAAATTTTTAAATTTTTTTTAAAAAAAAACACATATTTTTTTTAATAATTTTTTTTTCAATTTAAAAGTTTATGTTTTAAAGTTTTAAAAATTAAAATAAATATTAAATTATCATATTTTTTTTGAGAGACTTATTTATAAATCATTTTTCAAATACTTATGTTAGGTTAAATCCTATGTAATTTCTTATAGAGTCTCAAGTCCTATTTAGCCTCCGTTTGGGAAGTGGGTTGGCTTTTTGGCTTTTTGGCTATTTTAGCCTGGCCTATTTTAGCCTGGTTTGGGAAGGGCTTTTGGCTTTTTGGCTTTTTTTGACTTTTTTTGTGAGAGGGGATTGTAATGATTATGGGTTGGATTTGATGTTTTGTTTTTTGTGGCTAAAATAGCCTATTTTGTTTTTTGTGGCTATTTTAGCCCAAACCAAGTTCCCAAACAAAGGCTAAGATAGAAATGTATTCCACAAAATCTTACATAAACGTAACGTGACGTGACACTTACATAAACGTAACGTAACGTAACGTGACACTTACATAAACGTAATGTAACGTGTCACGTTACGTTTCGCAAACTTAATTAGTTTTTATTTTTTAAATTGAATGTAAAAATGTTGCTAGTTTATGTTGGTGTCACATTATGTTTCATATAAATATGATCTATGGTAACATTTAATTTATTATATAAGAAATTAAATGTTACCATAGATCATAGGTGTCATGTTACGTTTATGTAGGTGTCACATTACGTTACGTTTATGTAGATATGATCTATGATAACATTCAATTTCTTATATAGAAAATTGATGTTGCCATAGATCATAGGTGTCACGTTACGTTTATATAGATATCACGTTACGTACAGCTCTCACGTTATGTACAGCTGTCACGTTACGTTTATGTAGGTGTCACGTTACATTACGTTTATATAGATATGATTTATGATAACATTCAATTTCCTATATATGGATTTATTATTATTTATGATATTAACAACTAATATTGAGGATAAATGTGTCAACAAACTTCCCACAGGACTTATGAAAGGATAAATTTTTTAATAGGACCATATGTAACATAAATTTTCCTAATAAAACTTATAAATAATTTTTCTTATTTTTTTTAAATAATTATTTATTATTATTTGAAGAACAATTTCGACAATTAAAAATTTAATAAAACTTAAAAAATTTAATTAAAACTTAATAAAATATAAATTCATAAATTAACACTTAAATGTCCCTAAATTATTTGAGGTGCCAGGGCTAATCCAAATAGAGATGGAGGAGGAAAAAAGATCATTGAACATTACTGTGAAGAGATAGTAGCAATAAAAGAAAAATAACTATTTTGTTAATAAAATTGAGACATTTACAGCATAGCATTGAAAACACAAATAAAAACTAAAACGGAAGTGATGGAGACCCCTCTCCCCAACCCCCCCCCCACGGGGTTGGTGATCGAAGAAAAAAAAAAAAAAAAAAAAAATTGGCCAATGACAGGCTGTAGGGGTCGTGGGAGTGTCCTTCTATGGGGATCCAAATCGTTTTTCAAACTAAAAAACCTGTTGGTAGAATTTTTTATTCATATTAAATCAACCCAACAAAAAATAGAAAAACTTTGGTATGCAACGAATGGTGGCGTTAACTCAGCCAGAGATTTGAACATACTTAACCTCAGGCTTTTTCACTTCTTCTTTGGGCACAGTCATAGTTAGAACACCATTCTCTATCATAGCCTTGACCTGATCGACCTTCGCATTTTCCGGCAACTTGAAGCGGTGGAGGAACTTGCCGTTGCTGCGCTCGACGCGGTGCCATTTGTCGTTCTTTTCCTCATGCTCTTTGCTCCTCTCTCCGCTGATCTGCAAAACTCTTCCTTCTTCAACTTCCACCTTCACTTCTTCCTTCTTCAGCCCTGGAAGATCGGCTTTGAAGATGTGAGCCTCTGGAGTCTCTTTCCAATCAATGCGAGTGTTGGCAAAAGCGGAGGTCTCGCGGGTGGAGTTGGGGATGTTGGCGAGAGTGGTGAAGAAGGGGAAGCCCTCGAAGGGGTCCCAAATGGAAAGAGAGAATGGGTCGGAGATGTTGCTTCATCGGCCTCCAAAGATGCTTGGAATCATCGCCATTTCTGATAGTTGTTTTTTCTTTAAGTGAAAAGTCGGGAATGGAGATTGAGGAGATTGATTATATCGGAACTTTGTATGCTTGGATTAGGCTCGATTTCGATTAAAGAACGGAGGAGGAGCAAGGGATTTATATAGGAGTAAGAGGATGAGTCTGGTAATTTTTGGAGAAGAGTTCTCTGTAACTTTTTACAACCTTCCACAACTAGTCTCTCTTCTTATTTAGAAAAATGCTAGAAGTTTTAAATTTTTTACCAAATAAATGACCAAATATCTCACATGAGTGTGAGGTCTACAAAATTGCGAGCCCCACAGCCACATTTAGTCATTTATTTGGTAGAGAATTTGGTGTCTCTAACATTACCCTCTGATTTATGTAACCAATTGCAAATACATAGGGCCCACCTTATCTCTATTAAATAGTTTGTTCAGTTTTGACGTAGTTGGTTCAATAATGATCTGTTTGACAAGTGGATATTTGATTTTTTTGAGTTAAAATTTTTAAAAAATAAAAAAATTAAAATTATTAATAAAATAAAATGTGACATTAAATTTATAATTATTTTATTTTTATTTTACAAACATCACTTTCAATTATAAAATAATTTAATCATCATTTTAAATATAAAAATTTTAAATTATTAAAATAATTAAAAATTAAAATAACTTATTAAAAAAATAATTTCTCAAATAAGAAGAATTGCAAATTGCAATTAGCGATTCAATGGTTAAAGAGGATTAAATCAATTCGATTTTTTGATAAAAATTTTATCCCGTCTACTAAAATATATTGAATCGTATATTTCTATTCATGGAATTTGTTGTTCTACTATGAGGTGGATTTATATATATATATATATATATATATTTGTTTATGTAACCAATTTGGGGTTCATTTGGGATATTAGTTAATTTTTTAAATTTTGGATTTTTTAACTATTTTAGCCTGAGAAAAGTTTCGTTTGGGATAAGTTTTTTGATTTTTGTGAGAGAAAAAATAAAATAATTATGATTTGAATGTGCCATTTTGTCTTATTAGACTAAATTTTTTTTTTTCTTTTTGTGAATATTTTAGCCATAACACCCCATTTAGCTTATGCTAAACGAGGGCATGATATATTCATGGAATCAGAATAATTAGTTCGATTCGGTTTTGGACTAAACAAAATTAGCAACATTTTTTGATAATGACCTTATTTGGAAAGCTGATTATTTTAGTATGCTATTTTAGGTTTTTTTTTTTTACTATTTTAGTAAGTTAAATTTTTTGTATTTGAAAAAATAATTAAATTTTTTTTGGGGGGTATGTTTTAACCTAAAAAGCCAATTAATAACCCTCCCAAACAAGCCCATAAAATTTTGATTTTGGGCTGGCATCAATAACGTTGGCCTAATCAAAACTTGAGATCCTACTAATAGGCTTAAAGCCTTAAACTAGGAGGTTCAAGAACATAATCAAATCTTAAACTAGGAGGTTCAAAAAATTCCTACCTCATCTCCTAAGCATGCTCTCTCTATATATACTCTGCCCCTTTGCTTTCATTGCATCATTGAAAATTTTTTAGAGCTTCGATAAACCTCTCAGATTCATCATTTGCTAACTTCTTAGATAATCAGCCGATTTAGAAAATGACGATGATTCCAAGGATCTTCGGTGGCCGAAGAAGCAATTTCTTCGATCCATTCTCTCTCGACATTTGGGATCCCTTCGAGGGCTCCCCCTTCAACAGCGCTCTCGCCAACGCCCCAACTTCGCCGCTCAAGAAACCTCTGCAATTGCAAACGCTCGAATCGATTGGAAGGAGATTGTAACAACCCTCGTACTGTTTACTGATTTATGACTGATTGATTACCGATAATCACCGATTACTGTTAAACGGAACTGATAATGACTGATAACTGACTGATAATTGAACTGCCTAAGGTACTGAACTGACTGACTGAAAACTGGAATCGAATTAACTGAGTATGTGTGTGTTAAATTGTATTCTATCTGTTTGACTGTTTGATTATCTGTTCCTGTGTATGTTTAAATTAGATTAAAATGAGTTAAATTGCAATAGTTGCCTTATTTACCAAACTAGCCTTGTAGTGGCCCACTACCTCAAACCTTTTGAGCCTTATTACACCTAATGCATTTGATTAAAACAACATTTCCTCAGCCTTCTTCTTGTTCTAGCCGACCATGAGAGGGAGAGAGTGAGAGAACTTGTCTTCCATCTTGAATCTTCTTGCTAATTGAAGAACTTGAAGGTTGAGTGCATATTTGAACCTCTAAACTTGCATTCAAGGAACCTAGGTATGAATTTCATCCTTTTGATTTTGTGTTTGAACTAGTTCTTACATGGTTCATGTCTAGTTGTAGAGCTAAGTCATGAATTGGTCCATTAATGGTGAATTGAAGCTCAATCTTTGCATGCATGTTAGTATTGTTGGATTTTGAGTTGAATTCATGGTAAAATTGTACATGCATGTTCATAATTAGGCTTGAGTCCACGAATTCATCATGTTCTTGAAGAAATGAGTCCTGAGTCCAGCTAAACAAGCTTTGAAGGTTGAATTTGGTTTGAATCCATGCATGTTTGCATGTTCATATTGTTCTTGGAAAATGGCTTGAAATTGGGTTTGAATTAAACACCCTTGGGCTTTGATTTCTCAAATTGAGTTTTGAATCATGTTATTCCATGTGTTTCTAAGAGTTTTCCAGAAATTTAGCCCAAGAGGTCGAGTTTTGATGCTTTTGAACTTGGTTTTGAGCTTGAAGGTGCAATCTAGAATTTCCAGATTTCGCACTTACGCTCGAGCGGGGAAAGTGACGCTCGAGCGTAGAATTCGAGCATCCAGCATCTCTGCACTGTTTTGCAGTCCGCTCGAGTGGAGGATTGGGCGCTCGAGTGGAGTCATGTCTCACGCTCGAGCGGGCGTCGAGCGGAGATTTCACCCATCCAGTACTTTTACAGTACGCTCGAGCGGGAAAGTTTACGCTCGAGCGTGTACCTTTGTTGCATTGACGCTCGAGCGGGGAAACCTGCGCTCGAGCGGGACTCTGTTTTTCTGAAAATGCTTTTAAATGTACATCTTTGCATCCTCATCCCATTCTAGGCATTCTTAGGCCTAGTTTAAGACATCTTAATGAGGATATCGATGTAGAACACACCAAGGCAAATTAGGGATTAAGTTATGATATTTCCCAACTGTGTAGCTTAGTGTGTTCAACCTGTGAACTGTGTAGGGTTGGCAACCGGGGAGACACGCTCTAGCATACTGTAGCCCAGAACTCTGTGAGTAACAATTGTGTAAAGATATGTTCAACTGATATCTTTTGAATACTGAACTGAACTGTTTACTGAACTAGTATTACTGAATGAATGTATGTCCTTTATTTCTGAACTGTACTGTGGCATCCTTAGCACCTACTGTTTACTGTTACTGTTACAGAGATCTCTGTCGGTTCCCTCGTGGAACCACTACTGTTTACTGATTGATGGCCATCATTACTGTTCGGTCTTTTAAGACCTACTGTTACTGTTATGCTAATGGATGTACCACATATGACTGTTTACTGTACTGAGCAGCTGAAATGCTGATTGAAATGAACTGTTTTCATTACTGTAAGGACATTCATTCTAAACCCCTTTACGCTTTATGTTATTCACTGGGCTTTAGCTCACTGCTCATATATATATGTAGGTGTTCAGGCACCAGACCGCAGCTAGGAGCGTCAGGGTTGCTCCAGTTTTGTCGAGCCAGCCTTTGTGCCTCACTGCGAGGTTCCGAGCCTATCTGCTAAGGCTTAGGGGTTTTAAGAATTCCCCCTTCCGTACTGTTTCACCGTTTGGTATAGGCTGACTGTTCACTGTACCGCTATCTAGGGTTGAGTCCCTAGTTTTGAATGAATGTAAATATTGTGCATACTGTTCTGTACTGTTATCAAGGGATTAGGTCCCTGTACTGTGTGACTGTAAATTTTGTATAGACTGTACTGTTTGGGTATGTATGAATGCATGAAAATCTTTTTGGCATACAGACTGTTACAGCTCATCGGACATTGTTTAATTACTGTATTGGCTTCCGCCAGGCCCTGTACTCTGTTTTACTGTATTACTGTTAAGCAGGCCTTCGGTAATCTCGGATTACTGGCCGGTTACGGTGCTAAACCCATAGGGCCGGGTTTGGGTCGTGACAGAGACTCCAGAGGCTCACATCTTCAAGGTTGATCTTCCGAGGCTGAAAAAGGAAGAAGTGAAGGTGGAAGTTGAAGAAGGACGAGTTTTGCAAATCAACGGGGAGAGAAGCAAAGAGCATGAGGAGAAGAATGACAAATGGCACTGTATCGAGCGTAGCAGCGGCAAGTTCCTCCGCCACTTCAGGTTACCGGAAAATGTGAAGGCCGATCGGGTCAAGGCTACGATGGAGAACAGTGTTCTGACTGTGACTGTGCCCAAAGAAGAAGTGAAAAAGCCTGAGGTTAAGTCCATTGAGATCTCTGGCTCTGCTTGAATTGCACTACTGAGTTTTGGAGTGCTAGTGTTTGGGTGCTTGAATTATATATGTACGGGAAGCAAATATTCAGGCAAGCCTGTACTCATTTCTTCCAAGCTCCTGTTTGTCCGATCGACCTGCGAGCACAACGGCGGTGAGCTACCCGGCGGTATGTGGCCAGAAAACCCATCTGACGATCAAGTTAGCACACACACAGGGATAGAGAGAGATGAGAGAGTTGAGTATAAGTGTATATCTCACCCAATGTTCATTTGTCTCAGCGTGGGGGGCGCAGACTCGCTTATATACCTTTGCGCCCCAAATCTACTCCCATTAGTCTCTCGACACGTGGTGCTACTATTCCATCTGTCAACACAAATCTAGCTGAACATCACCTAACTGCCAGTCCACACCACTGGGAGCTCGGTAGCTGGGCTGCAGCATCTCGGCTGTCAACGGCCGTGCTGCGCAGCTAGCTAGAGCGCTCCGCTCGCCAAGCTCAATGACGACCGAGCTCGGTTGCATTCCGGCTTAGTCGAGCTCAGGACAAGTCATGCTGGTTGGCCGTCGGCCTTCTTGCCGAGCTAACGCATGAACCGTGGAACCCAGTGAGGCAGCAGACATCTCGGCTGAACCTCACTTGACCGCTAGTACGACATCAATTATGCAACTATGCCATTACCGAGCAAGTAGCTCGGTTTCACAGCAACTGTGCTATTACCGAGCGAAAATCCTTTTTGGATGGGCCAAGGCTGCCACGGCCCAATTGTGTTTGGCCCACGATTTGTCCGGCCCTTACCACGGCCCAATCCAAATCATAAATCTCCCTCTCAATATAGTAAGTAAATGTTTGTTGTTTTGTTTGTAGTAGAGAGGACGTGTTATGCAATGGCTACTTGAGAGCTTGTTTGTGTATAGTGTTGAACTAGTACCTGGTTATTTACTATGTTTTGTTTGATATAAAAAATAAAAATGGAAGAAATATTGTTCTAATGATTTGATTGTTGATCTTGTTCTACAAATTTCAATTTATATTTCTGATTGCTCTATTTCATTTCAATTACATTAAACATGTCCATCTCAATTGCTTTAAAGTAGATGATCATTTTGCTCTAATGTCTTAAATTGATGTGATTTAGAACTCGTTTGAGAAGTAATTATTTTATAATTATTATTTTTTTTTATAGAAAAAGTTTAGAAAAATAGAAAGTGTAATATGATTAGATGTATTGAATTTTTTGTTTTGGATTATTTTAGCCGGAAAAAAACTTCATTACGATTTGTAAAGTAAGAAGCCTTCCTGGGCTCCTAACCCACTTCTTCCTGTAACCTTACTGGAAAATTTACTTCACCCTTTTAATGTCTTTAATTTGTTTACAAGAAAAGCTTATCCATGTATTTCTGCAGGGAGAATAAATTTGTAAAATTATTTCATGAGTAGAACTATAAATCTCTTTAGATGGGAAATTTAATTGTGCAAAACTCTTTATGGTATGAGTGTAATGAAAAACATAAATAAATAAATAAATTGGATCACATCATGAGATTAGTAAGAAAGTTTAGTATTTTTAAAATGAAAAATGAGAGAATAAAAATTTACTTTTTAAATTTATTTAGTGATATGTAAAATAATTGTCACATTGTTGTGTTTGAAAAATAAATTTAGTTTTTAGGTTAAAATAATAAAATTCTTTCCAGATTATTCTTTAGTTCCATTGCACAAAACAATTTGATGGCTGAATAGAAGTGAGCATTTTCCATCTACTCTTCCCACTTGAACAATCACAAATAAGCAAAAAACGAACGATTACTTAACAATGTAACAACAGATCAAAATACTAAATAATCATTGAGAATTGAGAAGGCACATATAAAGTGACTTGTTCGTCATCATTGTCACTGTCGGGAGATCCAGATGAGGGACCAAGACATGAAAATTGGAACACTCTAGTTCCACTACAAGAATACTGGGATTTAACGGCGTTTATTTAACGACGTTTAAAAAAATGCCTCCGTTTCTAACATTTAACGGCGTTTTTATAAACGTCGCATTTTTCATTTAATAATACGACACCGTTTTCATTTCACAAGTCGTTTTAAAAACGCCTTCGAATGTGTTTTTTTATATTTTATTTTTTTAATATATGAGAACATCAAGTAGCGTGTTCACTCTCTCTCGTCTCCCTCTTTCTGACTAAACCTTGATTTCACTCTCTCTCTCCCTCCCTCTCTCTCTCCCTTCTCTTCAAACCCCTTCGTATTTGTAGAACCGCAACTGAACCCCTTTGTATTTGCAGATCGATTCATGTATTCGTAGATCGATTAAAGTATTATTCACTCTCAGTCTTGCTCTTTCTCTCTCTCTAAACCGTTGATTTCACTCTCTCTCGCTTCAAACCCCTTTGTTTCAGAGACAACCCTTCATATTTGTAGAACCGTAGCTGAACCCCTTCGTATTTGCAGATCGATTCAAGTATTCATAGATCGATTCAAGCCTCTTCTCTAGCTCGTGTTCGTGTTCGCGTTCGCAGCTCTTCTTTATAGTAAGTGTTGATCAGTCTCATCTCTATCTTCTTACTGACGGAATCATTCGATTCAAGTATGCTAGGTTTCATCTACTTTATCATTCTTAGATCAGATTGAAGATCTATTGATTCGATTCAAGTATGGTAGGTTTCGATTGAAGATCTATATGTGTATTGTAGATGTTAAAATTGAACACAAAATACATACATACATATATATGAATAGATTGACAATTTTTTTTTTAAAACAGATCTCAATAAGAAACTCTGTAACCTTTTATATATTCATGTGGATTATATGTTGAATTATGTATCAAATGAGCACGGCCAAGTTCAAAAACTAGCTATGTTTGCTTAAAACAACGGATTGGAATTCACCGATGTGAGGGTTTCACTTAATAGTTTATTAAATTTGATTATTTCAGCCCTTTGATGTTTTATTAGAGTGCTTGTCTTCAACTAATAGATTTGTTTGATGATGAGAAATTTGTAGCAAGTTGTGATGCTGCATCATAGCCCTTTTAAGACTTCATTCATGAAGAAAAATAGAAGATATAGTCATATATATAGCATATTTTCAGATGACAGTGAAACCTATTTTCACTCATGTTACAGAACTTCCTGGGATTGCTGGTTGGTTGGTAAGTTATTGTCATGTTTCATGTGCAACGATTACTTGGACACGTCTCTCTCATATTTTTTTTAATTATCTTTGAATGATATATTCATATATATAGCATATAATAAATATATACAAAATTATATATTTTATGTGTGTCCTTCATGTGTCATGTCCTATATTTTTTGAAAATTGTTGTATTGGCATTTCGTGTCATATCACTTGTCTGTGTTCATGCTTCTTAGAATCTTAGGTAGGCAATAAGGGATAGAAACATGCCACAATGTCAAAAAAGTGCCTGAATGGTGTATTCGTCAAGTGATTCCTATAATGAACTTGAAGTGATTCCTATAATTGCAAGTTTTGCTCCAAAGTATTTTATTTTTTTAAGCTAAAAAGCCATTCCATCTATTATTTGAATATATTGAATTTTGTCTCTGTCTTTGCATTTGGTTTGTGGATACGTAGGTAGCTGCTAGATGGAACTCCACCACACCTGGAGATTCAAAGTAGAAAATATCAGTGTTTTATGCAAATCACTGATTGGAGATCATCATTTTCATTTAGAATCATCAAATTATAATGTTTAGCAGTTTCAGGAGCTGAAAACAATATTTTCCAGCACTGGATTCTAATGGCTTTATTTCACTCTTGATTTTTGAATTTAAGATATTTACCTTTTATTTCATTCTATTAGATTCAGAGTCTTTTCTGGAACCATTTCTTTACCTCCCTAGCAGTGTGTAGCTTTTTATACACCAGTTGTACATGGTTGTGCATCTGTTTTGATGTCTTTAAAGACAAACATTACTTTGATTATCTGGAAAATTAGATGCTCTAGGTTGTTATGCTTTATTTTGTACTTTTACTCGCTTACGATATTTCTTTAGCAGCCTGTGAGTTCCCTATTCTGGAGCCCCTTCTCACTTCAGCAACTTGTCCTTTATTTCACTTTGTCCCGATATGCATTTTGTTGCAGGTTTCATGAGTCTTATCTGAATTTAGAAACCCTTGCCTTGCTCTTCTCTAAGGCCAGTAAACATGAAGGAAGAAAATCTTGTTATTGCTAATGTTGGGAAGCCTACTGTTAGAATGACACGAGCTCGAGCTGCTGCTTGTCATGCATTTGGAGGGATTCCACCTTCAGAAGCACTGAAGCAGCAAGGTCAAAAGCAAGTTTTACGGACAAGTTCAAAAAGAGCAGCTTTAGATGAGATGAATAGCAGTGCTTCTGCTGCTGCACCTGTTCAGCATAAGAGGAGGACAGTGCTTAAGGATGTCACAAATGTTTGCTGTGAAAATTCCTATAAAAACTGCCCCATTGCAGCTAAAATTCCGGTTTGTACACTACCCTTTTGCTGAATTTATATAATTAATGTAAGAAATTGTTGTAAATTGAAAGAAAATTAAATAAGAAAGTATGTTTGTTCCTCATTAACAGATGTAAAAAATGGTTGCTTTAATGCGCAAAAAAAAAAATGAAATGTTGAATCGTTGATAGATATTTTGATTGCCCGAGCATATAAAAGCATTACCAAAAAATTGGGATAGTTGAGTTGAGCAGCATTTCTGAGTATAGAGAAGACTAAATTGGTTATTGAACTTCTGGTCATTGACAGCAATAACTAGAACAGAGTCAAAAGTTCATCGTGACCATGAACTTTCCCACTCAAATATCTGAATTTAATTGTTAGATTTGCTGGATGGCTTGGACTTTCTGCTACAAATGTTATTAATTTTTCTTTACTAAAATCGTTACATGACCTCTGTTAAACTTGAAGGCCCAAGATTTGAGGATTTAACCTCAAGTTGCTTTTGTATGCTAACAAGTGTTACACTTTTCTGAATTTTTATCTTTATTATTGCTTTTATAACTTCAGATATTCGGTTAAAATGAAAATGTTACCTATTCATCTATTTTCTTCTATTACAAAGAGATATATTTCATCCCTTCTATTTAATTTTTTCTACTGCATTTATTTTATGGTTTCTAAGCTCGTAAAACTAGGCACATATTTGTGTAATGTTTTCATCATTTGTCATTACAATAAATGAATGATTGGAGCACCATTGCATTTTGGCAACATGACCTGCACAAATTTGTAGCTTTTGGTGCACATGATTTCCCTACCCTGGTGGGAAGGGTATTCTTGATTCCATCACAGTTTTTCAAGGTGAACTCATTTCTAATACATTCAGGCATATCATTCTATGTTAGTTATTTCATATTCTCTCATTTGATGCTAGGGAAAAAAAATATAATTATGTTTTATTTAATTTTGGTTGGATACCAGTGTTTTTTTAGTTGTAGCTTATCTGCTGTTAAGATAACCTGCTCTGCTTATTGTTGTAAATATGTCTTAACTTGTTTTCTCTTGTTTTTTTGGTGACAGGCGAGAAATTTTCGTTTCCACTGTGGCCTTGTATATGTTTCAGAACCAGGGTATGTCTATCCTTATCATGTGAATTTAGATTGATGCTTGAATTCTATTCTTATTCAAATCTTGTTACATACTGCATTGGCTGTGCATATATTGGTTAAATTTCTGTGTTTAGTACAAGTCATTTGTGGCAACACGGGAGGCTGTTGTCACCATTTGATATCTAGAGCAGAGAGATCACCTTGAATTTTCTGTTACAATCTCTCATTGGAAATAGTTGTGTACTTACCAATTTCAGATATATGCTTTTTAGAGCTGGAGTTCCTCGGCATGCCATTATTAAAAAGTTTGGAGGTAAGGAAATATCACAACTTGAGGATCTGATTTCTATACTTAGCAATTTTGTTGAAGTTCTTGCTGCTCAGCAAAGCCCAGAGAACCCCAATTGGTTCCAGGTAGTATACAATCTAAACTCTAAACCTTCCAGTCTTATACTATGCAGCAGCTTTTCATTTCTGTGAGATTCCATTTAAAGTTGACAATTTGTTTGTATACCATTAGTGCTGGCATTTTCTGTGCATTTGATAGATGAGTTATGCACAAAATTACCAAGTTCGGATCATCCTGATAATTAAAATTAAATCATTCCTGATTTATCTTGCAAGTGTCCTTAAGAATTGGACTAGTTCGACGAACACCATTTATGTTATTGCAAGTGTCAACTATTATGGTTTGATGCAAATATTTGTCAATCTATTGAGTGATCAGTAGTTATTTATTTGGTTTAGACATGTATTTGGAATAGAGTAGTACTAGTAGAGTCAAAATCTGCTTTGTGGAACTAAAGATTGCAAATGGTTCTAGCTAATTTTTAGGAGTTAAGTTTGTGAATCTTTTGGTTCATCAACACAACTTGATGGTCTCTGAATAATGAATTTTCTGGATTCAAACATTAGGATTCAAATTGATTGTTTACAAGCTCTGTCAAATCATATGGTTTGGACCATGAATTGGAAAACACGTGTCCATGTTCCCACATATTTTTCTACTAACAGATGTGTTTGATAATTGAGGAATACTAGTTTCTTTTTGGTTTTTAGATCTTTTTAGATTTTAGACTATTACAAAGAGGTTTCTAATTGTTGCTACCAACAGCTAATGAGTAAAGCTTAAGTTTGTTTTGTTTACTAGTCACTTGGTATCTAAGACCAGTGAAGATTACAGATTCTGATTTGTGAAGTCACAATTATTATAAACTTATTACTATCTGATAGATGCATAAAAATTGTGCTCATCACTTTTATGCAGGACATCTCATACAATTTAATGACCCTAGACACATATCCAATATAAATAAATAAATAAAATGGATCATGAGCCACTTGCATGAACCTTATTGAAAACCCGAGGTATGTCGTGAAAAATAGCCACGGCATATCATATAGTTCTATTTCTTGATTCATACTCATGCCTGGAAAATAGTTTGTTTAGTACTAGCTGTTGCCTAGAGTGATTAGCCTCACAATCATTTCTTTAAATTCCATGATATATATTTAATTGGCTCTCCTCAATTACAGGATCCGTTATCTTCTTCTTGCTAGAATGTTACGATTAATTAGGCTCTTGATGCAAGTCCAGCAGTACCGTGCTTTTGTTGCCACGTTTTTTACCCTCATACCAAGTTTGATGCCATTTATGGGCATCATATTTTGCATTCTATGCATCTATTGCTCTCTTGGTTTACAGGTAAAACAAGTTCTATCTTCACCTGCTTCCATTTTGTTCTCTTGGCTTTTGTGTGTAGAGACAGTTTTTCATGTGGCCTTTGTCGTCCTAAATTTCTGCTTAGTTATGCTTAACATTTCTGACATCTTTCACTTTCAGAACAAAACATGGAACTCCTTATTCACCTAATTTGAATTCCAAGTCATGTCAAAAGCTTTCATGTGGTCTTCAATTTTATTTCTTTGTAGTTGACTGATTGTCTTTGTCTGCGGTATAAAATTTAACATAATTAGTCTTTCATGTGTCTTCTTTTGCTTGCAGATATTTGGTGGTCTAGTCAATTCTGGGAACCCCAAATTAGAAGGAACAGATCTTTCTGATAATGAGTATCCTATGCCATTAAGTTAAGAGTATTTTAATACACCTTATGGGACATGCGTTATTCAATCCATAGTTGTTTTTGATAGAATATTAATGATTTACCTACATTTACCAAAGACCTACATCTCCAAGAGCTGACATTGTTATTTTCCTGTTCATTGCACTTTCTAAGGTGTTGTCTATGAGTTAAATTTTAGTTTTGTGACTCAGTTTTCTTGACAAAGGAAGCTACCTACTTTTCAATTTCAATGACTACCCAAATGGAATGGTGACACTTTTCAATTTACTAATAATGGGAAACTGACAAGCCTGGATGCAAGTAACACTAATCTGTCACGATCATCTATATCTTCTCTTCATTCATACTGCTCTGTGCATGACTGAATAATATGTCAACTTGTCTTTGCAGTTCACTTGTGATTTATGTTTACCTAGTTAACTAGTGAAAATTATGCCCTTTGTGGCTTGTTCTTATTTGTTCCATATCCTTTCTAGCAACCAAAGGTTTTGGTGCCTTGTTTATCTTGAGCTAACAATTAATCAGGATGGTGCACCTTGCAGAATATACAAAATTGTGTTTCCCACAGGACTAAATAGTGTTGGAGATGCTCAATATGATTGACTTTGTACTTTTCTTTTGATAACAGAAAACAAAGTTTGGCTTGAGTTGCTTGCCTAATGGATTACTTGTGTCAATAGATATGTCTAGACCAACTACCTAGTCTAACGATGAAATAGAAAAGCAAAAATATTGCTGATACCGTAAATAAAACATGGTGGAAGCCAAGCTAATTCGGTGTTACACTGTTACTTTTCTATAAAAGATCAAATTAAATTCTCTGAAGCCTGCTTCTAATGCCTCTCTTTGACTAAAAATTGAGTAGACTCCTTTTGACAGCTTGACTTGGTTTGACTGTGTTGGGCTGGAAATCCTACCCATCTCATCATAAGAAAGGTGTGGTAAAAATGTTTTGTGCTCATCTCATCAGGTGGTTCTCTAGATGGATTTGAATGGAACTTCTTTATTCCGTGTTAACAATTATATTATAATTCATTTTCTGTAGCTCTGAATGAAGATGTTCAATTATTTGATACCTTTAACAAGTTATCATGATGTATCAGCAGATATCTTACAATATTCCAGATATGCCAACAAATGATATTACAAAAATCCGAAGCTCTCAGTTTTATTTGGATACCAGATTGGCCAAAAAATTGTTATGGATTCATTTGATGCTGTTTAATTCATGGGATGCCTAGTGGAATGCATGATATATTTTGATTTTGAGATGCGCAACTTTCACCACCTATGGCCTTTCTCTTCACAATATTGCCCATTGCAGTCTGTAAATTTGCTGCTTGAATATATGGAAAACATTGTTTTGTTCTGCTGGTATGTGCAGAGAGATCTGAGCAGTTGGACTGGGATACACGGCTAAATATCATCATGGGAGCTGCAAAAGGGCTGGCATACTTGCACCATGATTGTTCCCCACGAATTATATATCGTGACATAAAGTCAAGTAACATTTTGCTTGATGGGAATTTTGAGGCTCGAGTATCTGACTTTGGATTAGCCAAATTATTAGAAGATGAGGAATCTCACATTACGACTATTGTAGCTGGAACATTTGGGTATCTGGCTCCAGGTAAGGCAATTTAAATTACAGCTGACACTCAAATGCTCAAAACTTTATTATTGAGATTGTTAGTGGGGAATACTACTCTTGATGTTGGTTTCACTAAGACTGATGTGGGGCAGTCTGATAGGTGGGTTTGAGGTTACCCTGCCTAATTATATAATAAAATTGGGAAAGCAAACTAGATGACATGAGGATAAAATAGGACTCAAATAAAACCAAAATTCAACCATACGAGGTCCTAACTGGATATCCTGACTTGATATCAATAAATTTTCAAATTTTGCTGCTTCTTTAAATTCACTTTTTTTTTAATGGTCTGCATCAAAGTTGTCAGGAAGATGCATTAGTTACGATTTTGAAAAAGAAAAGAATAATGTGGGTGCCTTCTGGGTTTAAGATATTGAACAATGTTACCCCATATGATAAAATCTGCTGTTTCAGTTTTTGACTTTCAATTGAACTTGAGAAGCAGCAGGCATGTGGAGCACTGGCCCAAGTTTTTTCTATTTTGTAACGCTGTAGTATAGCTACTGTGATTTTGGTATAAGCATTCAAAGTAGTCTATTCTGAATTGAGTGTATTACTTCACTGGCAGAATAAATGCAAAGCGGTAGAGCAACAGAAAAGACTGATGTTTATAGTTTTGGGGTTCTGGTTCTTCAAGTAGTGAGTGGAAAGCGACCCACTGATGCAACATTTATTGAGAAGGGCTTCAACATTGTTAGCTGGGTACTTCTCTTCCCTACACGTCTTTACACTGCTTTCATTCAAATATGTATGACATGATTGTGGAGCTCACAAGGCGAATTAAGCCTCTTATTTTCCTTGATTAATGATTTCATATGAATCTTCAGAAGATCAGAGGTTCCAGCCTCCAGATCACCAATCTCTTGTTTTGAAGGAAAAAAAAACAGTATTCCAGAGATGATGTTAATTTAATAGATAATAGTGAGTTCACTTGGTACAGTTTATAGCACCTTGACATGACTGACTTTAAATGTCAGGACAAAATGTCAGGACAATCACCAAAGATCATCTTCAAAAGTATATATCGACACACACACATCCAGAATGGTAGGTGGTGTCATAAAGTTATGAGCATTTTGTCTGTTCATAATTTATTGCTAGTTCTATTTAGTTGTTAACATGTTGGCTTCACCTTCATTCATCTATCAATTATTCAATGCCGTCAATTTACTTTCTTGAAGTCCTAAATATTGGGTGTTCTACCTGGAGCTACTATTCTAGGTAATTGTTGCTTCTGGAGCTGTGAACCATGAGGACCTTGTTGAGCAAGTGAAGAAGTTGTTTACCAAATTGTCATTGGATCCAACCACAACTTCTGAATTAGTTGCCAAAGGGCCAGCAATTTTTTCAGGATTTTGTGTTAAAATCCTTTGGTTTTTTATTTCTCTTATTTTTTTTTCCTCGGATCTGACAGTGGGTGTTTTGGTTCACTTCTTATTTTTTGTATTAAATGGGGGAGTGGTGAGAGAGAGAGGAGGGTAATGTTATTTTGTGGCTTTGTATATAAAGGTAGTAATTTTTTGATTGAAAATTGTGAATTCAATTTTTGGATATGTTATTTTGTGGGAAAATTAATGTTATATTAAATTGAATGCGAAAGTGAATTAATGCTATATTTGTTATTTGAATGGGAGTTATTATTTCATATTAGTGTTATTTAGTTTTATTATTGGTGTTCTTTTAGTTCAATCACATAAAATTAGCACAATTTCAAAACCAAAAAAAAAAAGAAAGAAAAAAGAAATATAAGACGGCGTTTTTAAAATGCCACTATAACGGTTAGAATTTTTAAAATTAAAAAAAAACCTATGAAGGCGTTTTAAAAACGTCGCTAAAATCATAGTGACGTCACAGTATTGTTAGGGCAGGACATTTGGCGGCGTTTATACTAATACAGCGACGTTTTCAAAACGCCATAAAGTTATAGCGACGGCCGCGTCGTCGGCGTTTGGTACTAAACGTCACAAAAATAATTAGCGACGTTTTTGATACCTATAGCGGTGTTTTTTAAACGCCGCTAAAAGCCTACTTTCCAGTAGTGTTCCTTTGGATCGACTCCTCCGAACAATGAATGACGAGGTTGACGAGGATGATGATGATGAGTCGGCAGCACTGGACTTGCTACGGCTCGATCCTATCTTAGCCTCTATTATGGATGAAGATGGAACACCACACACACATACAAAGAGAAAGAGAGAGAAGCTCTCAACAGCACTGGTTTGGATGCAAGAGAGAAAGAGGATGTCTTGGAATGCATGCAGGGATGCTTCCAGATGTTTGATCTCAACTGTTGGATTGTGGTTAGGTAAACAGTGGCAATGGTGTCTTGGAAATGAAAAAGAGTCATTGGACAATGTCATTTATTTTGCAATGTATTTTTTAATTTTACAATATCATTTATTTGTTCATGTAATTTTTATTATTTCTTTTTAAATATAATTTTTATTTTGCAATGTAATGTAGTGGTTCATGTAATTTTAATGTAATTAATAATTTTTTTAATTTTTTTTTTTGTAGTCATATGTTTTTTTGATGGGGTGAATTATATAATTTTTTTTTTAATTTTTTCAATTTTTTTTTAAATTTTTTATATTTATCTAGTCAGGTACAATGTATATATATGTATATATATATATTTTTAGAAAAAGTTTGAAAAAGGTCACAAAAGACAAAAAATAAACAATAAAAAAATTATTAAAAAACTTATATCTAAACAATACCTACAAAATTGAAGGGAAGATTGGTTGAGAATTGCCAAAATAACATGTAAAAGCACCTCCAATGGTTTGCCATTGGAGCTGCTAAAGCTATATTATTGTAGCTTTGAGAAAAAAAAGTTCTCCAATAGTCACAAATATGCTGCTCTTAAAAATGGCAAATGCCACAGTTGTTGCCAAGTTTGACAACAACTTTGGCAAATAACAAATCTGCTAGCTCACCCAAAACTAATTGATTTTCTTCCTTCTCTCCCTCATTTTCTTATCGTTTTCTAGAAAAAAACTCAAACAAAAACATATCAATAATTTCATTTTGCAAAATTCAGGAAATTTTTTTAAACAAAACTCACCAATTTGTTTAAACAGTGTTGGCAATTGACATTTGAAAAAAAAAAAAAATCAACAATTTATTTTTAAACAGAATTTCAAGCAATCTCAACATATTCAATTTTTTTTTTTAAAAAAAATCTAAATTGAAATAGCGAATTAGCATAACCTGTAATGTCCTGGTGTCCCACATTGGGAATGGAGAGGGAGTTTCTGAGCTATAAAAGTAAAAATCTAGACTCTTATATAGCATCGAGACCTTTTCCTAGATGGTGAAATCTCTAGCAGAACTCCGCAATTAAACGTGCTTAGGCCAGAGTAATTCTAGGATGGGTGACTCATTGGAAAGAATAAATTCGTGCAAGCATGGCCCAAAACGGACAATATCGATGACATGTGAAGGGTTAGGGCGTTACAAATAGTATTCAGAGCCGACTCTTCAGAGTACTGAGTGTGGGCCCCTAGCGTCTCTCGGTGCATGTGGGCGGGCTTGTGAGCTGGCAAGCTACTGCACGGGGACGTGCAACCTTAAAGGGGGTGGATTGTAATATCCCGGTGTCCCATACCGGGAATGGAGAGGGAGTTCCTAGGCAATAAAAATAAAAACCTAGACCCTTATATAGCATCGAGGCCTTTTCCTAGGTGATGAAATCCCTAGCAGAACTCCGCAGTTAAGCGTGCTTAGGCTAGAGTAATTCTGGGATGAGTAACCCACTGTGAAGAACAAATCCGTACGAGTGTGACCCAAAGCGGACAATATCAGTGACATGTGAAGGGTTAGAGCGTTACATAACCAATTGAACCAACCTTCGGCGAAGAGAACCCTTTGATCGCCTTTGGAGGCGAGGTCGGAGTCGATGAAGCTCTGGTTCTCGAGACGGCCGGAGCCATAGACGTAGTCGATTCCTTGGGACTCGTAGAGCTTGCCGAGCAGACCTCCTATCCAGCGAGTACGGCCGTAGATCAGGAACTTCAAGGGCTTCTCCGATGAGCCGTTGGCTGGGAACCCCATACTCAAATCTAGAGAGAGAGATAGAGAGAGAGTGGAGAGATGTAGTTACAAGGACCTACTGTATATGAATATATATATATATATATAGAGAGAGAGAGAGAGAGAAAGAGAGAGATGGATTTATGGTGAGAAAAGAAAGATGTAGTAGCTTATTGTTCCTGTTATTTGGGCATAAAAAGAGATTAAAAAACGGCCGTTGGACTATTCCTATTTATTGTTTCAGAGGGTTCATCTCAGCCATTGGTATGTTTAAATTTTGTAGTGGTATGTTTTTTGGTGGGATGAATTATATTTATTTATTTTTTCAATTATTCAATTTTTTTTTTCATTTTTTATATTTGTCTAGTCGAGAATAATACAAATATATAATTTTTTTAAAAAATAGTTAAAAAAAAGTCACAAAAGACAAAAAAAAAATAAATAAATAAATACTAAAAAACCTATATCCCAAACAACACTTACAAACGTAGAGGAAAAGTTGATTGAGATTTGCTAAAATAGCATGTGACCATTAGAGCACCATTGCTATAATTTGACAAAATAGCACTATTAATTGCCAAATTATAGCAATGGCAATACTATTTTAACAAACACCATTGGAGATGCTTTAACCATTGGAGCACTATTGTTATAATTTGACAATTTACTATTATTATTCATTGTCAAATTGTAGTAATGACAAATGCTATTGGAGATAGGGGTGAGCATGGTCCGGATTGGACCGGATTGGGGTAAAACCAGGACCAATCCGTTATTTACGGTTCCTAAAAAATTGGAACCAATCCAATCCGTTTAAATCATGGAACCAATCCGAACCAATCCATTTAAATACGGATTGGATCGGTTTAGGACCACGGATTCACATAATTAAATAACAAAAATATATATATAACACTTGAATTTCATAAAAATATAAACATAGCGCTATATTAGTTCCATAATAGCAACATGTTTTTCTATAATAACGACATACTGTTCTAGAATTTAAACAACAATAAGAAAACTGGTTTCACCATAAGTATTTAGACCATTGCAAATTAAAACTTAAAACTAACAAACAAAAGTAATAAAAGAAGATATTATACGGTTTTAAGTTTGAGTTTAGATTTTACATAGAATAAGAAAATATACTATGGGGGAGGATGTATAATAAAAATATAGACTATTTGTATACGGTCCAGATCGGTTCCAATCTGGAACCGTGGGATTCAATCCGGAACCAATCCGTGAACTACGGATTTTTAATTATTCAATCTGGAACCGAACCGCGGATTCAAAAAATCAATCCAAACCTATCGGATTGGACTGGACTGGATCGGATTACAGATTTCACGGATTCCTTACTCAGCCCTAATTGGAGATGCTGAAGCTATAATATAGTAGATGTGAGGTAAAAGTGGTTTTCCAATGGTAAGTGTTGGCAGCTGCTAAATGTGCCAAATCACCAAAACCAATTGTTTCCTCCTTTCCTCCTTCTCTCATCATTCTCAGAAAAAAACTCCCAAAACGGAAACAAAATTCACCAAAAAATAAGGCAACAAAATAATAAATTTTGAAGCAAAATTTCATAATCAGGCAGAATCAGGCCAAAAAAATAAAAAATAAAAAATAAAAAAATTCAATAAAAAAAATTTATATTTATTTCAACAAATTTCAGGAATTTCAATAAAAAAAAAAATCTCAATGTCAAGCACAATTAGCATTTCTAAATTTGAAACAATCTCAAGCAATATATATATATATATATAAAACAAATATATATCAAAAAATATCAAGATTTGAAGATGCTTTGGCTTCATCTTCTTCATCTTCTATACCGTTACCAACCTATCATAACAGCTTCCACTACTAGTCTAGCAGAACTGAAATCTTCATCATTGACCCCTTGAAAATATCCTCCATACTACAATAACCTCCTCTAATTCTTGTGGGTCAAACTCAAGCTCATTGCCTAAAACTTTTTATTTTTTTATTAGATGGATCTAATGGGTTTTGTATATTTAGGGCTTTGGATGAGAGAGAGAGAGATGGAAGATAAACCCTCAAACCAGAACCAGAGATGAGTGATGAAGATAAAAGATGGAGATGGAGATTAGTGATGAAGACAGGGAGGGAGAGGGAGAGAGAGAGAGAGAGAGAGAACTTGTTGGATGATCAAAACAATTGACGAGTGATGTTCAAGATGATGTTCGAATATTCCAGAAGGGGATTCTCAGCCGTTGGATGATTAAAATATCTAATGATGGATTTTTGTCTAGGAATGCAAAAAATGAGCACAACGGCTCTTTTCCTTCCTCCAAAAATTTGAGTATTTTTGTTTTGTAACGTAATTTTAAATATTTTTCAATATAATTTTATCTTTTTAATGTTATCATGAAAAAAAATAAATTTATTGAAATAAAAATAATAAAATTGTAAATGGAGATAATTTTATTAGAATAAAAATACATTAAATTTGGTAGGATGAATTATATTTAAAAAAGAATTTAATTTTTTTATTTTTTATGTGTAGGATGGTTGTTGGTATGTAATTGGTGATTGTTTATTTTTTATGTGTAGTTAAAAAAATTTATTAAACATGTAGTGATATGTTTTTTGGTGAGGTATTTTATATTTAATTTTTTTTTCCAATTTTTCAATTTTTTTTTTATTTTTTATATTTGTCTAGTTGAGAATATTATAAATATATATATATATATATATATTTACAAACAGTTAAAAAAAGTCGCAAAAGACAAAAAATAAACAAAAATAAAATTACAAAAAAACCTATATCTAAACAACACCTACAAAATTAGAAGGAAAGTTGGTTGAGATTTGCCAAAATAGCAAATGACTATTAGAGCACCATTACTATAATTTGATAAAATAACACTATTCATTACCAAATTATAGCAATAGTAATAACAATAATAATGACATTATAACAACAGTGATTGAAGATGCTCCAAATATGATTTCTAGGGTCTCGACTCTTTATAGGGTCTAACTCCAAAGATTATTCCTCTGTAGTTATGCCTAATAAACCAAAAATGATGAACTTCCTCATCTGTCTTCGAGGACCAGCCAATGACGCGACTTTATTTTCTTTGTATTCGACCAGGCCACCTTGTTTTTTTGTATTCAAATTTAACTTTTTATTAATTAATGGTTGTATTTTACTTTTATTCAAATCTAATAGTTAAGATTAATTCCTTAATTTTTCTTAAACAGTAGAAAAATCCTATTGCGGTTCTTCTGGATCCCTTGATTCTTATCATATTTATGGGAAGGAAGGTGAACTTCCTTTCTCTGAATTTCTTTATTTCATAATTGATTTCAAACTACCCTAAATAAAAGTATGGCAATACACAATATTTCATCCCCACAATACTATGTTTCTCATCAAACAGATCATCACAAAATAGTGAAAAAATTATTCAATCCCTCAAGAGCATTACCCAAATCAATTATTGATCATCAATCCAATGCCTAAAGGAACCTGAAGCCTCCATGCCCACAAATTAGATGCACTTGGCATATACTCTCTTAAAAGCACAACCTGCTAAACATTATCAGGGCACACTCTTAATTCCATTGTAATAATTCTTGAAATAAGTGGAAAAGGAATATATGAAGTCTGTTCTGTTGCTCTATCCATTTCTGTGATGGATAAATCGCCATGAAAAATGAGTAAAATCTTCGAATCAAGATCTTCACATCATGTTTGACCCAAATATTGCAAGTGTCTTCGTATTAAAAAAAATTTGAGAATAGCATGAGTTTAACCTATGATAAATAATTCAATAATGTTAACAGAAATTAACAAAACAAAAATGCCTTAATATTCCATCTCCCCACTCCCCTGAAGTTACCAATCAAGTATTGCATATATCAAGAAATTAAACCCGAATAGAGAGTGAAATATTTGAACAAAAATGTTTTGAAACTCTAATTTATGAGCTCTAATAGCTCTAATATAATATGTATGTGAGATTTATCTTATGTCATGTTTTGGCTTTGTTGTTGTTGTTGTTGTTGTTTTTTTTTTTTTTTTTTGTTTACTTTTCACTTGACTAGAGTTTAATTAGAACTCCAATTTTAGAGGAATGTATTAATGTTGATATTTAAAATAAAAACTTGTATGTGAATTGCAACCTAAAACCCATTTCACATTTTTTTAGTGTCTATTTTGTTTTAAAATTTTATGTTTTTGAGTACTATTAGTACAAAAAAGTTTTTAGAGTGACATATTTGAAACAAAAATATTAGAGGCTTAAAAAATTCTATTAAATATTTAATTAAATGTTTTATATAGGCGTGGGTCCTTACTCATATAGGATCCTATGAAACTTACACCCATTTTAGATATTTAGTCAAATATTTAGTAAAATTTTTAATATCCTTAACATTACTCTATTTGAAATAAAAACTTGCAGGTGAATTTCAACATAAAACCTGACATGGGTAAGCCCATAAAGATTATAGCCCACCATTTAGGGCCCAATACATAACTCAAATACTAAAGCCCAGTATTGTTGAAACCCCACGTAGCAATAAGAACCAATGACAGCAAGACACATGGCAAGAGAAGGGCAAGCCACATAAGTAGACAAGGATCTGCAAAGTTATTGCCACTGCACATTGCCATTAATGAAGCCCCTTACAGCATTTATTGCGATAACCCCTCTCCGTCGAGACAGAACGCCTTCACCATGAACAAGGTAAGTTAGAGCATAGACTTTCAGCCAAGGTGACAGGTCGGAAGAGACAACGAAATGATTACCGGAGGATATAAGCAGACGTCGAAGACAAGAAGAAGGTTAAGCTTTTCTATCTCTAATTCATCTCTACATTCCGCTTCTCTCTCTAACTTGCTCGTCGGAGGGTTCGCTGGGGGACTCCCGTTCCCCGTTGAACTCGTGTGTAGGTCTTCTAGTGGGCTTGATCACTTGGACACCGGTTTGAGAAGCGTGGATCAGCCTGACCCGTTCCATTTGGAACCTGCTGTATCATCAGTTGGCGCCGTCTGTGGGAAAGGTTTTTGTTCCGCGCACCAGTTGTGCTCATTGTCGCCGGAGACCCTCTCCCAATAATCCCCTCCTACCACCTGTGAAGGTGGATGGTTACAACTAGATCCATGGCTTCTCACCCCAATGTTCCCGATCATCAAGCTGACCCTTCCAATCTGAATAACCCACCATAGTATTTCACCAAGCTCACCAACAGCATTAATCGCTTGGCCGAGCAAAACCAAGCCCTGATTAATGTTCTACTCCAAAGAAACCTTTCTATGCCTCCTCCACCACCTCCAGATATTCCACCAAACCAAGAACGAGCCCCGAGCCATATTATCCTGCAACCTAATCCACCCAACTTGGAAGGCTTGCGAGTTCCCTTCCTGGATATAAACCTGCCACCCCGGGCCCCGCATCCATTGGCCCCGGTACCAACCCCTGAGGGAGAAGCCAGTAGCGTCCAGCCCTCGCTCCCCTCCGGTGGTGACAACATTTCTCTCTGGGATGCAGAACTCCGAGCCATGAAGCTCCAGCTCCAAGGAGTCATGCAAAACATACAGCATAAACCATCCACCACGACCAACTCGCCGTTCGTTGCCTCAATCTAGGACAAACCTCTACTCCCCAAGTTCAAAATACACACCATCGACTCTTTCAACGGTACAACGGACCCAGTCGATCACTTGGAGACCTACAGAACCCTCATGGTCCTCCATGCATTCCCCGATGAGATCATGTGTCGGGCTTTCCCCGTAACACTCAAGGGGTCGGCTCGACTTTGGTTTAGTCAACTACCAGCAGATTCTATCTCCACTTTCCAGCACCTCAGTGACTCATTCCTCAGCCATTTCATTGGAACCCAGCGCCAACGACGTCCAGCAACCCAACTCCTCAACATCCGTTAGATCGAGGGGGAGTCGCTGCACAGTTTCGTTACCCGCTTTAACACCGAAGCCTTACAGGTAGCGGAAAACGATGACAAGGTCATCCTTACGGCCTTCATGGCCGGTCTATGGTCATCTGATTTTCTTTTCTCTCTCTCAAAAAACTCTCCAACCTCCATGGCAACCCTAATCTCCAAAGCCCAAAAATACATGAATGCCGAAGATTCCCTAGTTGCCCGACAAGACACAATAGCCAAAAACCCGACCTCCAGAGAGAAGAGAAAGGACTCAGAAACTAGAAATGCCCAGTACACTCACCAAACACCATAGTACAATGACCGACCACCCCGAGTCGACCGGTCGGCACCAGCTCGACCGCCCGGCTGGTTCGAGCGGTACACACCCCTCAATTCCTCCATGGAGCAAGTCCTCAATCAGATCCAGTGGGACTACCCCCTAAAATGGCCCCAACCATCACAGACTCCTTCCAATCGGAGAGACCAGTCCAAATATTATCGCTTTCACCAGGACCACGGCTATAATACCGAGGAGTGTGTTAACCTCAAAGATCAGGTCGAGGGCTTGATTCGTCAAGGACGTCTCAGTCGATTCACAGATACTCGCCCTCAGCAGAGGCAACGGACTGAACCCATCAGAAACAGCCGTCGACACACCCATCCCCGACAACCAGCACAACCTAACCAAGGTTATGATCGCCCTCCACAACAACCTTGGGCACAAGGTAACCCCACCCCACCTGTTGGAGAAATCAGAGTTATTTCCGGCGGGCTTGCTTGTGGAGGACCATCCCCCTCGGCTCAGCGGGCAGAACTCAGAAAAATAATGTAGGGCTCCGACAAAGAAGTTGCCACATTGGACCGACCCTTCAAACAGCCCAGGCAGTGGACCGAGCCTACCACCTTTACGGACGCCGACTGCACAGGCATCCGTTACCCCCATGATGACCCTCTCGTCATTACCGCCCTCCTCTCCAATTACAACCTCAGACGGGTTCTCGTCGACAACGGCAGTTCTTCCGACATCATTTTTTTAAATTGCTTCTGCCAGTTCAAGATCGGGGAAGAAAGTTTGTCCCCTCTCCAAACCCCATTGGTCGGCTTTACGGGTGATCGGGTGACCTCCATCGGCTCTATCGATCTTCATATCACAATCGGTGAATACCCGCAGCAGACCACAAAGTTACTCACCTTCCTTGTTGTCGACTGCCCCTCTGCCTACAATATCATCCTTGGCCGCACCGCCCTAAATGCCTTCCAAGCTATCACATCCACTTTCCATCTTGCCATCAAGTTCCCCACTGATCTTGGAGTCGGCACGGTGAGGGGAGAGCAGACCGTGGCCAGAGAGTGTTATGTCGCCTCACTTAAAGAAGTCAAGTTTAAGGAGGCTATGATCATTGAAGGACTCGACGTCAAAGACGAGGACGAGCTGGTCAGAGGGGAACCAATGGAAGAGCTCGTCGAGGTCCTCATCGATCCCACCAACTCGGTAAAAACTGCCAAGATCGGCAGCCAACTATCCTTCCAGGCCAAGGCCGACCTCACCGCCCTCCTGATTGAGCACAACGACGTATTTTCCTGGACCCACTCCGACATGCTAGGTATTGACCCCTCTTTCATCACCCACCGTCTCAGTATTGAGTCCCATTTCCAACCCATCCGCCAGAAACAGTGCATCTTCCACCCGGAGCACAATAACCTTATTGCTTCTGAAGTAGATAAGCTTCTTGAGGCACAGTTTATCACAAATGTGGACTACCCTAGGTGGCTGTCAAATGTGGTTCTGGTTCGTAAAAACAATGGTAAATGGCGACTTTGTGTCGACTACTCCGACCTCAACCGAGCTTACCCGAAAGACAGCTACCCTCTTCCTCGCATAGATCTGCTGGTTGACGCCACGACCGGCTATCAAATGCTCAGCTTCATGGATGCTTCTCTGGGTACAACCAAATTCTGATGCACCCGTCTGACCAGGAGCACACCTCCTTCATCATCGATCGGGGCACCTACCATTACCGTGTGACGCCGTTTGGGTTGAAAAATGTCAGAGCCACTTACCAACGGTTGGTCAATGCCGTCTTCCATCATCAGATAGGCCGGAACATGGAGGTATATGTTGACGACATGCTAGTTAAGAGCAAGCTCTCCACTGATCATCTGGCCGACCTGTGAGAGACCTTCGGCACCCTACGGAAGTACCAAATGAAGCTCAATCCGGAGAAATGTGCCTTCGGCGTAGGGTCTGGGAAGTTCTTGGGTTTCATGGTCAGTTAACGGGGCATCGAAGCTAACCCCGAGAAGATCAAGGCCTTAATTGAAATGCAGTCACCCAGGACGGTTAAGGAGGTTCAGCGGCTTACTGGCCGAGTTGTCGCCCTTAACCGCTTCATTTCCCGCACAATGGACAAGTGCCTCTCATTCTTCAAAGTTCTTCGGCAAACTTTCGAGTGGATGACAGAATTCGAAGAGGCTTTTCAGTAGTTGAAACAGTGCATGGCCAACCCCCCTTACTTTCTCAGGCAATCACGGTGCGAACCCCTCTTTCTCTATTTGGCTGTGTCAAACACCGCAGTTAGTGTAATACTCATCAGGGAAGACAACTCTGTCCAACGACCGGTCTACTACATCAGTCGGGCTCTCAGGGGAGCAGAACAGAACTACCCATTGCTTGAAAAAATGTCCTTGGCCTTGGTCACCGCCTCCAGACGACTCCGCCCTTACTTCCAAGCCCATTCCATAGTGGTCGTCACTGACCAACCATTGAAGAAGATAATGTAACAACCAGAGCTTTCGGTTAGACTTTTGCAATGGTTGGTCGAGCTCAGCCAATTTGACATCTCCTACCAGCCTCGAACGGCGATTAAAAGGCAGGCTGTTGCCGATTTCATCCTGGAATTCACTAATCCCACTCCAAACACAGCTCCTCTGCCCCCGCCACCCCATATCGAGCTAGAAGACCCCCACTCTGGGACTCTCAACGTTGACGGATCATCCCGCAAAGAAGGCAATGGGACTGGTCTCATCTTCACTGCTTCTGAGGGTGGTTATTTCAAGTGTGCCCTCCGGTTTCTATTTGATGCAAGCAATAATGAAGCTAAATATGAGGCATTGATTGCAGGTCTTCGCCTTGCCAGAGGCATTGGTGTTAGCCATATCCAAGTGTTCAGCGATTCCCAGCTCATTGTCGGACAAATCATGGGGGAATTGCCAAGGAAGACTCAATGCGGGCTTATAGGGATATTGCACTCCCTCTCGCTCGCCTTTTCAATAATTTTCACATCAAGCACATCCCTCGGGCGGAAAACTCCAAGGCAGATGAAATGGCTCAGTTGGCTTCGGTAGACCAGTCAGACCTCAGCCACGGTGTTCGCCTCGAGTATCTGGCCCACCCTGCTATTTCCCCAAACCAGCAGCAAGTCGACTTCCTCTAAAATGAACCTATCCTTTGGGCGGCTGACATCTTTCTATTTTTGACAACGGGGGAATTGTCGCCCAACAAACAGCAGGCCGCCAAAGTCAGGGCCCGGTCGTCCAACTACCTTCTTGTCAATGGCCTACAGTACAAACGTGGTTTTTCACGCCCGTACCTCAGATTCCTCAATCCTGCTTAAGCGACCTACGTAATGACGAAAATCCATGAGGGTATCTGTGGTAATCATTTAGGCGCCCGGTCCCTAGCCTACAAAGTACTTCGCACTGGTTATTTCTAGCCTACTCTCAATCAAGATGCGACTGATTTCGTGCTCAAATGTGATAAGTGCCAACGTTTTGCCAACATCCCCCATGCTCCTCCTACAGAATTGATCACACTTTGCAGTCCTTACCCATTCGCCAAATGGGGGATTGACCTAGTTGGCCCATTGCCCACCGGCCGAGGCCAAACCAAATTCACAATTGTCGCCATCGATTACTTCACTAAATGGGTGGAGGTAGAACCCCTTGCCACAATTATCGAGTGGAACACAACCAGATTCATCTGGCAGTCGATCGTATGCAAATTTGGCATCCCTTAGGCCATCATCTCCGACAACGGCAAACAATTTGACAATGCCAAGTTTAGGAAATTCTATGCAGAGCTTCAAATCCAGCCATGTTTCTCTTCCCCAGGTCATCCCCAAGCTAATGGCCAAGTTAAGGTCACCAACCGTTCTCTTCTGAAGATCATCAAAACCAAGTTGGAAGCTGCTAAGGGACTTTGGGCTGAGGAATTACTGAATGTACTCTGGGCCTACCGCACTACCGCTCGAACTCCCACTGGGGAGACCCCATTTCGCTTAACATACGGCGCTGAGGCAGTCATCCCAGTGGAAATCGGTCTTCTTACCCTAAGGGTTCTACATCCGAATCCAGAACGAACTGAAGAGCTGCGTCGGGCAGACCTAGACCTAACTGAAGTGCTCCGGGAAACCACTGCAGTCAGACGGGCCTCATACCAACGGAAAATGAGAACACACTACAACTGCAAAGTCCGACCGAGGGAATTTGCAGTGAGGGACCTTGTTTTACGAGAAGCAACTCTTGCCACCAAAAATCTAATTGAGGGTAAACTGGCAGCCAAGTGGAAAGGACCTTACATTGTGAAAGCCAGGCCTCGTCCGGGCACTTATCGACTTCAGGATATGGAAGGTCGAGACCTCACCCATTTGTGGAACGCCGAACACTTGAAGAGTTATTTTTAATAAATTCCTATGTTTGTTATTGATCAGTTCTTGTATTTTCTTTTTGGCAATCTACACACTTGAATGTTTTTCTTCTTTTCTCACATGATGTAAATTTTTGATCCAATGGGTTACACTTTACATGACAACAATCTTATATCTCAATTATCTGTGTGGTACCTTAATAACGTCCTGATTGCAGCACTCGGCTATAAGCTTCAGCTAGACTGAGCATGACAAACCTCAGCCAGACTGAGCATAGCAAGCCTCAGCCAGACTGAGCATGACAAGCCTCAGCCAGATTAAGTGTGAAGAGCTCAACCAGATTGAGTTACTTGAAGAGGCAGCCCGACCGATTTCATCATGGCTTAACCCGAATTGAGCACGAATGAAGAGATCGGCCAGGGCCATTATTGCAACTTTATGATTGTGGCATAGTTGCCATACTTAGTCAAATTTCGGTTCAACGTTTTCCAAGTCAAACTGGCTCCTTGCTGGGTCATGATTCAAAACTTCACTCTGCATTGAGATTTTCTCACAATTTAAACTTCACTCTGCATTGAGTTTTTCTTACATTTTAAACTTCACTCTGCATTAAGGTTTTCTTACATTTTAAATTTCGCAGTGACTTATACACAAGCCCTATGCAGACCACCACTTTCATTCTTTGCAGATCCTCAAAATAATAAAGACAATAGTATAAAAACACAAACACAGCTCATAATTTTATTCATTCATAACTTATACATGAGTTTATTACAGCAATTGCAAAAAAAAAAAAAAAAAAAAACCAAAACTCTAAGTACAAATCTTGGTCACACCAACTATTCCTCTTCACTTGAGGCGAGGTCTTCTTCTTCAACACCCTCGTCTAAGGGGGTCTGGGCCACGTCGTCTTCATCAATCTTCACACTGCTGAAGTCTAAGTCTGGGAACAGCTCTTCTGCCTTACGCTTAAATATCTTCCAGCCGCTGTCCCAGAACTCAGCCATCTCGTGTTTATAGAAGTCCGATTGCTGGAAGCTCTGGATCACTTCTTTTTCACTCCTGCTCCCAGCGGTCGCCCCCGATAGGCCAGCCCCCCCAGACCCCTCTCTCGCCAAGTTGTTGGCGATCGCGGCATCGATAGCCATCTGAAAGTCAGCAGACCCCTTGAACTGCTCTACTGCTGTGATGCATAAGTCGGGGTATGCTGCCCTTTTAGAGGCTGCCTTGACCGTTTCTTCCTCCAACTCCTTTTCCAACCCTGCTGCCTTGGCATGATCGCCTGCCAGATCCCACCCTAGCTCAACGATCTTCCGGTCTGCTTCTTCCTTTTCTTTGACCCACTGAGCACACAGATCTTCATTGCTGGTCATGCTCTCTTCAAACCGATCATTGGCGACAGTGCAGGTTTGTTGGGCATCTTCCAGTTTCTTCTGCTCACAAACCAGTTGGAACTTGTGCGACACCACCTTGCGGCGTTCCGCTTCCAGCTCTAACTTGGCCGCGAGCAACTCAGCATGGACACGCTCGGCAACGTTGCTTTGCACCATCGCTAGCACTTCTATCTTCTTTTCCTTCTGAGTCTCCTCCAACACCCTGGAACACGCACTCCACGTAGCCCTCCTACAGCCTACGCTCTCCTTCTTGAAAATTTCAAGCTGGGCCTCCACCTACCCCAACCTCTCCCTATCCTTTCTCATTTCACCCTTCGCCGCCGCCGCCTTGTTCAACAGGGCTCCTGCTAGGGCAGTCACCTCCATCTGGGCAGAGCATAACCCCTTCATCAACTCAGCCTCAGTAAAACTAGCCATCGAGCAAACGGATGTGTCTTCCACCACCCCCAAGAGGCGATCTACAACCATCCTGGCTTCTCTCCCTTTCTCTTCCATTCGCCCGGACACTGTTGGGACGTGGCAGAAGGCGGTCTTCAACCCAGCCCTCTTTCCTTCTACTTGGGGCGCAACACCCTCATTAGGCTTTGGCTCTACTCTCTGCTCACCACCGATCGCCCCACTTGCCATTTGTTCTTCTGGGCCAATCGCCCCACTCACCACCCCCTCTGCTGTTTCACCCAACCCCACTTCGGGGGTCTTCTTCACCGCCCTCTCCCTCCTCCTCTTTAGGGCGGGTTCCCCCTCACTCTCCCTTACTCTCCTCTTCTTTTTCAAAGCCTCCATCTCCTTTTTGTTCCTCTCCTTTAGAGGATCCATTGGAGGCGTTCGTGGCTCAAAGCCGCCCAGATCCTTCTCCCTCAACGACTTGGGGCGCCGTCGGATTCGCTCCCTCACGATTGGTTTCGAAGCAGGCCCAAGCTGCGTCTCCTTGTACTTGTCCACTCTAGCGAACAGTCTCCTCTCCTCCTCCTCCTCCGCCTTCCTCTGTGCTTCCAACTCCTCCCTTATTGGGTCCTCCCCCAATGGTTGCGGTTCCAACTTCAGGGTGAACAACGTCGAAGGCAGGACCAGCTCATCCCATCTCACCCCCTTCTCTTCCCTCTATTTCCTCACCTTCTTCACTCGGTCTTCGGCCTCAACACCCAACTTAGGCTCGACTAATTTGATGGGGACCTTTCACGTTGTACGCACTCCAGCCCCACCGTTCTCCGTCACAAAGAACCATCTTGGTCTCCACCCGATCACCGACGATGGAAGACTGTAGACATCCCATTTTTTACCCACCTTAAGACTCAGACATCACCAACTGAGCGCTCGGTGATGTTGCATATTGTGCTCGTTCTGAGGTTGCGGAGTCTCGGCTGCGAGCCTTGCCTCCGGACTTCGGGGCTCTTTTGTGCTTTGCCTCGGTTTGCGAATCGGGTCCTGTTTTCTCTGTTTTCTCCTCCTGAAGGAAGGGAGAGGTGTCATAGACCATCTCTTAGTGGCCGTAGGCTACGTTTCATGGTCGTAGGCCATTTTTCCTGTTTGGAGCCCAATTTCCGGTTTTCGAAGCCGTCGGCCGTGTGCCTCAGTTCGAGACCGCTTAACTACTTTCGTTTGCTCCGGTTTGTGGCACACACCTTATTTCCTCTCTTTAGAGGGACACTGTGGCCCGGAAGACCACCTTCGTGGTCATATGCCACTTCCGGTGCCTAACAGCCTGTTTTCGGGGCCTCGGACTGCGCGTTTTGGCCCCCGAACCCTCGTTTTGCATCCGTCTTGGTTCATTTTTTGTAGGGACCCTATTTTCATTGTTAGGGAGGTGGTAGTATGGTGGGAGGCCACCTTTTTCCCTTAGAAACCAGTTTTCTCTTTTTCTCTCTCCTAAAGTCGATTTTTTTGACAGAAAGCTGATTTTTCTCACTTTTGAGCCACAATTTATGGCTTTTCATACCACCATTGTGTTGTGCTCATCTGGGAGGCCACCAATATGGATAGGCCGACCAGTAATTCTTCTTGACCCTTTTGAACCTTGCTAAAAAGCTGGTTTTTCTCTCTCTTGGGTCACATTTTTTGATTTTCCACCATACAGCTGTGTTGCACTCATCTGGGAGGCCACCTTTTTGGGGTGGCCGGCCAATATTTCTCCTTCAACCTTT
Organism: Camellia sinensis; assembly: GCF_055761805.1. Classification (NCBI taxonomy): domain Eukaryota; kingdom Viridiplantae; phylum Streptophyta; class Magnoliopsida; order Ericales; family Theaceae; genus Camellia; species Camellia sinensis. The sequence goes on along the minus strand of NC_138961.1, from coordinate 35,427,891 downwards.
TGACCCCTGGTCGGCCGACTAGGGAAAGTGGCCGGCCGACCACCTAAGCTGGTCGGCCAACTTTCTACTTTTTGCTCTTTTTGAGTGCAACACAGCTGTGCCAGCTGTGAAGCGCTTAACCCTTCCTCCGGGGTTTTGACCCTCTTTTTGGTTTTTTTAAGTTGGTTTTGACCCTTTTGCTTAGCTTCTTAGAGAAGCTTGACCCCTTTGGTTAAGCTTCTTTGTGAAGCATTGACCCTCTCTTAAGGCTTCTCCAAGAAGCCTTGGCCTTCTTCCTCTATAAAACCAACACTCCCTCTTCATTTGCAAGGGTTAGAAAATTTAGCCAAGGGATATACACTCCTCCCTCCATAGCCTTCTTCTTCAAAGCTCCAAACCCTAATATTCTTGCACCATTTGCACTACACCTCATAGTCTACCACCTCCACCATCCATCCAAGCATTTTGGAGCTGATTTTCAGAGGTTGAAGAACTCATTTCTTGGTCCAGAGCTTGCTGCTTTGCTGTGCTATAAGGGTAAGTCCTCATTTTCCCCTTTTTTGTATTATTTTACTTTATACTTTAGCCTTATTTGCTAGTATTTTTGGGCTTCGACATAAACTGTAAAGTATCTTATTTTGAGCTCCTCTTGACGTTTGATTAAGGACACTTTTCTGTCTGAGGTCACCTACCTCCTTGTATGCTTCATCTCTCTTTTAGGGCTTATTTTGCATTATGTTTTAGCCTTACTTATAAGCATTTTCGAGATTTTCCATAAACTAGAAAAAGTCTTGTTTTGATCTTCTAAACATGTTTTTTTAAGGACTCTTTTCTGTTTGAGGTCATCTTCCCCCTTCCATGCTTCATTTCCTCATGTTTTGAGCCTTGTATTTGAGCATTTGTTTTGGCCTTGGTTTGGCCTTTTAGCCACTGAAATATAGTGGATTTTCAGTGGCTTAGATGTGCTTTTGAGCTTCAAAATCAGAGAGGGGTGACCCTCTCACCCCTTGTTCTCTTTACTAGCATTGTTGGCCTTCCAAAGGGGCTCCATCTTGCATGCTTTGAAGTCTTATTCCAGGCCCTATTTTGTGAGTTTTAAGGTCTGCCTTGACTCTATCTGTACCCCCCTTGGCCATATTTTATGTCTATGATGCATGTGTAGAACAATCCCATTCAAGGCCTTTCAAAGGGACCTTCATTGCATGTTTCCTAGACCAATTTCAGGCTCTTTTTGATGGGTTTTAGGACTGTCATAACTCATTTCCAGAGGTGGTTTTCCCCTTTTGTTTGTCTATCATGTATGTGTAGAACAACCCCTTGAATGGCTTTCCAAAGGGGCTCACCATTCTTGCATGTGTTGACTGAGTTTTAGTGGTTATTTGGGTATATTTTGGCATGAAATACTTCTATTTTTGGCTGGTTGGGTGAGCCCTCATATTCTTCATATAGTTGTAGAACAACTCATGGCTCACTAGCTTTCTTTGCATGCTTTGTTGGACCTTGATTTTAGTACATTTTGGCCATGTCTTAAACTGATAATGTGCTTATTTTGGACTGCCCTAGCTCTGTTTTTAGGTCTTGTGGTTGAATGATGTTAGTTTTGCATGATTGTAGTTCAAGGTCCATGCTTAGCTTTGAGTTTTGAGATCCATTCCATGCATATACTGAGGTATTTTCATGCCTTGGGGTCATTTTTCATCAAATTTCAGAGCCTATGTTAATGCAATGTTGCTATGTTTTCATCTCTTTAAATGCGTTTGAGAGTCGGGCTTGTATGCCTCATTTACCGACCATTGAATGAGCTCCATTCCGTTGCATTCCAAGCCATCATTTTAGGCCATTTTCCCACTGTTTCAGACCTGCCTAGGGTCTGTTTGGGGTTGGTTTTGCCATTGGTGCATTGCTTTGGGTACCTCTAGAGTAACACACTTCACTAGTTTCGGTACCCGGGCCCCCTAGCTTGCATTGTGTGCCACATTTGCATGTTTCGGGACCATCTTTCATGCTGTTTCAGAGCTGTAATTTATGCTATTCCATGCCATCTTTCATCCCTTTCCATGCTTTGGTAGAGTGGCATTCCATGCCTTAGGTTTGGTCCTTGGCATTCGTGCATGTATGCACACATTTCGGTTGTCTCATTTTCATCTAATGGCTACTGATGTGAGTGTGGCTGAGGTCCACTTATGTTGGTGTAAGTCCATCGTGCATTGTGTATGCCATTTCGGTCCATAGCATTGTGTATGCTGAGTTGCATGTTAGAGCATTGTGTATGCCATGTTACATCGAGCATTGTGTATGCCATTTCATAGCATTGCGTATGCTAGGTTGTATGTTAGTCACATTGTGTATGTCATCTCATTTGCATCGTGTTTGGGATAGGAGGTAGCCCAAGCACGGGAAACGAGGGACGTTTCATACTCCGAGTGACGGAACGTGTCTTAATTCCCGGTCGCCGACACTCCGGATTACCCATGATGGAGTTTAGGTCTTGTTGTGTTTATATGTGCATTCATTTCACATCGAGTCGTGCAATTCGCCCCCTCGGCCATCATGCATCGAGATGCGTGACTGGTGACACGAGGATCGAGGACTACACTCCCTAAAGAGTAGTCATGCATACATATATGAAAATAATTTGCCATGCCCCTTTCTTGCTCTCTGTTGCAGCAAATCAGAAATCAACAGCCTTTTGGAGCTTCGCACAACATTCCGGGATTAAGTGTAAACAGAGGCGAATCGGGGCATTGCAATGCATTTCCGCGCCAAGCAACTCAAGCATGCATCTTTCATCATTCGGAACAGAGCCGAGGCGGTCCATAGCTTGCATGCTAATTTACTTGTTTTCCTAGTTAAACTATTAATTAATTAGGGTTTTGTACTTATTCAGACTGTATTATTTATTCGGAGCCTCCAAGCGAGGGCACAATTATAATAAGTGTGTGTGCGTGTGATGTATGTCTTCCAACCCCACGTCTTTCTCCCTTTTATTTACCCGCTTATGATGGCTAGATTAGGGCATGTTTCAATTAGCATACTTATGCTTGCATGTTTGCATCATTCATCTGTATTGCATGCACTGGGCTCGGCGCATCATACTAATTGCATTGTATTTCAATTCCAAGTTGAATACTTGTTAGTTGTAGTATTTCACATGCCATCCTTAGAATAGCAGAGCCTACTATAGTTGCATTTTGCATGTGTTGCATTAAGCATTTCTGTATATTTAAGATCATGCATGATTTCTAATCAGCTTCTGTTTTGACTTGGAATACTCAGTAAGTTTTATGCTTTAGCATCCTTGCATGCGTGTGAGTGACTGCCATGATAGCATGCTTACCATGAGGCTATTTACTTATGTGATATACCTGCCTGAATGCCTGCGGGTGAAGGTTGGGTTATTTAGATTGAAACAATTCATCGATTGTGAGTTTTAAAGCCCACTTGAGAGTTGCAAATCATCTTGTTTTCTAAGCCCACCCGAGGGTGGCAAATCCACGTCTTAGCCTACTTATGAGTAGCACCATCAAACCATTTTCAAATAAACAAACATGAGATATTTTGTTCCAATTCAGGCGATCCGGTCTATATTTGTATACAGTGCGCATCACGTAGTAAATCTAGGCTAATAACCGGAATAAGAACGCATAATGTTTTCAAAACTAGATATCATGGTTAGTAGAGGTCGATCTTTGATCGGGCGAGCGGGGGTGTTCATGAAGTGACCTTCCCCAATCGTACCCAAGTTCCCGAGCCGAGGCAACTTTGATGATAACAGACACCTAGCCTTAGGCAACGAGTCAGGGTTTCCTAAATTTTCCAAAATAAAATATTTAGGTGGCGACTCTGTATCTGGCAAAGCAGTCCATGTTTGGAAATTCTTTCAAAAAATCTATTTTCAAAAATGATTTGCCGGATTTGGACTCTTTAATGATTCATCGGTCTTGCATTGCACTCTGCGAGATTAGATACAGGATCATGACTTTGAGTCTTGAACTGTGGTGAGCCCAAATGAACAGAACGGGACTCATCCTCCCGGGACGTTCGGGGACGTCTACAAAGACCTGCCACTAAACCTCGCCCCGCCACCGTCTGCAGTGTCACCCAGGTTTCCTGCTGACTAGAGGCCTTATAGCAGGAAAAGAACTCCTCTATCGTTATCGCCGTCCCTCCGGTCGCTTGCGGCCACGCACTCGCGCACGCCATTACTATCTTCCCGGCGTTCGGCATCATTTTCCCTGGCGCCGCTTCTAGTCTGTTTAGCACATCCACCACGACCTGAGGAAGGGGTAGCCTCAACACTCCTCGCAATGCTTCTTCATAGAGGCTAAACTCGCCCGATCTCACATCCGATGCCCTTTCCGTGGTTGTGGGCACTCTTAGCCCTAAGTCCGAGGGTATTCGGTACTTCTTCCTTATTCCCTCCAACTCCTCTGCTGTCAACACGGACCTATCCACCTTGGTGTGCCAATGGTCTGGTTCCACTTGACTGATAGGCCTCGCAGCCGAGATTATCGTCCTGGGGTGAGTCCGTACCGCTTCACTTGCTCCCTCCCCCTCCCTACTCTCCGTTCGGTATTATTTTGCCAAATCAACCGCGTCATCTTCACCTAGTGGATCAACCCTTGCGGTTGTTGCTTTCTCTTGGGCCATCTCTCTTGTATGTCTGCGAATAAATTCGGATGCGGGTGCAAGAAAATTCACAAAGTGTTGCAGGGGTGTATCATTAGCAACGAAGGAGTTTACACTTGGAATGTTTTGATTTTTTGCAAAAAAGTAGATAAAACGAATAACACCAAAAGCCCAAGGCTTGCCTGTATTCCAAGGGTCACAATTAATTTTCGCCAGTTTGAAAATTTTTCAAAGTCCGCCAAAACAGTCTTTTCAACACCCTATAATGACCTATCGTTTCACTTCTTGCCCAACGCCTAACCTCCCCCACTACGAGATTCCGCCACGTGTATGACCACGATCCACTGCCCTTTTCCCCTTCCCTGCCTATTCCACTTCACTTCAAACACGTGCCACGTCGCCTCTCGAGCCCCGAGCCACATCGGCCACCCTTCGCGGTCGGCCCTCCTCATGGTCGGTCCCTCCGTTCGGCCACCCTTCGCGGTTGGCCCTCCTCATGGACGGTCCCTCTTCTTGGTCACCCAGTCGCAGTCGGCTCTCCTCATGGTCGGTCCCTCCACTTGGCCACCTTTCGCGGTCGGCCCTCCTCATAGACAGTCCCTCCGCTCGGTCACCTAGTCGCGGTCGGCCCTCCTCATGGTCGGTCCCTCCGCTTGGCCATCCTTCGCGGTCGGCCCTCCTCCTGGTCGGTCCCTTCGCTCGGCCACCCTTTGCGGTCGGTCCTCCTCATGGTTGATCCCTCCTCTCGGTCAGCTTTCACCCTGCCGGTCTCTCATAACCCTCGTTTTCTTCATTATTCCCTTCGTTAGGCTAAAGCTGCACTTGGGAATGGGAGACTACTGATATGGGTAAGCCCATAAAGATTATAGCCCACTATTTAAGGCCCAATACATAACTCAAATACTAAAGCGTAGCATTGCTGAAGCCCCACGTAGCAATAAGAACCAATGACAGCAAGACACATGGTAAGAGAAGGGCAAGCCACATAAGCAGACAAAGATCTACAAAGTTATTGCCACTGCACATCGCTATTAATGAAGCCCCTTACAGTATTTATTGCGATAACCTCTCTCCGTCGAGACAGAACGCCTTCACCATGAACAAGGTAAGCTAAAGCATAAACTTTCAGCTAATGTGACAGATCAGAAGAGATAACGAAATGATTATCGGAGGATATAAGTAGACATCGAAGACAAGAAGAAGGTTAAGCTTTTCTATCTCTAATTCATCTCTACATTCCGCTTCTCTCTCTAACTTGCTTGTTTGAGGGTTCGCTGGGGGACTCCCCGTTCCCCGTTGAACTCGTGTGCAGGTCTTCTAGTGGGCTTGATCACTTGGACACCGGTTTGAGAAGCGTGGATCAGCCTGACCCGTTCCATTTGGAACCCGCTGTATCATCAGTTGGCGCCGTCTGTGGGAAAGGTTTTTGTTCCGCGCGCTAATTGTGCTCATTGTCGCCGGAGACCCTCTCCCAATAACTCCCTCCTACCACCTGTGAAGGTGGATGGTCACAACTAGACCCATGGCTTCTTACCCCAATGTTCCCGATCATCAAGCCGACCCTTCCAATCCGAATAACCCACCACAGTATTTCACCGAGCTCACCAACAGCATTAACCGCTTGGCCGAGCAAAACCAAGCCCTGATTAATGCTCTACTCCAAAGAAACCTTCCTATACCTCCTCCACCACCTCCAGATATTCCACCCAACCAAGAACGAGCCCCGAGCCATACTATCCTGCAACCTAACCCACCCAACTTGGATGGCTTGCGAGCTCCCCTCCCAGATATAAACCTGCCACCCTGGGCCCCGCATCCATCGGCCCTGGTACCAACCCCTGAGGGAGAGGCCAGTAGCGTCCAGCCCCCGCTCCCCTCCGGTGGTGACAACATTCCTTTCTAAGAACCCGCTGTATCATTCCAGATGGAACGGGTCGGGCTGATCCACGCTTCTCAAATCGGTGTCCAAGTGATAAAACCCACTAGAAGACCTGCACACGAGTTCAACGGGGAACGGGGAGTCCCCCAGTGATCCCTCCGACGAGCAAGTTAGAGAGAGAAGCGGAATGTAGAGATGAATTAGAGATAAAAAAACTTAACTTTCTTCTTGTCTTTGATGTCTGCTTATATCCTCCGGTAATCATTTCGTTGTCCCTTCCGATCTGTCACCTTGGCTGAAAGTCTATGCTCTAGTTTACCTTGTTCATGGTGAAGGTGTTCTGTCTCGACGGAGAGGGGTTATCACAATAAATGCTGTAAGGGGCTTCATTAATGGCGATGTGCAGTGGTAATAACTTTGCCGATATTTGTCTGCTTATGTGGCTTGCCCTTCTCTTGCCATGTGTCTTACTGTCATTGGTTCTTATTGCTACGTGGGGCTTCAGCAATGCTGGGCTTTAGTATTTGAGTTATGTATTGGGTCCTAAATGGTGGACTATAATCTTTATGGGCTTACCCATGTCAGTAAAACCCATTTCACATTTTTTTAGTGTCTATTTTTAAAAATTTTGGTTTTGTTTGGAAGAGTATTGGAATTATATTCCAACTCGTACTTTGCATATGGTATTTGGTTTTGACTTTCAAAAATTAATTCCATACTTACTTTTAAAAACTCAGTCAAAGGCGGAAAAATTTGAACTAACTGATCATCCCACCGGTCGTCTGGCTGGTTGACCGGAACAGTGCATTTTTTTTTTATTACAATTGACACATGTTAATTTTTATATATTCCGCAAAAAATATTTTTAGAATTTTTAAAAAAAATTTATGAGCTTTAATGGAATTTTGAATAGTGTGTTTGGTTATGAGTTGTAAGTTTTTGTATCAAATATCATATGTCACATAAAAAAATTTCTACTCAATTCAAAACTTTTTTCAAAACTCATTCACCAAACAAATTTTTCACACTTAAATTATAATTCCAAAACTCATAAACTCAAAATCCAACTCTATTATCAAATCATATTTAGAAAAATTTTACCAAACGCAGCCTTTATGTTTTTAAGTACCATTCGTACAGAAAATTCTAAAAAATCTACATTCTAAAAAAATCTACATTTGGAGTGTGAAATGAGTTTTTGACTTTTTAACTTTGACATAGACTTTTTAATTTTTTTGACTTTTATGAGAAAAAAATAAAATAATTATGAGTTAAATATGATATTTTGTCATTTTAAATTAAAAAATCTATTTTACTTTTTTGTGACTAAAATAATCATAAAAAATAAAAAATAAAAATCCTAACATGCGAAACAAAGGTAAAAAAACATTTGGTTATTTTACAATTTTGTATATAACTTTTAGATTCGCCACGCATATTTATTAATAACATAGCCAACATTATTGAATTAATTATCTAAAAATCTTATTTATAAATGTTATAATCTCTGTTTGGGTTGAATTAGATTTGAAATTATTTTAACTATAAAAAAAATAAAATAGACTTTTTAACTCAATAAAATAAAACATCACATCTAACTCATAATTATTATATTCTCTCTTACAAAAAGTAAAAAAAAAACAAAAAAATCCTTTTCAAATCAAACTTTTTACTCCTAGACTAAAATAATTAAAAAGTTAAAAAACCAAAAAATCAATCAACTTCCTAAACGAACCCATAATAACTTAAGTCCTATTTTAAAATTTTGTTAAAATTTTGTGAACTAATAAATCTTATTTAATAAAATTAAGGATATTATCAATTTTTTTTTCAATTTTTAAAATTAAAACTATTATCAATTTTACAATGTTTCAAATAATTGTCACTAATTGACAAAAAAACAAAGAATAAGATTAAATATTTTTACCTTTTTACTTTTCAATTTGATTCAATTACCTAATAAAATTGAAAACATTATCAATTTTTTCATTTAATTTCTTTTTCAATTTTACATATCAATATTCTATCATTATCATCATGATCCTTTACAGACCCAAAATCTTCAACTTTACAAATAAAATAAAATAAAGTAAATAATAATTCAAGTTTTTTTAATTTTTTCAAAAAAAAAAAATATATTTTAATTTTTTAAATTTAAAAATTTATGTTTTAAAATTTTAAAAATCAAAATAAATATTAAATAATCATTTTTTAATAAATAATCATAAATAATAAACCATTATTATTTGAAGAATAATTTTAATTATTAAATAATAGACTTAAAATTTTAAATTTTTTTAATTAAAACTTAATCACGTATAAATTCATAAATTAACACTTAAATTTTCCTAAATTATTTTAAGTGGCAGGGCTAATCCAATTACAGATGGAGGAGAAAAAAAAAATCATTGGGCATTATGGGAAAAGATAGTACAAATAAAAGAAAAATAACTATTTTGTTAATAAAATTGAGACATGTTTATAGCATTGAAAAGACATAGTAACAACCGAGTATGAACCATATAAAAACTAAAAAACCTACTGGTAGAATTTTTTTAATCATATTAAATCAACCCAACAAAATACAGAAAAAATGGTGACGTTAATTCAGCCAGATATCTTAACAGACTTAACCTCAGGCTTTTTCACTTTTTCTTTGGGCACAGTCACAGTCAGAACACCGTTCTCCATCGTAGCTTTGACCTTATCGACCTTCGCATTTTCAAGCAATCTGAAGCGGCGTTGCCGCTACTGCGCTCGACGCGGTGCCATTTGTCGTTCTTCTCCTCAAGCTCTTTGCTCCTCTCTCCGCTGATCTGCAAAACTCTTCGTTCTTCAACTTCCACCTTCACTTTTTCCTTCTTCAGCCCTAGAAGACCGGCTTTGAAGATGTGAGCCTCTGGAGTCTCGTTCCAATCAATGCGAGTGTTGGCAAAGGCGGAGGTCTCGCGGGCGGAGATAGGGATGTTGGCGAGAGTAGTGGAGAAGGGGAAGCCCTCTAAGGGGTCCCAAATGTCAAGAGAGAATGGGTCGAAGATGTTGCTTCGTTGGCCTCTGAAGATTCTTGGAATCATCGCCATTTCTGATAGTTGTTTTTTATTCAAGTGAAGAATCGGGAATGGAGATTGAGAAGATTGATTATATCGGAACTTTGTATGCTTGGATTGAGTTCGATCTTGTTTTCGATTAAAGAATGGAGGAGGAGCAAGGGATTTATATAGGAGGAAGAGGATGAGTCTTGTAATTTCTGGAGAAGAGTTCTCTGTAACTTTGTACAACCTTCCACAGCTAGTCTCCCTTCTGATTTATGTAACCAATTCAAAAACATAGGGCCCACCTTATCTCTATTTAAACGAGTATACTTCATGCCCGTTGATGTTGATGTATTCTCAAGCCCAAATTAAAAAGGAGAAAACTCTCTCTCTCTCTCTCTCTCTCTCTCTCTCTCTCTCTCTTCCTCTCTCTCTTAATAGGGAAAAAAAATATTTCTAAAAAGAAAATCTTAAAAAGTTTCACAATTTAGAAAGTTCATTCAACCTCAAAAAAATTAGAAAAAAATAGAAAAAGAAAAAGTGCCAAACAACATGCTTGGCTAAGTCTCACAATGAGCTCAGATCTTTGATCACCCTTTCCTGCGGTCTTTTCTACCGCGCATCAAAACGATGTCATTTTGTTATTTTTTTTTTCACCTCTTATTTTTCAGCCCATTTTGGTTGTGCCCTAGCCCCTCTGATAAAGACGAATAGAGTTAGAGATGAACAGAGCTAAACAGATCGAACGGTAGAGGCGACGAACACGAGGGTAAGAGACGAAGATAGAGAGGCGACGGACGAACACACATTTGGTTTGACGAGGTTCATTTTATCTATCTCTCTCTCTCTCTCTTTCTCTCTCTTTTCCCTTCTTCAATGATTAATCCATAGAGAGCCTTCAAACTACCAAATTTTGTTGACTTTTGTGAAATTATGACTGTTGGGTTGAGTTGAGTCAGTTATTCCAGAGGTTTAAAAGCATAATTTTGTGAACATATATATACACATTTGGCTGAAGTGAAATTTGTGGGCTGTTATTGTGAATATATATATATATATATACATTTTGTGAACATATATCTACACATTTGCTTTACATTTTTTGTGTTGATTTTTGTGGGCTGTTATTGTGAAATTTTGTTAATTTGTGAAATTTATTATGTTAAGGTTTGTTAATTCTATCCATTTTTTCATTGAATGGAATGAGTTGCGTTGAGTTGAGTCAGGCATTCCAGAGGTTGTCATTCCACAGGTTGAGAAGGATATTCTTACTCGACATTCTTACTCATTTCTATATTTTCCTTCTTCCCATAGATTTCCAGATGGAAGATATTACTTATTGGGAAATTTTTGAAAAAAAATGTCCAGAGAGAAGATATGAAATACCTACATTTCTATACCCATTACGAATGGTTTAAGTACTTAGAGCTCACTTGGCTGGCTCATACCTTTGCAGAATTGTTTGAATGTAGCACACAAGTGCTTGTAATACATAGCCCAAAAATATTTAAGTACTTAGAGCTCTAGTTGATTTGAATTTAAAGAAACATAACTTTGTAAACAGATGTATAAAAATACAATTTGAGGCAATTCAACAAGAGACTAATGGTTGATATAGAAGCTGGAAATCCAGTTGGAACATAAAGACTAGAATCAATGTGATGTAAAATGGAACCAGAATTTCAAAACTTTGTAAATAGATGTATGAAACCAGAATTTCAAAATTTTGGATTTCCGGTGCCTTGAACTTAGGTATTTGCCATTCATATGTGATGTAAAATGGAGTTAGAATCTAAATAAATACATCTATTTGGAACATAGTGACTAGAATCAATCGAGTTTAGCTTCTCCAAAGGAGTCAGAATCTAAATAAAAATAGAGTCATCCTGTAGACGTCCCCGAACGTCCCGGGAGGGAATCCCGTTTTGTTCATTGGGGCTCACTACAGTTCGGACTCAAATTGTTACGGTTCTTAATCTGATCTCACAATGTGTAGGAATGGCAATGGGGGGCAATGGGGTGGATATTAATTCCCCATCCCCATTCCCCTATAATAAATTTTCCCCATTCCCCATTCCCCATTCCCCATGGGTACCACCCTCCCCATTTTTTAATGGGTATGGATTTTCCCCAACCCACTTTAATCCCCATTTTTATTTTTTATATTTAATGTTAACAACCACTTTTTTTTTTTTTTTTTTTTTTTTTTTTTTTTTTTTTTTTTTTTTTTTTTTTTTTTAAGGTTCACAACAAAAACTAAATATACCTTCAATCTTTTTTTCTTTCTTTTTAAATATATTTAATGTTAACAATTTTTTTTTTATTTTTTTTATTTTTTATTTATTTATTTTTTTAAGGTTCACAACAAAAGTTAAATATACCTTCAATCTTTTTTCTTTCTTTTTTAATACGGACTTCGCTTTCACATTTCGTAACAAACATAGATTTCCTCTTTCAGTGTTTGTCTGTTCATGTGGTTACAAAAAATGTGAAAGCTAAATATACCTCCAACCAAAGTTAAACAAGAGTCTTGTTTAGCTTTCACTGTGAAATCTATGTTTGTTAAAAGATTGGAAATCTATGTTTGTTACAAAAAAAAAAACAAACATATGGGAAATCTATGAAATCTATAAAAGATTGGAAAAAAACAAAGATTGGAAATCACTGTGAAATCTTCGCTTTCACCCTCAAAACTCTTGTTTAGCTTTCACTGTGAAATCTATGTTTGTTACAAAAAAAAAAAAAAAAGATTGGAGGTATATTTAGCTTTGGTTGTGGATCTTAAAAATAAATAAATAAATAAATAAAAATAAAAAAATTGGTTGTGAACCTGAAAAAATAAATAAAAAAAAAAGAAAAAAGTTTGAATGTATATTTAGTTTTAGTTGTGAATCTTAAAAAAAAAAAAAAAAAAAAAAAAAAAAAAAAAACATATGGGGAAATTAGTGGGTACCCATCCCCAACCCATCCCCTGTGGATATTTAAAGAATATCACCTACCCTACCCAATGGATAAGAAAAAGAGGGGAAAACCCATGTATTTGGGTTGGGTCTCCATGGATACCCACAGGGTAGGTTATCCATTGCCATCCCTAACAATGTGCAATGTGAGATTGATAAATCACCAAAGAGTCCAAATCTGGCAAATCATTTTTTGAAAAACAGATTTTTAGAAAGAAGTGCCAAACATGGATTGCTTTGCCAGATACAGAGTCGCTACCTAAATATTTATTTTGGGGGAATTTAGGAAACCCTGACTCGTTGCCTAAGGCCACGTGTCCGTCATCACCAAAGTTGCCTCGGCTCGGGAACTTGGGTACGATTGGGGAAGGTCAGCTATGAGCACCCCCGCTCGCCCGATCAAAGATCAGCCTCTACTAACCATGATATCGATTTTTTGAAAACATTATGTGCTCTTATTCTGGTTTATTAGCCTAGAATTACTACGTGATGCACATAACATACAAGTATAGACTGGATTGCCTAAGTTGGAACAAAGCATCGCACATTCATTTGTTTTGAAAATGGATTGAATTTTGCTACTCGCAAGTAGGCTAAAACACGGGTTTCGACGAATTATTCCAACTCAAGCAACCCAATCTTCACCCACAGGTATTCAGGCAGTTATATCACATAAGCAGTTAGCCTCATAGTAAGCATGCTATCATGGCAGTCACTCACAGACATGCAAGGATGCTAAAGCATAAGCACTCACCTTGTACTCCGAGCCAAAACAGAAACTAGTTAGTAATCAATACATGATCCCAGTTCATGTTAAGATGGCTAACGCAACACATGCAAGATGCAACTAAGATAGGCTCGGCTATTCTAAGATGGCATGTGAGATGCACAGATAACATGTATTCAACTCGGAATTGAAATACAATGCAGTTAGTATGATGCGCCGAGTCCGGTGCATGCAAGACAAATGAGTGAATGCAAACATGCGAGCATAAGTATGCTAATTGAAACGTGCCCTAATCTAACCATCATAAGCTGGTAAATAAAAGGGAGAAAGACGTGGGGTTGGAAGACATACATCACACACACACACACACACACTTATTACAATATTGCCCTCGCTCGGAGGGTCCGAATAAATAATACAAACCAAATAAATAATTAACTACTCTAGCTAATTAAATATTAGAAAACTTCTAATTAATTACAGGAGGAAGGTGGCCGCAGCCCCGCTCGGAATGATGGGATGATGCATGCTCGATTTGCCTCGCCCGAAAACCCGTTGCCATGCCATAGTTGCCTCTGTTTACACTGCCCTACACCTCTGAAGACTGCACAAGTCCCAAGGTTGGTTCTGGAACACTCCCTGAACACTGTAGGATGTTACCGGCCAAAAGAGATGGTCACCGGCTATGGAAAAGTGGTCATCGACCAGTTGTGAGGCTCTCGGCCAACGATGCATGGTCGGCCGGCACTGAATGTGGTCGGTCGGCCATTTTTTCCTGCAGAACCCTGTTTGACAGCAGCAGAGGACAGACAAGGCATGACAATGCATTTTTAAAGCAAATGTTTGCACAACCACCCTCCCCATCATGTTATGGATCCAAGGGAGTGTGGCCTTCAATCCTCGGACCATCAATCACGCATTTCGATGCATGATGGCCCGAGAAGCCAAAGTGTGCAATTTCAATGTCAAAAGAAATGCACACAAAACAAACAAGATGCCTCCAACCTCTATCATGGTTTGATCAAGAGGCAAGAGATGCATGATATGCTATGTAACCTGAGCATGCGAGCTAAGTATGCAACATGAACATGTGGACAGACATGCAAACATGCAAGCATGTGACAATATTCAAACAATGAGCATGCAAGACCTGATGCAACCAAAGCATGCAAACATGAAGCAATGTAACAACATTTTAGCAACATGCAAAAGATGGACTTAAACTAATATGGACAAGCCTTAGCCATATCTAAATCAGTGGCCATATGAGATGAGAACAAGGCCCAAGATTCATGCAAACATGCACAATGCAAGGGCTCCAAGCCTAAGGCTCAAAATGCAACTTTCCAAGAGAAATGCAAGGATGAAACATGGCATACAATGGCATACATTCCAGCTCTGAAATGGCATACTAAATGATTCCAAAATGACTCCGAAGTATGCAAACACTCATGCTATGCATGCTAGAAGGCTCAAACACCAAAGACTAGTGAAGTGCATTACACTATAGCCATGCAAAGTTATGTTCAAATGATGAAACCAACCCCAAATAGACCTTATGCAGCCCTAAAACAGTGGCAAAATGATATGAGATGGTGGCTCGAAATGCATTTAAATGAAGCTCATGCAAAGGCTCATAAATGGGGCATACAAGCACAACTCTCAAACACATTTAAAGCATGGAAAATAGGGGAGTATGGCACAAGTATAAGCTTTGAAATATCATACACAATGATACTAAAACATGCAAACACCTCGATATAAGCATGCAATAGGCTTCAAAACTCAAAGCTAAGCATGACTATTACACTACAAGCATGCATGGCAAGCACCAATCGACCAAGAGGCCTAAAAACAGAGCTAAGGTGGCCCAAAATATGAACAAAACATGTTTGGAATATGGCCAAAACATGCTAGAATAGAGGGCCAAAACAACATGCAACATAGGCTAGTAAGCATGGATTACACTACATGTATATGAAGCATTCAAGGGGCCACTAAACCAGCAAAAAAAAGATTCATGGCATGCCAAAATATGACCAAATACCCACTGAAATGTGTCCAATACATGTTAGAATGAGGTACTCCTTTGGAAGGCCATGCAAGGGGTTGTTCTACACATGCAAGAAGGACATCTAACATGGCAAAACCAACTCTGGAAAGGGGTTATGCAGGCCCTAAAACTCACTGAAAAAGGCCTAAAACATGCCCCTTTGGAAGGCCAAATATGCTAGTAAACAAGACAACAAAGGAGAGGATCACCCTTCTCCTTATTAGGACCTCAAAACACCATCAGTGGTGAGAGGGCCAATACAAGATGGTCCTAAAGCTCATAAAAAAGGTACAAAAATGAGGCTAAACAAGGCCTAAGAGGGGGTAAACAACCCCAAACACAAAAGTGATCTAAAACAAACTTTAAAAGCATGCAAAAACAGAACTTTTATCAGTTATAAGTTAAGCTCAAAACAGTATGCAAGATAGGCTAAAAGTCTATGCAAAAATGAGGAATAAAGAGGGTGTTTCTCACCCTTGATGCACAGCTGTGAAACCAGCAGGTTCTTGGACCAAAAACCAGTACCTTAGCCTCTGAAAATGGCCTCCAAGATGCTTAGGATGATGATGGAGGTGTTAGGCTAAGAGTTGGTGTGCAAAGGAGCCAAGAACCAAGCAATTTGGAGCTCAAAATAGAGAGATATATATTGTTTGCCTTAGCAAAATTTTTGGAACCGTTGCAATGGAATAGGAGCTCTTCTTTTATAGAGGAACAAAGGTCCAAACTTCTTGGAGAAGCTTGGAGAAAAGGGGCCAAGCTTCTCTTAGAAGCTTGTAGCAAAAGGGCCAAGCTTCTTGAGGAAGCTAGAGCAAAGGGGTTAAGCTTCCTCAAGAAGCTAAGCAAAGGGTTCAAGTTTCTCTAAGAAGCCAAAACAAAAGGGTCAAACTTCTTGGAGAAGCTAGAGCAAAAGGGTCAATGCTTCTTGGAGAAGCTAAAAAGATTCAAGCTTCTTGGAGAAGCTAAAACAAAGGTTCAAAAGGTTCAACCTTCCTCAAGAAGCTAAAACCAAGGGTTCAAAAGGTTCAAGCTTCCTCAAGAAGCTAAAATAAGGGTTCAAAAGGTTCAAACCTCCTCAAGAAAAGGTCTCGGCCAGAAAAGTGGCCGATTGATCAAAACAATGGCCGGCCGACCAAAAACATTGCCGACCGGCCAATACTTTTGGCCGATAGCAAGAAAATAGGGCTGGTGGCCTCAAGCCATAGCCGGTGAGGTGTGGGGACGGCCAACAAGCCATTCCCTGCCCTCAGAGGCAAAAACCCAAGTGCTTGGTCCACAACCAAGCACAAAACAGATAAGTTAAGAGATCTTGAGGCAAGGCGCGTAGCCGAGACCCCCGAGAACTCAAAACGAACACGAGCATGGATGATCATCGAGTGTTCAAACGATGACGTCCAAGTCTTGAAAACGGTCAAAAATGGGGTGTCTACACATCCTGACTAGCATCAATCAAATTTTTTATTTAGATTCTGACTCCATTTTACTAGCTTCTCCAATGGAGTTAGATCTGTTTGTTTATTATTTACAACAACATTTTTATTAGTTACTAGCTTCTCCAAAGGAGTCAGATCTGTCTGTCTGCAACTTATGCTTGTCTGCTAGTTGTTGATGAAGTAATATGAACTTATGAACTGATGTTGGCTGAAGTGAGTAGGATTAACATCAACTTATGAACTGATGTTGACTGGATTGTCTACGTGCTTGTTACCTACATCTCTTAACTTCAACTGTGGTTAGATCTATGTTGCATTTGAAATTGACTTTTGTGTTTACTTGTAGTTAGGATTGACATGTCAACAAGTTCAAACAATGATGCTGGATTCTTTCAAAATAAAAGATGCAAATGTGGGAAAAAAACAAGAGTGTACATATCAGAATCAGAGAAAAATCCAGGGAAGTTGTATTTCAAGTGTGCAAATAAGGCTTGTGACTACTTTGCGTGGGGAGTGGCTCCTACTGGAAATGGATCAAATATCCAAAAGAGCGGGAATGATTATGATTTTGCGAGAAATAATGATGTTGTGAATATCTTGGAATGACTTGAGGCAAACCAACGAGAACGACTTGAAGCTATCAAATTCATGATGTTGACAACAATAGTGATGGCTGGTTTTACCATGCTAGTGGTGCTGCTCAAGTGAACATGTGTTTCTATTGAGTGTAAACCACTACTTGTAGAACTTGTATTTAGTTTTGAAACTTTTATATGTGCATGTAAAATCCAAACAATGTTTAATTAATGAAGTTATTATGCTATGCCAATTGTGTTAATTAATGAAATTGGGTGTTATGTATATGATGTATGAAGATTGATGCTATGAAAAGAAAGTGACGATGATGTTATGTGAGCACAAAGTGAATATGATGTTGCATGATGGATGATCAATCCTTTACACAGGGCACTGTACTGCAATTCTTCCATGGATTTTAGTGTTAAATCATAAAATGCCTAGCTTCTTCAAAGTAATCCTCAAAGAGGCATCTCAAAGCAAGCTTTCCAAATAACAAGTTATATGATCACTCCAATATCCTGTATCACCTCACCATCAGTCAACAAAATCAACTCCTAAACATTTCTCCATGCTGATAAACAGTAACATGTTCAGACAAGCAAACATATAGGAAATGAAGGCAAAGCTTGCTTGTAGAAATTTCCCCTTCCCCTTCCCCGTCCCCGTCCCCGTCCCCGTCCCCGTCCCCGTCCCCGATCCTCGACGGGGAGCCTATCACCCCCCCATCCCCGACCCCTAACGGGGATCGGGTTTCCCCGACCCCGAGAATTCCCCGGCCAAAAAAAGAAAAAAGAAAAAATGCATGGATCTGAGCTCAAATATACATATATTCATCATCAACAACAACAATATGTATTCATCAACAACAATCATTTGTTCATCATCATCAAAGATCTGAACTCAAAATGAAAAAAAATAAAAAATAAAAAGAGAGTGAGAAATCTGATCTGATCTGATCTCCCTTCAACATGGTTTCCACTCAAATCAAGCATTTTCAATGACCCAAACTGAGAAATCTGATATGGGATTGGACCCCAAATGAGATTGTTGCTGAGATTCAGAGTCTCCAGAGACCTACTGAGCTCAAAATGTACAGATCGCCGTGATGGAGGGACGACGGCACTGCAGTTGCGCAGATCACCGTGATAGAGAGACGACCGCGCTGTAGCTGCGCAGATCGCCGTGATGGAGGGACGACGGCGCTGGGGAGGAGGGGGGGTCGGGGCCAGCAGTGGTGGTGTCACCGTGTGTCGGTGACTGTGCGAGAGAGAGTTGACAGAGAGACAAGAGATAGTGAGGGAGAGAAAAACGAGAGTTGAGAGAGAGTGAGGGAGAGAAGAACGAGACACACAGAGAGTTGAGAGAGTAAGATAAGAGTCAGAGTGAAAGAGTGAGATGAGAGAGAAATATATAATTATAATACAACTAATAGGTAGTATATAATATATGCGGGGAAGCTTCGGGGAAACTTCGGGGCGGGGCCGGGGCCGAGAAATTAATCCCCGTCCCTGGCCCGAAAATTATCGGGGATGTATTTTTCAATACCAGCCCCGGCCCTACGGGGAATAATTTTCGACGAAAAACCTATTTATCGGGACGGGGCGGTCTGGGTCCCCGTCGGGTTAGGTTAATATTGCCATCCCTGTAGATTGACCTTTGAGAGTACAAAAACCATCACCCTGCAAACAACCAATTTATTTAATTCATCCAAACACACATAACACAAAATTGATAACACATATCACATAACACATAACAATCACACATAACAAAATTAATTACCTACTTAGATTGCATTCTTTTCTTCTTCGCAATAGATTTTTCCATTCTGCCCTTAATCCTCCTTTTTCCCTTACTAGTTGCTTGTCATTTCTTCAGTCCCTTAGCTTGGATTGGACAATCTACTTCATCACTCTGTGGGCATGTGTTAGTTGAGGAATTTCTCAATTCAATGACCTCCACTTAACCACAAGTGTGCACACTTAATTTGTCTTCAACCATTACACTCAATTCTTCACCTTTTACAAGTGACAAATGATAAGTTTCTTCATTTTCAGCAGCTCTACTTGCTATTGCACTAAACATATTCATCAATGACTTATATCGGTCGCTTTGATACAGTTTCACATCAGCCTTGACGTCATACCCACAACTATCCTTCACATATTTAGCCCTTGCTTTTTTAGTCCAACGTTTCAGTATGTATTGTGGAGGAAGGTCTGTTGCATTGAATATATCTCTAAGCACCTTCAGACAATGTTGACACAATATGCCCTTTACTTCAAACTTCTTGCAACTACAACTCAAAGAACCATCTCTATCCATTGTCACATTCTTATTTTTTTTTTCATCTACCACCGTTCTAATTGTGAATATGGTACTCTCACCATCATTAATAGTGTCTACAATGGACGCTTTAATGGACTGCACGTACTCATTTTGGAATTCCTCAAAAATTGTTTTGGTGTAAATCTGTGCCACTTGCTTTAACATCAAAGTTGGAATTGAAACCCTTGGCAATTTTTGGGACAAATTATACTCGGTTTCTAATTTTTTATATCTCTTGTCATAGAGCACCCTCTCAAAATGCATGAAAAATTCCATCAAGTTATGATCACAATTGAGATAATCCTTCAAAAATGCATTGAAGGATTCGCTTAGTTGAGTAGTACTCATTCCAGCTGCCCAAGAATTCATTACATATGGCCATTTCCATTTCTCCTTCACACCAAAAGTTTGCTCCAACCAATGATTGTTGCGTACATCATACCTATCAAGCATTTGTTCCAATTGTATTCTAAATTCTTCTTCATCATCAATTTCATGCATAAATTTAGAAAACACACCCTTCACCCTTACATTTTCAAAAAGAGAACTTACATGCTTCTCCGCATTTTGCATCAAATGCCATGTGAAAAGTTGGTGGTTTGTAGTAGGCATGACAATTGGAATGGCCTTAGCGATCGCAGTATCTTGATCTGTGAAAATAGTTTTCAGAGCTTTGTTTGACATTGCCTCCAAAAAAATCTGAAACAACCATGTAAATGATTCAGCAGTCTCATCATACATCAATACTGGACCGAATATAACTGTTTCTCGATGATGATTAAATCCAACAAAGGTTCCAAAAGGTCTATGCTCGTTATTTAATTTGTAAGTAGTGTCAAAGGTCACTACATCACCAAATTAAGCATAGTCCATTATCATTTGAGCATCGGCCCAAAATATATTACTTATCCGCTCTTCACAGTCTAATTGGACTGCATAATAAAAGGATGGATTTTCCATAGTGTTCTTACGAAAGTATTATAACACACTACCTGCTTCTCCATATTTCAAATCCTTTTGTCTCTTCGATCTCAAGTAATTTTTTTGGTCCAATTTTATGAAGCCAAGTGTTGCTCTTTCACCAGATTCCCTACCAAATAGCTCATAAGCAGACCTAAGAGGAATTCTAGATTCTGAAGCCAATTATACTTCAATTGCTTGGGTGGTAGATATTTTTCTTTGGGATGGCAACATATGAATGCACTCTTGATGCACAAGGTCATGATTATGGTGACAAAATCAATTGCAATATATTTTCCTAAATTTCTATCTAATTTGATACTCAATCGGGCACCACAACCACATCTTACCTCTTGTCTCGGAAATTTTACTAGTGGATCTCACTTGTCAATACCCTGAGTTCCCTCTTTGTAACATACAAAAGTTCGTGAAGTTATTTCCTTAGGTTGTTTGTTCTTGTGTGCATACGACTTCCTAATACTAAAACCAACCTTCCTGCCATAGTTATTGTAAAAGTCATACGCAACTTGTTCAAAGTCAAATGACATGCCCAATTTCGGCTTCCAACCACAACTACCCAACTCATCAACAACATTATTTTCTTCCATTACCTACAATTTAGTACCATACAACTCTAATAAACAGATTCAAAAAAAGAAATCAAATTGAAAACTCCAGTTGAAAAATCAATTAACAGATTCAAAAAAATCTAATAGTACTATACAGATTCAATTTAGCACCATACAACTCTAGTTGAAAAATCTAATAAAAAAAAAATCAACATGAACAGATTCAAAGAAAAAAATCTAATTGAAAACTCTACCATACAGATTTAATTTAGTACCATACAACTTTAGTTGAAAAATCTAATAAAAAACTATCATGAACAGATTCAAAAAAAAAAAATCTATTTGAAAACTCTAGTTGAAGAATCAATTAACATATTCAAAAAAATCTAATAATACCATACAGATTCAATTTAGTACCATACAACTCTAGTTGAAAAATCTAATAAAAAACTATCATGAACAGATTCAAAAAAAAAAAAAAAAAATCTAATTGAAAACTCTAGTTGAAAAATCAATTAACAGATTCAAAAAAATCTAATAGTACCATATAGATTCAATTTAGTACCATACAACTCTAGTTGAAAAATTTAATAAAAAAAAATCAACTCTATCATGAACAGATTCAAAAACTTTAGTTCAAATCACATAAATAGATTCAAAAACTCTAGTTGAAATCAATTAACAAACCTAGATTCATAAACTCTAGTTCAAATCTGCTAACAAGTTCAAACATTAATATGCCTCTATTTATTGCCCTTTATTGCATACTTCAAACTCTACTTCAAACCAGAATGAAAGAACAATATTTTCCCTTTATTGCCTCTGTTTTCTGAACTATATTTTCCCTTTAAATCTGCTAACTATGGTGCATTAATATACATGGTCAGATTCCTAAAATCAACTCTATCATCCTCATAAGCATTATCCTCTCCAGGACCACCCACAACAGCCTCATCGTTTCCTTGCAGATATGACATTAGAAGTAATATATGAAGTAATACAGCTTACTATGTCATGGCCACAATCTCGCCATACCGTCGCGTCGCGTCCCTCTGCTATCCTCTGTCCTTTGCCGTTGTCGTCTCCTCCTTCTGCTATCCTTCGTCCTTCGCGGTCGCTGTCGCGTCCCTTCACCATCTCTCTCAGTTCGTTTCTCTATGCTCCTCTCTCTCTCTCTCTTGTCTCTGTCCTATTGATGTTCTTAGAGCTAAACAGATTGAGAACATATCAGACCAGAGGAAGAAGAAAGTGGAAGAAGCGGGAAAATAATATTTTGGGGAAGAAAAAAAAAAAATTCACTAACCAAAACAACGTCGTTTTGGTAAGGGTGGCAGGAAGGGCGACTGACGATTTGCCCTCATCTCACAATTTACTAAAATTCAATTTACCAAAATGTATTTGAATAGTTTGTTCAGTTTTCGTACAAATTCAGGTGGGTTCAATAATTTCTAATTGCCAATAGTTAGGCCTTGTTTGGCATAAACTAAAAAATTTAAAAAGTCACTATCCTATTTAAGTCACATCATCTTATTTAAGTCACATCACCTCTACATCACATCAATTCAAACCCAACTCATACCCAACCCATATTTTATAAAAAGTCAAAAAGTACATTTATTTAGATCATCGTAAACAACCCCTAATTCAATAGTTAAAGCTGATTAAACCAATTTGGTTTTTGATTAGGATGCTATCTAGTCTATTAAAGGGTTATTTTAAAAAGTTAGTTAAAAGTTAATTTTTTAATTTTTAATTTTTTTTAAAAAAAATGTATAAAAAGTGGAGAGATGATTTGACTCAAAATAAGTTAAAAATTGAAAGATGGCGTTTAACTATAGAGAAATTTGGTCAAAACCTCATCATAATAAAATTTTAATGTATCAAGGTCCAATGAACATCACTATTATCAAAATATTAAATTTTAAAATAATATAATTTTTTATTTAGACGTCGGTTTTTAATAAAATTAATATTTTTATAATTCTCCCATCAAGATCTATTAAATAAGATCTATGTTGACTATGAAATTCTTTTTAAAAAAAATTATTACAATTGAAATTGATGTAAACGGTAACATGTTACTCTATTTGACAGTAGTATGTTACTTTGTCTCACAATAATATGTTATTTTGACAATATTGTTTAAGAAAGAAAAACTCTAACAATATTATCTAAGAAAAAAAAGAAAAAAAAATATTTTACTTTGTCCTTACTTAATTATGTATTTTCTCCTTAAGGAATTTATGAAAAAAAATAAATTAAACTGTTCTTTTCACCAAATAAGGGTTCAATGAAGGGATTTTGACTAAATTTCCTTTAACTATATTCCCAGAAGAGGCCAAAATATATTGTATCACACATTTCTATCTATAGAATGTTATTAGGCGGATACATTTCTTTTTTCTTCTAGATGGATACATAACCAATATGATATATTCGTGGAATCAGAATAAATTAAAAGACGACTTTTAATCATCTTTTTAAAAGAAACCAAAATATATTGAATCAAGCATTTTTATTTACGGAATGCTATTAGGCAAATACATTTCTTTTTTCTTCTAGACAGATACATAACCAATATGATATATTCATTTTTTTTGGTTACATCGAAATGAATATGATTTGGATTTGGTTTTGGACTTAAAAAAATTTAGCAGTATTTTTTTGATAATATAATTTTGGTTTTGGGCTGGGCATCAACAACATTGGGCCTAGTCAAAACTTGAGATCTTACTAAGAGCATCTCCAATGCACTAGGCATATAATACTTGTTAGTTAAAATACCTAGTATGATTCACTTTTTTCAATTCCAATGCACTAGGCATATGATTAGGCATTTTGGCTCAACTCATTTTCACTAGCTACATGTAGCTAGCCTTCAACGCTAGGCAAAAGGTATTCAATCATTAGGATCATTTCCCTCCATCTTTGTTGTTGACGTGGAATTTTATAAAATTAATAGTATTTAGATAAATAGCTAAAATAAAGAGCATGGTTGGAGTAAAAACATAAAACAGTTGATAGGCAAAATAAAATATATACTTTATAGTAATATTCAGATAGGTAAAATGCCTACTACCGTTGGAGATGCTCTAATAGGCTAAAAGCCTTAAACTAGGAGGTTCAAGAAGATTATCGAATCTTGTAGAATTCTCTGTATCCTTCCTGACTCATCTGCCAAGCGTGCTCTCCCTCTCTCTCTCTCTCTCTCTTTCTGTATATGTAACCGCTCTTTGGCTTTCATTGCATCATTGAAAACTGCTCAAAGCTTTGGTATACCTCTCAGATTCATCACTTTCCAGTTTCTCAAACTATAAGAAAATTTAGAAAATGGCGATGATTCCAAGCATCTTCGGCGGCCGTCGAAGCAATGTCTTCGATCCATTCTCTCTCGACATCTGGGATCCCTTTGAGGGCTTTCCCTTCAACAACGCCCTCGCCAACATCCCCAACTCCGCCCGCGAGACCTCCGCCTTTGCCAACACTCGCATTGACTGGAAAGAGACTCCAGAGGCTCACATCTTCAAAGCCGATCTTCCAGGGCTGAAGAAGGAAGAAGTGAAGGTGGAAGTTGAAGAAGGAAGAGTTTTGCAGATCAGCGGAGAGAGGAACAAAGAGCATGAGGAGAAGAACGACAAGTGGCACCGCGTTGAGCGTAGCAGCGGCAAGTTCCTCCGCCGCTTCAGGTTGCCGGAAAATGCGAAGGTCGATCAGGTCAAGGCTGCGATGGAGAACGGTGTTCTGACTGTGACTGTGCCCAAAGAAGAAGTGAAAAAGCCTGAGGTTAAGTCCATTGAGATCTCTGCTTGAATTGCGCTGCTGAGCTTTGGAGTGTTAGTGTTTGAGTGTTTGAATTATATGATAAATAAATGCTCGTTGTTTTGTTTGTAGTAAAGAGGAAGTGTTATGCAATGGCTACTTGAGAGCCTGTTTATGTATGGTGTTGAACCAGTACCTGGTTATTTGCTATGTTTTGTTTGATATAAATTGGAAGAAATATTGTTCTGATGATTTGATTGTTGATCTTGTTTTCCAAATTTCAATTTATGTTTCCGATTGCTCTATTTCATTTCTGTTACATTAAACATGTCCATCTCAACTGCTTTAATGCGAATGGTCATCTTGCTCTAATGTTTCAAATTGACATGAGTTAAACATTGTTTGACTAGTGATTATTGTAGTAATTTTTAATTTTTTTTATAAAAATATTTTAAAAAATAAAGGATGTAATATGATTGGATGTATTGAATTTTCTTTTTAGGATTATTTCATCAGAAAAAAAAAAAAAAATTTCATTCGAAACAATCCCTTAATATGATTTGTAAAATAAGAAGCCTTCCTAGGCTCCTAGCCCATTTCTTCCTGCAATCCTTTCTGGAAAATAATACTTCATCCTTAGTGTCTTTAATTTGTTTAAAAGAAATTCATGTAATTCTGCAAACAGTAGAAATTTGTAAATTTTTTGTATTAAAGAACGAATAGAACTATAAATCTTTTTAGATTTTTTTTTTTTTGAACTGGAAAAAAAAAATGATCTGTGAGATATTATAGCATTTGTGGGTTCTGACTTTGAAGTAATTAGTTGCTAATTAGATTTAATTTAATCCATGGAAGGAACTTATTACTGGGCAAATGGGAAATACACTCCCAGCATAAGAGGTAAAGTCACGATTGAAATACAATATAGTTAATTTTAACTAATTAAGAGAAAAGCTAATGGTGTCCTTAGGAGTCGAGTCATGCCTCCACAATCTTATGAGTCGAGCCATGCTTACTTATGTAAAAGAAAGATACCTTTCCACGTTGTCACAATTAAAGTACAGTGCGGTTAGTTTTAACCAATTAAGGAAAATGCGAGTCTTGTTCAGGTAACAATACATATGATGGATGAACCTTTTAGATATGGGGCAAATTGTATTTAGTGTCCGGAGTATGGGTTTAAATTCTCGGCTGTGTGTGAGTCCGTGACTTACCACTATATGGTTAAGTGGCCTTACTATGTAGCAACTAGCTAAGCAAACTTCTGGGGTTTTGGCTCCTTATAGGGTTTAATTTCAAAGGTTATACCCCTGTGGTCAGCAAAAATTCATAAAAAAGAAGAAGAAGCATAGTTATATACAGAAAAATATCAATATTTATTAATAATCTTCAAAGATTTTGCATTGGTATAATGGGTTGGGATGGGTTGGGGCTAAAATAGTCACAAAAATATAAAATAGGTTTTGTAATCCGATAAAACAAAATATCACATCTAAATGATAATCATTTTATTTTTTCTTTTATCAAAGTCAAAAAGTCCATCTTAAATGAAATTTTTTAACCTTTAGACTAAAATAACTAAAAAATTAAAAAATTAACTCACATCCCAAATGAATCCTTTCATTATTAGCATTTAGCAGGATCAATTTGAAACAGCAGGTTGATTTTTCTGTTCAATTTTAGTCTAAGAGAAGGTGGAAAAAAGGGGAAGAAAATAACTCTGATTTTTTTGTTTTGTTTTTATTTTTGTTTTTGTTTTTTTTCCCCATCATTGGTCTTTTGAGGCCCCGCCTGAATTCATCTCCAATCCAATGAGGCCACCTTGTTTTTCGTATTCAAATTTAACTTCTTATTAATTAACGAATGTATTTTTCTTTTATTCAAATCTAATAGTTAAGACTAATCCCCCAATTTTTTTATATTGTAGAAAAATTCCATTGTGGTTCTTCCGGAATCCTAGATTCTTATCATATTTATCAAAAAGGAGGTTAAATCTCCTTTCCTAAAATTTCTTTATTTCACAATTGATTTCAAATCACCCTAGATAATGTCATGGCAGTACACAACATTCCATCCCCACAATATTATGTTTCTCACCAGACAGATGGCCACGAAATGGCGAAAAATTTATTAAATCCCCCTAGAACATTACCCGGATCAATTATTGCAATTATAGAAGCAAAGGAAAAGGTTTATTTCAAGCAACCCCGCACCATCTATGGCTTCTTCAAGCCCCAAATCCCATAAGTTTTTTTGACTATGATAACTTTAAAGCAAAAGCTAAATAAAAATTAAAGGAAAAATATCCCTCAATATGAAAGAAAGATTTTGAACAAAAATATAAAAAGGCCATTAAAATGAAATATGCTCTAGATGGCAGAATCAAAAACTGTTTCTAATTTCGATGATGAAATCTTGGGGATAATTTCCCAAATTTTCATTCCAAATTGGACACCACGAACATCTCCAACCAATTACCTTACACAGAATCTTGATGATGATCTTAATGAAGATTATTCAGATAATTGTCAAGGAATTGATTTCAATAATTTGTGACCATATGTCTAAAGCCGGCAAAGATTCCTGCAAAAGTAAAGTCTACAAAGATTCTAGCAAAAGTAAAAGTCTGCAAAAGAAATGTCAATAATACTTAGACAATCCATGTGATTCCATTGACAAAGCAGATAGCCTACATGTGAGAAGTCAGAAATCTCATCTCTTCGGACTTCAAACCAATTCAAACCCACAACTTCTCTTCTATTTAAGGAGCAATTCAAGAGCAAGGAGGGCATTCGGGAAAAAATTATTACAAGATATTGTATTTTTCTTTAGTGTTATTGTGAGTATGTGAATTTGAGTCTCCAAGCATAGTGTCTACTACAAGAAGGGCAGTGCATGTTTTGCCCAGTGTGCTTGGAAATGTCTAACCCTTTGTAAGTATTCTATGTATTGTAACTTTTATTATTATTAATATAAGTGTGGCTGTATTACGCTATTTATTTTTGAAATTCAAATTCAAATTCAAATTCAAATTAATGATAGTATACAACATATCTCTGACCTTGAAAACGATTTGCATAGATTAAATTCTTTACTAGAAATTGCATCTGGACAATCTATTATTAATTATAATCAAAGAATTGCCCATGTCAAACTAAGAACAAATTACAATTAATAGATTTCGGAAGTTAATGCAAGGTTTAGTTCTAATATAACTCCGATTGTTCTTGCTTCTATCACAAAGATTGTATAACCTGGGATGAATTCATCTCCTATCCAATGAGGCCACCTTGTTTTTTTATTCAAATTTAATTTATTATTACTTAATGATTGTATTTTTCTTTTATTCAAATCTAATAGTTGAAATTAATTCTTCAGAAATATTTTTATACTGTAGAAAAATCCCATTTGTCAAAGATGAACAATCCTTTCATGAGACCAGCAACCCCCCAATTGGCAGAGAGTAAATAAACATCAATTGGCTGCTGCTGCTGTGGAAGAGAGAAAACACCAAAGATGGACATGCTGATGGCACCCCTCTTTCGGCTGATCCAAAACCCAATTGACAACCTCATTAGATTGTATGGACTGTAGACAAAAGGCCTTCAATGCTCTTATTACAATCGACAACCTCAGAAAAAGAATTGGAACTAGAAAGCTCTATGATTAAGCCCTTTTGGAAGCCTTCCTAATTGCGGTCTTGGACTGGGCTTCAATGACTTTGGGCCCAATGAAACTTAAAAGATACCAAGCACACTTCTAGGGGGATCAAGAAGATCGTAGAACCTCATAGAATTCTCCATATCCTTCCCCTCTTTATATTCTTATCCCCAGGTGACAGTTACTAGAAGACGTCTTGTCTTCCAAGCTTCTTGTATTTATACTCTGCCCTTTCCACTCCATTGCATCATCGAAAAATCGTTCAAATCTTCGATAAACCTCTCAAATTACATCGCACTCCCAATCTCTCATTTTAAACTCTTTAGTGTAGATTCAAAAAATGGCGATGATTCCAAGCATCTTCGGAGTCCGACGAAGCAACATCTTCGATCCATTCTCTCTCGACATCTGGGACCCCTTCAGCAGCGTTCTAGCCGATGCCCCGACCTCCGCAGCACGAGAAACATCTGCAATTGCGAACACTCGTATCGATTGGAAGGAGACTCCAGAGGCTCACATCTTCAAGGTCGATCTTCCTGGGTTGAAGAAGGAAGAAGTGAAGGTGGAAGTTGAAGAAGGTACAGTTTTGCAGATCAGCGGGGAGAGAAGCAGAGAGCATGAGGAGAAGAACGAGAAATGGCACCGCGTCGAGCGGAGCAGCGGCAAGTTCCTCCGCAGGTTCAGGCTGCCAGAGAATGTGAAGATGGATCATGTGAAGGCTAATATGGAGGACGGTGTGCTGACTGTGATGGTGCCTAAGGAAGAAGAGAAGAAGCCTGAGGTTAAGTCTATTGAGATATCTGGTTGAACTGAATTGCTTGCACTGTTAGTTTTGGATTGGAGTGTTTTTAGTGTTTGGGTGTTTGAATTATGATAAATGAATGTTTTGAGTGTTTGTAATGGAGGATATGTTTTGCTATGCAGTATCCTCTAGAGGTACTCGTAGTGGCTGTTTGTGTAGTGTGTTTTAACTTGTGTATATGTTGTTGTCTGAAATAATATTCTAGTAATTTAATAATCTTGTTTTAAATTTCAATTGTACAGTTTTCTTTAGGGTTGGGCATAGGATCATTCGATTCGCCCAAACCGTCTAACCCGATTCGAATTGCGCATGTATGGGCGGTTTTACAAACACATTAAGGTAGGGTGTGGTTTGAATTTTATCTAATTTTCGAGTTGCGAGTGGATTGCGGATTTGACCCGCACTCGTCCAACCTGCCCGCATAAAAACTTTTTTATTTATTTATTTTTTTTAAAAATCTAACCGTTCAAAATTTTATTTTTTTCTCCTTCAAATTTGATCGTTCAAAAAAAAAAAAAAAATCCTAATCAAACTCACTCACTTTATCTTTTCTGAAAGGTGGATTGGATGATTCATAATGAAGTTTGATATCTTAGAAATATTTTTATTTTATTTCATGGGCTTGAATTGAATGAAATTTGGCAACAATTTTTTTTTTTAATTGCATTTTGATTTTGGATGAATGTAAGTTAATGAATTTTTATTTATTTATTTTTTGTATTTGGGTTAGGAATGATGAATGTAAGATTTTTTAATTTGGATTAGGAATGATGAATGTAGGATGAATGTAAGTTAATGATGAATGTAGATTTTGAATGATTTGTTTAGGTTATGAATTGAGATGAATGCAAGTTAATGATGAAGGTAGATTTTGAATGATATGTTTAGGTTATGAATTGATTTTGTTGTATTTTTTATTTTATAAATTTTTTATAAGTTTTAATTTATTAATTGTTAATGTTAGAGCATTTTAAAAAATGAGAGAAAAAAGGTCTAAAAGAAATATTGATAAAAAATGAAAAAAAAAAGGGTCTAAAAAAAAAATTTTGAAAAAAAATTCAATCCGCAAACCGCCCGCAACTGCCTGCGCAACCGTGAACCCTATCCACACAAATCGCATTGCGGGCGGTTGCGGGTTGACTTTTTCTCAAACCACATACATGCGGATGGGTCCAAACCGAACCACAAATCGTCCCAAACCGAACCACAGACACCCTTAATTCTCTTACCTCATCATGTTTAACGACGGACTAACTAGCCCAGGTCAACTTAATTATTTTGATCAAGATTCCAGATGATGACTAAAAATGTGTAAATGTGCAAGTGATTGAAAAAAAATTTCACATATAGGTAGGGAGGTAGATCAGTTCATAATTTAGACTATGGAGAGCCTGTTTGGATCGGCTATTGAATTATTAGGTGATGATTTGAATAGTTTTATTGGGCATTTGTTTATTTTATTAAATAAAAAATTAATTTTATTTACTAATAATAATTTATTTAATTTTTTATAAGATAAATTATTTATTTTTATAAATAAATAAATAAGATAAATTGATTGTGTTATAATTATTGAATCTCAAATCGATTTGCATGAAAAAAATATAAATGATTCAAATTTCTATAGTAAATTCGTAACTAATTCAAATTTTCACGGTGAATTCTGGACTTAGCATAATAGCGTCTTCCAATTTTGATAGTGAACTCATGACCTAGCATAATAACATCTCTAATTTTGAGTCTAATTTTGAAATTACGAATTAAATTTGAAATTATATAATTATAAATTGAATTTGAAATCATGAATCGGAGAAATCCTGCTCCTAGAGTAGCTATGTTATGTACCTACAGACAAAAATAGCGATTCCTTTTTTTCTCATTTAAAGCATCACTTGGAAGTGGAGATATTGAAAAACACGCAATAGGCTCGACTAACAGGGTCAGTTTTATCCCATTTTTATAAATTAATAATTCATTTGACTTTGAAGTGTTTTGAGAAGTTGATAAAAAATTAATTTTTTGATATTTTAATTTTTTTAGTGATTTTTTTAGGCAAAAAATTAGTGTTTTTTGGACTAAAAAAATTGACTTTTTTAACTTAAAAAAATTAAAAAATTGATTTTTTTAATTTATTGCCAAAATGAATGTTAATAATGTGGGCTATCACCGCCTAAGAGTCAGTGGGTCAGGGCAGAGTAACAAAGGCATAAGACATGAAATGGATAAAAACTCAAGTGATTTTTAACAAAAAAAAATTTATATGAAGTTATTAATAGCAATGATATGACAGTATATTTGAAAAATTGTAAATTATTTTAAATAAAAAATTTTATTTAAAATAAATAGATACTAAATTTGTAATTTTTTATTTATTTATATATTATTACTCAAAAAATATTTATAAAAACATGAATTGTAATTTTTTTGGCAGAAAAAATACAGCAAAGTTGCACTTCAATAAAAAGTTTCATTTTTTTATAAATATTTTTTGAACTTTTTACTTATTAATATTTTTCGCTTTACTAACTTCAGCATTAGAGGATGTTCGGCTGGCATGACATGGATATCCATCGAAGACTTGCCAATTTGGATCGATTTTCGTAATTGGTCTTTCCTGCCTAATCAATGGGCCTGAATTTCATCCCATAGCCCTTGTATTCACATAATATATTGTCGTAATTGGGACCATTGGTCTTTCCTGCCTAATCAATGGGCCTGAATTTCATTTCCTAGCAGATGGATTCACATAATATACCAGGAGAAGATTTTATGAGAAGTTATTTGATAGTCTAGAGGTATGGTCACGTGGTATCTTAAGTGAGGTGTGATTGGTAGAGCGGGGTACGGAATACGATTTTGTGATAGGTAATTGAGTAACATGAGGGGGTATGAGGGGGTATAGTGGTTTGTGATTGGTTAGAGATATAACCACGTGGTGCTATTAGACCAATTAATATATTTTTCACAAAAAGAGACTTATAATATATATGTTCTCAATCATAAAATTATATATAATTTTTATTTATTTAAATAGATATGAGATTTATAAAAAGATAAAATTTAATTTTGTCATCAATTTCTATTCAAATGTATATTTTCTATAATTATATGATAAAAGAAGCAAGCAATGAGGCATACCAACCTTGGCATTGGATCGCAAGAGAAATGCCTTTGTCTATATGTGAGAATTTGTCAAATGACGAACAATACTTTCGTTGGGAGAGATGTTGATGTTCCAAGAAAAAAAAAAAAAAAAAAATGAATAATATTTATTAAGAGTGATGTTATTTTGGCCAAGTTTGGCATCTTCAAAAAAAAGTTAAAAAGTTAAAAAATCACTATCCTATTTAAGTCACATCATCTTTTTTAAGTCACATCACCTCTCTACTACATCACTTCAAATTCAACCCATATTTTATAAAAAGTCAAAAAGTACACTTATTTAGAACATCCCAAACAACCCCTACTCAATAATTAGATTTTTTTTTTTTAAAGTGTGATAGAATATTTAAGGTAATTGTTTATATATATTTTTAATTATTAATAATTATTTTATTTACACATTATTAAATAAAAAAAGTGAATTTAAAAAATAAAGGAAAAATTATTTATAAGTCCTACTAGGGAGACTTATTTAATATAAAGTCCTGTGTAATTTCTTATAGAGTTTCAAATCCTATTTAGATTAGAAAGTGTTCCACAAGATCCTATAAATTGTGATTAAATGGTATTAGTGTACTATTATACCCTTTATATATGTTTCCATACTATAAGTTATTCACCCTATTAAGGTTTGGAGACTTTTAGGAAAGTTTATTGTGTAGGCTTCGTCTGTTGTCGTGAATTGCGCCATGATCGCGGAGGTTGGTGGATTTTGAAAATGTTACTGGTTTGGATGGTTTTGTTGTTTGGTCTTGCCGATTTGGACTCAAAGTGTTTGAGGGAAGGTGATAAAGTTGTTTGCTTCTTTAATTGGTGAGTATTGCTGTGTGTTTGCCGTTTGTTTTGTTTTTAATGTCATCTTATATGATATGGATTTCACAATCTGGTATAGCCATCCATTGGCACACTTTCATTAGTCTCCATTGAAGTTATATTTAGGTTGTAATGGTAATAACGTATCTACAATATAGTTATGTCTTCTGTGTGTTACGTTCGATTGTATTTGTCTTTCAACTTGTCTGGTAACGTTATTGAATTCATTGTTTACATGCGTGTCACATTACGTTTCGCAAAAGTACATTACGTTTCGTAAAAGTACATTACGTTCGGTTATTAAGGTTTATTTTAATGTGAAAATGTTGCTGGGTTGTGCAAAATGGTACAACCATACATTGGCACACTTCTTCATCCGTGGATGCAGATGACTTGATTTGCTGCTCGTACATCAGCATTTCCGCGTATGCATCAATTACCTATGTGCACAAATAAAACATTTATAACTTTACTTCCCTCGTATACATTTACGTAAATTGCGTACGTATGTTCAGAAGCTTCAGATGTTTCAAGAATAATTAGGGATACCATACTTACATTGCCTTGTAACGTCAGCCTCTTAACGATTGCCCGTATGTCATTGAAACACACATAATTGGAACCATTCTGCTCAGTCCAGACTTGCACACTAACAATTAAACAAGACAATGTTGAACACTAAATTCATGTACAAATGCAAAACGGTAATAGAAAGTTTGGAAACCTACCTATCCCTGCCTTTCTCGTACGCTTCTTTAAGCTTGTCTTTCTTTTGTGTTGATAACAACTTCCAAATCGGCAAATGATTAGTCAAGTCAAATCGAGAAAATGTCCTCTTCGGCTCTGCAAGGTCATCAACCTCTATAATCTCATCGTGCATTATTTGCTTATCGGTACACTCACACGCCACATGCCCAATGTCGTGGGTTGGGGTCACATGAGTATCTACCCCTCGTAACTTTGCATTCTCATTCATGTCAGATCAAGACGACATCGACAATGGCATAATGTCAAGTATGTTTGTCTCACAATGGTACATGTTCGGATGATTTTGCTTCATATCATGTACAGTAGCAGCTGCTTGGGTGTATTCATGCACTGCGTACTCCTTCAACTGATCCACAAGCTTTGCGTTTTTGTCGTTAAGCTCATCCACTAACTGCTTCATCCGTTCTATCTCACAATGCTTCTGGTTATTGGTCAGTGTGTATTCATGTGCTAACTTCATACATTTTTCTTTGTTTGATGCCCTCATTGTTGACAGTTATGTCTCTAAAGCAAATATGACATCAGATTTACATCACAGTTCTATCTCGAGCACACCAATTTGAACCAATGCTTTCTAGTATTCTTCAGAGGTAGATGCACACTGACCACAATGACTATTACTATCAGCACCACCTTTGTTCACATCTATTTCATGTTGTACATTTTCTTTTACGTTGTGCAGTTCATGGACACGAATACCATCAATTGAATCCAAAATGCTACCATCTACAATTGTCCCACTAGTTGAGCCCATGTTCCCACCAACCCCACCACGATACGAACATTCAACATTTGCTCCAATTTCCTTAACGTTATTCGCTTTCATGATGGTCCGTTCAAAATGACTCATGTACAGCTCTCCTTCCACAACCTGTCAAAAAAAAAAAAAAAATCACAAATAGAAATTGCCATATCTCATATTTACGTTAACAGTACGCAAATTAATACTTCAACATCATGCGGCTGATCGATGTCCACTGCTCTTATCTTTGTGACCAACTTGCTAATATTCCATTTCATAAACCTCGGAAATCCATCTCTTCGATCAGGTTTGATCAAGTTGGTGTGCTTGCATATCCAAAACTGTGTAACCATTGGTAAAAAAAAAATTAAGTTGTCAAATTTATTCGAAACAAATACACGTACCAAAGCTATCAAACAAAATCATAATTATAATGGGGGGGGGGAATACAGAGCACTTACAAGAAGAGCAGTTACACATCCAGTAACTTTCTCAGGCTTAGTAGAATCTCTTAATTGACTCCATCAATGTTGTGTATATTGCTCTCGCCTAATCATATGCTTTCATGTTCTCTAGATCCTCAACAACCCGGACAAACCCCCATCCCACGGTCTCGCCCGAAGTGGCAAAGAATAACTTTCCACACAAGTACAAACACAGTAACTTTGCAACATCCTGGTCGTTCTGACTAGTGTTCCTGATTAATGCATCCATTAACAGTTCCTTAATGGTCTTCAAGTTTATGCGTTCTATGTTGGGACACCTTCATTGGATGAAGTCAGTCGGAAGTCTTGGCCCATGTGACACATCTAAACTCTTCTTGCCACCATGGATTCCAAATATTAGTTGCATATCGATGCACGCCAACTCAACATGTTTACCACCAATCATGAAAACGGACTTCTCTAGAACAAATATGTTTGAATGATCCTCATTACAATGTCATCGCATTTTTGGAATTTATGTTGATTTAGCTCAGTTTTTTGCATTGCATCAAATAGAAGCTAGAACGGTGTTTTTTGAAGATGATGCAAGTGCTCATTTTTCAGATTTGACGCTGCTATAAGCTTCACAATTCCAGTGATGTTAGAACGGTAACAGAATCTAGATGGTTTGGTCAATGGTTGTTGAGGTTCATATTTGACCTTCTTTCCTTCTCGAACATTGCTTTGCCCTACTGCATTCACATTTTGTGATGGAGTTAGACACCATCGTCTTTTACTAAATGTACTCCCTTCACGGATGTTTACTTTCGCCTTGGACCCCTTTTGTGGTGTAGCCTTAATTGTACCTCCTGATAAATATGCCATAAACATTTCACATTTTGTAAACAAACAAGTGGCCAGTAATAACTAATGTGAATATGGAAATTAGTAGCAATATGTGACAAGATGAGCTAATATGTTCCTCGTGAATATTAACATATAATATGATAAGATGTGGTTGTACATGTATTCAATTCACACCCATTCACATACCCACACCATACATTAACATTCTAATTGAATGACAATACAACATTTCAAGACCAAAACATTCACTAATGCCTGAAGATATGTTTTTACTTCATTTGATAAACGTCAAAATTAATTACAACATTTTCACGTGTCATTATGCTTCACTTGTGTTAGATTAACATGAATGACGCTTCACTTGTGTTAGATTAACATGTCTTTTTTGAGTAGACACAATTTAATTCACATCATTCTTTAGTATGAATGTACTTATAAATTATGAAAACATAATCCAAATGACATAATACCATTGTGATTCAAAACACCACAACACTGTTGGTTTATTACAAAAATTAAAAAATGACCAACATGTGTTTATGGGGGTTAACGTCTTCAGCCCAAAACACAACATATAGCATAATGTGGTGCATGCCATTTTATCAACTAATGTGACAATAAAAGCCATAATGTGAAGTGAGACAATTTCTGTATAACACACCCTGAACACGAATGTGACAACATTTAATGGACATGTGCAACTTTGTGAATGTGCCGTTGTGTGAGACAATGCGACATATTCAAATTCAAACATGAATCAAATCTACGCAAACAAACCACAACCCGTACGCGTATTATTCGTCCCGCATAACACAAATTAATGTTGATATGGAAATTACTCCACCAAATATTTAATAAATTAACACATAACTATAGACACGTTTACAAATATCACAATACAGTATGCAACGTGAACGTCAATAATGGGAGACATGCCAATTCATTTAATAATGTTAAAGTATAAACAAGATTGAGCTACGTGAATATTGATGTACAACACACTACAAACACGGACACGAACATGATAACTTAAAATGTGCAAGTGAAACCACAACCACATCCCGATGTCTTGTTATGCACATTATTTGACTAATTGTGACAATCAACTACCATTGTCCTAAATATTCACTTGCACATTCACAGCTCAAACATGTAATATTTGTCCTGCGAAATACACTTGACGTTATAACGAAACTTACCTTCATACATTTCACAATTTAAGAAGTAATTATGTACCTACATACCCAGACACACTTACAAATGTGATGGTGAAGTACTCAACTTAATCATGAATAATGTCACGTATGTCGATTAATGAAATAATGTGAACAAAAATATAAACGAAAATGTGCTACGTGAATCTTGACAACCAAACCACTACGAACACGAATGCGGCATCTTCAAATGGTGACATGAAACCACAACCATAACCATACCCCCAAATCATGTTACTTGCATTGTTCGACTCCCTTTGACAATGTACAAACAGTGTCCCACGAATATGTAAACACATTTACAAACCTTAAAGTACATCAAAATAGGATGTGGCACCAGCCACGTTCGACAACTTACTTTTATTACTGAATGCAAACAACCAAACGATACCGCAACACTACGTGACATTATACACATAGTCCAACTTACATGTGCTGCCACTCACATTAAAAGTAATTTACCATTGGGTCACAATCACATCCAGAAACTGGACAACACATAACACAAGGACGTGGCACCATTCACATCCAACAACTTATTTTTTTAAGTTAATGCGCACAACAAAATGACATCGTACCACATCGTGAACCCCCAAAAAACAATCTATCAAACACGATAATTTTCATGGTTAAAAAAAAAAAAAAAAACAGCAAATACAGCATGTACCTGGCAATATAACAACGAATCAAGCACAAAACACCCAGATTGGACAACCTGCCGAACCTCCGTCCTACAACACCAATAACTAAGTCACATAACACACATAATCGACAACCCCCACACGTATACTATCTTCAAATCGAGAACTATAAAAACCTGTATTCCTCATAAAACTCACAAAACATACAACTACTATTACATATTATGAATGAAGTAAACCAAAATTATCAAAAACCCCATATTCACATAAACCCTAGTTATGGGTTGTTAATCAAAATCAAATGAATGAACATTGCAAAACATTGGGCAAGCCACACTTACATTTTGGAGCCATCATTCCTCCTCGTTCACCGAAAATGATATTTCATTAGCACCTTCCCGTCGAACGTGGAGGTCAAATTGCACCCCTTCTCCTCTTGGTGGTGGGTTTCGAAATGTTCTCAAATGAATCATCCGTTCACATTAGAATAGAGCCACAAAACATATCTAATTTATTTTGTTTCCTAAAATTTTGCTGATGGGAAGGTGCTAATGAAATACCGTTTTCCGGTGAATGAGGAGGAATGATGGCTCCAAAACGTAAGAGTGGCTTGCCCCCTGTTTTGCAATGTTCATTCATTTGATTTTGATTAACAACCCATACCTAGCGTTATGTGAATATGAGATTTTTGATAATTTCGGTTTACTTCAATCATAATATGTAATGGTAGTTGTATGTTTTGTGAGTTTTATGAGGAATACAGGTTTTTATAGTTCTCGATTGAAGATAGTATATATATGGGGGTTGTCGATTGTGTGTGTTATGTGGCTTAGTTATTGGTCTTGTAGGATGGAGGTTCAGTGGGTTGTCCAATTTGAGTGTTTTGTGCTTGATTTTTTGTTGTATTGCAGGTTACGTGGGGTTTTTTTTTTTTTTTTTTTTTTCAAACCATGCAAATTATCGTGTTTGATAGACTGTTTTTTAGGGGTTCACGGTGTGGTACGATATTGTTTGGTTGTGCACATTAACTTAAAAAATAAGTTGTTAGGTGTGAATAGTGCCATGTCCTTGTGTTATGTGTTGTCCAGTTTCTGGATGTGATTGTGACCCAATGGTAAATTACTTTTAATGTGAGTGACAACATGTAAGTTGGACTACGTGTATAATGCCACGTTGTGCTATGGTGTCATTTGTTGTTTGCATTCAGTAATAAAAGTAAGTTGTCGAATGTTGCTGGTGCCATGTCCTATTTTGATGTACTTTAAAGTTTGCGAATGTGTCTACATATTCGTGGGACGCTATTTGTACATTGTCACAGGGAGTCGAACAATGCAAGTAACATGATTTGAGGGTATGGTTGTGGTTTCATGTCACCATTTGAAGATGTCACGTTCGTGTTTGTAAGGCTTTGGTTGTCAAGATTCACGTAGCACATTTTCGTTTATATTTTTGTTCACATTATTTCATTAATCGACATGTGTGAAATTATTCATGGTTACATTGAGTAATTCACCGTCACATTTGTTAGTGTGACTGGGTATGTGGGTGCATAATTACTTCTTAAATTGTGAAATGTGTGAAGGTAAGTTTCGTTATAACGTCAAGTGTATTTCGCGGGACGAATATTACATGTTTGAATTGTGAATGTGCAAGTGAATATTTAGGACAATGGTAGTTTATTGTCACAGTTAGTCGAATAATACGCATAACACAACATCAGGATGTGGTTGTGGTTTCACTTGCACATTTTAAGTTATCATGTTTGTGTCCATGTTTGTAGTGTGTTGTACATCAATATTCATGTAGCTTAGTCTTGTTTATATTTTAACATTATTAAACGAATTGGCATGTCTCCCATTATTGACGTTTACATTGCATACTCTATTGTGATATTTGTAAACGTGCGTATAGTTATGTGTTAATTTATTAAATATTTGGTGGAGTAATTTCCATATCAACATTAATTTGTGTTATGTGGGATGAATAATACTCATACGGGTTGTGGTTTGTGTTGGGTAGATTTGGTTCATGTTTGAATTTGAATATGTCGCATTGTCTCACATAACGGCACATTCACAAAGTTGCACATGTCTGCTCGAGCGTAGGAAGTTACGCTCAAGTGAGGACCCTATTTTCATCAAGTTTTGTTAAGTGTTTTCAAGTGCATTTTTCCATTCTCATTCCTTTCTAGGCATACCTAGGCCAAGTTTAAGACACCATAATGAGGATAGAGGAGTAGGAATGCACCAAGACAAGAAAGAACTAAGTTAATGATTCCGGGTGTGTAATTTAGTACGTATTTATTCTGTATCTGTGTAGGTTGCGCACCACAAGGTATCTGAATTGCCTACTCTGTCCGTTTACTTAGAGCCATTTGTTATCTGTGAGTAATAACTTAGTAAAGCTATGTTCAAGTTAAATTATTTTCTGTATATGGACTAAGATCTGTTCTATGAATGCTATGTTTTTGCACTATGAATGATTGTCCACCTTTGACAAATAATTGTGACATTAATACTGTGATTCAAGTATGCAATATGTACCCGGACCGGAGGTTCCTTTATGGAACTGACAAGTTATCTATACTCGGCTGGAGGTTCCTATATGGAACTGACAAGTTATCCGTTCCCAGTTTGGAGGTTCCTTTAAGAAATGACAAGTTATTCGCACCCGGCCGGAGGTTCCTCTATGGAACTGACAAGTATGATCTGTGATGCTCTATATATGATCTGTTAGCGCTAACGGATAAACCATGTAAGATCAAGCATGAATTCTGATTTCTGTCAATGACTCAAACAAGAATACACATATGAAACTATCCTATGTACAGACTTAGTTATGAGACATCATTCATTTAACCCTTTACTTTGTTGTTATTTACTAGGCTCCCGCTCACTATTTATATTATTTATGTAGGTGATCAGGCACGTGACGAGGCTCAGAGTTGAGGATCTGGCGTCTCAGTTTTTGTCATCCAACCTTTGTGCCTCGCGAGGTGGTTCCAGATTAAGTGAAGTCTAGTGGCTGTGTTGTTATGAATGTATAAGACTTTGTTTCTTTTGAACAAGTTTGTCTGTTTATATGTACATGAAGTGATGTGTAGATACTGTATCTTTTGACGTCACTCGTATGTTTATAAAAGTTTAAGATTGTCGATCCCATGTATGTTCTCACAGCTCGATGGACTATGTATATTTTATGTATTTGCTTCTGCAGCCCCTATTTATATATTATTATGTTAAGAGGCCTTTGATAATCCAAGGATTACTGGCCGGTTACAGCGCTACACCTATAGGGGCGGGTTTGGGTCTTGACATAATGGTATCAAAGCACGTGTTCTACCGCACACACGAGTTCATATGAGCTTAGGATGTCCTAGTAAGAAGTAAAGGCATTCCATCTGTATGTGTAAGTATGTATTTATTGAAAGTGAAAACCTAAATTTGATTATGATCACATGATATGGAAACAAATGATCTGAATATTGTAAAAGGACTATTTGCCTACGTTTATAATGTTCTGTTTACCTATAGCAAATGGAAAATACAAGAAGTGATGGAACAGCTGAATCATCAGAGGCTCAAATGAGCCGTATGGAAGAAATGCTTGCAGCTTTAACTGAGGCAATGACTCAACAACAACTGAGGCAACAACCCTTACCTCCTCTACCCCCACCAGTCCAAGTTGAGCCGGATAACAATGATCTTATAAATTTA
The DNA here is from genome assembly GCF_055761805.1 of Camellia sinensis. Taxonomy (NCBI): domain Eukaryota; kingdom Viridiplantae; phylum Streptophyta; class Magnoliopsida; order Ericales; family Theaceae; genus Camellia; species Camellia sinensis. The sequence continues at coordinate 35,386,197 of NC_138961.1, read as the reverse complement.
ACTCAGAAGTTCCTGAAAATGAAATCGCCGACCTTTTTGGGTGGCATTGAACCGTTAAAAGCAGAAACATGGAAACTTGAAATGGAGAAACTATTTGAAGTATTCCCTTGTTTTGAGATTTAGAAAGTCCTTCTGGCTACCTACACTTTGAAAGATGAAGCCCGGAGGTGGTGGTTGCTAATCTGAAACAGTAATGAGAATATGACGTGGGCACAATTTAATGCGATCTTCTATGATAAATACTTTCCTCAGTGTTTCTGAGATTGGAAAGTTTATGAATTCCAAGAACTTAAATAAGGCAGGATGTTCGTGGCTGAGTATGAGGCCAAATTTACTGGGTTGGCTCGATTTGCTCCACATATGGTGGATATTGATCACAAGAAGGCACAGAAATTTGAAGGCGGGTTGGATCTGGAAGTATTTGATCGAGTAGGCGTCTTAAAATTGCCTACCTATGTGGAAGTTTTAGATAGAGCGATAATGACAGGAGCCACAATAGCAGCAATGAGGCAAGCCAAGGCACCAACAACAGAATAGAGAAGCAAAAGACCTAGATCCAATTTTCGGAAGAGTTGTTTATTCTTTACGAACAAAAAGCAAAATACTGGAGCTCTAAGTAGCTCAAGCCAAAGTAGTGGGTCTATGCCAATTTGTTCAGAATGTGAAAGGAAACACAAAGGCATGTGTCATCGTGGATCGGGCGCGTGTTTCCGGTGTGGCAAAATGGTCACATAATTAAGGACTGTCCAATGAGGTTTGATAATGCAAATCATCCAACAGCAAGTTCAACCGGATCTACTCCTGTAACGAGGCCCAATGCAAGAACTAATGCCAGGAATAATAGCTGGAATGAAACACTAAGGCAAGGGAGAGTGTTTGCTCTAGTACCCGGAGATATATAGAATACTGAACCAGTGGTGTCAGGTATAATTTCTATCTATGCACAGAATGCTTATATATTGATTGATTCTGGTTCTACGCATTCATTTGTATCGCATGCTTTTTCTCGGAAGTTGGCTAGATCATTGGAACATATGAATTGCATACTATCTGTGTCTACACCATTGGAAAGTTCTATGATGTGCACTTATGTATATCCTGCATGTGATGTTTTGATTGGTGATATGACATTGTACGTTGATCTGTTGCCTTTGAGCATTGACCACTTTGATTGTATATTGGGCATGGATTTGTTATCGAAATATTATGCCACTATTGATTGTGTGAATAAAACCGTCACGTTTAAACCACTTGGTATGCCTGAGTTTGTTTTCACTGGGAATGTGGTAGTTCCTCCACCATACTTGATTTCATTTATGAAAGCCAGAAAATTGTTGAGAAAAGGTTGTTAGGGTTACTTGTGTAGTGTAATGACTGTATCTTCGGATAGTACCAGCGTGGAAACTATTTCTGTGGTTTGTGAATTTCCTGATGTGTTTCCTAATGATTTACTCGGAAACCTAATTGATAGGGAAATTGAGTTTACCATAGATGTAGTACCTGTAACACAACTTATCTCTAAGACTCCGTATAGAATGTCGACTTTTGAACTGAAAGAATTAAAAGTTCAACTCCAAGAACTCTTAGACAAGAAATTCATCTGTTTGAGTACCTCACCTTGGGGAGCCCCAGTGTTGTTTGTTAAAAAGAAAGACGGATCTTTGAGACTATGTATTGACTACCGTGAGTTGAATAAAGTAACCGTGAAGAACAAATATCCATTACCCCGAATAGATAACCTGTTTGACCAACTCTAGGGAGCCCAAGTATTTTCTAAAATTGACCTTAGATCCGGGTATCACTAGTTAAAGGTCAAGACAGAAGACATAGAGAAAATTGCATTTAGAACTAGATATAGACACTATAAATTTTTGGTAATGCCATTTGGGGTAACAAATGCACTTGCGGCGTTCATGGATTTAATGAATAGGGTGTTCAAATAATTTCTGGATGAATTTATTGTTGTCTTTATTGATAATATATTGATTTACTCCAAAAGCAGGGAAGAATATGAGAATCATTTAAGAACTACCTTACAAATCTTGAGGGAAAATAAGTTATATACAAAATTTTCCAAATGTGAATTTTGGCTGGACATCGTAACCTTTCTGGGCCATGTAATCAACAGGGATGGTATATCGGTAGACCCACAGAAAATTGAAGCTATTGTGGACTGGCCTAAACCGACAAATGTGTCAGAAGTTAGAAGTTTTCGGGAACTTGCAGGTTATTATTGTAGATTTGTGAATGAATTTTCAAAGCTTGCTATGCCATTAACACAGTTGACACAGAAAAATGTATCGTTGGATTGGAATGATCAATGAGAGTCAGCCTTTTAAGAACTGAAAACTAGACTGGTAGCTGCACCAATTTTGACCTTGCCTAACGGAACCAATGGGTTTCAGATTTACAGTGATGCTTTCTATAAAGACTTGGGGGTGTGTCTTTATGCAAAATGGGAGAGTGATTGCTTATGCCTCTTGACAACTCCACCCACATGAAAAGAACTACCCAACTCATGACCTTGAATTGGCAGCTGTGATTTTTGCCTTGAAGGTTTGGCGACATTATCTGTATGTTGTGACTTGCGAGGTATATACCGACCATAAAACTTTGAAATATTACTTTACACAGAAAGAATTACACATGAGACAGAGAAGATGGTTAGAGTTGATCAAAGACTATGACTTACAAATTTTGCACCATCCGGGAAAGGCTAAAGTTGTGGCAGATGTCTCGAGCCGAAAATCAATGAGAAATTTGTCATGTTTGCTCACCGGTTAGAAAGAATTGCTATGTGATTTGAAAAAGAATGAGATTGAGATAGTGATGCATGAACAGGGCGGGATCTTAGCTACCATTTCTGCTCAGCTTGCAATCATTGAAGAAATTAGAGAGAAACAACCGCAAGATGAATTTTTGAAAAAGATCGTGAATGAAATTGACTCAAGACCAAGGCCCGGGTTTGTGTTTGAGAACAATGTGTTAAAATTTCAGGGTCACCTTTGTGTGCCAGACTGTTTTGACTTAAGGAAACGCCTTATGACTAAAGTCCACAACTCCAAATTTGCCATGCATCTGGGAAATACAAAGATGTATCATGACTTGAAACAGAACTTCTTGTGGCCTGGAATGAAGAAAAGTATTGCTGACTTTGTGGCTAAATGCTTGTATTGCCAACAAGTTAAAGCTGAACATCAAAGACCTGCAGGATTACTTCAGCCACTTTCAATACTGGAGTGGAAGTGGGAGCATATTACTATGGATTTCATTGTTAGACTACCTCATTTGTCTCGAGGTATGGATTCTATTTGGGTCATTGTTGATCGTTTAACTATGTCTGCCCATTTTCTGCATATTAAATCTTTGTATAATGTGGATAAGTTGGCTAATTTGTATGTCAATGAGATTGTGAAATTACAGGGAGTTCCAGTGTCCATAGTATCTGACAGAGGCCCCAAGTTTACTTCAAAATTCTGGCAGAGTTTGCAACAAGGTTTGGGGGCTAAATTGAGATTAAGCAGTGTTTATCACCCATAGACAGATGGCCAATCGGAATGGACCATTCAAATATTAGAGGACTTGTTACGGATGTGTGTGTTAGACTTTCAAGGTAATTGGGAGCATTACCTTCCTCTAGCCGAATTTGTGTATAATAATAGCTACCATTCAAGTATTGGTATGGCCCCACATGAAGTTTTGTATGGTAGGAAATACAGTTCTCCGATTTGTTGGGCCGAGGTAGGCAACATACCTTTATTGGGACTGAAATTGGTACAAGAAACAACTAAAAATGTGAAATTAATTCGATACAGACTGAAAAATGCACAAAGCTGCCAGAAGAGCTATGCCGATGTCCAAAGAAGAGACAGGAAATATGAAGTTGGGGATCACGTATTTATCAAAGTGACCCCAATGAAAGGCCAGACACGGTTTGGCGTGAAAGGCAAATTGGCACCAAGATATGTTAGACTTCATGAAATCCTTGAGAAGATTAATTCAGTGACGTATCAGGTAGCTTTACCACCAGTCATGGAACATATGCACAATGTATTTCATATCTCTATGCTTCGGGATTATTTGAGAGATCCACTACATGTGATTGAGCCGAGTCATGTACTTCTAAAAGATGATTATACATACGAGGAGAGGCTAATGCAAATTGTGAATCGCCGAGTCAAAAGATTGAGAAATAAGAAAATTCCGTTAGTGAAGGTTGATTGGCAGAATCATGGAGGAACTTATGCAACTTGGAAGACAGAAGAAGACATGATGAGAAGATACCCTGAGTTGTTTCCTTTGAATCCGGTGTTCTTCCAGAATGAAGGTAACTTGAGTTTGGAGGACCAAACTCTTTAAGAGGGGAAAATTGTAACAACTCCGACCCATGATTAACGTTAATCCATGCTTAATTATGCCTAATGAGTAATTAAAGTGAAATTTTGAACATATGTTGCCTTATGTGTGTTTATATCTATTTAACGTAGAAAGATTTGTTCATGTTTTCATTTTTGTTTACAAATTGAAGGCCTTATTGGCATTCGATTCAGAAATTGACTTGATTTATGTGTTAATTAGAATTTTTAGAAGTTTATGGTAGGTTTAATTGAAATTCGATTCAGAATGATTAAATTAGAATAATTAATGCTCAATTAAACCTAACTAATGAAATTTTGATCTAAGCCTATATAAGGCATCTTTTATACCCCCAATCATTCTTTTTCTCCATTTTATATACATCTTTGAACTCACAAACACACACAAACGTGAGAGAGAGAGAGAGACAGAGAGAGAGAGAGTGGGAAGATTTGGTCCTAAGCTTGAGAATTTTGTGAGACTTGAGCTCATTCAAAAGGAATTGCTAGAAAAGAGAAGAATTTGGAGAGAACTTGGAAAACTAAGCTCTTACACTTGAGAATTCAAGGCTTGAGGTAGAAATTCACTCCTTTAGTTGTATATTTTTAGTCTTTAATGCATGAATTCAAGAGAATTAGTTAATTAAGCCAAGAATTAAGCTTAGGAAAAAGAATTAAGAAGATAATCATACTTGCATGTAATTTTTTTTGCATTTAGAGCTTGATTTTGAGAAAGCTTCACATGCACGCATTGATCATGGCTTGATTTTGGAATTTCATCACATTTCACATGTTTTTGCCTCATTTGATTATGTTTTGGAAGGTTAAAACTCATACCATTACATACAAGTTATACTTTCAACATTTCAAGTTTGGTTTTGTATAATTGACAAGTTTTTGAGCTTTGGTTTTGTGAAATGATTTTGAATTCACCATGGTTTTACCATTTATAAGTGTTTCTTATAGCTTCCTCAAGTTTTTGGCCCTAGAGACCATGTTTTACAACTTTGAATCTAAGTTTTGAGCTTGGGAGCAATTTTGGAAATTCCAAAATTCTACGCTTGAGCAAAGGAATCCACGCTCAAGCGACCACTCTGAGTGCATGCACTTTTGCTCGCGCGACCAGAAGTCAGCTTGAGCATGAAATGCATGCTCCCAGAAGTTCTTATGTTTTGCAGGCCGCTCAAATGACAAAAGTTGCGCTCGAGCGAGGGCATGTCTCTTACGCTTGAGCGAGTGTCGAGTGAGCATTGGGCGGAAAAATCAAGCAACAAGCACTTTTGCAAAAGTTTACAAGCCACTCGAGCGACAGATCTTGCTCTTGAGCGACCACTCATATTTTGCATGTCCGCTCAAGCATAAGAAGTTATGCTCGAGTGAGGACTTTGTTTTTAGCAAGTTTTTTTAAGTGTTTTCAAGTGCATTTTTCATTATCATTTCATCCTAGGCATACTTAGGCCAAGTTTAAGACACCATAATGAGAATAGAGGAGTAAGAATACACTAAGACAAGAAAGAACTGAGTTGATGATTTCGGGTGTGTAATTTAGTACGTATTTATTTTGTATTTGTGTAGGTCACGTGCCGCAAGGTATCTGAATTGCCTACTCTGTCCATTTACTTGGAGCCATCTGTTATCTATGAGTAATAACTTAGTAAAGCTATGTTCAAGTTAAATTATTTTCTGTATATGGAATAAAATATGTTCTATGAATGCTATGTTTTTACACTATGAATGATTGTCCACCTCTGACAAATAATTGTGACATTAATGCTGTGATTCAAGTATGCAATATGTACTCGGACCGAAGGTTCCTTTATGGAATTGATAAGTTATCTATACCCAGCTGGAGGTTCCTTTATGGAACTGACAAGTTATCTATATACCCAGCTGGAGGTTCCTATATGGAGCTGACAAGTTATCCGTTCCTCGTCCGGTGGTTCCTTTAAGGAACTGACAAGTTATTCGTACTCAGCCGGAGGTTCTTCTGTGGAATTGACAAATATGATCTATGATGCTCTGTATATGATCTGTTAGCGCTAACGGATAAACCATGTAAGATCAAGCAGGAATTCTAATTTCTGTCAATGACTCAAACAAGAATACGTATATGAATCTATCCTACGTACGGACTTAGTTATGGGACATCATTCATTTAAACCTTTACTTTTTTATTATTCACTAGGCTCCCGTTTACTATTTATATTTTGTATGTAGGTAATCAGGCACGTGATCAGGCTCAGAGTTGAGGATCTGGCATCTCATTTTGGTTAGCCAACCTTTGTGCCTCCTGAGGAGGTTCTGTATTAAGTCAAGTCTAGTGGCAGTGTTGTTATTAATGTATAAGACTTTGTTTCTTTTGCTCCACGAACAAGTTTTTCTATTTATATGTACATGAAGTGACGTGTAGATACTGTATCTTTTGACGTCACTCGTATGTTTATAAAAATTTAAGATTATCTGTCCTATGTATGTTCTCACAGCTTGATGAACTATGCATATTTTATGTATTTGTTTTCGCAGCCCCTATTTGTGTATTGTTATGTTAAGAGGCCTTTGATAATCCAAGGATTACTGGTCGGTTATGATGCTAAACCTATAGGGGTGGGTTTGGGTCGTGACAATTAGAGATGTGGGTGAAGATGTACGTGACAGGTATTTGGCCGTGCGTGCCCCTTATGCCCTTAAAGCCAGATATATTCAATTTGTAATCCACTTAGATAATCATTGGACACTAATGGTTTATGACATTGAGGAGGGATTTTGAATGCATTACAACTCAATGAAACCAAGACGTGGGAGGGAAGACAAACATTACTGGGAAGCATGATTGTTAGTTAGTAAACGTGAATTAGTTAATTGCACTAGTCTTTGTATTTTATATTTGACAACAAAACTAATTACTTGGTAATATAAATTTGACAATAATGTAGAAGGGATACTTTGAGGATTATATAAGGTGGAGACTGAAGGTTGGCGCAGCTGAAACGCAAGATTTGGTAAAGGAACTTTTAGTGGTTGATTATTGTCCGCAGCAAAAAGCAGACTTGTTAGTGTGAATTACGTTTGTTTGCAATGTATGTTATTGATGTTTCCATACATTGCACGTGTCACATTCCAAATTTTAATTACTCGGAAACATTACCAAAGCCTTTAGATTAGGTCCATTTTTTTTTGAAACATCCATTACCCTTGAATAATAGAAATACAAGGATACATGTTCTTTCTCTCTCTTAATGAATATTAGAATGACAACAATACATGCCAATTTCTTACTGTGAAGCTACAAATAAATAAAATACAAATACAAGATCCATTACATCTACAATGAAATTACATATAAAAGACACATGGACTTCTTAACTCTTCAATCACAGAATCCACACATTCTTCCTGTAAAAAGATTAAAAACAACAGGGGTGAGCACTAATGCCCAGTAGAAATCTCATAATTCTCAATCAATAACCAACACACATATAGAAATGATCATGCATGCAGAGTGATACCATACAGTAGGGTGACATTGTATAATTTCAAAATATCTTAACTAAGTACCTTTTTCTCAAAAACTATTTAAACACTTTTAAGAAAAACCTTCAGCCATTAAAATCATCCCTTAACTTTAGAAAACTATAGATCCTTGTGAAACAAACATATTTAAGAAACAACATCATTTACAAATTATTAACCAATTCCCAAAATATTTCTTATTTAATTTCCATTTTTAATATTCATCTTTGTCTTTCATTCTTCCTTTCTACTCATTATATTTATTTAGAACTCCATAAATTCAAATTCAAGTTCAAGTTCCCTAATTTATTTACAGAACAACACTCATAATTTACCTTTATTGCCACAACTACTTCATTAAGTTTACCATCACCAGTCCATATTCCTCTTACCCATTTTTGGTTTCCATTCTTTACAAATAATATCTATGCACATTTCCCCTTTAAACCAAATTACACATCAATATGCAATTTCATAAATTCATCACAAGTCACAAATAACATCATTAACTCAACATACTTCTCAACACATATCTCAACACAATCCACCTTTTGCCGACTTACTACGGCGGGACAGCGGGCACCTAATTCATAACACTTTCCACATTTCGCCGGCTACTATACGGCGGGAAGTGAACTCCCAAAAACCATTTTCTTAAAAGCCATTTTCTTCTAAAAAAACCATATTTTTCCAGAAACCAATTTTCAACTTTTTAAAACTATCCCTCACATTTGTCGGCTACTATACGGTGGGATGTGGGCACCCAAAACATTTTGGAAAACTATCCGTTTTTCCACTTTTGCCGGATACAATACGGTAGGACTGTGTGGACACCAAAAAATCATTTTTCCACTTTTGCCAGCTATTATACGGTGGGACTGTGTGGACACTCAAAAACATTTTTCCACATTCGTCCAGCGATAAGCTTAGATAGGGCAATTGGGCACCTTTAATCCAAAATCACCCCCACATTTGCTGGCTACTATACGACGGGACGTGGGCCCCCAAAAACATTTTTTCAACTCCCCGCGCGAGTACCAACACAACACCACCCAACACAACTTAACACAACCCAACACAACTCAACTCAAATTCAACACAACCCAACACAACTTAACTCAAACTCAATACACCCAACACAACTAAACTCGACACAATTCAACATGATTCAAACACAATTCATCATAGTTCAACACAATTCAATTCAACATTATTCAACACAACTTAATTCAACATAAGTCAACACAACTTAATTCAACAACACTATTTGCAATTCAACATAATTCAGGATAAATTCTTGAATCCCACTTCAACATTCCATAACCAAGTTTATGTCATCCATATCATTATCACATCTTTTCCTCCAAATTTCATTTCATATTATAGCATGATCTACAATGCCCATAACAAAGGTTCATTGGCTAATTTTTTACATAATTTTCAAACACTTCCAAATTTCAATTAAACTTGTATATATATAATTCAACACCTCAATTTCATGATCTAATTTCAATTTGGGCAAAATCATTAATTATCATCATGAATCAACCTAGGGTTTTCAAGAAAAATCAAAGCTTTCAAGAAAAATTCAAATTTCTCAAACCACTACTTTTTATTCCAATTTTTCCATTGATAATACACTTAAGGTTCATAATCCATAATCTCAACCCAACAATTGAACCCCAGCACTTCAAACCCTAAACCCCCAAATTTTATGATATAACACTATATGCTCAAAAATATAGATTTTGCATTTATATAATCAAAATACCACAAATCTATCTATTAATGTAAGTATTGAAGAAGAACTAGGACCCCTACTTCAAGAATCGAGCAAAAGAGCAAAGCTTTGAGAAAAATCCTTCGCAAATCCGAATTCCAATCGGTAGAAAAGTAAGATCTTCAAGCCTCTTCACTTTCTTGTAAGGGATCTTACCCAAATCTTAGAAGAATGAAGAGTATTTGGGGTAAAAAACCTAGGGTTTTCGGACCTAGGGTGAGAGGAATGAAGAGAGGAGATGAAAATGTGAAGCATGATCTAGAAAAGTGCCTTTAAACTTGCTGAATTCGCGCAGTTCGCTCGAGCGTCGCTTTTCCCGCTCGAGCGTACCTGCTTCCTGCACAGATTCCAAAACTTCAAACAGGTATAACTCTCTCATCCAGATTCTGTTCTAGGTCGTTCTTGTATCCAAATTGAAGCTTCGGAAACAAGCTTTCCAATGGTTCTAGACTCACATCCAAATTCAAAGTGTGGAAAAAGAAAAAGGCAAAAGAGTGATGGTTATTCGTAGAAAAAATTATCTGAATTAAATTCTTGGTTCACTCCTACTTTATCATTATGTTACAACTTCAATCAATACCCTAAAATAAAATAAGGAGGTTCTAAATACACTAATAAAAATGTCAAGGGAAATCTCACTGTCCACGCTCGAGCGTTGCTTTCCACGCTCGAGCGCGTAGACTAACAAAGCCGTCCACTCGAGCGACCACTTCTACGCTCGAGCGGGAAGTCACAACTCTCAAAATTTCGGATAGACTGCAAAAATGCTGGGAGCCTCTCAAGTTTGCTCGAGCGTCAACTCCCCCGCTCGAGCGGAGGGAAAAATTCTAGATCGTTACAGCACGTGGTTCGTTTTGACGTAGTTACTAATGTCTTAAATATTTATAACATGGCTGATTGTGGAATTATAGTATGCTTCATTATGAAGCAACTCGTGCGTCACCTAGATGTGGACAAGTCAATGAGAGGGGAGAGCTACAAAATGATGCGAGCCGGTATGGTGAAGTCATTTATGAACAACCCAAAAATGTCATTTGTCGCTACTAATTGACAATTGGAACAATTTTCCAATGGTGCCAAATGAGTGCATTATCGTTTTTTTTGGTCTAAATTCACAGTTAATTAGTTTTTGAATGGTACAGTACGTTTGATGTTAAACAAATTTTGGATGTTTTGGATGTTTCGGGTAGCATTGTCAATATAGATTGAGGATTTGTACATTTTTTTTGGGAATATGTTACAACGATTCATTTATAATTTTTTGTATGCACTTATTTTTTATAATATGGCGGTATGTATCATTTAGTAATGTCAGTAAGAAGTTAATGTCAGTAGGAATGTTAAGTGACTAAATGTGAATGTACATGTAAATGTGATTGTGAATGTGAAGGTGAAGGTGAATGTGAATGTCAGAAGGAATCTTGGTTGTCCATCTCTAATACCCAGACTGTGAATGTGAATGTACGGGAGTGTTTGGTACTTGTCACAGGGAGTTGGAAAATGCAACTAACAAGATTGAGGATTGATCATATGATGTTTGTCATCTAGTTTACTTAAATTGTTGCTTTCGACATTCATGTTACGTGTCAATGGTGGATTGTTCTAACAAAATTTGACTTCCCATGTATACTTTAAAGATTATGAAGGTGAATGTATTGGAGTGTTTATTACTTGTTACAGGATGTTGAGGGTGGTGGGATTTGTTAGGTAGATTTGGTTCACTTTTCATTTATCAAATGTCACGTTGTCTTTAAATGTGTCAAATTTTCAAATTGTCATTTACTCAGTATATATGCTGTCACATTAACGTTGGGGGTGTGTCACACATCAATCTTTGCACCTCACATTCTTGTTTATGTTGTCATATTTTTCAATAAATCGACATGCGTACTGTTATTGTATATGTTGTCATATCAGGATTAACAGTGTTGGTATGTGCCAATTTGCGTTTCCCCTTATATTGTATGGTGTCACATTCGTGTTCATAGTATGTTATTTGCTTCAAATTACAATTCAAACAATTTGCAAGACTAGAAGTTTGAATATGTTTTTTAATACTTTGTAAACAATGTTGTTTTTTGAATTCCGAATGATTTGATTCGATTTAAAATTTATTCCCCTTGTCGAAGGATGTGCTGTAAATTCAAATGGTAGGTGTGCTTCATCAATTTAATCTTTCAAGTATGTGCTGTAAATTAAGATTGATGAACTGGTTAAAGGATAACCTATGTCACACCGACATAATACTTGGCTTCAAAAACTATGGATTCTCGTATACAAAGCCAGTGTGCAACGCACTACCCAAACGTGTTTTGTTGGTTTCAAACATACAGTTGCATGAACAATAACATAAACATGTAAAGCTAATATATGAATGAAAGCGGTGTGAAGAAAAAAACCAGCTGAATGATTACTTATAAATAATTTGTTGACTTATTAAAATTTGTCATCATTTTGTTTCGCTACATTTTACTACGATAATACGATGTTGTTATTCAAAAGTGATTATAAAACTTTGCCGGTAAGTGTCTATTACTAAATTGGTTCTTTACATGTCTTTCGGTTATGGCTGCCCATACGACCACATCAACCGCACCTGATCTGACTTAGTTTCTTCCCCCGAAATGGTATCCGATTCTTCTTCGGTCACCCTGGAGAACGTTTAACTTCTGGTAGATATATGATGAAGTCATCTTCCGAGAAGGACGGTTTGTCAACTGTTGGTATTGACTGAATGTATTTGGAATAAGCTGCTTTGTATTGATCAACGTGAAAAATTGTTCAACACATGTACTAAAATCCCTTCCACTATTCTGTATTACAACCACCGCATGTGCACATGAGAATCCATTTAATTGCCACTGGAAACATGAACATAAACGCTTGCCAATGTCTACCAACACCGTTGGAAATGAATGAACCTCGTATATGTCTTCATTTGCCTGACTAACAATTCATGTGCAACCATTGGAGTACGCCTCCCTAACACAACTTTCCATTTTTGGACAAGGTAAGCCATTCAAATTAGTAGCCAATAATTTACGCTCAGCCCTCATTGTCATTATCTGATTTCTGATTGTATCAACTAACCTAGTGATTGGGTAAATACGGGCATAAAGTATCCATTTATTGAACGATTCTGCAGCGTTAGAGGTCATCTCCTTATAGCGTTTGCTCCTGTTGACATTTTGAAAACATCATGAAAATGTTATTACATATTGGGTATTTTCAATGTTATCACATGTAAGTATCGTACAATCCTAAAATATGCATTGGCTCAATGGTTTGGTGGCATATTTTCCAAAAAATTATTTATTCCAGATCGTCCTGATCCTTTTAGCTTGGCCAAATGGTGCTGAAACGAAGCCTCGGTTGGAACGTATGCACATTCACGCAACTTGGCCATTAAACCAAAACAGACACGGTTGTTAACCTACCGTAATTTGTCCCTCAAATTTGCTTGGAGATGTTACAAACAGTAGGCATGATGTGCAGATGGGAATACAGTTGGCAAGGATTCGAGAAACCCAGTATTCCGATCAGATATGAAAGTTAATGTTCGAGCACTATTGACAACGTTTGTCAGGTGCTCTAAAACCCAAGTCCAATTTGCAGTGGTTTTGGAGTCAACAATAGCGAAAGCCAATAGGAATAAACCTGGGAGATATGACAAGTTTTACGTTAGATGTGTAATATTTTTAATAATGTTTACATTCACATTAACAATTGTTCACAATTCAAACCGCACCATAGACAATGTTATGAAAATAACATTAAATTGGAAACACATTTTCCATGGGGGATCCCCTACTGCTATAGTGGACTAATAATAAAATGTTTAGTCGCTATGTTATGTGTTATTATATGGAAGATTGAAGTAATCATCATAAGACACGTACTTTTGTTGCCATCCTTCCCCGTCACTGCAAGCAAATTGCCTGCAAGCAAAAAAGTGCCATCAACAAACAATAATGGGTGGATATGGTTGAATCTGTCAATGCAAGATTTGAATGATATGAAGAATCGCTTAAATCGGCCGGTTGACTGCTCGAAATCCAAGTTCACAGAACTCCTAGGATTGTACTGCATAACTGCATCCGCGTACCACCTAAGTTGATCGAATGAAACATGATAGTCACCATACACTTTGCCTCTTGCCTTCTCCACACCTAACCAGGTTATGCGGTAACTAACAGTTAGTATGTACTCCTTTTCTAGGTCAAACACGAGTGGAACGTGTAAGCGGCTTGTCACGTACCCGATAACCAAAAACACTGCAAACCAATTCAGAGTTGAGTCTACCATTCTTCCCAGTGCGAACAACAGCACCACAATTATGCAAGTTGTTCAACCTCTTCAAGTAAAAGTATCCATTGCATGTTTGAACCCTTCTATGTATCAACCAGGTACACCCTTTTTGTTCTCGCAACGTGTACACAACCTTGACCCGCACTAAACTGTTTTTCACGAATTTGAAATCAAACCCACACTCAATAACATATTTGGATAGAACCAAATAGAATGCAGCAACACCCCTTTTGAAACATTGGCCTACGTGACTAACACCATGTACCCAATCAACTGTCATCAACGTTTTCTTACTGTGGCGACGATAATTGGGCAACAAATCTACGTCCGTTTCGGCACCCGAAAATTGTTCAATGTTAGGATCCATTTGACTTGCGGAGATAGTCCCACCATATTGCTTACCTCGAATCAAATCAGCCACTTCATTTTGCGAGTCAACCGCAACGTTGATATGATAACGCCAAAGGATCTTGCAAGGGAAAACATGTTTTCTACGTCCACATTAGTACTCATCATGAATTGGTTCTCGTGACACGGTAGATTGTAAGATATGGAAATCAATGATGGTGTCACATTCCTCCACTTGTCACATAAATTTTCAACCAATTGTGTAAATGTTAATCCATTAACGCCTTTGACAGCAACAGTGGATGAACCGAAGGTGCACAATAGCATGATGTCCATATCATGTGCAACAAAATAAATGAAACATTAACCGTGTCACTACATTCCGCCAAAAATAAAAAAAACAAGGCATACAAGATATGTGATATATAATCAAATGTGAGCGCAGTAACGTCAACATCGTATTACAAGGTTCAACCCACATTCAATCACAATCCATCATAAGAAATTTTACAGCTAAACAATATAAATCTAAATTGAATAATATATAATGAAAAGTACGAGTAACATTCACATACATTCCAATACTTTCCATGAACAAGCAACATTGTTACATTCAATTGGAAAAATTAGAAACCCAATAAGTTTGCGAAATGTAATGTGACACATATGTCCACACTAAATTAATATCATAAATAATGCCAAAACCATAATCATATCCATGTGTATAGGAAATTGAAAGCCAAAACTATATATACGAAATTGAATGTTACCATAGATCATATCCATGTGTATGTGAGTTACATTCACATACATTTCAATATTTTTCACGAACAAGCAACATTGTCACATTCAAATGGAAAAAATAGAAATCCAATAAGTTTGAGAAATGTAATGTGGCACATATGTCCACAATAAATACAACAATTGCACAACACAAATTAAATACGAACGAACGTAACACACACCAAAAAATGACAACATTGTAGATATGGTTTAACATTACAACTTAAATGTAATGTCCTTTGAGGCTAATGGAAGTGTACCAATGTATGGCTGTACCATTTTGCACAACCCATCAACATTTTCACATTAAAATAAAACTTAATAACCGAACGTGATGTACTTTTACGAAACGTAATGTGACACGTATGTAAACAATGAATACAATAACGTTATCACACAAGTTCAAAGACAAATACAACTGAACGTAACACAGAGAAGACATAACAACATTGTAGATACATGATTACCATTACAACCTAAATGTAACTTCAATGGAGGCTAATGAAAGTGTGCCAATGGATGGCTATACTAGATTGTGAAATCCATATCATATGAGATGACATTGAAAACAAAACAATCGGCAAACACACAGCAACACTCACCAATTAAAGAAGCAAACAACTTTATCACATTCTCTCAAACACTTTGAGTCCAAATCGGCAAGATTAAACAACAAAACCATCCAAACCAGTAACATTTTCAAAATCTACTAGCCTCCGCGATCATGGCACAATTCACAGCAACAGACGAAGCCTACACAATAAACTTTTCTAGAAGTTTCCAAACCTTAATAGGGCGAATAACTTATAATATGGAAACATATATAAATAGTATAATAGTATACTAATACCATTTAATCACAATTTATAGGATCTTGTGGAATACTTTCTAATTTAAATAGAACTTAAAATTTTATAAAAAATTACATAAAACTTTACATTAAATAAATCTCCCTAATAAGACTTACAAATAATTTTTCCTATTTTATAACTCGTAATGCTCAAACTAACCATAAAAGAGTGGACTTTTGTCAAAAACAAATGAGAACGTTTAGAATCCGCAAATGCAGTGCCTTTTAGTACACCACCAAATAATTTGACCTACCTAATTTTAAAATATTTATTTAATTAATATTTGAAATTAATTAATGGTAAAGTCATGGATCTATAGAGTCATGGATAGAGTAGAGTGGGTTCTTATATCTTAGAGTCGTGAATTATGTCGGTTATTTTTCTCCATGTGAATCAAATTTTTATTTTTTGATTAATAGAGATTTCCGTTAAACTAAAGTTAGCAGCACTTAGAAGGACATCGATTGGAAGTCTTCCGGTTAAAGTGGGTCTTTCTCTTCATGTTTTTTTTTTATAATTTTATTAACACAAGAAAAAAATACCTAACATAATTTTTTTTGTTTTTAATCAGAAGAATACGTAGCATGTTGAAAGAGTCATTTGTGATATATTTTTTTTTAACAGTAAAAAAGTATGTTCGGTGAGAATATCAAAGTATCTGTGTACTCTAAATCCGATATAATTAGTTGATAATTAAATTTAATCTAACTCAAAAGTAGGGCCTCAAGACTGAAAAACTCAATAGAGCTTAGTTATATGTCCCAAAAAAAAAAAAAAAAAAAAAAAAAAAAAAAAAAAAAAGGGGTATCAATCGAATACAACGTGTGATCTCTCAAAAGAGTCAACTAAATAAAGTTAACATTCAACACAAAAATCGAACCTGACACACCCTCATAAAAAAAAATACTGCCTCCTTCACAAGGCCGGCACCCCAATGGTATTTGAGAACCTTGCTTAAGCTTCTCACACTCTTAACCATTTTGCTGTTTACTTTTATTTTATTTTATTTATTTATTTATATTTTACTTTTTGTCCAGATTCATCCTCACAAACCAAACGGAAAAAAATAGTCAAGCCACCTAAACACTTCCTCTTAAAAAATAAGGAATTCGAACCTGGTTACATTTGGAAAGCTAAAAGTCTCTCTATCGCACCAGACAAGTCTTGATCTGAGTTTTGAACCAAATCTCACAGAAAATTCCAAAACCCAATTCCATGGAACAAAGCTCAGCCTCACCTCATGTACTCATCTTCCCCTTACCAATCCAAGGACCCATCAAATGCATGCTCAAGCTAGCCGAGCTTCTCTGCCTCGCCCCCGATCTCCACGTCACCTTCCTCAACACCGACCACAACCACCGCCGTCTTCTCCTCTACACCGACATCCAATCCCGCTTCGCAACCTACCCTCAATTCCGCTTCGAAACCATCTCCGATGGCCTCCCCGAAGACCACCCGAGATCTGGAGACCGATTCATGGACTTGTTTGATTCTTTGGAGACTGTAACAAAACCACTTTTTAAGGAGATGTTGAGTTCTGGGATAGGCAGGCCGGTGACTTGTATTATTGCAGATGGGGTTTTGAGTTTCAGCTTTGAAATTGCTGAAGAAGTTGGAATTCCTCTGATGTATTTTGATACTATTAGTCCTTGCGGTCTTTGGACTTACTTCTGCGTCCCGAAACTCATTGATGCTGGCGAGCTTCCTTTCGAAGGTGGGTTATAGAGTTTTTCACTTTTAAACTGTTTGGTCACTGAGAAAAAGAGATTTCAAAAATTCTATCCAATACTTACATGGTGCCTACTTAAATAATATTGTATAAAATTTTTGATAATTTTTTTCTAGTCCTAATATTGCTCCTGAGAAAATGATGGGAGTGTTCTTGCACTGTTTTAACTTTCATACATAAATTCTTTCTAAAAATGTAAAATTTCTAACTCAACTTGAGTGATAATACACATTGATAATTATAGGAATTTTGAAAATCTGTCGGTTTCTACAAAAATGAGGTGGGCAACCACCAATTTGAGCATATCTCCCCATACTGATTGATTTTCTTGATTGATTTTTTTATTTTTTATTTTTTTTCACAATTTTTGTTCGCATAGGTGATGATTTGGATGCACCAATTAAGAGTGTTCCTGGCATGGAGGGCTTTCTTCGCCGCCGTGATCTACCAGACTTTTGTCGTATCGGAGATCTGAATGACCCTGTCGCCAAAATCATTGTGAAGGAAGTTCAACTAGTTCCACGCGCCCGTGGACTCATACTCAACACGTTTGAAGAGGTAGACGAACCTGTACTCTCTCATATGCGATCTCTCTGCCCAAATCTCTATCCCATCGGCCCACTCCACACCCACCTCAAAATGAAATTGGCAACCGAACCAACACCACCAGGACCACAACAGGCCTCCTCAAGCAGTCTATGGCAGGAAGATAGAAGCTGCTTGAAGTGGCTCGACGCGCAGCCACCCAAATCCGTGATCTACGTTAGCATTGGAAGCCTTGCCATGATGACAAGTGACCAAGTGATGGAGTTTTGGCACGGCTTGGTAAATAGCGGGCATCGATTCTTGTGGGTCAGACGGCCTAATTCGATACCCGGTGGCGACTGGGAGGGTCAGATTCCGAAGGAGGTCTTGGAGGCTACGGCGAAGAGAGGGTGGTTAGTGAGTTGGGCCCCGCAGGAGGAGGTGTTGGCTCACCCAGCTATTGGTGGATTTTTGACTCACAGTGGGTGGAACTCGACTTTAGAGAGTATGGTGGAGGGTGTGCCAATGGTTTGTTGGCCTTACTTTGTGGACCAACAAGTGAATAGTAGGTTTGTAAGTGAGGTATGGAAGCTTGGGATCGACATGAAAGATACTTGTGATCGAGTGGTGATCGAGAAGATGATCAAGGATGTTATGGATCTGAGGAGGGATGAGTTTGTGGTATCGGCAGATCGAATAGCGAAATTGGCTAGAGAAAGTGTTAGTGAAGGGGGGTCGTCGTCCTGTAATTTGGAGCGTTTGATTGAGGACATAAGATTGATGAAGATGTGAACATGACTCATTCTTAATCTTGTTTGCAAATTGTTTGCAAATTGAAGTATAGTTTTGAAAATAAAAGGTTGTGAGGTCAAAGGTTCGAATGTTTGATTCTAATTCAGTCTTCGTAAACTTGGTTTCCAATTATGGAACATGTGATAGAACTGTACTTTGTTTTGAGAATCGAGAGTTTTAGTAACCTTTTAGATTTTTATGAAAAGTTGTATAAAATAAAAGGAAAAGTTATTTTTTTTAAAGTAACTTCGTAACTTTTTTTGCTAAAATTTAGAGTTGCCAAAACATGTCTATAAATATTTCAAATAACAATGCCAAAATCCTAATTGTTACCACAGAAAATAGAGGTGTACAAATAAATAAGTAGAATTTATAAATCTATCTAATCGGATCTTGTTTTTATTAATTTTGATTCTGGTTTTAAAAATGATAGAATCATTCAAATCGGTTCGGTTCTTAATTTTAATGTTTTGGTTATGCTCCAAACCAAACCGAACATGTCATATTTGTTTATTATTATTTTTTTAATATTTTCATATGTAACATTTAAAATATAAAAAGTCTCTTATAAGATTTGAACACTAATTTTCATTATGAAATTGGTTATGATTAATGTGTTTATTAATATAAAATATCTATCATATTTGTTATTATATAAAATTTTTAGAATTGTAAAATCGAACCGAACTAAATTGGTTTCTATGGTTCAGTTTTGATCTGATTCCACAATTTAATAGTTCAATTACTACTCTAATTTTTCTGGAACCAGTTCCTTCGATTTGGGTCCTAATTTACTTTAAAACCAGACCAATCCAATTCATGTACACCCCCAAAAAAGTCAGATATTTAGGATTCATGTCAATGATGTGATTGCGACGCTTTTGTTGTATACTTACTAACCGACCAACATTTTATTTTTTGCCAAAAATAAAATAAAATATAGGAATATGATTGTTTTAGCAAAAAAACAAAAAAAAAAAAAAAAAAAGAAGGAAAAAGCCAATAACAAAAAAAGTTTATTTTTGCATTTAATATAACAAACAATGTTTTATGGTTAATGTGGTGGGTAAAATTGTACCACTTGGCAGTGGCGGTGCTCCGGTGAGGACATAATTGCTTGAGACCTGAAAATACACTCACAAAAAGACAAAGAAGTGGCTAGGGAGCAGCCTAGGAACTCTCCAATACCTAAGTCAACAAAACAGTACACAAAGGAGCAAAAATGTGAGAGTATAGGTTCAGAAAGTATATTTAACTGTGTGTACCTTAGCCTTTGTTATCTTCTTTATTTATATTATGCTCCCACTAATCGTAGGCCTCCCCCCACTCCTCATGTCAACCCTTTTTCTTTTGGTATTGCTCACCAGATTGGTGCAATTATCTAGGAGTTAGTTGGGCTATTATTTTAGAAACACGCATTTTGACTAAGTCTGACTCTTGTGAGCGCGCATCCTATGTGCCCTACTCCTGATCATCTAGACCCTTAATTCCTGGACTTAAAGACCTCTGGTCTTGCGCTTCTAATATTCTGGATCTAGATTTTTAGTCTTGCTTTCTGGTTTAATTTGCCCTTCCACAGTTCAGGAATAATGAGTTGATTTGAACAGAAAATATCTTGTTTGTGCCACCTCTATAAAGTAGTTGTAATTAGCAAGCGTAGTCGGTTTTCTCCATCTCTGACCTGTTTCTTAAGTCCAAAAGGTCTCGAATGCTAATGTTATGTTTAGTTTATTCGATTAGATTGGTTATTCCATGAAATTATTTATTTTTAAGTTTAAATTATCAATATTCACGAATTTTATTTCAATAATCCAAACACTACTAGTGTACATTGAACGTTCCATAATGAATTGACACAACACACGCAAGCACATAAGAAGCATTCTATACATTGAAAACAAAATAAATAGAGTTAATCACATATTTAATCTCCAAAATAAGAGTTTTGTATTAATTGTATTAATTTAGTTTTTAATGTATAAAATGTGTTTCAATTTGGTTTCTCAATCTAACTCGGTCAGTAGATGCCATTAAAATTATGAATAAATGTGAAAAATTACTTAAAATGTAACACATTTAGTTAAAAAAATATTTGATAGGTGTCATTAATGTGAAAATTTACTTTAAGAAATATACTCTTTTAGTCCATAAAAAATATTATTTGTGTCAATTTGATCTTCAAAATTACATGTTATTTGTGTTAATTGTTTGTCTCGGCATATTTTATCAACATATGGTTTTTTATAGTATTTATTTAATTAACTAGACATTTGGTCGTTTAATATAGCTTTTATGGAGATTGCAACCTTTGAATTGCTAATGCAGTTGGAGATGCAGCATAGAACTGAGGTAGACTTCAACTGATGACTTTAAATTTATTTCATTTTGTAGATGTAGAGAATCGAAGAATATTTTATAGAAGTTGTTAATGATCCAGTTGTTAATGAGTGTCTTAGTAAACTTACTGACAATTTTAAAATAATTTAAAAATCTGAATAATAAAGTAAAAAATTCAAAATCTAAATAGAACATATAGCTTTTATGGAGATTGCAACATTTGAATATGGCTATAACTTGGTCGGATTCAGTCAGGTTGGAGATTATTCAAATCCACTTCAAATTGTGTTGAGATCTGCCCTGACCAATCCAAGCCCGAATTGTAACCCAAAATTGTCTGTTCAAACCCGACCCGAGTTAAACCCGAATTGTATATGAATTTGAATTTTTTTTGGTAGCAGAATTATTAAAATTAGACTTTATTTACATATTTTTAAGAAAATCATTAATAATATCAAAACAGACAATTTATATAATGCAGGAAAGATGCCGCTATAGTAGTCGTTGCAATTGATGAGTGAGAATAAAAAATAGAGAAAATTGGTGAGAAATCTAATTTGGAGAGTGTCTAAGGCATTAGGTCTAGTGAATACTTTTTATTGATGAGAGGTTTACTTTTTGTGAAATTGCTTGGTGAGAAGTCCTTTTATTGGTTTTAAAGGATATTTTGTTTTCAATTTTGCCTGATTTTTTTTTATCTGTTCAAAAAAATTCCATATTTATTCAAAAAAAATTTATCTGTTCAAATTTTTTTAATTTTATCTGTGCAATTTTATATCTATTTGCTCAATTTTTTCCCTAAACTCTATCTATTTGTTCAATTTTATATCTATCTATTCAAAATTTTTGACTATCTGATCAATTTTTTCTCTGAAATTCTATCTATCTGTTAATTTTTTTCCCCTAAATTCTATCTGTCTATTCAATTTTTTTTTATATGTTGAAAATTTGCGTTAACTTTTTTGTTTATTTGTTCCAATCATTATCATCAATATTAATTTTTTTTCTAGATCTGTCTTATACATACACACACTCACAAATATACATACATACATACACTAACACCTATCTATTACAATCACAACCCTATCATTATCATCATCATCATGAACACCCTATCATCAATATCATCATCATCATCATCATCATCATAAATAAGAACCAAACCCTAAACAACAAGAACTACAAAAAAAAAAAAAAAAAAAAGAAACACAAAGTCCTCAGATCTGATGTTCCTTTGTCAAAGTGGAACAACAATGTGCATGACTTCTTCATTTTCAACTTTCTCTTTCTCAATTTAGATCTGTACAAAAAAAAAAAAAAAAAAAACAGTAATTCAAATCAAATTGCACACTGACAATAACTATAAATTTAGAGATAATATTACTCAGATCTAGCAAAACATACACGACGAACACAATGATCAGCTATAGATAACATCTACGTCTTGAATTTCAGCAAAAAAACCCATTTGATCATTCACAGGTCAAGCACCAATTCATTATATACACAAATATAATGATAGATAGTTGCAAACCCTAGCAAGGCGAATAATTTGAACTCACCAATTTGGTAGACTAGTGGAGAGCTTGATCAACAGAGATTTGAGGAAAGAGAAGATCAAGAGGAATCTGAAAAAAAGTATTTTGCCCTAGGTCTCTGGACCATTGTTCTCTGGGCTTGAATTTTGTCCAAAAAAAAGACCATTTCATCTTACATCTTGAAAAGCATATGAATTACACATCAACTCCTCACAATAGAGATACACATTAAAGCAAAGAACAAGAACAAATTTATGGTGTTTAAAAAAAAAAAAAAAAAAAATCACAAAAAAAAAACACTAAGTTAGAGATATTTTTTTCTAGAGTGTCATTTATAGAGAGAAACGAGAGTCAATGGGGGTGTTGGTGCCCTTTGTCACGTAAGAATTGATGTCGGTCTTCCACGATCTTAGATCTGATATTTCTTGCGCCGTTGTAGTCATCGGTGACATACCTCTTCTGTCTTTGAAAACCTCTAATCTACACACCTTCGGTGTATATATACGCGGCTCTGGTACTGTGAAAATTTGAGGAGTAATCGAAGACGGTGAAGACAAAGTAGATGACGGAGGAATGAGGTGGTGATAATTGTGCTGGTCACTGGTGATGGACAAGGAGGCAATGGCATGGAGAAAGAGAAGAGAGAGATTCTGCCACCGTCGCCGTGGCAACAATATGTAAATGAGAGATAGGTGGTTGTTGTGGCAGAGTCGTGGTGGTTGAACTCAAGAGGTGGTGGTGGAGTGGTGAAGACGGTGGTGGAACGCTGGAGATAGAGTGAAAAGGAGGGAGAGCGAAGAGACTCTAGAAAGAGGGAGGGAAAAAAAGAGAGGCGCTAGTGAGAGTGACTAGGGTTTTGAACTAGAAACAAAGTATATATATGCAGGGTTGTTTGGTCACTGTGCAAAAGCATGTCCTTATGGACAAAGTAATTGTCACGACCCAAACATGCCCCTGTAGGTTTAGCGTCGTAATCGGCCAGTAATCTTGGGATTACCAAAGGTCTTTGACCTCAATCATAATAATAAGGGGCTACGGAAGAAAATATACAAAATATACGTGGTCCATTGAGCTGTGTTGACATACATGGGACATAAATTTGAAACTTCATATAAAATATACATATATGACGTCATATTACATAAGGCTTATGGCAACATATAGATACAACCAAAAAGGTACTTAACCCAATGTACAGATAGAGAAAAACAAACAAAAACATTTTTTTCAAGATTCACAACTTGGCTTATCAAAAAGGAACCTCCCTGGGAGACATGGTGGTTGACTGACTCAAAACTCTCCAGGTAGCAGCTTAGGCCTGGTCAAGTGCTTGATCACCTACATATATAATATAAATAGTGAGCGAAAGCCTAGTGAATAATAACAAAGTAAAGGGTTAAATGAATGACGTCCCAATAGGTTCAGAAAATAGAAACAGGTTCATATTCATAATCTTGTTTGAATCATAACAGAAATTAGAATTCATGCTTGAGTATACTTGGTACATCCAATAGTGTTAACAGATCAAATACAGAGCATTAAGGTCATACTTGTCAGTTCCATAAAGAAATCTTCGGTACTGGGAACAGATAACATACTTATCAGTTCCACAAAGGAACCTCTAGTACTGGGAACAGATAACAAACTTGCCAGTTCCATAAAGGAACCTCCATTACTGGGAACAGATAACATACTTGTCAGTTTTACAAAGGAACCTCTAGTACTAGGAACATATAATATACTTGTCAGTTCCATAAAGGAGCCTCCAGTACTGGGAACAGATAACATACTTGTCAGTTCCAGAAAGGAACCTCCAGTACTGGGAACAGATAACATACTTGTCAGTTCCATAAAAGAACCTCTAGTACCGGGTACATATAACATACTTGAGCCACGAAATTGTTGCCACGAATACTCTTCAATATATGGACTATCATTCATTGTACAAATGTAATTGTTCCATAAAATAGATCTTATTGCATCATACAGAAAATAAACGAAGTTGAACATAGCTTTACGAAGTTATTACTCAAAGTTGGATCCAAAGAAAACAGACAAAGTAGGCAAATCAGATATCTTGTGGCGCGTGACCTACATAGATACAGAACGAATATGTACTGAATTACACACTCGGAATCATTAACTTAGTTCTTTTTAATCTTGGTGTGTTCCTACTTCTTCTCCTCATTACTATGTCTTAATCTTGGCCTAGGAATACCTAGGACATAATGAGGATGCTAAAATGCACTTAAAAACACTTAACAAAACTTATTGAAAATAGGGGTCTCGCTAGAGTGCAACTTCCTTCACTCAAGCGGACGTTCTAAAATGTGAGTGGTCGCTCGAGCGGTCTGTAAACTCTGCAAAAGTACCGGTTGCTTGATTTTTTCGCTCGACGCTTGGTCGATGCTCGTTTAATTGAAACTCTTGTCGCTTAAGCGGTCTGCAAAACATGTAAACTTTTGGGGGCATGCATTTTATGCTTGAGCCAACTTTTGGTCCCTCGAGTAGAGGTTTAAAACACAACGTGGTCGCTCAAGTGCAAGTTCTGTCGCTCAAGCGGAGAGGCAAAGTCTAGAATTTTCAGATTGCTTCACTAGATGGAAAACTCGAATTCGAAGCCATTAAAATTAACCTTTGGGCTCCAAAACTTGAGAAAACAAGTCTAAACCTTGAAAACATAGAGAATTAAAGATCATTTCATGAAATCAATGCCCATAAGCATGTCAATTGTACAAACTCAAGCTTGAAATATGCATAACATGAACATGACATGCATGAAAGGATTTGAGCTCCAAGTTTCCAAATCATGAGTCAATGAGATGTTTAGATCCAAAACATGTCGAATTCTTCGAACAAAACCAAGATATGGGCATGCAGGTGGAAATTCTTGAGAATCAACTTACAAATCTTAGTGAATTATGCATGCAATGCATAAATGATGCTCCAATTCCTTAATCTAAGCTCAATTCTCAAATTTAAACACTTAAACTCCTTAAGTTCAACCACCTATGTCTTGAATACAAAGTTTGAGGGCATGATTCTTACTTAGAGTTTCCAATTCTCTTGAATTCTAGTAAATTCTTGCTCAACTCCACAAATTTTCCTTCAATCTTACCAACTCCCATTTTCTTCTTCTTGAATTCACTCTCTCCCTTGAACTCTCACTCTTCCTTACATTTTGTTGTCTCAAGGGAATAAAATGAGAGTGTAAAATGTATACTAGAGTCCACTCATGCCTTATATAGACTCAAGTAAGTTGACTTAATTAATCTTGGCTTAGGTTAATCACATTGACATTAATTATTTTAATTAATTGTTCTGAATCGAATTTTAAGTAAACCTACCATAAAATTCTAAAAATTTCACATAACATATATATCAAGTCAATTTCGTAATCGGATGCCGATAAGGCCTTCAATTCACAAATTAAAATAGAAACACAAACAAATATTTCTACAAAAGAAAGATAGAGACACAAATAATGTAATGCACATGTAATTAACTTAGGATTTCATCTTAATTACTTATTAGGCAAACCTAATCATGGCCTAATAGTTAATCATGGGTCGAGGTTGCTACGGTAATTCTAAGCGCGAATCTTTGAACAATAAAAATTCAAAATTGGATTTTTGGCCTAAACGCCCTACAAAAATATAAGATTTTGTATTACTTGTATATATAATATATATTCAATATGATTTAATAATCTAAATTACAATAATATCATGTAATGGCTAATAATTTATAAGGAAATTTACCAATAAATCCCAAATGTTAATCTTATAATCCAATTGGTGCTATATGTTATTTAATGAACCATTTAGGCCTCGTTTGGGAACAGGCTAATTTAGTAACTTTTTGGCTATTTAGCTAAAAAAGTAAGTAAAAAAAACTTATATGTTTGGGATGACTTTTTGGCTAATTACGAAAAAATGTGCAAAAAATAGAGAGAAAAGAGAATCTTTGACTTTTTGGTATGAGTTGTTGGCTTTTTGGCTAAAAAGGTAGCTTTTTGGCTTTTTGGCTAAAAAGGTAAGTCCCCAAACGGGGCCTTAGTTCTGTTCATTTGGGAAAGGATGTAATTGCCATCAACTTTGAGTGTAATGAAAATGGTGAAGTTGGGTTTTATGTTGAAGGTGGGTTGATGCGTGTGGTACGCATGAGGTGGGCTAGAGAGTGTCGCATGACGTGGGCCATGCGCCATGTAACGCACTGCCACAAATGAAGAAAGCGCACTAACGGATTTTGTACTCTACATGTGTGTGCCTTGGTAGCGACGTGACACAAAACTAGTAAACCCATACCCGTTGAATGTAACCCGGAATTGTACATCCACATTCCCACACCCATTGTAATCAAAGATTGAGTAGCGTAAGAAACCCTAATTTTGTGTGTCTCTAAAATTTGAAACTGTTGATTGACCGTGAATACCGTTGCGTGATTCGGGCGTGAAGTGGTGACCAATAGTAGAGATTGAGTAGATCATCTTGGATGTTGGTGGGGTATTGTGGCCGATCGAAGTTGTGACAGGACAAATTGTGGACGACGGTAAAACCTTACTATTCCTATTCCGTCTTCCTTGGTTGTGGGCTTGGAGCAATGGCCGAAAATGGTATGTTCATAGATTTGGTGTTGTGGTGCTTATGTGACAATGTGGTTTGTGCATATTTGTCGTTTATTTATGTTACCCCTATTTCTGTCGTGTTGTTTGTAAATGTTAGGGTTGAGGTGCTGTGTGTTACTCTGTTATTTTGTGTGTTTTGATGTAGTTATTGGGTTCGAATGTGTGGGTATTGTGGATTTTATTAGGTTGTCTGGTTGTGGATGTGGGGTATTGGGGTATGTATGCGAGGGTGATTGTTATTTGTTTTTGTTTTGTTTTGTTTTTGTTTTTTGTGTGTGTTGCATGTGTGGTTGTTTGTGTGTGTATATAGCGTGTATGTGGTTTTTATAGCGACCCAGGTTTTTACCCCGACTTTCGTTGTGTTCCGAACTCAGATTCCGTGATTGTATACTGTTGTCTATGCCTTGTTTCCTTCTTTTAACTCTTTGTATATGAGTTTTGGATTATGTTGAGCGTGTTTGGAACATGTTGGTTGTTAGTTGGTTTAGAATGTTGTTGCCCAGATTTTGGCTTCTTCGCTCGAGCAAGGCTTCTTGCGCTCGAGCGAGTCTTGTGTAATCTGCTTCTTCGCTCGAGCAAGGCTTCTTGTGCCCGAGCGAGCCTTGTGAAATTGTTTCTTCGCTCGACTGAGACTTCTTGTGCTCCAGCGTGCGTTTGCGTTGGTGACAGACCTGAAGCTTTGCATTCTACCCTTGAGCGACGTTTCTTGCACTCGAGCGAGGTGACTTGTTGTGTCTGGTCACTCGAGCGACAACTCCTTCGCTCGAGCGAGCATGTTTATATCAGATCAGGAATGAGTTATTTCAGAACACTTTTACAGCTCACTCTCTCTCTAAAACTCTCCAAAAATGTAGGTTTTCATACTCTCTCTCTAGAATACACCTTCTCTCTAAGATTTCATCTAGATCCGTTGTGTTCTTGACCCTAGTGTCTTTGAGAATAAGGTAGAGGGCTTCAAGAGCTTCGTGTTGATCCAAGTAAGAGTTGGTTTCGTCATCTTTGGAGTTTCGATCTTCCTTGTCCGTCTTCTACACTTAAGGTAGAGATTTTCTTTGAGTTATATATATATATATATATTGCAAGATCTAGATGATTTGCAAAATCATCTTTTGATAGCTTTTGAAAAATTGATTGTTGATTCAAGAAAAAGAGTGGTTTTGAAAGT
This sequence comes from Camellia sinensis, assembly GCF_055761805.1. Taxonomy (NCBI): domain Eukaryota; kingdom Viridiplantae; phylum Streptophyta; class Magnoliopsida; order Ericales; family Theaceae; genus Camellia; species Camellia sinensis. Next base: position 35,357,546 of record NC_138961.1, on the reverse strand, counting down.
GGGTTTACTATTTGATCATTTGAGATAGAAATTGGTGGTTTTGAACTATGTTGATTAAAGAAAGATGTTTTTGATGAGATTTCTTCAAATGTTTTGGAGATAAATTGTTTTGGTAAGAAAACCTAGAAAATAGGAGTTTTAAAAAAGATGTTGAGAAATCATGGATGATGTTGTTATATTTATTTTGTATATCAAAGTAAATGGATGTTGGAAAATTTCTTATTTATATTTATATAAATGATGTTTTCATGGAATATGGGAATTGTTGAAGTTTTGAGAATTGTTGTTTAAAAGTATTAATATAGTCTTGAGATGACAAAATTGTTAAGATTGTTTGAAATATGGGAATTATGTTATCCCTTGGATGAATTGAAATAAAAGTATTTATTCATCTTGTGAAATTGCATTGAAATGAGAAATGAGCATTTTGATCACAATGAAAATATTGTGTGGGAGTATTGAAAGTGGAAGAAATATTGCATTATATTATTAATCATTGCATTGACATATCAATTCATTTGATAATGAGGAGCTTTGAAATTTGACTTGAAAACTTTGCATTTAGAAAAGAATGTTGAGAAACAAGTTTTCATGAAATGATTTTGAGGTAAATACGGTGGTAAGTCTTGAAAGGTGGTGTAGATTATAGGTGTCGAGCCTTCCAGTTAATACTGGTAAAAATGACAGATTAGAGGTGTCAAGCCTTCCGGTTAATACCAGTAAAAATGACAAATTGATAGTACTTGTATAGTCTACTTGCAGACACTGACATAGGGATTTACGGAGTTATAATTACCGCCCCTCGAATAAAATTTGATAAATGTTGAGCAGTTGAAATTGCATGACATCATTGAGCATGTTGGTTTTCAAAGGATGAAGGTGTGTTTTACTTTGAAAAAAGGCATGGCATGTCATAAGCATTTCATCTCACGAAACTTGTACAAAATGTATATACTTTGTCAAGAATTTCCTACTGGGCTTTATGCTCACCCTACAGAATTTTTGTGTAGGAAAAGATGTGGTGATTCTGCCTAATTGAATGCGTGGAAGTGTGTGCAGAGAGCATAATGTGCTCATCTGCTGTGACTCTGATTGTAAGCCAAGGGCTTTGTATGTGTGGGTTTGAATAACCGTTTTGTGTAACCAGGCGCAAGCCATGGAAACTTGTAAACCCTTGGGGGTATTTGTTGTTTAATTAATTTTTGTTGGATTAATTGTACCATCGCATGAAGACTATTTACATCATGTAATGCAAGTATGAGGATTTATTATCATTTTTACTTTAAAGGGCCATGACTGTTGTATTACCATTTGGGCATGAAAATTGGGGCGTTATAGTTTTGGTGTGTGAGTTGTCACTGTGACGGCAATTATTTTAATGGTGGGTGTTTTGGGTCTGTTTTTTTTTTGGTGACAAATAAACTGCATGTGGGACGGAATATATGTTGGGACCACACTAATAGAAAAGTATGTTGTGTTGTGGGGTTGGGTTTGTGGGTTTTTTTTTTTTTGTTCTTTTGTGAGGGTATTTGTGGTGTTTATGTGATGTGCTGTTGTTGCGTTGGAAGTGTGTTGAAGATGGTTTTTTTTTTTTTTTGTTAACCCATTGTTGTTGGGTTTGAGGCATGTGTAATGGAATTGGGTTTGGTTTGGTGTGGTGTGGTGGTTTTTTTTTTTTTTTTTTGACAGTGTAATGCGGTACATCGAGTTTTGTGTGGTTGTGGTATTTATTTGCAGAATGTGGACAGGGGGATCAAATACAGTTTTGTTACGGTACGAATTTGTTGTAATTGAAAGGTTGTAAGGGAATTGATACGCGAGTTGGGAAATGTAAGTTGGTTGGTGTGTTGTGAAGATGGTGGGGCATAAAGGGGTCGTGGGGGTGGGTGTGTGTCTGTTGTGCTGTTTGACAATGGGTTTTGTTGTGTATTTGTTTGTTGGTTTGAATTTATAAGAAGGCTGTTGGAAATGTTGGTTGTGTTGCTGAATAGGTTGTTGTTGTGGGTTTTATGCATTTGGTGGTGGGTAGGCTATGTGCGCTTTGTGGATGTTTTGTGATATGGTGGGGGCGTGTATATGTGTAGTCTGTTGTTAGGGTTGTGATTGTCTGGTAATGTTGTGTGGTGTGTGTCACATATGTGGTGAAGGACTGGTTGTGTGTTTTTCATTCGTTGGTGTTTGTTGTTGTATTTGTAATGTGATTTGTTGGTGTTGTAGATTGCAAAAAGACTAATAGTCCATGGACTCGTTCATGTGAACGGAGACGGGTCGAGGATGCATGTGGTTCAAAGTCAGATAGCCTGGGAGTTAAAATGATGGGGCACATTCTATTCAAGCTGTCTAAAGTTGTGAACAATGCGATGGGACGAAGTGTGAGTAGGTGGCGTTAATGGTATGGTTAATGTGACATGTATATAGTGGTTTCATATGTTTGTTTTGATTATATTTGTTTACGTAATTGGCTGATTGTTTGTGTGTCGTTATGTTGGTAATGTAGTATTGGTTTTGTGAGCATTTGAACATACTTGAGCCTCAAACGGACAACATGTTCCCTAAATTCCTTAAATTGGACATTGGGGCATTGCTAAAAAAAGTTGAAGGGTTGGATTTGGTTGGGCTCATTGATTTCTAGGTTTTTTTTTAAGTTTTTTTGATTGAATGTGGTGAATAATGTGTACTGTTATGACATATGTGACTATTAACGGTATTTATTTTTTAATGTGCATAGGTGGAAATTGACTGTTTGAGGTCGTTTGATTATGAACGTGAAGTTATGGGAGCAACAAATGTGGTGGTGGAAGAAGTTGTTGCAGACGTCGTTGGTAGAAGTGTGGAATGTTCAATGGTGATGACCATTTTGTGGACAAGAGGAGGGTAGAAGTTGCAGCTACTAACGAGGTAGTGCATGATGACAATGTTGAATCTCTAGGTGGCAACGAGCATGTGGATGAGGGTATTGTCATGAATGGTATGAAGGTTCCATGGATGCACAGGGCCATGACGGATTGAGTAATTGTAAACTGAAAGAAGCACTAAGTGTAATCATAGACCTTCAGTTGCAGAAAAAAAAAAAAAAAAAAAAAAAAAAAAAAAAAAAAAAAAAAAACTAAGGAGGATATGGTTTTGTTTCTTGAAGAAAATATGGATGGGTTAAATAGCAAGTTGGAGTTGCAAGCAGTGAACATAGTAGGGAGGTTCGAGTGTGTACTGAAAGTGAAAGATGATGAGTTGGGTAGGTTGAAGAAAGAGAATGAGGCATTGAGAAGTAAAGTTACGTTGCTTGAGGATCAACTTGCAGACCGGGAGGTGCATGTTGTGATGCAGGTATTCCATGACGTGTCGGATGGTGGTAAAAGCGGTCGCATTGGTGTGGGGGAAGTTGGGTTTGGTGGTGTCGTGGTGTGTGATGTGTCGCCATTGCGGGCAGTAGTGCGTCAGAGTGGTATTAGTGGTGATGTTGCTGTGGACGAGATGACAGACTGTAGGTCAGGAATGGCACATGGTGACTGTGCTATCAGTATTTCAGAATCTGAAGTGCAAGATGTACCAGATGTAGTTGAATGTGTGACAGGTTTGGGTGGGAAAAATTCACTTGTGCATAACATTAAGAACAATGTGAGAAAGGAGCGGAAAATGGCAGAATTCGATTACCCATTATTGGTTGGGCGTACTAAGAAAATAGTAGTGAATATTGATGGTGTGGTAAGAGAGAGTGAATGTGGCATGCATGAGAATGTTATTAATGTGGATAAAATAGTATTACCCGGGAAAAAATGGTCCGATTTTGAGATTAACAACTGATTTGGAGTTTGGAAAATGATGACAATGGAGGAGAAGACAAGGATCACCACATCTTACGAGAAGTACGGTGATGGGTACATAAATTCTTATTTATGTTGGTATGCATACATTATAAATTTGTAACAAAATGAGAATGGCATTGTGTGTAGGGCGGTGATGTGGGAGGATGTTACAAATGGCGTGGTGGTGTATTTCAATGATGTGAAGAATCTGATCGGGCAAAGTTGCATGCGTGGTAATGTGAGATTTCAAAATATAATTCATTTATTTTTTTTGTTTCGTACATGTACTTTTGGTTAAGTATTTCGTATTTGATTGCTGGATGACAAAGTGTTCATTTTTTTTATTATTTTTTTTAATTTTGTGTTCAAATTGGTTATGGTTTTGGTAGGTTATCAATGCGTATGCGGAGTTGTTAAAAATAGAGCAGTTGAAAAAGTATGGAGATGATGATTTGGCAGACAAGGCTTATTTTTTCAATAGTGTGTGCTTGGTGAGTTGTTACGTTTTGTATGTTGGTTGTTGTTGTTGTGTGTTGGTGACATTTGCGTTGTGTGACATGCATTTACAGGACGTGATGAAGAACAATGACGTTCGTTCGATAGAGTTGTTCATCTGAAAGAATGTGTCTGCAGCAAACGAGTTCTGGTACATTCATTTCCCAATGTGTCACCTTGCACATTGGATGCTTGTGGTGTATGATACTGAAAATGGGAGTTGGAAGCATTTCAACCCGATGAGGCAACATGGGGATAGGATAGACTTGCACCATACTCAAGCTGTCATGTTGGTAAGATATGGGATGTTCTGTTTTGTTGTGTGATTCGCTAATGGTGCTGTGAATGAGGGTTGTGTTATTGTGATTTTAAGTTTTATGGTTTTTGTTTTGTTTTGTTTTGTTTTTTGGTGTTGTAGAAAGAACATGTGTTGAATGTTATGAAGCAATCGTTACGTAAATTCGGCCTGGATGAGCAGAGCATTGACCAAAATTTCAGGCACCCGTTGGAATCTGTAACGAATTGTCCATAACAAAAACCAGATACATGAGTGAAAAATATTTACTGAATGGCAGGTAACCATAGTTGTAAAAGCGAAGTCTTTGTATATGTGGCTGATTGTGTGTAAAAATTTATTGTGTAGGCTTGACTGTGGGGTGATAGTGTTTGCTGTGATGTGACAGTACGTGTTTCGTAGCGACGTGAGCTGTTCATTACAAAGGACTAATTGTAGTGTGCAGCGAACAAATATGGTCAAGTCGTTCATCAACGATCCGGTGCAAGGTTTGAAGGATTAGATGTATTTGGTTGTAACCATTGGTTGGGGAGAAACTCATACTCAGCAGTGTTTGCATATGAATGTGGTTTATGCTCTTTTTTTTTTTTTTTTTTGGATCCATATGATGCTTAGTTTTAACTAGTAATTTGGAAGTTTGGTTTTGGTTTTGGTTTTGTGTGGAAATATTAATTATTTGTGTTGCGGAATAGTTGGTTTTGAAAGGAGACCGCACAATATGAATGGAAAGAAGGTTTGTTTTGCGATATGGATGTGGTAGTGTTGAATGTATTTTGTTGGTAGTGTTATTGGTAGTGTTGAATGAAAACTGCTGCATTGTGTGATTGTGATGTGATCTTTTGTTTTGAATCGCAATGTGTCACACTGGCACCCATGTAATAATGTACATGAATACGTATTTTGTACATGGAATTTTCTGAAATTTGGTGAAGATTGGAAACTGCAACACATTAGAAAATGATAAAAACACTTTAGTCATACATTCGCATGGTTTGTAGTGTATTAATGGTTGGCAGCATGTGTTGATGGTGTATTGTAGCTATTGCGCGTGTTATGTCTTAATATATAACGGTAGGGTCGTCTGCATGATGATCACACGGTACAAGTAAACATTCAAGTATGCTGGAGTGGCTATAATAATAGCATGATGAAAATTGAAACGTAACACATATGTTAAAGTGGTAAAATATGTCATACAACAAACGAGTCTTGGAAGCTGAACTTAATAATGAAACGTTTTTGCCACTTATTTAAATATTAAAATGGAATAGTTGTATTTAAAACTATAAAACCACGACTATAGGTTGGAATCTACATTGGTTCCTTGCACATCTTCCTGTTGTGATCACCCATGCGTTGACACCGACCGCAACGAATTTGTTGCACTTGTTCCCCTTTAGAAAGCATCCTTTTCTTCTTGGGCCTTCCTGGTGGACGTTTGACAGCCGGTGGTTGTATGACAAAATTTACAACGGTAAATTGAGGTTTAGCGACAGTTGGAATGGAGGTTATGTTGTGTGCATATGAATTTTGGTACTCAGCCACGTGGTAGTACATAACAACTAATTCGTACAGGTCTAAGTCATTGTTTCGTATTGTGACAACTGTGTGAGCTCATGAGAGTCCATTGATTTGCCACTGGAAACAAGAACATGTACGCCTGCCAATGTTGACCATGACGAATGGGAAAGAGTGAACCTCATACACCTTATCGTTGGGTTGGCTTACAAGCCACGATCTACTTTTGTCGTACACTTTCACTAATCAAGCTTCCATCTTAGGACTAATAGCACCAGCCCATGCTTGTGCTTTACGTCGACGTTAGGACATCTGGCGCATAATCTTTTCCTGAATACTATTAATCATTTGAGTTATTAGTAGGTGGCGTGCTTTTCGTATCCACGAGTTGAACGATTCAACGGCGTTCGAACTCATCTTGCCATACCGTGAATTGTTGATGTGAAATAAGTAGGAAATATGTTAGAATACAAATAATCAACACATATGCGCATGCCATGGAATGTAAAATGGAACAAAAAGACAATGGGTATGGAAAACAAAATGTGAAAATATATGTACCAGAAATAAGTATTCGCCTAGTATTAAGGGGGTAAATTTTTCAAGAAAGCCGAAACAACCTTACGTCCACATTTTGTGAACTCTTCCAGACTGTGGTTGAATGCAGCCACAGTCGGTGCATAAGCACAAGCACGAAATTTAGTCACCATCCCAGCTCGATATGAACTATTACCGTAGCGTAACTTATCTTGCAAGTTGCGTTGCAAATGTTGTAAGCATAACACATGATGGGCTGTGGGAAATACGATGGGCATCGATTCAAGTAAGCCTACATGTCGGTCCGACACAAACATAAGTGTCCTCTGTCTGTTTACCACATTTGTGAGATGTCCCAAAAACCAAGCCCAGTTTGTGGTGTTTTCTGAATCAATAATTGCAATGGCTAAAAGGAATAAACCTGCAATTTGTTGTTGTTAATCAAGTAAACAATCGTTATGTTTGAAAAATATTTATGAAAAAATGGTATGATGATGAAGCCAATGTCAGTACAAACGTGTCATTACTTGCAACAATATAATTACTGTTTCATTACATAAATGTTGTGTGAACAACAAGGAATAATAATACTTTGGTTACCATCCTTTGACGTAGTAGCGATCAAGTTCTCCTTGAATTTCCCTTTAAGGAAAGTCCCGTCCAAAAAAAGCAATGGGCAGTAATGGTTGAACCCATCAATACATGCTTTGAATGAAATGAAATAACGTGTGAAACGGTTGTTTTGTTCATCATATTCAATGTTGGTATAACTCCCTGGATTGTTTTCCATGACTACAGTACTGTACCACCGCAGTTAGTTGAATGAAATGGAGTGTGCACCAAACATCTCCCCTCCCAAGCTTTTTCAACCCCTAGCCATGCAACCCGGTAACTAACCTCCAATCCGTAATCTTTTTTCAAGTCATACACAACATCTGTAGGCCGTGTAAGAGGTTTCTCACGTACCCGTTTAGAAATAACATCAGAAACTAGGTCGGAACTAGCCTTTGGGTTTTTGGGAGTCCACACAGTAACACCACAAATGTGCTCGCTAGTCCACTTCCAAAGGTAAAAAAAACCATTGGCATTCAAGACACGGGCATGTACTGACCACATGCATCCTTTCGATTATCTCATTATGCATACAACTATGATTCGAATAGAATCGTTCTTCATATTTTTGAAGTGAAAGCCACACTCAACCGCATACTTGCAAAGAACATTACGAAATTCAGGTGCTCCACCCTAAAAAATTTGACCAATATGTCGAATGTCGTTAGCCCATGAAGTGGACAAGAACACTTTTTCAACGTGTTGTATTTTGCCAATAAATCATGTTCGTCATCCGTTGCCAATTCGCCAAACAATTGTGCCATGTGACAGAGCACGGTTTGTGCACTGTGAAATGGGTTGTCAAGATTATCATTATTGGGTGAATCATGTAATTGAATGATGACATTGACGCATTGCAAACACAATAACCGTGCAAGAGATACCATATTTTTCACATCGACATCGTTCTGCAAAGCGAAATTATTGTAACCTGGCATCTTGAAGAACACACGCACATTGGAAGGTGTTAACCCAGTAAACTTCCCGCATGCACGATTGACTATATTGTGAAACTAAAACGGAACTTGGAAATCAATTGCGGCATTCATATTTTTGTAACAAGAAATTAACAAAATTTGCGTGTCCATCACCCTGACAAGATAAAGATGTGCTTTATCAGGACCACAAAAACCAAAAACAACATAAAATGACATACACCACACACAATGCTGTTGAAGCCCAAAACATCAAACATGGCCCCCCTCTACAACCCACGTGTAGACACCCCATTTTTGACGACCATTACGACTTGGACATCCTTGCATGCACACCTAATGATGAGTTTATGTTCTCGGCAAGTGCTCAAAGTCCTTTGTGGAATGCCACAGCTATGAGCCCATTAAACTCTACATCCTTGTTTCCTCATTCTTGGACCAAGCCTTGGTTCTTCAAGCCTGCAGCTTCTGGTGGCCTGCCGACCACCTTTTTGGGCTGCTAGCCATCACTTTTTGGTTGCCGGCCACTGATGTGGCCAATCAGGGGGCTTCATCGTCTCAGTCTGTGCACCAGCCTTTTGCTCCGAGAGGTGAGCATGTAGATCAGGGGCCTACAGGGCGTGTGTATGCTGTTACCGCGCAGGATCTAGTACCGGCTCCATCTGTTGTGAGAGGTACCTTTTTGTTTTGCAACTCGGTTGCCAATGTGTTGATTGACACGGGTGCATCTCATTCCTTTATATCTGCTGCATTTGCATCTGTTTTAGGGTTGGAGTTGGCACAGTTAACATCTCCTATATGTGTCGTATCGCCTGTTGGGGGCGAATTGATTTTGAAACACGGATGTAGAGGTTGTGACATAGAGGTCGCTGACCGTCGACTTCCATTTCCATTTGTAGTTATGGCTATGTCGGGTTTTGATGTTATTTTGGGTATGGACCGGTTATCGTCATACCGGGCAGTTAATGATTGTTACCGCCAGAGGGTCACTGTTTGTACCTTGAGCGGGGATTGTTTCCATTTCTTGGGGGATTGGGTTGGCAATGTGTTACCACCAATATATGATCCACGAGGGCGGAGTGAGCTTAGTGGTCTCCTCACTAGCTTTATGAGTAGTGAGTGTGATGAGACCCAGACTGTATTGCCGAGAGAGGTTTGCGAGTATTCGGATGTTTTTCCTGAGGACCTTATTAGTTTACCACCTCATCGAGAGGTCGAGTTCTCTATTGACTTAGCGCCCGGCACGGCGCCGATTTCCATTGCACCTTACCGTTTTGCCCTAGCCGAGTTGAGTGAGTTGAAGATTCAACTCCAGGAGTTGCTGGATAAGGGCTTCATTCGCCCTAGTGTTTCACCGTGGGGAGCACCGGCCCTCTTTGCTTAAAAAAAAGATGGTGCCTTGAGACTTTGTATCGATTATCAGAAATTGAATCAGGCTATGGTTAAGAATAAATACCCTATGCCCCGTATAGATGATCTATTTGACCAGCTGAAGGGGTCCCGTTGTTTCTCTAAGATAGATCTGAGATCGGGTTACCACCAGTTGAGGGTCAGGGAGGAGGATATTCCGAAGACGGCATTCCATACGCGGTATGGCCACTATGAGTTTCTGGTGATGCCTTTTGGGCTCACCAATGCACTAGTAGTGTTTATGGACTTGATGAACTGAATATTTCGAGAATTCTTAGATCGTTTTGTAGTCGTCTTCGTGGACGACATCCTGATATATTCGCCTTCGGAGGAGGAGCACGAGGAACACTTGAGAGTGGTGCTTGAGTTACTTAGAGCTATAGGCTGTATGCCAAGTTTGGGAAGTGCGAATTCTGGCTAGGAGAGGTCAAGTTCTTAGGCCATGTGGTTTCCGGGGTAGGGGTGTCTGTTGATACATCCAAGATTAAGACAGTGCAAGATTGGGCACAGCCTAAGAGTGTTTTTGAGAACCGTAGTTTTCTAGGATTAGCGGGGTATTACCGCCGGTTTGTGAAAGATTTCTCCAAGCTAGCTTCACCATTGACTAGATTGACGCGGAAAGGGGTCAAATTTGTATGGAATGAAACTTATGAAAAGTCGTTCCAAGAGTTGAAAGTTAGGTTGACCACCGCTCCGGTTTTGATTATTCCGGAGAGAGGTTTGGGTTATGCAGTTTATTGTGATGCCTCACGAGAGGGTTTGGGTTGTGTGTTGATGCAAGAGGGGAAAGTGGTAGCCTATGGCTCATGTCAGTTGAAGATTCACGAGAGGAATTACCCTACTCACGACCTAGAACTAGCAGCAGTAATTTTTTCTTTGAAGATTTAGAGGCACTACCTCTATGGTGAGAGATTCGAGGTATTTTCGGATCATAAGAGTCTGAAGTATCTGTTTACACAGAGGGACTTGAATTTGAGGCAGAGAAGGTGGATGGAGTTCATTGAGGATTACGACTTCGAGTTGCACTATCACCCGGGTAAGGCCAATGTTGTGGTCGATGCCCTTAGCAGAAAATCCATTAGTGATGTAGTTTGTATAGCCATCTGGGAGTGGGAGATGTTGGGTGCACTTGGCGAGTTTAATTTACTTCTAGGCGAATCCGTTGAGGCTACGGCCTTATTTTCTGTTGTTGCGCTGCCTACACTTGTGAATTGAGTGTTAAAGGCACAAAGAGGTGACCTTGAGGTAGAATCCCTTCGAGAGAAGATCTCTAGTGAGAAGGCTGAGAAGGGTTGGTCTGTGTATCCCGACTTGTGTGTGAGATACCGAGACCGCTTGTTTGTGCCGGAGACTTGCCGAGAGGAGGTACTCCAAGAGTTTCACCATTAACGCCTTGCGGTACATCCGGGAGGCACTAAGATGTATTGTGATCTGAGTCGCCAGTTTTGGTGGCGGGGTATGAAGAGAGATGTGGCTGCGTTTGTGTCTAAGTGCCTTACTTGTCAGCAAGTGAAGGCCGAACATCAGAGGCCAGCGGGTTTGTTGCAACCCTTGCCTATTGATGAGTGAAAATGGGAGCATGTCACTATGGACTTCGTTGTAGGTCTTCTAAGGACTCAGCGGGGTAGTGATGCTATTTGGGTGGTTGTAGACTGGTTGACTAAGTCGGCGCACTTCATTCCTATGTGCATGAAGGATTCGGTAGATCATCTTGCCGACTTGTATATTCGGGACATAGTGAGATTGCACGGAGTCCTAGTGTCGATCGTCTCAGATAGAGATCCATGTTTTACTGCTAGGTTGTGGCAGAGTTTGCAGGGTGCCTTGGGCACTAGATTGACTTTTAGCATGGCTTATCAACCTTAGACTGACGGGCAGTCTGAGCGTACTATTCAGATCCTTGAGGATATGCTTCGAGGTTATGTCCTTGACTTTAGTGGGTCGTGGAAGAGGCACTTGCCCTTGGTGGAGTTTCCCTACAACAACAGTTTTCAATCCAGTATCGGTATGGCACCGTTTGAGACCTTGTATGGCCGACCGTGTAGGTCTCCAGGTTATTGGGGCGAGGTGGGTGATGCACCTTTGTTGGGCCCGGAGTTGGTGAGGGAAACGACAAAGAAAGTTGAGCTTATCCATAGGAGGCTTGTTACAGCCTAGAGTCGCCAAAAGAGTTATGCTGACCATAGGAGGAGGCCTTTAGCATTTGAGGGGGGTGATCATGTTTTTCTGAAAATATCACCTAGGCGGGGATTGATGAGATTTGGGAAGAGTGGGAAGTTGTCCTCTCGGTTTATAGGCCCTTTCGAGATCCTTGAGAGGATTGGTGAGGTTTCCTACCAATTAGCTTTGCCGCCGCAGTTGTCCGGGGTGCATGACGTGTTTCATGTCAGTATGCTTCGGAAGTACGAGCCGAATCTATCGCATGTATTGGATTGGACTGACTTAGAGGTAGATGAGGATGCCTCGTATGAGGAGAGGCCGGTTCGGATCTTGGATAGGTGGGATCAAGTCTTGCGAGGCAAGACCATTCCCTTGGTAAAAGTTTTGTGGAAACATCACAGAGTGGAGGAAGCCACATGGGAACGTGAGGTGGATGTCCGTGAGAAATATCCAGACTTGTTTGTAAATGTTTAATCATGTATTGGGATTTTGTAATATTGATGAACTTTAAGAGCATTAAATATGTCTTGGGTTTTAAAACATTGTATATATTTTGATTTATGGAAGTATTTTGAAACTTGCCTTGAAATGGAAGTTTAGTGTAACATTGCATATGTTGAATGTATTGTAAAAATGGAATTATATTATGAACATTGAATATGATGTAGAATTGCGAAATATGTGTTGAAATTGGTAAATTTCAAAGGAAAGCATGCTAATGATGCATATTGAGGGTATACTGTGAAATGCCTCTTGAATAGAGATGGAATGATCGGTATTGGGTCAAGTTGATGAATGTTGAGTTGTAATACTGTTGAGAATTGAGAAAAACATGTTTTTGAAAACTTGTACTTAATTTCGGGGACGAAATTGCTTAAGGGGGGAGGTTATAGCGATCTTGGTTTTTCCTTTCTTTATTTATTGTAGTCCGGACTCGGTTCCGTGGTGGTGTTGTTGTCTCATTCTCATTTCCATCATTTACTCTTTGTATTTGAGTCTTGGGTTGTGTTGGGCAGGTTTGAAGCAGATTGGTTGTGCTTTGAAACCAAAAGTTGATGCCCAGAATTTTGCCTTCATGCTCGAGCGGGGCTTTTGACGCTCGAGCGGGCCGTTTATTGTTGCTTCTCCGCTCAAGTGGGTGTTTTGACGCTTGAGCGTGAATTTCCATCTCCCAGTATTTTTCTCTGCAGGTCTTTGTACGCTCGAGTGGGAGTTTTGACCCTCGAGCGTGACCCTTTGATTTTGTTTTTCTGTTCGAGCGGGGAGTTTGACGCTTGAGCGAGGACCATCGTCTGCAAAACTTCTGTGAGTGTGCATCCGACGCTCGAGCGGGCATTTTGACGCTCGAGCGTGATCCTGTGTTTGACGCTCGAGCGGGGAGACTTTTATATCACTTTGGGATTTCACTTTTTGGATCACTTTTCAACATCCTTTCTCTCTCATACTTTTCGAAAACCACCATTTGAGAGCACCTCACTCTAAAACCTTAACTTCTCTCTAGGATTTGAGCTAGTTGGAGTGATCTTCTACCCATGAGCCTTTACAAAATGTGTAGAGCTTGGTGTGGGCTTCCTATCAATTTGAAAATTTCTTGATTTGGAGCACTTCGGGATTTCTTCATCATCTCCTTTGGGTTTCATCTCTTAAAGTAAGGATAACTACTCATTTTTATGATCTTTGACATAAGTATTTAGTCATTTTGATCTAATGTTGAAGTTTGGTGATTTTGGGTGTTAGGATTTCTAAATATATAAACAGGGGTTTTGTTATTTTGGCTCATAAATGTGTGTTTTGGGTCTTAAAATGATAGTATTGATATTATTGAAGTTATTTTGGGCCTTTGGGTCAATATTGAGAAAATGGAGAAAAAGCCCTAAATTGTTATGACAAATTAATATATGTAATTAATTTGGGAAATTATAGAAATATGAAATTGAGTTGAGAATAATGAAATTGGCTCATTATTTAGTAGAATGGTGGAGTTGAATTCATTAATCATTCACCTTTGAAAATGTTGATAATTTATCTGTTGGTGCATTTATTATCTATTTAGAAATAACTGTTTTGGGCTATCGGTAGAGGATAGTCTTGATTGTTGTAGACACTGCATGATGATTAGGTGAATTAAAACTAATCAATTGGTGTATTGGTTGTCATTGTATATGATGAGTATTTGAATACATGGGTGCCGAATCTCGCGGATGAAATTTTCGTAAAATGGCAATTCAAACATAATTATACATGGGTGCTGAATCCCGCGGATGAAATTTCCGTAAAATGGCAATTCAAACATAATTATACATAGGTGCCGAATCCCGTGGATGAAATTTCCGTAAAATGGCAATTAGAATATAATTACCCATGGGTGCCGAATCCCGCGGATGAAATTTCTGTGAAATGGCAATCCGAAAACATCTATACATGGTTGCCGAGTCCCGCGGATGAAATTTCTGTGAAATGGCCATGAGAAAATAATTACACATGGGTGCCGAATCCCGCGGACACAATTTCTCTGAAATGGTAGTTTGAAGTATTGTTGGCTTGAGATGTAGTCTCGCTTAAGTTGTTTGGCCAGGTTCTGAGCCGTGTTTATAAGTTGAGTTTTGTTAAGTGAAGGATTATGGAACTGGATTGCACTGTATGTTGGTTTATATGAGTTAAACATTTATCAAGTGCTAATGTTTTAGTTATTGCTCATATTATGTTTAGCATATCTCTACCGGGCGTTGGCTCACCCTATATGGGACATCATTTTTAGGTACAGGTGTTATGTCACCTCCAAGGACGTAGCTTGGGAGGCTTGAGGCTGTCAGACTACTTTTTGTTATTTTGTTGTATTACATGTATAACAAGCCAAGGGCTTATTTGTGTAGAGTTGAAAAGTTGTAAGCCTATAGAGCATTTACTTTTGTTGTCAACATGTAATACCTTTTATAAGAATACTCTGATGATTGTAATATGAAATCTCTTCTATTTATCGTGAATGTATGTTATGACAGGTTTATTTTTGAGGGCGTTACAACTTGGTATCAGAGCGTACCGGGTTCGAATACTTTGGGAACGCGGGAAGTGGTTAGTACCACAATGGGTTCGTCTCGCTTGATCGAGACTTAGATGTAGTGTTATATGCTTATGTGATAACATGTTTATGTGACTATTTGGGTATGGGATTTAGTTTCTAGGATGTTGATTGGATCCTTGGGTTTCTGTGAGTCTTGTTGGAAAAGCACTTGATCAATGCTGTTTCTAACCGGAACTCTAGGAACGCCTCGGGACTATCATTATCCAGAAATGAAATTCGTAAGTGCTTATGTGATTATGTGCTTACGTGGAGTGAATTACAGTTGTCCATTGCATTAGGACGTGAGTGTTATAGCTTTGGCACATTTGTGAATGCGCTAATGTTCTTCGTTACCTTTATTAGGATGTCAGGACGAGGACGTGGTGGTAGGCCAGGTATGCCTAAGAGGCAGGAAATGCCTATACCGGATGAAGTTCTGGCATAGCAGGAGGGGGTTGGTCAGGCCAATGTGGCCGAGCCAGTGGGGCAGCAGGCCATGGGTGCCTTAGCCCGCGAGATAGCAAGAGCTATGAGGGAATCCATAGGCATTCTTAGAGCTGAGAATCCAGTTTAGGCCCCGGTTGTTGATGCAGGGCCTTCCTTTCTGAAGAGGGAGTTCTTCCGATCAAATCCAGATGAGTTTGTTGGGGATCCGAAAGAGCCACTTAAGGCTGATGAGTGGTTAGAACAAATGATTAAGACATTTGAGATGATTGGCATCGAAGACGGGACATTGAAGGTGACCTTGGCATCTTTCCAGCTTAAGGGGGATGCGGGTCAGTGGTGGAAGTTCATGAGGGGTCGTATTGGTGGAACATGGGAGGCCTTTGTAGATGCTTTCCAGGAGAAGTACTTAGCCCCAACTGTCAGGGAGAAGCTGAGGGACCAGTTTTGTCAGCTCAAGCAGCTGAGTTTATCAGTGGCTGAGTTTGAGGCCGCATTTACTAGCTTATCCAGGTTCGCACCTGAGCTTGTGGCGTCTGAGGAATGCCGTTGTATCGAGTTTGAGAGGAAGTTGAGGCATGGCCTCAAGATGAGAGTTGGGGGATCCATGATCCGGGAGTATGGGCGTCTTGTGGATGCCGCGACCCATATGGAGACTATGATGGAGGAGGAGGAGAGGATGAGGGGCTCTAAGAGGAGTCAGGATGGCCAGGTGGATGGTAGGAGGCAGAGGAGTTCTAACCCTCAGCAGTCCCAGAGTGCCTTGGTGAGTTTTGTTAAGTGAAGGATTATGGAACTGGATTGTACTGTATGTTGGTTTATATGAGTTAAACATTTGTCAAGTGCTAATGTTTTAGTTATTGCTCATATTATGCTTAGCATATCTCTACTGGGCGTTGGCTCACCCTATATGGGACATCATTTTCAGGTACAAGTGTTATGCCACCTCCAAGGTCGTAGCTTGGGAGGCTTGAGGCTGTCAGACTACTTTTTGTTGTTTTGTTGTATTACATGTATAACAAGCCAAGGGCTTATTTGTGTAGAGTTAGTACTCTCATTTTGTAACCAAGTGTTGACTTGGAAAATTGTAAACCTATAGGGTATTTACTTTTGTTGTCAATATGTAATACCTTTTGTAAGAATACTCTGATGATTGTAATATGAAATCTCCTCTATTTATCGTGAATGTATGTTATGATGGGTTTATTTTTGAGGGCGTTACAGATGTGGCCTGTCGGCCACCGGTGATGGCCGGCCGACTACCAGTTTCTTTTGCAGATATTTTGTAACAACTGTGTCAACTGTTTGCACACATGCATGCATCTTTACCCACGTGTAGGGTTGGATATTCTTAAGGGGAATTCATGTTTTCTATATATAGAAGGCCTCCTTCTCATGTTTTAAGGTTAGAAAAATTTTAGAGAATTTTTTTTTCTCTCTCCACAATTTTTTCGCTCTCTAGCAAATTCTTACACTTTTGCTTGCAAATCTTCAACCTTTATCTATACACTCTTAACCAAACCTCTTCATCTTTGAGCTGAGATGTTCTTGAGCCTTGTTGGAGCTCTAGAGGGTGTGTTTGCTTGATTTTGTTGCTTGGAATTGGTTTTCCTCTTCAAAGGTGTAAGGCTTTGCCTATTTGCTTGTTTGTTTACTCTTTTTTTTGCCATTGTAAAACTGTTTTTAGGCTGTAAAAATTTTGTATTTTTGGGCTGAAACTTGGGTTCTAAAGCCATTAAAGGTTGAGGGATGATTCACCTTTCTTTGTACCTTGTTTTGGAGGCCTTGGCCCTTGTGTTTTCCATCCTTTTACTATCTATTTTTGAGCTTTTAAACACTACTTTTCAGTGGCCAAAATTATGTTTTGAAGTTCAAATTTGGAGGGGTTAGCCTCCCCTCCTTGTGTCTTGCTTACTAGCCTAGTTTGTGCTATGTTTTAGCATATTAATCTAGCTATTTTTTTTTCTTAATTCTAGCATGTTTTAGGACTTATTTTAGATTGTTTTAGCACTATTTTTGGTTGGTAGTTGCATTTGAGCTTTGTTTTGCATGCATATAGTGTAATAGTCCTCATGAGTTTGGTGTTCTAGGCCTTAAACACCTTCTCCTTTGAGTTGATTTCATTTATTTATGGCTTTCCATACTTGTGATCACACTTAATCATCTCTGCAACCTCCCTCCTTTCTTGGCTTTTGTTTTGCTTTGAAAGTGGTTCAAACAACTTGTTTGTTTAAAGCATGAGATTGAGATGTCATGCTTAATAGTTTAATCCCTTTGGGGTTCATTACCAACATTATGATGTCTCTTTCATGCCTAAAACAACTTTTGGTTTGAGCCCTCTTTCCATTTAGAGGACTTAAACTCACCACTAGACTCAATGAACTAAAGAATGGTTGGTAATTTAAAATGGAGTAATTAAAACTTGGGACTAAAATGGTGCAAGATAATAAAAAGTGTTGTGTTCAATCAGATGTTAATTGAACACATAGAAGCTTGAGACATTTCATACTCATTAGTGATAAAATAATTCAAGTTTCCAAGGTCACCACTTCCCTTGATCAATTCATGAAAGGGAGGAAGTTAGAGTCTTATTTTGTTGCATTTATTGAAATTGCACACTTTGGTTCACAAGCCATTATGCAATGAAATTGCTTGAGTTGGTGGTTTGTGAACCAAGTTCATTGCTCCTTTGATTTGCTTATGAAAAGGAGGGGTGAGTTGTGCAAACAAACCCTTGAAAATACCCTATGCATGCTCTGTTTGTCCTTTGTTACAACAAGGTGAACTGGGCAGCAATGGCTGGCAAGCCACTTTCCATGGCCAGCAAGCCATCTTTGATGGTCGGCAACCCTCATCACTGGCCAGCCGACCACTGATGCAAGATTCAACAGTGTGTTTGTGAGGCAAAGCAGAGTTATTCTGAAAGTGGGCAACAGTGTATGTGTTCTCTGTGCAACAGAGGCTTTCCATAAGCAAAACAGTGGCTTTTCGAGTGAAAATTGAGCATACGCATGAACATCCCTCGCTTCTTAAGGCTGATTAGTTAGCTTAGTGCTTAATTGTTTAGCTTACTTGCGTCTTTTTAATTGCACTTGTCTTGTAATTATTTAATTAGTTAACGTGGTTAGCTAGTTGTGATGTTGTAATAGTTAATTAGTTAGAATAGTTAATTAATTACTTCAGTTTGTAATAATTAGTTAAGTAGTTTAGCTATTTATTCATTTGTTTGTAATAATTAGCTTAATTAGCTTAGCTTTAATTAGTTAGTTAATTAGCTAGTTTATTCATTCAGACTCTCCTTCGTGAGGGCGTGATGTTGTAATAATGTGTATGCCTTCCAACCCCACATCTTTCTCCCTTTTATTTACTAGCTTATGATGGTTAGTTTAGGGACATCATGTTTTGTTTAGCATCTCTCATGCCTTGCATCCATTGTCTTCCATGCATCGAGGCTTGGTTCATTATTCTAACTGCGTTGTTAGTTTAAATATTTCTTTAAATACGTGTTTAGACCGCATGCTATCAAAATTGATTCATATGTCATATTAGTAGCCAAGCCTAGTAATTGCTTATCGCATGTATTGCATTAGTCATATCGCATAGTTAGGAATCATGCATTTTTTTAACTCATTTCTCCTTTTTGGCTTGGAGTACTAGGTGAGCCTTTACTCGTTTTAGAATATTGCATGTCAATGTTGCCATGTCTAGCATGCTTGCCATGAGGCTAAATGCTTAAATGATAAACTGTCTTGAATACCTGTGGATGGAGGCTAATTACTTGAATTGGAAGAATTTGAGTAATGTTCATATGCGATCACTTTTTCAAGTGGTACATATTTCAAAACAATTGTCAAAACAAACATGAATAAAATGTTCTAATTCTTGCAAATTTGGTCTATACTTGTATGTGTGCGCATCACATAGTAATACTAGTCTAATAAACCGGAACAAGAGCATATAATGTAAATAAAATTCATATCATGATTAGTAGAGGCCGATCTTTGATCGGGCGAGCGGGGGTGCTCAATTCATGACCTTCCCCTCTCGTACCTAAGTTCCAAAGTTGAGATGATCTTGGTGATGACGAACACGTGGCCTTTGGCACGAGTCATGGGTTTCCTAAATTTTTCCAAAATAAAATATTTAGACGGCGACTCTATATCTGGCAATGCAGTCCTTTTTTTGGCATTTTTTATTCAAAATCGATTTTTCAAAAGATTTTCTAGATTGGTACTCTTTGGTGTTTATCTATTTCACATTGCACTTGTGAGATCAGATTCAGAACCGTGGGAGTCCGATACTGTAGGGCTTATTTCGACTTCCGAAAGAGGGCGTGAAAAAGTCGAGCTACACCACGCCTCCTAGAAAACTAACCACATCCCTCATGGAGACCATACCACCCACAATAGCACACAAAACAACCCCACCAATGCAACACGTAACAACCCATTTTGTGACATTGTTCAGACCCACCCCACACTAATACATACAAAACCCATTTTGTGACTTTGTTTAGACCCACTCCACACTAATACATACGAAACCCATTTTGTGACATTGTTCAGATCCACCCTACATTAATACATACAAAACCCCCCAACAATGCAAAACAATAAGATTAACAAAGTGCAATGTGACATAAATATGTAACTTAACAATATCTGGACACAAAATAGAACATACCTTCGTAACAACGACGTTCTGACAACAGAAATGAGATCTTTATCAGTTTGTCACACAACCGTCACAAACATCCCAACTCAGACGACACAAAACCCTACCCGTGATGGCTGCCACAAATGTGAACATTCCATTCAAACTATCAAATGTGAGCAAAACATGTTTCCAATCAAAGAAAGGGTACAATTGTTCACTCAGTAAAGCCAAAAATGGAAAAAATGATCAGAATGGAACAAATCTCCCCACGAGTAGGACTAACCGGAACAAAAGTATAAAGTTGGGATTGATTGGTATAACAGTTTGTGGGATAGGATTTATTGGTAAATATTCCTAATTTATATGTATATTTAATATTTTTATATATTCATATATGTATACTTCGAGTTTCAGGTTGCTTGGGTTGTTTGATATTTTTGTCCAAGTCCGTCCAAATTTAATTCAGATTTCTGAATTTTTATCCAAGCTCGTATCGAATTTAAAAATATCTTGTCCAAGTCTAAAAAAAATTTGGACTAAGCTCGGGTTGAGCCCACCAAAATTGCATTTCTACCTTTAAAATACTAATGCGATTCGAGATGCAGAATAAAACTATGGTAGACTTCAACTGCTGACTTTATTTCATTTTGTTGATGTAGAGGATGGAATAATAATTTATAAAAAGTTGTTAATGAAAATCCAATTGTTAATGAGTGTCTTAGGAAAATTATGAACAATCTTAAAAAAATTAAAAAAATTTGAATAATAAAATAAAAAATTCAAAATCAAAATTAAACTGTTTCATTGATGAGATAAAGCTGACAATGGTGTGAGCACCAATTCTTAAGCTTGCCACATCCACAAATTACACACCCTCCAATGCATTTTCATTACTTCACCCATTCTTTCATTTAATTTGATTTTAAATTTAAGTAAAAAAATTAATTTAATCTGAATTATCATAAAAAGAAAAAGAGATTAGAAATACTTGTATGGGTTAGAATTTGGAACTATGGGTCATAATTAGGACTACTAAGGGCAGACAACTGTGTCTTAACTCACTTCAATTATTTATATACTTGTGGTGTTACATGTATCAATTAATATATATATTAGTGTACTAATTAATGTTATACTATTATTGTTGACCCCACATATTATACAATTTGTAAATATCCAAAACCTACTAGTTAGTATATCAATTGGTACATATAGAATTATTCTTTATATACCTATCAAAAATTGACATTTACACACAAGTTTTAATTTATGAATTTATATTCCATTAAGTCTTAATTAAGTTTTTTTAGACTTTCAACTCCCATTAAATTTGTAATAGTCATAATTGCCCTTCAAATAATGATTGTTCATCATTTATGATTAGTTAAAAGAACATGATGATTTGATATTTATTTTAATTTTCAGAACTTTAAAACATCAACTTTCAAATTTAAAAAATTGAAAAAAAATTATGTGGAAAAAAACAACTAAACCTTTTTTTTTTTTTGAAAAAATTGAATAACTTAATTTATTTTTTTTTTTGTGCAAAACTGAAAATTTTGTATTTATAAAGGAGCATGATGATGGAACATTGATGTGTAAAACTGAAAAAAAAAAAATTTAAATGAAAAGATTGATAATGTTTTCAATTTTAAAACTAAAAAAAAACTGATAATATTCTCGATTTTATTAAATAGTTAAATCAAACCGATAAGTAGAAAGGCAAAAGCATCATGTTCTGTTTTTTTCATCAATTAGTGAAATAATTATTAGGAACATTACTATACAAAATTGATAATATTTTTACTTTTAAAAATTGAAAAAAACTAATAATATTCTCAGTTTTATTAAATATGACTGTGTGTGTCAATTTCTGACCACACTGCCAAACAGGTACTCAGTTGGAGAGCACCGGCAGAATAGATTAAGTTCGAATAACCTGTCACAGAAAGATAAGATTCTGGCGGTGGTTCGTCCACCTAGGAGCACTCCGACGATCAAGTCAGTTATCTCTCAAAGATAGCAAAAATGCTTACTATTCAAAATACAAAAAGCGTACCTTAGACCCACGAGCGTGCCTCTCTTTTATAGCCAACACTGACATAATCCCAATAGAAGCCTAGTTTCAATGGACTCTGGCTCAATGCTAATCCTGGACTCCTAGTTAGATTGGGATAAACTCTCTAAGAGTCTTATCTTTATCCAAACTGAAGTCCTCTCTCATTCTAGGACTCTTGCCCCCCATTATCCGCTTATCCCGGATTCCGGTATCTATGCAAATAACCTCGGCCTAGCTGAGATTATCTCGGCGACATGACCAGAACACATGGCACCTCGGCTGGCACTTCGGTGCCACCTCGGCTACGTGTTACTGCCCAAAAAATATGTCCCCACAATTACCCCCTAGGTTCTATTACCTTGGCATCATGAGGTGATGGAATCTATATCTTCAAACCGTATAGCACGTCGGCTAAGCTTTAATTACCGAGGTCATCACTTTGTCGGCTCCACATGACCAAGACCTGTAATCTGTTTCTTCAATGTTTTAGAACCAGTAACCAAGTTTGTTTCATTTTATTTAGCCGAGGTCGTCCCCTAAGCCAAAGTCTTTGCTTCATTAAATCAAGAACTCTAAGAGTTTCAATACGCGTATGAGCTGTCATGCACGGTATTTCAACCGTTTTTGCCACGCGTCGCTTCCCCATCGAACTATACTTGACAGGCGCCATCATGTCACGTCACTTTTGCGTGCGCCATTTGACAAGCACGTCGTCCAAGGCATATTCAATACGATTTTTCCGCCTTCTCCATGTTTTGACAAAAATCCTTTCCCTCTTTCCGTCTTTTCACTTTATATCTTTGATTTTGCACAAATTTTATCTCTCTAAGCCTCCTTCTCCCAAACCGCCATTATCGTCTTCTCAAAGCTCCCTGCAACTGCTTTGTTAGTCTTCTCCGACGAAACATTCACCATCTTGCTACTCGTACCACCTGCATTTAACTCCGGCGTATCTCACACCGGCTCCATTTTCTTCTTGGTGAGTTACTATTTTCTCTCTCTTTAGTTGTTCATACTTTGTTGCCTCTGTTTTCTTGCCATGACGAACACATTCATGTTCTTTAGTCTCCATCTGTGATTTAAACTTCATCATTTGCATATTTGAGTATGTTCTGACTTTGCAATTTTGTGTTTACCCAATTAGTTATCGATTCTTGACCTTTATGTACAAATTGCACATACACTCGCTCCACTCTGCCACTATTCTTGGCCTTGTACACCTGCACAAATTTATTCAGTGTTCTTTGATGTCTCGCCTGTTTTCTTGAGTCTGAATCACGTTTTTGTTTCTGTTTTCCTGTTGGTTTTTGCAGATTCTTGCATTTAATCCTCCTGTTTTAGTAACTCTAGGATTGGGATTTGCTTTAGATCTCCAAACTCTAGGAAAAATTGAAACAAATTCCATTTAGATCCCCAGAAACCCTTGCCCTAACATACGTTTTAGTTTTGCCGAGGTCCTTTAAACCTTAGACAAAAAACACTTCCTTCTGAAATCTGACACCTCGTCCCTCTAGCCGACATTATGGGCATGTTCAGGTGGAGGGTAAATACCCCAACTAAGTTAGAATACTTTAGGCAAGAGTTTGCCATCCCTGCCGACATTCATCTTAGGTTGGCTGGGGAGGAGGACTCCATCATGCCCACAAACGACTCCATGCCTTTCCTAGTGGTAGCCTTCCTTGAGTGTGGACTTAGGCTCCCTCTTGATACCCTTTTCCGAGAAGTCCTACACTATTGCAAATTGAACCCAATGCAGCTTGCCATTAATTCCTACCGAGTTATTAATGGTATAATTGCCTTAGCCAAAAGAGAGAATGCTAGGGTTACCCTCGCCAACATTCAGTACTGCTACACCATGTGTGGCCTTAAGTTAGAAAAAGGTTACATCTACTACCTTAAGCCGAGGTTGATGGAATACAAACTCATTACTGACCTCCCAGACTCAAACAAGGGTGTTGGAGACGATTACTTCATCGTCTCGGGCAACTGGGAGTTTCAACCAGATGATGACCTTCACCTCTATCCCTTAAGCCGAACAGTTTTCAAAAAGAGAGATTATAAGAGCCAAGATTCACCTTTTCTTGCTTTCAAGTCTTTCTTTCTTTGATATTTTTGTATGTGCTAACGTTCGTTCGTTTTGTCTTTGCAGCTTTTCCTCAGCCCCCAAAGGACTTTCGAAAAAACTTCTATCCTAGTAAAGATTTCAAGAGGCTGCTGGACTTGCCTGTTAATCAGCGCAAGGCTCCTCTACTTCTGAACTTCATCCCAATATACAGACCAACTTTGCCCGACGTCCCCAAAAAGAGCAAGTCCCTTCCTTCTGCTACAACTCCTGCAATAACCTCTTCACATCGGCCAGATCAAGGATCAACCTCTGCTCTAACAGAACAACCATCTACTTCAGCGCCTCAATTGATTCCACCCTCTCAACGCCAACGATGACGTTGAGCGTCACTTTTTGCACCAGCAGGCACGACCCGTAGATGAAGACGCCAAAGCGCCGAGACATCCTCTTACGATCCAGCCAACCCACTAATAACTTTACCAGCAATCCGCCTTGGCACTAGAGTAACTGTTGCCATCTCCTCCGACGAAATGGGTCCCAAGAAGGCAGTTACTGATGATCTTCTAGCCGACATCCCAAACGTCACTACCGTCTAATCTCCATCTTCGTAATCTCAGCCGAAACCAAAACAAAAAGGCTGAAGAAAGCCCGAGCTAAGGCAACGGTAACTCAGATTGACACTGAGGATACCTTGCCAATTTCAAAACTAGCCGAGGGTGAGAAATCCTCCTCCACCGTCGAGAAGAGGCCCGCCGAGGCCGAACCATCTGAATCCGCCAAGTCAAAGAGGCTGAGGTCGGACTCTGCGGCCACCTCAGGTTCTCTCAAATCCGATGCCCCTTGGGCCCCCTCAATCACAATTGAGGACAAACCAGTCAGAGCTGGTGGCAACGCCGATGACATCGAAGTCGGCATTGCCCCCTCTACTGCCTTGCTCCTTCCCAATGACCTCAACTGCAACGCCGAGGTCAGTGAATATGAAAATTTCGCCCTGATATTACAGCACTCCGTAAAAGTAAGCCCCTAACACTTAATACTTTCCATACTCTGTTTTTCCATACTTCGAGTTTTTATTAACTTTTGTTTGTCCATTTCTTCTAGGCAATCCAACACGCCTACTCCTTCGCGATGCAAGTTTTTGGCATCAAGAAGGAGTTGGTCAACAAGACCAAGGAGGTTGCAAGCTTGCTGAAAACTGTCAATAAGGCCGAGGCCAAGATAAAGACACTGATGGATCAGGCTAAGGCAGCCAAACAGGCCCAAGAAGAGGCCGAGGAGAAGGCAGGAGTTGCTGAGGCCGTCGTTAAGGTCCTTAAGGCTGAAAAGAAAAAGGCCGAAGCGAAGACTACCGAGGCCCAAGCCAAGCTCATTGCTGCATTGGCCACAAAAGAAGCCGAGATCAAAGTGGCGGATGAGAAGGCGTATGCCAAGGGGGCGGCCAACGTCAAAGAAGACTACAAGAAGCAAATGAAGCAGGCATTCAACAAGGGTTTCACCCTTGGTTGGATGGCTGCTTTAAAACAGTTGGCTGTCTCTGAGGATTCTCCTCTCAAGAATGCTAGCAACCTCATCCTTCCAGTCCGAAGACGAAGCTGAGTTTGAGGATCAGGCTGAGACCGAGAAGAATGAAGAAGCTGCTGGGGCCAAGTCCCTAACTCTGAATGAGCAAGTCTTGGACTTGACTCAGGATGAGGAGGATGGGGTCTCAAAAAACGTTATCCTTGAGAAGACAACATCTGACGTGCCTATTGTTGAGAAAAGCATCGACCAGACCCTTCAAGAGATCGATGCTGAGCTCGCGGCTGAGAAAGCTGTTGAGAAGGGCTCGCAATTGTCTTCTGAGGCTAGGACACAACCAACTGTTGGTACCGCGTAGTCCATTTTGATGTTTTTCTTTATTTCTTATACCTTGTACTTTTTTCCTTACTTCTGAAATAATGTTAGCTTTAATTTGGCCAACGCGGCACCTTTATAACCCGAACAAGTAATCTCTTTGTCAGGCCGAAGTGCCATTTTTCTTCTTTTAATGCAAGTACAGCTTTCTCTTGCTTTTACCAAGTGTTTGAATGCTTGTCTATCTTGTATGCTTCCATACTCATAATATTTTGCATGTTTTCAATGCACACCTTGACTGTGTAATCTTCTTGATGTGGAATACTTCGATTATACCCGCTAACAGTTTATCCCGGCCTTGGCCTAACACTTGAAAATATTTTGTATAATATTTTCACAAGTGTTATTTACAACTTGCCACTTCACTTTTACTTAACAGGACTTCTATCTTCAAATATTTTCCAAGTCTTGGCAACATGGTAATCTCGGCAAGTACATAAGTACTTCTTTCAATACAGCCTTGGCTTAACTTGTAAACTTTTTTAAAATTTCAACAAGTGTTAAACCAATCTTTCTTTAATCATAACATCGGCTTAACTTCAACTTGTAATTTTTTTCTAAAATTTCAACAAGTGTTAAACCAATCTTAGCTTGTAAATTCCAACTCCCAAGTATCATTCTCCAGCCCTCTGCCCCCTAATGTGAACTTAAGTTCCACTTGGGTTCTCATTAAGCATGTGGCTTTGATCTCGTCGCCGAGGTAATATTCAAACAAAGACTGGCCGAGGTTTACCAACCTTGGTTCTTTGTTAATCTTATCAAAATGCCATTAGTTTCAATCTGTGTTTGACTCTGCTGATATGGCAAGTCCGAGTTAACTCAACTTAATTCAACTCTATTATATGCAAGTATAAACTCTACCATATAATAAGTCTAAGTTATTCGCCATTTTTCAATCAGAAACATCGACAACTTAGTTCAACTCTATTATATGTAAGCATAATTCAACTCTGCCATATAATAAGTCTAAGTTATTCGTCATGTTTCAATCAGAAACATCGCCAAGTGATTGGTCAGTCATACTACACAAGTTTAAAAATCAAGCTAAGACTTTATTATTACTTTGGCTAATAACAAGAAACTTAAAAAACAAAAAATCTAATGATAGAAAAACTTCAGATTGCAAGTATTCTAGGGTCTTGGCAGCTCTTTGCCTTCACTGTCTTCAAGTCGATATGCCCCATTGCTCAAGACCGAGATGATTCTATAAGGTCCCTCCCAGTTTGGGCCAAGCCTGCCCTCTCTAGGATCTTTCTTGTTGCCGACGACCTTTCTTAGGACGAGGTCCCCAACTTAGAACTCTCGTGGGTTAACCTTCTTATTATAAGCCTTGGAAAGCTGCTGCTGGTATGACCCTAGCTGAATTGCTGCCTTCTCCCTTCTTTCTTCTAGTAGGTCCAGATCTCGGGCTAAGAATGCATCATTAGTCTCATTCTCCACTCCCTGGGTTCTGATCCCTAGGATGCTGACCTCTAATGGGATTACTGCCTCTGTGCCAAAGCCATGGCAAATGGGGATTTCCCAGTTGATCTTCTCGGCGTAGTCCAATATGGCCAGAATACACTGGGTAACTCATCCACCCACCTTCCCTTAGCTGCTTTCAGCCTCTTCTTGATCCCATCCAAGATGACCTTATTGGATGCTTCTGCTTGGCCGTTGCTTTGAGGGAAGCTTGGAGTAGAGTAATAATTCTTGATCTTGTACATTGCACAGAAGCTCTTGATTAGCTTACTGTCAAACTGTGTACCATTGTCTGCTATTATTGCCCTTGGGATCCTAAACCTGGTGATGATGTTCTTCCAAATGAAGCTTTTTACATCAACATCTCGAATCTTTGCGAGGGGTTCAGCTTCCACCCACTTGGTGAAGTAATATGTTGCCACTAGTAGGTACTTTCTTTGTCCAGTTGCTTGAGGTAATTGTCCAACAAGATCCATGCCCCATTGGGCAAATGGCCAAGGGCTGGACACTGGGTTTAAGTCCGTTGCTAGTTGATGTATCAAAGGTGCAAACCTTTGGCACTTTTCACATTTCTTGACATAAGCTTCAGCATCTTTTTGCATATAGGGCCACTAGTACCCTTGAGTAATGGCCCTATGAGCAAGTGACCTGCCCCCTGTGTGGCTTCCACATACTCCTTCGTGTATCTCATACAAGAAGTCTTCAACTTGTGAAGGATGTACACACCTCAAAAGGGGTCCAGTAAAAGATTTTCTGTAGAGATGTCCTTCTGCTATCAGGTTGAATCTTGCCGACTTCAGTCTGATCTTGTGTGTTTCTTTATGATCATCTGGCAGTTTTTCCTATTTAAGGAATACTATTATTGCATCTATCCAGCTTGGTCCCATTTCCACACACATTGCTTCATGCTCTGTGTTCAGTGGTTCTATGCTTGGACCTGACAAGTAGTCCACCATTATCGTCCTTGCCTCTCCAGGTTTTATTGCACTATCCAGGTTGGCCAGAGCATCAGCATGGCTGTTGTCATCTCGGCTAACCTGCTGTAGTCGGTAATTCTGGAATAAGGCTACCAGTCTGCCCACCTCCTTTACATAGGCCGACATCCTTTCATCTCAGGTTGCGTATTGGCCTGTTGCCTGGTTGACGATAAGCTGAGAGTCACAGAAGACTATTACCTCGTCAGCTTCCATTGCTACTGCCAGCTTTAATCCTACGATCAGTGCTTCATACCCTGCTTCATTGTTTGAGGCTTTAAACCTCAAACGAATGGATTGTTCTAGTATCTGTCCATCCGGAGATACTAGTACTACTCTTGCCCCCGTTCCTTTTCGGTTTGAACTCCCATCAACAAATAGCCGGAAGGAGTCGCCGATGTAAATATTGCATGGCCTGAGTTTCTCTTCCTTCCTTTGTTCTGCTCTCCCTAGCTGGGTTTCTCTTTGTTCACTTGGACATCGTATACCTCGGGTCAACGGAGCCTGATATATGATGGCGCCTAGTGTGAACTCGGCCACGAAGTCGGCCAAAACTTGGCCTTTGATTGCTGTTCTGGGTCTGAATTCCAGGTCACATTGGCCCAATACCACTGCCTATCTGGCTATTCTTCCTGTCAAATCTCCTTGCTGCAACAAAGACTTCAAGGGATGCTCGGTTAACACCATAATTTTGTGGGCTTGAAAGTAATGATTCAGCTTCTTGGAAGCCATTACTAAGGCCAATGTTAGCTTCTCCAAGGGTAGGTATCTGGTCTCAGCATCAGCTAGGGTTTTGCTCACGTAGTAAACTGCCCTTTGCTCTTCATTTTCTTCTCTGATTACTACTGCACTCACTGCATGCTCTAAGATTGCCAAGTATAAGAACAACTCCTCTTCAGGTACTAGATTTGAGAGAACTGGAGTTGTGGTCAAATACTTTTTCAAGTCGACCAAGGCGACTTCGCACTCTTCTATCCATAAGAAGTTTGTGGATTTCTTCACTAAGCTAAAGAAAGGTTTACATTTGTCAGAGCTTTTGCTTATGAATCTATTTAGGGCTGCAACCCTTCCAGTCAACATCTGCAGTTGTTTTGCCGATGTTGGGCTCTCCAAGTCCAAAATGGCCTTGATTTGATCAGGGCTAGCATCAATGCCCTTTCTGGTAACCAAGTATCCTAAGAACTTACCAGACCCAACTCCAAATGCATACTTCGATGCATTGAGTCAGAGCCGATATGTTCTAAGGATGTCAAACACTACCTTTAAGTCTTCCAGATGATCCTCAGGTTCCTTGGTCTTCACGACCATGTCATTTATGAATACCTCCATTGTTCTGCCTATTAGATGCCTGAACATCTTGGTCACCAATCTCTGGTAAGTTGCTCCTGCATTTTTCAGCCCAAACGGCATCACTCTGTAGCAATACAGCCCTTTTGGGGTGATAAATGCAGTCTTCTCCTCATCTAGGAGGTACATAGCTATCTGATGGTCCCCCTGTATGTATCGAGGAAGCTTATCCTTCCATGCCCTGAAGTGGCATCCACCAATTGGTCAATCTTGGGTTGTGGGAAACTGTCTTTGGGACAAGCCTTATTCAGGCTGGTGTAGTCCACACTGACCCTCCACTTCCTATTCTTTTTCTTCACAACCACCGTATTTGATAACCATGTCGGGTAATTTACCTCTTTAATGGCCTTGGCCTCTAGAAGTTTATCCACTTCCTCTTCTACTGTCTCGACATCCATCAACGTCGGCCTTCTTGCTCGCTGGATGACAGGTTTGGCCCACCTATCCACATTCAGTCCATGGCAAGTGACCTCGGGGTCAATGCCAGGCATCTCATACGACGTCCAGGCAAACACCTCAATGTTTGCTCTCAAGAACGCCTCTAGCTCTTTTTCCTCTTCCTAGACCAAGCCTGAGCCGAGAAAAAAGAAGCGCTCTTCATCTCCTTGTTGGACAAGGATTTTCTGCAAGGCTTCCTCACTCTTCTCGGCTGGCTCTTTAACGATGTCATCTAGGACTTCCATGTCCTTATCTTCAATCTCTGCGGTTTCTGCTTCTCCTATGTTGCAGGTGGATTTCATTGCTGCCATGGGGCAATTCTTTGCTTACACTTGATCCCCTCTGACCTCCTTAATTTCATGCTCGGTTGGGAACCGCAACAACTGGTGCAACGTTGAGGGAACGACCCCCATTGCATGCAGTCATGGCTTTCCCAAGATAGCATTATAAGGGGAGGGAGTGTCAATTATGGTGAACTCAGTTTTTACCCTCTTGGTGCCAGCCTACACCTCCAAACTTACTGCCTCCAGGGGCCACGTCGGCGTTCCATTGAACTCGACCATTGGACCATTGGATTGTTTCAGATCATCTTAATGAAGGCCAAGCTCTTTGTAACACCTGACATATATGATGTCACAAGAGCTACCCTGGTCAATTAAGATGCGCTTCACTTGGCATTCTCCAATCTTGAGGGATATTATCAAGGCATCGTTGTGTGGATGCTGCACCATCTCTAGGTCGTCTTCAGTGAAGGACACCACTGGTCCCTGGCACTCGCCTACCCTAGGCCTTATCTGCCTGACCTAGTACACATGTTGCAAGTGTTTTACCTTCTGAGTCTCCCCGCGTATTTCGTTCTCATTGACCTTCGAGTGAATCATATTGATTGCTCGAAGTCCGCCTGCCTATGGTTGTGGTGCTGGAGGAGGCGATGCTGCCGGTGCCTGAGGCAGTCTTGCTTGCTCTTTCCTTGTCCTGGCCTCGTCTACAAGGTCCCTTAAATGACCTTGTCTCACTTGGTCTTCCAGATGTGCCTTCAGGACCCTGCATCCCTGAGTCAGATGCCCATCTTCATTGTGGTAAGCACAGTGCTTACCAAGGCTTCTTCCTATAAATTTGCTCGAAACCCTTACTGGTGCTCTGTAATAGGGCTGATTTCGAATTTTTTTCCAAGACTTTGTAAATCGGGATTCGAAATACGGTTATGACTGCCTGCGCAGCCCTTAATCCTGTTTTTGGCTTATTATGTCCACCATTACCGCGGCCTCGCTTTGGCGAGCTGTTTCCCTTCTCTTGTTTCGACGCTTTTGTCCCCCGCGTGTCTTCCTCGGCCTTCGCATACTTCTCAATTCTGGCCATCAGTTCCTTCATACTTTTTGGCAGTGTCTTTGCCAATGATTTTCGAAGCAAATAATCATCTTTCAGGCCGTTCTTAAAAGACATGACCACTACCTCTTGGTTGCATCCTGATATCCGGTTGAATACCTCATAATACCTCTTGGCATAGGCCCTACGGCTTTCATCCTCATTGATTCTTAGAGCCATCAAGGAGTCCACCCTTAATGGTTGTAGCTTGTTTGTCACAAACCTGGCCACGAACATCTCAACTAGGCCTTCCCAGGTTTTCACAGTTCCTTTTGGCAACTTGTGAAACCAGTCCGATGTAATTTCCTCGAAGGACGAGGGGAACACCTTGCGGAGCAATGGCTCATTCTCGGTGTATAGTGCCATCGAGTTCAGGTACAAGCCAGCGTGAAAGTTGGGGTCCGACTTACTACTGTATATTTGGAATCTCGGCATACTGAACCTTTTCGGGGCCTCAAATTTGTCCAGTTCTCGGCTTAATCGGGGAGGTTACCTCGGCATCCTGTCGCTTTCTCTGGAGGTAATCCCTCAGATCCTCCTCGATCCATCTAGGAGCTTGGCTATCTCTGGATTTCGGCCTTTTTGGCGCGCTACTTCCGGTGTCGTTGTAAGTCCTCTTGGACCTCCTTTTATTGGTCGTGTCGAAATAAAGTTCCTTCCCTTGAACATCCCGATGTTCTTTGGTGCATGCTTCTTTGGTTCGACGTGCCTCCTGGGATTCTCTTCTCGTAGATTCTCCATGCCCGTCCTCCCATGAAGGCCGGTGAGAATGTCCCTTGGTCCTATCGTGCTGTGGAACTGTAGCAACTGTTTTCTACCCCCTTCTACGGGCATCTTTCTTGGCCGCTGGAATCGGCGTATCTTATAATGGGAACGGTGGCTGTATGACATTGCTCTACATCATGAAATTGACGACCGTTTGCAGGTCCGCTAATTTGTCTACCATTCCCTTCATCTCTCCGTCCCTCCACAGGCATCTATCTTTCCATACTTGGAAGTCATTCTCGTTATAATACCTGCCTCGGTTTGCCTTCTTTGGTACATCGCCCTCCTGCCCGACGTCTTTCTCTTCAAGATTCTGATCCCAAGTTTCTTCATTGCAATTATCCTCCTCTACGTTGGGATCAAAGTGCTTACCACTCCCAGTAGGGATGTCGGTTCCAACCTTTTCTTTCTGTCTGTCGTTGGCCATCTATTCTCGTTTCTTTCCCACAGATGGTGCCAAATTGTATGTGTCAATTTCTGACCACACTGCCAAACAGGTACTCAGCTGGAGAGCATCGGCATAATAGATTAAGCCCGAACAACCTATCACAGAATGATAAGATTCCAGCAGTGGTTCGTTCACCTGGGGGCACTCCGACAATCAAGTCAGTTACCTCTCAAAGATAGTAAAAGTACTTAACTCACTATTCAGAATACAAAAAGCATACCTTAGACCCACGAGGGTACCTCTGTTTTATAGCCAACACTGGCATAATCCTAATAGAAGCCTAGTTTCAATAGACTCTGGCTCAATACTAATCCTGGACTCCCAGTTAGATTGGGATAAACTCTCTAAGAGTCTTATTTTTATCCAAATTGAAGTCCTCTCTCATTCTAGGACTCTTTTCCCTTATCCGCTTATCCCGGATTCCAGTATCTTCGCAAATAACCTCGGCCTAGCCGAGATTATCTCGACGTCATGAGCAGAACACGTGGCACCTCGGCTGACATTTCGGTGCCACCTCGGCCACGTGTTGCTGCCCAAAAAATATGTCCCCACAATGATTTATTGATTCAAAAAATCTTAAACTATCATAACATTTATACATAAAATTTTTAGATAATTAAGTTTTTTATTTTTATTTATTTATTAACTAAATATTTCATGACAATAGTTTTAAGAAAGCCAAAAAAAAAAAAAAATTATGATATAATACATACACCCAACTTTTCAAGCGATTCATGGGTTTATTTTGTTCTTTTAGGAGTTATTATTCAATCTATACTATATATTAAACAAAAGGGGGTTTTTAACCCCAAGCCTTATGGGAGTTCCAATCTTCCAATCTAAATTTTCTGATTTTTTGATTTAAAAAAAAAATTTAGCATTTATTAACTTCTTCCAACCCCAAGTCTTACACTCATAATAACACTTTAATGCATTAAGAACAAGCATAAAAAAAATTCTTCGAAATCCAACACATGAATTCCTTGAAAAGTCCCAACATATATGATTATTATCCCTCATAATAACACTTTAACGTATTAAGGACAAGCATTTTCTTGAAAAGTCCAACACATATGATTATTATCAAAATATTAAAATTTAATATAATATAATAATAATAAAAAAAGATATTTAATTCCTTAAAAAGTCTAACACATATGATTATTATCAAAATATTAAATTAATTTTTAATATAATATAAAAAAAGGAAAAAAAGAAGACATTTAAGGGGAAAAAAAAGACATTTAAAAATCGCAATTCACATAAATAGATAATTGTAAACATAATCCATGCATAGCACGGGTGATATGCTAGTCTATACTATATATTAAGCAAAGGGAGGTTTTTAACCCACAAGCCTTGTGGGAGCTCCAATATCCCAATCCTAATTTTCTAATTTTTTGATTTAAAAAAAAACCTCAGCATTTATTAATTTCTTCCAATTCCTATGCCTTTTGGGAGAATTGGTCAAAACTCCATCATAATTAAACTTTAATGCATTAAAGACCAGCATAAACAAAATTCCTTGAAAATTTCAACACATCTATCTATCTATATTATATTATCTATATCTATATCTATATCTATATATATATATCTATCTATCTATCTATCTATCTATATCTATATCTATATATCTATCTATCTACCTATCTATACTATATATTAAGCAAAATGAGATTTTTAACCCCAAGCCTTGTGGGAGTTCCAATCTCCCAATCTAAATTTCTTGATTTTTTGATTTTAAAAAAAAAAATCTTAGTATTTATTAACATCTCCAAACTCTCAAGTTTTACCCTCATAATAATACTATAATGCATTAAGAACAAGCATAAAAAAAATTCTTAGAAATCCAACACATATGAATTCTTTGAAAAGTCCCAACACATATGATTACTATCTCTCATAATAACACTTTAATTCATTAAAAACAAACATAAAAAAAAAAAATTCTTGAAAAGTCCAACACATATGATTATTATCAAAATATTAAACTTTAATATAAGATAATAAAAAAAAAGACATTTAATTCCTTGAAAAGTCCAACACATATGATTATTATCAGAATATTAAATTTTAATATAATATAAAAAAGGAAAAAAAGAAGATATTTAAAAAAATATATTTAAAAATCACAATTCACATATATAGATAATTGTAAACACAATAAAATAGGAGGACATTCATGTCTACACGTTTTTTTTATAAGATCTCCTCCATTATAATAAGATAGCACTTTATTTCTCTCATCTTATAATATATATATATATATATATTATCTATACTATATATTAAGCAAAAAAGGGTTTCTAACCCCCAAGGCCTGTGAGAGTTTCAATATCTCAATCTGAATTTTCTAAATTTTTTATTTTTTATTTAAAAAAAATCTCAGCATTTTTTGATTTGGTCAAAATCCCATGATCAGCATTTATTAAATTTTTTCAATCCACGTGTCTTTCCACATGCCAGCATTTATTGATGTGGTCAAAATACCCTAATCAGCATTTAAAATCTCATCATATAAATAATTATAGATACAATCCATGTATAGTTACTGCAGTACCCTTTTCAACTTCTCCCATACACTATGGTTAGTGATAAGATTGTTAAATTATTTTTATAAAAAATCTTAAAAAACATAATTTATATATTAAAAAAAATCTAAAACAAATATAAAATACCTATAATTATTCTGTGTATAGCACGGGTGAGAGGCTAATCTATACTATATATTAAGCAAAAGGGAGTTTTTAACCCCAAGCCTTGTGGGAGCTCTAATCTCCCAATCTAAATTTTCTGATTTTTTGATTTAACAAAAAAAAAAAAATCTTAGCATTTATTAACTTCTCCCAACTCCCAAGTCTTATCCTTATAATAATACTTTAATGCATTAAGAACAGGCTTAAAATAAATTCTTTGAAATCCAACACATATAAATTTCTTGAAAAGTCCCAACACATATGCTTATTATCCCTCATAATAACACTTTAATGCATTAAGAACAAGCATAAAAAAAAATTATTGAAAAGTTCAACACATATGATTATTATCAAAATATTAAAATTTAATAGAATATAATAATAATAATAATAAAAGACATTTAATTCCTTGAAAAGTCCAACACATATGATTATTATCAAAATATTAAACTTTAATATAATATAAAAAAGGGAAAAAAAATAAGACATTTAAAAAAAAAAAAGAAAACATTTAAAAATCACATCTATACTATATATTAAGCAAAAGGGGGTTTTTAACCCCAAGCCTTGTGGGAGCTCCAATCTCCCAATTAAATTTTCTGATTTTTTGATTTAACAAAAAAAAAAATCTTAGCATTTATTAACTTCTCCCAACTCCCAAGTCTTATCCTTATAATAATACTTTAATGCATTAAGAACAAGCTTAAAATAAATTCTTTGAAATCCAACACATATATATTTCTTGAAAAGTCCCAACACATATGCTTATTATCCTTCATAATAACACTTTAATGCATTAAGAACAAGCATAAAAAAAAATTATTGAAAAGTTCAACACATATGATTATTATCAAAATATTAAAATTTAATATAATATAATAATAATAATAATAAAAGACATTTAATTCCTTAAAAAGTCCAACACATATGATTATTATCAAAATATTAAACTTTAATATAATATAAAAAAGGGAAAAAATAAGATATTTAAAAAAAAAAGAAAACATTTAAAAATCACAATTCAAATATATAGATAATTGTAAACACAATCCGTGCATAGCACGGGTGATATGCTAGTATTATATAAGGAAAAGGTTTCTAACCCACAAGTTTTGTGGGAGCTCCAATATCCCATTCATAATTTTCTAATTTTTTGATTTAAAAAAAATAAATAACCTTAGCATTTATTGACTTCTCCCAATCCACAAACTTTTTGACTTTTCTCATAATTATTGCAGCATCATTTTCAACTTCCCCCGTACAATATGTTTAGTGATGTAATTATTAAATCATTTTTATAAAAAATCTAAAAAAAATAGCTTGTATATTAAAAAAATATCTAAAACAAATATATCTATCTATCTATCTATCTATCTTCTATCTATTAAGCAAAAAGGGGTTTTTAACCCCTAGCCTCGTGGGAGTTCCAATCTCTCAATCTAAATTTCTTGATTTTTTGATTTAAAAAAAAAAATTCTTAGCATTTATTAACATCTCCCAACTCTCAAGTCTTATCCTCATAATAACACTTTAATGCATTAAGAACAAGCATATAAAAAATTCTTTGAAATCCAACACATATAAATTCCTTGAAAAGTCCCAACACATATGATTATTATCTCTCATAATAGCACTTTAATGCATTAAGAACAAACATAAAAAAAATTTCTTGAAAAGTTCAACACATATGATTATTATAAAAATATTAAATTTTAATATAATATAATAAAAAAAACGTTTAATTTCTTAAAAAGTTCAACACATATAATTATTATCAAAATATTAAATTTCAATATAATATAAAAAGGAAAAAAAGAAGACATTTAAAAAAATTTTTAAAAATCACAGTTCGTATATATAGATAATTGTAAACGCAATCCGTGCATAGCACAGGTGATAAATATCTATATCTATCTATCTATCTATACTATATATTAAGCAAAATGAGGTTTTTAATCCCAAATCTTGTGAGAGCTCCAATCTCCCAATCTAAATTTCTTGATTTTTTTATTTAAAAAAAAAAAACTCTTAGCATGTATTAACTTCTCCCAACCCCCAAGTCTTATCCTCATAATAACACTTTAATACATTAAGAACAAGCATAAAAAAAATTCTTTGAAATCCAACACATGAATTATTTGAAAAGTCCCAACACATATGATTATTATCCCTCATAATAACACTTTAATGCATTAAGAACAAGCATGAAAAAAATTTCTTGAAAAGTCCAACACATATGATTATTTTCAAAATATTAAATTTCAATATAATGTAATAAAAAAAAGAAGACATTTAATTCATTGCAAAGTCCAACACATATGATTATTATCAAAATATTAAACTTTAATATAATATAAAAAAGGAAAAAAAGAAGACATTTAAAAAAAAAAAAAAAAACAACAACAACATTTAAAAATCACAATTCACATATATAGATAACTAGCATATCACCCGTGCTATGCACGGGATTAAATTTAAATAAAAAAAAAAAACCATTCATAGTTATGTTAAACATATTTTTAAATTGTTAGCATAAAATATATGTAATTTTAAAAGAAAATATTGACATTGCATAATTAAAGTAATAAAAATAAGAATTTATTACATTTGTTCGAAATTCACTGAATAAGTAAAACAAAAAAATAACTAAAATCTAAATTGTTGTGGGCCTTCCATCAGCATTCCTGTATTGTCAACATGATAGTTAGTATCATAATTAATGAACAATACATATATTATGTATTTATAAAATGTTATAAAGTAAAAAAGTTATACTTACATTTTAAGAAGGAGAAATTATAATCACATTTTTCTTTTTGTGAGGGTTTATATTTATCTAACTTTAATCATATTAAAAAATTAAAAATAAAATTAAAATAGTAAATAAAAAGATTAAATAACATTAAAAATTAGTTAATCACATTTTTTTTAACTATTAAACTAACTACAATCACATTAAAAAAAAGAATCATTCAACTAATTATAATCACATTTTTCTTTTTGTGAGAGTTTATATTTATCTAACTTTAATCATATTAAAAAATTGGAAATAAAATTAAAATAGTAAATAAAAAGATTAAATAACATTAAAAATTAGTTAATCACATTTTTTTAACTATTAAACTAACTACAATCACATGAAAAAAAGAATCATTCAACTAATTACAATCACATTTATATTTTTGTGAGAGTTTATATTTATCTAACTTTAATCATATTAAAAAATTAAAAAATTAAAAATAAAATTAAAATAGTAAATAAAAAGATTAAATAACATTAAAAATTAGTTAATCACATTTTTTTAACTATTAAACTAACTACAATCACATTAAAAAAAAGAATCATTCAACTAATTACAATCACATTTATATTTTTGTGAGAGTTTATATTTATCTAACTGTAATCATATTAAAAAATTGAAAAATTAAAAATAAAATTAAAATAGTAAATAAAAAGATTAAATAACATTAAAAATTAGTTAATCACATTTTTTTAACTATTAAACTAACTACAATCACATTAAGAAAAAGAATCATTCAACTAATTATAATCATATTTTTAAAAATAAAATTAAAATAGTAAATAAAAAGATTAAATAACATTAAAAATTAGTTAATCACATTTTTTTAACTATTAAACTAACTACAATCACATTAAAAAAAAAGAATCATTCAACTAATTACAATCACATTTTTATTTTTGTGAGAGTTTATATTTATCTAACTGTAATCATATTAAAAAATTGAAAAATTAAAAATAAAATTAAAATAGTAAATAAAAAGATTAAATAACATTAAAAATTAGTTAATCACATTTTTTTAACTATTAAACTAACTACAATCACATTAAAAAAAAGAATCATTCAACTAATTATAATCACATTTTTTCTTTTTGTGAGGGTCTATATTTATCTAACTTTAATCATACTAAAAATCAAAAATAAAATGAAAATAGTAATCATATTAAAAATCAAAAATAAAATGAAAATAGTAAATAAAAAGATTTTACATTAAAAAAAGACCATTGAACTAATTTTTGATTAACTACAATATTAAAACTGTAAACAAAAGAAAAAGTTAAGAGGGAGAAATTATAATCACATTTTTCTTTTTGTGAGGGTTTATATTTATCTAACTTTAATCATATTAAAAAATTAAAAATAAAATTAAAATAGTAAATAAAAAGATTAAATAACATTAAAAATTAGTTAATCACAATTTTTTTAACTATTAAACTAACTACAATCACATTAAAAAAAAGAATCATTCAACTAATTATAATCACATTTTTCTTTTTGTGAGAGTTTATATTTATCTAACTTTAATCATATTAAAAAATTTAAAATAAAATTAAAATAGTAAATAGTAAATAAAAAGATTAAATAACATTAAAAATTAGTTAATCACATTTTTTTAACTATTAAACTAACTACAATCACATTAAAAAAAAGAATCATTCAACTAATTATAATCACATTTTTTTTTTTGTGAGAGTTTATATTTATCTAACTTTAATGATATTAAAACATTATTTATCTAACTTTAATCATATTAAAAAATTAAATAAAAAGATTAAATAACATTAAAAATTAGTTAATCACATTTTTTTAACTACTACACTAACTACAATCACATTAAAAAAAAGAATCATTCAACTAATTATAATAACATTTTTCTTTTTGTGAGAGTTTATATTTATCCAACTTTAATCATATTAAAAAATTAAAAATAAAATTAAAATAATAAATAAAAAGATTCAAAAATAAAATCAAAAAAACCATTGAACAATATTAAAACAGTAAACAAAAGAAAAAGTTAAGAAGGAGAAATTATAATCACATTTTTCTTTTTGTGAGGGTTTATAAAAAGATTAAATAACATTAAAATGTAAGGAGAAAACAAAAATAACACTTACTGTTTGCATATGTAGTCACTGAAGTTGGAAGTGTAGAAGTGAGAACTAAAGAAGGAGAAAGCAAAAAGGAAAATCACTGTTAATATTAAAACAGTAAACAAAAGAAAAAGTTAAGAATGGAAAAACAAAAATAACACTTACTGTTTGCATACGTAGTCACTGAAGTTGAAAGTATGAAAGTGAGAACTCAAGAAGGAGAAAGCAAAAAGGAAAATCACTGTTTACAAAAAGAATGTGAAAAGTTAAGAAAAATATTTGTATTGGAGAAGTTATAAAGGTTTGAAAGAATTTAATAAGTGTTTTTTTTTTTTCAAAAAACAAAACAAAAAAATTAAGAGGGAAAAAAATTAAGAGCCATTTACACAATAGTTACATGGGTCTATTGAGGATGCAAAAAAATTTATATCTATTTTTAACCCATAAATTTTTGTGGAGTTCCAATATAATATTGGGGTTGCTTGGTGATTGGTTTAAAGATTATAATTACACTATTGATAAATGGAGGAGATAGAGGGTGGGGAAATAAAACAATAAGTAAAAGGAATGTGATAGAGAGAGTGACCCCAAGAGATCCATGTAATCATGGTGTCAATGGCTCTCAAGAGACCCATCTTAATTTTTTTGTTTTGTTTTTTGAAAAAAAAAAACACTTATTAAATTCTTTCAATATAATTTTTTTCTCTCTTAATTTTTTTGTTTTTTTTTTGAAAAAAAAAATAACACTTATTAAATTCTTTCAATATAATATTGGGATTGCTTGGTGATTGGTTTATTGTTTTATAATTACACTATTGATAAATGAAGGAGATAGAGGGTGGGGAAATAAAACAATAAATGAAATGAGAGAGAGAGAGAGAGAGAGAGAGAGAGAGAGAGAGAGAGAGAGAGAGAGAGGCCACGCCACCACTTTTACTTCAATAAATGAAATGTGAGAGAGAGACGCCAAGAGACCCATGTAATCATGGTGTCAATGGCTTTTAATTTTTTTTATTAAATTCTTTCAATATAATTTTTTTCTCTCTTAATTTTTTTGTTTTTTTTTTGAAAAAAAAATAACACTTATTAAATTCTTTCAATATAATATTGGGATTGCTTAGAGGGTGGGGAAATAAAACAATAAATGAAATGAGAGAGAGAGAGAGAGGCCACGCCACCACTTTTGCTTCAATAAATGAAATGTGAGAGAGAGAGAGAGAGAGACCCCAAGAGACCAAAACACTTATTAAATTCTTTCAATATAATTTTTTTCTCTCTTAATTTTTTTGTTTTTTTTTTCTGAATGTAATCATGGTGTCAATGGCTCTTAATTTTTTTCTCTCTTAATTTTTTTGTTTTTTTTTTCTGAATGTAATCATGGTGTCAATGGCTCTTAATTTTTTTCTCTCTTAATTTTTTTGTTTTATTTTTTGAAAAAAAAAACACTTATTAAATTCTTTCAATATAATTTTTTAAAAAAAAACACTTATTAAATTCTTTCAATATAATTTTTAAACACTTATTAAATTCTTTCAATATAATTTTTTTCTCTCTTAATTTTTTTCTCTCTTAATTTTTTTGTTTTTTTTTTCTGAATGTAATCATGGTGTCAATGGCTCTTAATTTTTTTGTTTTGTTTTTTGAAAAAAAAAAACACTTATTAAATTCTTTCAATATAATTTTTTTTAAAAAACACTTATTAAATTCTTTCAATATAATTTTTAAACACTTATTAAATTCTTTCAATATAATTTTTTTCTCTCTTAATTGTTTTGTTGTTTTTTTTTGTAATCATGGTGTCAATGGCTCTTAATTTTTTTCTCTCTTAATTTTTTTGTTTTTAAACACTTATTAAATTCTTTCAATATAATTTTTTTCTCTCTTAATTTTTTTGTTTTTTTTTTGAAAAAAAAAATAACACT
Organism: Camellia sinensis; assembly: GCF_055761805.1. Lineage (NCBI taxonomy): Eukaryota > Viridiplantae > Streptophyta > Magnoliopsida > Ericales > Theaceae > Camellia > Camellia sinensis. The sequence goes on along the minus strand of NC_138961.1, from coordinate 35,315,294 downwards.
TATTAAATTCTTTCAATATAATATTGGGATTACTTGGTGATTGGTTTATTGTTTTATAATTACACTATTGATAAATGAAGGAGATAGAGGGTGGGGAAATAAAACAATAAATGAAATGAGAGAGAGAGAGAGAGAGAGAGAGAGAGGCTATTTTGCTTCCCCAAGAGACCCATGTAATCATGGTGTCAATGTAATTATTATAATCTTTGAACCAATCACCAAGTCAATTTTTTTTTTTTAAAAAAAATAAAAAATCAGGAAATTAGCATTAGCATATTGGAGCTTCCACAGGCCCTGGGGGTTAAAACACCATTTTGCTTAATATATAGTATAGATTGTAAATATATTAAGGAAAAGAGGGTTTTTAAACCCCAAGTCTTGTGGGAGCTCCAATCTCTCAATCTTAATTTTCTAAATTTTTGATTTAAAAAAAAAACCTTAGCATTTATTGATTTGATCAAAATTCCCTAATCAGCATTTATTAACTTTTTTCAATCCATATACCTGCATTTATTGATTTGGTCAAAATCCCTAATTAGCATTTAAAATCTCCTCATAAAAATAATTATAGATACAGCCCGTGCATAGTTACTACAGTAGCCTTTTTAATTTCTCCTGTACACTATGGTTTGTGAGAAGATTGTTAAATTATTTTTATAAAAAAATCTTAAAAAACATAATTTATATATTAAAAAAAATTAAAACAAATATAAATATTTATAATTATCCCGTGCATAGCTATCTATATCTATACTATATATTAAGCGAAATGGGATTTTTAACCCGAAGTCTTATGGGAGCTCTAATCTCACAATCTAAATTTCTTGATTTTTTGATTTAAAAAAAAAAATCTTAACATTTATTAACTTCTCCCAACTCCCAAGTCTTACCCTCATAATAACACTTTAATGCATTAAGAACAAGTATAAAAAAAATTCTTTAAAATCCAACACATATGACTTCCTTGAAAAGTCTCAACACATATGATTATTATCTCTCATAATAACACTTTAATGCATTAAGAATAAACATAAATTTTTTTTTTGAAAAGTCCAACACATATGATTATTATCAAGACCTATGGGAGCTTCAATATCCCAATCTGAAATTTCTAAATTTTTTATTTGAAAAAAAAAACCTCAATATCTATTGATTTGGTCAAAATCCCCTGATCAGCAATTATTAACTTTTTTCTTTCCATACTCTTGGATTTATTGATTTGGTCAAAATCCCCTCATCGGCATTTAAAATCTCATCAAACAAATAATTATAGATACAATCCGTGTATAGATATTACAGTACCCTTTTTAACTTCTCCTATACACTATGGTTAGTGATAAGATTGTTAAATTATTTTTATGAAAAATCTTAAAAAATATAATTTATATATTAAAAAAAAATTAAAACAAATATAAATATCTATAATTATCCTGTGCATAGTACGGGTGATAGGCTAGTACATTATATAAGGAAAATGGGGGTTTTAACCTACAAGCCTTATAGGAGCTCCAATATCCCAACCTTAATTTCTTAATTTTTTGATTTTTAAAAAAAAAAAACTCAACACTTAGGGTGTGTTTGGTAACGTTTACGTTTTCAGTTTATATTTACAAAAATTTTATAAACTGGTTTTTGTTTATTTTTTGTTTATTTTTAGAAAAACATAAACTACAAACGTGTTTGGTAATTGACAAAATGTTTAAAAAAATTTTAAAATATAAAAAAGAGTGAGAAATGGCAAGTAGTGGCAAGTGGCGGTGAAAGACGGTGGTGGAAAGTGGTGACGGTGGGTAGCTGGTGGTGGTGGGTGGTGGCGGGTGGGTGGTGGTGGTGGGTGGGTGGGTAACGGTGGCGGGTGATGGGTGGTAGTGAGTGGGAGGTGGTGGTGGCGAGTGGTGGGTGGTGGTGGCAGGTGGGTGGCGGTGGCAGGTGGGTGGCGGATGGCGGGTGGTGGTGGGTGGCGGGTAGGTGGCGGGTGGTGGTGGTGGTGGGTGGGTGGGTGGGTGACGGTAGTGGGTGGTGGGTGGTAGCAAGTACGTGGTGGTGGTGGTGGCGGTGGCGGTGGTGGTGGCGGGTGGGTGGCGGATGGCTGGTGGTAGCGGGTGATGGCGAGTGGGTGGGTGATGGTGGCGGGTGATGGGTGGTGGCGGGTGGTGGGTGGTGGTGGCGGCGGGTGTTAGGTGGTGGTAGCAAGTGGGTGGCGAATTGTGGGTGGTTGCTGGTGGTGGTGGGTGGTAGTGGCAGGTGGTGGTAGTGGTGGTGGTGGTGGTGGTGGTGGTGGGTGGGTGGGTGACGGTGGCGGGTGGTAAGTGGTAGCAAGTGGGTGGTGGTGGTGAGTGGTGGGTGGTGGTGGCAGGTGGGTGGCGGGTGGGTGGGGGGTGATGGTGGTGGTGGTGGTGGTGGGTGGTGGTGACGGGTGGGTGGCAGGTGGCTGTTGGCAGTGGTGGTGAGTGGTGGGTGGTGGTGGCAGGTGGGTGGCGGGTGGGTGGTGGGTGATGGTGGTGGTGGTAGTGGTGGGTGGGTGGGTGGTGGTGGCGGGTGGGTGGTGGCAGGTGGGTGGTGAGTGGCGGTGGCAAGTAAGTGGCGGGTGGTGGTGGTGGGCAGTGAATGGTAGTGGCAAGTGGTGGGTGGTGGCGGGTGGATGACAGATGGGTGGTGGTGGTGGTAGTGGTGGTGGTGGCGGCGAGGGGTGGGTGGTAGTGGCGAGTGGGTGGCAGGTGGTTGGTGGCTGGTAGTGGCTGGTGGTAGCAGGTGGGTGGTGAGTGGTGGTGGCAGGTGGTGGTGGAGGGTGGGTGGTGGGTGGTGGTAGCGGAAGACGGTGGTGGAAATGGTGGCGAGTGGTGGCTAATGTTGGGTGATAAAAAAAAAAAAAAACTGAAAACTCAAAAAAGAAACACATTTTTTGTATTTTCATTTTTTGGTCAAATTTATAAACTGAGACTACTGATTTATAAATCAAAAATTTTACCAAACAAGTTTTTATTTGAGTTTTTAAAATTTTTATAAATATAAACAGAAAATTAAAAACGTAAGTGTTACCAAACGGCACCTTAATGAATTCTCCAAAGTCTTTTTAACTTCTCTAATAGATTTTTTTTTTAAAAAAAAAAATCAATACTTACTGAATTCTTTCAAATCTTTTTGACTTCTCCAATAAACACACACTTTTTTAACTTTTCACACACCTATTGCAGCTTCCTCACTTCTACCATACCTATTGGACCCTTTCAACTTCTTTATTTCACTTCTACGGGCAGCACTTCTTCATTTTTCCCTTGCAAATATTGAGCAAATAGTGAGCAATAACCCTTTCTGACATATGCAAACAGTGAGCCAGTAAGCCTTTCATTTCGCCTTTTTGGTTAGTTCAATTGTTTTTTTTGTTTTTTTTTTTTGTTCTTTTTTTTTATTTTTAAATGTGAACAGTGAGCAATTCTTCACTTCTTCCTTGCAAACACTGACCAAACAGTGAGCCATTCACGCGTATGCAAACAGTGATCCTTTCTCACTTCTTCACTGTCATTTCTTTCTTTTTGGTTCTTTTTTACAATGATTGTATCTCACTTCTTCACTTTCTTTTCTTTTTTTTTTCATTTATTTTTTTTATTATGGGAACATTTTCCTTATATAATGAATAGATGTGATATAATTGTAGTTTGTTCAATGGTTCTTTTTTTTTAATATGATTGTATTGTAATTTGTTCAATTTCTTTTTTTAATTTTAAATGTGATTTAATCTTTTTATTTACTGTTTTAATGATTCTTCTTTACAATTATATTTTTTATTACGAAAAAGATATGACTATAGTTAGATAGCATAAAAATATTTGTAATTTGTATGATTGAAGTTATCTCCTTTTGTGATTTGTATTTTGTCTAGCAAAAAAAAAAAAAAAAATTTATAAAAAGAAAAATGTGATTATAGTTAGTTCAATAGTTCTTTTTTTAATGTGAATGTAGTTAGTTCAATGGTTCTTTTTTTAAATGTGATTGTATTGTAGTTAGTTTAATGGTTCTTTTTTTTCATTTATTTTTTTTATTATGAGAAAAATGTGATGTAATTGTAGTTTGTTCAATGGTTATTTTTTTTAATGTGATTGTATTGTAGTTAATTCAATGGTTCTTTTTATTTCATTTGTTTTTTTATTATGTGAAAAATGTAATGTGATTGTAATTTAAAAAGTAAATTATATTTTGAAAAATAAATTATTATGTTTTTTAATTCGTTGTATGTTTAACTACCGATTGTAGTTAGTTCAATGGTTCACATAAAGTACCAATTATTGATAATCATTAGATTGTATTTTGAAGAAAAAAAAATTTGTAATTGATTTTCTTAGTTTAATGGTTCTTTTTTTTTCATTTACTTTTTTTTTATTCTGAGAAAAATGTGATGTGATTGTAATTTGTTCAATGGTTATTTTTTTTTAATGTGATTGTATTGTAGTTAGTTTAATTGTTCCTTTTTTCTTTTTTTTTTCATATGTTTGTTTTATTATGAGAAAAATGTGATGTGATTGTAATTTGAAAAATAAATTATTTTTTGAAAAATAAATTATTATGTTTTTTAATTATCAATTGACTTAACTCACTGTGTTTTTATTTATTTATTATTATTATGAGCAAAAATGTGATTGTATTTTTAACTACCAATTAGATAGCATAAAAATATTTGTGATTTGTATGATTGAAGTTACCTCCTTTTGTGATTTGTATTTTGTCTAGCAAAAAAAAAAAAAAAAATTATAATATGATTGAAATTAAATAAACATACACTCATAAAGAGAAAAATGTGATTATAATTAGTTCAATGGTTCTTTTTTTCAATATGATTGTAGTTAGTTCAATAGTTCTTTTTTTAAATGTGATTGTATTGTAGTAAGTTTAATGGTTCTTTTTTTTCATTTATTTTTTTTTATTATGAGAAAAATGTGATGTGACTGTAGTTTGTTCAATAGTTATTTTTTTTTAATGTGATTGCATTGTTGTTAGTTCAATGGTTCTTTTTTTTCATTTGTTTTTTTTATTATGAGAAAAATGTGATGTGATTGTAATTTGAAAAATAAATTATTTTTTGAAAATTAAATTATCATGTTTTTTAATTCGTTGCATTTTTAACTACCGATTGTAGCAGCAATGGTAGAGGGCCCAAATTTTGTGGCTCAAATGTGGCTCAAATGGCCAAAACGACGTCGTTTTGAGTACAAAACAACATCAAAATGGCCAAAACGACGTCGTTTTGGCCATTTGAGCCACATTTGAGCCACAGAATTAGGGCCCCCAAACATTTTTCCGATTGTAGTTAGTTCAATGGTTCACGTAAAGTACCCATTATTGATGATCATTAGATTGTATTTTGAAGAAAAAAAATTTGTAATTGATTTTCTTAGTTTAATGGTTCTTTTTTTTTTCATCTACTTTTTTTATTATGAGAAAAATGTGATGTGATTGTAATTTGTTCAATGGTTATTTTTTTTTAATGTGATTATATTGTAGTTAGTTCAATAATTCTTTTTTTTTCATTTGTTTTTTTTATTATGAGAAAAATGTTACGTGATTGTAATTTGAAAAATAAATCATTTTTTGAAAAATAAATTATTATTTGAAAAATAAATTATTATGTTTTTCAATTATCAATTGACTTAACTCACTGTGTTTTTTTTTTTTAAATTTATTATTATGAGTAAAAATGTGATTGTATTTTTAACTAGCAATTGACTTAATTTGTGATTGGGTTTTAATTCGTTGTATTTTTAACTACCGATTGTAGTTAGTTCAATGGTTCACATAAAGTACCCATAAAGTAGCCATTAGAAAAATGTGATGTGATTGTAGTTTGTTCAATGGTTATTTTTTTTAATGTGATTGTATTGTAGTTAGTTCAATGGTTCTTTTTTTTCATTTGTTTTTTTAATTATGCGAAAAATGTGATGTGATTGTAATTTGAAAAATAAATTATTTTTTGAAAAGCAATTGTTCAATGAATTACATTCTGGTTTAAATAGTGATCAGTTGGAAGTTTATGACACCATAATGAGTTCATACAATTGTAAACAAGGGGGTTTATTTTTCCTTTACGGAAGTGGGGGAACAGGAAAAACATATTTGTGGAAAACATTGATAGCAAAGTTTAGGTCCGGAAAAAGAAATTGTCTTGACAGTTGCATCATTTGCAATTGCAGCTTTGCTATTACCAGGAGGTAGAACTGCGCATTCACACTTTAAAATTCTAATTAATTTGGATGAATTCTCAAGTTGTAGTATTAATCAACAAACTAAATTGGTAAAATTAATTCAACATGCATCATTGATCATGTGGGATGAAGCTCCAATGCACCATTGTTATGGATTTGAGGCAGTTGATCGTACTTTTAGAGATATTCTAAAGGGTACAAAATTTTGTTCAAGTGATTGTGTATTTGGTGGAAAACTATTCATATTTGGTGGTGACTTCAGACAAATTTCACCTATAGTACCAAAAGGTAGGCGGGAAGCCACAATTGCAACATCGTTGAAGGAATCGACTATTTGGAATCATTGTCGCGTGTTGCATTTGAGGACCAAAATGTGTATTATGGCCCATGATACTTCTATTGAAATGCATCAACAACTAAGGTATTTTGCTAAGTGGATATTGATGATTGGTGATGGAAAAAAACCTGTAATTTCTTTCACTGAAGGCGGGAAGACTAATTGGATTGAAATTCCAGAACAATTCTTGATTAGAAATGGATCACATACTTTATATGATTTGATCCATGCAATCTATCCAGAATTAAGTACTAGATACAGTGACGGTTCTTACTTGAAAGAATGTGACATCTTAACACCAAAAAATGCTGATGTTGATGAATTAAATGTCATAATGCTATCAATGTTTCATGGAGAATCTCGAAAATACCTAATGGCGTTAAAATGATCAAAGATTATATTGCGTTATGCCAAGACTGTGTCTACGCATTTATTATACATGTACCAACAATGCCATGTCAACTACATTGTGCACCGTGCGTGACCTTTGTTTCAAATATAGATTGGTCTGAAGAATGTTTATACCTTTCAAAAGGTAATAATAATAATAATAATAATAATAATAATAATAATAATAATAATAATAATAATAATAATAATATGTAAGTATAACATTTTTACTTTATAATATTTTATAAATACATAATATATGTGTTATTCATTAATTATAATACTAATTATCATGTTGACAATGCAGGAATGCTGATGGAAGGCTCACAACAATTTAGATTTTAGTTATACTTTGTTTTATTTATTCAGTGAATTTGGAACAAATGTAATAAATTCTTATTTTTAATACTTTAATTATGCAATGTCAACATTTTTTTTAAAATTATGTATATTTTATGCTAACAATTTAAAACTATGTTTGACATAATCATAAATAATTTTTTTAAATTCAATCTCGTGCATAGTGTTGGGAAAAACTACTCACATTACATAATTTCACATTGCATATCGCAAAATTATGAGATGAACAAAACAAACCTTCAATCCCAGAAAAAATAACATGCTGAATAAAATACAGATAAAATATAAAATGGTTAAAGGAAGCAAACCGAAGCCTGTGTGATACCACAGTCTCCTTAAAATAGATTCGCCGCCTCACCGTTGGGTGCTGGAGGTACGCCGGCGTCTACTTCCCTGGATACGACGGTTTTTACCAGCTACAACAGAAGCACCTTCTGATTAGCTTAGCGAACGGACAACGGCAGCACTCTTTCTCAGGAAGAAAATTATAGGAGAAGTAGATTGACAGTATATGGATGTCAAGGAAAAATTCTATATCTCTTTCAAGGAATAGGGTCTCCTTTTATACACCATGGGAGAGAGGGGAGGAGCCTCTAGCCATCAAGGCTGGCAACTAATGCTAGCAAAACTGCCCAATCAATTTTGTAAAACTGATGAGCCTTAAATGTGTGAGTTATATACACATTTATGAGGCAATTTCTTATTCAACCATTTTTCTCCAACAATCCCCCACATGAATAAAAATTGACCGAATACAGCAAACGCTCAACGTTTATCAACAAAGACTCGGAAAGAGAGAGAGAGCACATAGACTAACCCTGCATCAGAAAAGGTAGCTGTTGGCCTTGAACGTTTCGTAGTGAAAGCCTATTGGATTTACTGGCTATCCAGTGAACGTGATGTCTTGAGCTGTTCTGCCGTTTATGTAAACCGAGACAATAGACCTCACACAGGAGTTAGTCTAACCATTGTTCTTGTTCTGACTAGTGTGTTCGGTATGGCCCTGGAACATTAGCCTGGTTCTATGAGTGTTTTTAAAGAATTCGGCCTTGGCAATTCTTAAAGAAGCTGCCCCCCTTCGCACTCACATAGGTGACCTAGATACGGTATTTCATTATACCACATCACTAAGGTTATTAAAAGCATTAGCTTAACTTTCCACCCCCACAGGGCATCACTGTATAAAGGAATGGGCAAGAGGATTTACCTCTTCAGTGACTCACCCGTTACACGAAGTTAGGTTGTCCCTTTGAACCTAGATCTTGGGATCTCCAGTCAACTAGGTTGGGTTTTCCGTTCCGGTAACCTTTACTAAAGGCCTTAACCCCATTCCTCTTGACGACTTTTCTACTAACTCTCGAGTTAACCCTTTGGTTAGCGGATCCGCAATGTTGTCCTTAGACTTGACATAGTCTAGAGAGACAACTCCATTTGAGAGTAGTTGTCATATGAAATTATGTCTACGATGGATATGTCTAAACTTTCCATTATGCATATTACTCTGTGCCCGACCAATCGCTGATTGGCTATCGCAATGAATACTGATAGCTGGCACAGGTTTCGGCCAACGTGGAATATCTTCAACAAACTGGCGAAGCCATTCAGCTTCTTCAGTTGCTTTATCTAAAGCAATAAAGTCAGATTCCATCGTTGATCTCGAGATACACGTTTGCTTGGCAGATTTCGAAGACATGGCTGCCCCCCGAGGGTAAACACATAACCACTAGTGGATTTGGAATCTTTTATATCAGATATCCAATTTGCGTCACTATACCCTTCTAGTACCGCTGGGTATCTGGTATAATGCAGCCCATAATTTAGGGTGTAACGGATATACCCCAACACCCGCATAATGCCCTTCCAATGAGTAGCATTAGGATTACTCGCGTATCTACTCAACTTACTAACAGTGTAGGCGATATCCGGCCTTGTACAACTCATCAGATACATCAAACTCCCAATGACCCAAGAATATTCTAGTTAAGAGACACTCTCACCATTATTCTTGGTCAAATATAGACTTAAGTCTACCGGTGTCCTAAACATACTTGTATCTGACTTTCCAAATTTCTCAAGTATCTTATTAACATAATGAGCTTGAGAAAGTACAATACCACTAGATGTTCTGGTGATCTTAACACCCAGAATGACATCTGCAAGGCCCATATCCTTCATGTCAAACTTAGAGTTTAACAATCTTTTGGTAGCTTTAATCATTTCATCATTGCTACCAACAATGAGTATGTCATCAACGTATAGACACAAAATGACATAACCTTTGTCAGTGTCTTTAACATATACGCACTTATCACACTCATTGATTCGAAACCCATTTGACAACATAGCATTGTCAAACTTCTCATGCCATTGTTTGGGAGCTTGCTTCAAACCATACAATGACTTGACAAGCTTACAGACTTTCTTACTTTTTCCTGGAGCTGAAAACCCCTTGGGTTGCTCCATGTAGATTTTTTCATCTAAATCTCCATTTAAGAAAGCTGTCTTTACATCCATCTAATGTATTTCTAAATCACGTAAAGCTGCTATTGCAATCACCATGCGAATGGATGTAATCCTTGTCACAGGTGAACACATATCAAAGTAATCCAGGCCTTCTCGCTGTCTGTATCCTTTGATAACTAGCCGAGCTTTATATTTGTCAATTGACCCATTCGCTTTCATCTTTTTTCGAAAGATCCACTTACTCCCCAAGGCCTTACTGCCTGGGGGTAGATTAACCAACTCCCAAGTATGGTTCTGTAAGATGGAGTCAATCTCACTCTTAATTGCTTCTTTCCATAAAGGACTTTAAGGTGAAGTCACAGCTTCATGGAACGTTCGAGGTTCTCCCTCTAACATATAAGTCAAGAAGTTTGGTCCAAAAGACTTTGTGGTTCTGGCCCTTTTACTCCTTCTTGGCTCATCTACTTCATCAGCTTGATCATCTACTTGATCAGTTATTTGATCAGCTGTTTGATCATCCATGTGATCATCTATGTGATCGTCTTCATGATCATCTATTTCTTTCATGGAACTCGGAACCCTATCTTGGGGACGGCACAGAAATACATCTTCAAAGAAAGATGCACTTCTAGATTCCATGATAGTATTCTTGTGTATATCTGAAATATTAGACTTGTGCACAAGAAATCTATATGCACTACTATTTTGTGCATAACCAATGAAAATATAGTCCACGATTTTCGGACCTATCCTAAGGTGTAGGTACTGCCACTTTTGCAAGACGCCCCCACATTCGTAGGTATTTATATGAAGGCTTGTGATCTTTCCACAACTCATATGAAGTCTTGTCCACTTTCTTCCGTGGTATTCTATTAAGAATATAATTCGCGGAGAGAATTGCTTCCCCCCATAAGTTCTATGGCAACCTAGAACTTATCAACATTGCATTCATAATCTCTTTCAGCGTCCTGTTCTTTTACTCAGCAACACCTTTTGACTGAGGCGAATAAAGCGTTGTGGTTTGTTGAATAATTCCAAATTGAGCGCAAGTCTCGACAAATGGGGATTCATACTCACCACCACGATCACTTCTCAATGCCTTGATTTTCCGGCTTAATTGATTCTCAACTTCATTCTTAAAAAGAATAAATTTATCAATAGCCTCGTCTTTGCTTTTAAGCAAATACACATAACAGTATTTAGTGCAATCATCAACAAAAGTGATGAAGTACTTGTTACCACCACGTGATTGTACAACTTTCAAGTCGCACATATCACTATGCACTAAACCCAAAGACTGGGTACTTCTTTCAATAGAATGAAAAGAAGACCTTGTCAATTTTGCTTCTACACAAGTTTCACACTTGTGTTGTGGATTAATCTTGAAAGATGGTATGTGATCTAACTTGATTAATCTACGTAAAGAGTCAAAATTTACATGACCCAATCTACCATGCCATAAATTAGGGGACTCAAGCATATAAGAAGAAGAAGAAGCTTTCTCATTAATCTTAGGGATAAGTGTCATTACATTCAATTTAAACATACCACCTGACATATGTCCCTTCCCCACATAGACCCCGCCCTTGGTCAACACGACCTTGTCTGATTCAAACACCATGCGGAAGCCATGCTTGCTTAGGAGAGACCCTGGGACAACGTTCTTACGAATGTCTGGCACAAAAAGGACATCGTTCAAAGTCAGTTCTTTTCCTGAAGTCATCTTCAGGATCACCTTGCCTTTACCCTCAACAGCTGAGGTTGCAGAGTTTCCCATAAACAATTTCTCCCCATTTGAAACCGGTTCGAAAGTTGTGAACATTCTTTTCTCTGCACAAATATGGCGAGTGGCCCCAGTGTCCACCCACTACTCCCTCGGGTTTGGCCCCACCATGTTCACTTCTGACACGACGGCTGACAGATGCATGTCGTCCACATCGTGTGACAATTCTTTCATTTCAGCCATATGTGCCCGGTTTTTGTGTTGGGCAGGGTTTTTCTTGTAGGGCTTCTTTTTCAGACAATCAATTGCCCGATTGTCACGCCCCAAAATTTGAACAATTAAATATTAAATTAGGACTAAACCCCAATTAATATTCCATCATCCAAATCCTAGGGGTGAAACAAAAAAAACTAAACGCAAACTAAACCATCCACCATAAATTCATAACTAACAAATACCTCCAACATTAAAGTATCAACAACTAGTCCAAACAACTTAAATAAAGTACGGTTACAAACCATGCCAAATTATTCCAATACTAAATTCATAAAAATAAATAAATACATAAACTATTACAACCCTAAGCTCAAGAAAACAAAAGAAATCTAAGAGATATGTCCAAAAACTATAGTTACTTCTCGTCACCACCGTAGCCTTAACTAATCCTGCAAAGGAAGCTCAGCTGCGCTCAAACAGAACGCACCCGAGTTGCCAAGAGACAAAACGGGTCAGTATACAGGTATACTGGTATGAGTACAAGAATTGACACCCACGTGTCCACCAGACACAAACAAAAAGTACATTATTTCTTATCACGGGATAAGACAAGTAGTTCCAACCACATCGAGACGAATGGGTAGTTTCCCGAGATACGGTGGCATTTAGTTTCTTGTCCGTATACAGCGAAATATAAATTGATTATAGTAGACAATATAGAAATAAAAATATGGTGGGTTAGCCCTACATAAAAAGTTAGTAAGACCCACCATCCTGCAAAACAAATAAAGTTAGTATAATTTAATCATAAGTGACTTGTTGAAACAAATATAAAATTACACCGTTTCATACTTAAATAATTCGAATTGATCAAAACTTAAAGAACGAAAGTTGTACAGAATCAAATTTCCTAAAAGACAGCGTGAACGAATTTAACCGAAACTGAACAGGTTAAGAGAAAAACTTGATCTAAAAATCAAGACGGAATTCAATCGAAAAATATGAAGCTGAAAACGAACAAAAATTGCCATAAGATGATTTTTTCCGAAAAAGTTCAAAACATGAAAAGTGTGCAGAATAATGTTTTACTTCAGTTTACGCGAAACCAATAAAAATGAACTCGTTTCGTGGTTAAAACAGCCTATAAAATCTGCATTACCAAAGTGAATCAAACCGACAATAACCAAGGTCATCCGATTATAAGTTCTAATCGATCTTTTTAATAAAAAGCTACAACACAAGAGTTGTCCAAAATCACGTATACATGCCTCTCCTCAAATTTCATAATTTATCAAGATCGTTTACTCTTTTTTTTTTTTTTTTTATCATGTACATAACAGTACCATACACACTATACTAATAAATTCATAATTACATTCTTTGTTCCTTAACTCCACCACTTCGGCCCTCCCCTTCCGGCCTACACATATATCCCATGTGCCTCTCGTATACCTAACACCGCTCCGAAGCCAAACTTGCACGGGGATATCGTCCCGAGTTTGACTCACACTCCCCAGATGGTTAGCATATACGCACGCGCGAAAATCAAAGCACTCGTCTACTCATGAGAACGAGGCAACAATATATATATACACAACATCTCACACATGAGAATAAACATAACAATGCCGAGCCTAAGACATTCAAATAAATCTCATAATCCTCACTTTTTTTTATACACTCTTTCTCACCATCACTCAAATAAAACAACAATCCACGGAGTCATGGTGGAGTATAAGGAATTTATCTATAGGTTCTTAATTAATTTTAATTTCATATGACCATGAGTGTAATTACAACCATAAAATAAATCCATATAAAACCCTAAATATGGCATATACAACTAATCAAAATAATTAAAATCAATCCATCATCTACATGCAAATACAAAATCAATCCAACATCAAATAAAAATAAACAAATAAAAATAACGAATCAATCCATCCTCTAACCAATATCTATGGATTGTAAGTTTATTTTAATTTTATATAATCATGAGTGTGATTACAATCATAAAATCAATCCATATAAAAACACTAAACCTTGCATATACAACTAATCAAAATAATTAAAATCAATCAATCATCTAAAAACCCTAAACCTTACATAAACAACTAATCAAAATAATTAAAATTAATCAATCATCTATAAACCCTAAACCTTACATACACAACTAAACAAAATAATTAAAATCAATCAGTTATCTAAGAACCCTAAACTTTACATACACCACTAATCAAAATAATTAAAATTAATCTATCATCTTTATGTAAACACAAAATCAAACTAATATCAAACAAATAGATAAAAACAAGAATTAAACATAAATCAAGGGAAATGGGTTTTGTACTCACAATTATTTTTGAAGATCAAAGAATCACTCAAAGAATTAATAAAGTCACCCAAAATAAAACCCTAAACCTTGCATACCCAACTAATGCAAATAATTAAAATCAATCAATCATCCAAAAACTCTAAACCTTACATACACGTCTAATCAAAATAATTAAAAATTAGTCAATCATTTAAAAATTTTAAACCTTACATATCCAACTAATTAAAATAATTACAATCAATTAATTATCTAAAATCTTAGACCTTACATATACATCTAATCAACATAATTAAAATTAATCAATCATCTAAAAATCCTAAACCTTACATATACATCTAATCAACATAATTAAAATTAATCAATCATCTAAAAATCCTAAACCTTACATACTCAATTAATTAAAATTATTACAATCAATTAATCATCTAAAACCTTAAACCTTACATATACATTTAATCAACATAATTAAAATTAATCAATCACCTAAAAAAAAAAATCCCAAACCTTACATACCTAACTAATTAAAACTATTACAATCAATTAATCATCTAAAAATCCTAAACCTTACATATACGTCTAATCAACATAATTAAAATTAATCAATCACTTAAAAAAATTTCAAACCTTACATACACAACTAATTAAAATTATTACAATCTATTAATCATCTAAAAATCCTAAACCTTACATATACATCTAATCAACATAATTAAAATTAATCAATCATCTAAGAAAATTCCAAACCTTACATACCCAACTAATTAAAATTATTACAATCAATTAATCATCTAAAAATCTTAAACCTTACATATACGTCTAATTAACCTAATTAAAATTAATCAATCATCTAAAAAATTCCAAACCTTACATACCCAACTAATTAAAATTATTACAATCAATTAATCATCTAAGAATCCTAAACCTTACATATACGTCTAATCAACATAATTAAAATTAATCAATAATCTAAAAAATCATAAACCTTACATACCCAATTAATCAAAACAATTAAAATCAATCTGTAATTTTCATATCAATACAAAAATCAAATCAATATTAAATAAATACAAATAAATAAATATAACGAATCAAATATAAACAAAGAAAAGTGGATTTTGTACTCACAATTATTTTTGATGATAGAAACAATATCTAGAAGATTAATTGAACCACCAAAGTAAAACCTTAACCCCCTTTCTTTTTCTTTTTTTTCTTTTTTTTTTCCTTTTTCTTTTTCTTTCTTTTCTTTCCACGCCACACACACTCACACAGAGAGCACTCTTTTGTTTTCTTTTTTTCTTGGATGATCAATCTCCCTCTCTCTCTCTCTCTCGGCCTTGCCGCCGCACTATACTTCTCTTTTCTTTCTTTGTTTATAACCTAATAATTATTATATTATAATATAACCTAATCTCATTCTAACCCTAATAAATTAATATAATATACTATATTATGTAATACACATAATTATCATATAAATATAAAATTAAATATATATATATATATATAAAATGCCTCTTTTTTTTATAACAAAAATAAATATATAAATATATGAATTAATTGAATAACACAATAAATTTATTAATTACAACCTTAAATTCGTTAAATATCACATTAACTAAACAACACATTAAATTCTCATGTAAACCGCACAATTAATAAAGCCAAATATAAAATAAGATAATAAAAATAATAAGTAATGACTTAAGAAAATTAGGGCCGCTACACCGATGCCCGTCACTTCCACAGTTGAAGCATTTGCCATTGAACCTAAAAGTAGGCTCCTTTGCCTTGTAGGTTGGCCTTTTGGAGATTCCTCTTCTAGCCCCCAACTTTGAGCTTTTGCCTGTCGGTAGTTTTTTCCTCACCCCCGAGGACTCGCCATGCTCAACCATGTTGGCTTTGACAATGGAGGTACTTCCTCATTTCTTCATGTTGTCCTCTTCAATCCGGAGCCTGACAACGAGCTCTTCGACTGTCATCTCCTTTCGTTTGTGCTTCAAGTAGTTCTTGAAGTTTTTCTAGCCATTAGACAACTTCTCAATCAAAGCAGCTGCCTAGAATGACTCACTTAGGACCATCCCTTCTGCATGTATCTCGTGCAGAATCACTTGGAACTCTTGGACTTGACTCAGGACAGTTTTAGAGTCCACCATCTTGAAGTCCAGGAACCAGTCGATGATAAATTTCTTTACCCCAGCATCCTCGGTCTTGTACTTTTTGTCCAAGGCATCCCACAACTCCTTAGCCGATTTCTTGGCATAGAACACGTTGAAAAGCGGATCCGTCAAGCCATTCAGAATGTAATTCCGGCATAAGAAGTCTGCTTGTTTCCAAACGTCCAGAGCCATGAGCTTTTGTTTATCTTGCTCATTCTCCTCTACGGCTAGTACATCTTCACTCAGAAACCTCGCAAGGCTTAAAGTAGTCAAATAAAACAGCATCTTCTGCTGCCATCTCCTGAAATTCACTCCCGTGAACTTCTCCGGGCGCTCGTGACGATTGAGTGGTCCTCCCGGAACAGCCGGAGTAACAACAGGAGGATTGACCACAGAGGTCACAGCAGGGGTTGGCAAGCCAGTCGCCCCGGGGTTCGGATCCCCACCAACATTAGCAGTAGCAATAGCAGCATCAGAGACAGTTACCATTTCTAAAAAATTACAGCCGAATTTTCACTATTCTGTATTTCCAGAAATCAAACTTAACACTAGAAAATCCCACAACTGGAAATTTAATTCAAAACTAATCTCACCACGCAACCTAGAATCGAACATGGTCAGGAAAGTTTCCAAGAAGACTGGAGGGGTCACACCGGTTTCACTTAAAACCCAGTTAACCTCAGACAAAACTTTCAAGAGCATGTTGACTCCTAATCCATGGGAAACAACTTTAAGAATTAAAATTTTCAAGGGATGAATTAGGTTAAACACACCAAGTTCCAAACTGTACAAGCAATTACAACAAAATTGCTACAATAATTACAAACAAATAAAACGTGCTTTACATATTGGTGAATAACCACAAATGAACACTCAAGCAAACAATTGCTTCAAATATTTAGTCCAAATTAATCATTTTTCCCATTTCCATAGGTATTTCTGCAATAAAGAGTTAGAAGCAAAATACAACAAAACCTCCCTCAGCTTTTCTTTGCTTTTGGCAAAGTAGTGATTGAAGGGGAGGGTACTAGCTAACAAACTAATAAATAACTGGAAGTAAAGATTAAAACCAACCCTTAAGTTACACATCTAGAATTTAAACTAAAAAAAAACTGTAAAAAATTAATTACATAATAAACATGTAATTAACTATATAAGTTACAGACCTAAATTAAATATAATTAAACCATATTTTAAATTGGTAAAGGTTACATATGAACTTATGGTACACTTAAACATGTAATTAATTGAGGCAAGTTACAAACATTTTATAACTCCTAAATACTTAAATCACATTACTAGGCAAGAATTGCAAATGACATGATTAACATGCAAATAATTTTAGAAAAATTAACATGAATTTAAATATAGGCAAGTTATAAACTTTACAACTCCACACCTAAATTAAAGATTAATAGGTACAAGTTACATGAAAAATTTACTACCTAATAGACATGCTAGAAATGTAAATTACACTAAAAATTAAACCCGAATGAATATGTAATTTATATTGTAAACTAGAAGCATGTAAATCTAGAAATACAAGGCATGAACCGGTACACCATAAATTAATAAATTAATTAGAAAATATAGTGAATTAACGTTGCACCAATAGAACTCTTCTTCCCTATTGAAAACAGTGGCCTATTCCATGCCATGGGAAGACCAAACAGTAGCATACACAAAATGACAAAATCAAAAGCTTAACCCTGTGTACATGCATCTAATAAACCAATTAACTTGCTAGTACTACCAGTGGCCAATTACATGCAAAATTATTACACACACCTATGAATCTATTAATCTAATTCTATGATAAACGTCAAATCTATTTTAAGCTTGTTGGGAAAAACTACTCACATTACATAATTTCACATTGCATATCGCAAAATTATGAGATGAACAAAACAAACCTTCAATCCCAAGAAAAATAACATGCTGAATAAAATACAGATAAAATATAAAATGGTTAAATGAAGCAAACCGAAGCCTGTGTGATACCACAGTCTCCTTAAAATAGATTCGCCGCCTCACCGTTGGGTGCTGGAGGTGCGCCGGCGTCTACTTCCCAAGATACGACGGTTTTTACCAGCTACAACAGAAGCACCTTCTGATTAGCTTAGCGAACGGACAACGGCAGCACTCTCTCTCAGGAAGAAAATTATAAGAGAAGTAGACTGACAGTGTATGGATATCAAGGAAAATTTTTATATCTCTTTTCAAGGAATAGGGCCTCCTTTTATATACCATGGGGGAGAGGGGAGGAGCCTCTAGCCATCAAGACTGGCAACTAATGCTAGCAAAACTGCCCAATTAATTTTGTAAAACTAATAAACCTTAAATGTGTGAGTTATATACACATTTATGAGATAATTTCTTATTCAATTATTTTTCTTCAACACATAACACGAGTGATATGCTAGTTCATTGTTAGGAGAAAGTGCAAATCCTCGAAAGGTACTCATTGCAGATCAATTCAATTGTAATTTTTTTTTTTTTTTTTTGGTAACTTTACGGGTAAACAAAATCTTCCTATTATTTTGTCTTTTTCCTCACTTTGTTAACTTATTGCACGTCACCCACCTATGGCGCATAAATTATATAAATTCACACAATTGAATTTCTTTATTTTAGTAATTCACAATCTGATAAGCTTTCCAATTTTTATTTTTTTTAATTATTTCTTTTAAAAAATGTGGATTATTTGTTTTATTTTATTTTATTTTAAGCGGAGGCTAGATTTATGGTTCCCTGTTCTCTCTTTATGAATTTCTTTTTTTTTTTTTTTTTTTATTATGACGAGGGAGTTCCCTTTCTCTTAAATTCTTTATTATTTTATCTAGAATACCAGACCTATCTCACTCTCGAACCATTTATTTATTTTTCTGGATTTATTTTATTATTTTATGTATTGTTCTTTAATTGTGCTTAGACGTACAATTTTTTAAAAGTCTTCAAATTGTACAATTATATGTAGAATTTTAAATGTTGTTAAATGTCACTAATTTTTCGCTTACTGCATGACGACGTTAAATATTATTAAACTCTTGAATTTTATTTTATTTAGTTTATTTAAATATTTTTACATCATTGAATTGGGATTCATTTTAACCTGTGTAATAAATTTTTTTTGAGACATTTAAACATAAATCCTAATTTATGAAGTTATGTTCTATTAAGTTTTAATTAAGATTTTTTGAACTTTTAAGTCCAATTAAAATTTTAATAGCCGGAATTACCCTTCAAATAATGATTGTTCATTATTTATAATTATCTATAAAAGAATATGATGATTTGACATTTATTTTAATTTTTAAAACTTTAAAGATTCGTTTAGAATGTGAGTTGGCTTTTTAGTTTTTAGTTTTTTGACTATTTTAACTTGAGGCTAAAAAGTTTCGTTTGGAATAGAAATTTTTTTTGACTTTTTTGACTTTTGTGAGAGAAAAAATAAAATGATTATGGTTTAGATGTGATATTTTATCTTATTGGGATAAAAAACCTATTTTGCCTTTTTGTGACTATTTTAGCCAAAACATCTCATTTTAGCCTATGTCAAACGAAGGTGAAAACATCAACTTTTAATTTGAAAAAACTAAAAAAAAATTATCTGCAAAAAAAAAAAAATGATAAATATTTTTTTTTGAAAAAAATTGAATTATATTTTTGTGCAAAATTGAAAATTTTGTGTCTATAAAGGAGTATGATGATAGAACATTGACGTGCAAAATTGAAAAAAAAAAATTATAATGAAAAAACTTATAATGTTATCAGTTTTAAAACTAGGAAAAACTGATAATATTTTCAATTTTATTGGATAGTTGAATCAAACCAATAAGTAGAAAGACAAAAATGTTTAATCTCATACTCTCTCTTTTTTTATCAGTTAGTGAAACAATTATTTAAAACATTACTATGCAAAATTGATAATGTTCTTAATTCTAAAAATTAAAAAAAAAAATGATAATATTCTTAATTTATTAAGTAGGACTTATTGGTTCAAAAAATCTTAGATATGACCTGAACTACCATAATATTTATAGATAGAACTTTTAGATAATTAACTCATTAATAAATGATTTTGTATTTTTATAATATCATTGTAACATATTCACGTAATATTGTTGATCAATAAAATCACTCAAAGTATGATGGGTTTCCCTTCATTCCTATCTCACTTTCGCAACCAAGTAGGCGATATAAATAAAATTCATACAAAAAATTTGATAAAATGACGTGATAAATTTCATTATTGTAAATAAATTTATCTTTAATGATATTTTATTTTGAAGTAAAAAGCTTATAATGAGTCACATTATTATGTATGAATTTTTTTATTTGTATAACGTTACTTATTATAAAAATTAAAGTGAAATTTTAATGAAAGTGTACAAATGTTAAAAAAAAAAAAAAAAAAAATTATCACCTATGATATACCTAATAAGTTCCCTCAAATTTATTAATATCAAAAGAATCAAATTATGGCATTTAAGAAAATAGGTGTAATTAATAAATAAAAAAAAGGCTCTTCGCTAAATTTAATATCCGATCATCATAATTTTTTAATGAATATTCTACTAAATAAATTCTAAAAAGTGAACGATTCAGATTATTGAAATCGATTTCAAAATAGACCTACTAAATCCAAATACCCCTCAAATTAAGATTATCAACTTAAAAGAAACCTAACCCTTTTAGTAACATGTGATTGCTAATTAATTTGATCCACTAGTTCGCTAATTGTAGAAATTCCCAATATTGTACACAATATGTGTGAGACTTGTAGTTGCTTATGAGTCACTTGTTTTAGGGCAGCTCCTGCCGAAGAGAAAAAAATCAAACCAAACACACTGATTACTAGCTTGCTCGGACTTACTGTTTAGCTTCATCCAAGGGGAGAGCTACTTGAAACCACAGTCCGGGGACGAGCAACAATCATACTTTGAGAAACACCCAACTAGGCCATTCCTCGTTCAATAAGTAAACTGGGCATTGAAAGAGGGAGAGCACCCCTTCTAGTTCGAAGATCCGAGGCCTCCGGAGAACCATGACCACACTGTTTTCTTTGGATGATCGTGCTCTTCTTTGTTTATAATAGAAAATTTCATTATAATATTTAAAGGTAGATATAATAATTTTTTTTTTAATTTAAAATAATTATAAATCTATATTTTTATTTCATAACCATTAGATATGTAGCCAAAAGTAAGGGTGTACGTAGTGTGATTTCAATTGGTTAGTTGATTGAACAATAAACAAATATCAAATATTTACATAATATATAATATAAATATGTATAATATTTTTTTTATATATATAACACTAATTTGTAACAAATTTTACATCTTAAATCTCTCTTTTATTTTGATATTTTATTAAAGGTAAAAAAATATATGTTAAATATAGTGAAGCAGGCTGATTTCAAATATGAATTACAAATTTTAAATCGCTTATCAAATTAATTCACAATTAGCAATTGAATCAGTGTACATTGGATAGCTTTAACGAATTAGACCGTATTTTGCAGTGAAAAAGGATCAAAATCCATCCTTGGATGAGCATTATTTTGTAAAGAGAGAGCATAGACCGACTATAATAAGATGGATACATTCTTACTGGCAAGTCTGGATCTGAGTTTTGAGGGGTGCAGTGCAACCAGAAATCGAACCCACAAACCCAATCAATGGATGAAAGCTCACCCCCTCCACACATACTCATCTTCCCCTTCCCCTTGCCCCTAATTTTGAGCATAAACTTCTAATTCTGATGGAGTTGTTATTATAATTATTTTTTCACAATTTTTGTTCACGTAGATGATAATTTGGATGCCGCATTTAAGGGGAAATTATTAAATATTTTCAGAATATTCTCTAACTAATCATCATTCAATATGTTCCTTATATTTCCCAATCACTCAACACAATATCCCACCTGCCCACCTTCTCCACCAATCATAATATTATGGAATACCACGCGTCCATATTCCCGAATTACTTAATAATTATCCTTATTTAAGGTTGTTCCTAGCATGGAAAGCATTCTCTGCCGCCGTGATCTACCGAAATCAAGATCCCCTCCTTGCATTTCCTACTTGCAGGGTCATTGGGCCCACTTTTAGGCCCAATTTTGATAATTTGAACCGTTCATATTTTAAGATTTGTTCAGTATATCATACCTGTAAAAAATCAAGTTGATCGGATATCAGAAAGCATGTGTTCGGAAAACAGTTTATTAAATTCTTTAAAAAAACAGTTTTTAGTTCGAGTTTTCCGATCACATGCTTTCTGATATCCGATCAACTTAGATTTTTTTATAGGTATGATATACTGAACAAATTTTAAAATATGAACGGTTCAGATTATCAAAATTGAGCCTAAAAGTGAGATCCATAGCCCTACAAATAGAAAATGCATGGAGGGGATCCTGATTCGATCTACCAAGCTTCTGTCGTTCTAGAGACCTGGATGACCCTAGCATGAAACTCATTGTGAAGGAAGTCGAACAAGTTCCACTAGGCTTTGGGCTCATACTCAACACGTTTGAAGAGCCAGAAGAACCCATACTCTCTCACATACGATCTCTGTCCAAATCTCTATCCCGTCGGTCCACTCCATGCCCACCTGAAGACAAGACTCGGGGCAGCAGAACCGGAACCACGACTGCCACTGGCCTCCTCAAACAGTCCATGGCAAGAAGATAGAATCTGCATGACGTGGCTTGATACGCAGCCTCCTAAATCTGTGATCTACGTTACCATTGGAAGCCTTGCCATGATGACTAGTGACCAAGGGATGGAGTTAGCACGGTTTGGTAAATAGCGGGCAACGATTCTTGTGGGTTAGATGAACGAATTCCATACCTGACAGAGAATGGGAGGGTCAGATTCTGAATGAGGTCTTGGAGGCTACGGCGGAGAGAGGGTGGTTGGTGAGTTGGGCCCCGTAGGAGGAGGTCTTGGCTCACCCTGCTGTTGGTAGATTTTTGACTCATAATGGATGCAACTCGACTTTAAAGGGTATGGTGGAGGGTCTGCCAATGGTTTACTGGCCTCACTTTGTGGACCAGCAAGTGAATAGTAGGTTTGTGAGTAAGATGTGGAAGCTTGGGGTCAACAAGAAAGATACTTGTGATCAAGCTGTGATTGAGAGGATGATCAAGAATGTTATGGATGGGAGGAGGGATTGTAAGAATTTTTCCTGAATATAGTTTAATATGGCTTATACATGATTATATTAGATTTATCTCTATAGTCTTCTATGCATTATGTATATGTAGGTGCATTCATCAATGATTAGTCACCATCTAATTTATGTACATGTATTTTGCTTAATGAGATGAATATAATATAATCATGTATAAGCCACATTAAGCCATATTCAGGAAAAATTCTTACAATCTCTCACTTGGCTTGCATGATTATATTATGTCATTAGATTATCATAATATGGCCAATGTTCTCCCACTAGAAGATTACACCATTACCATTAGATTCTGTTCAATAAAATTATTAGCACCAAATCATTGTAGTCAGTGATTTACACATTGATCAAGATTGTAAAATGGTTATAGTGTTAATATTTTCCATCAACATGAATAAGTGAATCTTAAATCATAGATATGACATTAGCAATATAATGATGATTACTGCTAATTCATCTATAACGGTCTTGTTATTTATATCTTCTTCTAAATTGTGCACAAATATGAAGAATAAAAACAACAAACATAATTATTACTAACATAAGATGATTATAACATAACATTTATCACAACCATAATACACTCATTTCAAGTCTAAACATGATGAACTTTCTACTAAGCCCATGCACGCAATATGTTCTTGAAAAAGATTAGGTGTGAGACCTTTAGTTAAATAATCTGCCAACATGAATGTAGTGTGAATATGAATGATGGAAACAGTCTGATTCAGAACCCTTTATTTAACAACTAGATACTTGATATCAATATACTTTGATCCTCCTGAAGTTTTGTTATTATTGGAGAACCGAACAGCAGCATCATTATCATAGTAAATTTGTAAGGGCCTCGAAATTGAATCGACAAGTTGTAATCCATATATGAAATTCTTTAGCCATACTGCATGACATGTGGCTTCATAACATGCTATGAACTTTGCCTCCATAGTGGACGAGACAGTCAGAGACTGCTTATGACTCTTCCATGAAATGGGTCCATTAGCAAGCATAAAAATGCACCCAAAAATGGACTTTTGAGTGTCTTTACATCCAGCATAATTAGCATCTGAATAACCAATTACTTCAAGGTTGTCTGTTCTTTGATAAGTAGGCATGTAATCTTTAGTGCCTTGTAAATATCGCAACACTTTCTTAACTGCTTTCTGATGATCAAGTTCGGGATTGCTTTGGTATCGACCAAGCATACCAACTACAAATGCTATGTCAGAACGTATACAAACTTGAGCATACATAATGCTCCCAACTGCAGAGGCATAATGAATTTCTTTCATTTGTTCCCTTTTAAAATTATTTCCGGGACACTAAATTCACTAAATTTATCACCCTTAGCTATAGGGCAACACTACTTGAACAGTTCTGCACGTTGAACTTTTAAGAACCTTTTTGATATAGGCTCTTTGGGACAATCCTAAAATACCACGAGACCTATCTTGGTGAATTTCTATCCCAAGATCTTTTATTTCAAAGTTTCTCATAAGGAATTTCTTTGTCTCATGTATCATTCTCAAATTATTGCTAGCAAGCAATATATCATCAACATATAAAACTATAATGCAAATATTGCTCCCACTAATTTTAAGGTAGACACATTGATCAACCACATTATCCTTAAAATCAAATTTGGTGAGAACTTTATGAAATTTAAAATATCATTGTCGAAATGCCTACGTTAGGCCATATATAGACTTCTTAAGCCTACAAACCATATTTAACTTGCTTTCATCTTGAAAACCTTCAGGTTGATCCATGTAGACCACTTCATGCAAGTCACCATTTAAAAAGGTTGTTTTAATGACCATTTGATGTAACTCTAAATCATAATGAGCTACTAAGGCCATGACTATTCTCAAGGAATCCTTATTAGAAATAGGAGAATAAGTTTCTTTATAGTCCATCCCTTTTCTTTAACTAATCTGACCTTGTATCTTTCAATATTGCCTTTAGGATCACGTTTGGTTTTAAAAACCCATTTGCATCTAAGAATTTTGGCTCCTTTAGGCAATTCTACAAGATCCCAGACATTGTTATCTTTCATGGATTTTAACTCATTTTTCATGGCATTTAACCATTGAGTTGTATTTTTATTTTTCATGGCTTGGGCATAAGAAACAGGATTGTTCTCCAAGCATATATCACACTCATTTAGGTAAACCTCATAGTTATCTGATATGGTTGGTTTCTTCTCTCTTTGTGATCTGCGTAAAGGTTGTTCTGCAACTGGGACAACTTCTTTTTCAATGTGAGAAATCTCTCAAGTACCAACATTATCCACAATAGGTTCAAGTACTTCATTTTCTTGGATAATCGTGGAAGGTGTAAAAGCACGATTTTCGTCCAAAGAAACATTTTTGAGATTCATGCTCCTACTAATGTCTTCATCCTCTAAGAATACAACATTTTTAGTTTCAACAATTCTCGTGTTATGAGTGAGACAATAGAATCTAAAACCCTTTGATCTCTCAGGATATCCAATGAAATAACAACTTATAGTTCTAGGGTCTAATTTCTTTATTTGTGGGTTGAAAATTTTTGCTTCAGTAGGACAACCCCATACATGTAAATAATTCAAATCAAGTTTCCTACCAACCCACAACTCATAAGGAATTACAGGCACAGCCTTACTAGGAACCCTATTAAGAACATGTACAGTAATTTTTAAAGCTTCACCACACAAGAAATTTGGCAAAGAAGAGTTACTCATTATGTTTCTTATCATGTCCAAAAGAGTATGGTTTCGTTGCTTAACTACACCATTTTGCTCAGGTGTACCGGGCATTGTGTAGCTAGCAACAATACCATTCTCAGCTAAAAATAAAGCAAAAGCACTTGAATTTTGACCTGACTCAATGAATCTACCATAATATTCCGCCTCTATTAAATCTTACACTTTTAATTCATCTACTAAGTTGATTTTCAACTTCACCTTTATGAAGTTTGAACATATCCAGTGCTTCTAATTTTTCACAAATAAGGTACACATAAGTATACCTAGAAAAGTCATTAATAAAAGTCATAAAATATTTATGTCTAGAAATAGTTGGAACAGTAAAGGGACTACATATATTAGTATGAATTGTGTCTAATAATTCAGTAGTCCTAGTAGCACACTTTTTCTTTGTCTTTGTGTATTTTCCCTTAATGCAATTCACACAAATACTAAAATCAAAAAAATCAAGTGAACTTAAAATTTTGTCTTTAATAAGATGTTCCATCATTTCTCTTGATATGTGGCCCAAGCGCTTATGCCATAACATGGATGAATTTTCATTCACTCGCTTTCTCTTTTTATTTACCAAGTCATTTACATAAAAGAATAAAAGAGATTGTACATAAGTGGAATCTAAATTCAATGAGTAAAGATTACTATATAAAGTACCAGAACCAATCATATGAGAATTATGGAATAAAGAGACTCCATTGTTTCCAAACTTAAATTCATAACCACATGAATCAAGTTATGAAACATAAATTAGGTTTCTAGTAAAAACAGGAACATAAACTATGTTTACTAAATTTAAAATAAAACCAGAGTCTAAAATTAGATGGAGGATGCCAATAGTTTCAGCGTCCACTTCTATTCCATTCCCGACCATAATGGTTCATTCTCTTTTATTTAGTTTTCGACTTGTATGGTATCCCTGCATGGAATTTGTTATGTGAATACTTGCACCAGTGTCAATCCACCAAGAATTTGGTGGAACATCAATAAAAAAGGATTCATTAGACACAAAGCATTGAGTGTTACCTTTCTTGTCCAGCTAACCTTTAAAACCTAGACAGTTTTTTCTTGTGCGACCTTTCTTTCAACAGAAATGGCATCGAATCTTATTTTCTTCATTAGCCTTGTGAGTTTCATCATTTTCATTCTTCTTCTTCTTTTTCTTCTTCTTACTTTGTCCTTTCTTGAAAATATTTTTGGTTAGACCCAAGGTGGTAAGGTGAACCATATCAGGCTTTTTAGCTTTAAGCCTCTCTTCTTCTTGAACACACATAGCAATTAAGTCGCTCATCTTCCACTTATCTTTCTGCGTATTATAATTGATCTTGAAAGGACCAAATTGCGCAGGAAGAGAAATCATAATGAAATGAACAAGAAAACCTTAAGAAATTTCCATGTTTATTCCCCTTAATTGAGAGACCATGTCATTCATCTTTAAGATATGTTCATGAACACCACTCAAACCATCATATTTCATTGTCATCATTTTAATCATAAAAGTACTAGCAAGGGATTTGGAAGTTCCAATGAATTGTTCTTCAATAGATTTCATATAACCCACTGCACTTTTAGAAGCAGGGATTGCTCCTTGAATTATAGACGTAATTGAGCATTTCATAATCATTAGACTTAAGCGATTAGAGCGTTCCCATTTTTCATATAAAGCCATGTGTTCCTTAGAACTTGTATCATTAGGTTTTGTAGGTGCTAGCTCTCTTAATGCATAGTCTAAATCCATAATTCCCAAAACAATAACAATTTGTTCTTTCTATTCCTTAAAATTAGTTCCACTCAAAATTTCAATACCAGACAAGTAACTAATTGCAGTAGGATTCAATATTGCAAACACATAATATCCATTACATAACTTAATATAATCAAGAAAACTAATTTTCACATGTCATGAATAAAAATAACACCAGAAGTTAAATATATCTAACTGGAAAACATAATTAGTTAGATACGAAATCAAGGTATCCTTCCGTTGGGCCGAATAACAATATATTTTAAAAGATACATTAATCTATCTAATAAGGTTCATTGAATGAATGGATTCTTTGATGGGAAGATTACTAGTATAAATAGTGTAAGGTCCCAATCCACACTCTCTAATACAAAACTCAAGTTGTCACCACAAGAAGGCTCCCATTGCCCACAGAGAGAGAGAGAGAGAGAGAGAGAGAGAGAGAGAAGTGGTTTGAAGATCTTAGACAAATAAAGAACTTAAAGATCAAGGTCTTCTTTTCGAGATTTCTCTTTCTCAAAAGAGGTTTTCATAATATCATGGATCAAGGCATGTATACATTTATTTTGTATAGTAGAAATTCATATAGTTTTCATGTATAGAATTAAATTCTTAACGGCTTTTAGTTTATATTCCGCAAAGTTTTCTATCAGGGATGAGTTCATGGAATCAGTTGATCGAATGGTGAAATTGGCTAGAGAAAGCATTGGTGAAGGGGGGTCGTCATCTTGTAATTTGAAGCGTTTGATTGAGGACTTAAGATTGATGAAAAACAAAACATGACTCGTTCTTAAGTTTGCTTGCAAATTGAATTGTAGTTTTGAAATTAAAAAGTTTGAGTCAAATTTTATGTAAATGAAAGATTGAGACTCATTTCTTGTAAGTGTTTGTAGTCCAATTTCGTTATTGTATTTTGAATTGGGTAGATAAAAGAAAATGAATGTACACTCCGTGTTATTTACCTAATTACTATTTAAGATAAAAAAATTATAATCAATTTTTAAACTTAATAATTTGGCAATCAATTAGGATATTAAAGGTAACACTCCTCTCTCATATTTTCTCTAATCGTCAACCAATCATATCACTTCTACATTATTGGGTCTAAAAAATATATCTAAAAAGTGGGTTTGTATATCATTTTTTTAATATTTTTTTTATAGAGAAAATGACATACAAGGCCACTTTCTAAACCTTTTTTTTAGACCCAATGATGTATAAGTGATATGATTGGTTGATGATTATAGAAGATATGAGAGAAAGAATGTTACCTTAGATATTCTAATTAATTGCCACATCATTGGAGCTTCAAAACTGTGTCTAATTTTTAGACTTGTATAACAATGCCCTTTTTTTAAACATTTTGTACAAAGGTGTAGACATCCCATTTTTGACCGTCCTTAAGACTTGGACGTCATCGTTTGAACACTCGATGATTACCCTTGTTTGTGTTCGTCTTGAGTTCTCGGAGATTTTGGCTACGCGCCTTACCTCGAGACCTCTCGACTTGTCTGTTTTGTGTCTAGTTTTGCACCAAACACTTGTTGTTTTGCTTCTGAGGGTGGGAAGTAGCTTGTAGGCCATCCCCACACCTCACCGGCCATGGCTTGAGGCCACCGGCCTTGTTTCCTTGCCACCGGCCATTGGTGATGGCCGGTCGGCACTATTAATGGTCGGTCGGCATTGTGTTTGGTCGGCCGGCCACTGTTTCTGATCAATCGGCCACTTTTCCTGGCCGAGACCTTTTCTTAAGGGAGCTTGACCCTTTCGAACCCTTTTTTAGCTTCTTGAGGAAGCTTGAACCTTTTTAGCTTCTCCAAGAAGCTTGACCCTTTTGAACCTTTTTTTAGCTTCTTGAGGAAGCTTGAACCTTTTTAGCTTCTCCAAGAAGCTTGACCCTTGTGAACCTTTTTTTAGCTTCTTGAAGAAGCTTGAACCTTTTTAGCTTCTCCAAGAAGCTTGACCCTTTTTTTTGAAGCTTCTTGAAGAAGCTGGAACCTCTTGACCCCTTTGCCTAGCTTCTCTAAGAAGCTTAGCCTTTTTGCTCAAAGCTTCCAAGAGAAGCTTTGCCCCCTTGGTTTCTCTATATAAAGAGAGCCTCTCCTTCCATTTTAGGGGTTAGAAAATCTGATATATAAGATATATATATCACTCTCTCTATATATCTCCCTCTCTCTCTACATTTGGGTGGGTTAAAGGGTCCAAAAGGGTCTAGTTCTTGGCCATTTGAACTACACCTCCTAGCACAACACTTCCATCATCACTTGGAGGTTCTTAGGTCTTATTTTCAGAGGTTGAAGGTTGCATTTTTGGGTCTAGAGGCTGCTGTCCCCTTTTGGCTACAAAGGTAACCCATTTTCCCTCTTTATTCCCCGTTTTTGCACACCCTTTTAGCCTATCTTGCTTGCTGATTTGAGCTTTGTGTATAACATAAAAAAGTTCTGTTTTTTTGTGTTTAAGATACTTCATTAGGACACTTTTGTGTTTGGGGTCGTTTACCCCCTCTTAGGCCTTATTTGGCCCCATTTTGTGCTATTTTTGGTGAACTTCGGGACCACCTTGTTTGGGCCTCCTCACCACTGAAATCTTGAGGGATTTCAGTGGTGAGGATGGTGGTTTAAGGTCCTAAGAAGGAGAGGGGTGACCCTCTCCCTTGTTGCCTTGTTTGTTGCCCTTTTTGGCCTTCCAAAGGGGCTCCTATTTGCATGCTTTCAAACCTTGTTTCAAGCATTTTTCAGTGGGTTTTAGGACCCCCATAAGCCATTTCCAGAGTTGATTTGGTCTTGCTAAATGTCTATCTTGCATGTGATTAATAACTCCTTGCATGGCCCTCTAAAGTAACTCATCATTTTTGCATGCCATGGTTGCGTATCAGTGGTTATTTGGGCCTATTTTCACATGTTTTATTCACTAATTTTTGATGGTTTAGTGAGATTCCATGTGCATCATACACTTGCTTTGTATTCCTCTATTTTGCCTAGAAATGCATCTTGCCTTTGGACCACCATGCTTGCATATTTTAGCTTAGCTTTGTGAAGTTTTTGGTCATGTTTTAACATACTTAAGGTCTGTCTTGGGTCTTTAGATTCACATTTTCCATGTTTAGTATAGCCCCTTTGTATTTTGGCTTGTTGGCCTTAAGTGTGTGAGTATGTAGCATGCTTTATTTGCTTTGTTTTATTGGTTTGGCACCATTTGTAGCATCATTTCAGTCCCTTTGACATGCTTGTATGCTTGCCTTGGACACCTCTTTAATGCTTTCAAAGTTTGTGTAGCATGCTCCATGTTTTGGCATTTGTGCATGCCTTTTGAATTTAGGTCATTTGGATGCCATCTAAGTGATCTTTAGGCCTTGTTTTAATATGCTAAAATTCTGTTTTTAGTCATTTAATTCATGCCATGTGTGGTTGCACTAAGTGTAGTTCAATATTTCTTTGGTGGGCCTTAGGAATTGGACCATATTTGCATGCATGTTTGCATGTCATTTAGCCCTTATTTCATAGCACTATGGCCACTGTTTTGGGCCTAATTAGAGCTGCCCAAATCATGTTTAAGTCAATCTCTTTGTTTGTTGCATGTTCTCCTTGTATATTGTAGCATATTGGTGAGTTGTTGCATGTTTGAAATCACATGATTGAATGAAGTCACATGTTGGCTTACATGCTTGAATGCCTACATTAGCCTTGCACACTTGTTAGTCACATTGCTCTATGCCTTGCATTTCTTGCATGCTCATTTGCATTGCCGTATTGCATGCCTAGTTAACATGCTTAGGCTGCATTGCATTGGCATGCATGCTTGGCCTCTTGACTATCCATGATAGAGGTTAAGTCCCCATTGGTTTGATTGTTTGCATTGCATTTGACATGGAAATGCATAACTTGGTCTCTTGGGCCATCACGCATGGAAATGCGCGATTGATGGTCCGAGAACCAAGGAGCATGTCCCTTTGAGTCACTAACATGATAAGGGACATGATTGGTGCATATATGCCTTGAATTGTATTGCCATGCTTTGCCTTGCCCTCTGTTGCTGTCAATTGCAGATTCTGCAGGAGCTTTCTGCCGACCGGCAGTTCTAAGTGCCGACCGGCAATCCTCCCTCTGCCGATAGCTTCACCAATGGCCGGTGATTACATTCCACTGCCGGTGGGCATTCTACCCAGCCGATGGCATTCCCTAGTATCCAGAGAAGCAATCCTGAGGTTTTGGCAGCCTCCAGAGGAGTAAAGAAAGGAAAACAGAGGCAGCCTATGCATGGCGGTGCACTTCCGAGCAAGACCCGAGCACGCATTGCATCGAGCTCTCCTCCCGAGGTGGTTTACTGTTTTTTCTAGCTTAGTTAGTTTGTCAGCTAATTAGGCAATTTGTAATAATTAATTAGCTTGTAGGTTAATTATCTGTATTATTCTTTTGGTCCCTCCGAGTGAGGGTAAATTTGTAATAAGTGTGGGTGCGTGTGTGCATGTCTTCCAACCCCCACTTCTTTCTCCCTTTTACTTACCTGCTTTTGATGGTTAGTATTAGGACATGTTTACTTTAGCATACCTTATGTTATGCATGCGTGCATCATTCATCAGTATTGCATGCACCAGGCTCGGCGCATCATACTAACTGCATAAGTATTTCAAATCTAACTTGAATACATGCTACTTGCGCATTTTCACATGTCATTTATAGACTAGCCGAGCCTACTCTAATTGCATTCTGTATGTGATGCATTAGGCACTTAACATGAACTGGGATCACGCATGTTTGCTAACTAGTTTATTGTTTTGGCACGGAGTACGATGTAAGTATTTATGCTTTAGCATCTCACATGCGTGTGAATGTTAACATGATAGCATGCTTACCATGTGGCTAGATGCTTATGTGTTAAACTATTTGAATGCCTGTGGATGAACGTTGGATTGTTTGAGTTGGAAAAACTCGTTGAAATCCGTATTTTAGCCTACTTGCGAGTAGCAAATTCCAAAGTATTTTTCCAAAACAAACAGATATGCAATGCTTCTTTCCAAATTAGGCAATCTAGTCTATACTTGTTTGCTGTGCGCATGACATAGTGATTCTAGGTTAATAATTGGAATAAGAACATTTAATGTTTTCAAAAACGGATATCACGGTTAGTAGAGGCCGATCTTCGGATCGGGCGAGAGGGGGTGCTCATAGCTGACCTTCCCCAATCGTACCCAAGTTCCCGAGCCGAGGCAACTTTGGTGATGACGGACACGTGGCCTTCGGCACCGAGTCAGGGTTTCCTAAATCCCCCCATTTTAAATTATTTAGGTGGCGACTCTGTATCTGGCAAAGCAGTCCATGTTTGGCACTTCTTTTCTAAAAATCTGTTTTCTCAAAACGATTTGCCAGATTTGGACTCTTTGGTTCAGATTAAGAACCGTGACACAAATCAAGTCCGAACTGTAGCGGGGTCCCTCGCGGACGTGCTACAGTTTCTAGCGACTCTGCTGGGGATTTAGAGAGCTTGACTCGAACTCGTGATATCCTGTTTTGATTACACTTATGTGTTTCTTTGCATTGCATGTGCATTGGTGCGCTTAGGACACCGTGTTTGCCATCTACCATTCCTGAACGGTTTGCCGGAGGCTTGTCTTGTCAAGGCATGACCATAAGGCTAACCGGTTATGGGCTCTGACAGTATGGGAACACAAACCCCGGTTTTACCGGGGCACCCTTTTTTGACCATTCGACCTAGTGCATATTCGGAATCCATAGTGACCATTCCAAACTAGGACAGGTTGCTCACCCGATGTTAGGTTGTTTGAAACTGCTGTGTGCGTAGTGAAACCCTAGTTCCTGACAAAATAGGACAGGGAAACCCTACCCCAACATAGGGGTGTTTTGGCTCTCTCTTACTTGCTATGTGCTTTTAGAGTGTATCTCTACAAGAATGCATATACCAGTTTGCAAGTCTGGGCATCAGGCCTGTGGGCATCAGGCCTGTGGGCATCAGCATCAGTATTTGGGGAATCAGTTTTACCCGAGGGTATCAGTTTACAGGCAGATATTTGGGAAACAGTGATCAGTATTGAGTACATTCATCCTAGTATGCTCAAATCCATTCCAGTGAAATTAGGCTGAGATGCTCTCTGTTTTCCCTTTTGCTAGGTAGTCCTGGAACCATAGCTTCAGAAGGCTCCGATATCCCCCGAGGTTCATCGGACTTGTGCTGATAGACTTTGTCAGGTCAAAGATTCAGTTCAAGGGTAATCAGGGCCAGAGAAGGCTAGTCAGGCACAGACCACTAGTGCAACAGCTACCAGATCAGTGATCTTTGAACAGTCGGGCTGAGATTTCCGAGCCTATTGCCGACACAGACATACCGGTTGCTCAGTTAGATTAGAACAGTATGTCGAGTCTGGAAGAGATGGTGCACCAACTCCAGGATAGTATGAAAGCCATGCAGCAAGACACTGTCCGTCAAGCAGAATTCGCCAAACAACAGGCTGTGGTCATAGCCCAACAGGCAGAGACAATTGCCAGATTGGAGGAGCAAACTGGAGTATCTACTTCACACCAGGCTTCTCCCCCACCAAGAGTTCCCGTACTCGGGGAGGCAACCCACGTCCAGGATGATACGGACATTCCAGTCGGGCCAACTCCACCCCCAGTTCTACCCCAGCTATCTAAGACACCCATCAACTTACCGGACTCCCCTTTTGAGTTAGAGACAGATCCAACGGCGCTAAAGATGAGCAAGCTTGAAAGGTTGTTCAAGAAGGCTCAAGGCATGAAATCCATTCCTGACATTGAAGATGGGTATACAGACTCGGCTGTAACGCTGTCGGACAGATTTAAGATGCCGCACATCGACCGATTTGATGGATCTGGGGATCCCATGGTACATTTGCGGTTGTTTTCGGACATACTAAGGCCGATGGGCCTCACCAGATTACAGAAGCTATCACTGTTTGGCTGGACCCTGTCTGGGATAGCCGCAATCTGGCATGCGAAATTGGAGAACTCTGTGAAACAGAATTGGGAAGAGATGGCTGAGGCCTTCAGTGATCAATACTCTTATAACGCACAGATTGAGGTCACAACTCGTGATCTTGAAGTCACCCGCCAAGAGCCAAAGGAGGGTTTTTTAGAGTTTGTGGCGAGGTGGAGAGCAAAGGCCTCGGTGATGGCTATAAGGCCTTCCGACAAAGACCAGATAAGGATGGTTGTGCGCAACCTCCAACCCAAACTGATGCAGAAAATGATTGTGCTCCCCTTCCCTACCTTTTCAGATCTGCATGAGATGGGGGTACAGATCGAGGACGCCATGAAGCAGGGCCTTATTGATCAGGAGAAAGAGCAGCCCAGGAGGGCGTTTACTCGTAGTTTGAATGCGACCACCAGCAGTGATGCAGCTGCTAGGACTTCTGAAGTGGGCGTGGTCGCCACCACCACACCGAGAGAAGCCACCCCCTTTGTTGGTGCATCCACTTCAAACCCCCGAACTTCGGACTATCTACCCCGAGGCAAGAGGGTTTTCACCCCACTTTTTATGCCTTTGTCTAAAGCCCTGGGGGTCCTACTCAGGAAAGGACATCTGAAACCGTTGGAACAACGGCCTCTACCCGATCCTCTCCCTCCAAAGCATGACCTGACTAAGTACTGTGCTTTTCATCAACAAACCGGTCATGACACTGACAGCTGCATCCGTCTCCGCCACGAGATACAAAATTTGACTGACAGCAAGGTCATTCCCGCACCAGGTCCTGCAAAGTCTATCGACATTTAATCAGTGGACTTGTGGGGGATAATGTGATGTGATCGAGGGATGAACCACCTGCGGGCGGCGCTCAGTTTACTCCGGATGTGGCGTATGGCATGCACTGTTTTGAGCATTTGTGAATGCTGGGTTTTGTACGTTCTGGCTTGGGTATTGAGTCAATTCTGTTATTTTGAGTCTGTCTCTTTGAGTTAGTCTTTTCATATCGAGTCAGTCCTGTTGAGTCTGTCTCGTTGTATTGAGTCAGTCGGGCATGTCTTGTTGTATCGAGTCAATCCTGTTTTGTTAAGAGTCGGGTGATTCCGGGGGTGTTACCTCGAACATCACTATCTTGTTTTGTGTTTGTCTTTTTGCTTTCTTTTGAGTCTGTTTCTGCCTTGGAGCCAGTTATGCCAACAGATTTGAATGGAACAGCGGTGATTTTCACACTCTTGTGTTTGCTTCTGCCGTGTGCCAGTTGTGCCAGAAGTTTGAATGAAATGACAATGCTCTTCCCCTGCCTTTTCTGTGCCTTTGAAGTCATTGTAATGACCTAAGTTTTTCAAAACTTTTTTTCGAAACATTGTGATAAAAACGACGAGGAAGGAATTCCTCAGGTTTTGCAAAACTTGATCAATTGAGAGAAAGAGAGGCATGCTAAGCCCTTAATGAATGAAATCATGTTTGTTAACGTGAGTACGGAGAAGGATCCTGGCTTGATCCAGATTGGTCCTACACTGTCTTCAGCACGAGCGATTTGTCGCTTTCTTAAAAGATTTCAAAAACTATTTTGCGCGGTCCTGTGAAGACTTGTGTGGAATCGCTCTTGAGATTGTGCAGCCTAGGATCACTCTCAGCCTCAAGATTCAATCCATTTGTTTTCGAACCTTGAACCCATGCAGAACGTTCAATGGTCAACCGCCATGTGAGGCCTGTGTGGCCAGATTCAAAGCAGCCCTCGAACAAGAGGCAAGAAAGTCAGAT
Organism: Camellia sinensis; assembly: GCF_055761805.1. Lineage (NCBI taxonomy): Eukaryota > Viridiplantae > Streptophyta > Magnoliopsida > Ericales > Theaceae > Camellia > Camellia sinensis. The sequence goes on along the minus strand of NC_138961.1, from coordinate 35,278,737 downwards.
CAAGAAGATCAGATTTCATCAGAAGAGGCTTGCGAAGCTAGAACAAAAGCACCCCTCGAACTAGGGGCAAAAATGTCCGATATGCTCGGAGAGCCGAAGATGGATCCTTCAGTAAATCAATGCAACGGCCACTCTCCTGGATACGGATGGCTACAAAACCCTAAAACCATTTGGCATGGACTTGTTACACTTTTACCCTTTGAGAGGCTTGCTGGGCCGAAAACCCGGAAGGGCGACTCAGGCAAAAGTTAGAGCAAAAGAAAAATACAAAAAAAAAAACAAAAAAAAATGCAAAAGAAAAGAAAAAAAAAAGAAAGAAAAAAAAATGCAAAAAAAATAGAGAAGAGAAAAAGAAATGAAAAAAATTGAAAAGAAAAGAAGAACAAAGCTCGCAAGGTCGAAAACCCGCAACGAGCGCCTTGGCAAAAGTTAGAGCCTAAAAGGAGAGGTTAATACCCGAGTGTACCTTACACTAGAACTACGTAAGGCTTGATTCCCATGGTTGGGATACGTAGGCAATTTCATTCTGAAGTCCAGCCACAAACACCTCTAAAATTGATTGTGTCCATGTAATGGTTTTGATTGTCTTTGCCTTCTCTGTATCCGAGAGTTCGGTTGTGATCGTCACTCTGAGGATTGATTGCAATGCGCTGCGGTGCCATTCAGACAAGGGGCAACTTTCCATTGCCATTCAATGCACCGCGGTGCCATTCAAACAAGGGGCAACTTTCCGTTGCCATTCAATGCGCTGCGGTGCCGTTCACACAAGGGGCAACTTTCCGTTGCCATGCAGCTCTCTTCGAGAAAGGGGGCAATTTTCCTCCAAATCCGAGGTTGTGCGTCTCAAGAGTAAGTTCCGTGCTTGTTGAGCAGTGGCTGTTTGCAAAAACAATTTTTGAGAATTTTTACGGAGGTTGACTGATCTCTCAAAAATTATTCCATCTTTTCCAAAACTGGACCATTTCTTGGACCCAAAAAGGGAAAATTTTCAGTGTTCATAACCTAACTTGCATGATAAAAATCGAACAAGTATGTTAATCTAACTCTCATATTGGTCAAGATTGTTTTAGTAGAAAGCAAAAACAAAAAATGGTCAAAATGATGAAATAGGGGCACAGTTGAGTCAGGTGTTCTGTCTTTCTCCCGTTGTCAACATACTTGCCAGAAAGGGCACTCTACTTGCCGAAAGGGCACCGTATCCGCCAGAAAAAGGCACCACTGAAGCTGACCGCAAAAGAGCAGAAAGCTCTCACATCCTCCAAGCAACGAGGTATCAAGCCAAGTGCAAAGCACGAACCGGAATGGGACAAGATATCCCATTCCCTCCTCTAAGCAGATCTAATCACGTCCAAACTCCCCAGCAGAGCATCGTCAATCGATGTCAGCTGCAGATTTGCTACACACCCAATTGTAGCGCAGCCCCTCTGTGGAAGAAATTCACTGTTGTGAACAAGAATCAAAAGCTGGTAGAATACCAGGGGCAAAGGCCCACGACTTCCTGTTTATCCATCAACCGCCCAGGGGAGGGATTGAAAAAAACGAGAGATTGAAGAATAGAGAGATGTGCGATGAGAGAAAAAGTGAGAAAAGGACTTTTTCAGAAAAATAGAGCTTGAGGGCCGAGTGATGTGAGGATCACAAGTGAGGAAGGGTGGGAAACAATACCCGGTGAAATAGGCTCCCTGTGCACGTCTGTGTGTCGTGTCTTTTGTTTTGTTTGTCTTGATTCTTGCTTTGAGTCGTTCCGAGCGTGTCTCGATGTGTTTAGGTTGTTTACCTTTTGTTTTTCGTTGTTGAGTCGTAGTGCACTGTGTTCAGTCGTAGGCTCAATACCCGGTTAAGAACTCATTTCTTAACTTCAAAAATAAAATCGCTTTGTGCTTAGAGTGCTGTGCCATTCTTCACGTTTGTGCAAAACAAGAATTTGTTCTTTCTTAAAACCGCAGGGTTCAACCCAAGTCATGTCAGAACAGTAAAACCAGGACCTATTTGAAGCTATATGGGTTCCAGACTACAAAACAAAAGCAAAAGTGGAAAATATCGGGTATCTGAGTGTGCTTCAACTTCGGAAAACTCCGTGATTGGGCTCCGGATGTACCTCTTCAGGCCTTGTCAGTGCTCCGAAGAATGAGTGTGCCTTTACTCCAAGTTTAAGCCTGCTTCAAGTCAGAATGGCAATTAAAGCAGCAGCAGATATTATCTCTTGCCAATGTAAAATAGGGTGTCCCTTTTTCTAGCAGAGTTGTGTTGCCAAGTCCTCCGAAAGGTAAATCAGAGGCACCAGAGTACGTTCTTGATGCCCTTCCATTGCATAGAATGTGAACTTTCATATACACTTCGGTTGCATGCGTGCCGCGCATCGTTATGTTTCTGCATAGAATATGCTTTCAATGTTGCATAGAAAATGCCCCCATACTTGCATAGAAAATGCATTTTATCGCACTGTCTTGTGCACCTGCATTGCATTGTTTTGCGCGCTCCTTTGTTTGGAAACACTGGGATACGTCCTTTTGTTTCTTATACCTTTCTGAAATACCAGGATACGTCCCTATGTTTCTCTCTCTTTCCGAAACACCGGGATATGTCCCTATGTTTCTCCCTTCTTTCGAAACACTGGGATACGTCCCTACGTTTCCCTTTCTCCTTCTTTTCCGAAACACCGGGATACGTCCCTATGTTTCTCCTACTTTTCCAAAGCACCGGGATGCGTCCTTATGTTTCTTCTTCCATTCCGAAACAATGGGATATGTCCCTATGTTTCTCCTCCTCTCCGAAACACCGGGATACGTCCCTATGTTTCTCCTCCTTGATCGTAATCCCTGGGATATGTCCCTGATCCTTGGGATACGTCCCTAATCCTTGGGATACGTCCCTAATCCCTAGGATACGTCCCTAATCTTTGGGATACGTCCCTAATCCTTGGGATACGTCCCTAATCCTTGGGATACGTCCCTAATCTTTGGGATACGTCCCTAACCTTTGGGATACGTCCCTAATCTTTGGGATACGTCCCTAATCCTTGGGATACGTCCCTAACCTTTGGGATACGTCCCTTTGTTTCTCCCTCTTCGGTTAAAAGCGTTCGGAATACGTTCCAATGCTCACACCATTTCAAAACACCGGGATACGTCCCTATGTTTCTCTCTCCTTCTGAAACTCCAGGATACGTCCCTATGTTTCTCTTTTTCCGAAACACCGGGATACGTCCCTATGTTTCTCTCTCCTTCCGAAACTCCGGGATATGTCCCTATGTTTCTTTCTCTTTTTCCGAAACACCGGGATACGTCCCTATGTTTCTCTTTTTCCGAAACACCGGGATACGTCCCTATGTTTCTCTCTTCTTTTCGAAATACTGGGATACGTTCCTATGTTTCTTCTCCCTTCTTTTCGAAACACCGGGATACGTCCCTATGTTTCTTCTCTTTTTCCGAAACACCGGGATACGTCCCTATGTTTCTCCTTCTTTTTCCGAAACACCGGGATACGTCCTTATGTTTCTCATTCGTTTCGAAACACCGGGATATGTCCCTATGTTTCTCCCCCTTTGGTTAAGAGCATTTGGAAAATACGTTCCAATGCTTATACATTTCCGAAACACCGGGATACGTCCCTATGTTTCTTGCTTGATCATTAGTTATGCTCGGCTTTGTGCATTGTCTTGCATTTTGCCCCTGCCCTCGGGCGCATACCTTTATTTGTAGCTTGTATGCTTTGTCTAAGTCTTCGGCCTTGTCAAAAATAGGTTGTCTCTGGGCTTTGACACTCACTCCCGTCATTGTTTTGACTTTCGAGTTCTGTCAAAGAGGGGCAACTGTAGACACCCCATTTTTTACCGTCCTTAAGACTTGGACGTCATCGTTTGAACACTCGATGATTACCCTTGTTTGTGTTCGTCTTGAGTTCTCGGAGGTTTCGGCTACACGCCTTACCTCGAGACCTCTCGACTTGTCTGTTTTGTGTTTGGTTTTGCACCAAACACTTGTTGTTTTGCTTCTGAGGGTGGGAAGTAGCTTGTAGGCCATCCCCACACCTCACTGGCCATGGCTTGAGGCCACCGGCCTTGTTTCCTTGCCACTGGCCATTGGTGATGGCCGGTCGGCACTATTGATGGTCGGTCGGCATTGTGTTTGGTCGGCCGGCCACTGTTTCTGATCAATCGGCCACTTTTCCTGGCCGAGACCTTTTCTTGAGGGAGCTTGACCCTTTCGAACCCTTTTTTAGCTTCTTGAGGAAGCTTGAACCTTTTTAGCTTCTCCAAGAAGCTTGACCCTTTTGAACCTTTTTTTAGCTTCTTGAGGAAGCTTGAACCTTTTTAGCTTCTCCAAGAAGCTTGACCCTTGTGAACCTTTTTTTAGCTTCTTGAAGAAGCTTGAACCTTTTTTTAGCTTCTCCAAGAAGCTTGACCTTTTTTTAGCTTCTCCAAGAAGCTTGACCCTTTTTTTTGAAGCTTCTTGAAGAAGCTTGAACCTCTTGACCCCTTTGCCTAGCTTCTCTAAGAAGCTTGGCCTTTTTGATCCAAGCTTCTAAGAGAAGCTTGGCCTTTTTGCTCAAAGCTTCCAAGAGAAGCTTTGCCTCCTTGGTTTCTCTACATAAAGAGAGCCTCTCCTTCCATTTTAAGGGTTAGAAATTCTGATATATAAGATATATATATCACTCTCTCTATATATCTCCCTCTCTCTCTACATTTGGGTGGGTTAAAGGGTCCAAAAGGGTCTAGTTCTTGGCCATTTGAACTACACCTCCTAGCACAACACTTCCATCATCACTTGGAGGTTCTTAGGTCTTATTTTTAGAGGTTGAAGGTTGCATTTTTGGGTCTAGAGGCTGCTGTCCCCTTTTGGCTACAAAGGTAAACCATTTTCCCTCTTTATTCCCCGTTTTTGCACACCTTTTTAGCCTGTCTTGCTTGCTGATTTGAGCTTTGTGTATAACATAAAAAAGTTCTGTTTTTTTTTGTGTTTAAGATACTTCATTAAGGACACTTTTGTGTTTGGGGTCGTTTACCCCCTCTTAGGCCTTGTTTGGCCCTATTTTGTGCTATTTTTGGTGAACTTTGGGACCACCTTGTTTGGGCCTCCTCACCACTGAAATCTTGAGGGATTTCAGTGGTGAGGATGGTGGTTTAAGGTCCTAAGAAGGAGAGGGGTGACCCTCTCCCTTGTTGCCTTGTTTGTTGCCCTTTTTGGCCTTCCAAAGGGGCTCCTATTTGCATGCTTTCAAACCTTGTTTCAATCATTTTTCAGTGGGTTTTAGGACCCCCATAAGCCATTTCCAGAGTTGATTTGGTCTTGCTAAATGTCTATCTTGCATGTGCTTAATAACTCCTTGCATGGCCCTCAAAAGTAACTCATCATTTTTGCATGCCATGGTTGCGTATCAGTGGTTATTTGGGCCTATTTTCACATGTTTTATTCACTAATTTTTGATGGTTTGGTGAGATTCCATGTGCATCATACACTTGCTTTGTATTCCTCTATTTTGCCCAGAAATGCATCTTGCCTTTGGACCACCATGCTTGCATATTTTAGCTTAGCTTTGTGAAGTTTTTGGTCATGTTTTAACATGCTTAAGGTCTGTCTTGGGTCTTTAGATTCACATTTTCCATGTTTAGTATAGTCCCTTTGCATTTTGGCTTGTTGGCCTTAAGTGTGTGAGTATGTAGCATGCTTTATTTGCTTTGTTTTATTGGTTTGGCACCATTTGTAGCATCATTTCAGTCCCTTTGACATGCTTGTATGCTTGCCTTGGACACCTCTTTAATGCTTTCAAAGTTTGTGTAGCATGCTCCATGTTTTGGCATTTGTGCATGCCTTTTGAATTTAGGTCATTTGGATGCCATCTAAGTGATCTTTAGGCCTTGTTTTAATATGCTAAAATTCTATTTTTATTCATTTAATTCATGCTATGTGTGGTTGCACTAAGTGTAGTTCAATATTTCTTTGGTGGGCCTTAGGAATTGGACCATATTTGCATACATGTTTGCATGTCATTTAGCCCTTATTTCATAGCACTATGGCCACTGTTTTGGGCCTAATTAGAGCTGCCCAAATCATGTTTAAGTCCATCTCTTTGTTTGTTGCATGTTCTCCTTGTATATTGTAGCATATTGGTGAGTTGTTGCATGTTTGAAATCACATGATTGAATGAAGTCACATGTTGGCTTACATGCTTGAATGCCTACATTAGCCTTGCACACTTGTTAGTCACATTGCTCTATACCTTGCATTTCTTGCATGCTCATTTGCATTGCCGTATTGCATGCGTAGTTAACATGCTTAGGTTGCATTGCATTGGCATGCATGCTTGGCCTCTTGACTATCCATGATAGAGGTTAAGTCCCCATTGGTTTGATTGTTTGCATTGCATTTGACATGGAAATGCATAACTTGGTCTCTTGGGCCATCACGCATGGAAATGTGCGATTGATGGTCCGAGAACCAAGGAGCATGTCCCTTTGAGTCACTAACATGATAAGGGACATGATTGGTGCATATATGCCTTGAATTGTATTGCCATGCTTTGCCTTGCCCTCTGTTGCTGTCAATTGCAGATTCTGCAGGAGCTTTCTGCCGACCGGCAGTTCTAAGTGCCGACCGGCAATCCTCCCTCTGCCGATAGCTTCACCAATGGCCGGTGATTACATTCCACTGCCGGTGGGCATTCTACCCAGCCGATGGCATTCCCTAGTATCCAGAGAAGCAATCCTGAGGTTTTGGCAGCCTCCAGAGGAGTAAAGAAAGGAAAACAGAGGCAGCCTATGCATGGCGGTGCACTTCCGAGCAAGACCCGAGCACGCATTGCATCGAGCTCTCCTCCCGAGGTGGTTTACTGTTTTTTCTAGCTTAGTTAGTTTGTCAGCTAATTAGGCAATTTGTAATAATTAATTAGCTTGTAGGTTAATTATCTGTATTATTCTTTTGGTCCCTCCGAGTGAGGGTAAATTTGTAATAAGTGTGGGTGCGTGTGTGCATGTCTTCCAACCCCCACTTCTTTCTCCCTTTTACTTACCTGCTTTTGATGGTTAGTATTAGGACATGTTTACTTTAGCATACCTTATGTTATGCATGCGTGCATCATTCATCAGTATTGCATGCACCAGGCTCGGCGCATCATACTAACTGCATAAGTATTTCAAATCTAACTTGAATACATGCTACTTGCGCATTTTCACATGTCATTTATAGACTAGCCGAGCCTACTCTAATTGCATTCTGTATGTGATGCATTAGGCACTTAACATGAACTGGGATCACGCATGTTTGCTAACTAGTTTATTGTTTTGGCACGGAGTACGATGTAAGTATTTATGCTTTAGCATCTCACATGCGTGTGAATGTTAACATGATAGCATGCTTACCATGTGGCTAGATGCTTATGTGTTAAACTATTTGAATGCCTGTGGATGAACGTTGGATTGTTTGAGTTGGAAAAACTCGTTGAAATCCGTATTTTAGCCTACTTGCGAGTAGCAAATTCCAAAGTATTTTTCCAAAACAAACAGATATGCAATGCTTCTTTCCAAATTAGGCAATCTAGTCTATACTTGTTTGCTGTGCGCATGACATAGTGATTCTAGGTTAATAATTGGAATAAGAACATTTAATGTTTTCAAAAACGGATATCACGGTTAGTAGAGGCCGATCTTCGGATCGGGCGAGAGGGGGTGCTCATAGCTGACCTTCCCCAATCGTACCCAAGTTCCCGAGCCGAGGCAACTTTGGTGATGACGGACACGTGGCTTTCGGCACCGAGTCAGGGTTTCCTAAATCCCCCCATTTTAAATTATTTAGGTGGCGACTCTGTATCTGGCAAAGCAGTCCATGTTTGGCACTTCTTTTCTAAAAATCTGTTTTCTCAAAACGATTTGCCAGATTTGGACTCTTTGGTTCAGATTAAGAACCGTGACACAAATCGAGTCCGAACTGTAGCGGCGTCCCTTGCGGACGTGCTACAAAAGGTAACAAAAATCAAAGAAAAATGTTTTACATAATGAATAGAAAATGAATTTATTTATGAGGAATTTATTTTTTTTATTTTTATTTTTAAAGGTCTAACAAAAAAGAAAAAAAATGATATAGAAGCTCACTTTCTAGATCCAGCAATGTGTAAAAGATATGATTGACTGATAATTAGAGAAAACATGAAAGAGAGTTTCCTTATATATTGTAAGAGCATCAATATCAGGCTCTTTATTTTGGTTTTGGGATTATATTAGCAAGTCAACGTTCCAAATCAGTCCTCTGTTAGGCAGGTTATTGCAAAACAAAATTTTTCATTCATACAGTACCTCGCTTGTTCACTGGTTATACAATATTTTATTATTTATTCTTAAGAGCGACCGGATATCTTGCCGGACATCCTATCGGATGACCGGCTGCTGCTCAACACACACGTGCACACACACACACACGCGCGTGCACACACATATATAAACAATAAAAGTAATTAAAAGATAGATAATTGAAATAAAATAATTAAAAGACAGATTTAAAAGATAGATAACTGAAAAAAACTTGAAAGCTTAACTTCAAAATACAACTTGAGTACAATTTTTTGAGAGTGAAAAGCAAGAGAGTAAAAGCAGGTGGATTCTCAATTCTTGAAAATTCTATCTTCTCCCGGACTAGAGAAGCTCTTTTATAAGCTAAGCAGATCACTATGAGGCTTATGACTTCAAAACCTGGAAAGTAGAAGGTTCGCTGTGAGGCTTGTGACTTCAAAAGCTGGAGAGTAGGAGGCACATGGGTGCTGTGGGAAACTTTTGGTGACTGATGGAAAGCTGTCTATTTTTAACTATGAGGCTTATGACTTCAAAAGCTAGAGAGTAGGAGGCACATGGGTGCTATGGGCAACTTTTGGTGACTGATGGAAAGGTGTCTACTTTTAACTCTTTTTTTTCTCGTGACTACACAGTTAATGATGGGGAACAAATAACTCGTGACTGTACAGTTGATTGATGGGGAATGGATATATATATCAAAGGAATCAATATATATATATATATCACCAGCTTTTCTCAAAGTAAGAATAGTGACTGAAGCTGATGTATGTATGGAATCCAATGACTGTTTTAGGCATATGGGTCCTGACTAGTAGAATTGTGGAATTGTGGACCATATGGATCATAACTAGCAGAGGCTTCGGATGAGGTTGATCCATATGAAGCATCATCTTTATCTTGTGACTTGGCTTGGGGCAATAGTAACTTTGCAATTTGAATAAGTTCTTTATTACTGGTCTTGGCCTTGGTCTTGGACTTGGGTTTTGACTTGGATTTTGAAGGCCCAGAACTGGCTGTTGGGCTCCCAAGTCTGATTGTGGTAAGAGGAAGTCGGCTTCCTTGAGAGACTGAAGTAGTTGGGTTCCGCTGAGAAGATTTAACCATTACAGGGTTCTGCTAAGAAGATTTAACCATTGTAGGAGTAGAAGCATGAATATTGATTGGAAATTCTTGTTGGACTTGTTTAATAATGCATTGGACTTTGAAGGCATCCCACCATTTGATGAAATGTTGGCAACTGACTAGGTTGTTGGAAATATTGTATTGCTATTTAAATATTCAAGAGACTTTATATTTGGACATAAAATGGAGCAATATATGGAATTGACTTTTATGTTGACTCAATTTATAAGCTGAAGAGAAATAATTGACTTGTTCCATTAAATTAGTAGGAATAATTTCTAGAATGGCACCATGTTGAGACCACCATTTCAGAAACCATGAAGGAAATTCTAACTTGAATTTATGGTCAAAAGAGAAGAACCAGGAGTGACTGTATGACTCATTTCGGTGGAGAAGGATATTAAACCAGGCATCAATATAATCATAGTAACTATATTGTATCTTGTGATTGGGAAGGTCACGAAGAAGAAAAAGGAGACCCCATTCATCCATTGATACAATATTGTGTATGTATAAAGAATGGTAAATGATTCTACTAGCATTGACTCGGTTATAGATGGGTTTGATGACTATGGACTGGTGATGAAAGAGGATGTCTTTATAAAGAGTAATTGACTTTTCCGGATGGGAAAGAATGAAATGCCATCCAAAAGGGAAATAGGATATAACTAGTTCATTGACATTGTGAATATTTTTATGAACTGGTTCTTTATAAAATAAGATGGACTGGTTGGGGTTTAAGGACATAATCTGTTCTTGTAGTTCTGTATGGATTATTAGGAGGCATTGGAGTAATGGATTGACAAGTAAAGGGATCTGAAGCAAGGGGAGAAATGTAACTAGGTTTAGGAATATTACCAAGGATTTGGTATCTGTTGATTAGATCAATTGGAGGATCAACAATAGGTTGACTAGTTGGAACAATGGCAAGTTTAGAAGGAGGCTTTTGACTTGACATTGTAGTTGAACAAACAGAAGTTGATTAGCATCCACGCGGAGATCTAACTTATAAATATGGAAATTGAGAAGATAAATGTAATGGGAAATCAAATTGCGTAAACTACGAATTTGTTGGAATTGTAAATAAGGATCTTGGTCAATCATTTTTCAATAGGTTATTTTGAAGAAGCAACAATGAATCAATTTATGATATCGGGTGATTGCTAACTTATGTGTAGAACAATAAGGATTAGGCATGATGCACTATCCCCCTTGTAAAAATTCTGGGATAGGAAAATCAGGGATAAAATTTTGACTACCAGGAATGTGTTCAATATCAAATCAAGATACTTAAAATAGATTGCCAACGGGAAAAAATATGTTTACTAGCAATATTTTGAACATCTTTTTGTAAGACATATTTAGCACTTTTATAATCAACTTGTAATAAAAAATTTTGATTTAAAATATCATCTTAAAATTTAATAATACACAATACAATAGATAAAATTTCTTTTTTAATAGTACTATAATTTTTTTGTGCTTTGTTCCAAACACTAGAATGAAAATAAACAATTTGTTTAGATGACTTAGAAGTGACCTTTTGAAGGAGAATGGCACCATAACCAATATCAAAGGCATCAGTTTGAATAATTTTGAATGAATTTTCAGTAGGAATACCAAGACAAGGTAAAGTTTTGACATATTTTTTGACTTGTTGCATAATAGCACTATGACTGGGAGACCATGGAGGAGGATTATCTTTCAACCGATCAAAAAGGGGTTGACAAGTTTTCCTAAGGTCTTGATAGAATTCAACAATATAATTAAGAGAACCTAAAAATCATTGTAACTGAATTTTGTCTAAAATTTCATCAGGAAACTTAAAGGCAAATTCAATAGATCGATTAATTGAGAGAACGGTACTTTAATGTATATCATAACCTAAAAATCGGACTTTGGTTTGAAATAACTTAATTTTAGAGGCAAATATGACTAAACCATTATGTTTAATAATCTGGAGGAATGAGTGAAGATGTTTCCAATGTTCATCTATGGACTTAGAGAAAATAAGAATGTTGTCAATGTAAACGATGGAAAATTGACTAAAGGGATTGAACATTTCATGCATGATGTTTTGAAATTCACTAGGTGCATTTTTTAAACCACAAGGCATGACATTCCATTCATAATGACCAAAAGGTGTAGTAAAAGCAGTTTTATACCTATTGTTAGGGCGAATTTGTAAATGCCAAAATCCACTTTTAAGATCAAATTTACTAAAAATGACGGCTTGATTAAGTCGTTTAATTAAATCTTTTTTATTAGAGATTGGATAGCGTATCCATTCTAAAACTTTGTTTAAATGTTTATAATTGATGACTAATCGTGGAACACCGCGTTCAAGTTCAGCATTTTTATTAACGTAAAAGGCAGGACAAGACCAAGGTGACTTACTTTTACTAATGATATTATTTTTAAGTAATTCATTGATTTATTTTTTACACATTTCGACTAATTCATTATTCATTTGAATTGGATGAGATTTAGTAGGAATTTGTCTTTCATCAAAAATTTTAATATAAGGAAGTGTAACTACATTCTTATGCCAGAAAATACTAGGTAAAGTAGAATAGACAATAGTTTCTAAATGGGTTTTGAATTGTTAAATTTCAGAAACAAGAATGAGATTTGTTAATTGAGATTCAACTATTTTATATTTGACTTATTCCTTAAGAAACTTAAATTATTTGGTTAATCGGTAGATAGATTGGGATGTAGAACATTCTTTTAATTGATTTAATTCTTTGATTTTAGGAGGAGATAAGAATTTAAAGATTACTGTTTGACCAAAAGCTTGTGTTGTTATTCCATGATTAGTGGTAGTGAATGGGTATAATAAAAAGATAAATGGTGTTCATAAAATGACTTTGTCTGTCATATTTCGAACTAAAAGAAATGACGTTTTAAAACAAACATTATTTTGACAAATATGTACTTTGGGTAATTTATATTTAATATACATTTGACTTCCATTAGTAGAATTTAATTGTTCACTAGTTTTATGATAATATTTTGTGGAGATTAAACCTTCTTGGTTACAATTTAAATTAGCGCTGGTATCAATTAAGGCTATGACTTCTATTTCAAAATCATTAATAAATAATTTGACTTTCGAATGCCATTTTTGAATATTAATTCTATTAATAATATTTAAACGATTACTGTTATCGTGATTATCACTGTCATGATGAGATTTAGGAGTTGTTTGGGATGAACTATATAAGTGCACTTTTTGGATAAAAAAGTAGAGGAAAAAAAGATGGTTGTTTGGGATAACTTTTTGACTTTTTACGAAAAATGTGTATTAAAATATTATATAAATTAAAAAAATTACGGTTTTATCCATAGAAATCCGCGTGCATGTCAGTACGGATCTTGCGGATCTGTGTGTACTGAAAAAAGTTGGAATATTTTTTTTTCCACCATAGTTTGGTACAATGTTTTGAAAATTTGGTTTTTCTTTTTTTTAGGCAGTGTGTGGAAGTGATGCATGTCTCCATCAATCATACAAAAAATTGTTTTTTTTAATTTTTTTTTTTTTTTTTTTTGGTTTTGTATCCATCACGTGTACTGTTTTGGTACAATGTTTTAATTTTTGTGTTGCACCCTTGGCTTTTGTGAATAGTGTTTGTTAGACTTATTTATTTTAATGATTTATTTAATTATGTTTTAATTTATTTGAAAGAGAAAAATAGAATCCAAAATTTATTTTGATGATTTATGTAATTATATTTTAATCAAAATTTACTTTGATGATTTATTTGAAAGAAAAAAATAGAATCAAAATTTATTTTGTCCCATTATTTCTCACCTAAACCTTTATCCTAAATGTTGTTAGAATGTATTTAATATTTGATTAAATCAGGAGTTCAAACAGTCTAGCACAGCAGCAGGCTAAAAGGTTCAAGTGATATATATTCAAATTAGTAATGATGGAAGTACAACGGTTATAAATGGCTATAAAGGTTCAAAAGGCCAAAAGGTTCAAAAGGTTCAAGTGGAAGATATTCAAATTTGTAATGATGGAGTGGAAGATATTCAAATTGGTAATGATGAAAGTACAACGGCTATAAATGGCTATAATTTTCATTATATATACCAAAGCCTCTAATGTAAATAAGTTACAAAAAAACTGAAAGTATTCTTTGATCTATAATCACTCACATCTATTCTCAGAAATTATACACTGAGCCTTATTGCATTAAGCTTATTTTTCCTGTGTGAGATTTATAGAAAAATCAAAGTTTCATTTTATATATCTATCTTTGAGAGATATTTATTGTAAACTTTCTTTGAAAGATAAAATACCATTTCATCTTGTAAAAGTGTTGCAAACACTGTGTTCTTGAAATCTTAAGAGTGATTGTGAATCATCTAACATTTGCAAGGGTTTGGGCTTGTGAAGTCTGTGTAAAATCCGTGGAGGATTGCTCCATTTGTAAAGAGGTTGCTAGCACCCCTGTGAAGCTAGAAGATAGTGGAAAATCTCAAGTGAAGCTTGAGGAGTGGATGCAGGCTTGGTTGAAGCCAAACCACTATAAATTTGTTTGTCTCCTTTTCCCTAATCTCCTTACTTTCCTACTATTGCTATAGCTATCTAATATTCATGTGTTAGTCATTTGATTTACCCTGTATGTTAGTTATACTTCATTGTTATTTTTCTTGATCATTTACTGCTAAATTCATCATTGTGCTTGTTAATAATTTGTTGTACGAGTAGTTAATTTTATTGGGGTATTATTAATTTTAATTTGTAGAAACCTAATTCACCCCCCCTCTTAGGTTGCATTTTGGGTAACAATTGGTATCAAAGCCTGAGGCTCTTGTGTAGATTTAACAATCTTGAGTTTTTGATCCATAGCAACCATGTATTCTATTTACTCTACTGTAGGACAAGCTAGTAATAGGCCACCTCTCTTTGATGGTAGTAATTACATTCATTGGAAAGAAAAAATGACTTTGTATCTTCAAGCTACCAATTATGCTTTATGGCTTATTATCACTAAAGGTCCTAAAATCCCTACGAAGATAGTAGACCATATCAGCGTGCCTAAACTTGAGGATGAATTTGATGAGTGGGATTATAAACTCCTTCAAGCTAATGCTAAAGCCAAGTTTATTCTTGTGTGTGGACTAGATACAAATGAGTACAATAGAATTTCTGAGTATATTACTGCTAAAGAGATTTGGGATAAACTTGAAATCACCTATAAAGGAACTAGCCAAATAAAAGAGTTTCAGATTGACATGCTTATTCGTGATTATGAACTCTTTACTATGGAATCATTTGAATATATTTCTGAGATGTTTTATAAATTTATCAATATTATTAATGCTCTAAAATCTCTTGGTAAATCTTATACTAATGGTGAGCTTGTAAGAAAAATACTTAGGTCTTTGCCAAATGAATAGGAAGCTAAGATTACAGCTATCCAAGAAGCAAAAGACCTAACAAAATTAGGCATTGAAGAACTCCTAGGCTCACTCATGGCCCATGAACTTTCAATGATGGATAGCAGCAAAAAGGAAGCCATTTGGGGAGAAAATGATGGAGTAGCCAACCTGTGTCTCATGGCTCTTGAAAAAGAATAATCTACTCAAGATGAGGTAATTTCTAATTATGTAGAACTTGAAAGTGCTTTGAATGAATTACATGATATATTTAGAAATGTTTGTGTTAAGAATTCTAAATTAAAGAAATTAGTTACTTCTCTTTCAAATGATGTAGGTGTTTTAAAAATAGAAAATGCTACTTTGAAGAATGACTTTACGTCTATTGCTAATGAGAAAAACATTTTGAAAAACAATGTTGAGGATTTAAACAAAACTCTTGAAAATTTTGTAAAAGGAAAAGAAAACCTCAACATGCTTCTTTGAAATAAAAGATGTGTTTTTGACAAAGTAGGCATTAGTTTTGATTAACTCCTAAACCTTTTATGAGATTAAATTTTCTTGAGACTAATCTCCATGGAACCAAGAAAGTATGGGTACCAAGAAAGAAAGAAATCAAGATATTTTGTAGGTGAAATCTCAAAGAACACCAAGGACTTGGAGAGGAAACGCACAACAAGAGTGGTCAATCTAAAGAGCAAAATCAGCCACTACAAGAAGAAGAATGATGAAATGAAAATCACTAAGATGAACAAAAAAGGTAATGTATGGGTAAAGATTCTAAAGAGGTACACAAAGGTATAACTCCTAACACACCTTTAAGCTTAAAGTTCTATATTCTTTAAGGTGTGATTTGTGTACAATAGGTTGTATCTAATCATTGCTTCCATGTAACCTAATTGTACTAAGTTTGCTAAGTCATGTTTTGCTAGTTTCTTTCAAACATTCATTGAACTCAAAAATGAGAATTACATTATTTTGATGAATGCCTATTAGAATATGAATGATTCATGTATTCATTAATATTGTATATCATGTCATCCATTGCTATGAAAAAGAGATAAGAAGTGATAAATATGTTTTGTGAGCATACTTTTCATATCTTATATATGACTTCACACTAATATGTTAATTCCTTTTTAAGTCATATCTTTGTAGAATCAATTTTAATATCATAGCATGTTTTTAAGATGTATACTATTTATATTTTGAATTGTACAGTTATGATCTGAAGAATATGCTCAATATGAAAATTTTATACTTATATGCTTTATATTGGAATATTTGAATGAGTTATGAAATTCGTTGATTATGATCCATCAATAATGTCTAAATGAAAAGAAGTATCATATGTTTGTAGAGACATTGCATCTATCCTATTGAATATCTTTTGAATATGGATTATATTGGCATACATCTCATTAAATGCTTTTGATTGATAAATTGTTGAATTAATTTTTTATAGCATTCATGTTGTGCTCCACATTGAGTAAAATGTTTTATCATACTTGAGTATGTAGATTGAATTGATGAAAATGCCTCTTGATAATGTTATGTGATTAAATGAGATTGTTGCATCATTTTTAAAAGAAAGAGCATAAAACTATTTTCTTATTCATATTATGACATGCGTTACAACTTGAAAGTTCTGAAAAATAGCATTCCAAACCCTTGTTTGATCATTGAATTATTTTTCACCTTTTTAGTTTGTGATAAGAAGTGATTTGTATTGTATTTTTATTGAGTAATAGTGATTGTTCTATGAATGATATATTTACATAAAATAGAAAAGGGTAGCACTAACTTAGGAGGAGAAATCAATTTGCTAACGTACTTGTTAAACCCTTTTGAGATGAACTCCTCATGAAAGAAAATTAAAGATTGAAAAGCTTCTAACTCATGAACCAAAGGTATGCCTCTTACACTCTCTTAAGCTTTTGAGGTAAAAATTATATCTTATATCCTTTGAGCTAATATTGTTATTATTTTGATATGAAAAAGATTGATTATGCCTCATATGATTTGCAATGTATACTCTTTGACGATGCTCTTGCCTAAGAATCATGCCTATACTTAAATGTGTGCTATATATTGAAATTCATGATTTTTTTTGGCATATGGATTGCTATACCTTGAACATGCTTCATTTTTTTGAATTACATTAGTGCCATGAGATTATATTGAGTTTAACTTATTATGAGCAATATTTGGTATTCTACATAATGCTTGAGATATGATTGTTAAATCTTCTAGATTGCATATTGGTATCCTTGGTAGATTGCATGTTGGTATCATTTTGGCATCCTTATTGGTAATATTTGGCATCCTATTTGATATTATTGAGGAGAACATTTCAGTTATGAGCTTTCATTTATCATATCTCCTATTGATTTTGCCAAATGAAACAAGGGGAATAATTTAAACTTGATTATTTTTTAAAATCCTCTCAGTTTCTATTCTGTTTTTGATATCAAACTTATGGACTTGCACCTTCACATGTTACTATTTTTTTTTTGCCCATTATTGTCAAATGGTATGAGCTTCAATTGTATGATCATTATGTGCTATCATTTTTTTTTGGCATCATAGAGCTACCTTGATGTGGATGATTATTTGTGCTATAATGAGACTTACATTCTTTCATCCTATATGTTGTACCATACTCCCTCCTTGTGCTTGATTTTGTTGAAAATGTCATCGAGGGAGAAAAAGAGACCTGATTGTTTTAGTATCTCCGATTATTTTGGTATCTCTATACTTTTGGTATCTTAATTCTTACAACATGACCTTTGAGCTGAATAGTTGTTGATAATGTAAGAGGAAGATCATTTTCCTCAAGGAAGAGTGACTTGAACTTTAGCTCCATATTTATGCTCTTGCTTGGCAACCTTGTTTGGTTTATGCACTGTTATGTCTATTATAGTCTTGAGATTGGTATGCTCTTGCCAAGAAATTGAGAATTAGATCATGCTCATTTGATTTACCATGTATGTTAGTTATACTTCATTGTTATTTTACTTGATCATTTACTGCTAAATTCATCACTGTGCTTGTTAATAATTTGTTGTACTAGTAGTTAATTTTGTTGAGATATTATTAATTTTAATTTGTAGAAACCTAATTCACCCCCCTCTTAGGTTGTTTTTTGGGTAACAATGTTAATTTTTTTTGCCTTTTTAGTAATTTTTTTACTTTTTGTCTTTTATAGTGTATCCCAAACAAGCACTAAGTTGATCGATTATCAAAGACGACACGGTTGGGATCGTGATTAGAACTAGATTCATCAGAGGAAGTATCATTATTATTTTGGAAATCATTAAGACTTTTATTTATTTTTAATATTGCAATTTCTTCTTCTAATGATTTGTCTTTAGTTTTTAATTATTTAATTGTTAATTTAATTTGGTGAATTTCTTTCTGTAAATGTTGTAAGGTTACTTCTTTATGGTGAGCTTTTTTGAATCTTTCTATAGTAAAAGTTAAACTGATAATTAGTTTATCTTGATAAGGTTTTTTTTATTATTATTATTATTTTTTATCTTTGTTCATTAGTAAAGATTTTAATTTATTAGTATATTTTCTTTTTAAGTTAAGATTGTTTAGTTTACTAATTAGTTCAATTAATGAATCTTCTTCTTGTTGGGATTTACTAAGTACAGTGACTTGTTTACAGCAGGTATCATTACATCCTAGTTCAATTGGATCATTATCAATATTATCAGTGGGAGAATAATAGTCAGAAGTACTACTAGATAGATTAGGATCACTTGATGAGGTACTAGATGGATGAGGAGAGTGATTCGGGGTATTAGTTAAGTTGAATATTTCAAATATTTGACATTGATTTTCTTCATTAATTTGTAATTGGTAAAGTTTGTCCTTTAGGTTGGCTTTAGCTTTACATTTGTTAGAATAGTGACCATTTTTACCACAATTGTAACAAGTAACATCTTGGGTAGATTTTGACTTCTTGAAGTTTTTAGTTTTCTCGCGATATTTCTTGTTAGGTTTAGCATAATGTTGATCATATGATTTAGAGGATGAATGCTTTTTACAATATTTCTTATATAGTTTGGGGAAAATTTTATTTTTCTTATGCTTTTTACGCGATGGGGTTATAGGGGGTAGACCATATTGTTCACAAAAGGTACATAATTCATATTTTGCCTTATGTTTATCTCTAGTTGCTTTTTGACTAAGTTTCATGTCAATACACATTTTTAATCATTCTTTCTGAATAGTACTAATTATATCACCATAAGTTAGGTTATCATATTCAATAATACTAGTAGGTTGACTAAGGATATCTCTAATTATATGGGTAAAAAGACTAGGTAATCCATTAATAAATTTTTGTTTCCAAAATGATTTAGTACAATCATCTCTAAGCATAACTCTAAAAGTAAAGACATCTTTATACTAACAAAAATCACTTAATGTAAGGCAAGTTAAATTACTAAGTTGATCATTGATGTGAAAATGAATATTAGTAGGTGTTCTAATAAAATGTTTGATTATGGTAAATATTAAAGTGTTAATGCCATCAGGTTACTTGTTCCTATGTTTTCATCAAATATAGGGAAGTCATTTTCATTAACTTAGATTGCATTTTGAATATCTTCACGCATATCCTGAGTGAGATATTTGTCCCACCAAGATTTAAGCACATCAGTAAAACCAGAGGTAAGTAAAGAGACGATTTCAGGTTGAGTATAGTCAGGATAATTACTAAGATAACTATTAGCTACCATAGACATGTGATTTAACTTTTGAAGAATTTGATGTCCACTAAGACCATCTATATTCCATGCATATAACTTTTTTGGTAGAAACAAAAAATTAATTGCTAATATTAGTTTCTTCAAATTGAAGATCAGATGGAGTTGGTTTATTATACCAATTTTTTGTAAGAGTAGTAGGATTAACTTTCGGAAGTACGATTTGATTAAGATGAGTTGTTTGAAATTGTTGTGCTAATTGATTAATTTCATTAGTAGATGTGTCAGAGTCACTAGTAAATTCTAAAGGTGGTTGTTGTGTTAAGACAATAATTCCTTTTTCGTTAGAAGGGGTAGATAATTTAGTAAATAATTGTTCAATAGTTTCAACAATATTAGTATCTTGAGTAACTAGACTTAACATTTTCCTAGTGCTAGGAAGATTAATAAGAGGTTTGTCTAAAGGTTTACTAGTTGATATATTGCTAGTTGAGTAATCATCAAAATGAGTTTCAATTTTATCTAATTGTTTACCAATAGTTTTTAAACATTGATTCGTATAATTATTTTGTTCAATTACTTTTTTAATTACAGATTCATCACCAGGAAGTTTCAAAGGAGAAGCATGTAAAATGGATCCTTTTATGTTCAATAAGGATGGTTTCTAAAGGAGGATGACTAGAAGAAATAGTAGTATTAGGGGAAGTTTTCCATTTAGTTTTTCTAATGGTATTTAATTTTTGATAATAATTTTCAAGATAATCAAAGAAATTAACCTCAGTACCAATCTCATTAATAAATTTATACAATTTCTTAATTATTTTGAATTGTTGTTGTTCACTATAAGTATTCCGATAAATCTGTCATTTTATTTTATTATCTTTAGATTTAAATTCAAAATGAAGGTTATTAAGATCTAGAGTAAAATGTTTACTAAGAGTTAATAATTGTGGATTAACAGGAGAAACAACTTCAAAATTAGTTTGTGTAGGGGAATCTTGTGATATGGTGTCGTCTTCAGGAAGATGTTTGTGTGTTGAATAAATTGGTTTACTAATTTGAGATGTAGAGGAATTATCTATTCCTTTTAACTTACTATTAGTAGTGTGTGAGGGTTGACCAATAAGAAGTTTTCGATATTTTCGAGTAAATAAAGGAGTACTAAAAAATTTCATCGTCATCAGTAGGGATACTAGATGTACTATGTCTGGAAGATTGACTAAAACTGGGGTGATGAAAACGTATGTGAACAGATCCATCATCATGTTGTTAGATTTGTCAGACATCATTCAGCTTGCTTGGTTCCATTTTTCCAAAATCAGTTTTCAGAAAATTCTACTTTCTTATTTTCTGCGTTTTTTTGTTTTTATTGATTTTTTTAATATTTTAAGCAATTTTTTTACTTTTTAAACACACCTAACATAAATACACTTAAAAAATTAAAAAATTGTAAAAAAAATCTTTTAAAAATTCACTAAATACCAAAAATACAAAAAAAAAAAAAAGAATTTAGCACATTTTTTGTATTTTTATGTATTTATTAATTTTTTAAAATATTTTTTGACAAATTTTTTACTTTTTAGATACATTTAAGTAAGGTGTATCTAAAAAAGTAAAAAAAAAAAGTTTAAAATTTTAAAAATATTCACTAAAAATAAAAAAACACGGAAAACCAAAAAACTCAGTTTTCAAAAAATTTAATCCAGAAAACTCAAATCAAACACACTGATTATTAGATTGGTGTGGGTGTGAATAATTTTCACTGACTGTAATCCAAGTATCGGGAAGGGTATCATTCCAACAAATTGTAGTAGGGACATCAATATTGGACTCATTAGTACTACTTTGAATAAGGACAATTTTATCTTCCAGGCTTTTAAGGACATTTTTATCTTTCGGGCTTTTAACTAAAGTATGAACATTAAGATTAGTTTTAATATATTTATAATAAATTCGATATATTAAAGCAATAGAATGAGCACCACCAAGTATTTTAGTAAATTCACCAGAGATTTATATATTTAAGGGCAAATTACACTAATAGTCCCTATAGTTTGGGACTCGTGTTACTTTGATCCCTGGCTTTTCAATTGTGACACATTTGACTCTGAATTTTGAATTTTATTCCAAATAAGGAGAATTGAAGATACCATTGTTTAATTTCAATGGTAAAATCGTCAATTTAATAAAATATAAACTAATTTGATAAAAATAAATGTCAAAAAAATATTTTTTATTTTTTAAAAATTATTTTTATCCACCAATGATAAAATTATGTAAAATTGATAAAAAAATTAATAAAAATTACATGATTAATTTAAAAAAATTAATTTTGCATGATCATCATCCAAACACATAACAAAAATTAATTTGGTAAAATAAATAAATAAATGTCTAAAAGATATATCAATTTTACATAATTTTATTTTTAGTGGATAGAAATAATTTTTAAAAATTCAAAAATATTTGTTTGACATTTATTTTTGTCAAATTAGTTTATATTTTATCAAATTGACGATTTTACCCTTGAAAAATCTAATAATATCTTCAATTGTCCTTATTTGAAACAAGATTCAAAATTCAGGGTCAAATGTGTCACAATTGAAAAGTCAGGGACCAAAGTGACACAAGCCCCAAAACTATAGGGATTGTTAGTGTAATTCATCCTATATTTAATGCTAAAGCTTTTAATATGTGAGGATCACGTAAACTTAGTGTGAAATCAGGAAAACGATTAAAATGGACTGGTCCTTTATGAAGACCAAATTCCATCATTCCCATTAGACTAGCATGGTAATTAATAAATTTAGCATCTCTTAAACATAATAAAACAGAAAAATTAAGTCCTTGAGTAGTTAACGGTTTTACTGCTGCTTGAAATAAGCCTATATGAATAAAATTACATCCAGTAGATAATATTTTTTAATTGATTCTTAAGTCAATAACTCATAGGTTTCTTGTGTTTTTGTTAAGGCATAAACTTGTTCAACAGTTTTGACATGTAAATCAATATTAAAAGATGACTTTAAAAAACTGGTTTTATAGATTTCTTTAATAGGGACTTTTGGGATATTCCAACTTAAATCGATTTTTAAATCTTGAAATTCATGTTTTTCTTCGTTTATGACTGTATCGGGTATAGGAGTTAAAGTTGTAGATTTAGAGTTGACTGAAGAGTTACTTCGGAATAATCGACTCATTATGATTCTGTAGAGTAATTCAAAATTCAAAATTCTTGGATAATCTATCATATTTTCACATACTAAGTGTTCGCTCATACTCTCTGTAGGAACCCCTATATTTGTTAACTGCCTATCTTGAGGATTTACACAAGATGTGGGATGAAAGTTGGGTGACTACAAGCAGAGTGGAAAACAATGAGAAATTCGAAAGAATAAAGGAGGCTTGAATTAAATTACAGAGAAAGAAATGAGAAGAATTAAACAAAAATAACTAAACAGATAACTATCATCAACCAACTTGGCTCTGATATATATATATATATATATATTTTAAGAATATGAAATACAATGTTTATCGGATATCTTACTGGTCATCTGGTCGGATGACCGGCTACTACACCATCTTTTATTTATTTATTTATTTTTGAAAAACTTCTCCTAGAAGCGTCTAGAAGCTATTTGCGCAGGTTGTTTGCATAATCTAACAGATCATAAAAATGAATATTTTATAAAATTAAATTTTAGAATAGAGAGTTTGATTTAATGTGTATATACAAAAAAAATATTAACTAAAATACAAAAATAGCTTTTTAGTTATAATTTGACTCAAAATCTATTGAGGCTAATCTGGATGCTCTTAATAGATTGCCACATTATTGGTATTGGGGTTAGGGTGATTGCGTTTTGGTTGGCAATGGATGTGGTGGTTGATGGAGGTGGCAAGAGTGAAGGGAAGCTGTGGAAGGACGGTGACCAAAGGCGAAAGGCAAGGGAGGGGTGGTGGCGTTGAGGGCCAGCAGTGGCAGTTATTATGGTTAGGGTTTGGGTTTGTTGAACAAGAGGGTAATTTGATATTATTTAAAAAATAAGGGTGTGTGGTGAGATAAAATTAGATTTTTCAATTTAGGTATGGTATGAGCTGAACAAATAAAAAAAAAGATGGTATAAATTAAGAGATTTAGTAGTATGTAAATAGAATTATCTAATTGTGAAATATAAATAATTAGTGCAAAACTGCGAAAGTTTGCATTTTGTTCAACGCATAAATTGAGAAATTTGTTTTTTACAAATTGATAAATTTGTAGTTTTCATAAAGTTTTGCAATTTTTGTGTAGAAAACATGAAATTTTGTGTTTCTTTACAATTATTTATTTATTTATTTTTCATGATCGGGTTCGGGCCATTTTACATGTACCTCGACTAATCTCAAAAGCTATGCAAAGTGCCCCCTCCATGTGAATCGAGCAAATCTCAAATAGAATTCGCGAGTGTGACCCTAAGGAGTTGATAGCATATAATGCGAGTTGAATCTGAGATCTAAAGGGAGCACTTGAACTTGAGATCTGGAGGGAACACACTTCTAGTCCGCATGTTGCATCCATTAGGCCAATCCCTTAGAATTGTGCTTCTTTACAGTTTAAAGACTAAAATTTCACGATTTTCCAAATACAAAAAATGAAATTCTTAAAATGAAAATTTTATTTTTTATACATAATTTCACATCTAATATTTATCTTCTTTGATGGATTTCGACCAACAAATTTCAAAACTATAATTTTCTTTCTCTCTTTGTTTTTTGGGGTCAAAAATTGATGATGGCAACGAAAATTATAACATTTTAAAATTTTATACTAAAAAATAAAAAACTTAGCTTAACAACACATCAACATGTGAGTGGCATTGGTTAAGATATAATTTAAGAGTGCTCTCCACTAAGAGACAAATTAATTAATCTTCATTAACTTACTACAGATGAAAATCAACGAAATATCTTATTTTGATTGAAAAATCATGAATCTTAATATATCGTAAATCCCATTCATTCACATAATTTATTGTCTTGATGAGTCATTAGATGAGGTAGATCCTATTTATTTATTTATTTATTTTCTTGAAAAAAAAAATTGGGGTATTAAAAGAATTGACAACCTTCCCTTACATCTAAAACCAAAGATTATACAATTAAGCAATTCTAGGTATGAAGGTTAGTCCAATTTATGTGGACTGTTTCTCTTTCGTTTTCATCTCGTAAGGCCTATTGTAGAGTTGGTTTGACTTTTGTACTTATTTTTTATTTTTATTTTTTTTCAACAATAAAAAGTGTACATGATATGTACAATTTTAACCTTAGACAACAAATATGCTTTTTCTTAAACTTCTATCATTGTAAAAATAAAAACCCGTCGTTATAATTTATATATATATATATATATATATATTTAAAAAAGTTGAACGTTAGAAATTCTTTGGTAACATTTTTTTTTTTTTTTTTGAGTGAACCTTTTCTCAGCTGTGTCTCTTTGTTATTGAGCTTAGTCACAGTATTGTCATATATATGAACAATATTACTTTTTCCGTCTCAAAATAATGGTCCCTTTTAGATAATCTAATTTTTTTTGGTAGCACAATTATTACATTTAAAAAAATTAATTTTCTAAAATTATTCTTTGATAGTACAATTTTTGAGGAATATCAATGTCATAATTATACTTTTATATTGTTAATGAATTTAAAATAAGGGCAAAATAAAAAATTTATATTATTTTTGTACTTGATTTTTGAAAAAAAACTAATATTTTGAGATAATAAAAAATAAAATAAAAAACTAATATTTTGAAACGGAAAAAGTACATATAATCTCATGTTTTACCTTCTTTTATTATGTAAGAAATTATGTTAATGAAGTACCAAAAGCTAATTTAATATTTATATTTTTTTATTACACTTGCACATCAGTAAAAAAGATTCGGGAATAATTCTCTATGATGGTATTTTTGTTTTTTTTTTTGTTTTCCTGATACATTAATTTGGAGCCAAATGGTTCTCCGATGTGGATCTGCAAATTTATAATCATCAACTTTGTCTCGGTGTGGAGCTCTTATTCTCTTCCACGAAGCAACAATGACGTTCAGCTCACAAACAGACAAGTAGGGATTCAAACTAAGGACTCGTTTGATAACAGGTTAATTTAGTAATTTTTTAATTATTTGGGTAAAAAAATAGATAAAAAAAATTTATATGTTTAGGATGACTTTTTGATTAATTACGAAAAGATGTGTAAAAAGTAGAAAGAAAAGAAAATCTTTGATTTTTTTATATTAACTAAAATGGTAAGCCCCAGACGGGGCCTAAGGCCAATCATAGTTGTATTGTGGGACAGATGAATTGATTTATGTGGATGTTACCAGAACACAATAAGCATTAATGACAACAAATTTTTGTTATAATACCTTTATTTATTTTATTTTATTTTATGACATGCAACTTCAAATAACCTCAATATTTGCTTTAACCAACAAAGTCACAAAAAGCTACGTAATATCTAATAAATCATGAAGTCAAATTTTTGCCTTTTGATTTTTTTCAAAATAATTTGTCCAACAAGTAATTAATGATGTGCAAGCTGATTTTATGCACCCAGGCTCATCGATCTTATATCCTCAATCAAACGGTCTAAATTACAATATGACGATCCACCTTCACGTATAGATTGTCTCGCCATGTTAGCTATACGATCAACAGACCTCATAAACTCAACCCTTCTCACCTCCATCAGATCTTTGATCATCTTCGCAACAATGACTCTATCACAAATATCTTTGATGTCCAAGCCAAGTTTCCACACCTCCCCAACAAATCTACTATTAGTCTGCTGGTCCAGAAAGTAAGGCCAACATATCATTGGCACTCCAGCCACTATACTCTCCAAAGTCGAGTTCCACCCACTGTGAGTTAAAAACCCACCAATGGCCCGGTGGTCCAGGACCTCTTCCTGTGGGGCCCACCCCACCATGTACCCCCTTTCCTTGGTCGCTTTTGACAACTCCGCCTCGATATGACCCTCCCCATCTCCGCCAATGACCAAGTCAGGCCGTATAATCCACAAGAATCGTTTTCCACTATTTACCAGACCATGCCAGAATTCCATCAACTGGGGTTTTGTAATGATCGCAAGACTTCCAAAGCTTACGTAAATGACAGATTGCGTTGGTTGCTCGTCGAGCCACGTCAAACAGCTCCTGTCTTCTTCCAAAAGACTATTCGATGAGGTCCCCGTCGTCGTCGTTGAAGATGCTGCCGCTGCCAGCCTTGTTTTGTAGTGCGCGTGGAGTGGTCCAATGGTGTAGACATTCGGCATCTGAGTACGTATGTGAGAGAGTATGGGTCCTTCTAGATCTTCAAACGTGTTGAGTATGAGTCCTCGGGGTCGTGTTGTTTGCCTGGTTTCAGACGATATCAATTGTAAATCTGGATTGCTCAAATCACCAACACGGCAAATACTAGGAAGGTCACGCCGCCTGAGAAAGCCTTCCATGCCTGGTATGCTTTGTATTGGTACATCCAAATCGTTTCCTACATACATCAAGACTAAAAAATTTAAGAAAAATAACACAGAACAAAATTTTTATTTGTTTGTTTAGTCAAAAGGCAAACACACCTTTAAAGGGAAGCTCGCCGGCTTCAATGAGTTCAGGGATGCAAAAATAAGCCCAGAAAGAACAAGCGCTGATTGTTCGGAAGTAAATGATGGGAATACCCATCTCTTCAGCAAGATCAATGGCAAAACTCATTACCCCATCTGTTATTATGCACGTTATTGGCTGATTTGACTCACAGCTCAGTCGATTAGAGCGAACCAACTCTTTAAAAAGAGGTTTCATTACGTTTCTCAAAGAATTTAGCAAGTCTGAGAGGAAATCGGTACCGGATCGTGCTCTGTCCGCAGGGATGCCATCAGAAATGGTTTGAAACCGGAATCGGGCGTAGTGCTCGAAACGCTTGTGAACGTCGGTGTGACGGAGGAGGCTGTCGTGGGTGTCATCGGGGACGAGGAAGGTGACGTGGAAGTCGGCGAGGCAGAGAAGCTCGGCGAGCTTGAGCATGGAGTTTACATGGCCTTGTACTGGGAAGGGGAAGATGAGTACATGTGGTGCGAGTGTTTCTACTGGTTGATCCATTTCAGTACTACCTCTCTGTGATTCAGATGGAACTTAGAATACAGTCGGTGCTTCTTACGCTAAATAGAGCTTGCATTTTTTCTAGGCAACTTTGATCACTGTTGTGGTAATAAATATATGGATAATGCTACTGAGGCTTAATAATTAAATTTACTTTTCAAATTGATGTGATAATTTATTAAAATATTTAAGATATATTTTTTTTATAATTTCTCTAACTATTAATTAATTATCTCATTTATATATTTTTAAGTCTAAAAAATAAACTTACATAATATTTTCATAAATATATATATATATATATATAGATCTCTATAATTTTGAATGAATGATATCCGACGTGTATGCAATTTGATTATTGTGCCAATTTATCGATTATAGTTTTAATTGCATTAGTTTTATTTTTAGGGCAAATTACAAATTGATATTGAGATTTGACTAAAATATAGATTCTCCCTTGAAATTTGAAAAATTATAAATTGCCCCTTGAGGTTTATATTGCATAATAAAGGAGAGGACAATTTGTTATACAAATATAAACCTCTGAGGTTAATTTGTTATATAAATATAAATCTTAGAGGGTGAGATGTAATTTTTCAAATCTCAGAAGAATCCGTATTCTAGTCAAATCTTAAGGGGGTGTTGGTAATTTGCTCATATTTTTATTGTTTGACATTATGCCAATGTAAGAACATAATTTTAGAAATATTATTAAAATTAATTGGTAAAATAATCAAGTTATTCTTATTAAAATGATTGAATGGTTGACGTGCAATTTAAAATAGTCTATTCCCTTTCAAATTAAGGAGATTGACTAATAAGTATCATATGTTGGAATTGTAATCTATATAGTTTCATATTTTTTTTCTTGTGATTTATTTAGTCCTTTTGATTGTGTAATGATTTATTTGCTCGTCACATTGAAGTGTCACATTTAAAAAAAGTATTCTAAATGGTTCTTTAGTGTCACATCATACTCTTAGAGTGTCACATTTGGAAAAAGTACATTAATGAGTTTTTAATTTTTTTAGAGTGTTACATTATATCTACCACGTTGGAGTATCACATGTCATGTTTGGAAAAAATATATTAAGGAGTTTTTAATTTTTTTTAGCATGCCACATCATACCCGTCACATTGTTGCGTTTGACAAACGTATACTAAGGAGCTTTTATTTTTTTTAAAGTGTTACATTATACTCGTCATGTTGTCACATTTAAAAAAAGTACACTAAGAAATTTTTATTTTTTTTTTGGAGTAAAAGTTTTTGAGTGTCACATCATATCCGTCACGTTGTCACATTTAGGAAAAGTACAATAAGAAGTTTTTAATTTTTTTTTTTTTTTTGGTAGTGTCACATTAATATTTGCCACATTGAAGTATCACATGCCCATCACATTAATAAAGGGTATAACTATCCACCAAAACATTATCAAAATAAAAAATAGGACCACACGGAAAGAAACTCTCCACTAATAAGACTTAACAGATTAACAGAAAAAACTTAGGACTAATTAGAATACTTATTTGTGAGATGGGATTCATTGCTAAATGTCCCTTTAAATTAACCATTTTACATTCGAAAATGATATAAAATTCTATACCTATTTTTTAGACCAAGTGATGTGTAAAGTAGGTAATTAGCTAATGATGAAAGAATATATAAGAGAAAGAGTTGCCTTAAATATTCTAACAGATTGCCACATCATTCAATTTGCAAAGTAAATAAAACTTTTCGTTTATAGTAGCACTACTATTATTTAGGCCTCATTTGGGAAGTTGATTTTTTAGCCGAAAAGCAAAAAAATTAAAAAACTATTAAGGAATTCAAAAATTTAAAAGTTATTAAAAAAGCTAATCATATACACTAATCATACACCAGTTATTTATATTTTTCATAAAACTAATTTTTTTTATTCCAAATATATT
Source organism: Camellia sinensis (assembly GCF_055761805.1). Lineage (NCBI taxonomy): Eukaryota > Viridiplantae > Streptophyta > Magnoliopsida > Ericales > Theaceae > Camellia > Camellia sinensis. Next base: position 35,249,153 of record NC_138961.1, on the reverse strand, counting down.
ATTATTTTTGAAAAAATTAGTGAAACATCATTCTCCAACTTTGTGTAGTAAGAGAGGCCAAAGATATATTTTTTTATTAGCTAAGGTCTTTCAACATTTTCACAAAAAAAATTCGACTCAGAGAAATTTTACCTGATTTAGAAAAATTTCACCAGACTCAAAGAAATTTCAACTCCGACTAAGAAAAAATTTGAAATTTCTCTGTGAAATCAGAGAAATTTCTTTAGAAAAATAAAAATTTCTCTAAATCAGGCAAAATTTTTCTGAGGCGAATTTTCTCTGTAGAAATGTTGACAGACCTTAACTGCTATGAAAATATTATATGTCCTTTATCTTATAAAATCTTAATATTAGGGACTTTAAAAACATTCCTCTATTTTTTTGTAACGAGAAATTACAAACCAGGTCAATTTTTCAAAAATAATTATATACACATAGAAAATTTTATGATTTAACAATTAAAGTTTATAATTTTATCATTAATTTGATTTTTTTTTTCAACCTTTAATAGATTTGTTATTTTCTAGTTTTTGGGTGAATTACAACGACCCCTGTGAGATTTACTGAAAATACGAATTATCTCTTGTGATTTTTAAAATGAGAAAATTAGTGTAAGGTCCTTATCCCATTTTTAGTAGTGAGAGAGGTCCACAATATACATATATATATATATATATATTTTGTAGTGTAAGGTCCCTTCATATATCACACTCACTCTTTCTCTCTTCAAACCCTTCATCTCTCTTCTTTTTTTGATAAGACCATGGAGGGGAGATTAGGGTTTGGCACGACGGCGACGATGGCCATCACCAGCACTCCTGCTAAAGCTCTTCTCACTGTTGTTGTGACTGATTCCATCTCCATTCGCGTTGAAGCTGTTACAAAGAAGTTTCTAGAACTCTTTGGAGAACATGGATCTTGCTTCAACATCAGCGATGTGAACAACATGTTCACCTAGGCACTTTCATTCAAGAACAAATCCAGCTCTGGTGAAGTTGACGCATCACAACTAGTCCAAGTGTTTGAGAAAAAGTTTAAGAGACACGAAGAGCTTCTCAAGAACTTCACTGAGGGTAGTGTGTACCCCAACTGTTCAACTATTGTGAATTTTCAGTCTATGGCACTTTCTGTTTGCATCTATAGCATAGAAAACTAGTTGGTAATACAAATAAACAATGATAACAACTGTGAAAGTTGTAAAATACAAAATCATAAAATAGGTAATAATATATAAAGAAATATGATTAGAATAAACAACGGTAATCAAACTCGACAGCCTCCATGGTTGGTCCATTTGGGAAGGAGAGAGAGAGAAAGAGAGAGAGAGAGAGAGAGAGAGAGAGGTTTGTTCTTCTCCTTTTGTTTCTCGCTCTCATTGTGTTGTTTGCATGGTAAATTCTTGTTATGATGCTTTGTGTTAGCTTTTTGATCAATTTTCTCTAAATGAGTCAAACATAATTTTCTCTGGTTTAGTTAAAATACAGAGAAAATTGTGAGTACATCAGAGAAAATTAGTCCAAAATCAGAGAAATTTCATTTTTCTTTGGATTTCTCTAGTTTGAACTTAGAGAAATTCTCTATATATAATTTTGTGAATTTTCTCTAGATGTGGCGGCGGTGGTAGAGGAGAATGAGGAGAGTCGTCGTTGTCATCGACGGTATTGAGATTAATCAAACTACACATCTTTATGGGGAAATTTTCTAGAAGAAAAGAAAAGATGGAATTAATAAGAAATGGAGGAGAGGTTGAGATATGTTCATTTTTACAGATATAGATATAGTGTGAGCAAATCAGATTGAATTTTCTTTGGACTGTGTGAATTTTCTCTGGATATGGGAATTGTGTCAATTTTCTCTTGTTGTGATCATTATTTGTAATTTTGTGAATTTTCTCTGGTTTTATGATTTTTCTCTGGCTGTGATCACTGTGTGAATTTTCTTTGTGCTTTCTACGATTCTCTTCTTTTTTTGGAGCTACAACGATCTCTTAACAGGTTTGGCCCTTTTATTTATTTATTTATTTAATATATCATCTTACATTTCACTTTTTTGGCAGCAAATGGATTCTGGAAACGGTGTGAATATGCAATCTTCAAGTGATGGAGATGAAGAGTATGATTCACAGACCAGTCAATCTCTCATTTCTTGAACCACAGTTTTGACCCCATCTCCAACCTCCCACAGCCGCCTCCTCCACAGCCACCACTAGGGTTGTGCAAAATACCGCCTAATCCATAAAAACTGCACCAATCTGTATCAATTTGAACCGCTCTAACCGCTAACTGCGTTTTAAACTTTAAAATTTATAATCTGCCAACCGAATCGCGCCACGGCGCTATGGTTAATATATATATTTTTTTTAACCTCCAATGAAATATCAATGTAAAAATCAGTGTAAGAGAGATTTAAGATATAATTTTTTTTACAAATTAATAGTTATATATATGAAACATATTATGTAAAATTACTTTGTGTTATATATCTAAAAAATATTATACAAATTAGTGTTATATATTATGCAAATGTATGATAATTAGTTAGAATATTCTTTGATCTGCCAATCTGCCAAAAATCACCCAAATCGCAATTTGTCAATATGCTAATCCGCCAACCCGCCATTCGGTTTGTAATTTTACTCTCAAACTGTTCGAACCGCACCGTGCACACCCCTAACCACCATCACCTCTCTTTCACGACCAACAACCCACTTTGTTGAACTCTCAAGTACACAATCTCGGGCATTTTTTTTGGTTTGAACCCAGAGAAATTTTTGCAAAAATTAGAGAAATTCTCTAGAAATTCAGAGAAAATCTCTAAACTGGAATCTAGATAATCTCTCTGGCATTCCCAGAATTTCTCTGGGGAGAAATTCTCCAGATCGAATTTTCCCTAGATTGATATTGAGGGACTTTAGACATTATAAAAATATTTGATATCATTTATACTATAAAATCTTAATACGAAAGATCCTAAAAAAAAAAAAAAAAATCCCCTTTTAAAATCACAATCCTAGTTAGAATTCTTTATTTAATAGAATTAATAGAAAAAATAAAATTTCTAATTATTCTAATACAACAATAAAATTATTTAAATTGTTAAATAAAATATATTTATGATATTATTAAAAATAATTAATTAGTTTAATGATTCATTAATTAATGGATAATTTATTATGCAATTAGCAATTTGAAGAGGTAGGATGTAATTTTTAAAATTATATGAATAATTTATATTTTAATTAAATCTCAGGAGATCTATTTATATTTTGTTTTTTTTAACTCAGAGGATAGTCAAAAAAAATTATTGAAAAAGTCAAAACTTTAAACGAAGCCTTAATTTATGTCCAATAGAAATCACGAGAATTGAATTATCTCAAAAAATAAATTAGAAGAATTGCATTATAATTTGCCGAATACAAATTGTACAGAGCTAAACTTGAAGATGTTTGTGCGTCCACATCCATTTGATTATTTTGATACTATAACTTGACTTTTCGTGCTCCTTTCGGACACGATTAACCCTACAATTCGGAGTCTCGTGGTTCTGAATCTGATTCCACAAGTGTAATGTGAAGTGGATAAACACAAAAGAGTCCACATCCGGCAAATCTTTTGGAAAATCGATTTTGAATAAAAATGTTAAAAATGGAATACTTTGCCAGATTACAGAGTCGCCACCTAAATATTTTTGAGAAATTTAGGAAACCCAAGACTTGTGCCAAAGGCCATTTTATCCGTTATCACTAAAGTGTCTCGACTCGGGAACCTAGGTACATGGGGGGAAGGTCATGAATTAAGCATCCCCGCTCGCCTAATCAAAAATCGACCTCTATTAATCATGATGTGATTCTTATTTATATTATATGCTCTTGTTCTGATTATTAGGCTATTTTACTATGTAATGCACACAAGTATAGACTAATTTGTAAAAATTGGAACCTTTTGATTTCATATTTGTTTGAAAATTGTTTTGAATACGTACCACTTGAAAAAGTGATTTCATATGTACATGCATCAAAACATCCCAATTTAAGCAATTAGCCTTCATCTACGGCCATTCAAAACAGGTATATCACTTAAGCACTTAGCCTCATGGTATCATGCTTGACATGGCAACACTCACATGCATGTGATATGCTAAAGCAATAAATGCTCACCTAGAACTCCAAGGCAAGCCAAAAGGAACAAATTAGTTAGAAAAATGCATACTCTAACTAATGCAACGTGACTAATGCAACGCATACAATATGCCATTAATAGGTTCGGTTGTCTAATATGTCATGTAAATCACTTTGATAGCGTGCAGTGGAGCACATATTCATGAAAGTAATAAATGACAATGTCGTTAGAATGATGAACCAAACCTTTATGCATGCAAGACAAATGGATGTAAATTATGGAAAATGCTAAATGAAACATGATATTCTAACATATCCATTATAAGTGAGTAAACAAAAGGGAGAAAGAGGTAGGGTTAGAAGACATACACATTATTACAATTGTGCCCTCACGCAGGAGGGTCTGAATAAATGCCCTAACTAATTACTATGAACTAACTAACTATTACAAACCAAATGAAATAAACTAACTATGCTAGCCAATTATTACAAATTGGAATTAAACTAATTAATTACAACACAAATTTGAACTAATTAATTAATTACAATATGAAATCAACTAGCTAAGTAATTAATTATCTAAGAGCTATATAGAATAATTAACTCGAGCGGGGGTTAAGGAACCATGCGTGCCAACTCAAACATCCTCCCGAAAACACTTATGTTTTGTTGCCAGGACTGTTCTGCCAGCAAGAAAAGCTTTTTTTTTTTTTTTTTTTTTTTTTTTTTTTTTTTTTTTACCTCTACTTCTGCTCTGCCTTTACAAGAAAACAACACTGCCTGTTGACACAAAAGTGGCCGGCTGGCCAGAAGTAGTGGACGGCCGACTACAAATAGTGGCCGGCCGGCCACTAATGTAAATGTAGCCCTACTGCAACAGAAAATGAACAGAGCAGAAACAGGGTGTTTCCAAAGAATATTTATCATCTCTGCCTCTCCCTATCATGAAATGGCTCAAAGGAATGGTAGAATCGATTCACAAATCATTAACAATTGCAAAGTTGTTGCAAGATGGTCTATGGCTCGATTGGACAAAAGCTCAATGAGGGAAAATAAAGGACCAACAAAACCTCCTCTCTATCATGAGATTGATCAAGGGAAGTGGTTGACATTGACTCTCAAACCATTATCATCACTAACAAGTATGAAATGGCCTAAGACTCAATAGGTTCAATTAACGTTTGATTGAACCCAAAACTTGATTTTATTATCTTGTTCCATTTTAGTCCAAATGTTATTACCTCTTTTAAATTACCTTTCCATTCATTAGTCATTTAGTCCAATAATCAGCACTAAGTCCACTAATGGAAAGAAGTGTCAAACAAAGGGTTGTTTTGGGCATAAGAGAGATGTCATACCGTTAGTAATGAACCCTCAAAGGGATTAAACTATTAAGCACAGCAATCTCAATCTCAAGCTTAAACAATCAATCAGTTGAAACAACTCTCAAAACAAATAAAAAGTCAAGAAATGAGGGAGGTTGCAGAGATGATTAGGGGTGATCACAAGTATGGAAAGTATGAAATAAATGCTATCAATTCAAATAAATTGGTAGCTAAGGCTTGAACGACCAAACTTATAAGGACCATTACACTACAAGCATACTATAAAAAGCATAAATGAAGTTATCACACTAAAACAGTCCTAAATGAAGCTAAAACAGTGCTGGAATTGAAGTGAAAATAGTTAAAAGAGTAAGTTAAAATAATGGAGAATCTAAGCTAGTAAACAAGTATAAGGATGGGTGACTAACTCCTCCATTTTTGGGACCTCAAAAAAACATTTTTAGTCTCTGAGAAACTCTGAAATTCAATGGTAAAAAGCTCAAAAAAAGTTGAGAAAAGAATGAGAAACACAAGGGCAAAAGCTTAGAGAACAAGGTTCAAAGAAGGGTGGTTAACCATCCCCCCCCCCAACCTTTGGTAGCTTTAATTCACAAGTTTTAGCCCATAAAATTAGTGTAAAAATAGTTAAAAAACAACAAGAAAAGATAAGGAAGAAGTAGTGAAGAGATGCTCAAAATTATACCTCTTGAAGCAAGGCAAGTCTTTTGTTAGCAAACTCACAAGTTCTCACTCTCAAGGGATGAAATTTGGACTCAATAATCTCAGTAAGGAGAGCTCCATTATTTGTTTAGAAAGTGTTTGGGTAAGGTGTGTGTGTTGTAAGGTAGAGATAGAGAGAGAATTTTAAGTTTTGGGGCTTTTGGAAATTTTTGTAACTTAAAATCAAGAAGGTTGGCCTTGTATTTATAAAGAAACAACCTCTCAGGTCGAAAATATCTATATGCATATAGCTAGTATCATGCATGAACCTGTGGGAGGCATCTGGCAGAAAATATCTATTTTTTGACACAAGTGGCCGGCAGGTCACTAGTGGATGGCTAGACAAAAATCTGTTTTTAAGCACGACCTCAAACAGGCATATCTCCCTTATCTGGATTTGGTTTTAGGTCATTTTTGAATCTAAAATGAAGCCTCGGAAGTCTACTTTCCAAAGGAGGTTACCTCACATCTAAATGCTAAGTGTATAAAGAGATATGCTGACTTTAGTGAAGGTTGCTCATTTCCAACTCAACGGTTTGATGCCCAACCTTTTCCCAAACTAGTTTTCTTCCCTCTCCTCCTATTTTCTTTAACTCCAAACCTATAAATAAAAGGTTTTAAATATTTTTTAAAGAGTTCACCTCCCTTCCATTTATTTTCATTTTGCCCTTGTTTGGTTTGCTGAAAATGTGCAATATTTTAAACGAAATGCGAGCCTCGAAACATCGTAGAAGCATTTGGAAAAATATTTTGGAAAAGAGGGTTTTAAGGTCTAAAATAGTTTTGGTAAAAATACTTTTTGTCAAAATGAGGTGTAAGGTTGGGATTTAGAAGCTCTTCTTGCTAAAGAAATCGAACGTTTGTGCAGTGTAACTTTCATCATCGAGTGATTAACCTGAGGCGCCTAAGTCTTATGGATGGTCAAAAATGGAGTGTCTGCAGATACTAGCATAAAATCTGTGCTATGCACAGAAAAGTCAAAATTTTATTTATAAATTAAAAATAATGAACCTTGTAAAATATATATATTGCACAATGTTAATTTATATTTCTCTTTGTTTTTAATATTTTATTAAAAATATTTTATTTTATTTTTTTGGGTGGGTAGAACATTTAAATTTGAAAGAGAAAAAGAGATGTGCTTTTAGTTGTGGTATGAATCTAATATGGTGGAGTTAGTAGATTTTGATTATGATAGAGATTTGATGTGGTAATTTTTAGTAGTATAAGGTCGATTTAGATTAGTAGTGATTCAATATTTTTTCTACATCCAAATTAGGCCTTATCTTATTGGGTATTACAAATTTTGAACCTTATGCAATAAGAATTTTTTTTAGTGAACATTGGGCGACATGGTAAATAGTCTAATGATTATGAAATTTTTTTTAAATCTTTTTTATATTTATTACATTTTTTTTAATCAAATAGTTATGATTGAGATATAGTCAAATATTTAACCCAAATGATCATGACCACATATGCCAATTAATTTATGGGCAAATTACCAAGAAGTCTTGCTTAAAAAATCTGTAGCCTATTTAGTCCCATAACCTTTTGTTTTTACTCAAAAGTCCTATAACGTTTTTGTTCTTCTTCTCTACCTTTCTTCTTTTCCGTCTCTTTTGCTCTTTGTAATTTCTGACAATCATCGATGGGCAACCACATCTTGCTTCTTCTCTTTCTCTTTGTAATATATAGTCACCGACGACCGACGAGTACCATTGATTGGGGTTCACTGGCAACCACCGACCGCCGACTCCTTACTTCATTCTCACCGACGATGAAGAATATATGTTTCCAAAGAAGATGAGTAGATCTATTTAGATCTAATGTAGATCTACATTAGATTCAACTAAATCTAAATAAAAAATAGTTGCTGGAGTACAATCCTCTCTCTATATCTTCCTCTCTCCTTCAATCTCTTAATTTTTCTACATTTTCTCTGCTATACACTTCTCTTTTCTGTTTTAATAGAGAAAATTTTCAAGTTTTGAACAAGTTTTCGAGTTTTAGTTACATGTGGTGAAAACTGTAAAATTTTACAGTTTCAATTTTTTTTGGTGCTAGAATGAATCATAGTTTAAAATTGCAAAATTTTGCAATTTCATAACATTTTTCAAAACTGTAAAATTTTACGATTTCGTAACATATTTTCCAGTTTGATTAATAAGGATAAATGCTTAATAGATTTTTACTTTGAAACTATAACATTTTACAGTTTCAAAGTTTGTTTTTTAGTTTGATCAATATTGAAGATTATTTGCTTAAATTTTGCAAAAATTGAAAAATAACAAATGTTGTTTTTTTTTTTTTATTTCTTCATTGTTTATGTTTTTTGTCGTTACATTTTTTTTTCTTTTCGTTTATCAATATTTAGCACATTTGCTATGTTTTTTTTCACTCTAATTTCTCTATTTATTTATTTTATTTTTTTCCGGCAATATTCTAGACATTCCGGTGAGTCTCCAATAATATTATTAATATCCAACGAATGTTTTGGACATTCCGGCAACTTCCATTGACGTTTATAACACTCCGGTGAACTTCTGGCAATACTCCGGTCATTTTTCGATGATATTGAACATTTCGGCGAGTCTCCGGTGACCGTCTGATAGAAATCTGATGGTAGTGGGATGTAACATCGTCTGTAAATTAAAAATAAAAAAAAGGAATTTTTAGTTACAGTTAAAAATATATAGGACTAATTTGTACAAGTATTTTGTTTTGGGATTAGGTGGCCTTTTAATTTTATATATAGGACTTATTAGTAAGTTCCCCTTAATTTATCTTTAAAAAATTTGGTTTTTTTTATTTTTTTTGATTTTTTTTATTTGTAGTAGAATAAGATAAGTATTTTTAATGCTCAGTTTTATTTTTAAGTTTAATAAATAGTTATGATTAAGTTACAGTCAAAATTTGATAGCTATTGAATATTTATAGTTTGAATATATGTTTTTAATTTATTTAAGTTACAGATATTTGAGATTTTTTTTGTTATAATGTGATACATAGACATTAGATATTTGTAATTTATATTTTTTTAATTTATTTAAGTTATAGATATTTGTGATTTTTTTTTAAATAACGTGATAAACATTGGATATTTGTAATTTTATATTGTATATTTTTTATTAATTCATTGAATAATTATAGATTTTTTTTAAGAAAATAATGTGGATGGATATCAAAGTGTTAAACGTGTGAGAGGATGAACATGGGAACGTGGGACAATAGAAGTCTAACGGGTGGGAGTTGGTTTTTTTTTTTTCTCTTTTTTTATGAAAAGAAAAATCGAGACATGCATTTGATTCGTTTTGACTGGTAATTCGAGAACAAAAAATGAATTATTAAAGAAAAAGAAGAAAAAAAAAAAACTGAGACATGTACATTACAATCTTATGCAATCTTTATAATCAAAATATAAACTTACAAATGCTTGGAACAAAAAAATAAATTATTAAAGCAAAAGAAAAAGAAAAACAAAGACATGAACACTACAATTTTCTACAATCTTTATAATCGAAATACAAAAGTACAAATCCTTGGAAGAAAAAAAATAAATTATTAAAGTAAAAGAAAAAGAAAAATAGAGACATGCACACTTGTTGATCTCTTTGCTTTGTTGGGTCACCATTTGTATCTTACTTATATACTAATCGTCTGCATAGCAAAGACAAACTACATGGTACTTAAATTTTTATTGCTAGTTCTTCTCAAAGCCTTGATTAAAAAATAAAAGGTAAATTATAAATACACCACCTGAGATTTACTTAAATTATAAATTATCTCTTGTAGTTTTAAAAATTACACTATACCCCCTAAGGTTTCTAATTTCATAACAAATAGGTCTTTTTATTAATAAATCACCAAGTTAATTAACAGTTTTTAATAATGTTAAAGTTTTATTTCAATTAATAACTCAAATAATTTTATTGTTGTATAGATGAACAATTAGAAATTTCACTTTTTCAATTAATTCTGTTAAGTAAAAAATTCTGACAATGAGGTATTTGTAATTTTTCAAAACAAATGAGGCAATTCGTATTTTAAGCAAATTTTAGAGGGTGTATTTGTAATTTATCTCCCCAAAAAAACGAAGAAGATATACTCCACAGTGGGATAAAAACCGAGGATTTGGATTACCACAAATGTTGAGAAATTTTTGTCAGCACACTTTTGGCATGCAACATCAACATCAATAGAGGCATGCACACTACAATCTTCTACCTTCTTTTTAATCAAAATACAAAATCATAAATTCTTGGAACAAAAAATAAATTATTAAAGCAAAAGAAAAAAAAAAACCGAGACAAACATTCGATGCATCTTGACTGATAATTCGAGAGGCGGGGTGGTGGGTGGTGCTCACTGCTAATAAATGATATCTGTAGTCGAGGACTGCTATAGTCAAGGACTACTGGCGTTCACTGCTGATGAAGGAAGTTAATGAAGTACATGTATAGATATTTGTAGTAGTGGATTGCTTAAAGTAACGATTTAAGGAGATATGGATAGATATGTGGGTTTTTGTTTTATATCTATCTCTTGTAGGAGTTGAATGTGAGAGAGTTATGGTTTAAGGAGATAAGAATACATGGGTGGTTTTTTATTTATTTATTTATTTATTTTTATATCTATCTGTTGTAAGAGTTGTGGATATGATGAATATTTTATTTTTTTATTTTTATTTTATATTTTATTTATAAACGTGGGAGAGTGGGATTGTTTTTATTTATTTGTTTGTTTGATATGGGAGAGTAACATGGGAGAGTAGAATTTTTTTATTTTATTTTTTTTGTTTTTATATTTTTATTTTATATATCTATCTATTGTTGGAGTTGTGAATATAATGAGTATTTTATTCTTTTATTTTTATTTTATATTTTATTTATAAACGTGGGAGAGTGGGGCTGGTTTTATTTATGTGTTTGTTTGTTTGTTTGATGTAGGAGAGTAACGTGGGGGAGTAGGAGTTTTGTTTTGTTTTGTTTTGTTTTTTTGTTTTTTTTGTTTTTGTTTTTTTTTTGTTTTTCTTTTATTTATTTGTTAGATAGCTTTTTATTGTTTTGAAAGTCTTTGAGAGAGGAGGAAAAGAGCTATACACCAACAACAAAAAAAAAAAAAAAAAAAAAAAATTTTGCCATGTATTTTTCAAAATTATCAGAATTTGAGAATGGAACTTTGAAGACTTTTGAAACAACACTATATTTGGTTATATACGTAGTATAGATATGTTTTTTGACTCTCGTGTTCGAATTTATCCCTACATATAAAGCACGAATGTTGGGGGACAAAAATTTCAGCCTTGGTGGAATTATTTTATGGGCACTCAGCCGATTAATTTAAGAGAAACTTATAGATTTTACTGAGTGGATTTATTGTATAATAGGTCTTATGATAATTAATAGTGTTTGTCATCATACACTATTAAACAATGGATTTTTATTGACAAATCCCATTTAGGAGTATTCTAATCCAAGAAGTCCATGAAGGAAATTTATAACCTACCTAGTCCCATGTAGTTATACTTTTATTTCATAAGGTCCTTTTTTCTTGGTTTACACTATTTTCTTAGACTCTTATACCTTATATTTAATGTGGATATTTATTACACATAAAAAAAAAAAAAAAACAATGGTTCTATATTGACTGTCATTATGTTTTGGTAGTTCCCATGCATTAGGATGTTGATTGCCATTATAGGCACATTAATTTGACATGAAATTTTGTCATTGTGTTTTCAATTGTTGTTAATATTATTCACATACGCATATAATAATGAATGGTGAATATGTTTTTACTGTCTTGACAAGAATAACGTCATGTTTTGACATACCTATATATAATTTGACAAGAATAACGTCATGTTTTGACGGCTTCCAATGATAAGCATGTCATCCACATACAGACAAACTATGACATATCCTTGATCAGTATTTTTAACATAGACACATTTGTCACATTCATTTATCTTAAACCCATTAGTAAGCATTGCATGATCAAATTTTTCATGCCATTGCTTAGGTGCTTGTTTTAATCCATAAAGGGATTTTACAAGTCGACAAACTTCCTTTTCTTGCCCTGGTATTACAAACCCTTCAGGTTGATCCATATAAATCTCTTCATTTAGATCACCGTTTAAAAAAGCTGTCTTAATATCCATTTGATGTATTTCTAAATTAAACAATGCTGCTATAGCAATAAGCATGCGAATAGATGTCATTCTTGTCACAGGGGAATATGTGTTAAAATAGTCCAGACCTTCCTTTTGTCTGTAACCTTTAACTACAAATCTTGCTTTATACTTGTCAATTGAACCATCTGCTTTCATTTTTCTTTTGAATATCCATTTATATCCAAGAGGTTTAGAACCTGGTGGAAGATCCACCAATTCCCAAGTATGATTTTGCATAATGGATTCAATTTCATTATTAACAGCCTCTTTCCACAAAGGTGCTTCAGGACCTGTCATTGCTGCCTTAAAGCTTTGAGGTTCATTTTCTAACAAGTATGTCAGAAAATCTGGACAAAAGGATTTTGATGTTCTCGCTCTCTTACTTCGTCTTAGTTCATCATCAGTTAAATCTTGTTGGTCAAGATCATTACTAGTCTCTTGTGTTTGATTGTCATTAGTCTCTTGATTTTGTGTACAATTATAAGTTCTTTTTTGTGAACTTAATTCCTGTCCTTTCTTATAAGGAAAGACATGTTCAAAAAATACAACATTCCTTGACTCTATAATAGTGTTCATATTTATATCAAGTATTTTTGATTTATAAGTCCGAAACCGATATACACTACTATTCTGAGCATAACCAATAAACACACAATCTACTGTTTTTGGTCCAATCTTAGTCTTTTTAGGAACAGAAACTTCAACTTTCGCCAAACAGCCCCACACTTTTAAGTATTTGTAGGAAGGCGGTCGACCTTTCCACAATTCAAAATGAGTGCTGTTAGTTTTCTTGTGGGGTATTCTGTTAAGAGCATAATTAGCAGACAATATTGCTTTCCCCCACAAGTTTTGTGGTAAGCCTGAACTTAGTAACATGGCATGCATCATTTCTTTAAGGGTTTTATTCTTCCTTTCAGCAATTCCATTTTGTTGTGGAGAATAAGGTGTTGTAGTTTGGTAAATAATGCCATGTTATGCACAAAATTCATTTAATGGTGCATCATATTCACCACCCCTATCACTTCTAATATAAATCAGAATATAACATCCATCAATTGTTGACTATGGTGTGCTTGATTCATAAATTTCAAAACAAATTCATGAAAAATCCAAAATAATTATGACTACACAAGTCAGAATTAATGTTTTGACAAAATCATATCATCATAAAGATTTTGCCTAAGAATCAAACAAATCAAAAATCTCATTTGATTGTATAAACTCTTGCAACTCATTTACGAATAAGTATCACTGTCACAAAAATATTTGTGATAAAAGAAAACTAAATTATCTCTACTAATCCAAGAGATACACCCCCATATTAATAAAATAGTTTATGGTTTCACAAATTCCACTACGCAAGTGAAATAATTATTAACGACATCTCATGTCACATAATTCAAAATAAACTAAAAATCAACATAAAAGATTTCTTAAATTTACTTCCCAATTAAATGGAACGATACAACTACATACATCTTCATGTTTAAATTTCTCTGGTGTTTAAACACCCATCAAAAATTGATTGGAAAAACTCAAATTAATCCGCTTATGTACAAGGTCAACATATCAATTTATCATTCCAAATTACATGAAATTATTTTTAAGAAATAACTCGAGTTGATATCAATACATGCATATCATACTCATCAATTGAAAATAATGAATTAACCAAATAAATTAATCATGCATGATCCCATAACTTGCATCATGAAATAAAAAGATTCTCAACTCATAAATAAAATTCAACGCGTTTTGAATTTTAAACTCCAAAAATGACAAAACATACATTCGTTTAATCAGTTTGATTTGTACATAAATAAACTAATTATATACACATTAAAATGTTCTTGTGAATATATATATATATATATTTTCTGACTCATGTGCAGAAACTATTCACGACTACGGATCCATACACAGAAATTAAAGAATGAATTAATAAACCAATAAAGAAAATAAATTTGCCACAAAGGTTTCTTCGTAATAAAAATGAAATTAGTTTGTAAAACTAATATTTAACTCCAGAATCAAATACTTCCATGTATACTCAAGATAAACTATGAAAAAACAACAAAATTAATTTTCTAGTTACTAAAACCACAAAATAATTTTATTTTTCTTGTTACTAAAACTAGTAAAATAAAATACCGAAATAATATCTGATTACAAAAATCAGAAAAACAAACCACAAATTAATTTTCTAGTTACTAAAACCAGAAAATAAATTACAACACAAAATAATTTTATTTTCCTTGTTACTAGAACTAGAAAAATAAAATACCAAAATAATTTTCTGTAACACCAAATAATATTCTGCAATTGTTAATGACACCAGTATATTACTACTAGTTGTCAAAGAAAATAGACAGTATATTACTACTTTCCGTCAAATAGTTTATAAATACTATTTGTATTTTCTAACCAAAATATTACTTTGAAAACACAGAAAATCAAATATAATGAAGACACCAAAAATATTATGTCTTAAGATTGTAGGACAATCTTCACTGTATTTAAATAGTTTAAATTCTGTTGTGTACTAAACAACAACCAGAATATAAAGAAATAAAAGAAATGAGAGAATTTGTTTGATTACAAAAATCAAACTAGAAATAAAAATAAATAAATAAATAACAGATTTTATTTTGTTACAAAAACAAAATTAAAATCTGATTTAAATAAATAAATAAAAATATATTTTATTTTGTAACAAAAACAAAATTAAAATCTGAATTAAATAAATAATAATAACACCGAAAATAAATTAAATAACTTAATTGATTAATTCTTGAATAATAATCTGATCAAGTTCAGTGTTTGACACTGTGTCCTAATGACAGATTCGTCCTCTCCACGGTGCTTTCAGAATATGGACGTCTATCTCTCAGGATGAAATGATCTACTACAAACAATAGCAGCACTACAAATTGTTTGCCTTACGAACACACTAAGTGTTTACACTCCTTCTTACAAGAAAATAATGCAATAAAATGAAAAATAAATTTGCAGAGCTCTTAAGTACGAAAATTCAGAATGTTAAAAATCAAATGAAGTGCTGATCTATTTATAGATGGCGTGGTGGCTTTCCATTTTGAATTAAACAGGTGCAGTACCTGTTCAATTTGAATTAAATAGATACAAATCTGTTTAAGGCACTGTTTGGTTTGAAATTCGGGTGGATTTAAATTTGAACATATAAAAACGGGAAGGGCCTTGTTTGGGTGTCAAGAAAAATCGGACCAGTTTAATTCAAGAATTAATTTGAATTCTGGATTTTATTTTTCAAAAAATAAAATTTAATTCAAATGTTTTTTATCCAAAAAGATTAGTATTGGGCCAAACAAGCCCAACCCAACCACACACCACGCACCCGCGCCCAAGCCCAACCCGTCTGCCAGGACGAACGGCAGCGACGCACGCGTGTGGTGATTTTTGAGTCCAATGGGTCTAGCCCATTTTACCCATAACATCCCTCTTTAAAACACATGGGTACCCCTTGGGGCACAACCAGAGTACCAAACCCATGCCTTATAAACCCATTCAAAACTTCCCACCAAATCAATGTGGGACAAGCCTTATTCAAACCTTTAAGGATTTTTCACCAAAACTCCATTTCCATGGAGCATACTTTGGCTTCAATTTCCCATTCACTGGGTAATAGTTTTGAGCAACCGAATATACCATGTGAATCACAACACAGCATAGAACGTGTTACCACTTTGACCCGCGAAAATCGACACTCGGGGCCCACCTAAAAAATAGACCAAACAAAGGAAAAAATCCTGGTTTTACCCAGAATTTTATAACCATTTCCAACAATTAGATCGGTAGTTGACCTTTTTTATGTTCACCTATTTGTTCAAGTTCGTCTTTGATGTCATACTATTCTTTTTTTCTTTTGCAATGAAATCTATAAGCGACATCTATTTGTTCAATTGGAAACAAATTTACTATTAATGGTCACAATTGGTAAATAATAACAAGTACAAACTATATGTCATGTGAATAGTGAAATGATTATGGTGAATGTGGATGTGAATAGTCGATGTAAATATTCACTTAGGGACATTACAAACCACAAATAAACAAGAAGTTAAGTACATGGTGCAAACATTCACATAATATATGTCCAATGTGAATGTTTACAACAACAAATTATAATTTGATTCACACTGAACCAAATAGAGGGGGAACAATAATTGAGGGTTCTAATTATTCCTTTCCAAATGCACATTGAACCAAAAAGATAGTGGGTAATATGATTGTTCACATAAACACATTATCGCACATGATAAAACAACTATGGACAAAGTTAGATACATGGTGTGAATGTTCACATGGGTTGTTACTCAACAACAATGATAACCAAATGATGTAAATATTTACATCGTTTGTGTAGAAATTCACATTGAACCAAAAAAGGGAGAAAAATAATCAGAAATTGGGAGGTTTTGATTATTTGATCACTATCAACAATTAACAAGACCAACAAATCCAACGAATGAGGAAAATAAGGAGCTTATTAAAAAACAATAACAAATGACAACAAAAAAACTAATAACAATAACCAGATTATGTAAATGTTTACATTAGTTAGGCACTTGATGTGAATGTTTACATCAGGGGTTACTCAGTAACAAATATAACCAGATGATGTAAAACGAATTCACATTGAACCAAAAGATATGGAAAAATAATAAGAAATTAGGTGTAACGCCCTCAAAATAATACATAAAACCCATCACTTTAGACATGCATTGATATAAAGAAAGACAACAATTTCTATTCATCAGAGTAATTCTTATAACTGTATTACATGTTAACAACAAAAGCAAATGCCCTATGGGCTTACAGCTTTCCAAGTCAACACCTGGTTACACAAAAGAAGAGTACTAACTCTATACAAATAAGCCCTTGGCTTGATATACATGTAATACAAACAAAATAAACAAAAAGGAGTCTTCAACTCTCATCATCATCCAAGCTATGTTCTTGGAGGTGGCATACTACCTGTACCTGAAAATAATGTCCCATAAAGGGTGAGCCAACGCCCAGTAGAGATATGCTAAACACAGTATGAGCAAAGACTAAGACATTAGCAATTGATAAATGTTCAATTTCCATAAACCAATTCATAACCCATTTCCATTTCATGACCACTACGTTCATGTTTCATTTCAATTTCCATTTCTTATCAATTTCACAATCTACATCAACGGCTCAGAACCTGGCCAACAACTTATATGAGACAGTGACTCATATTAAACATTCCCCATTTTATAATAGATAAACATACTAGTTGTATCAACATCTCAACAGATAAGCATACAAGCTGTATCCACATTTCAACAGATATGCATATTAGCTATATCAACACTTCCAATGATAAGCAAATGAGCTGTATGAACACTTCCAAAGATAATCATATGAGCTGTATCAATACATTATCTGACAAGCATATGAGCTGTATCAGTGGAGTCCATCTCCTATCTCCTTCCAAACAACATCCAGTTTAGAGGTCCATCCCCTATCTTCCCCTAAACCGTGGAGTACATCCCCTATCTCCTCCCATACACATAATGTATACACACAAAGGTCATATACACAATCAATCAATACAAAATGTTAATGTATTCTATCAACCGTCATACTCTATGACATATCCAATTGATTAGTTTTAGTTTGCCTAATCATCATGCATTGTCTACAACAATCAAAACTACCCTCCACCGGTAGCCCAAGCAATTATTTCTAAACAGATAATAAAAGCTCCAACAGATAAAATATCAATGTTTTCAAAAGTGAGCGATTTACAAATCCAACTCCACTATTCTACTATATAATGAGCCAATTTCATTATTTCCAACTCAATTCCACAAATCCACAATTTTCCCCAAATTAATTATACCAATTAATTTATTCAACACATTAGGATTTTCTACCCCATTTACCAATATTGACCCAATGTCCTATATATCAACAACATCATTATTTTGAAACCCAAAATACATGTTTAAGAATCAAAATATCAAACCCTCGTTTATACCCTTTTGAAACCCTAAGTCCCAAAATCAACCAATTTCAACACTTTATCAAAATAACCAAAAATCTATGTCAAAGACCATAAGAGTGAGTAGGAATCCCTACCTCAAATTCGGAGCTCAAGGAAAGAAGATGATGAAACTCAACGTGCTCCAAAACTTGAAATTTTCGGATCAAGGTGAAGCCCTCGACGATCAACCAACTTTTGTGAAGACCAAAGGTGAGAAAAACACCCTAGCCAGATCAATACTTAGAGAGAAGTTGTGATTTTAGAGAGAGGAGCTCTCAAATGGCTTTTTAGAAAGTAAAAGAGAGAGAGAGAGAATGCAAAAGTGATTTTAAAAGTGCCCAGCTGCCAACTGATATATGACATTCTTGCTCGAGCGGAGAACACAACGCTCGAGCGTCAAGAACAAAAAACTAGGTACGCTCGAGCGCAAGAAGGCCCGCTCGAGCGCCAAGACACAAGAATAAAGTACATCCGCTCGAGCGTGAAACCAGTCCGCTCGAGCATAGATTTCCCCCTCCCAGAACTTATACCCAGAAAGTGATACCCGCTCGAGCGCCAACAAACCCGCTCGAGCGTAAAGAAACCCGCTCGAGCGTAAAAATCACACATGCAGAAGTTTTGCAGGGACACGAAATACTGGGGGTGTGCAAACCCGCTCGAGCGCAAGAAGACCCGCTCGAGCGGACCGCCTAAAAACTGAGCAACAAGGAATTGAAACCAAGGCCTAACCAACC
The DNA here is from genome assembly GCF_055761805.1 of Camellia sinensis. Classification (NCBI taxonomy): domain Eukaryota; kingdom Viridiplantae; phylum Streptophyta; class Magnoliopsida; order Ericales; family Theaceae; genus Camellia; species Camellia sinensis. Next base: position 35,230,027 of record NC_138961.1, on the reverse strand, counting down.
TGTAACAACCCTGCCCAAAACATCACAAAACTCAATCAAGTGGAATTAAAGGACGACAACAAGATAGATACAACTACCAACTTCACGGAACCGAGTCCGAAATACAACAGAACAGTAAAGGAACAACCGGGATCGCTATATTAGGGGTTGTAATTATTTGATCACCATCAACAATCAATAAGACCAACAAGTCCAACATTGACAGAAGGGGGGAAATTTGGAGCTTATTACAAAACAATAGCATATGGCAACAAAAAAACAAAACAATAATAACATATCATGTAAATGTTTACATCAGTTAGGTACGTAATGTGAATGATGACGTCGTTCGTTACTCAACAACAATGGTAATTAGATGATGTAAATATTTATATACTCTGTGTAGGAATTCGTATTAAACCAAAAGATAGGGGAGAAAACATCAGAAATTGGGGATTCTAATTATTTGATTACTAACAACAATCAACAACACCAACATTCACATTCATAGAAAAGGGAAAAATAGAGAGTTTATTACAAAACAATAGCACATGACAACAAAAAACAACAATAATAACTAGGTAATCAGTTATTTAGATTCAATTAAAAGATAAATAGAGGGTGGAAGGATGGGTGCTTACATTTGCTTCTCATTGTGGCTAGCCACGAACAAACCATAGTTGGTAAAAATCAATGTAAACGTTCGCAGTAGTGGATCGAAATGTAATACCAGTTGCCGGCGGCTGTGGGCGATGGTGGTGAAGCGATATGAAACCTAGGTTAGGGTTTGGACGTTTTTGCTACAATAGTGACTGTTTTGGGAAGGAATGATTTGGGGAGTGAAATATGGAACGACGATGGAATATGATTGGTTTTGATTTCAGAATATAACAGGGGCAGGAAAGATAGAGGGTGTTTTGGTTTTCTTACCTCAAATAGGACCTAATGGAACAGTCAAAAAGAATATGGGTTAGATGGAATAAAACTCTTAGAAAGAGCATTTATTAAAAAAGCTCCAATTAAAAAAATCACTAATTGTTAATTTTGAATGACAATTTGAAAATTTTGTCACAAAAAATGATGCTAATTATAAGTTTTAGCAATAGTTTAAAAAAATTGTCACAAAAAAGTCACTAATTTCCAACTTTCATCGATGGTTTAAAAAATTCATCACAGAAAAACATCATTAATTGTAAGTTTTAGTAACAATTTATAAAAATCATGACAAAAAAAGCCACTAATTGTCAATTTTCAGTGACATGTAAAAAGCGTCACAAAAAACTTATTTTTAGTGACAATTGTACTAGGACTTATTTTCAATAGAACTTGATAGGAATTAAGTCAAACTATTAGAACATATTGGTAGTTTACTTTAAATTTTTAAATCTCAATTTTCTTTGGCTAAAGGTTTAAGTGTTGAAATACTTTATCTAAAAGGATAAGGTTAAATAAAATGACCAAAATAACCCTATGTATATATATGGAGTACACATGGTGCTTCTTCTCAAGCCTCTCTCTATCTTCATTTTTCTCTATTTCGATTAGAAAATCCCTCTCTTTTCCTACGCTTCTTTGTCGATCCACTGGCGATGAAGGCACTAGTCGACTTCGGCTCCATTGTCGACATTACCACCAAAATTTGTTGTTTTCCTGCGATGTTGCTCCTTCATCACTGCTCCGATCGTGAGATCCAAATTCATAGCTAGTCAAATAGAGCTCTATCCTCTCTTTCTCTTCCTCTTCTCTCTCAAGCTCATTGAACAGAGCTCCTCCGCGTCCGTTGCGCCATTTATAGCCATCATCCAAAGCCCAACAATCTTGTTGAAGGAACCTGAGAATAGGCTTTAGAGATGTAGTCCAGATGAGATGGAGGACAGAAACCAAAGAGAGAGAGTGTGTCCATCTCTTTCATTTCTCTAGGTAACGCGCTTTTCACCGCCTCTCAGACAACTTTCTGGCGACTCCTCCGATCCTGTAAAGCTCAATCTTGTCTTCATTTTTCTTTATTCAATCGATTCATCAAATTTTCGAACATATTTGGATTGTTATACCTCACTGATCTGCATATGATTTTTTTTCACTGAAAATCCACTATTTGGAAGCTGAAATGAGTTGTTTTTTTTATTCCTTTGTCATTTTGTTTTTGCTAGGTTTTTGCACAATTACCTAATTATAGTTTAAATTAATTTATGTGAATTGATTATTTTATACAGAAACTGTAATTAGGGTTGTGCGAAATATCGTTCAATCCACTAAATTGCACCGATCTGCATCAATCCACATCGCTCTATCCACTAATTATGGATTGTACTTTAAAATTTATAATCCGCCTTCCAAATCGCTCCACTCCGCTATAGTTAATATATTTATATTTTTTAACTTCCAATGAAATATCAAAGTAAAAAAGAGTGTGAGAGATTTAAGATGTGAAATTTGTTACAAATTAGTAGTTATAAACATGAAACATATTATGTAAAATTGGATTGTGTTATATATAAAAAAGATTATGCAAATTAGTGTTATATATTATGCAAATGTTTGATAATTGGTTAGAATATTATTAAATCAGTCAATCCATCCAAAACCGCCAAAACAACGTTATACCAATCCGTTAATCCGCCATTTGGTTTATAATTTTACTCTCAAACTGCCTGAACCGCACCGTATACACCCCTAACTGTAATCTTTACATAGAATCTTAGTACCTTGGTCCAAATTTGAAGTCTTGGTCCAGATCCGACTTTGATCTAAAGCCCTAGTCAAGATTGGGCTTCAATCCGCCGCCTTTGAAGATTCTAGCCTAGATTCGACTTGCACATCGCCACTCCCTCTCTTTCTCCCTAGATTTGTATGTCAATATTTTGTTGTTTGTTGTTGAATGTTGAGTTTTGCTTTTGTTAGGGTTTCTATTAGTGATCAAATTGAGCAATTGGGTCTTTAGAAGACACATTTTGAATTTGTTAGCTCACGATATGTAAATCAGTTGTTGTTGTTGTTGATTGCATTAGATAATGAGAGGGGGAATAAAGATTTGAACAGATATGGTTGGGTTGGGTTGGGTTTGGTATTGTAACAAATTGTTTTGGTATTTCTTCATCTTTTTGATTAAACAAAACTACACTCTTCGCTTCGCATTTCCTCAAAAGCAATGTGAGTTGTTGATTTCTCTGCTCTTGCAAAGCCAATCTCAATCTCTCATTCTGAAGAGTTTTATTTGTATTTATATGTATGTATGTATATATATGTATTTGAACAGATAATTGAGATATGGTTCAAATTTTGAACAGATATAGACAAAGTTGTTCAAAAGTTGAGCATATAATAATAGTTTGTGAATTTTTGTGTAATATTTGAGTATTGGTAGTAGACATTCCAACAAATAAAAAAATTAGGTTGTGAATTTCAAAAAGATAAGAAAAAATGGGCTTCCAAATTTAGGTAATAGATAAAGAATTGTTATTTTAACAAATAAAAAAAATGGAACAGATAGATGGAATTTAGAAAAAAAAAAAATTAAATAGATAGATAGAATTTAGAGAAAAACTTTAAACAGATAGGTTAAAAAATTTGAACAGATAGATATAAATTTGAACAAATAAACAAAAAATTTGAACAGATAAAAAAATTTGGACAGATAGATATAAATTTAAACAGATAGTCAATAAAAAGTGAAACAAATAAAAAAAAGTCAAAAGGTAAAATTGAAAACAAAAAGTCCTTTAGGACTTCTAACCAAATTATTTCATAAAACGTGTACGTTTCATTAACAAAAAATATTTACTAGGCCTAATACCTTATATTCTCTTTAGGACATCTATAGTAGAGCTGCCAAAGGAGCTGCCAAAGTTATAATTGGCCAGAGTGACAAAAAATGAGTCTCTAATGGCTTGCTATTCTTCTTGCCAAAGATAACAAATGCTATTTCTGCTCTCAAATTTGGCAGGTTGAATAACAGATGCCAAACATGCCACATCATCAAATAACAATAGATATTTGGCTTCAAATTCAGTTGAAAAAACAGAATTTATTCACTAGAAAAACCTCCCAAATTCAATTTCATTCACTAGTTCCACAAAATTCATAAACAAACAAAATCAAACCCAAATTTCAAAAAAGCTGCCAAATTCACAAATTTCACAAATAACATAATCAATTTAGAACAAATTGCAAATTTTAGAATCAATTTAGTCAAGAACAATTCAACCAAAATTTCACAAATTTATATAAATTTCAGAAACAAATTTAGAAGATAAATATCTGGATTCTAGCATGATTGATGAACTTTTTCTTCATTTCAACCTTCATCGACCTCTAGGGCTTCTTTTTCATCGACTTGTAAAGCTCGTTCCCAGACCAATCGAGCTCTATCGAAGTCTAAAAAGTGGTGTTCAGTCAAACACTAGAGTTTCATTGAACTTAGAGATCAGTGATCAATGATCGGTGCTGGTGGTGGTGATGCAAATCACACACACACACACACACACACACACACACACACACATAGAGAGAGAGAGAGAAAGAGAGAGAGAGAGAGAGAGAGAGAAGACTGGTTTTGGCGATTGCGTCTGGTGGTGGTGATGATCAAAATGAAAATGGAGAGAAAGGGGTTTTTGATGAAGAATGTGAGAAACGGGGGCTGTGGCTGCTGTAGATGAAGATGGAACACTAGAGAGAGAGAGAGAGAGAAATGCTCTCATCTCAATCGACTAGTTTGATAAGAACAAAAGAAAAAGGGCTTTTCTCTTGAGATAGGCGTGGATCATTCTAGCGATTAGATCTCAGCCGTTGGATTGTTATTTAATCAACGACTGAGATCTTGTTGATTAATCAACGGGTGAGATCGCCAACAATTGTGTTATTTTGTTCATTAAAAAAATATAAAAAATTGTAAAACAGAAACACAACGGCTATAAATAAACGGCCATATTTTTTTAAATTCCCAATGGTCATATTTAGAAAAAAAAAAACAGTTATATTTTGTAATTCTATAAATACAAACCTTCAATCTTAATTTTATTTCACAGCAAGCCTTAGAAATTATATTTTCTTTTTCTCCTCTTTTTTTCTCAATTTCATTTCACAACAAATCTCCCAAATTATATTTTTATTTATAGTTTTTTTTCCCCACATAATCACTATGGAAGGTTCATTAAAAATAAAGAGAGGAAAATCGTTCACCATTGATGAAGATGTGGCACTTTGTAAAAACTTGGTGTCACATTTCTGAAGACCCAATTATTGGCAATTCGCAATCTTATACTCACTGTTGGGGGGGGAGTTTATGAAAATTATTGCTCACTTCAGAATGATCAGTCAAGAACACAAGTGTCTATCCAATCTCAATAGGATATAACCATGAAATGTTCTAACAATTTTGTGGATGTTTAGCGTAAGTCAAACATCATGAAATGTTCTAACCCAAGTGGGATGTCTCAAGTTGATATATAAAAATTTTGTCTTCATTTATTTATTTATTTTTTCCCGTGTTGTACAAAAATTAACTAATTAATTTATTTAATATTTTATCCATATAGATGCTTCAAACAAAATTTTATACCATCAAGATAAAAAAAAAAACATTTTGCTTTTAAACATTGTTGGCAAGTGTTGCAAAACAATATCAGGTGGCAAAACTCCTACGAACATAGTGAAGTCAGTGATACATTTACTATTTCCCCCCTAATTGAGGCCCTAAATTCCCTATGAATAACTGCATTTCTTTTCAAGACGATAACACTCCAAGTGTTGATAACAATCCAACTATTGCCAATAATGTAATTGGTGAAGGCAGTGTCTCTACAAGGGGTAAAAGGCCTATAGGTAGGAAATCTACAAAAGAATTGCTTCGGAAAAATCAAGTTGTTGAAGTTGAAGTTCACAAATTTAACAATTTGTTAGAGACACTTAATTAACACCTTGCTGAGAAGGAAATGAAAAAAAACTGAAAGAGATGAAAAAAGGGCCCAAGCATTGTTGAAGATGAAAGAACTTGAGATAAAAAAGAAAGAACATTTACAGAAGATGAAAGAATTTGAGATAAAAAAAAAGGAAGAACATTTGATAATGACTACGGACATTTCTAATTTGGACTCTCAAACAAAAGCATATTACATAATGCACAAAAATAAGATTTTCGCCAAGTGATCCGTACATGTCAGCAACCAAAATTACTATTTTGCCCTGCCTCTTGATGAATAATTACGAAAGACTGTATTTTTTAATTTTGCAATGTCATTTATTTGTCAATGTAATTCTTATTATTTCTTTTTAAATATAATTTTTATTTTACAATGTAATGTAGTGGACCATGTAATTTTAATGTAATTAATAATTTTTATTTTTTTTTAAGTTTGTAATCGTAAGTTTTTTTGGTGGGGTGAATTATATAAAAAAAAAAAATTCAAAAATTTTAATTTTTTATATTTTTCTACTCGGGTACAATGTAAATATTAATTTTTTTTTAGAAAAAGTTCAAAGAAGGTCACAAAAGACAATAAAAAAGTACTAAAATATCTATATCCAAACAACACCTACAAAATTGGGGAAAAAATTGGTTGAGATTTGTCAAAATGACATATGACTATTAGAGTAACACTACTATAATTTGGCAATTTACTACTTGAGAGTGGAATTTGTGCCGAACAAATGGGCCGACCTAAATTCCATGTGGGCCTTTGATCGTGCAACCGAGTTAAGATGAAATGGGCGTTAAGCCAAGTTGAATGAGATTGGACTATGGACCGAGATTAGTCCTCACATTGGACATAGACCGGGCAAAGGATCTTGACCGAACTAAGTATGCACAGTGGAGAGTGACTGGGCAAAGATGGCCAAAGTGACTCTTGACTGAGCAAAGAGTCTTAGTCAAGGAAAAGGGCCGTGCAGAGTTGGTTCGAGCAATGAGTGAGCAATGCTTAATCGAGATGAGCACAGCGAATCGTGCTAGCAGAATTCTTCGAAAGCCAGCCGGCCAGAGCTAGCTTGGACATGAAGCGGCTTGGGTTTAACCGGTTAAAATTAGCTTGGTTGAAGATATCTAAGTGGCCATATACTACGTGGACCAATTAGAGTGCGATGAGGAAAACTCACTAATAGTAAGTATCAATATCGTTTAGCTTTGTCGATGCTGTTTGGCAGTATTGACGCACACACGTGCAGGGCAAAGAGTGGATAATACATCCACACGTTCAGGAAAGGTTGAGCAAGGTAGTACACGCACAAGCTATATAGCCCTGTGGCGCCTCTATGCAAGAGGTCTGCAATCTTCCATTACACAGAGCTATCCTTACTTTTGTCTTTTTCTCTCTCTAAGGGTGCTAACTTGACTGTTGGAGGGATTTTTCGGTAACACACCTGCTGGGTAGCTCACTGTCTTTCAGGTTGTACGACACTGTTCGGAGCAATGCAAGGCTTGGACGAAAGGAGTACATAAGTGAAGAATATTTGCTCCTCGTATAATTGGCGTCGTTTGTGGGAATTCTGACATAGGAAAACCTTATCTTCAAGGCTTTTCTGATCACTTTCCATGGTGATCAACGACAACATTGCACTGTCTGCCGTCGATGTCATCAATCTAGAATCTGTTTGGAGGAGAGATAACTTACCCGCCGTTCAAACCATGGCTAGACTGGAGACCTCCATACGAGGGTTACATGGAGTTGCACGAGACAAGCGCACAAGGAGTTTAGGGCATTCTTAAAGCCTTAAAGGACGCCAATAACAATGTATGTCTCACACGGAGCACATAAAAAGCAAGCTGAGGGATCAAGACGCCATTATTAGAAAAATAACGATGAAGATGGAGGCCATGAAGTGCCAACTGAAAGGAAAAGGCATTGCTGGAGTGAGAAACCACAATGAGCGCACCCAGTCCTACCATTTTGGCAGTCGGAGTAGACGAGCAACTCTTTCACTTTCTATCTTGAGGAGTTTCAGAGCCACCGATTCCATCATGCCATCAGAGATATCTCGCACTTGAAATACCAGTTACCGTCCCTCACGTCCATTGACAACATCAAGATATTCGTATTTCGCCTGATCGGAGGATTTGATAGAAATTTTAGGGAAGCAAGCGCATTAGCATAAAGTTTAGAGGGTGCTGACATTGTAGCGATTGGATCCTAGAGGACGTAATGTCGTTGCCACGCCTGGTGGCATACAAGCCACTAGATAAAGATTTAGCAAGAATGAAAAACACTCTTTATTCGTTCTAGATCCAGAATACGCCATTCCCCATCTGTAACACCCTCAAAATAATAACATTAAACCCATCAATATAAACATACATTTATATACAAAAGATCTACATTCTCCAATTCATCAGAGTACTTCATTACAAAAGTATTACATGTTAACAATAAAAGCAATGCCCTACGGGCTTACAGCTTTCCAAGTTAACACTTGGTTACAAAAGAGAGTACTAACTCAATTACATATTAAGCCCTTGGCTTGAATTTACATGTAATACATCAAAAAGAAATAAGACAACACAAGTGTGTTAGCCTCTAGCCTCCCAAGCTATGTCCTCGGAGGTGGCATGCTACCTATACCTGAAAATGATGTTCCCATATAGGGTGAGCCACAGCCCAGTAGAGATATACTAAACCAACTATGAACAATGACTAAAAAATTAGCAATTGATAGATGGCCAACACTGATACATCCACATATATCATGTCACAATTTCATAACATACGAGTCTATGTCACTTTTCATTTTCCATCTTTATTTAATAGATAAGCATATTAACTATACCAACACATCAACAGATAAGCATATTACACATCAACAGATAAGCATATTAGCTTTATCCACACTTCACTAGACAAGCATATGAGCTGTATCTACACTTCTCAAAGATAAGCCTATGAGTTGTATCTTCACTTCTCTAGACAAGCATATGAGCTGTATTTACGGAGTTCATCCCTCATCTCCTCCTCTACACACAATGCATATAAACACAAAGGTTCTATACACAATCAATCAATACATAAAATTAATGTATTCTATCTGCCGTCATGCTCCATGACGCATTTAATCGATTAGTTTTAATTTACCTAATCATCATGCATTGTCTACAACAATCAAGACTATCCTCCACCGATAGCCCAAAGCAGTTATTTCTAAACAGAAAATAAATGCACAAAATGGATATTAAATCAACATTTCAATTAGGTGAGTGATAAACGATCCAACTACACCCTCTAATCCCTTCCCTTTCCAATTTCCACATTCTCAATTCAATCCCTCATTTCCAACAACTAATTGTACAAATTAATCAATCAATATAATTAGGGCATTTTCCATAATTAACATTTTAACCCTTCACGGTTTCATTTTCATCAATGTTTCAACATTTACTTCATTCCTTCATGCCAAACATGCATTTAGGTTTTATACAATTAAAACCCTAACTTTTGTAAAATTACACAAAGGCCCAAACTCTCTCAAAATTACTCAACAACCCCCAACATATCGAAATGCCAAAATTTAAAGACAAAACTCATAAAGAGGAGTAGGACATCCCTACCTCGAAGTTAGAGCTCGGATGGAGAAGAGACCAAAACCAAAGTGCTCCAAAAGCCAAGATTTTCGGATCAAAACAACGCCCTCGACGATCAACACAACTTTTGTGAAGACCAAAGGTGAGGACAATACCCTAGCTAGATCAAACCCTAGAGAGAAGGGAGTTTCTAGAGAGAAGGGCTCTCAAAAATGGGTTTTAGAAAAAGTATGAGAGAGAAAGGAAAGTAAAAAGTGATTTAAAATCACCTAGCGGATAGCTCATATACGCATGACCCGCTCGAGCGGAGAACACAACGCTCGAGCGCGGAGAACACAACGCTCGAGCGCCAAGAACAAAAATCTGGACACGCTCGAGCGCAATAAGTCCCACTCGAGCTCCAAGACACAAGAATAAAGCACTTCCGCTCGAGCGCGAAAACCAGTCCGCTCGAGCGTAGATTTCCCCTCCCAGAACTTATACCCAGAAAGTACTACCCGCTCGAGCGCCAACAAACCCGCTCGAACGCTACCGCTCGAGCGTAAAAATCACATCTACAGAAGCTTTGCAGGAACACGAAATACTGGAGGTGTGCAATCCCCGCTCGAGCGCAAGAAGACCCGCTCGAGCGGATAGCCTAAAAACTGGACAACAAGGAATTGAAACCAAGGCCTAACCAGCCTGTAACAACCCTGCTCAAAACATCCTAAAACTCAATCAAGTGGAATTAAAGGATGACAACAAGATAGATACCATTACCAACTTCACGGAATCGAGTCCAGAAACAACAGAACAGTAAAGGGACAACCGGGATCGCTATAACCTCCCCCCCTTAAAGAATTTCGTCCCCGAAATTAAACACAAGTTTTTCTTTTCTTTTTTCAAAAACAGGTTTTCTCCATTCTCAACAATATTACAACATAATATTAAACAACCCGACCCATTACCGGTCAATCCCATCTCTTTTCAAGAGACATTTCATATTATACGTAACAACCTGCATTATCAACATGCATTCCTTGAAATCTACCAATTTCAACCTGTTTCTCACAATTTCTTAACACATGCAATGTTAAAACAAATTTCCATTAACCCAAAACATTCACAATGTTTTACAACTTAAGACATATACAAAGCTCTTAAAGTTCAACAATATTATAGAATTTCATTACAAAATTACACGTCAACAAACAAGTCCGGATAATTCTCACGGACATCCGCCTCACGTTTCCAAGTGGCTTCCTCCACTCCGCAATGTTTCCACAAAACCTTTACTAAAGGGATGGTCTTGCCTCGCAGGACTTGATCCCGCCTATCTAAGACCCGAACCGGTCTCTCCTCATACGAGGCACCCTCATCTACCTCCAAGTCGGTCCAATCCAACACATGGGACGGATCCGGCTCATACTTCCGAAGCATACTAACATGAAAGACGTCATGAACCCCGGACAATTGCGGTGGCAAAGCCAAACGATAAGCAAACTCCCCAATCCTCTCAAGGATCTCAAAGGGACCAATAAACCGAGGGGATAACTTCCCACTCTTCCCGAACCTCATCAAACCTCGCCTAGGTGATATTTTCAAGAAAACATGATCACCTACCTCAAATGCCAAAGGCCTCCTCCTACGGTCGGCATAACTCTTTTGGCGACTTTGGGCTGCAACAAGCCTCCTACGGATAATCTCAACTTTTTCCGTCGTCTCCCTAACCAACTCCGGAACCAACAAAGGTGCATCACCCACCTCGGCCCAACAAACTGGAGACCTACACGGTCGGCCGTACAAGGCCTCAAACGGTGCCATACCGATACTAGACTGAAAGCTGTTATTGTAGGCAAACTCTACCAATGGCAAGTGCCTCTCCTACGTCCCACTGAAGTCTAGGACACATCCTCGAAGCATATCCTCAAGGATCTAAATAGTACGCTCGGACTGCCCACCAGTCTGAGGATGATAGGCCGTACTAAAGGTCAACTTAGTGCCCAAGGCACTCTGCAAACTCCGCCACAACCTAGCAGTAAAACGAGGATCTCTATCTGAGACGATCGTCACTGGGACCTCGTGCAATCTCACTATGTCCCGAATATACAAGTCGGCGAGATGATCCACCGAATCTCTCACGCGCATAGGAATGAAGTGCGCCGACTTAGTTAATCGGTCTACAACCACCCAAATGGCATCACTACCCCGCTGAGTCCTCGGAAGACCTACAACAAAGTCCATAGTGACATGCTCCCATTTCTACTCGGCAATAGGCAAGGGTTGTAACAAACCCGCTGGCCTCTGATGCTCGGCCTTCACTTGCTGACAAGTAAGGCACTTAGACACGAAAGCTACCACATCTCTCTTCATACCCCGCCACCAAAACTGGCGACCCAAATCCCGATGCATCTTAGTACCTCCGGGATGCACCGCAAGACGTGAATGATGAAACTCTCGGAGTACTTCCTCTCGGCAAGACTTCGGCACAAACAAACGGTCTCGGTATTTCACACTCAGGTCGGGATACACCGTCAAACCCTTCTCAACCTTCCCACTGGAGATCTTCTCTCGGAGGGATTCTACCTCAAGGTCACCTCTCTGTGCCTCTAACACTCTAGTCACAAGTGTAGGCTGCGCAACAATAGAAAACAAGGTCGCAGTCTCAACAGATTCGCCCAGAAGCAAATGAAACTCACCAAGCGCACCCAATATCTCCCATTCCCGGATGGCTATACAAGCTACATCACTAATGGATTTCCTACTAAGGGCATCGGCCACAACATTGGCCTTTCCCGGGTGATAGTGCAACTCAAAATCATAGTCCTCCATGAACTCCATCCATCTCCTTTGCCTCAAATTCAAGTCTCTCTGTGTAAATAGATACTTCAAACTCTTGTGGTCCGAGAACACCTCCAACCTCTCACCATAAACGTAGTGCCTCCAAATCTTCAAGGAAAAGATCACTGCTGCTAACTCTAAGTCGTGTGTAGGGTAGTTCTTCTCGTGTATTTTCAACTGACGTGAGCTATAGGCAACTACTTTCCCCTCTTGCATCAACACACAACCCAAACCCTCTCGTGAGGCATCATAATAGACTGCATAACCCAACCCCCTCTCCGGAATAATCAAGACCGGAGCAGTGGTCAATCTAACCTTCAACTCTTGGAACGACCTTTCGCAAGTCTCACTCCACACAAACTTGACCCCTTTCCGCGTCAATCTAGTCAACAGCGAAGCTAGCCTGGAGAAATCTTTCACAAACCGACGGTAATATCCAGCTAATCCCAGAAAACTGCGGATCTCAAATACACTCTTAGGCTGTGCTCAATCTTGCACTGCATCTACCTTGGATGTATCAACAGACACCCCTTCCCCGGATACCACATGGCCTAAGAATTTGACTTCCCTTAGCCAGAACTCACACTTCCCAAATTTGGTATACAGTCTATGGGCTCTAAGTAACTCAAGCACCACTCGCAAGTGTTCCTTGTGCTCCTCCTCTGAAGGCGAATAGATAAGAATGTCGTCCACGAAAACGACCACAAATTGGTCTAAGAATTCCCGGAAAATCCGGTTCATCAGATCCATAAAGACTGCCGGTGCATTGGTAAGCCCGAATGGCATCACCAAAAACTCATAATGGCCATACCACGTACGGAATGCCGTCTTAGGAATATCCTCCTCCCTGACCCTCAACTGGTGGTAACCCGATCTCAAGTCTATCTTAGAGAAACAACGGGAACCCTTCAACTGGTCAAACAGATCATCTATACGAGGCATAGGGTACTTATTCTTGACCGTAGCCTGATTCAACTTCCGGTAGTCTATACACAATCTCAAGGAACCATCTTTCTTTTTAGCAAAGAGGGCCGGTGCTCCCCATGGCGAAGCACTAGGGCGAACAAAACCCTTATCTAGCAATTCCTGGAGTTGAATCTTCAACTCACTCAACTCGGCTGGGGCAAAACGATAAGGTGTCATAGAAATCGGCGCTGTGCCGGACACTAAATCAATAGAGAACTCTATTTCTCGGTGAGGTGGCAAACTAACAAGGTCCTCGGGAAAGACATCCGAATACTCACAAACCACCCTCGGCAACACAAGCTGGGTCTCACCACACTCACCACTCTCAAAGCTAGCAAGTAGATCACTAAGCTCACTCTGCCCTCGCGAATCATACCTCGGTGGCAAAACACTACCAACCCGGTCCCCCAAGAAATGGAAACACTCCCCGCTCAAGGTACATACGGTAACCCTCTGGCGGTAGCAATCAATAACAGCTCGGTATGACGATAGCCAGTCCATACCCAAAATAATATCAAAACCCTTCATAGGCATGACAACGAAAGGAAAAGGAAGCCTATGGTCGGCAACCTCTATATCACAACCCCTAACACCTTGTTTCAAGATCAACTCACCACCAACAGGCGATACTACACATATAGGAGATGCCAATAGTGCTAACTCCAACTCCAACACAGATACAAATGCAGCAGATACAAAAGAATGAGACGCACCCATATCAATCAACACACTAGCAACCGAGTTGCAAAACAGAAAAGTACCTCTCACTACTGATGGAGTCGGTACTAGATCCCGCGCGGTAACAGCATACACACGCCCTATAGGCCCCTGATCCAGCTGCTCACCTTTAGGAGCAAAAGACTGCTGCACAGACTGGGATAACGAAGCTCCCGGGTTGGCCTTCGAGGCCTGCGCAGATTGAGCTGGCTGAAAACTCTGCGTCTGCCTAGAACCAGACGCTCCCGAAGTGGCACTCAACTACGAGAAAAACCTCTTCAGGTGCCCGGGCTGACCACACTGATAGCAAGACAAGGACTGGCCCCTGCCCTAACTCTGGCCCTGAGGTCTAGCTGATGAAGAAGCAGCTCGCTGACCCCCTCCCTTCTGCAGGCAAACCGAAACCATGTGACCCGGCTGGCCACACTTGTAACAGGTGAAATCCCCCTGACTACCTCTCCCGGAGCCTGCAATCAGCACTGGAAAGGTCGACCTAGCCAAACCACCCTGAGACTGCTGAGGGTTAGGACCCCTCTATCTCCTGCCGTCACCCTGACCATCTTGGCTCCTCTTGGAGCCTCTCTGCCCCTCATCCTCCTCCTGCATCATGAGCTCCATATGAGCTGCAGCATCTACCAACCGTCTATACTCTTGGATGAAAGATCCACCAACCCTCATCTTGAGGCCTCGCCTCAACTTCCGCTCAAACTCGAAGCAACGGCGTTCCTCGGACGCCACCAGTTCAGGTGCAAACCTGGACAGACTAGTAAAAGTAGCCTCAAACTCGGCCACTGACAAGCCCTGCTGTTTAAGCTGGCAAAACTGTTCCCTCAGCTTCTCCCTTGTAGCTGAAGATAAAAACTTCTCCTGGAAAGCATTCACAAACGCCTCCCATACACCACCAACACTGCCCTTCTCGTACTTCCACCATTGACCCGCATCTCCCTTCAGTTGGAAGGATGCCAAGGTCACCTTTAAAGCCCCGTCCTCGATGCCAAGTATCTCGAACGTCTTCTCCATTTGTTCCAACCACTCGTCAGCCTTAAGTGGCTCTTTCGGATCTCCAACAAACTCGTCCGGATTAGACCGGAAGAACTCCCTCTTCAAAAAAGAAGGCCCTGCCTCAGCTGCCTGATTCCCTGCTCTGAGATTACCCAAAGCTCCTGCTATCTCTCGGGCCAAGGCACTCAAAGCCTGCTGACCCGCTAGCTCGGCCACATTGGCCTGGCCAACTCCCTCCTGCACTGCCGGAATATCATCCAGTAAAGGTACTTCCTGCCTACCACGCCTACCACGTCCTCGTCCTGACATCCTAATAAAGGTAACCAAGACTATTAGCACATTCACAAATGTGCCGAAGCTATAACACTCGCATCCTAATGCATGGACAATTGTAATTCATTCCACGTAAGCACATAAACACATAAGCACTTACGAATTTCATTTCTGGATAATGATAGTCCCGAGGCGTTACTAGAGTTCCGGTTAGAAACAGCATTGATCAAGTGCCTTTCCAACAAGACTCACAGAAACCCAAGGATCCAATCAACATCCTAGAAACTAAATCCCATACCCACATAGTCACATAAGCATGTTATCAATTAAGCACATAGCATATGACACTACATCTAAGTCTCTATCAAGCGAGACAAACCCATTGTGATCCTAATCACTTCCCACGTACCCAAGGTATTCGAACCCGGTATGCTCTGATACCAAGTTGTAACGCCCTCAAAATAATAACATTAAACCCATCAATATAAACATACATTTATATACAAAAGATCTACATTCTCCAATTCATCAGAGTACTTCATTACAAAAGTATTACATGTTAACAACAAAAGCAATGCCCTACGGGCTTACAGCTTTCCAAGTTAACACTTGGTTACAAAAGAGAGTACTAACTCAATTACATATTAAGCCCTTGGCTTGAATTTACATGTAATACATCAAAAAGAAATAAGACAACAAAAGTGTGTCTGCCTCTAGCCTCCCAAGCTATGTCCTCGGAGGTGGCAAGCTACTTGTACCTGAAAATGATGTTCCCATATAGGGTGAGCCACAACCTAGCAGAGATATACTAAACCAACTATGAACAATGACTAAAAGATTAACAATTGATAGATGGCCAACACTGATACATCCACATATATCACGTCACAATTTCATAACATACGAGTCTATGTCACTTTTCATTTTCCATCTTTATTTAATAGATAAGCATATTAGCTATACCAACACATCAACAGATAAGCATATTAGCTGTATCCACACTTCACTAGACAAGCATATGAGCTGTATCTACACTTCTCAAAGATAAGCCTATGAGTTGTATCTTCACTTCTCTAGACAAGCATATGAGTTGTATCTACGGAGTTCATCCCCCATCTCCTCCCAACACTATCCGGTTTAGAGGTACATCCCCCATATTCCCCTAAACCGCGGAGTACATCCCCCATCTCCTCCTCTACACACAATGCATATAAACACAAAGGTTCTATACACAATCAATCAATACATAAAATTAATGTATTCTATCCGCCGTCATGCTCCATGACGCATTCAATCGATTAGTTTTAATTTACCTAATCATCATGCATTGTCTACAACAATCAAGACTATCCTCCACCGATAGCCCAAAGTAGTTATTTCTAAACAGAAAACAAATGCACAAAATGGATATTAAATCAACATTTCAATTAGGTGAGCGATAAACAATCCAACTACACCCTCTAATCCCTTCCCTTTCCAATTTCCACATTCTCAATTCAATCCCTCATTTCCAACAACTAATTGTACAAATTAATCAATCAATATAATTAGGGCATTTTCCATCATTAACATTTCAACCCTTCGCGGTTTCATTTTCATCAATGTTTCAACATTTACTTCATTCCTTCATGCCAAACATGCATTTAGGTTTTATACAATTAAAACCCTAACTTTTGTAAAATTACACAAAGGCCCAAACTCTCTCAAAATTACCCAACAACCCCAACATATCGAAATGCCAAAATTTAAAGACAAAACTCATAAAGAGGAGTAGGATATCCCTACCTTGAAGTTAAAGCTCGGATGGAGAAGAGACCAAAACCAAAGTGCTCCAAAAGCCAAGATTTTCGGATCAAAACGACGCCCTCGACGATCAACACAACTTTTGTGAAGACCAAAGGTGAGGAAAATACCCTAGCTAGATCAAACCCTAGAGAGAAGGGAGTTTCTAGAGAGAGGGGCTCTCAAAAATGGGTTTTAGAAAAAGTAGGAGAGAGAAAGGAAAGTAAAAAGTGATTTAAAATCACCCAGCGGATAACTCATATACGCATGACCCGCTCGAGCGGAGAACACAACGCTTGAGCGCCAAGAACAAAAATCTGGACACGCTCGAGCGCAATAAGTCCCGCTCGAGCTCCAAGACACAAGAATAAAGCACTTCCGCTCGAGCGCGAAAACCAGTCCGCTCGAGCGTAGATTTTTCCCTCCCAGAACTTATACCCAGAAAGTACTACCCGCTCGAGTGCCAACAAACCCGCTCGAGCGTAAAAATCACATCTGCAGAAGTTTTGCAGGAACACGAAATACTGGAGGTGTGCAATCCCCGCTCGAGAGCAAGAAGACCCGCTCGAGCGGATAGCCTAAAAACTGGACAACAAGGAATTGAAACCAAGGCCTAACCAGCCTGTAACAACCCTGCTCAAAACATCCTAAAACTCAATCAAATGGAATTAAAGGATGACAACAAGATAGATACCACTACCAACTTCACGGAACCAAGTCCGGAATACAATAGAACAGTAAAGGGACAACCGGGATCGCTATACCATCGCTTTCACTAGCTAAAATTCACGCTCTATGATGGAAAAAATGATCCGTACATGCACGCGAGCCACTTCTAGCAAGTTATGGAAAGACACAGGCGGAATGATGTATTGATGTGCCTTATTTTCCCATTGAGTTTAGGCAAATTGGGCCTAAAATGGTTTGCGAGGTTGCCGAAGGGGAGCATTGAGACATGATAACAGTTGGCGAAGGCATTTGTCATTAGATTCAAGACAAACATCAAAACGCCTAAGGAAGTCAACCATCTTTTGGGAGTCAAGATGGTACTAGGCGACTCTTTGAAGATATATAACACCAAGGATTATGAGACTTTCATTGAGATCCTTGATTGCCCAGCCAACCTTGCAATCACTTAATATAAGCGCAGTCTTCTAGTCGGACATAGACTAAGAGACTTACTTACAGTGAATCAACCTTCGACCATAGAACTACTCATGCAACGCATCAATGAGCACATTCGAGTTGAGGACAATGTAGCCGTAGCTACTATAAAGGCAAGTTTGATAGTAGCGAACAAGAGAATAGTGGGAAAGATTCACACAGTCGAACATGAGGAAAATCGTTTGAACAACCATGGAAGAGAGTAAAATCGCAATAGTAAGAATCGTAACTTTGATTGGGCAAACTATCCCGTGATGTTGTGAAAAACGCTAAAAGAAGTCGAACACCCAAAGTGGCATTACTAAGATCTTTAAGATACCGATCTATCACATATTAAGTGAAATTCGTGATGAGGAATACGTTCGGTGGCCGGCCAATTTGGGGGATACCTAGAGAGGGTTCAATCCGAGATACCGTTGTACCTTTCATGATGAGAGAGGGCACCAAATAGAAGATTGCATACTGTTCAAACTACACTTGGAAGAGTTGGCGGTGGTAGGGAATTTGGATCGCCACATTAATGAAGGGGTTAGGGCAGCTCCTCTAGAGCAGACCTTGCCAAACGGCCTAGCAATTGAAGAGTGATCGATTAAAGAGATCTGGGGAGATTTGTTTTGGAAGACGTCGATAATCTGAAGTTTTATTTTTAGTTCTACTTTTGTAACCTTTTCCACTATTGACGTAATGAAACAAGTAGACCATTTTCTTGAAAATTACTATATTTTTGCCTCGACGAGTAGATTTGGCATAGTCCAAGGGGCAACGAACGATCATTTTGATGAAAATATCAGAATTCCTTGTTGAGTGGATTTTGCTCGGCAAGAGGTTTGTTGATGGTTTTGATCAACTTTGGAATTCTTTGCTGAGTTGATCTTGCTTGCCAAGAAGTTTTGCCGAGTTGATTTTGCTCGTCAAGATATAAGTTGTTGAGCTAATTTTGATCGCCAACTTTGAAATTCCTTGCCGAGTTGATTTTGCTTATCAAGATGTAAGTTGCCGAGCTGATTTTGCTCGTTAACTTTCAAATTCCTTATTGAGCGAATTTTGCTTGGCAAGGGGTTTGCTGATGGTTTTGGTCAACTTTGAAATTCTTTGCCGAGCTAATTTTTCTCGCCAACTTTGAAATTCCTTGCCGAGTGGATTTTGCTTGGCAAGAGGTTTGTTGATGGTTTTGCTCAACTTTGGAATTTCTTGTCGAACTAATTTTGCTGGGCAAAAAGTCTTGCCGAGTTAATTTTGATCGCCAATATGTAAGTTGTTGAGCTAATTTTGCTCACCAACTTTAGAATCTCTTGCCAAACTAATTTTTCTTGCTAGGAAGTTGCACTGATTTGGCTCGCCAAAGAAGTTGTCGAGTCGATTTTGCTCGCCGAGAAGTAAATCGCCAAGCTAAGTTGATTTTGCTTGTCAAGAAGTTTGCTGATTTTGCTCCCTAAAGAAATTGCTGAGTTGACTTTGCTTACAAAGAAGTTGCCAAGCTGACTTTGCTTGCCAAGAAGTTGTCTAGCCGATTTTGGGTGCGAACTTTCGGCAGAAAAATGATGATTTGTTTGGTCAAAGAGAATTCTAACCGAGTAGTGGACACGGTGAAGGGGCAATCCATTTAGCGTGGGTCATTGCTTTGCCTTTGTAAGTTTAAGGTAGGAGCCCAGACTGGGGAGGGAAAGTTGTAGAGTCGACTTAATAACTTGGTATTTTCCCATACTGCGAGGTCAACATTATGCATCATTTTTACGGTGGACAATTGTATGTCGTTTGTAAGGTCGACAACCAAGCTTTGTTTGCCCGGTCGATGTCCAAGCACCATTTGCCCGGTCCAACTTGTTAAAGGTCCGTTTGCAAGGTTCGTTTACAAGGTCATCAGAATTAAGTCTAGCAAGGTCCGTTTGCAAGGTCACAAGAGTTAAGTCTAGCAAAATCCATTTGCAAGGTTGCTAGAGTTAATCCTAGTAAGGTCTGTTTGCAAGGTCACAAGAGTGAAGCCTAGCAAAGTCCGTTTGCAAGGTCGCCAAAGTAAAGCCTAGCAAAGGCGAGCCCATGACATCAAGTGTCAAGCCAGAGTGGTTCGTGACTAAGAAATAACTCATGACTAAAATGCCAATAAAGCAAATCAAATTAATGCCAACCAAGTTGAGAGATCGCTAATTGCACCAGCCAAGCCAAAGAGTAAAAGAGTTGGAATAAGCTCCACTTGCACAATTCTACTAGCCAATCATTGAAATCAAGCTACGTAGTCAACAATTCTATTCTTAGCCAAGAGAAATTTATCCTTTAAGTCATAGGCCTAAGCAAATACTTCAAATATTCTTTCAAAGAATTGAAGCTTGACATTCAACTCGACCAAGCTAAGGTTTGTCGACGATGGCCAAACGGAGCTTGTGGTAGACATGCAATAGTTGATGGGTTGGATCGAGGTGGTGTGAACATCACCGAGCTGGTGTTCAGTCCATTCTTATGACTAGCTAAACAAACGAATCAAAAACGACTCATGACGTCAAATGTTAAACTAGGGACTGACCGAGCGCAGTGCTAAAGAGATAAAATCGAGTAGCAAACTCGAGCAACAAAAACTATTAGTTCTTTCGACCGAGCCCTATGCACGTCAATGAACCGACTTGTAAACTTCTAATCAAGACAATATTGGCTGAGCTAATGAATTGGTGAATATAGGCAACTCGCAAGTTGAACTCCTACGTCGCCGATCATGAGTTAGACCAGGAAAGAGATCATGCATCAATTAGGTCAAGAATTTGAATGCATAAAGTAGTCCAACAAAGCCAAGAAAAACGCAAATCGTACCCATAGGCTAAACAATCAACCGAGCTCAACCATGAGATGACCGTGTAGTAACGTCAATTTGGTGAACTAAGTAGAAGGTTAAAGAATCACAGTCGAACTAAGCCCACGCCTCAAATATGAGTCGGGCTAAGCTGGAACAAGGATGCTTGTAATAACTCCAATCTGTGATTAGTCAATAAAACATAATTAAGAATGCCTAATGAGTAATTAAGAAGAAAATATGGGTTAATTGCTTGTGTTTTGTGTTAATATGCTTATATCTGTTTTGAAGACCTTATCGACATCTGAACATGAAATTGATTACGAATATGTGTTATTTAGAATTTTTAAAATTTTATGATAACTTTAATTGAAATTCAATTAGGAACTAAATAATTAGAATAAATTAATTAGCCCTAATGGCAATTAATTGGTATAAGCTTAATTGGGCCTATATAAGGCCAAAATGATTTCTAGGAACCTCATATACATTCCTTCATCATTTTTGTACTCAATTATAACTTAGAGAGAGAGAGAGAGAGAGAGAGAGAGAGAGAGAGAGAGAGAGAGAGAGAGAAGGAGAGGTTTGAGATCAACATCTTAAAAAGGGAGAATTGAAAAGGAATTGGCTTGGAATGTAGCTAAGGACTTGAATTTGGGAAGAACAACTTGAAATTCTTGCAAATTAAGACTTAAAGGTAAGAATTCAACCATTTAGCTTTGTAATTAAATTGTTTAATACATGAATTTAAGGGAATTAAGCTCATGAATGCAAGAGTTAAGCCAGGGAAGTTGAAAAGAAGATCATATCATACATGCATTCATATCTCATTCCATTTTGAAGTTGTTTTCAAAGAATTCTTACATGCATGTTCTTATCTTGACTTTGTTTTGAGAATTCAACTTGATTTTGTGCTAAACATCTCATTTGATCATGATTTGGAATATTTGAGTTTAAAAGATTACATGCATGTTGTATTTATACAAGTTTCAAGATTTGTTTTGAATAATTCACTTGTTTTTGGGCCTTAATTTTGCGAAATGGCTTTCAATTCATGATGTTAAACTAGTTTAGACATGTTTGATCAAATTTTGGGCCCAAAAGATGTATTTTGAATATTTGAATTTGAGTTTTGGAGCTTAGAGAGCAATATGGAAATTTCAAAATTCGCAATCTTCGCTCTAGCGGTGAAAGTTGCGAACGAGCGAAGAATGTAAGCTCCTAGTACTTTTATAGACATGAGCCTTCGCTCGAGCGACAGAACATGCGCTCGAGTGACCACTCTTATTTTTTAACCTTGGCTCGAGGGTCCAAAGCTTCACTCGAGCGTAAAATGAGAGCTCTCAGAAGTTTTGCAGACCAAGGTGTTTGCTCGAGCAACCAAAGTTGCGCTTGAGCGAACTGCCTTGTTTTTGAAAATTTGACTAAGTGTTTTTAAGTGCATTTTGGCATCCTCATTGCATCCTAGAGATTCCTAAGCCTTAATTAAGATATAATAATAAGGATAAGCATTCGAAACACACCAAGATAGAAAAAAAAAATGGTTATGTATTTGCCGAGTGTGTGTTTGAATGTGTGTCCGTAATGTGTTTGTGTAGGTCATGTACCATTGACTATCTAATTTGTGTACTCTGTCTGTTCTACTACTGGAGCTATTTGTGAGTAACAACTCTGTAAAGCTATAATAAGTATTTTCGGAATGATAAGATATGATCTATTTTATGAAATGCTATTTTGTTAATCATGAATGAATGTCCATTTTTCTGAAATGTATATGGCATCCTTAGTTCACGTGGCCCTCGCCCGAAGGAAATAACGTGGCCAATATGCATGTGGCCTTTGCCCGAGGGAAACAATACTGTCGCTTATGTTCATGTGGCCCTTGCTCGGGGGAAACAATACCTTAGCCCTTGCCTGGGGAAAAAAATTGTTTAGAATTTTTTGTGAATTATGACATTCTTCCCACTTTTGGAATCCCCTTATTTGTTCATTAAACTATTTAAAAGCCCATATGTCACTCAAAATTTTATTTTCTCATCATATTATTTATGATTTAAGTTTTAGTCCAGTATTGATATTTTTTTTAAAAGTAATGTTATCTTTATATTGTTCATAAGGCAAAATTTAATTGAAGTATCAAAACTAAATAAGCAGGATTGTTATTTTTAATTTTGGATAATGTATGTAACCTCTTATTAATTATTTATGGAAATGTGGAATCAATTTAAATATATCAAGTTTGTAACTTCAGAAGAAAATGGAGTGATTGAGTATTGTAATTGGACTCTAATAAAAATGAAGATGTATATGTTAACATGTTTAAATTGTATGAATCTTTCTAATAAAATCTTTTTAATTACTGTTAATGTATATATGGTATATATTCCTACATATATTAGGTATTGATTTCCTAGATATATTAGGTATTGTCATAGTTAGGTCTCTTATAGGATACTCTTTCTCATAGTTTGATTTCTAGTAAGATACTCTTTCTTAGCCTATATATACAGGCCTTTTATTGTATAGAACAATTGATTCAATATAATTTATTCAACACAATACATATTATTTTCTCTCTCTTTACTATTCTAACATGGTATCAGAGCTATAGGTTAAGCTCTTGGTATTCTTCGCATTACCATTGGGCGACAACTTTGCCTTGGCCGTCCGCCGGACCTCAACTCATTCCGTTACCATATTTTCCTTTTAGTATCCCTTCATGGTGATCTCTTCCTCTATCCGCTGGTTTATTTCTACCCAAAATATCTCTATCATATATATATATATATATATATATATATATTTTCTCGCAATCCATTTTTTTTTTCTTTTTTGTGTGTGTTTCTGCTTCACTTTGTATTTCCCTCTGTTTTAACCTCAAATAGGTTTCTATCTTCAAACCTATTTGAGTTTGAGGGAGGTATTATACCTATATCATGGTGAATATGGTTATACACCATGCGAACTACCCAAGTCGTCCCCTTTGGCGCACCACCCAAGCCGCTCCCTCTGGCGCACAATCCAAGCTGTCCCCTCTGGCACACAACCTAAGCCGTCCCTTTTGGTGCACAATCCAAGCTGCCCCCTCTGGCGCAAAATCCAAGCTATTCCCTTTAGTACAACACCCAAGTCGCCCCATGACACACTCAGTTATCTGTTGCCATCATCGTTCAACACCATGTCATAAGTTATGTGTGTGCCACGCTTGTTGGTTTAACATTCAGTTCTATACATTAGTCCGACATGACTCCTTTAAACTGTCCCAACAATGATTCCGGTTAGCTCTTACATCGGTCTGATATGACCCCTTTAAACTGTCCCAACATTGATTCCGGTTAGCTCCTACAACGATCTAGCATGACCCCTTTAAATTGTCCCGACATTGATTCCGGTTAGCCAATCTCTAAATTGGTCCGGCATGACCCCATAAACGGTCTCAATATTGATTCTGGTTAGCTCCTACATCGGTCTGACATGACCCCTTTAAACTGTCCTGACTTTAGTTCCAGCCAGTTCCTATAATGGTTCGATACGACCATAAATTGTCTCTCGACATTAGTTCTAGCCAATTTCTATATCGGTCCGGCATGACCTTAAATTGTCCTGGCATTAGTTTCAGCTAATTCCTACAATGGTCTGACAAAACTATAAACTGTCATCCGGCTTTAGTTCCGGCCTCTGATCTATTTCAAGCGCCTTTGCACTCTCGTTCAGATTTTGCAATCTATTTGCCTTTTATTTTATTTAGTTTTATTTCATGTTTTAGTTTCTCTCTCCAAACTCAAGATGTTTATCCTCCTTGAATTTGAGGGGGGACGTTAATATATATATATATATGGTATATATTTCTACATATATTAGGTATTGATTTCCTAGATATATTAGGTATTGTCATAGTTAGGTTTCTTATAGGATACTATTTCTCATAGTTAGATTTCTAGTAGGATACTCTTTCTCAGCCTATATATACATGCCTTCTATTGTATAGGACAATTGATTCAATATAATTCATTCAATACAATACATATTATTTTCTCTCTCTTTACTATTCTAACAATTACCATGTAGACTTGTGTATACTTTGAATATGGTATTAAGTTAAAGACATTTTTTAAATATTTTTTTAAATTGTGGATTAGTTGAAAATTTAATTAGAATAACTTTGGAGTTTGGGATTGTATTGAAGTAAAATTTTATGATACTTTTGAATTTAAATTGGGACCCATAACTATTTGTTGTTACTTTGTAAGTTATCAATGATTTTATTATCCTGATTCTAACATAAGAATATTTAAGTTATTTGGATTCTTAATGGAAGGGCCACATGATTGTTTTATTTAGTTCTGGTCCATTCTCCTATCCTATTAAGGTTTACATATATCCATATATATATATATATATGTAAATCAAAGGATTGTCAGCCCTATTGAAAAGACAACGTAAAGATTAGGAGAAGGATGGGAAGAGCCGATACTAGGATTTTTCAATTGTGAAGATTATTCCTCAATATCTCATGATGATGACGAGATTAAATAATACATATTTAAATCTATTTTAATTGTTTAATTTAATCAGATTTCTATTGCATTTTAAATCCTAATAAATTTTATAAAATCTTACATTTGACTCTTATGTTCAAATATTTTTTTGCTGATTAGAACTATGTTGAAAAGTGGCTTTTTGAGAAATCATACATAGGGTAAATTTTGAGTTATATTTTAGGTAAGATTCACATAAGAGTGTAAATTTGGTCTGGCTCAGCCCACCTAGGCCTGGGCTCAAGCTAGCCCATGTCGGGCCTTACGAGTGCTTACCAAAATTCGGGCTGGACCCAAAAATTAAGCCCAAGCCCAGGCCCAGGGGGTATTCGGGCCTTGTGCAGGCTAGCAGGCCTAGACTCGGGCTTGGGCAAAACTTGAACATTTTTTTTATTTGTTCTAGTTTTTCACAAAAATTTTATTGTTTTCCACAAAAAATAACATTGGGCCTCGGGCAGACCGGGCCTCGAGCTAGGCTGAATAGGCCTAAAGCGAGTCCATGGGCCAGGTCACGGGCCGGGCTTCAAAATTATGGCCCAGGCCTAGGGTTCTAGGTTGGGCTCAGGCCCGAGCCTAATCAGGCCGGGCCCACCTCGAGCTGCGGACGGGTTTCAGGACACAGCCATCTTTGTACTCCTAGATTCACACATCTGTTTTGATGGGTTCGAGTGAAGACGTGCTTGTTTCCATGTAGTTATTGACATCATGATTTAAGGTTTAAGTCGATAGGATACCCAAGCTTGAGATGAAATAGAATTATTAATCAATATAAATTGAATCCAAAATAACATATATGCTCCCTCCCATGTCAAATATACTTACAAGGTGTAAGTCAGATAGATCCATATATAAATTTTTAGACTAATTTTTTTTGTGGAAGATTTAATTTTTTGAATTCAAAATTTAAACCTGAACAAGCTCATCCTTTTCATTATCAGTCTAATGAGTTGTATTTCTCCAACCACCATTGTTCAACCTTTTTGAACAACCATCACCACTATTTTGGCTCTTCAAACAACCACTACGAAAGCTATAAATAGCCCCCACACCGACCAATTTAGTCATTCGATGCTCGCTCTCTACTCTTATATTTCTTCTTTGTTTTTTGTCCTGTTTTTGCATTTTTGTGAGTGCATAGTTTTGAGAGAGAGAGATAGTCCAACATTTGTTTGGTTTGCCATACCTGCAAGTGTAGTGATGTCGGTAAAATAGCTAGAGTGAAATTTACTCTAAGGAAATTGTATCTAATACAAGTTTTAGAAGAAATAAAATTATGAATCAATATGAATTGAATTCAAAATAGCATATATGCTCGCTCCCAAGTCCAGCACACTTACAAAGTGTACGTCAGTGGATCCATATATAAATTTGTAGAAGATTTAATTTTTTGAATTCAAAATTTAAACCTGAACAATCTCATCTTTTCATTATTGGTCCAATGAGTTGTGTTTCTCCAGCCACCATTGTTCAACCTTCTTGAACAACCATCACCATTGTTCGGCCTCTCCAACCAGTCACCATGAAAGCTATAAATAGTCCTCCCCATCGACCAATTTAGGCATTCGATACTCGCTCTCTATTTTTTCTTATTTCTTCTTGTTTTTTGTCCTTCTATTTTTGCATTTTTTTGAGTGCATAGTTTTGAGAGAGAGAGAGAGAGAGTCCAACATTTGTTTCGTTTTGCCACAGTGATGCCTGTAAAATAACTAGAGCAAAATCTACTTTAAAGAGGTTGTGTTCAAATACAAGTTTCAACTAATTTTCAAACTTTGTTTCTGCATTTATTCTGTTCTCATTTGTAAATATGAATGTTTATCTATTTTCAGATTTTTTTTGTCTTTTAAAATTATTTCTACAATTTTTTTTTCCTGTGCACATTTTATTTAATTTCACACGAACTACAATGCTAATTTTCCAACAAGTTATTCACTATGTATGTAAATTTTCATTAAAAAAAATCCAGATATTTCCGATATGATTTTGGATAAATTATATTGATTTCTTCTAAATTTAAAAAAAATACAACAAATCATATAATTTTAACACGTAATTATGTTGATGAAAAAGATAAAAGAATACAATTCAATGTATAAGATGTGACAATATCATAATTTCATCCGTATGACTAATAAATTATTCATAAAAATAAAGTGCTATGTGAATTAGAATTTTAAGTGAATTAATTATGTCAAATTTATAAAAATTTAGGGATTTTTATTGATAAATCTCATTTAGAAGTGTTCTAACCCAACAAGTCCATGAATGAATTTTTTAACCCACTTGGTCTCATGTATTTATACTTTTATTCTATAAAGTCATTTTTCTTGATTTACATTATTTTCTTAGACTCTTGTACCCTTATATTTAATATTGATATTCAATGTTAAGGGGAGGAGTGTGTAGGGAAAGGACCAACATATAGAAAATTTCATACACAAATTAAATAACATTGATATTATTATTTTTTATTAATATATAATGTGAATATATTTTTAATTGACAACACATTAAAAATAATGTGAACATTATCTCTCATTCGATGTGAGCATTCACAACACATTTTTGAAAAATTCTCTCTCATCTAATGCAGTGACATGAACATTCACAACATGTGAACCTTCTTATTTTTAATTGACAACATATTCTTATTCACCACATGTAGTGATGTGAACGTTCACATTCGTATGTTTTAGTATGAATATTCACATCATGTAATTGACAATACAATAACAAAAATTCATTTCAAATTAATGTGAATATAATGATGTGAATATTCATTTTAATTACAAGATGTGAATATTCACATCATGTAATTGACAATACAATGATAAAAATTTATTTTAAATTAATATGAATACAATGACAATCGATGCATAGAAACTACCAAAACAATCAACATTAAATATCAACATTAATAGAGGGCTTGAAAGATTGAGAGTGCTTTGATCTTCTTACCTCAAATAGGACATAATAAAATAGTCAAAAACAATATGAGTTGGATAGAAAAAAAACTCTTAAAAAGAAGATTTATATTTATTATATATTTTTTGGAAGGAATTATAATCATACATAAAATTCATAAATTTGAAATGAAAAGTTCATAATAAATCACATCATTAAGTATGATTTTTTTTTATTTATATAACATTACCCTTTGAAATTTTAGATTAATTGAGTGTAATCTACGTTAATTTCATTT
Source organism: Camellia sinensis (assembly GCF_055761805.1). Lineage (NCBI taxonomy): Eukaryota > Viridiplantae > Streptophyta > Magnoliopsida > Ericales > Theaceae > Camellia > Camellia sinensis. The sequence continues at coordinate 35,201,306 of NC_138961.1, read as the reverse complement.
TATTTTGAACTAAAAGGTCAAATTTAACAGTCTCTTTAGAATTGAGTTTTTTTTTTTTTTTTTTTTAAAGTTAAAACTAATTTAGTAAAAAAAATTAAAAAATGAATAACATTCCAATGTAATTTTATCTTGTAAAAATATCAAAAAAAAAAAAAAAAAAGTGAAAAACGAAAAAAAAAAAAAATAGACAAATTACATTTTATTCTCTAGTATTTTTAGAAATAGGCATATAACTTTCTTATAGTTTGTAGACCGAAGGTAAATATTGGCCTTATTTAGTTTGTATGTGAGAAATATATTTTGAGATAAAAAGTACGAAAATTTGTTTAGTTTGGTATTTTTTTAAAAGATATTTTAAAAAATTATTTTGAGAGAGAGTTTTGGAAAAAGTAATTGATTTGATGTGTATGAAAGAGAGATTTGTTTGGAAAATTTGTAAACCAAATAAGTTTTGGAAAATTTTTTTGAGAAAATTTGTTTGGTTTGATTACTTTTGAAAATTTATTTGTAAAGAATTTTTCCCAAAATTTTTTGAGAAATACAAACCAAACAAGGCCATTAATTTTCTATTTTCATAAGAATTTGGTTTCTAATTTATGTTTATTTTTGTTAATAACATTTACCAAACGCAAAAGCAACACATATATTCCAAGTTCCATTTCTGAATCAATCACAGAGGGGAGCTCCAATTATCCCCTATTCTTTCTCTCTCTCTCTCTCTCTCTCTCTCTCTCTCTCGTCCGTCAAAATAGAGTTGATATATTAGTAGATGTAGTGGTATTGAAATGGATGATCCAGTGCAAACACTCACACCACCACATGTACTCATCTTCCCCCTGCCAGCACAAGGCCATGTAAACTCCATGCTAAAGCTCGCCGAGCTTCTCTGCCTCTCCGACTTCCACGTCACCTTCCTCGTCTCCGATCACATCCACAATCGCCTCCTCCGTCAAACAAACGTTCACAGACGTTTCGAACACTATCCTGGATTCCGTTTCGAAACGATTTCCGATGGAATCCCCACCGAGAGCTCCAGATCCGGCTCTGATTTTCTAACAGAATTGATTGATTCTTTGAGAACCGTAATAAAACCGCTTTTCAGAGAATTGTTTTGCTCTAATCGACTGAGCTACGAGTCGACTCGGCCAGTAACGTGCATCATAGCAGATGGGGTACTGAGTTTTACAATTGATGTTGCTGAAGAGATGGGTATTCCAATCGTTTACTTCCGAACAATCAGCGCTTGTGCTTTCTGGGCTTACTTTTGCATCCCTCAACTCATTGAATCTGGCGACCTTCCTTTCAAAGGTATGTTTGCCAAATTTTTTTTGTTAGAAATATTCTGATTTCTAGTGGGGTTAATGCGCTTTCTATGAAGTTTTGGGGGGTGAAGTGAAATTATTTAGATATTGAAGGGCCAAATGCTAATTCTTGTATAAATTTAAAGTTCTATGGAACTCATGAAATTTTTATAGAGTTGCCACGCGCCACTTATTAGATTTATCGCTTTGGATGGGTGGCTCAATTTTTTTTGTTTCAACTCTCTTTCATTTTTCACATGTTGGTGTTGTTCGGAAAATTGATTATTTTAATTTTTAGTTTTTTTAATAAGTTAAAATAGTTGTATTTGAAAGAAAATTGGATTTTTTAATTAAATATGATATTTATGAAAAAAAAAATTAAAATAATTATGAGTTTAACGTAATATTTTATTATATTAATTATTTTAATTTATTTTATCTTTAATGTTATTTTAACCAAAATAAAAAAATCTAAAAAGTGACTTTCCAAACACTCCCTATTTCTAACTATACGAGACTTTAAGAAAAATTATTAAAAATATTAAATCAATAAATAACTATGGCTGACATTTCATTAATTTTAAATTTAAAATCTAAAAATATACGTTGTACACCTACTATTGATACAAATTTTGGATTACATTTTCATGTTTCAGAATATTTTAAAAATCATACACAATACTCTGAAGACCCAAAAATTTAAATAATAAAAAAAAAATTATTAAAAATTTTGCACAAACGATAATTTTTTGGGATAGGCTTTCTATGGATTGAAGGGTATTGTCTGAGCTTGTGAAACCACCGCATGTTCTATTTTGATGATATACTAAATCATTCGTTTTGTAGAGTTTTTAATATATGTTATTTATAAAATAATTAGATTGATTTGATAATCGTAACATATTCTATTTATTACATTTATCTCAAAAACATAGATAATAATTATATTTTCAAAAATAAATTATTTATTTTTTGATAAAAAATATAATTAATTGAACAGATTATGATTATTGAATTTATTTAATTTTTGTGTGAATGATATACATGAAAGGTATTATTAATGATTTAAATTATTAAAATGAGACCATAAAAATTCGATAGATCCAAACGTCTCCCTTCAGTCCAGATCTGGACGAAAGGAAATCCTGACCCTAATTTATTTGGAAAAATCTATGGATCATGAAAAAAAACCCCATAAAATATCTCAGAAATATTAGATTCTTTCTGATTTTTTATATCTGGATTACTAGAAGTTTTCAATTTTTTTGGTCGCTAGCTAGCATTGCTTTTTTCATTGGCCCTGTTTGGTAGAGTTGTGGGAAAGTGCTTATAGTTTATGCCTAAACAGCTTATAGCTTATAACTATGAACATAAGCTGATTTCTGACTTATAAACTAAGCAGCTCCTGCCCCACTCAAAAAATAAGCTGATTTCTGACTTCCAAAAAGCTATAAATTATAAGCTATAAACTAAACCAAACACATCAAAATAGCTTAAACTAAGCTGAAAGCTGAAATAAGCTGCTTTTAAGTTCTGCCAAACAGGCACATTTCCTTGTAAAGGCCAAAAAGTTTGATGTTATTGCCTTGTTTGGGGTGTACTAATAAGTACACACTTTTAATTTTTTAATTTTTTTTCTGTCACATCACCTCTTTATTTTTTTGCACACCTTTTCGTAAAAAGTCAAAAAATACACTTAGCCTCCGTTTGGGAAGTGGGTTGGCTTTTTGGCTTTTTGGCTTTTTTGGCTATTTTAGCCTGGGCTAAAAAGCTTGGTTTGGGAAGGGCTTTTTGGCTTTTTGGCTTTTTTGACTTTTTTTGTGAGAGAAGAATGTAATGATTATAGGTTGGATGTGATGTTTTGTTTGTTATGGCTAAAATAGCCTATTTTGTTTTTTGTGGCTAAAATAGCCAAAAAAGCCTGAAAAAGCCCTTGCCAAACGGAGGCTTATTTAGATCATCCCAAACTACCCCTATACAAGCCGTTTTAACGACGATTGGTAGTAATGTGGATAAGGCACCTATTTTTCGCATGGTAGGGTTTGACATTTGGGGGATGCTCTCTTTGGGGTTACCTTCGTATTACTATCGATAGACTCTGGGGTGCTTGGTGTGGATTATAGAGGGTGATCTATATCTATACTATATATTAAGTAAAAATGGATTTCTAACACCAAGGTCTATGGGAGTTTCAATATCCCAATCTGAATTTTTTAAATTTTTTATTTTTTTTTTAAAAAATCAGCATTTATTGATTTAGTCAAAATTTCCTGATCAGCATTTATTAACTTTTTTTCAATCCACATATCTTTCCACATGCCTGCATTTATTGATTTGGTCAAAATTCTCTGATCAGCATTTAAAATCCCCTTATACAAATAATTATAGATACAATCCGTGTATAATTACTGCAGTACCCTTTTCAACTTTTCTCATATACTATGGTTAGTAATGAGATTGTTAAATTATTTTTATAAAAAATCTTAAAAAACATAATTTATATATTAAAAAAAATCTAAAACAAATATAAATATCTATAATTATCACGTGCATAGCACGGGTGATAGGCTAGTCTATCTATACTATATATTAAGCAAAAGAGAGTTTTTAACCCCAAGCCCTGTGAGAGCTCTAATCTCCCAATCTAAATTTCCTGATTTTTTGATTTTTTTTTTAAAAAATCTTAACATTTATTAACTTCTCTCAACTCCCAAGTCTTACCCTCATAATAACACTTTAATGCATTAAGAACAATCATAAAAAAATTCTTTGAAATCCAACACATGAATTCTTTGAAAAGTCCCAACACATATGATTATTATTCCTCATAATAACACTTTAATGCATTAAGAACAACTATAAAAAAAATTTCGTGAAAAATCCAACACATATGATTATTATCAAAATATTAAAATTTAATATAATATAAAAAAGGAAAAAAAAAAGGATATTAAAAAAATTTTAAAATTCACAATTTACATATATAGATAATTATAAACACAATCCGTGCATATCACGGGTGATATGCTAGTTATATATTAAGTAAAATGGGATTTTTAACTCCTAAGGCTTGTGAGAACTTCAATATCCCAATATGAATTTTTTAAATTTTTTATGTAAAAAAAAAAAAAAAACTCAACATTTATTGATTTGATCAAAATTTCCTGATCAGCATTTATTAACTTTTTTCAATCCACATGTCTTTCCACATGCCTGCATTTATTGATTTGGTCAAAGTCCCCTGATTAGCATTTAAAGTCCCCTTATACAAATAATTATAGATACAATCCGTGTATAGTTACTGCAGTACCCCTTTCAACTTCTCCCATACATTATGGTTAGTGATAAGATTATTAAATTATTTTTATAAAAAATCTTAAAAAACATAATTTATATATTTAAAAAAAATCTAAAATAAATATAAATATCTATAATTATCTCGTGCATAGCACGGGTGATAGGCTAGTATATATTAAGGTAAAAAGTTTGTAATCCCCTAAACTTTGTGAAAGTAATAATATTTCAATTTTAATTTTTAAAAATTTTTATTTAAAAAAAATCTCAATATTTATTGATTTGGTCAAAATCTCTTAATCAGTATTTATTAACTTTTTTTCAATTCACATGTCTTTCCACATGCCTACATTTATTGATTTGGTCAAAATCTCCTGATCAGCATTTAAAATCCCCTTATACAAATAATTATAAATACAACCCGTGCATAGTTACTGTAGTACTATTTTCAACTTTTCTCATAAACTCCACTATCTCAATCTTAATTTTTTTAATTTTTTATTTTAAAAAAAAAAAAAATCTCAACATTTATTGATTTTGTTAAAATCTCCTAATCAGCATTTATTAACTCTTTTCAATCCACATGTCTTTCCACATGCTTGCATTTATTGATTTAATCAAAATCTCCTTATCAGCATTTAAAATCTCCTCATACAAATAATCATAAATACAACCCGTGCATAGTTACTGTAGTATCCTTTTCAACTTCTCTCATACACTATGGTTAGTGATAAGATTGTTAAATTATTTTTATAAAAAATCTTAAAAAACATAATTTATGTATTAAAAAAAATCTAAAACAAATCTAAATATTTATAATTATCCCGTGCATAGGACGGGTGATAGGCTAGTTATAATTTATTTTAATTTGAGAATTTGGTATAGTTTTTACTTACAGTTTTTAGGCAAAACTAGCTTAAATAAGTTGAGGAAAACTGATTATTTAAAAGGTAGGAAATGAGAGCTTTTGATTTTAGCTTTCTGATTATCAACTTGTAGCTTATAATAAGCTGCACCCTATGAAGCACGAATACTCCGAAATGGTCTCGGTACGCGTGTCAGATACGTATCGGATACGGATACGCGTTCGATACGGCGAGATACATATCAAATACGACAAAAAAGTATCCCAAATTTTTTGAAAATTTTTAAATTTCAAATACGTTTGGGATACACAGAGATAATTCAGGGATACGCTTGGGATACTTTCGGGATACGACGGGGCAAAAAAATAATTTAAAAAACTTATAATGGGGTCAAAGTGTAAAATAACAAAAGTAATCTAAAATAAAAAAAATAAAATAAATCAACCAAGCCTTAGCTCACTTACCTCAAAGCAACAACAACTCGATCAGAAGCAAGTCATCGCCGTCGTCTCTATTGCGATTCGTGAGCAGCAATGAGGAGGAGGAGGAGTCAATCAGGGTTCGTCCTCTCCCTTTCCCTTTCCCTCTCCCTCTCTCTACCTACCCCTCTCTCTCTCTATCATTTAAAGTGTTTGTGAAGAAAAAGGCATCCCGGCATGCAAATTTTCCTTTTTGTAGAATTTTTACACCTTTTTTTAGGGCATTGAAGACATTTTTGTTTGTATTTAGAAGACTTGTGGATGGTCTCTTTTCTTTAGGATCATTATGTGTTGTGAGAATAAAATATAAATTTGAATTGATCTAAATGGTAGAATTTATAATTTTAAACATGATCAATACACATTTTAAATATGAGATGGCATTTAAATCCATCATAATTAATGTTTAGGTGAATTACATTGACATCTTATGAGATTTAAAGAAAATATAATAAGTCTTATAAATTTTACATAATTATATTAGATTTTCTTAATATTTTAATTCACGTAATATTTTAATCCCATTTTCATTAAAAAAAATTCTTAAATATATTAATAAAAAATAATATTTTAATACTTTTTTATATTGAAATGTATATATTTTATTTTATTTATCTTTATCTCTTCATATTATCTGTAGTAATTTGCTTTAGGTTTTATTTTTATACATGCATTACTAAAAATTATAAAAATAATATTTTTTTAGAAACGTATCCCTGCCGTCCGTATCGTATTGTACCCATATCTTGTATTCATATTTGTGCTTCTTAGGCTGCACCAAACACCCCCTCTGTCGTTTGTTATAAAGTATGGATGAGATCCATTGTGTATCTATTATTATGAGTTTAGTTAAATTTAATCGTCAATCGGTTATCCGAAGTCAAGATGTACAAATACTATAAGGGTCTAGTTTCCCTCCAATTCGATACTTGAGGGTGTTGTTGGACTCGTGAGGGTTCACTATGGATCCCGTTTCGATAATACGAACCGTTCAATATGTAGAACTTGTCAAATATTATATATTTATAAAAAAATCACTTTAATCGGATATCAATAGCTATATGATCAAATCAATTTTGTACCAAAAAAAAATGGATGGTGAAAAAATAAAAGGTCGACAGAAATCTGATCTGATGAGAAAGCTATCGATATCCGATCAATATAATTTTTTATAGACATATAATACTTGATGAGTTATACATATTGAACGGTTCGAATTATCAAACTGAGATCGGTGATAGACTTCCATGAGCCCAACAGCCGGAAGCCAGACTCATACTATAATATCTTCATGGAGTGTTCTTTTTCTTCCTGAAAAAATAATTTACAAGCGGTTTTAAGTAGGCGATAAAAATTGATTTTAAATAAATGGGACGTTAATGTCAAAATGATCCATCCACGCCAATGGACAAAATTATCCTTAAAAAGTCGTCAATCCCACTTGTACCACGCTATTTCCTCACCTTCGTTTTTCTCTCTTTTGCTGCCGTTTTATCTCACTATCACCTTTCCTCCTCCACTCGGAGATAAAGAATAAAGTATCATTGAAAGAAACAATAATCAAAACATAATTGAAGAAAAAACCACCCACAACTGAAGAGTTTCCCTAATTATCCTTGAAGATTACAGAGGGGTTATCTCCTCCACTCTTAGATTAAGGTAAAAAAAACACCCATTAAAGGAACAAGAAGAGATCCAATATGGGTGGATCTGTCTTTTTGAGGGGCAATTTTGTCCTTGCAAATAATTAGATACAATTTAATAATGTGCAAAGAATGAGATTGAAGACACCGAAACTATAATCAAAATCTAAGTAACACAAATTTTTCTATGTATTTTTTCTGCACACATAAAATTGTTGTTTATATTTTCCTAGGCACCAAATGAACTTACAAGTGAATAATTCCCAAAGATGTAGGAATCGATTTGGATGTCCCAATACAAAGCATACCAGGTATGGAAGATTTTCTCCGGCAGCGTGACCTTCCTGCTAATTGTCGTGTTAGTGACTTGAGCAACAAAAAATTTCAATTCCTATCGACTGAAACGCGGCAAACACCACGAGCTCGAGCCCTCATTCTCAACACATTCGACGACCTAGAAGGACCCATACTCTCTCACATACGCATTCACATGCCAAACATCTACACCATTGGACCACTCCACGCGCACAACAAGCCAAGAATGGTAGTGACATCAACCTCATCGAATAGTCTGTTGGAAGAAGATCACAACTGCATGATGTGGCTGGATGCACAACCCTCGCAGTCTGTCATTTACATAAGCTTTGGAAGCCTTGCAATGATTACAAGGACCCAGTTGATGGAGTTCTGGCATGGTGTAGTAAAGAGTGGGAAGCGGTTCTTGTGGGTCATACGGCCGGACTTGGTCTCTGACGGAGGTGGGGTGGGTCAGATCCCGACCGAGCTCTTGGAGGCCACGATGGAAAGGGGGTACGTGGTCGAGTGGGCCCCACAAGAAGAGGTATTGGGTCACCAAGCCATTGGTGGTTTTTTGACTCACAGTGGATGGAACTCAACTTTAGAGAGTATAGTTGCTGGCGTGCCGATGATATGTTGGCCTTGCATTGCGGACCAACAGATGAATAGCAGATATGTTGGGGAGGTGTGGAAGCTTGGGATGGACATGAAGGACACTTGTGATAGAATCGTAGTTGAGAAGATGATTAGGGATTTGATGGAGGTGAGGAAAAGTGAGTTCGTGCAATCGACCAAAAGGATGGCCAAGTTGGCTAGAAAAGCTACTAGTGAAGGTGGATCATCACATTGTAATTTGGATCGTCTGATAAAGGACTTGAGATTGATGAGTGCTGGTGTTTGATTATTTTAAAATGAATTAATTATTTAAAAGTTATATTTACAAATGTTATGATAATTGGGGTCATATTTAAAAATTTTTGAACCAATAAGTCATATTTAGTAAAATTGAGAATATTATTAGCTTTTTTCAATTTTTAAAAGTAAGAATATTATCAATTTTGCATAGTAATATTTTAGATAATTGTTTCACTAACTAATGAAAAAAACAGATCATGAAATTAAACATTTTTGCCCTTTTATGCAATTATTTATTAAAATCGAGAATATTAATGCTTGGTTTCACTTTTCAAAAAACACTTTTCAGAAAATTCTATTTTTTTATTTTTTGTATTTTTTTGTTTTTACTGATTTTTTTTAATATTTTAAGTAATTTTTAAAATTTTTAGACATACTTAACTTAGATGTATCTAAAAAGTAAAAAATTTGTGAAGAAATTTTTTTAAAAATTCACTAAATATCCAAAATATAAATAAAAAAAATACGAGAATTCGGTATATTTTTTTATATTTTTATGTATTTATTAATTTTTTAAAATATTTTTTCACAATTTTTTTACTTTTTAGATACATCTAAGTAAGGTGCATCTAAAAAGTAAAAAAAAATGTTTAAAATTAAAAAAATATTCACTAAAAACAAAAAAACAAGAAAACTAAAAAATTTAATTTTTAAAAAACTTAATTCAAAAAACTCAAACTAAACGCACTGAATAGTTTTTTTCAGTTTTAAAATTGAAAACATTATCATATTTTTTTTCAGTTTTATTCATCAATGTTACACCATCATACTTTTTTATACACACAAATTTTTTAGTTTTGCACAAAAAATAATTCATCTTATTTAATTTTTTCAAAAAAAAAAAAAACATATGGCTTTTTTTTTTTTGCACATAATATATATATATATATATATATATATATATATATATATATATATATTCATTTTGAAAGTTGATATTTTAAAATTTTAAAAATCAAAATAAATGTCAAATCATCATGTTCCTTTATAGATTATCATAAATGATGAACAATCATTGTTTGAAGGGCAATTCTGATTATTAAAACTTTAATGAGACTTGAAGGTTCAAAAAATCTTAGTTATGACTTAATGGAGTATAAATTCATAAATTAGAACTTATGTGTAAATGTCCCTTTTAAAATTAAATATTAGCAATTTGTGTCTTATTTTAATAATTAAAATTATAAATTTTTCTTATGAATATGTAATTTTTTTTTTTAAATTCCACTGGGTGTAATTATCCCTTAAAAGAATACACTAAATTATAAAATAATGTACTATTCCCGGAACCTTTTCTAAAAATTAAATGGGTTAATTACACTAATAGTCTCTATAGTTTGGGATTTGTGTCACTTTGGTCCCTGACTTTTCAATTGTGACACATTTGACCCTGAATTTTGAATTTTGTTCCAAATAAGGACAATTGAAAATATCATTAGATTTTTCAAGTGTAAAATCGTCAATTTGATAAAATATAAACTAATTTGACAAAAATAAATGTCAAAAAAATATTTTTAATTTTTTAAAAATTATTTTTATCCACCAATGATAAAATTATGTAAAATTAATAAAAATTATATAATTAATTTTTTAAAATTAATTTTACATAATCATCATCCAAACACATAATAAAAATTAATTGGGCAAAAAAAAAAGTGTTTAAAAAATTTATCATTTTACATAATTTTATTTTTAGTAGGTAGAAATATTTTTTAAAAATTTAAAAATATTTTTTTGACATTTATTTTTGTCAAATTAGTTTATATTTTATCAAATTGACAATTTTACCCCTGAAAAATCTAATGATATCTTCAATTGTCTTTATTTGGAACAAGATCCAAAATTCAGGGTCAAATGTGTCACAATTAAAAAGTCAGGAACCAAAGTGACACAAGTCTCAAACTATAGGGACTATTTGTGTAATTTGCCCAAATTAAATAATGTAACGAAAATATTAAATTTTAATAAATTTTTGGGCAAATTATAAAAAAAATCTTAGTGCTTTGTGTGTTTTTCAATTTAAACTCCGTTGTTTTAATTTCGACAAATTAAACCTTGGAATTTCATCCATGTTTCAATATGAACTCTCCATCCATAACCATTTGATTGAACTAACATAATTTGAACAAAATTTTTAGATTCAAACACTTGTATCTCTCTTGCTGTAACTCCATTTTGTCTCATTTTTACGTTGTTGGATTTAACTCATGGCCTAATTTTCATGCCACCCCTCATACGCCTTGTTTCACCTCTTTTTGCATGCCATCGGGGCTCCGAAATTTGGTCAAAAATAAGATTTTTCTCTTTTTGGACAAAATTTTCATATTCAAATCCGCATGTTGAAACCTTTGTATCTCTCTCATCGTGACTCCGCTTTGCTTCATTTTTTGCGTTGTTGAATTTATCTCATGGCCTAGTATTCACTCCACCCCTCATATGCCTTGTTCCACCTCTTTTTGCGTGCTGTCGAAACTTCGAACGTCGGCCAAAAAATAAAATTTTCTATTTCTTTGGGCAAATTTTCATATTAAAACCCCACATATTCAAGCTCTCCGTAATCTGTTTCACCTCATTTTTGCATTGTTAGATTCACCTCATGGCCTAATTTTCATTTTACCCTCATGTGCCTTGTTTCACCCCTTTTTACATGTCGTCAAAGCTCTAAAAGTTAGCCAAAAATAAATTTTTTCTCTTTTTTCCCCTCCTCTATCTTCTATCTTCATACTTCTTCTTTCCTTCATTTCCACAATTATTCTCTTTTTTCTTTTTTCTTCACAGCCCTTCTAGCGAACTCATGGTGGCCATCGAACCTCCGACGGTGGAGGTGCTATCGAGTATGAAGGTATATGACTTACAAGAAGGGAAGAAAACATAAGCTTGAGGGAAGATCCATGAAGGAAGAGAAAAATAGAGAATAGTTGTTGGAAGGAATAAGGAAAGAAGAAGTATGGAGATAGAAGATAGACGAAGAAAGGAAGAGAGAGAGAGAGAGAGCTTATTTTTGACCAACTTTCGGAGCCTCGACAGTACACAAAAAGAGGTGGAACAAGGCATATGAGGAATGGAATAAAAACTAGGCCATGAGGTGAATCCAACGACGTAAAAGTGAAGTAAAATAGAGTTATAATGAGAGAGATACAAGAGCTTGAACATGTGGATTTGAATCTAAAATTTTTGCCTAAAAAGGGAAAAATCTTATTTCTGGCCAACTTTCGGAGCTCTGACGGTATGCAAAAAGAGGTGGAACAAAGAGTATGAGGGGTGGAATGAAAATTAGGTCATGAGGTGAATCCAATTTCGCAAAAATGAGGCGAAACAGAGTTACGACGTGGAATATACAATTGCTTGAACATGTGTTTGAACCTAAAAATTTTGCCTAGATTCCGTTAGTTCAATCGAATAGATATGAATAGAGAGTTCACAATGAAGGCGAATGAAACTCCAGAGTTTAATTTGTCGAAATTGAAAACCTGAGTTTAAATTGAAAAACACGCGAAATCCTGAATTTTTTTTAAATGTAATTTTCCATATATATATTTTTTATTATATATTTTTATATGCCTTAGAAAAATTTATATATCCTTTTTTATAGTACTATAATTTTTTTTTTATAGACATTAACTACCGTTTAATAAAATAATAAAAAGGACTTTTCATACAAAATTGAGCATTGTCACCCTCTAATAATAATTCACTATATAGAAAAGAATGTTGAAATTTTTTCTCATAGAAATTTTCACAGGACGCATTAGCTTGTCGTGTAAAACTATGATATATTATGACAAATTATTTTTTACGACATGAAATGTATAGATTATGATAAAGTACACCGTTTGCTATTTTTAAATTAAAAAAAGATGGATTGAATTTTTATTTTTATTTTAGTAAAAGTTTTCATGGCATGCTAATGCATAATGTGTAAAGTTATAATATTTTATGACATGAAATGTATGTCATCTTAAGTGCGAATATTTTACGACATATTTTTATATGTCGTGAAAATATACATTTTTTATGGCATATTTTTGCATGCCATAAAAAATCAAATTAATTATATTATTATTCTTATTATTATTATTATTATTATTATTATTATTATTATTATTATTATTATTATTTTGTGTAGAAGTTTTCACGACATGCTACATGTCGTGTAAAGTTATAATATTTTACGACACGAAATGTATGTCGTCTTAAGTGTAAATATTTTACGATATATTTTTGTCAGCCATGAAAATATAAATTTTTTATGGCATGCTTTTGCATGCCATAAATATATGAATTAATGACTTATATGGTACGTATGTGTTTTTGAAAAAACATTAACCGCAAACAAAAAATGATGTAGAATTTACTAACTACGACATGCATTTGATGTACATACTAAATGTTTAGTTACCAAAAGTCGGCTTTTAGTCGCCAAAAATTTTTAGCGACGAAAATTTTTGGTCGCCAGATTAGTCGTTGAATAGTTGTCGGGAAAGGTAATTGGTGACTAAAAAAAGTTTAGTCGCTGAAAGTCCTCAATGCTGACTAAATTTTTAGTCAACAAAACTTTCATAAAAAATTAATATCGCATTTTCAGTGAATAAAACAATTCGTCGCCGAAAGTCCTCAATTGCCGACTAATTTTTTAGTCACCAAAGGTTTTCAAAAAAATTAATATCGCATTTCCAACGACTAAAACATTTATTTGGCAAAAACTTAAATTATTTAGGACGACTAAGGTTTTAGTGGCCAAAAAGTTTTTTTTTGTTATTCATCTTATTTTTTTTAGCTACTAAATGTTTTAGTCGCCTAAAGTCTAAATTTTTTTAGCTACTAAAAATTTAGTTGCCTAAAGTCTAATTTTTTCTTTTTGGCTACTAAAGTTTTAGTCGCCAAATTTTTCATTTTATTTACTTTTTTAGCTACTACCTATTTAGTCGCTAAAATATTTACTTCGTTTTTGACTATCAATTGTTTAGTTGCCAAAAACACGATTTTAGATTTTTTATTATTATTAATTTGCCCACAGCCTATTTGCATTCCGTGCAACCTGTGCCATGTATATACATAAAACAATACATATATTATCAACCATTCCATAATTAGCATCCATTTCACTTCCAACCATTCAAAAATGAATAACTTTTAATGTCAAATTTCATACAAACTAAGTATATTACAACCTAAAATAATAATTCCATACAAAATAAAGAATCAAACGAAAATATGTCCTCCATATACAAAAAAATATATCACTACCATGCCAAATGGCTGTTTGGCGTGGTAATTTGTACCACGACAAAAGGTAATCTATATACCACACGATTAATACTAATCAACACAAAAGCATATGACGACAAAATAGTGGGATTATACAAAAGTATAAATTGTCCACCATACACAAAAATGAAATATCCACACGTCCCCGCCAAAAGCCATCTATAAAAAAAATATTGCACCCATTAGTACCAGAAATGCATGTATAACTTGATAGTCTGAGGCAAAAAGATTAGAGGTTGTAGTAAGTGAAGTAAATTTTTGATCTTCTTCAGTGCTTTTTCCAATATACTCTTAGACATGGTTGAGGTGTTAACTGAAAAAATGACATTTTGTTTGCCTTTCTTTAAAAAAAAAAAAAAAAAGAAACAAACAAACAGATGCATGGAAACATTACAATAGACTCAAAAAGCACAATCAACAAACATTACAATAAAAATGACATTTTATTGCCATAGAACATATCAGCAAATTCATTACAATAGACTCAAACAGCACAATGCATGTGAATAAAATATGTTTGAAGAGTCAGAAATTAGTTAACTATAATTAATAGTACATGTGACATAAGTAATTATCGAAATATGTTCGACTTAGCTTAAGACATTTTCGACTCTAACTCCTAACCTACGTGTGAAAATTACATGTCGTCTATCTCCACATGTCCTATTTATTACAAGGAATCTACCCATTACATCCGTAGAGTGGTTCGGGGGTTGTTTTGCATTTTCACCTCCTTGAACCCCTTTTTTCGACTAAGTTTAAGACGTTTTTTCCTCTAACTCCTAACCTACGTGTGCAATGTAATTCCCCTAAAATAATTACAGTAAGTTCAACTCCCAACACTACTACAAAGTGATATAGATAAAATAAGAAGCTTTCATTAATTAGAGTTAATATACAAAAGGTGACACATGCAATATACATTCATAAATTGTTCATCCTGAATCTACAGCATGTGTTACAAGACGAAATAAAGAATGAAAGCTAAACATGCATTCATATGCCCTAAAGGCT
The DNA here is from genome assembly GCF_055761805.1 of Camellia sinensis. Lineage (NCBI taxonomy): Eukaryota > Viridiplantae > Streptophyta > Magnoliopsida > Ericales > Theaceae > Camellia > Camellia sinensis. The sequence continues at coordinate 35,186,229 of NC_138961.1, read as the reverse complement.
TACATCTTTCCAAGACCGTGCTTGGTTACAATAAAATGAGTCATAAGCTTAATACAAATAAAGCCCTAGACTTGTACAAAAGATAAATATAAAGTAAACAAAAGTGAGCCTTCTACTCCACAATCCTCTCAAGCTAAGTCCTTGGCGAAGGCATATCATCAGCACCTGAAAATGATTTTTTCCAAGTAGGGTGAGCTAAAGCCCAGTAGAAATAATATATGAATTTTAACAAAGATATAAGTAAAATGTGTATATACAATGCCTGTGAAAAAATCATTCACATTCTTCAAGATCATAATATTATCTCAATTCATTTCAAGACTATTCATTTTACCTTAACTAACGAGTCAAATTCATTGTCATCCAGACAATCCAACCGATGCCACAACTCAGTGGTTCTCTAATTAATACAACCATTACACAAACACTTCAATTTGCTATTTTACGCAAATTTCGTCCATGGAAATCGGCACCCATGTATACGCGTGATTTTTGAGACTTTCACCCTGGACACACAGGCCAACTTGATTCAATGGAGTCCATCTCCTTTCTTTTCTCAAACATGGGGTGTATCCCATTTTTCCCTCCCAAACATCATACATATGCAATGTACTAGCAATACAGTCATATTCAATGACAACCAATAAAAGATTAGTTTCAATTCACTTAATCCTCATGTAATTTCTGCAACAATCATAGCTATCCTCCACCGATGGCCCAAAACAGATATTTCTAGACAGATATACAATCTCAAAGACAGATAAATTATCCAAATTTCCATAGATGAGAGATAACACGTATCCAACTCCACCATTTATATAGACATCTGTCCAATTTCACATTCTCAATACCGATTTCATTATTTAAACAAAATAATTATTTGAAACATTTAGGGCAAAACTCCATCCTCTCCCAAATCCAACCCATATGTTAAAATCAACAATTTCAACACAACATATTCTCATATCTACACCCCTAACCATTTTCAATTCCTTTATTTGAAAACCCCTCTTTTGATTCTAAACCAAAACCCTAGGTTTGTCTAAAATCCTCTAAATCCTAACCTTGTTTACACAATCAACAAATAACTAAGCTAAAAATCATAGGAGTGTGTAGAAAATCCCTACATCAAACTTAGAAGGCCAATGCAACAATGGAAGAACTTCAAGGACGCCGCAACCAAGTTCTATTCGGATCAAAACAGAGCTCTTTAGATTGTCTACCTTTTTAACAAAGGCACACGGTTAGAGGAACCAACGGATCTAGGTGAAAATGTAGAGAAAATATAGATTTTAGAGAGAGAAGGTCATGATCTAGGGTTTTGAAATGTTTTACAGAGAGAAAGAGATGAAAAAATGATGTAAAATGTGGCTGTTACCAACTAATATACGCACAGTTCGCTCGAACGTAGGAAATGACGCTTGAGCGTCAGACACAATAAGTTGTTCCGCTCGAATGCAAGAAGTGACACTCGAGCGTAGAATGCACACTCCCAGTAGTTTTGCAGACAATAGACCAACACTCGAGTGCAAGAAAGGCCGCTCGAACTGAGCCCACTCGAGTGTAGAAAGATCTACTTAAGAATACACTCTCCCAGTAGTTTTGCAAACCTATAAAAATATTGAGAGTTCACAAAGTGCGCTCAAGCGCAAGAAGTTTCGCTCGAACGGAGGAGCAAAATCCTGGGCAACAAGAGGTTTAAAAACTAAACGACCAACCTGTTCCAAACATGCTCGATACAACCCAATAGCCAAACTCAAGTAAGAATAAGGGGAAAAAGACATGAACAACATTCAGAAACCATAAAACTCGAGTCCAAAAAATCAAATGGGTCGGGTCAAAATCAGAGTCACTATAACCTCCCTCCTCCCTTATTGAATTTCGTCTCCAAAATTTCAAATCAAGTTTTAAAACTAAGTTAAAACCAATTACAACCATAATGATAATAATTCAATTCCATCTCCAAGACCCATTCTCCGGTCATTCAAACCCATCAACATGATGAACAAATTCTCAATACTGAATACACAATTCATATTTCCAAAACATATACAATGTTTGTAACAAAGTTGCATTTTTAAGACATAAACAACATATGTAATGTTTCCATATTTTCAAAGCATATAAAATGTTTTCATATTTCATTAACATAACGAAATTTCAATACATGATCAAACATCAACAAATAAATTCGGATATTTTTCATAGACTTCCAACTCATGTTCCCAAGTTACTTCCTCAACTTCGTGATGTTTCCACAATATCTTAACTAAAATGGTCTTGCCTGGCAAGACTTGGTCCCGGGTATCGAAGACTCTCACTAGTCTCTCCTCATACAAGGCATCCTCATCTACCTCTAAGTCAGTCCAATCCAACAAGTGCGATGGATCCAGCTCATATTTCCAAAGCATGCTAATATGAAACACATCATGAACCTCGAAAAGCTGTGGTGGCAAGGCCAAACAATAAGCTATTTATCTGATCCGCTCAAGGATCTCCAAAGGCCCAATGAATTGAGAGGATAGCCTTTTAGGTGATATCTTCAAGAATACATCCCTACCTCAAAGGATAAGGGTCTCCTCCTACGGTTGACATAACTTTTCTGGCAACTCTGAGTTGTAACCAACCTCATATGGATAAGTGCAATTTTCTCCATCGTCTCTCGGACTAACTCTGGATCCAACATAGGTGCATCACCCACCTCGGCCCAACACACCGGGGATCTACACGGTCGACCACACAAGGCCTCAAACGGTGTTGTGCCAATGCTCGATTGGAAGCTATTGTTATAAGCAAACTCCACTAAGGGCAAGTGTTTCTTCCACGAACCCTTAAAGTCCACGATATAACCCCGAAGCATATCCTCTAAAATCTGAATGGTGAGCTCTGACTGCCCTTAGTTTAAGGATGATACGTAGTGCTAAAGGTCAGTCTCGTGCCCAAGGAACTCTGCAGGCTCTACTACAACCGAGCTGTGAAACGCAGATCTCTATCCGAAACGATCGTCACAGGAACCCCGTGCAACCTTATTATATCTCTAATGTAAAGGTCGGCAAGATGACCTACCAAGTCACTCACACGCATAAGAATAAAGTGCGCTGACTTCATTAACCGGTCAACTACCACCCAAATTACATCACTACCTCGCTGAGTTCTAGGAAGACCCACAACAAAAATCTATCGTGACATGCTCCCACTTCCACTCGGCTATAGGCAAGGGTTGCAACAAACCCGCTGGCCTCTGATGCTTGGCCTTCACTTATTGACAAGTAAGACACCTCAATAAAAACACGGCTACGTCTTTCTTTATATCCCTCCACCAAAACTGGCACTAAGGTCGTGATACATCTTTGTGCCTCTTGGAAGCACTATAAGGTGTGAATGGTGAAACTCTCGGAGTGCTTCCTCTCAATAAGACTCCGGCACGAAGAGACGATCACGGTATCTAATATTCGAATCGGGATACACATTCAAGCCTTTCTCCACCTTCCCATTAGAGATCTTCTCTCGGAGGGATTCCACTTCAAGGTCACCCCTCTGTGCTTCTATCACTCGGTTCACAAGTATAGGTTGTGCAACCACTGAAACAAGATTGCAAACTCAACAGACTCACTAAGATACAAGTCGAACTCTCCAATAGCGCCCAACATCTCTTATTCCCGGATGGCAATACTAGCCACACTACTAATGGATTTCCTACTCAAAGCATCAGCCACCACATTGGCCTTCCCCGAACGATAATGTAACTTAAAGTCGTAATTCTCTATGAACTCCATCCACCTCCTCTGCCTCAGATTCAAATCTTTTTGTGTAAACAAATATTTCAGACTCTTATGATCAGAAAACACCTCAAACTTCTCTCCATACAGGTAATGCCTCTAAATCTTCAAAACGAATATCACCACCGCTAACTCTAGGTCATGAGTAGGGTAGTTTCTCTCATGTGTTTTCAACTGCCACGAGTCATAAGCTACTACTTTCCCCTCTTACATCAAAACACAACCCAAGCTTCCTGTGAGGCATCACAATACACTGAATGGCCCAAACCCCTCTCTGGAATAATCAATACTAGAGTAGTGGTAAGTCTAACCTTAAGCCCTTGAAACGACTTCTCACAAGTCTTACTCCACACAAACTTGACCCCTTTTCTCGTCAATCTACTCAATGGTGAGGCTAGTCTAGAAAAATCTTTCACAAACCGATGGTAATACCCGTCAAACCCCAAGAAACTAAGGATCTTAAAAGCATTCTTAGGTTGTTTTCAATCTTCTACTGCCTCTATCTTGGATGAATCTACAATCACCCCTTCCTCGGATACTACATGGCCTAAGAACTTAACTTCCCTCAACCAAAATTCACATTTCCCAGACTTAGCATACAGTTTGTGGGCTCTAAACAACTGGAGCACCACTCGCAAGTGTTCCTCGTGCTCCTCCTCAAAGGGTGAGTAAATCAAGATGTCGTCCACAAAGATGACTACAAAACGGTCTAGGAACTCACGAAAAATCCGGTTCATCAAATCTATAAACACAGCTGGTGTATTGGTTAGCCCAAAAGGCATCACTAGGAACTTGTAATGGCCATACGGTGTACGTAATACCGTCTTCGGGATATCCTCTTCCCTTACTCTCAATTGGTGATAACTCGATCTCAGGTCTATCTTAGAAAAGCAACAAGACCCCTTCAACTGATCAAATAAATCATCTATATGAGGCATTAGGTACTTGTTGTTAACTGTTACCCGGTTCAACTTCCGGTAATCAATACAAAGTCGCAACGTATCATCCTTCTTTTTAGCAAAAAGAGTCGATGCTCCCCAAGGTGAAGTACTAGGGTGGATAAAACCCTTATCTAATAATTCCTGGAGTTGAATCTTTGACTCGCTCAACTCGGCATGTGCAAATCTATACGGTGCCATAGAAATCAGTGTTGTGCCAGGCACTAAATCAATAGAGAATTCAATCTCACGGTGAGGTGGGAAACTGGTAAGATCCTCTGAAAAAACATCTGGGTATTCACAAACTACCCTTGGCAACTCAACTCGGACTTCACCACACTTAGTACTCAAGAAGTTAGCAAGAAGACAATAAGTTCACTCTGCTTACGTGGATCATCCACCAGTGATATGACTCTATCAATCTGGTCCCCCAAGAAATAAAAACAATCACCGCTCAAGGTACGTACAGTAACCCTCTGACGGTAGCAATCTATAATAGCTCAATAGGATGACAACCAGTCTATACCCAATATAACATCAAAACTAGACATATTAATCCATACAAATGCAAAAGGAAGTCGGCGACTGGAAACCTCTATGTCACAATCCCCACATCTCTACTTCAAAACAACCTCACCACCAATAGGTGATTCTATATAGATAAGGGATACTAATTGAGCCAACTTTAACCCCAAAATCAATGCAAATGCAGATGAGATAAACGAATGGGATACACTATATCAATCAACACATTAGCAACTAAAATGCAAAACAAAAAGGTACCTCTCATTACTAAAGGTGCTGGTACTAAATCTGGCGCGGTAACAGCATACACACTCCATGTAGGTCTTTACTCAACCTGCTTACCCCTCGAAGCATAAGTATGATGCACTGACTGAGCCGAAGAGGCTCCCTAATTGGCCCTCGAGGCCTGTGATGACTGTGCAAGCTGGTGGCTCTGTGTCTGTCACGAACCAGACGCACAGGGTGTGCCACCCAACTGTGAACAAAACCTCTTCATGTGTCTCGCCTGCCCACACTGATAACAAGTGAGAACGAGCTGAAGATGATGAAGACCACTGCCCTCCCCCTCTCTGCAGACACACTATAGATTTGTGGCCTAACTAACCACACTTTTAACAAGTGACATCTCCCTGACTTCCTCTCCTAGAACTCGAACTCGGTACTGGAAAGGTAGATCTAGACTGTGGGTTAAAACCCCTCCGTCTCTTACTATCTCCTGAATATCTTGACTCCTCCTAGAGCCTCTCATCCTCTCATCCTCCATCTGCATTACGGTCTCAAGATGAGTTGTCGCTTCCACAAGGCATCCATAGTCTCTAATCATTGACCTGGTGTAACAAGCCCGCGGGGGGACCTCGCTACAGCTCGGACTCGATTTTGTTAGTCACGGTTCTAAGTCTGAACCAAAGAGTCCAAATCCGGCAAGTCGTTTTTGAGAAAAACAGATTTTTGAAAGAAGTGCCAAACGTGGACTGCTTTGCCAGATACAGAGTCGCCACCTAAATATTTTATTTTGGGAAATTTAGGAAACCCTGACTCGGTGCCAAAAGGCCACGCGTCCGTCATCACCAAAGTTGCCTCGGCTCGGGAACTTGGGTACGATTGGGGAAGGTCACTTCGTGAGCACCCCCGCTCGCCCGGTCATAGACCGGCCTCTACTAACCATGATATCTAATTTTTGAAAACATTGCGAGTTCTTATCCCGGTTTATTAGCCTAGGTTACTATGTGATGCTCACAGCATATAAGTATAGACCAGGTCGCCCGAATTGGAACAAAACATTTCATGCTTGCCTTTTAAAGGAAGTTTTGCTACCCGCAGGTAGGCTTTAAACATTTTGATGATTCATTCCAATCCAGATAACCCAACCTTCATCCGCAGGCATTCAGGCAGTTATATCAGATAAGCACATAGCCTCATGGTAAATATGCTATTCATGGTAACACTCACACGCATGCAAGGATGCTAAAGCATAAAACTTACCGAGTACTCCAAGCCAAAACAGAGAATTACATTAGAAATTATGCATGAATCCTAAGTATACAGAAATGCCTAATGCAACACATACAAAAATGCAACTATGGCAGGCTCGGCTATTCTAAGATGGTATATGAAATGCTACAACTACCATGTATTCAATTTGGAATTGAAAGTACGATGCAGTTAGTATGGTGCGCCGAGCCCGGTGCATGCAATACAGATGAATGATGCAAACATGCTGTCGCACTGTATGCTAATTTAAATATGCCCTAATCTAACCATCATAAGCGGATAAATAAAAGGGAGAAAGACGTGGGGTTGGAAGACATACATCACACTCACCCACACTTATTACAGTTGTGCCCTCACTCGGAGGGTCCGAATAAACATACAGTCCAAATATTACAGTCCCCAAATAAAAGAATATTACAGTCCAAAAATATTACAAAATTCTAATTAATAAATTAACTAGAAAGCAAATAAACTGGCGTGCAAGCCAGGGACTGCCTTGCTTCTGGTGGATGATGCATGTCCGGACTGTCTTGCGCGGAAATCCACCGGAATGCCCCAATTAGCCTCTGTTTACACCTGTTATTTTTGAAAAGCGTGCCAAGTCCCGGAAAGTTGCTGATTCCTGGTTTTGCTGCAACAGAGAGCAGGAAAGGGGCATAGCAATGTATTTGCACAAATATATGCATGTCTCGATCCTCGTGCCACCAATCACGCATACCGAGGCATGATGGCAGAGGAGTCGAAATGCACAACTCAATATAGGATGAATGCACATGAAACTACAGCTAAAACCTAACTCCATCATGGATAATCCGGAGTGTCGGTGACTGGGGAATTGAGACACATTCCGTCACTCGGAGTACGAAATGTACCTCGATTCCCGTGCCCGGACTAACTCCTATTCCGGACACGATGCAATATGCATGATATGCATGAAATGTAACTAAGATGCGATCCTAACATACACAGTGCTAAAAAATGAGGTGCCTCGAAATGCGTGCACACAGGCACGCAAACCGAGGCAATGGCAGATACAATGAAAATAAGATGCCTCGAAGTACGTGCACACGGGCACGTAAACCGAGGCGATGACAGATATGGTGAAAATGAGATGCCTCGAAGTGCGTGCACACGGGCACGCGAACCGAGGCGACGATAAAATGCAATGAAAATGAGATGCCTCGAAATGCGTGCACGCGGGCACGCAAACCGAGGCGATGACAGAATGATGAAAATGAGATGCCTCGAAGTACGTGCACACGGGCACGCAAACCGAGGCGATGATAGATGCAATGAAAATGAGATGCCTCGAAATGCGTGCACGCGGGCACGCAAACCGAGGCGATGACAGAATGATGAAAATGAGATGCCTTGAAGTGCGTGCACACGGGCACGCAAACCGAGGCGATAGCAGATACAATGAAAATGAGGTGCCTCGAAGTACGTGCACACGGGCACGCAAACCGAGGCGATGATAAAATGCAATGAAATGGCATGGAAATGACAAGTGGGCTTATACCAACATGAAGTGGGCCTCAGCCACACTCACATCGGATGCCGATGGCAGAAAATGAAGTGCCTCGAAGTGCGTGCACACGGGCACGCAAACCGAGACAGTGATAAAATGACATGGAAATGACAAATGGGCTTACACCAACATGAGTGAGCCTCAGCCACACTCACATCGGATGCCGAAGGCAGAAAATGAAGTGCCTCGAAGTGCGTGCACACGGGCACGCAAACCGAGACAGCGCATACGCAATGCAAATGACATGGAAAATGACAAGTGGGCTTATACCAACATGAGAGAGCCTCAGCCACACTCACATAAGATGCCGGCGGATAAAAAAAGGTGCCTCGAAGTGCGCGCACACGGGCACGCAAACCGAGGCGATGCAAAAATGTGATGAAATATGACAAAAATGATATGCAAGCCTACTAATGGAATTTCAGCACTAAAATATGGGGGAAAACAGCCCCGAAATGAAGCGAAATGACATGAAATGCAAGGAAATGTCCCGAAATGCAACATTAAGCACCCGAAATGGCCTATAGCCATGCCAAACATGCACAATATGGACATGCAATGCAAAGACAGAAGCTAGACAGTCCCAAAAGACGCACTTTCACAGTTATAAACATGGCCAAACAGCAAGCGTAGATAAGGGAAACATAGCATGCAAGAATAGGGGCCAAAAGAGAGGTAATGAAACAAGTGGTATAAGCTAAACCCAAACTGAAAAAATTCCTTCTACAACACTGAAGATAGACCAAAAATATGAACATTTACAGCATATGGCAGCCTCAAAATCAGTATACAAACATGCTAAAAATATGATGCAAAATAAGGCTCAAAAGGTGCTAAAACATGAAGTGTATAAAATAATCACCAAACAGAAAAAAAGTGTGAATGAAACATGAAGTATAGGCCAAAATAAGACCACTTTCAGTTCGGACCAAGGTCCAAAAACAGAAACAAAGAGGGCTACTAATTTATGCAAAAAAAAGGCCAAATAGGGGATATAACTACAAGTGACATATGGAAACACCAAACAATGTTGAGCCCTTCTCCAATGTTGAAGAGGGGCTCAAAATAAGCCCTAAATCAGTTTACCACATGCTCGAAAATAAATTACTCATGGGTCAAAAATAGCATGCAAAATTATGACATACAAGATGGTCAAAGAAGCAAGTGTATTATGGAGGGCTCGAACAGGGTTGAGCCCTTGATGAGAAGTGAAGATGAGCTCAAAATATGGCCCTTTTCAGTTAAGGCCGAAGCTCAACACAAAAAGCATGCATGGCTTACATATTGATTAAGAAAAAGGGTCAAAAGGGTAAAAGTGTAACTTACCCTTGAAGATCTAGACTTTGGTTGCTTCTTGGATGGATTTGCTGCTCCTTTGGCCTTCAAGAACCCTTCTTTGTTGCTGGAAATGAGATAGTGGTGGTAGGGCTTGGTGGTGTAGAAGAAATGAAGGTTAAGGAGTTAGGGTTTTTTGAAGTTTTGAGAGTTATAACAATGGAGTTTAGGGTTGAGCCTTGGAGATGAATTTTTCTAACCTCTATGAAGAAGACCCTCAGCTGGTTTATATGGTCAAGAAAGGGGTGTAAAAGGGGGGTCAAATGGAGAGGAAAACTCTCTCCCAAAATATCCCCCGGATACAGAAAATATCTGGGGGATATTGCCCCACAGCTGGAAAGGGCACAGTGAGGAGAGCACGGCCGGCCGCTCACTTTGGCCGGAGGTGGCCGGCCGGCCACACCCCCTAGCCGGCCGGCTAGGGGTCAAAAGGGTCAACCAGATTTTCTGGCCGGCCAGGTATTGGGGAGGTAGCCCTATGTGTGTACAACACAACCATGTAATTGAAATTCCAAGAAAGTGGGCCCAAGGGGTTCAACAATGGCTCGGAAAGAGGGGGTCAAAAGGGTCAAGTTGACTTACTGGCCGGCCATGAACTTTTAGTGGCCTCCCAGGTGTGTAGATCACAGATATGTGGTTCAAAGTTCAAGAAAAAAGGTCCAAGGGGTTCAACATTAGCCCGGAAGAAAAGGGTCAAAAGGGTCAGGTGACCTTAATGGCCGGCCATGAACTTTTAGTGGCCTCCCAGGTGTGTAGATCACAGATATGTGGTTGAAAGTTGGCAACGCTAGCTCTAAGGTATTCAACATTAGCCCGGAAGTGCGAAAAACGGGCGCCGGGAGGCTCGGGAGGAGAGATAACTGGTTGCTGCAACAATTGCTGGCCTCCCACCCTTCAGTGACCTTCCCTGTGATAAAACAGAGGTACCTGCCAAAAATGAACGAAAACCGATGCAAAACGAATGTTCGGGGGCCAAAACACGCAGTTCGGGGCCCCGGAAACTGCCTGTTAAACACCGAAAGTGGCGTTCGGCCACGAAGTGGGTTTCTCAGACCCCAGTGTCCCTCAAAAGGGAGAAAATAAGATGTATGCCGAAAATCAGAGCAAACGGAGATGGTTAGGCGGTCCCGAACCGAGGCACACGGCCTGACGGCTCCGAAAACCGGGAACCGGACTCCGAAATGGGCAAAATGGCCTACGGCCACCAAATGTAGCCCACGGCCACTGAGAGATGGTCTACGGGACCTCTCCCTCCCCTCAGGAAAAGAAACAGAGAAAACCGAGTCTGGTTCGCAAACCGAGACAAGGCACAGAAAAGGGTTCGGGAGTCCGGAGGCAGGGCTCACGGCCGCAACTCCGAAACTTCTGAACAAGCACATTATGCAACATCACCAAGCGCTCAATCGGTGACGCCTGAGTCTTAAGGTCGGTCAAAAATGGGGTGTCTACAGTTGCCCCTCTTTGACAGAACTCGGAAGTCACAAGTGACGGGAGTGAATGTCAAAGCCTAGAGACGACCCATTTTTGACAAGGCCGAAGACTTAGACAAACATACAAGATAAACAGAAATGTGCCCGCAGGCAGGCCCGCAGGCAGGGGGGGGCAAAATGCAAATGATAATGCAAGAAGCCGAACATAACTCAATGATCATGCAAATGCAGCAAGCTGTAACTCGGTGTTTAGGGACGTATCCCAGAGGTGTAGGGACGTATCCCAAGAATTTAAGGACGAGGAGGAGAAACAAAGGGACGTATCCTGGTGTTTCAGAATGGTGTGAGCATTGGGACTTCTTCCGAATGCTTTTAACCGAAGAGGGAGAAACATAGGGACGTATCCCGGCGTTTCAGAATGGTGTGAGCATTGGGACTTCTTCCGAATGCTTTTAACCGAAGAGGGAGAAACATAGGGACGTATCCCGGTGTTTCAAAATGGTGTGAGCATTGGGACTTCTTCCGAATGCTTTTAACCGAAGAGGGAGAAACATAGGGACGTATCCCGGCGTTTCAGAATGGTGTGAGCATTGGGACTTCTTCCGAATGCTTTTAACCAAAGAGGGAGAAACATAGGGACGTATCCCGGCGTTTCAGAATGGTGTGAGCATTGGGACTTCTTCCGAATGCTTTTAACCGAAGAGGGAGAAACATAGGGACGTATCCCGGTGTTTCAGAATGGTGTGAGCATTGGGACTTCTTCCGAATGCTTTTAACCGAAGAGGGAGAAACATAGGGACGTATCCCGGCGTTTCAGAATGGTGTGAGCATTGGGACTTCTTCCGAATGCTTTTAACCGAAGAGGGAGAAACATAGGGACATATCCCGGTGTTTCAGAATGGTGTGAGCATTGGGACTTCTTCCGAATGCTTTTAACCGAAGAGGGAGAAACATAGGGACGTATCCCGGTGTTTCAGAATGGTGTGAGCATTGGGACTTCTTCCGAATGCTTTTAACCGAAGAGGGAGAAACATAGGGACGTATCCCGGTGTTTCAGAATGGTGTGAGCATTGGGACTTCTTCCGAATGCTTTTAACCGAAGAAGGTCTAACCCGTCGCAGGCGCGAGGAGAAAGAAAGATAATTGCAAGTGAACTGGTGCATAAAAATGCAAGTAATTGAGCATAACAATGCGAGATAGATGTGCATAATCAATGCAATGGATATAACAATGCTAGTGAAATGGGTGCTTAATAATGCAACAATGAGCATAACAATGCTAGATAAATGTGCATAACAATGCAACAAATGAGCATAACAATGCTAGATAAATATGCATAACAATGCAACAAGTGAGCATAACAATGCTAGATAAATATGCATAACAATGCAACAAGTGAGCATAACAATGCTAGATAAATATGCATAACAATGCAACAAATGAGCATAACAATGCTAGATAAATATGCATAACAATGCAACAAATGAGCATAACAATGCTAGATAAATATGCATAACAATGCAACAAATGAGCATAACAATGCTAGATAAATATGCATAACAATGCAACAAGTGAGCATAACAATGCTAGATAAATATGCATAACAATGCAACAAATGAGCATAACAATGCAGGTGGAGTGTGCGTGACAACGCGTATTTGAAACAAAATACCGAACAAGGGAATACTAGCCTTAAGTAGACCAATTTCCAAACGCAACCTCCGATTTACCTCTCGGAGGGGTCACGATACATTCCAAAAAGGATACACCTCGTGCATGCCGACTGACAATGAGCTACACATCGAAGACATGAGTTTGAAAATCCCGCAGAAACATTTTGAGCTGAAAAGAGTAGGTCCTTCTTGCGCTTTCTTGACTGTACTTCCAAACCGCAGTTACTACCTTTCCTTTCTGGCTATGTTCACAACTTTCCCTATTCTCCAACGGGGTGACAGACTAGGTTGGTTCAGTATCCAGAATTGAGGTGCATACATGCTATCTCAACCTATGGGGCTTCCATACAGACTTCAAGCCGAGGACACGCCTCTGGGTATTTAAACCAGACTTTAGTCTCGGAAATCCCGAACCTTTGCGTCCTAGGCATCAGCCATTCGAACTCTAGTTTCCACCGTCGCAGTTGGTCTCCTAGGAACTCATTGCGAACACAGCCAAGATGCCTCTGGCGGGAAATGGTACTCAGGGAGAGCACTTCTGATTACCATTTTGGCTTGAAGCAGACTTGATCTTGAGCTTGAGGTAGAGGCACATTCATACTTCGGAGCTTTGGCAAGACTTGAAGAGGTACACACGGAATGTAGTCTTGGAACTTACTGAAGTTGAAACAAACTCAGATGCTCGACATTTCCTCTTTTGCTTTTGCTTTGTAGTCTGGAACCCATATGGCTTCAGATGGGTCCTAGTTTTACTATTCTCGCATGACCTGGGTTGAACCCTGAGGTTTTATGAAAGAACGAATCTTGTTTTTGCACAGATGTGGAGAACGGCACGATGTTCGGAGCGCAAAACGATTTTATTTTTGAATTGATAAATGAGCTTTTGACCGGGTATCGAGCCTGCGACTGAACACAACGAAATGACTCAACAAAGAAATAAAAGGCACACAACCTAGACACATCGAGTAACACTCGAAACGACTCAAAACAAGAATCGAGATAAAACAAAAAGACACGACACTCAGACGTGCACAGGGAGCCTGTTTCACCGGGTAGTGTTTCCCACCCTTTCTCATTTGTAGTTCTCACATCGCTCGGCCCTCAAGCTCTGTTTTTCTGAAAAAGCCCTTTTCTCACTTTTTCTCTCAACGCACGTCTCTCTATTCTTCAATCTCTCATTTTTCATCCCTCCCCTGGGTGGTTGATGGACGAACAGCAAATTGTGGGCTCGCGTCCCTAGCATTCTGCTAGATTCTCTTTCTTCTGCTCACAACAGTGAGTTCCTCCTACGGAAAGGTTGTGCTACAACTGGGTGTGTAGCAAATCTTCAGCTAACATCGGTTGATGATGCTCTGCTGGGGAGTTTGGACGTGATCAGATGTGTCCAGACAAGAGAGTGGAATATCTTGCCCCATTCTAGTTCGTGCTTCGCACTTTGCTTGATACCTCGTTGCTTGGAGGATGTGAGAGCTTTCTGCCCTTAGTTGTGCCCTTTTCTGGCAGGTAGAGTGCCCTTCTTGGCAAGTATGTTGACAATGGGAAAGACAGGAAGCCTGACTCAACTATGCCCTTAGTTCATCATTTTGACCATGTTTTGTTTTAGTTTTCTCCTAAAAAAAATTTTGACCAAAATGAGAGTTAGATTAACATGCTTGTTCAATTTTCTGATTTAAAATCATGCAAGTTAGGCTGTGAGCACTAAAAATTTTCCTCTTTTGGGTCCAAGAGATGGTCCAGTTTTAAAAATGGAATACCTTTCGAGAAGATTAGTCAACCTTAGTAAAAATTCTCAAAAACTATTTTTGCAAACGACCACTGCTCAACGAGCACGGAACCTACTCTCGAGATGCACAACCTCGGATTCGAAGGAAGATTGCCCCTTGCTTGAGGGGAACTGCATGGCAACGGAAAGTTGCCCCTTGTTTGAAATGACACTGCGGCGTTTTGAATGGCAACGGAAAGTTGCCCCTTGTTTGGATAGCACCGCAGCACATTGAATGGCAACGGAAAGTTGCCCCTTGTTTGGATGACACCGCGGTGCATTGAATGGCAAAGGAAAGTTGCCCCTTGTCTGAACGGCACCGTAGTGTATTGTAGTCAGTCCTCAGAGCGATGATTGCAATCGAACTCTCGGATACAGAGAAGACAAAGATTATCAGAACCATTACATGGACATGATCGAATTTGAAGTGTTTTAGGGCTGGACTTCATAATGAAGTTGCCTACGTATCCCAAACATGGGAATCAAGCCTTACGTAGTTCGGGGTTAAGGTACGCTCGGGTATTAACCTCTCCTTTTTAGGCTCTAACTTTTGCCAAGGCGCCCGTCGCGGGTTTTCGACCTTGCGAGCTTTGTTCTTCTTTTCTTTTCAATTCTTTTCCTTTTTTTCTTTTGATTTTCTTTTTTGTTCTTTTCTTTGCATATTTCTTTTTGTTCTCTTTTTTCTTTTTGCATTTTTTGCTTCTTTTTTTTGTATTTTTCTCTTGCTCTAACTTTTGCCTGGGTCGCCCTTCCGGGTTTTCGGCCCAGCGAGCCTCTCAAGGGTAAAAGTATAACAAGTCCATGCCAAATGGTTTTGAGATCCTGGAGTCATCTGAATCCAGGAGAATGGCTGCTGCTTTGCTTTGTAAGCTTCTTCTGATGAGATCTGATCTTCTTGACCTGACTTTGGTGCCTCTTGTTCGAGGGTTGCTTCAAATCTAGCCACACAGGCCTTACAT
Source organism: Camellia sinensis (assembly GCF_055761805.1). Taxonomy (NCBI): domain Eukaryota; kingdom Viridiplantae; phylum Streptophyta; class Magnoliopsida; order Ericales; family Theaceae; genus Camellia; species Camellia sinensis. Next base: position 35,170,809 of record NC_138961.1, on the reverse strand, counting down.
CGTAGTTGACCGTCGGACCTTCTGATTTCAAGTTCAAGGTTTGGAAGCGAAGGGGTTGAGTCTCGAGGCCGAGAGCGATCCTAGGCTGCACAATCCCAAAAGTGATTCTACACAGGTCTTCGCGGGACCGCGCAAAACATTTTGTTTTTTGAAAATTTTTAAGAAAGCGACAAATCGCTCGCGCTGAAGACGGTGTGGGACCAATTTGGATCAAGCCAGGATCCTTCCCAGTACTCACGCTAACAAGCATGATTTCATTCATTAAGGGCTTAGCACGCCTTTCTTTCTCTCAATTTGATCAAAGTTTTGCAAATCCCGAGGACTTCCTTCCTCTTCGTTTTCACCGCAGTGTTCAAAAAATTTTTTGAAAAACTCAGGTCATTACAATGACTTCAAGGCAAGAGAGAGCAGGTGGAATGTATTGCCGTTTCATTCAAATCCCGGCACAACTAGCACATGGCAGAAGCAAATGTGAGAGTGTGGAAATCACTGCTGTTTCATTCAAAAAAAAAAAAAAAAAAAAAAAAAAAAAAAAAAAAAAAAAAAAAAAAAAAAACTGTTGGCACAACTGGCTCCCTGGCAGAAACAGACTCAAAACAAAACGAAAAGACAAACACAAAACAAAATGGTGATGCCCGAGGTAACACCCCTGGGATCACCCGACTCCTATACAACAGGACTGACTCGATATGATAAGACAGACCCGACACAAAAGAAAAGATTGACTCTATACAGGACAACAAGACTAACTCACTACCCAAGTCAAAAAGCACAAAAACTGGTATTTGCATATTGCTCAGAACAGTGCATGCCATTCCCACGTCTGAAGTAAATTGAGCGCTGCCCGCAGGTGGTTCATCCCTTGATCACATTATCCCCCATAAGTTCACTGATCAAGTGCCGATAGACTTTGTAGGACCTGGTGCGGGGATGACCCCGTTGTCGATCAGATCTTGTATTTCGTGGCGGAGACGAAAGCACGTGTCAGTGTCATGGCCAGCTCGCTGATGGAAGGCACAGTAGTCGGCTGGGTTGTGCGAGAGAGAGAGGTCCTTTGGTAATGGTTGCGGCTTCAGGGGCTTCAAATCCCCCTCTCTAATCAAGATCCTAAAGGCCGCTGATAGAGACATATATAATGGTGCGAACACCCTCTGGCCTCGAGGTGGGTATTTTGAGGTTTGTGGATTTTTGCTGGACGCGCCAGCAGGGGGATTAGCAGGTGCTGGCCTAGTTTGCTGATCTTTTCCAAGTGCAGGATTATAGTCGAAAGGAACGTTTCTGATACAACGACCCTTCTCCCGGCTTGCCCCTTGATTCAAACTGCCCTCAACTTGAGTGGCGAAAATGTCGTCCACAGTTTTTGCAAAGACTGCGAACACTTGCTCTTTGTTCAGTCCCTCGGCTTTCAAAGCCTCAACAGCCAACAGAAGATGTTTATGAGGATCCATGTCCACCCCTACCTCGTTCCTTCCACTCGCCTCCACTTTGCCAAGGGATTGGCTTTCCTCAAATGCTGCCCGTCCCAACATCTGGGAGTCTTTTGACATGAAGTTCCCGGTATGTGGTGTGGTCGATGATGGAGCCGACGTCCCGGAGGCCAAACCTATCACAGTTCTCTGAAGATCTTCCGAACCCTGTGCCATCACGGGTCTGCTGAGTCTGAACAAAGGTGATGTGACTGGCGACTGACGGATTAGATGAACATATGAGCCCTGACCGGCTTTTATTTACCTTGCCTCAGCGAAAGAACACTGATTACCTTTGAACTGAATCTCTGACCTGACAAAGTCTATCAGCACAAGTTCGATGAACCTCGGGGAATATCGGAGCCTTCTGAAGCTATGGTTCCAAGATTACTTAGCAAAAGAGAAAACAGACAGCATCTCAGCCTGATTCCATCTGAACAGATACGAGCATAGTTGAATGAGTGTGCCCTTTACTGAATTCTGCCCCAAAATTCGGTCTCAAAATCTGAGTCTGATACCCACAGGTAAAGCTGACTCCCAAATACTGATAGTAATGCCCGCAGGCCTGATGCCCAAATTCGCAAACTGGTGCCCGCAGGCCTGATGCCCAAACTCATACACCGATACATGCATTCCTGTAGAGACGCACTCTAAAGCACATAACAGATAAGTGAGAGCCAAAACACCCCTACAAAGGGGTAGGGTTTCCCTGTCCTATTTTGTCAGGAGCTAGGGTTTCACTACGCACACAGCGGCTTCAAACAACCTATAATCGGGTAAGCAACCTGTCCTAGTTTGGAATGGTCACTATGGATCCGAATATGTACTAGGTTGAATGGTCAAAGAGGGTGCCCCGGTAAAACCGGGGTTTGTGTTCCCATACTGGCAGAGCCCACAACCGGTCAGCCTTATGGTCATGCCTTGACAAGACAAGCCTCCGGCAAACCGTTCAGGAATAGCAGATGGCAAACACTGTGTCCTAGGCGCACCAATGCAAATGCAATGCAAAGAAACACACAAGTGTAGTCAAAAACAGATATCATGAGTTCGAGTCAAGCTCTCTAAATCCCCAGCAGAGTCGCCAGAAACTGTAACAAGCCCGCGGGGGGACCTCGCTACAGCTCGGACTCGATTTTGTTAGTCACGGTTCTAAGTCTGAACCAAAGAGTCCAAATCCGGCAAGTCGTTTTTGAGAAAAACAGATTTTTGAAAGAAGTGCCAAACGTGGACTGCTTTGCCAGATACAGAGTCGCCACCTAAATATTTTATTTTGGGAAATTTAGGAAACCCTGACTCGGTGCCAAAAGGCCACGCGTCCGTCATCACCAAAGTTGCCTCGGCTCGGGAACTTGGGTACGATTGGGGAAGGTCACTTCGTGAGCACCCCCGCTCGCCCGGTCATAGACCGGCCTCTACTAACCATGATATCTAATTTTTGAAAACATTGCGAGTTCTTATCCCGGTTTATTAGCCTAGGTTACTATGTGATGCTCACAGCATATAAGTATAGACCAGGTCGCCCGAATTGGAACAAAACATTTCATGCTTGCCTTTTAAAGGAAGTTTTGCTACCCGCAGGTAGGCTTTAAACATTTTGATGATTCATTCCAATCCAGATAACCCAACCTTCATCCGCAGGCATTCAGGCAGTTATATCAGATAAGCACATAGCCTCATGGTAAATATGCTATTCATGGTAACACTCACACGCATGCAAGGATGCTAAAGCATAAAACTTACCGAGTACTCCAAGCCAAAACAGAGAATTACATTAGAAATTATGCATGAATCCTAAGTATACAGAAATGCCTAATGCAACACATACAAAAATGCAACTATGGCAGGCTCGGCTATTCTAAGATGGTATATGAAATGCTACAACTACCATGTATTCAATTTGGAATTGAAAGTACGATGCAGTTAGTATGGTGCGCCGAGCCCGGTGCATGCAATACAGATGAATGATGCAAACATGCTGTCGCACTGTATGCTAATTTAAATATGCCCTAATCTAACCATCATAAGCGGATAAATAAAAGGGAGAAAGACGTGGGGTTGGAAGACATACATCACACTCACCCACACTTATTACAGTTGTGCCCTCACTCGGAGGGTCCGAATAAACATACAGTCCAAATATTACAGTCCCCAAATAAAAGAATATTACAGTCCAAAAATATTACAAAATTCTAATTAATAAATTAACTAGAAAGCAAATAAACTGGCGTGCAAGCCAGGGACTGCCTTGCTTCTGGTGGATGATGCATGTCCGGACTGTCTTGCGCGGAAATCCACCGGAATGCCCCAATTAGCCTCTGTTTACACCTGTTATTTTTGAAAAGCGTGCCAAGTCCCGGAAAGTTGCTGATTCCTGGTTTTGCTGCAACAGAGAGCAGGAAAGGGGCATAGCAATGTATTTGCACAAATATATGCATGTCTCGATCCTCGTGCCACCAATCACGCATACCGAGGCATGATGGCAGAGGAGTCGAAATGCACAACTCAATATAGGATGAATGCACATGAAACTACAGCTAAAACCTAACTCCATCATGGATAATCCGGAGTGTCGGTGACTGGGGAATTGAGACACATTCCGTCACTCGGAGTACGAAATGTACCTCGATTCCCGTGCCCGGACTAACTCCTATTCCGGACACGATGCAATATGCATGATATGCATGAAATGTAACTAAGATGCGATCCTAACATACACAGTGCTAAAAAATGAGGTGCCTCGAAATGCGTGCACACAGGCACGCAAACCGAGGCAATGGCAGATACAATGAAAATAAGATGCCTCGAAGTACGTGCACACGGGCACGTAAACCGAGGCGATGACAGATATGGTGAAAATGAGATGCCTCGAAGTGCGTGCACACGGGCACGCGAACCGAGGCGACGATAAAATGCAATGAAAATGAGATGCCTCGAAATGCGTGCACGCGGGCACGCAAACCGAGGCGATGACAGAATGATGAAAATGAGATGCCTCGAAGTACGTGCACACGGGCACGCAAACCGAGGCGATGATAGATGCAATGAAAATGAGATGCCTCGAAATGCGTGCACGCGGGCACGCAAACCGAGGCGATGACAGAATGATGAAAATGAGATGCCTTGAAGTGCGTGCACACGGGCACGCAAACCGAGGCGATAGCAGATACAATGAAAATGAGGTGCCTCGAAGTACGTGCATACGGGCACGCAAACCGAGGCGATGATAAAATGCAATGAAATGGCATGGAAATGACAAGTGGGCTTATACCAACATGAAGTGGGCCTCAGCCACACTCACATCGGATGCCGATGGCAGAAAATGAAGTGCCTCGAAGTGCGTGCACACGGGCACGCAAACCGAGACAGTGATAAAATGACATGGAAATGACAAATGGGCTTACACCAACATGAGTGAGCCTCAGCCACACTCACATCGGATGCCGAAGGCAGAAAATGAAGTGCCTCGAAGTGCGTGCACACGGGCACGCAAACCGAGACAGCGCATACGCAATGCAAATGACATGGAAAATGACAAGTGGGCTTATACCAACATGAGAGAGCCTCAGCCACACTCACATAAGATGCCGGCGGATAAAAAAAGGTGCCTCGAAGTGCGCGCACACGGGCACGCAAACCGAGGCGATGCAAAAATGTGATGAAATATGACAAAAATGATATGCAAGCCTACTAATGGAATTTCAGCACTAAAATATGGGGGAAAACAGCCCCGAAATGAAGCGAAATGACATGAAATGCAAGGAAATGTCCCGAAATGCAACATTAAGCACCCGAAATGGCCTATAGCCATGCCAAACATGCACAATATGGACATGCAATGCAAAGACAGAAGCTAGACAGTCCCAAAAGACGCACTTTCACAGTTATAAACATGGCCAAACAGCAAGCGTAGATAAGGGAAACATAGCATGCAAGAATAGGGGCCAAAAGAGAGGTAATGAAACAAGTGGTATAAGCTAAACCCAAACTGAAAAAATTCCTTCTACAACACTGAAGATAGACCAAAAATATGAACATTTACAGCATATGGCAGCCTCAAAATCAGTATACAAACATGCTAAAAATATGATGCAAAATAAGGCTCAAAAGGTGCTAAAACATGAAGTGTATAAAATAATCACCAAACAGAAAAAAAGTGTGAATGAAACATGAAGTATAGGCCAAAATAAGACCACTTTCAGTTCGGACCAAGGTCCAAAAACAGAAACAAAGAGGGCTACTAATTTATGCAAAAAAAAGGCCAAATAGGGGATATAACTACAAGTGACATATGGAAACACCAAACAATGTTGAGCCCTTCTCCAATGTTGAAGAGGGGCTCAAAATAAGCCCTAAATCAGTTTACCACATGCTCGAAAATAAATTACTCATGGGTCAAAAATAGCATGCAAAATTATGACATACAAGATGGTCAAAGAAGCAAGTGTATTATGGAGGGCTCGAACAGGGTTGAGCCCTTGATGAGAAGTGAAGATGAGCTCAAAATATGGCCCTTTTCAGTTAAGGCCGAAGCTCAACACAAAAAGCATGCATGGCTTACATATTGATTAAGAAAAAGGGTCAAAAGGGTAAAAGTGTAACTTACCCTTGAAGATCTAGACTTTGGTTGCTTCTTGGATGGATTTGCTGCTCCTTTGGCCTTCAAGAACCCTTCTTTGTTGCTGGAAATGAGATAGTGGTGGTAGGGCTTGGTGGTGTAGAAGAAATGAAGGTTAAGGAGTTAGGGTTTTTTGAAGTTTTGAGAGTTATAACAATGGAGTTTAGGGTTGAGCCTTGGAGATGAATTTTTCTAACCTCTATGAAGAAGACCCTCAGCTGGTTTATATGGTCAAGAAAGGGGTGTAAAAGGGGGGTCAAATGGAGAGGAAAACTCTCTCCCAAAATATCCCCCGGATACAGAAAATATCTGGGGGATATTGCCCCACAGCTGGAAAGGGCACAGTGAGGAGAGCACGGCCGGCCGCTCACTTTGGCCGGAGGTGGCCGGCCGGCCACACCCCCTAGCCGGCCGGCTAGGGGTCAAAAGGGTCAACCAGATTTTCTGGCCGGCCAGGTATTGGGGAGGTAGCCCTATGTGTGTACAACACAACCATGTAATTGAAATTCCAAGAAAGTGGGCCCAAGGGGTTCAACAATGGCTCGGAAAGAGGGGGTCAAAAGGGTCAAGTTGACTTACTGGCCGGCCATGAACTTTTAGTGGCCTCCCAGGTGTGTAGATCACAGATATGTGGTTCAAAGTTCAAGAAAAAAGGTCCAAGGGGTTCAACATTAGCCCGGAAGAAAAGGGTCAAAAGGGTCAGGTGACCTTAATGGCCGGCCATGAACTTTTAGTGGCCTCCCAGGTGTGTAGATCACAGATATGTGGTTGAAAGTTGGCAACGCTAGCTCTAAGGTATTCAACATTAGCCCGGAAGTGCGAAAAACGGGCGCCGGGAGGCTCGGGAGGAGAGATAACTGGTTGCTGCAACAATTGCTGGCCTCCCACCCTTCAGTGACCTTCCCTGTGATAAAACAGAGGTACCTGCCAAAAATGAACGAAAACCGATGCAAAACGAATGTTCGGGGGCCAAAACACGCAGTTCGGGGCCCCGGAAACTGCCTGTTAAACACCGAAAGTGGCGTTCGGCCACGAAGTGGGTTTCTCAGACCCCAGTGTCCCTCAAAAGGGAGAAAATAAGATGTATGCCGAAAATCAGAGCAAACGGAGATGGTTAGGCGGTCCCGAACCGAGGCACACGGCCTGACGGCTCCGAAAACCGGGAACCGGACTCCGAAATGGGCAAAATGGCCTACGGCCACCAAATGTAGCCCACGGCCACTGAGAGATGGTCTACGGGACCTCTCCCTCCCCTCAGGAAAAGAAACAGAGAAAACCGAGTCTGGTTCGCAAACCGAGACAAGGCACAGAAAAGGGTTCGGGAGTCCGGAGGCAGGGCTCACGGCCGCAACTCCGAAACTTCTGAACAAGCACATTATGCAACATCACCAAGCGCTCAATCGGTGACGCCTGAGTCTTAAGGTCGGTCAAAAATGGGGTGTCTACACCTGGCCACTCTGAACATGAGCCTGGTCCTTAATCTCTTCTCAAACTCAAGACAACGGCTCTAGTCAGTCACCGCGAGTTCCAGTTCAAACCTCAACAGGCTAGTGTATGGCCTCAAACTCGGTCACCGGAGTATTCAACTACACCAGCTTAGCGAACTGATCTCTCAACTTCTTCCTAACAGTGGGAAGCAAAAACTTGTCTTGGAAGGCATTAACAAAAGCCTCCCAAGTCACCCCAATGCGCCCACACGCATACTTCCACCACTGACCTGTATCTCCCTTTAGCTGGAAGGATGCCAAGGTCACTCTCAATAGGTTGTCCTCGATGCCAAGCATCTCGAATGTTTTCACTGTCTACTCTAGCCACTCATCTGCTTTCAGTGGCTCCTTGAGATCACCCATAAACTCATTTGGATTCGACCGGAAAAACTCTCACTTCGAGAAGCATGACCCTGTCTCAGCTACTTAGACCTAGACTTGATTCTCAGCCCTGAGAATGTCCATAGACTCTTGCAATGCTCTAGCCATTTCATGGGCTAAGGCGCCCATGGCCTGTTGACCAACTAGTTCGGCCACATTGGCCTAACCAACCCCTTCTTTCTGTGTCAGAATTTCACCCGGTAAAGGCATCTCATGCCTTCTAGGCCTACCACGCCTACCACCACCATGTCTACGCCCTGACATCCTAATGAAGGTAACAAAAGAAAATAGAACATTTACAAATGTGCTAAATCTAATTCACTTGCGTCCTAATGTTGTGGACAACAATAATTCACTCCACATAAACACGCAGTCACGTAAACACATACGAATTTTATTCTCGGATAATGGCCGTCCCACGGCCTTACCATAGTTCCAATTAGAAATAGCAGTGATCAAGTACCTTTCCAATAGGACTCCTAGAAACCTATAGACTCGATCAACATCCAAGAAATTAAATCCCATACCATATAATCATATAGACATGTTATCACACAGCATCGCAAACATATAAACATTTCTGTCAAATGAGATAAACCCATTGTGGTACTAACCACTTCCCACGTACCCAAAGTATTCAAACCGGGTGCGCCCTGATACCAAATTGTAACGCCCCCAAAATAATTACAGTAAGGTCAACTCCCAACACTACAACAAAATATAGATAAAATAAGAAGCTTTCATTAATCAAAGTTAATATACAAAAGGTGACACATGCAATATACATTCATAAATTGTTCATCCTGAATCTACAGCATGTGTTACAAGACGAAATAAAGAATGAAAGCTAAACAGGTATTCATATGCCCTAAAGGCTTACATCTTACCAAGACCGTGCTTGGTTACAATAAAATGAGTCATAAGCTCAATACAAATAAAGTCCTAGACTTGTACAAAAGATAAATACAAAGTAAACAAAAGTGAGCCTTTAGCTCCACAATCCTCCCAAGTTAAGTCCTTGGCGGAAGCATATCACCAGCACCTGAAAATAGTTTTTCCCAAGAAAGGTGAGCCAAAACCCAGTAGAAATAGCCTAGCATAATATATGAATCTTAACAAAGATATAAGTAAAATGTGTATATACAATGCATGTGAAAAAATCATTCATATTCTACAAGATCGTAATATGCTAAGTTTTATATTTCAATCCATTTTATCTCAATTCATTTCAAGTCTATTCATTTCACCTCAACTAACGAGTCAAATTCATTGTCATCCAGACAATCCAATCAAGGCCACAACTTAGTGGTTCTCTAATTAATACAACCATTACACAAACACTTCAATTTGCCATTTTACGAAAATTTTGTTTGCAGGAATCGGCACCCATGTATACGCACGGTTTTCGGGACTTTCACCCTGGACACACAGGCCAACTTGATTCAATGAAGTCCATCCCCTTTCTTCTCCTAAACATGGTGTACATCCCTATTTTCCTTCCAAACATCATACATATGCAATGTACTAGCAAAACAGTCATATTCAATGGCAACCAATAAAAGATTAGTTTAAATTCAACTAATCCTCATGCAATTTCTATAATAATCAAAGTCATCCTCCACCGATAGCCCAAAACTGATATTTCTAGATAGATAAACAATCTCAAAAATAGATGAACTATCCAAATTTCCATAGGTGAGAGAAAACACATCTCCAACTCCACTATTTATACAGACATCTATTCAATTTCACATTCCCAATACCAATTTTATTATTTAGACAAAATAATTATTTGAAACATTTTAGGGCAAAACCCCATCCTCTCCAAAATCCAACCCATATGTCAAAATCAACAATTTCAACACAACACATCCTCATATCTATACCCCTAACCATTTTCAATACCTTCATTTGAAAACCCCTCTTTTGATTTTAAACCAAAACCCTAGGTTTGCCTAAAATCCTCCAAAACCCAACCTTGTTTACACAATCAACAAATAACTAAGCTAAAAATCATAGGAGAGTGTAGAAAGTCCCTATCTCAAGCTTAGAAGACCAATGCAACAATGGAGGAACTTCAAAGACGCTGAAACCAAGTTCTATTCAGATCAAAATATAGCTCTTGAGATGCTTTACCTTTTTAACAAAGGCACACGGTTAGAAGAACCAACGGGCCTAGGTGACAATGTAAAGAAAAGGTAGATTTTAGAGGGAGAAGGTCAAGATCTAGGGTTTTGAATTGTTTTACAGAGAGAAAGAGATGAAAAAGTGATGTAAAATGTGACTGTTACTAACTGATACATGAAGTGACGCTCAAGCGTCAAACACAATAATTTGTTCCTCCCGAGCGCAAAAAGTGACGCTCGAGCGCAGAATGCACTCTCCCAATAGTTTTGCAGGCAACAAACCAATGCTCGAGCACAAGAAAAGCCACTCAAGTGTAGAAAGATCCACTCGAGCGTAGAATACACTCTTCCAGTAGTTTTGCAGACCTACGAAAATACTGAGAGTTCACAAAGCCCGCATGAGCACAAGAAATGTCGCTCAAGCGGAGGAACAAAATCCTAGGTAATAAGAGGTTTAAAAACTAAATGACCAACCTGTTCCAAACATGCTCGATACAACCCAATAGCCAAACTCAAGTAAAAATAAGGGGAAAAAGACATGAAAAATATTCAGAAACCATAAAACCCGAGTCCAGACAATCAAATGGGTCGGGTCAAAACCAGAATCGCTATATGTAAATTACACATCGTTTATCCATACATATTCTATTTTCCATGAGGACGCTACCTGTTACGTCCGTAAAGTGGTTTGGGGCTATTTTGCATTCCTCAAACGCCCTTTTTTGACTAAGTATAAGAAATTTTCAATTCTAACTCCTAAACTATGTGCGAAAATTACATGCCGTCTGTCCCCACATGTCCTATTTATTACAAGGAAGATTCCCCTGACATCCATAAAGTGGTTTGGGGGCTGGTTTGCATTTTCGCTCCTCCGCTGCCCTTTTTGACTAAGTTGAAAGTGTTTTTTACTCTAACTCCCAACCTACGTGTGAAAATTACGTGCCTTCTCTCCCCACATGCCCTATTTGTCATAAGGAAGCTACCCATGACATCCGTAGAGTGGTTCGGGGGATTTTTTGCATTTTCACCCCCCTAAATGCCTTTTTTTTTTATTTAGTTTAAGGCGTTTTCAACTTTATCTCCAAACCTATGTGTGCTAATTACATGTCGTCTATCCCTACAGGTCCTATTTGTCACGAGGAAGTTGCCTGTGACATCCGTAGTGTGGTTTAGGGGTTGTTTTGCATTTTCGGCCCCTGAATTCCTTTTTTTGACTGAATGTAAGGCGTTTTGTACTCTAACTCCCAACCTACGTGTGCAAATTACATTCCGTATGGCCCCACATATCCTATTTTTCATGAGGAAGCAACCCGTGACATTCGTAGAGTGGTTCGGGGCTGTTTTGCATTTTCGTCCCCTAAACGCCCTTTTTCATAGTACATCTCCATGAAAAAGGTTTGCAATTATTCCATGTTTTGGTAGGTGTTGTTAATCTTATATAAATTTTTGTATTATAAACTTCACTAGTATAAAAAATACACCTAGTTTAGTACCCATTGGATCTATAAGGGTAGATTAGGTACAGACGTAACCTTTGACAATGTTTGCTAGTGTAGACACCCCATTTTTGACCGACCTTAAGACTCAGACGTCGCCAATTGAGCGCTTCGTGATGTTGCATAATGTGCTCGTTCAGAAGTTTCAGAGTCGCGGCCGTAAGCCCTGCCTCCGGACTCCCGAACCCTTTTCTGTGCCTTGTCTCGGTTTGCGAACCAGACTCGGTTTTCTCTGTTTCTTTTCCTGAAGGGAGGGAGAGGTCCCGTAGACCATCTCTCAATGTCCGTAGGCTACATTTGGTGGCCGTAGGCCATTTTGCCCATTTCGGAGTCCGGTTCCCGGTTTTCGGAGCCGTCAGGCCGTATGCCTCGGTTCGGGACCGCTTAACCATCTCCTATTGCTCTGATTTTTGGCATACATCTTATTTCATCCATTTTGAGGGACACTGGGGGCTGAGAAACCCACTTCGAGGTCGAATACAATTTTCGGTGCTTAACAGCCCATTTCCAGGACCCCGAACTGCGTGTTTTGGCTCCGGAACATTCGTTTTGCAACGGTTTTCGCTCATTTTTGGCAGGTACCTCTGTTTTATCCCGAGGAAGGTCACTGAAGGGTGGGAGGCCAGCAATTGTTGCAGCAACCAGTTATCTCTCCTCCCGAGCCTCCCGGCGCCCGTTTTTTGCACTTCCGGGCTAATGTTGAATACCTTAGAGCTAGCGTTGCCAACTTTCAACCACGTATCTGTGATCTACACACCTGAGAGGCCCCTAAAAGTTCATGGCCGGCCATTAAGGTCACCTGACCCTTTTGACCCCTTTCTTCCGGGCTAATGTTGAACCTCTTGGACCTTTTTTCTTGAACTTTGAACCACATATATGTGATGTACACACCTGAGAGGCCCCTAAAAGTTCATGGCCGGCCAGTAAGTCAACTTGACCCTTTTGACCCCCTCTTTCCGAGCCATTGTTGAACCCCTTGGGCCCACTTTCTTGGAATTTCAATTACATGGTTGTGTTGTACACACATAGGGCTACCTCCCCAATACCTGGCCGGCCAGAAAAGCTGGTTGACCCTTTTGACCCCTAGCCGGCCGGCTAGGGGGTGTGGCCGGCCGGCCACCTCCAGCAAAAGTGAGCGGCCGGCCGTGCTCTCCTCACTGTACCCTTTCCAGCTGTAGGGCAATATCCCCCAGATATTTTCTGTATCCGGGGGATATTTTGGGAGAGAGGATTCCTCTCCAACTCACCCCCCTTTTACACCCCTTTCTTGACCTTATAACCAGCTGAGGGTCTTCTTCAAGAGGGTTAGAAAAATTCTTCTCCAAGGACAAACCCTAAACTCCATTGTCTTCTTCTTCAATTCTTCAAAAAAACCCTAAGTCTATAATCTTCATTCCTTCTACACCACCAAGCTCCACCACCACCATCTCATTTCCAGCAGCTAGGAGGGATTCTTGAAGGCTAAAGAAGCTACAAATCAACCCAAGAAGTAACAAAAGCTTGGATCTTCAAGGGTAAGTTACACTTTGATCCTTTTGACCCTTTCCTTTGATCTATTTCTAAGCCTCATTTATTTTTGGTTTCAAGCTTCGGCCCTAACTGAAAAGGGCCATATTTTGAGCTCATCTTCACTTCTCATTAAGGGCTCAACCCTGTTTGAGCCCTCCATAATACACTTGCTTCATTGACCATCTTGTATGTCATAATTTTGCATGCTATTTTTGACCCATGAGAAATTTATTTTCGAGCATGTTGTAAACTGATATGAGGCATATTTTGAGCCCCTCTTCAACATTGGAGAAGGGCTCAACATTGTTTGGTGTTTCCATATGTCACTTGTAGTTATATCCCCTATTTAGCCCCATTTTTGCATAAATTAATAGCCCTCTTTGCTTCTGTTTTTGGACCTTGGTCCGAACTGAAAGTGGTCTTATTTTGGCCTATACTTCATGTTTCATTCACACTTTTTTTCTGTTTGGTGATTATTTTATACACTTCATGTTTTAGCACCTTTTGAGCCTTATTTTTCATCATATTTTTAGCATGTTTGTGTACTGATTTTGAGGCTGCCATATACTGTAAATGTTCATATTTTTGGTCCATCTTCAGTGTTGTAGAAGGAAATTTTTCCGTTTGAGTTTTGCTTATACCACTTGCTTCATTACCCCTCTTTTGGCCCCTATTCTTGCATGCTATTTTCGCCATACCTATACTTGCTGTTTGGCCATGTTTATAACTGGAAAAGTGCTTATTTTGGGACTGTCTAGCTTCTGTCTTTGCATTTCATGTCCATATTGTGCATGTTTAGTATGGATATAGGCCATTTCGGATGCCTAATGTTGCATTTCGGGTCATTTCCTTGCATTTCATGTCATTTCGCTTCATTTCGGGACTGTTTTCCCCCATATTTTGTTGCTGAAATTCCATTAGCATGCTTGCATATCATTTTTGCCATGTTTCATTGCATTTTATCATTGCCTCGGTTTGCGTGCCCGTGTGCACGCATTTCGAGGCACTCCGTTTTTATCCGCTGGCATCCGATGTGAGTGTGGCTGAGGCTCACTCATGTTGGTATAAACCCACTTGTCATTTCCATGCCATTTCATTGCATTTTATCACTGCCTCGGTTTGCGTGCCCGTGTGCACGCATTTCGAGGCACTTCATTTTCATCCGTCGGCATCTTATGTGAGTGTGGCTGAGGCTCTCTCATGTTAGTATAAGTCCATGTTGCATTTTCCATGTCATTCGCATCATTTTGCCATTGCCTCGGTTTGCGTGCCCGTGTGCACGCATTTCGAGGCACTTCTTTTTTTATCCGACGGCATCTCATGTGAGTGCGGCTGAGGCTCTCTCATGTTGGTATAAGTCCATTTACCATTTCCATGCCATTTCATCATTGCCTCGGTTTGCGTGCCCGTGTGCACGCATTTCGAGGCACTTCTTTTTTTATCGGACGGCATCTCATGTGAGTGCGGCTGAGGCTCTCTCATGTTGGTATAAGTCCATTTACCATTTTCCATGTCATTACATCATTCTGCCATTGCCTCGGTTTGCGTGCCCGCGTGCACGCATTTCGAGACACATATCATCGCCTCGGTTTGCGTGCCCGTGTGCACGCATTTCGAGACACATATCATCGCCTCGGTTTGCGTGCCCGTGTGCACGCATTTTGAGACACATATCATTGCCTCGGTTTGCGTGCCCGCGTGCACGTACTTCGAGACACATATCATCGTCTCGGTTTGCGTGCCCGTGTGTACGCATTTCGAGGCAGGTCATTGCATAGCATTGTGTATGTTAGGATTGCATCTTAGTTGCATTTCATGCATATCATACATATTGCATCGTGTCCGGAATAGGAGTTAGCCCGGGCATGGGAAACGAGGTACATTTCGTACTCCGAGTGACGGAATGTGTCTCAATTCCCTAGTCACCGACACTCCGGATTATCCATGATGGAGTTAGGTTTTAGCTGTAGTTTCATGTGCATTCATCCTATATTGAGTTGTGCATTTCGATTCCTCGGCCATCATGCCTCGGTATGCGTGATTGGTGGCACGAGGATCGAGACATGCATATATTTGTGCAAATACATTGCTATGCCCCTTTCCTGCTCTCTGTTGCAGCAAAACCAGGAATCAGCAACTTTCCGGGACTTGGCACGCTTTTCAAGAATAACAGGTGTAAACAGAGGCTAATTGGGGCATTCCGGTGGATTTCCGCGCAAGACAGTCCGGACATGCATCATCCATCAGAAGCAAGACAGCCCCTGGCTTGCACGCCAGTTTATTCGCTTTCTAGTTAATTCATTAATTAATTAGAATTCTGTAATATTTTGGACTGTAATATTCTTTTATTCGGGACTGTAATATTTAGACTGTATTATTTATTCGGACCCTCCGAGTGAGGGCACAACTGTAATAAGTGTGGGTGAGTGTGATGTATGTCTTCCAACCCCACGTCTTTCTCCCTTTTATTTATCCGCTTTTGATGGTTAGATTAGGGCATATTTTAATTAGCATAAAGTATGACAGCATGTTTGCATCATTCATCTGTATTGCATGCATCGGGCTCGGCGCATCATACTAACTGCATTGTGCTTTCAATACCAAGTTGAATACATGTTGGTTGTAGCATTTCATATGCCATCTTAGAATAGCCGAGCCTACTATAGTTGCATTTTGCATGTGTTGCATTAGGCATTTCTGTACACTTAGGATCATGCATGATTTCTAATATAGTTTCTATTTTGGCTTGGAGTACTCGGTGAGTTTTATGCTTTAGCATCCTTGCATGTGTGTGAGTGAATGCCATGATAGCATGCTTACCATGAGGCTATGTGCTTATCTGATATATCTGCCTGAATGCCTGTGGGTGAAGGTTGGGTTATCTAAATTGGAATGAATCATCAAAATGTTTCAAGCCTACCTACGGGTAGCAAACCATTTTCAAAAGCAAACATGAAATGTTTTGTTCCAATTCGGGCGACCCGGTCTATACTTATATGCTGTGAGCATCACATAGTAACCTAGGCTAATAACCGGAATAAGAACTCACAATGTTTTCAAAAATTGATATCATGGTTAGTAGAGGCCGGTCTATGACCGGGCGAGCGGGGGTGCTCACGAAGTGACCTTCCCCAATCGTACCCAAGTTCCCGAGCCGAGGCAACTTTGGTGATGACGGACACGTGGCCTTTTGGCACCGAGTCAGGGTTTCCTAAATTTCCCAAAATAAAATATTTAGGTGGCGACTCTGTATCTGGCAAAGCAGTCCATGTTTGGCACTTCTTTCAAAAATCAGTTTTCCTAAAAAGATTTGCCGGATTTGGACTCTTTGGTTCAGATTTAGAACCGTGACAACAAAAGTCGAGTCCGAGCTGTAGCGAGGTCCCCCCGCGGGCTTGTTACAGTTTCTGGCGACTCCGCTGGGGATTTAGAGAACTTGACTCGAACTCATGATATCTGTTTTTGACTACACTTGTGTGTTTCTTTGCATTGCATTTGCATTGGTGCGCCTAGGACACCGTGTTTGCCATCTGCTATTCCTGAACGGTTTGCCGGAGGCTTGTCTTGTCAAGGCATGACCATAAGGCTGACCGGTTGTGGGCTCTGCCAGTATGGGAACACAAACCCCGGTTTTACCGGGGCACCCCTTTTGACCATTCGACCTAGTGCATATTCGGATCCATAGTGACCATTCTAAATTAGGACAGGTTGCTTACCCGTTTATGGGTTGTTTGAAACCGCTGTGTGCATAGTGAAACCCTAGCTCCTGACAAAATAGGACAGGGAAACCCTACCCCAAACATAGGGGTGTTTTGGCTCTCACTTATCTGTTATGTGCTTTAGAGTGCGTCTCTACAGGAATGCATGTATCAACATATGAGTTTGAGTATCAGGCCTGCGGGCATCAGTTCAGTATTGACAGTATCAGGCCTGCGGGCATCAGATCAGTATACAAGTTTGAGTATCAAGCCTGCGAGCACCAGTTCAATATTGACGGTATTAGGCCTGCGGGCATCAGCCAGTATTTGAGGATTAGTCATCTGCGGATATCA
This sequence comes from Camellia sinensis, assembly GCF_055761805.1. NCBI lineage: Eukaryota > Viridiplantae > Streptophyta > Magnoliopsida > Ericales > Theaceae > Camellia > Camellia sinensis. The sequence continues at coordinate 35,153,677 of NC_138961.1, read as the reverse complement.
GATTCTGTGTTAGGGGACAGTGATACAGGGATAATAACCAGTGTTTGAGGACAGTATGTTATTCAGCTTTTTGACTGTGTGCCCGACTGTGTGTCTTGCATTTTATTTTAAGCTGTTGTGCTGTCCGTTTATCTGTTTATTTATTTCCTTTTCGCTTTATTTATCTTTTGCTAGGTCAGTTTTAGCACGATTGCTTCCAACCCAACAGGCATTCCCCAAGCACCTTGGACACGAGGTCGTCGACTCCACTGATCTGAGGATCTAATCGACGGACAGCCAGTGTTCCATTCTCTGCCCCCTGTTACAAGAAGGAAGCAGAGAAAACGCAGTACATCTGAACAGAGAGCATCTGAACAGTGGTATCCTTCATCAGTGGACAATCGGATTGAGGTCCCCATTGAGACAGATCTATCGGTAGTTCAGACAAATCGAAACAATATGACGGCACCGACAGGGGTTGAGGATATGATACGCCAGATGCAAGAAACCATGCGAGCTATGCAACAAGATGCCGTCCGCCGAGATGAACTCGCTAAGCAGCAAGCTGAAATTATGACTCAGCAGGCTGAACTGATTACTAGACTGCAACAACAGAGTACAGCATCTGCTTCACACCAGATTCCTCCTCCAGCAGGAGCCCCATTACCTGAGAAGGCTCCTGTTATTCAGGACGTCCCTCCTAACACCCAGAATACCGTACCGGCTGTCCAAATTCTGCAAGAGGACACGAGTCTTCCAACAGGGCCTGTCCCGCCCCCGATTCCACCACAACTGTCCAAGGTCCACACATCCAATCACCCGGACTCTCCATCCGAGGTCGAGGTTGATCAAACAGCTCTGAAATTGAGCAAACTGGAGAAGCTTTTCAAAAAATCCCAAGGGACTAAGGCTATGCCGGATATCGGAGATGGATATACCGAGGAGGCCGTAACGCTCCCCGATAGGTTCAAAATGCCACAAATAGACCGTTTTGACGGGACTGGTGACCCCATGGTCCATATCCGACTGTTTGCGGATGTCTTGCGGCCAATGGGCCTAACACGACAACAGAAGCTCTCACTATTCGGCCGAACCCTGTCGGGTGTGGCCTCCCATTGGTACGCAAGATTATCGGATGAGGTGAAGAAGAATTGGGACGAGATGGCTGAGGCCTTTGTCACACAATATTCGTATAACACTCAGATCGAGATCACAACCCGTGATCTTGAAACAACAAGGCAAGAGCCTAAGGAATCTTTCTCGGACTTTGTGATCCGATGGAGGGCAAAGGCGTCGACGATGACTTTAAGGCCCACTGACAGAGATCAAATCCGGATGATTGTGCGCAATCTCCATCCCAAGTTAATGCAAAGAATGATTGTGGTCCCCTTCCCTACTTTCGCAGATTTACATGATATTGGGGTGCAAATAGAAGATGCTATGAGGCAAGGCCTGTTTGACCAGGACAGAGAACAACCGAGGAGGACCTTTAACCGTAACAACAATGCAGGCCCGAGCGGCGCTGCTAATACAAGAGCCTCGGAAGTTGGCATGGTCACCACCACTCCCCCTCCCCCTCCAAGGTCCATGACTGCCACACCATTCTCCGGCGCGTCCGGAAGTAACTCGCAAAACAACCGATTCCAACCCCGGGGCCAAAGAACCTTCACCCAACTATACATGCCCCTGTCCAAGGTTCTGGGAATACTGATCAGGAAAAATCATTTAAAACCCCTGGAACCAAAACCATTACCAAATCCACTTCCCCCCTCATATGACCCGTCAAAATATTGCGCATACCACCAACAACACGGTCATGATACCGACCGTTGTTACAGATTACGTCATGAGGTCCAAGATCTTATCGACAAACAGGTAATTGCGCCTCATGATAAACCTAATGTCACAACTAACCCTCTTCCACCACATAACCAACCTCCCCCTCCCAACAGAATTAATTTCATCCAGACTGGGGTCGTGTCTTACGATCCTAGCATCTATATTACGCCCACCCACCTACCCAAGCCGGAGGTGCTCCTCCCCGCTTGCACTGACCTTTTATGCATGGTGGACGTCTCCAAAACCCAACCGGAGCCGGTGGTGGTGACCATCGAAGACAAGGCAAGGCAGATTTTAGGAGAGAATGAGTCTGTTAAATCTGGGACTGGGCAGAATTTTGCTGAGGGAGCTTATGATCCGAGCAGGCACATCCTATCAACGAGCCGAAGTGGGCTAATTGTAGAATTTCCCGAGACAAGGGAACTGTGCATGATCCGAGGGGATGGATCTGGGCTATGGGCAGATGAGCCGACAACCATAGAGGAGGACTTTGCTAACTTGCAATTTCGCGATGATCAGGAGTTGGAGGATGTGTCCATTAACTGGAATGATTATGAGGGATCAGAGGAGGCCACTGGATGGCTTGAAGATCAACCAGATGCAGTGGGGGAAGCCCAACCAGAACAGAGCCCGGCAGGGGCAGAAATATCAGTTGTGGCCCGAACGGCCGAAAATCAAGTTGTACCGCCGGAGAGCGCCGGTGTTAAGAATTCTGCTCAGGACATGGGCATTACGGATGTGGTAACTGTTGAACAAACAACTGTACTGACGCAGTTGGAACAAGGAAAGTTTGAGGAAGCTGAGAGAGCCAGAAAGGCGAAGGGCCCTGAGGGGACCGAAAGTGCTGTGTGCACAAAGACAGACAATGCTGCGAGCATTTGGACAGAGAGCACTGAAAGTGCGAGTAGACTGGAGCCGGACAGATGTCTGTTGGCTGCCAGCAGAATGTGGTGGGAAGATGACGATTTGTGTCTTGCCCACACCGATGAAGACTGGGGAAATGGCCAACCAGATGATACTTGGTATCTTGATGAAGTGGACCACATGACAAGAAGTGGGCGGTACTTCAAGCCCCCACACCTAGACCAACCCGAAGCATCCGGGAAAGACAGAGAAGCGGAGAGACAGAAGGAGAAGCAGATTGAGGATGAAGCTGTGCTGAAACAGTTAAAGAAAATACAAGCAGACATCTCCATCTGGGGACTGCTAATGGCATCACGAGTGCACAGAGAAGCTGTCCTATCTGCCATGGACAAGTCGAAACTTTCCATAGACACCACGCCTGAACAGCTGGTTGGGCTGGTTTTTCCGGGAGGAGGTTCCCCGGCATTAACTTTTTCGGACAAGGAGCTACCGCCTGAGGGTGCAAATCATAACAAACCTCTCTATATCTCTGTGGAATGTAGAGATAAGTGGATACCGGTGGTACTTGTTGATACCGGGTCTGCAATTAATGTCTGCCCAACCAGAACGGCATATGCAATCGGGTTAAAACCCGCGGACTTCATCCCAACCACCCAAGTGATCAGGGCATATGACAATACCGGCAGAGAAGTGATGGGGACTGTTAAAATTCAAACTAAGGTTGGTCCAGGACAACACAATGTCGAATTTCATATTTTGGACGTTCCCGCAACCTTTAACTTACTTTTGGGGCGACCGTGGTTGCACCAGGTCAAAGCAGTCTCTTCCACCCTACATCAAATGCTGAAATACCCTCACGGGAAAGGGGTAGCAATCGTTTTTGGAAATTCATCGATCCATCCGCCGCCGGAGGTGTCTACACCCGTCTTGGAGATCGAGCACGGCACGGAGGATGTGTTTTTGTCGGGGTTCACTTTGGCCGAGGCTCAAGTGGTGCAGAATGTCATGGCTGCGAATGAGGGCATGTATGTTAGTGCACAATCCATATACCTCATGAACAAGCTAAAACATACCCCTGGGATGGGATTAGGGAGAAGCGGCCGGAAAGGCGTTTCAGTATTGGCCGAAGTGCCACACAACCCCCACGCCTTTGGACTGGGTTATCTGCCCACCAAGGAAGATTGGGTGAGGAAAGGGAAGGAAATGGCCGGAAGGGCCAGAGCAAAGAAGGCCGGGAAGCCATTTGATTTAATGCACAGGCCCATCTGGGGTACCCTAAACGGACACTTCGTCCGGGAGGGGGAAGATTTTCCTTTCTGCGGCTTCCCGGAGCCATGGCTAAACGCGAAGGGGGAGCGCGTGCCTGATTTTGAAATCTTCTTCGACATACAATTATCTGGGGATGACGTTGCCGAAGCGCAGACAGACCCACCAACTGAAATTGAGCAATGTGAAGCAGTGGATCCTGAGAGTACAGAGCTGGAAATGGGGGTAGCACTGGCGAGTCTACTATCAGATCCTCCGATCGGCCAAGAGTGCTTGGGGGATAACTCTTCGGTTTCTGTGATTGGAGATGAAATAGCTGCGGGCTTTCCAGCGCCGATCTTGGATGCATCTATCGCACCTTCTCTCATCTGGCAGTATGAAGAAGGCTTTTTATCTAGCAGTTCCGGGTCAGGTAGTGAGCCGGAATCTGATTCTACCGAATCTTCTGCGTCGGAATCGGATTCCAGCTCGACTGAGTCTGAGTCCGGTATTCCTGGGGGTGATAACCCGGATACCACAGTCCTGTCTAGGTCGTCTTTTTCATTTTCTTTTGAGTCTGTTGTAACAGAGGAATCTGACGGCTTGGAAGTATTTAATGAGAATGATGTGGATGTGGTTTCCGAGTATTTTTCTGTGCCTTTGATTTATTGCTTAAATCAGGATTTTCAAAATTTTGATAAAAACAGCGAGGAAGAAATTCCCCCAGTTTTGCAACGATTAATCGATCAAGAGCAGGAAAGATTTGTTAAACCTTTAATGGATGAAATCACTACTGTAAATGTTGGTACTGAGAAGGACCCGCGGCTGGTCCAGATCGGGTCCACGTTGTCTTCAGAGGAGCGCGAGCGCTTAGTCGCTTTATTAAAAGATTTTAAAGATGTTTTCGCGTGGTCCTATGAAGACATGCCTGGAATCGATCCTGAGATTGTACAGCACCGGATCCCTCTTGATCCAGAGGCCCGCCCTGTCAAACAGAAACTCAGAAGGATTCGCCCGGACTGGGCCCTCAAGATTAAGGAAGAGGTCACCAAGCAAATTGACGCAGGGTTCCTGCTGGTATCTGAATATCCAACTTGGTTGGCCAACATAGTTCCGGTGCCAAAGAAGGATGGCAGGATTCGGGTCTGTGTAGACTTCAGAGATTTGAACAAGGCCAGTCCGAAGGACGATTTTCCCTTGCCGCACATCGACGAATTGGTAGATTTCACGGCAGGACACGCCTTGCTTTCGTTTATGGATGGTTTCTCAGGCTATAATCAGATAGTGATGGCACCCGAAGACCGAGAGAAGACTGCGTTCACTACCCCGTGGGGGACATATTGTTATAGAGTGATGCCATTCGGGCTGAAGAATGCTGGAGCTACGTATCAACGGGCAGCGACTACAATATTGCATGATATGATCCATAAGGAGGTCGAGGTGTACGTGGACGACATGATTGTCAAGTCCAAAGATAGAGAGGGCCACTACACCGCCTTACAAAAATTCTTTCAACGGATCAAAGAGTTTCGGCTGCGACTGAATCCCCAGAAATGCACGTTTGGTGTTACAGCAGGGAAGATGTTAGGGTTTCTGATCACACAAAGGGGCATCGAGGTCGACCCTTCCAAAATCAAGGCCATCTTAGAAATGCCACCACCAAAGACTGAAAAGGAGGTGCGAGGCTTTCTGGGTAAAGTGCAATTCATAAGACGGTTTATTTCTAAATTAACCTTGACTTGTGAACCACTTTTTGGTCTCCTGAAGAAAGGAAAGAAATTCCAATGGGACGGCCGATGTCAAGTAGCTTTTGAGCAGATCAAAGAATATCTACAGAACCCACCCGTGTTGTCACCGCCAGAACCTGGGAGACCGTTGATACTGTACCTTTCGGTAACTGAGACTACCATGGGCTGCATGCTCGCGCAGGAGTCAGAAGACAAAGTGGAAAGGGCCATATACTATCTAAGCAAAAAGATGCTGGATTACGAGACCCGCTCTACACCGCTGGAGAAGGCTTGTTTGGCCTTGGTATGGGCAACCAGGAAGCTGCGGCACTACCTGTTAGCCCTCTCTGTAATGTTGGTTTCGCGTTTGGATCCCATCAAATATCTTTTCGAGAAACCAGCACTTACGGGTAGGCTAGCTCGTTGGCTGCTGTTGCTCTCCGAATTTGATTTGAAGTATGTGACGCGCAAGTCAGTAAAAGGCAGAGCGGTAGCAGAGTTCCTTGCCGACCACCCGGTTGAGGGGGATGAAGCGGTTGAGTATCTATTCCCAGATGAAGCCATTCTGCACGTCGAAGATGAAATTTGGACAATGTACTTTGACGGAGCGTCAAACCAGTATGGGTATGGGATAGGGGTGTTGCTGATAGCGCCTGATGATTCCCGTATCCCTTTAGCATTCAAGCTCCGATTCAAAGTTTCCAACAATGAGGCAGAGTACGAGGCATGCATTGCTGGCCTGGAAGCAGCCCTGGAACTAGGGGCAAGACGGTTGGACGTCATTGGGGACTCGAACCTTGTTGTGTCTCAAGCAAAAGGAGATTGGAAGGTCAAGGAGGAAAGGATGATAATCTACCACCAAACCTTGGATTTGTTAATTCCTCGGTTTGAGAAGCTAAATTTTACCCACCTCGTAAGAGAGAACAACAGGTTTGCAGATTCGCTAGCAACTCTATCTTCTATGATAGACATCCCGTCCGGAGTCCGGATGCGTCCAGTCATTATTGATCAGAAGTTCGCGCCGGCATACGAGTCGATTTCCGCCATAGATGAGGTTCAAGACGGCAACCCCTGGTATTACGACATCTGGAACTTCTTGGAAAAGGAGACATATCCACTAGGGGCAAATGCCAAAGATAAGAGGGCTGTCAGAAGAATGGCTGCTCAATTCGTTATCTGCGGGGGAAATTTGTACAAAAGGGGTCATCTGGGAATGCATAAGCTCTGTGTAGAAGCTGAAGAGTCAAAACGCCTGATGGAAGCCATCCATGGGGGAGAGTGCGGTGCACACATGAATGGAGTAATGCTGGCCAGAAAGATCCTCAGACAGGGCTACTACTGGTCAACCATGGAGGAGGATTGTATTAGCTTTGTTCGGCGATGCCACAAGTGTCAAATCCATGCAAACCGCATGAACATCCCGCCGTCAAAACTGTACAACATGACTTCACCATGGCCTTTTTCAGTCTGGGGAATTGATGTGATCGGAGCTGTTACCCCAAAGGGGTCCAACGGGCATGAGTTTATCCTAGTAGCGATAGATTATTTCACAAAGTGGGTCGAGGCCCAATCATACGCGGTGTTGAAGGCGTCGCACGTTGCAAAGTTCATCAGGAACAATATCATCTGTCGCTACGGGGTGCCAAACGAGATAATTTCAGATAATGGTTCCCACTTCAAGAAAGAAGTGATAGACTTGTTGGAGAAATACAATGTGGCTTTTCACAAGTCATCTACATACAGGCCGCAGACCAATGGAGCGGTTGAAGCCGCCAACAAGAATATCAAGCATACACTGCAGAAGATGGTGGAAACCTATCGAGATTGGCCAGACAAGCTGCCGTTTGCTCTGTGGGGCTATAGGACTTCAATCAGAACTTCTACTGGGGCAACTCCATATTCATTAGTCTATGGAATGGAGGCTGTTCTACCCATTGAGATTGAGGTTCCGTCGTTACGAGTATTGGCTGAATGCCAGATAGCCGAAGCAGATTGGCAGCAAAGCAGATTCGAAGAACTCATGCTCTTTGATGAAAGAAGACTGAAAGCACTGTACCACATCCAAGGCTATCAACGAAGAATTGCCCGGGCTTTCAACAAGAAGGTTAAGTCCAGGAATCTGAAAGAAGGAGATTTGGTGCTCAAGGACAACCGAGCTCCCATCCACGACCCAAGGGGCAAGTTCAAACCTAATTGGACTGGTCCTTACATCATCAAAGCTATCTGGTCAGGTGGGGCTGTGGTTTTGATAGATCTAGATGGCTTGGAGTTTTCACAACCAATCAATATGGACAAGTTGAAGAAATACTATCCTTGAGAGGCTCGCTAGGCCGAAAACCCGAAAGGGCGACCTAGGCAAGATTCAGAGCACAAAAAATTAGAAAATATAAAAACTGAGCTCGCAAGGTTGAAAACCCGCAAAGGGCGGCCTTGGCAAAAGTTAGAGCGCAAAAGGAGAGTGAAAATACTCGAGCGAACCTAAGCCTGAACTACGTAAGACTTGATTCCCATCTTTGGGATACGTAGGCAGCTTCGTCTTGAAGTTCAGTCATAAACTTTTCCCCGATCAACTTTGTCCATTTCGATCATCTCAGTCATCTTTATCTATCAGCATTTACCATGATCTCCGGTACAGTACTGTTCAAACTAGGGGCAACTTTCCGTTGCTTTGGAGTGCCACATTGTTCTTCAGACTAGGGGCAACTTTCCAGTTGCAGGGATCTGAGGTTGTGCATCTCAGTGACAGATTTTCGGCATGTCCAGTTCTGATCCACATCGAAAATAGTTTTGAAAAGTTTTAATAAAAGTTGACTTTGTTCAAATCAATCTTTTTACGACTTAGACCATTTTTGGACCAAAAGTGGAAAATTTTCAGTACCATAACTTTCAATTTCATTGATTTCAAAATAGAGTTCTCTTGCTCTTGCATTACAATCGAGGTTGCTTATTTTAGTACAGTCATAAAGAAAACTTGAAAATGCTAAATAAACAATAAATTTGGGGCATAGTTGAATCAAGTATCTCTGTGTCCCCTTCCAGAGCTGGACGGAGCATCTGATGCCAAGCTGGGCCCAAATTGTACCTCCTCTTTGAGCCAATCCACGCATTCATCTGACAAAGTGCAACTGAAGGTTGAAGCAGGGGGCCAGAAGCTCTCTAGTCCTCCATGCCGTGGCATATCTCTGGCTGGCCAGCCATTCACTTTTTGCAAAAATGGCCGGCCAGCTCCCCGGGATGGCTAGCAATGCTGCAGTGTGTCTCCTCGGCCCTGTTTTACTCTTCGAAGGAGAACTCCAAGCATTTCCATGCAACGGGAGAGTCGAAGGCCTTCATTCCGGATGCGTTCCGATGCCCAGATCGTCAGAAGTACACTTTGTTGTTGTTGAGTTTTGCTTATCGAGTTGTTGCATTTTGCTTATCGAGTTGTTTGTCGAGCGGACGTGTTTTGTGTTTTGAGTCATTGCTCTCTGTTTAAGCAATTTTTGTTAAAGTCTTGTTTATTTGCGTTGTTGCATTTTGCTTATCGAGTTGTAAACTTGCTAAAGATTCTGTTATATCTTAGTAAGTTGAGTTGTTTAGTTTGTTGCGTCGGTTCACTACCTGATTTGGTGATTACACAACGTACATTTCCTTTCAAATTCATTTTTGTGCGAAATAAATGATGCGATACGATGCTAAAAGTTCAAAATACAAACACCTTTTCAAAAGCTATTTCATTTCATCATGCTTTACAACAAACAAAAGGTACAGGTTTTACAAAAACAAAACTGCCTAACAATGTGCAAAGTGCTACAAACTACTAGTAAAAGAAAAATAAAGCAGGAAATAGCAACATCAAAATCCTCGGGAACGGGAACGAGAAGCACGCCTGGTCCTCTTTTGTGGAACAACCTCCACACCATCATCAGAGTCGGAGCTGTCGTCCTCAGGATCCTCCTCAGCCTCGCCTCTGTTCCCCGAGCCAAAACCGGAGCCTCCCTCCTCGACAGATGTCTCGAACTGACGGTCGGTAGCCTCCTCCTCCTCCTCATCAGACTCCACCTCCACAACATGAGCCCTGCGTCTGCGGACAGGCCCCCCTCGAGCTCCTCGAAAAGGCCTAGATGGCCCGGCTCCTCGGGAAGGCCGAGATGACCCCTCCCTCTGATAAGGCCCGGATGGCCCAGCTCCCCAATGAGGCCCAGGTGGCCTGGTCTGTGGCTGACCGGACCATGAAGGCATCTGAAAACAAAGAGTTCAATTCAAATACATCAGTCCAAATATATACATCAGATGCAGATACAAGCAAAAGCTACGTAAAGTGGGTGCATGTAAATACAGTGTACAAGTGAGGTGTGTGTCAGATGTGCTCTACACAAGTAGTCTATCGATGCAGTAGAAATCAGCATGTCATCAGAAGTACGATAAATGCCAAAAAACTGAAGGGTACCTGAATGCCCGCGACAGACAACTGTGCCTCCCTGCGTAGGACCATGCCCTCGAGTGTGGCCACCAGCCCAACCATCTCCTCCATGTACCCTCGCGATGGCTGCAAAAATGAGTTCATAATCATCAGTGAACAAATGAGTGTCTAAACATCTGAAATGATGAATGACGAAAGTGGAGCATACCGGCGGTGAGTCCGGATCAATGGCGTATCGATCACTGGGCATCGGAGGCTCTAGTGGAATCGGAATCGGAGAGCTAGTCCCATACTGCCACGCCATCAACTCAGTAGGCATATCTGGCCATCCCAGATGAGGATGAATCGACGGGTTCGGAGGAAACAGTCTACTCCCACCTCTAGATGCGCCAGCCCTGCTAGAAGAAGGGATGTCTGTAGCTCGAGCCTGAGCCTGATCCGAGGATGACATACCGGCAGGTCTCATCATCGGAATACGAGCTTCTGTCAATGGAGGCATCAAATATATGTGACGATAGGTGGCGTAGTCCCCCTCCGCAACATATAACAAAGCATCACTGCCCAGCATGGCGCCGACTACCTCTGAGTAAGAGAGCCTGTCAGCGGTCCGCATACTAGCTGGAGGTACCGCGGGAACATCCTGAGAAAGATACCCCCGTACCTGGCACAGAAAGCGCTCCCCCAGGAACCAGACTCTGCCGACTGGCCCTTCGAGCAGGACCCTATACCGGGAGATGCCTGATGCTCCGGTATACTGAAGTAGGAGATCATCACCCAGAGGTGCCCAAGGCTGCCAAGTAATCTGCGGATGATAAATGTATAAACCAATCAGAGAACGAGAATATACAGAGCAAGTCAAAGATGAAAATGAAAAGAACTGAAAGTTCTGAAGTACCTCTGAGTGTCGCACAGTGTCGAAGTACTGTCGCAGGCGAACCAGGGTCTCTCGAGGCCTCGCCCGGTGCGGGCCCTCAAATATCAATGAATATGGGGTCACGGGAATCCCCACCACCTCCAGCACTGGGGCTAACGATGGGAAGTATACATAAGCCCATAACTGAGAAAAGCAGTGCAGAATGTAAGTACGAGATGCTGAGAGCAAAATGCAGACTGTAAAAGTACGCTGTGTGTGCAATGTACAAGTAATGAAGAGCAGAAATGTAAATCGAGGGGACAGAAAATACCTCCCAAGCTCTCCAGTAGCCGCCAAGCAAATCGCCCCGCCCGCGGGAGGTCGCGCTCATGTAAAAGTAGAGGGTAGCCAGGCCAGCGCCACCCCAATCATATCTACTGACCTGTGATAGGTCGACTAGAGCGCTCAGCAGATATAGCCCAATGGTGTTCCCTCTGTCGGCGAACAGGGTAGTCCCGAAGAGGAACATCAGGAAGCCACGAGCATACTGCTCTGTCTCCTCAGGAGTCTCGGGCACCATCTCCGCCCGCCGGAAATGGGAGGAGAACCAAGTATACCTGACTCTCCCTGAAACCCTATCAACAGGTGGGCGAGCCCCCAACAAATACATCCAGGCGGCCTCCCACTCGCCCATATCCTCGTCATAGGGGATGGCCCAACCTCCGACATCAAGGCCGGTCAATACAGCAAAGTCAAAAGGGGCCATGGTCATGTCCCCGGTGGCAGAGAAATGAAAGGAATTGGTGGTGTCCCACCATCTCTCTACCAAAGCTGCCATCAAGGTCCTCCTGGCAGGACAGCGTGACAACCCGGCGCAGAAGGGCCCAAACCCTGCCAAGTCTACCAAATCCCTGACGCCCTCCGGGAGCTCAGCATACCAATCCCGCGCCATGGTGGAACCATATCCTCGCACACTGCGGGAACCACCCTGCATTCAGAATGAATATATGTGTCAATAATGAAATAAATGGGCTGTATACCAATGATAATGAAATGGGCTGTGTGCCAATAAGATGAAATGGGCTGTGTGCCGATGAAGTAAAATAAGCTACATGCAAATTCTATCTACCTGGGCTGCGTGTTCAGAGAATTTGAATTTTGGGCTGCGTGTTCAACTTTCAGTTAATTTGTGGGCTGCGTGTTCACTATCTACCTGGGCTGCGTGTTCAGAGAATTTTGAATTTTGGGCTGCGTGTTCAACTTTCAGTTAATTTGTGGGCTGCGTGTTCACTATCTACCTGGGCTGCGTGTTCAGAGAATTTTGAATTTTGGGCTGCGTGTTCAACTTTCAGTTAATTTGTGGGCTGCGTGTTCACTATCTACCTGGGCTGCGTGTTCAGAGAATTTTGAATTTTGGGCTGCGTGTTCAACTTTCAGTTAATTTGTGGGCTGCGTGTTCACTATCTACCTGGGCTGCGTGTTCAGAGAATTTGAATTTTGGGCTGCGTGTTCAACTTTCAGTTAATTTGTGGGCTGCGTGTTCACTATCTACCTGGGCTGCGTGTTCAGAGAATTTTGAATTTTGGGCTGCGTGTTCAACTTTCAGTTAATTTGTGGGCTGCGTGTTCACTATCTACCTGGGCTGCGTGTTCAGAGAATTTTGAATTTTGGGCTGCGTGTTCAACTTTCAGTTAATTTGTGGGCTGCGTGTTCACTATCTACCTGGGCTGCGTGTTCAGAGAATTTGAATTTTGGGCTGCGTGTTCAACTTTCAGTTTAATTGTGGGCTGCGTGTTCACTATCTACCTGGGCTGCGTGTTCAGAAAATTTGAATTTTGGGCTGCGTGTTCAACTTTCAGTTTAATTGTGGGCTGCGTGTTCACTATCTACCTGGGCTGCGTGTTCAGAAAATTTGAATTTTGGGCTGCGTGTTCAACTTTCAGTTTAATTGTGGGCTGCGTGTTCACTATCTACCTGGGCTGCGTGTTTAGAAAATTTGAATTTTGGGCTGCGTGTTCAACTTTCAGTTTAATTGTGGGCTGCGTGTTCACTATCTATCTGGGCTGCGTGTTCAGAAAATTTAAAGTGTGGGCTGTGTGTTCACTTTCGAATTCGGGCTGTGTGTTCGACAAATCAGTGTTTGAGCTGTGTGCTAATGTGGGCTGTGTGTTCGCAATTAATCAATGAGCCGAGTGTTCAGAAATTCAAGTGTGGGAACTACATGTTCAAGACGTAAGCAAAATACTATGTCACAAGCTAAATGTTTAAGCATGGCGAGGGTGCGAAATGTAAAATACAGAAGATGAGGTAAATACCTCTCGGGCCTCGTGAGAGAGATGGTGCTCCGGCTCTCTGAGAAGCAGATCCGTAGGTGCTCTCTCGTCAAAATTGGTAAAATGACGGAAAACGGCACGAGGGAGGACGTGCACTGCCGGACGGTACCTCTCGGGCATGAAAGGTCGAGTCCTCGGAGGTAGAGTCGTGGGATCGAAATCATCTCCGGCACCTGGGAAACCCCCGCCGTAAGGAGAATTGCCTGCCATTTTCAAGAATCTGCAAAAGGGGAACAAAAATGAGCAAAATGCGCAAAAATTGGAAAAAGTCAACAAAAGTCAACTCTCGGGAAATAAAAAGTCAACAAAAGTCAACTCCCGAGAAAATATTCTAAATATTAAGATGAACTTACCTCAAGTGGTGAAAATGCAAAAAGAAGCTCCGAAGCCAGAATTTAATCGCTCCAAAGTGTTTAAAACTAAGTGTTTTTACAAAAACAATTTGCGCGAGGCGTTGGAAAACGCGCGTAAAATTCAAAACTGGAGAGAAAAGTGTTGAAAGAGGCAAGAAATGAAGTGGGGTTCGGCTGCCATTTATAGGCTTCAAGCCTTGGATGAAAGGCATGCAAAAAGGAGGCAACAAGACCGAAATACCCTCGGAAAAAGGGCATGGCCGGCCGGCCTCTAATAATAGCTGGCCAGCCATCTGCTTTTTGCAGAAATGGCCGGCCAGCCATTAGCTTTTGTGGAAACCGGTTGGACACCCCCCCTTGGGAAGATAAGTGGCCGGCCATGCTCCCCACATGCTCACCTAGCTCTCTGCAAATTTTGAGGAAGATCGGAGTTCCCGGGACCTGAAAAAGTTCAAGAAAAGTACACTTCCGGTCGCGAAATTGCTCCGTCGGGACTTCGGTTTCAAGTTCTGACATGTGTCTCATCATCATTCATCAAAATCAAAGTGTATCCTTTTTGAATGAGTTGTAACCTTTCAAAGAAGCAGATCGGAGGCCGTGATCGAGTTACCCTCGCCGAAACACACGTTTCCATACTCGTTGTTTCACGACGAATGAACACCCTGATTCATACTCATTTTGTACTTTCATGCACATATCTTGCATTCTCATGGGCATACTCACATTGTCATGTACATTTCTTGTTATTTGTATACCTCTGTGTTGGAGCATGCGTTGTCGCGCATGTTCCACTCTTGCATTGCGATGCATTCACTCACCAACACTGCGTGTGTCGAACTTCCAGAATCACATCAAATATGTGTTGTTAGCATATTGTACTTGTTGCAATTTCTCTCTTTTGCAGGCACGATATTGTACGATATTGTATGTACGGTTCAATTGAGGCTGGTGCGACCAGACGAATCGCGCAGGTATCGTATCTTCTCCGTGTGAGACGTGGCGGGGATTGAATAATCCTCCGCATTCTTAACTGCATGAAATGTAGTTGTTGCTTTCCATTCTTGCTTAAAACTGTTGCATCTATTTGCGAATACTTGCTTCATTACAGCTTGCTGCATTTGCACGATCATTGGGTTACCTTCGGTTTCTTGTATATCATTTGCATTTTTCCCCCTGCCTGCGGGCACATCTCTGTTTATCCTGTATGTTTGTCTAAGTCTTCGGCCTTGTCAAAAATGGGTCGTCTCTTGGCTTTGACATTCACTCCCGTCACTTGTGACTTCCGAGTTCTGTCAAAGAGGGGCAACTGTAGACACCCCATTTTTGACCGACCTTAAGACTCAAACGTCGCCAATTGAACGCTTGGTGATGTTGCATAATGTGCTCGTTCAGAAGTTTCAGAGTCGCGGCCGTAAGCCCTGCCTCCGGACTCCCGAACCCTTTTCTGTGCCTTGTCTCGGTTTGCGAACCAGACTCGGTTTTCTCTGTTTCTTTTCCTGAAGGGAGGGAGAGGTCCCGTAGACCATCTCTCAATGTCCGTAGGCTACATTTGGTGGCCGTAGGCCATTTTGCCCATTTCGGAGTCCGGTTCCCGGTTTTCGGAGCCGTCAGGCCGTGTGCCTCGGTTTGGGACCGCTTAACCATCTCCTATTGCTCTGATTTTTGGCATACATCTTATTTCATCCATTTTGAGGGACACTGGGGGCTGAGAAACCCACTTCGAGGTCGAATACAATTTTCGGTGCTTAACAGCCCATTTCCGGGACCCCGAACTGCGTGTTTTGGCTCCGAAACATTCATTTTGCAACGGTTTTCGCTCATTTTTGGCAGGTACCTCTGTTTTATCCCGAGGAAGGTCACTGAAGGGTGGGAGGCCAGCAATTGTTGCAGCAACCAGTTATCTCTCCTCCCGAGCCTCCCGGCGCCCGTTTTTCGCACTTCCGGGCTAATGTTGAATACCTTAGAGCTAGCGTTGCCAACTTTCAATCACGTATCTGTGATCTACACACCTGAGAGGCCCCTAAAAGTTCATGGCCGGCCATTAAGGTCACCTGACCCTTTTGACCCCTTTCTTCCGGGCTAATGTTGAACCTCTTGGACCTTTTTTCTTGAACTTTGAACCACATATCTGTGATGTACACACCTGAGAGGCCCCTAAAAGTTCATGGCCGGCCAGTAAGTCAACTTGACCCTTTTGACCCCCTCTTTCCGAGCCATTGTTGAACCCCTTGGGCCCACTTTCTTGGAATTTCAATTACATGGTTGTGTTGTACACACATAGGGCTACCTCCCCAATACCTGGCCGGCCAGAAAAGCTGGTTGACCCTTTTGACCCCTAGCCGGCCGGCTAGGGGGCGTGGCCGGCCGGCCACCTCCAGCAAAAGTGAGCGGCCGGCCGTGCTCTCCTCACTGTACCCTTTCCAGCTGTAGGGCAATATCCCCCAGATATTTTCTGTATCCGGGGGATATTTTGGGAGAGAGGATTCCTCTCCAACTCACCCCCCTTTTACACCCCTTTCTTGACCTTATAACCAGCTGAGGGTCTTCTTCAAGAGGGTTAGAAAAATTCTTCTCCAAGGACAAACCCTAAACTCCATTGTCTTCTTCTTCAATTCTTCAAAAAAACCCTAAGTCTATAATCTTCATTCCTTCTACACCACCAAGCTCCACCACCACCATCTCATTTCCAGCAGCTAGGAGGGATTCTTGAAGGCTAAAGAAGCTGCAAATCAACCCAAGAAGTAACAAAAGCTTGGATCTTCAAGGGTAAGTTACACTTTGATCCTTTTGACCCTTTCCTTTGATCTATTTCTAAGCCTCATTTCTTTTTGGTTTCAAGCTTCGGCCCTAACTGAAAAGGGCCATATTTTGAGCTCATCTTCACTTCTCATTAAGGGCTCAACCCTGTTTGAGCCCTCCATAATACACTTGCTTCATTGACCATCTTGTATGTCATAATTTTGCATGCTATTTTTGACCCATGAGAAATTTATTTTCGAGCATGTTGTAAACTGATATGAGGCATATTTTGAGCCCCTCTTCAACATTGGATAAGGGCTCAACATTTTTTGGTGTTTCCATATGTCACTTGTAGTTATATCCCCTATTTAGCCCCATTTTTGCATAAATTAATAGCCCTCTTTGCTTCTGTTTTTGGACCTTGGTCCGAACTGAAAGTGGTCTTAGTTTGGCCTATACTTCATGTTTCATTCACACTTTTTTTCTGTTTGGTGATTATTTTATACACTTCATGTTTTAGCACCTTTTGAGCCTTATTTTGCATCATATTTTTAGCATGTTTGTGTACTGATTTTGAGGCTGCCATATACTGTAAATGTTCATATTTTTGGTCCATCTTCAGTGTTGTAGAAGGAAATTTTTCAGTTTGAGTTTTTCTTATACCACTTGCTTCATTACCCCTCTTTTGGCCCCTATTCTTGCATGCTATTTTCGCCATACCTATACTTGCTGTTTGGCCATGTTTATAACTGGAAAAGTGCTTATTTTGGGACTGTCTAGCTTCTGTCTTTGCATTGCATGTCCACATTGTGCATGTTTAGCATGGCTATAGGCCATTTCGGATGCCTAATGTTGCATTTCGGGTCATTTCCTTGCATTTCATGTCATTTCGCTTCATTTCGGAACTGTTTTCCCCCATATTTTGTTGCTGAAATTCCATTAGCATGCTTGCATATCATTTTTGCCATGTTTCATTGCATTTTATCATTGCCTCGGTTTGCGTGCCCGTGTGCACGCATTTCGAGGCACTCCGTTTTTATCCGCTGGCATCCGATGTGAGTGTGGCTGAGGCTCACTCATGTTGGTATAAACCCACTTGTCATTTCCATGCCATTTCATTGCATTTTATCACTGCCTCGGTTTGCGTGCCCGTGTGCACGCATTTCGAGGCACTTCATTTTCATCCGTCGGCATCTTATGTGAGTGTGGCTGAGGCTCTCTCATGTTAGTATAAGTCCATGTTGCATTTTCCATGTCATTCGCATCATTTTGCCATTGCCTCGGTTTGCGTGCCCGTGTGCACGCATTTCGAGGCACTTCTTTTTTTATCCGACGGCATCTCATGTGAGTGCGGCTGAGGCTCTCTCATGTTGGTATAAGTCCATTTACCATTTCCATGCCATTTCATCATTGCCTCGGTTTGCGTGCCCGTGTGCACGCATTTCGAGGCACTTCTTTTTTTATCGGACGGCATCTCATGTGAGTGCGGCTGAGGCTCTCTCATGTTGGTATAAGTCCATTTACCATTTTCCATGTCATTACATCATTCTGCCATTGCCTCGGTTTGCGTGCCCGCGTGCACGCATTTCGAGACACATATCATCGCCTCGGTTTGCGTGCCCGTGTGCACGCATTTCGAGACACATATCATCGCCTCGGTTTGCGTGCCCGTGTGCACGCATTTTGAGACACATATCATTGCCTCGGTTTGCCTCGGTTTGCGTGCCCGCGTGCACGTACTTCGAGACACATATCATCGTCTCGGTTTGCGTGCCCGTGTGTACGCATTTCGAGGCAGGTCATTGCATAGCATTGTGTATGTTAGGATTGCATCTTAGTTGCATTTCATGCATATCATACATATTGCATCGTGTCCGGAATAGGAGTTAGCCCGGGCACGGGAAACGAGGTACATTTCGTACTCCGAGTGACGGAATGTGTCTCAATTCCCTAGTCACCGACACTCCGGATTATCCATGATGGAGTTAGGTTTTAGCTGTAGTTTCATGTGCATTCATCCTATATTGAGTTGTGCATTTCGATTCCTCGGCCATCATGCCTCGGTATGCGTGATTGGTGGCACGAGGATCGAGACATGCATATATTTGTGCAAATACATTGCTATGCCCCTTTCCTGCTCTCTGTTGCAGCAAAACCAGGAATCAGCAACTTTCCGGGACTTGGCACGCTTTTCAAGAATAACAGGTGTAAACAGAGGCTAATTGGGGCATTCCGGTGGATTTCCGCGCAAGACAGTCCGGACATGCATCATCCATCAGAAGCAAGACAGCCCCTGGCTTGCACGCCAGTTTATTCGCTTTCTAGTTAATTCATTAATTAATTAGAATTCTGTAATATTTTGGACTGTAATATTCTTTTATTCGGGACTGTAATATTTAGACTGTATTATTTATTCGGACCCTCCGAGTGAGGGCACAACTGTAATAAGTGTGGGTGAGTGTGATGTATGTCTTCCAACCCCACGTCTTTCTCCCTTTTATTTATCCGCTTTTGATGGTTAGATTAGGGCATATTTTAATTAGCATAAAGTATGACAGCATGTTTGCATCATTCATCTGTATTGCATGCATCGGGCTCGGCGCATCATACTAACTGCATTGTACTTTCAATACCAAGTTGAATACATGTTGGTTGTAGCATTTCATATGCCATCTTAGAATAGCCGAGCCTACTATAGTTGCATTTTGCATGTGTTGCATTAGGCATTTCTGTACACTTAGGATCATGCATGATTTCTAATATAGTTTCTATTTTGGCTTGGAGTACTCGGTGAGTTTTATGCTTTAGCATCCTTGCATGTGTGTGAGTGAATGCCATGATAGCATGCTTACCATGAGGCTATGTGCTTATCTGATATATCTGCCTGAATGCCTGTGGGTGAAGGTTGGGTTATCTAAATTGGAATGAATCATCAAAATGTTTCAAGCCTACCTACGGGTAGCAAACCATTTTCAAAAGCAAACATGAAATGTTTTGTTCCAATTCGGGCGACCCGGTCTATACTTATATGCTGTGAGCATCACATAGTAACCTAGGCTAATAACCGGAATAAGAACTCACAATGTTTTCAAAAATTGATATCATGGTTAGTAGAGGCCGGTCTATGACCGGGCGAGCGGGGGTGCTCACGAAGTGACCTTCCCCAATCGTACCCAAGTTCCCGAGCCGAGGCAACTTTGGTGATGACGGACACGTGGCCTTTTGGCACCGAGTCAGGGTTTCCTAAATTTCTCAAAATAAAATATTTAGGTGGCGACTCTGTATCTGGCAAAGCAGTCCATGTTTGGCACTTCTTTCAAAAATCAGTTTTCCTAAAAAGATTTGCCGGATTTGGACTCTTTGGTTCAGATTTAGAACCGTGACAACAAAAGTCGAGTCCGAGCTGTAGCGAGGTCCCCCCGCGGGCTTGTTACAGCTAGCAAAAAGTAAATACATAAATAACTTCATCACCCTTTCTTTTTGCACCATGAAACATCAAGTGAAAATTAGAAGAGAAGCTAATCTTTTCACAAATGTGAATTTTTAGAAGGGATATGATCATTTATTGAGAAAGGCTAGTGACCCACAATTTAAGTCCCACAATTCACCCACAATGAAATAGCAAAGAACTTGGGCCTTACATGGTCAAGTTTGTGGCAAATCAAAAGTTTATGCATAACTTGGCTTGTCATTGTAGGTAAAATTGTGGTTCTCAATCTTTTTCCTCATTTATATTAGAATTGCTACAAGCAACTCTTCCTTCCACAATCTAGGAAAAAAATTTCATTTTGCTTCCATCAAAATAGACGAGAACTTTCTTCCTCATGAAACCAACACAAAACATTAGTTAGTGGAATATCAAAAAAATTATGTTTCAACTTAAAAACTATGAAACAATTAGCCGTTTCAACACCTATTAGGAATATTTAGTAATGGTCATTTCTATTTATCGATTTTGGTTAAATGAAAATCATTCTTACTTAGGGGACTTGAAGTATTATTAGGGAATCAATAATTACGGAAGTTAGGAAGTAAGATTTTGAGTTAACTTAATATGGTCAACAAGTCGTAGTAGAAGACTTCTAATTATGTGTCTAGTAACGTGCTAGTTGTTTCATTCAATGATATAGTTGTCTACTGAATATAGGTGCATTAGATGATATCAAATGTTATAATATCTTACAAATATGAATGAAAAATATGGACAATGTAGACTTTTCAACTTAAAACAAATATGCAATATTGGGATCTCTTCTTAGCACATTGTTCCAGCCTTAGTTGCTAGTTTAAAGAAACTACTAGTTGATTTATTTCGCACAACCTTTTTGCAATGTAATTTATCATTACATCACTTATTCTTTTTTTCTTTTTCTTTTTTTGTTACTGTAAGTACTACAATCCCTTTTCCTTTTCTTTTTCTTTGCCATCCTTAATACTATTAGAATGTACATTTTTTATGTTTTCTCTTAACATTGAAAACCCATACCCTAACTAACCTTTTGTTATAAGATTCTAATATTCATGGACCTTCATTGAACCTTAAACTTCTTTAAGAAATAAAAGTAAAAGAAAGTTTAATATTATTTTCCCGAAGGATCTCCTACACCTTGGAAACCTTTTGATCTTTGTTTATTATTATTTTTCATAATTTTGCAAAACCTCACTTGGTTGGAAACTTATGCCCCCTAAGTATAGCATACACTTGTTCATGGTAAGATTAATTTGTTTGTCATTAATTTAACAATTCTTAATTCCCCTTGAGTTTGCTTTCGTATTGTATACTTGTTCCCTTCATTCAATGGTTTGTATAGGCCTATTCACTTATTCAATTATTGAGAATGTATAAGCATTTATATAGACTTTAGTTTTGGGCTCAAAATAATTTCATATTTTTTCAAATTCTCTATCATTTCTATTATGTTTCTTACATGTTTTTGTTTCCAAGCTAACTGAGACAACATTATAAAAAAAAAAATTGTTGCTTGTCCACAACAAAAACAATCCTCCTCTATAATTATCCACCCTATGGAATTCAATTGTTTGTGTTTCAAGTCATAGCCCCCAAAACTAATCCCATGATTAGATAAAACACTATGTTGTTAGCATATGTTGAAGAACTGTGCACACATGATTCCATGACTTAACCCAAAACTCCTATATAATAGTCTACGTTTGATCAACCAGTTCTGAAGATCACCAATGAAAATATATAGGTAAAAAATATCCATTTAAATATGCTTATAGTAATGAAGCCCAAGAACAAGGCCATGTAGTCAGCTTGATTAATGGAGCTCCAAAACTGGTTGCTGAAATAAAGCTGTACACTGAAATAGCTTGAGTTTGAATTCTAAACTCACTTGAAAAATGGCAACTATAAAAAAATAGCCAAAAGTACCAAAAACCAAGGGATGAAATCAATATCATTAAAAAGTTCATTAGTATTAAACTAAATGGTTGTGAAAAAAATTAAATTGATTAAAAGCACATAATCTAAATCAAAAAATGTGATGACAACAATGTACATATACAAGCGTGCAAGGTTAAGACTTCACGTCACGGTTGTCATCTAATTCAAGAAATGTTTCTACTCTAGAAATTAAAAGAAACAGAGTGAATTATTCTAAATTAAGTAATCGAATCCTACAATTGACGGGATATTTGGGAATCCTCTTGAATTGAGTGTACCATACACTTGATATATAGCATTTCAATATAAAAATAGTTCGCCTCATGGAACCATGAAGAGTCAGAATCTATCTAGGTTAATTGACGTTCGATAGAAGGGATCCTTCGTTGATCAAGCCAGAAAGGGAATCATCTTTCATGTCGGTTTGGTTCTAATTTTGCTTGTTTTTTTCTGTTTTCACCATACAATTGTGCTTAAACCATAACTAGTGTAAATACTTGTAACAACCCTGACCCATGATTAGCGTTAATCCATGCTTAGTTATGCCCAATAGTAATTAAAGTAAAATGTTGCATCTTGTGTTGCCTTATATATGTTTATATTTGTTCAGCGTAGAAAGATCTGTTCATGATTCTATTTCGGTTTGCGAATTGAAGGCCTTATCAGCATCCAATTCAAAAATTGACTTGATTTATGTGTTATTTAGAATTTTTAGAACATTATGGTAGGTTTAATTAAAATTCGATTCAGAATGATTAAATTAGATTAATTTAATGCCTACTTAATTAGCACCGCATTGCATGAAAAAGTGTATTTTTGAAAAAGCGTATTTTTGAAAAAGCGTATTTTTAATTAAAACCAGTGTTTTTTTTTAAAAAGTATTAAGTTTTGCATCATGAGCACCGCATTGCATGAAAATGAGATTGAATTTAATATTGAAAACCAAATACTTGTATTGTCACAACAATCTGAATCAGGTAACGAACCGACCAACAACTAAAATAATCAAAGTAATACGACTCGATAATCAAAATAACAACAACTCGATAAACAACAAAACAATTCGATATACAACAAAACGACTCAATAAACAACTCGAGGAACAAAACAACTAGATAAACAAAACAAAGCAACTCAAATACAACTCGACAAACTTGTTAAAGTTAAAAGGGCTCAAAACAAGACCTTACAAGACATAAAGAACAAAAATAAATCACATGTCTTCAGTATTCTCAGCACACATGTGAACAAAAGGATAGGCAAACAGCCATTGGCCATGAATAGAGGATGTCAGCCACTAGTGGTGGCTGGTTGGCTACCAAAGTGGCCTGTTGTAGACACCCGATTTTTGACCGTCCTCAAGACTTGGATGTCACCGTTTGAACACTCGGTGATCATCCATATTTGTGTTCGTCTTGAGTTCCCGGAGGTCTCGGCCATGCGCCTTGCCTCAGAATCTCTCGACTCGACTGTTTTGTGTTTGGTTTTGCACCAAACACTTGTGTTTTTGCTTTGGAGGGCAGAGAATGGCTTGTTAGCCATCCCCACACCTCACTGGCCATGGCTTGAGGCCACCGGCCACTTTTTGTTCCCATCGGCCAAATATTTGGCCAGTCGGCACTATTGATGGTCGGCCGACCATTATTTTTGCCAATTTGTCATTTTTGGTAGGCCGACCACTGTGCATCTGCTTTTGTAGATATTTTTATGCCAGCTATGCTAGCTAGCATACACTTTGCACCCCCTTCATACACATGTATGGAGAGATTTCAATCTTGCTTGGCTTGTTTTGTAAGCTTTGCAAGAGTGATCCCCTATAAAGGGAGACCTTCTCCTCCCTCCTGAGAGGTTCCAGAAGTTCAAGAGAGAGCTTTGATATTAGGGTTAGCTTAGTGTATCTATCTATCTCTATATCTCCCTCTCTTTTTGCCTTTGTGTGTGTTTGTTCTTATTTTTGTGCACAAACACCTAGTTCTACACCTTACCTTGGTTGCTGAGGAGCCAATAGGTTGGTCTTGAAGTTTTGGAGCTGGTTTGGACCTAAGGAAAGCAACTGGAGTGCTGTTCTTGAAGGGGTCTACAAGGGTAAGAACTTTACCTTTAAATATCCCATTTTTGCATAGTCTTTTGGCCTACCTTGCATCTATTTTTGAGCTTAGTGTATAACATATAAAAGTCTTGTTTTTGAGTGCTCTAAATAGTTGTTTAAGGTCACTTTGTTGTTTGGGGTTGTTTGACCCCTCTTAGGCCTTGTTTGGTCCCCATTTTGTGCATTTTTTGTGAGCTCCGGGACCACCTTGTTTGGGCCTCCTCACCACTGAAATAGTGCTTTAAGGTCCTAAGAAGGAGGGGCCATCCCCTCTCCTTGTTGCCTTCAACATTGGCCATTTTAGCCTCATGTGTGAGCATCTTGTTAAGACCATGTTGGCCATGTCTTAGTGGGTATTTGGTAGTATTTTGCCATGTTTTACCTCTGTTTTAAGTTGGTTTGGACACACCATGCTTGCTTTGCATACTTGTCTTGTAATGCCATAAAATTGCCTTAACATGCGCCTAGCATTTAGACCACTATGCTTACTTGTTTTGGCTTAGCTTTGTGAAGCTTTTGTGCATGTTTTGGTATGCCTAAGGTCTGTTTGTGGTTGTTTTGGCCATCCATGACATGCCTTGTATAGCCACCTTGCATTTTGGCTTGTTAGCCTTGGATGTGTGAGTGTTGAGCATGCATTGCTTGCATCATTTCAGTGGTTTGGAACCACTTAACATGTCATTTCAGTCCCCATGGGATGCTCGTATGCTTGCATTTGATGTTCCTTTAAGGCCTTAGAGGGTTTGTGTTTCATGCTCCATGAATGTGCCATTGCGTATGCCATCATGTTTAGGCCTCTAGGATGCCATGTCAATGTGTTTTTGGCTTTGTTTTAACATGCTAAAACTCTGATTTTGGTTATTCAAATCATGTCATATTTGGTTTTGCTAAGTGTAGTTCAATACCCCTTTAGTGAGCCTTAGGCCTTGGACCATAGTTGCATGCTTGGCTTGTCTTGTTTACTTGGTTTGGCACCTTTTATAACATGATTTCAGAGCTTAGTATGCTTTCCATATGTCCATGTTTATCCCCTTTCAAGTATGCTTAAAAGTTGCTTCTATGTGCCTAAGTGTTGGACCATGTTTGCATGCGTGATTGTATGTGCTTTGGCCCTCGTTTCTTCGACATTCGGCCACTGTTTTGGACCTAGTAGAGAGCTGTCCATCTTGGTGTAAGTCTCTCCCTTGCATGTGGTCGTATGCGTGCCTTGTGTGTTGTTGTATATTTGGCCTATCACATGTTATGGCATGCTTGAAACACTTTGCATTTGGCATGCATTTCCTTGGTCAAGTTGCTTAGCATGTTATATATCTTGCATACTTGCATGTTTTAATTGCATCTTGTATGCTTGTCATTAGCATATTTGTTCCATGCCTTGCATGCTTGTTTGCGTAGGATGAGTGCCTAGTGCACATTGCTTGCTTGCATGCTCATGTTGTATACTTAGCTAACATGCTTAGGTTGCATTGGGCATGCATGCCTTGCCTCTTGATCAAGTGATAGAGGTTGGGCCTTTTGTGTTTATTTGGTTTACATTTCATTTGAAATCAAAATGCACAACTTGGCATCATGGGCTATCACGCATTGAAATGTGTGATTGGTGGTCCGAGGGCCGAGGACCATCCTCCTTTGGGTCATGAACATGATAAGGAGGATGTTGGTGCATACATTTGCTTGAAATGCATTGCTATGCCATGTTTTGCCCTCTGCTGCTATCAAAATAGGTCTCTGCAAACAAATTTGAACGGTCGACTGAATATAGTGCCGATCGACCAATTATGGATGGCCGAGAGCTCAATAAATGGTCTATGACCATTACCTTATGGCCGGTGGTGTTCCCCCTTGGCCGGTGACCCTCCATAGTGTTCAGAGAGTGTCCCTTGGGAATTGTGCAATTTTCAAAGGAGCAGAGCAGGGTAAACAGAGGCAGCTTGTGCATGGCATTGGATTTCTGAGCGAAGCCAATCCGAGCATGCGTGCATCCCTCTTCCCGAGGCCCTTTACTGCTTTCAGTAGCTTAACTGATTCGTTAATTAGTTAAGTGTTGTATAATTTAATTAATTAGCTTGTAGGTTAATTAATTTGTATATTCTTTTGGTCCCTCCGAGCGAGGGCGAATGTGTAATAAGTGTAGGTGCGTGTGTGCATGTCTTCCAACCCCCACTTCTTTCTCCCTTTTACTTATCTGCTTTTGATGGTTAGTATTAGGTCATATTTAATTTAGCATACCTTATGCTATGCATGCGTGCATCCATTCATTTGTCTTGCATGCACCGGGCTCGGCGTATCATGCTAACTGCATAGTATTCCAAATCTTACTTGGATACATGTTACTTGTTGCATTTCACATGCCATCCTAGGATTAGCCGAGCCTATTTTAGATTGCATTTTGCCTGTGATGCATTAGCCATTTAACATGGACTTGGATCATACGTTTGATTGCTAACATGTTCTTTGTTTTGGCTTGGAGTACGCTGTAAGTATTTATGCTTTAGCATCTCACATGAGTGTGAATGTTAACATGACAGCATGCTTTCCATGTGGCTATGTGCTTATGTGTTATAATTGCTTGATTGCCTGTGGGTGAAGGTTAGATTGTTTGAGTTGGAACAACTCGTCGAAATCCATGTTTTAGCCTACTTACGAGTAGCAAATTTCAAACCGATTTTCAAACAAACGGATGTGCGATGCTTTGTTCCAAATTAGGCGATCTAGTCTATACTTTTGTGTTGTGTGCATCACATAGTAAGATTAGCTAATTAATCGGAATAAGAATGCATAATGTTTTCAAAAATAGATATCATGGTTAGTAGAGGTCGATCTTTGATAGGGCGAGAGGGGGTGCTCATAGCTGACCTTCCCCAATCGTACCCAAATTCCCGAGCCGAGGCAACTTTGGTGATGATGGACACGTGGCCTTAGACAAATGAGTCAGGATTTCCTAAATTCTCCCATAAAAAATATTTAGGTGGCAACTCTGTATCTGGCAAAGCAGTCCATGTTTGGCACTTCTTTCTAAAAATTTGTTTTCTCAAAACGATTTGTCGGATTTGGACTCTTTGGTTCAGATTTAGAACCGTGACAATTTGAGTCCGAACTGTAGCATGAGGCCCACGGGCGCGTCTACAGTTTCTGGCGACTCCGCTGGGGAGTTTAGAGAGCTTGACTCAAACTCATGATATCTTGTTTTGATTACACTCATGTGTTTCTTTGCATTGCATGTGCATTGGTGCGCCTAGGACATCGTGTTTGCTGTCTGCTATTCCTGAACGGTTTGCCGGAGGCTTGCTTTGTTAAAGCGTGCCATAAGGCTAACCGGTTACGGGCTCTGCCACGATGGGAACACAAACCCCGGTTTTAACCGGGGCACCCTCTTTGACCATTCGACCTAGTGCATATCGGAATCCGTAGTGACTATTCCAAACTAGGACAGGTTGCTTACCCAATTATATGTTGTTTGAAACCGCTGCGTGCGTAGTGAAACCCTAGCTCCTGAAAAAATAGGACAGGGAAACCCTACCCCAACATAGGGGTGTTTTGGCTCTCATTTACTTGCTATGTGCTTTTAGAGTATATCTCTACAGGGAATGCACATGTCAGTTTGCAAGTTCGAATACCCGGACTGAGGGTATCAGTATCAGTGTTTTGGGGAATCAGTTATATCTGCGGGTATCAGATTCAGTTTTTGGGGCAATGATTTTGGGGAATAGTGATCAGTAGTAGAGTACAGTTATTCAGCTACGCCTGTGTCTGTTCCGTTTGGATTGAAATGTTGCTTGTTTTCCCTTACAGTTCAGAGATTTGGGTTCAGAGATTTGGTGTTCTCCTTTGCTGAGGCAAGACAGGCGTCTGATCCATCAGTCACTGTTCAGTTCAGCGGACTTATGATGACGCAAAGTTCAGAGGAAATTATGGTTATGGCAGTCGTGTTAGACCAAGGAATCATGTTGCAGGATGAGACCAATGTTGATGTACCGCATTTGCCTAGGTCGTCTATTGCACACCCGATCTGGACACCCCAGTTGTTTCAAGCTCGTGAGCCTACAACATTTGAGTTGATGGGAATGATCGGTGACCTTCAGAGGTTTGTGGCTGATCTCACTTACAGAATGTCGGCTCCACCACCAAATGCACCATATGCCGCGAATTTTGTACCGCAAGAGCCCCCGCTACTGGGACGAATTGTGATCGAGCTCAGCCAACCTGAGGCTGTCCCAAGCTATGACTGTGACGTACCAATAACAACCGGGTTTCGCTCTGATATAGCAACCCAAACCCTCGATTAAGCTGAGGTTAGAGGTAAGAACAAAGTGGGAACAGATGCCGATCCCGTTGAACAGCTGCTGTGGGCAGTCGAGGCTTTGAAAGCTGGGGGGATGAACAAGAAACAAATACTCGCAGTCATGACAAAAATTGTGGATGATGCTTTCCCCACTCCAGCCGAAGGCAGTTCAAGCCAAGCGAAAAATTGGGATACGCCTCGTCATGCCAGAACAGTTCCTTCCGCTCCCAACCCTGCATCGGGAAAAGATCAGAAAGCCAAGGCAGTGCCTGCCGACCCTTTCGCTAGTGCGTCTAGCAAGAATCCTCAAACTTCGAAATATCTGCCTCGAGGGCGCAGAGTCTTTCATGCCCTCTACATGCCTTTGTCTAGGGAATTTCAAATTTTGGCTAAAAAGGGACATCTTAAACCCCTCGAGCCTTGGCCTCTCCCAAAGAATCTCCCTCTCACACATGATGCTGCCTTGTACTGGGCGTACCACCAGGAAACCGGTTACAGCACTGACAGTTGTTTCCTCTTTCGCCACGAAGTGCAAGATTTGATCGACAATGAGGTCATCCTCCCACCCACCTCAGCAAAGTCTGTTACCATTGAGCTGTTGGAATTCGAGGATACTACAAGTATGTGATCAGGGGTTGGACCACCTACGGGCGACGCTCGGTTTATTTCAAAAGTGGCGTTTGGCACGCACTGTTTCGAGCATTTGCGAATGCAGTTTTGTAATTTCTGGCTTGGGTTTTGAGTCAGTTCTCTGTTTTTTGTTTTGAGCCCGTCTCTTTGTCTTGAGTCAGTCTTTTTGCATAAGGGTCTGTCTTGTTGTATCGAGTCAGTCCCATTGTATAGAATGTTAGGTGATTTCGGGGTTGTTGCCTCGAACACTGTTTTGTTTTGTAATTATCTTTTTGCTTTCTTTTTGAGTCTGTCTCTGTTGTGGAGCCAGTTGCAACCAAGAAAATCTGAATGAAACGGCTGTGGCTATCTTGTTTTTCGTGTTTATTACTACCTTGAGCTAGTTGTGCCAGAGGATTTGAATGAAACGGCGGAGCATCTCACTTACTCTTCTGCACCCTAAACTCGTTGCATTGACCTAAGTTTTTCAAAACTTTTTGAACACTGCAGTGATGAAAACGAAGAGGAAGGAATTCCTCGGGTTTTGCAAAAATTTGATCAAATTGAGAAAAAGAGAGGCATGCTAAGCCCTTAATGATTGAGATCATGTTTGTTAACGTGAGTACTGAGAAGGACCCTGGCTTGATCCAGATTGGTTCCACACTATCTTCAGCGCGAACGATTTGTTGCTTTCTTAAAAACTTTCAAAAACAAAATGTTTTGCGCAGTCCTGCGAAGACCTGTGTGGAATCGCTCTTGAGATTGTGCAGCTTAGGATCGCTCTCAGCCTCCAGACTTGAACCATTGCTTTCAAACCTTGGACCTTAGTTTAGAATGCTCAACGGTCGACTACAACATGAGGCTTGCGTGGCCAAATTTGGAGCAGCCCTCGAACATGAGGCACCAAAGTCAGATCAAGAGGATCAGACCCCATCAAAAGAAGCTTGCAAAGCTAAAACAGAAGCCCCCCTCGAACTAGGGGCAAAAATGTCCGATGTGCTCGAAGAGCCGAAGATGGATCTTTCTGTAAATCAATACGACAGCCACTCTCCTGAATACGAATGGCTTCAAAACCCTAAAATCATTTGGCATGGACTTGTTACACTTTTACCCTTTGAGAGGCTTGCTGGGCCGAAAACCCGAAAGGGTGACCCAGGCAAAAGTTAGAGCAAGAGAAAAATACAAAAAAAAAAAAAAGAAGAGAAAAAAATGCAAAAGAAAAGAGAAGAGAAAAGATGAAAAAAAAAAAGAAGAGAAAAAGGAGCGAAAAAACAAAAAAAAAAGAGTTGAAAAGAAAAGAAAAACAAAGCTCGTAAGGTTGAAAACCCAGAAGGGCAGCCTTGGCAAAAGTTAGAGCGTAAAAAAAAGTGAGGGTTAATACACGAGTGTACCTTAACCGGAACTACGTAAGGCTTGACTCCCATATTTGGGATACACAGGCAACTTCATCCTGAAGTTCAGCCCCACGCAGTTTCAAAGTGACTGTGTCCATATATTGGCTTTGACCATCTTCGTCTTCTCCGTATCCGAGAGTTCGGTTGCGATCATCACTAATGAGGACTGACTACAGTATGCTGCGGCGTTATCCAGACAAGAGGCAACTTTCTATCGCCATGAGTCGCCATCCAAACCAGGGGCAACTTTTCGTTGCCGTGTTGTGCCCTTTAGAACAAGGGGCAATTTTCCATTGCCTCTGATCCGAGGTTGTGCATCTCGAGAGTAAGTTCTGCGCTCGTTGAGCAGTGAGCATTTGCGAAAATAGTTTTTGGGATTTTTTTTACTAAGGTTGACTATTTTTGCGAAAATGACTCCATCTTTTCCAAAACTGGACCATTTTCTTGGACCCAAAAAAGGAAAATTTTCAGTACTCATAGCCTGACTTGCATGATTTTAAATCAAAAATTGAACAAGTATGTTAATCTAACTCTCATTTTGGTTAAAATCGTTTTAGTAGAAAACCAAAACAAAAAAATGGTCAAAATGATGAAATAGGGGCACATTTGAGCTAGGCTTCCTGTCTTTCCCCCATCGCCAACTGTAACAAGCCCGCGGGGGACCTCGCTACAGCTCGGACTCGACTTTGTAGTCACGGTTCTAAGTCTGAACCAAAGAGTCCAAATCCGGCAAATCGTTTTGAGAAAAACAGATTTTTGAAAGAAGTGCCAAACATGGACTGCTTTGCCAGATACAGAGTCGCCACCTAAATATTTTTTAATGGGAAATTTAGGAAACCCTGACTCGGTGCCAAAGGCCACGTGTCCGTCATCACCAAAGTTGCCTCGGCTCGGGAACTTGGGTACGATTGGGGAAGGTCACTTCGTGAGCACCCCCGCTTGCCCGGTTAAAGACCGGCCTCTACTAACCATGATATCAATTTTTGAAAACATTGTATGTTCTTATTCCGGTTATTAGCCTAGGTTACTATGTGATGCTCGCAGCATATAAATATAGACTGGGTCGTCCGAATTGGAACAAAACATTTCATGCTTGTTTATTTGAAAATGGTTTGATGGTGCTACCCGCAGGTAGGCTAAGACACGGATTTGCCACCCTCAGGTGGGCTTTTGGAAAAGATGGTTTTGCCACTATCTAGTGGGCTTAAAACAAACATTTGATGAATTGTCCCTATTCAAGTAACCCAACCTTCACCCACAGGCATTCAGGCAGATATTTCACATAAGCACATAGCCTCATGGTAAGCATGCTATTCATGGCAGTCACTCATACACATGCAAGGATGCTAAAGCATAAAACTTACCGAGTACTCCAAGCCAAAATAGGAATTTATTAGAAATCATGCATGACCCTAAGTATACAAAAATGCCTAATACAACACATGCAAAATGCAACTATAGTAGGCTCGGCTATTCTAAACATGGCATATGAAATGCTACAGCTAACATGTATTCAATTCAGAATTGAAAGTACAATGCAGTTAGTATGATGCGCCGAGCCCGGTGCATGCGATACAGATGAATGATGCAAACATGCTGTCATACTGTATGCTAATTTAAATATGCCCTAATCTAACCATCATAAGCGGATAAATAAAAGGGAGAAAGACGTGAGGTTGGAAGACATACATCCCACTCACGCACACTTATTACAGTTGTGCCCTCACTCGGAGGGTCCGAATAAATATACAGTCCCAATATTACAGTCCCGAATAAAAAAAATATTACAGTCCAAATATTACAAAATCCTAATTAATTAATTAACTAAGAAAGCAAATAAAACTGGCGTGCAAGCCAGGGACTGCTTCGCTTCTGATGGATGATGCATGTCCGGATTGTCTTGCGCGGAAATCCACCGGAATGCCCCGATTAGCCTCTGTTTACATCTGTTCTTGAAATGCGTGCCAAGCCCCAAAAAGTTGCTGATTCCTGATTTTGCTGCAACAGAGAGCAGGAAAGGGGCATAGCAATGTATTTGCACAAATATATGCATGTCTCGAACCTCGTGCCACCAATCACGCATACCGAGGCATGATGGCCGAGGAGTCGAAATGCACAACTCAATATAGGATGAATGCACATGAAACTACAGCTAAAACCTAACTCCATCATGGATAATCCGGAGTGTCGGTGACTGGGGAATTGAGACACATTCCGTCACTCGGAGTACGAAATGTACCTCGTTTCCCGTGCCCGGGCTAACTCCTATTCTGGACACGATGCAATATGCATGATATGCATGAAATGCAACTAATATACAATCCTAACATACACAATGCTATGAAAATGAGGTGCCTCGAAATGCGTGCACATGGGCACGCAAACCGAGGCAATGGCGAAATGCTATGAAAATGAGGTGTCTCGAAATGCGTGCACACGGGCATGCAAACTGAGAAAATGACATGTCTCAAAATGCGTGCACGCGGGCACGCAAAACGAGGCGATGACATGCATCTCGAAATGCGTGCACACGGGCACGCAAACCGAGGCGATGACATGCGTCTCGAAATGCGTGCACACGGGCACGCAAACCGAGGCAATGACGGAATGTGATGAAATGATACGGAAACATGATAAATGGGCTTATACCAACATGAGTGAGCCTCAGCCACACTCACATAGGATGCCGGCGGATGAAAATGAGGTGCCTCGAAATGCGTGCACACGGGCACGCAAACCGAGGCGGTGACAGAATGCGATGTAATGACATGAAAACATGATATGGACTTATACCAACATGAGTGAGCCTCAGCCACACTCACATGGGATGCCGGCGGATAAAAATGAAGTGCCTCGAAATGCGTGCACACGGGCACGCAAACCGAGGCAATGACAAAATATGATGAAATGACATGGAAATGACAAATGGGCTTATACCAACATGAGTGAGCCTCAGCCACACTCACATAGGATGCCGGCGGATGAAAATGAGGTGCCTCGAAATGCGTGCACACGGGCACGCAAACCGAGGCAATGACAAAATATGATGAAATGACATGAAAACAACAAATGGGCTTATACCAACATGAGTGAGCCTCAGCCACACTCACATAGGATGCCGATGAATGAAAATGGGGTGCCTCGAAATGCGTGCACACGGGCACGCAAACCGAGGCAATGATAGAATGTGATGAAATGACATGGAAACAGCATGCAATCATTCTAATGGAATTTCAGCAGTAAAATATGGGGGAAAACAGTCCCGAAATGAGGCGAAATGACATGAAATGCAAGGAATTGTCCCAAAATGCGAATTTAGGCACCCGAAATGACCTATAGCTATGCCAAACATGCACAATATGGACATGCAATGCAAAGACAGAAGCTAGACAGTCCCAAAAAAGGTACTTTCACAGTTATAAACATGGCCAAACAGCAAGCATAGGTATGGCAAAAATAGCATGCAAGAATAGAGGCCAAGAGAGGGGTAATGAAGCAAGTGATATAAGCAAAACCCAAACTGAAAAATTTCCTTCTACAACACTGAAGAGGGACCAAAAATATGAATATTTACAGTATATGGCAGCCTCAAAATCAGTATACAAACATGATAGAAATGTGATGCAAAATAAGGCTCAAAAGTGGCTATAACATGAGGTATACAAAATAATCACCAAACAGCCAAAGACCCTTAATAAAACATGTATAATGGACCAAAATAAGCACTTTTCCAGAACTGTAAAATGGTCAAAAACAAAAGCATGATAGGCTAACTAAACATGCAAGAATGGGGAATAAAAGAGCGATATAACATGAAGTGACCTATGGAGGCCCCAAACCATGAAAGGACCTAAATGAAACATGAAGTATGGACCAAAATAAGCACTTTTTCAGAACTGTAAAATGGCCAAAAACAAAAGTATGATAGGCTTCCATTGCATGCAAGAATGGGGAAGAAAAGAGGAGTATAAAGGTAGGTACAACATGGAAATCCCAAATGGTGTTGAACCCTTCTTCAATGTTGAAGAGGGGCTCAAAATAAGCCTAATATCAGTTTACAACATGCTCGAAAATAAATTTCTCATGGGTCAAAAATAGCATGCAAAATTATGACATACAAGAGGATCAATGAAGCAAGTGTGTCATGGAGGGCTCAAACAGGGTTGAGCCCTTAATGAAAAGTGAAGATGAGCTCAAAAGAGGGCCCTTTTAAGTTAGGGCCGGAGCTTGAAACAAAAAGCAAGTGGGGCTTACAAATAAATCAAGAAAAAGGGTCAAAATGAAGAAAAGGTTACTCACCCTTGAAGACTCAAACTTTTGTTGCTTCTTGGATGAATTTGCAGCTTCTTTTGCCTTTGAGAAACCTTCCTTGTTGCTGGAAATGAGGTGGTGGTGGTAGAGCTTGGTGGTGTAGAAGGAATGGTACTTAAGGACTTAGAGATTTTTCAAGAAATGAGAAGGATGAAGATGGAGTTGTGTAAGGAGGCTTGAAGGAGAATTTTTCTAACCCCAAAATACTACAAGGCTTGCTTGCTATATAGGCCAACAAGGGGTTGTAAAGGTGGGGGAAAATGAGAGCAAAATTCCCCCAAAAGGGTCACCCCGGATGTAGATATTTTTGGGAGAAAACCAAGGCACAGCTGGAATGCACTCAACCTGAAGAAGCAGGCCGGCCAGGTATTTTGCTGCAGGTGGCCGGCCGGCCACTTAACATAGCCGGCCGGCTAGATCAAAGAAAAAAACAGCCGGCCGGCCAGAAAAAGTGGCCGGCCACCCCCTAGGATGAAGCCACAGAAGTTAGCTTTCCAATGGCGCAAACCTTGCATTAAAATTCCTCCTGTAGAAAAAGTTATGCCCCTTTCCGTGAAGCCGCGCAGATTCAGTCCAAGCGGACTTCAACCAACCACATCTCTCCCCCCCGGACTTGGACTTGGGAGATTCTTGAGTGAAAAATGAAGCCCCGGAAGTAAGCTTTCCAATGGTGGTGGCCTCATAACTTAATTCCTCTTGTGCAAAGAGTTACGCCCGTTTCGGTGAAGCCGCGCACCTTTTTCTCCTTCCCGGATTCATGCTCAACCACTTTTGACCAAAAAGAAGTTGGCTTTTCGGCAAAATTACTGGCCTCCCACCAACTTTTGGTGTCCTCCCATGTGTGTAGATCACATATATGTGGTTTGGGGTTGGCAACAGTGACTCCAGGGTGTTCAACATTGCATTTGAAGAGGAGGGGCAAAAATGGAAAGAAAAATTAATGGCCAGCCATAAACTTTTAGGATCCTCCCAAGTGTGTAGATCACAAATATGTGGTTGAAAGTTGGCAACACTAACCCCAGGGTGTTCAACATTGGCCCAGAAGAGAGGGGTAAAAAAGTAATTTTACAATTACTGGCCGGCCATGGGTTTTTAGGGTCCTCCCAGGTGTGTAGATCACAAATATGTGGTTGAAAGTTGGCAACACTAACCCCAGGGTGTTCAACATTGGCCCGGAAGTCAGAAAAACGGGCGCCGGGAGGCTCCAGAGGAGAGATAACTGGTTGCTACAACAATTACTAGCCTCCCACCCTTCAGTGACCTTCCTGGTGATAAAACAGAGGTACCTGCCAAAAATGAACGAAAACCGATGCAAAACGAATGTTCGGGGGCCAAAACATGCAGTTCGGGGCCCCGGAAACTGCCCCTTAAACATCGAAAGTGGCGTTCGGCCACGAAGTAGGTTTCTCAGACCCCAGTGTCCCTCAAAAGGGAGAAAATAAGATGTATGCCAAAAATCAGAGCAAACGGAGATGGTTAGGCGGTCCCGAACCGAGGCACACGGCCTGACGGCTCCGAAAACCGGAAACCGGGCTCCGAAATGGGAAAAATGGCCTACGGCCACCAAATGTAGCCCACGGGCATTGAGAGATAGTCTATGGGACCTCTCCCTTCCCTCAGGAAAAGAAACAGAGAAAACCGAGTCTGGTTCGCAAACCGAGACAAGGCACAGAAGAGGGTTCGAAAATCCGGAGGCGGGGCTCGCAGCCAAGACTTTGAAACTTCTGAACGAGCACATTATGCAATATCACCAAGTGCTCAACTGGTGACGTCTGAGTCTCAAGGTCGGTCAAAAATGGGGTGTCTACAGTTGCCCCTCTTTGACAGAACTCGGAAGTCACAAGTGACGGGAGTGAATGTCAAAGCCTAGAGACGACCCATTTTTGACAAGGCCGAAGACTTAGACAAACATACAAGATAAAAAGGGATGTGCTCGCAGGCATGCCCGCAGGCAGGGGGGGCAAGATGCAAAATGATATGCGAGAAGATTTTGAAGATTAGACTTATACGCTACGCGAAGCCGGTTTTTGAAAGTTGGACTTATACGCTACGCGAAGCCGATTTGAAAGTTGGACTTATACGCTACGCGAAGCCGATTTGAAAGTTGGACTTATACGTTACGCGAAGCCGATTTGAAAGTTGGGGATTCATGTAATGCACTGTAACGTAGTGGCTAAAATGCAATGTAATAGCTAAGAGGTAAAGGTACCTTACAGGGGCAATTGGCAATGACTTACCTCATGCTGCTGGGGATCTTTCGCTCCTTCTTGGTTGAACTGCAGGTATTACTTTTCTTCCTGACCAAGGTCGCAGCTTTCCCTATTCTCCAACGGGGTGACAGACTAGGTTGGTTCAGTATCCAGAATTGAGGTGCATACATGCTATCTCAACCTATGGGGCTTCCATACAGATTTCAAGCCGAGGACGCGCCTCTGGGTATTTAAACCAGACTTTAGTCTCGGAAATTCCGAACCTTTGCGTTCTAGGCATAAACCATTCGAACTCTAGTTTCCACCATCGCAGTTGGTCTCCTAGGAACTCACTGCAAACACAAGCAGGTGGCTATACCGGATCACCGGAAGTCGTTCAGGCACGACAAACACCAAAGGAATTGCACCTTTAGAGGATTTAAGGTCTCCTAGACCGGAGAGTGCACAAGACAGTGCGAATAAAGATGCAGGATTTAAGGTCTCCGCAGACCG
The DNA here is from genome assembly GCF_055761805.1 of Camellia sinensis. Lineage (NCBI taxonomy): Eukaryota > Viridiplantae > Streptophyta > Magnoliopsida > Ericales > Theaceae > Camellia > Camellia sinensis. The sequence continues at coordinate 35,116,549 of NC_138961.1, read as the reverse complement.
GAGGATTTAAGGTCTCCTAGACCGGGGAGTGCACAAGACAGTGCGATGCAGAGTGAATGCACAAAACAGTGCTAAACAGATGCACAAAATAGTGCGATGCTAAAGGTGTACAAAACAGTACGAGCAAGGTGAATGCACAAAACAGTGCAATACCAATAAGGTGCACAAGATAGCGCGATACAATGCACTAACAAGTACAGGTGAGATGCGCAAGATAGCGCGATGGAATGCATGCAAAATGCAAGTAAAGTGCACAAAACAGTGCAATGCGCAAGAAAGTGCGAGTGATTTGAAATGCACAGGACAGTGCGATACGCTAAACAGCGCGATTGAAATACACTAAACAGTGCGATTGATTCGAAATACACTAGACAGTGCGATGCGCTAAACAGCGCGATTGATTTGAAATGCACTAGACAGTGCGATGCGCTAAACAGCGCGATTGAAATACACTAAACAGTGCGATTGATTCGAAATGCACTAGACAGTACGATGCGCTAAACAGCGCGATTGATTTGAAATGCACTAGACAGTGCGATGCGCTAAACAGCGCGATTGATTTGAAATGCACTAGACAGTGCGATGCGCTAAACAGCGCGATTGAAATGCACTAGACAGTGCGATGTGAGATACAACCACAAGATGCACAAGACAGTGCTAGTGAGATACAAAGTGTAAGTGCACAAGATAGTGCGAGTGAATGCATGTTCTATGCAAATGAGGTGCATTTTCTATGCAAGTATGGAAGAGTGCATTTTCTATGCAAAAGATACGAGCATTTTCTATGCATAAAACAAGCAAAGCATATTCTATGCGGAATCAAAAGCAAGCATATTCTATGCATGAATCATTACGATGCGCGGCACGTATGCAACAACAGTGTATATGAAAGTTCACATTCCATATAGTAGAGGAGCATCAAATATGTACTCTGGTGCCTCTGATTTACCTCTTAGAGGACTTTGCAACACACTCAGCTCAAAAGGGGCACACCCTGTTCATATTAGCGGGAGATAACATCTGCTGCTGCTGCTTTAATTGCCGTTCTGGCTTGAAGCATGCTTAAGCTTGGAGTAGAGGCATGCTCATTCTTCAGGGCACTGGCAAGGCCTGAAAAGGTACATCCGGAGCACAATCACGGAGTTTGAAGAAGGTGAAACACATTCAGATGCTTCGGTTTTCCCTCTTTTCTTTTGCTTTGTAGTCTGGAACCCATATAGCTTCAAATAGGTCCTTGTTTTGCTGTTCTGACATGACTTGGGCTGAACCCTGCGGTTTTATGAAAGAATGAATCTTGTTTTGCACAGATGTGGAGAACGGCACGGCACTCGGAGCGCAAAACGATTTGATTTTGGAATTGATAAATGAGCTCTCGACCGGGTATTGAGCCTACGACTGCACACAGTAAGACAACTCAACACGGAAATAAAAGGCACCCAACCTAGACACATCGGGTAACACTCGAAACGACCCAAAGCAAGAATCGAGACACAAAACAAAAGACACGACACACAGATGTGCACAGGGAGCCTGTTTCGCCGGGTAGTGTTTCCCACCCTTTCTCATTTGTGATCCTCACATCACTCGGCCCTCAAGCTCCATTTTTCTAAAAAAGCCCTTTTCTCACTTTTCCTCTCATCGCACGTCTCTCTATTCTTCAATCTCTCATTTTTCATCCCTCCCCTAGGTGGTTGATGGATAAACAGCAAATTGCGGGCTCACACCCAACATAATCAGCTCGCGGCTATTTCCTTCGGTGACATCTGTCGATGCGCCGGATGAGGGAATGGAGCATCTCGATCCATTCTAATTCGTGCTTCGCACTCGGCTTGATACCTCGCTGCTTGGAGGATGAGAGTGCTTTCTGCCCTTTGTTGTGCCCCTTTTCTGGCAGGTAGAGTGCCCTTGTTGGCAAGTATGTTGTCAATGGGAAAGACAGGAAGCCTGACTCAACTGTGCCCCTGGTTCATCATTTTGACCATTTTTTAGTTTTAGTTTTCTCCTAAAAAATTTTGACCAAAATGAGAGTTAGATTAACATACTTGTTCAATTTTCTGATTTAAAATCATGCAAGTTAGGCAGTGAGCACTGAGAGTTTTCCTTTTTTGGGTCCATGAAATGGTCCAGTTTTGAAAATGGAATACTTTTTGAGAAGATTAGTCAACCTCAGTAAAAATTCTCAAAAACTATTTTCGCAAACGACCACTGCTCAACGAGCATGGGACCTACTCTTGAGATGCGCAACCTCGGATCCATGGCAATGGAAAATTGCCCCTTGTCTGAAGGACATTGCATGGCAACGGAATGTTGCCCCTTGTTTGAAATGACACTGCGGCGTTCTGAATAGCAACGGAAAGTTGCCCCTTGTTTGGATAGCACCGCAGCGCATTGAATGGCAACGGAAAGTTGCCCCTTGTTTGAATGACACCGCGGTGCATTGAATGGCAACGGAAAGTTGCCCCTTGGTGGAATGGCACCGTAGTGTATTGTAGTCAGTCCTCAGAGCGACGAACGCAACCAGACTCTCAGATATAGAGAAGGCAAAGATTATCAGAACCATTACATGGACATGATTGAGTTTGAAGTGTTTTACGGCTGGACTTCAGAATGAAGTTGCTTACGTATCCCAAAGATGGGAATCAAGCCTCACGTAGTTCGGGGTTAAGGTACACTCGGGTATTAACCTCTCCTTTTTAGGCTCTAACTTTTGCCAAGGCGCCCGTTGCGGGTTTTCGACCTTGCGAGCTTTGTTCTTCTTTTCTTTTCAATTCTTTTCATTTCTTTTTCCTTTTTTGATTTTTTTCGTTCTTTTCTTTGCATCTTTCTTTTTTGTTCTCTTTTCTTTTTTTTTTCTTTTTGCATTTTTTGCTTCTTCTTTTTTTTGTATTTTTCTCTTGCTCTAACTTTTGCCTAGGTCGCCCTTCCGGGTTTTCGGCCCAGCGAGCCTCTCAAGGGTAAAAGTATAACAAGTCCATGCCAAATGGTTTTGAGATCCTGGAGTCATCTGAATCCAGGAGAATGGCTGCTGCTTTGCAAGAGGACTCATCTTCAGCTCTTCGAGCATGTCTGATATCTTTGCCCCTAGTTCGAAGGGTACTTCTGTTCTAGCTTTGCAAGCTTCTTCTGATCTTCTGATCTTTTGATCTGACTTTCCTGGCCTCTTGTTCGAGGGTTGCTTCAAATCTGGCCACACAGGCCTCACGTCGTAGTTGACCGTTGAACCTTCTGAATTCAAGTTTAAGGTTTGGAAGCAAAGGGGTTGAGTCTCGAGGCTGAGAGCGATCCTAGGCTGCACAATCTCAAGAGCGATTCCACACAGGTCTTCGCAAGACCGCGCAAAACATTTTGTTTTTGAAAAATTTTAAGAAAGCGACAAATCGCTCGCGCTGAAGATAGTGTAGAACCAATCTGGATCAAGCCAGGATCCTTCCCAGTACTTACGCTAACAAGCATGATTCCATTCGTTAAAGGCTTAGCATGCCTCTCTTTCTCTCAAATGATCAAAGTTTTGCAAATCCCGAGGAATTCCTTCCTTTTCGTTTTCACTGCAGTGTTCAAAAAGTTTTGGAAAACTTAGGTCGATGCAATGATTCTGGGGCACAAGAGAGTAGGTGGAATGTACTGCCATTTCATTCAGATTTCGTCACAACTAGCACACGGCAGAAGCGAACATAGAAGTGCAAAAATTACTGCTGTTTCATTCAAATCTGTTGGTACAATTGGCTCCCTGGCAGAAACAGACTCAAAACAAAATGAAAAGACAAACACAAAACAAAATGGTGACGCCCGAGGTAACACCCCCCGGAATCACCCGACTCCTGTACAACAGGACTGACTCGATACAACAAGACAGATCCAAAATAAAAAGAGACTGACTCAAAACAAAAAGACAGACTCAAAACAAAACAACAAGACTGACCCAATACCCGAGTCGGAAACCGGCATTCGCAAATGCTCAAAACAGTGCATGCCATCCACCATATCTGGAGTAAACTGAGCGCTGCCCGCAGGTGGTTCATCCCTCCAATCGCATCACATTATCCCCTACAAGTTCACTGATCAAGTGTCGATAGACTTTGCAGGACCTGGTGCGGGGATGACCCCATTGTCAAATAGATCCTGTACTTCATGGCGAAGACGGAAGCAAGCGTTGGTAGTATGGCCAGTTTGTTGATGGTACGCGCAGTACTGGGTAGTATCATGTGTAGCCGGAAGAGGGTTCGGGAGAGGCCGAGGCTCAAGGGGTTTGAGATGGCCTTGTCCAACAAGGATTTGGAGAGCTTTGGACAAAGGCATATAGAGGGCATGGAAGACCCTCCGACCTCGGGGTTGGTATTTCAAGGTTTGTGGATTTTTGCTGGACGCACCAGCAGGGGGATTAGCAGATGCTGGCCTAGTTTGCTGATCTCTTCCGAGTGGAGGATTAGAGGTAGCAGGATCGTCTCTGGTATGATGACCTTTCTCCCGGCTTGCCCCTTGATTCAGACTGCTCTCATTCTGAGTGGCGAAAGTGTTATCCACAGTTTTTGCAACCACTGCAAGCACTTGCTGTTTGTTCAGTCCTTCGACTTTCAAAGCCTCAACAACGGACAGAAGATGTTCATGGGGATCCATACCCGCCCCTACCTTGTTCTTTCCACTCGCCTCCACTTTGCCAAGGGATTGGCCTTCCTCAAATGCAGCCCGTCCCAACATCGGGGAGCCTTTTGACATGAAGTTCCCGATATGTGGTGTGGTCGATGATGGAGCCAATGTCCCGGAGGCCAGATCCGTCACGGTTCTTTGAAGATCTTTAATCATTCCCATCAACTCAGAAGTAGTGGGTTCACGGGTTTGAGATGGTTGAGGTTCAGGTGCACCCATCATGCATAAGTCCATGCTTTCTGGAATAAACACCTCAGGCTTGGGTAGATGGGCCGGGGTGATGTATATGCTGGGGTCAAAGGTGGACAGCAGTATGTGGATGTGATTGAGGTAGGCAGGAGATGTTTGGTCGTTAGGGTTTGAAGGTGGAGCTATCGTCCGGTTGTCGATGAGATTTTGGACCTCATGACGAAGGCGGTAGCAACGGTCGGTGCCATGACCGCGCTGCTGATGGTACACACAGTACTTGGCAGGGTTATGTCTGGCTGGGAGTGGGTTGGGAAGAGGTTGAGGATCGAGGGGTTTGAGATGCCCTTTTTCCATCAAGGCTTTCAGTGTGCTAGTCAGGCTCATATAGAGGGGGGTGAAAGTTCTTCCCTGAGTTCGGGCTAGGCCAGCTGTTTGTAGGCTTGGTTTGGCAAAAGGGTCGGCTGTGGCGACTGTATTGATTTCGGTGGGTTTGGGACTAGCGCTACTACCAACATTGGTACTCCCTGAAATCACCCTGCTTGTCAGTTCCCTTGTCCTGGGAATGATCCCACTATTGAACGCATTCTCGACTTGAACCCCCAGTTCATGCAAATTTTTGAAAGTGAATAGTGGAGCGACTATCAACTTTTGCAACATATCATGCTCGAGGTTTCGCACCATCATCTGCACTTGATCCTTCTCAGAAGGGCGACGATCTGTCATTTGCGCTGCCTTTGCTCTCCACCTTGCAACGAATTCCACAAAAGGCTCTGTTGGGTTCTGGCGGGTTGCTTCAAGCTCCTGGATGGTCGTTTCAACTTGGGTATTGTAAGAATACTGATCAACAAAGGCCTCAGCCAGTTCTTCCCAGTTTTGCTTCACTGTATCCTCCAATTTGGTATACCAAGTAGCTACTACACCCGACAGGGTTCTTCCATACAGAGAGAGTTTCTGTGGCTTAGTCAGACCCATCGGCTTCAAGACATCTAAGAAAAGTCGGATATGTACCATTGGATCTCCAGACCCGTCAAAACGGTCGATATATGGCATTTTGAATCTGTCTAGGAGCCGGATGGCAGCCTCGGTGTGCCCATCCTCAATACCAGGAATGGAGTTAAGGCCCTGTGCCTTTTTGAATTGCTTCTCAAGGTTTGCAATTTTCACTGCAGTCGGATTGAACTCATCAACATGAAAGGGTTGAGTTCTCTCATTAGGCTGCACCAGGGGTCTGAGCACCTGAGCTTGAGTCGACCCTTCTCGAGGATTCAGACACTGCAAATCTTCAACTGGCGGAATTGGGTCAAAGTTCGGCTGGGGTCCCAAAGCTGGATGTGGGGCAGATGCCCCAGATGGGCGCTGCGTTTCAATACTGGTCTCAGCCTGCATGGCAGTTCCCTGACTTAGCGCTGCTGTCATGGCCGCAAACTCTTCCGAACCTTGTGCCATCACGGCCTGCTGAGTCTGAACAAAGGTGATGTGACTGGCGACTGACGGATTAGATGAACATATGAGCCCTGACCGGCTTTTCTTTACCTTGCCTCAGCGACAGAACACTGATTACCCTTGAACTGAATCTCTGACCTAACAAAGTCTATCAGCACAAGTTCGATGAACCTCGGGGGATATCGGAGCCTTCTGAAGCGATAGTTCCAAGACTACCTAGCAAAAGAGAAAACAGACAGCACCTCAGCCTGATTTCACCTGAACAGATACGAGCATAGTTGAATGAGTGTGCCCTCTACTGAATTCTGCCCCAAAATTCTGCCCCAAATCTGAGTCTGATACCCACAGGTAAAGCTGACTCCCAAATACTGATAGTAATGCCCGCAGGCATGATGCCAAAATTCGCAAAGTGGTGCCCGCAGGCCTGACGCCTGAACTCATACACTGATACATGCATTCCTGTAGAGACGCACTCTAAAGCACATAACAGATAAGTGAGAGCCAAAACACCCCTATGTTGGGGTAGGGTTTCCCTGTGCTATTTTGTCAGGAGCTAGGGTTTCACTACGCACGCAGCGGTTTCAAACAACCTATAAACGGGTAAGCAACCTGTCCTAATTTGGAATGGTCACTATGGATCCGAATATGCACTAGGTCGAATGGTCAAAGAGGGTGCCCCGGTAAAACCGGGGTTTGTGTTCCCATACTGGCAGAGCCCACAACCGGTCAGCCTTATGGTCATGCCTTGACAAGACAAGCCTCCGGCAAACCGTTCAGGAATAGCAGATGGCAAACACTGTGTCCTAGGCGCACCAATGCAAATGCAATGCAAAGAAACACACAAGTGTAGTCAAAAACAGATATCATGAGTTCGAGTCAAGTTCTCTAAATCCCCAGCAGAGTCGCCAGAAACTGTAACAAGCCCGCGGGGGACCTCGCTACAGCTCGGACTCGACTTTGTAGTCACGGTTCTAAGTCTGAACCAAAGAGTCCAAATCTGGCAAATCGTTTTGAGAAAAACAGATTTTTGAAAGAAGTACCAAACATGGACTGCTTTGCCAGATACAGAGTCGCCACCTAAATATTTTTTAATGGGAAATTTAGGAAACCCTGACTCGGTGCCAAAGGCCACGTGTCCGTCATCACCAAAGTTGTCTCGGCTCGGGAACTTGGGTACGATTGGGGAAGGTCACTTCGTGAGCACCCCCGCTTGCCCGGTCAAAGACCGGCCTCTACTAACCATGATATCAATTTTTGAAAACATTGTATGTTCTTATTCCGGTTATTAGCCTAGGTTACTATGTGATGCTCGCAGCATATAAATATAGACTAGGTCGTCCGAATTGGAACAAAACATTTCATGCTTGTTTATTTGAAAATGGTTTGATGGTGCTACCCGCAGGTAGGCTAAGACACGGATTTGCCACCCTCAGGTGGGCTTTTGGAAAAGATGGTTTTGCCACTATCTAGTGGGCTTAAAACAAACATTTGATGAATTGTCCCTATTCAAGTAACCCAACCTTCACCCACAGGCATTCAGGCAGATATTTCACATAAGCACATAGCCTCATGGTAAGCATGCTATTCATGGCAGTCACTCACACACATGCAAGGATGCTAAAGTATAAAACTTACCGAGTACTCCAAGCCAAAATAGGAATTTATTAGAAATCATGCATGACCCTAAGTATACAAAAATGCCTAATACAACACATGCAAAATGCAACTATAGTAGGTTCGGCTATTCTAAACATGGCATATGAAATGCTACAGCTAACATGTATTCAATTCAGAATTGAAAGTACAATGCAGTTAGTATGATGCACCGAGCCCGGTGCATGCGATACAAATAAATGATGCAAACATGCTGTCATACTGTATGCTAATTTAAATATGCCCTAATCTAACCATCATAAGCGGATAAATAAAAGGGAGAAAGACGTGAGGTTGGAAGACATACATCCCACTCACGCACACTTATTACAGTTGTGCCCTCACTCGGAGGGTCCGAATAAATATACAGTCCCAATATTACAGTCCCGAATAAAAAAAATATTACAGTCCAAATATTACAAAATCCTAATTAATTAATTAACTAAGAAAGCAAATAAAACTGGCGTGCAAGCCAGGGACTGCTTCGCTTCTGATGGATGATGCATGTCCGGATTGTCTTGCGCGGAAATCCACCGGAATGCCCCGATTAGCCTCTGTTTACATATGTTCTTGAAATGCGTGCCAAGCCCCAAAAAGTTGCTGATTCCTGATTTTGCTGCAACAGAGAGCAGGAAAGGGGCATAGCAATGTATTTGCACAGATATATGCATGTCTCGAACCTCGTGCCACCAATCACGCATACCGAGGCATGATGGCCGAGGAGTCGAAATGCACAACTCAATATAGGATGAATGCACATGAAACTACAGCTAAAACCTAACTCCATCATGGATAATCCGGAGTGTCAGTGACTGGGGAATTGAGACACATTCCGTCACTCGGAGTACGAAATGTACCTCGTTTCCCGTGCCCGGGCTAACTCCTATTCCGGACACGATGCAATATGCATGATATGCATGAAATGCAACTAATATACAATCCTAACATACACAATGCTATGAAAATGAGGTGCCTCGAAATGCGTGCACACGGGCACGCAAACCGAGGCAATGGCGAAATGCTATGAAAATGAGGTGTCTCGAAATGCGTGCACACGGGCATGCAAACCGAGAAAATGACATGTCTCGAAATGCGTGCACGCAGGCACGCAAAACGAGGCGATGACATGCGTCTCAAAATGCGTGCACACAGGCACGCAAATCGAGGCGATGACATGCGTCTCGAAATGCATGCACACGGGCACGCAAACCGAGGCAATGATATGTGTCTCGAAATGCGTGCACACGGGCATGCAAACCGAGGCAATGACGGAATGTGATGAAATGATACGGAAACATGATAAATGGGCTTATACCAACATGAGTGAGCCTCAGCCACACTCACATAGGATGCCGGCGGATGAAAATGAGGTGCCTCGAAATGCGTGCACACGGGCACGCAAACCGAGGCGGTGACAGAATGCGATGTAATGACATGAAAACATGATATGGACTTATACCAACATGAGTGAGCCTCAGCCACACTCACATGGGATGCCGGCGGATAAAAATGAAGTGCCTCGAAATGCGTGCACACGGGCATGCAAACCGAGGCAATGACAAAATATGATGAAATGACATGGAAATGACAAATGGGCTTATACCAACATGAGTGAGCCTCAGCCACACTCACATAGGATGCCGGCGGATGAAAATGAGGTGCCTCGAAATGCGTGCACACGGGCACGCAAACCGAGGCAATGACAAAATATGATGAAATGACATGAAAACAACAAATGGGCTTATACCAACATGAGTGAGCCTCAGCCACACTCACATAGGATGCCGATGAATGAAAATGGGGTGCCTCGAAATGCGTGCACACGGGCACGCAAACCGAGGCAATGATAGAATGTGATGAAATGACATGGAAACAGCATGCAATCATTCTAATGGAATTTCAGCAGTAAAATATGGGGGAAAACAGTCCCGAAATGAGGCGAAATGACATGAAATGCAAGGAATTGTCCCAAAATGCGAATTTAGGCACCCGAAATGACCTATAGCTATGCCAAACATGCACAATATGGACATGCAATGCAAAGACAGAAGCTAGACAGTCCCAAAAAAGGTACTTTCACAGTTATAAACATGGCCAAACAGCAAGCATAGGTATGGCAAAAATAGCATGCAAGAATAGAGGCCAAGAGAGGGGTAATGAAGCAAGTGATATAAGCAAAACCCAAACTGAAAAATTTCCTTCTACAACACTGAAGAGGGACCAAAAATATGAATATTTACAGTATATGGCAGCCTCAAAATCAGTATACAAACATGATAGAAATGTGATGCAAAATAAGGCTCAAAAGTGGCTATAACATGAGGTATACAAAATAATCACCAAACAGCCAAAGACCCTTAATAAAACATGTATAATGGACCAAAATAAGCACTTTTCCAGAACTGTAAAATGGTCAAAAACAAAAGCATGATAGGCTAACTAAACATGCAAGAATGGGGAATAAAAGAGCGATATAACATGAAGTGACCTATGGAGGCCCCAAACCATGAAAGGACCTAAATGAAACATGAAGTATGGACCAAAATAAGCACTTTTTCAGAACTGTAAAATGGCCAAAAACAAAAGTATGATAGGCTTCCATTGCATGCAAGAATGGGGAAGAAAAGAGGAGTATAAAGGTAGGTACAACATGGAAATCCCAAATGGTGTTGAACCCTTCTTCAATGTTGAAGAGGGGCTCAAAATAAGCCTAATATCAGTTTACAACATGCTCGAAAATAAATTTCTCATGGGTCAAAAATAGCATGCAAAATTATGACATACAAGAGGATCAATGAAGCAAGTGTGTCATGGAGGGCTCAAACAGGGTTGAGCCCTTAATGAAAAGTGAAGATGAGCTCAAAAGAGGGCCCTTTTAAGTTAGGGCCGGAGCTTGAAACAAAAAGCAAGTGGGGCTTACAAATAAATCAAGAAAAAGGGTCAAAATGAAGAAAAGGTTACTCACCCTTGAAGACTCAAACTTTTGTTGCTTCTTGGATGAATTTGCAGCTTCTTTTGCCTTTGAGAAACCTTCCTTGTTGCTGGAAATGAGGTGGTGGTGGTAGAGCTTGGTGGTGTAGAAGGAATGGTACTTAAGGACTTAGAGATTTTTCAAGAAATGAGAAGGATGAAGATGGAGTTGTGTAAGGAGGCTTGAAGGAGAATTTTTCTAACCCCAAAATACTACAAGGCTTGCTTGCTATATAGGCCAACAAGGGGTTGTAAAGGTGGGGGAAAATGAGAGCAAAATTCCCCCAAAAGGGTCACCCCGGATGTAGATATTTTTGGGAGAAAACCAAGGCACAGCTGGAATGCACTCAACCTGAAGAAGCAGGCCGGCCAGGTATTTTGCTGCAGGTGGCCGGCCGGCCACTTAACATAGCCGGCCGGCTAGATCAAAGAAAAAAACAGCCGGCCGGCCAGAAAAAGTGGCCGGCCACCCCCTAGGATGAAGCCCCAGAAGTTAGCTTTCCAATGGCGCAAACCTTGCATTAAAATTCCTCCTGTAGAAAAAGTTATGCCCCTTTCCGTGAAGCCGCGCAGATTCAGTCCAAGCGGACTTCAACCAACCACATCTCTCCCCCCCGGACTTGGACTTGGGAGATTCTTGAGTGAAAAATGAAGCCCCGGAAGTAAGCTTTCCAATGGTGGTGGCCTCATAACTTAATTCCTCTTGTGCAAAGAGTTACGCCCGTTTCGGTGAAGCCGCGCACCTTTTTCTCCTTCCCGGATTCATGCTCAACCACTTTTGACCAAAAAGAAGTTGGCTTTTCGGCAAAATTACTGGCCTCCCACCAACTTTTGGTGTCCTCCCATGTGTGTAGATCACAGATATGTGGTTTGGGGTTGGCAACAGTGACTCCAGGGTGTTCAACATTGCATTTGAAGAGGAGGGGCAAAAATGGAAAGAAAAATTAATGGCCGGCCATAAACTTTTAGGATCCTCCCAAGTGTGTAGATCACAAATATGTGGTTGAAAGTTGGCAACACTAACCCCAGGGTGTTCAACATTGGCCCAGAAGAGAGGGGTAAAAAAATAATTTTACAATTACTGGCCGGCCATGGGTTTTTAGGGTCCTCCCAGGTGTGTAGATCACAAATATGTGGTTGAAAGTTGGCAACACTAACCCCAGGGTGTTCAACATTGGCCCGGAAGTCAGAAAAACGGGCGCCGGGAGGCTCCGGAGGAGAGATAACTGGTTGCTGCAACAATTACTAGCCTCCCACCCTTCAGTGACCTTCCTGGTGATAAAACAGAGGTACCTGCCAAAAATGAACGAAAACCGATGCAAAACGAATGTTCGGGGGCCAAAACATGCAGTTCAGGGCCCCGGAAACTGCTCGTTAAACATCGAAAGTGGCGTTCGGCCACGAAGTGGGTTTCTCATACCCCAGTGTCCCTCAAAAGGGAGAAAATAAGATGTATGCCAAAAATCAGAGCAAACGGAGATGGTTAGGCGGTCCCGAATCGAGGCACACGGCCTGACGGCTCCGAAAACCGGAAACCGGGCTCCGAAATGGGAAAAATGGCCTACGGCCACCAAATGTAGCCCACGGGCATTGAGAGATAGTCTACGGGACCTCTCCCTTCCCTCAGGAAAAGAAACAGAGAAAATCGAGTCTGGTTCGCAAACCGAGACAAGGCACAGAAGAGGGTTCGGAAATCCGGAGGCGGGGCTCGCAGCCAAGACTCTGAAACTTCTGAACGAGCACATTATGCAATATCACCAAGTGCTCAACTGGTGAAGTCTGAGTCTCATGGTCGGTCAAAAATGGGGTGTCTACACCAGCATAGCTGCCAGAAGCGCACAACTGGAACTGTCTATAAAGGGCTGGAAGCTCTCTCACCCTCCGAGCAACGATGTAACAAACCAAGTGCGAAGCACGAATTGGAATGGATCAAGACACTCCACTCCCTCATCCAGGGCATCGACTAAATGTCACCAGAAGAAATAGCTGTGAGCTAACAGCGTTGAGCACGAACCCACTACCTCTTGTTTATCCACCGACCATATCTGGGGAGGGATGAAAAATGAGAGATTGAAGAACAGAGAGATGTGCGATGAAAGAAAAGTGAGCAGAAGGGTTTTGAGAGAAAAATCGAGCCTGATGGCCGAGTGATGTGAGAATCACAAATAAGAAGGGTGGGAAACAATACTCGAAGAAACTGGCTCCTCCTGATCTAAGGTCTCTCGTCTTTGTAACACGTCTGTGTGTCGTGTCTTTTGTTTTGTTTACCTCAACTCTTGTTTTGAGTCGGTTCCGAGCGTGTCTCATTGTGTTTAGGTTGTTTACCTTTTGTTTTTCGTTATTTAGTCCTTTTCATAGTGTTCAGTCGTGGGCTCAATACCCGGTTGAAAACCCTTTTCTCAAATCGTTTTGTGCTTAGAGTGCTATGCCATTCTCCACATTTCTGCACAACAGGTTTGGTTCTTTTGTAAAACCGCAGGGGTTCAACCCGGGTCTCTTGGAAACAGTGAACATATGGGTTTCGGATTGCATCTCAGTGTGTTTCAGCTTCTGCCAATTCTACCTTTGTATTCCGTCTTTTCAGATTTGGACTATTTTCACCGTGTGCAGAATGAACTAAGAATACTGTGTTGTGGGCTATGAGTTCAGAATGAGTAGTTTTCAGAATAAGCAGCGCGTTATATGAGCTCTGTGTATGGGTTGTATGCAGATTAAACCAAGCTCTGTGTATGGGTTGTATGCAGATTAAACCAAGCACTGTGTTACGAGCCGAGTGTTCAGAATGAGCAGTGGGTTGTTTGAGTTATTTTGCTGTTGGTCGGTTCATTATCTGGTTATTACAATACAAGTGTTTGATTTTTAGACAAGAGATCAATCTCATTTACATTAAGGTGTAATATGATGCAATGCGATGCAATGTACGAAATGTACCAATGTAACGCCTTTTTCAGAAAAAAAAAAAAGTTTGTTTCATTTCACCATTTTTCAAGTACATAGCTTTGGAGAAAACAAAACCTGCCCGCGGCAGTACAAGGTACTCAAGCTACCAGCAAAAAAGAAAAGTACAAACAAAAGAAGAAAAGCAACAAAAGTCTGGATCAGCATCGATCATCTCAGGCCTACGGATCTGTCCTCGTCCTTTTCCTGGACGAAGGTCCAGAAGCATCGTCATCAGCACCGTCATCTGAGCCCAAGCCATCTCCGGTCTCCTCCTCGGACGACTCTGCCTCCGTCTCTGCCTCGGCATCTAACTCATCATCATCGGGAACTGGTGCTCGTGAGCTACTCCTAACATGAGTGCGCCCCGCTTTGGTGCGAGGATATACTGTGCCTCCTCACCCTCCTCCTCGAGCAGGAACAGAAGGTCCAGCTGGAGCACCCCCTGCAGCCGACATCTGGAATGGGGGCTGAAAATGACGAATGGCAAACGCATTAGTATGCTACGCAAAACAGAGTATGAATACTGTGAGCAGTGTATCAGAACAGAGTACAGTGACTAAGTGCAGTGTGAATGCTATGAGCAATGCTGTAAACAGTCTGTGTTGAATGCCGTGAGGGCCGTATATCAAGCACTGTGTTGATGGTGCGATGCATCAGATTGTGTAAAGTTTGAGATGATGGTCGAAAGAACGTATCGAGATATTGTAAATGGCCAGTAGGTCGAAGCTCCGCTGTAGCATCCCCATCATGGAGGCATTCAACTCCAGGGACTGGCGAGTATACTCAGAGGAAGCCTACAAAAGTGTTAGAAGCATCAGTATTCTGCGGAATATCAAACGGAATGAAATGAAATGACGGTGCAAAATACAAAATGCAATAATACGTACCGGAGGCAAGTCGTAGAACCCGACTAACTCGTGATCAGCCGGAGGGGGAGCGAAGGGGATCTGATAGGTCTCCCCACCCTGCCCTCGACATGTCATCATCGTGGGCAGTGCTGGCCAACTTGCCCCCCGTCCTCTCCAGGCCCCACTCCTGCCACGGACCCGAGCCATCCTCGGGGCTCCTGCTCCCACTCCTGCCCTAGCCGCCGGCGCCGTAGGCCTCCCTCTCTTAGCTCGGCGACCACTGCTCAGAGGTCGCATGATATAGGACTGGACATACTCTGTGTAGTCGCCCTTGCCCCTAAAGCCCTCCGCATCCCAGCCGATCGTGTAATCAGCCATCTCCTCCAGGGTGTACCTCTATGTGTCTCTCATGTGGATATGAGGCAAACCTGGAACTATTTGCTCTGGTAAACCTAAGGTCTAGCATAGGAAGCGCTCGCCTAGGTACCAAGCCCGACAGACCGGGCCCTCCAACAGAAGCCTGAATCGGGCAGACTCCTCAGCATCAGGAAACTACTCCCGAACCGCGGCTGGCAATGGAGCCCAGGGCTGCCAGGTGATCTGAAAATGATATGCAGACAGTTATCTACTGTTATTGAAAATACAGTGCAAAGCGAAGCTTGAAATGAACTCTAAAGTTAAAAATACCTCTGCGGTGGTAATGGTATCGAAGTAGCGGCGAAAGAATATGAAAGACTCCCGGGGTCTCCGCACGCATCTCACGTCAAAGCGGCGGGAGAATGGAACGCCAAGGGGAGTCTCCTCGTCGGGCACTGGGGTAAGCCTCGGGAAGTAGGTGTAGACCCACAACTGCAGAGCAAATATCAGTATGCTTATCAGATAAAGCAGAATGCAGAATGAAGCAAAAATCGTAGAACCGTGTATTGTGCAATGTATTGTGCAGAGTGTACAGTGTGTGCAGTATACAGTCAGTGTAAAGCAGATTATATGTGTGCCATGTGTGCAGTAAATGACCAGCGTGAGGCAGACCGTAGTGTGTGCAGTGTACAGAATACAGATAATGTAGAGCAGAAATGTAAAATAGAGAAAGAAAATGTACCTCCCAAGCCCGCCAGTAGCCTCCGAGCAACTGCCCGCTGCACTGGGAGGATGAGCTCATGTATCCATAAAGTGTGGCCAAGGCTGCCCTATCCCAGTCGTAGCGCAGGATCCGTGTGACGTCCACTAAAGTGCTCAGCAGACAGAGAGGCATGGTGTTCGCCCGGTCGGCGAAGATGGTCGTCCCCAATAAGAACACGAGGAAGCCACGTGCATACCGCTCCGCCTCCTCCTGAGCCATCGGGGCCTCCTCAGCTAAAGCTTGCTGAATCCAAAAATGGTCTTCGAACCACGAGTATCTGATGAAGCCTGGATGAGCAAGAGGCGGTAGGTCGCCAAGCAAGTACATCTGAGCGGCCTCCCACTCGTCTATGTCTGTGTCAAAGGGGATCGGATAACCCCCTACCCCGATGTCGGTGAGCATCGAGAAGTCATAGGGAGTCATCGTCATGTCTCCCGTGGCAGAGAAGTGGAAAAAGTTGGTGGTGTCCCACCACCTCTCCACCAGAGCGGCAAGAAGAGGCCTGCTCGCGGTAAGGCGTGAGAGTCCCCTGCAGAAGGCGCCGAAGCTGGCCTAGTTGACAATGTGACGGACTGGGTCCGGTAGCTCCATGTACCATCCACGGGCGGCAACATTCCCATACCCCCGGAAGGCATGGGAATCCCCCTATATTCAAAAGCAAACAGTTGCGAAGCAATATTCAATATACAATTTTGAAGAGCATTTAGAATTGGTAACAATAGAGCGTGTGTGCACATGTTCAGATTCAAACAGACATCGGGTGCCAGTGCGCTCGTAGTGAACTACAGCATATGATTTTTCAGTATGTTTGACTGGTTCAGTACAGATATAGCGTGTGTGCACGTGTTCAGATTCAAACAGACATTGGGGGCCGGTGTGCTCGCAGTGAACTACAGTGTATGATGCGTCAGGGTGTTTGAGTTGTTCAGGGCAAATACAGTGTGTATGCGCATGTTCTAATTCAAACAGATACCAAATGTAGGTGTGTTCACAATCAACTACAGCATATAGTATATCGGTGTATCCGGATCAAACAGTTAAAGGCAGAATCGACTATGACAGTTAGGTATTTTACTTTGCAGAAAATAAAATGGGGAAGAATATACCTCGAAAGTGCCGTATGAAAGGTGCGTCTCTAGCTCGCGTAGAAGCAGCTCTGGTGGCGCCCTCCTGTCAAAACTTCTGAACTGGCGAAGTCCGTTAGGAGGCAGCACATGAATCGTTGGTCTGTAGGCCGCCGGATTGAACGGCCAGATGTGAAGCGGCAAGAGCTCGGCCTCTGGGTCCATATCTATCTCCGGGCGAGCCCTGCCGCCTGGAATGTCGTCCGCCATCTCGAGAATGGTGCGAAAATGGCCGGAAGAGTGAAAATCGGGTAAGAATGTGAAAAGTCAACTGAAAAGTCAACCCCGGGAGGGTGAAAAATGGCCGAAAAGGTCGGGGTGCGGAAAAGGCACAGAGATTGAGGTAAACTCGAGGGAAACAAACCCCAAGTGGTGAGAATCAAGAAAAAGACACCGAAACAAAGTTTTGTTCGGTTCAAAATATTCGAAACGCAAAGGTATTCGTGAATCGAACGTCAAAATGGGCCCTAAAACCGAGGAAAATGGAGAATAGAAAGGAGGAAAATGGCCTAGGGAAAGAGGGGAGGAATTTTCAAGCAAGAGGAAGTGAGAAATATAGGGCTAGAAGCCCTATATTTAAAGACCCGTGCCGACTTGACCAAACTGCCCCGATTCAGGCATATTTGGCCGGTCGGCCACATTGTTGGCCGGTCGGCCAAATAGTTGGCCGGTGGACTTTTTTGGTGGCCGGTGGATGGCTGGTGACCTTCCCCTATAGCCGGTGAACCTCCTTACACCTTTGTTTGGGTCTTTGATGTGGTTTGGGGCCTCCATTGCTCAATACAGTGCAAGAGAGTGCATTTTTTAAGCTCAACCGGACTCTGTTTTGACCTCGGACCGTGTTTTTTATGCGTAGCACTCGAATGCATGCAAGGGTGTATCCTTTTCGTGTCCTTTTTGTATCTTGCAAACATTCGGAAACTACTTCAAATGCATTGCATCATTATGCATGCATACACGCATTGTCATGCGCACGCCGACTTGCAATGTTATGCACCTCCAGGCAGTCTGGCGAGACCATAAATACACTCGGTCTAGGAGACCTTAAATCCTCTGATGGTGCAAGTCCTTTGGTGTTTGTCGTGCCCGAACAACTTTTGGTAGGTTTCATCTTAGGCCGCATCATCATGCGCACCTTATATGCATTGTCATGCATGGTCCTTGTCACGCATCATCATGCGTACCTCATATGCATTTGTCATGCATTTCAAAGAGAACATGAGTTGTCGCGCATTTGAGTCCCTTTGTATCGTCATGCATATTCCAGTTGCATTGTCACGCATTTCCTCTATCATGCATTGTCATGCTTATCATACTTGCATTGTCATGCACCTCCGAGCGGTCTGGCGAGACCTTAAATACGCTCGATCTAGGAGACCTTAAATACGCTCGATCTAGGAGACCTTAAATCCTCTGAAGGTGCAAGTCCTTTGGTATTTGTCGTGCCCGAACGACTTTTGGCAGTCTGGCGAGACCTTAAATATGCTCGGTCTAGGAGACCTTAAATCCTCTGAAGGTGCAAGTCCTTTGGTATTTGTCGTGCCCGAACGATTCTTGGCGGTCTGGCGAGACCTTAAATACGCTCGGTCTAGGAGATCTTAAATCCTTTGAACGTGCAAGACCTTTGGTCTTTGTCGTGCCCGAACGACTCTTGGCGGGTTTTATCCTAGGTTGCATTGTCATGCATCCCTCACTCGCATTGTTATGCGCTACTCATGTGCATTGTCATGCATTTCAAAAGACATACGTTGTCACGCGTTCAATTTCATGCATTATCATGCACGTTTCATTTGCATTTCAAAAAATAGCAAACAAACAAAAACAAAAAAAAAAAACAAACATGCATTGTCATGCACTCATTATAAATAGTGCATATGTCATGCATCACTGTAAATATTGCATTTACATACATTTCATTGCATATTGTATATATTACATTGTAGTTTGCATGCATTCACTGCATCACCTCCATTTACGGCTTGCGCCTTTCCATGTTGAGCTTGGTCTGGTATGTTCCCGTACTTTTCGCGTTGAAGCACGGTTATGATATTATATGTACGCACCCAGTGTTGAGGGTGACGGCACCGTATCCGTGTTAAACGCGGTTTGTATGTGTTCATGCCTTTCCTAGGCAAGATACGGTTTGGCCGCGTGCCTTATCCATTGTAAATATTACATTCCATTGCATATTGTATATATTGCATTGTAGCTTGCATGCATTTATTGCATCACCTCCATTTACGGCTTGCGCCTTTCCATGTTGAGCTTGGTCTGGTATGTGCCCGTACCCTTCGCGTTGAAGTACGGTTATGATATTATGTGTACGCACCTAGTGTTGTGGGTGACGGCACCGTTTCTGTGTTAAACGTGGTCTGTATGTGTCCATGCCTTTCCTAGGCAAGATACGGTTTGGTCGTAGGCCTTATCCGCTGCATCCATTGCATATTGTAAATGTTGCATTGTAGCTTGCATGCATTTATTGCATCACCTCCACTTACGGCTTGCGTCTTTCCATGTTGAGCTTGGTCTGGTATGTGTCCGTTGTAGACACCCCATTTTTGACTGTCCTCAAGACTTGGATGTCACCATTTGAACACTCGGTGATCATCCATGTTGGTGTTCGTCTTGAGTTCTCAGAGGTCTCGGCCACGTGCCTTGCCTCAAGACCTCTCGACTTGCCTGTTTTGTGTTTGGTTTTGCACCAAACACTTGTGTTTTGCTTTTGAGGACCAGGAAATGGCTTGTTGGGCATCCCCACATCTCACCGGCCATGGCTTGAGGCCACCGGCCATTGTTTTGTTGCCATCGGCCATATGTTTGGTCGGTCGGCACTCTTTGTGGTCGGTCGACCATGTATTTTGCCATTTTATCATTTTTGGCTGGCCGACCACTGTGCATCTGCTTTTGCAGATATTTTTATGCCAACTATGCTAGCTGGCATACACCTTGCACCCCCTCCATACACGTGTATGGAGGGATTTCACTCTTGCTTAGCTTGTCTTGTAAGCTTTGCAAGAGTGATCCTCTATAAAAGGAGGCCTCCTCCTACCTTCTCAATGGTTACAAAAAAGTTCTAGAGAGCTCTGAGATTAGGGTTTGCATAGTGTACCTATCTATCTCTATATCTCCCTCTCTTTTTGCCTTTGTGTGTGTATAAGTGTGTTTGTGTCTTACTTTTGTGCGTAAACACCTAGTGCTACACCTTGTCTTGGTTTCTGAGGTGCCAAAGGTTTGTTTTTCAAAGTTTTGAGCTGGTTTTGGCCTAAGGAAAGCAACTGGAGTGCTATTCTTGAAGGGGTCTACAACGGCAAGAACTTTACCTTTAAATACCCCATTTTTACATAGTCCTTTTGCCTACCTTGCATCCGTTTTTGAGCTTAGTGTATAACATATAAAAGTTTTGTTTTTACTTGCTTAAAATAGTTGTTTAAGGTTGCTTTGAGCTTTGGGGTTGTTTGACCCCTCTTAGGCCTTGTTTGGCCCCCATTTTGTGCTATTTTGGTGAGCTCTGAGACCACCTTGTTTGGGGCTCCTCACCACTAAAATCTTGAGGGATTTCAGTGGTGGGGATGGTGCTTTAAGGTCCTAAGAAGGAGAGGGCCATCCCCTCTCCTTGTTGCCTTCAAAAAGTGCCATTTTAGCCTCATGTGTGAGCACCATTTTTAAGTTCATGCTGGCCATGTCTTAAGTGTTATTTGTGCTTATTTTGTTATGCTATTTTGTTATGATATAGCAGTGTTTTTAGTTGGTTTGAGCACACCATGCATGCTTAGCATACTTGTCTTGTAATGCCATGAATTTGCCTTAACATGCTTTGTACTTTGAGCCTTATTCTAGCATATTTTGGCCAAGCCTTGTGAAGCTTTTATGCATGTTTTAGTATGCTTTAGCTCTGTTTTTAATTGCTTTGGCCATGCTTGACATGCTTTGTATAGCCACCTTGCATTTTGGCTTGCTAGCCTCGGGTGTGTGAGTGTTGAGGATACATTGCTTGACTCGTTTCAGTGGTTTGGCACCACTTATAGCATCATTTCAGTCCCCATGATATGCTTGTATGCTTGCATTTGATGCTCCTTTAATACTTTTAAGGGTTGTAGTCTTGTGCTCCATGTTTGGCCTCTTTTGTATGCTTCCATGTGTAGGCCACTTAGATGCTATCTAGGTGTGTCCTTAGCTTTCTTTAGATCTACCTTGGGACTATTCTAAGTCCTCTTAGCCTTGCGAGGCTTGGTTGGCATGGCCATGGTTTAAGCCCCTTGGCTTACCTTGAGTTTCGGACATCGTTGCATGCTTAGTTTGTCTTGTTTACTTGGTTTGGCACCTTTTATAACATGATTTCAGAGCTTAGTATGTATGTCATTAGTCCATGATTGTCCTCTTTTAAGTGTGCTTAAAAGTCGCTCTTTAATGCCTAAGTGTTGAACCATGTGTGCATGCATGTTTGTATGTCTTTTTTGCCTTCATCTCCTTGGCATTTGGCCACTGTTTTGGGCTTACTTGAGAGCTGCCCAAATTGGTATAAGACCATCCATCGCATGTTGTAGCATGCTCACCTTGTGTGTTGATTGCATACTTGGCTTATCATGTGTTGTTGCATGTTTAAGTGGCATTACAATTGGCATGCATCTTATGTTAAGTTGCCTTGCATGCTTGCATGTGTTATGCCTCACATGTTGTCACATGATTGAATGAAGTCACACACTTGTTGGCATGCTTGTCCTTGCATCTTGTAATATGCTAGTTGCCTTGGTAGCATCACTGCTTGTTTGCATGTTCATATGGCATGCATAGGTTGCATCTTGCATGCATTCTTCGCCTCTTGATTGACCATGATAGAGGTTTGGAATCATTGGGTGTTTGGTGTGCATTACATTTGATATCAAACTGCACAACTCGACATCTTTGGCCATCACGCATTAAAATGCGCGATTGATGGTCCAAGGGCCGAGTACCAAGCTCCTTTGAGTCATGAACGTGATAAGGAGTGTGGTCGGTGCAAACATCACTTAAAATGCATTACCATGTCTTGTTCTGCCCTCTGCTGCTTTCAAAACAGGTTCTGCAGGAAGCTTTGGCCGGTCGACTACATCAAGTGCCGACCGACTAATTATTGATGGCCGATAACTCCATATATGGCCGATGACCACTTCTATTCGACCGGTGACCATTCCTCATGGCCGGTGGCATTCCCCAGTGTTCATAAGGTATACCTTGGGAATTGTGCCATTTTCAGAGGAGCAGAGCAGGGAAAACAGAGGCAGCTTATGCACGGCATTGAATTTCCGGGCAAAGCCAATCCGAGCACGCGTGCATCCCTCTTCCCGAGGCCTTTTAATTCTTTCCTTAGCTTAATTGATTTGTTAATTAATTAGGTGGTCTATAAATTATTTAATTAGCTTGTAGGTTAATTAAGGTGTATTATTCTTTTGGTCCCTCCGAGTGAGGGCAAATTTGTAATAAGTGTGGGTGCGTGTGTGCATGTCTTCCAACCCCCACTTCTTTCTCCCTTTTACTTACCTGCTTTGATGGTTTGTATTAGGGCATGTTTAATTTTGCATACCTTATGCTATGCATGCGGGCATCATTCATCAGTCTTGCATGCACCGGGCTCGGCGCATCATGCTAACCGCATAGTATTTCAATTCCAAACTTGAATACGTGCATCGAGTTGTCGCATTTCACATGTCATCCTTAGATTAGCCGAGCCTGTTCTAATGACATTCAGTGTGCGATGCATTAGCCATTTGTTAACGTGAACTAGGATCATGCATGATTACTAACTAGTTCATTGCTTTAGCACGGAGTACGATGTAAGTATTTATGCTTTAGCGTCTCGCATGAGTGTGAATGTTAACATAACAGCATGCTTACCATGTGGTTATGTGCTTATGTGATATTACTGCCTGAATGCCTGTGGGTGAAGGTTGGATTGTTTGAGTTGGAACAACTCATTGAATCCGTGTTTTAGCCTACTTGTGAGTAGCTAATTTCAAATCATTTCCAAACAAACGGATATGCGATGCTTTGTCCCAATTCAGGCGACTCAGTCTATACTTGTCATGCTATGCGCATCACATAGTAAATCTAGGCTAATAACCGGAATAAGAACGCATAATGTTTTCAAAACAAGATATCATGGTTAGTAGAGGCTGATCTTCGGATCGGGCGAGAGGGGTTACTCATAGCTGACCTTCCCCAATCGTACCTAAGTTCCCGAGCCGAGGCAATTCTAGTGATGACGGACACGTGGCCATAGGCAAAGGAGTCAGGGTTTCCTAAATTCCCCCAAAATAAAATATTTAGGTGGCGACTCTGTATCTGACAAAGCAATCCATGTTTGGCACTTCTTTACAAAAATCTGTTTTCCAAAACGATTTGCCGGATTTGGACTCTTTGGTTCAGATTAAGAACTGTGACAATTTGAGTCCGAACTGTAGTAAGCCCAAACGAAATAAATCAGGATTTCTCTCTCGGGACATTCGGGGACGTCTACACCCGTACTTTTCGCGTTGAAGCACGGTTATGATATTTTGTGTACGCACCCAGTGTTGAGGGTGACGGCACCGTATCCGTGTTAAACATGGTTTGTATGTGTTCATGCCTTTCCTAGGCAAGATACGGTTTGGCCACATGCCTTATCCATTGTAAATATTACATTCCATTGCATATTGTATGTATTGCATTGTAGCTCTCATGCATTTATTGCATCACCTCCATTTACGGCTTGCGCCTTTCCATGTTGAGCCTGGTCTGGTATGTGCCCGTACTCTTCGCGTTGAAGCACGGTTATGATATTATGTGTACGCACCTAGTGTTGTGGGTGACGGCACCATTTCCGTGTTAAACGTGGTCTGTATGTGTCCATGCCTTTCCTAGGCAAGATACGGTTTGGCCGCAGGCCTTATCCACTGCATCCATTGCATTTTAGCTAGTACATAGCTTGCATTGTCATGCATCTTCCCTTACATGCATTGTAGTGCATTCTTCCTTACTTTGCATTGTCATGCATCTCATTGTAAATATTACATTCCATTGCATATTGTATATATTGCATTGTAGATAGCATGCATTTGCTGCATCACATCCATCTATGGCTTGCGTCTTTCCATGTTGAGCTTGGTCTAGTATGCGCCCATACTTCTCGCGTTGAAGCACAGTTATGATATTATGTGTACGCACCTAGTGTTGAGGGTGACGGCACCGTATCTATGTTAAACGTGGTTTGTCTGTGTCCATGCCTTTCCTCGGCAAAATATGTTTTGGTCGCGTGCCATATCCATTTCATTCATCGCATTGTAGTGTAATGTGTTGCGTCCAGCATTTAGGATCATCGTCTTTCCTGAGCAGAGCATGCCTCACTTCTATCATTCCACCCAATTACTTGTATCTTGTGTCCATCTACACAACTCATAGTTCTGCATGTGTACGCGCCTATTCCACTGCTGGTATTGTGGTTTGAGGGTGTCGGCACCTTTTCTATGGTAAACGGACTTTGCATCTCCATCATCTCTATGATATTTGTGTGGTTTTGAACGGCTTATGGTTTGATTATGTTTTAAATGCATTGCATATCATTTGCATTGTTTATATATAGTTTTGTATATATTGCATTATCATTTTGCATCCATTCCGCATTGTTATGCGTTGTCACACATAGGTTGCATTATCATGCACTCCTTCACTTGCGTTGTTACGCAGCTTAGATTGCATTGTTGCTAACGATATCGTACCTGCTAAGTTTTCTTTATCTTTCAAGCGCGATATTGTATGTACGGTTCATTTGAAGCTGGTGCAACCAGACGAGCCGCACAGGTATTGTATTCTCCGTGTGAGACGTATCGAGAATTGAATAATTCTCTTACATCCTTTCTACATTGTAATGTAGTTGGATTGGTGTTTACTAGTTTAAAACTGTTGCATGTTATGCTTCGTTACAGCTTTCTTTGCATGATCATAAGTTATGCATGGCTTTATGCATTGTCAGTTGCATTTTGCCCCCGCCTTCGGGCGCATATCTTTATTGTGTTGCACGTTTGTCTAAGTCTTCGACCTTGTCAAAAATAGGTCGTCTCTGGGCTTTGACACTCACTCCCGTCGTTGTTATGACTTTCGAGTTCTGCCAAAGAGGGGCAACTGTAGACACCCCATTTTTGACCGTCCTCAAGACTTGGACGTCACTGTTTGAACACTCGGTGATCATCTATGTTTGTGTTCGTCTTGAGTTCCCGGAGGTCTCGGCCACGCGCCTTGCCTCAGGATCTCTCGACTCGACTGTTTTGTGTTTGGTTTTGCACCAAACACTTGTGTTTTTTCTTTGGAGGGCAGGGAATGGCTTGTTGGCCATCCCCGCACCTCATCGGCCATGGCTTGAGTCCACCGGCCACTTTTTGTTTCCATTGGCCAAATATTTGGCCGGTCGGCACTATTGATGGTCAGCTGACCATTGTTTTTGCCAATTTGTCATTTTTGACTGGCCGACCACTGTGCATCTTTTTTTGCAGATATTTTTATGCCAGCTGTGCTAGCTGGCATACACTTTGCACCCCCTCCATACACGTGGTGTATGGAGGGAGTTCACTCTTGCTTAGCTTGTTTTGTAAGCTTTGCAAGAGTGATCCCCTATAAAGGGAGATCTTCTCCTCCCTCCTGAGAGGTTCCAGAAGTTCAAGAGAGAGCTCTGAGATTAGGGTTTGCTTAGTGTACTATCTATCTCTATATCTCACTCTTCTTTTGCCTTTGTGTGTGTTTGTTCTTATTTTTGTGCACAAACACCTAGTTCTACACCTTACCTTGGTTGCTGAGGAGCCAATAGGTTGGTCTTGAAGTTTTGGAGCTGGTTTGGACCTAAGGAAAGCAGCTGGATTGCTGTTCTTGAAGGGGTCTACAAGGGTAAGAACTTTACCTTTAAATATCACATTTTTGCATAGTCTTTTGGCCTACCTTGCATCTATTTTTGAGCTTCGTGTATAACATATAAAAGTCTTTTTTTTGAGTGCTCTAAATAGTTGTTTAAGGTCACTTTGTTGTTTGGGGTTGTTTGACCCCTCTTAGGCCTTGTTTGGTCCCCATTTTGTGCATTTTGGTGAGTTCTGGGACCACCTTGTTTGGGCGCCTCCTCACCACTGAAATCCAGAGGGATTTCAGTGGTGGGGATGGTGCTTTAAGGTCCTAAGAAGGAGAGGGCCATCCCCTCTCCTTGTTGCCTTCAATATTGGCCATTTTAGCCTCATGTGTGAGCATCTTGTTAAGACCATGTTGGCCATGTCTTAGTGGGTATTTGGTAGTATTTTACTATGTTTTACCTCTGTTTTAAGTTGGTTTGGACACACCATCCTTGCTTTGCATACTTGTCTTGTAATGCCATGAAATTGCCTTAACATGCGCCTAGCATTTAGACTACTATGCTTACTTGTTTTGGCTTAGCTTTGTGAAGCTTTTGTGCATGTTTTGGTATGCCTAAGGTCTGTTTGTGGTTGTTTTGGCCATCCATGACATGCCTTGTATAGCCACCTTGCATTTTGGCTTGTTAGCCTTGGATGTGTGAGTGTTGAGCATGCATTGCTTGCATCATTTCAGTGGTTTGGAACCACTTAACATGTCATTTCAGTCCCCATGGGATGCTCGTATGCTTGCATTTGATGTTCCTTTAAGGCCTTAGAGGTTTGTGTTTCATGCTCCATGAATGTGCCATTGCGTATGCCATCATGTTTAGGCCTCTAGGATGCCATGTCAGTGTGTTTTTGGCTTTGTTTTAACATGCTAAAACTCTGATTTTGGTTGTTCAAATCATGTCATATTTGGTTTTGCTAAGTGTAGTTTAATACCCCTTTGGTGAGCCTTAGGCCTTGGACCATAGTTGCATGCTTGGCTTGTCTTGTTTACTTGGTTTGGCACCTTTTATAACATGATTTCAGAGCTTAGTATGCTTGCCATATGTCCATGTTTATCCCCTTTTAAGTATGCTTAAAAGTTACTTCTATGTGCCTAAGTGTTGGACCATGTTTGCATGCGTGATTGTATGTGCTTTGGCCCTCGTTTCTTCGACATTCGGCCACTGTTTTGGACCTAGTAGAGAGCTGTCCATCTTGGTGTAAGTCTCTCCTTTGCATGTGGTCGTATGCTTGCCTTGTGTGTTGTTGCATATTTGGCCTATCGCATGTTATGGCATGCTTGAAACACTTTGCATTTGGCATGCATTTCCTTAGTCAAGTTGCTTAACATGTTATATGTCTTGCATACTTGTATGTTTTAATTGCATCTTGTATTCTTGTCATTAGCATAGTTGTTCCATGCCTTGCATGCTTGTTTGCTTAGGATGAGTGCCTAGTGCACATTGCTTGCTTGCATGCTCATGTTGCATACTTAACTAACATGCTTAGGTTGAATTGGGCATGCATGCCTTGCCTCTTGATCAAGTGATAGAGGTTGGGCCTTATGTGTTTATTTGGTTTGCATTTCATTTGAAATCAAAATGCACAACTTGGCATCTTGGGCCATCACGCATTGAAATGCGCAATTGGTGGTCCGAGGGCCGAGGACCATCCTCCTTTGAGTCATGAACATGATAAGGAGGGTGTTGGTGCATACATTTGCTTGAAATGCATTGCCATGCTATGTTTTGCCCTCTACTGCTGTCAAACTAGGTTTCTGCAGACAAATTTGCCCGGTCGACTGAATATAGTGACGATCGACCAATTATGGATGGCTGAGTGCTCAATAAATGGTCGACGACCATTACCTTATGGCCGGTGGTGTTCCCCCTTGGCCGGTGACCCTCCACAGTGTTCAGAGAGTGTCCCTTGGGAATTGTGCAATTTTCAGAGGAGCAGAGTAGGGTAAACAAAGGCAGCTTGTGCATGGCATTGGATTTCTGAGCGAAGCCAATCCGAGCATGCGTGCATCCCTCTTCCCGAGGCCCTTTACTGCTTTCCGTAGCTTAACTGATTCGTTAATTAGTTAAGTGTTGTATAATTTAATTAATTAGCTTGTCAGTTAATTAATTTGTATATTCTTTTGGTCCCTCCGAGCGAGGGCAAATGTGTAATTAGTGTGGGTGCGTGTGTGCATGTCTTCTAACCCCCACTTCTTTCTCCCTTTTACTTATCTGCTTTTGATGGTTAGTATTAGGTCATATTTAATTTAGCATACCTTATGCTATGCATGCGTGCATCCATTCATTTGTCTTGCATGCACCGGGCTCGGCGCATCATGCTAACTGCATAGTATTCCAAATCTAACTTGGATACATGTTACTTGTTGCATTTCACATGCCATCCTAGGATTAGCCGAGCCTATTCTAGATTGCATTTTACCTGTGATGCATTAGCCATTTAACATGGACTTGGATCATACGTTTGATTGCTAACATGTTCTTTGTTTTGGCTCGGAGTACGCTGTAAGTATTTATGCTTTAGCATCTCACATGAGTGTGAATGTTAACATGACAGCATGCTTATCATGTGGCTATGTGCTTATGTGTTATAACTGCCTGATTGCCTGTGGGTGAAGGTTGGATTGTTTGTGTTGGAACAACTCATCGAAATCCATGTTTTAGCCTACTTGCGAGTAGCAAATTTCAAACCGATTTCCAAACAAACAGATGTACGATGCTTTGTTCCAAATTAGGCGATCTAGTCTATACTTTTGTGTTGTGCGCATCACATAGTAAGATTAGCTAATTAATCAGAATAAGAACGCATAATGTTTTCAAAAATAGATATCATGGTTAGTAGAGGCCGATCTTTGATCGGGTGAGAGGGGGTGCTCATAGCTGGCCTTCCCCAATCGTACCCAAGTTCCCGAGCCGAGGCAACTTTGGTGATGACGGACACGTGGCCTTAGGCAAACGAGTCAGGGTTTCCTAAATTCCCCATAAAAAATATTTAGGTGGCGACTCTGTATCTGGCAAAGCAGTCCATGTTTGGCACTTCTTTCTAAAAATTTGTTTTCTCAAAACGATTTGCCGGATTTGAACTCTTTGGTTCAGATTTAGAACCGTGACAATTTGAGTCCGAACTGTAGCATGAGGCCCACGGGCGCGTCTACACCTGTCGGCCATCACCATTGGCCAGTCGGACATCAATGTGAGGAACCTCCAGAATGTTGACACCTAGCTTCCACTCACTGCCTTATCTTCTACAAAAGGTTTGGACCTCGTATTTCTTCATTTCAGCTGCAAATTCTTCACAAATGAAGTCATTCTTGGCTGAAAAACTCTCGAATTGCATGGCTCGGAAAAGGTGAATTTTCGAGGTTTCGGCATAAATGCACTATTCTCGCTAAGTAATTCTCCTCTTTATTTTTCGTTCCTACATGCCGTAGCTAGATATTGGAACTCGATTATGCACGTCTTTGACTTCGGGGGACAAGAGATATGCCCGACAATCAAAGAATTTCAAGTGCTAATGAAGTCCCGGCGTGATAAGAAAATCTTGCCTCGGCTCCATTTTGGTCAAATCCAAGCTTTGGGAAGTATGTGCGGGCTTACTCTACATAAGGCCCGATCCTTTGTTCACAACAGAGATCTAGACATCCCCAGTCTAATTCATCGATTTTCTGAAGCCGACAACCGAGGCAGCCTTCTTTGGCGGGGTTTTCGACAACATGCCCTTTGTTTGTGCATGTTAGCTCATTTCCTTCTTGCCCCCAGTTTCAGAGGGTCTAGCATTCAGCTAGTTGAAGTGGCCCAAGGCCTGAAAGAGGGCAAGAGTTGTATTGGCTTGACATTGGCTAAGACTTTGATGGGTTTGGACTCCTTCCATCAGCGGGAGACAAACAAATTTGTAGGGAGTCCACTACTTCTGCAGGTAATGTTTCCCACCCTTTCTGATATGTGTTTCTTACATCTCTCAGCATTCATGCTCTGTTTTTCCTCAAAGCCCTTTTCTCACTATTTTCTCTCAATATACACCTCTCTATTGTTTAATCTCTCTTTTCTTTCATCCCTCCCCAGATATGGCTTATGGACAAGCTGAAGGTAATGGACTCTTGCCCTGCATACTCAGCCCAAGCATACTTTTTTTGCTAACAGCTAGTTGATTTCCTAAATGAAGGGTGGTGGTGCCATTAGATGTGCAACAGGTCTGCTGCTAACATTGCTTGGCATTACCCCTGGTTTGATTTGCCTGAGATGAGCTACAACATGGCTCGACAACCTGGCATTCAACTGATTGGCCTGACACTGTGTATTCTACTTTCCATTTCGATTCAAGCGTCAGTTTGGACATGATCAAACTTGCCCAGAAGATGGAGTAGAGTACCCGGCTTCATTCCTAATCCGAGGTTCACAATTGGCTAGATATCCCACTATGTGGAGGATGAGAGAACTTTTGGCTCCAGCCCCTAGCTTCAACTACGCACTTTCTGGCGAGTGCTTGGCTTGGCTTGGCTTGAAGATGAGGCGCAATCCGGGCCCACTTTAGCATCAGAAACTTCCACAAGCACAGGGAAGGGATGCAGGAACACCTGACTTATCTATGCCCCATGTTTATTTGCTTTGATCTTACTTTCCAAGTTTTATGCATGTAATAAAAGCAACTTTGATTTGTATCGAGAGTTGGAGAACTTTGTATTAAAATCAATGAAATTGAAGTTGTGGGCACTGAAAGTTTTCATTTTGGTCCAAAAATGGTCCAAGTTGTAAAAGGATTAATTTGAACAAAAACCAACTTTTATCAAAACTTTTCAAAACCATTTTCGATAAGGATCACAACTTGACACGCACAAAATCTATCCTCGAAATGTACAACCCCAAATCCGAAGATGAAAAATTGCCCCTTGTTTGAATAGCACTGCTCAAAACTGTAACCAATTCTCAAGGCGATCACAACCGAACATTCAGATAAAGAATAGACAAAGATGACCTGATCAACACATGGACAAAACAGTTGAGTTGGAGGTGTTTACAGCCGAACTTCAGGATGAAGTTGCTTACGTATCCCGAAGATGGGAATCAGGCCTTACATAGTACGAATCAGGTTCACTATAGTATTAACGCTCTCCTTTTACACTCTAACTTTTGCCAAGGCCGCCCTTCAGGGTTTTCAACCTTGCGAGCTCAGTTTTTCTTTATTTCCAAATTTTTGTGCTCTAACTTTTGCCTAGGTCGCCCTTCCGGGTTTTCGGCCTAGCGAGTCTCTCAGGGATAATATTTCTTGATCTTATCCATGTTGATTGGTTGGGAAAATTCTAGGCCATCTAGGTCCATAAGAATAACAGCTCCACCCGACCAAATAATTTTGATGATATAAGGACCAGTCCAATTAGGTCTGAACTTGCCCCTAGGGTCATTGATGGGAGCTCGGTTGTCTTTCAGCACCAAATCCCCTTCTTTGAGATTCTGGGACTTAGCCATCTTGTTAAAAGCCCTGGAAATCCTATGTTGATATCCCTGAACATGGTACAGTGCTTTCAGCCTTCTCTCATCGAACAGCATCAGTTCTTCGAACCTGCTCTGTTGCCAATCCGCCTTTGCTATCTAGCACTCAGCCATAACTCGCAGGGACGGAACTTCTATTTCAATCGGAAGAACAACTTCCACCCACAAACAAGAGAGTAAGGAGTCACTCCAGTAGATGTCCGAATTGAAGTCCTATAACTCCAGAGTGCAAATGGCAATTTGTCTGGCCAATCCCTGTAAGTCTCAATCATTTTCTGCAAAATGTGCTTGACATTCTTGTTAGCGGCCTCAACAGCTCCGTTGGTTTGTGGCCGGTATGTGGATGACTTATGAAAAGCCACGTTGTATTTCTCCAACAAGTCGATCATTTTTTTCTTGAAATGGGAGCCATTATCTGAAATGATCTCATTCGGGACTCCATATTGACAAATGATGTTATTTCGGATGAACTTAGCCACATGTGCTGCTTTCAACACTACATAAGACTGAGCTTCCACCCACTTTGTGAAGTAATCAATTGCCACCAAAATGTATTCATGCCCATTTGACCCTTTCAGTGTAATTGCCCCAATGACGTCGATTCCCCAGACTGAGAAAGGCTATGG
Organism: Camellia sinensis; assembly: GCF_055761805.1. Classification (NCBI taxonomy): domain Eukaryota; kingdom Viridiplantae; phylum Streptophyta; class Magnoliopsida; order Ericales; family Theaceae; genus Camellia; species Camellia sinensis. The sequence continues at coordinate 35,084,615 of NC_138961.1, read as the reverse complement.
TGAAATCATGTTGTACAGCTTTGACGGCGGGATATTCATGCGATTGGCATAAATCTGGCATTTGTGGCATCGCCAAACAAAACCAATATAATCCTCTTCCATGGTAGACCAATAGTAACCTTGCCTAAGAATCTTCCGGGCTAACATTACTCCATTCATGTGCACTCCGCACTCTCCCCCATGGATGGCCTCCATTAGGCGCTTTGATTCTTCTGCGTCGACACACAGCTTGTGCATTTCCAGATAACCCCGTTTGTACAGTTTACCTCCACATATGATAAATTAAACGGCCATCCGCCGTATTGCTCTCTTATCTTTGGCATTCGTGCTGGTGGATAAACCTCATTTTCCAAGAAGTTCCAAATATCATAAAACCAACGGTTTTGATCTAGCACTTCATCTATTGCGGCGATAGACTCATAGACTGGCGTATATCTCTGCTCAATGATGATCGGACACATCCGAACTCCAAACGGGATGCCTATCATGGAAGATAGAGTTGATAAGGCATCAGCGAACCTATTGTCCTCTCTTAGTAGATGCGTGAAGGTCAGTTTCTCAAACCTAGGAATTAGAACATCTAGGGTCTGGTGATAGATCTTTATCTTTTCTTCTTTGACCTTCCAGCCTCCTTTTGCTTGAGACACAACTAGGTTCGAGTCCCCAATGACGTCTAATCTTTTTGCCCCTAGTTCTAGGGTGGCTTCCACACCAGCGATACATGCCTCGTATTCTGCTTCGTTATTAGATACTTTGAACCAGAATTTGAAGGCTAAGGGTATATAGGAATTGTCTGGTGCTATCAGCAACACACATATCCCATAACCGTATTGATTAGACACTGTGTCAAAGTACATTGTCCAAATCTCTTCCTCGACTTGTAGAATAGCTTCATCTGGGAACAGGTATTCTATCGCTCTATCTCCTTTTACTAGGTGATCTGCCAAAAACTCCACTACTGCTCTTCGCTTGACCGATTTGCGAGTAACATACTTCAGATCAAATTCGGAGAGAAGAAGAAACCAACAGGCTAGACTACCCGTAAGCGCTAGTTTCTCAAAGAGATATTTGATGGGATCTAATCTCAAAACCAGAAATACGGAGTGAGCTAATAGGTAGTGCCTCAACTTCCTGGTAGCCCATACCAAGGCTAAGCAAGCTTTCTCTAGCAGAGTGTAGCGAGTCTCATAATCCAGCATTTTCTTGCTCAGATAATAGATGGCTTTCTCTACCCTATCCTCAAATTCCTGAGCAAGCATGCACCCCATCGTTGTGTCCGTTACTGATAGATATAGAATCAATGGCTTCCCTGGCTTTGGCGGTGATAACACAGGTGGATTCTAAAAGTATTGCTTGATTTGCTCGAAAGTGAACTGACATCGATCGTCCCATCAGAATTTCTTTGCTTTCTTCAGGAGACCAAATAGTGGTTCACAAGTCATGGTTAATTTTGAAATAAACCGCCTTATGAATTGCACTTTACCCAGAAAGCCTTGCACCTTCTTTTCAATCCTTGGTGGTGGCATTTCTAGGATGGCCTTGACTTTGAAAGGATCTACCTCGATGCCCCTCTGTGTAATCAAGAAACCCAACATTTTTCCTATTGTTACACCGAAAGTGCATTTCTGCGGGTTCAAACTCAATCGGCAGTCTCTAATCCGTTGAAAGAATTTCTTCAAGGCAGTGTAGTGGCCCTCTCTTTCCTTGGACTTGACAATCATGTCGCCCACGTACACCTCGACCTCTTTATGGATCATATCATGCAGAATTGTGGTCGCAGCTCGTTGATAGGTAGCCCCAACATTCTTTAACCCAAACGGCATCACCCTATAGCAATAGGTTTCCTACGGCGTAGTGAAGGTAGTTTTTTCTCTATCCTCGAGTGCCATCAAAATCTAGTTATACCCGAAAAATCCATCCATGAAGGAGAGCAACGCATGGCCTGCAGTGAAGTCCACCAATTCATCAATGTACGGTAGAGGAAAGTCGTTCTTTAGATTAGCCCTATTTAGATCTTTGAAATCCATGCACACCCAAATTCTGCCATCTTTCTTTGGAACCGGAACAATGTTGGCTAACTAAGTCGGATACTTAGATACTAGAAAAAACCCTGCGTCTATCTGCTTGGTGACCTCTTCCTTCATGTTCAAAGCCCAATCCGGGTGTATTCGCCGCAACTTATGCTTGATGGGTCAGGCCTTGGAGTCAAGAGGGATCCGATATTGTACAATCTCAAGATCAATTCCACACATGTCTTCGTAGGACCACGCGAAAACATCTTTGAAATCTTTTAATAAAGCAACTAAGCGCTCGTGCTCCTCCGAAGGTAATGTGGACCCGATCTGGACCAGACGTGGATCCTTCTTAGTACCTACATTAATTGGAATGATTTTATCAACAAGGGGTTTTACAAACCTCTTCTCCTCTCGATTAATCAAATGTTTCAAAACCAGAGGAATTCCTTCCTCATCGTTTTCATCAAAATTTTGAAAATCATGATCAATGCAATAAATAAGAGGCACAAAGAAGTACTCAGAATCCGTAGCAGCATTCTCATTCAAAAGTTCCAGCTCATCCAGTTCCTCGGTTATAACTGACTCAAAGGAAAACGAAAAAAACGACTTGGACAAAACCTCGGCATCTGGGTTATCAACCCCAGGAACACCGGACCCAGACTTAGAAGAACTGGAATTTGATTCCGACTCCACAGACTCTGTGGAATCAGATTCTGGTTCATTACCTGACTCAGAACTGCTAGACAAGTAGCCCTCTTCCAGCTGCCAAGTGAGGGATGGTGCGTCAGATGCATCCAAGATACCACTAGAAGGGTTCACACCCGGTTAGTCTCTGATCATGGAAACGGTCAAGTTATCTCCCAAGCTCTCTGAGTTGATTTGAGGATCCGAAAGGAGACATGCCAATGCTGCTCTTATTTGAAGCTCATTGTTGTAGGAATCACTTTATGTGCTCTTTGTAGCCTCAGTGGTCAGTTCAGTCTATTCCTCTGTTTCACTCTCTTGCAGCTGCAAGTCAAAGAAAATCTCAAAGTCGGGAACCTGCTACTTTTCAAAGTTGAACCAGGGTTCGAGAAAACCGCAAAATGGGTAGTCTTCACCCTCCGGGACAAAATAGCCATTCAGGGTTCCCCAAATTGGTCGGTGCACAAGCTCATAGCGTTTTCCAGTCTGCTTAGCTCTGGCTCTTCTGGCTATTTATTTCTCTTTCCTCACCCAGTCCTTTTTGGTGGGCGTATAGCCAAGACCAAAGGCATTCGGGTTATGTGGTACGTCGCCCAATGCAGCGATGCCTTTCCAGCCGCTTCTTCCTAATCCCATTCTTGGTATGTATTGGAGTTTGTTCATGAAGTACACAGATTGGGCGCTGACATACAAGCCCTCATCGATAGCCAGGATATTCTACACTACCCGGGCCTCAGCCAAGGTAAACCCCGAAAGGAAGACATCCTTTTCGCCATGCACAATCTCCAGCACAGGCTTAGTGACCTTTGGCGGAGGATGTGTAGATGAATTCCCGAAGACTATAGCTACCCCTTTCCCATGGGAGTACTTCAGCATCTAGTGGAAGGTGGAAGAGACAGCTCTTACTTGGTGTAGCTAGGGTCGCCTAAGTAGTAGGTTGAAAGTGGTTGGAACATCCAGGACATGAAATTCAATATCTTGCTAAGTGGGTTCAATCTGCACTCTGATCTGTACCGTTCCCATCACCTCTCTACTCGTATTGTCATACGCCCGGATCACTTGGGCCGTAAGCACGAAATCTACTGGTTTCAGGCCAATAGCATAAGTCGTGCAGCATGGACAAACGTTGATTGCTGACCCCGTGTCGAATAATATGACTGGCACCCACTTTTCCTGGCACTCTACGGATATGTATAGAGGCTTGTTGTATGTAAAGCCTTCTAGAGGTAACTCCTTGCCAGAAAAGGTCAAAGTTGGCGCAACGCCTCTTGGGAAGACTAATCCCACCAGTTGTTCCGAGGTAGTCTCAATGGACAACTTGGCTTTATCCATCACTATCAGTACAGCCTGTCTGTGCACACTCGCGAAGCCATAAGCAACCCCCAGATAGATATGTCAGCTTCAATCTTCTTCAACTGTTTTAGCACAACCTTTTCCTCTAACTATTTTTCCTTTTGTTTCTCTACCTCTTTGTCCTTTCCGGAGGCTTCGGGCAGGTCCAGATGCGGTGGTTTGAAATATCAGCCACTTCTTGTCATGTGGTTGACTTCTTCCACATACCAGGTATTGTCAAGAAGGCCTTCACCCCAATCCTCATCAATGTGGGCAAAATGTAGATCATCATCTTCCCACCACATACCTCCAGTAACCAACAAATAATTGTCTGATTCCAATCTAAGTGTTCTCTCAGCAGAAACATTCCCTGCGAGGCGTTGAGCTATTCCAGCTTTCCGGTCACTTTCACTTATTTCTTGCCCAAACCGCTCTAGCGCGGCTTCTTGATCTATATGTACAGAACTAACAATGCCCAGTTCCTGAGCCAATTGTTCTTCACCAGTGTTTTTCGGCAGTTTACCCTTCCTATCGACTGTTCCGGCCATTGCAGCGGTTCCTACTTTCTATTCTTCCAACTTCAAGTCAGTTGCTCCATCTATATCAGGTTCATCACTTAGCCAACTAGAATTGTTTATCGACCCGTTCAGATCAAACCAATCAATGTGCACGTCCCCCTGATTTTGCTCATCAAAGAACTACAATTTGTTTATGTCCTCTTCCAGGTCAGCTAGATCATCTAATCCCTGACTTGTTCCATCTTCTTGAACTACACTGACCCTCATTCCAGTCGGCAACACCACTTCCAGCTTAGCTTGATTGATTAACACAACATAGCAGCTCGAGTCGTATATCCCTTCAGATAAGTCCTCAAAGCCCTCAAGTAATGGACTAATATTCTCCACCAGCGTTGACCTCCCTTCATCTTCCACTGTCACCACCACGGGTTCGGGTTGAAGTGAAGACGCGCTCATCATGCACAAGTCTGTGCTCTCAAGTATGAACAACGACGGCTTAGGAATGTGGGAAGGGGTGATGTATATACTAGGGTCATAAGGGATGGCCAGTGTATGAATGAGGTTTATATGCCGAGGTAGGGGGACTTGGTTATGTGGTAGGAGAGGTTTTGTAGTGACGTTGGATTTTTCAGGAGGTGCTATCACCATATTGTCAATGAGATCTTGAATCTCATGACATAGTCTGAAGCACTGATCAGTATCATGACCATGCTGTTGGTGAAAAGCATAGTATTTGGCCGGGTTGTGTTTCGGAGGGAGAGGATCGGGTAGTGGGCATTGTTCTAACGGCTTAAGATGCCCCTTTTTTATTAGGACCCCTAAGGCTTTGGACAAAGTCATGTAGAGAGGGGTGAAGACCCTTTGGTTTCGGGCTTGATGGCTCAAGGTTTGTGAAGTTGTATTGGAGGTACCGGCAAAAGGGTTGGCAGTTTTGGGTGTGGTGGTGACCATGCTTGCATCCGAAGGCCGTGCAGAGGTGCCACCAGTCATGGCTGCATTGGAGCTGCGTGTAAAGGGCCTTTTGGGCTATCTCTTCTCATGGTCTATCATCCCTTGCTTCATTGCATCCTCAATTTGAACTCCTATTTCATGGAGCTCAGCAAATGTAAACAAAGGCAAGACTATCATTTTCTGTAATAATCTTCCTTGCAAGTTATGGACCACCATTTTGATTTGGTCCTTTTCAGATGGCTAGATAGTCATCATAGAGGCCTTGGCCCTCCATCAAGTCACGAAATCCGAGAAGCTCTCCTTCGGCTCCTGGCGAGTTGCTTCGAGATTACGAGTAGTGACCTCGATCTGAGTATTGTAGGAGTACTGCGCTATGAAGGCCTCGGCCATTTCCTCCCCATTTCTCTTCACAGAGTCTTCAAGCTTAACATATCAAATGTCTGCTATACCTGACAGGGTCCGGCCAAAAAGTGACAACTTCTGCAATCTAGTGAGATCCATTAGTCGTAGGATATCAGAGAATAGTCGTAGATGGACCATAGGATCCCCGGAGCCATCAAACCGGTCTATATACGGCATCTTGAATCTGTCTGGTAGAGTCACTGCCGAGTCAGTGTATCCGTCCTCAATATCAGGGATTGAATTCACGCCCTGCACTCGTTTGAAGAGCTTTTCTAGCTTGTTGACCTTCAATGCAGTGGGGTCAACCTCGAACTCTAATGGCGCCTCTATTTGGTAAACTGGTGCCTTGGAGGTCTAAGGTGGGATGAGATCTGCTGGAATGCCCATATTCTCTTGGACATTGACCGTGACCCCGAGTGCCGGAATTCCCGCTAGGGGTGCATATGATGCAGAGGCTACTACCGGTTGTAGTTATTGTTGCTAAAGCCTTTTTATCACTTCTACTTGGTGGACTACGACCTCGGCTTGGCGGGCTGTGGTCTTAGCTTGGCGGGCAGCATCTAGCTGCATAGTCTCAATAGTCTCCTGGAGCTAACGAAGCATATCTTCCATGCTGACTAGGGGATGTTGAGCTATCAGAACTGGTGAATACTCTCTTTCCGGAGTAAAAGGCTGGGCTTAACTGGGCGTAGGTGAAATGGAAGGTGACTGTTGGATTGGTGAATTATGCCTGATCCTCCTTCGTCTGGTAACCAGTGGGAGTAAAACAAACACTAGTTGTCCCTTGACAAGATCCCCGGATCTACAAATCCTTCTTACTCGGGTCCGGAGTGCTTGGGGGTTAACAGAATCGTCTGAAGAAATAATGAAAAACTACCTTGCAAAAAAAGAAATAAAGCAAAAAGAAAACAAAAATCAGAAACCACACAGCCCCTCTGCTCAGATTCTAATCAGTACACTGATGTAATCAAAGCCGTAGAACCATGCTCAATATTGAATTTTGCCTCCCAAAAAAACTGATATCCAGACTTGCAATTGATACATACAGTCTTGTAGAGTTTCACTCTAAAAGCACATATCAAGCAAGTGAGAGTCAAAACACCCCTATGGTGGTATAGGGTTACCATGTCCTAGTTTCGTCAAGAGCTAGGGTTCACTATTCAAAACAAAGTGTTTCACACAATCCTGAATTCGGGTGAGCAACCTGTCCTAATTTGGAACAGTCTCTATGGCTTCCAATATGCAACTAGGTCAATTGGTCAAAAAGGGTACTTCAACAAGACTACCTAATATACCTCTCACACCTAACACCGAGAAATGAAAGGATGATCAAACAGTACAGTGGTAGTCCAGATCCAAGGGTTGTGTCCCCATCGTAGCAGAGCCCGCAACCGGTCAGCCTTTTGGCAAGCTTTTCCAAGTAAGCCTCCGACAAATCGTTCAGGAATAGCTAATGGCAAACACTGTGACTTAGGCGCACCAATGTAAATGCAAATGCAAAGAAACACATAAGTGTAGATAAAATGGCATATCATGAGTTCGAGTTAAGTTCTCTAAATCCCCAGCAGAGTCGCCAGAAACTGTGGCTCACCTTTTTCGCACCCTCTTTTGAAAGGTTTGAAAGAAAGGCCTCACAGTTCGGACTCCAGCGATTCTAAATATAATCTCACAAGTGCAATGTGAAACTGATAAACACCAATGAGTCCAAATTCGAAAAAATCTTTTGAAAAATCAATTTTAAATCAAATAATGCCAAAATTGGACTGCTTTTCCAGATATAAAGTCGCCACCTAAATATTTTTGTTTTGGAAAAATTTAGGAAACTCTGACTCGTGCCAAAGGCCACTTGTCCATTATCACCAAAGTTGCCTCGGTTTGAGAACTTGGGTACAAGGAGGGAAGGTCATGAATTGAGCACCCCCGCTCACCTAATCAAAGATCGGCCTCTACTAATCATGATATGATTTTTTTATAAACATTATGTGTTCTTGTTCTGGTTATTTAAACTCGCTTTACTATGTAATACGCACAAGCAAGTATAGACTAGTTTGCTCAATTTGGAACAATTTAACTCATGTTTGTTTGTGAGAATGGTTTGAATTTGCCACCTCAAGTGGGCTTAAAGATTGCGGACTTGCCACCAAACATAGTGGGCTTAAAACATGATTTCCCACTCAACAAAGTGGGCTTAAAACGCACATTTGTTGAATTGTTCCAATTCAAACAACAAGCATTCATCTACAGGCATTCATGCAGTTAAATAATTAAGCATATAGCCTCATGGCAAGCATGCTAATCATGGCAACATTCACACTTATGCAAGTATGCTAAAGCATAAAAACTCACCTAGTACTCCAAGCTAAGAAGAAATGAGTTAGAAAATCATGCATAATTCCTAACTATACAAGATGTCTAATGGAACACATGCAAAGAATGCAATTAATAGGCTCGGCTACTAATATGGCATATGGATCAATTTGAACAACATGCGATTAAGCAGGTATTCAAAGAATTATTGAAATGACAATGCAGTTAGAATGATGCGCCGAGCCTCAGTGCATGCAAGACAAGATGAATTGATGCAAGCATGCGATATGCTAATTAAAACATGTCCCTAATCTAACCATCAAAAGCGATTAAATAAAGGGAGAAAGATGTGGGGTTGGAAGACATACACACACGCACGCACACTTATTACAATATTACGCCCTCGCGAAGGAGGGTCCGAATGGATAAGCTAACCAACTAGCTACGTTAATTAAGCTAACTAATTTTTACAAACCGAATTAATTAACTATTCTAGTTAACTAATTACAAAATGAAATTGAATAACTAGTTAAACAAAATAATTCTTTACAACTCTTAATTAGCTACACTAATTAATTACAACACGTACTTGATCTAATGCTAATTAAACTAATTAGATAATCCCGGGAAGCGAGGAATGCATGCATGCTCGATTCTTCACCCGAAAAGCCACTGCCTTGCTGCTGAAAGCCTCTGTTTGCACATATGAACATCAACAAAGATGTCCACTTCTAGAACACCTTTGCTCCACCTTACCAATACACTGTGCAAATTTCATTGGTGGCCGACAGGGGGCCGGTCAGCTACCAATGGTGGCCGGTCGGTTACCATTGGTAGCTGGTCGGCCACTGGTGATGACTGTCAGCCACTGTTGGTTTGAACTTCTTTGCTACAACAGAGAGCAAAATAGCGTATTCTTAAGGTTTGTTTGCACACTTTGCCTCTCCTTTTCTTAGGGAAATCAAAGGAGGGACAAGTTTTGGTTCACAAACCATCAATCAAGAAATTCATTGCATGATGGCTTGTGAAACCAATTGTGCAAGCTTAGTAAATGCAAGAACAAGACTCAAATGACCATCACCCTATCATGCATGATCAAGGGCGATTGAGACCAAGGAAAGTGGCACATTTCATCACTTTGAGTATGAAATGTTCCATTTTCCTTGTGTTCAAATTAACGTCCGATTTGAACGCATGCAATGCAACACAAAGAGATGCTTATCTTGCCTCTTTTACTTGTCAATTTTGTTTACTCATTTTAATTACCAAATCATTCATTAATCCATTAAGTCCATTGTTGAGCGTCCTCTAATGGAAGGAGAGCTCAAACCACAAGTTACTTTGGGCATGAAAAAGGCATTACACTATTGGTAATGAACCCCCTAAGGGATTAAACCATTAGGTGTAGCACCTCCATTTCACACTTAGGCAAATAAGTGGTTCGAAACCACTTTCAAAGAAAAACCAAAAAGTGAAGAAATGAGGGAGATTGAAGAGATTATAAGTGCTGAAATGAAGTAGAAAAAGCACTAAAACATGCAATCAACTCACACCAATGATGGTTAAAGCCTTAAAACACTAAGCTAGTGAAAGGGGTTACACTATAACTACACAAAACAAGACTCAAACGAACTAACCAGCCCAAAATAGAGCTAAAATAGGTTATTTCAAAGGCTAAAACATACTGGACTTGAGCTAAGTAAAGCTAGAAAAACATGCTAACATGTGAAGTTAACAAGGCATGCAAACAAGACACAAGAAGGGGAGGCTAACCCCTCCAAATTTGGACCTCAAAATAAGTTTTTTGCCACTGAAAAATCTCTGAAATTCAGTGGTTAAAAAAGCCAAAAAAATTGATTTGAAAGTGATGAATAAAGGCACAAAAGCTTTACAAACTAATAAGCAAAAAGGGTGAACCACTCTCTAACTAAAAAAAAAGGCTCAAACCAGCACTTTTAGGCCACCAAATAGAATTTTTCTCAGTTCAAAACCAGTCCCAAAATAGTAAGAAAAGATGGTAAAACAAGCTTACAAAACACAGTAAACAAGGCAAGTAAACTACCTCTTGAAGCAAAGGGCAATTCTAGGTACAAAACCAAACTAAAACCACCTTTAAGAGCTCCAAGAAGACCCCAAGTAACCTCAACTCAAAGGTAAGAGGATTTGATTTAGGATGTGTATGGAAAAGTGTAGAGAAAACAAACAATTAGGCACAAAATTGTAAGAGAGAGAGAGAGAGAGAGAGATTTTTGCTCTAAATTTTCTAACCCTCAAAAATGGGGAAGGAACCCCCGTATATATAGAAAAACATGCCTTGAGCTTAGACACATCCTACCATACACGTGTAGGGAGATGCAGCTCAATGTGCTGACAGTTGGCACAGTTGTCAACAAATATCAACAAATATCTAGAAAAAAAGACTGGTGGCTGTTAGCCACCAGTGGTAGCCGACCAGCCACCACTGGTGGCCGACAACCAAGGGCCATGGCCGTCAGCCTCTAGTGGTGGCCAACAGGTCACCACAAGTTCCAGGCACCAAGTTTTGATCCAAAACAAGGCAAAAAAAGGACAAAGTCTAAAGGCTCAAAGACAGGGCATTCTGCCGAGGACTTTGGGCACTAAAAACGAACACATGCAACCATAATCATCAAATGCACAAGTGATGATGTCCAAGTCTTGAGGACGGTGAAAAATGGGGTGTCTACAACAACTTATTTCCAAAAGTCCCTATAGAATGTCAACTTCTGAACTGAAAAAGTTGAAAGTTCAACTCCAAGAACTCTTGGACAAAAAATTTATCCACCCAAGCACATCACCTTGGGGTGCTCCAGTCTTATTTGTAAAGAAAAAGGATGGGTCTTTGAGGTTATGTATAGACTATCGTGAATTGAATAAAGTAACCGTGAAAAACAAATACCCACTACCCCGAATAGATGACCTGTTTAACTAACTCCAGGGGGACCAAGTATTTTCTAAAGTTGACCTTAGATCCGGGTACCACCAATTGAAAGTTAAGGCAGAAAATGTAGAGAATACTACATTCAGGACTAAATATGGGCACTATGAGTTTTTGGTAATGCCGTTTGGGGTGACTGATGCACTTGCTGCCTTCATGGACCTTATGAACAGGGTATTTAAACCATATTTGGATAAGTTTGTTGTTGTGTTTATTGATGATATTTTGATTTACTCTAAAAGCAGTGAAGAACATGTGAACCATTTGCGAACTACTTTACAGATTTTGAGAGAAAAGAAGTTGTATGCAAAATTGTCTAAATGCGAATTTTGGCTTGACAATGTAGCATTTTTGGGACATAACAAAGACAGTACCTCTGTTGACCCTCTGAAAATTGAAGCCATTGTGGATTGGCCAAGACCAACAAATGTGTCAGAAGTTAGAAGTTTTCTGGGACTTATAGGTTACTACAGAAGATTTGTGAAAGACTTCTCAAAACTTGCTATGCCATTGACCCAGTTAACCCAGAAAAATGTCTCATTTGATTGGAACGACCAAAGAGAGTTTGCCTTCCAAGAGTTGAAGACCAGATTAGTGACTGCACTGATTTTGACTCTGCCTAATGGTACTGATAGGTTTCTGATTTACAGTGATGTATCCTACAAAGGCTTGGGGTGTGTCTTAATGCAAAATGGAAAAGTGATTGCTTATGCCTCTCGACAACTCCGTCCTCATGAAGGAAACTATCCAATCCATGACCTTGAATTAGCCGCTGTAATTTTTGCTTTAAAATTTTGGCGCCATTATCTGTATGGACTGACTTGTAAAGTATACACAGATCATAAAAGCCTCAAATATTTCTTCACCCAAAAAGAATTGAACATGAGATAGAGAAGGTGGTTAAAGTTGATCAAAGACTATGATTTACAAATTTTGTACCATCTGGGAAAAGCTAATACTGTGGCAGATGCCTTGAGCAGAAAGTCAATGGCAAATTTGTCATGTTTGTTCACCGGTCAGAAAGAACTGCTATGTGATTTGGAAAAGAATGAGATTGAAGTTGTATTGCGAGAACAAGGTGAAATTTTAGCTGCTATCTCCGCCCAGCCTGTAATCATTGAAGAAATTAGAGAGAGAAAACTACAAGATGAATTCTTGAAAAGGATTGTGAGTGAATTCGACTCAAAACCAAGGCTTGGGTTTGTACTTGAGAACAATGTGTTGAAATTTCAGAATTGCCTCTGTGTGCCGGATTGTTCAGATTTAAGGAAATGCATCATGACTGAAGCTCACAACTCAAAATTTTCCATGCATCCGGGGAATACAAAGATGTATCATGATTTGAAACAAAATTTCTACCGGCCTGGGATGAAAAAGTGTATTGTAGATTTTGTGGCCCGATGTTTACATTGCCAACAAGTCAAAACTGAACATCAACGACCCGCTGGTTTGTTACAACCGCTTCCAATACCATAATGGAAATGGGAGCATATTACCGTGGACTTCATTGTGGGATTGCCTCGCTCCTCTCGAGGTATGGATTCTATCTGGGTCATTGTTGATCGTTTAACTAAGTCTGCCCATTTTTTGCCTGTTAAAACTATTTATAATATAGACAAGCTAGCTAACATGCATGTGGATGAAATTATGAGATTACATGGTGTACCAGTATCTATTGTATCTAACAGAGATTTGAAGTTTACATCAACATTCTGGCAGAGTTTGCAACAGGCTATGGGATCTGAACTGCAATTGAGTAGTGCCTACCATCCACAGACAGACGGTCAATCCAAAAGAACCAATCAAACTTTGGAAGATATGTTGCAGATGTGTGTGTTAGACTTCCAAGGGAATTGGAAGACTTATCTTCCTTTAGCAGAGTTTGTATACAATAACAACTACCATTCAAGTATCGGTATGGCTTCTTATGAAGCATTGCATAGTAGAAAATGCCGATCTTCGATCTGTTGGGCTAAGGTATGTGATAGACCATTGTTGGGACTAGAATTTGTGTAAGAAACAACTGAGAAGGTGAAATTGATTCAACAACGCTTAAGAACTGTTCAGAGCTGTCAAATGAGTTATGTGAATGTTCGAAGAAGAGACAGGGAGTATGAAGTCGGGGATCACATATTTATCAAAGTAACTCCAATAAAAGGACAAACGCGGTTTGGTGTTAAAGGCAAGTTAGCACGGAGGTATGTTAGGCTTATCGCCAGTCATGGAGCATATGCATAATGTCTTTCATGTCTCAATGTTATGGGATTACTTACGAGATCCACACCATGTTATCGAACCGACACATGTACCTTTAAAGGATGACTACACGTACGAAGAAAGGCCAATACAGATTGTGAACCGCCGAATAAAAAGATAAGGAACGAGGAAATACCATTGGTAAAAGTTGATTAGCAAAACCACGGAGGGACCTATGCAACTTGGGAAATGGAGGAAGATATGATGAGAAGATACCCCAAATTGTTTCCTTTGAATCCAGTGTTTATGCAAGATAAAGGTAACTCGAGTTTGGAGGACCAAACTTTTTAAGGGGGGAAGGTTGTAACAACCCTGACCCATGATTAGCGTTAATCCATGCTTAGTTATGCCTAATAAGTAATTAAAGTGAAATGTTGCATCATGTGTTGCCTTATATGTGTTTATATATGTTTAACACAGAAAGATATGTTCATGATTCTGTTTCGGTTTGCGAATTGAAGGCCTTATCGGCATCCAATTCAAAAATTGACTTGATTTATGTGTTATTTAAAAATTTTAGAACATTATGGTAGGTTTAATTAAAATTCGATTCGGAACGATTAAATTAGATTAATTTAATGCCCACTTAATTAGCCTTAATTAATTATCATTAAGTAAGCCTCTATAGGCTTCTTATGTGCCTTCACTGTCTCTTTTTCTTCATTTCAACACATTTGAGCTCACACACACAAGCAAAACATGGGGGAGAGAGAGAAATAGAAGAAAATTGAGATCAAAAGTTAGGAAATGAGAGAATTGCTAGGAATTATTGGAGATTTGCAAAGAATTTAGGAATTAAAGCTTCCTCACTTGTACAATTTAGACTCTAGGTAAGATTTTTAGTCTCTGACCTTGTAATGTCGATGATTAATTCATGAAAACAAGTGAATTAGGTGAATTCATGTAGGAATTGAGCTAGAATTGAAGAAAGTTAAGTCATTTCATACATGCACGCATATTTATAGCATTTTGAAGTTGTTTTCAAAGATTTTCCCCATGCATGTTGTAATTCTAGCATGAGTTGAAGAATTCATAACATTTCTCATCAATAGACCTCATTTGATCATGTTTCAGAAGCCATAAACTCAAGTGAACACATGCATGTCATGTTCATATCATGTTTTTACATTTATAGTTGAATTCTTGCATGTTTGACATACTTTTGGGCCTTGATTTCATGAAATGATCTTCAACTCATAATGTTTTACAAGTTCTTAGATATTTTCCAGAATTTTGGCCCAAAAAGATGAGTTTTTAAGTGTGAAATTTGAATTCGGAGCTTGGGAGTGCAATATGGAAATTCCAGATTCTGCACTTCCGCTTGAGCGTGAGATTCTGCGCTCGAGCGGCCACCTTTGTTTTTTCATTTTAGCTTGAGCAACCAGAAGTTCGCTCGAGTGTGAAATACATGCTCCCAGAACTTTCATGTTTTTGTAGACCGCTCGAGTGGCATAAGTTGCACTCGAGCGGGGACATATGCCTCACGCTTGAGCGACCATCGAGCGTCCGTCAGGCGTGAAAATCACATAACCAGTACTTTTTCAAAATTTGCAGAGCGCTCGAGTGTGGGAAGTTGCGCTCGAACGTCCCCTTACACATTGCATGTCTGCTCGAGAGGGGGAAGCTACGCTCAAGCGGGGACCCTATTTTCAGAAAATTTGACCAAGTGTTTTCAAATGCATTTTTGCATCCTCATTCCATCCTAGGAATTTCTAAGTCATGATTAAGACTCAATAAGAGGTTAAGACCTAGAAACACACTAGGAAGGAAATGAAAGAAGTTAAGTACCAACTGAGTGTGTGTTTCATTATGTGTTTCTGCTATGTATGTGTAGGTCACGCGCCTCAAGTTATTTGATTTACCTGTTCTGCAAGTGGAGCCATCAGTGACTAATAACTCTATAAAGTTATGTTTAACTTTAATTATTTTCTGATGCTATGCAATGATCAGTTTTCTGAAATGCAATGTTTTGTATGAATGAATGATTGTCCAAATTTTTGTAAAGTATTCGTGGCATCCTTAGCACAAGGCCCCTAGCTCGGGAGTAACAATACCGTGCCTTTATAAGCAAGGCCCTTGCCCGGGGGTAATAATACCGTGGTCTCATGGCCCTTGCCCGGGAGTAACAATACTGTGGTTCAAGCAAGTTACAAGTTTCCCAGTACCGGAGGTTCCCAATGGAACTAACAAGCAAGTTAACGCTAATGGATGTACCATGTATAACGAAGCATGAACTCTAATTTCTGTATGAAGTTGCACAAGAGAATAATTATAAATCTGTTTCTGTTATGAATTCTAGTTTCCGATTCTGTAATAGACATTATTCATTAGAACCCTTTGCTTTGTTATTATTCACTGGGCTCTAGCTCACTATTTATATTATGTATGTAGGTGAGCAGGCATGTGACCAGGCACAGAATTGAGGACCGGGCGTCTCAGTTTTGTCAGCCATCCTTCTGTGCCTCCCAGGGTGGTTCCCTTTCGAAATGTCTAGTTTTGTAACTTTACTATAGTCATTTTTGCTTGTTTGCTTATCTGTACACTGGGCTAAGTCCCCTTTTGGTTTCATCCTTGTGATTGAATGACCCATGGTTAATGTATTTATGACGTTGTATATATATACAAGTTCGTTTTGAAGTTTTCTATCTCATATATGTTAGCACAGCTCTATGAACATTGTATATTCTCTATATTTGCTTCCGCAAGCCCTTACTATATGTTGTTCTGTCAAGAGGCCTTTGATAATCCACGGATTACTGGCCGGTTACGACGCTAAACCTATAGGGGCGAGTTTGGGTCGTGACAATACTCATCCATAATACTGAGTTGTAAAATAGAAATATTGCCATCTCTTTGAAGTTTCTTGCGGATTTCCACTAGGAAATAGGAATAAGTTCCCTAGTAAAGCCTAATGTCTTAATTTAAAGATGGTTACTTAACTGAGTAAAGTGATGGCTTTCATAAAGAACTACTCCAGGTTGAACTTAACAAATAGAACAAACTATCAGTAACTATTTACTCCATATGGATATTGAATTTTGTAATTCCAAGAAAACTGGAAAGTAATTATGCATCAGAAAATGTAAAGAATTTACCTACTTTCCCCTTAGGGTTCTATTCAAGAAGATAAAATTCTTTATTAAGATTTTTGTTGAGTATACCTCCTTTGTGGAGTATGGGACCCAATTGGTTTATTAAAAAAAATTTAATTTGGTTTGGTGTTGGTTATAATATATTTTAAATATATTATATCTAACTTTTGGAGGCCAAATAGGTATTTTATAATCAGTTTGGTAGCAGTTAGAATTTTGATGAAAGGCCCAAGAATTAACAATATTTGATTGATATTGTTTTGCTTTTCCTGTGGGTGTGCTGCAGCAACTATAACATCGCTTTTCTTTCGGTGGATGCTTTGATTTTGATTGATGCTTGGAAGTTTATTTGGATTTAGTGGCAATGTGTAGATTGATTTGGGTTGTTATTTTGGGTCTTCTACAATCTGTTTCAAAGACTTTTGTTCATTTATTTGGTGAGATCTTTCCTCTTGATTATTTGTGATTATTTGGAATTCACCTAAGGGTGGTTTTGTAAGACCATTCGTGTTTTGTAATCATTTTAAAAACTCTTTGGTTGATAGTGGAATCGAATTTCAATCCCATAGACGTACCTCACATTGAGGGAACCTCGTAAAAATTCTTATGCCGTTGTTGATTTAATTTTTCCGCATTAGTTTTTATTTCCATTGATTGATTTACTTGTGGGAAATCATCTATTTTTCTTAACAACTGGTATCAGAGCTTACAATTTATTTGAGTTTATTTATTTGTGAAAATCAATGGAGAGAAATGTGGATCGTATGTCTATCTTTAATAGAAGCAATTGGGTAACTTAGAAAACTAAAATGGAAGACCTATTATTTTGTAAAGATTTGTATGGATCCAATAAGAGTGATAATGGCAAACCCGAGAGTATGAAAGATGTTGAATGGAAGAGGCTGAATCGAAAAGTCGTTGGTGTTATCCGTCAATGGATTGATGACACCGTGCTTTATCGTGTTTCTACTGAAACTTCGGCATATGATTTATGAAAAAAATTAGAAGATCTTTATAATAGAAAATCAACAACAAATAAAACTTTTTTGTTTCGTAAGTTGATTAATTTAAAATATAAAGATGGTAGCCCCATTCAGGAACAATTGAATGAAATAAAGAGTATTGTTAACCAACTTGCTTCTATGAAAATTATTTTTGATGATGACTTGCAAGCTTTGATGCTACTTAGTTATTTGCCCGAAAGTTGGGAGACTTTGGTTGTGATGGTTAGTAATTTGGCGGATGATGGAGTTGTCACAATGAGTCATGTCACTAGTAGCTTGTTGAATGAAGAAACTAGAAGAAAATCAACGAGTTCCTCTCACTTAGAGGCATTTGTTGTGAGAGGCCGAAGCAAAACAAGGGAGAGGAGTAAGACTCCTCATGGTCATGATCAAAGTCGTGACAAATCAAGAGATGGTTCTTTTTCAAAGAAAGACATTGAGTGTCATTATTGCCATGAGAAAGGGAACATGATGTGGGAATGCCGAAAGCTCATGAACAAGGAGAAAAGGCGTGACAAAAGTATGGATAAGAAGGAAGAAATCACAATGATGGTTACTACCGATGGTGATCTCATGGTTATTTGTGAAAATGATTGTGTTAATTTTGTGGGCCAAGAGAGCAATTGGGCGATTGATTCCGGTGCTTCTTTTCATGTGACTTTTTGAGTTGATTTCTTCACTACCTACACCAAAGGAGATTATGGTTGTGTTCGAATGGGTAATGAAGGTCTATCCAAGATTATTAGCATGGGTGATGTTTGCTTGGAAACAAATTTGGGCTGCAAGTTGTTACTTAAAGATGTGAGATATGTTCCAGACATTCACCTTAATGTGATCTCTACTGGGAAGCTAGATAATGAAGGTTACAACAACAAATTTAGTGATGGAAAATGGAAGGTTACAAAGGGTTCTTTGGTTGTGGCTAAGTGCAAGAAGACTCATGTACTTTATTCAATGCAAGGAAAAATTTGTAAAGGTGTTGTCAATGCACTTGAAGATGATACTTCTACTGAATTATGGTATAAGCGGCTTGGGAATATGAGTGAAAAAGGGCTGCAAGTTTTGCTCAAGAAAGAGCTTCTATCCGGTTTGAAAGGTACGCATCTTAAAACTTGTATTCATTACTTGATGCATAAACAACAAAGAGTTTTGAAGTTGATTCATTTGGATGTTTGTGGTCCTTTGAAAGTTAGAACACATAGTGGTGCACTTTATTTTGTTACTTTCATTGATTATTATTCAAGGAAAGTTTGGGCTTTTGCACTAAAAACTAGAGATCAAGTTCTAGATGTATTTAAACATTTTCAGGCCATGGTTAAAAGAGAAACAGGGCAGAAATTAAAGTGCATCCGAAGAAAAAATGGCAGTGAATACATTGAGCCATTTGATGAGTATTGTCGCAACCAAGGTATTCGGCATCAAAAGACAGTTAAGAAGACTCCTCAACAAAATGGCATTGCTGAGAGGATGGACCGCACCATTTTGGAAAGAACAAGGTGTCTGCTTTCACATGCTAAATTGCCAAGATCCTTTTGGGGTGAGCCAATGAGGACAGCGGTTGACGTGATCAATTTGTCTCATTCCTATCCTTTGAATGGTGATGTTCCCAAAAGAGTTTGGACTGGCAAAGATGTGTCTTATGAGCACTTAAGAGTGTTTGGTTTCCGAGCCTTTGTTCACATTCCAAAAGATAAGAGGCCCAAGATTGATATCAAGTCAAGACAATGCATTTTTCTTGGCTATGGGCTTGATGCGTGATGAATTTGGTTATAGATTGTGGGATCCGGTCAACAAGAAAGTTATTCGAAGTCGTGATGTTGTCTTTCTTGAAGACCAAACAATTGAAGACTTTGGCAAATGTGATTAATCGAAGCCAAAAACTAGTGATCTCATTGACATGGATCTTTCTCCTTCATCTTCGGTGGATGATGAAAATGGGGGAGAGATGTGTAGCCACTTATTGAAGATGTGGAAGATGATACTAATCCTAATGAACTTGAGCTAGAAATTGAGGAAGAGTATCCAACTCAAGAACTGCCACCACAACTTGAGTAAAGGAAATCTATAAGGGATCGACAACCTTCAAGAAATTATCCTCCCAATGAATTTGTATTAATTTCCGATCAAGGGGAGCCCGAGAGCTACCAAGAAGCAATTGAGCATGCAAAGAAAGATGATTGGAAAAAGGCTATGGAAAAGGAAATGAATTCCTTACTTGAAAAGCACGCTTATGATTTGGTGAAGTTGCCTAAGGGAAGGAAAATTCTAATAAATAAGTGGGTCTTCAAATTGAAGAATGATGGCAAGACTCTAAGATACAAGGCACGCCTTGTTGTGTAAGGCTTTGGGCAAAAGAAAGGTGTTGACTTTGATGAAATTTTCTTGCCGGTTGTGAAAATGTCTTCAATTCAGGTTGTACTTGGCATGGCCGCAAGTATGAACCTTGAAGTTGAGCAACTTGATGTAACGACTACATTTCTTCATGGTGACCTTGAAGAAAAAATTTACAAGGAGCAACTGGAGGGTTTTGTGAAAAAATGGAAAGAGAAATTTGTTTCCAAATTGAAGAAAAATTTGTATGGTCTCAAGCAAGTCCCACAGCAATGGTACAAAAAATTTGACCCTTTCATGATGAATAATGGTTTTTCAAAAACCACTTCGGACCATTGTGTGTTTGTGAAAAATTTGTGGATGGTAAATTTATTATTCTTTTGCTTTATGTTGATGGCATATTAATTGTGAGTCAAGATTACACTATTATTAATGGGTTGAAATTGGAGTTGACCAAGTCTTTTACTATGAAAGATTTGAGACCGGTAAAGCAAATACTTAGTATGAAAATTGTTCGTAATCGCAAGAAGGGGTTGATTTGGTTGTCTCAAGAAAACTACGTTGAAAAAGTTGTTGAGAGATTCAACATGGATAAAGCAGAGCCGATTGGTTATCCACTTGCGGGTCATTTCAAATTTAGTTCGAATCAATGTCCTACAAGTGAGAAAGACAATGAAAAGATGTAGAAAATTTCTTATGCTTTAGCAGTTGGTTCTTTAATGTACGCCATGGTTTATACAAGGCCGGATATTGCTCACACTGTTGGTGTGGTGAATCAGCTTCTCTCTAATCCGGGTAAAGAACATTGGGCAGCGATGAAATCAATTCTAAGGTATTTTCGAGGGACTTCGAAGGTGTGCTTGTATTTTGGGAATGGTAAGCCGATGCTTGATGGGTTCACAGATTCTAACATGGCTGGTGATGTTGATTCTACGAAATCTACTTAGGGGTATTTGATGACTTTTGCAGGAGAGTTGTGGCATGGCAAACTAAATTACAAAAATGTGTTGCTCTTTCAACTACCAAAGCTAAATTTATTGCCATTACAGAAGTTTGCAAAGAAGAGTTATGGTTGAAGAAATTTTTGCGAGAGTTAGGTTTGAAGTAAGAAAGGTATGTAATTTATTGTGATAGTCAAAATGCTATTCATTTGAGTAAAAATTCTACTTTTCATTCGAGATCAAAACACATTGATGTGAGACACTATTGGATTTGTGATATGTTAGATTCGAAATCGTTACAACTCGAAAAAGTTCACACGAATGATAATATTTCAGATATATTGACTAAGAATTTGTAAAGGGGAAAACATTTGAAGTATCGAACTTTGGCGGATATAGTTGATGTCACCACCTAAGTCGGTAGGGGGAGAATTGTTAGTTATACCTGCTTAGTGGAGTACGAGACCTAATTGGTTTATTAAAAGAATTTTAATTTGATTTGGTGTTGGTTATAATATATTTTTAATATATAATATCTAACTTTTGGAGGTACAATGGGTATTTTATAATCAGTTTGGTAGCAGTTAAAATTTTGATAGAAGGCCCAAGAATTAACAATATTTGATTGGTATTGTTTTGCTTTTCTCGTGGGTGTGTTGTAGCAACTATAACATTGCTTTTATTTGGATTTAGCGGCAGCGAGTGGATTGATTTGGGTTGTTATTTTGGGTCTTCTAAAATCTGTTTCAAAAACTTTTGTTCATTTATTTGGTGAGGTATTTCCTCTTGATTATTTGTGATTATTTGGAATTCATCTAAGGGTGGTTTTGTAAGACCATTCATGTCTCGTTTGTAATTATTTTAAAAACTCTTTGGTTGATAGTGGAATTGGATTTTGATTCCGTGGACATACCTCACATTGAGGGAACCACGTGTGAGGCCCCTGAAATATGTATTCTCTTTAAAGATCTTAATGTTTGAATTATTTTCTTAAAACCCCTTGGTTACTTGAATTAATTCGAATCTTGTCGATTAGCATTACTATTTTTATTTTTATCAAAATAGGAATTACCCTAGCCGGATTAGGTTCCCTAACCTAATTTAATTCTACATAAGTTACATGAATTTAATACCAAACCCTCATTCTTTATTTAAATTCAAAATTTTCCCAAAAACTAGTACTTGTACCCTTGTACCATGAGTACTATCAATCAAGTGAGATATATATATATATATATACACCTTGAGAAGTGTGCCCTAGAACCTAAATTGATTAAAAAAAATAGCCCTTTCACCCTTCCCTAGGGCTGGCCATTCTAGGAGGAAGTGAGGAACCAATTTTCAAAGTTTATCATCATGAAATTCTAGAAAACCACAAACCTAGTACACTAGACCTAGGATGATAATTCCAGTACTAGTTCCATTTTAACTAAATGTTGCCTAAACCTATGAGTAAGCCCCCCCAAATCACTCATATTCCTTTAAACTTTAAACAAATCCTAACCTTTCCATCCATTTCCAACTAATGGGCTTTTAGGACTTTTTACATCAAAAATTGTCTATAAATACCAACATTTCCTAGCTTGGCAAGCACAAACAACACACTCACACACACGTTCGGCTAGAGGAGAGGGGGGAGAGCAAGAGAGAGAAGTCACTACAAAAAAATTGACTTTTTGCAATGGTAAAATACCGTCGCTAATACTCCTAATGCCGTCGCTAATACTTTTTGCAACGGTAAAATGACTTTTTGCGATGGCAAGAGGGGGTCGCAAATGTAGGGGTCGCAAAAGAGTTTTTGCAACGGCACAGTGCCGTCGCTAATGTTTTGCGACGGCACTATTTTACCGTCGCTAAAAATGGTATTTGAGACAGCAAAAAATACCGTCGCTAATAGTCTTTTTTTGCAACGGCAAAAACACTGTTTTTGCGACGGTGTGGTGTCGTCGCAAAAAATATTAAAAATATGAAAAATTCTATTTTTTGCGACAGTGTTATGCCGTCGCAAAAATTATTAAAAATAATAAAATTTCTATTTTTTGCGACAGTATAATGCCGTCGCAAAAAGTAAAACCTGTAACAAAATTAATAAAAATATTAAAATTTTCTATTTTTTGCGACGGTGTAATGCCGTCGCAAAAAAGAAAAAAACATCCTACGATAAAAATATTAAAAATATTAAAATTTCTCCATAATAATATAAAAATAACAATTTCTTCATAATAAAATATTTTTCCATTCATATAATTACACATCAACAAAATTATCCCACTACATAATGTTCCATAATACATATATAATGTTTAAATACATGATTTTGTTCATAATTCAAAATAACACAAACCAAATTTCATTACTAAAATAATAAAACAAATTGCATTTAAATTTTCACTTTCATAAATAAAATTGAGGTCCAGACAGGATGAGCCATTTACTTTGGGATCCATATTTTACATGCTGAGTATTCAAGTCATTGTGAAGGTATTATGACACACAAACCCATTATCTTCCTGTGAAGTATTATAACATTAAGAACTGCAGAAAGATCTACATCTCACTAAAGACAATCATACAAAAAATGTTAACATAGAGTGGCTCGCAAAAGACAACTGATACTGAAATTTCTTTTCAACGTCAAGGCCAGAAGAAGTAATTGATCTTCCACCTTGATCTTGTTCAAATGGAGTGTCCTCATCCTGGATCTAGCCAAATGAAAATATATACATATATTGATTAATAATACCTACTTTACAACAATTTAATGAGTTGAGAAAGGAAAACTTGATCAGAACAAATAGCTAGTTATCCTACCAAGGAAGCCTGAGCCTTCACGTCTTCAAGGTTGAAGTTCCAACCACTAATCCCTCGTTTATATTTATTCTACGCAATTCAAAAAAATGCAAATTAAAACAAGCTAGTGATTGCATAGAAAGATTCTACTTTTACAAAAATTCCACTTAAAATAGTATTGAAAGGAATTGACGACCACAACAGGTAGAAGCAATATGACAGAAGAAAATATTTGTCAAATCAGTAAGCTAATTATCATTCAGACAGAAGAAAAATAGGCTACATTAGGTATAGATAAAATAAAATAATGTACAATATTTAGGAGAGCACTATTATGAAAGAAGTTACAACATGCAGAAGCAGTGATGACATAACAGGAAGGGGGAGTAAGCAAGTTATCATCAAGGAAGAAGAAAAAAGACCACAACAGGAAACAAAGACACAAATGTGATGATGATATTTATGAGAGCAGAGTCATACAAAGTTGTACACATTTGAAACAAACAGCCAAAATTACTATCGCAATTCTACTATTGTGTTAACAATAAACTCATGGTTGTGGGTCAATCCACAACCATAAATTTTGGAATTAGGGCTGCAACCTCATTTATTTTTTATTTGTTCTTTATACCCAATCAAGTAGGGTCTGTTCGTGTAGTAACTGTATTTTAATGTGTCGTAAGCTTGCCTGGGCCAGCATGCTCACACTATAAGGATGTAATCCAGCAAGAGGACATCTTTTGACAAGGTGTCCTTAACAAGAAAATCAACAGTGTTAACAAGGGCATGAGCCAATTCAACGATGTAACAATACCCAAAAACTGTGCAAGATGTTTAAGGAACATGCACAATTTAAATCTGGAAGGAAATTGGGAAAGAAACAATCAAAAAATCTAGTGCCAAAATTTTTATACCAAACTACCAAATCCAAATGAGAGATAATAAGATTCATACTATAATATGTTGCTACCAAAAAGAACAAACTATCAACATCTACTCATCTTTGCAATGGATCCAAAAATTTAAACCTGTGACATTTCCTCCATTTGCCCATCTGGTATTTTCTTTTGTGCAAGCATATCTTCTTCTTTTCTCTGTAGATAATAATTGCACTCATTAAAGAAGAACCCAGATTGGAATATCACATTTTCACATCAGTATGCCAATTCATCTCCTCAAAAAATAAATCAAGTAATGTATTAACCTTCAAGGCCTTAAGACGATCACCAAGAGCAGGTAGCCCCTCCAAAAGTGTTCACAATATGTAATCATTTGATCTAGCTTGCTTGAAAAATGAATGCTTTAACAACTTCTTTGCAGAAGGCCGTTTTGAAGGATCTTTTACCAAGCAACTAGTAATCATCTTCTTAAAGGACTAAGGACGAAGAAAATGCACAAAGAGAAAGGGGAAGAAAAAAATCAAATGCCACAATCACATTTTTTGAAAACATAAAAATTGAACAACAATAACAAGTAAATATATTTGTATAGGTCCTTTATACTTTGTAAATGGGTGACACCCCCGTAGTGGCTCATCTTAATGGAACCTTCCTATTTGTAAAAATAAATAAATAAATATGTGTCCCTTACAAGTATGCATTATATCATTTTAGTCCGTAACATTTCAATTGTGTCGATTTCATATCCAAAGTATAAAATTTGTAGAAAAAACGTCTCCATCATTGATGTCATTTGTATTAGTCATCAAAATTAGGGGTATTTTTTTAACAAACAATTACACCTAGGCCAAAAAAAAAAAAAACATTCGAAAAAAAGCCATTTACAAATTGCCACAGTTGAAATGTTGGGGATCATTAGAAAACACATACTTTAGGGACCAAAAGTGTAACTAACCTTTTTTTGTCCTCTCAACTCAAACCAAATATTAGCACACACTTTCAGCGGTAAAGACACCACTACAACACCAGTACCAAGTTCAGAAGCACCATGCTTAAAAAAATTAGAGACTATGGCTACAAGTTTATTATAAAAGCTAGGGCCAACTTGCTCACAGGAGTTTCAAAGCTAGTATATGAGTAGTGCATCCATTGTGGCCCCATTGATTGTAGCAATTGAATTACGAAAGAGAAAAAAAAAAGTGTGATACATCAGGGGTAAGAGTTAGACCTACTGGCAGTCAGCATAATGAATAAACTATCCCTGTTTTCTGTTATTTTTAAGAAATGCAGTGCTAAAACTTAATCAGCACAAGTCAGCATGCACACCCCACTAATTAAATAGAATCTATCACCAAAGAACATAAAAAAATAGAGTAATATGCAGGCAAAAACACAACAAAAATATAAAGGTTTCACTTCAAAAGGCTATCATACCTCACCATATCCACATGGAAAATGCAATGTTGTCCTTCCCTCTGAATCCTCTTCATCTTTATCAGCACTAGAGGCCAATGCACTCTTCAAAGCCTATTAATTGCACAAGGTAAAACTTATGAAAATTTGCCTTGGATATTAACTACAAATGAAACACAGTGCTTATGAAACAAATTCACTTCATCTTAATTAAGTATATTATAAAAAATGACGATGGCAAGAAAGCTGTATCAGTGAATATACCAAATAATTCTATCCATCACGGGATAATTCCCAACTGAAAACGTAAGAGTCATTTTCCAAGCATTGGTTGCTTACCTCGGAGCACCTCTCTTCACCGAAAGCCTAACAACAAAAAAATCGATCTTCAATACCAAAAAAACACACTTTGAATCACACGCATAATAGATCTCAGATCTAAAAACTCCAAAAACAACAAGGCAAACAAAACTTACTTGCTATCGGTCCTTTTGGTCTCTGTTTTCGATCTACCTCCTTTCATGGCGGAACCCTACAACCCTACAAGCAAGGCCATCGAAAGAGAAAGAAATGGGGGTTTGGTCGTCGTCTTTGGCGGAGGAGGGTCGTCGCCACTCTCTCTTCTCGACCTCGCTGTCGGTGAGAGACCACGGAGGGCTTAGCGATGATGATGATGAGAGAGACCCGAAGATCTTCTGGACTCGAGCTCTAAAAGTGTTGTCCATGGAATCCGAAGATGAAGCCATCGATATCGATTGGTTGATATTTGATTGACGATTCAAACAAGTCTGTATGTATGTATGTTGATATTTGATTCCGATTTCTTACTTCTACGCCTAGAACTCGTGCTCTTCCTCTTCCTCCTAGACCGTGAATCATCCGAATCAGCATCTAAAACAAATAGAGACGGAGAGAGAGAGAGAGAGAGAGAGAGAGAGACGTAAGAAGAGATTAGGGATTTTCAGATTAAGGATTTTGGTTCAAGAGATTAGGGATTTTGGGTTTGGGGTGGGAGGAAACCCGAGCGGGAATGGAAAAGGGGGGAGATGAATTTTTAATACTGAAAGAGATTACAAATGAATTTTTTTTTTTTAATTTTCATTACAAATGAATATTTAAATAATAAAATGACTTTTTTTTTGCAACGGAGGATGTTGTTGCCAAAAAAAAATATTTTTTATTAAAATAATTTTTTTTTTATAGTTAATGAATTTTTTTTTTTCATTTAATAAGGTTGAAAATTTATTTGCTTCATATATTATTTTAATGAATAAAAATTTTTTTTTTTTTTTATTTGGTAGAAGTATGGATAATATTTTCTATTAAAATAAAGTTAATTTTTTGTGGTCAATGAAAAAAATATTTTTGCGACCCTTTTTTTTTTTTTGGTTACTAAAAATCAAGAACTAATTTTTTGTGGTAGAAGAAGGGAAGCGGCAGTAGTGGTGAAAGTGGTGGATAAGAGGTGATAGTGATGGTGGTAGTGATGGTGAAGGAGATAAGTGGTGAAGTTATGGTAGTTGTAGAAGAGATAGAATAGCGATTGTGGATGAGAGATAATGGTAGTAGTAGTGGTGGTAGTGGAGTGGTAGTAATGATAGTTGTAGAGGTTGAGTGACAGCAGTGGTAGTAGTGGAATTGCATTTGCAGTAGTGGTGAATGTGGTAGAGAAGATAGATGGTGAGAGAGAGATAAGTGAGAGACAGATAGAGAAGAGAGATAGAGAGAAAGAGAGAAAGAGAGAGATAGACACACAGACAGACACAAAGTGATGAGCGAGAGAGAGAGACAAAGTGGTCGCTAAAAGTGCATTTTCTTGTAGTGGAGAGCTCGGTAAATAGAGAAGAGATGATGGAGAGAGTGAGCAAGGTGAACACAATGGGGGAGAGAGACAAACAGACAGACACATAAAGAGAGAGAGAAGAGTGAGAGAGACAAACAGACACAGAGAGAGAAAGAGAGAGAGAAGAGTGATAAATGAGAGAGAGACAAAGAGAGAAAGAGATATAGAGAGAGAGACATATAGAAAAATAGAGAGAAACAAGAGATGAGCGAGAGATAGACAAAGAGAGAGAGAAAGAGAGCGAAAAGAGATGATCGAGAGAAAGATATAAAAAAAAAGAGAGACGAAGAGAGAAGAAAGATGAGCGAGAGAGACAGAGAGAGAGATAGAGAGAAAATAAATGAGCGAGAGAGAAGAGAGATAGAGAGATGAGAGAGATAAAGAGAAGAGAGATGAGCGAGAGACAAAGAGAGAAAGAGAGAGAGACAAAGACTGACAGACAGAGAAGAGTGATGAGTGAGAGAGAGAGGAGAGGTAATATTTTGTGGTAGATGAGAGGAAGCGGCAGTAGTAGTGAAGGTGGTGGATAAGAGATGATGGTGGTGGTGGTGATAGCGAAGAAGATACATAGAGAAAGGGAGAGACAAACAGAGAAGAGTGATGAGTAAGAGAGAGAAAGAGAAGAGAGATAGAGACAGAGATATAGGAAGATGAAAAAATTGGTGAAAAGAGAAATGTTCAAAAAAGTAAGACAACGTCGTTTATAGTGGATCGATAAATCGAGGAGGAG
Organism: Camellia sinensis; assembly: GCF_055761805.1. Classification (NCBI taxonomy): domain Eukaryota; kingdom Viridiplantae; phylum Streptophyta; class Magnoliopsida; order Ericales; family Theaceae; genus Camellia; species Camellia sinensis. The sequence continues at coordinate 35,056,151 of NC_138961.1, read as the reverse complement.
CTCGATAAATAAAGAAGATGGGAGTAAAAGAGTGAGCAAGGCGAACATAGTGAGGGAGAAATAGACAAATAGACAAGTAGACAGAGAGAGAGAAGAGTGATGAGTGAGAGAGAGACAGAGAGAGAGAGAGATAGACAGAAAAAGAGATAGAGAGAGAAAGAGAGAGAGAGATAGAAAAAGAGAGAAAAACAAGAGATAAACGAGAGATAGACAAAACAAGAGAGAAATAGAGCGAAAAGAGATGAGCGAGAAAGAGACACAGAAAAAGAGAGAGACAGAGAGAGAAGAGAAATGGCGCGGGAGAGATAGAGAGAGATAGAAAGATAAGAGAGAGAGAGAGAGAGAGAGAAAAGAAATGAGAGAGATAGAGAGAAGAGAGATGAGCGAGAGAGACAGAGAGAGAAAACAGATGAGAGAGATAGAGAGAAGAGAGATAGGCGAGAGACATAAAGAGAAACAAACAGACAGAGAAAGAAGAGTGATGAGTGAAAGAGATAAAGAGAAGAGAGAGAGAGAGAGAGAGAGAGACAGAGAGACAGGAATATGAAAAAATGAATGAAAAGAGAAATGTTATATCAAAAGAGTAAAACGACATTATTTTTTTTAATTTTTTTGCGACAAAAAAATACCGTTGAATTTATTCAAACCATTTTGTGACTGTATATATATGAAGCTGTCTCAAAACCACAATCACTATGCTAGATTAGAGTTTTCCAAAAACTCTTTTGAGAAAATTATATTTTCTTATTTTCCGTGTTATATTGTTTTTACTGAATTTTTTTAATATTTTAAGTTTTTTTTTTTTAATTTTTAGACACACCTAACATAAATACACCTAAAAATTAAAAAAATTGTAAAAAAAATCTTTTAAAAATTCACTAAATACCAAAATTACAATAATTCAATACATTTTTTTTTGTATTTTTATGTATTTATTAATTTTTAAAATATTTTTTCATAAATTTTTTTTTTAGATACATCTAAGTAAGGTGCATCTAAAAAAAATATTTAAAATTTTAAAAATATTCACTAAAAAAAAAACATGAAAGTCATTTTTTGCGACGGTAGAAAATGTCATCTCAAAAAAGCAGAGTATTTGCGACGGCACCATTTGCCGTCTCAAAAATGAGACAAATTGTGCCGTCGCAAATGCTCTGCTTTTTTGAGACGGCAAATGGTGCCGTCACAAATACTCTGCTTTTTTGAGACGGCATTTTCTACCATCGCAAAAAGTGACTTTTGAGACGGCAAGTGTGCCGTCGCAAATAGTTCCGTCTCATATACCCACTTTTCTTGTAGTGAGTCTAGAGAGGAAGAGGGAGGAAAAAGAGAGCCTTCTTGTTCAAAGCTTAGCAAGTAAGTCACAACGCAACCTTCTCTTTCATTTTCCTTTTTCAAATACATGTTTCTAAGGGTTCTAAATAATATTTTCAGATCTGTTATTGATAAGTTACTTGTGTTAAAAATGCTAAGAGTTGAGTATTGATTCTATCTCTCTTGTATTTTCCCCATTTCGGCACAAAACTATCTTTTTTTCACACCAATCTCTCAACTTTCCAAGGGCACACTTTCAAAAAAAAATTCTTAGTTTAATATATATTAGTTAGCATGTTTCCATCACAAAAGAAACGAAAATTCTCCCTTGGTGCAACCCTTTTCTCATAAATCTTCTTGTTTAGGGCATTTTACCTTAGAATCAGTTTTTGCGGTCCACTTTCAAAAATTCTAGAAAAATGTATAAAATTATTCTGGACCTCTATTTTATGTCAAAATCTTCCTTAAGGAGTTAGCTTTCAACTAAAATTGGTTTCATCAGTTTCATCCAAAAACAGTGAGCGGTTTGCAGGAAAATCAAATTTTCGTAACGATCGACAAATCTGGACAGCGCTGGAATTTTTTCTAAATAACTTAAAATCTAGAAAGACTATCCCATTTCCGAAATTTGTTATAGAAACTAGATCAAATTCTCTACGGGCCATAGGAAATCTGAGTCTGGTGAAAGATCTAAAATAGTCCTTTCATTTTAATCTTTATGCGATACTAAATCTGGAAATTGTGTTATGGTGGATGTTTTATGCCCTTGAGTTCATAAGATAGCTTATTAGCTTATGATCATATCTTGGCATGATATTATATGTGTTGCGGTTATGTTATTTACCTTTCTCATCTTAAGAATACATGCTTACATGGATATTATTGTCTTGTAAGTTGGACTAACCTTGATTTAAAACATTTAATTCAACGGAAAACCTAATATGGAGGGTATTGCGTTTTCGAACACTTGAGTAATGGATAAGAATATGTGATATATGGTTTGTTGGGATGCGTTCCCTATTTGGAAGTTAAAGTCTTGCGTAAGTGGTTTTCGGGACCCATGAACGGAACGGTTGTATTCGGACCCTAGGTGGTTTGGTGTGAGGAGGGATTCGGCCAAGGCCCTATTTTACGTCTCTTTTGAGGCCCTGCGGTTGGCGCTACGCAGTATATAACCGTTGGTAGGCATCCGAGGTAAGTTCTGCAACAAAGCAGCAAAAGAGGGGGCATACCAAATAATCTGCGTCCGATTCTTGTGGTCGGGAGGACGAAATCTCTTTGGGGGATTTCTAGTTTACTAACATCCAACTTAGCTCTTTATTTATTTGAATATCATGTTTACTACTTGATGTTAAAATTGTGATTATGTATTGGACTGGGAAAAATGAACGGGGTGTGTGTGTGTTTACTGGGCATTCAAAACTCACGGCGTGTCATGCCAGGTGACGAAGTGGAACTCATAGCTGGAGACGACGAGCCTGAAACTTTCAAAGACTTTTGGCTATCTTAGGGAAGCTAGAAATTTCTTTTTGATATTTTGTAAGACTCATGTGAAGATTTAAACTTTCTTTTGGATGTAATGTAATGGAACAAGCTTTTGAATTAAAGTATATTTGTGATTGTTATGTATTTATATTCTATGTATGAACCTTATCGTTGCTTATGAGACCTTGTGTCAATACCTTTTAAGATCTGTCAAAAGGGCAGTGCGCTGCCTAAGAAAGCTGGACTTAGAAAGGAGGCTAATTTGACTCCTCCGACGATCTGGGATCTTACTTGGTTATTGACCATAGGACTCATTAGCGACTCTCCCTTGACTGCAACCAATAGTGTAGAATCGGGGCGTCACAACTTGGTATCAGAGCATAGGTTCAACCCTTAACCCTCACAACCCTATACGCGACTCTAGAAGCCCTTACCCCTTTATCTTATTTTATTCTATCACGCTATTATAAGAAGATTAACTAATAAAAATCTTTTCCACCTTAGGATGTCAACGGGAGACTATCCAAGATGTGGCGTCAGTCTTGATGCGTGGGGTACTTTCCATATGCAAGGAAGGAGGGTCATGTCTGTTAGCCCCTACTTTAGCCGCCGACGCTGTACAAGTGCCGCCGAGGAAATGATCAGAACCGAGATACGTAAGGTGGAGACGGAGTACTCCCGCTATACGAGGGAGCAGAAGAGGTCCCTGGTGCAACGCCGCCTACAATTTTTTAGCCGGGCAGTAAAGAAGGCGATCCGAATGGAGCAGGATGATCAGAGAATGGACTCCTTAATACACCAAGCTTTGACCGCCAGCGCATACCACCGACCACCGACTCTGGCTGAAAGTTACGCATCTTGTTATCAGGAGCCAGGCAACAATCAACCAATGAATATGGAGCAGTCACCAGAACAGCAAGGAGCAACCCAGCCTACCCTATAGAAGTGTCATCTGAACACAATCCCCCTTCAGCAATGTACACCCCCCGCTCTCCGGACCAAGCAACTAACTCCGCTGATGAAGACGCAGAAGAAGACTTTGATTGGTTGAGAAACGAGAACTAATTCGAGGGATAGTAAAACTAGACTTTTGTAAGACCCGCTCATGAGGATCCTTAGAATAAGATAGCCTGAACTTTGTAATGCGTAAATGCTCTTTGAATGTAACTCCGATATAGGATCCCTTTTGTAATGATGCCTATTATAATATATGAATGATGTGTTGATCTATGTTATTAACTGTTACTTGCTTTAGTGCACCCTAAGGAAACTGAACCTTTATTTCAAATCTAAGTAGTAAGATTTTCTAAGACTAGAAACCAACTCACCACGTGCCATGAACAGAATGGTGGACACGCGAGCTAATGGCTATACCGAAACCAGCAACAATGTTCAAAACCGTCCTAGAAATCAACACGAACCCATCCCCACAGGGGCTGACATCCCCAATAACCTAAGTCATCAAATTTTGGAGGAACTAGGGCAATTAAGGAACAATCGGCAGAATGAGAGGACTCGACTCTTTTCTGAGTTTCGGAAGCAGAGGCCCCCAAAGTTCACAGGTGTACCGGATCCAAAGATAGCTGAAAATTGGCTTCGACAGATAGAGAAAATGCTAGACTACATGGGCATAACCGGACCGCTGATAGAATAGCCTTGGCATTATTCGAGCTTGATGATAAGGCTGACCATTGGTGGGAGTTAATCAAGAATACTCGCGACTTAGCGAGCCTATCATGGAACCAGTTCAGGAAACTATTCCTAAATAAATATTTCCCAAGTACTATCCGCCAAGAACGAGTCAAGGAATTCCAAAACTTGGAATAAGGAAATATGACCGTGACCCAGTATGCTGCAAAATTTGAAGAGCTAGCCCGTTACGCAACTAGATACGTGGCAAATGATGAAGAGAAGGCAAGGATGTTCGAGTGGGGACTGGACCTTACAATCAGGGGAAGAGTTCTTCCTCAATGACTTCCCTCATATGCTGAGTGTAGCACGCGCCCGCGAGGGACCCCGCTACTACAGTTCGGACTCAATTTTGTGTCACGGTTCTTAATCTTGAACCAAAGAGTCCAAATCTGGCAAATCGTTTTGAGAAAACAGATTTTTGAAAAGAAGTGCCAAACATGGACTGCTTTGCCAGATACAGAGTCGCCACCTAAATATTTTAAAATGGGGGAATTTAGGAAACCCTGACTCGGTGCCAAAGGTCACGTGTCCGTCATCACCGGAGTTGTCTCGGCTCGGGAGCTAGGGTACGATCGGGGAAGTCAGCTATGAGCACCCCCTTTCGCCCGGTCCGAAGACCGGCCTCTACTAACCACGATACCCGATTTTGAAAACGTTATGTGTTCTTATTCCATTTGTTAGCCTAGAATTACTATGTTATGCGCACAACAAACAAGTATAGACTAGATTGTCTAATTTGGAAACAAGCATTGCATATCCGTTTGTTTTGAAAAGCGCTTTGGAATTTGCTACTCGCAAGTAGGCTAAAACACGGATTTCAACGAGTTTTTCCAACTCAAACAATCCAACCTTCACCCACGGGCATTCAAACAATTATATCACGTAAGCATTTAGCCGCATGGCAGGCATACTGTCATGGCAACACTCGCACGCATGCAGTATGCTAAAGCAGGAAAACACTTACATAGTACTCCGTGCCAAAACAATGAACTAGTTAGCAAACATGCATGATCCTAGTTCATGTTAGAGTGGCTAATGCAACGCATGCAAAATGCAATTAGAGTAGGCTCGACTAACCTAAGCATGGCATGTGAAATGCAGTCAATTGATGCAAGTATTCAATTTGGAATTGAAGTACAAATGCAGTTAGCGTGATGTACCGAGCCCGGTGCATGTAAAACAAATGAATGAATGCACGCATGCATTGCATAAGGTATGCTAATTTAAACGTGCCCTAATCTACCATCAAAGCAGGTAAATAAAAGGGAAGAAAGAAGTGGGGATTGGAAGACATGCACACCACTCACACACACTTATTACAGATTTGCCCTCGCCCGGAGGGACCAAATAAATAATACAAATTAATTAACTACGCAAGCTAATTAAATATTACAAATTTCCTAATCAACTAACAAACTAATTAAGCTAGGAAAAACAGTAAACCGCCTCGGGAGGAGAGCCAGACGCAGCGCATGCTCGGGTCCCGTTCGGAAGTGCACGGCCATGCATAGTCTGCCTCTGTTTTCCCTGCTCTGCCTCTCTGAAGACTGCCAAAGTCTCAAGGATGCTTCTCTGGATACTGGGAACCACCACCGGCTGAATAAAATTGCCATCGGCAGTGAATTATGGTCACCGGCACATAATGAATCCATCGGCTGGTGAATTACTGCCGGTCGGCAATGTACACTGTCGGTCGGCAAAGAATGCCTGCAGAACCTGCAACTCACAGCAGCAGAGGACAGAACTTGCATGGCAATACAATTCAAACAATGTATGCACCAATCATGTCCCCTATCATGTTTGTAACTCAAAGGGGCATGTGTCTCGATTCTCGGACCGCCAATCACGCATTTCCATGCATGACGGCCCAAAGAATCAAATGTGCAACTTTCATGTCAAATGAAATGCAAACCAAACAAATGAACCAAGGCCCAATTCCTATCACCAAGTCAAGGAATAAGGCATGCATGCAAGATGCAATGCAACCTAGGCATGCAAGCTAAGGATGCAACATGGCATGGCGAGACACTTATGCAAGCATACAAGCAATCATGAGGCAATGCAAACCGATGAAAAGGTGGACTTATACATGATTTAGGCAACTCTAAATAGGCCTAAAACAGTGGCCAAAGTGACCAAAATAAAGGACTAGACACATACACACATGCACATGTTAAAGGAGCGGACACTTAGTCACAAATGGGACAACTCTCAAACACATTTGAAAGAAGGATATCATGGACAATTAGCATGCAACATAAGCTCTGAAAATCATGTTAAAACATGGTGCCAAACCAAGCAACAAGTCAAGCTAAACATGCAACAAATGGCCCAAGTGCTTGAAGCAAGTCAAAGAGGCTTGAACCATGACCAAGCCAACCAAGCCTTGCAAGGCTAAGGGGGGCTTAAAATAGGTTCAAGGAAGACCTAGACCATGCAAAGGGGACCCCCTAGATGGCATCTAAGTGGCTCAAAATCAAAAGTATACACAAAGGCCAAAACATGGGGCATGCAAGTCAAGCTTTCAAAGCTTCAAAGAGGTGTCCAAAGCAAACATACAAGCATGCTATAAGGTCTGAAATTATGCTAAAAATTATGCCAAATCATTATAATAAAGCAAATAGTGAATGCTACAAACTCACACACTTGAGGCAACAAGCCAAAATGCAAAGGGGGCATATAATGCGTGCCATGGCCGACCCAAACAACTATGGACAGACCTCTAGCATGGCAAAATAAGCACACAAGCTTCACAAAATGAGACCTAAAACATGCTCGAGCAAAGGCTAACAACCTAAGGCATATTAAGGCAATAACAAGGCATTACATGGTAGGTATGCTAAGCATGCATGGTGTACCAAAACCAACACACAACAAGGTTATATCATGGCATAATAAGCATGGAAAACAGCCAAGATATGATCAATACACACTCTAATATGATGCTCTCTCAAGAGGCCAAAAAGAGTCCATTTCAAGGACAACAAGGAGAGCGGGTGGCCCTCCCCTTTTGGAGACTTCAAGGCACTATCTCCACCACTGAAATCCCTCAAGATTTCAATGGTGAAGAGGCCCAAACACTAAAGTCTCGAAACTCACTCAAAATGGCTCAAAATGGGGCCTTTCAAGGCCTAAGAGGGGTCAAACACCTCCAAACCACAAAACACTCTAAACAAACAAATTAGAGGGCCTAAAAACGGAACTTTTTTGTATTATACACCAAGCTCAAAAACGATTTTAAGACAGGTAGAAATACAATGCAAGATTGGGGAATAAAGAGGCAAAATTGTTACCCTTGAAGACCCCTTCACAAATGGTGCTCCAACAGCCCTCCTTGGCTTGAAAACAACTCCAAAACTTCAAAACCAACCTCTTAGAACCTCAGTAGCTAAGTGAAGGTGAAACACTATGTGTTTGTGTGCAATAGTAAGACACAAATGCACTTAAACACACACAAGAGGGAGATATAGAGATAGAAAGTGTATGGTTTCTAACCTTAGAACTCAAAACCCTAAAAATGGCTGTCTAAAAATATCTCAAGTCTCTCAAGTGTCTAACCCTAAAGCCAAGAGAGAAGGCTCTCTCTTATAGAGCCTTTTGTCTTGTAAAGCTTACAAGACAAGCTTCCAAGAGAGAGATCCCTCCATACACGTGTATGGAGGGGAGCCAAAAGCAAGACAGCTGTGATAAAATATCTGCAAAAGCAGATGCACATTAGTCAGCCGGCCAAAGATGCAATTTTGGCAAAAAGGAGTGCCGACCGACAACAAAAAGTGCCGATGGCAGCAAAAACCAGCCGGTGACTTCTAGCCACTGCCGATGGTGTGTGGGGATGCCTCACAAAGCATTCTCTGCCCCCTCCAAGGCAAAACACAATTGTTTGGTGCAAAACCAGACACTAAACAGTCAAGTTCGAAGATCCTGAGGCAAGGCGCGTAGCTGAGACCTCCGGGAACTCCAAACGAACACAAACATAGATAATCACCGAGTGTTCAAACGGTGACGTCCAAGTCTTGAGGACGGTCAAAAATGGGGTGTCTACACTGAGGTGCTGGAAACGGCATTAGAATCTGAAAGGGAAGTAAACAACGCCAGGAAGGCTTTGAACAAGAGAAAAGGGAGTCAGGCGTCTATTGGACCTCAGAGGAACCAGAGAGGAAGCATGACCTCAAAGCCCTACTCCAGACCACAACCACAACAGCAATGACAGCAACCGCAGCAATAGATCCAGAGAGGAGGGTATTAACAAAGGCCGATGGGACAAATCCAGTGCTTTCATTGCTAACACTTATGGCACAAAAAGGGCGAATGCCCCCAACTCCCTCCATCTGGATACCAAGGAGGAGGTTCTGGAGCAAATACCTAGGCATTAGGTGGGCAGAAGCCTTGGACGAATAAGACAGGATCTATCGGGCAGCAGCACCAGAAGAGTGGAAGAACTCAAAACGCCAAGACCGATGGCAACCAGAAGGCAACCAGCAGAATCTTTGCCCTGCAAGAGGAAGAAACGGACCCGACTGTAATTGAGGGTAATTTAGTACTATACAATTCTTGGGTGCATGTTTTATTTGATACTGGTGCATCACATTTCTTTATATCCTCTGCTTGTGTTAAGTCATTAGAACTTGTATGTGAACCCTTAGCAACTGCCTTAAGTGTAATGTCACCTATGGGAGGATGCGTTTGAGTAGGATCAATCTATAAGGACTGTAAGATAGGGATGTCGGACCTACGCTTAACTTGCGACCTTCGTGTCATGCAAATGTCGGACTTCGATATCATTTTGGGCATGGACTGGTTGTCCGCCCACCGAGCGGTGATCGACTGTCGTCAGAAAAAAGTGGTTGCTCATACGCAAAATGGGACGCGTTTCCTGTTTAAGGGGGATAGACAAGACCCCATGGTTTCAACAAAACATCGGACGCAGTGGCGCGATCAACTTGCGGGTAAAATAGCAAGTCTGATTCTAAATGAGGAGGGCCAAGGAGAAATACAACTTCCACGCGTAGTATGCGAATATGCAGGTGTATTTCCTACTGAATTACCAGGATTGCCACCAACCTGGGAAGTAGACTTTAGCATCGAGCTACTACCTGGAACTACCCCAATATCCATGGCTCCGTATCGTATGGCACCAGCAGAACTACGAGAATTGAAGACACAGCTACAGGAATTGCTTGAGAGAGGATTCATTAGGCCAAGTACTTCGTCATGGGGAGCACCCGTGTTGTTTGCTAAAAACAAGGATGGGTCGTTGAGGCTATGCATCGATTATCGTCAACTCAATCGAGTCACGATTAAGAACCGATACCCACTCCCAAGGATTGATGACCTTTTTGACCAACTTAGAGGCTCAAGGTGCTATTCAAAGATCTATCTCAGGTTAGGTTACCATCAACTATGAGTCAAGGAGGAGGATATACCAAAAACTGCCTTTCGTACTAGACATGGCCACTATAAGTTTGTAGTAATGCCCTTCGGACTAACCAATGCACCGGCAGTATTCATGAGCCTAATGAATAAGATCTTTAGACCATACCTTGACCAGTTTGTAGTAGTGTTCATTGATGACATCTTGGTATATTCAAGGTCTGAAGAAGAGCATAAGCAACATTTAAGGACTGTCCTTCAAGTTCTTAGGGATAATCGGTTATATGCCAAGGTGAGGAAATGTGAGTTCTGATTGAATGAAGTAAAATTCTTAGGGCATGTGGTATCAGAGAATGGGATTATGGTGGATCCAACCAAGGTGGAGGCAGTATTAGACTGGAGACAACCAAAAACTGTGTCAGAAATCCGCAGCTTCTTAGGTTTGGCAGGTTATTACCGAAGGTTCATCCAAGATTTCTCCAAACTAGCTAAACCAATGACACGTTTGACGCAAAAAGGAGTAAAGTGTGAGTGGGACGAAGCTTGCGAAAAATCCTTCCAAGAGCCAAAGAAGAGATTAACTAGTGCGCCAATTTTGACCATTCCAGAACGAGAAGAAGGGTACACTGTGTATTGTGATGCGTCTAAAGAAGGGTTAGGTTGCGTGCTCATGCAAAATGGAAAAGTAGTCGCGTATGGATCCAGGCAGTTGAAACCTCATGAGCGTAACTACCCAACACATGACTTGGAGTTAGCAGCTATAGTTTTTGCCCTAAAGCAATGGTGACATTACCTGTATGGGGAACAATTTGAGATTTTTACAGATCACAAGAGTTTGAAGTATCTATTTACACAAAAGGACCTTAACTTGAGACAGAGACGATGGATGGAGTATCTTGAGGATTTCCAGTTCACTCTCTCATATCACCCCGGTAAAGCCAATGTAGTAGCTGATGCTCTAAGTCGCAAGAGCAGAGGGATGATGGCTAAGATCTCTGTCAAGGAATGGGATATGGTTAAGACACTCAATGAATTCAAGATCCAAGTAGAATCTCAAGATACAAAAGCATATCTTAGTACGCAGAAGGTGATGCCTAAGTTGATGAATGAGGTCATGGAGGCCCAGAAGCACGAGCAAGAGGTAGCCTATATCAAAGGACGTCTGGAATCGGGAGAACCCATGCTCGATTGGGCAATTCACCCCGATGGGAGTTTAAGATACCAAGGCAGATTGTTTGTACCAAGTGACGAGTTACTTAGAGAAAGGTACTGAAGCAATGTCATCATTCTGCATTTGCGGTGCATCCAGGAGGGACCAAAATGTACCAAGATTTGAAGAGGCAGTATTGGTGGAATGGAATGAAGAAGGAAGTGGCAAAATTTGTAGCAAAATGTCTGACATGCCAACAAGTGAAGGCGGAACATCAGAAACCAGAGGGAATGTTGAAACCTCTACCAATAGCCGAATGGAAATGGGAGTATATGACGATGGATTTTGTGACAGGGTTGCCTAAGTCACCTAGAGGGGGCGATGCTATATGGATAATAGTGGATTGCCTCACCAAGTCAGCACACTTCTTACCCTATAAGATGACCGACACTTTAGAGTCTACGTGTAGGCTCTACATTGGGGAGATCATTTGACTACATGAAATTCTGGTATCTATTGTGTCAGATCGTGATCCACAGTTCACCTCTCAATTTTGGGAGAGCTTGCAGGAAGCTCTTGGTACTGAGTTATGTTTTAGCACCGCCTTTCACCCGCAGACGGATGGACAATCTGAACACACTATCCAGACACTCGAAGATATGTTGAGAGCTTGCGCAATGGATTTTCAAGGAAGTTGGGAACGACACCTACCCCTAATTGAATTCGCCAACAACAACAGCTTTCAAGCTAGCATCGGTATGGCGCCCTTTGAAGCATTATATGGACGACCTTGTAGATCACTGATTTGTTGGACAGAAGTGGGTGATGCAAATCTAATAAGACCCGAACTTGTTCTAGAAACTACTGAGAAGGTCAAATTGATCTGACAACGGTTAAAGACTGCTCAAGACCGTCAAAAGAATTATGCAGGCAGGAGGAGAAGACCATTGATGTTTGAAGTAGGCAGCCACATGTTCCTAAAGGTGCAACCTAGGTGTGGAGTCGTACGTTTTGGGAGAAAGGGGAAGCTGTCACCACGATATATTGGGCCATTTGAGGTATTGGAAAAGAGTGGGCAAAGTAGCATATAGACTAGCTCTACCCCCGCAGTTAGCAAGAACACACAACGTCTTCCATGTATCTATGTTAAGAAAATACATCGCTGACCCGTCACACGTCCTCAAATGGGAAGAGATTAGTCTTGACAAAGATGTTACATTTAAAGAAGGATCGGTAGCAATACAGGATAGTCGAGAGCAGAACATTAGAGGCAAGACGGTTCACTTGATAAAACTGCTATGGCGTCATCGGGGAATTGAGGAATCTACTTGGGAATGCTAGGATTGGGTGAAGGCAAACTACCCCGAGCTTTTCGAAGGCAGTATGTAGTTGAATTTCGAGGACGAAATTGTTTTAAAGGGGATAGGTTGTGAGGCCCCTGAAATATGTATTCTCTTTAAATACCTTAATGTTTGAATTATTTTCATAAAGCCCCTCAGTTACTTGAATTAATTCTAATCTTGTCGGTTAGCATTACTATTTTTATTTTTATCAAAATAGGAATTACCCTAGCCAGATTAGGTTCCCTAACCTAATTTAATTCTACATAAGTTACATGAATTTAATACCAAGCCCTCACTCTTTATTTAAATTCAAAATTTCTCCAAAAACTAGTACTTGTACCCTTGTACCATGAGTACCATCAATCAAGTGAGATATATATATATATACAGCTTGAGAAGTGTGCCCTAGAACCTAAATTGTTTTAAAAAAAAATAGCCCCTACACCCTTCCCAAGGGCCGGCCATTCTAGGAGGAAGTGAGGAGCCAATTTTCAAAGTTTATCGTCATGAAATTCTAGAAAACCACAAACCTAGTACCCTAGACCTAGGATGATAATTCCAATACTAGTTCCATTTCAACTAAATGTTGCCTAAACCTATGAGTAAGCCCCCCCAAATCACTCCTATTCCTTTAAACCTTAAACAAATCCTAACATTTCCATCCATTTCCAACTAATGGGCTTTTAGGACTTTTTACATCAAAAATTGTCTATAAATACCAACATTCCCTAGCTTGGCAAGCACAAACAACACACTCACACACACATTCGGCTAAAGGAGAGGGAGGAGAGCAAGAGAGAGAAGTCTAGAGAGGAAGGGGGAGGAAAAAAAGAGCCTTCTTGTTCAAAGCTTAGCAAGTAAGCCACAACACAACCTTCTCTTTCATTTTTGTTTTTCAAATACATGTTTCTAAGGGTTCTAAATAATGTTTTCAGGTCTGTTATTGATGAATTACTTGTGTTAAAAATGTTAAGAGTTGAGTATTGATTCTATCTCTGTTGTATTTTCCCCATTTCGGCACAAAACCATCTTTTTTTCATACCAATCTCCCAACTTTCCAAGGGCACACTTTCAAGCAATTTTTCTGAGTTTAATATATATTAGTTAGCATGTTTTCGTCATAAAAAGAAACGAAAATTTTCCCTTGCTGGAACCCTTTTCTCATAAATCTTCTTGTTTTGGGCATTTTACCATAGAATCTATTTTTGCAGCCCACTTTCAAAAATTCTAGAAAAATGCATAAAATTATTCTGGACCTCTATTTTATGTCAAAATCTTCCTTAAGGAGTTAGCTTTCAACTAAAATTGGTTTCATCGGTTTCATCAAAAAACAGTGAGCGGTTTGCAAGAAAATCAAATTTTCGTAACGATCGACAAATCTGGACAGCGCTGGAATGTTTTCTAAATAACTTAAAATCTAGAAAGACTCCCATTTTCGAAATATGTTCTAGAAACTAGATCAAATTCTGTACGAGCCATAGAAAGGCCGAGTCCGGTGAAAGATCTAAAATAGTCCTTTCATTTTAATCTTTATGCGATACTAAATCTGGAAATTGTGTTATGGTGGATGTTTTATGCCCTTGAGTTCATGAGATTGCTTATTAGATTATGATCATATCTTGGCATGATATTATATGTGTTGCGGTTATGTTATTTACCTTTCTCATCTTAAAAATGCATGCTTACATGGATATTATTGTCTTGTACGTTGGACTAACCTTGATTTAAAACATTTAATTCAACAGGAAACCTAATAGGGAGGGTATTGGGTTTTCGAACACTTGAGTAATGAAAAGATGAGAATATGTGATATATGGTTTGTTGGGATGCGTTCCCTATTTGGAAGTTAAAGTCTTGCGCAAGTGGTTTTCGGGACCCATGAACGGAACGGTTGTATTCGGACCTTAGGTGGTTTGGTGTGAGGAGGGATTCAGCCAAGGCCCTATTTTACGTCTCTTTTGAGGCCCTGCAGTTGGCGCTACGCGGTATATAACCGTTGGTAGGCATCCGAGGTTAGTTCTGCAACAAAGCAGCAAAAGATGGGGCATACCAAATAATCCGCGTCCGATTCTTGTGGTTGGGAGGACGAAATCTCTTTGGGGGATTTCTAGTTTACTAACATCCAACTTAGCTCCTTATTTATTTGAATATCATGTTTACTACTTGATGTTAAAATTGTGATTGTGTATTGGACTGGGAAAAAGGAACGGGGTGTGTGTGTGTTTACTAGGCATTCAAAACTCACGGCGTGTCATGCCAGGTGACGAAGCGGAACTCATAGCTGGAGATGACGAGCCTGAAACTTTCAAAGACTTTTGGCTATCTTAGGAAAGCTAGAAATTTCTTTTTGATATTTTGTAAGACTCATGTGAAGATTTAAACTTTCTTTTGGATGTAATGTAATGGAACAAGCTTTTGAATTAAAGTATATTTGTGATTGTTATGTATTTATATTCTATGTATGAACCTTATCGTTGCTTATGAGACCTTGTGTCAATATCTTTTAAGATCTGTCAAAAGGGCAGTGCGCTGCCTAAGAAAGCTGGATTTAGAAGGGAGGCTAATTTGACTCCTCCGGCGATCTGGGATCTTACTTGGTTATTGACCATAGAACTCATTAGTGACTCTCCCTTGCTGCAACAATCGCGCTGAGCAAACCATCTTCCCGGTTGTTCTCCAACTGCTTAGTCATTCCTTGCCCATTTTGGCTCAAAGGCTACCGAGATATAAGCCTTGGCTTCGCATCATATTTCAACCAAATTAGATCCATTAACCTAGCATAATTTTACCCGATCATTAGGTCATTTGAGCCTAGCTTGGCTCAACGCTTGTGTGACACAATGTGGGATGCTTTTGCCCGACCCAACACTTGCTACGCTCCAAGTGTGCAAAATGTCTTCATTTTGCTAGGTCGTCTGAGTTAGGCCTTGATGGTCTTTGCCTAGCCCACACTCTGCTATACTCAAATGTGTAAAATGTCTTCATTTTACTAGGTCACTATAGTTAGACAGTTTGCTAGATTGCCCTCTAGTTGGGAAACCCAATTGGAGAAAAGCCTCTCCCTATTTTTTATATCAATGTGGAGTTTAAACAAATCAAATGATTCTTGAGTACAATTCATATTGTATTATCAAAGTAAAAGTTTACAATAGGGTTTGACTTTTCTCAAGTTGGTTATCTAACTTGAGAGAGCGTTTGAGTTTCGTAGGTCCATTTTGAAATTAATTTTGATGATCCGAATTGTTTATTTTTTAAGACTCGTTGAGTAAAATATTCATGTAAAATATAAAGATGATCGAATATCGATAGCTATATATTTAAATTAAATTTGTATTACAAAAAATAGATAGTTACTCTAGAAATTATATTTCTCGTACATTTTTCTTCAAACTTATAGTTACGGATGTATAATCATCTTTATTTTTTATATAAATATTCTCTTTAACAAATATTAAAAAGTGAACGGTTACCGAAATTAGTCTCAAAATAGGCCTACTAAACTCAAATGCTCTTTCAAGTTAAAATAACAACTTGAGAAAAGCCCCACCTTTTACAATAATGTCACAAAGGACATTACGGTTGGTAAAATTGACAAAACCATGTACACCTCAAATTTGACCTCATTAAATAATATTATCAGGATTCTGTTTGTTTTCAGAGATAGGGGTTTGATATTGGAATGTTAGTGAATTAGAACTGTTAATATTATGTTTGTTTGCAAAGTGAAACTTGGGATTGGTAGTAAAAGAAAACGTTTGGGATCCCCTTTAGGAATAAACTCCATACTCCCAAAATGATCTTAACCTTCTATGTACGTGTGAACTTCACATCATGAGTGGTCCATATTTATAGAGGTCTCATGGGGGTCTTGTGGATGAAGGTCTCAATTATTACTCCTTAGTAAATTTAGACTAGCAGAAGCCTGGGAGAGGATTAGCAAAGGCCTCCAAAAATTATTTTGTCCATGTCCATGTATGTATTTTTTATTTATTTCTTTATTTATTGCGTATTGCATCATTTATATATATACATATATATATAATATTAAAATAATATAATACGAAAAGTATATATATAATATTAAAATAATATAATACGAAAAGTATTTATAAAATGTAATTTATAATATTAAAATATCTCAAAAAATATTTATAATATTTTATATAAATAATTCCCTCACTAAAATAAATATAATTTTTTTAATTCTCACGTTAATAACCTCGACACTAACAATCAAAAGCAATCTAACTCTAGAAGCAACTGGCGGCTTGGAGGTGAACTAAACAGTCAAACTCGATGGTCGCTCTAGAGCGTCGTGAAGTAGAATTGGTCAAATAATTGAATACTTTGAATTTATTTTTCATAAAAAGTAAAAATACAGAATAATTTAATAACAATGCCAGGAAATCCAAATTTAAATCTTGAAGCTATCTAAAAAGTAATACATACTTTTAAAGTGGGAGCAGCTTGCCTGCAGTTCGAAATCAGATTAGATGATACTATTTAATTCGTGGAGACCCACCAAATGTCTCATTTTAATAATTCGAATTGTTCAATGTATAAAACTCGTCAAATACTATATGTCTGTAAAAAATTACATTAATCGGATATCGATACCTATCTCATCAGATCAGTTTTTTTCAACCGTTAATTTGTTCACCATTTATTCTTTTATACAAAACTTGATCACATAGTTATCGATATCCGATCAAAATAATTTTTTACTGGCATATAGTATTCGACGAGTTTTACACATTCAACGATTTAGATTATTAAAACGGAACCCGTGATAGCCCTCCACGTGTCGAACAACACCATCCAATCCGATGTCTAAATTTATTTTAGATATCAGTCTTATCCTACTATCATGCAAATAAAAATGAAAAAATCAAATTATATTATTATTTATTTTGATAACATTAAGAAAGAAATGAGTTATACCAAAAATTTTAAATATTTTATTAATATTTTTTATTAAATGTAGTGTGGGATTCATATAAAATTTACATGGTGTAAATCTCATATTCATATAAATTAGGAGTATTTACATGTAGGTCTTAATAAGTGGACTTATTATCTAATAGGTCCTATAGAAAAAAAATTATCATAAAAAATATGAATAATTATAAATTTTAATGACAATTTATAAAAATCATGACAAAAAAATATTTAATAAAATATTTAAAATCCTTAGAATTTTTCAAAAGAAAAGAAGCAGCTACATCAGCACAGAGAAAGGGAGCAGCCCACGTGGCAGAGCAAATGCTTACATTGACCGTCATTGATTACGTAAGAAGCATATCATTTATTTATTTATTTTTGGCAAATATGTAAAACACATCTATATGAAAATAATTGCCTACTTTGACCCCAAAAAAAAAATTTATTAGTTTATTGACTTACTTAGATCCCATCACATTTTTATTGTACATTTTTTTTAAAAAAAATAATAATATATCAAAAAAAAGATAATTCTAAAAATAGACCATGCCTCCATAATTTATTTTTTATTTTTTATTTTTTTGTCCTTTCAAATTAAAATATGCATTATTTTACGTATTATACTTTCAAAAGACTATCATCACACTGCAAAAGAAATCTTTATTTTAGAATACTGAGCTTGTTTGGTTTGTGTTTGTAGAGTAATTTTTTAGATAAAAAAGTATAAAAACTTGTTTGATTTGTCCTTTTTCAGAAATGATTTTGAAAAATTATTTTAAAGAGAGAGTTTTAAAAAAAATGATTGATTTGATGTGTATGAGAGAGAGAGTGATTTTAGAAAGAAGCAAACCAAACAAAAATTTGAAATTTTTTTTGAAAAAATTTGTTTAGGTCAAGTTTGGGAAGACTAAAAAAGTGCACTTTTTGTCTTTTTGGACTAAAAAATTGAGGTTGAAAATATGGATGTTTAGGTTAACTTTTGACTTTTTATTGAAAAATGTGTAATAAAAAATTGTAAAAATTGATTTGTAGGGAAAAATTTGAATTGGGAGTTGTGCAGCTGTAATTGTTGACTTTTGGTGAATAGTGTTAACTTTTTAACTTTTTTAGTAACTTTTTGGCTTTTTGACTTTTTTGGAAGTACCCAAACTTGGCCTTAGTTTGATTACTCTTAAAAATTTATTTGTAGAGAATTTTTCCTAAAATTTTTTTCCAAAAACAAACCAAACAAGCCCATTTCTTTATCATGTTTTCAACAAAAATGTTAAAACTTGAAAAGCTACCTTGAAAATATTTAAAATAAAATATATAAATCAGATTTATTTTGAGTATAATTCAAATCATTCTAATTTTAAATTACATTATATACTTTATTTTTTAACAAATTATACTTGTGGTTTTTGTATGCAGTTTTAATTGTTTTAATTTGGGACATTGTGATAATTTTAGTTCATTGGACATGACAAAATAGTCCGTTCAAAAAGAAATGAATAATTTTAACTTAGACATTAATTCTTTAATCACTTTTGAAAAGAGTGAATAGATTATTTTAACCATTGATTATCAATTTAATTAAATTGACAACAAAAAATTTCAAATATAGAATTGACACAAATAGAACTACAAAGATCACATTGAGACAATATGCAAACTGTGCTATAAGTGTGATTTCCCCTCTATTTTTTAACATTTTCATTGAATCTATACTATAAAATTCAGATTTTATGTTAGAAAACAAACGAAACCTTAATCATAAACTAGAAATACTACTGAAATGAGATTTTCCAAGAACAGAATACCAACACCTCCATACAAAAAGGAGAGGATCCCCTTTGTACCCTCCTCTTATTAGTCTATTGTCTGTCTGTGTGGATTTTGGGGAAATCATGTATCATGTGATGATTTACCCATCAGTCTAAATTATTCATTTAGCCAAGTTCTACGCGGGAAATGGGAAAAATAATTAGGTAATCTAGGAACATGGCAATGTCTCCATGAATTATTAAATATCAAGCCCATGTTATTGCTCATGACCCAACACAAATCATGAATTTCATTTCCTCCCCTAATCATAACAATTCTGAGTACCACTTGATCATACCAAAAAATCACCAAATAACCTCTCACACAAATGGATTACTCAAATTAATTTGTGACATTGTCAGACAATTACCCCATCAACAATCAATAATTGACCCAAAAAAAAAAATAAATGTGGACCCAAAAACAAAAATCTTCTCAAGGAATCCTAATTTGTTGTTTAGCAAAAAAAAAATTTAGTTGGCTTTTTAGAATTGAGACTTTTTTAGTTTAAAAGTTCATTTAACAAATTTTTTTTTGATTTTTTGGACTTTTACGAGAGAAAATATAAAATAATTATAATTTAAATATGACATTTTATTTTGTTAACTTATTTAGTTTATTTTGTCTTTTATATTTTTTTTAGTCTCAACCAACTAATTAGCCAAGTGGAGCCTAAACACACAGTTCATTTAGCATTTTTCAAATCTTCCCCACCCCCACCCCAAAAAAAAAAAAAAAAACAAAAAGTGTAATGGGTGTAGACCCACATAAGAGACTCTTTGTTCTTTACTTATTATGAAGCAACATGTGTTTCCAGTTCCATCTGAATCAGAGAGCGAGAGGGGTAGTAAAATTGTATGAAAAATGTTTTAGAGTTTTAATTTTTGAGCTTTAAATTCAGTTTTAATGAGTTGGTAGTGAGTCTCACCTATTATGATGTGATGTTTTAGTATTGATTTTTTTTTTTCCCTTTTCTCCATATCATGTCATTAGTGCTCTGAATCATTGATGAAATTGTAACTAAACAACCGCAAAAATATATATATATATATATATATATATTAAAAACAGTGTAATGGGTGTAGTAGACCCACACAAGTGACTCTTTGTCCTTTACTTATTTAAGGACTAGCGTATGTCCGTACTTAAAAATATGGTGTAAATAATTTTAAGATTAAAATACAATTATAATTTATAGGTATTATGTTGAAATTTATAAAGTTTGTGTCATTTTTTTATGAAGATACTGAAAAAATATATTGAAATATTTTTCTTCTTAAAGAACTTATAACAATTTTGTTTGTATTACACGCTCTACAAAACTCAAATAAAATAACAACTCTCCCTAATCTTAATGAAAATTAAGAAACAAACATATAAGATTTAAAGTTATATTGCATATCAAAAATATAAAAGGCAGCAAAAAAAAAATTGTATATCTAAAAACAAATTGAACAATTTAATTCCCAATGGAAGGCATATCAAAAATATAAAAGGCATATCAAAAATTTTAATCCAGATGATAAATTACATTAAACTGGATAAATTACATTTTAAGATCAAGTATTATATATCTATCTATTATTGTAGATTAATCTATTATTGCAAAACATTTACAAATGATAATATTAAATTAAAAAAAAATCATAAAGTAAAAGCAAATTGAACAATTTAATTCCCAATAGAAGCCAAGCAACATATTAAAGAAGTAGGATACCTTTAATGGTTTAGCCAATTTTCTATGAACAATAGCTGATTAAAAATAAATAAATCAAATAGAGAGAGGAGGACAAAAGATTTAGCCAATTTTCTTATTTGTATAATCAATTTTACTCCCCAAAATTACTATATGTGAGAGAGAGATTTCATATTAAAAAAATTTAAAATAAGACCTACCAAATATCCATGAGCTTCTTAAGACTCAGCACACAGATTGCAAAAATCTATGTGTAAAATCAAATAGAGAGAGGGGCACTAAAGATCTTTGCAATTTTCTTATTTGTATAATCAATTTTACTCCCTAAAATTACTATATGTGAAAGAAAGATTTCATATTTAAAAAATATAAAATAAGACCTACCAAGTACCAATGAGCTTCTTCAAACTTAGCACACAGATTGCAAAGATTTATGTGTAAATTGTCACAAATTTTAGTCAACACTATTACAATGAGCACACAACAGGTTCTAATTGCTTATTTGGAGTCTTTTGTTGTTCCAATTCTACGTGCACTGAACATATAAAGCTGATCAAGAAGACTTAATCTTTCCAATTTTGGTTACTTGTATTTCAAGCATCTCCTTGAATATAGCTAGCTATGAGACCTAGGATGTTTTTGAGTGGATGTTGTTTTTTCCCCTCCATTTTAGCATTGGATACTGTCATGAGCTAAATTTATATTAAAGAACTAGTAGTTTTGGGTCCAAAATATAAAAATACCATCTGGAGGTGGAGTGTGATCATAAAAAGGGAAAACATTATGAAGTCATCAGTCAATTGCTTTTGTATCTTGATTATGACTTAGCTTATACCTAATGGGATTGGTATTTACTAATGAAATTGATCGGTTAAAGAGTTTCATTCCCTGAAGATATGTCATTTATTAGAATGTTACTTTGAACCACACACACAAAATTTGTTTAACATGCATCTATTGATACAAATAAGTATTATTTTATACATATATTAAGACTTTCATAATATGAAAAAAGAAACTTATAATTTTAATAATTTTGTAGGAAAAATGGAATCATTCACAGTATTAATCTGTCAAAGTCCAACTCACATTTAATAATGGCATCAGTTCTATTTTCTACGTGGGGATAACTATCACATGGAATCTCTGGTATATTTGTGGCATTTTTGAAGTGTTCATGCACATGTCCATGTGTGATGGAAATTGATCTATATATCTTGCCAAGTGATGTTTGAAATTCAGAATCCAATCCATGTGGAACTTGGTGGTGTGCTATCTAGAAAAAGAGGCATGATTTGTGAAAGTGTAGTGAATTAAATGTGAAATAAAATGCTTATCCATTGAGATTTCATTACATGACCAACGGGTGAGGCCTCAACCTTGAGGCAGAACCTTGACACAAATCTAGCAAGCTAAAATTATGTAAAAAAAAGCCTCTTATCTTAGCAAAATCAACAATCCACCACCAAGCTAAGATATGCATATACATATATATGATCAATTACATGCCCAAGATGACTACTAAAATGAAGCATATACAGTTGACATGAAAAGTGAAAAAGGAAAAATTCCAAACTATTTAAGTCTAAGTCTAAGTCTAAACAATTGAAGTTGATAAGACAAAAAAATCCAAGACACTCATTTTATATTATTTTTTTAAGAGCACTGAATTTCATTTTAACTAACTAACAAATATAGAAAAATCAAAATTTTAAATACTGAATTTCTACACAAACAAACAAACAAAAGCTTATTAAGTCTAAAAAATTACGAACATTTGTGATAGTGCAAACAAACAAACCAACCAAAATGCAAACAAACCAACATGTGTTTCCAGTTCCATCTGAATCAGAGAGAGAGAGAGGGGTAGTAAAATTGTATGAAAAATGTTTTGGAGTTCTAATTCTTGAGTTCTAAATTCAGTTTTAATGAGTTGGTAATGAGGCCTCGTTTGGGAACAAGCTAATTTAGCAACTTTTTGACTATTTGGCTAAAAAGGTAGGTAAAAAAAACTTGTATGTTTGGGATGACTTTTCGGCTAATTACGAAAAGATGTGCAAAAAGTAGAGAAAAAGAGAATCTTTGACTTTTTGGTATGAGTTGTTGACTTTTTGGCTAATTTAGTAACTTTTTGACTAATTGGCTAAAAAAGTAAGTCTCCAAACGGGGCCTGAGTCTCACCTACTATGATGTGATGTTTTAGTATTGGTTTTTTTTTTTTTCTTTTTCTCCTTATCATGTCATTAGTGCTTTGAATCATTGTTGAAATTATATCTAAACAACCGAGAAAAAAAAAAAAATTAAAAACAATGTAATGGGTGTAGTAGACACAAGAGACTCTTTGTCCTTTACTTATTTAAGGATATGAAACGTGTGTTTCCAGTTCCATCTGAATCACAGAGAGAGAGAGAGAGAGAGAGAGAGAGAGGTAGTAAAATTGTATTGAAACATAAACCCATTCATGGCTGATCCAGTAGAAACCCTCCAACCACATGTACTCATCTTCCCCCTCCCAGCACAAGGCCATGTAAATTCCATGCTCAAGCTTGCCGAGCTTCTCTGCCTCTCCGACTTCCACGTCACCTTCCTCGTCTCCGACCACACCCATGATCGCCTCCTCCGTCACACAGACGTTCACAAGCGTTTCGAACACTATCCTAAATTTCGGTTCCAAACGTTTTACGATGGAATCCCAGCAGAGAGCGCTCGATCTGGAAATGATTTTCTAACGGAGCTGATTGTTTCTTTGAAAACCGTAATAAAACCGTTTTTCAGAGAACTGCTTTTTCGCTCTAATTGTCTGAGCTCTGAGACGAATCGGCCTGTAACGTGCATGATAACAGATGGGGTATTGAGTTTCGCTATTGATATTGCTGAAGAGATGGGTATTCCCATCATTTATTTCCGAACAATCAGCGCTTGTGCCTTCTGGGCTTACTTTTGCATCCCTCAACTCATTGAAGCTGGCGAGCTTCCCTTCAAAGGTAGGTGTGCCTAATCTTCTTTTCATCAGCATATACAAGCACAAATTTCTATTTTTGAACAAAGTAAACTATTATTTTGAATGTGTATTCCATCCTAATTTGGTTTAATTCTAGCCATCCATTGCATTTTCTATGTGTGAATCTAGCATTGCACCTACCCCTGTCCTCTTATTTCTTTTTCTTTTTTTTTTCTTTTTTTTTTTAATGCACATTTACACCAAAATTAATGTATAACCTGGATACAATAATGGACTGCGGAATTTTGCAAATAAACATCAATATAAAATGAATAATATTATATGTACCAATTAATATACTAATTCATATATCAATTGATGATATAACATAATTTAAAAAGTTTTTGAGATTTGTAATATAATTAATAAGTGTGGTCAATAATAATATTATAACTAGTGTTGGTACACTAATTAATACATTAATTAGTACATGTAACACTATCGATATAAAATTATATCAATTTTGTTAGGCTAAAGTATAATTATATATATATATTGGAGAAGTTTAAATGTTAATATTTATCAAACTAATAAAATTTGAGTACTGTTATATTTACCGAATTTGTTCAGTCTAAATTTGTCTAAAATAAAACTCTTTTCGGCAAGAATTTTTCATTTTGGAAACACACGGAAGACTCGTCTTAGAAAAAGTCTTATTTGTCAGGCTGAACAAATTCAATAAATAAATTATTAATCATAAGATTTTTATGAAGTTTGAGGGGCCAAAATATTTAAGAGGGAGGGAGTGGGGTAGAGAGGGACAGTAGTGGTAGGTGATGGGTTGTGGGAAGGAAAAATTACTATTCAAGTGTATTGTTAAAAAAAAATTACATATGTTTATAAGTTTATAAATTTAATAATCAAAATTAATAAATTTTACCATTAATTTAAATAAAAAAAATCATCTTTTACCGACATGACATTTCCCTTGTGGGAATGGGGGAAATGGCGAGATCGGAGGTTAGGGTAGAGGAAGTAGGTGGCATGCTCTGTGGTTCTTGAGGTCATCATGAATGGGAGTGGGGATGCAGAAAATTGATGTCGGGTTGTTGTGTGGTGTGGGTGTGGTTGGTGTTTCTCTCCCTGTGAAGATTTACGTCTGGTTTGAAAATAACTTTTATTTTAATAATTTTTTATAAAATAATATATAAAAAAATAAAGAGGGCAACATAATAATTTATAATAATTTTTTAATTTTTTAACTAAAATATACAAATGAGATGGTAGTATTTTTCGAAATTTAAACAAGGCATCAATTTTCTATGCATATGGGTAACATTTCTTGGTCGCCAAACAAACTCTTACCAATAATAGTCCCAATATTTGTAGGAAACAATTTGGATGTACCAATAAAAAGCATACCGGGCATGGAAGCTTTTCTCCGGCGACGTGACCTTCCTGGTATTTGTCGTACCGATGACTTAAACAACCCGGATTTCCAGTTTGTGTCGACTGAGACCAGGCAAACAACACGAGCTCAAGCCCTCATACTCAACACATTCGAAGACCTAGAAGGACCCATACTCTCTCACATACGAATTCGCATGCCAAACGTCTACACAATTGGACCACTCCATTCACACCACAAGACAAGGCTGGCAGCAACAGCACCGCCAATGGTGGCAACCACCACGTCGAACAGTCTCTGGGAAGAAGATAGCAGCTGCATAACGTGGCTCGATGCACAACCATCACAATCTGTGATCTATGTAAGCTTCGGAAGTATTGCGACCATCACAAACCGTCAACTGATGGAGTTGTGGCATGGTTTGGTGAATAGTGGGAAGCGGTTTTTGTGGGTCATACGATCACAATTGGTCACCAGCGGAGATGGAGAGGCCCAGATTCCGGCGGAGCTGTTAGAGGCGACGAAGGAAAGGGGGTACGTGGTCGGGTGGGCCCCACAAGAAGAGGTCCTAGACCACCCGGCCGTTGGCGGGTTTTTAACTCACAGTGGGTGGAACTCGACTTTAGAGAGTATAGCTGCTGGAGTACCAATGATATGTTGGCCTTACTTTGTGGATCAACAAGTGAATAGTAGGTTTGTTGGAGAGGTGTGGAAGCTTGGGATGGATATGAAGGACACTTGTGATAGAGACATTGTTGAGAAGATGGTCAAGGATCTAATGGAGGTAAGGAAAAGTGAGTTGGTTCAATCGGCTAATCTGATGGCTGAGTTGGCAGGAAAAGCCATTGGTAAAGGGGGATCATCTTATTGTAATTTGGACCGTCTGATCGAAGACATCAAACTGATGAGCATGCAATCACCCAAAATAACTTAAATTGTTTTCAACAAAATTTGTGTTATTCGTTATTTTTTTAGATAGGTAGGTGTGTTATTCGTTATTTAAAAATAATAAAGCATCTCTATTTAGTCAACACCAAAATCTTATTGGACAAATGGCAATGTTTGGTACGCATTTCTTTGACTTTTAATATGATTAGCGGTTGCCACACGCGATGTATGTGTAATTTAAATAAATAAAAATAAAATAAAATATTTATCATATATTGTGTGTTAATTAAGTGGTAAAAGTCTTGTTCATTTGACATAAGTTTAAGGTTCAAATCTCCTCCTCTCATCTATATATTTTTTTTAATTTCAAATAAAAAAGTAGACAAAGACTTCAAGACATCATAAAAGGTATTTACTTTATAATAATATAGATTTTTATTTTAAATTGGGCTAGTGATTTGAGAATTTTTCAAAAAACTTAAGATTTTATTTTAAAATCAAAAGACACTACGACATTTTCTTAGTTTAGTGACATTTGAAAGTGCCACAAAACTATTCTTCTAATGACATTTTTTGGTCTTGTGGCATTTTGAACAAGTGCCACTTCTATCGGTGCCACGGTAGATACTTGCAAGTGCCACTGCACCATCATGGCTGAAAACTTTCAATGACATTTTAATGTCATGGTAGATATTATTTGTGGCACTATCAAGCGCCATTAAAAAAAGAGTTAGTGACACTTGTAAGTGTCATTACACCATCAAGACTAAAACCTTTCGGTGACACTTTAATGTCATGGTAGGCACTATTCGTGACGCTATCAAGTGTCATTCATAACGATAATTCGTTGTAGAACAATTTTATCCGCTCTTGCAGAGACTCGAACCGCCAACCTTCCGCACCATAAACCTTATACACCACACTCTTCCCACTACACCTCTATAGCACCACATGATTATATATGCAACATGTATTATTTATGTAGTACATACATCCATATTAATATAAAAATATATGTATAAACATAATTATTGTATTGAACATAATTTATGTAAAATAAACTATTTACTACCAAAATAAAAAAAAAAAGACCACTTTTGGCGACTAAAAAATTTTTTAGTCGCCAATTCTATACTTTTGGCTACTAATTGTTTTTTAGTTGCTAAAAAACTTAACTTTTGCCGACCAAAATCGGATTTGGTCGCCGAAGATGCACTTTCAGCTACCAAAATTTTGGTCACCAAAAAATTTTATTCCTACCTTAGGATTTTAGTTCTCCCGCGCTAAAAATGACCACTTTTGGCGACTAAACTTATTTTTTAGTCGCCAATTGAAATGCTACTAGAGCCTTATATGTTTTGTGGTTATGTGGCATTTTTCTAAAACATTTAATGCCAATTTTTATTTTTGTGGCATTTTCTAAAAACATGCTACTAGTGTAGTGTCACAAAAGTGTAAATTTGTTGTAGTGACATTTTTGTTGTAGTGAAGTGACACTTTTTTTAATTGAAATGCCACTAGAGCCTTGTATGTTTGTGGCTCTATGACATTTTTCTAAAAAATGCCACCAAATATTCTTTTTGTGACATTTTTTAAGAATATGCCACTAGTATGGTGTCACTAAAATATGTTTTTGTTGTAGTGTTGTGACACTTGTTCATTGAAATGTCACTAGAGCCTTTTATGTTTGTCGTTTTGTGGCATTTTTCAAAAACGTGCCACTAAATATCATTTTTGTGGCATTTTCTAAAAATATGCCACTAGTGTAGTGCCACTAAAGTATGTTTTTGTTATAGTTTTGTTACACTTATTCATTGAAATGTCACTAGAGCCTTTTATCACTACAAGAAAAATCATTTTTGGCGACTAAATTTTTAGTCGCCAAAAGTCCGCTTTTAGTCGCCGAAAGTCGAGTTTTTACTTTCAATGACTAATTTTTTTAGTCGCCCCTTTTGTCGCGCATACGTGGTCGCGAGAGGTATCGGCAACTAAACTTTTTTTAGTCGGCAAAAAAGAGCTCTTTAGCGACCAACTGTTTAGTCGCCATTGGTGCATTACACTTTTTAAAAGCACACATTTAGCGACTAATATTTTAGTCGCCAATAGTCCATGAATCGCCGACTAAACTATTTTGTCGCCCAAAATAACACTTTTGGCAACTAAAAGTTTAGTCGCCAAAGGTTCTTCCGTAAAAAAAAAAAAAACAAATTCTTTGGTTTTTCTGATATTCAAACCGTGAACCATTTCCAACTGCCAACACCTTTACCAACATACTCCCTCCACTATGCCACTTGAACATCACATGACTATATATGCAATATATATTATTTATATACTATTTTGACCGGTATTCATACAAAACCATATATGTAAATATAATTATTTTTATTGAATATAATTTATGTAAAAAATAAATTATTTATTAAAAAAAATGTAGGCCTCTTTTAGTCGCCAATTCTATGATTTTTGGGCTACTAATTAATTTGTTGTCGCTAAAAAAATATGTTTAAATTAAAAATAGCACTTTTGGCGACTAAATCTGTTTTTAGTCGCCAAAAACGTCCCGTTTTGGCTACTAAATTGAAATTTAGTCGCCAATTCACTGTTTTTAGCTACTAATTTTTTTTTTTGTAGCCAAAAACCTTCATTTTCAGCTACTAATCTTTTTTTAGTCGGCAAAAGACCTATAATCGGCGACTAAAATGGTTTTTAGTCGCCAAAACCAACACTTTTGGCTACTAAATTATTTTAGTCGCCAAAAACCGTCGCTTTTGGCCACCAAACAACCTTTAGTCGGTAAAACTGCTATATTCGGCGACCAACAAACAGTTTAGTCGCTAAAACCCTGGTATTCGGCGACTAATTCATTTTAGTCGGCAAAAGGCTTCATTTTTGGCGACTACATCCAGTTTAGTCGCCATTTGGTCAACTTTCAGCGACGAAATTCTAAATTTTAGTCGCCATTTGTGCATTTTCTTGTAGTGTATATTTGTCGTTTTGTGGCATTTTTCAAAAACGTGCCACTAAATATCATTTTCTGTGGTATTTTCTAAAAATATGCCACTAGTGTAGTGCCACTAAAGTATGTTTTTGTTGTAGTGAGAGGATCAGATTCCGACAGAGCTGTCAGGGTCGACAAAGGAAAGGGGGTACGTGGTCGGGCGGACCCTACAAGAAGAGGTCCTAGACCACCCTACCGTTGGCAGGTTTTTTACCTACTGTGGATGGAACTCGATTTTAGAGAAGGGAAATGATAGAGAGCTCTAAATATAGAGCTCTAATTTGAGTTCTAATGATGTGTCAAAGTAAAATAAAATAAAATAAAATAAAATAAGGCACAAACATCACATCAGGATGGGACCTACCTTCCCATTAGAGCTATTAGAGCTCCTATATTAGAGCTCTAAAGTATTTTTATTTTAGAGAATATAGTTGTTGGAGTGCCAATGATATGTTGGCCTTACTTTGTGGATCAACCGGTGAATAGTAGGTTTGTTGGAGAGGTATGGAAGCTTGGGATAGATATGAAGGACACTTGTGATAGGGACATTGTTGACAAGATGGTCAAGGATCTAATGGAGGTAAGGAAAAGTGAGTTGGTTCAATCAGCTAGTCGGATGCCTGAGTTGGCTGGAAAAGCCATTGGTGAAGGTAGATAATCTTATTGCAATTTGTACCGTCTGATCCAAGACGTCAAACTGATGAGCGTGCAATCACCCAAAATAGCTTAAATTGTATTCAGCAAAATTTGTGTTATTCGTTATTTTTTTACATAGGTGTGTTATTCGATATTTGAAAATAATAAAAGCATCTCTATTGAGTCAACATCAAAATGTCATTGGACATATGGTAATATTTCGTTTCATTTTTAGAAATTTGATAAAAATAAATGTAAAAATAAAATAAAATAAAATAGAGAAATTTTTATATTATTTTATCGTTTGAGAAGTTAGAAATAAATTTCAAAAAAAATTTAAAATATCTTTTTGATATTTATTTTTAATAAATTAATTTTTAATTTTTAAAAAAAAATTATGGAAAAAATTTATTTTCCCTAAAAAGCAAAATAGTTTGACCAATACAATTATTAAATCCATGTAATTGTTTTTTCTTAGCTCTTCCAGTCTTTTAATTCAAAAAGTCATGACTTTTTAATTTTATTATAATTCAACAATGTTTTAATTATCACATTTTTCGGAGTGTGTTAATTATCATATTTGTATGTGTATCGTAATTTGTTTCCTTTTTTATGCACATAAAAAGTAGAGTCCTTTGCTCTCGCAAAAAAAGTAGTGCAGTCTTCCTACGCCAAAATTAAATTTTAGCAGCGATTTTTTATCGCCATTAAAAAATGTAAAATCGTTGTTAAAGTATTTAATGACAGTAATTTAGGATCGCCGTTTATACTTGTATCGAAAAAGGTACAATCGTCGTAAAAGGATAAATTACTGTTGTTAAAAGTCAATCAAAAATGGCTGTAATATAAGACCAAAAATGGCGGTTCTTTACCGCCGTAAATAGGTTCAAATTTTTAAAAAAGTAATTGTACCCCCCAAGTCTCGAACCCTTGACTTCTAATCCACGCACGCCAACCACTCCACCACAACAACTCTATATTAAATATGTTCCTTAAATAAATATTTAAACATTACTTTTGCTTTATTGTATATTGAACCTCTGGCCGCGCGTGGTCACCACTCGCCGGAGCTCTGCCGGCAAAGACCGCCGTCATTAACTGCGGTAATAAGAGGGCTTTAGCGACAGTTTTGGTACCGCCGCTAAAAGAGGGCTTTAGTGGCAGTTTTTTTAACGACGGTTTCATTGTTGTCGTTAAAGATACTTTAGCGGCGATTTTTTGAAGGTGGTAGCGAAACTGCCGTTAAAAAATATTAACGGCGGTATTAACGACAGTTTCGTTACCGTCGTTAACAGTACCTTTAACGGCGGTAACGAAAACCGCCATTAAAAAAATCGCCGTTAATGCCCTGTTTTGGCGTAGTGTCTGTTTTCACCATATTTTATTTTTCAGTGGATTGTGGTCTATTAGTTATGGTCAAGCTCAATTATGATTTATCAATTGAAATTATAAATTATTTTTAAAGAATAATTTTGACCACATTTGTTTTTATTATTTTTGTCGACAAGTATGCTGATATGGCGTGACAAGTATGCTAGTAACGTTGCATGAAAGAGATAATGATGTGGCTTGAAAAGATTAAATAAAACCAATAAAAATATTTGTTAAAATCAATTAGAAACCATATGTTAAAATCGGGGGGATCAATATAAAGTCAAAGCACAAAATTTACCAGTAGTTCCTATGAAGATATGGGATATGGTTGAGTGGTGCAAAGATCAAGAAAGATCAAAGATTGATAGCTACAACATGAGGTGGCCAAGCAAGTATAAAAGGAGGACTTAAAGAATGAAAAAAGGACATCAATCAACCATCAAACACAGTCGTGCAGAGTTATTTAAGAGTAGTTCTAAATTAACATTTTTAGGAATAGATTAAACTAGTTGCTTTTTCTAGCTTCCACTTCTCTTCTTTTTGTTGATTGTTGTATTTCTTCAATTTTTTGTTATTGCTTAAGTTCTTGTAACTCATGACAAGTGACAATTTATTCGAATTAACACATATTATGTTTTGTTCCATTTCTTCTTCATTTAATTACTTTCAGGGAAGTCCTTAATCTGTTTAAGGCAAAGAACTTAAACACCAAGCCTAATTTTATTTGTGTTTACTTAAAATTTATTTGAGTTTGTCAATCAAACTATTATCGATTGGGTTTAAACTAGATTTTTACCAACTCAGTCCTTTAAATTAAAGTTAATATAATGAATAAAGCTATACACATCAATTGTTATATTAATTAGTGTATTTAGGGGATGATGTGACATAATTTTATTAACGTTGAATTTTTGTAGTTTATAAAATAATTGAGATCCATAATTTTGAAATTATAACGCTATAACATGTATTATTACACTAATTAGTATAATAATTGATCTGTAGCACCACTGTTATATAATGCCAATGCATTAAAAAAATGTACAATTTATATCACAAAAATGTAATATCATAATACTTATTGTAATTGAATAAACCTACACGCATCAATGGATATGTCAATTAGTGTATTAACGGATGATTTGACATAATTTTAGAAATTTATATCTTAGTATTTTGTATAATATGTGGGGTCCATAATTTTAAAATTTTAATATTATAATATATGCTGATACATTAATTAATATACCAATTGGTACATGTAGCACTACTGATTATAATTTTATTTGACAACCATCATTTAAGCCTCATTTGGGTTGGTTTGGGATGTTCTAAAAAAGTGCACTTTTTGACTTATTGACTTATATGGATTGGGTTTGGGTTGGGTTTGATGTGATGTATTAGAGAGGTGATGTGATTTAAATAAGATGATGTGACTTAAATAGGATAGTGACTTTTTGACTTTTTGTATTATTTAGTTTATGCCAAACCAACCCTAAGTATTTTAGCCAAAAAATCACTATATATTATCACATCACTCTTTTTATTTTTCTATATATCTTTTCATAAAAAATTAAAAAATTATTAAAATAATCTAATCTCACACACAACCTTTAACATTTATTAGGACACTATCTTTCGTGTTATATATTAACGTGCTGATAACAGATTAAAATAATGTTCAAAGTTCGATGTCATATAACATGTCTTTTAAATTATTGGGCATACCATCGATTTGTTGGTTTAATAGCTTATCTTTCTTTGATATACATTAATACATACTCGTTTGTTTTTTATTTTTACTGAAATTTTTTTAATATTTTAAATAATTTTTTTACTTTTTAGACACACTTAACATAAATATACTTAAAAAGTAAAAAAAAAAATATAAAAAAAATCTTTTAAAAATTCACTAAATATCAAAAATACAAAAAAAAAATACAAGAATTCAGTACATTTTTTATATTTTTATGTATTTATTAATTTTTTAAAATATTTTTTCACAAATTTTTTACTTTTTAGATACATCCAAGTAAGGTGCATCTAAAGAAGTAAAAAAATATTTAAAATTTTAAAAATATTCACTAAAAACAAAAAAACACAAAAACAAAAAAAATCAATTTTCAAAAAACTTAATCCAGAAAACTCAAACCAAACACACTAAATAGCTTTTTTTTTTTTTTTAAACCCAAGAGTG
The DNA here is from genome assembly GCF_055761805.1 of Camellia sinensis. Lineage (NCBI taxonomy): Eukaryota > Viridiplantae > Streptophyta > Magnoliopsida > Ericales > Theaceae > Camellia > Camellia sinensis. Next base: position 35,022,912 of record NC_138961.1, on the reverse strand, counting down.
GGTGGCATTGTGGTTAAGGCTTAGGGTTTAAGCCCCAAGGTCACAAGTTCAATTCCCTCCTCCTTGGGCCAATCTCCTGGGCGAAGCACAGTTAGTTAGGAGGTTGGATCTCAAGTTGTCTAATCAGTACTTGGTGTGGATTAGTTAGGAGGTTGGATCTCAAGTTGTCTAATCAGCATTTGGTATGGGTTCAATACTCCTTCGCTGTGCGAGTCCTGACTTAAAGCGAAACTTGTCTTGGGAGGTCGGGGTAAGTTCTCAGATTATAGTCTCCTCGCTCGAAACGGCTTAAAACGGAACTTGTCTTGGAAGGTCTCCTTCGCTGTGCGAGTCCTGACTTAAAGCGAAACTTGTCTTGGGAGGTCGGGGTAAGTTCTCAGATTATAGTCTCCTCGCTCGAAACGGCTTAAAACGGAACTTGTCTTGGAAGGTCGGGGTAAGTTCCCAGATTATAGTCTCTTCGCTCGAAACAGCTGCCTTGGACCTACGAGAAGGTAGGGAGGATTTTCCTGTAACAAAAAATAAATAAATAAATAATAAATAAAAAATTGACCTTTTAAATTTAAATTGTTACACAAATTTTATTTAAAAAAAAAAGTTAGAGTTTGATCATTATAATAAAATAAATTTTAAAGTTTTAATTTTATCAATTTAAATTTTAAACTTTTGATTCATTTTTGTGGCATTTTCTAAAAATATGCCACTAGTGTAGTGCCACTAAAATATGTTTTTGTTGTAGTTTTGTGACACTTGTTCATTGAAATGTCACTAGAGCCTTTTATGTTTGTCGTTTTGTGGCATTTTTCAAAAACGTGCCACTAAATATCATTTTTTGTGGCATTTTCTAAAAATATGCCACTAGTGTAGTGCCACTAAAGTATGTTTTTGTTGTAGTGTTTTAATCATTAAACTTCATAAAAATGATATTTTAAATATTATATATATATATATATATATATATATTTATATTGATTTTAATTACTAAAAATATTATTTTTTTATTTTAATTTTACTTAATGATATTAGGTGAATGTTTTAAATTAAAAATAAATTTAAAAAATTAGAATTTAAATTAATAAAATTAAAAATCATAATTTATTTTGTTATTTATTTGATTTTATTTTTGTTGTTAAGGAAACAAGGCTAAAACTAGGAATGGCAACGGGCCGGGCCGGGGCCGAGGACCACCTTCCCCGTCCCCGATCCCAGATGGTGAAAATTACCCCGTCCCCGACCTCGATCCCCGACGGGGGACCCATCATAATCCCCGCCCTCGTCCCCTAACGGGGATCGGTCTGAGATGAACAACAATGAACAACAAAACTAATCTAACAACAATGATCCTCTGTTTCTTCTTCGTCAACAACAACAACAATGAGATTATACATACATATATACATACAAGTTAATCTATATTTATATATATTGAAAAATCAATGAGATGATACATACATATATATATATATATATAGAGAGAGAGAGAGAGGGCTAAGGGTGAGACGATTCATGATCTAAGGGCTTCACGATTCACGATCTGTTGGCGATCGGCGGAGGCGAGAGTGATTTATGATCTGTTAGCGATCGACGAGGTGGTGATTCACGATCTGTTGGTGATTCACGGAGTGTGATCAAATCTGAGAGAGAAAGAGTGAGACCGAGAGTGACACACGAGAAGAGAGAAGAGAGTGGTTCTTTGATTGACGATTGGTGGTGAGTCGGTGACAAGACAGCAACAGCGGTGAGGAGAAGAGAGAGAGAGGGGGCTTAGGGTGAGACGAAGATGAAATCTAGATTAGGGTGTGAGAGAAAGAGAGAGAGAGAGAGAGAGAGAGAGAGAGAGAGAGTGAAAGAGAATTGATTTAGTGAAATCTGTGAATAGAGAGTGTAGATGAGTAAATAGAAAAGTATATATATACGGGGATAAGCTCGGGGATAAATCGGGGCGAGGAACAGGGACGGGGCCGGGCCAGGTGCGAGACTGGAACATTGATCCCCGTCCCCGGCCCGAATCTGTTCGGGGATTGATTTTTAAATACCATTTCCGTCCTGTCGGGGGTATTTTTCGGAAAAAACCCGCTCAATTCGAGATCGGGGGGTCGGGTCCCCATCGGGCCGGTTTCAAATTGCCATCCCTAGCTAAAACCTTGAAGGATTTTTTGTTTTTTTTGTTCATAAATTTTTTATTCAAAATTAATCATCATAACTTATACAACTATTACGTTCACATATCTGAATTGTTCATTAAAAAAAAAAGAAAAATTAAAAAAAAAATCCCTAAATTGTTTACGGCTGAGCGGCAAACGAGAGAATTTAGGGACAAGAAGTTAACTGTTGGCACGTCAAGAAAACCATGGATCTGCGAAATATACACATGCTTTCATGCAATTTCAAAAATAATTAGTTTATTATTTTATCTCTTATTACTTTAAAAAATTAAGAACTAAAATAATATAAATTTTTTAATTTACACTTCTTTTATATTCATTAATAATACAAGAGCATATTTGATTGATAGGATTAGAACATAAGATTGAGATTATTAATTTGTGGACTGAATAATCTTGTGTTTATTTTGAAATTTTGTTTTAGGATTATTAATCCAATAGATAATTAATCTAATAAATTTGTAGAATTATTAATAATGGGATAGGGGTGGAATTATATACCTTGAGTTGTGAAATAAAATAAGAAAATTCTTTTACCTTTGACTAAAAATTAAAAAACTTATTATTTTTTTATATAATTTTATATTTTAGAAAGTTAAAACTAATTTTTAAAAATTTAAAAATATTTTTTGATATTTATTTTATCAAATTAGTCTATATTTTAAAAAAAAATATTGAAAAAAAAAACCAAACATGGCCTTTGTATTTTGTATTATTATTTTGCTATTATTTATTTATTTATAATTTTTTTCAAAACCACGTTTATGAAGTAATTTTAATAAAGTAAAAATTGTGAAGAAATATCGATGGAGGGTAAGATTGAAAAAAAAGATAAATATAATTATAATCCTACATTTATATATTTTCTTATTCAATGCAAATCAAACAATAGACAAAGAGATAATTTATTCTATTAATCCTATTAGATGGTGAATACCATAATAATTTGATGGAATTATTAATATATTTACAATTAATCTTGTGAATCAAACATGACCTAAAAATACAATTATGACAATTGATATTCCAAAAAAAAATATACTATCAAAGGAAAATTTTTAAAAAATAATATTTTTAAAGTATAATAATTATACTATCAAAAAAAAATTAAATTCCCTGAAAATACTATATTTTAAGTCTATATTTTAGACTCATTTTTTAAAATTGAGTGATGGGTTAAGACTAATGCAATCTCTTCCCTCCCCTTTTGCCCTCAACTTCTTTGCCTTCCCTCTTTCGGTATCTTCAGTGATTGCCGAAGAACCCATCCTCCATTACCCACACTCTCAGAGTAGCCCCAAAACGGATAAATGGTTATGAAAATGCTCAGAATTTATAGCAAGGCTGTTAAGGCCTAATTTGGGAAGACTAAATAAGTGCACTTTTTGATTTTTTATACAATATGGGTTGGGTTTGGGTTGGGTTTGAAGTGATGTGTTAGAGAGGTGATGTGACTTAAACAAGATGATGTGACTTAAATAAGATAGTGACTTTTTGACTTTTTATCTTTTTTCAATCATGCCAAACTTGGCTATTGGCTACTGATTAGACTACGCATACGCTGTGTTTGGTTGGAAAATTTGAAGAGGAATTTGGAAAGGAAAAATGAAAAGTTTGATGAAATGTGAATAAAATATAGTTACATTTCACCTAGTTTCTGTAGGACAATCTTCACTGTATTTAAAAAGATTAAATTCTGTTGTGTACAAAACAACAACAAGAATAAAAGAAATAGAGAAAATGAGAGAATTTGTTTGATTACAAAAATCAAACTCAAAATAAAAATAAATAAAAGCAGAATTAAATTAAACAACTTACTTGGTTAATTTATTTGAATAACTTTTCTGATCAAGTCCAGTGTTTAACATTGTGTCCTTAAGACAGATTCGTCATCTCCACGGTGCTTTCAGAATTTGGACGTCTATCTCCTAGGATGAAATGATCTACCACAAATAATAGCAGCACTACAAATTGTTTGCCTTACGAACACACTAAGTGTTTACACTCTTTCTTTCGGAAATAAAATGCAGTAAGATGAAGAATATAATTAGTAGAAGTGAAATACGAAATTTCTGAATGAAAAACATCAAATGAGGGTGGTCCTATTTATAGATGTAAAGGTGACTCTTGGTTTTGAATTGAACAGGTATGATACCTGTTGGTTTTGAATTCAAACAGATTTGAATCTGTTAACAATTCAAACAGATAGCAAAACGGGAAGGGCCCTGTTTGGGTGTGCACTAATTCCAAACTAGTTTATTTCTGTTTGAAAACGGGAAGGGCCCTGTTTAGATGTACAGAAAATCCAAATCAGTTTAATTTGAATTCTGGATTTTATTTTACCAAAAAATAAAATTAAATTCAAATGTTTTTGCCCAAAAAGATTAGAAGCCCAACTCAACCACACACCACGCACCCGCGCCCAAGCCCAGGCCCAGCCCGCCCGACCGGACGGATGGTGGCGGCGGCGCGCGCGTGTGTGGTGATTTTTTGGTCCAATGAGTCTAGCCCATTTTGTCCATAACCTCTCCCTCTAAAACACTTGGGTACCCCTTGGGGCACACCCCAAGTATCAAACCCAAGCCTTATAAACCCTTTCAAAACTTCCTACCAAATCAATGTGGGACAAGTCAATTTACAACCTTAAGGAATTTCCACCAAAACTCCATTTCCATGGAGCACACTTTGGCTTCAATTTCCCATTCACTCGGTAATGGTTTTGAGCAACCAAATATACCACGTGAATCACAACGCGGCATAGAACGCGTTACCACTTTGACCCGAGTAAATCGACACTCGGGGCCCACCTAAAAAATAGACAAAACTTGAGGAAAAATTCTGGTTTTACCTAGAATTTTTTCCACTATTTCCAACATTCCCCCACATGAATGGAATTTAATGACAACGGAAATGCAACAATATGCAGACTTAACGAAAGAGTATAAGTCGAAAATATCTTGCATCAGGATAGGTAGTTTTCGGCCTTGAACCTTCCCTAGTGATAACCTATCGGACTTACTGGCTAACCAATGGACGCGATGCCTTGAATTGTTCAGCCGTTTGTATAAGCCAAGACAATAGATTTCACACAAAATATCTTCTAACACATCGTGGTTCTCACTGTTGTGTTCATTTTGGCCTTGAACGCGCCTGGTTTTCATAAGTGTTTCTAGAGAATTTAGCCTCTTCATTCTCATAGAACCGGCCCCAGTTCAACACTCATATAGGTGATTCTTATTGTGAGTATCTCCTTATACTCGTCTTGATTTTATACTTTAATCAAGATATAAGTAATCATTAAAAGCAAAGCTTATCCTTATACCCCTGCAGATAACATATGTTGCAGATATCACTCTCACCATAGGAATGGGTAGGAATGTTAATCCCTTGGTGATTTCTGGCGAGCCATACATAACTTAGTTGTCCCTTTGAACTTAGTTCTTGGGATCTCCAGTCATATAAGTAGGGTTACCATTATGACGACTCTTATGTAATAGGCTTTAATCCCATCCCCTTTGATGAACTATACACTAGCTCTTTTGTCAAACCTTTTGTTAACGGATCCGCAATATTCTCTTTAGATTTTATATAATCTATTGAGATTATTCCGTTTGACAACAATTGTCTTACGGTATTATGTCGACGACGAATATGTCGTGACTTACCGTTATACATGTGATTCTGTGCCCTGCCTATTGCAGATTGACTATCACAATGAATGCAAATAGCTGGCACATGCTTTGGCCACATCGGAATGTCTTCTAAGAAGTGACGAAGCCATTCTGCTTCTTCACCTGCTTTGTCTAAAGCAATGAACTCGGATTCCATTGTGGATCGTGCGATGCAAGTTTGTTTCGTGGACTTCCAAGAAACAGCAGCGCCTCCTAGAGTAAAGACATATCCACTAGTAGATTTTGAATCTTTAGTATCTGATATCCAATTGGCATCACAATAACCTTCGAGTACTGCTAGATATCGAGTAAAGTTCAAACCATGATCACGAGTAAATCTTAGATATCTAAGAACTCGAATGATCGCTTTCCAATGGTCTTCTCCAGGGTTACTAGTGTACCTACTCAATTTACTGATAGCATAAGCTATATCAGGACGAGTACAATTCATTAGGTACATTAGGCTTCCAATGATTTGGGAGTATTTTAACTGAGACACTGCATCACCTTTATTTTTCGATAAATAAAGACTGATGTCTACAGGTGTTCTAGCTAAATTCAAATCATCCTTGATAAATTTATCCAGAATTTTCTCAATATAATAAGATTGAGATAATGCATATCCGTCAGATGTTTTAGTAATTTTCATTCCTAATATAACATCTGCGACCCCCATATCTTTCATATCAAATCTTTTGTTAAGCATCTGCTTAGTTGATTTGATCATGTTTTGACTGCTTCCAATGATAAGCATGTCATCCACATAAAGACAAACTATGACATATCCTTGGTCAGTGTTTTTAACATAGACGCATTTGTCACATTCGTTTATCTTAAACCCATTAGTAAGCATTGCTTGATCAAATTTTTCATGTCATTGCTTAGGTGCTTGTTTTAATCCATAAAGGGATTTTACAAGTCGACAAACTTTCTTTTCTTGTCCTGATACTACAAACCCTTCGGGTTGTTCCATATAGATCTCTTCATTTAGATCACCGTTTAAGAAAGCTGTCTTAACATCCATTTGATGTATTTCTAATTTAAACAACGCTGCTATAGAAAAAAGCATGCGAATGGATGTTATTCTTGTCACAGGGGAATATGTGTCAAAATAGTCCAGACCTTCCTTTTGTCTGTAACCTTTAACAACAAGTCTTGCTTTATACTTGTCAATTGAACCATCTGCTTTCATTTTTCTCTTGAATATCCATTTATATCCAAGAGGTTTAGAACCTGGTGGAAGATCCACCAATTCCCAAGTATGATTTTGCATAATGGATTCAATTTCATTATTAACAGCCTCTTTCCACAAAGGTGCTTCAGGACCTGTCATTGCTGCCTTAAAGCTTTGAGGTTCATTTTCTAACAAGTATGTCAGAAAATCTGGACCAAAGGATTTTGATGTTCTCGCTCTTTTACTTCGTCTTGGTTCATCATTAGTTAAATCCTGTTGGTCGAGACTATTACTAGTCTCTTTTGTTTGATTGTCATTAGTCTCTTGACTTTGTGTACAATCATAAGTTCTTTTCTGTGAACTTAATTCCTGTCCTTTCTTGTAAGGAAAGATATGTTCAAAAAACACAGCATTCATTGACTCTATAATAGTGTTCACATTTATATCAGGTATTTCTGATTTATAAGTCAGAAACCGATATGCACTACTATTCTGAGCATAACCAATAAACACACAGTCTATTGTTTTTGGTCCAATCTTAGTCTTTTTAGGAACAGGAACTTCAACTTTTGCCAAACACCCCCACACTTTTAAGTATTTGTATGAAGGTGGTCGACCTTTCCACAATTCATAAGGAATGCTTTTGGTTTTCTTGTGGGGTATTCTATTAAGAACATAATTAGCAGACAATATTGCTTCCCCCCACAAGTTCTGTGGTAAACCTGAACTTAGTAACATGGCATTCATCATTTCTTTTAGGGTTCTATTCTTTCTTTCAGCAATTCCATTTTGCTGTGGAGAATAAGGGGCTGTAGTTTGGTGAATAATGCCATGTTGTGTACGAAATTCATTTAATGGTGCATCATATTCACCACCCCTATCACTTCTAACCATTTTAATGGTTTTACCAAGTTGATTTTCAACTTCTGTTTTGTAGAGTTTAAACATTTCTAAGGCTTCATCTTTATTTCTAAGTAAATAAACATAACAATATCTTGTGCAATCATCGATAAATGTTATGAAATACTTTTTGCCTCCTCTAGTTTGAATAAATTTTAAATCACATACATCAGTATGAATTAATTCTAGTGGTTCGGTTTTTCTTTCAACCGATTTAAATGGAGCCTTAGTTAGTTTCGCTTCTACACAAATTTCACATTTATGATTAGGATTAATTTCAAACTTTGGTATATGATCTAAACCAATTAATCTACGCAAAGCATCAAAATTCACATCTTAATCTACCATGCCATGAATTTGACTCAAGAATATAAACAAAAGATGTGTTATTCTTATTCATAGCAACTTTCGGTACAATTGTCATTACATTCAACTTAAAGAGACCATCACTCATGTATCCCTTACCAACATACATACCACTCTTTGTTAATACAAATTTATCAGACTCAAATACAAGCCTAAAACCATTTTTACTTAAGAAAGACCCAGAAACTAAATTCTTCCGGATGTCAGGTACATGCAGTACGTTGTTGAGGGTCAATTCTTTCCCTGATGTCATCTTCAAGATCACTTTCCCTTGTCCAGCCACAGTAGAAGTAAAAGAATTTCCCATGAAAAGTTGTTCACCATTTGCAGCCTCATTGTAGGTAGTGAACATCTTCTTGTCCGTACATATGTGACGAGTTGCTCTAGTGTCAACCCACCACTCTTTGGGATTTCCAACCAAGTTAGCCTCAGACACCACAGCAGAAAGGTTGATGTCATTCACTTCGTCAGAGATGTAATCCAATTCTGTTACATTGGCTTGATTGGTGGTCTTCTTACTTGTACTTCCATGATTCTTTTTAGGGCGGCGGCAGTCAGAAGCTCGATGTCCAGTTTTGCCACAGTTATAGCATTTTCCTTTGAACTTCTTGCTACTATCGCCTTGTTTAGGATCATCTCCAGTAAACTTTCTCTTTTTGTTATGTGGTTTATGAACTTGTTCAACCACATTAGCCTTGGACTCAATGGGATTTTTCCCATTCCTCTTTTCAGCCTTTCGGTTATCTTCTTCAATTCTTAATCTTACAATCAATTCATCCATAGTCATCTCTTTGCGTTTATGTTTTAAATAATTTTTGAAATCTTTCCAAGCCGGTGGTAACTTTTCCACTAAAGCAGCGACTTGGAATGACTCGCTAAGAGACATACCTTCTGAATGAATATCATGCAAAATTATTTGAAAATTTTGAACTTGAGATATTACCGTTTGGGAGTCTACCATAACAAAGTCCAGAAATTTACCGACGACAAATTTTTTCGTGCCGGCATCTTCTGTCTTGTATTTCTTCTCCAAAGAATCGCACAATTCTTTTGCTGTTTTCAGAGGACTGTATACATTATACAGCATATTGTCAAGGTCATTTAGGATGTAGTTTCTGCACAGGAAACCTGAATGTTTCCAAGCATCTACAGCGGCAACAACTTGCCGATCACTTTCACCCTCTTTAAGTGCTGGAGCCTCTTCATGGAGAAACCGGGCCAAATTAAGAGTTGTAAGATAGAACAGCATCTTCTGCTGCCATCTCTTAAACTTGGTACCGTTAAATTTTTTCGATTTTTCTCCATGATTGATTGGTACATGAACATGGTTCTGGATAGGGACCGATGTAGGTGTAACAATAGGAGTACCACTGCCAGATGCAGTTTCAATTGTAGTAACCATAATCTCTGATTACAAAAATCAGAAAATATCAAAACACAAATTAATTTTCTAGTTACTAAAACCAGAAAATAATTATAACAACAAAATAATTTTTATTTTCCTTGTTACTAAAACTAGAAAAATAAAATATCACAAGAATTTTCTGTAATACCAAATAATATTCTGAATTGTTAATGACACCAGTATCGTACTACTAGTTGTTGTCAAAGAAAAGAGACAGTATATTACTACTATCTGTCAAATAGCATAAATCACTATTTGTTTTTCCAACCAGAATATTAATTTGAAAACACAGAAAATTAAATACAATGAAGATACCCAAAAAGGAATCTGTCTTAAGATTGTAGGACAATCTTCACTGTATTTAAAAAGATTAAATTATGTTGTGTACAAAACAACAACAAGAATAAAAGAAATAGAGAAAATGAGAGAATTTGTTTGATTACAAAAATCAAACTCAAAATAAAAATAAATAAAAACAGAATTAAATTAAACAACTTACTTGGTTAATTTATTTGAATAACTTTTCTGATCAAGTCCAGTGTTTAACACTGTGTCCTTAAGACAGATTCGTCCTCTCCACGGTACTTTCAGAATTCGGACGTCTATCTCCCAGGATGAAATGATCTACCACAAACAATAGCAGCACTACAAATTGTTTGCCTTACGAACACACTAAGTGTTTACACTCTTTCTTTCGGAAATAAAATGCAGCAAGATGAAGAATATAATTAGCAGAAGTGAAATACGAAATTTATGAATAAAAAACATCAAATGAGGGTGGTCCTATTTATAGATGTAAAGGTGACTCTTGGTTTTGAATTGAACAGGTATGATACCTGTTGGTTTTGAATTCAAACAGATTTGAATCTGTTAACAATTCAAACAGATAGCAAAACGGGAAGGGCCCTGTTTGGGTGTGCACTAATTCCAAACTAGTTTATTTCTATTTGAAGACGGGAAGGGCCCTGTTTGGATGTACAGAAAATCCAAATCAGTTTAATTTGAATTCTGGATTTTATTTTACCAAAAAATAAAATTAAATTCAAATGTTTTTTGCCCAAAAAGATTAGAAGCCCAACTCAACCACACACCCGCGCCCAAGCCCAGCCCGCCCGACCGGACGGACCGCGGGGCGCGCATGTGTGGTGATTTTTGGGTCCAACGGGTCTAGCCCATTTTGTCCATAACCTCTTCCTCTAAAACACTTGGGTACCCCTTGGAGCACACCCCAAGTATCAAACCCAAGCCTTATAAACCCTTTCAAAACTTCCCACCAAATCAATGTGGGACAAGCCAGTTTACAACCTTAAGGAATTTCTACCAAAACTCCATTTCCATAGAGCACACTTTGGCTTCAATTTCCCATTCACTTGGTAATGGTTTTGAACAACCAAATACACCACGTGAATCACAACGCGGCATAGAACGCGTTACCACTTTGACCCGAGTAAATCGACACTCGGGGCCCACCTAAAAAATAGACCAAACTTGAGGAAAAATTCTGGTTTTACCTAGAATTTTTTCCACAATTTCCAACAGTTTCACACACCTTTGCCCTTTTTCTTTTCAAATCCCTTCCCAAATCCCTCAACCAAACACAACATTAAAATATTTCCTGTGTAAATTGAATAATTATAACCAACACACTCCTTTCTGGGTTTTCATGGATATGGTAGATGTAAAACAATTTCAAATGTATTGATTTTTCATATACTTTAAGATTGTGTTTCATTTATGAATTACGGACGAATTTGAGATGAAAAGAAAATGCATATAAAATATAGATTTTACCTACTTTTTTTCTGTATAAATTTTATCTATATTCATAAACCAAATACGACATAAGGAAAGCAGATGAATGGAGATATGGCGCTAGTCTGTGGTGAGGCATTGGTCTTTAAGGAGAGAGGGTGGATGAGGGATATGGCGGTGGTCGGTGGTAGTGGAGGGGGAAGTGGTCACGGCAAAAGACAAAAGTTTAACGGAGGCAGTAGGAAGAGGGAATGGGAAGGAAAGAGATCACATAGGGGAGGGTGTATGAATGGAAGTGATGAGATTTTGGTGGGGCTCATAATTTTAGTGAGGTGGCTTCATTTGATTTGTTGTCGGTAATGACAGCGCCATAACGTACCCTCATCAGTTATTTATGAATGGAAAAATTGTAAAGGAAAATGTTTGAGGGCCCTAATTTCTGTGGCTCAAATGGTTCAAATTTGCCAAAACGACGTCGTTTTGGCAATTTTGATGTTGTTTTGTACTCAAAACGACGTCGTTTTGACAAATTCGAGCCATTTGAGCCACAAAAATTAGGGCCCTCTATCATTGTTGAATTGTAAATCAGTGAAAACACGGGAAAAAAAGAAAAAAAAAATAGAAAGGGAATTACTTAGGCCTCGTTTGGGAAGGCTCTGTTTTAGTCAAAAAGTCAAAAAGTTACTAAATTAGTCAAAAAGTCAACAACTCATACAAAAAAGTCAAAGATTCTCTTTTCTCTCTACTTTTTGCACATCCTTTCATAATTAGCCAAAAAATCATCCCATGCATACTAGTTTTTTTAGCTCATATTTTAGTCAAATAGTCAAAAAATTTCTAAATTAGCCTGTTCCCAAACGAGGCCTTATTTTCAGTTGAAATTTTAATTAAGTCAAATAATTGAGATTTTTAATCGATAAGAATTATTAAATGAAAAACTCTGATTGGTAAGAGTCTTAAACGGAAAATTCTTGTTGGTAAAAATTATTGAAAAAATGTAACTGACTCATAATTTTATACTCTTATTGGTAAAAAAACTTTCATTTAATGACTCTTATCAATAAAAAATCTCTATTTAATGATTCTTATCTATAAAAAATCTTAATTGTCTGATTCAGTTAAAAGTTTAACTAGAAAGAAGTTAGATCCAAAAAGAAAATTGGTCAAACTTATCAATTGTAATAATTGAAGTAACAATTTTTTTTTAATGATTTGAAATTTTTTAAAAATCTTTGCACTTATTTATAATTTTTCCTTTATGAACTGAATTCCAGCACAAAAGTAACAGCGATAATGTAACGTTAAAAGTAACTAAATTGAGTAAGTTTTCGAATCACTTAAGGCTTCATTTGAGAAATGAGTTGATTTTTTAATTTTTAAAATTTGTTGACTTTTTTAATTTGTGGTTAAATTGTTTCATTTGGAAAGGATTTTTGATTTTTTTGTGAAAGAAAAAATGTAATGATTATGGATTGGATGTGATGTTTTGTCTTATTAAGTTAAAAAATCTAATTTATTTTTTTGTGACTATTTTAACCAAAAAAAGCCCAAACCCTCCCTTCCCAAATGAGCACTAAAATAATTAAAAATGTATTACGATAAAATTAAGGGAAAATCGGTCTAAGGTCCCTATCAAACTTTTAGTAATGGATTAAGTCCACAATCTGTTGTTTTGTAGTCTAAGGTCCCTCACCCCATCCCCTCTCCATCCACGTTGTCCTGAGTCCGAGCAACAAGCTGGTCTGCCGTATGCATGTCTCCATTATAGAGAGAGAAGCTGGTCGTTCTTTGTGTTGCCCTCTCCATCCCGTCCCTCATGCATGGTCTAGGTGTGTGGGTCTCTCCTTGCTGTGTACTCTCTCCTTTCTCTCTCTAAGCCGAGAGAGAGAGCCCGTGTACAGCTCTCTGTAATCATGTTCGTGTATCCTCCTCTCTTGATGCCATGGAGCTGATTTGCAGAGAAACAAGCTATGGACTCTTTCGATTGAGATTTGGTTTGACAAAACTCTTTTTAGAATTGTAAAACATATAGCTATGAGCTTTAAAGCAAACTTGTTTGATAAAATGTTTCTTAGAAAAATAATCATAGAGAAAAACAATTACAATTTTCTATAATTTGTTCAAAACACAAAGAAAATTATGATTTTTTTTTGTTTCTAGGTAGCCCAAATTTCTGTGGTTTGGTTTGATTTTGAATGACCAATAATAAAGAAGTCTAAATAACCAAGAAATATTTCCTGGTAGGTAACTAGAGAAATTCTTTGATTTTGAATGACCAATAATGGCTATGAGAAATTTGGAGAATCAGAAGCTTCTTCTACAACCATATATCCAAAGAAAAAATATTAGAGAGTGAGAGAGAGTTTAGGGTAAGATGAGACTTGAACTTACTTTGTCCAAAGAAATTACAGTGGGAAATCCAGAGAAATTTGGCGAGAATTTCTCTGGACAGTGGGAAGTCCAGATAAATTTGAAAAGAAGTCCAGAGAAATTTGGAATTAGGTAAGGATAGATATACCCTGGAAAATTTGTAGATAAGTACAACAAAAATTTATTGAATTCATTCAAAGAAAATGATAGAAATTTCCCAAACAATTGTAGAATTTTTGAATCAATATCAACAATATAGCATATTCAAACAAAATGAAGCACATTACAATTTCTCTGGAGAGAATGGAAGGCCAGAGAAATTTACAGTGGGAATCTAGGGAATGTTAGAGAAATTGGAAAGTCTAGAGAAATTCTTCCCAGAATTTCTCTGGACTAATTTTCTCTTTGAAGTTGAATTTTCTCTGGAAGTCTAGGGAATGACTTCTTTTCTTTCTTGTCTATGCTAGGGTATTGCAAGATCTTACTGTCAACCACCTCATCTTGTTGGACTTGATCTACAAAGAGCACTAGGATTAGCAAACAGAATTTTGATAGCAACTCTTCATGAAAAGATATTTGTAAGAGAACATATAAAATGCATGATGATGCAGAGTTTCTTGGATTTTGTGAATTTTCTCTGAACTATCTGAATTTTCTCTGGATGTCTAAATTTTTTCTGGACTATCTGAATTTTCTCTGGATAAAGAGAATTTCTCTGGATGTCTGGAGAGAATTTCTCTGGATTTTCCAGAGAAATTCTCTGGACCGAATTTTCTCTGGATCGAATTTTCTCTGGATTGATGTTGAAGGACCTTAGACATTATGAAAATATTGAGTGTCTTTTATGCTATAAATTCTTAATATCAGGGACCTTAAAAAAAATCCCCCTAAAATTAACTTTTATGTTTCATAAAAAGTCAAAAAGCACACTTATTTAAGACATCCCAAACAACCCCTTAATATGTCTTCTCATAAAAATCTAAAAAAAATTAACTAAAAAATGTAGTTATGATTTTTGGTGAAATATCATATTATTTTTGGTAAAATATAGGGTTCGTTTGGAAAGTGGGTTGGCTAAAAAGCCTCGTCTAGGAAGAGTTTTTTGAATTTTTTGATTTTTTGTAAGAGAAATAATCATTGTGTTTGGTTTGAGTTTTCTGAATTAAGTTTTTTGAAAATTGACTTTTTTAGTTTTTGTGTTTTTTTGTTTTTAGTGAATATTTTTAAAATTTTAAACATTTTTTTACTTTTTTGATGCACCTTATTTAGATGTATTTAAAAAGTAAAAAATTTGTGAAAAAATATTTTAAAAAATTAATAAATACATAAAAATACAAAAAATTAACTGAATTCTCTTATTTTTTTGTATTTTTGGTATTTAGTGAATTTTTAAAAGATTTTTTTTATAATTTTTTTACTTTTTAGGTGTATTTATGTTAGGTGTGTCTAAAAAGTAAAAAAATTGCTTAAAATATTAAAAAAATTCAGTAAAAACAAAAAAACACGAAAAATAAGAAAGTAGAATTTTCTGAAAAGTATTTTAGAAAACTGGAAACCAAGCAAGATGAATGTAATTATTATAAATTGAATGTAATATTTTATTTTATTGAGATTAAAATAACCTACTTTATCTTATAGGACTATTTTAGTCTAAACCCTCCTTCCCAAACAGAGGCAGAGGCAGAGGCAGTGTTCGGGAGCGAAGTTTATAGGCTTATTTAGCCTCTTCAGGCAAAAAATCCAAAAAGTAGTACGGTTGCTGATAGGTGATGCACAGCTCTAATGGGCAGAGAGTAAAATAACTCTTTTGCCCTTTTAAGTTTTAAGAAACCCACAACAACAGTAACGATATACACAAGGACCTTTTGGTTATTTATTATCATCAATCATTTCAAACACATTTTTTAATATACAAATGTAATAAAAAAATTTCAATAATATTAGATAGTTCAAAATTTTTTACCTCAAATAACTTAAATCACTTAAAACGACGTCGTTTTGACAGAATTGAATTATTTGAACCACAAAATTTTGAGCTACTAAATGTTTTTCAAAAAACTTAACCCATTTTCTCAAATACAAAAAACTTAAATTGTCTATTAAGCCAGAACATATTATTTTAATAGTTTTTTGATTTTTTATAAAAAAATATGTAAAACAATAAAAAAAATATTGTAATAATTAATAATAACTTTTTAACTTTTAATTAAAATATGAAAAATGAGTAAGAGTACTAATTAGTGTTATCACTAATGATGTGGCAGTGGACCCCATCATGAATGATTTGATGTTTTGGCTTTGGTGTTGTATTTTTTTTCTTTTTTTATTGAGTGACATGTCATTAGTAATCTTTTTAGAGCTCCAAAATTAATAATCTCTATCATTGTTATTAAAATTTATAATTGGTAAACAAAATTAAAAATAAATGAAAAAAAATCAAAAAAACTTGTAAGATAACCACCTCCCAAACCAGGCCATCATATCATGTGCCATTCCACCATTATTAACGGAAGAACAGACGCAAGGGGTTGTTTGGAATGAATTATATAAGTGTATTTTTTAAATTTTTAAATAAAAAAGTAGAGGAAAAAAATATGATTATTTAGAATAATTTTTTAACTTTTTACGAAAAAATATATATTAAAATATTATATGAAATAGTAAAATTACCATATTATCCATAATATCTCTAAATGCGTACAGACAGTGATTGGGACTTATAGCCAATACGGTGGGTAGCATTCTTCAGAGTACTGTATAGTAAAAGCTTGTCTCCAGTCTGAGATTGGACTGTAAGGTGCTATTCGGCTCGTGAGGGCCGACCACGGGTCCCCATTTTGATAATCGGAATCGTTCAATGTGTAGAACTCGTCGAGTACTATATGTCTGCAAAAAATCATATTAATCGGATATCGATAGCTATCTCATTGGATTAGTTTTTTTTTTAACTGTTAATTTGTTCATAGTCTATTTTTTATACAAAACTGATTTGATCATATAGTTATCGATATTCGATTAATGTGATTTTTTACAGACATATAGTACTCGACGATTTCTACACATTTACAGTTCAGATTATCAAAACGGAACCCGTGATGGGCCTTTACGGGCCGAACAACACCGTCCTATGTAAATTATTTGTGCACTTGTAATTTGAACCATCACTAGGGACGGACCCACCACTAGGTCATGCATTCATGATTTGTACTTTTTTGGGGGTAAATTTACTTTTTTATATTTTATTTTTATAAATAGTGATAATTTTTTAATTTTTTTAATAATTTTTTAATTTTTTATCTTTTCTGCAACATGTGAAACCAGCCCAAATATAAGGTCACATGGGTTGGTTCCACCCTTTCTTTTTTGTTTGTTTATTTTGTATATGATTCTATCAAATAATTTTGTACACCTCAATTTTATAATTTAGAAAAAGAAAAAAAAAAAAAAATCTAAACTTCAAGACTCACAGAGTCATTAACAACTTCAAAATTCGAGTCGTTGCTTTGTTTATTGTTGGCGTGTGAGCTTCGATAACACATATAAAGTGCGATTATTATGGTAGGGCTGAGAAGTTGGATCCAACAATAATTACAAATTTAATAACGCCAATTGTAGTATTATATGTACTAATTAATATATTAATTAATTAATGTATTAATATATATTATAATATTATTATTAATTTCACCCATTATATAAATAATAAATATTTAAAATTTTTAAAATTATGTCACATAATCTTCGGTTAGTATACTAATTATTATTCTAGCACTAAACCCAAATTTAAAAAAATATTAAAGTTCAATTAATAACTAGAAATTAACAATCACCAAAATCAAATTTAGAATAAATAAATAATTATATACAACCACCGTAATATGTAAAAAATAAGCATGACAAATAAAAAATTAGGAGCTTTTTTGATAAATTCATTTTCTAAGAGTTTTATTCCATCCAATCCATATTCTTTTTGACTATTCCATTAGGTCCAATTTGAGATAAGAAGACCAAAATACCCTTTTCATCTACTTATGTTCCATTTAGTTCACATTATTTTCTTATGTTTCAATAAGTCCTATGGGTGACATAATTACCAAAATGCCCTTAATGAGAATGTTCACACCGTCAATATAAATGTTTATATCGTCAATGTGTAGGGGCCCGGCTCATGTCGATCCTCATGGGTGCCCGGAAAAATTCGAGTCGGGCCGGGCCGCCTCACAAGCCAAAAAAATAGGCCTGACCCGGCCCGTTGATAATATGAATATTCACATTGACAAGTTAACATTCACATTGATAGGAATGTAAAATTTCGAAACCAGCCCGTCGCTCGGGGCGGGCCCGGGTCGGCCTGTTCACAATATGAATATTCACATTGACATATTAACATTACACATTAACATTAACATTGACAAGAGTGTAAAATTGACCCATGACCCGTGGGCAGCCCGAAGCCCGAGCTCTGGCCCGGGTCTGGGTGGGCCCGGCCCGGCCCGTTGACAATGTGAATATTCACAATGACATGTTAACATTCACATTGATAGGAGTGTAAAATTAGCCCGCGGCCTGTGGCCGGCCCGAAACCCGCCTGCTGCTAGTGGGCTGCCCTGGGCGAACCCGGCCCGACCCGTCGATAATGCAAATATTCACATTGACATGTTAACATTCACATTGATAAGAGTATAAAATTAGCCCGCGCCCCGTGGCTGCCCGAAACTAGACCACGGCCTGTGGGCGGCCCGGGGCGGGCCCAACCCGGCCTGTTGACAATATGAATATTTACATTGACATATTAATATTCACATTAATAAGAGTGTAAAATTGACTTGCGTCCCATGGGCGGCCCGGGGCGAGCCTGGTCCGGCCCGTTGACAATGTGAATATTCACATTGACATATCAACATTCACATTGATAGGAGTATAAAATTGGCCCGTGGCCCGTGGGCGGCCCGAAGCCCGCCCGCTGCCCAGGGCGGGCCCAGCCTGGCTCGTTGACAATGTGAATATTCACATTGACATATTAACATTAACATTGATAAGTGCAAAATTAGCCCGTGACCCGTCGGCAGCCCGAAGCCCGGCCCCGGGCCGACGCGGGCCACGCCCGTTGACAACGTGAATATTCACATTGACATGTTAACATTTACATTGATAAGAGTGTAACATTAGCCCGTGCCTCGTGGCTGCCCGAAACACGCCTACGGTCTGTGGGCGGCCCGAGGCGGGCCTGGCCCGGCCTGTTGACAATGTGAATATTCACATTGACATGTTAACATTCATATTGATAAGAGTGTAAAATTGACTCGCGTCCCATGGGCGCCCCGAAGCCCGTGGGCGGCCCGGGGTGGCCCGAGTTTGGATCCGAGCCTACCCCGGGCCGCGGGCGAGCTTCAGGCAGCGGACAAGTTTTACACTCCTGTCAATGTTAATGTTAACATGTCAATGTGAATATTCACATTGTCACGGGTCGGGCCAAGCCCGCCTCGGGCTGCGATCGGGCTTCGAGCCGCCCACGGGCTGCGGGCCAATTTTACACTCCTATCAATGTGAATGTTAACATGTCAATATGAATATTCACATTGTCAACGGGCTGGGCTCACCCTGGCCCGAGGTCGGGCTTCGGGCTGCCCACGGGTCACGGGCCAATTGTACACTCTTATCAATGTGAATGTTAACATGTCAATGTGAATATTCACATTGTCAACAGGCCGGGCCGGGCTAGCCCCGGGCTGTGGACGGGTTTCGGGCAGCCACGGGGCGCGGGCTAATTTTACACTCCTATCAATGTGCATGTTAACATGTCAATGTGAATATTCACATTGTCACGGGTCGGGCCAAGCCCGCCTCGGGCTGCGATCGGGCTTCGGGCCGCCCACGGGCTGCGGGCCACCCACGGGCTGCGGGCCAATTTTACACTCTTATCAATGTGAATGTTAACATGTCAATGTGAATATTCACATTGTCAACGGGCCGGGCAGGGCCCGCCCTGGGCAGCAGGCGGGCTTTTGGCCGTCCATGGGCCGTGGGCCAATTTTATACTCTTATCAATGTGAATGTTAACATGTCAATGTGAATATTCACATTGTCAACGGACCCGCCCCGGGCCACCCATGGGCCGTGGGCGGGTTTCGCGCCGCCACGGGATGGGGGCCAATTTTACACTCCTATTAATGTGAATGTTAACATGTCAATGTGAATATTTACATTGTCAACGGGCCGGACCGGGCCGAGTTGGGACCGCCCTAGGCTGCTGTCTAGTTTTATACTCTTATCAATGTGAATGTTAACATGTCAATGTGAACATTCACATTGTCAACAGGCCGGGCTGGGCCTGCCCACGGGCCGTGGGTGGGTTTCGGGCAGCTACGAGGTGCGGGCTAATTTTACACTCCTATCAATGTGAATGTTAACATGTCAATGTGAATATTCACATTGTCAATGGGCCGGGCCGGGCCCTTCCCGGGCTGCGGGCGGGCTTTTGGCCGCCCATGGGCCGCGGCCCAATTTTATACTCTTATCAATGTAAATGTTAACATGTCAATGTGAATATTCACATTGTCAACGCGCCGGACCGGGCCCGCGCCCGGGCCGCCCATGGGCCGCAGGCGGGTTTCGCGTCGCCACGGGACGGGGGCCAATTTTACACTCTTATTAATGTGAATTTTAACATGTCAATGTGAATATTCACATTGTCAACGGGCCGGGCCCGCCCTGGCTCGCGGGCGGGTTTCGGGCCGCCCACGGGCCAATTTACATTCCCACAAATGTGAATTTTAAAATATGAATGTTCACATCATTAAATTGCTAATCGTTGAAAAAATATTTATAAGGGTATTAAAATTAAATATAAGGGCATAAGTGTCCAAGAAAATAGTGTAAATCAAGAAAATGGACTTTATGGAATAAAATTATACATACATGAGACTAAATGAGTTAAAAAATTCCTTTATAAACTTCTTAGATTAAAACACTTCTAAATTAAACTTATCAATAAAAATCCCTAAAAAATTCATCTTCATGAGAGTAAAACTCGCAATCTCACCAACCACGAGCCTATCAACCATCACTAGCTAATATATACAACACTCATAATGGAGGATAAATAAAAATCACAAAAATCAAACTTCTCTTTGTAATAGTTTAACTTGCAACCTAACACTATAAAAAGTGTTAATAGGCCAAAAATCTTGATTTTTTTTTTTTACAACTTATCTAAATAATTTATAATTTTTTTATTCTAAGAGTTTTTACCAAATTATTTTGTACAATTTTTATTTAGAAATTATACTTAAGGGCTGGTTTGGCATAGACTATATAATCCATCTTTTTATCTTTTTTCCATCACAACACCTCTCTACTTTTCTGCATATCTTTTCGTAAAAAGATAAAAAATACATTTTTTTAGAACACTCCAAACCAACCCTTAAACTTTTATTTTTTATTATTAACTTTTAATTTGAATTATACCCAACAGGCCTAATCTGAACACACGAGTGATTGGTGACGAAACAATACATCATTCACACATCAAAATTGGCCAGCACACAATATTATGCATGACAATAATAATTTCAGAAAATTACAAAATATAAAAAAATAAAAAAATTATAGGTTTGAATTTTGTAACAAAATAAATCTTGTTGTAGCTATCATAACTTATAATATATAGTTACATCTTTTAAGAAGAGCTCTAATTTTTAAACTTAAATAACACTACTATTTGAATAAATACTGGATATAAAGCGTTATCCAATCAACAACTTTATAGTTTTCTGTTAATCGATGTTATCATGCAAGATGGTATTATCGTTATGCTCAATATTTATTCTTAAAATTTTACACCGAAAAAATAAAAAAATGCAAGCTCGATTGAGCATATAAGGCAACACATATTCATGTTTATTTGGCTGATTAAATTGGATAAAATTGTTAGTGATGAGATGGTCAGTGAAGAGATTGTTAATGTGAAAATTGTTAGCGAGAGAATTAAGTAAAAGTGAATTCACTATGCTTGGTTACCACTTTTCAAAAACACTTTTTAGAAAATTCTACTTTCTTATTTCTCGTATTTTTTTGTTTTTATTGAATTTTTTTAATATTTTGAGCAATTTTTTTAATTTTTAGACATACCTAACATAAATATATCTAAAAAGTAAAAAAAAATTTGAAAAAAACCTTTTAAAAATTCACTAAATACAAAAAATATAAAAAAAAAAGAGAATTCAGTACATTTTTTGTATTTTTATGTGTTTATTAATTTTTAAAAATATTTTTTCACAAATTTTTTACTTTTAAGATACATCTAAGTAAGGTGCATCTAAAAAAGTAAAAGAAATATTTAAAATTTTAAAAATATTAACTAAAAACAAAAAAATACGAAAACCAAAAATACAATTTTCAAAAAACTTAATTCAGAAAATTCAAACCAAACATACTGATTTGTTTTGATAATAATAGAAATGATGATTAGTAATGAGATTGTTAATTTTTTTTTATATAAACTTAAAAAAAAATTACTATATTAAAAAAATTCTAAAACAAATATGATTTTTTATTTTTATTTTTATTTTTTACAAATAACACATTGCACTTGAGTAAAAAAATAATAAAAAAATAAAATGGCACCTAATCCCCTCGTGTTTTTTCAATTGCAAACATTCTCCTGCTTTGTTAGGATTCGTTTGGGAAGTGAATTAATTTTTTAATATTTTGATTTTTTTAATTATTTTAGTTTGAGATTAAAAAATCTCGTTACGAAAGGATTTTTAAATTTTTTTATTTTTTTATGAAAGAAATAATATAATAATTATGAATTAGATGTGATATTTTATTTTATTAAATTAAAAAAATTATTTTATTTTTTTATGATTAAATAGTTTAAAAAAACAAAAAAAAACTTCAAACTTCTCAAACCAAACCTTAATATGGGGGTGTTTGGTGTGGCTTAATTTGAGCAGATTATAGCTTTTGGCTTCTAAAAAGCTATTACAGACTGTTTGGTCTGGCTTAAGGCCAACTACTTGAGCTTCTACAGATTTTTTTCTTACATAAAAAAGTTGAAAATCAGAAGCAGCTTGGAGCAGCTTCGCGGATTGGGATTATGCGGAGGGGTGTCGACACTACAACAAGTTGGGTCTTGAATGACGAAATTTTTTTGTCTTCAAAGAGCTAATTTCGTCACTATAGATATTTGTGAGGAAATATTTTCGTCACCAGTTTCGTCATTGAATGTTTGTCACTAAAAACCAACGTGACGAAAAATAATTTCGTCACCAATGAAATTACTTCAGTGACGAAATTTTTTGTCACCAATAAAACAACATTTTGTCGCAAAAAATTCTCATTTTCGTCACCAAATAGTTATTCAGTACCATATTTATAACTTTAGTTGACGAATAAATTTGTCACGCATGTTGATCATTGATGAGGAAATAATTTCGTCACAATAAGATGTAAAGATGACGAAATTTTTCGTCTTCAAAAGTCATAATTTTTTGTCACCAATAAAACAACATTTTGTCGCCAAAAATTCTCATTTTCATCACCAAATAGTTATTTAGTACCATATTTATAACTTTAGTTGACGAATAAATTTGACACGCATGTTGATCATTGATGAGGAAATAATTTCGTCACAATAAGATGTAAAGATGACGAAATTTTTCGTCTTCAAAAGTCATAATTTTTTGTCACCAATAAAACAACATTTTGTCGCCAAAAATTTTCATTTTCGTCACCAAATAGTTATTCAGTACCATATTTATAACTTTAGTTGACGAATAAATTTGTCACGCATGTTGATCATTGATGAGGAAATAATTTCGTCACAATAAGATGTAAAAGTGACGAAATTTTTCGTCTTCAAAAGTCATACATGGGTGACGAAATATATTTCGTGACAAATATATATATACGTGATGAAATTTTTAGTCACCAAACAACAAATAAATAAAAACTTTCATATATAAACTGCAGTAAATTGTCACAAAAAAGTTTATTAGTGACGAATAATCACTTTGTCATAATAACAAGTACAAATGACAAAACAAATTCGTCACTAAACTTGTTCCATATTTTATATTCAATTTAAATTATTATTTCATAAATATCCCTGCTCATATCCCAATAGCCTTTTAATTGTACTAAGAAATCCACTAGCTATTATACATCACTCCACAAAAAAATTCACTAAACCATTTATATTATAAATCAAAATATATCCATCAAACAACTTTACTAATAATCCATTAAGTATCACAAAAAAACCATCAAAGCAAATCCCAAAATGAACTAACGTGGAGTCCACAAAAAAAAAATCAATACTCAATCTTGATTTGCAACTACAACTAAGCATCAGTTTAGGGAAAAAAATTCAACAATTGATCTTCATTTGCAAGTATGCTTCCGAACGTCATCAAAACCAATCTGCAAAGAAAATAAACAAGGCAAACATTAATATATTATCAATTACATCTAAACTCATATATAAATAATTTTATTTTATAAACCAATTTAGTAGAAATGCATATAACAATTCAAAACTTCAAAGAGTTGAGGTGATCCTTGATGATAAAGCAACACGGAAATAGAGACTTAGTTGATGAGACGTATTACAAGCAGCTGGTGGGTAGTTTAATGTATCTCACAGCCACGAGACCGGACATGATGTTTGTAATAGAGAACAAATAAAAAAGAAAAACATGGTAGTATTTTGCACATATTCAAATATACAAGTGCCCTTTATGTTTCACAAAATGATTTTGAATCCCAATGTAATTGAGCGTAATTGCCTCAAATCATTTAAAATCACTGCAATGCCCAATATGACTTAACAAATATGCACTTGAATACCACTCCTATAAATGATAGAAAATTGCAAGCTAATTGAATTCGTACTCCTAGACCTTGAAATTGCTCCAATACTGCCTATAATTTGACAAAGTACATTAAGCACTATAGCCACAACTGATTCAAAATGTGCTACAGGCTCCGTCTGTTTTTCAGGTCACAATTGAAAGCATTGTGAATGAGGGGATGTATTAGAAGCAAACATGCCATAATATGTCCGTAGGTGCAGCATCTTGTCAACAATGCGTGCATATTAAAGTTCTTACCAAAAATACATCAAGCACCAACCACAGTTCATCAAACTAGTTAAACCAGCCAAATCTTACCATAATTACAAAAAACATACAGGGACTTTCAACTTCTTCGAAGCTTTTAAAATAAATCCTTTTGAATTGATTTACAAATTTTTTTGAAAATAACTAATGATCTGAAAACTTTAGATTACTTCCGTAATGATAATATAAGCTATTTTTTTTGTCAAAATCAAATACTTTTTCCACTATAATCTATTCTCACACTTCCTCGAATCACAAAATTCTTAAAAATATCTTTCAGTATACAAAGGTAAGTTAATAAATCTAAAACCTGCCACAATGCAAAGGCAAGGGATAATCCAATCCCCACACAAAACGAATCACAAGGGGTCATAGATGAATTCTGTAAGATATCTACTTGCTAATAATATCTGAGTATTCATCTGAGAAAAGTAAACAAACAATAAAATTTGTAATTGTAACACTATTCTCTTTGCTTTACTTTTTCTCGGTCAAAAATTTTCAGTTGAAGCAAATGGTGTAGTTAAGAATGCCTCAGCAAAGGCCAGCAAACATAAATCTAGGAATTAAGACAACATAATAGTCAATACAAGCATAACTTCTCATTTATAAACCTTCAACAATAGTTAAAATTTTGGTGGTCTAGAATTGATACTTCAACAACTAGGCAGTGCACTCTCTGAGATCATCAATCGTTGCCTAAGAAGCATGAACATGGACACATGACCCGACATGGACACTGACACAGTAAATTTAAAAATTTTAAATATATATATATATATATATGTATGTATATATATCTGGAGACAAGACGTGAGCGACACACAAAATATATAGTTTACACATTTATAAGCACATGCTGTGCATGGAGACTGCTGCGGTGGAAAAAGCAACAACACTCAAGCCTGGTGAGGAGTGGAAAGGAAGGCAGGAACTCTCTGCTGCTCCTTCCAGTTATTGCAGTGGGCAGCTTGATCCTCAGAGTCCTCCATAGCAGCTAAAATGTCCATTTTCTGGTCTAAATACAGTACAGGTACTTTGCCGACTTTATTATTATCTTTTGTTTAATCATCTCAAATATTGGTTTTTAAAATATTTATATTAATCTGTCAAATAAAATTGGGAAAAGAAGATTGCTTATGGGCCCCTTTGAGATAGCTTTTGCTTATGCATAATTGGTTTTCTTTGGATGCCATGTTCAGAAGTCTTAGTAGTTGTCAATAGTGACTATCTGACCATTTGGTTTATGGAATGCCAAGTCATTTATCTATTTTATAGCGATATAATATTTGATTATAAATTAGATACATAAAAATTTCAACCAAATAATAATCTACTATAAAAAATGTATTTTTTGTGCTTTTAAATGTGGAAAAATGACTAGATAGGCATATGCCTCGCACACACACACATAAAAAAACAAAACAAAGAAAGCTTATCCAAATTAAAGTCCAAATCATATCTAGCACAGACAATAGCAGATGTGTTAATGTTGGCATACATATGACTTGTTTGACAAAGGAAACTCATATGAAAGTGAGCTGGAACAAGCAGAGACCAGGTTGCAGACTCAACTGCAACAAAACACCAGGCCACAGCCCAAGCCACAGTGGCTGCAGCCTAGGCCACAAGCTCAGAACAGAGCAATATCAACTGCAGCCTAGACCATTTCTCACATATGTTACTTGAATGATTCATGTACAAGCCTCTAAATACACCACAAAATTATGTAAGTACTCCTAAAAATTCATTTAAATTACAGTCCCCTTAAAGTACAATTAAGCGAGTTGGTAAGTGAGTATGTTTCTAGTTCGAATCTTCTTCTATTTGCGCACTAGTTGATGGTGTGACTATTAAACCTCAAATTTATCATATGGAATGAGTCTAGATGAGTTCTCAATTTTAAAAAGAAAAGAAAACTTAGGGTAAAAGCCCTTAATCCATAAGAAATCAATTGTTTCAGTAAGCCCTTAATCCATGAGAATGAATGTTAAATCAAATTAAAATACCCTAAATCCATGAGAAAATATTAGTGTTAAATCAAATAAACCCTAATTCCATGAGAAAATACCCTAAATCCATGAGAAAGTAGATGTTTGAGTGTTAAATCGAATTAAAATGCCCTAAATCCATGAGAAAATATGTGTTAAATCAAATAAATCCTAATTCCATGAAAAAATGACATAAATCCATGAGAAAGTAGATGTTTCAATGTTAAATCAATGGGAAGTAGGTGTTTCAGTGTTAAACAATTAAGAAGTAGGTGTTTCAGAGTTTAATCAGAAGATTCTTTAGATATAGAGAAAAAAAAAAATTGAAAGATTCATACCTTAAACAAACCAGATTCTTCTAAAGTACAACTATGGTGAGCCCTAGGGAGGAGCAGCGCTTGGGGAAGAGGCAGAAGGAATGCCGTGAGAGAGAGAGAGAGAGAGAGGAGAGCAAAAGAAATGAAGGAAAGTGAAAGAGGATTAAGGTTGAGCATAAAGAACTGAGATTGAGCTAATTCATGTGTAGTAACAATGTTGTACAATTCTGTCCACAACTTTTAGGACCAAAGAGAGAGAGAGCAAATACTACACACCCAAAAAAATTTCAATAATCAAAAAGCTTCTATATATGGATGAGAAATAAACCAACATAGATGAGCCAAAATATCAAGCTAAGATTAATTAAAAACAATTTTTACTATATATTGTTGTAAAAGCCTGAAGGAAAAGAATTTTACTCTTCAGTTTTAGAAGCCATAGATGAACAGTACATGAACCTGCAACCTAAAAATGACGGAAGAAAACAATTTCAATTTGCAAGGCAGAAATAACATTAAAGGAAAGGTACTTTGAGAGTAATATTGAAACATAATTCAAGTGCACAATATTTGCAGAAAATAACCGTCTATACTGACAAAGCAACAAATCTCTTCAAGTAGTCTTTAGCTAGTTTGGGTTTTAGATCTTACAATCTTTGCAATGCCAACATCAGCATCACTTTCAAATGAAACAGCAACTTCATCCAAGATTGGAGCCAAGTTTTTGCAATGACCGCACCAGGGTGCATAAAATTCCAAAGGAACTGTGTAACAAAACCTAACCACATATCAACATGAATTGACTGATAACATGACAATCATTAAGATCTAATAAATTTTTCTTGGTTTCTGAGCTCTAAATCAATTATAAAAAAACAATCCAGAATTCTAATTGACATAAGGACCACATAAAAGGCCAAACACCAATCCCAAGTTACTAATATGGATACGAACAAATAAAATGTTGAAAAAACTACAGTTAATACATACCATTTTCCCCAGAGTTGAAAACATTGTCCTGAAGGCTGTCAGCAACAATAAATTAATCATTATTTATAACTATATAGTAGTTGAAAAAGATTTATTATTAAGAAAATTAAAATAAATTCAGTAATATATACAACCTATATGGAAAGTCATACTCATTAAAAGGATTTAATTAACACAACACTGACATACCTGCCTTTGGGTTGAAGTAATTTACTACGACAAGCCACAAACTCCATGGGAGAGATCTAAGATTGAACCAATTTCTCCAACCAAAAAAAAAAAAAAAAAAAGAACAAAAAAACAAAACAATAAAGAAAAAACCTAGCCATTGTGGCATTTTATCAAACACCTAGCAAACACAATCAGAATATCATGAGACTTTATAGTGTGTAGAATCAACAACAATCCATTCAATTCAATGATTATATTCACTACTACAAAATTATAAATAGATCACACCTTTTATGCGTAATGTATGTTATTTAATCACACATTTTAAGTTTTGTCAAAATGTGATCTTTGAGAGTGTGATTAAAAAGGATCATTTATAATCACACGTTTTAAGTGTCATTAAAAGATGATTCCATCACACATTTTGCATGTGATAATAAATATTTAGATCACATCTTTTAAGTATGATTAATAGCATTTAGATCACATCTTTTAAGTGTGATTAATAACTAATAAAACCTGTGATAATAAACATTTATATCACAGATTTTAAGTGTGATTAATAATGAGATAAGATCACACATTATATGCATTTCTCATCACAGTTAATGCGTGTGATAAAAAAAGGGGTTCGGCGTATTTGAAGAATAATCAATATTATTTTTGTACGCGTACTTGAAGAATGCAATACACAATATATACTATCATTTGAATCACAACCACATATTGAATGTAATAACGTTATATATTTCATAAATGAAAGTTAAATGTTTAAAAGTATATACAAAGGAATTAATAAAAAGTTTTTAACTATGATTACATATATTAAAAAATGAAAAAACTTGAAGCACAAAGTTCTTGAATTCTTTGACCATATTTTGCATCTTTCCAAGCAATTTCTGACCTAAAAAATGAAAACACAAATTAATTCAGAGAGCGCTAGAAGCATAGAATAAATTTACTGTTTGTAGAGACTATTCTAGTAGAAAAGATAAAGTCAGACATTTTCTTATCACACTGACTCTTCATCTCCTACATCAACACAAAAGGAAGAACCATTTTGATTGTTACTAGTATAAAATGTTTGGATTACCATATAGATATTATATATATATATATATATATAGAATTAACAAATCCAAAATAAAAATCTTTAGTGCACGGCCAGATATTTTAAAGTTATAAAACCAAAATAAGAGCCAATTATGGCTTAAATATAGTGAGTGGGGGGAAAAACCACTTTTCAACGCTTCTGTCCTCAACTAGTGAGAAAGTAAGCTCACTTGTCCTGGGAGAGGAACACAAATGACCCCATGGTTCTTTGCAATTTTTCATTTCACAAAGTTGGTCAATCTAGTATAAAGTTCAAACATCATGTCATAATTTGTTATTTGATTTGCAACTGATGTTTATGCATTTTAATTAGGTTTGGAGTTCTTATTTGTGAGATATTATGCTCTCATAATTTGTGTATTTTTTGTCTTAAAAAAACTATATGTGAATTTGTGAGGGGGTGTTCCTTCTTGCCTTGAAAATAGATGTTGTCTAGTTGTGGGGAATGTGTATGGATACTGTTTCACAAGGAATAAGTTTTGCATCCACTAATAGCAAAAAAATAGAATGAGCACTGCTATGAAAATCTGTCTACATGACAAGTTTCAATTACAATACTTATAACCTAGATGCTTATGGCAATGTCAATGAAGATTTCAGCAAGGAAATTACAAAAATCAAACAAGCCATCTAAATACAAAGGAAAGAAACATAATTAGAACAACCTTTAGGATTTGCTAAGTTTAGACCAACTAACTAGTTTTCTTGACATGACCATAATGCTGTTTGGAAGCTTGGAAAAAAGAAGATAGAGAATATAAGAAATTCTGAGTATCACATCAAGTAGGTTGCTAATCTTTGGACTGGAAAATTTCTATCAAATTCAGGCAACAAATGCATCAAGATTTCACTATGTCAAATGATTCAAGATTTTGGTTGGCAAAGTTCAGTTCAATTTAACAGAATTATGAGGATGAAAGGATTATTAAGTAGCATCTAGAGAAACAAACCCTTGGCAGCATCATAACCCAAACTAAGATCATCTTACTCCAAAAATGAAATGTAATTGGCCATCAAAAATGAAAAAGACAAACTTGCCTGGAACAATTCCCTTTTCCACAGCTGCTCTTGTTGCTTTTAAAGCATCTGTAACCCGATCTTTCCTTTCTCCAACTTCTGCCTTGCCAGCCTTTCTAACCTGAAAGAATAAGACTTGCAATGAAGTCATTAAAATACGTGCAACAGTAGAAATTCAGTAAATATTTACCTTGAAAACAGTAACACCGCCAGATAGCTTTGACAATCGCTTATGTGCTTTCTCTTTGTCAAAAATAGCAGTACTCTTCT
Source organism: Camellia sinensis (assembly GCF_055761805.1). Taxonomy (NCBI): domain Eukaryota; kingdom Viridiplantae; phylum Streptophyta; class Magnoliopsida; order Ericales; family Theaceae; genus Camellia; species Camellia sinensis. The sequence continues at coordinate 34,992,117 of NC_138961.1, read as the reverse complement.
TAATGGCGGCCCTTAGCTATTCAAATATATAAATAGTATCTCGTTAACATTTTTCTATGCAAATCAATGGCTTTAAGACCCTACATGATAACATGGGAATTCTATGTCTCTTCAATTAAGTACTTGAGAACATTTCTTTAGTAAAAACCATAACTCTAATTAAAATCAAATCCAAGAAAAAAAATTATTATCAATATTTAGTGCTCAAATTAATGGTTAGGAAATAGATTTCTCCCATGAAATGGAAGTTTTAAACTATAAACATCGTGTGTTGACCATGGGTATTAGGGAGGATAAGGCCCATCTTCCCTATTAACTTCAAGCACTTCCTACTACGACCATTCAAATTTCCACAAAAAAGATATGTTGCAGCACATCAAGCATGGAATTACACTATTATGTATTTAGCACAAAAAATGAATGCTAAATAGTACCTGCACAGGACAAAACAAAACATAAATCTTTAAAAGGAAACAAGTGCATACCTCTAACCACATGGATGTTTTCACCACTTTTTGGATTCCATATTCTCAAAGTTGCATCATTAAAACCAGTACAAATTGTTACCTAAAGTTACCAGGAAGTAAAACACACAGGCATAGATAAAATTTAGTTTCTGAATGAAAATCCTTAAATATACAATTTCTATTTTGTTGTCACCAAAAGTAGGATAGTGCCATCAAGTGTAAAATCACCACAAGTCACACTACTAGCATGACTGAAAACAGATTAAGATAGGCACTTTTGTCAGCATTCCACATCCAAACAGTGGAATCCTCCGAACTAGCCAAGACCAAATGTCCTTTTGGATGCCACGTGACCCACTGTGTAGGCAGATAGTTCATACTCAATCTTCATATATTAACTATGTGACAAAAAACACTAAGAGTAGTCATAAAATCTCACCTCAATGCCCCATTAGGACCATCAAGTGTACACTTAAGATTCCCAGAATTTATGTCCCAGATTTTAACAAGTCCATCAAAACTTCAAGATGCAAGCAACTGTCCATCAATACTAAAGGCTAAACTAGACACATATTGTAGTGACCCTAATTTTTGTAATATATTATTAGTAATTATTTCAGTTAAACCTTTGAATTTTCGCTTTCTCACAAAATAGAATTCTACATTCATTAATTATATACTAATAATAAATATTTTTGGTTACAAAATTTCATTTGGCATCCTTACACTTATTTTGTATATATATATATATATTTAATTTTGTACCAGTTATTTATTATATGATTTAATATATGCTATAAATCCCTTAAGTGTGTCTAATTTGATTCTTTGGGGAAGGGGTGGCAAATCCATGCTCCATCAGTTCCTTGTAACTCCCATGCTCCTTTATTCCCTTGTAACTTGTGGGAATCTCACCAGAACACCACACTTCTTTTGCACAGAGGGGCCAAACATGCAACCCTATAGTTCTAATTTTTCAGTCTATATTATGTATATATATTTTCACCTCTTTTAGCCCCTCATCCTCGTTTGTGAGCTGCTGAAGCAACAGGAGTAGAGAGTTTGAGACTTAAAAGAAAAAAAAGAAAGAACAGAGAGAGAGAGAGAGAGAGAGAGAGAGAGAGAGAGAGTAAGGAAGTAGAACTTGAAAGCTAGCTTCATAGTAAATTACACACCCCTCTTCTCTTCTCTAATCCTGCTTACTCTTCTTAATCTACCTCCTAGCATGTCCCGTGTATGTATGAAATGTTGGTATGCTTGGAAATGGGGTGTAAATTTAGGTGTTAGTATGAATAAGTGATGCTACCTTGTATTTTCTGCTGATTTCATGACTGCTGCAACTTTATCACTCTTGGAAAAATATCAAACTTACTTCTTTTTCAAAACTGAATGTAGGGGATGATCTTTGAGGTATTTAGAGCATGTGACATTTTTTGTAGCCCCTAATTAGACGTTTTTATTGTCTAAACAATTTTTTTAAACAATCTAGCCCTGTGTTTCCAGAAAACAGTCCACTTCGTGTATTTAAAAAAAAAAAAATAGAAATCTAGAAAAATCATCTTAGGTTGGTTCTTATGTCAAAACTTAGCATTTTTAGTCCTCTTTCCAACAAAATTTATTTGAGTAAAAGTTATTGGGTAGATTGAGAGAAACGCTCATTTTCCTAATAGTGTGTTAAATCTGGACAGAATATGGTGTGTGGCCTATTGATAAAAATTCTAGTTAGGTTATGCAAATTCTGAAATTGGAAATGAAAGTAAACTTATTATTCTATATTTCTGTTAATTTTCAGAACCTAAAAAGGTCAAAAGTATTTTTACCGACCCAATCCTTTGGCTCCTATACTAATCTAAAAATATGTTACTTTTTTGTGTCAAGTGTTCCTGAGTGCTTAAAAGCATGCCAAATGTGGTTTACTTGCCTTACCATGCTTGTATGTATTAGTGTGTTATATTTCATCCCATATACTTGCCTTACATTCATGTATATTATTTGATTCAAATCTAATTATATCAACCAGGGCAATTACCTTTATATCACAAGAAACCATAACATTGGAATGGTGAGAACGCATTGGACCACCTTAAGAAACTCAAATTAGAAGTAGATGAATTCCTCTAATCAATATTACAAGAATCATACAGCATACAGTACGAATCATACAACATACAGAACAGATCAAGCCTCTGCATAGAAAAAAACCCCTAAATCTAGAACAAAAATCAAAACACATTTATTCATTTCACAGAAATCAAGATTCTATAGCATCAAAAACAAAGTAAAAACCCTAGAGCTAGAGTGAAATGGGGAAATAGAGAGAGAGAGAGAGAGAGAGAGAGACCCCTGAATCAAAATCGATGGGAGGCGAGACGGTGTACCGACTGTGGCAATAAGACGGTGAGACATAGGGAGGGACGGTGATCACTGTCGATGAGAGGGACGATGAGCGATATGAGAAGGAGACCAAACGATGCTCTGTTGTTTGGTTTGTTCTTTGTGTATGTATCATGCATACAGAGAATAAATCTAAAAAATATATAATGATACTTAATTGAAAAGTAATATAAAAAATAAATATAATCCCATATTAACTAGAAAGTGTGATTAAAAAAATATAAATAATCATAATTGAAAAGTGATATAAAAAATAAATATTATCATACTTAATCAAATCAAGTGTGATTAAAATATTAATCTAATTTTTTATCACACTTTTAATAAAAGTGAGATATTTTCATTTGTCAAAGTGTGATCTTTAACTGTTTTTTTAGTAGTGATTGGTTATAATATGAATATCATAATCAGAATATCGAACATGATAATCATTATATTTTTCATATTTTTTTCCCAAATTAAAATCATTCAAGTTGTTCATGGAACCTTCAAAGTAGAGAGGTTATAGAAATGTTAGAAGCAATGAATGGAATGGATTTAATCTCATCTTGACCCAAACGCGTCTGAAGACAGAGTAAGGGTAGAGAATGAGAAACGAGAGACCCGAATAGAGAGAGGGGTAGAGAAAGAGGAACAGAGACTACAACTAACCTGGATTTCGTGGACGGTGCTGTGAGTTGGACAATGGTGTGAGAGAGAGAAACGAAGAGCTTTGATGAAGCTATACAGTCTGCCTCTGCGTGTGAAATGAGAGCAATGGATCATTTGGGTCAAGAGAATAGATTTGGTGAGGAATAGAATTTGTCTCCAAAACACAAAACTACGTAGTTTTATAAATTGAAATATTTGGTGGCAAAATATTTATCCTCACTAATAATATTTTTAATGGAGACGGAATTTTTTGTCACTAACTTGGCGACATAATTCCCCTCAAATTTTTTAATAGCGGGAAAAAATTTTGGTGACGAAAAAAATAAAAATAATGACGAAAAATAATTTTGTCACCTAATTTTTTATTATGTATGTAGATTGGTGACGAAGTTTTATTTTTCTCTCTAAAAATGGCACATTTGGAGACAAAATATTATTTTCTTCACTAAAGGGTAAGTCTTTCGTGACAAAATTTATTTTCGTCATTAGTTTTCATCTCCAAAGACACTTTTTGTTGTAGTGGAGAGATAGATAGAGATACAGATTGATACGAAGACTGATAAAAAAAACAAAAAAAGAAAAAAAAAAGGAGGGAAAAGTAAACTGATCCAAAAAAAAAAGGAGGGAAAAATAATTTAGGAAAATTGATCCAAAAAAAAAAAGGAGGGAAAAATAATAGACTATTTTTTTTTCATCACTGCTTAATATGTTAAAATTCTTCTTTCAAAATTAGTGACAAAACAATTTTCTCACTAAAAGGCCTAAAAATATTAAAAATTATTGGTGACGAAAATATATATCTCACCAAATGGTTTTAAAATATTTAAAATCAAATTTTTCAAAAAAAAAAAAATTTATTGGTGACGCGAATATATTCTTCATTATTAATTTTTTAATTGTTGAAAAAAAAATCTCACCAAAAGTTTCTAAATTTTGGCACCATCAAAAAAAATTAGTGGGAAAAATTTAGGTGACGAAACTTATTTTTTTTCTCACCTAAAAGTAAGTATTTATTGACGGAAATACATTTCGTCACCTATTATTTTTATATTCTTATTATACGTGACAAAATTTATAATTCCTCATGGATTATTCTTATTTAGTGACGAAATTTGTTTTATTCACTAATTTTCGTCACCATACCAATACAGAGAATAAGAGAAAGAGATACCAGAAAAAGAGCAAAGAGAAATCAAGTACCAAATCACCGAGCGAAGAAGACGTGGCGGTTACCGGCAAGGCTACTAGTGGCGGCGACGATTGGCAAGGCTAATAGAGGCGACGATGGTGATCGGCGTGGTGGAGGAGCAAGAGATAAGATAAATTAATACCCTATTTTGAGAGAGAGAGAGAGAGATAAAGATGATAAACAGAAAAGGGGTAAAAAAAATTAATACCCTATTTTTTCTTAATTGCCGCTCAATATATCAAAAATTTCCCACCAAAATTGGTGACAATATTATTTCCTCACCAAAAGATATCAAAAATATTAAAACGTTTTGGTGACGAAAATATATTCCTCACAAATAATTTTATAATTAGTGACAAAATTTTTTCTCACCAAAAGTCTCAAAATTTTGGCGCCACCCAAAAAAAATAGCGGGAAATTTTTTGGTGACGAAACTTAATTTTTCCTCACTTAAAATGAAGTATTTATTGACGAAAATAAATTTTGTCACCTATCATTTTTATTTTTTTATTATATGTGACAAAATTTATAAATTCCTCACAAATTATTTTCATTTAGTGACGAATTTTATTTTCTTCACTAGTTTTCGTCACCATAGGTTACTTTTGTTGTAGTGCGAAATTACTTAAATGCCCTTCAATAATTTGAAGTATTACCAAATTGCCATGATATAAACCACAAAATCACTGTTCATCTCTAAGAGAGAGAGAGAGAGAGAGGAGAAAGAGTGGCGATTTCCGGCAACACAGGCGATTTCCGGCGACGCAGCCGATTTCCGGCGTGATGAACCAGATCCCTCTCTCTCTCTCTCTCCGATCGCGATCTGAAACCATCTGAGAACCAGATCTGAACCAAACCCATCGCGATCTGAAACCATCGCAGTGACGATGGACGGCATGGCGATCGACGGTGTGACGATGAAACCCTTCTCCTTCTCCTTCTCCTCTCCGGCGTCGTGATCTGAAACCCTTCTCCTCTCCGGCGTCGCGATCGCGATCAACGCTATCTCTCTCTCTTCGATATTGCGATCAACGACAAGCTTCTCTCTCTCTCTCTCTCTCTCTCTCTCTCTCTCTCTTCGTGATCAACGATTGCAGAGGGCTACTGGAGTGTGGGATGAGGAGGAGAAGAAGGGCGCGGCCGGCGGTGGCTAGGGCTGCCGGCGGTAGGGTTTGGAATTTGTGACGAATTATTAAATTAAAAAAAAATTAACAATTTTAATATTATTAATTAATATTAATTGTAATGGATTAATCATAAATTACTTTATATTTTAACAATTTTTATATTATTAGTTAATATTAATTGTAATGGATTAATAATAAATTTAAAAAATTAACAATTTTTATATTATTAAATAATATTAATTGTAATGGATTAATAATAATTTTAAAAAATTAACAATTTTTACAAGATTAATTGTAAACAATTTTTATTAAATAATATTAATTGTAATGGATTAATCAATTTTTATATTATTCTTAAGATTAATTTTTATAGCTTATTTCATAAGATTATTTATCTTAAGATTAATTCAACAAACACCACCAATTAAATCTATAATAAAAAAAAGCTTCAAAAAATTAATTTATTTCATAAGATTTTTGATGTTAAAAAATCTGAAATAATTGTATTATTAGTTATTTCATAATATTTATTTATTTCAGGTTATTATTATTTATTATTTAAAAAATCTGAAATCATTGTATTATTAGTTATTTCATAATATTTATTTATTTCAGGTTATTATTATTTATTATTTAAAAAATCTGAAATCATTGTATTATTACTTATTTCATAATATTTATTTATTTCAAGTTATTATTATTTATTATTTAAAAAATCTAAAATGATTGTATAAAAATTTATTTTTGTGTAATATTTATTTCATTGTATTATTATTTAAAAATAATAGGGTTATGTTAATTTGGTGTTGGAATGATCTCTTAATATGTAATTAATAGCAAAAAGTCTAGAAAAATTCAATTTACAACTGACAAGGGTAAAAAAGACATTTACACAGCAAAAAGCTACTTCACAGCTTATTTAACAAACACTACTCAGCAACTTAAATCTATAATCCAGCAGTTACACCAAACAAATTAACAGCTTCTGATTAAAGTCATAATCTATAATCTGTTAAGTTATAATCTATAATCTGTTTTAACAGCTACACCGAACGCCCCTATGATTGGATAGGCAATTGTCAATCCAACTACCCTAATAAATTCACTCATAAATTTTCTCAACCAAATGCGTTCAAGGTCTAACCCCACTATCACTCCAATCCTACCACTTATGGGGATAACAAACACGGCCTAAGTCCGATCTGAAGAACAGAGAGGTAGTATTGAAATGGATCACTCAGAAGAAACACCCCCACCACATGTACTTCAGAGAGGTAGTATTGAAATGGATCACTCACAAGAAACACTCCCACCACATGTACTCATCTTCCCTCTCCCCGCACAAGGACATGTAAACTCCATGCTCAAGTTGGCCGAGCTTCTCTGCGTCGCCGGCCTCCACGTCACATTCCTCGTCTCCGATCACATCCACGATGGCCTCCTCTGTCACACCGACGTTCACAAGCGTTTCGAGCACTATTGTCAATTCCGGTTCCAAACGATTTCTGATGGATTCCCGGTGGAAAGCCCCAGATCCGGTAGTGATTTTCTAACAGAGTTGGTTGATTCTTTAACCGTAGTCAAACCTCTTTTCCGAGACTTGTTTGTTCGCTCTAATCGTCTGAGCTCTAAGTTGAATCGGCCAGTAACGTGCATTATAGCAGATGGAGTATTGAGTTTTGCTATTGATGTTGCTGAAGAGATGGGTATTCCCATCATTTACTTCAGAACAATCAGCGCTTGTGCTTTCTGGGCTTATTTTTGCATCCCTCAACTCATTGAATCTGGAGAGCTTCCCTTCAAAGGTGTGTTTGCATGATCTGCTTTGCACAACATATACATTTTTCATTTATTTTTTTAATTAGTGATTTTTGTAGGAAATGATTTGGATGTACCAATACAAAGCATACCGGGCATGGAATCTTTTCTCCGGCGGCGAGACCTTCCTGGTATTTGTCGTGTTGGTGACTCAAGCAACCATGGTTTACAATTTCTATCAATTGAAACGAGGGTAACACCAAGAGCCCGAGCCGTCATACTCAACACATTCGAAGATCAAGAAGGACCCATACTCTCTCACATACGTACTCAGATGCCGAACGTACACACCATTGGACCACTCCACGCGCACCTCAAAACAAGACTGGTAGCGACAGCACCGGTGACGGTGGCGTCCTCATCGAACAGTATATGGGAAGAAGACCGGAGCTGCATGACGTGGCTCGACGCACAACCATCACAATCTGTAATCTATGTGAGTTTTGGAAGCCTTACAATCATCACAAGGCCCCAGCTAATTGTTGGGTTGGGTTGGGTTTCCATCCTATGTGGAGGAAAGCCCAAAATATTTAGTAAGCCCATGTGAATTTCAAAGCTCATATGAAGAGGTTATATTTTTTGAAAAGATCTGATCCATAAGTTTAAGATTACAAACCCTTTCTCTGTACACAAAAAGAGACGTAGAAGCTGCCACCAAAACAGAGAGGAGAGGAGAAATTCTGTCCAGCAGTGATCAAGCTATCCGATCAACAAGAATTTGTGGTCCGATTGAGCTGAAATTTGGTAGGCGAGTTCACAACTCAAGACTCTAAATTCTGGACGGTGGAGATCATATTTGGAGTTTTCTACTGCTGGTTTTTGGCCCGTGAACAGTACCTTTTTTGGTGAGATTTTTCCTAAACTTTGTAGTTTGATCTTTGATTGCCAAGGAAGCTTATTTGTAAGTTGTTCTTGATTGTTTGCCTCTAGTTCTATCTAGAGAGAACTCTTGTATACCCATTATTTGTTTATAGTGGAGATATTTGGTGGACTACGGTCCCGTGGTTTTTCCTTTCCACATCGGGAAGGTTTTTCACATTAAAAATTGCTATTGCCTTATTGTGTGATTGTTGGATCATTGTTTTCAGATTATTTTCAGAATATATTGTGCTCTATTAAATTGCTTCCTAATAGGTTCACACAAAGAGGGAGAATAAACATTTCCGCTATTTTTGTGCCGGATTCGGATATTTCAAATTTGGTTTTTTTTTGTTTTGTTTTCTCCCAACATAGTGGTATCAGAGCTTGGTTCATATTTTTGTACATCTTGTGTTGAATAATGGAAGCAAATTTGAGTAGAATGGTTACCTTGAATGGTTCTAATTATCACACATGGAAAGGAAAAATGGAAGACCTCCTTTATGTGAAACAATTTCATCTACCGGTGTTTGCTACTGAAAAACCAGAAAATAAATCTGATGAAGAATGAACATTACTACATCGACAAGTGTGTGGGTACATTAGGCAATGTGTGGATGATAATGTTTTGAATCATATTAGTGGAGAGACACATGCCCGTACACTTTGGAACAAACTTGAACAATTATATGCTCGGAAGACTGGAAACAATAAAATGTTTCTAATAAAGCAATTGATGACCTTGAGATACCAAGATGGAACCCCATTGACAGATCACTTGAACACTTTTCAAGGAGTAATTAATCAGTTGGCTGGAATGAGTATCAAGTTCGACGATAAGGTACAGGGGTTGTGCTTGCTTGGTACATTGCCGGACTCTTGGGAGACATTTAGAATGTCATTATCTAACTCGGCTCCAGATGGTGTAATTAATATGGATCTGGCTAAGAGCAGTATTTTAAATGAAGAGATGAGGATGAAATCACAGGGATCTTCTTCACAGTCAGAGGTTTTGGTTACAGAAAAGAGGGGGAGAAGCAAGAGCAGAGGTCCGAAGAACAGAGATAGAGGTAGAAACAAGTCCAACAAATTTGCTAATGCCGAGTGTTATCATTGTGGCATGAAAGTGCACATCAAGAAACAGTGTAGAAAATTAAAGAGAGAGAACAAGGAGAAAGGGATTGAGCATGATGGAAAGGATAATGATCAAGTTGCCACCGCTACTTCCGAAGACTTTCTCATTGTTTATGATGAAGATGTTGTTAACATAGCATGCCATGAGACCAACTGGGTGATTGATAGTGGTGCCTCTATTTATGCTACATCTCGAAAAGATTTCTTCACATTCTACATACCTGGTGACTTTGGTTCAGTAAAGATGGGTAATGATGGCTTGGCCAAAATTATTGGTGTTGAAGACGTGCACTTGGAGACGAATAATGGCACGAGGTTGGTTCTTAGAGATGTAAAGCATATTCCTGATATCCGTATGAATTTGATTTCTGCAGGTAAACTTGATGATGAAGGGTATTGCAACACTTTCAGTAATGGTCAGTGGAAGCTCACTAGGGGTGCTATGGTTGTGGCTCGAGGCAAGAAGCATTCTACTTTGCACGTAATACAAGCAAGGCTCCCCAAAGAAGCTATTAATGCAATGGATGATGAGTCTACAGTGGAATTGTGGCATAAAAGGCTTGCTCACATGAGTGAGAAAGGCCTGGCAACATTGGCTAAAAAGAATCTTCTGTCTGGAATGAAGAATGCACTTTTGAAAAGGTGTACTCACTGTTTGGTAGGAAAGCAGAATAGAGTTTCCTTCAAGAGTTCTCCTCCTTCAAGAAAGCCAAATATACTTGATTTGGTATATTCAGATCTCTATGGTCCTATGAAGACAAGAACACTTGGTGGCTCTTGTTACTTTGTGACCTTCATAGATTATTATTCAAGGAAGTTGTGGGTCTACACTTTAAAAAGCAAAGATCAAGTGTTGGAGACTTTTAAATAGTTCCAAGCCTTAGTTGAGAGACAGACTGGGAAGAAGCTCAGGTGCATCAGAACAGATAATGTGGGAGAGTATTGCGGTTCTTTTGATGATTATTGCAGACAACAGGGTATTCGACATCAAAAGACACCCCCGAAGACTCCTCAGTTGAATGGTTTAGCTGAAAGGATGAACAGGACACTGGTTGAAAGAGTTAGATGCTTACTTTCATAGGCACGGTTGCCAAGATCCTTTTGGGGTGAGGCTTTGAGTATAGTTGTACATGTTCTTAATCTCACACCATGTGTTCCTCTTCAGTTCGATATACCAGACAGAGTTTGGACTGGCAAGGATGTTTCCTATGATCACCTGCGTGTCTTTGGATGTAAAGCATTTGTTCATATTCCCAAAGATGAGAGGTCTAAGCTCGATATGAGGACCCGACAGTGCATTTTTCTAGGCTATGGCTTAGATGAGTTTGGCTACAGGTTATATGATCCAGTTGACAAGAAACTAGTGAGAAGCCGAGATGTTGTATTTATTGAAGATCAAACTATGCAAGATATTGAAAAAGCAGAGAACACAATATCCTGGCATAGTGATGGTTTAGTTGACTTGGATCCGGTTCCTTCGACAGATTTGCCTGCACAGGTTGAACATGATGTTCAGAATGACCAACAAGGTCTAGGTGATGTTGATGACCCCTTACATGTCGAGACATGTGATGAGACTCTTGAGTAGTTGGCAACACCAGAGATACCACCAGATGTTCCAACCAGGAGGTCAGCTAGAGACCGACATCTTTCCACTTGGTATTCTGCAGATGACTATGTGTTAATTATTGATGTGGGAGAGCCCAAGGGTTATGCAGAAGCCATAGAAGATGAACATAAGCTGGAATGGGCTGATGCGATGCAAGATGAGATGCAATCATTGCATGACAATCACACTTTTGAGTTGGTGAAACTGCCTAAGGACAAGAGAGAACAAGTGGGTGTACAGGGTGAAACATGATGAACTTACTTCACAACCACGATACAAAGCTAGACTAGTTGTTAAAGGGTTCAGTTAGAGAAAAGACATTGATTTTGATGAGATCTTCTCACCAGTTGTAAAAATGTCTTCTATTCATGTGGTTCTTAGCTTAGCCGCTAGTCTAGACTTAGAGATTGAGCAAATGGATGTGAAAACTGCCTTCCTTCATGGTGACTTGGAGGAAGAGATTTACATGGAACAATCAGAGGGTTTCAGGGTGAAAGGAAAAGAGGATTATGTGTGTCAGCTAAAGAAAAGTCTTTATGGTCTGAAGCAGGCACCCAGACAGTGGTATTAGAAGTTTGAGTCAGTTATGGAGGAGCAAGGCTACATGAAAACTACTTCTGACCATTGTGTATTTGTGCAGAAATTCTCTGATGATGATTTTATTATTTTACTGCTCTATGTTGATGACATGTTGATTGTTGGCAGGAATCCTTCGAGAATTGACAAATTGAAGAAGCAACTAAGCAAGTTCTTTGCCATGAAAGACTTGGGGCCAACAAAGCAAATTCTTGGTATTTGAATCTATCGAAACAGAAAAGAGAAGAAATTGTATATGTCACAAGAGCAGTACATTGAAAAAGTGCTTGAAAGATTCAATATGAACAATGCTAAAGTGGTTAGCTCACCTCTTGCTACTCATTTTAAGTTAAGCACTAATCAAAGCCCTTCTACAAATAAAGAGAAGGAAGATATGGAAAGAGTTCCATATGCCTCAGCTGTGGGAAGCTTAATGTATGCAATGGTCTGCACAAGGCCAGATATAGCTCATTCAGTTGGTGTGGTTAGCCGATTTCTTTCAAATCCAGGAAGAGAGTATTGGAATGCAGTAAAGTGGATAATGAGATATCTTAGAGGCACTTCCAGGTTGACACTCAGTTTTGGAAATGGACAACAAATTTTAGTTGGCTACACTGATGCAGATATGGCAAGAGATGTGGATATCCGTAAGTCTACTTCGGGTTATTTGATCACTTTCTCAGGTGGAGCTGTTTCTTGGCAGGCAAGGTTGCAAAAATGTGTTGCACTCTCTACAACAGAGGCAGAGTTTATTGCGGCAACAGAAGCTTGTAAAGAGTTGCTATGGATGAAAAAGTTCTTGATGGAGCTTGGTTTCAAACAATAACAATATGTGTTGTTTTGTGATAACCAAAGTGCTATTCACTTGGCTAAGAACTCTACATTCCATTCGAGGTCGAAGCACATCGACGTGAGGTACCATTGGATAAGAGAAATTCTTAATCATAAGTTGTTGGAACTTGGAAAAATTCATACTGATGATAACGGTGCTGATATGTTGACAAAAGCTTTGGTAAGGGAGAAGCTTGAGACATGTTTCTCAATTGCCGGGATGGAGAATCACTCCACCTAGTCGGAAAGGGGGAGATTTGTTGGGTTGGATTTCCATCCTATGTGGAGGAAGGCCCAAAACATTTAGTAAGCCCATGTGAATTCCAAAGCCCACATGGAGAGGTTATGTTTTTTGAAAAGATCTGGCCCATAAGTTTAGGATTACAAACCCTTTCCCTGTACACAAAAAGAGACGTAGAAGCTGCCACCAAAACAGAGAGGAGAGGAGAAATTTTTTCCAGCAGTGATCAAGCTATCCGATCAACAAGAATTTGTGGTCCAATTGAGCTGAAATTTGGCAGGCGAGTTCACAACTCAAGACTCTAAATTCTGGACGGTGGAGATCAGATTTGGAGTTTTCTACTGCTGGTTTTTGGCCCGTGAACAGTACCGTTTTTGGTGAGATTTTTCCTAAACTTTGTAGTTTGATCTTTGGTTGCCAAGGAAGCTTATTTGTAAGTTGTTCTTGATTGTTTGCCTCTAGTTCTATCTAGAGAGAACTCTTGTATACCCATTATTTGTTTATCGTGGAGATATTTGGTGGACTACGGTCTCGTGGTTTTTCCTTTCCACATCGGGAAGGTTTTCCATATTAAAAATTGCTATTGCCTTATTGTGTGATTGTTGGATCATTGTTTTCAGATTATTTTCAGAATATATTGTGCTCTATTAAATTGCTTCCTAATAGGTTCACACAAAGAGGGAGAATAAACACTTCCGCTATTTTTGTGCCGGATTCGGATATTTCAAATTTGGTTTTTTTTTGTTTTGTTTTCTCCCAATACTAATGGAGTTCTGGCATGGACTAGTAAACAGTGGGAAGCGATTCTTGTGGGTCATAAGGCCCGACTTGGTCACCGGCGGAGATGGGGAGGGTCAGATCCCAACCGAGCTCTTGGAGACAACCAAGGAAACGGGCTACATCGTGGGATGGGCTCCACAGGAAGATGTCCTCAATCACGAGGCTATTGGTAGTTTTTTGACTCACAGCGGATGGAACTCAACTTTGGAGAGTATAATTGCCGGAGTGCCAATGATATGTTGGCCTTACTTTATCGATCAGCAGGTTACTAGTAGGTTTGTTGGGGAGGTGTGGAGGCTTGGGATGGACATCAAGGATACTTGTGATAGAGTCATAGTTGAGAAGATGATCAGGGATCTGATGGAGGTGAGGAAAAGTGAGTTTGTGCATTTGGCCAATCGAATGGCAGAGTTAGCTAGAAACGCCATTGGTGAAGGTGGGTCATCTTATTGTAATTTGGACCGTCTGATCGAGGGCTTGCAATTGATGAGTGTGCAATCACGGACTTAGCTAAAGCTTGGTTGGTTTAACAAATTCTTATGTCAATTATCGAATCAATGTAATAGTTTTCTTAGCGTGTTGAGTCTTATAATTGTGAGGATGGCAATGTATTGAAATTGTGAATGATGGCCAAGAAGCAATTACCCTTAAACAAACAGAAAAAGGTTTCTATTCTATGTAGAAGAACCGACTGCATAATCATGCACATATTTCTGTTTTTTTTATCAAATTTGGCCCCCCATGCATTTACTTCTTACACAATAATTTTAGTTATATTAGATTTTTGGGACTGAATTTAAATTTTTTTATATAAGACCAATAAATTCTGGAAATCCGAGTATATAAATCTAGGGATTTTGTGTAGTAGAATATTATGACAATAGTCCAGATTTGATTGAATTAGTTATTTATTTTCTATCACTAACTGTGAGTTTGATTTTCGCCCAAGCACGGTTTGCTATTGGTGGCATTTTTGATATTGTTGCTCGATAACAGAAAAGATTAAAGAGGATGGACCATCAACTATATATCAATTTGCACCCTCAAAGATATTTAAATGTGCAAATGATCCATTAAAAGATCAATTGAAACAATATTTCGTAAATAAATAAAAAAAATGTTTAGAAGTACAACTAACACTAAAAGATTAATTGGAACAAATTCTAACATGAATTTTAATTAATTTTGGCAACATCCACCCTAAATATTTAGGCCTTGTTTGGTTTGTGTTTCTCAAAAAATTTTGAGAAAAATTTTCTACAAATAAGTTTTCAAAAGTAATTAAACCAAACAAATTTTCCCAATTTTTTTTTTTTTCAAAACTTGTTTGGTTTACAAATTTTCCAAACAAATCTCTTTCTCATACACATCAAATCAATCACTTTTTCCAAAACTCTCTTTCAAAATAATTTTTTAAAACATCTTTTGAAAAAAGACCAAATCAAACAAATTTTTATACTTTTTATCTTAAAACATGTTTCTCAAATACAAACCATACAAGGCCTTAATCTTTCGAGAAATAAATTGTACCTTTAAAAATATTTAGGTAGAGCAAGTTGTGCCCTTGAACATCTTCTTAGGAGGTAGCTTGCTTAAAAGGTTTTTTAGGGAACTATTTCTGGGATCATTAACCTAATACAATACAATGATAAATAAAGTATGACAAATAAATATAATTAATGTAGAAAAGAATTACACTGGTATTAGTTTTTTCTTGGCTTTTAACATCACATTGTTATGACTAACAAATTGAAATTCTAGTACAATTTGGGGTAGAACATTTGTACTTTCTAGAATTATTAATGTAGTCATGTTATGAATTCAAAAAAAAAAAAAAATGTTTAGAAATTTATTTAGAATTTAAATTGTACAAATCAAATATATCCGACACATCAAGTTCAATCTCCGAGATCTTTTCTATTATCCTTTGCCACCAAGGTTCATGAGACAATGACATTTCTCTTGCTCACACTCTATTTCGTATATCTAATTTATTTTTTACACATTAGAGTTCTATAGTCTCAAAAAATATTTTTAAAAAATGTTCAAAAATATATTTAACGGTTGCTAGTAAAATGTAATGGTTGGCTACAACTTGTTTAGATGACAATTATGAAAAAATATTGTTTTTAACAAGATTTGTCTTTGTTTGGCAACTATTAAAAATAATACATTTGAATATAGTTTTGACAACTACCAAAAATAACACATTTTTTCTTTACCTTTTGGTTTTTAGTAAATTTAAAATTTTTTGCATTAAATTTTTCTACAAACTTTTTTTTTTTATTTTGAAATAATCTAAAACAATTTCTAAAGATTTAAAAAAAAAAAACACACACACACACACACACACATCAATCCTAAACTTTTCCAATAAAAAAAAAAAAACTTGGTTTTTGTGCAATAAATTTGTTCTAAAAAACTAAAAAAAAAATTTGCCAAATCCAACCTTAATTATTTAGCTAGCCTGTGTACATTCCAAACTGTGGCTATAAAAATTTTGAAAAAAGTAATAAAACCAAACAGTGCCATTTTGGGAACATAGTAAAAAGTCACATTTTTTGACAAAATGTCCAAAAACGTGGCTGCAAAAAACGCAACAAAATCCCTTTGGAAAGTGCCAAAAATGCAGCCCTAAAATTACAAATTAGGACCTATGAAAAAAAAATAAAAAAATAAATCTCTTATGTTGGGTAAGGATATTTTGGTCATTTTAATTTGATTTGATACCATAAATAAATATTAAACTAAAAAGCAAAAAGTCAACTTTTTACTAACTTCCCAAATCACTTCTAAAAAAGTCAAAAAATTTGATAAAAAGTCAAAAGTCAACTTTTTATCAACTTCCTAAAACAACCCACAATAACAATCATCCATCACCAATGCTCATCAAATAAGGATTTCTTGAGTACGAGACAATGAAAATCAGAATGATGAGATATGGCTAATTAATCTCTGTAGAGATTCATGTGAAGACCCACCTTGCATCACACAAAGATTCACTTTCTCCTTCAAATGTAGCATTCTCTCTCTTATCTCCTTCCCTTCTTTCTCCACCATCAGTCCTCTAATGGCTCTCTCAATGTCCCCTCTCTCCAACCCATTCTCCAATTGCACACCAACCTTCCAAACATGGCTTACATACCTCGCATTCACAAGTTGATCAGTGAAGCGAGGCATGCAAATCATCGGAACCCCTTCACAAATACTCTCCAACGTTGAATTCCATCCATTATGAGTCCAAAATGCCCCCACAGCAGGATGTGCCAGCACGTCCTGTTGAGGGGCCCAATTGACAATATGTCCCCTTCCGCCCAACATCTCTATGAACCCATTCGGCAACGATTCAAGCCACTTCCGACCACGCACTGACCCGGGCCTAACAACCCACAAGAAAGGTTGCTTGCTATTAGCTAGCCCCCAAGCTGCCTCCAAAAATTCCTTTTCATCCATTGCCGCGATACTACCAATGCTCACGTAAAGAACAGATTTTGGGGCTTGTGTTTTGAGCCAGGGAATGGAGGTTTCGTCGTGTGTTAGTAAGCTACTAGAAGAAGCAGGGAAGTAGCGGTGAAAAGGGCCAATTGGGAAGATTGGGATGTGGAAGTCTTGGCAAAGAGTGGCGAGTGCAGGTTGTTCAAGTTCTTCAAAGGAGTTAAAAATGAGCCCCGAAGAAGCCTTGTTTTGTCTGACCATGTCTGTTAGAAATTGATAATATGAGTCGAAGTTGGATGTCTTGATCACCGGTAGGTCTTTGACTCTGAGGGGAGGCAGCTCCGAAATTGGCTCTTCCAGCCTGGAATCTAAACACAAATTAAGCAGATTTCAGTCCCCAAAAAATAAAATTGCATAGAAAAAATTGGAAGAATTTAAGTGATTATGTTTATGATTACTTCTTGTTAGATATTATGATATTTTTAATATTAATTTGTATGATATGTATTTCATCAATGTTGTGATTCACCTCATCCTTTTTTTGTTCTGTTTTTGAGCATATGGTGTAAAACAATTGAAGAAAGGTATACAATGAGTTTTATTGAAGGAAAGAAAAAATGTCTTCAAGTTTGAAAAACAAGATAAATATTTGGTAGAGAAAAGCAGTTGAATTAGGACAAGCCAAAAGATAAATGCTCCTGCACCAGTTTCTTAGTTTTATCAACCGGAAGGGTTTGAATATCTCAACTCAATTTGTTTGTTCTAAATATTTCATCTATAATGTAACTTTTCAATATTTACTGATGATTTCTTGTAATATTCACCAACACTTGTTAACAATCTTTTCCAAACAAATCAGTGCGAGATTTGGGTTTCGGATTTGGCCTAGATTCTAGCTTGGCCACAACAAGCTATGTTGTTCAACAAAGGGTGTTGTCACCATTTCAGAAACTACACACAAGTTACACTAATGAACAGTTAGTTAATCAAATCATAATCAAAGGTCTTAACCTTAAAAAAAAAAAGCATTTCAGTGGAAATTTTAAAAAATAATATCAATTTGATGAAAAAAGTTTATAAATTTATCTTTGAATGTTGCAAAGTTCTCCGCTAATATGCAAATATTTTCCCCAAAATCCACTGAAGTGACATTTTCCCCCCAAAAAAACTATCACCAGTTTAGACATTTTCTTCCACTTATGGTTGAACTCTTCAAGTCACTCTGCTTCATGTTAGTTATCTAAAACAACAAAATCTATATATTATTCACAACCATCTTAGCTAAAAACAGAGCAGATCTAAAAACAGAGCAACAGATCCAGAGAAGAAGAAGAAGAAAAAGAAAAAAAAAAAACACACCTTGAACTGGGAAGTAACCCTTTTCGAACAAAGTTGGAAAAGCCGCAAAAGCAGCGTACGAAGACACACCGCCGGTCCGCAACACAAGCCTGGACAGTTTGAGGCAATCAGCTACGGGTCCAGCGAAGTGCAAGATAGCATCGGAGATCAAGCAAGCAACAGGATCTTCCTCTTCAGCATCGGAAATCAAGCGAACAAGACAATCTCGAAATGGGTTTATGCATCTGAGATTGAGGAGTAGAATGAGAGATAAGAGGTCGGTTGTGGAGGCTTCGGATTGGGACAAGCCGTCGGGGAAGGAGAGGAAGGTGAAGTGAGGGTAGTTGGAAGGGTTGGGAGAGGGAAAGCTGGTGTGGAGGATGATTGTTATGGAGAAGCCATGGGAGTGAAGGATGTTTGCGAGCTGAAGCATAGGGTTTATGTGGCCTTGCAATGGCAGCGGGAGGAGGACTACCCGGTGCCGCTGCCTTGTTTGCTGCATTTGGGCTCTCTGTTTCTTTGGTTATCCCATCCTGGATGGAGAGTGTTCCTTTATTTGATTTTCTGGTTTAGTTATCATATTATTTTATAGCAGTATGTTATATCTTATTTTGTGTTATGATTTGATTTTTTTTTTCCTTTTTCCTTTCATTATAATTAAAAAATATAAAATTATATCATTTTATTTTTTAATTATAAAATGAATATGATATACACTTTTATAGTGTTTTCCTTTCATTAAAGTAATTTTATTGTTGTATAAAAAAATAATTAGAAATTTTATTTTTTATATTAATTTTGTTAAATAAACATTTTTGATAATAGAATATTTATAATTTTCAAAATTATAGTGAATAATTTATATTTTAAAATTAAAAAAATAATTTAATACAACAATAATATTATATAATTAGTATCACTTTTTGTCTTTTACCCCCTCTCTATGGCGGTGTTTGGGAAAAAAAAATTTTGATTTTTTTTTTTTGTTTTTTTTCACTACAAGACAAATATTTTACAAAATCAAAAAAAAAAAAAAAATCTAAACAAAATATCACATCAAATCCCATAATCATTTCACTTTTTCTTTCATGAACATCACATCTAACCACAAAAAAACCTAACTATCTTTCCAAACACAAAAAACTTTTTCTCCAATAATATCCTACAATTAAAAAAACCTACAAAAAAATCCACTTTCCAAACACCCACTATATATATAGGAGCTTTTTCCATAAATTCTACTTTAATTACTTATGTTCCAATTAGTCCAAAATTTATTCTAATATTCCATTTAGTCCTGTCCTTGATAAAAAGATGATATTACCCTTATGTTCATATCATAGGTGCCTTTTTTCTTTGAAACACTAACCAAAAAATTTACAATTTTGTTTTTCCCCAAAATCAGAACCCTAACATTGAACTCCTTCTTTGATCAAAACTCTACGATTGACAAGTACTGTTCATGCAGGCAACAAAAATCGCCAAGAACTGTTCATTCCGACAACATAGATCGCCATGAACAATACATTCCAGCAACTGAGATCGCCAATAACTGTTCATTCTGGGAATTGAGATCGTTATTCCAATCGATATCCACAATGGTGAACAAAAGTAAGTTGTTTTCTTCAGTTTCATACTATTTTTTGAAATTAAATCCACTAGTTCATATTCTTTCATTAAAATCACTAAATTTGAATATTTACATTTCAATGTTTGAGGTTTAATGTTTATTGATTCCACATTTAGCCATTGAAATTTACAGATTAGAAATTTTTTCTTTATGAATGCTTTGTTTTTCATGTCACATTGGTATAAGTAAATGAAAATATTTACATTCCAATTGTAAATATTTATGAATGCTCTGTTTGTCAGCTTTAGTGTTTAGGGACTCAATATTTAGGGTTTGTAATTTATGAATTACAAATTTCTGATTTTATGAATGTTCTGATTCATGTTTCAAGAATTAATTTTCTCATTGTGAATGTTTGAATTCTGTTTTCTATATTATATTGATTATGTTGTGTCACATTATTAATATTCCATCGTTGACAATCGTGTTTGAACTATGAATCTTCTCATTGTGAATGTTTAGAGTTTGTTATCCATGTTATATTGATTATGGTAAGTCACACTATTGATATTCCGTTGTTGACATTTGTGTTTCAAGTATGAATCTTCACATTGTAAATGATTGGAGTCTATTTTCATTGCTACATCGATTATGTTGAGCCATATTGTTGAGATTCCAATAGACTCAAAACACCATTGTTAGTGTTTGGAATTTGTTTTGACATTTCATTGATTATGTTGACTGAATTGT
This sequence comes from Camellia sinensis, assembly GCF_055761805.1. Lineage (NCBI taxonomy): Eukaryota > Viridiplantae > Streptophyta > Magnoliopsida > Ericales > Theaceae > Camellia > Camellia sinensis. The sequence continues at coordinate 34,971,349 of NC_138961.1, read as the reverse complement.
CACATTGTTGACATTTGTGTTTGAAGTATGAATCTTCTCATTGTGAATGTTTGGAGTTTATTTTCTATATTACATTGATTATGTTGAGTCACATTCTCAAGGTTTTGTTTTGACATTCTTGTTTGAAGTATAAACCTTCCCATTGTGAATGTTTGAAGTCTAATTTTCATCTTACATTGAAAATGTTCAATCATATAATTGATATTTCAGTATTCACATTTTTCATTCAATTAATGTGCTAATTGTTTTTTAGTAGGAATTTTCACATAGTTAGTATTTGGAGCCTATTTTTCACGTCACATTGATTATGTTGAGTCAATGGTCACATTGTCAATATTCCATTGTTGACATTCGTGTTTGAATTATGAATCTTCTCATTGTGAATGTTTAGAGTTTATTATCCATGTTATATTGATTATGTTAAGTCACATTATCGATATTCCATCGTTGATATTTGTGTTTCAAGTATGAATCTTCACATTGTAAATGATTGGAGTCTATTTTCATTGTTACATCGATTATGTTGAGCCATATTGTTAAGATTTCAATAGACTCAAAACACCATTGTTAGTGTTTGAAATTTGTTTTAACATTTCATTGATTATGTTGAGTGAATTGTTGACATTTGTGTTTGAAGTATGAATATTCTCATTGTGAATGTTTGGAGTTTCTTTTCCATGTTACATTGATTATGTTGAGTCACATTGTCAAGGTTTTGTTTTGACATTCATGTTTGAAGCATAAACCTTCCCATTGCGAATGTTTGGAGTCTAATTTTTATCTTACATTGAAAATGTTCAATCATATAGTTGATATTCCAATATTAACATTTTTCATTCAAAGTAATATGCTAATTATTTTTTAGTAGGAATTTTCTCATTGTTAATATTTGGAGTCTATTGTTCACGTCACATTATTTCAGCTTTTAGCTTAATTTAAACTATTTTGATGTATTTGGTTCAGCTTAACAATACAGCTTATAGCTTTTTGTAAGTCAAAAATCAACTTATTCTTTAAGTGAGGGAGGAGAAGCTTAATTTATAAGTCAAAAATCAACTTATGTTCACAGTTATAAGCTATAAGCTGTTAGGTTATAAGTTATAATCACTTTCCCATAGCTCTACCAAACGGGGCCTACAATAGACTCAAAACACCATTGTTAGTGTTTGGAATTTGTTTTAACATTTCATTGATTATGTTGAGTGAATTGTCACATTGCTTACATTTGTGTTTGAAGTATGAATATTCTCATTATGAATGTTTGAAGTTTGTTTTTCATGTTACATTGATTATGTTGAGTCACATTGTCAATGTTTTGTTTTGACATTCATGTTTGAAGTATAAACCTTCCCATTTTGAATGTTTGGAGTCTAATTTTCATCTTACATTGAAAATGTTCAATCATAAAGTTGATATTTCAATATTCACATTTTTCATTTAAAATAATGTGCTAATTGTTTTTCAGTAGGAATTTTCTCATTTTTAGTATTTGGAGTCTATTTTTCACGTCACATTGATTATATTGAGTGAATGGTCACATTGTCGAGATTCCATCATTGACATTCGTGTTTGAAGTATGAATCTTCTCATTTTGAATGTTTAGAGTTTGTTATTTTATGTTATATTAATTATGTTGAGTCACATTATCGATATTCCATCGTTGATATTCGTGTTTCAAGTATGAATCTTCATATTGTAAATGATTGGAGTCTATTTTCATTGTTACATCGATTATGTTGAATTGGCATTCCAAAATTCACATTATATATTGATTCAAATAATGTCCCTCGTTATTAGTATTTGGAGTCGATGTTTCACGTTACATCGATTATGTTGAATGAATGGTCACATTGTCAAGATTCCATTGTTGACGTTCATGTTTGAAGTATAAATTTTCTTATTGTGAATATTTGGAGTTTGTTTTACATATTACATTGATTATGTTGAGTCATATTGTTGAGATTTCAATATTCATGTTCAATAAATGGTCATGAGAAGATTCCAATGTTGCCATTGCCGTTTCGAATAATGTTCTAATTGTTCTCAATTATACATCTTCCCATTGTCAATATACAAGGTTCCAAACAACAAATTCATATGATTTTTAGATGCTGTCATATTCTCTGATTCTTTACATATTATCTATGAGTGATGTTATGAAATTTGGGACTTATCAATACTTCATTTTAATAGCAGTGTTAATTACTCATTCCTCTTAATGTCTCGTCTCTATTTTTGTTTAACATTTTGTTGACAGATGTTATATCAATACCAAAGACAAAAATAAAAAATGAACAAACACATGAGGAAGAGGCAGCTCCAACTGATGTGAAACCTAATGTCGATATGAACAAAGTGAACTATCGTTCAAACATGACTGGTCTGGTAAAGTTGATGTCAACAACAAAGTTCACTAATGGGCAGCTGAAATGTTTGAAGATAACTTCGTTTTGGATGATGTTTAATGCACTGATAAACACAAAAATTGAACTCTTATCATGCATGAAATATGTACAACTCTGCATCAAATTCTTTCAAAATTCCCCAAATCTCTCAAATTGTCTACACATGACATCAAATTAATTTTTGGAGTAAACTGCGGATCTGTGCCAACGGAAACTTCATATGGTTCGAAGCCAACATTTGGACTTATTGGCAAGAAGTGCAAGGACACACAGAGGCTTACATCAAAAAATATATGATCTTTGATCGATGAGGCATTGGTTAGGAGAAAGAAATTAGATAATGAGGAGGTTGTTAGGTTGATAAGTTTGTATGCTTGTTTAAAGCTCTTTTATTCCACAACTGGTGAGACAAGTGGATGGGCATACTATCAACACATGGAGCATTTGGAGAAGATGAGGCAATATGATTGGGCAGAAACCATCAAGTCCACATTAATGAATTCAATTGAACTTCATCGACGTCCAGAACGAGTGACTGGCTGTGTTATGGCTTTAATGGTATGTAATACTACATTCACTCACATAAATATGAATGTGTATGTCTGAAACTATACATTCACATTAGTTTATAATTATATTTTTTTTTGACATGTATATTAACTGATTATGTTGAGTCACATTGTCAAGGTTTTATTTTGACATTCATATTTGAAGTATAAACCTTCACATTGTGAATGTTTGGAATCTAATTTTCATCTTACATTGAAAATGTTCATTCATATAGTTGATATTCCAGTATTCACATTTTTCATTCAAATAATGTGCTAATTGTTTTTGAGTATGAATTTTCTCATAGTTAGTATTTGGAGCCTATTTTTCACGTCACATTGATTATGTTGAGTGAATGGCCACATTGTTGAGATTCCATTGTTGACATTCGTGTTTGAAGTATGAATCTTCTCATTGTGAATGTTTAGAGTTTGTTATCCATGTTATATTGATTATGTTAAGTCACATTATCGATATTCCATCATTGACATTCGTGTTTCAAGTATGAATCTTCATATTGTAAATGATTGGAGTCTATTTTCATTGTTACATCGAGTATGTTGAGCCATATTGTTGAGATTCCAATAGACTCAAAACACCATTGTTAGTGTTTGAAATTTATTTTGACATTTCGTTGATTACGTTGATTGAATTGTCATATTGTTGACATTTCTTTTTGAAGTATGAATCTTTTCATTGTGAATGTTTGAAGTTTTTTTCCCCATATTACATTGATTATGTTGAGTCATATTGTCAAGGTTTTGTTTTGACATTCATGTTCGAAGTATAAGTCTTCCCATTGTGAATGTTTGGAGTCTAATTTTCATCTTACATTGAAAATGTTGAATCATATAGTTGACAATTTGGTATATTTCATGTAGTATTGGCTATGTGAGCATACCAAAATAGTGGAACCAATATTGGCAAATGCAGCACCTCGATTTCTCAAATGGAATCTAACAAAACTTCACAAGAATATAAAGAATTTGTCTTTGTCGTCAATCAATGATGATGAGGTTAGATACAAACATTATCCAATGTGAATAATATTATTTATTGTACTAAAACTAACAACAATCTCTATTACTAGGTTTATAAAGAGAAACTCATACCTACAGACCATGAGAGCACACTGCTCACGCATACAATAATTCAGGATGAGGAGAATCCAAAAGATGCACCTCATAGTATTCTTCATCATGAAGTCAAAATTGAGGAAGAAATGGACATGAGTACTGGCACACAAGAGGATGACATTAATGAGACATACAATATAGAGTTGGGCAATCAACTACAATTTCAAACTAGTGTGGATCATCACGTTAAATTTGTGGAAGAAATGGACATGAGTGTTAGAATACTAGAGGATGACATTGATGTGACATATGATGGAGAGTTTGGCAATGAAGCACAATTTCAGAGTAGTGCACATGATGAAGCCAATATTGAGGAAAGTGCAGAGATTATTGCATATTTACATGCGCATGGAGTGCATCAAGTCATTGTGTCAAAGGTTACTCAAGACAACATTATAGAGAAAATGGTTGTTGACCATTAAAAAGCATTGTACCTCATTGAAAACTACAAATTGAGAACCAGAATCTGCAGGCAGCAAATAACATGGAAGACAAAATCATCTTGGAGCTGGAAACATTAATATGTAACCAGAAGGAGAATCTAACAGCTCAGAATGAGTTGTCCTCTATCAAACTTACAATTGATAATAAGAAGGCTGAGATAGAAAGGCAAAGCAACTCCATAATTGACTTCCAAATTGAGAAGACTATACTACAAATTGAGAAAACTATGCTAGAAGATAAAATTGATGATGATGCAGTACATGTTGTCACACAACAGGTAAACCAGGAGACTATGAATGTGGAATTGAAGCAAAATTTGAAGAAGAAGACCCAAAAAACTCTAACATCTTTGGTGAAGCGCATCAAAATCGAAAAAAGGAAAGAACTGAAGTTGCTTGAATATAAAGACAAAAAAGGTGACAAACAAAAAAGAAAGTTGGAAAATTTGGAGCAAAATGACAGTGAGAAGCATTGTGAAGTTATAGATCCACATTTTAAAGCATGTTTGCACAAGCTTTGACACTTTAAGCATCCTAAGCATAATAAGTTTAGGTTGACCAACAAATATGAGGTTTGGAAGATCATATCTGAACAAGACAAGCTAAAGCTAAGGAATATGCATAAAACTGGAGGTTACGGGTAAGCATATTTGAAACGACTTCTATATCTTTATATACCATCTTTGTCTTATTTTATCTAAATTTTAAATGTAGGTTAACTGTTTGGCGAGGAACCACCTAGGGAACTTATGTTTTCTATGAAGATCTTGAGTTAATAATACAAGACAAGTTCATAACAAACAATGTATGGTGCTTTGTACATTGTGCATTAAAGGTTATATATATTAACATTCATATCATAATCACATTAACATTGAATATATACAGGTCATAGATGCATATGCTAAAATTTTAAGAAGCAATCGGGAATCAATGATGACAAATTCACAACAATTTGACAAATCATTCTTTTTCAATAGCTTGTGTTTGGTATAATTTGTTTTTTTTTGTTTTTTTTATTCTGAATTAAAAATAAGTTTGATCCCTTATTTATAAAACTCATTACTCACAAAGTGTTGTTAATGTTTACAAAGCATGATTAAACATGAAAACGCATAACTACGAACTAAACTCATTGATCCTCACATCAAGTATGCACATCAGTACCGATATCTGCACTTTCCACTCCACTTTAAGTATCATTGGACCATAGTAGTGAGCAACATGGATGATGGAGTGTGAAAGCACTACAATTCAGTGAGGGCCAGAGATGGTTTTGAAGACATACACCTAGCTCAAGCAAGCATAGTGGTAATTTCAATATTTCATTTTATAATATGCAAAAATGTGCATGTTGAGTTACATATCAACGCAATTAAAATATTATCTATTCTACACATCTAATCATATTCACAATCATAGAAAACATATATCGAATAACATATTCAGAAATTGCTATCAACATCGGATATGGCAGATACATTAACACCCTCAGACCATGTCAAGCCATTGCAATCAGTTGTTGCATACCCTCAACAAGATCCAAAATCGTGAGTGTCTACAATTAATACTCTCATTGACATAACACCTACAACCAATGTGAACATAAGAATGTATTGATTATTTTTTCTTTTTATTTTTTCTTTTCCCTATAGTCTTAATTGAGAGTTGCACTTTGCTACATAATGAGGCAACATGTGCTGGGTCAGTAGACCCTGATAAGTACTGTTCACTTTTTTGGGTACTTTCGTAATTTCCATGTGCTTCCATGTAACCATAATTCTATACTTATAATAGATAAAGGGCGCCTCTTTTAGGTTAAAAAGAGAGAGTGGTATTTTTTTGACCCTATTTTGGGGTGAACCATATAAATCCTTGTGTTCTTGTGTGTGTGATTTGTTTGATTCGTTAATTTCTTTTTTGTTTGTTATTTCGTGTCTCACCAATCTTTGGTTAGGAACGGTCAATTCCTAACAACTGGTATCAGAGCATTGGTTTGAGTGGGAGCGATGGCTACAGACGAAAAGGTTAGAATCGATAAATTCAATGGCACATATTTCGAATTTTGAAAGATACAGATTGAAGACTATATGTATTAGAAAAAACTGTATGAGCTCCCTTCAGGGACGAAACCAGAAAAAATGAAGGATGATGGGTGGACTCTTCTTGATCGCCAAGTGCTAGGTGTTATTCAGCTAACGTTGTCCCGTAATGTTGCGTTTAACATAACGAAGGAGAAGACTACAGTGGGTCTCATGGCGGCACTCTCAAATATGTACGAAAAATCCTCTGCTTCAAATAAAGTTTATTTGATGCGTAGATTGTTTAATCTGAGAATGACAGAAGGTGCTTCGATGGTTGAGCATCTGAACGAATTTAATATTGTGGTAACATAATTGAGTTCTGTATTTATCGAATTTGATGATGAGGTTAGGGCTTTGATTCTTCTATCTAGTTTGTCAGTAAGTTAGAATGGTACTGTAACGGCAGTGAGTAATTCTTTAGGAAAAGAAAAATTGAATTACAATGATATTCGAGATTCAATTCTGAGTGAAGAAATTCGCAGGAAGGAATTAGGGGAAACATCAGGTTCTGCCCTGAATACAGAAGCCAAAGGAAGATCAGCAGGAAAAAACTTGAACTGCAACAGATCAAAATCCAAACACAAAAACAAGTCAAGAACTAGAGAGTGATTGAGTTGCTGGAACTGTGGAAAGAAGGGACATCTAAAATGAGATCGTACGACATTGAATAAGAACAAAGGTGATCAAAATCAGAAGTCTGCTAATGCTGCAATGGAGGAGATTTATGATGCTTTGATCTTGAGTATTGACAGCCCTCTTGAATCTTGGATTTTAGATTCTCAGGCATCTTTCCATTCTACTTCACAGAGGGAAATCATGGACAATTACATTGGTGGTGATTTCGGGAAGGTTTATTTGGCTGATAATGAACCTTTGAAGATTGTGGATAAAGGGGATATAACAATCAAGTTGCCAAACGAATCTGTTTAGAAGATACATAATGTCAGATATGTGCCTGGTTTGAAAAGAAACTTGATTTCTCTTGAACAACTTGATGATGAAGGTCATGTTGTAACCTTCATGGGTGGTTTGTGGAAAATCACCAAAGGAGCCATGGTTGTTGCTCATGGCAAAAAAGAAGGCACCCTTTACATGACTACGAACAATAGGGATGTAGTAGCAGTTGCTGGTGAGAAGGAAGACTCAAATCTGTGGCACCAAAGGCTTAGGCATATGAGTCAAAAAGTGATGAAGGTACTTGCATCTAAGGGGAAACTGTTAGATTTGAAATCAGTGCACATTGACTTTTGTAAGGATTACATCTTTGGCAAACACAAGAGGGTCAGTTTTTCAAAGGATGGCAGGAAACTAAAGTCAGAAAAATTAGAGTTGGTTCATACAGATATGTGGGGACCTGCACCTGTTTCATCTTTTGGAGGATCATCATACTATTTTACCTTTATCGATGACTCAACGAGAAAGGTATGACTTTATTTTTTGAAACATAAATCTGAAGTTTATACTACTTTTAAGAAGTGGAAAGCCTTGGTGGAGACTGAAATAGGTCTAAAAATTAAGTGCTTGAGATCAAATAATGGAGGGAAATATGAGGAAAATGAGTTCAAGAAATATTGTGTACAAAGTGAAATTAGAATGGAGAAGACTGTTTGAAAGACACCTCAACAGAATGGCATTGCAGAACGCATGAATAGAACTTTGAATGCACGTGCTAGAAGTATGAGGATACAGGTCGAATTACTAAAGATGTTTTTGGCTGATGCAGTTAACACTGCAACATATCTGATTAACCGTGGTCCATCTGTTCCATTGGATGGAGAGTTACTAGAAGAAGCTTGGAGTGGTAAAGAGGTAAATCTTTCTTTTTTGAAGGTATTTGGCTGTGTTTCATATGTGCATATAGATTATGCTAATAGAAGTAAACTTGATTCGAAATCTGTTAAATGTACTTTTATTGGGTATGACATTGATCAATTTGGTTATCGATTTTGGGATGATAAAAATTGGAAAATAATCAAAAGTAGAGATGTCATATTTAATGAGAAAGTAATGTATAAAGATAAAGATAAGTTTGCATGTAAATCTGAATCTGAATTTGTTACTTGTCATGAGCATGTTGAGTTAGAGGAGATTAGTGAGAGTGATTTGAATAGTAGGATTCAGAATAATCCTAAAAAACTTATTCCACAAACTGAGCCACATATTCCTACTCCTAAGTTGAGGCGGTCAGAAAGAGAGTCTAAACCTACACAGTGTTGGTCTCCATCTTTACATTATTTTTTTTTGTCTAATGGGGCTGAACCTGAAAGTTATGATGAGGCTTTACAGGTTGATGATTCAATTAAGTGGGAGTCAGTTATGCACGATGAAATGGATTCACTCATGGCAAACCAGACATGGGAGTTGACTGAATTACCAGTGGGTAAGAAAGCTTTGCACAACAAGTGGGTTTATAAGGTTAAATAGGAACAAGATGGGAGTAAATGCTACAAGGCCAGATTGGTTGCAAAGGGATTTTACCAAAAAGAAGGAGTTGACTACACTGAAATTTTCTCTGTAGTTGTGAAGTTGACCACTATCAAATTGGTGTTAGGAATTATGGATGCTGAAGATTTGTATCTTGAGCAGATGGATGTGAAGACGACTTTTCTCCATGGTGATTTGGAGGAAGAAATTTACATGAAGCAACCACAAGGTTTCTTGGCACGTGGCAAAGAGGAGTTTGTATGCAAACTTAAAAAACGCTTGTATGGTTTGAAATATCCCCCAAGGTAGTGGTACAAGAAGTTTGATTTGTTTATGTGTAGCAACGGTTTTACAAGATGTCAAGCAGATCATTGCTGCTATTTCAAGAGGTTTGACAAAAGTTATATTATTTTGCTCTTATATGTTGATGATATGCTTATCGTAGGATCTAGTATTAAAGAGACAAAAAGATTGAAGAAACTTTTGTCCAACCAATTTGAGATGAAGGATCTTGGAGTTGCAAACAAAATCCTTGGTATGAGGATTCACAGGGACAAGGCAAATGGTACTTTGAAGTTGTCACAGGCTGAGTATGTTAAGAAAGTTCTCAAGAGGTTTACCATGGATGGTGCAAAACCAGTGAGCACTCCATTGGCTAGCCACTTTAGACTTACCAAAGAGCAGTCTCCGAAGACCAAAGAAGAGCAGGCTTACATGGAACGTGTTCCATATGCTTTATCTATTGGTAGCATAATGTATGCTATGGTTTGTACTAGACTAGACATTGCACATGTAGTGGGAGTGGTTAGTAGGCAAGCAGCATTGGGAGACAGTGGAGTGGATCCTTAGATACTTGAGTGGTACTATAGACATGGCACTTTGTTTCAGACGAACCGGCATCGAGTTACAAGGTTATGTTGATGCAGACTTGGCTGGTGAAATGGATAACAAAAAGAGTACTACTGGTTATGTTTACACATTGGGTGATACAACAGTGAGTTGGATTTCATAGTTACAGGAGATTATGGCCCCTTCTACAACAGAGGTTGAGTATGTTGGTATTACTGAAGCTGGGAAAAAGATGACTTGGTTACAGAATTTCCTAGCAGAGTTGGATAAGACGCAAGAGATGAGTATTTTGCATAGTGACAGTCAAAGTGCAATTCATCTTGCAAAGAATTCGGCTTTTCATTCTAGGACGAAACACATTCAACTGCGATACCATTTCATTTGTTCACTTGTAGATGACGGAGTCTTGTCTCTTTAGAAGATCCAAGGCAGTAAGAATCCAGTAAATATGTTGACCAAGACAGTCACCATTGACAAACTAAAGTTGTGTGCAACTTCAGTTGGCCTTCAAGATTGATGAAGGAAGATTGAGTTGTTGCGGCGTTCCTCTATGTGATGAAGATGATAGAGAGCTTGTATTATTAGGTTCCAAGTGGGAGATTGTTGGGTCGATGGACCCTAATAAGTACTGTTCACTTTTTTGGGTACTTTCGTAATTCTCATGTGCTTTCGTGTAGCCCTAATTCTATACTTATAAATAAATGAGGGGTGCTTTTTTTAGGTTAGAAAGAGAGAGTTGTATTTTTCTGATCATAGTAAAAACCGCAGCAGTCGTGAACGTAATCCTATTTTGGGGTGAACCACGTAAATCCTTGTATTCTTGTGTGTGTGATTTGTTTGATTCATTATTTTTTTTCTTATTTGTTATTTCGTGTCTTACCGATCTTGGTTAGGAAGGGTCAATTCCTAACAACATGCCCATCATGAACCGATTGAACCTATGCTGGACAAGGAAGCTTGGTTTGCTATGAGAGTTGTGTTAGTCGAAGCATTCCTGAATGATCCTGAAAGAACAAATCATGCAATTTTTGTTATTGACACCAAGGAGGATGCATCTGAGAACTAAAATTCATATTTTCACACCCTACCATTTTCTTTTGATGTATTGATAACACAATGTTAACATCAGGTTTTGTCTAAGTATAATATGTTTTGTATATGATATACCAGTCACTAATATGTGAACTTGGGTATTGTTAGTTAGTAAACAATGATTTAATAAAGTTGTTGATATGAATAGCTATATACATTTTGTCTACCAAGAAATGTAGTTTTAATATGAATGTTCTTTCTTGGTCTTATTCACGGTGTATGAGTATTGTTAGTCATTATATGTGTTTGTTAAGCACAACACAATGTGAAAGTCCACATATGTATATCATATGCTCACCCTGCCAACACATATTAGGGATATATATATAAGTTTTCTATATTTTATTTTGCAAAAAATCAAAACAAACTATTTCAAAAAAACAAAGAAAATGTAAAGATACTACAAAATTACAAATTCTATAGAACAAAACACATTTTTATTGACAAATTGTATCAAAATATGAAAATTCACATTAAGAAGCTTACACCAACAAGTACACCCATACATAAACTACTAAATTGTTCACTAATGCAAATGTATATAACATTCACAATAGTATGCTTTTTATCTAAAACAAATTGTGGTTGCCCATATTTTTACATTTATCACACCTCAAATCCGTTAAAAAACATATATCATATTCCACCCATCAACACATATTGTGTATATATGTAACAAGATAGCATTTTATTTTTGCTAAACTGAAGAAACAAAAAAAAAAAAAATTATTTCATAAATAAACAAAATGGGGAAAAAAAAACTACAAAATGACAAATTGCATAGAATGAATGAATCTCTTCTTATTGAAAAATTGTATCGAAATACAAAACAAGTACACCAACGCATCAACTAAAAAAATGTGTATCCAATGTGAATGTATGTAACGTTCACAATGATGTATTATTTATTTAAAACAAAAAAAGCACCGTAAATGTTCAAAACTGAATATGAAATTCACAATGTTCACTAACACATCAACCAATATAACTCTGTATTGGCTCTTTACACGACTTCCGATTGTGCCTGCCCATCTTTCCATATTTGCCACACCTGATTTGACTTAATTTTTCCTCTCGAGATGGTATTATACTCTTTCTCGGCCTACCAGCTGGCCATTTTACAAATGAAGGTAATATGATAAAATCACCAGAGGAAAAAGCTAGTTTCTCTACAGATGGTATCGGGAAAATAGCCACTGCATATGCTTTCTGATAATTCTCTACATGAAAATATTTTTCAATACAATCATTAAAATTATATGCATTCCTTTAGAAAGCCGCAACAACATATTCACAAGGAAATCCATTTACTTGCTGCTGGTAGCAAGAACAAACACGACGTCCAACATCAACTGTAACTGATGGGAACAAATGCACCTCGAACACATCATCATTAGCTTTACTCACATTCCATAACCTAGTAGTATTAATGAATCCTGGAGGTTAGTCTCAAAGGTAGGGCAAATAATTTCATTCCACTTGCTTGCAATCTCCCTTCGTTCTGACATTTGACACATTATTTGATTTCGGACAGTATCAACCAATTTTATTTTTGGAAGATTTCGTGCTTCTTTGATCCAATTGTTGAATGATTCAACAGCATTGGATGTCATCTCACCATATCGTTGTCCTCTAACATATGACAGCAAAAATTGTCACATTTTAATACCATATGTGACATTTCACATTGTTATAACAACACAAAAATATAAACAATGTACATATAACTACCATTATATTCCATGAAACACATAATTGTACACACTTTACCTAAAGTAAGTATTTGCCCAATGTTCAAGTTCTAACCCTAACAAGAAGTTATATGCTCGTTGCTTTCCCTCACTCTTCAACTCTTTTAGTAATGCATGAAAACCAGTCACAGTAGGTTCATATGTACAATCACCCAACTTCCCTATTAAGTGTTTCTTGAAACCATTCTCCATACCCTTCAACTTGTCCCTAAAATTATTCTTTAGGTGTTGTAAACACCATCCATGATATGCTGATGGGAATGCCTTTGGCATTGCTTCAAAAAGTCCTAGGTTACGATTAGATACAAACATTATGTATCTATCATCAGCAATTACTTTTGACAATTCACATAAAAACCATGACTAATTCGATTCACTCTCCGAGTTAACAATTGCAAGGGCTACTGGAAACAATCTTAAAAAGAAAACCAATGTTAATAGTCACAACTGACACACAAAAAGTAAATAAACGTAAAATTTCACATCAAAAAGCTAAACAAATCTTGGTTACACTCTTTAGTTGTCGCCGCAAGCAACTGCCTTTTATATCTCCCTTTTAGAAATATTCCATCAAGAAAAAGCAAAGGGCGACAATATATGAAGCCATTGATGCATGCAACGCATGCTACAAAAAACCTTTTAAACTGACTAGTCTTCAAATCATAGTCAATATTGATATGACTTCCCGAATTATGACGCTTAGCAGCATCACTGTACCATCTCAGTTGGTCAAACGATGTTAAGTAATCACCATGCATAGCCTCTCTCACTTTCTTAACAGCTAACCATGCTACATGGTAGCTGATATCAAGTCCATAGTCTACCTTGAAAGTATATGCCACATCAATGGAGTGCGTTAGTGGTCTGTCCCTAACACACTCAGATATAACATTTGATACCAAATCAGAGTCGAGCCTTGGATTTTTTGAAGTACAAACATCAGCACCACAACTATGTGTCTTCATCCATCTCTTAAGGTAGAAACATTCATTTTCTCTTTGGGCTTTACAGTGAATAGACTACAAACATCCCCTATCATCTCTATGTGAGCATACAACAGTAATTCATTCTAAATCATTCTTCAAATATTTGAATTTAAACCCACATTGCACTGCATATTTGCATAAAACAGTATGAACCCAAATACTCCTTCTGTAAAATATTGACCAATATGCGTAATACCATTTGCCCAAACTGAAGACAGCAAAACCTTCTCACTGTGTGCACAATATCTACAAAGCAAATTTGTTTGATCCTCATGTTCAATGCATGGATTTACTAAACTACTATGTCTATCAATGTCCAATTTTTGCTCAACAACAACATCAATTTGTTCAACTCCAATTGATTTAACAAGCAATAACATGTTTTGCAATTCCTCATTGTTATCCAAATGACAATTCTATACTGTAGACGTCCCCGAACGCCCCGGGAGGAACGAGCTCCCGTTCCGTTCATTTTGGGGTCACTACAGCTCAGGACTCTCAAATTTGTCACGGTTCTAAGACTGAACCAAAGAGTCCAAATCCGACAAATCGTTTTGAGAAAAACAGATTTTTGAAAAGAAGTGCCAAACATGGACTGCTTTGCCAGATACAGAGTCGCCACCTAAATATTTTATTTTGGGAAATTTAGGAAACCCTGACTCGGTGCCAAAAGGCCACGTGTCCGTCATCACCAAAGTTGCCTCGGCTCGGGAACTTAGGTACGATTGGGGAAGGTCACTTCGTGAGCACCCCCGCTCGCCCGATCAAAGACCGGCCTCTACTAACCCTGATATCTATTTTTGAAAACTTTGTGTGTTCTTATTCCGGTTATTAGCCTAGGTTACTATGTGATGCGCACAGCATATAAGTATAGACTGGATCGCCTGAATTGGAACAAAACATTTCATATTCGTTTTTTGAAAGATGGTTTGCTACTCGCAAGTAGGCTTAAAATGCAGATTTTGCCACCCTCCGGTGGGCTTAGAAAAGATGGTTTTGCCACTATCTAGTGGGCTTAAAACAAACAGTTGATGATTCATTCCAATCCAGATAACTCAACCTTCACCCACAGGCACTCAAGCAGTTATATCACATAAGCATATTGCCTCATGGTAAGCATGCTATTCATGGCAGTCACTCACACGCATGCAAGGATGCTAAAGCATAAAGCTCACCGGGTACTCCAAGCCAAAACAAAAACTACATTAGAAATCATGCATGATCCTAAATATACAGAAATGCCTAATGCAACACATGCAAAATGCAACTATAGCAGGCTCGGCTATTCTAAACATGGCATATGAGATGCTACAACTATCATGTATTCAATTTAGAATTGAAAGTACAATGCAGTTAGTATGATGCGCCGAGCCCGGTGCATGCAAAACAGATGAATGATGCAAACATGCTGTCATACTATATGCTAATTGAAATATGCCCTAATCTAACCATCATAAGCAGGTAAATAAAAGGGAAGAAAGACGTGGGGTTGGAAGACATACATCACACTCACGCACACTTATTACAGTTGTGCCCTCGCGCAGAGGGTCCAAATAAATAATACAGTCTTGAATGAAAGAATATTACAGTCCAAATAACATACAAATTCCTAATTAATTAACGAGTTAACTAAGAAAGCAGTAAAACTGGCATGCAAGCCAGGGACTGCCTTGCTTCTGATGAATGATGTACATTTAGGCTGCCTTGCGCGAAAATTCACCGAGATGCCCCAATTAGCCTCTGTTTACACCTTTTCTTGAAATGCGCGCCAAACCTCGAAAGACCGTTGATTCTTCATTTGCTGCAACAGAGAGCAGGAAAGGGGCATAGCAATGTATTTGCACAGATATATGCATGCCTCGATCCTCGTGCCACCAATCACGCATACCGAGGCATGATGGCCGAGGAATCGAATTGCACAACTCAATATAGAATGAATGCACATGAAAACACAGCTAAAACCTAACTCCATCATGGATAATCCGGAGTGTCGGTGACTGGGAATTGAGACACATTCCGTCACTCGGAGTACGAAATGCACCTCGTTTCCCGCACCCGGGCTAACTCCTATCCCGGATACGATGTAATATGCATGATATGCATGAAATGCGACTAAGATACAATCCTAACATACACAATGCTGTAAAAAAGAGATGCCTCGAAATACGTGCACACGGGCACGCAAACCGAGAAAATGACAGAATGCGATCTAAGATACAACCTAGTATGCACTATGCTGTAAATATGAGATGCCCCGAAATGCGTGCACACGGGCACGCAAATCGAGAAAATGACAGAATGCGATCTAAGATACAACCTAGTATGCACTATGCTGTAAAAATGAGATGCCTCGAAATGCGTGCACACGGGCACGCAAACCGAGAAAATGACAGAATGCGATGCAAATGACATGGAAATATGATATGGGCTTACACTAACATGAGAGAGCCTTAGGCACACCCACATAAGAGGCCGGTGGATGAAAATGAAGTGCCTCGAAATGCGTGCACACGGGCATGCAAACCGAGGCAATGGTATATGCAATGCAATGGCATGGAAATATGATATGGGCTCATACCAACATGAAGGAGCCTCAGCCACACTCACATAAGAGGCCGATGGATGAAAACGAAGTGCCTCGAAATGCGTGCGCACGGGCACGCAAACCGAGGCAATGGCATACGCAATGCAATATGGCTAAAATGGCATATAGAATGCAACATGAACTTACACTAACATGAGAGAGCCTCAGCCACACTCACATAAGAGGCCGATGGATGAAAACGAAGTGCCTCGAAATGCGTGCGCACGGGCACGCAAACCGAGGCAATGGCATACGCAATGCAATATGGCTAAAATGGCATATAGAATGCAACATGGACTTATACTAACATGAGAGAGCCTCAGCCACACTCACATAAGAGGCCGATAGATGAAAATGAAGTGCCTCGAAATGTGTGCACACGGGCACGCAAACCGAGGCAATGGCATATGCAATGTAAATGCATGGAAATGACATCTAAGCATGCTAATGGATTTTAAGCAATGAAAAGTGGGGGAAAAAAGCCCCGAAACAAGGCGAAAACACACCCGATGCACGGAATGGTCCCGAACACATGAATTTTGGCACCCGAAATGGCCTATAGCTATACCAAACATGCACAATTGGCACATGCAATGAATAGACAGAAGCAAGGCAGACTCAAAATTAGCATTTTTCCAGTTTAAAGCATGGCCAAACAGCAAGCAAAGATAGGGCAACAATGGCATGCAAAAAATGGCCTTAAACATGAGGTTATGAAGCAACTCACAGCTGCTAATTCCAAACTGGTTAGGGCCCTTCAACAACATTGAAGAGGGGCAAAAAATAAGCATATTTTCAGAACTATAAAAACCCTAAAAACAATCATAGACAAGGCTAAGTTCTTATGCAAGAAAAAGGGCCAAAAGGTGGCCAAAGAGGCAAGTGGTATATGCAATGCCCAAACTGAAAAATTACCTTCTACAACATTGAAGAGGGACCAAAAATAAGCATATTTTCAGAACTGTAAAATCCCAAAAACAGTATAAAAACATGCTATAAATGCAATGCAAAATGAGGCTCAAAAGTGGCTACAACACAGTATACAAAATATTCCACAAACAGCCAAAGACCCTTAATGAAACATGTCAAGAAGGTCAAAATAAGGCCATCTATAGGCCTGTAAATCATCAAAAAATGGAAGCATAGTGGGCTGCCAAAGCATGCAAGAATGGGGACCAAAAGAGGGATATTGAAGCAAGTGCAATATGGGGGCCTCAAACAGGGTTGAGCCCTTAATGAGACATGAAAATGAGCTCAAAATAAGGCCACTTTCAGTTATGGCCGGAGCTCAAAGCAAAAAGCATGTATGGCTTAGAAATGTTACAAAAATAAGCTAGAAAGGAGGGCAATTGGACTTACCTTTGAAGACCAACACTTTTGTTGCTTCTTGGACCAGATTTGGTGACTCTAAGCTGCTGGAATTCTTCCTCTTGCTACTGGAATGGAAGGGTGGTGGTAGAGCTTGAAGATGATGAAGAAATGGAGCCAAAAACTTGAAGGAAATGGGGTGCTATGCATGTATATGCTCCAAGCAACTCTTATAACCCTCTTTCTAGAGTTGGGAGGCCAGCAAATCCAAGAGAGAGGGAGAGAAGAGTCTAGGCAAAGTGGTGCCAAAATCAAGCCTCTTGTTCCCCCACAAAATATCCCCCGGATATAGATATTTTCTGGGGAAAACAGCTGCACAGCTGTAAAGTGGAAGGAGAGAGGAACATGGCCGGCCCATTACTTTTGCTGCAGGTGGTCGGCCGGCCACCTCCCCTAGCCGGCCGGCCACCTCCCCTAGCCGGCCGGCCAAGGGTCAAAAAGGCCAAGAATAATTAGTGGCCGGCCACCACATATTGGTGGCCTCCCATGTGTGTACAACACAAATATGTGGTTCAAAGTTCAAGAAAGTGGCCCAAGGGTGTTCAACATTGGCTCGGAAGGAGGGGTTCAAAAGGGTCAAGAAACATTAGTGGCCGGCCATGAACTTTTAGGGTCCTCCCATGTGTGTACATCACAAATATGTGGTTTGGGTTTGAAGAAAATGGCTCCAAGGTGTTCAACATTGGCCCGGAAGTGCGAAAAATGGGTGTCGGAGGGCGAAAATGGAACATAACTGGTTGCCAAGATAATTGCTGGCCTCCCACTCTCCAGTGACCTCCCTGGTGATGAAACAGAGGCACCTGCCAAAAATGAACGAAAAGCAATGCAAAACGAATGCTCGGGGGCCAAAACACGCAGTTCGGGGTCCCGAAAATGGGTTGCCAAGCACCGAAAGTGGCGTTCGGCCACGAAGTGGGTTTCTCAAGCCCCAGTGTCCCTTGAAAGGGAGAAAATAAGATGTATGCCAAAATTTAGAGTAAACGGAGATGGTTAAGCAGTCCCGAACCGAGGCACACGACCTGACGGCTCCGAAAACCGGAAACCGGACTCCGAAATGGGAAAATGGCCTACGGCCACAAAATGTAGCCTACGAACATTGAGAGATGGTCTACGGGACCTCTCCCTTCCCTCAGGAAAAGAATCCGAGAAAACCGAGTCTGGTTCGCAAACCGAGGCAAGGCACAAAAGAGGGTTCAGAAGTCCGGAGGCAGGGCTCACGGCCGCGACTCTGAGGCTTCTGAACAAGCACAACATGCAATATCACCAAGTGCTCAACTGGCGACGTCTGAGTCTTAAGGTCGGTCAAAAATGGGGTGTCTACATATACCTTGGCAGTCAGTAAAACATAGTGATTGAATCAGTAGACAAATCACACCATTTGTTGTACATACATTTCACTAACTGGTCAAAGAAAAATGATTGTACCACATTTAGCACAAACATGTTTGACCCATAGCAGCACAACAACAACATAAAAAAATCCATTTGTCTTGTATCATATTGCAAAATCATCAATAGTACATAAAATAATTTGAATATTCGACCACATTCATATGTGTGTGTAGACACCCCATTTTTGACCATCCTCAAGACTTGGACGTCACCGCTTGAACACTCGGTGATCATCCATGTTTGTGTTCGTCTTGAGTTCTCGGAGGCTCGGCTACGCGCCTTGCCTCAGGATCTCTCGACTCGACCGTTTTGTGTCTGGTTTTGCACCAAACACTTGTGTTTTTGCTTTGGAGGGCAGGGAATGGCTTTTGGGACATCCCCACACTCCACCGACCATGGCTTGAGGCCACCGGCTGTGTTATGTTGCCATCGGCCAAATGTGATGGCCGGCCGGCCAATTTGACTGCCGGTCGACCACTTTGATGGCCGGCTAGCCAAATGTGGTTTTCAACAGATATTTCTGTAGACAGCTGGTAGTTGTCATTCCAGGCCATACCCCAGTCCATGCCTGGACGTGGGACTTCTGAGGGGGCTGCAGATTGATATATCTATATCAATCAAGCTCTCTCAAGAGGGAGGGGAGAGATAGAGAAGGAAAAAAAAAGAGAGATACAACTTGGAATCCTATCTCTCTAAAAAATTCTCAGCTCTTTCCCTATCTCTCTCTCCCAAACCCTTCAAATCCTAAGGTTCTTGCACCATTTACCCTACACCTCATAGCACAAGGCCTCCATCCTTCATTCCAGCACTTTGGGATTGTTTTGGAGAGGTTAAAGGCTCAAAAATTTGGTCCAAGAGCTGCTGGTTCATTGGTCTTCAAGGGTAAGTCATCTTCTCCTCTTTTCTTGCCTTATTTTGCTTTGTATCTAAGCCATACTTTCTAGCTTTTTTGGGCTCCGACATAAACTGTAAATAGTCATATTTTGAGCCTCTTTTCATGTTTGATCAAGGACCTCCTGCTGTTTGAGGTCTCCTACTACCACTTGTCTCTTTACCCCTCTTTTAGGCCTTTTCTTGCATGATAGTTTGGCCTTATTTGTGATTATTTTTGTGGCTTGATGTAAACTGTAAAGTGCCCTATTTCGAGCCCCTCTTCAACGTTTTTGAAGGGCTCTTTGCCATTTGGGGCCAGCTTCTGTCCCTTTGTGTTTAATCTCTCTTTTAGGGCCATTTTTGCACGATAGATTAGCCCTATTTGTGTTCATTTTTGAGACTTGTTATAAACTGAAAATATGTATTTTTTGGGACTTTCTTGCATCTGTCTTCATTCTTCATGATCAAATAATGCATGCTTTGTATAGCTGTAAGTCATTCCGTGTGCCTAGTTTCGAGTTGCGGGTTTCATCTCATGCATCGGGTGCCATTTTTCCATGTTTTGGGGCTGTTTAGCATCATACTTCAGTGCTGGAATTTGCATGTTCATATGCCATGTTTCATCATTTTCCACGCTTAGTTAGAGTTGCGCGTTGTATCTTAGGATCGATCCATGCATTGGACATGTTTGTGTGCATCTCGGTTGCCTCATTTCCATCTTATTGGCCACTGATGTGAGTGTGGCTGAGGTCCACTCACATTGGTATAAGTCCATCCTGCATTGTATATGCCATGTTTCAATGCGTTGTGCATGTTATGTTGTTAGCATTGTGTGTGCCATGTAGCTGCATTGCATGTTCGTATGATTGTTTGCATGCTTAGGTCGGATGTGCATCATTGTGCATTCCCTTGCCTCTTGATCAACCATGATAGGGGTTGGGCCCCTTTGATGCGTTTTGTGCTTGCATTTCATTTGATAACGAAGTTACACACTTGGCTTTCGGGCCATCATGCATTGAAATGCGTGATTGATGGCCCGAGGGTCGAGGGCCATGCTCCCTTGAGTCCATTGCATGATGGGGGTGTGGCCATGCATACATTTGCCTGAAAATTCCATGCCATACACTGCTTGCCCTCTGCTGCTGTCAATTGCAGGTTCTGCAGGAAGCTTTGGCCGGTCAGCTAAATATAGTGCCGACCGGCCAGTAATCTGTGGCCGACAAGTTAAAAGGCGGCCGGTGATCATCCTACTCGGCCGGTGGTATTTCTACTTGGTCGGTGGCATTCCCCAACATCCAGAGAGCATTCCCTTGGACTTTGGCAGTCCTCAGAGGAGCAGGGCAGTGAAAAACAGAGGCAGCAGTGCTATGACAGCGAGTTTCCGGGCGAGACGAGTCAAGAATGCATCATTCACGCATCCCGAGGTGGGGCTGTGGCCACCTTCTTTTGTTATTAATTTGTTAATTAATTAGAGGGTCTGTAATAATTAATTAGCTAGGATAGTTGATTCATTATTCGGACTGTATTATTCTTTCGGACCCTCCGAGCGAGGGCAATTGTGTAATAAGTGTGCGTGAGTGTGTGTATGTCTTCCAACCCCACGTCTTTCTTCCCTTTTATTTACCCGCTTATGATGGTAGACTAGGGCATATTTAAATTAGCATACCTTATGCTATGCATGCGTGCATTCATACATTTGTCTTGCATGCACCGGGCTCGGCGTATCATTCTAACTGCATTTGTATTTTCAATTCCAAGTTGAATACATGTTAGCTGTAGCATTTCATATGCCATGTCTAGAATAGTCGAGCCTATTATAGTTTCACTTTTGCATGTGATGCATTAGGCATTTCTGTATAATTAGGATCATGCATGGATTTCTAATTAGCTTCTGTTTTGGCTTGGAGTACTCGGTAAGTTTTATGCTTTAGCATCCTTGCATGCGTGTGAGTGACTGCCATGATAGCATGCTTACCATGAGGCTAATTGCTTATGTGATATATCTGCCTGAATGCCTGTGGATGAAGGTTGGGTTATTTGAATTGGAACAATTCATCAAATGTGTATTTTAAGCCCACTAGATAGTGGCAAAATCATGTTTTTCTAAAAGCCCACTCGAGGGTGGCAAAACCTGCATTTTAGCCTACTTGCGAGTAGCAAACCATCTTCAAAACAAGCATGAAATGTTTTGTTCCAATTTAGGCGATTTGGTCTATACTTGTTTGCTGTGCGCATAACATAGTAATTCTAGGCTAATAACCGGAATAAGAACACATAACGTTTTCAAAAACGGATATCACGGTTAGTAGAGGCCAATCTTCGGATCGGGCGAGAGGGGGTGCTCATAGCTGACCTTCCCCAATCGTACCCAAGCTCCCGAGCCGAGGCAACTTTGGTGATGACGGACACGTAGCCTTTGGCACCGAGTCAGGGTTTCCTAAATTCCCCCATAAAAAATATTTAGGTGGCGATTCTGTACCTGGCAAAGCAGTCCATGTTGGACACTTCTTTTCAAAAATCTGTTTCTCAAAGCGATTTGCCGGATTTGGACTCTTTGGTTCAGATTAAGGACCGTGACACAAATCGAGTCCGAACTGTAGCGAGGCCCACAGGCGCGTCTACAGTGTGAAGATTTGTTAACACAGTGAAATGTATCCGGATTTTTAAATAGTTCAAATATTCACATCATACAAAAAAAACTCTACCTCCTCCACAAATAATCATAAACCCTACATTTATCATTATACACACTACATACAACAAATTCTAAGCCTACAACATACACTCATACATACAATTTCAATTATACAACTCATATACTGATAATGTGAACTTCTCGTTCCCTAAATGCTTAACAATAGCTTGTTCAAACTGCATCATGACTTTTAAATAATTCAAATATTCACATCATACAAAAAAAGAAAAAGAAAAAAAGAAGAAGTCGTACCTCCTTAACAAACAATCATAAACCCTATGTTTATCATCATACACACCACATACAACAAATTCTAAACTCACAGTATACACGCATACATAAAATTTTAATTATAAAATTTATATACTGATAGTGTGAACTTCCAGTTCACTAAATGCTTAACAACAGCTTGTTCAAACAATCATGCAACAAAATTTCATCATTCAAAATTTCACATGAATACAATGATTTCGTCACAACAATGAATCACTCACTAATCGCATGACATAAACATCACCATAATTAATTGATGATAAATGATGAAAAACAACGAAGAACATAACAAATCACAACAGCAATCTCAAACATAAACTAACATTCTCCAGAATATCGATTGAAACCAGACAAAATCACAAATCGCAAATCGAAATTGCGCAAAATCTAGAGCTTCAGTATTCGCAAAATCGCACCCAATCTATAGCTTCAGAAATTGTAAATCGTACCAATCTGGAGCTTCACAAATCACAAATGGCAAAAAGAAATAAAAAATTACAAAGAATCTGGAATCCAAACGTAGATCACAAACTTCCCAAATATGATATTTGTTAGGTTTTTATTCTTGGCAACCCCGTTTGACAAAACTCCTTTTAGTTGTATTTGTTTTTGCACTTTTTATTTCAGTGAGGCTATGAGTTTTTAGATACGAATCCAACCCGAATTGTGCCTTGTAGAGAAGTTTTGTGATGTTAACTCTTTCAAGATTGCCACTTCACTGATTATGATGGGGGTCGAGCTGCCCGGTCAGCTCGCGGGGGTCCAAGGGGCAGCGCCCCTTGGTGGGTCCGGGGCAGCGCCACGGTAGGGTCGAGGGGCAGCGTCCCCGAAGCAAAATGAAAAAATGCATTCAAAGTTACATGTCCGCTCGAGCGTACATTCCCTCGCTCGAGCAGAGAATGCTGAGTTCTAGAAGTTTGGTGAGTCTGCAAAAATATTGTGATCCGTGTTTTCACGCTCGAGCGCCCATTTCCCCGCTCGAGCGTACATCCTGGTTTGGAACACGTCATATAGTGTCCCCGCTCGAGCGTCAATTCCCACGCTCGAGCGGACCTCGCGATTTTAGATTCTATAAATTTGCAAGTTGCTCCAAATCTAGGATTACTCCTCCAGATCTTCTTTTTGGGTTCTACGGTTTATATCTGGGGATATTTTGCTAGTTTTCTTTAATGTTTTGATTGAGTATTCAACTCATGGTTTAAAGAGTATACATGAAAGGATTATTTGCTTGTTCTACACAAAAGAGAGAGTTGTTCTTCGGTGGATTCTGAAGAATTCGAGCCTGAAGCTTTGGTGGATTCAGGAGTGACTCATCGTCAAGACAATTCCGAGGTGAAGACGGGATTGGAAGACGCACATAGGGGTTGATTCAATTCGGGCGTGGATTCGCTAGGTAATTGAGAGTATACCTGTGTAATTCCTTTATGTCTTTTTAGTAGATTGTTTTGTGGCTTTTGCCCGTGGTTTTTTATCACAATTGGAGGTGTCCAATTGTGATTTTTTCATGTAAAATCGTTGTGTCGATTTGTCTTGATTGTTTGATTGAGATTGTTATATGCTGCTTAAAATTGATACATAATCACAAATCACCATCTAAGGAATTTCTAGATTTTTCAATATTCAAACAACAAGCTATATATATAAGGGTAAAATGGTCAAAAAATATATAATAAAACTAAAAATAGGACCTCCGGGTCTAAAAGTGTAAACTCTAGGATTTAGTAAAATAAAATAAAAAAAAAAACTTGGACTGATTGATATAGAAAAATCTGAAATAGGACTGATATGACTAACAAGTTGAAATGATTGTTACAATTTTGTGTAAAACTTCCAAACCTAATAGAATTATTGATGCAGTGATGTCGTAAATTCAAAAGATACATATTTAAAATCAGAAATTTATTGAAAAATCTTATTAGAAAAAGATAGGTGTATCAAAGTTCACTTTTAATGATTAACACAAAAATTTATTTTTTTATTTTTTTTAGCGATATTTTCATAAGAATTATTACTAGTTATTAAATTTTAATGACAACTTAAAATTTTAATCATAAAAAAATCATTAATTGTCATTTTTAATGATAGATTTGGAAAAATGTCATAAAAAAACGTTATTAATTGACATTTTTTAACAACAAATTTAGAAAATTATCACTAATTATCATTTTTTAGTAACAAATTTATAATTTCATCACAAAAAGATTTAAGTCCCTCTTATTAAGACTTTTTGACCTATACAAACAATTATGAGACTTAATAGTGCACAAATACTTAAATCTCGTTTGGAAACAGGCTATTTTAATAATTTTATGAATTTTTATGGAAAGAACTGTAGAAAAGTAAAGAGAGTGATATAATAATTTATAGTAATTTTTTTTTAACTTTTTAACAAAAATT
The DNA here is from genome assembly GCF_055761805.1 of Camellia sinensis. Taxonomy (NCBI): domain Eukaryota; kingdom Viridiplantae; phylum Streptophyta; class Magnoliopsida; order Ericales; family Theaceae; genus Camellia; species Camellia sinensis. The sequence continues at coordinate 34,946,048 of NC_138961.1, read as the reverse complement.
GAAAGTTACCAAAGAAAACCTTATAATAAGAGGTCAGTAATTAACTCAAAAATTTTAAATTGTATGAGTCAAACTTATTGTTACTATAGCCTATAATACATCAAGTTAGTGATGCGTCTATTTTCTGGACTATTTCATATCTTTTCTGCTATTGATTAGATAATGCTCCTTGCCACCAACAATGTAGGTCTTGAGCCAACGATATCTCTTTTGTCACTCTCTATTTTGTACGAAGATTTCGATTATTTACACATTGTGCATGTGAATTAGAGTTCTAGTCTCAGAAAAATATTTTCAAAATCTAACGGTTATTATTAATATTTAATGGCTTGCTATAATTTATTTAGTTGACAATTATCAATAATATATTTTTATGGAGAATTGACCAGTAAATCCCATTTTGTAGATTTGTAATCCGTAAAGTTTATTTTTTTGGTGGTTAAGTGGTCCCTTAAATTATTTGTTGATTGTTTTGCCATTGTTAGTATAATTGGGGGGACAGATGGCGTGGTTATGTATGAGGAAGGTAGTGGAGTGTTTGTATGTTACGTTGTTCGAAAAACGCACTAGTAGCTTTTTAAAGTTTGATTATTTCCAACACGCGCAGTGTGAGACGTCAATTCCTTACTAATTGTTTTTTGGCACATGAAGTGAAGACACGCAGTAATTCAATCAAATTGGGTTTGCCACATTGGAGTGTCACATGCCACGTTTAAGAAAGTACACTAATTAGTTTTTATGTATAGGGAAGGTGGTGGGGGTGTTTGTGTGTCACATTGTTCGAAAAGCACACTAGTAGCTTTTTAAAGTTTGGTTGTTTTTAACACGCGCAGTGTGGGACGTGAATTCCTTACTAATTATTTTTTGGCTCATGATGTGAAAACACGTAGTAATTCAATCAAATTGGGTCCGCCACGTTGGAATGTCACATGTCACGTTTAGGAAAAGTACACTAATGAGTTTTTAATTGTTTTAAAGTGGCACAACATACCCGCCACGTTATCACATTTAAAAAAATGTATACTAATGAGTTTTTATTTTTTTTAGTGTCACATCATACCTATTAACTCCGCCGGGGTTGTTAACAACTCTGCCGGTCTCAAGCTCGGGTTAAGGAGGAGGGTTGTGTGTTAGGTAGCCGACAGCCAACACGTAAAAAAGCTGCTCGGATCCCTTTTGAAAATGAATCCTACTTTGAATCGTTTAAATGCTAGGTCGTTCCCTTCAAGTGACGTGTTGCGCCTGCCTCCGGGTGTTTCGAAAAGTGAGCAAGGGGCGCCGTATCGACGCTTGGGTGCGGTGAAAAATGGGCAAAGGTTTCCGCGTTTTTCTGGACGAGCGCGGGCAAAGAAACTAGTCCAAGACTATAGGTTTAGGGTAGCAACTTGGAACATAGGAACCTTAACTGGTAGGATGATGGAATTGGTAGATGTTATGATTAGGAGGAGAGTTAGTATAGCTTGCATACAAGAAACTAAGTGGACGGGAGAGAAAGCTAGAGAAATTGAGGATACTAGTTTTAAACTTTATTATAGTGGTAAGGATAGATGCAGGAATGTGGTAGAAATCATAATTACTAAGGGTCTTGTGGAAAGTGTGGTGGCGGTCATTAGGAAAGGAGATAGGATTATGCTAGTTAAACTAGTTATTGGAGGGAATATAGTGAACATTATTAGCACTTACGCCCCTCAAGTAGGGTTAGATGATCAGACTAAGAGGGATTTTTGGGAGCAAATGGATGAGATCTTATAGGAGATACCCGTAGGAGAGAACCTGGTTATAGGTGGAGATTTTAATGGCCATGTGGGCATAGATGAACTAGGTTATGAAAGGGTGCATGGTGGATATGGTTTTGATGACAGAAATGAGGTTGGAGAGAGAATCTTAGATTTTGCGTTGGCTTCTGACCTGGTGGTAGCCAATACTATGTATAAGAAGAGGGAGGAGCATTTGATAACCTTTAAGAGTGGATTAGTTAAGAGCCAAATAGATTACTTCTTAGTGAGAAAAATGGACTGCCTAAAATGCAATGATTATAAGGTGATTCCTGGAGAGAGTCTGGTCTCTCAACATAGGTTTTTGGTACTAGATTTATGTTTTAGAGGGCAATACCAAGCTAGGAAGGATGGTGGGCGTCGTAGAACGAGATGGTGGGACCTAAAAGGGGATAAACTAGAAATATTTAAGAATCGAATGGATAAGGAAGGTACTTGAGACTTAGAAGGTGATGCTAACACTATATGGAATTGGATGGCCAATTGTACGAGGAGAATATCAAGGGAAGTGCTTGGAGAGTCGAAAGGAGTGGGACCCAGCTCTAGGGAAACTTGGTGGTGGAGGGAAGAGGCTGATCACTATTCACTTTTTGACCAAATTAAAAATTGATTAATTATATTATTTTGATAAATTTGATATTTATGGGTTGTCTTGTGTTGACAAAATTAATATGGAGTGGTAGAATATATTTAGTTTAAAATCTCTACAACATATACAATATTTTAAAAATGACATACATTTTCAGATCCATCATAAATATCATTTAAAGAGATTTTTCTGTATACAAATATTTGATTAGAACATTATATATATATTGCATATAATATAAATAGAATACATCACGTGCGCTATTAAATTTTTTACATTACATTGATTATATCATATTATAATCAAACAAGAAGAAAAAGATGGAGTTATATATATATATATATGTGTGTATATATATATATATATATTATAAACTAGATGGAGAAAATTATTTGTTTGTTTGAAAGTTGTGAACTTTGTATTAAATTGTCTACAAAAATGGTGGCTCCATGTTTGAAAAAACAAAAAGAAAAAATTAGTCTTATTTTTTTATCTTTTGCTGACTATTCAAAATCAAGGAGTGTGCTTATGTAAGCGATGACATCAAGAGTGTGCTTATGTAAGCCATGACATCAAGAGCGTGCTTATGTAAGCCATGACGGCAGGAGCGTGCTTATGTAAGCCATGACGTCAGCAAGGAACGTCCAACGGGTATATTTTTGTGTATAAATAGAAGTGTTGGATGTGGAGAAAAATCAAGAACTTTAAGAGAATTTTCTGTGAGCTCCAAATTGTATTCTTCTCTTTCACTTTCAGATCTAAGTCTAGCTCTTGTTCTTACACTTTCATATCTACTCTTTGTGAGAGGATTATTGTAAAAGTGGGTTCAATTACCACTTATTCTTATTCCTTATTTTTGTGAAAGATTTTGTAAGGGTAAGGCATTTATTGTTGAGTGAGGCTCAATAGATAAGAGTAAGTCCTGTGCCAAATCCACAAGCTTGGTGGTGTATTTATTCAATTGATAGTAAAGAATTTCTCAAGGAGGTTCCTTGGGGAGTGGACGTAGGCCTGGCGTGTCGAACCACTATAAATCGCAGTGTTTGATTTTCTCTCTCTATCTCTTCTACTTTTATATTGATAATTATTATTCTGTTTCTTTTTTATTTATTAAAATTTTGAATATTGTGTTATTTTTAATATTGTGAAATTTTTAATAACCCAATTCACCCTCCTCTTGGGTTGCCTATCTGGGATAACAATTGATATCAGAGCCTAGACTCTAGTTTTTGTGAGTTAACCGTCTTAGAGTAGATCATGGCAACCCCTAGTTATTCCTTACCCGAGGGACAAGCATCTAATAGGCCACCTCTATTTAGCGGCACAAATTTTAGCTATTGGAAAACTAGGATGACCATACATATTCAATCTAATGATTATGAATGTTGGACAATTATTTGTAATGGTCCAAAAATTCCTACCAAAACTATAGATGGACTTAGGGTACCAAAACCTGAAGATGAGTGGGATGAATCAGATACTAGAATGGCCCAAATTAATGTCAAAGCTACAAACATATTGTACTGCGCCTTAGATGCCAACGAGTTTAATAGAATTTCCACATGTAAAACCGCTAAAGAAATTTGGGACAAGCTTATAGTGACTCATGAGGGAACCGAACACGTTAAAGAATCTAGAGTCAGTTTGCTAGTCCATAATTATGAACTTTTTAAAATGAAGCTTGATGAAACTATTCCTCAAATGTTTACTCGTTTTACTGATATTATTAATGGTTTAACTTCTCTTGGCAAAATATATACTAATGCTGAAATTGTAAGAAAAGTGCTTAGGTCATTGCCAAAAAGTTGGGAGACAAAAGTCATTGCCATTACCGAAGCCAAGGATTTAGCAAAGCTAAGTCTAGATGAGTTAATGGGATCTCTCTTAACTCATGAGCTCATAATGCAAGAAGGAAAGGAAAAGGAGGACAACAACAAGAAGAAAGGAATAGCCTTCAAATCCACCTCAAAACATCAAGAGGATAAGGAAGATAATTCAGATGAGGATGAGGAAATGACATTCATCACTAGAAAGTTCCAAAGGTTTGTGAGAAAGAAACAAGGTGTACAAAATTTTTTCAGAAAAGACTTCAACAACAAGGATTTTCAAAGAGGAGAAAATCACAAAAAATCTGAAGTAACCTGCTATGAATGCAACAAACCTGGACACTACAAATCAGAATGTCCAGAACTTAAGAAAAAATTCAAGAAGGACAAAAAGAAAGCTATGATTGCAGCATGGGGAGAAGAGAGTGATGAAAGCGACACAAAAACCGAAGTTTACAAAAACGAGGTTGCTAACCTATGTTTAATGGCACTTGGAAATGAAAATGAGGTAAATGACGAATCCTTTACATTTGATGAATTACATGCTGAGTTTAAGAAACTTAGTTTGAAAAATAATTGTCAAAAGAAAGTAATTTCAAGTTTATCAAAAGAAAATGAATCATTGACTTCCAAGATAAATGTTTTAGAAAATGAAGCCATGAAAATGAAAAAGGAAAATGAGATTTTAACTCAAAAAGAGTCTTCAATTTCTGAAAAACATTTAGTTGTATTGCAAAAAGAAAACGAGTCTTTAAAAAATGAGCAAATTATTTTGAAAGAAAATATTGAAGACTTGAAAACTACTCTTTCAAAGTTCACTCAAGGTAGAGAGACTTTAGATAAAATTCTTAAAAATCAAAACCGTACTTTTGGTAGAGCCGGAATTGGATATAAACCTTTTTCAGAAGTAAAAACTGCCAAAAATGGTTTTGTATATGCATTTTCTAATCACTCTCATCTCACATGTCATTTTTGTGGAACAAAAGGTCATATTTCACCTTCATGTCCTATTAAAAGAAATCATTTTGCTAAAATAAAAAAGATGTGGGTTCCTAAGGATATCTCAAGGGTGTCAAATTCTAACTTTTATGTACCCAAGAAAAAATGGGTACCAATAGAGAAATCAAATTTTTGTAGGTATGTTTCAAGACAAAATCCAGTAACGATAGATGGTATCTCGACAGTGCATGTTCGAGGCACATGACTGGAAATAAAGCTATGTTCGCCACACTCCAACCAAAGGATGGCGGATATGTGACTTTTGGCGACAATAGCAAGGGTAAAATCATTCGTGTAGGAAGTATTGGTAAAAATCCCTCTCCTATTATTGAAAATATTTTATTTGTTGAAGGTTTAAAACATAACTTGTTTAGTATTAGTCAATTATGTGATAAAGGTTATAGAGTTATTTTTGAGAAAACTCATTGCACTATTGAAAATACCTTAGAAAACAAAACTTTATTTGTAGGTTATAGACATGAGAATGTATATGTGTTTGATTTACATGATTTATCTTCTCATTTTAACATTAAATGTTTATCTGCTATAAATGATAATGGTTGGCTTTGGCATAGAAGATTAGGACATGCTCATTTTGATTTAATTTCTAAGCTTTCAAAAAATGAGTTAGTCATAGGTTTACCAAAAATTATTTTTGAAAAAGATAAACTTTGTGATGCATGTCAATTTGGAAAACAAACTAGAATTTCTTTTAAATCCAAAAATATCGTTTCAACTACTAGACCGCTTCAACTCTTGCATATTGATCTATTCGGACCATCTAGAACATTAAGTTTAGGAGGAAAATCTTATGCCCTTGTTTGTGTTGATGATTACACTAGATATACATGGGTATTATTTTTAGCATACAAAAATGAAGCTTTTTATAATTTCTCAAAACTTTGTAAAAGAATTCAAAATGAGAAAAATCTTAATATTTGTAGTATTAGAAGTGACTATGGTAGAGAATTTGAAAATGATGATTTTATTAAGTTTTGTGATGACTTAGGAATAGATCATAATTTCTCAACCCCTAGGACTCCTCAACAAAACGGTGTGGTTAAAAGAAAAAATAGAACTCTTGAAGAAATGGCTCGTACTATGCTTTGTGAAAATAATTTGCTTAAATATTTTTGGGCGGAAGCTGTAAACACTGCATGCTATGTTATAAACCGTGCCATGATTAGATTTATTCTTAAGAAAACTCCTTACGAACTTTGGAAAGGTAGAAAACCTAAAATTAGTCACTTGTGTGCTTTTGGTTGTAAATGCTTTGTATTAAATAACAATAAAGATAATTTAGGAAAATTTGATGCTAAATCGGATGAAGCTATATTTCTTGGTTATTCTATGTCTAGTAAAGCTTATAGAGTATTCAATAAAAGAATTCTACTTGTTGAAGAATCTGTGCATATTGTTTTTGATGAATCTAACGATATTATTTCCAAGAATCTTGTAAGTAATGATATTGTAGAAAATCAACCAAGCATGGAAAGCATTTACAAAAAGGAAAATGAAGAAAATCCATTACACGAACATGACGAAGAAATGACAATGGAGAAACTTCAAGAAATATATGCGCTTCCAGAAAATGACTCAAATCTACCAAAAGAATGGAAGTATGCTCATGGCCACCCCAAAGATCTCATCATAGGTGATGCGGCGGAAGGTATAAAAACTCGATCCTCTGTTAGAAATATTTGTGGTAACTTAGCATTTGTTTCACAAATTGAACCAAAATCATTTTTATAAGCTGAAAATGATGAAAACTGGATTTTAGCAATGCAAGAAGAATTAAATCAATTTGAAAGAAATGAAGTTTGGTTTTTGACCCCTTGACCTAAGGATCATCCCGTTATTGGTACAAAATGGGTTTTCGAAATAAAATGGACGAATCTGGAGTTGTTACTAGAAATAAAGCTAGATCAGTAGCTCAAGGCTATAATCAAGAAGAGGGAATTGATTTTGATGAAACTTTTGCACCAGTTGCTAGACTTGAAGCTATTAAAATGTTACTTGCTTTTGCATGTTTTAAAGATTTTAAATTATATCAAATGGATATTAAAAGTGCTTTTTTAAATGGGTACATTTCGGAGGAAGTCTATGTTGAACAACCTCCCGGTTTTGAAAATTATAAATACCCGGATCATGTTTTCAAACTTTCAAAAGCCTTATATGGCTTGAAACAAGCTCCTAGAGCATGGTATGAAAGATTGAGTAATTTTCTACTTGACAAAGATTTTTGTAGAGGAAAAATTGATACAACACTTTTTATAAAAATAAAAAAGGAAGATATGCTAATTGTTCAAATTTATGTTGATGATATTATTTTTGGTGCTACTAATGAAAATTTGTGTAAAGAGTTTGCTAAAGACATGCAGGGTGAGTTTGAAATGAGTATGATGGGGGAATTAAATTACTTCCTTGGTCTACAAATTAAACAAACTAATGATGGAATCCATTTAAATCAAACGAAATATATCAATGATCTACTCAACAGGTTTGAAATGGAATCATCAAAGCCTGCAGCAACTCCAATGAGCACATCGATAAAAATCGACAAAGATGAGCAAGGTAAACTCGTAGATGAAAAGAAATATCGAGGTATGATTGGTTCTTTACTTTATCTTACTGCAAGTAGGCCCGACATAATGTTTAGTGTTTGTATGTGTGCATGTTTTTAATCCGCACCGAAAGAGTCACACATCACCGCAGTCAAACGCATTTTCAGATATCTTGTCGGCACTCAAAATTTGGGATTATGGTATCCTAAGGGAACCACCTTTGAACTTTTTGGTTACTCAAATGCCGATTTTGCGGGATGTAGACTTGACCGAAAAAGCACTAGTGGCACTTGTCATTTTCTTGGACACTCACTCACCTTTTGGTTTTGCAAAAAACAAAACTCAGTGGCTCTGTCAACTGCTGAAGCAGAATACATTACCGCCGCTGGGTGTTGTGCACAATTGCTTTGGATGAAACAACAACTTCAAGATTTTGGACTTCACTATGATCATATTCCTATAAAATGTGACAACACAAGTGCCATTAACTTTTCAAAAAATCCTATTCAACACTCACGCACTAAACACATTGAAATAAGGCATCATTTTCTGAGAGATCATGTACTCAAAGGTGACATTGAACTCGAATTTGTGCCTACAAATTGTCAATTAGTGACATATTTACCAAGCCTCTAAATGAAGAACAATTTTGTTATATTAGAACAGAACTTGGTATGATGAATACTCCAATATAATGTTTATATTAAAAAATGATTTTTTTAAAAATAATTAAATAAAATAAATATTATAATAATAATTATTATTATAAAAATAATAACAATAATAATAATATACATATATTTATATATATAATTTTTCTCTCTCTCTCTCCCGTTCCGTCTCTGTCTCTCACCCACTCTCTCCCTTACTCTCTTTTTTTCTCTTTCTCTTGCTGTCTCGTTCTCCCCTTCTTCCTCATACACTCAGCCGACTCCATCTCCACCCTCACCATGGCCTACAACCAACTCCACCATCCATCATCCACAAAATCATTCATCACTTTCATCACTATCACCATCCACCCAAATCCCTCACCAATCTTCCAAACTCCATCACTTCTCCACCCGAAATCTGCATCACCATCTTCACCGATTCATCAAGTTCCATCACCGATCCATCAAGATCCGTGACTGATCCATCAAGATCCATTGCCGATCTACACAAATTCGCCACCGATCTACCCAATCTTCTCCATTTCTTCCGATCATCAAGGTCATCACCGATCAACATGTTAAAATTCTGGTTGCACTATGTTATATTTTTTTACTTGTTATATGTGTTCCAAATTCTCTTGGATTTAATAATGGTTGCCTCTACCTTGTCTGAAGAAATTATTTTTATTTTTATTTTCTCCTTTTATGCTAGTGCACTTGGTGTAATTGTTTATGGCCGGATCTTAATAGCCCTTGGTATTATAGATTGGTAATTTGTTTCTTCAAATTTATGTAATTTTTAGTGCATTAATTCAGGGGGAGACTCATATATTTTGAGATTAACAATCATTATAAATATATATATATATATATATATATAAAGGGGCGTGTGTATGTTCTGTGCATAATTTTAGGGGTAGTATATATACATATATTTTTTTTACTCCTTATCTCCCATACTCCTTATCTGCACCAACAAACAAATTTGTTTTTTTTTTGTGCAAAGACAGAATTAAAAAAAAAAAATTAATAATATAAATAAATAAATAAGGAAGAAATGCTCGAAATTTTATTTTAGAAAAAGAAAATATTACTCGATTACATGTAAATTTTCAGAAGGCTTCACAGATTTTTTCTTTTTCACTTCTCTCAACAACTTTTCATGAGCCTCTTTTACATGTCTCTCTCTATTTTCGATTTCTGTGAGTCTTGGTATTATCACCGTTGCATAATAATGCACTGCATTCTCCAACTGTGCATTTTTCCTTTTTAGTTCTTTCTTCTTCTTACACATATTCACTACTTGTTGTTTTAACAAGCACACCTCATCTCTCCATTGCTGATTTTCTTGTACTCTTGCTTGTAATCGTCGCGCCATATTGGAAACTGCAGTTATGGCCTGTGTACTAAGAGCCATAGTGTTATTAATAGCATCGAAATCATTTCGATTGCTAATACCACTAGAACCCTCATTTACAGGCATAGCATGTGCCTGCGTCACTGGTACTCTCTCATTTGCCTGCATTACAGGCACCTCATGCAGGTCCGACTCATTGATAGACAAGGTAAGGAATGACATGATTACAAAAGAAGCTAAAACAAATTTTTCTCTCAAACACTTGATGATTTCGTATCTTTGTCTCTGATCTGTGTCACTTTTTATACACTCCATTGATCCATTACTCGATGCATATCTGCTATATCTGCTCAAATCTTTTGTTTGTCAATATTTCCTGCGCTCGAGATGCTCCAAAATCCCCATACTGATTCCGACAAGACAGACGGCCTATTATTTTATTTTTGGCCACTCCGATTATTGTATCAAATATGCTTGTTTCTTATCTTCATCTTTATTTTGATGATGTCAAAGGGAGAGAAAAAACATAATTTTAAAAAATTATATGTGATTTTGAAAATTATATGTGATTTTGAAAATTATATGTTGCAGGGTTATCAAATATTTTGTCAATTTTTTTTTGTGTCAAATCCATACAAATATTGCCATCATCAAAAAGGGGGAGATTGTTAATCATATTATTTACTTTTGATGATGTCTAAAATATTATTTGTAACAATTTGAATTTTTTAATATACATATGTATTTGACCCAAAATATTATCTTTCTAAAAGAAAAAATATATATATATATATTTGTTAAATATTAGTTAAATAAAAATATTTTTGAAAACTTTACTATTCACTTTTTGAAAATTGAGGCTGATCACTATTCACTTTTTGACCAAATCAAAAATTGATTAATTATATTATTTTGACAAATTTGATATTTATGGGTTGTCTTGTGTTGACAAAATTAATATGGAGTGGTAGAATATTTTTAGTTTAAAATCTCTACAACATATACAATATTTTAAAGTTGACATACATTTTCAAATCCATCGTAAATATTATTTAAAGAGATTTTTCTGTATACAAATATTTGATTAGAACATTATATATATATTGCATATAATATAAATAGAATACATCACGTGCGCTATTAAATTTTTTACATTACATTAATTATATCATATTATAATCAAACAAGAAGAAAAAGATGGAGTTATATATATATGTGTATATATATATATATATATTATAAACTAGATGGAAAAAATTATTTGTTTGTTTGAAAGTTGTGAACTTTGTATTAAATTGTCTACAAAAATGGTGGCTCCATGTTTGAAAAAACAAAAAGAAAAAATCAGTCTTATTTTTTTATCTTTTGCTGACTATTCAAAATCAAGGAGTGTGCTTATGTAAGCGATGACATCAAGAGTGTGCTTATGTAAGCCATGACATCAGGCGCGTGCTTATGTAAGCCATGACGTCAGGAGCGTGCTTATGTAAGCCATGACGTCAGTAAGGAACGTCCAACGGGTATATTTTTGTGTATAAATAGAAGTGTTAGATGTGGAGAAAAATCAAGAACTTGAAGAGAAAATTTTCTGTGAGCTCCAAATTGTATTCTTCTCTTTCACTTTCAGATCTAAGTCTAACTCTTGTTCTTACACTTTCATATCTACTCTTTGTGAGAGGATTATTGTAAAAGTGGGTTCAATTACCACTTATTCTTATTCCTTATTTTTGTGAGAGATTTTGTAAGGGTAAGGCATTTATTGTTGAGTGAGGCTCAATAGATAAGAGCAAGTCCTATGCCAAATCCACAAGCTTGGTGGTGTATTTATTCAATTGATAGTAAAGAATTTCTCAAGGAGGTTCCTTGGGGAGTGGACGTAGGCCTGGCGTGCCGAACCACTATAAATCGTAGTGTTTGATTTTCTCTCTCTATCTCTTCTACTTTTATATTGATAATTATTATTCTGTTTTTTTTATTTATTAAAATTTTGAATATTGTGTTATTTTTAATATTGTGAAATTTTTAATAACCCAATTCACCCCCCTCTTGGGTTGCCTATCTGGGATAACAACATGGAAGTATGACAATAGGGGAAGAAATAGCCAGTAATACGATAAACCAAGACTATAGGTTCTATCGCAGGATTAAGAACTTTGAAGTGGAGATTGCACTTAAGAAGATGAAATCAAATAAGGCTTTAGGACCCGATGATATCCCTATTGAAACTTGGAAGTGTTTGGGTAAAAAGGGAGTTGCTTGGTTGACTAGGTTGTTTAGCAAAATTTTATTGACTAGGAACATGCCAGATGAGTGGAGGAAGAGTATTTTAGTGTCAATCTATAAGAATAAAGGTGATGTCCAGAATTGTAACAACTATAGAGGAATCAAGCTAATGTGTCATATAATGAAAGTGTAGGAGAGGGTGATGGAACGTCGATTGCGAGACATAATAGAGGTGTCAGAGAATCAATTTGGGTTTATGCCTGGTAGGTCAACAATGGAAGCGATCTATTTTTTGAGGAGAGTAATAGAAAAGTATAAAGAAAAGAAAAGAGACATTCATATGGTGTTTATCAACTTTGAGAAAGCATATGACAGAGTGCCCCGAGATATAATATGGTGGGTGTTAGAGAAGAAAGGGGTGACAAAAGGCTACATTGACGTGATTAGGGACATGTATGAAGGGGTGGTGACCACTATTAGATCACCAGTTAGAGAGACAAATGGATTTTTTATCACTGTAGGGTTACACCAATGATCTACCTTAAGTCCTTATCTTTTTGCTTTAGTTATGGACGAGTTGACGATAAATATTCAGGATGACGTGCCATGGTGTATGCTTTTTGCAGACGATATTGTGTTAGTAGATGAGACTAGAGAAGGAGTGAACACAAAGTTGGAGATTTGGAGAAAAACTCTTGAATCTAAAGGATTCCGGATAAGCAGAACTAAGACAGAGTACATGGAGTGTAAATTTAGTAACAGTAACAATGAAAGCAGAGGAGAAGTGAAGATTAAGAACCAAGAACTACCTAAGAGTGAACATTTTCGTTATTTAGGGTCGATTATCACAACAGCGGGAGAGATTGATGCAGATGTGACCCATAGGATTAAGGCGGGATAGTGTAAGTGGAGAAGTGCGTCTGGGGTATTGTGCGATAAACGAATACCCATTAGACTAAAATGTAAGTTTTATATAACGGCTATTAGACCAGCTATGTTGTATGGGACGGAGTGTTGGGCAACTAAGAAACAGCATGTAGATAAGATGAGTGTGACTGAGATGAGGATGCTAAGGTGAATGTGTGGTAAGACTAGACAAGACAGGATTAGGAATGAGTGTATTTGGGAATGGGTAGGAGTAGCACCGATAGAAGATAAGTTGAGAGAGAATCGTTTGAGATGGTTTGGTCATATTCAACGGAGACCAACAGAGGCAGTAGTGAAGAGATGCGATGCTGTAACAGTAGATGAAAGTGTTAGGGGACGGGGTAGGCTTAGATTAACGTTGACTAGCGTTATAAATAGAGATATGAATCTACTTAATTTGACTAATGAAATGGCCTTTGATAGGGCCGCGTGGAGAAGAAGGATTCATGTAGCCGACCCTATTTAATGGGACTTAAGGCTTGGTTTGGTTTGGTTTGGAGAAGAAGGATTCACATCATACCTATTACGTTGTCACATTGAAAAAAGTACATTAGGGATTTGTAAAAATCTTAGAGTATCACATCATATCTAGGGGTGTAATTTTGGGCCGATTCGGCCCATGTCGGGCCTTGCAGGTTCCTGCAAAAAAATTGAGCCGGCCCGGCCTAGCCCATGGGCCAGAAAACTAGGCCCAAGCCCAAGCCCAAGCCCAGGGGTATTCGGGCTTTGGACGGGCTTCGGCGGGCTTAAACAATTTTAAAATTTTTTTTTTTCACCAAAAGTTTATTATTTTTCATTAAAATAACACTGGGCATTGGGTGGGCCGGGCCTCGAGCCAGGCTTTTGGGCGAGCCTTGAGCAGGCCAATGGGCTGGGCCCATGGACCCGGCCCGGCTTTAAAACGATGGGTCAGGCCCTGGCCCAAGGCCTCAGGCTGGGCATGGGCTCGGGTTCGAGCTCGGGTCTAAACGGGCTGGGCTCACCTCGGGCCACAGGCAAGCTTCGGGCCACCCGCGGGCCACAGGCCAAAATTACACCCCTAATCATACTTGCCACGTTGTCTCATTGTTGCAGTGTTACGTTAATACCTGTCACATTAGAGTATTACACCTTACCTGTCACACTTTTTTTTTTATAAAAAAAATAAAAACTTCCCCAATTAACTAGTGAGGGTATATCTGTCTAACTAATATCCATCCACATTTGAAAAAGGACTTACTGGTCACACACTACACCTAAAACATGAGACCAAATGTTTCCAAAATGGGACTTTCCAATAAATTTCCGTATTTTTATCTTTAATAAGTTTTATCTTTGTTTGGCAACTACTAAAAATATCACTTTTATTTCTTAGCTTTCTTATTTTTAGTGATCTTTCAAAATTTTGCATTAAATTGTTTTACTATTCAGAATTTGCTAGTATAGAAGGATTCTAATTTCTTTTTTCTTGGAATAATTTAAAACAATTTCTAAAGATAAAAAAAAAAAAAAATTAAACAAAAAACACATCAATCCTAAACTTTCCCAATGACAAATTTGGTTAGCTAGCTTGAGTCCATTTCCAAACTGAGGCTATAAGAAAAGGTTACGTTATGGCTCACACTCTTTTTGCCGAGTGTGTACTGTATGCCATTTGTAAGGTTAATCACTATAAATGTCATAACCTAAAAAAAAATTGAGTCATAAATAAATATCACATAAAGTATAGATAAAGTGTGTGTTTGATTGGAGAGATAAGGGAGGGAAATTATTCACTGTTGGGATTGTAATTCAGGAGAAGTTTTTTATCCGGCGTTTGTTTTTTTTTAGTTCGCCGGACATGGAGTCCGGCCGGATTCCTTATCCCCCATATGGGGGATTATACTATCGTAGGGGAGGTATGAGAAAATTTTCATTGGACTATTTACTGTTGGAATTAGAATGTAAAATGACTATTTTGATCATTTACTATTTAATTATGCATTATATTTAGTAAAATTTAATAAAATTTAAATATCTCAATGTAAAAATAAAATGATTTTGTTTAACTTTTTATTGATGTTTTCTTATTTAATTTTTTAAAATAATTTTTTATAGATATTTTATTGATGTTTTATTTTAAAATTTTGTTTATATTTTATTTAATTTCATTATTTAAATTTTAATAGATGTTTTATTTAATTTCATTGTTTAATTATTATTGTTTTTAAAAATAAATTTATTTAAAATTTTAATTAAAAAAATAACATATATTTTTATTGATATTTTATTTATTTAAAATAAAATTTTATTTAATCTAGCTAAAAATAATTAAAATATTAAAGATACATTTAATATTGCTATTACTTAGTAAACAATTGAAAAATGATAAAATAGTCTTTTGTTCATTTATCCTATCTAGTCCGTCAAACCAAATAGTGGATTTTCTAAAAATAGTCATTTCCAGACATCTAATCCCATGAAAAAATAAATACAGGATACACATCCAATCCGACCAAATAGTCTAGAGGATTCACAGTCCCAGAATTCAAGTCCGATGGATTCTAATCCCCCCTTATCCAGTTCGTCCAATCAAACACACTCAAAGATCTTTTAGATCATAATCAAAATAATATCATAACTAAAATTACAATAAATCAAAATTCACACCACAATATTTATAATCAAGGCATAACTACCAACCAAAGACTACAAATGTTGTAGGGCATATAGGACATACTTCAAAATGAGATGTATATCATAAAATTTCCCTTAAAACCAAACAATAACAATCATTCATCAGCAGTCCAAAACAATGCTCATCAAGTAAGGATTTCTTGTCCTGTTTAAACAAAAAAAAAAAGTAAGGATTTCTTGAGTACAAGACAATGAAAATCAGAATGATGAGATATGGATAATTAACCTCTCTAGAGATTCATGTGAAGACCCACCTTGCATAACGCAAATATTCATTTTCTCCTTCAAATGCAGCATTCTCTCTCTTATCTCCTCCCCTGCTTTCTCCACTATCAGCCTTCTAATGGCTCTCTCCATCTGCATTCTCTCAACCCATTCTCTAATTCCACATTAACCCTCCAAACAAGTTTGTGAAAAGCAGTTGTGGTTGCTGTAATGGTACGGTGGTACGGTTGCGGTTGTGAGGTGTAAAAGTTGTAGTATAACGGTTGCGGTAAACCATAATTGTAATTTTTTTTTTAAATTTTTCGCATAATTTGAAGAAAACTTACCGATAAGCATTTTTTTGTTTTCAGAATCACATTTATTGACATTTAAAATAGATTTTAATCAATTTTTTTTTTTTTTTTTTTTATAAATTTTTAAGTATGATCCAATATACATATTTTCAAATCACTACAAAATGAGTTTTTTTACATTTATTTCAATAGTTAATAACTTTAAGAATAATTAATTTTAAATGTTTACAAATTATTTTTGACCAATACCTAAATTAATTGAATAAAAAATATTGACTATAAAAAAATAAATTGTGCCATAAATAAAAATTATTTTTGAGACATTTTTTTAGACAACACTTTACAACTAACTAAATAAAATTATTTACAATTAAATATTAAATGAAATGATTACAAAAATAAAAATTGTATAATGAAAAAAAATTATTTTTGAACTACTAATTTTATTTATTTATTTATTAAAGACAATTTTTAGACAACACATTAACAAAATAAAAAATATTAAATAAAACGATTATAAAAATAAATGCAATCACTGTTTATATATATATATTTTCATTTTATATGCTAATGTAATGAAATAAAAATTAAAAAAAAATTATAAAGAAAAAAAATTCATATAAAATTTTTTCTTTAGATTTAGATCACTTAAGTATTTGTTCTTTTTTTTTTTTTATGAGCTTTTATTATTATTATTATTATTATTATTATTATTATTATTATTATTTTGGGAAATGAAACTGTTCATAATATTGTAAAATGCTGTAACGATGTGTAACGGACTGTTACAGTCGTTACGGTATCGCTACGGCCGTTACGCAACATCGAAACGGCCTTTATACATGTAAATTTCTGTCACATCGCTATAGCGGCCGTAACGGGTGATGGTAACCACCATAATCGCTACTTTACAGCCTTACATAATGGTTGCAGCTGCTTTTTAAAACCTTGTCTCCAAACATGGCTTACCCACCTCGCATTCACAAAGCTGATCGCTGAAGCGAGGAATGCAACTCATCGGAACCCTTCACAAATACTCCCCAACGTCGAATTCCATTCATGAGTCCAAAATACCCCTATAGTAGCAGGATGTACCAACATGTCCTGCTGAGGAGCCGCTTGACAATATATCCCATTCCTTCCAAAATCTCTATGAACCCGCTTGGCAACGATTCAAGCCACTCCAAGCCACATACTGGCTTGGGCCTAACAACCGACAAGAAAGGGTTGCTTGCTATTTGCTGGCCCCCACCCTGCCTCCAAGAATTCATTTTCATCGAGTGCCGCGATACTACTAAAGCTGACATAAATAATAGATTTTGGAAGGTGTGTATCGAGCATGGAATGGAGGTTTCATCAAGTGTTGGGAAGCTACTCGAAGAAGCGGGGAAGTACTGGTGAAAAGCGCTAATTGGGAAGATTGGGATGTGGAAGTCTTGGGGAAGAGTGGCGAGCGAAGGTTGTTCATGTTAGTTTCATGTATAGAGAAAGAGAGAAAGAGAGAGAAGATTATAATGTTGTAAATCTTATACATGAATTGTGTACAAAGAGCTCCTTTATATAGGAGAGAATACATTGGTGGTAGTGTAGTAGGCGTGGTAGGTGTGGTAGGTGTTGTAAGTGTTGTAGGTGTGGTAGGTGTAGTACGTGTGGTAAGTGTGTTGTAAATACATTATACCAAATATATACACTAACAGCCCTCTTCAAACTCAAGGTGGATAGACATCAACCAACATGAGTTTGGAAACCAAGGCATTGAAACGACCAGGGGGATAAGCCTTGGTGAAGATATTAGTAGGCTGATCAGCAGAGGCAATAGAATAGAGTTGGACTGTGCCATGAATAACATGCTGGCGGATGAAATGACAGACGATCTCAATATGTTTAGTGTGATCGTGGAAAACATCATTATGAGTAATTTGAATGGCACTTTGGTTGTCACAGTAGAGAGAGGTCGCATCAGTAGAAGCGACACCCATATCAGTAAGAAGCTAGCGGAGCCATAGAAATTCCTGGGTAATATCTGCAAGAGCTCGATATTCGGCCTCAGTACTAGAGCGAGCAGTGAGAGTTTGTTTCTTGCTACGCCAAGAAATAAGGGAATCTCCTAGGAAGAAGCAAAAGCCAGTAGTGGAGCGACGATCAGTGGGATCCCTAGCCCAATCAGCATCAGAATAAGCATGAAGCTTAAGAGAAGATAGAGAGGAATGGTGAAGACCATGAAATAGAGTGCCCTTGAGATAACAAAGAATGCGAAACATGGCATCATAATGAGGTGTGCGAGGAGCTGACATATACTGACTGACAATGTGGACAGCATATGAAAGATCAGGTCGAGTAATTGTAAGATAGATAAGACTGCCCACCAACTGCCGGTAAAGGGTAGCATTAGGAAGAAGAGTGCCATCAAGAGAAGTAAGACGAGTTTGAGGATCAATGGGAGTAGAAGCAGTTTTGCAATCAGTAAGTGTAGCTCGAGCGAGAAGATCAGAAGCATATTTGGCCTGAGAGAGAAAATAGCTAGATGAATCATGAGAGATTTCAAGACCCAAGAAATAATTGAGAGTACCAAGATTCTTCATCTCAAAGTGTTGGCTAAGAAACTGTTCGAGGCGAAGAATACCAGCCTCATTATCTCCGATGATAATCATATCATCCACATACAGAAGAAGGAGAGTAGTGCCTTGAGCAGTAGTGCGAATAAATAAAGCCGAGTCATAGGGGCTAGAAGTGAAGCCAAAGTCATGTATAGTACCACTGAACTTAGCAAACCAAGCACGAGGAGCTTGCTTGAGTCTATATAAGGCTCGTTGTAGTTTGCAGACTTTATGGGTCGGAATAGTAGACCCAAGAGGAGGTTGCATATAGACCTCCTCAAGAAGATCACCATTGAGGAAGGCATTTTTTACACCCATCTGAAAAAGGCCCCAATTACGAGCAGCAGCAACAGCAATCAAGCTACGGACAGAAGTGAGACGAGCAACAGGAGCAAAAGTCTCCTCATAATCAATACCATATTCTTGTGTGAAGCCCCGGGCAACCAAACGAGCTTTGTAGCGCAAAATAGATCCATCAGAATGAGTCTTGATTTTATAGACCCATTTACACCTGATCGCAGTCTTACTAGGGGAGATCAACAATATTCCAAGTATGAGTTGTGTCTAAGGCCTGCAATTCATCAGTCATAGCTTGCTGCCAAAAAGGGTTAGAACAGGCCTCACGATAGGAGGAAGGCTCATAAGTAGAAAAGGTAGTAGAACCAACAATATAATCACGAAGACGAACATTAGGTTGTGTTACCCTTTGTGGATGACTAGAAGAAAGAGCCTGAAGAGGTAAGGGTGAAGACGTAGAAAGAGGCGAGGGAGCCACAGAGACATCATGAGAACCATCAGGGAGAACAGGCTCGATGGGATCAGGCGGAAGTAATGGCGTGTCTGGAGAAGGAAGACCTGCATCAAAATCAGCTGGAAATAAATCTATAGAGGGATCAGCAAAGTGGAGAGTGGAATCTGGAGAAGATAAGTGAAAGTAAGACATGGAGGCAAACATTTTATGTTCCCACAAGACTACATGGCGAGAGATACGAAGACGTTTAGAAATCGGATCCCAACATCGATAACCTTTATGTTCAATACCATATCCCAGAAAACAACATAGACGAGAACGAGGTTCTAGTTTGGTGTGTTCATGAGGTTGAAGAAGAACAAAACATGCAGACCCAAAGACTCGAAGAGCAGTGTAAGAGGGAGAGGTACTATATAATCGCTCTTAGGGTGTGTGATTATGAAGGACTGGGGTTGGAACATAATTGATGGTGTAAACTGTAGTAAGAGTAGCTTCCCCCCAAAATTTTTCAGGACAAGAGGAAGAAATGAGAAAAGCCCAAGTAGTATCAAGAATATGCCTATGTTTTCGTTCAGCACGTCCATTTTGTTGGGACGTACCGGCACAAGAACGATGAGGCTGAGTACCATGACGCTGAAGAAAAGATAAAAAGTCAGAATCCCTGTATTCCATAGCATTATCAGAACGGAAGATTTTTATAGTTTTGGAAAATTGGGTTTGAACCATTTTGGCAAAATTATAATAAAGTTGTTTGAGTTCCGAACGATTTTTAATAAGAAATATCCAAAGTATAATGAGAAAAATCATTAACAAAAATAACAAAATAGCGTGCTCCCCCCATGATGGGTGTAGGAGATGGGCCCCAAATATCAGAATGTATAAGATCAAAAGGAGTGCAAGAAACAGAAGTACTATTATTAAAGGACAAAGCCGGTTGTTTGGCAAGTTGACAAGAAACACAATCCAAAGTATCTGAAGAGACATGACCTAACTGACCACTAGAAATTAAAGATTTCAATCGATTAACAGAAATATGACCTAACCGACAATGCCAAAGATTAAAAGGTGATAATGTAGAGACAGAGGAAGCAGACGTAGGGGCAGTTGATGAAGTGGAGACTGGAACATGAAGATGAATGAGCTCGTAGAGACGTCCATGCTTACGGCCGATCCCAAGGGTCTATCCTGTCCGAGGGTTCTGCACCAAACAACCATGAGCAGAAAATGTGACAGTTAGACCATGTTCACATAATTGACTAATGGAAATGAGGTTTAAAGTGAGAGTAGGAATAAGATAGACATGGGATAAGGACAAGTGAGATGTAGAGACAGAACCAATATGACTCACAGACATAAGAGAACCATCAGCAGTATGTATGGAAGGAAGATGAAGAGAAGAAGATGTGGAAGAAAAAATAGTAGAGTCAGAAGTCATATGGTTACAACATGTAGAATCAAAATACCAGAAAGATGTACCTGAGGTGACAGACAAAGCAGTAGAATGAGGAGTACCAGAAGTGGAGAGAAACTGTTTAATTAGGGTTTCAACATCTGTTTGAGAGAAGATCGGCGTGGAATGATTCAAAGGATCAGACGAGGATAAGTCCTCAAAAGCAGCAGCAGCAGTGCGATGAACAGGCATAGGCCGAGACTGATTCCCGGAATGTTAAGAACGTCCTCGTGAGTGAGATCCACGAGAGGATTGGCCAGTAGAGGATACACGCGATGGATTACGAAAACAATCTTGCTGGAGATGGCCAGGGGCAGTTTTGTTGCAGTAGCGGCAAGACCGAACTGAACAGTGAACCAGAAGATGAGCAGAAGGGAGCCCGTGATTTTGACAATAATTGCACTGAGGAGGCTGTGGGAGAGAAGAGGAACTCCGCATCTGAGGAGTGGCGAGAACAAAGTCCGTATGTGGAGTAGCTGAAGGACCAAGACGAGTTTCCTCAGATAGAAGTTCAGATATTGCTTGCTTAAGAGAAGGCAAGGGACTGCGATGCAGGAGAGATGCACGTACTGGCTCAAAATGAGGGGTGAGAACCATGAGAAACTGAACCAACCGTTGCTGATTGCGATACTCAATATATAAATTAACATCTTCAGAATGAGGCCAGGGAGGTTCAGAAAGAGCAAGCTGATCTCATACAAAATATATTTGAGACAAAAAATCATTAATAGACTGACCAGGCTCCTGTCGCATGCGATGGAGGTGACTCTGAAGCTGATACTGATGTGCAAGTCCAGTAGTTTAATACCGTTCTTTGAGAAAGTCCCAAACATCTTTAGCAGGGGTAGCAACTAAGTCAAGTTGAAAGCGACCGAACTGAAGACTGAAGATGTGACAAAGGTATTTCGAAACCAAGTGATGATCTGATAATTTTTGTTGTCCCAGTCTTCCAAGCGATCGGCAAAACTGGCTGCAGATTCCTTAGCCCCCTTTGTAGGTTTAGGTACATCCCCAATAATAATGCGCCATAATTTGCGGCCTTTGAGAAATCCAGGCCTGGCTTGGGCCTAGAGAACATAATTAAATCCATCAAGGAGTACCGAAATGGGATGAGTAGAGTAGGAGGGATCCATGATGGTGTAGAATGTTTAGGGTTGATGTCAGCGATCACAGAGATGCGCGTGGAGGCCCGTTGGCGAGTGGCAACGGAATGTAGTGACGCGCAGTGATGGAGGCGGCGCGTGAGGGCGCGTGAGAGGCCCTTTGACGATGGGTGTGGTGGTGTTGGAATCGTGAGGCGATTCCGAGCAAGATGATGGTATGGTTGGAGGAAAAATATGTATTCAAAAGGAAGTACCAGACAAAACAAGATGTATTCTAGTGATAAACAAAAGAAAAGAGTGAAGAGAAAATTCATAACTCTGATACCATGTTAGTTTCATGTATAAAGAAAGAGAGAAAGAGAGAAAGAGAGAGAAGATTATAATGTTGTAAATCTTATATATGAATTGTGTACAAAGAGCTTCTATATATAGGAGAGAATATATTGGTGGTAGTGTAGTAGGTGTGGTAGGTGTATTATAAATACATTATACCAAATATATACACTAACAGTTCGAGTTCTTTAAAGGAATTCCAAATAAGCCCTGACGAAGCTTTTGATTTGTATGACCATGCCAGCTAGAAGTTGATAAAATAGCTCGGGGTTACTCGCGTTGATCACCGGAATGTCTTTGACTCTGAGGGGAGGTAGCTCTGGAATTGGCGCTTCCAACCAGGAATCTAAACAGACATTAAGCAGATTGTAGACCCCAAAAATCAAGATTACATAGAAAAAATCAAGATTACCAAATATTTGTTCCATATAGGTCGTTATCAAATAATATATATATGGAAGAATTATCATGTAAGAAACAAGCATATTTACTAATTGGTTAAAACACGTAGGCTTTTTTTTTCTTTATTTTGGATAAACGAAAACTGATCTTAGGCAGGGCCTTTTTTTTTTGAGGCATGGATGGTCCTAAGTATTGACCACTAACTACTACGCTAAATAAGAATATTTATAGTATTTTCACAGTTGTGACATTTTTAATTTTCTTTGTTTTTATAGTGGAGAGGAAGAGATTATCTTTTGAAAATTCCACTAACTGCGAGCATAGACCTAGGCTTGAGATCAACCATGTAAATCTTGTTTTTCGTGTGTACATGTAATTTATCTTTCTCATGCATTTATTTGTTTCTAGATTTCACCGATCATAATTAATTGTTACACATTCCTAACATTTTCGGGAACTGCAAACTCAAGATATATACGATCACTCGGCAATCCCAAGATAAGACGTTCTGGACAGAACATGAACAACTTATCATTTGAACAAAACCTCGAGATAATCTTCAGTAACCATTCAAACCGTCACAAGATTTGTTTGTTACACAAACACATACATATATATATATATATATGAACAGTAAGGTTTTATGTCATAAAAGGAAAACCAAGTTTAGGTTAGCCCATGATTTGCAGTACTTCTAACAAAGTCAAGCTAAAAAATAGAGCACATCCAAAACAGAGCAACAAAAAAACAGAGCACACCTTGAACAGGGATGCAACCCTTTTCCAGCAGAAACGGGAAAGCGGCAAAAGCCAGAAAGAAAGATGCACGACCAGTCTGCAACACAAGCCTCGGCAGTTTGAGGCCGTCACCGACGGGTCCTATGAAGTGCAAGATAGCATCAGAGATCAAGCAAACACTAGATTCCTCCTTAGAAGCATCGGAAAGCAAGCGAACAAGACAATCTCGAAATGGGTTTACGCATCTGAGATTGACGTGTTCGAGGAGAGTTAAGAGGTTGGTAAGGGCGATTTGGGATTCCGACAAGCCATGGAGAGGAAGGTGAAGTAAGGGTAGATGGAAGGGTTGGGAGCGGGAAAGCTGGTGTGGAGGATAATGGTTATGGAAAAGCCATGGGAGTGAAGGATGTTTCCGAGCTGAAGCATAGGGTTTATGTAGCCTTGCAACGGCAGCGGATAGAGGACCAGGCGATGGCGCTTAGCCGGCGACATTGGGTTCTCAATTTCTTTGCTTCTTTCGGAGGGTGAAGGTGCAAGAATTGGTTGTACTTATTTTGTTTTGATGTAGGAAGAATGTTTTAAATATTTATTTATTTATTTATTTATTTTTTTAATTAGGAAAGTTGTTGCAATGAAACGGAGTGTTAGGTAATTAAAAAATAATATACAGATAAGATGAATGTTGTGAGAATGAGAATGTTAAGGTGGATGTATGGTAATACTAGAAAATATAGAATGTTATTGTAAGAAAAATTGAATAAAGTTATGTGCACCAATTGATAACGGATGATGTAACATAATTTTAGAAATTTTAAATCATTGTAATTTGTATAATGGGGGGTCCATAATTTTAAAATGACAATATCCAAATATATGTTGGTACACTAATTGGTATATCAATTGGTGTATGTAACACCATTGATAAAAATTATGATAAATTACAAATCCATCTCTGAAATTTGTTCAAAATACAATTTATTTCATGTTGTTTTGAAAATTATATATTGTCTCTTCAAATTTCTATTCACATAACAAATTACTCGTTTTATTCATAATTTATTAAGTCAATTTATAATTTTATTATCGTTTAGAAGAGTAGTGAGGATTTAATTTTATTAAATAAAAAATTCTTACAAGAGGTAATTGTATATTCTAGAACTACACGGTACAATTTATATTTTAAACAAATTTTAGAAATATATTTATAATTTACCTTCAAAATTACAAGAATGTCATCAAGTTTATAATGTTGGGTGATGCACCAATAAATCCCAAATTAACAACTTATACACTATTTAGTCCTAAAAGTTCTCTTATAGATTGAAAGGTCCCATTATAGGGAAATTGACCATAGAGGGCATATACATCACGGGCGTGAATCTGGACGCTAGTGGGCAAATTTGGTAATTTGACACTCTGTAAAATTACAGAATTGGGACATATTCGGCAGTGATGAAGTTGTAGAGATGGAAAATTTGGGGTTTTAATGTGACAACGAGTAACATCGAGATTATTTCGAAAGGAAACGTACATTTGAAAGCGGAAAGGGTGGAAATAATTGGGGCAATGTAACCCCAATGTTAATGTTCCGTAACTTTGTGTGTTTAGGCTGCTATTGCAAGCATGAGGGTGTAATGGTGATGTGTTCAAGTGGAAGCATTTCTGGAAGGCCGATCCATCATCAACATCAGTGCTATGATCAACATCATCAATCTCAGCGCCATGATTGACATCATGAACATTAGTTCTATCATCAACATCAACGCTATGATCAACATTGTCAACATTAGCGCCGATCCACACCGATCCAGTACCACCGCTGTGAGATCGTGACCTCTCTGCCTTCGTGGTTCGCGTTCGAGATCGGATCGCAGTTGCTTTAGGGTTTGGAGATCGTCTTCGAGGTTCTGGGCTTCGCGTTTTGAGTAATTGAAAACTATGTAGTTTCGAAGAGGACGGTAGAGATCGATGGTGACTGTCTTCTTTTCGGCCTTGGAAGCTTTCACCACCATTGTTGCAGACCTTAGCGTTAGGGTTAGGGTTTATGAGAAAAAGCAGCCAACAAACGCAATTGATGGTGATGATGTTCGAATATATTGGTGATGATGTTCGAATGTTGATGATGTTGATGATATTCACAATATTGTTTTGATGATGTTTGTAAAAATATAGTCTGTAAATATACACCAATCAATATATTTTTTAGAAATAGTCTGTAAAAATATGTAATAAGTTGTATATTTTTTTTTGTTGATGTTAATGTTGTTAATGTTTGAGACTATGTCTGATCAATCTCTTTGTTCCTTCCCCTGAAAAATGGGTACACATTGACCATCAATGGCAACCCATTATCCTTCGGAAATGGTTGTTTGTTTAGTGATGTATAATATATATGTTGATGTTTGATGCATATTTTTGTAGTGATGTTTGATGTATATGTTTTTATGATGTTGCAGATTTTTAGGAAACAAACATTCCATAAAAGGGGTACTATTGTAACCTGCAAAATAATCAAAATTAAATAAACAACATTACCAAAATAAAATGGGACTAAATGGTACATAAGAAAATTTTTAGGACTAAATGGTTCAACTTTTCAGAAAATAGGATTTATGAGTAAATTTTCCTATAATGTTTACCTAAATTGAAAATTAAGTTTTTATATATGATATTGTAAATTTTAGGAGCTATTTGTGATAAAAAAAAATATATACATATATTACAAATCATTTAATGAAAAAAAGTTACGGCTTGTGATAGATACAATATTCACATTTTTATGAATCTGTTTTTTTTTTTTTTTTTTTTTTAATGCGTTTTAAAAGTTATTAAAAAATTAATTTACGTAACAAAAAAAAAGTTTATATGATATTTAATTTTTTTAAATGTTACATTTAAATTTATTATTATTATTTTTCATTCTTAGACCAAGTGACAAGGTTCAGGAATCTAATGAATTTTGCTTTGTGATTCTAGAAATTACATTTTGTCACTTTAAGTTTCTAATTTCATAACAAATAATTCATTTTATTAGTAAATTATCAAGTCAATTAATAATTTTAATTCATGTCAGAAATTTATTTCAATTAATAATTCAAGTAGTTTTATTATATATGAGAGTAATTAGGAATTTCATTTTTTCAGTTAATTATATTAAATACAAAATTCTAACAATGGGTATTTTTAATTTTTTAAACTATAGGGGGTAATATATATTTTAAGTAAATCTCAAATGGTGTGTTTGAAATTTACCTTATATTTTAGTGTTGATAAAAAAAACAATAAGATTATTGTTATAAATAAGTTTTATATATGAAAAATATGTTTGTAAATAATTTTTCATAATGTAAACAAGTCAAAATCTAGAGTTTAGATGAGCTGATTAACTCAGAAGATATTGTAGATAATAGTGGTAAAATAATACTGTTACATTCATTGATTTTATTTAACCCGAATTTGTTTTATTCGAACAAATTCAGACTAAATAAATTTAGTAGATGAATCATTAATCATGGTAAATATATATATATAAAAAAAAGAAATAGTAGCAAAATTAATAAGTATGAATCTCGTGTTCCTTGTGACTAATTAATAAGTCGAGATTCGAGCCCCATTAAAAATATAGTGATTAGAAGTGGATAATTGCAAATTTAATTTTGTGAAGGAATCTGACAGCTGGGTCAAACAGAAAACAAAACATTAAAAACAATACAATGTGTATATTTTTTCCAAGTATGTCCAATTATTCTTCATCACCAAAAAAAATGCTCAATTATTAGTTCCTACAATATATATGTCTTTTAGGTTTAACAGCAAGTTGTATCCATCTAGAAAGAAAGAAGAAAAAAAAAAAGAGAAGAGATAGTTGTATCTCCTCTTTCTTTTTCTTATTTTTTTTCATCTTCATAGTTGTAGCAATATCACACTTGAATATCTTAAATCATCAAGGGGGAATTTACAATCCGAAGGGCTCCTACTCTGTGAAATCTGGTTACCCATTTGATTTGAATCAAGGTACTGCCACTTCCATTGCAAATCCATCCTCTTGAATTGGTTGGTCAAAGGAGTGGAAGTTCATGTGGGGTTTGAATGTTCCCCCAAAATCAAACACTTTATCGCGAGTGTGTAATAATTGTCTTGCCACTCGTCAGAATCTATTTCTTCAAAAATGTGCCGCAGAGAACCAATGTCAAGTTTGTCATCATGCGGTGGAATCAATAGAACACTCGTGTCCCCTCATGGGGTGAGGGGATACAAGCTGTCGTGGTCCGAACCTGTTCTTATGGGTTAAGGATATAATCGGTCAGTAATTCAAAGATTACTTACGGTCTCAAATCAAAATCAGACATAACTCAATAGAATAAAGGGGCCAAACGAAAGCAATAATTAAAAATTTTGCCTATAGAACTGTGCTTATATGCACTTTAAAACAAATCATACACATGTACGTTAATAACCCACATCAAAATACATTACCATAAAATCCTTTACAGACAGGATCATCCAAACCGAGTCAACCCATAACAAAACTATATACAGGTATAAACAAAGTCCTTATCAACAAGACAAAATATAAATACATAACAAAGTGGCAAGGATGGGTCTCGTGCGTGAGACACAAAGGCTGACCCTCCAAAACTTTTGTTGTTCCTGACAGACTTCACTAGGGCTGGCTTTGGACTTCTCTTGGCTCACCTACAAACACATGAATGAGCGTGAGCGATAGCCCAGTGAATAATATCAAATACAGAGGTTACATAATAATATGTAGAACAACATGCTCCAAACGGCCTTGGGCCCAATTCATACTTCTATTTAACAGATATATAACTATACGAAATTTAAATCAAGTGACTGTAGTTCCAAACATTCTGGCCTTTGGCCCATTCAGATTTCCATTCATGAAAAAACGGCCTTCGGCCCATTCACTTATGTCAAAACGGCCTTCGGCCTACTCATTTCTGTCAGAATGGCCTTCGGCCCATTCATTTATGTCAAAACGGCCTTTGGCCCACTCGTTCATGTCAAAACGGCCTTCGGCCCGCTCATTCATGTCAAAACGACCTTAGGTCCATTCATATATGTCAAAATAACATTCGGTCCACTCATTTCTATCAAAACGACCTTCAGTCCATTCATTTCTGTAAAAACGACCTTTGGTCCATTCATTTATTCATGTCAGACTTTTGTCCACAATCCCAATTAGCAACTCATAAAGTTTATAAGGGAATAAACAATTGGACATTGACAAGCTTTCAAATATTGATATTACTCACAGTGATCGGCTTGCGGATTTCCCTAGAGCTTGACCCTACACATTTCATGAACACAAAAGAGTCACTAACAGTTCAATTCGTTCTTTAATTCACATATTCCTCTTTAGGCTTTATTCTTATCTCATTAACTCATTTACAATGTTTAACACATGTCTAAGAGTGATTACAAGTGAAAGAGAACGAAAAACGAAACATAGAACGCATGAACAAAATTTCAGAAAGCAGGGTCCCCACTCGAGCGGACCCAAGAGGCCTGCAAAAGTACTGGTTACTTCAAAATTACCCTTGAGCGTGAGTTACGGTGCTCGAGCGGAAGGCCTGTCTACAAAAGCTCCCTGCTCGAGCGTGAAATATCCCGCTCGAGCGGACATCCAACTCTGCAAAAAGTGCTAGGAGCACGATTTTTCCGCTCGAGCGGCAGTCACTCCGCTCGAGCGGACATAAAAAATCTGGGTTTTCCAGATTAAGTTCTTGAACTCCAATTCGATTTTTAACCAACAAATCATGCATGTTATGGCCCAATTCTCAAATATAATCATACTAACATGATGTAAACCCCAAATCACAACCCAATGGAGCTCAATTCACAAATAATTCACATGCATGCCCTAATCTCCTATCAAACTCATTCTAACATAACAAATTCATACATTCAAGTTCATATCTTCATAAATTGTACATGCATGTGATGAATTGCCACATTCTCAACTTAGACAACACAAATGGTGATCAAAACATGAGTTTCAACCAAAACTCTACATAAATCATGTGTTTCAAGTTCAAACATGCAAATTCAAAGTAATTTCCTACATGCATGAGTTCTAAGACTTCAAACTTAACAAAATCAACTCATTGCATGCTCTTGATCACAAACAACCCTTGAACTTACAAGATCACAATTTCAAACTTATGAATTCAAGACCAAATGCTTACCTAGAGGCCCAATCTTCCAACCTATAGCAATTTCTTGAGTTTAATCCTCCAATTCTTCACAACTTTGAGCCAAACACCCAACTCTCCTCTTTTCCCTCTCTCTAGCTGACTCCCTTCTCTATTTCTTGAGTTTAATTCAGCCAAGAAGAATAACAAAGAGGGTATTTGAGTGTATAGTGCCCTACTAAGTCATAATATAATAATATAGAGTAATTGGGCACTAATTCATCAATTTAATCAGCTTAATCTGGTCCGAATCAATTTTTCAATTAAACTTCACCGTAGGCTCTAAAAATTACGCTATTCACAATGGCGTAATCAATTTCGGGTTCCGTGGCCGATAAGGCCTTCAATTTAATTTCCCAAGCAGATTATTCAGATAGATATTCCTACGGTGAATAGATAGAAACCCAAAATCACATACATTCACATAATGGCATACAAAATCATGTTAAACACATAATCATATTCAAATTAAGGACCAATTAGCATATTATGGAATAGGGGTATCACATAAGCTATTTGGTTTGGGAGTGGGCTTGGATTTTGGATTGACTTCTCTCGCTTCCAATCGATTCAAATGTGGCTTAATGGGATCATGGATAATTTAGACAATTCTCAAGACTGTCGTGAGGGTATCAGCAGGGTTGCATAGATCTATTGGCATATATGGAAAGCGTGTAATGATTGTTGGACAATCTTCATTGTATTTAAATAGTTTAAATTCTGTTGTGTATTAAACAAACAACCAGAATATAAAGAAATAAAGGAAATGAGAGAATTTGTTTGATTACAAAAATCAAACTAGAAATAAAAATAAATAAATAAAAACAGATTTTATTTTGTTACAAAAATAAAATTAAAATCTGATTTAAATAAATAATAATAACACCGAAAATAAATTAAATAACATACTAGATTAATTCTTGAATAATAATTTGATCAAGTCCAGTGTTTGACACTATATTCTTAAGACAGATTCGTCCTCTCCACGGTACTTTCAGAATTTGGATGCCTATCTCCCAGGATGAAATGATCAACTACAAACAATAGTAGCACTACAAATTGTTTGCCTTACGAACACACTAAGTGTTTACACTCTTTCTTACAAGAAAATAATGCAACAAAATGAAGAATAAATTTGTAGAGCTCTTAAGGACTAAATTTATGAATTTTCTGAATTTCAAACATCAAATGAGGGCTGTCCTATTTATAGATGGATTGGTGGCTGCATGTTTTGAATTAAATAGGTGCAAACATGATTGAACAGGTATAAAACCTGTTGGTTTTGAATTTAAACAGATTTGAATTTGTTGGGTTCACAATTCAAACAGATAAAAACGGGAAGGGCCCTGTTTGGGTGTACAGTAAAACCGAACCAGATTATTTCCGGTTTAATTTGAATTCTGGATTTTATTTTACTAAAAATAAAATTAAATTCGAATGTTTTTGACCCAAAAAGATAGATATTGGGCCGAACAAGCCAACCCAACCTCACACCACGCACCCGCGCCCAAGCCCAGACCCAGCCCGCCTGCTCGACCGACCGGACGGATGGAGGCGGCGGCGCGCGCGCGCCCGTGTGGTGATTTTTGGGTCCAATGGGTCTAGCCCATTTTGCCCATAACCTCTCTCTCTAAAACGCTTGGGTACCCCTTGGGGCACACCCCAAGTACCAAACCCATGCCTTATAAACCCATTCAAAACTTCCCACCAAATCAATGTGGGGCAAGCCTTATTCAAACCTTTAAGGATTTTTCACCAAAATTCCATTTCCATGGAGCGTACTTTGGCTTCAATTTCCCATTCACTCGGTAATGGTTTTGAGCAATCAAATATACCACGTGAATCACAACGCGACATAAAACGCGTTACCATTTTGACCAGCAAAAATCGACGCACGGGTCTCATCTAAATAATAGACCAAACTTAGGAAAAAATTTTGGTTTTACCCAGAATTTTATAAGTATTTCCAACAATCCCCCACATGAATGGAATTTGATGACAACGGAAATGCAACAATATGCAGACTTTATCGAAAGAGTATAAGTCGAAAATATCTTGCATCAGGATAGGTAGCTTTTGGCCTTGAACCTTCCCTAGTGATAACCTATCGAACTTACTAGCTAATCAATGGACGCGATGCCTTGAATTGTTCAGCCGTTTGTGTAAGCCAAGACAATAGATTTCACACAAAAAATATTCTAACACATTGTGATTCTCACTGTTGTGTTCATTTTGGCATTGAACGCTCCTGGTTTTCATGAGTGTTTCTAGAGAATTTAGCCTTTTTCATTCTCATAAAACCGGCCCCAATTCGACACTCATATAGGTGATTCTTATTGTGAGTATCTCATTATACTCGTCTTGATTTTATGCCTCAATCAAGATATAAGTAATCATTAAAAACAAAGCTTATCCTTATACCCCTGTGTAGACGTTCCCGAACGCCTCGGGAGGATGAGTCCCATTCTGTTCATTTGTGGGTCTACTATAGTTCGGACTCTCAAATTGTCACGGTTCTTAATCTAAACCAAAGAGTCCAAATCCGGCAAATCGTTTTGAGAAAAATAGATTTTTAGAAAAGAAGTGCCAAACATGGACTGCTTTGCCAGATATATAGTCGCCACCTAAAAATTTTATTTTGGGAAATTTAGGAAACCCTGACTCGGTGCCAAAGGCCACGTGTCCGTCATCACCAAAGTTGCCTCGGCTCGGAAACTTGGGTACGATTGGGGAAGGTCAGCTATGAGCACCCCCTCTCGCCCGATCAAAGATCGGTCTCTACTAACCATTATATCTTGTTTTGAAAACATTACATGTTCCTATTCCAGTTATTAGCCTAGAATTACTATGTTATGCGCACAGCAAACAAGTATAGACTAGATCGCCTAATTCGGAACAGAGCATCGCATATCCGTTTGTTTGGAAAATGTTTTGAAATTTGCTACTCGTGAGTAGGCTAAAACACGGATTTTGATGAGTTGTTCTAACTCAAGCAATCCAACCTTCACCCACAGGCATTCAGGTAGTTCATATCACATAAGCATCTAACCACATGGTAAGCATGCTGTCATGTTAACATTCACACTCGTGCGAGATGCTAAAGCACAAAATACTTACAGGGTACTCCAAGCCAAAACAAAAAACTCGTTAGCAATCAATGTATGATCCAAATCCATGTTAAGATGGCTAATGCAACACACGCAAGATGTAACTACAATAGGCTCAGCTAATCTATGGATGACATATGATGATGCTACAACTAACACGTATTCAACTTGGAATTGAAGTACAATGCAGTTAGTATGATGCGCCGAGCCCGGTGCATGCAAGACAAATGTATAGATGCACGCATGCATAGCATAAGGTATGCTAAATTAAATATGACCTAATACTAACCATCAAAAGCAGGTAAGTAAAAGGGAGAAAGAAGTGGGGGTTGAAAGACATGCATCACACACACGCACGCTTATTACAGTTGTGCCCTCACTCGGAGGGTCCGAATAAATAATACATACAGAATAAATAATTAACTACTCTAGCTAATTAAATATTACAAACCCTTTAATTAGTTAAGCAAATTAACTAAGCTAAAAAAAAGCAGTAAAAGGCCTCAGAAGAGGGTCCAATGCACGCGTGCTCGGGTTTGCTCGGAAATCCGTCGCCATGCACAAGTTGCCTCTGTTTACCCTGCTCTGCTCCTCTAAAAATTTCATAACTCCCAAGGTATGCTCCATGGACACTGTACAGTACCACCGGTCAAGGGGAATCATCACCGGCCATTGGTAATGGCCATCGACCATTGATTGATCTCTCGGCCATCCATATTTGGTCGGTCGGCACTAAGGATGGTCGGCCGGCCAAAGCTTCCTGCAGAAACCTGTTTTGACAGCAGCAGAGGGCAAAACATGGCATGTCAATGCATTTCAAGCAGTGTTTGCACCAACCACACTCCTTATCATGTTTATGACTCAAAGGAGGATGGTAATTGACCCTCGGACTACTAATTGCGCATTTCAATGCGTGATGGCCAAAGAGGCCAAGTGTGCCATTTTGATTTCAAATGTAATGCAATGCATATAAACATACGAGGGAGCCTTCAACCTCTATCATGGCTTGATCAAGAGGTGAGACATGCATGCCAATGTAATGCAACCTAGGCATGTGAACTAGGCATGCGATATGAACATGCAAGCGAGTAATGTATGTTAGACACACAACCTAGGCAAACAAGCATGCAAGGGATGAAGCAATGCAACCAGCAAGTATGTAAGACACAATGTGGGTGTTCAAACATGCAAGCAAGCATGTGATTTCATTCAATCATGCAACAACACACAAGTATGCGACAACACACAAGGTGAGCATGCAACAACATGCGAACAATGGACTTAAACTGATTTGGGCAGCTCTATACTAAGCCCAAAACAGTGGCCAACATGCTCAAGAATGAAGGCAAAATGACATGTAAACATGCATGCACACAAGGACCAACACTTAAGCATTAAAGAGCAATTCTCAAGCACACTTAAGAGGATGCAAATATGGGAAAATGGCATGCATTATAAGCTCTGAAAATCATGTCATGAAAGGTGCCAAACCAAGTCAATAAGACAAACTAAGCATGCAACAAATGGTCCAAGTACTCAAGGCAAGCCAAGGAGGCTTAAACCAAGGCCAAGCCAACCAAGCCTCACAAGGCTAAGGGGACTTAAAACAAGTCCAATGTAGACCTGAACGAAGCTAAGGATGTACCTAGATGGCATCTAGGTGGTCTAAATATGCAAGCATAGAAAGAGGCACATTCATGAAGCATAAGACAACAACCTTTTAACACATTGAAGGAGCATCAAACGCAAGCATATAGGCATGTTATAAGGACTGAAATAACATGGTAAATGGTTCCAAACCACTGAAATAATGCAAGTAATGCATGCTCATGGTCCATGCACTTGAGGCTCACAAGCCAAGAATGTAAAGAGGCTATACTAAGCATGCCATGGTCGACCAAAGTAACCAAAACAGAACTTCATCATGCTAAAACAAGCACAAAAGATTCACAAAGCTAAGCCTAAATCATGCTAGAACAAGGGTCTAAACCTAAAGCATATTAAGGCAAAAATGTGGCATTACAAGACATGTATGTAAGGCATGCAAGGTGTGTCCAAACCAACATGAAACAGAGATAATACATGGCAAAATACTACCAAATAACAGTTAAGGCATGGTCAATATGAACCTAAACTAGGTGCTCACACATGAGGCAAAAATGGACCTTTTCAAGGACAATAAGGAGAGGGGGTGGCCCCCTCCTTCTTAGGACCTCAAGGCACCATCCTCACCACTGAAATCCCTCAAGACTTCAGTGGTGAGGAGGCCCAAACAAAGTGGTCTCGGAGCTCACCCAAAATGGCACAAAATGGGGCCTAACAAGCCCTAAGAGGGGTCAAACAACCCCAAATGCCAAAACACTATTAAACAACTATTTTAAGCAAGTAAAAATAGAACTTTTATATGTTATACACGAAGCTTAAAAACAGTTGCAAGATGGGTTAAAAAGCTATGCAAAAATGGTGTAAAAAGGAGTAAGTTCTTACCCTTGTTGACCCTCTTCACAAACAATGCTCCAGCTGCCTCCTTTAGCTCAAAACCAGCCAAGAACTTCAAGAACAACCTCCAAGGACCTCAGCTACTAAGGAAAGGTGTAATGGTAGGTGTTTGTGTGCAATAGTAAGAACAAACACACACTAATACACCAAAAGGAGGAAGAGATATAGAGATAGAGTATATGTAAACCCTAACCCTAAAACTCAGAGCTCTGGAGCTTTTTTTTTTTCCAACCCTAATGGAGGGAGAAGAGGCTCCCTCTTATAGGTGAGGGTGATGCAATGAACGCATGCAGGCTACAACGCAATATATACAAATATGCAATGGAATGGAATATTTACAATGTTATGCATGACATATGCATTATTTACAATGATGCGTGACATATGTACTATACATAGTGGATGCATGACAAATGCATGAAAAATGCACGATAATGCATGCTATTTACAGTGAATGACATATGCATGTGTTTTTTTGTTTTTGTTTCTTTTGTTTTGTGAATGCGAATGCATGATGAAGGGAAAATGCATGATAATGCATGTTTCTTTTTTGTTTTTGTTTTTTGAATGCGAATACATGATGATGCATGATTTTGAAACGTGCCACTTTTGAGATGCATGACAATGCAAATGACTTTGGAATGCGCGACGACGCGCGGCTTTTGAAATGCACGTGAACTTGAATACGTGACGACGCGCGTCGCTTGAAATGCATGGTAGTGCATGTGAGGAAGAAACATAACAACGCATGTAAGGTGCGTATAGCAACGCGTGATGAGGATCATGCATGACAATGCAGACGCCAAAGGTTTCGCACCTTCGAAGGATTTAAGGTCTCCTAGACCGCCTGCTGGGGAGAAATGCATGACGATGCAAATTGTACGTGTTACGATGCGTGTAGACATGCATAACAACAAATGATAACGTATGCAATGCACAAGGTGTGTGCATGACAATGCGAGAGAGGGATGCATAACAAAATATCGAAGAAATTGCACCTTCAGCGGATTTAAGGTCTCCTAGACCGAGCGTATTTAAGGTCTCGCCAGACCGTGGCGAAAGCATACAATGCGAACACAATGACGTATAACTCAACACGCGTTCACGTCAAAGCGTTGTAAAGCAACGCATGCAGGGCAACTTTCGAATCTTGAAAGAGACAAAAGGATACAAAAGGATACATCACACCCGTATTCAAGTGGTACGCGCAGAAGACACGGTCTGAGGTC
This sequence comes from Camellia sinensis, assembly GCF_055761805.1. Classification (NCBI taxonomy): domain Eukaryota; kingdom Viridiplantae; phylum Streptophyta; class Magnoliopsida; order Ericales; family Theaceae; genus Camellia; species Camellia sinensis. Next base: position 34,909,539 of record NC_138961.1, on the reverse strand, counting down.
AAAACAGAGACCGGTTGAGCTTTGAAAATGCACTTTCTTGCACTGTCTTGAGCAATGAAGGCCCCAAACCACACATCTAACCCAAACAAGGTTGTAGGAGGATCACCGACCATCAGGGGAGGTCACTGGCTGTCCGCCGGCCATCAGAAAAGTCTACCGGCCAACAACAAAACAACTCAAACAAACCACTGCTCATTTTGAATACTCGGCTTGTACTCTGCTGGGGATTAATCTGCATACAGCGAATCTTGAACAAACAGTCCAATCTGAAAAGACGGAATACAAAGGTGGGATCGGCTGAAGTTGAAGCACACTCAGATGTAATCCAAAACCCAAAAGCTTCAGAGAGGCCCAGGTTTTTCTGTTCACACTTATCGGGGGTGGACCCTGCAGTTGTATAAAAGAACCAAATCATGTTTTTGCACAAATGTGGAGAATGGCACAGCACTCTGAGCACAAAACGATTAATTTTTGAAATTGAAGAAAGGGTTTTTCAAACTGGGGTAGTGAGCCTACAACTGGACACAGCGAGAACGACTCAACAGCGGAAACAAAAATAGGTAAACAACCTAAACGCAACGAGACACACTCGGAAAAGACTCAAAACAAAGGTTGAGGTAAACAGAACAAAAGACACGACATACCGACGTGTTAACGAAGACGGGGGACCTCAGATCACGAGGAGCCAGTTTCTCTAGGTATTGTTTCCCACCTTTTCTCATTTGTGTGATTCTCACATCACTCGGCTCTCAGGCTCGGTTTTTCTCTCAAAACCCTTTGGCTCGCTTTTTCTCTCAACTTACACCTCTCTATTCTTCATTCTCTCATTTTTTTATCCCTCCCTAGGGTGTTTGATGGATGAATAGAAAGTTGTGGGTTCATACCCGATACGGTTAGCTCGCGGCTATTTCTTCTGGTGGCGTTTAGTCGATGTCCCAGACAAGGGAATGGAGTATCTTGATCCGTTCTGATTCGTGCTTCGCACTTGGTTCGATACCTTGTTGCTCGGAGGTTGAGAGAGCCTTCAGCCCTTTAATGACAACTTCAGTTGTGCCCTTCTTGGCAAGTATGCTGGCGATGGGGGAAAGACAGGAAGCCTGACTCAACCGTGCCCATAGTTCATTATTTTGACCGTTTTTTGTTTTGGTTTCTACGAAAACAATTTTGACCAATATGAGAGTTAGATTAACATACTTGTGCGATTTTTAATTTGAAAATCATGCAAGTCAGGCTATGAGCACTGAAAGTTTTTCCTTTTTTGGGTCCAAGAAAATGGTCCAGTTTTGGAAAATGAAACAATTTTCGAGAAAATGGTCAACCTCAGTAAAAATTCTCAAAAACTATTTTTACAAACGGTCACTACTCAGCGAGCATGGAACTTGCTCTCGAGATATGCAACCTTGGATCGGAGGCAATGGAAAATTGCCCCTTGCTTGAAAAGAGCTGCACGGCAACGGAAAGTTGCCCTTGGTTTGAACGGCGACTCATGGCAACGGAAAGTTGCCCCTTGTCTGGATAACGTCGCAACATTTTGTAAACAGTCTTTATTAGTGATAATCACGACCGAACTCTCGGACACAGAGAAGACGAAGATGGTCAAAACCAATACATGGACATAGTCACTTTGAAAGTGCGTGGTACTGAACTTCAGGACGAAGTTGCCTACGTATCCCAAACATGGGAATCAATGATGATTAAAACCATTACATGGACTTAGTCGCTATGAAAGCGTTGGGGGCTGGACTTCAGGATGAAGTTGCCTACGTATCCCAAACATGGGAATCAAGCCTTACGTAGTTCCGGTTAAGGTACACTCGGGTTTTAATCTTCACTTTTTAGGCTCTAACTTTTGCCAAGGCGCCCGTTGCGGGTTTTCGACCTTGCGAGCTTTGTTCCTCTTTCCTTTTTCAATTCTTTTCTTTTCTATTTTTCTTTTTTTCTTTTTCTTTTGCATTTTCTCTTTTCATTTTTTTTTTTTTTTTTTTTTTTTTGTATTTTCTCTTGCTCTAACTTTTTCCTGGGTCGCCCTTCTAGGTTTTTGGCCTAGCGAGCCTCTCAAAGGGTAAAAGTGTAACAAGTCCATGCCAAATGGTTTTGAGATCCAGAAGTCATCTGTATCCAAGAAAATAACTATTGTATTGATTTGCTGAAGGACCCATCTTCAGCTTTTTGAGCACATCGGACGTTTTTGCCCTTAGTTAGGGGGGGTGCTTCTGTTCTAGCTTCACAAGCTTTTTCTGGCGAGATCTGATCTTCTTGATCTAACTTCGGTGCCTCTTGTTCGAGGGCTGCTTCCAGTCTGGCCACGCAGGCCTCTCTTGATGGTCGATCGTTGAACACTCCGAATTGTGGTTCAAGGTTTTAAAGTGAGGGCTCAAGTCTTGAGGCTGAGAGCGATCCTAACCTGCACAATCTCAAGAGTGACTCCACACAGGTGTTCGTAGGACTGCACAAAACATTTTGTTTTTTGAAAGTTTTTAAGAAAGCAATAAATCGCTCGCGCTGAAGATAGTGTGGAGCCAATCTGGATCAAGCCAGGGTCCTTCTCAATACTCACGCTGACAAGTATGATTTCAATCATTAAGGGCTTAAGACGCCTCTCTTTCTCTTAATTTGATCAAAGTTTTGCAAATCCCGGGGAATTCCTCCCCATTTGTTTTCACTGCAGTGTCCAAAAAGGTTTTGAAAAACTTAGGTCAATGTAATGATTTTCAGGGCACAAGAGAGCAGGTGGAATGTACTGCTATTCCATTCAAATCCTCTGGCACAATTAGCTCAAAAATAGTAGTAAGCACGAAAACATGATAGCCGCAGCTGTTTCATTCAGATTCCTTGGTTGCAACTGGCTCCATAGCAGAGACAGACTCAAAAGAAAACAAGAAGATAATCACAAAAGAAAACGGTGTTCGAGGCAACAACCCCAGAATCACCTGACATTCTATACAATGGGACTGACTCGACACAGCAAGACAGACCCTTTAAGCAAGAAGACTGACTCGAGACAATGAGACAGACCCAAAACGAAAACCAAGAACTGACTCAACACCCAAGCCAGAAATTACAAAACTGCATTCGCGAATGCTCCCAACAGTGCGTGCCAAATGCCACATCTGAAATGCACCGGGCGTCGCCCGCAGGTGATCCAACCCCTGATCACATACTTGCAGTATCCTTGAAGTCCAACAGCTCAGTGGTAACAGACTTTGCTGAGGTAGGTGGGAGGATGACCTCATTGTCGATTAAATCTTGCACTTCATGACGAAGGCGGAAACAACCATTGGTGCGGTGACCGGACTGTTGGTGGTACGCGCAGTACAAGGTAGCATCATGTGAGAGGGGGAGATTCTTCGGGAGAGGCCGAGGCTCGAGGGGTTTAAGATGTCCCTTTTTAGCCAAAATTTGAAATGCCCTAGACAAAGGCATGTAGAGGGCGTGAAAGACTCTGCGCCCTTGAGGCATGTACTTCGAAGTCTGAGGGTTCTTGCTAGGTGCACTAGCAAAAGGGTCGGCAGGCACTGCCTTGACTTTCTGATCTTTTCCTGGTGCAGGGTTGGGAATGAAAGGAACTGTCTTGGCATGGCGGGGCCTATCCCGATTTTCTACCTGGCTTGAACTGCCTTCGGTTGGAGTGGGGAAAGCATCATCCACAGCTTTAGTCATGACTACGAACACTTGCTGCTTATTCATCCCCCCGGCTTTCAAAGCCTCGACTGCCCACAACAGTTGTTCAACAGGATCAGCATCTGTTCTCACTTTATTCTTACCTCTAGTCTCAGCCTAATCAAGGGCTTGGGTTAATACATCAGAGCAAAAGCTGGTTGTTGTTGACACGTTGTTGCTATAGCTGGAGGCAACCTCTGGTTGGCTGAGCTCGATCACAATCCGCCCCAGTAGCGGGGGCTCTTGTGGTACAAAATTCCCGACATATGATATGGTTGGTGGCGAAGCTGACATTCCATAGGCTAGGCTAGATCGGCAACGGATCTCTAGAGGTCGCCGATCATTCCCATTAACTCAAACGTGGTGGGCTCACGAGCTTGATACAACTGGGGGGTCCAGATCGGGTGTGCAGCAGGCGACCCATCATCATTGGTCTCATCCTGCAAGATGATCCCTTGGTCTAACGCAGCTGCCATAACCACAATTTCCTCTGAACTTTGGGTCATCATAAGTCCGTTGAACTTGAACGGAGATTATGCAACCGACAATTGACGGATCAGACGTCTGCCTTGCCTCAGCGAAGGAGAACACCAAATCTCTGAACCCAAATCTCTGAACTGAAAGGGAAAACAAGCAGCATTTCAGCCCAAACGAAACAGATACAGGCGTAGCTGAATAACTGTACTCTACTACTGATCACAGTTCTGCAAAATCACTGCCCCAAAAAATTGAACCTGATACCTGCAAATATAACCGATTCCCCAAAACACTGATACTGATGCCCTCAGGCCTGGTACTAAACTTGCAAACTGATATGTGCGTTCCTGTAGGAATACACTCTAAAAGCACATAGCAAGTAAAGTGAGAGCCAAAACACCCTTATATTGGGGTAGGGTTTCCATGTCCTATTTTGTCAGGAGCTAGGGTTTCACTACGCACGCAGCGGTTTCAAACAATCTATAATTGGGTAAGCAACCTGTCCTAGTTTGGAATGGTCACTACGGATTTCGATATGCACTAGGTCGAATGGTCAAAAAGGGTGCCCCGGTAAAAACCGGGGTTTGTGTTCCCATACTGGCAGAGCCCGCAACCGGTCAGCCTTATGGTCATGCCTTGACAAGACAAGTCTCCGGCAAACCGTTCAGGAATGGCAGATGGCAAACACGGTGTCCTAGGCACACCAATGCACATGCAATGCAAAGAAACACATAAGTGTAGTCAAAACAAGATATCATGAGTTCGAGTCAAGTTCTTCAAACATCTCCCCAGCAGAGTCGCCAGAAACTGTAGACATCCCCGAACGCCCCGGGAGGATGAGTCCCGTTCTGTTCATTTGTGGGTCTACTACAGTTCGGACTCTCAAATTGTCACGGTTCTTAATATGAACCAAAGAGTCCAAATCTGACAAATCGTTTTGAGAAAAATAGATTTTTAGAAAAGAAGTGCCAAACATGGACTGCTTTGCCAGATATAGAGTCGCCACCTAAATATTTTATTTTGGGAAATTTATGAAACCCTGACTTGGTGCCAAAGGCCACATGTCCGTCATCACCAAAGTTGCCTTGGCTCGGGAACTTGGGAATGATTGGGGAAGGTCAGCTATGAGCACCCCCTCTCGCCCGATCAAAGATCGGTCTCTACTAACCATGATATCTTGTTTTGAAAACATTACATGTTCCTATTCCGGTTATTAGCCTAGAATTACTATGTTATGCGCATAGCAAACAAGTATAGACTAGATCGCCTAATTCGGAATAGAGCATCGCATATCCGTTTGTTTGGAAAATATTTTAAAATTTTCTACTCGTGAGTAGACTAAAACACGGATTTTGATGAGTTGTTCCAACTCAAGCAATCCAACCTTCACCCACAGGCATTCAGGCAGTTCATATCACATAAGCATCTAACCACATGGTAAGTATGCTGTCATGTTAACATTCACACTCGTGCGAGATGCTAAAGCACAAAATACTTACAGGGTACTCCAAGCCAAAACAAAGAACTCGTTAGCAATCAATGTATGATCCAAGTCCATGTTAAGATGGCTAATGCAAAACACGCAAGATGCAGCTACACTATGCTCGGCTAATCTATGGATGACATATGATGATGCTGCAACTAACACGTATTCAATTTGGAATTGAAGTACAATGCAGTTAGTATGATGCGCCGAGCTCGGTGCATGCAAGACAAATGTATGGATGCACGCATGCATAGCATAAGGTATGCTAAATTAAATATGACCTAATACTAACCATCAAAAGCAGGTAAGTAAAAGGGAGAAAGAAGTGGGGGATGAAAGACATGCATCACACATACGCACGCTTATTACAGTTGTGCCCTCACTCGGAGGGTCCAAATAAATAATACATACCAAATAAATAATTAATTACTCTAGCTAATTAAATATTACAAACCCCTTAACTAGTTAAGCAAATTAACTAAGCTAAAAAAAGCAATAAAAGGCCTCGGAAGAGGGTCCAATGCACGCGTGCTCGGGTTTGCTCGGAAATCCGTCGCCATGCACAAGTTGCCTCTGTTTACCCTGCTCTGCTGCTCTAAAAATTTCATAACTCCCAAGGTATGCTCCATGGACACTGTAGAGTACCACCGGTCAAGGGGAATCATCACCGGCCATTGGTAATGGCCATCGACCATTGATTGATCTCTCGGCCATCCATATTTGGTCGGTCGGCACTAAGGATGGTCGGCCGGCCAAAGCTTCTTGCAGAAACCTATTTTGACAGCAACAGAGGGAAAAACATGGCATGTCAATGCATTTGAAGCAGTGTTTGCACCAACCACACTCCTTATCATGTTTATGACTCAAAGGAGGATGGTGCTTGACCCTCGGACCACCAATCGCGCATTTCAATGCGTGATGGCCAAAGAGGCCAAGTGTGCCATTTTTATTTCAAATGTAATGCACTGCATATAAACATACAAGGGAGCCTTCAACCTCTATCATGGCTTGATCAAGAGGTGAGACATGCATGCAATGTAATGCAACCTAGGCATGTGAACTAGGCATGCGATATGAACATGCAAGCGAGTAATGTATGTTAGACACACAACCTAGGCAAACAAGCATGCAAAGCATGAAGCAATGTAACCAGCAAGTATGTAAGACACAATGTGGGTGTTCAAACATGCAAGCAAGCATGTGATTTCATTCAATCATGCAACAACACACAAGTATGCGACAACACACAAGGTGAGCATGCAACAACATGCGAACAATGGACTTAAACTGATTTGGGCAGCTCTATACTAAGCCCAAAACAGTGGCCAACATGCTCAAGAATGAAGGCAAAATGACATGTAAACATGCATGCACACAAGGACCAACACTTAAGCATTAAAGAGCAATTCTCAAGCACACTTAAGAGGATGCAAATATGGGAAAATGGCACGCATTATAAGCTCTGAAAATCATGTCATGAAAGGTGCCAAACCAAGTCAATAAGACAAACTAAGCATGCAACAAATGGTCCAAGTACTCAAGGCAAGCCAAGGAGGCTTAAACCAAGGCCAAGCCAACCAAGCCTCACAAGGCTAAGGGGACTTAAAACAGGTCCAATGTAGACCTAAACGAAGCTAAGGATGTACCTAGATGGCATCTTGGTGGTCTAAATATGCAAGCATACAAAGAGGCACATTCATGGAGCATAAGGCAACAACCTTTTAACACATTGAAGGAGCATCAAACGCAAGCATATAGGCATGTTATAAGGACTGAAATAACATGGTAAATGGTTTCAAACCACTAAAATGATGCAAGTAATGCATGCTCATGGTCCATGCACTTGAGGCTCACAAGCCAAGAATGCAAAGAGGCTATACTAAGCATGCCATGGTCGACCAAAGCAACCAAAACAGAACTTCAACATGCTAAAACAAGCACAAATGCTTCACAAAGCTAAGCCTAAATCATGCTAGAACAAGGGTCTAAACCTAAAGCATATTAAGGCAAAAATGTGGCATTACAAGACATGTATGCAAGGCATGCAAGGTGTGTCCAAACCAACATGAAACAGAGATAATACATGGCAAAATACTACCAAATAACAGTTAAGGCATGGTCAACATGAACCTAAACTAGGTGCTCACACATGAGGCAAAAATGGACCTTTTCAAGGACAATAAGGAGAGGGGGTGGCCCCCTCCTTCTTAGGACCTCAAGGCACCATCCTCACCACTGAAATCCCTCAAGACTTCAGTGGTGAGGAGGCCCAAACAAAGTGGTCCCGAAGCTCACCCAAAATGGCACAAGATGGGGCCTAACAAGCCCTAAGAGGGGTCAAACAACCTCAAATGCCAAAACACTCTTAAACAACTATTTTAAGAAAGTAAAAACAGAACTTTTATATGTTATACATGAAGCTTAAAAACAGTTGCAAGATGGGTTAAAAAGCTATGCAAAAATGGGGTAAAAAGGAGTAAGTTCTTACCCTTGTTGACCCTCTTCACAAACAATGCCCCAGCTGCCTCCTTTAGCTCAAAACCAGCCAAGAACTTCAAGAACAACCTCCAAGGACCTCAGCTACTAAGGAAAGGTGTAATGGTAGGTGTTTGTGTGCAATAGTAAGAACAAACACACACTAATACACCAAAAGGAGGAAGAGATATAGAGATAGAGTATATGTAAACCCCAACCCTAAAACTCAGAGCTCTGGAGCTTTTTTTTTTCAACCCTAATGGAGGGAGAAGAGGCTCCCTCTTATAGAGCTCACTCTTGCAAAGCTTCTCAAGTAAGCTAGTCAAGAGGGAGATCCCTCCATATGGAGGGGAGCAAAGTGGGTGCCAGCTTTCACAGCTGGCACAAAAATATCTAAAAAAGCAGATGAACAGTGGTTGGCTAGCCAAAAATGCAATTTGACCAAAATAGATGGCCGATCGACCATATAGAGTGCTGGTCAGCCAAACATTTGGCCGATGGCAACAAAACACAGCCGGTGGCCTCAAGCCATGGCCGATTTAGTGTGGGGATGGCCAACAAGCCATTCCCTGCCCTCCAAAGAAAAAAACACAAGTGTTTGGTGCAAAACCAAGCACAAAATAGTCAAGTCAAGAGATCCTGAGGCAGGGCGCGTGGCTGAGACCTCCGGGAACTCAAGACGAACACAAACATGGATGATCACCGAGTGTTTAAACGGTGACGTCCAAGTCTTGAGGACGGTTAAAAATGGGGTGTCTACACCCTGCATACAACATATGTTGCAGATATCACTCTCACCATCGGAATGGGTAGGGAATTTTAATCCCTTGGTGATTTTTAGCGAGCCACACATGACTTAGTTGTCCCTTTGAACTTAGTTCTTGGGATCTCCAGTCATATAAGTAGGGTTTCCATTATGACGACTCTTATGTAATAGGCTTTAATCTCATCCCCTTCGATGAACTATACACTAGCTCTTTTGTCAAACCTTTTGTTAATGGATCCGCAATATTCTCTTTAGATTTTATATAATCTATTGAGATTATTCCATTTGACAACAACTGCCTAATGGTATTATGTCGATGACGAATATGTCGTGACTCACCGTTATACATATGATTCTGTGCCCTGCCTATTGCAGATTGACTATCACAATGAATGTAAATAGCTGGCACAGGTTTTGGCCACATTGGAATGTCTTCTAAGAAGTGATGAAGCCATTCTGCTTCTTCTCCTACTTTGTCTAAAGCAATGAACTCGGATTCCATTGTGGATTGTGCGATGTAAGTTTGTTTCGTGGACTTTCAAAAAACAACAGCACCTCCCAGAGGAAAGACATATCCACTAGTGGATTTTGAATCTTTAGTAGCCGATATCCAATTGGCATCACAATAACCTTCGAGTACTGCTGGATATCGAGTAAAGTTCAAACCATGATCACGAGTAAATCTTAGATATCTAAGAACCCGAATGATCGCTTTCCAATGGTCTTCTCTGGGATTACTAGTGTACCTACTCAATTTATTGATAGATAAACTATATCAGGACGAGTACAATTCATTAGGTACATTAGGCTTCCAATGATTTGGGAGTATTTTAACTGAGACACTGCATCACCTTTATTTTTCGATAAATAAAAACTGATGTCTACAGGTGTTCTAGCTACATTCAAATCATCCTTGATAAATTTACCAAGAATTTTCTCAATATAATGGGATTGAGATAATGCATATCCGTCAGATATTTTAGTAATTTTCATTCCTAATATAACATTTGCGACCCCCATATCTTTCATATCAAATCTTTTGTTAAGCATTTGCTTAGTTGATTTGATCATGTTTTGACTGCTTCCAATGATAAGCATGTCATCCACATAAAGACAAACGATGACATATCCTTGGTCAGTGTTTTTAACAGAGACGCATTTGTCATATTCATTTATCTTAAACCCATTAGTAAGCATAGCATGATCAAATTTTTCATGCCATTTCTTAGGCGCTTGTTTTAATCCATAAAGAGACTTTACAAGTCGACAAACTTTCTTTTCTTGCCCCGACACTACAAATCCTTCGAGTTGCTCCATATAAATCTCTTCATTTAGATCACCGTTTAAGAAAGCTGTCTTAACATCCATTTGATGTATTTCTAAATTAAACAACGCTGCTATAGAAATAAGCATGCGAATGGATGTTATTCTTGTCACAGGGGAATGTGTGTCAAAATAATCTAGACATTCCTTTTGTCTGTAACCTTTAACTACAAGTCTTGCTTTATACTTGTCAATTGAACAATCTGCTTTCATTTCTCTCTTGAATATCCACTTATATCCAAGAGGTTCAAAACCTGGTGGAAGATCCACCAATTCCCAAGTATGATTTTGCATAATGGATTCAATTTCATTATTAACAGCCTTTTTCCACAAAGGTGCTTCAGGACCTGTCATTGCTGCTTTAAAGCTTTGAGGTTCATTTTCTAACAAGTATGTCAGAAAATCTGGACCAAAGGATTTTGATGTTCTTGCTCTTTTACTTCGTCTTGGTTCATCATCAGTTAAATCCTGTTGGTCGAGACCATTACTAGCCTCTTGTGTTTGATTGTCATTAGTCTCTTGACTTTGTGTACAATCATAAGTTCTTTTCTGTGAACTTAATTCCTGTCTTTTCTTGTAAGGAAAGACATGTTCAAAAAACACAGCATTCTTTGACTCTATAATAGTGTTCACATTTATATCAGGTATTTCTGATTTATAAGTCAGAAACCGATATGCACTACTATTCTGAGCATAACCAATAAACACACAATCTACTATTTTTGGTCCAATCTTAGTCTTTTTAGGAACAGGAACTTCAACTTTTGCCAAATACCCCTACACTTTTAAGTATTTGTAAGAAGGCGGTCGACCTTTCCACAATTCATAAGGAGTGTTGTTGGTCTTCTTGTGGGGTATTCTGTTAAGAACGTAATTAACAGACAATATTGTTTCCCCCCACAAGTTCTGTGGTAAGCCTAAACTTAGTAACATGGCATTCATCATTTCTTTTAGAGTTCTATTCTTTCTTTCAGCTATTCCATTTTGCTGAGGAGAATAGGGTGCAGTAGTTTGGTGAATAATGCCATGTTGTGCACAAAATTCATTTAATGGTGCATCATATTCACCACCCCTATCACTTCTAACCATTTTAATGGTTTTACCAAGTTGATTTTCAACTTCTATTTTGTACAGTTTAAGCATTTCTAAGGCTTCATCCTTACTTCTAAGTAAATAAACATAACAATATCTTGTGCAATCATCGATAAATGTTATAAAATACTTTTTGCCTTCTCCAGTCTGAACAAATTTTAGATCACATGCATCAGTATGAATTAAATCTAGAGGTTCGATTTTCCTTTCAACCGATTTAAATGGAGCCTCAGTTAGTTTCGCTTCTACACAAACTTCACATTTATGATTAGGATTAATTTCAAACTTTGGTATATAATCCAAACCAATTAATCTACGCAAAGCATCATAATTTACATGTCCTAATCTACCATGCCATAAATTTGACTTAAGAATATAAACAAAAGATGTGCTATTCTCATTCATAGCAACTTTTGGTACAACTGTCATTACATTTAGTTTAAAAAGACCATCACCCATGTATCCCTTACCAACATACGTACCACTCTTTGTTAATACAAATTTATCAGACTAAAAAACAAGGCTAAAAGCATTTTTACTTAACAAAGAACCAGAAACAAAATTCTTCCGGATGTCAGCTACATGCAGTACGTTGTTGAGGCTCAGTTCTTTCCCTGATGTCATCTTCAAGATCACTTTCCCTTGTTCAGCCACAGTAGAAGTAGAAGAATTTCCCATGAAAAGTTGTTCACCATTTGCAGCCTCATTGTAGGTAGTGACATCTTTTTGTCCGCACAAATATGATGAGTTGCTCCAGTGGCAACCCACCATTCGTTGGGATTTCCAACCAAATCAGCCTCAGACACCACAGTAGAGAGGTTGATGTCATTCACTCCGTCAGAGATGTAATCTAGTTCAGTTACATTGGCCTGATTGGTAGTCTTCTTGCTTGTACTTCCATGATCCTTCTTAGGGCGGCGGCAGATGTCCAGTCTTGCCACAGTTATAGTATTTTCCTTTGAACTTCTTGTTGCTATCTGTAGATACCCCATTTTTGACCATCCTCAAGACTTGGACATCATCGTTTGAACACTCGATGATCATCCATGCTCGTGTTTGTTTTGAGTTCTCGGAGGTCTCAGCTACGCGCCTTGCTTTAGGATCTCTCAACTTCTCTGTTTTGTGCTTGGTTGTGGACCAAACACTTGTGTTTTTGCTTTTGAGGGAAGAGGGTGGCTTGTTGGCCATCCCCTCAACCCATCGGCCAAGGCATGGAGCCATCGGCCTTGTTTTCCTACCATCGGCCAAAAGTATTGGCCGATCGACACTTTTTTTGGTCGATCGGCACTTATGTTGGTCGATCGGCCATATTTTCTGGCTGAGCCCTGTTCATCTGCTTTATGCAGATATTTTATGCCAGCTATCACAGCTGGCATCCACAATTCCGCCCTCCATACACGTGTATGGAGGGATTTGCCCCTTGATTAGCTTGCTTAGGAAGCTTTAGAATTTAGAATTCTATAAGAGGGGAGGCCCTCCTCCCTTCTCAGAAGTTTTGAAAATCTGAGATATAAGATATATTTCTATATATTTGACCTCTCTCTCTTGTTTAGTGCTTGTTCTTGCTCTAAAGTGTAGTATTGTCTTACTATTGTACACAAACACCTACTAGAACACCATCCTTGGTTGCTGAGGTGCTAGGGAGTTGGTGTTAGAGTTCTTGAGGTGGTTTTGATTAGAGAAAGGTGCTGGAGCCTTGTTCTTGAAGGTGTTCTACAAGGGTGAGCAACTAACCTTTAGATACCCTATTTTGGCTCAAGCTTTTAGCCCCTTTTGGTTATTGTTTTAAGCTTAACTATAAACTAAAATAAGTTCTATTTTTGCATGCTTTAGATCTTTGATTAAGGTCATTTTTGTGTTTGGGATTGTTTACCCCCTCTTAGGCCTTGTTTGGCCTTGTTCTTGTGCTTTTTTTTTAAAGATTTGAGATCACCTTATTTTGGCCTTCTCACCACTGAAATCCCTCTGAATTTTAGTGGTGGGGATGATGTTTTAAGGTCTCAAAAAGGAGAGGGTCATCCCCTCTCCTTATTGTCTTGAATGCTAGTATAAATGGCTTATATTGGTAGCATGTTTGCTTAGCATGTTTTAGCTCCATTTTAGCAAGTATTTGGTGTTATTTTGTCATGCTTTACCTCTGTTTTGAGTTGGTTTAGTTGGCTCTTACATGCTTCATGTACTTGTCATGCAATCTTCTCATTTGCCTTAACATGCATCTTGTGATTAGACTATCATTCTTGCATATTTTAGCTCAACTTCATAAAGCTTTTAGTCATGATTTACCATGTTTAAGCTCTGTTTAGTGTTGTTTTGATCATATATGTCATGCTTTGTCTGGCTACCATGCAATCTAACTTGTTAGCATTGAGTGTCCAAGTCACTAGCATGCTTTACTTGGGCTATTTCAGTGATTTGGCATCACTTGTTATGTTATTTCAGTCCATATAGTATGCTCATATACTTGCACTCTTCACTCCTTTAATGCTTTAAAGAGTTGGTGTCTTATGTCTCATGATTGGATCATTGTGCATGCTTCCATACTTAGGCCTTTGGGATGCCATCTAAGTGGGTTTTTGGACTTACTTTGACATGCCATAACTCTGATTTTATTGGTTCAAGTCGTGCCATGTTTGGTTTTGATAAGTGTAGTGTAACACCTCTTTTGTAGCCTTGCATGCTTCATGCTTTTGGCCCTTTATTCTAGCTTATTTTGGCTTTGGCCCTTGCATGTTTTAGGCTCATTTTGACATGATCTAGGATTGTTATGGATTATACTTGCCATTCGCTTCATGTTTTGTAGAGCCACGGTTTGAGCTCCTTGGCTAGCCTTAAGTTTTAGGCTTTCTCGTACGCTTTGCTTGCTTTGTTTGGTTGGTTTGACATCATTCCTAGCATCATTTCAGAGCTTGTAGTATTGTCATACTTGCATGCTTTGCCCCCTTTTAAGTGTTCTTGAAAGTTTCCCTTTTATGCCTAGGTGATAGGCCATTACATGTGCATGTTTGTATGTACCTTTTGTCTTCATTTTCTTAGCATTTTGGCCATTGGTTTGGGCATGTTTGAGAGTAGCCCATTTTGGTTAAGTCCATCTTACCATGTTGTTGCATGCTTGTTTCATTTTGCATGTTGTTGCATGCTATGCATGTTTGCATATTTAGGTTGTATGCCTATTGCATATTGTATGCTTGTATGCTCATGTTACATTAGATTTGTATCATGCTTGAGTTGTTTGCATGCTTGCTTGCATGCTTAGGTTGCATTGCATTGTGTGTGCATTGCCTTACCTCTTGATCACACATGATAGAGGTTAAGGTCCCCTTGTGTGTTTTTGTGCATTTCATTTGATATTGAATTGCACACTTGGCTCTTTTGTCCATCATGCATTGGAATGCGTGATTGATGGCCCGATGGTCAAGGACTACACTCCTTTGAGTCTTAAACATGATAAGGGGTGTGGTTGCAAACATTGTCTTGCAAATGTATTGCCATGCTCTATCTGTCCTCTGTTGCAGTAAAAGGAGTATTTTACAAGAAGGGATGGCCGATCAGCTGTCTTCAGTGCCGGTCGGCTAACATTATTTGGCCGAGAGCCTCATTTTTGTTCGATGACCAGTTTGCCTTAGCCGATGGCCTCCCAGAATGTCCACAAGGTGGTTCAGAAGTGTCACAGAAGTTGGCACAGTTTTCAGAGGTACATAGCAGTGCAAACAGAGGCAACATGAAGCATGGCGATGGATTTCCGAACGAAGCCGTCCGAGCATGCATTCATACCTCGTCTCGATGCCATTTCAGTGTTTTAATAACTTAGAATGGTTATTTATTTTGATTTGGTTGTGTAATTAATTAATTAGCTTGTTAGTTAGTTAGTTAGATGATTTGTATTATTCTTTTGGTCCCTCCGTCGAGAGCGCGCAATTATGTAATAAGCGTGCGTGTGTGTGATGCATGTCTTCTAACCCCCACTTCTTTTTCCCTTTTACTTACCTGTTTTCAGTGGTTAGTTCTAGGGCATATTTCAATTAGCATCCTTATGCTATGCATGTTTGCACCATTCATCTGTATTGCACGCACCGGGCTCGGCGCATCATACTAACTGCATTGTATTTCAATTCCAAGTTGAATACATGTATCGAATTGTTGCATCTCATATGCCATTTTAGATTAGCCGAGCCTATTCTAGTTGCACTTTGCATGGGATGCATTAGCCATTTTAACATGAACTAGGATCATGCATGGTTTCTAACTAGTTTCTTGTTTTGGCTCGGAGTACACTATAAGTGTTTATGCTTTAGCATCTTGCATGTGTGTGAGTGTTAACATGACAACATGCTGGCCATGAGGCTAATTGTTTATATGATATAACTGCCTGAATGCCTGTGGGTGAAGGATGGATTACTTGAATTGGAACGATTCATTGAAATCGGTGTTTTAGCCTACTTATGAGTAGCAAACTTCAAACCATTTCCAATCAAACGGATATGCGATGCTTTGTTCCAAATTAGGTGACCTAGTCTATACTTGTGTGTTGTGAGCATCACATAGTAATTCTAGCGAATTAACCGGAATAAGAACACGTGTTTCCAAAAACAAGATATCATGCTTAGTACATGCTGATCTTTGATCGGGCGAGCGGGGGTGCTCATAGATGACCTTTCCTAATTGTACCCAAGTTCCCGAGCCAAGGGAACTTTGGTGATGATGGACACGTGGCCTTAGGCAATGAGTCATGGTTTCCGAAATTCCCCTAAAATAAATATTTAGGTGGCGACTCTGTATCTGGCAAAGCAGTCCATGTTTGGCACTTCTTTCTTAAAAATAAGTTTTCCAAAACGATTTGCTAGATTTGGACTGTTTGGTGATTTATCGGCCTCGCATTGCACTTTGCGGGATTAGATTCAGAACCGTGACATTTGAGTCCGAACTGTAGCAGCAAAGCCTAAGGGTGTGTCTACAGTTTCTGGCGACTCTACTGGGGAGTTAGAGAACTTGACTCGAACTCATGATATCTTGTTTTGATTACACTTATGTGATTCTTTGCATTGCATTTGCATTGGTGCGCCTAGGACACCGTGTTTGTCGTATGCTTTTCCTGAACGGTTTGCCAGAGGCTCGCTTTGAGAAGCGTGCCATAAGGCTGACCGGTTGTGGGCTCTGTCACGACGGGAACACAAACCTCGGTTTTCGCCGAGGCACCCTTTTTGACCATTCGACCTAGTGCATATTCGGAATACATAGTAACTATTCCAAGCTAAGACAGGTTGCTTACTCGATTATAGGTTGTTTGAAACCGTTGTGTGCATAGTGAAAACCTAGCTCCTGGCAAAATAGGACAGGGAAATCTTACCCCAACATAGGGGTGTTTTGGCTCTCATTTGCTTGCTATGTGCTTTTAGAGCGTGTCTCTACAGGAACGCATGTATCAGTTTGCAAGTCTGGGTATCAGGCTTGCGGGCATCAGAATTTTGAGAGTCAGTCGTATCTGCGGGTATCAGATTCAGATCTGGGGCAGTGATTTTGGGAACAGTGATCAGTAGTTGAGAACGGTTCTTTCAGCTTGTGTTTGCCAAACTATGTGTTGTCTTTATTTAAGCTGTTATGCTGTTCGTTTTTCTGTTCATTATTTCCTTATTATGCTTTATTTATCTTTTTGCAAGGTAGTTTAGCACCATTGCATCCGACCAGTTAGATATCCCCCGAGCACTCTGGGTTAGAGGTCGTAGACTTAATCGATCTAGGGATCTGATAGATGGGCAAGCAGTGTTCCTTTCTTTACCCCCGGTTACCAGAAGGAGGTCAAGAGGATGCAGTGTATCGGTGCGGTGGTCGCCAGATCAGTGGTTTACCCCATCAGTGAACATTCAGGCTGAGGTCTTAGTTTCTATTGTAGGGACAGATATACCAGTTGTTCAGATAGAACAGCATGATATGGCAGGTATGGAGGAGATGATGCGTCAGCTCCAGGAAAGTATGAGAACTATGCTGCAGGACGCTGCCCGTCAAGTAGAATTTGCCAAGCAACAGGCCGAGGTCATGGCCCAACATACAGAGTTAATTGCCAGGCTGCAGTAGCAAACTGGAGCATCAACTTCACACCAAGCTCCTCCCCCACCAAGAGTTCCCGTACTTGGAAAGACAACACCCGCCCAGGATGATATGGATGTTCCAATAGGGCCGGCTCTGCCCCCGATTCTACCCCAGCTATCCAAAGTATTGACTAACCTGCCGGATTCTCCATTCGAGTTCGAGGTGGACCCCACAGCATTAAAAGTGAGCAAGCTTGAAAAGTTGTTCAAGAAATCTCAGGGTGTGAAGTCCATTCTGGATATTGAGGATGGGTACACCGACTCGGCCGTGACGCTGCCGGACTGATTTAAGATGCCGCACATAGACCGTTTCGACGGGTCTAGAGATCCTATGGTGCATTTGCTTCTATTTTCGGACATACTACAGCCAATGGGCCTCACCAGATTGCAGAAGCTTTCCTTGTTTGGCCGGACCCTGTTGGGTGTAGCGGCTATTTGGTATGCAAAACTGGAAGACTCTATCAAGAGGAGTTGGGAGGAGATGGCTGAGGCCTTCATAGCTCAATACTCCTATAATACATAGATTGAGATTACAACCCGTGATCTCTAGACAACTAGGCAGGAGCCTAAAGAGAGTTTCTTTGATTTTGTGACCCGGTGGAGGGCTAAAGCCTCGATAATGACCATCAGGCCCGTTGACAAAGATCAGATTCGGATGGTTGTGCGCAACCTTTAGCCCAAGCTCATGCAGAAGATGATCGTTCTCCCTCTCCCCACCTTTGCAGATCTACATGAGATAGGGGTGCAGATTGAGGACGCTATGAAACAGGGTCTGATTGACCAGGATAGAGAGCAGCCCAAGAGGGCATTCAACTGTAGTACAAATACAGGCACAAGTAGTGCTGCAGCTACCAGATCTTCAGATGTGGGAATGGTCACCACCACAACCACCCCGAGAGCCTCCATTCACCAGTGCATCCAAAAGTAGCTCGCAAACAACCAAGTATTCACCTTGAGGCCAAAGAACCTTCACTCTATTATACATGCCCCTATCCAAAGCTCTGGGGGTTTTGATCAAGAAAGGGCATTTGAAGACCCTAGAGTCGCGGCCACTACTAGATAAACTTCCCGCTTCCCATAACCCGGCCAAGTACTGCGCCTTTCACCAACAACATGGTCATGACACCGACCAGTGCTTTTGATTGCGTCATGGGATTCAAGATCTCATTGATAACAGGGTGATAGTGCCTTCGGAGGAACCGAATGTCACAACCAACCCTCTCCCACCACACAATCAAGCTCCACCTGCCAAACGCATCAATCTTATCCAAACTGGGGTTGTGTCATACGACCCCAGTAGATATATCACCCATTCTTACCTACCTAAGCTGGAGGTGTTCATTCCCGACAACACTGACTTGTGCGTATTGGACATCTCCCAAACCCAACCTGAGACGGTGGTGGCTATCGAAGGTAGAAGTGGGTTAACTGCGGGTGCAGATCAGAATGATTATACAGAGCCTGAGGGGTCTGAGAGCGTCATGAACAACCCGAGCGGTTACATTATATCAGTAGACCAGGTTAGGCCGAGAGTGGAATTGCCAGTGGGGGCAGAGATTTGTATAGTACGGAAAGATGGACCTAATCAGGGTCTGGATGACCGGGCAGCACTAGCGGAGGACATTGCCAACCTTCAGTTTTTCGATGAGCGGGACTCAAGGGACGTGGCAGCCAATTGGTTTAATGAGTCAGCAGAATCTACTGGGTGGCTTGACGACTAGCTGGCTATTGTTGAACAACCTTAGCTAGAACAGGATTCGTTAGGGACGGGGACATCAACTGTGGCCGGAAGGGCCAAAGAACAGAATGCACCACCGGAGAGCATCGGTGCTAAGAATTTTGCTCAAGATATGGGCAGTTTGGGAACAGAAGAAACTGAACAGTAGGCTGTACTGAAGCAGTTTGAGCGGGAAAGGATCGAAGATTCCGAGAGGACTAGAAAAGCTAAAGCCCCTGTGGGGACAGAGCATGCTGTGAGCACATGCATGGAAGGTGCTGTGGGCACAAGAATAGTTGTAACAGAGCCGGACCGGTGTCTGTTGGTTGCCGATGGCATGTGGTGGGAAGATGACGATCTATGTCTTGCTCACACAGACGAGGACTGGGGGAATAACCATCCGGATGATACCTGGTACATTGGCGACGTTGACCACATGACTAAGAGCAGGCGTTATTTCAAGCCTCCGCACTTAGATCAACCAGAGGCGTCTGGAAAGGACAAAGAGGCAGAAAAGCAGAAAGAAAAGTTGTTCGAAGAAGAGGCTGTGCTGAAATAGCTGAAAAAGATACAGGCAGACATCTCCATATAGGGCTGCTTATGGCTTCAAGAGTACATAGACAGGCGGTCCTTTCTGCAATGGACAAGGCCAAACTTTCAATAGATACCACTCCTGAGCAGCTGGTAGGACTGGTCTTTCCGGGAGGAGCTTCCCCGACGTTGACCTGCACCGACAAGGAATTGCCCCCTGAGGGCGCAAAACACAACAAACCTTTCTACATCTTTGTGGAATGCAGAAACAAGTGGGTACCGGTGGTTCTTGTCGATACAGGATCCGTTATTAATGTATGCCCGTCAAGGACAACATATGTAATTGGGTTGAAGCCCGCTGACTTTAAGCCAACTGCCCAGGTGATAAGGGCCTATGACAATACTAGCAGAGAAGTGATGGGGACCGTGAAGATTCACACTCAGGTTGGCCCAGGACAACACGAGATTGATTTTCATGTCTTGGACGTTCCTGTGACCTTTAATCTACTCTTGGGGCGGCCGTGGCTGCATCAGGTGAAGGCGGTCTCTTCCACCCTGCATCAAATGTTGAAATACCCCCATGGGAAGGGGGTGGCTATAGTTTTTAAAAATTCGTCAATTCATCCGCCGCCAGAGGTGTCTACACCGGTTCTGGAAATCGAGCACGACACAAAGGATGTGTTCCTGTTAGGATTTACCCTAGCCGAGGCTCGGGTTGTACAGAGCATTTTGGCTGTGGATGAGGAGTTGTATGTCAGCGCACAGTCGGTGTACCTCATGAACAAGCTTCAGCACATCCCTGGGATGGGACTAGGAAAAAGTGACCGGAAAGGCATTGCAATATCGGTCGAAGTGCCGCACAACCCGCATACCTTTGGCTTGGGTTATTTGCCCACTAAAGAGGACTGGGTGAGAAAAGGTAAAGAAATGGCTAGGAGAGCCAGAGCCAAGCAAGATCGGGAGGCATTTTGATTTGATTCATCGGCTTATTTAGGGCACCTTGAACGGACACTTTGTCCGGGAGGGGGAAGACTTTCCATTCTGCGGCTTCCTAGAGCCATGGTTGAATGCAGAGAAAAGTCGCCTGCCGGGGTTTGAGATCTTCTTCGACTTGCAGTTGTCCAGGGATGATGTTTTTGAGGAGCAGACAGACCCATTAGCTGAGGTTGTGCAGTGTAAGGAAGTAGATTCCGGGAGCACCGAGTTTGAAATGGGGGTAGCACTAGCTTGTCTACTATCAGATCTTCCGATCGTACATGAGTGCTTAGGGGATAATCTCTCAGTGTCTATGATTGGAAATGAAACGGCTGCGAGCCTATCTTCAAACATTTTGGATGCATTTGTCGCACCCTCCCCCGTTTGGCTGTACGAGGAGGGATTCTTATCGAGCAGCATCGGGTCAGGTAGTGAGTCGGAATCTGATTCCACTAAGTCCGTAGAGCTGGAATCAGGTTCCAGTCTGAGTCTGAGTCCGATATTCCTGGGGGTGATAACCCGGATGCCACAGTCCTGTCTAGGTCGTCTTTTTCTTTCTCTTTTGAGTCTGTTGTAACAGAAGAATCAGATGGACTGGATGAAGTTCTTAATGAGAATTGTGTGACTGTGGCCTCCGATTACTTTTCTGTACCCTTGATTTATTGTATTAATTCAAACTTTCAAAACTTTGATGAAAACGACGAGGAAGAAATTCCTCCTGTTTTCAAATATTTGTTAGAACAAGAACAAGAGAGGTTTGTAAAACCGCTGGCTGATGAAATCACCCAAATTAACGTTGGTATTGAGAAGAACCCGCGGTTGGTCCAGATTGGGTCCATGTTGTCTTCGGAGGAGCGTGAGCGCTTAGTCGTTTTATTAAAAGATTTCAAAGATGTTTTCGCGTGGTCCTACGAAGACATGCCTGGAATCGATCCTGAGATTGTACAACACCGGATCCTTCTTGACCCAAAGGCCTGACCTGTTAAACAGAAACTCAGAAGGATCCATCCGGACTGGGCTATCAAGATCAAAGAAGAGGTCACCAAGCAAATTGACGCAGGGTTCCTGCTAGTATCTGAATACCCAACTTGGTTGGCCAACATCATTCCAGTGCCGAAGAAGGATGACAGAATCCGGGTATGTGTGGATTTCAGAGATTTGAACAAAGCCAGTCCGAAAGACGACTTTTCTCTGCCGCATATCGACGAGTTAGTGGACTTCACTACAGGGCATGAGTTACTTTTGTTCATGGATGGCTTTTTAGGCTACAATCAGATTGTAATGGCACCCGAAGACCAGGAGAAGACTACTTTTACCACCCCGTGGGGGACCTATTGTTATAGGGTGATGCCGTTTGGGCTGAAGAATGCTGGAGCTACATATCAACGGGCTGCGACCACAATATTGCATGACATGATCTACAAAGAGGTTGAGGTGTACGTGGACGACATGATTGTCAAGTCCAAGGAAAGAGAGGGCCACTACACCGCCTTGCAAAAGTTTTTTCAAAGGATTAGAGAATTCTGATTGCGGCTGAATCCTCAGAAGTGTACGTTTGGTGTTACAGCAGGGAAAATACTGGGGTTCTTGATTACACGGAGAGGTATCGAAGCCGACCCTTCCAAAATCAAGGCTATCTTAGAAATGCCACCACCAATGATTGAAAAAGAGGTGCGTGGCTTTCTGGGTAAAGTGCAATTCATAAGGTGGTTTTTTTTCAAAATTAACCTTGACTTGTGAACCACTCTTTGGTCTCCTGAAGAAAGGAACGGAGTTCCAATGGGACGGCCGACGCCAAGCTGCTTTTGAACAAATCAAGCAATACTTACAGAACCCACCCGTGTTGTCACCGCCTGAGTCGGGGAAACCGTTGATTCTGTATCTTTCAGTGACTGAAACTACAATGGGCTGCATGCTTGCACAAGAGTCTGAGGACAAAGTGGAGAGAGCTATCTACTACCTAAGCAAGAAGATGGTGGGTTATGAGACCCGCTACACTTTGCTGGAGAAGGCTCGTCTGGCCTTGGTATGGGCTACTAGGAAGCTGCGACACTACTTGTTAGCTCACTCCGTAATGTTGGTTTCGAGATTAGATCCATCAAATATCTCTTCGAGAAACCGGCACTTACGGGTAGGCTAGCCCGTTGGTTGCTTCTGCTTTCCGAATTCGATCTGAAGTATGTGATGTGCAAGTTAGTAAAGGGAAGAGCGGTAGTGGAGTTCCTAGCCGATCACCCAGTGGACGAAGATGAAGCAGTTGAGTACCTATTCCCAGATGAGGCCATTTTGCATGTCGAAGATGAAACTTGGACGATGTACTTTGACGGAGCGTCAAACCAATACGGGTATGGGATAGGGGTGTTGCTAATAGCCGACAATTCCTGTATCCCTCTAGCATTCAAACTTCATTTCAAAGTCTCGAACAATGAGGCAGAGTACGAGGCGTGCATTGTCGGTTTAGAAGCTGTCCTAGAACTAAGGGCAAAACGGTTAGACATCATCGGGGACTCAAACCTTGTTGTATCTCAAGATAAAGGAGATTAGAAAGTCAAAGAAGAAAAGATGAGAATCTATCATCAGACCTTGGACTTGCTGATTCCTCGGTTTGATAAACTGAACTTCGCTCATCTATTAAGAGAGAACAACAAGTTCGCAGATTCACTAGCAACTCTATCCTCTATGATAGACATTCCTTTTGGAGTCCGGATGCGCCCGATCATCATTGACCAGAAATTTGTGCGAGCCTATGAGCTAATTGCTGCCATAGATGAGGTACAAGAAGAGAATCCCTAGCACTACGACGTTTAGAACTTCTTGGAAGAGGAAGCGTATCCACCAGGGGCAAATGCCAAAGATAAGAGGGCAATTCGAAGAATGGCTACTCAGTTCATCATTTGCGGGGGTAAACATTACAAGAGAGGTCATCTGGGAATGCATAAGCTGTGTGTTGATGCTGAAGAGTCCAAGCGCCTGATGGAGGCCATCCATGGAGGAGAGTACAGAGCGCACATGAACGGGGTGATGCTAGCCCGGAAGATCCTTAGGCAGGGTTACTACTGGTCCACCATGGAGGAGAATTGTATTGGCTTTGTCCGGCGATGCCACAAATGTCAGATCCATGCAAACCGCATGAACATTCCGTTGTCGAAGCTATACAATATGACTTTGCCATGGCCATTTTCTATCTAGGGGATTGATGTGATCGGGGTTGTTACTCCGAAGGGGTCTAATGGGCATGAGTTCATTCTGGCCGCGATAGACTATTTCACAAAGTGGGTTGAGGCCCAATCTTATGCGGTGTTGAAGGCCTTGCATGTTCCAAAGTTCATCAGGAACAACATCATCTGTCGCTACGGGGTCCCAAATGAAATCATTTCAGATAATGGTTCCCACTTCAAGAAAGAAGTGATCGACTTGTTAGACAAATACAACGTGGCTTTTCATAAGTCATCCATATATCGGCCGCAGACCAACGGAGCAGTTGAGGCCGTCAACAGCAACATCAAACACATTTTGCAGAAGATGGTGGAAACCTACCGGGACTGGCCAGATAAGTTGCCATTTGGTTTGTGGGGCTACCAGACGTCAAGTAGAACTTCTACTGGGGCGATTCCGTATTTTTTGGTTTATGGGATGGAGGCCGTTCTGCCTATCGAAATTGAGGTTCCGTCATTGCGAGTACTGGCTGAGTGTCAGATAGCTGAGGCAGATTGGCAGCAGAGCAGATCCGAAGAACTCATGCTCTTTGATGAGAGAAGGCTAAAAGCACTGTAGCATGTTCAGGGTTATCAGCGACGAATTGCCAGGGCTTTCAACAAGAAAGTTAAGTCCAGGAATTTGAAAGAAGGAGATTTGGTGCTCAAAGACAACCGAGCTCCCATTCACGACCCTAGGGGCAAGTCCAGACCCAATTGGACTGGTCTTTATATCATCAAGTCTATCTGGTCGGACGGAGCTGTCGTTCTGATGGATCTAGATGGCCTAGAGTTCTCCCAACCGATCAACATGGACAAGTTGAAGAAATATTTTTCCTGAGAGGCTCGCTAGGCCGAAAATCCGAAAGGGCGACCTAGGCAAAAGTTAGAGCACAAAAAAATTTGAAATTATAAAAACTGAGCTCGCAAGGTTGAAAACCCGCAAAGGGCGGCCTTGGCAAAAGTTATAGCGTAAAAGGTGAGGGTTAATACATGAGTGAACCTGAGCCGAACTACGTAAGGCTTGATTCCCATCTTTGGGATACGTAGGCAACTTCATCCTGAAGTCCAGCCATAAACACTTCCCCGATCAACTTTGTCCATGTGATCATGTTTGGTCATCTTTGTCTATTCAACATTCAAGAGCTTGGTTGTGATCTCTAGTGTAGTGCTACTCAGACTAGGGGCAACTTTCCAGTTTCTAGAATCCGGGATTGTGCATCTTAGTGACAGATCTCAGGCATGTCCAGTTCTAATCCATATCGAAAATGGTTTTGAAAAGTTTTAATAAAAGTTGATTTTGTTCAAATTAATCTTTTTACAACTTAGACCATTTTTGGACCAAATGGAAAATTTTCAGTACCCACAACCTTCAATTTCATTGATTTCAATATAGAGTTCTCCTACTCTTGAATACACAATTGAAATTGCTTTTCATTACATTCATAAAGAAAACTTGAAAGTTCTGATTAAAACAAATAGATCCGGGGCATAGTCAGGTGTCCCTACGTCCCCTCCCAGAGTTGGTCGAAGCCTTTGATGCCAAGCTAGGCCCAATCTGTGCCTCTTCATTAAGCCAATCTATGCACTCGTCAAAGAGGATACAGCTGAAAATGGGAGTGGGGACTAGAATCTCTCTCGTCCTCCAGGCTGCGGTATACCGAGTAGGCTGCACGCCTCGGACTGGAAATGTAACAGGGTATTCCATCCCTTCCTCTAGGCAAGTCTGATCATGTCTGAACTGGCGCCAGAACCGGAACGGAAAGTAAAACACGCAGTGTGTCTGGCCAATCAATTGGATCCTGGGCTGGTGAGTCATGCTATAGCTCATCGCCGGTAGATTGAGCCAAGGACAGTGCCAAGCAATGCGGTCTGCGGACAAACTGCACATCTAGTCATACCACCATCCCTCATCTGGAGCATCGACCAGACGTCGCCGGAAGGAATAGCTGCGAGCTGAATATGCTGAACACGAGTCCACCACTCTCAACTTGTCCATCAACCACACCTAGGGAGGGATGAAAAATGAGAGATTAAAGAATAGAGAGGTGTACGTTGAGAGAAAAACCGAGCCTGAGGGCCGAATGATGTGAGCAATACATATGTGAGACGGGGTGGGAAATATTACCTGCAATAGTAATGGGCTCCCCGCAAACCTAGCCGTCTCCCGGCGATGCAAAGCGTCCAAGCCCATCAATGTTTCGGCTAGCGTCATGGCAATGCAACTCTTACCATCTCTTAAGCCCTCAGTAACCTTGATCAAACGAGTGCTAAACCCTCCCGAGCCCGTGGCAAGCAAGAGGTGAGATAGCATGCATAAGCAAAACGCATGTCGCCGATAACCTTGCCAATGATGGTCGCCGCGACCACCGGCATCAGAAAACCTACAAACCAATCTCAGAATGTCCAGCTCTCCGTCGCGAATCAATGACCGAGCGTCATGCAAAGTAAGGCCGCACATCCTTCCTAAAGCTTGAACGTGGTCGAACCGGAGTTGAGGCAAAATTTCTTTATCAGGCTCAGATTCCATTAAAGCTTGGAAATCCTTGAAAGTAGGACACATCTCGTGACTGCAAAAGCTAAAGACGTGTGTTACCGGCTTCCAAAATCTTGCCGCGGCATAGAGGAACGGAAAACGCAGCGGGGTGCGACCCAACGTGAATAGTGCATTTATGTCGAAGCCCCAGAAATTCAGCTTTTCCGAGCCATCCAAGTTGGCAATCCAATTTGTGAGATTTTGGATAAGGAATTCTTCCATTTGGTGCAAATAAGTGTTGAAATGAGAAAAACTATGAAGTTGGGGCTTTTAAAGAAGATAAGGTGTTAAGTGGAAGACAGGCGTCAACATTCTAGAGGTACTTGCCATTTTTGGCCGATCGACCAAATGTAGTGCCGATCGACCATCCATTTTGGCTGATCGGCTAAAAATGTTGGCCGATGGCCATTTCTTGTGGCCGATGGCCTCTTCCTATGGCCGATGGCCTCTCCTCTTGTTCTATGAGCAGTGTATGTATTGAACATTTTGGGAACTTGTGATTGGTTCCACTTCCAATGCCTTCTGGTGTTGATTTTGCGAAGTCACGCCTATTTGCTTATCGAGTTGTCGTACATTTTTTATCGAGTTGTAATTTACATTCTTTAAGTCTTTGTTTTGCTTATTGAGTTGTATTTACACTTGGTTAGCTTGTCAAGGTCTTTGTTTTATTTATCGAGTTATTTTGTTGTTAGTTGGTTCACTACCTGATTAATTGCAATTCGAGTGTTTGGTTTTCAAAACAAAGTTCAATCTCATTTACATTGTTATGTAATGCGATGCGATGCATAGAATGTACAAATGTAGCACTTTTTGAACAAAATAGCTATTTCATTTCATCATATATCTCTTGCAAAAGCACATAATTTTGAGAAAATAAAACCTGCCTGAGGCAGTACAATGTGCTCAAACTACTAGCAAAAAAAAGGAAATAAAGCAAAAAGGAAAAGAAAAGCAACAAAATGTCTGAACAAAGCTAAAAAGAAGAAAAGCAGCAAAAGTCTGGATCAATATTAGTCATTTCGAGTGCGAGAATCCGTCCTGGTCCTCTTCTTGGACGAGGGTCCAGGATCACCACTGCCGGCTCCGTAGTCAGAGTCTGAGCTGTCTCCGGCCTCACCCTGGGACGCCGCCGCCTCCTCATCAGAATCATCAAGGGAGGGCTCTCATGAACTGCTCTCAGCACGGGCACGCCTGTGTCTGCCTCAGCTGTGGATCGTCATCCTCCGCCTGACTCCCCCTCCTCCTCGAGTAGGTATAGATGGTCCAGCTGGAGCACCTCCCGTGGCCGGAATCTGGAATGGGGCCTGAAAGGAAGGAACAAATGGCAAATGCATCAATTATGCTACGCAAAGCAGGGTATGAATACCGAATATAGCGTGTGAGTACGGTGTATGAATGCTGTGGGCAATGTGTGAGTACGATGTATGAATGCTGTGAGCAATGCTGTGGGAAATATGTGAGTTCAAGTGTATAAGTGTTGTGAGTACTGTGTATCAAGTGCCGTATCGACAATGTGGTATATCAGATCAATATGAAACAGATCATGCAAAGTTTGAGACTGCGGTTGAAAGAACTTACCGGAATCCCGTAGATGGTGAGCAGGTCGATGCTTCGCTACAGCATCCCTATCACGGAAGTCGTCAGCTCCAAAGACTGCCTAGTATACTCGATGGAAGCCTGCAAAAGTGTTGAAATCATTAGTATTCTACGAGATATCAAATGAAATGAAATGACTGTACAGAATGCAAAGCATAGTAGTACATACCGGGGTCGAGCTGTAGACTCCGATAAGCTCATGATCAGTTGGAGGAGGAGCGATGGGTATCTGGTACGTTTCCCCACCCTGTCCTCGGCATGTCATTGTCGTAGGCAGCTCTGGCCATCCTGCTCCCTGTCCTCTCCGGGACCCACTCCTCCCACAGGCCTGAGGCGCCCTCAATGCTCCTGCTCCTGCCGCTGGCGCCGCAGGCCTCTCTCTCTTGGCTCGGCGAGGACTGGTCAAAGGTTGCATGAGATAAGCCTGGATGAACTCGGTGTAGTCGCCCTCGTCTCTAAAGGGCTCGGAGTCCCAACCAAGCGTATAGTCTATCATCTCCTCTAAAGTATACCTCTCGGTGTTCCTTGTGTGGGTAGGAGGAGGTGCTGGAACTGTCTGCTTTGGCAAGCCCAAGGTCTGCTACAAGAAGCGCTCCTCGAAATACCATGCCTGACAGATTGGGCCCTCCAGCAGAACCTTGAACCGGGCAGTCCCCCGAGCGCCCGCATACTGATCTCTGACCGCCTCTGGAAACGGGGCCCAAGGCGGCTAGGTGATCTGCAAATGATATACGGTTTTGTTATCTACTATTGAAAGTACAATGTAAAGCAAAGCTTAAATGAACTCTAAAGTTTGAAATACCTCTATGGCGGTAATGGTGTCGAAGTATCGTCGGAAGAACATAAAGGACTCTCGGGGCCTCCGCTCGCACCTCACATTGAATCAGTGAGAGAACGGAACGCCGAGAGGGATCTCCTCATCCGGCATTGGGGCAAGCCTAGGAAAGTAGGCATACATCCACAACTGTAGAGTGTAACAGGGCAAATATTAGTATGCTTATCAGATAAAGCATAATGCAGATAAAGCAGAAATCAGATAATGTGTGTAGCGTGTTGTGCAGCGTGTGCAGTGTACAGCCAGTGTAAAGTAGATTGCATGTTTGCAGTGTGTGCGGTGTACAGATGATGCAAAGCAGAATTGAAAAGACAGAAAGGGAAAGTATACCTCCCAGGCTCGCCAGTATCCCCCAAGCAACTGTTCACTGCGGTGGGAAGATGAGCTCATATATCCATAGAGAGTGGCCAAGCCTGTGCCACCCCAGTCATAGCGCTGGATCCTGGTCACATCCACCAGTGCGCTCAGCAAGTAAAGGGCGACAGTGTTCGCCCGGTCGGTGAAGAGAGTGGTCCCCAGCAGGAACATGATGAATCCGCGAGCATACTACTCCACCTCCTCCCGAGTCATGGGCGCCTGAATCCTGAAGTGATCCTCAAACCAAGAGTACCTCACAAATCCCGCACCGGAGAAAGGAGGCTGAGCGCCAAGCAAGTAAATCTGTGCAGCGCCCCACTCGTCCATATCGGTGTCAAAAGGGATCGGATCACCCCCTACTCCGATGCCTGTGAGCATGGAGAAGTCAAAGGGAGTCATCGTCATCTCCCCGGTAGCAGAAAGGTGGAAGGAGTCGGTGGTGTTCCACCACCTTTTCACCAGTGCGCCCAGAAGAGCCCTACTCGCAGTGAGGCGCGAACGTCCCTTGCAAAAAACACCGAAGCCAGCATGATCAACGATGTCACAGATCGCATCAGGCAGCTCTACGTACCAACCACGGGCGATGATGTTTCCATACCCTCGGAAGGCATGGAAATCTCCCTGTTTTCAAAACAAACATGTAGACGCGCCCTTGGGCTTTGCTACCACAGTTCGGACTCAAATGTCACGGTTTTTGAATCTAATCCCGCAAAGTTCAATGCGAGACCGATAAATCACCAAAGAGTCCAAATCCGGCAAATCATTTTGGAAAATTGATTTTTAAGAAAGAAGTGTCAAACATGGACTGCTTTGCCAAATACAGAGTCGCCACCTAAATATTTATTTTGGGAAAATTTAGGAATCCCTGACTCGTTGCCTAAGGCCACGTGTCTGTCATCACCAAAGTTGCCTCGGCTCGGGAACTTGGGTACGATTGGGGAAGGTCATCTATGAGCACCCCCGCTTGCTCGATCAAAGATTGGCCTGTACTAAGCATGATATCTTGTTTTTGAAAACATATGCGTTCTTATTCCGCATATTAGCTAGAATTACTATGTGATGTGCACAACACACAAGTATAGACTAGATCGCCTAATTTGGAACAAAGCATCACCTATTCGTCTGTTTGAAAATGCGTTAGAGTTTGCTACTCGCAAGTAGGCTAAAACACGGATTTCGATGAATTGTCCCAATTCAAGCAATCCAACCTTCACCCACAGGCATTCAGGCAGTTATATCATATAAGCAAATAGCCTCATGGTAAGCATGTTTTCATGTTAACACTCACATACATGCAAGATACTAAAGCATAAACACTCACAGTGTACTCCGAGCCAAAACAAAGAACTAGTTAGTAATCAACGCATGATCCTAGCTCATGTTAAGATGGCTAATGCAACTCAAGCAAAATGCAACTAGAAATAGGCTCAGCTATTCTAAGATGGCATATGAGATGCGACAATTTGATACATGTATTCAACTTGGAATTGAAATACAATGCAGTTAGTATGATGTGCCGAGCTCGGTGCATGCAATACAGATGAATGATGCAAACATGCAAGCATGAGATATGCTAATTGAAAGATGCCCTAAAACTAACCATCATAAGCAGTTAAGTAAAAGGGAGAAAGAAATGGGGGTTGGAAGACATGCATCACACACACGCACACTTATTACACAATTGGCCCTCTCGACGGAGGGATCGAAAGAATAATACAAATCACCTAATTAACCAACTAACAAGCTAATTAAACAAATTAATTAAGCTATGAAAAACAATAAAGCAGCCTCGGGAAGGGGGACAAATGCATGCTCGGTCGGCTTTGCTCGGAAATCCATTGCCATGCTACATGTTGCCTCTGTTTGCACTGCTCTATACTTCTGAAAACTGTGCCAACTTCTGTGACACTGCTGAACCACCTTCGAGGTATGTTAAGAGGCCATTGGCCAAAGGACATGGCTATCGGCCAAGAAGAACTGGTCATCGACCAAAAGTGGGGCTCTCGGCCAACAATTCTTAGTTGATCGGCACTGAAAATGGTCGATCGGCCATCTCTTCCTGTAAAAGCTGCTTTGCTGCAGCAGAGGACAAACAGGACATGCCAATTCATTTGCAGGACAATATTTGCACAACCACACTCCCTATCATGCCATGAACTTAAGGGAGTATGGTTCTCTACCCTCGGGCCACCAATCACGCATTTTAATGCATGATGGCCAAAGGTGCTGAGTGTGCAACTCAATATCAAATGAAATGCACATAACACATAAGGGAGGCCCTAACCTCTATCATGCTTGATCAAGAGGCAAGGGATGCACACACAATGAAATGCAACCTAGGCATGCAAGCAAGCATGCAAGCAACTCAAGTATGCAACAAATCTAATGCGACATGAGCATGTTAGCATGCAATATGCAATGTAATAGGTATGCAACAACAATACCAACAAGCAGCATGCCATGACATATAATCTAACAAACATGCAAGATGAATGATCATGCAACAACATGTCAATTAGCAAGCATGCAACAAGCATGTAAGCATAATGCAATAGTACTGGCATGCCACAACATGCAAAGGAACTAATATGAAATAGGTATACAACCTAAGCATGCAAACATGCATAGCATGTAACGACATGCAAAATGAAACAAGCATGCAACAACATGGTAAGATGGACTTAAACCAAAATGGGTAGCTCTCAAGTATGCCTAAATCAGTGGCCAAAGTGCTATGGAAATGGAGGCAAAGGTACACACAAACATGCATGCCAATATGCCAATTGGCCTATCACCTAGGCATAAAAGAGCAACTCTTAAGCACACTTAAAAGAGACAAATTTGGACATGTGAAAAACATGTTAAGCTCGGAAATCATGCATGGAAAGGTGCCAAACCAATCAAACTACACAAGTAAAGCATGCAAGAAAGCCCAAAGCTTGAGGCTAGCCAAGGGACTCAAACCATGGACACACAACGCAAGCCCCAAAGGGCCAAGGGGACCTAAAACAGTCCCAAGGCAGGTCTAAAGAAGACCAAAAACAAGCTCGAAACTAGCCAACATAAGCTAGAACACAACGCCAAAAACATGAGGCATACAAGGCTACCAAAGAGGGTGTTACACTACACCTATCAAAACCAAACATGGCATGACTTAAGCCAATAAAATCAGAGTTATGGCATGTTAGAATGAGCCCAAAAACCCACTTAGATAGCATCCTAAAGGCCTAAGCATGATAGCATACACAATGATACATTCATGAGGCATAAAACACAAACTCTTTAAAACATTAAAGGAGTGATACGTGCAAGCATGTGAGCATGAAACATGGACTAAAATAACATAAAAAGTGATGCCCAATCACTAAAATGGCCCAAGTAAAGCATGCTAGTGACTTGGACACTCAAAGCTAACGAGCTAGAATGCATGGTAGCTATACAAAGCATGGCATATATGGTAAAAAAGACCAAAATTAGAGCTTAAGCATGTTACAACAAGGCTAAAAGCTTCATGGAGTTGAGCCAAAATCATTCTAGAATAACATGTTACAACATGATGCATGCTAAAGCAAATGAGGAGATTGCAAGACAAGTATATGGAGCATGTAAGAGGCCAATAAACCAACTTGAAATAGGGGTATATCATGGCAAAATAACACCAAATACTTGCTGAAATGGAGCTAAAACAAGCTAAGCATACATGCTACCTACATAAGCCATTTATGCAAGCATTCAAGAAACAAGGAGAGGGGATGACCCTCTCCTATTTAAGACACCAAAACCACTTTTCCAGCACTAAAAATCCGCTGGATTTCAGTGGTAGAAAGGTCATGCAAGACCTAAAACAAGGGCCAAAAGGTATGGCCTAAAACAAGGCCTAACAAGGCCTTAGAAGGGGTAAACAAATCCAAACCAAAAAGTGACCTTAAACAAAGATCTAAAGCATAAAAAATCAAAACTTTTATCAGTTAAGAGCTAAGCTTAAAACAAAAAGAAAGAAGGGCTAAAAGCTTAAGCAAGAATGGGGTATCTAAAGCAAGGAACTCACCCTTGTAGTACCTCTTCAAGAACAAAGCTCCAGCAAGTTTTCTGAGTTCAAACCCACCCAAGAACACCAAAACCAACTCCCTAGTGCTTCAGCAACAAGAGGATGGTGTAATGCTAGGTGTTTGTGTGCAATAGTGAGACAAAATCACACATTTGAGCACAAATACATACACAAATGTAAAGAGAGGGAGATATAGAGATAGATAGATACATACAAACTCTCTAACCCTAAATTTTAGAACCTCTGAGAAGGGAAGAGGGCCTCCCCTCTTATAGAATTCCAAGTTCTAAAGCTTCTAAGAGAAGCCAAGCAAGGGACAAATCCCTCCATACACGTGTATGGAGGGAGTTAATTGTGGATGCCAGCTAAAATATTTGCATAAAGTAGATGAACAGGGTTTGGCCACCAAAAATGGCCGATCGACCAACACAAGGGCCGATCGACTAAAAAGAGTGCCGATCGGCCAACACTTTTTGCCGATGGCAAGAAATCAAGGCCGATGGCTTCATTCCTTGGCCGATGGGTTGAGAAAATGGCCAACAAGCCACCTTCTTCCCTCAGAAGCAAAAAACAAACAAGTTGAGAGACCTTGAGGCAAGGCGCGTAGCCGAGACCTCCGAAAACTCAAAACGAACACGAGCATGGATGATCATTAAGTGTTCAAACGATGGCGTCCAAGTCTTGAGGATAGTTAAAAATAGGGTGTCTACAGTTGCCCCTCTTTGACAGAACTCGAAAGTCATAAAAATGACGGGAGTGAATGTCAAAGCCCAGAGATGACCCATTTTTGATAAGGCCGAAGACTTAGACAAGCATACAAGAAGCAAAGATATGTGCCCAAAGGCGGGGGCAAAATGCAAAGGACAATGCACGATGCCGAACATAACTTATGATCATGCAAAGAAAGCAGTAATGAAGCATAACATGCAACAGTTTTAAGCAAGCGAGTTCGAACCAAACTACATTACATGCAGAAAGGATGTAAGAGAATTATTCAATTCTCGCTACGTCTCACACGGAGAATACGATACCGTCCGGTTCGTCTGGTCTCGCCAGCTTCAAATGAACAGTACATACAATATCGTGCCTGCAAAAGAAAGAGACTCAACAAGTACAATATTGTTAGAAACATGCATAACAATGCAAGTGAAAAGTGCGTGACAACGCAAGCGGAAGGGTGCAAGACAATGCAACCTAAGTGTGACGCATAACATTGCGGTAAAAACAACACTATGCACTAACAAGGGCAAGTAAGGTCAAAATAGCGCGAGCAATGCACTAACAGGTGTAGGTAAAGTGCGCAAAATAGCGCGAGCAATGCACTAACAGGTGCAGGTGAGGTGCGCAAAATAGCGCGAACGAAATGCAATGCACAAAACAGTATGATGTGCAAAATAGCACGAATAAAATGCAATGCACAAAACAGTGCAATGCGCAAAATAGCACAAATGAAATGCAATGCACTGACAGGTGTATTTGATGTGCGCAAAATAGCGCGAATGATGCAAAATGCAATGTAATGCACTAACAGGTGCATATGATGTGCGCAAAATAGCGTGATGTGCAAAATAGCGCAAATGCAATATAGTGCAATGCAATGCACTAACAGGTGCATATGATGCTCGCAAAATAGCACAATGCGCAAAATAGCGCGAATGAAATGCAATGCACTAACAGGTGCATATGATGCGCGCAAAATAGCGCGATGCGCAAAATAGCACGAAATGAAATGCAATGCACTAACAGGTGCATATGACGTGCGCAAAATAGTGCGAAATGAAATGTATGCAAAATGCAATGCACTAACAGGTGCATGTATGCAGTGCGCAAGATAGCGCGATGTGCAAAATAGAGCGAAATGAAATGTATGCAAAATGCAATGCACTAACAGGTGCATGTATGCAGTGCGCAAGATAACGCGTTGCGCAAAATAGCGTGAAATGAAATGTATGCAAAATGCAATGCACTCACAGGTGCATGTATGCAGTGCAGTGGATGCAAGGGGGGACAAACTCCAACCTTGCTGGAATCGTGAGTGGAGAAAAAACAAACAATCAAGTGCGTACACAATGCAACCTGAGACAAATTCCAAACATGCTGAAATCGTGTGAGGAAGATGGACACTCAAACCACGTTGAAATTGTGAGAAGAGGCCCAAAACAATTCCAAACACGCTGAAATCGTGTGAGGAACAACCCTAACCACGTTGAAAACGTGAGAAGAGGTCAACAATTCCAAACACGCTGCAATCGTGTGAGGAAGGAACAAACTCTAACCACACTAAATTCGTGAGAAGAGGTCAACAACTCCAAACACGCTGCAATTGTGTGAGGAAGGAGCAGACTCTAACCACGCTGAAATCGTGAGAATAGGTCAACAATTCCAAACACGCTGCAATCGTGTGAGAAAGGAGCAAACTCTAATCACGCTGAATTCGAGGGAAGAGGTCAACAATTCCAAACACGCTGCAATCGTGTGAGGAAGGAGCAAACTCTGATCACGCTAAATTCGTGAGAAGAGGTCAATAATTCCAAACACGCTGCAATCGTGTGAGGAATGAGCAAACTCTAACCATGCTGAATTCGTGAGAAGAGGTCGACAATTCCAAACACGCTGCAATCGTGTGAGGAAAGAGCAAACTCTAACCACGCTGAATTCGTAAGAAGTGGTCAACAAGTCCAATCACGCTGCAATCGTGTGAGGAAGGAGGGAGAAGAAGAAACATAGGGACATATCTTGTGTTTCGAAGAGAAGGGGAAACATAGGGACATATCCTCGTGTTCACCGAAAGAAAGAGAAACATAGGGACGTATCCCCGTGTTCCCCGAAGGAAAGAGAAACGTAGGGACGTATCCCCGTGTTTCGGAATGGTATGAGCGTTGGAACGTATTCCAAATGCTCTAAACCAGAAAGGAGAAACATAGGGAGACATCCCCATGTTTCGGAATGGTATGAGCATTGGAACGTATTCCAAATGCTCCAAACCAGAAAAGGAGAAACATAGGGAGACATCCCCGTGTTTCGGAAAGAAGAAGGAAAACCTCTCAACGTATCAATACGCGAGAGAGGGAAATGATTGTGCAAGAAAGCGCAGTCATCCAAACGCGTATCAAATGCGAGACGAGAAGGGTAGATCCAAACGCATGCCGAATGCGAGAGGAGAAAGGTATCAGTCAAAATTGAACTGGAACCTCTCTGAATGAACAGTACATACAATACTGTGCATAAATGAGAAAGAAACAAGATAGGTACAATGCAAAACAATACATGATGTTTAACGAAAATAATTATCAAAGAAAGCGGCACTTTAGAAAGCACCTCACAGGGTGAGTGGTGGTAAATCGCTCTACTCTGATTGGGATCTCCCCTCGCGTTCCTCGAACACTTACCTTCAACTCGCAGTACAAAGGTCCTGAAATGCTGACAAGGAGCAACGTTTGCTGGGGAAACCACAGATGCCGCTTTTCTTCCTAATCATACTCACAACTTTCCCTATTCTTCAACGGGGTGACAGACTAGGTTGGATCAGTATCCGGGATCGAGGTGCATACCTGCTGCCTCAACCTATGGGGCTTCCATACAGATTTCAAGTCGGGGATACACCCCTGGGTATTCAAACCAGACTTTAGTCTTGGAAATTCCAAACCTTTGTGTTCTAGGCAACAACCATTCGAACTCTAGTTTTCACCATCGCAATTGATCTCCTAGGAACTCATCTCAAACACAGCCAAGGTAACTCCGGTGGGGATTGGTACCCAGGGAGAGCACTTCTGATCGCCATTCTGGCATAGAAACAACTGACACAATATTCCATTTGTTTTGAACACACAGCCCTTACAGCAACTGCTCATTCTGAACACACAGCCCATACAGCACACTGCTCACTTTGAACACATAGCCCATAACACAATATTTGATTTATTTGGCACACGGCTCATATAGCGTACTGCTCATTCTGAACACACAGCTCAAAACACAGTACTCGGCTTATTCTGGGCACGGTTTATTCAACGCACTGCTCACTCTGAACCCATGGCTCATAACATAGTACTCAGTTTATTCTGCACATGGCGTATTCTGAACATATGGGATGTACAGAGGTTGAAACATACTCAAATGCTCCAAATTTTTCCTTTTTTCTTTTGCTTCGTAGTCCGGAACCCATATAGCTTCAAATGAGTCCTGGTTTTACTGTTCTGACAGGACCCGGGTTGAACCCTACCATTTTGTGAAAGAACAAATTCTGTTTTGCATAAATGTAGAGAATGACACGGCACTCTGAGCACAAAACGATTCATTTTTGAAATTGAGAAACAAGTTCTCGACAGGGTGTTGAGCCTACAACTGACCACAGTCGAAACGACTTAATAAAGGAAAAACAAAGGTAAAACAACCTGAATACATCTATTGACACTCGAAACGACTCAAAACAAGAATCAAGACAAACAAAACAAAAGACACGACACTCAGACGTGTTCCAATGGCGAGAGACCTCTCGGTTCGTGAGGAACGAGTTTCTTCGGGTATTGGTTCCCACCCTTTCTCATTTGTGGTTCTCACATCACTCGACCCTCAGGCTCTGTTTTTCTGAAAAAGCCATTTTTCTCACTTTTTCTCTCCACGCACATCTCTCTATTCTTTAATCTCTCTTCTTTTTTATCCTTCCCATGGGTGGTTGATGGATAAACAAGAAGTTGTGGGATCTTGCCCCTAGCATTCTGCTAAATTCCTCTTCTTCCGCTCACAGCCAGTGAGTTCCTCCCACAGAGGGGTTGTGCTACAGTTAGGTGTGCAGCAAATCTGTAGCTGACATCGATTGATGACGCCCTTGGGAGTTTGGACGTGATCAGATGTGTCCAAACAAGGGAGTGGAGTATCTTGATCCAATCCAGTTCGTGCCTCGCGCCTGGCTTGATACCTCGCTGCTTGGAGGATGAGAGAGCTTTCAGCCCTTTACTGATAGCTTCAGCTGTGCCCTTTCTGGCAGGTAGAATGCCCTTCTTGGCGAGTACGTTGACAATGGGGAAAAGACAGAACACCTGACTCAACCGTACCCCTAGTTCATCATTTTGACCATTTTTTTGTTTTGCTTTCTACTAAAACAGTTTTGACCAATATGGGAGTTAGATTAACATACTTGTTCAACTTTCTGATTTGAAATCATGCAACTTAGTTTGTGAGCATTGAAAATTTTTCTTTTTTGGGTTAGTTTGTGAGCACTGAAAATTTTCCTTTTTTGGGTCCAAGAAATGGTCTAGTTTTGGAAAATGGAATAATTTTCGAAAAAATTAGTCAACCTCAGTAAAAATTCTCAAAAACTATTTTTGCAAATGGCCACTGCTCGGCCAACACGAAATTTACCCTCGAGATGTACAACCTCAGATCCAAAACAATGGAAAATTGCCCCTTGTCTGAATGGCACTGCAGCACACTGAATGGCAACAGAAAATTGCCCCTTGTCTGAATAGTACCGCAGCACACCGTAATCAGTCCTCAAAGTGACGATCACAACCGAACTCTCCGATAAAAAGAAGACAAAGATGATCAAAACCATTCCATGGACACAATCAATTCGGAAGTGTTTGTGGCTGGACTTCAGAATGAAATTGCCTACGTATCCCAAGCATGGAAATCAAGCCTTACATAGTTCGGGGTTAAGGTACACTCGAGTATTAACCTCTCTTTTTGCGTTCTAACTTTTGCCAAGGCCGCCCTTCCAGATTTTCAACCTTGCGAGCTTTGTTTTTCTTTTCTTTTCAATTCTTTTCTTCTTTTTTCATCTTTTTTGCTTCATTTTTTGCAATTTTCTTTTCTTTTCTTTTCATTTCTTTTCCTTGCTCTAACTTTTGCCTGGGTCGCCCTTCCGGGTTTTCGACCCAGCGAGCCTCTCAAGGGTAAAAGTGTAGCTTTGTCCATGTCAAATGGTTTTGAGATCCTGAAGTCATCTGAATCCAGGAGAATGGCTGGTGTTCGCTGATGATGTAGGAGTCCATCCAATGGGGGCTGAATTTTCCCCTAGTGTTGTGGATAGGAACTTGATTATCCTTCAGCAATATTTTTTTCTTTCCTCCCTTTTGGGATTTGGCATTCTTGCCGATCTTCATTTTTGAATCTTTGAGCGCATTATCTGACATCTTTTGCCCCTAGTTCGAGGGGCTATTTGTCATCCAGCTTTGCAAGCTTCTTTTGACGACGTTTGATCTTCTTGATCTGACTTTGTTGCCGCTAATTCAAGGGCTGCTTCAAATATGGCCACACAAGCCTTACATTGCGGTTGACTGTTGGACATTCTGAATCCACGTTCAAGGTTTGAAAGCAAGGGATCGAGTTTCGAGGCTGAGAGCGATCCTAGGCTGCCCAATCTCAAGAGCGATTCCACACAGGTCTTCGCAGGACTGAGCAAAACATTTTTTGAAATCATTTAAGAAAGTGACTAGCCGCTTGTGCTGAAGACAATGTAGAACCAATTTGGATCATGCCAGGATCCTTTTCAGTACTCACGTTAACAAACATGATCTCATTCATTAAGGGCTTAGCACGCCACTCCCTCTCACTCAATTGATCAAATTTTTGCAAATCCTGAGGAATTCCTTCCTCATTGTTTTCACCACAGTGTCAGATTTTTTTTTGAAAAACTTAGGTCAATGCAATGAATTCAAAACACAGAAAAGACATAGTTTCTAGTCGTATACTGCCATCTCATTCAGAACTCCTGGCATAACTGGTGCAAGGTAGAAGCAAACACAAGAGTGTGAAAATTTGCTGCTGTTTCATTCAGATCTTCTGGTGTAACTGGCTCCACGACAGAAACAGACTCAAAAGAAAATGAAAAGACAAACACGAAACAAAATAGTGACATCCGAAGTAACACCCCGAAATCACTCGACTTCTGTACAACAGGACTGACTCGATACAACAAGACAAACCCTTAATCAAAATGACAGACTCAAAACAAAGAGACAGACTCAAAACAAAACCATAGAACTGACTCAACACCCAAGTCAGAAACTACCAACATCCACAAATGCTCAAAACAGTGCGTGCCATATGCCACATCTGAAGTAAACTGAGCGCCGCCCGCAGGTGGTTCATCCCCTGATCACATCACATTATCTTCCAAGTTCACTGATCCAGTGATGATAGACTTTGCTGAGCTTGGTGGGAGGACGACCTCGTTGTCAAACAAATCCTGTACTTTGTAGCAAAGATGGAAGCAATTGTCGGTGTTATGACCAGTTTGTTGATAGTATGCACAGTACTGGGTAGCATCATGACTAGATGAAAGATGACTAGGGAGAGGCCGAGGCTCAAGGGGTTTAAGATGCCCCTTTTCAGCAAGGATCTGAAGCGCCTTGGACAAAGGCATGTAGAGGGCATGGAAGACCCTGCGACCTCGGGGTAGATACTTCGAGGTTTGTGAATTTTTGCTGGACGCACTAGGTCGGCAGGTGCTGACTTGGTTTTCTGATCTTTTCCGGGTGCAGGGTTAGGGTTGGAAGGAATGGTTCTAGTACGACGGTCCTTATCCCTATTTTCCCCTTTGCTTGAACTGCTCTCACTTTGAGTGAGGAAAGTGTCATTCATAGTTTTTACAGCAACAACGAGCACCTGTTGTTTGTTCAGTCCCCTGGCTTTCAAAGCCTCAACAGCTTGTAGGAGTTGTTCATAGGGATCGGTGTCCACCTCCACCTTGTTCTTTCCACTAACCTCAGCTTGGTCGAAGGTTTGGGTTGCTACATCAGAGCGGAACCCGGTTGTTGTTGACATGCCATTGCCTATACTTAGGATGGGTTCAGGTTGGCTAAGTTCAATTACAATCCGTCCCAATAGCAGGGGCTCTTCCGGTATGAAATTCCCGGCATATGATGCGGTCGATGGCGGAGCCGACATTCCATAGGCTAGATTAGCCACAAACCTTTGAAGATTTCTGATCATTCCCATCAGCTCAAAAGTGGTGGGCTCACGGGTTTGGAAGAATTGGGGTTCCCAGATTGGATGTGCGGCAGGTGACTTGGGTGGGTGTTGCACTTCAACATCGGTCTCACACTGCATGGTGATTCCCTGGTTTAA
The DNA here is from genome assembly GCF_055761805.1 of Camellia sinensis. Taxonomy (NCBI): domain Eukaryota; kingdom Viridiplantae; phylum Streptophyta; class Magnoliopsida; order Ericales; family Theaceae; genus Camellia; species Camellia sinensis. The sequence continues at coordinate 34,868,318 of NC_138961.1, read as the reverse complement.
TGCTGTTGCCATGACCACAATTTCTTTCGAATTTTGTATCATCATGAGTCTGTTGAACAGAATAGAGGTGATATGATTGGTGGCTGACAGATTTGATGAACCGGTGAGCCTGGACTGGCCCCTTTTTGCCTTGCCTCAGCGGAGGAGAACATTGGTTGCTCGGGACCGAATCTCTGAACTGAAAGAGAAAACAGGCAGCATCTCAGCCCAAATTCACTAGAACAGACATAAGCATAGCTGAATAACTATATTCGACCATTGATCACTGTTCCTCTAAATTACTGTCCCAAAACTAAATCTGATACCCGCAGATATAACTGATTCTCAAAATACTGATACCCGCAGGCCTGATACCTAGACTTGCAAACTGATACGTGCATTCCTGTAGAGACACACTCTAAAAGCACATAACAAGCAAATGAGAGCCAAAACACCCCTATGTTGGGGTAGGGTTTCCCTGTCCTATTTTGTCAGGAGCTAGGGTTTCACTACGCACACAGCGGTTTCAAGCAACCTATAATCGGGTAGCAGCATGTCCTAGTTTGGAATAGTCATTATGGATTTTGATATGCTCTAGGTTGAATGGTCAAGAGTGTTCCGGGAAAAACCGAGGTTTGGGTTCCCGTTGTGGCAGAGCTCGCAACTGGTCAGCCTTATGGCACGCTTTTCAAAGCGACCCTCCGGCAAACCATTCAGGAATAGTATACGGCAAACACGGTGTCCTAGGTGCAGCAATGCAAATACAATGCAAAGAGACACATAAGTGTTGTCAAAACAAGATATCATGAGTTAGAATCAAGTTCTCTAACTGCCGAGCAGAGTCGCCAGAAACTATAGACACGCTGTTGGGCTTTGCTACTACAGTTCGGACTCAAATGTCACGGTTCTGAATCTAATCCCGCAAAGTTCAATGCGAGACCGATAAATCACCAAAGAGTCCAAATCCGGCAAATCATTTTGGAAAATTGATTTTTAAGAAAGAAGTGCCAAACATGGACTGCTTTGCCAGATACAGAGTCGCCTCCTAAATATTTATTTTCGGGAAATTTAGGAAACCCTGACTCGTTGCCTAAGGCCACGTGTCCATCATCACCAAAGTTGCCTCGGCTCAGGAACTTGGGTACAATTGGGGAAGGTCATCTATGAGCACCCCCGCTCACCCGATCAAAGATTGGTCTGTACTAAGCATGATATCTTGTTTTTGAAAACATATGCGTTCTTGTTCCGGTTATTAGCTAGAATTACTATGTGATGCGCACAACACACAAATATAGACTAGATCGCCTAATTTGGAACAAAGCATCGCCTATTCATTTGTTTGAAAATGGTTTGGAGTTTGCTATCCACAGGTAGGCTAAAACACGAATTTCGATGAATTGTCCCAATTCAAGCAATCCAACCTTCACCCACAGGCATTCAAGCAGTTATATCATATAAGCAAATAGCCTCATGGCAAGCATGCTTTCAGGTTAACACTCACATACATGCAAGATGCTAAAGCATAAACACTCATAGTGTACTCCGAGCCAAAACAAAGAACTAGTTAGTAATCAATGCAAGATCCTAGCTCATGTTAAGATGGCTAATGCAACTCAAGCAAAATGCAACTAGAAATAGGATCGGCTATTCTAAGATGGCATATGAGATGTGGCAATTTGATACATGTATTCAACTTGGAATTGAAATACAATGCAGTTAGTATGATGCGCCGAGCCCGGTGCATGCAATACAGATGAATGATTCAAACATGCAAGCATGAGATATGCTAATTGAAAGATGCCCTAAAACTAACCATCATAAGCAGTTAAGTAAAAGGGAGAAACAAATGGGGGTTGGAAGGCATGCATCACACACACGCACACTTATTACACAATTGGCCCTCTCGACGGAGGGACCGAAAGAATAATACAAATCACCTAATTAACCAACAAGCTAATTAATTATTACAAAACACCTAACTAATTAAATTAATTAATTAAGCTATGAAAAACAATAAAGCAGACTCGGGAAGGGGGACAAATGCATGCTCGGTCGGCTTTGCTCGAAAATCCACCGCCATGCTACACGTTGCCTCTGTTTGCACTGCTCTGTACTTCTGAAAACTGTGCCAACTTCTGTGACACTGCTGAACCACCTTCGAGGTATGTTGAGAGGCCATCGGCCAAAGGACAAGGCTATCGGCCAAGAAGAATTGGTCATCGACCAAAGTGGGGCTCTCGGCCAACAATTCTTAGTCGATCGGCATTGAAAATGGTCGATCGGCCATCTCTTCCTGTAAAAGCTGCTTTGCTGCAGCAGAGGACAAACAGAGCATGACAATGCATTTGCAAGACAATATTTGCACAACCACCCTGTTAGGTCCCTTGATTGTCAAATCCGAATACAAAACCTTGAGTTGTTAACGTTGTTTATTTTCTGTGTTTTTGTTCTTCCCGCTCGAGCGGGGACATTGACGCTCGAGCGGAGTTTGTGGCCTCTCAGTATTTTGACAGGTCTGTAAAAGTACTGGAGTGCATGATTTTGCGCTCGAGCAGGTTATGAAGCGCTCGAGCGGATCTCTGTGTTTCCACACGCGTATTTTGTTGAAGCCGCTCGAGCGGGATGTTGGACGCTCGAGCGGAGATCGCGGATTCAGGATTCCTATTTATATCTGTTAGGTTGTTTTGAGGATTACTTTTCCTAGATCTTATTCAAGAGTCCTAGGGTTTTGTTTGAGGTGTACTTCTGAAGTTTTGGTGAGTTTTCCTTGATGTTTTGAGAAGAGTTCTTCACTCATGATCTAAAATACATACATCAAGGTGTTGGTTACTTTATATTCAAGAGACAGTTCTCTTCGGTGGATTCCGAAGATTCAAGCGTATAGTTTCAAAAGGCGTTTGATCTTATATGTAGTTGTTAATTCAACAAGTGAGGTTGTGGAATCAACTTCAGGATTGATCAGTTCCGAGACGAAGTCGTGGAGAAAGAGTTACAGAAGATTCGAAGACAAATTGACTAAGTTGGGTAATTTGTATGTTATCTTTGTAATCTTTTTTACTTCAGTAGTGGATTGATTAGTGGCATTTCGCCCGTGGTTTTTTAATCATAGTTGGAGGTGTCCAATTGTGGTTTTTTCGACGTAAAAATCGTTTGTGTCGATTTATTATTTAATCTGAAAAACAAACAATCTAAATCACTTTCGTAAGTGCTTGTTGATTTAGATTGTGTGTTTTGGATTTTTGGGATTTGGAATTTTTTAATCTTGATCTAATCACGAATCACTTAGGATTTTCAATTGGTATCAGAGCGGGTCACTCTTTTTTAAAAAAAATATAGGAGTGTGATTTTGTGTGACTAGTATTATGGATTCTATTCGTGAAGGTAACTCGACCCATAGACCACCTTTACTCGATGGTACAAACTATTCTTACTGGAAAGCTCGTATGAGAGCGTTTTTAAAATCCATCGATGAGAAAGTCTGGCACTCCGTGATCTATGGGTGGAGTGAACTTACTATCACCATTGATGGTGTTAATATTCCTAAACCCCTTGATAAATGGGACACAATTGATTACCAAAACTCGAGTTGGAACAGTAAGGCTCTCAATTCCCTATTTTGCTCCGTCACACCTGAAGAGTTTCGACGTATCTGCACGTGTGAGGTAGCAAAAGAGGCTTGGGACATTTTGGAAACGATTCACGAAGGTACTACTTCTGTCAAAAGGTCAAAACTTCAACGTCTCACCTCCGCTTTTGAAACCCTTTTTATGCGCGATGAGGAGACGTTTGATGATTTCTATGCAAAACTTAGTGATATCGTGAATTCCTGTTTCACACTCAGGGAAAAAATCCCGGAAGCTAAAATTGTTGGAAAAATTTTGAGGTCTTTACCCGAGAGGTTCCAACCAAAAGTGACAGCCATTGAGGAGGCTCAGAATGTTGATACCCTCAAGCTTGATCAATTGGTTGGAAACTTGCAGACTTATGAAGCACACCAGATTTCAAAGAAAAAACAAAAAGAAAGTGTGGCTTTCACTAGTGCTCATGAATCTGCAAAAACTCCAGAGGCTGAATTTGATTTAGAGTCTGAGATGACGGCTATGTTTACTAAACAATTTAAAAAAATTTTGAAGAAAAAGAAGCCTAATTTCAGAGACCCTATTTCAAAAGACAAGAGTAATGAAAAACCCAAAACTTTTCCACCAAAACTTGCTTCAAAAACTGAAAAGAAGATTGTAAAGGGGCAAGGGGTCAAGTGCTATGAATGTCAAGGTTTTGGTCACATTGCCCTTGAATGCCCTTCGAAAAAGAATCGAAAGAAAGTCTACACTGTAACTTGGGATGATGAAAGCGGGTCAGAGCAAGAACCCGAAGAACCTGAATCTGGAGAAGACGGGGATAGTGCTTTCATGGCATTTTGGTCTACTTTCACACCACCTCCTCCAAAGCCAGCAGAGTTAGCTTGTGGTCAGAACTTGCATCTTCCTCCCACCTTTGACGGGAGTAACTACCTGTTTTGGAAAATCAGAATGAGAGCTTTTCTGAGAGCTTTTGATCCAGAAGGCTGGCAGGCCATTGAAGAAGATACAGACAGGGCTAACAATCCGAGCAATCAGAGAGCCCTGATCACTATTCGTGGAGCAATTTCTACTGAAGAACAGCAACGGGTTGTTCGTTGCACAAAGGCTAAAGAGGCATGGGAAATTTTGAGCCAATTCCATGAAGGAGGAAATTCACATTCACCACCATCCAGCAACTTTTCAGTCTTAGTTGCTAGATTGGAAGAGGCAAAGGAGAATGAAGAGCAAAAAGAGGATGATGAAACATCTGATGACAATGATGAGATCAATGGCGATGAACTACAACAAGCTTACGAAAAGCTATACGAGGAATCTCTGAATTTATCCAAAACCAACGAAAAACTCTCTCTCAAGATCAAAACATGTGAGAGTGAGAATGTCAGGTTGAAAGGAGAACTTGTAGCAGCAAAGCAGAATATCGTCAAGATCTCGAGTGACAGGCAAGACTTATGTGGAAAATTACTATCCTGTGAAACTGAAATGAATGAACTTCTGAAGGTGTATTCCACATATGAAGAAAAGCTTGAAAGTCTTGAGCTGTCACAAGCCAGATTGGAAGAGATAGTTTGTCAAAAGGATGAAGAGCTTCGTGTTGCTAGAGCCACTATTGCCATGTGGAACAAAGGTTCCAAATCTTTAGAAGACATCCTCGGGTCTCAACAAATGGGTTGCGACAAAAGCGGGTTAGGCTATGGTGCGACAGCTCACAAGGGACAGGCCTCTACTTCACATGACAAGAAGACTCAAGCAAAGGGAAAATTGAAGGTAGACCAGGCTAATCTCGCTCTTCGTCTACCTAAAGCTGGTAAGATCAACAAAAAGGAGGTAAAACCGGTTTTTATTTGTCATCACTATGGTAGGTATGGCCACATTCGTCCTTATTGCTATGAATAGTTTGGTGAGGTGTCTCAAAAGAGTAGAAATTCAAATACTTTTTGGGCTAGGAGACAACCTTACATGTCTAGGCGGAATACCAAAACTAAAAAGATTTGGGTGAGAAAAGATGATTTGACTTGTTTAGTTGTTCACACTGCTCTAAAAGCACGTGATTCACACATGTGGTATCTTGGTAGTGGGTCACACATGTGGTATCTTGATAGTGGGTGTTCTCGTCATATGTCCGGTAACAAATCCTACTTCACCTCCCTTGAAAAATATGACGGAGGAATTGTTACCTTTGGAGATGGCGGCACTTCGAGAGTCATTGGTAAGGGCTCTATAAGTGTTGCTGGTCTTCCCAAGCTAGATAATGTTCTACTAGTTGATGGTCTTAAAGCAAATCTTTTAAGCATTAGTCAAATGTGTGATTCCCATCATGAAGTATTGTTTTCAAAAAATAAATGTGAAATTTTGGATAAAAAGGGAAATACTGTCTTACATGGGGTTCGCACATCTGATAACTGCTATGGGATTGTTACTACTAATGATCTCACTTGTCACTCTGCCATCATTAGTAACATTGACCTGTGGCATCAAAGATTAGGTCACATGAATTTCAAAGACCTAACTAAGATAGCCAACAAAGAGCTTGTGAGGGGAATACCTAAATTGGGTAAGAATTTGAGCCATGTGTGTGGACCATGTCAACTTGGAAAGCAAACCCGTGCCCCTCATCAAAAGGTGAACAGATTTACAACCAAACGTCCTCTCGAATTGGTTCACATGGATTTAATAGGTCCTACTCGCACTGAAAGCATCGGAGGTAAAAGATACATTTTTTTAACTGTTGATGATTTTACTCGGATTTCATGGATAAATTTTTTAAAGGAAAAATCTGATACGTTTGATGCTTTCCAGGCCTTAGTCTTTAAAATCCAGAATGAACAAGGTATTTCCATTGATCGTATCATAAGAATCCGAACCGATCATGGTCGTGAGTTTGAAAATAGTTCGTTTTCGGATTTTTGTGATATACATGGAATTAAGCATGAATTTTTTGCACCCATTACTCCACAACAAAATGGAGTGTTGAGAGGAAGAACAGGGTTGTTCAAGAAATGGCTAGGGTCATGCTCCTTAGTAAGAAACTTCCTCCAAAATTTTGGGCTGAAGCCATAAATACTGGTGTTTATGTCATAAATCGCGTGTATTTAAGGCCCGGCACTTTACAAACTCCATATGAATTGTGGAAGGGCTTGAAACCTAATGTAAAATACTTCAAAACTTTTGGGAGTAAGTGTTACATCTTCAAAGATAGAGAGCCTTTGGGCAAATTTGACTCCCGAAGTGATGAAGGTATTTTTCTAGGGTATTCAACCACTAGTAGGGCTTTTAGAGTCTATAACCTGCAAACTTCATCTTTAATGGAATCTATCAATGTGGTTATAGATGACACAGGTGCACCTACTCCAGCAACAAATGAGGATGATAATGATGAGTCTCCAATCTTGGATACGGAATCACAAAATCAAGGAGAAGGTGCAGACCCATCACAAGAAATGGTTACCGAACCATCCTCACAGGTAAGGTCAAGTCCAAAGAGTGCTCCAAGGGACATCACTCATGTTGCCCCTGTCACCACAAGTCCTGAGCTTAAACCATCAGCTAGGGTGAAACTGAATCATCCAGCTCAACAGGTGATTGGAAGTGTCTCGGACCGAATGAAAACCCGAAGACAGATTCGGGATGAGGTATCACATATGTGTTATGTTTCTTTAATTGAACCTAAGAATTTTAAAGAGGCCTTGCTAGATGATAGTTGGGTCAATGCTATGCATGAAGAATTAGGTCAATTTGAACGTAACAAAGTTTGGACTCTAGTTCCCAGACCTAGAGACATGAATGTGATAGGTACAAAGTGGATCTTTAAAAATAAATCTGATGAGAATGGTACAGTTATTAGGAACAAAGCTAGGTTGGTTGCTCAAGGCTACACACAAGTAGAGGGTGTTGACTATGATGAGACGTTTGCCCCAGTTGCACGTCTCGAATCTATTCGTATTTTACTTGGTGTTGCATGTTTTCTTGGCTTTAAATTGTTTCAAATGGATGTGAAAAGTGCCTTTCTGAATGGGTACTTGAAAGAAGAGGCATATGTTGAGCAACCAAAAGGGTTTGAGGACCCTAAATGTCCTAATCATGTCTACAAGTTAGACAAGGCTTTGTATGGATTGAAACAAGCCCCTTGAGCTTGGTATGATAAACTCACTACATTTCTTCTTGATAATGATTTTCAAAGGGGTAGTGTGGATAAGACTTTATTTGTGAAACATACTAAGTCTCATATTCTTGTTGCTCAGATTTATGTTGATGATATTGTGTTTGGATCCACTGCTGAACATCTTGTGAAATATTCTTCGGATTGCATGACACATGAGTTTGAGATGAGCATGATGGGAGAATTGTCTTATTTTTTGGGTCTTCAAATTAAACAGTCTCCTTCAGGTATATTTGTGTCTCAGTCTAAGTATGCAAAACATCTTGTGTCTAAGTTTGGTCTTGAGTTTGCCAAACATGCACACACTCCCATGAGCACCAGTCTTCACCTCTCCAAAGATTCCTCTGGTATTGATGTTGATCCTACCCTTTATAGGAGTATGATAGGGAGTCTTTTGTACCTCACAGCCAGTCGTCCTGATATTGCTTTCAGTGTAGGTGTTTGTGCCCGTTACCAAGCTAGTCCTAAAGAGTCTCATCTTCTTGCTGTCAAACGCATCATTAAATATGTTAATGGGACATTGGGGTATGGGGTTTGGTTTTCTACTGATACTACAGCTGAGATTACTGGTTTTTCTAATGCCGACTGGGCAGGGTGTGCTGATGATAGGAAAAGTACATCCGGGGGGTGTTTTTACCTTGGGAATAATCTGGTTTCCTGGCATAGTAAAAAGCAAAATGCCATCTTTCTTTCGACTGCTGAGGCTGAGTACATTGCTGCAGGGAGTTGTTGTGCACAAGTGTTGTGGATGAAGCAAATGCTTCATGACTATGGGATAGAACAGAACACTCTTACTCTTTTCTGTGATAACACAAGTGCCATAAACATTTCAAAAAATCCTGTCCAACACTCTCGCACCAAACACATTGACATTCGTCATCATTTTATTCGAGAGTTAGTGGAAGAGGGCCTTGTTGTTCTTGAGCATATTCCCACTGAGCATCAAAAAGCTGATATTTTTACAAAACCCCTTGATCTTCTTCGGTTTGAGTTCCTTAGAAAGACCTTGGGTGTCATGCTCGATCACTAGAGTGTTACTTGTTACTTGAGTAGGTGATAGTGTTTTTGCCTTATGTATGCTTGGATGTTATAATCTCATGTTCATTGATATCTGTTGTACTTGCATCCAACTTTTTATATTCGCTACTCATGCTGCTTACAAGATCTCATTGATCATTGGTCATAGCTCATTTTGAATGCCCATGCTCGTTAACCTCATGATCTCATTCTGTACACAGCCTTGAGATTAATTGTTGCAGGGGTTTCCACACATGTGATCAAAGTTCTCTATGGACCACCAACAGTGTTTCTTGTACTTGTACAGTGGAATTGACCGATACTAGCATATCATGGGTGATGTTGAGTCTCTTAACCATCTACCATCTGTTTTCACTTCCACGGTTTCTCCCTCAGTTCCTTGAAGTCCGGGCATTAGGAAAAGGCTACCTCAGAGGCACCAACCAGGCCATCCTTTATGATTCCATTCTTCTCTGGTTTGGTTTCCATACTCTTGGGAGTGAAAGCCACCAGTGAGTGCCCACAAGAAAAATAAATAAAAAAAAAAGGACTCATTGATTGAGGGGGAGCCTCCGCATTTACTCAACAAATACCCCGTGATTCCTAGTGGTTTGACTTTTCTCTGTATTGTTGAGTTACTCTTGATGGAGGTCCAGCCATCTGATCACTACTAGGATTAACTCCAGCTCAGTGACCTCTCATGGATTACACACACACACATTATTTTGTGAGCTCTCATGTTGGATTTTGAGTTGTTCATTCTCTTGTAGTTTATGATCATTGATTATATTTTATCTGTTTTGCTCATGATGTTCAGTGTCATTTTTTTTTAACAACTGCAAGTTTCCAGACTTCATGAAATGTGGATTATCTCATCTTAGTATTTCATTTCTGGCTAAATGTGCTCATCTACTTGTGTTTCGAATCTCACCTCTTGTTATTGAGTATTGTGTTTTTATTTAAAAAAAAAAAAGTTTTTTTTCCCCGCTCGAGCGGAACTTTTTACGCTCGAGCGTATTTTTGAGCCTTGCAGTAGTTTGCTCTCTGCCTTACAGTTCTGAGAGGGGTGAATTGGGGCTCGAGCGGATGTGTTCACGCTCGAGCTGGTCTCTACGTGTTTTGTCTCACGCTCGAGCGTTAAATATTACGCTCGAGCGGACAGACTTTATATAAAACTCCCTCCCTCGACTCCTCAGGTCTTTTTTTCCCTCCTCAGGGTTTGGCTCATGGGCTTTGCGTGGTCGATTTCACCTTTTTTCTTCCTCTTCCTTACTGATTTCACTTTTGGTAAGTTTTACCCTCTCTTCTCCTCTGTTTTGCTTGATATTTCGGCCCTTTTGGGGTTTGTATTTTGGTTTTTTTGTTTTTTTTTTGTGTTTCATATTTTCCCCCCTTTCTCTCACACACTCTCACTGCATCGTCCTATCTTTCTCATGTTGCATTTCATGTGTTGTGTGTCTATTGTCCGTGTTGTCCATTTGACTTAGGGTTGTGAGTTCCACATGCTTGCGATTTTTGTGTTTGTGCTACCTGTTTGAGCCCCTGTTTTGACCACACGATGGAGAAGTGTTGCCATATGAAGTTCTATTTGTTTTGATATCAGTGTTTAGCTTCACAAGGTCATTGATATTTTGCCATTGTCATTATGCACATTTTTGCATTCTGTATTTCATTGATATTTGTCTTCCATGTTTATGAAATGATATCCTTGAAAATTTTCATCCATGATTATGCATTATGCGTTTAATGTTACTAATGGTTTCTGTCTTGTGCCTGTTTTGCTATTCGGGTTTGGTTTCTTTTTGGCTTTGTTGGGTTTTCTGGTATTAGTCCTCTCTCATCTCATCATGTCCGCCCCTAAACGCCGAAAGGCCACTGTGTCTCGTCCTACCTTTAATTCTGAGAGGTTTCCAAATGCTAAGCAAGACAAGTTGTTCCATAAATCTTTTGAGGCTCGCACTGTTCACCTAGAACGGAATGTCCAGCCCAACACTTTCGAATCCATCCCTATCCGTCCATTGTTTGATCCTCTAGGTGGTGATTTGGTGTTGTCTTTTTCTGGGCGTCAAAATCTTGACTAGGTGCGAGAATTTTACTGCAATATTGAGCAAATAAGTGACTTTGAGCCTTCCTTCACTACTTGGGTCCGGTCTAATCCGTTTCTGTCACCCCTGCTCTCATTCGCCATCTTCTTAAGATTGATCAAGTGTACCCTCAACACTATCCTTATCCTGTCCCAGGCCGTCCTACCTGTGATTTCAATCATGTGATTGAGGTGTTATGTGGTTCTTCCCGTCCTTGGCCTACAGGCGCTTTGATTAAACAGTTTGAACTTCTTCCGGAGTTTAGACTGCTTAATCTGATTGTTTGTGCCAACATCCTTGTGACCACTCACTCCTCCGAAATTAATCAAGACCAAGGTTTTGTGTTATTCTGTATCGCCCGACATATGTCTATTGATCTAGCATCCTTGATTATTCGGAAAATGATAGGTGTTTTTGGGAATAAACAGTTAGGACTTCCTTATGGTTGTTTGATCAACCATCTGTTGTCTGACCTTGGGGTTCGCGTGTTAGAGGATGATGAGTTTGCCTTCCCCTCCAGACCATTCAACAAGAAAACTGTTTCTCAGAGTCGGGCTCATGTTAAGGGGGAGTCTTCTCGGGCTGATCCTTCTGTAGGTACCACTGCTGGACTTGCTGAGGAAGCTGAATATGATGCTGCTGCCGCCGGGGGTGAGGAGGATCCTACTCCACCAGTTCCCCCTAGCTCTTTTGCTGATCAGCTTCAGTGTTTTGAGGAGGCTATGACCCGGCGGTTAGACTTTCTCGATGCCCGTTTTGATGCCTTCGATGGTCGTCTTGGTCAGATGGAGCAGACTGCCGCTCACACTACTTTGCAGCTGAACCACATCATTTCCTTACTGACGATTCAGCCGCCCCCTCCTCCACCTGGTGCTTGATTTCTTGCTTTGTTGATTCCCGGTCAAAAAGGGGGAGAGTTTGGTTCTTGCTGTGCTATTAATGATATTTTGATGGTACATTGGTGATTTGGTCTCTAGTTATGATACATTTTTGTTTTAGATGATTATTTTTGTTTTGTTAATATGGGTCTTTTGTTCATTTGGTTATGTCACTTGGCTATTTTGTTCATATGAATATTTTGTTTTGTTGGTTCTGTCGGATGGATGATTTGATATATTCTTATCTAGTTCCACAAGTTTTGTTTTTTTTTTCTGGTATGTTGCTAGTTTTTTCACAGGTGAATGCTGGATGAAGAATTGGCGAGATTGACAAGATTGGTTGTTTAGAGTTGTTTCGAGATTGACAAGATTGGTTGTTTAGAGTTGTTTCAAGATTGGCAAGATTGTTTGTTTAGAGTTGTTTTGAGTTTCTTTTATTTGTTTTTAATCTTGTCTAGTGCGTGTGTTTAAGGACATTTGTTTAGAACGGTTTTGTCCGGGAATTGACAAAGGGGGAGATTGTTAGGTCCCTTGATTGTCAAATCCGAATACAAAACCTTGAGTTGTTAATGTTGTTTATTTTCTGTGTTTTTGTTCTTCCCGCTCGAGCGGGGACATTGACGCTCGAGCGGAGTTTGTGGTCTCTCAGTATTTTGACAGGTCTGAAAAAGTACTGGAGTGCGTGAGTTTGCGCTCGAGCGGGTTATGAAGCGCTTGAGCGGATCTCTGTGTTTCCACACGCGTATTTTGTTGAAGCCGCTCGAGCGGGATGTTGGGCGCTCGAGCGGAGATCGCGGATTCAGAATTCCTATTTATATCTGTTAGGTTGTTTTGAGGATTACTTTTCCTAGATCTTATTCAAGAGTCCTAGGGTTTTGTTTGAGGTGTACTTCTGAAGTTTTGGTGAGTTTTCCTTGATGTTTTGAGAAGAGTTCTTCACTCATGATCTAAAATACATACATCAAGGTGTTGGTTACTTTATATTCAAGAGACAGTTCTCTTCGGTGGATTCCGAAGATTCAAGCGTATAGTTTCAAAAGGCGTTTGATCTTATACGTAGTTGTTAATTCAACAAGTGAGGTTGTGGAATCAACTTCAGGATTGATCAGTTCCGAGATGAAGTCGTGGAGAAAGAGTTACAAAAGATTCGAAGACAAATTGACTAAGTTGGGTAATTTGTATGTTATCTTTGTAATCTTTTTTACTTCAGTAGTGGATTGATTAGTGGCGTTTCGCCCGTGGTTTTTTAATCACAGTTGGAGGTGTCCAATTGTGGTTTTTTCCACGTAAAAATCGTTTGTGTCGATTTATTATTTAATCTGAAAAACAAACAATCTAAATCACTTTCGTAAGTGCTTGTTGATTTAGATTGTGTGTTTTGGATTTTTGGGATTTGGAATTTTTTAATCTTGATCTAATCACAAATCACTTAGGATTTTCACACCCTCCTTATCATGTCATCAACTCAAGGGAGTATGGTTCTCTGCCCTCGGGCCACCAATCACGCATTTCAATGCATGATGGCCAAAGGTGCTGAATGTGCAATTCAATATCAAATGAAATGCACACAACACATAAGGGAGGCCCCAACCTCTATCATACTTGATCAAGAGGCAAGGGATGCACACACAATGCAATGCAACCTAAGCATGCAAGCAAACATGCAAGCAACTCAAGTATGCAATAAATCTAATGCGACATGAGCATGTTAGCATGCAATATGCAATGCAATAGTCATGCAACAACAATACCAACAAGCAGCATGCCATGACATATAATCTAACAAACATGCAAGATGAATGATCATGCAACAACATGTCAATTAGCAAGCATGCAACAAGCATGTAAGCATAATGCAATAGTACTCGCATGCCACAACATGCAAAGGAACTAATATGAAATAAGTATACAACCTAAGCATACAAACATGCATAGCATGTAACGACATGCAAAATGAAACAAGCATGCAACAACATGGTAAGATGGACTTAAACTAAAATGGGTAGCTCTCAAGCATGCCTAAATTAGTGGCCAAAGTGCTATGGAAATGGAGGCAAAGGTACACACAAACATGCATGCCAATATGCCAATTGGCCTATCACTTAGGCATAAAAGAGCAACTCTTAAGCACACTTAAAAGAGACAAATTTGGACATGTGACAAACATGTTAAGCTCTGAAATCATGCATGGAAAGGTGCCAAACCAATCAAACTACACAAGTAAAGCATGTAAGAAAGCCCAAAGCTTGAGGCTAGCCAAGGGACTCAAACCATGGCCACACAACGCAAGCCCCAAAGGGCCAAGGGAACCTAAAACAGTCCCAAAGCAGGTCTAAACAAGACCAAAAACAAGCTCGAAACTAGCCAACACAAGCTAGAACACAACACCAAAAACATGAGGCATGAAAGGCTACCAAAGAGGGTGTTACACTACACCTATCAAAACCAAACATGGCATGACTTAAGCCAATAAAATCAGAGTTATGGCATGTTAGAATGAGCCCAAAAATCCACTTAGATGGCATCCCAAAGGCCTAAACATGATGGCATACACAATGACACATTCATGAAGTGTACGGGGAAGAAATAATTCTCCTCGTATAATCCTGTTGACTAAGTCCACGCTCCTCCGTACGACGTCGCTCTGTCACCTGAAAACACAAACGTGAGCTAGCCGGCGGGTGTGTGCCGGAAACCTCTCCGATGCCTAAGTCAGCAAACTTGACAAAATAGACAAAGCTCAATGTATTCAGGAAGCAAAATTGTATGTTGTGTGTTACCTCCTCCAAGGTGATGTTTTTGAGCTTCTTATAGGTTTTGAGTGGCACAATCCTAGTAGGACTTTTATTCCTCCATGTAGAGTCCTGCTAGGATTCATACTCCCAAAGGATAATGCTTATCCTTTTACACCCCCCCCCACTGCTTAAACCAAGTGGGATGGTTTTCACCATGGCCGAACTACCATATGACCGAGATAAACCTGGCTATGCTAAGCCACAGAGTAGGCCGAACTAACCTTAGTTCGGTTCTTCCGTTTACTCTTTCCTATCTCGGCTTTTCATGTAGAACTCATGGTACGGTTTAGACCGAACCAACGATTCGCGACCGGTATAACTCTAAGACCGGTATAACTCCAAGACCGGTATAACTCCAAGTTGCTTCCGGACCGAAGTAGCTTTACAATTCCTGAGCCGAAGTAACTTCATCTCTTTTGGCCGGAGTAACTTTATCTCTCTTGGGCCGGAGTAACTTCTCGGCCCTTTTCACCCAGTCCTTTGTACTTTGGGCCATAAAGTCCATCTTATAGCTCGGCCCAATTTTCACCAAAAATTACCCTCTCATGAAGCATAAAACACAAACTCTTTAAAGCATTAAAAAAGTGATAAGTGCAAGCATGTGAGCATGAAACATGGACTAAAATAACATAAAAAGTGATGCCAAATCACTGAAATGGCCCAAGTAAAGCATGCTAGTGACTTGGACACTCAAAGCTAACGAGCTAGAATGCATGGTAGCTATACAAAGCATGGCATATATGGTCAAAAAGACCAAAATCTGAGCTTAAGCATGTTATAACAAGGCTAAAAGCTTCATGGAGTTGAGCCAAAATCATGCCAGAATAACATGTTACAACATGATGCATGTTAAGGCAAATGAGGGGATTGCAAGACAAGTATATAGAGCATGTAAGAGGCCAATAAACCAACTTGAAATAGAGGTATATCATGGCAAAATAACACCAAATACTTGCTGAAATGGAGCTAAAACAAGCTAAGCATACATGCTACCTACATAAGCCATTTATGCAAGCATTCAAGAAACAAGGAGAGGGGATGACCCTCTCCTATTTAAGACGCCAAAACCACTTTTCCAGCACTGAAAATCCGCTGGATTTCAGTGGTAGAAAGGTCATGCAAGACCTAAAACAAGGGCCAAAAGGTATGGCCTAAAACAAGGCCTAATAAGGCCTTAGAAGGGGTAAACAAATCCAAACCAAAAAGTGACCTTAAACAAAGATCTAAAGCATAAAAAATCAGAAATTTTATCAGTTAAGAGCTAAGCCTAAAACAAAAAGAAAGAAGGGCTAAAAGCTTAAGCAAGAATGGGGTATCTAAAGCAAGGAACTCACCCTTGTAGTACCTCTTCAAGAACAAAGCTCCAGCAAGTTTTCTGAGTTCAAACCCACCCAAGAACACCAAAACCAACTCCCTAGTGCCTCAGCAACAAGAGGATGGTGTAATGCTAGGTGTTTGTGTGCAATAGTGAGACAAAATCACACATTTGAGCACAAATACATACACAAATGTAAAGAGAGGGAGATATAGAGATAGATAGATACATACAAACTCTCTAACCCTAAATTTTAGAACCTCTGAGAAGGGAAAAGGGCCTCCCCTCTTATAGAATTCCAAATTCTAAAGCTTCTAAGAGAAGCCAAGCAAGGGACAAATCCCTCCATACATTGTATGGAGGGAGTTAATTGTGGATGCCAGCTAAAATATTTGCATAAAGTAGATGAACAGGGTTTGGCCACCAAAAATGGCCGATCGACCAACACAAGGGCCGATCGACTAAAAAGAGTGCCGATCGGCCAACACTTTTCGCCGATGGCAAGAAATCAAGGCCGATGGCTTCATTCCTTGGCCGATGGGTTGAGAAAATGGCCAACAAGCCACCTTCTTCCCTCAGAAGCAAAAAACACAAGTGTTTGGTCCACAACTAAGCATAAAACAAACAATTTGAGAGACCTTGAGGCAAGGCACATAGCTGAGACCTCCAAGAACTCAAAACGAACACGAACATGGATGATCATCAAGTGTTCAAACGATGACGTCCAAGTCTTGAGGACGGTCAAAAATGGGGTGTCTACAAAACAATTGCAAAGCAATGTTAGAAATATAGTGTTGAAAAGCATTCAGAATTGGTGAAAATACAGTGTGTGTGCATGTGTTCAAGATTATACAAATATCGGCTGTGGGCGTCCTCATAGATGAACTACAACATATGATGTATTAGTGTGTTTGGGTTATTCAGTTGAGAATGCAGTGTGTGTGCATGTGTTCAAGATTATACAGATATCGGGTGTGGGTGTTCTCACAGATGAACTACAACATATGATGAATCAGTGTGTTTGGGTTATTAAGTTGAGAATGTAGTGTGTGTGCATGAGTTCAAGATTGCACAGATATCGGGTGCGGGTGTGCTCACAGTGAACTACACATATGATGTATTAGTGTGTCTGAGTTAAGCAGTTAAAGAACAAGATTGACTATCACAGTTATATATTCTACATTGCAGAAAATGATACAGAGGGGAAAAGTGTACCTCAGAAGTGCCGTAGGACAGATGTGACTCTGGCTCGCGCAATAAAAGCTCCAGTGGAGCGCCCCGCGCATAGCTCCTGAAGTGGCGGATGCCATCAGGAGGCAACACGTGTACCGCCGGCCTGTAGGTCGCCAGTGTAGACACCCCATTTTTGACCGTCCTCAAGACTTGGACGTCACCGTTTGAACACTCGGTGATCATCCATGTTTGTGTTCGTTTGGAGTTCCCGGAGGCCTCGGCTCGCGTGCCTTGCCTCAGGATCTCCGAACTCGACCGTTTAGTGTCTGGTTTTGCACCAAACACTTGTGTTTTGCCTTGGAAGGGCAGGGTAGGGCTTGTAGACCATCCCCACCCACCACCGGCTGGTTTTTGCTGCCACCGGCAATGTATATTGCCGGCCGGCACTATTTGTTGCCGGTCAGCACTTTTTAGTGCCGGCCGGCACTCTTTTGGCCGAGATGGCATTTTTGGCCGGCCGATTACTGTGCATCTGCTTTTGCAGATATTTTAAGACAGCTGTCTTACTTTTTCTCCCCTCCATACACGTGTATGGAGGGATCTCCCTCTTATGAAGCTTGTCTTGTAAGCTTTACAAGACAAGAAGTGCCATATAGAGAGAGAGAGAGCTCTTGGCTGAAGGGAGAGACATTTTGAGATATTTTTGAGAGCTTAGACAGCCGTTGTTAGGGTTTGAGATCTAGGGTTAGGGTTTGTTACACCTTATCTCTCTCTTTTTCCCTCTTGTGTGTGTTTTAGTGTGTTTAGTCCATACTATTGCACACAAACACATAGTGTTTCACCTTCCTCTTGGAACTGAGGTTCTAAAGGACTGGTTTTGAAGTTTTGGTGTTGGATTCAAGCTAAAGGAGGCCATTGGAGCACCATTTGTGAAGGTGTCATCAAGGGTAAGAAACTTACACCTATATTTCCCATTTTTACATTGATTTTCTACCTATCTTAGAGCTATTTTTGTGCTTATTGTATAACATAAAAAAGTTCTGTTTTTAGGCCCTCTTTATTGTTTATTAAGAGTGTTTTGTTGTTTGAGGGTGGTTGACCCCCCTTAGGCCTTGAAAGGCCTCATTTTGTGCCCTTTTGTGCTAGCTCCGGGATTTTGGTGTTGGGGTCTCTTCACCACTGAAATCTTGAGGGATTTCAGTGGTGAGGATGATGCCTTGAAGTCTCAAGAAGGAGAGCCCTCTCCTTGTTGTCCTTGAAAAGGGCATGTTTTGGCCTCTTGAGAGAGCATTATGCTTGAGTGTGTGTTGAGCATGTTTAGGCTGTTTTTCATGCTTATATATCCATAATATAACATGATTTTAAGTTGGTTTTGGTACTCCATGCATGCTTAGCATAGTTGCCTTGTAATGCCTTGTTATGCCTTAGCATGTCTTAGGTTGTTAGCCTTTGTTGGAGCATGTTTTAGGCTTGGTCTTGTGAAGATTTTGTGCATGTTTTGCCATGTTCTAGGTCTGTCCTAGGTTGTTTGGGTCGAAATTTGCATGCATCATGTAGCCCCTTTGCATTCGGGCTTGTTGGCCTCAAGTATGTGGATGTGTAGCATGCGTTGCTTGTATCATTTAGGTGGTTTGGAACCACCCTATAAGCTATTTCAGTCCCATTTTCATGCTTGCTTGATTGCCTTACATGCCCCTTTGATGCTTTGGAAGCCTGTGTAGCAATGCTCCTTGTTTTGACCATTTGTTCATGCCTTTGTTTTGAGCCATTTAGATGCCATCTAAGTGGTCTTTTGGGCCTTATGTTGTGTGCTAAAACTCTGTTTTTAGTCATTTAGTCCATGCCATGTTTGGTCTTACTAAGTGTAGTTCAATGCCCCATTGGTTTGCTTTGAACACTTGGACTATTTGTTGCATGTTTGGCTTGATTTTGTTGCTTGGTTTGGCACCATCCTAACATGCATTTTTAGAGCTCATGTTGCATGCTAATTAGTCCATGTTCCCCCTTTTCAAATGTGTTTGAGGGTTGTTCAACTTATGCCCAAGTGTTGGCCTTTCAACATGTGTATGTGTGCATATGTATTTGGTCCTTCATTATAGCATTTTGGCTACTATTTTAGGCCTATTTAGAGCTGCCTAATTCATGTTTAAGTCCATCTTTGCACCCATTTGCATTGCCATATGTATGCTTGTATGCTTGCATAAGTTAGTTGCCATGCCATGTTGCATCCTTAGCTTGTATGCTTAGGTTGCATTGCATTTTGCATGCATTCCTTGCCCCTTGATTTGGTGATAGGGATTAGGACTTTGGTTTGATTTGGTTTGCATTTCATTTGAAATCAAAGTTGCATACTTGGTTCTTTGGGCCATCGTGCATGGAAATGCGTGATTGGTGGTCCGAGAATCGAGGCACATGCCCCTTTGAGTCATTATCATGATAAGGGACATGGTTGGTGCATATATGCCTTGAATTGTACTGCCATGCTTTGCCTTGCCCTCTGTTGCTGTCATTTGCAGATTCTGCAGGAACACTCTGCCGACCGGCAGTGTAATGTGCCGACCGGCAACAATTCCTCTGCCGACAGCTTCATTTTGTGCCGATGGCCACACACCACTGCCGGTGGTAATTCCACTCAGCCGGTGGCACTCCCCAATGTCCAGGGATGCAGTCCTGAGGTTTTGACAGCCTCCAGAGGAGTGAAGGAAGGAAAACAGAGGCAGCCTATGCATGGCGGCGCGTTTCCCGAGGCGATTTATCTGTTTTCTTAGTTTAATTTAATTTGTTAATTAAATTAATTAATTTGTAATTATTAATTAGCTTGCGTAGTTAATTAATTTGTAATATTTATTTGGTCCCTCCGAGTGAGGGCAAATCTGTAATAAGTGTGCGTGAGTGTGTGTATGTCTTCCAACCTCACGTCTTTCTTCCCTTTTATTTACCTGCTTACGATGGTAGATTAGGGCACGTTTAATTTAGCATACCTTATGCTATGCATGCGTGCATTCATGCATTTGTGCTACATGTATTAGGCTCGGTACATCACGCTAACTGCATTTATACTTCAAATTCTAAACTGAATATGTGATAGTTGTGCATTCTCACATGCCATGTTTAGGATAGCCGAGCCTATTCTAGCAACACTTTGTATGCGATGCATTAGGCACTTAACATGGACTTGGATCATGCATGTTTGCTAACGAGTTCTTTGTTTTGGCACGGAGTACGATGTAAGTATTTCCGCTTTAGCATATCGCATGAGTGTGAATGTTGCCATGTCAGCATGCTTAACATGTGGCTAGATGCTTATGTGTTATAAACTGCTTGGATGACTGTGGGTGAAGGTTGGATTGTTTGAGTTGGAAAAACTCATTGAAATCCGTGTTTTAGCCTACTTGCGAGTAGCAAATTCCAAAGCATTTTCAAAACAAACGGATATGCAATGCTTATTTCCAAATTTAGGCCATCTAGTCTATACTTGTTTGCTGCGCGCATAACATAGTAATTCTAGGCTAGTGAACGGGATAAGAACACATAAAGTTTTCAAAAACGGATATCACGGTTAGTAGAGGCCGGTCTTTGAACCGGGCGAAAGGGGGTGCTCATAGCTGACCTTCCCCGATCGTACCCAAGCTCCCGAGCCGAGACAACTCTGGTGATGACGGACATGTGGCCTTCGGCACCGAGTCAGGGTTTCCTAAATTTCCCCATTTTTAAAAATATTTAGGTGGCGACTCTGTATCTGGCAAAGCAGTCCATGTTTGGCACTACTTTTTCAAAAATCTGTTTCTCAAAACGATTTGCCAGATTGGACTCT
The DNA here is from genome assembly GCF_055761805.1 of Camellia sinensis. Lineage (NCBI taxonomy): Eukaryota > Viridiplantae > Streptophyta > Magnoliopsida > Ericales > Theaceae > Camellia > Camellia sinensis. The sequence continues at coordinate 34,847,526 of NC_138961.1, read as the reverse complement.
TTGGTTCAGATTAAGAACCGCGACACAAATCGCGAGTCCGAACTGTAGCGTGAGGTCCCCCGCGGGCGCTGTTACAGCCAGGTTAAATGGTCGGACACGGAGAGGCAAGAGCTTAACCTCAGGGTCCATGTCCATCTCTGGGGGAGTCCCACCCCATGGAATGTCGTCTGCCATCTCAAGAAGAGTGCAAAATGGCCGAAAGTGTGAAAAATGGGTGAGAATGCGAAAAGTCAACCTAAAAGTCAACCCTGAGGGTTGAAAATGGGAGAAAAGGTCGGAGTGTGGAAAAGACACAAAGATCGAGGTATAACTCAGGGGAAACAAACCCCAAGGAGTGGAAACCAAGAAAGGGGCACCGAAAACGAATTTCGATCGGTTTAAAGTATGCGAAACGGGAAGGGTTTTGCGAATCGAAAGATGGAAAAGGCTCGAAAACAAGAGAAAAACACGGATCGAAACGAATAAAATCACCTAGAGAGGAAGAGGGATGTTTTTCGAGCTAGGGTAAGGTGAAAATATAAGGTTTGGAACCTTATATTTAAAAACCAGTGGCTAAAAGACAAAACTGCCTCGAAACTGCCATTTTTGGTCGATCGGCCAAATTGTTAGCCGATCGGCTAAATGTTTGGCTGATGATCTCATTTTCTGGCCGATGGGTGGCCGATGGACTCCCCTTGTGGTTGATACACCTTCCACACCCTTGGTTGGGTCAGTTATGTGGGTTGGGACTTTCATCTCTCAAGACAGTGCAAGAAAGTACATTTTTGGAGCTTAATCGGCCTTCCTATTGACCTCGAACCGTGTCTTCTGTGTGCGATGCTCGGTGCGCGCAAGGAGTATCCTTTTTCGTATCCTTTTATATTTTGCGAGATTCAGAAATTGCTTTAAATACGTTGCATTACAACGTTTTGTCGTGTTTATAATGAGCGCGCATTGGTTATACGTCATTTTATCCTTACATTGTTATGCATGTACTATATGCATTGTAGCGCATACTATCCTTGCATTGTTATGCACGTACTATATGCGTTGTAGCGCACACCATGCTTGCATTGTTATGCACATTTCTTTTGCGTTGTAGCGCACACCATGCTTGCATTGTTATGCCCATTTCTTTTGCGTTGTCGCACACACCATGCTTGCATTGTTATGTACATTTCTTTTGCGTTGTCGCGCACACCATGCTTGCATTGTTATGCACATCTCTTATGCATTGTCGCGCACGCCATGCTTGCATTGTCGTGCACATCCCTTAGGTGGCATTGTCTTGCGCCCCTCCATCCGCGTTGTTTTGCATATCTCATTTGCATCATCATACATCCTATTATGTTACATGCATTGACATGCATTTCCTCATTAGCATTGTCATGCACATCTCATTTGCATTGTCATGCATTTCCTCAACAGCATTGCCATGCACATCTCATTTGCATTGTCGTGCGTTTGCTCATCTGCATTGTCATGCACATCTCATTTGCATTGTCATGCATGCGTTGTCTCGCACGTCACTTGCATTGTCATGCCTTTTTCTTACCTCGCATTATCATGCATTAACCTTGCATTGTCATGCGTTTCATTACATGCGTCGTCTCGCATTCTTTATTTGCATTGTCATACATTTTCCTTCACGTGCATTGTCTTGCACTCCGACAAACTTGTGCATTGTCTTGCACCCCCTACTAACTTGTGCATTGTCTTGCACCCCTTACTAACTTGTGCATTGTCTTACACCCCTACTAACTTGTGCATTGTCTTGCACCCCTACTAACTTGTGCATTGTCTTGCTCGTTATGTGCATTGTTTTGCACCCCCCTATAATTTGCATTGTCTTGATCGTTATGTACATTGTTTTGCACCCCTATGACTTGCATTGTCTTGCTCATTATGTGCATTGTTTTGCACCCCCTATAACTTGCATTGTCTTGCTTGTTATGTGCATTGTTTTGCACCCCTTATAACTTGCATTGTCTTGCTCGTTATGTGCATTGTTTTGTACCCCCTATAACTTGCATTGTCTTGCTCGTTATGTGCATTGTCTTGTACCCCTTACTAACTTTTGCATTGTTTTGCAAACTTATCTAACTTGCATTGTTTTGCAAACCCATCTAACTTGCATTGTTTTGTAAACTTATCTAACTTGCATTATTTTGCAAACTTATCTAACTTGCATTGTTTTGCAAACTTATCTAATTTGCATTGTTTTGCAAACCCATCTAACTTGCATTGTCTTGCAACTTCACTAACTTGCGTTGTTTCACACGTTCTACTTGCGTTGTTTCGCACCCTCTCTAATTTGCGTTGTTTCGCACGTTCTACCTGCATTGTCATGCACTTCACACTTCACTTGCGTTGTCACGCACTTTTCAATTGCATTGTTATGCATGTTTCTAACGATATTGTACCTGTTAAGTTTCTTTCTTTTGCAGGCATAATATTGTATGTACGGTTCATTTGAAGCTGGCGAGACTAGACGAACCGGACGGTATTGTATTCTCCGCGTGAGACGTAGCAAGAATTTTATAATTCTCTTACATCATTTCTGCATGTAACGTAGTTAGATTTGCGTTCGCCTGCTTAAAACTGTTGCTTGTTCTGCTTCGTTACAGCTTTCCTTGCATGATCATAAGTTATGTTTGGCATTGTGCATGTCCTTTGCATTTTGCCACCGCCTTCGGGCACATATTTTTGCTTCTTGTATGCTTGTCTAAGTTTTAGGCCTTGTAAAAAATGGGTCGTTTTTGGGCTTTGACATTCACTCCCGTTATTGTTATGACTTTCGAGTTCTGTCAAAGAGGGGCAACTGTAGACACCTAATTTTTGACCGTCCTCAAGACTTGGACATCATCGTTTGAACACTCGATGATCATCCATGTTCGTGTTCGTTTTGAGTTTTCGGAGGTCTTGGCTACGCGCCTTGCCTTAGGATCTCTCAACTTCTCTGTTTTGTGCTTGGCTGTGGACCAAACACTTGTGTTTTTGCTTCTGAGGGAAGAGGGTGGCTTGTTGGCCATCCCCTCAATCCATCGGCCAAGGCATGAAGCCATCAGCCTTGTTTTCCTGCCATTGGCCAAAAGTATTGGCCGATCGACACTATTTTTGGTCGATCGGCACTTATGTTGGTCGATTGGCCATATTTTCTAGCCGAGCCCTATTCATCTGCTTTATGCAGATATTTTATGCCAGCTGACAGCTGGCATCCACAATTCCCCCCTCCATACACGTGTATGGAGGGATTTGCCCCTTGATTAGCTTGCTTATGAAGCTTTAGAATTTGGAATTCTATAAGAGGAAAGGCCCTCCTTCCTTCTCAGAGGTTCTGAAAATTTGAGATATAAGATATATATATCTCTCTCTATATATTTGACCTCTCTCTCTTGTTTAGTGCTTGTTCTTGCTCTGAAGTGTAGTATTGTCTTACTATTGCACACAAACACCTACTAGAACACCATCCTTGGTTGCTGAGGTGCTAGCGTGTTGGTGTTAGAGTTCTTGAGGTGGTTTTGATTGGAAAAAAGTGTTGGAGCCTCGTTCTTGAAGGTGTTCTACAAGGGTGAGCAACTAACCTTTAGATACCCCATTTTGGCTCAATCTTTTAGCCCCTTTTGCTTATTGTTTTAAGCTCAACTATAAACTACAATAAGTTCTGTTTTTGCATGCTTTAGATCTTTGATTAAGGTTATTTTTGTGTTTGGGGTTGTTTACCCCCTCTTAGGCCTTGTTCGGCCTTATTCTTGTGCTTTTTTGTTTAAGTTTTGAGATCACCTTGTTTTGGCCTTCTCAGCACTGAAATCTAGAGGGATTTCAGTGGTGGGGATAGTGTTTTAAGGTCTAAAAAATGAGAGGGTCATCCCCTCTCCTTGTTGTCTTGAATGCTAGTATAAATAGCGTATATTGGTAGCATGTTTGCTTAGCATGTTTTAGCTCCATTTCAGGAAGTATTTGGTATTATTTTGTCATGCTTTACCTCTGTTTTGAGTTGGTTTAGTTGGCTCTTACATGCTTCATGTACTTGTCTTGCAATCTTTTCATTTGCCTTAACATGCATCTTGTGATTAGACTATCATTCTTGCATATTTTGGCTCAACTCCATGAAACTTTTAGTCATGATTTACCATATTTAAGCTCAATTTGGTGTTGTTTTGATCATACATGTCATGGTTTATATAGCTACCATGCAATCTAACTTGTTAGCATTGAGTGTCCAAGTCACTAGCATGCTTTACTTGGGCCATTTCAGTGATTTGGCATCACTTGTTATGTTATTTTAGTCCATATAGTATGCTCATATACTTGCACTTATCACTCCTTTAATGCTTTAAAGAGTTGGTGTTTTATGCCTCATGATTGGATCATTGTGCATGCTTCCATACTTAGGCCTTTGGGATGCCATCTAAGTGGGTTTTTGGGCTTTACTTTGATATGCCATAACTCTGATTTTATTGGTTTAAGTCATGTCATGTTTGGTTTTGCTAAGTGTAGTGTAACACCTCTTTTGTAGCCTTGCATGCTTCATGCTTTTGGCACTTTATTCTAGCTTATTTTGACTTTGGTCCTTGCATGTTTTAGGCTCATTTTGACATGATCTAGGACTGTTGTGGATTATACTTGCCATTTGCTTCATGTTTTGTATAGCCACGGTTTGAGCTCCTTGGCTAGCCTTAAGTTTTAGGCTTTCTTGTATGCCTTGCTTGTTTTGTTTGGTTGGTTTGGCATCATTCCTGTAGACACCCCATTTTTGACCGCCCTTAAGACTTGGGCGTTACTGATGGTTTACTTGGTGGAGACAGGTGTGCAGGGGAAATGTTCAGTTTCTTTGGCAAGGAGAGAGGCAAATCCTTCAAAACACTTTGTTTAAGAGTTTGGAGTTGAAGAAGAGAGGAAAGGAGAAGTTCGGCATGAATCCGGGTAGAAGCGAGTCGAGCAGCCCTCGCTGAATCGGGCTTATCTATCTGTACGCTTGGAGTTTAGCTATGGGGCCACCACCGTCGGAAAGCTTACTTCTGGGGCTTCATTTTTCACTCAAGAATCTCCTAGAACCAAGTCCGAGTGGGGGAGATATGATCAGTTGAAGTCGGGCATCATCCCGGTTGGATCGAATCTGCGCGGCTTCACGAAAAAGGGCATAACTTTTTGCACAGAACGAATTTTAATGCAAGGTTTGCGCCATTGGAAACCTAACTTCCGGGGCTTCAATTTGGACATCCACCGGCCGTTTTTTGACCTTGGAAGCATCTATCGGCAATCTATTTATCCGGCCGGCAATTTATTGTGCCGACTGGCACTTTATTGTGCTGACCGGCAAATTTTGCTGGCCGAAGACCTTCCGGAGCATTCTACAGATTGAGTATATGCCAGCTGTGCCAGCTGGAGGGCACAGAATGGATCCTCCATACACGTGTATGGAGGATATGCACCCTTGTTTAGCTTCCTCAAGAAGCTTTACATTTTGTTTTGCCTATAAAGGAAGCTCTCCTCTTCCTTATACTAGGTTAGAAAAACCAGCTGGGATTGATATATACATCCCTCCATATATCTCCCTCCATCCCTCTCTTTCAAGCTCAAGCATCCAAGTCCCTTGCATCATTCCTTCATCACTACCAAGCACCACCACCACTACTCCATTCCAGCAGATAGGAGTGGCTTTCCAGCAGCTAAGAGGCAACATTTTTCAGTCCTAGAGGCAGCAAAGGTTGGGTCTTCAAGGGTGAGCACTCTTCTCCCTCTTTCTAGCTCATTTCTTGCCTCATTTTTTTAGCCTCTTTGCTTGCTGTTTTGAGCTCTGACCAAAACATAAAATGCCATTTTCTTGAGCTATATTCCATGTTTCGTTAAGGGCTTATTACAGTTTGAAGCTTATTTTTGGCACTTTCTTCATTACCCCTTTGTATGCCATTATTTTGCATGATTCTTTTAGCCTATGTGTGATCTGTTTTCGAGCCTGAGGTAAACTGAAAATAGGCTTATTTTGAGCCCCTCTTCAACATTAAAGAAGGGCTCAACACTGTTTGGGACTTCCATGTTGTACTTCCCTTTATATCCTCTTTTTGGTCCCATTTTTGTATGTCTTGGCAGCCCCTGATGTTGCTGTTTTTGGACCTTGGTCCTAACTAAAAGTGGCTTTATTTTGACCTCCTGAACATGTTTTATTAAGGGTATTTTCTTGTTTGGTGAATGTTTTGTATACCTCATGTTATAGCCACTTTTGAGCCTCATTTTTGCATTGCATTTCTAATATATTTCTATACTGTTTTTGGGGCTGCCATAAACTGTAAATAGTCTTATTTTGGGTCCCTCTTCAACATTGTTGAAGGAACCTAACCTGTTTGGGGCCAGCACCTATGAGTTTCTTTTTAATCTCATGTTTAGGGCCATTTCTTGCATGCTAGTTTCGCCCTATCTTGGTTTGCTGTTTGACCATGTTTTGTACTAGTAAAATGCTAATTTTGGGGCTGCCTTGCTTCTGTCTTTACATTCCATGTCCATATCGTGCATGTTTGGCATAGCTAAAGGCCATTTCGGGTGCCTAAATTCGCATTTCGGGACTATTCCATGCATTTGGTGTCATTTCGCCTCATTTCGGGACTGTTTTCCCCCATATTTCATTGCTGAAAATCCATTAGCATGCTTGCATACCATTTCTGCCACATTTGCATTGCATATGCCATTGCCTCGATTTGCGTGCCCGTGTGCACGCATTTCGAGGCACTTCATTTTCATCTTATGGCCACTGATGTGGGTGCGGCTGAGGTCCACTCACATTGGTGTAAGTCCACCTTGCATTGTGTATGCCATGTTTCAAAGCGTTGCGCATGTTATGTTGTTAGCATTGTGTATGCCATGTAGTTGCATAGCATGCTTGTATTCTTGTTTGCATACCTAGGTTGCATTGCATTGGCATGCATGCCTTGCCTCTTGATCATGTGATAGAGGTTCGGCTTTAGTTTGTTTGACTGGTTTGCATTTCATTTGACATGAAAGTTGCATATTTGATTCCTTGGGCCATCATGCATGGAAATGCGTGATTGGTGGTCCGAGAATCGAGGCACATGCCCCTTTGAGTCATTACCATGATAAGGGACATGAATGGTGCATATATGCCTTGAATTGTGCTGCCATGCTTTGCTTTGCACTCTGTTGCTGTCAATTGCAGGTTCTGCAGACATTCCTTGCCGACCGGTAGTATATATTGCCGACCGGCAGTAAACAAGCAGCCGATGGATTCATCTTGTGCCGGTGACTACACCACACTGCCGGTGGCAATTCTACTCAGCCGGTGGCACTCCTCAGTGTCCAAGGAAGCAGTCCTGAGGTTTTGGTAGCCTTCAAAGGAGCAGAGGAAAGAAAACAGAGGCAGCCTATGCATGGCGGCGCATTTCCCGAGGCGGTTTACCTGTTTTCCTAGATTAGTTAATTTGTTAATTAATTAATTAATTTGTAATATTTAATTAGCTTGCGTAGTTAATTAATTTGTAATATTTATTTGGTCCCTCCGAGCGAGGGCATATTTGTAATAAGTGTGCGTGCGTGTGATGTATGCCTTCCAACCCCACTTCTTTCTTCCCTTTTATTTACCTGCTTATGATGGTAGATTAGGGCACATTTATTTTAGCATACCTTATGCTATGCATGCGTGCATTCATGCATTTGTTGACATGCACCGGGCTCGGTACATCATACAAACTACATTGTACTTTTCAATTCCAAATTGAATACGTGCATCAATTGATTGCATCTCACATGCCATGCTTAGGTCAACCGAGCCTACTTTAGATTGCATCTTTGCATGTGTTGCATTAGCCATTTTTAACATGAACTAGGATCATGCATATGATTACTGACTAGTTTCTGTTTTGGCTCGGAGTACTAGGTAAGCTTTTATGCTTTAGCATATCGCATGCGTGTGAGTGTTGTCATGACAGTATGATTACCATGAGGCTAGCTGCTTATGTGATATAACTGCTTGAATGCCTGTGGATGGAGGTTGAATTACCTAAATTGGAATAATGCATTAAAACTGTGAATTTTAAAGCCCACTAGATAGTGGCAAAACCATCTTTTCTAAAAGCCCACTTGAGGGTGGCAAAACCTGCATTTTAGCCTACTTGCGAGTAGCAAACCATTTTCAAAACAAACATGAAATGTTTTGTTCTAATTTAGGCGATTTGGTCTATACTTGTTTGCTGTGCGCATAACATAGTAATTCTAGGCTAATAACCGGAATAAGAACACATAAAGTTTTCAAAATCAGATATCATGGTTAGTAGAGGCCGGTCTTCGGACCGGGCGAAAGGGGGTGCTCATAGCTGACCTTCCCCGATCGTACCCAAGCTCCCGAGCCGAGACAACTCCGGTGATGACATACATGTGGCCTTCGGCACCGAGTCAGGGTTTCCTAAATTCCCACATTTTAAAATATTTAGGTGGCGACTCTGTATCTGGCAAAGCAGTCCATGTTTGGCACTACTTTTTCAAAAATCTGTTTCTCAAAACGATTTGCCAGATTTGGACTCTTTGGTTCAGATTAAGAACCGCGACAACAAAAATTGCTAGTCCGAACTGTAGCAGCGGGGTCCCCCTCCGCGGGCTTGTTACAGTTTCTGGCGACTCCGCTGGGGATTTTAGAGAGCTTGACTCGAACTCGTGATATCCTATTTTGATTTCATTTATGTGTCTCTTTGCATTGCATGTGCGTTGGTGCGCCTAGGAACACAGTGTTTGCCATCTGCCATTCCTGAACGGTTTGCTGGAGGCTTGTCTTGTCAAGGCATGTCCGTAAGGCTGACCGGTTATGGGCTCTGACAGTATGGGAACACAAACCCCGGTTCTACCGGGGCACCCTTTTTTGACCACTCGACCTAGTACATTTTCGGATCCATAGTGACCATTCCAAATTAGGACAAGTCGCTTACCCAATGCTAAGTTATTTGAAACCGCTGCGTGCGTAGTGAAACCCTAGCTCCTGACAAAATAGGACAGGGAAACCCTACCCCAACATAGGGGTGTTTTGGCTCTCCTTACTTGCTATGTGCTTTTAGAGTGTATCTCTACAGGAACGTACATACCAGTTTGCAAGTTTGGGCATCAGGCCTGCGGGCACCAGTTCAGTATTTTGGGATTCAGTTTACCTGAGGGTATCAGTTTACCGGCAGAATTTTGGGCAAAATTCAGTAGAGAGCACAGTCGTTCAGCTATGTGCATACCTGTTCTAGTGAAATCAAGCTGAGATACTGTCTGTTTTCTCTTTTGCAAGGTAGTCATGGAACCATAGCTTCAGAAGGCTCCAATATCCCCCGAGGTTCATTGGACTTGTGCTGATAGACTTTGTCAGGTCAGAGACTCAGTTCAAGGGTAATCAGGGCTAGAGAAGGCTAGTCAGGCACAGACCACCAGTACAACAGCTACCAGATCAGTGATCTTTGAGCAGTCAGGTTGAGATTTCCGAACCTATTGCCGACACAGATATACCGGTTGCTCAGTTAGATTAGAACAGTATGTCGAGTCTGGAAGAGATGGTGCGCCAACTCCAGGATAGTATGAAAGCCATGCAGCAAGACGCTGTCCGTCAAGCGGAATTCGCCAAACAACAGGCTGTGGCCATAACCCAACAGGCAGAGACAATTGCCAGATTGGAGCAGCAAACTGGAGTATCTACTTCGCACCGGGCTCCTCCCCCACCAAGAGTTCCCATACTCGGGGAGGCAACCTATGTCCAGGATGATACGGACATTCCAGTCGGGCCAGCTCCACCCCCGATTCTGCCTCAACTCTCCAAGGCACCCACTCCTATCAACCAATCAGATTCTCCCTTCGAGCCCGAGGTGAAGCCCGTGGCATCAAAAATGCACAAGCTTGAAAAGCTGTTCAAGAAATCTCAAGGTGTGAAGTCCATTCCGGACATTGGAGACGGATACACTGACGCAGCTGTGACGCTGCTAGATCGGTTTAAGATGCCACAAATTGATCGTTTTGACGGGTCTGGGGATGCCATGGTGCACCTACGACTATTTTCAGACGTCCTAAGGCCAATGGGCCTCACTAGACTGCAAAAGCTATCTTTATTTGGCCGGACCCTGTCGGGTGTAGCGGCCGCATGGTATGCCAAATTGGAAGATGACGTCAAGAGAAGTTGGGATGAGATAGCTGAGGCCTTCGTCGCACAATATTCATACAATACACAAATCGAGATTACGACCCGTGATCTTGAGACGACGAGGCAGGAGCCTAAGGAGAGCTTCTCAGAATTCGTGGCCCGCTGGAGGGCCAAGGCCTCAATGATGACCATTAGGCCAACAGATAAGGATCAAATACGGATGATTGTGCGCAATCTCCAGCCTAAGCTAATGCAGAGAATGATTGTAATCCCCTTTCCCACTTTCTCAGATTTACACGATATGGGGGTACAAATCGAAGATGCAATGAGGCAAGGTCTGTTTGACCAGGATAAGGAGCAGCCCAGGAGGGCATTTTCCCGCAATTCGAATGCGACCACCAGCGGTGACGCAGCTGCAAGGTCTTCTGAAGTGGGCATGGTCACCACCACCGCATCAAAAACAGCCACCCCATTCACCGGTGCGTCCGAAAGTAGCTCACAAAAAACCAAATATCCACATCGAGTCAAGAGGATTTTCACCCCACTCCATATGCCTTTGTCAAAGGCTCTGGAGGTCTTACTTCGGAAAGGACATCTGAAGCCGTTGGAACAACGGCCCCTACCCGATCCTATCCCCGCAAAGCATGACCAGACTAAGTACTGTGCGTACCACCAACAAACCGGTCATGAGACCGATAGCTGCTTTCGTCTGCGCCATGATGTACAGGATTTGTTTGACAACAAGGTCATTGCCGCACTAGCTCAGTGAAGTCTATCACCACTGGATCAGTGAACTCGGGGGATAGTACGAATACGTGATCAGGGGATGAACCACCTGTGGGCGGCACTCAGTTTACTCCAGATGTGGCGTTTGGCACGCACTGTTTTGAGCATTTTACGAATGCTAGTTTTTGTGTTTTTTTTTACTTGGGTATTGGGTCAGTCTTCTCAATTTGTATTGAGTCAGTCTTTTCATACTGAGTCAGTTGGGTCTGTCTTGTTGTATCGAGTCAGTCCTGTTTTGTTAAAGTCGGGTGATTCCGGGGGTGTTACTTCGGATATCACTATTTTGCTTTGTGTTTGTCCTTTTGAGTCTGTTTCTGCCAGGGAGCCAGTTGTGCCAACAGATTTGAATGAACAGCAGTGATTTTCACACTCTTGTGTTTGCTTCTGCCGTGTGCCAGTTGTGCCAGAAGTATTGAATGGAATGACAGTGCTCTTCGCCTGCCTTTTCTGTGCCTTGAAATCATTGTATCGACCTAAGTTTTTTTCAAAACTTTTTTTGAACACTGCGGTGAAAACGAAGAGGAAGGAATTCCTCGGAATTTGCAAAATTTTGATCATTTGAGAGAAAGAGAGGCATGCTAAGCCCTTAATGATTGAGATCATGCTTGTTAATGTGAGTACTGAGAAGGACCCTGGCTTGATCCAGATTGGTTCTACACTGTCTTCGGCGCGAGCGATTTGTCGCTTTCTTAAAAAATTTCAAAAAAATATTTTGCGCAGTCCTGCGAAGACCTGTGTGGAATCGCTCTTGAGATTGTGCAGCCTAGGATCGCTCTCAGCCTCGAGACTCAACCCCTTCGCTTCCAAACCTTGAACTTGAATTCAGAAGGTTCAACGATCAACTAAGATGTGAGGCCTGTGTGGCCGAATTTGAAGCAGCCCTCGAACAAGAGGCCAGGAAAGTCAGATAAAAAAGATCAGAAGATCAGAAGAAGCTTGCAAAGCTAGAACAGAAGTACCCCTCGAACTAGGGGCAAATATATCAGACATGCTCGAAGAGCTGAAGATGAGTCCTCTTGCAAAACAGCAGGCATTCTCCTAGATTCAAATGACTTCAGGATCTCAAAACCATTTGACATGGACAAAGCTACGCTTTTACCCTTTGAGAGGCTCGCTGGGCCGAAAACTCGGAAGGGCGACCCAGGCAAAAGTTAGAGCAAAAGAAAAATACAAAAAAGAAAAAATGCAAAGAAAAGAACAAAAAAAAAGAAAATCAAAAAAGGGAATGAAATGAAAAGAAATGAAAAGAAAAGAAATGAAAAGAATTGAAAAGAAAAGAAAAACAAAGCTCGCAAGGTCGAAAACCCGCATCGGATGCCTCGGCAAAAGTTAGAGCCTAAAAAGGAGAGGTTAAATACCCGAGTGTACCTTAACCCCGAACTACGTAAGGCTTGAGTCCCATCATTGGGATACGTAGGCAACTTCATTCTGAAGTCCAGCCCTGAAACATTTCAAATTCAACTGTGTCCATGTGATGGTTCTAGTCATCTTTGTCTTTTCTATATCCGGGAGTTCGGTTGCAATCATCGCTCTGAGGACTGATTACAATACACTACGAGGCCATTCAGACAAGGGGCAACTTTCCGTTGCCATTCAATGCGCTGCGGTGCCGTGCAAACAAGGGGCAACTTTCCGTTGCCATGTAGCTCTCTTCGAGCAAGGGGCCATTTTTCCTCCAAATCCGAGGTTGTGCGTCTCAAGAGTGGGTTCCGTGCTTGTTAAGCATTGGCCGTTTGCAAAAATAGTTTTGGAGAATTTTTACTGAAGCTGACTACTTTCTCAAAAATTGTTCCATCTTTTCCAAAAACTGGACCATTTCTTGGACCCAAAAAAGGAAAATTTTCAGTGCTCATAGCCTGATTTGCATGATTTCAAATCAAAAATCGAACAAGTGTGTTAATCTAACTCTCTTATTGGTCAAAAATTGTTTTCGTAGAAAACAAAATAAAAAATGGTCAAAATGATGAACTAGGGGCACAGTTGAGTCAGGCTTCCTTTCTTTTCCCCATTTTCAACATACTTGCCAAGAAGGGCACTCTACCTGCCAGAAAAGGGCACAACTGAAGTCAACAACAAAGGGCTAAAAGCTCTCTCATCCTCCAAGCAATGAGGTACCAAGCCAAGTGCGTAGCACGGACGGGAACGGATCAAGATATTCCACTCCTTTGTTTGGACAGATCTGATCATGTCCGAACTTCCCAGCAGAGCATCATCAACTGATGTCAGCTACAGATGTGCTACATACCCAGTTGTAGCGCAACCCCCTCTGTGGGAGGAATTCACTGTTGTGAACAAGAATCAAAAGCTGGTAGAATACCAGGGGCAAGAGCCCACAATTTCCAACTTATCCATCAACCACCCAGGGGAGGGATGAAAAACGAGAGATTAAAGAATAGAGAGATGTGCGCTGAGAGAAAAAGTGAGAAAAGGGTTTTGAGAGAAAAACCGAGCTTGAGAGCTGAGTGATGTGAGAATCACAAATAAGAAAGGGTGGGAATAATACCCGGTGAAACAGGCTCCCTGTGCACGTCTGTGTGTCGTGTCTTTTGTTTTGTTTGTCTCGATTCTTGCTTTGAGTCGTTCCGAGCATGTCTCGACGTGTTTAGGTTGTTTACCTTTTGTTTTCCGTTGTTGAGTCTTTCTCGCTGTGTTCAGTCGTAGGCTCAATACCTGGTCGAAAACTCATCTCTCAATTTCAAAAATAAATCGTTTTGTGCTTAGAGTGTTGTGCCATCCTTCACGTTTGTGCAAAACAAGATTCTTTTTTTCATAAAACTGCAGGGTCCACCCCCGATAAGTGTGAACGGTGAAACCAGGACCTATCTGAAGCTATGATGGTTCCAAACTACAAAGCAAAGACAAAAGAGCGAAAATCGAAGTATCTGAGTTTGTGTCAACTTCAGAAAATTCCGTGATTGTACTCCGGACGTACCTCTTTAGGGCCTTGTCAATGCTCCGAAATATGAGTGTACCTCTACCTCAGGCGCAAGATCAATCCTGCTTCGAGGTTATGCACTCTTCCACTTACATTGTTATGCATCCACTTCACTTGCATTGTAATGCATTATACCTATCAAGTTTCTTCCTCAGTCATGCACGATATTGTATGCACGGTTCATTCAAAGAAGTTCCGTTTTAAGGTCATTCACTTTTGTGTATCAATCACACACACTCACTTTAGTGTATCGATCACACTTCATTCGTTTAGTGTATCAATCACACTTCATTTGCCTTAGTGTATCAATCACACTTCATTTGCTTTAGTGTATCAATCACACTTCACTCGCTTTGAGTATCTATCACTCACATTCTCATTATGTGTATCTATCACGCACATATTCGCTTTTGTGTATCTATTGCACTCTCACTCAGTGTATCAATCACACTTCTTTCATTTTGTGTATCTATCACACACATTCTCGTTTTCTGTATCACACTTTCAGTGTATCAATCACACTTCATTGATTTAGTGTATCAATCACACTCTGTTCACTAAGTGCATCATATCACACTTTGTGTTCATTTTCAGTATATCAATCATACTTTGTTCACACTGTGCATCTATCACACTTTGTGTTCACTTTTAGTGTATCAATCACACTCTGTTCACATAGTGCATCTATCACACTTTGTGTTCATTTTCAGTATATCAATCATACTTTGTTCACACTGTGCATCTATCACACTTTGTGTTCACTTTTAGTGTATCAATCACACTCTGTTCACATAGTGCATCTATCACACTTTGTGTTCATTTTCAGTATATGAATCATACTTTGTTCACTAAGTGCATCTATCACACTTCGTGTTCACTTTTAGTGTATTAATCACACTCTGTTCACATAGTGCATCTATCACACTTTGTGTTCCCTTTTAGTATATCTATCATACTTGCTCACTAAGTGCATCTATCACACTTCGTGTTCGCTTTCAGTATATCTATCATACTTGTTCACTTAGTGCATCTATCACACTTTGTGTTCACCCTTTGTGTATCTATCACACTATGCTCACCACACTCGCTTAGTGTATCTATCACACGCTCACACTTTGCTTCATATAGTGTATTTATCACATGCTCGCTTTGTGTATCTATCACACCCGTTCGCTTTGCATATCAACCACACACTCTCGCATTGTGTATCTATCACACTATGCTCACTTTGTGTATCTATCGCATGTTCACTTTGAGTATCCATCACACTCTCTTCACTTTTGTGTATCTATCACGCATGTTTGTCCACTTAGTGTATCTATCACACTTCGTTCACTTTTGTGTATCTAACGCACATGTTCGTGAGAATTGCATAATTCTCTTACATCCTTTATGCATGAGATGTAGTTTGGTTCATGTCTACTTGCTGGCATAGCATTCGCTTAAAATGTTGCATTTATTTTGCATAATTGCTTCATCACAACTACATTCGTGCTATTTTGCGCATCGCACTATTTTGTGCAGTTTATCATTCGCGCTATTTTGCGCATTGCACTGTTTTGTGCAGTTTACATTCGCGCTATTTTGCGCACCTCAATCGCACTGTTTTGTGCAGTTTATCATTCGTGCTATTTTGCGCATTGCACTGTTTTGTGCTGTTTATCACTCGGGCTTTCTTGCGCATCGCACTGTTTTGTGCACCTTACTTGCATTTTGCATGCATCCTATCGCGCTATCTTGCGCACCTCACTTGTACTTGTTAGTACATTACATTGTTTTGAATACAAACCGGCTTCGCGTAGCGTATAAGTCCAATTATCAAAGTCTTCTTTCATATCATTTGCATCCTGCCCCTGAACTACGCTGGTTTGATTCCTTGCAAAGGGATACGTAGGCAGCCTGCGGGCACAACCATTCGTTCATTTGTATTTTGTTTGTTTGTCCAAGTCTTCGGTCTCATCAAAAATGGGTCGTCTCGGGGCTTTGACATTCACTCACGTCATTTCACGACTCATGAGTTCTGTCAAAGAGGGGCAACTGTAGACACCCCATTTTTGACCGCCCTTAAGACTTGGGCGTTACTGATGGTTTACTTGGTGGAGACAGGTGTGCAGGGAAAATGTTCAGTTTCTTTGGCAAGGAGAGAGGCAAATCCTTCAAAACACTTTGTTTAAGAGTTTGGAGTTGAAGAAGAGAGGAAAGGAGAGGAGAAAACTAATTTGGGAGAAGTTCGGCATGAATCCGGGTAGAAGCGAGTCGAGCAGCCCTCGCTGAATCGGGCTTATCTGTCTGTACGCTTGGAGTTTAGCTATGGGGCCACCACCGTCGGAAAGCTTACTTCCAGGGCTTCATTTTGCACTCAAGAATCTCCTAGAACCAAGTCCGGGTGGGGGAGATATGATCAGTTGAAGTCGGGCATCATCCCGGTTGGATCGAATCTGCGCGGTTTCACGAAAAAGGGCATAACTTTTTGCACAGAACGAATTTTAATGCAAGGTTTGTGCCATTGGAAAGCTGACTTCCGGGGCTTCAATTTGGACACCCACCGGCCGTTTTTTGACCTTGGAAGCATCTATCGGAAATCTATTTATCCGGCCGGCAATTTATTGTGCCGACCGGCACTTTATTGTGCTGACCGGAAAATTTTGCTGGCCGACGACCTTCCGAAGCATTTTGCAGATTGAGTATATGCCAGCTGTGCCAGCTGGAGGGCACAGAATGGATCCTCCATACACGTGTATGGAGGATATGCACCCTTGTTTAGCTTCCTCAAGAAGCTTTACATTTTGTTTTGCCTATAAAGGAAGCTCTCCTCTTCCTTATACTAGGTTAGAAAAACCAGCTGGGATTGATATATACATCCCTCCATATATCTCCCTCCATCCCTCTCTTTCAAGCTCAAGCATCCAAGTCCCTTGCATCATTCCTTCATCACTACCAAGCACCACCACCACTACTCCATTCCAGCAGATAGGAGTGGCTTTCCAGCAGCTAAGAGGCAACATTTTTCAGTCCTAGAGGCAGCAAAGGTTGGGTCTTCAAGGGTGAGCACTCTTCTCCCTCTTTCTAGCTCATTTCTTGCCTCATTTTTTTAGCCTCTTTGCTTGCTGTTTTGAGCTCCGACCAAAACATAAAATGCCATTTTCTTGAGCTATATTCCATGTTTCGTTAAGGGCTTATTACAGTTTGAAGCTTATTTTTGGCACTTTCTTCATTACCCCTTTGTATGCCATTATTTTGCATGATTCTTTTAGCCTATGTGTGATCTGTTTTCGAGCCTGAGGTAAACTGAAAATAGGCTTATTTTGAGCCCCTCTTCAACATTGAAGAAGGGCTCAACACTGTTTGGGACTTCCATGTTGTACTTCCCTTTATATCCTCTTTTTGGTCCCATTTTTGTATGTCTTGGCAGCCCCTGATGTTGCTGTTTTTGGACCTTGGTCCGAACTAAAAGTGGCTTTATTTTGACCTCCTGAACATGTTTTATTAAGGGTATTTTCTTGTTTGGT
The DNA here is from genome assembly GCF_055761805.1 of Camellia sinensis. NCBI lineage: Eukaryota > Viridiplantae > Streptophyta > Magnoliopsida > Ericales > Theaceae > Camellia > Camellia sinensis. The sequence goes on along the minus strand of NC_138961.1, from coordinate 34,830,206 downwards.
GAATGTTTTGTATACCTCATGTTATAGCCACTTTTGAGCCTCATTTTTGCATTGCATTTCTAATATATTTGTATACTGTTTTTGGGGCTGCCATAAACTGTAAATAGTCTTATTTTGGGTCCCTCTTCAACATTGTTGAAGGACCCTAACCTGTTTGGGGCCAGCACCTATGAGTTTCTTTTTATTCTCATGTTTAGGGCCATTTCTTGCATGCTAGTTTCGCCCTATCTTGGTTTGCCGTTTGACCATGTTTTTTACTAGTAAAATGCTAATTTTGGGCTGCCTTGCTTCTGTCTTTACATTCCATGTCCATATCGTGCATGTTTGGCATAGCTAAAGGCCATTTCGGGTGCCTAAATTCGCATTTCGGGACTATTCCATGCATTTGGTGTCATTTCGCCTCATTTCGGGACTGTTTTCCCCCATATTTCATTACTGAAAATCCATTAGCATGCTTGCATACCATTTCTGCCACATTTGCATTGCATATGCCATTGCCTCGATTTGCGTGCCCGTGTGCACGCATTTCGAGGCACTTCATTTTCATCTTATGGCCACTGATGTGGGTGCGGCTGAGGTCCACTCACATTGGTGTAAGTCCACCTTGCATTGTGTATGCCATGTTTCAAAGCGTTGCGCATATTATGTTGTTAGCATTGTGTATGCCATGTAGTTGCATAGCATGCTTGTATTCTTGTTTGCATACCTAGGTTGCATTGCATTGGCATGCATGCCTTGCCTCTTGATCATGTGATAGAGGTTGGGCTTTAGTTTGTTTGATTGGTTTGCATTTCATTTGACATGAAAGTTGCATATTTGATTCCTTGGGCCATCATGCATGGAAATGCGTGATTGGTGGTCCGAGAATCGAGGCACATGCCCCTTTGAGTCATTACCATGATAAGGGACATGAATGGTGCATATATGCCTTGAATTGTGCTGCCATGCTTTGCTTTGCACTCTATTGCTGTCAATTGCAGGTTCTGCAGACATTCCTTGCCGACCGGCAGTATATATTGCCGACCGGCAGTAAACAAGCAGCCGATGGATTCATCTTGTGCCGGTGACTACACCACACTGCCGGTGGCAATTCTACTCAGCCGGTGGCACTCCTCAGTGTCCAAGGAAGCAGTCCTGAGGTTTTGGTAGCCTTCAGAGGAGCAGAGGAAAGAAAACAGAGGCAGCCTATGCATGGCGGCGCATTTCCCGAGGCGGTTTACCTGTTTTCCTAGATTAGTTAATTTTTTAATTAATTAATTAATTTGTAATATTTAATTAGCTTGCGTAGTTAATTAATTTGTAATATTTATTTGGTCCCTCCGAGCGAGGGCATATTTGTAATAAGTGTGCGTGCGTGTGATGTATGCCTTCCAACCCCACTTCTTTCTTCCCTTTTATTTACCTGCTTATGATGGTAGATTAGGGCACATTTATTTTAGCATACTTTATGCTATGCATGCGTGCATTCATGCATTTGTTGACATGCACCGGGCTCGGTACATCATACAAACTACATTGTACTTTTCAATTCCAAATTGAATGCGTGCATCAATTGATTGCATCTCACATGCCATGCTTAGGTTAGCCGAGCCTACTTTAGATTGCATCTTTGCATGTGTTGCATTAGCCATTTTTAACATGAACTAGGATCATGCATATGATTACTGACTAGTTTCTGTTTTGGCTCGGAGTACTAGGTAAGCTTTTATGCTTTAGCATATCGCATGCGTGTGAGTGTTGTCATGACAGTATGATTACCATGAGGCTAGCTGCTTATGTGATATAACTGCTTGAATGCCTGTGGATGGAGGTTGAATTACCTAAATTGGAATAATGCATTAAAACTGTGAATTTTAAAGCCCACTAGATAGTGGCAAAACCATCTTTTCTAAAAGCACACTTGAGGGTGGCAAAACCTGCATTTTAGCCTACTTGCGAGTAGCAAACCATTTTCAAAACAAACATGAAATGTTTTGTTCCAATTTAGGCGATTTGGTCTATACTTGTTTGCTGTGCGCATAACATAGTAATTCTAGGCTAATAAGCGGAATAAGAACACATAAAGTTTTCAAAATCAGATATCATGGTTAGTAGAGGCCGGTCTTCGGACCGGGCGAAAGGGGGTGCTCATAGCTGACCTTCCCCGATCGTACCCAAGCTCCCGAGCCGAGACAACTCCGGTGATGACGGACATGTGGCCTTCGGCACCGAGTCAGGGTTTCCTAAATTCCCCCATTTTAAAATATTTAGGTGGCGACTCTGTATCTGGCAAAGCAGTCCATGTTTGGCACTACTTTTTCAAAAATCTGTTTCTCAAAACGATTTGCCAGATTTGGACTCTTTGGTTCAGATTAAGAACCGCGACAACAAAAATCGCGAGTCCGAACTGTAGCAGCGGGGTCCCCCTCCGCGGGCTTGTTACAATTCCTAGCATCATTTCAGAGCTTGTAGGATTGTCATACTTGCATGCTTTGCCCCCTTTTAAGTGTTCTTGAAAGTTACCCTTTTATGCCTAGGTGATAGGCCATTACATGTGCATATTTGTATGTATCTTTGTCTTCATTTTTTTAGCATTTTGGCCACTAGTTTAGGCATATTTGAGAGTAGCCCATTTTGGTTTAAGTCCATCTTACCATATTGTTGCATGCTTGTTTCATTTTGTATGTTGTTACATGCTATGCATGTTTGCATATTTAGGTTGTATGCCTATTGCATATTGTATGCTTGCATGTTCATGTTGCATTAGATTTGTATCATGCTTGAGTTGTTTGCATGCTTGCTTGCATGCTTAGGTTGCATTGCATTGTGTGTGCATTGCCTTGCCTCTTGATCACACATGATAGAGGTTAAGGTCCCCTTGTGTGTTTTTGTGCATTTCATTTGATATTGAATTGCACACTTGGCTCATTTGGCCATCATGCATTAGAATGCGTGATTAATGGCCCGAGGGTCAAGAACTACACTTCTTTGAGTCTTAAACATGATAAGGGGTGTGGTTGCAAACATTGTCTTGTAAATGTATTGCCATTCTCTGTCTGTCCTCTATTGCAGTAAAAAGAGCATTTTACAGGAAGGGATGCCCGATCGGCTGTCTTTAGTACCGGTCGGCTAACAATATTTGGCCGAAAGCCTCATTTTTGGTCGATGACCAGTTTGCCTTGGCCGATGGCCCTATATTCTGGCCGATGGCCTCCCAGAATGTCCACAAGGTAGTTCAGAAGTGTCACAGAAGTTGGCATAGTTTTCAGAGGTACAGAGCAGTGCAAACAGAGGCAACATGAAGCATGGCGATGGATTTCCGAGCGAAGCCGTCCGAGCATACATTCATACCTCGTCTCGAGGCCATTTCAGTGTTTTAATAACTTAGAATAGTTATTTATTTCGATTTGGTTGTGTAATTAATTAATTAGCTTGTTAGTTAGTTGGTTAGATGATTTGTATTATTCTTTTGATCCCTTCGTCGAGAGGGCGCAATTATGTAATAAGCGTGCGTGTGTGTGATGCATGTCTTCTAACCCCCACTTCTTTCTCCCTTTTACTTACCTGCTTTTAGTGGTTAGTTCTAGGGCATATTTCAATTAGCATCCTTATGCTATGCATGTTTGCACCATTCATCTGTATTGCACGCACCGGGCTCGGCGCATCATACTAACTGCATTGTATTTCAATTCCAAGTTGAATACATGTATCGAATTGTCACATCTCATATGCCATTTTAGATTAGCCGAGCCTATTTTAGTTGCACTTTGCATGCAATGCATTAGCCATTTTAACATGAACTAGGATCATGTATGATTTCTAACTAGTTTCTTTTTTTTGCTCAAAGTACACTGTAAGTGTTTATGCTTTAGCATCTTACATGTGTGTGAGTGTTAACATGACATCATGCTTGCCATGAAACTAATTGCTTATATGATATAACTGTCTGAATGCCTGTAGGTGAAAGTTGGATTACTTGAATTGGAACGATTCATTGAAATCTGTGTTATAGCCTACTTGCGAGTAGCAAACTTCAAACCATTTCCAAACAAACGGATATGCGATGCTTTGTTCCAAATTAGGTGATCTAGTCTATACTTGTGTGTTGTGCGCATCACATAGTAATTCTAGCTAATTAACCAGAATAAGAACACATGTGTTTCCAAAAACAAGATATCATGCTTAATACAGGCCGACCTTTCCACAATTCATAAGTAGTGTTGTTGGTCTTCTTATGGGGTATTCTGTTAAGAACATAATTAGCAGACAATATTGCTTCACCCCACAAGTTCTGTGGTAAGCCTGAACTTAGTAACATGGCATTCATCATTTCTTTTAGAGTTCTATTGTTCCTTTCAACTATTCCATTTTGCTGAGGAGAATAGGGTGCTGTAGTTTGGTGAATAATGCCATGTTGTGCACAAATTCATTTAATGATGCATCATATTCACCACCCCTATCACTTCTAACCATTTTAATGGTTTTACCAAGTTGATTTTCAACTTCTGTTTTGTAGAGTTTAAACATTTCTAAGGCTTCATCTTTACTTCTAAGTAAATAAACATAACAATATCTTGTGCAATCATCGATAAATGTTATGAAATACTTTTTGCCTCCTCTAGTTTGAACAAATTTTAGATTACATACATCAGTATGAATTAAATCTAGAGGTTCGGCTTTCCTTTCAATCGATTTAAATGGAGCCTTAGTTAGTTTCGCTTCTACACAAACATCACATTTATGATTAGGATTAATTTCAAACTTTGGTATATAATCCAAACCAATTAATCTACGCAAAGCATCATAATTTACATGTCCTAATCTACCATGTCATAAATTTGACTCAAGAATATAAACAAAAGATGTGTTATTCTCATTCATAGCAACTTTTGGTACAACTGTCATTACATTTAGTTTAAAGAGACCATCACTTATGTATCCCTTACCAACATACATACCACTCTTTGTTAATACAAATTTATCAGACTAAAAAACAAGCCTAAAACCATTTTTACTTAACAAAGAACTAGAAACTAAATTCTTTCGGATGTCAGGTACATGCAGTATGTTGTTAAGGGTTAGTTCTTTGCCTGATGTCATCTTCAAGATCACTTTCCCTTGTCCAACCACATTAGAAGTAGAAGAATTTTCCATGAAAAGTTGTTCACCATTTGTAGCCTCATTGTAGGTAGCGAACATCTTCTTGTCCGCACAAATATGACGAGTTGCTCCAGTGTCAACCCACCATTCCTTTGGGATTTCCAACCAAATTAGCCTCAGACACCACAGCAAAGAGGTTAATGTTATTCACTCCGTCAGAGATGTAATCTAGTTCAGTTACATTGGTCTAATTGGTAGTCTTCTTACTTGTACTTCCATGATCCTTCTTAGGGCAGCAGCAGTCAGAAGCCCGATGTCTAGTCTTGCCACAGTTATAGCATTTTCCTTTGAATTTCTTGTTGCTATCGCCTTGTTTAGGACCATCTCCAGTAAACTTCCTCTTGTTGTTATGTGGTTTATGAACTTGTTCAATCACATTAGCCTTGGACTCAATGGGATTTTTCCCATTCCTCTTTTCAGCCTTTCGGTTATCTTCCTCAATTCTCAATCTTACAATAAGTTCATCCATGGTCATCTTTTTGCGTTTATGTTTTAAAAAATTTTTGAAATCTTTCTAAACCGGTGGTAACTTTTTCACTAAAGTAGCGATTTGGAAAGACTCGCTAAGAGACATACCTTCTGAATGAATATCATGCAAAATTAATTGAAAACTTTGAACTATAGAAATTACTGTTTGGGAGTCTACCATAACAAAGTTCAGAAATTTACCGACAACAAATTTCTTCGTGCCGACATCGTCTGTCTTGTATTTCTTCTCCAAAGAATCCCACAATTCTTTTACTGTTTTCAGAGGACTGTATACATTTTACAGCATGTTGTCAAGGCCATTAAGGATGTAGTTTCTGCAAAGGAAATCTAAATGTTTCCAAGCATCTATAGCGGCAACAACTTGCCGATCACTTTCACCCTCTTTAAGTGCTGGAGCCTCTTCATGGAGAAATCAGGCCAAATTAAGAGTTGTAAGATAGAACAACATCTTCTGCTGCCATCTCTTAAACTCAGTACCGTTAAATTTTTTCATTTTTTCTCCATGATCTATTGGTACATGAACATGGTTCTGGATAGGAACCGGTGCTGGTGTAACAATCGAAGTACCACTACCAGTTGCAGTTTCAGTTGTAGTAGCCATAATCTTTGATTACAAAAATCAAAAAAAATTAAAACACAAATTAATTTTCTAGTTACTAAAACCAGAAAATAAATGATAACACAAAATAATTTTATTTCTCTTATTACTAAAACTAGAAAAATAAAATATCACAATAATTTTCTGTAACATAAATTAATATTCTGAAATTGTTAATGACACCAGTATATTACTACTAGTTGTCAAAGAAAAGAGACAGTATATTACTACTATCTGTCAAATAGCAAAAACACTATTTATTTTTCCAACCAGAATGTCTTTATGAAATCACAGAAAATTAAATATAATGAAGATACCAACATGACTCTGTCTTAAAATTGTTGGACAATCTTCACTGTATTTAAATAGATTAAATTCTGTTGTGTACTAAACAACAACCAGAATATAAAGAAATAAAGGAAATGAGAGAATTTGTTTGATTACAAAAATCAAAGTAGAAATAAAAATAAATAAATAAAATCAGATTTTATTTTGTTACAAAAACAAAATTAAAATCTGATTTAAATAAATAATAATAACACCGAAAATAAATTAAATAACTTACTAGATTAATTCTTGAATAATAATTTGATCAAGTCCAGTGTTTGACACTGTGTCCTTAAGACAGATTCGTCCTCTCCACGGTGCTTTCAGAATTTGGACGTCTATCTCCCAAGGTGAAATGATCAACTACAAACAATAGCAGCACTACAAATTGTTTGCCTTACCTAAGTGTTTACACTCTTTCTTACAAGAAAATAATGCAACAAAATGAAAAATAAATTTGCAGAGCTCTTAAGGACGAAATTTATGAATTTTCTGAATTTCAAACATTAAATGAGGGCTGTCCTATTTATAGATGGATTGGTGGCTGCAGGTTTTGAATTAAACAGGTGCAAACCTATTTGAATAGGTATGAAACCTGTTGGTTTTGAATTTAAACAGATTTGAATCTGTTGGGTTCACAATTCAAACAGATAAAAACAGGAAGGGCCTTGTTTGGGTGTACAGTAAAACCAGACCAGATTATTTCCGGTTTAATTTGAATTCTGGATTTTATTATTCCAAAAATAAAATTAAATTCAAATTTTTCTGACCCAGAAATATAGGTATTGGGTCGGACAAGTTCGCCTGGACAGACGACGGCGCTGTGCGTGTGTGGTGATTGGTGATTTTGGGGTCAAATGGGTCTAGCCCATTTTGTTCATAACCTCCCTCTCTAAAACACTTGGGTACCCCTTGGGGCACACCTCAAGTATCAAACTCATGCATTATAAACCCATTCAAAACTCCCCACCAAATCAATGTGGGACAAGCCTTATTCAAACCTTTAAGGATTTTCTACCAAAACTCTATTTCCATGGAGCATACTTTGGTTTCAATTTCCCATTCACTCGGTAATGGTTTTGAGCAACCAAATATACCACGTGAATCACAACGCGGCATAGAACGCGTTACCACTTTGACCCGCGAAAATCGACGCACGGGTCTCACCTAAATAATAGACCAAACTTAGGAAAAAATTCTGATTTTACCCAGAATTTTATAACTATTTCCAACAATGATCAAGTATTTAATTAAGTCCCTGTTGACCCGAAGTTGGTGATTAATAAGGCAGTGAGAAAAGCCATTGAGTTTGAAGCAGCTCAAACCTTGGTGATATCTCCATCCCTCATCTCCAATCCTATTAGTGTTTCACATGGTACTTGGATTCCCCCAGCTCAAGGGTCTGTCAAAGTGAATTGTGATGTAGCTGTTAATGCGGTTTCAAAAGTGGGCCTTGTTGCTGTTCTAATGCACATCGATAAGGGAAAGCTCATTGATGGGTTAGCACAGGAGGTTGCTATCACGTCAGTGTTTCAGGGAGAAGCCTTAGCAATTCGGGTTGCTTCTGTCATGTGTGCTACTCTGAATCCAAGTCAGATGGAAATAGAGGAAGACAACAAAAGGGTGATTCAACTCTGTCTATCTGAAGATGTCCCCCCATGGGTGTGTGTTGCCATATGCAACATCAGGACTCTGGCTCAACGCCTCATGCTAATCTTTAGGAGGTGTTCAAGGCGTGCCAACGAAGTGGCGCATTGGACTGCTCGAGCTAGACTAGGAGGTCTCATCTTGTAAATTGGGTGGCTTGCCCCCTTTCTTGCCTTGTTAATCACTTGCCTATCTTTAATATATAATTGGCTCTTTTGATCACAAAAACGAAAAAAAAGAAAAAAAAAGAAAAAGAAAAAATAAACTGGTTATATTTCAATTGGACAAAATCTATAATTCTTATATGAAAATCACATATTCGAATTTTAAGGGGGTGAACAAATAGTTTAAAATTTCATTCATTGTTAGTTGGGATTACCCACGGTATAGGTCTGATAATTATATATATATATATATATATATATATAGAACAGGAAATTACATAGTATGTTTTAGAATTAGTTAGAGCAAAACTACAAACGTAAAGATTATGTTTGATTCACAAGACTAATAATGAAAGTGTAAATAATTCCATCAAATTAGTATTGTATTTACTATTTAATTGGATTATTAGGATAAATTATTCTCTTGTCCATTGTTTGATTCGTATTAAATAAGAAAACATATGAATGTAGGATTACAACTATATTTATCTAATTTTTCAATCTTACCCTCCATTAATATTTCTTTACAATTTTTATTTTATCAAAATTTCTTCATAAATGTGGTTTTGAAAAAAATATTTATGAATAAATAGCTAAAGATATAAAATACAAAGGCCATGTTTGATTTGTTTTTTGGAAAAAAAAATGAGACCCCCGCCATCCCCAGTGATTTTTGATTTTTTTTTTTTTTTTTTTTTTTTTGTATCCTCCTGTTGCTGCCCCCCACATGTATGTGTGGGTGCTAAGGTCGGAAGCATCACTCTTGTTTTTTTAATTTTTTTTAAAAAATATAAATTAATTTAATAAAATAAATATCAATTTTTTTTAAGTTTTTAAAAATTATTTTTAGCCTTCTAAAATATAAAATTATATAAGAACAATAAGTGTTTTAATTTTTAGTCAAGGGTAAAAGAGTTTTTTTATTTTATTTCTCAGCTCAGGATATATAATCCCACCCCTATCCTATTATTAATAATCCTACAAATTTGTTAGATTAATTATCCATTAGTTTAATAATTCTGAAACAAAATTTCAAAATAAACAAAATTATTGAGCCCACCGATTAATAATTTCAATCCCATACTTTAATCTTGTCAATCAAACATACTCATAACGTTTATTAAAATTTTAAACTATGGAGCATACATCAAGATTATTTTTTTACTTATATTTTTTTTGGTCAGTTGAACGGGGGAGGAGGATCGGGATCGCACAAACGGGCGCCACAGTGACTGAGATTTAAATCCTATAAATTACTAAAACAAAAAATAATAAATTAATATATATATATATGTATAATTTTAAAAAAGTAAAAAATAAAAAAATAATACCAAACTCATGAAAGTAAAAGTGATATTTATGCATAAATTTGTGCAAATGAATTGTGTGCTTTTATGAATTTGTAATTGGTTAGTCATATTTTTCACTCCTTTTTTTTTTTCTCCCAATATTTTTATCCGGCCAGTATTGGGTTCATCAAAATATTGAGAGAACTTTCGACTGTATTTGGTTCTATTCTCAAATCATGATTCTACTCTCATATTCTAATCATGTGTTTGATTATCATTTTCAAAATATGATTCTAAATAACATTTCAAAACATATTTGAAAACATATTTGGTAAATCAAAGAGTTTTTAAGTTTTTGAGTCTACCCGGTCGTTCGTCCAAACATCATCCAGGATAGTTTTGAATTTTTGGATCTATCCGATCGTCCGGTTGGTTGACCGAAACAGTGTTTTGTTTGTTTTGTTTGGCAATTGCCACTTGTTATTTGAAAAAATATGTATATATATATATATATATATATATATTTGTTTTTGATATTTTTAAATGTATAAATTATTTTTTAGACCAAAATGACAAATTATTTGGCCATTTATTTAAAATTAAAAAAAAAATTAAATAAAAATTAATTTGTCACATTAATTTTTTAAAAATTAAAAATATTTTTAAACAAAACAACTAAAAAAAATTGCAACTAAATATACAATCAAAAGTAATTTTAAAGCACTAGCTGAATATTTTTTTAACAAAAAATAATATTTTTTAAAATATTTTAAATAAAAAATATTTTCATAAATTTTTGATTTTTTAAATAAAAAAATTATTTTTTTTCAATAATTTTTTTCTTGAATTGAATTTTAGAAAGAGTTTGGTTATGAGTTTTGAATAAAATTTTCAATAGAGTTTTGAGTTGTATATTTGGTTATGAGTTATAAGTTTTTGAATTAAGTTTTGAACACTTTTTTCAAAATTTATAACCAAACAACTTTTCTTATTTCAAAATTCATTTCAAAAATTCAAAACTCAATTGAAAATTCAATTCAAAACTTTTTTCAAAATTCATAACCAAATAAATTTTCTCTTTTTAAATCATGATTCAATAACTCATAAATTTAAAATTACATTATCAAATCATAATTATAAAATTAAACCAAATATAGCCTTCAATTTCTAACTACAATGTAGAGCCCAATCAAATGTTATGGTCCTTTTTTAATTGGGCTTGAGTTTGGCCATGGGCTTCCCCAAGTTCTATCAAACCAGGATTCATGGGATGCGTAGCAATTTTGGACGAAGCGTTTTCATATTATGGAGTTGTTTGGAGTGTCCTAAATAAATGTACTTTTTATCTTTTTAAATTAAAAAATTGAAAAAAAAATATGGATATTTGGATTAATTTTTTGATTTTTTATAAAAAAATGTGTAATAAAAAATTATAAAAATTGATTTGTAGGGAAAAATTAAGATTAGGAGTTGTGCAGGGTAATTGTTGACTTTTGATGAATAATGTTAACTTTTTAACTTTTTGAGTAATTTTTTTATTTTTTAACTTTTTTACAATATGCCAAACTTGACCTATATCTCTGCCATCCTCACGAATGCTTGGGCTGGGCCTAGTTTGAGGATTTTTTCGATGAAACATGACTTAGGCCCCGTTTGGGGACTTACCTTTTTAGCCAATTAGTCAAAAAATTACTAAATTAGCCAAAAAACCAACAACTCATACCAAAAAGTCAAAGATTCTCTTTTCTCTCTACTTTTTGCACATCTTTTCATAATTAGCCAAAAAGTCATCCCAAACATACAAGTTTTTTTTACCTACCTTTTTAGCCAAATAGCCAAAAAATTACTAAATTAGCATGTTCCCAAATGAGGCCTTAGAACCCAGTGGGGTGACCCCACCACCCACGGATTTTTGATTGGTGGAATTTTTTTTGTTTTTTATTTTTTATTTTTTTGGGTCTTCCTCTCATTGCTCCCACATGTATGTGGGGGTGTTGGGGGCCACCCCGCTGGGGTCTGGAGCACTATGCTTTTTCTATATTGGACAATTTGTAAACCCACGTTTAGAAAAAAAAAAATTATCAGACAATCCTATCCGATAAATTTAAATACCTAAGTTTTATTACTTTTTAGTATACCAATAAGTTATTTTAACTCAATATTTTTTTTAAGAATATTGATAAGTTAAAAATGGATAGGAAATATAAATAAGAAAGAGATTCTAGCCAGTTCATTGGGTGAATCGAAGTGTACTGTTAGCCCTGCAGGGTCTATTACGAGTTCCGTTTTGATGATTTGAACTATTAAATTTGTAAAACTCATTGAGTACTTCATATATGTAAATATCGATATCTGATCAGCGTAATTTTTTACAAGCATAAAGTACTCTATGAGCTCTATATATTGAATAGTTAAGATTATCGAAACATAAATGAACTCCACAAACCTAATAATATGCTCTAATCCATACGGTAAGCTAGAGAAAAACCTTTCCCCCTTATGGGTGGTTTGAAATATTCTAAATAAGTATATTTTTTGACTTTTTATAAATAAAAAAAACGTAAAAAAGTACAGAAGAAATATTGATTGATATGACTTAAAAAAAGATAAAATAATAAAAATTGTATACTTATTTTGGGATGCCAAACCACCCATCCCTAAATAAGTAGGGTCAATACCACCATTTACATTCACCTATTTGTATTTTTATTATTTATTTATTTTTTGGATATTATGGGACCATTTGAAAACATGTCAAAACAATCAAAAATTAACTTTTAACTCATTTTAAATCACATAATTTTTCATATAAAAAAATTAAAAAATTAATTTTTAACAATCGTTCTAAAACACCCTATAACTGATAAGGCCAAGTGGGCCATCATCATTGCAATTATAATAAACAAACAACAATGATTCATCTCACTAAAAACATCACCACTAATAACACTAATGTATTAAAAAAGTAAAAAAAAAAAAAAATACAACTCTAAGACTAAAACATCACATCATTAATGACGGGACCCACTGTCACCTAATTAGTGGGAGTACTAATTTGTGCTCCCAAGCATTTTTCATAAACAAAGGAGTAGAAAATGAAAAATGATTACCATATAGCACGCTGTCCGTAAACAATAGCTAGTAGATGATCGCACCCGTATGAATGTAGGCATATTGATTTTTCCATTTGTTTTCCAGAGGCGAAAAGATCATGTCAGATTTAGAGTGATTGTTCGGTAATTTCAAAATATTGTTTTAAATTATTTATTATTTGATATTTATGAAGGTACTTTTTAAAAAATTTAACAATAATGCTTCAAACTATTAATTTTGATATTTTAATGAAACATTAATGACATAATAATAAACAAAAAATAAATAAAATAAAAACAAACCAAGACCAAAACATTACATCATTGTGGGTGGAGTCTACTGTCAACACATAAAAACTACCTTTAAACTCAAAAATTAAAGTTCTAAGGCATTTTTCAAAATTTAATACAAAATACTATATCATATTATTTTAATCAATTAATATTAATTAATGTCAAATTAAAGCATCATATTCTATTGTTTAAAAGTAAAAAATAATTTCTCACTGGTAATATTTTATGACTCAGATTATTTAACAAACTAAAAAAAAATTAATTATTCAAAAGTTGATAGAGATTCCCGTTTATTAACCTTTAGTTTAAAATCAATTTACAATCTAATCCAAAAATTTTCATAATTAACCCTCCAATTCACCCCCTCCCAAAAAAAAAAAAAAAAAAAAAAATTGCTCATCAAAGGTGTTAAGGTCCAGGTATTATTATCACAATGATAAAGATCAGGTCAAGATTACAGATTGTAATTATTTTTAGAGATGCTTTAAAGAAATTTGTTCATCTCTAATTTTCTTTTTAATAGTAGAAATTATTTGACTATAATTAATAATAGACAGACTATAACCAATTGATAATAATAACTTTAAACGATTTAATTCATCCTCTAAATTAGATGGAAAATGTTTGAAGGTCACAATTTTTGTGGTTATAATGGCTCAAAGCTGTTAAAACGACGTCGTTTCGTTTTGACAGTTTTAAGCCATTGTGACTAGAAAAATTGTGACTCTCTAACATTGTTGAAATTAGATATATATTGCAAACTATCATTGATTTTTGTACGAATATCAAAAATTAAAAGCATAATCATCACGCTTTTGTTCATAAAAAGAAATTATAGAGAAATACTTACACAACTTCACAAGCTTTGAAGCAAATTGGACGAAGCATGTACAGTTCTTCAAAATCGCACTCACTAGCACACTCACACTCACACTCACACTACACTATCACACTCACTATTATTTGGAAAACTTCTTGTTGAAAAACTTGCTTTGTTATGCGGAAAAGATATGGGAACGGACTTGAAATAAATTGGAGTCCGAAGAGATGAGGGATAATCTGCTTTTTAGCTTTTGAACTGGAGAAGAATCTGCTTTTTAGCTTTTGAACTGGAGAACAATCTATTTTTAAGCTGGAGCGATAAGGTTTGCTTTAAAATGCTTTGTCGATAATTGTTTTGGAGAATCAGCTTTTGAGCTGGAAAGTTTGTCATCACATGGGTTTATATGGATGAAAGTGACTAACCTTTTTATAAATTATTGAGATCAATCCTTTGACACGTGCTAGAATAATTCTCGCCAAGGTCATGAGTGTGAATATGAATTGGAGATGAGGGTGGTGAAATTGTTGGTGGAACTCAATTGATTACAATTGTATGCTTACAAGGTTTCGGATTTGTTCAATGTACGGAGGAAGAAGAAGAAGAAGAAGAGAGAGAAGACTTTATTGATATATCACATTGTGTGTTATACAATGAGGGGAAGGAGGCTATATGTAAACTAAAGTAGATTAGGGTTGATGTCATGGATGACATCATAATAGGGTTGATGTCATAGATGATGTTAATGATGTTGCTCGATTTTGATAATGTCTAAAATGCATTAGATTTATTGTGATTTTTAGTACTCATATTTTACATTTTTTAACACAAAATATTGTCTATTAAAATATACGTTGTATGATGTATCTAATCTAAATATTATTTGAATAGAATTTACTGTGCATCATAGATTTTTTAATAGAAAAATTACAATGTAATTAGTATTTCACTATTTATTTTTTGACAATCGGTACAAAAGTTACTGTGCAAATAGTGATTACTATTGCACAGTGATTACTATTCACCGAAAGCGACCTAGCCCATAATTTCAAAGGTTGCCTCGCGTGCTGAGCTGCAACTGTTGTCTTCAAGGAGTGTCCGTTTCCACGTGATCCAACGTGCAAAATCAAAAAAGGAGCGTCTCCTCTCCTCTAACGGATACATGTTTTGGTTATATAAGAAGTATTTTGCTTGGAGAAAAAGAAGAAGAGAAGAGAAGAAAAGAAAAATATGTGTTAATTCATTTGTTCTCAAAATATTATTGTGTTTCATTGAGTTATATTCTGTGTGAAAAAATTTGTTGAGAGTTTGAGTAAAAATTATAAAAGAGTTTTCACACCCTTATTATTTTTGTAAAAGAGAGAGTTTTTGTGAGTGATTTTTCAGGATAAAATCACTTAGTTTATGTGTGACTAGGTACTAGATTCAAAACTAGTTGGGATATTTTTGTGAGTGGTTTTTGGAATAAAATCACTTGGTTAGGTGTAACTAGGCACTAGATTCTAAACTAGTCGGAGTGATTAGATATGCTTACTTGTTGTAAAGGTTCATTAGCTCCCATGAAGTTAGTGGTGTATTGCTATTTGAAGAATAGTAGAAAAATTTCCTAGGAGGATACTTGTGGAGTAGATGTAGGTTTGGGTTAAGCCAAGCCACTATAAATCGCTGAGTTTGCTTTCTCTTCTCTTTACTTATTTTATTTCATTACTCTATTTTATATTGTTGTACGTTTTTTATTTATTTATTGTTTGGGTCAAAATTTTAATTTAGCAATTCATTTAGAAACCCAATTCACCCCCTTCTTATGTTGCCTTCTGGATAACCATTGGTATCAGAGCTTGGGCTTTTACATTTGACTCAACCATTTAAGAGTAGATCATGACAACCAATTTTGGTGCTTATTTTGCTGAAGGTCAATTACCTCTAGGCCACCATTTTTTGATGGCTCAAATTATACTTCCTAGAAAGTAAGAATGAAAATTTCATTCAAGTTTTAAACTATAAGCTATGGAGAATTATAGTCAATGGTCACAAGATACCCTCCAAGACCATCCAAGGACGAATCTTGCCCAAGGAAGAACACGAATGAGACAACAATGATTTGAGAAGCATTCAAATGAATACCAAGGCTGTGAATCTTTTATTTTTTGCTTTAGATTCTAATGAGTATAATAAAATCTGTACATGTGAATTGCCAAGGAAATTTGAGATAAATTAGAGACTATCCATGAAGGGACCAACCATGTTAAAGAATCTAAAATTAGTATGTTGATTCATAATTACGAACTTTTAAAATGGAATCCCATGAATCTATTTCTGAAGTGTTTTCTAGATTTACTGACATTATTGATGTTCTAAAATCTCTTGGTAAATCTTATACTAATATTGATTGATGAGAAAAATTCTCAGATCCTCGCCAAAAAATTGAGAGTCAAAAGTGACTGCTATTCAAGAAGCAAATTATTTAACAAGATTGAGCATGGAAGAGCTTTCAAGGTCTCTCATGACCTATGAACTTGTAATAATGAATGGAAGCAAAAAGACAATTGAAGCCGCTTGGGGAGATGATGATGAATGTTGCTCCGATGATGAAAGCAACAACAATGAAGCATCTCATATATACTTAATGGCAAATGAAGATGATGAGGTATGTGATTCTAACAACGAATCTTATTCTTTTGATGAATTAAAATCCGTATTTGAAGAATTTGCGTGATGATTTTCAAAAACTTGACATTAAAAATATTGCTCTTAAAAAATTTGCTTTCAAATTCAACAAAAGAAAATGAATTTTTATTTAATAAAATTGAAATGTTACAAAATGATTTTTTAAAGAGAAAAAAAGAAAATGACATTTTGAAATCAAAAGAATCTTCTATCTTGAAAAAGGAACTAAATGATTTAAACCTGAAAATGATATTTTTAAAAATGAAATGAGATCTTGAAAAATAAAATTTTAACAATGAAAATGATATTTTGAAAAAGAAAATGATTCTTTAACAAAGGAGAAAGTTGTTTTGAACGAAAATATAGAAGATTTGAAAAATATTCTTTCAAAATTTTTTCAAGGAAGAGACACTTTGGATAAAATTCTTAAAAGTAAAAATCGTACATTTGGTAGAACCGAAATTGGGTATAAACCTTTTTAAAAAGGAAAAACTTTCAAAAATGATTTTGTTCATGCATCTTCTAGACACTCTCATCTCACGTGTCATTTTTGTAGTAGAAAAGATCATATTTCACCTTCATGTCTGTAGATACCCTATTGTGACTGGCCTTAGAGTATCTCCAACCCAATACTCTCGCCAAGAGGATGAAAATAATTTTTTTTATTCAAAAAGTAAATATAGAGTATGTCACTATTCATTTAAACTCCAACCACAAACCTTTATTTTTTTCTCAAAATATTTCCCTCCAAAATTAACCATTAATTTTCCCTCCATTAATTTCCCTTCCATCTATTTTCTTTACCATCTATTATTTTATAGAAAAACAAATGCCCTCATACAACAAATTTAATTTTGTACAGGAGCTAATAAATTTTGCAACATTAATAATTTTTTCTTAAATACATTTAATATTAGACTCATTTTAAAGATCTAATTTTAATATTATTAATGATACCAAATTTATAAAATTTAGATGTACATATTAAAAGTTATTTGTATTTTATAACATATAACAAAAAATAGAAAAGGATATAATTGGTGTATAAATTTAAAAGCAAAAGGGTTTGAGGACAAAATTGATATTTAAACAATATGAATAGTGTTATAGAGATTATCATTCATTTTTCATACTCCCTCTATATTTGAAGGATGAAACATCCATCCTCCCAAATGGAGAAAGATATAGAGGATGAGTCAGAGCTGAGAATAGAGAGAGGATGCTTCAAATTTGAAGATATAGAGCATGGACTTAGGCACTTTCTTTTGATAACCCGATGATGAAAACAAGAATGTGCTATCTCACAAAATCCTTTGGAAAGATGGAATTTGAGTTTCAATCCTAACCATATACCTGTTTTGGCCAAATTGTTTAAAACTTGTTTAAAAACTCTTTTCAAAATATCTTGCGCGTAATTTCAAGCATTTCTATAATGTTCCAAGGCTTGTTTTTCAAACTTCAAGTATCTATTTTCTTAGTAAATTGAGTGAAGGACAACGTGGAAATGAATGGAAGCGAAGATAATTCTATTGAAAAATCCCATTTTCTCTTTGAAAAAATTTGGCCAGTGAATAGTGCATGAATAGTGACCAGCTGGCATGAATAGTAGTTTGCTGGCCAAAATAGTAGCTGACCGGCTGAAATAGTACATGAATAGTAACCAGTCAGTATGAATAGTAGCTAATCGACCAATTAATTGGCCGGCTAACTAATTAATCGGTCGACTAGCCAAGTAATGGGATGGCTAGCCAATTAATTGGCTGGTCGACCAAATAATTAGCTAATCAACTTTTTTTTTTTTTTTTTTCCAAGAGTAGGGCAATTTTGATAGAATTTGATTTTTAAATGTGTGAAGCTCGCTAGTAGTCCATTTTAAGGCATCATATTGTCATGATTTTGGCTATAAATACCAACCTCCATCTATTATTAGAGGGGGTTTGATTTTTGCAAAACCAAAGCTAAGTTGTATTTCTCATTCTTTCTTCATTACACTGCTTTCTACATCTTCCTCACTGATATTGTCTCCTTGACTGAGTTTTCATTCAAACACACCATTATAGCCAAGTCTTCAAGCTCTAACCAAAGTGAGAGTGATTTTTGGCCAAAGTTAAGAAAAACAGAGAGTTAACCATAAACCTTGACACACCTCGAAAATAATTAACAATAATACCATCTCATGATAATTACCAATGAACAATACATTTCAGAATATGATATCTTTACATTCAGATGATCTAGTTGTACAAAAGATGGCACATGCAATTATACATTCATAAGCCCTAACCTTGAACCTATAGCACGTGTCATAAGAAGAAGATATGGAATAAGAGTTAAACAAATAAATGAATGCCTTAATGGCTACAACGTTCCAAGTCAATTCTTGGTTACAACAAAAGTGAGTTTGAAACTCAATACAGATAAAGATCTTGGCTTGCAAAAAAATAATTACAATAATAACAAAAGAAGCTCTTGGCTCTAAGTCCTCCCAAGCTATGACTTTTATAGCGATTCTGGTTTAGACCCAACCATTTTGATGTTTTGGATCCGGGTTTCATTCTCTTATATAGTGGTTCATGTCTTGTTTTCCCTTATTTCTCTTTTGAGTTTGGCTATTAGGATGTGTTGGTTGTGTTTTGAATAGGATAGTGTAGCTCGACTTTTTTGCGCCCCCTTCAAAAGACGAATAAGCCGTACAGTATCGGACTCCCACAGTTCCGAATCTAATCTCACAAGTGCAATGTGAAATAGATAAACACCAAAAGTCCCAAATGGCAAATCTTTTGAAAAATTGATTTTGAATCAATTTGCCAAAAATTGATTGCTTTGCTAGATATAGAGTCGGCACCTAAATATTTTTTTTTGGTGGGAAATTTAGGAAACCCATGACTCGTGCCAAAGGCCACATGTCCGTCATCACCAAGATTGTCTCAGCTTAGGAACTTAGGTACGAGAGGGGAAGGTCATGAATTGAGCACCCCCGCTTGGCCGATCAAAGATCGACATCTACTAATCATGATATGAATCTTATCTACGTTATATGCTCTTGTTCTGATTTATTAGGCTAGCATTACTATGTGATGCGCACACACACAAGTATAGACTAACTTGCAAGAATTGGAACATTGGATTTATGTGTTTTAAAAATTGTTTCGAAATACGTACCACTTGAAAAAGTGATCGCATATGAACATTATTCAAATTATTCCAATTCAAGCAATTATTCTTCACCCACAGGCATTCAAGCAATTTTATCATTTAAGCAATTTGCCTCATGGAAAGCATGTTAGACATGACAACATCAACATGAGATTATGCTAAAGCAAGTAAAGGCTCACCCAGTACTCCAAGCCAAAAGATAAAAGAGTTAGAAAAATGCATGATCTCTAACTATGCAATATGACTAGTGCAACACATACAATATGCAACTAATAGGCTCGGCTACTAATATGGCATAATACGACATATGAATCAATTAAATAATATGTGGTCTAAGCACATATTCAAAGAAGTATTTAACGATAATGCAAGTTAGAATGATGAACCGAGCCTTGGTGCATGCAATACAAGTGGATACAAATATGAAGTACGCTAAAAAAAAACATGATGCTTTAATCTAACTGTGGGGGCCGAATACATGAAAAAATCAGATGGTGCATACCATTAGAAGACTGATATTAATCGGTTATATCCTACGAGAGTGGGGAGCCAAATATAATATATGTGCCGAATAAGTATAAGTCCTTAGGGCCGAATAAAAGAAAGGATAATGATTAAAAAGTAGGCCCTGGCCCCGAGGATAAAAAAAAACAGGTATAAATACAGGAACAACGGTTATAGAAAGGTATGTAAGAATCACTTCACAAAACTTAGAAAAGAAGCTATCTTGAGTGTCTGAACTAACTTGTCTGTCGGAGTGCTAATTCCGGCACCCTCGACCGGAGTGTTTGTATCTTTTCAGGTGACTAGCTAAGGATCACTAGCGTCTCCCAGGATCCAAAGAGTATTTCCAAACCACTTCTCCACAATTGGCGCCGTCTGTGGAAATACTCAAATACATCCATGGAAGGCGTGACTGAAGATCCTCCGGTAGCCATTGACGAGACCGCACAGGGAGATGACCTCACTCTAGCAAATATGCTCGGAAAAGAAACCATCGCTTCAAGACATGCCTTGAACTTCGACTCACTAACGACCACAGCGCACGAGACAAAGCAGGCGATCATCAAACAAGCAAAGCAGAATGAACAAAGGCTGGAGAACATGATCGCTGAAAATGAACGTCTCCGTCAAGATTTGGCCCTCGAAGTCGCAAAATCGAGAGAAGCCATGCACCAAGATCCCGAACGACCCCCGAGGGCCGGTGGACAACGACCTTGAGCTCGACCAGAGGATACCGATAGCGACTCCAACTCATTAACCACGGAGCTCAACAAGAAGGGGCGATCTGAAACTCCCAGCTCCTTCGAAAAGAGTCTACATACATGGAACAAGTGCAGTAGGAGCAGTTCAGACGAAGAGGACCAGTACGATTCTTTTGTCTGACGGATTGCAAGGGCGACCCTGCCCAAGAAGTTCAAAGCTCCATTATTCACTCTCTACGATGGAAAATCAGACCCCACTGATCATATCCGTCACTACAAGCAGGCCATGACATTGCATGCAGACAACGAAGCCCTCATGTGCCGAATATTCCCCAACAGCCTGGGGCCATTAGCTGTCAAGTGGTATTACAAGTTGGAGCCGGCCTCGATCAAAAGCTTCCATCAATTACAGAAATCCTTTAGGGCTAGGTTCATCACCAACGAGGTGTAACTGAAACAGGCCGACTCTCTCTGGGCTATGCAGATTTAGTTAGGAGAAACGCTCAGAGCGTATTCGACGCGCTATTGGGAGTGCTTCAACCTCGTCGACGACGCTTGCAACGACTCCATGGCTATCACCGCCTTCAAAATGGGACTACATCCTGATAGTCCTCTTCGTAGTTCCCTGACCAGAAGACCCCCCAAAACAGTCTGGGCGTTGATGAAGAAAGTTGAAGAGTATTGCAAAGTGGAAGATGATCCCTTGAGAATAAAAGCCGGCCAAATGTCCAATAAAATGGCCCCTCCTGAAATTGCTTAACCAATAAGTTCCGCGCCACCTCCTAGCCTAGAGCCTCGGTAATGCGCTAAATGAGACAAAAAGCGGGATAATCACCGATTAAACGATCAATGCTCCCACCGGACGAATGAACAACTGCAAGTCGACGGCAGGCGTTCGAGGCGTGTCGACAAGAAGTACACAGAGTTGTCAGAACCAATCGCTGCAATAATGACCAAAGTCCAACACCTTCCATTCTTCAAATGGCCGTCAAAGATAGTGGGGCCGCCTGACATACGAAGGAGGGATAGGCGGTGCGAATATCACAAAGATCACGGCCACGAAACGGAAAGTTGTTATGCATTAAAAGATCACCTGGAAGAACTGGTGCAAGACGGCCGACTGCAACCGTATGTGAGAAAGGGAAAGCCAACCCAAGGACTGGCCTTGAGGCAGGACTCACCTTCACTTGGCGTGATCCATATGATCTACAGCCTGCCTGCACCCCCAACCGTGCACACAATTCAGTCGCATCCAATCCCCCAAAAGCAACATATTTCGACAGAATGGCCCAAAGAAGCTCCGACAATTACTTACAATGACTCCGATCTTAGCGGCACAACAGCTTCCCACATCGATCCGTTGGTCATTAAATTACACATAAATCTGTTCACCATTGAACGCATTCTCATAGACCCGGGGAGTACTTCAGAGGTTATGTATTACCAAACTTTCAACAAACTCGGCCTCAACGAGTCAGATTTGTCTCCGGCGCCTCACCCATTGTTCGGCTTTAATATGAATCCTGAATACCCGTTAGGGAAGATCATACTACCTGTTCGAGCGGGCTCTAGAACGGTCGAAGTAGAATTCCTGGTCATAAAGCTCCCTTTGCCGTATAATGTCATCATGGGGCGAACCTGGATACATATTATGAAGGCCGTTCCAAGCACTTATCATCAGCTTGTGCGCTTCCCGACCGCCCATGGCATTGAAAAGATCCGTGGCTCTCCCCAATCGGCACAAGCAGAGATTTAATGAAAACCCTATCATTGACCCGACCTGTGGGCTTTGATACTTGTTTATATATCACTTCTGCAATGCAAACCATTTTTCTTCGTGGCTTCATTCATTTCTCAACGCCCCCTTTGGTGCATGACACCTTAGGGCCGATTAAAGTCTCCGGATTTGGAGCGCCCTTTGGTGCATGACACCGTAGGGCCGATTAAAGTCTCCGGATTCGGAGCACCCTTCGTGGATATCACGATTGGCCAAAGCAAGTCTCTAGATTCGGAGCCCCCTTTGGTGCATGACACCTTAGGGCCGATTACGTCTCCAGATTCGAAGCCCCCTTTGGTGCATGACACCTTAGTGCCGATTAAAGTCTCCGGATTCGGAGCCCCCTTTGGTGCATGACACCTTAGGGCCTACTAAGACTCCAGATTCGGAGCGCCCTTCGTGGATATCACGATTGGCCAAACTAAGTCTCCGGATTCGGAGCCCCCTTGGGTGCATGACACCTTAGGGCCGATTAAAGTCTCCGGATTCAGAGCGCCCTTCGTGGATATCACGATTGGCCAAACCAAGTCTCCGGATTCGGAGCCCTCCTTGGGTGCATGACACCTTAGGGCTGATTAAAGTCTCCGGATTCGAAGCTCCCTTCGTGGATATCACGATTGGCCAAACTAAGTCTTCGGATTCGGAGCCCCGTTTGGTGCATGACACCTTAGGGCCGACTAAGTCCCCGGATTCGGAGCCCCCTTTGGTGCATGACACCTTACGGCCGATTAAAGTCTCCGAATTCGGAGCGCCCTTCGTGGATATCACGATTGGCCAAACTTAGTCTCCGGATTCGGAGCCCCCTTGGTGCATGACACCTTAGGGCCGACTAAGTCCTCGGATTCGGAGCCCCCATTGGTGCATGACACCTGAGGGCCGATTAAATTCTCCGGATACGGAGCCCCCTTTGGTGCATGACACCTCAGGGCCGATTAAAGTCTCCGGATTCGGAGCCCCCTTTGGTGTATGGCACCTCAGGGCCGATTAAAGACTCTAGATTCGGAGCGCCCTTCGTGGATATCACGATTGGCCAAACTAAGTCCTCGGATTCGGAGCTCCCTTTGGTGCATGACACCTTAGGGCCGATTAAAGTCTCTGGATTTGGAGCCCCCTTTGGTGCATGACACCTTAGGGCCGACTAAGACTCCGGATTCAGAGCGCCCTTTGTGGATATCACGATTGGCCAAACTAAGTCTCCGAATTTGGAGCCCCCTTGGGTGCATGACACCTTAGGGCCGATTAAAGTCTCCGGATTCGGAGCGCCCTTCGTGGATATCAAGATTGGCCAAACCAAGTCTCCGGATTCGGAGCCCCCCTTGGGTGCATGATACCTTAGGGCTGATTAAAATCTCCGGATTCGGAGCCCCCTATGATGCATGACACCTTAGGGCCGACTAAGACTCCAAATTTGGAGTGCCCTTCGTGGATATCACGATTGGACAAACTAAGTCTCTGGATTCGGAGCCCCCTTGGGTGCATGACACCTTAGGGCCGATTTAGCCTCCGGATTCGGAGTACCCTTTGGCACGAACAAAACAAAACTTGCCAACATAAGAAATAAGGTGCTTAACTGAGCATATAGAAAATTCAGAATAAGACGCAAATAAGGTGCTTAACTAAGCATATAAAAAATTCAGAATAAGACGCAAATGTTCGAAATAAAACTTGTTATTCGATCAAACAGTTGTTACATAAACGCAACCCGCATTTGAGCATTACAATTTTTATTTAATCACACAGTTGTTACGTAAACGCAACTTGCATTTGAGCATTACAATACCCATTTCCAAACTCAAAAGCTAAAAAAGGGAGAAGACGCATTGGTAAAGCGGTAGCCCCGAATCAACTCCCGACACCTAGAAGTCCTCCGCGGTTTGCAATGCCTTGAGCCAACTATGCCAAAGTCCTCCCCTGATACCATTGACAATGTCAAAGCAAAGATCCAAGACAAGGAAGGATAAAAAACCAACGGTTGTTGCCTTTCCTTTCGGGGTGATCTGCTTCGACGACTTGAAAATTCATGCCAACTTTTGGACGCCCTACTTCCCATACGGATGGGTCCTCTGCTGTGCTCCATGGCAACACCAAGATCGGCTGAACTCCAGTCTCTCTAACTAACATCCACACTTATCCCAACACACATGAGTGATTGTTTATCTGCGCGAAGCGCCCACTCCTTTTATTTTCAATACTGGCAGTGATCTCGAGGCCCCAATCCCGAGGCGATTTCACTAACACTAAACTTTATGAGAAAAACGTCGGTTGACATTCGCCACGGTGTAGTTATCCAAACGACTTTTTGAAGCACGTGCACTGGCTGAAAATCTAGGCCCCGAGCCGAGTTGAATTTGCCGCAGCCACTCTACCCACTGGCTTTCGGCTTCCTCAAGTTTCAATAGCCTCATTCAGGGATAAACGGCTATCATGTATGGGTCGACCCTGCCGATCAACGTTTATACATTCATTCAAACATATACAGTAAAACGAAACGCATACATACCAAATACGAACTGCAACAAAATATTTATCATAGAACATTTTTTATTCGATAAAACAAGCAATATATTACATAGTTTTGAACGCGATCTGCGTTTTAACCTTACAAAATATTTATACGGCATCACCCTCATCCTCAATCTTCTCGACTTCAAAAGCAGAAAACAGAAAATGTTTATTGTGGTAGAGTGGCAATGCCGAATCAATGCCCGACGCTCGAAGAGCTTCTGCGGCTGGAGATGCCTTGATCCAACCGTGCCTAAATCCACGATTTTCACATCGGCAAACTTCTTCGGCATGTTTTTCCTTGGTCTTTTCGATTCCAACTTTTCGGCTGTCATGAAAACATTTCTCATAGGCCCTCTCCTTCGCGTTCTCCATTGCGAACATACTCGCCGTCTCACAATCGGCAAGCGCGAAACTGATGAGCTGACTGGTAACCCTTTCTTCCACGATTGGGTTTTCGTGCCCGGCGGGTTGTGCCTGGGCCGCCTTGGTCTTCCTTAACTCGCGCTCAGCCGCCTCCGCGCGAGCCTCCAAACTTCGAATATGTTCTTCTTTCTTCTCCATCTCTCGGCAGGCAGCGCGCAACCGCATGCCGATTTCATAGGCAGTGTAAAGTCCTTTCACCGCCCCGTGAATGCCTTCGCGAAATACTTCGTAGTCCTGACGACCTACCATCGATAGCTGAACCTCAGGAGAAAAAATTTGTCGAGCAAACTCGACCGCTACATTTGGGTCCCGAACGATCGAGTTTGCCTCTGTCATGGGTCTATTCCCCACAAATACCGCAAAGCTTAATGGGCACAGATTCGAGTCAGATCCCTTCTCAACTCTAGGTTGAGAAGATCTGCCCTGCTACTGCTTGTCCCGCCTGGGCAACCTGCTTCGATGTTGAGGAGACTGACGCCTCTCTCGATCCCTGGAACTCCTACCCCCTGTGCGCGAAAGGTCACCACCTCGATGCATGTCTCCACCCAGCTCAACTAGCGTCCTCGCTTCCCCTCTGCTGTTAAAGAAAAGTCTGTTCGACATTCACACGATACCTTCAAAAGCTGGAGTCAGTTGTTTACTGTGTTTATTAAAGTTGCACCCTTAATCATTTATCCTTTACAGAGGCAGCACGCTCGAGGCAATTTCATTAATTGTGAAAACCTCAATCGTCCAGCGCCGACTGGATAGACCTGCCGACGCCCGAATGATCATATACCGCCTGGGGCAAGGGCGTGATAGATTAATCAATCTATTCGGCTTAGGTGCCCCAGCCGGCTCATGAATCAACTTCAAAATGACCAGCGCCGCCTGGGGCAAGGGCGTGATAGATTTATCAATATATTCGGCTTACGTGCCCCAGCTGGCTCATGAATCGACTTCAGAATGATCATGCGCCGCCTGGGGCAAGGGCGTGACAGATTAATCAATCTATTCGGCTTAGGTGCCCCAGCCGGCTCACGAATCGATTTCAGAATGATCATGCGCTGCCTGGGGCAAGGGCGTGATAGATTTATCAATATATTCGGTTTAAGTGCCCCAGCCGGCTCACGAATCGACTTCAGAATGATCATGCGCCGCCTGGGGCAAGGGCGTGATAGATTAATCAATCTATTCAGCTTGAGTGCCCCAGCCGGCTTAGGAATCGACTTCAGAATGATCATGCACCGCCTGGGGCAAGGGCGTGATAGATTTATCAATATATTCGGCTTAAGTGCCCCAACCGGCTCACGAATCGACTTTAGAATGATCATGCACCGCCTGGGGCAAGGGCGTGATAGATTTATCAATATATTCGGCTTAAGTGCCCCAGCTGGCTCACGAATCGACTTCAGAATGATCATGCACCGCCTAGGGCAAGGGCATGATAGATTAATCAATATATTCGGCTTGAGTGCCCCAGCCGGCTCACGAATCGACTTCAGAATGATCATGCACCACCTGGGGCAAGGGCGTGATAGATTTATCAATATATTCGGCTTAAGTGCCCCAGCCGGCTCACGAATCGACTTCAGAATGATCATGCGCCACCTGGGGCAAGGGCGTGGTAGATTTATCAATACATTCGGCTTAAGTGCCCCAGCCGGCCCATGAATCGACAACAAAACTAAGTTCGCCTCCTCCGGCACCCGAATGATCATGCACCGCCTGGGGCAAGGGCGTGATAGATTAATCGATCTATTCAGCTTAGGTGCCCCAGCCGGCTCATGAATCGACTTAGAATGATCATCGTGGTAGATTTATCAATACATTCGGCTTAAGTGCCCTAGCCGGCCCATGAATCGACAACAAAACTAAGTTCGCCTCCTCCGGCGCCTGAATGATCATGCACCGCTTGGGGCAAGGGCAGATTAATCAATCTATTCGGATTAAATGCCCCAACCGGCCCATAAATCGTTTCAGCATAATACCAACGAACTATTCGGCATACGAATGATAAGATTGCCATGATATTCAATCATAGAAAGGTCAACAGAGTAGTCATTCTAACTAAAGTACTGAAAGACAAACATTCTACACCAACATAACATCAAAAACTGCGCATTAGTAGTGAAACAAGAAGATAATTTTCATTAATAAATTGAGCGCAGATAGTAGCCAATTTATACATGAAAACTACTCGGAACCAACAAAAGTCCTAAAAACAAAAACATACATTAAAAGGGAAAGTATTTCATAAAATTCGAATGACTCCCAGATCAATCCTTGGGGTCAGACTCAAGTGGCTCAACGTCCACCTGCTCATAGGAATTGGCAAGGCCAATGTAACCCCAGCGGCATCAAGGGCCTTGAGCCACTCATGTTTGAACCCCCGATTCTCAAACTTGGGGACTTCATCTACTTATTCTTTGAAGGCGGCGCCTTTTCCTGCTTCGAATGCGGCAGAAGCCTCAGATTCTGCCTTTTCCTTGGCCGCCTTCAACTCTGCTAACTCAGTCTCCATCTTGTTAAGCGCCTCCTCGGCTAGCCTAAGCGATTCTTTGCTCGCGTTCGCTCTATCTTCGGCACCAGAACGGTGCTGATCGGCAGCCTGAGCCCTTTCCACTTTGGCTTCGGCTTGCGCAGTCTCCATAGCAGCCCTCATCATCTCAAACTCGGCCCTGCTCTTTTGATCGACCACTTTTGACTGCAAACGGTCAATCCTCTCAAGGGAATCGTGTAGGCGGCGGCCCAAGTCGGCGATCCTGCCGACCGTCTGCAAAACGAGTTGGGATCGTTAGATGCCATAGGCAACCAAAATCAAAACAAGTCAAAGTTCACCTACCAAAAGGGCTGACTGCGCAGATAGGGCTATGGCCACAAAATCCGGCATGGCATGAAAGGATGCCTTATCAGCTGGCAGGGAGACTGACGCCGCCAGGCTCAAGGCTACCGCCGGGTCGGTAATGATGGATGCGTCAGAAGGAATCGGCGTGTCTCTAATCTTTGGCTGAACAATAAAAGGAACAGCCATGTTCGATTCTTCTAAGCGAGGCCTTTTGTCAGCAAGACTATCTTCTAAACCGGCCTCTCCCTCGGCGCTACGCTTCTTTCCCCACTCTTCCGGAATCAACCGTTCATCAATGACCGGTTGTTCAACCTATTTCGCCGTTTCGGCCGCAACAATCTTAGCCGGCTCTTCAATAACGGGTTCGGAAGACTCAATCAAGGCAGGTCCAGAACAGGCAGCCTCGGCCTTTTCTCGGGCGGCCATACGCTCGGCATTTTTCTTTCGAGCCATCTGCGTGAGGCTTTCCCCAGCTATACCTTCAAAAAAATTGCCGGGTAAGTCTCCCAAACCTCCAAAAATATCTCCAAAAGAAAACTCCGCCCGACCCGAAGTGGACGGCGAGGTAGGCTGACTACGTTTGGCTGCCTCAAACGTAGAGTTTAGGGCCTCGTCAACCTCTTCGGCCTCCTCAGCGAACTCTCTGTATGGTTCGGCGACTACCTCCACCACCAGCTCGACGTCTTGCCCCGAGTTAGAGGCTTCGAGACCAACTTGTCTAAGACTCTTGAAACTAGGGAAGATAAGAGCCGCAAGCTGTCGATCGCCGGATGGAATTGGAATATTGTCAGCGGCCGAAAAAGTAGTGTAAGTAGGCTCGTATCGAAGAAGTATGTGGGCCGCTCTCCCTTGCTTCTGTAAGTTTGGACGGCCGAAGTATCCGAGTGTAATTGTAACCTTCGCAAGGATCGCGTCGTCGGTAGAAACCAGAATCTTCTTCAAATTACTGCCTGCAAAGGCAAAGGGTTAGACACAGGGGGAAAGTCGAGTAAAAGAAAAGTTCAGTAAAACACAAGGAGACACACGGCAACCTGGTTCACCCCTCCATCTGGGAATAGGGTCTAGGCGATCTTCGCCTTCGCCAAATTCCCAGTTCCCTCGGATATTGACCATTACGTCATCCACACGCTTGCCAGAACTGGCGAGCATGGTTACCAAATGATGGTCAGTATCCTTGGCCCTAAGAAAGTACCGCCCAAGCCGACCAGAAGATTTGGCTAAAGCATAGCAGTGTCGAATGGCCGGAATCCCAAGCTCAGTCCTGAGGCACCGGTTCAACTCTACGATCCCCATTACGATTCGAAAAAAGTTCACGTTGGGCTGAGAAGGAATCAGACCCCAATAGCGGAGGACGACCCTAAGGAATGGATGTAGGGGAAAATGGACCCTGCCCTCTGCAATGGATAGGAGAGGAAAGATGATTGAATTTTGATCCTCTCTCTCCATATCCAGAGTGTTGTCCGTCACTAGAGATAGATGAACATCGTCGGGCATGGAAAAGTGTTTCTGGAATCCGGAGACACGACCCTCAGAAAAGGAGGTCTTTTAGGTATTTGGCCATTTTCACAGGGAATAAAGGGTTCACCAAAATGAAAATAATAAACAAAAAGTAAGATTGCAAAGAAAAGAGAATAAGACTTACGAGGAGCAAGGGAGACGAGGGTAGGCGGAGAAGAGGTACAGAGAATGCGAGTCAGCAAAGGGATATCTGCTGGCGGTCCAAGAGTCTCGAATACTCGACGAACTGTGCATTCGAAAGGACTGAAATTTCAAATCACAATAAATGCGAGACGCGCGATTGAGGCGGGAAAGCGTAATGATGAACGAAAAGGTGTGCGCATCCTGACATCTATATTGGGGACGCGAAGCCGTCTGACCTATTTTAACCTTTCGAATTCAAGACCAAACACGCCGATTAACTTCTGTCAATAGGGAGTTCAGGGGGCAATTGTGGGGGCCGAATACATGAAAAAATCAGATGGTGCGTACCATTGGAAGACTGATATTAATCGGCTATATCCTACGAGAGTGGGGAGCCGAATATAATATATGTGCCGAATAAGTGTAAGTCCTTAGGGCCGAATAAAAGAAAGGACAATGATTAAAAAGTAGGCCCTGGCCCCGAGGATCAAACAGAACAAGTATAAATACAGGAACAATGGTTATAGAAAAGTATGTAAGAATCACTTCACAAAACTTAGAAAAGAAGCAATCCTGAGTGTCTGAACTAACTTGTCCGTCGGAGTGCTAATTCCGGCCCGCTCGACCGGAGTGTTTGTGTCTTTTCAGGTGACTAGTTGAGGATCACTAGCGTCTTCCAGGATCCGAAGAGTATTTCCAAACCACTTCTCCGCACTAACCATCGTAAGCAGTTAAATAAAAAAGAGAAAGACGTGGGGTTGGAAGACATACACGTTGTTACAACATTGTGCCCTCACAAAGGAGAGTCCAAATAGACTAACTAGCTAAACTAATTAACTAAACTACTTAGAGCTAAGCTAATCATTACAAAACAAATTAAATAAATAGCTAAACTACTTAACTAATTATTACAAACCAAATTAATTAACTATTCTAGCTAATTAAAATAATTACAATATGAGACAAATTAGCTATTCTAACTAATTAAGTACAAAGCCACTATTCTAAACACAACATTGATATATTTAACATGGATCCCGAGGATCGATGGAGGGTTCATGCATGAATGTGGTTTCCACTTGAGAAAGTCATTGTTTCTGCCGCTGAATGTCTCTGTTGCATAGTAGATCACTTGCGCTAATTTCCATCTCCAGACTAACTCTGTTCTGCCTCAGGAAAACACTGCTTGATTTTGCACTAGTGGCCGGCAGAGGGCTTGCTATTCACTGGTGATGGCCTGCCGGCCACCAATAGGGACCTGCCAGCCACAGATGCCTGAACTTCCCTGCTGCAACAGGGAGCAAATAGTGTAGGGACAGAGTATTCTCAAAGGTTTGTTTTGCACAATTTACCCCTCCTTATCATTTGAGCAGCTCAAAGGAGTAGTAATTTTGATCCACAAACCACCAATGGATGCAATTTCATTACATGATAGGTCATGAACCAAAGTGTACAAGCTCATTGAATGCAACAAAACAAGACTCTAAAAACCAACTCCTTATCATGAAAGATCAAGGGAAGTAGTTGTTAATGAATCTTGAACCATTTTCATCACTAATGAATATGAAACGACTCAAGACTCAAGAGTTCAATTAACGTCTGATTGAACCCAAACAAGTTATTATCTTCCACCCTTTTTTAGCCTGAATTTTATTACTTCATTTTAGATTATCATCTATTCTTTAGTCAATTGAGTCCAAAAAGTGAAGTTAAGTCCTCTAATGGAAAGAGGGCTCAAACTAAGAGTTGTTTTGGGCATGAAAGAGACATCATACCATTAGTAATGAACCCCAAAAGGGATTAAACCATTAAGCATGACATCTCAATCTCATGCTTAAACAAACAAGTAGTTTGAAACCACTTTCAAAGAAAAACAAAAGCCAAGAAAGGAGGGAGATTGTAGAGGTGATTAAGGGTGATTACAAGTATGGAAAGCCATAAATAAATGCAATCAACTTAAATAAGATGGTGTCTAAGGCCTAAAACACCAAACTCATGAGGACAATTACACTACAAGCATGCAAAACAAAGCTCAAATACCAAAAACACTTAGAAACAATCCTAAATAAGTCCTAAAACATGCTGGAATTAAGACAAAAATAGCTAGAATAACAAGCTGAAATATAGAGCGTGCTAGGCTAGTAAGCAAAACACAAAGAGGGAAGGCTAACCCCATGTAGACTCAACTTTCTTCGCACGCTCCCTTTCGGAGAGGCGCGAATTGGTCCTACAGTTCGGACTCTTGTCACAGTTTTGAATCTAGTCTCACAAGTGCAATGTGAAACTGATAATCACCAAAGAGTCCAATTCGGCAAAGCATTTTGAAAAATCGATTTTGAATCAAATAATACTAAAACTAGACTGCTTTGCCAGATTACAGAGTCGCCACATAAATATTTTATTTTTGGAAAATTTAGGAAACCCTGACTCGTGCCAAAGGTCACATGTCCATCATCACCAAAGTTGCCTCGGCTCGGGAACTTGGGTACGAGAGGGGAAGGTCCTGAAATGAGCACCACCGCTCGCCCGATCAAAGGATCGGCCTCTACTAAGCATGATATGTTGTTTTATAAACCTCATGTGTTCTTATTCTGATAATTAGTCTAGCTAACCTTACTATGTGACGCACACATATAAGTATAGACTAAATCGCGAGAATTGGAACAAAACAACTCATGTTTGTTTTCGAAAATGTTTTGAAAGTGCCACTTGCAAGTGGGCTAAAGCGCGGATTTGCCACCTCAAGTGGGCTTAAAACACGATTTGACACTTCGCAAAGTGGGCTTAAAACTCACATTTGATGAATTGTCCTAATTCAGGCGACCAAGCCTTCACCCACAGGCACTCATGCAGTTAATCACTTAAGAACATAGCCTTATGGCAAGCATGCTATCATGGCAACACTCACACTCATGCAAGTATGCTAAAGCGTAAAGACATATAGTGTACTCTAAGCCAAAACAAAAGCTAGTTAGAAAAAATGAATGATTCCTAACTATGTAAGATGCCTAATGCATCACATGCAATAATGCAACTAATAGACTCGGCTATCTAAGATGGCATATGAATGCAACAATTTGATAACATGCTTTGAAACACGTATTCAACAAAGTTATTGAAATACAATGCAGTTCGAATGATGCACCGAGCCTGGTGCATGCAATACAAATGAATGATGCAAACATGCAAGCATAAGGTATGCTAATCAAAATGTGCCCTAATCTAACCATCGAAAGCGGTTAAGTAAAAAGAAGAAAGACGTGGGATTGGAAGACATGCACACACACACGCACACTTATTACAACATTGCGCCCTCGTGAAGGAGGGTCCGAATGAATAAGTTAAGCTAATCTAAGCTAAGCTAATTATTACAAACCAAGTAATCAAACTAATCTAATTAAACTAATTAGACTAATTATTACAAGCCAAACGAATAACTAGTAAACTACTTACTAATTATTACAACACTTTAACTAATTAGCAACTAATTAATTAAATTACAAAACCATGCTAACTAACAAGTAAATCATTAAACTACAAACTACACTGCCTCAGCTCTGTGTTGAAAATTGAACATGCATGCATTCGGTTTTCTCCCCGAAAAGCTCACCGGTTTGCTCTCGAGAGGCTCTGTTTGCAGGGTTTCTCCAGCAACTTTCTGCTCCACCTTACTAATTCATTGACGAGGAATGCACCAGTGACCTGTCGGCCATGAGAAGCTGCTGCCGACCATCTGCCGGCCAAAGAGAGGCACTGCTGGCCAAGGATGAAGCACTGCCGGCCACTGGTGTGCTGAATCACCATTCTGTAACATAGCTCAAACAGAGGAAAAATGGAGGGTCTCCCAAGGGTATGTTTGTACTGTGCCATTCCTTATCCCCTCAAAATATCAAAGGAGTTGCACTATTAGATCCAAACTATCAATCAAGCATTTTCAATGCAGGATGGCCAAAGTTCCAACTTGTACACATTCAATAAATGCACAAATACTAGACTCTAGACCACTACCTTATCATGGATGATCAGAGGCAATGGAGACAAAGGGGATTGACTCATTTTCATCACTTTGAGTATGAAATGGACCAATCTACCTTGTGTTCAATATTACGTCCGATTGAACACAATGTAATGCAAACAACATGTTTATCTTAGTCATGTTTTACTTGTCCAATTCTTGTTTACACATTTTAGCATCACCAAACCATTCTTTAGTCAATTTGTCCAATGTGAAATTCCTCTAATGAGAGAGGGGTCAACCAAAGAATGGTTTAAGACATGAGAGAGATCATGCCTTTGGCTAGGAGGAACCCTCATAAGAGGGTTGAAGCCATTGAGCATAAGCTCTATCAAGCTTGAACACAATCATGAGTTTAACCAACCCTCAAAATAGAAAAATGAAGAAATGAGGGAGGTTGCAGAATTTCAGTGTTGAAGTGGTATGAAACACAAGACTATAACATGCAAACAACTCATATACAACATGTTGAGAGACTTAAGCATTAAAGCTAGTGAAGAGCACTACACTAGAGGCATGCAATATCAACCACAAATGACCAAACCAGCTTTGGACAGAGCTTAAACATGCAAAAACAGTGGCTAAAATGAGCTGAGATGGTAGCATGAAAAGTAAGAAAAACATGCTCATGTATTGGCTCATAAACAAGGCTGAAAGCACAACTCTGAAAAGCAATGAAAGAGTGAAATATATGAGAGTGTAACAAAGATATATGCACTGAAATTACATGTTATATGATGCTATAGCATGCAATTATCCCAAGCAAAGCATGCTAGGGGCCTTAAATCACAAAGCTAGTGAAGGCCATTTACACTACAACCATGCAAGGCAAAGCCTATATGATCAAGACCACTCAAAACAGAGTTAAAGCATGCTAAATTAGTAGCAAAAATATGCTGGAATCAAACTAACACAAGCTAGAATGATAGGCTAAATCATCAAGTGTGCCAAGCTAGTAAGCATGATTGCACTACAAGTACAAAAAGTAAGCAAGGAGTGTCCCAACCAGCCAAAAACAGAGTTGAAGCATGTCAAAAAAAAGCCAAAAATATGCTTGAAGTAAGCTACAAAAAGGTAGAGAAGCATGCTCAAATATTAGGCCATCTACACATGCAAACAAGATACAAGGAGGGGAAGCCACCCCCCTATTTTGGACCTCAAAACAAACATTTTGCCACTGAAATTCCCCTAGAATTCAGTGGTTAAAAGGCCAAGAAAAGGGTATTTCAAAAGCTTTGAAAGATGGCTCAAAAGGCTTTACAAGCCAAAGAGCAAAGGGAGGAAACCACCCCCTAACCAAACAAGGCTTAATCCACCATTTTAAAACCTTAAAAATAGAGTTTTTTAGAGGTTAAAACCAGCTTCAAAGTAGCACACAAAGATGGCCAAACAATGAATTAAAACAAGGCTTAAAAGAGTTAAGTTCTTACCCTTGAATCGTAGCAAAAAAACAACAAGAATTCTGAGCTAAAACCACTCTAAGAAGCTCAAATAAGGCCTCCAAGGACCTTAGCTCCAAGGTGAAGGTGTTTGGTGCTATTGCAGATTTGTAGAGAAAACTCACTTTCAAGCACAAAATATAGAGAGAGAGAGAGAGGATTCTAGAGAGAGAGGGAGAAATTTTTGTCTTCCAAAATGTTTAACCCTTTGCATGTAAGAAGATGACCTTTATATATAGAAGATACAAAGGCCTCTTGTAAAAATTGAACCATCCACGTGCAAGCAGATGGACCATTCTGTGCAAACAACTGTCAAAAATAACTACTGATGCACTGGTGGCCAGCCGACCATCAGTGATGGGCGGCAGGGCCTCATTGATGGCCAACAGGGCCTATCAATGGCCGGCAGACCAAAGTCCATGGCTGGTAGCCCTCAATGATGGCCGGCAGGCCATCAAAAACAACACGCCAAAAGGACCAAGACATGGTCCAAAAATGAGATAAAACTGATGCAGGGTTTGGATAGATCAAACCTGGGGCGCTTCGCCATGAAGTTCGAGCGCTCGACGAGCAATCAAACCTGTCACTGGATGTACCTACAAGAACATCTAAGTCTTGAGGATGGTCGAAAATAAGGTGTCTACAGTTGCCCCTCTTTGACAGAACTCGAAAGTCATGAAATGACGTGAGTGAATGTCAAAGCCCAGGGATGACCCATTTTTGACAAGGCCACAAGACTTAGACAGACATTCAAGATAACAATAGAGATGCGCTCACAGGCTTGGCCAAGATGCAAATGATATGCACGATGTCGAACACAACTTATGATTATGCAATGAGGGCTGTAATGAAACATCTAGATGCAAATGTTATGCAAAGAAATGTTATAACAAACTTGTACATAAGCAAGTTAACATGAACCAAACTACATTTTATGCAGAAAGGATGTAAGAAAATTATGCAATCTTAACTACACCTCATGCAGAAAAGGCAAAGAAACAACAACCCTCGGGCGCACCCGACATGGAAAACAAGATCCCAACACGTGGCACACGCGAGGAAATAAGTAGTGATAACAAGTGAAACACATCCAATTGTTATGCAATCAAAACAAAGAACGGTATAAGCATCAGAACCCGTCCAGATGCATTTAACCAAAGCATCCTAACGCGCCACATGCGAGAGGGAAAAGGGAGCGGTGCAAACACTGGAGGGTGGTATAAACATCAAAACACGTTCCAAAGTTTCTAACCAAAACAAAGAGGTATAAGCATCGAAACTCGTTCCAAACGCTTCTAACCGGAAGGGTGGTATAGACATCGGGCACATGACCCAATGCTTCTAACCAAAAGAGGTGATATAAGCATCGGACACACGATCCCAAACGCTTCTAACTACGGAGGTGGAATAAACATCAGGCACACAGCCCAAGTGTTTCTAACCAATGAGGTGGTATAAGCGTCAAACACACGCCCCAAACTCTTCTAACTGGGGATGTGGTATAAACATCAGGCACACAAACCAAGTGTTTCTAACCAACGAGGTGTGGTATAAGCATCGGACACACGTCCCAACACTTCTAACCAAAGGGGTCGTATAAGCGTCGGACACACGATCCAACACTTCTAACCGAAAGGGGTATAAACATCGGGCGTACCCGATTGTTTCTAACCAGGGCAAGGAGGTATAAACCCCGGGCCTACCCGAGTGTTTCTAACCAAAGCAAGGAGGTATAAACA
The DNA here is from genome assembly GCF_055761805.1 of Camellia sinensis. Classification (NCBI taxonomy): domain Eukaryota; kingdom Viridiplantae; phylum Streptophyta; class Magnoliopsida; order Ericales; family Theaceae; genus Camellia; species Camellia sinensis. Next base: position 34,792,953 of record NC_138961.1, on the reverse strand, counting down.
CCGGGCATACCCGAGTGTTTCTAATTGAAGCAAGGTGTGGTGTAAGCACCGGGCATACCCGAATGCCTCTAACCAAAACAAGATGTGGTGTAAGCACTGGGCGTACCCAAATGCTTCTAACCAAAACAAGGTTCTCAAAGGACAGGAATGATCTTACTCGGAATCCCCTTGAATGAACCGTACATACAATATCATCTGGTTACATCAGCTTCAAATGAACTATACATACAATATCGTACCTGAACAAGGAAGAAACTTAACAAGTACAATGCAATACAAATGCATATTCCATGCAAGATGAATAACCGTAACACAAATGTTAGAGGCATGCTTCTGTGCACAACATGCAAGAAACAAAATAAAGGCATATTCAATGCAAAACAATCAATGACGCATATGCAATGCAAACATGATAATGCATGATCTATGCAACAACTCAATGCATGCTCCATGCAACGATAAGAACAATGCACATTCTATGCAACGACAAAAGCGAGTGTGCTAAAGATGACTCAAAAGCAACTTCCGATTTACCTCTTGGAAGAGTTGCAACATGTGAAAAATGATACACTCTGCCCGTGTTGATGAGCGATGACCATCATGCATTGGAAATGAGTTTCTGAGCTTCCGCGGAGGCATTTTGAATCAAATTTTGAGCATGCCTTGCACTTCTCGAAATCCAAGGACACAAATCAAAGGAAAAGAGGCAGATGGAGCTCGTGGAAGCATGCGGGCCATTGGTGGCCACTGCCAGCCATCGATGTGCCACTACTGGCCATCGATGGCAGATTTGGGCAATTTGGTCTTTTGACCCACGGGACTTTAAGTACAAGCAAAGCCACTTCATTTCCTCACAACCCCTTGTACGAAATGCCTCTCTTCTGCTCTCTAGGTGCGCCTTCTGTCTAGATCCACGCATTTTACGCGTTTTCCAACACCCTAAACAAACTTTATTCGCTAAAACGCTCTAGTTCTCTTCACTTTGAACCGATCGGAATTTGATTTTGACGCTTCTTTTGTCATTTCCACTGTTCTAGGATCATTTCTCTCGAGTTTCTCCCAAGGTTAGTACACTTTCTCGGGTTTTGACTTTCTTTGACTTCTTCCTCTCTCCTAGGGTTGACTTTTTCAAAGTTTCACCCCTTTTTTGCTTTTTTGCTTACTGTAGACACCCCATTTTTGACCATTCTCAAGACTTGGACGTTATCATCTGAACACTTGATGATCATCTTTGTTCGTATTCGTCTTGAGTTCTCGGAGGTTTTGGCCGCCCGCCTTGCCTCAAGACCTCTCGACTTGTTTGTTTTGTTCTTGGTTGTATACCAAACACTTGTGTTTTTGCTTCTGAGGGCAGGGAATGGCTTGTTGGCCATCCCCACACCTCACCGGCCTTGGCTTGAGGCCACCGGCCTAGTTTTCTTGCTACGGCCAAGTATTTTGGTCGGTCGGCAATGTTTTTGGTCGGCCAGCCATTTTTGTTGGTCAATTGGCCATATTTTCCAGCCGACCCCTGTTCATCTGCTTTATGCAGATATTTAGTGCCAGCTGGCACGCACAATTCACCCCCTCTATACACGTGTATGGAGGGATTTGTCTCTTGCTTAGCTTGTTTTGGAAGTTTTGCAAGATTGGAATTTTATAAAGAGGGAGCTTCTCCTCTCTCTTCAAGGGTTCCAGAGGTCTGAAATTAGGGTTAGGAATAGTTGTATCTATCTATCTCTATATCTCCCTCTCTTTACATATTTGTGTGTGTATAAGGTTGTTTTGTTCATACTTTTGCACACAAACACCTAACATTACACCTACCTCTTGGAGCAGAGGTCCTTAGAGGTTGATTTTGGTGTTGTTGGGTTGCTTTGGACTCAAAAAACCTGCTGGACCATTGTTCTTGAAGAAGGTCTACAAGGGTGAGTGTTCTTGCTTTAGTTTCCCCATTTTTGCACAAGATTTTAACCTATCTTGCATCTGTTTTTAAGCTTAAGTTATAACTGAGAAAAGTTCTGTTTTTAAGTGCTTAAAATAGTTGTTTAAGATCACTTGGGTGTTTGGGGTTGTTTACCCCCTCTTAGGCTTTGTTTGGCCTCATTTTTGTGCATTTTTTGTAAGCTCCGGGACCACCATGTATTGGCCTTCTCTGGATTTCGGTGGTGGGGATGGTGTTTTGAGGTCCTAAGAAGGAGAGGGCCATCCCCTCTCCCTATTATCTTCAATACTTGTCATATTTGCCTCATATGTGAGCACCTTGTTTAAGTTCATGTTGGCCATGCCTTAGTTGATATTTGGTGCTATTTTGCCATGATTTACCTCTATCCAAAGTTGGTTTAGACGTGCCATACATGCTATGAATACTTGTCTTGTAATCCCTCGATTTTCCTTAACATGCACCTAGCATTTAGACCACTATGCTTACTGTTTTGGCCAAACTCCATGAAGCTTTTGGCTTTCTCTTGCCATGCTAAAGGTCTAATTTTGGTTTTTTGGGTCATTCATGACTTGCTTTGTATAGCTACCATGCAACCTAACTTGTATGCTTCGAGTGTTGAATCCTCTAGCATGCTCCATTTGAATCATTTCAGTGGTTTGGCACCACTAATAATGCTATTTCAGTCCATATATTATGCTTGTATGCTTGCATTTATAACTCCTTTAATGCTTTAAAGAGTTAGGGTTGTATACCTCATGGATGTGTCATTGTGTATGCCATCATGTCCAGGCATTTGGGATGCCATCTAAGTGGGTTTTTGGGCTCATTTTAGCATGTCATATCTCTGATTTTCGTCGCCTAAATCATGCCATGTTTGGTTGCCTTAGGTGTAGTGTAACACTTCTTTGGTGGCCTTTTAGCTTTGGCCATTGCATGCTTTAGGCTTACTTTGGCATGATTTGGAACTGTTTTGGTCCACTTTGGTCATTTTTTTCATATGTCCATGTTTGTCCCTTTTAAGTGTCCTTAAAAGTTGCCCTTCCATGCTTAAGTGTTGGACCATTATACACGCATGCTTGTATGTCACTTTGTCCCTCATCTCTTAGCATATTGGCCGCTGATTTGGGCCTATTTGAGAGCTGCCCATATTGGTTTAAGACCATCCTTTGCATGTTGTTGCATGCTTGCCTTGCATGTTGTCGCATACTTGGCCCCTTTGCATGTTGTTGCATGCTATGTATGTTTGTACGTCTAGATGATAGGACTATTAGCATGTTGTTGCATGTTTAAGTGATATTGTAGTTGGCATGCATCTTTGATTAAGTTGCTTAACATGTTGCTACATGTCTTGCATGTTTGCATGTTTAAATTGCATCTTGCATGCTTGTTAGCTTGCATTTTGTCATGAATTTAATATGTTGTTACATGCTTGCATGTTTGCATGCTTGTTCACATGCTTATGTTGCATTAGTTTGCTTGCATGTCTAGGTTGCATAGCATTGTGCATGTTTGCATCCCTTGTCTCTTGATAAATTATGATACAGGTTAGGATCATTGTGTGTTTTTGTGCATTTCATTTGATATTGAAGTTGCACACTTGACTTCTTGGGCCATCATGCATTGAAATGCGTGATTGATGGCCCGAGGGTCGAGAACCATGCTCCTCTAAGTCTCAAACATGCTGAAGAGGGTGGTGGTGCATAAATTGCTTTGAAAATGCATTGCCATGTCTTGTCTGTCCTCTGTTGCAGCAAACCAGTCTTCTGTAGGAAGAAATGGCTGGCCGGCAATTTTCAATGCCGGCCGACTATCAAAACCCAGCCGGTGGTATAATTTTTGGTCGATGACCAGTTCTCCATGACCGGTGGTGTTTTCCCTTGGTCGGTGACCTCCCACAGTGCTCAGGGAGTAGTCCAGAAGTAACCTTGAGACTTGTGCAGTCCTCAGAGGTGCAGAGCAGTGTAAACAGAGGCAACATGTGACATGACGGTGGATTTCCGAGCGGAGCCGAGCGTGCATGCATTCGCCCCTCTTCTCGAGGCTGTTTTACTGCTTTCAATAATTTAATTAATTTGTTTAACTAATTAAGGGTCTGCAATATTTAATTAGCTTGTTAGTTAATTAATTTGTATTATTCATTCGGACCCTCCAAGAGAGGGCAATTTTGTAATAAGCGTGCGTGAGTGTGTGCATGTCTTCTAACCCCCACTTCTTTCTCCCTTTTACTTACCTGCTTTCAATGGTTAGTTCTAGGGCACATTTCAATTAGCATCCTTATGCTATGCATGTTTCCATCATTCATCTGTATTACATGCACCGGGCTCGGCGGATCATACTAACTACATTGTATTTCAAATTCCAAGTTGAATACGTGTATCGAGTTGTTGCATTTCACATGTCATCCTTAGATTAGCCGAGCCTATTCTAGTTGCATTTTGTATGCGATGCATTAGCCATCTTAACATGGACTTGGATCATACATTGGATTACTAACATGTTCCTTGTTTTGGCTCAGAGTACACTGTGAGTATTTATGCTTTAGCATCTTGCATGTATGTGAGTTTTGCCACGATAGCATGCTTACCATGAGGTTATGTGCTTATGTGATATAACTGCCAGAATGCCTGTGGGTGAAAGTTGGATTGCTTGAATTGGGAAAATTCATTGAAATCTGTGTTTTAGCCTACTTACGAGTAGCAAACTTCAAATCATTTTCCAAACAAACGGATATACGATGCTTTGTTCCAAATTAGGCGATCTAGGCTATACTTGTGTATTGTGCGCATCACATAGTAATTCTAGCTAATTAATCGGAATAAGAATGCATGTATTTTCAAAAAATGAGATATCATGTTTAGCAGTGGCCAATCTTTGATCGGGCAAGGGGGTGTGTAGCACGCGCCCGCGAGGGACCCCGCGCTACAAGCTACAGTTCGGACTCGATTTTGTTTGCGGTTCTTAATTTGAACCAAAGAGTCCAAATCTGGCAAATCATTTTGAGAAATAGATTTTTGAAAAGAAGTGCCAAACATGGACTGCTTTGCCAGATACAGAGTCGCCACCTAAATATTTTATTTTGGGGGAATTTAGGAAACCCTGACTCGGTGCCAAAGGCCATGTGTCCGTCATCACCAAAGTTGCCTCAGCTCGAGAACTTGGGTATGATCGGGGAAGGTCAGCTATGAGCACCCCCTCTCGCCCGGTCCGAAGACCGGCCTCTACTAACCGTGATATCCGTTTTTGAAAACGTTATGTGTTCTTATTCCAGTTATTAACCTAGAATTACTATGTTATGCGCACAGCAAACAAGTATAGACTAGATTGCCTAATTTGGAAATAAGCATTGCATATCCGTTTGTCTTGAAAAACACTTTGGAATTTGCTACTCGCAAGTAGGCTAAAATACGGATTTCAACGAGTTTTTCCAACTCAGACAATCCAACCTTCACCCACAGGCATTCAAACAGTTTATCACATAAGTATCTAGCCACATGGTAAGCATGCTGTTATGATAGCATTCACACGCATGCGATATGCTAAAGCATAAAAATACTTACATCGTACTTCGTGCCAAAACAATAAACTAGTTAGCCAACATGCATGGTCCTAGTTCATGTCAAATTGACTAATGCAACACATACATGATGCAATTTAGAGTAGGCTCGGCTAACCTAAACATGGCATGCGAAATGCAATCAATTGATGCATGTGTTCAATTTGGAATTGAAGTACAAATGAAGTTAGCATGATGTACCGAGCCCGGTGCATGCAAGACAAATGTATGGATGCACGCATGCATAGCATAAGGTATGCTAATTTAAACATGCCCTAATCTACCTTCATAAGCAGGTAAATAAAAGGGAAGAAAGAAGTGGGGATTGGAAGACATGCACACACACGCACCCACACTTATTACAGATTAGCCCTTGCTCGGAGGGACCAAAAGAATAATACAATTTAACTAACTATCAAGCTAATTAATTATTACAGACAATTCACTAGCTAAGCAAATTAACTAAGCTAATTAAGCAATAAAATCAGCCTCGGAAGAGGGTCCAATGCAATGCGTGCTCTGTTCTGCTCGGAAATCCGCCACCATGCACAAGTTGCCTCTGTTTTCCCTGCTCTGCTCCTCTGAAAATTGTACAAGTCCCAGTATATGCTCTCTGCACACTGTGGAACACCACCGGCTGAGGGGAATGGTCACCAGCCAAGGGAAATGATCACCGGCCACAAAATTGATCCATCGGCCAACACTATTTGCCGGTCGGCACTGAATACGGCCGGCCGGCTAAATTTTCCTGCAGAAACTGGTTTGACAGCAGCAGAGGACAAAACATGGCATGGAAATGCATTTTAAGCAAATGTGTGCACAACCACACCCCTTATCATGTTTATGACTCAAAGGGACATGATCCTTGGTTCTCGGGCCATCAATCACACATTTCAATGCGTGATGGCCCAAGAGACCAAGTTGTGCATTTTCATGTCAAATGAAATGCAAACCCCAAATAAACACATAAAGGCCCAACCTCTATCACTTGACTTCAAGAGGCAAGGTATGCATGTTCAGTGCGATGCAACCTAAGCATGTTAGCTAATATGCAAAATGGCATAAAAGAGAGCATACAAACATGCAATGCACATTAGGTACACGAACTAAGCAACAAAGCAAACATGCATGCCGCAATTGTGCAAACCACTAGAGCATGCAAGATGTGATCCAATCACGCAACATGTTAGCAACTTGACCAATGGGATACAAGGCGAATGCAAGTGATTTCAAGCATGTAATATGTGCAACCAAAGCATGCAAACATGGGATGATGTAACAACACTTGAATGGCATGTAAGGGATGGACTTACACTAATTGGACGGCTCTAAGTTAGGTCCAAAACAGTGGCCAAAGTGCCCAAAATGAAGGACTAACACACACGCACACATGCATACAATGGGCGTCCAATACTTCAAGCATTTAAAAGCAATTCTCAAGAACACTTAAGAGGATGCAAACATGGACTAATGTCATGCATTAAGCTCTGAAAATCATGCAAGAACATGGTGCCAAACCAAGCAAACGAGATAGGCTAAGCATGTGACAATGGTCCAAGATTCAAGGCAAGCTAAAAGGGTATTTGACCACACCTAGCAAGATCAAACATGGCATGAATTTAATGACCAAAAATAGAGTTTTAGTACATAAGACAAAGCCGAAAAGACCACTTAGATGGCATCTAAATGGCTTGAATTCAAAAGCATGCGCAAATGCACTTTCAAGGAGCATACAACACAAACTCACAAGGCATCAAAGAGGCATCCAAGGTAAGCATACAAGCATGCTAAAGGGACTGAAATGATGCTACAAATGGTGCCAAACCAGTAAAATAAAGCGAGTAATGCATGCTATACATTCACACACTTAAGGCCAACAAACCAAAAATGCAAAGGGGCTATACTAAGCATGCCAAAGTCGACCCAAACAACTATGGACAGACCTCAAACATAGAAAAATAAGCACAAAAGCTTCACAAAGCTAGGCCTAAAACATGCTAGAACAATGGTTTACAACCTAAGGCATGTTAAGGCCTAAACATGGCATTACAAGGTAGGTATGCTAAGCATGCATGGTGTACCAAAACCAACATACAACAATGCTATTTCATGGCAAAATGAGCATAAATAACAGCCTAGGCATGGTCAACATGAGGCTTAGCTAGGTGCTCATTAAAGAGGCAAACATGGCCCTTTTCAAGGACAATAAGGAGAGGGGGTGGCCCTCCCCTTCTTGGGACTTCAAGGCACCATCCTTACCACTGAAATCCCTCAAGATTTCAGTGGTGAGGAGGCCCAAACACCAAAGTCCCGAAGCTCACTCAAAATAGCACAAAATGGAGCCCCTCAAGGCTTAAGAGGGGTCAAACACCTCCAAACCACAAAACACTCTAAACAAACTATTTAGAGGGTCCAAAAAAAGAACTTTTTTATATTATACACTAAGCTCAAAAATAGTTCTAAGATAGGCAAAAATACAATGCAAAAATGGGGAATAAAGGGACAAACTTCTTACCCTTGAAGACCTTCTTCACAAATGGTGGACTAGCTGCTTCCTTGAGCTTAAACCAGCCCCAAAACTCCAAGAACAGACCTCTGGTCCTTCAAGAACCAAGAAAAGGTGTAACACTATGTGTTTGTGTGCAATAGTGAGCCTAAACACACACACTAACACAAGAGGAAGAGAGATATAGAGCTAGGCTATAGACAAACCCTAACCCTAGAACTCAAACCCTAAAATGGCTGTCTAAAATGTCTAACCCTTCAACAAGAGAGGAGACCTCTCTTTTATAGAGTTTATTGTCTTGTAAAGCTTACAAGACAAGCTTCTAAAGAGAGAGAGATCCCTCCATACACGTGTATGGACGGAAGCCAAATGCAAGACAGCTGTGTCAAAATATCAGCAAAAGCAGATGCACAGTAGTCGGCCGGCCAAAGATGCAATTGACCAAAAAAAGATAGCCGACCGGCCATCTACAGTGCCGGCTGGCCAAACATTTGGCCGGTGGCCATAAAACACAGCCGATGGCCTCAAGCCACGGCCGGTGATGGGTGGGGATGGTCTACAAGCCCTACCCTGCCTCTCAAAGGCAAAACACAAGTGTTTGGTGTCAAACCAAGCACAAAACAGTCGAGTCGAGAGGTCTTGAGACGAGGCGCGCTGCCAAGGCTTCCGGGAACTCAAGACGAACACAAACATGGATGATCACCGGGTGTTCAAACGGTGACGTCCAAGTCTTGAGGACGGTAAAAAATGGGGTGTCTACAGGGTGCTCATAGCTGACTTTCCCCAATCGTACCCAAGTTCCCAAGCCGAGGCAACTTTGGTGATAACGGACATGTGGCCTTAGGCGACGAGTCAAGGTTTCCTAAATTTCCCAAAAATAAAACATTTCGGTGGCAACTCTGTATCTGGCAAAGCAGTCCATGTTTGGCACTTCTTTCCAAAAATCTATTTTTCAAAATGATTTGCCGGATTTAGACTCTTTGGTGATTTATCAATCTCACATCGCACATTGTGAGATCAGATTAAGAACCATGACAATTTGAGTTCGAACTGTAGTAAGCCCCAATGAACAAAATGAGATTCCCTCCCGGGACGTTCGGGGACGTCTACAGTTTCTGGCGACTCTGCTGGGGAGTTAGAGAACTTGACTCGAACTCATGATATTTTGTTTTGACCACACTCATGTGTTTCTTTGCATTGCATGTGCATTGGTGCGCCTAGGACACCGTGTTTGCCATTTGCTATTCCTGAACGGTTTACTGGAGGCTCGCTCTGAGAAGCATGCCATAAGGCTGACCAGTTACGGGCTCTGCCACGATGGGAACACAAACCCCGATTTTTACCAGGGCACCCTTTTTGACCATTCGACCTAGTGCATATCGGAATCCATAGTGACCATCCCAAACTAGGATAGGTTGCTTACCCGATTGTAGGTTGTTTGAAACCGCTGTATGTGTAGTGAAACCCTAGCTCCTGACAAAATAGGACAGGGAAACCCTATCCCAACATAGGGGAGTTTTGGCTCTTACTTGCTTGTTATGTGCTTTTTGAGTTGACCTCTACAGGAATGCACATATCAGTTTGCAAGTCTGGGCATCAGTCCTGCGGACATCAGTGTCAGTGTTTTGAGAATCAGTAGTATCTGCGGGTATCAGATTCAGTTTTGGGGCAGTAGTTTTGGGAAACAGTGATCAGTGATCAAATACAGTTGTTCAGTTGTGCTTACGATTGTTTGGGTAAAATTGGGCTGAACTGCTGCCTGTTTTCTCTTTCAAGAGGAGGGGGGAAGTTTCAAAGATCTGAGTTCAGAATAGCCAGTGTTCTCCTTCGCTGAAGCAAGGCAGATATCTGATCAGTCAAGTCACCATTCACATCACCCCCGTTCAGTTCAGCGGATTTATGATGACACAAAATTCAGAGGAAATTGTGGTTATGGCAGCCGCATTAAACCAAGGGATCATCTTGCAGGATGAGACCGATGTTGAGATATCACACCCGCCCAGGTCGCTTGCCGCGCACCTGATCTGGGAACCCCAGTTGTTTCAAGCTCGTGAACCCACCACGTTTAAGTTAATGGGAATGATCGGCGACCTCCAGAGATCTGTGGCTGATCCAGCCTATGGAATGTCAGCCCCGCTACCAACTGCATCGTATGTTGGGAATTTCATGCCTCAGGAGCCCCCGCTACTGGGGCGAATTGTAATTGAGCTCAGCTAGCCTAAAGCTGTCTCGAACTCTGGCAATGACGTATCAACGACAATGGGGCTTCGTACTGAAGCAACAACCCAAACCTCCCACCAAGCCGAGACTAGTGGAAAGAACAAGATGAAGGCAGATGCGGATCCTTATGCACAACTCCAGCAAGCTGTTGAGGCTCTGAAAGCCGGGGGGTTGAATAAGCAACAAGTACTCGCGATTTTGAATAAGACTGTGGATGACATCTTCCCCACTCAGGCAGAGAGCAGTTCAAGCCAAAGGGAAAATCGAGATAGGGACCGTCGTACCAGAACCGTTCCTCTCAACCCTAATCCTACACTTGGAAAAGATCAGAGAGCCAAGGTAGTACCTGCCGATCCTTTTGCTAGTGCATCCAGCAAAGGTCCATAGACTTCGAAGTATCTGCCCCGAGGGCGCAGGCTTTTCATGCCCTCTACATGCCTTTGTCCAAGGCGTTTCAAATCCTCACAGAAAAAGGTCATCTCAAACCTCTTGAGCCTCGGCCACTCCCAAGTAATCTCCCTCTCTCACATGATGCCACCCAGTACTGTGCGTACCATCAACAGGCTGGTCACACCACCAACAATTGCTTTCGTCATCGCCATGAAGTGCAAGACTTGATCGATAATGAGGTCTTCCTCCCACCCAGCTCAGCAAAGTCTGTCACCACTGAGTTTCTGGACTTCGAAGATAATGCAAGTATGTGATTAGGGGTTGGCCCACCTGCGGGCGGTGCTCGGTTTACTTCAGATGTGGCGTGTGGCGCGCACTGTTTTGAGCATCTACGAATGCTAACTTTTGTAGTTTCTAACTCGGGTGTTGAGTTAGTTCTGTGGTTTTGTTTTTGAGTTTGTCTCTTTGTTTTGAGTCAGTATTTTTGATTAAGGGTCCGTCTTGTTGTATCGAGTCGGTCTTGTTGTATAGAAGTTGGGTGATTCCGGGGTCGTTGCTTCGGATATCACTGTTTTGTTTTGTGTTCGTCCTTTCTTTTGAGTCTGTTTCTGTCTTGGAGCCAGTTACACCAGAAGATCTGAATGAAACAGCAGTAATTTTCACATTCTCGTGTTTGCTTCTGCCTTGCGCCAATTGTGCCAGAATCTTGAGTGAAACAACAGTGCATTTCACCTACTCTTCTGTGCCTTCAAATCATTGCATTGACCTAAGTTTTTCAAAACTTTTTGAACATTGTGATGAAAACGAAGAGGAAGGAATTCCTCGGGTTTTGCAAAATTTGATCATATGAGAGAAAGAGAGGCGTGCTAAGCCCTTGATGAATGAGATCATGCTTGTTAGTATGAGTACTGAGAAGGACCCTGGCTTGATCCAGACTGGTTCTACCTTGTCTTCAGCGCGAGCGATTCGTCGCTTTCTTATAAGTTTTCAAAATATATTTTGCGTGGTTCTGCGAAGACCTGCGTGGAATCGCTCTTGAGATTGTGTAGCTTAGGATCGCTCTCAGCCTCGAGACTCGACCCCTTTTTGCTTTCAAATAGTTGAACTTGCGTTCAGAATGTTCAAATGGTCAACCACAATGTGAGACTTGTGTGGCCAGATCAGAAGCACCTCTCGAACAAGGGGCAAAAGACGTCAGATAATGCACTCGAAGAGTCCAAGACGAAGATCGGCAAGAATGCCAAATCCCAGAAAGGAGGGAAGAAGAAAGTACTATCAGAGAACAACTGAATTCCTATCCATAACACTAAGGGCAAAATTCAGCCCCCATTGGATGGACTCCGACTTCATCAGTAAATAGCAGCCATTCTTCTAGATTCAGATGGCTTTGAGATCTCAAAACCATTTGACATGGACAAAGCTACACTTTTATCCTTGAGAGGCTCGCTGGGCTGAAAACCCGGAAGGGCGACCCAGGCAAAAGTTAGAGCAAGAAAAAGGAGAAAAGAAAAATGCAAAGAATGCAAAAAAAAAAAAAAGAAAAAGAAAAAGAAAAGAAATGAAGAAAAAGAAATGAAAAGAGTTGAAAGGAAAAGAGAACAAAGCTCGCAAGGTTGAAAACCCAGAAGGGCGGCCTTGGCAAAAGTTAGAGCATAAAAGGAGAGGTTGATACCCGAGTGTCCCTTACCCGGAACTACGTAAGGCTTGATTCCCATGTTTGGGATACGTAGGCAACTTCATTTCGAAGTCCAGCCACAAATACTTCCAATTGGATTGGCTCCATGTAATGGTTTGGCTCATCTTTGTTTTCTCTGTATCCGAGAGTTCGGTTGTGATCGTCACTCTGAAGGCTGATTACAATGCGCTGCAATATATACCATTCAAACAAGGGGCAACTTTCCGTTGCCATTCAGTGTGTCGCGATGCCGTTCAGACAGGGGGCAATTTTCCATTGCTTCCGATTCAAGGTTGTACATCTCAAGAGTAGGTTCCGTGCTCGTAGAGTAGTGGCCGTTTGCAAAAATAGTTTTTGAGAATTTTTACTGAGTTTGACTAATTTTCTCAAAAATTAGTCCATTTTTCCAAAACCGGACCATTTTCTTGGACCTAAAAAGGAAAATTTTCAGTACTCACAACCTAACTTACATGATTTTAAGTCAGAAAGTTGAACGAGCATGTTAATCAGACTTTTATATTGATCAAAATTGTTTTAAGCAAAAACAAAAAAGGGTCAAAATGATGAACTAGGGGCACAGTTGAATCAGGCTTCCTGTCTTTTCTCCGTTATCCATGCATTTGCTACAAGGGAACTCTACCTGCTAGAAAGGCACACAGCTGAAGGTAACAACAAAGGGCCGAAAGCTCTCAACATCCTCCGAGCAACGAGGTATGAAGCCAAGTGCGAAGCACGAACTTGAGTGGATCAAGTTACTCCATTCCCTCTTCCGGGGCCTTGACTAAATGACACCGGAGGAGATAGCCGCGAGCTAATAGTGTTGGGCATGAACCCATAACCTTTTGTTTATCCATCAAACCACCCAGGGGAGGGATAAAAAAATGAGAGATTGAAGAATAGAGAGATGTGCGCTGAGAGAAAAAGTGAGGAAAAGGGCTTTTTCAGAGAAAAAAGAGCCTGAGGGCTGAGTAATGTGAGAATCACAAATGAGAAAGTGTGGGAAACAATACCCGGAGAAATTGGCCTCTCACTTTTGTAACACGTCCGAATGTCGTGTCTTTTGTTTGCCTCGATTCTTGTCATGAGTCGTTTCAAGTGTCTGTGTTTTTAGGTTGTATACCTTTTGTTTTCTATTGTTGAGTCCTTTTTCGCTGTGTTCAGTAGTAGGCTCAATACCTGATTGAGAATTCATTTCTTGATTTTCAAAATGAATTGTTTTGTGCTCAGAGTGCTGTGCCATTCTCCATATTTGTTCTTCCATATTTGGAGCATCTGAGTATGTTTCAACTTCTGCCAATTCCATCTTTGCATCCCGTCTGTTAGGATCGAACTGTTTGTTCAGAATTAGCTGTATGCCGAATAAATCGAATGCTGTGTTATGGGCTGTTAGTTCAGAATGAGCAATATTTAGAATGGGCTGTGTATTCAGAATCAGCAGTGTCCTGCATGGGCCGTATGACCAAAATGAACAGAGTACTGTGTTGCGAGCGGTGTGTTCAAAACGAACACTCTATATGTTGAACATATTGAGAACTCGTGATTAGTTCCATTTCCAGTGCCTTCCGATGTTGATTTTGCAAAGTCACACCTGTACTACTTCAATTTGCTCATTTGCTTGTCAAATTGTTGCTCATTTGCTTATTGAGTTGTTGCTCGTTTGCTTATCGAGTTGTTGCTCATTTTGTCGCTCATTTGTTTATCGAGTTGTTGCTCACTTGATTACCAAGTTGTTGCAATTTTATTTATTGAGTTGTTGCTCTTTGTTTATCGAGTTGTAAACTTGTCAAGGTTTTATGGTTGCTTATTGAGTTAAGTTGCTATGTTGGTCTACCTGACCTGGTGATACATGCATGTTCAATTTCCAATTCAATTACATTGTTATGTAATATGATGCGATGCGATGTATGAAATATGCGATGTAACACTTTTTTTAGGAAAAAGTTTGTTTCATTCCATCATCTTTTCAAGTACATAGTTTTGAAGAAAACAAAACCTACCTACGACAGTACAATGTGCTCAAGCCACCAGCAAAAAAAAAAAGGAAAAGCAAAAGGGAAAAGGCAACAAAAATGTGTAAAGTTGAACATACCTCCGTGGCGGTGATGGTGTCGAAGTATCGGCGGAAGAAAATAAGAGACTCCCGTGGTCTCCGCACACATCGCACGTCGAAGTGATGAGAGAAGGGGACGCCGAGCGGGATCTCCTCATCGGGTACTGGGGCAAGCCTAGGAAAGTAGGCATACACCCATAACTGCAGAACAGATATCAGTATGACTGTCAGATAAGGCAGAATACAGAATAAAGCAGAAATAGCAGAACCGTGTGTTGCGCAGTGTATTGTGCAGAGTGTGCAGTGTGTGCAGTATACAGTCAGTGTAAAGCAGAGTATATGTGTGCCGGGTGTGTAGTATACAGTCAGTGTGGGGCAGTGTACAGTATATGTGCAGTGTACAGAATACAGAAAGCAGGAAGCAGAAATGTAAAAGGGGAAGAGGACGTACCTCCCAGGCTCGCCAGTAGCCACCAAGGAGCTGTCCGCTGAGGCGAGAAGAAGAGCTCATATAACCATACAATGTGGCCAGGCCTGCGCCACCCCAGTCATAATGGCAGATCTGCCTGACGTCCACCAGCGCGCCCAACAGGCATAAGGGCACGGTGTTCCCCCGATCGGCGAAGAAAGTCGTCCCGAAGAGGAATATGATGAAGCCCCGCGCGTACTGGTCCACCTCCTCCGGGGACATCTGCGCCTCCTCTGCCAAAGCTGGCTGGATCCAAAAGCGGCTCTCAAACCACGAGTACCTAACGAACCCCGCTCGAGCGAGGGGAGGCTGAGTGCCAAGCAGGTACAGCTGGGCAGCGTCCCACTCGTCCATATCCGTGTCAAAGGGGATCAGATCACCCCCTACCCCAATGCCAGTAAGCATCGAGAAGTCGTAAGGGGTCATCGTCATGTCCCTTGCGATGGAGAAGTGGAAGGAGTTGGTGGTATCCCACCACCTCTCCACTAGAGCAGCAAGCAAGCGCCTGCAGGTAGTTAGTCGAGAGAGCCCCCTGTAGAAGATGCCTAAGTCGGCCTCGTCGACGATGTCACGAACCGCATCTGGCAGCTCGATGTACCAGTCCCGAGCAACGGTGTTCCCATACCCGCGGACGGTATGGGAATCCCCCTGTAATCAAGAATAACAAATGCAAGGCAATATTCAAAATGCAGTTCTAAGAAGCATACAGTGAACTACAGCGTGTGATGTGTCAGCGTGTTTGGGTGGTTCAGGGCAGATGTAGCATGTGTGCATGTTTTCAGACTCAAACAAATACCGGGTGCCGGTGTGCTTACAGTGAACTACAACGTGTGATGCGTCAGTGTGTTCGAATGGTTCAGTGCAAATACGGCATGCGTGCATATTTTCAGACTCAAGCCAATACCGGGTACCAGTGTGTATGCAGTGAAATACAGTGTGCGCCGTGTGTTTAGGTGATTCAAAGCCAGTGCAGTGTGTGTGCATGTGTCAGTCTCAAACAGATATCAGTTGCACGTATGTTTACAATCAACTACCGTATGTAGTATATCAGAATTAAGCAGTTAAAGAGCATAACCAGTTATGGCAGTTTTGCATCCTACATTGCAGAAAGTAAAGCAGAGAAAGAAAGTTACATCGGAAGCGCCGAAGGACAGGTGAGAGGTAGGCTCACACAGTAGTAGCTCGAGGGGCACGTGCCTATCAAAGATCTTGAACTGGCGTAGCCCGTCGGGGAGCATCTCATGAACTGCAGGCCTATAGGTCTCCGGATCGAACGGCCGGATATGGAGTGGCAAGGGCTCGGCCTCAGGGTCCATCTCAAGCTCCGGAGGAACCCCGCCCTGTGGAAGATCATCCGCCATCTCGAAGGGGATGTGAAAATGGCCGGAAGGCGGAAAATCGGGCGAGAAGGTGAAAAGTCAACAAAAAGTCAAACCCCGAGAGGGTCTAAAAAGGCCGAAAAAGCCGGAGTATGAAAAAGGCACGGGTATCGAGAAAAACTCGAGGGAAACAAGCCCTGAGTGGCGAAAATCAAGAAAGAAACACCGAAACGAAGTTTCGTTCGGTTGAAAATGTCCGAAACGCGAAGGAGATCGCGAATTGAACAACGAAATGGGAGCTAGAACGCACGAAAATGAGAGAATCGAAGGACGAAAATACTCTAGAGAGAGAGAGAGGGAATTTTTGAGCAAGAGGATGTGAGAAATATAGGGCTAGAGGCCCTATATTTAAAGACCCGTAGCGAAATGACAGAACTGCCCCGATACAGGGAGTTTTTACCTGTCGGCCACACTCTTTGCCGGTCGGCAGTATTTTGTGCCGATGTAACTTTATGAAGGCCGATGGACGGCTGGTGATGCATTTTGATGGCCGGTGGACATCCGGTGGTCTCCTACAGTGATTTTGGAGCCTTCTGCACCCTTGTTTGAGTTATGTGTGGGGTCCAGGGCCTTTAGTGCTCAAAACAGTGCAAAACCGTGCATTTTCGACACTCAACCGGCCTCTGTTTTGACCTTGGGTTGTGTCTTCTGTGCGTGGCACTCGAATTCGTGCAAGGTGTATCCTTTTCGTATCCTTTTGGCTTTTACAAAAACTCAAAAGTTGCCCCATGCGTATCGCATATCAATCGCACTGTCTTGTGCGCTCGCGTTGTCTAAAACGCATCGCGCGGTTTTGCGCATCTCATTGCATTTTGCATACATTCAATAAATTTCATTACTTGCGTAGACCGCATGTTTTGCTTGCGTAGACCACATATTTGTTCAAATTTCATTACTTGCGTAGACCGCATGTATTCCTTGCGTAGACCGTGTGTTCATTCAAATTTCATTACTTACGTAGACCGCATGTTTTGCTTGCGTAGACCGCATGTTTGTTCAAATTTCATTACTTACGTAGACCGCATGTTTTGCTTGCGTAGACCGCATGTTTGTTCAAATTTCATTACTTGCGTAGACCGCATGTTTTGCTTACGTAGACCGCATGTTTGTTCAAATTTCATTACCTGCATAGACCGCATGTATTGCTTGCGTAGACCGCATGTTCATTCAAATTTCATTACTTGCGTAGACCGCATGTTTTGCTTGCATAGACCGCGTGATTGTCCAATTTCATTACTTGCGTAGACCGCATGTTTTGCTTGCGTAGACCGCATGTGTGTTCAATTCCATTACCTGCGTAGACCGCATGTATTGCTTGCGTAGACCGCATGTGTGTTCAATTCCATTACCTGCGTAGACCGCATGTATTGCTTGCGTAGACCGCATGTTCATTCAACTTCATTACCTGCGTAGACCGCATGTATTGCTTGCGTAGACCGCGTGTTCATTCAAATTTCATTACTTGCGTAGACCGCATGTTTTGCTTGCGTAGACCGCATGTTTGTTCAAATTTCATTACTTGCGTAGACCGCATGTTTTGCTTGCGTAGAACGCATGTTTGTTCAAATTTCATTACTTGCGTAGACTGCATGTTTTGCTTGCGTAGACCACATGTTTGTTCAAATTTCATTACTTGCGTAGACCGCATGTTCATTCAAATTTCATTACTTGCGTAGACCGCATGTTTTGCTTGCGTAGACCGCATGATTGTCCAATTTCATTACTTGCGTAGACCGCATGTTTTGCTTGCATGGACTGCATGTGTGTTCAATTCCATTACCTGCGTAGACCGCATGTGTGTTCAATTCCATTACCTGCGTAGACTGCATATATTGCTTGCGTAGACCGCATGTTCATTCAATTTCATTACCTGCGTAGACTGCATGTATTGCTTGCGTAGACCGCATGATTGTCCAATTTTATTACTTGCGTAGACCGCATGTTTTGCTTGCGTAGACCGCATATTTGTTCAAATTCACTACCTGCGTAGACCGCATGTTTTGCCTGCGTAGACCGCATGTTTGTCCAATTTCATTACTTGCGTAGACCACATGCTTATGATCAATTTTGTTGCCTGCGTAGACCACATGCTCCACTTACATGTCTGTGCTTTCACAGCATTGTTATGCTTCCCACTCGCTTTGCGTTGTCACGCATTTTCAAGTACATTAATATGCATATTGTTAATCACATTGTACCTGTTAAGTTTGTTTTCTTTGCAGGCACGATATTGTATGTACGGTTCATTTAAGGCTGGTGCAACCAGACGAACCGCACAGGTATTTGCACGGTCTAGGAGACCTTAAATCCTTGGAAGGTGCAAAACCTTCGGCGCATTGATGTGCATAGTTCGTTTGCATTATCATGTATGTCTTAAGCCGCACGTTGTTGCGCATTTCAAATTTACTTGCATTATTATGCATTTTTTGCGCAATATATACGGTCTAGGAGACCCTAAATCCTCTGAAGGTGCAAGTCCTTTGTTGTTTGTCGTGCCCGAACGACTTTTGATATGTTGCATTATACATGTATTTTAAAGCCGCGTGTTGTCGCGCATTCCATGCAACATGCATTTTATACATCATTTGCATTTCAAAAACAAAAAAAACAAACACACATGCATTGTCACGCATCATCGTAAATAGTTGCATTGTCATGCATCATTAGAACATAGTGCATACTGCATTGTCATGCATGTTTGTAAATATCCATTCCATTGCATATTTGTAGATATTGCATTGTAGGTCGCATGCATTCACTGCATCACCTTCCATCTATGGCTTGCGCCTTTCCATGATTGAGCTTGGTCTGGATTGTGCCCATACTTCTCGTGTCAAAGCATAGTTCAGTGGACCGTTCTATGTTAGCCGTGGCTTGTTTGTGTACATGCTTTTCCTAGGCAAGATTTGGTTTGGCCCGTGTGCCATATCCACTACATTGTAGGTCGCATGCATTCATTGCATCACCTTCCATCTATGGCTTGCGCCTTTCCATGATTGAGCTTGGTCTGGTATGTGCCCATACTTCTCGTGTCAAAGCATAGTTCAGTGGACCGTTCTATGTTAGCCGCGGCTTGTTTGTGTACATGCCTTTCCTAGGCAAGATTGGGTTTGGCCCGCGTGCCATATCCACTGCATTGTAGGTCGCATGCATTCATTGCATCACCTTCCATCTATGGTTTGCGCCTTTCCATGATTGAGCTTGGTCTAGTATGTGCCCATACTTCTCGTGTCAAAGCATAGTTCAGTGGACCGTTCTATGTTAGCCGCGGCTTGTTTGCATACATGTCTTTCCTAGGCAAGATTTGGTTTGGCCCGCCTGCCATATCCACTGCATTATAGTTTGCATGCATTCACTGCATCACTTCCACCTATGGCTTGCGCCTTTCCATGATTGAGCTTGGTCTGGTATGTGCCTATACCTTTCACATCGAAACATAGTTCAGTGGACCGTTCTATGTTAGACGCGGCTCGTATGCGTACATGCTTTTCCTAGGCAAGATTTAGTTTGGCCCGCATGCCATATCTATTGCATTTCCATTCCATTGCATATTTGTATATATTGCATTATAGTTTGCATGCATTCACTGCATCACTTCCACCTATGGCTTGCGCCTCTCCATGTTGAGCTTGGTCTGGTATGTGCCCATACTTCTTCGTGTCGAAGCATAGTTCAGTGGACCGTTCTATGTTAGACGTGGCTTGTATGCGTACATGCCTTGCTTAGGCAAGATTTGGTTTGGCCCGCACGCCATGTCCATTGCCATCTCCCCAGCATATCCATATATATATTGCATTGTAGTGTAATTTTTGCATCCAACATTAGGATCATAGTCCTTTCCCTAGCGGGTCGTCTTGCGTCCGTCTACATTACTCATAGTTCAGTAGACCGTTCTATGGTAGACGGACTTGTTACCTCCATTAATCTATTTGACATAGGCGTGGTTTCGAACTGCTCACGATTGGATCATGATTCAATTGCTTTGCATATAGTTTGCATTGTTTCAATTACATTGCATCTTTATTTGCATTGTTTATACACTGTTTTGTATATATTGTATATCATTTTGCATCCATTTTGCATTGTCATGCATGTTGCTAATAACATCGTACTTGTTAAGTTTACTTTCCTTTCAGGCACGATATTGTATGTACGGTTCATTTGAGGTTGGTGCAACCAGACGAGCCGCACAGGTATTGTATCCTCCGAGTGAGACGTATTGAGAATTACATAATTCTCTTACATCCTTTCTGCATTTTAGTGTAGTTTGGTGTATGCTAGCTTAAAACTGTCGCATGTTATGCTTCGTTACAGCTTTCTTTACATGATCATAAGTTATGTCCGGCTCTGTGCATTGTCTTGCATTTTGCCCCTGCCTTCGGGCGCATACCTTGTTTGTCTTGCATGTTTGTCTAAGTCTTCGGCCTTGTCAAAAATGGGTCGTCTCTGGGTTTTGACATTCACTCCCGTCATTGTTATGACTTTCGAGTTCTGTCAAAGAGGGGCAACTGTAGACACCCCATTTTTGACTGTCCTCAAGACTTGGACGTCACCGTTTGAACACCCGGTGATCATCCATGTTTGTGTTCGTTTGGAGTTCTCGGAGGTCTCGACTACGCGCTTTGCCTCAGGATCTCCGAACTCGATTGTTTAGTGTCTGGTTTTGCACCAAACACTTGTGTTTTGCCTTGGAGGGACAAGGAATGCCTTGTGAGGCATCCCCACACATCACCGGCCATGGCCAGAGGCCATCGGCTGGTGTTTTGATGCCATCGGCAATGTATATTGCCGGTCGGCATTCTTTGTTGCCGGTCAACAGTCAATTTTGTCAAGATGGCAATTTTGAGCAGCCGACTACTGTTCATCTGCTTTTGCAGATATTTTAAGACAACTGTATGGCATTTTGTTCCCCTCCATACACGTGTATGGAGGGATGGCCTTCTTGTTAGCTTACCTTGTAAGCTTTACAAGATTGGCTCCTCTATAAGAGGAGCCCTCCCCTCTTGGCTCTAGGTTAGACATTTTAGAGAGTTAGACACTTTAGACAGTCATTTTAGGGTTTTGAGTTCTAGGGTTAGGGTTTCATACATATCCTATCTCTATATCTCGCTCTTGTGTGTGTTTAAGTGTGCTTGTGTCTTACTATTGCACACAAACACATAGTGTTACACCTTCCCTTGGCTACTAAGGTTCTAAGAGGTTGTTCTTGAGGTTCTTGGGTGGTTTTGAGCTTGAAGAACCAGCTGGAGCTTCATCTTTGAAGAAGGTCAACAAGGGTAACAATCTTACTCCTTTATTCCCCATTTTTGCATTCTATTTTCGCCTATCTTAGAACTTTTTTTGAGCTTAGTGTATAGCATAAAAAAGTTCTGTTTTTAGGCCCTCTAAATAGTTTGTTTAGAGTGTTTTGTGGTTTGAGGTTGTTTGACCCCTCTTAAGCCTTGTAAGGCTCCATTTTGTGCTATTTTGTGTAAGCTCTGAGACCTTGGTGTTTGGGCCTCCTCACCACTGAAATCTTGAGGGATTTCAGAGGTAAGGATGGTTCCTTGAGGTCCCAAGAAGGAGAGGGCCACCCCCTCTCCTTGTTGTCCTTGAAATGGACCGTTTTTGGCCTCTTGAGGGAGCACCTAGCTAAGCTTCTTGTTGACCATGCCTTGGCTGTTTTTTGTGCTTATTAAGGCATAATATGCCTCTGTTTTTTTGTTGGTTTTGGTACACCATGCATGCTTAGCATACCTACCTTGTAATGCCACTTTGTTGCCTTAACATGCCTTAGGTTGTAAACCCTTGTTCTAGCATGTTTTAGGCTTAGCCTTGTGAATCTTTCATGCTTATTTTGCCATGTTTAAGGTCTGTCCATAGTTGGTTGGGTCGACCTTGGCATGCTTAGTATAGCCCCTTTGCATTTTTGGTTTGTTGGCCTTAAGTGTGTGAATGTATAGCATGCATCCTTGCCTTAATTTAGTGGGTTGGGACCTCTTGCCATGTTATTTCAGCCCCTTTTACATGCTTGTATGCTTGCCTTGGATGCCTCTTTGAAGCTTTGAAAGCTTGTCTTGCATGCTCCATGTTTTGGTGATTGTGCATGCTTTTGAGTTTGAGCCACTTAGATGCCATCTAGGTGTCCCTTGGGTGTTGTTTAGGCCTGCCTTAGACCTATTTTAAGTCCTCTTAGCCTTGTGAGGCTTGGTTGATTTAGACTTGGCTTAAGCCTCTTGGCTTGTCTTGGGTTTTTGGCTTTGTTTGCATGCCTTGTTTATCTTGTTCATTTGGTTTAGCACCTTTCGTAACATGATTTTCAATGCTTACCTTGCATGCCATTAGTCCATGTTATGCCTCTTTCAAGTGTGCTTGAGAGTTGCCCTTTTGGTGCTTGAATGTTAGCCCTTTAACATGTGCATGTGTGTATGTGTGTTTAGTGCTCATTTCATAACACTTATGGCCACTGTTTTAGGCCTAATTAGAGCTGCCTAAATCATGCTTAAGTCCACCCTTTGCTTGCTTGCATGCTTACCTTGTATGTTTGTTTGCATGCTTGCATGTACATCTTGCATTCCCATGTTGCATCCTTAGCTTGCATGCCTAGGTTGCATTGCATCTAGCATGCATGTCTTGTTCCTTGATCTAGTGATAGGAATTGGGCTTTGGTTTGTTGGTTTGCATTGCATTTGACATCAAAATGTGCACACTTGGTCCCTTGGGCCATCACGCATGGAAATGCGCGATTGATGGTCTGAGAACCAAGGAACATGTCCCTTTGACTCATTCTCATGATAAGGGACATGATTGGTGCATACATTGCTTGAATTGCATTGCCATGCTCTGCCTTGCCCTCTGTTGCTGTCAATTGCAGATTCTGCAGGAACTTTCAGCCGACCGGCAGTGCTAAGTGTTGACCAGCAATCCTTCCTAGGCCGATAGCTTCACCAACAGCCGGTGATCACATACCACTGCCGGTGGCCATTCTACTCAGCCGGTGGTATCTCCCAATGTCCAGGGAAGCAATCCTGAGAATTTGGCAGCCTTCAGAGGAGTATAGCAGGGAAAACAGAGGCAGCTTGCGCATGGCAGTGCACTTCCGAGCAGGACTGAGCACGCGCGCATCGAACCCTCTTCCCAAGGCCCCTGTTACTGCTTTTCTTATGTTTAGTTAATTTGTTAATTAATTAGGTGATTTGTAATAATTAATTAGCTTGTAGGTTAATTATCTGTAATATTTATTTGGTCCCTCCGAGCGAGGGCGAATTTGTAATAAGTGTGGGTGAGTGTGTGCATGTTTCCCAACCCCCATTTCTTTCTCCCTTTTACTTACCTGCTTTGATGGTTAGTAATAGGACATGTTTAATTTAGCATACCTTATGCTACACATGCGTGCATCCATACATTTGTCTTGCATACACTAGGCTCGGTACATCATGCTAACTGCATTTGTACTTCAATTCCAAATTGAATACGTGCATTAACTGATTGCATTTCACATGCCATGTTTAGGTTAGTCGAGCCTACTCTAAATTACATCTTGTATGTGTTGCATTAGTCAATTTGACATGACCTGGGACCATGCATGTTGGCTAACTAGTTTATTGTTTTGGCACGGAGTACAATGTAAGTATTTTATGCTTTAGCATACCGAATGCGTGTGAATGCTATTATGACAGCATGCTTACCATGTGGCTAGTTGCTTATGTGATAAACTGTTTGAATGCCTGTAGGTGAAGGTTGGATTATCTGAGTTGGAAACACTCGTTGAAATCCGTGTTTTAGCCTACTTACGGGTAGCAAATTCCAAAACATTTTTCCAAAACAAACGGATATGCAATGCTTATTTCCAAATTAGGCATTCTAGTCTATACTTGTTTGCTGCGCGCATAACATAGTAATTCTAGGCTAATAAATGGAATAAGAACACATAATGTTTTCAAAAACGGATATCACGGTTAGTAGAGGCCGATCTTCGGATCGGGCGAGAGGGGGTGCTCATAGCTGACGTTCCCCAATCGTACCCTAGCTCCCGAGCCGAGGCAACTCTGGTGATGACGGACATGTGGCCTTCGGCACCGAGTCAGGGTTTCCTAAATTCCCCCATAAAAAATATTTAGGTGGCGACTCTGTATCTGGCAAAGCAGTCCATGTTTGGCACTTCTTTTTCTAAAAATCTGTTTTCTCAAAACGATTTTCCGGATTTGGACTCTTTGGTTCAGATTAAGAACCGTGACACAAATCGAGTCCGAACTGTAGTAGCGAGGGCCCCTCACGCGGGCGCGTCTACAGCTGCTGTCTGTTTTCTCTTTCAAGAGGAGGGGGGAAGTTTCAGAGATCTGAGTTCAGAATAGCCAGTGTTCTCCTTCGCTGAAGCAAGGTAGTTATCTGATCAGTCAAGTCACCAGTCACATCACCCCCGTTCAGTTCAGCGGATTTATGATGACACAAAATTCAGAGGAAATTGTGGTTATGGCAGCCGCATTAAACCAAGGGATCATCTTGCAGGATGAGACCGATGTTGAGATATCACACCCGCCCAGGTCGCTTGCCGCTGTAGACACCCCATTTTTGACCGCCCTTAAGACTTGGGCACTACTGATGGTTTGCTCGGTGTTGAGAGATGTGCAGGGCAAAGAATCAGTTTCTTCGGCTAGAAGAGAGGCAAATATTTCAAAACACTTTGTTTAGGGTTTTGGAGTTGAAGAAAAGAGGAAAGGAGAGGAGAAAACTAGTTTGGGAGAAGTTCGGCATGAATCCGGGTAGAAGCGAGTCGAGCAGCCCCCGCTGAATTGGGCTTATCTATCCGTACACTTAGAGTTTAGCTATGGGGCCACCACCATCGGAAAGCTTACTTCCGGGGCTTCATTTTTCACTCAAGAATCTCCTAGAGCCAAGTCCGGGTGGGGGAGATATGATCAGTTGAAGTCGGGCATCATCCCGGTTGGATCGAATCTGCGCGGCTTCACGAAAAAACGCATAACGTTTTGCACAGGAAGAATTTTGATGCAAGGTTTGCGCCATTGGAAAGATAACTTCCGGGGCTTCAATTTTCATACCCACCGGCCATTTTTTGACGTTGGAATCATCTATGGGCAATCTATTTTGCCGACCGGGAAAATATTATGCCGACCGGCACTTTATTTTGGCCGACGACCAAATTTTCTGGCCGGTTTGCACCATTTGCACCCTCCAAGCCTGGTGCATGCCAGCTGTGCCAGCTGGGATGCATAGACCCTACTCCACGTGCATATATGTGGCTATTTTGAACCCTTGACCACCTTTGGACCCCTCTTTTGCACCCTTTGCTCAAGGCTTCTTGAGGAAGCCTTGACCCCTTATCTTGGCTTCCTCAAGAAGCCTACCAGCTGTCCAAGCTTCTCCAATAAGCCTTGAACCCCTTTGACCCCTTTCCCTTTACTTAGCTTGTAAGTTAAGTGCTTTCCTTGCTTTATATAAGCACCTCTCCTCCTCCTTTGTTTAGGTTAGAGAGGTTCAGCAAAAACCAGACCTAATACATACATATAACATATATATCACCCTCTCTCTCTATATCTCCCTCTCTCTCTACATTTGGGTGTGTTAGAGTGATCAAACACCCTTGTTCTTGGGCCATTTCTTCATCAACTCATAGCACAAGGCATCCAACGCCCATTCCAGCAGCTTGAGGCTGTTCTCCAAAGCTTAGGAGCACCTAAACTTGGTCCAAGAGGTGCTGATTTGCTGGTCTTCAAGGGTGAGTCCTCATCTTCCCTTTTCTAGCCTTTTCTTGCTTCATATCTAAGCCATAGTTTCTTGCATCTTTGGGCTCCGACCCAAACTTCAAATCATCATATTTTGAGGTTCTCTTCATGTTTGATTGAGGACCTCTTGCTGTTTGAGAATAGTAGCTAGCACTTCCTTCTTTATCTCTCCTTTAGGCCCTAATCTTGCATGTTATTTTTGGCCTATGTGTAATCTGTTTTTGGGCATGTAGTAAACTGTAGATAGGCTTATTTTGAGCCCTTCTTCAACATTGAAGAAGGGCTCAACACTGTTTCGGACCTCCATGTTATACTTGCCTTTATATTCTCTTTTTGGTCCCATTTTTGCATGCCTTGGCAGCCCCTGATGTTTCTGTTTTTGGACCTTGGTCCGAACTAAAAGTGGCTTTATTTTGACCTCCTGAACATGTTTTATTGAGGGCATTTTCTTGTTTGGTGAATGTTTCGTATACCTCATGTTATAGCCACTTTTGAGCCTCATTTTTGCATTGCATTTCTAATATTTTTTATACTTTTTTTGGGGCTGCCATAAACTGTAAATAGTCTTATTTTGGGCCCCTCTTCAATGTTGTTGAAGGGCCCTAACCTGTTTGGAGTTAGCAGCCGTGAGTTGCTTCATAACCTCATGTTTAGGGCCATTTTTGCCCTATCTTTGCTTGTTGTTTGGCCATGACTTGTACTAGAAAAATGCTTATTTTGAAGCTGTTTTTCTTCTGTCTTCATGCTCCATGTCCATATTGTGCATGCTTTGTATAGCTGTAAGCCATTTCGGGTGCCAAAAGTCCATGTTTCGGGACTATTCCATGCATCGGTTGTGTTTTCGCCTCATTTCGGGGCTGTTTTCCCCCACATTTCAGTGCTGAAATTCAATTAGCATGATTGCATGCCATTTCCATGCTATTGCATTGTGTATGCCATTGCCTCAGTTTGCGTGCCCATGTGCACGCATTTCGAGGCACTCCATTTTCATTCATCGGCCTCTTATGTGAGTGTGGCTGAGGCTCTCTCATGTTAGTATAAGTCCATGTTGCATTCTATATGCCATTTCATGCCATTGCATTGCATATGTCATTGCCTCGATTTGCGTGCCCGTGCGCACGCATTTCGAGGCACTTCATTTTCTTCCATTAGCCACTGTTTTGGGCCTAACTAGAGCTGCCTAATTCATGTTTAAGACCGTCCTTGGCTTATTTTCATGCATCATCTGGCATGTTTGCTTGTATCGGCATGTTGCATCCTTAGCTCGTATGCCTAAGTTGCATTGCATCTTGCATGCATCACCTTGCCTCTTGAGATGAGTATGATAGAGGTTAGGCCTCCTTGTGTGTTTATTTGGCTTGCATGCATTTTGAAATTGAAGTTGCACACTTGATTCTTTGGGCCATCATGCATGGAAATGCGTGATTGGTGGTCCGAGAATCGGGGCACATCCTCCTTTGAGTCATTAACATGATAAGGAAAGTGATTGGTGCATAAATTGTTTGAATTGCATTGCCATGCTTTGCTTTGCCCTCTGCTGCTGTGAGTTGCAGGTTCTGCAGGAATTCATTGCCGGCCGGCAGTATTTAGTGCCGACCGGCAGTCAATCGATGGCCGGTGGATCTATTTTGTGCCGGTGACTAAATGATACTGCCGGTGGAAATTCTGCTCAGCCAATGATATCCCCCAGTGTCCTGAGAGGCATCCCTGAGACTTTGGCAGTTTTCAGAGGAGCAGAGCAGGGAAAACAGAGGCAAACTATGCATGGCAGTGCGATTCCGAGCCAATCCCGAGCATGCGTTGCATCTGGCCCTCGCCCCGAGGCAGTTTACTGTTTTTATTTAGTTTAGTTAATTTGTTAATTAATTAAGCAATTTGTAATATTTAATTAGCTTACGTAGTTAATTAATTTGTATTATTATTTTGGTCCCTTCGAGTGAGGGCATATTTGTAATAAGTGTGCGTGCGTGTGGTGTATGTCTTCCAACCCCCACTTCTTTCTCCCTTTTATTTACCTGCTTATGATGGTAGATTAGGGCACATTTATTTTAGCATACCTTATGCTATGCATGCGTGCATCCATACATTTGTACTACATGCATTAGGCTCGGTACATCACGCTAACTGCATTCGTACTTCAATTCAAAAATTGACTATGTGATAGTTGATCGCATTTCATATGCCATGCTTAGGTTAGCTGAGCCTGCCTAGATTGCATTTTTGCATGTGATGCATTAGCCATTTTTTTTAACATGAACTAGGATCATGCATATGATTACTGACTAGTTTCTGTTTTGGCTCGGAGTACTAGGTAAGCTTTTATGCTTTAGCATATCGCATGCATGTGAGTGTTGCCATGACAGTATGATTACCATGAGGCTAGCTGCTTATGTGATATAACTGCTTGAATGCCTATGGATGGAGGTTGAATTACCTAAATTGGAATAATGCATTAAAACTGCGAGTTTTAAGCCCACTAGATAGTGGCAAAATCATCTTTTCTAAAAGCCCACTTGAGGGTGGCAAAATCTGCATTTTAGCCTACTTGCGAGTAGCAAACCATTTTCAAAAACAAACATGAAATGTTTTGTTCCAATTTGGGCGATTTGGTCTATACTTGTTTGCTGCGCGCATAACATAGTAATTCTAGGCTAATAATCGGGATAAGAACACGTAAAGTTTTCAAAAACGGATATCACGGTTAGTAGAGGCCGGTCTTCGGACCGGGCGAAAGGGGGTGCTCATAGCTGACCTTCCCCGATCGTGCCCAAGCTCCCGAGCCGAGACAACTCCGGTGATGACGGACATGTGGCCTTCGGCACCGAGTCAAGGTTTCCTAAATTCTCCCATAAAAAAATATTTAGGTGGCGACTCTGTATCTGGCAAAGCAGTCCATGTTTGGCACTACTTTTTCAAAAATCTGTTTCTCAAAACGATTTGCCAGATTTGGACTCTTTGGTTCAGATTAAGAACCGTGACACAAATCGAGTCCGAACTGTAGTAGTATGGGGCCCACGCGGGCGCGTCTACAGCCGCGCGCCCGATCTGGGAACCCCAGTTGTTTCAAGCTCGTGAACCCACCACGTTTAAGTTAATGGGAATGATTGGCGACCTCCAAAGATCTGTGGCTGATCTGGCCTATGGAATGTCAGCCCCGCTACCGACTGCATCGTATGTTGGGAATTTCATGCCTCAGGAGCCCCCGCTACTGGGGCGAATTGTAATTGAGCTCAGCCAGCCTAAAGCTGTCTCGAACTCTGGAAATGACGTATCAACGACAATGGGGCTTCGCACTGAAGCAACAACCCAAACCTCCCACCAAGCCGAGACTAGTGGAAAGAACAAGATGAAGGCAGATGCGGATCCTTATGCATAACTCCAGCAAGCTGTTGAGGCTCTGAAAGCCGGGGGGTTGAATAAGCAACAAGTACTCGCGATTTTGACTAAGACTGTGGATGACATCTTCCCCACTCAGGTAGAGAGCAGTTCAAGCCAAAGGGAAAATCGAGATTGGGACCGTCGTACCAGAACAGTTCCTCTCAACCCTAATCCTACACTTGGAAAAGATTAGAGAGCCAAGGTAGTACCTACCGATCCTTTTGCTAGTGCATCCAGCAAAGGTCCATAGACTTCGAAGTATCTGCCCCGAGGGCGCAGGCTTTTCATGCCCTCTACATGCCTTTGTCCAAGGCGTTTCAAATCCTCACAGAAAAAGGTCATCTCAAACCTCTTGAGCCTCGACCACTCCCAAGTAATCTCCCTCTCTCACATGATGCCACCCAGTACTGTGCGTACCATCAACAGGCTGGTCACACCACCGACAATTGCTTTCGTCATCGCCACGAAGTGCAAGACTTGATCGATAATGAGGTCTTCCTCCCACCCAGCTCAGCAAAGTCTGTCACCACTGAGTTTCTGGACTTCGAAGATAATGCAAGTATGTGATTAGGGGTTGGCCCACCTGCGGGCGGTGCTCGGTTTACTTCAGATGTGGCGTGTGGCGCGCATTGTGTTGAGCATCTGCGAATGCTAACTTTTGTAGTTTCTGACTCGGGTGTTGAGTTAGTTCTGTGGTTTTTTTTTGAGTTTGCCTCTTTGTTTTGAGTAAGTATTTTTGATTAAGGGTCCGTCTTGTGTATCGAGTCGGTCTTGTTGTATAGAAGTTGGTGATTCTGGGGTCGTTGCTTCGGATATCACTATTTTGCTTTGTGTTCGTCCTTTCTTTTGAGTCTGTTTCTGTCTTGGAGCCAGTTACACCAGAAGATCTAAATGAAACAGCAGTAATTTTCACATTCTCGTGTTTGCTTCTGCCTTGCGCCAATTGTGCCAGAATCTTGAGTGAAACAACAGTGCATTTCACCTGCTCTTCTGTGCCTTCAAATCATTGCATTGACCTAAGTTTTTCAAAACTTTTTGAACATTGTGATGAAAACGAAGAGGAAGGAATTCCTCGGGTTTTGCAAAATTTGATCATATAAGAGAAAGAGAGGCGTGCTAAGCCCTTGATGAATGAGATCATGCTTGTTAGTATGAGTACTGAGAAGGACCCTGGCTTGATCCAGACTGGTTCTACCTTGTCTTCAGCGCGAGCGATTCGTCGCTTTCTTATAAGTTTTCAAAAAATATTTTGCGCGGTTCTGCGAAGACCTGTGTGGAATCTCTCTTGAGATTGTGTAGCTTAGGATCACTCTCAGCCTCGAGACTCGACCCCTTTTTGCTTTCAAATAGTTGAACTTGCGTTCAGAATGTTCAAATGGTCAACCACAATGTGAGACTTGTATGGCCAGATCAGAAGCACCCTCGAACAAGGGCAAAAGACGTCAGATAATGCACCCGAAGAGTCCAAGACGAAGATCGGCAAGAATGCCAAATCCCAGAAATGAGGGAAGAAGAAAGTACTATCGGAGAACAACTGAATTCCTATCCATAACACTAGGGGCAAAATTCAGCCCCCATTGGATGGACTCTGACAACATCAGTAAATAGCAGCCATTCTTCTAGATTCAGATGGCTTCGAGATCTCAAAACCATTTGACATGGACAAAGCTACACTTTTACCCTTGAGATGCTCGCTGGGCCGAAAACCCGGAAGGGCGACCCAGGAAAAAGTTAGAGCAAGAAAAAGGAGAAAAAAAAATGCAAAGAATGCAAAAAAAAAAAAAAAAAGAAAAAGAAAAAGAAAAGAAATGAAGAAAAAGAAATGAAAAGAGTTGAAAGGAAAAGAGAACAAAGCTCGCAAGGTTGAAAACCCAGAAGGGCGGCCTTGGCAAAAGTTAGAGCGTAAAAGGAGAGGTTGATGCCCGAGTGTCCCTTACCCGGAACTACGTAAGGCTTGATTCCCATGTTTGGGATACGTAGGCAACTTCATTTCGAAGTCCAGCCACAAATACTTCCAATTGGATTGGCTCCATGTAATGGTTTGGCTCATCTTTGTTTTCTCTGTATCCGAGAGTTCGGTTGTGATCGTTACTCTGAAGGCTGATTACAATGCGCTGCAATATATATCATTCAAACAAGGGGCAACTTTCCGTTGCCATTCGGTGTGCCACGATGCCGTTCAGACAAGGGGCAATTTTCCATTGCTTCTGATTCGAGGTTGTACATCTCAAGAGTAGGTTCCGTGCTCGTAGAGCAGTGGCCGTTTGCAAAAATAGTTTTTGAGAATTTTTACTGAGTTTGACTAATTTTCTCGAAAATTATTCTATTTTTCCAAAATCGGACCATTTTCTTGGACCCAAAAAGGAAAATTTTCAGTACTCACAACCTAACTTGCATGATTTTAAGTCAGAAAGTTGAACGAGCATGTTAATCAAACTTTTATATTGATCAAAATTGTTTTAAGCAAAATCAAAAAAGGGCCAAAATGATGAACTAGGGGCACAGTTGAATCAGGCTTTCTGTCTTTTCCCCGTTATCCATGCGTTTGCTAAAAAGGGCACTCTACCTGCTAGAAAGGCACACAACTGAAGCTAACAACAATGGGCCGAAAGCTCTCAACATCCTCCGAGTAACGAGGTATCAAGCCAAGTGCGAAGCACGAACTTGAGTGGATCAAGTTACTCCATTCCCTTTTCTGGGGCCTTGACTAAATGACACCGGAGGAGATAGCCGCGAGCTAATAGTGTTGGGCATGAACCTACAACCTTTTGTTTATCCATCAAACCACCCAGGGGAGGGATAAAAAAATGAGAGATTGAAGAATAGAGAGATGTGCGCTGAGAGAAAAAGTGAGGAAAAGGGCTTTTTCAGAGAAAAAAGAGCCTGAGGGCTGAGTGATGTGAGAATCACAAATGAGAAAGGGTGGGAAACAATACCCAGAGAAATTGGCCTCTCGCTTTTGTAACACGTCCGAATGTCGTGTCTTTTGTTTGTCTCGATTCTTGTCATGAGTCGTTTCAAGTGTCTGTGTTTTTAGGTTTTATACCTTTTGTTTTCTGTTGTTGAGTCCTTTTTCGCTGTGTTCAGTAGTAGGCTCAATACCCAATTGAGAATTCATTTCTCGATTTTCAAAATGAATTTTTTGTGCTCAGAGTGCTGTGCCATTCTCCATATTTGTTCTTCTACATTTGGAGCATCTGAATATGTTTCAACTTCTGCCAATTCCATCTTTGCATCCCATCTGTTAGGATCGAACTGTTTGTTCAGAATTAGCTGTATGCCGAATAAATCGAATGCTGTGTTATGGGCTGTTAGTTCAGAATGAGCAATATTTAGAATGGGCTGTGTATTCAGAATCAGCAGTGTCCTACATGGGCCGTATGACCAAAATGAACAGAGTACTGTGTTGTGAGCGGTGTGTTCAAAACGAACACTCTATATGTTGAACATATTGAGAACTCATGATTAGTTCCATTTCCAGTGCCTTCCGATGTTGATTTTACAAAGTCACACCTGTACTACTTCAATTTGCTCATTTGCTTGTCAAATTGTTGCTCATTTGCTTATTGAGTTGTTGCTCGTTTGCTTATCGAGTTGTTGCTCATTTTGTCGCTCATTTGTCTATCGAGTTGTTGCTCACTTGATTACCAAGTTGTTGCAATTTTATTTATTGAGTTGTTGCTCTTTGTTTATCGAGTTGTAAACTTGTCAAGGTTTTATGGTTGCTTATTGAGTTAAGTTGCTACGTTGGTCTACCTGACCTGGTGATACATGCATGTTCAATTTCCAATTCAATTACATTGTTATGTAATATGATGCGATGCGATGTATGAAATATGCGATGTAACACTTTTTTTAAGAAAAATTTTGTTTCATTCCATCATCTTTTCAAGTACATAGTTTTGAAGAAAACAAAACCTGCCTACGGCAGTACAATGTGCTCAAGCCACCAACAAAAAAAAAGGAAAAGCAAAAGGAAAAAATCAACAAAAATGTCTAAACGAAGCCAGAAAAAGAAGAAAAGCAGCAAAAGTCTAGATCAATGTCAAATGGTCTCAGGCATGAGAGTCTGTTCTCGTCCTCTTCCTGCATGATGGTCTAGGAGCATCGTCGCCGACTCCACCATCTGAGCTCGAGCCCAAATCATCTCCAGTCTCATCCTCCGATGACTCTGTCTCTGCCTCTGTCTCGGACTCATCATCGTCTGGAATCGGTGCTCGTGAGCTGCTCCCAGCATGAGTGTGCCCCGCCTTGGTACAGGGGTGTACTGGGATCCCTCACCCTGCTCTCCCTCCTCCTCGGGCAGATGTAGATGGTCCTGCTGGAGCCCCCTTGCAGCCGACATCTGGAATGCGGCCTGAAAAGGACAAATGGTAAATACATCAGTTATGCTACGCAAAGCAGAGTATGAATACAGAATACAGCGTATGAGTACAGTGTATGAATGCTATGAGCAGTGTATCAGTGCAGAATGTCGTGTATGAATGCTATGAGCAGTAAATCAGTGCAGAATGTAGTGTATGAATGCTATGAGTAGTGTGTCAGTACAGAGTTCAGTGACTGAGTGCGGTGTATGAATGCCGTAAGCAATGCTATGAGCAGTCTGTGGGTTGCAGTGTATCAAATGCCGTGAGGGCCGTGTATCAAGTGCCATGTTGGCAGTGCGATACATCAGATTATGTGTGAAACAAATTATGCACAGTTTGAGATTGTGGTTGAAAGAGCTTACCGGGATACCGTAGATAGCTAGCAGGTCGAGGCTCCGCTGTAGCATCTCCATCACAGAGGCAGTCAACTCCAAAGACTGGCGAGTGTACTCGGCAGAAGTCTGCAAGAGTGTTAGCGCATACAAGATACAAAATACAGTAGCGCATACCGGAGGCAAGCCGTAGAATCCGACTAGCTCGTGATCAGGCGGAGGGGGAGCGATGGGGATCTGGTAAGTCTCCCCACCCTGCCTTCGGTATGTCATCATAGTAGGCAGCTCAGGCCACCCGGCTCTCTGCCCTCTCCGAGATCCACTCCTGCCTCGAGCCAAAGGTACCCTCGCTGCCCTAGGTGCCCTCGGTACCCTTACTCCAGCCACTGGCGCCGCATGCCTCTCCCTCTCAGCTCGACAAGCACTACTCAGAGGCTGCATGATATAGGTCTGGACGAACTCCACATAGTCGCCCTCGTCTACAAAGCGCTCATGGCTCCAGCCAATGGTATAGCTCATCATCTTTGCTAAGGTGTATCTCTCAGTGGCCCTCGCATGGGTAAGAGGAGGTGCTGGAACCGGCTGCTCTGGCACGTCCAAGGTCTACCGCAAGAAGTGCTCCCCAAAGTACCTAGCGCGGCAGATAGGGCCCTCTAATAGAACTCTGAATCGGGCCGTCTCTCAGGCACCGGCATGCCGGTCCTGAACTGCATCAGGTAATGGAGGCCAAGGTTGCTAGGTAATCTGCAAATAAAACGCAGTTTGTTACCCACTAATATTGAAAGAACATTGTAAAGCGAAGCTTAAATGAACTGTAATGTTTGACATACCTCGGCTACGGTGATGGTATCAAAGTAACGGCGGAAGAAAATGAGGGACTCCTGTGGTCTCCGCTCGCACCTCACGTCGAAGCGGTGAGAGAATGGAACGCCAAGGGGCATCTCCTCGTTTGGCACTGGGGCAAGCCTCGGGAAATAGGCATACACCCACAACTGTATAGTGTGACAGAACATATATGAGCATGCTTATCAGATAAAGCGATATACAGATAAAGCAGTATGCAGATAAAGCAGAAAGCAGATAAAGCAGAAATCAGTATGTGCAGTGTATTGTGCAGAGTGTACAGTGTGTGCAGTGTATAGATAATATGAAATAGAACTGAGAAAACAGAAAAGGGAATATGTACCTCCCAAGCTTGCCAGTAGCTTCCGAGCAACTGTCCGCTGAGGCGGGAGAACGAACTCATGTAGCCATAGAGGGTGGCCAATCCTGCGCCACCCCAGTCATAGCGACGGATTTGTGTCACATCCACTAGTGCGCTTAGCAAGTAGAGGGCCACAGTGTTCGCCCGGTCGGCGAAAAGTGTCATCCCTAGCAGAAACATGATAAAGCCACGAGCGTACTGCTTCTCCTCCTCCTGGATGGTAGGCGCCTGGATCCGAAAATGGTCCTCGAACCATGAGTATCGCACAAACTCTGCCTGAGCGAGAGGTGGCCGAGCGCCGAGCAGGTATATCTGAGCGGCGTCCCACTCATCCATGTCTGTATCAAAGGGGATCGGATCCTCCCCCACTCTGATGCCTGTGAGCGTGGAGAAGTTGAAAGGAGTCATCGTCATCTCCCTGGTGGCGAAAAGGTGGAAAGAGTCGGTGGTGTCCTACCACCTCTCCACCAGAGCAGCAAGGAGAAGCCTACTCGTAGTGAGGCACGAGAGTCCCATGCAAAAAGTCCCAAAGCCAGCTCAGTCAACGATGCGACGAACCGTATCGGGCAGCTCCATGTACCAAGCTCTGGCGGCAACATTCCCATACCTCCAAAAGGCATGGGAATCCCCCTGTGGTCAAAACAAACATTTGTGAAGCAGTGTTACAAATATAGCATTGAAAGCACTTAGAATTGTTGAAAATACAGCGTGTGTGCGCGTGTTCAGATTCAAACAGATATTGGGTGCAGGTGTGCTCGCAGTGAACTACAGCATGTGATATATCAGTGTGTTTGAGTGGTTTAGTGGGAAATACAGCGTGTGTACACATGTTTAGATTCAAACAGATATTAGGTGCGGGTGTGCTCGCAATGAACTGCAGCATGCGATGTATCGGTGTATCCAGGCCAAACATTTAAAGAATAGAATCAACTATTGCAGTTATGTATTCTACTTTGCAGAAAATGAAATAGGGAAGAGTGTACCTTAGAAGCGCCATAGGACAGATGTGACTCTGGGTCACGCAGCAGAAGCTCCGGTGGCACGCCTCGTGCATGGCTCCGGAAGTGGCGAAGGCTGTCAGGAGGAAGCATGTGTATCGCCGGCCTGTAGGTCGCCGGATCGAACGGCCGGATATGAAGAGGCAGGAGCTCAGCCTCAGGGTCCACGTCCAACTCCGGGGGAGCCCCACCACCTGGAATGTCGTCCGCCATCTCAAGAATAGTGTGAAAATGGCCGAAAGTGTGAAAACCGGGCAAGAATGTGAAAAGTCAACCCTAAAGTCAACCCCAGGAGGGTGGAAAATGGGAGAAAATGTCGAAGTGCGGAAAAGGGCCTGAAGACCGAGGAAAACTTGGGAGAAACAAATCGTAGGTGATGGAAATCAAGAAAACTACACCGAAATCAAGTTTTGTTCGATTCAAAATGTGCGAAATCGGAAGGATTTCGCAAATCAAACAACGAAATGGGCCCGAAAACCAAGGAAAGACGGGGATTGAGAGAAGGAAAATCACCTAGAGAGAAGGGGGGAAGTTTTCGAGCTAGGGCAAAGTGAAAATATGAGGTTTAGAACCTCATATTTAAAGATCCACGGCCAATTGACAAAACTACCCTGACACAGGCATTTTTGGCCGGTCGGCCAAATTGTTAGCCGGTCGGCCAAAAGATTGGCCGATGGCCTTATTTTGTGGCCGGTGGATGGCTGGTGGTCTTCCCCGGTGGCTGGTGCATCTTCCACACCCTGGGTTGGGTTATTCATGTGGTTTGGAACCTCCATTTATCAAGGCAGTACAAGGAAATGCACTTTTGAACCTTGATCGGCCTTCGTGTTGACCTCGAGCCGTGTTTCCCGTATGCGATGCTCAATATGCGCAAGGTGTATCCTTTTTGTATCCTTGGGTATCTTGTAAGGTTCAATAACCACTTTAAATGCGTTGCATTACATGTGTTGCCTCGTTTATGATAAGCACGCATAGGTTGCATTGTTTTGCACTATTCATTTGCATTGTCATGCACTGTTCATTTGCATTGTCATGCATTTCAACAAAACATGCGTTGTCTCGCATTTGAGTTTAGATG
Organism: Camellia sinensis; assembly: GCF_055761805.1. Lineage (NCBI taxonomy): Eukaryota > Viridiplantae > Streptophyta > Magnoliopsida > Ericales > Theaceae > Camellia > Camellia sinensis. The sequence continues at coordinate 34,755,708 of NC_138961.1, read as the reverse complement.
CATTGTCATGCATTTCAACAAATCCGCCCAGTCGTGCATTCGAATTTATTTGCATTGTCATGCATTTCAAAAAACGTACGTTGTCGCGCATTTGAGTTCACATGCAGTGTCATGCATCTCAAATTACTTCGCATTGTCATGCATCTTCCTTATCTTGCATTGTCATGCATTTCCTCACATGCATTGTCATGCATGTTCCTCGTCATGTATCATCATGTGCACCTCTCATGCATTGTCGTGCATGTTCCTTATCTCGCATTGACATGCACACCTCATGTGCATTATCATGCATTCCCTTATCACGCATTGTTATGCATATCACGCATTGTCGTGCATTTCAATTACACGCATTGTCGTACATTTCAATTACATGCATTGTCGCGCATTTTAGTTCATGCATTGTCATGTGTGTCTCATTTTGCATTGTCATGCATTTCCTTACTTTGCATTGTCATGCATTTCAGTACATGCATTGTCATGCATTTCTCTCATCGTGCATTGTTATGCACACCGCATTTGCATTGTCATGCGTGTCTTATCATGCATTGTCATGCATCTCCTTACTTTGCATTGTTATGCATTTCAGTACATGCATTGTCATGCATTCCTTTATCACGCCTTGTCATGCATTTCCTTATCATGCATTGTCATGCATCTCCTTACTTTGCAGTGTTATGCAATTCAATTACATGCATTGTCATGCATTTCAGCATTTTCTTACCTCGCATTGTCATACACGTTTCATTTGCATTGTTCCTACTATACACATTGCATGCGTTTCCGCGCGTGCTTTACTTATATGTGTATATTTTGCTTGCTTTACACATTGCATGCGTTTCCGCGTGTGCTTTACTTATATGTGTTTATGCATCCCCCCTAGGTGGTTATACATTGTACATGATTTCGCGTGTACTTTACTTACATGTGTTCATACCTTGCTTGCTTTACACATTGCATGCGTTTTCGCGTGTGCTTTACTTACATGTGTTCATGCATATTTTCAGGAGGTTACACATTGCATGCGTTGTCGCGTATTGCTTTACTTATATGTGTTCAAGTTCCTCATTATACACATTGCATGCATTGTCGCGTATTGCTTTACTTATATGTATTCAAGTTTCTTTTATACACATTGCATGCATTGTCACGTATTGCTTTACTTATATGTATTCAAGTTCCTCATTATACACATTGCTCACATTGTCGTGTGTGCTTTACTTATATGTGTTCAAGTTCCTTTATTTTCACACATTGTACATGTTGTCGCACGTGCTTTACTTACATGTGTACATTTCATTCCTGCTATACACATTACATGCATTTTCGTGCATGCTTTACTTATATGTGTACATTTTATCCCTTACTTTACACATTGTATCCGTTTCCGCGCGTGCTTTACTTACATGTGTACATTTTATTCTTCGTTTTACACATTGTACATGTTGTCGCATGTGCTTTACGTACATGTGTATACTTTTCCTCACCTTCACACATTGTATACGTTGTTGCGTGTACTTTACTTATATGTGTTTGTGCCTTCATAGCATTGTTATGCTTGTTTCAAATCGTATTGTTATGAACACACCCGGGTTGCGTTGTTATGCACCCCTTCCACCCGCATTGTCATGCACCCTCTCACTCGTGTTGTAACGCACTTTTCACTTGCTTTGCTATGCATGTATCTAACGATATTGTACCTGTTAAGTTCTCTTTCTTTTTCAGGCACGATATTGTATGTACGGTTCATTTGAGGCTGGCACGATCAGACGAACCAGACAGGAACGATATTGTATGTTCGGTTCATTTGAGTTGGCACGACTAGACGAACCACACAGGTATTGTATTCTCCGTGTCAAATGTAGCGAGAATTACATAATTCTCTTACATCCTTTCTGCATTGTAATGTAGTTTGGTTTTTGGCTTTCTTAAAACTGTTGCATTTATTGTATGTATTTGCTTCGTTATAGCTTTCTTTGCATGATCATAAGTTATGTTCGGCACCATGCATTGTTCTTGCATTTTGCCCCTGCCATCGGGCACATATCTTGCTATCTTGCATGCTTGTCTAAGTCTTCGGCCTTGTCAAAAATGGGTCGTCTCTAGGCTTTGACATTCACTCTCGTCATTGTTATGACTTTCGAGTTCTGTCAAAGAGGGGCAACTGTAGACACCCCATTTTTGACCGTCCTCAAGACTTGGACGTCATTATCTGAACACTCGATGATCATCTTTGTTCATGTTCATTTTGAGTTCTCGGAGGTTTTGGTCGCGCACCTTGCCTCAAGACCTCTCGACTTGTTTGTTTTGTGCTTGGTCGTATACCAAACACTTGTGTTTTTGCTTCTGAGGGCAGGGAATGGCTTGTTGGCCATCCCCTCACCTCACCGGCCATGGCTTGAGGCCACCGGTCTAGTTTTCTTGCTACTGGCCAAGTATTTTGGTCAGTCGGCAATGCTTTTGGTTGGCCGGCCATTTTTGGTGGTCAATCGGCCATATTTTCCAGCCGACCCCTGTTCATTTGCTTTATACAGATATTTAGTGCCAGCTGGCACAGCTGGCACGCATAATTCACCCCCTCCATACACGTGTATGGAGGGATTTGTCTCTTGCTTAGCTTGTTTTGGAAGTTTTGCAAGATTGGAATTCTATAAAGAGGGAGCTTTTCCTCCCTCCTCAAGGGTTCCAGAGGTCTGAAATTAGGGTTAGGAATAGTTGTACCTATCTATCTCTATATCTCCCTCTCTTTACATATTTGTGTGTGTATAAGGTTGTTTTGTTCATACTTTTGCACACAAACACCTAGCATTAGACCTTCCACTTGGAGCTGAGGTCCTTGGAGGTTGATTTTGGTGTTCTTGGGTTGCTATGGACTCGAAAAACCTGCTGGACCATTGTTCTTGAAGAAGGTCTACAAGGGTGAGTGTTCTTGCTTTAGTTTCTCCATTTTTGCACAAGCTTTTAACCTATCTTGCATCTGTTTTTAAGCTTAAGTTATAACTAATAAAAGTTATGTTTTTAAGTTCTTAAAATAGTTGTTTAAGATCACTTTGGTGTTTGGGGTTGTTTACCCCCTCTTAGGCCTTGTTTTGCCTCATTTTTGTACATTTTTTGTGAGCTCCGGGACTACCTTGTATTGGCCTTCTCACCACTGAAATCCAGAGGGATTTTAGTGGTGGGGATGGTGTTTTGAGGTCCTAAGAAGGAGAGGGCCATCCCCTCTCCTTGTTGTCTTCAATACTTGTCATATTTGCCTCATGTGTGAGCACCTTGTTTAAGTGCATGTTGGCTATGTCTTAGTTGATATTTGGTGTTATTTTGCCATGATTTAACTCTGTCCAAAGTTGGTTTAGACGTGCCATACATGCTATGTATACTTGTCTTGTAATCCCCCGATTTTGCCTTAACATGCACCTAGCATTTAGACCACTATGCATACTTGTTTTGGCGTAACTCCATGAAGCTTTTGGCCTTCCCTTGCCATGATAAAGGTCTAATTTTGGTTGTTTGGGTCATCGATGACTTGCTTTGTATAGCTACCATACAACCTAGCTTGTATGCTTCGAGTGTTGAATCCTCTAGCATGCTCCATTTGGATCATTTTTGTGGTTTGGCACCACTAATAATGCTATTTCAGTCCATATGTTATGCTTGTATGCTTGCATTTATAACTCCTTTAATGCTTTAAAGAGTTAGGGTTGTATGCCTCGTGGATGTGTCATTGTGTATGCCATTATGTCTAGGCATTTGGGATGCCATCTAAGTGGGTTTTTGGGCTCATTTTAGCATGTCATATCTCTAATTTTGGTCGCCTAAATCATGCCATGTTTGGTTGCCTTAGGTGTAGTGTAACACCTCTTTGGTGGCCTTGTATGCCTCATGCCTTGCCCCTTTTGTTTTAGCTTGTTTTAGCTTTGGCCATTGCACGTTTTAGGCTTACTTTGGCATGATTTGGAATTGTTTTGGTCCACTTTGGTCATTTGCTTCATGTGTCACATGATCATGGTTTGAGCCTTTGGGCTAGTTTCAAGCTTTTTGTGCATGACTTGTTTGCATTATTAGGTTGATTTGGCATCATCCTTTGCATGTTTTCAGAGCATTAAAACGCTTGCCATATGTCCATGTTTGTCCCTTTTAAGTGTCCTTAAAAGTTGCCCTCTCATGCTTAAGTGTTGGACCATTATACATGCATGTTTGTATGTGACTTTGTCCCTCATCTCTTAGCATATTGGCCGCTGATTTGGGCCTATTCGAGAGCTGCCTATATTGGTTTAAGACCATCCTTTGCATGTTGTCGCATTTAATTTCATGTTATTAATGAAATTTTTCTTTGCTGATCAAAACAAAAAAAAAAAATGTTGTCGCATACTTGGCCCCTTTGCATGTTGTTGCATGCTATGTATGTTTGTACATCTAGATGATAGGACTATTAACATGTTGCATGTTTAAGTGATATTGTATTTGGCATGCATCTTTGATTAAGTTGCTTAACATGTTGCTACATGTCTTGCATGTTTGCATGTTTAAATTGCATCTTGCATGCTTGTTAGCTTGCATTTTGTAATGAATTTAATATGTTGTTACATGCTTGCATGTTTGCATGCTTGTTCACATGCTCATGTTGCATTAGTTTGCTTGCATGTCTAGGTTGCATAGCATTGTGCATGTTTGCATCCCTTGCCTCTTGATCAATTATGATAGAGGTTAGGATCATTGTGCGTTTGTGTGCATTTCATTTGATATTGAAGTTGCACACTTGACTTCTTGGGCCATCATGCATTGAAATGCGTGATTGATGGCCCGAGGGTCGAGAACCATGCTCCTTTAAGTCTCAAACATGCTGAGGGGGGTGGTGGTGCATAAATTGCTTTAAAAATGCGTTGCCATGTCTTGTCTGTCCTTTGTTGCAGCAAACCAGTCTTCTGCAGGAAGAAATGGCCGGCCGGCAATATTCAGTGCCGGCCGACTATCAAAACCCAGCCGGTGGTATAATTTTTGGTCGATGACCAGTTCTCCATAACCGGTGGTGTTTCCCCTTGGTCGGTGACCTCCCACAATGCTCAGGGAGTAGTCCAGAAGTAACCTTGAGACTTGTGCTATCCTCAGAGGTGCAGAGCAGTGTAAACAGAGGCAACATGTGACATGGCGGTGGGTTTCCGAGCGCAGCCGAGCGTGCATGCATTCGTCCGTCTTCCTGAGGCTATTTTACTGCTTTCAATAATTTAATTAATTTGTTTAATTAATTAAGGGTCTGTAATATTTAATTAGCTTGTTAGTTAATTAATTTGTATTATTCATTCGGACCCTCCGAGAGAGGGCAATTTTGTAATAAGCGTGCGTGAGTGTGTGCATGTCTTCTAACCCCGAGTTCTTTCTCCCGTTTACTTACTTGCTTTCAATGGTTAGTTCTAGGGCACGTTTCAATTAGCATCCTTATGGTATGCATGTTTGCATCATTCATCTGTATTGCATGCACCGGGCTCGGCGCATCATACTAACTACATAGTATTTCAAATTCCAAGTTGAATACGTGTATCGAGTTGTTGCATTTCACATGCCATCCTTAGATTAGCCGAGCCTATTCTAGTTGCATTTTGTATGCGATGCATTAGCCATCTTAACATGGACTTGGATCATACATTGGATTACTAACATGTTCCTTGTTTTGGCTCGAAGTATACTGTGAGTATTTATGCTTTAGCATCTTGCATGTGTGTGAGTTTTGCCATGATAGCATGCTTACCATGAGGCTATGTGCTTATGTGACATAATTGCCTGAATGCCTGTGGGTGAAGGTTGGATTGCTTGAATTAGGATAATTCATTGAAATCCGTGTTTTAGCCTACTTACGAGTAGCAAACTTCAAATCATTTTCCAAACAAACGGATATGCGATGCTTTGTTTCAAATTGGGCGATCTAGTCTATACTTGTGTGTTGTGCGCATCACATAGTAATTCTAGCTAATTAATCGGAATAAGAACGCATGTGTTTTAAAAAACGAGATATCATGTTTAGTAGTGGCCGATCTTTGATTGGGCGAGCGGGGGTGCCCATAGCTGACGTTTTCCAATCGTACCCAAGTTCCCGAGCCGAGGCAACTTTGGTGATGATGGACATGTGGCCTTAGGCGACGAGTCAGGGTTTCCTAAATTTTTCCAAAATAAAACATTTAGGTGTCGACTCTGTATCTAGCAAAGCAGTCCATGTTTGGCACTTCTTTCTAAAAATTTGTTTTTCAAAACGATTTGCCAGATTTGGATTCTTTGGTGATTTATCAATCTCACATCGCACATTGTGAGATCAGATTAAGAACCATGACAATTTGAGTCCGAACTGTAGTAAGCCCTAATGAACAAAACGGGATTCCCTCCAGAGACGTTCGGGGACGTCTACACTTACTTTTGCTTCTCTTGCATCCATTTCAGATGGAAGATGATGTCCCTCATGACGGGGCCTTCCCCACGCTTCCTCCGGTAGAGTTTGTGGCAGACTTTGAGGCCGAGCCAGAGGCTGAGCCAGAGCCATTACCACGAAGGATACGTCCTTTTGACCCAGCGAGGTATCATCTTGAGACTCACGTAGTACCTACCGCGGGAGGCATCAAAGCCTTCACTTACTTCGCTGAGGATGCACCAGATGAGCTTCTATTGAGAGTGCCAGCAGCCCATTTGTCGGCTATCGCTATAGAGGTACGAACATTGTTTTCTGCAGTATTACCTTAATTGTTTGCATTTCTTGCACTATTTTGATCTGACTGCATAAACTACATTGATCTGACTGTATAGACTGTATTACTGCGTTGCATTCAACTGTACTTTCATTACTTGAGCTGATTGCACCTTATGCATTTCCACAGGACGGGTCTCGCTCTTTCAAAGGCTACGGTACGACGATAGCTCGAGACTAGTACGGTGAGCTCCCAGCTAGGGTGCGTGACATTATCAACGAGACAAGCTTCGATCTCTTCTGCTGTAGCCTGACGTGGCTCGTAGCGAGCCACCCTCTCTTAGGGGCTTTAGTGGAGAGGTGGTGGGATACCACAAACTCCTTCCATTTCTCCACTACGGGGGAGATGATGATGACTCCCTACAACTTCGCTATGATCACTGGCTTAGGCATGAGAGGTGATCCGATCCCTCTCGACCCTGACATGGGAGAGTGGGAGGCTGGATGGACCGCACTGCTTAGGGCACGCCCACCGATACTTCGGGTAGGCATGGTCAGATATAGTTGGTTTGAGTAGCAGTTTAGAGGAGTCGAGCTCGAGATAGTTGAGGAGACAGAGTAGTATGCCAGGGGCTTCCTCATGTTCCTTTTTGGTACCACATTGTTCTCGAACAGGTGGAATACCGTTGGCTTGTATCTGCTGAGCACATTGGTAGTACTCCAGCGAGTTCAGTTTTACGACTAGGGCAGAGCCGGCCTCACTACTCTGTATGGATACATGAGCTCGACCTCCCGCATGAGCGGGACCTTGATCGACGGCTACTGGAGGGCCTGGGAGGTACATAGCTTAGTTCTCATTTTTGCTTTACATTTTCTGCTTAGCATTTCGTGCTTTACATTTGTTCAACACATGCACTGTCTGCTTTGCATTCTCTGTATCTACTTATGTACTGTATGCTTTCTGTTTCACATTTTCTGTATTTGCTCATACACTGTATCAATCACATTTTCCCCGCAACTGTGGGTGTACGCATACTTCCCTGCTCTTACTCCAGAGCCTATAGAGGAGACTCCAGTGATAGTCCCGTTTTCTTGGGTATACGACGACCAGCTTCGCTGTAGGACCTGGGAGAACTTCATGTTTTTCCGCGAGTACTTTGATGTGGTTGCGGCACGCGAGGTAACCCAAACCAAAGTTATTTTGCTTTTTAATCAACTTGATGCACCCATGAGTTAATTGATAGCTACTAATCATTTGTTCATTCTCTTATCTTCAGATCACATGGAAGCCATGGGATGCGATACCATTAGGACTCCGAGCCCAGTATAACACAGCTAGGGTCATCACTAGTTGTCATATCCTTCTCAAGGGCTCGATCTTCCGCGCCTGGTTCTTGGGCGAGCGTTTCGTGGACCAGACTTTAGGACTGCTTGCTCCATTCGTACCGATGGCGCCTCCAGTATCTATGAGAGAGACACATAGACTTTCTGTTGAGGAGGTGATCCAGTTTATGGTAAGGCTAGAGGCGGATTACTTTCGTGTAGAGGGCGACTATGTGACCTTCATCCAGACATATCTGATGCTGCCTCTGACCGGCGTTCGTGGGGGTGAGGGGGCGAGAGCTCCAGCTATGAGGGAGAGAGGCAGAGGGGCCAGAACGACTAGGTCCCGTGGCAGGAGAAATTATGGGGAGAGACATAGAGCGGGATGGCCAGAGCTGCCTACCACACTGACTTGCTGGGGACGTTTTAGAGAGACTTATCAGATTCCCATAGAGCCTGCGCCCGTTGGTCACGAGCTTGTCAGAGTTCGAGGCCCGACCCCAGTATGTTCCATACTTTACATTTTGCACATTCAATTCATTTCAATTATACTTTACAAGCCATTGATCATCTCAACACATTTACAGGCGTCCATAGAGTACACCAGGCAGGCTCTCGAGCTAGCAGCTTCTCTGATGGGGATGGTTCAGGTGAGCATGAACCTACTCAGCCTCTATAGGATTCTGGTAAGTTTCTTCAGTTTGCACTTCATGCCATGAAAGTCTCTGCCACTGCATAAGCATTTCAACTGTTCCACAGTACACTGATCTGATTCATCACATCAAAACACTACATAGATACACTGCTCTCATGCACTGTATCGATACATCATCTGATATACACCACAACTAATATGTTTTGACAAACTGCCCTTTTCAGATCCCTTTCCAGACCCCAGCTCCATCGGATGCCCTAGCAGGAGCCACAGTAGGACCTTCAGTTTCTCTCCCAACAGTAGAGAGGAGAGGGAGACAGGCTCAGACACGCAGCTGAGGTAAAGCTAGAGGCATTCGCAGCGAGAGTGGCCCTTCAGAGCCCATTTTGGGCGATGATGACGACGAGACGAGCGAGGAGGCAGAGGTAGCGAGTCCACAGTCCGAGTCATCTGAGGAGGAAGACGACGACGCTGGCTCGGATTTTGCCAGTAGTGAGGCCGGAGAGGCTGAGGAGGGCTCCGGTTCAGACTCTGATCCAGCTTCAGACAGCGGTGCCGATGGTGATAGTGCTCTAGAGTCCTCTTCATTGAGGAAGAGAACGAAGAGGGCCTCTCGAGCTTGAGGCGATCGGCACCGATTTAGATGTTTTTTGCTTTGTTTTCTTTTGCTAGTAGCGTTAGCACATTGTACAACCTTAGACAGTTTTATTTTCTTAAAACTTGTACTCTTTTGCAAAAAGTGACCACGATGGAAATGGAAACAACTTTTTGATTAAAAAGTGTTATATATTTGCATTGTAAGCATCGCATAACACCGCACAGCATGAAGATGAGATTGATCTTTTGAAAATTGCACATTCAAATTGCATTGTCTTAATCAGGTAGTGAACCAACTAACAATTGAAAGAACAAAACAACTCGATAAACTACACAAGGCCTTGGCAGGCTTACAACTCGATAAACAAATTGCAACAACTCGATAAACAACATAAATACAACTCAATAAAAAAAACCAAACGATTACAACTTAAACAAACATGCTTAAGCCCAAAAGGACCAAAACAAGACCTCTAAAGCTACTAATAACAGAATTCCACTGCAGCAAACAACTGGATTTTCATAAAGGAGGTCAGTGAGCCTGAGGGAGAGGCTGCCAGCCATGGAAGATGGCCTACCGGCCATCACTCCCCTCTACCAGCCATCAATGTGCCCCTACCGGCCATTGATGAGCCACTGCCGGCCATCAATGAGCCACTATCGGCCATCGATGGCAGAACCTCTGAAATGTTGACATCTGGCCTCCACTCACTGCCTTATTTTCTACAAAAGCTCCAGGTTCGTGATTTCTTCATTCTGGCTCTGTTTTTGCCCCAAATGGAGTCATTCTTTGCCAAAAAACTCTCAAATTGGATTGCAACTTTGGATGGCTCGGAAAAGTTGAATTTCTTGGGTTTCGGGATAAATGCACTATTCTCGCTAAGCAGCACTCAGCTGTGTTTTCCATTCCTCCATGTCGTGGCTAGATGTTGGAATCTGGTTACACATGTTTTCAACTTTGGCGGACAAGAGATGTGTCCCACAATCGAAGAACTCCGAGCTTTGATGGAATCTCGGCGTGATGAGGAGATCTTGCCCCAGTCTTGTTTTGGACATATCCAAGCTTTAGGAAGGATGTGTGGGCTCACTTTGCATGATGCTCGGTCCTTGGTTCATAACGGGGAGTTGGATATCCCAAACTTGATTCATTGGTTTTCTGATGCCGGTGACAGCGGTGATCGTGTTTGGAAAGGTTTTCGGCAGCATGCCCTCTGCTTATGTATGTTGGCCCATTTCCTGCTTACCCTTGGCTTTGGAGGATCTAGTATTCGCCTGATCAAAGTTGCCCAAGGCTTGAAGGAGTGCAAGAGCTGCATTGGCTTGACACTACCCGAAACTTTAATGGGTTTGGATGCTTTCCATTGTCGGGAGACAAATAAGTTCGCATGAAGTCCACTACTCTTGCAGGTAATGTTCCCCTCTTCTCATATGTGTTTCTCACATCACCTGGCCCTCAGGCTCTGTATGTTTCTCATACCTCTCTATTCTGTAATCTCTTTTATTTTTCATCCCTCCCCAGGTATGGCTCATGGAGAAGTTGAAAGTAGTGGACTCTTGTCCTGCTTATTCAGCGCGTAGCTATTTTTTTCGCCCTCAGCTAGTTGACTTTCCGAATGAGGGTTGGTGGTGCCACTGGATGTGCAACAGGTCTACTATTGACATCGCTTGGCATAGCCCCTAGTTTGATCTACCTGAGATGAGCTACAACATGTCCCGGCAGCCCAGCATTCAGATGGTTCGCTTAACGCACTGTGTCTTCTATTTTCCATTCTAATTCCGTTGTCAGTTCGGACATGACCAGACTTGCCTGAAAGAGGGGATAGAGTACCCAACTTCATTTCCAATCTGAGGCCCATAACTAGCTTGGTATTCCACTGCAGGGAGGACGTGAGAACTCTTGACCCCCGCTCCCAATTTCAGTTGTGCCCTTTTTGGCGAATGCATAGCTTGGCTTGAAGATGAGGCACAAACTGGGCCTACTTTGTCTTCTGAAGCTTCCACAAGCTTTGGGAGGGGATGAATAACACCTGACTATGCCCCAAGTTTATTGCTTTAATCTGTACTTTCAAGTTTTCTTTGAATGTAATAAAAAACAACTTCAATTTGTATCAAGAGTCGGAGAACTCTGTAGTGAAATCAATGAAATTGAAGGTTGTAGGTACTGAAAAGTTTTCGTTTTGGTCCAAAAATGGTCTAAGTTGTAAAAAGATTAATTTGAACAAAGTCAACTTTTATTAAAACTTTTCAAAACCATTTTCAATATGGATCACAACTGGACACGCCCGAGATCTATCGTTGAGATGTACAACCCCAGATCCAACAACTGGAAAGTTGCCACTTGTCTGAATAGCACTGCACTGGAGGTCACAATCGAACTCTTGCATGCAGAAAAGACAAAGATGACCAAAACAATCACACAGACACAGTTGATTTGGAAGTGTTTATGGCTGGACTTCAGAATGATGTTGCCTACGTATCCCAAAGATGGGAATCAAGCCTTACGTAGTTCGGTTAGGGTTCACTCAGGTTTTAACACTCTCCTTTTGTGCTCTAACTTTTGCGAAGGCCGCCCTTTCTGGGTTTTTAACCTTGCAAGCTCAGTTTTTCTCATTTCAATTTTTTTTGCGCTCTAATTTTTGCCTAGGTCACCCTTTCAAGTTTTCGGCCTAGCGAGCCACTCAAGGGTAGTATTTCTTCAACTTGTCCATGTTGATAGCTTGGGAGAACTCAAGGCCATCTAGGTCCATAAGAATGATAGCTCCACCCGACCAAATAGACTTGATGATGTAAGGACCAGTCCAATTGGGTCTGAACTTGCTCCTAGGGTCATGGATGGGAGCTCGGTTATCTTTGAGCACCAAATCCCCTTCTTTCAGATTCCTGGACTTAACTTTCTTGTTGAAAGCCCTAACGATTCTTGCGTTGATAACCTTGGAGGTGGTACAGTGCTTTCAGCCTTCTTTCGTCGAACAACATAAGTTCCTCAAATTTATTCTGCTGCCAATCTGCTTCCATTATTTGGCACTCAGCCATCATCCACAGCGATGGAACCTCAGCTTCGATCGACAGAACAACCTTCATCCCATAAACCAGATAATATGGAGTTGCCCCAGTAGAAGTTTGAATTGATGTCCTGTAACCCCAAAGAGCAAACGGCAGCTTATCTGGCCAGTCCCTGTAGGTTTCCACCATCTTTTGTAGAATGTGCTTGATGTTCTTGTTGGCGGCCTCAACTGCTCTATTGGTTTGCGGCCTATATATGGATGACTTATGAAAAGCCACGTTGTATTTCTCCAATAAGTCGATCACTTCCTTCTTGAAGTGGGAACCATTATCGGAGATGATCTCATTTAGGACCCCATAACGACAGATAATGTTGTTCCTGATGAACTTGGCTACGTGCGATGCTTTCAGCACTGCGTAGGAATGGGCCTTGTCCCACTTTGTAAAGTAGTCTATCGCCACCAGGATGTACTTATGCCTGTTCGACCCCTTCGGAGTAACTGTCCCAATAACATCAATTCCCCAGACTGAAAACGGCCACGATGAAGTCATGTTGTACAGCTTCGACGGCGGGATGTTCATGCGATTTGCATGGATTTGGCATTTGTGGCATCGCCGAACAAAACCAATACCTTCCTCTATGGTTGACCAGTAATAACTCTGTCTTAGAATCTTCCGAACTAGCATCACCCCGCTCATATGCGATCCGCACTCTCCTCCGTGGATGGCCTCCATTAGGCGCCCCAACTCTTCAGCATCAACACACAGTTTATGCATTCCCAGATGGCCCCGTTTGTACAATTTACCCTTGCAGATGATAAACTGAGCAGCCATTCGCCGTATCGCCCTCTTGTCCTTGGCATTTGCCCTTGGCGGATAAGCCTCCTTTTCCAAGAAGTTCCAGACATCAAAGTACTAGGGGTTCTGATATTGTACTTCATCTATCGCAGCAATCAGCTCGTAGGCCGCATATACCTCTGTTCAATAATGATTGGACGCATTCGGACTCCCAAAGGGATGTCTATCATGGAAGATAGAGTTGATAAAGCGTCAGTGAACCTGTTGCTCTCTCTTAACAAATGGGTGAAGGTTAGTTTTCAAACCTACGAATTAGAACATCCAGTGTTTGGTGATAGATTTTCATCCTTTCTTCCTTAACCGTCCAGTCTCCTTTCACTTAAGACATAACCAGGTTTGAGTCCCCAATAACATCCAACCGTTTTGCCCCTAGTTCCAGGGCGACTTCCAAGCCAGCGATACATGCCTCATACTCTGCTTCATTGTTTGATACATTGAACCGGAGTTTGAAAGCTAGGGGTATGTGGGAATTGTCGGGTGCTATCAACAACACCCCTATCCCATACCCATACTGGTTAGACGCTCTGTCAAAGGACATAGTCCAAATCGCCTTTTCAACCTGCAGAATGGCCTCATCTGGGAACAGATACTCTACTGCTTCATCTCCTTTTTCTGGGTGATCAGCAACGAACTCTGCTATCGCTCTCCCTTTCACTAACTTGCGAGTCATGTACTTCAAGTCAAATTCGGAGAGAATAAGCAACCAACGAGCTAGCCTACTCGTAAGTGTTGGTTTCTTGAAGAGATACTTGATGGGATCCAATCTTGAAACCAGAATTACAGAGTGAGCTAACAGGTAGTGCCTCAACTTCTTGGTAGCCCACACCAAGGCCAGGCAAGCCTTTTCCAAAGGCATGTAGCGGGTCTCATATTCCAGCATCTTCTTGCTCAGGTAATAGATAGCCTTCTGCACCTTATCCTCAGATTCCTGTGCAAGCATACAGCTCATTGTCGTGTTGGTTACTGACAAATACAATATCAACAGTTTCCCCGGCTCTGGCGGTGACACCACGGGTGGGTTCTGTAAATACTGCTTGATCTACTCGAAAGCAACTTGGCATCGGTCGTCCCATTGGAATTTCTTTCCTTTCTTTAGGAGACCAAATAGTGGTTCACAAGTCAAGGTTAATTTTGCAATAGACCGTCTTATGAATTGCACTTTACCCAGAAAGCCTCGCACCTCCTTTTCAGTCCTTGGTGGTAGCATTTCTAAGATGGCCTTAAGCTTGGAAGGATCGACTTTAATGTCCCTTTGTGTAATCAAGAACCCCAACATTTTCCCTATTGTGACACCAAAAGTACATTTTTGAGGATTCAATTGCAATTGATACTCTTTGACTCATTGGAAAAATTTCATCAAGGTGGTGTAGTGGCCCTCTCTTTCCTTGGACTTGACAATCATGTCATCCATATACACCTCAACCTATTTATGGATCATATCGTGGAAGATTATTGTTGTAGCCCGTTGGTAAGTAGCCCCAGCATTCTTCAAGCCGAACGACATCACCCTGTAGCAGTAGGTTCCCCACGGTGTAGTGAAGGCAGTCTTCTCCCTATCCTTGGGTGCCATCAAGATATGGTTGTACCCGAAAAATCCATCCATAAAGGAGAGCAGCGCATGCCCTGCGGTAAAGTCCACCAATTCATGAATGTGCGGTAATGGAAAGTCGTCCTTCGGACTGGCTTTGTTTAGATCTCTGAAATCCACACACACCTGAATTCTGCCATCTTTTTTTGGCACCGGAACAATGTTGGCCAACCAAGTAGGATACTCAGATACTAACAGGAACCTTGCATCAATTTGCTTGGTGACCTCTTCCTTGATTTTCAGAGCCCAATTCGGGCGTATTCTCCGAAGCTTCTACTTAACGGGTGGGGCCTCAGGGTCGAGAGGGATCCGATGTTGTACAATCATAGGATCGACCCCAGGCATGTCTTCATAGGACCATGCGAAAACATCTTTGAAATCTTTTAATAAATTGACTAAGCACTCGTGTTCCTTCGAAGACAACGTGGACCCGATTTGGACTAGACGCGGATCCTTCTCAGTACTAACATTAATTGAAGTGATTTCATCAACCAAAGGTTTTACAAACCTCTTCTGCTCTCGATCAATCAAATGTCTCAAAACTGGAGGAATTTCTTCCTCGTCATTTTCATCCAAGTTTTGAAAGTCCTGATTAATGTAATATACTAAAGGCACAGAAAAGTACTCAGAAACCACGATATCATTCTCGTTAACAACTTCCAATTTGTCTGATTCTTCGGTTACGACCGACTTAAAGGAAAAAAAAGACGACCTGGACAAAACAACGGCATCCAGGTTATCAACTCCAGGAATATTGGACTTTGACTCAGAAGAACTAGAATCTGATTCTGACTCCACAGACTCTGTGTAATTAGATTCTGGTTCACTACCTAACCTAGAACTGCTAGACAAAAAGCCTTCCTCGTACTGCCAAACGAGGGAGGGTGCGATAGATGCGTCCAGAATGCCGGAAGAAGGGCCCACAACCGATTGATCTCCAAACATGGAAATAGAGAAGTCATCCCCCGTGCACCCCGGTATGATCTGAGGATTCGAGAGGAGACAAGCTAGCGCTGCTCCCATCTCAAAATCTGTGCCACTAGACTCATCCTCTTTGCAGTGGTCAGCCTTAGCTATTGGGTCAGTCTGCTCTTCTGTAACTTCATCCCCTGGCAACTGTAAGTCAAAAAAGATCTCAAAGTCGGGCAAACGCCGCTTCTCTGAATTCAGCATGGCTCCAGAAAGCTGTAAAATGGGAAATCCTCCCCCTCCCGGACAAAGCATCCGTTTAGGGTTCCTTGGATAGGTCTATGCACTAACTCATAGTGCTTCCCAGCTTGTTTAGCCTTGGCTCTTCTAGCCATCTCCTTTTCCTTTCTTACCCAATCCTCTTTGGCAGGCGTGTAACCTAGACCAAAGGTATAAGGGTTATGTGGCACTTCGGCCAACTCAGCAACGCCCTTTCGGCCACTCCTTCCCAATCCTATCCCAAGTACATGTTGAAGCTTATTCATGAGGTAAACAGATTGCGCACTGACATACAGTCCCTCATCAATAGCTAGAAGATCTTGCACCACCCGAGCCTCAGCCAAGGTGAACCCAGACAGGAAGACATCTTTCTCGCCGTGTGCAATTTCGCAAATCGGCGTAGTAACTTCCGGTGGCGGATGTATGGAAGAGTTCCCAAAAACAATTGCTACCCCTTCCCATGGGGGTATTTCAACATCTGGTGTAAAGTGGAAGAGACAGCTCTTACTTCGTGTAGGCACGACCGTCCAAGGAGTAAGTTAAAGGTGGCTGGAACATCCAGAACATGAAACTCGATGTCCTGTTGGGCCGGCCCAACCTGAGTTTTGATCCGCACTGTCCCCATCACTTCCCGGCTGGTATTGTCATAAGCCCGAATAACCTGGGCTATTGGTACGAAATCTGCGGGCTTCAACCCAATAGCATAGGCCGTACGCGATGGACACACATTTATGGAAAATCCCGTATCAACTAAGACAACTGGTATCCACTTATCCTTACACTCCACAGAGATATATAACGGTTTGTTGTGCTCAGAGCCCTCAGGCGGTAATTCTTTGTCTGTGAAGGTCAAAGTCGGTGAAGCGCCACCCGGGAACACCAGTCCCACCAACTACTTGGGGGTTGTATAAATAGAAAGCTTAGCCTTGTCCATTGCTGATAGGACGGCTTGTTTATGCACCCACGAGGCGATGAGCAGTCCCTAGATAGAGATGTCTGCTTGAATCTTCTTCAGCTGCTTCAGTACAGCTTCCTCCTCTAACAGTTTGTCTTGCTGTTTCTCAAGTTCCTTGTCTTTTCCTGATGCCTCTGGCTGGTCCAGGTGTGGGGGTTTAAAATACCACCCACTCTGGGTCATGTGGTCAACTTCTTCGGTGTACCACGTATCATCCGGGAGATTCTATCCCTAGTCCTCATCAGTATGGGCCAGACACAAATCATCATCTTTCCATTACATGCCCTTAGTAACCAACAAACAACTATCCGATTCTGTTATAATTGTTTTCGTGTTCATAAAACATTTTGTCCCCGCAGGGGCCTTAGCATTTCTAGCCCTCTGATCAGTCTCGATCCTTTCTTGTTCGAACCGCTTCAGCGCGGCCCCTTGTTCTGTATCTGCTATACAAATGCTGCTCAATTCTCGAGCAAAATTCTTCGTACTGGTGCTCTCCGGCAACTCCCCTTTGTCATCGACCGTTCTGGTCATTGCAGACATTCCTGTTTCTAACTGTCCCTATTTCGGTTGAGACCCCTCGTCAATATCTGGCTTATCACTAAGCCACCCTGTATTGTCTGTTGATCCATTCAGGTCAAACCAGTTGATGCTCACATGCCCCGGATCCTACTCATCAAAGAACTGTAGATTAGCAATGTCCTCTTCAAGCTCTACTAAATCATCCAGCCCTTGACTTAGCCCGTCTTCCCGGACTACATTCACCTCAGTTTCCCCCAGCAATTCTACCCTCAGCTTGGCCTGATCAGCTGGCGCAATAAAGCGGCAAGGGTTGTATGCTTCCTCAATTAAGCTTGTAGAGCCCTCAGGCGGTCTCTCTTCTATCACAGCCACCACCATGGGTTCAGGTTGGGATATTGACTTTCTCATCGTGCACAAGTCTGTGCATTCTGGGATGAACAACGCCAGCTTAGGTAGGTGAGAGGGAGTGATGTATATGCTGGGGTCGTATGGGATGACCATTGTTTGGATCAGGTTCACTTGCCTAGGTGGAAGAGGGGGTTGATTATGTGGTGGGAGAGGGTTTGTGGTGACATTTGGTTTGTCAGGAAGCATTATTACTTTGTTGTCAATGAGATCCTGAATCTCATGACAGAGCCCAAAGCATTGGTCAGTATCATGCCCATGCTGCTGATGGAAAACACAATACTTGGCTTGGTTATGTGCAGAAGGGAGGGGATTTGGCAATGGGCGTGGCTCCAGAGGCTTCAGATGCCCCTTTCTGATCTGGACCCTCAAGGCTGCTAATAGAGACATATAAAGTGGGGTGAAAGTCCTCTGGCCTCTGGGTGGGTACTTTACAGGTGATGGCGTTGCTCCAGATGTGCCAGTAAAGGGTGTGGCTGTTTTTGGTGTAGTGGTGACCATTCCAACATCAGAAGTTCTCGTAGCTGCATTGCTATTCGTAGCTGCATTCGAACTGTGTGTAAAGGCCCTCTTGGGCTGCTCTTTCTCTTGGTCAATCAGACCTTGTTTCATAGCATCTTCTATCTATACCCCAATCTCATGAAGATCCACAAAGGTAGGGAGGGGTAAGATAATCATCTTCTGCAGCAGCTTCGGTTGTAGATTCCTCATGACCATCCTTATTTGGTCCTTCTCAGCTCACCTGGTGGTCATCATGGAGGCCTTGGCCCTTCATTGAGTGACAAAGTCATAGAAGCCCTCATTCGGCTTTTGTCTAGTTGCCTCGAGATTAAGAGTTGTGACCTCGATTTGAGCATTGTAAGAATATTGGGCGATGAAAGCCTCGACCATCTCTTCCTAACTCCTTTTCATTGAATCCTCCAGTTTGGCGCACTAGATGGCCGCAATACCCGACAGGGTCCGACCAAAAAGCGATAGCTTTTGCAGTCTAGTCAAGCCCATCGGCCGTAGAATATCTGAAAACAGCCTCAACTGGACCATAGGATCGGCCGAGCTGTCGAAGCGGTCTATGTAAGGCATTTTAAATCTATCCGGCAATGCCACCGCTAAATTTGTGTAGCCGTCCTCTATGTCTGGGATCGAGTTAACTCCCTGAGCTTGCTTAAACAGATTTTTGAGCTTGCTCACTTTCAGAGCGGTTGGATCGACCTCAAACTTGAACGGTGTGTCCGTTGGGTAGGCTGATGCTTTTGAAGTCTGAGGTGGGACTGGCCTTGTTGGAATGTCCGTATTCTCCGGACATTAGCCATCTCTCCGGGTATTGGAACCCTAGATGGGGGTGGGTGCAAAGTAGATGCTGCAGCTTGTTATGGTTATTGATGTTGTTGCTATTGAAGCCTGGCAATTACCTCAGCCTGCTGGGCTACAACCTCTGTTTGACGAGCGGTAACTTTCGCTTGGCGAGCAGCGTCCCGCAGCATGGCCTCAATAGTTTGCTGGAGTTGACGCATCATTTCCTCCATACTGACTGAAAGATACTGATCTGTCTGACCCGGTGTACACTCTGAGGTGGAAATAGAAAGCTGGTTTTCATTGAACACTAGCGACTGACGAACTGATGAATTATGCCGAACTTTCCTCCGTGTTGTAACCGGGGGAAGCGAAACAAACACTGGTTGTCCTCTCACAAGATCCCCAGATCGATAAAGCCTCCTCACTCTGGTGCAGAATGCTTGAGAGGAAACTACCTTGTCAGAAGCAATGGTGAACTACTACCTTGCAAAAGAAAAATAAAGCAAAAAGGAAACTACAATCAGAAAACGCACAGCACCTCGGCTTAGATAAGGACAACACACAGTTGTAAACATAAGCTGGACAATCTGTCTCAAACACTAATTTCTACCCCCAAATTTCTGCCGTAATATTGATACCCTCAAACACTGATGTCCTCAGACTGATACCCAGACTTACAACTGATACATACATTCCTGTCGAGACACACCCTAAGAGCACATATAAAGCAAGTGAGAGCCAAAACACCCCTATGGTGGGGTAGGGTTTCCCTGTCCTAGTTTCATCAGGAACTAGGGGTTCACTACGCACGCATGTGATTTCAAACAATCCTGCATTCGGGTGAGCAACCTGTCCTAGTTTGGAACAGTCTCAAAGGCTTTCGATATACAACTAGGTCAAATGGTCGAAAATGATGCGTCAGCAAGGCCACCTAATATACCTCTCGCACCTAACACCGAGAAGTGAAAGAAGTATCAAATGGTACAGCGATAGTCCAGGTCAAAGGTTTGTGTTCCCATCGTGGCAGAGCTCGCAACCGGTCAGCCTTATGACACGTTTTTCCAAGCAAGCCTTCGGTAAATCGTTTAGGAATAGCAAATGGCAAACACTGTGACTTAGGCGCACCTATGCAAATGTAGATAAAACAACATATCATGAGTTAGAGTCAAGTTCTCTAAATCCCCAGTAGAGTCGATAAAAACTGTAGATAAAACAACATATCATGAGTTAGAGTCAAGTTCTCTAAATCCCCAGCAGAGTCGCCAAAAACTGTAGACTCGACTTTCTTCGCGCACCCCCTTTTAGAGAGGCGCAAATTGGTCCTACAGTTCGGACTCCTGTCACAGTTCTGAATCTAGTCTCACAAGTACAATGTGAAACTGATAATCACCAAAGACTCCAATCCGGAAAATCATTTTGGAAAATCGATTTTGAATCAAATAATGCCAAAACTGGACTGCTTTGCCAGATTACAGAGTCGCCACCTAAATATTTTATTTTTGGGAAATTTAGGAAATCCTGGCTCATGCCAAAGGCCACGTGTCTGTCATCACCAAAGTTGCTTCGGCGCGGGAACATGGGTACGAGAGGGGAAGGTCTTGAAATGAGCACCCCCGCTCACCCGATCAAAGGATCTGTCTCTACTAAGCATGATATGTTGTTTTATAAACATCATGTGTTCTTATTCTAATTATTAGTCTAGCTAACCATACTATATGACGCACACTTACAAGTATAGACTAAATCGCGAGAATTGGAACAAAACAACTCATGTTTGTTTTCGAAAATGGTTTGAAAGTGCCACTCGCAAGGGGGCTAAAGCGCGAATTTTCCACCTCAAGTGGACTTAAAACATGATTTGCCATTTCGTAAAGTGGGCTTAAAACTCACATTTGATGATTTGTCCTAATTCAGGCACCCAAGCCTTCACCCACAGGCACTCATGCAGTTAATTACTTAAGCACATAGCCTCATGGCAAGCATGCTATCATGGCAACACTCACACTCATGCAAGTATGCTAAAGCGTAAAGACTTACAGTGTACATCGAGCCAAAACGAAAGCTAGTTAGAAAAAATGCATGATTTCTAACTATGTAAGATACCTAATGCAACACATGCAATAATGCAACTAATAGGCTCGGTGTAGACACCCCATTTTTGACCGACCTTAAGACTCAGACGTCACCGATTGAGCACTTGGTGATGTTGCATAATGTGCTTGTTCAGAAGTTTCAGAGTCACGGCCGTGAGCCCTGCCTCCGGACTTCCGAACCCTCTTTTGTACTTTGCCTCGGTTTGCGAACCAGGCTCGGTTTTCTTTGTTTCCTTTCCTGAGGGAAGGGAGAGGTCCCATAGACCATCTCTCAATGTCCGTAGGCCACATTTGGTGGCCGTAGGCCATTTTTCCCATTTCGGAGTCCGGTTTCCGATTTTCGGAGCCGTCAGGCCGTGTGCCTCGGTTCAGGACCGCTTAACCATCTCCTATTGCTCCGGTTTTTGGCATACTTCCTATTTTCTCCCTTTTGAGGGACATTGGGGTCTGAGAAACCCACTTCGTGGTCGAATGCCACTTTTGGTGCTTAACAGCCCATTTTCAGGACCTCGAACTGCGCGTTTTGACCCCCGAACATTCGTTTTGCATCGATTTTCATTCATTTTTGGCAGGTACCTCTGTTTTATTATCGAGGAGGTCACTGAAGGGTGAGAGGCCAGTAATTGTTGAAGCAACCAGTTATACATCCTCCGACGTCCTCCGGCGCCCGTTTTTCACACTTTCGGGCTAATGTTGAACACCTTGGGCCCATTTTCTCGAACTTTGAACCACATATTTGTGATGTACACACATGGGAGGACCCTAAAAGTTGGTGGCCGGCCATTAATGTTACTTGACCCTTTTGACCCCCTCCTTCCGGGCTAATGTTGAACACCTTGGGCCCATTTTCTTGAACTTTGAACCACATATTTGTGATGTACACACATGAGAGGACCCTAAAAATTGGTGGCCGGCCAATAATTCCACCTGACCCTTTTGACCCCCTCCTTCCGGGCTAATGTTGAACCCCTTGGACCCACTTTCTTGGACTTTTAACCACAGGGTTGTGTTGTACACAGATAGGAGGACACCATCAGATGGTGGCCGGCCACTAAATCAGATTGACCCTTTTGACCCCTAGCCGGCCGGCTAGGGGGTGTGGCCGGCCGGCCACCTGCAGCAAAGATACCTGGCCGGCCGAGATCCTCACACTGTGCACTTTACAGCTGTAGGGCTTTATCCCCCAGAAAATATCTTTATCCGGGGGATATTTTGTGGGGGAAAGTTTGTCTCCTTTTCCCCCACCTTTACACCCCCTTTTTGGCCCTTATAACCAGCATTCCATATCATCTTTTGGGGTTAGAAAAATTTGTCTTCAAGCTTCCATACACAAATCCCTCTCTATACTTCTCATTTCCTTGAAAACTTCTAAGTCCCTAATCACCATTTCTTCTACACCACCAAGCTCTACCATCACCACTTCATTTCCAGCAACAAGGAGGGCTTCTCAAAGGCTAAAGGAGCTGCAAATTGATCCAAGAAGCAACAAAAGCTTTAGTCTTGAAGGGTGAGTGATATTTCTCCTCTTTGACCCTTTTTCTTGATCCATTTGTAAGCCCCACATGCTTTTTGTTTCAAGCTCCGGCCCTAACTGAAAGTGGCCTTCTTTTGAGCTCATTTTCATTCTTAATTAAGGGCTCAACCCTGTTTGAGCCCTCCATGATGCACTTGCTTCATTGATCCTCTTATATGTCATAATCTTGCATGCTATTTTTGGCCCATGAGTAATCTGTTATTGAGCATGTTGTAAACTGATATTAGGCTTATTTTCAGCCCCTATTCAACATTGAAGAAGGGCTCAACACCATTTGGGACTTCCATGTTATACTTACCTTTATACTCCCCTTTTAGTCCCATTTTTGCATGCAATGGCAGCCTACCATGCTTTTGTTTTTGGCCATTTTACAGTTCTGAAAAAGTGCTTATTTTAGTCCATTCTTCATGTTTCATTTGGGTCCTTTCCTGGTTTGGGACCTCCATATGCCACTTCATGTTATATCTCTCTTTTATTCCCCATTCTTGCATGTTTAGTTACCCTATCATGCTTTTGTTTTTGGCCATTTTACAGTTCTGGAAATAGTCCTATTTTGGCCCATTCTACATGTTTTATTAAGGGTCTTTGGCTGTTTGGTGATTATTTTGTATACTTCATGTTATAGCACCTTTTGAGCCTCAATCTTGTGCCTTTTTTTTAGCATGTTTGTATATTGATTTGAGGTTTTCCATATACTGTAAATATTCATATTTTTTGTCCCTCTTCAATGTTTTAGAAGGAAATTTTTCAGTATGGATTTTGCTTCTATCACTTGCTTCATTACTCCTCTTTTGGCCCCTATTCTTGCATGCCATTTTTTCCCTACCTATGCTTGCTGTTTGGCCATCTTTATAACTGTGAAAGTGCCTTTTTTGGGACTGCCTAGCTTCTGTCTTTGCATTACATGTCCATATTGTGCATGCATTGCATAGCTATAGGCCATTTCGGGTGCCAAAATTCATATTTCGGGACAATTCCATGCATTTGGTGTCATTTCGCCTCATTTCGGACTGTTTTCCTCCATATTTTAGTGCTGAAATTCTATTAGAATGATTGCTTTCCATTTCTATGTCATTACATCGCATTCTACCATCGCCTCGGTTTGCGTGCCCGTGTGCACGCATTTCGAGGCACTTCATTTTCATCCGCCGGCATCCTATGTGAGTGTGGCTGAGGCTCACTCATGTTGGTATAAGCCCATATCACATTTTCATGTCATTCGCATTGTGTATGCCATCGCCTCGGTTTGCGTGCCCGTGTGCACGCATTTCGAGGCACTTCATTTTCATCCGCCGACATCCTATGTGAGAGTGGCTGAGGCTCACTCATGTCGGTATAAGCCCATATCATGTTTTCATGCCATTACATCGCATTCTACCATCGCCTCGGTTTGTGTGCCCGTGTGCACGCATTTCGAGGCACGTCATTTTCATCCGCTGGCATCCTATGTGAGTGTGGCTGAGGCTCACTCATGTTGGTATAAGCCCATATCATATTTTCATGTCATTCGCATTGTGTATGCCATCGCCTCGGTTTGCGTGCCCGTGTGCACGCATTTCGAGGCACTTCATTTTCATCCGCCGGCATCCTATGTGAGTGTGGCTGAGGCTCACTCATGTTGGTATAAGCCCATATCACATTTTCATGTCATTCGCATTGTGTATGCCATCGCCTCGGTTTGCGTACCCGTGTGCACGCATTTTGAGGCACTTCATTTTCATCCGCCGGCATCCTATGTGAGTGTGGTTGAGGCTCACTCATGTTGGTATAAGCCCATATCACATTTTCATGTCATTCGCATTGTGTATGCCATCGCCTCGGTTTGCGTGCCCGTGTGCACGCATTTCGAGGCACTTCATTTTCATCCGCCGGCATCCTATGTGAGTGTGGTTGAGGCTCACTCATATTGGTATAAGCCCATATCACATTTTCATGTCATTCGCATTGTGTATGCCATCGCCTCGGTTTGCGTACCCGTGTGCACGCATTTCGAGGCACTTCGTTTTCATCCGTCGGCATCCTATGTGAGTGTGGCTGAGGCTCACTGATGTTGGTATAAGCCCATATCACATTTTCTATGTCATTACATCGCATTCTACCATTGCCTCGGTTTGCGTGCCCGTGTGCACGCATTTCGAGGCACTTCATTTTTCATCCGCCGGCATCCTATGTGAGTGTGGCTGAGGCTCACTCATGTTGGTATAAGCCCATATCACATTTTCATGTCATTCGCATTGTGTATGCCATCGCCTCGGTTTGCGTACCCGTGTGCACGCATTTTGAGGCACTTCATTTTCATCCGCCGGCATCCTATGTGAGTGTGGCTGAGGCTCACTCATGTTGGTATAAGCCCATATCACATTTTCATGTCATTCGCATTGTGTATGCCATCGCCTCGGTTTGCGTACCCGTGTGCACGCATTTCGAGGCACTTCATTTTCATCCGCCGGCATCCTATGTGAGTGTGGCTGAGGCTCACTCATGTTGGTATAAGCCCATATCACATTTTCATGTCATTCGCATTGTGTATGCCATCGCCTCGGTTTGCGTACCCGTGTGCACGCATTTCGAGGCACTTCATTTTCATCCGCTGGCATCCTATGTGAGTGTGGCTGAGGCTCACTGATGTTGGTATAAGCCCATATCACATTTTCTATGTCATTACATCGCATTCTGCCATTGCCTCGGTTTGCGTGCCCGTGTGCACGCATTTCGAGGCACTTCATTTTTCATCCGCCGGCATCCTATGTGAGTGTGGCTGAGGCTCACTCATGTTGGTATAAGAGCATCTCCAACGCAAGAGCCAAAAGGTGCGAATTAGGCATTTTGCCTATTGAAGTCAGATTTCGAAGCTCCAACGCGCTCTGCATCTGAGGAGGCATTTTGCCAATTCTCGTTTTGGCTCTCCACAGGTAGCCAGCATCCATTGCTAGGCAAAGCACTCTTCCCGCCATTGTGTTGGCCTCCATCGCTGCTTGTTCCATCTCTGTTCCAGCCCATTGATGATCACAGGTATGGCTCTCTTTCTCTTTCTCTTTCTCTTTCTCTTTCTCCACTTCCCTGTTCTTCCCCATCATCTATCTGCAAAGTGGGTTTGTGTACTGAAATTGGTGCCCTTGTTCATGGAAATTTAGTTTTTTTTTTTTTGTTCTGTTTAATTTTTTTTGTTTTATGCTTCCTCAATCTTCGTTTGGTTAAAGTTAGAGAGGTAGAAAAGACCGATCATAAATTAGGTTCTCAAAATATGATTGTTTAGGACTTGTCTTTGTTCATGGAAACTTGATTTTATTCTTTTGTAGGACTTTTTTTATGTGTTTTTTTGTTTTTCATTTCTATTGTCTTTCCTTGGCAATTTTTTTGTTTTATGCTTCCTTGATCTTCGTTTGGTTAGGTGGATGAGGTAGATTTTCGAAATGCACTCAAGGTGTTCGAAGAAAAGACAGACTAGAATTTGGGAGGCATGAGTTGAATTGTGAACCCATGTGATGCATGAGTTGAATTGTGAACGAAATTATTTCTTGAAAAAATTAAACACTTTTCTGCATATGAAGGTAAGAAATTAGTTTTAGTAGATTGTAAAATTTGGAATTATAAATTAATGAACAATTAGAACATTTTAATTTGTTAATGCATCACAATTTGTTAGTGCATCACATTTGTTAGTGCATCACATTTTAATTTTAGAACTGTGAATCAGATTAGAACTGTGAATCATAATTGTGAAACTAAGATACACAGGATTATCTAAACAAAGCTACAAGCATATCTAACCCATCCATTATCACATGACATTATTTGTTCTTTCTTTCCACATGGTATCCAATTACGAAAAAAAAAAAAGATTCTGCTGGATTTGGATTTGGATTTGAGGAGTGATATGTAAAAGGTGAAAAAAAAGAAGAAGAAAAAAAAAAGAAGCTCATATTCAAAATTTGGTAAGTCATTTGAAGACTTTAGGTGACAAATTGACATCAGTAAAAAAAAATATTGGTTGATAATAGCCATATACATATATACATTATGGCTAAGAGAAATGGCATATATACATTATGACTTTAACTGCAATCATTGCAGAAAAAAAAATATATATATATATATATATATATATATACATGATGGCTAAGAGAAATGGCATCAGTTCCACAAGTTTGTTAGCTAATGGTTGTAGTACACCTTCAGGGAAGAATCTGCGTTAAAGAGGTATTTTGACAATAATTCTCAAACAATCAATCATATTCCTTCTACCCAAATGATAAATATGACTAAATAAAATAGAATAAAGATTGCCCAAAGGTATATTGGTTGATAATAGCCCAAATTAGGGTGGATAAATTAATGCAAATGATGAGTATTCCTTGGAATTATCTATCACATGCCCAACAAATTGCCTGGGTATTATATTCATATTAGAAGCAAATTCAATACCATAACAGTAGCTGTCAGGAGCTGAAACTATGAGGACCAAACTTCACAATGACAAGAATGTATTAGACTATTAGTATGTTGAGTGTGATAACAAGTCATTATTACATGTCAATATTAAGAAAGCACCTTTATGCAGCAGCAATTGTTCTTGGGACCAATTGACCAAATTCTAAGCTCAATTCCCCTCAATGCTTTCTGGAGGTGGTACCAGCATACCACAGGTAATTCCATTAACTCATCAAAGAAAGTTCGTAAATAAGTCATGGATTGCTAATTTGTTCTCATAGTAGAAAATCTAATCCACATCACGAGGAATGTGTATTTTTATTCCAACTATGACCTATTTAGTAGTACTGAATGAACTTTCCTTTATCTTTCATATTAAATTAAAACATAATTCTGCAAAAGAAGATTCCTACAGGCTCAGTATTACTTAAAGTGTATTATGTCAAAAATGTTATAACTATTCAAAACAGATTTCAGAGATTTCAAAGTGTATCAGTATAGATGTTTATATATATATATATATATATATATATCAGTATAGATGCAAATACATTGGTGTGCTTCATAGGATAGCATGTTTGAAGAAATTATAGTTTGTCTATGTTTTATAATTGTGAATCAGATTAGTTCCCATGCATTAGGGAAATTTTAGATGGGATCAAATTACTTTCTATGCATTATGAATCAGATTTGTTCCTTCTGTGAATCAGGAAACTTTTAAATTACTTTCAAAGATGTCCAATTATGTCCAATTATAAATTACTTTGTTCCATTATGAATCAGATTTGTCCATTAATGTCCAATTATGTCCAATTTTAAATTACTTTCAAAGATGTTCAATTATGTCCATTATGAATCAAATTTGTTCCAATTTTAAATTACTTTGAAAGATGTTTATGTCCATTATGAATTAGATTTGTTCCAATTTTAAATTACTTTGTTCCAATTATGTCCACCATTCCCTAATTTATTATTTTTGGAATTAGGCCATGAATTGATACTTTTTTTTTCTTTTTTCTTTTTGTGTGGTATGAACAATTGTGATTTAGATGGAATATCAAGGAAATGCGTATTTTAGCAACCTAATGAACGAGTTTGACATTGACCATGATTTTACCACTGAATCTCCTCAACAAGAGAGTCAATCTTTATCATTCTCTCCTGAAGTTATTACTCAAACTACAAAGATATCACAACGCAAAGGGAATTTCACCGAAGAGGAAGACATGATGCTCATTTCTTCATGGCTTAATATTAGCTTAGATCCAATTAGAGGAAATGAGCAAAAGTCAAAGGCATATTGGTTAAGAGTGTGGGAGAACTACAACAAGTACAAAACCTTCGATTCTGAAAGAACTCAAACTTCTCTAATGAATCGGTGGTCGACGATTCAACTTGCCACAAATAAATTTTGTGGATGTTTTGCTCAAGTTGAACGGTTAAATCGAAGTGGTTCGACTGAAAAAGAC
This sequence comes from Camellia sinensis, assembly GCF_055761805.1. Lineage (NCBI taxonomy): Eukaryota > Viridiplantae > Streptophyta > Magnoliopsida > Ericales > Theaceae > Camellia > Camellia sinensis. Next base: position 34,727,133 of record NC_138961.1, on the reverse strand, counting down.
AAGGTATTACTACAATTTAATTTTGTACCTATAACGAATATATATTATTCATTGCGTGATAGTGATTATTCTTTAATCTATTTTTCAGATTCAGGATGTGAAAATATTGTACAAAGACTTGTATCACTCGAACTTTCCCTTTGAGCATTGTTGGAATGAATTGAGATCCCAACCAAAGTGGATGGAAGATACAACAACAAAGAAGCAAAAAAGCACAAAAAATGCATCTCCGGCAACGTCAACCCCTTGTACACCAGATTCAGTAAACTTAGAGAACAATGATAACTATGATGTTGTGGAAAGACCAATAGGAAGGAAGGCCGCAAAGAAAAACAAAGCTAAAGATCTTGGAAATAATGTTACAGAGTCGCCTTTTGTGAAGCTCTTAGAAGAGATAAAGGTAAAGAATGACATAACAAATGAGAAGAAAATAGAGATATTTGAGAAATCTTATCTTCAAGAGGAACGGAGGATTGAAAATGAGGAAAAGAGAGAGGAACGAAGGCTTGCATTGGAGGAAAGGAGAGAGGAAGAGAGAATCATGTCAATGGATACGAGCATTATGCCTCCATTGCAAGCACAATATATTCGCCAACGCCAGATGCAAATCCTTGAAAAAGGGAATTAATTATTTTTATTTAGCTTTGAAGCTATGTTTTTATTTAATTTAAGTTTGACTAGATTTTATTTTTGGGTTTGTCGGCACATATGTTTTTGATATTCAGAATTTTAGTGCTTTGACTTGGATTTAGAGTTGGGTTTGTTTCAAATTTTGCTGGTTGAAATATGAAATGGAGACAGTGCTTTGAAATATGAAATGGAGACAGTGCTTTGAATTTTGCTGGTTTGAATTCTTATTGGATTTTAGTGCTTTGACTTGGATTTAGTGCTATTTACATTTAGTGCTATTTATATTTTGCTCTTTAAACCACTCACTAAATCCTGGAATGAATTCTGCTGGTTTGAATTCTTGTCCATTCAAGTCCTGGTTTGAATTCTGCTGGTTTACATTTAGTGGTATTTATATTTTTGCTTTTTAAACCACTCAATGCTTTGAATTTTGCTGGTTTCAAAATTAATGAGAGATGTAAAGAAAGATTAAGAATTCTCCATATTCTCCATATTAGGGATTTATTGATAGAAATAATTTATTCTAAGTATCACTAAAGATCATAGATTAAAAACAAATCACTAGTGATATATTATTGAAAGCACATAAAGTAGTACAAATATTTTTGAAAACACACTCATTAAAGCATATAAGCTAGTACATAAATCAATAAGAACCAACTAGTATTTCTCACAAAGAGTCTCCATGTAGTGTCCACAAGTGTTCAACCAAGTCTTGTTTGAGTTTGGAGTGAGTTCCTCTATCTCTGATGCGATGATGATTTTGAATGAATTCAAAAAGTTCTGGTGTACGCTCATGAGACATTGGTGGAAGACTTTCACTAATTGTATCATAATTAAAGTCTAATCCATTGGCATCCCTCTCATCTTCAACAATCATGTTATGCATTATTATGCATGCCATCATAATATCTTCCATTATTTCCGTTTTCCAAAAACGTGCAGGTCCTCGCACAATCGTGAAACGTGCTTGGAGCACACCAAATGCTCGCTCAACATCCTTTCTTGCCGATTCTTGAGCTTTTGCAAAATATATTTGCTTATTCCCTTGTGGAGATGAGATTGTTTTGACAAATGTTGCCCATTGCGGATATATACCATCGGCAAGATAGTATCCCATTGTATAATCATTTCCATTGATTGAGTAATTGACTGGAGGAGCACGACCTTGAGTAAGGAGTGAAAATACAGAAGAACGATCTAATACATTGATGTCGTTATGAGATCCGGGCATTCCAAAAAAGGCATGCCATATCCATAAATCTTGAGAAGCCACGGCCTCTAAAATAATAGTTGGTTCATGGATGTGACCAGAATACATACCTTTCTGTGCAGTAGGACAATTTTTCCACTTCCAATGCATACAATCAATGCTCCCTAGCATACCAGGAAACCCGCGATTGCTTCCCATCGCTAATAATCTTGAAATATCATCGTTGTTAGGGCTCCTCAAGTACGTCTCAGAAAACATTGCAACCATCGCCTTAACAAAGTGTTTTAGACTCTCTATGGCGGTGCTTTCACCAATTCTCACATAATCATCCACAGAATCTGCTGCTACTCCATAAGCGAGCATCCTCATAGCAGCTGTCATTTTTTGAAGGGAAGACAAACCAATGATTCCAACAGCATCTGTTTTCTGGACAAAATATGGATCGTATGCTTCCACTGTAGATAGAATATGAAGAAAGAGAGATCGATTCATCCGAAATCTCCTCCTGAATAAATGGGCAGGATATATAGCTGTTTCTGAGAAGTAGTCTCGATAAAGTCTGTTATGGCCTTGAACTCGATCGCGATAAATAACTGCATGTCCTTCAATGGAACCACTATGTCTTCTCGAACATCTTTCTCTATTGAGTCGCTCTTCTTCCATTGCAGCTATCGTTATTAACTGCAATTCATCATCACCGTCAAAGTCGTTAAGAATCATTTTCATGGTATTGCGAGCCATGATAATTAAAAAATGAATGAAGTTGAGAAATATAGTTCAAATTGGTAAAAATGAAAGAGCAAATCTTTTTTATAAACAAAAATATATGACCGTTAGGAATATGTCCGTTACAGAATATTACCGTTAGAGAATATTACCGTTTGAAAATATGACCGTTGAGAGAATATTACCGTTTGAAAATATGACCGTTGAGAGAATATTAATGTTTGAAAATATGACTGTTGAGATAATATGATTGTTTGAAAATATTTTTTTTATAAATATTTTAATTATATATATTAAATAAATAAATATTTACAAATGCCACGTCAATATATACAGAATGTTATAAAAATATTATTTATTTATTTATTTATTAATGTTTATTATAGTTTTCTTTTAAAAATTAGTTAAGTTAGTTTGAATGGTTAGCTAAAATAAAGAGTATGGTTGGAGTGTACACTAGCTAAAGTAGTTAGGCAAAATAAAGAAGGTAGTTTTTTGTGTACTTTGAAGAGGCATTTTAGAGAGCATGGTTGGAGATGCCCTAAGCCCATATCACATTTTCATGTCATTCGCATTGTGTATGCCATCGCCTCGGTTTGCGTACCCGTGTGCACGCATTTTGAGGCACTTCATTTTCATCCGCCGGCATCCTATGTGAGTGTGGCTGAGGCTCACTCATGTTGGTATAAGCCCATATCACATTTTCATGTCATTCGCATTGTGTATGCCATCGCCTCGGTTTGCGTGCCCGTGTGCACGCATTTCGAGGCACTTCATTTTCATCCGCTGGCATCCTATGTGAGTGTGGCTGAGGCTCACTCATGTTGGTATAAGCCCATACCACATTTTCATGTCATTCGCATTGTGTATGCCATCGCCTCGATTTGCGTACCCGTGTGCACGCATTTTGAGACACTTCATTTTCATCCGCCGGCATCCTATGTGAGTGTGGTTGAGGCTCACTGATGTTGGTATAAGCCCATATCACATTTTCTATGTCATTACATCGCATTCTGCCATTGCCTCGGTTTGCGTGCCCGTGTGCACGCATTTCGAGGCACTTCATTTTCATCCACCGGCATCCTATGTGAGTGTGGCTGAGGCTCACTCATGTTGGTATAAGCCCATATCACATTTTCATGTCATTCGCATTGTGTATGCCATCGCCTCGGTTTGCGTACCCGTGTGCACGCATATTGAGGCACTTCATTTTCATCCGCCGGCATCCTATGTGAGTGTGGCTGAGGCTCACTCATGTTGGTATAAGCCCATATCACATTTTCATGTCATTCGCATTGTGTATGCCATCGCCTCGGTTTGCGTGCCCGTGTGCACGCATTTCGAGGCACTTCATTTTCATCCGCCGGCATCCTATGTGAGTGTGGCTGAGGCTCACTCATGTTGGTATAAGCCCATATCACATTTTCATGTCATTCGCATTGTGTATGCCATCGCCTCGGTTTGCGTACCCGTGTGCACACATTTCGAGGCACTTCATTTTCATCCGCCGGCATCCTATGTGAGTGTGGCTGAGGCTCACTGATGTTGGTATAAGCCCATATCACATTTTCTATGTCATTACATCGCATTCTGCCATTGCCTCGGTTTGCGTGCCCGTGTGCACGCATTTCAAGGCACTTCATTTTCATCCGCCGGCATCCTATGTGAGTGTGGCTGAGGTTCACTCATGTTGGTATAAGCCCATATCACATTTTCATGTCATTCGCATTGTGTATGCCATCGCCTCGGTTTGCGTGCCCGTGTGCACGCATTTCGAGGCACTTCATTTTCATCCGCCGGCATCCTATGTGAGTGTGGCTAAGGCTCACTCATGTTGGTATAAGCCCATATCACATTTTTTATGTCATTACATCGCATTCTGCCATTGCCTCGATTTGCGTGCCTGTGTGCACGCATTTCGAGGCACTTCATTTTCATCCGCCGGCATCCTATGTGAGTATGGCTGAGGCTCACTCATGTTGGTATAAGCCCATATCATGTTTTCATGCCATTACATCGCATTCTACCATCGCCTCGGTTTGCGTGCCCGTGTGCACGGATTTCGAGGCACTTCATTTTTATCCGTCGGCATCCTATGTGAGTGTGGCTAAGGCTCACTCATGTTGGTATAAGCCCATGTTACATTTTCCATGTCATTTGCATTGCGTATGCCATCGCCTCGGTTTGCGTGCCTGTGTGCACGCATTTCGAGGCATCTCATTTTCACAACATAGTGCATACTAGGTTGTATCTTAGATCACATTCTGCCATTTTCTCGGTTTGCATGCCCGTGTGCACGCATTTCGAGGCATCTCATTTTCATAGCATAGTGCATACTAGGTTGTATCTTAGATTGCATTCTGTCATTTTCTCGGTTTGCGTGCCCGTGTGCACGCTTTTCGAGGCATCTCACTTTCATAGCATGGTGTATGTTAGGATTGCATCTTAGTTGCATGTCATGCATATTGCATCGTGTCCGGAATAGGAGTTAGCCCGGGCACGGGAAACGAGGTGCATTTCGTACTCCGAGTGACGGAATGTGTCTCAATTCCCCAGTCACCGACACTCCGGATTATCCATGATGGAGTTAGGTTTTAGCTGTAGTTTCATGTGCATTCATCCTATATTGAGTTGTGCATTTTGACTCCTCGGCCATCATGCCTCGGTATGCGTGATTGGTGGCACGAGGATCGAGACATGCATATATCTGTGCAAATACATTGCTATGCCCCTTTCCTGCTCTCTGTTGCAGCAAAACGAAGAATCAGCAACTTTTTGGGGCTTGGCACACTTTTCAAGTACAGTTGTAAGCAGAGGCTAATTGGGGCATTCCGGTGGATTTCCGCACAAGACAACCCGGACATGCATCATCCATCAGAAGCAAGGCAGTCCCTGGCTTGCATGCCAGTTTTATTTATTTTCTTAGTTAATTTGTTAATTAATTAGGATTTTGTAATATTTTGAACTGTAATATTCTTTCATTCGGGACTGTAATATTTGGACTGTATTATTTATTCGGACCCTCTGCGCAAGGGCACAACTGTAATAAGTGTGCGTGAGTGTGATGTATGTCTTCCAACCCCACGTCTTTCTCCCTTTTATTTATCCGCCTATGATGGTTAGATTAGGGCATATTTCAATTAGCATACAGTATGACAGCATGTTTGCATTCATTCATCAGTTTTGCATGCACCGGGCTCGGCGCATCATACTAACTGCATTGTATTTTTCAATTCTAAATTGAATACATGATAGTTGTAGCATTTCATATACCATCTTAGAATAGCCGAGCCTGCTATAGTTGCATTTTGCATGTGTTGCATTAGACATTTCTGTATACTTAGGATTCATGCATGATTTCTAATGAGTTTCTATTTTGGCTTGGAGTACTCGGTAAGCTTTATGCTTTAGCATCCTTGCATGCGTGTGAGTGCTGCCATGAATAGCATGCTTACCATGAGGCTATGTGCTTATATGATATAACTGCCTGAATGCCTGTGGGTGAAGGTTGGGTTATCTGAATTGGAATAAATCATCAAATGTTTCAAGCCTACCTGCGGGTAGCAAAACCTCTTTAAAAAAAAAAACAAACATGAAATGTTTTGTTCCAATTCAGGCGATCCAGTCTATACTTGTATGCTGTGAGCATCACATAGTAACCTAGGCTAATAACCGGATTAAGAACTCACAATGTTTTCAAAAATTGATATCATGGTTAGTAGAGGCCGGTCTATGACCGGGCGAGCGGGGGTGCTCACGAAGTGACCTTCCCCAATCGTACCCAAGTTCCCGAGCCGAGGCAACTTTGGTGATGACGGACACGTGGCCTTTTGGCACCGAGTCAGGGTTTCCTAAATTTCCCAAAATAAAATATTTAGGTGGCGACTCTATATCTGGAAAAGCAGTCCATGTTTGGCACTTCTTTCAAAAAAATCTGTTTTCTCAAAACGATTTGCCGGATTTGGACTCTTTGGTTCAGATTTAGAACCGTGACTACGAAAGTCGAGTCCGAGCTGTGGCGAGGTCCCCCGCGGGCTTGCTACAGTTTCTGGCGACTCTGCTGGGGACTTAGAGAACTTGACTCGAACTCATGATATCTGTTTTTGACTACACTTGTGTGATTCTTTGCATTGCATTTGCATTGGTGCGCCTAGGACACCGTGTTTGCCATCTGCTATTCCTGAACGGTTTGCCGGAGGCTTGTCTTGTCAAGGCATGACCATAAGGCTGACCGGTTGTGGGCTCTGCCAGTATGGGAACACAAACCCCGGTTTTACCGGGGCACCCTCTTTGACCATTCGACCTAGTGCATATTCGGATCCATAGTGACCATTCCAAATTAGGACAGGTTGCTCACCCGTTTATAGGTTGTTTGAAACCGCTGTGTGCGTAGTGAAACCCTAGCTCCTGACAAAATAGGACAGGGAAACCCTACCCCAACATAGGGGTGTTTTGGCTCTCACTTATCTGTTATGTGCTTTAGAGTGCGTCTCTACAGGCATGCATGTATCAGTATATGAGTTTGGGCATCAGGCCTGCGGGCATCAGTTCAGTATTGTCAGTATCAAGCCTGCGGGCATCAGTTCAGGATCGTCAGTATCAGGCCTGCGGGCATCAGTTCAGTATTGTCAGTATCAGGCCTGCGGGCATCAGTTCAGTACATGAGTTTGGGTATCAGGCCTGCGGGCATCAGCCAGTATTTGAGAATTAGTTATCTGCGGATATCAGATTCTGTTTTAGGGGACAGTGATACAGGGATAATAATCAGTGTTTGAGGACAGTCTGTTATTCAGCTTATTGACTGTGTGTTGATTATGCCCGGCTGTGTGTCATGCATTTTATTTTAAGCTGTTATACTGTCCGTTTATCTGTTTATTTATTTCATTTTCGCTTTATTTATCTTTTGCTAGGTCAGTTTTTAGCACAATTGCTTCCAACCCAGCAGGCATTTCCCAAGCACTTTGGACACGAGGTCGTCGACTCCATCGATTTGAGGATCTAATCGACGGACAGCCAGTGTTCCATTCTCTACCCCCTATTACCAGAAGGAAGCAGAAAAAGCGCAGTGTATCTGAACAGAGATCACCAGAACAGTGGTTTCCCCCATCAGTGGACAGTCGGATTGAGATCCCCATTGAGACAGATCTGCCAGTAATTCAGACAAATCAAAACAGTATGACGGCACCAACAGGAGTTGAGGAAATGATGCGCCAAATGCAGGAAACCATGCGGGCCATGCAGCAGGATGTCGTTCGCCGGGATGAACTCGCTAAGCAACATGCCGAAATTATGACCCAGCAGGCTGAGCTGATTACCAGACTGCAACAACAGAATATAGCATCTGCTTCACACCAAATTCCTTCTCCGGCAGGGGCCCCATTACCTGAGCAGACACCTGCTGTTCAGAACGCTCCTCCAAACACCCAGAATACTGTACCGACTATCCAAAACTTACAAGAAGATACGAATCTTCCAACGGGGCCAGCTCCGCCCCCGCTTCCACCACAACTGTCCAAGGTCCATGCACCCAATCGCCCCGACTCTCCCTTCGAGTTCGAGGTTGATCATACAGCTCTGAAATTGAGCAAACTTGAGAAACTCTTTAAGAAATCCCAAGGGGTCAAGGCTATGCCGGATATCGAAGACGGATATACCGAGGAGGCCGTAACACTCCCCGATAGGTTTAAAATGCCACAAATGGACCGCTTTGACGGGACCGGCGACCCCATGGTCCATCTCCGACTGTTTGCAGACATATTGCGGCCAATGGGCCTAACACGACCACAGAAGCTTTCACTATTCGGTCGAACCCTGTCGGGTGTGGCCGCCCACTGGTACGCAAAGTTACAAGATGAAGTGAAGAAGAATTGGGATGAAATGGCTGAGGCCTTTGTCGCGCAATATTCATACAACACTCAGATCGAGATCACAACTCGTGATCTCGAAACGACAAGGCAAGAGCCCAAGGAAACTTTCTCGGACTTTGTGATCCGATGGAGGGCAAAGGCGTCAATGATGACTTTAAGGCCCACTGACAAAGATCAAATCCGGATGATTGTGCGCAATCTCCACCCAAAGTTGATACAGAGAATGATTGTAGTCCCCTTCCCTACTTTCGCAGATTTACATGAGATGGGGGTGCAAATCGAAGATGCAATGAAACAAGGTCTGTTTGACCACGACAGGGAACAACCGAGGAGGACCTTCAACCGTAACAACAATGCGGGCCCGAGTGGCGCTGCAAATACGAGAGCCTCGGAAGTTAGTATGGCCACCACCACTCCCCCTCCCCCTCCAAGGCCCATGACTGCCACACCCTTCTCCGGCGCGTCCGGAAGCAACACACAAACCAACAGATTCCAACCGCGAGGCCAAAGAACCTTTACCCCACTATATATGCCCCTGACCAAAGTTCTGGGAATATTGATTAGAAAAAATCATTTGAAACCCCTGGAGCCAAAGCCATTACCGAGTCCACTCCCCCCCTCTTATGACCCAGCAAAATACTGTGCGTATCACCAACAACACGGTCACGACACCGACCGTTGTTACAGATTGCGTCATGAGATCCAGGATCTTATTGACAAACAGGTGATCGCGCCTCCTGATAAACCCAATGTCACAACCAACCCTCTCCCACCACATAACCAACCTCCCCCTCCCAAAAGAATCAATTTTATCCAGACTGGGGTCGCATCTTACGATCGTAGCATCTATATTACGCCCACCCACCTACCCAAGCCGGAGGTGCTCCTCCCCGACTGCACTGATTTCTTGTGCATGGTGGACATCTCCAAAACCCAACCAGAACCGATGGTGGTGACCGTCGAAGACAGGGCAGGGCAGATTTTGGGAGAGAATGAGATTGTTGGATCTGGGACTAGACAGAATTTTGCTGGGGGAGCCTATGATCCAAGCGAGTATATCCTATCAACGAGCCGAATTGGGCCAGGTATAGAATTGCCAGAGACAGGAGAGCTATGCATGATCCGGGGGGATGGATCTGGGCTATGGGCAGATGATCTGACAGCCGTAGATGAGGACTTTGCTAACTTGCAATTTTTCGATGACCAGGAACTCGGGGATACGTCAATCAACTGGTATGATTATGAGGGATCAGCGAGGCCACTGGATGGCTCGAGGATCAACCAGATGCAGTGGGGGAAGCCCAACCAGAACAGAGCCCGGCAGGGGCGGAAATATCAGTTGTGGCCGGAATGGCCGAAAGTCAAGTTGTATCGCCGGAGAGCGCCGGTGCTAAGAATTCCGCTCGAGACATGGGCATTATGGATACGAGAAATGTTGAACAAACAGCTGTACTGATGCAGCTGGAACGAGAAAAGTTCAAGGAGGCTGAGAGAATTAGGAAAGCTAAAGGCCCTGAGGGGACTAAAAGTGCCGTGTGCACGAAGATAAAGAATGCTGCGAGCATGTGGACAGGGAATACTGCGAGTATAACTAAACCGGAGCCAGACAGGTGTCTGTTGGCTGCCGATGGAATGTGGTGGGAAGACGATGACTTATGTCTTTCCCACACGGATGAAGACTGGGGAAATAATCAACCGGATGACACTTGGTACCTCGATGAGGTTGACCATATGACAAGAAGTGGGCGGTATTTCAAACCCCCACACCTGGACCAACCCGAGGCATCCGGGAAGGATAGAGAAGCGGAGAAACAGAAGGAGAAGCAGATTGAAGAGGAAGCTGTGCTGAAACAATTAAAGAAGATACAAGCAGACATCTCCATCTGGGGACTGCTAATGGCATCACGAGTACATAGAGAAGCTGTCCTATCTACTATGGACAAGTCCAAACTCTCCATAGACACCACGCCTGAACAGCTGGTTGGGCTGGTTTTTCCGGGAGGAGGTTCCCCGGCATTAACCTTTTCGGACAAGGAACTACCGCCTGAGGGCACAAATCATAACAAACCTCTCTATATTTCTGTGGAATGTAGAGATAAGTGGATACCGGTGGTACTTGTTGATACCGGGTCTGCGATTAATGTCTGCCCGACCAGAACGGCATATGCAATCGGGTTAAAACCCGCGGACTTCGTCCCAACTACCCAAGTGATCAGAGCATACGACAATACCAGCAGAGAAGTGATGGGGACTGTTAAAATTCAAACCAAGGTTGGTCCAGGACAACACAGCATCGAATTTCATATCTTGGACGTTCCCGCAACCTTTAACCTACTTTTGGGGCGACCGTGGTTGCACCAGGTCCAAGCAGTCTCTTCCACTCTACATCAGATGCTAAAGTACCCTCACGGGAAAGGGGTAGCGATCGTTTTTGGGAATTCATCAATCCATCCGCCGCCGGAGGTGTCCACACCTGTCTTGGAGATCGAGCACGGCACGGAGGATGTGTTTTTGTCGGGGTTCACTTTGGCCGAGGCTTAAGTGGTGCAGAATGTCATGGCTGTGAATGAGGGCATGTACGTTAGTGCTCAATCTATTTACCTCATGAACAAGCTAAAACACACCCCGGGGATGGGATTAGGGAGAAGCGGCCGGAAGGGCGTCTCAGTGTTGGCCGAAGTGCCACACAACCCTCACGCCTTTGGACTGGGTTATCTGCCCACCAAAGAAGACAGGGTGAGGAAAGGAAAAGAAATGGCCGAAAAGGCCAGAGCAAAAAAGGCCGGGAAGCCATTTGAGTTAATGCACAGGCCCATCTGGGGTACCCTAAATGGACGTTTCGTCCGGGAGGGGGAAGATTTTCCATTCTGCGGCCTCCCGGAGCCATGGCTAAACGCGGAGGGGAAGCGCGTGCCTGGTTTTGAAATCTTCTTCGACATACAATTATCTGGGGATGACGTTGCCAAAGCGCAGACAGACCCACCAACTAAGGTTGAGCAATGTGAAGTAGCGGATCCTGAGAGCACAGAGCTTGAAATGGGGGTAGCACTGGCGAGTCTACTATCAGATCCACCGATCGGCCAAGAGTGCTTGGGGGATAACTCTTCGGTTTCTATGATTGGAGATGAAATAGCTGCAGGCTTTCCAGCGCCGATCTTGGATGCATCTATCGCACCTTCTCTCATCTGGCAATATGAAGAAGGCTTTTTATCTAGCAGCTCCAGGTCAGGTAGTGAGCCGGAATCTGATTCTACCGAATCTTGTGCGTCGAAATCAGATTCCAGCTCGACTGAGTCTGAGTCCGGTATTCCTGGGGGTGATAACCCGGATGCCACAGTCCTGTCTAGGTCGTCTTTTTCATTTTCTTTTGAGTCTGTTGTAACAGAGGAATCTGACGGCTTGGAAATATTTAATGAGAATGATGTGGATGTGGTTTTTGAGTATTTTTCTGTGCCTTTGATTTATTTCTTAAATCAGGATTTTCAAAATTTTGATGAAAACAACGAGGGAGAAATTCCCCCAGTTTTGCAACGATTAATTGATCAAGAGCAGGAAAGATTTGTTAAACCTTTAATGGATGAAATCACTACTGTGAATGTTGGTACTGAGAAGGACCCGCGGCTGGTCCAGATCGGGTCCACGTTGTCTTCGGAGGAGCGCGAGCGCTTAGTCGCTTTATTAAAAGATTTCAAAGATGTTTTCGCGTGGTCCTACGAAGACATGCCTGGAATCGATCCTGAGATTGTACAGCACCGGATCCCTCTTGATCCCGAGGCCCGCCCTGTCAAACAGAAACTCAGAAGGATTCGCCCGAACTGGGCCCTCAAAATTAAGGAAGAGGTCACCAAGCAAATTGACGCAGGGTTCCTGCTGGTATCTGAATACCCAACTTGGTTGGCCAACATTGTTCCGGTGCCAAAGAAGGACGGCAGAATTCGGGTCTGTGTAGACTTCAGAGATTTGAACAGGGCCAGTCCGAAGGACGACTTTCCCTTGCCACACATTGATGAATTGGTGGATTTCACGGCAGGACACGCCTTGCTTTCGTTTATGGATGGTTTCTCAGGATATAATCAGATAGTAATGGCACCCGAAGACCGGGAGAAGACTGCGTTCACTACCCCGTGGGGGACATATTGTTATAGAGTGATGCCATTCGGGTTGAAAAATGCTGGAGCTACGTATCAACGGGCAGCAACTACAATATTGCATGATATGATCCATAAAGAGGTCGAGGTGTATGTGGACGACATGATTGTCAAGTCCAAAGATAGAGAGGGCCACTACACCGCCTTACAAAAATTCTTTCAAAGGATCAAAGAGTTTCGGCTGCGACTGAATCCCCAGAAATGCACGTTTGGTGTTACAGCAGGGAAGATGCTAGGGTTTCTGATTACACAAAGGGGCATCGAGGTCGACCCTTCCAAAATCAAGGCCATCTTAGAAATGCCACCACCAAGGACTGAAAAGGAGGTGCGAGGCTTTCTGGGTAAAGTGCAATTCATAAGACGGTTTATTTCTAAATTAACCTTGACTTGTGAACCACTTTTTGGTCTCCTGAAGAAAGGAAAGAAATTCCAATGGGACGGCCGATGTCAAGCAGCTTTTGAGCAGATCAAAGAGTATCTACAGAACCCACCCGTGTTGTCACCACCAGAGCCGGGGAGACCGTTGATATTGTACCTTTCGGTAACTGAGACTACCATGGGCTGCATGCTCGCGCAGGAGTCAGAAGACAAAGTGGAAAGAGCCATCTACTATCTGAGCAAAAAGATGCTGGATTACGAGACCCGCTATACACCGCTGGAGAAGGCTTGTTTGGCCTTGGTATGGGCAACCAGGAAGCTGCGGCACTACCTGTTAGCTCACTCTGTAATGTTGGTTTCGCATTTGGATCCCATCAAATATCTTTTCGAGAAACCAGCACTTACGGGCAGGCTAGCTCGTTGGCTGCTGTTGCTCTCTGAATTTGATTTAAAGTATGTAACGCGCAAGTCAGTAAAAGGGAGAGCGGTAGCGGAGTTCCTTGCCGACCACCCGGTTGAGGGGGATGAAGCGGTTGAGTATCTATTCCCAGATGAAGCCATTCTGCACGTCGAAGATGAAACTTGGACGATGTACTTTGACGGAGCGTCAAACCAGTATGGGTATGGGATAGGGGTGTTGCTGATAGCGCCTGACGATTCCCGTATCCCTCTAGCATTCAAGCTCCGGTTCAAAGTTTCCAACAATGAAGCAGAGTATGAGATATGTATTGCTGGCCTGGAAGCAGCCCTGGAACTAGGGGCAAGACGGTTGGACGTCATTGGGGACTCAAACCTTGTTGTGTCTCAAGCAAAAGGAGATTGGAAAGTCAAGGAGGAAAGGATGATAATTTACCACCAAACCTTGGATCTGCTAATTCCTCGGTTTGAGAAGCTAAATTTCACCCACCTCGTAAGAGAGAACAACAGGTTTGCAGATTCACTAGCAACTCTATCTTCTATGATAGACATCCCGTCCGGAATCCGGATGCGTCTAGTCATTATTGATCAGAAGTTTGCGCCAGCATACGAGTTGATTTCCGCCATAGATGAGGTTCAAGACGGCAACCCTTGGTATTACGACATCTGGAACTTCTTGGAAAAGGAGACGTATCCACTAGGGGCAAATGCCAAAGACAAGAGGGCCGTCAGAAGAATGGCCGCTCAGTTCATTATCTGCGGGGGTAAGCTGTACAAAAGGGGTCATCTGGGAATGCATAAGCTCTGTGTAGAAGCTGAAGAGTCGAAACGCCTGATGGAAGCCATCCATGGGGGGGAGTGCGGTGCACACATGAATGGAGTAATGCTGGCCAGAAAGATCCTCAGACAGGGCTACTACTGGTCAACCATGGAGGAGGATTGTATTAGCTTTGTTCGGCGATGCCACAAGTGTCAAATCCATGCAAATCGCATGAACATCCCGCCGTCAAAACTGTACAACATGACTTCGCCATGGCCTTTTTCAGTCTGGGGAATTGATGTGATCGGAGCTGTTACCCCGAAGGGGTCAAACGGGCATGAGTTTATCCTAGTAGCGATAGATTATTTCACAAAGTGGGTCGAGGCCCAATCATACGCAGTGTTGAAGGCGTCGCACGTCGCAAAGTTCATCAGAAACAACATCATCTGTCGCTACGGGGTGCCAAATGAGATAATTTCAGATAATGGTTCCCACTTCAAGAAAGAAGTGATAGACTTGTTGGAAAAATACAATGTGGCTTTCCATAAGTCATCTACATACCGGCCGCAAACCAACGGAGCGGTTGAGGCCGCCAACAAGAATATCAAGCATATACTGCAGAAGATGGTGGGAACCTATCGGGATTGGCCAGACAAGTTGCCATTTGCTCTGTGGGGCTACAGCACTTCAATCAGAATTTCTACTGGAGCAACTCCATATTCATTGGTCTATGGAATGGAGGCTGTTCTACCCATTGAGATTGAGGTTCCGTCGTTACGAGTATTGGCTGAATGCCAGATAGCCGAAGCAGATTGGCAGCAAAGCAGATTCGAAGAACTCATGCTCTTTGATGAAAGAAGACTGAAAGCACTGTACCACATCCAAGGCTATCAACGCAGAATTGCCCGGGCTTTCAACAAGAAGGTTAAGTCCAGGAATCTGAAAGAGGGAGATTTGGTGCTCAAAGACAACCGAGCTCCCATCCACGACCCAAGGGGCAAGTTCAAACCCAATTGGACTGGTCCTTACATCATTAAAGCTATCTGGTCAGGTGGGGCTGTGGTTCTGATGGATCTAGATGGCTTGGAGTTCTCACAACCGATCAATATGGACAAGTTGAAGAAATACTATCCTTGAGAGGCTCGCTAGGCCGAAAACCCGAAAGGGCGACCTAGGCAAAAGTCAGAGCACAAAAAAATTAGAAAATATAAAAACTGAGCTCGCAAGGTTGAAAACCCGCAAAGGGCGGCCTTGGCAAAAGTTAGAGCGCAAAAGGAGAGTGAAAATACTCGAGTGAACCTCGGCCTGAACTACGTAAGGCTTGATTCCCAACTTTGGGATACATAGGCAACTTCACCTTGAAGTTCAGCCATAAACTTTTCCCCGATCAACTCTGTCCATTTTGATCATCTCAGTCATCTTTATCCATCAGCATTTATCGCAATCTCCGGTACAGTGCTGTTCAGACTAGGGGCAACTTTCCGTTGCCGCGACGGTGCAAAGTTACTCAGACAAGGGGCAACTTTCCGTTGCCGTGCAGTGCCGCATTGTTCTTCAGACTAGGGGCAACTTTCCAGTTGCAGGGATCTGGGGTTGTGCATCTCAGTGACAGATCTTCGGCGTGTCCAGTTCTGATCCACATCGAAAATAGTTTTGAAAAGTTTTAATAAAAGTTGACTTTGTTCAAATCAATCTTTTTACGACTAAGACCATTTTTGGACCAAAAGCGGAAAATTTTCAGTACCATAACTTTCAATTTCATTGATTTCAAAATAGAGTTCTCCTGCTCTTGCATTACAATTGAGGTTGTTTTTTTGGTACATTCATAAAGAAAACTTGAAAACGCTAAATAAGCAATAAATTTGGGGCATAGTTGAATCAAGTATGATGCCAAGCTAGGCCCAACCTGTGCCTCCTCATTGAGCCAATCCAAGCACTCATCGGACAAAGTGCAACTGAAAGTGGGAGCAGGGGCCAGGAGCTCTCTAGTCCTCCATGCTGTGGCATATCGGGCAAGCTGTGCACCCCGGACCGGGAAAGCGGCTGGGTACTCAATCCCCTCCGGTGGGCAGGTCTGATCATGACCAAACTGACGCAGGAACCGGAACGGAAAATAAAATACGCAGTGGGTTAGACCAATCAATTGGATCTCAATCAGCCGAGACATACTATAGCTCATTGCCGGGAGGTTGAGCCAAGGACAACGCCAAGCAATGCCGTCTGCGGACAAATTGCACATCCAATCGAACCACCACCTTTCGTCAAGAGCATTGACTAGGCGCTGCCGAAAGAAGTAGCCTCGAGCTGAATAAGCCGGGCAAGAGTCCACAACCTGCAACTTGTCCATTAACCATACCTAGGGGAGGGATGGAAAATGAGAGAATAAAGAATAGAGAGATGTACGATGAGAGAAAAGTAAGACAAGGGTTGTGTGAGAAAAACCGAGCCTGAGGGTCGAGTGATGTGAGCAAATATATATGTGAGGTCGGGTGGGAAACATTACCTGCAGCAGCAGTGGACTCCCGGCGAACCTAGTCGCCTCCCGGCGATAGACAGAATCTAAGCCCATTAGTGTCTCGGCCAAGGTCATGGCAATACAGCTCTTCCCTTCTCTCAAGCCTTGGGCGACTTCAATCAGGCGAATGCTAGCCCCGCCGAAGCCCGAGGAAAGCAGAAAGTGAGACAACAAACATAAGCAGAGGGCGTGTTACCGGAAACCCTGCCAATAATGGTTGCTGCGGTCACCGTCGTCGGAAAAATGGTGGATCAAGCCGAGGATGTCCAGTTCCCCATTGCAGATCAGAGATCGAGTGTCGTGCGCCGTAAGCCCACACATCCGCCCTAAAGCCTGAGCATGGCCAAAACGGAGCTGGGGTAAGATCACTTCAAAGCATTCAGACTCCATCAAAACCTGAAAAGCTTCGAAAGTGGGACACATCTCTTGGCCGCCAAAGCTAAAAACATGCGTCACTGGATTCCAGAACCTTGCCGCGGCATGGAGAAAAGGGAGCTGTAGCGGAGTACGGCTCAACGTGAATAGTGTATTCAAGTCGAAACCCCGGAAGTTCAGCTTTTCCGAACCATCTAGAGAAGAGATCCAAGATGTGAGATTTTCTGCGAGAAACGCCTCCATCTTTGTCTAAAACTAAGATGAAATGAATGTTCCCGAAGTTGAGGCTTTTATAGAAGGAAAAACACTATTCACAGGGACACGTGTCAAAAACCAGGAGGCTGCAGGAATAGCTGGCCGGCCGGCCACCTTTTCTGGCTGGCCAGCCATTTACTTTTTACAAAAATGGCCGGCCAGCTGTCTCTCTCTACAAAATTGGCCGGCCGGCCCCCAAAGGTGGCCAGCAATGCTGCAGTGTATCTCCTTGGCCCTGTTTTACTTCTTTGAGGGGAAGTTTCAAGCATTTCCATGCAACGGGAGAGTCAAAGGCCTTCATCTCCCTCCGTTTCGGATGCGTTCCGGTGCCCAGATCGTCCGAAGTACACTCTGTTATTGCTGAGTTTTGATTATCGAGTTGTAGTTTTGATTATCGAGTTGTTGTTTTGCTTATCGAGTTGTTTGTCGAGCGGACGTGTTTCGTGTTTTTGAGTCATTGCGCTCTGTTCAGGCAATCTTTGTTAAAGTCTTGTTTATTTGCGTTGTCAACATTGTTGCATTTTGCTTATCGAGTTGTAAACTTCCTAAGGTCCTGTTATATCTTAGTAAGTTGAGTTGCTTAGTTTGTTGCGTCGGTTCACTACCTGACTTGGTGATTACACAATGCACATTCCCATTCAATTTCATTTTTGTGCGAAATAAATTGATGCGATACGATGCTAAAAGTTTAAAATACAAACACCTTTTCAAAAGCTATTTCATTCCATCATGCTTTACAACGAACAAAGGTACAAGTTTTACAAAAAATAAAACTGCCTAACAATGTGCAAAGTGCTACAAACTACTAGCAAAAAGAAAAATAAAGTAGGAAACAGTGGCATCAATGTCCTCGGGAACGGAAATGAGAAGCACTCCTCATCCTCTTCTGCGGGACAACCTCTGCGCAATCATCATCATCTGGGTCGGAGCTGTCATCCTCAGGATCCCCCTCAGCCTCACCTCTGTTCCCCGAACCAAAACCGGAGCCCCCCTCCTCAGCAGATGTTTCTGATTGACGGTCGGTAGCCTCCTCCTCCTCCTCAGCATCCTCCTCCTCCTCATCAGGCTCCACCTCTACAACGTGAGTCCTGCGTCTGCGGACAGACCCTCCTTGAGCTCCTCGAAAAGGTCTAGATGGCCCGGCTCCTCGGGAAGGCTGGGATGGCCCCGCCCCCTGAAAAGGCCCGGGTGACCCAACTCCCTGAAAAGGCCCAGATGGCCCAGCTCCCCAAGGAGGCCCGGGTGGCCTGGCCTGCGGCTGACCGGACCATGAAGGCATCTGAAAACAAAGAGTTCAATTCAAATACATCAGTCCAAATATATACATCAGATGCAAATACAAGCAAAGGCTACGTGAAGTGGGTGCATGTAAATGCAGTGTCCAAGTGGGGTGTGTGTCAGATGTGCTCTACACAAGTAGTCTATCGATGCAGTAGAAATCAGCATGTCATCAGAAGTATGATAAATGCCAGAAAATTGAAGGGTACCTGAATGCCCGTGACAGACAACTGTGCCTCCCTACGCAGGACCATGCCCTCGAGTGTGGCCACCAGTCCAACCACCTCCTCCATGTACCCTCGCGGTGGCTGCAAATATGAGCTCATAATCATCAGTGAACAAAAATGTCTAAACATCTGAATGATGAATGAAAAACAGTGGAGCATACCAGCGGTGAGTCAGGATCAATGGCGTATCGATCACTGGGCATTGGAGGCTCTAGTGGGATCGGGGTCGGAGAGATAGCCCCATACTGCCACGCCATTAACTCAATCGGCATATCTGGCCATCCAGGATGAGGATAAGTCGACGGAATCGGAGGAACCGGTCTACTCCCACCTCTAGATGTACCAGCCCTGCTAGTAGAAGGGGCGTCTGCAGCCCGAGCCCGAGCCTGGCCCGAGGATGACATACCGGCAGGCCTCATCATCGGGATACGAGCTCCCATCAATGGAGGCATCAAATATATGTGACGGTAAGTGGCGTAGTCCCCCTCCTCAATATATAGTAAAGCATCACTACCCAGTATGGCGCCGACTACCTCCGAGTAAGAGAGCCTGTCAGCAGTCCGCATACTGACTGGGGGTACTGCGTGAGGATCCTGAGAAAGATACCCCCATACCTGGCGCAGAAAGCGTTCCCCCAGGAACCATGCCCTGCCAACCGGCCCTTCGAGCAGGACCCTATACTGGGAGATATCCGACCCTCCGGTATACTGAAGTCGGAGACTATCACCCAGGGACACCCAGGGCTGCCATGTGATCTGCGGATGATAAATGCATAAACCAATCAGAAATCGAGAATATACAGAGCAAATCAAAGATGAGAATGAAAGGAACTGAAAGTTCTGAGGTACCTCTGAATGTCGCACAGTGTCAAAGTACTGTCGCAGGTAAAGAAGGGTCTCTCGAGGTCTCGGCCGGTGCGGGCCCTTGAACACTAGTGAATATGGGGTCATGGGGAGCCCTACCACCTCCAACTCTGGGGCTAATGCTGGGAAATATACATAGACCCATAGTTGAGAAAAGCAGTGCAGAATGTAAGTACGAAATGCTGAGAGCAAAATACAGACCGTAAAAGTGCGCTGTGTGTGCAATGTACAAGTAATGAAGAGCAGAAATGTAAATCAAGAGGACAGAAAAGTACCTCCCAGGCTCTCCAGTAGCCGCCAAGTAAATCGCCCCGGCCGCGGGAGGTCGCGCTCATATAAAAGTAAAGGGTAGCCAGGCCGGCCCCTCCCAGTCAAATCTACTGACCTGTGATAGGTCGACCAGAGCGCTCAGCAGATATAACCCAACTGTGTTCCCTCTATCGGCGAACAGGGTAGTCCCGAAGAGGAACATAAGGAAACCACGGGCGTACTGCTCCGTCTCCTCGAGAGTCTCAGGCACCATGTCCGCCCGCCGGAAGTGGGAAGAGAACCAAGTGTATCGGACTCTCCCAGAAACCCTGTCAACAGGCGGGCGAGCCCCCAATAGGTATGTCCAAGCGGCCTCCCACTCGCCCATATCCTCATCATAGGGGATGGGCCAACCTCCTATGTCTAAGCCAGTCAACATAGCGAAGTCTAGGGGCGTCATGGTCATGTCTCCAGTGGCAGAGAAATGAAAGGAGTTGGTGGTGTCCCACCATCTCTCTACCAAGGCTGCCATCAGTGTCCTCCTGGCAGGACAACGTGACAACCCGACGCAGAAGGGCCCGAACCCTGCCAAGTCTACTAAGTCTCGGACACCCTCCGGGAGCTCAGCGTACCAGTCCCGCGCGATGGTGGAACCATACCCCCGCACACTGCAGGAACCAACCTGCATTCAGAATGAATACATGTGTCAATAATGAAATGAATGGGCTGTGTGCCAATGAGATGAAATGGGCTGTGTGCCAATGAAATGAATGGGCTGTGTGCCAATGAGATGAAATGGGCTGTGTGCCGATGAAATGAACTGGGCTGTGTGCCAATGAGATGAATTGGGCTGCGTGCCAATGGAATGAAATGGGCTGTATGCCGATGAAGTGAAATAAGCTACATGCAAATTTTAATCTGGGCTGCGTGTTCAGAAAATTTAAAGTTTGGGTTGCGTGTTCAACTTTCTATCAGTGTGGGCTGCGTGTTCACTATTTAATCTGGGTTGCGTGTTCAGAAAATTTAAAGTTTGGGCTGCGTGTTCAACTTTCTATCAGTGTGGGCTGCGTGTTCACTATTTAACCTGGGCTGCGTGTTCAGAAAATTTAAAGTTTGGGCTGCGTGTTCAACTTTCTATCAGTGTGGGCTGCGTGTTCACTATTCTAATCTGGGCTGCATGTTCAGAAAATTTGAAGTGTGGGCTGCGTGTTCACTATTTAACCGGGGCTGCGTGTTCAGAAAATTTAAAGTTTGGGCTGCGTGTTCAACTTTCAATCAGTGTGGGCTGCGTGTTCACTATTTAACCTGGGCTGCGTGTTCAGAAAATTTAAGGTTTGGGCTGCGTGTTCAACTTTCTATCAGTGTGGGCTGCGAGTTCACTATTTAATCTGGGCTGCGTGTTCAGAAAATTTAAAGTTTGGGTTGCGTGTTCAACTTTCTATCAGTGTGGGCTGCGTGTTCACTATTTAACCTGGGCTGCGTGTTCAGAAAATTTAAAGTTTGGGCTGCGTGTTCAACTTTCTATCAGTGTGGGCTGCGTGTTCACTATTCTAATCTGGGCTGCGTGTTCAGAAAATTTGAAGTGTGGGCTGCGTGTTCACTATTTAACCTGGGCTGCGTGTTCAGAAAATTTAAAGTTTGGGCTGCGTGTTCAACTTTCTATCAGTGTGGGCTGCGTGTTCACTATTTTAATCTGGGCTGCGTGTTCAGAAATTTTGAAGTTTGGGCTGCGTGTTCAAGTTTCTATCAGTGTGGGCTGCGTGTTCACTATTTAATCTGGGCTGCGTGTTCAGAAAATTTAAAGTTTGGGCTGCGTGTTCAACTTTCTATCAGTGTGGGCTGCGTGTTCACTATTTAACCCGGGCTGCGTGTTCAGAAAATTTAAAGTTTGGGCTGCGTGTTCAACTTTCTATCAGTGTGGGCTGCGTGTTCACTATTTAATCTGGGCTGCGTGTTCAGAAAATTTAAAGTTTGGGCTACGTGTTCAACTTTCTATCAGTGTGGGCTGCGTGTTCAGAAAATTTAAAGTTTGGGCTGCGTGTTCAACTTTCTATCAGTGTGGGCTGCGTGTTCACTATTCTAATCTGGGCTGCGTGTTTAGAAAATTTAAAGTGTGGGCTGTGTGTTCAGTTTCGAATTCGTGCTGTGTGTTCGACAAATCAGTGTTTGAGCCGTGT
This sequence comes from Camellia sinensis, assembly GCF_055761805.1. Taxonomy (NCBI): domain Eukaryota; kingdom Viridiplantae; phylum Streptophyta; class Magnoliopsida; order Ericales; family Theaceae; genus Camellia; species Camellia sinensis. The sequence continues at coordinate 34,705,055 of NC_138961.1, read as the reverse complement.
GTTCGCCTCTTAACTAATGTGTACTGTGCGTTCGCAATTAATTAATGAGCCGAGTGTTCAGAAATTCGAGTGTTGAAACTACGTGTTCAGGATGCAAGCAAAGTACTATGTCATAAGCTAAACTGCGTGTTCAAGCATGGCAAAGGTGTGAAATGTACGAAAAATACAGAAAATGAAGTAAATACCTCTCGGGCCTCATGAGAGAGGTGATGCTCCGGCTCTCGGAGAAGCAGATCCCCGGGTGCTCGCTCGTCAAAGCTAGTGAAGTGACGGAAGACGGCACGCGGAAGGACATGTGTTGGCGGGTTGTACCTCCCGGGAATAAAAGGTCGGGTCCTCGGGGGTAGGGTCATGGGATCAAAATCATCTCCGGCACCTGGAAAACCTCCGCCGTGGGGAGAATTACCCGCCATTTTCAGAAGATCTGCAAAGGGAGCAAAAATGAGCAAAATGAGCCGAAATTGGAAAAAGTCAACCAAAGTCAACTCTCGGGAAATAAAAAGTCAACAAAAGTCAACTCCCGAGAAAATCTTCCAAATGTTGAGACAAACTTACCTCAAGTGGCGAAAATGCGAAAAGAAGCTCCGAAACCGAAATTTAATCGCTTCAAAGTGCTTGAAACCGAATATTTTTGCGAAAACAATTTGCACGGGGCGTTGGAAAACGCGTATGAAACTCAGATCTGGAGAAAAAAGTGTTGTAGGAGGCAAGAAAGGAAGGGATCTCGGCTGCCTTATATAGGCTCAAGGTCTTGGTTGAAGAAGCATAAAGAAAAGGAGGTGAAAAGACCAAAGTGCCCCCGGATTTGGGCATATGGCCGGCCGGCCCTCTTTTCTAGCCGGCCAGCCATTTCCTTTTTGGAAAACTGGCCGGCCAGCTATTTACTTTTTGGAAAACCGGTTGGCCACCTCCCCTTGGGAAGATAAACGGCCGGCCATGTCCCCCACATGCCCACCTAGCTCCCTGAAAATTTTGAGGAAGATTGGAGTTCCCGGGACCTGAAAAAGTTCAAGAAAAGTACACTTCCGGTCGCGAATTTGCTCCGTCGGAACTTCGACTTCAAGATCTGACATGTGTCTCATCATCACTCATCAAAATCAAAGTGTATCCTTTTTGAATGAGTTGTAACCTTTCAGGGAAGCGGATCGGAGGCCGTGATCGAGTCGCCTTCGCCGAAACGCGCATTTCCATACTCGTTACTTCATGACAAACGGGCACCCTGATTCATGCTCGTTTCGCACTATCATGCACATAACTTGCATTCTCATGAGCATACCTGCATTAACGTGCACATTTCTTGATATTGGCATACCTCTATACTTGGGCATGCGTTGTCACGCATGTTCCACTCTTGCATTGCGATGCATTCACTTGCTGGCACTGTGTGTGTCAAACTTCCAGAATCACATTGGATATATAGCATATTGTACTTGTTGCAATTTCTCTCTTTTTGTAGGCACGATATTGTATGTACGGTTCAATTGAGGCTGGTGCGACCAGACGAATCGCGCAGGTATCGTATCTTCTCCGTGTGAGACGTGGCGGGGATTGAATAATCCTCCGCATTCTTAACTGCATGAAATGTAGTTGTTGCTTTGCATTCTTGCTTAAAATTGTTGCATCTATTTGCGAATACTTGCCTCATTACAGCTTGCTGCATTTGCACGATCATTGAGTTATGTTCGGCCTCTTGCATATCATTTGCACTTTGCCCCTGCCTACGGGCATGCCTGCGGGCACATCTCTGTTTATCTTGTACGTCTGTCTAAGTCTTCGGCCTTGTCAAAAATGGGTCGTCTCTGGGCTTTGACATTCACTCTCGTCACTTGTGACTTTCGAGTTCTGTCAAAGAGGGGCAACTGTAGACACCCTATTTTTGACCGACCTTAAGACTCAGACGTCACCGATTGAGCGCTTGGTGATGTTGCATAATGTGCTTGTTCAGAAGTTTCAGAGTCACGGCCGTGAGCCCTGCCTCCGGACTTCCGAACCCTCTTTTGTACTTTGCCTCGGTTTGCGAACCAGCCTCGGTTTTCTTTGTTTCTTTTCCTGAGGGAAGTGAGAGGTCCCGTAGACCATCTCTCAATGTCCGTAGGCTACATTTGGTGGCCGTAGGCCATTTTTCCCATTTCGGAGTCCGATTTCTGGTTTTCGGAGCCGTCAGGCCGTGTGCCTCGGTTCGGGACCACTTAACCATCTCCTATTGCTCCGGTTTTTGGCATACTTCCTATTTTCTCCCTTTTGAGGGACACTGGGGTCTAAGAAACCCACTTCGTGGTCGAATGCCACTTTCGGTGCTTAACAGCCCATTTTCGGGACCTCGAACTGTGCGTTTTGGCACCCGAACATTCGTTTTGCATCGGTTTTTGTTCATTTTTGGCAGGTACCTCTGTTTTATTACCGGGGAGGTCACTGAAGGGTGAGAGGCCAGTAATTGTTCCAGCAACCAGTTATACATCCTCCGACGTCCTCCGGCGCCCGTTTTTCACACTTCCAGGCTAATGTTGAACACCTTGGGCCCATTTTCTCGAACTTTGAACCACATATTTGTGATGTACACACATGGGAGGACCCTAAAAGTTGGTGGCCGGCCATTAATGTTACTTGACCCTTTTGACCCCCTCCTTCCGGGCTAATGTTGAACACCTTGGGCCCATTTTCTTGAACTTTGAACCACATATTTGTGATGTACACACATGAGAGGACCCTAAAAATTGGTGGCCGGCCAATAATTCCACCTGACCCTTTTGACCCCCTCCTTCCGGGCTAATGTTGAACCCCTTGGACCCACTTTCTTGGACTTTTAACCACAAGGTTGTGTTGTACACAGATAGGAGGACACCATCAGTTGGTGGCCGGCCACTAAATCAGATTGACCCTTTTGACCCCTAGCCGGCCGGCTAGGGGGTGTGGCCGGCCGGCCACCTGCAGCAAAGATACCTGGCCGGCCGAGATCCTCACACTGTGCACTTTACAGCTGTAGGGCTTTATCCCCCAGAAAATATCTTTATCCGGGGGATATTTTGTGGGGGAAAGTTTGTCTCCTTTTCCACCACCTTTACACCCCCTTTTTGGCCCTTATAACCAGCATTCCATATCATCTTTTGGGGTTAGAAAAATTTGTCTTCAAGCTTCCATACACAAATCCCTCTCTATACTTCTCATTCCCTTGAAAACTTCTAAGTCCCTAATCACCATTTCTTCTACACCACCAAGCTCTACCATCACCACTTCATTTCCAGCAACAAGGAGGGCTTCTCAAAGGCTAACGGAGCTGTAAATTGATTAAAGAAGCAACAAAAGCTTTAGTCTTCAAGGGTGAGTGATATTTCTCCTCTTTGACCCTTTTTGTTGATCCATTTGTAAGCCCCACATGCTTTTTGTTTCAAGCTCTGGCTCTAACTGAAAGTGGCCTTCTTTTGAGCTCATTTTCATTCTTCATGAAGGGCTCAACCCTGTTTGAGCCCTCCATGATGCACTTGCTTCATTGATCCTCTTATATGTCATAATCTTGCATGCTATTTTTGGCCCATGATTAATCTGTTTTTGAGCATGTTTTAAACTGATATTAGGCTTATTTTGAGCCCCTCTTCAACATTGAAGAAGGGCTCAACACCATTTGGGACTTCCATGTTATACTTACCTTTATACTCCCCTTTTAGTCCCATTTTTGCATGCAATGGCAGCCTACCATGCTTTTGTTTTTGGCCATTTTACAGTTCTGAAAAAGTACTTATTTTAGTCCATTCTTCATGTTTCATTTGGGTCCTTTCCTGGTTTGGGACCTCCATATGCCACTTCATGTTATATCTCTCTTTTATTCCCCATTCTTGCATGTTTAGTTACCCTATCATGCTTTTGTTTTTGGCCATTTTACAGTTCTGGAAATAGTCCTATTTTGGCCCATTCTACATGTTTTATTAAGGGTCTTTGGCTGTTTGGTGATTATTTTGTATACTTCATGTTATAGCACCTTTTGAGCCTCAATCTTGTGCCTTTTTTTTAGCATGTTTGTATATTGATTTGAGGTTTGCCATATACTGTAAATATTCATATTTTTGGTCCCTCTTCAATGTTGTAGAAGGAAATTTTTCAGTTTGGATTTTGCTTATATCACTTGCTTCATTACCCCTCTTTTGGCCCCTATTCTTGCATGCCATTTTTGCCCTACCTATGCTTGCTGTTTGGCCATGTTTATAACTGTGAAAGTGCCTTTTTTGGGACTGCCTAGCTTCTTTCTTTGCATTACATGTCCATATTGTGCATGCATTGCATAGCTATAGGCCATTTCGGGTGCCGAAATTCATATTTCAGGACAATTCCATGCATTTGGTGTCATTTCGCCTCATTTCGGGACTGTTTTCCTCCATATTTTAGTGCTGAAATTCTATTAGAATGATTGCTTTCCATTTCTATGTCATTACATCGCATTCTACCATTGCCTCGGTTTGCGTGCCCGTGTGCACGCATTTCGAGGCACTTCATTTTCATCCGCCGGCATCCTATGTGAGTGTGGCTGAGGCTCACTCATGTTGGTATAAGCCCATATCATATTTTTCATGTCATTCGCATTCTGTATGCCATCGCCTCGGTTTGCGTGCCTGTGTGCACGCATTTCGAGGCACTTCATTTTCATCTGCCGACATCCTATGTGAGTGTGGCTGAGGCTCACTCATGTTGGTATAAGCCCGTATCACATTTTCATGTCATTCGCATTGTGTATGCCATCGCCTCGGTTTGCGGCCTGTGTGCACGCATTTCGAGGCACTTCATTTTCATCCGCCGGCATCCTATGTGAGTATGGCTGAGGCTCACTCATGTTGGTATAAGCCCATATCATGTTTTCATGCCATTACATCGCATTCTACCATCGCCTCGGTTTGCGTGTCCGTGTGCACGCATTTCGAGGCACTTCATTTTCATCCGCCGGCATCCTATGTGAGTGTGGCTGAGGCTCACTCATGTTGGTATAAGCCCATATCATATTTTCATGTCATTCGCATTGTGTATGCCATCTCCTCGGTTTGCGTGCCCGTATGCACGCATTTCGAGGCACTTCATTTTCATCTGTCGGCATCCTTTGTGAGTGTGGCTGAGGCTCACTCATGTTGGTATAAGCCCATATCACATTTTCATGTCATTCACATTGTGTATGCCATCGCCTCGGTTTGCGTACCCGTGTGCACGCATTTTGTGGCACTTCATTTTCATCCGCCGGTATCCTATGTGAGTGTGGCTGAGGCTCACTCATGTTGGTATAAGCCCATATCACATTTTCATGTCATTCGCATTGTGTATGCCATCGCCTCGGTTTGCGTGCCCGTGTGCACGCATTTCGAGACACTTCATTTTCATCCGCCGGCATCCTATGTGAGTGTGGCTGAGGCTCACTCATGTTGGTATAAGCCCATATCACATTTTCATGTCATTCGCATTGTGTGTGCCATCGCCTCGGTTTGCGTACCCGTGTGCACGCATTTTGAGGCACTTCATTTTTTTCCGCCGGCATCCTATGTGAGTGTGGCTGAGGCTCACTCATGTTGGTATAAGCCCATTTCACATTTTCATGTCATTCGCATTGTGTATGCCATCGCCTCGGTTTGCGTACTCGCGTGCACGCATTTCGAGGCACTTCATTTTCATCCGCCGGCATCCTATGTGAGTGTGGCGGAGGCTCACTCATGTTGGTATAAGCCCATATCACATTTTCTATGTCATTACATCGCATTCTGCCATTGCCTCGGTTTGCGTGCCCGTGTGCACGCATTTCGAGGTACTTCATTTTCATCCGCTGGCATCCTATGTGAATGTGGCTGAGGCTCACTCATGTTGGTATAAGCCCATATCATATTTTCATTTCATTCGCATTGTGTATGCCATCGCCTCGGTTTGCATGCCTGTGTGCACGCATTTCGAGGCACTTCATTTTCATCCGCCGGCATCCTATGTGAGTGTGGCTGAGGCTCACTCATGTTGGTATAAGCCCATATCACATTTTCTATGTCATTACATCGCATTCTGCCATTGCCTCGGTTTGCGTGCCCGTGTGCACGCATTTCGAGGCACTTCATTTTCATCCGCCAGCATCCTATGTGAGTATGGCTGAGGCTCACTCATGTTGGTATAAGCCCATATTATGTTTTTATGCCATTACATCGCATTCTACCATCGCCTCGGTTTGCGTGCCCGTGTGCACGCATTTCGAGGCACTTTATTTTTATCCGTCGGCATCATATGTGAGTGTGGCTGAGGCTCACTCATGTTGGTATAAGCCCATGTTACATTTTCCATGTCATTTGCATTGCGTATGCCATCGCCTCGGTTTGCGTGCCTGTGTGCACGCATTTCGAGGCATCTCATTTTCACAGCATAGTGCATAGTAGGTTGTATCTTAGATCACATTCTGCCATTTTCTCGGTTTGCATGCCCGTGTGCACGCATTTCGAGGCATCTCATTTTCATAGCATAGTGCATACTAGGTTGTATCTTAGATTGCATTCTGTCATTTTCTCGGTTTGCGTGCCCGTGTGCACGCTTTTCGAGGCATCTCACTTTCATAGCATGGTGTATGTTAGGATTGCATCTTAGTTGCATGTCATGCATATTGCATCGTGTCCGGAATAGGAGTTAGCCCGGGCACGGGAAACGAGGTGCATTTCGTACTCCGAGTGACGGAATGTGTCTCAATTCCCCAGTCACCGACACTCCGGATTATCCATGATGGAGTTAGGTTTTAGCTTTAGTTTCATGTGCATTCATCCTATATTGAGTTGTGCATTTTGACTCCTCGGCCATCATGCCTCGGTATGCATGATTGGTGGCACGAGGATCGAGACATGCATATATCTGTGCAAATACATTGCTATGCCCCTTTCCTGCTCTCTGTTGCAGCAAAACGAAGAATCAGCAACTTTTTGGGGCTTGGCACACTTTTCAAGTACAGTTGTAAACAGAGGCTAATTGGGGCATTCCGGTGGATTTCCGCGCAAGACAACCGGACATGCATCATCCATCAGAAGCAAGGCAGTCCCTGGCTTGCATGCCAGTTTTATTTATTTTCTTAGTTAATTTGTTAATTAATTAGGATTTTGTAATATTTTGAACTGTAATATTCTTTCATTCGGGACTGTAATATTTGGACTGTATTATTTATTCGGACCCTCTGCGCGAGGGCACAATTGTAATAAGTGTGCGTGAGTGTGATGTATGTCTTCCAACCCCACATCTTTCTCCCTTTTATTTATCCGCCTATGATGGTTAGATTAGGGCATATTTCAATTAGCATACAGTATGACAGCATGTTTGCATTCATTCATCAGTTTTGCATGCACCGGGCTCGGCGCATCATACTAACTGCATTGTATTTTTCAATTCTAAATTGAATACATGATAGTTGTAGCATTTCATATACCATCTTAGAATAGCCGAGCCTGCTATAGTTGCATTTTGCATGTGTTGCATTAGACATTTCTGTATACTTAGGATTCATGCATGATTTCTAATGAGTTTCTATTTTGGCTTGGAGTACTCGGTAAGCTTTATGCTTTAGCATCCTTGCATGCGTGTGAGTGCTGCCATGAATAGCATGCTTACCATGAGGCTATGTGCTTATATGATATAACTGCCTGAATGCCTGTGGGTGAAGGTTGGGTTATCTGAATTGGAATAAATCATCAAATGTTTCAAGCCTACCTGCGGGTAGCAAAACCTCTTTAAAAAAAAAAAAACAAACATGAAATGTTTTGTTCCAATTCAGGCGATCCAGTCTATACTTGTATGCTGTGAGCATCACATAGTAACCTAGGCTAATAACCGGATTAAGAACTCACAATGTTTTCAAAAATTGATATCATGGTTAGTAGAGGCCGGTCTATGACCGGGCGAGCGGGGGTGCTCACGAAGTGACCTTCCCCAATCGTACCCAAGTTCCCGAGCCGAGGCAACTTTGGTGATGACGGACACGTGGCCTTTTGGCACCGAGTCAGGGTTTCCTAAATTTCCCAAAATAAAATATTTAGGTGGCGACTCTGTATCTGGCAAAGCAGTCCATGTTTGGCACTTCTTTCAAAAAAATCTGTTTTCTCAAAACGATTTGCCGGATTTGGACTCTTTGGTTCAGATTTAGAACCGTGACTACGAAAGTCGAGTCCGAGCTGTGACGAGGTCCCCCGCGGGCTTGCTACACTCGGTTATCTAAGATGTCATATGAATGCAACAATTTGATAACATGCTTTGAAACACGTATTCAACAAAGTTATTGGAATACAACGCAGTTTGAATGATGTGCCGAGTTTGGTGCATGCAATACAAATGAATGATGCAAACATGCAAGCATAAGGTATGCTAATCAAAACGTGCCCTAATCTAACCATCGAAGGCGATTAAGTAAAAGGGAGAAAGACATGGGGTTGGAAGACATGCACACACACACGCACACTTACTACAACATTGCACCCTCGCAAAGGAGGGTCTGAATGAATAACCTAATCTAATCTAAGCTAAGCTAATTATTACAAACCAACTAATCAAACTAATCTAATTAAACTAATTAGACTAATTATTACAAACCAAACGAATAACTAGTAAACTGGTTACTAATTATTACAACACTTTAACTAATTAGCAACTAATTAATTAAATTAAAAAACCATGCTAACTAACAAGTAAAGCATTAAACTACAAACTACACTGCCTCAGCTTTATTTTGAAAATTAAACATGCGTGCATTCGGTTTTCGCCCCGAAAAGCCCACCGGTTTGCTCTCAAGAGGCTCTGTTTGTAGGGTTTCTCCAGGAACTTTCTACTCCACCTTACCAATTCACTGCTGAGGAATGCACCAGTGACTTGCCAGCCATGAGAAACTACTGCCGGCTATCTGCCAGCCAATGAGACGCACTGCCAGCCATTGATGAAGCACTGCCGGCCACTGGTGTGCTGAATCACTATTCTGCAACAAAGCTCAAACAGAGGAAAAAGGGAGGGTCCCCCAAGGGTATGTTTGTACTATGCCATTCCTTATCACCTCAAAATATCAAAGGAGTTGTTTAGACTCGACTTTCTTTGTGCGCCCCCCTTTCGAAGAGGCGCAAATTGGTCTTCTGTAGTTTGGACTCCTGTCTCAGTTCTGAATCTAATCTCACAAAGTGCAATGCGAGACTGATAAACACCAAAGAGTCCAAATCCGGCAAATCATTTTGGAAAATCGATTTTGAATCACAAAGCACCAAACATGGACTGCTTTGCTAGATTACAGAGTCGCCACCTAAATATTTTATTTTTGAGAAATTTGGGAAACCCTGACTCGTGCCAAAGGCCATGTGTCCGTCATCACCAAACTTGCCTTGGCTCGAGAACTTGGGTACGAGAGGGGAAGGTCCTGAAATGAGCAACCCCGCTCGCCAATCAAAGGATCAGCCTTTACTACCATGATATGTTGTTTTATAAACACATGTGTTCTTATTTCGGTTATTACCTAACTTACTATGTGAAGCACACAACATACAAGTATAGACTCAATCACGAGAATTGGAACAAAAGAACTCATGTTTGTTTTCGAAAATGGTTTGAAAGTGCTACTCACAAGTAGGCTAAAGTATAGATTTTCCACCCTCAAGTGGGCTTAAAAACATGATTGTGCCACTTCGCAAAGTGGGCTTTAAACTCACAATCATCGAGTTGTTCCAATCTAGGCAATCAAGCCTCCACTCACAGACATTCAAAGAATTAAGAATATAAGCAAATAGCCTCATGGCAAGCATGCTATCATGGCAACACTTACACTCATGCAAGTATGCTAAGCGTAACACTCACAGTGTACTCCAAGCCAAAACAAAAGCTAGCTAGAAATATGCATGATCCCAACTATATAAAATGCCTAATGCAACACATGCAACAATGCAACTAAATAGGCTTGGCTATCTAAGATGGCATATGAATGCAACAATTTGATACATGTATTCAAATAAGTACTGAAATACGATGCAGTTTGAATGATGCGCCGAGCCCGGTGCATGCAAGACAAGTGAATGATGCACGCATGCAAAGCATAAGGTATGCTAATCAAAAAATGCCCTAAAACTAACCATCAAAAGCGGTTAAGTAAAAGGGAGAAAGAAGTGGGGTTGGAAGACATGCACACACATACGCACACTTATTACAACAATGCGCCCTCGCGAAGGAGGGTCCGAATAACTAAGCCAAGCTACACTAAGCTAAGCTAATCAAACTAACTAATTAACTAACTTAGCTAATTAATTATTACAAACAAATTGAATTTGAATAACTAGCTAATCTAAGCTAATTAGAATATTACAAAGATGAATTAAATTAGCTAAACACATTAACTAATTAATTACAAAATTGGATAAATTAATTAGCTAAGTAAAGTAGTAAAATGGCCTCGAGGGGAGAGAGACATGCATGCTCGGTTCGCTTCACCCGAAAATGCATTGCCTTGCCATGAGTTGCCTCTGTTTGCACTCGCGGTGATCTTAGAACATCATGTGAACTTCTAGATTGCACCTGCCCCAACACAGGAACATTTTGGACAATTTTCGCTGCAGGTGGCCGGTCGGCCACCTCAACTGGTCAGTAGGCTACCTCAACTGCCTGGTCGGCCAGTGCAAGTGGTCGGTAGGCTAGTGCAAGTGGCTGGCCGGCCACTTCTCTTTCCAGAATTCTGCCTTTGCTGCAACAGACGGAAACAGAGCCAAGACAATGTATTTGGCAAGAAATGTGTGTACTACCACCCTCCTCATCATGTCTCAAGCTCAAAGGAGTGTGGTACTTGGCTCTCAAGCCACCAATAAGCATCTCAATTCATGATGGCCAAAGAACCAAGCTTGTACAAGCTTAGTGAATGCGCACATAAGACTCAAAGTGCCTCCACCCCATCATGCATGATCAAGGGTGTCGGCGACCAAGAAATGCAATACGTTTCATCACTTTGAGTATGAAATGTTCCACATTCCTTGTGTTTGGATTAACGTCCGATCCAAACACATGCAATGCGCCACACATATGTTATCTTGGCATGTTTTACTTTGCTCAATTCTTGTTTACACATTTTAGCTTACCAATTAGTCCATTAACTAGTTAAGTTCAATGTGAAAGGTCCTCTAATTTGAAAGATGACCTAAGCTTCGAGTGCCTTGAGCATGAAGAAAGTATCATGCTATTGGTTAGTAGAATTCCTCAGGGGAGGATTAAAACCATTAGACATGAATGCCTCAAGTTCATGCTCAAGCCAACAAGGGGCTTAAGGCCATTTTCAAGGTGAATGAAAGTTTAAAGCAATGAAGTGCAATGACACATATTTCAACATTGAAATAGAATGCTAAGTGACTTAAAAACAATGCAAACAACTCATGTAACGCACGCTCAAAAGCCAAATACCTTAAGCTAGTAAAGAGCATCACTCTAGAAACATGCAATATCAAGCATAAACGACCAAACCAACTCTGGACAGAGCTTAATCATGCCAAATCAGAGACTACAACATGCTGAAATTGAAGCTCGAATAGCAAGAAAAACATGTCCGCATATAGGCTCACAAGCAAGGCATAGAGCACAACTCTCAAAAGCGATGAAAGAGTGGAATATATGAGAGTGTGACTACACTATATGCACTAAAATTGTATGCTAAATGATGTTAAACCATGCAATCATCAAATACACAACATGTTAAAGGCCTCAAAACTTAAAGCTAGTTGAGGCTAACTACACTATAGCTATACAAAGCAAGTCTCAAGGGACCAAGACCACTGAAAACGGAGCTCAAACATGTCAAATCAAGGCGAAAAATATGCTGCAATGGAGCTAACACATGCTAGAATAATAGGCTACAACATCAAGCACACTAGGCTAGCAAGCAAGATTACACTACAAGTGTAAGAAGCAAGCAAGAGGTGCTCCAACCAGCCCAAAACAGAGTTATAACACATCAAAAAAGTCACAAAAACATGCTGAGAGCAAACCATTAGAGGATAAAAAAACATGCTCAACTATTAAGCCATCTATGCATACAAACAAGATACAAGGAGAGGGGACCAACCCCTCCTTTTTTGAGCCTCAAAACCCACTTTATACCACTGAAATTCCTTCGAGTTTCAGTGGTAGAAATGCCAAACAAAGGTTATTACAAAGGCTAAGAAAGGTGGCTCAAGAGGCTTTACAAACCAAAGAGCAAAGGAGGGGAAACACCCCCGAACCAAACAAGACTCAAACCAACATTTTAAAGCCTTAAAATCAGAGTTTTTAAGAGTTAAAACCAGCCTTAAAATAGCATGCAAAGGTGGTCAAGCACTTAATCAAAACAAAGCTTAAGAGGGACAAGTTTCTACCCTTGAAGCACAGCAACAATTCAGGAACAATTCTGAACCAAAACCAAGGCTAAGACCTCAAACCAAGCTTCAATGGACCTCAGCTCCAAAGTGAAGGTGTTTGACTAGGTGTCTTAGTGCAAATATGTGAAGAAAACACACTTTTAAGCACAATATAGCACAATAGAGAGAGAGAGAGAGAGAGAGAGAGAGAGAAATTTTAGCTTTGAAATTTTGTGAACCCCTCTAAAGGGGGAGGGACCTCCCCTTATATAGAGCAAGCAAGCAAAAAGCTTGCTTCATCCCTCCATACACGTGTATGGAGGATGAACCTCAATGAGCCACAGCTGGCTTAAAAGATCTAAAAATATCTAAAAAGGAGAAAAGATCTGAAAATACCTCCCCTAGCTGGCCGACCACTTCAAGTGGCCTACAAGAGAGAAAAGTGCCCAGCAAGTGCCACAAGTGGCTGGCAGGGCCTTCCCCTCCCCCAGGCAAGAGGCATCAAGGTTTGGCCCAAAAACAAGGCCAAAACATAGAGTGTTAAGAGGCTTTAAAGACAAGGCACTCAGTCGAGACCTTTGGGCGCTCAAAACAAGCACAAACATGCGCAATCATTGAGTGCACAATTGATGACGTCAAAGTCTTGAGGTCAGTCAAAAAATGGGGTGTCTACAAGTTGCACTATTGGATCCAAAACCATCAATCAAGCATTTTCAATGCATGATGGCCAAAGATCCAACTTGTACACATTCAATAAATGCACAAATACAAGACTCTAGACCACTATCTTATCATGGATGATCAAAGGCAATGGAGACAAAGGGGATTGACACATTTTCATCACTTTGAGTATGAAATGGACCAATCTACCTTGTGTTCAGTATTACGTCCGATTGAACACAATGCAATGCAAACAACATGCTTATCTTAGTCATGTTTTACTTGCCCAATTCATGTTTACACATTTTAGCATCACCAAGCCATTCTTTAGTCAATTTATCCAATGTGAAAGTCCTCTAATGAGAGAGGGGTCAACCAAAGAATGGTTTAAGACATGAGAGAGATCAAGCCTTTGGCTAGGAGGAACCCTCATAAGAGGGTTAAAGCCATTGAGCATAAGCTCTATCAAGCTTAAACACAATCATGAGTTTAACCAACCCTCAAAATAGAAAAAATGAAGAAATGAGAGACGTTGCAGAATTTCAATGCTGAAGAGGTATGAAACACAAGACTATAACATGCAAACAACTCATATACAACATGTTGAGAGACTTAAGCATTAAAGCTAGTGAAGAGCACTACACTAGAAGCATGCAATATCAAGTACAAATGACCAAACCAGCTTTAGACATAGCTTAAACATGCCAAAACAGTGGTTAAAATGAGCTGAGATGGTAACATGAAAAGTAAGAAAAACATGCTCATGTATTGGCTCATAAACAAGGCTCAAAGCACAACTCTCAAAAGCAATGAAAGAGTGAAATATGTGAGAGTGTGACAAAGATATATGCACTGAAATTACATGTTATATGATACTATAGCATGCAATCATCCCAAGCAAAGCATGCTAGGGGCCTTAAATCACAAAGCTAGTGAAGGCCATTTACACTACAACCATGCAAGGTAAGGCCTATATGATCAAGACCACTCAAAACAGAGTTAAAGCATGCTAAATTAGTAACAAAAAAATGCTGGAATCAAACTAACACAAGCTAGAATGATAGGCTAAATCATCAAGTATGTTAGGCTAGTAAGCATGATTGCACTACAAGTACAGAAAGCAAGCAAGGAGTGGCCCAACCAACCAAAAATAGAGTTGAAGCATGTCAAAACAAAGCCAAAAACATGCTTGAACTAAGCTACAAAAAAGGTAGAGAAGCATGCTCAAATATTAGGCCATTTACACATGCAAACAAGATACAAGGAGGGGAAGCCACCCCCCCTATTTTGGACCTCAAAACAAAATTTTTTCCATTGAAATTTCCCTAGAATTCAGTGGTTAAAAGGCCAAGAAAATGGTATTTCAAAAGCTTTGAAAGATGGCTCAAAAGGCTTTACAAGCCAAAGAGAAAAGGGAGGAAACCACCCCCTAACCAAACAAGGCTTAATCCACCATTTTAAAACCTTAAAAATAGAGTTTTTTAGAGGTTAAAACCAGCTTCAAAGTAGCATACGAAGATGGCCAAACAATGAATTAAAACAAGGCTTAAAAGAGTTAAGTTCTTACCCTTGAAGCACAGCAACAAAACAACAAGAATTCTAAGCTAAAACCACTCTAAAAAGCTCAAACAAGGCCTTTAAGAACCTTAGCTCCAAGGTGAAGGTGTTTGGCTAAGGGTGCTAGTGCAAATTTGTAGAGAAAACTCACTTTCAAGCACAAAATATAAGAGAGAGGATTCTGGAGAGAGAAAGAGAAATTTTGTCTTCCAAAATGTTCAACCCTTTGTATGCAAGAAGACGACCTCTATATATAGAAGATACAAAGGCCTCTTGTAAGGATCCAACCATCCATGTGCAAGTAGATGGACCATTCTGTGCAAACAGTTGTAAAAAATATCTACAAAATATCTACTGATGCACTGGTGGCCGGTTGGCCATCAGTGATGGCCAACATGGCCTATCCATGGCCGATAGCCCTCAATGATGGCCGGCAAGCCATGAAAAACAACATGCCAAAAGGAACAAGACATAGTCCAAAAATGAGATAAAACTGATGCAAGGTTTCGATAAATCAAACCTGGGGCGCTTCGCTACGAAGTTCGAGCGCTCGACAAGCAATCAAACTTGTCACTAGATGTACCTACATGAACATCCAAGTCTTGAGGATGGTCAAAAATGGGGTGTCTGCACCCCTCTAATTTTGGACTTCAAATCATGATTTTAGCCACTGACATAGCTCTAAAAATCAGTGTTTAAAAGCTTAAAAAAAGATAGTGCAAAGGTGGGAAACACAAGGGTAATGGCCTTGAGGACAAGGTATAAGGAAGGGTGAGCCACTCCTCAACCTTATTGACCTTAAAACCCAAGCTTCAACCCCAAAATGCAGAGTTTTTACAGCCCAAAAATAGTTGGAAAATAGTATGAAAAAGAATGAATACAACAAGTGAAGAGGCAAAGCCTTATACCTCTTGAAAAGGAGAACCAATTCCAAGAAATAAACCAAGGCAAATACACCCTCAAGAGCTAAAACAAGGCTCAAAGATACCTCAGCTCAAAGTCAGAGAGGTTTGGTTAAAAATGTATAGGCAAAGGTGAAGGATATGCAAGCAAAGGTTAAGAAATTTGTAAGAGAGAGAGAGAGAGAGAGAATTGTAGAGAGAGGAAAAATTTTGCTCCAAAATTTTTCTAAACTTAAAATATGAGAGGGAGGTCTCCTATATATAGAAAACATGAATTTTCCTCATAAACATTTAGCCATACACGTGGGAGCAGATGCATGCATCTGTGCAAACAGCTAGCACAATTGTCACAAAATATCTGCAAAAGACATTGGTGGCCGGCCGGCCATCACTGGTTGCTGGCAACCAAGAGTGACAGCCGATAGCCCCTAGAGGTGGCCGACAGGCCACTAGAGGTTGCAGGCTTGAAGATCTAAGGTTTTGGTCCAAAAACAAGGCAACAGGGGTGTAGGGTTTAAAAAGTTCAAAGCTGTCGCATTCTACTGAGGACTTCGAGCACTTGACGAGCACATGCACTCATTATTAGGTGTGCAAGCGATGACGTCCAAGTCGTAAGGGCTGTCAAAAATGGGATGTCTACAGTTGCTCCTCTTTGACAGAACTCGGAGTCATGAAATGACGTAAGTGAATGTCAAAGCTCAAAGACGACCCATTTTGACAAGGCCGTAAGACTTGGACAAACAATGGAGGCAAAAACAAATGGTTGCGCCCCCAGGCTGCCTACGTATCCCTTTGCAAGGAATCAAACCATTGTAGTTCTGGGACAAGATGCAAGTGAATCATTTTGCAAGTGAAGAATGAAAACCGCTCAGGGTCGCATTTCATGCGTCCCGAGAACCAAAGGAACGAAAACTGCTCGGGGTCATGTTTCACACATCCCGAGAAACAAGAAAAATTGCTCGGGCTCACTATTCATCTCGAGAAACAAGAAAAATTGCTTAGGCTCGCGGTTCATGTGTCCCGAGAAACATGAGAACCCGCTCGGGCTCGCGCTTCACGCGTCCTGAGAAACAAGAAAAATTGTTCGGGCTCACGTTTCACGCATCTCGAGATAAAACATGCCTAGAGCCGTGCGTCACGTGTCCTCAGATACTCTAATCATGCTGAAATCGTTAGAATAGGAGAAAAATCGCTTGGGCTTATGCTTTACGCATCTCGAGATTAAACACGCCTAGAGCCGCGCGTCACGCATCCTGAGATACTCTAATCACGCTGAAATCGTGAGAAGAGGAGAAAAACCGCTAGGGCTTGCGCTTCATGCATCCCCAGATAAAACAGAGAGGTGTGTGATAGATGCACAAAAGTGAACGTGTGATTCAAATGCACAAAGTGATTGTGCGATTCAGTGACAATGCATATTCCATGCGAGATAGACAACCCACACATGATGTTAATTGAAGGCATATTCTATGCAAGATACAAAAGCATATTCTATGGATGATTGACAACATGTTCTATGCATGAATAATGAATGATGTAAGATACGCATGCAACATATGTAATGTGAAATGCATAATGAAAGAGAGCAAAGACATAATTTAACAAAATGAACAAAATGATATTTGGTAGCAACTTTTGATTTACCCCTCGGAAGAGTTACAACACGTTCAAAACGATACACCTTGTTCAGAGTAGCAAGTGGGACACGCTCACACACTGCAACGCAGCTGCAAGCTTCCAAAACAGAACCTTCCACAAACCACTCAGGAAGAAGAAGCTTTAAACAGCACCAGGACCACCTGAGAACCACCGGCCACCAAGAGATGCTGTCTGCCACCAATGGTAAATCGGGGCATTTTTGACTTTTCACCCACGAGTCTTTAATTATACATCACAATACTTCATTTCCACACCACCCTAGGTTCGAAAATCTTCCCTCTCTCTCTCAAGGTGCTCATTCTCTCTAGATTTTCACTTTATACACGTTTTCCAATGCCCCACGTGAACTTTTTTCGTAAAACCCTCTTGATTCTTAACATTTTGAACCGATCAAATTTTGATTTCGATGTTTTTTCTTAGATTTTCACCACTTTAGGCTTGTTCCTCTCGAGTTTCTCTCGGGTTTCGTGAACTTTTCCAGGCTTTGACTTTTTCTCCCATTTTTTCTTTCCTATGATTGACTTTTTCCAAGTTTACCCGCTTTTCTCCATTTTTCTTCACTTTTCACCAACTTTTCACTCATTTTCCTCCCATTTTCCAGATGGCAGATGGGATTCCACACGACCGAGCCCCTCTACAGGTTCAACCCGTGTTCCCACCCGTTGTTGGGGTAGAGGAGCCGGTAGTTGCTGAGGTTGGCGAGACAACTGAGGGCATTGAGGCTGACCTTAAGGCGGAGTTTGAGCCTGATTTTGAACCAGAGCCACTACCATTGAGAGTACAGCCTTTTGAACTGGTGAGATATCATCCTCCCACACACATATTGCCACTCGAAGGCATTAGGCAGTTCAGCGACTTCGCTCGCAGTGTACCAGAGGACCTTCTGTTGAGAGAGCTGGCCTCCCACCTTTCATCCAGCTGAGGTATGAACTCTGTTTTCATGCATTCCTACCTGTCTTTTCATTGCATTTCTTGCATTGTACTTTTTCATCACTTCTTGATCTGATTCACCTGTTCTTTGGCACAGGGAGAGTCTTGTGCCTGTAGGGGGTACGGAGCTACGACAACGAGAGATTGGTATGACGAGCTCCCTGCTGGAGTTCGTGACATTGTAGATGAGACCGGCTTTGGCCTTTTCTGCTCCGGCCTGACACGGGTCATTGCGAGCCATCCTCTTCCAGGAGCGCTTGTGGAGAGGTGGTGGGACACCATTAACTCCTTCCACTTTTCTACTACCGGGGAGATGACGATGACTCCTTATGACTTCACCATGATCACAGGCTTAGGAGTAGAGGGTGATCCGATCCCTTTTGATACTGACATGGGAGAGTGAGAGGCGGCCTGGATCGATCTGTTGGGAGCGCGCCTACCTATGTACCGGCCAACTATGGTCAGATATAGTTGGTTTGCCGAGTAGTTCCGAGGGAGCGAGCCTGAGATATTAGAGGAGATGAAGTAGTATGCTAAAGGCTTCCTGATGTTTGTCCTTGGTACCACCTTGTTTTCGAACATATGGAACACCGTGGGCTTATATTTGTTGAGTGCCTTGGTGACCCTTCCCCGGTTACGCTTCTATGATTGGGGCGGAGCTGGCCTCGCCACCCTATACAGCTATATGAGCTCTACCTTCCACCCGAGAGGAGAGCGGATCAGAGGCTACTGGCGAGCCTGGGAGGTAAGCATTTCAGTTCCCTTTTTTCACTTTACACTTTCTACTTCACATTTTCTCTTTACATCTATTCAACACTTGTGCTTTCTGCTTTGCACTTTCTATATTTGTTCATGCTGTGTGCTTTCTGCTTTGCACTTTCTATATCTGTTCATGCTGTGTGCTTTCTACTTTGCACTTTCTATATTTGTTCATGCTTTGTTAATCACATATCGCTGCATTTTCCCTCAAGCTATGGGCTTATACATACTTTCCAGCCTTTGCTCCAGAGCCCATAGAAGAGCTTCCCCTGATGGTTCCCTACTCGAGGCGGTATGATGGCCGGTGTCAGCGCCAGACTCACGAGACCTTGCTTTCTTCCGCTATTATTTTGACACAGTGGCTGTCCACGAGGTAACGAAACACAGTTATTTTTGCTTTAACACTAATCTGATTTACACTTTGGCCACTGATGGCAACTAACAATCTATACATCTCTTGTTTGCAATTCGCGTGGCAGCCCTAGCCATGATACTAGCTTGGGTGTGGGACCAGTATGTAGGGGTTTGGGCCACCTCTCATTTCTCAATCCTACTGGAGGGCCCAGTCTGCCGGGCTTGGTTCTTGAGCGAGAGATTCATTCGTCAGACCGTGGGTTTGCCGGATCCGATTGTTCCGATGCCACCTCCAGTGTTCGTGAGGTCAGCGGGCAGCCTATCTGTTGATGCAGTCACCTAGTTTATGATGGGTTTGGATGCTGATTTCTTCAAAGACAAGGGTGACTACGTGACCTTTATTCAGACCCACCTTATGCCATCTCTGACAGGTGCTCACGGAAGCGAGAGAGCAGAGGCTTTTGCAGCAAGCGTGGTGGTTCGGAGGACTAGGGCTCATGCTAGAGGGGCTCCCCCTGTTGAGCAGGCTGTTCATTGGCCAGAGCTTCCCACTATGCTCACATGCTGGAGACCGACTATGACTGCTTACCAGATCCCGATTGAGCCGGCATAGGTTGGACATAAGCTTGTCGGAGTTCAAGGCTCGACCCAGGTATGGACCGTACTTTACAATTTGCATCCCACATTCCATTTCAAATATGTTCATCTCATACATTGATCATCCAAATTCATTTGCAGGCATCTATAGAGTATACGAGAAGTTGTCTCGAGCTGGTGGTTTCCTTGATGGGCATGGTACAGAGGAGGGAGACACTGCTCGATCTCCACGGTATCCAAGTTATTTCCTTCAGCTTGTGCTTCATGCTATCATATTTCCATTGATATACTGGCATTTCAACAGTAGTCTTTCCCAAACTGCACTGATACACTACATCTGATACGCTGCACTCACACATTGCATCCACACACTGTACTCATACTACATCTGATTTCTACATACACTTATTCTACATACTATACTTGTATCTGATACACATTGTAACTAATATGTTGACAACTATTTTTCCAGATTCCATCTGTACCGATGGCACCAGCAGCAGTAGCAGTAGCAGCAACAGCAGTAATAGCACCGGCAGTACGTCCTCCAGTAGTAGGGAGGAGAGACAGACAGGCCCCAGCTCATGGCCGAGATGTGAGCC
This sequence comes from Camellia sinensis, assembly GCF_055761805.1. Classification (NCBI taxonomy): domain Eukaryota; kingdom Viridiplantae; phylum Streptophyta; class Magnoliopsida; order Ericales; family Theaceae; genus Camellia; species Camellia sinensis. Next base: position 34,684,712 of record NC_138961.1, on the reverse strand, counting down.
ACAGTCGAGGCAGAGGTAGGGGTACCTGAGGCCAGAGCAGCCCTTTAGAGCTTATTTAGAGCGATGATGATGTTGAGACCAGTGACTCTGAGGAGGCAATGAGTCGGCATTTTGAGTCATCCGAGAGTGGAAATGATGGTGCTAGCTTGGGATTGGAGAGCAGAGGTGATGCTGAGGGGCACTCCGAGGCAGAGAGCGGGGACGATACCGGCTCGGGTTCAGAGACTAATTCCAAAAGCGGTGTCGATGGAGATAGTACCCCGAAGTCCTCCCCTCCGAGGAAGAGGACGAAGAGGGCCTCTAGGGCCTGAGGCGACTAACGCTGATTTTTTTGTACTTTTTTCTTTGTTTCTTTTTGTTTAGTAGCATTAGCACATGTATAGCTTCAGATAGGTTTATTTTATTTTGAAACTTGTACTCCTTTTTTGTAAAAACATGATTGGAATAAAACCTCATAGCTTTTATGAAAAGTGTTGCCATTTTTGCATCATGAGCACCATATTTGCACGGAAATGGACATGGAATTGAATTTGCAAATGAAAACTGAACACTTGTATTGACACGGCGTTCTTAATCAGGTAATGAGCCGACCAACAACTGAAACAAAAAATAAAAAATACAACTCGATAAATGAAGCAAAAACAACTTAATTACAAATAAACAAACTTGCCAAAACCAAAAGGACTCAAAATAAGACCTTAAAACACTAAAAGATCAAAACAAAACACATGCTTCCAGCACTGCCCAGCACAAAAGGTGGAGAACAGGCTATGAAAAGAGACTGTCGGCCACAGAGGGAAGTTGCCGGCCACTAGTGTGAGGAACCTCCAGATTGTTGACAGCTAGCTTCCACTCATAGCTTTATATTCTACAAAAGGTTCAACTTCGTGATTTCTCTTCCGAAACTTCCTTCCAGTTGCAATTTCTGCCACAAATGGAGCCATTTTTTGCCGAAAAGCTCTCGAATTGGATAGTTGCTTTAGATGGCATGGAAAAGGTAAATTTTCAAGATTTCAGCATAAATGTACTTTTTTCATTGAGCCGTACTCCACTTTGTTTTACATTCCTCCATGCCACGGCCTGATACTGGGACCCAATTACACATGTCTTTCGCTTCGAGGGACGAGAAATATGCCCGACAATTGAAGAATTTCAAGCACTAATGGAATCCTGGCATGATGAGGAAATCATGCCTTAATCTCGTTTTGGCCACGTCCAAGCTTTGGGACAGATGTGTGGGCTTACTCTGCATGAGGCTTGATACTTGTCCCATAACGGAGAGATAGACATTCCCAGCTTGATCCATCGATTTTTCGATATTGGTGACAGAGGTGACCTTCTCTGGCATGGGTTTCGATAACATGTCCTTTGCTTATGTATGCTTGCACATTTCCTACTTGCTTCTAGTTTTGGTGGGTCCAGCATTCGGTTGATCGAAGTGGCCCAATGTTTGAAAGAAGCCAATAGTTACATCGGTTTGGCACTGGAACGATCGTTGTCAATTCACTTTTGAATAGGTTAAGCAGTAACTGCAGAATTCGCCTGTGTTATCACCAGCAGAATCAGGACCTGTCAGTGACAAACTCAACCATGGGGTGTATGTTAGCTCAGGAGACTGAGGCCACGGTGGAGAAAGCCATTTACTACTTGAGAAAGAAAATACTAGATTATGAGACCTGTTACACTCCCTTGAGAAATCTTGTCTAGCTTACGAGACCCGTTACACTCCCTTGAGAAATCTTGTCTAGCCTTGGTATGGGCTACCCAGAAGTTGAGGCACTACCTGTTAGCTCACTCTGTAATCCTGGTTTCGAGATTAGATCCTATCAAATATCTCTTTGAGAAACCAGCGCTTACGGGTAGGCTAGCCCGTTGGTTGCTTTTTCTCTCCTAATTTGATCTTACATATGTTACATGCAAGTTGGTCAATGGGAGAGCTGTAGCGGAATTCTTAACAGATCACCCAGTAGAGGAGGATGAAGAGGTGGAGTACTCTATCCTAGATGAAGATATTTTGCTAATAGAGGAGAAAACGTGGATGATGTACTTTGACAGATTAGCCAACCAATATGGTTATGGGATCGATATGTTGCTAATAGTACCCAATGACTCATATATACCCTTAGCCTTCAGACTCAGGTTCAAAGTATCCAACGATAAAGCAGAATATGAGGCGTGTCTTGTTGGTTTTGAAGCCGCCCTAAAATTTGGGGCAAAAAGGTTGGACGTCATCGGGGATTCGAACTTGGTTATCTCAAGCCAATGAAGATTGGGGGGTTAAAGAGGAGAAAATGAAGGTTTACCATCAGGTCATGGACATGCTAATTCTGAGGTTTGAGAAGCTAACGTTTACCCATCTGCTAAGAGAGAACAACCGATTCGCTGATGCACTAGCAACTCTATCTTCTATGGTAGACATTCCATTGGGAGTCAGGATGCGTCTGATTATTATTGAAAAGAAGTACACGCCGGCCTATGAAACCATTGCCACGATAGATGAGGCTTCAGACAAGAACCCCTGGTACTACGATATCTGGAATTTCCTAAAAAAGGAGGGGAATCCACTAGGAGCAAATGCCAAGAACAAAAGGAGAATACGCCATCTGGCTGTTCAATTTATCATCTACGGGGGCAAGCTGTACAAAAGAGGCCATCTGGGAATGCGTAAACTATATGTGGTGGAAGAAGAATCAAAGCGCCCTATGGAGGCCATTCACGGAGGAGAGTGCGGAGCCTAGATGAATGGTGTGATGCTCGCCCAAAAAATCCTTAGATGAGACTACTACGAGTCAATCATGGAAAAGGATTGTATTGGTTTTGTTCATTCTAATCGTATGAACATTCCACCATCAAAGATCTACAACATGAATACACCATGGCCATTTTCAGTTTGGTAAATAGATGTTATCGGCGCAGTTACGCCAAAGGGGTCAAACAGGCATGAATTCATTTTGATAACAATCGACTACTTCATGAAATAGGTAAAGGCCCAGTGCTACTTTGTTCTAAAAGTGTTGCATATGACTAAGTTCATCAAAAACAACATCATATGCCAGTATGGGGTTCCAAATGACATTATCTCCGATAATGGGTCGCATTTCAAGAAAGAGGTGATAGCCTTGCTTGAGAAATATAACGTGGTTTTCCATAAGTCATTAATCTACAGGCAGCAAACCAATAGAGCCGTCGAGGTTGCGAACAAAAATATGAAGAGAATTCTATAGAAGATGGTAGAAACCTACAGGGATTGGCTAAATAAATTGCCATTTGCGCTTTGGGGCTACAGGACCTCAATCCGAACATCTACAGGGGTGACCCTATATTCTCTCGTTTATGGGATGGAGGCTGTTTTGACGATCGAAATTGAAATGCCCTCACTACAAGTTATGGTTGAGTGTCAGATAGTAGTGGCAGATTAGAAGCGAAGTAGTTTTGAGGAGTTAATGTTGTTTGATGAGAGAAGACTAAGAGCATTGTATTATGTCTAGGGCTACCAACGCCGAATTGCCAGGGCTTTTAACAAGAAAGTTAAGTCCAGAAATCTTCAAGAAGGGGACATGGTGCTGAAAGACAACTGGGCTCCCATTCATGACCCTAGGGGCAAGTTCAAACCTAACTAGACCAGGCCTTTTATCATCAAGTCAATCTGGTCAGGAGGGGCAGTTATTCTTATGGACTTGGATGGCCTGGAGTTCTCCCAATCAATCAATATGGACAAGTTGAAGAAATACTACCCCTGAGAGGCTCGCTAGGCCAAAAACCCGAAAGGGCGACCTAGGAAAACCCTAAAGGGCAACTTTGGAAAAAGTTAGAGTGCAAAAGGAGAGAGTTAAAACTCGAGTGAACTTGAACCTAACTACGTAAGTCCTGATTCGTATTTTTGGGATACGTAAGCAACTTCACCCTGAAGTTTGGCTGTAACTATCTCTGATTCAACTGTCCTGTCCGTTTTCTTGATCAGGTCATCTTTGTTCATCATATATTAGTTCAGTTGTGCCCTTTATTTCGGGAAGAAAAGCTGAGTACAGTGCAAAGCAGTAGTGATATGCAATCAAGGGCAGTTATGATTTCTTTTAATTCGGGACTGTACATCTAGAGAATCGATTCTGTGCGTGTCAGGTGGTGATCGTTTCCAAAAATTGTTTTGAAAAGTTTTAATAAAAGTTGATTTTGTTCAAAATTTTACCCTTTTACAACTTAGACCATTTTTGGGGCCGAAAGGAAAATTTTCAGTACCTGCAACTTTAATTTTATTGATTTCAACACAAGTACATTCTCCAACTTTTTGATTTAGATCAAAGTTACTTTTACATCTTAAAACTTGAAAAGAAAATATCAAAGCAGTAAAACTAGGGGCATAGCTAAGGTAGGTGGCTCTATGCTAAAGACGGCCCAATCTCAGCCTCCTCTTCAAGCCAAGTCAAACACCCCTCAGATAGGTTGCAATTGAAACTAACGGCAAAGGCCAGAATGTCTCTCGTCCTCTAGGCCGCGAGATACTGGCAGGTGTGAGGCGTGAACTAGAAATGAAGCTGTGTATTCCACTCCCTCATTTGGACGTATCTAATCATTCCCTAACTAGCATCGGAACCAGAGAGGAAAAAAAAAATACACAATGTGTGAGGCCAATCAACTCTACACCCGAATGTCGGGACATGCTGTAGCTCATTTCAACCAAATTAAGCGAGGGAAAACGCCAAGTTATGTCAGCCATAAATTTGTTGCACATCTAATCACACCATAAACCCTTTGAAGGGAAATCAACCATCCGTTGATGAAAGAAGTGAGTTCGAGTTGAGTACTCGGGGCAAGGGTCCACTACTTGCAGTTTATCCAGAAACCATACCTAGGAAGGGATGAAAAATAAGAGAGATTAAAGAATAGAGAGGTGTACGATGAGAGAAAAGTAAGGAAGAGATTATGAGAGAAAAACAGAGAATGAGTGTTGAGTGATGTAAGAATCATAAATTAGAAGGGTGGAAATAATACCTTGAAAAGTAGCGGACTCCCTGCCAACTGGGTGGTCTCTCATTGACGGAAAGCATCTAAACCCATTAAGGTTTCAGCCAGTGCCAAACCTATGCAGCTCTAACCCTCTTTCAAACATTGGGCCACTTCGATCAATCGGATGCTAGCTCCACCGAAACTAGGGGCAAGGAGGAATTATGCAAGGAGGCACAAACAGAGAGCATGTTGCTAGCGGCCTCACCGAAGAAGGTCACTCCTCTCTCCAGTGGCGAAAAATCGATGAACTAAACCGGGGATGTCTAGCTCCACATCATGTGCCAAAGACGGAGCCTCATGTAATGTTAACCCACATATCCATCCCAAAGCTTAGGCATGGCCAAAACAAGGCTGCAGTATGATTTCTTTGTCGCACCGGGACTCCATCAAAGCTCGAAATTCCTCGAGTATCAGACACACCTCTTGGGATCCGAATTGAAACACATGTGTGATCGGGTTCCAACATCGAACAGCGACACGAAGGAATGAAAAACAAAGAGAAGTGCAACTCAGAGGAAAAACGGCATTTAGGCCAAAATCATGAAAATTCACCTTTTCTAAGCCGTCTAAAGTGGCTATCCAGCCTCGGAGCCTATTATTGCACAATGTCCCTTGGGAGCAAAATATCAAAGACTTGCTATTCTACTAGAAAAAAACATGGGAGCACCATTTATAAAGGATGAGAAGGAGTAGTGCATGACAGCTGGGTAGCATTGACTGACCTCACACTTAGGCTCGGTCGTGCCTCAGTGAAGTCCAGCCGCGCCTATTTAGGCTCGGCCGGGTCTAAGTGATGTGTTTAGATCAATGTAGTTGCAAGAAAAGCTAGCCTTTGTCCCGACATACCACGGTTGTGTTTTTAGTCTTTTGTTTGTCCCAAGTGTTTTTTGTTATTATTTTCAAGTTGTTTTCATTTCGTTTCCCTGTTATCGAGTTGTATTTTACATTTTATCCGGTTGTTGGTTGCTATTTGACTCAAGAATGAATGCAAAAGCAGATATTTGTTGTTTTAAGTCTTATGAAAAGTTACCATGCAAAGGTTTCGCCATTCATCACATGCCATTCATCACATTGTGCAAGGAGGTCATTTAAAAAACTTATTTTTATAAACTGGCGGGTCCAACCTCAATCATCGTTTTACAAAGCAACAAAACAAAAGAAAATCCTTCAAAAAAAAAACAAAAGGGTCTATCTGAAGCTAGTCTTTAACTACAAAGCAAAACAAAAAAAGAAGAAAACAAAAACAAAATCGTCGTCCTCATCAATAACCCATTCTCGCCCTCTTCCTCGTCGGCTGCGGATGAGGTGCATCATTGTCATCGCTGGGGCTACTGGACTGCAAGTCAACCTCCTCTCCCTCCTCCTTAGGGGTCGTAGACCCGTCAAAAGGCTCCTTAGAAGGTAAGCACTGCCTTACTCGGCCTCTCCCTCGATCAGCTCCCCCTCAGCCCCTCACTGGACCCTATCTCTGTTTAGTAGCTGGGGGAGGTCCTGTACACACTGCTGGCACCGGATCAAGCTGAAAATAGTACATTTATCAGTATGAACTAACACGAGTATAAATAGTATGGCCACAACAGTGAACTACTGACAGAATGTACCTCAATCCCATGAGTAACTAAAGCAGTCTGCCTCCTCCATACCATAAGGAGTAGTCGGTCGATCGTTTGGAGGAGGTCATCAGCATACGCTCGGGGTATCTGCAAAAGGAATAGAATTTGAGAAAGATGGACAGAAGTAATAGAGAACAATGATCATAAATGGTAAAAAACAAAACAAGACAAAGTGCAGTGAGTAGAAGCATAAACAAATGTGTACCTGCTCGATGCTAGGAGCGAACGCTAGCTTGCGGTCCTTCTCCTCGATATGCTCAAGTGAGATCTGCTTGATCACTCCATCTCAGTGGGAATCACAGGAAACCTAGGAATGGGAGCAACGGCAGGGGCACCTCTAGTAGGGGTATCACCAGTTACAACAGCAGTAACAGCAACCTCCGAAACAACGCGAACCACACCCAGGGTAAGAGGCGCCATCATCCGAGTATGTAAGAAGGTGGTTAAGTTGTCAGGCTCGTGATGTCGATCGCCATCCTCTATCAACATCAGAAGGTCGACCCTCGTGATTGGAGGAGGAGGATGTGGAATGTCGGGATCAACAACGCCTCATGTCTGGCAGATGAAACTTTTCTCCAGGTAGTAAGCCTCGCTGAAGGGGCCCTCAAACAGAATCTGCATGGTGGAGGAATGCCATGCAGCGACATAGGTTATCCTCGATGCCTGGGGAATGCCCACCCAAGAATGCCAGTCAACCTATGGAAGCAGATGTCAGATGTCAGAAATCTAAATAGCATGAGAATGACAATGCGGTGTAGAAACAACAGTATGAGAATGACCGTGTAGTATGGAAACAGTGCAGTATGCTTACAGTATGTAATAGTTAAAGATTGATAGTTTGTTATCTGATTCGCAGTGATCGTGTCAAAAAAGCGGTGAAAGTAGGGGAAATCGTGGTCTATGGAGCGGTGGCGCTCAAATCGGGAGTTGTACTGGAAGCGGGGTACTGACAACTCAATCGGCTTCATCGGGACCAGAGCCAGAGAGGTGAAATATGTGTAAACCTAGAGCTGCGAACAGAAAAAATGAGTAGATAAACAGGAAATACAAAGCAAAGATGAACAGGAAATGCACAATTGAACAGAATGTAAAGCTGAACAGAAAAAGTAAATATGAGGTGTACCTTCTAAACCCTCCAGTAGCTGCTGAGTGAATACGCCTTATGGTGGGATACATAGCTCATATAGCAGTATAAAGTTGCTAGGCTGACGCCACCCCAATTGTAATCTGCCACCCGTGGTAGGTGTACCAGTGCCCCCAAAAGATATAACCCCATGGTATTTTCCTTGTTTACAAACATGGTAGTACCGAGGAGATACATGAAAAAGGTGCGGGTGTACTGGGTGACCACATCTATAGTAGCGAGCTAGGAATCAGAGAAGTGATCATAGAACCAACTATGCCTCACCATCTCGTGACTGGTGATGTTCGAGATCACTCTAAGAAGTCGATGCTGTGCGGCTCTCCACTGCGTCATGTCAGGATCGCATGGGGTCGGGCTGCCAACCCTAACCCGCAAGCCAGTGAGCATCAAAAAATTGTATAGTGTCAGAGTCAGCTTCTCGATCGATGAGACGTGAAATAAGTCTGTGGTGTCCCACCATCTCTCTACTAGAGCCCCGTATAACAACGACTCAACCTTCATCTGTATGAGCCTTGAGCAGAAGGGCTTAAAGCCGGCGACATCAACTAGCGCGTGGACCTCTGCTGGCAGTCTCTCATACCAGCACCGGGTGCCAAATATGAATCTGTAGCCACCAATCCTCCTGGCTATCACCAGCAAATGATGAATGTATATGGAATTAACTAGTGGTCTACTTGTGAGATTCAACAATGTATCCAAACAAAGAAAAGTTGCTTGCCGTGGAGGCACCAGTGGACAAGTGCTCTGTGGGCTCTCATAGTAAGATGTCCTCATCTATCCCGGGGATGAGGCCCTCGAATCTCAAAATACCGCTTGAGGGCGGAGCATGTGTGCGTGGTCGGTAGATGGCCGCATCAAATGGCCTATCAACGAGGAGAGGCAACGCGGGAGCATCCTCAGCCACCATATTTGTGCCTAAGGTTGCCCCAATACTAATGGTGGGGTTCGGGATGGGAACTTCGTCACTAGCCATGGAAAAAAGTGGAGAAAATGGAGAAAAAGTGAGGGGATGAGTGAAAATAGGTAAAAATACCAAATTTCAAACCCTAGGAGAGAGAAAGTGAGGAAAGTTTTGAAAAATCAAAGGGCAATAGAAGGAAAGTGTGGGCAAATGTGAGGAAAACCAAAGGGAAACCCCAAAAATCCACCAAATTCAATTTTGTTTGGTTCAAAGTATAGAGGAAGGAAAGAGTTTCAAAGAAAAAATGGCGAGGGTTGTTGGGTTCTTCAAGGAAAGGGGAAATCTAGAGAGAGAGGAAGGTTAGAGAGAGAAGGGAGGGAGTTTCGGATGAGAGGATGTGAGGAATAAGGGTTTGAGTTTGTTTTAAACAAACAAATCACACAGAATGCCTAAAACTTCCCCTTTCGCTATCGAAGCCCAGCCGGCTGTCGCGATGCTCGGCCGTGCTTTATTGAGGCTTGGCCGACTCTCAGTGTAAACCCAGTTCAGTTTTTGTTTTTGTTTTTGTTTTTTTACTTTATTTTATTTCTTGTATTATGGAGTTAAAAAAAGAGGAAAAAAAAAGAGAAGAAAAAAAGAAAACAGTGACGAAGATGAGTTAAAACAAAGCAAAAAAAAAAGAAAGCAGAAAAAAGAAAGCAAAGGAAAAAGCAAAAAAAAAAAAAAAAAAAAAAAGAAAACAAAAAAGAAAAGAGAAAAAAAAAACAACAACAACAACAAAGGGACAAAGGAACAAAGGAAAAAGTTCATTTTATTTTGTTTTATTGTGTAAATGCATAATTTGATTTACTTGGTCTTATTTGTTTAACTCAAAGTTTGAACTCATAAGTTGAGTTGTTTTGTTTCAAAACTTTTAGTTTGTTTAAAATTGTTCTGTTAGTTTATAATTTGTTTTGCCTGAATCGTAGTTCATTACAGACGATATTGTATGTATGGTTCATTTAGAGGAGTTCCAGTTAAAATCATTCGTGCCACAGTAAAGTCATCATCCATTTTACAACGACATTGAAACGCGGTGTGTTGCGTTCATTGTTTCAACACATTGGCAAATTGGCTTTCACTTTACTACATCACTTTGATTGTTTTGATTTTACGTATCTCTATGTAGAATCCTCTTTGTGTAGAATCCATGTTGCTAATTCACGCTTAGGCGATTTGTTTGTTCTTTTATCCATCCACCTCGTTCCTCTTATCGCGCGCAACGCGTTAGGATTGTACCCTCGGTTAGAAACATTGGGTGCGCCCGTTGTTCACACCACCTTTCCTCTTATCACGTGCAACACGTTAGGATTGTACCCTCAGTAAAAAACATCGGGTGCGCCCGTTGTTCGCACCACCTTTTCTTCTCTCGCGTGCAACGCATTAGGATTATTCAAATCGGTTAAAAACATCGAGTGCGCCTGTTGTTCACACTATCTTCCCTCCTCTCGCGTGTGACGCATTAGGATTGTTTACCCTTGGTTAAAAACATCAGGTGCGCCCGTTGTTCACACCACCTTTCCTCCTCTCGCGTTCAACGTGTTAAGATCGTTAAAATCGGTTAAAAACATTAGACGGGCCTGTTTGTTCACACCACCTTCTCCTCCTATTGCGTGCAACGCATTAGGATTGTTCAAATCGGTTAAAAACATCGGGTGCACTAGTTGTTCACACCATCTTTCCTCCTCTCGCGTGTGATGCGTTAGGATTGTTTACCCTGGTTAAAAATAGTGGGTGCGCCCATTGTTCACACCACCTTTCCTCCTCTCGTGTGTGATGCGTGAGGATTGTTTACCTTGGTTAAAAACATTAGGTGCGCCTGTTTGTTCACACCACTCTTCGTCCTATCGCATGAGACGCGTTAGGATCTCGGTTGAGACCTCGGGTGCGCTCGATGGTTACGGCGCCGTTCCCCCTTCCTACGCAAGGCGTAGTTAGGTCTGCATCTTCTTACATCCTTTCTATGTGAGACGTAGGTTGGTTTGTGCTTTCTTTGTGCTTTTCACGTGAGACGTGCCTGTTTATTCACTTCGTTCCGTATGAAACACGGCGAGGTTTACTTTGCCTTGATTTGTGTTTTCATTCAAACATTGCATTCTTGTTTAGATTGTAGCGTTGTTTCATTGCTTCATTTACGTTATGTTTCATCGCTTTGTTTCATTGCATGATCATAAGTTATATACTGCATTCTGTTTTCACTTTGCCCTCAAGTTCAATCTTTGCATTTATGTCTTGATTTCTTGCCCGAGCCTTGCGGCCTCGTCAAATAGGTCGTCTCTGGGCTTTGACATTCACTCACATCACGTTATGACTTCGAGCTCTGTTACAGAGGGGCAACTATAGACACCCCATTTTTTATTGCCCGCAAGGCTCGAGCACTTTGTCCAGTACACTCGATGATGAAAGTGGTGTTATGCGTGGTTTGAGGTCTCAACAAAGGGCCATGTTTATAGCTTCGAAACAATACTAATCCTCCCATATTTCCACTGATTATACCCAAGAAATCCATTTTTTACACATTGTGCCACCCTATGCTGAGTTTGAAGCAGAGAAATAAGGGAACACATTGAGGCTCGGCTGTGCCTTGTTGAGGGCCAACCGTGACTATTGAAGGCTGGACGTGCCTTAGTAGCGAGAAACACTGTTCTGGGCGGGAGCCCGCCAGCTGTCCATTTTTGAAGATATTTATGTGTAGACAGCCTGAACTCGCTTTGCGCGCGAGGGCACGAATTGGGTTCTAGCTACTACAGTACGGACTCTTGTCATGGTTCTGAATCTCATCTCACAAAGTGCAATGTAAGATTAATAAATCACCAAAGAGTTCAAACCTGGCAAATCGTTTTGGAAAATCGATTTTAATCAAAAAGCACCAAACATGGACCGCTTTGCCAGATTTCAAAGTCGCCACCTAAATATTTGGTTTTGGGAAATTTAGGAAACCTTGACTTATACCGAAGGCCACGTGTCTGTCATCACCAAAATTGGCTCGGCTCGGGAAGTTGGGTACGAGAGGGGAAGGTCTTGAAATGAGCACCCCCGCTCGCCCGATCAAAGATCGGCCTCTACTAAACATGATATGTTGTTTTTGAAAACACATGTGTTCTTGTTAGATTATTAGCTAACTTACTATGTGATGCGCACAATACACAAGTATAAACTAAATCGCTCGATTTGGAACAAAACATCTCATGTTTGTTTTTCAAAAATGGTTTGAAGATGCTACTCGCAAGTAGGCTAAAACGCTGATTTGCCACCAAACAAGGTGGGCTTAAAACAACATGATTTTGCCACTCTAAGTGGGCTTAAAATGCACATTTTGATGAATTGTTCCAATTCAAGCAATGATGCCTTCATCCACAGGCATTTATGCAGTTATAGCAGTTAAGCAAATAGCCTCATGGCAAGCATGCTAACATGGCAACACTTACTCTCATGCAAGGATGCTAAAGCGTAAACACTTACAATGTACTCCGAGCCAAAAAAAAAAAACTAATTAGAAATCATGCATGGTCCTAACTATGTTAAGATGCCTAATGTAACACAAGCAAAATGTAGCTAAATAGGCTCGATTATTCTAAGATGGCATATGAATGCAATACTCGATAACATGCTTTGAAACACGTATTCAAGTATGTATTGAAATACAATGTAGTTTGAATGATGCGCCGAGCCCGGTGCATGCAAGACAAAATGAATGATGCAAACATGCAAGCATAAGGTATGCTAATTGAAATATGCCCTAATCTAACCACTGAAAGCAGATAAATAAAATGGAGAAAGACGTGGGGTTGGAAGACATTCACACACACACACACACACATTTATTACAACATTGGCCCTCTCGACGGAGGGTCCGAATGAAAGAGAGCTAACTAGCTACGCTAATTAAGCTAACTATTACAAAACGAAACTAATTAACTATCTAGTTAACTAATTAGTTATTACAACACAAATTGATTAGCTAAGCACATTAACTATTTAAGTACAGAACCAATGGATTAACTAGCTTAGCAAAGCTGTTAAAAGGAGCCTCGGGGCGAGAAATACATGCATGCTCAGTTGCTTTCTCCCGAAAATGCGTCACCTTGCCACCGGTTGCCTCTATTTGCATTTGCTTTGATTCTGAATACCAAACAAATCTTCAGGTTGTCTTTGCTCCAGAACCAGAAGAACTTTGAACCATCTTCAAGCTGGTGGACAGTCGGTCACCAGGGGAGGCTGTAGGCCACTTGTCGGCCACTTCCTCCGGCCGGTCGGCTAGTTGCTTCTGCACACTTCCAATTTGTTGCAAACAGAGTTCAACAAGGGCAAAGCAAGGCATTTGTAGGGTATGTGTGTACAACCACCCTCCTTATCATTTCTCAAGCTCAAAGGAGTGCGATACTCGACTCTCGGGCCACCATCTGAGCATCGCAATGCATGATGGTCGAGAAGCCAAGTGTGTGCACGTTAATGATTGCACAAGTAAGACTCAATGAACCTCTACCCTATCATGCACGATCGTGGGTGTCGGCGACCAAGAAATGAGGCACGTTTCATCACTTCAAGTATGAAACGTCTCTCATTTCTCGCGTTTGGATTAACGTCTGATCCAAGCTCAGTGCAACGCAAACATCGTATGCTTTGCTTTCAATGCTAAAGTGGCATGCATACGACTCTATCACGTAAGGAATGCATGAAATACATGTTATGGGCCGAGAGCACTAAAGCTAGTAAAGGACATTACCCATGAGGCATGCATTATCAATCTCAAATGCTCAAACCAGCTATGGACAAACCTACATCATCCCACAATAGCAGCACAATCATGCTAGAAACGAAGCACCAAAAACTACAAGAACATGCTCATGCATTGGCTCGTAAGCTAGACATTAAACACAACTCAGAGTTATATCATATGCCAAATGATGCTATATCATACAAACAACACATATAAGGCATGCTAAAGGCCCCAAAACTCAAGGCTAGCAAGGCCAACTACACCATAGCTATACCAAGCATGAGCCACATGACCAAAACCACTCAAATCAGACCTAAAGCATGCTAAATTAGAGCAAAAAACATGCTGGAGTGAAGCATACACATGTTAGAATAAAAGGTCAAAACACCAAGCATGCAAGGCTAATGAGCAAAATTGCACTACAAGTGCAAGAAGCATGCAAGAGGTAACCAAACTAGCCAAAAACAGAGTTATATCATGCAAATCAGTGGCAAAAACATGCTCAAACTAAGGCTAAAAAAAGTAGAAAATCATGCTCCTTTGGTAGCTCACAAATAAGGCACAAAGGCACAACTCTCAAAAGCTTTCAAGGAGTGAAAGAAATGAGAACATGACACATTTATATGCTTTAAAATTGCATTCTAAATTATGCCAAAACATGCAACCATCACAAATATAGCATGCTAAGGTGCCCAAAACTCAAGACTAGCTAAGGCACTTGCACCATAGCCATATCAAACAAGCCCCAAAGGACCAAGAGCACTCAAAATAGTCCTAAGGCAGGTCAAAACAAAGCTAGAAGCGTGATGGAGTGTAGCCAAAACAAGCTAGAATGGTAAGCCAAAACACTAAGCATGCAAGGCTAATGAGTGGGATTACACTACAAGTACCAAAACCAAGCAGGAGGTGACTCCATCAACCAAAATCAGAGTTGTAACACGGCAAAATAAGACCAAAAAACATGCTGAGATGGTAGCCCAAAAGATGAGGCAAGCATGCATACAAATTAGCCCATGATCAAGACATAAGGCACAACTCTCCAAAAGCATTGCAAGAGTGAAACATGTGAGAGTATGACTACATTACATACACTGAAATCATGTGAGAAATGAGGCCAAAGCATGCACACAACTCAAGTAAAGCATGCTAAAGACTTTGAAACTCAAAGTTAGTGAGCAAGATTGCACTATGGCTATACAAAGCAAGTCCCAAATGATCAAGAACACTCAAAACAGAGTTCAAGCATGCTAAGATATGAGCAAAAACATGCTGGAGTGTAGCCAAAATAAGCTAGAATAATAGGCCAAAATAGCAAGCATATTAAGCTAGTAAGCAAAATTTACACTACAAGTGTAAGAAGCATGCAAGAAGTGGCCAAGCCAGCCACAAACAGAGCTAAAACATGTTAAGAAAGTCACAAAAACATGCTTAGATCAAGGCAAGGTGTGGTAGAAAAGCATGCTCAAGTATGAGGCCAACAACACATGCAAACAAAGCACAAATGGGGGGGACCACCCCATCCATTTTGGGTCTCAAAACCCACTTTCCAGCACTAAAATTCCTCTGGAATTTAGTGGTGAAAAGGCCAAACAAAGGTGATCTCAAAGGTCTTAAAGGATAGCTCAAAGCAAGGCAAAATAAGGCACAAAAGGGGGTAGACCACCCCTAACACCAAAGAGGCCTCAAACAACCATTTTAAGAACTTAAAAATAGAACTTTTTGTAGTTGCAATTTAGGCCTAAAAGAGCATGCAAGGATGGCCAAATACTTAAGAAAAACAAGGCTTAAAGAGGATAACTACTCACCCTTGAAGAACCACAGCAAAACAGCAAATTCTGAGGCAAAAACCATCTAAAACCACTCAAATAAGGCTTCCAAGTACCTCAGTAATAAGATGGAGCTGTTTGAGTAGGTGTTTGTGTGTAAAAGTATGAAGAAACAACACTTTGAGGCACAAATATAGAGAGAGAGGGAGAATTCTAGAGAGAGAGTAGATATTTTTGCTCCTCAAAATTCTGAACCCTCGAAAAGGAGAGAGAGCTCCCTTCTTATAGAATTCCAAGCCTCAAGCTTGTTGGACAAGCTAGAAGCTTGGTGCATTCCCTCCATATACGTGTATGGAGGATGCCTTCTGTGCCTAACAGCTGGCACAACTGACAATAAGCAAAAGCAAGAAAATGGCCGACCGGCCACTTCCAATGGCCGACCGGCCACCTCAAGTGGCCTACAGGAGGAGAAAGTGGCCTACAACCACCAAAAGTGGCCGACAGCGCCTCCCCTCCCTCTAGGCAAGTGGTAACAAGGTATGGCACAAAAACAAACCAAAAGGAAGAGAGTTAAGAGGCCACAAGACAAGGCACTCAGCCGGAGGCCCCGAAAACTAGCCTACGGGCCACTACAAGTGGCCTACAAGAGAGAAAAGTAGCCTGCAGCTACAAAAAGTGGCCTTCAGGCCCCTCTCTCCCTCCAAGAAACGGCACCAAGGCAATGGTCCAAAAACAAACCAAGAAGAAGGGAGTTAAGAGGTCCTGAGATAAGGCACTTAGCCGAAAGTCCTGGAAACTCAAAACGAACACAAACATGCGTGATCATCACCTGCACAAACGATGACGTCTAAGTCTTAAGGCCGGTAAAAAATGGGGTGTCTACAGTTGCCCCTCTTTGACAGAACTCGGAAGTCATGAAATGACGAGAGTGAATGTCAAAGGCCAGAGACAACTCATTTTTGACAAGGCCGAAGACTTAGACAAACATACAAGATAACAAAAGATGTGCCCACAGGCAGGGGCAAAATGCAAATGACATGCATGATGCAAGAGCATAACTTATGATTATGGAAAAAAGCTAGTAATGAATCATCTAGATGCAAATGTTATGCAAAGAAATGGCACAGGAAACTCGTACCTAAGAAAATAAACACGAACAAAACTACACCTCATGCAGAAAGGATGTAAGAAAATTATGCAATTTTGACTACAGACCACATAGGAAAGACTAAAAATGACTATCGGGAACACCCAAAGTCTCAAACGAAACACCTCCTAGAATACCAAATGCGAAAGGAGAAGGACTGTGCAAGAAAGTGCAACCATCCAAACGCGTGTCAAACGCGAGAGGAGAAAGGTACGTCCAAACGCATGTCAAACGCGAGAGGAGAAGAGTACGTCCAAATGCATGTCAAACGCGAGAGGAGAAAGGTACGTCCAAACGCATGTCAAACGCGAGAGGAGAAAGGGTGCGGTGCGAACACCAGAGGGTGGTACGAATGTTGGGCACTTGTCCTAATGTTCTAACCGAACCAAGAGAGTTCGAGGGAGCAGGAATGATCTTACCTGGAGTTTCTCTAAATGAACCGTACATACAATATCGTGTCTGCACAAAAGAGAAACTTTGACAGGTACCAAAATCCATGCTCTATACAAGAGTGCGACAATGTTAAGGCATACACAATGCGAACATAAGAAGTGCATATTCTATGCAAGGGTGAGAGGTGCATACACTACGCAAGTGAAACAGTGCATAGCAATGTAAGTGAAGAGTGCATAGCAATACAAGTGAAAAGTGCATAGCAATGCAAGTGAAAAGAGCATAACAATGCGAGTGAAACATGCATAGCAATGCAAGTGAAAAGTGCATAACAATGCAAGTGAAAAGAGAAAAACAATGCGAGTGAAACACGCATAGCAATGCAAGTGAAAAGGTGCATAACAATGCAAGTGAAAAGTGCATAGCAATGCAAGTGAAAAGTACATACATATTCCGTGCCCAACAACAACACACTTCCAATGCAACAACAATAGCATGTTTGAAGTAAAATGTCGAATAAGGAAATACATGCCTTAACGAGACCAATTCAAATGCAACCACCGATTTACCTCTCAGAGGGATCACACTGTACTTAAAAAGGATACACCTCGCTCCTGACGATTGACGATGAGTTGTGCATCAAAGACGTGAATCGAAGCTCCCGTAGGGACATTTTGAGCTGAAAAGTGAACTTTTCTTGCACTTTCTCGAGAGCCAAGGACTCCAAACAGCATAGAACCACACAGGGACAACCATGAACACCCGTAGGCCACCCCAAGGACCTGTTGTCCACTTCTTAAGATTGTAGGCCACCTAAGTGGCCGGTCGGCCACAAAACCTGGCCGGTCGGCCAGTTTACACAATTTTGGAGCAGTTTTGTATTTTGGTCTCGGCTCTTTAAGTAAACAACCCCAAGCTCCATTTCATTCACAGCTCTAGTGCCAAAATCTCTTGCTCTTGCTCCCTAGACCCTTTTTCCTCTTAGATCCAGACTTTGCACGCGTTTTCCAATGCCCACGCGAAGTTGATTCGCTAAAATCTTTCGATTTCCTTCCCTTTGAACCGAACAGAATTTGTTTTCGGAGCTTCTTTTTCAATTTTCACCATTTGAGGTATGTTTCTCTCGAACTTGTCTTGAGTTTGGCACCCCTTCCCGGGTTTTGACTTTCTTTGACTTTTTCTGTTCCTAAGAGTTGACTTTTGGCAATTTTTGCTTATTTTTTCCCACTTTTCAACTTTCTTTCAGATGGCGAACCATATCTCGCACGATGGGGGTTCCCCGATAGCAAAGGACGAGCCTGGCATCATGCCATTGCCGCCGAGGATTCGACCTTTCGACCCGACGAGGTATCGCCCTCAGGAGCACGTATTACCGCCGAGGATTCGACCTTTCGACCCGTGGACCTACTACTACGGGAGCCAGAGTCCCACTTGTCCCATGACGCACCCGCGGTATGCACTGCACTCTGCAAATGTTCTTTACATTTCTCGCATAATTTGTACTTTTGCACTGTATCTCATCTGTTGATACTGAACATACATCATGCACTGTAGTCTGCTCATACTGAACACAGCCCGCACACAACACTCTGCTCATTCTGAACATGGCTTACACAGCATTTTGTTTATTTTGCACACAGCTCATACACAACATTATGTTCATTCTGCACACAACTCATATACAGCATTGTGTTCGTTCTGCACACAACTCATACACAGTATTCTATTCATTCTGCACACAACTCATACACAGCATTCTGTTCATTCTGAATACAGGTGATTTCTCGCTTCACTTGAGGGTATGGATCGACTTTTGTGAGAGAGTGGTACACAGAACTCCCAGACGCCGTTCGACATATTGTTGGCGAGGCAGGCTTCGGCCTATTCTACACACGGCTCTCGCATCTGACGACGAGCAGGACCGTTTTGGGCGCATTGGTAGAGAGGTGGTGGGATACCACCAATTCCTTTCACTTTTCTGCCACTGGGGACATGACGATTACCGCATATGATTTCTCTATGCTGACAGGCCTCGATGTGGGAGGTCTGCCGATTCCGTATGACCCAGACATGGGGGAGTGGAAGGTAGCCTGGATCTACCTGTTAGGAGCACCCTCATCCATCTTCCGATCCGGCACAGTCAGGTACACATGGTTCTCAGACCACTTCAGAGGGACCGAGCCCGTGACTGTTGAGGACATAGAGCAGTATGCCCGTGGATTCTTGATGTACCTCCTCGGCACCACACTGTTCGCCAACAGGTCGAATACGGTCGAGCTATATCTTCAGAGTGCTCTAGTAGATCTGTCCCAGGTTCGGGAATATGATTGGGGCAGCGCTGGCCTTGCCACCCTCTATTGCTCTATGAGCTAGGTCTCCCGCAAGAGCGGGGTGAGAGTAGGCGGCTATTGGAGAGCCTGGGAGGTATGCTTTACTTTTCTGCTTTGCAGTTCCTGCTATGCTTCCTGCTTTGCATTTTTTTGCTTACTACATTTCCTCTATTTGTTGCATTCTGCATTGCACGCTTGTTCTGCTTTCTGCATCGGTGTATTCTGTATTCTCATTACCATTATCTCATTTTTTTTCACAGTTATGGATGTACGCCTATTTTCCGGTGCTAGCCCTTGAGCTTGAGGTCGAAGCACCTCTCGAGATCCCTTACTCACACCAATATGACAGGAGATGCCTACTGAGGCCCCGGGAGACCCTACCATATCTCCGGCATTACTTCGACACGGTGCGGACGACCGAGGTAATCCAGAACTCTCAGTTCTTTATGCTTTCAACTTCAATTCATTTTGCATATCTAATGGTAACTAATCACTTCATGCACTTCCTATTCGCAGATCACTTGGCAGCCTTGGATAGCGATGCCAGGGTTCTCTCGGTTCCAGTTTGCCGGGGCATGGGCCGCCTCCCAGTACCGAATTCTGCTTGAGGGACCGGCTGGTAGAGCCTGGTTTCTCAGAGAGCGCTTCATGCGCCAGACACTAGGTGATCCCCTTCAGGCAATCCCTTCATCGCCTCCATCAGACATGCGCACCACAGAGAGTCTCTCCCCCCGGGAGGTTAGCCACCTCATGCAGGGTGCTGACGTAGTTCTTTTCCTCAAGGAGGGTGAGTACACGACATACCTCTATACATATCTAATGCCCCCATTGACAGGTGTTCGTGTCTCTATGAGGAGAGCTGTTGACATCCCCTTGTCAAGCAGTGCCCGAGCTGCAGACGTCCTATCGACGAGTAGGGCCGGAGCATCAAGAGGTAGGGCTAGGGGGATGCCTCCTACTAGGCAGTGCACTGGATGGCCAAATCCTCCGATAGAGCTGACAGGTTGGCGGTATGGGGCACCTTATCAGATCCCGCTTCAACCCCCATTGCCCGCTCATCGATATGTCAGGGCTTCTGATTCAGCACTGGTATGCATTACAGCTTTCATTTATTACTCATATACTTAGACATTCATTCATTCACTGATTTCAACTTGCACCTGCAACCTTCCATGGAGTATGTCGAGGGGCTACTCGGGGCGATGGCCTCACTTGAGAGTATGGTCTTGCGGAGGGAGACGATGCTGCACACCCACGGCATTCCGGTAACTCTTTAGTTTTCTTGCATTTATCACACTTCTGCTGATATACCGAAACTGAACACTTCATTGCACTGATTCACTGTATGTGTAGATCGCATCTGACACGACATACTGCATGCACACATTGTATCTGACTTCTATACATCCTGTGCATACCGCACTTATACTTGATACTTGTTGATAAATTCAAACTGTCTTTTCAGGTCACACCCTTGCAGATAGGACCCTCTAAGCCTTCTCGAGCAGCAGGGCGAGAGACTCTGGCACACAGCCGAGGGAGACGTCGGGGGCCTGCCAGACGCGCTGACGAGTCCAGCGAGGAGGGAGAGGAGGTGAGTCCCCAGTTAGAGTCACACGAGGATAGAGGCGACGGCACCGGCTCAGGTTCTAAAGGTGGCGACGATGCCGGGGGGTCTGAGGATGGCAGTTCTAGTTCAGATAGCGGTACCGACGGCGACAGTGCTCCAGACCCAGCTCGGCCGGGGAAGGGGGCGAAGAGGGCCTCTCGATCTTGAGCTTGGATAGCACCGATTCAGATGCCTTGCTTTTTGCTTTATTTCTCTTTTTGCTAGTAGTATTGGCACATTGTACAGCCTTAGGCAGTTTTATTTCTTTAAAACTTGTACCTTTTGTAAAGAGAAACCATGATGAAATGAAAGTAGTTTTTTTGTTCAAAAAGTGTGGCATTTTACATTCTAAACATTGCATCGCACTATCTTGCATAAAAATGGGATTGATAAATATTGAACATTAGTGCATTGCCAAGTCAGGCAGTGAACCAACACAACAAACAAAACAACACAACTTAAAGAACAATTCGACAAACGAATTACAACAACTCGATAAGTAAAGAGCAACAACTCGATAAACAAATCGCAACAACTCGATAATCAAAGAGCGACAACTCGATAAACAAAACTAAACAACTCGATAAATGAAGCAAATTCAACAAAATGAGTAAAACCGAACAATAGAACGCATCTGAAACAGAACAAGACACAAATTCCCGCACTTTAACCACTTCAGGAGGACCAGAAGCTGCTTGCTGGAGAGAAGGAGTGGCTGTCGGCCACCTACAATGGTTGTAGGCCACTTAAAAGGAGTGTTGGCCACTTAAAGGGGCCAGTCGGCCACTTTTACTGACCGGTTGGCCAGTGAGGCTGGAAACCTCCAGATTTTTGCCACTTGTCCTCCACTCAAAACCTTATCTTCTATAAAGGTTCCAGCTTCGTGGTTCCCTCATTCTAACTTAGTTTTTGCCCCAAATGGAAGCGTTTCTTGTCCAAAACCTCATAAATTGGATTGGTAACTTGGATGGCTCAGAAAAGTTAAATTTTCGGGGTTTCGGAATAAACGCACTATTCACGCTGAGCCGCACCCCGCTACGTTTTCCGTTCCTCCATGCCGAGGCTAGGTGTTGGAATCCAGTAACTCATGTGTTTAGCTTTGGCGGACAAGAGATATGTCCCACTTTTGAAGATTTCCAAGCTTTGATGGAGTGTCAACGTGATGAAGAGATCTTGCTGCAATTCCGTTTTGGCCACATCCAACCCTTAGGACGGATGTGTGGGCTTAGTTTGTATGACGCGTGGTCTTTGATTCGCGACAGAGAATTGGACATCTCCAGCTTGATTCATCAATTTTCTAATGCCGGTGACTACGACAATCATTACTGGCAGGGTTTTCGGCGACATGCGCTTTGCTTGTGCATGTTGTCTCATTTCTTGCTTGCCCCTGGCTCCCGTGGGTCTAGCGTCCGTTTAATTGAGGTTGCCAAGGTTTAAAAGAGGGCAAGAGCTGCATTGCCATGACACTAGCTGAGACACTAATGGGTTTGGATGCCTTCCATCGCCGGGAGACGACTAGATTCGCGGGGAGACCACTACTGCTGCAGGTAATGTTTCCCTCCCTATCTCACATATATTTCTCACATCACTCAGCCCTCTGGCTCTGTTTTTTCTCTCAAAAACCCTTGCTCACTTTTCTCTCCTCGTACACCTCTCTATTCTTTATTCTCTTCTATTTTTCATTCCTCTCCAGATATGGTTGATGGACAAGTTGAGAGTGGTGGACTCATGCCCAGCATATTCAGCTCGCGGCTATTCCTTCCGGCAACGTCCAGTTTATGCCCAAGATGAGGGATGGTGGTGCGAATGGATGTGCAGTCTGTTTGCTGTTAACATTGCTTGGCGCTGCCCCTGGCTCAATCTGTCGACGGTGAGTTATAGCATGTCTCGCCAGCCGGGCATTCAGCTGATTGGACTGACACACTGTGTCTTTTATTTCTTATTTCGATTCCCGCGCTAATTTGGGCATGATCAAACTTGTCCAGAAGAGGGGATAGAGTACCCTACTGTATTTCCAGTCCGAGGAGCATAGCTTGCTCGGTATGCCACAACATGGAGGATGAGAGAGCTTCTGGTCCCCGCTCCCACTTTCAGTTACACTCTTTTTGATGAGTGCATAGCTTGGCTTGATGAAGAGGCGCAGGCTGGGCCTACTTTGGCATCAGAGGCTTCCACAAGCTCTGGGAGGGGGCGTAGGAACACCAGACTTGACTATACCCCGAGTTTATTTGCTTTAATCAGTACTTTCAAGTTTTCTTTATGAATTTAATAAAAAGAAACTTCAATTTGTATTCAAGAATAGGAGAACTCTGTTGAAATCAATGAAATTGAAGGTTGTGGATACTGAAATTTCCCATTTTGGTCCAAAAATGGTCTAAGTCGTAAAAAGATTAATTTGAGTGAAATCAACTTTTATTAAAACTTTTCAAAATCATTTTCGATATGGATCACAATTGGACACACTCGAGATCTATCCTTGAGATGTACAACCCTGGATCCTAAACAACTGGAAAATTGCCTCTAGTCTGAATAGCACTGCACTTGAGATCACAACCGAGCTCTTGAATGCAGAAAAGACAAAGATGACCAACATGATCACATGGACAAAGTTGATTTGGAAGTGTTTGTGGCTAGACTTCAGAATAAAGTTGCCTACTATAGATGTGCCTGAACGTCCCGGCCCCGCGTGTGAAATATGGCGCGAAAATCTATTTTGTTCATGAGGCTGCTACAGTTCAGACTCAAATGCCATGGTTCTGAATCTAAACTCGCAAAGTGCAATGCAAGACCGATAAATCACCAAAGAGTCCAAATTCGGAAAATCATTTTGGAAAACTAATTTTTATAAAGAAGTACCGAACATGAACTGCTTTGCTAGATACAGAGTCGTCACCTGCATATTTTATTTTGGGGAAATTTAAGAAACCCTGACTCGTGCCTAAGGCCATGTGTCAGCCATCACCAAAGTTGCCTTGGCTCGGGAACTTGGGTATGAGAGGGGAAGGTCATGCAATGAGCACCCCTGCTCGCCCGATCAAAGATCGGCCTGCACTAAGCATGATATCTTGTTTTTGAAAAACATGTGTTCTTATTCCGATTATTAGCCTAGAATTACTATGTGATGTGCATAACACACAAGTATAGACTAGATCGCCTAAATTGGAACAAAACATCTCATGTTTGTTTTTCGAAAACGGTTTGAAGGTGCTACTCGCAAGTAGGCTAAGACGTGGATTTGCCACCCTCGAGTGGGCTTAGCAAAACATGATTTTGCACTCTCAAGTGGGCTTAAAACTCACATTTAAATGAATTGTTCCAATTCAGGCAATCCAACATTCACCGATAGGCATTCAGGCAGTTATATCATTTAAGCAAATAGTCTCATGGCAAGCATGCTGTCATGTTAACACTAACACACATGCAGTATGCTAAAGCATAAAAGCTTACCTAATACTCCGAGCCAAAACAATAGCTAGTTAGTAATCAATGCATGATCCTAGCTATGTTAAGATGGCTAATGCAACACATGCAAAATGCAACTAGAAATAGGCTCGGCTATTCTAAAATGGCAAATGATAGGCAACTTGATGATCATGTATTGAAGTAGGAATTGAAAAACAATGCAGTTTGTATGATGCGCCGAGCCCGGTGCATGCAAGACAAATGAACGAATGCAAACATGCGAGCATAGGAATGCTAATTGAAACATGACCTAAAACTAACCACTGAAAGCAGGTAAGTAAATGGGAGAAAGACGTGAGATTGGAAGACATTCACACACTCACGCACACTTATTACAAAATTCGCCCTATCGACGGAGGGTTCGAATGAATAATACAAACCAACTAATTAATCAACTACCCTAGCTAATTAATTATTACAAAACTCTTAACTAATTAAGAAAATTAATCAAGTTAAAAAACAGTTAAAGCGGCCTTAAGAGGAGGGACAAATGCATGCTCGATCGGCTTCGCTCGGAAATCCATTGCCATGCCCCATGTTGCCTCTATTTGCACACTTATGCACCTTTGAAAACTGTGAAAATCTCTGTGATGCCTCTGAACCACCTCATGGACACTCTGAGAGGTCATCGGCCAGAATATGTGGCCATCGGCTAAGGGAAAGGGTCATCAACCAGTTTTTAGTCCATCAGCCAAAAATTGTTAGCCGAATGGCACTCCAGATAGCCGATCGGCCATCTCTTCCTGTAGACTGCTCTTTTTGCTGCAGCAGAGGACAAACAAGGGCATGGCAATACATTTGCAAGAAAATTTTGTACAACTACACCCCTTATGTTTGAGACTCAAAGGAGTGTAGTGCTCGACTCTCGAGCCATCAATCACGTATTTCGATGCATGATGGCCAAAGAAGCTGAGTTACACAATTTAATATGGAATGAATACACACACACAAAAAAAAAAAAACACACAAATGCCTCACACTCTATCATGTTGGATCAAGAGTGTCGGCGGCCGAGGATTGAGGCACATTTCTTCGCTTCAAGTACGAAACGTCCCTCGGTCCTCGTGTTTGGTTTGACACCCCAAACCAAACACAATGTAATGCATGCAACATGGAAAAACGATGCAATGCAACATAAGCATGCCAAATGCAATATGACTCAAACATGCACACAAGGCTAAGGTAACAAGCAAGCGACAAAATGCAAACTAGCAAGCATGCAACATGTCAAACATGCAACAACATGCAAAGATGGACTTAAACCAAAATGGGCAGAGCTCGGCTATGCCCAAATCAGTGGCCAAGATGCAACGAAAATGAAGACAAAAGCACATACAAACATGCACACACTTTGGTTCACAAACAAGGCATGAAGATACCAACTCATAAGAGCACTTAAAGAGTGAAAAGTATGAACATGTGACAATACTATAGGCCTTGAAATTAAGCATGGAATGATGCCAAACCAACCAGGCAAAACAAGTATAGCATGCACGAAAGCTCAAAGCTTGAAGATAGCAAAAAGACTCACACCAAGGCTATGCAAAACATGAAGCAAATGGCCTAAGCAAACCAAAACAGTTCTAAAGCATGCCAAAGTGAGTCTAAAACATGCAATGAATGAGGCCAAAACATGCTAGAAAGGTGAGCGCAAAGCATGACGCATACAAGGCCAAAAAGGATGATTGCACTACACCTATTAAAACCAAATATGGCATGACTTAACCAATAAAAATCAGAGTTATAGCATGTCAAAATAAGCCCAAAAACCCACTGAGATGGCATCCCAAAGACCTAAACATAGAGGCATGCACAATGGCCCACTCTTAAGGCGTAAAACATAAACCTCCCAATGCATGGAAAAGGTGACGAATATGAATGCATGGCCACACTATATGGACTAAAATCTCATATGAAATGATGCCAAATCATGAAAATGATCCAAGCAAAGCATGCTAGTGACTTGGACACTCAAAGCTAACAAGCTAGATTAAACCATGGCTATACAAAACAATGCATGCATGACTAAAACAACATGAAACAGAGCTCAAGCATGGTAAAGCATGACTAAAAGCTTCTTTGAGTTGAGCCAAAACAAGCAAGAATGATGACCCAAGTGCAAGGTGCATGTTAAGGCAATATAGAGGATTACACTACAAGTGCATGATGCATGTAAAAGGCTATCAAAGAAACTTAAAACAGAGGTATATCATGACAAAATAACACCAAATACTTGCTGAAATGAAGCCAAAACATGCTAAGCAAACATGTTACCAATATAAGCCATTTATACTAGCAAATGAGACACAAGGAGAGAGGGGTGTCCCTTTCCTATTCAAGAAAGTTTGGCCTTGTCCATCGCAGAAAGGATAGCCTGCCTATGAACTCTTGAAACCATAAGGAGTCCCCAAATGGAGATGTCTGCTTGTATCTTCTTAAGCTGCTTTAGTACAACCTCCTCTTTGAGTAGCTTTTCGTTCTACTTCTTCGCCTCCTTGTCCTTCCTGGACGCTTCTGGTTGATCTAAGTGCGGGGGCTTGAAATACCGCCCACTCCTAGTCATGTGGTCAACTTCGTCAATATACCAGGTATCATCCGACTGGCTATTCCCCCAGGCTTCATCTATGTGGGCAAGACATAGGTCGTCATCTTCCCACCACATGCCATCGGCAGCCGGCAGACACCTGTCCAGCTCCGTTACAACTATTCCTGTGCCCGCAGCACCCTGTGTTCCTGTGCTCGCAGCATGCTCCGTTCTTGTGCACACAGCACGTTCTGTCCCCACAGGGGCTTTGGCCTTTCTGGCCCTCTCGAAATCTTCGACCTTTTCCTGTTCAAACTACTTCAATGCAACCTGTTGTTTAGAATTTCCGTACTCAAACTGCTTGTGTTTTGAGCAAAATTCTTTACACCAGTGCTCTCCGACGGTGCATTCTGATTTTCGGCCCTTCCGGCCACAGTTGGTGTCTCCGTCCCTGACGGACCTAGTTCTAGCTAAGGTTTTTCAACAACATCCAGCTAGTCGTCAAGCCACCCAGTAGACTCTGCTGCCCCATCCAAATCAAACCAGTTGACTGTCACGTCTTCCGGATCTTGTTCGTTGAAAAACTGAAGGTTAGCAATGTCCTCTTCCAGATCCGCTAGGTCATCTAGCCCCTGATTAGGTCCATCCTCCCATACTACACAAATCTCTGCCCCCACTGGCAATTCCACATTCGGCCTAGCTTGGCCTGCTGATGTAATGTAACCGCTCGGGTTGTACATGAAGTTCACAGACCCCTCAGGCTCTGTATAATTATTTTGAGCTGACTTCTCAGTCGACCCACTTCTATCTTCGATAGCCACCACCACCGTTTCAGGTTGGGTTTGGGAGATGTCCAACATGCACAAGTCAGTGCTGCCAGGGATGAACACCTCTGGCTTAGGTAGGTGAGAAGAGGTGATATATTTGCTAGGGTCGTATGACACAACCCCAGTTTGGATCATATTGATGCGTTTGGGAGGTGGAGTTTGGTTATGTGGTGGGAGAGGGTTGGTTGTGACATTCGGTTTCCCTGGAGGCACGATCACCCTATTGTCAATGAGATCCTGAATCTCATGACGCAATCTAAAGCACTGGTCGATGTCATGACCATGCTGTTGGTGAAAGGCGTACTACTTCGCCAGGTTATGGGTTGGTGGGAGATTACTTGGTAAGGGCCGCGGCTCTAGGGGTTTCAGGTGCCCCTTTCTGATCAAAACCCCCAAAGCTTTGGACGGAGACATATACAACGGGGTAAAGGTTCTCTGGCCTCGGGATGCGAATTTGGTTGTTTACAAGCCACTTCCGGACACACCGGCGAATGGTGTAGCTGCAAGGGTTCATGGGGTGGTGGTGGTGGTGACCATACTCACATCTAAAGCTCTGGTACCTGTAGCACTGCTTATGCCTGCATTCGTACTGCGGTTGAATGCCCTCTGGGGCTGTTCTCTTTCATGATCAATGAGGCCCTATTTCGTAGCGTCCTCGATCTGCATCCCTATCTCATGTAAATTTGCAAAGGTGGGAAGGGGGAGAACGATCATCTTCTGCATGAGCTTGGGCTGGAGGTTGCACACAACCATCCGAATCTGATCTTTGTCAACAAGCTTGATGGTCATCATCGAGGCCTTGGCCCTCCACCGGGTCACAAAATCGGAGAAGCTCTCCTTCGTCTCTTGCCTAGTTGTCTCGAGATCACGAGTTGTGACCTCGATCTGTGTATTATAGGAGTACTGAGCTATGAAGGCCTCAGCCATCTCCTCCTAACTTCACTTAACGGAATCCTCCAGTTTTGCATACCAAATGGCCGCTACATCCGACAGGGTCTGGCCAACCAGAGAAAGCTTCTGTAATTTGGAGAAGCCCATCGGCCTTAAGATATCCGAGAACAGCGGCAAATGCACCATAGGATCTCCAGACCCGTCGAAATGGACTATGTGCAGCATTTTAAACCGATTTGGTAGAGTCACGGCCAAGTCAGTGTACCCATCCTCAATGTCCGGAATGGACTTCAAGCCTTGAGACTTCTTGAATAGCTTTTCTAGCTTGCTTACTTTTAGCGCTATGGGGTCCATCTCGAACTGAAAAGGGGAATCCGGTAGGTTGATAGGTGCTTTGGATAGCTGGGGTAAGATCGGGGGCAGAGCTGGCCCTGTTGGAACGTCCGTATTGTCCTGGACGTGTGCTGTCTCCCCATGTATTGGAATTCTTGGCGGGGGAGGAACTCGGTGGGAAGCGGATGCTTCGGCTTGTTGTGGTGGTTGTTGTTGCTGAAGTCTAGCAATCAACTTTGCTTGTTGTGCCATAACCTCAGCCTGGTGTGCGGTAAATTCTGTTTGACGGGCAGCGTCCTGCTGCATGGTTTTCATCTCCTCTATACCTGCCATATTGTGCTAATCTATCTAAACAACCAGTATATCTGTCCCTACAGTAGAAACTGAGACCTCATCCTGACTGTTTATTGGTGGGGTAGACCATTGATGTGGTGACCGCTATACCGATACACTGCGCCTTTTTGACATCCGTCTGGTAACCGGGGGTAAAGAAAGGAATACTGCTTGTCCGTCTATCAGATCCATGGATCGATTAAGTCTACGACCTCTAACCTAGAGTGCTCGGGGAATATTTTCCTGGTCGGATGCAATGGTGCTAAACTACCTTGCAAAAAGATAAATAAAGCATAATAAGGAAACAATGAATAGAAAAACGGATGGCATAACAGCTTAAATAAAGACAACATACAGTTGGCAAACACAAGCTGAAAGAACTGTTCTCAACCACTGATCACTGTTCCCAAATCACTACCCCAAATCTGAATCTGACACTTGCAGGTAAAGCCGACTCCCAGATACCGATGCCCGCAGGTCTGATACCCAGACTTGCAAACTGATACATGCATTCCCTATAGAGACGCACTCTAAAAGCACATATCAAGCAAGTGATAGCCAAAACACCCATATGTTGGGATAGGGTTTCCCTATCCTATTGTTAGGAGCTAGGGTTTTACTACGCACACAGCGGTTTCAAACAACCTAAAATCAGGTAACCAACCTGTCCTAGTTTGGAATAGTCGCTATGGATTCCGGTATGCACTAGGTCAAATAGTCCAAAAGGGTGCCCCGGTAAAACCGGGGTTTGTGTTCCCGTCGTGGCAGAGCCCGTAACCGGTCAGCCTTATGGCACGCTTCGTAAAGTAAGCCTTCGGCAAACCGTTCAGGAATAGCATATGGTAAACACGGTGTCCTAGGTGCACCAGTGCAAATGTAATGCAAAGAAACACATAAGTGTAGCCAAAACAAGATATCATGAGTTCGAGTCATGTTCTCTAATTCCCCAGCAGAGTCGCCAGAAACTGTAGACGTGCCCGAACGTCCCGGCCCTGCACGCGAAATATGGCGCGAAAATCTGTTTTGTTCATTAGACTGCTACAGCTCAGACTCAAATGTCACAGTTCTAAATCTATTCTCACAAAGTGCAATGCATGATTGATAAATCACCAAAGAGTCCAAATCCAACAAATTGTTTTGGAAAACAGATTTTTATAAAGAAGTGCCAAACATGGACTGCTTTGCCAGATACAGAGTTGCCACCTAAATATTTTATTTTGGAGAAATTTAGGAAACCCTGACTCGTGCCTAAGGCCACGTGTCCGTCATCATCAAAGTTGCCTCGGCTTGGGAACTTGGGTACGAGAGGGGAAGGTCATGCAATGAGCAGCCCCACTCGCCCGATCAAAGATCGGCCTGTACTAAGCACGATATCTTGTTTTTGAAAAACACATGTGTTCTTATTCTGGTTAATAGCCTAGAATTACTATGTGATGCGCATAACACACAAGTATAGACTAGATCACCTAAATTGGAACAAAACAATGCATGATCCAAGCTATGTTAAGACGGCTAATGCAACACATGCAAAATACAACTAGAAATAGGCACGACTATTCTAAAATGGCATATGATATGGAACTTGATGATCATGTATTCAAGTAGGAATTGAAACACAATGCAGTTTGTATGATGCGCCGAGCCCGGTGCATGCAAGACAAATGAATGAATGCAAACATGCATGCAAAGGAATGCTAATTGAAACATGACCTAAAACTAACCACTGAAAGCAGGCAAGTAAAAGGGAGAAAGACGTGAAATTGGAAGACATTCACACACTCACGCACACTTATTACAAAATTCGCCCTCTTGACGGAGTGTCCGAATAAATAATACAAACCAACTAATTAATCAACTACCCTAGCTAATCAAAATTCTCCCTCTTTCTTCCCTTTTATTTACCTGCTTATGATGGTAGATTAGGGCACGTTTAATTTAGCATACCTTATGCTATGCATGTGTGCATCCATGCATTTGTATTGCATGCATTAGGCTCGGTACATCACGCTAACTGCATCTGTACTTCAATTCACAAATTGAATATGTGGTAGTTGATCGCATTTCACATGCCATGTTTAGGGTTAGCCGAGCCTGCCTAGATTGCATTTTTGCATGTGATGCATTAGCCATTTTTAACATGAACTAGGACACGCATGTTTGCTAACTAGTTTACTGTTTTGGCACGGAGTATGATGTAAGTATTTACGCTTTAGCATCCCGCATGCGTGTGAGTGTTGCCATGACAGTATGCCTGCCATGCGGCTAAATGCTTATGTGTTAAACTGTTTGAATGCCTGTGGGTGGAGGTTGGATTGTTTGAGTTGGAAAAACTCATTGAAATTCGTGTTTTAGCCTACTTGCGAGTAGCAAATTCCAAAGCATTTTCAAAACAAACGGATATGCAATGTTTCTTTCCAAATTAGGCAATCTAGTCTATACTTGTTTGCTGCGCGCAAAACATAGTAATTCTAGGCTAATAAATGGATTAAGAACACATAACGTTTTCAAAATCAGATATCATGGTTAGTAGAGGCCGGTCTTCAGACCGGGCGAAAGGGGGTGCTCATAGCTGACCTTCCCCGATCGTACCCAAGCTCCCGAGCCGAGACAACTCCGGTGATGACGGACATGTGGCCTTCGGCACCGAGTCAGGGTTTCCTAAATTTCCCCATTTTAAAAATATTTAGGTGGCGACTCTGTATCTGGCAAAGCAGTCCATGTTTGGCACTACTTTTTCAAAAATCTGTTTCTCAAAACGATTTGCCAGATTTAGAATATTTGGTTCAGATTAAGAACCGCGACAACAAAAATCGTGAGTCCGAACTGTAGTAGCACGAGGCCCTCCGCGGGCGCGCCTACAGTTTCTGGCGACTCTGCTGGGGAGTTTAGAGAGCTTGACTCGAACTCGTGATATCCTGTTTTGATTAC
Organism: Camellia sinensis; assembly: GCF_055761805.1. Classification (NCBI taxonomy): domain Eukaryota; kingdom Viridiplantae; phylum Streptophyta; class Magnoliopsida; order Ericales; family Theaceae; genus Camellia; species Camellia sinensis. Next base: position 34,652,748 of record NC_138961.1, on the reverse strand, counting down.
ACTTATGTGTTTCTTTGCATTGCATGTGCATTGGTGCGCGTAGGAACACAGTGTTTGCCATCTGCCATTCCTGAACGGTTTGCCGGAGGCTTGTCTTGTCAAGGCATGACCATAAGGCTGACCGGTTATGGGCTCTGATAGTATGGGAACACAAACCCCGGTTTTACCGGGGCACCCTTTTCGACCATTTGACCTAGTGCATATTCGGATCCATAGTGACCATTCCAAGTTAGGACAGGTTGCTTACCCACTTATAGGTTGTTTGAAACTGCTGTGTGCATAGTGAAACCCTAGCTCCTGACAAAATAGGACAGGGAAACCCTACCCCAACATAGGGGTGTTTTGGTTCTCTTTACTTGCTATATGCTTTTAGAATGTATTTCTACGGGGAAAGTACATGTCAGTTTGCAAGTTTGAGTATCAGACCTCAGGACACCAGTATCAGTATCAGTTATGAGAATCAGTTATCTGCGGGTATCGGGTTCTGTTTTGGGGGACAGTGATTTCTAGGAACAGTGATCAGTAGTAGGGTACAGTTGTTTGGCTACACCCGTGTTTGATCAGTTTGGGCTGAAATGCTGTCTGTTTTTCCTTTCAGTTCAGAGAGTTGCAGAGCTGATACAGAATAGCCAGTGTCTCCCCTTGCTGAGGCAGGATTTATGGCGGCACAAAATTCAGAAGAAACTGTGGTTATGACGGCCGCATTGGAGCAGGGGACCGCTCCGCAGAGTGAGGCCAGCATCAATATGTCACACCCACCCAGGTCGCCCGTTGTGCACCCGGTCTGGGCTCCCCAGTTATATCAGGCTCGTGAGCCCACCACCTTTGAATTGATGGGAATGATAGGTGACCACCAGAGGTCCGTGGCTGATCTGGCCTATGGAATGTTGGCTTCACCGCCAGCGGCACCATATGCCGGGAATTTCATACCACAGGAGCCCCGTTACTGGGGCGGATTGTGATAGAGCTCAGCCAGCCAGAGGTGGCTTCCAGCTACAGCCGCGACATGCCAGCACCAGCCCAGACCCTTGATCAGGCTGAGGCTAGAGGAAAAGACAAGGCAAAGGTAGATGCCGATCCTATTGAACAACTGCTGTGGGCAGTTGAGGCTCTGAAAGTCAGAGGAATGAACAAACAACAAACATCTGCGATCGTGATCAAAGCTGTGGATGATGCTTTCCCCACTCCGATCAAAGGCAGCACAAGCCAGGTAGAAAATCGGGATGGGCCCCGTCATGCCCAGACAATTCCTGTCCTTCCCAACCCTGCACCGAGAAAGGGTCAAAAAGCCAAGGCAGCGCCAGCCGACCCTTTCGCTAGCGCATCTGGCAAGAATCCTCAAACTTCAAAGTACCTGCCCCGAGGGCGCAGGGTCTTTCACGACCTCTACATGCCTTTGTCTAGGGCATTACTAATATTGGCGAAGAATGGGCATCTTAAACCTTTGGAGCCTCGGCCACTCTCGAAGAATCTCCCCGCCACGCATGATGCTACCTTGTACTGCGCGTACCACCAACAGTCCGGCCACAGTACCGATGGTTGTTCCCGCCTTCGTCATGAAGTGCAAGATTTGATCGACAACAAGGTTATCCTCCCACCCACCTCAGCCAAGTCCGTTACCACCCAGTTGTTGGATTTCGAGGGCTCAGATACTGCGAGTATGTAAGGTGAACCGCCTGCGGGTGACATTTGGTATATTTTGGAAGTAGCGTCTGGCACGCATTTTTGAGCATCGGTGAAACCGAGTTTTGTAAATCCTGGCTTGGATATCGAGTCAGTCTTTTGTTTTGAGTCTGTCTCTTTGTCTTGAGTTAGACTTTTTGCTTAAGGGTCTGTCTTGTTGTATCGAGTCAGTCCCCTTTGTATATAATACCAGGTGATTCTGGGGTTGTTGTCCCGAACACCGTTTTGTCTTGTAATTATTTGTTTTTGTTTTGAGTCTGTTTCTGCCAAGGAGCCAGTTACACCAACAAATCTGAATGGAACAGCTGTTGCTTTCTCAACGTCATGCTTGCTTTCAGCATAAGTGCCAGAGAATTTGATTGGGCTGACAGTACATCTCGCCTGCTCTCCTGCGTGCCAAACTCATTGCATTAACCTAAGTTTTTCAAAAACAAACCTTTTGAACACTGCGGTGATGAAAACAAAGAGGAAGGCATTCCTCGGGTTTTGCAAAATTTTGATCATTTTGAGAGAAAGAGAGGCGTGCTAAGCCTTCTTGTGAATGAAATCATGCTTGTCGGCGTGAGTACTGAGAAGGATCCTGGCCTGATCCAGATTGGTTCCACACTATCTTCGGCGCGAGCAATTTGTCGCTTTCTTAAAAACTTTCAAAAACAAATGTTTTACGCGGCCCTGCGAAGACTTGTGTGGAATCGCTCTTGAGATTGCGCAGCCTAGGATCGCTCTCAGCCTCAAAATTCAACCCATCCGTTTCAAACTTTGAACCCGTTCAGAACGTTCAGAAGTTCAACGGTCAAACGCCATGAATGGTCTATATGGCCAGTTTCGAAGCAGCCCTCGAGGAAGAGGCACCAAAGCCGAATCGGAAGGAGTAGATCTCGCCGGAAGAAGCTCGTGGAGCAACCGGGATGGATTCTTCTGCCAATCATTGCAACAGCCGTTCTCCTAGACATAGAGGGGCTTCCAGTTCAGGAACCATTTGGCATGGACTTGCTACACTTTTACCCTTTGAGAGGCTCGTTGGGCCGAAAACCCGGAAGGGCGGCCCAGGCAAAAGTTAGAGCAAGAGAAAAATACAGGAAAAAGAAAAAAAAAGAAGAAGCAAAAATACAAAAAAGAAGAAAAGAAAAGAAATGAAAAAAGAAAAGATGAAAAAAAAAGAAGAGAAAAAAAAGAAATAAAATTTTTTAAAAAGAAAAAGAAAGGAAGTTCGCAAGGTCGAAAACCCGCATTGGGTGCCTTGGCAAAAGTGAGAGCCTAAAAAAGTGAAGGTTAAAATACCCGAGTGTACCTTAGCCGGAACTATGTGAGGCTTGATTCCCATGTTTGGGATACGTAGGCAACTTCATCATGAAGTCCAGCCCCCAACGCTTTCATAGCGTCTCAGTCCATGCAATGGTTTCGATTTCATCCCAAAGTCCAGCCGCCAACACCCTCCAAAGGCGACTGTGTCTATATATTTGTTGTGACCGTCTTCGTCATCGCTGTGTCCAAGAGCTCGACCACCGCCAATGAAGACTGTTTGCAGACTGCTGCGGCACCACCCAAACAAGGGGCAACTTTCCGTTGCCACGAGCCGCCGTGAGCCGCCATTCAAACTAGGGGCAACTTTCAGTTGCCTCCCACCCCCCTTCAAACCAGGGGCAATTTTTCATTGCCTCCGATCCGAGGTTGCGCATCTCGAAGAGTAAGTTCCATGCTTGTTGAGCATCAGCTGTTTGAAAAATAGCTTTTTGAAAATTTTTACTGAGGTTGACTATTTTCTTGAAAATTGTTCCACTTTCCAAAACTGGACCATTGCCTTGGACCCAAAAAGGAAACTTTTCAGTGCCTGCTGCCTGACTTGCATGCTTTTCAAATCAAAAATCGAACAAGTATGTTAATCCGACTCTCATTTTGTTCAGAATTGTTTTAGTAGAAAGCAAAAACAAAGAATGGTTAAAATGATGAACTAGGGGCACAGTTGAGCCAGGCGTTCTGTCTTTCCCCCGTCATCGATGTACTTGCCAGAAGAGCGCTCTACCCGTCAGAAGAAATGGCCGTGAGCTAACAGTGTTGAGCATGAACCCACACCGTTCTATTTATCCATCAATCACCCCGGGGAGGGATGAAAAATGAGAGAATGAAGAATAGAGAGGTGTAAGTTGAGAGAAAAGTGAGGAAAAGGGTTTTGAGAGAAAATCCGAGCTCGAGAGCCGAGTGATGTGAGAATCACAAATCAGAAAGGGTGGGAAACAATGCCTAGAGAAACTGGCTCCTCGTGATCTGAGGTCCCCCGTCTTCGTCAGCGCGTCTGTATGTCATGTCTTCGGTTTTGTTTACCTCAACTTTTGTTTTAGGTCTTTTTCGAGCGTGTCTCGTTGTGTTAGGTCGTGTGCCTAATTGAGTCTTCCCCGCTGTGTTCAGTTGTAGGCTCGATATCCCAGTTTGAAAAACCCTCGTTCGATTTCAAAAATCATTTACACTCGAAATGCTGTGCCCTTCTCTACATTTGAACGTGTTTCGACTCCAACCGGTTCCATCTTTGAGCTTCGTCTTGTCAGATTGGGCTGTTTTGTTCAGAATTTACTGTGTGCAGAATGAACCGAATGCTATGTTATGGGCTGTATGCAGATTAATCCCCAACAGAGTAAGGGCTGTGTGTCCGACAATCAGGCAGTGGATTGCTTAGGGTTATTTTGCTGTTGGCTGTTTAGTTATCTGATTCTTACAAGTGCAAGTGTTCAATTTTCAGATAACCATGATGGAATGCGATGCAAGGCATGAGATATGTAAATGTAACACTTTTTAAGCAAAAATCTGTTCATTTGATAATCTTTTTCGAGTACAAAGTTTTGAAGAAAACAAAATCTGCCTGCGGCAGTACAAGGTAATCTAACTACCAAGGAAAAGAGGAAAAGTACAAGAAAGAAAAGAAAAATGACAAAAATCCGCATCTGTGTCGAGCACTCCAAGGGCCGTCAGTCTGTCCTGGTCCTCTTCCTGGACGAGGGTCCAGGGGCATCATCAGCATCGTCGTCAGAGCCCGAGCTAGAACCGCCTCCGGTCTCCTCCTCCGATGACTCGGACTCTGCCTCTGACTCCTCGTCATCATCATCATCCGGGACTGGAGCTCGCGAGCTGCTCCCAACATGAACGCGCCCCGCCTTGGAGCGGGGGAATACTCGGCCCTCCTCATCTCTTCCTCGAGACGGGACGGAAGGTCCAGCTGGAGCACCTCCTGCCATAGGAATCTGGAAAGACGGCTGAAAAAGTACGTAAAAGGGAAATGCATCAGTATACTGTAGACAATTTATCAGTGCAGAATGCAATGCAGAGTACAGTATGAATGCCGTGAGCAGTTTATCAGTGCAGAATGCAATGCAGAGTACAGTGAGAATGCCGTGAGCAGTTTAACAGTGCAGAATGCAGTGTATGAGTACAGTGTGAGAATGCCGTGAGCAGTTTATCATCGCAGAGTACGGTGCAGAATGTAGTGTATGCAGTGTATCAGATGCTTTGAGATCAGTGTATTAGATGTTGTGCCGTGCATCAGATTATGTAAAGCAGTGTATGAATGGTTTGAGGCCAGTGTTAGAAGGACAAACCGGTATGCTGTAGAGGGCTAGGAGGTCAAATGTCCGCTAAAGCATCCCCATCATCGAGGCATTCATCGCCAACGACTGACGGGTGTACTCAGAAGAAGCCTGCAAAAGTATCAGATGCATCAATATTCTGTGGAATATCAAATAGACTGAAAATGAAATGACTATACAAAAATGCAGTAATACATACCGGAGGTAAATCGGGGACGCCGATGAGCTCGTGACCAGCCGGTGGAGGGGCGAAGGGGATTTGATAAGTCGACCCACCCTGCCCCTGGAAAGTCAGTACAGCAGGCAGGGCAGGCCAGCCAGTCCCCCGTCCTCCCTGAACTTCGCCCCTGCCACGGACTCGGGCCTTCCTCGCAGCCCCTACTCCAACTCCCGCTCCGGCCCCAGCTGCTGATGCCACAGGCCTGGCCCCCTCTGCTCGACAGCCGCTCAGAGGTCGCATCAGGTACGTCTGCACGTACTCCCGATAGTCTCCGGTGCCTCTGAAGCCGGCCTCCTCCCAACCAATGGTGTAGTCATCCATCTGCTCGCTGGTGAGCCTCTCGGTCTCCCTCATATCCGCAGGAGGGTGAACCGGGACTATCTGCTCAGGTAACCCCAGGGTCTGGTGTAGGAAACGCTCCCCCAGGTACCAAGCCCGACAGACCGGGCCCTCCAGCAAGACCCGGAAACGAGAGGTCTCATCGGCACCGGCAAACCGATCTCGAGTCACAGCTGGCAACAGAGCCCACGGCGGCCAAGTGATCTAAAAGTGACAGACAGATTGTTATCTACTGTTATTGAAATATGCAGTGGGAAAGCGAAGCTTAAATGAACTGCAAGTAAAACATACCTCGGCCGGGGTAATGGTGTCGAAGTACCGGCGGAAAAACCCGAAAGTCTCTCGCGGCCGCCGAGTGCATCTCCTGTCAAAGCGCTGTGAGAAGAGGACGACCAGGGGAGTCTCTGTGACTGGTACGGGGGCAAGCCTAGGAAAGTAGGCGTAAACCCACAGCTGCAAGGGAAATACCAGTGCATTTATCAGAAAAAGCAGAATATGCAGAATAAAGCAGAAATGGCAAAGCCGTGTGTTGTGCAGTGTATTGTGTGCAGTGTACAGTCAGTGTGAAGCAGAATGTATGTGTGTGCCGTGTGTACAATATACAGCAAGTATAGAGCAGACTACAGAGTGTGCAGTGTACAGAGTACAGAAAATATAGGGCAGAAATGAAAAGCGGAGAAGGAATGTACCTCCCAAGCCCGCCAGCAGCCTCCGAGCAACTGGCCGCTTCCACGCGAAGCCGAGCTCATGTACCCGTAGAGAGTGGCCAGAGCGGCGCCACCCCAATCATAGTGCAAAATGTCCATGACGTCCACCAGTGCGCTGAGAAGACAGAGAGGCATGGTGTTCGCCCGATCGGCGAAGATGGTAGTCCCGAACAGGAACATGAGGAAGCCGCGGGCATACCTCTCCACGTCCTCCTGGGTCATCTGCGCCTCCTCCTCCAACACGGGCTGAACCCGAAACTGTACCTCGAACCAGGAGTACCGCACGAAGCCTGGACGAGCAAGAGGTGGGGCCTCCCCCAGTAGATGGACCTGAGCGACGGTCCACTCATCCATGTCGATGTCAAAAGGGATCGGATCCCCCCTACCCCGATGCCAGTGAGCATCGTGAAATCGTAAGGGGTTATCGTCATGTCCCCTGCAGCGGAAAAGTGAAAAGAATCCGTGGTGTCCCACCACCTCTCCGCCAGAGCGGCAAGGAGAGGTCTGCATGTGAAGTGCCTGGAGAGTCCTCGGCAGAAGGCGCCAAAACTCACTCGATCCACGATGTGTCGGACTGCGTCAGGGAGCTCATCATACCACTCCCGAGCGCCAGTATTCCCATACCCGCGAATGGTATGGGAACCCTCCTGTAAACAGAAAATAACAAATTGCAAGCCAACATTCAAAATGCAGTTTTGAAAAAAAGTAGATGAAGCATATGTGCAAGTTTGTCAGATTCAGGCAAATACCGGGTGCCGGTGTGCTTACAGTGAAATACGTGTGATGTGTCAGCGTGTTTGGGTGTTTCAGAACAGATATAGCATTGTGTGCAAATTTAACAGATTCAGACAAATACCGGGTACCGGTGTGTTTGCAGTGAAATACAGTGTGCGCCGTGTGTTTGAGTGATCCGGGGTTAGTGCAGTGTGTGTGCATGTGCCAGTCTCAAGCAGATATTGGTTGTATGTATGTTTATAGTCAACTACAGTCTACGGTATATCAAATTCAAGCAGTTAAAGAGTACAACTAACTATGACAGTTTTGTATCCTACATTGCGGAAAGTAAAGCAGAAAAAAGAGAATTACCTCGGAAGTGCCGAATGAAAGGTGGGAGGTAGGCTCGTGCAGCAATAGCTCGGGCGCCACGTGCCTCTCGAAGCTCCGGAACTGACGCAGGCCGTCGGGGGGCAGAGCATGGATCGTCGGTCGGTAGGTCGCCGGGTCGAACGGACGCTCGCTCAACGGTAGAAACTCGACCACGAGATCCATCTCGTGGTCCGGGGGAGTCCCGCCACGTGGAATGTCGTCCGCCATATCGAAAATGATGAGAAAATGGCTGGAGGAAGGAAAACCAGGCCGGAATGTGAAAAGGCACGGAAATGAAGAGGGAAGCAAGGGGAACAAACCCCGAAAAGGCGAGAACGCCAAACGAGGCACCGAAACAAAAATGTGATCGGTGGAAAATGTCCGAAACGCGAAGAAAATCGCGAATCCGACGACGAAACGGGCGTAGAACGCGAAGAAACGGGCGAAAAATGAGAGAAAAACGCTCTAGAGAGAGAGGGTGAGAGTTTTCGGCGGTGGAGAAGTGAGGAAATAGGGTTTGAAGCCCTATTTTAAAACACCCAAAGTGAAAAGTCGAATCTGCCCCGACTCAGCAACTGTTTGCCGGTCGGCAATATTTTGTGCCGGCCGGCAGTATTTTGTGCCGATGGAGTTATTTTGTAGCCGATGGACAGCCGGTGGCCTCCCCTTCCGGCCAGTGGTGTTCCCACAACCTTGTTTAGGCCATATGAGAAGTTTTTGGTCTTCATAGCTCAAGAAAGTGCAAGAAAGAGCATCTCCGATGCTCAACCGGCCTCCGTTTTGACCTCGGACTGCGACTTCCATGCATGGCACTCCAATTCATACAAGGTGTATCCTTTTCGTATCCTTTTCACTTTTACAAGATCCAAAAGTTTCCCCATGTGTATCGCATATCAGTCGCACTGTTTTGTGCATTTCAAACCTGCGCACTGTTTTGTGCATTTCAAACCTGCGCACTGTTTTGTGCAGTGCATTTCAATCGCACTGTTTAGCGCATCGCACTGTTTTGTGCATTGTATTTCACTCGCGTTGTTTAGCGTATCGCACTATCTTGTGCATTTCAAATCATTCGCGCTTTCTTGCGCATCGCACTATTTTGTGCACCTTACTTGCATTTTGCATGCATCCTATCGCGCTATCTTGCGCACCTCGCTTGTACTTATTAGTACATTGCATTGTTTTGAACACAAACCGGCTTCGCGTAGCGTATAAGTCCAATTGTCAAAATCTTCTTTCATATCATTCTCGCATCTTATGAGGCATGCGTGTCTCATTTGTATCACCTTACATTCCGTATGGCACGCGTGCCGCACTTGCATCATGTGCATCTAAAAAAAAAACAAAAAAAACAATCATAGTGCATTGTCATGCATTTCCATTATAGCTTGCATGCATCCATTGCATTTTTCCCAGTAGTCGCATCGCACTGCATTGTCATGCATTTTTGTAAACATCCATCCCATTGCATATTTGTAGATATTGCATTGTAGATTGCATGCATTCATTGCATCGTCTTCCGCCTATGGCTTGCGCCTTTCCAGGTTGAGCTTGGTCCGGTATGTGCCCTTACTTTTCATGTTAAAACACAGTTCTGCATGTGTATCGCGCCGATTCCACGCTGATATGTTGGTTGAGGGTTACGGCACCTTTTTTGTGTTACACATGGCTCGTATGTGTACATGCCTTTCCTAGGCAAGATTTGGTTTGGCTTGCGTGCCATATTCATTGTATCCATATCCATTCCATTGCATAGTTGTACATATTGCATTGTAGCCTGCATGCATTCATTGCACCGCCTTCCGCCTATGGCTTGCGCCTTTCCAGGTTGAGCTTGGTTCGGTATGTGCCCTTACTTTTCATGTTAAAACACAGTTCTGCATGTGTATCGCGCCGATTCCACGCTGACATGTTGGTTGAGGGTTGCAGCACCTTTTCTGTGTTACACATGGCCTGTAGGCGTACATACCTTTCCTAGGCATGATTTGGTTTGGCCTACGTGCCATATCCATTGCCATCTTCCTAGCGTATCCATATATATTACATTGTAGTGTAATTTTTGCATCCGGCATTAGGATCGTAGTCCTTTCTCCAGCAGGTCATTTCCCCACTTATGTCAATTCCACCCAATACTTGTTCTTGCGTCTGTCTACAATGCTCATAGTTCAGTTGACCGTTCTATGGTAGACAGACTTGTTATCTCCATCAATCTATTTGACATAGGTATGGTTTCGAACCGCTCATGATTGGATCGTGATTCAATTGCTTTGCATGTAGCTTGCATTGTTTCAATTACATTGCATCTTTGTTTGCATTGTTTATACATTGTTTTGTATATATTGCATATCGTTTTGCATCTGTTTTGCATCCATTTTGCATTGTCATGCATGTTGCTAACAATATTGTACCTGTTAAGTTTGTTTTCCTTTCAGGCACGATATTGTATGTACGGTTCATTTGAGGCTGGTGCAACCAGACGAGCCGCACAGGTATCGTATCTCCCGAGTGAGACGTATTGAGAATTGCATAATTCTCTTACATCTTTTCTGCATTGTAGTGTAGTTTGGTGTATGCTAGCTTAAAACTGTCGCATGTATGCTTCGTTACAGCTTTCTTTGCATGATCATAAGTTATGCTCGGCTTCGTGCATTATCTTGCATTTTGCCCCTGCCTTCGGGCGCATATCTTGATTGTCTTGCATGTTTGTCTAAGTCTTCGGCCTTGTCAAAAATGGGTCGTCTCTAGACTTTGACATTCACTCCCATCATTGTTATGACTTTCGAGTTCTGTCAAAGAGGGGCAACTGTAGACACCCCATTTTTGAGCGTCCTCAAGACTTGGACGTCACCATTTGAACATTCGGTGATTATCCATGTTTGTGTTCGTTTGGAGTTCCCGGAGGTCTCGGCTCGCGCGCCTTGCCTCAAGATCTCCGAACATGACTGTTTAGTGTCTGGTTTCACACCAAACACTTGTGTTTTGCCTTGGAAGGGCAGGGTAGGGCTTGTAGACCATCCCCACGCACCACCGGCAGTGGCTAGAGGCCACCGGCTGGTTTTTGCTGCCACCGGCAATGTATATTGCCGGCCGGCACTATTTGTTGCCGGTTAGCACTATTTAGTGCCGGCCGGCACTCTTTTTTGCCAAGATGGCATTTTTGGCCGGCCGACTACTGTGCATCTGCTTTTGCAGATATTTTAAGACAGCTGTCTTGCTTTTTGCTCCCCTCCATACACGTGTATGGAGGGATCTCCCTCTTATGAAGCTTGTCTTGTAAGCTTTACAAGACAAGAAGTGCCATAAAGGGAGGGGTTGGTCTCTTGCTTAGGGGGTTAGACACTTAAGATATTTTGAGAGCTTAGACAGCCATTGTTAGGGTTTGAGTTCTAGGGTTAGGGTTAGATACACATCCTATCTCTCTTTCCTTCTCTTTTGTGCTCTTGTGTGTGTTTTAGTGCATACTATTGCACACAAGCACCTAGTGTTTCACCTTCCTCTTGGAACTGAGGTTCTGAAGGACTGATTTTGAGGTTTTGGTGTTGGATTCAAGCTAAGGAAGTCCATTGGAGCATCATTGTTGAAGAAGGCTTCAAGGGTAAGAATCTCACCCCTTTTTACCCCATTTTTGCATTGTATTTCTACCTATCTTAAATTCGTTTTTGAGCTTAGTGTATAATACAAAACAGTTCTTTTTTTAAGCCCTCTTGGTTGTTTGTTAAGAATGTTTTATGGTTTGGGTAAGTTTGAATACCCTTAGGCCTTGAAAGGCCTCGTTTTGTGCCCTTTTGTGTGAACTCTGGGATTTTGGTGTTGGGGTCTCTTCACCACTGAAATCTTGAGGGATTTCAGTGGTTAAGGTGATGCCTTGAAGTCCCAAGAAGGAGAGGGCCACCCCCTCTCCTTGTTGTCCTTGAAAAGGGCATGTTTTGGCCTCTTGAGAGAGCATTATGTTTGAGGGTGTATTGACCATGACTTGGCTGTTTTTTATGCTTAATATGTCATGTTATGCCTCTGTTTTTACTTGGTTTTGGTACTCCATGCATGCTTAGCATAGTTGCCATGTAATGCCTTGTTATGCCTTAACATGTCTTAGGTTGTGTGCCTTTGTTTCTAGCATGTTTTAGGCTTACATTTGTGAAGATTTTGTGCTTATCTTGACATGTTTTAGGTCTGTCCATAAGTGTTTGGGTTGATTTTGGCATGCTTGGTATAGCTCCTTTGTATTTGGGCTTGTTGGCCTTGAGCATATGAATGTATAGTATGACATCTTTGCATTGATTTGGTGATTTGGGATCATCCACCATGTCATTTCAGTCCTATTTGCATGCCTATATGTTTACCTTGGATGCATCTTTAATGCCTCATAAGCTTGTGTAGCAATGCTCCGTGTTTTGGTGTTTATGCATGCCTTTGTTTTTGAGTCATTTGGATGCCATCTAAGTTGTCCTTAGGCCTTGTATTAATGTCCCAAAACTCTGTTTTTGGTCAATGAGTTCATGCCATGTTTGGTCTTGCTAAGTGTAGTTCAATACTCTATTGGTTTGCTTTGAGCATTTGGGCCATTTGTTGCATGCTTGGCTTGATTTATTGCTTGGTTTGGCACCATGTTTTAGCATGATTTCAATGCTTATGTTGCATGCTAATTAGTCCATGATTCCCCCTTTCAAATGTGTTTGAGGGTTGTTCAATTTGTGCTTAAGTGTTAGCCTTTCAACATATGTATGTGTGCATGTGTATTTGGTCCCTCATTGTGGTACTTTGGCCCTTGTTTTAGGCCTTATTGGGGCTGCCTAAATCATGCTTAAGCCCACCTTTTCATTGGCTAGCATTGCCTCATGTTTGCTTGCATGCTTGCATAAGTGTATCGCCATGCCATGTTGCATCCTTAGCTTGCATGCCTAGGTTGCATTGCATCTTGCATGCATGCCTTGTTCCTTGACTTGATGATAGGAATTGGGCCTTAATTGTTTGATTGGTTTGCATTTCATTTGACATGAAAGTTGCATACTTGGTTCTTTGCGCCATCATGCATGGAAATGCGTGATTGGTGGTCCGAGAATCGAGGCACATGCCCCTTTGAGTCATTATCATGATAAGGGACATGGTTGGTGCATATATGTCTTGAATTGTGCTGCCATGCTTTGCCTTGCCCTCTGTTGCTGTCATTTGCAAATTCTGCAGGAACACTCTGCCGACCGGCAGTGTAAGGTGCCGACCGGCAATCATTTCCCTGCCGATAGCTTTGTTTTGTGCCGGTGGCCACACCACACTGCTGGTGGAAATTCCATGCAGCCGGTGATGTCTCTCAGCATCCAAGGAAGCAGCCCTGAGGTTTTGGCAACCTCCAGAGGAGTAAAAAAGGGAAAACAGAGGCAGCCTATGCATGACGGCGCGTTTCCCGAGGCGATTTTCTGTTTTCCTTAGTTTTAGTTAATTTGCTTAGTTGATTAGGCAATTTGTAATATTTAATTAGCTTGCGTAGTTAATTAATCTGTAATATTTATTTGGTCCCTCCGAGCGAGGGCAAATCTGTAATAAGTGTGTGTGGGTGGTGTGTATGTCTTCCAATCCCCACTTCTTTCTTCCCTTTTATTTACCTGCTTATGATGGTAGATTAGGGCACGTTTAATTTAGCATACCTTATGCTATGCATGTGTGCATCCATGCATTTGTATTGCATGCATTAGGCTCGGTACATCACGCTAACTGCATCTGTACTTCAATTCATAAATTGAATATGTGGTAGTTGACCGCATTTCACATGCCATGTTTAGGGTTAGCCGAGCCTGCCTAGATTGCATTTTTGCATGTGATGCATTAGCCATTTTTAACATGAACTAGGACACGCATGTTTGCTAACTAGTTTACTGTTTTGGCACGGAGTACGATGTAAGTATTTACGCTTTAGCATCCCGCATGCGTGTGAGTGTTGCCATGACAGTATGCCTGCCATGCGGCTAAATGCTTATGTGTTAAACTGTTTGAATGCCTGTGGGTGGAGGTTGGATTGTTTGAGTTGGAAAAACTCATTGAAATCCGTGTTTTAGCCTACTTGCGAGTAGCAAATTCCAAAGCATTTTCAAAACAAACGGATATGCAATGTTTCTTTCCAAATTAGGCAATCTAGTCTATACTTGTTTGCTGCGCGCATAACATAGTAATTCTAGGCTAATAAATGGATTAAGAACACATAACGTTTTCAAAATCAGATATCATGGTTAGTAGAGGCCGGTCTTCGGACCGGGCGAAAGGGGGGTGCTCATAACTGACCTTCCCCGATCGTACCCAAGCTCCCGAGCCGAGACAACTCCGGCGATGACGGACATGTGGCCTTCGGCACCGAGTCAGGGTTTCCTAAATTTTCCCGTTTTAAAAATATTTAGGTGGCGACTCTGTATCTGGCAAAGCAGTCCATGTTTGGCACTACTTTTTCAAAAATCTGTTTCTCAAAACGATTTGCCAGATTTGGACTCTTTGGTTCAGATTAAGAACCGCGACAACAAAAATCGCGAGTCCGAACTGTAGTAGCACGAGGCCCTCCGCGGGCGCGCCTACAGGTCACTGTGAGTAATATCGATATTTTGGAACTTGTCATTTGTCCAATTTCTTATTTCTTTATGAGCCTCATAAGTGCTAGTTTGAATTATGGACAAATGTTTACTATGAATAACTGAATGGGCCGAAGGCCATTTTGACATAAATGAATGAATGGATGGGCCAGAGGCCATTTTTACATGAATGGATGGGCCAGAGGCCATTTTTACATGAATGGATGGGCCAGAGGCCATTTTGACATAAATGAATGGGCCAGATGCCAGTTTGACATGAATGGATGGGCCAGAGGCCATTTTGACATGAATGAATGGGCCAGAGGCCATTTTGACATGAATGGATGGGCCAGAGGCTAGTTTGACCTGAACAAATGGGCCAGAGGTCAGTTTGACATGAATGAATGGGCCAGAGGCTAGTTTGACATGAAAGTTTGAATGGGCCAGAGGCCAGTCTGACAAATGAAAGATAAATGGGCCAAAAGCCAGTATGTTTGGAACTAGAGCCACTTGACCTAAATTATGTATATGTATGTTAAATAGAAATATGAATTGGGCCCAAGGCCATCTGAAGCATGTTCTGCATATCGTTTATATAACTTCTGTGTTTGATATTATTCACTAGGCTATCACTCACGCTCATTCATGTGTTCGTAGGTGAACCAAGAGAAGTCCAGACCCAGCCCCAGTGATATCTGTATGGAACAACAAAGGTTTTGGAGAGTCAGCCCTCGCGTCTCATGCACGAGACCCGTCTTCGCCTTTTTGTCATTCTGTTTATTTTGTCATGTGGGTGAAGTCTTAGAATTGGTGTATATAGCTTTGATGGGTTGACTTAGACTATTATGATCCTGTATGTACAGAACCATGTGTGGTACATATTTTGTTGTGAGTTATTAATGTGCATATGTATGGTTGTTACGATGTGCCATGTAAGCACAGCTCTATGGACAAAGTTTTAAATTGCTTCCGTTTGGCCCCCATTAACTCTGTTAAAATACGTTTGGCTTGGTTTGAGGCCGTAGGTAATCTCATGATTACTGGCCGGTTATGTCCTTAACCCACGGGGGCGGGTTCGGGTCATGACAGAGTGGTATCAAAGCACGAGTTAATAACTCGCACACTTGTCCAAAAGAGCAATAAGCATCTAGAAAAGATCTAGGATGCATTCATGTGATAAGTATGAATTTGGAAGAACCGAGTATATGTTTAAATGTTTTAATATTAACAATTATGTGATATAAGTTGTGATTTGCTTGCATTGTAAATTATCTGAATATGTATGCTCTTTAGTATATGCATACTTGTGAATCTTTTGTGTGAAATATAATGCAAGTTTAATCAGATGATGAGAACAAGAGGTGATGAGATAGAGGAATCCTCTACTGCCAGAATAGACAGAATGGAAAGACTGATACAGGAAATGGCAGAAACTTTGAGACAGTAACAGGAGTGGTAACAATAGTGGCAGCAACCACATCCGCCACCTCCACTTCCGACACCACCCGTGCCAGATAATCAGAATGAAGATCGGATAATAGCTCTCACCAAAGAATTCAAGAAAATGAAACCACCGTAGTTCCATGGTGGATTAGATCCGTTGAAAGCCGAAGCTTGGATTCTCGATATCGAGAAATTATTTGAAGTGTTCTCTTGCTCGAAGACCCTAAAGGTGCTTTTAGCCACTTTTATGATAGAAGACGAGGCAAGAAGATGGTGGATGTTAATGCGAGAAAATCACAGGGATGTTGATTGGGCGAAATTTTTGGAAATTTTCTATGACAAGTACTTCCCACAATGTGTTCGGGATAGGAAAGTGTCAGAGTTCGTGGAACTAAGGCAAGATAGTATGACTGTAGCCGAGTATGAGGCCAAATTCACTAAATTGGCCAGGTTTGCACCTCATGTGATTAATACCGATTACAAGAAGGCATGGCATTTTGAAGGTGGGCTTCGAAGTGACATGTTAGAGAGGGTAAATGTCTTGAAGCTGGAAACCTACATTGGGGTGCTAGAGAGGGCTATCATATCAGAAGCTAACATAGCTAGACAGACTAAGTCCACAACTGAATGGAAAGACAACAAAAGGCAAAGCTTCTTCTCAAAGAAGAAATTTTCAAAAAAGCAACACACGGGCTCCTCAAATATTTCAAATTCTTCCCGAGACATAGCTCCCATGTGCAATATTTGTAGCAAAAGGCACCGTAGGGTTTGTTATCGTGTGTCAAGGGCCTGTTTCAAATGTGGGAAACAAGGGCATATGGCTCGAGATTGTAATCAGAATGGTGGAAAGATAACTGCTAGTTCCACTGCATCGATCCCAAAGCCGGGAAATACTTTGAGATCTGTTACCACCGGGGATACCGTGTGACAGGGGAGAGTTTTTGCGCTTGTTCCGGGCGATACACAGAATGCCAACGCAGTTGTCTCAGGTACAATTTCTAGATGTAATCAAGATGCTTTTGTGTTAATTGACTCCGGATCCACACACTCTTTCGTGACATATGCATTTGCATCTAGACTGAATAGACCCTTAGAATTACTGCCATATCTGCTATGTGTGTCTGCTCCATCTGGGGAATCTGTATTGTGTGAATCTATATACCGGTTTTGTGATATGCGTGTTGAGGATGCTATCCTATATGTAGATTTGTTGCCCTTGAACTTTAGGCATTTTGATGTAATTTTGGACATGGATTGGTTAACCAAATATTGTGCCACCATTGATTGTCTGACAAAACGGGTTGTGTTTAAACCACCAGAACAGAAAGAGGTTGTGTTTGTGGGTAATAGGGTAGTGCCTCCACCTTATTTGATATCTGCAATGAAAGCATGTAAACTGATCAGGAAAGGGTGCCAGGGTTATTTGTGCTATGTGTTATCTGAACAAATTGTGAATGTTGAATTGAATGACAACCCTATTGTTAGAGAATTTCCAGATGTGTTTCCAAATGAATTACCAGGAGAATTGGCAAACAGGGAGATAGAGTTCACTATTGAGACTGTGCCAGGCACCCAACCCATTTCTAAAACTTCCTACAGTATGGCTATAGCCGAAATGAAAGAATTGAAAGAACCGTTGCAAGACCTGCTTGACAAGGGGTTTATTCGACCTAGCACTTCGCCTTGGGGTGCACCAGTATTGTTTGTGAAAAAGAATGATGGAACTTTGCGTTTGTGTATCGATTATCGGGAATTGAACAAGGTAACAATAAAGAACAAATATCCCCTTGCAGATGCGCGCTAGGGCCTTATGCTACAGTTCGAACTCAAATGTCACGGTTCTGAATCTAGTCTCGCAAAGTACAATGCAAGACCAACAAATCACCAAACAGTCCAAATCTGACAAATCATTTTGGAAAACTGATTTTTGTAAAGAAGTGCCAAACATGAACTGCTTTGCCAGATACAGAGTCGCCACCTAAATATTTTATTTTTTTGGAAAATTTAGGAAACCCTGATTCGTGCCTGAGGCCACATGTCCGTCATCACCAAAGTTACCTCAGCTCAGGAACTTGGGTACAATTGGGGAAGGTCAGCTATGAGCACCCCTGCTCGCCCGATCAAAGATCGACCACTACTAAACATGATATTTTGTTTTCGAAAACACATGTGTTCTTCTTCCGGTTAATTAGCTAGGATTACTTTGTGATGCGCACAACACACAAGTATAGACTAGATCGCCTAATTTGGGACAAAGCATCGCATATCCGTTTATTTGGAAATGGTTTGAAGTTTGCTAATCGTAAGTAGGCTAAAATGCGAATTTCAATGAATTGTTTCAATTCAAGCAATCCAACCTTCACCCACAGGCATTTAAGCAATTTTATCAACTAAGCAGTTAGCCTCATGGCAAGCATGCTGTCATGTTAACATTCACACACATGCAAGATGCTAAAGCATAAATACTTACAGTGTACTCCGAGCCAAAATAAAGAACAAGTTAGTAATAAATGCATGATCCTAGTTCATGTTAAGATGGCTAATGCAACACATGCAAAATGCAACTAGAAATAGGCTCGGCTATCCTAAGATGGCATATGAGATGCAATTAGATAACATGTATTCAATTTAGAATTTTGAAATACGATGCAATTAGTGTGATGCACCGAGCCTGGTGCATGCAATGTAGATGAATGATGCCAACATGCAAACATAAGTATGCTAGCAAGATGGATGGAATGCAAACATGCAAAGCATATGGGTGCTAATCGAAGAATGAATGTAAACATGCGAAGCATAAGGATGCTAATCGAAGAATGACCTAAAACTAACCAACAAAAGCACGTAAGTAAAAGGGAGAAAGCAATGGAGGTTGGAAGACACGCACACACGCACACACGCACACACCCTTATTACAAAATTGGCCCTCCTGACGGAGGGTCTGAATAAATAGTACATGCCAACTAATTAACTAACTAACAAGCTAATTAATTATTACATAACCGAATGAATAACTAGCTACAACTAATTATTACAAAGCTTAATTAATTATAAAATTAACAAATAACAAATGAAAAACGACAACTAATGCTGCTTCAGCTCTGTTCATAGAAGCAGAATGGTATGCATGTTTGCGCTCGGTTTCTCGCCTCTAAACGCCTTCCGATTGCTCTTTAGAGGCTCTATCTGCAGGGTGTCCTCAAAGAATTCCTACTAAACCTTACCAAAACCAGTCTGGGGGAGTGCATCAGTGGCCTGCCGGCCATTGTAAGCCACTGCCGACCAAAAAAGAAGGGGTGCCGGCCATCTGCAAGGCACTGCCGGCCACTGATATGCTGGGACACCAAGCTGCAGTAGAGCACAAAACAGAGAAAGTAGGGGGTCTCCCAAGGATATGTACGCACTATGCCATCCCATATCATCTCAATGTATCAAGGGAGAGGCATAGTCAGATCTACGACCATTAGTCACGCATCCCGATGCATGATGGCCAAAGATCTGACTTGTGCAAGCCAATATGAAATGAATGCACAAGAAATCACATAAGTGCCTAGAACTCTATCATGGATCATCAAGAGCACCGGCGATCGAGAATTGAGATACGTTTCATCACTTGGAGTATGAAATGCCCCTCATTCCTATGCTCGGATTAACACTTTAATCTAAACGACAATAAAAAGCAAACATGGAAAACAGGCAATATGTCCTAAGGATGCAAAAATGTAACTACAAGGCATACTCAATGCAAGGTAAAGCAAGCATGCAACGACAAATAACGGAACTAGCATGCGACAACATGCAATGTACCAAGTATGTAATAAACATGCAACAACATGTAAAGGAACTAGCATGCGACAACATGCAAAGATGGAGCAAGCATACAACAATATGCAAGGCAAGCACGCAACAACATGCAAGGGATGGACTTAAACCAAAATAGGCAGACCTCAGATATGCCCAAATCAGTGGCCATAAAGTGCTGAATTGATGCCACAAAATGCTAGACAAGCATGCATGCCAATGGGCCCAAGAATTAAGGCATAAAGATGCAACTCTTAAGCATACTTAAAGAGCGACAAGTATGGATATGTGACAACAAGATAAGCTCTGCAATATCATGTAAATTGATGCCAAATCAACTAAACAATGCAAGCATGGCATGTTAGGATGCTCAAAGCTCAAAATAAGTAAAGGGACTTAAGCCATGGCTATAAAAAGCAAGCCCCAAAGGGCCAAGGGGGCCTAAAACAGTCCCAAGGTAGGTCCAAACAAGACCAAAAACAAGCTCGAAGTTAGCCAACACGAGCTAGAACACAAGTCCAAAAACATGGAGCATGGAAGGCTACAAAAGAGGCAATGCGCTGCACTTATTGAAACCAAACATGGCATGACTTGGACAGCATAAAACAGAGTTACATCATGGTATAACAAGACAAAAAAATGCACTGATATGATGAGCCAAAGGCTTAGGCTTAATGGCATGCACAATGATCCATTCATGAGGCATAAAGAACCAAGCCTCCAAGGCATTAAAAACATGTCAAATGCAAGTGTATGACTGCATTTCATGGACTGAAATAACATTTGAAATGATGGCAAAGCATGCAAACATCACATGTATGGCATGGTAGGGGCCTCAAAACCCAAGACTAGCATAAGCATTTACACTATAGCTATAGAAAGCATGAGTGGTATGGCCATGGCAGCCTAAAACAGTGTTAAAACACCTCAAAATGAAAACAAAATCATGCTGGGGTAAAGCCAAAATATGCTAGGATGATGAGTCAAAGCATCATGCACATAAAGCTAGTAAGCAAGATTTGTCCTACAAGTATATGGACCATGCAAAATAAGACCAAACTAGCAAAACATAGAGTCATGACATGCCAAATGATGATGAAATACATGCTGAAATGGACTGAACATAAGCTAGGACGACATGCTAAAGCAAGAAGCATATAAAGCTAGTTTGGGAGATTTACACTACAAGTGTAAGATGCATGCATGGAATGACAAAACCAACCCAAAACAAATCTAAGGCATGGTAAAACATCACCAAAAACCTATTGAAATGGAGCCAACACATGCAAGAAGAACATGCTACTTTGTAAAGCTATGAATGGGATTACACTACACATGTAAGATGTTTGCAAAATATGACCAAACCAGCCATGTGAAGAATTAAGGAAGGTCCTAAAAGTCACAAAAAATGGCCTGAACCAAGCCTTAAAAATACATAGAGGCATGCTCCTTTGGAAGGCCAAAAATGCATGCAAACAAGAACCAAAAGAGAGGGGTCCACCCCCTCTGATTTGAGGCCTCAAAACCACATGCCTACCACTGAAAATCCATTGGATTTCAGTGGTTTGAAGGCCAAACCAAGGCCAGCTCGGAGGACTTAAGACGTGGCTCAAAACAAGGCTAAACAAAGCCAACAAGAGGGTTGAAGACCCTCAACAGCAAAAAGACCTTAAACAAACTTCAATAGCACTTAAATACAATACTTTTTTCAGTTGAAAGCAAGGCCTAAAACAATATCCAAGGATGGCCAACATGAGGTACACAAAAGTGCTAAAAAAGGAAAGAAACTCACCCTTGAAGGTCAACTTCGAAACCAGCAACTTCAGAGGGTAAAACCTCACTTTCAGAGCTCAAGAAGTCCTCCCAAGAACCTTAATCCAATGGTGGTGGTGTATCTCTAAGTGTTGTAGTGTAAAAGTGCAAGGAAAATGGACTTCAAGGCGCAAATTAACAGCAATATATATATATATATATATAGAGGTATTTCTTCTCAAAATGCTCAACCCCTGCTAAGGAGAGAGGTCCTCTCCAAATATAGAAGAAAAGCAATGCAAAGTTTCTTCAAGAATCTTGGCAAGAGCTTCATCCCTCCATACACGTGTATGGAGGGCAGATAAAAGGATTCCAGCTGGCTCAAAAGATCTGGAGTGAAACCTGCAGAGACAGCAGTGTTGCCGGCCATCAGGGATGGTCGGCAGTGGCTCATTGATGGCAGGCAGCAACAAAGTGGGGGCCGACAGGCCGAAAAAGGGGCCGACAGTGCACGAAGAAGCACATTCTGAAAGGACCAGGCCATGGTCCAAGAATGGGGCAGAAATTATACAGGGTTTGGAAAGCTCGAACCTGTGACGTTCTGCTGCAAAAGTCGAATACCCGATGAGCAATCGAACTTGTGTCTAGATGTACTTGCAAGCACAACCGAGTCTTGAGGACGGTCAAAAATGGGGTGTCTACAGTTGCCCCTCTTTGACAGAACTCGAAAGTCACAAAGTGACGGGAGTGAGTGTCAAAGCCCAGAGACGACCCATTTTTAACAAGGCCGAAGACTCAGGCAGACAATCAATATAAGCATGTAGAGATGCGCCTGTAGGCTACGGCATAATGCAAATGATATGCAAGATACAAGAGCATAACTTATGATTATACAAAGGAAAACTGTAATAAAGCAGTTATGCAAAATAAATCCAACATTTTAAGTGAATGAATAACAGTCCTACATATTTCAACAGAAAGAATGTAAGAAAATTATGCAATTCTCACCACGTCCATTGTGGAGTGTATACAATACCGTCCAGTTCGTCTGGTCATGCAGACTCCAAATGAACCGTACATACAATATCATGCCTGTAAGAGAAAGAAACTCAACATGTACAATATTGTTAGAAACATGCATAACAATGCAAGTGAAAAGTGCATGATAACACAAGTAAAACATGCGTGACAGCGCAAGTTAAAGGGAAGTGCGTGACAGCGCAGGATAGAGGTGTGTGCATGACAGTGCAAGTAAAGATAGTATGCGTAACAGCGCAAGATAGAGACATAAGCATGCGTAACAGCGCAAGATAAGAAAACAAGTGCGTAACTGCTCACATAACCTGCGTAACATTGCAAGTTAAGGTAATAAGTGCGTAACAGTGCACATAACCTGCGTAACAGCGCAAGTTAAAGAAGTAGACATGCATAACAGCGCAAGTAAGGCAAGTAAAACATGCGTGACAGCGCAGGTTGAAGAGATAAATATGCGTGACAGTGCAAGTCAAAGGAATAAACATGCGTAACAGCACAAGTAAAACATGCGTAACAGCGCAAGTTGAAGAGATAAACATGCGTGACAGCGCAAGTTAAAGAAATAAACATGCATAACAACGTACATAACCCGCGCAACAGCACAGGTTAAAATAAGAGTGCGTAGCAGCGCAAGTTAAGATAAGAAGTGCGTACAGCGCACATAACCTGCGTAACAAAGCAAGTTAAGTAATAAGTGCGTACAGTGCACATAACCTGCGTAACAGCGCGAGTTAAGATAATAAGTGCGTAACAGTGCACATAACTTGCGTAACAGCACAAGTTAAGATAATATGTGCGTAACAGCGCACATAACCTGCGTAACAGTGCAAGTTAAGATAATAAGTGCGTAACAGCGCACATAACCTGCGTAACAGCGCAAGTTAAGATAATAAGTGCGTAACAGCGCACATAACCTGCGTAATAGCGCAAGTTAAGATAATAAAGGGGCAAAACAACGCGATTAACAAGCATAACAGCGCAAGTTAATATAGGGTAATACGAGATGCAAAACAATGCAAGTTTAGATGAGATGCAAAACAATGTAGGTTTAATGAGATACAAAACAATGCAGGTTTAATTAGATGCGAAACAATACAGGTTGGAGATATGCAAGATAATGCATGATATAGATATGCAAGACAATGCATGATATAGATATGCGAGACAATGCAGGATAGAGATATGCAAAACAATGCATGATATAACAAAACAGTGTAAATGATATACAATGTAACGAAGCAATGCAAATGATATGCAATGTATTTGAGATGATCAAACCATAAGCAGTACAAAACCACACAAATATCATAAAGGGATGGAGATGCATCGTCAGACTACTTTTAGCACAGAAAAGGTAGGGGGCACGAGCCGAACGACGCCTAACACAGGCTAAGTGCCTACATCCTCAGTACTAGCCTCAACCCAGCATGGACGCTTACATATAACAGAACCATGTTTCAACGTGAAAGGGGTGCGAGCACGTGCAAAACAATGTGTTTCGCAGAAAGACCACAATGTACAAGTAATTGGGTGGTATGATACAAGTGAGGAATGATCTGCTGAGGAAAGATCGTGATCCTACATGCTAAATGCAACAAACTAAAATATGATGCAATGGATGCCATTCATGAAGTGAAAACGACGCGCGGCCAAACCACATTTTTGCCTAGAAAAGGCATAGACACAAAACAAACCACGTCTAACATAGAAATGGTGCCGTCACCCTCAAACAATAGGCGCGTACACATAATCTCATAACCATGCTTTAACTTGAAAAGTATGGGCACATGCCAGACTAAGCTTAACATGGAAAGGATACAAGCGATACAATGGATATGCAGTGAATGCATGCGATAAATGCTATGTACAATGCAATGTAATAGCTGAAAATGCAATGGATGGAGTGGATAAGGTGTGCGGCCAAACCATATCTTGCCTAGAAAAGGCACAAACACAGACAGACCACGTCTAACACAGAAATGGTGCCGTCACCCTCAAACAATAGGCGCGTACACATAATCTCATAACCATGCTTTAACGTGAAAAGTATGGGCACATGCCAGACTAAGCTTAACACGGAAAGGTGCAAGCGATACAATGGATATGCAGTGAATGCAACAAACTACAATGCAATATACTCTATATGGAGTGAATAAGGCACGCGGCCAAACCACATTTTGCCTAGAAAAGGCATAGACACAAAACATACCACGTCTAACACAAAAATGGTGTCGTCACCCTCAAACAATAGGCGCGTACACATAATCTCATAACCATGCTTTAACGTGAAAAGTATGGGCACATGCCAGACTAAGCTTAACATGGGAAGGATGCAAGCGATACAATGGATATGCAGTGAATGCATGCGATAAATGCTATGTGGAATGCAATGTAATAGCTAAAATGTAATACACATACTAGATGATGTAGTAGTTAGGAAGTGAAGGTACCTTACAGGGGCAATTGGCAATGACCTACCTCAGCAATGTCCTACCTCATACTGATGTGGGAATCTTTCCCTTCTTCTCGGTTGAACCACAAGTACTACTTTTATCCCTGGCTATCGTCGCAGCTTTCTCCATTCTCCAATAGGGTGACATACTAGGTTACTTCAGTATCCAAAATTGAGGCTCATACCGGCTACCTCAACCTATGGGGCTTCCATACAGATTGTAAGCCGGGGATACACCCCTAGGTATTTAAACTAGACTTTAGTCTTGGAAATCCTGAACCTTTGCGTTCTAGGCATGAGCCATTCGAACTCTAGTTTCCACCTCTCAGTTGATCTCTTAGGAACTCACAACAAACATAGGTAGGTGGCTATACCAAACCACCGGAAGTCATTCGGGCACGACAAACGCCAAAGGAATTGCACTGTCAGAGGATTTAAGGTCTCCTAGACCAGAGGAATGCAACAAACAGACAAAGCGGCGCTTTAGAAAGCACCTCATGAAGTGAGGGGCGGTGAACCGCTCTACTCTGACGGGGATCTCCCCTTGTGCTCTTCGAACACTTACCTTCAACTCACAGTACAAAGGTTCTGAAATGCTGACAAGGAGTGCCATCTATTGGGGAAACCTCGGATGGTGCTTTTCTCCCTGATCAAACTCACAACTTTCCCTCATTGAAAAGCCAAGGTAACTCTAACAGGGAATGGTACTCAAGGAGAGCACATCTGATTGCCATTCTGGCATTGAAACGGTCAACACAGTATTTGATTCACTTTGAACACACAGTTCGTACAGCACACTACTCATTCTGAACACCCAGCCCGTAACATAGTACTCTGTTTCTCTGAACACACAGCCCATTCTGAATACTGCTTATTCTGAACACACAGCCCACTATGAATACTGCTCACACACAGCCCATAACACAGTACTCTATTTATTCGGCATACAACTCATATTAGCACATTGCTCACTCTGAACACACATCTCATAACACAGTGCTTGGTTCATTTTGAACACACGGGGTGCAAAGAGGGAGCTTGCAGAAGCCGAAACAAGCTCAGATGCTCCAGGTTTTCCCTCTTTTCTTTAGCTTTGCAGCCCGGAACCCATGTAGCTTAAGATAGGTCCTGTTTTTACTGTTCTCACATGAACTGGGTCAAACCCTGTAGTTTTATGAAAGGACAAATTCTGTTTTGCACAAATGTAGAAAATGGCACAGCACTCTGAGTGCAAAACAAATCATTTTGAAATTAGTTTTTAACCAGGTATTGAGCCTGTGACTGAACACAGCGAAAAAGACTCAATAACGGAAAACAAAAAAGGTAAACAACCTAAACACATTGAGACACAATCAGAATGGCTCAAAACAATAATTGAGATAAACAAAACAAAAGACACGACACACAGACATGTTACAAAGGCGAGAGACCTATCAGTACGCAAGGAGCCGGTTTCTCCGGGTATTGTTTCCCACCCTTTCCCATTTGTGATTCTCACATCGCTCGGCACTCAGGCTCTGTTTTTCTGAAAAAGCACTTTTCTCACTTTTTCTCTCAGTGCACATCTCTTTATTCTTCAATCTCTCATTTTTATCCCTCCCCAGGGTGGTTGATGGATAAACAGGAGGTTACGGGCTCTTGCCCCTAGCATTCTGCTAGATTCTCTTTCTTCTGCTCACAACAATGAACTTTCCCACAGAAGGGTTGCGTTACAACTAGGTGTGTAGCAAATCTGCAGCTGACATCGGTTGACGATGTTCTACTGGGGAGTTTGGATGTGATTAGATTTGTCCAAACTAAGGAGTGGAATGTCTTGATCCATTCCCGGTCGCGCTTCGCACTTGGCTTGACACCTCGCTGCTCGGAGGGTGAGAGAGTTTTCTGCCCGTTTCCTGGGAGCTTCAGCTGTGCCCTTTTTGGTAAGTAAAGCGCCCTTTCTGGCAAGTGCGTTGACGATGGGGTAAAGACAGGAAGCCTGACTCAACTGTGCCCCTAATTCATCATTTTGACCATTTTTTGTTTTGGTTTTCTACTAAAACAATTTTGACCGACGTGAGAGTTAGATTAACATACTTGTTCAACTTTTTGATTTGAAATCATGCAAGTCAGGTTGTGAGCACTGAAAATTTTCCTTTTTTGGGTCCAATAAAATGGTCCAGTTTTGGAAAAATGGGATAATTTTTGAGAAAATTAGTCAACCTTAGTAAAAATTCTCAAAAACTGTTTTTGCAAACGACCACTGCTCAACGAGCACAGAACCTACCCTTGAGATGCACAACCTCAGATCTAAAAAAATGGAAAATTGCCCCTTGTCTAAAGGGCACTGCACAGCAATAGAAAGTTGCCCCTTGTTTGAGTGGCACCACAGTGCATTGTAATCAGTCTTCAAAGTGACGACCACAACCGAACTCTCGGATACAGAGAAGGCACAGATAATCAAAACCATTATATTGACACGGTCAATTTGGAAGTGTTTGTGGCTGGACTTCAGAATGAAGTTGCCTATGTATCCCAAACATGGGAATCAAGCCTTGCGTAGTTCAGGTTAAGGTACACCCGGGTATTAACCTCTCCTTTTGCGCTCTAACTTTTGCCAAGGCCGCCCTTTCGGGTTCTCAACCTTGCGAGCTCGATTTTTCTTTTCAATTCTTTTCATTTCATCTTTTCATTTTTTTCGCTTCTTTTCTTTTTTTCATTCTTTGCATCTTTCTTTTTTTTCTTTTGTTCTTTTTCTCCTTTTTCTTGCTCTAACTTTTGCCTGGGTCGTTCTTCCGGGTTTTCGGCCCAGCGAGCCTCTCAAGGGAAAAAGTGTAGCTTTGTCCATGTCAAATGGTTTTGAGATATCGAAGCCATCTGAATCCAGGAGAGTGGCTATTGTTCGCTGATGATGTAGAGGTCCATCCAACGGGGGGCTGAATTTGCCCCTAATGTTGTGGATAGGAACTTGGTTGTTCTTCAGCAAAACTTTCTTCTTTCCTCCCTTCTGGGATTTGGCATTCTTGCCTATCTTCATTGATTTGCGGAATGATCCACCTTTGGCTCTTCGAGCGCAACGGACATTTTTGCCCCTAGCTTGAGGGAGGGCTTCTGATCTAGCTTCACAAGCTTCCTTTTAACAACGTCTGACCTTCTTGCCCTTAATTCGAGGGCTGCTTCAAATCTTAGCCATAGAAGCCTCACATTGTGGTTGACCGTTGAACATTCTGAATCTAAGTTCAAGGTTTTGAAAGCAAAGGGGGTTGAATCTCGAGGCTGAGAGCGATCCTAGGCTGCAGAATCTCAAGAGCAATTCCACACAGGTCTTCGCAGGACCGCGCAAAATATTTTTTGAAATCTTTTAAGAAAGCGACAAATCGCTCGTACTGAAGACAATGTAGAACCAATCTGGATCAAGCCAGGATCCTTCTCAATACTCATATTGACACACATGATCTCATTCATTAAGGGCTTACCATGCCTCTCTTTCTCTCAATTGATCAAATTTTACAAAACCCGAGAAATTCCTTCCTCTTCGTTTTCAACACATTGTTCAAATAGTTTTGAAAATCTTAGGTTAATGCAATAATTTAAAGGCACTAGAAAGTAGGTGAAAAGCACTGCCGTCTCATTCAAAACTTCTGGCACAACTGGTGCAAGGTAGAAGCAAACACAAGAGTGTGAAAATTACTACTGTTCCATTCAAAATCTGTTGGCACAACTGGCTCCGATGCAGAAACAAAGTTAAAAAAAAGTGAAAAGAAAAAAACAAAACAAGCAAGTGATGTCCGAGGTAACACCCCCAAAAACACCTGACTTGAACAAAACATGATTGACTCAATACAACAAGACAGACCTGACTGACTCAGTATGAAAAGACTGGCTCTATACAACGAGACAAACTCTAAACAACATAACAAAACTGACTCAATACCCGAGTCAGAAAGTGCAAAAACCAGCATTCGCAAATGCTCAAAATAGTGCGTGCCAAACGCCACATCTGAAATAAACCAAGCGCCACCCGCAGGCGGACCAACCCCTGATCACATACTTGTGTTATCCTCGAAGTCCACCAACCTAGTGGCAACAGACTTTGCTAAGCTTGGTGGGAGGATGACCTCATTGTCAAACAGATCCTGCACTTCATGGCGAAGACGGAAGCAATTGTCGGTGGTGTGGCCGGTTTGTTGATGGTACGCACAGTACTGGGTAGCGTCATGACCGGCTGGAAGACGACTAGGGAGAGGCCGAGGCTCGAGGGGTTTGAGATGGCCCTTTTCAGTGAGTATTCGAAGCGCCTTAGACAAAGGCATATAAAGGGCATGGAATACCCTGCGGCCTCGGGGTAGATAGTTCGAGGCTTGCAAACTTTTGCTGGACGAACTAGCAAAGGGATCGGCAGGTGCTGCCTTGGCTTCCTGATTTTTTCTAGGTGCAGAACTAGGGTTGGAGGGAACGGTTCTGGTATGATGACCGTTCTCTTGATTTTCCCCTTGGCTTGAACTGCCCTCGGTCTGAGTAGGGAAAGTGTCATACACAGTCTTAGCCACAACTGTGAGTACTTGCTGTTTATTCAAACCTCCGGCTTTCAGAGCCTCAACAGCCTGTTAGAGTTGTTCATAGGGATCAGTGTCCACCTTCACCTTGTTCTTTCCACTAGCTTGGTGGACGGTTTGGGTTGTTACTTCAGTGCGAAACCCCGTTGTCATCGACATATCATTGCCGGAGCTTGAGACAGCTTTAGGTTGGCTGAGCTCAATTACAATTCGCCCCAGTAGCGGGAGCTCCTGTGGCATAAAGTTCCCGGCATACGATGCAATTGGTGGTGGGGCCGACATTCCATAGGCTAGATCAAACCACAGATCTCTGAAGGTCTCCAATCATTCCTATCAGCTCAAAGGTGGTGGGCTCACGGGTTTGAAATAACTGGGGTTCCCAGATCGGATGTGCGGCGGGCGACCTGGGCGGGTGTGGTACTTTAACATCGGCCTCACCCTGCAAGATGATTCCTTGGTTTAGTGTGGCTACTATAACCATAATTTCCTCTGAATTTTGGGTCATCATAAGTCTACTGAACTGGACAGAGGTGGTGTAACTGGTGACTGACGGATCTGATGAATCGGTGAGTCTTTTCCTGCTTTGCCACAGCAGAGGAGAACACTGGTTGCTTTAAATCGAGTCTCTGAACCTTGAAAGAGAAAACAGGCAGCATCTCAGCCCAATCAATACAGACACGGACATAGCTGAAGAACTGTATTCGACCACTGATCACTGTTCCCCAAATTACTGCCCCAAAACTGAATCTGATACCCGCAGATATAACTGATTCTCAAAATACTGATACTGACGTCCGCATGTTTAATACCCCGATTTGCAAACTGATACGTCCATTCCTGTAGAGGCCAACTCAAAAAGCACATAGCCAGCAAATGTGAGCCAAAACACCCCTATATTGGGGTAGGGTTTCCCTGTCCTATTTTGTCTAGAGCTAGGGTTTCGCTATGCACACAGCAGTTTCAAACAACCAATAATCGGGTAAGCAACCTGTCCTAGCTTGGAATGGTCATTATGGATTCCGAATATGCACTAGGTCGAATGGTCAAAAAGGGTGCCCCGGTAAAATCGGGGTTTGTGTTCCTGTCGCGGCAGAGCCCGCAATCGGTCAGCCTTATGGTACGCTTCTCGAAGTGAGCCTCTGACAAACCATTCAGGAATAGCATACGGCAAACACGGTGTCCTAGGCGCACCAATGCAAATGCAATGCAAAGAAACACATAAGTGTAGTCAAAACAAGATATCATGAGTTCGAGTCAAGTTCTCTAACTCCCCAGCAGAGTCGCCAGAAACTGTAGACGTGCCCTTGGGCCTCATGCTACAGTTCGAACTCAAATGTCATGGTTCTGAATCTAGTCCCGCAAAGTGAAATGCAAGACCGATAAATCACCAAAGAGTCCAAATCCGGCAAATAGTTTTGAAAAACTGATTTTTGTAAAGAAGTGCCAAACATGAACTGCTTTGCTAGATACAGAGTCGCCACCTAAATATTTTATTTTGGGGAAATTTAGGAAACCCTAACTTGTGCCTAAGGCCACGTGTCCGTCATCACCAAAGTTGCCTCGGCTCGGGAACTTGGGTACGATTAGGGAAGGTCAGCTATGAGCACCCCCGCTCGCCCGATCAATGATCGGCCACTACTAAACATGATATTTTGTTTTTGAAAACACATGTGTTCTTATTCCAGTTAATTAGCTAGAATTACTATGTGATGCGCACAACACACACGTATAGACTAGATCGCCTAATTTGGAACAAAGTATCGCATATCCGTTTGTTTGGAAATGGTTTGAAGTTTGCTACTCGTAAGTAGGCTAAAATGCGGATTTCAATGAATTGTTCCAATTCAAGCAATCCAACATTCACCCACAAGCATCAAGTAATTATATTAACTAAGCAATTAGCCTCATGGCAAGCATGCTGTCATGTTAACATTCACACACATGCAAGATGCTAAAGCATAAATAATTACAGTGTACTCCAGGCCAAAATTAAGAACTAGTTAGTAATTAATGCATGATCCTAGTTCATGTTAAGATGGTTAATGCAACACATGCAAAATACAACTTGAAATAGGCTCGACTATCCTAAGATGGCATATGAGATACAATTAGATAACATGTATTCAATTTAGAATTTTGAAATACGATGCAATTAGTATGATGCGCTGAGCCCGGTGCATGCAATGTAGATGAATGATGCCAACATGCAAACATAAGTATGCTAGACAGATGGATGGAATGCAAACATGCAAAGCATAAGGATGCTAATCGAAGAATGAATGCAAGCATGCGAAGCATAAGGATGCTAATCGAAGAATGACCTAAAACTAACCAACAAAAGCAGGTAAGTAAAAGGGACAAAGAAATGGAGGTTGGAAGACATGGACGTACGCACACACCCTTATTACAAAATTGGCCCTCTTAATGGAGGGTCCGAATAAATAGTACATGCCAACTAATTAACTAACTAACAAGCTAATTAATTATTACATAACCGAATAAATAACTAGCTACAACAAATTATTGCAAAGCTTAATTAATTAACAAATTAACTAATTACGAATAAAAAATGACAACTAATGCTGCTCTAGCTCTGCTCATAGAAGCAGAAGGGTATGCATGTTCGCGCTCGGTTTCTCGCCTCGAAACGCCTTTCGGTTGCTCTTTAGAGGCTCTGTCTGCAGGGTGTCCTCAAAGAATTCCTACTGAACCTTACCAAAACCAGTCTGGGGGAGTGCATCAGTGGCCTGTCGGCCATTGTAAGCCACTGCCGACCAAAAATGAAGGGGTGCCGGCCATCTGCAAGGCACTGTCGGGCACTGATGTGCTAGGACACCAAGCTGCAGTAGAGCACAAAAAAGAGAAAATGGAGGGTCTCCAAAGGATATGTACGCATTATGCCATCCCATATCATCTCAAAGCATCAAGGGAGAGGCATAGTCGGATCTACGACCATCAATCACGCATCCTGATGCATGATGGCCAAAGATTCGACTTGTGCAAGTCAATATGAAATGAATGCGCAAGAAAATCACGTAAGTGCCTAGAACTCTATCATGGATCATCAAGAGCGTCAGCAACTGAGAATTGAGATACGTTTCATCACTTGGAGTATGAAACGCCCCTCGTTCCTCAAGCTCGGATTAACACTTCAATCCAAACGACAATACAAAGCAAACATGGAAAACATTCACTATGTCCTAAGGATGCAGACAGGCAACTACAAGGCATACTTAATGCAAGGTAAAGCAAGCATGCAACAACAAATAACAGAACTAGCATGCGACAACATGCAATGTACCAAGTATGTAATAAACATGCAACAACATGTAATGGAACTAGCATGCGACAACATGCAAAGATGAAGCAAGCATACAACAATATGCAAGGCAAGCACGCAACAACATGCAAGGGATGGACTTAAACCAAAATAGGCAGACCTCAGATATGCCCAAATCAGTGGCCATAAAGTGCTGAATTGATGGTACAAAATGCTAGACAAGCATGCATGCCAATGGGCCCAAGAATTAAGGCATAAAGATGCAACTCTTAAGCATACTTAAAGAGCGACAAGTATGGACATGTGACAACAAGATAAGCTCTGCAATCTCATGTAAATTGATGCCAAATCAACTAAACAATGCAGGCATGGCATGTTAGGATACTCAAAGCTCAAAATAAGTAAAGGGATTTAAGCCATGGCCATACAAAGCAAGCCCCAGAGGGCCATGGGGACCTAAAATAGTCCCAAGGCAGGTCCAAAAAAGACCAAAAACAAGCTTGAAGTTAGGCAACACGAGCTAGAACACAAGTCCG
Source organism: Camellia sinensis (assembly GCF_055761805.1). Classification (NCBI taxonomy): domain Eukaryota; kingdom Viridiplantae; phylum Streptophyta; class Magnoliopsida; order Ericales; family Theaceae; genus Camellia; species Camellia sinensis. The sequence continues at coordinate 34,619,762 of NC_138961.1, read as the reverse complement.
AAAACATAGAGCATGCAAGGCTACAAAAGAGGCAATGCGCTACACCTATTGAAACCAAACATGGCATGACTTGGACAGCATAAAACACAGTTACATCATTGTATAACAAGACCAGAAATGCATTGATATGATGAGCCAAAGGCTTAGGCTTAATGGCATGCACAATGATCCATTCATGAGGTATAAAGAGCCAAGCCTCCAAGGCATTAAAAACATGTCAAATGCAAGTGTATGACCACATTTCATGGACTAAAATAACATTTTAAATTATGGCAAAGCATGCAAACATCACATGTGTGGCATGGTAGGGGTCTCAAAACCCAAGACTAGCTTAAGCATTTACACTATAGTTATACAAAGCATGAGTGATATGGCCATGGTAGTCTAAAATAGTGTTAAAACACCTCAAAAAAATGAACAAAATCATGCTGGAGCAAAGCTAAAATATGCTAGGTTGATGAGTCAAAGGATCATGCACATAAAGCTAGTAAGCAAGATTTGTTCTACAAGTATATGGAGCATGCAAAATACGACCAAACCAGCAAAAGATAGAGTCATGACATGCCAAATGATGACGAAATACATGCTGAAATGGACTGAACATAAGCTAGGATGACATACTAAAGCAAGAAGCATATAAAGCTAGTTTATGAGATTTACACTACAAGTGTAAGACACATGCATGGAGTGACAAAACCAAACCCAAAAAAGATATAAGGCATGGTAAAAAATCACCAAAAACCTACTGAAATGGAGCCAACACATGCTACTTTGTAAGGCTATGAATGGGATTACACTACACATGTAAGATGTTTGCAAAATATGACCAAACCAGCCATGTGAAGACTTAAGGAAGGTCCTAAAAGTCACAAAAAATGGCCTGAACCAAGCCTCAAAAATACATAGAGGCATGCTCCTTTGGAAGGCCAAAAATGCATGCAAACAAGAACCAAAAGAGAGGGGGCCACCCCCTCTGATTTGAGGCCTCAAAACCACATGCCTACCACTGAAAATCCATTGGATTTCAGTGGTTTGAAGGGAAAACCAAGGCCAGCTCGGAGGACTTAAGACGTGGCTTAAAACAAGGCTAAACAAAGCCAACAAGAGGGTTGAAGACCCTCAACAGCAAAAAGACCTTAAACAAACTTCAATAGCACTTAAATACAAGACTTTTTTCAGTTGAAAGCAAGGCCTAAAACAATATGCAAGGATGGCCAACATGAGGTACACAAAAGTGCTAAAAAAGGAAAGAAACTCACCCTTGAAGGTCAACTTCGAAACTAGCAACTTCAGAGGGTAAAACCTCACTTTCAGAGCTCAAGAAGTCCTCCCAAGAACCTTAATCCAATGGTGGTGGTGTATCTCTAACTGTTGTAGCGTAAAAGTGCAAGGAAAATGGACTTCAAGGCACAAATTATCAACAATATATATATATATATATATATATATATATATATATATTGAGAGAGAGAGAGGGGTATTTCTTCTCAAAATGCTCAACCCCTGCTAAGGAGAGAGGCCCTCTCCTAATATAGATGAAAAACAATGCAAAGTTTCTTCAAGAATCTTGGCAAGAGCTTCATCCCTCCATACACGTGTATGGAAGGCAGATAAAAGGATTCTAGCTGGCTCAAAAGATCTAGAGTGAAACCTGCTGAGATAGCGGTGCTGCCGGTCATCAGGGATGGTCGGCAGTGGCTCATTGATGGCCGTAAAGCTTAATCAATGGTTGGCAACAACAAAGTGGGGACCGGCAGGCCCAAAAAGGGGCCGATAGTGCACCACAAAGCACATTCGAATTCTTCTCGAGACACAGCTCCCATGTGCAATATTTGTAGCAAAAGGCACCGTGGGGTTTGTTAGCGTGTGTCAGGGGCCTGCTTCAAATGTGGGAAAGAAGGGCATATGGCCCGAGATTGTAATAAGAATGGTGGAAAGATAATTGCTAGTTCCACTGTATCGATCCCAAAGCCGGGAAATACTTTGAGATCTGCTACCACCGGGGATACCGTGAGATAGGGGAGAGTTTTTGCGCTTGTTCCGGGCGATACACGAAATGCCAACGCAGTTGTCTCAGGTACTATTTCTATATGTAATCAGGATGCTTTTGTGTTAATTGACTCCGGATCCACACACTCTTTTGTGACATATGCAGTTGCATCTAGACTAAATAGACCCTTATAATTACTGCCATATCTGCTATGCTCCATCTGGGGAATCTGTATTGTGTGAATCTATATATCGGTTTTGTGATATGCATGTTGAGTATGCTATCCTATATGTAGATTTGTTTCCCTTGAACTTTAGGCATTTTGATGTAATTTTGGACATGGACTGGTTAACCAAATATTGTGCCACCATTGATTGTGTGACAAAACGGGTTATGTTTAAACCACCAGAACAGAAAGAGATTGTGTTTGTGGGTAATGGGGTAGTGCCTCCACCTTATTTGATATCTGCAATGAAAGCATGTAAACTGATCAGGAAAGGGTGCCAGGGTTATTTGTGCTATGTGTTGTCTGAACAAACTGTGAATGTTGAATTGAATGACATCCCCATTGTTAGAGAATTTCTAGATGTGTTTCCAAATGAATTACCAGGAGAATTGGTAGACAGGGAGATAGAGTTCACTATTGAGACTGTGCCAGGCACCCAGCCCATTTCTAAAGATCCCTACAGAATGGCTACTGCCGAAATGAGAGAATTGAAAGAACAGTTGTAAGACCTGCTTGACAAGGGGCTTATTCGACCTAGCACATCGCCTTGGGGTGCACCAGTATTGTTTGTGAAAAAGAATGATGGAACTTTGCGTTTGTGCATCGGTTATCGGGAATTAAACGAGGTAACAATAAAGAACAAATATCCCCTACCCCGTATTGATGACTTATTTGACCAGTTGCAGGGATCACAGGTGTTTTCTAAAATTGATTTGAGATCCGGGTATCATCAGCTGAAAGTTAAGGCAGAAGATGTTGAGAAAACCGCATTCAAAACGAGGTATGGACATTTTGAGTTTCTTGTTATGCTATTTGGAGTGACTAATGCTCCGGCAGCATTTATGGACTTAATGAACCAAATTTTTAAAGCCTACCTTGATGAATTCGTTGTGGTTTTTATTGATGACATTCTGATATACTCCAAGAATAGACTTGAACATGAACGTCACTTGAGGACTGTCCTGCAAATACTTAGGGAAAGGAAATTATTTGCTAAACTATAGAAATGTGAGTTTTGGTTGGATGAAGGTGTTTTCTTAGGGCACGTGATCAACAAGGAAGGAATTTCAGTGGACCCACAGAAAATAGAGGCAATTGTGAATTGGCCTACACCGACAAATGTGGCAGAAGTTCACAGTTTCATGGGCTTAGCTGGTTATTACAGAAGGTTTTGAAGCACTTTTCAAAATTAGCTATGCCTCTTACCCAATTGACACGAAAAAGGGCAAACGTTTGAATGGAACAACGAAAGAGAAGCTACCTTTCATGAACTAAAAACAAGATTGACCACTGCACCAATTTTGATACTACCTTCAGGTACGGAGAATTTTGTGATTTTCAGTGATGCATCTTTATAAAGGTGTGGGTTGTGTATTAATGTAGAACGGAAAAGTCATTGCTTATGCCTCCCGACAGTTAAGACTGCACGAGAAAAACTACCCAACGCATGACGTAGAACTGGCTGCAGTTGTTTTTGCTTTGAAAATTTGGCGGCATTATCTGTATGGAGCAAAGTGCGAAGTCTACACGGATCACAAAAGTTTGAAATACTTTTTCACACTAAAAGAGTTGAATATGCGACAGAGGAGATGGCTGGAACTGATAAAGGATTATGATTTGGAGATTCAGTATCACCCCGGGAAAGCTAACAGAGTTGCTGATGCCTTGAGCAGGAAATCAATGGGGAGTATGGCTTGTTTTCTTACTAAACAGAAAGAGATCTTGCAAGATTTTGAAAATTTTGAAATTGAAGTGGTAATGTGTGAACAGGGCGGACTGATAGCCGCTATTGCAGCTGAGCCGGCAATCATTGACAAAATCAAGCAGGAGGAGAAAGAGGATGAATTCCACAAGAAAGTGATTGATGAATTTGAGACAAGTCTGAAAGCATAGTTTGGCATTGAGAATGAAGTGTTGAGATTTCGGAACAGAATGTGTGTCCCAGATATTTCGGAACTAAAGAAGAGGGTTTTAGATGAAGCCCACAGATCCGTATTTGCTATGCAATCGGGTAATAATAAAATGTATCGGGATCTGAAACAAACCTATTGGTGGCCTAAAATGAAGAAAGAAATTGCAGAATATGTGTCCAAGTGTCTTCAATGTCAGCAAGTTAAAGCTGAACATCAGAAACCAGGCGGTCTACTTCAACCACTTCCTATTCCTGAATGGAAGTGGGAGCATGTGATTATGGATTTCGTTGTTGGCCTACCTCGCACTTCTCGAGGTATGGATTCTATTTGGTTGTAGTTGACAGACTGACTAAATCTGCACATTTTCTACTAGTTAGAACCACGTTTAATGCTTATAGACTGGCTACCATTTATGTTGATGAGATTGTCCGTTTACACGGAGTTCCGGTATCCATTGTGTCGGATAGAGATCCAAAATTTGTATCTAGATTGTGGAGGAGTTTGCAGGAAGCTATAGGGACAGAACTAAGATTCAGTACTGCATTCCACCCACAGACCGATGGGCAATCAGAATGAACAATACAGACTTTGGAAGATATGCTTCGGATGTGTGCTTTGGACTTTTAGGGGAGTTGGGAAGACTATTTGCCACTTGGGGAAATTGCTTATAATAACAGCTTCCACTCCAGCATCGGCATGGAACCGTACGAGGCTTTGTATGGTAGAAGGTGTAGATCACAAAATTGCTGGACAGAGGTCGGGGATAGTGCTTTACTTGGGCCTGAAATTGTGCAAGACACTTCTGAGAAAATCAAGATTATTCGGCAAAGGCTCAAAACAGCTCAGGACCGACAAAAGAATTATGTAGATGTTCGGAGAAGACCTCTTGAGTATGAGGTTGGTGACCATGTGTTTATTCATGTGTCCCCAATGAAAGGCCAAGTCAAGTTTGGGAAGAAGGGCAAGTTGTCGCCCCGTTACGTTAGGCCGTTTCTAATTCTGGAAAGGCTTGGCTCAGTGGCCTATAGAGTTGCTTTACCATCGGGATTCAAGCAAATTCATAATGTGTTTCATGTGTCGATGTTGAGGGGTTATCTCTGAGACCCGTTCCATGTGATTGATTATCACCGGGTAGCTTTGGATGAAAATATGGAGTACGCTGAATGGCCGGAACGAATTGTTGACCGGCAAGTGAAGCAACTGAGAAGCAAGTCCATCCCAATGGTGAAAGTTGAATGGAAAGAACACTATGGGATGGATGCCACGTGGGAAAAAGAGGAGGAAATGCGACTACGCTATCCACATTTGTTTCCCAATGAAGGTAAAATAAGTTTGGAGGACCAAACTTCCTAAAAAGGGAAGACTGTGATATCCCTGTTCCGTAATATGTTAATTGGTCCTTAACATGAATGTGATTATGTGTTTAATATGATTTTGTGTGCCATTATGTGAAAATATGTGGTTTTAAATTTCTATCTGTTCACCGTAGGAATATCTATTTGATTATCTGCTTTGGAAATTAATTTGAAGGCCTTATCGGCCACGAAACCTGAAATTGATTGCACCATCGTGATTGGCATCATTTTTAGAGCCTACGGTGAAATTTCATTGAAAATTGATTCGGATCAGATTAAATTGATTAATTTGATGAATTAGTGCTCAATTGTTTTATATTAAAATAATGTGACCAAGGGAGCTCTTATTAAGGCCATTACACTCTCATTTTTGTTTCCTTTTGAGATCAACTTCTGAAATTATGCTCTAGAGAGAGAGAGGGGCCGAATTTAGTGAGAGAAGAGGCTCAAAGTAGAGATTTGCTAAGGAACTTGGTAATCTTGAAGCTACACTCAAGAATTAAGCTCAAGTTTGGAAGATTAAAGCTCCTAGGTGAGTGATCAACCCTTAATTCATAAGTGTGAATTGTGAGTTTGTGAATTGAAGGTTAAATGGTGGGTTACATCATGAAATTGAGTTGATCATGTTGAATTGAAGGTTAATGTATGCTTGTATGTATGTAATTGTTTGGGATTTGCATGTTTGAGTTTGAAATACATGATCCATGTAAGTTTCTAGTTGAAGCTCATGTTTACAATCACCATTTGCACCATGTGAGTTGAAGTGAGGGTAATATATCACATGCATGTACAATTTATAAGAGTAGGAGCTTTGAATGCAAGAATTTGATGAGTTGGTGATGAGTTTGGGTTAATTTGGGACATGCAAGTGTTTGATTCATGAAATTGAGCTTCATAATGATATAATTTGGTGTATGTATCATGTTAGCACAAGTATATTTGAAGTTTGAGCTATTATATGCTTGAAATGTTGATTGGAAGGTCGAATTGAGCTCAAAGAACAATTCTGGGTTTTCCAGAATTTTGATGTCCGCTCGAGCGAGGAAACTTCCGCTCGAGCGTGAAATTCGTGCTCCCAGTATTTTTGCAGACTTGGATGTCCGCTCGAGTGGGTAAGTTCACGCCTGAGCGGGGAGCTATGTGGACAGACCTTCAGCTCGAGCACCAGACTTAATGCTCGAGTGTAATTTTGATGCATCAAGTACTTTTGCAGACCTTATGGGTCCGCTCGAGCGGGGAAGTCCACGCTCGAGCGGGGACCCTATTTTTTGAAATTTTGAAAAGACATTTTGTGTTTCATTTTTTGTTCTCTTTCACTTCCAAGTACTCTTCGGCATGCATTGAGCATTGTAATTGAGTTAAAAAGATAATAATGAAGCCTAAAGAAGAAAATGTGAATTTAGAATGGATTGTATTGTTTGTGACCCTTTTGTGTTCTTGGAATGTGTAGGATTGAGCTCCAGGACAAACCAACTAACCGGTTACTGTGAGTAATATCGATATTTTGGAACTTGTCATTTGTCTGATTTCTTATTTGTTTATGAGCCTCATAAGTGCTAGTTTGAATTATGGACAAATGTTTGCTATAAATAACTGAATGAGCCGAAGGCCGTTTTGGCATAAATGAATGAATGGATGGGCCAGAGGCCATTTTGACTTGAATGGATGGGGCAGAGGCCATTTTGACATGAATGGATGGTCCAGAGGCCAGTTTGACATGAATGAATGGGCTAGAGGCCATTTTGACATAAATGAATGGGCCAGGCCATTTTGACATAAATGAATGGGCCAGGCCATTTTGACATGAATGGATGGGCCAGACGCTAGTTTTACATGAAAGTTTGAATGGGCCAGAGGCCAATCTGACAAATGAAAGATAAATGGGCCAAAGGCCAGTCTGACAAATGAAAGATAAATGGGCCAAAGGCCAATATGTTTGAAACTAGAGTCACTTGACCTAAATTATGTATATGTATGTTAAATAGAAATATGAATTGGGCCCAAGGTTGTCTGAAGCATGTTGCTCTACATATTGTTTGTGTAACTTCTGTGTTTGATATTATTCACTAGGCTATCACTCACGTTGATTCATGTGTTCATAGGTGAACCAAGAGAAGTCCAGACCCAGCCCCAGTGATGTCTGTGTGGAACAACAAAGGTTTTGGAGAGTAAGCCCTCGCGTCTCATGCACGAGACCCGTCTTCGCCTTTTTGTCATTCTGTTTTATTTTGTCATGTGGGCGAAGTCTCAGAATATGGTGTATATAGTTTTGATGGGATGACTTAGACTATTATGATCCTGTATGTACAGAACCATGTGTAGTACATATTTTGTTGTGAGTTATTAATGTGTATATGTATGGTTGTTATGATGTGCCATGTAAGCACAACTCTATGGACAAAGTTTTAAATTGCTTCCATTTGGCCCCCATTAACTCTGTTAAAATACGTTTGGCTTGGTTTGAGGCCATAGGTAATCTCATGATTACTGGCTGGTTATGTCCTTAACCCACGGGGGTGGGTTCGGGTCATGACAGATGACGTCCAAGTCTTGAGGACGATCAAAAATGGGGTGTCTACACCTACGTATCCCAAAGATGGGAATCAAGCCCTATGTAGTTCGGTTCAGGTTCACTCATGTATTAACACTCTCCTTTTGCGCTCTAACTTTTTCCAAGGTCGCCCTTTTTGGGTTTTCAACCTTGTGAGCTCAATTTTTCTTATTTCAAATTTTTTGTGCTCTAACTTTTGCCTAGGTTGCCCTTTAAGGTTTTCGGCCTCTCAGGGATAGTATTTCTTCACTTGTCCATGTTGATTGGCTGGTGTAGACACCCCATTTTTGACCGTCCTCAAGACTTGGACGTCACCATTGGAACACTTGGTGATTACCCTTGTTTGTGTTCGTCTTGAGTTACCGGAGGTCTCGGCTTGCGCGCCTTGCCTCAGGATCTCTCGGCTCGACTATTTAGTGTCTGGTTTTGCACCAAACACTTGTGTTTTGCCTTGGAGGGGCAGGGAATGCCTTGTGAGACATCCCCACACATCACCGGCCCTGGCTAGAGACCACCGGCTGGTGTTTTGTTGCCATCGGCAATATGTATTGCCGGTCGGCAGTCCTTTTTGCCAAAATGGCAATTTTGAGCAGCCGACTACTATTCATCTGCTTTTGCAGATATTTTAATACAGCTGTATGGCATTTTGTTCCCCTCCATACACGTGTATGGAGGGATGACCTTCTTGTTTGCTTACCTTGTAAGCTTTACAAGATTGGCTCCTCTATAAGAGGAGCCCTCCCCTCTTGGCTTTAGGTTAGACATTTTAGAGAGAAAAGTTGCGTGAGAGCTCTGGTTTTAGGTTTAGGGCTTCATACATATTCTATCTCTATACCTCTCTCTCATTTGGCCTTTGTGTGTGTATAAGTGTGTTTGTGTCTTACTATTGCACACAAACACATAGTGTTACACCTTTGTTTGATTCTTGAAGGGCCAGAGGTTTGTTCTTGAAGCTTTGGAGTTGTTTTGAGCTCAAGGAAAGGGCTGGTCCACTATTTGTGAAGAGGGTCTTCAAGGGTAACAATCTTACTCTTTTATTCCCTATTTTTGCCTATCTTAGAACTGTTTTTGATCTTAGTGTATAATATAAAAAAGTTCTGTTTTTAGGCCCCCTAAATAGTTTGTTTAGGGTGTTTTGTTGTTTGAGGTTGTTTAACCCCTCTTAAGCCTTGTAAGGCTCCATTTTGTGCTATTTTGTGTAAGCTCTGAGACTTTGGTGTTTGGGCCTCCTCACCACTGAAATCTTGAGGGATTTCAGTGGTAAGGATGGTGCCTTGAAGTCCGAAGAAGGAGAGGCCCCCTCTCCTTGATGTCCTTGAAATGGACCATTTTTGGCCTCTTGAGGGAGCACCTAGTTAAGCTTCATGTTGACCACACCTTAGCTGATTTTTGTGCTTATTATGTCATAATATGCTTCTGTTTTTAATTGGTTTTGGTACACCATGCATGCTTAGCATACCTACCTTGTAATGCCATGTTTAGGCCTTAACATGCCTTAGGTTGTAAACCATTGTTCAAACATGTTTTAGGTCTAGCTTTGTGAAGCTTTTATGCTTATTTTGCCATGCTAAAGGTCTGTCCTTAGTCATTTTGGTCGGCCATGATGTGCTTGGTATAGCCCCTTTGCATTCCGGCCTGTTGGCCTTAAGTGTGCGAGTGTGTAGCATGCATTACTTGCTTTGTTTTAATGGTTTGGCACCATTTATAGCATCATTTTAGTCCCCTTAGCATGCTTGTATGCTTGCCTTGGATGTCTCTTTGATGACTTATGGGTTTGTGTGGTATGCTCCTTGAAAGTGCATTTGTGCATACTTTTGAATTCAAGCTATTTAGATGCCATCTAAGTGGTCTTTTCAGCTTTGTTTTATGTGCTAAAACTCTGTTTTTGGTCATTAAATTCATGCCATGTTTGGTCTTGTTAAGTGTAGTTCAATACTTCATCAGCTTGCCTTGAATGCTTGGGCCATTTGTTGCATGTTTAGCCTATCTTGTTTGCTTGGTTTGACACCATGTTCTTGCATGATTTCAGAGCTTTTGTTGCATGCTATTTGTCCATGTTTTCATCCTCTTGAGTGTGCTTGAGAATTATCCCTTTATGCCTAAGTGTTGGTCCTTGTCTACATGCATGTTTGCATGCCATTAGTCCTTCATTTTTGGGCACTTTGGCCACTGTTTTAGGCCTAATTAGAATTGCCTAATTTAGTTTAAGTCCATCCCTTTGTTTGTTGCATGCTCTCCTTGTATGTTGTAGCATATTGGTGAGTTGTTACATGTTTGAAATCACATGTTGGCTTACATGCTTGAATGCCTACATTAGCCTTGCACACTTGTTAGTTGCATTGCTCTATGCCTTGCATTTCTTGCATGCTCACTTGCATTGCCGTATTGCATGCCTAGTTAACATGCCTAGATTGCATTCCATTTGCATGCATGCTTAAACCTCTTGAATTGCTTGTGATAGAGGTTGAGCTCCATTTATTTGTTTATGTGCATTGCATTCCATATCAAAATGCACATTCGATTCTTTGGGCCATCACGCATGGAAATGCGCGATTGATGGCCCGAGAACCAAGAACCATGTCCCTTTGAGTCTTGCACATGAAAAGGGGCTTGGTAGGTGCATACATTGCTTGAATTGCATTGCCATGCAAAGTCCTGTCCTCTGCTGCTGTCAAACAGGTTCAGCAGGCACTTTCTGCCGATCGACTTCATGGAGTGCCGACCGGCAACCCATCGATGTCCGATGGATGCATTCTTGGCCAATGACCACCAGACCACTACCGGTGCCCATTCTACTCAGCCGGTGGTGTCTCCCAATGTCCAGGGAAGCAATCCTGAGACTTTGGAAATCTTCAGAGGAGTATAGCAGGGAAAACAGAGGCAGATTGTGCATGGCGGTGAATTCTCGAGCAAGAACGAGCATGCATTGCATTGAGCTCTCTTCCCGAGGCGGTTTATCTGCTTTCCCTAGATTAGTTAATTTGCTTAGCTAATTAGATGGCCTGTAATATTTAATTAGCTTGTAGGTTAATTATCTGTAATATTTATTTGATCCCTCCGGGCGAGGGCAAATCTGTAATAAGTGTGGGTGAGTGTGTGCATGTCTTCCAACCCCTACTTCTTTCTCCCTTTTACTTACCCGCTTTGATGGTTAGTAATAGGACATGTTTAATTTAGCATACCTTATGCTATGCATGCGTGCATCCATGCATTTGCCTTACATACACCAGGCTCGGTACATCATGCTAACTGCATTTGTACTTCAATTCTAAATTGAATACGTGCATCAATTGGTTGCATTTCACATGCCATGTTTAGGTTAGCCGAGCCTACTCTAATTGCATCCCATATGTGTTGCATTACTCAGTTTGACATGAACTAGGACCATGCATGTTGGCTAACTAGTTTATTGTTTTGGCGCGGAGTACGATGTAAGTATTTTATGCTTTAGCATACCGCATGCGTGTGAATGCTATTATGACAGCATGCTTACCATGTGGCTAGATATTTATGTGATAAACTGTTTGAATGCCTGTGTGTGAAGGTTGGGTTGCCTGAGTTGGAAAAACTCGTTAAAATCCGTATTTTAGCCTACTTGCGAGTAGCAAATTCCAAAGTGTTTTTCAAGACAAACGGATATGCAATGCTTATTTCCAAATTAGGCAATCTAGTCTATACTTGTTTGCCGTGCGCATAACATAGTAATTCTAGGCTAATAATCAGGATAAGAACACATAACGTTTTCAAAAACGGATATCATGGTTAGTAGAGGCCGATCTTCGGATCGGACGAGAGGGGGTGCTCATAGCTGACCTTCCCCAATCGTACCCAAGTTCCCGAGCCGAGGCAACTTTGGTGATGACGGACACGTGGCCTTTGGCACCGAGTCAGGGTTTCCTAAATTCCCCTATTTTAAAATATTTAGGTGGCGACTCTGTATCTGGCAAAGCAGTCCATGTTTGGCACTTCTTTTCTAAAAATCTGTTTTCTCAAAACGATTTGCCAGATTTGGACTCTTTGGTTCAGATTGAGAACCGTGACACAAATCAAGCCCGAAGTGTAGTGAGGCCCACGGGCGCGTCTACAGCTGGGAGAACTCAAGGCCATCTAAATCCATCAGAATGACAGCTCCACTCGACCAGATAGACTTGATGACGTAAGGGACAGTCCAATTGGGTCTGAACTTGCGCCTAGGGTCGTGGATAGGAGCTCGGTTGTCTTTGAGCACTAGATCCCCCTCTTTCAAATTCCTAGACTTAACCTTCTTGTTGAAAGCCCTGGCAATTCTTCATTGATAACCCTGGACGTGATGCAGTGCTTTCAGCCTTCTTTCATCAAAGAGCATGAGTTCTTCGAACCTGTTTTGCTGCCAATCTGCCTCAGCTATCTGGTATGCAGCCATAACCCGCAATGACGGAACCTCAACTTCGATAAGCAAAACAACCTCCATCCCGTAGACCAAGGAATACGAAGTTGCCCCAGTAGAAGTTCGAATTGAAGTCCGATAGCCCCCAAAGAACAAATGGCAGCTTATCTGGCCAGTCCCTGTAGGTTTCCACCATGTTCTGCAGAATGTGCTTGATGTTCATGTTGGCGGCCTCACCCGCTCCGTTGGTTTGCGACCGATATGTAGATGACTTATGAAAAGCCACATTGTATTTCTCCAACAAGTTGATCACCTCCTTCTTGAAATGGGAACCGTTATCCGAAATAATCTCATTCGGGACCCCATAGCGACAAATAATGTTGTTTCTGATGAACTTAGCAACATGCGACGCCTTTAACACCGTGTAAGATTAGGCCTTGACCCACTTCGTGAAGTAGTCTATCGCTACCAGAATGTACTCATGCTCATTGGACCCCTTTGGAGTGACAACCCCAATTACATAAATCCCCTAGATGGAAAACGGCCATGGCGAAGTCATGTTGTACAGCTTCGACGGCGGCATGTTCATGCGGTTTGCATGGATCTAACACTTGTGGCATCGCCGAACAAAGCCAATACAATCCTCCTCCATGGTTGACCGGTAATAACCCTGTCTGAGAATCTTCCGAGCTAACATCACCCCGCTCATGTGCGCTCCGCACTCTCCTCCATAGATGGCCTCCATCAGGCTCTTGGACTCTTTAGCATCAACGCAAAGTTTATGGATTCCCAGATGACCCCATTTATATAGTTTACCCCCGCAGACGATGAACTGAGCAATTATTCTTCGAATTGCCCTATTGTCTTTGGCATTTGCCCCTAGTGGATACACCTCCTTTTCCATGAAGTTCCAAATGTCGTAATACCAGGCTAGAAACTGCAGACTGCCCAAAATTCGCTCCACGCGCGAGGGCGCAAATTGTAGTTCTAGCTACTACAGCTCGGACTCCTGTCACGGTTCTGAATCTAATCTCACAAAGTGCAATGTAAGACTGATAAATCACCGACGAGTCCAAATTCGGCAAATGGTTTGGGGAAATCAATTTTAATCAAAAAGTGCCAAACATGGATTGCGTTGCCAGATTTCAGAGTCGCCACCTAAATATTTTGTTTCGGGAAATTTAAGAAACCCTGACTCGTGCCTAAGGCCACGTGCTCGTCATCACCAAAGTTGCCTCGGCTCGGGAACTTGGGTACGAGAGGGGAAGGTCCTGAAATGAGCACCCTCGCTCGCCCGATCAAAGGATCGGCCTCTACTAACATGATATGTTTTGTTTGAAAACACATGTGTTCTTTTTCCGGTTATTAATCTTGAATTACTATGTGATGCACACAATATACAAGTCTAGACTAAATCACTCAATTTGGAACAAGACATCTCATGTTTGTTTTTCGAAATTGGTTGAAGTTGCTACCCTTAAGTAGGCTAAAATGCGGATTTGCCACCCTTAAGTGGGCATAAAACATGATTTTGCCACTCCGCAGAATGGGCTTAAAATGCACATTTTGATGAATTGTTCCAATTCAAGCAATGAAGCCTTCATCCACAGGCATTCAAGTAGTTATAGCAGTTAAGCACATAGCCTCATGGCAACATACACATCTCATGCAGTATGCTAAAGCGTAAAAGCTTACCTAGTACTCCGACCCAAAACAAAATCTAGTTAGAAATCATGCATGATCCTACCTATGTCAAGAATACCTAATGTAACACATGCAAAAATGCAACTAAAATAGGCTCGGCTATCTAGAATGGCATATGAATACAACACTTGATAACATGCTTTGAAACACGTATTCAAGAAAGTGTATTGAATACAATGCAGTTTGAATGATGCGCCGAGGCCGGTGCATGCAAGATGAATGAATGATGCACGCATGCAAACATAAGGATGCTAATTGAAACATGCCCTAAAACTAACCATCAAAAGCTGGTAAATAAAAGGAAGAAAGACGTGGGGTTGGAAGACATGCATCACAGACACGCACGCTTATTACAACAGTTGCCCTCTCGACGGAGGGTAGAAAAAATAAGCTAAGCTAATCTACGCTAAGCTACGCTAAGCTACTTATTACAAGTAAACTAATTAACTAACTCTAGCTAATTAAGTATTACAACCCAAATTGGAACAAATATCTATGCTAAGCTAATTAGAATATTACAAAACAAATCAAATGACTAGTTTACATGAACTAATCATAAGTAATGAAATGGCCTCGCGGGCAACGAATAGATGCATGCTCGGTCAGCTTCGCTTGAAAATCCACTACCTTGCTTCATAATGCCTCTGTTTGCACTCTTTTGGACTTCTGAAAATTGTGCTAACTTCCAAGATGCTTCTGATCCACCTTAGGAACATGCTGAGGGGTGGTCAGCCAAGAGGGATGGCCATCGGCCAAAGTTAATGGCTATCGGCCAATTATGATGGCCGGTCGGAAGCTTTGATGGCCGGTCAGCCACTTATTCCTGCAATTTCTCTTTTTGCTGTAACAGAGCACAAACAGAGGCATGGTAGTGTGTTCGCAAGGAAATGTGTGTGCAACCACACTCCTTATCATGTCTTAAGCTCAAATGAGTGTAGTGCTCGACTCTCGAGCCACCAATCACGCATCTCGATGCATGATGGCCAAAGGGGCAAGCTTGCACAATGTTGATAAATGCACAAATAACACATAGGACTCGATGAACCTCCACCTTATCATACATAATCTAAGGTGTCAGTGACCTAAGGAATGAGGCCTGTTTTATCACTTTGAGTATGAAACGTCCCTCGTTCCTCATGTTTGGATTAACGTTCGATCCAAACACAACGCAATGCTACAACATGCAAACAACATGCTATCTACCAAAGCTAAAGTGGCATGCATGAGGCTCTATCATGTGAATAATACATGTGTGGCATGTTTGAAGGCTAAAGCATCAAAGCAAGTACAGAGCATCGTTCAAGAGGCATGCAACACAATGCTCAATGGACTTAAACCACATATGGACAGACCTAAGAGGGTCGAAAACAGTGGCCAACACACCAAAACTTTGGCACAAAAGGGCCAAGAACACATGCTCATGTGATGGCTCATCAACTACGTGACGCCCCGATTCTACATTATTGGTTGTAGTCATGGAAGAATCATGAATGAGTCATGTGGTCAATAACCAAGTAAGATCCCAATTCGCCGAAAGAGTCAAATTAGCCTCCCTTCTAAGTCCGGCTTTCTTAGGCAGCGCACTACCCTTTTGACAGATCTTAAAAGGCATTGACACAAGGACTCATAAGCAACGATAAGGTTCATACATATACGTAGAATATAAATACATAACAACCACGAATATCCTTAATTCAAAAGCTTGTTCTATTACATTACATCCCAAGAAAATTTAAATCTTCACATGAGTCTTACAAAACATCAAAAGGAAATTTCTAACTTTACTAAGATAGCCAAAAGTCTTTGAAGGTTCAGGCTCTTCGTCTATAGCTATAAGTTCCTCTTCGTCACCTGGCATGATACGCCGTGAGCTTTGAATGGCCAGTAAACACACACCCACCCCGTCCTTTTTTTTTTCCAGTCCAATCCACAATCTCAAATATAACAACAAGTAGTAAAGCATGATACTCAAAGTAGATAAACAAAGGGTTACAAGTTAGATGTTAGTAAACTAGAAATCCCCGGAAGAGATTTCGTCCTCCCAACCACAAGAATCGGATTCGGATTATTCGGTATGCCCCCTCCTTTGCTGCTTTGTTGCAGATCTAACCTCGGATGCCTACCATCGGTTATATACCGCGTAGCACCAACCGTAGGGCCTCAAAAGAGAAGGTAATAATGGGCCTTGCCCAAATCCCTCCTCACACCAAACCACTTAGGGTCCGAATACAACCGCTCTGTTCAAGGATTCCGAAAAGCACTTGCGCAAGACTTTAACTTCATCCCAACAATCCACACATCACACATTATCATCACTACTCAAGTGATCGAAAACCTAATACCATCCCAGTTAAGTTTCCCGTTGAATAAAATGTTTTAAAACAAGGTTAAACCAATCTTAACAAGATAATAATATCCACATAAGCATGCATCATTAAGATGAAGGAGAATAAGAACATAACCATAATATGAACAACATCATGCCAAGATATGATCATACGCTAATCAACATTTTCATGAACACAAGAGCATAAAACACCTATGCATAACAAGATTTCCAGATTCAATATCACATAAGGATTAGAGTAGAAGGGCTATTTTAGAATTTTTACCGGACTCGGCCTTCCTATGGTTCGTAGGGAATCAAATCTAGTTTCCAGAACATATTTTGGAAATGGGATAGCTTTTCTAGATTTTAAGTTATTTAGAAAACATTCCAACCCTGTCCAGATTCGTCGATCATTACGAAAATTTGATTTTCTTGCAAACTGCTCATTGTTTTTCCATGAAACTAATTTTAGTTGAAAGCTAACTTCTTAAGGAAGATTTTGAAATAAAATAGAGGTCCAGAATAATTTTATACATTTTGCTAGAATTTTTGAGAATGGCTGCAAAAACAGATTCTAAGGTACAATACCCAAAACAAGAAGATTTATGGGAAAAAGGATCCACTAAGGGAAATTTTTTTTCTCTTTTATGATGAAAACATGCTAACTAACATATATCAATGACACATCTGAAAACAATATTTAGAACCCTTAAGAACATGTATTTGAAAAAGGAAAATGAAAGAGAAGGTTGTGTTGTGGCTTACTTGCTAAGCTTTGAACAAGATGGCTCTCTTCTCCCTTCCTTTTCCTCTCAAGACTACTCTCTTGTTCCCCTTTCCCTCCTCTAGCCGAAAGTGTGTGTGTGAGTGTGATGCTTATGTTTGCCATGCTAGGGAGTGGTGATATTTATAGGCAAATTTGGTGTAAAATGACATAGAAGCCCACTAGTTGGAATTGAATGGACAAGCTAGGATTTACTTAGAGTTCAATGAATTAGGAATGATTAGGGAGCTTAACCTTGGGAAGTTCAATGATTTAGGAGTGATTAGGGAGCTCAACCTTGGGATTAGGCAACACCTAGTTAATTCCTAGTTGAACAGTTTTTTTTTTTTTTGGTTTCTAGAATACCATGATTATAAATCTTGAAAATAGGCTTCTCACTTCTCTCTAGAGTGGCTGGCCATTGGAAAGGGTGATGGGGCCATTTTTTTTAATCAATCTAGGTACTAGGAGCACATTCTTCAATGTATATATTTATATAGATCTCAATTAATTGATGGTACTTATGGTATAAGGTACATGTACTAGTTTTGGGGAAATTTTGAATTTAAATAAAGAAGTGAGGGCTTGAAGTTAAATTCATGTATTGGAACCTTACTTATGTAGAATTTAATTAAATTAGGCTAAGGAACCTAATCCAGCTAGGATATTCTGGTTTTGATAAAAAAAATGCTAACCAACAGGATTCGAAATAATTCAAGTAACTAAGGGCTTTAAGAAAATAATTTAAATATTAGGGTTTTTAAAGAGAACATTTTTTAGGGGCTTCACAAACTAGGCATAAGAGTCAACTCTTAAAAGCACTTAAAGAGTGAAAAACATGGAAGTGTGACAACACTATATGCTCTGAAATATCATTCCAAATGATGCTAAAACATGCAACTACCACAAATGAGGCATGCTAGGAGGCTCAAAGCTTAAGACTAGCAAAAGTACTTGCACCATAGCCATATCAAGCAAGCCCCAAAGGGCCAAGATGACTCAAAACAGTCCCAAGGCAAGTCAAAATAATGCCAAAACATGCATGGAATGAAGCCAGAACAAGCTAGCATGGTAAGCCAAAATACCAAGCATGCAAGAGGCAATGAGCATGGTTACACTACAAGTGTAAGAAGCAAATGAAGGATGCTCTAACCAACCAAAAATAGAGTTGTATCATGGCAAAATAACACCAAAAACACACTGAAATGACATCCTAAAAGTTTAGGCAAGATGGCATTCATATTAGCCCATGTTTAAGGCATAAAGCATAACTTTCCAAAAGCATTGAAAGAGTGACACATGTGAGTGTATGACAATGAAACATGCTCTGAAATCATATATCAAATGATGCTAGATCATGCAAATAGCCCAAGCAATGTATGCTAGTGAACTCAAAACACAAACCTAGTGGGCAAGATTGAACTATGGCTATACAAAGCAAGGTCCAGATGATCAAGACTACCAAAAACAGAGCTAAGGCATGCCCAAAAAAGACCAAAAACTTGCTGAGATAGAATCAAAATAGGCTAGCATGATCGATCAAAGCATTGAGCACACAAGGCTAAATGGCAAAATTACACTACAAGTGTAAAAAGCATGCATGAGGTAACCAAACCAAGCCAAAACAGAGTTATATCATGTTAAAATAAGGCCTAAAACATGCTAAGATAGAGCCTCAAGGAGGTAGAAAAACATGCTACTTTGATGAGCCATCAACACAAGCAAACAAGATACAAAAGGGGGGGGGGGACCACCCCCACCTATTTGGAGCCTTAAAACACACTTTCCACCAGTAAAATTCCTCTGGAATTCAGTGGTTAAATGTCCAACAGAAGGTGATCTCAAAGGCCTAAAGATATGATACAAAACAAAGCAAAATAAGGCACAAATGGAGGTAGACCACCCCCAACACCAAAGAAGCCTTAAACAAACATTTCAAGCACATGAAAATGAAGCTTTTTACAGTTGAAAGCTAAGCCAAAAAAGCATGCAAAGATGGCTAAGTACACAAGCAAAACAAAGCTTAAAAGAGGATATGGGACTCACCCTTGAAGAAGAACAAAGCCAACAGCTTTTCTAAGCCAAAACCAACCTTAGGATGCTAAAACAAGTCCTATGGAATCTCAGCTCCAAGGTCAAGAGGTTTGGACAACAGGTCATAGGTAAAATGTGTGACGAACACTCACTTTCAAGCAATATAGAGAGAGAGGGAGAGAGGGAGAGAGTTCTTGAGAGAGAGATATATTTGATCTAATGCAAATTTTCAGAACCTCTGGAAAGGGAGAGGGACCTCCTCTCTTATAGAAATCCAAGTCTCAAGCTTGCTGAACAAGCTAGAGGCTTGGTTAAATCCCTCCATACAATGTATGGAGGATGAATTCTATGCTCACCAGCTGGCACAGCTGGCAAAGAAATATCTGAAAGAGCAAAGAAAAAGGCCTCGGCCAACAAACATGGCCGACCGGCCATAAAAGGTGCCGACCGGCCAACGCCGATGGCCGCTGGAAAGAGTTCATGGCCGATGGGTAGGGGGCCTGGCTGATGGGTTGGAGGGCTGGCCAGAAGGCCACCCCTTTCCCTTTGAAACAAAATCATAAGCCCTTGGTCCACAACCAAGCACAAAACAAACAAGTTGAAAGGCTCCAAGGCAAGGCGCACAGCCGAGACCTTCAGAAACTCAAAACGAACACGAGCATGGATGATCATCGAGTGTTCAAACGATGACGTCCAAGTCTTGAGGACGGTCAAAAATGGGGTCTCTACAGGTTTTGATCTTGTATCTCATCTATGGCAGCAATCTGCTCGTAGGCCGGCACGAATTTCTGTTCAATGATGATTGGATGCATCCGGACTCCAAAAGGGATGTCTATCATAGAAGATAGAATTGCTAATGAATCGGCGAACCTGTTATTCTGTCTTAACAGATAGGCGAAATTCAGTTTCTCAAAATGAGGAATCAGAACGTCCAAGGTCTGGTGATAAATTCTCATCTTTTCTTCTTTAACTTTCCAATCTCCTTTAGCCTGAGATACAACAAGGTTCGAGTCCCCGATGACATCCAACCGTTTTGCCCCTAGTTCCAGGGCAGCTTCTAGTCCAGCAATACATGCCTCATACTCTGCCTCATTGTTCGACACTTTGAACCAGAGTTTAAAGGCTAAAGGTATACGGGAATTGTCGGGTGCTATCAGCAACACCCCTATCCCGTACCCGTACTAGTTCGACGCTCCGTCAAAGTACATACAGAACGGCCTCGTCTGGGAATAGATATTCAACTGCTTCATCTCCTTCCACTGGGTGGTTGGCTAGGAACTCTACTACCGCTCTCCCTTTCACTGACTTGCGCGTCATGTACTTCAGATCAAATTCGGAAAGCAGAAGCAATTGACGGGCTAGCCTACCCGTAAGTGCTGGTTTCTCGAAGAGATATTTGATGAGATCTAATCTTGAAACCATTATTACAGAGTGGGCTACCAGGTAGTGCCTCAGCTTTCTAGTAGCCCATACCAAGCCCCGACAAGCCTTCTCTAGCGGAGTGTAGCCGGTCTCATAATCTAGCATTTTCTTGCTCAGATAGTAGATAGCCTTCTCCACCTTATCCTCAGATTCCTGCGCAAGCTTGCTACCCATCGCCGTTTCGGTCATTGATAGGTACAGAATCAACGGTTTCCCCATCTCTGGCAGCGACAACACAGGTGGGTTCTGTTAGTATTGCTTGATCTGCTCAAAAGCAATTTGCCATCGGTCATCCCATTGGAACTTGTTTCCTTTCTTCAGGAGACCAAACAGTGGTTCACAAGTCAAGGTTAATTTTGCAATAATCCGTCTTATGAATTGCACTTTACCCAGAAAGCCTCACACCTCCTTTTCAGTCCTTGATGGTGGCATTTCTATGATGGCCTTGATTTTGGAAGGATCAACCTCGATACCTCTCTGTGTGATCAAGAACCCCAACATTTTCCCTGCTGTAACACCGAAAGTACATTTCTGAAGGATCAGCCGCAACCGATACTCTTTGATCCGTTGGAAGAATTTATGCAAGGCGGTGTAGTGGCCCTCTCTTTCCTTGGACTTGACGATCATGTCGTCCGCATACACCTCAACCTCTGTATGGATCATATCATGTAGGATCGTGGTCGCAGCCCGTTGATACATAGCCCCAACATTCTTCAAACCGAACGGCATCACCCTATAACAATAAGTTCCCCACGGGGTAGTGAAAGCAGTTTTCTCCCTATCTTTGGGTGCCATCAAAATCTGGTTGTAGCCTGAAAACTCATCCATGAATAACAGCAGTGCATGCCCAGCAGTGAAGTCCACTAATTCGTCGATATGCGGCAGGGGAAAGTTGTCCTTCGGACTTGCTTTGTCCAAATCCTTGAAGTCCACACATACCCGAATTCTGCCGTCTTTCTTCGGCACTGGAACTATATTGGCCAACCAAGTTGGATACTCAGCTACTAATGGGAACCTTGCGTCGATCTGTTTGGTGACCACTTTTTTGATATTCAGAGCCTAGTCCAGGCGGATCCTTCGGAGCCTCTGCTTAACAGGTTAGGCCTCTGGGTCAAGAGGGATCCGGTGCTATACAATCTCAGGATCGATTCTAGGCATGTCTTCGTAGGACCACGCGAAAACATCTATGAAATCTTTTAATAAAGCGACTAAGCGCTCGCGCTCCTCCAAAGACAGCGTGGACTCGATCTAGACCAGCCACGGGTCCTTCTCAGTACCAACATTAATTGAGGTGATTTCATTGACCAAAGGTTTTACAAACCTCTCATGCTCTTGATCAATCAAACGTTTCAAAACTGAAGGAATTTCTTCATCGTCGTTTTCATCAAAATTTTGAAAGTCTTGATTAACGCAATAAACTAAAGGCACAGAAAAGTACTCAGAAGCCACAACTGTATAATTCTCATTAACAACATCCAGTTCGTCTGATCCTTCGGTTACAACAAACTCAAAGGAAAAAGAAAAAGACAACCTGGACAGGACAGTGGCATCCAGGTTTTCACCCCCTGGAATACCGAACTCAGACTCAGAAGAGCTGGAATCTGATTCCGACTCCACAGACTCCGTGGAATCAAATTTCGGCTCACTACCCGACCCGGTGCTGCTCGATAAAAAGCCCTCCTCGTATTGCCAGACGAGGGAGGGTGTGATGAATGCATCAAGAATGCCAGAAGATGGGCCCATAGCCATTTCATCCCCGATTATGGAAACTGAGAAGTTATTCCCCAAGCACTCCGGTACGATCTGAGAGGAGTCAGGCCAGTGCTACCCCCATCTCAATTTCTGTGTTCTCAGACTCTTCCTCCTTGTACTACTCAGCCTCAGATGGTGGGTCTGTCTGCTCTTCGGCAACTTCATCCCCTGACAACTGAAGATCAAAAAAGATTTCAAAACGGGGCAAACGTCGTTTCTCTGAATTCAACCAGGGCTCCAGAAAGCCGCAAAACTGGAAGTCTTCCCCCTCCTGAACAAAGTGTCTGTTCAGGGTCCCTTGGATAGGTCTGTGTACCAACTCATAATGCTTTCCGGCTTGCTTTTCTTTGGCTCTTCTGGCCATCTCCCTTCCTTTCCTTTCCCAATCCTCTTTGGTAGGTAGATAACCTAAACCAAAGGTGTATGGGTGATGCGGCACTTCGGCCAATGCTGCGACGCCCTTCCAGCCACTTCGTTCTAATGCCATCCCGGGTATGTGTTGAAGCTTGTTCATAAGGTAAACAGATTGTGCACTGACGTATAGCCCCTCATCAACAGCTAGCATATCTTGTACAACCCGAGCCTCAGTGAAGGTGAATCCCAACAAAACTATATCCTCCACGTCGTGCTCAAGCTCCAGAACTAGTGTAGAAACCTCTGGCAGTGAATGTATTTAAGAATTCCCAAAAACGATTGCCACCCCCTTCCCGTGGGGGTATTTCAGCATCTGGTGTAACGTGGAAGAGACGGCTTTCACCTGGTGCAGCCACAGCCATCTAAGGAGTAGATTGAAGGTGGCTAGAACGTCCAAGACATGAAACTCAATGTCATGCTGCCCTGGGCCAACCTGAGTCCTAATCTGTACAATCCCCATCACTTCTCGGCTAGTATTATCATAAGCCCGTATCACTTGGGCCATAGGCACGAACTCTACGGGCTTCAACCCGATAGCGTATGTCGTTCTCGACGGACATACATTGATTACGGACCCCATGTCGACCAGGACCACCGGTATCCATTTCTCTGTACACTCGATTGAGATATAAAGTGGCTTGTTATGATTAGAGCCCTCAGGTAGTAGCTCTTTGTCGGTGAGTGTCAAAGTCGGCGAAGCTCCACCCGGAAACACTAATCCCACCAACTGCTCAGGAGTTGTATCGATTGAAAGCTTGGCCCTATCCATGGCTGTAAGGACGGCTTGCCTGTGAACCCTCAAGGCCATAAGCAGTCCCCAGATGGAGATGTATGCTTGAATCTTCTTAATCTGTTTCAGCATAGCCTCCTCCTCTAGCAGTTTTTCTCTCTGCCTTTCTGCTTCTTTGTCTTTCCCGGACGCCTCCGGCTGGTCCAAGCGTGGGGGCTTGAAGTATCGCCCACTCCTGGTCATATGGTCAACCTCCTCAACATGCCAGGTGTCATTCGATTGGTTCTGTCCCCAATCTTCGTCAGTATGGGCAAGACGCAAGTCGTCGTCTTCCTACCACATGCCATCGGCAATCAACAGACAGCTCTCCGGCTCCGTTGTAACTGTTTCTGTGCTCACAGCACATTCCGTCCCCGCAGGGGCCTTGGCTTCTCTAGCCTTCTCAAGATCCTCGATCTTTTCCTACTCAAACCGCTTCAATGCGGCTTCCTGCTCCGTGTCTGCTGTACATAAACTACCCAATTTCCGAGCAAAATTATTTGGACCGGTGCTCTCCAGCGATGCTTCCTGATTCTCGGCCATTCCGACCACTGCTGGTGTTCCCGTTTCTGACGGCCCTTGTTTTGGCTGAGATTTTTCAACAACATTTGGCTGGTCACTGAGCCACCCCGTATTCTCTGCTGATCCATCCAAGTCGAACCAGTTGATGTTCACATCCACTGAGTCCTACTCTTCAAAGAATTGCAGATTTGCAATGTCCTCTTCCAGCTCTGCTAGGTCATTTAGCCCCTAACCAGGTCCATCCTCCCGGACCACACTGATTTCTGCCATAGCTGGCAACTTTACCCTCGGCTTGACCTGATCTGTTGATACAATATAACCACACAGGTTGTAGGCTTCCTCAACAAAGCTCCCAGACCCCTCAGGCCCTGAGTCATCATTCCCATCTTCCTCCAAAGTCAACCCAGTTCTGTCTTCAACAGTCACCACCACCGGTTTAGGCTGGGTTTGAGAGGCGCTCAACATGCACAAGTCCGTGCTGTCTGGAATGAACACCTCAGGCTTGGGTAGGTGGGAGGGTATAATGTCTATGCTTGGGTCATATGGAATGGCCGCGGTTTGGATCAGGTTAATATGCTTGGGTGGTGGAGCTTGGTTATGTGGTGGGAGTGGGTTGGTGGTGACATTTGGTTTGTAAGGAGGCGCAATCACCTTATTGTCAATAAGATCTTGGATCTCATGACGCAGTTTGTAGTAGGAGTCGGTGTCATGACCGTGTTGTTAGTGAAAGGCACAATATTTGGCCGGGTTATGGGAAGAAGGAAGTTTGTCTCGTAATGGCCGCGACTCTAGGGGCTTCAAATGCCCTTTCCTGATTAGAACCCCCAGGGCTTTGGACAGAGGCATGTACAGTGAAGTAAAAGTCCTCTGGCCTCGGGGTGTATATTTGGTTGCTTGTGAGCTGGTTCCGGGCGCACCAGTGAAGGGTGTAGCTGTTTTGGGCGACGTCAGAAGTTCTAGCAGCTGCACTACTACTGGTAGCTGCATTCAAACCCCAAGTGAATGCCCTCTTGGGTTGTTCCTTCTCCTGGTCAATCAGACCATGCTTCATAGCATCCTCAATCTGTACCCCAATCTCGTGTAAGTCTGCAAAGGTAGGGAGGGGTAAGATGATAATTTTTTGCATCAGCTTGGGTTGGAGGTTGCGTACAACCATCCTTATCTCCTTCTCGAGTGGCCGAGTTATCATCATGGAGGCCTTAGCCCTCCATCGAGTGACAAAATCAGAAAAGCCTTCCTTCGGCTGTTGCCAGGTCGCTTCAAGATCACGGGTCGCGACCTCAATCTGGGTGTTACATGAGTATTATGCGACGAAGGCCTCGGCTATCTCCTCTCAACTTCTCTTCACTGAGTCCTCCTGTTTGCGTACCAAACAGCCGCAATACCCAACAGGGTCTGACCGAAGAGTAAAAGTTTCTAGAGTCTCGTCAAGCCCATCGGGCGCAGATTGTCATAGAACAACCTCAGATAAACCATAGGATCGCAAGAACCGTCAAAGCGATCGATGTGAGGCATCCTGAACCTGTCTGGTAAGGTCACCGCCGAATCAGTGTTTCCATCTTCTATGTCCGGGATCGAGTTGACTCCCTGGGCTCGCTTAAATAGCTTCTCAAGTTTACTGACTTTTAGCGTGGTTGGATCCACTTTGAATTCGAACGGTGTATCCACAGGATGAGCTGGTGCTTTAGACATCTGAGGTGGGATTGGCAGTGGGACTGGCCTTGTCGGAACGTCCATATTTTCCTGGACATGAGCTGCCTCCCCGGGAGTTGGAACCATAGGTGGGGGTGGAGGTTGATATGAAGCAGACGCTCCAGCTTGTTGGGGTTGTTGCTGCTGCTGAAGTTTGGCAATTAGTTCTGCCTGTTAAGCCACAACCTTTGCCTGGCGAGCAGCATCCCGCTGCGTGGCCTGCATGGTGTCTTGGAGTTGACGCATCATGTCTTCCATACCAGCCATAAGGTGTTGATTTGACTGAACAGGTGTATTTCTCTCTGCGGTAGAAACAAAAATCTGATCCCTACTGTGCACAGGTGGGGTAGACAAAGACCTCTAAACTGACTGTTGTACTGATACTATCTGTCTAACCACCCTCTGTCTTGTAACCGGGGGTAATGAAAAGAACACTGCTTGTCCGTCAACTAGATCCTCAGATCGGTGAAGCCTTCTACCTCTAACCCAGAGTGCTTTGGGGGAAACTGCCTCCTCAGAAGCAATGATGCACTACTACCTTGCAAAAAGATAAATAAAGCAAAAATAAGCAAACAACAATCAGAAAACGGACAGCATTTCGGCTAAGATAAAGACAACACACTGTTGATAATCATAAGCAGAACAAACTGTCCTCAAACAGTGATCTCTGCTCCCAAATCACTATCTCAAATCAGATACCCTCAAATACTGATGTCCTCAGACTGATACCCAGACTTGCAAACTGATACATGCATTCCTGCAGAGACACACTCTAAAAGCACATAGCAAGCAAGTGAGAGCCAAAACACCCTTATGGTGGGGTAGGGTTTCCCTGTCCTATTTTGTCAGGAGCTAGGGTCTCATTACGCACACAGCGGTTTCAAACAACCTACACTCGGGTAAGCAATCTGTCCTAGTTTGGAATGGTCTTTAAAACTTCCGATATGCACTAAGTCGAATGGTCAAAAAAGGTGCCACAGGAAAACCGAGGTTTGTGTTCCCATCGTGGCAGAGTCTGTAACCAGTCAGCGTTATGGCACACTTTTCCTAGCAAGCCTCCGGCAAACCGTTCAGGAATAGCAGATGGCAAACACTGTGACTTAAGCACACGAATGCAAATGCAATGCAAAGAAACACATAAGTGTAAACAAAACAACATATCATGATGTTCGAGTCAAGTTCTCTAAATTCCCAGCAGAGTCGCCAAAAACTATAGACCGCCCGAACTCGCTCCGCGCACAAGGGCGCGAATTGGGTTCTAGCTACTACAGTTCAGACTCCTGTCACGGTTCTGAATCTCATCTCACAAAGTGCAATATATGACTGATAAATCACCAAAGAGTTTAAATCCGACAAATCGTTTTGGAAAATCAATTTTAATCAAAAAGCGCAAAACATGGACTGCTTTGCTAGATTTCAAAGTCGCCACCTAAATATTTTGTTTTGGGAAATTTAGGAAACCCTGACTCGTACCTAAGGCCACGTGTCCGTCATCACCAAAGTTGCCTTGGCTCGGGAACTTGGGTACGAGAAGGAAAGGTCCGAAAATGAGCACCCCCGCTCACCCGATCAAAGATCGGCCCCTACTAAACATGATATGTTGTTTTTGAAAACACATGTGTTCTTGTCAGATTATTAGCTAACTTACTATGTGATACGCACAACACACAAGTACAGACTAAATCACTCGATTTGGACCAAAACATCTCATGTTTGTTTTCAAAAATGGTTTGAAGATACTTCTCGCAAGTAGGCTAAAACGCGGATTTGCCACCAAACAAGGTTGGCTTAAAACAACATGATTTTGCCACTCCAAGTGGGCTTAAAACACACATTTTGATGAATTGTTCCAATTCAAGCAATGAAGCCTTCATCCACAGGCATTCATGCAGTTATAGCAGTTAAGCAAATAGCCTCATGGAAAGCATGCTAACATGGCAACACTTACACTCATGCAAGGATGCTAAAGCGTAAATACTTACAGTGTACTCCGAGCCAAAACAGAAAACTAATTAGAAATCATGCGTGATCCTAACTATGTTAAGATGCCTAATGCAACACATGCAAAATGCAGCTAAATAGGCTCGGCTATTCTAAGATGGCATATGAATGCAACACTCGATAACATGCTTTAAAACACGTATTCAAGTATGTATTGAAATACAATGCAGTTTGAATGATGCGCGAAGCCCAGTGCATGCAAGACAAAATGAATGATGCAAACATGCAAGCATAAGGTATGCTAATTGAAATATGCACTAATCTAACCACCGAAAGTGGATAAATAAAAGGGAGAAAGACGTGGCGTTGGAAGACATTCAACCACACATGCACAATTATCACAACATTGGCCCTCTCGACGGAGGGTCCAAATGAAAGAGAGCTAACTAGATACGCTAATTAAGCTAACTATTGAAAAATGAAACTAATTAACTATCTTGTTAACTAATTAGTTATTACAACACAAATCGATTAGCTAAGCACATTAACTATTTAAGTACAGAACCAATGAATTAACTAGCTAAGCAAAGCAGTTAAAAGGAGCCTCGGGGTGAGAAATGCATGCATGCTCGGTTGCTTTCTCCCGAAAATGCGTCACCTTGCCATCGGTTGCCTCTGTTTGCATTTGCTTTGATTCTGAATACCAAACAAATCTTTAGGTTGTCTTTGCTCCAGAACCAGAAGAACTTTGAACCATCTTCGAGCTAGTGGACTGTCGACCACCAGGGGAGGCTGTTGGCCACTTAAGGAGGCTGTAGGCCACTTAAAGTGGCCGGTCGGTCACTTCCTCTGGCCGGTCGGCTAGTTGCTTCTGCACACTTCTAATTTGCTGCAAACAGAGTTCAACAAGGGCAAAGCAAGGCATTTCCAGGGTATGTGTGTACAACCACCCTCCTTATCATTTCTCAAGCTCAAAGGAGTGTGGTACTCGATTCTCGGGCCACCAACCGAGCATCGCAATGCATGATGGCTGAGAAGCCAAGTGTGCGCACGTTAATGAATACACAAGTAAGACTCGATGAACCTCCACCCTATCATGCACGATCAAGGGTGTCGGCGATCAATAAATGAGGCACGTTTTATCACTTCAAGTATGAAACGTCTCTCATTTCTCGCGTTTGGATTAACGTCCGATCCAAGTGCAATGCAATGCAAACACCGTATGCTTAGCTTTCAATGCTAAAGTGGCATGCATACGACTCTATCTTATAAGCAATGCATGCAAGACATGTTAAGGGCCGAGAGCACTAAAGCTAGTAAAGGACATTACTCATGAGGCATGCATTATCAATCTCAAATGGTCAAACCAGTTATGGACAGACCTACATCATGCCATAATAGTGGCACAATCATGCTAGAAATGAAGCACCAAAAACTACAACAACATGCTCATGCATTGGCTCGCAAGCCAGACATTAAACACAACTCTCAAACACAATGAAGAAGTGAAAAATAAGAGAGTATAGAAGAGATGTAAGCATTGAAATCATATGCCAAATGATGCTATATCATACAAACAACACATATAAGGCATGCTAAAGGCCCCAAAACTCAAGGCTAGTAAGGCCAACTACACCATAGCTATACCAAGCATGAGCCACATGACCAAGACCACTCAAATCAGACCTAAGGCACGCTAAATTAGAGCAAAAAACATGCTGGAGTGAAGCATACACATGTTACAATGAAAGGTCAAAACACCAAGCATGTAAGGCTAATGAGAAAAATTGCACTACAAGTGCAAGAAGCATGCAAGAGGTAACCAAACTAGCCAAAAACAGAGTTATATCATGGCAAATCAGTGGCAAAAACATGCTCAAACTAAGGCTCAAAAG
Organism: Camellia sinensis; assembly: GCF_055761805.1. Lineage (NCBI taxonomy): Eukaryota > Viridiplantae > Streptophyta > Magnoliopsida > Ericales > Theaceae > Camellia > Camellia sinensis. Next base: position 34,590,124 of record NC_138961.1, on the reverse strand, counting down.
AGTAGAAAATCATTCTCCTTTGGTAGCTCACAAATAAGGCACAAAGGCACAACTCTCAAAAGCTCTCAAGGAGTTAAAGAAGTGAGAACATGACACATGTATATGCTCTGAAATTACATGCTAAATGATGCCAAAACATGCAACCATCACAAATATAGCATGCTAAGGTGCCCAAAACTCAAGACTAGCTAAGGCACTTGCACCATAGCCATATCAAGGAAGCCCCAAAGGACCAAGAGCACTTAAAACAATCCTCAGGTAGGTGAAAACAAAGCTAGAAACATGATGGAGTGCAGCCAAAACACTAAGCATGCAAGGCTAATAAGTGGGATTACACTACAAGTACCAAAACCAAGCAAGAGGTGACTCCATCTACCAAAATCAGAGTTGTAACATGGCAAAATAAGACCAAAAACATGTTAAGATGGTAGCCCAAAAGCTTAGGAAAGCATGCGTACAAATTAGCCCATGATCAAGACATAAGGCACAACTCTCGAAAAGCATTGAAAGAGTGAAACATGTGAGAGTATGACTACATTACATACACTGAAATCATGTGATGCACACAACTCAAGTAAAGCATGCTAGAGACTTTGAAACTCAAAGTTAGTGAGCAAGATTGCACTATGGCTATACAAAGCAAGTCCCAAATGATCAAGACCACTCAAAATAGAGTTCAAGCATGTTAAGATATGAGCAAAAACATGCTAGAGTGTAGCCAAAATAAGCTAGAATAATAGGCCAAAATAGCAAGCATATTTAGCTAGTAAGCAAAATTTACACTACAAGTGTAAGAAGCAAGCAAGAAGTGGCCAAGCCAGCCAAAAACAGAGCTAAAAGATGTTAAAAAAGTCACAAAAACATGCTTAGATCAAGGCCAGGTATGGTAGAAAACATGCTCAAGTATGAGGCGAACAAGACATGCAAACAAAGCACAAAAGGGGGGGACTACCCCCATCCATTTTGGGTCTCAAAACCCATTTTCCACCACTGAAATTCCTTTGGAATTCAGTGGTGAAAAGTCCAAACAAAGGTGATCTCAAAGGTCTTAAAGGATAGCTCAAAGCAAGGAAAAATAAGGCACAAAAGGGGGTAGACCACCCCTAACACCAAAGAGGCCTCAAACAACCATTCTAAGAACTTAAAAACAGAACTTTTTGTATTTCAAGTTAGGCCTAAAAGAGCATGCAAGGATGGCCAAATACTTAAGCAAAACAAGGCTTAAAGAGGGTAACTACTCACCCTTGAAGAACCACAGCAAAACAGCAACTTCTGAGGCAAAAACCAGCTAAAACCACTTAAATAAGGCTTCCAAGTACCTCAGCAACAAGATAAAGGTGTTTGAGTAGGTGTTTGTGTGCAAAAGTACGAAGAAACAACACTTTAAGGCACAAATATATATAGAGAGAGAGGGAGAATTCTAGAGAGAGAGCAGATATTTTTTGCTCTTCAAAATTCTGAACCCTTGAAAGGGAGAGAGAGCTCCCTTCTTATAGAATTCCAAGCCTCAAGCTTGTTGGACAAGCTAGAAGCTTGGTGCAATCTCTCCATTTACGTGTATGGAGGATGCCTTCTGTGTGCAACAGCTGGCATAGCTAGCAATAAAAATATCTGCAAAAGCAAAAAAATGGCCGTCGGCCACCTCCACTGGCCTACCGGCCACCTCAAGTGGCCTATAGGAGGAGAAAGTGGCCTACAACCACCAAAAGTGGCCGACAGCCCCTCCCCTCCCTCTAGGCAAGTGGTAACATGGTATGGCACAAAAAAAAACCAAAAGGAAGAGAGTTAAGAGGCCATAAGACAAGGCACTCAGTCGGAGGCCCTGAAAACTAGCCTACGAGCCACTACAAGTGGCCTAGAAGAGAGAAAAGTACCCTATAGCTACAAAAAGTGGCCTTTAGGCCCCTCTCTTCCTCCAGGCAAAGGCACCAAGGCAATGGTCCAAAAACAAACCAAGCAGTAGAGAGTTAAGAGGTCCCGAGATAAGGCACTCAATCGAAATTCCCGGAAACTCAAAACGAACACAAACATGCGCGATCATCACATGCACAAACGATGACGTCTAAGTCTTAAGGTCAGTCAAAAAATGGGGTGTCTACATTATGACCCCTCATGCTCAAATTCTATAAAAACAACCATATATCTCTGTTTTGAGGGTTGAAGAATTTCTAAAAAGCATCTACACCACCTTGAGAGCTCCCTCTTCTCCTTCTTCTTGCGCAAGTAACACTTTGAGCAAACTGTAGACACCCCATTTTTGACTGACCTTAAGACTCAGACGTTATCGATTGAGCACTTAGTGATTGCGTATGTTGTGCTTGTTTTGAGGATTCAGAGTTTTCGACTGAGTGCCTTACCTTCGAGCCTCTGAACGCTTTGTGCTTCAGCTCGATTTGTGGACCAAGCCTTGTTTCCCTTCCCTGGAGGGGGGGAGAGGTCATGTAGACCACCTTTTTATGGTCGTAGACCACTTTTCCTGCTTGGAGACTAGTTTTCGATTTTTGGAGCTTTCGGCCACACGCCATGTCTCGAGATCGCTTAACGTCCTCCGTTTGGCGTAGTTTTTCAACCACACCTTGTTGCCTCTGCCTAGAGGGACACTGTGGTTCGGGAGACCATTTTTTGCGGTTGTAGACCACTTTTCATGCTCGTAGACTAGTTATCGAGGCTCCCGGCTGTGCGCCTTGCCTCCCTGACTCCTGTCTTGCATCCTTTTTGGTTTGTTTTTGGTACAAACCTTGTTTTCCTTGTTTCGAAGGTGGTGCAAGGGTGGGGGACCAGTTCTTCTCCTTGGAGACCATTTTTCTTCCTGCCAGCCAATTTTCTAGTCGGCCAGCTGGTTTTCTTGGTCTTTAGACCACCTTTTCTGGTCGGCCACCACACCACTACCTTTCTCTCATGTTGCAGACCATCTGCCCCCCATGGCCGACCACTTTCTTCCCTAGCCAACCACTTCCACTGGTCGGTTGACCAGTGTAAGTAGCCAGCCAGTCGATAGCTTTCCAGCACCTTTTTGGAGATATTTTTTAGCCAGCTGTTATAACTGGAGGGCACAGAAGTGGTCCTCCATACACATGTATGTGTATGGAGGGATGACTTTAGGCCTAAGCTTGTCCAACAAGCTTAACCTTTGGTTTTCTATAAAAGAGAACCTCCCCCCTCCTCCTCCAAGTTTAGAGTTTTGTGGTTGAGAGATATAGATGCACATTTGTCTCTATCTTGCTCTTTACTTCACATTTGTGCTTGAAAAGTGCCTTTTTATCACACTTTAACACACAAAGACATAGTGAAACACCATACTCTTGGAACTAAGGTACCTTGAAGTTGTTTTTGAAGTTTTTGGACTGGTTTTGGTCAGAAATAGCTGCTGGAGTTGTTGCTCTAAAGTGGTTCTACAAGGGTGAGCTTCTAACCCTTAAAACCCTTGTTCTTGTTTAAGCTTTTGGACCTACTTGTATGTTGTTTTAGACCTAACTTTAAACTATAAAAAGTTCTATTTTTCAGTCCTTAACATGTTTGTTTGAGGCCTTGTTGGTGTTGGGGGTAGTCTACCCCCTCTTGTGCCCTGTTAGGCCTTGTTTTGAACCTTCCTTTTAAGCTATTGAGACCACCTTGTTTTGGCCTTCTCACCACTAAAACTCAGAGGAATTTCAGTGGTGGAAATGGTGTTTTGAGGTCCCAAATAAGAGAGGGTCATCCCCTCTCCTTGTGTCTTGTATGCTTGTTTCATTTGCCTCATGTTTGAGCATGTTTGTTAAGCTCATGTTGGCTCCATTGTAGCATGTATTTGGGGTTATTTTGACATGGCATACCACTATTTTGATTTGGTTTTGCCATCCCTTGCATGTCTTATACACTTGTAGTGTAAATTTTGCAAACTAGACTTGCATGCCTCATGAAGTAGTATGTCTTTCTAGCTTGTTTTGGGGCCATCTCAGTAGGTTTTTGGTGTTGTTTTAACATTCCTTAGATCTTTTTTGGGTTGGTTTAATAGCCCCTTGCATGCTCCATGCACTTGTAGTGCAATTCCATGAACTAGCCTAATGTGTACCATGCTTTAGACCATCATTCTAGCATGATTTTGGCTTAACTTCAAGAAGCTTTTGTCCATGTTTTAGCATGCTCTAGCTGTGATTTGTGTTGTTTTGTTCATGCATGCCATGTTTTGTATAGCTATAATGCATTCTAGCTTGTTAGCTTTGCGTATCAAGTCCACTAGCATGCCTTGCTTGGACTATTTTCATGATTTCGCATCATTTGAAATGTGATTTTAGTACATTTAATGTTGCCATACACTTGCATTTGTCACTCTTTCCATGCTTTGGAGAGTTAGTGGTTTATGCCTTAAATACGAGCCATTGTGCATGCCTTCATGCCTAAGCTTGCGAGCTATCATTTTAGTGTGTTTTTGGGGTTATTTTTCCATGATATAACTTTGATTTTTTTTGGTGAAGCCATCTCAGGCTTGGTCTTGGTAGGTGTAGTGTAATCCTCCCCTTTGGCCTTGCATATTTCATGCTTCATGCTTACCATGCTAGCTTATTTTGGCTTCCTTCCATGCATGTTTTGGACTCATTTTGACATGCTCTAGGACTATTTTGGGTTGCCTTTGCCATATGCTTCATGTATTGTATAGTTATAGTGCAAGTGCCTTGCTAGTTTCAAGCTTTGGGCACCATAGCATGCTTCATTTGCGTCATGTACATGATTTGGCATCATTTCATATGTTATTTCAGAGCGTGTAGCATCGCCATGTTCCCACTTCACTCACTCTTTGAGTGCCTTTGAGTGTTATGCAGTGTTGCCTTGTTTGTGGCCGAGCATGTATGCCATCTTGCCTAGGTCCTTGAGCCCTCATCTTAGCATGTTTTGGTCATTGTTTAAACCTAATTAAGCTCTTTCTGTGGTTAGTTCATACATTTTTGCCACGTATTGCATGTCTCTAGAGTAGTCCTCTTTGTTAGCTTTCATGTTTTAGGACCCTAGCATGCCATGCTTGTGTTGTTTCAATGATTTGGCATCATTTCTTATCTTATTTCAGTGCATATGGTGTTGTTACACTTCCACATTTGTCACTCCTTGAGCACTCTTGAGAGTTGTGCTCTTATGCTTTATTGATAGGCTAGTGCATGTGTATGCTTGCCTTGCATTTCATGCCTTCCTTTTCTAGCATTTTGGCCGCTGATTTGGGCATGATTGTCCACTTTTGGTTTAAGTCCATTGAGCTTGTTTGTTTGAATGTTGTTTTCATGCTTATGTTACATTGCATTGCGTATGCCACGCTATTCTTAGCATTGTGTATGCCATGTTGTTAATTGCATTATGTTATGTCATGTTGTTGCCTGCATTGTGTTTGGATAGGGTATTAGTCCAAACACGAGAAACGAGGGACCTTTCATACTTGAAGTGATGAAACGTGCCTCAATTCTTGGTCACCGACCCTCTTGATCATACATGATAGAGGTCAAGGCTTTATGTGTTTATGTGTGCATTTAATTCATATTGAATTGTGCAATTTGGCTTCTCAGCCATCATGCATTGGGATGCGGGATTGGTGACCGGAGGGTCGAGAACCACACTCCCTTGAGCTTATGAAATGATAGGGAGAGTGGTTGTGCACACATATCTTGCAAATACATTGCCATGCCCTTTCTTGCTCCCTGTTGCAGCAAGCTGGAAGAGTGCAGCAACAACTGGTCGGCCAACCAAAAAAACAAGCCGGCCGACCACTTTTTCTGGTTTGCAGCAAAGAAAATTTGTGGGCGGGTGGTTGGCAACATCAACAACTGGTCGCCCATGCTCTTGAGGGTCCCCAAGGTTAGTTAGAAGCTTTGTGGAGCTTTGTACAATGTTTTGAGAACAGAGGCAAACCGGGGCATCGCGTTGGATTTCTGAACGAGGCGACCGGGCATGCATGCACTCCTCATCCCGAGGACCTCTTTCAATGCTTTCCTTAGCTAGTTTATGCTTTGGTTCTGTATTTAAGTAGTTAATGCATTTAGCTGCTTATTTGTGTTGTAATAACCAGTTAGTTAACTTGTTAGTTAATTAGCTTCGTTTTGTATTTAATTAGTTAGCTTGTTAGTTGATTAGTTTTGTGATGTAATAATTAGTTTAATTAGCTTAGATTAGCTAGTTAGCTTCTTATTCGGACCCTCCTGCGAGAGGGCCAACTGTTGTAATAAGCGTGTGTGTGTGTGATGCATGTCTTCCAACCCCTATTTCTTTCTCCCTTTCACTTAACTGCTTACGATGGTTAGTTTTAGGGCATGTTTCATTTAGCATCCTTATGCTTTGCATGCGTGCATCCATTCATCTGTATCGCACCAGGCTTGGCTTATCATACTAACTGCATTGTATTTCAATACATTTACTTGAATACGTGTTCAACAGCATGTTATCAAGTTGCATTCACATGGCATCTTAGAATAGCCGAGCCTATTTTAGTTGCATTTTTGCATGCATTGCATTAGCCATTTTAACATGAACTAGGATCATGCATGATTTCTAACTAGTTCTCTGTTTTGGCTCGGAGTACACTTGAGTGTTTATGCTTTAACATACTGCATGAGATGTGTATGTTGCCATGTTAGCATGCTTGCCATGAGGCTAACTGCTTAACTGATATAACTGCATGAATGCCTGTGGATAAAGGTTAGATTGCTTGAATTGGAACAATTCACCGAAATGCGAGTTTTATGCCCACTTGATGATGGCAAAATCTACGACTTAGCCTACTTGCGAGTAGTAAACTTCAAATCATTTTCACAAACGAACATGCAATGTTTTGTTCCAACTTAGGCGATCTGGTCTATACTTGTATGCTGTGCACATCACATAGTAATTCTAGGTTAATAACCGGAATAAGAACACATATGTTTTCAAAAACAAAATATCATGTTAGTACAGGCCGATCTTTGATCTGGCGAGCGGGGGTGCTCATTGTATGACCTTTCCCTCACGTACCCAAGTTCCCGAGCCGAGGCAACTTTGGTGATGACGGACATGTGGTCTTAGGCACGAGTCAGGGTTTCCTAAATTTTCCAAAATAAAACATTTACGTGGCGACTCTGTATCTGGCAAAGCAGTCCATGTTTAGCACTTCTTTGTTAAAATTAGTTTTCCAAAATGATTTGCCGGATTTGGACTCTTTGGTGATTTATCAGTCTTGCATTGCACTTTGCGAGATTAGATTTAGAACCGTGACATTGAGTCCAAACTATAGTAGCTAAAGAACAAAACGATTCACGCCCCCGCACGCGGAGAGCGGAGCTCTCGGGGCGGTCTATAGTTTATGGCGACTCTGTTGGGGATTTAGAGAACTTGACTCGAACTCATGATATGTTGTTTTATCTGCACTTATGTGTCTCTTTGCATTAGTGCACCTAAGTCACAGTGTTCGCCGTCTGCTATTCCTAAACGGTTTGCCGGAGGCTGCGTGCCATAAGGCAGATCGGTTATGGGCTCTGCCATGATGGGAACACAAACCTCGGTTGTTACCGAGGTGCCCTTTTTGACCATTCGACCTAGTGCATATCGGAATCCATAGTGACTATTCCAAGCTAGGACAGGTTGCTTGCCCGATTATAGGTTGTTTAAAACCGCTGTGTGCGTAGTGAAACCCTAGCTCCTAACAAAACAGGACAGGGAAACCCTACCCCACCATAGGGGTGCTCTAGCTCTCATTTGCTTGCTATGTACTTTTAGAGTGTGCCTCTACAGGAATGCATGTATCAGTTTGCAAGTCTGGGTATCAGTGTTTGGGAAATCAGTTTTACCTAAGGGTATCAGATCTGGGGCAGCGATTTGGGCACTGTAAACAGTGTTTGAGAACAGTGTATTCAGCTTACAAGTGCCAACTGTGTGTTGTCATGTCAACTATGTGTTGTCTTTATTTAAGCCGTTATGCTGTCCATTTTTATGGTTGTATGTTTCCTTATTATGCTTTATTTATCTTTTTGCAAGGTAGTTTAGCACAATTGCATCCGACCAGATAGATATTCCCCGAGCACTCTAGGTTAGAGGTCGAAGACTTAATCGATCCGAGGATCTGATAGACGTACAAGTAGTGTTCCTTTCTTTACTCCTGGTTACTAGACGGAGGTCAGTAAGGCGCAATGTTTCAGTACAACGGTTGCCAGATCAGTGGTCCTTGAGTAATCGGGCTGAGATTTCCGAGTCTACTACAGAGACATATATACCGGTTGTTCAGTTAGACCAACATCCTATGGCAGGTATGGAAGAGATGATGCATTAGCTCCAGGAGAGTATGCAAGCCATACAGCGGGATGCTGCCCGCCAGGCAGAAGTGGCTGCGCGTCAAGCAGAAGTAATGGCCCAACAGGCAGAGTTAATTGCCAGGCTACAGCAGCAAACCGGAGCATCTACTTCACACCCAGCTCCTCCCCCAAGAGTTCCAACACTTGGGGAGACCGCCAAGGTCCAGGAAAATATGGATGTGCCAATGGGGCCAGCTTCGCCCCCAATCCTACCCCAGCTGTCCAAAGCACCCACCAATCTAGTGGATTCACCGTTTGAATTTGAGGTGGATCCAATAGTGCTAAAAGTGAGCAAGCTAGAAAAGCTTTTCAAGAAGGCTCAAGGCGTGAAATTCATTCTGGACATAGGGGATGGATATACCGTTTCAGCCGTGACTCTGCCGGACTAGTTTAAAATGCCGCACATAGACCGTTTTGACGGTTCTGGAGATCCTATGGTGCACCTGCGGCTGTTTTCGGATATCTTAAGGCCAATGGGCCTCACTAGATTGTAAAAGCTTTCCCTATTTGGCCGGACCTTGTCGGGTATAGCGGCTATTTGGTACGCGGAGCTAGAAGACTTTGTTTAGAGAAGGTGGGAGGAGATGGCTGAGGCCTTCATAGCTCAATATTCCTACAACACTCAGATCGAGGTCACAACTCATGATCTCGAGACCACCAGGCAAGAGCCAAAGGAGAGCTTCTCCGATTTTGTGACCCATTGGAGAGCCAAAGCCTCGATGATGACCATTAGGCCCGTTGACAAAGATCAAATTCGGATGGTTGTGCGCAACCTCCAGCCCAAGCTCATTCAAAAGATGATCGTCCTTCCCCTACCGACCTTTACAGATTTACATGAGATCGGGGTGCAGATCGAGGACGCCATGAAACATGGTCTGATTGACCATAAAAGAGAGCAGCCCAAGAGGGCATCAACTGTAGTACGAATGGAAGCACAAGCAATGCTACCGCTATCAGAACTTTAGATGTGGGTATGGTCACCACCACCACTCCAAAAACCCTTGCAGCTACACCCTTCACTGGTGCGTCCAGAAGTAGTTCTTAAATAGCCAGGTATACACCTCGAGGCCAAAGATCCTTCACCCCACTATACATGTCTTTGTCGAAAGTTTTAGGGGTTTTGATCAGGAAAGGGCACTTGAAGCCCCTAGAGCCACAGCCATTACTAGAAAAACTTCCTCCCTCCCATAACCCGGCGAAATACTGCACCTATCACCAACAACATGGTCATGAAACTGACTAGTGCTTTCGGTTGCATCATGAGATTCAGGATCTCATTGACAATAGGGTGATCGTGCCTCCGGAGAAGCCGAATGTCATAACCAACCCTCTCCCACCACATAACCAAGCTCCACCTCCCAAATGCATCAACCTGATCCAAACTGGGGTTGTGTCATACGACCCTAGTATATATATCACACCTTCCCACCTACCCAAGTTGGAGGTGTTCATTCCTGACAGCACTGACTTGTGCATCCCAAACCCAACCTGAACCGGTGGTGGTGACTATCGAAGATAGAATTGGGTCGGTTGTGGGGGCAGATGAGAATGATGATTTAGAGCCTGAGGGGTCTGCAAACTTTGTGTATAACCCGAGTGGTTACAATACTTTAACATGCCAGGTTAAGCTGAAAGTAGAGCTGCCAGTTGGGGTAGAGATCTGTGTAGTTCGAGAGGATGGACCTCATCAGGGGCTAGATGACCTAGCGGAGCTAGAAGAGGACATTGCCAACCTTCAGTTCTTCAACGAACAGGACTCAGGAGATGTGACTATTAACTGGTTCGATCTGGAACGGTCAGCAGAAGCTACTAGGTGGCTCAGCAACGAGCTAGATGTTGTTGAGCAGCCTCAGCCAGAACAGGGTTCGTTAGAGACGGGGACATCAACATTAGCCGGAATGGCCAACAATTAGAATGAACCGCCGGAGAGCACTGGTGTAAACAATTTTGCTCGGGATCAGAGCAGTTTAAGTATAGAAGATACTAAGCAGCAGGCTGCACTGAAGCAGTTTGAGTAGGAAAATATCGAAGATCTGCAGAGGGCTAGAAAGGCCAAAGCCTATGCGGAGACGAAATCTATCGTGAGCACAAGAACGGGAGGTGCTGTGCGCATAGGAACTGTTGTAACAGAATCGGATAGCTGCTTGTCGATGGCCGACGGTATGTTGTGGGAAAACGATGACCTATGTCTTGCCCACACCGACGAAGATTGGGGAAAAAACTAGCCGAATGATACCTGGTATGTTGGAGAGGTTGACCACATAACTAGCAGTGGGCGGTATTTCAAACTCCCACACTTGGATCAACCAGAGGCGTCCGGGAAGGACAAGGAGGCGGAAAGGCAGAAAAAAAAACAACTTAAGAATATACAAGTAGACATCTCTATCTGGGGACTGCTTATGGCCTCAAGAGTTCATAGACAAGCTATCTTTTCTGCAATGGACAAGCAAAACTTTCAATCAACACCACGCCTGAGCAGCTGGTAGGATTGGTTTTTCCAGGAGGAGCTTCCCTGACGTTAACCTTCACTGACAAGGAGTTTCTGCCTGAGGGGGCAAATCATAACAAACCTCTCTACATCTCTATCCAGTGTAGAGAAAAATGGATACTAGTGGTTCTTGTCGACACAGGATCTGCTACCAATGTGTGCCCATCGAGGACAACATATGCAATCGGGTAAAAGCTGCGAATTTTGTGCCAACTGCCCAGGTAATAAGGGCCTACGACAATACCAGCAGAAAGGTGATGGGGACTGTACAGATTCGGACTCAAGTTGGTCCAGGACAACAGGATACTGACTTTCATGTCCTGGACATTCCCGCAACCTTCAATCTACTCCTAGGGTGGCCGTGCCTCCACCAAGTGAAGGTAGTCTCTTCCACCCTACATCAAATGTTGAAGTATCCCCACTGGAAGGGGATGGCCATAGTTTTTGGGAATTCGTCAATACATCCGCCGCCAGAGGTTTCTACACTAGTTCGGGATATCGAGCATGGCGCGGAGGATGTGTTCCTGTCAGGATTCACTCTAGCCAAGGCCCGGGTTGTATAGAACATACTAGTCGCTGATGAGGGGCTATATGTCAGCGTAGAGTCTGTCTACCTTATGAACAAGCTCTAGGACATTCCCGGGATGGGATCAGGGAGAAGTGGTCGGAAGAGCATTGCAGCATTGGCCGAAGTGCCGCACAACCCACATACCTTTGGCTTAGGTTATCTGCCTACCAAAGTGGATTGAGTGAGAAAAGGCAAAGAGATGACTGGAAGAGACAGACCAAAGCAAGCTGGGAAGCCTTATGAGTTGGTACAAAGGCCTATCCAGAGCACCCTAAACGGACGCTTTGTCTGGGAGGAGGAAGCCTTTCCATTTTGCGGCTTCCCAGAGCCATGGCTAAGTGCAAAGAGGCGGCAGTTGCCGGGGTTCGAGATCTTCTTTGACTTGCAGTTGTCCAGAGATGATGTTGCCGAAGAGCAGACAGACCCACCAGCTGAGGCTGAGTAGTGCAAGGAGGAGGTTTCTGAGAGCATAGAGATTGAAATGGGGGTAGCACTGACTTGTCTACTTTCAGATCCTCCGATCGTACATGAGTGCTTGGGGGATAACTTCTCAGTTTCTATGATTGGGAATAAAATGGCTGCGAGCCCTTCTTCAAACATTCTGGATGCGTCCATCGCACCCTCTCTCGTTTGGCAACACGAGAAGGGCTTCTTATCGAGTAGCACCGGGTCAGGTAGTGAGCCAGAATCTGATTCCACTGAGTCTGTGGAGTCAGAATCAGGTTCTAGCTCGTCTGAGTCTGAGTTCAGTATTCTTGGGGGTGACAACCCGGATGCCACAGTCCTGTCTACGTTGTCTTTTTCTTTTTCCTTTGAGTCTATTGTAACAGAGGAATCAGGCGATTTGGAGGTGATTAATGAGAATTGTGTGGCTGTGGCCTTCGAGTACTTTTCTGTGCCCTTAATTTATTGCATTAATCAAGACTTTCAAAATTTCGATGAAAACGACGAGGAAGAAATTCCTCCGGTTTTGAAATATTTGCTTGATCAAGAGCAGGAGAGGTTTGTAAAACCCTTGGTTGATGAAATCACCACAATTAATGTGGGTACTGAGTAGGACCTGCGGCTCGTCCAGATTGGGTCCACGTTGTCTTCGGAGGAGTGCGAGCGCTTAGTCACTTTGTTAAAAGATTTCAAAGACGTTTTCGCGTGGTCCTATGAAGACATGCCTGGAATTGATCCTGAGATTGTATAGCACCGGATCCCTCTTGACCCAGAGGCCCGACCTGTTAAGCAGAAGCTCAGAAGGATCCGCCCAGATTGGGCTCTCAAGATCAAAGAAGAGGTCACCAAGCAAATTGACGCAGGGTTCCTGCTAGTATTTGAATACCCAACTTGGTTGGCCAATATAGTTCCAGTGTCGAAGAAGGACGGCAGAATTCGGGTATGTGTGGACTTCAGGGATTTGAACAAAGCCAATCTGAAGGATGACTTTCCTCTGCCACATATCGACAAATTAGTGGACTTCACTATTGGACATGTGCTTCTCTCATTCATGGATGGGTTTTCAGGCTACAATCAAATTTTGATGGCACCCGAAGACCGGGAGAAGACTGCTTTCACCATCCCGTGGGGAACCTATTGTTATAGAGTGATGCCATTTGGGCTGAAGAACGCTGGAGCTACATATCGACGGGTTGCGACCACAATTTTGCACGATATGATCCATAAAGAGGTTGAGGTGTACGTGGACGACATGATTGTCAAGTCCAAGGAAAGAGAGGGTCACAATACTGCCTTGCAGAAATTCATTCAACGGATCAGAGAGAATCGATTGTGGATGAATCTTCAGAAATGTACGTTTGGTGTTACAGCAGGAAAAATGCTGGGGCTCTTGATCACACAAAGAGGTATTGAGGTCGATCCTTTCAAAATCAAGGCCATCTTGGAAATGCCACCACCAAGGACTGAAAATGAGATGCGAGGCTTTCTAGGTAAAGTGCAATTCATAATGCGGTTTATTGCAAAATTAACCTTGACTTGTGAACCACTCTTTGGTCTCCTAAAGAAAGGAAAAAAGTTCCAATGGGATGGCCGATGCCAAGCTGCTTTCGAACAGATCAAGCAATATCTACAGAACCCACCTGTGTTGTCACCGCCTAAGCTGGGGAAACCGTTGATTCTATACCTTTCAGTGACTAAAACTACAATGGCATGCATGCTCGCACAGGAGTCTGAGGACAAAGTGGAGAAAGCTATCTGCTATCTGAGTAAGAAAATGTTGGATTACGAAACCCGCTACACTCCGCTGGAGAAGGCTTGTCTGGCCTTGGTATGGGCTACCAGGAAGTTGAGGCACTGCTTGTTAGCTCACTTTGTAATACTAGTTTCGAGATTAGATCCCATCAAATATCTTTTCGAGAAACCAGCACTTACGGGTAGGCTAGCTCATTGGTTGCTTATGTTTTCCAAATTTGATTTGAAGTACGTGACACGCAAGTCAGTGAAAGGGAGAGCGGTAGCGGAGTTGCTAGCCGATCACCCAGTTGAAGGGGATGAAACAGTTGAGTACCTGTTCCCAGACGAGGCCATTCTGCATCTCGAAGAAGAGACTTGGACGATGTACTTTGATGGAGCGTCAAACCAATACGGGTATGGGATAGGGGTATTGCTGATAGCACTCGACAATTCCCGTATACCTCTAGCATTCAAACTCTGGTTCAAAGTATCGAACAATGAAGCAGAATACGAGGCATGTACTGTTGGACTAGAAGCCGCCCTAGAACTAGGGGCAAAACGGTTGGATGTCATCGGGGACTCGAACATTGTTGTATCTCAAGCTAAAGGAGATTGGAAAGTTAAAGAAGAAAAGATAAGAATCTACCACCAAACCTTGGATTGATTCCTCGGTTTGAGAAGCTGAATTTTGCTCATCTGTTAAGAGAGAACAACAGGTTCACTGATTCATTAGCAACTCTATCTTCTATGATAGACATTCCTTTCAGAGTCCAGATGCGTCCAATCATCATCGAACAGAAATTGTGACGGCCTACGAGCTGATTGCTGCCATAGATGAAGTACAAGATGAGAATCCCTGGTATTACGATGTCTGGAACTTCTTAGAAAAGGAAGCGTGTCCACCAGGGGCAAATGCCAAAGATAAGATGGCAATTCGAAGAATGGCTACTCAGTTCATCGTCTGCGGGGGTAAACTGTACAAGAGAGGTCATCTCGGGATGCATAAACTGTGTGTTGATGCTGAAGAATCCAAGCACTTGATGGAGGCCATCCATGGAGGAGAGTGCGGAGCGCACATGAGCGGGGTGATGCTAGCTCGGAAGACCCTTAGACAAGGTTATTACTGGTCCACCATGGAGGAGGATTGTATTGGCTTTGTCCGGCGATGCCACAAATGTCAGATCCATGCAAACCGCATGAACATTCCGCCGTCGAAGCTGTACAACATGACTTCGCCATGGCCGTTTTCAGTCTGGGGGATTGATGTAATTGGGGTTGTCACTTTGAAGGGGTCCAATGGGCATGAGTACATTTTGGTAGTGATAGACTACTTCACGAAGTGGTTGAGGCCCAATGTTACGCGGTGTTGAAGGCATCGCATGTTGCTAAGTTCATCAGGAACAAAATCATCTATCGATATGGGGTCCCGAATGAGATTATTTTAGATAATGGTTCCCACTTCAAGAAGGAGGTGATCGACGTGTTAGAGAAATACAACGTGTCTTTTCATAAGTCATCTAATATCGGCCGCAACAAGAACATCAAGCACATACTGCAGAAGATGGTGGAAACCTACCGGGACTGGCCAGATAAGCTGTCATTTGCTCTTTGGGGCTACCGGACTTCAATTCGAACTTCTACTTGGGCAACTCCGTATTTCTTGGTTTATGGGATGGAGGCTATTCTGCCAATCGAAGTTGAGGTTCCGTCGTTACGAGTACTGGCTGAGTGTCAGATAGCTGAGGCAAATTGGCAGCAAAGCAGGTTTGAAGAACTCATGCTCGTTGATGAAAGAAGGCTGAAAGCACTGTATCACGTAAAGGGTTATCAGCGAAGAATTTTCAGTGTTTTCAACAAGAAGGTTAAGTCTAGGAATTTGAAGGAAGGGGATCCAGTGCTCAAAGACAACCGAGCTCCCATCCACGACCCCAGGGGCAAGTTCAGACCCAATTGGACTGGCCCTTACATCATCAAGTCTATCTAGTCGGGTGGAGCTGTCGTTCTGATGGACCTAGATGGCCTAGAGTTCTCCTAACCGATCAACATGGACAAGTTGAAGAAATATTATCCCTGAGTGGCTTGCTAGGCCGAAAACCTAAAAGGGCGACCTAGGCAAAAGTTAGAGCACAGAAAAATTTGAAAAAATAAGAACTGAGCTCGCAAGGTTAAAAACCCAGAAAGGGCGGCCTTGGTAAAAGTTAGAGCGCAAAAGGAGTGTGTTAATACACGAGTGAACCCGCGCCGAACTACGTAAGGCTTGATTCTCATCTTTGGGATACGTAGGCAACTTCATCCTGAAGTCCAACCACAAACACTTCCCCGATCAACTTTGTCCATGTGATCATGTTGGTCATCTTTGTCTAATCTACATTCAAGAGCTCGGTTGTGATCTCCAGTGCAGTGCTATTTAGACTAGGGGCAACTTTCCAGTTGCTGAGGATCTGGGGTTGTACATCTCAATGATAGATCTCAGGCGTATCTAGTTGTGATCCATATCAAAAATGGTTTTGAAAAGTTTTAATAAAAGTAGGTTTTGCTCAAATTAATCTTTTTATGACTTAGACCATTTTTGGACCAAACAGAAAACTTTCAGTACCCACAACCTTCAATTACATTGATTTCAATACAGAGTTCTCCTACTCTTGAATACAAATTGAAGTTGCTTTTTATTACATTCATAAAGAAAACTTGAAAGTAGTGATTAAAGCAAATAAATTCGGGGCATAGTCAGGTGTTCTTGCGTCCCCTCCCAGAGCTTGCGGAAGCCTCTGATGCTAAGCTATGCATTCATCAAGCCAATCTGCACTTCTTCATCAAGCCAAGCTATGCATTCATCAGAGAGGGTGCAACTAAAAGTGGGAGCGGGGGCCAGAAGCTCTCTCGTTCTCCATGCTGTGGCATACCGAGCTAGCTGTGCGCCTCAGACAGGAAATGCAACAGGGTACTCTATCCCTTTCTCCAGGCAAGTCTGATCGTCTCCAAACTAATGCCGGAATTGAAATGGGAAGTAAAAGATACAGTGAGTCAGGCCAATCAACTAAATCCCGGGCTGGCGAGACATGCTGTAACTCAACGCCGGCAGATTGAGCCAAGGGCAGTGCCAAGCAATACTGGTAGCGGATAGACTACACATCCATTCGCACCACCATCCCTCATCAGGGGCATTGACTAGACATCGCCAGAAGAAATAGCTGCGAGTTGAATATGCTGGGCATGAGTCCACAATCTTCAATTTATCCATCAACCATATCTGGGGAGGGATGAAAAATGAGAGAATAAAGAATAAAGAGGTGTACGTTGAGAGAAAAGTGAGAAAAGGGTTTTAAGAGAAAAACCGAGCCCGAGGGCTGAGTGATGTGAGAAATATATGTGAGATAGGGTGGGAAACATTACCTACAACAGTACTGGACTCCCCGCGAATCTAGTCGTCTCTCGGCAATGAAAAGCATCCAAACCCATCAATGTCTCCGCTAGTGTCATGGCGATGTAGCTCTTGCCCTCTTTTAAGCCTTTGGCAACCTCAATCAACTAGACGCTAGAACCTCCGGTGCCTGAGGCAAGCAAGATATGGGACAGCATGCACAAGCAAAGGACGTGTCACCGAAAACCCTGCCAGTGATGATTGTCGCAGTCATCGGCATCAGAAAACTGATGAACCAAGCTGGGGATGTCCAATTCCCCATTGTGGATCAAAGACCGAGCGTCAAGCATAGTGAGCCCGCACATCCGTCCTAAGGCTTTGATGTGGTGGAAGCAGAATTGTGGCAAAATCTCCTCCTCACGTTCAGACTCCATCAAAGCTTGGAAATCATCAAAAATGGAACATACCTCTTGTTTCCCGAAGCTAAAGACGTGTGTTACCGGATTCTAAAACCTTGTCGCGGCATGAAGGAACGGAAAATGCAACGGGGTGTGGCCTAGCGTGAATAGTGCATGTATGCCGAAGCCCTGGAATTTTAACTTTTCTGAGCCATGCAAGTTAGCAATCTAGTTTGTGAGATTTTCGACAAGAAACGCCTCCATTTTGGTGCAAAACTGAGTTAGAATAAGGGAACCCCGAAGCAGGAACCTTTATGAAGGATAAGGCATTGTTTAGAGGACAAGTGTCAGAAAACTGGAGGTCCTCAGGCCAAGTGGTCGGCCGACCACTTTTTCTGGTCGGCCAGCTACTTTTTTGATCTGAAGAATAAAAAAACTTGTCGGCAGGCTCTTTTACTGGTCGGCCATGGTCAAAAAGTGGCTCTAGCTCTTTCTTGTCTCCAGAAGGTAGTCTCTACTTTTCCTGTGTGCTAAGATTGTTCAAGGTCCGAGTTTACCTCTGTTTCGGATGCGTTTCGTCGCTTCGTTTGTCCAAAATGAATTTGCATATCAAGTTGTTAAGTTTTGCTTATCGAGTTGTTGCTCGTTGCTTATCGAGTTATAAACATGCTAAGGTTTTGTTGTTTCTTAGTGAGTTGAGTTGTTTAGTTTGTTGTGTTGGTTCACTACCTGACTTGGCAATATACGATGTTCAAATTCCATTCAATCTCATTTTTGTGCAAAATGGTGCGGTGCGATGCGATGCGATGCTTAGAATACAAATACAACACTTTTTGAACAAAAAGTTGTTTTCATTCCATCATAGCTTCTTTTTACAACATTTTACAACAAGGTACAAGTTTTGAAGAAAATAAAACTGCCTAATGCTGTACAATGTGCTACAACTACATGTAAAAAGGAAAATAAAGCAGGAACATCTGCATCGGTGCTATCAAGCTCAAGACCAAGAGGCCCTCTTCACCTTCTTCGGCTGAGCAACCTCTGCACCACCACCACCGGCACCACCATCTGAATCAGAACCGCCGTCGGCACCACCATCTAAATCAAAGTTGTCGTCCTCAGAATCCCTCTCAACGTCACCTCCGCCCTCAGAACCGGACCCAAAGTCATCATCTTTGCCTGTAGATGTCTCTGACTGAGGATGCGCAGACTCCTCCTCCTCGCTGGACTTGTCATCTTGTCTGGCAGGTGCTCTACGTCTCCCTCGGCCGCGAGTCGAGACCCCTCTCCTAGCTACTTGAGAAGGCCTGGATGGTCTAGGTCCTGACAGTGGAACCTGAAAAGGGCAGATTGAATACATCAACCAGAGTATGTATATCAAATGCAAATGTGAGTATGATGCATGAAGTGTGTGCACGTAGATATAGTATATGAATGTGATGTGACAGATGTGCTCTACACATGTAGTGAATCAATGCAGTGAAATGTTTAGTTTCGATATGTCATCAGAAGTATGATAAATACAAGGAAATTGAAAAGTACCGAAATGCCGGAGGCGTACAGCGGCGTCTCCCTCCGCAAGACCATGCTCTCGAGTGAGGCCACCACTCCGAGCAACCCCTCAGTATACACTCTAGGAGGCTGCAGATGAAGTTCAAGTCATCAGTGAATGAATGAATGTCTAAATATCTGAGTGATAAATGAAAACTATGGAGCATATCGGTGGTGAGTCAGGGTCACTGACGTATCAATGATCCGGCAATGGAGGCTCTAGGGGAATCTGGTAAGATGTCCCATACTGCGAGCCCGTCAGCTCGGTCGGAAGATCTGGCCACCCAGCATACTGGCAAATCGGAGGCATCCCTCTAGCTCTACCTCCTGAACTACTGGCCCTTTTGGTCGAGGGAAGGTCTGTGGCTCGGGCGTGGCTTGACGACGGTATATCAACAGCTCTCCTCGTAGGGGTATGAACACCTGTCAGTGGAGGCATCAGGAATGTGTGGACGTATGTCGCGTACTCCCCCTGCTCCAAGAAAAGGACTGCGTCGACACCTAGCATAAGGTCGTCAGTCTCCCGGGGGGTGAGACTCTCTGTGGAGCGCATGTCCAATGGAGGCACTTAAGGTATCTCCTGGGCCATATTACCCATTGTCTGGCGCATGAAGCACTCCCCGAGGAACCAGGCTCTGCCCACTGGTTCCTTGAATAAAGGCTCGTACCGGGAGGCGCCCTATGCCCCAGCGAGCCGGAACCGGGAATACCCTGGCATGCTATCCATGGTTGCTAGGTAATCTGCGGATATCAAATGCATGAATTGATCAGTTGTCATAAATATACAAGATGAATCAAAGCTGAAAGCATGAAGAACTGAAAGTTCTGGTTTACCTCTGCCGCACGTACAGTGTCAAAGTACTGTCGGAGATATAATAATGTCTCTCGGGGCCCGGACCGGCACCGACCATCGAATCTGTGTGAATATGGTATCTCAAGCAGGGTCTCGACCTCCGCCTCAGGAGCGAGCGTCGGGAAGTAGGCGTAAACCCACAGTTGTGAAAGGCAAGACAATGGCTGTCAGAATATAGAATGTATAAAAAGTGCAGAATGAGAATATAGAATGTTAGAAAATGCAGAATGCTAAGTGCAGAATCAGAATACAGAATGTATAGAAAATGTAGAATGCAGAGTATAGAATGTAATGTGTGCAATATATGTCGTGTGCAGTGTACAGATAATGAAAGGCAGAAATGTAAATCAAGTGGGCAGAATGTACCTCCTAGGCTCTCCAGTAGCCACCTACTATGCCTCCACGCTCGCAGGAGGTCACGCTCATGTAACAATAAAGGGTAGCGAGGCCAACGCCGCCCCAATCATACTGACTGACCTGTGATAGGTCTACCAGAGCGCTCAGCAGATATAGTCCGACTGTGTTCCCCCTGTCGGAGAACAGTGTCGTCCTGAGTAGGAACATCAGAAACCCCCAGGCATACTGCTCTATCTCCTCAACAGTCTCAGGCATAGTCCTCCTGAACAACTCGGCGAACCAGGTGTACCTGACCCTCCTGATGATCTGTCGATCGGTGGATAGGCTCCGAGCAGATAAGTCCAAGCCGTCTCCCACTCACCCATATCCGCATCGTATGGGATGGGCCGACTTGCCACGTCGAGGCTCGTTAGCATGGAGAAGTCATACGGGGTCATCGTCATGTCCCCGGTGGCAGAAAAATGAAAGGAGTTGGTGGTGTCCTACTATCTCTCTACTAATGCGCTCAGAAGGGTCCTGCTCGCCAGGTGACGCGACAACCCCATACAAAATAGGCCAAGCCCTACCTCATCCACAATATGTCGAACGGTATCTGGGAGCTCCATGTACCACTCCCTCGCAATAATCGATCCGTACCCCTGGGTGAAACAGGAAGATACCTGCGTTCAGAATGAACAGATGTATTCAGTTTCAGAATAAATGTAATGTTATGAGCCATGTGCCAACTAAACCGAATACTGTGTTATGAACTGCGTGTTTAGATTGAACAGTATGCTATGTTATGAGTTGCGTGTTCAGATTGAATGGTGTGCTATGTCATGAGCCGTGTACCAACTAAACCGAATACTGTGTTATGAACTGCATGTTCAGATTGAACAGCGTGCTATGTTATGAGCCGTGTGCCAACTAAACTGAATACTGTGTGATGAACTGTGTGTTCAAATTGAACAGTGTGCTATGTTATGAGCCATGTGCCAACTAAACCGAATACTGTGTTATGAACTGCGTGTTTAGATTGAATAGTGTGCTATGTTATGAGCTGCGTGCAAATGAATAGAATGTTGTGTTATGAACTGCGTGTTCAGATTGAACAGTGTGCTATATTATGAGATGCGTGCAAATAAACAGAATGATGTGTTATGAACTGCGTGTTCATATTGAATAGTATGCTATGTTATGAGCTGCGTGCAAATAAACCGAATATTGCGTTATGGACTGGATGTTCAGATTGAGCAAAATACTACGTTATGAACTGCGTGTTCAGATTGAGTGAATACTGTGTTATGAACTGGGTGTTCAGATTGAGCGAATACTGCGTTATGAACTGCGTGTTCAGAATGAGCAAAATACTGCATTATGAACTGTGTGTTCAGATTGAGCAAATACTGTGTTATGAACTGGGTGTTTAGATTGAGCAAAATACTACGTTATGAAATGCGTGTTCAGACTGAGAAAAATATTGCGTTATGAATTGTGTGTTTAGACTGAGCAAATACTGCGTTATGAACTGTGTGTTCTGATTGAGCAAAATAATGCGTTATGAAATGCGTGTTCAGATTGAGAAAAATACTGCGTTATGAACTGTGTGTTCAGATTGAGCAAATACTGCGCTATGAACTATGTGTTTAGATTGAGCAAAGTAATGCGCTATGAATTGTGTGTTCAGATTGAGCAAAATACTATGTTATGAACTGCGTGTTCAGATTGAGCAGTGTTATGAGCCATGTGCCAAATAAACAGAATGTTATGTTATCAACTGTGTGTTCAGATTGAGCAGTGTTATGAGCTGTGTGCCCGAAATGAGTTGTGTGCCCGAAATAAGCTGTGTGCCCAAATGTGCTGTGTGCCCAAAATGTGCTGTGTGCCCAAATGTGATGAGTGCCCAAATGAGCTGTGTGCCCAAATGTGTCGTGTGCCCAAAATGTGTCGTGTACCCAAAACGAGCTGTGTGCCTAAATGAGTTGTGTGCCCAAATGAGCTGTATGCCCAAATGTGCTGTGTGCCTGAAATGAGCTGTGTGCCCAAATGTGTTGTGTGCCCAAAATGTGCTGTGTGCCCAAAATGAGCTGTGTGCCCAAATGTGGTGTGTGCCCAAATGAGCTATGTGCCAAATTAACAGAGTGTTACGTTGTTAGCTATGTGCCATGTCAATATTGTGCTATGTGTGAGTTGCGTGCAGAATGAGCAGAAATATTGTGTATGTGAATGTGTTCAGAACGAGCAGATAAAATACATAGCGAAAGCATGAAATATGCGCAAGAAATGCAAAATACATCGTAGAGAATGTAAAAATGAAGTACGTACCTCTTGCGCATGATGAGATAGGTGAGACTCAGGCTCCCGTAGCAACAAGTCTACAGGTGCTCACCGCACAAAATTGGTGAAATGATGGAAGGTGCTAGAAGGAGGGATGTGCTCCTGCGGGTGGTACCCCTCTGGGTCGAATGACCGTATCCTCGGTGGCAACGGTATAATGTCAAGCTCATCCTCTACTCTCGGGGAGCCTCTGCCGTGTGGAATATCATCGGCCATCTGAAGAAATTTGCAAAAATGAGCAGAATGGCCCAAAATTACAAAAAGTCAACAACGGTCAACTCTCAGAAGAGAAAAAGTCAACAAAAGTCAAAGCCCAAGAAAAGGTGCTAAACTTCGAGACAAACATACCTCAAGTGGTGAAAATGGAGAAAGAAGCTCCAAAAACAAATTCTAATCGATTCAAAACGAAGAGAATCAAAAATTTTCGCGAAAGAACTTCGCGTGGAGTGTTGGAAAACGCGTATGAAGTGCAAATCTGAGAGAGAAAAGGGTCTAGAAGCAAAGGAGAATGTGTTTCGGCCTTGTGATTGTGAGCAAAAGTGATTTGGATGTGTATACTTAAAGATCCAGCCTTGAAAAGATCAATCTGTCCCTATTTTGCTAAACTAGTCGGCCAGCCCGTTTTTTTGGTCGGCTGTCCACTTAAGTTGTCAACAACTGGTCGGCCATTGATGTAGGTGGTCAGCAGAACTCCTAGATGGTCTCCAAGGTCCCATTGTTCTCCCTGTGTGTTTTGGTGATGATGGGAGTTCTCGGCTCTCAAGAAACTGCAAGAAAAGTATACTTTTCGGCTCAAAACGTCCCTCCGGGAACTTAAATTCAAGTCCTGTTAAGACTTGTAACCCCTCTGAGAGGTAACTCAGAGGTTTCGGTTAATTTGGTCTTGTTAAGACTTGTATTTCCTTAGTCGGTGTTTTGTTTCAAACATGCTTTTGAAGTTGTACTTTTCTTGCATTGTTATGCACACCACTTGCTCGCATTGTTATGCACTTTTCTCGTTGCATTGTCATGCACTTTTCTCGTTGCATTGTCATGCACTCTCTACCTTCGTTGTCGCGCACACATTAAGCGCATTGTTATGCAAACGTTTCTCGCATTGTTATGCACACTACTCGTCGTATTGTTATGCACACTAGTCGTTGCATTGTTATGCACTCTATTTGCGTTGTTGCACATGTTTTACTCGCATTGTTATGCGCACTTCAGTTGCATTGTTATGAACCCACACTTTGCTTGCGTTGTTAGGCACTTTTCACTTGCATTGCTACGCACTTTTCACTTGCATTGCTACGCATGTTTCCATCGGCATTATATATGCATGCGTTTATCTTGTATTGAAATTATACCATGGTGTAACGTGGAACATGTGTTTCTAACTATATTGTACTTGTTGAGTTTCTTTCTTATGTAGGAAAGATATTGTATGTACGGTTCATTTGAAGCTGGCACGACCAGACGATATCGTATGTACAGTTCATTCAAAAGAAGTTCCAACGCAATTTGAGAACTGCATAATTTTCTGACATCCTTTCTGTTAGAATGTGTAAGACTGTGGTTTCTTATTCGCTTGCTTAAACTGTTGCATTTATTGTGTATATTTGCTTCATTATAACTTTCTTTGCATGATCATAAGTTATGTTCGGCATTGTGCATGCCATTTGCATTTAGCCCTTGCCTGCGGGCGCATCTCTTTGTTATCTTGCATGTTTGTCTAAGTCTACGGCCTTGTCAAAAATGGGTCGTCTCTGGGCTTTAACATTCACTCCCGTCACTTCTTGACTTCTGAGTTCTGTCAAAGAGGAGCAACTGTAGACACCCCATTTTTGACCAACCTTAAGACTCAGACGTCATCGATTGAGCGCTTGGTGATTGCGCATGTTGTTCTCATTTCGAGGTTTCGGAGTTTTCAGCTGAGTGCCTTACCTCTAGGCTTCTAAACTCTTTGTCTTTTGGCTCGGTTTGCGGACCAAGCCTTGTTTCCCTTCCCTGGAGGGAAGGAGAGGTCTTGTAGACCACCTTTTTATGGTCGTAGACCACTTTTCCTGCTTGGAGACTAGTTTCTGATTTTTGGAGCCTTCGGCCACGCGCCTTGTCTTGGAACCGTTTAACGTTCTCCGTTTGGCATGGTTTTTGAACCACACCTTGTTGCTTTTGCCTAGAGGGACACTGTGGTCCGGGAGACCACTTTTTGTGGTCGTAGACCACTTTTGATGCTCGTAGACTAGTTTTTGAGGCTCCTGGCTGCGCTTTGCCTCCTGGACTCTTGCCTTTCATCCTTTTTGGTTTGTTTTTGGTACAAACCTTGTTTTCCTTGTTTGGAAGGTGGTACAAGGGTGGGAGACTAGTTCTTCCCCTTGGAGACCACTTTTTTTCCTACCAGGCAGTTTTCTGGTCGGCCAACTGGTTTTCTGGGTCTTTGGACCACCTTTTGTGGTCGGCCACCACACCACCACCATGCTTTCATGTTGCAGACCATCTCCCCCCCATGGCCAACCACTTTCTTCCCTGGGCGACCACTTCCACTGGTTGGCCGACCATTGTAAGTAGCTAGCCGGCCACCACACCACTACCGTGCTTTCACTTTTTTCCCTGGGCGACCACCTCCACTGGTTGGCCGACTAGTGTAAGTAGCTAGCCAACCACTTCAAGTGGTCGGCAGCTTTCCAGAACCTTTTTGGAGATATTTTTAGGCCAGCTGTTATAGCTGGAGGGCACGGAAGTGATCCTTCATACACGTGTATGGAGGGATGGCTTTTGGCCTAAGTTTGTCCAACAAGCTTAACCTTTGGTTCTCTATAAAAGAGAACCTCCCCCCCTCCTTCTCCAGGTTCAAAATTTTGTGCCTGAGAGATATAGATGCACATTTGTCTCTATCTTGCTCTTTGCTTCACATTTGTGCTTGAAAAGTGCCTTTTTATCACACTTTAACACACAAACACAGAGTGAAACACCATACTCTTGGAGCTGAGGTCCCTTGAAGTTGTTTTTGAAGTTTTTGGACTGGTTTTGGTCAGAAATAGCTGCTGGAGTTGTTTCTCTAAAGTGGTTCTACAACGGTGAGCTTCTAACCCTTAAAACCCTTGTTCTTGTTTAAGCTTTTGGACCTACTTGTATGTTGTTTTACACCTAACTTTAAACTACAAAAAGTTCTATTTTTCAGTCCTTAACATGTTTGTTTGAGGCCTTGTTGGTGTTGGGGGTAGTCTACCCCCTCTTGTGCCCTGTTAGGCCTTGTTTTGAACCTTCCTTTTAAGCTATTGGGACCACCTTGTTTTGGCCTTCTCACCACTGAAACTCAGAGGAATTTCAGTAGTGGAAATGGTGTTTTGAGGTACCAAATAGGAGAGGGTCCCCTCTCCTTGTGTTTTGTATGCTTGTTTCATTTGCCTCATGTTTGAGCATGTTTGTTAAGCTCATGTTGGCTCCATCATAGCATGTATTTGGGGTTATTTTGACATGGCATACCACTATTTTGATTTGGTTTTGTCATCCTTTGCATGCCTTATAAACTTGTAGTGTAAATTTTGTAAACTAGTCTTGCGTGCCTCATGAAGTAGCATGTCTTTCTAGCTTGTTTTGGGGCCATCTCAGTAGGATTTTGGTGTTGTTTTAACATTCCTTAGATCTGTTTTGGGTTGGTTTGATAGCCCCTTGCATGCTCCATGCACTTGTAGTGCAATTCCATGAACTAGCCTAATGTGCACCATGCTTTAGACCATCATTCTAGCATGATTTTGGCTTAACTTCAAGAAGTTTTTGTCTATGTTTTAGCATGCTCTAGCTGTGATTTGTGTTGTTTTGGTCATGCATGCCATGCTTTGTATAGTTATAATGCATTCTAGCTTGTTAGCTTTGTGCATCAAGTCCACTAGCATGCCTTGCTTGGACTATTTTCATGATTTGGCATCATTTGAAATGTGATTTCAGTACATGTAATGTTTCCATACACTTGCATTTGTCACTCTTTCCATGCTTTGGAGAGTTGGCGTTTTATGCCTTCAATACGAGCCATTGTGCATGCCTTCACGCCTAAGCTTGCGAGCTATCATTTCAGTGTGCTTTTGGGGTTATTTTCTCATGATATAACTCTGATTTTTGTTGGCAAATCCATCTCATGCTTGGTCTTGGTAGGTGTAGTGTAATCCTCCCTTTTGGCCTTGCATATTTCATGCTTCATGCTTACGATGCTAGCTTATTTTGGCTTCCTTCCATGCATGTTTTAGACTCATTTTGACATGCTGTAGGACTGTTTTGGGTTGTCTTTTCCATATGCTTCATGTATTGCATAGTTATAGTGCAAGTGCCTTGCTAGTTTCAAGCTTTGGGCAACATAGCATGCTTTATTTGCATCATGTACATGATTTGGCATCATTTCATATGTTATTTCAGAGCACGTAGCATCGCCATGTTCCCACTTCATTCACTCTTTAAGTGCCTTTGAGTGTTATGCATTGTTGGCTTGTTTGTGGCCTAGCATGTATGCCATCTTGCCTAGGTACTTGAGCCCTCATCTTAGCATGTTTTGGTCTTTGTTTAGACCTAATTAAGCTCTGTCCATGGTTGGTTCACGCATTTGTGCCATGTATTGCATGTCTCTAGAGTGGTCCTCTTTGTTAGCTTTCATGCTTTAGGACCCTAGCATGCCATGCTTGTGTTGTTTGAATAATTTGGCATCATTTCTTATCTTAGTTCAGTGCACATGGCGTTGTTACACTTCCACATTTGTCACTCCTTGAGCACTCTTGAGAGTTGTGCTCTTATGCTTTATTGATAGGCTAGTGCATGTGTATGCTTGTCTTGCATTTCATTCCTTCATTTTCTAGCATTATGGCCGCTGATTTGGGCATGATTGAGATCTATCCACTTTTGGTTTAAGTCCATTGAGCATGTTTATTTGTATGTTGTTTGCATGCTTATGTTACATTGCATTGCGTATGCCATGTTATTCTTAGTATTGTGTATGCCATGTTGTTAATTGCATTATGTTATGCCATGTTGCTGCTTCCATTGTGTTTGGATAGGGTATTAGTCCAAACACGAGAAACGAGAGACCTTTCATACTTGAAGTGATGAAACATGCCTCAATTCTCGGTTGCCGATCCTCTTGATCATACATGATAGAGCTCAAGGCTTTATGTGTTTCTGTGTGCATTCATTTCATATTGAATTGTGCAATTTGGCTTCTCGGCCATCATGCATCGGGATGCGTGATTGGTGGCCCGAGGGTCGAGAACCACACTCTATTGAGCTTATGAAATAATAGGGAGAGTGGTTGTGCACACATATCATGCAAATACATTGTCATGCCATTTCTTGCTCTCTGTTGCAGCAAGCTGGAAGAGTGCAGCAACAACTGGTCGGCCGACCAGAAAAACTAGCAGGTGACCACTTTTTCTGGTCTGCAACAAAGAAAAGTGGTCGGCAGGTTGTTGGCAACATCAACAACTGGTCACCATTCTCCTGAAGGTCCCCAAGGTGAGTTAGAAGCTTTGTGGAGCTTTGCGCAATGTTCTGAGAATAGTTGCAAACAGAGGCAAATCAGGGCATCGCGTTGGATTTCTGAACGAGGTGACCGGGCATGCATGCAGTCCTCATCTCGAGGACCTCTTTCACTGCTTTCCTCAGCTAGTTTATGCTTTGGTTCTATATTTAAGTAGTTATTGCATTTAACTGCTTATTTGTGTTGTAATAACCAGTTAGTTAACTTGTTAGTTAATTAACTTCGTTTTGTACTTAATTAGTTAGCTTGTTAGTTGATTAGTTTTGTGATGTAATAATTAGTTTAATTAGCTTAGATTAGCTAGTTAGCTTCTTATTCGGACCCTCCTGCGAGAGGGCCGACTGTTGTAATAAACGTGCGTGTGTGTGATGCATGTCTTCTAACCCCTATTTCTTTCTCCCTTTTACTTGACCGCTTACGATGGTTAGTTTTAAGGCATGTTTCATTTAGCATCCTTATGCTTCGCATGCGTGCATCCATTAATCTGTATCGCATGCACCGGGCTCGGCGTATCATACTAACTGCATTGTATTTCAATACATTTACTTGAATACGTGTTCAACATCATGTTATCAAATTGCATTCACATGGAATATTAGAATAGCCGAGCCTATTTTAGTTGCATTTGTGCATGTGTTGCATTAGCCATTTTAACATGAACTAGGATCATGCATGATTTCTAACTAGTTCTCTGTTTTGGCTCGGAATACACTGTGAGTGTTTATGCTTTAGCAAACTACATGAGATGTGTATGCTGCCATGTTAGCATGCTTGCCATGAGACTAATTGCTTAACTGATATAACTGCATGAATGCCTGTGGATGGAGGTTGGATTGCCTGAATTGGAACAATTCATCAAAATGCGAGTTTTAAGCCCACTTAAGGGTGTCAAAATCTACAACTTAGCCTACTTGCGAGTAGCAAGCTTCAAATCATTTTCACAAACAAACATGCAATGTTTTGTTCCAACTTAGGTGATCTAGTCTATACTTGTATGCTGTGCGCATCACATAGTAATTCTAGGTTAATAACCGAAATAAGAACACATGTGTTTTCAAAAACAAAATATCATGTTAGTACAGGCCGATCTTTGATCGGGCGAGCGGGGGTGCTCATTGCATGACCTTCCCCTCTCGTACCCAAGTACCCGAGCCGAAGCAACTTTGGTGATGACGGATACGTGGCCTTAGGCACGAGTCAAGGTTTCCTAAATTTTCCAAAATATAACATTTAGGTGACGACTCTGTATCTGGCAAAGCAGTCCATGTTTGACACTTCTTTATTAAAATCATTTTTCCAAAACGATTTGCCGGATTTGGACTCTTTGGTGATTTATCAGTCTTGCATTGTACTTTGTGAGATTAGATTCAGAACCGTAACATTGAGTCTGAACTGTAGTAGCTAAAGAACAAAACGATTCGCGCCCTCACGCACGGAGAACGGACTTCTCGGGGTGGTCTACATAAACGTCTCACCTTGAACGTATATCCATACACCATATACACCTTCACACCTTAGCCTAGGAACCTTGGTTGAGCCTTGGATACCATAATTCAAGCTTGAGAGTGTGGTGAGACTTAGTTTGATTCATAAGCAAAAGCTCACTTCTTTGAGAGGTATAAGCTTGTCATCCTCTCTTTTATTTATTAATCTTTTATTTGCTATCTAGTTCTTTTAGCTTTATGTTGTTTTGATTCTATTCCAAGTGTTTAAGTTTGGGTTTGGAGAGCTACCAAAAGGGTGAAGAGAGTTTACACTCTTTCCACACCTTTACCTATAGCTCAAACCCTTACTTTTTCACTTTTTTTCTTTGCTCCCTAAACTGATTTTCAGAGTTAAAAAAGGGCTAAAAATCATGCTTTGAAGTTTCAAACGTGGAGGGGTTAGCCACCCCTCCTTATTCTTGCTTGCTAGTCTTGTTTTCCCTCTTTGTTGATTAGCTTTTTAGGCTCTTTTCATGCATTCTAAGCCACTGTTTTTCATCTCTTGAAGGCTGTTTTGGGGCTATTCTAGGTTGTTTAAATAGTTCATGCTTTGATTAGCTTGGTTATTGTGTCATAAGTTTGCCTCCATAGCTTGTTGTATATTGTTCTTAGCTTTTCTTTAACTCATGTCCATGTTTAAGAACCTCATTTTAATAATCAATTTGTCATTCATCTCTTTCATTTGAGAGTTGTTTCGATCGATTGACGGTTATTCAAAATGTAAACTAGCGATTTATGCTTAATGGCTTAATCTCTACGGAGGTTCATTTCCAACGGTGTAGTCTCTTTTTGATGTTGAGAATCACCTCCTAATTGGCATATTTCTCACTTAGTGGATGCAATCTGTAGTGGATGCAACAATCATCTTCGACTTAATGGATTAAAGGACGGTAAAGACTAATGAATTTGGCTTAAAATGAATCAACTCACATAAAGAAAATGAGTTATATTGCTTGAGGTTCAGCCGAACGTTATGCCAAATCCGTTGTGCCAAGGGTTGTCTTACATCAATCCATAATATTTTGATGAATCTTGAAGCGTCTCAACCTCCCTCTTTGAGTTCACTCTATGATAGGAGGGAGGGGTGGTTGTTGGTCATTGCATTTATTGATTTTTGTCCAAATTGCACCCGAAATCATCAAGCAATCAAGTTGCTCATTGATGGTTTTGGAAATGATTCCAACCTTCTCTCGAGGCATTCCCATGACAAAGAAGTGTGAGAAGGACAAACAGAGTTCAGAACACTCTGTCTGCACTGTTTCCACTTCAGAGCACAAAACAAGATTTTGCATGAAATTGAGGCACGACCGGCCTTCTTTAGGTTCGGCCGGGCTTCATTGAGGGCCGGACGGTCATCGATGTTTGGTTAGTAGTGTATTTTGTAGAAAATAGTGGGCAGTGGCTGAAGATGAAACAAAGCAAGCCTAGGCAGACAGAGCTGCTCTTGGACATTGTGCATGCAACCCGTGCGCATCCTTGCTTACATCATGATCAGTGTTGTAATTAATTAATTAATTTATTATCATTGTTATAATTAATCTTGTTAATTATGAATGTTGTGATTATTGTTTATTTGTAATTATTATAGTTAATTAACTTAGATAGTTAGTTTACTTATCCTGGTCACCTTTGTTGTAATAGCATAGTTAGCTAGTTAATTCTTTAATTTATGCATTTGGTTTTGTAATAATTAGTTTAATTTTGACTTTCAGACTTTGGTTCACACCCTCTTGCATGAGGGAAATCATGTAATAAGTTGTATGTCCTCCAACTCCACGTCTTTCCGCCTTTTACTTACTCACTTACAATGGTTGTTATAGAAATATCATTTTTTTTCTAAATTAACATTCCTTTGTTTTGCATACATTGCCTTGCATGCACCAAGGTCCAGCTTATCACGCTAACCCAATACCAAATGTTCAAATTCACTTCTTGAATACGTGCTTTATCGCATGTCATGAATGGAATCATATGCCATGCTCATAGCCAAGCCTATAAAATACATAATGTGTGCGTTGCATTAGTCATATTACATTTAATTAGGAACATGCATATTTTTGTAATAGTTTTGCTTTGTTTTGGCTTGGAGTATTAGGTGAGTAATTTTATGATTTAGCATCTTGAATCAAATGTGTGTGTTATCATGTCTAAGCATACTTCCATGAGGCTAATTGCTTAAATGATATAACTGTTTAAATGCCTGTGGATGAAGGCTAGTTGCTTGAATTGAGATAGTTTGATTAAATGTCCATTTTAAGCCCACTTTTTCAAGTGACAAATTCAAAAAACAATCTCAAAAAAAAAAAAAAAAAAAAAAGAAATCAAATGTTTGAATTCTTGCATATTAGTCTATATTTGTGCGTACATCACATGGTTAAAAATAGCTAATAAATTGAAAAAAGAGCATATAATGTAAATAAAAATCACATGATGATTAGTAGAGGCCGATCTTTGATCGGGCAAGTGGGGTGCTCAATTCATGACCTTTCCCTCTTGTACCTAAGTTCCCGAGCTGAGACACTTTGGCGATGACGGACTAATGACCTTTGGCACGAGTCTTGGGTTTCCTAAATTTCCCAAAAACATTTAGGTGGCGACTCTGAAATCTGGCAAAGCAGTCCATTTTTGGCATTTGTTTCAAGCATCGATTTTCCGAAAGATTTGCTGGATTTGGACTCTTTGGTTTTATCCATTTCACATTGCACTTGTGAGATCAAATTCAGAACCACAGGAGTTTGAATTGTGTGGCTATCCGTCTTCCGAAAGGAGCACAAAAAGTCGAACCACAGCATGATGCACAGACTGTGCAGAGATAACCTCGTGTATAGTTCTAGAAGCTTGTCCAAACTGAACTGGCTGATGAGTCTACCTCTGGCTATATCCTGCCTAAAACCTCGAAGCACTGGCCATCCCAGCAATCTGAGGACAAAACTTCTTCATATGACCCGGCTGGCCACATTGATAATAAATAGGCAATTGACTTCCACCCAAGGTCTGATTTTGAAGACGAGTAGAAGGCTAACATTGTTGGTTACCTTCCATGGACATGTGATGGACTTATGACCTTGTTCACCACATCCATAACAAGTGATCCCACTTTGTCCCATACTATCCGTACTCTTTCTCGATGTAGGATTCAATGGCATGGTCGGTAACAGTGGTATTTGAGAAAATGTAGAACTCTTCGACCTCTTGGATGCCATAGAACCCCCTCGAGACTCGGTAAACCCTTGCCTTTGAAGTCGTCGCTTTTTTTCCTCACCCTCAAGCATGATCTCAACATGCACTGCGGATTACACTAACTGGTCATAATCCCATATCATATTTCCTATCACTGGATTCCCGACCTTAGTGTCTTCTCAAACTCTAGACATCTACTTTCTTCTGTGGCCACAAGGTCTGGTGCGAAACATGATAGGCTCATAAAGGCATCCTTAAACTCTGCCACTGTGGAGTCGAATTATTCAAGCTCTTTGAACTCTTTCCACAAAGGTTCCCTCACAGTGGGAAAGAGGTATTTCTCTTGAAAGGCATGAGAAAAAGCCTCCCAAGTATGCTCAATTCGGCCCTTGGCATATTTTCACCATTGGCCGGTATCCCCTTTCAACTGGTAACTAGCAAGCACCACCCAAATTTCACTATCCCGAATATGTAGGATCTCAAAGGATTTGGTGATTTTCTCAAGCCATTTGTCCACCTTTCACGATTCAGCACCCCTAAGAAATTCAACAGGATTAGAACGAAAAAACTTCTTTTTCAAGAATGAAACTCTAGTCTTCCCTTCGATATTTCTAGCCGCTTGCTCAGCTCTAAGAATATCCATTGACTCCCTAAGAGCCCTGGCCATCTCCCAAGCCAGCACTCCTAGAGTGTCTTGGACCGGTGGAGCGGCCACATTATTTTGACCCACTCCTTCTTCTTGAGGAGGGATCTCCGGTTGAATCGGGATATCCCAACCACCTTGACGAGGTCTGCCATGACCCCAACCATGTCTAGACATCCTATATAAGAGTAGATGTTGACAAGATTAACTCACAATTTGTACATGAGTTCACCACTACTTGTTAAGTCTCAAGTCACTATCTCATTCTTAACACATAAGAGCGTAAACAAACAGAACACATATGGATCCCTTTCCCAAGATATCAACTCATTCCACGATGATTAAGGATTTCCCAGTGGAAAAAAAGCATTGATCAGATGCCTTTCCAAAAGGGCTAAGATGAAGGTAGTGGGCACAAGTTATATCCTTGAGGATTGACCCCATATACACCTAATCATACAAACACATAATCATATAAAACCATCAACCCCTCATCCTAGCATGACAACCCACTATGACAAGGTCACTTTCCACGAGCTCTAGGTATTCAACTCGGTTTACTCTGATACTAAATTTGTAACACCCCACATAATTTAACATCCATACATATAGTTGAAAGAACAATCTTCATATAAAGGTATAACCCAACTCCATACAAAATATTCTCTTTCCCATTGAATTGTAGGTCTCATTTACAAGGTTACAACAGATATATCTTAGTTAAATGTGCTAGAGAAACTTACAAAACATTTACATTGCGTCATTTAATACAAAAGTACAAAACTCAAAAAAATAAAGTAGAAAGAAAAGAATTCCATCATCAGATTACATTTTCATGTGTTACAAAAGTTTTGGATTCTAAAACAAAATAAAAAGTCTTTTTCTTCGTCTCCATCACTGATGGTTTTCGGGCTCTTTTTTTCCTGAAAGGTAAGTTAAATAGGAATGAGCAATTGCCCAGTAGAGAATAACTTTAACCAAGTATATAAACATTTGATTTAAATATGTATGACTTTTATATATATGCCCAAGTGTTCATATTCACTTAATAAAAATAATTTATTACATATCACACAATTCGCATTTAACCTCCACATTTTTCCATCCTCACACAGATGGCATGTGGACGCCTCAAACCTGTCCACTTTTGTCGTCCTCACACGAACTGGCCAGTGGACACCGCACAACATCCCCATATTCGTCGCTTTCCCGCAAATTGGGCAAGTGGGCACCTAAAATGCATTCCCTCATTCGTTGTCCTCACACAAATCGGGCAAGTGGCACCTCAAACACATTCCATAACATTTACATTGTTCACACAATATCAACAAGCACAAGAATTCGCCAATTTCACTTATCAATTTTCCATTTCATCAAACTCGTAAACAAACCCTCAGGGTTCATATAGAAATTTAGGGTTTTTCCATACCACTATTTATTTTCCTTAATTCAATTGGGTTTACTCACTATTTCATAGTTAATTTCATAATCCACCATGAGTTTCACAAAAACACTTTATCACACAAAACCTCCATATGTATATATATACACACATAATTCATCTTGCAATGTCCATACATCTTAAGATTCACACTTATTTAGACCAAAATATGAATATACAAAGGTAAAGGTATTCATACCTCAAGGTTATACGACAAAAGGTGATGGCCCACTCAATGAGCTTTTGAAACACCACGATCTATTCGATTTAAAATGAAGCTCTTGATGAGAATAACAACTTTAATGAAAGCCTAAAGATCAACTCTTGCTCTTTCTAAATGAAATCTAGGGTTTCCTACTAGGGTTTTTGAGAAAGAAAGCTGTTAGAAAGAGAAGCAGCGTGGAAGAAATAAGTTAGGACATCATAATATAACTTTCATGTCCTAACCAGACCGCTCGAGCAAAGTTTCCATTGCTTAAGCGAAGCGCGAAATTACAAAGGGACCACTCGAGTGACCATTCCGCTACTTGAGCAGCAAATGCAGGGTCTCAGAAGTTTTGTAGAGCTATAGTGAAAATACTAGGAGCTCACATTTTACGCTTGAGCGACCATTCTTTCGCTTGAGATGTTTCGCCTGAAAACTTGTGAGATACTGGGGGTCACAAATCTAAACTTGAGCGATCAAATGACCACTTGAGAGGTCCTCCAAAAATAGTTGTTATAGCGAGGGTGCTCAATTAATGATCTCCTCCCTCATACCTAAGGTTCCAAACCAAGACATCTTCGGTTCTGAGTAATAGTGACCTTGGCACGAGTCACGGGTTTTCTAATTTTCTCAAAATATTAGATGGAAAATCTAAGATCTGGTGATGTAGTCTATTTCTAGTAAAGAATTTATAATAAATGGATTTTCTATAAAAAATAAAATAAAAAACAAATTGCCAGATTTGGAATCTTATCAATATTTCACATTGCACTTGTGAGATTAGATTAAAGAAATTGAGGGTCCAAAATGTTTGGGGCACATAGGGAACCCTCGGACATGCAAGAGTTTCTGGAGACTTTGTTGGGGATATTAAGAAACCTTGACTTGAACTCTATGATATGAATTGTATTTTCAATTATATGTTCATTGCATTTCATGCATTAATGCACCTAAGCTAGATGTTCGTCACCTATTATCCTTGATGGCTTTTTGGTTTTGGGCGGTTAGACGGTCATGGGCTCTGTCATGACAAAAACACATGCCTCGGATCTAGATCACTAACTGTAGCTCGCCTTTTTCACACCTCCTTTTAGAAACTCGAAAAGAAGCCCAACAGTTCAGACTCCTATGGTTCTGAATCTAATTTCACAAGTGTAATGTGAAATTGATAAACACCAAAGAGTCCAAATTTGGCAAATCGTTTGGAAAATTGATTTGAAGTAAAAATGCCAAAATTAGACTACTTTGCTAGATACAGAGTCGTCACCTAAATATGTTATTTTTGGGAAAATTTAGGAAACCCATGACTTGTGCCAAAGGCCATGTGTCTGTCATCACCAAAGTTGCCTCAGCTCAGGAACTTAGATACGAGACGGGAAGGTCATGGATTGGGCACCCCCGCTCGCCCAATCAAAGATCAGCCTCTACTAATCATGATATGATTTTTTATAAACATTATGTGCTCTTATTCCGATTATTAGGCTAGTTTTACTATGTGATGCGCACAAGCAAGTACAGACTAGTTTGCTCAATTTGGAACAACTCAATTTCATGTTTGTTTATGAAAAATGGTTTGAATTTGCCACTTCAAGTGGGCTTAAAGTTTGCGGATTTGCCACCAAACATAGTGGGCTTAAAACTGATTTGACACTCAAAAAAGTGGGCTTAAAACACACATTTATTGAATCATTCCAATTCAAACAACGAGTCTTCATCCCCAGGCATTCAAGTAGTTTATCAAATAAGCATTTAGCCTAATGGTGAGCATGCTAGACATGGCAACATTCACATTCATGCAACTATGCTAAAGCACTAAAAAATCACCTAGTACTCCAAGCTAAGAAGATAAAGAAGTTAGAAAAGTATACATGATTCTTAACTATACAAGATGGCTAATGCAACACATACAAAGAATGCAATTAATAGGCTCGGCTACTAATATGGTATGTGTATCGATTTGATAACATGCAGTTAAACACATATTCAAAGAAGGTATTGAAATGACAATGCAGTTTGAATGATGCATCGAGCCTCGATGCATACAAAACAAGATGAATGTATGCAAGCAAATAGGCAATTAAACTATGTTGTCACTACTCCGCCTCGAGAAGTGGAAGATGCACATGCTCGGTTTTTGCTCGAAAAGACCTCCGTTTTGCTCTCGAGAGCCTCTGTTTGCAGAGATGAACATTTTCAAAAGCTTTCTGCTCCACCTTATCAATATTCTGGTGAGGTTTACATCAGTGGCCAGCCGGCCATGGATAGATGCTGCTGGCCATCTACTGGCCAAAAAAGTGGTCTGCTGGCCATCTATAGTGCACTGTCGGCCATGGATAGTGGCCTGTTGGCCACTGATGCACTGGATCACCATGCTGCAACAGAGCACAAATAGAGCAAAAAGAGGGTTTTTCCAAGGATTGTCTGCACTATTCACCTCTCATTTTCATAGACAAATCCAAGGAAAGGTGAACTTAAGCCACAAACTACCAATTCAAGCAATTTCATTGCATGATGGCTTGCGCCTTAAGAGGTGCAAGTTCAATAAATGAAAAATGAGACACAAACCTCCTCCCTTTCATGAAAGATCAAGGGAAGAAGTTGACCTTGGAGGCTTGGATCATTTAATCACTAACAAGTATGAAATGGTCTAAGTTCCATATGTTCAATTAACGTCCGATTGAACACATCAAAAACACAACCCAAATTCTTATCTTGGCTCACTTTAAGTTCTAATTTTAGTTACTCCATTTCAAGTTTACCAGCCATCATTTAATTCATTAAGTCCATAAGGTGAGTTAGAGTTCTTTAATGGAAAGAAAGCTCAAAACACAAGTTACTTTGGGTATGAAAGAAGCCTTATACCGTTGGTAATGAACCCCCAAAGGGATTAAACCATTAAGTATGAAACCTCAATTCCACACTTAGGCAAACAGATGACTTGAAGCAACTTTCAAAGAAAAAGAAAAAACAAAGAAAGGAGGGTGGTTGTAAAGACGATTAGTGTTGAAATGAAGTGCAAAACAACACCAAAGCATGAAATCAACTCAAACAAGAGGTGCCTAATGGCCTAAAGCACCAAACTTGTGAGGACTATTACACTACAACCATGCAAAACAAGACTCAACTAACCCAAACAGCCCAAAAGAGAGCTAAAGCGTTTAAAATAGAGGCAAAAACATGTTGGAACAAAGCTACAAAATCATGCTAACACATGGAGTTAACTAGGCTAACAAACAAGACACAAGGAGGGAAGGCTAACCCCTCCAATTTTGGACTTCAAAACAAGCTTTTTGCCACTGAAAATACTCTGAAAATCTATGTTTAAAGGCCCAAAAAATGATGGTATAAAAATGGGAAACACTAGTGGAGAAGCCTTACAAGACAAGGTACAAAGAAGGGTGAACCACCCCCTACCATAAAATGGCTTCAAACCATAAATTTCCGCTCATTTTGATAGAGTTTTTATGACTCAAGAATGGCCCAAAAACAGTAGGAAAAGATGCAAAAACAAGTGTACTAAAACAAGTTAAATTACAAGTGTTATACCTCTTGAAGCCAAACACCACTTTAGGCACAAATTCAAGCCAAGACCACCTTCAAGAGCTCAATCAAGACCTTAAAGGACCTCAGTTCAAAGGTGATCACTTTAGGTTGCGGATTGATATGCAAAAGTATAGTGTATCTAACAACTAAGCACAAAATTTCAAGAGAGAGAGAAATGTAGAGAGAGAGAGAGAGAGAGAGAGAGAGAGAGAGAGAATTTTGAGTCTTAAATTTTCCAATCTTAAAACATGAGAGAGGGCCTCCCTATATATAGAAAACATCAATTCCATACAAGGAGATCCAACCTTTCACGTGTGGATAGATGCAAGCATCTGTGTAACCAGCTGGCACAGATGGCACAAAATATCTGCAGAAAACACTCGTGGTTGGCAAGGCACATCAATGGCCGGCAGACCAGAAGCTTTGGACGGTAGCCTTCATAGATGGCCAGCAGGCCACTAGAGACTATAGGAGGGAAGGACCAAGACATGGTCCAAAAAGGAGACAAAATGGATGCAGGGTTGGAAAGGCACAAACCTGTGGCGTTCCGCTGAGAACTTCAAGCGCTCAGCGATCAATCAGACTCCTCATCAGATGTGCCTACAAGAACATCCAAGTCTTGAAGGGTCCTTAAAAATGGGGTGTCTACAGTTGCCCCTCTTTGACAGAACTCGGAGTCATGAAATGACATGAGTGAATGTCAAAGCCCAGAGACGACCCATTTTTGACAAGGCTTTAAGACCTAGACAAACAATCAAGACAAAAAACAAAATGGTTGCGCCCACA
This sequence comes from Camellia sinensis, assembly GCF_055761805.1. Classification (NCBI taxonomy): domain Eukaryota; kingdom Viridiplantae; phylum Streptophyta; class Magnoliopsida; order Ericales; family Theaceae; genus Camellia; species Camellia sinensis. Next base: position 34,550,993 of record NC_138961.1, on the reverse strand, counting down.
GGCTGCCTACATATCCCTTTGCAAGGAATCAAACTAGTGTAGTTTTGGGACAAAATGCAAATGATATGCAAGATACAGGAACATAACTTATGATCATGCAATGAGGCTGCACAATGAAACATTTAAATGCAAATGTTATGCAAAGAAATGCCACAGTTAAACAAACTGAAACACGGTACAACAATTCCGAACACGAAAAGAAAACTACGCGCTACGCACGAGAAACACAAACCCAAGCTACATTTCATGCAGAAAGGATATAACAAAAATTATGCAAGCTTAACTACGTGTCACACAGGAAAAACGAAGAATGACATGACCATCGAGTGCACCCGAGGTCTCAACCGCGGTTCCTAACACGTTGCACGCGAGAGGAGGAAGGATGGTGTGAACACCGGGTGCACCTGAATGTTTTTAACCGAAGCGAACAATTCTAATGCGTCTCACACGAGAGGGGAAAAGGTGGTGTGAGCACCAGGATGCACCTGAACGCTTTTAACAGAGTAGGGGTGGTGTGAACACCAGGACACACCCGAATGTTTTTAACCAAAGGGTGCTGTGAACACTGGGTGTACCCTAGTGTTTTTAACAAAAGGGTGGTGTAAACACTGGGTGTACCCGAGTGTTTTTAATCGAAGGGTGGTGCGAACACCCGACGTACCCGAATGTTTTTAACCGAAGGGTGGTTTGAACATCGGGCGTAGCCGACTGTTTTTAACCGAAGGATGGTGTGAACACCGAGCCTACGCAAATGTTTTTAACCGAAGGGTGGTGTGAACACCGAACGTGTGATAACCCTGCTCCGTATTATGCTAATTAATCTTAATTACGAATGTGATTATGTGTTTGATATGATTTTGAGTGCCATTTGTATGAATATATGTGGTTAGGAATTTCTATCTATTCACCGTAGGAAAACCTGTTTGATTATCTACTTTAGAATTTAAATTGAAGGCCCTATCGGCGACAGAAACCGAAATTGACTACGCCATTGTGATTGGCATAATTTTCAGAGCCTACGGTGAAATTTAATTGAAAATTTATTTGGATCAAAATAATTTGATTGAAAACGATTAATTAGGCACTATTATTAACTTTAATCAATTTGATTAAGTGTGAGACTATAAAAGGGGCTCTATTACACTTATATTCACTTTATTTTGAGCTCAAGTTGAAAAATCACTCTAAAGAGAGGGAGTGAGGGTCAGTTAGAGAGAGAGGGTGGAAGGATTGGAGCTTTGATCTTGAAGCTTGGAAATCTTGAAGATTAACTCAAGAATTTGCTATAGATTGGAAGAATTGAATCTCTAGGTGAGCAATTGAGCATGGATTCATGAGTATAAGTTTGTAAATTTGTGTATTCAAGCTAGTTGGGTAATCAAGAACATGAATTGAAATGAAATTGAAGAATTTAAAGCTTATATGTGCATGCATGTAAGAATTTTCCATGAAGTTGTATAATTGAGCATGAAAAATATGATCCATGTAGAATTGTGGTTAAAATTCATGCTTTTGATCACCGTTTGTGTCATCTAAGTTGAAAATCGAAGTTATAGTTCACATGCAAGTGCAATTCATAGAAGCACAAGTGTTGAATGCATGAAATTGAAGTATTGATGATGGGTTTGATATGAATCATGTGTGTGTGTGTAGACACCCCATTTTTGACCGTCCTCAAGACTTGGACGTCACTGTTTGAACACACGGTGATCTTCCATGATTGTGTTCGTTTGGAGTTCCCGGAGGTCTCGGCTCGCGCGCCTTACCTCAGGATCCCCGAACTCGACTGTTTAGTGTCTGGTTTTGCACCGAACACTTTTGTTTTGCCTTAGAGGGGCAGGGAATGCCTTGTGAGACATCCCCATACACCACCGGCAGTGGCTGGAGGCCACCGGCTGGTCTTTTTCTTCCATCGGCAATTTTGTTTGCCCGGCACACTTTATTGCCGGTCGGCATAATATGTTGCCGGTCGGCACTGTTTTTTGCCGGAATAGCATTTTTGGGCAGCCGACCACTGTTCCTCCACTTTATGGAGATATTTTGTGCCAGCTGTGATAGCTGGCACCAACTCCTTTCCCCTCCATACACGTGTATGGAGGGATTTCCCTCTAGCCAAGCTTGTTGAATAAGCTTTGCAAGAGGGAGTCCTATAAGAGAGAGGCTTTCCTCTTGGTTCTAGGTTAGAAAAACAGAAGCAAAAATCAGCCTTTAGAGATATAGATACATATTATCTATATACCTCTCTCCCTCTCCCTTCTTGTGTGTGTTTCTTGGCCCAAAAGGTGTGTTTTACCTTACTTTTGCACCATTACACACACCATTACACCTTATTCTGAGATTGAGGGACTTAGAGGAGTTGTTTCTTGAGTTTTGGACTGGTTTTGATCCAAAGAAGGACGCTAGACCATTTGTTCTTCAAGGGTTCTTCAAGGGTGAGCATCTTCCCTTTTATTCCCCAAACTTGCATTGGTTTTCTACCTATTTTGTTTATTGTTTTGGCTCTTGTGTATAACATAAAAAAGGCTCATATTTTCTTGCTCTAGCACTTTCATTAAGGTCACTTTGTGTTTAGAGTGCAAACTCATCCTCATAAGGCCTTGTTTGGTCTATTTTGGTGCCTCTTTGATAAGGTTTTGTTCATTTCAGCACTTTGATCTTTTCATCACTAAAAATCAGTGTATTTTAGTGTCAAAAAAGTTGGTTTGAAATCTTGCATAGGGGAGGGACACCCCTCTCCCTTTATGGTTTTGTTTCCTTGCTTTTTGGGCTCAAGAGGGTAGCATGTGTGCTTGATGTTTCTTGGCTTCATTCTAGCATTTCTTTAGGCATCTTAGGTCATATATAACCTCTGTTTTTGGTCGGATTTGGGCCTCTTTGTATGCTTGTAATATTTGCTTTGTATTGCTCCATCTTGCTTAGAAATGCATATCATGATTAGGCCATGATTCTTGTGAGAATTGGTTTAGTTCCATGAAGTTCTTAGTGTTTTTTTTCCATGTTTAAGGTTTGTTGGTTATCCATTTAGTTATGCTTGACATGTGTGTTAAGGTTGCTTTGTATTTTAGCTTAAAAGCTTTGAGCATGTTGACCTCTAATATGTATGTTTGTGATTAACCCTCATGATTCAACATCATCTAAGGACCACATTTTAGCCCAAGAATCATGCTTGTATGTGTGCATGCATGGCCTCTTTAATGCCTTGGGGGTGTGTCCTCTTATGCCTAAGAATGAGCCTCAGTGCATATGCTTTATGGGAGATGTTTTAGCTGCCATATTAGGAGTCTTGGGGTCCTTTTTTTTGCATGCACAAATTCTGTTTTTGCTTGGCTTTGATCATGCCATGAGAGGTCGTGTTGGTGGGGGTAAGTTGTTTCTTTGTGCGCCTTAGCTTTGGGACCATGAGTTTGCTTGTTAACATGAGTTGATTGTCTATCATTTTGAGCACTCTTGGCCACTGTTTTGAGAAGGGTGAGGGCCTGCCCCCTTTGCCATTTTAAGCCCTCTTGCATGTTTGCTCCATGTTTGTTGCATAGTTGTTCCATTAAGCTTTGTAGCACATCAATCCCATAGTCAATTTGGTCCATGTTTATATCATGTTTGTACCTTGTATGCTTGATATTATACATTTACCATGTTGGTCGCATAATACTTGTTGTGCTTTACATCTTGATGGCATGATACATTTGAGCCTTGTTGAGCATTACATGCATTGCATTTACTTGGTTTGGGGTGTCAAACTAAGTGTGGGAATCAAGGACCATTCATACTTCAAGTGATGCAATGTGCCTCGATTCCCGGTCATCGGGACCTTTGACTCCATCTTGATAAGGCCCCGATTTTCATGTTGTTTGTTGCATACATTTTCATATCAAATGGCAAATTCGATCTTTTGACCCACCATGTACCATTGGTGGTTCAAGGATCGAAAGTCATGCTTCTTTGAGTTCAAAACATGATAAGAAGTAGGACCATGCTTACATGTGTCCAAAAACTCCATGCTATGCACTGTCTGTTCTCTGTTTGCTGTCAAATTGTCTTCTGCAGGAAGTTTCTGCCGACCGGCAGAATTTAGTGCCGACCGGCACTATCTGGAATGCCGATGAATCTGATAAAGTGCCGATGGGAATTTTGAAGTGCCGGTGGCAATTCTGTCTGGCCGGTGGTGCTCTGCAGGATGCAAGGAGCTTGTTCCAGTACTTTGGCAATTTTCAGAAAGACAAGGCAGTACAAACAGAGGCGACAAGAGTATAGTACGGGTTTTCCGGGCAGGACGGACTCGAGCATGCATCATCCGCGCACCCCGAGGCAGAGGCTGTGGCCACCCTCTTCTTTCCTTTTGCTTCCTTTCTTTTAATTAATTAGAGAAATTTTGTAATAATTTTGTTTGTTCATTATTTTGGGACTGTAATATTAATTCGAACCCTCTGAGTGAGGGTAAACATGTAATAAGTGTGGGTGAGTGTGTGTATGTCTTCCAATCCCCATTTCTTTCTTCCCTTTTATTTATCTGCTTATAATGGTAGATTAGGGCATTTTTGAGATTAGCACACCTTATGATATGCATGCATGCATTCATGCATCTGTTGGCATGCACCGGGCTCGGTACACCATACTAACCGCATTCGTATTTTCAAATTCCAAAATTGAATACATGAAACAGTTGGTTGCATATCATATGCCATATTTAGGTTAACCGAGCCTAACTAAAATTGCATCTTGTATGTGTTGCATTAGGCAAAATAACATGAACTAGGACACGCATATTTGCTAACTAGTTTATTGTTTTGGCACGGAGTACAATGTAAGTGGTTATGCTTTAGCATCCAACATGCGTGTGAATGTTGCCATAAAAGTATGCTTGCCATGCGGCTAAGTGTTTACATGAGATAAATTGCTTGAATGCCTGTGGGTGGAGGTCAAACTACTTAAATTGGGATAATGCATTAAAACTATATTTGTTTTAAGCCCACTAAATAGTGGCAAAACCGTCTTTTCTAAAAAGCCCACTTGAGGGTGGCAAAACCTGCATTTTAGCCTACTTGCGAGTAGCAAACCATTTTCAAAATGAACATAGAATGTTTTGTTCCAATTTGGGCAATTTGGTCTATACTTGTTTGCTGCGCGCATAACATAGTAATTCTAGGCTAACAATTGGTTTAAGAACACATAAAGTTTTCAAAAACGGATATCACGGTTAGTAGAGGCCGGTCTTCGGACCGGGCGAAAGGGGGTGCTCATAGCTGACCTTCCCCGATCGTACCCAAGCTCCCGAGCTGAGACAACTCCGGTGATGACGGACATGTGGCCTTCGGCACCGAGTCAGGGTTTCCTAAATTCTCCCATAAAAAATATTTAGGTGGCGACTCTGTATCTGGCAAAGCAGTCCATGTTTGGCACTACTTTTTCAAAAATCTGTTTCTCAAAACGATTTGCCAGATTTGGACTCTTTGGTTCAGATTAAGAACCGTGACACAAATCGAGTCCGAACTGTAGCACGAGGTCCCACGCGGGCGCTGTTACAGTGTGTAAGTAATTCATGGAAATTAAGCTTCATAATGTTGCAATCTAGCATTTGTAACATGTTAGAAGGTTTGCATGTGAAGTATAAGTCGTGGTATGCAAGTTGTTTGAGGTTGAATGCAAGTTTGAGCCTCAAGAACAGTTCTGGAAAACCCAGAATTCATGATGTCCACTCGAGCGGGGGAACCGCTGCTCGAGCGTGAAATGCGAGCTCCTAGAACTTTTTGCAAACATGGATGTCCACTCAAGTGGGGATATTCACACTCGAGTGGGGAGCCATGTAGTGTGACCTTCAACTCGAGCATCCAAATTCATGCTCGAGTGTGAAAATGAGGTAACAAGTACTTTTGCAGACCATGAGGGTCCGCTCGAGCGGCAGAACCCACGCTCACCCCTGTTTCAGAAATTTTGTAAGAGTGTTCTGTGTTTCATTTTATGTTCTCTTTCACTTCTAACCACTCTTAGGCATGCATTGAATATTGTGAATGAATTAAAAGAATAAGAAAGAAACCTAAGAGGGATGCATGAATTAAGAACGGATTGAATTGATTATGACCCATATGTGTTATGTGATGTGTAGGGTCGAGCTCCCGGGAAAATCCACCGGCAGAACAAAGTGAGTAATATCTTAATAAAGATATTTTCAAGTATGTTATTTGTCCAATTACATTATTTCCCTATAAGTCTTATAAGTTTGTTAATTTGAATTGTGGACAAATGTTTGCTATGTCGAATGATTGGGCCTAAGGCCGTCTGCCATGAATGAAAGAATTAATGGGCCGAAGGCCGTCTGACACCAATGATAGTCTGACATGAATGATAGTCTGACATATGAATGATTAGACCAAAGGCCATCTGACACGAATGATAGTTTGACATGAATGATAGTCTGACATATAAATGATTGGCCAAAGGCCGTTTGACATGAACGATAGTTTGGTATGAACGAGTGGGCCAAAGGCCGTCAGATATGAACGATTGGGCCGAAGGCTATCGGATCTGAATGATTGGGCCAATGGTCGTCAGATATGAACGATTGGGCCAAAAAGGCCGTTAGACATGAATGGATGGGCCAAAAGCCGTCGGATATGAGTTAATTGGGCCCGAGGCCGTTTGATACATCTAGAACTTTAGTCGATTGATACATTAAATGAAAACATGAATTGGGCCCAAGGTCCTCTGATGTAACTGTTTCAAAGATTGTTTATGTATCTTCCTTAATTGATATTATTCACTTGGCTTTTGCTCACGCTCATTCATGTCTATGTAGGTGAGCCAAGGAACGTCCAAACCCAGCCTCGGTGAAATATGTGAGAAATAGTCAAGGTTTTGAAGAGTCAGCCCATACGTCTCACGCACGAGACTTGTTTTCGCCCTTTTGCTATTTTGTTACATTTTGTTATCTTGGCGAGAATGTTGGATTACCTTTGTATATAAGTTTTGGTTAGGCTAACTAAGACTTGAATGATCCTATGTATGTACAAAACTTTGGGTTTTTATCCCTTTATTGTGAGTTATTAACAAATATGTATATATGGACTGTTATGATGTGCCACGTAAGCACAGCTCTATGGACAAAAGTTTAAAATTTGCTTCCGTTTGGCCCCTTTACTCTAATGAGTTATGTCTTGTTTGGTTTGAGGCCGTAGGTAATCCTTTGATTACTGGTCGGTTATGTCCTTAAACCATAGGGGTGGGTACGGGTCATGATAGGGCATACCCGAATGTTTTTAACCGAGGGGTGGTGTGAACATCGGGCATACCCGAGTGTTTTTAACCGAAGGGTGGTATGAACACCGAGCATACTCGAGTGTTTTTAACCGAAGAGTGGTGTGAACACCGGGCGTACCCGAGTGTTTTTAACCAAAAGGTGGTGTGAACACGGAGCGTACTTGAGTGTTTTTAACTGAAGGGTGGTGTGAACACTGGGTGTATTGAAGTGTTTTTAAACAAAAGGTGGTGTGAACACCGGGCGTACCCGAATGTTTTTAATCGAAGGGTGGGGTGAACATCAGGCGTACCCAAGTGTTTTTAACTAAAAGGTGGTGTGAACACCGGGCGTACTTGAGTTCTTTTTAACCAAAGGGTGGTGTGAACACTGGGCATACCCGAGTGTTTTTAACCGAAGGGATCCTAACGCATCTCACGCGAGAGGAGAATAGGGGGCAAGATATGATCTAAAGGGCACAAGTGATTTTGATTGGAACTCCTCTGAATGAACCATACATATAATATCGTGCATGTGTAAGAAAGAGACTTAACAAATGCGATACAGTAAGAATGCATGTTCTATGCAAGACAAACAAGTGAGATACAATGTCAATAGCATGTTCTACGCGAGAAATAAAAGCATAAGCATAGTCTATGCATGATTGGTAACGGGAACATATTCTATACGTAAAAGTGAATGTGCATTCCATGTATGATTTGAGAACGAATGCGAGATGAGCATGCAATTTCCGTGAGATGCACATCTTACAACAACATATGTGAAATGCATATTCTATGCCAAAAAGTGAAGTGCATGTCCCATGCAACAATGAAGAAGAAATGCATATTCTATGCAAGATATCAAAGCATGATTTGACGAAAACAAACTCAAATGCTACTTCTGATTCACCTCTCAGAAGAATCACAATGAATTTAAAGGATACATCTCGTTCATATTGACAGGTGATGAACACTGCGCCCCAAAAACACAGTTTTGAGCTTCCGTAGAGACGGCCTGAATTCAACAGCAAACAATCCCTTCAATTCTTAGAAACCAAGGACACAAAATAGCATCAAGAACCCCAAGAGAGATGCAGGCCACCTGCCGGCCATTTGGGAAGGCTGCTGGCCAGGTGCTGGTCAACAATGGACCATGCCAGCCATCGATGATCTTTATCGATCATCGATGGCAGATTGAGGGCAAAATGGGCTTTTCGGCTCGGGCCTTTAAGTATGAGCCACTAGGGCTCATTTCCTGACTTCCCCTTGCCCAAAAGTTATCTCCCTTTCTCTCTAGACCTTCATTCTATCTAGATTTACACTTTCTACGCATTTTCCAACACCCTACTCGAAGTTGATTCGTTAAATTCCCTTTGGTCTCTTCGCTTTGAACCAATTAAAACTTGATTTCGGCGCTTCTCTCCTCACTTCTACCATTCTAGGCTCAATCCTCTCGAGTTTATCTCAAGTTTTGTGCATTTTTCCCGGCTTTGACTTTTTCCTGCATTTTTTTTCTCCTAGGGTTTGACTTTTTCCAAGTTTACCTTTTTTCTTCATTTTTCTTCACTTTTCGCCCATCTCACACCTATTTTCAGATGGCAGACAAGGTTCCTCATGATGGGGCTCCTCCGGAGGTTCCCCTAGCAGTTCCACCTATGCCAGAGGTAGAGAAGCCGATAGTTGATCTTAAGGCCGACTTAGAGGCAGGATTCAAGCCTGAGGCCGAGCTAGAGCCACTACCACTAAGGGTACAACCTTTTGATCCGGTGAGATATCACCCACAGACACATATACTGCCCACTTCTAGAGGCATTAGACGCTTCTTTGAGTTCACAGCGGTGCACTGGAGGACCTTTTGTGGAGAGAGACGGAGTCTCACTTATCGGCCATTGTTGTCGAGGTAAGAACTCTGTTTTCATGTATTTCTACTTCATGTATTTTTGCCTTTAGTTACTTGCAATTCCTGCACTACCTTGTATCTAATGCGTTTCATACACTGCCCATATCTGACCATGTATTTCATGCACTGCCCTTATCTGACCATGCATTTTGTCTGTCATAGGGCGAGTCTTGCGCTTTCAGAGGCTATGGTGGTACGATTGCTAGAGATTGGTATGACAAGCTACCAGCCGGAGTTCGAGACATCATCGATAGGGCAGGCTTCGATCTCTTTTGCTTAGACTTGACTCGGGTCGTCGCTAGTCGTCCTCTCCTAGGAGCGTTAGTGGAGAGGTGATGGGATACCACCAACTCCTTCCACGTCTCCACCGCAGGGGAGATGACGATGACTCCTTATGACTTTGCCATGATCACTGGCTTGCACGTAGGGGGCCATCCGATCCCCATTGATACTGATATGGAGGAGTGGGAGGCAGCCTAGTTTGAGCTGCTACGAGCACACCCACCCATATAGTGGACGGGGATGGTGAGATATACTTGGTTCGTAGAGCGATTCAAAGGGACCGAGACTGAGACAGTAGAGGAGACTGAGCAATATGCTGGGGGCTTCCTAATGTTTGTCGTCGGTACCACCCTATTTTCAAACAGGTGGAATACCAAGGTTTGAAACAGGACAAGAGTTGCATCGGCTTAGCGTTAGCCAAGACTTTGATGGGCTTAGACGCCTTCCATTGGTGAGAGAAGGACAATTTCGCAGGGAGTCCACTACTTCTTTAGGTAATGTTTCCCACCCTTTCTAATATGTGTTTCTCAAATCTCTCGGTAATCATGCTCAATTTTATTTTTCTCTCAAAGCCCTTTTCTCACTTTTCTCTCAACATACATCTCTCTATTCTTTAATCTCTCTTATTTTTTATCCCTTCCCTGGTGTGGTTGATGGACAAGTTAAAGGTAGTGGACTCTTACCCTACATACTCAGGTCGAGCCTACTTTTTTTTCCAGCAGCTTGTGAATTTCCTGAATGAGGGGTGGTGGTGCCACGGGATGTGTAACGGGTCCGCTGCTAACATTGCTTGGCATTGTTCTTGGCTTAATCTGACTGAAATGAGCTACAGCATGACTCAGCAACCTGGCATTCAGCTGATTGGCCTTACACACTGTGTATTCTATTTTTCATTCCGGTTCAAGCTTCAGTTTGGAAATGATCAGACTTGCCCAGAGGATGGGATAGAGTACCCAGTCTCATTCGTAATCCGAGGTTCATACTTGGCTAGATACTTCACTACTTGGAGGACGAGAGAGCTTATGGCCCCTGCCCCTAATTTTAGCTGTGCCCTTTTTGGCGAGTGCCTGACTTGGCTCGAAGATGAGGCGCAATCCGGGCCTACTTTAGCATTAGAAGCTTCCACGAGCATGAGCGGGGGACGCAGGAACACCTGACTCATCTATGCCCCTAGTTTATTGCTTTGATCTCACTTTTCAAGTTTTATGAATGTAATAAAAGTAACTTTGATTTATATTGAGAGTTGGAGAACTTTGTATTGAAATCAATGAAATTAAAGTTGTGAGCACTGAAAATTTTCCTTTTCGTCCAAAAATGGTCTAAGTTGTAAAAGGTAAAATTTGAGCAAAAATCAACTTTTAGCAAAACTTTTCAAAACCATTTTCGATAAGGATCCCAACTTGACACGCACATAATCAATTCTCGAGATGTACAACCCTGAATCCGAAGATAACAAATTGCCCCTTTACTGAATAACACTGCTCCGCACTGTAACCAGTTCTCAAAGAGGATCACAACCGAAGATTCAGATAAAGAATAAACAAAGATGACCTGATCAACACATGGTTGAGCTGGAGGTGTTTACGGCCGAACTTCAGGATGAAGTTGTCTACGTATCCCAAACATGGGAATCAGGCCTTACGTAGTTTGGTTCAGGTTCACTCGAGTATTAACTCTCTCTTTTTACGCTCTAACTTTTTCCAAGGCCGCCCTTTTTAGTGGTTTCAACCTTATGAGCACAGTTTTTCTTTATTTCTAATTTTTTGTGCTCTAACTTTGCCTAGGTCATGCTTTTGGGTTTTGGCTAGCGAGCCCCTCAGGGATAGTATTTCTTCAACTTGTCCATGTTGATCGGATGGAAAAATTCTAAGCCATCCAGGTCCATGAGAATAATAGCTCCACCTGACCAGATAGTTTTGATGATGTAAGTACCACTCCAATTGGGTCTAAACTTGCCCCTAGGGTCATGGATGGGAGCTCGGTTGTCTTTTAGCACCAAATCCCCTTCTTTGAGATTCTGGGGCTTAACTTTCTTGTTAAAAGCTCTGGTAATCCTGCGTTGACAACCCTGAACATGGTATAGTGCTTTCAGCCTTCTCTCATTGAATAACATCGGTTCTTCAAACCTACTCTGCTACTAGTCTGCCTCTGCTATCTGACACTCAGCCATAACCCGCACCGACGACACTTTTATTTTGATTGGTAGAACAACTTCCATACCATAAACAAGAGAGTAAGGAGTTACCCCTGTGGACGTCTGAATTGAAGTTCTATAGCCTTAGAGTGCGAATGACAATTTGTTTGGCCAATCCCTATAAGTCTCAACCATCTTCTGTAGAATATGCTTGATGTTCTTGTTGGCGGCCTCAACAGCTCCGTTGGTTTGCGGCTGGTATGTAGATGACTTATGAAAAGCCACGTTGTATTTCTCCATCAAGTCGATCACATCTTTCTTGAAATAGGAGCCATTTTCTAAAATGATCTCGTTTGGGAGTCTATATCGGCAAATGATGTTGTTTCGGATGAACTCAGCCACATGCACTGCTTTCAACACTGCATAAGACTGAGCTTCCACCAACTTCGTGAAGTAGTCAATTGCCACCATAATGTATTCATGCCCATTTGACCCTTTCATTGTGACTGCGCCGATGACATCGATTCCCCAGACTGAGAAAGGCCATGGTGAAGTCATCTTGTACAACTTCGATGGCGGGAATACGATTTGCATGAATTCGGCATTTGTGGCATCGCCGAACAAAACCAATACAATCCTCCTCTAAGGTAGACCAGTAGTAACCTTGCCTGAGAACCTTCGGGCCTAACATTACTCCGTTCATGTCCGCTCTGCACTCCCCTCCATGGATGGCCTCCATCATGCACTTTGATTCCTCTACGTCGACACACAACTTTTTCATTACCAGATGACCTCTCTTGTACAGTTTACCTTCGCAGATGATAAATTAAATGGCCATCCGTCGTATTGCCCTCTTATCTTTGGCATTTGCCCCTAGTGGATAAACCTCATTTTCCAAGAAGTTTGAGATATCATAGTACCAAGGATTTTGATCTTGAACTTCATCTATTGTGGCCATAGTCTCGTAGGCCGCCGTATATCTCTGCCCAATGATAATCGGATGCTTCTGGGCTCCAAGTGGAATGTCTATCATAGAAGATAGAGTTGATAAGGTGTCAGCAAACCTATTGTTCTCTCTTAGTAGATGCGTAAAGGTCAGCTTCTTAAACTTAGGAATCAGAACGTCTAGGGTTTGGTGATAGATCTTCATCTTTTCTTCTTTGACCTTCCAATCTCTATTGGCTTGAGACACAACTAGGTTCGAGTCCCTGATTATGTCTAACCTTTTTTCCCTTAGTTCCAGGGCGGCTTCCAAACCAATGATGCACGCCTCGTATTCTGCTTCATTATTGGATACTTTGAATCGGAGTTTGAAGGCTAAGGGTATATGGAAATTGTCGGGTGCTATTAGCAACACACCTATCCCATAACCGTATTGATTAGATGCCCCGTCAAAGTACATTGCCCACATCTCTTCCTTGACTTAAAAAATAGCTTCATCTGGGAACAAGTATTCTACCGCTTCACCCCCTTCCACCAGGTGATCTACTAAGAACTCCGCTACAGCTCTCCCCTTGACCGACTTGCGAGTAACATACTTCAGATCAAATTCGGAAAAAAGAAGCAACCAACGGGCTTGCCTACCTGTAAGCGTTAGTTTCTTGAAGAGATGTTGATGGGATCTAATCTCGAAACCAGAATTACAGAGTGAGCTAACAAGTAGTGCCTCAACTTCCTGGTAGCCCATACCAAGGCTAGGTAAGCTTTCTCGAGCGGGGTATAACGGGTCTCATAATCCAGCATTTTCTTGCTCAAGTAATAGATGGCTTTCTCCACCTTTTCCTCAGATTCCTGAGTAAGCATGCATCTCTTTGTTGTGTCCGTTACTGACAGATACAAAATCAAAAGCTTCCCCAGCTTTGGCGACGATAACATGGGTTGGTTTTGAAGGTACTGCTTGATTTGCTCAAAATCGAATTGGCACCGATCATCCCATCGGAATTTCTTTCCTTTCTTCAGGGACCAAATAGTGGTTCACAAGTCAAGGTTAATTTAGAGATAAATCGTCTTATGAATTGCACTTTACCCAGAAAGCCTCACACCTCCTTTTCAGTCCTTGGTGGCGGCATTTCTAGGATGGCCTTGATTTTGGAAGGATCTATCTCGATGTCCCTCTATGTGATCAAAAACACCCTGCATTTTCCCTGCTGTTATGCCAAAAGTACACTTCTGAGGATTTAACCTCAGCCTGTAATCTCTGATCCGTTGAAAGAACTTCTTCAAGGCGGTGTAGTGGCCCTCTCTTTCCTAGGACTTGACAATCATGTCGTCCACGTACATCTCGACCTCTTTATCGATCATATCATGCAGAATTGTTGTTGTAGCCCGTTGATAGGTAGCCACAGCATTCTTCAGCCCAAACAGCATCACCCTGTAGCAATAGGTTCCCCACGGTGTAGTGAAAGATGTTTTCTCTTTGTCCTCAGGTGCCATTAGAATCTGGTTATACCCAGAGAATCTATCCATGAAGGAGAGCAACGCATGGCCTGCAGTGCAGTCCACTAATTCATCGATGTGCGATAAAGGAAAGTCGTCCTTCAGACTGGCTCTATTCAGATCCCTGAAGTCCACACACCCGAATTCTGTCGTCTTTCTTTGGCACTGGGACAATTTTGGCCAACCAAGTTGGATACTCAGATACTAGCAAGAACCCTACATCTATCTACTTAATGACCTCTACCTTAATCTTCAAAGCCCAATCCAGGCGTATTCTCCGCAACTTCTGTTTGATGGGTCGGACCTCGAGGTCAAGAAGGATCCGATGCTATACAATCTCAGGATCGATTCCAGGAATGTCTTCGTAGGACCACACGAAAACATCTTTGATGTCACACCCCAAACCCGCCCCTAAAAGTTTGGGCATGACCACTTCAGAAACGGACAGATAATACGATATATACCACATATGGGGCTTAAACGGAAGCATTTAGTAACATAAAATAATATAAACTAACATCCATCGAGCTCACACCTATATGCCAGGATCTCAATATGCCATTGAACAGTCCCTCATATGATAGATAGATAAACAAAAAGCAGGTATTTGCATTCACACAGTAACATAGATGGGCATATATACAGAACCAGCCCCACACGTGGGCATACAGTAAAAATATTGGTAAAGGAGATTATACACAACTAATTATGTTAGACAAAAGATTAAGGACCAAACTAGGGGTCATTGAGGGAACCCCACAAAATGCATAAGCTTCTCCACAAGGCTTGATCAAGAAGGGGTGATCAAACCTGAACCAAGACCGACCTTCAGGTTGATGGCCCACAGAAACAGACATAACGCAAGGTGAGCGAGGCTTAGTGAATAATAGCACTCAAACAATTTAGTGATTATACTTGGGTTGTAATATTTATAACATATATAAGTGCAAAGGTCATATAATTAATCTTATCTTGTAAACATTCCAGGATGGCCTTGGGCCCAATTGTCACATAGAGAGGCTTTAAGCCCTGTATTATGCAGAACGGCCTCAAGCTCAACAGATCCAACAGATTGGCCTCAGGCCCAGATATTAACAGATTGTACAGAGTGGCTCCCAGCCTAACAGATTATACAGATCGGCCATAGGCCTAACAGATTATAGATCGGCTACAGGGCTAACAGATTACACAGAATGGCCATGGGCCTAACAGATTATACAGAACGGCCATGGCCCTAACATATTATACAGAACGGTCTTAGATTCATAAGAATATCACCACAGAATAGTGCACATAAATTTCCTCCATGCTTTATTACAAGTTGACACAGCCGTCTTGCGTATAAGAGAGTATTAACAATAATTATTCATGGAAAACTCATGTACCATTACAGTATTGTTCGTAGGGACAGAACAATTCACATCATAACGTGAGTCACATAACCATGTTATTGATTTTCAATTCTTTCTTCAGGTTAAGTCATTCATAAGTCAATCTGATATTTATCATAGTTTCTGAACGGCCACTAACGTATAAAGCAACCCGTAGTTCTATCCGATTATTCATTCTGATGATCCATTCTAGGCAGATATCTATGTCATAAAATATGCGTTGAACCAAACTGACTGTAGGAGTCCCTGATAGGACACTCAGGATATCATGTTCTCATTCAAAATACTATGTTCCCAGTAAGCGGGGTTTACATTCACAATTTCTTCCTGTCAACCAATTCCACAGTATTAATAGTTCGTATGCAATTCTTATGCAGAGTCATAGGTAATTTACGGGTTATAGCACCTTAATGATAACCATTAACTGTGACCGGAATGCATAGTAGTTCCAGAGTCATACCGATGTACCCAAAATCTTTCAACGTTCACATAAGTTCACACCAATTTCCAATTAACATAAGTATTAACGTAATTACTTGCAAAGAACAGAGCATTAATAATAAGAATTATTAACAGTAAGTAAACGTATGATTACAGTACTACTACTCACAGTGCGTTGATGGAGCGGTAGTCCCTCCCGGTAGCTGCCCTACATATGCATGCCATTCAAGAATTAGTTTGTTTCCTTTTTAAACTATTTCCTGACTCATTTCGCTTCGAATAAATTTATGAACATCAAAAAGGCATCAAATACAGAGTTCAAAAATATCAGAGGGTCAAGCACGTAAAACAGAGCAGACAGATTTTTCTGACATGGGCCGCACGTGCGACTGTGAGCCCCGCACGTGCGGCAGCTGGTCCCGCACGTGCCTTTTTAGCAATAGCCAAAACCCAAAAATCCTCCATTTTCCGCACGTGCGGCCATGACTCCCGCACATGCGCCAGTGCTCCCGCACGTGCGGCCATGACCCCCTCACCTGCGGCGATTTCCCTATTTGCATAGTCCGAACTTCAGCCCAAAAATCCAATTTGGTGGGTGTTTGCAAGGCTCAAAGTAAGTCCCTTATTTACTAAAATATAGGCCAATAATCATGTAAATAGGGATTACAAACATATAATAAACACATAACAATTTAACTATGAATTAGATCTTTAATCTTAAACTCACAAACACAACTCAATTCCATAATGTTTCCATCTTCACACACACACACACACACACACACAACAATTTGGTCAAAAAGATGAGTTCAAGTTTGATAAGTGAAGAAATAAGATGAAATTTCTCACTAGATAATCCAATACAATTCCAAATCAATTCAACACATGAGACAACAACTCAATTGATCACTTAACACAAAAATATAGAGGAATTCTTACTCAATTCAAAGAGAGGGGTCAATTAGAAAGAATTAGACATACCTTGAGTTAAATTTCCTACAAACCCTCTTAATTTTTCCCAATTCCTTCCTTGAAAAACTTTCCTCTTTCTCACAAACTCTTTTCTTCCTCTCTCTCAGGAGATATTCTTGTAATGGTTCTAAGTCAAAAGTCCAAAGAACATATATATATATAAATAAAAAGTGAGTAAAGACGAAACTCAATCAGTTTAATCATCCCAAATAAAATTTTTATAAAAATGCTTATTATGACTTAAAAATTATGCTGATCTCAAATGTAAAATCAATTTCAGATTATTAAGCCTCTAAGGCTCTCAATTTATGATCCAAACATTATAATTGTGACAGATATTTTTCTTATTAAATAGATATAGGTCTCTAATCATAAGATTCATTTTCTTAAACATAAAGTCACATAAAATTCTACAGTAAGCATTTAAATGCACAGAATGATGGACTGAAAATATACCAGAAACACATACGTGGGTCGGGCTATTACACTTGAAATCTTTTAATAAAGTGACTAAGCACTCGTGTTCCTCTGAAGACAACGTTGACCCAATCTAGACTAGACATGGATCCTTCTCAATGCCCACATTAATTGTAATGATTTCATCTGTATGGGGTTTTGCAAAACTTTTCTCCTCTCGATTAATCGAAATTTTCAAACCCAGGGGAATTCCTTCCTTATCATTTTCATCAAAATTTTGAAAGTCATGATCAATGCAATAAATAAGAGGCACAGAGAAATACTCAGAATCTGCAGTGGCATTCTCATTCACAAGGTCAAGCTCATCCAGTTCTTCGGTTACAACCGACTCAAAGGAAAAAGAAAAGGATGACCTAGACAAAACCGTGGCATCCGGGTTATCAACCCTTGGAATACCGGACCCGAACTCAGAAGAATCGAAATCTGATTCCGACTCCACAGACTCTGTGGAATCAAATTCTAGTTTACTACCCAACTTAGAACTACTAGATAGGTAGCCTTCCTCAAGCTTCCAAATGAGGGGTGGTACATCAGATGCATCCAAGATACTGCTAGAAGGGTTCACACCCAGTTGCTCCCCGATCATGGAAACGGTCAGGCCATCCCCCAAGCTCTCTAAGTTGATCGGAGGATCCGAAAGAAGACATGCCAGTGCTGCTTGTACTTCAAGTTTGTTGCCATCGGAATCACTTTCTGTGCTCTTCGCAACTTCAGTAGTTGGTTCAGTCTGTTCCTCTGTATCACTGTCTTACAACTACAAGTCAAAGAAAATTTCAAGGTCAGGAACTCGCCGTTTCTCAAAGTCGAACCAGGGCTTGGGAAAACAACAAAATGGGAAGTCTTCTTCCTCCCAAACAAAATAACCATTCAGGGTTCCTCGGATTGGTCTATGCAGAAGCTGGTAGTGCTTTCCAGTTTGCTTAGCTTTGGCTCTTCTTGCCATCTCTTTCCCTTTCCTAACCAGTCTTTTTGGTGGGCATATAGCCAAGACCAAAGGCATGCGAGTTATGTGGCACATCGACAAATAAAGTAACGCCCTTCTGGCCACTCCTCCCCAGCCGCATTCCTGGCATGTGCTGGAGCTTGTTCATGAAGTATACAGATTGGGCGCTAACATACAAGCCCTTATCAACAACCAAGATATTCTGCACTACCCGGGCCTCAAGCAAGGTAAACCCTAAAAGGAAAACATCATCTTCGTCATGCACAATCTCCAGCATAGGTGTAGTGACCTCTGGCAGATGATGTATAGATGAATTCCCAAAGACAATGGCCACCTCTTTTCCATGGGGGTACTTCAGCATTTGGTAGAGGGTGGAAGAGACAACTTTCACTTAGTGCAGCCAGGGTCGCCCAAGTTGTAAGTTGAAAGTGGCAGGAACATCCAGGACATGGAACTCAATGTCCTGTTGAGCTGGGCAGACCTGTACTCTAATCTGCACTGTTCCCATCACCTCTCTGCTTGTATTGTCATACGCCCAGATCACTTGGGCTGTAGGCACGAAATCCACCGATTTCAGGCCAATAGCATAAGCCATGCGACAAGGGCAGACATTGATTGCTGACTCGGTGTTGACCAATACCACTGGCATCCACTTTTCTCGGCACTCAACTGATTTGTGTAAAGGCTTATTATGTGCAGAGCCTTCTGGTGGCAATTCTTTGTCTGAGAAGGTTAGAGTTGGCGCAGCGCCTCCCGAGAAGACTAATCCCACCAATTGTTCCGGGGTAGTGGCGATGGACAACTTAGCTTTATCCCTCGCCGACAATACAGCCTGTCTGTGCACTCGCGAAGCCATAAGTAAACCCCAGATAGATATATCAACTTGAATCGTTTTCAACTGTTTTAACACAGCTTCTTCTTCTAGCTGTTTTTCTTTCTGCTTCTTGACTTCTTTATCCTTCCCAGATGCCTTGGGTTGGTCCAGATGCGGTGGTTTGAAATATCGGCCACTTCTTGTCATATGGTCAACCTCTTCCACATACCAAGTGTTATCAGGAAAATCTTCACCCCAATGATCATTAGTATGGGCCAGGTGCAGGTCATCGTCATCCCACCAGATTCCTTCGACAGTCGACAAATATTTGTCCGACTTCATTGGGAATACCTTCTCGTCACAAACCTCCCTCGCAGGGTGTTGGGTTTTTCCAGCTTTCCAGTTGTCTCTACCCATTTATTGCTCAAAACGCTCCAGTGCGTCTTCTTGTTTAGTATGTACAGTACTAACATGCCTAGTTCCTGAGCCAATTATTTTACACTAGTATTTTTTGACAGTTTACCCTTTCCATTGGCCATTCCAGCCATTGCAGCAGTTCCTGCTTTCTGTTCTTCGTGCTTCCATTCTGTCCCCTCATCTATATCGGGTTCATCACTTAACCACTCAAAATTTTCTGTCGACCTATTCAGATCAAACCAATCAATATGCACGTCTCCTTGATCTTACTTATCAAAGAACTGCAAATTGTCTATGTTCTCCTCCAAGTCGGCCAGATCATCTAATCCCCTGACTTGTGTCATCCTCTCGAACTACACTGACCTCCATCCCAGTCGGCAACACAACTTTCAACTTAGCTTGATTGGTTGGCACAATATAGCAGCATGGGTTGTACATCCCTTCAGATAAGTCCTCAGAGCCCTCAGGCAACGGACTGACATTCTCCACGAAGGCTGACCTCCCTTTATCTACCACTGTCGCCACCACTAGTTTAGGTTGGAGTGTAGACGCGTTCATCATGCACAAGTCTGTGCTCTCAGTGATGAACAATGTTGGCTTAGGTAGGTGGGAAGGGGTGATGTATATAATGGGGTCATAAGGGACGACCAGTGTGTGGATGAGGTTTATATGCCAGGGTGGAGGGACTTGGTTATGTAGTGGGAGAGGATTTGTAGTGACATTGGATTTTTGGGGAGGTGTTATCACATTGTTGTCAATGACATCGTAAGTCTCATGACGCAGCCTATTACATTGATCAGCGTCATGACCGTGCTATTGATGAAAAACATAGTATTTGGCCGAGTTGTGTTTCGGGAGGAGAGGATCGGGTAGAGGGCGAGGCTCTAGTGGTTTAAGATACATCTTTTTGATGAAGACCCCTAGGGTTTTGAACAAAGGCATATAGAGCAAGGTAAAAACCAATTGAGATCAGGCCTGGCTGGTTGAGGTTTGTGGATTTGTGTTGGATGTGTTGGCGAAAGGGTTGGCAGTTTTGGGTGTGGTGGTGACCATACTCACATCCGAAGGCCATGCAGAGGTGCTACCACTCGTGGTTGCATTGGAGCTGTGTGTAAAGGGCCTCTTGGGATGTTCCTTCTCATTATCTGTCAGCCCTTGTTTCATTATATCCTCAATTTGAACATCTATCTCATGGAGCTCAGCAAATGTAAACAAAGGCAAGACTATCATCTTTTGTAATAATCTCCCTTGGAAGTTGCGGACCACCATTCTGATTTGGCCCTTTTAGATGGCCTGATAGTCATCATAGAGGCCTTAGATCTCCATCTCGTTACAAAATCCAAGAAGTCCTCCTTTGGCTCCTGACGAGTTGCTTCAAGATCATGGGTTGTGACTTGATCTGGGTATTATAGGAGTACTACGCGATGAAGGCCTCAGCCATTTCCTTCCAACTCTATTTCACAGAGTTTTCAAGCTTTGCATATCAGATGGCCACTATACCTGACAGGGTCCGGCCAAAAAGCGACAGTTTCTGAAGTCTAGTAAGACCCATTGGTCGTAGGATATCAGAGAATAACCGTAGTTGGACCATAGGATCCGTGGAGCCGTCGAACCGGTCTATATGTGGCATCTTGAATCTATCCGACAGAGTTACTACGGAGTCTATGTATCCATCCTCAATGTCAGGGATTGAATTCATGCCCTGTGCGCGCTTGAAGAGTTTTTCTCGCTTATTAACCTTTAATGTAGTGGGGTCAACCTCGAATTAAAATGGTGCCTCTGTTTGGTGCACTGGTGCCTTGGAGGTTTGAGGTGGGATCGGATCTACCGGAATGCCCAGATTCTCTTGGACATTAACAGTGACTCTGGGTGCTGGAATACCCACTGGGGGTGCATGGGATGCGGAGGCTACTACCAGTTGTGATTGCTGTTGTTGAAGCCTATTTATCACCTCTGCTTGGCCGGCAGCATCTAGCTGCATGGTCTGCTGGAGCTGATGAAGCATATCTTCCATGTTAACTGGGGAATGTTGAGCTATCAAAACTGGTTAATAATCTCTTTCTGGAGTAAAAGTAGAAAACTGAGCCTAACTGGGCACAAGTGAAGTGAAAGGTGACTGCTGGACTGGTGAATTATACCTGGTCCTCCTCCGTTTGGTAATCGGTGGAAGTGAAGCAAACACTAGCTGTCCCCTGATAAGATCCGTAGATCTATAAAGTCTCCTTACACGAGTCCTGAGTGCTTAGGAGGTAATAGAATTTTCCGAAGTAATGGTGAAAAACTACCTTGCAAAAAGAAATAAAGCAAAAGAAAACAAAAACTAGAAACCGCACGGTACCTCGGCTCAGATACTAACAACATGCAGTTACAATCATAAGTTGTAGAACTGTACTCAACATTGATTTCTGCCCCAAAACTGATACCCAAACTTGCAACTGATATATACATTCCTATAGAGTTTCACTCTAAAGCACATACCAGTTAAGTGAGAGCCAAAACACCCCTATAATGGGGTAGGGTTACCTTGTCCTAGTTTTGTCAAGAACTAGGGTTCACTACTCAAGCAAAGTGCTTCACACAATCCTAAATTTGGGTAAGCAACCTGTCCTAGATCGGAACAGTCTCTATGGCTTTCGATATGCAACTAGGCCGATTGGTCAAAAGGTTGCCTCAGCAAGACTACCTAATATACCTCTCACACCTAACACCGAGAAGTGAAAGGAGGATCAAATAATATAGCGGTAGTCCAGATCCAAGGGTTGTGTTCCCATCGTCGTAGAGCCTACAACCGGTCAGCCTTTTGGCAAGCTTTTCCAAACAAGCCTCTGGCAAACCGTTTAGGAATAGCAGATGGCAAACACTGTGACTTAGGCGCACCAATGCAAATGCAAATGCAAAGAAACACATAAGTGTAGATAAAAAGTCATATCATAAGTTTGAGTCAAGTTCTCTAAGTCCTTAGCAGAGTCACTAGAAACTGTAACTCGCCTTTTTCGTGCCCACTTTCGGAAGCTCAAAAAGAAGCCCTACAGTTCGGACTCCTACAGTTCTGAATCTAATCTCACAAGTGCAATGTGAAATTGATAAACAACAAAGAGTCCAAATTCGGCAAATCGTTTGGAAAATTGATTTTGAATCAAAAATGCCAAAATTGGACTGCTTTTCCAGATCCAGAGTCGCCACCTAAATATTTTATATTTGGGGAAATTTAGGAAACCCATGACTCGTGCCAAAGGCCACGTGTCTATCATCACCAAAGTTGCTTCGGCTCGGGAACTTAGGTACGAGAGGGGAAGGTCATGGATTGAGCACCCCCACTCGGACGATCAAAGATCAGCCTCTACTAATCATGATATGATTTTTTATAAACATTATGCACTCTTATTCTGACTATTAGGCTAGCTTTATTATGTGATGCGCACAAGCAAGTATAGGCTAGTTTGTTCAATTTCGAACAACTCAATTTCATGTTTGTTTATGAAAAATGGTTTGAATTTGCCACCTCAAGTGGCTTAAAGTTTTCAGATTTGCCACCAAACATAGTGGGCTTAAAACTGATTTGCCACTCAACAAAGTGGGCTTAAAACAAACATTTATTGAATCGTTCCAATTCAAATAACGAGCCTTCATCCACAAGCATTCAAGTAGTTTATCAAATAAGCATTTAGCCTCATGGTGAGCATGCTAGACATGGCAACATTCACATTCATGCAAGTATGCTAAAACACTAAAAACTCACCTTGTACTCCAAGCTGAGAAGATAAAGGAGTTAGAAAAATATACACGATTCCTAACTATACAAGATGGCTAATGCAACACATACAAAGAATGCAATTAATAGGCTCGGCTACTAATATGGCATATGAATCAATTTGATAATATGCGGTTAAACACGCATTCAAAGAAAGTATTGAAATGACAATGCAGTTTGAATGATGTGCCAAGCCTCGGTGCTTGCAAAACAAGATGAATGTATGCAAGCATAAGGTATGATAAACTGAAATATGTCCCTAATCTAACCATCAAAAGTGGTTAAGTAAAAGGGAGAAAGACGTAGGGTTGCAAGACATACACATTATTACGTTTTGCTCTCACGAAGAAGAGTCCGAATGAATAAAGAAAAATTAACTAGCAACTAATTAGGACTAAGTTAATTATGCTAATCTAAGCTAATTAGACTAATTAGGCTAATTATTACAAACCAAATGAATAACTAGCTAAACTAATTAACTAATTATTACAACACTTTTAATTGAATTAACTAATAAACTAACTAATTAAATTACAACACAAATGTAAACAAATAAGCAATTAAACTATGTTGCCATTACTTCGCCTCGGGAAGTGGAAAATGCACATGCTTGGTTTTCGTTTGAAAAGACCTCCGTTTTGCTCTCGAGAGCCTCTGTTTGCAGAGATGAACATTTCTAGAATCTTGTTGCTCCACCTTACCAATATTCTGGTGAGGTTTACATCAGTGGCCAGCTGGCCATGGATGGATGCTGCTGGCCATCTGCATGCCAAAAAGGTGGTATGCCAGCCTTCTATAGTGCACTGCCGGCCATGTATGGTGACCTGCCAACCACTGATGCACTGGATCACCATGCTGCAACAGAGCACAAACAGAGCAAAAAGAGGGTTTTTTTCAAGGATTGTCTGAACAATTCACCTCTAATTTTCATAGAGAAATTCAAGGAAAGGTGAACTTAAGCCACAAACTACCAATTCAAGCAATTTCATTGCATGATGACTTATGCCTCAAGAGGTGCAAGTTCAATAAATCTAAAACGAGACACAAACCTCCTCCCTTTCATGGATGATCAAGGGAAGAAGTTGACCTTGGAGGCTTGGATCATTTCATCACTAACAAGTATGAAATGGTCCAAGTTCTATGTATTCAATTAACGTCCGGTTGAACACATCGAAAACACAACCCAAATTCTTATCTTGGCTCACTTTTAGTTCTAATTTTAGGTATTCCATTTCAACTTTACCAACCATCCTTTAATGCATTAAGTCCACAAGGTGAGTTAGAGTCCTCTAATGGAAAGAAGGCTCAAAACACAAGTTACAATGGGTATGAAAGAAGCCTCATACCATTGGTAATGAACCCCCAAAGGGATTACGCCATTAAGTTTGAAACCTCAATTCCAAACTTAGGAAAACAAATGACTTGAAGCAACTTTCAAAGCAAAAGAAAAAAACCAAGAAAGGAGAGAGGTTGCAGAGATGATTAGTGCTGAAATGAATTGCAAAACAACACCAAAGCATGCATTCAACTCAAACAAGAGGTGCCTAATGGCCTAAAGCACGAAATTTATGAGGACTATTACACTACAACCATGTAAAACAAGACTCAACTGACCCAAACAACCCAAAATAGAGCTAAAGCAATTTAAAATAGAGATAAAAACATGCTAGAACAAAGCTACAAAAAAGCTAGAAAATCATGCTAACACATGGAGTTAACTAGGCTAGCAAACAAGATACAATGAGGGGAGGCCAACCCCTCAAATTTTAAACTTCAAAAGAAGTTTTTTGCCACTAAAAATACTCTGAAAATCAGTCTTTAAAGGCCCAAAAAAAGATGGATAAAAATGGGAAACACTAGTGGAGAAGCCTTATAAACAAGGTACAAAGAAGGGTGAACCACCCCCTACCTTAAAATGGTTTCAAACCATAAATTTCAGCCAATTTTGACAGAGTTTTTATGACTCAAGAATGGTCAAAAAACAGTAGGAAACGACGGAAAACCAAGTGTACTAAAACAAGTTAAAATACAAGTGTTATACCTCTTGAAGCCAAGCACCACTTTAGTCACAAATGCAAGCCAAGACCACCTTCAAGAGCTCAATCAAGACCTCAAAGGACCTCAGCTCAAAGGTGATCACTTTAGGTTGAGGATTGATATGCAAAAGTATAGTGTATCTAACAACTAAGCAGAAAATTTCAAAAGAAAGAGAGAGAATTTTGAGTCTTAAATCTTCCAACCTTAAAACATGAGAAGAGGGCCCCCCTATATATAGAAAATATGAATTCCATACAAGGAGATCGAGCCCTCTACGTATGGACAGATGCAAGCATCTGTGCAACCAGTTGGCACAGCTGGCACAAAATATATGTAGAAAACACTGGTGGCCAGCCAACCATCAGTGATATGGCCGGTAAGGCATATTAATGGCCGGCAGACCAGAAGCTCTGCCGGCAGCCTTCATAGATGGCCGGTAGGCCACCGGAGACTTCAGGAGGGAAGGACCAAGACATGGTCCAAAAAGGAGACAAAATGGATATAGGGTTGGAAGGGCTCAAACCTGTGGCGTTCCGCTGTGAACTTCGAGTGCTCGGTGAGCAATCATACTCGTCATCGGATGTACCTATAAAAACATCCAAGTCTTGAAGGGTTGTCAAAAATGGGATGTCTACACTAACGTACGCTTGATCCGCATTCACTTACAAGTGTCGGAAGGGGTATGTATATCAGGCTAACCTAGTGCATATAGTAAACTCTAGCAACTTTCAAAATTAGGAGAGGATGCTACCCCATTTTAAGATCTATGATGCCACTTGTTTTAACAATGACACCCTAATTCATTTCAAAGCGAGGATAGGATAATCCAACCCTCCATAGAGGTGTTTGCTCATTCTTACTATGTGCAATGTATGGGATCTATATAGGGATTCTGAAATTCAGATTAGTGGTTCTGGTGGTGTTGAGTTCAGCTTTTTAGCATGATTTAGCAGTAATCAATTGAGCTGGAATGCTGTTGAAATTCTGATTGGTGGTCTCATTTTTGTTTTTGCTAGGTAGTTATATCATTATTGCTTCATAATGGTATAACACCCCCCAAGTTCTATGGACTCGCGTTGGTAGACTCTATTAAATTACTGATTTTGGTTCAGGGACTGGTAGTGTTAATTTCTTTTCCATTTGTTGCTAGACCATCACAGTCGGTTCAAAATGCTCCTCAGTCACCCCACAAATCATCCCCACTCAATTCACCAGAATCTGTTATGGATCAACCTTCAGTAGATATAGTAGACATGTTTGTGTCCATTCAACGAAGCATAGACACTATTAACAACATGGTTGTCACCAACGGTGAGGCTCTCGCTGGATTGCAACACCCATCTGGGGTATCTACTACTCACCCACCTCATCCGATTCCGAATCCAGCTCCGCCAGTTGAAGAACTTCAGGACCCTCACTTACAAGAAGATCTTAGGGTTCTTACATACCCAATGGAAGTCCTTTTCCCTATCGATATCGATGATATTGACCCGGCTATGTTAAAAATAGCCAAATTAGAGAAAATTTTCAAAGAGACACAGGGATCAACTCCATTTTGGACATCGAAGATGGGTATACAGAAACAGTTGTGAGGTTTTCAGAATGGTTCAAAATGCCATACATAGATAGATTTGATGGAGTTGGTGGTCCTATGGTTCATATCTGTCTCTTTGCACATATCTTGAAGCCTATGGGCCTAACTCAGGCTTAGAAGCTTTCTTTCTTCGGAAGAACTATGTCAGGAGTGGTTGCTACTAGGTACACCAAGTAAGAGGATTTGATCAAGCAAAGCTGGGAGGAGTTGGCTGAAACATTCATCACACAATACTCCTAAATCCTATAACACCCAGATTAAAGTAACCACTCGAGAGTTAGAGGCAACCTGACAAGAGCCTAATGAGATCTCATGGCATTCATCACTAGGTGGAGGGCAAAGGTAGCCAAGATAACAAATCTACCCCTAGAAAAAGATCACGTTCGTCTGGTTATTAGAAATCTTCATGGAAGGTTATTGTAGAAAATGATAGTTTTCCCTCTCTTCAACTTCAAAGACCTCCATGAAATTGGGGTTCAAACTGAAGATGTTATCAAACAAGGAATCATTGTGGAAGGAAATGAGCCCATGAGAAAGATATTTACTCACAGTTCTAATGCTATTCCTAGTAGTTGCACAACTGTCAATTCTATACCCTCAAAAGTTAACACAATCATCGCCACCACTGCCAAAACAGCCAATCCCTTTGCCAATGTTGGCCCATAAATAGCCGTGCAACCTGACCTCTAAATAGGACTCTTCATATGCCTTTAACCCGTGCCATAAAAATTCTCATAGAAAATGGGCATCTTAAGCTCTTTGACCTTCGTTATCTCCCTGATATTCTACCAGCCATACATGACCCTAATAAATATTGCGCTTTTCACCAAAACATAGTCATGAAATTAATCATTGTTTTCACTTACGTTATGCAATTCAAGACCTCATCAACAACAAAACCATAACTCCATCTTAACCCTACAGAAACAAGGTCATCACCAACCTGTTGCCACTCCATGATCAAGGCCCACCTCCTCCTCACCTTAACCTTATACATGCATTATCATGCACCTTCCTAGTTACCCAAGCCCGAGGTGCTTATTCCAGAAAGCACTAATCTATTCATGATAAATGCACCTCGATCCTAGCCAAAATCCCAAAACCCTATGGTGGCAAATGATTTGGAGCTAGAACCGAATATTATGGAAGATATTCTCACAGGGCATGAACTTCCCTCTTTATGGTTTTCCTGAGCCATGAATTGATCAAGTAGCAAAGAAGAGGTTTTTCAGGTTTGAAATCTTTTTCAATCATCAGCCATTTGATAGTGATGAGTAGTGGGTGGATCACGTTATTGATCTTGGCCGAGGCAAAAATGGCAACTTGGAGGACAACATAGAAGAAGTTCTGGGTTTGACACTTGCTGACTCTATGATAGATCTTGAGACTAGCGCGAGACTAGTAAACTTGTGGGGATAATGCGACCATCTAAGTGATCAGGGATGGACCACTTGCTGATTACATGAATTTCATTCTAGACATAGTGGATGGACCACACTTTGACTAGCAAATTGAGAATGGTTTTATTCTAAGTTTTGAATTGGGTGTTGAGTTTGACTCTGATTTCACTAAATCCGTGAAGTTAAGATCAGGCTCGAGTCATTCTAGTGAGTCTAAGTCTGGTGATTTCCAGGATGATAACCAAGATATCACTTCCCTCTTTGTTTTTCACTTTGTTTTGAGTTTGTTTAAACCATTAAGCCAAAAGTTCTAAATGTAGCAATTTTTGCCTCCTTCTCTATGCCATTAGATCATTGCATTGACTAAAAATTTTCAAGACCTTTTCCAAAACTTCGTTAAAAACAAAGAAGAAGAATTTCCTTGAGATTTGAAATTTGATTGACTAAGAGAAAGAGAGGTGTGTTAAGCCCTTAATGAATGATGTTGTTTCAATTAATGTGCGTATTGAGAAGGATCCTCGCTTGGTCCAAATTGATTCCACATTGTCTACAGAGGAACGCGAGTGATTAGTCACTTTATTAAAAGATTTCAAAAATATTTTTGTGTGGTCCTACGAAGACATATCGAGAATTGATCCTGAGATTGTATAGCATAGTATCCCTCTCAGCCCTGAGGCCCAACCCACTTTGGCTTTCAGAATCCAAATAATCAACTAGAGTATGAGGTAACCAGATTGGAAGTAACCCCAGAACTAGAGGCAATAAGGTTGGATGTGATCGGGGACTCAAATTTAGTCACATACCTAGTCAGAAAGAATAACCAGTTTGTTAACTCTTTGGCAATCCTAGCTTCAATGGTGGATATACCGATCGGGGTCAGGATGCGTCTGATCCTCATAGAGTAAATGATAACCGCAAAACAAGAGGTTCAATATAAAAATCCTTGGTATCATGACATTCTAAAAATGACCTATGCCCACAAAGGGCAAATGCTAAGGATAAAGTGTCAGTGCAAAATTGCCAGAGCGTTCAATAAGAAAGTTATATCTTGGAATTTGAGAGAAAAAGATTTAGCACAGAAGAACAATTGAACTCTTATCCATGACCCTAGGGGCAAGTTCAAACCAATTGGACGGGTCCCTACATCATCAAATCTATTTGGTCAGGAGGAACAGTCATTCTTATGGATATAGATAGCCTAGAGTTCTCACAATCGATTAACATAGACAAGTTTAAAAAAGTACTATCCTTGAGAGGCACGCTGGGCTGAAAACCTGAAAGAGCGACCCAGGCAAACGTTAGAGCATGAAACAAAATGAAAGATGAAAAAAAAAAAGAAAAAAAAAATAAAAATGAAGAAAAAGATCACAAGGTCAAAAATCTAGAAGGGCGGCTTTGGCAAAAGTTAGAGGGTAAAAGAGGAGTGTTAATACCTTAGTGAACCTTACCCATGAACTGCACAAGGCCTGATTCCTATTTTTGGGATACGTAAGCAACTTAATCCTGAAGTTCGGCCGTAACCATTAATCACCCAGTTGTTCCTATCCATGGTTAATTGGTTCATCTTTGTCCAATTAAATTATCGTATTCCTTCTCCATGACAAGTTTGGTTACAAGAAAAATTCAAGTTGTAATGCAGCGTATTCTACTTAGGTTATCTGATTTGAGGTTATGCATCTCAAGGGTTGATTTCATGTTAGTCTAGTAATGGCCATTTGCGAAAATAGGTTTTGATGGTTTTTAATGAAGTTGACTAATTTCCTTGAAAATTATTCCATTTTTGCAAAACATAGAACCATTTATTGGATCCAAAAAAGGAAAATTTTCAATACTTACAACTTGAATTGCATGATTTCAAAACAGATAGTGGAACAAACATGCTAATCTTACTCTCATATTTGAGCAAAACCTTTTTACCAGAAAACCAAAAAGAAAAAGTTAAACCAATGAACGAAGGGCATAGTCGAGTCAGGTTTTTTTCTTTTTTCTCGCACTCTCAAGTCTCATTTTACCTTGGTCATACAATTTTTCAGTTGGCCGGCTAACAATTCAATCGGCCAATTTTTACCAAGTTTTTAGTTATCTCTAGCTGCGTTTCCTGATTGTTTCAATTGGTCGGCCACTTGATCAACCAGCCCATTAGTTTTTCAGCCAGTCGGTCAACCAATCAGTTGGCTAGTCAATTTTGCAGCCAGCTGGTCAACTAATCAAATAGCTGGGTAGTTTCTACTGTCAGTCTAGAATGAAAATGGCAGGGCTCAATTGTTTGCGCACTAGGGTCTTGTTTTGAGTCTTGTCCATTCCAACAAGTGTAACTAGGTATGTTTAGGCCATTTATGCTTTGTTTTCCTTTTATTGAGTTGTATTTTGAGTTTTGGTCAATCGAAAGCTCAATGTCCGATTCAGAACTCATTGAAATTCAATCATTCTCGGATTCAAATTGAAAACCAAAATGTGTTTCATGCTCAAATGCTATGTCATTTACACCACAATGTCCTGAATGAAATCATTTTATTCATCTCAAGGTGAAGCCCCCTAATTAACATCATTACAAAAACAAGAAAAAAAAAAGGAGAATTTTCAAAAACAAAAGGGAAAATCCATTTGAAGCTATACATTGGTGCTCGAGTCTTAAGGAAAAATGAAAACAACAACAAAAAAAAAAATACAGAAAAAGAAAATACAAAAAATAGAGAGAATGAGGGAGTTTTCTCAAATTCTAGGGTTGTGTAAGAGCCCAACGATGAAGGTTAAAGGCCGACTTGACAGGTCCACCGCTTGACCCCACCACCAATTGTCTCATCTCATCTCCAATCTCGGGAGGCCCTTGAAAATCTTACCTCCACATTCGCGGGGCTTCCGAAGAAATCACTCCAGTTTGGCCATCGAATGAGGAACATTAGAGGGCCGCTATCCTCTCCAAGGTTGTTGCTTGTCATTTTAGCTCTTGGTTCTACCTCTTTAGATGATCAATCTTCCACCAAGCATCTTGGTATATACATTGTTACAGGGAGAGTTGAGCACTCAGCTGTTACCCCTCATTTGTTCTACTTTGCAGTTGGTGGGATAGATTGGATACTATAGTCACGACTTCAATACACGAATTCAGTGTATGGGAGCTAGCACCAATGTCTAATTTCATTGCCATCAGTTGCTCAACTGACATCACAAGGAAGTTAAAAACAGGGGTAGGGACAAGGACACTCTAAGGAGGCTCAGAAAAGGGGAAAAAAAAAAAAAAGTGAAAAAAAAAAAAATCAATTTGTGCATTTATGATACTATTTTTGTGCATCCATTTTACCGCATTTATGCATTTATCATATTGCATATTGCATTTATCGCATCACTTCTTTCATATTATTGCATTCACCATCACACTTGCACCATCTATTACATCTATCATGCATGACTATCACACTATTGCATCACTTGGCTACAATCCATTCAAATCATTTGGTTACAATTGTTCAAAACACTTGGTTACAACCTTTCAACTTTTGCCCAATTAAAACCAGCCTCCTATTTCGTATCGAGGCTCGGTCTAGTTTTCGTTTGTTGGTTAATCGGTTAAAACTAGCCCCTATTTCGTATCAAGGTACGGTCTAAGTTTCGCTTGTTGGTAACTTGGTTAAGACAAGCCCCTTATTTTGTATCAACGTACAGTATAGGCTTCGCTTATTGGTTACCCGGTTAAAACCAACCCCTATTTTAAATCGAGATACGGTGTAGGCCTCACTTGTTGGTTAAGATCCTTTTCTCCTTTACCAGGTTGAAGCCAGCCCCCTATTTCGAATCAAGGTACGGTCTAGGTTTCACTTATTGGTTAAAATCCTATTTTTTGCTCTCATGTGAGTGTGTTTGGATTGTACCTCTTGTTATGCTTCATTTCATTTGCACTGGCTTGTCTCACATATTACTCAATCCATTGCACTGCATTGCATAACAGCATGAACTTTTAAAAAATCAGCTTCGCGAAACATGTAAGTTGAACTTTGAATTGCATTTTGGGCATGTTGTCTGCGTCTTGCCTTTGAACTATGCTGGTTTGATTCCTTGCAAAGCGATACGTAGGTAACCTTCATGTTCGACGAACTGCATTTGCATCTTGTTTGTTTGCCTAAGTCTTATGGCCTTTGTCAAAAGGGTCGTTTTCGGGGTTTGACATTCACTCATGTCATGAAATGACTTCGAGCTCTATCAAAGAGGGGCAACTGTAGACACCCTATTTTGACTGGCCCTAAGACTTGGGCGTTTTCTTTTGTTTACCTGATGATGAAAGCAAGAATGTACTATCTGCCAAAATCCTCTCTGCAAAGATGGAATTTGAGCTTTAATTTTATCCTTATACCTATTTTGGCCAAATTGTTCTAGACTCGTTTAAAAACTCCTTTCAAAGTATTTTCTCGCGTAACTCCAAGCATTTTTACAACGTTCCGAGGCTTGTAATTCAAACTTCAAGTAAATATTTTCTCAGTAAATTGAGCAAAGAAAAACATGGAAATGAATGGAAGAGAAGATAATTATGTCCCTATTTTTTCCTTTGAAAAAATGTGTCTGGTGAATAGTGTATGAATATTGACCGATAGGCATGAATAGTAGTTGACCAGCCAAAATAGTAGCCGCCAGCTAATCAATCAACCGGCCAACCAAGTAATAGGATGTCTAGCCAATTAATTGGCCGGCCAGTTCTTTTTCCCAGGAGCAAGGCAATTTTGACAAAATTTGATTTTTAAACGTGTGAAGCTCGCCAACTGTCCGTTTTGAGGTATCCTGCAGTCACTTTTTTGCCTATAAATAACCACCATTCATCCATTGTTAGAGGGGGTCGCTTTTTGCAAAACCAGAGCTAAGTTGTCTTTCTCCTTCTTTCTCCATTACAATGCCTTTTAACTCCTCACTGATATTCTCCTCCTAGCTGAGTTTTCACTCAAACACACCACTATAGCCAAATCTTGAAGCTCTAACCAAAGTGAGAGTGAATTTTGGCCAAAGTTGAGAAAAACATAGAGTTATCCATAACCTATTCTTTACCACCGTACCTGATACACTACTTTCCTTATTTCTTCCTCGATATTGTCTTCTCCCCTAGTTTTGATTCCTAAAAAACCACCATATTCAAATTCTAGAGTTGCTGTTCAAAGAGAGAGTGATTTTGTCAAAAGTGATGAAAACGCTATTCATCACCTTCCGTTAACGTACTGTAAAACCTCCTTGAAACACCGTTGAGGCGAGAATTCTTGACTTTTGGATTGAGGGCTAAAAATACATTCCACAACTTTGAGGGTGATCAAAAGAAAGTTTGAAAATAAGAAAATTAATGCTTTCTCCGAAAGGTGAATTTTCACAAACTTTCATTTAAACTAAAAAATGTATTATAATTTATTTAAATTATTTTACTGCCTTATACAAAATGTTTTACCGCTTCGAATGGTCAGTGTTACAGCACCTACATATTCTGTTGTACTTTACCGCTTATATAAACTACTTTTACCACTTTATATAAACTGCTTTACCGTTTTATAAAAACTGTTGTAATTTATCGATTTGAATGGTCGGTGTCTCACCACCTACATATTTTGTTATAATTTACTACTTTATATAAACTATTGTAATTTACCACTTTCAGTGATTAGTGTATCACCACCTATATATTCTGTTGTAATTTACTGCTTTATATAAACTATTGTAATTTACTGCTTTAAATGGTCGGTTGAGAACCACCTAATTTAGTTCATGGACCTGTATATAGGGGTGCGGTCCTCCCTTATTCCTCCTTGTTGTTAGTGTCTTGTGTTGTTTTTCTTGTTCTTAGTATCTCATGCTGTCAAAACCCATCCACATGTCACCCAAACATTGATGTGCAAAGAGGAAGAGCACCCTTTGGAAATGTCTTGTTTGCTCTATTTCGGTTTTGCTGCATGAAACCAGAATTTCCAGGTTTTTTTGGCTGGCCAGTCAACTTTTCAGTTGACCGATTTTTTTGGCTGGCTAGTCAACTTTTCAGTTGACCAGCTAATTAATGAGCTAACCAGTCTATTTAATGTTGTGATAATTCGTCATCCCCACTTCTTTCTATCCCTGTCATTTACTCACTTTCCATATCTGCAAATAAGTATCATATTTTTTTTTTCATTATATCCATATTTTGCATCCATATTTCGTGAATTTAGATTTAGCTAATTTTGCATTTTGGATTTAATCAGTTCTTATGTGATTTTGTGTGCTATTTCATGCCTTGAGATGATTCACATGTCATGTATTAGTAGCGGAATCTTTAGTCGCATTTTATGTATATGTCGCATTAGAATTTAGTGGTAACTGTATCACGTTCCATCCTATAAAAAAGTTATTGTAATAAATCTAGAATGAATATTTAATAGATTATAAAGTAGAATATCATCAATGCAATAATTGAAGTGTAAAGTAAAAAAATAAACAAAGTTCAGTGATATAGAAGCATTTTTTGGTTTGCTCTCAAAAAAATAAATTATAAAGTAGAATATGATTAGTGCAACAATTACAATTAAAGGGGGGGAGGGGGGGAGGAAGGCAAAGTAGATCTATTGGTATCCTTTTTTAACAGAAAAGATAAAACACACAAATATCTCTATTGGTATCCATTTATAGTTGGGGGTAATTTTTTCACCTAAAAGTACAAATCAAATTGAATGACAATAGAAATGATTATTTTTTTTATTAAGGAAAATAGAGTTTTCAATGAGAAGGGATGTGCGAGCTCCAAGCTCTCAAACTAAATTTCTTGATTTTCAAAATTTAAAATGTAAAAAAAATTAGAAAAAAAATTAAAAAAATATATTGGTTCGTTAATTAAAGTTAAAAACCTAAGAACTACCAAGCACACAAATCCCAACATTTTGTTTCATAATTACATAGATTTTATCCTAACAATTTTAAAATATGTTCGACATAACCATAAATAGTATTTTTAAATCTAATATAGTGCGTAGCACGGGTGATATGCTAGTTTATATTTAGTGAAAGAGATGGTTAAACAATCTATTACTTGACTGAATAAGTTTTTAAAAATGACAAATTAATTGTAGACAAACAAAATTAACCAAAAGCATAAATCAAACTCATATCACAATATAATAATTTATATCTATATTGTAGCTTTATAACATAAATTGGGTCCATCGGCAACTATTGACACAGTGAAATTCATGACACATCAATTTATAAATATTTATAATATTAAGAATGTCACTTAAAATACACCGGGCCGGGGGGGGGGACCACAAGTAGTTATTTTTCTTTTTCAAAAAACACAATTAGTTATTTTCCTTTTAAGAATGTCTTGCATCTTTTTTACTTTGTCATCCATCCAAACATGTTAGGTAAAAAATATAATCATTTCTTTTTCTTTTTCAAAAAACACAATGACAATATTTTTTATCATCGTGTTATTAAAACGGAGTGTAAAGAAAAAAAAACACTATTAGTTCCAAAACATAAGCATATATTTTTTCTCACTATGTGATCAAAATGGAGTGTACGAAGCATAATCAATATTGTGAAATAATCGTTCATATTAAGAACGTCATTTAAAATGTGAGTTAGAAAAACATAATCACAATTTTTTTTTTTTTCTCACTATGTGATCAAATAGAGTGTAAAAAATACAATCAATTAAAAAACACAATCATTGTGCTTCTCTTTATTATGTCAAAAAGATGCTTTATAATATATTAGGCAAAGGATATCTACGGGTTTTCTTTAATATATATATATATATATATATATATATATATATATATATATATATGTATAAAACAGACGCTCTACAATTTAGAATCTATCATTTTAACGTTGTGTTTAGTTGGTGGATTTGGGATGAATTTGGAAAAGTAAAGGGAAAACATTTGTGAAACTATGCGAAATGTAAGTATATTTTATTCAAACTTTACTTACCTTTTCCTTTTCCATTTCTAAATCCCTTTTCCAAATTCCACAACCAAACAAATTGTTCGTTTATCTAATACTCGTGATCAGAGTTAAGGGAAATGACAAAGGATAGTAATCTATATTAAGTTACGGTCATAATTAGTGCCTTTAGAAAGGTTGAGAGTAATCTATATGGTAGATATTTTATAGAACGGTGAAATCTGTATGGTAGACTAACAATTAAAATTGAGATTTTATAAATTTTAGTTATAATATAGAAATTTCTTTGTTAAATTCCATGCTAAGGGATTGGTAAGGGATCTTAATTATAAATTTAGTTATAATTTTTTGGGCAAATTATGAAGAAAAAAAAAATTAAACTAGTGTTTCACATGTTTTTCAATTTAAACTCCTCTAGGGCTTCAATTTTAACAAGTAAAACCCTGATGTTACATCTGTGTCGGCCCCAGTTTGATCTCCATTGGCTAACATCGTCGCTTTCGCATCGCCTGGGGGTACCCGTGCGCGGTAAATAGTTCAGATCCTCGATTTCTTTGATCTAATCTCACAAGTACAATATGAAACATAGATACGAGTCCAAATCCGATAACATTTATAGAAAATCTATTTCATTGCAAAACTTTTGCCAAAAACGGACTACGTCACCAGATCTTAGAGTCATCACCTAATATTTTGAAAAAATTAGGAAATGTGTGACCCATACCAAGGTGACTGCTCGTCGTAACTAAGGATATCTTAGCTCGAAACTTTAGGAATGAGAGGGGAATGTCATTTATTGAGCACCCTCACTCATCCGATCAAAAGATCGGCCTCAACTTAACCATGATATGAATTTTATTAACAACATATGTTCATATTTTGATTAATAATCCTAAAATTTACCATGTGAAAAAAACAAATATAGACTATGTCATTCATTTTGGAACAATTTGATTTCATGTATTTTGAAAGAGTTTTGAACAACTCACAAGAAATTGAGTTCACAAACATGAAATCAATATTATTCCAAATTGAACAACACAATCTCCATCCATTGGCATTCATAAAGATATCTATCAGTTAAGCAAATAGCCGTATGGTACGATGCTTTAAACATAGTAAGAAAAATACACACAAATGGGATGCTAAAGCATAAACACTCACATATTTACTGGCGTCTCACGGCAAACTGCAAAAAAACGTTAGAAAATATGTATGATCTTATATAAAAAAATCATAATGTAGTACATACATAAAATGTAACTAGAGATTCGATTACTAGTACATGACATATGAATCATCTCAAAGGCACGAGGTAGCACACATAATCACATAGTAATTAATTAAATCCACTTAAGCAAATAAGCCGAATCTTAATGCATGAAATATGGATGCAAAGCATGGATATGATGAAAAAGAAAACACGATGCATATTTACAAATAAGGAAAGCGAGTAAATGAATGGGATAGAAAGAAATGGGGATAAGGAATTATTACGACCTTGAATTATTATAAAACCAAATAGAAGATGTGGGGGATAGAATATTACAACATAAACCAATCTCTCAAATTAAAAAGTAAACAAAACAGGATCTGCATGTACCTCGAAGATCATCGACCGAAAATTGCCTTGTTTGCTACTCTGTGTTGGCTTTGAAAAATTATCTGGGAATTTTTATTTTTTATGCAACAAGACCAAAACAAAGCAAACAAAATGTCACACCTCAAACTCGCCCCTAAAAGTTTGGGCATGACCACCTTAGAAACGGACATAAAACCTGATGAATATAACTTATGGGGCCTGAACGGAAGCATATATTAACATATAATAGCGTAACATAATACCCATTGAGCTACCACTACCATGCCAGGATCACAAATTACATAATGCAGATAAATATACAGAGACGTGCATCTGAAGATAGCTATGTACATATATATATACATCGATCTTAACAGACATGCAGGGTACAAATTAAAAACTTAGCAAAAATCCATAACTTGAACGATCAACATCTAGGAGCTTAGATACTCAGGGATTGACAATTGGGTAACAAAAGCCACAAGTTAAGGTTGACCTCCAGTTTGAGTGCCTACAAAAACAAACATAGAATAGAGTGAGTCAAGCTCAGTGAATAATAGCACATAACAATTCAATACTCAACGTGAATTATAATACATATCCGTACATTTATCAATAAGGGGAACATAAGGTTTATTTATTTCTATATGCATAGCATAGCAAAGTATCTTTTTCAGAAAACTTGTCATATCTTGGATATTCGGGGTTTCATAGTGCATCTAGGCATTGCGGGAAAATTATCAAGAAAGTGTATCATGTCATAAACATATTAGAAGTTCATAGCATTTTTCTCATTTCAGAAATTGCTTATCATATGAAACATTTCGTAACTCAAAATACGGATTTCATTAAACATTGTATAGCATAGTCATGTTCAAAATCATTTATACTTAAAGTATCTTTTACAGAACGGCCTTGGCCCCAATCTTAAACACAGTGGCTTTAAGCCCTTAACAAAACGACATGAATCCCTTAACAAAATGGCATGAAGCCCTTATCAGAATGGCATGAAGCCCTTATTAGAATGGCATAAAGCCCTTGAAACACATTGGCATTAAAGCCCTTGAAACATCTGGCATAATAGCCCCTTGAAACATATGGCATAAAAAGCCCTTGGAACATCTGGCATAATAGCCCCTTGAAATATATGGCATAAAAAGCCCTCAAACACATAGGTATATGAACCCAAGAGGTGTGTCACACGGATTCTAGAGGTGACTCACGTCGTAGCACTTAGTTCCGTGTAGCACTTTGTTTCATACCAGAACGGCATAAGCCCTTATCAGATTGGCATAAAGCCCATGTAATGGCATAAAGCCCTTGTCTTACATGTATGAACTCAAGAGGTGGCTCGTACGGATTCTAGCGGTAACTCACATTGCAGCACTTAGTTCAGTACAACACTTTGTTTCATACTTCATACAAAATGGCCATTGGCCTGATAACTTTCACATATGTATGGACTCAAGAGGTGGCTCGTACGGATTCTAGAGGCAACTCGCATTGCAGTACTTAGTTTCATACAGCACTTTGCTCCATACCAGAATTTCATAAGTCTTAAAGGCCGAATCATCATATCATGTCTTAGCATAGCATAATTGGAATAGTAATAGAAATAATTCCAGTTTTCGTAGAATACCATCATGTAATAATGCCCATAAGTTTCCCATAGCTTGGTTACAAATTAATACAGGTGTCTCACAGACAACTGAATAATAATAATAACAACTGTTAACTGAGGCCACATATATCATTACCATATGCTTAATAAGGACAGAATAACCCACATCCTAACGTGAGTCCCATAAGAATGTTACACATTTGCATGTTTGTCATAGGTTCTTAACGACCTTAGGTCCATGTGCATCACAATGGAATAATCTTAGTTTCATACAGATACTTGGTTTAAAGATGAACATAATTCCATATATTTATTCAGAAACGACGTGGTTTGCTTATAAATAACAGAGAATTATTATTCGTTATTAACAGAACATAGTCATTTCAAAGTCATACCGATGTATGCCGATCTTTCAACATTCACATTGACTTTCAATCATCATAAATGTTCGTGTAACATGTTCGCGTAACACTTACAAGAAACAAAGCGTTAGTGGTAGTAGTTATCAATGATAAATAAAATGTATATCTTCGTACAATTACTCACAGTGTTGAGATGACGTGTTACTTCCTCCCGGAGTGTGTCCTGCACACATTCAAAACTTATACATTAGTTCATTTTTCCTTCTCTATTTACCTTCTATTTCACTTCACTTCGAAGGAGCGTATCAATATCAAAAAGGCCTCAAATATATATTTCGACAATATTAGAGGATTCTACACGTAAAACGGAGCAAATACTGTTTTTCAGCATGAGCCGCACGTGCGGCAAACTCCCCCGCACGTGCGGCAAAATTCTTCCGCACGTGCTTTTTAAGCAGAACCAAACCTTCAAAATTCAACATTTGCCGCACGTGCGGCAGTGACTCCCGCACGTGCGGCGATTCCCCTGTTTTGGTCCGAAATTTGCAACAAAAACACAACTTTTGGTACATCATCTCAAGGCTCATTTTATTATGTTTAATTGATAGTCAATAACATAAAATCCATGTTGATAGAACCCTCAAATACATACATTAATCTAGTTAGAACTAGTTCTTAAATTCTCACCCACAATCTAATTTCTTTTTTGCATCCAAAATCATATAACATCATAACTATATATATATATATATCTATACTCTTCATGATTTTCATGAGTAACTAAGACATAAAACTGGTTTCTCCACAAACATGCATAAGCAACTCAATTAAACATCAATCAATTGAGGAAATTACTTTTATCTCTACACACTCTAATTTACCCAATCATTCAACAGGAGATAATTTGAGAGAGAACTCAACAAGAGAGGGATTCCAGCAACATACATACCTTGAATCTTGAATTTTACAATCCCTCACAAGATTCTAATCTTCTCTTCTTGAGGATTTCCCCTTCCTCTCTAGTTTCTCCTTTCCAACAGTAGTTGAGATAATCACTAGGGCTAAAACAATTGTCTAAGGAGGAAGCATACATATATAAATATAGGTGAATAAGGACGAAATTCAATCGTTTAAGCATTCCAAATTGAAATTTCACAAAAATGCCTAATATTACATA
Organism: Camellia sinensis; assembly: GCF_055761805.1. Classification (NCBI taxonomy): domain Eukaryota; kingdom Viridiplantae; phylum Streptophyta; class Magnoliopsida; order Ericales; family Theaceae; genus Camellia; species Camellia sinensis. Next base: position 34,510,127 of record NC_138961.1, on the reverse strand, counting down.
AAATTATGCTGATCACATATATGAAATCATTTTCAAATAATTAAGCCCTTAAGGCCTCCAATTTCTGATTCAAACCTTCTAATGTAACAGATACTTTTCTTGTTGAACAGATAGACATCCTTAAACATATGGTTCACTTACCTAACTTTAATTCCTCATAGGATTTCACAATAAGCATTCGAAATCATAAAAGGGGATTCGAAAACATAACAGAGAACATGTACGAGGGTCGGGTTATTACACTTTCCCCCCCTTAAATAAGTTTGGTCCCTCAAACTTGTATTACCTTAGGGTAGAAGCAAATGCGGATATTGATGTTGCATTTCCTCCTCTCTTTCCCAAGTTGCGTCGGTTCCGTAATGTTCCTGCCATTCCACTTTTACCATTGGAATTTCTCGATTTCGTAATTCTTTCACTTGTCGGTCCAAAATGCGGATTGGTTTTTCCTCATAAGTTAACTTATCATGTAGCTCAATTTGGTGATAATCAATAACATGAGACGGATCCGCAAGATACCCTCGAAGCATAGAGACATGAAACATATTATGTACTTGACACGATATATTCCATTTACGAAAACATATCAAAATCTTATCGTTATGTGGATTTAAAACCATATAAACTAGTTCTTGACAAGATCAGAATGATGGGAAGGAGAATCCCCAGTATAGATACCTGATTATGCCGTCATAAGTTCAAATCTGAATAATAAATACAACTATCAAAGCAAGACCAAAGATCGAATTCATAGGCATACTTGAGTAATCATTCATAACCGTAAGGTATAACATTTTCCTTGGCTAGCTCTTTTTCTTGTCATATACTTATAGGGGGTCAGCAAACGGTCATACAGAATTAGAGACCAGTCGTCTGGCTCAATCAGTTAACATAAATAGAGTTTTCAGTTATTCCACGTACATAGATTCTATCAAATCCATTCATAGGAGTATAAATCTCATTAAGGATACAGTAACCATAAGAATCACATCCTTCCAGATTCCATATTATCAAACAACATATGCAATAGTATAACAAACGAGTAATTCGATCTCGTAACATCAAAGTTCGTAATTCTTGGTAAGACGTAATTCTTGGTAAGATTAATTCAATATAGTCATAAATCAATTTGCAATCACGTAGTGAGTATTGTACAAAGTTGTCTGAACATGCAAGAAATGGTAAATGCCCAATACGTATCGCTAACCCATTAGCAAAATGGATTATTCCCATGTCCATTTTTTTTTTCACCAAAATCCACGATATCGTGCAGAACAGTTCACATCATAACTTCCTTATAGGTGATATAGAACAATGTCACAATATCTAACATTTGCATAGGTACACAGAAATATTTCACAGAAATGATTTCTCAATCTTAAGTCACTTAATATACAAAGGCAGGATTTGAATTCTTGCGGTAGCTTATCTATTTACCAATTATTTAGTTCCACTTCGACGTAGTCAATAGCTGCCTCCCTTTTTTTTTTTTTTGTGTAAGTAGACACGTGATGTGGGTGAGGTCGTTTATATCATTCAATGATTTCTTACAAGAAATCCTGATTGCAAATTATAGAATACACGTAAACAAACCAGATTACAAACTTCAGATCACATATCACAGATTCCGTAATCAAATCTCGATTACACATAAACGAAACAGATAAATAGAAACATATTCACACATATTTTTAATTATCCTTGAATCAGAAACAGAAATCAAAGTTTATGCTTAATCATAACCCACCCGTACAAGACCGTCGATGGTACCATCCGTACAAGACCGTCGATGGCAAGAGATATCTTGTAACATACTTCAACCACGGTATTATTACCCCCGGGCAAGGGCCATAAGACTACAGTATTATTACCCCGGGTAAGGGCCTTGTACTAAGGATGCCATAAATACTTTTACATACATGGATCATCATTCCTTAATTCGTAACGTAACATATCAGAAAATAAAGCATTGCTTGTCATATCATGTCATTGTCATGCGCTTAACAAAATAAGATAATTCACTTCTTATGTGGGTCACTGTATACATAACTTTCTCTTACAGTTGGTCATACGTAACATGATTCAACTATTATACAAAACACAACTTATCAAAGTACGTATCACAATAACTTTTCAAATCATAGGTCCAAACAGTACCATGACAAGGAAGACATAACTATATCATAAATATTCCATACTTAGTGTTTAAGCAATTCGCAATTCATCTAAATAAATGATAGGTAACTATCAGTTCAAAATAACAACCCAAAATTGCATGTGCATTACTTACCAATCATTTGCCCTTTTCATTTTGTCTAACCAACCCGAGGTGATCCTCTATCCTTATTTCCACCATGCTCTACACAACAATCAATCACAATGTATACATAAGGAATGTACAATAAACATGGCTCATAATCGTTAACGTGAACAAATTACATTTATCGTTGCTATCAGTCTTTTCGTATGCACTAAGGATGTCATGCATGAGGCCTAAGTCTTTTCTAGACATCCTACAGCTCAATGGATCCGTGTGTGAGATAGCAACTCGTGCTCTGATACCACTTGTCACACCTCAAACTCGCCCCTAAAAGTTTGGGCATGACCACCTCAGAAACGGACATAAAACCTGATGAATATAACTTATGGGGCCTGAACGGAAGCATATATTAACATATAATAGCGTAACATAATACCCATTAAGCTACCACTACCATGCCAGGATCACAAATTACATAATGTAGATAAATATACAGAGACGTGCATCTGAAGATAGTTATGTACATATACATATACATCGATCTTAACAGACATGTAAGGTACAAATTAAAAACTTAGCAAAACTCCATAACTTGAACGATGAACATATAGGAGCTTAGATACTCAGGGATTGACAATTGGGTAACAAAAGCCACAAGTTAAGGTTGACCTCCAGTTTGAGTGCCTACAAAAACAAACATAGAATAGAGTGAGTCAAGCTCAGTGAATAATAGCACATAACAATTCAACACTCAACGTGAATTATAATACATATCCGTGAATTTATCAATAAGGGGAACATAAGGTTTATTTATTTCTATATGCATAGCATAGCAAAGTATCTTTTTCATAAAACTTGTCATATCTTGGATATTCAGGGTTTCATAGTGCATCTAGGCATTGTGGGAAAATTATCCAGAAAGCGTATCATGTCATAAACATATCAGAAGTTCATAGCAGTTTTCTCATTTCAGAAATTGCTTATCATATGAAACATTTCGTAACTCAAAATACGGATTTCATTAAACATTGTATAGCATAGTCATGTTCAAAATCATTTATACTTAAAGTATCTTTTACAGAACGGCCTTGGCCCCAATCTTAAACATAGTGGCTTTAAGCCCTTAACAAAACGACATGAATCCCTTAACAAAATGGCATGAAGCCCTTATCAGAATGGCATGAAACCCTTATCATAATGGCATAAAGCCCTTGAAACACATTGGCATTAAAGCCCTTGAAACATCTGGCATAATAGCCCCTTGAAACATATGGCATAAAAAGCCCTTGGAACATCTGGCATAATAGCCCCTTGAAATATATGGCATAAAAAGCCCTCAAACACATAGGTATATGAATCCAAGAGGTGTCTCACACGGATTCTAGAGGTGACTCACATCGTAGCACTTAGTTCCGTGTAGCACTTTGTTTCATACCAGAACGGCATAAGCCCTTATCAAATTGGCATAAAGCCCATGTAATGGCATAAAGCCCTTGTCTTACATGTATGAACTCAAGAGGTGGCTCGTACGGATTCTAGCGGTAACTCGCATTGCAGCACATAGTTCAGTACAACACTTTGTTTCATACTTCGTACAAAATGGCCATTGGCCTGATAACTTTCACATATGTATGGACTCAAGAGGTGGCTCGTACGGATTCTAGAGGTAACTCGCATTGCAGTACTTAGTTCCGTACAGCACTTTGCTCCATACCAGAATTTCATAAGTCTTAAAGGCCGAATCATCATATCATGTCTTAGCATAGCATAATTGGAATAGTAATAGAAACAATTCCAGTTTTCGTAGAATACCATCATGTAATAATGCCCATAAGTTTCCCATAGCTTGGTTACAAATTAATACAGGTGTCTCGCAGACAACTGAATAATAATAATAACAACTGTTAACTGAGGCCACATATATCATTACCATATGCTTAATAAGGACAGAATAACCCACATCCTAACGTGAGTCCCATAAGAATGTTACACATTTGCATGTTTGTCATAGGTTCTTAACGACCTTAGGTCCATGTGCATCTCAATGGAATAATCTTAGTTTCATACAGATACGTGGTTTAAAGATGAACATAATTCCATATATTTATTCAGAAACGACGTGGTTTGCTTATAAATAACAGAGAATTATTATTCGTTATTAACAGAACATAGCCATTTCAAAGTCATACCGATGTATGCCAATCTTTCAACGTTCACATTGACTTTCAATCATCATAAATGTTCGTGTAACATGTTCGCGTAACACTTACAAGAAACAAAGCGTTAGTGATAGTAGTTATCAATGATAAATAAAATGTATATCTTCGTACAATTACTCATAGTGTTGAGATGACGTGTTACTTCCTCCCGGAGTGTGTCCTGCACACATTCAAAACTTATACATTTGTTCATTTTTCCTTCTCAATTTACCTTCTGTTTCACTTCACTTCGAAGGAGCGTATCAATATCAAAAAGGCCTCAAATATATATTTCGACAATATTAGAGGATTCTACACATAAAACGGAGCAAACAGTGTTTTTCAGCATGAGCCGCACGTGCAGCTGTGAGCCCCGCACGTGCAGCAAACTCCCCCGCACGTGCGGCAAAATTCTTCCGCACGTGCTTTTTAAGCAGAACCAAACCTTCAAAATTCAACATTTGCCGCACGTGCGGCAGTGACTCCCGCACGTGCGGCGATTCCCCTATTTTGGTTCGAAATTTGCAACAAAAACACAACTTTGGTACATCATCTGAAGGCTCATTTTAGCATGTTTAATTGATAGTCAATAACATAAAATCCATGTTAATAGAACCCTCAAATACATACATTAATCTAGTTAGAACTAGTTCTTAAATTCTCACCCACAATCTAATTTCCTTTTTGCATCCAAAATCATATAACATCATAACTATATATATATATATATCTATACTCTTCATGACTTTCATGAGTAACTAAGACATAAAACTAGTTTCTCCACAAACATGCATAAGCAACTCAATTAAACATCAATCAATTGAGGAAATTACTTTCATCTCTACACACTCTAATTTACCCAATCATTCAAAAGGAGATAATTTGAGAGAGAACTCAACAAGAGAGGGATTCCAGCAGCATACATACCTTGAATCTTGAATTTTACAATCCCTCACAAGATTCTAATCTTCTCTTCTTGAGGATTTCCCCTTCCTCTCTAGTTTCTCCTTTCCAACAATATTTGAGATAATCACTAGGGCTAAAACAATTGTCTAAGGAGGAAGCATACATATATAAATATAGGTGAATAAGGACGAAATTCAATCGTTTAAGCATTCCAAATTGAAATTTCACAAAAATGCCTAATATTACATAAAAATTATGCTGATCACATATATGAAATCATTTTCAAATAATTAAGCCCTTAAGGCCTCCAATTTTTGATTCAAACCTTCTAATGTAACAGATACTTTTCTTGTTGAACAGATAGACATCCTTAAACATATGGTTCACTTACCTAACTTTAATTCCTCATAGGATTTCACAATAAGCATTCGAAATCATAAAAGGGGATCCGAAAACATAACAGAGAACATGTACGAGGGTCGACTTATTACACAAAATCTTTCCAAGAGAAACGCTATATGACATGTACAGAAGCTATGAAATGAAAAATCTAAAAAATAGTCATCCCAAATTATCTCTCGTCAATCTCATTCAAGTTCATTTGAGGGAAAAACTAAAGCTTAATTCGACAACCTTCAAAATTTGTTTAGAATTTCACCATTCATTGCGTCCGGAATGGTTCGTTTAGTTACAATCAACCTTCGTTGTGCTTTCAAGGGCCTCATTGAAAAGCCTCCTTGAAAGTTGGGCAACATCACAATTATCTAAAAATTCTAGGTCAAATTACAATTTACAAACTCAGGGAATATTTTGTTAACATCAAGGAATATTCTGTCTAGTGAGACTAACACCGTCTGCCTGCATCCTGCTAACGTCAGTATAACATCATACTCAAATAATATTTAAACACTTAAATCAGAGGCTGAAATAAGTAGATAATTAAAGCAAAAAATAAAATGAAATATAATGAAAATAAATGAGAAGATTGCAAAAATTCACCTTCAAAGGAAATGATGAATTTTTTGATTACAAACTCACACCCTCAGGTATTGAGTATGTTTTTGAAAACTCAGCAAAAAAATTCAAGTTTTAGCTTCAATAGATTTTTTTTGGGTGGTGTATCAATGAAGAATTGTGAATAAAATGAACGTTTTAAGGTTCAAAAAGAAGTGAAGAATGAAATCAAAAGAGTGTTATTGTTGTTCAAAGACACTATTTTCTAGCTTCCTCTCCAAATATCTCATACTTTTTCTCAACAAATTCTTTTCTTCTCAAGACTTTTGAAAACAAAATTCTCTTCTCTTTCAAAACCAATTCTCTCTTTTTTTTGAAAACAAAACTCTCTTCTCCCTTCAAGAGAATGAAGAGAATATATAGGAAACATCAAAGATCCCTTCTAATATTTTTGTTCTCTCATTTTCTTCAAAGAAAAATCAAATATGCTCTTCCAATATTTTTGTCTCCAATTTTCTTTTTTTGAAAAGAAATCCAAGATAAGTCAAAATATCTTCATCTTTGAAAAACCAAGATTCCTTCAACAATGAAAGAATGTCTTCATCTTTTTTGAAAATCAAAAATAATGTCTCCACTTTTGACTCTAAAAAATTGCCTCAACAATGAAATGGATTTTTGGATGGAAAAATATCAGAAAAATGGACAAGCGGATAAAATAAGTTTTCAAACGGATCTAAAACAATCTTGGCCAAAATAAGTGTCAAGTTGGAATTAAAACTCGAATTTGACTTCTCTTCTTCTTTTTTTTTTTTTTTGCAGAGAAATTTGTAATATAGCATATTCCAATTTTCATCATCGAGTGGTCAGAAGAAAGCACCCAAGTCTTAAGGTTGGTCAAAATGGGGTGTCTACAGTTGCATGTCAAGCTGACGTTATCCACGCGCCAGCCTCTATCCCAAAAAAATAATTTGAAATTGCCACTTTAGAGATTCAAACTTTGGTCTAAGTGGTTAGCAAACAAATTATTAAAACCATTTTATCTTGGGCTTTTTCAACCTTTTGTAAACACTCCATTTTGACCGGCTCTAAGACTTAGGCGTTTTTTTTATCACACGATGATGAAAATAAGAATGTACTATCTCATAAAATTCTCAGTAAGAAAGATGGAATTAGAGCTTGAATCTCAATCATATACCTGTTTTGGCTGAGTGACTTAGACCCCTCTTTTTCGAAATATTTCTTTTCGGCACGTGGCTCCAAGAATTTCTTCAATGTTTTGAGGCTTGTTTTTAACTTCAAATGAAATGTTTTCTCAATAAGTTGAGAAAAGGATATTGTGGAAATGGGTGGAAGGGAAAATAATTCTGTGAAAAAACCTTGTCTCTTCTTCAAAATGGTCAGGAAAACCAAAATTTTGGATGGCCAGCAAATTAATTGGTTGGCCAGCCAATATGTCCAAGAACAGGGCAATTTCAGCATAATTGTTTCCAATACGAGTGAGACTTATCACCCTTCCATTTTCTCTTGTATTTGCTCATTAGAATGCTTTGCATATTAGCCTCCATTACAAACAGGAACTTGACCCATTTAAAAGAGAAAGCTAAAGCTAGGGTAACCTTATCTTCCACCATCTTCTCCACTAAGCCTTCCACCATTACCTATATAAGAGGTTCATTAGAGCTAAGATGGAGGGGTCTGGGTTTTTAAGAGAAGAGAGTCTAAGCTTTGATCAATAGAATTGTCAAATTGAGAGAAATAGAAAGTAAGCTATAAACTTCCTATTTTTCTTCACTTGCATACATCATCCTTACACTGCTATATCATCCAAAAATTCTATTGTAGCCAAATTATATAGTTTTGATCAATGAGAACTTAGTTTGTGTCAGAATGAGAAAACTAGAATGAATTGTGAAATATGTTCTTCAATGCCTTCCCCCTCCCACCCCCTTTGCTCTTTCAATACACTGTTAAACAACCCAAAAACATCATTCTAGCTAAAATTCCAAATTTTCAAATTGAGGATTGAGAACACATTCCACAACCTTGAGGGTGATCAAAAGGAGTTTGTAAATCAAGAAATTCATTCTTTCCTTCGAAGGTAGATTTTTGCAACTTGTCATTTTCTTTCATTTTATTACATTTCCTTTTCTATATTTGTTTTCTAGCTTTAATTTCATATTATAAATCCATTAATTTAATCTATGTGATTGGTTGAGCCACCTAAATATCTCCTATTTGTTTTGTTTTGGGTTTGCTGCAAATCAAAATTTTTAGGCCTTATTGGATGGCTAGCTAATTAATTGGTCGATCGGCTGGTTGTTTCTGGGCTGAACAAAGCAGTCTTCCAGCGATGAGCGAAATAGTTTCCGATGATCTCCGAGGCCTATGTAGCTTCTATTTTTTTTTAATTTGAAAGATTTATGAGATTTATTTTTGTTGTAATAATCTCCCCGTTATTTTTATTCAGCTTTGTAAAGTGTTATAATAATTCTCTGCCCCCTCTACTTTCTATCCTATTCATATACTTGCTTTCCCTATTTGTAAATATGCATCATGTTTTCTTTTTGATCATATTCATGCTTTGCATCTATATTTCTTGCATTAAGATTCAGCTCATATTCATGCTTTGCCTCTATATGTGATTATGTACACTACCGCATGTTCTTGAGATGATTCACACGTCATGTATTAATAGTCGAATCTATAGTCGTATTCTGTGTATGTATTGCATTAGGATTTTGTATATAAGATCGTGCATATTTTGTTAACTTTGCTTTGTAGCTTTCCACGAGACGCGAGTAAAAAAAGCTATGTAAGTGTTTATGCTTTAACATCTTGGTTGTGTGTGTGTGTGTGTGTGTGTGTGTTTTTTTATTATATATTTATTATGTCAAGCATTCTACCATGTGGCTACTTGCTTAAATGATATATCTCTATGAATACCAGTGAATGGATGTTGTGTTGTTCAATTTGGAATAATGTCAATTTTTATGTTTGTGAACTCAAATTTTGTTAAGATGTACATTATTCAAAACTCTTTTAAAATACATGAAATCAAATTGTTCCAGAATGAGTGACATAGTTTATATTTGTTTGCTTCATATAGTAAATTTTAGCATTTATTAATGATCGGAATATGAACATATGTTATTAATAAAACTCATATCATGGTTAGTAGAAGCTGATCTTTTGATCGGGTGTGTGGGGGTACTCAATTAATGACCTTTCCACCTCATACCTAAGGTTTCGAATCGAGACATCTTTGGCTACCACGAACAATAGCCTTGGCATGAGTCACGGATTTTCTAATTTTCTCAAAATATTAGGTGTTGACTTTGAGATCTAGTGATGCAGTCAATTTTTGACAAATGTTTTGCAATAAAATATATTTTCTATAAAAGTTGTCATATATGGACTCTCACCTATGTCTCATATTGAGACTAGATCAAAGAAATGGAGGGTCCAAACTATTTAGCACTCTTGGGTAACCCACGGGCATGCGCCATTTTGTAGTGCCTTTGTTAGGGATTTTATGAAAGCTTGAGCCAAACTCCATGATTTGAATTTTATTTTCAATTATATGTTCATTTTATGCATTGGTGCGTCTAAGTCCCGTGTTTGCCATTTGTTATCTTGGGCAACTTTTCGGTTTTAGATGGCTAGACGGTCATGGGCTCTGTCATGGTGGGAGCAAGCCTCGGATCTGGATCTTCAACATACCTCTTGATCCTACTTCACTTATAGGTGTCGAAAGGGATATGTATATCGGTGTCTTGTTGAGGTACCTTTTTGACCAAGATTGACCTAGTGCATAAGGTAAGCTCTAAAAACTTCTAAAACTAGGACATGATGCTGTCCCATTTCTAAGATGTATGATACCATTTGTTTGAATAGTGAACCCTAGATCATTTCAAAGCTAGGATAGGATAACCATACCCACATGGTCCGGGCATATCAGTTTGGGGGGTTGAGTTCAGTTTTTTAGCATGGTACATAGTGATCAGTTAAGCCAGAATGCTGTTGAAATTCTAATTGGGGGTCCTGATTTTGTTTTTGCTACGTAGTCATAGCACTATAGCTTCAGAACAATCTAGTATCCATCAAGTTTTGTGGACTCGTGTTGGTTTGTAGAACTGCATATTTGGTTCAAGGTTAGCTAGTGTTAGTTTCTTTACTGATAATTCTAAGAGGAAGAAGAGTTAGATTCTCACAGTTAGTTCAAAGTACCCCTCAGTTATCTTCCAGATCGTCCCTGCTTAACTCACCAGAATCAGCGATGGCTCAACCTTAAGTGGATATAGTAGACATGCTTTTGTCCATTCAATGAAGCATAGACACTATTAACAACACGGTTGCCACCTATGATGAGACTTTTGTCGAAATGCAATGCCCATCCGAGGCATCCACTACTCATTTACCTCCGGTGACTCCAATTCCGAATCCACCTCCACTAACTAAGGAACTTCATGAACCCAACTTGCAAGAAGATTTTAGGGTTCTTGCACAGCCATCGAGAGGACATTTCCCCTTTGCATAGCCAATATGAGGACTTTTTCCCATGGACATCAATGAGTTTGACCCAAATGTGTTGAAATTAGCCAAATTAGAGAAGTTGTTCAAAAAATCACAAGTGATCAACTCCATCCCAGATATTAAAGATGGGTATAAAAAATAGCTGTTAGATTGCTGAAACAGTTTAAAATGCCACACATAGACAGTTTTGATGTTGGTGGTGACCCTATGGTCCACACCCGTCTCTTCTCAGATGTCCTAAAACCCATTGGCTTGACTCAAGCTTAAAAGTTTTCCTTGTTTAGGAGAACTTTGTCTGGTGTAGTAGCTATCTGGTATGCCAAGTTAGATAATTCAGAAAAGCAGAACTGGGAGGAGTTGATTGAGGCGTTTGTCAGACAATACTTTTACAACACACAAATCGAAGTAACCACTCGGGAGTTGGAGACAACCTACCAAGAATCCAATGAGACTTTTATGGCTTTCATCACCAGATGGAGGGCAAAAGCAACCATCAAGTCTGTATGGTTGTTAGAAATCTGCATGGAAGGCTATTACAGAAAATGATAGTTCTCCCTCTCGTTAACTTCAAAGACGTCCATGAGATTAGGGTTCAAACTGAGGATGTCGTCAAAGAATGGATCATTGTGGAAGGAAATGAGCATATAAGAAAGAATTTTACTCATACTTCCAATGCTACAGTAGTAGCACGGCTGCAAAACTCTCAAAGTAAACATTGTTACCTTTTCCACTAAAAACCCTTTTTTCCATAGTGACCTAAAACCAACCACTTCAACTCGACCCCAAGCCCGAAATTTTCATTCTCTCTACATGGTTCTATCCCAAGCTATGAAAACTTTGTTAGAAAAAGGACACCCAGAGCTCTTAGGTCCCCAGGCCCTTCCAGATCCTTTTCTACCTAGACATGACCACATCAAATATTGTGCCTACCACTAATAGCATGGTAATGATACAAATCATTGCATCCACCTCCGTCATAAGATTCAAGATCTCATTGACAATGAGATCATGGCTCCACCACAAAGACCCCATGTCACCACTAACCCATTGCTAACTCATGACCATTGTCGCATCGCTTGGGGGGTGCTTGTGCATTTCAATAGTTCAAACCCTCGATTTCTTTGATCTAACCTCACGAGTGCAATGTGAAACGTAGTCCAGATTTGGAAACTTTTATAGAAAATCCATTTTATTGCAAAAACCTTTGCCAAAAATAGACTGAGTCATCAAATCTTAAAGTCGCCACCTAATATTTTGGAAAAATTAGAAAACCTATGACTCATGCCAAGGCCATTGTTCGTCATGACCAATGATGCTTGCCTCGGAACCTTAGGTATGAGGGAAGAAGGTCATTGATTGAGCATCCCCCGCTCACCCAATCAAAAGATCAGCCTCTACAAAACCATGATATGATTTTTATTTGCTTTATATGTTCATATTCTGATTATTTAATAAATCCTAAAATTTACTATATGAAACAAATAAGTATAGACTATGCCATTCATTTTGGAACAATCTGATTTCATGTATTTTGAAAGAGTTTTGAAGATGTACAACTCAAAGAAATTGAGTTTATAAACATGAAAATCAACATCATTCCAAATTAAGTGACATAACCTCCACCCACTGGCATTCATATAATTATATCAAGTAAGCAAGTAACCACATCGTGGGATGCTAAACATAATAACAAAAATATACACAAGCAGGATGCTAAAGCAGAAAAATTTACGTATTTACTGATGTCCTGCGAACAGCTACAAAACGAAGTAAGTAAAATATGCTCGATCATATACGCAAAATCCTAATACAATTCACTTATGAGATGCAAGTAAAAATTCGACTTCTAATCTATGATGTGTAAATCATCTCAAGAACATGAGGTAGTGCACATAATCACATAAATTGATTAAATCTATAGATGCAAACTTAGCTGAATCAAGATACATGAAACACAGATGCAAAACATGGATATGATGAAAAGCAAAATATGATGTTTTTGTACAAATAAAGAAAGCAAGTAAAAGAACAAGATATAAAGAAGCGTGGTGGGAAATTATTACATCACTTGAATAATTATATATCCGAATAAGGGAGGAGAGGAAGAAAATATTACAACAAAACAAAATCTCACAAATCTCTCTAATTAAAATAAAACAAAAACTTCATATTCAGAATTTCTCCATTCTAACCTCACGGTTGCGTCCAGAATGGTCTGTTTAGCTAGGAACATGCCTTCTCATCTCAAAAACAGTCCAAAATTATCTTTTCGGGGAAATATTCTATTTGAGAAAGGAATATTCTGTCCAGATGCAAAATATTCCGTTAGTGGTGACTGTGATACTAACATGGCGGGTTTGCTGGCATGGCACTAACTGGACTTGCCCAAAAAGAGAATTCAATGATACTGGAGAGGGGTTTTGAACCCATGACCTAAGACTTTCGTAAACCTTAACCATTCTGCCAAAGCATCACCTTTTGTTGTGTTTCCCCTCAAATAATATTTGAGCACTTTAAACTAACAGGTAGCAACAAAGACACAAACGCCTCACACAACATTTATACTTCTTTTTATTTTCCTTTTCTTTTATTTATTTATTTATTTATTTCATAATAAATATAATAAAATTACTAAATAACATATATATATGCATTAGAGATGTGCATGGCGATTTCAACCATCACTGCACCAAAAATATATATATTACAATATAATAATATATAATATACTTAGTAAAGAAATTACATCTCAACTAACTTAAATCACATATTTAAACACATATTCTAAAACAAAATCTAACGAGCAGAGGCTCGGCTTTCCACTTCTACAACCTAAATATCACATATTTAAAAATGTTAAGAAAATACAAGAAAATAAATGAAAAGAAATCTAAGGAACAGAAGCTCAACCTTCCACTTCCTTAACTTAAATATCACATATTTAAAATAGTAAAGAAAATACAAGAATATAAATGAGAAGTTTGCAAAAATTCACCTTTTAGAGGAAATAGTGAATTTTCTGATTATCAAACTTTCTTCTTTTACACCCTCACGATTATGGTGTTTCTTTGGAATCTTAGCAAGAAATTCAAGGTTTAGCTTTAATGTTGTTTTGGGTGTTATATATCAATGGATAAAAAAGTTTAAGATTTGTTGAACAAAATTATTTTTTCAAAATTTTCTCTTCTCAAGACTTTGTAAAACAATTTTTTTTCCTAAAATTTTCTCTCAATTTTTCCTCTTTTTTTTTTGAAACAAAATTTTCTCACTCTTTTTTCTTTTTCTTTTTTTTTCCTCTTTTCAAACAACAAAATAAGGTGGTGTTTATAGACTTCCAAAACACATGGCAAGCCATGTGTTTAGCCATGTGGTATGAGAGCCAATTTTTTGAAACTGTTAAATTTTCTAGAAAAGTGTAGGCACCCCATTTTTGACCGTCCCCAAGACTTGGACATCATTGCTTGTGCACTCGATGATTGTGACTATTTGTGCTCATTTTGGTGCCTGAAGTCCTCAGCAGAATGCCCTGTCTTTGAGCCTTCAAACCCCATCCATTCTGTGCCTTGTTTTGGACCGAAACCTTTAAGCTCGCAACCCCTGGTGGCTGCCATCCACCAATTGAGCTTGCCGGCAACCCAAGTGGCGTGCCGGTCATCACTAATGGCCTACCAACCACCAGTGTCTTTTTTCAAATATTTTGTTGACAATTGTTCCAACTGTTGGCACAATTAGTCTCATCTCCAAACACATGTATGGATGGATTTTTCTTAGCCAAATGCTTGTTTATCTATATATATGGGGTCTTTTCCCCCATTTTTGAGGGTTAGAAATTTTGGAACAAAAATCTCTCTCTCCCTCTCTCTCTCTTGCAAATTTGTGCATACTTGCCTACTTACATTACTCTTTTGCATACACTTCCTTAACCAAAGTTGATCATCTTTGAGCTAAGGTTACTTGAAGCCTTCGTAGAGCTCTTGAAGGTGGTTTTAGCTTGAATTAGTGCCTAGAATTGTTCTTTGCTTCAGGAGCTATAACACTTGTCTTTTAAATTTGTTTTGCATACTTGTTTTCCTATCTCTTTCCACTGTTTTTGGGCTGTTTTTGGACCACAAAAAAAAATTTTTTTTGTGGGTTGAAATTGGTGTTTTAGACCATTTAAGGTTGGGGGGGTATTTCACAATTCTTTATTCCTTGCTTTTAAGGCTTCTTCACCTTTGGTTCCCACTTTCAAACTATCTCCTTTTGGGCTTTTCAGTACTAAATTTTAGAGTATTTTCAGTGGGAAAAATCATGTTTTGAAGTTCAAAATTGGAGGGGTTAGCCTCCCCTCTTTGTGTCTAGTTTGCTAGCCTAGTTATCTCCATGTGTTGGCTTAATTTTCCAGCCTTTTGTAGCTTAATTCCAACATGTTTTAGGCTCTATTTTAGATTGTTTTAACTTTGTTTTTGGTTGTTTATTGCATTTGAGTCTTGTTTTGCATGCCTTTAGTGTAATAGCCCCCATAAGTTTAGGGTTCGTTTGGTAACGTTTACATTTTCAATTTATATTTTCAAAAATTTTATAAACTGGTTTTGGTTTATTTTTTGTTTATTTTTAGAAAAAACATAATCTACAAACGCATTTGGTAATTGATAAAATGTTTAAAAAAAATTTAAAATATAAAAAAGAGTGAGAAATGACAAGTGTTGGCAAGTGGCGGCGGAAGACGGTGGTGGAAAGTGGTGAGGGTGGGTGGTGGCGGGTGGTGGCGAGTGCGTGAGTGACGGTGGCTGGTGGTGGGTGGTAACGAGTGGGTGGTGGTGGTGGTGGTGGTGGAGGTGGCGGGTGGTGGGTGGTAGTGGCAGGTGGGTGGTGGTGGGTGGCAGCGAGTGGGTGGTGGCGGTGGTGGTGGCGGTGGCGGGTGGTAGTGGCAGGTGGGTGGCAGATGGCGGGTGGTGGTGGGTGGTGGCGGGTGGGTGGTGGTGGCGGGTAGGTGGCGGGTGGTGATGGTGGGTGGGTGACGGTGGCGGGTGGTGGCGAGTGGGTGGTGGTGGCGGGTGGTGGGTGGTGGTGGCAGGTGGGTGGCGGATGGTGGGTGGTGGTCGGTGGTGGCGAGTGGTGGTAGTGTTGGGTGTGTGGGTGACAATGGCGGCTGGTGAGTGGTAGCGAGTGGGTGGTGGTGGTGGTGGTTGTGGTGGTGGTGGTGTTGGTGGTGGGTGGTGGTGGTAGGTGGGTGGCGGGTGGGTGGTGGTTGATGTTGGTGGTGGTAGTAGTGGTGGGTGGTGGGTGGTGGGTAGGTGGCAGGTGGCTGGTGGGTGGTGGTGGCAGGTGGCTGGTGATTGGTGGTGGCGGGCGGTGGCTGGTGGTGGCAGGTGGCTGGTGATTGGTGGTGGCGGGCAGTGGATGGTAGTGGCGGGTAGATGGCAGGTGGGTGGTGGTGGCGGCGGCGAGGGGTGGGTTATGGTGGCGAGTGGGTGGCATGTGGCAGGTGGGTGGTGGTGGCGGGTGGTGGGTGGTGAGTGATGGTGGCAGGTGGTGGTGGGGGGTGGGTGGTGGTGGCAGAAGACAGTGTTGGAAAATGGTGGTGGGTGGTGGCTAGTGTTGGGTGGTAAAAAAAAAAAAAAAACTGAAAACTCAAAACGGAAACACATTTTTTGAGTTTACATATTTTGGCCAAATTTATAAACTGAGACCACTAATTTATAAATCAAAAATTTACCAAACAAGTTTTTATTTGAGCTTTTTAAATTTTTGTAAATATAAATAGAAAACTGAAAACGTAAGTGTTACCAAACGGCACCTTAGTGTTTTAGGCCTTTAGGCACCACTTGTTTGAGTTGATTGCATGTTTTAGTGCTTTTCCCACTTCAGTTTCAGCATTTATAATGTCTACAATCTCCCTCATTTTTTCACTCTTTATTTGCTTTGAGGGTTGTTTCAACCTTAGGATTGTTTAAGCTTAAGATTGAGATTCATTGCTTAATGGTTTAATCCTCTTTTGTGGGTTCATTAACAATGACATGATATCTCTCTCTTGCCTTAAACTATCCCTTGTTTGACACTTCGTTCCCTTTAGAGGACTTCTCACCAGTGGACTTACTTGGTTAAAGAATTGAAAGGTAAGCTAAAATGGGTAAACAAGTTGAAATTAAAAGTACGCAAGATAAGAAGTTGGTTTTGTTTTGATATGTTCAATAGGACATTAATTGAACATACGAAAAATTAGGCATTTCATACTCAAAGTGATGAAATGTGCCAAGTTTCCTAGGTCTCCATTGCCCTTGATCATGCATGATAGGGTGATGGTCTTTTTGGTCTTATTTGTGCATTTATTAACTTGTACATCTTGGTTCCTTAGCCATCATGCAATGAAATTGCTTGATTGATGGTTTGAGGACCAAGTGTATCACTCCTTTGAGATGTTTTGATGATAAGGAGAGATACACAGTACAAACAACCTGTGAGAATACCCTCTCTTTGCCCTGTTTGCTCTCTGTTGCAGCAAAAAAAGATGAGCCATTAGTGGCCGGCCGGCAATTGTTACTGGCCTGCTGGCCATCAGTGTTGGACGGCAACCCCTCAGTGGTGGCCTGCTGGCCACCGCTACTGGCCTGTCGGCCACCAATGAATTTTGACCAATGGGCTTGTGAAGCATGGCAGAGTTGATTTAGAGAAGGAAATGGTGTAAAGGTTGTGCAAACAGATGCATTCGGGGGCAGACAACGGATGTTCTTCGGGTGAAAATTGAGCATGCATGGGCCTCCCTCACTTCCTGGGACTAGTTAGCTAGTTAAATAGTTTAATTAACAGTTAATTATTTGATTGTTGATTAGTTGTAGCTAATTAGTTTGTGTTGTAATATTTAAGTTAGCTTAATTAGTTGTAGCTAATTAGTTTACTTATTTCATTAGTTTAGATTAGTTAAATTAGTTCATGTTGTAATATTTAATTAGCTTAGCCTAGTTAATTTCTTAATTAATTACCTTAGATAGTTAGTTAATTATTTGTTCAAGTTTTGTAATAATTAGCTTAATTAGTTTAGCTTTAATTAGTTAGCTAGTTAGCTTAATTCATTCGAACTCTCCTTCGTGAGAGCATAATGTAATAATGTGTATGTCTTCCAACCCCACGTCTTTCTCCTTTTTATTTATCCACTTTTCATGGTTAGATTAGGGACATACTTCAATTGGCATACCTTATGCTTGCATCCATTCATTCATTTTGCATGCACCGAGGCTCGACACATCATTTGAACTGCATTGTCATCTCAATATATTTCTTTGAATACGTGTTTAACCGCATGTTATCAAATTGAATCACATGTCATATTAGTAGCCGAGCCTATTAATTGCATATTGCATGTGTTACATTAGACATTTGGCATAGTTAGGAATCGTGCATATTTTTCTAACTTATATCTTCTTAGCTTAGAGTACTAGGTGAGTTTTTAATAATTTAGCATACTTGCATAAGTGTGAGTGATTGCCATGACTAGCATGCTTGCCATGAGGCTAAACGCTTGTGCTAATCTGCTTGAATGCCTGTGGATGAAGGCTTGTTGCTTGAATTGGAATGATTAAACAAATGTACGTTTAATCCCACTATGTCTAGTGGCAAATTCACAGCTTTAAGCCCACTTTGTTGAGTGGCAAATTTGCAAACTTTAAGCCCATTCAAGGTGGCAAAATCAAACCCTTTTCATAAAACAAACATCAAAATTGAATTGTTCCAATTCGAGGAAACTAGTCTATACTTGCTTGTGCGCATCACATAGTAATGCTAGCCTAATAAACCGAAACAAGAGCATAAAATGCCGATAAAAAATCATATCATGATTAGTAGAGGTCGATCTTTGATCGGGAAAACGGGGGTGCTCAATTCATAACCTTCCCCTCTAATACCCAAGTTCTCGTGCCGAGGCAACTTTGGTGATGACGGATATGTGGCCTTTGGCACAAGTTATGGGTTTCCTAAATTTTCAAAAAACAAAATATTTAGGTAGTGTAAACAACCTAATTTTGACCACTCGTAAGACTTAGGTGCTTTATTCCGAGCACTCGATGATGATGATTACATTGAGTAAGTGGTCTGAATTCTCAATAAAGGAATCCGAGTTCGAGCTCTAAACAATTCTAACCTACCATACCCAATGTATTTCTACCCCTGAATTTCAGTATTGCACCATGTGCCAACCTGTATTAAACCTGAAAGTGTAGAACAGTGGGGATGCAGTAAAGTCTGGCCAGACCTCAGCGACATCCGGCCGGAGACACCAAAGTCCGGCCGAACCTCTTGACTTTTCAAGCAGCTTCAGCAACAATCTGCCAGTTGCCCAAATTTGCTGATATTTTGATCAAACCTGCTCGAGGCCTATAAATAGCAGGGTTCAGGCTGCTGTGGAGGAGGTTGGAGAACAATATCAAGTGTTTGAACAAATCAATATCAAGTATAGAAATATCCAAGAGTTTAGAAATATCAAAGAATTGAGAAATATCCAAGGGTAGAACGATCAAAGCTACCATCCATCTCGTTTTTCCATAGCTCTGAAGCTCTCCTATCATCGATACATACCAAAGTAGAGCTTGAACTTGGAACTTGGATTGAGACTTGAAGATCATAACTCAAACTTGAGGGTGCTTTAGAATCAAGTTTGGTTTACAACAAGAACACCTTCTGTACAAGAGGTAAAGCTTCCTCGGTTTCAATTCAATCTTTGTTCATCTTTTTCTTGTGTTTTCATATTTTTTTTGGGACTGTTTTAAGGGCTGAAACTTGTGATTAAAAGCTACCCAAAGGTGGAGGGGTTAAACACCCTTGCTTGAACCTTATTCCTAGCTTAAATCCATGTGTTTCCCACTTGTTTTCTCTAATTTTTTCCATTGTTTTGGGACTACTTTGGGGCTGTTTTCAACATCTAAAATATGTGATTTGAAGTTATAAAAGTGGGGGGAGGGGGGGGGGGGAGGTGTTAGCCACCCTTCCTTACACTTGGTTTACTAGGTTTAATCTCTTTATGATTGTGCACCTTTTATAGCATAATTTCAGCACTATTTTATGCTATTTAGGGGTTGTTTAATTTATTTCAATAGTTTTATTTTGAATATTATGTTTGTGTCGTAACAACCAATAAATCAACTTTGCATGACCATTTCTGTAATCTCCCTACATTCTTTAATTATTTCGATTAAAAAGTTATGAAAAATTAAGATTGTTATAGAAAGAAATTTTTCTATGCTTAATGGTTTAATCTCTTCGGAGGTTCATTACCAAAGGCATGCATCTTTCTTATAACGCACAATTTTTTATTTTGCGTTTCTCTTTATCATCAGTGTGTCTACTTTTAAGGGACTAATTGACCATTGGAAAATCACCAAGGAAAGTGTCATTATCACTTATTATCAAGTTTGGATTTCAAATCATTATCGCTTACTTTGGGTTTTTCTAAGTCATTATCACTCTTTTGAGTTTGACTAGTCCTTGTTGGCATCCTGGGTTTGACTTGAAATCCCTAACTTGCAAATAAGTTTGACTCTTCCTCTGTAATTTCCCCCGAAGAAAGACAAGGTTTGTTTCTTGGGTTAAGTTGATGCTTGTTTCTCTTTATTATGTTTTGGACTTAGTGGACATAAATATTACCTTGGACTTAATGGATTAAAGAAAAGGAAAGGTAATATAAAAGAGGCTAATAAAATTAAGTTTAAAATGAATCAACCGACATAAAGAACCAATATGATTGATTCAATTCAGTCGGATTTTATACTGAGTTTGTTGTGTCAAGGTTTGTCTTACATCAATACATGATGTTTTGATGAATCTTGGAGCATCTTTACGGCCAAATGTTATGCCGGAGTCTATTGTGTCAAGGCTTGTCTTACATCAATTCACGATCTTTTATTGAACCTTGAAGCGTCACTACTTCCCTTCTTGAATTCACTTCATGATAGGAGGGAGGGGTGGTTGTTATGCATTCCATTTATTGATCTCTGTCCTATCGTGTCCAAAATCATCTTGCAAATCAACTTGCAACCATAGATGGTTTGAGAACCGAGTTCACTCCACTCTTGAGTATTTTCTATGATAGAGAAGGGTAGAAGAGACAAACATGGCTAGGAATACCCTGTCTACACTATTTCACCTCAGGCACAAAAAACAGATTTCTGCAAGAAAACAGGCTATGATTGGATTTATTTGGGGCTCGACTGAGTCGCGTTTTGGGTTGGCAAGGCTCTAATAAATTGCAAACAATACACTTTTGGTTGAAAGCAATGATAGGGTGAAACAGAACAAATCCCAGCAAGGCAGACAGAGTAATTTCAGAGAAGCATCGAGCGATCATTGCATATTATTATTGTAATAAATTAGATGGCCCCTTTTAGTTATTATTCATTCAGATTTGTAATAATTATTTATTCGGACACTTGGACATTCGGAGCCTCCTTTGCGGGGACAAATATGTAATAAGTTGTATGTCTTCCAACCCCCATTCTTTCTTCTTTTTTATTTATCTGCTTATGATGGTTAGCATAGGGACATCATATTTTCAACTTAGCATTTCCATGACCATTCGTTTTGCATGCATAAAAGTTCGGCTCATCATATTATTCGAATGTCAATTTCAACCTCTTTACTTGAATACGTGCGCTATCAAATGCCATGAATTGACTCGCATGCCATGCTAGTAGCCGAGTTTATTACTTGCACGTTGTATATGTTGCATTAGTCATATTGCATTAATTAAGATCATGCATTTTTTCTGATTATTTGCTTTCTTTTGACTCGCCTTCGAACATAAGGTAAGCATTTTTGCTTTAGCATATTGCATGAGTGTCATTGATGCCATATCAAACATACTACCATGGGGCTAAATGCTTACTTGATATACCTGTTTGAATGCCTGTGGATGAAGGCTATTCACTGAAATTGGGATACTTTGATTAATGTATATATATATATAAGATCACTTTTTCAAGTGATACATATTCAAAACACTTTTTCAAAACAAACATGAAATCAAACGTTCCAACTTCTAGTGAAATTAGTCTATACTTGTATGTTAAAAATAAAATAAGAAAATATACTACATATAAGAATCACATCATGATTATAGAGTCCGATCTTTGATCGGGTGAGTGAGGTGCTCAATTAATGACCTTCCCTCTCATACCTAAGTTCCTGAACCAAGACACCTTGGTAACGACAGACTAATAGCCTTTGGCACGAGTAACGAGTCGCGAGTTTTCTAAATTTTCCAAAATAAATATTTAGGTGGCGACTCTGATATCTGGCAAACCAGTCCATTTTTGGCATTTGATTCAAAACATCGATTTTCCAAAAGAAATTGCCGGATTTGGACTCTTTTTGTGTTTCCATTGTTTCACATTGCACTTGTGAAATCAGATTCAGAACTCACAAGTGGAGTCCGAACTGTACAGGCTATTCATTCTTCTGAAAAGGAGCACAAAAGCCGAGCTACAGTTTCTGGTGACTCTGTTGAGGATTTAGAGAACTCGACTTGAACTTTATGATGTGAATTTTTATCTACACTTATATGTTCTTTTCATTACATTTGCATTGGTGCGCTTAAGTCCCTACGTTTGCGATCTGCTATTCCTAGATGGTTTGTCAGAGGCTTGCCTACAAAGCTTGCCAAAAGGCTGACCGGTCATTGGCTCTGTTATATTGGGAACACAACCCTTGGATCTGGATTACCGCTGTACTATTTGATCCTCCTTTCACTTCTCTGTGTAGACACCCCATTTTTGACCGACCTTAAGATTTAGACATCATCGTTTGTGCACGTGATGATTGCGCATGTTTGTGCTTGTTTCGAGCGCTCGAAGGTCTCGGCTGAGTGCCTTGTCTTCTAACCTCTTAACCCTTTGTGTTTTGGCCTTGGTTTTTGGGCCAAACCTTGATGCCTCTTGCCTAGGGGGGGAGAGGGCCTTGTCGGCCACTTGTGGCACTTGCCGGCCACTATTCTCCCTTACAGGCCACTTGGAGTGGCCGGTCGGCTAGGGAAGGTGGCCAGTCGGCTACCTTAACTGGCCGACAGCCACTTTTTCTCCTTTTTAGATATTTTCAGATCTTTTGAGCCAACTGTGGCTCACTGAGAGCAAGCCTTTTTCTTATCTCCTCTATATAAGTGGAGCTTCTTCCCCCTATTTGAGGGTTTAGATTTTCTAGAGCAAAAATCTCCCTCTCTCTAGAATTCTCACTCTCTCTCTATATTGTGTTATTTTGAGCCTTAAAGTGTATTTTCTTCGCACATTTGCACTAAGACACCTAGTTAAACACCTTCACTTTGGAGCTGAGGTTCATTGGAGCTTCATTCTAGGTCTTTGGATTGCTTTTGGTTCAAAATTGTTCCTAAAGTTGCCTCCTTGCTGCTGTGCTTCAAGGGTAAGGCACTTGTCCCTTTAAGGCTTTGTTTCGATTAATAGCTTGACCATCTTTGCATGCTACTTTGAGGTTGTTTTTAGCCTCTCAAAAACTCTAATTTTAAGGCTTGAAAATGTTGGTTTGAGCCTTGTGTGGTTAGGGGGGGTGGTTCCCCCTATTTTACTCTTTGGCTTGTTAAGTCTCTTGAGCCAACTCTCTAAGCTTTTGAATCACCGCTTGCTTGGTCTTTTAACCACTGAAACTTAGAGAAATTTTAGTTGTAAAATGTTGGTTTTGTGGCCCAAAATGGGAGAGGATGGTCCCCTCTCTTTTTGTCTTACTTGCATGTCTTGTTGGCCTACTAAGTGAGCATGTATTTCTCCTTTCTTTAAGCTGAGCTCAAGCATGTTTTTGTGACTTTTTGGACCTACCATAACTCTATTTTTGGTTGGTTTGGTCATTGGTTGCCTGCATCTTATACTTGTAGTGTAATCCTACTTGTTGGCCTAACATGCTTCATGCTTCATGCCTATCATTCTAGCTTGTGTTAGCTCTATCTCAACATGTTTTTACCATTATTTTAGCATGCTTAGCTCTGTTTTGAGTGGTCTTGGCCATGTGAGACTTATAGTGCATGGTTGTAGTGTGAATGCCTTGACTAGCTTTGAGTTTCAAAGCCTCTTGCATGTTTTACTTGTGGTGTTTGCATGCCTTAGCCTCATTTCTCACATGTTCTACTCTTTCAATGCTTTTGGAGGGTTGTGCCTTATGCCTTGTTCGTGAGCCAATACGTATGCATGCTTGTCTAAGCTTTTGGGCTACTATTTCAGCATGTTTTAACCTTTGTTTTGGTATAATTGAGCCCTCTCCAAAGCTGGTTTGGTTGTTTAAGCTATGCATTGCATGTTTCTTGTGTAGTGCTCTTTACTAGTCTTGTGCTTTAGGCCTTCTAGCATGCCTTATTTGTGTTGTTTGCATGATATGTCATCATCTAACACATAATTGAAGAGCATATAGCCTTGTCATACTTTCATGTATATCACTCTTTAATTGTGTATAAGAGTTGTGTCTCATGCCTTGTTGATGAGCCAATGCATGAACATCATTTTCTTGCCTTTCACGCTATCATTTCAGAGCATTTTGGCCACTGTCTTGGCATGCATGAGTTATGTTTAGGGTTGATTTAGTCCATTGAGCATTGTATTGCATAATCCTAGTATTGTGTACTTCACTAGTTTTAATGGTTAAGTCTTCTAACATGCTATACTTGTGTTGTTCCCATGATATGTCATCATTTGGCACATGATTTCAGTGCTTGTACCTCTATCATGCTCTCATATATATCACTCTTTCAATGTGTTTGAAAGTTAAGCTTTGTGTCTTGCTTGCGAGCAAATGAATGCACATGCATTTCTTGCTTTTTTGTGCCTAAGTTTTAGTGTGTTTTGGCCACTGTTTTGGAGTATCTTAGATCTGTCCATAGCTTGTTTGACCATTTGAGATCGGTAGTGCATGCCTCATGTGCAATGTTCTTCACTTGGTTTAGTGCTCTTGGCCCCTTAACATGTCTTGCATGCATTGCTTACATG
This sequence comes from Camellia sinensis, assembly GCF_055761805.1. Lineage (NCBI taxonomy): Eukaryota > Viridiplantae > Streptophyta > Magnoliopsida > Ericales > Theaceae > Camellia > Camellia sinensis. The sequence goes on along the minus strand of NC_138961.1, from coordinate 34,485,333 downwards.
ATAGAGTCTTGTGCATGCCACTTTAGCATTGAAAGATGAGCATGTTGTTTGCAGTGCATTGTGTTTGGATCGGATGTCAATCCAAACACGAGGAATGTGGCACGTTTCATACTCAAAGTGATGAAATGTGTTGTGTTTCTCGGTCGCCGACACCCTTGATCATGCATGATAGGGTGAAGGCTCTTCGAGTCTTGTTTGTGCATTCAGTTACATTGTGCAAGCTTGACTCTTTGGCCATCATGCATTGAGATACGTGATTGGTGGCTTGAGAGCCGAGCACTACGCTCATTTGAGCTTGAGAAATAATAAGGAGAATAGTTGCACATACATTTCCATGCAAATGCATTGCTATGCCTTTGTTGATCTCTGATGCAGCAAAATTGGGATTCTGGAAAGAGAAGTGGCCGGCTGGCCACTTGCACTAGCCTACCGACCACTTGAACTGGCCGGCCGGCTAGTTGAGGTAGCCTACCGACCAATTGAGGTGGTCGGTCGGCCACCTGTGGAAAAATTTTCCAAAATGCTCCTATTTTGGGGCAGATGCAACCTGAAAGTGTGTTTGATGCTTTGAGGTCACCGCGAGTGCAAACAGAGGCAACTCATGGCAAAGCAGTGCATTTTCGGGCGAAGCAAACCAAGCATGCATGTCTCCCTCCCCTCGAGGCCATTTTACTGCTTTATTTAACTAGTTAATTTGTCGGTTTTGTAATTAATTAGTTAATGTGCTTAGCTAATTTGTTTCATCATTGTAAAATTCTAATTAGATTAGAATAGCTAGTTTCAATTCGGTTTGTAATTAATTAGCTAGAGTTAGTTAATTAGTTGGTTTGTAATAAGTAGCTTAGCTTAGCTCTTATTCATTCGGACCCTCCTTCGAGAGGGCACAATGTTGTAATAAGGGTGCGTGTGTGTGTGCATGTCTTCCAACCCCACTTCTTTCTCCCTTTTACTTATCAGTTTTTGACGGTTAGTTTAGGGCATATTTCAATTAGAATACCTTGTGCTTTGCATGCGTGCATCATACATTTGTCTTGCATGCACCGGGCTCGACGCATCACTCAAACTGCATTGTATTTCAATACACTTACTTGAATACGTGTTTCAAAGCATGTTATCAAGTGTTGCATTCATATGCCATCTTAGATAGCTGAGCCTATTCAGTTGCATTTTGCATGTGTTGCATTAGGCATTGTTGACATAGTTAGGATCATGCATATTTCTAACTCGCTTCATGTTTTGACTCGGAGTACACTGTAAGTGTTACGCTTTAGCATACTCGCATGAATGTGTGTGTTGCCATGATAGCATGCTTGCCATGAAGCTATTTGCTTAAGTGATTAACTGAATGAATGCCTGTGGGTGAGGATTTCATTGCTTGAATTGGAACAATTCATCAAAATGTGACTTTTAAGCCCACTTGGAGTGGCAAATCATCATGTTTTAAGCCCACTTGAGGGTGAAAAATCCGCGCTTTAGCTTACTTTCGAGTAGTACTTTCAAACCATTTTCAAAAACAAACATTGAATTGTTTTGTTCCAATTCTCGTGATTGAGTCTATACTTGTATGATGTGCGCATCACATAGTAAGTTAGATTAATAACTGGAATAAGAACACATGTGTTTATGAAAACAACATATCATGCTTAGTAGAGGCCGATCCTTCGATCGGGCGAGCGAGGGTGCTCATGTTATGACCTTCCCCTCTCGTACCCAAGTTCCCGAGCTGAGACAACTTTGGTGATGACGAACACGTTGCCTTTGGCACGAGTGAGGGTTTCCTAAATTTTCCCAAAATAAAATATTTAGGTGGCGATTCTATAATTTGGCAAAGCAATCCATCTTTGGTGCTTTTTGATTAAAATCAGTTTTTCAAAATGATTTGCTGGATTTGGACTCTTTGGTGATTTATCAGTCTTACATTGCACTTTGTGAGATTAGATTCAGAACTGTGATAGGAGTCCGAGCTGTAGTAGCTAGAACCCAATTTGCACCCTCTCCGAAAAGGGGGGCACGCAGAGGAAGTTCGGGCGGTCTACACTCGGTGTTAGGTGTGAGAGGTATGTTAGGTAGTCTTCATGAGGTACCCTCTGTGACTATTTGACCTAATGCATATTGTACGCTCTAGTGACTATTTCAAATTAGGACAGGCTGCCACCTATACAGGATGTTATGAAACCATTTGCTTGAAATAGTGCAAACTAGATCATGTCAAAATCTAGGACAGGGTAACCCTACCCCCTCATAGGGGTGTTTTGGTTCTTTTACATGGTATATGCTTTTACAGTGAAACTGTACAGGGTGGCTCATATCAGTGGTACAAATAAGCAGTCAGTTTGAGAACAAAGTTCAGTAGGGATCACAGTTCAGCTGCGTGTTGTGATTATTGAAAATTGGGGCCGAAGTGCTGTCCGATTTTTTATTATGTTTTCTTTCTTACTTTTGCTAGGTAGTTTTTCATCATAGCTTCAGAAAGACCTAATATCCCCTAAGTTTTATGGACTTGTTCTCGCAGACTATGTAAAACTCAAGATCTTGTTAACGGTCAGCCAGTGTTAGTTTTTCTCCCGCCAGTTACTCGACGAAGAAGAAATAAACAGTTGGCAGCATCAATATCAAACACTCAGCAAACCCCTATCCGCTAAAGTACTTCACTAGCAACAAACTCACCCAAGCCAATGATAGCACAGAACATAGAAGAATTTGCGGCCATGATGGTAACTTTTCAGAGAACCATGGATACTGTAAATCAAAGGATGGCCGCACAAGATGAAATCATCGCCGATTTGCGATGCCCATCTGGGGCATCTGCATCTATTGTACATCCAGTCCTGGCTGCCCAGCCAAATCTTGATCTACCTGCACCACTGGAAACTCCTCAGGACCCAGATCGTCAAGAGATATTTCCAACAACTTCAGCCTACAGACCTCTGGCACAACTTCCTATAGGAACCCTTCCTTTTGACACGAATGAAGTTGATCCAGCCTTGATCAAAATTACTAGGCTTAAAAAAGCTTTGAAAAAATCCCAAGGTTTCAATTCAATTCCCGACATTAAGAACGGGTACACTGAGGCTTCGGTCTGGTTGCCAGAGAAAGTCAAGATGCCCCATATCGCAGGTTCAATGGGAGTGGGGATCCAATTGTGCATATCCGGTTCTTTTCAGATGTGCTGAGTCTTATGGGTTTATCTAGGGCATAGAAGCTCTCATTGTTTTGGGAGGACCTTGTCTGATGTAGCGGCCATATGGTACGCCAAATTAGAGGATTCTACAACACGAAACTTGGAGGAACCATCTGAAACATTTGTTAACCAGTACTCATATAATAGCCAGATAGAAGTAACTGTTAGTGAACTGGCGGCCACTACTCAGAATCCCAAGTGTAGACCTCCCGAAATCTGCTCCACGCACGAGGGCGCGAATCGTGGTTCTTAGCTACTACAGTTCGGACTCATGTCACAGTTCTGAATCTAATCTCACAAAGTGCAATGTGAGACTGATAAATCAGCAAAGAGTCCAAATCTGGCAAATCGTTTTGGAAAATCGATTTTAATCAAAAAGCACCAAACATGGAATGCTTTGCCAGATTTCAGAGTTGCCACCTGAATGTTTTGTTTTGGGAAATTTAGGAAACCTTGACTCGTGCCTAAGGCCACGTGTCCATCATCACTAAAGTTGCCTCAGCTCGGGAACTTGGGTACGAGAGGGGAAGGTCATGCAATAAGCACCCTCGCTCGCCCGATCAAAGGATTGGCGTCTACTAACATGATATGTTGTTTTTGACAACACATGCCTTCTTATTCCGGTTTATTAATCTAGAATTACTATGTGATGCGCACAGCATACAAGCATAGACTCAATCACGGGGATTGGAACAAAACAGCTCGTGTTTGTTTTTTAAAGTGGTTTGAAAATGCTACTCGCAAGTAGGCTAAGTCGCGGATTTGCCACCCTGAAGTGGGCTTAGAAAAACATAATTTTGCCACTTCGCAAAGTGAGCTTAAAACTCACAATCATCGAGTTGTTCCAATTCAGGCAATCGAGCCTTCACCCACAGGCATTCATGCAGTTAAACAAATAAGCACATAGCCTCATGGCAAGCATGCTATCATGGCAGTCACTTACATACATGCAAGGATGCTAAAGCATAAACACTTACAGTGTACTCCGAGCCAAAAAAGAAGCTAGTTAGTAATCAATGCATGATCCTAGCTATGTCAATAATGCCTAATGCAACACATGCAAAAATTCAACTAAAATAGGCTCGGCTATCTAGAATGGCATATGAATGCAACACTTGATAACATGCTGTTAAACATGTATTCAAGAAAGCGTATTGAAATACAATGCAGTTTGAATGATGTGCCGAGCCCGATGCATGTAAGACAAATGAATGATGCACGCATGCAAGTATAAGGATTCTAATTGAAATATGCCCTAAAACTAACCATCGAAAGCGGTTAAGTAAAAGGGAGAAAGAAATGGGGGTTGGAAGACATGCATCACACATATGCACACTTATTACAATAGTTGTGCCCTCTCGACGGAGGGTCTGAATAATAAGCTAACTAGCTAATCTAAGCTAATTAAACTAATTATTACAAAACGAAACTAATTAACTAATCCTAGTTAACTAATTAGTTATTACAACACAAATTGAATAGTTAAGCGCGTTAACTAATTAAGTACAAAACCAAAGCATTAGCTAGCTAAGTAAAGAAGCTAAGTAAAGCAGTAAAAGAAGAGGTCCTGAAGGCGAGAAGTGCATGCATGCTCGGTCGCCTCGTTCGGAAATCCATCGCTATGCCCCAACTTGCCTCTATTTGTAATTGTTCTCAGGACACTGCACAAAGCTCCAGATAGCTTCTACTCCATCATGGGAACCTCCAGGAGCATTGCCGACCACTTATTGGTGATGTAGACCACCTGTCGACCACTTACATTTGCTGCAGACTAGAAAAAGTGGCCGGCCAACTACTTTTTCTGGTCTGCCAACCAGAAAATTCTGCACAACTCTGGTTTGCTGCAACAGAGAACAAGGAGGGGCACAACAGTGTATTTGCAAGATATGTGTGCACAACCACCCTCCCTATCGTTTCTTAGGCTCAAGGGAGTGTGGTTCTTGACTCTCGGGCCACCAACCAAGCATCGCAATGTACGATGGCCGAGAAGCTAAGATTGCACAATTCAATGTAATTGAATGCACAAATAACACATAAGGGCCTTAACCTCTATCATGCATGATCAAGAGGGTCGGCGACCAAGAAATGAGGCACGTTTTATCACTTTAAGTATGAAATGTCTCTCATTTTCCGTGTTTGGACTAACACCCTACCCAAACACAATGCAATGAAACATGATCAACTTAACAAAGCTAATGGCAGGCAAACTCAATGCAATGCATGCACATGCAAACACAATGCAAACAACAACATTCAAACAACATACTCAATGGACTTAAACCGAATATGGACAGACCTCAATCATGCCCAAAACAATGGCCATAATGCTATGAAAGGATGCTATGAAAGGCAAGATGATGCATGCACATGCATTGGCTCACCAATTAAGCATAAGAGTACAACTCTCAAACATGAGCAAGGAGTGACAAATATGGAAGTGTGACAACACTACAAGCTCTAAAAACATGTATGAAATGATGCCAAACCATTCAAACAACCCAAGTACGTCATGCAAGAGGGCCTAAGGCACAAGGCTACTCAAGGAGACTACACGAGAGGCATGCAATACATGGCACAAATGATTGAACCAATCATCGACAGAGCTCAAATAGGTCAAAACAAGGACCAAAACATGCTGAGATGGGAGTTGACAAGTCTAGACAAGCATGCATACGCATTGGTCCCCAAACAAGGCAATAATGCACAACCCTTGAAAGCATTCAAAGAGTGAAAAAGTGAGAACATGGCAATGCTATATGCTCTGAAATAACATGGTAAATGATGCCAAATCATGCACATGTCACAAATGAAGCATGCTATGGTGCTTAAAACTCAAAGCTAGCAAGGCCAATTGCACTACAACTATGCAATGCATGAACCATATGGCCAAGACAACCCAAAATAGTCCTAGAGCATGTCAAAATGATGCTAAAACATGTATGGACTAGAGCTAACACATGCTGGCATGAAGGGCATGAAGCATGAAGTATGCAAGGCCAATAAGGAGGAGTACACTACACCTACCAAAACCAAGCATGAGATGACTTCACCAACAACAATTAGAGTTGTATTATGGCAAAACAAGACCAAAAACACACTAAAATGGGGGTCCAAAAGCCTAGGCAAGATGGCATACACAATGGCTCATTTTTAAGGCATAAAGCACCAACCCTACAAAGCATTGAAAGAGTGAAAGATGTGAAGACATGGCAGTGAAACATGCTCTGAAATCACATACTAAATGATGCCAAATCATACAAAGAGCCCAAGCAATGCGTGCTAGTGACTTGGAAACACAAGGCTAGTGAGCTAGAATGCACTATGGCTATACAAAGCAAGGAATACATGACCAAAACAACATAAAACAAAGCACAATCATGGTAAAACATGAACAAAGTCTTCTTTGAGTAGAGCCAAAAGCATGCTAGAATGATGGTCCAAAACATGATGCATGTTAGGGTAGTGAATGAAAATGCATTACAAGTGCAAGGAGCATACAAGATGCTATCAAACCAACCTAAAATAGAGCTAAGGCCTGCTAAAAAACCACCAAAACCATGCTGAGATAGAGCCAAAATGGGCTAGCAAGACATGCTAAAACATGAGGCATACAAGGCTAGTTTGCAAGGATTACACTACAAGTGTATAAAGCATGCAAGGGTGGCCTAAACTAAGCCAAAATAGAGGTATGCCATACTAAAATATGGCCGAAAATATGCTGATATGGGGCCAACATATGCTAGATAAACATGCTCAAACATGAGGCCAACAAGGCAAACAACCAAGATAAAAGGAGAGGGGATGACCCTCTCCTATTTGGGACCTCAAAACACCCTTTCCACCACTGAAATTCCTCTGAGTTTTAGTGGTGAGAAGGCCAAAAAGAGGTGGTCCCAATAGCTTAAAAGGATGGTACAAAACAAAGCCAAATAAGGCACAAGAGGGGGTAGGCCACCCCCAACACCCAAGAGGTCTCAAACCAACATCTTAAACACTTAAAATCAGAGATTTTTGCAGTAGAAAGTTATGCCTAAATCAGTATGCAAATAGGGCCAAAGACTTAAACCAAAACAAAGCCTTAAGACGTTAGAAACTCACCCTTATAGAACAACTTCAAAGCTGCAACTCTAGCAGCATTTCTAAGCTCAAACCAATCCAAAAACACCAAAACCAGCTTCTAGGTGCCTCAGCTCCAAGAGTATGGTGTTTCACTATGTGTTTGTGTGCAAAAATGTGAAGAAAAGGCACTTTCAAGTACAAATATGAGACAAAGGGAGAAAGATAGAGATAAAAGTTTATATCTATAGCTCTAAGCAAAAATATGAACCTGGAGAAGGGAGAGAGGGCCTCTCTTTTATAGAAAACCAAGCCTCAAGCTTGTTGAACAAGCTTGAAGCTAGATGCAATCCCCATACACGTGTACAGAGGATGGTTTCTGTGCTCACCAGCTGTCGCAGCTAGCAAGAAAATATCTGCAGGAAACTGTAGGAAAGTGGCTGACCAATTGAAGTGGTCGGCCAACTACTTGCACTAGTCGGCGGACAAGCACAAGTGGTCTGCAAGAATAAAAAGTGGTCGGCATGGGGGGGGAAAGGTGGTCGGCACCAAGAAAACAAGGTGGTGGCATGGTTGCCGAACACTTTTGGTGGTCCGAAGACCACCAAGACCAGTTGGCCGACCAGAAAACTGGCTGCCGAGGAAGAAAAGTGGTTTTCAGGGAGAGAAACTGGTATACAACCCCTAGTCCACCCTCCATGCAAGGAAAACAAGGTTTGTGCCAAAAACAAACCAAAAAGGATGCAAGACAAGAGTCCGCGAGTCAAGGCGCGCAGCCGGAAGCCTCGAAAACTAGTCTACAGGTACCAAAGTTGTCTATGGGAGGGAAAAGTGGTCTACGGCCACGAAAAGTGGTCTACAAGACCTTTGTGTCCCTCTAGACCAAGACAACAAGGCATGGCCCAAAAACCAAGCCAACAGGAGAACGTTAAGCGGTCCTGAGGCAAGGCACGCGGCCGAAGGCTCCGAAAATCAGAAACTAGTCTCCAAGAGGGAAAAGTGGTCTACAACCACAAAAAGTGGTCTACGGACCTCTCTCTCCCTCCAGGCAAGGGAAAACAAGGTTTGGTTCAAAACCAAACCAAAAGGGAAGAAAGACAAGGCACTCGACCGAAGGCTCCGCAAACCGAAAACTAGCCTACAAGAGGGAAAAGTGGTCTACGACCACAAAAAGTGGTCTACAAACCTCTCACTCCCTCCAGGCAAGGTCAACAAGGCTTGGTCCACAAATCGAGCCAAAACACAAAAAGTTCAGAGGCCCGAAGGCAAGGCACTCAGCCGAAAACTCTGGAAACTCGAAACGAGCACAAGCATGTACAATCATCGAGCGCTCAAACGATGACGTCTGAGTCTTAAGGTCGGTCAAAAATGGGGTGTCTACGCCAAGGAGACATTTATTGATTTTGTCGCCAGGTGTAGAGCCAAGGCAGCCCAGATGATAGACCAACCTACGAAAAGAGAACAAGTCTGACTGGTGGTTTAGAATCTTGAACCAGATATGCTACAGAGGATGATAGTGGCACCATTGACCACATTTGCTTCCCTACATGAGTTGGGAGTCCAGATTGAGAGTGCCTTCAAAAGGGGTATCCTCCACAGGACTAGTGAACTCGTAAGAAGACCATTTTCTCAGAGTATCAATGCTAGTACTAGCACTATTCCGCGGCCTGCAGATGTCAGTATCGTTGCTACATCGTCGGCCAAGATGGTCGATCCCTTTGCTGCTACTACAAACTCATAAACCGCACAAAATGGTCAACCTTGGAACTGGAGAAATTTCACCCCCCTCTATATGAGTCCAACTCGCGCTCTCAACATGTTGCTAGAAAAGGGGCATCTCAAGCTTCTCGATCCACGACCTCTCCCAAACCCACTGCTAGCTAGGCACGACCCAACGCAATATTGTTCCTTCCACCAACAACATGGCCATCCTACAGAATTATGCCTTCGTCTACGTCATGAGATCCAAAATCTCATTGACAACAAAGTCATCATCCTTCCTAAACCAAATGTGACAACCAACACACTTCCTGTACATAACCAAGTTCCTTCCCCCAGAAATATTAACCATATCCAAGCACTACCGCCTACCTTCAATCCCAGCACATATATTACCTCTCCCACCTACCAAAACCAAAGGTGGTTATTCCAGAAGGAACGAATATGTGCATCATGGACTTAACGCCACAAATCCAACCCAAGAATGTGATGGCAGAAACAGAGAAAGGGAAGAGTGCATTACAGACAAGGTTATCTGAAACCTATATCATTGAAAAGGAGGCTTCGCTTACGGAGGAGTATGACCCCAGCTTATCCATTGTGGCCATTGATCTACCAAAACCAATGGTCATATTGCCAGATGTTCTTAGTGTCAATGCTATCAGGGAAGGCCAACTGGGGAAACACCAGAACGATTGGCCTGAACAAGGCCTAAATGACGTGGCTGAACTGGAGGAAGACCTAGCCCAGATAGAAGAAGACCTAGCCAATCTCTATTTCTTTGACAAAGAGGATACAAGCAATGTTCAGATAAGTTGGTGGGACCTAAGTCAGCCGGAAACAAACAACGGTTGGTTCAGTCACTGAGAGCTTGATGAGGCAGAACAGACAAGTAGGGTCAAGAAGGAAAAGGTCGAGGCTACATCCTTGATTAGCACAAAACAAGTATTGGAACAATTCCAACAGGAAGGTGAGAGCAAAAAAATGCTATTCTGGGAAGCAAAAACCAAACCCGTCGTAGAAAAAGGATGGTATGATGTGAACATGCTCCAGGTAGAGTCTAATAAAAGCCTAGTCTTGACTGCAGGAGAGTGGTGGGAAGATAATGATTTGAGTCATGCATACACGGACGAAGAGTGGAAATTTGATACACCCGACAATACGTGGCATGCGGACGAGATTAATTACATAACTCAGAGTGGTCGGTACTTCAAACCTGCGGCTTTAGATTTGCCAGAATCCTTCAACAAAGAGGTTGAAAAATCAAAAGAAAAGGATTGTGAAGAAAATCTGGTCTTGAAATAACTCAAAAAGATTCAGGCAGACATATCAATCTGGGGATTGATAATGGCTCCCCGAGAGCATAGGCAAGCACTGCTAGAGGCAATGAATCGGACCAAACTACCTATCGACACTACCGTTGATCAACTAGTGTCGTTAGTCACATTCGGGGACAGTACGCCAGTAATATCTTTCACGGATAAAGAGCTGCCACCTGAGGGTGCCAACCACAACCGACACGTGTATGTAAGTCTGGAGAGCCGAAAGAAGTGGATTCCGGTGGTGTTAGTGGATACTGGATCGGCGATTAATGTGTGCCCGGTACGGACTGCTTATGCCATAAGGTTGAGGCCGATTGACATCATGCCCACAACCCAATCCATTCGAGCTTATGACAACACGAGCCGAGATGTTATGGGAATGTTCAAAAGCCATATCCTAATCGGACCCGCCGAACATGAGGTAGAATTCCATGTAATGGATGTACCAATAACTTTCAATCTACTGCTAGGAAGACCTTGGCTACATCAGATAAAGGCTGTGTCATCAACAGTTCATCAGTTAGTGAAATACCCCTTTAAAGGTGGAATTGCTACTGTGTACGGTAATTCTGTAATCCATCCTCCCCTGGGAACTGGCACTCCAGTGTTGGAAATCATGCATGGGGAAAAAGATGTATTCCTTTCTGGCTTCTTACTGACAGAGGCCCAAGTGGTTCCAACCATAATGGCAAAAGGTGACGGAGCTTATGTGAGTGCTCAGTCCATTTACATGATGAACAAACAGGGGTATATGCCTGGATCAAGACTGGACAGGTGTGGCAGGCAAGGAGGTGCTATTGCCAAGGAGATGATTCATAACCCCCATGCTTTTGGGCTGAGATACAAGCCTATTGCGGAAGATTGGCAAAGGAAGGGAGATGAGTTCAGAGGGAGAATTAAAGCAAAGAAAGCTGGGAAACAGTATGAGTTACTCCACAAACCAATACGGGGAACCTTGAATGGACGCTTTGTCCGCCAAGGGGAAGATTTCCCCTTTTGTGGATTTCCAGAGCCTTGGTTTGACCAGGAGACAAAGACAATGTATCCTTGGTTCGAGATCTTCTTCAGGCACCAGTTACTAGAAGAGGAAGATGAGTAGATGGACTTGAACATTAATACAGATTGAGGCATGGCTGCAAATGTGGATGTTGAAAAAAAAGAGCTATTGGGACAAACACTGACTGACCTACTAACAAAGTCTACTGTTGGAACTGAGTCTGAAAAACTTGGGGGATAATTTTACTATCTCAATGATCAAGGATAAACCAACTGCGGATTTCTCTAATCTTATTGTGGATGCATCTGAGGCTCTGCACCTAGTCTGCAAGGTTGAAAAGGGCATCATCAGCAGCTCTGAATCGGATAACGAGTCCAAATCTAATTCCACTGAGTCTATAGAATCGAAGTCAGATTCGAGTTCTTCTAAGTCAGGTACCTCTTGGGGTGGTAACCCGGATACCAAAGTCCTGTCAAAGTCATCTTTTAGTTTTTTCTTTTGAGTCAACTGTAACCAAGGACCCATACTTTACTAATGGGAATGTCATAGATTTTGCTTACTTCTCTGTGCCTTTAGTTTGTTGCACTGATCTTGATTTTCAAAATTTTGACTTAAATGAAGAGGAAGAAATTCATCGGGCTTAGAAAAATTTGGTTGACCAAGAGGAGGAGAGGCGCGTTAAGCCCTACATAGATGAAATCATTGCAATTAACATGGGTACTGAGGAGGATCCCCACTTGGTCCAGATCAGATCCACGTTGTCTTCAGAGGAACGTGAGCGTTTAATTGCTTTATTAAAATAATTCAAAGATGTTTTAGCGTGGTCCTACAAAGAAATGCCTGGAATCAATCCTAAGATTGTACAACACCGGATCCCTCTTAGCCCTAAAGCCCGACCAGTCAAACAAAAACTGCATAGAGTTCACCCAGATTGGGCATTGAAGATTAAAGAGAAGGTACCAAACAGATTGATGCAGGTTTCTTGATGGTATCTGAGCACCTGACTTGGTTGGCTAATATCGTTCCAGTTCCAAAGAAGGATGGCAGAATCAAAGTCTGCGTTGCCTTCCAGGATCTAAACAAAGCTAGTCCGAAAGATGACTTTCCAATACCCTACATCGATGAATTGGTAGACTTTACAGCTGGTCATGCTTTACTTTCATTCATGGATGGGTTTTCCAGGTATATTCAGATTTCGATGGCATCGGAAGACAGAGAGAAAACTGCTTTCACCACGCCGTGGGGTACCTACTGCTATAGAGTTATGCCTTTTGGATTAAAGAACGCCAGGGCTACATATCAGAGGGTTGTGACCACCATCTTGCACAACATGATCCACAAGGAGGTTGAGGTGTATGCGAACGATGTGATTGTCAACTCTAAAGAGCGAGAAGGCCACTACATCGCATTGGAAAATTTCTTTAAGCGGATCAAGGAGTACAGACTGAGGTTGAACTCGCAAAAATGCATTTTTTGGGTAACTACAGGAAAAATGTTAGGATTTTTGGTCACACAAAGGAGAATTGAAGTAGATCCCTCCAAAATCAGGGCCATCGTAGAAATGCCACCACCAAGGACTGAAAAGGAGGTGCGCGGCTTTCTGGGCAAGATGCAATTTATATGACGGTTTATCTGAAAATTTACATTGACTTGCGAACCATTGTTTGGTCTATTGAAGAAAAAAAGTTCCAATGGGATGATTGATGTCAGTTCACCTTCGAACAGGTCAACCAGTACCTTCAGAATCCACATGCATTGTCGCCACCAAAACCAGGGAAACCACTGATTTTGTATTTATCAGTGACAGATTTGACCATGGGGTGCATTCTAGCACAAGAATCAGAAGCTAAGGTGGAGAAGGCCATCTACTATCTAAGCAAGAAAATGTTGGTGTATGAGACCCGCGTCACACCGCTGGAGAAAGCTTGTCTAACCTTGGTATGGGCTACCCGGAAGCTAAGACACTATCTATTAGCTCACTCTGTAATTCTGGTTTCGAGATTAAATCCTATCAAATATCTCTTCGAGAAACCAGGACTTATGGGTAAGCTAGCTCGTTGGTTACTTCTTCTCTTCGAGTTTGACCTCAAGTATGTCACGCGAAAATCAGTCAAAGGGAGGGCTGATGAAATTTCTGGCAGACCATCCAGTAGAAAGAGATGATGAAGCAGTGGAATATCTATTCCCAGATGAAGACATCTTGCAGATAGAAGAGGAAACATGGACGATGGACTTTGATGGAGCATCAAATCAATATGGTTATAGGATAGGTGTATTGCTCATAGCACTCAATGATTCACATATACCTCTAGCCTTCAAACTCCGATTTAAAGTGTCCAACAATGAAGCAGAATACGAGGCGTGTATTGCTGGCTTGGAAGCTGCTCTAGAACTAAGAGCAATAAGGTTGGATGTCATCGGAGATTTGAATTTGGTTGTTTCTCAAACCAGCGGAGATTGGCGAGTTAAGGAAGAGAAAATGAACGTTTATCATCAGGCCCTAGATGTGCTAATTTCAAGGTTTGCAAAATTAACATTTACGTATCTACTAAGGGAGAATAACCGGTTTGCTGATGCGCTGGCAACTCTATCTTCTATGCTGGACATCCCGTTTAGAGTAAAGATGCATCCGATCATTATTGAATAAAAGTATATGCTGGCCTACGAGACCATTGCTGCGATAAATGAGGTTCAAGACACGAACCTCTGGTATTAAGACATTTGGAATTTCCTAGAAAAAGAGGCATATCCACTAGGGGCAAATGCCAAGGACAAAAGGGGAATACGATGTTTAGCCATCCAATTTATCATCTATGCAGGCAAGTTGTACAAAAGAGGTCATCTGGGAATGCATAAGCTATGTGTTGAGGAAGAAGAATCAAGGCGCCTTATGGAAGCTATTCATAGAGGAGAGTGTGGAGCTCACATGAACGGTTTGATGCTAGCTCAGAAAATCTTTAGATAAGGCTACTACTGGTCTACCATGGAAGAGGACAGTATTGGCTTTGTACGGCGTTGCCATAAATGTCAGATCCATGCCAATCGCATGAACATTCCACTATCGAAGCTGCACAACATGACTCCGCCATGGCCTTTCTCAGTTTGGGGAATCGACGTTATCAGCGCAGTCACGCCAAAGGGATCAAACGAGCATGAGTTCATTTTAGTAGCAACCGACTACTTCACTAAGTGGGTAGAGGCCCAGTCCTATTACGTGCTAAAAGCGTCGCATGTGGCCAAGTTCATCAAAAACAACATCATGTGTAGGTATAGGGTGCCCAACGAGATCATCTCAGATAACGGCCCACATTTCAAAAAAGAGGTGATAGACCTGCTTGAGAAATATAATATGGCTTTCTATAAGTAATCAACATATAGGCCGCAGACCAATGGAGCCGTTGAGGCTGCAAACAAAAACATCAAGAGAATCCTACAGAAGATGGTGGAAACCTATAGGGACTGGCCAGAAAAATTTCCATTTGCACTCTGGGGCTACAAAACGTCAATACGAACATCTACAGGGACAACCCCCTATACTCTAGTCTATGGGATGGAAGTTGTTCTACCAATCAAGATTGAAGTACCGTCACTGAGAATTATGGCCGAGTGTCAGATAGCGGAGGCGGATTGGCAATAGAGCTGATTTGAAGAATTGATGTTGTTCGACGAAAGGAGGTTGAAAGCATTGTATCACATCCAAGGCTACCAACGTAGAATTGCTAGGGCTTTTAACAAGAAAGTCAAGTCCAGAAATCTCAAGGAATGAGACATGGTGCTTAAAGATAACCGAGCCCCCATCCACGACCCTAGGGGCATGTTCAGACCCAATTGGACTAGTCCTTATATCATCAAGTCAATCTGGTCTGGAGGAGCAATTATTCTTATGGATTTGGATGGCCTGGAGTTTTCACAACCAGTCAACATGGACAAGTTGAAGAAATATTATCCCTGAGAGGCTCGTTAGGCCAAAAACCCGAAAGGGCAACTTAGACAAAAGTTAGAGCATGAAAAAAATTTGAAATAAAGAAAAATTGAGCTCACAAGGCCAAAAATCCGAAAGGGTAACCTTGGCAAAAATTAGAGCACAAAAGGAGAGAATAAATACTCGAGTGAACCCTCACCGAACTACGTAAGGCCTGATTCTCATCTTTGGGATGCGTAGGGAGCTTCATCTTGAAGTTCGGCCATAACCATTTTCTACTCAACTGTCATGTTCATCTGGTTTAATCAGTCCATCATTCTCCACCATTTGTTAGCTTGGTTGTGTCAATTACAAGATGAAGCAATAATGATCAATGCAATTTCGGGGCAATTATGATTTGGGGTTGTACAGCTTAGGATTGACTCCGTGTGTATCCGGTGGTGACCATTTCCGAAAATGGGTTTGAAAAGTTTCTCAAAATTTTAATTTTTACAACACAAAAGGTGACTTTTCAATATTCACCTTAATTTTATTGATTTTAACACAAGTACATTCTCCAAAACAAAGTTGTTTTTACATAAGAAACTTGAAAAGAAAAGACACAGCAATAAACTAGGGGCATAGATGAGTCAAGTGTCAATTCCCTGTCTCTTTCTCGTACCCATAGAAGTCTTTGTAACTGAAGTCGGCCTAATTGTTCCTCGAGCCAAGCCAACTACTCGCTAGGAAGAATGTAACTAAAATTGAGGGCAAAGGTCTGAAATTCTCTCGTACTCCAAGCAGTGAGGTACTGAGGCAAGTACGAACTATGAATGGGAAATGAAGCTGGGTACTTTATCCCTTTATCCGGACAAGTCTGATCATGTCCAAACTGGAGTTTGAACCTGAATGGAAAATAGAAAACACAGTGTGTAAGGCCAATCAACTGTATACCTGGTTGCCGGGACATGCTGTAATTCATCTTAGCCAAGTTAAGCCAAGGGTTATGCCAAGCAATGTCAGCCGTAGACCTGTTGCGTATCCAGTCATACCACGTTGCCTCTGAGGAGAACTCCACTAGCTGTGGACGAAGAGAGTAAGTTCTAGCCGAGTACTTGGGGCAGGGGTCTATTACTTTCAGCTTATCTATTAACCATACCTGGGGAGGGAAGGAAAATAAGAGAGAACAAAAGAATAGAGAGATGTACGGTGAGGGAAAAGTAAGAAAAGGATTTTGAAAGAAAAACAGAGATTGAGTGCCAAGTAATGTGAGGATCATAAATAAGATGGGTAGCAAATAATACCTGGAGAAGTAATGGACTCCCCGCAAATCGAGTAGTCTCTCATTGATGAAAAGCATCTAAACCTGTCAAAGTCTCGACCAACACAAAGCCTATACAACTCTTACCTCCTTAAGGCATTGGGCTACTTCAATCAGTTTAATACTAGCTCCATTGTGACTAGGAGCAAGAAGAAAGTGTGCAAGTAAGCATAAGCAGAGGGCATGCTGACCATAACCCCGCCAAAGGAGGTTTTCTTTGTCACAGGTAATGGAAAACTGACTAATCAAATCCGAAATGTCTAATTCCCCATTATGAGCCAAGGATCGAGCCTCGTGCAAAGTAAGCCCACACATCCATCCTAAAGCTTGAGCATGGCCAAAATGGAGTCGAGGCAAGATTTGTTTATCGCGTCGAGATTCCATCAATGCTTGAAATTCTTCGAGTGTCAGGCATATCTCTTGTGAACCGAAGCGGAATACATGCGTGTGTAGACACCCCATTTTTGACTGTCCTCAAGACTTGGGCGTCACCGTTTGAACACTCGGTGATCATCCTTGTTTGTGTTCGTCTTGAGTTTCCGGAGGTCTCGGCTACGCGCCTTGCCTCAGGATCTCTCGACTCGACTGTTTTGTGTTTCGTTTTGCACCAAACACTTGTGTTTTGCCTTTGAGGGGCAGGGAGTGGCTTGATGGCCATCCCCACACATCACCGGCCATGGCTTGAGGCCACCGGCCTTGTTTCCTTGCCAATGGCCATTGGTGACGGCCGGTCAGCACTATTGATGGTCGGTCGGCATTGTGTTTGGTCGGCCGACCACTGTTTTTGATCAATCGGCCACTTTTCCTGGCCGAGACCTTTTCTTGAGGGAGCTTGACCCTTTTGAACCTTTTTTTTAGCTTCTTGAGGAAGCTTGACTTTTTTTAGCTTCTCCAAGAAGCTTGAACCGTTTTAGCTTCATGAGGAAACTTGACCCCTTTTTTAGCTTCTTGAGGAAGCTTGACCTTTTTAGCTTCTCCAAGAAGCTTGAATCCTTTTAGCTTCTTGAGGAAGCTTGAATCTTTTTAGCTTCTCCAAGAAGCTTGAACCTTTTTAGCTTCTTGAAGAAGCTTGAACCTTGTTAGCTTCTCTTAGAAGCTTGGCACCTTGCCTTGGCCTATATAAGGAGAGCCTCTCCTCCCCATTAGAGGGTTGGAAAAATCTGATTTATAAGATATATATATCACTCTCTCTCTATATCTCCCTCTCTCTCTACATTTGTGTGGGTTAAAGGGTGCAAAAAGGTCTAGTTCTTGGCCATTTGAACTACACCTCCTAGCACAACACCTCTATCATCAACCTAAGGAGCTTGGAGGCCATTTTCAGAGGCTAAGGGACTATTTTTTGGACCAAGAGGCTGCTGTCCCCTTTTGGCTACAAAGGTCACTCATTTTCCCTCTTTATTCCCCATTTTTGCACACACTTTTAGCCTATCATGCTTGCTGTTTTGAGCTTTGTGTATAACATAAAAAAGTTCTGTTTCTAGGCCCTCTAAATAGTTGTTTAAGGTTGCATCAAGGTTTGGGACTGTTTGACCCCTCTTAAGCCTTGTAAGGCTCCATTTTGTGCCACTTTGGGTGAGCTCCGAGACCTTGGTGTTTGGGCCTCCTCACCACTGAAATCTTGAGGGATTTCAGAGGTGAGGATGGTGCCTTGAGGTCCCAAGAAGGAGAGAGCCACCCACTCTCCTTGTTGTCCTTGAAAAGGGCTATTTTTAGCCTCTTGAGGGAGCATATAGTTTGAGTATGTATTGACCATGCCTTGACTGATTTTATGCTTATTATGCAATGATATAGCATTGTTTTAAGTTGGTTTTGGTACACCATGCTTGCTTAGCATACATGCCTTGTAATGCCATTTTGTTGCCTTAACGTGCCTTAGGTTGTAAACCATTGTTCTAGCATGCTTTAGGCTTGGCTTTGTGTAGCTTTCATGTTTATTTTGCCATGTTTAAGGTCTGTCCTTAGTTGTTTGGGTCGACTTTAGCATGCATTGCATAGCCCCTTTGCATACGTGTGGATGTTGACATGATAGCATGCTTACCATGTGCCTAGATGCTTATGTGTTCTAAATTGCCTGAATGCCTGTGGGTGAAGGTTGGATTGTCTGAGTTGGAATAGCTCATTGAAATCCGTGTTTTAGCCTACTTGCGAGTAGCAAATTCCAAAACATTTTTTCAAAACAAACGGATATGCAATGCTTATTTCCAAATTAGGCGATCTAGTCTATACTTGTTTGCTGTGCGCATAACATAAGTAATTCTAGGCTAATAACCGGAATAAGAACACATAATGTTTTCAAAATTGGATATCACGGTTAGTAGAGGCCGATCTTCGAATCGGGCGAGAGGGGGTGCTCACAGCTGACCTTCCCCAATCGTACCCAAGCTCCCGAGCCGAGGCAACTTTGGTGATGACGGACACGTGGCCTTTGGCACCGAGTCAGGGTTTCCTAAATTCCCCCATAAAAATATTTAGGTGGCGACTCTGTATCTGGCAAAGCAGTCCATGTTTGGCACTTCTTTTCAAAAATCTGTTTCTCAAAACGATTTGTCGGATTTGAACTCTTTGGTTCAGATTAAGAACCGTGACACAAATTGAGTCCGAACTGTAGTGAGGCCCACGGGCGCGTCTACAGTTTCTGGCAACTTTGCTGGGGAGTTAGAGAGCTTGACTCGAAGTCGTGATATCCTGTTTTGATTTCATTTATGTGTCTCTTTGCATTTGCGTGTGCATTGGTGCGCCTAGGAACACAATGTTTGCCATCTGCCATTCCTGAACGGTTTGCTGGAGGCTTGTCTTGTCAAGGCATGACCATAAGGCTGACCGGTTGTGGGCTCTGACAGTGTGGGAACACAAACCCCGGTTTTACCGGGGCACCCTTTTTGACCATTCGACCTAGCGCACATTCGGAATCCATAGTGACCATTCCAAACTAGGACAGGTTGCTTACCCGATGCTAAGTTGTTTGAAACCGCTGCGTGCGTAGTGAAACCCTAGCTCCTGACAAAATAGGACAGGGAAACCCTACCCCAACATAGGGGTGTTTTGGCTCTCACTTATCTGCTATGTGCTTTAGAGTGCGTCTCTACAGGGAATGCGTGCATCAGTTTGCAAGTTTGGGCATCAGGCCTGTGGGCACCAGTTCAGTATTTTGGGATTCAGTTTTCCTGAGGGTATCGGTTTATAGGCAGAATTTTGGGGCAGAATTCAGTAGAAGGGCATAGTCATCCTACTATGCTCATATTTGTTTTGGCGAAATCAGGCTGAGGTGTTGTCTGTTTTCTCTTTTGCTAGGTAGTCTGGGAACCATAGCTTCAGAAGGCTCCACTATCCCCCGGGTACATTGGATTTGTGCTGATAGACTTTGTCGGGTCAGAGATTCAGTTCAAGGGCAATCGGTGTTCCTTCACCAAAGATAGGGTAAAAACGCCAGTCACGCACAGATCATTAGTTCAACAGTCTTCGGATCAGCAATCATTATCCATCTCACCTGCGTGCAGTTGGGTTGAGATATCTGCTTTTACCACAAAGACAGATATACCGATAGATCAGTTAGATCAGGGAAGTATGGCAGGAATGGAAGAGATGGTGCGCCAACTCCAAGGAAGTATGAAAACCATGTAGCAGGACGCTGTTCGTCAAGCCGAATTTGCCAAACAACAGGCCAAGGTCATGGCTCAACAGGCAGAGTTAATTGCTCGGTTACAATAGCAAACCGGAGCATCTGCTCCACACCAGGTCCCTCCCCCACCAAGAGTCCCAATACCCGAGGAGACGGCGAATGTTCAGAACGTTCAGGAGGATACAGACATCCCAACGAGGCCGGCTCCGCCTCCGATTCTACCTCAACTATCCAAGGCACCCACTCCTATCAATCAACTGGATTCTCTCTTCGAGTCTGAGGTGGACCCCATGGCATTAAAAGTGAGCAAGCTTGAAAAGCTGTTCAAGAAATCTCAAGGTGTGAAGTCCATTCCGGACATTGAGGACGGGTATACCGACGCAGCCGTGACGCTGCCAGATCGGTTTAAGATGCCACAAATTGATCGTTTTGACGGATCCAGAGATCCCATGGTGCATCTGCGACTGTTTTAAGATATTCTAAGGCTGATGGGCCTCACCAGACTACAGAAGCTTTCACTGTTTGGCCGAACCCTATCAGGTGTAGCGGCCATCTGGTATGCAAAACTGGAAGATGATGTCAAGAGAAACAGGGATGAGATGGCTGAGGCATTCATTGCACAGTACTCCTATAACACTCAAATTGAGATTACGACCCGTGATCTTGTGACAACAAGGCAGGAGCCTACGGAGAGCTTCTCGGAATTCGTAGCCCGGTGGAGGGCGAAGGCCTCGATGATGACTCTAAGGCCTACTGATAAGGATCAAATCCGGATGATTGTGCGCAATCTCTAGCCTAAGCTAATGCAGAAAATGATCATGCTCCCCTTCCATACCTTTTCAGATTTGCATGAGATGGGAGTACAGATCGAGGATGCCATGAAGCAGGGCCTCATTGACCAGGAGAAGGAGCAGCCCAGAAGGACATTCACCCGCAGTTCGAATGCGACCACCAACGGTGATGCAGCTGCTAGGACTTCAGACGTGGGCATGGTCGCCACCACCACACCGAGAGCAGCCACCCCCTTTGTTGGTGCATCCACTTCAAACCCCCGAACTTCAGACTATCTACCCCGAGGCAAGAGGGTTTTCACCCCGCTCTTTATGCCTTTTTCTAAAGCTCTAGGGGTCCTACTCAGGAAAGGGCATTTGAAACCGTTAGAACAACGGCCCCTACCCGATCCTCTCCCTGCAAAGCATGACCCGACTAAGTACTGTGCTTTCCATCAACAAACCGGTCATGACACCGACAGATGCGCCCGTCTCCACCACGAGATACAAAATTTGATTAACAATGAGGTCATCGTCGCACCAAGCTCTTCAAAGTCTATCGGCACTTGATCCGTGAACTTGTGGGGGATAATGTGATGTGATCAGAGGTTGGACCACTTGCTTGTTTTGCGTTTGTCCTTTTGCTTTCCTTTGAGTTTGTTTCTGCTAGGGAGCCAGTTGTGCCAACAGATTTGAATGGAACAGCAGTGATTTTCACACTCTTGTGTTTGCTTCTGCCGTGTGCCAGAAATTCTAAATGAGATGGCAGTATTTGACTAGAAGCTGTGTCTTTTCTGTGCCTTGAATTCATTGCATCGACCTAAGTTTTCCAAAACTTTTTTCGAAACATTGTGAGAAAAATAGAGAGGAAGGAATTCCTCGGGTTTTGCAAAACTTGATCAATTGAGAGAAAGAGAGGCATGTTAAGCCCTTAGTGATCGAGATCATGCTTGTTAGTATGAGTACTGAGAAGGATCCTGGCTTGATCCAGATTGGTCCTACACTGTCTTCAGCGCGAACGATTTGTCGCTTTCTTAAAAGATTTCAAAAACTGTTTTGCGCGGTCCTGTGAAGACTTGTGTGGAATCGCTCTTGAGATTGTGTAGCCTAGGATCACTCTCAGCCTCAAGATTCAATCCATTTGTTTTCAAACCTTGAACCTATTCAGAACGTTCAACAGTCAACCACCATGTGAGGCCTGTATGGCCAGATTCAAAGCAACCCTCGAACAAGAGGCAAGAAAGTCAGATCAAGAAGATCATATTTCATCAGAAGAGGCTTGCAAAGCTAGAACAAAAGCACCCCTCGAACTAGGGGCAAAAATGTCCAATATGCTCGAAGAGCCAAAGATGGATCCTTTAGTAAATCAATGCAACGGGCACTCTCCTGGATACAGATGGCTGCAAAACCCTAAAACCATTTGGCATGGACTTGTTCCACTTTTACCCTTTGAGAGGCTCGCTGGGCCGAAAACCCAGAAGGGCGACCCAGGCAAAAGTTAGAGCAAGAGAAAAGAACAAAAAAAAAAGGGAATAGAAAATAACAACAAGAATAAAAGAAAAAAAAGAGAAATGAAAAAAAAAAGAAAAAAGAAAAAAAGAATGAAACAGAATGAAAAGATAGAAAAATTGAAAAAAAAAAAAGGAAGAACAAAGCTCACAAGGTCGAAAACCTGCAACGGGCGCCTTGGCAAAAGTTAGAGCCTAAAAAGGAGAGGTTAATACCCGAGTGTGCCTTAACCCCGAACTACGTAAGGCTTGATTCCCATCCTTGGGATACGTAGGCAACTTCATTCTGAAGTCCAGCCCTAAAACACTTCAAATTCGATCATATCCATGTAATGGTTCTGATAATCTTTGCCTTCTCTGTATCCGAGAGTTCGATTGCAATCATCGCTTCGAGGACTGATTGTAATGCGCTGCGGTGCCATTCACACAAGGGGCAACTTTCCATTGCCATTCAATGCACTGCGGTGCCGTTCAAACAAGGGGCAACTTTCCGTTGCCATGCAGCTCTCTTCAAGCAAGGGGCAATTTTCATCCAGATCCGAGGTTGTATGTCTCAAGAGTAAGTTCTGTGCTTGTTAAGCATCGACCGTTTGCAAAAATAGTTTTTGAGAATTTTTACTGAGGTTGACTAATTTCCTCGAAAATTGTTCCATCTTTTCCAAAAACTGGACCATTTCTTGGACCCAAAAAAGGAATATTTTCAGTGCTCATAGCCTGACTTGCATGATTTCAAATCAAAAATCGAACAAGTGTGTTAATCTAACTCTCATGTTGGTCAAAATTGTTTTAGTAGAAAACCAAAACAAAAATTGGTCAAAATAATGAACTAGGGGCACAGTTGAGTCAGGCTTCCTATCTTTTCCCTGTTGTCAATGCATTTGCCAGAAAGGGCACTCTACTTGCCAGAAAGGGCACAACTGAAGTCAACAACAAAGGACTAAAAGCTCTCTCATCCTCCAAGCAACGAGGTATCAAGACAAGTGCGAAGCACGAACTGGAATAGGGCGAGATATTTCACTCCCTCATCTGAACAGATCTGATCATGTCCGAACTTCCCAGCAGAGCATCATCAACTGATGTCAGCTACAGATTTGCTACATACCCAGTTGTAGCATAACCCCTCTGTGGGAGGAATTCAC
Organism: Camellia sinensis; assembly: GCF_055761805.1. Taxonomy (NCBI): domain Eukaryota; kingdom Viridiplantae; phylum Streptophyta; class Magnoliopsida; order Ericales; family Theaceae; genus Camellia; species Camellia sinensis. The sequence goes on along the minus strand of NC_138961.1, from coordinate 34,461,797 downwards.
TGTTGTGAACAAGAATCAAAAGTTGGTAGAATACCAGGGGCAAGGGCCCACGACTTCCTGTTTATCCATCAACCACCCAGGGGAGGGATTGAAAAAAAAAAAACGAGAGATTGAAGAATAGAGAGATGTGCGATGAGAGAAAAACTGAGAAAAGGGCTTTTTTCGGAAAAATAGAGCTTGAGGGCCGAGTGATGTGAGGATCACAAATGAGAAAGGGTGGGAAACAATACCCGGTGAAACAGGCTCCCTGTGCACGTCTGTGTGTCGTGTCTTTTGTTTTGTTTGTCTCGATTCTTGCTTTGAGTCGTTCCGAGCATGTCTCGATGTGTTTAGGTTGTTTACCTTTTGTTTTCGGTTGTTGAGTCGTAGTGCGCTGTGTTCAGTCGTAGGCTCAATACCTGGTTAAGAACTCATTTCTTAACTTCAAAAATAAAATCGTTTTGTGCTTAGAGTGCTGTGCCATTCTTCACGTTTGTGCAAAACAAGATTCGTTCTTTCATAAAACTGCAGGGTTCAACCCAAGTCATGTCAGAACAGTAAAACCAGGACCTATTTGAAGCTATATGGGTTCTAGACTACAAAACAAAAGCAAAAGAGGAAAATATCGAGTATCTGAGTATGCTTCAACTTCGGAAAACTTCGTGATTGTACTCCGGATGTACCTCTTCAGGCCTTGTCAGTGCTCCGAAGAATGAGTGTGCCTCTACTCCAAGCTTACGCCTGCTTCAAGTCAGAATGGCAATTCAAGCAGCAGCAGATGTTATCTCTCGCCAATGTAAACAGGGTGTCCCCTTTTCGAGCAGAGTGTGTTGCAGTCCTCTAAGAGGTACATCAGAGGCACCAGAGTACATGTTTAAATGCTCCTCTATTGCATAGAATGTGTACTTTCATATACACTTCTGTTACGTATGTGCCGCACATCGTTATGATTCATGCATAGAATATGCTTTGCTTTCAATCATGCATAGAATAGGCTTTCCATGATTGCATAGAAAATGCCCCCATACTTGCATAGAAAATGCATCTTATCGCACTTCTTTTGTGCACCTCACTCGCACTGTCTTGTGTACCTGTATTGCATTGTTTTGCACATCTCTAACATGCGCTGTCATGCACATTCTACTTGCATCGTTATGCACGTTTCAATCGCATTGTTACGCACACCATTACTTGCATTTTTATGCACATCTATCTAGCATTGTTATGCTTGTTACTTGCATTTTTGTGCACATCTATTTGCACTGTCGTGCACCTTTTCACTTGCATTGTTATGAACACTCTCTTATTCAGAAACACCGGGATACGTCCCTATGTTTCTTCTCCTTGTTTTGAAACACCGGGATACGTCCCTATGTTTCTCTTCTTTCTGAAACACCGGGATACGTCCCTATGTTTCTTTTCCTTTCCCGAAACACCGGGATACGTCCCTATGTTTCCCTTCTTTCTGAAACACCGGGATACGTCCCTATGTTTCTTTTCTTTTCCCGAAACACCGGGATACGTCCCTATGTTTCTCATTCCTTGTGAAACACCAGGATACGTCTCTATGTTTCTCTCTCCTTCCGAAACACCGGGATACGTCCCTATGTTTCTCATTCCTTGTGAAACACCAGGATACGTCTCTATGTTTCTCTCTCCTTCCGAAACACCGGGATACGTCCCCATATTTCTCATTCCTTGCGAAACACCGGGATACGTCCCTACGTTTCTCTCTCCTTCCAAAACACCGGGATACGTCCCCATGTTTCTCATTCCTTGCGAAACACCGGGATACGTCCCTACATTTCTCTCTTCTTTTCGAAACACCAGGATACGTCCCTACGTTTCTCTCCCATTCCGAAACACCGGGATACGTCCCTATGCTTCTCCTTCATTTCGAAAGATCGGATATGTCCCTATGTTTCTCCCTCTTTGGTTAAGAGCATTTGGAATACGTTCCAATGCTTATACCTTTCCGAAACACCGGGATACGTCCCTATGTTTCTTGCATGATCATCAGTTATGCTCGGCTTTATGCATTGTCTTGCATTTTGCCCCTGCCCTCAGGTGCATACCTTTATTTGTGGCTTGTATGCTTTTGTTTGAGTCTTCGGCCTTGTCAAAAATGGGTCGTCTCTGGGCTTTGACACTCACTCCTGTCATTGTTATGACTTTTGAGTTCTGTCAAAGAAGGGCAACTGTAGACACCCCATTTTTGACCGTTCTCAAGACTTGGGCGTCACCGTTTGAACACTTGGTGATCATCCTTGTTTGTGTTCATCTTGAGTTCCCGGAGGTCTCGGCTATGCGCCTTGCCTCAGGATCTCTCGACTCGACTATTTTGTGTTTGGTTTTGCACCAAACACTTGTGTTTTGCCTTTGAGGGGCAGGGAGTGGCTTGATGGCCATCCCCACACATCACCGGCCATGGCTTGAGGCCACCATCCTTGTTTCCTTGCCACCGGCCATTGGTGATGGCCGGTCGGCACTATTGATGGTCGGTCGGCATTGTGTTTGGTCGGCCAGCCACTGTTTTTGATCAGTCGGCCACTTTTCCTGGCCGAGACCTTTTCTTGAGGGAGCTTGACCCATTTAAACCTTTTTTTAGCTTCTTGAGGAAGCTTGACCCATTTTAGCTTCTCCAAGAAGCTTGACCCTTGAACTTTTTTAGCTTCGTGAGGAAGCTTGACCGTTTTTTAGCTTCTTGAGGAAGCTTAACCTTTTTAGCTTCTGCAAGAAGCTTGAACCTTTTTAGCTTCTTGAGGAAGCTTGAATCTTTTTACCTTCTCCAAGAAGCTTGGCCCTTTTTAGCTTCTCCAAGAAGCTTGAACCTTTTTAGCTTCTTGAGGAAGCTTGAATCTTTTTAGCTTCTCCAAGAAGCTTGGCCCTTTTTAGCTTCTCCAAGAAGCTTGAACCTTTTTAGCTTCTTGAAGAAGCTTGAACCTTGTTAGCTTCTCTTAGAAGCTTGGCACCATGCCTTGGCCTATATAAGGAGAGCCTCTCCTCCCCTTTAGAGGGTTGGAAAAATCTAATATATAAGATATATATATATATATCACTCTCTCTCTATATCTCCCTCTCTCTCTACATTTGTGTGGGTTAAAGGGTGCAAAAGGGTCTAGTTCTGGCCATTTGAACTACACCTCCTAGCACAACACCTCCATCATCAACCTAAGGAGCTTGGAGGCCATTTTCAGAGGCTAAGGGACTATTTTTTGGACCAAGAGGCTGCTGTCCCCTTTTGGCTACATAGGTAACTCATTTTCCCTCTTTATTCCCCATTTTTGCACACACTTTTATCCTATCTTGCTTGCTGTTTTGAGCGTCGTGTATAACATAAAAAAGTTCTATTTTGAGGCCCTCTAAATAGTTGTTTAAGGTTTCTTCAAGCTTTGGGGTTGTTTGACCTCTCTTAAGCCTTGTAAGGCTCCATTTTGTGCCACTTTGGGTGAGCTCAGAGACCTTGGTGTTTGGGCCTCCTCACCACTGAAATCTTGAGGGATTTCAGAGGTGAGGATGGTGCCTTGAGGTCCCAAGAAGGAGAGGGCCACCCCCTCTCCTTGTTGTCCTTGAAAAGGGCCATTTTTAGCCTCTTGAGGGAGCATATAGTTAGAGTGTGTATTGACCATGCCTTGACTGATTTTATGCTTATTATGCCATGATATAACATTGTTTTAAGTTGATTTTGGTACATCATGCTTGCTTAGCATACATGCCTTGTAATGCCATTTTGTTGCCTTAACATGCCTTAGGTTGTAAACCATTGTTCTAGCATGCTTTAGGCTTGGCTTTGTGAAGCTTTCATGTTTATTTTGCCATGTTTAAGGTCTGTCCTTAGTTGTTTGGGTCAACTTTAGCATGCATTGCATAGCCTCTTTGCATTTTAGCTTGTAGGCTTCAAGTATGTGAGTGTATAGCATGCATTACTTGCTTTGATTTAGTGAGTTGGGACTATTTTCCATGTCATTTCAGTCCACTTAGCATGCTTGTATACTTGCATTTCATGGCTCTTTGATGTTTCAAGAGTTTGTGTTTCATGCTCCTTGAAAGTGCATTTGTCCATGCTTCCATGGGTAAGTCATTTAGATGTCATCTAAGTGATTTTTGGGGTTCATTTTGGCATGCTAAAACCCTGATTTTAGTTGCTTAAATCATGCCGTGTTTGGTCTTGATAAGTGTAGTCCAATGCCTCTTTGGTGAGCCTTAGGTGTTGGGCTTGGTTGCATGATATGCTTGCTTTGTTTAGTTGGTTTGGCACCTCCTATACCATGATTTTCAAAGCTTCATTTGCATGTTAATTGTCCATGCTATGCCTCTTTTAAAGTGCGCTTAAAAGTTGCCTTTATGTGCTTAAATGTTGGTCCATGTTGTCATGTATGCTTGCATATGCATTTGGCCTCATTTCCTTGGTTGATGGCCACTGTTTTGGGCTTCCTTAAGGGCTGCCCAAACGAGCTTAAGTCCATGCTTTGCTTGTTTGCATGCTTACCTTGCATGTTTGCTTGCATACTTGCATAAATGCATTGTATGCCCATGTTGCATGCTAGTTCACATGCCTAGGTTGCACTCCATCTAGCATGCATGCTTTGTTCCTTGATTTAGTGATGGGAGTTGGGCCTTTGTTTGTTGGTTTGCATTGCATTTGAAATCAACATGCATAACTTGGTCTCTTGGGTCATCATGCATTGAAATGCGCGATTGATGGTCCGAGAACCAAGGACCATGTCCCTTTGAGTCATAGACATGATAAGGGATATGGTTGGAGCATACATTGCTTGAATTACATTCCCATGCAAAGCTCTGTCCTCTGCTGCTGTCAAACGAATTCTGCAGGAACTTTTGGCCGATCAACTGCACAGAGTGCCGGCCGGCAATCCATCGGTGGCCAATGGATTAATTTTTGGCCGATCGACACCAAATCACAGCCGATGATGATTCCCTCTAGCCGGTGGCATTCCCAAACATCCAGTGAGCACATGCTGAGACTTTGGAAGTCATCAGAGAAGTGGAGTAGGGAAAACAGAGGCGGCTTGTGCATGGCACTGGACTTCCGAGCAAGACCCGAGCATGCGTGCATTCGACCCTCTTCCCGAGGCCCCTTTTTTTTTATTGCTTTTCTTAGCTTAGTTAATTTGTTAATTAATTAGGTGATTTGTAATAATTAATTAGCTTGCGAGTTTGTTAATTTGTACTATTCTTTCGGTCGCTCCAAGCGAGGGCGAATTTGTAATAAGTGTGGGTGAGTGTGTGCATGTCTTCCAACCCCCACTTCTTTCTCCCTTTTACTTACCTGCTTTGATGGTTAGTAATAGGTCATGTTTAATTTAGCATACCTTATGCTGTGCATGCGTGCATCATTCATCAGTATTGCATGCACCGGGCTCAGCGCATCACGCTAACTGCATTAGTATTTCAAATCTAACTTGAATACATGATGTTGGTGCATTTCACATGCCACTTCTAGATTAGCCGAGCCTATTCTAGTGACATTTTGTATGCGTTGCATTAGGCACTTAACATGGACTTGGATCATACATTGATTTGCTAACGAGTTCCCTGTTTTGGCTTGGAGTACTATGTAAGTATTTATACTTTAGCATACCGCATGCGTGTGGATGTTGACATGACAGCATGCTTACCATGTGCCTAGATGCTTATGTGTTATAAATTGCCTGAATGCCTGTGGGTGAAGGTTGGATTGTCTGAGTTGGAATAGCTCATTGAAATCCATGTTTTAGCCTACTTGCGAGTAGCAAATTCCAAAACATTTTTTCAAAACAAACGGATATGCAATGCTTATTTCCAAATTAGGCGATCTAGTCTATACTTGTTTGTTGTGCGCATAACATAAGTAATTCTAGGCTAATAACTGAAATAAGAACACATAACATTTTCAAAATGGGATATCATGATTAGTGGAGGCCGATCTTCGGATCGGGCGAGAGGGGGTGCTCACAGCTGACCTTCCCAATCGTACCCAAGCTCCCGAGCCGAGGCAACTTTGGTGATGATGGACACGTGGCCTTTGGCACCGAGTCAGGGTTTCCTAAATTTCCCCATAAAAATATTTAGGTGGCGACTCTGTATCTGGCAAAGCAGTCCACGTTTGGCACTTCTTTTCAAAAATCTGTTTCTCAAAACGATTTGTCGGATTTGGACTCTTTGGTTCAGATTAAGAACCGTGACACAAATTGAGTCCGAACTGTAGTGAGGCCCACGAGCGCGTCTACAGCGTGATTGGATTTCAACACCGAGCAGCGGCATGGAGAAATGGAAAACAAAGTGAAGTGGGGCTTAATGGAAAAAAAGTGTTTCGGCCGAAACTGCAAGAGTTCACCTTTTTCTAGCCATCCAAAATGGTTATCCAGTCTTAGAGCCTACGGATGAGAAACATCTCCATTTTGAGAGAAAAATACAAAAGACTTGCTCTTCTGCCAGAAACAATAGTATGGGAGCACCATTTATAGTATTTTAGATGGAGTAGTGGGTGATAGCTGGACACTCACCAAACCCCTTATCAAGGTTCGGCCGTACCTCAATGGGGTCAGACTATGCCTACAGAGGTTCGGCCGTACCTCAGTGGTGGGCCAGGAAGAAAAGTCTGCTCTTTGTCCTCTTGTGTTATAGATGTATTTTAAGTCTTGTTTTACTTATACCAAGTCTGTTGTAATGGTTTTGAGTTGTTTCCATTATGTTTCCTTGTTATTGAGTTGTATTGTACATTTTGTCCGGTTGTAAGTTGTTATCCGATTCATGAATCAAGCACAAGTATCTGGAAAATTATCATGCAATAGCTATCCATTCGTCATATGCAAACACAATACAAGAAATTTGCAAGAAGAGATCATCCACAAAAAACATGTTTTATAAACTAGTGGGTCCAACCTCGATCATTGTTTTACAGAATAAAATAAAAAAACAAAAGAAAGGTTTTCAAAAACAATGAGTCCACCTAAAGCTAGTGTTGAAAACTACAAAGAAAAGAAATAGAAACAAAAAAACAAAAACAAACGAAAGCAGAACACCAAGAAATAAAGTCATCATCGTCATCAATAATCTGTCCTAGCTCTCCTCCTCCTCTGCTGTGCAGGAGGTGCATCGTTGTCATCACTGGTGCTGCGGGATTGCATGTAAAACTCCTCTCCCTCCTTCTCAATAGCCGAAGAGCCCTCCAGGGACTCATCGGAAGGTGAGCGCTGCCTCACTCGGCCTCTTCCTCGATTAGCTCCTCTTCTGCCCCTCACTAGGCCCCACCTCTGTCTCCCAGTTGGAGGAGGTCCTGCAGGTGCCACCGGTGTTGGTCCAAGCTAAAAAGAAGAAAGGAAATGAGAGTGCAGATAGTTATAAGATGTCAAATAGAGCCAGAATGAAATGGTTGGAATGAAATGACTGTAAACTAGGGGCAAAGCTTACCTTAAGCCCGTGAGCGACTACAGTGGTCTGACTCCGTCGTACCATGAGGAGTAGCCGATCGATAGTCCATGCAAGGTCATCTGCAAATGCTCGAGGCACCTGCAAAAGAAAGAGCGGAGTTTGAAAAATATAGCCAGAAATAGAAACAATAAAACAACATAAAGTACAGTGAGTGGAAACAATAAAGAAATGTGTACTTGCTCGATGCCTGGAGCAAACACTATCCGATGGTACCTCTCCTCGATCTCATCGATCGAAATCTACTCGAGCACCTCATTTGGGTGCATATATGTGATCTCCGTGGGAATCACAGGAAACCCAAGAATAGGAGCAACGGCAGGGGCACCTCTAGCAGGGGCATCACCAGCACCAACCACAGCAGCCGTGACCTGTGGAATAGCACGGGCCACACCCAGGGTGAGAGGTGCCATCACCCGAGTGTGCAAGAAGGTAGTGAAGTCATCGGCCATATGGTGTCTGTCACCATCCTCTCCCTCCATCAAGAGATCGATCATAGGTCTATCATGCATATCATCCACTGTCCTCATGCCTGGTGGAGGAGGATGCAGAACGTCTGGATCGATAACCCCTCTAGTCTGACAGATGAACCTCTTCCCTAGATAATAGGCCCGACCAAAGGGGCCCTTGAACAGAATCGGCATGGTAGAGGCATACCAGGCAGCAACATAGGTTGCTCTGGACATTAGAGGAATACCCGCCCAGGGATGCCAATCAACCTATGAATCAATACAGTGTTAGTTATCAGTGCAGTGTCAGATATCATTCAGTGTCAGAAATAAGTGCAGTGTCAGAAAATTAGTGTACAATGAGCAAACTAGTGTAGTGGCAGATGTCAATAGTATGAGGATGCTAGTGCCGTATGGGAACAGTGATATGGAATGCAAAGAATGATATTGTGTTAACCTGGTCCGCAATGATCGTATCAAAGACGTGGCGATAGTAGGGGAAGGTCTGGTTTACTAGGTGGCGTCACTCGAACCGTGAGTTGTAGTAACGGGAGCGGAGTACTGACAACTCAATCGGCCACATTGGGACCGGAGCTAGAAAGGTGAAGTATATGTAAACCCAAAGCTGTAAACAGATGAGCATGAATAAAGTAGATAAGCGGATAAGCAGATATGAAATGCAAAGTAATGCAAAGTTGAATAGAAAGGTAAGGGGTGAAATGCATACCTCCCAAACCCTCTAGTAGCCACCGAGTAAATTTGCCTTGCGGCGGGACACGGAGCTCATGTAGCATTATAAGGTGGCCAAGCTGGCACCACCCTAGTCATACTCTACTACCCGCGGCAGGTGTACCAATGTTCCAAGAAGATATATCCCCATGGTATTCTCCCTGTTCGCAAACAGGGTAGTACCAAGGAGATACATGAGGAAGCCACGGGCATACTGGGCAACCTCAACTAGCGTAGCTGGTTGACGGTTGATAAAGTGGTCATAAAATCAATTGTAGCGTTCCATCCCCTGACTGCTGATGTCCGGGATCGCTCCAAAAAGCTGGACCTATGCAGCCCTCCACCGTGGCATGTCTAGATCAAATGGGATTAGGCTGCCAACTCCAACTCGCAAGCTAGTCAGCATGGAGAATTCATATGGCGTCAACATCATCTCCCCGGTCGAAGAGAAATGGAATGAGTCTGTGGTGTCCCACCATCTCTCCGCTAAAGCTTCGTATAGTACTGACTCAGCCCGCATCTGTATGATCTCGGAGCAGAAGGGCCCAAAGCCGGCAACATCGACTATTGTGCGAACCTCCGTAGGAAGCTGCTCATACCAGCGTCGAGGGCCCGATATGGTCCCATGGCCGCTAATCCTCCTGGCTATAACTTGTAAAATAGGGAATTATATCAATATATACGGTAGAGTTGAATGGTTTATTTATCAGTTTCAATATGTGCACAAAATAAAACAAAGGAAAGTTGTTTATCGTGGAGGCGTCAGCAGATAAGTTCTTTGTGGGCTCGCGCAGAAGTGTGTCCTCCTCCAGCTCAGGAATGAAGCCTATAAATCGTAAAATCCCGCCTGTGGACTCGCCTTTTTCTAGGCCCTGCCTTTCGGAAAAGGTTTGAAAAGAAGGCCTCATAGTTCGGACTTCCGCAGTTCTGAATCTAGTCTCACAAGTGCAATGTGAAACTGATAAATACCAAAGAGTCCAAATCCAACAAATCGTTTTGGAAAATTGATTTTGAATCAAAAAGTGCCAAAATTGGACTGGTTTGCCAGATACAATGTCGCCACCTAAATATTTTATTTTTGGAGAAATTTAGGAAACCCTGACTCGTGCCAAAGGCCACGTGTCTGTCATCACCAAAGTTGCCTCGGCTCGAGAACTTGGGTACGAGAGAGGAACGTCCTGAAATGAGCACCCTCGCTCGCCTGATCAAAGATCGGGCTCTACTAATCATGATATGTTTTTTTATAAACATTATGTGTTCTTGTTCCGGTTATTAGATAACATTACTATATGATGCGCGCAAGCAAGTATAGACTAGTCGCAAGACATGGAACATTCAACTCATGTTTGTTTACAAAAAATGGTTTGAATTTCCCACCTCAAGTGGGCTTAAAATGCGCATTCATTGAATTGTTCCAATTCAAACAACCAGCCTTCAAACAGTTTAGCAAGTAAGCACATAGCCTCATGGCAAGCATGCGAAACATGGCAACATAGCAATCACACTCATGCAAGTATGCTAAAGCATAAAGACTTACCAAGTACTCCAAGCCAAAACAAAAACTAGTTATAAAGAATGCATGATCCTAACTATACAAGGTGTCTAATGCAACACATGCAATAATGTGATTAATAGGCTTGGCTACTAATATGGCATATGAATCGATTTGAACAACATGAGGGTAAACACGTATTCAAAGAATTATTGAAATAACAATGCAATTTGAATGATACGTCGAGCCTCGCTACACGCAAGACAAATGAATGGATACAAACACGTGAGCATAAGGTATGCTAATTAAAAATGTCCCTAATCTAACCATCGAAAGTGATTAAATAAAAGGGAGAAAGACGTGGGGTTGGAAGACATACACACACGCACGCACACTTATTACAACATTACGCCCTCGCGATGGAGGGTCCAAATAAAGAAGCCAACTAACTAGCTACACTAATTAAGCTAACTATTACAAAACTTGAAATGAATTAACTAATTAACTATTCTAAGCTAATTAAATATTATAAAACGAAGTAATTAGCTAAACACTTTAACTAACTAGTTACAAAGTAAGTAAATTAGCAACTACTAATTAACTAAATAAAGCAGTTAAACGGCCTCGAGGGACGAGGGATGCATGCATGCTTGGTTTCTCCACCCGAAAATGCCACCGCCTTGCCATTGCAGCCTCTGTTTGCACACTTTTTATCACTGAAAATTATACCAACTTCCAGAACACCTCTGCTCCATTTCAGGAACATACTGAGCAACTTTCTTCATTGATGGCCAGTCGGCTACCAATGGTGGCCATCGGCTACCATTGGTGGCCGGTCGGCTACTGTTGGTGTCCGTCGGCCACTACTAGTGGCCAGTCCGCTACCCCTTCCCTGAACTTCCTTCTTTGCTGCAACAGAGAGCAAACAGAGGCAAAGCAATGTATACTCAAGGAATGTATGTACTGCTACCCTCCTTATCATCACACAAGCTCAAATGAATGTAGCTCCTGGCCCTCAAACCATCAACCAAGCATTTTCCATGCATGATGGCTAAGGAACCAAGCTTGTACAAGCTTAATTAATAAACAAACAAGACTAAAACAACCACCACCCTATCATGCATGATCAAGGGTGACGGTGACCAAGGAAAGTGGCACATTTCATCACTTCGAGTATAAAATGTCCCATTTTCCTCGTGTTTGAATTAACGTCCGATCCAAACACATGCAATGCAACACAAAAGATGTTTATCTTGCCTCTTTTACTTGTTCATGTTTTTTTTACTCATTTTTTATTACCAATCCATTCTTTAATTGATTAGTCCAAAAGTGAGTGTCCTCTAATGAAAAGTAGGATTAAACCACAAGTGCCTTGGGCATGAAAGAGACCTCAAGCCATTGATAATGAACCCCCGAAGGGATTAAACCATTAAGCATGAATGTCTTAATTTCACACTTAAGCAAACAAGTGGGTTAAAACTATATTCAAAGTAAGTGAAAGAGTGAAGAATAGAGGGAGATTGCAGAGATTTTAGTGCTAAAATGGAGTGCAAAATAACACTGAAACATGCTTTCAACTCAAAAGAATGATGATCAAAGCATTAAAACTCCAAGCTAATGAAGGAATTAACACTACAACCGTGCCATACAAGGCTCAAAGGACCTAACCAGCCCAAAATAGAGCTAAAACAAGTCAAAACAGTAGCAAAAACATGTTGGACCAAAGCTAGGTTAGGCTATAGAAACATGCTAACATGTTACGCAACTAGGCATGCAAGCAAGACAACAAGGAGGGGAGGTGTAGACGCGCCCGTGGGCCTCATGCTACAGTTCGGACTCGATTTGTGTCACGGTTCTTAATCTGAACCAAAGAGTCCAAATCTGGCAAATCGTTTTGAGAAACAGATTTTTGAAAAAGTAGTGCCAAATATGGACTGCTTTGCCAGATACAGAGTCGCCACCTAAATATTTTTTATTGGAGAATTTAGGAAACCCTGACTCGGTGCCGAAGGCCACATGTCCGTCATCACCAGAGTTGTCTCGGCTCGGGAACTTGGGTACGATCGGGGAAGGTCAGCTATGAGCACCCCCTTTCGCCCGGTCCGAAGACCGGCCTCTACTAACCGTGATATCCGTTTTTGAAAACTTTATGTGTTCTTAAACCAATTATTTGCCTAGAATTACTATGTTATGCGCGCAGCAAACAAGTATAGACCAAATCGCCCAAATTGGAACAAAACATTTCATGTTTGTTTTGAAAATGGTTTGCTACTTGCAAGTAGGCTAAAATGCAGATTTTGCCACCCTCAAGTGGGCTTTTAGAAAAGATGATTTTGCCACTATCTAGTGGGCTTAAAACTCACAGTTTTAATGCATTATTCCAATTTAGGTAATTCAACCTCCATCCACAGGCATTCAAACAGTTATATCACATAAGCAGCTAGCCTCATGGTAATCATACTGTCATGGCAACACTCACACGCATGCAATATGCTAAAGCATAAAAGCTTACCTAGTACTCCGAGCCAAAACAGAAACTAGTCAGTAATCATATGCATGATCCTAGTTCATGTTAAAAATGGCTAATGCAACACATGCAAAGATGCAATCTAAACAGGCTCGGCTAACCCTAAAATGGCATATGAAATGCTACAAGTAACATGTATTCAATTTGGAATTAAAAAGTACAATGTAGTTTGTATGATGTACCGAGCCCGGTGCATGTCAACAAATGCATGAATGCACGCATGCATAGCATAAGGTATGCTAAAATAAATGTGCCCTAATCTACCATCATAAGCAGGTAAATAAAAGGGAAGAAAGAAGTGGAGGTTGGAAGACATGCACACCACGCACACACACTTATTACAGACATGCCCTCACTCGGAGGGACCAAAATAATAATACAAATTAATTAACTACGCAAGCTAATTAAATATTACAAATTGCTTAATTAATTAACAAATTAACTAAACTAAAGAAAAACAGTAAACCGTCTCGGGGCGAGGGCCAGATGCAACACATGCTCGGGACTGGCTCGGGACTGGCTCGGAATCGCACTGCCATGCGTAGTTTGCCTCTGTTTTCCCTGCTCTGCTCTTCTGAAAACTGCCAAAGTCTCAGGGATGCCTCTCAGGACACTGGGGGATATCATCGGCTGACCAGAATTTCCACCGGCAGTAGCATTTAGTCACCGGCACAAAATAGATCCACCGGCCATCTATTGACTGCCGGTCGGCACTAAATACTGCCGGCCGGCAATCAATTCCTGCAGAACCTGCAACTCACAGCAGCAGAGGGCAAAATCTTGCATGGCAATGCAATTCAAACAATTTATGCACCAATCACATTCCTTATCATGTTAATGACTCAAAGGAGGATGTGTCCCGATTCTCGGACCACCAATCACGCATTTCCATGCATGATGGCCCAAAGAATCAAGTGTGCAACTTCAATTTCAAAATGCATGCAAGCCAAATAAACACACAAGGAGGCCTAACCTCTATCATACTCATCTCAAGAGGCAAGGTGATGCATGCAAGATGCAATGCAACTTAGGCATGCGAGCTAAGGATGCAACATGCCGATACAAGCAAACATGCAAGGTGAGCATGCGAATAAGCAAAGGATGGTCTTAAACATGAATTAGGCAGCTCTAGTTAGGCCCAAAACAGTGGCCAAAATGCTAAGTACATGGAGGCAAACGACATGCAAACATGAATAGATACATGGTCCAAGACTTAAGCATAATGAAGCAACTTTTCGACGCATTTGAAAAGCACAAACATGGACAATTTTCATGCAAATTTCAGAGGCGATAGGTGATGCAAAACATCCCCGAAACATAACGAAACGACACTCAATGCATGGAATGAATCCCGAAATGCAAAATTAGGCCCATGAAATGGCTTATAGCTATACAAAGCATGCATAATATGGACATGGAGCATGAAGACAGAAGCAAGGCAGCCCTGAGATAAGCATTTTTACAGTTTATGGCATGGCCAAACAGCAAGCAAAGATAGGGCAACAATGGCATGCAAAAATGGCCCTAAACATGAGATTATGAAGCAACTCACAGCTGCTGACCCCGAATAGGTTAGGGCCTTTCAACACCATTGAAGAGGGGCCAAAAATAAGCCACTTTACAGAACTGTAAAAACCCTAAAAACAAACATAGATATGGCTAAGCTCTTATGCAAGAAAAAGGGCCAAAAGGTGGCCAAAGAGGCAAGTGGTATGTGCACAGCCCAAACTGAAAAATTCCCTTCTACAACATTGAATAAGGACCAAAAATAAGCATATTTACAGAACTGTAAAAAGGCCAAAAACAGAAGCATGATAGGCTGCCAAAGCATGCAAAAATGGGGACCAAAGAGAGGATATAAAGGCAAGTATAATATGGAGGTCCCAAACAGTGTTGAACCCTTCTTCAATGTTGAACAGGGGCTCAAAATAAGCCTATTTTCAGTTTACATCAGGCTCTAAAATAGATCACACGCAAGCCAAAAATTCTATGCAAGATTATGGCATTCAAGGAGGATATTGAAGCAAGTGCAAGCTACTGTCCTCAAACAGCAAGAGGTCCTCAATCAAACATGAAGAGGACCTCAAAATATGATGAGTTATAGTTTGGGTCAGAGCCCAAAGATGCAAGCAACTATGGCTTAGATATGATGCAAGAATAGGCTAAAAAAGGGAAGAAGAGGACTCACCTTTGTAGACCAATGAACCAGCACCTCTTGGACCAAGTTTAGGTGCTCCTAAGCTCTGGAGAACAGCCTCAAGCTGCTGGAATGGGCATTGGATGCCTTGTGCTATGAGTTGATGAAGAAATGGCCCAAGAACAAGGGTGTTTGATGGTTGAATGGGAGAGATATGGAGAGAGATCAAGGGTTGTATGTATGTATATCAGATATACCTGGTATATCTTTGGTTTTTTTGCTTTTAAACCATCCAACCTAGACAAAGGGAGAGGAATGGTGCTTATATAAGGCAAGGGAAGCATTTAACTTACAAGCTAAGTAAAGGGAAAGGGGCAAAGGGGTTCAAGGGGGTGCAAGGCTTCTAGAGGAAGCTAAAGCTTGGCCAAAGGGTTCAAGCTTCTAGAAGGTTAAGGGGTTCAAAGGCTCACAAGGTGCAAAACAAACACACATGTGCGTGGGGGATCGATTCTATGCATTCCAGCTGGCACAGCTGGAATCCACTCAATCTGAAGAATCCCCCGGAAGGTCGTCGGCTAGCAAAAATTGCCGGTCAGCAAAATAAAGTGCCGGTCGGCACAATAAATTGCCGGCCGGATAAATATAGTGCCGGTGGATGGCCGGTAAGGTCAAAAAATGGCCGGTTGGTGTTCAAATTGAAGCCCCGGAAGTTAGCTTTCCAATGGCGCAAACCTTGCATTAAAATTCCTCCTGTGGAAAACGTTATGCCCATTTTGGTGAAGCCGCGCAGATTCGATCCAACCGGGATGATACCCAAATTCAACCAGTCATATCTCCCCCACCCGGAGTTGGCTTTAAGAGATTCTTGAGTGAAAAATGAAGCCCCGGAAGTAAGCTTTCCGACGGTGGTGGCCTCATAGCTAAACTCCAAGTGTATAGATAGATAAGCCCGATTCAGCGAGGGCTGCTCAACTCGCTTCTACCCGGATTCATGCCGAACTTTTCCCAAACTAGTTTTCTCCTCTCCTTTCCTCTCTTCTTCAACTCCAAACCCCTAAACAAAGTGTTTTGAAGGATTTTCCTCTCTCCTTGCCGAAGAAACTGAACATTTGCCCTGCACACCTTTCTCCGCCAAGCAAAACATCAGTGGTGCCCAAGTCTTAAGGGCGGTCAAAAATGGGGTGTCTACAGGAGGCCAACCCCTCCAATTTTGGACTTCAAAAGAAGGTTTTTGTCACTAAAAAACCTCTGAGTTTCAGTGGTAAAAAGGCCCAAAAATTTTGATTTAAAGGTGATCAATAATAGCACAAAAAGCTTCACAAGCTAAGGAGCAAAAAGGGGAGGGAGGGACAACCCCCTAACTCACAAAGACTCAAACTACCATTTATATGCCTCAAAAATAGAATTTTTTACACTTCAAAAACAACCTTAAAGTAGTAGAAAAAGATGGAAAAACAAGCATGCACAATAAGCTTAAATGAGGTAAGTTCTATACCTTTGAAGAAAAGCACAATTCAGCCACAAATTCAAGCTCAAACCCCCTTCCAAGGCTCAAACACAACTCCAACGGACCTCAGCTCAATGGTGGTCAAGTTTGGTTAAGGGTTAGTGTGCAAAAGTGTAGAGAAAACTAACTACAAAGCACAAAATATCAAGTGAGAGAGAGAGAGAGAAATTTTGGTTCCAAAATGTCTAACCCCTGTAAAATGGGGGAGGACACCCCCTATATATAGAAAATCAAGCCTTGAGCTTGTATACATCCTTTCATACACGTGTATGAAGATGCAGCTCAATGAGTAATAGCTGGCACAACTGGCAAATAAATATCAGGAAAAAGAGAATAATGGTTGTCAGCCACCACTGGTGGCCATCAGACACCAATGGTGGTCATCGGCTACCACCAGTGGCCACCAGGGTTGGCCGACAGGTCACCCTCCTCTCCAGGAAAGAGACAACAAGCTCTTGGTCCAAAAACATGCACAAAACAGAAATGTTGAGAGGCTCAAAGACAAGGCATTCCGTTGAGGACTTCGGGTGCTCAAAACGAACACAAACGAGCACAATCATCCAGTGCACAAACGATGACGTCGAAGTCTTGAGGACGGTAAAAAATGGGGTGTCTACACTGCTTGGCAGGAGAATGTGAGTGCCCGGCTGGTAAGTAGCTGCATCAAATGGCCTCTCAGCAAGAGAAAGTTAAGCAGCAGCCTCCTCCGCCTCTATATCAGCACCAAGGGCAGCACCAATATCTATGGTCGGGTCAGGAAGGGGAACCTCGTCACTAGCCATGAGGAAAAGTAGAGAAAAGTGAAGAAATTAAGGTGAAAATGGGTAAAAATCCCAAAGCCTCAAACCCTAAGAGAGAGAAGCAAAGTGATGATGGAAAATCAAAGGAAAAAGAGAAAAATGTGGATAAAAGTGAGAAAAAACAAAGAGAAAAACCCAAACTTCACCAAATCAAAATCCAATCGGTTCAAAAGATAGAGGGGAGGAAGGATTTCAACGAAAAAAATTGTGAGGGTTGTTGGGTTTTTTGCAAAAATAGGACAAATCTAGAGAGAGGGGGGTCTTAGAGAGAGAGGAGTGTTTTCGGATGTGGAGGTATGTGAGGAAATGAGTTTGGTTTTTGTTTTTAAAGCCAAACGTCGGAGCCTTCCTGAATCTGCCCCCGCCGCTGCCTAAGTCTGGCCAGAGGTACGTATGTCCGTCGGGCTTCGCCGACATCCGGCCAGACTTTGATGGAAAAAGAGATATTAAAAAAATAATAATAATATGTTTTTACTTTATATTTCTCTGAGTATTTAAAAAAAATTCAATCAAATCAAAAGAAAATAAAAGAAAAGAAAATATTTGTTTATTTTTGAGTACATAAAATAAAAAATAAAAGAGGGGGGGAAAGAAGTTTTGTTCCGATGCTATTTTGCGTGTGTTACATTCACACCATAAATTTCATTTTCTTTGTTATGATGTGTTTCAATAATCCGTTGTTGGTTTTTGTTCCAGTATCGAGTTCTTATCGCCGAAAAATGCACAGTAATCATCGGCAGCAATGTTTTTCCGATGAGTGGTGTATATACAAAAAAGAAAAACAAAAACAAAGAAATCATTCTACCATACCTTCTTCTACTCGCGTAAGACGCATTTGGACTTCAAATTTAGAATTTCATGTTTATCCAGTCAAAAGATCTTGAATCTCAAGTTCACCATTCCTCCTCTCGCATAAGACGCATTTGGATCTCAAGTTCACTATTCCTCCTCTTGCCCAAGATGCGTTTGGATCCAAAGTTCACCATTCATCCTCTCGCGTAAGACTCGTTTGGATCCAAAGTTCAGTATTTCTCCTCTCGCGTAAGACGTGTTTGGATGTCAAAGTTCACTATTCCTCCTCTCCCATAAGACGCATTTGGATCTCAAGTTCACCATTCCTCCTCTTGTGTAAGACGCATTTGGATCTCAAGTTCACTATTCCTCCTCTCGCATAAAATGCGTTTGGATCCAAAGTTCACCATTCATCCTCTTGCATAAGATGCGTTTGGATCCAAAGTTCACTATTCCTCCTCTCGCGTAAGACATCTTTGGATCTCAAAATTCAATATTCCTCCTATTGCGTAAGACGTGTTTGGATCTCAAGTTCACCATTCCTCCTTTCACATAAGACGCGTTTGGATCTCAAGTTCACTATTCCTCCTCTCCTGTAAGATACGTTCGGATCTCAAAGTTCACTATTCCTTCAATCGTGTAAGATGCGTTTAGATCTCAAGTTCACTATTCCTCCTCTCGCGTAAGACGCATTTAGATCTCAAGTTCACCATTCCTCCTTTCGCGTAAGACGTGTTTGGATCCAAAGTTCACTATTCCTCCTCTCGCGTAAGACGCTTTTGGATCTCAAAGTTCACTATTCCTCCTCTAGCGTAGGATGCGTATGGATCTCAAGTTCACCATTCCTCCTCTCGTGTAAGACGCATTTGGATCGAAAGTTCACAATTCTCCCTCTCACGTAAGACGTGTTTGGATCTCAAGTTCACTATTCCGCCTCTCACGTAAGACAGGTTTGGATCTCAAAGCTCACAATTCCTCCTCTCGCGTAAGACACGTTTGGATCTCAAGTTCACTATTTCTTCTCTCGCGTAAGATGTGTTTGGATCTCAAGTTCACGAATCCTCCACTCGCGTAAGACGCGTTTGGATCCAAATTTCACCGTTCATCCTCTCGCGTAAGACGCGTTTGGATCCAAAGTTCACTATTCCTCCTCTCGCGTAAGACACGTTTGGATCTCAAAGTTCACTATTCCTCCTCTCGCGTAAGACGGGTTTGGATCTCAAGTTCACCATTACTCCTCTCGCGTAAGATGTGTTTGGATCCAAAGTTTACAATTCCTCCTCTCGCGTAGGACGCATTTGGATCTCAAGTTCACTATTCCTCCTCTCACGTAAGACGAGTTTGGATCTCAAAGTTCACTATTCCTTCTCTCGGGTGAGACGTGTTTGGATCTCAAGTTCACTATTCCTCCTCTCGCGTAAGATGTGTTTGGATCTCAAGTTCACCATTCCTTCTCTCGCGTAAGACGCATTTGGATCCTAAGTTCACCATTCCTCTCGCGTAAGACGCATTTGGAACTAAAGTTCACTATTCCTCCTCTGGCGTAAGACACATTTGGATCTCAAAGTTCACTATTCCTCCTCTCGCGTAAGACACGTTTTGGATCTCAAGTTCACCATTCCTCCTCTAGCGTAAAACGCGTTTGGATCTCAAGTTCACGATTCCTCCTCTCGCGTTAGATGTATTTGGATCTCAAGTTCACGATTCCTCCTCTCGCGTAAGATGTGTTTGGATCTCAAGTTCACCATTTCTTCTCTCATGTAAGGCGCGTTTGGATCTCAAAGTTCACTATCCCTCTTCTCGCATACGACGTGTTGGATCTCAAGTTCACCTTTTTTCATTTTGTGTGAGACACGACTGGAGTTGTTTTGCTCTAATTTATGCTTTCGTTCAGTGTCACAACATTGTCTTGATTGCATTTCATTGCATAATCATAAGTTATGTTTTGTATTTCATTGCATGAGCATAAGTTATGTTTTACATATCAGTTTGCATTTTGTCCCTGAACTACGCAGGTTTGATTCCTTGTAACGGGATACGTAGGCAACCCTCGGGTTCAACCAATTATATATGCATTTGTTTGTCTTTGCCAAAGTCTTACGATCTTGTCAAATGGGTCGTCTTCGAGCTTTGACATTCACTCACGTCGTTAAATGACTTCGAGCTCTGTCAAAGAGGGGCAACTATAGACGCCCTAATTTTGACCACTCGTAAGACTTAGGCACTTTATTCTGAGCACTCGACGATGACGATTACAATGAGTAAGTGGTTTGAATTCTCAATAAAGGAATCCGAGTTCGAGCTCTAAACAATTCCAACTTGCCACACCTACTATATTTCTATTCCAGAATTTCAATAATGCACCTTGTACCAACCTGTATTGAACATAAAAGTGTAAGAAGTCCGACCCGACCTTAGTGATACCCAGTCGGAGACACAAAGGTCTAGCTGGACCTCTTGACGTTTTAGGCAGTTTCAGCAGCAATCTTCTAGCGGCCCAAATTTGCTAATATTTTGATCAAACCTGCTCAAGGCCTATAAATAACAAGGGTCAGACTGCTGTGGAGGAGGTTGGAGAACAATATCAAGTGTTTGAACAAATCAGTATCAAGTATAGAAATATCCAAGAGTTTAGAAATATCAAAGAATTGAGAAATATCCGAGGATAGAAAGATCAAAGCTACCATCCATCTTGTTCTTCCATAGCTTTGAAGCTCTCCTATCATCCATACATACGAAAGTAGTGCTTTAACTTGGAACTCGGATTGAGACTTGAAGATCATAACTCAAACTTGAGGGTGCTTTAGAATCAAGTTTGGTTTACAACAAGAACACCTTCTCTACAAGAGGTAAAGCTTCCTCGCTTTCAATTCAATCTTTGTTCATCTTTTTTTGTGTTTTCATATTTTTTTTGGGACTGTTTTAAGGGCTAAAACTTGTGATTAAAAGCTACACAAAGGTGGAGGGGTTAATCACCCTTGCTTGAACCTTATTCCTAGCTTAAATCCTTGTGTTTCCCACATGTCTTCTCTAATTTTTACCATTGTTTTAGGGCTGATTTGGGACTATTTTGGGGCTATTTTTCAACTTCTAAAATATGTGATTTGAAGTTATAAAGGTGGGGGGGGGGGGGTTTAGCCACCCTTTCTTTCACTTGTTTATTAGCTTTAATCTCTTTATGATTGTGCACCTTCTATAGCTTAATTTCAACACTATTTTATGCTATTTAGGGGCTGTTTAATTTATTTCAGTAGTTTTATTTTGAATATTATGTTTGTGTCGTAATAACCAATAAATCAACTTTGCATAGTCATTTCTGTAATCTCCCTCCATTCTTTGATTATTTCGATTAAAAAGTTGTGAAAAATTAAGATTGTTATGGAAAGAAATTTTTCTATGCTTAATGGTTTAATCTCTTCGAAGGTTCATTACCAAAGGCATAAAAATTTTCCATGCTTAATGGTTTAATCTTTTCAGAAGTTCATTACCAAAGGCATGCATCTTTCTTATAACGCACAATTTTTTTATTTTTCATTTCTCTTTATCATCAGTGTGTCTACTTTTAAGGGACTAATTGACCCTTAGAAATCACCAAGGAAAGTGTCATTATCACTCATTATCAAGTTTGGATTTTAAGTCAATATCGCTCACTTTGGATTTTTCTAAGTCATTATCACTCTTTTGAGTTTGACTAGTCCTTGTTGTGCATCTTGGGTTTGACTTGAAATCCCTAACTTGTAGATAAGTTTGACTCTTCCTTTGTAATTTCCCCCGAACAAAGACAAGGTTTGTTTCTTGGGTTAAGTTGATGCTTGTTTCTCTTTATTATGTTCGGGACTTAGTGGATGTAAATATCACCTTGGACTTAATGGATTAAAGAAAAGGAAAGGTAATATAAAAGAGGCTAATAAAATTAAGTTTAAAATGAATCAACCGACATAAAGAACCAATATGACTGATTGAATTCGGTCGGATGTTATACCAAATTTGTTGTGTCAAGGTTTGCCTTACATTAATTCAAGATGTTTTGATGAATCTTGAAGCATCTTTATGCCTAGACGTTATGCCAGAGTCTATTGTGTCAAGGCTTGTCTTACATCAATTTATGATATTTTGATGAACCTTGAAGCGTCTCTACTTCCCTTCTTGAATTCACTTCATGATAGGAGGAAGGGGTGGTTGTTATGCATTGCATTTATTGATCTTTATCATATCTTGTCCAAAATCATCTTGCAAATCAATTTGCAACCATAGATGGTTTGGGAACCGAGTTCACTCCTCTCTTGAGTATTTTCTATGATAAAGAAGGGTAGAAGAGACAAACATGGCTAGGAATTCCCTGTCTGCATTGTTTCACCTCGGGCAAAAAAAATAGATTTCCGCAAGAAAACAAGGTATGATTGGATTTATTTAGGGCTCGACTGAGTTGCGTTTTGGGTCGGCAAGGCTCCAATAAATTGCAAACAATACACTTTTGGTTGAAAGCTATGATAGGGTGAAACCGAACAAATCCCAGCAAGGCAGACAGAGTAATTCCAAAGAAGCATTGAGCAATCGTTGCATATTATTATTGTAATAAATTAGACGGCCCCTTTTAGTTATTATTCATTCGGATTTGTAATAATTATTTATTCAGACACTTGGACATTCAGACCCTTCTTTGCGGGGACAAATATGTAATAAGTTGTATGTCTTCCAACCCCCATTCTTTCTCCTTTTTATTTATCTGCTTATGATGGTTAGCATAGGGACATCATAGTTTCAAATTAGCATTTCCATGACTTGCATCCATTCGTTTTGCATGCATAAAAGTTCGGCTCATCATATTATTCGAATGTCAATTTCAACCCTTTTACTTGAATACGTGCGCTATCACATGCCTTGAATTGACTCGCATGCCATGTCAGTAGCCGAGCTTATTACTTGCATGTTGTATGTGTTGCATTAATCTTATTGCATTAATTAGGATCACGCATTTTTCTAACTATTTGCTTTCTTTTGACTTGCCTTTGGACTTAAGGTAAGCATTTATGCTTTAGCATATTGCATGGGTGTGATTGCTGCCATATCAAACATACTACCATGGGACTAAAAGCTTACTCGATATACCTATTTGAAAGCCTGGGGATGAAGGCTATTCACTGAAATTGGGATACTTTAATTAATGTCTATATATATATGAGATCACTTTTTCAAGTGATGCATATTCAAAACACTTTTCCAAAACAAACATGAAATCAAACGTTCCAACTTCTAGTGAAATTAGTCTATACTCATATGTTAAAAATAAAATAAGAACATATATTGTACATAAGAATCACATCATGATTAGTAGGGGCCGATCTTTGATCGGGTGAGTGGGGTGCTCAATTAATGACCTGCGCCTCTCATACCTAAGTTCCCGAACCAAGACACTTGGTAACAACCGACTAATAGCCTTTAGCATGAGTCATGGGTTTCCTAAATTTCCTAAAATAAATATTTAGGTGGCGAATCTGATATCTGGAAAACCAGTCCATTTTTGGCATTTGATTCAAAACATCGATTTTCCAAAAGAAATTGTCAGATTTGGACACTTTTTGTGTTTCCACTATTTCACATTGCACTTGTGAAATCAGATTCAGAATCCACAGGTGGTGTACGGACTGTACGAGCTATTCATTCTTTCGAAATGGAGCACAAAATGCCAAGCTACAGATGGCGACTCTATAACTGTCAAAGCAGTCCGATTTTCACATTTTTTATTCAAAATTGATTTTCCAAAAGACTTTCCCGATTTGGACTCTTTGGTGTTTATTAGTTTCACATTGTACTTGTGAGATTAGATTCAAAACCACGGGAGTCCGAACTGTAGGGCATCTTTCGAGCTTTCAAAAGGGGGTGCGAAAAAGTTGAGCTGCAAAAAAAAAAATTCAGAAAAATATTTTTGAGTAGGTATAAAGTAATTTGGCCAAAACAGGAGTAAGGTTGGAATTAAAGCTCAAACCCGACAATTTTGCTAGGAAATTTGTAAAAATAGCACATTCTAATTTTCATCATCGGGTGTTCGAAAAAAAACGCCCAAGTCTTCAGGCCGATCAAAATGGGATGTCTATAGTTGCCCTACTTTGACAGAACTCAAAGTCATTTCTTGACGTGAGTGAATGTCAAAGCCCAAAGCCAACCCTTTTGACAAGATCGTAAGACTTGGGCAAACAAACAAGATGTAGATGCAACTGGTTGAACCGGAGGGCTACCTACGTATAACTTTGCAAGGAATCAAACTGTAGACACCTCGTTTTTAACAGTCTTAAAGACTTAGACGTCATCATTTGAACACACAATGATTTTGTATGCTCGTGTTCGTCTTGAGTGCCCCAAGTTCTTGGCCGAGTGCCTTGTCTTTGGAGCCTTTGAACCTTATATACTTTGTGCTTGGTTGTGGACCAAGAGCTTGTTGTTTCAAGTCTGGAAGAGAGGGTGGCCTGTCGGCAAGCCCCACAACCTATCGGCCATGACTTGTGCCTTGTCGGCCATCAGTGGTGGCCAGTCGGCTATGTTTATGGTCAGTCGGCCATATTGGTGGTCGGTTGGCTACCAATGGTGGCCGACGGTCATTTGTCTCCTTTTTCAGATATTTGTTTGTTAGTTGTGCCAGCTGTTGCTCACTGAACTGCATCTTCATACACGTGTATGGTAGGATGTATTGAAGCTCAAACCTTGTTGTTCTATATATAGGGGGTGTCCTCCCCTATTTTGGAGGGTTAGAAATTTTGGATAAAAAATCTCTCTTTCTCTCTAGACTTCTCTCTCTCTTGTTATTTTACATACACTTGCTTGGTTTCTCTACACCTTTGCACATCAACTCTTAACCAAACACTCTCACCTTTGAGCTAAGGTCCCTTGGAGCTTTGTTTGATCCTTGAAAGGGGATTTGAGCTTGAGTTTGTGGCTGAATTGCATTTTGCTTCAAAGGTATTGCACTTACTTCACTTAAGTTTATTGTGCATATTTGCATTGCTATCTTTCTCAACTATTTTAAGGCTGTCTTGGAAGTATAAAAAACTATATTTTTACGGCACAAAAATGGTAGTTTCAGTCTTGGTGAGTTAGGGGGTTGTCCCGCCTTTTGCTCTTTAGCTTGTGAAGCTTTTTAGCCTACTTGCATGCCTAGTTAGCCTCACATGTTAGCCTATTTTTCTAGCATTTTGTAGCTTAATCTCAGCATGTTTTTGCCATTGTTTTGACCTGTTATGGCTCTCTTTGGGCTGGTTAATTCATTTGAGGCTTGTTTTGCATAGTTGTAGTGTAAAGGGCTTCACTAGTTTGGTGTTTTTGGCTTTTAAACATCATTTTCTTGAGTTGATTGCATGTTTTAGTATTATTTTGCATGTAATTTCAGCACTAAAATCTCTATAACCTCCCTATATTCTTCACTTTTTCATTTACTTTGAAAGTTGCTTTAAACCCCGTGTTAGCTTAAGTGTGAAATTGAGACAATCATGCTTAATGCTTTAATCCCCTTGGGAGTTCATTATCAACGGCATGAGGTCTCTTTCTTGCTCAAGGTACTTGTGGTTTAAGCCCACTTTCTATTAGTGGACACTCACCTTTGGACTTAATCGATTAAAGAATGGATTGGTAAGCTAAAATGAGTAAACAAAAATGAACAAAGCATTTTTCATATTGCATTGCATGTGTTCGAATTGGATGTTAATTCGAACACGAGGAAAATGGGACATTTCATACTCAAAGTGATGATATGTGCCTTTTTCCTTGGTCACCATTGCCCTTGATCGTGCATGATAGGATAGTGGTTTTGTTGAGTCTTGTTTTGCACTCATTAAGCTTGTACAAGCTTGGTTCCTTAGCCATCATGCATGGAAAATGTTTGGTTGATGGTTTGAGGGCCAAGAGTAACACTCCTTTGAGCTTATGTGATGATAAGAAGGATAAGAGTACATACAATGCTTGAGAATACACCGTTGCTTTGCCTCTATTTGCCTTCTGTTGCAGCAAAAAAGGAAGTTTAGGGAAGGGGTGGCCGATCGGCCACTAGTAGTGGCTGACCGGCCACCAACAGAAGCCGACCGGCCACCACTGAACAAGGTTCCTCAGTGTCCTCCTGAGGTGGTGTTCTGGAAGTTTACGGCAGTGTTGGTGTTCAAATAAGTGCTAACAGAGGCGTCCAATGACAAGGTAGTGGATTCTCGAGAGGAAATCAACCAAGCATATATGCATCCCTCGCCCTTGAGGCCATTTGGTTGCTTTAGTTGGCTTAGAATAGCTATTTAATGCAAGTGTTGTAGCTATTTAATTAGCTTAGAATGGTTAGTTAAATATCGTGTTGTAATAATTAGTTAACTAGATTAGTTAATTAGTTTTGTGTTGTAATTGTTAGCTTAATTAGCATAGCCTGTTGGTTAGCTTATTCATTTGGACCCTCCTCCGCGAAGGCATGACGTTGTAATAAATGTGTGTGCGTGTGTGCATGTCTTCCAACCCCATGTCTTTCTCCCTTTTATTTATCCGCTTTTGATGGTTAGATTAGGGGCATATTTCAATTAGCATACCTTATGCTTGCATGTTTGCATCCCATTCATTTGTCTTCCATGCACCGAGGCTCGGCGCATCATTCAAACTACATTGCAATTTTAATACTTCTTTGAATACGTGTTTCAAAGCATGCTATCAAAGTGTTACAAATAGCATGATCAAGTAGCCGAACCTATTTAGTCACATTATTGCATGTGTTGCATTAGACACTTAACATAGTTAGGATCATGCTTTTTTCTAACTAGTTTCTGTTTTGGCTTGGAGTACTCGGTGAGTTTTCTGCTTTAGCATACTTGCATGAGTGTGATTGCCATGTTGTCATGTTTCACATGCTTTCCATGAGGCTATGTGCTTAAATGCTAAACTGCATGAATGCCTGTGGATGAAGGCTTGTTGTTTGAATTGGAACGATTCAACGAATGTGCATTTTAAGCCCACTATGTTTGGTGGCAAACCTGTATCTTTAAGCCCACGTGAAGGTGGTGAGGGTGGCAAACTCAAACCATTTTCACAAAACAAACATGAGTTGAATTGTTCCAAGTTTTGCGACTATTCTACACTTGTGTGCGTTATATAGTAAAGCTAGTTCAATAATCGGAATAAGAACACATAATGTATATAAAAAAATCATATCATGATTAGTGGAGGCTGATCTTTGATCGAGCGGGCGGGGGTGCTCATTTCAGGACCTTCCCCTCTCGTACCCAAGTTCCCGAGCCGAGGCAACTTTGGTGATGACAGACACGTGGCCTTTGGCGTGAGTTAGGGTTTCCTAAATTTCCTCAAAAATAAAATATTGAGCTGGCGACTATGTATCTGGCAAAGCAGTCCAATTTTGGCATTATTTGATTTAAAACTGATTTTCCAAAAGAGTTTACCAGATTTGGACTCTGTGGTGATTATCAGTTTCACATTCCAGTTTGTGAGACTAGATTCAAAATCGCGAGAGTCTGAACTGTGAGGCCTTCTTTTCAAACCCTTTTCGAAAGACAGGGCGCGGAAAAAGGTGAGTCCACAATTTTTGGCGACTCTGCTGGGGATTTAGAGAACTTGACTCAATCTTATGATACGTTGTTTTATCTACATTTATGCATTTCTTTGCATTGCATTTGCATCGGTGCGCCTAAGTCACAGTCTTTGCCATCTGCTATTCCTAAGTGGTTTGTTGGAGGCTTGCTTGGAAACGTTTGCCAAAAGGCTGACTGGTTGCGGGCTCTGCCATGATGGGAACACAACCCTTGGATCTGGACTACCACTGTACCATTTGATCCTCCTTTCACTTCTCGGTGTTAGGCGTGAGAGGTATATTAGGTGGTCTTGCTGAGGTACCCTTTTTTGACCAATCGACCTAGTTGCATATCGAAAGCCATAAAGATTGTTCCAAACTAGGACAGGTTGTTCACCCGAATGCAGGAGTTGTTTGAAACCACTTGTTTGCGTAGTGAATCCCTAGCTCTTGACGAAATTAGGACAGGGTAACCCAACCCCACCATACGGGTGTTTTGGCTCTCATTTGCTTCATACGTGCTTTTAGAGTAAGACTCTATAGGAATGTATGTATCAGTTGCAAGTCTAGGGGATGAGTTTGAGGGTATCATTTTTAAGGAAGAAATTTGGGGCAGAAATCAGTGTTTGAGTATAGTCGTCCAGCTTATGATAGTAACTATGTGTTGTTTCTGTCTGAGCCGAGGTGCTGTGCGGTTTCTGATTTTTGTTTCTTTTTACAAGGTAGTGTTTCACGATTGCTTTAGACGAGGCAGTTACCCCCCAAGCACTCTGGACTCGAGTAAGGCGACTTTACTAATCCGGGGATCTTGTAAGAGGACAACCAGTGTTTGCTTCGCTACCCCCGGTTACAAGACGAAGGAGAGTTAGGCATAACTCACCAGTTCAACAGTTACCTTCATTCAGCGAAGTCCAATTTTCTGCTTCCACTTTAGAAAGAGAGTACACCCCAATTTTGATAAATCAGCATTCCTTAGACAACATGGAAGAAATGCTCCGCTAACTTCAATAGACCATTGAGAATATACAGTTGGATGCTGCCTACCAAGCGGAAGTCACCACCCGCCAAGCGGAGGTTGCAGCCCAGCAGGCCGAATTGATTAGTAGGGTTCAGCAGCAACAACAACCACCACAACAAGCAGCAGCTTTTGCTTCGCATCCACCCCCAATCGGGGTTCCTATACCTGGGATTACAACTAATGTCTACGAAAATGCTGACATTCTAGCAGAGCCAGTTCCGTCCCAGACTTCCAAAGCACCAGCTTACCTGGTAGAGGCGCCGTTTCAATTCGAGGTCGACCCTACCGCACTGAAAGTGAGCAAGTTGGAGAAGCTCTTTAAATGAGCTTAGGGTGTCCATTCGATCCTGGATATAGAGGACAACTATACTGATGCAGTGGTGACATTGCCAGATAGGTTTAAAATGCCGCATATAGACCGCTTTGATGGCTCGGGTGATCCCATGGTCCACTTACGGCTATTTTTAGACATTTTGCGGCCATTGGGCCTATCTAGACTGCAGAAGTTATCCCTCTTCAGCCAGACCCTGTCGGGTATCACAGCCATTTGGTACGCTAAACTTGAAGATTCTGTAAAGAGGAACTGGGAAGAGATGGCTGAGGCCTTTATAGCTTAATACTCCATCGAGGTCACAACTCGTGATCTCGAAGCAACTTGCCAAGGAGGTAAAGGAAGGCTTCTTCGATTTTGTCACCCGATGGAGGGCCAAGGCCTCCACGATGACCACCTGATCGGTTGAAAAGGACCACATCTGAATGGCGGTCCGTAATTTGCAACCGAGGCTACTACAAAAAATGATACTCCTACCTCTGCCTACATTTGCTGACCTCCATGAAATAGGAGTGCAGATAGAGGATGCAATGAAGCAAGGTTTGATAGACCACAAGAAAGAACAGCCGAAGAGATCATTCACACACAGTTCCAATGCGACTACTGGCAGTAGTGCAGCTGCAAGGCCTTCAGATGTGGGCATGGTCACTATCACACCTAAAATCGCTAACCCCTTTGCCGGCACGGCCAATACAACCCTCCAAACTTCCAGCCATCAGGCCCAATGCCAGAGGGTTTTCACCCCACTCTACATGTCTCTATCTGCAGCCCTGAAAGTCCTAATCAGAAAAGGGCATTTGAAACCGTTAGAACAATGCCCATTGCCCAATCCTCTCCCTTCTACACACAACCCGGCCAAATACTGTGCCTTCCACCAACAGCACGGTTATGATACCGACCAATGCTTTAGACTTCGTCATGAGATTCAGGATCTCATTGACAACAAAGTGATAGCACCTTCCGAAAAGCCCAATGTCACTACAAATCCCCTCCCACCACATAACCAAACCCCTCCACCCAAGCAAGTAAACCTCATACAAACACTAGTCATCCCTTACAACCCTAGTATATACATCACCCCTGTCTACCTACCCAAGCCGGCGTTATTCATCCCAGAGAGCACAGACTTGTGAATGATGAATGCCAACCCAAACCTATGGTGGTGACGGTGGTAAATGAAGGTAGGAAGGCTTTGTTAGAGAATGGGGATGTCAGTTCAGTGCCTGAGGACTCTGTGGACTTAGCTAGGGAGGAATACAACTCGTGCTGTTACATTGCACCAACCAATCAGGCCAGACCAGGGGTAGAATTGCCGACAGAAATAGAAGTTAATGTGGTCCGGGAGGATAGACCAAGTCAAGGATTGGATGACTTAGCTAACCTCGAGAAGGACATTAACAATCTGCAGTTCTTCGACGACCAAGATTCGAGGGATGTGCACATTAGTTGGTTTGACTTGAACGGGTCAACAGATAATTCGGGGTGGCTCAATGATGAACCTGATATGGATTGAGGACTTCAACCAAAGTTGGAACAACCAGAAGCAGGAACTGCTACTGGGGCTGAAACGGCAGATGACAAGGGAAAATTGCCGGAGAGCACTAGTACTAAGAATTTTGCTCAAAAAATTGAGTAATGTTAGTACAGTTGATACAAAGAAAGAGGCTGCACTGAAGCGGTTTGAACAGGAAAGAGCCGAGAATAGTCAGAAAGCTAGAAAAGCCAAAGACCCCGCGGGGGATGACTGTGATGTCAGAGTACTTGCAATGGAACGAGACAGTTGCCTATCGATTGCTGGAGGAATATGGTGGGAAGATGATAATCTGCATCTTGCCTACACTGATGAAGATTGGGGATAGAATTTGCGAGACGATACTTGGTATTCTGAGGAAGTGGATCACATGACTAGAAGCGGGCGGTACTTCAAGCCCCCACACTTGGACCAACCCAAAGCACCCGGAAGGGACAAAGAGGCTAAAATACAGAAGGACAAACTGTTAGAAGTGGAGGCTGTACTGAAGCAGCTAAAGAAGATCCAAGCAGACATATCTATCTAGGGGTTGCTCATGGCTTCGCGGGTACACAGGCAAGCTGTCCTATCAGCAATGGATAAGGCTAAGTTGTCTATCGATACAACTCCCGAACAACTAGTAGGACTTGTCTTCCGAGGGGGCGCTTCACCAACCTTGACCTTCACGGATAAGGAATTGTCGCCCGAGGGCTCTGCGTACAACAAACCATTATACATCTATGTTGAATGTAAAGAGAAGTGGGTGCCGGTTGTACTAGTTGATACCGGGTCTACAATTAATGTTTGTCTGTCGCGCACAGCCTATGCTATTGGCTTGAAGCTAGCAGACTTTGTACCAGTGGCCTAGGTGATCCGGGCTTATGACAACACGAGCATGGAGGTGATGGGGACAGTTCAAATTAGAACACAGCTTGCTCCGACACAATAGGACATTGAGTTTCATATCCTGGATGTTCCAGCTACCTTTAACTTGTTAGGTGGGCGACCGTGGCTACACTAAGTAAAACTTGTTTCTTCCACCTTGCATCAGATGCTGAAGTACCCTCTTGGAAAAAGAGTAGCCATTGTTTTCGAAAATTCTTGCATACATCCTCCGCCGGAAGTCACTACACCAGTACTGGAGATCGTACACGGCGAAGAGGATGTATTCTTGTCTAGATTTACCTTGACTGAGGCCCGGGTAGTGCAAGATATCATAGCTATTGATGAGGGGTTGTACGTTAGTGCTCAATCAGTCTACCTCATGAACAAGCTACAGCATACGCCCGGGATGGGATTAGGAAAGAGTAGCCGGAAGGGCGTTACCGCACTGGCCGAAGTGCCACATAACCCTCATGCCTTTGGCTTGGGCTGCATGCTTACCAAAGAGGACTGGGTGAGAAAAGGTACGGAAATGGCAGGAAAAGCCAAAGCTAAACAAAGTGGGAAGCGCTATGAGCTTGTACATAGACCAATTTAGGGAACTCTGAACGGCCACTTTATCTGGGAGGGGGAAGACTTCCTATTTTGCGACTTTCCTGAGCCATGGTTGTACTCTGAGAAGCGGCGTTTGCCTGGCTTTGAGATTTTCTTCGACCTACAGCTGCAAGAGGATGAAAACCACAGAGGAACAGACTGACCTACCTGCTGAGGCAGAACAGATTATAGAGGATGAGTCCAATGGCAGTGAACTTGAGATAGGAGCAGCGCTGGCTTGTCTCCTTTCGGATCCTCAGATCAAACCAGAAATCTCGAGGGGTGACTTCACCATTTCCATGATCAGAGATCAATCAGGTGTGGACCTTTCTAGTGGTATTCTAGATGCATCTATCGCACCCTCTCTCGTTTGGCAGCTAAAGAAGGGCTTTTTGTCCAGTAGTTCTGAATCAGGTAGTGAGCCGGGATCTGGTTCAACAAAGTCTGTGGAGTCGGAATCAAATTCCAGTTCTTCTAAGTCAGAGTCCAGTATTCCTAGGGTTGATAACCCAGATGTCGTTGTTTTGTCCAGGTCATCTTTTTCTTTTTCTTTTGAGTCGGTTGTAACCAAGGAATTGGATGAGTTGGAAGCTTTGAATGAGAATGGTACCACTACTGTTTCTGAGTGCTTTTCTGTGCCACTTATATATTGCATCAATCATGAATTTCAAAATTTTGATAAAAACGATGATGAAGGAATTCCTTTGGTTTTGAAACATTTGATTGATCGAGAGCAGGAGAGGTTTGTAAAATCCCTTGTTGATGAAATCATTGCAATTAATGTGGGTACTGAGAAGGATCCGCATCTGGTCCAGATCGAGTCCACGTTGTCTTCGGAGGAACACGAGCGTTTAGTCGCTTTATTAAAATATTTCAAAGATGTTTTCGCGTGGTCCTACGAAGACATGCCTGAAATCGATCCTGAGATTGTACAATATCGGATCCCTCTCAACCTCTAGGCCCGACCCGTCAAGTAGAAACTTCAGAGAATACGCCCGGATTATGCATTGAAAATCAAGGAGGAGGTCAACAAGTAGATAGATGCAGGGCTTTTGCTAATATCAGAGTATCCTACTTGGTTGGCCAGCATTGTTCCAGTGCCAAGGAAAGATGGAAGAATTCAGGTGTGTGTGGATTTCAGAGATCTGAACCAAGCTAGTCCGAAGGATGACTTTCCTCTACCGCACATCGACGAATTGGTGGACTTCACCACAGGCCATGCATTACTCTGCTTTATGGATGGGTTTTTCGGGTATAACTAGATTTTGATGGCACCCAAGGATAGGGAGAAGACTGCCTTCACCACGTCGTGGGGAATCTACTACTATAGGGTGATGCCATTCGGTCTGAAAAATGTTGGGGCTACTTATCAACGGGTTACAACAACGATCTTGCATGATATGATACACAAAGAGGTTGAGGTGTACGTGGATGATATGATTGTCAAGTCCAAGGAAAGAGAGGCCACTACACCGCCTTGAAAAAAAATTTCCAACGAATTAGGGAATATCGGTTGAGGCTGAATCCACAGAAATGCACTTTTGGTGTCACAGCAAGGAAAATGCTGGGGTTCTTGATTACACAGAGGGACATTTAGGTTGATCCTTTCAAAATCAAGGCCAATCTAGAAATGCCACCACCAAGGACTGAAAAGGAGATGCGAGGCTTTCTGGGTAAAGTGCAATTCATAAGACGGTTTATTGCAAAATTAACCTTGACTTGTGAACCACTGTTTGGTCTCCTGAAGAAAGGAAAGAAATTCCAATGGGATGACCAATGCCACGTTGCTTTTGAGCAGATCAAGCAATACCTCCAGAACCCACCCGTGTTGTCACCGCCAAAGTCGGGGAAGCCGTTGATTTTGTATATGTCAGTAACCGACATGACTATGGGCTGCATGCTTGTACAGGAATCTGAGGATAGAGTGAAGAAACCCATCTAATTACCTAAGCAAGAAGATGCTGGAATATGAGACCCATTACACCCCGCTAGAAAAGGCTTGTTTGGCCTTGGTATGGGCTACCGGGAAGTTGAGGCACTACCTGTTAGTTCACTCCGTAATTATGGTTTTGAGATTAGATCCCATCAAATATCTCTTCGAGAAACCAGCACTTATGGGTAGGCTAGCTCGTTGGCTGCTTCTTCTCTCTGAATTTGATTTGAAGTATGTCACACGCAAGTCTATCAAGGGGAGAGTGGTAGCACCCAATGGAAGGGGACGAAGTAGTAGACTATTTATTCCCAAATGAAGCTATTTTGCAGGTCGAGGAAGAGATTTGGACCATGTACTTTGACAGAGTGTCTAACCAGTACGGCTATGGGATAGGGGTGTTGTTGACAGCACCCGACAATTCCCATATACCTTTAGCCTTCAAACTCTAATTCAAGGTATCTAACAACGAAGCAGAATACGAGGCATGTATCGCTGGCTTGGAAGCCGCCCTGGAACTAGGAGCAAAATGGTTGGACGTCATTGGGGACTCGAACCTCGTTGTGTCTCAGGCAAAAGGAGACTGGAAGGTTAAGGAAGAAAGGATGAAAATCTATCACCCAACCCTGGACGTTCTAATTCCTAGGTTTGAGAAGTTAACCTTCACGCATCTGTTAAGAGAGAACAACAGGTTTGATGATGCTTTATTAACTCTATCTTCTATGATAGACATCCCTTTCGGAGTCCAGATGCGTCCGATCATTATTGAGTAGAGGTGTGTGCCGGCCTACGAGTTGATTGTCGTGATAAATGAAGTATAAGATCAGAACCCCTGTTACCATGATATTTGGAACTTCTTGGAAAATGAGGCTTATCCACTAGGGGCAAATGCCAAAGATAAAAGGGAAATACGGCGAATGGCTGCTCAGTTTATCATTTACAGGAGTAAGTTGTACAAAAGAGGCCATCTGAGAATGCACAAGCTGTGTGCTGATGCAGAAGAGTCGAAGCGCTTAATGGAGGCCATCCACGGAGGGGAGTGCGGATCGCATGTGAGTGGAGTAATGCTAGCTTGAAAGATTCTAAGGCAGGGTTATCACTGGTCAACATGGAGGAGGATTATATTGGTTTTGTTCGGCGATGCCACAAATGTAAAATTCATGCAAATCATATGAATATCCCACCATCGAAGCTTTACAACATGACGTCACCATGGCCTTTTTCAGTATGGGGGATTGATGTTATTGGGGCAGTTACACCGAAAGGCTCACATGGGCATGAGTATATCCTGGTAGCAATAGACTACTTTACAAAGTGGGTCGAGGCCCAATCTTATACAGTACTAAAAGTGTCACATATAGCCAAGTTCATCAGGAATAACATCATTTGTCGTTATGGGGTCCCAAATGAGATCATTTAAGACAATGGTTCCCACTTTAAGAAAGAAGTGATCGACTTGTTGGAGAAGTACAATGTGGCTTTTCATAAGTCATCCGCATATCGGCCACAAACCAACGGAGATGTTGAGGCTGCCAACATGAACATCAAGCGCATTCTACATTATATGGTAGAAACTTATAGGGACTGGCTAGACAAATTGCCATTTGCTCTCTGGGGCTACAGAACATCGATTCGGACATCTACTGGGGAAACTCCATATTCTCTGGTTTATGGGATGGAAGTTGTTCTGCCGATTAAAGTTGAGGTTCCGTCACTGCAAGTTATGGCTGAGTGCCAGATAGCAGAAGCGGATTGGCAGCAAAGCACGTTCGAGGAACTAATGTTGTTCGACCAGAGAAGGCTAAAAGCACTGTACCACATCCAAGGTTATCAAAGCAGAATTACCAGGGCTTTCAACAAGAAAGTTAAGTCTAGGATATGAAAGAAGGGGATCTGGTGCTCAAAGACAACCGAGCTTCTATCCTGACCCTAGGGGCAAGTTCAGACCTAATTGGACTGGTCCTTACATCATCAAATCAATCTGGTCGGGTGGAGCTGTCATTCTTATGGACCTAGATGGCCTCAAATTCTCCCAACCAATCAACATGGACAAGTTGAAGAAATACTATCCTTGAGAGGCTCGCTAGGCCAAAAACCCGAAAGGGTGACCTAGGCAAAAGTTTGAGCACAAAAAAATTGAAATAAGAAAAACTGAGCTCACAAGGTTGAAAACCCAGAAATGGAGGCCTTGGCAAAAGTTAGAGCACAAAAGAAGAGTGTTAATACCCGAGTAAACCCAAACCGAACTACGTAAGGCTTGATTCACATCTTCGAGATACGTAGGCAACTTCATTCTGAAGTCCAGCCATAAACACTTTCAAATCAACTGTGTCCATGAGATTCTTCAGGTCATCTTTGTCTTTTCTATATCCAAGAGATCAGTTGTGATCTCCACTATGAGAGCTGGTTACAGTACAGTGCAGTGCTATTTAGACAAGGGGCAACTTTTCATTTGCTGAATTCGAGGTTTTACATCTCACGGATAGATTCCATGTGTGTCAAGTTGTGATCCTTATTGAAAATGGTTTTGAAAAGTTTTAATAAAAGTTGATTTTGTTCAAATTAATCATTTTTTCAGTGCCCACAACTCCAATTTCATTGATTTCAATACAGAGTTCTCTAACTCTCGAGACAAATCAAAATTGCTTTTATTACATTCAATAGGAACACTTTAAAGTACAGATGAAAGCAATAAACTTGGGGCATGATGAGTCAGGTGTTCCTACGTCCCCTCCCTGAGCTTGTGGAAGCTTGGGATGCTAAACTAGGCTCGGTTTGCGCCTCTTCTTCAAGCCAAGTTATGCATTCATCAGAAAGGATGCAACTGAAATTGGGAGCGGGAGCCAAAAGTTCTCTTGTCCTCCATGTAGTAGGATATCGAGCTAATTATAAGCCTCTGATTGGAAATGAAGTCGGGTATTCTACCCCCTTGTTTTGGGAAAGTCCAGTCGTGTCTGAACGGACGCCTGAACCGGAATAGAAAATAGAAGACACAGTGTGTCAGGCCAATCAACTGAATGTCGGATTACCGAGACATGCTGTAGCTCATCTCAGGCAGATCAAACTAGGGGCAACGCCAAGCAATGTCAGTAGCAGACCTGTTGCATATCCAATGGCACCACCATCCTTCTTTTGGAAAATCAACTAGTCATTGGCGAAAGAAATAGCCTCGTGCTACATATGCAGGGCAAGAGTCCACTACCTTCATCCTGTCCATGAGCCATATCTGGGGAGGGATGAAAAATAAGAGAGATTAAAGAATAGAGAGGTATATGTGGAGAGGAAAAGTGAGAAAAGGTTTTGAGAGGAAAACAGAGCCTTAGTGCAGTGTGATGTGAGAAACACATATGAGATAGGGTAGGAAACACCACCTGTAATAGTAGTGGACTTCCTACGAATTTGGTTGTTTCCCGGCGATGAAAGGCGTCGAAGCCCATCAAAGTCTCGGCCAATGCTAAGCCAATACAGCTTTTGTCTTCTTACAAGCCTTGGGCTACTTTGGTCAAGCGAATGCTAGACCCGCCGAAATTGGGGGCAAGCAGGAAATAAGCCAACATGCACAAACAAAGCGCATGCTGTCGAAAACTTTGCCAAAGACGGTCGCCACAGTCGCCGGTGTCAGAAAATCGATAAATCAACCTGGGAATATCCTGCTCTCCGTTGTGAACCAAGGATTGGGCCTAGTGTAAAGTGAGCCCAAACATCCTTCCTAAAGCTTGGGTGTGACCAAAACGAGACTGGGGAAAGATATCCTCGTCACGCCGAGATTCCATCAAAACTAGGAATTCTTCAATTCTAGGACATAACTCTTCCCCCCCGAAGCTGAAAACCTATGCAACCGGGTTCTAACACCTAGCCGCAGCATGTAGGAATGGAAGACATAGTGGGGTACGACTTAACAGGAATAGTGCATTTATCCCGAAACCCTAGACATTCACTTTTTTCGAGCCATCTAAAGTTGCAATCCAATTTGAGAGTTTTTTGATGAAGAATGGCTCCATTTGTGGCAAAAACAGAGCTAGACTGAAGAAACTACGAAGTCCCAACTTTTGTAGAAGATAAGGCACTG
The DNA here is from genome assembly GCF_055761805.1 of Camellia sinensis. NCBI lineage: Eukaryota > Viridiplantae > Streptophyta > Magnoliopsida > Ericales > Theaceae > Camellia > Camellia sinensis. Next base: position 34,424,079 of record NC_138961.1, on the reverse strand, counting down.
AGTGGAAGACAAGTGGCAACAATCTGGAGGTCTCTTGCACTGATGGCCGACTGACCAGTGCTGGTAGCTGACCGGCCACCTTTTGTAGCCGACCGGCTATCATTGGTGGCCGATAGCGACCACTTGTGGACGACAACCTTTGTTTATGGCCGTTGGTCTCCTGGTTTGTCCTCTGGTCCATCTATGTTCTGAGAGTGCTAAGAAGCTGTGTTTTGTTTTGCTCTTGGTGCATTATGCTATCTTGTTTTAGTAGATTTGTTGAGTGGCTTTTGTGTTGTTTCGATTTATTTATCGAGTTGTTGTGTTGCTTATCGAGTTGTATTGGTGTTGTTTTGTTTATCGACACTACAACAAAAAAGGTCTATGGTGACGAAAACTTATGACGAAAACTATTTCGTCTCCAAATATACATGTTTTAGTGATGAAAATAAGATTTCGTCTCTAATTATACTATTTTTAGAGACGAAAACAAAATTTCGTCACCAAATGCATAAAATAAATAAAATAATAGGTGACGAAATTTTTTTTCATCGCTAAATTTTATTTTTCGTCACAAAACAAATTCCCACCCTTAAAAATTTGTGGGAAAATTTTGGCGTCCATATTAGAGACGAAAAGTTTCGTCACTATTATAAAAATTTTCAGGGACAAACTTATTTTCGTCACCTATAAACGACGTCGTTTTGTCTTCCCAAATCACTCTACCCAAATCATTCTTCTCTCTCGCGCTATTTCTCTCACTCTCTCACCCAGTCTGTCTGTCTGTCTGTCTGTCTGTCTCTCTGTCTCTCTCTCTGGTCTGAGCTCGTGAAACCCTCTCACTGATCTCTTCCTTGCCCTCTCACATGCACACGAGCACTACCGAAAACCCTCTCTCTCTGTCCGAATCGCACCACCGGAAGCCCTCTCTCTTCGTTCGAATCGCACCACCGAAAGCCCTCTTCTCCATTTGTTTTGCTTCACTGATGCGGCAACACCGGAAGTGCTCTTCTCCATCAATTTCGCACCAGGTATCTTCTTTTCTAAATATATATGTACACTTTTTGTGAATAAAGATTTGTATGCGATTTCCCTCATTTTTTTTCGATTTCCAATTGGGTAAATTGTTGAATGCGATTTGTTCCTACTTTGTTTTGAGGTTGTGGTATGCTGGTATGCTCTGATTTGAGGTTGTGGTTTAATTGATTAGCTACTGTGAGGCTTGGTGGTTATCTCTGTTGTTATTGGTGTTGCTTGGTTTTATGTAGAAAATGGGAATGCAACTGGTTGGTCTCCATATGCCAAGTTTGGTGAGGCTGGTTTGTTACTGGTGTTGCTTGGTTTTACTATTGTGAGGCTGAATGATTGTTAATATGATGGACAACCAAATACCTTTTTATGGTGGTTCAAATTCTGTACACGTTTATCGACATCTAGTATTTGAGAAATTTAAATCATATGTTCTTTTCCGTAACTTTGATGACCTTGCACAACTAACTAGTTATCTTGATTATTGTCCTCTCATCTATGGTTGTGGTGGTTGAGTTCGCATGCTCGTCGGGCTCTCTTGGACCATTGATTACTCGTGAAGGTATTCACTACACCCATATACTCTGTTTTTTATCTAGGATTTTAAAAAAAAAAATTATTTTATTTTATCCATTTCGTAGTTTCTCTAGACTCCATTTGGTCTTCGACTTTGAGGACACCTTTCCGTCCTTTATATTCACTCATAGCATCTGTTCAGAGGGTGGCATTGGCACTCTACCCTTCTCATTTTATTTCTGATGTTGGTTTGTGGCCACCCCAGTCCCTCCAGAAGCACCCACACTTGCTCGTTGGATCTGTCTCAGCTACAGGTGTGTTTTCAGATCATTTATTTTGCAACTTAGAAATGGTTCTTACTTGAGTGCAACATGTTGGAGTGCATGTCATAATTATAATTCATATTTGAATACATTTTCCTATGAGTGTGAGGTGAGAAACATTGCTTACAATTGACATTATGCATGCTGACCAGAATAGTGAAATTTACCATAAGGAAACTGATATTCAGTCCTTTATAAAATCATGCATGGAAGCTATTTTATGGTGATGAGAATTTCAGTTTGACTTTCGTAACTAAGTTGAGTCATGCTAGATTCAATAAGGAAAGATTAGATCAAATCTATTTTTTGGTTATAAAGTTCCTTTCTTTGGAGTTTATTGATTATTTTTTGGTACTTCTATGATGGATATATACATGTATACGTGAAAAGGCTGGTTTGGTTTTTATGTGGAAGCAATGATAATTTTATTCAGAAAAATACTCCAGTATGTTTTAATTTGAATTGGTAATATGTGGTTAAGAAAATATGTTGTTAAGGTAACACTAAAATAATATAGGACTGTTTAGACCATCCTTATCAAATCTCCGTAGTTTTTCTTAGAAGCTTGGACAACACTGTTTTGGTACATTTGACCACCTCTGACGCAACTTATTATTTGTGAGTGAACTGGACTTACTAGCAACATATCTTCTGATACTTAAGTTATAGATGCACTTTGGACATTCGATGTACATGACAAGTGTTAGTGTACATGATAGTTAAGGACACCAGTTAACAAATTTCTTACATTCTAGGTTCATTGATTGCTTCTTTGGCAGGTGCTTTTTAGGTTTGTTAATGAAGGACGTGAATCGATTCTCAAGACACTTTGGCATCACTCAGTTGCTGTGATGTGTTGCTCTTTGAAGGTATTATTTCGATTGTTTAACTTCTCATTTTTATAACAAATTTATGTTCTCTGTATTTGCAGAAGTCTGAATGTTCTTCATTTATGATTTTTTAGAAATAATCCTTGCTGTGTAACATTTATTTATCTGTCAACCAGTTAAAACGTAATTCTTTCTTTACCTACTGAGTTGTGTGATTGTGAATATCGAGGATGGGAACAATGTAAACATGTACAACAATATGTTCTAATAATTGACAAAGCTATAATATGCAAGTAGTGGCCACTAACAATTTATCTTATTTCAATTGAGTCATATTCCATTCTTCATGAAGGATTTCTACTTGGAAGAGTAAGCTCAAAGTATATGCATTTGACTTAAGATCTTGTTTGATTTGGACAGATAAATTAAGAGGATTAGGGTGTTTGGACCACAGGGTCACAAGTAATTTCACTATATGGGGGGAAAATTTTAGTTGAGACACAACTACAACTTAAGAACTTTCTCTTTGCTATCCTTCTACTATTTAAATTTCATAAATATCACACATTTGTGTGTGTGTGTGTGTGTGTGTGTGTGTGTGTGTGTGTGTGTGTGTGTGACATCTACATAAGTATCTTCTTTTGAATATTATAAATCTAATGTTAAATCATAATACATCTAGACTGAATTCCATGTTCCATTTGAAACTATGATTATTGTTACTCTCTTCCACCTTATCATTTTCTTTTTAAACTTGGTTTTGTACACATTTCTTTTAAAGGGTTAATAGTGAACAAAGAATTACTTGAAGCATGCAGGAAGACATTTTAACATATTAACAAGTGGCAGGATCTTGTTGAGATTGTTCTAGAACCTATTAACAAGTGGCAGGATGTTGGACCAGATCATTTTAACATATTGGATGCTTTTTATGCTGAGCCACAAAGATATGCATATACCTTCCAAAACTATGTTTTTGTTATAAGAGTTATGCAGGAAAGGGAGTCTTCTGGTGGAATTAAGCCTCTCAGATTGATGGAAATGAGTGTTTTCAGTGATAGGATGGTATGCATCCCTCTATGTATTAGTTTCTTTTTTAATAATGATGAAATGTTTAATATTTTGAACTTTGGTGTGGCTTCATAAAGTTCCACATTTTGTCTTGATTGCAAGTTATAAAATTTCAGTAAAATGCAAATTTATTTGGTATTTGTGTTTTGATTTTGACCATGACTGAAACCGATTGACTAAAATGTTGCAATTCTCTCCTTCTCTCCATTTTGTTGATGCCATTCGGAGGGGGAGGGGGAGAAGAAGAAGCTGTTATTAGAGTTTCAAGGCTGATACATTTATCTCATTACTTGGTTTTTTTTTTTCAAGAAAAAAGAAAAGAATAAGATGTTATGAGAGTTTCAAGGCTGATACATTTATCTCATTACTTGATTTAAGGTCTTTGTGCGAGCTGTTTATGAAGCTAATTGCATGAATGAGATGGAGATCAGTATTTATGACTCGTTGTTTGATCCAGTTGTTTCTTGTTTACCTGGGCTTATTCCTAATGGTTTTATCTATCTTAGAGCAACCCCTGATACTTGCCACAAGCGGATGTTGCTACGGAAGAGAGCAGAGGAAGGTGGAGTCTCCCTTGAGTATCTTCGCGACTTGCATGAAAAACATGAGAGTTGGCTTTTCCCTTTCCAGAGTGGAGATCATGGGGTAGTTTCTGTCAAGCTACCTCACCATATGGACTGCTCCTTACATCCTGATGTAAGGGACCGTGTATTCTATTTGGAGGGTGATCATATGCATTTGAGCATTCAAAAGGTATTACTCATTATCATTTTACTTTATGTTTGGGAAAACATATAAAATGTTTTGCTTAACTTATTATGGACAGGTTCCTGCTTTGGTTCTGGACTGCGAACCAAACATTGATTTTGGCAAAGATATTGATGCAAAGCGAGAGTAAGTCTTACTGAATTTTACATTTTCTCATTTACATTGTTTGGGAGTGACCATTGGTTCAATGGTAAAACCTTAGCATGATGTCTTTCTGAGGTACTTTGTGAAATATATGATGTCTTTTCTCTTTTCATCTCCATTTGGCATTATCCATAGGGAGGACTTCAACTGAAGACCTAACCTTCACTCCATCGTGTTGAGTCTCATTGGCATGTACCAAGTGTTCTGTTCTAGCACTTCTACTATAGGATGGGTGTTGATAAGAGAAGAATACTGTAGGGTATTTTTGGTTCTGCCAATATGCATCCATCTCATTTTCAGATTGGATTCAACCAAAATATTATGTTCTTTTTGTTTGTGTTTGTATTCATGGATATAAATAGGATAGGTATATTAAATGGTTCTTTTATTAATGAAATGTTTTTATGTCCTCATTTATACTAGATGAACATCTTCATTCTTCCATTTTCATGGAAGACACTCTGACATGACAGCATGGTCCTGCCTTATGATTTTGAAGCTAATATAATTTACCAAGAAAGTCTTTGGTACAAGCATTTGCATTATGTGTGCATACACTGCTCTTAATTTGCATAGGAACAAATGAAACAGTGCTTCAAACATTGTACTTTGCATATATCATTTAAAAGTAAAATTTTCACTTGTAATCCAAAGAATGTGTTGTTTTCTACCTGATTCATGTTTTCTACCTGTTCAGCTGAATGGCACTTGGCGAATGACTATGATTCAACTAGGAGTTCACTGAAGTTCTCTTCTTTTACCTAAAGAGAAGAAGGGGCTGCATATTAGTACTAGCATTCAATCCTTCTGATACCAGACAAACCTTTGTTATTCCCTCTCCAGTGGTGTGTGGTAGGTGTTTTGGATAGAGACAAGATAGGATAATGTAGCTGATACTGTAACTGGTGGCTGATGCATGCAAATCGCAATGATACTTTATTGGCGTGCTCCTCTTAGTCTTAACTCTAGCTATCTCCATTTTGTTGTTATCCATTTTTAAATGTTTGAATTGACCTAATGCGTTGTTATTCGCCGGTTTTCTAGGTTATTGATAAAGTTCAAGAGGAGACAAAGAGCCGTGCAGGTATGTACTGCACTTATCTTTTTATTCAGCATGTCCACTCTCTTAGCTTATGAAACAAATGTTTTTCTTGTAAACTCTGCTTAGCTTTATTTGTGAGTTCAATTAGTGATGTGAGTATCAATTTAAATGCTTGAAAGAGATCAACTGGTAGCACGGGACTTCCGGTTTGAAAACTAAGTTGAAAAATACACTTTTTTCACATTTAAGCTTGAAAATAGGCCATCGGGGGCCAAAATAGTGTAATAGTCATGAGAAGGACTGAGGAACACCTCAAACACCTCGGGAGAGATGAATGTAAGTTGCAGAAACTTACAGAACTAGCATGGGACTCCCGGTTTGAAAACTAACTCAAAAAATGCACTTTTTCCACACTTAAGATTGAAAATAGGCCATCGGGAGCCAAAATCGTGTAACAGTCACGAAAAGGCATGGGGAACACTTCCAACACTTCGGGAGTGACCAATGTAATTTGTGGAATCTTACGGAAGTAGCATGGGACTCCCGGTTTGAAAACTAAGTAAAAAAATACACTTTTCTAACACTTGAGCTTGAAAATAGGCCATCGGGGGCCAAAATCGTGCAACAGGCACAAGACGGCTCAGAAAACACCTCAAACACCTCGGGAGGGACCAATGTGAATTGTGGAAACTAACGAAATTAGCACGGGACTCCCGATTTGAAAACTAAGTCCAAAAATGCACTTTTTTACACTTAAGCTTGAAAATAGGTCTTCGGGGGCCAAAATCGTGCAATAGCCATGAGACGGCTCGGGAAACACCTCAAACACCTCGGGATGGACCAATGTGAGTTGTGGAAACTAATGAAACTAGCACGGGACTCCCGATTTGAAAACTAAGTCCAAAAATGTACTTTTCCACACTTAAGCTTGAAAATAGGCCTTCAGGAGCCAAAATCGTGCAACAGCCACGAGACGGCCCAAGAAACACCTCAAACACCTCGGGACGGACCAATGTGAGTTGTGGAAACTTACCGAACTAGCACGGGACTCTCGCTTTGAAAACTAAGTCAAAAAATGCACTTTTCCACACTTAAGCTTGAAAATAAGCCTTCGGGGGCCAAAATCGTGCAACAGCCATGAGATGGCCCGGGAAACACCTCAAACACCTCGGGACGGACTAATGTGAGTTGTGGAAACTTACGGAACTAGCACGGGACTCCCGGTTTGAAAACTAAGTCCAAAAATGCACTTTTCCACACTAAAGCTTGAAAATAGGCCTTCGGGGGCCAAAATCATGCAACAGCCACGAGACGGCCCGGGAAACACCTCAAACACCTCGGGACGGACCAAGGTGTGTTGTGGAAATTTACGGAACTAGCATAGGACTCCCCGTTTGAAAACTAAGTCCAAAAATGCACTCTTCCACACTTAAGCTTGAAAATAGGCCTTCGGGGGCCAAAATCGTGCAACAGCCACGAGACGGCCTGGGAAACACCTCAAACACCTCGGGATGGACCAAGGTGTGTTGTGGAAACTTATGGAACTAGCACAGGACTCCCCGTTTGAAAACTAAGTCCAAAAATGCACTTTTCCACACTTAAGCTTGAAAATAGGCCTTCGGGGGCCAAACTCGTGCAACAGCCATGAGACGGCCCGGGGAACACCTCAAACACCTCGGGAGGGACCAATGTGAGTTGTGGAATCTAACAGAACTAGCACGGGACTCCTGGTTTGAAAACTAAGTCCAAAAATGCACTTTTTTACACTTAAGCTTGAAAATAGGTCTTCGGGGGCCAAAATCGTGCGACAGCCACGAGACGGCCCGGGAAACACCTCAAACACCTCGGGATGGACCAATGTGAGTTATGAAAACTTACGGAACTAGCACGAGACTCCCGGTTTGAAGACTATGTCCAAAAATGCATGTTAAATTGTATATGTTATGGATAAGATAATAATTGTCTAACTGACAATTTTTTTTTTTTTTTTGTTTCATTTTTTTGCAGATTCGAGATTTGATATGGACGTGTTTGGTAATTTGGGGGGTTGATGGTAGCTCATTTTGTGTTTTTGTTCATATTACCTTACATGTATTTTGGTTGTGTTGTAAATTTTATATTTTTGTTAGTATTACGGGGCATGCTTGGTAATCCGCCATTGATATTTTATTTTTGTTGATATTAGTAGACATGTTTTTTGTTGGATATTCGAAGATGTATTTGGTAATCTACATACGGTTGATATTATATTTTTGAGGATATTAGGAGACATGTTTATAATCCGCATGCAGTTCATATTGTATTTTTGTGGATAGTGCTAAAATTCGATTGTGATGTTTATGAAAATGAATAGATTTTTGTATTGATTTGTAATAGATATTTTATTGAACAGGTTATTGAAATGCGCAGGGACTTGTTACTGAAAAGAAAAAATTTCGGAAGAAAATAGTACTCCCATTTTCAAAATTTTTAATTTTTATTATTGACGAAATAAAAAATGTCGCTATTAGTTTTCAAAAAACATGACGAATAATTTTGTCACTAATGATATAGTACGAAAAAAATAATTTCGTCACATTTGTTGAATATTTCGTCGCTAAATTGAAATATTTGGTGACAATTTTTTTTGTCATTGAATAATTTTCTTTTTTGCTCATTTTAGTGACGAATTTTTTTGTCACCTTAATGCATATCATTGGTGAGGAAAACTTTCGTCACTAAAATATATTTGGTGACGAAATATTTCGTCACAAAAAACAATTAAATAAAATATTATTTAGTTTTGGTGACGAAATTGGTGTTTTAAAGGACGAAAAATTCAACATTTGGAGACGAAACATTTCGTCGCCAAAAATGAAAAATAGGTGACGAAACTATTTGTGACGACGTATAGACCACGAACGTAGTGACAAATTTTTTTCGTCACAGATCACTTTAGTGACAAAATTTTGATGTTTGGAGACAAAATCAGTCTGTCACCAAAGGCCTTTTTTGTTGTAGTGCGAGTTGTTGCATTGTTTATCAAGTTGTTATCGTTAGTTGTTCATTGAGTTGTTTTACTCTGTTTGGTATGTGTTGGTCGGTTCATTACCTAATTAAGAAATTGCCAATACAATGTACAATATTAATTTCCATCAATGTCATTTTTATGCTATGTGGTGCAACGCGATGCTCAGAATGCAAAACACTTTTTCAAAACTGATTTTCATTCCAATCATGGTTTCTTTTTACAAAAGAGTACAAGTCTTTTTTGAGAAAATGAAACTGTACAATGTGCTAACACTATTAGCAAAAAAAGCAAGAACATATGAATCAGCGCCAGCCACCTCAGGATCGAGAGGCCCTCTTCGTCCTCTTTCTAGGCATGGACTCAGAGCTATCTCCATTGGCGCCACTGTCAGAGGCATCCGTATCTGAGCTACCTGCTGAACCTGCCACAGTATCATCTCCGCCCTCAGAATCTAAGCTAACATCATCGTCTCCATCCGCAGATGAGTCTAACTGTGGACTCGCTACCTCCTCATCCTTATCCGTCTCATCATCATCATCGTCCAGAGCGGGCTCTGAAGGGCCACTCTCGTCACGGGTGCCCCTAGCTCTCTTTCAGCTGTGTGCTGGAGCCTCCCGTCTCTCTCTCCCTACTGTCGAAGGAGGCACTGATGGTCCTGTTGCAATTCTCGCTAGAGCGTCTGGTGCGACTGGGATCTGAAAAGGGTAATTTGTCAAATACATCAGTCGTAGTGTATATCAGATGCAAAGATGATATGCAGTATGCAGTGTTTGAATGCAGTGCATTAAATCAGTGCAGTGTGGAATAGATTACATTTGAAATGCTAATGTATCGGCAGAAAGTTTCATGACATGAAGTGCGAACTAAAGGAAATTACCGGAATCCTGTAGAGACTGAGCAGATTCATGCTCCTCTACACTATCTCCATCAGGGAAGCCGCTAGCTCGAGAGCCTGTTCGGTGTACTCTATAGGTGCCTGCAAGTGTGTTGAGATGATCAGTGTTCTATAAGCGTAACTGAAATGAATTGAACATGCAAAATGTAAAGTGTGGTACAAATTGGAGTCGGGCCTCGAACCCCAACAAGCTCGTGCCCGGCTAGTGCAAGCTCAATGGGAATCTGGTAAGCCTCCCCAGTATGCTGCCAACAACTGAGTGTAGTAGGCAGCTCTTGCCATCTTGTCCTCCAACTCGTCTGAGAATCTCTTCTACCACGGGTCTTGGTAGCGCTGGCCCCTCTGTCTCTCTCTCTCTCTCACAGCTGGAGCCCTCGCTCTCTCACCTCTGCGGGTGCCAGTCAGAGATGGCATAAGGTATGTCTAAATGAAGGCTGCGTGATCACACTCAACTCAGAAAAAGTCACCGTCCCCGCCCCTGGTGAAATCAATCATCTACTGAAAAGTGAATCTCTCTGTGGCTCTCATATATGTTGGAGGTGGCATGGGAACTACCGGCTCGGACAAGCCAATGGTCTAGCGTAAGAACTGCTCCCCTAAAAACCATGCCTGACAGACCGAGCCCTCGAGCAGAAGCCGGAAGTGAGAAGCCTCTCGAGCACCAGCAAACTGATCCTTAACTCCCTTAGCCATCATCGCCTAAGGTTGTCAAGTGATCGGTAAATAGAGAATGCGCAGATTGTTAGCTGTCATTAGATATTGCAATATGAATCAGAATCAAAGGAAAATGGAAATAACAGTGAGTCTTGAGTTACCTCAATTGCAGTCACAGTGTCAAAGTATCGACGGAAGAATGGGAAGGACTCTTGGGTCCTCCATAGGCACCTGCCGTCGTATCGATGCGAGTATGACACAACAAGAGGCATCTTCACCTCCGGCTCTGGGGTTAGTGTCGGGAAATAGGCATATACCCATAGCTGCAGAAAGCGAAAGAGCAACAATGAGTATACCACAGACAAACACAGGTAAAGCAGAAATCATAATGTGTGTGCAATGTACAGAGGGTGTAAAGCAGAACGCCAAATGTGTGTGCATTGTACAAAGGGTGTAAAGAAGAAATCAGAATGTGTGGGCAGTGTACAGAAAGTGCAAAGTAGAAAGCATGATAAGAAATGTAGAACAGAAAAGTAAAGCATACCTCCCAGGCCCTCCAGTAGCCTCCAATCAAATGTCCACTCCTGCGAGAGGTCAAGCTCATGTATCCGTATAAAGTGGCCAGGCCTGCGCTGTCCCAATTGTAGAGTCAGACACGGGACAAGTCCACCAAGGTGCTTATGACGTACAGCCCAACAGTGTTCACCCTGTCTGCGAACAAGGTAGTGCCAAAAAGGAACATCAGGAAACCTCAGGCATACTGCTCAATCTCCTCTCGGGTCGCTGGTACTCTCCCTCTGAAATGATCTGTGAACCAGGTGGACCATCCCTGATCGAGAGATAAGTGGGCGTGCCCTTAGTAGATAAATCCAGGCGGCCTCTCACTCGCCCATATCTGTCTCATAAGGAATCGGATGACCCCCCACCTCTATGCCAGTGAGCATAGAGAAATCGAAGGGAGTCATCGTCATCTCCCATGCAGTAGAGAGGTGAAAGGAGTCAATGGTATCCCACCACCTCTCTACTAAGGCACCTAGTAAAGGCCTACTCGCTATGAGATGCGAGAGTCTCATGCAGAACGAGCTGAAGCCGGCCTCATCGATGATGTAGCGAACATCGTCAGGGAGCTCCATATACCACTCCCTCGCGGAGGTGCTCCCGTATCCTCCGATGGCGTGTGAATCCCCCTATATTCACGACAACCAGATGAAAAGCAATGTAAGTAATATAGTGCAAGAGTGTGATTTAGGCAAGCAATGCAAGGTACATTGGGAAAATGTAAAAATGCAGTATATACCTTGGAGGCACCATAAGATGAATGAGACTCCGGCTTGTACCGCAAGAGGTCCTCTGGTGCGCCTCGTGCAAATCCTCTGAACTGACGAATGCTATCGGGTGGTAGCATATATATCTCAGGATGATACATCGCCGAGTCAAAAGGTCGAACACTGAGTAACAGTGGCTCAAGCTCTGGATCCACCTCCATCTCCGGAGAAGCTCTGTCACATAGGATGTCATCCGCCATCTCGAAAGAAGATGAGAAAATGGTCGAAAATGGAAAAAATGGATGAAAAAAGGCCAAAAGTTAACCCTAGGAGAGAGAAAGAGGAAGAAAAAGTCAAAGCACGAGGAAGGGCACCAAACCCAAGAGAAACAAGCCTCAAGTGGTGAAAATGAAGAAAGAAGCACCAAAATCGACTTTCAATCAGTTCAAAACGGAGTAAACTACGAGGGTCTAGCGAAGAAAATGTTTGTGGGGGGTTGGAAAAAGCGTATAATGCTCGAATCTAAGGAGAAGGAAGGTCTAAAGAGGGAGGAGGGAGATTTTCGGAATTGAGGTTGTGGGGAAATGAAGTATAGGTGAGTATACTTAAAGACCCAAGGTGAAATGTCCATCCTACCCCGAATCTGCCATCGGTAGCCGACAACCACCATTTGTGGCCGACAAAGCCAATTTGTGGCCGACAATGCTTAGGGGTGGCCGATGGGTGGCCGACACCCCACCCTTGTGGCCTTTCAGTTCTTAGTGCTTTTATTTTGATGTTTTTCTACTGTGTTGGTCCCTGTTTCCCGAGAGGTGCAAGGAGAAATTACTGTCGAGCTCGAATCCTCTTTGCGAGGCTTGAAACTGTGTTCTCAGTGATCATTGTTTGCCTCTTATTGGACAAAGTGTATCCTTTTTGTATCCTTTTTGTATATTGCAACCCTTCTGAGAGGTAGATCGGAGAGTTGCTTTTTTTTTAACCTGTTGCATTACAACATTTTCATTGCATATGTAAGACGTGCATCATGCATATTGTACTTTAGCATAGAGTGTGCTTTTAATTCTGTATTGAACATGCGTTTTGTACTTTAGTTTGTAACATGCTTTGCATAAGATATGGATTATTGTTATTTTGCATAGAATGTGCATGTTGCATTGTATTGCATTATACATGCTCCTACATTCGCATAGAAAATGTTTGTATCTGTTGCATAGGACATACAGTTGCTATTATTGCATGGAATATGCATTTTGGTGTTGCATAGAACATGCTCCAATTTTTGTTGCAAAGAATATGCTTTTATTTTGTTACTTACCTATTACGCATGAAACATGTCCTTAACATTGTGTCATGGTTATTCGCCTTGCATAGAACATGCACTCTTTCCATGTTATGCTTGTTGAGTTTCTTTCTTATGCAGGCATGATATTGTATGTCCGATTCATTCAAAGATGGTGCAACAAAACGATATTGTATGTATGGTTCATTCAGTAGAATTCCAGGTGAGATCATTCCTGTCCCTTGAATACCTTGTTTTGGTTGGAAACATTTGGGTGTCCCTTGGCGTTTACACCACTCTCTTCAGTTAGAGGCATTTGGGTGCATCCCTGTGTTCTTGTTGCATTTTCTCCTCTCGCGTACGAGGCGTTAGGATGTCTTCGGCTAGAGACATTTGGGTGCATCCTGGTGTTCTCGTCGCCTTTTCTCCTCTCGCGTGCGACGCGTTAGGACGTCTTCAGTTAGAGACATTTGGGCACGTCCCGGTGTTCTCGTTGCCTTTTCTCCTCTCGCGTGTAACGCGTTAGGACGTCTTCGGTTAGAGACATTTGGGCGCGTCCTAGTTTTTTCATCGCCTTTTCTCCTCTCACGTGCGACGCGTTAGGACGTCTTTGGTTAGAGACATTTGGGCACGTCCTGGTGTTCTCGTCGTGTTTTCTCCTTTTGTGTGTGACGCTTTAGGACGTCTTCGGTTAGAGACATTTGGGCATGTCTCAGTGTTCTCATCGCCTTTTCTTCTCTCGCATGTGATGCGTTAGGACGTTTTCATTTAGAAACATTTGGGTGTGTCTTGGTGTTTACACCATCCCTTATTTCCTTCCGCGTACAATGCGTTGGAATCTTGTTTGATGCCTCGGGTGCGCCCAAGGTTTGTGTTGTCCTTTGCCTTTCCTGTGTGATGTGCAGTTAAGCTTGCATAATTTTCTTACATCCTTTCTGCATGAAATGTGGTTTAGTTCATGTTTACTTACTTACGTTCATGTTTAAGTTTGCTATACCGTGTTTCGGTTTGGTCAAATGTAGCATTTCTTCGCATGACACTTGCGTCTAAATGTTTCATTACAGCCTCAGTGCATGATCATAAGTTATGATGTCGCATACTGCATATCATTTGCATTTTGTCCCAGAACTATGCCGGTTTGATTCCTTGCAAAGGGATACGTAGGCAGCCTACAGGTGTAACCGTTCTTTGTTTTGCTTGTTTGTTTGTCCAAGTCTTCGGCCTTGCCAAAAATGGGTCATCTCTGGGCTTTGACATTCACTCGCATCATTTCATGACTTTCGAGTTCTGCGAAAGAGGGGCAACTGTAGACACCACATTTTTGACCGTCCTCAAGACTTAGACATCATCATTTGAACACTCAATGATTTTGTATGCTCGTGTTCGTCTTGAGTGCCCGAAGTTCTTGGTCGAGTGCCTTGTCTTTGAAGCCTTTGAACCTTATCTACTTTGTGCTTGGTTGTGGACCAAGCGCTTGTTGTTTCAACTCTGGAAGAGAGGGTGGCTTGTCGGCTAGCCCCATAGCCTATCGACCATGACTTGTGCCTACCGGCCATCAGTGGTGGCCGGTCGGCTATGTTGATGGTCGATCGGCCACATTGGTGGCCGGTCGGCTACCAATGGTGGTCGACGGCCATTTGTCTTCTTTTCCAGATATTTGTTTGCCAGCTATGCCAGCTGTTGCTCACTGAACTGCATCTTCATACACGTGTATGGTAGGATGTATTGAAGCTCAAACCTTATTTTTCTATATATAGGGGGTGTCCTCCTCCATTTTGGAGGGTTAGAAATTTTGGATAAAAAATCTATCTTTCTCTCTAAACTTCTCTCTCTCTCTCTCTCTTATTATTTTGCATACACTTGCTTGGTTTCTCTACACCTTTGCACATCAACTCTTAACCAAACACTCTCACCTTTAAGTTGAGGTCCCTTGGAGCTTTGTCTGAGCCTTGAAAGGGAATTTGAGCTTGAGTTTGTGGCTGAATTGCATTTTGCTTCAAAGATATTGCACTTACTTCACTTAAGCATATTGTGCATATTTACTTTGCTATCTTTTTCAACTTTTTTAAGGCTATCTTTGAAGTATAAAAAACTCTGTTTTTACAGCATAAAAATGGTAGTTTGAGTCTTGGTGAGTTAGGGGGCTGTCCCCCCTTTTGTTCTTTAGCTTCTGAAGCTTTTTGTGTCATCTTTCATCGCCTTTAAATCAAACTTTATGGGCCTTTTAAGCACTGAAATTCAAAGAATTTTCAGTGATGAAAACCTGATTTTGAAGTCCAAAATTGGAGGGGGTAGCCTCCCCTCCTTGCGTCTTGCTTGCATGCCTAGTTAGCCTCAGATGTTAGCCTATTTTTCTAGCATTTGTATCTCAGCATGTTTTTGCCATTGTTTTGACCTGTTATGGCTCTGTTTTGGGCAGGTTAATTCATTTGAGGCTTGTTTTGCATAGTTGTAGTGTAAAGGGCTTCACTAGTTTGGTGTTTTGGGCTTTTAAACATCATTTTCTTGAGTTGATTGCATGTTTTAGTATTATTTTGCATGTAATTTCAGCACTGAAATCTCTGCAACCTCCCTCTATTCTTACTTTTTCATTTACTTTGAAAGTGGCATTAAACCCCTTGTTGGCTTAAGTGCGAAATTGAGACATTCATGCTTAATGGTGTAATCCCCTCGGGGGTTCATTATCAATGGCATGAGGTCTCTTTCATGCTCAAGGCACTTGTGGTTTAAGCCCACTTTCTATTAGAGAACACTCACTTTTGGACTTAATCGATTAAAGAATGGATTGGTAAGCTAAAATGAGTAAACAAAAATGAACAAGTAAAAAAGAGGCAATATAAAGCATCTTTCATATTGCATTGCATGCGTTCGAATCGGACGTTAATTCGAACACGAGGAAAATGGCACATTTCATACTCAAAGTGATGAAATGTACCATTTTCCTTGGTCACCATTGCCCTTGATCGTGCATGATAGCATAGCCGTTTTGTTGAGTCTTGTTTTGCACTCATTAAGCTTGTACAAGCTTAGTTCCTAAGCCATAATGCATGGAAAATGCTTGGTTGATGGTTTGAGGGCCAAGAGTTACACTCCTTTGAGCTTGTATGATGATAAGGAGGGTAACAGTACATACACTCCTTGACAATATACTTCATTGCCTCTGTTTGCCCTCTGTTGCAGCAAAAAATGAAGTTCAGGGAAGGGGTGGCCGGTCGAGCCGATGGGCCACCATTGGTAGCCGACTGGCCATCAATGAAGAAGGTTGCTCAGTGTCCTCCTGAGGTGGAGCGGAGGTGTTCTGGAAGTTTGCGGCACTGTTGGTGCTCAAGTAAGTGCAAACAGAGGCATCCAATGGCAAGGCAGTGGATTCTCGAGAGGAAACCAACCAAGCATGTATGCGTCCCTCGCCCTTGAGGCCATTTAGTTGCTTTAGTTGACTTAGAATAGCTATTTAATGCAAGTGTTGTAGCTATTTAATTAGCTTAGAATGGTTAGTTAAATATCGTGTTGTAATAATTAGTTAATTAGTTTTGTGTTGTAATAGTTAGCTTAATTAACATAGATAGTTAGTTAGCTTTCATTTGGATCCTCCTTCGCAAAGGCATGACTTTGTAATAAGTGTGTGTGCGTGTGTGCGTGTCTTCCAATCCCACGTTTTTCTCCCTTTTATTTAACCGCATTTGATGGTTAGATTAGAGGCATATTTCAATTAGCATACCTTATGCTTGCATGTTTGCATCCCATTCATTTGTCTTGCATGCACCGAGGCTCGGCGCATCATTCAAACTACATTGCAATTTCAATGCTTCTTTGAATACGTGTTTCAAAGCATGCTATCAAAGTGTTGCAAATACCATGATTAAGTAATCGAGCCTATTTAGTCACATTATTGCATGTGTTGCATTAGACACTTAACATAGTTAGGATCATGCATTTTTCTAACTAGTTCCTGTTTTGGCTTGGAGTACTCGGTGAGTTTTATGCTTTAGCATACTTGCATGAGTGTGATTGCCATGTTGCCATGTTTCGCATGCTTGCCATGAGGCTATGTGCTTAAATGCTAAACCACATGAATGCGTGTGGATGAAGGCTTTGTTGTTTGAATTAAAATGATTCAACGAATGTGCATTTTAAGCCCACTTTGTTATGGCAAATCATGTTTTAAGCCCATTATGTTTGGTGGAAAACCCGCATCTTTAAGCCCACTTGAGTGTGGAGAACTCAAACTATTTTCACAAAACAAACATGAGTTGAATTGTTCCAAGTCTTGTGACTAGTCTATACTTACCAATGTGCGTCACATAGTAAAGCTAGTTCAATAATCGGAATAAGAACACATAGTATTTATAAAAAACCATATCATGATTAGTAGAGACCGATCTTTGATCGGGCGAGCGGGGGTGCTCATTTCAAGACCTTCCCCTCTCGTAGCCAAGTTCCCGAGCTGAGGCAACTTTGGTGATGACGGACACGTGGCCTTTGGCACGAGTCAGGATTTCCTAAATTTTCTGAAAAATAAAATATTTAGGTGGCGACTCTGTATCTGGCAAAGCAGTTCAATTTTGGCATTATTTGATTTAAAATCGATTTTCCTAAAAGGTTTGCCAGATTTGGACTCTTTGGTGATTATCAGTTTTACATTGCACTTTGTGAGATTAGATTCAGAACCGCGGGAGTCCGAATAGTGAGGCCTCCTTTTCAAACCCTTTCTGAAAGGCGGGGCGCACAAAAAGGTGAGTCCACACAAACTAGCGTAGGTCACTGGCAAAATGCAAATGATATGCTCGAAATACAATTGAAAGTTAGACTTACAAGCTTCACGAAGCCAATTTTTCTGTTTCTTTTTGAAATTTCATGATTTATGCAATGCAATGTAACAAGTAACATATAAGGATGGCAATGGTGAGGCAAACCTCATGCTAATCAAGCATAATAAAGGGGTACAACCCTAACACACTCACATGAGAGAAGAAAATAGGGTATTAATCAACAAGCGAGACCCAAACCGTACCTCAATACGAAACAGGGGATTCATTTCAACCGAGTAAAGGAAAAATGAATCTTAACCAACATGCGAGACCTAGACCATACCTTAATATGAAATAAGGGATATGTTTCAACCGGGTAAAAGAGAAAAGGGTCTTAATCAACATGTGAGACCTAGACTATACCTCAACACAAAATAGGGGATGAGTTTCAACCGAGTAAAAGATAAATGACTCTTAACCAACTAGCGAGACCTAGACTGTACCTCAGTATGAAATAGGAGATGGGTTTCAACTGGGTAAAAGAGAAAAGGGTCTTAACTAACATACGAGACCTAGACCGTACCTCAATACGAAATAGGGGATGGATTTCAACTGGGTAAAAGAGAAAAGGGTCTTAACCAACAAGCGAGACCTAGACCGTACCTCAATACGAAATAGAGGATGGCTTTCAACCGGGTAAAAAAGAAATCGTGTAACCAAAATTTGGGACAATTTTAGCCAAGTAATGTTAATGGATTGTAGCCAAGTGATGCAACAGTGTGACTGTTGTAATCATGCATGATTAATGTAAGTGCAAGTGGGATGGTGAATGCAAAAGCATGAAGAAGTAATGTGAGACATACAATATGCAATGTGATATGATGGATGCACAACAGATGAATACAATTTTTTTTCTTTTTTTTTTCCTTTTTTTTTTGTTTTTGATTTTTTGTATTTTTGGTTTTACTTAGGAAGAAACACCAATGCTTCAGATTTCTCTTTTGTCTGTTTTGAAATTTTCTTGTTTTAAGAGCTGTAATCAGGGGCTTCACCCTCAAATCAATAAAAGTAGTTTCGTTGTTTTTGCACATCATGGCGTGAATGACACAATACTTGAGCAAGAAAATATTTTTCTTGAACTTGAATCTGAGAATGATTGAATTTTAATGAGTTCTGAATTGGACATTGAGCCCTCAACTAACTAGAAATCAAAAAAAATGACTCAATGACGAAAAACCAAATAGAAACAACCTAAATAGATTAACACTTGTTGGAATAGAAAGGACACAAAACTTTAATGCGGGTGCGATTCTAAACACCATGGGCGCAACAATCACGGGCGCGGTTTAGAATATTGCGGGCACGACAAACGCAGGTGCGGTTTAGAATATCGTGGGTGCAATGTCGGAAAACAAGATTCAAAGTAAAAACCACCGCCGGTCAAATGTCCGGACGACCAGCCGATTGAAGGGTTCTATTACATTATCAGAGACAACGATTATGCACTATTTGGCTAGTGATTAACAATGCAAATGAAGACTTTAGGGAATACAGGAAAATGTAGAAAACCTGACTCGACTGTGTCCCTAGTTCATCACTTTGACTTTTTCTTTTGGTTTTCTAACAAAAAGATCTTGATCAACATGAGAGTTAAATTATGCATGTTCCACTCTCTATTTTGAAATCATGTAAATCAAGCTGTGAGTTCTGAAAATTTTCCCTTTTTAGGTCCAATGAATGGTCTGGATTTTTGCAAAAATGGAATAATTTTTGAGAAAATTAGTCAACTTCATTAAAAATAATCGAAACCTATTTTCTCAAATGGTCACTACCCAACCTACATGAAATCAACCCTTGAGATGTACAACCTCAAAATTAGATAACTCAAGCATGATCCACGACGTGATCTATCTTGCTACCGAGTCTTCCATGAAGAAGAGATGGGACAATCAAACTGAATGAAGATAACCCAATTGATAATGGATAAGATAGCCGAGTTGAATAAGGGTAAACCAATCAAACATAGATGAGACAAACAAGTTGAAAATGGTTGGGACCAAACATTAGGATAAAGTTGCCTATATATCCCAAAAATAGGAATTAGGCCTTACGTAGTTCCCGGGTAAGGTTCACTCGGTTATTAGCACTCTCCTTTTGTGCATTAACTTTTGCCAAAATCGCAATTCCGGGCTTTCGACCTTGCGATCTTTTTTATTTTTTTATTTTTTCATTTTTTTTTTATCATTTTTCCATTTCTTTCCTTATTTTCTTTTATTCATGCTCCAACTTTTGTCTGGCTTTCCCTTTCGGGTTTTCGACCCAACAAGCCTCTCAAGGATAGTATTTTTCAACTTGTCCATGTTGATTGGTTGTGAGAATTCTACACTATCCAAATCAACGAGAATGACTGCTCCTTTGGACTAGATAAACTTGATGATGTAAGGACCTGTCCAATTGGGTCTGAATTTGCCCCTAGGGTCGTGGATAGAAACTCGATTGTCTTTTAGCATTAAATCTTCTTCTCTTGAACTCTGGCTCTTTTTTTTTGGGGGGGGGGGGTAGACGTCCCCCGAACGCCCCGGAAGGGTGAGCTCCCGTTCTGTTCATTTTGGGGTCACTACAGCTCGGACTCGATTTGTGTCACGGTTCTTAATCTTGAACCAAAGAGTCCAAATCTAGCAAATCGTTTTGAGAAACAGATTTTTTGAAAAGAAGTGTCAAACATGGACTGCTTTGCCAGATACAGAGTCGCCACCTAAATATTTTTTATGGGGGAATTTAGGAAACCCTGACTCGGTGCCGAAGGCCACATGTCTGTCATCACCGGAGTTGTCTCGGCTCGGGAGCTTGGGTACGATCGGGGAAGGTCAGCTATGAGTTGTCTCGGCTCAATGAGTTTTCCAACTCAAACAATCCAACCTTCACCCACAGGCATTCAAACAGTAATATCACGTAAGCATTTAGCCGCATGGCAAACATACTGTCATGGCAACATTCACACGCATGCGAGATGCTAAAGCTAAAATACTTACGTAGTACTCCGAGCTAAAAACAGGAACATGCTAGTAATCAATGCATGATCCAAGTCCATGTTAAGTGCCTAATGCATCGCATACAAAATGTCACTAGAGTAGGCTCGGCTATTCTATGAATGACATGTGAAAATGCACAACCGACATGTAATCAATTTGGAATTTGAAATACAGATGTGGTTAGAATGATGCGCCGAGCCCGGTGCATGCAAAGCAAATGTATGAATGCACGCATGTATTACATGAGGTATGCTAATTTAAACGTGTCCTAATACTAACCATCAAAGCAGGTAAGTAAAAGGGAAGAAAGAAGTGGGGATTGGAAGACATGCACACACTCACCCACACTTATTACAGATTTGCCCTCGCTCAGAGGGACCAAATAAATATTACAAATAATTAACTACGCAAGCTAATTAAATATTACAAATTGCCTAATCAGTTAACAAACTAACTAAGCTAGGGAAAGCAGAAAACCGTCTCGGGAGGAGGGCTCGATACAACGCATGCTCGGGTCCTGCTCGGAAGTGCACAGCCATGCCTAGTCTGCCTCTGTTTTCCCTGCTCTGCCTCTCTGAAGACTGCCAAAGTCTCAAGGATGCTTCTCTGGATATTGGGAATCACCACCGGCTAAGTAGAATGCCTACCGGCAGTATCATGTGATCACCGGCACAAAATAAATCCATCGGCTGGTGGTTAAATGTCGGTCGGCAATGAATACTGCCGGTCGGCAAAAAAAGCCTGCAGAACCTGCAACTCACAGCAGCAGAGGACAGAACTTGCATGGCAATACAATTCAAGCAATTTATGCACCAATCATGTCTCTTATCATGGTAATGACTCAAAGGGACATACTTCTCGGTTCTCGGACCACCAATCACGCATTTCCATGCATGATGGCCCAAGTGACCAAGTGTGCAACTTTCATGTCAAATGAAATGCAAACCAAACAAACAAATCAAGGCCCAATTCCTATCATCAAGTCAAGGAACAAGGCATGCATGCAAGATGCAATGCAACCTAGGCATGCAAGCTAAGGATGCAACATGGCATGGCAAGGCACTTATGCAAGCATACAAGTAAACATGAGGCAATGCAAATGGATGAAAAGATGGACTTATGCACGATTTAGGCAACTCCAAATAGGCCCAAAACAGCAGCCAAAGTGACCAAAATAAGGGACCAAATGCACATACACGCATGCACATGTTAAGGCCCAAATGCTTAAGCATCAAAGGGCTATTTCTAAGCACACTTGAATGAGGCAATCATGGACATATAGCATGCAAGGTAAGCATTGAAAAACATGTTAGGATGGTGTCAAACCAAGCAAACAAAATACACCAAGCATGCAATAACGGCCCAAGTACTTGAAGCAAGTCAAAGGGACTTGAACCATGACTAAGTCAACCAAGCCTCACAAGGCTAAGAGGACTTAAAATAGGTTCAAGACAGACCTAGACCATGCAAAGGGAGCCCCCTAGATGGCATCTAAGTGGCTCGAACTCAAAGGCATGCACAAGTGCCAAAATATGAAGCATGCAAGACAAGCTTTCAAAGCATTAAAGAGACATCCAAGGCAAACATATGGGCATGCCAAAGGGACTGAAATGACATGGTGGATGGTTCCAAATCACCAAATCAATGCAAAAATGTCATGCTATACATTCACACACTTAAGGCCAACAAGCTGGAATGCAAAGGGGCTATATTAAGCATGCCAAATCTGACCCAAACAACCTTGGACAGACCTTAAACATGGCAAAATATGCACAAAAGCTTCACAAGACTAAGCCTAAAACATGCTCTAGCAAGGGCTAACAACCTAAGGCACATTGAGGCAATAACATGGCATTACATGGTAGGTATGCTAAGCATGCATGGTGTACCAAAACAAACAAAAAACAGAGGTATAATATGACATATTAAGCACAAAAAATAGCCAAGGCATGGTCAACATGAAGCTTAGCTAAGTGCTCCCTCAAGAGGCCAAAAATGGTCCTTTTCAAGGACAACAAGGACAGGGGGTGGCCCTCCCCTTTTGCAGACTTCAAGGCACCATCTCCACCACTGAAATCCCTCAAGATTTCAGTGGTGAAGAGGCCCAAACACCAAAGTCTCGAAACTTACACAAAATAGCACAAAATGAGGCCTTACAAGGCTTAAGAGGAGCCAAACACCCTCAAACCACAAAGCACCCTTTATAAACAATCAAGAGGGCTAAAAAACAGAACTTTTTTGTATTATACACTAAGCTCAAAAACAATTTTAAGATAGGTAGAAATACAATGCAAGATTGGGGAATAAAGGGGCTAGTTTCTTACCCTTGAAGACACCTTCACAAATGATGCTCCAATGGCCCTCCTTGGCTTGAATCCAACACCAAAACACCAAAATCAGCCCCTTAGAACCTCAAGAGCCAAAGGAAGGTGAAACACTAGGTGTTTGTGTGCAATAGTATGGACTAAAACACCTAGAACACAAAGAGAGAAAAAAGAGAGATAGGAGATATGTATGAACCCTAACCCTAAAACCAGAGCTTCTCTCTGTCCTTTCTATCTCTAAAATGTCTCAAGTGTCTAACCCTAAAGCCAAGAGAGAAGGCTCTCTCTTATAGAGTTTCTTGTCTTGTAAAGCTTACAAGACAAGTTTCTCAAGAGGGAGATCCCTCCATACACGTGTATGGAGGGGAGCCAACAATAAGACAGCTGTGATAAAATATCTGCAAAAGCAGATGCACAGTAGTCGGCCGGCCAAAAATGTCATTTTGTCAAAAAAGAGTGCCGACCGGCAACAAAGAGTGCCGACCGGCAATAAAGAGTGCCGACCGGCAACAAAATGTGTCGATGGCAACAAAAACCAGCCGGTGACCTCTAGCCACTGCCGGTGATGTGTGGGGATGCCTCACAAGGCATTCCCTGCCCGTCCAAGGCAAAACACAAGTGTTTGGTGCAAAACCAGACACTAAACGATCAAGTTCGGAGATCTTGAGGTTGGGCGCGTAGCTGAGACCTTCGGGAACTCCAAACGAACACGAACATGGATAATCACCGAGTGTTCCAACGGTGACGTCCAAGTCTTGAGGACGGTCAAAAATGGGGTGTCTACAGGGGGGTCACCACTGGCTTAAGAAATGACCTCGTTGGAATCTTCGATCACGTCCAACCATATTGCCCCTAGTTCAAAGGCCGCTTCTAATGTGGCCATGCAAGTCTTATAATCTTGTTGATTAGTGGACACCTAGAATCAATGTGACGCCCCGACTCTACACTATTGGTTGCAGACAAAGGAGAGTCACTAATGAGTGCTATGGTCAATAGCCAAGTAAGATCCCAGATCGCCGGAGTAGTCAAAATAGCCTCCCTTCTAAGTCTAGCTTTCTTAGGTAGCGCACTACCCTTTTGACAGATCTTAAAAGGTATTGACACAAGGTCTCATAAGCAATGATAAGGTTAATACATATAAATATATAGAACATAATAGCCACGAATATCTTTTATTACAAAAGTTTGTTCCATTACATTACATCCCAAAAAGAAGGTTTTAAACTTCATATGAGTCTTACAAATTAAGAAAAAGGAAATTTCTAGCATTCCTAAGATAGCCAAAAGTCTTCAAAGGTTTCCGGCTCGTCGTCTTCCGCTATGAGTTCCGCTTCGTCACCTGGCATGATACGCCGTGAGCTTTGAATGCCCAGTAAACACATACACACCCTACCCTTGTTTCCCAGTCCAATACACAATCACAATTATAACATCAAGTAATAAAGCATGATACTCCAATAAACAAATAAATACATTAAAAGTTGAGTCAGATGTTAGTAACTAGAAATCCCCCAAAGAGATTCCGTCCTCGCGACCACAAGAATCGGATGCAGATTATTCGGTATGCCCTCTCTTTTGCTGCTTTGTTGCAGACCTAACCTCGGATGCCTACCAACGGTTATATAACGCGTAGCGCCAACCGCAGGGCCTCAAAAGAGACGGTAAAAATAGGGCCTTGCCCGAATCCCTCCTTACACCAAACCACCTAGGGTCCGAATACAACCGCTCCGTTCAAGGGTCCCGAAAACCACTTGCGCAAGTTTTAACCTCGAATAGGGAACGCATCCCAACAAACCATATATCACATATTCTCATCTTTTCATTACTCAAATGCTCGAAAACCCAATACCCACCCAATTAGGTTTCCCGTTGAATTAAGTGTTTTAAGTCAAGGTTAGTCCAACCAAACGATAAAATAAAATTCACATAAGCATGCCTCCTCAAGATAAGAAGATAATTAACATAACATACCCATACAACATTATGCCAAGATATGATAATAGGCCATTGAACATTTTCATGAATACAAGGGTATAAAACATCCAAACATAACAAATTTCCAGATTTAACATCACATGAAGGTTAATATGGAAGGACTACTTAGGTTCACCTACCGGACTCGGTTTTCTTATGGTTCGTAGAGAATTTGATCTAGTTCCTAGAACATTTTTCGGAAATGGGATTGCTTTTCCCGATTTTAAATTATTTAGAAAATAGTCCAGCACTATTCCAGAATCTGCCCAGATCTGTCGACTGTTACGAAAACTTGATTTTCTTGCAAACCGCTCAATTTTTTTCGATGAAACCAATTTTAGTTGAACGCTAACTCCTTAAGGAAGGTTTTGACATAAAATATATGTTAAGAATATTTTTGTACATTTTTCTGGAATTTTCGAAAGTTGACTGAAAAAAACAGGTTTTAAGGTGGAATGCCCAAAACAAGAAAATTTATAAAAAGGGGGTTCCACCATGGAAAAGTTTCATTTCTTTTGTGAGGAAAACATGCTAACTATCCCATGTTTAACTCTGAAAATTTGTTTGAAAGAGTACCCTTGAAAAGTTGAGAGATTTGTACAAAAAGAAGATGGTTTGTACCAAAATGAGGAAAATACAAGAGAGATGGAAACAATACTCAAATCTTGGTATTTTTAACATGAGAACATGATAATAACAGATCTGAAACATCACTTAAAATCTTTAAAAAGAACATGCATTAGAA
This sequence comes from Camellia sinensis, assembly GCF_055761805.1. Lineage (NCBI taxonomy): Eukaryota > Viridiplantae > Streptophyta > Magnoliopsida > Ericales > Theaceae > Camellia > Camellia sinensis. The sequence continues at coordinate 34,398,451 of NC_138961.1, read as the reverse complement.
AAGAAAATGAAGAGAAGGTTGTGTTGGTGGCTTACCTACTAAGCTTTGCACAAGAAACTCTCTTCTTCTTCCCTCTCCTCCTCTAGACTTCTCTTCCTAGCTCTCCTCCCTCTCTCTAACCAAAATGTGTGTGTGAGTGAGTGTGTTGTGTGTATTTGCAAGCTAGGGGGTGTGTTGGTATTTATAGACAAGGCTTTGAGGCAAAAAGTCCTAAAAGCCCCTTAGTTGGATATGGATGGAAAGGTTGGGATTTGTTTGAATTCTAAAGGAATGGAAGGGATTTGGGAGGCTTGTTCATTGGTTTAGGCAACTCCTAGTTGTAATGAAATTAGTTCTTGGATTTTGCATCCTAGGTCTAGGTCACTAGGTTGTTTTTTTCCTAGAATTTCATAATGATGTGCTTTGAAAAATGGTTTCCTCACTTTCTCCTAGAAGGGGCTATTTTTTATTTATCTATTAATTTTAGGCTCTAGGACACACTCCTCAAGGTGTATATATATATATGTATTACAAGATTGATGGTACTTCAAGGTACAAGGTACAAGTACTAGTTCTTGGGTAAGTTTAGAATTTAAATAAAGAGTGAGGGCTTGGAGTTAAATACATGTAACTTATGTAGAATTGGATTAGGTTAGGGAATCTAATCTAGCTAGAAAAATTCTTGTTTTAGAAAAATAAAAATAAAATGCTAACCGACAAGATCTGAAATAATTCAAATACATTTTTCCGGGGCTTCACATTAAATGTAATGAAATGAGGAGGATTAGAACCTTACTGATGTATTTAATTATGATCTAGTTAGGTCTAGGACTAATGTAAATATCTTCTAGTTAGAAGTGCACACATATATATAGCAAATCTTTATAGGTACCAAAGTCATTATTGCTCCAAGATTTCAAGATATTTTAAAGTACAATGATTATAGTCTAGGGGGGTATGATGGTTAGCCATGTGATGGTGGATTGATGGACATGTTATATATATATATATATATATATTGTACAAATCTTGGAAATTGAAAAATACATTATTAAAAAAAGATTTTTGGGTATAAGTGCATATATATATATATATATAAATATATAATAGTACTTGTTTGGGGTCAATTTTTGATTTAATAAAAATGTGAGGGCTTGGGTTCAATCAAAGTATCTATTTCAAGTGTAAAATAATTCAGTTTGTATTATCTTGCTTTGAATTTAAAGGTAAATAACCGAACGATGACTGTAAAAATTGAAAGTTAAGGTTTAGAGCGATTAATCTAAAATTTGAGAGTTAAGTAATTAATATTAGAGTGTTAGAAGTGGTTTCTAAGCTTCCAGGATCGATTAGGGTTTGTATGGATTCGCCCGTGATGCGTTTTCAGTCCTAGGGCTTAATTTGCGATTAATCGACGAACTAAGAGCTTTATTATAATAATTCAAAATTTAGGAACCTAATAAGGTTTACAAAAAAAGTCAGGGGCCTCACAATCAAAGTTTGAAAGCTAGGGGGGTCAGGCCTCTGGTCAAGAGGGATTCTATGTTGTACAATCTCAAGATCAATTCCAGGCATGTCTTCATAGAACCACGCAAAAACATTTTTTTGAATCTTTTAATAAAACGGCAAATCGTTCACTTTTTCCTGAAGATAACATGGAACCAATCTAGACCAAGCGAGGATCCTTCTCAGCACCTACATTAACGGAAATAGTTTCATCCATCAAGGGCTTAGCACGCCTATTTTCCTCCCAATTGATCAAATTTTGCAAAGCCCAAGGAATTTCTTCATCTTCATTTTTATCAAAGTATTGGAAATAGTTTTCTAAATGTTTAGCCAATGCAATGAACTAAAGGCATAAAGAAGTAGGTGAAATCTATAGCACTTTTATTCAAAAGAAACTCTGACTCAGTGATGACAGCAGACTCGAAAGAAAATGACAAAGAAGACTTAGACAGGACAGAGATGTCTAGGTTCGCGCTCCCAAAATCAACATATTCTGGTTGACTAGACTAACTTGAGTCTGACTCTGACTCCACAGACTCGATGGAATTAGACTTGGACTCAACATCCGATTTAGAACTTGAAATGAAACCTTTATCGAATTGCCAGTTTAAGTGCCGGCAATCCACTGCGTTCAAAATAAAGTTCATGCAATCAACATGTGGTCATTTCCTGATCACATAAATGGTCTGATATCCCGCAAGTTCTGGGGATTCATGCTGGTAAACTTTGTGGGACATCAAAATTTTCTAAAGCTATGGTGCTAGAACGACTTAGCAAAAACAAAACCAAAAATAATAGCCCTAATCAGAATCCCGGTAGCACTTCAGCTTAATTCGCACAACTAATCACTATATGCCCCACCAAAAAACTGAACTCAACCTTATAAACTGATATACCTAAACCACTGATTTGAATTTGGAAACCTCTATACATATTGCCATTCATAGCACGTAGCAGGAAAGAAAACAAACACCCCTATAGGGGGTAGGGTTACCTTGTCCTAGTTTTGAAATGATCTAGAGTTTCACTATTCAAACAAGCAGTATCATACATCCTAGAAATGAGAGCGCATCATGTCTCAAGCTCGGAAGGTACTATAGCTCACTATATGTAACGACCCCGACCTTCATATCATTTTTACATAATATTTTGTTAGGCACAATTCACATGATTATGTGTTTATTTGATACCTATCTGTTTGTTTATGAATTATTTGTTTAATTGTCGACTTAGAATTTGAAATTGAAACCCCAAACGGATTCAGAAACCAAAATTGGTTAATTCAATAGGCTAGTTAGAATTTTTAGGACCATATGGTAAGTTTAATTAAAATTTGATTGGAATCAAAATAATTAGAATAAATTAATTATAATTGATTAGACTTAAGCCAAATTAATTAGTCTTAATCACATGTGATTAGTGAAGCCTTAATCAACCTATATATATATATATGTGTGTGTGTGTGTGTGTGTGTGTTAATTGAGCTTAGGAGCTCATTTTCTTCAACTCCTTGTGTTGGAAATTTAGAGATAGAGATAGAACTCAACATTTGTAGAGAGAGAGAGAGAGAGAGAGAGAGGAAAGAGAATTCGAGAGAATTAATGGGAGATTGAAGAGATTGAGCTTAACTAAGGCCAAATTCAAGCTATAGGTGGTCAATCGAGGTCTATCATCAGTACTAGCCCACTGTGAGTAGTATCTTTGTAGGACATGTTGAAATGTATTTTTGAATTACTGCAAGAATATTATTTGAAATGTTATCTTGATAAAAATGAATAATTGTCCCTTTGGAAATGTAATTGTGGCATCCTTAGTGCAGCCCTTGCCTGGGGGTAACAATAGTGTGGCCCTCGTCCAGGGGTAACAATACCGTGGCCCTTCGTTATATGTGCACAAAGATCTTTGATGTTGATCCAAGTGGTCCCTTTGTTTGACCTATATGCTCCCTTCGTAAGACCCTTGTGGTCCCTTTGTTATGCCTTTGAGCCCTTCGTCACACTATTGGACGTACCACATATCAATACAATTTGTGAACTTTGATAAGACAAGTGTTTACTTATGATTTGCTTCGAACTCATGCAATATGATTTCGTACAATGATAGGCATCATTCATTTAAACCTCTTTATACTGGTATTATTGAATGAACTTTAGCTCACCCTCCTTCTCCTATTTATATAGGTGAGCAATTGGAGCATCAAGCATAAGGCAACCATGGAAGTCCACCATTTTGTCATCTATTTTAGAGTACCTCCGTGATGGGGCTATCTTGGACTCATTGGAGCCAAGTTGTGTCAACCTTGTGGATCAAGATATTGTTTTCGTTTTCTTTGTCTTTGAGGCCAGAGGTTTTCTGGGATTACTGGTCGGTCATAGCCTAAACCTTTAGGGGCGGGTTCAGGTTGTGACAGTTTAGTATCAGAGCACGAGTTATACCTCACTCACTAGTCAATTGAGCAATAAGGTGTCTAGAAAAGACTTAAGAATTGTATTTATTTGCATTTGAATGTCAATATGAGTTAACTTTTAAAACTGTGTATATGTGAATGTGTGCGTACAATGTATTTGTTATAATACAAGTTTCATATAGATAATGATGAGAACAAGAGAGGATGAATTGGAGGAGTCTACCTCCAACAGTCTTGATTAGATGGAAAGAATGATGCATGAAATGGCTGAGAACCTTAGACAACAACAGTAACGGCAGCAACAACAACCACCACCCCTACCTTGGATGCCCGTACCACTACTACCGGCTTATCAAACAAATGACAAAACTATTTCCCTCACTCAAGAATTCAAAAATATGAAGCCACCCTTGTTCCATGGGGAAATTGATCCGCTGAAGGCTTAGGCCTAGGTATTGGGAATCGAGAAACTGTTTGAAATGTTTACATGCATAGAGACACAAAAAGTACTGTTAGCCGCCTTTACTCGAAGATGAAGCAAGAATGTAGTGGATGTTAGTGCGAGATACTAACATGGGGATTAATTGGGCTCAGCTTTTAGAAATCTTTTACGAGAAATACTTCCCGCAGTGTGTTCAAGATAGAAAAGTAATGGAATTTGAGCAACTAAAATGGGGAAATAAGTCAGTGGCGGAGTATGAAGCTCAATTTACTGAATTAGATTAGTTTGTGCCACATATGGTCGACACAGACTATAAAAAGGACAGAAAATTTGAAGTGGTCTTCGTGACGTAATTCTTAATAGAATTAATGTTTTGAAATTGCCCAAATATGTTGATGTTTTAGACAAGGCTCTTATGGAAAAGACAAATATGGTTACCTGTAATCAAAATTTTGTGTGGAAAGGTGAAAGAGAGAATTGGAATATGAACAAAGCGGCAACCTCAATAACAACTAAGAAAGCAAAGTCGGGAAATTCGGGCAATTCTAGTCAAAGTGGCAATTCAACACCTGTTTGTCTGGATTATAGGAGAAAGCACTAGGGTGTGTGTTACCAGACTACCGGGGCTTGTTATCAATGTGGGAAGATAGACCACATAGCAAGGGAATGTCCGCAACCACGGCAACGTGATAATCAGGGTGCTACAAGTTCAACCATATCGGTACGAAATGCCAGGACCAATGCAATTCTGACTACTATGAGTGATAATCAGAGACAAAGAAGGGTTTTTCCTTTTGTACCGGGCGACACTCAAAATGTAGAAACTATGGTCTCAGGCACACTCTCTATTTGTGGACAGTATACGCATGTTTTGATTGATTTAGGATCTACCAACTCTTTTGTTTCTATGCAATTTGTCCATAGATTGAATAGACTGTTGAAAACTATGAGATATATATTATGTGTGTCATCACCATCAGGGGGATCTATGTTATGTTCGACTGTTTATCCTGCATGGTAAATCTTGCTTGAGAATGCTACATTATATGTTAATTTATTGCCCTTAGACATGACTCACTTTGATATTATTTTGGGTATGAACTTGTTATCTAAATATTATGTGACCATTGATTATGCTTTTAAACATGTAATATTCCGACCACCAGAGCAGAATGAATTTTATTTTGAAGAGAGAGGTGTAGTTCCCTCACCACACCAAATTTTCGTCATGAAAGCACGTAAACTGATTAACATAGGGTGCCAGGGATATTTGTGTAGTATTTTGAATGTGCAAACTTCAAATTTTGTTTTAGATGATATATCTGTTGTGAAAGATTTTTCTGATGTGTTTCCGAAAAAGTTTCATGGACAATTAGTTGATAGAGAAATTGAATTTGTGATTGATGTGATGCTTGGTACACAACCCATATCCAAAACCCCATACTGAATGTCAATTGTTGAAATAAAATAACTGAAAGTACAATTGCAGGAATTACTTGATAAAAGGTTCATTCGACCAAGCACATCACCATGGGGTGCACCTGTGTTGTTTGTGAAGAAGAAAGATGGGACACTCCATTTAATGTATTGACTACTGGGAACTCAACAAGGTAACTATTAAAAATAAATATTATTTGCCTCAGATTGATGATTTGTTTGATTAGTTATAGGGGGCTCGAGTATTTTCAAAAATTGATTTGAGATCAGGATACCACCAGTTGAAAGTTAAGACTGAAGACATAGAGAAAATTGTCTTCTGAACTGGTATGGACATTATGAATTTTTAGCCATGCCATTCGGAGTTACCAATACACCTGCAGCTTTCATGGATTTGATGAACCGAATCTTTAAACCATTTTTGGATGAGTTTATGGTAGTTTTTATTGATGACATTTTGATTTATTCAAAGAATGGGGAAGAACATGAACAACACCTTATAATAATTCTTCAAACACTCAGGGAGAAACAACTATTTGCGAAATTTAAGAAATGTGAATTCTGGTTAAATGAAGTTACATTTTTGGGGCATGATATTAATAGAGAGGGGATATTTGTTGATCCATAGAAGATTGAGGCAATTGTTGACTGGCCTACTCTGACTAATGTAACCGAAATTCATAATTTTTTGGGTTTGGCAGGTTATTACTGGAGATTTGTTAGAGACTTCTCTAAAATTGTTGTGTCATTGACACAGTTGACTCGAAAGAGAGAACCCCACGTATGGACTAATCAGAGGGAATCAGCATTTTAAGAACTGAAGACGAGATTGACTACAGTTCCAATTCTTACCTTACCATTAGGTACTGAAGGGTTTGTAATTTTCAATGATGCATCTCATAAAGGTTTGCGTTGCGTTTTAATGCTGAATGGCAAGGTGATTGCTTATGCATTCTGACAGCTTAACCCGCATGAAAATAATTACCCAACACATGATTTGCAGCTTGCTTCCATTATATTTGCATTGAAAATCTAGCGCTACTATTTGTATGGGACTAAGTGTGAAGTGTTTATAGACCACATAAGTTTGAAGTATTTATTTACCCAGAAAGAACTAAATATGCGACAGAGACATTGGCCTAAGTTGATTAAAGACTATGACCTGCAAATTCACTACCATACGGGTAAAGCTAATATAGTAGTCGATGCTTTGAGGAGAAAAAGTATGGGAACCTTGGCTTGTTTGTTGACTAACCGAAAATAGCTACCACAAAAGCTAGACAGACTCGAGATAGAAGTTGTGTGTTATAGGCAAAACAGTATTTTGGCAGCAATGCTTGCACAACCAACTATTATTGAAGAAATCAAATAGAAACAAAGAGAAGATTAGTTCCTTAAGAAAGTGTGTGACAAGTTTGAAACTAAGCCTAAACTAGGATTCTCCATCGAAGAACAAGTATTGAAATTCCAAGAAAGACTTTGTGTTCTTAATGATAAAGAATTGGAAAGAAGAATTTTAGAAGAGGCTCACAAGTCAATGTTTACTATGCATTCAGGGAATACCAAGCCAATTAGGAAACTTACTTATTCATTAGCTGAGTTCGCTTATAATAACAGTTTCCATTCGAGTATCGGCATGGCGCTTTTATGAGGCATTGTATGGAAGAAAGTGTAGGTCTCTAGTTTACTGGACCGAGGTTAGTGATAGAGCTTTGTATGGGTCTAAGCTTGTGCAAGAAACAACTGACAAGACAAAAATCATCCAACAGAGACTCAAGGCTGCCCAAAGCCAACAGAAAAGTTAAGCTGATCAGAGAATAAGATATTTGAAATATGAAGTGAGAGATCATGTGTTTATCAAAGTAACACCAATGAAAGGGCAAACAAGGTTTGGTAGAAAATAGAAGTTGACTCATGTTATATTGGGCCATTTCAGATTCTAGAAAGGCTTAGCCCTATTACATGTCGTATCGTTTTACTGCCAGGAATAGAACAAATGCACAATATCTTTCACATATCAATGCTCCGTGGATACCTTAGAGATCCATTGCATGTCATAGACTACCATCGAATAGCACTAGATGATGACATGATTTATGAAGAAAAGCCAAATCAGATCATTGATCGACAAGTCAAACAGTTGAGGAATAAGTTCATCTCTATAGTGAAAGTTGAATGGAAAGAACACTACGGAAAAGAAGTAACATGGGAAAAAGGAGGATGAAATGAGACAACGCTACCCGCAGTTGTTTCCAAATGGAGGTAACTAAAGTTTGGAGGACCAAACTTTCTAAGGAGGGGAAGATTGTAATAACCCCGACCTCTGGTATAATTTTTACATAATATTTTATGGGGCACAATTTGCATGATTTTGTGTTTATTTGATACCTATCTATTTGTTTATAATCTGTTTAATTGTCGACTTAGAATTAGAATTAGAATTGAATGCCCAAACGGATTCAAAAACCAAAATTGGTTAATTCAATAGGGTAGTTCGAATTTTAAGGACTATATGGTAAGAATTGATTAAATCCATAGATGCAAACTTAGCCAAATGAAGATACACAAAACATGGATGCAAAGCATGGATATGATAAAAAGAAAAATATGATGTTTATGTACAAATAAAGAAAACAAGTAGAAGAACAGGATATAAAGAAGCGAGGTGGGGAATTATTACATCACTTGAATAATTACATATCTGAATACAGGAGGAGAGGAAGAAAATATTACAACAAAATAAAACCTCACAAGTCTTCCCATCTCAAAAATAGCCAAAAATTACCTTTTGGGAGAATATTTAGAGAAAAGAATATTCCGTCAAGGCAAGGAATATTCCGTCCAGATGCAAAAATATTCCATCAGTGTTGATTGTGACACTAACATGGCGGGTTGCTGACGTGGCTGACACGTGGCGCTAACTAGACTTGCCCTAAAAAAAGAATTCAATGATGCTGATTTTGAACCCCTGACCTGGGACTTATCATAAACCTTAACCATTTTGCCAAAGCCACACCCTTTATTGTGTTTCCCCTCAAATAATATTTGAGCACTTGAATGCAGTAAGAAGCAACAAAGACACAGATGCTTCACACAACATTTATATTTCTTTTTATTTTCCTTCTCTCTTTTTTTATTTCATAATAAATGTAATGTAATTAATTAATAAAATATATATATACATTAGAGATGTGCATGGTGGTTTCATCCATCAACGCACCAAAAATATATATTATAATATAATAATATATAATATAGTTAGTAAAGAAATTACATCACAACTGACTTAAATCACATTTTTATATCACATATTTAAACACATATTCTAAAATAAAATCTATTGAATAGATGCTCAGTCGTCCACTTCCACCACCTAAATATCACATATTTAAAACAGTAATGAAAACACAAGAAAATAAATGAAAAGAAATCTAAGGAACATGGGCTCAGCCATTTACTTCCTTAACCCAAATACCACATATTTAAAATAGTAAAGAAAATACAAGAAAATAAATGAGAAGATTGCTAAAATTCACCTTTTGGAGGAAATGGTGAATTTTGTGATTATCAAACTTTCTTCTTTTACACCCTTACGATTATAGTGTATCATTTCGAATCTTAGCAAGAAATTCAAGGTATAGCTTTAATGTGGTTTTGGGTGGTATATATCAATGGATAGAAAGGTTTAAAATTTGTTGAAACAAAATTATTTTTTCAAAATTTTTTCTTCTTAAGACTTTGTGAAACAAACTTTTTCAAAATTTTCTCTCTTTTTTTCCTTTTTTTGAACAAAATTTTATTTCTCAAAATCATCTCTCTTTTTCCTCCTTTTTGTATTTTTTTTTTTCAAACAACAAAATGATATGGTACTTATAAACTTCCAAAACACCCAAAACACATGGCTAGCGATGTGGTATTTTAAAAAACACATGACTTGCCATGTGGTATCTCCAAACCATGTGGTATGAGAGCCAATTTTTTTTTAAACTGCTAAATTTCTAGATAATAAAAGAAATTCAGAAAAATATTTTTGAATAGGTCTAAAGTAATCTGGCCAAAACGGGTGTAAGGTTGGAATCAAAGCTTTAACCCTACTTTTTCTGTTGAAAAATTTGTAAAATAACACATTTTAATTTTCATCATCGGGTGTCCGAAAGAAAGCGTCCAAGTCTGAAGGTCAATCAAAATGGGGTGTCTATAACCGTGCACTACCACCTCTCAACCTTAACCTAATCCATACATTGCCATCCACATACAACCCAAGTATATACATCACTCCATCCCATTTACCCAAGCCTGAGGTGTTCATTCCAGAGAGCACTAGCTTGTGCATGATGGATCTATCTTGTGATACCCCTGTCCCGCAATATGATAATTGGTCCTTAATTCGAATATGATTATGTGTTTAGCATGATTTTATGTGCCATTATGTGAATGTTTCTTATTTTGAAGTCTTATCTGTTCACTGTAGGAATACCAGTCTGAATAATCTGTTTTGGAAATTAAATTGAGGGCCTTATTGGCCACAGAACCCGAAATTGATTACGCCATTGTGGTTGGCATAATTTTAGAGCCTACGGTGAGATTTAATTGAAAATTTGATTCGGGTCGCATTAAATCGATTAAATTGGTGGATTAGTGCCCAATTGCCTTATTATTATTATATTGACTTAGTGGGACTTGATGTATTTGAGCACTACACCTCATTTCTCTCCTTTAGCTCATTTTGACTGATTCTTGGACTCAATTTGGGAGAGGGAGCCGACTATAGAGAGGGAGAAAGAGGGATTGTGCAATTGTGGTCTTGAAACTTGGAGGTTGGAAGTCTAATTCAAGATTTAATCATAGATTGTGAGAATCAAGCCCCCAGGTGAGTAATTCTTGGATTATAGTTTGTAATTTTTGTGTGCTCAAACTAATTTGGTGATCAAGTGTAAGATTGAAATGAAATTGGGTTGTATTTGATGAATTGAAGCTTAATATGTGCATGCATGTGGGAAATCGCCTTGATATTGCATGGTTGAGCACAAATGTGTATGATCCATGTGAAATGTTAAAGGAAACTCATGTCTTGATCACCCTTTGTGTTATGTAAGTAGAGAATGTGGCTAATTCATCACATGCATGTACAATTTGAGAAGATATGAGCTTGAATGCATGAGTTTGTTATGTTGATGTTGAGTTTGACATATTTTGAGACATGCATGTGGACAAATCAAGAAATTGAGCCTCATGATGTTATAATCTTGCATTGGTGCCATGTTAGTATGATTATATTTGAGATTTGGGCCATTGCATGCAAGTAATGTAGCTGGGAATTCGAATTGGAGCTCAAGAACTCAATCTAGAAAACCCAGATTTTTGATGTCCGCTCGAGCTGGAAAATCGTGCTCCCAGCACTTTTTACAGAGTTGGATGTCCGCTCGAGCGGGATATCTCACGCTCGAGCGGGGAGCTTTTATAGACAGGCCTTCCGCTCGAGTGCTCAATCCCACGCTCGAGCGTATTTTTCATGCAACCAGTACTTTTGCAAGCCTTAAGGGTCTGCTCGAGCGGATAAGTTGACGCTCGAGTGGGGACCCTGTTCTCTGAAATTTTGTATGCTCGTTCTGTGTTTTGTTTTCCGTTCTCTTTCACTTGTAAGAACTCTTAGGCATATGCTAAGCATTGTAAATGAGTTAATGAGATAAGAATAAAGCCTAAAGAGGAATATGTGAATCAAAAAACGGATTGAACTGTTAGTGACCCTCTTGTGTTCATGAAATGTGTAGGGTCAAGCTCCAGGACAAATCCACAAGCCGATCACTGTGAGTAATATCGATATTCGAATATTTGTGAATGTCCAATTGTTTATTTCCTTATAAGCTTTATGAGTTGCTATTCGGGATTGTGGACGAGAGTCTGATATGAATACACATAAATGGACCAAAGGTCGTTTTGATAAACATGAACGGACCAAAGGTCGTTTTGATAGACAAGAATGGACCAAAGGTCGTTTTGATAAACATGAATGGACCAAAGGTCGTTTTGATAGACATGAATGGATCAAAGGTCATTTTGATAGACATGAATGGACCAAAGGTCGTTTTGATAGACAAGAATGGACCAAAGGTCGTTTTGATAAACATGAATGGACCAAAGGTCGTTTTGATAGACATGAATGAGTGGGCCAAAGGCCGTTTTGACATGAATAAATGGGCCGAAGGCCGTTTTGACAAGGATGAACGGGCCGAAGGCCGTTTCGACACAAATGAACGGGCCGAAGGCCGTTTTGACGTGATTGGAAATTTAGATGGGCCAGAGGCCAGAATGTTTAGAACTACAGTCACTTGAGTTGGAATTTCTTATAGTTATGTATACATATCTGTTCAATAGAATTATGAACTGGGCCCAAGGCCCTTTGGAACATGTTGTCCTACGTTGTTATGTATATTCTGTAATTGATATTATTCACTGGGCTATCGCTCACGCTCGTTCATGTGTTTGTAGGTGAGCCAAGAGAGGCACAAACCCAGCCCCAGTGAAGTCTGCCGGGAACAACATGAGTTTTGGAGAGTCAGCCTCGTGTCTCACGCATGAGACCATCCTTGCCCTTTTATCGTGTACTTATGTTTTGTCTTGTTGGAAAGGGCTTTGTTTATGTCTGTACATGGTCTGTTATAGGTCGACTCGTCTTGGATGATCCTGTCTATAATGAGTTTTGTGATTTAGTACTTTGACGTGGGTTATTAACATATATGTGTATAGTTTGTTTGATGTGCATTTAAGCACGGCTCTATGGACAAAGTTTTTGATTATTTCTTCCATTTGGCCCCTTTACTCTGTTGAGTTATGTCTATTTTGGTTTGAGGCCGCAGGTAATCTCAGGATTACTGGCCGGTTACATCCTTAACCCATAGGGGCGGGTTCGGGTCATGACAGAGTGGTATCAGAGCACGAGTTAATAACTCACACACTTGTCCAAAAGAGCAATAAGCGTCAAGATAAGATCTAGGATGCATTCATAAACACGAATTTAGAAGCATTGATTATATGCTTAAATGTTTTGATATGAACAATTATATGTGTAAGTTGTGAACTACTTGCATTACAAATTATCTGGGAATATGTGTTTCTTAGTATATGCACACTTGTGTATCTTTTGTGTAAAATATAATGCAAGTTTAATCAGATGGTGAGAACTAGAGGTGATGAGATAGAGGAATCTTCTACTGCCAGACTGGACAGAATGGAAAGACTGATCCAAGAAATGGCAGAAGCTTTGAGACAGCAACAGGAGTGGCAACAACAGTGGCAGCAACCACACCCGCCACCTCCACCTCCGGTACCACCCGTGCCAGATAATCAAAATGACGACCGGACAATAGCTCTCACCAAGGAATTCAAGAAAATGAAACCAACACAGTTCCATGGCTGACTAGATCCTTTGAAAGCTGAGGCTTGGGTTCTTGGGATCGAAAAACTGTTTGAAATGTTTCCATGCACGGATACACAGAAAGTGCTTCTAGCCACTTTTATGCTAGAAGACGAAGCGAGAAGGTGGTGGATGCTGATGCGAGAAAACCACAAAGATGTTGACTGGGTAAAATTTTTAGAAATCTTCTATGACAAGTACTTTCTACAGTGTGTCCGGGATAGGAAAGTGGCAGAGTTCATGGAACTCAAGCAAGACAGCATGACTGTAGCCGAGTATGAGGCCAAATTCACTGAATTGGCCAGGTTTGCACCGCATGTAATTGACACTGACTATAAGAAGGCAAGAGATTTTGAAGGTGGGCTCCGAAGTGACATCCTAGAGAGAGTGAATGTCTTGAAGTTGGAGACCTACATTGGGGTACTGGACAGGGCCATCATATCAGAGGCCAACATAGCTAGACAAGCTAAGCCAACAACAGAATGGAAGGGCAACAAAAGACAGGGCTTCTTTCCGAAGAAGAAATTTCTGAAAAAGCAAAACACGGGCTCCTCAACTACTTCAAGTTCTTCCCGAGACACAGCTCCCATGTGCAACATTTGTAGCAAAAGGCACTGTGGAGTCTGTTACCGTGCATCAGGAGCCTGTTTCAAATGTGGAAAGCAAGGGCACATAGCCCGGGAATGTAATCAGAACGGTGGGAAACTCGCAGCTAGTTCAACTGCATCAGTTCCAAAGCCGGGAAATACTTTGAGATCTGCCACTACTGGGGACACAGTGAGACAGGGGAGAGTTTTTGCGCTTGTTCCGGGCGATACACGGAATGCTAATGCCGTTGTCTCAGGTACTATTTCAATATGTAATCAGGATGCCTTTGTATTAATTGATTATGGATCAACACACTCATTTGTGACAACATGTTTGCATCTAGACTGAATAGACCCCTAGAGTTATTGCCATATTTGTTATGTGTATCTGCTCCGTCGGGGGAATCTGTGTTATGTGAATATATATATCGGTTTTCTGACATGCACGTCGAAGGTGCTACCCTTTATGTAGATTTGTTGCCCTTGAACTTATAGACATTTCGATGTAATTTTGGGCATGGATTGGTTGACCAAATATTGTGCTACCATAGATTGTGTGACAAAAAGGGTTATATTTAAACCACCAGAACAGAAAGAGATTGTGTTTGTGGGTAATGGGGTAGTGCCTCCACCTTATTTGATATCTGCAATGAAAGCATGTAAACTGATCAGGAAGCAGTGCCAGGGTTATCTGTGCTATGTATTGACGGAACAATCTGTGAATGTTGAATTGAATGATATCCCTATTGTTAGAGAATTTCCAGATGTGTTTCCGAATGAATTACCAGGGGAATTAGTAGATAGGGAGATAGAGTTCACTATTGAAACTGTGCCAGGAACCCAGCCCATTTCTAAGGCTCCCTATAGAATGGCTACTGCCGAGATGAAGGAATTGAAAGAACAGTTGCAAGACCTGCTTGATAAGGGGTTTATCCGGCCTAGCACTTCGCCTTGGGGTGCACCAGTGTTATTTGTAAAGAAGAAGGATGGTACTTTGCGCCTGTGCATTGATTACCGGGAATTGAATAAGGTAACGATAAAGAACAAGTATCCCTTACCCCGTATTGACGACTTATTTGACCAGTTGTAGGGATTACATGTGTTTTCTAAGATTGATTTGAGATCCGGGTATCATCAGCTGAAAGTTAAGGCAGAGGATGTTGAGAAAACCGCATTCAGAACGAGGTATGGTCATTTTGAGTTTCTTGTTATGCCGTTTGGAGTGACTAATGCTCCGACAGCATTTATGGACTTAATGAATAGAATTTTTAAAACCTACCTTGATGAGTTTGTTGTAGTCTTCATCGATGATATTTTGATATACTCTAAAGATAGACTTGAACATGAACATCATTTAAGAACTGTTTTACAAATACTTCGGGAAAGAAAACTATTTGCTAAATTAAAGAAATGTGAGTTTTGGTTGGATGAGGTTGTTTTCTTAGGGCACGTGATTAACAAGGAAGGAATTTCAGTGGACCCGCAGAAGATAGAGGCAATTGTGAATTGGCCTACATCGACCAATGTAACAGAAGTTCGTAGCTTCATGGGCTTGGCAGGGTACTGCAGGAGGTTTGTGAAGGACTTTTCGAAATTAGCAGTGCCTCTTACCCAACTGACACGTAAGAGGCAACCTTTTCAGTGGAACGAAGAAAGAGAATCAGCCTTTCATGAATTGAAGACAAGATTGACTACTGCACCAATTTTAACACTACCTTCAGGTATGAAAAATTTCGTAATCTTTAGTGATGCATCTTATAAGGGTTTGGGTTGTGTGTTAATGCAGAACAGAAAGGTTATTGCTTACGCCTCCCGACAGTTGAGGCCACACGAGAAGAACTATCCAACGCACGACCTAGAACTGGCCGCAGTTGTTTTTGCCTTGAAAATTTGGCGGCATTATCTGTATGGAGCGAAATGTAAAGTTTACACGGATCATAAGAGCCTGAAATACTTCTTCACGCAGAAAGAGTTGAATGTGCGTCAGAGAAGATGGCTAGAACTAATAAAAGACTACGATCTGGAGATTCAGTATCACCCCGGGAAAGCCAAAACAGTAGCTGATGCATTAAGCAGAAAATCAACGGGGAGTATGGCTTGGTTGCTTACCGAACAGAAAGAGACCTTGCAAGATTTTGAGAAGTTTGAAATTGAAGTGGTAATATGTGAACAGGGCGGATTGATAGCCGCTATTACAGCCGAGCCGGCGATCATTGATGAAATCAAACAGAAACAGAAAGAGGATGAGTTCCTCAAGAAAGTGATTGACGAATTTGAGGCAAGCCCGAAAGCATAATTCAGTATTGAGAATGAAATGTTGAAATTCTGGAGCCGAATGTGTGTCCCAGATATTTCGGAACTAAAGAAGAGGATTCTAGATGAAGCCCACAGGTCCGTATTTGCTATGCATCCGGGTAACAATAAAATGTATCGGGATTTGAAAAAAACCTATTGGTGGCCGAAAATGAAGAAAGAGATTGCAGAATATGTGTCCAAATGCCTTTAGTGTCAGCAGGTTAAGGCGGAACATCAGAAACCAGGCGGTCTATTTCAGCCTCTCCCTATTCCTGAATGGAAGTGGGAGCATGTGACTATGGATTTCGTTGTTGGCCTACCTTGGACTTCTCGAGGTATGGATTCTGTTTGGGTTGTAGTTGATAGACTGACTAAATCTGTACATTTTCTGCCTGTCAAAACTACGTTTACCGCTTATAGATTGGCCACTATTTACGTTGATGAGGTTGTCCGTTTACATGGTGTTCCAGTATCTATTGTATCGGATAGAGATCCGAAATTTGTGTCTAGGTTGTGGAAGAGTTTGCAGGAAGCTATGGGAACAGAACTAAGATTCAGTACTGCATTTCACCCACAGACAGACAGGCAATCAGAACGAACGATTCAAACTTTGGAAGATATGCTTCGCATGTGTGCTTTGGATTTTCAAAGGAGTTGGGAAGATTATTTGCCACTTGCGGAATTTGCTTATAATAACAGCTTCCACTCCAGCATCGGTGTGGCACCATACGAGGCTTTGTATGGTAGGAGGTGTAGATTTAATTGAAAATTTGATTCGGGTCGGATTAAATCGATTAAATTGGTGGATTAGTGCTCAATAGCCTTATTATTATTATATTGACTTAGTGGGACTTGATGTATTTGAGCACTACACCTCATTTCTCTCCTTTAGCTCATTTTGACTGATTCTTGGACTCAATTTGAGAGAGGGAGCCGACTATAGAGAGGGAGAAAGAGGGATTGTGCAATTATGGTCTTGAAACTTGGAGGTTGGAAGTCTAATTCAAGATTTAATCATAGATTGTGAGAATCAAGCCCCCAGGTGAGTAATTCTTGGATTATAGTTTGTAATTTTTGTGTGCTCAAACTAATTTGGTGATCAAGAGTAAGATTGAAATGAAATTGGGTTGTATTTGATGAATTGAAGCTTAATATGTGCATGCATGTGGGAAATCACCTTGATATTGCATGGTTGAGCACAAATGTGTATGATCCATGTGAAATGTTAAAGGAAACTCATGTCTTGATCACCCTTTGTGTTATGTAAGTAGAGAACGTGGCTAATTCATCACATGCATGTACAATTTGAGAAGATATGAGCTTGAATGCATGAGTTCGTTATGTTGATGTTGAGTTTGACATATTTTGAGACATGCATGTGGATAAATCAAGAAATTGAGCCTCATGATGTTATGAACTTGCATTGGTGCCATGTTAGTATGATTTTATTTGAGATTTAGGCCATTGCATGCAAGTAATATAGCTGGGAATTCGAATTGGAGCTCAAGAACTCAATCTGGAAAACCCAGATTTTTGATGTCCACTCGAGTAGGGGAAGAGCCGCTCGAGCGGGAAAATCGTGCTCCCAGCACTTTTTGCAGAGTTGGATGTCCGGTCGAGCGGGATATCTCACGCTCGAGCGGGGAGCTTTTATAGACAGGCCTTCTGCTCGAGCGCTCTATCCCACACTTGAGCATATTTTTCATGCAACCAGTACTTTTGCAAGCCTTAAGGGTCCGCTCGAGCGGATAAGTTGACGCTCGAGCGGGGACCCTGTTCTCTGAAATTTTGTATGCTCGTTCTGTGTTTTGTTTTCCGTTCTCTTTCACTTGTAAGCACTCTTAGGCATATGCTAAGCATTGTAAATGAGTTAATGAGATAAGAATAAAGCCTAAAGAGGAATATGTGAATCAAAGAACGGATTGAACTGTTAGTGACCCTCTTGTGTTCATGAAATGTGTAGGGTCAAGCTCCAGGACAAATCCACAAGCCGATCACTGTGAGTAATATCGATATTCGAATATTTGTGAATGTCCAATTGTTTATTTCCTTATAAGCTTTATGAGTTGCTATTCGGGATTGTGGACGAGAGTCTGATATGAATACACGTAAATGGACCAAAGGTCGTTTTGATAAACATGAACGGACCAAAGGTCGTTTTGATAGACAAGAATGGACCAAAGGTCGTTTTGATAAACATGAATGGACCAAAGGTCGTTTTTATAGACATGAATGGATCAAAGGTCATTTTGATAGACATGAATGGACCAAAGGTCGTTTTGATAGACAAGAATGGACCAAAGGTCGTTTTGATAAACATGAATGGACCAAAGGTCGTTTTGATAGACATGAATGAGTGGGCCAAAGGCCGTTTTGACATGAATAAATGGGCCGAAGGCCGTTTTGACAAGGATGAACGGGCCGAAGGCCGTTTTGACATGATTGGAAATTTAGATGGGCCAGAGGCCAGAATGTTTAGAACTACAGTCACTTGAGTTGGAATTTCTTATAGTTATGTATACATATCTGTTCAATAGAATTATGAACTGGGCCCAAGGCCGTTTGGAACATGTTGTCCTACGTTGTTATGTATATTCTGTAATTGATATTATTCACTGGGCTATCATTCACGCTCGTTCATGTGTTTGTAGGTGAGCCAAGAGAGGCACAAACCCAGCCCCAGTGAAGTCTGCCAGGAACAACATGAGTTTTGGAGAGTCAACCTCGTGTCTCACGCATGAGACCATCCTTGCCCTTTTATCATGTACTTATGTTTTGTCTTGTTGGAAAGGGCTTTGTTTATGTCTGTACATGGTCTGTTATAGGTCGACTCGTCTCGAATGATCCTGTCTGTAATGAGTTTTGTGATTTAGTACTTTGACGTGGGTTATTAACATATATGTGTATAGTTTGTTTGATGTGCATTTAAGCACGGCTCTATGGATAAAGTTTTTGATTATTTCTTCCGTTTGGCCCCTTTACACTGTTGAGTTATGTCTATTTTGGTTTGAGGCCGCAGGTAATCTCAGGATTACTGGCCGGTTACGTCCTTAACCCATAGGGGCGGGTTCGGGTCGTGACATATCTCAACTTCAATAATCTCAAACTCTAAAAAACAAACTTCGAAATGGCCCAATTCAAGTCCAGCCGACTCAAAAGAGCCTAACCTAGTCAATCCATCTAGACCAATCATGTTCAGATACACCAACAGAACTAATGGCCAAAACCACTACCTCTGGGATGTTGAGCATGATTGAGGATCTTCAAAGAACTGTGGAGGATTTAATCTTTTGGGTCTTGGTCCCATCATCAACCACATCCCATGCAGGAAAATTGATATTGAAGAGCTCTCCAATCTTGGGGCAAGCTAAGAATGGAATGGGCCAACTCAAAGACATCTCAAGCCTGGGTGATACCATGTTAACAACAAATGGGCCTTGCCCAGATTTAGCCATCCAATTCCTCGATAAATCTGAAGCAAATAGTGAGAATGAATCTAGGGCAAGTATGGATCCTTATGCACATCTCCAATGGATTGTTGAGACTTTGAAGATCAAAGGCCGAAACATGCAGCAAGTCCTTGCAGTTGTTGAAAAGACTGTGGATAAAACTTTTGCCACTCAATATCCCAATGCCAGGGTGGTAATTACCACAAGTGTATTTAGTGTGAGAAGTCAGGTTGGGGGCACTCTGAATCAAGGGTTGACAAACAATAGAAGTTAAACCATGGAAAATTATGCCTTACCAGAAACATCCCTCTTAGCTCCAATCCTAAACCTATAAGAATTCTTCCAACAAGTACCCAATCAACACTTGCTAACCCTCCTATCAATCCTTATAAGATTGGTGCCCATACTTTTAATCACCTCCACATGCTTCCGTCTAAAGCTCTTCAAATTCTCATAAAAAAGGTCTATCTCAAACCCCTTGACCCTTGACCTCTCTCCAATCATCTTCCAGCTAGTCATGACCCTACTAAGTATTGTGCCTTTCATCAGTAACACGGCCATGATACAGACCATTGTATTCGCCTTCGCCATGAAATTCAAGACATGATTGACAATAAGGTCATCACCCACTTAAAAATCCCACAAAGTCTACTGGCATTGGACCAATGAACTTGGTAGATAATGTGACCATTTCTGTAATTGTGGATGAATCACCTACTGATTGCATAAATTTCATTTTAGATGTGGTGGATGGCCCACACTTTAAATAGCAATTTAAGAATGGTTTCATTTTAAGTTCTATATAGGGTGTTGAGTCTGAGTCTAATTCTATCAAGTCTGGGGAGTTGAAATTAGGCTCAAGTCAGTCTTGCAAGTCTAAGTCAGGTGATAACTCGAACACTGTTATTCTGTCAAGGTCTGTTTTTTTCATTTTTATTGAGTCTATTTCAATCATTGAGCCAGAAGTTCTAAATAAAAAAGGGGTGGTTTCTGCTTACTTCTCTGTGTCTTTAGTTCATTGCATTGATCAAAATTTTCAAAACTTTTCCCAAAACTTTGATAAAAATGAAGAGGAAGAATTTCCTCGGGTTTCAAAAAATTGATTGATTAAGAGGAAGAGAAGTGTGCTAACCCCTTAATGGATGAGATCGTTTCAATTAAAATGGGTACTAAGAAGGATTCTTGCTTGGTCTTGATTGGTTCTACATTGTCTTTAGAGGGACATGAGTGATTTGTCCATTTATTAAAATATTTCAAAAAATAGGAAGACATGCTTGGAATTGATCCTAAGATTGTACAACATAGGATCCTTCTTGATCTTGGGGCCCGATACCCCAAGCTTTCAAACTTTGGTTCGTAATGTCCAATAATCAAGCAGAATATGAGGCATGTATAGTCAGATTGGAAGCAGTCACGGTACTAGGGGTAATATGGCTGGATATGATCGAAAATTCAAACTAAGTCATTTTTGAAGCCAACGGAGATAAAGAAAGTCAAATCTCAAAATTTGAGAGAAGAAGATTTAGTGCTGAAGGATAATCAAGTTCTTATCCATGACCCTAGGGGCAAATTCAAGCCCAATTGGATGGGTCCCTACATCGTTAAGTATATCTGGTCAGGGAGAGTAGTCTAACAATCAATCAACATGGACAAGCTAAAAAGTGTTACCGATGAGAAGCTCGATGGGCCGAAAACCCAAAAGGGCAATCTCGACAAAAGTTAGAGCATAAAAAAATGAAGAAAAATGAAAAAAAAAAAAACTCACAAGGGCAAAAACCCAGAAGGGCGACTTTAGCAAAAGTTAAAGTGCAAAAAACAGAGTGTTAATATCGAGGTGAACCTTACTCGTGAACTATATAAAGCCTAATTACTATCTTTGGGATACACAGGCAACTTCATTCTGAAGTTCGGCCTCAACCATTTTCAACTTGCTTGTCTCCATGTTTGATTAATGTATTGTACTCGACTCAGCTGCTATGTCCATGTTCAATTGGGTTATCTTCATTCGGTTTAATTGTCCTATCTCTTCTTTGGGATATTACAAGACAGATGAAGTTTGCGTGATTTGATTTGAGGTTGTGCATCTCAAGGGTTGATTTCATGTTAGTCGGGTAGTAACCAGTTGCAAAAATAGGTTTTAATGATTTTTAATAAAGTTGACTGATTTTCTCAAAAATTATTCCATTTTTCCAAAACCACACCATTCTTTGGACCAACGAAAGAAAAAAATTTCAATGCTCACAACTTGACTAACATGATTTCAAAACAGTGCAAGTCTAACTCTCATGTTGATCAAAACCTTTTTACCAAAACACCAAAACAGAAAAAGTCAAAGCAATGACCTAGCAACATAGTAAAGTTAGGAATTATGTATTTTTGCCACACTCTGGAGTCTCATTTTACCTTGGTCATACATTCATCAACTAGCCGGTTAACAATTCAATCAGTCATCCAAGTTTTTAGCCTCTAGGTGCGTTTCTTGATTTTTTCAGCCGACTAGCCGCTTGTTCAATCGGCTCATTAATTCCTTTAGTTGGCCAATCAACCAATCAATCAACCAGTCAATTTTTCAGCCTACTGGTTAA
Organism: Camellia sinensis; assembly: GCF_055761805.1. Lineage (NCBI taxonomy): Eukaryota > Viridiplantae > Streptophyta > Magnoliopsida > Ericales > Theaceae > Camellia > Camellia sinensis. The sequence continues at coordinate 34,376,350 of NC_138961.1, read as the reverse complement.
CCAATCAGCCGGCTAATCAGTTTTTCAGCCAACTAGTCAACTAATCAGCCGACCGGCCAATTAATTGATCGGTTGATCAATTCAGTTATCATTCTAGAATAAGAAAATGCAAAATTTGTGTAGACTCAATGGCTTCTAGTTCAGAGTCCTGTTTTGAGTTCCTTTCATTCCAACAAATGTAAATAGGTGTGTTTGGATTACTTTTGCTTTGTTTTTCTTTCATTAAGTCATTTTTTGATTTTTTGTCAGTTGAAAACTCAATCTCCAATTTAGAACTAATTGAAATTCACTCATTCCCTTATTCAAATTCAAGAATAAGATGTTTTTCATGCTCAAGTGCTATCTCATTCATGCCACGATGTCCAAAATGAAAATCATTTTATTGAATTTCAGGTTGAAGTCTCCAAATTACAATATTACATTACAAAAGAAAATAAATTTTCAAAAACAAAAGGAAAATCCATCTAAAGCTATACATTGATGTTTGATTCCTAACCAAAAATAAAAATACAAAATACAAAAAGAAAATATTCAAAATACAAAAATAGAGAATGTAGGCATTTTATATGATTCCAGCGACGCGTAAGAGCCTGGAGGCAAAGTTTAGAGGCTGACTTCATTTGGCAAACAGCATCACTACTTGATTCCATTGCCAATTGTGTTGCCCTCATCTTCAATCTCGAGAGGCCCTTGAAGACCTTGCCTTAGCATTTGCAGGGCTTTTGAAGGAAATCACTCCCCTTTGGCTATCAAAACCAGGAACACCATAAGAGCACTGTCCTAGCCATGGTTGTTGCTCTCGTTTCCGCTCTTTGTTTTACCATTTTAGCTAATCAATCTCCATCTGAGTATCTTGGTACATATGTTGATAACGGGAGAGTTTAGCACTCAACCATTGTACCTCATTTGTTCTACTTTGCAGTCAGCGAGATCGATTAGATACTGCAGTCACGACTTCAATATATGAATTTAGTGTATGGGAATTGGTGTTAATGTTTGATTTTGTCGCCATCAGTTGTTCGACTGACATTGTAGGGAAATTAAAACCAGAGGCAAGGGCACTCTGAGGAGGCTCAGAAGAGCCAATGTCAGTTATCTCTATTGGTGTATTGTTTAGGTCAGGGAAAAGGGAAAGAGGACGGCGGGAAAAGGCCATGTCAGAGAGTAGTGGTGTCAAAGGAGAAGTTTGTAGCTTTTTGCTCTATCTTTCTCACAGGTCTCAGTTAAAAAGGAGATGAAGGAATGGAAGACGATAAGATGAGAGGGATGGGATAGAAGGATTGTGGCGCTGTGTCATCAAGCGCCTCATTTTTTGAAATTGCACACTAGACACGGTGCTCAAAGAAGACGAATGAAGAAGAAAGGAGCAAAGGAGAGGCGATCACAGAATAGGGAATAAGAGAGGGTAAATATGTATATAGTTTGTATATAAACTATAAATAGAATGTATAAATATATATAAAGTGTATGTGTATAAAAATAAGTGTATAATGCATATAAATAAATAAATAAAATGGTGTATATTTGTGTAGAGGTTTAGTCCGTAGAATTGGTTTTCTTTGCGTACATCATGTAAATTTCATATCATCTATCATGTACAATTTTGCATATCATTTAAGATTTGATATTCAGTGTTCAGAGAACTTTGCATCCAAGCTTGAAGGGTGCATCTATTGCACGATCACACCGTTCACATGTATTTATTGCCCAATCGCACCGTTTACATACATCAATCATACAATCGCACTGTTCATGTGCATCTATCTCATGATCACAATGTTCATGTGCATCTATCTCACGATCACATCGTCCGTGTATATTTATTACACCATCATACCGTTCATGTGCATTTGTCGCATCACATTCTTGTTGCATTCATCCTTTTCACCTGAAACATGTTCAAGACGCGTGAGATGCGTTTGGATCTCAAGTTCATCATTCTTCCTCTCAAGATTTTAGCATGGTTGGAATGTGTTCCTCCTCTCACAATTACAGCATGCATTGGAATATGTTATTCCTCACACGATTACAATGTGATTCGAGTATGTTATTCCTTACAGAATTTCAACGTATTTGGAATGTTTTTTCCCTCACACAATTTCAGTGTGTTTGGAATGTGTTCCTCCTCTCATGATTTCAGTATGGTTGGAATATGTTCCTCCTCTCACGATTTCAGCATCGTTGGAATTTCTTCAACCTCTCACGATTTTAGCATGGTTGTAGTGTGTTCCTTTTTTCACGATTTCAGAATGCTTGGAATCTGTTCCTCCTCTTACAATTTTGGCGTGGTTGGAGTCTATTTCTCCTCTCACGATTTCAACGTAGTTGGAGTGTGCTCCTCCTTTTACGATTTCAACATGGTTGGAGTGTGTTCTTTCTTACATGATTTCAATGTGGTTAGAGTCTATTCCTCTTTTCACGATTTCAGTGTGGTCGGAGTATGTTCTTCCTTACACGATTTTAGCATGTTTGGAATCTGTTTCTCCTCTCATGATTTCAGCATGGTTGAAGCTTGTTCTTCCTCTCACGATTTCAGCGTGGTTGGAATATGTTCCTCCTCTCATTTCAGCGTGGTTAGAGTGTGTTCCTCTTCTTACGATTTTAGTATAGTTGGAGTGTGTTTATTTATAGCAATTCTGATTTAGACCCGAACCATTTGATGTTTTGGATTTGGGTTTCATCATCTTGTATAGTCATTTATGTCTTTTTTCCCCTTGTACCTCTTTTAGTTTGGCTTTTGGGTTGTGGTGGTTATGTTTTGTAGCTTGTTTTTCAAACTTTTGTTGTCCATAATTTTTCTCCTCTGCTCGAGCGTCACTTCTTGCACTCAAGCGGGTTTTGTGAACTCTCAATACTTTTGTAGATTTTCAAAACTACTGGGAAGTGTTATTCTATGCTCAAGCGAAACTTCTTATGCTTGAGCGGTCTTGGCTCGAGCAGCCTTTCTTGTGCTCGAGCATTGGTCTTCTGTTTGTAAAACTACTAGGAGTGTGTATTCTATGCTCGAGTGTCACTTCTTGCGCTCGAGTGATGACGCCATTTTTCATTGTGTCTTGGCGCTTGAGTGTCATTTATTGCGCTCGAGTGGTAATTGTTTTTATGTCTGGATGCTCGAGCGTCACTTCTTGTGCTCGAGTGGGCTGTGCGTATATCAGTTCATAAAAATCATTTTTTATATCACTTTTTCACCTCTCTCTCTCTAAACATTTCAAAACCCTAAATCTAAAGCTCCTCTCTCTAGAACTCACACTCTCTCTCTGCAAATACACCAAGATCTATCCATTTCTCCACCTTATTCCCTTGGTTAAAAAGGTAGAGCTCACCTAGAGTTTCATTTTCACCCGAATAAGGTTGGGTCCCGGCTTCATTCGAGTTTCATCCGTGCTTTTCTCATCTTCTAGCTTTGAGGTAGGGATTTTCTACACTTTTTTATGATTTTTAACTTCGCTATTTGTTTATATGAAACAATCTTGTGATTTTGGAGGATTTTGAACAAACCTAGAGTTTTGGTTTAAAATTAAAAGAGGGGTTTTCAAGTGGATGCGTTGAAAATGGTTGTGGGGTTGGATATGAGGTTCAGTTGTGATAAAATTATTGATTTTGATACTTGGAATAGATTTGGAAGAAAAAAGGGTTTTTACCCTAAATGGCTCAAATATTTATTTTGTATAAATAAATTAAATTGATGTTGGAAATATGAAATTGGATGGATATTGATATAAATGGTGGAGTTTGATATGTATTATCACTTACCTTGAAATTTGGAAAGTTTATCTACATTGGAGATTTTATATCTATTTAGAAATATCTATTTTGGGCTATCGGTGGAGGATAGTTATGATTGTTGCAGAAATTGCATGAGGATTAGGTGAATTGAAACTAATTTCTCATCCATGTGCATTGAATCTTGTTGCTCACTTAATGCATTGTAAATGTATGTGATTTTGAGAAAAATAGGTGAAAGTTGGAAGAGGTGTGTATCACCAAACTAAGTTGGCCTGTGTGTCCAAGGTGGAAGTCCCAAAAAATGCACGTATAAATAGGTGCCAATTCCCGCAGATGAAATATCCATAAAATGGAAATAGTAGCACTTGTATAGGCTACGTTTACATGGGTGTCGTTTGACGATTTTTCGCAGATGAAATATCCGTGAAAGGTTGCACCGGTTTGAGAATTCCTCCTTATTTTCTATTGTAAATGACATGATTTGAGAATTGTGATATAAATTATGCATGGCACGGTTTTTGAGAAGGAAATGTAAAATGTTTTGTTCATGGGCATTGCATATGCATTTCACCCTTATAACATTGTTAAGATTTATATATTGTGTTGGATTATTTCTACTGGATTTTGGCTCATCCTATATGGAAAAACCATTTTCAGATGTTGGTGAGATGCCTCTGCTAAGGCAGTAGCTTAGGAGGATTGGAGGAAAAGCTTTATTTTGTTTATTTGTTGTAATTGTTTTGTACAAGCCGAGGGCTTTACCTGTATTAGATTTTAATCCGTTTTGATGTAAAAAAAGTACAGTCTTGGAAAGTTGTAGCCTTCAAGGCATTTCAATTATCTGTTTAACTTCTATTTCATATCTTTGTTGTTGACACATGCTATAGATTCAAGATTAGGACTTATGAATGTATATTCGCATGTGTCACCCTTTTGTACAACCAAGTCTTATGTAATGGAAGAATATTATACTCTGATTCATATTGTTCTTTAATTATTGTCGTGGATGGTTTATTGTATTTATTTCGGGGTGTTACAACTTGGTATCCGAGCGTACAGGTTTTAATACTTTCAGTACGTGAGAAGTGGTTATTACTACAATGGGTTTGTCTTGCTTAACAGAGATGTTTGTATGTATGTTATGCTTATGTGATTATATGGTATGGGATTTAATTTCTAGGATATTGATTGGGTCTACATGTTTCTAGAAGTCCTATTAGAAGAGCACTTGAACATTGTTGTTTCTAATTAGAACTCTAGCAACACCACAGGACGGTGTAGACACCCCATTTTTTACCGTCCTCGAGACTTGGATATACTTGCAAGTACATCCAATGACAAGTTCGATTGCTCGTCGAGTACTCGAATTTCGCAGCGGAGCGTCACAAGTTTGAGCTTTCCAAACCCTGTATCCTTTCTGTCCCATTTTTGGACCATGTGTTGGTCCTTTCAGCATGCTTCTTATGGTGCACTACCGCCCACTTTTTGGCACTGCCGGCCATTCATTTAAACTTGCCAGCCATTGATAAGGCCTGCTGGCCATCAATGAGGCACTGCCTGCCACCACTGACGGCTGGCAGGACACCTTGTTTCAACACATATTTTGTTAGATCCTTCGAGCCAGCTGTTTTTCACTGAGCAATCCTCCATACACGTGTATGGAGGGATGGAGGCCATTTCAAGCTTGTCAAGCAAGCTTTGCATGGCATTACTCTATAGAAGGGGAGGCTCCTCCCCTTTTCCAGAGGTTCAGCAATTTTAGGGCTAAACATATCCCTCTATGTCTCTATATTTCTCCCTCTCTCTCTCTCTATATTTCTCCCTCTCTCTCTATATTTGTACTAGTTTGTGCCCTAAAGTGTATTATCTCTTCACTTTTGCACTACAACACCTAGTTAAACACCTTCACTCTTGAGCTGAGGTTCTTAGAGGTTGTATTTGAGTGGTTTTAGCTTGGTTTTGTCTCAGAGACTTGTTGTTATTACTGTGCTTCAAGGGTGAGTCTCATATCCTCTTTAAAGTTTTATTTTCATTGCTTATTTGGCCATCCTTGCATATTCTTTTAGGCCTTGATTTCAACTACAAAAAGCTTTTTTTTTCAAGTGTTTTAGATGGTTGTTTGAGGCCTCTTTGGTATTGAGGGTGTTCTATCTTCTTGCGTGCCTTATTTGCTTAGGCTTGGAGCCATCCTTTAAGGCCTTTGAGTTCATCTTTGTTTGCCCTTTTCACCACTGAATTCCAAAGGAATTTCAGTGGTGGAAAGTGGATTTTGAGACCCAAAATGGGAGGGGGTGGTCCCCTCTCCTCTTGTCTTGCATGCATGTGTTGATGGCTCACCAAATGAGCATATGTTTATACTTCTTTGTGGCTTTGCTCAAGCTTGTTTTTGTGACTTTTTCAACCTGCCATAACACTGTTTTGGCTTGGTTGAGTCACCTCATGCATGCTTTTTACACTTGTAATGTAATCTTGCCATTTAGCCTTGTGTGCTCAATGCTTTGATCCATCATGCTAGCCTATTTTGGTTATATCTCAGCATGTTTTTGGTGTTATTTTAGCATGTCTTATATCTGTTTTGGTTTGTCTTGGCCATGTGAGGCTTGCCTTGAATGGTTATAGTGTAAGTGGCTTTGACTAGCTTTGTGTTTGAGGTCCCTAGCATGCATTACTTGAGTTATTTGCATGCTTTGGCCTCATTTCTAACATGATTTCAGTATATATGGTGTAGCCATACTCTCACATATTTCAATATTTCAACACTTTTGGAGAGTTGTGTCTTGTGCCTTAATCTTGGGCTAATATGTATGCATGCTTGTCCAAGCTTTTGGGCTACCATGTCAGCATGTTTTGGGTCTTATATTGCCATGTTACAACTCTGATTTCAATTGCTGGAGTCACTTCATGCTTGGTTTTGGTATGTGTAGTGTAATCACACTCATTAGCCTTGCATACGTCATGCTTTATGCCTCCCATTCTAACATGTGTTAGCTCTACTCCATGCCTGTTTTGGCATTGTTTTGACCTACCTTGGGACTATTTTGAGTCTTCTTGGTCATTTAAGGCTTGCTTGATATGGCTATGGTGCAAGTGCCTTAGCTAGTCTTGAGTTTTGAGCCCTCTAGCATGCCTTATTTGTGATATTTGGATGATTTGGCATCATTTAATACTTGATTTCAGAGCATATAGCATTTCCATATTCCCATGCATATCATTCTTTGATTGTGTTTGAGAGTTGTGTTTAATGCCTAGCTTGCGAGCCAATGCATGAGCATGTTGTTGTAGCCTTTGGTGCTTCATTTCTAGCAGGATTTTGCCACGGTTTTGGCATGCATGGGGACTATTTGGTGTTGGTTTAGTCCATCGAGCATTGCTTTGCACGATTCTAGTGTTGTGCCTTTCACTAGCTTTTAATGCTTAAGTATTCTAGCATGTTGTGCATGAGTGTGTGCGTGTTAGAGTCTTGCATTTCATGCCAAGATTAGCATTGGTAGATGAGCATGTTGCTTGCTTTGCATTATGTTCAATTGGATGTCGTATTGAACACGAGGAAGATTGGTTCATTTCATACTTGAAGTGATGAAATGAGCCAATCTCCCTTGGTCTCCATTGCCTTTGACCTCTCATGATAAGGAGATGGTCTAAGCGTCTTGTTTGTCATGCATTTATTGAGTTTGTACAAATTGGATCTTTGGCCATCACGCATTGTGATGCTTGATTGATGGTCTTGGATCCAATTATGACTCTACCTTGATGTTTTTAGATGATATGGAAGGGCATAGTACATACATGTTCTAGGGAGACCCTCCATTTTCTCTATTTTGTGCTCTATTGCAGCTTGGTGTCATAGTACACCAGTGGTCGGCACCCTCTCACTGATGGCCGGCACCCTTTCATCTGTGGCCGGCAGTGTTCATCCTTGGCCGGCAGGGGGGTCGACAGCCACCATTCATGGCCGGCAGGCCACTGGTGCGCTCCCCAGCACTGTTTTGGTAAGTTTCAGCAACAAGAACTGGAAGACACCCTGCAAACAGAGCCTCTTGAGAGCAAACTGGAGAGCTTTTCGGGGCGAAAACCGAGCATGCATCATTCATTATTCCGAGGCAGAGCTGTGGTAGCCTAATTTAGCTTCTTTTTCTTACTTACTTGGTTTTGTAACTTAATTAATTTGATTAATTAGTTAAAGTTTTGTAATAATTAATTAGCTTAGCATAGTTAATTAGTTGGTTTATAATAATTAGTTTAATTAGCGTAGCTAGTTAGCTAAATTCATTCGGACCCTCCGTCGAGAGGGCATAATTTTGTAATAAGGGTGCATGTGTGTGTGAATGTCTTCCAACCCCACGTCATTCTCCCTTTTATTTATCAGCTTTCAATGGTTAGTGTTAGGACATATTTCAATTAGCATCATTATGCTTGCATGCGTGCATCATTCATTTGTCTTGCATGCACCGGGCTCGACGCATCATTCCAACTGCATTGTATTTCAATACCTATTTGAATACATGTATCAATTGTTGCATTCATATGCCATCTTAGCTAGCCGAGCCTATTCTAGTTGCATTTTGCATGCGTTACATTAGGCATCTTGTATCATTAGGATCATGCATTAATTTCTAATTGGTTTCTATTTTGGTTCGGAGTACACTGTAAGTGTTTACGCTTTAGCATCCTTGCATGTGTATGAGTGTTGCCATGAGACTAACTGCTTAAGTGTTTAACTGCATGAATGCCTGTAGATGAAGGCTTCATTGCTTGAATTGGAACAATTCATCAAAATGTGCGTTTTAAGCCCACTTAAGAGTGGCAAATCATGTTGTTTTCTAAGCCCACTTGAAGGTGGCAAATCCGCATTTTAGCCTACTTGAGGGCAGCAACTTCAAACCATTTTTGAAAAACAAACATGAGATGTTTTGTTCCAAATCGAGCGATTTAGTCTATACTTGTGTGTTGTGCGCATCACATAGTAAGTTAGCTAATATTCTGAACAAGAACATGTGTTTTTAAAAACAACATATCATGTGTAGTAGAGGCCGATCTTTGATCAGCCGAGTGGGGGTGCTCATTTCAGGACCTTCCCCTCTTGTACCCAAGTTCCCGAGCCTAGGAAACTTTGGTAATGAGGGACACATGGCCTTCAACACGAGTCAGGGTTTCCTAAATTTTCCAAAACAAAATATTTAGGTGGCGACTCTGAAATCTGGCAAAGCAGTCCATGTTTGGCGCTTTTTGATTAAAATCAATTTTTCAAAATGATTTGCCGGATTTGGACTCTTTGGTGATTTATCAATCTTACATTACACTTTGTGAGATTAGATTCAGAACCGTGACAGGAGTCCGAACTGTAGTAACTAGAACCCAATCCGCGCCCTCTCCAAAAGGGGGACACCCGGAGGAGTTTCGGGCGGTCTACAGGTTGTTATCCTGGAAGGAAATTTGTATGTATTTATGTGAATATGTGCTTATGTAGAGTGAATTACTGTTGTCTACTGCATTAGGACGCGAGTGAGTTAACTTTGGCATATTTGTAAATGTGCTAATCTCTTTTGTTACCTTTATTAGGATGTTAGGCCATGGTCGCAGTGTAGGCTTGGTAGGCCTAGACGACTGGAGATGCCGATACTGAATAATATTCTAACGCAAGAAGAAGGAGTTGGTCAGGCCAATATGCCTAAACCAATTGGTCACCAGGTCATAGACGCTTTGGCTTGCGAGATGGCCTGAGCATTGCGGAAATCTATGGACATTCTTAGGGCTGAAATCAGGTCTAGGCCCAAGTAGATGAGGCAGGGTCGTTGTAGACGCGCCCCGCGAGGGACCCCGCTACAGTTCAGACTCGATTTTGTTGTCACGGTTCTTAATCTTGAACCAAAGAGTCCAAATCCGGCAAATCGTTTTGAGAAACAGATTTTTTGAAAAGAAGTGTCAAACATGGACTGCTTTGCCAGATACAGAGTCGCCACCTAAATATTTTTTAAATGGGGAAATTTAGGAAACCCTGACTCGGTGCCGAAGGCCACATGTCCGTCATCAGCGGAGTTGTCTCGGCTCGGGAGCTTGGGTACGATCGGGGAAGGTCAGCTATGAGCACCCCCTTTCGCCCGGTCCGAAGACCGGCCTCTACTAACCATAATATCTGATTTTGAAAACGTTATGTGTTCATATTCCATTTATTATCCTAGAATTACTATGTTATGCGCGCAGCAAACAAGTATAGACTAGATTACCTAATTTGGAAATAAGGATTGCATATTCGTTTGTTTTAGAAAACACTTTGGAATTTGCTACTCGCAAGTAGGCTAAAATACGGATTTCAACGAGTTTCTCCAACTCAAACAATCTAACCTTCACCCACAGGCATTCAAACAGTTTATCTCATATAAGCACTTAGCCACATGGTAAGCATACTATCATGGCAACATTCACACGCATACAATATGCTAAAGCATAAATACTTACATTGTACTCCATGCCAAAACAACAAACTAGTTAGCAAACATGCGTGTCCTAGTCCATGTCGAGTTGACTAATGCAACACATGCAAGATGCAATTAGAGTAGGCTCGGCTAACCTAAATATGGCACATGAAATGCAACCAATTGATTCACGTATTCAATTTGGAATTTGAAATACAAATGCAGTTAGCATGATGTACCGAGCCTAATGCATGCAATACAAATGCATGAATGCACGCATGCATAGCATAAGGTATGCTAATTTCAAAAATGCCCTAATCTACCATCATAAGCAGGTAAATAAAAGGGAAAAAAGAAGTGGAGATTGGAAGACATACACACACTCACCCACACTTATTACAGATTTGCCCTCGCTCGGAGGATACAAATAAATATTACAATCCAAATAATAAGCAAATAAAATTATTACAGAAATTCTAATTTGCTTAATAGGAAGAATATAAAAAGAAAGGAAAGGGATGGCCGCAGCCTCTGCCTCGGGATGCGCGAATGATGCATCCTTGAAACCCGGCTCGCCTGGAAAACCCGTACCACATCACTGCCACCTCTGTTTATACTGCCCTGCTTCTCTGAAAATTTCCAAAGCCCTAGGACAGGTTCCTTGCATGCTGCAGAGTACCACCGGCTAGGGGGAATTGCCACCGGCAGTGCACAATTTCCACCGGCCGTTTTTGGATCTATCGGCTGTAAACAGATTGCCGGCCGGCGCAGAATTATGCCGGTCGGCAAAAACCTCCTGCAGAAGACAGTTTTGACAGCAAACAGAGGACAGACAGTATGGCATGGGATTTCAGGTACATGTAAGCATGGTCATGCTTCCTATCATGCTTTGAATTCAGGGAAGCATGGCCCTCGATCCTCGAGCCATCAATGGTGTATGATAGCCCAAGGGATCAAGTTTGCCACTTGATGTAAAGATGCATGCAACATACAAATGAGGACCAAAGCCTTATCATGTCGAAGTCAAAGGCCCCGGTGAACGCCCCTTAACCTTCAACACTTAGTTTGACACCCCAAACCAAGTAGTGCAATGCATGTTATGCAAACATGGCTCAAAATGCAACAATGAGATGGAAATGCAAAGCATGCCAAATGTTATGCAACTAGTATGGCCAGTATGCAATGCTAGGCATGCGAAATGCAATGCGAATACGAACAATTTAAGCAATGGGACCAAAATATTACAACACTTAATGAAGCAATCATGCAATGGTCATAAGACAAGCATGCAAGGGGGCCTCAAACCATAAAGGGGCAGACCTTAATCCACCCCAAAACAGCGGCCAAAAGTGCCTAAAAGGGTGGACAAAAACCTATGCCAACAAGCAATCCAATGGTCCCAAGGCTAAGGCACGAAAAGGGCCACTTCACTTCCAACAACAAGACCAATCATGGCATGATTTAGACAAGTAAAAACAGAATTTTTACAGGCAAATAGGACTCCAAACCCTCCTAATATGGCAGCTAAAGTGGCTCCAAAGAGGTGTGTGCACCAAGGCTCATATCTAGGCATAAAAGGGGACACCCTCAAGGCATGGAAGAGGTCACAAATGCAAGCATACAAGCATGATTTATGGACTGAAACGGGATCCTAAATGATGCCAAATCATGAGGATGATCATAGTTATGCATGCTAGAGGTCAAAATGCTCAAAGCTTACAAGCCAAAACATAAAGAGACGACATCAAACTATGCAAACATGGCTGAAATGAAGGGCCAACAGACCTTAAACATGGTAAGACAATGCCAAAACCTTCATGAAACTAAGCCTACACATGCAAGAATCATGGCCTAAACACAAGGTGCCTTTCTAGGCCAAAAGGAGCAATGCAAAGCAAGTACTTTAAGCATGCAAAGAGGTATAAATCCGACCAAAAATAGAGATTACATATGACCTAAAAACACCTAAAAAGTTCTGAAATAAGGCAAAAATCAAGCAAGCATGCATGTTACCTTTTAAGCCAAAATGCAAGGAAATAAGACAATGAAGGGAGAGGGGTGTCCCTCCCCTACGCAAGACTTCAAACCACCTTCCTTATCACTGAAAATCAACTGGTTTTTAGTGGTGAAAAGACCAACACACTCAAGCAAACAAGGCCTCACAAGGGAAGCACAAAAGGGGCCAAATAAGGCCTAATAAGGTGAGTTTGCACTCAAACCACAAAACAACCTTAATGAAAGTTCTAAAGCATGAAAATGTAAGCTTTTTTTATGTTATGCACAAGAGCTAAATCAGCAAGCAAGATAGGTAAAAAACTATTGCAAGTTTGGGGAATCTAAAGTAAAGTGCTCACCCTTGAAGATCCTTTGAAGAACAAATGGTCCATCCCTCTTCTTTTGATCAAAATCAGTCCAAAAACTCAAGAATCAACCCCCCAAGTCCCTTAATCTCGGAGCTAGGTGTAATAGTGTGTGTATTAGTGCAAAAGTAAGGTAAAAGCACACTTTTAGGCCAAGAAACACACACAAAGGAAGAGAGAGAGGGAGATATAGAGATAGGGTGTATCTATCTATGGAAGCTCTGGTTTTTGCCTTCAAAGTTTCTAACCTAGAGCTAAGAGGAGGCTTGTCCTCTTATAGAACTCCCTCTTGCAAAGCTTATAGAACAAGCTTGGTTAGAGGGAGATCCCTCCATACACGTGTATGGAGGGAGGCAGAGTTGGTGCCAGCTATCACAGCTGGAACAAAATATCTACATAAAGTAGATGAACAGTGGTCGGCTACCCAAAAATGTCATTTTGACAAAAAAGAGTGCCGACCGGCAACAAAATGTGCCGACTGGCAGAAAAGATTGCCGATGGAATCAAAAAACCAGCCGGTGGCCTCTAGCCACTACTGGTGGTGTGTGGGGACGTCTCACAAGGCATTCCCTCCCCTTCCAAGGCAAAACACAAGTGTTTGGTGTGAAACCAGACACTAAACAGTCAAGTTCGGAGATCCTGAGGCAAGGCGCGTAGCCGAGACCTCCAGGAACTCCAAACGAACACAAACATGGATAATCACCGAGTGTTCAAACGGTGATGTCCAAGTCTTGAGGACGGTCAAAAATGGGGTGTCTACAGTCGTCATTCTTGAAGAGAGAGTTTTTCCAGTCCAACTCGGACGAGCTTTTGGGCGATCCTGAAGAGCATTTGAAAATGAATGAATGGCTCAAATAAATGGTGAAGATGTTTGAGATGCTCAGCATCGAGGACAATGGTTTGAGAGTGAACTTAGCATCCTTCCAGTTGAAGAAAGATACAAGTCAGTGGTGGAAGTATACGCGTGGGCGCATTAGAGTAACTTGGGAGGCTTTTGTCAACGCCTTCCAGGACAAGTTCTTACCTCCCATTGTCAAGGAGAAGTTAAGGGAGCAATTCTCTCAACTCAAGTAGTTGAACACGCCAGTGGCCGAGTTTGAGGCCGCATTTACTAATCTATCTAGGTTTGCACCAAAACTCGTGGCGACAGAAGAACACCATTGTGTGGAGTTTGAGAAAAGGTTAAGGACCAGGCTTCCTTTCAAGGTAGCTAGTTTATTGATTAGAGATTATGGGTGACTTGTAGAGTCAGTGGCTCATCTTGAGACCGTGATGCAAATGGAGTAGGAACGGATGAGGGGCTCTAGACACCCCATTTTTGACCGGCCTCAAGACTTGGACGTCACCGTTGGAACACTCGGTGATTATCCATGATTGTGTTCGTCTTGAGTTCCCGGAGGTCTCGGTTGCACGCCTTACCTCAGGATCTCTTGACTCGACTGTTTTGTGTCTGGTTTTGCACCAAACACTTGTATTTTGCCTTGGAGGGGCAGGGAATGCCTTGTGAGGCATCCCCTCACATCACCGGCCATGGCTCGAGGCCACAAGCCAGTGATTTTATGCCATCGGCAATATATACTGCCGGTCGGCATTCTTTATTACCGATCGGCCATTTATTTTGTCAAAATGGCAATTTTGGATGGCCGATCACTGTTCATCTACTTTTAGTAGATATTTTGTGCCAGCTGTGATAGTTGGCACCCACTCTGTTCCACTCCATACACGTGTATGGAGGGATTTCCCTCTTGGATGGCTTGTTTTAGAAGCCTTACAAGAGGGAGTTGCCTATAAGAAGAGGCTTCCTCTCTTGGCATTAGGGTTAGAAAAAATTGTTAGAGGAGCTCTGGTTCTAGGTTTAGGGTTTTATATCTATCCTATATCTATATCTCTCCTTCTCATGTATTGTGTGTGTTTAAGCCTTAGTTTTGTACACAAACACACACTACCACACCTTTCCTTGGAGCTGAGGCCCTTGAAGGTTGTTTTTAGAGTTTTGAAGTTGATTTCAACCTCAAGAAGCTGCTAGAGCTCCATTGTTGAAGAAGGTCTACAAGGGTAATCACTTTTCCCTTTTATCCCCCCATTTTTGCACACTACTTTTACCTATCTTGCAAATATTTTTTGGCTTTGCATATAATATGAAAAAATTCTGTTTTTAAGGCCTCTAAATAGTTTGTTAAGAGTGTTTTAAGCTTTGGGGTTGTTTGACCCCTCTTAAGCCTTGTTTAGCCTTTGTTTTGTGCTATTTTGGGTGAGCTCCAAGACCTTGGTGCTTGGGCCTCCTCACCACTAAAATCTTGAGGGATTTCAGAGGTGAGGATGATGCCTTGAGGTCCCAAGAAGGAGAGGGCCACCCCCTCTCCTTGCTGTCCTTGAAAAGGGCACTTTTTGCCTCTTGAGGGAGCACCTAGCTTAGGCTCATGTTGACCATGCCTTGGCTGTTTTTTATGCTTATTATGTCATAATATAGCATTGTTGCATGTTGGTTTTGGTACACCATGCTTGCTTAGCATACATGCCTTGTAATGCCATTTTCTTGCCTTAACATGCATCTAGGTTTTAACCCTTGTTCAAGCATGCTTTAGGCTTAGCTTTGTGAAGCTTTCGGCTTAGCTTTGTGAAGCTTTCATGTTTATTTTGCCATGTTTAAGGTCTGTCCTTGGCTATTTTGGTCGACCATAGCTTGCATTGCATGCCCCCTTTGCATTTTGGGCTTGTTGGCCTTAAGTATATAAGTGTGTAGCATGCCTTGTTTGTATCATTTCAATGGTTTGGAACCGCCTAACATGTTATATCAGTCCTTATGACATGTTTATATGCTTACATTTAATCCTCCTTCAATGTGTTTAAAGGTTGTTACCTTATGCCCCTTGTTTAGGCCTCAGAGTATGCTTGCACTTTCAGACCACTTAGATGCCATCTAAGTGCACCCTTGGCTTTGTTTAAGTCTGCATTTGACTTGTTTTACGTCCCCTTAGCCTTGTGAGGTTTGGTGGACTTGACCTTGGTTTAAGCCTCCTTGGCTTGTCTTAAGCACTTGGGCCATTGTGACATGTTTTGCTTGCTTTGTTTAGTTGGTTTGGCACCTCCTATAGCATGATTTTCAGAGCTTCATTTGTATGTTAATTGTCCGTGCTATGCCTCTTTTAAAGTGCGCTTAAAAGTTGCCTTTATGTACTTAAATGTTGGTCCATGTTGTCATGTATGCTGGCATGTGCATTTGGCCTCATTTCCTTGGTTGATGGCCACTGTTTTGGGCTTCCTTAAGGGCTGCCCAAACGAGCTTAAGTCCATCCTTTGCTTGTTTGCATGCTTACCTTACATGTTTGCTTGCATACTTGCATAAATGCATTGTATGCCCATGTTGCATGCTAGTTCACATGCCTAGGTTGCACTCCATCTAGCACGCATTCCTTGTTCCTTGATTTAGTGATGGGAGTTGGGCCTTTGTTTGTTGGTTTGCATTGCATTTGAAATCAACATGCATAATTTGGTCTCTTGGGCCATCACGCATTGAAATGCGCGATTGATGGTCCGAGAACCAAGGACCATGTCCCTTTGAGTCATAAACATGATAAGGGATATGGTTGGTGCATACATTGCTTGAATTGCATTGCCATGCAAAGCTCTGTCCTCTGCTGCTGTCAAACAGATTCTGCAGGAACTTTTTGCCGATCGACTGCACAGAGTGCCGACCGGCAATCCATCTGTGGCCGATGGATTCATTTTTGGCTGATCGACACCAAATCACAACCGATGATGATTCCCTCCAGCCGGTGGCATTCCCCAACATCCAGTGAGCACATCCTGAGACTTTGGCAGTCTTTAGAGAAGCAGAGCAGGGAAAACAGAGGCGGCTTGTGCATGACACTGGACTTCCGAGCAAGACCCTAGCATGCATGCATTGGACCCTCTTCCCGAGGCCCTTTTTTTTTTTTGCTTTTCTTAGTTTAGTTAATTTGTTAATTAATTAGGTGATTTGTAATAATTAAATAGCTTGCGAGTTAGTTAATTTGTATTATTCTTTCGGTCCATCCGAGCGAGGGCGAATTTGTAATAAGTGTGGGTGAGTGTGTGCATGTCTTCCAACCCCCACTTCTTTCTCCCTTTTACTTACCTGTTTTGATGGTTAGTAATAGGTCATGTTTAATTTAGCATACCTTATGCTATGCATGCGTGCATCATTCATCAGTATTGCATGCACCGGGCTCGGCGCATCATGCTAATAGCATTAGTATTTCAAATATAACTTGAATACATGCTACCTGTGCATTTTCACATGTCATTCAAAGACTAGCCGAGTCTACTCTAGTGACATTCCGTATGCGTTGCATTAGGCATTTAAACATGGACTTGGATCATGCATTGATTGCTAACGAGTTCTTTGTTTTGGCACGGAGTACGATGTAAGTATTTATGCTTTAGCATCTCGCATGAGTGTGAATGTTAACATGACAGTATGCTTGCCATGCGGCTATATGTTTACATGATATTACTGCTTGAATGTCTGTGGGTGAAGGTTGGATTGTTTGAGTTGGAACAACTCATTGAAATCCGTTTTTTTTTAGCCTACTTACGAGTAGCAAATTTTAAATTGTTTTCCGAACAAACGGATATGCATTGTTTCGTTCCAATTTAGGTGATTTGGTCTATACTTGTTTGCTGTGCGCACAACATAGTAATTCTAGGCTAATAACCGGAATAAGAACACATAACGTTTTCAAAAGCGGATATCATAGTTAGTAGAGGCCGATCTTCGGATCGAGCGAGAGGGGGTGCTCATAGCTGACCTTCCCCAATCGTACCCTAGCTCCCGAGCCGAGGCAACTTTGGTGATGACGGACACGTGGCCTTTGGCACTGAGTCAGGGTTTCCTAAATCCCCCCTTAAAAAATATTTAGGTGGCGACTCTGTATCTGACAAAGCAGTCCATGTTTGGCACTTCTTTCAAAAATCTGTTTTATCAAAACGATTTGCTGGATTTGGACTCTTCGGTTCAGATTAAGGACCGTGACACAAATTGAGTCCGAACTGTCGCACAAAGGCCTCACGAGGGCCTCACGCGGGTGTGTCTACAGTTTCTGGCGACTCTGCTGGGGATTTTAGAGAGCTTGACTCGAACTCGTGATATCCTGTTTTGATTTCATTTATGTGTTTCTTTGCATTGCATGTGCATTGGTGCGCCTAGGACACCGTGTTTGCCATCTGCCATTCCTGAACGGTTTGCCGGAGGCTTGTCTTGTCAAGACATGACCATAAGGCTGACCGGTTGTGGGCTCTGACAGTATGGCAACACAAACCCCAGTTTTACCGGGGCACCCTTTTCGACGATTCGACCTAGTGCATATCAAAATCCATAATGACCATTCCAAATTAGGACAGGTTGCTTACCCGATGTTAGGTTGTTTGAAAACTGCTGCGTGCATAGTGAAACCCTAGCTCCTGACAAAATAAGACAGGGAAACCCTACCCCTCTATAGGGGTGTTTTGGCTCTCTTTACTTGCTATGTGTTTTAGAGTGTATCTATGCAGGGGAACACACATATCAGTTCACAAGTTTGAGTATCAAACCTGAGGGCACCAGTATCAGTATTGTTGAGAAATCAGTTATCTGCGGGTATCAAGTTCAGTTTTGGGAACAGTGATTCCGGGGAACAGTGATCAGTAATAGAGTGCAGTTGTTCGGCTACACCCGTGTTTGATCTGTTTGGGCTGAAATGCTGTTTGTTTTTCCTTTCAGTTCAGAGGTTCAGAGAGTTGATACAGAATAGCTAGTGTTCCCCCTTGCTGAGGTAAGACAGATATCTGATCCGTCAATCACCGTTCAGTACAGCGGACTTATCATGATGCAAAATTCAAAGGAGATTGTGGTTATGACGGCCACATTAGATCAAGGAATCACTCTGCAAAGCGGGACCAATGTCGATGAACCGCATCCACCTAGGGGGCCTGTCGCGCACCCAGTCTGGACCCCCCAGT
Organism: Camellia sinensis; assembly: GCF_055761805.1. Taxonomy (NCBI): domain Eukaryota; kingdom Viridiplantae; phylum Streptophyta; class Magnoliopsida; order Ericales; family Theaceae; genus Camellia; species Camellia sinensis. Next base: position 34,357,872 of record NC_138961.1, on the reverse strand, counting down.
TGTATCAGGCTCGCGAGCCCACTACATTCGAGCTGATGGGAATGATTGGTGACCTCTAGAGATCCGTGGCCGATCTGGCCTATGGAATGTTGGCTTCGCCGCCAGCGGCACCGTATGCTGGGAATTTCATACCACATGAGCCCCTGCTACTGGGCGGATTGTGATAGAGCTCAGCCAACCAGAGGCTGCCTCCAGCTGCAGCAACGACGTGTCAGCAACAACCGGGCTTCGCTCTGATGTAGTAACCCAAACCCTCGATCAGGCTGAGGCCAGAGGCAAGAACAAAATAAAGGCAGATGCCGATCCCATTAAACAACTGCTGCGGGCAGTCGAGGCTTTGAAAGCTGGGGGGATGAACAAGCAACAGACATCCGCAGTTGTGGCGAAAACTGTGGAGGATGCTTTCCCCACTCCACCTGAGGGTAGTTCAAGTCAGTCAGAAAATCGTGATAGGCCCCGTCATGCCAGAACAGTTCCTCCTATTCCCAACCCTGCACCTGGGAAAGATCAGAAAACCAAGGCAGTGCCTGCCGACCCTTTTGCTAGTAAGTCTAGTAAGAATACTCAGACTTCAAAGTACCTGCCCCGAGGGCACATGATCTTTCATGCTCTCTACATGCCTCTGTCTAAGGCACTTCAGATTCTTGCCGAAAGGGGGCACCTCAAACCCCTTGAACCTCGGCCTCTCCCGAAGAATCTCCCTCTCACACATGATGCTGCTTTGTACTGCGCATACCACCAACAGACCGGTCACGCCACCGACAACTGTTTCCGCCATCGCCATGAAGTGCAGGATCTGATCGATAATGAGGTCATTCTTCCACCTACCTCAGCGAAGTCTGTTACCACCGAGCTGTTGGACCTTGAGGATACTGCGAGTATGTGATCAGGGGTTGGACCACCTGCGGGCGGCGCTCGGTGTATTTCAGATGTGGCGTCTGGCACGCACTTTTGATCATTTGTAAATGCAGTTTTGTAGCTTCTGGCTTGGGTTTTGAGTCAGTTCTCTGTTTTGTTTTTGAGTCTGCCTCTTTGCTTTGAGTCAGTCTTTTTGTTTTTGGGTCTGTCATGTGGTACCGAGTCAGTCCCGTTGTATAGGGTGTCAGGTGGTTCAAGGGTTGTTGCCTTGAAAACCGTTTTGGTTTTGTAAATACCCTTTTGTTTTGAGTCTGTCTCTGTTGTGGAGCCAGTTACAATCGGGGAATTTGAATGGAGCAACTGCGGCTACCATGTTTCCATGCTTATTGCTAATTTTGAGCTAGTTATGCCAAAGGAGTCGAATGGAACGACAATGCATTTCACCTGCTTCTTTGTGCCCTGAAAATCATTGCATTGACCCATGTTTTTCAAAACCTCTTTAACATTGCGGTGAAAACAAAGAGGAAGGAATTCCTCGAGTTTTGCAAAACTTTGATCAATTTGAGAAAAAGAGAGGCATGCTAAGCCTTTAATGAATGAAACCATACTTGTTAACGTGAGTACTGAGAAGGACCCTGGCTTGATCCAGATTGGTTCCACACTATCTTCGGCGCGAGCGACTTGTCGCTTTCTTAAAAACTTTCAAAAACAAATGTTTTGCGCGGCCCTATGAAGACCTGTGTGGAATTGCTCTTGAGATTGTGCAGCCTAGGATCGCTCTCAGCCTCAAGATTCAACCCGTTCGTTTTCGAACCTTGAACCCGTTCAGAACGTTCAACGGTCAACCGCCATGTAAGGTCTGTGTGGCCAGATTAGAAGCAGCCCTTGAACAAGAGGCACCAAAATCAGATCAAGAAGATCATATCTCACCGGAAGAAGCGTGTGAAGCAACCATGATGGATCCTTCTGCAAATCAACGCAGCAGCCATTCTCCTGGATTCAGATGATTTCGGGATCTCAAAACCATTTGGCATGGACTTGTTACACTTTTACCCTTTGAGAGGCTCGCTGGGTCGAAAACCCGGAAGGGTGACCCAGGCAAAAGTTAGAGCAAGAGAAAAATACAAAAAAAAAAAAGAAAAAGACAAAAAAAAAAGGAAAAAAATATATATACAAGAAAAATACAAAAAAAGAAAAAAGAAAAAATATATATATACAAAAAAAAAAAAAAGTTTGCAAGGTCGAAAACCCGCAACGGGCGCCTTGGCAAAAGTTAGAGCCTAAAAAGTGAAGGTTAAAATACCCGAGTGTACCTTAACCGGAACTACGTAAGGCTTGATTCCCATGTTTGGGATACATAGGCAACTTCATCCTGAAGTCCAACCCTCAACGCTTTCATATCGCCTCAGTCCATGTAATGGTTTTGATTATTCTTGCCCTCCCCAAATCCGATAGTTCGATTGTGACAACCAGATACATAGGCAACTTCGTCCTGAAGTCCAGCCCTCAACACCTTCAAAGTGACTCTGTCCATATATTGGTTTTGACCATCTCCGTCTTCTCAGCATCCGAGAGTTCGTTTGCAATCATTACTGACGAAGACTGTTTACCAAATGCTACGGCGTCATCCAGACAAGGGGCAACTTTCCGTTGCCATGATGTCGCCGTTCAAACCAGGGGCAACTTTCCGTTGCCATCCACCCCTTCCAAGCCAGGGGCAATTTTCCATTGCCTCCGATCCGAGGTTGTGCATCTAGAGAATGAGTTTCGCGCTCGTTGGGCGGCGGCCGTTTACAAAAATAGTTTTTGAGAATTTTTACTGAGGTTGACCATTTTCTCGAAAATTATTTCATTTTCCAAAACTGGACCATTTTCTTGGACCCAAAAAGGAAAATTTTCAGTGCTTATAGTCTGACTTGCATGGTTTTCAAATCAAAAATTGAACAAGTGTGTTAATCCGACTCTCATTTTGGTCAAAATTGTTTTTGTAGAAAACCAAAACAAAAAATGGTCAAAATGATGAACTATGGGCATGGTTGAGTCAGGCTTCCTGTCTTTCCCCCATCGCCAGCATACTTGCCAAGAAGGGCACAACTTAAGCTGTCATTAAAGGGCTGAAAGCTCTCTCAACCTCCGAGCAACGAGGTATCGAACCAAGTGCGAAGCACGAATCCGAAGGGATCAAGGTACTCTATTCCCTTACCTGGGGCATCGACCAAGCGCCACCGGAGGAAACAGCCGTGAGCTAACCATGTTAGGCGTGAACCCACAACTTCCTATTCATCCATTAAACACCCCGGGAAGGGATAAAAAAATGAGAGAATAAAGAATAGAGAGGTGTAAGTTGAGAGAAAAAGCGAGCAAAAGGGTTTTGAGAAAAAAACCGAGCTTGAGTGTCAGAGGGATGTGAGGATCACAAATAAGAAAGGGTGGGAAATACTACCCGGAGAAACTGGCCCCTCACGAACTGAGAGGTCTCTTGTCTTTGTAACACCTCTGTGTGTCGTGTCTTTTGTTTTGTTTACCTCAACTTTTGTTTTGAGTCTTTTTCAAGTGTTACTCGATGTGTTTAGGTCGTGTACCTTCTGTTGAGTCATAGTATGCTGTGTTCAGTTGTAGGCTCAATACCCGGTTGAGAACCCTTTTCTCATTTTTAAAGACTAACCATTTTGTGCTCAGAATGCTGTGCCATTCTCCACATTTGTGCGAAAACATGATTTGGTTCTTTCATACAAACTGCAGGGTCCACCCCCGATAAGTGTGAACAGGAAAACCTGGGCCTCCTTAAAGCTTCTAGGTTTCAGATCGCATCTGAGTGTGCTTCAACTTCAGTGGATTCAACCTTCATGGTCCGTCTTGTCAGATGTGGGCTGTTTGTTCAGGATCCGCTGTGTGCAAAATGAGCCAAGCGTTGTGTTATGAGCTGTATGCAGATTAATCCCCAGTAGAGTATCAGCCGAATGTTCAGAATGTGCAGTGGTTGGTATGGTTTGTTTTTTCTATTGACTGGTTCGTTATCTGATTATTACAATGCAAGTGTTCAATTTTCAGACAACTGATCAATTTCATTTACATTGAGGTGCAACATGATGCAATGCAATGCAACACATGAAATGTACAAATACAACACTTTTTTTTAGAAAAAAGGTTTGTTTCATTTCATCATCTTTTTCAAGTACATAGTTTTGGAAATAAAAGTCTGCCTGCAGCAGTACAAGGTACCTAACTACCAGCAAAAAGTACAAAAGACAAAAAAAAGAAAAACCAGCAAAAGTCTGGATCAATGACAAAAGGCCGTGGGTCTAGGGTCCGTCCTCGTCCTCTTCCTGGACGAAGGTTCAGGAACATCATCAGCACTGTCATCTGAGTCCGAGTCCGAGCTGTCTCCAGTCTCCTCCGACGACGACTCTGCCTCCGCCTCCGCCTCCACCTCCGACTCCTCATCATCATCATCAGGGACGGGTGCCCATGAGCTACTCCCAACGTGAGCGCGCCCCGCCTTGGTACGGGGGTATGCTCTGCCATCTCCTCCGGTAGGAATAGAAGGTCCAGCTGGAACACCTCCCACAGTGGGAATCTGGAAAGGGGGCTGAAAAGTATAAGAGGCAAATGCATCAGTATGCCGTGAGCAGTTTATTAGTGTAGAATGAAATACAGCGTGCGAATGCCGTGAGCAGTTTATCAATGCAGAATGCAGTATATGCAGCATAGTGTGCAAATGTCGTGAGCAGTTTAGCAATACAGAATGCAATGTATGCAGTACAGTGTGCGAATGCCGTGAGCAGTTTATCAGTGCAGAATGCAGTGTATGAGTACAGTGTGCAAATGCCGTGAGTAGTTTATCCATGCAGAATGCAGTATATGAGTACAGTGTATGAATGACGTGAGCAGCTTATCAAGTGTTGTGTTGTGCACCAGATTATGTGAAGCAGCTTATGAGTATGGTTTGAGGCCGCGATCAGAAGAACATACTGGAATACAATAGAGGGCCAGGAGGTCGAAGGTCCGCCGTAGCATCCCCATCATGGAGGCATTCAACTCCAGGGACTGCCGGGTGTACTCAGAGGATGCCTGCAAAAGTATCAAAGGCATTAGTATTCTGCGAATATCAAAATAAACTGAAATAAAATGACAATGCAAGATGCAAGATGAAGTAGTACATACCGGAGGTAAGTCGTAGAACCCGACCAATTCATGGTCAGCCGAAGAAGGAGCAAAGAGAATCTGGTACGTCGCCCCACCCTGCCCTCGGCATGTCATCGTCGTGGGTAGCGCTGGCCAGCTAACCCCCTGACCCCTCCGAGCTCCACTCCTGCCACGGACACGAGCTGTCCTCGACGTTCCTGCTCCAGCTCCAGCTGCCGGCACCACCGGTCTCCCTCTCTCAGCTCGATGGTCACTGCTCAGAGGCCGCATAATGTAGGTCTTGATGTACTCTCTGAAGTCGTCCTTGCCCCTGAAGTCCTCCGCGTCCCAGCTGATCGTGTAATCGGCCATCTCCTGAGCGGTGAACCTATCAGTATCTCTCATATGGGCAGGAGGTGGACCCGGGACTATCTGCTCTGGTAACCCCAGGGTCTGGCATAGGAAACGCTCACCCAAGTACCAAGCCCAATAGACTGGGCCCTCCAGCAAGATCCGGAAGCGTGCAGTCTCCTCTACCCCAGCAAACCGATCCGGGGTCACGGCTGGCAACAGAGCCCAAGGCTGCCAGGTGATCTGAAAATGAAATGCAGTTTGTTATCTACTGTTATTGAAAACATACAGTGCTAAGCGAAGCCTAAGCATATTCCAAAGTTGAACATACCTCTGCGGCGGTAATGGTGTCGAAGTAACGGCGGAAGAAAATAAATGACTCTCGTGGTCTCCGCACGCATCGCACATCAAAGCGATGAGAAAAGGGGACGCCGAGTGGGGTCTCCACATCAGGTACTGGGGCAAGCCTGGGAAAGTAGGCATACACCCACAACTGTAGAATAGATATAAGTATGACTATTAGATAAAGCAAAATACAGAATAAAGCAGAAATGGCAGAGCCATGTGTTGTGTAGTGTATTGTACAGAGTATACAGTCAAAGTAAAGCAGAGTATATGTGTGCCGCGTGTGCAGTATATAGTCAGTGAGAGGCAGACCGTGGTGTGTGCAGTGTACAGAATACAGAAAACATGAAGCAGAAATATAAAAAGGGAAGAAGATGTACCTCCCAAGCTCGCCAGTAGCCGCCAAGAAGCTGTCCGTTGAGGAGGGAAGAAGAGCTCATGTAACCATACAATGTGGCCAAGCCTGTGCCACCCCAGTCATAACGGAGGATCCGCCTAACATCCACCAGTGCGCTCAACAAACATAGAGGCACAGTGTTCGCCCGGTCGGCGAGAAGGGTCATCCCGAGCAGAAACATGATGAAACCCCATGCGTACTGATCCACCTCCTCCGGGGTCATCTGCGCCTCCTCCGCCAAGGCTCGCTGAATCCGGAAGTGGCTCTCGAACCACGAGTACCTAACAAACCCTGCCCGGGCAAGGGATGGCTGAGTGCCGAGAAGGTACAGCTGGGTAGCGTCCCACTCATCCATATCGGTATCGAAGAGGATCAGATCACCCCCTACCCCGATGCCGGTGAGCATCGAGAAATCGTAGGGAGAAGTGAAAGGAGTTGGTGGTATCCCACCACCTCTCCACTAAAGCAGCAAGCAAGGGCCTGCAGGTCGTAAGCCGGGAGAGCCCCCTATAGAAGATGCCGAAACCGGCCTCGTCGACGATATGGCGAACCGCGTCTGGCAGCTCTATGTACCAGTCCCGAGCAACGATGTTCCCATACCCGCGGATGGTATGGGAATCCCCCTGTAATCAAAAACAACAATTGTGAGGCAATATTCAAAATGCAGTTTTTAGAAGCATACAGATATACAGCATGTGTGCATGTTTTTAGATTCAAGCAGATACCGGGTACCAGTGTGTATGCAGTAAAATACAGTGTGCGCCGTGCGTTTGGGTGATTCAGGGTCGGTGTAGTGTGTGTGTACGTGTAAGTTTCAAACAGATACCGGTTGTAAGTTTATTTGCGATCAACTACAGTGTACAGTGCATCAGTGTATCAGAATTAAGCAGTTACAGAATATGACCAGCTACAGCAGTTTTATATTCTACATTGCAGAAAGTAAAGCAGAGGAAAGAATGTTACCTCGGAAGCGCCGAAGGATAGATGAGAGGTAGGCTCACGTAGTAATAGCTCGGGTGCCACGCCCCTCTCAAAGCCCCTGAACTGGCGCAATCCATCGGGGAGCATCACATGAACCACTAGCCTATAGGTCTCCGGATTGAATGACCGGATGTGAAGTGGCAAGGGCTCGGCCTTGGGATCCATCTCGTGCTCTGGAGGGGTCCCGTCTTGTGGAAGATCATCCGCCATCTCGAAGAGAATGTGAAAATGGCCGGAAGACGAAAAACCGGGCGAGAATGTGAAGTGTCAACAAAAAGTCAACCCCGAGAGGGCCGAAAAAGGCCAGAAAAGCTGAAGTGCGGAAAAGGCACAGATATCGAGAAAAACTCGAGGGAAACAAGCCCCGAGTGGCGGAAATCAAAAACAAGACACCGAAACGAAGTTTCGTTCGGTTCAAAACGTTCGAAACGCGAAGGTATTCGCGAATCAGACGACGAAATGGAGGCTAGAACGCAAGAAAACGAGGAAATCAAAGGAGGAAAATGATCTAGAGAGAGAGGGGGAGAAATTTCGAGCAAGAGGAAGTGAAGAAAATAGGACTAGAAGCCCTATTTTAAAAGACCCGTGGCCAAATGACTGAACTGCCCCGATACAGGAACATTTTGCCGGTCGGCCACATTGTTGGCCAGTCGGCAAAATATTGTGCCGATGGAATTTTGTGATGGCCGATGGACGGCCGGTGATGCATTTTGATGGCCGGTGGGTATCCGGTGGTCTCTTATAATGGCTTTGGAGCCTCCTACATCCTTTTTTTAGGTTATATGTGTGGTTCAGGGTGTTCATTGCTCAAGACGGTGCAAGAAACGTGCATCTCTGACGCTCGACTGGCCTCCGTTTTGACCTCAGATCGTGTCTTCTATGCGTGGCACTCGAATTCATGCAAGGTGTATCCTTTTCGTATCCTTTTGGCTTTTACAAAACTCAAAAGTTGCCCTATGTGCATCCCATGTCAATCGCACTGTCTTGTGCATTTCAAATCAATCGCACTGTCTTGTGCACTCGCATTGTCTAACGCATCGCGCTGTTTTGCGCATCTTATTCCATTTTGCATGCATTCAATCGTGCTATCTTGCGCATCTCACTGTCTTGTGCACTCGCGTTGTCTAACGCATCGCGCTGTTTTGTGCATCTTATTGCATTTTGCATGCATTCAATCGCGCTATCTTGCATATCGCACTGTCTTGCGCACTCACGTTGTCTAACGCATCGCGCTGTCTTGCGCATCTCATTGCATTTTGCATGCATTCAATCGCGTTATCTTGCGCATCTCATTGCATTTTTCATGCATTCAATCGCACTATTTTGCGCATCTCACTGCATTTTGCATGCATTCAATCGCGCTATTTTGCGCATCACACCGTCCTGTACGTACGACGATCTAGGAGACCTTAAATCCTCAGAAGGAGCAAGACCTTTAGTGCATTGATGTGCACAGTCCATTTACATCGTCATGTATCTCAATAACCGCGCGTTGCCGCGCATTTAAAATTCATGTATTATCATGCGTCCTACGCCGCGCGCTGTCGCGCATTTCAAAAAAGCAACATGCATCATTTGCATTACATTGTAAATAATGCATATGTCATGCATTTCATTGTAGATACTGCATATGTCATGCATCATTGTAAATAGTGCATATGTCATGCATCATTGTAAAATAGTGCATATGTCATGCATCATTGTAGATAGTGCATATGTCGTCATGCATCATTGTAAATACTACATATGTCATGCATTTTACTGTAAATATTCCATTCCATTTCATATCGTAGATATTGCATTATAGCTTGCATGCATCCACTACATCACCTCCATCTAGGGTTTGCGCCTTTCCTTGTTGAGCATGGTCTGGTATGTGTCCATACTTTTCACGTCTATACACTCATAGTTCTGTATGACCGTTCTATGTTAGATGTGGCTTGTTTGTGTCCATGCCTTTCCTAGGCAAGATACGGTTTGGCCGTAGGCCTTGATCCACTATATCCATTCCATTGCATATTTGTAAATAGTGCATTGCAACTTGCATGCATTCACTGCATCACCCCCCACCTATGGCTTGCGCCTTTCCATGTTGAGCTTGGTCTGGTATGTGCCCATACTTTTCACATCGAAGCACAGTTCTGCATGTGTACGCGCCTATTCCACGCTAGTATGTTGGTTTGAGGGTTGCGGCACCATTTCTGTGTTAGATGCGGTTCGTTTGAGTACATGCCTTTCCTAGGCAAGATTTTGTTTCGCCCGCGCGCCTTATCCATTATAAATATTCCATTCCATTGCATATTTGTAAATAGTGCATTGTAGTTTGCATGCATTCACCACATCACTTCCATCTAGGGCTTGCGCCTTTCCATGTTGAGCTTGGTCTGGTATGTGCCCATACTTTTTACGTCTATACACTCATAGTTTTGTATGACGGTTCTATGTTAGACGTGGTTTGTGTGTGTCCATGCCTTTCCTAGGCAAGATTTGGTTTGGTCGCTTGCCATATCCATTATATATATTACATTGTAGTGTAATTTTTGCATCCAGCATTAGGATCATTAGTCTTTCTTCAGCGGGTCATTTCCCCACTTATGTCATTCCACCCAATTATTTGTTCTTGTGTCCGTCTACATCACTCATAGTTCTGCATGTGTACGCACCTATTCCACGTTGGTATGTTGGTTTGAGGGTTGCGGCACCTTTTCTATGGTAGACAAACTTGTTACTTCCATCAATCTATTTGACATTTGTGTGGTTTTGAACCGCTCATGATTTGATTATGATTCAATTGCATTGCATCTTCATCTGCGTTACTATACATAGTTTTGTATATCGCATGTCATTTTGCATTCATTTTGCATATTGCTAACGATATCTATACCTGTTAAGTTTGCTTTCTTTCAGGCACGATATTGTATGTACGGTTCATTTGAGGCTGGTGCAACCAGACGAACCGCACAGGTACTGTATCCTCTGCGTGAGACGTATTGAGAATTGCATAATTCTCTTACATCCTTTCTGCATTGTAGTGTAGTTTGGTGTATACTAGCTTAAAACTGTCGCATGTTATGCTTCGTTACAGCTTTCTTCGCATGATCATAAGTTATGTTCGGCTTTGTGCATTGTCTTGCATTTTGCCCCTGCCTTCGGGCGAATATCTTGTTTGTCTTGTATGATTGTCTAAGTCTTCGGCCTTGTCAAAAATGGGTCGTCTCTGGGCTTTGACATTCACTCCCGTCATTGTTATGACTTTCGAGTTCTGCCAAAGAGGGGCAACTGTAGACACCCCATTTTTGACCGACCTCAAAACTTGGACGTCACCGTTGGAACACTCGGTGATCATCCATGATTGTGTTCGTCTTGAGTTCTCGGAGGTCTCGGTTGCACGCCTTGCCTCAGGATCTCTCGACTCGACTGTTTTGTGTCTGGTTTTGCACCAAACACTTGTGTTTTGCCTTGGAGGGGCAGGGAATGCCTTGTGAGGCATCCCCACACATCACCAGCCATGGCTCAAGGCCACCGGCCAATGATTTTATGCCATCGGCAATATATATTACCGGTCGGCCTTCTTTATTACCGATCGGCCATTTATTTTGTCAAAATGGCAATTTTGGATGGCCGATCACTGTTCATCTACGTTTAGTAGATATTTTGTGCCAGCTGTGATAGCTGGCACCCACTCTGTTCCCCTCCATACACGTGTATGGAGGGATTTCCCTCTTGGATGGCTTGTTTTGGAAGCCTTACAAGAGGGAGTTGCCTATAGAAGAGGCTTTCTCTCTTGGCATTAGGGTTAGAAAAAATTGTTGGAGGAGCTCTGGTTCTAGGTTTAGGGTTTTATATCTATCATATATCTATATCTCTCCTTCTCTTGTATTGTGTGTGTTTAAGCCTTAGTTTTGTACACAAACACACACTACCACACCTTTCCTTGGAGCTGAGGCCCTTGAGGGTTGTTTTTTGAGTTTTGAAGTTGATTTCAACCTCAAGAAGATGCTGGAGCTCCATTGTTGAAGAAGGTCTACAAGGGTAATCACTTTTCCCTTTTATCCCCCCATTTTTGCACACTACTTTTACCTATCTTCCAACTGTTTTTTGGCTTTGCATATAATACGTAAAAGTTCTGTTTTTAAGGCTTCTAAATAGTTTGTTAAGAGTGTTTTAAGCTTTGGGGTTGTTTGACCCCTCTTAAGCCTTGTTTGGCCCTTGTTTTGTGCTATTTTGGGTGAGCTCCAAGACCTTGGTGCTTGGGCCTCCTCACCACTGAAATCTTGAGGGATTTCCGAGACCTTGGTGCCTTGAGGTCCCAAGAAGGAGAGGGCCACCCCCTCTCCTTGTTGTCCTTGATAAGGGCACTTTTTGCCTCTTGAGGGAGCACCTAGCTTAGGCTCATGTTGACCATGCCTTGGCTGTTTTTTATGCTTATTATGTCATAATATAGCATTGTTGTATGTTGGTTTTGGTACACCATGCTTGCTTAGCATACATGCCTTGTAATGCCATTTTGTTGCCTTAACATGCATCTAGGTTTTAACCCTTGTTGAAGCATGCTTTAGGCTTAGCTTTGTGAAGCTTTCATGTTTATTTTGCCATGTTTAAGGTCTGTCCTTGGCTATTTTGGTCGACCATAGCTTGCATTGCATGCCCCCTTTGCATTTTGGGCTTGTTGGCCTTAAGTATATAAGTGTGTAGCATGCCTTGTTTGTATCATTTCAATGGTTTGGAACCGCTTAACATGTTATCTCAGTCCTTATGACATGCTTATATGCTTGCATTTAATCCTCCTTCAATGTGTTTAAAGGTTGTTACCTTATGCCCCTTGTTTAGGCCTCGGAGTATGCTTGCACTTTTAGACCACTTAGATGCCATCTAAGTGCACCCTTGGCTTTGTTTAAGTCTGCATTTGACTTGTTTTAAGTCCCCTTAGCCTTGTGAGGTTTGGTGGACTTGACCTTGGTTTAAGCCTCCTTGGTTTGTCTTAAGCACTTGGGCCATTGTGGCATGTTTTGCTTGCTTTGTTTAGTTGGTTTGGCACCTTCTATAGCATGATTTTCAGAGCTTCATTTGCATGTTAATTGTCCGTACTATGCCTCTTTTATAGTGCGCTTAAAAGTTGCCTTTATGTGCTTAAATGTTGGTCCATGTTGTCATGTATGCTGGCATGTGCATTTGGCCTCATTTCCTTGGTTGATGGCCACTGTTTTGGGCTTCCTTAAGGGCTGCCCAAACGAGCTTAAGTCCATCCTTTCCTTGTTTGCATGCTTACCTTACATGTTTGCTTGCATACTTGCATAAATGCATTGTATGCCCATGTTGCATGCTAGTTCACATGCCTAGGTTGCACTCCATCTAGCATGCATGCCTTGTTCCTTGATTTAGTGATGGGAGTTGGGCCTTTGTTTGTTGGTTTGCATTGCATTTGAAATCAACATGCATAATTTGGTCTCTTGGGCTATCACGCGTTGAAATGCGCGATTGATGGTCTAAGAACCAAGGACACTGTCCCTTTGAGTCATAAACATGATAAGGGATATGGTTGGTGCATACATTGCTTGAATTGCATTGCCATGCAAAGCTCTGTCCTCTGCTGCTGTCAAACAGATTCTGCAGGAACTTTTTGCCAATCGACTGCACAGAGTGCCGACCGGCAATCCATCTGTGGCCGATGGATTCATTTTTGGCCGATCGACACCAAATCAGAGCCGATGATGATTCCCTCCTGCCGGTGGCATTACCCAACATCCAGTGAGCACATTCTGAGACTTTGGCAGTCTTCAGAGAAGCAGAGCAGGGAAAACAGAGGCGGCTTGTGCATGACACTGGACTTCCGAGCAAGACCCGAGCATGCGTGCATTGGACCCTCTTCCCGAGGCCCTTTTTTTTTATTGCTTTTCTTAGCTTAGTTAATTTGTTAATTAATTAGATGATTTGTAATAATTAAATAGCTTGCGAGTTAGTTAATTTGTATTATTCTTTCGGTCCCTCCAAGCGAGGGCGAATTTGTAATAAGTGTAGGTGAGTGTGTGCATGTCTTCCAACCCCCACTTCTTTCTCCCTTTTACTTACCTGTTTTGATGGTTAGTAATAGGTCATGTTTAATTTAGCATACCTTATGCTATGCATGCGTGCATCATTCATCAGTATTGCATGCACCGGGCTCGGCGCATCATGCTAACAGCATTAGTATTTCAAATCTAACTTGAATACATGCTACCTATGCATTTTCACATGTCATTCATAGACTAGCCGAGCCTACTCTAGTGACATTCCGTATGCATTGCATTAGGCATTTAAACATGGACTTGGATCATGCATTGATTGCTAACGAGTTCTTTGTTTTGGCACGGAGTGCGATGTAAGTATTTATGCTTTAGCATCTCGCATGAGTGTGAATGTTAACATGACATTATGCTTGCCATGCGGCTATATGTTTACATGATATTACTGCTTAAATGCCTATGGGTGAAGGTTGGATTGTTTGAGTTGGAAAAACTCATTGAAATCTGTTTTTTTTTTAGCCTACTTACGAGTAACAAATTTCAAATTGTTTTCCAAACAAACAGATATGCAATGTTTCGTTCCAATTTAGGCGATTTGGTCTATACTTGTTTGCTGTGCGCACAACATAGTAATTCTAGGTTAATAACCGGAATAAGAACACATAACGTTTTCAAAAGCGGATATCACGGTTAGTAGAGGCTAATCTTCGAATCGGGCGAGAGGGGGTGCTCATAGCTGACCTTCCCCAATCGTACCCTAGCTCCCGAGCCGAGGCAACTTTGGTGATGACGGACACGTGGCCTTTGGCACCGAGTCAGGGTTTCCTAAATCCCCCCTTAAAAAATATTTAGGTGGCGACTCTGTATCTGGCAAAGCAGTCCATGTTTGGCACTTCTTTCAAAAATCTATTTTCTCAAAACGATTTGCCGGATTTGGACGCTTTGGTTCAGATTAAGGACCATGACACAAATTGAGTCCAAACTGTAGCACGAGGGCCTCACGCGGGCGCGTCTACAGGCTCCAGGAAGGGTTAGGATGTTCAAGGGACAGTAAGAGACAGAAGGGTTCTACCTCACAGCAGTCTCAGGGAGCACAGTCAAGGTCCATTTTTCCAATACTGAGTTCAGGTTCTGGCATAGGTGGTCAGGAATATTTCACCTGCTTTAAGTGTGGCCAGTTACGCCAAAAGTCTCCCACATGCTAGCAAAGGGAAGGAGGGCAACGGTCAGTTTCGTCTACGACTCGTTCTCAGGGCTAAAGTCATAGGAGAAGGAAGCCACTCACTTGTTATCAGTGTGGGTAGGAAAGGTTTATGAAGAGATTTTTTCCTCAGTTAGGCGGCATACCCGGTGCATCTAGTTCGAGGCAGACATAGAGCCACAAGCCTACACAGTCAGCTCAAGCCTCGAGGGCTAATCAGGGAGCCTTTTCAGTTCAGTCGGTGCATCAGGCTTAGGCTCCGTGGGGTGAGCAGGTTGAGCAGAGACCTACAGGGTGCGTGTATGTTGTTACCGCACCGTCGATAGTGAGAGGTACTTTCTTGTTATGCAATTCTATTACTAATGTGTTGATTGATACAATGCATTTGCATCGGCTTTAGGGTTAGAGTTGGTTCGATTAGCAACTCCACTCAATGTAGAGTCACCTATTGGTGGTGAGATTGTTTTGGAACAGCAGCGTCGGGCTTATGACATAGAGGTTGCCGATCGCCGACTTCCTTTTGCATTTGTGTTGATTAACATGTCAAGTTTTGATGCTATATTGGGTATGGACTGGTTATCATCGTATCGGGCTATCATAGATTGCTACCGTCAGAGGGTTATTCTATGTACCTTGTGCAGTGATTGTTTTTATTTCATGGGGGATAGAGCCGATAGAATCTTATCATTGGTGTATGATTTGTGTGGGCAGAGTGAGCTTAGTTGTCTTCTTGCCAACTTTTTAGGTAGTGAGTAAGATGAAGTCCTAGTTGAGTTGCCAAGGGTAGTTTGGGAATACCCGAATGTTTTTCCCGAGGATCTCGCTGGTTTACCACCTCATCGTGAGATTGAGTTCTCTATTGACTTAGTGCCTGGCACGACACCGATTTCTATGGCACCATATAGGTTTGCACCTGCTAAGTTGAGTGAGTTAAAGATTCAACTCCAAGAATTGTTAGATAAGGGTTTTATCCACCCTAGGACTTCACTTTGGGGTGCACCGGCTCTCTTTGCCAAAAGAAGGATGTGTGTTGCGACTCTGTATTGATTATCAAAAGTTGAATCGGGTAACTATTAAGAACAAGTACCCAATGCCTCATGTAGATGATCTATTTGATCAGTTGAAAGGGTCTTGTTGTTTTTCCAAGATAGACCTAAGATCGAGTTATCACCAGTTGATGATAAGGGAGGAGAATATCCAGAAGACAACATTTCGTACACGGTATGACCATTATAGGTTTCTAGTGATACCTTTCGGGCTAACCAATGCACTAGCCATGCTTATGGATCTGATGAACCGAATCTTTCATGAGTTCTTAGACTACTTTGTAGTTTTTTTTGTAGATGACATCTTGGTTTACTCACTCTCTGAGGAGGAACATGAAGAACACTTACAGGTAGTACATGAGTTGCTTAGAGCCATAAACTATATGCTAAGTTTGGGAAGTGTGAATTCTGGTTGGGAGAAGTAATGTTCTTAGGCCATGTGGTATTCAGGGGAGGGGTGACCTTGAGGTAGAATCCCTCCAGGAGAAGATCTCCAGTGGAAAAGTAGAGAAAAGCTTGAATGTGTATCCCGATTCGAGTGTTAGATATCGTAACCATCTTTTCGTACAGGGATCTTGCAGAGAGGAAGTACTCCAAAAGTTTTACCATTCACGCCTTGCGGTGTATCTGGGAGGCACAAAGATATATCACAACCTTAGTTGCCAGTTTTGGCGGAGGGGAATGAAGAAGGATGTGGCCATGTTTGTATTGAGATGCCTTATTTGTCAACAAGTGAAGGCCGAACATCAGAGGCCAGCAAGTTTGTTGCAACCATTGACTGTTGCCAAATGGAAGTGGGAGTATGTCACGATGGATTTCGTTGTGGGCCTTCCGAGGACTCAACAGGGTAATGATGCAATTTGGGTGGTAGTTGACCGGTTAACCAAGTCGACGCACTTCAGACCAATGCGCGTAAGTGACTCGGTAGATTATCTTGCCGACCTTTACATTAGGGACATAGTGAGGTTGCACGGGGTACCTGTAATGATTGTTTCGGATAGAGATCCGCGCTTTACGGCTTGGTTGTGGCAGATCCTACATTAACTTTTAGTACTGCATACCATCCACAGACTGATGAGCAGTCAGAGTGCACCATTCAGATTTTAGAGGATATGCTTCGGGGTTGTGTTCTTGACTTTAAGGGGTCATGGATGAGGCACTTACCCTTGGTAGAGTTTGCCTATAATAATAGCTTCCAGTCGAGTATTGGCATGGCACCATTTGAGGCCTTGTATGACAAACCATGCAGATCTCCTATGTATTGGGCCGAGGTGGGTGATGCACCATTGTTAGGTCCTGAGTTAGTTCGGGAAACGACCGAGAAAGTTTCTCTTATTCATAAGAGGTTGGCTACTGCCCAGAGTCACCAGAAAAGTTATGCCGACCGTAGGAGGAGACCCTTGTCTTTTGAGGTAGCAGATCATGTCTTCTTGTCGATATTACCTAGGCAGGGTTTGATGAGGTTTGAGAAGAGTGAGAAGTTGTCCTCTAGATTTATTGAGCCTTTTGAGATCCTTGAGTGGATTGGAGAGGTAGCTTATCGCTTGGCCTTGCCGCCACAACTTTTCGGGGTCCATGATATGTTTCATATTTGTATGCTCCGGAAGTATGAGCCAAATCCATCGCACGTGATGGGTTGGACTGAGTTAGAGGTAGACAAAGATGCCTCATATGAGGAGAGACAGGTGAGAGTCTTGGATACTCGAGACCAGGTCTTGCGTGGCAATACAATTCCCTTGGTTAAAGTGTTGTGGCGACATCACGGAGTTGAGCAAGCAACTTAGGAACGTGAGTTAGAAGTTCGTGAGAAGTATCCTGACCTATTTGTTAATATTTGAGCATGTATTGAAACTTTTATTATGTTGATTTAATATAAACATTGTATATGTTTTGGAAATGTGAACTGTATATTCAATATTGAGAACTTGTTTATCATGTTGTCAGAATGAATGACCGGCGGATGGGTCATGGTATTGGAGTTGATTGATTATCATTGTTGTAATTGGTTAAAACTTGATTTTAAGTATTTGGTTTTAATTTCGGGGACGAAATTCTTGAAGAGGGGAGATTATAACGATTCTGGTTTAGACCCAAACCATTTGATGTTTTGGATCCGGGTTTCATCATCTTGTATAGTCATTTATGTCTTCTTTCCCCCTTATACCTCTTTGAGTTTGGCTTTTGGGTTGTGTTGGTTGTGTTTGGAACAGGTTGGTAGCTTGTTTTTCAAACTTTTGTTGTCTAGAATTTTGCTCCTCCGTTTGAGCATCACTTCCTGTGCTGGAGCGGGCACATCATTTTTATAGATCTGCAAAACTACTGGGAAGTGTTATTCTACACTCGAGTGAAACTTCTTGCGCTCGAGCATTGGTCTTCTATCTGTAAACCTACTAGGAGTGTGTAATCTACGCTCGAGCATAACTTCCTGCGCTCGAGTGGTGACGCCCTTTTTCATTGTGTCTTGGTGCTCGAGCATCACTTCTTGCGCTCGAGCGGTAATTGTTTTTGTGTCTGGACGCTCGAGCGTCACTTCTTGCACTCGAACGGGCTATGCATATATCAGTTCGTAAAAGTCACTTTTTACATCACTTTTTTACCTCTCTCTAAACATTTCAAAACCCTAAATCTAGAGCTCCTCTCTCTAGAACTTACACTCTCTCTCTACAAATACACCAAGATCTATCCAATTCTCCACCCTATTCCCTTGGTTAAAAGGGTAGAGCTCACCTAAAGCTTCATTTTCATCCGAATAGAGTTGGGTTCCGACTTCATTCGAGTTTCATCCAAGCTTTTCTCGTCTTTTAGCTTTAAGGTAAGGATTTTCTACACTCTTTCATGATTTTTAACTTAGCTATTTGTTTTTATGAAACAATCTTGTGATTTTGAAGGATTTTGAACAAACCTAGAGTTTTGATTTAAAATCGAAAGAGGGGTTTTCAAATGGATGCACTGAAAATGGTTGTGGGGTTGGGTATGAGGTTTAGTTGTGATGAAATTATTGATTTTGATACTTGGAATGGATTTGGAAGAAAAATGGATTTTTACCCTAAATGGTTCAAATATTTATTTTGTATAAAGAAATGGAATTGATGTTGGAAATATGAAATTGCATGGATATTGATATAGATGGTGGAGTTTGATATGTATTATCACTCACCTTGAAATTTGGAAAGTTTATCTGTATTGGATATTTTATATCTGTTTAGAATATCTGTTTTAGGCTATCGGTGGAGGATAGCTATGATTGTTGTAGAAATTGTATGAGGATTAGGTGAATTGAAACTAATTTCTCATCCATGTGCATTGAACCTTGTTGCTCATTTAATACATTGTAAATGTTTGTGATTTTGAGAAAAAATGGTGAATGTTGGGAAGATGTGTGTATCACCAAACTAAGTTGGCCTGTATGTCTGGGGTGAAAATCTCAAAAAACGCGCGTTTATATGGGTGCTGATTCCCGCAGATGAAATATCCATAAAATAGCAATTGTAGCACTTGTATAAGCTACGTTTATGTGGGTGCCATTTGACGGTTTCCCGCGGATGAAATATCCGTGAAAGGTTACACTTGTTTAAGAATTCCCCCTTGTTTTCTGTTGTAAAGGACATGATTTGAGAATTGTGCTATAAACTAAGCATGGCACGATTTTTTAGAAGAAAATGTAAAACATTTTGGTCATGGGCATTGCATATGCATTTCACCCTTAATTTTTGTTAAGATTCGTATATTGTGTTGGATTATTTCTAATAGGCTTTGGCTCACCCTACATGGAAAAACCATTTTCAGGTATTGATGAAACACCTCTGCCAAGAAAATAGCTACGGAGGATTGGAGCAAAACCTTCATTTTGTTTATTTGTTGTAATTGTTTTGTACAAGCCGAGGCCTTTACCTGTATTGGATTTAAATCCATTTTGATGTAACTAAGTATAGTCCTAGAAAGTTGTTCAGAGCATTTCAATTATCTATTTAACTTCTATTTCATATCTTTATTTTTGACACATGCTATAGATTCAGGGTTAAGACTTATGAATGTATATTCGCATGTGTCACCCTTCTGTACAACAAAGTCTTATGTAATAGAAGAACATTATACTCTGATTTATGTTGTTATTTACTTATTGTCGTGGATAGTTTATTGTATTTATTTCGGGTCGTTACATTATTTTCTCATGATTTCAACATGGTTGAAGTGCGATTGGATGTGCATTTCTTACATTCATGTAGAAAACATTTTTGCATATATCACTCATATAGAAGCATGTTTGAACAATAATCTTTACTATATTCACATCATCGTGTTGTTTGCCTCATTCAGATGCCATCTTTGTAGCTTTATCATTGTTGTTACATCTTGTCATCAATTTTTTAAACTGACAGTATAGTACACGTAAGCCCAACTTTCAAACAAAACTAGCTTCACGAGGCTTATAAGTGCAACTTTTAATTGCATTTTAAGCATGTCATGTGCATCCTACTTCTGAACTATGCTGGTTTGAGTCCTTCTAAAAGGATACGTAGGTAACTTTTGGGTTACACTAGTTGCATCTTTATCTTGTTTGTTTGCCCAAGTCTTACGACCTTGTCAAAAAGGTTGTCTTCAGGTTTTGACATTCACTCATGTCATGAAATGACTATCGAGCTCTGTCAAAAAAGGGCAATTGTAGACACCTCATTTTGATTGACCCTAAGACTTGGGCATTTTCTTTTGATCACCTGATGATGAAAACAAGAATGTGCTATGTTATAAAATCCTCAGTAAGAAATATAGAATTAGAGCTTAAATCCCAATCATATGCCTGTTTTGACCAAGTGACTTAGACCCTTCAAAATTTTTCTGTTTTGCTCGTGGCTCCAAGCATTTCTACAATGTTTCAAGGCTCATTTTTAACTTCAAATGAAATGTTTTCTTAGTAAATTAAGCAAAGGATAGTGTGGAAATGGGTGGAAGAGACGATAATTCTATGAAAAAAATCCTCTATCCTCTTTAAAATAGTCAGGATAGCCAATTAGTTGGTTGGCGGGCCAATTTGCCCAGGAAGAGGGCAGTCTCGATAGAATTGTTTCCAATACGAGTAAGACTAGTCACCCTTCCATTTTCTCTTGTATTTACTCATTAAAATGCATTGTATATCAACCTTCACTACCAAAAGTAACTTGACCCTTCAAAAAAGAGAGAGCTAAAGCTTAGGCAAGTGTTCTCCATTGTAGTTTGTTCTCCACTTAGTCTTCTAGCATCTTCTCTACTAAGCCTTCCACCATTGCCTATATAAGAGGTTCATTCATTAGAGCTAAGATTGGGGAGGGGGGGAGGGGGTGTGGATTATTAAGAGAGGAGCTATAAACTTCCTATTTTTCTTCACTGTTATACATCATTAGTCAAAATGTGTAGCTTTGATCAAGGAGAGCTTAGTTTGTGTCAAAGTGAGAAAACTAGAGTGAATTGTGAAATTTGTTCTTCATCATTTTCCCCCACACACACTGTTAAACAACCTAAAAACACCATTCTAGCTAAAATTCTAAATTTTCAAATTAAGGATTGAGAACACATTTCAATACCTTGAGGATGATCAAAAAGAAGTTTGGAAATCAAGAAATTCATCATTTCCTTGGAAGGTAAATTTTTACAACTTGTCATTTTCTTTCATTTTATTACATTTCCTTTTGTATAATTGTTTTCTAGCCTTAATTCCAAATTATAAATCTATTAATGTAATCTATGTTGTTGGTTGAGCCACCTACATATCTTCTATTTGTTTTTGTTTTTTTGGGTTTGCTGCAAATCAAAATTCTCCAGCCTTATTGCCAATTTAATGGTCGGCCAGCTAATTAATGATCGACCTGCTAGTTGCTTCTAGGCAGAACAAAGCAATCTTCCATCGATAAGCAAAACAGTTTCCGATGATATCCGAGGCCTATGCAACTTCTGTTTTTCTTTCAATTTGAGAGAATTGTGAGATTTATTTTATGTTGTAATAATTTCTCTCCCTCATTTTTATTCGGCTTTGTAAAGTGTTGTGATAATTCCTTGCCCCCACTTCTTTCTATCCTATTCATTTACTTGCTTTCCATATTTGTAAATATAAATCATGTTTTCTTTTTTATCATATCCATATTTCATGCATTAAGATTCGGCTCATTTGCATGATTCACACATCATGTATTAGTAGTCGAATCTCTAGTTGCATTTTGTGTATATATTGCATTAAGATTTTGTATATAAGATCATGTACATTTTGCTAACTTTGTTTTGTACCTTTCCGTGAGACGCCAGTAAAAAAAAAAGCTATGTAAGTGTTTATGCTTTAGCATCTTGCTTGTGTGTGCTTTTTTCTTATTATGTCAAACATTCTACCATGTGGCTACTTACTTAAATGACATATCTCTATGAATGCTAGTGGACGGAGGTTGTGCTGTTCAATTTGGAATAATGTCGATTTCCATATTTGTGAACTCAAATTCTGTTGAGTTGTACATTATTCAAAACTCTTTCAAAATACATGAAATCAAATTATTCTAAAATGAATGACATAGTCTATATTTGTTTGCTTCACATAGTAAATTTTAGCATTTATTAATAACCGGAACAGGAAAATATGTTGTCAATAAAACTCATATCATGGTTATTAGAGACCTATCTTTTGATTGGGTGAGTGAGGATATTCAATTAATAACCTTTCCCCGCTCATACCTAAGGTTCCGAATCGAGACATCTTAGGTTACGATGGACAGTGCCCTTGGCACGAGTCATGAGTTTCCTAATTTTCTTAAAATATTAGGTGGTGACTCTAAGATCTGATGATGGAGTCCATTTCTGGAAAATATTTTGTAATAAAATGAATTTTCTATAAAAAGTTACCAGGTTTGGACTCTCATCTATTTCTCACATTGTACTCGTGAGACTAGATCAAAGAAATTGGAGATCCAAACTGTTTAAGGTGCTTGGGTAATCCCTGGGCATGTGACACCTTTCCTCCATCTATCGGACTAAACCTTCTGTAGAATAAATTAAAAATTAATTTCCAATTTATTGGGCAAACTTAGCTGAATTTAAATTCGATAGACTGATGTGAAATTTTATATTATTTAAAGTATTGGCCAAATAATTTATTATGTTTTAGATATATATGGGCAATTCAAAAACTATACGTAAACAATAAACAAAATGTAAAGAAATGAAAAACTCAATTAGTTAAATATGAATTGTTTTAAACATATGTAGATTCAATGGATATAAATCAAAAAAGAAGTTTTAAAATTTTAAAAACTTTCTTATAAACTAATATATATATATATATATGAAATTCTATCATAGATTATATTAGAACTATTTAGAAAGAACATTTAGATTACATTTGTTAAAAAAGTAAACAAAATAAAAATAAAAATATTTAATGATCAATAATAAAAATAAAATTAATTATAATATTGTAAAACATTTTGAACATATGAGGTGGTGTGTCTTGACGATAGGAGACCAAAACTAGAAAAACTAGCACAAAAAAGAGCTCCCACGCACCTTCACGTAAAGCCTGGAATTTCGCCAAAAAGTTCCATCCGGCAAACAGAAAAAAGGCTAAAGAAGATCTAGTTAAAATGGTTTAAATAATTTGTTTGTGAACCATATCCCATAAGAATTGCTATGGCAAAGTGGTTAGGTAAGCACTTGGTCTAAAGTTTGAATCTTCGAAGTGATAATTTTGGATTCTATGTTTTGGATAATGTTGGAAATATTAAATTTTTTACTAAATAAATAACCAAATGGTAGAAAATTTGGAACCTACGTTTTTCATATTTTTGGGGCAAAGTGATAATTTGAGATTATATTTTTGGAATAATATTAGAAATACCAAATTTTCTACTAAACAAATGACCAAATGGAAGAAAATTTAGAGCCTATAGCATTTTTCATATTTTGAGGGCAAAGGCTTAAGTGTGGATGACGTCAACAAACGAAGATAGACAATGGTATTAATTGTGGCACGAAAGTAACATCAGGGTTTTAACTATTACACAAAGACGGACAGGGCGGCATTAATTGTAACACGAAAGTAACATTAAGGCATTAATTGTTAAAATTGAAGCCCTGCGGTTTAAATTGATAAAAAAAAAAAAAAATAAAATGTAGAACTTCTGAATTTTTATTTTTCTATTTTATTTTTATTTTTTTTGTCTAATTCAATGATCTTTGGTCACTCATCTAAACATGATAGTTAAAAAACACATTCATTTTCATTTTATTTTTTTATTTTTTTCAAAAAATGCCGCGAGTTAAAAAACTCGATTACAATTTTTTTCTCACCACATAATCAAAACAAAGTGTAAAAAAAAAAAAACAATCACCGTATTATTAAAACCGATTATAAAAAACACAATCAGTTAAAAAAATACAATCATATTTGTTTTTCTCACCATGTAATAATTCTTCAACACCTGCAATAAGAAAATAGATGAGACAACATAGTCAGTTAAAAAACTTAATCACAAATTTTCTTTTTCTCACCATGTGATCAAAACGGAATGTAAAAAAATACAATCAATTAAAAAAATAAAATAATTTTTTTTCCTCATTGTGTGATGCATCTTCAAGACCCACAATAAGAAAACAGATGAGCAAACATAGTCAGTTAAAAAACACAAGAATATTTTTTCACACTGTCTGATAAATCTTCAACACTCACAATAAAAATAAATAAAAAAAAAAGTAAAATAGATGAGAAGAAAAGACAATAGAATAGTTAAGAAAATAGATTTAAAAAAATACAATCATTTACAAAATACAATAACATTTTTTTTCACACTGTCTAATAAACCTTCAACACTCAAAAATCAGTAGTATAATTCATAACACTCACACCAAAAGAATAGATGAGGAAAAAAATCAGTAGTATAATTCATAACACTCACACCAAAAGAATAGATGAGGAAAAAAATCAGTAGTATAATTCATTCATTGATCGTAAAAAAAAAAAAAAAAAAAATTTAAATAAATAAAAATAAAAAATAAAAAAATAAAAAATTAATAATAAAAAGAAAAGCAAGCATGAAAAGAACCAATGAAAAGAAAAGCAATAAAGTGAATTGAGAATTACATACGGGTAATAAGGGCCGACTGTAGCAATTGAAGTTTGCAGGTGTGGAGGTCAACTATTTCAGCTAAAGTTATGGTGGGCGAAATCGAAGGAAAATAAAAAGAAAAAACAAAAATAAAAAGATTCAATTTAGGAAAGTTAGGATTTAGAGTTTTTTAAAATTTAAAAAAAAAATCTAAAATTGAAGGGTGGGCAGGAATATTTTTTTTTTCAAATTAAAAAATTAAAATTGAGATATTGAAACTCTTAAAAACCTTGTGAATTGCAAACTTCATTTTGTTTATATAATATATAGATAGATAGATAGATGAGTTAGTTTAACCTCTAAGGTAAACTATTTTTGATTAGTCAAGTGAATCTATTTTTGATTAGTCAAGTGAATCTGATACAAAATACTGACAAAATACTTATCATATTGCATATTTTTATTCTTAAAGGGTTTTAATCAAATTTAAATTTAAATTTAAATTTGATCATTATGTTTGAAGTTTCATTATAAGTCCCGTTTATATAATTTAAACTATACATTTTGTAGGCTCCCACTCACATATACCATCTATAAAAAAAATATAAAAAATAAAAGTAAAACATCAATCCGATAATCGTAACTTTTTATTTTATTACATTTATCAAAAAAATTAAATAATTTATTTTTAAAAATATATTTTTTTAATTATGTGATTTAATTTTGATTGTGTCTAAAATATTATTAGATAAATTGTGATTTTTTAATATACATATTTTACATTCTTGAGTTAATTACCAAAAAGTCCTATTTATAAATGTTATGGTAAATTGAGAATATTGTCATTTTTTTTCAATTTTTAAAACTAAGAACATTATCAATTTTGCATAATAATGTTTTAGATAATTGTTTCACTAACTGATGAAAAAAAAAACAGAGCATGAGATTAAACGTTTTTGCCCTTATACTTATTAGTTTTTTTTTTTATCTAATAAAATCGAGAACATTACCATTTTTTTCAATTTTAAAGTTTTTTTTTTTTCTAATTTGCACATCAATGTTCTATTATCATACTCCTTTATAGACACAAACTTTCAGTTTTACATAAAAAAATAATAATAATAATAATAATTCAGTTCTTTCAATTTTCTCAATAAAAAAAAATCAGTGTGTTTGGTTTCAATTTTGTGGATTCAATTTTCTAGAATTGATATTTTTATTTTTTATTTTATTTTTTTTTAGTGAATATTTTTAAAATATAAGTAATCTTTTTATTTTTTTAGATGCACCTTATTTAGATGTATCTAAAAAGTAAAATATTTATAAAAACAAATTATAAAATCAATAAATACACAAGAATACAAAAAAATGTACTAAATTCTCAAATTGTTGTTGTTGTTGTTGTTTTTTTTTTTTTGTATTTTTGTATTTTTTAATATCTAATGAATTTTTTAAATATTGTTTCGAAAACATTATACTTTTAAGTATATTTATGTTAGGCATATCTAGAAATTAAAAAAAAAATTGATTAGAATATTAAAAAAAATCAAAAACAAAAAAAAAAATTAATTTTTTTGAAAAGTGAATCATGAACATCCAAACCAAAGTGTTTTTTTTTTTTTTTTTGCATATAATTTTTTTTTTTTTAGTATTTTCAATTTGAAAGATATTTTAAAGTTTGGAAAATCAAAATAAATGTCATGTTCCTTTACAGATAATCATAAATTATGAACAATCATTATTTTAAGGGCAATTCCGACTATTAAAAATTTAATGGGACTTAAAGGTCTAAAAAATTTTAGTTAGGATTTAATGGAGTATAAGTTCATAAATTAGGATTTGTGTGTACATGTCCCTAGATTCTTTGACACAAAATATTATCTGTTTAAAATATCTATCGTATGATGTATTTGTTATAAATATTATTTAAATCAAAATTATTGATTTTACAAAAATATTTTATAACATTTACTATTCACGTTTTGAAAAATACAGTTGGTCACTATTTATTTTTAGAAAAATTTGATATTAATTGATTGTATTCTTTTGACAAATATGATATTAGTGAGTTGTTTTCTTTTAACAAAATTTGATATACTGACGCAGGATGGTTGATTATTTTTATTAGAGTGTATTTAAAATCTCTATACTAATTACAAAGATTTTAAAAGGGGTATATATTGTTATTCAAAGAGATTTTATTATGCATACAAATATTTTAATAGAGAAGTCACGGTGCATTCAAATATTTTAATAAAACGTTACTGTACGTTCAAATATTTTAATAGAGAAGTCACTGTGCATTCAAATATTTTATTAGAAAGTTACTACGCAAGTTATTATGCACTCTTTGTTTTTTTATGAGAAATGACTGAAAAATTGATTTACTATTTATCGAAAGCGACAGTTGTCTACATTTTCAACCCCTGCCATTGAAAATGATCAGCGTCCATGCTCCGCATCCATCTCCTCCAATGGATATGAGCCAATAGATATAATTTTGTGGTATATAAGAAGTATTTTGATTGGAGAAAAATAAGAAGTGTTGAAAAATTGAAGAAGAGAAAATTCTGTGATATTGAAATATTCTCAAATATTGTATTGTGTTTCATTGAGTTATATTTTCTGTGAAAAAATTTATTGAAAGTTTGAGCAAAATTGTAAAACGGTTTTCTATCCCTTATTTTGGAGTATTTTTTGGGATAAAATCACTTGGATTAGGCATGACTAGGTACCGAATTCAAAAACTAGTTGCGATATTTTTGTGAGTGATTTTTGAGATAAAATTACTTAGTGAGGTGTGACAAGGCATCGGATTCTAAACTAGTCAAAGTGATTGGGATTGGTCACTTGTTGTAAAGGTTTACTAGAACCCGTGAAACTAGTGGTGTAATTAATATTTGAAGAATAGTGGAGAAATTCCCAATGAGGATACTCGGGGAGTGGACGTAGGCCTGATGTGTCGAACCACTATAAATCATTGTGTTTGATTTTATTTTCCTGTCTCTTTTACATTTATATTAATTATTATTACTCTATTATTTTATTTGTTGAAATTAGAATATTTTGATTATTATTTTTAATATTGTGAAATTATTTTTAATAACAAAATTCACCCCCTCTTGGGTTGCCTACCTGTAAACACCTAATTTTTGACGACCCTTTAAGACTTGGATGTTCTTGCAGGTACATCCGATAATGAGTCTATTTGCTCGCAAAGCGCTCAAAGTCCTCAGTGGAATGCCATAGCTTTGAGCCTTTCAAACCCTGCATCCATTTTGTCTCTTTTTTTGACCATGCCTTGGTATTTCCATCATGCAATCTCTGGTGGCCTGCCGGCCATCCTTAGAGGCTGTCGGCCATCACTTCATGTCTTCCGGCCATTGATGTTCCTTGCCGGCCATCAATGATGCCTTGCCAGCCACCACTGATGGTCAACCGGCCACCAGTGTTTTCTGCAGATATTTTATGCCAACTATTTGCACAGATGCTTGTATCTGTCCACACGTAGAGGGCTAGATCTCCTTGTATAGATTTCATGTTTTCTATATATAAGGACCCCCTCTCTCATATTTTGAAGTTAGAAAATTTTAGACTCAAAATTTTCCTCTCTCTACAATTCTCTCTCTCTCTCTCTCTCTCTCTCTCTCTCTCTCTCTCTCTCTCCCTCTCTACAAATTTTCTACGCATTTGCCTACAATTCCTACACTCTTGCTTATAGACCCTTAACCAAATCCCCTAATCTCTGAGCTGAGGTGTTCTTGGGCTTGGTTTGAGCTCTAGAAGGTGGTATTTGCTTGGAATTGTTTCTTGGAACCACTCTTCTCTTCAAGAGGTATAATACTAGCTTTGTAGACTTGCTTTACATACTTGTATTCCTATCTTTTTTTCATTGTTTTGGGTTGTTTTTGAGTTGTAAAAAAACCTGTTTTTATGGGCTGAAACTGGTGTTTTTGGCCATTTAAGGTTAGGGGGTGGTTTATCCCTCTTTATTCCTTGTGTTACAAGGCCTTTGCACCTTTGTTTCCCATTTTCAAATTATCTTTTTTTGGGCATTTAAACACTGATTTTCAGAGTGTTTTCAGTGGTCAAAATCAAGTTTTGAAGTCCAAATTTGGAGGGGTTAACCTCCCCTGTTTGTGCCTTGTTTGCTAGGCTAGTTGGTGCCATGCTTTAGCTTAATTTTCTAGCTTGTGGTAGCTTTATTCAAGCATGCTTTAGACTCTATTTTGGACTGTTTTAACTCTATTTTGGGTTGATTGTTGCATTTGAGTCTTGTTTTGCATAGTTATAGTGTAATTGTCCTCACAAGCTTAGTTCCTTAGGCCTTTAGACACTACTTGTTTGAGTTGATTGTATGTTTTTGGTGCTTTTCATACTTAATTTCAGCACTAATCACCTCTGCAATCTCCCTCCTTTCTTGTTTTTTTTTTTTTTTTTTTTTTTTTTTTTGCTTTGAAAGTGGTTTCAAGTCACTTGTTTGCCTAAGTGTGAAATTGAGGTTCCATACTTAATGGTTTAATCCCTTTGGGATTCATTACCAATGGTATGAGACTTCTTTTATACCCAAAACAACTCGTGTTTTGAGCCTTCTTTCTATTAGAAGACTTTAACTCACCTTTTGGACTTAATTGGATTAAAGAATGGTTGGTAAGTTAAAATGAGTAACTAACTACTTGGGACTAAAATTGAGCAAGATAATAACTTGTGTGTTATGTGTTCAATCGAACGTTAATTGAACGCAAGGAACATTGGGACATTTCATACTCAAAGTGATGAAATGTGTCAAGTTTCCTACGTCTCCATTGCCCTTGATCATACATGATAGGGTGATGGTTCTTGAGTGTCTTGTTTTGCATTTATTGAGCTTACACATCTTGAATCACAAGCCATCATGCAATGAAATTGCTTAGATATTGCAATCCCGATTTTGACCCAACCTTTGTTGCATTTTGGATTTGAGTTTCGTGGTTTAATATTGTATCCATGCCTTGTTTTCCTCCTTTTACTCTTTGAATTTGAGTTTTAGAAGTGATGGGAGTGTTCCGAGCAGGTTGGCTGTTAGTTGGCCTAGATTGATGTTGCCTAGATTTTGGCTTCTCTGCTCGAGCGAGGCTTCTTGCACTCAAGCAACCCTTATGGAATTTCCTTTTTCACTCAAGCGAGACTTCTTACGCTCGAGCGAGCTCTGAGTGCTCTCAGTATTTTGCCTAGACATAGAATTTCTGGGGAGGTTGAGTTCTTCGCTCGAGCGAGGGGATGCGTCTGTAAAACTTCTGAAGTTATGTATTCCGCGCTCAAGCGATGCTTCTTGTGCTCAAGCGTGGTCGCTCGAGTGACAACTCCTTCGCTCAACCGAGCCTCGCGTATATCAGTTCACAGCATAGGATTTTTATATCACTTTTTGATTTCCTTTTTGCTAAAAACCCTAATTCGACATACTCTGTGATAATCCTATCCCTTATTATGCTAATTTGTCCTTAATGCAAATGTGATTATGTGTTTTGATATGATTTTGTGTGCCATTATGTGAAAATATGTGGTTTTGAATTTCTATCTATTCACCGTAGGAATATCTGTTTGTTTATCTGCTTTGGAATTTAAATTGAAGGCCCTATCGGCCACCGAAACTGAAATTGATTACGCCATTGTGATGGGCATAATTTTTAGAGCTTACGGTGAAATTTAATTAGAAATTGATTCAAATCAGATTAAATTGATTTAATTAGCGAATTAGTGCCCCATTATTTGATATTAAAATAATGTGACCAAAGGGGCTTTTAATAAAGGCACTATACACTCAATTTCTCCCTTTTATCTTCATTTTGGCTGATTATAAACTCCAAGAAAGGGGGAGGGTCGGCTGGAGAAGGAGCAAGGGGGAAAATTATGTGTTCGGCTCAAGCTTAAAAAATTGGAAGGTTAAAACTCAAGAATTTGTTGTAGTTTGGAAGATTGAGCTCCTAGGTAAGGGAATTCATGAGTTTAATGTTGTAAATTGTGAATTCAAGTTTGATTAATGGTCAAGAACATGAATTAGTTTGATTATGAGGAAATTGAGTTGTATTTGTTGAATTTAAAGTCAATAGATGCATGCATGCAGGAAATTACTATGAATTTCCATATTTGAGCACAATGTGTATGATCCATGTTGAGTTTTGATTAATGACCGTGTATTTGATCACCTCTTCACCAATTAAGTTGAGAATATTGTGTATATTTCACATGCAAGTGCAAATCATGGGGGTTTGAGTCTTGCATGTTTGAATCTAGTGTGTTGGTGATGAGTTTGAGTTAATTTGACACATGCATGTGATTAAATTGTGAAATTGAGTTTCATTGTGTTGTAATTTGGTGTTTATACCATGTTAGAATATGTATATGTGAAATTTGAGCCAAAATCATGCATTTGGAACCTTTGAATGTCGAATTGAAGCTCAAGAACATGTTCTGAATTTTCCAGAATTTTGATTCCCGCTCGAGCGGGGAAACCGCCGCTCGAGCGTGATATTCGTGTTCCCAGTATTTTCTGCAGACATGGTGTCTGCTAAAGTGGGGAAGTTCATGCTCGAGCGGGGAGCCATGTAGAGAGGCCTTCCGCTCGAGCGCCAGAGTTTGCGATCGAGCGTAAATTCGACATAACCAGTACTTTTGCAAGCCTCAAGGGTCCGCTCGAGCGGGGAAGTCCACGCTCGAGCGGGAACCCTGTTTTCTGAAATTTTGAAAAGACATTTTGTGTTTCATTTTCTGTTCTCTTTCACTTCCAAGTACTCTTTGGCATGCATTGAGCATTGTAATTGAGTTAAAGAGATAAGAATGAAGCCTAAAGAGGAATATGTGAATTAAAGAACGGATTGAATCATTTGTGACCCATATATGCTATATGATGTGTAGGGTCAAGCTCCAGGGCAAACCCACAAACCGATCACTGTGAGTAATACCTTAACAAGATATTTGAAATATGTTGTTGTCCAATTGTTTACTTCTATATAAGTTTTGTAAATTCATTAATTTGAATGGGGAACAATGATTGACATAAATGATTAGGCCGAAGGCCGATTGACATGAATGATTGGGCCGAAGGCCGATTGACATAAATGATTGGGCCAAAGGCCGATTGACATGAATGATTGGACCGAAGGCCGATTGACATAAATGAATGGGCCAAAAGTCGATTGACATAAATGATTGGGCCAAAGGCCGATTGACATAAATGATTGGGCCAAAGGCCGGTTGACGTAAACGATTGGGCCGAAGGCCGATTGACATAAATGATTGGGCCAAAGGCCGATTTACATAAATGATTGGGCCGAAAGCCGATTGACATAAATGATTGGGCCAAAGGCCGATTAACATAAATGATCGGGCCGAAGGGCGATTGACATGAATGATTTGGCCGAAGGCCGATTGACATAAATGATTGGGCCAATGGCCGATTGACATAAATAAGTGGGCCAGAGGCCAGTTTGACATGAATGAAAGTTGAATGGGCCAAAGGCCAGTTTGACATGAAAATCTAAATGGGCCAAAGGCCAGTTTGACCTGAATGATACGAATGATTTGGGCTCGAGGCCGTATGATGTGTTTGGAACCGCAGTTACTTAACTTACATATGTCTATGTATGTATGTATTTATTAGTTAGAAATATAAATTGGGCCCAAGGCCGTTTGATGTATATTATTCGAATGTATATTCTTTGTTTGATATTATTCACTGGGCTTTCGCTCACGCTCATTCATGTGTTTGTAGGTGAGCCAAGAGAGGTCCAGACCCAGCCTTAGTGAAGTCTATATGGGACAACCAAAGTTTTGAAGAGTCAGCCCTTGCATCTCACGCACGAGACACGTCTTCGCCCTTTTGCCTTTCTGTGTATTTTGTCATGTTGGCGAGGACTTCGGTATACGTTTGTGTATAGTTTTGTTTGGCTGACTTCGATTTGAATGATCCTGTCTGTACAGAACCTTATGCTACTATACTTTCTGTTGTGAGTTATTAACATATGTGAATGTGGAATGTTATGATGTGCATATAAGCACGGCTCTATGGACAAAGTTTTAAATTTGCTTCCGTTTGGCCCCTTTACTCTGATGAGTTTTGTCTTATTTGGTTTGAGGTCGTAGGTAATCTCGTGATTACTGGCCGGTTATGGCCTTAACCCATAGAGACGGGTTCGGGTCGTGACAGAGTGGTATCAGAGCACGAGTTAATAACTCACACACTTGTCCAAAAGAGCAATAAGCGTCTAGAAAAGATCTAGGATGCATTCATGTGATAAGTATGAATCTGAAAGCATCAAGAATACGCTTAAATGTTTAATATGAACATATATATATATATATATATATATATTATAAGTTTGTGATTCACTTGCATTGCAAATTGTTTGAATACGTATGCTTTTTAGTATATGCATACCTGTGAATCTTTTGTACAAAGTATAATGCAAGTTTAATCAAATATTGAGAACATGTGATAATATGAGATGTGAATTGTTGCACTAATGCATACAACAAGTTTGTTTTGTTAGAAGGCACATATTTGAACATATGAATCATGAAAAGTTGCTTATGTGTATTCGATTATGCCAATGGGTGTCTATGTGAAATATGAACATGATTTGAGTATATAATTACTTAGTAAATGTTCAGCATGCAATATCTGATATGTATGCAATCATCTGTTACATATGTGATTAATTGTGTCTTGTTGATACATAAAATGACAAAATAACAATGTGCCTATGTACGAATGTACGCATGTGTATCTGTGTTTATCTTTGTATTGGGCATCCCGGTATTCGGCAAGGCTTAATAAGAATTTGTGTAGAAAATGGATAAAGTAAGGGCATACGAGTTCGCAGACTCTTCCATAGACTGACTTGATAGACTGGAAAGAATGGTACAAGAAATGGCAGAGATTTTGAGACAACAACGTCAGTTGCCACTACGGTGAGAACCTTTGCCACCATCAGTGTAAGAAACGCCGAGGGGTTTGTTATCGGACTTCTGGGTTCGTTATAGGTGTGGTAAAATGGACCATATGGTAAGGAATTGTCCCCGAACTAGACAAAATGTGAATAAATCTTCTGCCTCAGCTAGATTCATACCAATGGTAGGAATTGCTAATTAGGATGGAGTAATTGCACTCATCCCAGAAAGCACTTAGAATACTGCGACCATTATCCCAGGTATCTATACTGTTTATAAACGAATGCTTATGTGATGATTGATTCTGAATTAGTACATGTGCACATCTTTGCTTGGGATATTAATTGATTTGGATCGGCATCTTTTTTTCATATCTGCTGCATGTGTATCTAGATTGGTTAGACCCACAAGATCGAGACCGTATTCATCGAATGTATTGGGATACCGATTAACTTTGTACATGCACATGCACATCTGGACCTATGCTCGGGGTAATCTATTACATTATTGTCTTTAAAGACTGAACCACTGGAATTATGAATCTGTGATTGTGTGACCGGGTTGAGCACCCCAAATAATGAACTTTATAAATTGCGAGATCATGTATTCTGATTGGTAGAAAATTGACTGGACTATGTGACTATATTAAGTTTGACTCGTCAACCTATGTTTTGTGACTGACTTGGAACCTCTGCGTGACAAATCCTATATTATGTGTAATCGAAGAACTTTGTTTAATGTGTTACTGTGTACCATGTGCTTGCATCTACGACTTATTTGAGAACTTCTATATTGATTATGAAACATACCTCCTGATATGAACAACTGCATACATATGCAACTACACCTGAACTTATGTGGACGATGCTATATTGTACATGACTTGAAATACTTTGATACGAACAGATGTGATGAATGACTCCGATATGACTTTGAGGACTGATGAACTTAGAACAGTTGTGAAACTATCAACCATGTACCTAAGCAAACGAAGTATGCCTTACAGAACCAAATGTACTCTATTTGAGAAAATTTTTATCTAATTTGATCCGATAGAACCTTTGTCTGATTTGGCCTGGTAGAACCCTCATTGGATATAATTTGATAGGACCTTTGTTTGACTTAATTTGGCAAGAACTTTGCTTGGACTGATAGATAAGACCCTCTATCTAATCTGATTTTGTAAAAAGGGGATTAAGAATCGTGTATAAATAAATGGCCAAATTATTCTTGGTAGAAAAACTGATAGACCCAAAACTTGAATCCATTTGGAGCACTTGACTTACTTGAAAGACCTCTTGTGGGCTATCAACAGACCGATCTAACCATGAACACTATGAAGAACCTACCTATAGTTGTTGGAGACATACTTGTTACAAGTGAACGGGATTGAGCAAATCCAGTGATTGGGAGTTTTATGGAACAATGCTTGTATATTGTCACATTCTTGTTTGTTTGACGCTATGGGAACCGATGGCGGCAGATTGATTTGACTATAAACAGTACTGAACATTTATCCTTGACTGATCAGAATATGTTTTGTATGGGAGAGTAGTTGCTTCAGTGTTATCGAATTTTGGGAAATCAGGTTATGGTGAGTGGTATTATGTTTGTTTTGATGACATTCTTGGGGCGTCCTTCCGTGCTAGAGGACGTTAAGTCTAGGTAGCACCTTTGTTGAGATATCTCTTTTGCCACCGACGGTTTTGTACCGGTGGATTTGTTTAATCGATCTCAAGTCGGCCACCGACAGTCGTGAACGGGTGTGCTTTGATTCCGAGACGATTATTCCTTTGTTTTGTCCGAAATGTCATCCTTTGGTATTATGTGGATGTTATTAGCATCAAAGGAGATTTGGAAAAACCCTAATTATCCGAAAGTGTGTGAATTCAGTACGCTCTGTGTAAATAACTGCTCAATGCCATTATATTCTGTAATTGGGGCTCTGGGGATGTGTAAATTGTGCTTAATATGTGATTGACTCCTTTGATATTGTCCTTGACATCATGGGGATTTGTATATGCATTGCCCTATGCTTTTGACGATTATCAAATAATATGGAAAGACTCGACAGAACAGGGGATTGAATGTGGGCTGAATTGTAAACCGTAAACTGTTGAATGAATTGAGGACACGTGTATTGTGTTAGAAATTAATTGCTTCGATGCTACCTTTGTTGATTCGGGAATCAGTGTCTAGATCCACTTCATATTCCTGAACACTTTTGGTTAACCTTGGATAAATGTGATGAGTCACTAAACTAAGTATTGAATTGGGTTGTGAATTGCGAAATTATTGAGGAATGAACTGAACTTCTGTGACAAGGAAATGGATCAAACTTCTATGATAAGGTTAGTTGGCATTTGAAACAAATATGTTGGCGACCTATTGTGAAGAAGGAAATTGTTGAATTTGTGTCTGGATATTTTCGATGCCGACAAGTCAAAGTTGAATAACAAATATTGGTAGAACTACTGCAACCTCTCTCTATTTCGGAATGGAAATAGAAATATCTGACTATGAATTTCATTGTGGGACTACCTCGGACGCCCAAGGTATGAGTCCCGTTTGGGTTATTGTATATGGAATTACTAAGTTTGCTCGTTTCCTTCCTATAGAATTTTCGTATGATGCTTGTAGACTAGCCACTGCTTACATCGACAAGATTGCTTGTTTGCATGAGGTCCCAGTATTTATTGTTTTAGATAGGAATCCTAAAATATGTTTGAATTCTGACGGGCGTTCAAGAAGCGATGGGAACTAAATTGGGATTCAGCGATGCTTTCCATCCATAGATTAATGTATGATTAGAAAGAACTTTTTAGACTCTGGGAGAAATGTTCCAAATGTGTGCTTTAGATTTTTGGGGAATTGGAAAAATCTATCCGTCGTTGGCAGGCTTCGCTTACAACAACAGCTCACACTCTAGTTTCTGTATGGCACTATACAAGCCTTGTATGGCAGGAAGGGTAAGTCTCTGACTGATTGAGAACAGAGTGTTGCTTGATTTTGAAACTAAGCAAATAATTATCAGAAGGATTGGAACCGTTGAATAAGAAAGTATTCCGAATTGCTTTCAGCTAAAGGAAAAATAAGTTTGGAGGACCAAACTTCCTAAAGGGGGAAAGATTGTGATAATTGGTCCTTAATACAAATGTGATTATGTGTTTTGATATGATTTTGTGTGCCATTATGTGAAAATATGTGGTTTTGAATTTATATCTATTCACCGTAGGAATATCTGTTTGATTATCTGCTTTGGAATTTAAATTGAAAGCCCTATCGGCCACCGAAACCGAAATTGATTACGCCATTGTGATTGGTATAATTTTTAGAGCCTACGGTGAAATTTAATTAGAAATTGATTCGAATCAGATTAAATTGATTTATTTAGCAAATTAGTGCCCCATTATTTGATATTAAAATAATGTGACCAAAGGGGCTTTTAATAAAGGCACTATACACTCAATTTCTCCCTTTTATCTTCATTTTGGCTGATTATAAACTCTAAGAAAGGGGGAGGGTCGACTAGAGAAGGAGCAAGGGGGAAAATTATGTGTTTGGCTCAAGTTTGAAAAATTGAAAGGTTAAAACTCAAGAATTTGCTATAGTTTGGAAGATTGAGCTCCTAGGTAAGGGAATTCATGAGTTTAATGTTGTAAATTGTGAATTCAAGTTTGATTAATGGTCAAGAACATGAATTAGTTTGATTATGAGGAAATTGAGTTGTATTTGTTGAATTTAAAGTCAATAGATGCATGCATGCAGGAAATTACTATGAATTTCCATATTTGAGCACAATGTGTATGATCCATGTTGAGTTTTGATTAATGACTATGTATTTGATCACCTCTTCACCAATTAAGTTGAGAATATTGTGTATATTTCACATGAAAGTGCAAATCATGGGGGTTTGAGTCTTGCATGTTTGAATCTAGTGTGTTGGTGATGAGTTTGAGTTAATTTGAGACATGCATGTGATTAAATTGTGAAATTGAGTTTCATTGTGTTGTAATTTGGTGTTTATACCATGTTAGAATATGTATATGTGAAATTTGAGCCAAAATCATGCATTTGGAACCTTTGAATGTCGAATTGAAGCTCAAGAACATGTTCTGGATTTTCTAGAATTTTGATTCCCGCTCAAGTGGGGAAACCGCCGCTCGAGCGTGAAATTCCTGTTCCCAGTATTTTCTGCAGACATGGTGTTTGCTCGAGCGGGGAAGTTCACACTCGAGCGGGGAGCCATGTAAAGAGGCCTTCCGCTCGAGCGCCAGAGTTCGCGATCAAGCGTAAATTCGAAAAAACCAGTACTTTTGCAGGCCTCAAGGGTCCGCTTGAGCGGGGAAGTCCACGCTTGAGCGGGGACCCTGTTTTCTAAAATTTTGAAAAGACATTTTGTGTTTCATTTTCTGTTCTCTTTCACTTCC
The DNA here is from genome assembly GCF_055761805.1 of Camellia sinensis. Classification (NCBI taxonomy): domain Eukaryota; kingdom Viridiplantae; phylum Streptophyta; class Magnoliopsida; order Ericales; family Theaceae; genus Camellia; species Camellia sinensis. Next base: position 34,320,152 of record NC_138961.1, on the reverse strand, counting down.
AAGTACTCTTTGGCATGCATTGAGCATTGTAATTGAGTTAAAGAGATAAGAATGAAGCCTAACGAGGAATATGTGAATTAAAGAACGGATTGAATCGTTTGTGACCCATATGTGCTGTATGATGTATAGGGTCAAGCTCCAGGGCAAACCCACAAGCCGATCACTGCGAGTAATATCTTAACAAGATATTTGAAATATATTGTTGTCCAATTGTTTACTTCTATGTAAGTTTTGTAAGTTCATTAATTTGAATGGGGAACAACGATTGACATAAACGATTGGACCGAAGGCTGATTGACATGAATGATTGGGCCGAAGGCCGATTGACATAAATGATTGGGCCAAAGGCCGATTGACATAAATGATTGGGCCGAGGGTCGATTAACATAAATGATTGGGCCAAAGGCCGATTGACATAAATGATTGGGCCAAAGGCCGATTGACATAAATGATTGGGCTGAAGGCTGATTGACATGAATGATTGGGCCGAAGGCCGATTGACATAAATGATTAGGCCAAAGGCCGATTAACATAAATGATTGGGCCGGAGGCCGATTGACATGAATGATTAGGCCGAAGGCCGACTGACATGAATAAGTAGGCCAGAGGCTAATTTGACATGAATAAGTAGGCCAGAGGCCAATTTGACATGAATGAAAGTTGAATGGGCCAAAGGCCAGTTTGACCTGAATGATACGAATGAATTGGGCCTAAGGCCGTATGATGCGTTTGGAACCGCAGTTACTTAACTTACATATGTCTATGTATGTATGTATCAGTTAGAAATATAAATTGGGCCCAAGGCCGTTTGATTTATATTGTTCCAATGTATATTCTTTATTTGATATTATTCACTAGGCTTTCGCTCATACTCATTCGTGTGTTTGTAGGTGAGCCAAGAGAGGTCCAGACCCAGCCTCAGTGAAGTCTATATGGGACAACCAAAGTTTTGAAGAGTCAGCCCTTGCGTCTCACGCATGAGACACGTCTTTGCCCTTTGCCTTTCTGTGTATTTTGTCATGTTGGCGAGGACTTCGGTATACGTTTGTGTATAGTTTTGTTTGGCTGACTTAGATTTGAATGATCCTATCTATACAGAACCTTATGCTACTATACTTTCTGTTGTGAGTTATTAACATATGTGAATGTGGAATGTTATGATGTGCATATAAGCACGGCTCTATGGACAAAGTTTTAAATTTGCTTCCGTTTGGCCCCTTTACTCTGATGAGTTTTGTCTTATTTGGTTTGAGGCCGTAGGTAATCTCGTGATTACTAGCTGGTTATGGCCTTAACCCATATGGGCGGGTTCGGGTCGTGACATACGCTTTCTCTCTATAAAATACTCTCTCTCTCTTCAAAGACTCCAAGATCTAAGCATCTCTCATCCCTAGTCCCTTTGTTAAAGAGTTAGAGCATCTCAAGGGCTTCCTTTTGATCCAAGTCAAACCGAATTTGGAGCATTTTTGAAGTTCTTCTTCATCTCTTTTGAGCTTCTACACTTGAGGTAGGGATATTCTACACCTTATATGGTTTTTAACCTAGATGATTGTTGTTATGTATAAATGGTGGAATTTTAGAGGATTTGGGGTAAAGTTAGGGTTTTGATTCAAAATTGAAAGAGGGGTTTGCCATGTTGGTTTTACAAAATGACTATGGGGCTTTGTATATGAGGTTCTCTAGTGTTAAAATGGTGAAATTTGGCCTTGTGGTTGATATTTGAAAAGGGGGGAATTTCGCCCTAATTTGTGTTGGATAATTATTTTGTAATAATAATAAAATTGATATGGGAAATGTGAAATTGGGAGGATGTGTCAATGAATGGTGTTGTCGGATTTGTTAAATCACTCACCTATGGATATTCGATAAATTATCTGTTTAAAAGATTGTATATCTGTTTAGAAATATCTGTTTTGGGCTATCAGTGGAGGATAGCTATGATTGTTCTAGAGATTGCATGAGGATTAGGTGAATTGAAACCTAAATTATGTCATTGAATATGACGGTATGATTGAGACATTGATTATGTGTTGTGGATAGTCATTGTATATAACGATACTTTAATACATTGTGTACGTATCTTTGTTTGGGAGGAGATAGGGGATTTACTCCATGATTTGGGAGGAGATAAGGGATGGACTCCATTTAAAATTAAGTTGGCTGGAGTGTCCAGGGTGAAAGTCCCGAAATCTTATATTTATGGATGTTGATTCCCTCGAATGTGAATCCCATAAAATGGCAGAAATAGAAGTGTTTGAGTAATGGTTGTATTGAATTGTGAACCATTGAGTTGTAGTCTCATGTTTGTTGATTAGATAACAATGAATTTGGTAAATGGATTGAGATGTGGTTATCTATATTAAGTAGACATGGGACGATTGTAAGTTGGTCATAAATATTGAACATTTATCTGACCCTTATATCTTAGTTAAATCACATATATTGTGTTAGTTTATCTCTGTTGAGCTTTGGCTCACCCTACTTGGGAAACCATTTTCAGGTACCGGTGACATGTCACCTCCAAGGACATAGCTTGGGAGGAATTTGGGACTGAAGGCTCTATTTTGTTACATTTATGTTTAAATGTTTATTCAAGCCGAGGGCTTTACATATATAAAGTTTTGGACTCTTTCTTTCGTTGTAATCAAGTGACATCTTGGAAAGATGTAAGCCCGTAGGGCATTTATTTTGCTATTATTAACTTGTGTTGCATGCTATAGATTCAGAATGAATGTTTATGAATGTATAATGCATGTAATATCCTTTTGTAATAAAAACTCTGGTGAATGAAGTATACTACTTTATTATGTTCATAGATCTTATGAAATGGATTATTTATATAATTATTTGGGGGTGTTACAACTTGGTATTAGAGAGTACTGGGTTTGAATACTTTGGATACGTAGGAAGTGGTTAGTACTACAATGGGTTTGTCTCGTTTGTTAGAGACTTAAGTATGCATGATATGTGCTTATATGATAACATGCTTATGTGACTATATGGGTTTGGAATTTAATTTCTAGGATGTTGATCGGGTCCATGGGTTTCTGGGAGTCCTGTTGGAGAGGCACTTGATCACTGTCGTTTCTAATTGAAACTCTAGCAACGTAATGGGACGGTCATTATCCGGAAATGAAATTCGTATGTGTTTATGTGATTATATGCTTATGTAGAGTGAATTACTGTTGTCCACCATATTAGGACGCAAGTGAATTAGCTTTGGCACATTCGTAAACGTGCTAATCTCTTTTTTATCTTCATTAGGATGTCAGGACGAGGTCGTGGTGGTAGGTGTGGTAGGCCTAAGAAACATGAGATGCCTATACTGGATGAAATTTTGGTGCAGGAGAAAGGAGTTGGTCAGGCCAATGTGGCTGAGCCAGTAGGTCAATAGGCCATGGATGCTTTAGCTCGTGAAATGGCCGGAGCATTGTGGGAATCTATGGACATTCTCAGGACCAAAAATCAAGTCCAGGCCCAAGTAGTTGAAACAGGGCTGCCTTTTCTAAAGAGGGAGTTCTTCCAGTCAAATTCGGATGAGTTTTTGGGTGATTCCAAGAAACCACTGAAGGCTGATGAGTGGCTAGAGCAGATGATGAAGACGTTTAAGATGCTCGGCATCGAAGACGGAGGTTTGAGGGTGATCTTGGCGTCCTTCCAACTAAAGGGAGACGTGGATTAGTGGTGGAAGTATGCACGGGGGCACATTGGAGGAACTTGGGAGGCCTTTGTTGACGCCTTCTAGGACAAGTATTTACTACAGTGAGAGAGAAGTTGAGGGATCAATTCTCCAAGTTGGTGCAGCTGAATACACCAGTGCCTGAGTTGGAGGCCATGTTCACCAGTTTGTCGAGGTTTGCACAAGAGTTAGTGGCGATCAAGGAGCGCCGCTGTTTGGAGTTTGTGAAGAGGTTGAGGATCGGGCTCATGTTGAGAGTGGTCGGATCCATGATTAGGGATTATGGATGCCTTGTGGAGGCTGCAGCCTATCTTAAGACTATCATGCATACAGAGAATGAGAGGATGAGGGGCTCCAAAATGAGTCAGGATGAGCAGGGGGACAGTAAAAGGGTTCTAATCCTTAGCAGTCCCAGGGAACACATTTGAGGTCTACCTTTCCAGTGCCGAGTTCGGGTTCTGGGAAAGGTGGTCAGGGAGACATCACCTGTTTTAAATTTGGTTAGTTGGGCCACAAGTCTCCAGCTTGCCCGCAGAAGGGAGGAGGGCAGCAAGCAGCTTCGTCTTGGCTTGTTCTCAGGGCCAGAGTCAGGGCATAGGCCAGCCGCTCACTTGTTATCAGTGTAGGCAGGCGGGGCACTTGAAGAGGTTTTGCCCACTGTTTGGTGGCACACCTGGTGCATCTGGTTCGAGGCAGACACAAAGTCACCCGCCAACACAGTCAGCACAGGCCTCGAGGGCCAATCAGGGAGCCTCTTTGACTCAGTCAGTGCAACAGTCTTATGCTTCAAGGGGTGAGTTGGTAGATTAGAGGCCAACAGGGCGTGTGTATGCTGTTACCGCACCAAACCTTGTACTGACCCCATCTGTTGCGAGAGGTACCTTCTTATTTTGCAATTGAGTTGCTAGTGTGTTGATTGATATGGGTGTTTCCCATTCCTTTATATCTTCTGCATTTGTATCAGTTTTGGGGTTGGAGTTGGCACGGTTAGCATCTCTTATTTGTGTAAAGTCACCTATTGGTGGTGAGGTTATCTTGAAACAGGGGTGCCGGGGTTGTGACATAGATGTCACTAGTCGTCGACTTCCATATGCATTTGTTTTGCTTGATATGACTAGCTTTGATGTTATTTTGGGTATGGACTGGTTATCGTCATACTGCGCTGTTATAGATTGCTACCGTCAGAGGGCTACTGTATGTACCATGAACGGTGATTGCTTTCATTTCTTAGGGGATCAGGTGGATAAAGTCTTATCACCAGTATATGATCCGTGAGGGCAGAGTGAGCTTAGTTGTCTTTTTGCTAGCTTTCAAAGTAGTGAATGTGATGAAGTTCGAGTTGAGTTACCAAGAGTGGCTTGTGAGTATTCAGATGTCTTTCCCAAGGATCTTATTAGTTTACCACCTCACCGAGAGATCGAGTTCTCTATTGATCTAGTGCCTGGCACGGCAACAATTTCTATGGCACCGTATCAGTTTGCACCTACTGATTTGAGTGAGTTGATGATTCAACTCCAGGAACTATTAGATAAGGGTTTTATTTTCCCTTGTACTTTGCCTTGGGGAGCACCGGCCCTCTTTGCTAAAAAGAAAGATGGAGCCTTACGACTTTGTATTGATTATTGAAATTTGAACCGAGTTACGATTAAGAACAAGTATCCAATGCCACGTATAGATGACCTGTTTGATCAGTTGAAAGGGTCTAGTTGTTTCTCTAAGATAGATTTGAGATCGAGTTACCATCAGTTGAGGGTAAGGGAGGAGGATATCCCGAAGACGGCATTCCATACGCCGTACGACCATTATGAGTTTCTTGTGATGCCTTTTGGGCTAACCAATGCTCTAGCTGTATTTATTGACTTGATGAACCGAATCTTCCAAGAGTTCTTAGACTGTTTTGTGGTCATCTTTGTGGACGACATACTGATTTACTCACCTTCTGAGGAGGAACACGAAGAACACTTGCGAGTGGTGTTTGAGTTGCTTAGAACCCATAAGCTGTATGCTAAGTTTGGGAAGTGTGAGTTCTAGCTAAAGGAAGTTAAACTCTTAGGCCATGTGGTATCCGGAGAAGGGGTGACTGTAGATTCGTCCAAAATAGAGGCAGTAGTTGGGCATAGCCTAAGAATGCCTTCGAGATTCGTAGTTTCTTGGGGTTGACCGGGTATTACCGTTGGTTTGTGAGAGATTTCTCCAGATTAGCGTCACCATTGACTAGATTAACAAGAAAAGGGATCAAATTTGTGTGGAGTAAGACCTGTGAAAAGTCGTTCTAAGAGCTTAAAGTTAGACTTATCACTTCTCCAATCTTGATTATTTCGAAGAGGGGTTTGGATTATTCGGTATACTGTGATTCTTCATGGGAAGGTTTGGGCTATGTTTTGATGTAAGAGGGGAAGGTAGTGGCCTATGGCTCATGGCAGTTGAAACACAAGAGATGAACTACCCTACTCACGACCTAGAATTAGCAGCTGCGATTTTTGCCTTGAAGATTTGGAGGCACTATCTGTATGGTGAGAGATTTGAGGTGTTTTCTGATCATAAGAGTCTGAAGTATCTGTTTACATAAAAGGACTTGAATTTGAGGCAGAGAAGGTGAATGGAGTTTATAGAGGATTATGATTTCAAGTTACATTACCATCCGGGTAAGGCCAATGTTGTGGCTGACACCTTGAGTAGGAAATCTATCAGCAGTGTGGCTTGTATTGTCATCCGGGAATGGGAGATATTGGGTGCTCTTAGTGAATTTAACTTGCATCTGGGCGAGTCTGTTGAGTCTGCAGCCTTATTTTCAGTAGTTGCACAACTTACACTTGTGAACCGATGTCAGAAGCACAGAAGGGTGACCTTGAGATAGAATCCCTCTGGGAGAAGATATCCAGTGGGAAAGTAGAGAAAGGCTTGACTGTGTATCCCGACTAGAGTGTGAGATACCATGACCATTTATTCGTGCCAGAGTCTTGCCGAGAGGAAGTACTTCGAGAGTTTCACCATTCACGCCTTGCGGTGCATCCGGGAGGCACGGAGATGTATCATGACCTTAGCTGCCAATTTTGGTGGAGGGGTATGAAGAGGGATGTAGCGGTGTTTGTATCGAAGTGCCTTACTTGTCAGCAAGTGAAGGTTGAGCATCAAAGGCCGGCAGGTTTGTTGCAACCCTTCCCTATAACTGAGTGGAAGTGAGAGCATGCCACGATGGATTTTGTTGTGGGCCTTCCGAGGACTCAACGGGGTAATGATGCCATTTGGGTAGTAGTTGACCGATTAACCAAGTCGGCGCATTTTATTCCTATGTGCGTAAGCGATTTGGTAGACTATCTTGCTGACTTGTATATTAGGGACATAGTGAGGTTGCACGGGGTCCCTGTGACGACTGTTTCAGATAGTGATCCGCATTTTATAGCTCGGTTGTGGCAGAGCTTGTAGAGTGCCTTGGGCACTAGATTGACTTTTAGTATTGTGTACTATCCTTAGACTAACGGGCAATCCAAGCACACTATTCAGATCCTTGAGGATATGCTTCAAGGCTGTGTTCTTGATTTTAAAGGGTTGTGGGAAAGACACTTACCCTTAGTGGAGTTTGCCTACAATAACAGTTTCCAATCGAATATTGGCTTGGCACCGTTTGAGGCCTTGTATGGTCGACCTTGTAGATCCCCAGTGTGTTGGGCCAAGGTGGGTGATGCACCTCTGTTGGGTCCAGAGTTGGTTCGGGAAACGATAGAGAAAGTTGCACTAATCCGTAAAAGGTTGGTTATAGCCTAGAGTTGCCAAGAGAGTTATGCCAACCGTAGGAGGAGACCCTTGTTTTTCGAGGTGGGTGATCATGTCTTTTTGAAGATATCACCTATGCGGGGTTGATGAGACTTGGGAAGAGTGGGAAGTTATCCCCTCGATTTATTGGACCTTTTGAGATCCTTGAGCGGATTAGAGAGGTTGCCTATCGTTTGGTGCTGCCGCCACAACTTTTCGGAGTTCATGACGTGTTTCATATTAGTATGCTTCCGAAGTATGAGCCAGATCCATCGCATGTATTGGATTGGACTGACTTAGAGGTAGATGAGAATGCCTCGTATGAGGAGAGACCGATGAGATTTTTGGATAGACGGGACCAAGCCTTGCGAGGCAAGACAATTCCCTTGGTCAAAGTATTGTGGAGACATCACGAGTTGAAGAAGCAATTTGGGAACGTGAATTGAAAGTCCAAGAGAAATATTCGGACTTATTTGTTAATGTTTGAGTATATGTTGAGATTTTAGTTTTGTTTTTAAATTGTAAGAACATTGCTTATGTTTTGAATTATAAGAACATTGTATATGTTGAATATGTTTTGGAAATGCAAATTTATTATAAACGTTGAATATGATTTGGAAATATGAGATATATGTGTTGGAATTGGTTAAATTTCGAAAGATGCATATTTGAAATATACGTTGGGATATATGTTGTGAATTTGTTCTCTTGTGAAGGGATTGAATGACCGGTAGGTGGGTCATGGTAATGAGAATTGAATTGTAATCATTTTGGGAATTGGCTAAGACATGGTTGTGAAACATGATCTAAATTTCAAGGACGAAATTCTTTAAGGAGGGAAGGTTATAGCAATCCTGGTTTTGACCCGACCTTTGTTACCTTTGCTTTCCTTCTTTTACTCTTTGAATTTGAGTTTTAGAAATGATGGGCATGTTCGAAACAGGTTGGTTGTTAGTTGGTCTAGATTGATGTTGCCCAGATTTTGGCTTCTCTGCTCAAGCGAGGCTTCTTGTGCTCGAGCGAGCCTTGTGGAATTTGCTTTTTTGCTCGAGCGAGCTTTGAGTGCTCTCAGTATTTTGCCCAGATGCAGAATTTCTAGGGTGGTCGAGTTCTTCGCTCGAGCGAGGGAGTGCGTCTGTAAAACTTCTGAAGGTATATATTTTGTGCTCGAGCGACGCTTCTTGAGCTCGAGCGAGGTCACTTATTGTGTCTGGTCGCTCGAGCGACAACTCCTTCGCTCGAGCGAGCCTCGCGTATATCAGTTTGCAAGAGAGGAGTTTTATATCACTTTTTGATTTCTTTTTTGCTAAAAACCCTAATTCAGCACTCTCTCTCTCTCTCTCTAAAATACTCTCTCTCTCTCACTCTCTCTCTTCAAATACTCCAAGATCTAAGCATCTCTCAACCCTAGTCCCTTTGTTAAAGAGTTGAAGCATCTCAATGGCTTCCTTTTGATTTGAGTCAAACCGAATTTGCGACATTTTTGAAGCTCTTCATCTCCTTTGAGGTTCTACACTTCAAGTAGGAATATTTTACACCTTAATATGGTTTTTAACCTAGATATTTGTTGTTATGTATAAATGGTGGAATTTTGGAGGATTTGGGGTAAGTTATGGTTTTGATTCAAAATTGAAAGAGGGGTTTGCCACGTTGGTTTTACAAAATGACTATGGGGCTTTGTATATGAGGTTCTCTAGTGTTAAAATGGTGAAATTTGGCCTTGTGGTTGATATTTGAAAAATGGGGAATTTTGCCCTAATTTGTGTTGGATAATTATTTTGTAATAATAATGAAATTGATATAGGAAATGTGAAATTGGGAGGATTTGTAAATGAATGGTGTAGTCGGATTTGTTAAATCACTCAACTATGGAAATTCGATAAATTATCTGTTTAAAATATTGTATATCTGTTTAGAAATATCTATTTTGGGCTATCGGTGGAGGATAGCTATGATTGTTGTAGAGATTGCGTAAGGATTAGGTGAATTGAAACCTATCATTTGAATTTTGTCATTGAATATGACGGTATGATTGAGACATTGATTATGTGTTGTGGATAGTCATTGTATATGATGGTACTTTAATGCATTGTATGTGTATCTTTGTTTGGGAGGAGATAGGGGATGTACTCCATTGTTTGGGAGGAGATAGGGGATAGACTTCATTTAAAATTAAGTTGGCCGGAGTGTCCTGGGTGAAAGTCCCGAAATCTTATATTTATGGGTGCCAATTCCCTCGAATGTGAATCCCGTAAAATGGCAGAAATAGAAGTGCTTGAGTAATGGTTGTGTTGAATTGTGAACCACTAAGTTGTAGTCTCATGTTGGTTGATTTGATAACAGTGAATATGGTAAATGGATTAACTAGAAATGAATGAATATGAACGGATTGAGATGTGGTTATCTATATTGAGTAGACATGGGAAGATTGTAAGTTGGTCATGAATATTGAACATTTATCTGACACTTATATCTTAGTTAAATCTCATATATTGTGTTAGTTTATCTCTGCTGGGCTTTGGCTCACCCTACTTGGGAAACCATTTTCAGGTACCGGTGACATGCCACCTCCAAGGACATAGCTTGGGAGGAATTTGGGGCTAAAGGCTCTATTTTGTTACATTTATGTTTAAATGTTTATTCAAGCTGAGGGCTTTACATGTATAGAGTTTTGAACTCTTTCTTTTGTTGTAACCAAGTGACATCTTGGAAAGATATAAGCCCGTAGGGCATTTATTTTGCTATTATTAACTTGTATTACATGCTATAGATTTAGAATGAATATTTATGAATGTATAATGCATGTAATATCCTTTTGTAATAGAAACTCTGATGAATGAAGTATACCACTTTATTATGTTCATAGATCTTATGAAATGGATTATTTGCATTATTATTTGGGGACGTTACATTGGATTAGTGGTTTGTGGCATAAGTTCACAACTCCTTAGATTTTTTCATGAAAAGGAGGGGTGAATTGTGCATACAATCCTTGGAAATACCCTTTCTTTGCTCTGTTTGTCTTCTGTTGCAGCATGATGATCCAGTGCATCAATGGTCAGCAGACCACTATCCATGGCTGGCAAGTTGCTGGCAGAGCACCATAGATGGCCGGCAAGCCATTTCCATGGCCGGCACCTAGTCGGGAGTGTTTACCAATGGCCGGCTGGCCACTGATGCAAACCTCAGCAGAATGTTGGTAAGGTGCAACAAAATCATTCTGAAAGTGTTCAAATGTGCAAACAGAGGCTTTTCGAAGCGAAGCGAAGGTCTTTTCGGGCAGAAACAGAGCATGCGCATGCATATCTTTCATTTTCGGAGGCGGAGTAGTAATTAGTTTAGTCTAGTTACTTAACTAAATTATTAGTTACAATTGTTTTGTAATTATTTAATTAGTTAGTCAGCAAATTAGTTCATTTGTTGTTGTAATAATTAGTTAATTAGTTTAGCTATGTATTTCATTTTTTTTTGTAATAATTATCCTATTAGTTTAACTAGCATAGCTTAGACTAACTTAGCTTAGTTATTCATTTGGACTCTCATTTGTGAGAGCGTAATGTAATAATGTGTATGTCTTCCAACCCCATGTCTTTCTCCCTTTTATTTACCCGCTTTTCATGGTTAGATTAGGGACATGTTTCAATTAGCATACCTTATGCTTGCATCCATTCATTTTGTATTGCATGCACCATGGCTCGGCGCATCATTCAAACTGTATCGTCGTTTTAATACTTCAATGAATACATGTTTAAAACGCATGCTCTCAAATTGTTGCATAAATGCCATATTAGTAGATGAGCCTATTAATTGCATATTGTATGTGTTGCATTAGACATTTGGCATAGTTAAGAATCATGCATATTTTTCTAACTCATATCTTCTTAGCTTGGAATACTAGGTGAGTTTTAGTGCTTTAGCATAATTGCATGAGTGTAAGTGATAGCCATGAGGCTAAATGCTTAAGTGATGAACTGTTTGAATGCCTGTGGATGAAGGCTTGTTGCTTGAATTGGAACGATTCAACGAATGTATGTTTAAGCCCATTATGTTTAGTGTCAAATTCATGGCTTTTAAGCCCACTTTGTTGAGTGGCAAATTCGCAAACTTTAAGCCCCCTTGAGGTGGAAAATTCAAACCCTTTTCATACACAAACATGAAATTAAGTTGTTCCAATTCTTGTAGTTTTAGTCCATACTTGCTTGTGCGCATCACATAGTAATGATAGCCTAATAACCGGAACAAGAGCACATAATGTTGATAAAAAAACTATATCATGATTAGTAGAGGCCGATCTTTGATCAGGCGAGCGGGGGTGCTCAATCCATGACCTTCCCCTCTCGTACCTAAGTTCTTCAGCCAAGGCAACTTTGGTAATAACGGACACGTGGCCTTTGGCACGAGTCATGGGGTTCCTAAATTTTCCCAAAATAAAATATTTAGGTGGCGACTCGGTATTTGACAAAGCAGTCTAATTTTGGCATTTTTTGATTCAAAATCAATTTTTCCAAAAGATTTGCTGGATTTGGACTCTTTGGTGTTTATCAATTTCACAATGCACTTGTGAGATTAGATTCAAAACTATGGGAGTCCGAATTGTAGGGCTTCTTTTCAAACTCTTAAAGGGGGTACGAAAAAGGTGAGCTATAGTTTCTGGCGACTCTGCTGAGAAATTAGAGAACTTGTCTCGAACTCATGATATGACATTTTATCTACACTCATGTGTTTTTTTTCATTTGCATTTGCATTGGTGCGCCTAAGTCACTGTGTTTGTCGTCTGTCATTCCTAAACGGTTTGCCGGAGGCTTGCTTGGAAAAGCTTAACAAAAGGTTGACCGATTGCGGCTTTGCCACAATGGGAACACAACCCTTGGATCTGGACTACCACTGTACCGTTTGATCCTCCTTTCACTTCTTGGTGTTAGGTGTGAGAGGTATATTAGGTAGTCTTGCTGAGGTACCTTTTTTTTTTTTTTTTTTGACCAATAGGCCTAGTTACATATCGAAAGCCATAGAGACTGTTCCAAACTAGGACAGGTTGCTTACTCGAATTCAAGATTGTGTGAAACGCTTTGCGTGAATAGTGAACCCTAGCTCCTGACGAAATTAGGACAGGGTAACCCTACTCCATCATAGGGGTGTTTTGGCTCTCACTTAACTGGTATGTGCTTTTAGAGTGAAACTCTACAGGAATGTATGTATCAATTTTGGGGGCAAAAATTAGTGTTGAGTGCAGTTCTATAGCTTATGATTGCAACTGTGTGTTGTTAGTATCTGAGCTAAGGTGCTGTGCGGTTTCTGATTTTCGCTTTCTTTTTGCTTTATTTCTTTTTACAAGGTAGTTTCTCACAATTGCTTCAGACAGTTCTGTTACCCCCCAAGCACTCTAGACCCATGTAAGGCGACTTTACAGATCCAAAGATCTTGTTAGGGGACAACCAGTGTTTGCTTCACTCCCACCGTTTACCAGATAGAGGAGGGTTAGGTATAATTCACCAGCTCAACAATCACCTACATCTAGTCAGGACCAATCTTCTACATCCAGTACATCCAAGCCAGCCAAAGATTACTCGCCTGTTCAAATGACTCAGTACCCTGCAGCCAGTATGGATGACCTAATTCGTCATCTCCAACAAATGGTAGAAACCATGCAGCAAGATGCTACCCGTCAAGCTGAAGTTATAGCCTACCAGGTTGAAGTGATAAACAGGCTGCAGCAACAAGAACCACAACTGGCAGTAGCTTCTATATCCCATGTACCTCCAGTGAGTGTTCTAGCACCCAGAGTTACTATCAATGTCCAAGAGAATCTGGACAACCTGGTAGACCCCATTCCACCATAAGCCTCCAAGGCACTAGTGTACCAAACTGAGGCACCATTTGAATTAGGTTGACCCCACTGCACCAAAGGTCAACAAGCTAGAAAAGCTTTTCAAGCGGGCACAGGGTGTGAACTCAATCTCTAACATCGAGGATGGATACACAGACTCTGCAGTAACTCTGTCGGATAGATTCAAGATGCCACACGTAGATCGGTTCGATGGCTCCAGGGATCCCATGGTCCATTTGCGGTTATTCTTAAATATTCTGCGACTAATGGGCCTCACTAGACTTCAAAAGCTATCGCTTTTTGGCCAAACCCTGTCGGGTATCGCAGCTATCTGGTATGCAAAATTGGAAGACTCTATGAAACGGAGCTACGAGGAAATGGCTGAGGCCTTAATCATGCAGTACTCCTACAATACCCAGATCAAGGTCAAAACCCGCGATCTTGAGGCAACCCGTCAGGAGCCAAAGGAGGGCTTCTCGAACTTTATAACGAGACGGAGGACCAAGGCCTCTATGATATCTATTAGGCTGTCCAAAAAGGATCAAATTAGAATGGCGCTCCACAACCTGCAAGGAAAATTGTTGTAGAAGATAATTGTCTGGCCATTGTTTACATTCGCTAAGCTCCACAAGATCGGGGTTCAGATTGAAGATGCGATGAAACAGGGGTTGATCGTTAATGAAAAGGAACAGCCTACAAGGCTTTTTACATGCAGTTCTAATGCAACCACGAGTGGTAGCACCTCTGCACGGCCGTCTGTTGTGAATGTCGTCACCACGACACCCAAAACTGCCAACCCTTTTGCCAATACAAATCCACAAACCTCAACCAGTCAAGCCCGATCTCAAAGGGTCTTTACCCTGTTCTATATGTCTTTATCCAAAGCCCTAGGGGTCCTAATCAAAAAGGGGCATCTTAAGCCATGAGAACAACGCCCACTACCCGATCCTCTCCCACCTAAACACAACCCGACCAAATATTGCACTTTTCACTAACAGCACGGTCACGACACAGACCAATGCCACAGGCTGAGCCATGAGATTCAAGATCTCATTGACAACAAGGTGATAGCGCCACCCCAAAAGCCAAATGTGACCACCAACCCTCTTCCAGCCCACAACCAAGTTCCCCTACCCAGGAACCTAAATCTAATACATACACTGGCCATCCCATATGACCCCAGTGTATACATAACCCCTTCTCACCTACCCAAATCGGCTGTGTTCATTCCTGAGAGCACTGACTTGTGCATGATAAACACTTCCACTCTACAACTTGAACCTGTAGTGGTGACGAAGGTAGAAGAAGAAGGGTTGGCCGAGGAGAGCACAAGTCCGCTACCTGAGTGCTCCGAGGATTTGACTGAGGGGGTGTATGACCCGTGCTATTACATTGTTCCAGCTGACCAAGCCAAACTCGAAATGGTATTGCCGATAGCAGCAGAGGTCAATGTGGTTCGAGAGGATGGCCCAAGCCAAGGTCTGGATGATCTAGCCGAACTGGAAGAAAACTTAGAAAATCTATAGTTCTACGATGAACAGGATTAGAGGGATGTGCAGATTGATTGGTTTGATCTGAATGGGTCGACAGACAACTCCGGGTGGCTTAGTGATGAACCTGACCAAGAGGAGGAAATTCAACCAAAACTTGAAGAAAAGGAAGCGGGAATAACTGCAATGGCCAGAATGGCCAAGAACAAGGGGAAACTGTCGGAGAGCACCGGTATTAAGAATTTAGCTTAGGAATTGGGCACCGTGAGTATCGTGGACACTAAATAAGAAGCCGTGTTGAAGTGGTTTGTACAAGAAAGGGACCAAGACAAGCAGGAAGCTAGAACAGCTCAACACCCTGCGAGGGATGTTTTTGATAAAGGATTGATTAGAACAGAACTGGACAATTGCTTGTCGGTTGTCGGGGGAATATGGTGGGAAGATGATGACCTGCATCTTGCCCACAGTGATGAGGATTGGGGTGAAGACCTACCAGACAACACTTGATACTCCGAAAAGGTTGACCATATGACGAGGAGTGGGCGGTATTTCAAGAACCCACACTTGTGCCAAGCTAAAGCCTCCGAAAAAGATAAAGAGATAAAGAAGCAGAGGGAAAAATAGTTAGAAGAAGAGGTAGTGCTGAAACAACTAAAGAAGATCCAAGCCGATATTTCAATCTAGGGTCTGCTTATGGCTTCTCGAGTGCACCGACAGGCTGTATTATTAGTAATGGATAAAGCCAAATTGTCCATTGACACAACTCCTGAACAGCTTGTTGGATTCGTCTTCCCTGGAGGCGTTGCGCCAACTTTAACCTTCTCAGACAAGGAACTGCCTCCAGAAGGTTTAGCACATAACAAGCCTCTATACATATCAGTGGAGTGCAGAGAAAACTAGGCCTCGATGGTGTTGGTCGATACTGGGTCAGCCATCAATGTGTGTCTGGCGCGCACAGCATATGCCATCGGCCTAAAACCAATAGATTTTGTACCTACAGCCCAAGTGATTCGGGCATATGACAACACCAGCAGAGAGGTGATGGGCACAGTACATATTAGAGTTCAAGTGGCTCCAACTCAACAGGATATTGAGTTTCATGTCCTGGATGTGCCAGCCACTTTCAATCTACTATTGGGAAGGCCGTGGTTACACCGAGTAAAAGTTGTGTCCTCTACCCTGCACCAAATGCTAAAATACCCCGATGGAAAAAGGATGGCTATTGTTCAGGAATTCATTCATACATCCTCCGCCAGAGGTAACTACGCCTGTGCTGGAAATTGTTCATGGCGAGGAGGATGTATTCCTTTCAGGATTTACTCTGGCTAAGGCTCGGGCAGTACAAACTATCTTGGCGGCTGATGAGGGCTTGTATGTCAATGCCCAATCAATCTACTTCATGAACAAGCTCTAACATGTGCCAGGAATGGGGTTGGGAAGGAGTGGCCAGAAAGGCATCACTGCATTGGCCGATGTGCCACATAATCCACATGCCTTTGGTCTTGGCTATACACCCAACAAAGAGGATTGGGTTAGGGAAGGAAAAGAGATGGCCGGCAGAGCCAGAGCTAAGCAGACTGGCAAGCGCTATGAACTTGTGCACAGACCAATCCGAGGAACCCTGAATGGTTATTTTGTTCAGGAGCGAGAAGACTTCCCATTTTGCGATTTCCACGAACCCTAGTTCAATTATGAGCAGCAGCAGGTTCCTGGCTTTGAGATTTTCTTTGACCTCTAGCTGCAAGACAGTGATACGGAGGAAATGGCTGAACCTACTGCTGAAGCTGAACGGAGCATAGAAAGTGATTCCAACAGCAGCGAGCTTGAAGTCGGAGCAACACAGGCATGTCTCCTTTCGGATCCTCTGATCGGCTCAGAGAGCTTGGGAGATAACCTAACCGTTACCATGATCGGAGACCAACCGAGTGTGAACCCTTCTAGCAGCATCTTGGATGCATCTGACGCACCATCCCTCGTTTGGCAGTTGGAGGAGGGTTACCTGTCTAGTAGTTCTGAGTCAGGTAGTGAACCAGAATCTGGTTCCACAGAGCCTGTGGAGTTGAAATCAAACTCCGATTCTTTTGAGTTTGAGTCCAATATTCCTAAGGATGATAACTCGGATGCTGAGGTTTTGTCCAGATCGTCCTTTTCTTTTTCCTTTGAGTCGGTTGTAACCAAAGAACTGGACGAGCTTGACCTTGTGAATGAGAATGCCACTGCAGATTCTGACTATTTCTCTGTGCCTTTTGTTTATTGCATCGATCATAATTTTCAAAATTTTGATGAAAACGATGAGGAAGGAATTCCTCTGGTTTTGAAGAATTTGATTAATCAAGAGGAGGAAAGGTTTACAAAACCCCTTGCTGATGAAATCATTGCTTTTAATGTGGGTACTGAGAAGGATCCACGTCTGGTCTAGATCGGGTCCACGTTGTCTTCGGAGGAGCGCGGGTGCTTAGTCGCTTTATTAAAAGATTTCAAAGATGTTTTCGCGTGGTCCTACAAAGACATGCCTGGAATTGATCTTGAGATTGTACAACATCGGATCCCTCTTAACCCCGAGGCCCAACCCATCAAACAGAAGTTGTGGAGAATACGCCCGGATTGGGCTTTCAAGATTCTGGAGGAGGTCACCAAGTAGATAGACGCAGGGTTCTTGATAGTATCTGAGTATCCCACTTGGTTGGCCAACATCATCCCAGTGCCGAAGAAAGATGGCAGAATTTGGGTGTGTATGGACTTCAGAGATTTGAATAGAGCCAGTCCAAAGGACGATTTTCCTCTACTGCACATCGATGAATTAGTGGACTTCACCACGAACCATGCGTTGCTCTCCTTCATGGATGGATTTTTCGGGTATAACCAAATTCTGATGGCACCTAAGAACAGATAGAAAACTGCCTTCACTATGCTGTGGGGAACCTACTGCTATAGAGTGATGTCGTTTGGGCTAAAGAATGCCGGGGCTACCTATCAAAGAGCTGCAACCACAATTCTACATGATATGATCCATAAAGAGGTCGAGGTGTACGTGGACGACATGATTGTCAAGTCCAAAGAAAGAGAGGGCCACTACACCGCCTTGAAGAAATTCTTCCAACGGATTAGAGAATACAAACTGAGGTTGAATCCACAGAAGTGTACTTTTGGCGTAACAGTAGGGAAAATGTTGGGTTTCTTGATCACACAAAGAGGCATCGAGGTAGATCCTTCCAAAATCAACGCCATCCTTGAAATGCCACCACTAAGAGCTGAAAAGGAGATGTGAGGCTTTCTGGGTAAAGTGTTATTCATAAGATGGTTTATTTCAAAATTAACCTTGACTTGTGAACCACTTTTTGGTCTCTTGAAGAAAGGAAAGAAGTTCTGATGGGTTGATCGGTGTCAATTCGCTTTCGAGCAGATCAAGCAGTACCTTCAAAATTTACCTGTGTTGTCACTGCCAGAGCCAAGGAAGCCCTTGATTTTGTATCTGTCAGTAAAGAACACAACGATAGGATGCATGCTTGCTCAGGAATCTGAGGATAGGGTGGAGAAAGCCATTTATTACCTGAGTAAGAAAATGCTGGATTATGAGACCTGCTATACCCCGCTGGAGAAAACTTGCTTAGCCTTGGTATGGGCCACCAAGAAATTGAGGCACTACTTGTTAGCTCATTTCGTAATTTTGGTTTCAAGATTAGATCCCATCAAATATCTCGTTGAGAAACTAGCGCTTACAGGTAGGCTAGCCTGTTGGTTGCTTCTCCTTTCCGAATTTGATCTGAAGTATGTTACTCGCAAGTCTGTCAAGAGGAAAGCTGTGGTGGAGTTCTTGGCAGATCACCCAGTGGGAGGGGATGAAGCTGTGGAATACCTGTTTCCAGATGAAGTTGTTCTACAAGTCGAGAAAGAGATTTGGACAATGTACTTTGATGGAGCATCTAATTAGTACGGTTATGGGATAGGGGTGTTGTTGAAAGCACCCGACAATTCCCATATACCCTTAGCCTTCAAACTCCGGTTCCAGGTATCTAATAACGAAGTAGAATACGAGGCGTATGTCGCTGGTTTGGAAGCTGCCCTGGAACTAGGGGCAAAAAGGTTAGACGTCATCGGGGACTCGAACCTAGTTGTGTCTTAAGCAAAAGGAGACTGGAAGGTCAAAGAAGAAAAGATGAAGATCTATCACCAGACCTTGGATGTTCTGATTCCTAGGTTTGAGAAGATGACTTTCACACATCTACTGAGAGAGAACAACAGGTTCATTGATGCCTTACCAACTCTATCTTCTATGATAGACATCCCGCTTGGAGTCTGAATGCGTCCGATCATCATTGAGCAGAGATATACGCTGGCCTATGAGACTATCGCCGCAATAGATGAAGTGCAAGATCAAAACCCTTGGTACTATGATATCTAGAACTTCTTAGAAAATGAGGTTTATCCACCATGGGCAAATGCCAAGAATTAAAGGGCAATATAGCGGATGGCCATTCAATTTATCATCTGAGGACGTAAACTGTACAAGAGTGGTCATTTGGGAATGCAAAAGTTGTGTGTCGAAGTAGAGAAATCAAAGTGCCTGATGGAGGCCATCCATGGGGGAGAGTGTGGAGCGCACATGAACGGGGTAATGTTAGCCCAGAAGATTCTCAGGCAAGGTTACTGCTGGTGTACTATGGAGGAAGACTGTATCGATTTTATTCAGCGATGCCACAGATGCCAAATTCATGCTAATCGTATGAACATCCTGCCATCAAAACTGTACAACATAACTTCACCATGGCCTTTCTCAGTTTGGGAAATTGATGGCATCAGCGCAGTCACACTGAAAAGGTCAAACGGGCATGAATACATTCTGGTGGCAATTGATTATTTCACGAAGTGGGTGGAAGCTCAGTCCTACACAGTGTTGAAAGCAGCGCACGTGGCTAAGTTCATCTGAAACAACATCATTTGCCAATATGGAGTCCCAAACAAGATCATTTCAGATAATGGCTCCCATTTCAAGAAAGAAGTGATCGACTTGTTGGAGAAATACAATGTGGCCTTCCATAAGTCATCTACATACCGACCGCAAACCAACGGAGCTGCTGAGGCCGCCAACAAGAACATCAAGCATATTCTACCAAAGATGGTTAAGACCTATGGGGATTGGCCCGACAAATTTCCATTTGCACTCTAGGGCTATAGAACTTCAAACCAGACATCGACAAGGGCGACTCCTTATTCTCTTGTCTATGGGATGGAAGTTGTTCTACCAATTGAAATAGAAGTCCTGTCGCTGCGAGTTATGGCTGAGTGTCAAAGAACTAATATTGTTTGATAAGAGAATGCTGAAAGCATTATACCACGTTCAGGGTTATCAATGTAGGATTGCTAGGGCTTTTAACAAGAAAGTTAAGTCCTGGAATCTTAAAGAAGGGGATTTGGTGCTGAAAGACAATCGAGCTTCCATCCATGATCCTAGCGGCAAGTTCAGACCCAATTGTACTGGTCCTCACATCATCCAAACTATCTAGTTGGGTGGAGCTGTTATTCTTATGGACTTGGATGGCCTAGAATTTTCCCAACCAATCAACATGGACAAGTTAAAGAAATACTATCCTTGAGAGGCTCGCTTGGCCAAAAACCCAAAAGGGCGACCTAGGCAAAAGTTAGAGCACAAAAAATTAGAAATAAAGAAAAATTGAGCTCACAAGGTTGAAAACCCTAAAGGACGGCCTTGGCAAAAGTTAGAGTGCAAAGGGAGAGTGTTAATACTCGAGTGAACTCGAATCGAGCTACGTAAGGCCTGATTCTCATTTTCGGGATACGTAGGTAACTTCATCCTGAAGTTCGGCCGCAAACACCTCCAACTCAACTGTCCTGTCCATGTGTTTGATCAGGTCATCTTTGTCTGTTCTTTATCTGAAAGTTCGGTTGTGATCTCTACTTTGAGAGAAGAGTTGGTTACAGTGTCGGGTAGTGTTATTCGGTCAAGGGGCAATTTGTGATCTTTGGATTCAGGGTTGTACATCTCAAGGACAGATTCCGTGTGTGTCAAGTGGTGATCCTTATCGAAAATGGTTTTGAAAAGTTTTGATAAAAGTTGACTTTGCTCAAATTTTACTATTGACAACTTAGATCATTTTTGGACGAAAAGGAAAACTTTCAGTGCTCACAACTTTAATTTCATTGATTTTAATACAAAGTTCTCTAACCCTCGATACAAATCAAAGTTGCTTTTATTACATTCATAAAACTTGAAAAGTTAAGATCGAAGCAATAAACTAGGGGCATAGATGAGTCAGGTGCTCATGCATCTCCCGTTTGTGCTTGTGGAAGCTTCCGATGCTAAAGTAGGCTCGGTTTTCGCCTCGTCTTCGAGCCAAGTCAAGCACTCGCTAGAAGCTTCTCTTGTTCTCAAAGCAGTGAGGTACCTAGCCAAATATGAACCTCGAACGAAGAATGAAATCAGGTACTTTACCCCCCTCTGGGCAAGTCTAATCATGTCCAAACTGACGGTTGAACCATAAAGGAAAATAGAATACACAGTGTGCCAGGCCAAACAACTGAATGCCAGGTCACCGAGTCATGCTGTAGCTCATTTCGGTCAGATTAATCCAGGGGCAACACCAAGCAATGTCAGCAGCAGACCTGTTGCACATCCAGTGGCACCACCATCCTTCATTCGGGAAATCCACTAGCTATTGGCAGAAAAAGTATGCCCGAGTTGAGTATGTAGGGAAAGAATCTACTATGTTCAGCTTGTCCATTAGCCACACCAGGAGAGGGATGAAAGAAAAGAGAGATTAAAGAATAGAGAGATGTATGTTGAGAGAAAAATGAGAAAAGGGCTTTGAGAAAAAAAAAGACAGAGCATGAATGCCGAGTAATGTGAGAAACACATATTAGAAAGTGTAGGAAACATTACCTGAAGGAGTAGTAGACTTCTCGCGAATTTGGTGGTCTCTCGTCGATGGAAGGCATCTAAACCCATCAAAGTCTCGGCTAACACCAAGCGAATGCAACTCTTGCCCTCTTTCAAACCTTGGGCTACTTCGACGAGTCGAATGCTAGACCCTCTGAAACTAGCGGCAAGAAGGAAATGAGCCAACATGCACAAACAAAGGGCGTGCTGCCAAAAACCCCGCCAAAGAAGATTATCTCAGTCGCCAACTTCCAAAAATCAATGGATCAGGCTGGGAATATCCAGCTCTTCATTGTGAACCAAGGATCGAGCCTCGTATAGAGTAAGCCCGCACATCTGTCCCAAAGCTTGGACGTGGCCAAAGCAGGGTTGAGGTGTGATTTCCTCATCACGTACGGGATTCCATTAGCACTTGAAATTCTTTGATTGTCGGACATATCTCTTGTCTCCCAAAGCTAAAGACGTGTGTAATCGGGTTCCAACATCTACTCGCGGCTTGAAGGAACAGAAAACAAACGGAGAATGACTCAGCGGGAAAAGTGCATTTATGCCGAAACCCCAGAAATTCACCTTTTCTGAGCCATCTAAAGTCGCAATCCAATTTGAGAGTTTTTCGGCAAAAAATAGCTCCATTTGTGAAGAATTTACAGATGAAATGAAGAAGTTGTGAAGCTCAATCTTTTATAGAAGATAAGGCAGTGAGTAGAAGCCAGGTGTCAACAATCTGGAAGTCCTGCACATTGATGGCTAGCAGGTAGCATTGATGGCTGGTAGCCACCCCTCATGGCCGGCATGTGGCCGGCAACCTTTGTTTGACACCAACAGTCTCTCACTTTGACCTGTTATCCCTCTTTGTGCCAAACAATGCTGAAAGCATATGTTTTGTTCTGCTTTAAGGTCTTGTTTTTAGTCCTTTCGGCTTTAGCAAGTTTGTTATTTTGTATTTTAGTTGTTGTTGCATAGTTTTGCTTATCGAGTTGTATGTTGTTCTGATTATCAAGTTGCCGTCATTTTGTTTATCAAGTTGTTGTCGTGTTGTTTATCGAGTTGTATATTGCTTTTTATTTCAGCTTTGATCAATTCATTACCCGATTAAGAATGTTATGCCAATACAGGTGTTCAGTTTTCATTATCAAATTCAATCTCATTTCCGTGCTAAGTGGTGCTCAGGATGCAAAATATAACACTTTTTCAAAAAAAAAATATATATATTTGGTTTTCATTCCGATCATGGTTGTTTTTAGAAAAGTGCAGTACAAGTTTTTAAAGCAAATAAAACCTGTCTGAAGCTGTATAATGTGCTAAAACTATAAACAAAAAGAAACTAAGAAAAAATACAAAAAATCGACACTTGTCGCCTCAAGCTCGAGAAGCCCTCTTCATCCTCTTCCTCGGAGGAGAGGACCTTGGAGCACTGTCTCCGTCAACACCGTTGTCTGAACTTGGACTAGAATCTAAGATGCTGTCATCACCGCTCTCCACCTCAGAGCTTACCTCGGCATCGCCTCCACTTTCGGAACCCGAGCCGGAGTCATCATCTCCACTCTCAGATGACTCTGAATGTTGACTCGCTGTCTCCTTAGAGTCGCTCGTCTCAGCATTATCATCACTTAGAATAGGCTCTGAAGGACCACTCTCGGCTCGGGTGCCCCTAGCTCTGCCTCAACTGCGTGCCGGAACTTGTTTCTCTCTCCTCCCTATTACTGGAGGAGGTACTACTGGTGCGGGCATTGCAGCTGCCGTTGGTGCCATCGGCATGGGTGGAATCTGAAAAAGACAGTTGTTGTATATCAGTTATAGCATGTGTATCAGATACAAGCATAGTATGCAGAATGAGTATACGCCGAAGTCAGATACAGTGTGTGAATAAAGTATGCAAGCGTAGTGTATCAGATGTGGTCTATCGATGCAATGTATCAATATAGTTTGGGAAGTTTTCAGTTGAAATGTCAGTGTCAGTGTCAGTGTCAGTGTGTCAGTGGAAATTTGATGCATGGAATGTAAAACTAAAGAAATTACATGAACACCATAGAGGCTGAGCAGTGCCTCTCTCCTCTGTACCATCCTCATTAGCGAGGCTATTAGCTTGAGGGCGCCTCTTGTGTACTTGATTGATGCCTGTAAATGCAGTTTGAATGATTAGTATCTGCAAATGAATATATCTAAAATGAAACATGGAGTGCAAGTGCTAAAGTGTGGTTCATACCGGAGTCAGGCCTCGATTCCTGACAAGCTCATGACCATCCGTTGCAGGCTTAATTGGGACCTGGTAGGCATCCCCGGTGTGTCACCATCAAGTCAGTGTGGTGGCCAACTCTAGCCAATCAGCCCTCTGCCCCGCTCAGGAAGCCCCTCTGCCACGGGCCCTGCTCGCCCGGGTCACTCTTAGCCTCCCTCTTGGGGCAGGAGCTCTCACCTCCTCAGCTCCATGAACAACGGTCAGGGGTGGCATCATGTGTGTCTGGATGAAAGCTACATAGTCGCCCTCTGCTCGGAAGAAGTCGGCGTCCAGGTCCACCATGAACTGGATGACCTCCTCAACAGATAGGCTCTCTGTGGATCGCATGGACTCTGGTGGAGCCATTGGGATAATCGGGTCAGGTAGGTCCATAATTTGGCGCACGAAGTGCTCGCCTAAGAAGCAGGCCCGACAGTAGAATGTGGTAGTGAAAGATGGCCTAATCGTCGGTAAACTGGTCCTGGACCCCCCCGGCATCAAGGCCCATGGCTGCCACATGATCTGCAAACAGAAGTTGTACAGATTATTAGTTGCTGTCAGTTGCTAAATGTGTGAAGCAGAACAGTTTCAAAGCAAAAATGACTGTGTTTCGAATTACCTCATGGGCAGCTATTGTGTAGAAGTATTGCCTGAAGAATGTGAAAGGCTCACGGATCGCTAACCGTCATATATCTGCAAATAGGGGACTGTCAACGGAAGCTCCTCTACAGGCTCTGGGGTGAGAGTCGGAAAGTACCCGTATACCCATAACGGCAGGGAAAATATAACGGTATGTGATCAGTATAGTATCAAATAGATACAAAAAGTGTAAAACAAAAAGCACACTGTATGAACAATGTTTGAGCAGATACAGAAATATGAAACAGAAAGCATGTGTTGAAATAGATGTAAAGAAGAAACTGTAAAGAAAATATAAAGTGCAAAGAGAGAACTGAGATGTGTACCTCCCAGGCTCGCTAGTGGCCTCCAATCAAGCCCCCCCACAGACGGGAGGTAGAGCTCATATATCTGTACAGCGTTGTGAGGCCAACTTCGCCCCAATCGTAGAAACGAACCCGAGGAAAGGTCACCAAGGCACTCAGCAAATGCAAGCCTGCACTATTCCACCTGTTCGAAAACAAGGTGGTACCGAAGACGAACATCAGGAAGCCCCTAGGGTACTGCTCGATCTCCTCTATCGTCTCGGGCTCGGTCCCTATGAATCGCTCAGCAAACCAAGTGTATCTGACCATCCCTGTCTGGTATATGAATAGGTATGCCCCAGCAGCTCGAACCAGGCTACCTCCCACTCCTCCATATCTGTATCAATAGGGATTGGATCACGCCCTACGTCTAAGCCAGTGATCATGGCAAAGTCGTAAGGAGTCATCGCCATCTCCCTTGCGGTGGAAAAGTGGAAGGAGTTGGTGGTATCCCAACACCTCTCCACCAGTGCTCCTAGGAGGGGACAGCTCACGGTGACCTGAGTCAAGCTAGAGCAGAAGAGCCCGAAGCCCGCTTCGTCAATGATGTCACGAACTCTAGCTAGGAGCTTGTCATACCAGTCTCGAGCGGTCGTAGCACCATAACCTCTAAAGGCGCGAGACTCACCCTGTGACAAGAGACAAATGCAACGGACATAAGGCAGTGCATGAAATACAACTTAGATATAAGGCAGTGCATGAAATGCAATCAGATATAACGCAGTGCATGAAATGCAATCAGACGAAGGCAGTGCATGGTCAGATACAAGGCAGTGTATGAAATGCAATCACGTGAATCCGATACAAGGCAATGCAAGAATTTTAAATAATGAAAGGTAAAATACATGAAAAAATGGAGGTCCTACCTCAACGGCAATGGCCGACAAGTGAGAATCCGGCTCCCTCAGCAAAAGGTCCTCTGGTGCACCGCGGGCAAACTCAGTGAAGCGTTTGTGTGACATCCCTATTCTGTATTATGCTAATTGGTCCTTAAGTTGGTTATGGTTATGTGTTTAGCATGGTTTTGTATGCCATTATGTGAAAATGTGTGGTTTTGAATTTCTATCTGTTCACCGTAGGAATATCTGTTTGGTTTTACCGCTTCGGAAATTAAATTGGAGGCCTTATCGGCCACAGAACCCGAAATTGATTACGCCGTTGTGATTGGCATAATTTTTAGAGCCTACGGTGAAATTTAATTGAAAATTGATTCGGGTTAGATTAAACCGATTAAATTGATGAATTAGAGCCCAACTACTTTATTATTATAATCTTGGCTTTAGTGGATTTTGTTGTCAAGCTTTAAACACTCAATCTCTCCCTCCCTAGCCTCATTTTGACTGATATTAAACTCAAAGAAGAGAAGAGAGGGCCGGTGGTAGAGAGAGAAAGGGAGAGACTTGTGTAATTTGGGCTTAAGACTTGGGAATTTGAAGATCTAGCTCAAGATTTGGCTAGAGCTTGAGGGTTGAAGCTCTTAGGTAAGTGAATTCATGGACTCTTGTTTGTAATTTGTAAGTTCAAAGTTGAAAGAATGTTAAAGAGCATGTAATAAGTTGATTTTTGTTGAGCTTGAAGTCTTGGAACTCATGCTGTAAGAAATTACCTTGAATCTGCATGTTTGAGCTTGAAACATGTGATTCATGTAGAGTTTTGGTTGAAGCTCATGTTGTAATCACCATTTGTACCATCTAAGTTGAGAATGATGAGCATCTCCCACATGCATGTACAAATCATGGGAGTATAAGTCTTGAATGTTTGAATTTGAGCATGTTGATGATGGGTTTGAGATATTTTGGGACATGCATGTAGATAAATCAAGAAATTGAGCTTCATAATGTTATAATCTTGCATTGGTACCATGTTAGTATGATTATATTTGAGATTTGAGCCATTGCATGCAAGTAATGCAGCTGGAAAATCGAATTGGAGCTCAAGAACACAGTTCTGGGTTTTCCAGAACTTTGAGGTCCGCTCGAGCGGGGAACCTGACGCTCGAGCGGGAAATGCGTGCTCCCAGAACTTTTTGCAGACTTGATGTCCGCTCGAGCGGGGTAATTCATGCTCGAGCGGGGGAGCTATTTTGACAAGCCTTCCGCTCGAGCGTCCTATTTCACGCTCGAGCGTATTTTTGGTGCAACCAGCACTTTTGCAGGCCTAAAGGGTCCGCTCGAGCGGGGACCCTATCTTCTGAAATTTTGTTCATGCATCCTGTGTTTCGTTTTCCGTTCTCTTTCACTTGTAATCACTCTTAGGCATGTGTTAAGCGTTACAAATGAGTTAATGAGATAGGAATAAAGCCTAAAGAGGAATATGTGAATTAAGGAACGGATTGAATTGTTAATGACCCTTATGTGTTCATAGAATGTGTAGGGTCAAGCTCAAGGGCGAATCCACAAGCCGATCACTGTGAGTAATATCAATATTCGAAAGCTTGTCAATGTCCAATTGTTTATTCCCTTAAACTTTATGAGTTGTTAATTGGGATTGTGGACAAAAGTCTGACAGGAATGAATGGATGACCAAAGGTCGTTTTGATATAAATGAATGGACCGGAGGTCGTTTTGATGTGAATGAATGGACCAAAGGTCGTTTTGACACATGTGAGTGGGCCGAAGGCCGTTTTGACATGAATGAGTAGGCCGAAGGTCGTTTTGACATGAACGAGTAGGCCAAAGGCCGTTTTGACATGAATGAGTAGGCCGAAGGTCGTTTTGACATGAACGAGTAGGTCAAAGGCCGTTTTGACATGAATGAGTAGGCCGAAGGTCGTTTTGACATGAACGAGTAGGCCAAAGGCCGTTTTGACATGAATGAGTAGGCCGAAGGTCGTTTTGACATGAACGAGTAGGCCAAAGGCCGTTTTGACATGAATGTATGGGCCGAAGGCCGTTTTGACGTAAACGAATGGGCCGAAGGCCATTTTGATAGAAATGAATGGGCCGAAGGCCGTTTTGACGTAAATGAACGGGCCGAAGGCCGTTTTGACATGAATGGAAATTTGAATGGGCCAAAGGCCAGAATATTTGGAACTACAGTCACTTGATTTGAATTTCTTATAGTTATATATCTATTAAATAGAAATAGGAATTGGGCCTAAGGCCATTTGGAACGTGTTGTTCTACATTGTTATGTAACTTCTGTATTTGATTTGATATTATTCACTGGGCTTTCGCTCACGCTCATTCATGTGTTTGTAGGTGAGCCAAGAGAAGTCCAGACCCAGCCTCAGTGAAGCTTGTATGGAACAACTAAGGTTTTGAGAGAGTCAGCCCTTGTGTCTCACGCATGAGACCCGCCTTCGCCTTTTTGTTATGTTTTTACATTTGTCAGGTTGGCGAAGTTTTGTATATGTTTGCTTATAGTTCTTATGGGTTGACTTAATTTTCAATGATCCTGTCTGTATAGAACCTATGTCACTATGTTGCTGTTGTGAGTTATTAACGTACATATGTATGGGTTGTTTTGAGGTGCCATGTAAGCACAGCTCTATGGACAAAGTTTTAAATTGCTTCCGTTTGGCCCCCATTAACTCTGTTAAAATACGCTTGGTTTGGTTTGAGGCCGTAGGTAATCTTAGGATTACTGGCCGGTTACGTCCTTAACCCATGGGGGCGGGTTCGGGTCGTGACAGTTTGATACCTCCGGAAGTGGGCAATATGTGTGTCTATGGTTGATATCTCGCTGGATCGAAAGGTCGTACCCTCTGTGGTACCGGCTCTGGCTCGGCCTTAGGCTTGAACTTTACCTCCAAGTTAGCCTCAAGGTCAGCTATCGACTCCTCTACCTTCGGCATAGGTGGAACTACTTGGGGAATCTCAAGAGGAGCCTCGTAGTGAGGAATCTCGTCCGCCATTTGAGAATAGGTGCGAGATGGGTTAAAAGTGAAGAAAAAGGGTAAACTTGGAAAAAGTCAAACCCTAGGAGAGAGAAAATAGAGAAAAAAGTCAAAGCCGAGAATAGTGCACCGAACTCGAGAGAAACTCGAGGGGAGCAAGCCTAGAATGGTAGAAATGAGAAAAGAAGCACTGAAATCAAATTTCAATCGGTTCAAAGTGAAGGAAAGAAAGAGGGTTTAGTGAATCAACTTCGCATGGGGCGTTAGAAAACACGTAGAAAGTGCAAATCTAGAGAGGAGTGTCTAGAGAGAGAGAGGAAGATTTCGGACTTAGGTAAGTGAGGAAATGAGCCCTAGTAGCTCATTTTTAAAGACCTGAACCGAAATGTCCACAAAACCCTCGATCTGCCATCAATGCCGGCAAGGCTCATCAATGGCCGGCAAGGCTTATCAGTGGCCGGCACCTGGCTGGTGGCCTTCCCTTGTGGCTGGCAGGTGGCCAGCGGCTTCCCTTGGGGTCCAGATGATGTTTTGTGTCCTTGGTTTTCAACAATTGAAGGGATTGTTCGCTGTTTGGTTCAGAATGTCTTTACGGAAGCTCAAAACTGTGTTTTCGGTGCGCAATGTTCGTCATTTGTCAAGATAAACGAGGTGTATCCTTTAAACATATTGTAACTCTTCCAAGAGATGAATTGGAAATTGCTACTGAGTTTGTTTTCGTCAAATCATGCTTTGGTATCTTGCATAGAACATGCATTTCTCATTCGTTGTTGCATGGAACATGCATTTCACTTTGTGGCATAGAATGTGCATTTCACATATGTTGTTATAAGATGTGCATCTCACGGGAATTGCATGCGCATCTTGTATTCGCTCTTGAATCATACGTGGAATGTGCATCCGCTTTTACGCATAGAATATGCTCCTGTTATCAATCATGCATAGAATATGCTTCTTGATAGTTTCTTTCTCGTATTGAACATGCCATTAACATTGTATCTCGATTGTTTGCCTTGCATTGAACATGCATTCGTACTATATCACACTTGTTAAGTCTCTTTCTTACACATGCACGATATTGTATGTACGGTTCATTTAGAGGAATTCCAAGTAAAATCATTCGTGCCCTTCAAATCGCGTCTTTCCACTCTTCTTCCCCTCGCGTGAGATGCGTTAGGACCCCTTCGGTTAAAAACATTTGGGTGCAGCCCGGTGTTCACACCACCCTTCAGTTAAAAACATTCAGGTGCGTCCCAGTGTTCACACCACCTCTTCTCCTCTCGCGTGAGACACGTTAGGATTGTTTGTATAGGTTAAAAACATTCGAGTGCGTCCCGGTGTTCACACCACCTTTTCTTCTCTCGCATGAGACGCATTAGGATTGTTTGTATTGGTTAAAAACATTCGGGTGCGTCCCGGTGTTCACACCACCCCTTCGGTTAAAAACATTCGGGTGCGTCCCAGTGTTCACACCACCTCTTCTTCTTTCGCATGAGATGCGCTAGGATTGTTTGTATCGGTTAAAAACATTCGGGTGCATTCCGGTGTTCACACCACCTCTTCTCCTCTTGCGAGAGATGCGTTAGGATTGTTTGTATCGGTTAAAAATATTCGGGTGCGTCCCAGTGTTCACACCCTCCCTTTCCTCCTTATGTGTGCAACACGTTAGGATCTCGGTTGAGACCTCGGGTGTGCCCGACGGTTACATCACCCTACACCTTTCCTGCGCATCACATAGTTAGGCTTTAATTTTCTTACATCCTTTTCTGTATGAAATGTGGTTTGGGCTTGTGTTTCTCGCACGTGGTGCGTGGTTTTCTTTTCATGATTGGAATTGTTGTACCTTGTTTCGGTTATGTGGCATTTCTGTGCATAGCATTTGCATTTAAATGTTTCATTGCATGATCATAAATTATATTCTTGCATCATTCATATCATTTGCATTTTGCCCCAGAACTACGCTGGTTTGATTCCTTGCAAAGGAATACATAGACAGCCTGCGGGCGCAGCCATTTATTTCTATTTTAATTGTTTGTCCAAGTTTTATGGCCTTGTCAAAATGGGTCGTCTCTGGACTTTGACATTCACTCACGTCATTTCATGACTTCAAGTTCTATCAAAGATGGGCAACTATAGACACCCCATTTTTTACGGCCCTTCAAGACTTGGATGTTCTTGCAGGTACATCCGATAATGAGTCTGTTTGCTTGCCAGGCGGTCGAAGTTTTCAGCGGAATGCCACAGCTTTGAGCCTTTCAAACCCTGATGATCACTTCTTGTCTGCTGGCCATTGATGTGCCTTGCCGACCATCAATGATACCTTGCCGGCCACTAGTGTTTTCTGTAGATATTTTATGTCAGCTGTGCTAGCTGTTTGCACAGATGCTTGCATCTGTCCACTCATAGAGAGTTGGATCTCCTTATATAGATTTCATGTTTTCTATATATAGGGACCCCCTCTCTCATGTTTTGAGGTTAGAAAATTTTAGACTTAAAATTTTCCTTTCAATAATTCTCTCTTTCTTTCTCTCTCTCTCTACAAATTTTTTACACATTTGCCTACAATTCCTACACCCTTGCTTATACACCCTTAACCAAATCCCCTAATCTCTGAGCTGAGGTGTTCTTGGGCTTAGTTTGAGCTCTAGAAGGTGGTATAAGCATGGAATTGTTACTTGGAATCACTCTTCTCTTCAAGATGTATAATACTAGCTTTGTAGACTTGCTTTGCATACTTGTATTCCTATCTTTTTTTCATTGTTTTGGGCTGTTTTTTAACTGCAAAAAAACCTGTTTCAATGGGCTGAAATTGGTGTTTTTGGCCATTTAAGGTTAGGGGGTGGTTCATTCCTCTTTATTCCTTGTTTACAGGGCCTTTGCACCTTTGTTTTCCATTTTCAAATCATCTTTTTTGGGCCTTTAAACACTGATTTTCAAAGTGTTTTCAGTGGTAAAAATTAGGTTTTGAAGTCCAAATTTGGAGGGGTTAGCCTCCCCTCTTTGTGTCCTTGTTTGCTAGCCTAGTTGGTGCCATGCATTAGCTTAATTTTCTAGCTTGTGGTAGCTTTATTCCAGATGCTTTAGGCTCTATTTTGGACTGTTTTAACTCTGTTTTGGGTTGACAGTTGCATTTGAGTCTTGTTTTGCATAGTTGTAGTGTAATAGTCCTCACAAGCTTGGTGTCTTAGGCCTTTAGACATCACTTGTTTGAGTTGATTGTATGTTTTTGGTGCTTTTCATACTTAATTTCAGCACTAATCACCTCTACAACCTTTTTTTTTTTTTCTTTTTTTTTTTAAGTGGTTTCAAGTCACTTGTTTGCCTAAGTGTGAATTTGAGGTTTCATACTTAATGGTTTAATCTCTTTGGAGTTCATTACCAATGGTATGAGACTTCTTTCATACCCAAAGCAACTTGTGTTTTGAGCCTTCTGTCCATTAGAGAACTTTAACTCACGTTTTGGACTTAATTGGATTAAAGAATGGTTGGTAAGTTAAAATAAGTAACAAACAACTTGGGCTAAAATTGAGCAAGATAATAACTTGTGTGTTGTGTGTTCAATCGGACGTTAATTAAACGCAAGGAACATTGGGACACTTCATACTCAAAGTGATGAAATGTGTCAAGTTTCCTAGGTCTCCATTTCCCTTGATCATATATGATAGGGTGATGGTTCTTGAGTGTCTTGTTTTGCATTTATTGAGCTTGCACATCTTGAATCACAAGTCATCATGCAATGAAATTGCTTGGATTGGTGGTTTGTGGCTTAAGTTCACAACTCATTAGATTTGATCATGAAAAGGAGGGGTGAATTGTGCAGACAATCCTTGGAAATACCTTTCTTTGCTTTGTTTGTCCTTTGTTGCAGCATGATGATCCAGTGCATCAGTGGCCGGCAGGGCACCATAGATGACCAGCAGGCCACTTCCATCCCCGACAGTCTTTGCCAGTGGCCGGCTGGCCACTGATGCAAACCTTAGCAGAATGTTGGTAAGGTGCAACAAAATTGTTTTGGAAGTGTTCAAATGTGCAAACAGAGGCTTTCAAGAGCGAAGCAGAGGTCTTTTCGGGTGGAAACCGAGTATGGACATGCATATCTTTCATTTCCCGAGGCGGAGCAGTAATTACTTTAGTCTAGTTAATTAATTTATTAGTTACAATTGTTTTGTAATTATTTAATTAGTTAGTCAGTGAAGTAGTTCATTTGTTGTTCTAATAATTAGTTAATTAGTTTAGCTATTTATTTCATTTTGGTTTGTCATAATTATCCTATCAGTTTAAGTAGCATAGCTTAGATTAGCTTAGCTTAGTTCTTCATTCAGACTCTCCTTCATGAGAGCGTAATATAATAATGTGTATGTCTTCCAACCGTATGTCTTTCTCCCTTTTATTTACCCGCTTTTGATGGTTAGATTAGGGACATGTTTCAATTAGCATGCCTTATGCTTGCATCCATTCATTTTATATTGCATGCACTGAGGCTCGGTGCATCATTCAAACTGCATCGTCGTTTCAATACTTCGATGAATACATGTTTAAAACGCATGCTCTCAAATTGTTGTAGATATGCCATATTAGTAACCGAGCCTATTAATTGCATATTGCATGTGTTGCATTAGACATTTGGCATAGTTAGGAATCATGCATATTTTTCTAACTCATATATTCTTACCTTGGAGTACTAGGTGAGTTTTTAATGCTTTAGCATACTTGCATGAGTGTAAGTGATTGCCATGACTAGCATGCTTTCCATGAGGCTAAATGCTTAAGTGATGAACTGTTTGAATGCCTGTGGATGAAGGCTTGTTCCTTGAATTGGAATGATTCAACGAATGTATGTTCAAGCCCACTATGTTTAGTGGCAAATTCATGGCATTTAAGCCGACTTTGTAGAGTGGCAAATTCATAAACTTTAAGCCCACCTGATGTGCCAAATTCAAACCCTTTTCACAAACAAACATGAAATTGAGTTGTTCCAATTCTTGCAATTTTAGTCCATACTTGCTTGTGCTCATCACATAGTAATGCTAGCCTAATAACCGGAACAAGAGCACTTAATGTTGATAAAAAAAATCATATCATGATTAGTAGAGGCTAATCTTTGATCGGGCGAGCGTGGGTGCTCAATCCATGACCTTCCCCTCTCGTACCTAAGTTCCCGAGCCGAGGCAACTTTGGTGATAATGGACACGTGGCCTTTGGCACGAGTTATGGATTTGCTAAATTTCTCCAAAATAAAATATTTAGGTTGCGACTCTGTATTTGGCAAAGTAGTCTAATTTCGGCATTTTTTGATTCAATATCGATTTTCCAAAAAGATTTTCCGGATTTAGACTCTTTGGTGTTTATCAATTTCACATTGCACTTGTGATATTAGATTTAGAACCACGAGAGTCCGAACTGTAGGGTTTCTTTTCAAACCTCCGAAAGGGGGCGCGAAAAAGGAGAGCTACTACCTGGGATAATAATTGGTATTAGAGCAAGGGCTCTTATTTATTTTTTGACTAAACCATCTGAGGGTAGATCATATCAACCAATTTTGATGTTTATTTTGCTGAAGGTCAATTGCCCTCTAGACCACCATTGTTTGATGGCTCAAATTATACTTCCCAGAAAGCAAGAATGAAAATTTTCATTCAAGCTTTAAACTATGAGCTATGGAGAATTATAGTCAATAATCACAAAATACCCTCCAAGACTATCCCAGGGCGAATCTTACCCAAGGAAGAACACAAATGGCATAATAATGATTTGAGAAGAATTCAAATGAATGTCAAAGCCATGAATATTTTATTTTGTGCTTTAAATTGTAATGAGTTTAATAAAATCTGTATATGTGAATCGGCCAAGGAAATTTTGGATAAATTAGAGACTATACATGAAGGTACCAACCATGTTAAAGAATCTAAAATTAGTATGTTGATTCATGATTATGAGCTTTTCAGGTGGAATCCTATGAATGTATTTCTGAAATGTTTTCTAAATTTACTAACATTATTGATGTTCTAAAATCTCTTGGTAAATCTTATACTACTGTTGAGTTGATAAGAAAATTTCTCAAATCTTTGCCAAAAAATTAGATAGTCAAAAGTGATTGTTATTCAATAAGCAAAGGATTTAACAAGCTTGAGCATCGAAGAGCTTTTGGGGTCTCTCATGATCCATGAACTTGTAATGATGAATGTTGCTCCGATGAGGAAAACAACAATAATGAAATTGCTAACCTATGCCAAATGGCATTTGGAGATGATGATAAGGTTAACAATGAATCTTATTCTTTTGTTGAATTATAATCCGCATTTGAAGAATTGCATGATGAATTTCGAAAACATGGCATTAAAAATATTGGTCTTAAAAAATTGCTTTCAAGTTCAATGAAAGAAAATGAATCTTTATCTAATAAAATTGAAATGTTACAAAAATATTTTTTAAAGATAAAAGAAAAAAAATGACATTTTGAAATCAAAAGAATCTCCTATTTTGAAAAATGAACTAAATGATTTGAAACTTGAAAATAATGTTTCGAAAAATGAAACTTAAATACTGAAAAATAAAAATGAATTCTTTAGAAATGAAAATGAAACTTTAAAAAATAAAAACGAAAGTTTAAAAAGGAAAAACGATTCCTTCAAGAATCCTTCAAGTGATTTGAAAATTGAAAATGATTCTTTAAAAGAAAAAATTGAATATTTAAATAAAACAGTTTTCAAGTTTCCCAAGGGAAAGAAAATTTAAATTACATACTTAGAAATCAAAGATGTATTTTTGACAAGGCCGGTATTGGGTACAAACCCCACAAGAAACAAATGTTTTATAAAAATTTCTTTGTTAAAGAATCATCATTTAGTAATCCTAATATTGTATGTCATTATTGTAACAGAAATGGTCATTCAATTTTATCATGTCAATCATCATTACATGGAACAAAAATGATATGGGTTCCAAAATCAAATAATTCTAAAACTAACATTCACATACCCAAAAAAGTTTGGGTACCAAAATCGAAAACTTTTTTTTTTTTCTAATTTTTTTGTAGGTGTGCTTCAAAGGTAAAATCCGGTAAAAGAAATGTAACACCCCAAAATAATACTATAAACCATCCACAATATTAATTACATAACTACATGTGCTAAGGTAATTATCTTCCATTAATCCCAGTCACTTTTACAGAAGAGTAACATATGTTGGTATACATTTACAAGCCTAACCAGAATCTATAGCATATGTTACATAATAGAGGAATAGAATGAAGATTAAACAAGTAAGAAATGCCCCAAGGGCTTACAGCTTCCCAAGCCAATACTTGCTTACAACAAAAATGGATTTAAATCCAATACAGTTTAAGCCCTTAGCTTGTATAGAAATAAACACAACCAATACACAAAATGAAGATCTTGTTCCAAGTCCTCCCAAGCAATTGCCTTAGTGAGGCATATCATCAGCACCTGAAAATATTTTTCCCACATAAGGTGAGCCAATACCTAATAGAAATAATCTAACACCGTATATGAATCTTAACAAATATATAAGGTGAATACATATGCAACGCTCGTGCCAAAACATTTTATATTTTTTTCCAAAACCATACAATGTCAGGTTAATACTATAATTCATAAATCATATCCTTTACAATAGAAAACAAGACTGTGAATCACACTTTGGGAATCTCAAAACAAATACAACCTTTTACGAAAATTTCATCTGTGGAAGACCGTACACCGGCATCCATGTAAACGTAGGCTATACAAGCACTACTATTTCTATTTGATGAAAATTTCATCCGCGAGTTTGGCACCTATGTATACGTGCTGTTTTTAGGACTTTCACCATGGGCATTTAGGCCAACTTATTTCAACGAGACAATACATACTTCTCAAATTCACCTCTTTTTCTCAAAACGATAAATATTTTCAATGTATAAGGGTGAGATAACGCTTAATGCAAATGAATGAGAAAATAGTTTCAATTCTCCTAATTCTCATGCAATTTATACAACAATCATAGCTATTCTCCACCGATAGCCCAAAACAAATATTTCTAAACAAATAAACAATTATCAATAAAGACAAACTTTCCAAATTTCAAGATGTGAGTGATAACAAATATCCAGCTCCACCATCCTCATCAATATCAATCCAATTTCACAATTTCAATATCAATTCCATTATTTATACAAAATTAACATTTGAGACATTTAGGGCAAAACACATTTTTCTCCCAAAATCAATCCCAAGTATCAAAGTCACTTACTTCATCACAACTCAACTTTATTTTCAACACTACAATCATTTCCACGAATCCATTTGAAAACCCCCTATATTCAACCCCAAAACCTAGATTTATTTAAAAAATCCCCAAAATCACAACTTTGTTTAGAAATAGCAAATAATTAAGTTAAAACTCATAAGAAGTGCAAAGAATCCCTACCTCAAGCTTACAAGGTGAGAGAGAGAATTAAAGAAACTCAAGGACGCTGAAAATCAACTTTGCTTCAATTAGAACGAAGCCCTCGTCGAGCTCTACCTTTTTAACAAAGGGACATGGGTGAAAAGATTGACGGATCTAGGTGTATTTGAGTGAAATAGATGAGTTTTAGAGAGAGAGTGAGAGAATTAGGGTTTTGAAATGTTTAGAGAAAGTGAAAGGTGAAAAAGTGACTCAAAAAAGTGACTTTACGAACTGATATACGCACAGACTGCTCAAGCACAAGAATTGTCACTCGAGTAACCAGACACAATAAGTTGCACCGCTAGAGCGCAAGAAACTTGGCTCGAGGGAAGAATACCAACTCCCAGAAGTTTTATAGCCAGAGAACCACCGCTTGAGCACAAGAAGTCTCGCTCGAGCGAACACCGCTTGAGCACAAGAAATACCACTCGAGCAAAAAATGCCAACTCCTAGTATCTCTATAGACCTGCAAAAGTACTGGAAGTTCACAAAGACCGTTCGAGCCTAAAAAGTGTCACTCAAGCAAAGAAGCAAAATCCTTGGTAGCAACAGTTTAAAAAATAAGCTACCAACCTGTCCCAAACGCAACCAACACATCCTAATGGCCAAACTCAAAGAGAAATAAGGGGAAACAAGACAAGAACCACTATATAAGACAATGAAACCCGGATCCAAAACATTAAAAAGAATTGTGTCTAAACCAGAATCGCTATAAGAAAATGGTATTTGGACAGTGGATGTTCAAAATATATGACCAAAGACAATGTTCACCACATTTTCTCGGATGAACAATAATCATGCAATATTCAGAAATAACAATAAATAATTGGTATAGGTAGCTTCAGTAAAAGTTGGTTTCCAAATCTAAAAATATTTTATTTGATAATAAAATTTATGCTCTCTTGCATGTATGAATATCTCATTTCAATACATACATGATTGCCATGATATGCCATACATGCATTATACTTCGACCATGACACAAAAGATAGAAGAAAAATAGAAGAAAACAAAGCTATTACTAATTTAATGTTTTGACTAAAAATATGGCTATATTTTTTTTTGAAAAATATGTTTTTTTATGCACAAGAATGCTTGAAAGATTGTGATTTAATCCCAAATTTAATTATTTTCATTGAGTCACATTATTATTAAGATGATTTTGATGATATAATATGTGCTGAATTTGATTGATTAAATTTGTATATTTACATGAGAATTGATATAATCACTGAGCATGAGACTATATAATCAAATATTAGAATATTCATTTGAGTCTCGCATATATATTATGTTATGTGTTACATTTTGAAAAAATCGAAAATAACATTCTAAACTCTTAACTGATCATGACACCTATTGAAATCTTCTCATATTTTGAGTTTATCTATTTTTATTAAAGATAAAAGAGGAGAGTGAAATATAACAATATTTATTATGTGTTCACTTAACTTGATAAGATTACATTTTATACACTGTATGCTTCATATGATTCTTTTATGATTGCCATATTTGCATAAAATCACCATAGAAAAATGAAGCACCAATTTAGGGGGAGAAATAATTTTGCTAAACACATCTGTTAAACCCCTTTGAGATGATTTATTTTGAAGACTAAAAAGTTTCCAACTCATAAATTAAAGGTATGCTTCCTAATACATTCTTGAGCACTCGTGATAAATTTTATATGTTCTCTCACATTCTTTGAACTAACATTTTCATTACAAAGATATGGAAGGGATTGATTATTCATGGATTTAATTAAGCATCATATGATGTAATGATGAATGAAGAAAAATATGCTCTTGTTAAAAATAAAATTTGAAAAATAAAAAGGGGAGGGGGGGGGGGGAAAGAAAATCATGCTTATGCTTAAAATTGTGCTATATATTTTTTTTAATGATTTTCTCGGCATATGAACTATTATATCTTGGACACGCCTTAGTTGTGGAATTTCCCTAACTTCATGTGATTATAACGAGATCAAGTTATGTGAGCTGTAATTAGTATTATGCACAATGCTTGTGTTATAATTGTTAAATTCTCGTAGATTGCATAATTGGTATCAGTAACTTCATGGGTTTGCTCTTTCACTGTATTTATCTATCTACCCATTAGTAATCTTAATGAAAATAAACTCTAACATTTTTCTATGATTATTTTCTTTATAAATTCTCTCTCTCTCTCTCTCTCTCTCTCTCTCTCTCTCTCTCTCTCACACACACACACACACTCTAATCCTTTGTCTATCTCACCCACTTTATCTCTCACTCTCACCCAACCTCGCTCTCACGCTCTGTTTTTCTCTCTCACTCTCGCTTTTTAGTTATCTCTCTCTCGCTCGCTCTTTCTCACCACCATCATCCGACACCAACTCCATCACTAACATCATCCGCAACATCATCTACCACTTCCATCGCTACCATCATCCACAAAAATCCATTACCGCTCTACCAAGATCCATCACCGATCTATACAAAACCTTTATCACCGATCTTCGCCATCATTTCTGATCCACCAAGATCCATCACCGATCTACACAAAACCATCATTCTGATCATCACCAACGATCTACATCAACATCAATCTTCATAGTCGGTCCTTACATCCACCAACATCATTTCCTTATCGAAATGATAAAATTATTTTTGTAATTTATAATACTTCTTTTGTGGTTGCATGTGCTACAAACTTTTTGTTATTGTATTATTATTACTTCTTCCTGGTATGAAGCATTTGGTTTCATATGTCTTTTCTCTTTTTTTGGCTGGTACATTAGGTGTAGTTGTATTTGGCTGAATCTTAATGGCCCATGGTATTATTGATTGGGAAACTATTCGGTAATTTTTTTTATGAACTATCATAACTTCAGGGAGAGTTTTCTTAAAATTATTTTTTGATCATATGCATAATCTTAGGGGGAGTTTTTCTAAAGATATATTCGGAAA
The DNA here is from genome assembly GCF_055761805.1 of Camellia sinensis. Classification (NCBI taxonomy): domain Eukaryota; kingdom Viridiplantae; phylum Streptophyta; class Magnoliopsida; order Ericales; family Theaceae; genus Camellia; species Camellia sinensis. The sequence goes on along the minus strand of NC_138961.1, from coordinate 34,280,073 downwards.
TTATTCTAAATTTTGGTTTACTCCTTATCTGCACCAAAATTATTTTATTAAAAAAATAATTAAAAAAATTGACAAAGAGAAATGCTTGCTATTTTTTTTTCAGAAGGAGAAAATATTTCGAGATTACATGTTAATTCTGAGTAGGCTTCATAGGATTTTTGCGCTTAACTTCTCTCAATAACTTTTCATGAGCCTCTCGAAGTTGAACCTCTCTATTTTTGACCTCTGTGAGTCTTGGCATTATAATGGTTGCGTAAATTTTGCATTGCGTTCTCCAACTATGAATTTTCACTCTCTAGACTTCTCTTCACCTGATGAGTTTCAGCAAATTATTGTTTTAAATAGATCACATCTTCTTTTAATCGCTGATTCTCTTGGCTTCTTGGTTGTAGTCATTGAGCCATATTAGAAACCGCAATCATTGTCTAGGTACTAAGAGCCATAATATTATTGATCGCCTCTGAATCATTACGATTACCAAATACACTAGGACTCTCACCTATTGGAACAACGTGTGTATTCACTATAAGTAACCTTTCATTTGCCTATATCTCAAGCACCCCATTCATGTCAGAACCATTAATGGCCAATGTAGGAAATGACATGATTACATAGATTATTAATAATTTTTTTCTAACACTTGAAGGTTTTGTATCTTTGCACATCATCTATGTCATTTTATACACACCATTGATACTACAATCGATGCATATCTGCTCAAATCTTTTGATAATCAGTATTTTCAACGCCACTATTTTTTGATAGTCAATATCTTTGTCAGCGATAACAAATCTCAATAATGATCACGGGGGAGAAATAATAATTATTACATTTTTCTTTGTCAAAGCATATTATTTGCTCAAATGTGTTTATATGATTTTCGTTTTGGAAAACTACAAATTTTCATTCTCTATCAAAATCCGTATATCAATTTTTATTTTGATTATGTCAAAGGGAGAGAAGAATTATGAATTATATATAAATTATTTGACAAAGAATTTGTTAATAAATGGAAAGAAAATACAATACAAATAAATGCATATATTATGATTGTTAAATATTTTTGTTGCATTTATTCATGTAAAAGTTTATGTCAAATCCATGTTTGAATTGCCATCATCAAAAAAGGAAAAGTTGTTAATTATGTGATTTAATTTTGATGATGTATAAAATATTATTAGATAAATTGTGATTTTTTAATATACATATTTTACATTCTTTGACACAACATATTATCTGTTTAAAATATATATTGTATGATGTATTTGTTATAAATATTATTTAAATTGAAATTACTATGCAAGATCTAATTTTACAAAAATATTTTATAACATTTATTATTCACGTTTTGAAACATACGGTTTGTCACTATTTATCTTTTGACAAATTTGATATTAATTGATTGTATTCTTTTGACAAACATAATATTGGTGAGTTATTTTGTTTTGATAAAATTTGATATACTCACATTGGATAGTTGGTTATTTTTGAAAAATCTGCATGATTTGTGATTCATAATAGATTTAATTGCAACAAATCACAAAGAATTAAAACTGACAATCTAAATTATTTAGCATGTACGAAAGAGATTTAGATTGTTGTCTCACAATTAATAAATCAACACAAACGATTTTTACGTGAAAAAAATCATAGTTGGAGCACTTCCAATTGTGATTAAAAAAAAAAATCACAGACGAAACGCCACAAATCAATCCACTATGAAGAATGAAATAATACAAATTTACTGAATAATTTACCCAAACTCTAAAAAATTGTCTTTAACAATTTGTTCATCTTTTACTGATGCCTTCGTCTTGGAATTGATCCGCTTGATGTTGAATCCACGACATCCGCGTCGAATCCACGACCTCGAGCAGCTTCAAACTCCTTCAAAGACTTCACGCTCAAATTCTCGAAATCCACCAAAAAAGAACTCTTTTGTATTGAATGATCAAACAAAACCCTTTGATGTGAACCACTTAATTCATGAGATAAACTTACACAAATATGAAAGGAAATAAGTAAAGAAGCTCCAGAAAAAAAAAAATCCTAATACCCAAGAAGAAGATCTAGAAGTCGTACCCTAGAAACTGACTTGATCGCAACTTTATAGCAGGCATAATCGCGATCATAGCTCGAGCCATGGAATGGTCGCTCAAGCGATGTGACTTAAACCCGTGTATTTGCATAAGTGAGTTCGCTTGAGCGATGGAAAGTTTGCTCGAGCGTGAAAACACAACTCCCAGTACTTTAGCAGGCCTGTAAAACTACTGTGAGGTCTGCATCTCTGCTCAAGCGATAATTTCACCGAACGAGCGATCAAGGCAAAAACATAAGAACAATTATAACTCAATAAGACATGTTTGTTCGCGGAATTGGCAATAAGTAGGGACCTAACAATTTTTATTAAAGTGTATCTAAAATCTATACAATAATTACAAAGATTTTTAAAGGGGTATATATTTTCATATCTTATATAAATATTATTCAAAGAGATTTTACTATGCATACAAATATTTTAATAGAGAAGTCATTGTTCATTCAAATATTTTAATAGAAACGTTACGGTGTATTCATATATTTTAATAGATGAGTCATTGTTCATTCAAATATTATATTAGAAAAGTTACTATGCACTCTTTGTTTTTTTACGAGAAATGACTAAAAAAATTGAATTACTATTTATCGAAAGCGACCATTCTCTATATTTCAAGCCCCGTCTGCCATATTTGAAAATGATTGGTGCCCGTGTTCCACATGTGTCTCCCCTTACATATATGAGCCAACAAATATAATTTTATGATATATAAGAAGTATTTTGGTTAGAGAAAAATAAGAAGTGAAGAAGAAGTGAAGAAGAGAAAAATTAGTGATATTGAAATATTTTCAAATATTGTATTGTGCTTCATTGAGTTTTTTTTTTTTTGTGAGAAAATTTATTAAGAGTTTGAGCAAAATTGTAAAAAGGTTTTCTATCTCTTATTCATATTATTTTTGTAAAAAGAGAGAGTTTTTGTGAGTGATTTTTTAGGATAAAATTACTTGGGTTAGGTGTGATTAGGTACCAGATTCAAAATCAGTTGGGATACTTTTGTGAGTGATTTTTCAGATAAAATTACTTGATGAGGTGTGACTAGATATCGGATTTTAAACTAGTCGGGTGATTGGGATTGATCACTTGTTGTAAATGTTCACTAGCACCCATGAAACTAGTGGTGTAATTATTATTTGAAGAATAGTGAAGAAATTCCCGAAGAGAATACTTCAAAAGTAAATGTAGGCCCGGCATACCGAACCAGTATAAATCACGGTGTTTGATTTTTTTTCCTTATCTCTTTTACTTTTATATTAATTATTATTACTCTATTACTTTATTTGTTGAAATTCGAATATTTTAATTATTATTTTTAATAACCCAATTTACCACCTCTTGGATAACCTACTTGGAATAACACATTTATTATCTATTTTTGGATGACAAACGCGATAAAATAAAAAATTTATGATTATTAAATCGATTTAATTTTTTTTAATAAATAATATATATATATATATATATATAAATTTTAAAAGAATAAATAATTTAAATTATTAAAAAACGACTTTATGCCTATGACTCAGACTTGTCAAAATGTTGAGAATCTTTCTTGTTGGAGATGATCCAAGTGGCAATGGTTATGAAATACAATGATTTTAACGTAGAAAATTAATTCACTCACCATTATTGAGTGGTGACGAGTGAAGCCCACGAACTACTTGCTGTGTAAAGAAAAGAAAAATAAAATAAAATAAGAGATAAATAAATAATTGCCAGCTATAAGAGTACTTTTTACCAAGGAAAAGCATTTGAAACTATTTGATTATTTTAAAAAGTTATTAAAAATTAATTTTTTAATTTATTTGAAAAAAATAAAAAACTAATGTGAGTTAAATAAATTAAAAATCAAAATAAAAAAACCTATAATTTTACGCTGTGTTTTGTTGGAGGATTTGTTGAGGGATTTGGAAAGAGAAAGGAAAAAATTAAGTGAAATGTGAATAAAACATACTTACATTTCACCTAATTTCATACATTTTTTCTTTTTTATTTTTAAATCCCTCTCTAAATTTTTTAACTAAACACAACATTAAAGTTATTGTACGGAAAGACGACATTTTACAAGATCTTCATTAATTGAACGATTGCATTCGTCAATTGCATACAAGAAAAACAAAAAGGGGGCCACCAAATTTCTTTCCGGTGCAGAAAGAGGACAATTTTTGAGATCTCTGTTATTTGAATGATTGCATTCATCAAGTGCATCGAAGAAAAAGGAAAAGGGCGCTACCAAATTGCGTTCCATGTTTTCTTAGGCATCAATCAAATTGCACAAACACATTATTTAGGGGTGTTTGGTAACGTTTACGTTTTCAGTTTATATTTATAAAAATTTTATAAACTGATTTTTGTTTATTTTTAGAAAAACATAAATTACAAACGTGTTTGGTAATTGACAAAATGTTTAAAAAAATTTAAAAATATAAAAAAGAGTGAGAAATGGCAAGTGGTGGCAAGTGGCGGCGGAAGACGGTGGTGGAAAGTGGTAACGGTGGGTGATGGCGGGTGGGTGGGTGGGTGGGTGACAGTGGCGGGTGGTGGTGGTAGTAGTGGTGGTGGTGGTGGCGGGTGGTGGCGGCAGGTGGGTGGCGGATGGCGGATGGCGGGTGGTGGTGGGTGGCGGGTAGGTGGCGGTGTGTGGGTGGGTGACGGTGGCAGGTAGCTGGTGGTGGGTGGTGTTGGCAGGTGGGTGGCGATGGCAAGTGGGTGGCAGATAGCGGGTGGGTGGTGGGTGGTGACAGGTAGGTAGTGGTGGCGGGTAGGTGGCGGTGGGTGGGTGGTGGGTGGTGGTGGTGGTGGTGGTGGTAGGTGGTGGTGGTAGGTGGGTAGCGGATGGCGGGTAGGTAGTGGGTGGTAGCGAGTGGGTGGTGGGTGGTGATGGTGGGTGGGTAGGTGGGTGACGGTGACGGGTGGTGGATGGTAGCGAGTGGGTAGGTGGCGGATGGCGGGTGGTGGCAGGTGGTGGTGGTGACGGTGGCGGGTGGTAGCGAGTGGGTGGTGGTGGCAGGTGGGTGGCGGGTGGGTGGTGGGTGATGGTGGTGGTGGTGGTAGTGGTGGTGGCGGGTGGGTGGTGAGTGGTGGTGGCGGGCGGTGGATAGTGGTGGCGGGTGGATGGCAGGTGGGTATGGATGGTGGTGGTGGTGGTAGTGGTGGTAGCGAGGGGCGGGTGGTGGTGGCGAATGGGTAGCAGGTGGGTGGTGGGTGGTGAGTGGTGGTGGCAGGTGGTGGTGGGGGGTGGGTGGTGGTGACGGAAGACGGTGGTGGAAAATGGTAGCTAGTGTTGGGTGGTAAAAAAAAAAAAAAAAACTCAAAATTCAAAACGGAAACACATTTTTTATGTTTTCATTTTTTGGCCAAATTTATAAACTGAGACCACTGATTTATAAATCAAAAATTTTACCAAACAAGTTTTTATTTGAGTTTTTGAAATTTTTGTAAATATAAACAGAAAATTGAAAACGTAGGTGTTACCAAACGACACCTTACTATTTTTGTTTCAAATTATTTGTTTAAAATTGAAAACACGAATTTAAAAATATTATGTTTTTGTATTGAATTTGAATTTTTTTAATTTCTTTTACAAATTAAAAGTGCTTTAAGAGATTTTTTAAATGATGAGCTTTAAAAAAATAATAATAATAAGTCCAAATTCCATTAAATTTTTGTTTTTGTTTTTTTTTTTTTTTTTTGTGTCAAATCAATAATTTGAGCCGAAGAGAGTAATTTGGTCCTAGAATAAATTTGGAGTGTTTTGTGAAGTTGGTAAAAAATTAATTTTTTGATTTTTTTTTGATGACTTTTTTGACAAAAAAGTTAATTTTTTTGACTAAAAAAATTGACTTTTTGTGTAAAAAAAAATTAAAAAATCAAAAAATTAACTTTTTTAACTTATTGCCAAAAGTCCCCTTTATATGACACCTCAAGTAGCTTTTTATTAATTCAAATAATAAGAACCATATTTTTTTGAGAGATAAATCGACAAATACTACAATAACAATAATATGTAACATTACTTTTAGAAAACCATGGTGCAATGAACTGACAATTATAAAGGTTTTGTTGATACTAATTTGGACAGCGGTTGAGGAGAGTACAATTTAATGTTTTTTTGTATATAATAATTTTTAAAAATTTTATATCAAACTTTTTGGTAGCGTTTAGTTCTTTTTTTAAGTCATGATTACGATTAAAAAAAAAAAATTTAACTCATAATCAAAACAAAGTTTTTAAAACTCAATTAAAAAATTCTATTCAAAACTCATAACCAAATTTTTTTCAAAACTCATTTAAAAAAATTCAAAAAAATATTTTTTTATTTTGTTATTTAAAATTATTTTTATTTCTTTCAAAAAAAAATATATTTTTTATTTTTGAAGAAAAATATTTTTTATTTTCAAAAAAAAAAAATTTTGTTATTTTTTTAAATATAGACCAAATAATTTAACTCTGCCGGGGTTGTTAACAACTTCGCCGGTCCCAAGCCTGGGTTAAGGAGGAGGGTTGCGTGTTAGATAGCCGACAGCCAACACCTAAAAAAGCCGCTCGGATCCCTTATGATAATGAATCCTACTTTGAATCGTTTAAATGCTAGGTCGTTACTCTCAAGTGACGCGTTGTGCCTGCCTCCGAGTGTTTCGAAAAGTGAGCAAGGGCCGCCGCATCGACATCTGGGTGCGGTGAGAAATGGGCAAAGGTTCCCGCGCTCTTCTGGACAAGCGCAGGTAAAGAAACTAGTCCAAGACTATAGGTTTAGGATAGCCACTTGGAATATAGGAACCTTAACTGCTAAGACGATGGAGTTGGTAGATGTTATGATTAGGAGGAGAGTTAGTATAACTTGCGTACAATAAACTAAGTGAACAGGTGAGAAAGTTAGGAAAATTGAGGATATTGGTTTTAAACTGTATTATAGTGGTAAGGATAGACGCAGGAATGTAGTAAGAATCTTAATGGCCAAGGGTTTTGTGGAGAATGTAGTAGCGGTCATTAGGAAAGGGGATATGATTGTGTTAGTTAAACTAATTATTGAAGGGAATATAGTGAAAGTCATTAGTGCATACGCCTCTTAAGTAGGATTAGATGATCAGACTAAGAGGAATTTTTGAGAGCAAATGGATGAGATCTTACAAGAGATACCCGTAGGAGAGAACCTAGTTATAGGTGGAGATTTTAATAGCCACGTAGGCATAGATAAACTAGACTATGAAAGGGTGCATAGTGGTTACGATTTTGGTGACAGAAATGAGACTGGAGAGAGCATCTTAGATTTTGCGCTGGCTTTTCACCTGGTGGTGACCAATACTATGCATAAGAAGATGGAGGTGTATTTGATAACCTTTAAGAGTGGGGTAGTTAAGAGCCAAACATATTACTTCTTAGTGAGAAAAGTGGACTGCTTAAAATGCAATGATTGTAAGGTGACTCCTAGAGAGAGCCTAACCTCTCAACATAGGATTTTGGTACTAGATTTATGTTTTAGAGGGTAATACCAAGCTAGAAAGGATGACGGGCGTCATAGGACGAGATGGTGGGACCTAAAAATGGATAAATTAGAAATATTTAAGAATAGAATGAATAAGAAAGATACTTGGGACTTAGAAGATGATGCTAACACTATGTGGAACTCGATGACCAATTGTATGAGGAGAATCTCAAGGGAAGTGCTTAGAGAGTCGAAAGGAACGGGACCCAGCTCTAAGAAAACTTGGTGGTGAAGGGAAGAGGTTCAAGCGGTAGTTAAGGCAAAAAAAAAAAAAAGTGCTTTAAAAAGTGGCAAAATGATAGAACTGAGAAAAACCTTTAGAGTTATAGATTGGCTAATAAAGAGGTCAATAAAGTAGTCAGAGAGGCTAAGTTGAAAGTTTATGACGACTTATACACTAGACTAGATACTAAGGAGGGAGAGAAGAAGGTATACAAACTTGCTAGGATACGAAAGAGGAAAACAATAGATTTTAATCAAGTTAAGTGCATCAAGAGTGAGGATTCTAAGGTATTGGTGAGGGATGAAGAGATTAAGGAAAGATGGAAGAACTATTTTGAGAAACTATTAAATGAAAAACATAGAGGTACGACAATAGGGAAAGAAATAGTTAGTAATACGATAAACCAAGACTATAGGTTCTATCGCAGGATTAGGAACTTTGAAGTGGAGATTATACTTAAAAAAATGAAATCAAATAAGGCTTTAGGACCAGATGATATCCCTATTGAAGCTTGAAAGTGTTTGGGTAAAAAAGGGGTTTCTTAATTGACTAGGTTGTTTAGCAAAATTTTGTTGACAAGGAACATGCCAGATGAGTGGAGGAAGAGTATTTTACTGCCAATCTATAAGAATAAACGAGATGTCCAGAATTGCAACAACTATAAAGGAATAAAGCTAATGTGCCATAAAATGAAAATGTGGGAGAGGGTGATAGAACGGCGATTGCGAGATATTACATAGGTATTAGAGAATCAATTTGGGTTAATGTTTGGCAGGTCAACAATGGAAGCGATCTATCTTTTGAGGAGAATAATAGAAAGGTATAGAGAAAAGAAAATAGAAGTTCATATAGTGTTTATCGACCTTGAGAAACCATATGATAGAATGACCCGGGATATAATATGGTGGGTGTTAGCAAAGAAATGGGTGAGAAAAAGGTTACATTGATGTGATTACCGACATGTATGAAGGGGTGTGACCGCTATTAGATCGCCTATTACAGGGATAAATGAATTTCCTATCATTGTAGGATTACACCAAGGATCTACCTTAAGTCCTTATCTTTTTGCTTTAATTATGGATGAGTTGACGAGAAATATCCAAGATGAAGTGCCATGGTATATGCTTTTTGCAGATGATATAGTGCTAGTGGATGAGACTAGAGAAGGAGTTAATATAACGTTGGAGATTTGGAGAAAACTTCTTGAATCTAAAGGATTTCGGATAAGCAGAACTAAGACAGAGTATTTGGAGTGTAAATCTAGTAACAGTAACAATGAAAGTAGATGAGAACTGAAGATTGGGAATCAAGAAATGCCTAAGAGTGAACATTTTCGTTATTTAGGGTCGATTATCACAACAGCGAGGGAGATTGATATAGATGTGGCCCATAGGATTAATGCGGGATGGTGTAAGTGGAGAAGTGCGTCTGGGGTACTGTGCGATAAACGAATACCCACTAGACTTAAATTAAGTTCTATAGAATGGCTATTAGACCAGCAATGTTGTATAGAACGGAGTGTTGGGTAACCAAGAAACAACATGTAGATAAGATGAGTGTGGCTGAGATGAGAATGCTAAGGTGGATGTGTGGCAAGACTAAACAAGACAAAATTAAGAATGCGTATATTCGATGATGGGTAGGGGTAGCACTAATAGAAGATAAGTTGAGAAAGAACCGATTGAGATGGTTTGGTCATATTCAACGGAGACCAACAAAGGCAGTAGTGAAGAGATACAATACTGTAACGGTAGATGGAAGTGTTAGGGGACGGGGTAGGCCTAGATTAATGTTGGTTAGCGTTGTAAATAGAGATATGAATCTACTTAATTTGACTAATGAAATGTCCTTTGATAGGGCTGCGTAGAGAAGAAGGATTCATGTTTTTTTTTGATAACTCAGGGTATCCGGGCCAGCTTGCGCCCACCTTATGTAGCCGACCTTATTTGATGAGACTTAAGGCTTGGTTTGGTTTGGTTTATAGACCAAATAATTTGTTATGATTTAGATATATATATATATATATATATATATATATGGACGATCCAAAAATTTTTAAAATTTTAAAAAAAATTAAATATTTCAAAATATAAAAATTAAATTTTTTAAAAAATATTGAAAATATTTAAAAAATAAAGGAAAATACTTAAAATAAAATTTATATATTTAAAATAAATAAATAATTTTTTTTTAAATTTTAAAATATTTAAAAAATATACATCACACCAATGCAGCAAATGTAATGCGCATTAAAAAAATAAATAAATACTTACAATAGAAAATATTTATCCTAAAAAAATAAAATCAAGAAAATTTTTAAATACTAAAAAAATAAACCCAAAATAATTTTAAAATACAACACAAAACTTTTTTAAAACTCATAATTAAATAAATTTTTTCTTTTCAAAAAATTCATTTTAAAAAATAATCTTTTAAAATATAACTCTATATTTAAATTTTAATTCTAAAATTAAATTAAATGGGGCTCTTACTTTTTAAACTTTTGTGATCATTCTACCCTAAAATATTGAAAAACAATTTTTTTAACGATGGACAAATAGTATATATATATATTTAATTTTTTTTGGCTTTTAGCAAATTATTTGGGATAATTATTTTTGTCCGTAATTATCTTTGTTGTTTGAACTAATTTGTAATTTTCATAATAAATGTTCCTATGTACCAACTCACTAAAATCCAAATGATCGTTCATCGGCTGTGCCTTTGCAAACTATGACGTCATACTCTGAAACAATCTTTATGGCTTTGCTGGTTAGTGGGGTAACATACTCGTAGACTATGAACTATGTTTCGCATGAATTTTTTATTTATTTATTTTTTTTATTATTATTTTTTTTAAGTCATAAAAAGATAGGATAGAATAAAAAATTAATAAAATAAAATATTATATTTAAAATATAATCATTTAATTTTTTTCTTTTATAAAATTTTAAAAAGTCAAAAAATTTATTCTAAACGAAATTTTTTAACCATAAATTAAAATAATTAAAAAATTAATCCACGTTCTAAACAAAGGCTATGTTTGTTATCCAAGTAGGATTGGATTAAAAGTGATGTAGGTTTTATATAAATTTTATTTAGTTATAACAAAAGTTTTGTGACTAACAAACTTAGGTTTCGTTTGTTTGTTTCTATTAGGGATGGCAATGGGGTTAATGGGGGTGGATATTAATTTCCCATCCCCATTTTCCTATAATAAATTTTCTCCATTCCCCATAGGTACCATCCTCCCCATTTCTTAATGGGTTTAGATTTTTCCCAACCCACTTTAATCCCCATTTTTATTTTATTTTTATTTTTTTATATTTAATGTTAACAATCACTTTTTTTTTTTTTTAAGCTTCACAATAAAAGCTAAATATATCTTCAATCTTTTTCCTTTCTTTTTTAATATATTTAATATTAACAAATTTTTTTTAAGGTTCACAACAAAAGCTAAATATACCTTCAATCTTTTTTCTTTCTTTTTTAATATATTTAATGTTAACAACCTTTTTTTTTTTTTTTTTTTTTTTTAAGGTTCACAAGAAAAACTAAATATTCCTTCAATCCTTTTTCTTTCTTTTTTAATATATTTAATGTTAACAACTTTTTTTCTTTTTATCCACAAAAAAAAAAAAAAAAACTTTTTTTCTTTTTTTTTTTTAAGATTCACAACAAAAACTAGATATACCTTCAATCTTTTTTCTTAAATAGGATCACTATACTAATAACAAATAAAAATTGTTATCCAATAAACTAATAGCTATATTTGGGATGTTATCCAACGTTAAAAATTGTTTATAAAACTAAAAATAAAAAAGAAGAAGAAAGAAAAGTTACAAGCTGCTGCTACTTAAATAAAATATTGATATATATATATATATATATATATATAAAATTGGGTTTACCCATCCCCAATCCAATCGTGGTCTAGGGCCGTATTGCCGGTCTAGGTCCACTGTAGAATCCACTTTTTATGATCTGGTAAATTATCAATGAATTTTTTTTTTGTTTAATTTGAAAATCATAGTCAATGATTTCATCTACTTGAATCGTAATATTAATCCATTTGTTTGATAATAAAACCACAGGGTTAGAATTATTAAATTAATTAATTTTTTTAAATGAATGATTTGTAACTATTAATCTTTTGAAAATGAATAAATTAAATGAAGTAAGTAACTCTATAGTGAGGTTAAATGAAATAATAGTGCGGTCTAATTTATAATACAAACTAGAGACAAGCCTTATCTTGTAAATTATACCTTTGGTCCATCTTTTTTTCGATTCTCGTAGTCTCAATTTCATCAATGTAAACTCACACTTCTATTTACGTTTCAATGTGATCCCTTTGTTATTTTTGAAGAAAATATGTTATGTGAAATGTAAAAATTTTAATAATTTTCAGTTGTAAAAATGGTTGTGAACTTGAAAAAATAAATAAATAAATAAAAGAAAAAAGATTAAATGTACATTTAGTTTTGGTTGTGAATCTTAAAAAAAAATTAAAAAAAAAAACATTTTGGGAAATTAGTGGGTACCCATCTCCAACCCATACCCTATGGATATTTAAAGAATATTACTTACCCTACCCAATGGATAAGAAAAATAAGAGAAAACCCATGTATTTGGGTTGGGTCTCCATGGATACCCATAGGGTAGGTTATCAATTGCCATCCCTAGTTTCTATAGAATTGAGAGGATTTAGAGTATAGTAAAATTGAGTGAGGAGATTATTAGTATAGTTGTATTAGATTGTAAACATAGGATAAAGAGTTTTTTATTTTATTATTATATATTACCGGATTAGTAATATTACATATAGTATGAATATATAAAATTAATATTTTAAAAATTTTAGTATTTTTAATATTGTAATTATAATTATTTTTTATATTTTATAAGTCCACTTAATCTAGAGACCCTTAAAAAATATAAATTTTACATAAAAATTAATTAAAAATTCACTAAATATAAAAATAAAAACAAATCATATTTTTTTAGTACTTATTAAAAAATTTAAATATTTATTTCTGAAATAAATTATTTGAAAAAAATAATATTAAAAATATTTAATATATTTTATTTAATATTTTAATCCAATAACCTTATCACTAGATTTCTAATCTCATATATTTTAATTCCATGATAGTCTGACCAAGGAGGGGGATTGCTAGTGCCTTGGAGCTTTCTCATCATAACATTCCACAACCAATCACTCTTCATGTAACCCTCTCTTAGAATTAGTCTAATCCACTCAACTAAACAAACATGATCTTAGGAGATTGTTAATACCTGCCAAAAGATGGGATTAGTAATCCCATATGAAGGTGGGATTTACAATCCAATCACATGGTATTGAGAGTTATAATGAATCAATACCCTCATTTTACAAAAATAACAAATTAATTTTTTTATATATTGAGGATTTTTAGGTAATTTTATAAATTTAATCCTAACCAATTAATACCACCACACTAGTAGATAAACAAACACACTTTGGCCTTATTTGGGAAGTTGATTATTTGATTTTTTAGCATTTTAGTTTGACTAAAATAGTTATATTTGGAAAGTATTTTTTTTAATAGTTGATTTGATAATTGTGAGAGAAAATTAAATAATTATATGTTACATGTGATTTTTTATTTTATTTGTTATTTTAATCTATTTTGTCTAGGCTATTTTAACCTAACCCTCTTCTCAAACAACCCCTTTATCTTACATCTCCAATCTAATACTAATAATCTTCTCACTCAATCCTACTATACTCATAATCTTATAAAACCTAATTCGCCAAACAAACAAGGCCTTGGAGCACACAGATGCTAAAATTCCATTCACCTTGTTAGATTCTAATTTTCTAAATTCAATTTTTTGTAAATTAGTTTTTTCATTTTTAGTGAACTGTTTTAAAATTAAGTGTATCTAAAAAGTAAACCTATTCACCAAATAAATTTTTTAGATAATAAAAAGTATAATATTTGTAATAATTTTTTTTTTTAAATTCACTAAATACCAAAAATATAAAAAAGTATATATATATATATATTATGAAAATTTAATACATTTTTGTATTATTGTGTATTTATTGATATTTTAAAATATTTTTTATAAGTAGTTTACTTTTTAGGTACCTCTGAGTTATGTGCATCTATAAAAAAAAATTACTTAAAATATTAAAAATATGAAAACCAAACAAGTAATTTTTTTTTAATTCAAATGAAAATTAGGATAAAAGAGTATTGTTTACAATAATGGAAAAAAATACAAAGGCACGAGTGGAAAGGTAATTGAGTAGGTGGGGGGTCCGAAAAGGAACCAACATGGATTCAAACAATAAATTTTTATTAATTTTTCACACTTTAACAGAAGACAAAATAAATAATGTGACATACACAGAAAAATATGTAAAATTTTATTAAAAAAAAAAAAAAAAAAGAGACAAAAGCCACTATTGTCCCTTTTTTATAAAACTTTTACATTTTATTTAGGGTAATGATTGAGACCCCTTCAATCACCAACCCCACCACCCCACACACACATGGCGGGTGGTGATTGGAGGAGAAGAAAAAAAAAAAATGGCCAATCATGTTGCGAGGGGATCAAAGGAGTGGGAAAAAAGGAGGTCCGGGTCATTATTGTTTTATTTATGTCTAAAATAGATTTTATGAAAGCAAAAACATTACAATATTAAACACACAAAGTAAACTTGATTAAGTGAGATATCACAGGAAACTTAGAACAACCGATCTTAAGTTTTTCACAAGATCCTCCACAGTCATGTGAAATTCTTCATCCACCTACACAAAATGAAGACGAATTGTAACAGATGAATAAAGATATTTTTTTATCGGAAAAAATTTACTAAAAAAAAAAAAAAAAGAGATAGTAAACCTTTCCAACTACTAAATAAAATTTTGCTTTGCATGAGAGGAAAATTGTATCAAGTTAAGTGATTCATGTAAAACATTGTTTGTCCTAAATAAAAAATGCATAAGAAATAATTCATGTAAAATATTTCAATGATATATAACAATTTTATAAAAAAAAAAAAATGCCATGCTTATACGAAGTAAAAGTACCTGAGCAACAATAGTAATCTCGAGAGCCACGCCAAATGGAAGAACACTACTGCTAACAACATCCAGATGAAGCGCTGACATTTTGCTTAATATTTTTGCTACTACGTCACCATTTTTCTTGCAGTGGATTCTAAAGAGAACATTTTTCTCTAAAATTCTTACTTCAATCTCAGGAGACAATTTCTTGAAGTTTTCATCCAAATTCTCATTCGATGAAACATTGTCATCTTCCCACGAAGGTCCACATTTCGTCATTGAATGTATAGTAGGTTCCACCAATTTTTTCTTTGCCCGTTTCTCTAAGGTTTGCACATGTTCTTGAAGATGTTTTATGTACTTGATAGCATCTTGTAAGATGGAAGCTTTGTCCATCTACACATAAATGAACAACAATGCGTAACAAAAGGACATAAAAGGTTTACTTTTAAATTAAAAAAATCTTTGGTTCTATTTTTATCCCCTCCTCCCTTTTTGTTTTTGATCATGAAGTTTGAATATATCAAAACCGACAACAATTTTATAGAGTATGAAAATATTATTCCTAAAGTTATTAGAAAATGAAGTATTGGGATTAGATACATCATGAGTGTAGCTCACATCACTTTAAATTTAAATGTACACTAATATTTCATTTTTTTGACTATTTTTCATACAACTTGTTTAGACTCCTCAACAAATAAAATAAATCTAATTCACATACTTTGCTTTCAGACAATTTACAAATAACTTTTCACACTCTATAGCATAGTTGTGTTAGAATTTGCACTATAATAGCAAAACAATAGGTCTTGGAATACAAAAATCAAACATGATCAAATCCTAAAACCATATGGATAAATAGAATTATAATAATTTCTTGACTATGTTTACTACTAGAAAAATTACATCCTATTGTGTTTTTGATTTTTATTTATTTTTTGTTTAAGGACTCATTGAAAGTGAAATAGACATTCATGATATATATATATATATATATATATATATTTTTAAATTTTAGTAGCAGGAAAAATTAGTCATTGACAAATCAAAAAAGAAAAGAAAAGAAGCAATTCATTAAGATAAAATATCATATCAAATTCATCGGGTGTTTGGAAAAATGGCTATTTTAATAGGTTAAAATAGTTGTGTTTGAAAAAAGGGTTTGATTTTTTTATAGTTAGATGTAGTCTTTATGAGAAAAAATATGAAATGATTATGAGTTTAACGTAATATTTTGTCTTATTGACTATTTTAGCTTATTTTGTCGTTTATGATTGGTTTGACATAAACTAAGGCCCCGTTTGGAGACTTACTTTTTTAGCCAATTAGCCAAAAAGTCAACAACTCATACCAAAAAGTCAAAGATTCTCTTTTCTCTCTACTTTTTACACATCTTTTCGTAATTAGTCAAAAAGTCATCTCAAACATACAAGTTTTTTTTACCTACCTTTTTAGCCAAATAGTTAAAAAGTTACTAAATTAGCCTATTCCCAAACGAGGCCTAAATAATACAAAAAGTCAAAAAGTCACTATCCTATTTAAGTCACACCATCTTATTTAAATCACATCTCCTTTCTAACACATCACATCAAACCCAACCCAAACCCAACTCATATAAGCGAATAAATCAAAAAGTACACTTTTTAAGAACATCCCAAACCAACCCTTAGTACTATTTTAACCCAAAAATAACAAAAAAATATTTTGCCAAACACCCCAAATATTTACAATACCTTCTTTAGGCCAGGAATGAGGGTTGAGAGAGAAATGAGCTTTTGGTTGAGCCTTTCTCGACGCTTTCTCTCTGCCAAAATGTGGTTTCGAGCTTGCACTGGTGCCCTACTTGTGGCACACAATTTTTTGGTTCTATTGCAACTTTTTGGTGTCTCATTTAGGTTCTCTTGTGAACTCCGAGAACTGAATGATGAGAAATTTATATAATCCTGAGACATTGCGTCATCTTCATTAGGGTTTTCATTCTGCAATGAGTTGGTCGATGGTGAACTTGATTGCCCCAACAAAATAGCATTTCCATTGTCGTGAGAGTTGTCGTTGTTGGTCTTGAGCTCTTTGCCCAATTTTGAGATATTAATTTCAGTGTGTGTGCTCTCATTACTGAGAGATGCATAGACTTCTGGGGAGAAACACGTAAAATTGATCTCATCAAGTGAGTAATCAACCGAATCCACTTGGCATTGACGGATGAGGTTGGATTCTTCCATTTCCTATGAAATTCAATAAATTTTCGCAAATATCAAAAGTTCTTACCAATAAAAGAATGAGTTTTTGTTAACTAGAACTTGAAATGGTCATACATTTTTACAAAACTTCAAATATTCATGCATTTTGTTTGTAATTATTTATTTCTGCAATGGGTATTGTCCTATATTGTTATAACTTTCATAAATGAAAAACTTACCAGATCATGTAGCCAATCAGTGGGCAAGATGTCCATCACTGTAGCTTCTTTGTTTAATCACACAAAAACAGGATTACATTAGAAGTCACAGTCAAATTTAACAAATGAAAGTTATTAAAAACCTGTAAAGCATGAATAGAAATGAAGAGAAGTTCCCAATATGAGTCTTCTTATCATTTTTTTTTTTGGCTCAATGAGAAGCAAAATGATGTAATAATGATATTTTTCAACTAATGAGCCAAAATAATAATTATTTTAACTTAAAATGAAATAACACATCATTCTGCATAAAATTTTTATTATTTAAAGATTAATATGATTAGGTGAGTGTCAATAATTGTATATATTGTGAAAGAGAGTTTAGAAACAAGTCCTCATATCATATTGATCACTACAAGAAGCAAAGCAATAATCTCGTTTTTAAAAAATCATATAGATGTGTAAGGCCTTTAGAAGCAAAGCGCAATGGTAGCCCCCAAAGATCCATGAATATATATACATACATATATATATATATATAATTTGCTTTGTTTTTGGTGATCAAAAAATTAAAATAGAAGGAAAAGAAAACTTACCTTGGAAAGGAGAGGAGGGTTTTCTCTTGGCAATGGCCTGATGTGGAAAACTTTGTCTTAGGCTTTGACTTTATAGTGACAAAAATTACTGGGTTTCTTGCCAATGTGAATAATTGAAGTTTTTTTTAACAATAAAATATGTTAGTGGAATATAAATGGACAGCGACATGTCTGATGAATTTGAATTACAGCAATATTAGGTATCATGAAAAATCTTTTACGAAAATAATTATCAAAGTTTTGTGGCCTTTGAATTACATTTAGAATAAAGTACCACACACTAATCAAGGTAATTAAAGAATCATAAATTTTTCTTGATTATTTTCATGAAAATTTTTTTATGATCCTTAACTTTTCTCTTTGAAGTAAGATTGGTGAATAACAATATTTCCGATGAATCCTCATAGTAAGGCCTCCTTCACAACTCACTGCTTTAGTTTAAAAGTCAAAAAATTATTAATTTTTTTTTTTAAAAATGAAAATTTATATTAAAAAGTCAAAAATTTCATTTTTGTTTCTATTTTTTGCATATCTTTTCATAAAAAATTAAAAATCATTCCAAACATACTAATTTATTTTACATCATATTTTAACCAAAAAATTAAAAAAATTACTAAAATAACCTGTAGCATTAATATTTTTTAGAATATAATTATTACGTTTTAAAAATATTAATTTTAATAAATTTAACATTCGGTTTGTTTTAGTAATTTTTTTTTTTGTATTTTTTAGTATTTAGCACAATAAAAAATGAAAGTCAACGAAAAATAATTTTCATGATCAATAGAAAATAAGTATATTTGGACAAAAATATTTTTTTTCTTTTAAAAATTAAAAAGTTATGATGGATTCGAGCGGCTTCTGTACGTGTTGACTATCAGGTACCTAACACACGACCCTCCTCCTTTACCTAGGCTTGAATCCCCTTAATTTGACTAATGAAATGGCCTTAGATAGAGTCGAATGGAGAAGAAGAATTCATATAGCCGACTTTATTCGATGAGACTTAAGGCTTGACTTAGTTTAGTTTGGTTTGATTTGGTTTAAAAAGTGGAAAGTGTTTTCTAGATTAAATTTTTACTAATGTCACCACACCACCACCACCACTACCACCACGACGACGACTACCACTCTCACCTTTACCATCACACCACCATCATCGCAGTCACCGTTACTATTATTGTTGCCATTACTACCACCATCGCCCTACCACCATACCAGTACATCTACCTCTACCTCCTTCATTCTACCACCACCAAACATAGAAAAATGGTTTTCGTAGAAAATACTTTTAATTAAGAAATATTTTCTGTCCAAACAAACAAAACGTAAAAGAAGGACAAAATAGAAAATTCATGTTATTTTAATTCTTATTTTTTAAAAATATACTAATATTTTTGGATAATTTAAAATAAAATAAAGGATTAATATTTATGTTTTTTCTACATTATGACCATGTTTGGTGAGTGTTTCTTTTAATGTTCTAAAAAAATAATAATTTAGAGAATTGATCCTCTTTTTAAACTATTTGGAAAACTAACCCGTTTTTTGAAATCGCATGTTGAAAATATAATTTTAAATTGAAATTGCATTTTCAATATGCAATTTCAGCTTGAAATCACATTTTTAAATGCAATTTTATGATGGCATGGACTAGGAGTGTGAAAATGGCCAGCGGCACATGAGCGGTCCGAAGCCCGCCTGCGGCCTGGGATGAGCCCGACCCGTTTAGGCCCGCTTAGTCCCAGGCTTGAGCTCCTGGGCCAGGGCCTAGGCCATTGTTTTGAAGCTCGGCCCGTGGCCCAGCCCATCGGGTTGTTTAAGGCCAACTTAGGCCCGGCCCGAAGCCCTACCCGCCCGATGCCCAGTGTATTTTTTAATGGAGAATAATAAAATTTTGGTAAAAAATATTTAAAAAAACAAAAAAATATGGTCAGGTCGGTCCAAGCCCATTGGGCCGGCCCGAGGCCAGACCCACCACCTGCCCAAGGCCCAAATACCTTTGGGCTTGGCCTTAATTTTTTGGCCCATAAGCTAGCCTGGCCCCGCTTGAATTTTAGTGGTAGCCGGCGAGGCTCAACATGGGCCGGGCCAGATTTATACCCCTAGCATGGATTGCTATCTTAGCAAATTGAAATCGCTTGTTAAAAATGCAACTTCATTTGAAATTGCATTTTCAACATGCAATTTCAAGTGAAGTTGCATTTCAACATGTAATTTCATGATATCCGCGAGGTTTACTCTAGCGACTTTAAAATACACTGTTTGGAAAGCTAACTTGCTGCTTTTCAATTGTTACCTGTGATTTGCTTCAATGATTACAAAGTACAGTGTTTGCAATAGTTTTGTGTGAAATTGAATCTTCATTATATTGATTTGACCTAGTTATGCCTCAAACTCTGAATTCATATTTCCCAACATGTGACTTCATTAGTAAGATTGAATTCTTATCAATGTCAAATCATGAGGGTTTTTATTTTATTAGTTAATTTCTCTATAAAATAACTATAAAAATGTAAATACATGTGTGTGTGTAATTTTTATTTATATGAAATTTTTTATGTTAATTTAAATCTCATTTTGAACATGCAAGATCATTGTGAAATTGGATTTTGAACATACAATTTTAATTCTCACCTGTGACTTACCACAACAATTTCAAATTACACTATTTATCAATAGTTTTGCGTGAAATTGAATCTTTATGGTAGTCACTTTGACTTAATTTTGACTCAAACCTTCAAATTAAATTCTCAACATGTGAACAAATAGTACACACTATTTGTATTACGTAAAATGAAATTTTTGTGATAGCCATTCTACCATAATTCTAACTTAAACACTGAAATCAGATTCTCAACGTGTGACTTTATTGGTAACATGTAAGATTCTTAGCCATGTGAAATAGGGAGAGTTTTTACTTTATTATTTAAATTCTCTATAAAATAAATAAAAAAATGTAAAAAAAAAATTATATTTATGTAATTTTTATTTATATGAAATTTTTTTATGTTAGTATAAATCTCATTTTTGAACATATTAGGTTTTTGAACATACGATTTCAATTCTCACCCATGACTTACTATAACAATTTCAAATTACACTATATATCAATAGTTTTGCATGAAACTGAATATTTGTGGTAGTCACTCTGACATAATTCTGACTCAAACCTTCAAATTAGATTTTCAACATGTGAACAAATAGTACACGCTATTTGTATTACATGAAATGAAATTTTCATGATAGACATTCTACCTTAGTTATGACTTGAACATTGAAATAAGATTCTCAACATGTGACTTCGTTGGTAACATGCAAGATTCTTATCAATGTCAAATCGTGAGGGTTTTTCTTTTATCATTTAATTTATCTATAAAAGAATTACAAAAATGTAAGAAAAAATATATATGTATGTGTAATTTTTATTTAAATGGCATTTCTTATGCTAGTTTAAATCTCATTTTGAACATGCAAGATCATTGTGAAATTGGATTTTGAACATGTGATTTCAATTTTCACCTGTGACTTGCCACAACAATTTCAGATTTTACTATTTATCAATAACTTTGCATGAAACTGAATCTTAATGGTAGTCGTTCTGACCTAGTTTTGACTCAAACTTTCAGATGAGATTCTCAATATGTAAATAAATAGTATACACTATTTGTATTATGTAAAATGAAATTTTCGTGATAGCTATTCTACCATAGTTCTAACTTAAATACTGAAATTAGATTCTCAACATGTGACTTCATTAGTAACATGCTAGATTTGTATCAATGTCAAATCATGAGGATTTTTCTTTTATTGCTCATATAACTCCCCATGAACCAAAAATATGCCAAACTCAAACTCTTTAGCTTTTTAATCTTACAGAATTTCAGTATTTTCCTTCTACTAGCACTATATTTCAACATTTGAAGAGACAAAGCTTCCAAGAATGTTTTTCATGAACATTACATAGGTTGTTAGACATATTGAATTTTGATGATTGTTTCTTATTTTGTTTTGATTCTGCTTTTTGATTTATTTGGAAGAGCAAAATAGATTGAAATCTTATATTTTATGCCATCATAATTTCATCTATGTCTCTATCCTAATCATGCAATTTGGAGTTCAAAATGAGGCATAAAAGTGTACCAAACTAGTGTACCAGAGCAACAGCAGAGCATAAGAGGCTGAGACAACACAAGGGTGGACGACCGGTCAGGCCATTTTTTGTTTATTTTCTCCTTCAATTAAAAGGACATCTGAGCGGATGTCCTATGGAGTAATTTCCACCCAGTTCAACTCCAGTTCAATTTTGCTTCAGTCCGACTGTCGGACCAACAATATGCTTGACCACCGCGATAGTCATCCTTGACGATCGAACACAACTGGACATTTGGGCGGATGTCCGGGCAGACATCTGGATGAACGTCCCTCGGGAACAAAGCTTGGCTTTGGACATCCAGGCAGATATCCCTCTGTGAAAGATGCTTATATCGGTAGCAAAGCAGTTAACTGAAATTAATTATTTCTTCATCATTTCAACAGGTAAAACATACCTGGATATCAGAGAATATCTGAGCAATCAATTATATATCATCTCAACCCATCACTATCCCATCTCTTCAATAGGAAGAAGAGAATGGGCACTGTCAGAACATAACAGAGCATTATCTTTGTTATATACAAAGCTCTAAATATGCAGCAAAACAATAAATAAAAAAATAAAAAATACATACCAACATAGAGAGATACTCAGTAACAACACAAGCTAGAAAATATTTTCCATATTTAATCAATATCATCTCTTTAATTTTCTGAATCTGGTTTTCATTTTCCTTTAGAAATTATAGTGAGCTTTTAGCCTTATGCATATACTTCTGTGAGAGGATTTACAGAAAAATTCTGAGCTTCACCATTGTGTATCTATCTTTGAGAGATTATTGTTGTGGCTTTGTTTGAAAGCAAAAAACCCTCATTCAGCGTTCTTCATTCCTTGAGAATGATTGTGAATCACCTAAGATTTGCAAGGTCTTAAGCTTGTAAAGCTTATGTAAAATCTGTGAAGGATTACTCCATTTGTGAAAAGGTTGCTAGCGCCCCTGTGAAGCTAGAAGGTAGTGGAAAATCTCAAGTAAAGCTTGAGGAGTAGATGTAGGCTTGGTTGAAGTTGAACCATTATAAATCTATTTGTCTTCTCTTCCCTAATCTCTTTAACTGCTATAGCTATCTGATATTCTGTGTTGACTACTTCACTTCATTTCACAAATTCTCTATGCAAACTATACCTCAGTGATATAGCTGTTATAATATTTGTTATTATTGTGCTAATCATCAAATCTCTTTACTTACCTCATATAGCTATCGGTTATCCTCTTCCATTGAGTATTAGAGTTATAGTTCATTACTAAATTATATAGAACATAATCTATTAATTTGAACCTTAACTAAGCTATTTATTTTTTCTCCAGTTCTTCAATAATCTGTTCTTGTTGGTATACTAGTAGTTATTTTTATTGGTGTAGACACCCCATTTTTGACCGCCCTTAAGACTTGGGCACTACTGATGGTTTGTTCGGTGTTGAGAGATGTGCAGGGCAAAGAATCAGTTTCTTCGGCTAGAAGAGAGGCAAATCTTTCAAAACACTTTGTTTAGAGTTTTGGAGTTGAAGAAGAGAGGAAAGGAGAGGAGAAAACTAATTTGGGAGAAGTTCGGCATGAATCCGGGTAGAAGCGAGTCGAGCAGCCCTCGTTGAATCGGGCTTATCTGTCTGTACGCTTGGAGTTTAGCTATGGGACCACTACCGTCAGAAAGCTTACTTCCGGGGCTTCATTTTTCACTCAAGAATCTCTTAAAGCCAAGTCCGGGTGGGGGAGATATGATTGGTTGAAGTTGGGTATCATCCCGGTTGGATCAAATATGCGCGGCTTCACCAAAATGGGCATAACGTTTTCCACAAAAGGAATTTTAATGCAAGGTTTGCGCCATTGGAAAGATAACTTCTGGGGCTTCAATTTGGACACCAACCGGCCGTTTTTTGACCTTACCGGCCATCCACCGGCACTATATTTATCCGGCCGGCAATTTATTGTGCCGACCGGCACTTTATTTTGCTGACCGGCAATTTTTGCTAGCCGACGACCTTCCGGAGCATTCTGCAGATTGAGTGGATTCCAGCTGTGCCAGCTGGAATGCACAGAATCGATCCCCCACGCACATGTGTGTTTGTTTTGCACCTTGTGAGCCTTTGAACCCCCTAACCTTCTAGAAGCTTGAACCCTTTGGCCAAGCTTCTTAGCTTGGCCAGCTGTTTTAGCTTCCTCTAGAAGCCTTGCACCCCCCTTGAACCCCTTTGACCCTTTCCCTTTACTTAGCTTGTAAGTTAAGTGCTTCCCTTGCCTTATATAAGCACCATTCCTCTCCCTTTGTCTAGGTTGGATGGTTTGAGGCAAAAAAAACCAGAGATATACCATGTATATCTAATATACATACATACAACCCTCAATCTCTCTCCATATCTCTCTCATTCAACCATCAAACACCCTTGTTCTTGGGCCATTTCTTCATCAACTCATAGCACAAGGCATCCAATGCCCATTCCAGCAGCTTGAGGCTGTCCTCCAGAGGTTAAAAGCTCCCAAACTCGGTCCAAAGGTTGCTAAAGATTGGTTTTACAAGGGTGAGTCCCACTTTGCCTCTTTTGTGCATTTTTTTGGCCTATATCTTAGCTCCTCGTGGTTACATCTTTGGGCTCCGACCCAAACTTCAAATCATCATATTTTGAGGCCCTCTTCATGTTTGATTGAGGACCTCTTGCTGTTTGAGGACAGTAGCTTGCACTTGCTTCATTACCCCTCTTAAATGCCATAATCTCGCATGTATTTTTTGGCCTGTGTATGATCTGTTTTAGAGCCTGATGTAAACTGAAAATAGGCTTATTTTGAGCCCCTCTTCAACATTGAAGAAGGGCTCAACACTGTTTGGGACCTCCATGTTATACTTGCCTTTATATCCTCTCTTTGGTCCCCATTTTTGCATGCTTTGGCAGCCTATCATGCTTCTATTTTTGGCCTTTTTACAGTTCTGTAAATATGCTTATTTTTTGTCCCTCTTCAATGTTGTAGAAGGGAATTTTTCAGTTTGGGCTTTGTATCTACCACTTGCCTCTTTGGCCACCTTTTGGCCCTTTTTCTTGCACAAAAGCTTAGCCATATCTATGTTTGTTTTTAGGGTTTTTACAGTTCTGTAAAGCGTCTTATTTTGGGTCCCTATTCAATGTTGTTGAAGGGCCCTAACCTGTTTGGAGTTAGCAGGTGTGAGTTGCTTCATAATCTCATGTTTAGAGCCATTTTTGCATGCCATTGTTGCCCTATCTTTGCTTGTTGTTTGGCCATGACTTGTACTAGAAAAATGCTTATTTTGAGGCTGCCTTGCTTCTGTATATTCATTCCATGTACCAATCATGCATGCTTTGTATAGCTGTAGTTCATTCTATGTGCCTAATTTGCATTTCGGGAGAGATTCCATGCATCGGGTGTGTTTTCGCCTCATTTCGGGGCTGTTTTCCCCCACATTTCAGTGCTGAAATCCCATTGGAATGTTTGCATATCATTTTCCATGCCATTGAATTGCGTATGCCATTGCCTCGGTTTGCGTGCCCGTGTGCACGCATTTCGAGGCACTTTATTTTCATCCATCGGCCTCTTATGTGAGTGTGGCTGAGGCTCTCTTATGTTAGTATAAGTCCATGTTGCATTCTATATGCCATTTTAGCCATTGCATTGCATATGCCATTGCCTCGGTTTACGTGCCCGTGTGCACGCATTTCGAGGCACTTCATTTTCATCTTATGGCCACTGATGTGGGTGCGGCTGAGGTCCATTCACATTGGTGTAAGTCCATCTTGCATTGTGTATGCCATGTTTCAATGCGTTGTGCATGTTATGTTGTTAGCGTTGTGTGTGCCATGTAGTTATATTGCATGTTTGTATGTTTGCTTGCATGCTTAGGTTGCATGTGCATTGTTGTGCATTGCCTCGCCTCTTGACCAACCATGATTGAGGTTGGGTCTCTTGTATGTTTTGTGTGCATTGCATTTTTACATTGAAATGCATACTTGACTCTTTGGCCATCATGCATCGAAATGCGTGATTGGTGGCCCGAAGGTCGAGGGCCATGTTCCCTTGAGTCCATTACATGATAGGGAGTGTGTCCATGCATACATGTGCTTGAAATCCTATGCCATATGTTGTCTATTCTCTGTTGCTGTCAAAACTGTCTTCTGCAGGGAGCTTCTGCCGACCGGCAGAATTTAGTGCCGACCGGCACTTTTTGAAATGTCGGTGACCCAATAAACAGCCGATGGAAGTTGTGAACTGCCGGTGGGAATTTCCCCTAGCCGGTGGTGCTCTGCAGCATGCAAGGAACCTGTCCTGGAGTTTTGGCAATTTTCAGAGAGACAGGGCAGTATAAACAGAGGTGGTAGTGTTATGGTACGGGCTTTCCGGGCGAGACGGGTTCAAGCTTGCATCGTTCGCGCATCCCGAGGCGGGGGCTGTGGCCACCTTTCTTCTTTTTGCATTCATTTTGTTCAGTAATTAGAAATTCTGTAATAATTAATGTGGTTAGTTATTTATTCGGTCTGTAATATTTATTTGGACCCTCCGAGTGAGGGCAATTGTGTAATAAGTGTGCGTGAGTGTGTGTATGTCTTCCAACCCCACGTCTTTCTTCCCTTTTATTTACCCGCTTATGATGGTAGACTAGGGCATATTTAAATTAGCATACCTTATGCTATGCATGCGTGCATCCATACATTTGTCTTACATGCACCAGGCTCGGCACATCATGCTAACTGCACTTGTATTTCAATCCCAAGTTGAGTACTTGTTAGTTGCAGCATTTCACATGCCATCTTTAGGATAGCCGAGCCTGTTTAGATTGCATCTTTGCATGTGTTGCATTAGCCATTTTTAACATGAACTAGGATCATGCATATGATTACTAACTAGTTTCTGTTTTGGCTCGGAGTACTAGGTAAGCTTTTATGCTTTAGCATATCGCATGCGTGTGAATGTTGCCATGATAGCATGATTACCATGAGGCTAGCTGCTTATGTGATATAACTGCTTGAATGGCTGTGGATGGAGGTTGAATTACCTAAATTGGAATAATGCATTAAAACTGTGAGTTTTAAGCCCACTAGATAGTGGCAAAATCATCTTTTCTAAAAGCCTACTTGAGGGTGGCAAAATCTGCATTTTAGCCTACTTGCGAGTAGCAAACCATTTTCAAAACAAACATGAAATGCTTTGTTCCAATTTGGGCGATTTGGTCTATACTTGTTTGCTGCGCGCATAACATAGTAATTCTAGGCTAACAATTGGGTTAAGAATACATAAAGTTTTCAAAAACGGATATCACGGTTAGTAGAGGCCGGTCTTCGGACCGGGCGAAAGGGGGTGCTCATAGCTGACCTTCCCCGATCGTACCCAAGCTCCCGAGCCGAGACAACTCCGGTGATGACGGACATGTGGCCTTCGGCACCGAGTCAGGGTTTCCTAAATTTCCCCATTTTAAAATATTTAGGTGGCGACTCTGTATCTGGCAAAGCAGTCCATGTTTGGCACTTCTTTTCAAAAAATCCGTTTCCCAAAATGATTTGCCAGATTTGGACTCTTTGGTTCAGATTAAGAACCGCGACAAAAAAAATCGAGTCCGAACTGTAGCATGAGGCCCACGGCCGCGCTGTTACAGTTTCTGGCGACTCTGCTGGGGACTTTAGAGAGCTTGACTCGAACTCGTGATATCCTGTTTTGATTTCATTTATGTGTTTCTTTGCATTGCATGTGCATTGGTGCGCCTAGGAACACAGTGTTTGCCATCTGCCATTCCTGAACGGTTTGCTGGAGGCTTGTCTTGTCAAGGCATGACCATAAGGCTGACCGGTTATGGGCTCTGACAGTATGGGAACACAAACCCCGGTTTTACCGAGGCACCCTTTTGACCATTCGACCTAGTGCATATTCAGAATCCATAGTGACCATTCCAAGCTAGGACAGGTTGCTTACCCGATTATAGGTTGTTTGAAACCGCTGTGTGCATAGTGAAACCCTAGTTCCTGACAAAATAGGACAGGGAAACCCTACCCCAACATAGGGGTGTTTTGGCTCTCTCTTACTTGCTATGTGCTTTTAGAGTGTATCTCTATAGGAACGCATATACCAGTTTGCAAGTCTGGGCATCAGGCCTGTGGGCATCAGCATCAGTATTTGGGGAATCAGTTTTACCCGAGGGTATCAGTTTACAGGCAGATATTTGGGAAACAGTGATCAGTATTGAGTACATTCATCCTAGTATGCTCAAATCCGTTCCAGTGAAGTTGTGCTGAGATGCTGTCTGTTTTCTCTCTTGCAGGGTAGTCTTGGAACCATAGCTTCAGAAGGCTCCGATATCCCCCGAGGTTCATCGGACTTATACTGATAGACTTTGTCAGGTCAGAGACTCAGTCCAAGGATAATCAGGGCCAGAGAAGGCTAGTCAGGCACAGACCACCTGTACAACAGCTACCAGATCAGTGATCTTTGAGCAGTTGGGCTGAGATTTCCAAGTCTGCTACCGACACAGATATACCGGTTGCTCAGTTAGATTAGAACAATATGTCGAGTCTGGAAGAGATGGTGCGCCAACTCCAGGATAGTATGAAAGCCATGCACCAAGACACTGTCCGTCAAGCAGAATTCGCCAAGCAACAGGCTGTGGTCATAGCCCAACAGGCAGAGACAATTGCCAGATTGGAGCAGCAAACTGGAGTATCTACTTCGCACCAGGCTCCTCCCCTACCAAGAGTTCCCATACTCGGGGCGGCAACCCATGTCCAAGATGATACGGACATTCCAGTCGGGCCAGCTCCACCCTCGATTCTGCCTCAACTCTCCAAGGCACCCACTCCTATCAACCAATCAGATTCTCCCTTCGAGCCCGAGGTGGAGCCCGTGGCATTAAAAATGCACAAGCTTGAAAAGTTGTTCAAGAAATCTCAAGGTGTGAAGTCCATTCCGGACATTGGAGACGGATACACTGACGCAGCCGTGACGCTGCCAGATCGGTTTAAGATGCCACAAATTGATCATTTTGACAGGTCTGGGGATCCCATGGTGCACCTACGACTATTTTCAGA
Source organism: Camellia sinensis (assembly GCF_055761805.1). Lineage (NCBI taxonomy): Eukaryota > Viridiplantae > Streptophyta > Magnoliopsida > Ericales > Theaceae > Camellia > Camellia sinensis. The sequence continues at coordinate 34,251,041 of NC_138961.1, read as the reverse complement.
CGTCCTAAGGCCAATGGGCCTCACTAGACTGCAGAAGCTATCTTTATTTGGCCGGACCCTGTCGGGTGTAGCGGCCGCATGGTATGCAAAATTGGAGGATGACGTCAAGAGAAGTTGGGACGAGATGGCTGAGGCCTTCATCCTGCAGTACTCGTGTAACACACAAATCGAGATCACGACCCGGGATCTCGAGACAATGAGGCAGGAGCCTAAGGAGAGCTTCTCAGAATTCGTGGCCCGCTGGAGAGCCAAGGCCTCAATGATGACCATTAGGCCAACAGATAAGGATCAAATACGGATGATTGTGCGCAATCTCCAGCCTAAGCTAATGCAGAGAATGATTGTAATCCCCTTTCCCACTTTCTCAGATTTACACGATATGGGGGTACAAATCGAAGATGCAATGAGGCAAGGTCTGTTTGACCAGGATAAGGAGCAGCCCAGGAGGGCATTTTCCCGCAATTCGAATGCGACCACCAGCGGTGACGCAGCTGCAAGGTCTTCTGAAGTGGGCATGGTCACCACCACTGCATCAAAAATAGCTACCCCATTCACCGGTGCGTCCGGAAGTAGTTCACAAAAAATCAAATATCCACCTCGAGTCAAGAGGGTTTTCACCCCACTCCATATGCCTTTGTCAAAGGCTCTAGAGGTCTTACTCCGGAAAGGACATCTGAAACCGTTGGAACAACGGCCCCTACCCGATCCTATCCCTGCAAAGCATGACCAGACTAAGTACTGTGCGTACCACCAACAAACCGGTCATGAGACCGATAGCTTCTTTCGTCTGCGCCATGATGTACAGGATTTGTTTGACAACAAGGTCATTGCCGCACCAGCTCAGTAAAGTCTATCACCACTGGATCAGTGAACTCGGGGGATAGTACGAATATGTGATCAGGGGATGAACCACCTGTGGGCGGCACTCAGTTTACTCCAGATGTGGCGTGTGGCACGCACTGTTTTGAGCACTTGCGAATGCTGGTTTTTGTAGCTTCTGACTTGGGTGTTGAGTCAGTTTTGTGGTTTTGCTTTAAGTCTGTCTCTTTGTTTTCAGTCAGTCTTTTTTGATTAATGGTCTGTCTTGTTGTATCGAGTCAGTCCTGTTTTGTTAGGGTCAGGTGATTCCGGGGGTGTTACCTCGGGCATCACTATTTTGTTTTGTGTTTGTCTTTTTGCCTTCTTTTGAGTCTGTTTCTGCCTTGGAGCCAGTTATGCCAACAGATTTGAATGGAACAGCAGTGATTTTCACACTCTTGTGTTTGCTTCTGCCGTGTGCCAGTTGTGCCAGAAGTATTGAATGGAATGACAGTGCTCTTCGTCTGCCTTTTCTGTGCCTTGAAATCATTGTATCGACCTAAGTTTTTCAAAACTTTTTTGAACACTGCGGTGATAAAAATGAAGAGGAAGGAATTCCTCAGATTTTGCAAAATTTGATCAAACTGAGGGAAAGAGAGGCGTGCTAAGCCCTTAATGAATGAGATCATGTTTGTTAATGTGAGTACTAAGAAGGATCCTGGCCTGATCCAGATTGGTCCCACACTGTTTTCAGCGCGAGCGATTTGTCGCTTTCTTAAAAACTTTTGAAAAATGTTTTGCGCAGTCCTGTGAAGACTTGTGTGGAATCGCCCTTGAGATTGTGCAGCCGAGGATCGCTCTCAGCCTCAAGATTCTGTCCATTTATTTTCAAACCTCGAACTTAAATTCAGAATGTTCAATGGTCAACTGCCATATGAGGCCTGTGTGGCCAGATTCAAAGCAGCCCTCGGACAAGAGGCAAGAAAGTCAGATCAAGAAGATTAGACCTCATCAGAAGAAGCTTGCAAAGCTAGAATAGAAGTACCCTTCAAACTAGGGGCAAAGATGTCAGACGTGCTCGAAGAGCCAAAGATGAGTCCTCTTGCAAATCAACAGCCACTCTCCTGGATATGGATGGCTTCAAAATCCTACAACCATTTGGCATGGACCAAATTATGCTTTTACCCTTTGAGAGGCTCGCTGGGCCGAAAACCCAGAAGGGCTACCCAGGCAAAAGTTAGAGCAAGAGAAAAATACAAAAAAGAAAAAAAATGCAAAGAAAAGAACAAAAAAAAGAAAATCAAAAAAAAAAAAAAGAAGGGGAAATGAAGTGAAAAGAAATGAAAAGAAAAGAAATGAAAAGAATTGAAAAGAAAAGAAAAACAAAGCTCGCAAGGTCGAAAACCCGCATCGGGCGCCTTGGCAAAAGTTAGAGCCTAAAAAGGAGAGGTTAAATACCCGAGTGTACCTTAACCCCGGAACTACGTAAGGCTTGATTCCCATGTTTGGGATACGTAGGCAACTTCATTCTGAAGTCCAGCCGTAAAATACTTCAAATTCAACTGTGTCCATGTGATGATTCTAGTCATCTTTGTCTTTTCTATATCCGGGAGTTCGGTTGCAATCATCGCTCTGAGGACTGATTACAATACACTACGGGGCCATTTAGACAAGGGGCAACTTTCCGTTGCCATTCAATGCGCTGCGGTGCCGTGCAAACAAGGGGCAACTTTCCGTTGCCATGTAGCTCTCTTCGAGCAAGGGGGCAATTTTCCTCCAAATCCGAGGTTGTGCGTCTCAAGAGTGGGTTCCGTGCTTGTTAAGCATTGGCCGTTTGCAAAAATAGTTTTTGAGACTTTTTACTGAGGTTGACTAATTTCCTCGAAAATTGTTCCATCTTTTCCAAAAATTGGACCATTTCTTGGACCCAAAAAAGGAAAATTTTCAGTGCTCATAGCCTGACTTGCATGATTTCAAATCAAAAATCGAACAAGTGTGTTAATCTAACTCTCATATTGGTCAAAATTGTTTTCGTAGAAAACAAAATAAAAAATGGTCAAAATGATGAACTAGGGGCACAATTGAGTCAGGCTTCCTGTCTTTTCCCCATTTTCAACATACTTGCCAAGAAGGGCACTTTATCTGCCAGAAAGGGCACCTGCCAGAAAAGGGCACCTCTGAGGCTGACCGCAAAAGGGCAGAAGGCTCTCACATCCTCCACGCAACGAGGTATCAAGCCAAGTGCGAAGCACGAACTGGGATGGGGCGAGATATTCCACTCCCTCATCTGGACAGATCTAACCACGTCCGAACTCCCCAGCAGGGCATCATCAACCAATGTTAGCTGTAGATTTGCTACACACCCAGTTGTAGCACAACCCCTCTATGGGAGAAACTTACTGTTGTGAACAAGAGTCTGGTAAAATACCAGGGGCAAGAGCCCACAATTTCCAGCTTATCCATCAACCACCCAGGGGAGGGATGAAAAACGAGAGATTAAAGAATAGAGAGATGTGCGCTGAGAGAAAAAGCGAGAAAAGGGTTTTGAGAGAAAAACCGAGCTTGAGAGCCGAGTGATGTGAGAATCACAAATAAGAAAGGGTGGAAATAATACCCGGTGAAACAGGCTCCCTGTGCACGTCTGTGTGTCGTGTCTTTTGTTTTGTTTGTCTCGATTCTTGCTTTGAGTCGTTCCGAGCGTGTCTCGACGTGTTTAGGTTGTTTATCTTTTGTTTTCCGTTGTTGAGTCTTTCTCGCTGTGTTCAGTTGTAGGCTCAATACCTGGTCGAAAACTCATCTCTCAATTTCAAAAATAAATCGTTTTGTGCTCAGAGTGCTGTGCCATCCTTCACGTTTGTGCAAAACAAGATTCTTTTTTCCATAAAACTGCAGGGTCCACCCCCGATAAGTGTGAACGGTGAAACCAGGACCTATTTGAAGCTATGATAGTTCCAGACTGCAAAGCAAAAGCAAAAGAGCGAAAATCGAAGTATCTGAATTTGTGTCAACTTCAGAAAATTCCGTGATTGTACTCCGGACGTACCTCTTCAGGGCCTTGTCAATGCTCCGAAATATGAGTGTACCTCTACCTCAGGCGCAAGATCAATCCTGCTTCAAGGTTATACACTCTTCCACTTACATTGTTATGCACCCACTTCACTTGCATTGTAATGCATTATACCTATCAAGTTTCTTCCTCAGTCATGCACGATATTGTATGCACGGTTCATTCAAAGAAGTTCCGTTTTAAGGTCATTCACTTTTGTGTATCAATCACACACACTCACTTTAGTGTATCAATCACACTTCATTTGCCTTAGTGTATCAATCACACTTCATTTGCCTTAGTGTATCAATCACACTTTACTCGCTTTGAGTATCTATCACACTTCATTCTCATTTAGTGTATCAATCACACTCTCTTCACTTAGTGTATCAATCACATTTCTTTCATTTTGTGTATCTATCACACACATTCTCATTTTGTGTATCTATCACGCACATATTCGCTTTTGTGTCTATTGCACTCTCACTTAGTGTATCAATCACACTTCTTTCATTTTGTGTATCTATCACACACATTCTCGTTTTCTGTATCACACTTCTTTGATTTAGTGTATCAATCACACTCTATTCACTAAGTGCATCTATCACACTTCGTGTTCACTTTTAGTGTATCAATCACACTCTGTTCACATAGTGCATCTATCACACTTTGTGTTCACTTTTAGTGTATCAATCACACTCTGTTCACATAGTGCATCTATCACACTTTGTATTCACTTTTAGTGTATCAATCACACTCTGTTCACATAGTGCATCTATCACACTTTGTGTTCATTTTTAGTATATCTATCATACTTGCTCACTAAGTGCATCTATCACACTTCGTGTTTGCTTTCAGTATATCTATCATACTTGTTCACATAGTGCATCTATCACACTTTGTGTTCATTTTCAGTATATCAATCATACTTTGTTCACACTGTGCATCTATCACACTTTGTCTTCCCTTTTAGTAGATCTATCATACTTGCTCACTAAGTGCATCTATCACACTTCGTGTTCGCTTTCAGTATATCTATCATACTTTGTTCACTTAGTGCATCTATCACACTTTGTGTTCACCTTTAGTATATCTATCATACCTTGTTCACTTAGTGCATCTATCACACTTTGTGTTCACCCTTTGTGTATCTATCACACTATGCTCACCATACTCGCTTAGTGTATCTATCACACGCTCAACTACTGTATGTATCACATGTTGCTTCATATAGTGTATCTATCACATGCTCGCTTTGTGTATCAATCACACACGTTCGCTTTGTGTATCAATCACACACTCTCACTTTGTGTATCTATCATACTTGTTCACTAGGTGCGTCTATCACACTTTGTGTTCACCTTTTGTGTATCCATCACACTTGTTCACTTAGTGCATCTATCACACTTTGTGCACACCTTTTGTGTATCTATCACACGCTCACACTTTGCTCCATATAGTGTATCCATCACACTCGCTTCACCTTTTATGTATCTATCACACTATGCTCACTTTGTGTATCTATCACACGTTCACTTTGTGTATCCATCACACGCTCCCTTTGTGCATCCACCACACACGGTTGCTTAGTGTATCTATCACATATTTGCTCAGTGTATCCATCACACTTGTTTCACTTTGTGTATCTATCACACTTTGCTTTGCTTAGTGTATCAATCACACTTTATTCGTGTAAGCATGTCCATCACACTTCGTTCACTTTTGTGTATCTAACGCACATGTTCGTGAGAATTGCATAATTCTCTTACATCCTTTCTGCATGAGATGTAGTTTGGTTCATGTCTACTTGCTGGCATAGCATTCGCTTAAAATGTTACATTTATTTTGCATAATTGCTTCATCACAGCTACATTCGCGCTATTTTGTGCACCTCACTTGTACTTGTTAGTACATTGCATTGTTTTGAGTGCAAACTGGCTTCGCGTGGCGTATAAGCCCAATTATCAAAGTCTTCCTGCATATCATTTGCATCCTGCCCCTGAACTACGCTGGTTTGATTCCTTGCAAAGGGATACGTAGGCAGCCGGTGGGCACAACCATTTATTTATCGGTATTTTGTTTGTTTGTCCAAGTCTTCGGCCTTGTCAAAAATGGGTCGTCTTTGGGCTTTGACATTCACTCCCGTCATTGTTATGACTTTCGAGTTCTGTCAAAGAGGGGCAACTGTAGACACCCCATTTTTGACCGCCCTTAAGACTTGGGCACTACTGATGGTTTGCTCGGTGTTGAGAGATGTGCAGGGAAAAGAATCAGTTTCTTCAGCTAGAAGAGAGGCAAATCTTTCAAAACACTTTGTTTAGGGTTTTGGAGTTGAAGAAGAGAGGAAAGGAGAGGAGAAAACTAATTTGGGAGAAGTTCGGCATGAATCCGGGTAGAAGCGAGTCGAGCAGCCCTCGTTGAATCGGGCTTATCTGTCTGTACGCTTGGAGTTTAGCTATGGGGCCACCACCGTCAGAAATCTTACTTCCGGGGCTTCATTTTTCACTCAAGAATCTCTTAAAGCCAAGTCCGGGTGGAGGAGATATGATTGGTTGAAGTTGGGTATCATCCCGGTTGGATCGAATCTGCGCGGCTTCACCAAAATGGGCATAACTTTTTCCACAGGAGGAATTTTAATGCAAGGTTTGCGCCATTGGAAAGCTAACTTCCGGGGCTTCAATTTGGACACCAACCGGCCATTTTTTGACCTTATCGACGATCCACCGGAACTATATTTATCCGGCCGGCAATTTATTGTGCCGACCGGCACTTTATTTTGCTGACCGGCAATTTTTGCTAGCCGACGACCTTCCAGAGCATTCTGCAGATTGAGTGGATTCCAGCTGTGCCAGCTGGAATGCACATAATCGATCCCCCACGCACATGCATGTTTGTTTTGCACCTTGTGAGCCTTTAAACCCCCTAACCTTCTAGAAGCTTGAACCCTTTGGCCAAGCTTGGCCAGCTGTTTTAGCTTCCTCTAGAAGCCTTGCACCCCCCTTGAACCCCTTTGACCCTTTCCCTTTACTTAGCTTGTAAGTTAAGTGCTTCCCTTGCCTTATATAAGCACCATTCCTCTCCCTTTGTCTAGGTTGGATGGTTTGAGGCAAAAAAAACCAGAGATATACCATGTATATCTGATATACATACATACAACCCTCAATCTCTCTCCATATCTCTTTCATTCAACCATCAAACACCCTTGTTCTTGGGCCATTTCTTCATCAACTCATAGCACAAGGCATCCAACGCCCATTCCAGTAGCTTGAGGCTGTCCTCCAGAGGTTAAAAGCTCCCAAACTCGGTCCAAAGGTTGCTAAAGATTGGTTTTACAAGGGTGAGTCCCACTTTCCCTCTTTTGTGCATTTTTTTGGCCTATATCTTAGCTCCTCGTGGTTACATCTTTGGGCTCCGACCCAAACTTCAAATCATCATATTTTGAGGCCCTCTTCATGTTTGATTGAGGACCTCTTGCTGTTTGAGGACAGTAGCTTGCACTTGCTTCATTACCCCTCTTAAATGCCATAATCTCGCATGTATTTTTTGGCCTGTGTATGATCTGTTTTAGAGCCTGATGTAAACTGAAAATAGGCTTAGTTTGAGCCCCTCTTCAACATTGAAGAAGGGCTCAACACTGTTTGGGACCTCCATGTTATACTTGCCTTTATATCCTCTCTTTGGTCCCCATTTTTGCATGCTTTGGCAGCCTATCATGCTTCTGTTTTTGGCCTTTTTACAGTTCTGTAAATATGCTTATTTTTTGTCCCTCTTCAATGTTGTAGAAGGGAATTTTTCAGTTTGGGCTTTGTATCTACCACTTGCCTCTTTGGCCACCTTTTGGCCCTTTTTCTTGCACAAAAGCTTAGCCATATCTATGTTTGTTTTTAGGGTTTTTACAGTTCTGTAAAGTGGCTTATTTTGGGCCCCTATTCAATGTATTTGAAGGGCCTTAACCTGTTTGGAGTTAGCAGGTGTGAGTTGCTTCATAATCTCATGTTTAGAGCCATTTTTGCATGCCATTGTTGCCCTATCTTTGCTTGTTGTTTGGCCATGACTTGTACTAGAAAAATGATTATTTTGAGGCTGCCTTGCTTCTGTATATTCATTCCATGTACCAATCATGCATGCTTTGTATAGCTGTAGTTCATTCTATGTGCCTAATTTGCATTTCGGGAGAGATTCCATGCATCGGGTGTGTTTTCGCCTCATTTCGGGGCTGTTTTCCCCCACATTTCAGTGCTGAAATCCCATTGGCATGTTTGCATATCATTTTCCATGCCATTGCATTGCGTATGCCATTGCCTCGGTTTGCGTGCCCGTGTGCACGCATTTCGAGGCACTTTATTTTCATCCATCGGCCTCTTATGTGAGTGTGGCTGAGGCTCTCTCATGTTAGTATAAGTCAATGTTGCATTCTATATGCCATTTTAGCCATTGCATTGCATATGCCATTGCCTCGGTTTGCGTGCCCGTGTGCACGCATTTCGAGGCACTTCATTTTCATCTTATGGCCACTGATGTGGGTGCGGCTGAGGTCCATTCACATTGGTGTAAGTCCATCTTGCATTGTGTATGCCATGTTTCAATGCGTTGTGCATGTTATGTTGTTAGCGTTGTGTGTGCCATGTAGTTATATTGCATGTTTGTATGTTTGCTTGCATGCTTAGGTTGCATGTGCATTGTTGTGCATTGCCTCGCCTCTTGACCAACCATGATTGAGGTTGGGTCTCTTGTATGTTTTTTGTGCATTGCATTTTTACATTGAAATGCATACTTGACTCTTTGGCCATCATGCATAGAAATGCGTGATTGGTGGCCCGAAGGTCGAGGGCCATGTTCCCTTGAGTCCATTACATGATAGGGAGTGTGTCCATGCATACATGTGCCTGAAATCCTATGCCATATGCTGTCTATTCTCTGTTGCTGTCAAAACTGTCTTCTGCAGGGAGCTTCTGCCGACCGGCAGAATTTAGTGCCGACCGGCACTTTTTGAAATGTCGGTGACCCAATAAACAGCCGATGGAAGTTGTGAACTGCCGGTGGGAATTTCCCCTAGCCGGTGGTGCTCTGCAGCATGCAAGGAACCTGTCCTGGAGTTTTGGCAATTTTCAGAGAGACAGGGCAGTATAAACAGAGGTGGTAGTGTTATGGTACGGGCTTTCCGGGCGAGACGGGTTCAAGCTTGCATCGTTCGCGCATCCCGAGGCGGGGGCTGTGGCCACCTTTCTTCTTTTTGCATTCATTTTGTTCAGTAATTAGAAATTCTGTAATAATTAATGTGGTTAGTTATTTATTCGAACTGTAATATTTATTTGGACCCTCTGAGTGAGGGCAATTGTGTAATAAGTGTGCGTGAGTGTGTGTATGTCTTCCAACCCCACGTCTTTCTTCCCTTTTATTTACCCGCTTATGATGGTAGACTAGGGCATATTTAAATTAGCATACCTTATGTTATGCATGCGTGCATCCATACATTTGTCTTACATGCACCGGGCTCGGCACATCATGCTAACTGCACTTGTATTTCAATCCCAAGTTGAGTACTTGTTAGTTGCAGCATTTCACATGCCATCTTTAGGATAGCCGAGCCTGTTTAGATTGCATCTTTGCATGTGTTGCATTAGCCATTTTTAACATGAACTAGGATCATGCATATGATTACTAACTAGTTTCTGTTTTGGCTCGGAGTACTAGGTAAGCTTTTATGCTTTAGCATATCGCATGCGTGTGAATGTTGCCATGATAGCATGATTACCATGAGGCTAGCTGCTTATGTGATATAACTGCTTGAATGCCTGTGGATGGAGGTTGAATTACCTAAATTGGAATAATGCATTAAAACTGTGAGTTTTAAGCCCACTAGATAGTGGCAAAATCATCTTTTCTAAAAGCCCACTTGAGGGTGGCAAAATCTGCATTTTAGCCTACTTGCGAGTAGCAAACCATTTTCAAAACAAACATGAAATGCTTTGTTTCAATTTGGGCGATTTGGTCTATACTTGTTTGCTGCGCGCATAACATAGTAATTCTAGGCTAACAATTGGGTTAAGAATACATAAAGTTTTCAAAAACGGATATCACGGTTAGTAGAGGCCGGTCTTCGGACCGGGCAAAAGGGGGTGCTCATAGCTGACCTTCCCCGATCGTACCCAAGCTCCCGAGCCGAGACAACTCCGGTGATGACGGACATGTGGCCTTCGGCACCGAGTCAGGGTTTCCTAAATTTCCCCATTTTAAAATATTTAGGTGGCGACTCTGTATTTGGCAAAGCAGTTCATGTTTGACACTTCTTTTCAAAAAATCCGTTTCCCAAAACGATTTGCCCGATTTGGACTCTTTGGTTCAGATTAAGAACCGCGACAATAAAAATCGAGTCCGAACTGTAGCATGAGGCCCACGGCCGCGCTGTTACAATTGGGTTATTATTAATTTTTATTTATAAAAATCCAATTCATCCCCCTCTTGGATTGCTTTTTGGGTAACATAGGTAAAATAGTCATTTAACGCAAAATCATTTTAATTTATATATGTATATATATATATATATAATGTTAGTTAAGGGTTACATTCTTCAATAACGTTTTGTGTTTGATGATTTTTTTTCCCCAGTTTCAATGGCAGGAACATTGCATACAATCTTGAAATATACTATAATGGTGGAATAATTAATGATAAATGTGGATTGCATACGAGGGTCTTCATCCAAAATGGGTACGAGTTAATTAAAATATTTCATTTATCGATCTCTGCACTCAATTAATCAGTGCTACAGGGATACATATTTCCATCTAGAAGCTACCCTCATGCTATCTACTAGACATCACTTGATATCACAGATGATGATGGTATCGAGGGTACATTTGATATAATTGACTCAACTCCTGGTTATAACATTGTCGAGTTATATATCATTGTGGTGCCCATCAATGTTTCTCCTTAGACTAATGATAATGTTAATGTGCAAGTAACTACAACTGTATAAGTGAACAAATTCCTATGGATATATATTCCACAATCAATACACATAACCATCACTTCGAACCTACTTACTTTGCATCAATAGGTCATGACTCCCATGGTGATCATTTGGAACCTACTTACATTCTACTTACCGGCGTTGACTCTAATGGGATAAAAGATATTCAACCACAATCCACTAATAAATTGTGTACAACAACCACATATGTTGTACAAGAAATGATCTCAAATGACATCTACCTCATAGCAGATGATGGTTTGGACCTTGAAGACAAAGATACTGATGAAGGAGTTGGTCTATCAACTGAAGGGTGGCACAAATGCTTTTCACCAAGCCCCATCTCCAATGTTTATTGAGAATACATGGTCAAATGTTAATGATCCCTCCATACTGTTGGTAGTTGATGTCACTAGTGTATGGGATATAACAAAGGAGGTAAGCAAAGGGCTATTGTTTTGAAACAAGGATGACTTACAAATTGCAATAAACTATTATGGCGTGATAAGAAACACTTACCATGTATTGGTGAAGTCAACAACAGACTTGTGGGAATTGCGTTGCACAAATGGGTACGAGTGGAAACTTAGAGCATGTAAGCATGCCAAACATGGTTTATTCAAGAGCACTAAATATGAAGGACCTCATACATGTGTATCCACAATGCTTACACAAGATCATGCAATGTTGAACACTAAGTTGATCGAGCACGAAATGTGAGATCTTGTAAAGGCAAATCCATCAATCAAGATCTTTGTACTAAGAGCCAGTATTAGGCAAAAATTCGATGGTTTCTTACCATCTTATAATAAGGCCTAGAATGCAAATCAAAACGTCATTGCAAATATCTTTGGGGATTGGAATAAATCATACTATATCTCACTGTAAGAGGGGTTAACTTGAGCCCATCTAATTGATTAAGCCCAATCAGAAACCCCCAAAAAATTAATGAGCTTGGAGAAATTATTGCCAAATGGACCCAAGTGAATTTTATTGAACGGGCCCACAAAAAGGCCAACAAATTAGGTCGAAGAAGACCCATCAAGCATATATCTCTAAAGAGAGTCCAACAAGCCCATTCGAGGAGACTCAGATCATACATGCTTCCGAGGAGGTTAAGCATTGTTTTCAGAAGAGATGAAACCCTTAGAGAAGATCCATTCTTCGAGGTATTAGCTTAGTCTTGAAAGGGTTCGGAATCACAAACCTAGAGACCTATTTGAGCTCGAACTCAAAAGGGTTCGGATCTATGAACTTAAAGATCCGAAGTGCTTGGCTTCGAATGGATTCAGATGCAATCTAGAAGCCGCTCCATTATCGAGTCCCAGGGCACTTACGGGCTCGGAGCTTTCCAGGATCTACGCACCAAAACCATGGACGTAACAAAGTCTGAACAAAGGACCCAAACTCGAGGATGGTGAGTGGAGATAAATTCACTCTTCAGTTAAACTAGCCTATACCTGGGTTGAGGTGGCACGATCTAGGGGGTCCTTGAGACTCAGTAATATTTAACGTAGGGCATTCTATTAAACTACCCTAACCCTTCTGCGGCTGGGCATTTTCTAGGACTACCCCTGACCCTTTGGGATGATTGGGGATCATTGGTTAGGCATGGCTAAGAAGAAGGGTTCATCGAGAGATTGATCTCTTCTTCGGGGTTTTCCTCATCCTTAGAGAGGTCACCTCATCGGACAAGGTAGTTAGAGGGAATATTCCCTATATGCCTTGCACATGGGCTCTATCCTACTGCATGAGGTGACTATAAATAGCACCCACCCATGGCTTCATAAGGGATGTATTTTGGAGAGACAATTATTGGGAGAGAACTAATTTCCCTTCTCCATTATTTACCTTGAGAGTGAAAGTAGGAGATCCATGGAAGAGCCTTGCTATTATTCTCTCTCTAACTACTTTGCCTCCTTCTTCACCTAATCTCTTATCTCCGTAATCTCTTTTCTATTGTGTTTCTAGTTGTGACCGTTAAAGAATCTAAGCTTCTCACAATTTCTAGAGAGTTCTGGTTTTTCGGCGATCTTCGAATTTGTCGGTGGGCCTTTGAATTTTCCGACAACATTCTTAAACCCTCGCATACATTTTAGCGACTTCACTGGGGACGCGAATTGGTTAATGGTAGCAATGAGATTCGAAACACATACTACTTTGGCAAAAATGAAAGATGAAGTTCATCAACATGGAGGTTTCGTCAATGATGGTGACAAAACTCAAGACCAAACTATTTTCATAGAAGCTATTCCAGGGTTTCAAAACATACAAAAGGTAATACTCATTACGTTTCTACCAAATCCAAATCCAAAAATGATGTGCAATTGATTAGGAATGATATTCCATTAAACCCAAATGGGTTTCCAAATCCTCAAATTGGTGAGAAATTGATTAGCAATGGTATTTTGCCAAACCCAAATGGGTTTCCAAGTGCCCAAATTGGTGTTCAAATGGTTTCCTATGGTGTTTTAAATTGTAGAAATTGACAAACCGACTTAGTTTCTTTATCACCATTACAAACCCACTTTGTTGCTCCATCACCATTACAAACCCACTTTGTTGTTCCATCAAGATTGCACGTCTTTGATCCAAATGAGTAAAGCATTCCAAATACTTTCCATGATTCTATAACTATATACACACCTACCCAACACTTTTTCTCCACCGTTGATGACATACACAATACTTTATCTCTCTACCATTTTCTCTCTCTACAACTTTCTCTTTCTAGATTGCTTGTTTTAATCTTTCATACAAACACCAGTTTTCTCAATCTCTTCATGAGTATAGTTTGATTATCAATAATCGCTAGCCTCTCATTTCTTTTTTTGGGTGAATCAGCCTCTCATTTCTATTTCCAAAGGAATTCTATTTTTCGAGGATATTGCTCCTGAGGAAGTTACCTTTGAGGATATTGCTTCCAAAGATGTTGTTCACGAATAAGTCACTTCAAAGGATATTGTTCACGAATAAGTCACTTCCAAGGATATTGCTTCCGAGGAAGTCACCTCTGAGGATATTGCTCCCGAGAAAGTCACCTCTGGAGATATTGCTCCGAGGATGTTATTCCTGAGAAAGTCACTTACGAGGATATTGCTCCCGAGAAAGTCACCTTTGAATCTGAGGATATTGCTCCCAAGAAAGTCACCTCTGAGGATATTGCTTCTGAGAAAGTCACCTCCGAGTATATTGCTCCTGAGGATGTTGTTCTCAAGAAAGTTACTTATGACGATATGGCTCCCGAAAAAGTCACTCCCGAGGATGTTGCTCCCAAGAAAGTCCTGTCCCAGAAAACTATGTCGGAAATCATGCCCGATCAAGAGCGGGATAAAAAGACTCTTCTGTGCTTATTTGATCCAGACATACTTGATGGAAATATTAAGTTATCTATAACTGAAGGGGTACACTATTCCCAAGTTCAAGAAGTTAAATATCAAACTCCTCATGCTCAGAAGTCTAGTTTCAACTCCAACTACAAAGCTAGTTACAAGTCATCTCGAGGACCTTCTGTCGCTGTGGCTTCAGAATCTTCTACTCGAAAGTTGTATGTGAAGGGATTCAGGGGACAAAAGAGGAACCATTATGAAGATGATGATCTTTTTCTTAGAGGCATCTTAGATCCAGAAAGGGATTAGGGATTACTATGATGAACTTGAAGAAGTTGGCAACTATGAACCACCGGAGGTAAAGGTCGATCCCGACCGACATTTGAAAATTTTTCAAAATTGTGTGAAGATTCAAGAAGTTCTTTGATCAGCTCGAGTTATCTGAGATGGCTAGATTTGAAGTTACCAAGGCCATTAACAGTATTAATGAAGCACTTCACGAAGAATGTACAGATACCAAAAGTCCAGTCTCTAGGAAAGACTGAGGAAATTCAAGTGCTATAACTTTCTCTAAGAAAGACCAAAAGTACACATTCTTTCATAATTGCCTACTTTGTGTTACAATTTACATTAATATGGTCAAGTTCGAGAAAACCTTCCTTGATAAAAGGACTTTGATAAATATCATGACCCGAGCAACACTTGAGAAGGTTAGAATCACCGAGAAACACATTGTGAACCAACCCATTACAATTATGAGGCTTAGAGGAGAAATGATAATTACTCTTGGTTATGTGACGGCTGATCTAATAATCAAAGAAATCTACTCAGCCATAAAGTTTAGGTCATTGAAGCCGAGACCAACTACCATATCATCTTGGGTAGTAACTCAGTTCGAACAATTGATAACTACACTTTAGTATTCCTTTATCTTCGGGGTCAGAGGTCGTGCTAGCAATTGAGTTGGAGATACCATCTACTCTGATGACATTTGCCTCTTCAAGTCTTATATTTGCATTTATCTCGGAATGGGCCGAATGGAATAACTCTTGGACTATGCCAACTTCCTTGCTAATTTCCTCCATTTGAGAGTGAGCCAAAAAACATTTTTCTCAATTTTTGTTCTCTTCCCCTCCAATGACTTTAACTTCTCATCTCTATCTCGGGCATCGGCAACGGTCTTGACCCCTTGAGAATGCACTGAAAAGATTTTCTCTTGAACCACACTTTGGAGCTATCTTTGAAATCAGAACATGGGGAGGAAAGACATTTCCATATCCAAAAGGGGCAATGCCCTAGGATAGCTTTCGCATTTGAATGAGGCAAATGCCCTAGGATAGCTTTCACATCCGAAAAGGATAAATGTCTTGGGATAGCTTTTGCATCCAAAAAGGGCAAAGGTCCAAGGATAGCTTCTGCATCTGAAAGGGGCAATGCCCTAGGATAGCTTCTGCGTCAAAAAAGGGTAAAGGCCCTAGGATAGCTTCTGCGTCCAAAAAGGGCAAAGGCCCTAGGATAACTTCCGCATCCAAAAGGGGGAATGCCCTAGGACAGTTTTTTGCATCCGAAAAGGGCAACACCCTAGGATTGCTCTTGCATCCAAAAAGGGTAAAGGCCCTAGGATGGCTTTTCAAGACAGAACTAGCAACTATCACCAAGTACTCTTCTTCTTCAAAAGGACAAAAAGAGGCAACAGAATCGATTGCTTGAATCCTGAGGCACATTATAGACACCCCATTTTTGACCATCCTCAAGACTTGGACGTCACCGTTTGAACACTAGGTGATCACCCATGTTTGTGTTTGTCTTGAGTTCTCGAAGGTTTCGGTCGCGTGCCTTGCCTCAAGACCTCTCGACTTGTTTGTTTTGTGCTTGGTTGTATACCAAACACTTGTGTTTTTGCTTCTGAGGGCAGGGAATGGCTTGTTGGCCATCCCCACACCTCACCGGCCTTAGCTTGAGGCCACCGGCCTAGTTTTCTTGCTACCGGCCAAATATTTTGCTCGGTCGGCAATGTTTTTGGTCGGCTAGCCATTTTTGTTGGTCAATCAGCCATATTTTCTGGCCGACCCCTGTTCATCTGCTTTATGTAGATATTTAGTGCCACGCACAATTCACCCCCTCCATTCACGTTTATGGAGGGATTTGTCTCTTGCTTAGCTTGTTTTGGAAGCTTTGCAAGATTGGAATTCTATAAAGAGGGAGCTTCTCCTCCCTCCTTAAGGGTTCCAGAGGTCTAAAATTAGGGTTAGAAATAAATGTATCTACCTATCTCTATATCTCCCCCTCTTTACATATTTGTGTGTGTATAAGGTTGTTTTGTTCATACTTTTGCACACAAACACCTAGCATTACACCATCCTCTTGGAGTTGAGGTCCTTGGAGGTTGATTTTGGTGTTCTTGGGTTGCTTTGGACTCAAAAAACCTGCTGGACCATTGTTCTTGAAGAAGGTCTACAAGGGTGAGTGTTCTTGCTTTAGTTTTCCCATTTTTGCACAAGGCTTTAGCCTATCTTGCTTATTGTTTAAAGCTTCGACTATAACTGGTAAAAGTTCTAATTTTGTGTGTTTTAGAACTTTGCTTCAGGTCACTTTGAGGTTTGGGGTTGTCTCCCCCCTCCAAGGCCTTGTTAGCCCTTGTTAGGCCTTGTTTTTAGGCCATACCTTTTGGCCATTGTTCTTAGCTTTTCATGACCTCTCTACCAATGAAATCCAGAGGATTTTTAGTGGTGGAGAGGTGGTTTTGAGGTCCTAAATGGGAGAGGGTTGTCCCCTCTCCATGTTGTCTTTAATGCTAGCATAAGTGGCTTGTGTTGTAGCATGTGTGCATAGCTTTATTTGGCTCTATTTCAGAGGGTATTCGGGGTAATTTTGCCATGATATACCTCTGTCCAAAGTTGGTTTAGACATGCCATTGATGCTTTGTATACTTGTCTTGTAATTCTATGAAATTGCCCTAATATGCTGTGTGCTTTGAGCTTTGTTTCTAGCATGATTTTGGCTTGAATCCATGAAGTTTTTATGCATGTTTTGGCATTCTTTAGGTCTGATTTTGGTTTTTTGGGTCATCCATGACTTGCTTTGTATAGCTACCATGCAACCTAGCTTGTATGCTTTGAGTGCTGGCTCCTCTACCATGCTCTATTTGCATCATTTCAGTGGTTTGGAACCATTAGTTATGATATTTCAGTCCTTGTTTCATGCTCACATGCTTGCATCTTATCACTCCTTTAATGCTTTAAAAGGTTGGTGTTTTATGCTCCATGATTGGGTCATTATGCATGCCTTTAGACTTAGGCCATTTAGATGCCATCTAAGTGGGTTTTGGGGCTTATTTGGGCATGATATGATTCAGTTTTGCATTGAATAATCCATGCCATGTTTGGTTGTGATAGGTGTAGAGCAATCCTCTCTTTTGTAGCCTTGAATGCCCTTTGTTTTGGGCCCATTTCTTAGCATGTTTTGGTCTTATTCCACGCATGCACTAACCTTGTTTTGGTCTACCTTGGGACTGTTTTAAGTCCTCTTGGCCCTTTGGGGCTTGGTTGATATGGTCATGGTTTGAACCCCCATGGCTAGCCTCAAGTTTTAGAGTCCCTTGCATGCTTTACTTGGGTAGTATGATTGGTTTGGCACCATTCTTAACATGATTTCAGAGCTTAGAATGCTTGTCATTTGCCCATATTAGTCTCTTTTAAATGTGTTTAAGAGTTGCCTCTTTTATGCCTTAGATGATAGGCCCTTGTGCATGCATGTTTGCATATCTATTCCATGCTTTTGTGGCATCATATTGGCCACTAATTTGAACTTGTTTGAGAGCTGCCCATATTGGTTTCAGACCATCCTTTGCATGTTGTTACATGCTTGCCTTGCATGTTGTCGCATACTAGGCCCCTCTGCATGTTGTTGCATGCTATGTATGTTTGTACGTCTAGATGATAGGACTATTAACATGTTGTTGCATGTTTAAGTGATATTGCATTTGGCATGCATCTTTGATTAAGTTGCTTAACATGTTGCTACATGTCTTGCATGTTTGCATGCTTAAATTGCATCTTGCATGCTTGTTAGCTTGCATACTTGTTACATACTTACATGTTTGCATGCTTGTTCACATACTCATATTGCATTAGATGTGTTGCACACTTGAGTTATTTGCATGTTTGCTTGCTTGCCTAGGTTGCATTGCATTAAGCATGCATTCCTTGCCTCTTGATCAACCATGATAGAGGTTGGGGACCTTTACGTGTTTGTGTGCATTTCATTTGATATTGAAGTTGCACACTTGACTTCTTGGGCTATCATGCATTGAAATGCGTGATTGGTGGCCTGAGGGTCGAGAACCATGCTCCTCTAAGTCTCAAACATGCTGAGGAGGGTGGTGGTGCATAAATTGCTTTGAAAATGCATTGCCATGTCTTGTCTGTCCTCTGTTGCAGCAAACCAGTATTCTGTAGGAAGAAATGGCCGGTCGGCAACTTTCAGTGCCGGCCGACTATCAATACCCAGCCGGTGATCTAATTTTTGGTCGATGACCATAATTCCATAACCGGTGGTGCTCCCTCTTGGTCAGTGACCTCCCACAGTGCTCAGGGAGTAGTCCAGAAGTGATCTGGAGACTTGTGTAATCCTCAGAGGTGCAGAGCAGTGTAAACAGAGGCAACATGTGACATGGCGGTGGATTTTCGAGCGGAGCCGAGCATGCGTGCATTTATCCCTCTTCCCAAGGCTGCTTTACCGCTTTATTAGCTTAGTTAATTTGGTTAACTAGTTAAGTGGTCTGTAATAATTAATTAGCTAGAGTAGTTAATTATTTATTTATTTTGTATTTTTCTTTCGGTCCCTTCCTCAAGAGGGCGCAACTATGTAATAAGTGTGCGTGCGTGTGATGCATGTCTTCCAACCTCCAATTCTTTCTCCCTTTTACTTAAACCGCTTACAATGGTTTGTTCTATGCATGTTTGCATCATTCATCAGTATTGCATGCACCGGGCTCGGCACATCATACTAACTGCATAGCATTTCAATTCCAAGTTGAATACATGTGTTGAATTGTCATATCTCATATGCCACTTTAGATTAGCCGAGCCTATTCTAGTTGCATTTTGCCTGCGATGCATTAGCCATTTTTAACATGGACTTGGATCATACATTTGATTACTAACATGTTCATTGCTTTGGTTCGGAGTACACTGTGAGTATTTATGCTTTAGCATCTTGCATGTATGTTAGTGTTAACATGAAAACATGCTTACCATGAGGCTAACTGCTTATGTGATATAACAGCCTGAATGCCTGTGGGTGAAGGTTGGATTACTTGAATTGGATCAATTCATTGAAATCCGTGTTTTAGCCTACTCGAGAGTAGCAAACCTCAAACTATTTTTCAAACAAAACGGATATGCGATGCTTTGTTCCAAATTAGGCGATCTAGTCTATACTTGTGTGTTGTGCGCATCACATAGTAAATTCTAGCTAATTAACTGGAATAAGAACACATATGTTTTCAAAACTCGATATCATGCTTAGTACAGGCCGATCTTTGGATCGGGCGAGCGGGGGTGCTCATAGATGACCTTCCCCAATTGTACCTAAGTTCCTGAGCCGAGGCAACTTTGGTGATGACGGACACGTGGCCTTCGGCAACGAGTTAGAGTTTCCTGAATTCCCCCAAAACAAAATATTTATGTGGCGACTCTGTATCTGGCAAAGCAGTCCATGTTTGGCACTCCTTTCTAAAAAATTAGTTTTTCAAAACGATTTGCCGGATTTGGATTCTTTGATGATTCATCGGTCTTGCATTGCACTTTGCGAGATTAGATACAAGACTGTGACAATGAGTCCAAAATGTAGTGAGCCCAAATGAACAAAACGGGATTCCCTCCCGGGGCGTTCGGGGACGTCTATAGTTTCTGGCGACTCTGCTGGGGAGTTTGGAGAACTTGACTCGAACTCATGATATTTTGTTTTAATTACACTCATGTTGTTTCTTTGCATTGCATGTGCATTGGTGCGCCTAGGACACCGTGTTTGCCATCTGCTATTCCTGAACAGTTTGCCAGAGGCTCGCTTTGAAAAGCGTGCCATAAGGCTGACCGGCTACGGGCTCTGCCACGATGGGAACACAAACCCTAATTTTCACCGGGGCACCCCTTTTGACCATTCGACCTAGTGCATATTTGAAATCCATAGTGACCATCCCAAACTAGGACAGGTTGCTTACCCGATTGTAGGTTGTTTGAAACCGCTGTATGCGTAGTGAAACCCTAGTTCTTGACGAAACTAGGACAGGGAAACCCTACCCCAATATAGGGGTGTATTGGCTTTCATTTGCTTGTTATATGTGCTTTTATAGTTGACCTCTACAAGGAACGCACATATCCGTTTGCAAGTCTGGGCATCAGGCCTGCGGGCATCAGTGTCAGTGTTTTGAGAATTAGTAGTATCTGCGGGTATCAGATTCAGTTTTGGGGCAGTGGTTTTGGGGAACAGTGATTAGTGGTCAAATACAGTTTTCAGTTGTGCTTACGATTGTTTGGGTAAAATTGGGCTGAGTTGCTGCCTGTTTTCTCTTTCAGGAGGAGGGGGGAGTTTTAGGGATCTGAGTTCAGAATAGCCAGTGTTCTCCTTCGCTGAAGCAAGGCAGATATCTGATCAGTCAAGTCACCAGTCACATCACCCTCGTTCAGTTCAGTAGATTTATGATGGAACAAAATTCAGAGGAAATTGTGGTTATGGCAGCCACATTAAACCAAGGGATCATCTTACAGGGTGAAGCCGATGTTGAGGTACCACACCCACCCAGGTCACCTGCCGCGCGCCCGATCTGGGAACCCCAGTTATTTCAAGCTCGTGAACCCACCACGTTTGAGTTAATGGGAATGATTGGTGACCTCCAGAGAGCTGTGGATGATCTAGCCTATGGAATGTCAGCCCCGCCACCAATTGCATCGTATGCCGGGAACTTTATGCCAGAGGAGTCCCCGCTACTAGTGCGAATTGTAATTGAGCTCAGCCAGCCTGAAGTTGTCTCGAACTCCGGCAATGACGTATCAACAACAACGGGGCTTTGCACTGAAGCAACAATGTGAACCTCCCACCAAGCTGAGGCTAGTGGAAAGAACAAGATGAAGGCAGATACAGATCCCTATGCACAGCTCTAGCAAGCTGTTGAGGCTCTGAAAGCCGGGGGGTTGAATAAGCAACAAGTACTCGCGGTTTTGGCTAAGACTGTGGATGACATTTTCCCCGTTCAGACCGAGAGCAGTACAAGCCAAAGGGAAAATTAGGATAGGGATCGTCATATCCGAACCGTTCCTTCCAACCCTAATCCTGCACCTGGAAAAGATCAGAGAGCTAGGGCAGTACCTGCCGATCCTTTTGCTAGTGCGTCCAGCAAAGGTCCACAGATTTCGAAGTATCTGCCCCGAGGGCGCAGGGCTTTTCATGCCATCTACATGCCTTTGTCCAAGGCTCTTCGAATCCTCACAGAAAAGGGACATCTTAAACCCCTTGAGCCTCGGCCTCTCCCTGCTCATCTTTCACTGGGTCATGATGCTACCCAGTACTGCGCGTACCATCAACAGGCTGGTCATACCACCGACAATTGCTTTCGTCCTCGCCACGAAGTGCAAGACTTGATCGATGATGAGGTCATCCTCCCACCTAGCTCAGCAAAGTCTGTCACCACTGAGTTTGTGGACTTTGAAGATAATACAAGTATGTGATCAGGGGTTGGCCCACCTGCAAGCGGTGCTCGATTTACTTCAGATGTGGCGTATGGCACACATTATTTTGAGCATTTGTGAATGCTAGCTTTTGTAGTTTCTAATTCGGGTGTTGAGTTAGTTCTGGGGTTTTATTTTGAGTCTGTCTCGTTGTTTTGAGTCAGTCTTTTGATTAAGGGTCTGTCTTGTTGTATCGAGTCAGTCATGTTATGCAGAAGTCAGGTGATTCCGGGAGTGTTACCTCGGACATCACTGTTTTGTTTTGTGTTTCTCTTTTTGCTTTCTTTTTGAGTCTGTTTCTGCCGTGGAGCCAGTTACATCAGAAGATCTAAATGAAACAGCTGTGGTTTTCATGTTTTGTGCCTACTTCTACTTTGAGCCAATTGTGCTAAAAGATTTGAATGGAACGACAGTGCTCGTCACCTGCTCTTCTGTGCCTCGAAATTGTTGCATTGACCTAAGTTTTTCAAAACATTTTTCGAACACTGCGGTGAAAACGAAAAGGAAGGAATTCCTCGGGTTTTGCAAAATTTGATCAAATTGAGAGAAAGAGAGGCATGCTAAGCCCTTAATGATTGAGATCATGTTTGTTAATGTGAGTACTGAGAAGGATCCTGGCATGATCCAGATTGGTTTTATATTGTCTTCGACGCGAGCGATTAGTCGCTTTCTTAAATGATTTCAAAAAATGTTTTGCGTGGTTCTACGAAGACCTGTGTGAAATCGCTCTTGAGATTGTGCAGCTTAGGATCGCTCTCAGCCTCGAGACTCAACCCCTTTGCTTCCAAACCTTGAACCTTAATTCAGAATGTTCAATGGTCAACCATAATGTAAGGCCTGTGTGGCCGGATCAGAACCAGCCCGGGAACTAGGGGCAAGAAAAGGTCAAGAAGATCAAGTGTTATCAAAAGAAGCTTGCGAAGCTAGATCAGGAACACCCCTCGAACTAGGGGCAAAAGAATTTTAAATGTGCTCGAAGAATCAAAGATGAGGATCAGAAAGAATGCCAAATCCCAGAAGGGAGCGAAAAAGAAAGTACTGCAGAAGGACAACTAAGTTCCTATCCACAACACTAGGGGCAAATTCAGCCCCCATTAGATGGACTTCTGCGTTATCAGCAAACAATAGCCATTCTCCTGGATTCAGATGAATTCAGGATCTCAAAACCATTTGACATGGACAAAGCTACACTTTTACCCTTGAGAGGCTTGGTGGGCCGAAAACCCGAAAGGGCGACCCAGGCAAAAGTTAAAGCAAGAAAAAAAAAGAAGCAAAAGAACAAAAAAAAAAAAGAAAAATGCAAAGAATGAAAAAAAAAGATGAAAATAAATGAAAAGAAAAGAAGAACAAAGCTCGTAATGTCGAAAACCCAGAAGGGCGGCCTTGGCAAAAGTTAGAGCGCAAAAGGAGAGGTTAATACCCGAGTGTCCCTTAACCGGAACTATGTAAGGCTTGATTCCCATGTTTGGGATACGTAGGCAACTTCATCCTGAAGTCCAGCCACAAACACTTCCAAATCGATTATGTCCATGTAATGGTTTTGATCATCTTTGCCTTCTCTCTATCCGAGAATTTGGTTGTGTTCGTCACTCTGAGGATTGACTATAATGCGCTGCGATGCCATTCATATAAGGGCAACTTTCCGTTGCCATACAATGCGCTGCAGCACTATTCAAACAAGGGGCAACTTTCCATTGCTGTGTGGAGCCATTCAGACAAGGGGCAATTTTCCATTGTTTTGGATCTAAGGTTTTACATCTCAAGAGCAGGTTCTGTGCTTGTAGAGCAGTGGCCGTTTGCAAAAATAGTTTTGAGAATTTTTACTGAGGTTGACTAATTTTCTCAAAAATTATTCCATTTTTCCAAAACCGGACCATTTTCTTGGACCCAAAGAGGAAAATTTTTAGTGCTCACAACCTAACTTACATGATTTTAGGTCAGAAAGTTGAACGAGCATGTTAATCGAACGTTTATATTGATCAAAATTGTTTTAGTAGAAAGCAAAAACAAAAAAGGGTCAAAATGATGAACTAGGGGCACAGTTGAGTCAGGCTTCATGTCCTTTCCCCGTTATCCATGCGTTTGCCAGAAATGGCACTCTGCCTGCCAGAAAAGCGCACAGTTGAAGCTAACAACAAAGGGCCGGAAGCTCTCAACATTCTCCGAGCAACAAGGTATCAAGCCAAGTGTGAAGCACGAATTCGAGTGGATCAAGTTACTCCACTCCCTCATCTTGGGCCTTAACTAAATGACACCAGAGGAGATAGCCGCGAGCTAATAGTGTTGGGCACGAACCCATAACCTTTTGTTTATCCATCAAACCACCCAGGGGAGGGATAAAAATGAGGGATTGAAGAATAGAGAGATGTGCGCTGAGAGAAAAAGTGAGGAAAAGGGCTTTTTTAGAAAAACTGAGCTTGAGGGCTGAGTGATGTGAGAATCACAAACGAGAAAGGGTGGGAAACAATACTTGGAGAAACCGGCCTCTCGCTTTTGTAACACGTCCGAGTGTCGTGTCGTGTCTTTTGTTTTGTTTGTCTCGATTCTTGTCTTGAGTCGTTTCAGGTGTCTGTGTTTGTCTTTAGGTTGTTTACCTTTTGTTTTCTGTTGTTGAGTCGTTTTTCGCTATGTTCAGTCGTAAGCTCAATACCCGATTAAGAACTCATTTCTCGATTTTCAAAATGAATCGCTTTGTGATCAGAGTGCTGTGTAATTCTCCACGTTTGTTCTTCCACATTTGGAGCATCTGAGTATGTTTCAACTTCTGCCAATCCCACCTTCGCATCCCATCTGTTCGAATCGAACTGTTTGTCCAGAATTAGCTGTGTGCCGAATAAACCGAATGCTGTGTTATGGGCTGTGAGTTCAGAATGAGCAATGTTCAGAATGGGCTGTGTATTCAGAATCAGCAGTGTCCTGCATAAGTCGTATGACCAAAATGAACAGAGTACTGTGATGCAAGCGGTCTGTCCAAAACGAACACTCTATATGTTGAACATATTGAGAACTTGTGATTAGTTCCACTTCCAGTGCCTTCCGGTGTTGATTTTGCAAAGTCACACCTGTATTACTTCAATTTGCTTATCGAGTTGTTGCTCATTTGCTTATCGAGTTGTTACCCATTTTGCTTATTGAGTTGTCACTCATTTGCTTATCAAGTTGTTACTCATTTGCTTATTGAGTTGTTACTCATTTGATTACCAAGTTGTCGCAATTTTGCTTATCGAGTTGTTGCTCTCTGCTTATCGAGTTGTAAACTTGTTAAGGTCTCATTTTTGCTTATTGAGTTAATTTGTTTTATTTGTTACGTTGGTCTACCTGACCTGGTAGTAGATGCATGTTCAAATTTCCATCCGATTACATTGTTATGTGATATGGTATGATACGATGCGATGTACAAATGCAACACTTTTTCAGCAAAAAAGCTTGTTTCATTCCATCATCTTGTCAAATACATAGTTTTGGGAAAGTAGAACCTGCCTCACACAGTACAAAGTGATCAAACTACTAAAAGGAAAATAAAGCAAAAAAAAAGAAAAGCAGCAAAAGTCTAGATCAATGTCAACTGGTCTCAGGCACGAGAGTCTGTCCTTGTCCTCTTCCTGGACGAAGGTCCAGGAGCGTCGCCGCCGTCCCCACCAGTTGAGCCCAAGCCCGAAGCATCTCCAGTCTCATCCTCCGATGACTCTACCTCTGTCTCTGTCTCGGACTCATTGTCGTCTGGAATCGGTGCTCGTGAGTTGCTCCCAACATGAGTGCGCCCCGCTTTGGTGTGGGGGTGTACTGTAGTCCCTCGCCCTGCTCTCTCTCCTCCTCGGGTAGATATAGATGGTCCTGCTGGAGCATCTCCTGCAATCGGTATCTGGAATGGGGGCTGAAAAGGACAAATAGTAGATACATCAGTTATGCTACGAGCAGTATATGAGTGCAGAATGCCGTGTATGAATGCTATGAGCAGTATATGAGTGCAGAATGCCGTGTATGAATGATATGAGCAGTGTGTCAGTACAGAGTACAGTGACTGAGTGCAGTGTATGAATGCCATGAGCAATGCTGTGAACAAATCCGTGGGCTACAGTGTATCAATGACCGTGAAGGTCGTGTATCAAGTGCCATGTTGACAGTGCGATGCATCAGATTATGTGTGAAACAGATTATGCACAGTTTGAGATTGTGGTTGAAAGAGCTTACCGGGATACTGTAAATAGCTAGCAGGTCGAGGCTCCGCTGTAGCATCCCCATCACGGAAGCAGTCAACTCCAAAGACTGGCGAGTGTACTCGGCGGAAGTCTACAAGAGTGCTAGAAACATCAGTATTCTGCGGAACATCAAGAAAAATGAAATGAAATGACTGTATAGGATGCAAAATGCAATAGTACATACTGGAGGCAAGCCGTAGAATCCGACTAGCTCGTGATCAGGCGGAGGGGGAGTGATGGGGATCTGGTAAGTCTTCCCACCCTGCCCTCGGCATGTCATCATAGTATGCAGCTCAGGCCACCCAGCTCCCTGCCCTCTTTGGGACCCACTCATACCTCAGGCCCGAGGTGCCCGCGATGCTCCTGCTCTCGCAGCTGGCGCCGCAGGCCTCTCCCTCTCAGCTAGACAAGCACTGCTCAGAGGTGGCATCAGATAGGCCTGGATAAATTCTGCATAGTCGCACTCGTCTACAAAGTGCTCATGGCTCTAGCCGATGATGTAACTCATCATCTCCGCTAAGGTGTATCTCTCAGTAACCCTCGCATGGGTAGGGGGAGGTGTTGGAACCGGCTGCTCTGGCACGCCCAAGGTCTGCTGCAAGAAGCGCTCCCTAAAGTACCAAGCGCGGCAGACGGGGCCCTCTAATAGAACTCTAAATCGGGGCATCTCTCGGGCACCAGCATACCGGTCCTGAACTGCATCAGGTAATGAAGACCAAGGCTGCCAGGTAATCTGCAAATAAAACATAGTTTGTTACCTACTGATATTGAAAGAACAATGCAAAGCGAAGCTTAAATGAACTGTAATGTTTGACATACCTCGGCTGCGGTGATGGTATCAAAGTAGCGGCGGAAGAAAATGAGGGACTCCCATGGTCTCCGCTCGCACCTTACGTCGAAGCGGTGAGAAAATGGAATGCCAAAGGGCATCTCCTCGTCTAGCACTGGGGCAAGTCTCGAGAAGTAGGCATATACCCACAACTGTACAGTGTGACGGAACGGATATGAGCATGCTTATCAGATAAAGCAGTACGCAGTTAAAACAGAAAGCGGTATATGGAGTGTATTGTGCAGTGTGTGCAGTGTATAGGGTACATATAATGTAAACCAAAACTGAAAAGACAAAAAAGGGAATATGTACCTCCCAAGCTCGCCAGTAGCCTCCGAATAACTGTCCGCTGAGGCGTGAGGATGAACTCATAGAGCCGTAAAGAGTGTCCAAGCCTACGCCACCCCAATCATAGCGGCGGATCTGTGTCACATCCACAAGTGCGCTCAACAAATAGAGGGCGACGGTGTTCGCCCGGTCGGTGAAAATCGTGGTCCCTAGCAGAAACATGATAAAACCGCGAGCGTACTGCTCTTCCTCCTCCTGGGTAGTAGGTGCCTGGATCCGAAAATGGTCTTCGAACCATGAATATCTCACAAACCCTACTCGAGCGAGAGGCGGCTGAGCGCCGAGCAGGTATATCTGAGCGGCGTCCCACTCGTCCATGTCTATATCAAAGGGGATCGGATCACCCCCCAGTCCGATGCCTGTGAGCATGGAGAAGTCGAAGGGAGTCATCGTCATCTCCCCGGTGGCAAGGTGGAGGGAGTTGGTGGTGTCCCACCACCTCTCCACTAGAGCAGCAAGAAGGGGCCTGCTCGCAGTAAGGCGCGAGAGTCCCATACAAAAAGTCCTAAATCCGGCCCGATCGACAATGCGACGAACTGCATCGGGCAGCTCCATGTACCAGCCTTTGGCGGCAACATTCCCATACCCCCGGAAGGCATGGGAATCCCCTTGTGGTCAAAACAAACATTTGCAAAGCAGTGTTACAAATACAGTGTTGAAAGCACTCAGAATTGATGAAAATACAGCGTGTGTGCGCATGTTCAGATTCAAACAGATATCGGGTGCGGGTGTGCTCGCAGTGAACTACAGCATGTAATGTATCAGTGTGTTTGAGTGGTTCAGTGGAAAATACAGCGTGTGTGCGAGTGTTCAGATTCAAACAGATATCGGGTGCATGTGTGCTCACAGTGAACTACAGCATGTGATGTATCAGTGTGTTTGAGTGGTTCAGTGGAAAATACAGTGTGTGTACACGTGTTCAGATTCAAACAGATATCAGGTGTGGGTGTGCTCGCAGTGAACTACAGCATGCGATCTATCGATGTATTCGGGCCAAACATTTAAAGAACAGAATCAACTCTTGCTGTTATGTATTCTACTTTGCAGAAAATGAAACAAGGAAGAGTGTACCTCAGAAGCGCCATAGGACAGATGTGACTCTGGCTCGCGCAGCAGAAGCTCCAGTGGCGCGTCTCGCGCATGGCTCCGGAACTGGCGCAGGCTGTCAGGAGGAAGCATGTGTATCGTTGGCCTGTAGGCCGTCGGATTGAACGGCCGGATATGAAGAGGCAAGAGCTCAGCCTCAGGGTCCACGTCCAACTCCGAGGGAGCCTCACCGCCTGGAATGTCGTCCGCCATCTCAAGAATAGTGTGAAAATGGCCGAAAGTGTGAAAACCGGGCAAGAATGTGAAAAGTCAACCCAAAAGTGAACCCTGGGAGGGTGAAAAATGGGAGAAAATGTCAAAGTGTGGAAAAGGGCACAAAGACCGAGGAAAACTTGGGAGAAACAAACCCTAGGTGATGGAAATCAAGAAAACTACACCGAAAACAAGTTTTGTTCGGTTCAAAATGTGCGAAATCGGAAGGATTTCGTGAATCAAACAACGAAATAGGCCCAATAACCAAGGAAAGACGGGGATCGAGAGGAGGAAAATCACCTAGAGAGAAGGGGGGGAAGTTTTCGAGCTAGGGCAAAGTGAAAATATGAGGTTTAGGCCCAATAACAACGAAATAGACCCGCGGCCAATTGACAAAATTACCCCGACACAGGCATTTTTGGCCGGTCGGCCAAATTGTTAGCCGGTCGTCCAAAAAGTTGGCCGATGGCCTTATTTAGTGGCCGATGGATGGCTGGTGGTCTTCCCTGGTGGCCAGTGAACCCCCTACACCCTTTTTTTGGGTCATTGATGTGGTTTGGAACCTCCATTTATCAAGGCAGCACAAGGAAATGCACTTTTGAACCTTGATCGGCCTTCGTGTTGACCTCGAGCCGTGTTTCCCATGTGCGATGCTCAATACGCGCAAGGTGTATCCTTTCCGTATCCTTTGGTATCTTATGAGATTCAATAACTGCTTTAAATGTGTTGCATTACATGTGTTGCCTCGTTTATGATAAACATGCATAGGTTGTATCGTTATGTACAACTACACGCGTTGTAACACGCACAACTTGCATTGTTATGCACTGTTCATTTGCATTGTCATGCATTTTTTTAAAAAAAAAGACGTGCGTTGTCACGCATTTGAGTTCATTTGCATTGTCATGCATTTCTAGAAAAAAACAAACGTGCGTTGTCACGCATTTAAGGTCATTTGCATTGTCATGCATCTCAAGAGACGTGCGTTGTCACGCATTTTGAATTCGTTTGCATTGTCGTGCATACCAATAGTATTCATTGTCATGCATTTCAATAAGTCATGCTTTGTCATACACTTCAATTACACGCATTGTCATGCATCTTTCATCTACATTTCAGTTCATGCATTCTTGTTTATGCATTGTCATGCGTGTCTCATTTCGCATTGTCATGCATCTCAAATTACACGCATTGTCATGCATGTTTCCTACCACGCATTGTCATGTGCACCTCATTTGTATTGTTATGCATTTCAATTACATGCATTGTCATGCATTTCAATTACATGCATTGTCATGCGTGTCTCATTTTGCATTGTCTTGCATTTCAATTCCATGCATTGTCATGCGTGTCTCATTTTGCATTGTCATGCATTTCCTTACTTTGCATTGTCATGCATTTCAGTACATGCATTGTCATGCATTTCTCTCATTGTGCATTGTTATGCACATCGCATTTGCATTGTCATGCATTTCCTTATCATTCATTGTCATGCATCTCCTTACTTTGCATTGTTATGCATTTCAGTACATGCATTGTCATGCATTCCCTTATCACGCCTTGTCACGCATTTCCTTATCACGCCTTGTCATGCATTTCGGTACATGCATTGTCATGCATTTCCCTATTTTGCATTGTCATGCATATCAGTATATGCATTGTCATGCATTTTCCTACCTCGCATTGTCATACACGTTTCATTTACATTGTTCCTGCTATACACATTGTATACGTTTTCGCGTGTACTTTACTTACATGTGTTCATACCTTGCTTGCTTTACACATTGCATGCGTTTCCGCGTGTGCTTTACTTATATGTGTTTATGCATCCCCCCATGTGGTTACACATTGTACACATTTTCGCGTGTACTTTACTTACATGTGTTCATACCTTGCTCATTATACACATTGCATGCGTTATCGCGTATTGCTTTACTTATATGTGTTCAAGTTCCTATACACATTGCATGCGTTTGTCACGTTATGCTTTACTTATATGTGTTCAAGTTCCTATACATATTACATGCGTTGTTGCGTTATGCTTTACTTATATATGTTCAAGTTCCTATACACATTGCATGCGTTGTTACGTTATTCTTTACTTATATGTGTTCATTCTTGCCATACACATTGCTCGCGTTGTCGCGTGTGCTTTACTTATATGTGTTCAAGTTACTTTATTTTTACACATTGTACATGTTGCTGCATGTGCTTTACTTACATGTGTACATTTCATTCCTGCCATACACATTGCTCGCGTTGTCGCGTGTGCTTTACTTATATGTGTTCAAGTTCCTTTATTTTCACACATTGTACACGTTGTCACGTGCGCTTTACTTACATGTGTACATTTTATTCCTTACTTTACACATTGCATGCGTTGTCGCGCATGCTTTACTTACATGCGTATACTTTTCCTCACCTTCACACATTGTACACGTTGTCGCGTGTACTTTACTTATATGTGTTTATGCCTTCATAGCATTGTTATGCTTATTTCAAAACGCATTGTTATGCACACACTCGGGTTGCGTTGTTATGCACCCCTTCCACCCGCATTGTCATGCACCCTCTCACTCGCGTTGTCACGCACTTTTCACTTGCATTGCTATGCATGTATCTAATGATATTGTACCTGTTAAGTTCTCTTTCTTTTTCAGGCACGATATTGTATGTACGGTTCATTTGAGGCTGGCACGACCAGACGAACTGGACAGGAACGATATTGTATGTGCGGTTCATTTGAAGCTGGCACGACCAGACGAACTGCACAGGTATTGTATTCTCTGCGTCAAACGTAGCGAGAATTGCATAATTCTCTTACATCCTTTCTGCATTGTAATGTAGTTTGGTTTTCGGCTTGCTTAAAACTGTTGCATTTATTGTATGTATTTGCTTTGTTACAGCTTTCTTTGCATGATCATAAGTTATGTTCGGCTTTGTGCATTGTTCTTGCATCTTGCCCCTGCCTACGGGCACATATCTTGCTATCTTGCATGCTTGTCTAAGTCTTTGGCCTTGTCAAAAATGGGTCGTCTCTAGGGTTTGACATTCACTCCCATCATTGTTATGACTTTCGAGTTCTGTCAAAGAGCGGCAACTATAGACACCCCATTTTTGACCGTCCTCAAGACTTGGACATCAACGTTTGAATACTAGGTGATCATCCATGTTCGTGTTTGTCTTGAGTTCTCGAAGGTTTCGGTCGCGCGCCTTGCCTCAAGACCTCTTGACTTGTTTGTTTTGTGCTTGGTTGTATACCAAACACTTGTGTTTTTGCTTCTGAGGGCAGGGAATGGCTTGTTGGCCATCCCCACACCTCACCGGCCTTGGCTTGAGGCCACCAGCCTAGTTTTCTTGCTACCAGCCAAATATTTTGGTCGGTCGGCAATGCTTTTGGTCGGCCAACCATTTTTGTTGGTCAATCGGCCATACTTTCCAGCCGACCCCTGTTCATCTGCTTTATGTAGATATTTAGTGCCAGTTGGCACAGCTGGCACGCACAATTCACCCCCTCCATACACATTTGTCTCTTGCTTAGCTTGTTTTGGAAGCTTTGTAAGATTGAAATTCTATAAAGAGGGAGCTTCTCCTCCCTCCTCAAGGGTTCCAGAGGTCTGAAATTAGGGTTAGAAATAGTTGTATCTACCTATCTCTATATCTCCCTCTCTTTACATATTTGTGTGTGTATAAGGTTGTTTTGTTCATACTTTTGCACACAAACACCTAGCATTACACCATCCTCTTGGAGCTGAGGTCCTTGGAGGTTGATTTTGGTGTTCTTGGGTTGCTTTGGACTCAAAAAACCTGCTGGACCATTGTTATTGAAGAAGGTCGACAAGGGTGAGTGTTCTTGCTTTAGTTTTCCCCATTTTTGCACAAGCTTTTAGCCTATCTTTCTTATTGTTTAAAGCTTCAACTATAACTGAAAAAAGTTATGATTTTGTGTGTTTTAGAACTTTGCTTAAGGTCACTTTGAGGTTTAGGGTTCTCTCTCCCCTCCAAGGCCTTGTTAGGCCTTGTTTTTAGGCCATACCTTTTGGCCATTGTTCTTAGCTTTGCATGACCTCTCTACCACTGAAATCCAAAGGATTTTCAGTGGTGGAGAGGTGGTTTTGAGGTCCTAAATGGGAGAGGGTTGTCCCCTCTCTATGTTGTCTTTAATGCTAGCATAAGTGGCTTGTGTTGTAGCATGTGTGCATAGCTTTATTTGGCTCTATTTCAGAGGGTATTCGATGTTATTTTTCCATGATATACCTCTGTCCAAAGTTGGCTTAGACATGCCATGCATACTTTGTATACTTGTCTTGTAATTCCATGAAATTGCCCTAATATGCTGTGTGCTTTGAGCTTTATTTCTAGCATGATTTTGGCTTGACTCCATGAAGTTTTTAAGCATGTTTTGGCATGCTTTAGGTTTGATTTTAGTTGTTTGGGTCATCCATGACTTGCTTTGTATAGCTACCATGCAACCTAGCTTGTATGCTTTGAGTGTTGGCTCCTCTACCATGCTCTATTTGCATCATTTCAGTGGTTTGGCACCATTAGTTATGATATTTCAATCCTTGTTACATGCTCACATGCTTGCATCTTATCACTCCTTTAATGCTTTAAAAGGTTGGTGTTTTATGCTCCATGATTGGGTCATTATGCATGCCTTTAGACTTAGGCCATTTAGATACCATCTAAATGGGTTTTGGGGCTTATTTTGGCATGATATGATTCTATTTTGCATTGAATAATCCATGCCATGTTTGGTTGTGATAGGTGTAGAGCAATCCTCTCTTTTGTAGCTTTGAATGCCCTTTGTTTTGGGCCCATTTCTTAGCATGTTTTGGTCTTGTTCCACGGATGCTCTTACCTTGTTTTGGTCTGCCTAGGGACTGTTTTAAGTCCTCTTGGCCCTTTGGGGCTTGGTTGATATGGTCATGGTTTGAACCCGCTTGGCTAGCCTCAAGTTTTGGAGTCCCTTGCATGCTTTACTTGAGTAGTATGATTGGTTTGGCGCCATCCCTAAAATGATTCCAGAGCTTAGCATGCATGTCATTTGCCCATATTAGTCTCTTTTAAATGTGTTTAAGAGTTGCCTCTTTTATGCCTTAGATGATAGGCCCTTGTGTATGCATGTTTGCATATCTATTCCATGCTTTTGTGGCATCATATTGGCCACTAATTTGGACTTGTTTGAGAGCTGCCCATATTGGTTTAAGACCATCCTTTGCATGTTGTTACATGCTTGCCTTGCATGTTGTCGCCTACTTGGCCCCTTTGCATGTTGTTGCATGCTATGTATGTTTGTACGTCTAGATGATAGGACTATTAACATGTTGTTGCATGTTTAAGTGATATTGCATTTGGCATGCATCTTTGATTAAGTTGCTTAACATGTTGCTACATGTCTTGCATTTTTGCATGTTTAAATTGCATCTTGCATGCTTGTTAGCTTGCATACTTGTTACATACTTGTATGTTTGCATGCTTGTTCACATACTCATATTGCATTAGATGTGTTGCACACTTGAGTTATTTGCATGTTTGCTTGCTTGCCTAGGTTGCATTGCATTAAGCATGCATTCCTTGCCTCTTGATCAACCATGATAGAGGTTGGGGACCTTTATGTGTTTGTGTGCATTTCATTTGATATTGAAGTTGCACACTTGACTTCTTGGGCCATCATGCATTGAAATGCATGATTGGTGGCCCGAGGGTCGAGAACCATGCTCCTCTAAGTCTCAAACATGCTGAGGAGGGTGGTGGTGCATAAATTGCTTTGAAAATGCATTGCCATGTCTTGTCTGTCCTCTGTTGCAGCAAACCAGTATTCTGTAGGAAGAAATGGCCGGTCGGCAACTTTCAGTGCCGACCGACTATCAATACCCAGCCGGTGATCTAATTTTTGGTCGATGACCATAATTCCATAGCCGGTGGTGCTCCCTCTTGGTCGGTGACCTCCCACGGTGCTCAGGGAGTAGTCCAGAAGTGATCTTGAGACTTGTGTAGTCCTCAGAGGTGTAGAGAAGTGTAAACAGAGGCAAGATGTGACATGGCAGTGGATTTCCGAGCGGAGCCGAGCATGCATGCATTTATCCCTCTTCCTGAGGCTGCTTTACCACTTTATTAGCTTAGTTAATTTGCTTAACTAGTTAAGTGGCCTGTAATAATTAATTAGCTAGAGTAGTTAATTATTTATTTAATTTGTATTATTCTTTCGGTCCCTTCCTCGAGAGGGCACAATTGTGTAATAAGTGTGCGTGCGTGTGATGCATGTCTTCTAACCTCCAATTCTTTCTTCCTTTTACTTAAACCACTTACAATGGTTAGTTCTAGGGCACGTTTCAATTAGCATCTCAATACTATGCATGTTTGCATCATTCATCAGTATTGCATGCACCGGGCTCGGCGCATCATACTAACTGTATAGTATTTCAATTCCAAGTTAAATACATGTGTTGAATTGCCATACCTCATATGCCACTTTAGATTAGCCGAGCCTATTCTAGTTGCATTTTGCTTGCGATGCATTAGCCATTTTTAACATAGAATTGGATCATACATTTGATTACTAACATGTTCATTGTTTTGGCTTGGAGTACACTGTGAGTATTTGTGCTTTAGCATCTCGCATGTATATGAGTGTTAACATGAAAGCATGCTTACCATGAGGCTAACTGCTTATTTGATATAACTGCCTAAATGCCTGTGGGTGAAGGTTGGATTACTTGAATTGGATCAATTCATTGAAATCCGTGTTTTAGCCTACTCGAGAGTAGCAAACCTCAAACTATTTTTCAAACAAAACGGATATGCGATGCTTTGTTCCAAATTAGGCGATCTAGTCTATACTTGTGTGTTGTGCACATCACATAGTAAATTCTAGCTAATTAACCAGAATAAGAATACATATGTTTTCAAAACTCGATATCATGCTTAGTACAGGCCGGTCTTTGGATCGGGCGAGCGGGGGTGCTCATAGATAACCTTCCCCAATCGTACCCAAGTTCCCGAGCTGAGGTAACTTTGGTGCTGACGGACACATGGCCTAAGGCAACGAGTCAGGGTTTCCTAAATTCCCTCAAAACAAAATATTTAGGTGGCGACTCTGTATTTGGAAAAGCAATCCATGTTTGGCACTCATTTCTAAAAAATCAGTTTTTCAAAACGATTTGTCAGATTTGGACTCTTTGATGATTCATCGGTCTTGCATTGCACTCTACGAGATTAGATATAGGACTGTGACAATGTGTCCAGACTGTAGTGAGCCCAAATGAACAAAACGAGATTCCCTCCCGGGGCGTTTGGGGACGTCTACACACATGAGAACATTAACAGTTTGAGATGCGTATTGACAATAGCCTACTACAAGTAAGCATGGCAAGCACAAGCCACTACAAAGAGTGTTTGTCTGAGAAGATCAAATGTGCATGTCTGAATGCACTACAAGGAGTGCCTGTTCGAGAAAGTCAAATGTGTATGTCCGAGATGATCATAGACTTCCCATACATGCAAGGGGAAAAATGTAAGAGGCATTAACTCGAGCCCATCTAATTGATTAAGCCCAATCGAAAACCCCAAAAAAATCGGTAAGCTTGGAGAAATTATTACTAAATAAGCCCAAGTGAATTTTAATGAATGGGCCCACAAGAAGGCCAACAAATTGGGTCAAAAAAGACCCATCAAGCATATATCTCTAAAGAGAGTCCAACAAGCCCATCCGAGGAGGCTCAGATCTTACAGACATCCAATGATGTTAACCGCTGTTTTCAGACGAGATGAAACCCTCGGAGGAGATCCATTCTCCGAGGTATTGACTTAGTCTTGAAAGGGTTCGGAACAACAAACCTAGATACCTATTTGAGCTTGAACTCGAAAGGGTTCGGATCTACGAACCTAGAGATCTGAAGACTTGGCTTTGAATGGATTCGAACGCAATCTAGAAGCCACTCCATTAATGAGTCTCAGAACACTTGTGGGCTCGGAGCTTTCTAGGATCTACGCACTTGAACCATGGGCGTAACGGATTCCGAACAAAGGACCCGATCTCAAGGATGGTGAGTGGGGAAAAATTTACTTTTCGGTTAAACTAGCCTATACTCGGGCCAAGGTGGCACGATCTAGGGGGTCCTTGAGACTTGGCAATATTTACGACAGGGTATTCTCTTGTACTACCCCTAACTCTTCTGCGACAAGGCATCCTCTGGGACTATCCTTGGCCCTTTGGGATGATTGGGGATCATTAGTTAGGTATGGCTAAGAAGAAGGGTTCGACGAGAGGTTGATCTTCTCTTTAGAGTTTTCCTTATCCTTGGAGAGGTCACCTCCTCGGACAAGGTAGTTAGAGGAAATATTTCCTATGTGCCTTCCACATGGGCTCCATCCTACATCGGCCCTGTTTGGTAGAGCTGTGGGAAAGTGCTTATAGCTTATGCCTCAACAGCTTATAGCTTATAACTTTCAGCTTAAGCTGATTTCCAGCTTATTCTTAAAGCATCTCCTGCCCCACTCAAAGAATAAGCTGATTTCTGACTTCCAAAAAGCTATAAGCTATAAGCTATAAGCTAAACTAAACACATCAAAATAGCTTAAATTAAGCTGAAAGCTGAAATAAGCTGTAATTAAGCTCTGCCAAACAGGCACATCATGAGGTGCCTATAAATAGCACCAATCCATAACTTCACATGGGATGGATTTTTGAGAGACAATTCTTGGGAGAGAAGTAATTTCCCTTCTTCGTTATCTACCTTGAGAGTGAAAGTGAGAGATTCACTGGAGAGCCTTGCCATTATTCTCTCTCTAAAGTAAGGTTTAAGAATGTTGTCAAAAAATTCGAAAGCCCGCCAGAAAATTTGAAGATCATCAAAAAACCCAAATTCTCTAGAAATGGTAAGAGCTTAGATTCTTTAACAATTGCAACTACAAACACAATAGCAAAGAGATGATGAAGATAAGAGATTGGGTGAAGAAGAAGGCAAAGTTGTTAGAGATAGAATAATGGCAAGGCTCTCCCATGGATCTCCCACTTTCATGTGAGGGTTTAAGAATGTTATCAGAAAATTCAATGGCTCGTCGAAAAATTCGAAGATTGCCGAAAAACTCGAATTCTCTAGAAATGGTGATAGGCTTAGATTATTTAACAGTCGTAACTAGAAACACAATAGCAAAGAGATGATGTAGATAAGACATTGGGTGAAGAAGAAGGCAAAGTAGTTAGAGAGAGAATAATGGCAAGGCTCTCCCATAGATCTCGTACTTTCACTTTCAAGGTAGATAATAGAGAAGGGAAATTAGTTCCCTCCCAAGAATTGTCTCTCCAAAATATATCCCTTGTGAAGCTATGGGTGGGTGATATTTATAGGCACCTCATGATGTAGGATGAGGCCCATGTGCAAGGCACATGGGGAATATTCTCTCTAGCTACCTTGTCCGAGTAGGTGACCTCTCCGAGGATGAGGAAAATCCTGAAGAGAAGATCAATTTCTCGGTGAACCCTTCTTCTTAGCCATACCTAACCAATGATCCCCAATCATGCCAAAGGGTCAGGGATAGTCCCAGAGGATGCCCTGCCGTAGAAGGGTTAGGGATAGTTCAAGAGACCCCTAGATCGTGCCACCTTGACCTGCGTTTAGGCTAGTTTAACCGAAGAGTGAATTTATCTCCACTCACCATCCTCAAGATTGGGTCCTTTGTTTGGACTCTGTTACACCTATGGTTCAAGTGCGTATATCCCGAAAAGCTCAAAGCCAGCAAGTGTTCTGGGACTCATTAATGGAGCAGTTGTAGATTGCATCTGAATCCGTTCGAAGCCAAGCGATTCGGATCTCTAGGCTTATGGATTTGAACCCTTTTGAGTCTAAGCTCAAATAGGTCTTTAGGTTTAAGCCAATACCTCAGAGAATGGATCTCCTCCAAGGGTTTCACCTCTCCTGAAAACAACAGTTAACCTCCTTGGACGCCTATATAATTTGAGCCTCCTCGGATGGGCTTGTTGGATTCTCTTTAGAGATATATGCTTGATGGGTCTTCTTTGACCCAATTTGTTAGCCTTGTTGTGGGCCTATTCGATAAAATTCACTTGCGCCTATTTGGTAATAATTACTCCAAGCTTACCAATTTTTTTGGGCTTTCCAATTAGGCTTAATCAATTAGATGGGACGGAGTTAACCCCTCTTACATTTTTTCCCTTACATGTACCGGAAGTCTATGATCTTCTTAGACATGCACATTTGACCTTCTCAAGCAGGCACTCCTTGTAGTGGCATTTGGTCATGCACATTTGATCTTCTCAAACAGGCACTCTTTGTAGTGGCTTGTGCTTGCCATGCTTACTTGCAGTAGGTTGTTGTCAATACGTCTCTGAACTTTTTAACATTCTCATATGCCTCGGGTTTCATGGAATCCATTCTATTGCCCGTTTTTTTCTTTTTGAAGAAGACGAGTACTTGGTGACAATTGTTAGTTTTGTCTTGAAAAGCTATCCTAGGATCTTTGCCCTTTTCGGATGCAAAAGCTATCCTAGGACGTTTGTCCCTTTCGGATGTGGAAGCTATCCTAGGGAGTTTTCCCCTTTTGGATGTGGAAATGTCTTTCCTCCCCATGTTCTGATTTCGAAGATAGCTTTAGAGTGTGGTTCAAGAGAAAATCTGTTCGGTGCATTCTCAAGGAGTTAAACCTTGCCGATGCTCGAGATGGAGATGAGAAGTTAAGGTCATTGGAGAGGAAGAGTGAGAAAAACCTTTTTTTTGGCTCACTTCCAAATAGAGAAAATTAGCGAGGAAGTTGGCATAGTCCAAGAGTTATTCCATTTGGCCCATTCCGAGATAAATGCAAATATAAGACTTAAAGAGGAAAATGTCATCAGAGTAGATGGTATCTCTAACTCGATTGGTAGCATGACCTCTGACCCAAAGATAAGGGGATACTAAAGTGCAGTTATCAATTGTTTGAACTGAGTTACTCCCCAATATGATATGATAGTTAGTCTAAGCCTCAATGACATAAAACTTTGTGGCTGAGCAGATTTCTTTCATGGTTAGATCAGCCATCACATAGCCAAGAGTAATTCTCATTTCTCCTCTAAGCCTCATAAAATCAATGGGTAGGTTCACAATGTGTTTTTCGAGGATTCCGACCTTCTCAAGTGTTGCTTGGGTCATGATATTTATCGCAGTCCTTTTATCAAGGAAGATTTTTTCAAACTTGACCATATTAATGTAAGTTCTAACACAAAATAGGCAATTATGAAAGAATGTGTACTTTCGGTCTTCCTCAGAGAAAGTTATAGCACATGAGTTTGTTTGGTCTTTCCTAGAGACTGGACTTTTGGTACAAGTACATTCTTCATGAAGTGTTTCATTAATACTGATAATGGCCATGGTAATTTCAAATCTAGCCATCTCAGATAACCCGAGCTGATCAAAGAACTTCTTGAATCTTCACACAATTTTGTAAAATTTTCGAATGTTGGTCGGGATCGACCATTACCTTCGGTGGTTCATAGTTGCCAACTTCTTCAATTTCATCATAGTAATCCCTAATCCCTTTCAGGATCTAAGGTGCCTCTGAGGCAAAGATCATCATCTTCATAATGGTTCCTCTTTTGTCCTCTAACTCCCACCATATGCAACTGTCGAGTAGAAGATTCTGAAGCCACAGTGATAGAAGGTCCTTAAGATAACTTGTAACTAGCTTTGTAGTTGGAGTTAAAACTAGACTTCTGAGCGTGAGGAGTGTTGATATTCAACTTCCTAAACTTGGGAATAGTATACCCCTTCGGTTATAGATAACTTAATATTTCCACCAAGTATGTCCGGATCAAATAAGGACAGATGAGTCTTTTTATCCCGCTCTTGATCGAGCATGATTTTCGACATAGTTTTCTTGGACAGGACTTTCTTAGGAGCAACATCCACGGGAGTGACTTTCACAGGAACGACATCCTCAGAAGCAATATACTCGGAGGTGACTTTCTCAGAAGCAATATCCTTGGAGGTGACTTTCTCGGGAGCAATATCCTCAGAAGTGACTTTCTTGTGAACAATATCTTCAAAGGTGACTTCCTCGGGAGCAATATCCTCGGAGTTGACTTCTGAGGGAGCAATATCCTTGGAAGTGACTTTCTTAGGAACAACATCCTTAGTGCAAT
Source organism: Camellia sinensis (assembly GCF_055761805.1). Classification (NCBI taxonomy): domain Eukaryota; kingdom Viridiplantae; phylum Streptophyta; class Magnoliopsida; order Ericales; family Theaceae; genus Camellia; species Camellia sinensis. The sequence continues at coordinate 34,210,351 of NC_138961.1, read as the reverse complement.
ATCTCTAGAGGTGACTTCCCTAGGAGTAATATCCTCGGATGCGACTTCCTCGGGAGCAATATCCTCAGAGGTAACTTCATCGAGAGCAAATCCTCAAAAAATATGAATTCCTTTGGAAATAGAAATGAGTGGCTAGAGATTGTTGATAATCGAACTGTACTCATGAAAACATTGAGAAAAATGGCGTTTGTATAAAAGATTAAAACAAGTAATCTAGAAAAAAAAAGTTGTAGAGAGAGAAAGTGGTAGAGAGAGAGAAAATGAAAGAGAGAGACAATTGTAGAGAGATAAAGTATTGTGTATGTCATCAGCGGTAGAGAAAAAGTGTTAGGTAGTTGTGTACATAGCCATGGAAGCAAGGAAGGTATTTGGAATGCTTTACTCATTTGGATCAAAGACGTGTAATGTTGATGAAACAACAATGTGGGTTTGTAATGGTGATAAAGCAACTAAGTGGGTTTGTCAATTTCTACAATTTAAAACACCGTAGGAAACCATTTGAACACCAATTTGGGCATTTGGAAACCCTTTTGCGTTTGGCAAAATACCATGCTAATCAATTTCTCACCAATTTGAGGATTTGGAAACCCATTTGGGTTTGATGGAATACCATTCCCAATCAATTGCACGTCATTCTTGGATTTGGATTTGGATTTGGTAGAATAGTGGTGAGTATTACTTTTTGTATGTTTTGAAACCCTTGAATAGCTTCCATGAAAATAGCTTGGTCTTGAGTTTTGTCATCATCATTGACGAAACCTTCATGTTGATGAACTTATTCTTTCATTTTTACCGAAGTAGTATGTGTTCCGGATCTCATTTCTACCATTAACCAATTCACCTCCCTAGTGAATTCACCAAAAATGTATGTGAGGGTTTAAGAATGTTGTCGAAAAATTTGAAGATTGCCGGAAAAAACAAGAATTCTCTAGAAATGGTGAGAGGCTTAGATTTTTTAACAGTCGCAACTAGAAACCCAATAGCAAAGAGATGATGGAGATAAGAGATTAGGTGAAGAAGAAGGCAAAGTAGTTAGAGAGAGAATAATGGCAAAGCTCTCCTATGGATCTCTTACTTTCACTCTCAAGGTAGATAATGGAAAAAGGGAAATTAGTTTTCTCCCAAGAATTGTCTCTCCAAAATCCATCCCTTGTGAAGATATGGGTGGGTGTTATTTATAGGAACCTCATGATGTAGGATGGAGCCCATGTGCAAGGCATATGGGAATATTCCCTCTAAACTACCTTGTCCGAGGAGGTGAACATTCCGAGGATGAGGAAAACCACGAAAAGGAGATCAACCTCTTGGTGAATGCTTCTTCTTAGTCATACCTAACTAATGATCCCCAATCATCCTAAAGGGTCAAGGGTAGTCCCAGAGGATGCCCTGCCACGAAAGGGTCAAAGGTAGTTCAAGAGAACGCCCTGCTGTAAATATTAAGGAGTCTTATAGACCCCCTAGATCGTGCCACCTCAACCAGGGTATAGGCTAGTTTAACAGAAGAGTGAATTTATCTCCACTCACCGTCCTCAAGATCGGGTTGTTCAGACTCCGTTATGCACATGGTTCTGGTGCGTAGATCTTGAAAAGCTCCGCGCCTGTAAGTGTTGTAGGACTTGTTAATGAAGCGGCTTCTAGATTGCGTCTAAATCTGCCTGAAGCCAAGTGCTTTGGATCTTTAGGTTTGTAGATCTGAACCTTTTGAGTCTGAGCTCACATAGGTCTCTAGGTTCGTGCTTTAACCCTTTCAAGATTAAGTCAATACCTTGAAGAATGGATCTTCTCCAAGGGTTTCATCTCTTCTAAAAACAATGGTTAACCTCCTCGGACGCCTGTTTGATCTGAGCCTCCTCGGATGGGCTTGTTGGACTCTCTTTAGAGATATATGCTTGATTGGTCTTCTTTAACCCAATTTGTTGGCCTTCTTGTAGGTCCATTCAATAAAATTCACTTGGGCCGATTTGGCAATAATTTTTCCAAGCTGACCAATTTTTTTGGACTTCCCGATTGGGCTTAATAAATTAGATGGGCTCGAGTTAACCCCTCTTATACTTAACAAAATGGATGATGGGTATGATGGATTCCAATCTAGAACCTATCATTTTATGGAAAATAATGCCATTAGATCTTGCAAATAACGTTATATTCGAACTAGTGTTCTGCATTTAGTTCTTCTATCGAGGGTTTCAAACATTGCAAGCTTGTCATCAACATAGATGGACCCTTTCTAATTGGAAAATATAAAGGTAAGTTACTAATTGTAGTTTCATGGGATGCAAGTAATTATGTATTTCCAGTTGCCTTTGTCATTGTAGAGAATGAGAGACTAGATATTTGGTCATGGTTTTTAACATGCATTAGGGAGTAGCGACACAACAGACTGGCCTCTATCTTTTATCTAAAATACATGAAGGAATCTTATCATCTGTGAGTCGCTCACGTTAGTGGCAACATCCAAATGGTTATCATTGCTACTACATTCACCATCTTGCCAGCAACTACCACGCAAAGTACAACAATGTGATATTGCGAGACATGATCACTTCGCCAGCTTATAAGAATCAAAAGAAGAAGTTTGATTTGAAAATAAAGTCAATTAGAGACTTAAATTCCAAAGCTGTAGATGAACTTGATCTGTAGACACCCAATTTTGGACCATCCTCAAGACTTGGACGTCACCATTTGAACACAAGGTGATCATCCATATTCGTGTTCGCCTTGAGTTCTCGGAGGTTTCAATCACACGCCTTGCCTCAAGACCTCTCGACTTGTTTGTTTTGTGCTTGGTTGTACACCAAACACTTGTGTTTTTGCTTCTGAGGGAAGGGAATGGCTTGTTGGCCATCCTCACACCTCACTGGCCTTGGCTTGAGGCCATCAGCCCTGTTTTCCTACTACCGGCCAAATATTTTGGTCGGTCGGCAGTGTTTCTGGTCGGCCGGCCATTTTTGTTGGTCAATCGGCCATATTTTCCAACCGACCCCTGTTCATCTGCTTTATGCAGATATTTAGTGCCAGCTAGCACAGCTGGCACGCACAATTCACCCCCTCCATACACGTGTATGGAGGGATTTTGCCTCTTGTGTTGGCTTCTCCAAGAAGCTTAGGAATTGGATTCCTATAAGAGGGGAGGTCCTCCTCCCTCCTCAGGGTTCCAGATTTTTAGGTTAGAGGATTTTGTAGCTATCTATCTCTATATTTCCCTCTCTTTGCCTTTGAGTGTGTGTAATAGTGTTCTAAAGGTGATTTTGTTCTTAGTTTTGCACTAAGACACCTAGTGTTACACTATACCTTGGTGTTGAGGTCCCTTGAGGCTAATCTTGGGGTTCTTGGGTTGATTTAAACTTAGAAAAAGTGCTGGAGTGGTGTTCTTGAAGAAAGTCTACAAGGGTGAGAAACTTACCTTTTTATTCTCCATTTTTGCACAAGCTTTTAACCTACCTTGCATCTATTTTTAAGCTTAGTGTTTAACTGATAAAAGTTCTGATTTTGTATGCTTTAAAACTTTCTTTACGGTCATTTTGAGGTTTGGGGTCGTCTCCCCCCTCTAAGGCCTTGTTAGGCCTTGTTTTAGGCCATACATTTTGGCTATTGTTTTGGTCTTTGCATGACCTCTCTACCACTGAAATCTAGAGGATTTTTAGTGGTGGAGAGGTGGTTTTGAGGTCCTAAATGGGAGAGGGTTGTCCCCTCTCCATGTTGTCTTTAATGCTAGCATAAGTGGCTTGTGTTGTAGCATGTGTGCATAGTTTTATTTGGCTGTATTTCAGAGGGTATTTGGTGTTATTTTTCCATGATATACACCTCTGTCCAAATTTGGTTTAGACATGCCATGCATACTTTGTATACTTGTCTTGTAATTCCATGAAATTGCCCTAATATGCCCTGTGCTTTGAGCTTCATTTCTAGCATGATTTTGGCTTGACTCCATGAAGTTTTTATGCATGTTTTGGCATGCTTTAGGTTTGATTTTGGTTGTTTGGGTCATCCATGACTTGCTTTGTATAGCTACCATGCAACCTAGCTTGTATGCATTGAGTGTTGGCTCCTCTACCATGCTCTATTTGCATCATTTCAATGGTTTGGCACCATTAGTTATCATATTTCAGTCCTTGTTACATGCTCACATGCTTGCATCTTATCACTCCTTTAATGCTTTAAAAGGTTGGTGTTTTATGCTCCATGATTGGGTCATTATGCATGCCTTTAGACTTAGGCCATTTAGATGCCATCTAAGTGGATTTTGGGGCTTATTTTGGCATGATATGATTCTGTTTTGCATTGAATAATCCATGCCATGTTTGGTTGCGATAGGTGTAGAGCAATCCTCTCTTTTGTAGCTTTGAATGCCCTTTGTTTTGGGCCCATTTCTTAGCATGTTTTGGTCTTGTTCCACGCATGCTCTAACCTTGTTTTGGTCTGCCTTGGGACTGTTTTATGTCCTCTTGGCCCTTTGGGGCTTGGTTGATATGGTCATGGTTTGAACCCCCTTGGCTAGCCTCAAGTTTTGGAGTCCCTTGCGTGCTTTACTTGGGTAGTATGATTGGTTTGGTGCCATCCCTAACATGATTTCAGAGCTTAGCATGCTTGTCATTTGCCCATATTAGTCTCTTTTAAATGTGTTTAAGAGTTGCCTCTTTTATGCCTTAGATGATAGGCCCTTGTGCATGCATGTTTGCATATCTATTCCATGCTTTTGTGGAATCATATTGGCCACTAATTTGGACTTGTTTGAGAGTTGTCCATATTAGTTTAAGACCATTCTTGCATGTTGTTGCATGCTTGCCTTGCACGTTGTTACATACTCGGCCTATTAACATGTTGTTGCATGTCTAAGTGGTAGTGCATTTGGCATGCATTCTTTTGGTTTTGCGTTGTTTAACATGTTGTTACATGTTTGCCTCACATGTTGCTACATGATTGAATGATGTCACTTGTTTGTTTGCATACTTGAACGTCCAGGTTGCATCTTGCATGTTAACATACTCATATTGCATTAGATGTGTTGCACACTTGAGTTATTTGCATGTTTGCTTGCTTGCCTAGGTTGCATTGCATTAAGCATGCATTCCTTGCCTCTTGATCAACCATGATAGAGGTTGGGGACCTTTATGTGTTTGTGTGCATTTCATTTGATATTGAAGTTGCACACTTGACTTCTTGGGCCATCATGCATTGAAATGTGTGATTGGTGGCCCGAGGGTCGAGAACCATACTCTTTTGAGTCTCAAACATGATGAGGAGGGTGGTGGTGGAAACATTGCTTTGAAATGCATTGCCATGTCTTGTCTGTCCTCTGTTGCAGCAAACCAGTATTCTGCAGGAATAGATGGCCGGTCGGCAACTTTCAGTGCCGGCTGACTATCAATACCCAGCCGATGATATAATTTTTGGGCGATGACCGTAATTCCGTGGCCGGTGGTGCTCCCTCTTGGTCGGTGGCCTCCCACAACTCTCAGGGAGTATTTCCGAAGCAATTTGGAAACTTGTGTAGTCTTCAGAAGAGGAAAACAGTGCAAATAGGGGCAGCACGAGCATGGCGATGGATTTCTGGGTGGAGCCGAGCATGCGTGTATTTATCCCTCTTTCCGAGGTTGCTTTACCGCTTTATTAGCTTAGTTAATTTGCTTAACTAGTTAAGAGGTCTGTAATAGTTAATTAGCTAGAGTAGTTAATTATTTATTTGGTTTGTACTATTCTTTCTGACCCTCTGAGGAGGGTAATGTTGTAATAAGTGTGCGTGTGTGTGTGATGCATGCCTTCCAACCCCATGCCTTTCTCCCTTTTATTTACCAGCTTATGATGGTTAGTTTAGGGCACGTTTCAATTAGCATCCTTATACTATGCATGTTTGTATCATTCATCTCTATTGCATGCACCAGGCTCGGCGCATCATACTAACTGCATTGAATTTCGATTCCAACTTGAATACGTGTATTGAGTTGTTGCATTCCATATGCCATTATTAGATTAGTCGAGCCTATTCTAGTTTCATTTTTTCCTGTGATGCATTAGCCATCTTAACATGAACTAGGATCATGCATGATTTCTAACTAGTTTCTTGTTTTGGCTCGGAGTACACTGTGAGCGTTTATGCTTTAGCATCTTACATGAGTGTGAGTTTTGCCATGATAGCATGCTTACCATGAGACTAATTGCTTATGTGATATAACTGCCTGAATGCTTGTGGGCGAAGGTTGGGTTGCTTGAATTAGAATAATTCGTCGAAACCCGTGTTTTAGCCTACTTGCGAGTAGCAAATTTCAAACCAGTTTAAAAAACAAACGGATATGCGATGCTTTGTTCCAACTTGGACAATCTAGTCTATATTTGTATGCTATGCGTATCACATAGTAATTCTAGGCTAATAACTAGAATAAGAACGCATAACGTTTTCAAAACTCGATATCATGCTTAGTACAAGCCGATCTTTGATCGGGCGAGCGGGGGTGCTCACGAAGTGACCTTCCCCAATCGTACCCAAGTTCCCGAGCTGAGGCAACTTTGGTGATGACGGACACGTGGCCTTAGGCACGAGTCAGGGTTTCCTAAATTCCCCAAAAATAAAATATTTAGGTGGCAACTCTATATCTGGCAAAGCAGTCCATGTTTGGCACTTTTTTCTAAAAATCAGTTTTTCAAAACAATTTGCCGGATTTGGACTCTTTGACGATTCATCGGTCTTGCATTGTACTCCGCGAGATTAGATACCGCACCGTGACATTGAGTCCGAATTGTAGTGAGCCCGAAATGAACAAAACGGGATTCCCTACCGGGACGTTCGGGGACGTCTACATGATCATGCGCCACTTGAACTGTGGACAGTAGTACATGATGGTGGCAAGTGTTATGGAGCTATGACTATGACTACTAACCTTTCTGAAAGCTTCAATAGAGTGTTAAAGGGTGCACGACATCTTCCTGTCACATCATTGGTACAACTAACTTTTTATAAATGTGTTAGTTATTTTCAGGAATGATGTAACAAGGCCAATGTTGAAATGCACGCCAGTGAAGTTTACAATACTTATGCAAAACAGATGCTCACCAAATGGGAGAAAAAGTCCAGTGGTCATTCAATGCGGAGTTTAAATATGAATTTAGCTATTTTTGATGTTCAACTACTGTGAACCTGTTAGAATTTCCCATCTTTACCTTCACTTACTCCACTACACACTCCACTTCACCTACCTCCACTTCACCACACACTCCACTTCACCTAACCCACTATCACCTCCACTACACCTACTACCACATTTTCTTCTATATATAGATTGTATAGGAATTGTAATCAATCAATCTTGTAACAATAACATCAATCAATAATACATCTATTTTTACATGGTATCAGAGCAAGGTTAAGAATTTAGTGATTCCGCTTCACCGGCGGGCGGCAGCCTCGCCTTGGCCGTCCGCCGGACAAACCCAAATTTTTTAATTCTCTCTCTCCTTCCTCAACAAACTGATTCATCACCCAACCCGTGAAGCAACGGTCCAGATTCACCCAAACCATCAAGATTACTCCTACGACCCACGTCGCAACATCGCTGAAAATCGTCGAGATTAACAAACCGACCCGAGTTGGCCGAGTCAGACAGGGACACGACTCGGAGGATCTCTTCGAAGACCGACTCATCGCAAGGTAGAACCAAGCGCCCCTGCTGCGGCTCATTTGCCTCCTTCTTCATCTTCCCGGATATGACGCGTCGCCTGAAAATCATCCATTTCAGGCATCTGAATATCCATGAAGCAAGCATCGAAATTATGCGGTAACTCAAGCAACGCAAGAGCAGCTTTGCCGCTCTCGGCACACTCGACATCAGCTCCAAACTTCTTGAGTGCACCAGCAGCAACTCTACGGTTTACCCTATTGTCGTCAACAACCAAAATTTTCTTGCCACAAAGCAAGCTTTTAAGGAACACAGATCCATTAACTGTGTCTTTTCCTTGTGTCTTCTTCCCCGTTCCTAACACCTGTTGAAGGCACGCTGCCACTTGCTTTGCTTTTTCTGCAAAACCCACTTGCTTTGCTTTTTCTCATCAGCTAGCCACGTGATCCCACTAACAATGCACTTTAAACTCTTCTTTTCTTTAATCCATCATTCCCCCACACACACATATATATTTTGCTTTCTTTTCATTAGTTTATACATTTTATTTCTTTTTTTCATTAGTGGTAGGACACGCCCCAACCACACACTCTCCTAAAAAAAAAAAAAAAAAAAAAAAAAAAAGGCACTCATTCACCCCACTCCATTATCATATATTATAATATATTATACTACGTACTCTCCACTCACAGATTCACACACCCACTATCTCTTACAATAATTTCTCATTTGTTTTTCCACCTACTATATTTTAATATGTAACCATATACATATATATATATCTTGACTTCAATTTCTTTTCTTTTTTCTCTTTTCTTTTCTTTTCTATCTATCATATATATTATTCTTATTATTATTATTAAAAAAAAAAAAAGCCGAACAACCCATTGCAGGTTTTCACAAAATCGTGGGCCACGCAACCTTTTTTCATTATTATTTCTTTGCAAAAAAAAAAAAAAAAAAAAAAAGAAGGACAGAAGCAGAAAACGAACTGCACACCAAACTCATTTTATTCATGTCGGGGCTCACCCCGATCACCATTTTACACCAAAAAAAAAAAAAAAAAAAAAAAAAAAAAAAAACAAACCCACAACAAAACAACTACATCCACAGGCGGGATTTTTTCTTCTCTACTCTGCCGCAGGTCTCTTCTTCTTGCCTCCGTCCTGGGCGGTCCTTGACGGTGCTGCCTCCGTGCTTCCTAGGCCACCCAGCAAGTTGCCTCCTGCCTGCTCCTCCACTGCAGCATATGGCGGCCCTCCAAATCGGAACATCACGGTGGCCTTCCGCTTCAGCTCCTTATTTTCTACTTTCAGCACACTTATCTCTGCTCGCGCATCCTTATACATGCGTTGGAGCAGAGCCAGTTGGGCGTTTAAATGCTGCACCTCATTTGTCCTACTCTGCAGCCGGTTCGACAAGTTTGTGACCGCCGTCATGGTTTCCACACATGACTTCAAAGTATACTGATTGGCCTCCACATCCGACTGCACTGCCATTCTTTGCTCCACCGACCGCATCGGAAAGTTCAACGGAGCAAACTCTGGGGCGCTTGGTTGAGGTTCCAGTGTCACCGCCCCAGTTATCTCTCTTGTTGACTCGTTGAGGTCGGGAAAGAGAGTGAGCAGACTCCGGGAAGATGAAGCCATTTTCTGGGCCACAGAGTGTTACAGAGTATCTCTCTCAGAAATCTCTCTCAACAGAGTGTTACAGAATATCTCTCTCAGAAATCTCTCTCAGAATATCTCTCGCAAGTTTTTTGTCTCCGCCTCTGCCTCAGCCTTAGCCTCCGCTTATAAAGACCATGACAACGAGGCAGACACGCGCCTCATGCGCCGCTCGGCGCTCGCCGACAACTTGGCACGCCTTTTGATGGCACGCCTTTTGATGGCATGCCTTTTGATGAATTGGGCACGCCTTTTGATGGCACGCCTTTTGAAAGATTGGGCACACCTTTTGAGGGTGCCACTTTTACAAGGGTCCGACAAGACTCTGTAAACTGTCCCGACATTGATTCCGGTTAGCTCCTTCAGGGGTCCGACAAGACTCTGTAAACTGTCCCGACATTGATTCCGGTTAGCTCCTTTATGGGTCCGACAAGACTCTGTAAACTGTCCCGACATAGATTCCGGTTAGTTTCTACAACGGTCCGACATGACCCCATAAACTGTCTTCTACAACGGTCCGACATGACCCCATAAACTGTCTTCTACAAACGGTCCGACATGACCCCATAAACTGTCTTCTACAACGGTCCGACATGACCCCATAAGCTGTCTTCTACATCGGTCTGACACCACCATACAGTGTCCTCTACAACGTTATGACACCCCATACAGTGTCTTCACCAACGGTCTGACACGACCATACAGTGTCTCCTATCCTTTTTTATTTTTATGTATTTTCTTGTTTTGTTACTCTCTCCAAACTCAAGTTGGTTAGTTTCTCTCCTCCTTGAGTTTGCGGGGGGCTGTTAGAATTTCCCATCTTTACCTTCACCTACTCCACTACACACTCCACTTCACCTACCTCCACTTCACCACACACTCCACTTCACCTAACCCACTATCACCTCCACTACACCTACTACCACATTTTCTTCTATATATAGATTGTATAGGAATTGTAATCAATCAATCTTGTAACAATAACATCAATCAATAATACATCTATTTTTACAGAACCCCTTATATTCGAATCAGGGTTTGCATCTTCACGTGATCAACTTGATGGTAAGAACATGTGACCGTCTAAAGTGGCAAAATTATAAAATTCCATGTTCTCATGTCATTGTAGTATGTAAATTTGCCAATCTTGACCACCTACAATATATTGATGAATGTTCCACACTACAAGCACGAATAACATGTTATCAACACTCATTCAACACTGTAGTTGATGCTACTTATTGGTGAGAGCCTAACTTTCCAAAACTTCATCCCAATCTGAACCTTGATAGGACTCGTGATCCTCCAAGGACAACACTACTTCAAAATTCTATGGATTGGCGCGAGTCTCAAACCAAACAAAACTACGGATTGTATGGGCAATAGGGTCATAATCGGAGGAGATGTCCAGATAGCAATGTAACAGCCTCAAGTAGCAAGTCACATGACTAATGATTATCCAAATAGATTGTACCATGTGTTGTATTTCAATATTGAATGTAATGTTATCAATCTTAAGTTATGTTGTATGTCGTATCATATTTCTTAATATAAAAATGTATTATAACATTTATATTTTTATGAGTAAAATGAAGTAAATGATAAACATTACAATTGACATAATTGTAATTTTATGTAGATAGTTGATTCAGAGAGTTGTCACATTTTCAAATTAACTTTACCTTTTGTAAGGCTAATAATGCATCTAGCTTTAGTGACTACCTATTAACATATATATTAACTTGTCTAATTAACCAACAATACATTAGAGTTTGAATTTGTACCATACCACTATGTGGTTCTTTAATAAAAATCTTATATTGTGCATTTATTATCTTTTAGGGTAAATTACACTGACCTCCTGTAACGCCCCCAAATTTATTAAACTAAAACATCACTCCTAATCTACTTAATCTGATATCTTTCCAAACCAATAATAACAATAATCTCAAAAGTCCTCTTTTCCATTGATCTACATATCAAATATTACAATTTTCATGTTCTTGTCATTGTAATAATAACATTCACAAATCCAAGAAACTGGAAAATAAAAATAATAATGCCTTAATGACATACAAACATCAAGGCAAGGCCTTGTTATAACAAAATGGACACACGGTCCCAAAACATATATGCTCGAAGCTTCAACAATTAACAATCAATGAGCCCATGTGCTCCGTTCAAAAATCTTTACCGCCTTGTCACTTAGGCGAAATCACCCCAACAATTCCTGAAATGTTTGATAGGAATGAGCTAGATGCCCAATAGAAATACTTTTAACAAAGTATCTAATTATCTGGAAATCCATGTGGCATTATCACAACCAAAACATTTTCTTTTTTAAACACATGATAAATGTTTAAGCATCAAAAATCAAATATTATCCTTTCCATGAGAAATCACATTTCAAAGTAGAGGGTAAATGAGCCATGAAGTCCCAAAAGAGAGCCCCTGTATATACATACATACATATAGTTTTATATTCAAAATACCTCCACATTTACCAACTATTATACGGTAGGGCGTGGGCACCCAAAATCATCCGTTTTTCCACTTTTGCCGACTACAATACGGCAGGACCAATGGACACCCAAAAACTTTTTCCCACATTCATCTAGTGATAAGCCTAGACAGGGCAATTGGCCACCTTTAACTCCCCCTGCGGGTACCGACAATACACAACTCTTTTCAAAACCGACACTTTACCAAGACTCACATGTTGTTTACCACCCCCTCAAAACAACCTTTCCAATGTTTCCACAAATTCCAAGCATTTATACATCCATGAGAACAAAGGTAAATATCACCATGTAAATAATTGTACTATTATAGATACATAATCATCATATTTCGAAGGAAAAATCTCAAAGGCTTTCAAATTCATAAATCTCAAGCAATACATAATCAAAATATCATAATCCATTCATCAATTTAAAGATTTGAAATCAATTTCATCTTTTCTCCAAATTTGACAACTAAGGTTTTCATAAATTTGGGGCTTTTTCCCATAAATCCTGTACAATGCTATCTTCAAACTAAAATCTCCATAATCCATAGCCATTAATAAAAATCTTAGGATAAAGTAGAAGAAATCTCATTTTTGAAACAAAACCCAATTTTGTAAACTCAAAATTTTAATTATAGCATCAATGTCACAATAATACCAAATAATCATCCTCAAAATAAAGAGATACAAAGCTAAAAGTAATCCTACCTCAAGAAAAGAGCAAGAGAGCAAGACTTCTAGGAAAATCCTTCACAAAACCAAGATCCAATCGCTTAAAAATGCTCATATTCACTTGTTCTTCATCTTTAATGCAAGATCCATGGTGGATTCAAGGTGAAAAATGGGTGAAGTCAAGGTTTTTAGGGCTAGGGTTTCGGGTATGGAGGAGAGGGGGAAAAGAGAGGAAGAAAAAATAAAGGTTTGGGGCCAAGAAGTCACTTTAAAGTGACTGATATCGATATGTTCTCTTAAGCAAAGAATTGCTAGGATCGAGCATAGAAAAAGAGCTCCCAGAATCTCTGAAATTCGCACAAATCACTCGAGCGCAACTTCTTACGCTCGAGCAGACTTACTCCTAACATAGAAACTCAAAATTCAAACAAGCATAACTCCCTCGTCCGGACTTCGTTTTAGGTTGTTCTTGTGTCCAAATTGAAGCCCCGACAATAAGATTTCCAATGGTTCTAGCCTCACATCCAAATTCAAAGTGTGGAAAAAGAAAATGGCAAAAGAGTGATGATTGCTCATAGGACAATTATCCGAATCAAAATTTTTGGTTCAATCCTACTTCTCAAACACGATACCACCTCAATCAATATTCCAAAATGAATCTAAAGAGGCTCCAAGTATAATAATAAAGGTGTTCTGAGCAATCCCATTAATCCAAGAAGTATGAAGTGTCATAATCTCCCTACCTTAGGAAATTTTGCTCCCGAAATTAGACAGTTCAAGAATCAAAGTTTTGAACAACCAAAATGGAACGGATATTGGAATTAACACTCACTCCAACTAATCATGAACAATCTCTACTCAATCACAAGTTTCTAGAAGGGTCTCCCCGTGTAACTAATTTCACGAGTTGGACAAGAAACAATTCTCAATTGAGTTATAATCGCCACACCAAAATCTAATTCGAAATCTAAAAGAAACTTTCATCTTTCAGTCCCACGCTAATATTCTTATAGCACCCAAGTTATGACAATAATTCCAAAGTGGTGACCCTCCTTTTCAACCCATTCACAAGAGTTACCTCTATGAGCCACAAGAATCCATCGATTCAATGAAACAAAATTCAAACAAAAGATCTCACTAACATATCCAACCATGCTCGCATCTCAACTAGACTCCACCTTAAGGAAATAACCTTCGGTTGTCTAACAACCTAGAACCTTAGAAAAATAATCTTCCACTTCACATTCACACCCCAAAAAAACAATTACTAGTCTCTCAGCAACCAAATTTCTAAACAATTACCTCACATTACTACACGAGTCTTCAATCCCTTTTCATGAGAAGGAAAGATTCTAATAAAAGTTTTACTCGTCAATCATGGCCTTCAACAAAACGCAACTCAACGAAACCAAGCACCACAAACTTTGTGCTTGCAACACAACTAGTATTTCACGCCTTCACATTACTCACCTATGATTTTAAAATACTTAAGAACCAAAAAGAACATCAGCAAATATATTTTTCTGACTTTTGAATTTTAAAAGAGATCATTCTTGGTTGAAGACTTTATATGAAAGTATTTTAGAGATATGCAAATGATTTGTAAAAGTAGTGGGTTTTAAGAAAAGATATATTCATTTATTTTGAAATTGTTAAGAATCATACACATCATAAGACTCAATATGCCTCGTTATTTACTAACCGGTCTATCCATAACATTATATTCCCAATTTTAGTAAAAACAAGGTCATGCTCAACGGGAGAACTTTGTTCTTATCTCTTTTCTCAAACATTTTCCAACCGGTGACTCTCAAACATCACCCCACCAATGATTCACTATAGTGATGCCGCAATCCGTTTATAGTTATTCAAGCAATAACCACACATAACGACACGAATAGACTAAACATTACAAGTTTGGTAAGTCACATCCCATTCATGACAACTACAATAATCCACCAACTACTCATCATTTATCTTATGTTTGTATCACAATTAACCCTATTTTGGGGGATCACACACAATCAACTAAAAACAATTACCAAGCAATTTACACAACTTGTCACTCTCCTGAATGACCCACGCTCATCAAACAATTAATTCCCATTCACCCACCACATTTCTAGACTTAAAACAAGTTCTGAGATGGCTCCTAGTCTACCTCTCCTAACGCCGCAACAATCACTAACATCATGTAAGGAAAAATCATCAGCCTATACTTGCACAACACACCACACTCCCTAAAGTCAATGTCACAATATTAACTCCAAAGCTGAAACAAGGCCTCACACCACACCCATATTATGATGCCTCATGAGATCAAATCTGAATTCAATACCTTCTATAACACAAACTTACTCAATGACAAATTGTCATACCGTTAGTAAATTAATCTCCGATTACAATAAAATCTCTCCTAACGAACTTCCGGATACCTATCTCACCAAAATAGTGCTATGCTTCTATTACAAAATTCTAACAAAATCACATTTTCAGTACTTCAATCCAATCACTACATAAACTGCTCAACTCACTAGACACGACACCAACTACCATCTTAAACCCATCACAAAAGCCTACACAACTCAAGACATCCTGTTATGCCAACAAATGTCCATAGTTATACTAACTTCGAAATCTCATCCGAAGTCTCTGATTAGTTCACCAGTACTCAAATTCTAAAGATACTACCACAAGTTATAATGTCATTTATTCACCCGAAGAGATTTTCTTTATCAACAATGATCATTCCAAAACAATCTCCGACCACAAAACAAAGGTACTTTACACCAAATTGATTTTCTTGACGAAGTGTCCGTTGAATAACTTCATATAAGATGATGCCATCACAAAACATCATGGAACAAAATTGAAATAAGGAGTCACCCTCTATCAGGCAAAACTAAATATCCTTTAATTAAGAAAACCACTTACCACTCAAGATCAAATACACCCAAATTAAAGCCAATAATAATATTAGATCAACCTACCAACATCATAAATTCTCACCATCCTTACAACAAAACAAAGTATCAATATAAGGGATTCACAACTCTTACTCCAAGGACACAAAACAATTTTATAACTAAAGAACAATGGATACAAAATAACCTCACTTCAATTGCATGAAGAACACCGTCACCACACATGCCACACTTAACCCAAAATGCTTACGTATACTTCTCATATTCACAATTTCTAACCCTTATGTAAGAGTAACTCTAAGAATTAACATCAATCACTAGCAGTGGACCAAGCACAAATTTCCATGAAAATACTTAAATCATTGTCATATCAACTATCTCTAAGCACCTAATCATAGTCTCCATAAAATCACAACATTTCCACAAGATCATTTTCAAAAATTTCTCTAAAGTCATTTGTTTGCTAATACAATTCCCCAAGATACCAATCACATCATATCCCTAAACATTTGCATATTACACTTGAGTGCATCAACAACTAATTATGAGAGAATTGACCCGGCCAACCTAGTTAGATATAACTAAGTTCACCTAGTTGAGAAAGTTTTAAAACTAGTTCATATATTCCGATATTAATAGTCCAAAATGCTTACCCTTAGGTCACTCTAATCTTCCTTGAGGTCTCAATCAATATACATTACCATAAGGTTTAAACCTTACCTCACTCCACTTCCAAGACCTCCCTTCTAGCCTATTTTTCCAAAATTTCAATGTGAGTCTATGAGATAATTTCAACTTTTCATAACCACAAACCATTCACCATACAATAATAATAAAAAAAACTTTACCATCATATGATCATAATTGCTTCTCATGAACTTGCAAAATCGATAAACTAAGGTTCCACACCAATCTCGTAATCACATTCTTTTGTGATCCTAAAACGATGTTTCCTACCAATAAAAGTGATGCCAAAAACATAAGTCCCAAAAGTTTTCCCCCATTTGGGGTCACTCACATCCTTCTATCCAATAAATATATATATATAGAGATAAGGTTTAACCCATGCTTAAATACTCAACACGAGATCTCACAAGTCATATGCGAGTTACACATGTGCCTATATATATATATATATATATATCTACTTCAACATAAGGCAAACCACATAAGCACATAATTACATAGAGCACATACGAGTTACTCTCCTAAGATACCAACTAGTTTAATGACGCTCAAGGACTCCAAGTGGAAAAAGCATTGATCAGGTGCCTTTCCAAAAGGATTTCAATGAATGGAATGGACACTAGTCATATCCTTGAAGCTTAACCCCATACCCACATAACCACATAAACACACAAAGCATACAAAGCACATAAGCGCCTCTTCATAGCCTAGTAAATTGCTGTGACAAACGTCACTTCCCACGAGCCCAAGGTATTCAAACCTTGTTAGCTCTGACACCAACTTGTAATGCCCCTAATTTATTAAACTAAAATATCACTCCTAATCTACTTAATCTAATATCTTTCCAAACCAATAATAACAATAATCTCAAAAGTCCTCTTTTCCATTGATCTACAAAACAAATACTACAATTTTCATGTTCTTGTCCTTGCAATAATAACATTTACATAATCCAAGAAACTAGAAAATAAAAATAATAATGACTTAATGGCGTACAAACATCAAGGCAAGGCCGTGTTTCAACAAAACGGACACACGGTCCCAAAACATATGTGTCAACAATTAACAATCAATAAGCCCACATGCTCCATTCAAAAATCTTCACCGCCTTGTCACTTGGGCGGAATCACACCAACAATTCCAGAAATGTTAGATAGGAATAAGCTAGATGCCCAATAGAAATACTTTTAACAAAGTATCTAATTATTTGAAAATCCATGTGGCATTATTACAACCAAAACATTTTTCTTTTTAAGCACTTGATAAATGTTTAAGTATCAAAAATCGAATATTATCATTTCCATGAGAAATCACATTTCAAAGCCGGGGGTAAATGAGTTGTGATGTCTCTAAAGAGAGCTCCAATACATACATACATACATATATATAGTTTTATATGCAAAATACCCCCACGTTTACTAACTATTATACGGCAAGACGTGGGCACCCAAAATCATCATTTCTCTACTTTTGCTGACTACAATATGGCTGGACAATTGGACACCCAAAATTATTTTGCCACATGCGTCCAACGATAAGCCTAGATAAGGCAACTAGGCACCTTTAACTCCCCGTGTAGGTACTGCCAATGCACAACTCTTTTCAAAACCAACTCTCTACTCGAACTCACATGCAATTTATCACCCCCTTAAAACAACCTTTCCAATGTTTCCACAAATTCCAAGCATTTATACATCCATGAGAACAAAGGTAAATATCACCATGCAAATAATTGCACTATTATAGATACATAATCATCATATTTCCAAGGAAAAATCTCAAAGATTTTCAAATTCATAAATCTAAAGCAATGCATAATCAAAATATCATAATCCATTCATTAATTTAAAGATTTGAAATCAATTTCATCTTTTCTCCAAATTTGGCAACTAGGGTTTTCATAAATTTGGGGTTTTTGCCTATAAACCGTGTAAAATGTTATCTTCAAGCTAAAATCTCCATAATCCACAGCCATTAATAAAAATCTCAGGATAAAGTTTTGGAAATCTCTTTTTTGAAACAAAACCCAATTTTGTAAACTCAAATTTTTAATTATAGCATCAATGTCACAATAATACCAAATAATCATCTACAAAATAAAGAGATACAAAGATAAAAGTAATCCTGCCTCAAGAAAAGAGAAAGAGAGCAAGACTTCTAGGAGAATCGTTCACAAAACGAAGATCCAGTCAGTCAAAAATGCTCATCTTCACTTGTTCTTCATCTTTAATGCAAGTGTAGACATCCAATTTTTGACCGCCCTCTAAACTTGGGTGCCTCATGGTGAACACTGAATAATGAATATGTACGCTGTAGAAACCGTTCAATTTCTTCAACAAAGAGCTTTGGTTTTGAGTTTCAGAGCCTAAAACCTTGCACTTCCTTTAGACCAAAACCTAATTTTTTCTAGCTTGACCACTTAGAGGTCTACTAGCCAACAAGTGGCCAGCATGCAAATTTTATTGGCTGCCCATCCCCTTTCTTGGCCTGCCGGCCATGTTTCCTGGCTGGTAGATATATACATGCAACTGTCCCCGTCCCCATGTGCATGTCTTGCACCAACTAGCTCCATACAGATATTTCTGACTAAGGAACCTATTTTTCTATAAATAGAGGATCATCTCTCTTGATTTTTAGTTAGAAAAATTTGTTAAGAACCAAAAACTTGTAAAACACTCTCCCTCTCTATCTTGCAATATATATACACTATACATACACTTCCTAAACCAAAAATTTGAGGCTTTATTAAGCCAAAATTTCAGCTATTGAAGGTGAACACTTTATGATTTGTGAACCAAAGAGTGTCTACTCTTAAGGATATAATTCTTGCCATCTTTACACTACTTCTTCCTTCTCTTTTCTTGCTGATTTTACACTATTTTTGGACTGGTTTTGTGGGCTGAAACTTGTGATTTAAAAGCTACCAAAGGTGGAGGGATTAACCACTTTTCCTTGAACCTTGTTCCAAGCTTATATCCTTGTGTTTCTCATTTGTTTCTCAAATTTTAGCCACTGATTTTTAGAGTTTCCAGAGGCTAAAACATGTGATTTCAAGGTCCAAAAAGTGGAGGGGTTAGCCACCCTTGCTTTGGCGTGCTAACTAGCTTTAATTCTCTCCTATTTTTGTTCATTTTTTCTAGCTTCCCAAGATAATTTCAGCACTATTTCTACTAATTTTGGGGATGTTTTAGTGTGTTTATTCAGTTTATGCTTTGAATATTATGCTTATATTATTTTAAGTCCTCATAGATTTGGCGGTTTAGGCCTTAGACACCAATCTATTTGAGTTCATAGCTCTTATTCCATAGTTTTCATACATATGCTTGCACTTGTAATAATCATCTCTGTGACCTCCTCCTTTCTTGGTTTTCTTTTATTTTTTTTTTTTAAGAGTTGTTTCAAACAATTGATTGTTGTTTAAGGCATGAGAAAGAGACATTCCATGCTAAATGGTTTAACCTCTTTGGAGGTTCATTACCAGGGCATTACATCTCTCTCATGCTAAGCACAACTTCTTGTTTGACACTTCTCTTCATTAGTTGACGTAATTATCACTTTTGGACAAAATGAATAAAGAATGGTAAGGTAATGTAAAAGAGGGAAAAATTGGACTAAAAGTGATAAACAAGAGTAATAAATTTGGTTTGGGTTCAATCGGATGTTATATTGAACATATTGTGTCTCAAGTCATTACATATTCTTTAGTGATGTTAATGATTTGAGAAGCAATGTCTACCACTTCTCTTGAGGTAACTCCGTCATATGGAGATGGTTTTGTTGGTCTTTAATTTCCATTATTGAGCCTTTGTTCTATCGGTTCATGGATCATCATGCAACAACTTTGCAACAATTGATGGTTTATGAATCGAGTCTACTCCTCTCTTGATCAGTTTCATGATAGGGAGAGGCAGAAAGGATAAACATCTCCTAGAAACACTGGCCTTGTTTGGTTTAACTCTCAAAATACAAATTTTGAAAAAAAATTGCAAAATTTTGTTTGGTTAGAAATTTGTTGAATTTTTTTTCCAAAATCACTTTATCTCTCCTACACATCAATCAATCACTTTTTCTCTCTCTTCTCAATCATTTTTTTCTGTCACACACGTCTACTCAACTACAAAAAAATATCAAATCATCCCAAACTTCCAAACTCCAAAACTATTTTCAAAATATACAACCAAACAAATCAAAAAAAAAATTCTAAACTTTCTCTTCAATTTTTTTTTTTGAAAATTTATCTCAAAACACAAACCAAACACACCCACTAGGTTTTTGCTCTTTTTCAATTCTGTGATAGCAAGGTAGCCCTGCCGACCACTTTCCAAGGCCAGCCGACCACCCTATTTTGTGCAAGCAATGTCATTTTCATAGTATAACAGAGCACAAGCTAGGGCAAAAACAAATTAATTTTCTAACTGCAAGCAAAATCGTTTTGGTAGCGAAACAGAGAGGTTTTCGGGAGGACGTTCTCAATTGCGCGCGTGCCATGCTTCATTTTCATGGTCCTTTAAAATTAATGCATTGATAATAGTGTGTTTAAATTAATTAGATTTGTTCAAAATTGTAATTGCTAGTTGTAGACGCGCCTGAACGTCACAGGCTCCGCGTGCGAAATTGGTGCCAAATCTATCTTGTTCATTAGCTTACTACAGTTCAGACTCAATGTCACAGTTCTGAATCTTATCTCGCAAAGTGCAATACAAGATCGATAAATCACCAAAGAGTCCAAATCCGGCAAATCATTTTGGAAAACTGATTTTTATAAAGAAGTGCCAAACATGGACTGCTTTGCCAGATACCGAATCGCCACCTAAATGTTTTTGTTTTGGGAAATTTAGGAAACCCTGACTCGTGCCTAAGGCCACGTGTCCGTCATCACCAAAGTTGCCTCGGCTTAGGAACTTGGGTATGAGAGGGGAAGGTCATGCAATGAGCACCCCCGCTCGCCCGATCAAAGATCGGCCTTTACTAACATGATATTTTGTTTTTGAAAACACATGTGTTCTTATTCCGGTTATTAGCGTAGAATTATTATGTGATGCGCACAACACACAAGTATAGACTAGATCGCTTAAGTTGGAACAAAACATCTCATGTTTGTTTGTTTGAAAATGGTTTGAAGGTGCTACTCGCAAGTAGGCTAAGACGTGGATTTGCCACCAAACAAAGTGGGCTTTAGAAAAATAAGATTTTGCCACTTCGCAAAGTGGGCTTAAAACTCACAATCAATGAATTGTTCCAATTCATGTAATGAAGCCTTCATCCACAGGCATTCATGCAGTTAAACACTTAAGCAGTTAGCCTCATGGCAAGCATGCTAACATGGCAACGTTTACACGTATGCAAGGATGCTAAAGCGAAAACACTCACAGTGTACTCTGAGCCAAAAAAGAAGCTAGTTAGTAATCAATGCATGATCCCAGCTATGCTAAGATGCCTAATGCAACACAGGCAAAAATGCAACTAGAATAGGCTCGGCTATCTAAAATGGCATATGAATGCAACACTTGATAACATGTATTCAAATTGGTATTGAAATAAAATGCAGTTTGTATGATGCGCCGAGCCCGGTGCATGCAAGATAGATGAATGAATACAAACATGCAAGCATAAGTATGCTAATTGAAATATGTCCTAAAACTAACCATTGAAAGTGGATAAGAAAAAGGGAGAAAGAAATGGGGGTTAGAAGACATGCATCGCACACACGCATGCTTATTACAAAATTCGCCCTCTCGACGGAGGGTCTGAATGAATACGCTAAGCCAGATACGCTAAGCTAATAAACTAATCTAATAATCTAATTAGACTAATTATTACACAACCAAATTGAATAACTAGCTAGAACTAATTATTACAAAATTTTAACTAATTAACAAATTAATTAATTACAAACAACAAATGCTAACTAAGAAGTAAACATTAAATCAGGCTGCCTCAGCTCTGCCTTGAACAAGGAAGGATGCATGCTCTCAATTCCCGTCCCGAAAAGCTCTCCAAATGCTCTTTAGAGGCTCTGTTTGCAGGGTGTCCTTGAGAACTAGCTGTTAGATCTCACCAAAACAGTGCTGAGGAGTGCACTAGTGGCTTGCCAGCCATGAAGAGCTTCTGCCGACCAAGAGTGTATAATGCCGGCCACAAATGAAGAGCTACCGGCCAAAAATGGGAGGGTGCCGGCCACTGGTGTGTTGTGACACCAAGCTGCAGCAGAGTACAAAATGGAGAAAAGGCAGGGTCTCCCAAGGGTATGTGCGCACTATGCCACTCCATATCACCTCAGAACATCAAGGGATAGGCATAATCGGATCCAAGACCATCAATCACGCATCTCGATGCATGATGGCCAAAGATCAAATATGTGCGAATTTCAATAAATGCATGACAAATAAGACAAGAACACCATCTCCTTATAATGAGGAATCAAAGGAAGTAGAGACTAAAGGAGATTGGCTCATTTCATCACTTCAAGTATGAAATGAGCTAATCCACCTTGCGTTCAATACGACATCCGATTGAACGCAATGCAAAACATGCAAACAACATGACATGCCAATAACATGCTAATCTTGGTATGAAATGCACTATTCTAACATGCAAGCCATCATGCATCACAATGCTCAAACATCCAAACCAGCTTAAAACAGAGTTACACCATGCCCAAAACAGTGGCTAAACATGCTAAGATAAAAGCTCAAAGGACTATACAAACATGCATGCATATTAGCCCAAGCTTAAGGCACAAAACACAACTCTCTAAAGGCATTGAAAGAGTGAAATATGGATTACAATGGCATATGTTCCAGCACTGATATGACATGCAAAATGACTTGGAATCATGCAAACAACCCATGTAATACATGTTGGAAAGCTCAAAAGTATCAAAGCTAGTGAAGTGTATTACACTAGAGGCATGCAAGGCAATGCTCAAATGGCCAAACCAACCCCCAACAGACCCTATGTAGGCCAAAACAATAGCAAAGATGGACTGAGATGATGGCTTGAAAGGCAAAAAAATGAGGCTCATGCAATGGTTCACAAATAAGGCATAAAGGTACAACTCTCAAGAGCACTTAAGAGTGGAAAACATGGAATTGTAACAACACTATATGCTCTGAAATATCATTCCAAATGATGCCAAGGCATCCAAACATCACAAGTATAGCATGGCAGGGGCCTCAAAACTCAAGACTAGTCAAGGCATTTGCACTATAGCTATACAAAACATGAGTCATATGACCATGGCAGCCCAAAAAAGTCCTAAAAAAGCCCAAAATATGAATAAAATCATGCTGGAGCATAGCCAAAACATGCTGGAATAATGAGCCAAAACATCATGCACACAAAGCTAGTAAGCAAGATTTGCACTACAAGTACATGAAGCATGCAAGAGGCTATCAAACCAACTTTAGACAGAGTTATGACATGTCAAGAAAGCCACAAAATCATGCTTGAACTAAGCTAATTCAAACTACAAAAGCATGCTACATTGTAAGGCTACAAGTAGGATTACACTACAAGTACAATAAGCATGCAAGAGGTGACCAAGGCAGCCAAAAATAGAGTTAAGGAAGGTCTGGAAAGTCTCAAAAATGAGCCTAAACAAAGCCACTAAGAAGTAGAAACACATGCTCTTTTGATAGGCTATCAAGATAAGCAAACAAGACAAGACGAAGAGGGACCACCCCCTCCTATTTTGAGCCTCAAAACTGAAAGTCTACCACTGAAAATCCACTGGATTTCTGTGGCTAAAAGTACAAACAAAGACTAACTCAAAGACCTTAACACAAGGTTCAAAACAAGGCCAAACAAAGCACACAAGAGGGTAGAACACCCTCAACACCAAAGAGGCCTTAAACAACCATCAAAAGCACTTAAATTCAAAACTTTTTTCAGTTGAAAGCAAGGCCTAAAACAATATGCAAGGATGGCCAAAATGGTATACAAACAAAAGCTTAAATGGGGAATACCCTCACCCTTGAAGCACAACTTCGAAACCAGCAACCTCTGAGGCCAAAAACTAACTTTCAGAGCTCAAATAACACTCCCAAGAGTCTCAGCTCAAAGATGGTGGTGTATCACTATGTGTTGTAGTGCAAAAGTGAGAAAAATGCACTTTAAGTCACAAACAAACACAATATAGAGAGAGAAAGAGAAATATATATATATATAGAGAGAGAGATATCTTCTTAAAAATTGCTGAACCTCTGTAAGGGAGGAGGAACCTCTCCATATATAGAGGAATGCAAAGCAAAGCTTGTTAAACAAGCTTGAAAAGGGCTTCATCCCTCCATGCACGTGTATAGAGAAGGGATGAGTGAAAACCAGCTGGCTCAAAAGATCTGGCATGAAAACTGCTGAGACAAGGTATTCTGGCAGCCATCAGTAGTGGCCGACAGTGCCTCATTGATGGCCAACAGGCTTCATCAATGGCAGACAGGGATAAATGCATGGCCGGCAATGGTAGAGAGTGGCCGGCAATGCACTATGAGAAGCATGTTGAAAGAACCAACACATGGTCCAAAAAAAAACACAGAAAGGATACAGGGTTCAGAAAGCTCAAACTTGTGACGTTCCGCCATGAAAGTCAAGTACTCGATGAGCAATCGAACTTGTGGCTAGATGTACCAGCAAGCACAACTAAGTCTTGAGGACGGTCAAAAATGGGGTGTCTACAGTTGTCCCTCTTTGATAGAACTCGAAAGTCACAAAGTGATGGGAGTGAATGTCAAAGCCTAGAGACGACCCATTTTAGACAAGGCTGAAGACTCAGGCAAACATTCAATATAACCATACAGAGATGCACCCGCAGGCTGGGGCAAAATGCAAATGACATGTACGATGCAAGAGCATAAATTATGATTATGCAAAGAAAGCTACAATGAGGCATTTATGCAAAATAAATACAACAATTTAAACAAAGCGAATAAGAAAGAGTAGTCCTACACATTCCAACAGAAAGGATGTAAGAGAATTATGCAATTCTCATTGCATCTCATGCGGAGAAAATTAAAAGCAACTACCGAGGACACCCGGGGTCTCAAACACAACATCTCTTAGCGTATCACACGCAGGAGAGGAAAGGACTGTGCAAGAAAGGACTGTCATCCAAACGCGTGTCAAATGCGAGAGGAGAGAGATACATCTAAATGCATGCTAAATGTGAGTGGAGAAGGGTTGCGCAAGAAAGCACAATGCTCAAAACAGCGCGGGTGCGTCCAAACGCGGCACGCGAGTGGAGACAGGTTTACAGACGCGTAATAAACGCGAACATGCAGGTACGTCCAAACGCGGCACGCAACTCAAGAAAGGGTCGTAGAATGCGTAATAAACGCGAACATACGGGTTCGTCCAAACGCGGCACGTGAGTGGAGAAAGGGTTTGTAGAACGTGTAATAAACGTGAACATGTGGGTACGTCCAAACGCGGCACATGAGTGGAGAAAGGGTTTGCAGAACGCGTAATAAACGTGATCATGAAGGTACGTCCAAACGCGGCATGCGAGTGGAGAAAGGGTTTGTAGAACGCGTAATAAACGCGATCATGCGGGTACGTCCAAACGCGGCACGCGAGTGGAGAAAGGATGCAAAACGCATAATAAACGCGAACATGTGGGTACGTCTAAACGTGGCACGCGAGTGGAGAAAGGTTGCAGAACGCGTAATAAACGTGAACATGCGGGTACGTCCGAACGCGGCACGCGAATGGAGAAGGGGTGCAGAACGCGTAATAAACGCGAACATGCGGGTACGTCCAAACGCGGCATGCGAGTGGAGAAAGGTTTGCGGAATGCGTAATAAACGCGAATAGGCGGGTATGTCCAAACGCAGCACGCGAGTGGAGAAAGGGTGCAGAACGCATAATAAACGCGAACATGCGGGTACCTCCAAACGCGGCACGCGAGTGGAGAAAGGGTTCGCAGAACGCGTAATAAACGCGATCATACAGGTACGTCCAAATGCAGCTCGCGAGTGGAGAAAGGGTTGCAGAACGCGTAATAAATGCAAACATGCGGGTACGTCCAAACACAGCACGTGAGTGGAGAAAGGGTGCAGAATGCGTAATAAATGCGAACATGCGGGTACGTCCAAACGCAAGACGCGAGTGGAGAAAGGGTTTGCAAAACGCGTAATACACGCAAACATGAGGGTATGTCTAACCGTGGCACGCGAGTGGAGAAAGGGTGCAAAACGATGCAAATATATAGAATGGATGTTTAATATGACAAGCAAATGCTAGGTGAAAACAAAAGCATGCTTGATAAAACACCTTGAAGACAACTATTGCTTTACCTCCTGGAAGAGTTGTGATGCCTTTAAAGGATACACCTTGTGCGCGTTGATGGGCGATGACCACCGTACATTGAAAACATGATTCCGGGCTTCCACAGGGGCATTTTGAATAAAATTTTGAACACTCCTCGGAATTGTTGGAACCCAAGGACACATACCAAGGTAAAATAGACAGAGGAAGCTGGTGGAGGATTGCTGGCCATTAGGGAAAGCTGCCGGCCATCAACAATGCACTGCCAGCCATCGATGTGCCCCTGCCGGCCATCGATGGCAGATTCGGGCAATTCAGTCTTTTCGACCATAGGTCTTTAAATATACCCAAAATCACTTCATTTCCTCCACACCCCTTGCACAAGAATCATTCCCTTGCTCTCTAGGTACGCCTTCTCTCTAGATTCATGCGTTCTACGTGTTTCCCAACACCCTAAACAACCTTGAATCATTAAAACCCCTTTGTTCTCTTCGATTTGAACCGATCATAATTTGAATCTGAGGTGTCTTTTGTCATTTCCACCATTCAAGGATCATTTCCCCTGAACTTCTCTCGAGGTTAGTTAGCTTTTCCCGGGTTTTTGATTTTATTTGAAATTTTCTTTTTCCTAAGGTTTGATTTGTTCAAAACTTCACCATTTTATTCATTTTTGCATCTATTTCAGATGGCTGATGATATTCCGCATGATGGGGGTTTCCCCGCACTCCCTTCAGTGGAGTTTGCTGTAGACTTTGCGGCTGAGCCGGGGGTCGAGCCTCAGCCTTTACCACTGAGCGTACTCCCCTTTGACCTCACGAGGTATCACCCAGAGACTCACATTATACCAATGGCGGGAGGCATCCACACTTTCATAGATTTTGATGAGGACGGGCCAGGCGACCTCTTGCTGAGAGAGCCCTTATCTCAACACTTTACAGGCTTCCATAGAGTACACTAGTCAATCTCTGGAGCTGACGGCCTTGGTGATGGGGATGCTGCAGACGAGCATGGACCTGCTCAGTATTTACAATATTCTGGTAAGTTCTTTCAAACTACACTTCATGCCATAAAGTCTTTTCTTGACATGCCATCCTTTGCACAGTTCCACACTATACTGATCTGATACATTGCTCCCATACACCGCTCATGGTACACATACACTACAAATCATTCACAGCTCACAGCACATTATTCTTTGTATCTGATACATTTTATTACTAATGCATTTTGGCAAATTGCCCTTTTTGAGATTCCTTTCCTGATGCTAGGCCCATCAAATGCCCCGACAAGAGCGGGGGCGGGTCCTTCAGCACCTCTCCAAGCAGTAAGGGGAGCGGGACGAGGGACTCCAGCGCACAACCATAGCAGAGTTAGGCGTGCTCATGCCTAGAGTAGTTCACGGGGGCCTGCCCCAGATGATGAGGAGTCTGACGAGGAGGCAGTAAGTCCGCAGTCAGAGTCGTCTCAGGATGAAGATGAGGCTGGGGATGGTTCGAGTTCAAAGTCAAGTGCTGATGGTGACGATGTTCCAGAGTCCTCTCAGTCGAGGAAGAGGGCGAGGAGAACCTTTCAGCCTTGAGGCAACTGGCGCCGATTCAGATGCTCTATTTTTGCTTTATTTCTCTTTTTACTAGTAGTTTGGCACATTGTACTGCATCAGGCAGGTTTTATTTTCTTCAAAACTATGTACTTTTGCAAAAGAAAATATAATGGAACAAAACAGCTCTTTTTGTTGAAAAAGTGTTACATTTGTACATTCTATGCATCGCATCGCATCACTTTACACAGCAATGTAAATGAGATTGAACTTTATTTTGAAAACTAAACACTGAAATTGCATTAATCAGGTAGTGAACCGACTAACAACAAAACAACTCGATAAGCAAAACAAAGCCTTAACAAGTTTACAACTCGATAAGCAAGTTACAACAACTCGATAAATGAGAGGAAGATGATTACAACTCGATACAAAATCAAAGACTAATACATTTTGAACGAGACACAACAGGACAAAAACAAAACCTTAAAAGGCACAAATAACAGGACCCCACTCCAACAAACAACTGGGTCTTCACCAAGAAGGTCAGTGAGCATGAGGAAGAGGCTGCCGGCCACATGGGAAAGCCTGCCGCCCATCAGTGTACTACTGCAGGCCACTGATGAGCCACTGCCGGCCATCAATAAGCAGGTGCCGGCCATCGATGGCGGACTCTCTGAAACGTCGACATCTGTCCTCCACTCACTGCCTTATCTTCTATATGAGCTCCAGCTTTGAAATTTCCTCATTCTAACTCAGTTTTTGCACCAAATGGAAGCATTTCTTATCCAAAATCTCACAAATTGGACTGCCAACTTGGATGGCTCGAAAAAGCTGAATTTCTGGGGCTTTGGCATAAATGCACTATTCATGTTGAGTCACACCCCGCTACATTTTCCGTTCCTTTATGTCGCGACAAGGTTTTGGAATCCGGTAACACACGTCTTCAGCTTTGGCAAGCAAGAGATGTGTCCCACTTTCGAGAACTTCCAAGCTTTAATGGAATCTGAGCGCGATGAAGAAATCTTGCCTCAATCCCACTTTGGCTATGTCCAAGCCTTAGGACGGATGTGTGGCCTTACTTTGCATGACGCTCGGTCATTGATTCATGACAGAGAGCTAGACATTCCGAGCTTGATTCATCATTTTTCTGATGCTGGTGGCCATGGCGATCATCATTGGCACGGTTATCGGTGACATGCGCCTTGCTTGTGCATGTTGTCTCATTTCTTGCTTGCCCCAGGCTCTGGTGGGTTTGGCACCCGTTTGATTAAAGTTGCCGAGGGCTTAAAAGAGGGCAAGAGCTGCATCGCCATGACACTAGCCGAGACATTGATGGGCTTGGACACTTTTCATCGCTGGGAGACGACTAGATTTGCGGGGAGTCCACTACTACTACAGGTAATGTTTCCCACCCCACCTCACATATATTTCTCACATCACTCGGCCCTCAGGCTCGGTTTTTCTCTCAAAACCCTTTTCTCACTTTTTCTCTCAACGCGCACCTCTCTATTCTTTAATCTCTCATTTTTCATCCCTCCCCAGATATGGTTGATGGACAAATTGGCGGTTGTGGACTCGTGCTCAGCTTATTCAGCTCGCAGCTATTTCTTCCGGCGAGGTCTAGTCGATGCCCCTGATGAGGGATGGTGGTGTAACTGGATGTGCAGTTTGTCCGCTACCAGTATTGCTTGGCGCTGCCCCTGGCTTAATCTATCGGCGATGAGCTATAGCATGACTCACCAGCCCGGGATTTAGTTGATCGGCTTGACAGACTGTGTCCTTTACTTTTTGTTCCAGATCCGGTGCCAGTTCGGGCATGATTAGATTTGCCTGGAGGAAGGGATAGATTATCCTGCTGCATTTTTGGTCCGACGAGCACAGCTAGCTCGGTATGCCACAGCCTGGAGGATGAGAGAGCTTCTTGTCCCCGCTCCCATTTTTAGTTACACCCTCTTGATGAGTGCATAGCTTGGCTTGATGAGGAGGCACAGGTTGGGTCCACTTTGGCATTAGAGGCTTCCACCAGCTCTGGGAGGGGACGCAGGAACACCTGACTATGCCCCAAACTTATTTGCTTTAATCAGTACTTTCAAGTTATCTTTACGAATGTAATGAAATCAACTTCAATTTGTATTCAAGAGTAGGAGAACTCTGTACTGAAATCAATGTAATTGAGGGCCCGTTTGTTTTGGGAGATAGAATGGAGGGGATTGATAGTGAGGGGATTAATAGTGAGGGGATTGTTAGTGAGGGGATTAATAGTGAGGGGATTGATAGTGAGGGGATTAATAATGAAGAATTGTTAAATTATTTTTATATAAAATAATAAAACAAATAAAAAATATAAAAAATTAAACATTATATTTAAAAAAAAAATTCCCAATATATAAAAAATAAAAAAATTTCTAATCCCCTCACTATTTTCTAATACCATCTCTGCCTCATCCTTACCAATCCCCCTTCCAAGGGTATTAGCAATATCAAGAGACTAATAGTCCCAACCCTTTCTCTGCAAACAAACAGGGACTTTAGTAATACCTTGGTATTACTAGTCCCAATACCCTCCCTATAGCCCAAAACAAACGGGGCCTCAGAGGTTGTGGGTACTGAAATTTTTTCATTTTGTCCCAAACTGGTCTAAGTTGTAAAAAGATTAATTTGAGCAAAATCAACTTTTATTAAAATTTTTCAAAACCATTTTCAATATGGATCACAACTGGACTCACCCGAGATCTATCATTGAGATGTACAACCCCGGATCCCAGCAACTGAAAAGTTGCCCCTAGTCTGAACAGCATTGCACTGCACTGGAGATCACAACCGAGCTCTTGAATGTATGATAGACAAAGATGACCAAGCATGATCACATGGACAAAGTTGATCGGGGAAGTGTTTATGGCTGGACTTCAGGATGAAGTTGCCTACGTATCCTGAAGATGGGAATCAAGCCTTACATAGTTTGACTCGGGTTCACTCGTATATTAACACTCTCCTTTTGCGCTCTAACTTTTGCCAAGGCCGCCCTTTCTAGGTTTTCAACCTTGCGAGCTCAGTTTTTATAATTTCAAATTTTTCATGCTCTAATTTTTGCCTAGGTCGCCCTTTCGAGTTTTCGGCCTAGCGAGCCACTCAGGGGTAATATTTCTTCAACTTGTCCGTGTTGATTGGTTGGGAGAACTCTAGGCCATCTAGGTCCATCAGAACGACATCTCCACCCGACCAGATAGACTTGGTGATGTAAGGGCCAGTCCAATTGGGTCTGAACTTGCCTCTAGGGTCGTAGATGGGAGCTCGGTTGTTGTTGAGCACCAGATCCCCTTTCTTCAAATTCCTGGACTTAACCTTCTTGTTAAAAGCCCTGGTGATTCTTCTTTGATAACCCTGAACATGGTACAGTGCTTTCAGCCTTCTCTCGTCAAAGAGCATGAGTTCTTCGAACCTGCTTTGCTGCCAATCTGCCTCAGCTATCTGACACTGAGCCAATACTCGCAATGACGAAACCTCAACTTCGATAAACAGAACAGCCTCCATCCCATAAACCAAGGAATACAGAGTCACTCTAGTAGAAGTTCGAATTGAAGTCCGGTCGCCCCACAAAGCAAATGGCAGCTTATCTGGCCAGTCTTGGTAGGTTTCCACCATCTTTTGCAGAATGTGCTTGATGTTCTTGTTGGCGGCCTCAACTGCTCCGTTGGTTTGCGGCCGATATCTAGACGACTTATGAAAAGCCACGTTGTACTTGTCCAAAAAGTCCATCATTTCCTCCTTAAAGTGGGAACCATTATCTGAAATAATCTCATTCAGGACCCCATAGCGACAGATGATGTTGTTCTTGATGAACTTAGAAACATGCGATGCCTTCAACACCGCATAAGATTGGGCCTCAACCCACTTCGTGAAATAGTCTATCGTGACCAGAATGAACTCATGCCCATTGAACCCCTTCAGAGTGATAGCCCCGATCACATCAATTCCCCAAATTGAAAATGACCATGGCGAAGTCATGTTATGCAGCTTTGATGGCGGAATGTTCATGTGGTTGGCATGGATCTGGCATTTGTGGCATCGCCGGACAAAGCCAATACAATCCTCCTCCATGGTGGACAAGTAATAACCCTGTCTAAGGATCTTCTGGGCTAGCATGACCCCATTCATGTGCGCTCCTCACTCTCATCCATGGATGGCCTCCATCAGGTGCTTGGATTCTTCAGCATCAACACACAGTTTATGCATCCCGAGATGACCTCTCTTGTACAGTTTACCCCCGCAGACGATGAACTAAGCAGCCATTCTTCGAATTGTCCTCTTATCTTTGGCATTTACCCCTGGTGGATACATCTCTTTTTCCAAGAAGTTCCAGACATCGTAATACCAGGGATTCTCATCTTGTACCTCATCTATGGCATCGATCAGCTCGTAGGCTGGCACAAATTTCTGTTTGATGATGATCGGACGCATCCGGACTCCAAAAGGGATGTCTATCATAGAAGTTAGAGTTGCTAATGAATCCACGAACCTGTTGTTCTCTCTTAACAGATGAGCGAAGTTCAGCTTCTCAAACCGAGGAATCAGTACGTCCAAGGTCTGGTGGTAGATTCTCATCTTTTCTTCTTTAACTTTCCAATCTCCTTTAGCTTGAGATACAACAAGGTTCTAGTTCCCGATGACATCCAACCGTTTTGCTCCTAGTTCTAAGGCAGCTTCTAAATCAGCAATACATGCCTCATACTCTGTTTCATTGTTCGATACTTTGAACCAGAGTTTGAATGCTAAAGGTATGAGGAAATTGTCAGATGCTATCAGCAACACCCCTATCTCATACCCGTATTGGTTTTGACGCTCCGTCAAAGTACATCGTCCAAGTCTCTTCTTTGAGATGCAGAATGGCCTCGTTTGGGAACAGATAATCAACTGCTTCATCCCCTTCGACTGGGTGATCGGCTAGGAACTCTGCTACCGCTCTCCCTTTCATTGACTTGCGCGTCACATACTTCAGATCGAATTCGGAAAGCAGAAGCAACCAACGGGCTAGTCTACCCGTAAGTGTCGGTTTCTCGAACAGATATTTGATGGGATCTAATCTCAAAACCAGCATTACAGAGTGAGCTAACAGGTAGTGCCGCAGCTTCCTGGTAGCCCATACCAAGGCCAGACAAGCCTTCTCCAGCGGAGTGTAGCGGGTCTCGTAATCCAGCATTTTCTTGCTCATGTAGTAGATAGCCCTCTCCACTTTGTCGTTAGACTCCTATGCAAGCATGCAGTCCATTGTAGTTTCAGTCACTGAAAGATACAGAATCAACAGTTTCCCCGGCTCAGGTGGTGACAACACAGGTGGGTTCTGTAAATATTGCTTGATCTGTTCAAAAGCAGCTTGACATCTACCGTCCCATTGGAATTTCTTTCCTTTCTTTAGGAAACTAAAGAGTGGTTCACATGTCAAGGTTAATTTTGTGATAAACCGTCTTATGAATTGCACTTTACCCAAAAGCCTTGTACCTCCCTTTCAGTCCTTGGTGGCGGCATTTCTAAGATGGCCTTGATTTTGAAAGGGTCGACTTTGATACCTCTTTGTGTGATCAAGAATCCCAGCATTTTCCCTGCTGTAACACCAAACGTACATTTCTGAGGGTTCAGCCGCAACGGATACTCTCTGATCCTTTGAAAGAATTTCTGCAAGGTGGTGTAGTGGCTTTCTCTTTCCTTGGACTTGACAATCATGTCGTCCATGTACACCTCAACCTCTTTGTGGATCATGTCGTGCAATATTGTGGTCGCGGCCCGTTGATATGTAGCTCCAGTATTCTTCAGCCCAAACGGCATCACCCTATAGCAATAGGTCCCCCATGGGGTGGTAAAAGCAATGTTCTCCCAGTCTTCGGGTGCCATCAATATCTGATAGTAGCCTGAAAAGCCATCCATAAACGAGAGCAACGCATGCCCTACAGTTAAGTCTACTAATTCGTTGATATGCGACTAAAGAAAGTCATCCTTCGGACTGGCTTTGTTCAAATCCCTGAAATCCACACATGCCTGAATTCTGCCATCCTTCTTCGGCACCGGAACGATATTGGCCAACCAAGTTGGGTATTCAGATACCAGCAGGAACCCTGCGTCAATTTGCTTAGTGACCTCTTCTTTGATCTTGATAGCCCAGTCCGAGCGAATCCTTCTGAGTTTCTGCTTAACAGGTCGGGCCTCTGGGTCAACAGGGATTCGGTGCTGTACAATCTCAGGATCGATTCCAGGCATGTCTTCGTAGGACCATGCGAAAACATCTTTGAAATCTTTTAATAAAGCGACTAAGCACTCGCACTCCTCCGAAGACAACATGGACCCGATTTGGACCAGCCGTGGGTCCTTCTCAGTACCAACATTAATTTGGGTGATTTCATCAACCAGCGGTTTTACAAACCTCTCCTGCTCTTGATCTAGGAAATTTTTCAAAACCGGAGAAATTTCTTCCTCGTCATTTTCTTCGAAATTTTGAAAGTCCTGATTAGTACAATAAATCAAAGGCATAGAAAAGTACTCGAAGGCCATAGCCATTTCATTCTCATTAATCACTTCCAAGTCGCCTGATTCCTCTGTTACAACAGACTCAAAGGAAAAAGAAAAAGACGACCTAGACAGGACTGTGGCATCCGGGTTGTCACCCCCAGGAATACCGGACTCAGACTCAGACGAGCTGGAACCTGATTCCGACTCCACAGACTCGGTGGAATCAGATTCTGACTCACTACCTGACCCGGTGCTGCTCGATAAGAATCCTTCCTCGTACCGCTAGACAACGGAGGGTGCAATGGACGCATCAAAAATGTTTGAAGGTGGGCTCGCAGCCGTTTCATTCCTAATCATAGACACTGAGAGATCATCCCCCAAGCACTTATATACGATCGGAGGATCTGAAAGTAGACAAGCCAGTGCTACCCCCATTTCAATCTCGGTGCTCTCGGAATTCACTTCCTTACATTGCTCAACCTCAGCTGGTGGGTCTGTTTGCTCCTCGGCAACATCATCCTCGAACAACTACAAGTCGAAGAAGATCTCAAATCTCTTCTCTTCGTTTAACCATGGCTCTGGGAAGCCGCAGAACGGAAAGTCTTCCCTCTCCTGGACCAAGCGTCCGTTTAGGGTACCCTGGATAGGCCGACGCATCAACTCAAAATGCTTCCCCGCCTGCTTGGCTCTGGCTCTTCTGGCCATTTCTTTGACTTTCCTCACCCAGTCCTCTTTGGTAGGCAGATAGCCTAAGCCAAAGGTATGCGGGTTGTGCGGCACTTCGGCCGATACAGTAATGTCCTTCCGGCCACTTGTTCC
Source organism: Camellia sinensis (assembly GCF_055761805.1). NCBI lineage: Eukaryota > Viridiplantae > Streptophyta > Magnoliopsida > Ericales > Theaceae > Camellia > Camellia sinensis. Next base: position 34,175,168 of record NC_138961.1, on the reverse strand, counting down.
TAGTCCCATCCCAGGGATGTGTTGAAGCTTGTTCATGAGGTACACAGACTGTGCGCTGATATACAACCCCTCATCAACAGCCAAGATGTTCTGTACAACTCGGGCCTCGGCTAGGGTAAATCTTGACAAGAACACATCCTCCGCGCCATGCTCAATATCTTGAATTGGTGTAGACACTTCCGGCGGCGGATGGATTGAAGAATTCCAAAAAATTATGGCCACCCCCTTCCCGTGGGGGTATTTCAAGATTTGAAGCAGGGTGGAAGAGACCGCCTTCACCTGGTGCAGCCACGGCCGCCCTAGGAGTAGATTAAAGGTTGCGGGAACGTCCAAGGCATGAAAGTCAATTTCGTGTTATCCTGGACCAACCTTAGTCTGTATCTGTATAGTCTCTATCACCTCTCTGCTGGTGTTGTCGTAGGCCCTTATCACCTGGGCAGTTGACACAAAGTCTGCGGGCTTCAACCCGATTGCATATGTCGTCCTCGACGGGCACACATTAATAGCGGATCCTGTGTCAACAAGAACCACTGGTATCCACTTGTCTCTACACTCCATAGAGATGTAGAGGGGTTTGTTATGATTTGCGCCCTCAGGCAGCAGTTCTTTGTTAGAAAAGGTCAACGTCGGCAAAGCTCCTCCCGGAAAGATCAATCCTACCAGCTGCTCAGGCGTGGTGTCGATTGAAAGTTTGGCTTTGTCCATTGCAGAAAGGACAGCTTGTCTATGAACTCTTGAGGCCATAAGCAGTCCCCAGATGGAGATGTCTGCTTGTATCTTCTTCAGCTGTTTCAGCATAGCCTCTTCTTCGAGTAACTTTTCTTTCTGCTTCTTCGCCTCCATGTCCTTCCCGGACGCTTCTAGTTAATCTAAGTGTAGGGGCTTGAAATACCGCCCACTCCTAGTCATGTGGTCAACCTCTCCCACATACTAGGTATCATCTGGCTAGCTTTGTCCCCAGTCTTCATCTGTGTGGGCAAGACATAGGTCATCATTTTCCCACCACACGCCATCGGCAGCCGACAGACACCTATCCGGCTCCATTACAACTATTCCTGTGCCCACAGCACCTTCCGTTCCTGTGCCCGCAGTACGTTCCTTTCTTGTGCACACATCACGTTCTGTCCCCGCAGGGGCTTTGGCCTTTCTGACCCTCTCAGAATCTTCAATCCTTTCCCACTTAAATTGCCTCAGTGCGGCCTACTATTCAGTATCTTCCGTACCCAAACTGCCCGTGTTCTGAGCAAAATTCTTTACACGGGTGCTCTCTGGCGATGCAAACTGATTCCCAGCCCTTCCAGCCACTGCTGATGTCCTCGTCCCTGACAAAACGTGTTCTAGCTGAGGTTGTTCAACAACATCCGGCTGGTCATCAAGCCACCCAGTAGTTTCTGCTGACCCATCAAAGTTGAACCAGTTGACAATCATGTCCCCTGAGTCCTGCTCTTCAAAGAATTGCAGATTTGCAATGTCTTCTTCCAGATCCGCTAGGTCATCTAGCCCCTGATTAGGTTCATCCTCCCGTACTACACAAATGTCTGCCCCTACTGGCAATTCCACATTTGGCCTAACCTGGCCTGCTGATGTAATGTAACCGCTCGGGTTGTACATTAAGCTCCCAGCCCCCTCAGGCTCTGACAGATCATTCTCATATGCCTCCTCAGTCAACCCAATTCTATCTTCGATAGCCACCACCACTACTCCTGATTAGGTTTGGGAGATGTCCAACATGCATAAGTTAATGCTGTCAGGAATGAACACCTCCGGCTTGGGTACGTGAGAAGGGGTGATATATATGCTAGGGTCGTGTGACACAACCCCAGTTTGGATCAAATTGATGCATTTGGGAGGTGGAACTTCGTTATGTGGTGGGAGAGGGTTGGTTATGACATTCGGTTTCTCCGGAGGCACGATCACCCTGTTGTCAACGAGATTCTGAATCTCGTGACGTAATCTATAGCACTGGTCAGTGTCGTGACCATGCTGTTGGTGAAAGGCGTAGTACTTTGCTGAGTTGTGGGAGGGGGGAAGTTTTTCTGGCAATGGCCACGGCTCCAGGTGCTTCAAGTGCCCTTTCCTGATCAGAACCCCCAGAGCTTTGGACAGGGGCACGTATAGTAGAGTGAAGGTTCTTTGGCCTCGAGGTGAATACCTGGCTACTTGTGAGCTACTTCCAGACGCACCGGTGAATGGTGTAGCTGCAAGGGTTTTTGGGGCAGTGGTGGTGACCATTCCCATATCTGAAGATCTGACAGCTGCAACACTACTTATGCTTGCATTCTTACTACGGTTGAATGCCCTCTTGGGCTGCTCTCTGTCATGGTCAATCAGACCTTATTTCATGGCATCCTCGATTTGCACCCCAATCTTATGTAGATCTGCAAAGGTGGGAAGGAGGAGGACGATCATTTTCTGCATGAGTTTGGGCTGGAGGTTGCGCACAACTATCCATATTTGGTCCTTGTCAACCGCCTGATGGTCATCATCAAGGCCTTAGCCCTCCAGCGGGTTACAAAATCGGAGAAGCTCTCCTTCGACTCTTGCTTAGTTGTCTCAAGATCACGAGTTGTGACCTCGATCTGCGTGTTGTAGGAGTATTGAGCTATAAAGGCCTCAGCCATCTCCTCCCAGTTCCTCTTAACGGAGTCCTCCAACTTTGCATACCAAATAGCCGTTACACCCGACAGGGCCCGGCCAAACAGGGAAATCTTCTACAACCTGGAGAGGACCATCAACCTTAAGATATTCGAGAATAGCCGTAAATGTACCATAGGATCTCTAGACCCGTCGAAACGGTCTATGTGTGGCATTTTAAACCAGTCTGGCAGAGTCATGGCTGAGTCAGTATACTCGTCCTCTATATCTGGGATGAATTTCACGCCCTGAGACTTCTTGAATAGCTTTTCTAGCTTGCTCACTTTTAGCGCTGTGGGGTCCTCCTCGAATTCAAATGGTGTATCCACTAGATTGGTGGGCGCTTTAGACAGTTGGGATAGGATTGGGGGTGGAGCTGGCCCTGTTGGTACGTCCGTATTTTCCAGGACGTTTGCGGTCTCCCTTGGTGTTGGAACTCTAGGTAGGGGAGGAGGTGGGTGAGAAGCAGATGCTCCAATTTGCTGCTGTAGTCTGGCAATTAACTCTGCCTGTTGGGTCACTACTTCTGCTTGGCGGGCAGCATCCCGCTGCATGTTTTGCATAGTCTCCTGGAGCTGACGCACCATCTCTTCCATGCTTGCCATATTGCACTGATCTATCTGAACAACCGGTATATCTGTCCCTGCAGTAGAAACTAAGACCTCAGCCTGATTGTTTACTGGTGGGGTAGACCACTGATCTAGCGACCGTTGTACCGATACACTATGCCTTTTTGACCTCCGTCTGGTAACCGGGGGTAAAGAAAGGAACATTGCTTGTCCGCCTATCAGATCCCTAGATCGATTAAGTCTACGACCTCTAACCCAGAGTGTTCGGGGAATATCTGCCTGGTCGGATGCAATAGTGCTAAACTACCTTGCAAAAAGATAAATAAAGCATAATATGAAAATAAATAACTAGGAAAATGGATAGCAGAATAGCATAAGTAAAGACAACACACAGCTGGCAATCACAAGCTGAAAGAACCGTTCTCAACCATTGATCACTGTTCCCATATCACTGCCCCAAATCTGAATCTGATACCCGCAGGTAAAACTGATTCCCAAATACTGATGCCCGCAGGCCTGATACCCAGATTTGGAAACTGATACGTGCATTCCTATAGAGGCCCACTCTAAAAGCACATAGGAAGCAAATGAGAGCCAAAAACACCCCTATGTTGGGGTAGGGTTTCCATGCCCTAGTTTTTTCATGAACTAGGGTTTCACTACGTACACAGCGGTTTCAAACAACCTATAATCGGGTAAGCAACCTGTTCTAGTTTGGAATAGTCACTATGGATTTCGATATGCACTAAGTTGAATGGTCAAGAAGGGTGCCCTGGTAAAAATTGAGGTTTGTGTTCCCGTCGTGGCAGAGTCCGTAATAGGTCAGCCTTATGGCACGCTTCTCAAAGTATGCCTCCAGCAAACCGTTCAGGAATAGCATACGACAAACACGGTGTCCTAGGCGGATCAATGCACATGCAATGCAAAGAGACACATAAGTGTAAACAAAACAAGATATCATAAGTTCGAGTCAAGTTATCTAATTTCCCCAGCAGAGTAGCCAGAAACTGTAGACGCGCCCAAACGTCATGGGCTCCGTGTGCGAAATTGGTGCGAAATCCGTCTTGTTCATTAGCTTACTACAGTTCGGACTCAATGTCACCGTTCTGAATCTCATCTTGCAAAGTGCAATGCAAGACCGATAAATCACCAAAGAGTCCAAATCCGGCAAATCGTTTTGGAAAACTAATTTTTATAAAGAAGTGTCAAACATGGATAGCTTTCCCAGATACAGAGTCGCCACCTAAATGTTTTTGTTTTGGGAAATTTAGGAAACCCTGACTCGTGCCTAAGGCCACATGTCCGTCATCACCAAAGTTGCCTCTGCTCAAGAACTTGGGTACGAGAGGGGAAGGTCATGCAATGAGCACCCCCGCTCGCCCGATCAAAGATCGGCCTTTACTAACATGAAATTTTGTTTTTGAAAACACATGTGTTCTTATTCCGATTAGTAGCCTAGAATTACTATGTGATGCGCACAGCACACAAGTATAGACTAGATCGCCTAAGTTGGAAAAAAACATCTCATGTTCGTTTGTTTGAAAATGGTTTGAAGGTGCTACTCGCAAGTAGGCTAAGACGCGGATTTGCCACCAAACAAGGTGCGCTTTAGAAAAACAAGATTTTTCCACTTCGCAAAGTGGGCTTAAAACTCGCAATCAATGAATTGTTCCAATTCAAGTAATGAAGCCTTCATCCATAGGCATTCATGCAGTTAAACACTTAATTCGTTAGCCTCATGGAAAGCATGCTAACAAGGCAACGTTTACACGTATGCAAGGATGCTAAAGCGAAAACACTCACAGTGTACTCCAAGCCAAAAAAGAAGCTAGTTAGTAATCAATGCATGATCCTAGCTATGTTAAGATGCCTAATGCAACACAAGCAAAAATGCAACTAGAATAGGCTTGGCTATCTAAAATGGCATATGAATGCAACACTTGATAACATGTATTCAAATTGGTATTGAAATACAATGCAGTTTGTATGATGCGCCGAGCCCGGTGCATGCAAGACAGATGAATGAATGCAAACATGAAAGCATAAGTATGCTAATTGAAATATGTCCTAAAACTAACTACTGAAAGCAGATAAGTAAAAGGGAGAAAGAAATGGGGGTTGGAAGACATGCATCGCACACATGCACGCTTATTACAAAATTCGCCCTCTCGACGAAGGGTCCAAATGAATATGTTAAGCTAGCTACGCTAAGCTAATCAACTAATCTAATAATCTAGTTAGACTAATTAGCACACAACCAAATTAAATAACTAGCTATAACTAATTATTACAAAATTTTAACTAATTAACAAATTAATTAATTACAAACAACAAATGCTAACTAACAAGTAAACATTAAATCAGGCGGCCTCAACTCCGCCTTGAACAAGGAAGGATGCATGCTCTCAATTCCCGTCCCGAAAAGCTCTCCAAATGCTCTTTAGAGGCTCTATCTGCAAGGTGTCCTTGAGAACTAGCTGCCGGATCTCACCAAGACAGTGCTGAGGAGTGCACCAGTGGCCTGCCGGCCGTGAAGAGCTTCTGCCGACTCCTCTGCCTACCAAGAGTGTATACTGTCGGCCACAAATGAAGAGCTGCCGGCCAAAAATGGGAAGGTGCCGGCCACTGGTGTGCTGTGACACCAAGCTGCAGCAGAGCACAAAATAGAGAAAATGGAGGGTCTCCCAAGGGTATGTGCGCACTATGCCACTCCATATCACCTCAAAACATCGAGGGAGAGGCATAATCGGATCCAAGATCATCAATCACGCATCTCGATGCATGATGGCCAAAGATCTAATATGTGTGAATTTCAATAAATGCATGACAAATAAGACACGAAGACCATCTCCTTATCATGAGGAATCAAAGGAAATGGAGACTAAGGGAGATGGGCTCATTTCATCATTTCAAGTATAAAATGAGCTAATCCACCTTGCATTCAATACGACATCCGATTGAACGCAATGCAAAACATGCAAACAACATGACATGCCAACAACATGCTAATCTTGGTATGAAATGCACTATTCTAACATGCAAGCCATCATGCACAACATATTAAGGGGCCAAGAATTCCAATGCTAGTGAGGAGGATAACACTATAAGCATGCATCACAATGCTCAAACATCCAAACCAGCTTAAAACAGAGTTACACCATGCCCAAAACAGTGGCTAAACATGCTAAGATAAAAGCTTAAAGGACTATATAAACATGCATGCATATTAGCCCAAGCTTAAGGCACAAAACACAACTCTCTAAAGGCATCGAAAGAGTGAAATATGGATTGCAATGGCATATGTTCCAGCACTGATATGACATGCAAAATGACTTGGAATCATGCAAACAACCCATTTAATACATGTTGGAAAGCTCAAAAGTATCAAAGCTAGTGAAGTGTATTACACTAAAGGCATGCAAGGCAATGCTCAAATGGCTAAACCAACCCCAAACAGACCCTATACAGGCCAAAATAGTAGCAAAGATGGACTGAGATGATGGCTTGAAAGGCAAGAAAATGAGGCTCATGCAATGGCTCACAAATAAGGCATAAAGGTACAACTTTCAAAAGCACTTAAAGAGTGGAAAACATGAAAGTGTAACAACACTATATGCTCTAAAATACCATTCCAAATGATTCCAAGGCATGCAAACATAACAAGTATAGCATGGTAGGGACCTCAAAACTCAAGACTAGTCAAGGCATTTGCACTATAGCTATACAAAATATGAGTCATATGACCATGGAAACCCAAACCAGTCCTAAAATAGCCCAAAATATGAATAAAATCATGCTGGAGCATAGCCAAAATATGCTAGAATAATGAGCCAAAACATCATACACACAAAGCTAGTAAGCAAGATTTGCACTACAAGTACATGAAGCATGCAAGAGACTATCAAACCAACTTTAGAAAGAGTTATGACATGTCATGAAAGCCACAAAATCATGCTTGAACTAAGCTAATTCAAACTACAAAAGCATGCTACTTTGTAAGGCTACAAGTAGGATTACACTACAAGTGCAATAAGAAAGCAAGAGGTGACCAAGGCAGCCAATAATAGAGTTATGGTAGGTCTGGAAAGTCACAAAAATGAGCCTAAACAAAGCCACTAAGAAGTAGAAACACATGCTCTTTTGGTAGGCTATCAAGATAAGCAAACAAGATAAGAGGAGAGGGGACCACCCCCTCCTATTTTGAGCCTCAAAACCACAAGTCTACCTCTGAAAATCCACTGGATTTCAGTGGCTAAAAGGACAAACAAACACTAACTCAAAGACCTTAACACAAGGTTCAAAACAAGGCCAAACAAAGCACACAAGAGGGTAGAACACCCTCAACACCAACGAGGCCTTAAACAACCATCAAAAGCACTTAAATACAAAAGTTTTTTCAGTTAAAATCAAGGCCAAAGACAATATTCAAGGATGGCCAAAATCTTATACAAACAAAAGCTTAAAAGGGGAATACACTCACCCTTGAAGCACAACTTCGAAACCAGCAACCTCTGAGGCCAAAAACCAACTTTCAGAGCTCAAATAACACTCCCAAGAACCTCAGCTCAAAGATGGTGGTGTATCACTATGTGTTGTAGTGCAAAAGTGAGAAAAATGCACTTTAAGTCACAAACAAACACTATATAGAGAGAGAAAGAGAAATATATATATAGAGAGAGATATCTTCTCAAAAGTTGTTGAACCTCTGTAAGGGAGGAGGAACCTCTCCTTATATAGAGGAATGCAAAGCAAAGCTTGTTAAACAAGCTTGAAAAGGGCTTCATCCGTGTATGGAGGAGGGATGAGTGAAAACCAGCCGGCTCAAAAGATCTGGCATGAAAACTGCTGAGACAAGGTATTTTGAAGGCCATCAATGGTGGCCGACAGTGCCTCATTGATTGCTGGCAGGCTTCATCAATGGCAGGCAGGGATAAATGCATGGCCGACAGTGGTAGAGAGTGGCCGGCAATACACCCTGAGAAGCATGTTGAAAGGACCAACACATGGTCCAAAAAAAAAGGACAGAAAGGATACAGGGTTCAGAAAGCTCAAACCTGTGACGTTCCGCAGAGAAAGTCGAGTACTCGACGAGCAATCAAACTTGTGGCTGGAAGTACCTGCAAGCACAACCAAGTCTGGAGGACAGTCAAAAATGGGGTGTCTACACTAGTTAAATTTATTTACTTGTAATAGCTAGTTAAATTAGCATTGATTAGTTAATTTGGTGTTGTAATAATTAGTTTAAATTCGGACATTTGGACCCTCTTGCATGAGGGCACACATGTAATAATTATATATGTTTTCACTCCCATTTCTTTCTCTCTTTTATTTACTTGCTTATAATGGTAACATCATGTTTTTATATTGTCATGTCATTGCCATGCCTTGTATCCACTTTTGCATTCTTTGGGTTCGGTTTATCATTCTAACCTTGTTTTTATTTCCTACTTACTTGAATACGTGCACCATCGCATGCTTTGGGTTGAGACATATGCCATATTAAACAACCAAACCTATAGTTGCATTTTGTATGTGTTGCATTAGTCACTTGCATATTGGAGCATGCATTTTTCTAACTACTTTATTCTATTTTGGCTTGCCTCAGTTGAGTACTAGGTGAGCATTTGTTGCTTTAGCATATTGCATGTATATTTGTGATTGACATATCAAGCATAATACCATAAGGCAAAGTGCTTATTTGATATATCTCTTGAATGCCTGTGGATGAAGGCTTTTTCGCTTAAATTGGGATGATTTGATTAATGTGCATATGAGCTCGCTTTTTCAAGTAGCACATTCAAAACTCTTTTCAAACAAATATGAAATCAAAACATTCCAATGTGAGTGACTTAGTCTATACTTGTATGCCTCACATAGTAATGTTAGCATTAATAATCAGAACAAGAACATATATTGTATATAAAAATCACATCAAGATTAGTAGAGGCCGATCTTTGATCGAGTGAGTGGGGTGCTCAATTCAAGTCCTTCCCCTCTCACACCTAAGTTCCCGAGCCGAGACACTCTGGTTATGACGGATGAGTGGCCTTTGGTATAAGTCATAGGTTTTCTAAATTTTCTAAAAATATTTAGGTGACGACTCTAAAATTTGGCAATGTAGTCCATTTTCGGCATCTCCGATGATAAATGGATTTTTCTAAAGATTTGCCGGATTTGGACTTGAAAATCCTAAGTGATTCGTGATTAGATCAATATTAAAATATTCCAAATCCCAAGTATCCAAAACACACAATCTAAACCAACAAGCACTTACGAAAGTGATTTAGATTGTTTGTTTTTCGGAATAAACAATAAATCGACAGAAACGATTTTTACGTGGAAAAAACCACAATTGAAGAACCTTCAATTGTAATAAAAAACCATGGGCGAAACGCCACTAATCAATCCACTACTGAAGTAAGAAAGATTACAAAGATAACACACAAATTACCCCACTCAGTCAATTTGTCTTCGAATCTTCTGTAACTCTTTCACCATGCCTTCGTCTCGCAACTGATCAATCCTGTAGTTGAATCCACAACTTCACTTGTCAAATGAACGACTACGTACAGAATCAAACTCCTTTTGATACTCTACGCTTGAATCTTCGGAATCCACCAAAGAGATCTCTCTCTTGAATTCAAAGTAACCAACTCCTTGATGTATGTATCTTAGATCATGATTGAAGAACTCTTCTCAAAACATCAAGGAAAACTCACAAAAAACCTCAGAACAAAACTTCAAACAAAACCCTAGGACTCTTGAATAAGATCTAGAAAAAGTAGTCCTAAAAACAACCTAAACAGGTATAAATAAGAATCCTGAGTCTGCGATCTCCGCTCGAGCGGCTTCAGCAAAAACTGCGTGCAACAAAGCAGAGTTTCGCTCGAGCGCTCGATGACTCGCTCGAGCGCGAAATCATACATTCCAGTATTTTTACAGACCTGACAAAATACTGAGAGACTACAATATCCGCTCGAGCGCCAATGGTCCCGCTCGAGCAGGAAGAACAAAAAACACAGGAAAATTACAACTTGTTCAACACAAAGTTTTGTACCCGGATTTGACAATCAAGGAACCTAACAATCTCCCCCTTTGTCAATTCCCCGACAAAACCTTTCTAAACAAATGTCCTTAAACACATGCACTAGGCAAGCTAATAATAAAGAGAAAAAAAACTCCAAACAATTCTATGTTCAAACAATCTTGCCCTGTGATCAATCAATCCATCCATCCAACTTCATCCAACATTCACCTGTGAAATAGCTAGCAACATACCAGAAAAACAAAACTTGTGAAACTGTATAAGAATATACCAAAACATACATAAAAAGAGGACCATGATACAGTATCCACCAACTACAATAACCAACCTATCCGATTATCAACAAAGTATCCAACATATCCAAACATGAACAAAATATCATAGGAACAAAATATATCAAAAAAATATATACCACCAAGATCACCACTGTAACACCGATCTCCCCCTTTTTGACCGGGAATCAATGAATCATGCACCAGGGGGAGGTGGTGGCTGCTGAATCTGAAGTAAGGAAATGATGTGGGCCAGCTGAGAAGTAGTGTGGACGACAGTCTGCTCCAACTGACCAAGGCGACCATCAAACGCATCAAAGCGGGCATCCAGAAGGTCCAACTGCTGGGTCATAGCCTCCTCAAAATGCTGAAGCTGATCATGAAAAGCTTGAGGTGGAACAGGGGGAATAGCATCCTCCTCACCCCCGGCTACTGCAGCGTCAAACTCAGCCTCCTCAGCTAGGCCAGCAGTGGTACCTGCAGAAGTATCAGCCCGAGAAGACTCCCCCTTAACATGAGCCCGACTTTGAGAAATAGTTTTCTTTGTGAATGGTCGGGAGGGGAAGGCAAACTCATCATCCTCTAACACTCAAACCCCAAGTTCAGACAAAAGACGGTTGATCAAACACCCATAAGGAAGTCCTAACTGTTTATTCCTAGAAACACCTATCATTTTCCAAATAATCAGGGTAAGCGAGATCAATAGACATGTGACGGGCAATACAAAACAGAAAAAAACCTTGGTCTTGATTAATTTCGGAGTAGTGAGTGGTCACAAGGATGTTTGCACAAACAATCAGATTAAGTAGTCTAAACTCCAGAAGAAGTTCAAACTATTTAATCAATGCACCCGTAGGCCAAGGACAGGAAGTACCACATAACACCTCAGTCACATTATTGAAATCACCGGTAGGATGGCCTGGGACAGGAAAAGGATAGTGTTGAGGGTACACTTGATCAATCTTAAGAAGATGGCGAATGAAAGCAGGTGTGACAGAAATGGATTTGGACCGAACCCAAGTAGTGAATGATGGCTCAAAGTCACTAATTTGCTCAATATTGCAGTAAAATTCTCGGACCCAGTCGAGATTTTGACGCCCAGAAAAAGACAATACCAAATCACCACCTAGAGGATCAAACAGTGGACGGATAGGGATGGACTCGAAAGTGTTAGGCTGGACATTTCGTTATAGGTGAACAGTGCGAGCCTCAAAAGATTTATGGAACAACTTGTCTTGCTTAGCAGTCTTAAACCTCTGAGATGAGAGATGACTAAAACCCGAAAACCCAACAAAGCCAAAAAGAAACCAAACCCGAAGAGCAAAACAGGCACAATACAGAGCACATTAGTAACATTAAACGCATAATGCATAATCATGGAGGATAAATATCAATGTAAGGCAAAATGCAAAAATGTGCATAATGGCAATGGCAGAGTATCAATGACCTAGTGAAGCTAATCACTGATATAAAAACCAAGAGAACTCCTATGGCGTCACTACTCCATCATGTGGTCAAAACAGTTGCTCAAATTTGTAGCACAAACACAAATACCTCAAGCATGTGGAACACAGAACCCTAGGTTGAATGGACAACACAGACTCCATACACACAAACAAGAAATGCAATATGAGGAAGACAAAACGACTCAGTGAAAGAGTGGGAGAGAAAGGGAAAAAAAATGAAACACAAAAAACCCAAACACCCGAAATACAACCCCCAAATGTGCCGAAATTACAGAAAAAAAAACAGACAAGAAGAGAGGGAAACACTTACCAAAGTGTAAATCGGCAAGGAAGAGGAAGAAGGTAGGTGAAAACGAGCACACAGAGCCCACGAGCCAAACCCTAGGTCCGAGAAACTGAAGAAGAGGGGAAAAAATGACCTGAAGAGTCGAGGGAGGGAGTTTTATACAAAATAGGTCCGCTCGAGCGTAGGTATGAACGCTCGAGCGTGAATCAAGGCAAGCTGACACCCGCTCGAGCTCGAAGAAGGACGCTCGAGCGCAAAAATACCTCTCTCAGAACTGTAAAGCAAAGAGCAAACTACTGCAAGGCGCAAAAACACGCTCAAGCGTGGAAATATTCGCTCGAGCAGGGGAAAAAAATTTTTTTTTTTTGTTAAATAAAACAAGAAACTCAATATCTAGAAGAGAGACCTGGGACAAAAGTAGATGATCACATTTAGCCAAAATTGACGACGAAGATGTAATAATCCGCAATTCATGAATTCCGTAAACTTGCAATTTTTGAAAAAAAATGACACTGGAAATCATGAGCAAGGCAGATAAAATATAATCAATGATCATAAGCTACATGAGAATGTACAACTCAAAATCCAACATGAGAGCTCACAAAAAAAGTGTGTGTGTGCAATCCATGAGAGGTCACTGAGCTAGAGTTAATCCTAGTAGTGATCGGATGGCTGGACCTCCATCAAGAGTAACTCAACAATACAGAGAAAAGTCAAACCACTAGGAATCACGGGGTATTTGTTGAGTAAATGCGGAGGCTCTCCCTCAATCAATGAGTCCTTTTTTTTTTTTGACATTTTCTTTCTTGTGGGCACTCACTGGTGGCATTCACTCTCAAGAGTATGGAAACCAAACCAGAGAAGAATGAAATCATAAAGGATGGCCTGGTTGGTGCCTCTGAGGTAGCCTTTTCCTAATGCCCGGACTTCAAAGAACTGAGGGAGAAACCGTGGAAGTGAAAACAGATGGTAGATGGTTAAGAGACTCAACATCACCCATGATATGCTAGTATCGGTCGATTCCACTATAAAAGTACAAGAAACACTGTTAGTGGTCCATAAAGAACTTTGATCACTTGTGCGGAAACCCCTGCAACAATTAATCTCAAGGATGTGTACAGAATGAGATCATGAGGTTAATGAGCATGGGCATTCAAAATGAGCTATGACCAATGAACAATGAGATCTTGTAAGCAGTATGAGTAGTGTACATAAAAAGTTGGATGTAAGTAAAACAGATATCAATGACAATGAGATTATGACATCCAAGCATACATAAGGCAAAACACTTACACCTACTCAAGAAACAAGTAACACTTTAGTGATCGAGCATGACACCCAAGGTCTTTCTAAGGAACTCAAACCGAAGAAGATCAAGGGGTTTTGTAAAAATATCAGCTTTTTGATGCTCAGTGGGAATATGCTCAAGAACAACAAGGCCCTCTTCCACTAACTCTCGAATAAAATGATGACGTATGTCAATGTGTTTGGTGAGAGAGTGTTGGACAAGATTATTTGAAATGTTTATGGCACTTGTGTTATCACAGAAAAGAGTGAGAGTGTTCTGTTCTATCCCATAATCATGAAGCATTTGCTTCATCCACAACATTTGTGCACAACAACTCCCTGTAGCAATGTACTCAGCCTCAGCAGTCGAGAGAGAGATGGCATTTTGCTTTTTACTATGCCAGGAAACCAGATTATTCCCAAGGTAAAAACACCCCTCGGATGTACTTTTCCTATCATCAGCACACCCTGCCCAGTCGGCATCAGAAAAACCAGTAATCTCAGCTGTAGTATCAGTAGAAAACGAAACCCCATACCCCAATGTCCCATTAACATATTTAATGATGCGTTTGACAGCAAGAAGATGAGACTCTTTAGGACTAGCTTGGTAACGGGCACAAACACCTACACTGAAAGCAATATCAGGACGACTGGCTGTGAGGTACAAAAGACTCCCTATCATACTCCTATAAAGGGTATAATCAACATCAATACCAGAGGAATCTTTGGAGAGGTGAAGACTGGTGCTCATGGGAGTACGTGCATGTTTGGCAGACTCAAGACCAAACTTAGACACAAGATTTTTCGCATACTTAGACTGAGACACAAATATACCTGAAGGAGACTATTTAATTTGAAGACCCAAAAAATAAGACAACTCTCCCATCATGCTCATCTCAAACTCATGTGTCATGCAATCCGAAAAATATTTCACAAGATGTTCAGCAGTGGATCCAAACACAATATCATCAACATAAATTTGAGCAACAAGAATATGAGACTTAGCATGTTTCACAAATAAAGTCTTATCCACACTACCCCTTTGAAAATCATTATCAAAAAGAAAGGTAGTAAGTCTATCATACAAAGCTCGAGGGGCTTGTTTCAATCCATACAAAGCCTTGTCTAACTTGTAGACATGATTAGAACATGTAGGGTCCTCAAACCCTTTTGGTTGCTCAACATATGCCTCTTCTCTCAAGTACCCATTCAGAAAGGCACTTTTCACATCCATTTCAAACAATTTAAAGCCAAGAAAACATGCAACACCAAGCAAAATACGAATAGATTCGAGACGTGCAACTGGGGCAAACGTCTCATCATAGTCAACACCCTCTACTTGTGTGTAGCCTTGAGCAACCAACCTAGCTTTATTCCTAACAACTGTACCATTCTCATCAGATTTATTTTTAAAGATCCACTTGGTACCTATCACATTCATGTCTCTAGGTCTGGGAACAAGAGTCCAAACTTTGTTACGTTCAAATTGACCTAATTCTTCATGCATAGCATTGACCCAACTATCATCTAGCAAGGCCTCTTTAAAATTCTTAGGTTCAATTAATGAAACATAACACATCTGTGATACCTCATCCCGAATCTGTCTTCGGGTTTTCATTCGATCCGAGACATTTCCAATCACCTGTTGAGCTAGATGATTCAGTTTTACCCTAGCTGATGGTTTACGCTCAGGACTTGCGGTGACAGGAGCAACAGGAGTGATGTCCCTTGGAGCACTCTTTGGATTTGAACTTACCTGTGAGGATAGAGCTGTAACAATTTCTTGTGATTGGTCCGCAGCTTCTCCTTGATTTTGTGGTTCAGTATCCAAGATTGGAGACTCATCATTGTCATCCTCATATGTTGCTAGAGTAGGTGCACCTATGTCGTCTATAACCACATTGATAGATTCCATTAAAGATGAAGTTCGCAGGTTATAGACTCGAAAAGCCCTACTAGTGGTTGAATACCCTAGAAAAATACCTTCATCACTTCGGGAGTCAAATTTGCCCAAAGGCTCTCTATCTTTGAAAATGTAGCACTTACTTCCAAAAGTTTTAAAGTATTTTACATTAGGTTTCAATCCCTTCCACAATTCATATGGGGTTTGTAAAGTGCCAGGCCTTAAATACACGCGATTTATGACATAAACAGCAGTATTTAGGGCTTCGGCCCAAAACTTTGGAGGAAGTTTCTTACTAAGGAGCATGACCCTAGCCATTTCTTGAACAACCCTGTTTTTCCTCTCAACAACTCCATTTTGTTGTGGAGTAATGGGTGCAGAAAATTCATGCTTAATTCCATGTATATCACAAAAATCCGAAAACGAACTATTTTCAAACTCACGACCATGATCGGTTCGGATTCTTATGATACGACCAATGGAAACACCTTGTTCATTTTGGATTTTAAAGACTAAGGCCTGGAAAGCATCAAACGTATCAGATTTTTCCTTTAAAAAATTTACCCATGAAAATCGAGTAAAATCATCAACAGTTAAAAAAATGTATCTTTTACCTCCGATGCTTTCAGTGCGAATAGGACCCATTAAATCCATGTGAACCAATTCAAGAGGACGTTTGGTTGTAAAGCTGTTCACCTTTTTATGAGGGGCACAGGTTTGCTTTCCAAGTTGACATGGTCCACACACATGGCTCAAATTCTTACCCAATTTAGGTACTCCTCTCACAAGCTCTTTGTTGGCTATCTTAGTTAGGTCTTTGAAATTCATGTGACCTAATCTTTGATGCCACAGGTCAATGTTACTAATGATGGCAGAGTGACAAGTGAGATCATTAGTAGTAACAATCCCATAGCAGTTATCAGATGTGCGAACCCCATATAAGACAGTATTTCCCTTTTTATCCAATATTTCACATTTATTTTTTGAAAACAATACTTCATGATGGGAATCACACATTTGACTAATGCTCAAAAGATTTGCTTTAAGACCATCAACAAGAAGAGCATTTTCGAGCTTAGGAAGACCAACAACACTTATAGAGCCCTTACCAATGACTCTAGAAGTGCCGCCATCTCCAAATGTAACAATTCCTCCTTCATATTTTTCAAGGGAGGTGAAGTAAGATTTGTTACCGGACATATGACGAGAGCACCCACTGTCAAGATACCACATGTGTGAATCACGTGCTTTTAGAGCAGTGTGAACAACTAAACAAGTCAAATCATCTTTTCTCACCCAAATCTTTTTAGTCTTGGTATTCCGCCTAGACATTTAAGGTTGTCTCCTAACCCAAAAAGTTTTCGAATTTCTACCCTTTTGAGACACCTTACCAAACAATTCAAAACAATAAGGACGAATGTGGCCATACCTACCACAGTGATGACAAATAAAAACAGGTTTTACCTCATTTTTGTTGATCTTACCAACTTTAGGTAGATGAAGAGAGAGATCAGCCTGGTCTACCTTCAACTTTCCCTTTGCTTGAGTCTTCATGTCATATGAAGTGGAGGCCGGTCCCTTGTGAGCTGTTGCACCATAGCCTAGCCCGCTTTTGTCGCAACCCATTTATTGAGACCCGAGGATGTCTTCTAAAGATTTAGAACCTTTGTTCCACATGGCAATAGTGGCTCTAGCAACACGGAGTTCTTCATCTTTTTGACAGACTCTCTCTTCCAATGTAGCTTGTGACATCTCAAGACTTTCAAGCTTTTCTTCATATGTGGAGTACACCTTTAGGAGTTCATTCCTTTCAGTTTCACAGGATAGAAGTTTTCCACATAAGTCTTGCCTATCACTCGAGATCTTGATGATATTCTGCTTTGCTGTTACAAGTTCTCCTTTTAGCCTAACATTCTCACTTTCACATGTTTTGAGCTTGAGAGAGAGTTTGTCGTTGATTTTGGACAAATTCAGAGATTCCTCGTACAACTTTTCGTAGGCTTGTTGTAGTTTATCGCCATTGATCTCATCATTATCTTCAGATGTTTCATCATCCTCTTTTTGCTCTTCATTCTCCTTGACCTCATCCAGTTTGGCAACTAAGACAGAAAGATTGCTGGATGGTAGTGAATGTGAATTTGCTCTTTTATGGAATTGGCTCAAAATTTTCCATGCCTCTTTAGCCTTTGTGCAATGAACAACCCGTTGCTGTTCTTCAGTAGAAATTGCTCCATGAATAGTGATCAGGGCTCTCTGACTGCTCGGATTGTCAGCCCTGTCTGTATCTTCTTCAATAGCCTGCCAGCCTTCTGGATCAAAAGCTCTCAGAAAAGCCCTCATTCTGATTTTCCAAAACAGGTAGTTACTCCCATCAAAGGTAGGAGCATGATGCAGGTTCTGACCACGAGCTAACTCCGCTGGCTTTGGACGAGGTTGAGTGAAAGTGGACCAAAATGCCATGAAAGCACTATCCCCGTCTTCTCCAGATTCAGGTTCTTCAGGTTCTTGCTCCAACCCGCTTTCATCATCCCAAGTCACAGTGTAGACTTTCTTTCGATTCTTTTTCGAAGGGCATTCAAGGGCAATGTGACCAAACCCTTGACATTCATAGCACTTGACCCCTTGCCCCTTTACAATCTTCTTTTCAGTTTTTGGAGCAAGTTTTGGTGGAAAAGTTTTGGGTTTATCATTACTCTTGTCTTTTGAAATAGGGTCTCTGAAATTAGGCTTCTTTTTCTTCAAAAGTTTTTTAAATTGTTTAGTAAACATAGCCGTCATCTCAGACTCTAAATCAAATTCAGTCTCCGGAGTTTTTGCAGACTCATGAGCACTAGTGAAAGCCACACTTTCTTTTTGTTTTTTCTTTGAAATCTGGTGGGCTTCATAAGTCTGCAAGTTTCCAACCAATTGATCAAGCTTGAGGGTATCAACATTCTGAGCCTCCTCAATGGCTGTCACTTTTGATTGGAACCTCTCGGGTAAGGACCTCAAGATTTTTCCAACAACTTTAGCTTCCGGGATTTTTTCCCCGGGTGTGAAACATGAATTCACGATATCACTAAGTTTTGCATAGAATTCATCAAACGTCTCATCATCGCGCATAAAAAGAGTTTCAAAAGCGAAGGTGAGACGTTGAAGTTTTGACCTTTTGACAGAAGTAGTCCCTTCGTGAATCGTTTCCAAAATGTCCCAAGCCTCTTTTGCTACCTCACACATGCAGATACGACGAAACTCTTCAGGTGTGATGGAGCAAAACAGGGAATTGAGAGCCTTACTGTTCTAACTCGAGTTTTGGTAATCAATTGTGTCCCATTTATCAAAGGGTTTAGGAATATCAACACCATCAATGATGACAGTAGGTTCACTCCACCCATAGATTACGCCGTGCCAAACTTTCTCATCGATGGATTTTAAAAACGCTCTCATACGAGCTTTCCAATAAGAATAGTTTGTACCATCGAGTAAAGGAGGTCTATAGGTCGAGTTACCTTCACGAATAGAATCCATATCACTAGTCACACAAAATCACACTCCTATATTTTTTTTTTTAAAAAAAAAGAGTGACCTGCTCTGATACCAATTGAAAATCCTAAGTGATTCGTGATTAGATCAATATTAAAATATTCCAAATCCCAAGTATCCAAAACACACAATCTAAACCAACAAGCACTTACGAAAGTGATTTAGATTTTTTGTTTTTCGGAATAAACAATAAATCGACACAAACGATTTTTGCGTGGAAAAAACCACAATTGAAGAACCTTCAATTGTAATAAAAAACGACGGGCGAAACGCCACTAATCAATCCACTACTGAAGTAAGAAAGATTACAAAGATAACACATAAATTACCCCACTCAGTCAATTTATCTTCGAATCTTCTGTAACTCTTTCACCATGCCTTCGTCTTGGAACTGATCAATCCTGTAGTTGAATCCATAACTTCACTTGTTGAATGAACGACTACGTACAGAATCAAACTCCTTTTGATACTCTACGCTTGAATCTTCGGAATCCACTGAAGAGATCTCTCTCTTGAATTCAAAGTAACCAACTCCTTGATGTATGTATCTTAGATCATGATTGAAGAACTCTTCTCAAAACATCAAGGAAAACTCACAAAAAACCTCAGAACAAAACTTCAAACAAAACCCTAGGACTCTTGAATAAGATCTAGAAAAAGTAGTCCTAAAAACAACCTAAACAGGTATAAATAGGAATCCTGAGTCCGCGATCTCCGCTCGAGTGGCCAACATCCCGCTCGAGCGGCTTCAGCAAAAACTGCGTGCAACAAAAAAGAGTTCCGCTCGAGCGCGAAATCATACCTTCCAGTATTTTTACAGACCTGACAAAATACTGAGTGACTACAATATCCGCTCGAGCGGCAATGGTCCCGCTCGAGCGGGAAGAAAAAAAACACAGGAAAATTACAACTTGTTCAACACAAAGTTTTGTATCCGGATTTGACAATCAAGGGACCTAACAGGACTTATTTGCGTTCTTTCTATTTCATATTCCACTTGTGAAACCAGATTCAGAACCACGGGAGTTCGAACTGTATGGCTGTCATACCCGAGGAGACTAGATTCCTCCAAAGAGCATGAAAAGCCAGCTACAACAAGATCCATGGTGGATTCTCGGTGAAAATGGATGAAATCAAGGTTTTTAGGGCTAAGGATTCGGGTATGGAGGAGAGGAAGAGAAGAGAGAAAGAAAAAATAAAGTTTTGGGGCCAAAAAGCCACTTTAAAGTGACTGATATCGACCAGTTCACTCGAGCAAAGAAAGCTAGGCTCGAGCATAGAAAAAGAGCTCCTAGAATCTCAGAAATTCATTCAAACTGCTCAAGCACAACTTCCTACGGTTGAGCGGACTTGCTCCCAGCACAGACACTCGAAATTCAAACGGGCATAACTCCTTCATTTGGACTTCGTTTTTGGTCGTTCTTGTGTCCAAATCAAGGCCCCAGAAATAAGTTTTCCAATGATTCTAGCCTCATATCCAAATTCAATGTATGAAAAAAGAAAAGGACAAAAGAGTGATGACTGCTCATAGGACAATTATCCGAATCAAAGTTTTTGGTTCAATCCTACTTCTCAAACATGATATGTCACAATCCAAACCCGCCCCTACAAGTTTGGGCATGACTACCTCAGACACAGACATAAAAACCGACATATGTAATATATGGGGCCTGAACGGAAGTATTAATAATATAAAATAACATAATCATCATCCATTGAGCTACCACTACCATGCCAGGATCACAAACAGTCAACCATAAATAGACAACCAAAGCATAAGTGAAAACTTAGCAAAACTTTGCAAAATGCACGGGCTTCATCTAAGTGCTTAGACACATTGGGGTTGACAAGAGAGACGAGCCTTAAAGATTAGGACTGGCCTCCCGGTTGACTACCTACAGAAACAGACAAAATACAGAGTGAGTAAAACTCAGTGAATAATAGTACATAAATAACGTAATGGTTAACTTGAATGATAAAGCATATAACTGTAGAGATATATGATTAACTACATTCCGTAATTATTTCCAGAACAGCCATGGGTCCAGTTTTTTTAACAGAGTGGCTTTCAACCCAGTAATGTACAGAACGGCCATAGGCCTAGTAGATACAGAACGACCATAGGCCCAGAATTATCGGAACGGCCTAGCGGCCCAGAAATAACAGAATAGACTAGCGGCCCAGAAATAACAGAACGGCCTAACAGCCCAGAAATAACAGAACGGCCTAACGGCCCAGAAATAACAGAACGGCCTAGCGGCCCAAAAATAATAGAACGGCTTAACGGCCTAGAAATAACAGAAGTATGGACTCAAGAGGTGGCTCGTACGGATTCTAGAGGTGGCTCCCACCAAAGTGTAGCACTTAGTTCCGTACAACACTTTGTTCCATACCAGAAATCAATAAGTCTCATCATGTCATAATATAAACAAAACGAACATCATAACGGAATAACCACAGATATCATCAGAATAGACTAGTCTTATAGTCATACAGAGGCACATAGATTATTCCAATCATTTACATGAGTTAACGTAGTTAGTTTACGTGTAACAGAATACCAATGGTAATCATTAGCAATATGTATTACGTATCTCACAAATTGCACATGTGCCATCACAATGCTATTTGTAGGGACAAAATAATTACCTCATAACAGTCTTAAACCATCCTTGATAAAACTGAATAGTTCGGGATACATAAGCATCATTGTTCCATTTGTTCACCATGAATCATTAAGGTTAATCTACGGATAACAGAACGTTAATAATGTCTTTTAACAGGACATTAAACACACTACTGTAGTATTATCCAATTCTGTTAGTCCTCTTTAGACAGATATCTACGTCACAAGACATATGTTGAACCAAATAGATGGTAGGAGTCTTCGATAGAACTTTCAAGGTATTATGTTCCCATTTCAAATATCAAGTTCCCGGTAACCAGGATTACTTTCACAAAATTTTTCTATTAACCATTCTCATGGTTTCATAGCTTGTATGCAGTTCTCATGCGGAATCATGGGTAATTTATAGATTATAGCACATTACTGATAACCATTAATCGTAGGCGGAATACAAAATAGTTTCAGAGTCATATCAATGGATGCCAAATCCTTCAATGTTCACACCAATTCTCAAATACAAACATGTTAACATAATTGCCATGGAAAAACAGAATGTTAATAATAATAATTACTATTAGCGGTAATTGGTGTACATTTATAGTACCATTACTCACAGTGGTAGGTCTCTGATAGCGGTGGAACGATGTCCTCGTCTTGACCTACAAACACAATGCACATAACAGAATATGAGGATAACACCAATCTCTTTCCTATTATTTAACCAATAGCCATGGTGGTTCTAGCTTCATTAGTCTTCCCTAGGTTGTAATCCATGTTTTAGAAAATGGGAGAAATTGATGGGAAATGGTTTAGGTGAATAAATGGTACAAAACCGGTTGACAAAAAGTGAACAGTCGTCACCAATTTGGGCATAACTATTTATGTATTTATAATTTGGGAGTGAGACCACTGCCATTGGAAACTAGACTTCTGGGGCTTGATTTTAGGCTCAAGAATCACTCAAAACAGAGTCCGAATGGAAAAGATATGCTTGTTCAAAGTTGGCTGGACAGAGCTGTCTCCGCACGTGCGGGGGAACAGTGCCGCACGTGCGGCCCTGGACAGTTTGCAGTCCGAAAATGGATGCAAAATTGGGACTTCTCATTTTCAAAATCAAACCTCAATTTCATGTAAATCAAAGCCCAAAACCCTTTAATACATAACAAATTTCATATATTTGATCTCCATCAAACATCATAACCTCAAAATATTATTCAATTCCCAAACACAAGAACACAAGAGCACCAAATAGCCATAGTTGGGGTTCAAAGTTCACATCTTCCAAATCAATCCTTGATTTCATGTAATTGATGCTTGAAACCTAAGGGTTCAAGATAGATGATCATACCTTAGCTCCATCCTTATCTTTCTCCTAGCTTTCTCCAATTTCTCCCAAGCTCCCCATGGATGATCTTCTTTTTCTTTCTTCACGCCCTTCAAGCATCTTCAAAACCCCATGAGTGTTGATTAGAGGAGCTTTCCTCTTCTTCCCTCCCTCTCTCTCACGATTCTCTTCTCTCTTCCCCAAATATTTTATTTGACTTCCAAATGATAAGTTCACCACTCACATAGCATAACCATATATACATATAACCAACACCTAAGCTTTTAACAATAGGAATAGCCAAACACGCCCTTATGAATCGCGAAAAATCAAATTTCAATTAAACGTCCCAGATGCCTATAAAAATTGTGCTGAGCATAAATATGCCCCCTGTTCTGGTTTCTGAAGCCTCTAGGGCCTTCAATTTGCAGTATAAAGTTAACCACCTAAACGTGCATTAACGAATCAGACAAAATAGATTTCTAATTAATTTTCCCAAATAGTCCTAAAATTCCCATTAACATACCCGAATACTCAAATTTGATTTTTGAACCCATAAAGGTCGGTAATTTCCATTTTAAGTCCGTAACTCAACTGATAATGCTTCAATTCTAATAGATGTAATTAAATTAAACCACATCAATTCATAGGGAAATAAAGATGGTTTCTTATACGCATTTTGGTGTCATTACATGATACCACCTCAATCAATATTCCAAAATGAATCTAAGAGGCTCCAAGTATAATAATAAAAATGTTCAGAGCAATCCCATTAATCCAAGAAGTATGAAGTGTCACACCTCTTCTGAAATTTAAAAACAAATACATTAAGCCTCATATTTTTCATATAATTATGCTTATCTCCCTTTTAGTACAGTTAAATGGACCGAAACTAATGCAGATATTTTGTAAGCACAAAATAAATAACGTAAAATGTACAATTTTTTTTATAAAAGGATGACAGTATTATTTTTTCATCCATATAGCTAAAAAAATTATTGATGAAAATTAGGTATTATACAAATTAAAATAAGGGAACTAAATGTAATTGTGTTTAAATTATAGCGTTTACTATATTACATTAAGGGAGTCCTTATCTTTTCTCAAAATTCACTTCAATATATAGGAAGGAAAAAAAAAAAAAAAAAAAACATACAAGGAGTGATAATTTCACATAAATAAAAAAATTTATATACTAAAATAATATGAATAGTTTGGCTATATATGTTAAAAAATGTTGAAACTAAATGACTTTCAATCTACTAAGGAATTACTAAATTTTAATTTCAAATGTTATTTTCATAATGAGTTTTGTAATTATGCAACTTAAAATCCCATTTTCAAAATGTGAGTTTATGTTGAAATTGCATGCTTTTTTTTTTTTTTTTTTTGAGCGATTGTTGAAATTGCATGTTAAAAATGCAATTTCAACTTGCTATGTCAACGTAACAGAAGCCATGTCAACTTGAAATCTCATCTTCAACAAGTGATTTCAACTTGCCATATCAGCGTATCGTTATCCATGTCAACCTAAAATCGCATTTTGAACATGCAATTTTAAATTAAAATTAATGCGATTTCAAGTTAAAATTGCATGTTCAAAATGTAATTTCAAAAGTGGGTTAGTATAGTTTGAAAAGTATGTCAATTCTCTAAATTATTTTTTTTTTAGAATATTCAAAAAAAAAATCGTGAAACCATCTCCTGTATTTATTTTTATATTTTTATTTGAGTAAAATTTTCATGTGATATGAAGCATTCAAATGGAAAATACAAATATTTTCTATTATTCATTTTGAAAATTCCCATTATATCCCAAATAATGGTAGTTTGTAAATAAATAAGGTATACATAATTGTTGAGTATTTGAATCAATATTTGAGTCTCACTTCCCTTGTATAAAACAAATGGCCCTTAATTTGCTATGGGCTTGAGTTAATGATTTTTGAGGGGTTTGAGTATCTATTATAAAGTGATACATGCGAAGGCTTGAGATGGTATTACAAGATTTGACATTATTATTTTCGAAAATGTCATATAACCTGTTTTATAAAGTAAATTTATATAGTGAGATGAATAGGGGCTCCAACCCAAGACCTTCGGTCTTGGAAACAACATATATATTTTTGTATCAAAATTAAAATTTATATTTTATTGATTTAACATCACATCCACTAGTAACATTAACTTTACTCATGGTATTGACACAATGTGGCATTTTCATTTTCCGAAAATGCACTTTTAGCCTATTTAAGGCACAAAATTATATAGTGAAGTAAATGGGATTCAAACCCCTTGACCTTAAGTCTGAAAATAACATCTTTACCACTTGAACAATACATAATATATATATACACTTTTAAATCAAAATCAATTTATATTTTACAAATTTAACATCACACTTATCATATGGACACATGCCCATTAGTGCATATCTTTTCACTTCGCGTCATTTTCTCCTTTTCTTTTTCACTCCTTTTCACCATACAAACATAATAAAGAGAGTACCCATTCCCTTTTAGAGCATGTTTAGTACAATGGAAAGACATGAAGTGAGAATGAAATGAGAGTGAGAATGGAATACAAGATTGAATAAAATGGAATGTCCATTCACATTCCTTTATTTGGTTACCAACATGGAATGACATAAGAATAAGATGATAATTCTCATTCTCAAATTTGGTTATGCCTATTAAACTCATGAAATGAAATAAAATTTTATTATTTATTATTATTTTTTTTAACAAGTTAGTAACAAATAAATTAAAAATTCATATAGATCATGATAATGTTGATAGTTGTGGAAGTGATGGTGTAAGTCATAGAGGTGGTGGTTGTCACGCCCCAAACCCGCCCCTAAGGGTTTGGGCATGACCACTTCAGAAACGAATAGATAATACGATATATACAATGTATGAAGCCTGAACGGAAGCATTTAATAACATAAAATAATATAAACTAATATCCATCGAGCTCACACCTATATGCCAGGATCTCAATGTGCCATTCAACAGTTCCTTATATGATAGACATGTATACAAGAAGCAGATATATGCATTCACACAATAACATATATGGGCATATATACAGAACCAGCCCCACACGTGGGCATACCGGAAAAATATTGATAAAGGAAATCATACACGACTAACTACATTAGACAAAAGATTAAGGACCAAACTAGGGGTCATTGAAGGAACCCCACAAAATGGACAGGCTCCTTTACATGGCTTGACCAAGAAGGGGTGACCAAAGCTGAACTAAGACCGCCTCCCCATTGATTGCCTATAGAAACAGACATAACACAAAGTGAGCAAGACTCAGTGATTAATAGCACTCAAACAATTAAAGATTAAACTTGAATTGTAATGGTTATTTCGTATCTAAGTGTAGAGGTCATATCATTAATCTTATCTTGTAAACATTTCTGGAACGGCCTTGGGCCCGATTATTATACAGAAAGGCTTCAAGCTCAATATCATGCAAGACGGCCTCAGGCCCAACATATCTTACAGATCGGCCTCTGGCCCAGATATTAACAGATTGGCCTCTGGCCCAGATATTAACAGATTGTACAGAGTGGCCTCAGGCCTAACAGATTATACAAATCAGCCATAGGCCTAACAGATTAAAGAAAACGGCCATAGGCCTAACAGATTAAACAAAACGACCATAGGCCTAACAGATTATACAGAACGACCATAGGCCCAAATATCATCAGAGCAGACTAATTTCAGAGCCATATAGAGTTTCAGAGTCATATGAAAGTACACAGATTCTTTCAATCATTCAGATGAGTTAACACAGTTAATTGAGTTTAACAGAGTGTTGCTGATAATTATTAGCAAAAAGGTAAGCGTATTTTACAGATTATACAGAGTTGTCCACACTTGGTGACTCATAACAGAACGATCTTAGATTCTTACGGATACTATTATTCAAGGATGAATATAAGTACACAGCACTATTACTCACAGTGCTATGGCGGTGCGATAGTTCCTCCCGGAAGGTGACCTACACACAATGCGACTCACAAATTAGTCCCGTTTCTTTTTAAATCCTTTCTGATTCGTTTTGCCTCCAATGAATTTACAAACATTTAAGAGGCATCAAATATAGATTTTAATAACACCAGAGGGTTAAACAGGTAAAACAGAGCGGACAGAATTTTCCAGCATGGGCCGCACATGCAGTAGTGAGCCCCGCACATGCGGCAAGGCTTCCCGCACGTGCGGCCATGACTCCCGCACATGCGGCGATTCTACCCTGCTTGTGCAGTCCGAATTCAAGCCATAAATTCAACAAGGCAATTACACCACAAGGCACAAAATCAAGAAATTTAACACAATAGAATGATATAACATTGTACTAACATAAATCACAACTCTCAATTAGGGCTTTACACTCCTCCAATTCACACACACAACTCAATCGGTCTTCAATTATATATGTAATCATCTAATTCTATAGACGAACTCAACATGCAATACTAAGAAATTAAAGTGTAATTTCCTTCAATTAGGTAATTATCACATGTAAACCCTCATAATCACAATTACAAACCCTAAGTGACATGAATAAAAAGGGAATTCTTACCCAACTCCAGGACAAGGATTATACAAGATGAATTAAATTTACCTTGAGCTTATTTCTCTCAAATGCTTCTCAATTCCAACTTTCTTGTTTGATGAAGCTCTCCTCTTGATCTTTTCTCTGAAACCCTCCGCTTCTCTAATTCTTTCACCCAGAAGATATTTGACTTAAAACTTATTTCCATGTCAATAGTCAAAGACGCATATATATATATATATATATATATATATATATATATATACATAATATAAAAAGGTTGAATAAGACAAAACTCAATCAGTTTAATCATTCCAAATTGAAATTTCACAGAAAATCATATTATGATTTAAAAATCATGTTGATCTCAAATATAAAGTCAATTTCAGATAATTAAGCTTCTAAGGCTCCCAATTTCTGATTCAAACATTATAATTGCAACAAATTTTTCTCTTATTCAACAGATATGAATCTATAATCATAAGATTCACTTAATTAAAATTAATTTCACATGAAATTTCACAATAGGTATACAAATACACAAAATAGGGGACTGAAAGCATACCAGAAAACATGTACAAGGGTCGGGTTATTACAGTGGTGGTGGGGGTGGTGATGTTGGCGGTGGCGGTATCAATATCGGTGGTGGTGATGAAAATGATAGTAGGATGATGGTAGTAGGTGTGGGATGTCTTTGGGGTTACCAAGCACGTCCAACAGTTCAGACTCCCAATCCCTTAGTCATGTATCACCAGTGCAATGTGAAACAGAAAATGAAAGTCCAAATCTGGCAACTTTTATAGAAAATCCATTTTATTGCATAACATTTTGTCATAAATGGACTATATCACCAGATTTCAGAGTCGCCACCCATATTTTGGGAAATTAGGAAACCCGACTCATACCAAAGGCCACTATCCGTCATAGCCAGAGTGTCTTGGCTCGAGAAGTTAGGTAAGAGAGGGGAAGGTTATTAATTGAGCACCTCCTCACTCGATCACAAGATCAGCCTCTACTAAGTCATGATGCGACTTTTATTATCAACATTCATTCATATTCTAATTATTATTAATGCTAACATCACTATTTGACACATGCAAATATAGATTGTGTTGCTGATCTTGGTTATGCTTTGATTTCATGCATTTTATTGTAAAAAGTATTTTTGTACAAACTCAAAAGTATAAGAATCAATCACATTCCAAAACAACTAACACGACCTCCATTCATTGGCATTCATATAGATATTTCAATTAAGCATCTAGTCTCATGATATAGCAATAGATATGGTAAGGAAAGTATGACATACAATGTGTTAAAGCCAAAAATTCTCACCTAATACTCCAAGGTGAGTCCCAAAAATGTTCGGATATATATATATATATATATATGCGTGATCCTATATGCCATCAATTAATGCAGGACATGCATAATGTGCATCTAGGAGTCTGGATACTAACATATGATATGGATACCATCTCAACGCATGGGATTTCGCATATATTCAACTTGAGAAAGGATAAACTCCCACAAATGACAATGATCCAAACTCGAATGCATGAAAAATTGTTGTACTATACATGCATGATAATACAAAAAGCATATAAACAAAAGGGTTAGAAAGACGTGGGGTTGAAAGATTATTACAACAATTAGAAATAAGAAAGGGGGGATACAGAGAAATTTTTACAACATTAAACAAATAAAAGAAAAGAAAAAAAGAGGAGGCAAGAGGAGTTATTACAACTTGGAATTAATTCAACCAATTTACTGTTGAATCTACTCAATAATATTAAATAAATAAAATAAATTAACCAGCAGCTCTAGAACCATCCAAGAGAACACCCCGCAGACACCCCATTTTGACCGGCCTTAAGACTTGGGTGCTTTCTTCTAAGTACTCGGTGTTGAAAACAAAAATGTGTTTCTCACAACATCTTCAGTAAGAAAGATGGAAATTTGTGCTTTATTTCCAACTCTAAGCCTGTTTTGGCCAAGTGTATAAGTCCCAATCAAAACTTTCTTTCAAAACTTGCTTTCGGTGCTTTGTTCTGAGTATTTCCGTAGTGTTCCAAGGCTAGTTTTTAAACTTCAAAATAAAATATTTTCTCACGAAATTGAGCAAAGAATAGTGTGGAAATAGGAGGAAAGGATGATAATTCTATCAAAAAATCTTGTTTCGGGCAAAATAGTTAGGCCACAGCCAATATTTTGGCCGGCCAGCCAACGTTTTGGCCAACCAACCAAGAAATTGTGCAGCCGACTAATTTGTCCAAAAATAGGACAATTTTGGAAGAATTCTTGTTTAATTTGGGTGGGACATGCCACCTTAGATATTTCTGATACATTTATGCCCAAGATGCATACCTACTCTGCCCTCCATTGTCAAAAGCACTTGCTACTTCAAAAAATGAGTAGCTAAAGCAAGGGTCAAGTGCTTTATCATTGTCACCCCATGGTCCCTTATCCTTCACCTTGCTCCCATCATCTTCTTAATTGAGTCTTCCATTATTGTCTATAAAGGGGATTGATTAAAAGAAGAGAGAGAGAGAAGTTTGAGCTTTGAATTAGAGAGTTGGCCAAAATTTCCCTTTTGGTAGCCATACATTGTTACAGCTCATCTTTCATTACCAAAACCATCTAGAAACTCATTGTAATCAAATTCTCGAACTTTGATCAAAGAAAGAGTAAGCTTTGCCAAGTTTGAGAAAAAATTGTGAGTTAATTAATTTCCCCTACACATACTGTTAAACAACCCAAAAACACCATTTTAGCTAGAATTCCAAGTTTTTGAATTGAAGATTGAAAACATAATTCACAACCTTGAGGGTGATCAAAAGGAAGTGTGGAAATCAGGAGATTCATCATTTCCTTGGAATGTGAATTTTGCAAACTTTCATTTCCTTGTACTTTATTTCTTATATTAATTTTCTTACTTTATTTTCATATTTTAAACTGTTGTAAGCTAACTGGAAGTGGTTAGTTGAGCCACCTATATATTCCCCATTTGTTTTATTCGTGTTGCAAAGAAAAACAGATTTTTGCTAGACTTAATTGGTCAACCGACCAATTTATTGTCCGGCCATCTCACTTTTTGGTTGGCCAGCCAACTCCTTCTGGAAAGAATCGAGTAGTCTGTCGGTAGTCTCCGAGGCGCCTGAAGTTTCTATTTTTCTTTTAATTTGAGAGATTCGTGAGGAATTTTATTTTGTTGTAATATTTTTTTCCCTCTCCTCCCTTATACGGATATATAATTATTCAAAGTGTTGTAATAATTCTCTGCCCCTCTTCTTTCTATCTTGTTCTTTTACTTGCTTTCCTTATTTTTAAGTATGTATCATTGTAGCTCGGCTTTTCGTGCTCCCTTCGAAAGAATGAATAGCCTTTACAATTCGGACTCCACTTGTGTGTTGGTTCTGATTCTGATTTCACAAGTGCAATGTGAAATAGTGACAACACAAAAAGAGTCCAAATCTGGAAATTTCTTTTGGAAAATCGATGATTGAATCAAATGCCAATAATGGATTGCTTTGCCAGATATCAGAGTCGCCACCTAAATATTTATTTTGAAAAATTTAGGAAACCCATGACTTGTGCCAAAGGCCATTAGTCCGTCGTTACCAAAGTGTCTTGGTTCGGGAACTTAGGTATGAGAGGGGAAGGTCAATAATTGAACACCCCACTCACCTGATCAAAGATCGACCTCTACTAATCATGATATGATTTTTATGTAAAATATATGCTCTTGTTCTATATGTAACATACAAGTATAGACTAATTTCATGAAAAGTTGGAACGTTTGATTCCATGTTTGTTTTGAAAAGATGTTTTGAATATGTATCACTGAAAATGGTGATCTCATATATACATGAATCAAAGTATCCCAATTCAAGTGATTAGCCTTCATCCATAGGCATTCAAACAGGTATATCAAGTAAGCATTTAGCCTCATGGTAGTATGTTTGATATGACAGCAATCACACTTATGCAATATGCTAAAGCATAAAAACTTACCTTATGTCCGAAGGCGAGTCAAAAGAAAGTAAATAGTTAGAAAAAATACATGATCCTAATTAATGCGATATGGCTAATGCAACACATACAACGTGCAAGTAATAAGCTCGGCTACTAGCATGGCATGCGAGTCAATTCAAGGCATGTAATAGAGCATGTATTCAAGTAAAGAGTTTGAATTTGACATTTGAATAATATGATGAGCCGAACTTTTATGCATGCAAAACGAATGGATGCAAGTCATGGAAATGCTAATTTAAAAATATGATGTCCCTAACCTAATCATCATAAGTAGTGAAATAAAAGCGAGAAAGAATGGGGGTTGGAAGACATATAACTTATTATATATTTGTCCTCGCGAAAAAGGGTCTGAATGTCCAAATGTCCGAATAAATAATTATTACAAAACCGAATGAATAATAAATGAAAGGGGTTGTCTTTATTACAAGAATTGATGTAAGGCAAGCCTTGACACAATAAACTAGGTATAACGTCTGACCGAATTCAATTAATAATATTGGTTCTTTATGTCGGTTGTAATCCAATTTTAACGAATTTTATTAGCCTTTTTTTATTACTTGTCCATTTCTTTATCTTTTCTCCTGTTTGTGCAAAAGTGATATTTATGTCCACTAAGTCCAAAATGTAATAAGGAGAAACAAGCATCAACTTAACCTGAGAAAATTTTCTTCAGGGGAAATTACAAAGGAAGTGTCAAACTTATTTACAAGCGATAAGGGATTCAATGTTAAATTCAAGATGTGCAACAAGGAGTAGTCAAACTCAAAAGAGTGACAATGACATAGAAAAACCCAAACTTGAGCGATAATGACTTGAAATCCAAACTTGATAATAAGTGATAATGACGCTTTCCTTGGTGATTTCGAAGGGTCAATTAGTCCCTTAAAAGTAAACACACTGATGAATAAAAAGAAATGAAAAATAAAAGATTGTGCTTTAGTATAAGAACATGTATACATTTGGGGTAGTGAAGCTCCGAAGAAATTAAACCGTTAAGTATAGAACGTTTTGTACTTTTGGTAGTAAATCCACTAAGAGATTAAATCAGGAAGCATAGAACGTTGTATACTTTTGGTAATGAACCTCTTAAGCATAAAACGTTTTAGGCTTTTGGTAGTGAATTTCCAAAGAGATTAAACCATTAAGCATAGAACGTTTTATACCTTTGGTAATGAACCTCCTAAGCATAAAATGTTTTATGCCTTTGGTAGTGAATCTCCAAAGAGATTAAACCATTAATCATAGAGCGTTTTATACCTTTGGTAATGAACCTCCTAAGCATAAAACGTTTGATGCCTTTGGTAGTGAATCTCCAAAGAGATTAAACCAATAAGCATAGATTGTTTTATACCTTTGGTAATGAACCTCTGAGGAGATTAAACCATTAAGCATAGAAGAGTTCCTTTCTTATAGTTGAACCACAATCTTAATTTTTCACAACTTTTTAATCGAAATAAGCAAAGAAT
Organism: Camellia sinensis; assembly: GCF_055761805.1. NCBI lineage: Eukaryota > Viridiplantae > Streptophyta > Magnoliopsida > Ericales > Theaceae > Camellia > Camellia sinensis. The sequence goes on along the minus strand of NC_138961.1, from coordinate 34,142,164 downwards.
GGAGGGAGGTCGCAGAGATGATTATGCGAAATTGATTAATTGGTTAGTACTTGATATTGAAAACATAAATCATTGAAATAAATTAAACAGCCCCCTAAATAGCATATAATAGTGCTGAAATTAAGCTATAGAAAGAGAGCAAAATTAAATAGCCAGAGGTACTATTCACCGCCAGAGGTACTATTCATCGTCGGGGTTACTATTCACCGCCAGAAGTACTATTCACCGCCGAAAGTTACTATTCACCGCCAGAGGTTACTATTCATCCGGTGGGGTAAATTATTTAAAGTAATAAATTACAACATTTTATATACAATATTTAAATTACAACAGATATGTGGTGGTGCAGCATTCCTATTAAAGTGATTAAAAAAACAATTATGAAAAGAAGTAAATGAAGTATTTAAACAAATTATATTACATTTTTAAATTAAATGAAAATTTGCGAAAACTCACCTTTTGGGGAAATGATGAATTTTCTGAGTCACAAACTTCCTTTTGATTACTCTCAAGTCTGTGGAATGTGTTTTCAATTCTCAGTCCAAAATTTAGAATTATAGCTTTAGTGGTTGGTTTTTGAATGGTGTATTGATGAAATGGAAATAAAAATATCAAAGAAAATATTTTATTTTCCCTCTCTCTCTAAAATAAAAAACTAATTTTCTTTCTTTCTGATTCTTTTTCTCTTAAACTCTCTCGCACCACTTCCTTTTCCTCTCTTTGATTAGCCTCCCCCCCTTCTTTTTTTCTTCTGTTGAGCCCTTCTTTTCCTGTGTTGGGCCTCCCCCTCCTTTTCTTTTTTCTGCTGAGCCCCCCTTGTGTCCTTATATAGGCAAATTATAGTATAATAATAAAAATATAATAAACATAATAATAATAGTATAAATATATATACATATTGTCTGATGTTTGATGTCGACCGACATCAAATGAGTTATTTTTATTATTTTATAATATATATAATATAAAATACATATAATATATAATTTATACCAAAATACTAAACATATAATATAATAATATTAAACATATAATATAATAATATAACTTTTTATTATTTTATTTTATATAAAATACAATACACCAAAAATATGAACAAACACATAAAATTATGAAAAATTACGAAAATACTAAACTAATGAAATATTTAGTATTTTAAAACAATTTGGCTATAATGGTGAAGGCTGGGATTAAAGTTCAAATTTCATCTCTCTTACTGAAGATTCTGTGAGAAACACATTCTAATTGTCATCATCGGGTAATCAAAAGAAAGCGCCCAAGTCTTAGGGTCGGTCAAAATAGGGTGTCTGCAATCATATATTGTCTTTTCATCCTATCCATGCTTTACATCCATGTTTCATGCATCAAGATTCTGCCAAATTTGTATCTATGGGTTTAATTGATGATTATGTGATTTTGTGCACTACCTCATGTCTTGAGATGATTCACGTGTCATGTATTGCTTATTTGATATAACTCCATGCATACCGGTGGATGGAGGTTATGTCGCTTAATTTGGCATGATGTTGATTTTCATGTTTGTAAACTAAATTTCTTTGAGTTGTGCATCTTCAAATCACTTTCAAAATACATGAAATCAAGTTGTTCCAAAATGAATGACACAGACCATACTTGTTTGCTTTCACATGGTAAATTTAAGATTTATTAAATAATCAGAATATGAACATATAAAGTAACTAAATTATATCATGGTTTAGTAGAAGGCCATCTTTGATCGGGTGAGTAGGAGTGCTTAATTAATGACCTTCCCCTCTCATATCTAAGGTTCCGAGCCAAGCATCCTTGGTTACGATGAACAATGGCCTTGGCACGAGTCATGAATTTTCTAATTTTCCCAAAATATTAGATGCCAACTTTAAGATCTAATTACGTTGTCCATTTCTAGCAAAGGTTTTGTAATAAAATGGATTTTCTATAAAAGTTGCCAAATCTGGACTCTCATTTGTGTTTCACATTGCACTCGTGAGATTAGATAAAAGAGATCGAGGGTCCAAACTGTTTAACGCGCACGGGAACCTGTAGACACCCCATTTTTGACCGTCCTCAAGACTTGGACGTCACCGTTTAAACACTCGGTGATCATCCATGTTTGTGTTCGTTTGGAGTTCCCGGAGGTCTCGGCTACGCGCCTTGCCTCAGGATCTCCGAACTTGACTGTTCAGTGTTTGGTTTTGCACCAAACACTTGCATTTTTCCATGGAAGGGCAAGGAATGTCTTGTGAGGCATCCCCACATACCACCGGCCATGGCCAGAGGCCACCGGCTGGTTTTTGCTGCCATCGACAATATATATTGCCGGTCGGCACTATTTGTTGCCGGTCGGCACTCCTTTTTGCCAAAATGGCATCTTTGGCCGGCCGACTACTGTGCATCTGCTTTTTCAGATATTTTATCACAGCTGTCTCGCTTTTGGCTCCCCTCCATACACGTGTATGGAGGGATCTCTCTCTTTAGAAGCTTCTCTTGTAAGCTTTACAAGACAAAAGGCTCTATAAGAGAGGGTCTTCTCTCTTGGCTTAAGGGTTAGACACTGGAGACACCTTAGATATTTTTAGACAGCCATTTTTAGGGTTTTGAGTTCTAGGGTTAGAAACCATACACTTTCTATCTCTATATCTCCCTCTTGTGTGTGTTAAGTTGTGTTTGTGTCTCACTATTGCACACAAACACATAGTGTTTCACCTTCACTTAGCTACTGAGGTTCTAAGAGGTTGGTTTTGAAGTTTTGGAGTTGTTTTCAACCTAGAAGGAGCTGTTGGAGCACCATTGTTAAAGGGGTCTTCAAGGGTAACAATTTTGCCTCTTTATTCCCCAATCTTGCATTGTATTTCTACCTGTCTTAAAATAATTTTTGAGCTTGGTGTATAATACAAAAAGGTTCTATTTTCAGGCCCTCTAAATTGTTTATTTAGAGTGTTTTGTGGTTTGGAGGTGTTTGACCCCTCTTAGGCCTTGAAAGGCCCCATTTTGAGCCATTTTGAGTGAGTTTCAAGACTTTGGTGTTTGGGCCTCTTCACCACTGAAATCTTGAGGGATTTCAGTGGCGGAGATGGTGCCTTGAAGTCTCCAAAAGGGGAGGGCCACCCCCTCTCCTTGTTGTCCTTGAAACGGACCCTTTTTGGCCTCTTGAGAGAGCATCATGTTAGAGTGTGTATTGATCATATCTCGGCTGTTTTCCGTGCTTATTATGCCATGATATAACCTTGTTGTGTGTTGGTTTTGGTACACCATGCATGCTTAGCATACCTACCATGTAATGCCATGTTATTGCCTTAATATGCCTTAGGTTGTTAGCCTTTGTTCTAGCACGTTTTAGGCTTAGCCTTGTGAAGGTTTTGTGCTCATTTTGCCATGTTTAAGGTCTGTCCTAGGTTGTTTGGGTCGGATTTTGTATGCTTAGTATAGCTCCTTTGCATTCCGGCTTGTTGGCCTTAAGTGTATGAATGTATAGCATGACATTTTTGCATTGATTTAGTGGTTTGGAACTATCCACCATGTCATTTCAGTCCCCTTTACATGGTCTAGGTCTGCCTTGAACCTATTTTAAGTCCTCTTAGCCTTGTGAGGCTTGGTTGGCTTGGTCATGGTTCAAGCCCCTTTGACTTGCTTCAAGCACTTGGGCTATTTGTTGCATGTTTAGCTTGACTTGTTACTTGGTTTGGCACCATGTTTTAACATGATTTTCAGAGCTTATGTCGCATGCTAATTGTCCAGGATATCCCTTTTCAAGTGTGCTTGAGAATTGCCTTTTCATGCTTAAGTGTTGGCTCCTTTAACATGTGCATGTGTGTATGTGTTTAGTCCTTTATTTTGGCCTATTTAGAGTTGCCTAAATCATGTATAAGTCCCCCTTTTCATTAGTTTGCATTGCCTCATGTTTGCTTGTATGCTTACATAAGTGTCTTGCCATGCCATGTTGCATCCTTAGCTTGCATGCCTAGGTTGCATTGCATCTTGCATGCATGCCTTGTTCCTTGACTTGGTGATAGGAATTAGGCCTTGGTTTGTTTGTTTGGTTTGCATTTCATTTGACATGAAAGTTGCACACTTGATTCTTTGGGCCGTCATGCATGGAAATGCGTGATTGGCGGTCCGAGAATCGAGACACATGCCCATTTGAGTCACAAACATGATAGGGGACATTAGTGGTGCATACGTTGTTTGAATTGTATTGCCATGCAAGTTCTGTCCTCTGCTGCTGTGAGTTGCAGGTTTTGCAGGCATTCTTTGCCGACCGGCAGGGTACATTGCCGACCGGCAGTAATTCACCAGCCGATGGATTCATCTTGTGCCGATGACCACAATTCACTGCCGGTGGTAATTTTATTCAGCCGGTGGTGATTCCCAGTATCCAGAGAAGCATCCTTGAGACTTTGGTAGTCTTCAGAGAGGCAGAGCAGGGAAAACAGAGGCAAACTATGCATAGCGGTGCAATTCCGAGCAAGACCCGAGCACGCGCTGCATCTGGCTCACCTCCCGAGGCGGTTTACTGCTTTTCCTAGCTTAATTAGTTTGTTAGCTAATTAGGTAATTTGTAATATTTAATTAGCTTGCGTAGTTAATTAATTTGTATTATTTATTTGGTCCCTCCGAGTGAGGGCAATTGTGTAATAAGTGTGTGTGAGTGGTGTGTATGTCTTCCAATCCCCACTTCTTTCTTCCCTTTTATTTACCTGCTTATGATGGTAGACTAGGGCATTTTTGAAATTAGCATACCTTATGCAATGCATGCATGCATTCATACATTTGCTTTGCATGCACTGGGCTCGGCGCATCATTCTAACTACATCTGTATGTCAAATCTTGAATTGAATACGTGTTAGTTGTGCATTTTCACATGTCATTCATAGACTAGCCGAGCCTACTCTAGTGACATTCCGTATGCGTTGCATTAGGCATTTAACATGGACTTGGATCATGCATTGATTACTAACATGTTCCTGTTTTTAGCACGGAGTACGATGTAAGTATTTTACGCTTTAGCATACCGCATGCGTGTGAATGCTATTATGACAGCATGCTTACCATGTGGCTAATTGCTTACGTGATAAACTGCTTGAATGCCTGTGGGTGAAGGTTGGATTGTTTGAGTTGGAAAAACTCGTTGAAATCCGTATTTTAGCCTACTTGCGAGTAGCAAATTCCAAAACATTTTTCAAAACAAACGGATATGCAATGTTTATTTCCAAATTAGGCAATCTAGTCTATACTTGTTTGCTGCACGTATAACATAGTAATTCTAGGCTAATAAATGGAATAAGAACACATAAAGTTTTCAAAAACGGATATCACGGTTAGTAGAGGCCGATCTTCGGATCGGGTGAGAGGGGGTGCTCATAGCTGACCTTCCCCGATCCTACCCAAGCTCCCGAGCCGAGACAGCTCCGGTGATGACGGACATGTGGCCTTCGGCACCGAGTCAGGGTTTCCTAAATTCCCCATAAAAAATATTTAGGTGGCGACTCTGTATCTGGAAAAGCAGTCCATGTTTGGCACTTCTTTTCAAAAATCTGTTTCTCAAAACGATTTGCCGAATTTGGACTCTTTGGTTCAAGATTAAGAACCGTGACACAAATCGAGAGTCCGAACTGTAGTGACCCCAAAATGAACAGAACGGGACTCACCCTCCCGGGGCGTTCGGGGACGTCTACAGTTTCTGGCGACTCTGCTGGGGAATTTAGAGAGTTTGACCCGAACTCGTGATATCCTATTTTGATCTCATTTATGTGTCTCTTTGCATTGCATGTGCATTGGTGCGCCTAGGAACACAGTGTTTGCCATCTGCCATTCCTGAGCGGTTTGCCGGAGGCTTGTCTTGTCAAGGGATGACCATAAGGCTGACCGGTTATGGGCTCTGACAGTATGGGAACACAAACCCCGGTTTTACCGGGGCACCCTTTTTGACCATTCGACCTGCATAGTCGGATCCATAGTGACCATTCCAAGTTAGGACAGGTTGCTCACCCGATGTTAGGTTATTTGAAAATTGCTGCGTGCATAGTGAAACCCTAGCTCCTGACAAAATAGGACAGGGAAACCCTACCCCAACATAGGGTTGTTTTGGCTCTCTTTACTTGCTATGTGCTTTTAGAGTGTATCTCTACAGGAACGTACATATCAGTTTGCAAGTTTGAGCATCAGACCTGAGGATACCAGTATCAGTGTCAGTTATGAGAATCAGTTATCTGCGGGTATCAAGTTCAGTTTTGGGGACAGTGATTTCTGGGGAACAGTGATCAGTAGTAGAGTGCAGTCGTTCCGCTACACCCGTGTTTGGTCTGTTTGGGCTAAAATGCTGTTTGTTTCTCCTTTCAGTTCAGAGTATCCAGAGCCGGTACAGAACAGCCAGTGTTCCCCTTGCTGAGGCAAGACTTATGATGACGCAGAATTCAGAAGAGATCGTGGTTATGATGGCTGCATTAGAGCAAGGGATCACTCTGCAAAGTGAGGCCAACACTGATGTGTCACATCCACCCAGGTCGCCTGTTGTGCACCCGGTTTGGGCCCCCCAGCTATACCAGGCTCGCGAGCCTACTACATTCGAACTAATGGGGATGATAGGTGATCTCCAGAGGTCTGTGGCGGATCTCGCCTATGGAATGCCAGCTTCACCTCCAGCCGCACCATATGCCGGGAGTTTTGTACCCTAGGAGCCCCCGTTGTTGGGGCGAATTGTGATCGAACTTAGCCAACCGGAGATGGCCTCCAGCTACGGCAATGACATATCAACATCAACCCAAACCCTCGATCAGGCTGAGGCCAGAGGAAAAGACAAAATGAAGGCAGATGCCGATCCCATTGAACAACTGCTGTGGGCAGTCGAGGCTTTGAAAGCCGGGGAGATAAACAAGCAACAGATATCCGCAGTTGTGGCAAAAACTTTGGAGGATGCTTTCCCCACTCCACCTGAGGGTAGTTCAAGCCAGTCTTTTGTTCTGAGTCTGTCTCTTTGTCTTGAGTCAGTCTTTTTGCTTAAGGGTCTATCTTGTTGTAGCGAGTCAGTCCCCTTTGTATAGAATACCAGGTGATTCTGGGGTTGTTGTCCCGAACACCGTTTTGCCTTGTAATTATCTATTTTTGTTTGTTTTTTTTTTTGAGTCTGTTTCTGCCAAGGGGCCAGTTACACCAACAAATTTGAATGAAACAGTTGTTGCTATTTCACTTTCATGCTTGCTTTCGGTATAAGTGCCAGAGGATTTGAATGGGCTGACAGTACACCTCACCTGCTCTCCTGCGTGCCAAACTCACTGCATTAGCCTAAGTTTTTTCAAAAACCCCTTTTGAACACTGCGGTGATAAAAACAAAGAGGAAGGAATTCCTCGGGTTTTGCAAAATTTTGATCATTTTGAGAGAAAGAGAGGCATGCTAAGCCTTTTATGAATGAAATCATGCTTGTCGGCATGAGTACTGAGAAGGATCCTGGCTTGATCCAGATTGGTCCCACACTATCTTCGGCGCGAGCAATTTATCGTTTTCTTAAAAACTTTCAAAAACAAATGTTTTACGCAGCCCTGTGAGGACCTGTGTGGAATCGCTCTTGAGATTGTGCAGCCTAGGATCGCTCTCAGCTTCAAGGTTCAACCTGTCCATTTCGAACCTCGAACCCGTTCAGAAAGTTCAAACAGTCAAACGTCATGTAAGGTCTGTATGGCCAGATTAGAAACAACCCTCGACCAAGAGGCGCCGAAGTCGAGTCAAAAGAGTAGATCTCACCTGAAAGAAGCTCGTGGAGCAACCATGACGGAGTCTCCTACAAATCATTGCAACAGCCGTTCTCCTAGACACAGAGAGGCTTCACCTTCAAAAACCATTTGGCATGAACTTGTTACACTTTTACCCTTTGAGAGGCTCGCTGGGCCGAAAACTCGGAAGGGCGACCCAGGCAAAAGTTAGAGCAAGAGAAAAATACAGAAAAGAAACAAAAAAAAGAAAAGAAGCAGAAAAGAAAACAAAAAAAAAGAAAAAAAATGCGAGGAAGAAAAGAAAAAGAAATGAACAAAAGAAAATGAATAAAAAGAAGCTCGCAAGGTCGAAAACCCGCATTGGGCGCCTTGGCAAAAGTTAGAGCCTGAAAAGTGAAGGTTAAAATACCCGAGTGTACCTTAACCGGAACTACGTGAGGCTTGATTCCCATGTTTGGGATACGTGGGCAACTTCATCATGAAGTCCAGCCCCCAACGCTTTCATAGCGTCTCAGTCCATGCAATGGTTTCAATTTCATCAACCCAAAGTCCAGTTGCCAACACCCTCCAAGGTGACTGTGTCCATATATTTGTTGTGACCGTCTTCGTCATCTCTGTGTCCAAGAGCTCGGCCACCACCAATAAAGACTGTTCGCGGACTGTTGTAGCATCATCCAAACAAGGGGCAACTTTCCGTTGCCACGAGCCGCCGTGAGCCGCCGTTCAAACCAGGGGCAACTTTCCGTTGCCATCCCCCCTTCAAGCCAGGGGCAATTTTCCATTGCCTCAGATCCGAGGTGGCGCATCTCAAAGAGTAAGTTCCATGCTCGTTGAGCATTGACTGTTTGCAAAATAGTTTTTGAAAATTTTTTACTGAGGTTGACTATTTTCTCGAAAAACTATTCCATTTTCCAAAACTGGACCATTGTCTTGGACCCAAAAGGGAAAATTTTCAGTGCTCACAGCCTGACTTGCATGGTTTTCAAATCAAAAATTGAACAAGTACGTTAATCCAACTCTCATTTTGATCAAAACTATTTTAGTAGAAACCAAAACAAAAAATGGTCAAAGTGATGAATTAAGGGCACAGTTGAGCCAGGCGTTCTGTCCCCCCCCCCCGGTCGTCAACATACTTGCCAGAAGGGCACTCTACCCACCAGAAGAAATAGCCGTGAGCTAACGGTATTGGGCATGAACCCGCAACTTCCTATTCATTCATTGATCACCTTGGGGAAGGATGGAGAACGAGAGAATGAAGACTAGAGAGGTGTGAGTTGAGAGAAAAGTGAGGAAAAGGGTTATGAGAGAAAATTCGAGCTTGAGAGCCGAGTGATGTGAGAATCGCAAATGAGAAGAAGGGTGGGAAACGATACCCAGAGAAACTGGCTCTTCGTGATCTGAGGTCCCCCGTCTACATTAACGCGTCTATATGTCGTGTCTTTTGTTTTGTTTACCTCAACCTTTGCTTTGGGTCTTTTCCGAGCGTGTCTCGTTGTGTTTAGGTCGTGTACCTTTTGTTTGAGTCTTTCCCTGCTGTGTTCAATTGTAGGCTCGATACCCCGGTTTGAAAAACCCTTATTTAAGTTCAAAAATCGTTTATACCCAGAATGTTGTGCCATTCTCTATATCTGAGCATGCTTCAACTCGAACCGGTTCCATCTTTGAGCTCCATCTTGTCAGATTGGGTTGTTTTGTTTAAAGTTTGTCGTGTGCAGAATCAACCAAGTGTTGGGTTATGGGCTGTATGCAGATTAATCCTGAGCAGAGTATGGGCCGTGTGTTCAGGTTAAGCAGTGGTTTGTATGGGTTGCTTCGCTGTTACTTGGTTTGGTTATCTTGTTATTACAATGCAAGTGTTCAACAGTCAGACAACAAATCATATTCCATTTACATTGAAGTGTAACATGATGTGATGCGATGCAATACATGAGATATGTAAATGTAACACTTTTTAAGCAAAAAGTTTGTTCATTTCATAATCTTTTTTTAAGTACAAAGTTTTGAGGAAAACAAAAATCTGCCTGCCGCAGTACAAGGTAATCTAACTACCAAAGAAAAAGAAAGAAAAAGTACGAAAATAAGAAAAAGAAAAGCAGCAATCTGGATCATCCTCAGTAGTCTCGGGCCCGGGGATCTGCTCTCGCCCTCTTCCTAGACGAAGGTCCAGGGGCATCATCATCAGCGTCGCCATCTGAGCCTGAGTCTGAGTCGTCTCCAGCCTCCTCAGATGACCCGGCCTCTGCCTCCGCCTCGGACTCATCATCGTCATCATCATCATCATCAGGGGTCGGCACCTGAGAACTACTCCCGCCATGAGTACGCCCTCCCCTGGTACGAGGACATGCAGTGTCTCCACGCCCTTCTCGAGCAGGAAAAGAAGGCCCGGCCGGAGCACCACTCACCGGAGGGATCTGGAAGGAAGGCTGAAAAGCACACAAAGGCAAATGCATCAGTATATTGTGAGCAGTTTATCAGTGCAGAATGCAGTGTACAGTGTGAGAACGCCGTGAGCAGTTTGTCAGTGTATGAATACAGTGAATGCAGTGTACCGGATGCTGTGAGATCAATGCGTCGGGTGCGGTGTCATGCATCAGATTATAGAAATCAGCTTATGAATGGTTTGAGACCGTCGGCAGAAGAACATACCAGAATACTGTAGAGGGCCAGGAGGTCAAAGGTCCGCTGTAGCATCCCCATCATGGAGGCATTCAACTCCACGGACTGCCGGGTGTACTCGGAGGACGCCTGCAAGAGTATAAGATACATTAGTATTCCGCGGAATATCAAATAAACTGAAATGAAATGCCAATGCAAGATGCAAAATGGAGTAAAACATACCGGAGGCAAGTCGGGGATACCAGCTAACTCATGACCAGCCGGGGGAGGAGCAAAGGGGATCTGGTAGGTCGCCCCATCCTGCCCTCTATATGACAGTGCAGTGGGCAGGCCAGGCCAGCTAGTCCCCCGTCCCCTCCGAGCTCCGCTCCTGCCGTGCGCTCGAGCCCTCCTCGATGTGCCCGCTCCAGCCCCAGCTCCAGCTCCAGCTGCCGGCGCCGCTGGCCTCTCCCCCTCAACTCGGCGACCGCCGCTCAAGGGTCGCATAATGAAGGTCCGGACATACTCTGTGTAGTTGCCCTCGCCTCTGTGATGCTCCTCACCCCAGCCAACGGTGTAGTCCCTCATCTCCCGGGTGGTGAACCTCTCTGTATCCCTCATGTGGCCAGGAGGTGGCCCCGGCACTATCTGCTCCGGTAAGCCTAGGGTCTGACGCAAGAAGTGCTCGCCCAGGTACCAAGCCTGACAGACCGGGCCCTCCAACAAAATCCGACAGCGGGTAGTCTCCTCTGCGCCCTCATAGTCCTCCCTCACCACGGCCGGCAACGGAGCCCAGGGCTGCCAGGTGATCTGAAAATGAAATGCAGTTTATTATCTATTGTTATTGAAAACATGCGGTGTGAAGCAAAGCAAAAAATAAACTATAAAAGTTGAACATACCTCCACGGCGGTAATGGTGTCGAAGTATCGGCGGAAGAAGCTGAATGTCTCTCGCGGCCTCTGGGTGCATCTCCCGTCAAAGCGACGCGAAAAAGGGACGACCAGAGGAGTCTCTGTCTCTGGCACGGGTGCGAGCCTAGGAAAGTAGGCATATACCCATAACTGCAGAACAGATATCAGTATGACCATCAAATAAAGCAGAAATAGCAGAGCCACGTGTTGTGCAGTGTATTGTGCAGAGTGTACAGTGTGAGCAGTGTACAGTCAGTGTAAAGCAGAGTATGTGTGTGCCGTGTGTACAATATACAACAAGTATAAAGCAGACTACAGTGTGTGCAGCGTACAAAGTACAGAAAAGATAGAAAAGCAGAAATGAAAAGCGGAAAAGAAACGTACCTCCCAAGCACGCCAGTAGCCTCCGAGCAACTATCCGCTGCCACGAAAAGCTGAGATCATGTACCCGTAGAGAGTGGCCAGAGCGGCGCCACCCCAGTCATAATGCAAGATGTCTCGGACGTCCACCAGTGCGCTGAGCAGGCAGAGAGGCACGGTGTTCGCCCGGTCGGCGAAAATGGTCGTCCCAAACAAGAACATGAGGAAGCCGCGTGCGTACCTCTCCACGGCCTCCGGAGTCATCGAGGCTGCATCAACAAGGGTGGGCTGGACCCTGAACTGCACCTCGAACAAGGAATATCGGACGTAGCCTGGACGAGCGAGGGATGGCACCTCACCGAGCAAGTAGATCTGCCCGGCAATCCACTCGTCCATGTCAGTATCAAAGGGGATCGGATCACCCCCCACCCCGATGCTTGTGAGCATCGAAAAATCGTAAGGGGTCATCGTCATGTCCCCTGCCGCAGAGAAATGAAATGAATCGGTGGTGTCCCACCACCTCTCCACGAGAGCAGCGAGGAGAGGTCTGCACGTAGTGAGCCTGGAGAGCCCCCCGCAGAAAATGCCAAAGCCGGCCTCGTCGACGATGTCGTGAACCGCACCTGGAACCTTGTGGTACCAGTCCCGAGCGCCGGTATTTCCATACCCACGGATGGTATGAGAATCTCCCTGTAAACAGAAAACAACAATCGCAAGGCAACATTCAAAATGCAGTTTTAAGAAGCATATAGATGTAGCATGTGTGCAAGTTTAACAGATTCAAGCGAATACCGGGTGCCGGTGTGCTTACAGTGGACTACAACGGGTGATGTGTCAGCGTGTTCGGGTGGTTTAGGGCAGATGTAGCATGTGTGCAAGTTTAACAGATTCAAGCAAATACCGGGTGTCGGTGTGCTTACAGTGAACTACAACGTGTGATGCGTCAGTGTGTTCGGATGGTTCAGTATAGTATAGCATGTGTGCATACGTTCAGACTCAAGCAGATATCGGGTGCCGGTGTTTGCAGTGGAATATGGTGTGTGCCGTGTGTTGAGCGGTTCAAGGCTAGTGCAGTGTGTGTGCACGTATGAGTCTTAAACAGATAATCAGTTGCAAGTGCATTTGCAATCAACTACAATATACAGAGTATCGGCGTAGTGGAACTAAGCAGTTAAAGACTGTAATCGGTTATGGCAGTTGACAGTCAAGAAGTCCTACATTACAGAAAGAAAAACAAGGAAAGAGATTTACCTCGGAAGCGTCGAAAGACAGGTGGGAGGTAGGCTCACGCAGTAATAGCTCAGGTGGCACGTGCCTGTCGAAACTCCTGAACTGGCGCAGTCCGTCAGGGGGCAGAATATGAATCGTCGGCCGGTAGGTCGCCGGGTCGAACGGGCGCTCGCTCAAAGGTAAGAGCTCGACCCCGGGATCCATCTCGTGATCCGGGGGAGTCCCACTGCGTGGAATGTCATCCGCCATGTCGAGAATGATGAGAAAATAGCCGGAGGAAGGAAAACCGAGCTAGAATATGGAAAGTCAACCGAAAAGTCAACCTCCGAGAAGGTCGAAAATGGCCGAAAAGGGCGAGATATGAAAAAGGTACGGAAATCAAGAGGAAAGCGAGGGGAACAAACCCCAAAAAGGTGGGAACGACAAAAGAGGCACCAAAACAAAGATTTGTTCGGTTGAAAATGTCTGAAACGCGAAGAAAATCGCAAATCCAATGACGAAATGGGCGTAGAACGTGAAGAAACGGAGGAAAGAGGAGAGGAAAACACTCTAGAGAGAGGGTGTGGATTTTCGGCGGAGGAGAAAGTGAGAAATAGGGTTTAGAAACCCTATTTTAAAACACCCATGGTGAAATGTCGAATCTGCCCCGACTCAGGAACTGTTTCCCAGTCGGCAACATTTTGTGCCGGCCGGCAGAATATTGTGCCGATGAGATTATTTTGCAACCGATGGACAGCCGGTGGCTCCCCCTCTCGGCCGGTGGTGTTCCCACAACCTTGTTTAGGCCATATGAGTAGTTTTTGGTCTTCATAGCTCAAGAAAGTGCAAGAAAGTGTATCTCCGACGCTCAACCGGCCTCCGTTTTGACCTCGGACCGCGTCTTCTGTGCGTAGCACTCTAACTCATACAATGTTGTATCCTTTGGTATCCTTTTTGCCTTTTACAAGATCCAAAAGTTACCCCGTGCGCGTTGCGCGCGTTCATCACACTATTTCGGTGCAATACATCGCGCTATCATGCGCCTCACAGTTGCATTGTCATGCATATACTACATGCGTTGTAACACGCACCCCTTGCATTGTCATGCACATCTCTCATGCATTATCATTGCATTTTTATTACAAGCATTTTCATGTATTTCAATGCATACGTCGCCTCACGCATCGTTTGTGTCGCCGTGCATTCCCTTACTATGCATTGTCATGCATTCTGAAACATGTGCGTTGTTACGCATTTAAGCTTATTTGTTTCATTTTGCATCTTGTGTGGCACGCGTGTCACACTTGTTTCATTTTGCATCTTATGAGGCATGCGTGTCTCATTTGTTTCATTTTGCATCTTGTGTGGCACGCGTGTCACACTTGTTTCATTTTGCATTTTATGAGGCATGCGTGTCTCATTTGTTTCATTTTGCATCTTGTGTGGCACGCGTGTCACACTTGTATCATTTGTTTCATTTTGCATCTTATGAGGCATGCGTGTCTCATTTGTTTCATTTTGCATCTTGTGTGGCACGCGTGTCACACTTGTATCATTTGTTTCATTTTTGCATCTTGTGTGGCACGCGTGTCACACTTGTATCATTTGTTTCATTTTGCATCTTGTGTGGCATGCATGTCACACTTGCATCATTTTGCATCTTATGAGGCATGCGTGTCTCATTTGTATCATTTTACATTCCGTGTGGCATGCGTGTCACACTTGCATCATTCTGCATCTTATGAGGCATGCGTGTCTCATTTATATTGTTTTACATTCCTTGTAGCATGCGTGTCACAATTGCATCATTCTGCATCTTATGAGGCATGCGTGTCTCATTTGTATCATTTTGCATCTTATGAGGCATGTGTGTCTCATTTGTATAATTTTGCATCTTATGAGGCATGCGTGTCACACTTGCATCATGCCTCATTCTCATTGGCACGCGTGCCTCATCCTCATTTGCATCGGCATGTGTGTCTCATTTCCATTGGCAGGTGTGCCCCATCTTCTTCATCGGCATGTGTGCCTCATTTCCATTGGCATGCGTGTCACATTTTCATTGGCATGCGTGTCGTCATTTGCACTAGCATGCGTGCCTCATTTGCATTGTCTTACATTCCTTACAACCTGTGTTGTCTTGCTTTCATTTGCATTGTCATGCATGTTGCTAACGACATCGTGCCTGTTAAGTTTGTTTTCTTTTCAGGCACGATATTGTATGTACGGTTCATTTGAGGCTGGAGCGACCAGACGAACCGCACAGGTATTCCGACGGTCTAGGAGACCTTAAATCCTTGGAAGGTGCAAAACCTTCGGCACATTGATGTGTGCAGTTCGGTTGCATTGCCATGCATGTCTTAAGCCGCAGGTATCTATACGGTCTAGGAGACCTTAAATCCTCGGAAGGTGCAAAACCTTCAGCATATTGATGTGTGCAGTTTACCTACATTGTTATGCATTTCTTCTGCAATCTACACGGTCTAGGAGACCCTAAATCCTCGGAAGGTGCAATTTCTTTGGTGTTTGTCGTGCCCGAACGACTTTCGGTGGTCTGGTAAAGCCACCTGCCTATGTTTGCGGTGAGTTCCTAGAAGACCAACTGGGACGGTGGAAACTAGAGTTCAAACGGCTTATGCCTAGAATGCAAAGGTTCGGGAGTTCCGAGACTAAAGTCTGGTTTAAATACCCAGGGGTGTATTCTCGGCTTGAAATCTGTATGGAAGCCCCATAGATTTGAGGCGGCATGTCTACGCCTCAGTTCTGGATACTGAACCAACCTAGTATATCGCCCTGTTGGTAAGATAGGGAAAGTTGCAATCATAGCCGTTGCATCATAGTGCATTGTCATGCATTTCCATTGTAGCTTGCATGCATCCATTGCATTTTCCCCAGTAGATCGCATCATACTGCATTGTCATGCATTTTGTAAATATCCATTCCATTGCATATTTGTAAATATTGCATTGTAGTTTGCATGCATTCATTGCACCACCTTCCATCTATGGCTTGCGCCTTTCCATGTTGAGCTTGGTTTGGTATGTGCCCATACTTCTCGTGTCAAAGCATAGTTCAGTGGACCGTTCTGTGTTAGACATGGCTTGTATGTGTACATGCCTTTCCTAAGCAAGATTTGGTTTGGCCCGCATGCCATATTCATTGCATTGTAGTTTGCATGTATTCATTACATCACCTTCCATCTATGGCTTGCGCCTTTCCATGTTGAGCTTGGTCTGGTATGTGCCCTTACTTTTCACGTCGAAGCATAGTTCAGTGGACCGTTCTATGTTAGACGCGGCTTGTACGTGTACATGCCCTTCCTAGGCAAGATTTGGTTTGGCCCGCGTGCCATACCTATTGCATTTTAGATCACATGCATTCATTGCATCACTTCCACCTATGGCTTGCGCCTTTCCACGTTGAGCTTGGTCTGGTATGTGCCCATACTTCTCGTGTCGAAGCATAGTTCAGTGGACCGTTCTATGTTAGACGTGGCTTGTATGCGTACATGCCTTACCTAGGCAAGATTTGGTTTGGCCCGCGTGCCATGTCTATTGCCATCTCCCCAGCATATCCATATATATATATATATATATTACATTGTAGTGTAATTTTTGCATCCGGCATTAAGATTATTGTCCTTTCTCCAGCAGGTCGTTTCCCCACTCATGTCAATTCCCCCCAATACTTGTTCTTGTGTCTGTCTACATTGTTCATAGTTCAGTTGACCGTTCTATGGTAGACAGACTTGTTACCTCCATCAACCTATTTGACATTTGTGTGGTTTCGAACCACTCGTGATTGGATCGTGATTCAATTGCTTTGCATATAGTTTGCATTGTTTCAATTACATTGCATCTTCATTTGCATTATTTATACATTGTTTTGTATATATTGCATGATCATAAGTTGTATCTGGCTCGGTGCATTGTCTTGCATTTTGCCCCTGCCATCGGGCGCATATCTTGTTTGTCTTGCATGTTTGTCTGAGTCTTCGGCCTTGTCAAAAATGGGTCGTCTCTGGGCTTTGACATTCACTCCCGTCATTGTTATGACTTTCGAGTTCTGTCAAAGAGGGGCAACTGTAGACACCCCATTTTTGACCGTCCTCAAGACTTGGACGTCACCGTTTGAACACTCGGTGATCATCCATGTTTGTGTTCGTTTAGAGTTCCCGGAGGTCTCGGCTATGTGCCTTGCCTCAGGATCTCCGAACAAGACTGTTCAGTGTCTGGTTTTGCACCAAACACTTGCATTTTGCCTTGGAAGGGCAGGGAATGTCTTGTGAGGCATCCCCACATACCACCGGCCATGGCCAGAGGCCACCGGCTGGTTTTTGCTGCCATCGGCAATATATATTGCTGGTCGGCACTATTTGTTGCCGGTCGGCACTCCTTTTTGCCAAAATGGCATCTTTCGCAGGCCGACTACTGTGCATCTGCTTTTTCAGATATTTTATCATAGCTGTCTCGCTTGTGGCTCCCCTCCATACACATGTATGGAGGGATCTCTCTCTTTAGAAGCTTGTCTTGTAAGCTTTACAAGACAAAAGGCTCTATAAGAGAGGGTCTTCTCTCTTGGCTTAAGGGTTAGACACTTGAGACACCTTAGATATTTTTAGACAGCCATTTTTAGGGTTTTGAGTTCTAGGGTTAGAAACCATACACTTTCTATCTCTATATCTCCCTCTTGTGTGTGTTAAATTGTGTTTGTGTCTCACTATTGCACACAAACACATAGTGTTTCACCTTCACTTAGCTACTGAGGTTCTAAGAGGTTGGTTTTGAAGTTTTGGAGCTGTTTTCAACCTAGAAGGAGCTGTTGGAGCACCATTGTTAAAGGGGTCTTCAAGGGTAACAATTTTGCCTCTTTATTCCCCAATCTTGCATTGTATTTCTACCGGTCTGAAAATCATTTTTGAGCTTGGTGTATAATACAAAAAAGTTCTTTTCTTAGGCCCTCTAAATTGTTTGTTTAGAGTGTTTTGTGGTTTGGAGGTGTTTGACCCCTCTTAGGCCTTGAAAGGCCCCATTTTGAGTGAGTTTCAAGACCTTGGTGCTTGGGCCTCTTCACCACTGAAATCTTGAGGGATTTCAGTGGCGGATATGGTGCCTTGAAGTCTCCAAAAGGGGAGGGCCACCCCCTCTCCTTGTTGTCCTTGAAACGGACCCTTTTTGGCCTCTTGAGAGAGCATCATGTTAGAGTGTGTATTGATCATATCTCGGCTGTTCTCCATGCTTATTATGCCATGATATAACCTTGTTGCATGTTGGTTTTGGTACACCATGCATGCTTAGCATACCTACCATCTAATGCCATGTTATTGCCTTAATATGCCTTAGGTTGTTAGCCTTTGTTCTAGCATGTTTTAGGCTTAACCTTGTGAAGGTTTTGTGCTCATTTTGCCATGTTTAAGGTCTGTCCTAGGTTGTTTGGGTCGGATTTGGTATGCTTAGTATAGCTCCTTTGCATTCCGGCTTGTTGGCCTTAAGTGTATGAATGTATAGCATGACATTTTTGCATTGATTTAGTGGTTTGGAACTATCCACCATGTCATTTCAGTCCGCTTTGCATGGTCTAGGTCTACCTTGAACCTATTTTTAGTCCTCTTAGCCTTGTGAGGCTTGGTTGGCTTGGTCATGGTTCAAGCCCCTTTGACTTGCTTCAAGCACTTGGGCTATTTGTTGCATGTTTAGCTTGACTTGTTACTTGGTTTGGCACCATGTTTTAACATGATTTTCAGAGCTTATGTTGCATGCTAATTGTCCATGATATCCCTTTTCAAGTGTGCTTGAGAATTGCCTTTTCATGCTTAAGTGTTGGCTCCTTTAACATGTGCATGTGTGTATGTGTTTAGTCCTTTATTTTGGCCTATTTAGAGTTGCCTAAATCATGTATAAGTCCCCATTTTCATTAGTTTGCATTGCCTCATGTTTGCTTGTATGCTTACATAAGTGTCTTGCCATGCCATGTTGCATCCTTAGCTTGCATGCCTAGGTTGCACTGCATCTTGCATGCATGCCTTGTTCCTTGATTTGGTGATAGGAATTAGGCCTTGGTTTATTTGTTTGGTTTGCATTTCATTTGACATGAAAGTTGCACACTTGATTCTTTGGGCCGTCATGCATGGAAATGCGTGATTGGCGGTCCGAGAATCGAGACACATGCCCCTTTGAGTCACAAACATGATAGGGGACATGATTGGTGCATACATTGTTTGAATTGTATTACCATGCAAGTTTTGTCCTCTACTGCTGTGAGTTGCAGGTTTTGCAGGCATTCTTTGCCGACCGGCAGTGTACATTGCCGACCGGCAGTAATTCACCAGCCGATGGATTCATCTTGTGCCGATGACCACAATTCACTGCCGGTGGTAATTTTATTCACCCGGTGGTGATTCCTAGTATCCAGAGAAGCATCCTTGAGACTTTGGTAGTCTTCAGAGAGGCAGAGCAGGGAAAACAGAGGCAGACTATGCATGGCGGTGCAATTCCGAGCAAGACCCGAGCACGCGCTGCATCTGGCACTCCTCCCGAGGCGGTTTACTGCTTTTCCTAGCTTAATTAGTTTGTTAGCTAATTAGGTAATTTGTAATATTTAATTAGCTTGCGTAGTTAATTAATTTGTGTTATTTATTTGGTCCCTCCGAGTGAGGGCAATTGTGTAATAAGTGTATGTGAGTGGTGTGTATGTCTTCCAATCCCCACTTCTTTCTTCCCTTTTATTTACCTGCTTATGATGGTAGACTAGGGCATTTTTAAAATTAGCATACCTTATGCAATGCATGCGTGCATTCATACATTTGCTTTGCATGCACCGGGCTCGGTGCATCATTCTAACTACATCTGTATGTCAAATCTTGAATTGAATACGTGTTAGTTGTGCATTTTCACATGTCATTCATAGACTAGCCGAGCCTACTCTAGTGACATTCCGTATGCGTTGCATTAGGCATTTAACATGGACTTGGATCATGCATTGATTACTAACATGTTCCTGTTTTTAGCACGGAGTACGATGTAAGTATTTTACGTTTTAGCATACCGCATGCGTGTGAATGCTATTATGACAGCATGCTTACCATGTGGCTAATTGCTTACGTGATAAACTGCTTGAATGCCTATGGGTGAAGGTTGGATTGTTTGAGTTGGAAAAACTCGTTGAAATCCGTATTTTAGCCTACTTGCGAGTAGCAAATTCCAAAACATTTTTCAAAACAAACGGATATGCAATGTTTATTTCCAAATTAGGCAATCTAGTCTATACTTGTTTGTTGTGCGCATAACATAGTAATTCTAGGCTAATAAATGGAATAAGAACACATAAAGTTTTCAAAAATGGATATCACGGTTAGTAGAGGCCGATCTTCGGATCGGGCGAGAGGGGGTGCTCATAGCTGACCTTCCCCGATCGTACCCAAGCTCCCGAGCCGAGACAACTCCGGTGATGAAGGACATGTGGCCTTCGGCACCGAGTCAGGGTTTCCTAAATTCCCCATAAAAAATATTTAGGTGGCAACTCTGTATCTGGCAAAGCAGTCCATGTTTGGCACTTCTTTTCAAAAATCTGTTTCTCAAAACGATTTGCCGGATTTGGACTCTTTGGTTCAAGATTAAGAACCGTGACACAAATCGAGAGTCCGAACGGTAGTGACCCCAAAATGAACAGAACGGGACTCACCCTCTCGGGGTGTTCGGGGACGTCTACAGAACCCCCCAGGAAATGTTACAGTTTCTGGTGACCCCGCTAGGGATATTAAGAAACCTTAGCTTGAACTCCATGATTTGATTTTTATTTTCAATTACATGCTCATTGCGTTTCATGCATTAGTGTGCCTAAGTTCCTTGCTCATCACCTATTATCTTGGATGGCTTTCAGCTTTGATCAGATAGACGAACATGTTCTGTCATGGTGGGAGCATATGCCTTGGATCTAGATCGCTAACGTACCGCTTGATCCACCGTTCACTTATAGGTGACGAAGGACTGGGTAGGTATATTAGTGTCTTGTTGAGGTACCCTTTTTGACCAAAGACTGATCTAGTGCATATAGTAAGCTTTAGACACTTCCAAAATTAGAGTAGGATGCTATCCCGTTCTAGGATGTATGATGCCACTTGTTTGAATAGTGAAATCCTAGATCATTTCAAAGCTATGATAGGATAACCCTACCCTCCATAAGGGTGTTTGTTCTCTTTCCTGCTATGT
This sequence comes from Camellia sinensis, assembly GCF_055761805.1. Classification (NCBI taxonomy): domain Eukaryota; kingdom Viridiplantae; phylum Streptophyta; class Magnoliopsida; order Ericales; family Theaceae; genus Camellia; species Camellia sinensis. The sequence goes on along the minus strand of NC_138961.1, from coordinate 34,121,177 downwards.
GCAATATATGGAATCTATACAAGGGTTCTCAAAATCGAATCATTGGATCAGGCATATCATTTTGAGGGGTTGAGTTTAGTGTTTCAGCATGTTATATAATGATCAATTGAGCCGGAATGATGCTAAAATTTTGATTGGGAGTTCCGTAATATCCCCCCAAATTTTGTGGATTCGCGCTAGTAGTCTCTGTAAAACTGCAGATTTGTTTTAGGGATAGCCAATGTTAGTTTTTCTACCGCTAGTTACAAGGAGAAAGGTTAAAACCTCACTATTAGTACCTTTCCCATAGGAATTTCTAGAATCTGTGACGGATCCACCTCTAGCGGTGATAGATCGACCTCCAATAGTAACGGACCAACCTCCTATAGATATAGTAAACATGTTTTTGTCCCTTCAATGAAGCATGGATGCTATTCACAACAAGGTTGCCACCAACAGTGAGGCTCTTTCTGGATTGCAATGCCATCTATATCTTATCCACCTTTAGTGGTTCATCCGGTTTTGGAACTACCTCCGCCAGTTGAGGAACTTCAAGAACCTAATCTACAAGAAGATCTTAGGGTTCTTACACAGCCAATGGGAGGACTTTTCCCCATGGATATTGATGAAGTTCACCCTGTTATGCTAACATATCAAAATTAGAGATAATGTTCAAAAAAATCATAAGGAATCAACTCCATTCCAAATATCGATGATGGGTTTACAAAAACAACTATGAGGTTGACCGAGCGGTTCAAAATGCTACACATAGATAGATTTGATAGGGTGGTGACCCTATGGTTCATATTCATCTTTTCTCAGACATTCTAAAGCCTATGGGCTTATCTCAAGCTTAAAAACTTTACTTGTTCGTAAGAACCATGTCGAGTGGTTGCTACTTGGTACACCAAGTTAGATGATTCAGTAAAGAAAAATTGGGAGAAGTTAGCTGAAACATTTGTCACACAATACTTCTATAATATACAGATTGAAATAACTGCTTAGGAACTGGAAATGACTTGACAAAAGCCCAATGAGAGCTTCATGGCATTTATCACCAGGTAGAGGGCAAAGGCAGCCATGATGAGCAATCAATCACCAGAGAAAGATCAAGTCCGTATGGTTATCAGGAATCTGCATGGAAGGTTACTGCAGAAAATGATAGCTCTCCATCTCTTCAACTTCAAAGACCTTCATGAGATTGGGGTTCAAATTGAGGAGGCTATCAAACGAGGAATCATTATAGAAGGAAATGAGCCCATAAGAAAGGCATTCACTCGTACTTCCAATGCTACTCCCAATAGTAGCACAATTGCCAACTCTGTACCTTTAGAAATCAACACAGTCATTGCCACCACTGCCAAAATAGCCAATCCCTTCGCTAATGCAAACCTACAAATAGCCAAGCCAACCCAGCCCTCAAATAAAATCTTCCATCCACTCCACATGTCTCCAATTTGTGCCATGGAAATCCTAGTACAAAAGGTGCATCTCAAGCTCCTTGACCCTCAACCTCTCCCCAATAAGTGATGTGCCTTTCACCAACAACATGGTCATGAGACTGGCCATTTTTTTCGCTTACGCCATGTGATTCAAGATCTCATCGACAGCAAAACCATAGCTCTGGCTCAACCCTAAAGAGCTAAGCTCACCACCAACCAGTTACCTCCTCACCTCAATCTTATCCATACACTACTAACCACCTTTAACCCTAGCATATACATCACACCTTCCCATCTGGCTAAGCCTGAGGTGCTTATTCCAAAAAGTATTGATATGATTATGATAAATGCACATTGATCCTAGCTAAAACCCCCAAAACCCCAAAACCCTGTGGTGGCAGATGATCTGGAGCCAGAACTGGATAGTATGGTAAATATTTTCACGGGCATGAACTTCCTTCTTTGTGGTTTTTCTGAACCATTGATTTCAAGTAGCAAAGAAGCACGAGAGAAATTCTGGATCTGACACTAGCATAGAACCAGTAAACTTGGGGGTATCTTGCGACCATTTCTATGATTGGGGATAGACCACATGTGAATTGCACGAATTTCATTTGACGTTGATGGCCTGTACTTTAACTATTGAGAATGGTTTTCCTCTGAGTTATGAATTGAGTGTTGAGTCTAAATTTGATTCCACCAAGTCTGTAAAATTGGGATCAGACTCGAATCATTCTATCAAGTCTAAGTTTGGTGATTTTGAGGGTGATAACCTAGACATCACTGTCCTTTCTGTGTTTGTCTTTTCTTGTCCTTGTGAGTCTATTTTAACCATTGAGCTAAAAGTTCTAATGAAAATGTAGCAATTTTTGCCTACTTCTCTATGTCTTTAAATTAGTGCATTGACCAAAACTTTTTCAAAAACTTCGATGAAAATGAAAAGGACAATTTCCTCGGGATTCGAAATTTGATTGACTGGAGAGAAAAAGAGGTGTGTTAAGCCCTTGATGGATGAGATCATTTCAGTTAATGTGGGTACTGAGAAGAATCCTTACTTTGTCTAGATTGGTTCTACATTCTCTTCAGAGAAGTGTAAGCAATAAGTCGCTTTATTAAAAGATTTCAAAAAATATTTTTGCGTAATCCTATGAAGGCATGCTTAGAATTGATCTTGAGATTGTATAGCATAGGATCCCGATTGAACTTGAGGCCCTGGCCTGTTAGCTTTCAAACCTTGATTCAGAATGTTCAAAAACTAAGCAGAATATGAGGCGTGCATAGCCGGATTGGAAGCAACCCTAAAACTAAGGGCAATAAGGTTGGATGTGATCGAGGACTCAAACTTAGTCAGCCACCTAGTCAGAATGAATAATTAGTTTGTCGACTCTTTGGCAACCCTAGCTTCAATGGTGGATATACCAATTGGGATCAAAATGCATCTGATCCTCATAAAGTAGATGATAGACGTGACAGAAGAGGTTGAAGATGAAAATCCATGGTATCACGATATTTTGGAAAATGATCTATCACACAAATCGCAAATGCTAAGGATAAGGTGTTAACACAGGATTGCCTAGACATTGAACAAAAAAAAAAAATAAAAAAACAAAAAAATCAAATCCCTGAATCTGAGAGAAGAAGATTTAGTGCTGAAGGACAATCGAACTCCTATCCATAACCCTAGGGGAAAATTCAGACCTAATTGGATGGATCCCTACATCATCAAGTCTATCTAGTCAAGAGGAATAGTCATTCCCATGGATTTAGATGGTCTAGAGTTCTCACAACCAATCAAGATGGATAAGCTTACCCTTAAGAGGCTCGTTAGGCTGAAAACTTGAAAAGACGACCTAGGAAAAAGTTAAAGCATAAAAAATAAAATAAAACATGAAATAAAATTTAAAGGAAATTTTTTTTTTAAAAAAAAAGAAAGGAAGAAAAATTTTTAAAATAAAAGCTCGTAAGGTCGAAAACTCGGAATGGCAGCTTTTGAAAAAGTTAGAGTACAAAGGAAGAGTATTAATGCCTGAATAAACCTTAATCATGAACTACGTAAGGCTTGTTTCTTATCTTAGGGATACGTAGGCAGCTTCATCCTGAAGCTTTCAATTTGCTTGTCTCATCCATGTTTGATTTGAGTATCTTTGTTCGAATCGGCTGTCTTGTCTATGTTCAATTAGATTATCTTTATTCAGTTTAATTGTCTTATCTCTTCTTTATGGAAGACTTAGTTGCAAGACAAATCCTGCTTAGGTTATTTGATTTGAGGTTATGCATCTTAAGGGTTAATTTCATGTTGGTCAAGTAGTGACCATTTGCAAAAAAAAAAAGGTTTTGATGATTTTTAATGAAGTTGACTGATTTTTCTCGAAAATTATTCCATTTTTGCAAAACCAGACCATTCATTAGACCCAAAAAAAGAAAAAAATTCAATACACATAGCTTGACTTACATTATTTCAAAACAGAGAATGGAAAGCATGCTAATTTAACTCTCATGTTGATCAAAATCCTTTTAGCAGAAAACAAATCAAAGAAAAAATAGTCAAAACAATGAACTAGGGGCATAGTTGAGTGAGGAATTTTGTCTTCTCCCCATACTCTCGAGTCTCATGTTACATGTTTCAGCCGTCTGGCTAACAATTCAGTCCGCCATCCAAGTTTTTCATTGACTCCAAGTGTGTTTCCTAATTGTTTTAGCTGGCTGGCCAATTATTCACCCGGTTCATTAGTTTGTGTAGCTGGCTAGCCAAGAAATCGACCAGCCAATTTTGATATCAATCTAGAATGAAAAATTGCAAAATTTGTGTAGGCTTAATGATTCGTGCTTTCGAGTCATGTTTTGAGTCCCTTTCATTCCAACAAGTGTAAATAGGTGTTTTTGGATCACCATTACTTTGTTTTTCTTTATTGAGTCATGTTTTATTTCTGGTTAGTCAAAGGCTCAATGTCCAATGCAAAACTCATCAAAATTCAATCATTCTCAGATTTAAGTTCAAGAAAAATGTTTTCATGCTCAAGTGTTGTGCCATTCACGCCATGATGTGTAAACAATGAAACTCATTTTATTGAAAATTCAGGGCGAGGACCCCTATTACAGCATCACAAAAAATAAGAAAACAATTTAAAAACAAAACAAAAAAAAAAGAGAAATCATCTGAAGCATTGATGCTTCTTCCTAAGCGAAAACTAAAGAGAAAAGAAAAACAACAAAATCAAAGGAAAAAAAATTTAAAAATACAAAAAAAAAAAAAATAGAGAGAAAGAGAGTATTTTCTCAAATTCCAGTAGCAGCCTGGTGATGAGTGTTAAAGGTTGACTTCACTTGCATACAACTTCATCAGCTGATTACATTGCCAATTGCCCCTCCTCAAGATATTTATTCTCGGGAACACTTTGAAGACCCTACCTTAGAATTTGCAGGATTTTCAAAGGAAATCATCTCCCATTGGTCATCGAATGAAGAACACCAAGGCATCGTAAATCGTTCCATATTTTTTGCCTGGCGTTTCAACTCCTCATTCTGCCTCTTCAAATGACTAATCTTCTGTCGCGCGACTTGATACATGCATTGGAACATAGAGAGTTGTGTTGTCAACCATTGCACTTCATTTGTTCTACTTTGCAAATGACGTGAAAAATTGAAGACCGCGGTCACAGTCTCCATACATGATTTTAGTGTATAAGGGTTGGCATTGATGTCAGACTGCACTGCCATCTTTTGCTTACCTAATATTGCAGGGAAACTGAAAATAAGGGTAAGGGCAGGGGCTGTTGAGGCTCGAAAGAGCTCTTTTAACTTGATTGGCATGTCATTAAGGTCTGGGAATAGGGAAAGAGAACGACAAGAAGGAGCCATGTCAAAAATCAAAAGATTAGGCTATAGCAGAGTGTGTGTTTTTGCAGCCTTCTTCTCTGCTCAGTTCTCTGCTCTAACTCACTCTCACAGAGCTATGGTAAAAAAAGAAGACGAAAAAGAATAAGAAGACAAGGGGAAGATCGAGGTCTGACTATGTCGGTCAAGCCTCACGATTGTTGAAATCACACACCAGACACCGTGCCCGAAGATGACGAAAGAGGGAGAGAGAGACAAGAACAAGGGAAGAGAAAGGTAGATATATATATATATATATATAGTTTGTATGCATATATGTATATATGTATGTGTCCGTATATATATGTATATGCATGTATTTGTATATGTATATAGTTTGTCTGTGTGTATATGTAAACATAATATGTGTATGTATGTAATGCATATTTTATATATCGTTTTTATGTATATGTATATGTGGTATGTATATGTATAGTATATATGGTATTTATATATATAAAGTCAAAGAAAAAAAATCAAAAAGAAATTTTCAAAAATGCAAACAAAAAATACAAAAATAAAAAATAAATAAATAAAATAAAAAACAAAAAGGGAAAATTTTCAAAAAAGAAATAAAAACAAAAAAAAAAAGAAGAGAAAAATCAATTTGTGTATTCATCTGTTATGCATTAATCACATTGCATATTGTTGTATCACATTGCACCTTTGTGTTTTTTCATTCACTATCACACTTGCTCCATCTGTTACATTTATCATGCATGGTTACAACTCTTACATAGTTGCATCACTTGGCTACAATCTATTCACATCACTTGCTTACAATTGTTCAAACACTTAGTTACAACCTTTCAACTTTCACCCAGTTGAAACTAGCCCCCTATTTCGTATCGAGGTACGGTTTAGGTTTCGCTTGTTGGTTAAGACCATTTTCTCTTTGCACTCGGTTGAAACCAGTCCCCTATTTCGTATTGAGGTACTGTTTAGGTCACACTTGTTGGTTAAGACCCTTTTCTCCTTTCAACGATTAAAACCAATCCCTTATTTCATATTGAGGTACAGTTTAGGTCTCATTTGTTGGTTAAGGCCCCTTTCTCCTTTACCTGGTTGAAACCAGTCCCCTATTTCGTATCGAGGTACGGTCTAGATTTCGCTTGTTGATTAAGACCATTTTCCAACTTTCACCTGATTAAAACGAATCCCTTATTTCGTATCAAGGTACGATCTAGGTTTCGCTTATTGGTTAAAATCATTTTTCCTCCTCTCATGTGAATGTGTTTGGATTATACCCTTTGTTATGCTTCATTTGCTTGAGGCTTACCTTACGTATTGCATTGCATTACATAAATCATGAATTTTCAAAATAATTAGCTTCGTGAAGCATGTAAGTCCAACTTTCAATTGTATTTCGAGCATATCAGTTACATTCGGCCCCTAAACTATGCTGGTTTGATTCCTTACAAAGGGATACATAGGCAACTTTCGGGTTCCACCAACTGCATTTGTATCTTGTTTATTTGCCCAAATCTTACGACCATGTCAAAAGGGTTATCTTCGGGCTTTGACATTCACTCACGTCATGAAATGAGTTCGAGTTCTATTAAAAAGGGGTGTAGACACCCTATTTTGACCGGCCCTAAACCTTGGGTGCTTTCTTTTAATTATCCGATGATGCCAATCAGAATATGTTTCTCAAAAAATCCTCAATAACAAAAAAATGAATTTAAGCTTTACTTATTAACCCTGAGCCAAGTTTAGACAAGTGTTTTAGACCCCTGGGGCACCTGGAGTGAACCTGGGCCAAACCGGAGCGAACCTGAGTTGAACGGAGCAAACTGGCCAAAAACTTCCCTTGGCTGGTCGACCACCCGAACAACTAGCCAGTCGACCACCTTAGCATAGTGTTGTTCAGTTTTGCTAATTTGGTTCATATGGGCATTCCATTATCCCATTTTCTAATATATTCAAGCCCCAAAATGCATACACACTTAGCCTCCATTGCCAAAAGGACTTGACCTTTCAAAAAAGAAAGAGTTAAAGCAAAGGGAGTGCTTGATCGGTTAACACAATAATGCTCCATTAACATAGTAATGCTCCACTACCTCTTCCACCTTTGTTCACCTCCACTGATATACGTTGCCTATATACACAAAGGTCTGAAATGAATGAAAATATAGGAGATTTGATGAAGAAAGAGTATAATAATAAGGGGGAGAGTCTATGCTTTGAGAAGTCTAAGCAAGAATTTCCATTACACTGTTATACTCCTTAGACACTGTTACTTGCTTCCAAGAGCTCCAATACATTGATATATCATCCTTACACACTGGTTTTGGTCCCAAATTTCCTTCATAGCCAACTTGTGTAGCTTTGATCAAGCAGTGTTCAGTTTGTGTCGAAAGTGAGAAAACTAGAGTGAATTGTCAAATTTGAGTTTTCAGCATCTTTTCCTACACACACTGTTAAACAACCCAAAATTGTCATTTTGGCTAAAATTCCAATTTTTCAAATGGAGGATTAAGAACATAATTCATAACCTTGAGGGTAATCAGAAGGAAGTTTGGAAATCAAGAAGTTCATTCTTTCTTTGGAAGGTGAATTTTTAATTTCTCTCATCTTGTTGTATTTTCTATCTTATATTTGTTTTCTTGCTGTGATTACATATTAGTTTTGTTTTAAGCTAACCGGTAGTAGTTAGTTGAGCCACCTACATATTTCTTGTTTGTTCTTTTTCTTGGTTATGCAGCAAGGCAAGTTTTGCTAGGCCTAGTTAGCCAGCCAGCCTATTCTCTTGTACAAGATGGTGTAGTCTCCCAATGTTGACCAATTTTGGTGGTTTTCAAGGTACATGAATCTTTTATTTTTGTTTTTTTTTTATTTGAATGTTTTTTGAGGTTTTTATTTTGTTATAATATTCCCCTCATCCCTCTTTTATTTGGTTTGTAATTATTTATTCAAAGTGTTATAATAATTTCCCGCCTCACTTCTTTCTATCTCATTCTTTTATTTGCTTTCCTTATTTGTGAATATGCATCATGTTTTATTTTGTTTTTCATTATATCCATACTTTTTATCCATGTTTCATTCATATTGGTTCTGCTAAGTTTGTATTTGTGGATTTAATCAATTCCTATGTGATGATGTGTGCCATCTCATGTTCTTGAGATGATTCATATGTCATATTTTAGAAGCCGAATCTTTAGTTCCATCTCATGTGTGAATTGCATTATAATTTTGCATATAAGATCATGCATATTTTGCTAACCTTGTTTTGCAGCTGTTTGCGGGACGTCGAAAAATATGTAAGTTTTAGCATCCCGCTTGTGTGTGTTTTCCATACTATGTTTAGCATCCTACCATGTGGCTATTTGCTTACTTGATATAACTATATGAATGCCGGTGGATGGAGGTTGTGTCGATTAATTTGAGATGATGTTGATTTTCATGTTTGTAAACTCAATTTTTGGGGTGTACATCTTTAAAACTCTTTCAAAACACATGAAATCAAATTGTTCCAAAATGAATAACATAGTCTATACTTGTATGCTTCACATAGTAATTTTTAGAATTTATTAAATAATTGGAACATGAACATATAAAGTTAATAAAACTCATATCATGGTTTAGTAGAGGCCGATCTTTGATCAGGTGAGCAGGGGTGCTCAATTAATGACCTTCTCCTCTCATACCTAAGGTTCTGATCCAAGCATCTTTGGTTACGACGAACAGTGGCCTTGGCACGAGTCACAGGTGTCCTAATGTTTTCAAAATATTAGGTGGTGACTCTAAGATCTAGTGATGTAGTCCATTTTTGGCAATGATTTTGCACTAAAATGGATTTTCTATAAAGTTGCCAAATCTAGACTCTCATCTATGTTTCACATTGCACTCATGAGAGTAGATCGAAAAAATTGAGGGTCCGAACTGTTTAACGAGCATGGGGTACCCCCCTGGGCATGTTACAAGAGGCAACTATAGACACCCTATTTTGACCGGCTCTAAGACTTGGGCACTTTCTTTTGATTACTCGATGATGAAAACAAGAATGTGTGACAACCCCACCATGTATCATATTTAGCATTTAATTAATTAAGAAGATTTGATTCTTAATTCGTTATCATTATGATTTAATTCGAGATTTACAAGAATTTTAAAGTCTGATTCATAAATGATTTTAACAATGATTTATTTTAGAATTAGAAATTAAGGGTCTAAATGGCTTTAGGAAGTGAAATTAATACGTTGAATCAGTTCAATTTTGAGTATTGGACCATATGGGGTTCAATTAAATATTCGATTCAATTCTGATTCAATTTAGTAAAATCAAGAATTTATTAATTGGGTCCAAATTAGAATTAATTAGGTCAATTTGGTTATAAGAATTAGTAATTGTGATTATTTTGGATTAAATTCATTTATGAGTTGTTTAATTTGAATATGTAAATTATTGACAAGGATTTTAGGTTTGATTTGAAATTGAAGGTCTTAGTAATTTACAAAACCAAAATTGATGTTGATAATGAATTTAATTTAATATTTGGAGCCTTTTGGGAGTTTGATTAAAAATCTGATTCAGAGTGACAATTAAATATAATTAATTGGGCTATAATGGAAGTCAAATTAGACTGATTAGATTATGTGTGATTTGTGATTAGTTATGATTAATTTAATTATATGCTAATTAAGATTTTTTTAGGCTAAATGTTGCCTAATTAAATTAATCCTAAGCATAAATTGCATTATGGAACAAACTAGAATTTGTGGGTGTGGATGCACCGAGAAATTTAGGTGGGTGTACTGAGAAATCTAGTTTTGAATGTTGTGCTGGCAGCTTGGATCAATGTGCACGTGTGTAGCGTAAATACATTTAGAGAAGTTGTGTGTGTGTTTTATGTGCTGGTGAACTCAAGGGGTAGATGTAATTCATTTAACCAAAACATTTTGCAAAAAGAGAGAGAGCACCGAGAGAGAGAGAGAGAGAGAGAGAGAGAGAGAGAGAGAGATGGTTCAAGTCAGCACCTATTTGTTGGAAATGTAGAAGTAGAGCTAAGGAAAAGCAAGGGAAAATGAAGAAAGGAGAAGAGACTCAAGAAATTCAACCAATGAAGACCTAAGGTAAGAAATTGAAACAGATTTTATAAATAATTTAACTAAAAGCTGAAATTAAGAAATAATTGGGTTCAATTCCATGTAAATAAAAAGAAAATGACCAAGATGATGAACAAATGGAGTTAGGTTCAAATTTATGGAAGTTAAATTGGGAATTAATTATGTTGAGTTTGATTTTTGTAGTCTTACATGAGTTTGAGTCTAATCTCTACATGCATGAACATATTCTTCAATTTTGATACTTTAATTGTACATGCATCATGGATTTCTAATAATTGATTTCATGTTTGGATGAAATAAGAATTTAGCTTTGGAAATTATGGGTTTATGAATAATGAACTTAATTTGTAAATTAGAGTTTTGATGTAAATGATTTAAAATTGATCATATTTTCTTGATTATTTAAGAGTTTGTATGTTTTTAGACAAGAAACGTATGAACCCAAGTTCTGAAATTATATTTTGAAAGTTCAATTCATGTTTTAGAATTTGTGGGTTTACAATTGGGCTTGATGTGAAGAATATGAATTAAATTTAAATTTGGACAAATATGCAAATAAATTATAATTTATATTTGAGGATAAAAAATTAGTTTGATTTTGAATTAAATTTCATACATGCAAATATTTTTGAAAGGGCTTTATAGCTTCAATATATTTATGTGAAAATATAGAAAGATGATTTTTGAAACATGGGGAACTTGGCACCAAATCACACATGCATACATAATTTTGTTGAATCGCATGAATTTGAGTGTCAGTTTGCCATTTGAGATGAAATTAGAGTCTACATTTCATATGCATGCACAATCCATGAAAATGTATAATTTATGTGCATGAGTTATGAAGTTTAAGGAAATGAATTTGAAATAATTTGGGCTTGTATGATGAATCCTTGGAGATTTGAGCTTCAAATCATGTAGAGTTGGCATTATATCATGTTAGAAGTTGTATGGTTTCTATATAGGACAAAACATGTAAGTTGTAAGCATAAACAACATTCTAGAAAACCTAGAATTCGTCATCCTCGCTCAAGCGGAGAAATTGCCGATCGAGCATAGAAAGCAAGCAACCAGTAATTTTTGCAGACCAAGGGGTTCGCTCGAGCGGCCAATGTTGTGCTCAAGCGAAGAGCCCTCTTTAAGAAAATTTTAAAAAGTTGTTTCATGTTCCGATTTCCGTTCTTTTTTATTTTTCTAAGCACTCTTGGGCATACATTGAGCATTATAAATGAATTACAAGAGTAAGAAAGAAGCCTAAGAGAACTAAACAAGTTAAGAACGGAATAAATTGTATTGCGACCCGATTTCTATGTGTATTATGAATTGTGTAGGGTCAACTACAAGGGTGACCCAGGCATTTGAACACTGTGAGTAATACTTAAGTAATGATATGTTCATATATGCTATTTTTAAATACTACTCATGTGTAAGTTTTCCGAATTTGTGAATTTGAATTATGAATGAGCATTCTATCCGTCTAATTGTGCTAGACTCTGTAATGAAATTGAATAGTATGAAATCATTTGATTACATGGACCAAAGGTTGTTTTGAATGAACATGACATGGTCCTAAAGGCCGTTCTGTATATTTGATTACATGGACCAAAGGTTGTTCTGAATGAATATGAAATAAGCCTAAAGGTCGTTCAGTATATTTGACAAAGGATATGTTTGATAAGAAATGGGCCCAAGGCTATCTAATATGTGTGCCAAGGATGCGAAATGGGCCTAAGGCCGTCTTAATACGAATGCGATCACGATCACGAGTATAAATGTGTGCATAGATATGAATATGGAAATGATAGACCTGAGGTCGTTCAGTATAAATATGCGCATAGACATGAATATAGAAATGATGGACCTGAGGTTGTTCAGTATAATTATGCAGATAGATATGAATATGGAAATTATGGACCTGAGGTCGTTTAGTATAAATATGCGCATAGATTTGAACATGGAAATGATGGACCTGAGGTCATTCTGTATTATGATTGGGCCCGAGGCCATTCTGTAATATCATTAGAGAAGTATTTTGGACCCATGCTCGTTCTGTATGAATGAGTGTTTTGGACCTGAGGTCGTTTTACCCCTCTAATACACCTTGAACATGATGGATTGAACTTGAAGTTGTTCTGATTTGGTATTTACGTATATTATGCATAAATATGAATTACTTAATTATGAGAATCTCATTCATATAACCTTTTTCCTTAGTATTATTCACTGGGCGTTAGCTCACTCTTTATTTATATATATATATATATGTAGGTGTAGGTGAGCAATTGGAGGATCAACATTAGAGTTTTCCTAGGAGTCCGCCTCTTTGTCAAGCCACCCAAGAGTGCCTCTATGTGGAGGCTTTGTTCTGTTTTGTTTTGTCAAGCTTGGGATAATCTTTGTACTTGGTTAGAAGTCCTTCACGTAGTGTGTGAGATATGATATAAAGTATGTCTTCATACATGTATATATGAAAGTGTGTTAAGAATGTTTTAATCACTGCAATTGATCATGTACGCATAGCTCGATGGACATCATCATTTTTGTTTTGCTTCCGCTTCAGGCCCCGATAAAATTAAATATTTTGAAATTTTGTCTTTGAGGCCGTAGGTAATCTACGGATTACTGACCGGTTACGACACTAAACCTATAAGGACGGGTTTGGGTCATGATAAAGTGGTATCAGAGCACGAATTAATATCTCACACACGTGTCCATTGAGCATTGGAGTGTCTAGAACAGATTTAAGTTTCATGGATATAGAAAATAAGTAGTAAGTTGTGCATTCAAGAATATGTATATACACTTGTGTAATATTTTTAAGTATTGAAACTAAGTATTCTGGGCTATTATGGAATTTTAATAATTATAAGGAAATCAAATTGTGTTTGATAAGCTAAGTAATAAGGCTGAGTGCTAAGAATTATTGTGGAATTTCTAATGTTACGAGAAAATTTGAACTTTTGACTAAAGCATTTGTGAGTACCAGTATGCTGATTTGTGGAAACAAGATGTTATAAGGAATTTTTCACATTCTAAGGAAATTAGAATTGTTGACTGGAATATTAGTGAGCATAGGTGTAATGATTTGTGAGAATATAGTGTTATAAAAGGTTATTTTGAAATTTCAACGATTAGAGGAGACCGGAATGTGTTTATTCAATAAGTTTCGCATTCAAGTTAAAAGCTGTCATGGAATTTTAATGTTATAAGGGAAATGTAATTTTTGGTTGACATATTAATGAATACGAGTATATTGATCCATGGGAATACAGCATTAGAAGGAATTAAATCCTTGATGGAAGTTATGAAAATTACATAGTTGAATGTAAAATTAGGCCATGAGAACATTTGGGAAATTAAAGTATTTGATGATGAGAGAAGTGTAGAACTATAATGATTGAGGTTAAAGGAATTGTTTGATATGTAAGACAATATGATGATTTAAGTAAGGGACCTAATGTATGAACCATAGAGTCTTATACCTGGGTTGAGTGACTTTGAAAGTCTGATTGGAATCATGTTCGGCCAGCGTAGCTCCGAATCGAAATTTCTCTGTCAACCTCATGGGAATGAATTTGTTGCCCTAACAATGTTTTTGCATGATTGTATGTTTCATGGATAATTATGTGATGCTATGTGCTATGTTTGAAGTTGACAATATTACCCCAATTGCTACTAACCTTTGTTTTGTGTCTTTAGGAAAAGATGGTCAAAAATAAGAATGAAGTGGAGATTATGCCTTTATCAAAACGATTAGACAAAGTAGAAGTGTTAGAGAATGTGATGAAAGCTATGCAACACTATGATACTGTGCAAATTCAGAAGAAGAAGTTAGGTGTGAAATCAAAATGGGAATCAAAGAGTAAGTCTAAGAGTTTTGTGAGTGGAGTGACAAATCGTTCTAAGTAAGATGGTAGAAAGAGTAGAACTGCCCCAATATGTCCAACGTGTCACAAGCCTCATAGACAATTATGTCATCGACTTTCAGGAGCGTGCTTCGAATGTGGAGAAATAGGACATCGGCTGAAAGATTGTCCAAGGATGTCCTAAGTCACTTACTCAAAATGAAGGTCAGTACTTAATAAAGAGATCAATAAAAAAAGTTCACTGAAAAATCATGTTATTTGGGAATGTTGTACCATGAATATGACCCAAAACCCCGATGAATGTGAATGGACCTCCTATCTATTAAGTGAATGTTAATCATACACCTAAGTGAGTTGTCTTTGACTTCCGAGATTAAATATCTTTCTTGTGGGACCAATAGAGTAAATCCCCCACTTATTTGACTAGATAACTCATGAATTGCATGGGAGCAAATATCCAAATCATTATGGTCAAAGAATTTTTGTTTTGCTTTCACTTCAGGCCTCGATAAAATTAAATATTTTGAAATTTTGTCTTTGAGGCCATAGGTAATCTACAGATTACTAGTCGGTTATAATGCTAAACCTATAAGGGCGGGTTTAGGTCGTGACAAAATGTGTTTCTCACAACATCCTCAGTAAGAAAATGGAGTTTGGGCTTCATTCCCAACCCCAAGCCTATTTTGGCCAAGTGTTTAATCCCGATCATAACTCTTTTTTGAAACTTTCTTTCAGCGTTTTGTTCCAAGTATTTTTGTAATGTTCTGAGGCTCATTTTTAATATTCAAAATAAAACATTTTCTTAGGACTTTGACCAAAAACAGTGTGGAAATAGGAGGAAAGGATGATAATTATGTCAAAAAATTCTATTTTGTGCAAAATAGTTAGGTCACGGCCAATATTTGGGCCAACTGGCCAATTAATTGGTCGGCTAGCCAACTTTTTGGCCGGCCGGCCATTGTTTGCCCAGCCTACCAACGTTTTGGCTAGCAAGCCAACAAAATTAGCCAGTCGGCTAATTTGTCTAGAAACAAGATAGTTATAACGATTCTGGTTTAGACCCAACGCATTTCTTGCTTTTGAATTCGAGAATCCATGTCCTTAACTATATTTCATTTCATTTTCATCTTGTGCTAGTTGAGTTTGACTATTTGGGAGTTATAATTGTGCTTGAAACAGGTTTGGAGTAAGTTTTTCAAAATAGTTATTGTCCATATTTTTGCCTGTTCGCTCGAGCGGTCTTTCTTGCACTCAAGCGGTCTTTTATAGTCTATAAAACTATTGGAAATGAGATATCTTCGCTCAAGTGGTATTTCTTGCGCTCGACGGGTATTTCACAAGTCTGAACTTCTAGGAGGGGGTCATTATGTGCTCAAGTGATGTTTCTGGTCGCTTGAGCAATGTCACTTCTTGTGTCTGACACTCAAGCAGTGTTTGGTCGCTCGAGCAGTCTGCGCATATATCAATCCGAGAAAAGGGTTTTCTGAGTTACTTTTTCATTCCTCTTTCTCCCTAAATTTTTTTTGAAGCCCTAGTTCTTCACTCTCTCTCTCTCTCTAGTTCTTGCGTTCAAGCTCCAAATACTCCCAATCTATTGACTTCTTCACCCTAGCCCTTTGGAAAAAAAGGTAGAGGACGTCGAGAACTTTATTTTGATTGAAGGAGTTATCGTTTTCGACTTTGCCAAACTTCAACTCTTGTTCTCTCTTGTCTTCTACTTTTGTGGTAGGGATTTCTTCTATCTTTGGTATAATTTATACCTTTGTTGTTATTTGTCTATTGATAGAATCTAGTGATTTGGGGATTTTCGGTTAAACCTAGTGTTCGGTTTTGAATTGAAGAAGAAAGGTTTTTCAAATGGGTTCTTGAGAAAAGTTGTGGGAATGTGTTTATAGTTAAAATATGTCAAAATGGTGGATTTTTTAAATTAAAATCGATTTTGTAAGTAAAAGGGGTTTTGTTCTAAAATTATGGATATTTGGTTTGTGAAAGAAAATGGAAAATGATGTTGGGTGTGGTAAGAATGGAACAATGTATATGTTGATGATGATGGTGGAGTTAGATATATAATATCACTTTCATTTTGAAAATGAAGAGATTATATCTCTTATTAGAAATTATCTGTTCTATAGAAATATCTGTTTTGGGCTATCGGTGGAGGATAGTTTTGATTGTTATAAAAATTGCGTGAGGATTAGGTGAATTGAAACTAATTACTCATACATCTTGCATCGAGTAGTGTTTCATACTTAAGCTTTGAAAATATATTGTTTTGAGAAAAATTGGTGAATACCTTGGTGAATCTGGTTAGGGGGTGTGGTTATCGTTGTTATGTTGGCCTGTGTGTCCTTGGTGAAAGTCCAGAAACCATCGTAGTTATGTGCTGATCCTTCCGATTACTACCAGTAAAATGGCTTTGGTAGTGCTTGTACAGCCTACTAGAAGGCATATACGTAGAGATTCCCAATGTTTTGTATCCACTACCCTATTTCCTGTTATAAAGGATTATTTTTATGAATTGGTATATTTTTTGGCATTGCATAGTTTTGAGATAGAAATGTGAAATGTTTGACAAATGGCATACATGTGCATTCACCTCATGATTTCATTAAGATTCATATATTGTGTTAAAGTATCTCTACTAGGCTTTGGCTCACCCTATGTAGAAAATAACTTTTAGGTACTGATGATATGTCTCCACCAAGGATATAGCTTGGGAGGACTTCGAGCCAAGGGCTTCATTTTGTTATTTGATATAATTATTTTTGTACAAGCCTTGGGCTTGCATTGTATAGAGTTGAACCCATTTCGATATACCCAAGCATCGACTTAGAAAGATGTGGGAGCCAAATTTTAAAGGAGGCATACTTTAACAGACAGGTATTGCCCGGCTCTATCCAAAACCGTCAGGATGCCAAATATAAAGGGTAGATAGGCCAAATAGGTAGTGAGCTATGGAGCCGAGTAAATATGAACAAAATGAGCGAAAAGTGGACCTGGCCCCGAGGCCCAGGGAACGAGTATAAATAAAGGAATAGCAGACTGAGAAAGGTATGTGATAATTGTGGTGTTTAACTTAGAATACAAGTAATCTAGAACGAGAGACTGACTTGTCCGTCGGAGTGCTAATTTCGGCACCCCCGACCGGAGTGTTTACTTCCTTTCAGGTGCCTATTGGTGGATCACGAGCATCCCCCAGGATCAAAAGAGTATTTCCTAAAACCACTTCCCCACAATTGGCGCTGTCTGTGGGAATACTCAAGCACATCCATGGCGGATGCGACGAAGGACCCTCCAATAGTCACTGATGACACCACACAGATAGACGACTTCACTCCAACAAACACGCACGGACCGGAGCCTAACCCAGTAAGACGTGCTTTGAACTTCGGTTCACCTTTGACTCTAGAACATGAGGCAATGCAGTCGATCATGGAGCAGGCAAAGCAAAACGAGCCGCGGTTGGAGAACATGATCGCTGAGAACGATCGTCTCCGTCAGGATTTGGCACTGGAGGAGGCAAAGTCCAAACAAGCCATGCGCCAAGACCCAGAGCGACATCTGAAAGCAGGTGGTCGACGACCTCGAGCCCGACAACAAGACACTGATAGCGACTCTGGCTCACTATCTCCGGAGCCCAAAAAGAAAGGATGACCTACAACTTCCAGCTCCTCGGAAGAGAGCCCATGCGTAAGGCATAAGCGCAGAAGAAACGGCTCAGATGACGAGGACCGGCATGATCCTTTTGTGCAACAGATCGCAAGGGCAATCTTGCCCCAAAAGTTTAAAGCTCCATCATTTACTCCCTATGATGGCAAGTCAGACCCCACTAATCATATCCGCCATTACAAGCAAGCCATGACATTTTATGCAGATGATGAAGCCCTCATATGCCAAATATTCCCCAGCAGTTTGGGACCACTGGCTGTCAGGTGGTATTACAAACTGGAGCCGGCTTCGATCAAAACCTTCCACCAATTACAGAAGTCTTTCAGGGCCAGATTCATCACAAATGAGTTCAGCCGAAACAAGCCGACTCTGTCTGAGCAATGCAAATCCTGCCAGGAGAGACGCTAAGAGCATATTCGGCACGATATTGGGAATGCTTTAATCTTGTAGATGATGCTTGCAATGACTCCATGGCCATCACCACCTTCAAAATGAGACTACACCCAGATAGTGCCCTCTGCAGTTCCTTGACCAGAAGACCCCCTAAAACAGTCTGGGGGTTGATGAAGAAAGTAGAAGAATACTGCAAAGTAGAAGATGACGCTTTGCGAGTTAAAGCTAGACACAGTACCACCAAAACGGCCGCCCCGGAGATTGCCCAGCCAATGAGTTCCGTACCTCCTCAGAGCCATGAACCACGCCAGTAGACTAAACGAGATAAGAAACGAGATTCTCGCCGACCAAGCGATCAGTGCCCACACCGAACGAATGAGCAACTGCAAGTTGATAATAGGCGCACAAAGCGCGCCGATAAGAAATATATGGAGCTGTTAGATTCAATCAGCTCGGTTATATCCCAAATCCAACATCTTCCGTTTTTTAAATGGCCATCCAAAATGGTGGGACCTCCCGACACGAGAAGACGGGACAGACGGTGTGAATATCACAAAGATCACGGTCATGATACGGACAGCTGCTATGTTCTGAAAGACCACCTTGAGGAATTGGTGCAAGATGGTCGGCTTCAGCAACACGTACGAAAGAACGCAATCAAAACTGTTGCCCTTTGGCAGGATTCGCCTCCGCTCGGCATCATTCATATGATACACGACCTTCCAACGCCACTTGCCGTACACGCAAATCAAGCCCCCCAGAAGCAACGCACACCATCGAAGCAGCCCCATGAAGCTCCGAGTATTATCTTCAACGATTCCGATCTTATCAGCGTAACACTCCCCCATAGTGATCCATTGGTCATTGAACGCGTCTTCATAGACCAAGGAAGCACTTCGGAGGTTATGTATTACGAAACCTTCGTCAAACTCGGTTTCAATCAATCAGACCTGTCTCCGGCTCCCCATCCATTGTTTGGCTTCAACGCGAATCCAGAGTATCTGTTGGGGAAGATCACACTACCCGTTCTAGCCAGCTCCCGAACGATGGATATAGAATTCTTGGTCATCAAGCTCCCATCGCCGTATAATATCATCATGGGGTGAACTTGGTTGCATGCTATCCAAGCCGTGCCTAGCACCTACCATCAGCTGCTGCACTTTCCTACCCAACACGGTATTGAGCAAATCTGTGGTTCCCGGCACTCCGCACCAGCATTCTGTCCCCCTCCCGAAATACCGAATCGAAACATCCTCGACTAACACGGTCATCATCGGAAGGATTCCATATCGGTTCAGAAACACGTTACGGCCCTGGAACTCGAGAATTATCATCAAACCCGACTTGTGGGGAATGATCTCAGTTCTAAAATGATTCTCCATGTACATATTCCTCCTTTGTAAATGCAAGGATTCTTGTTGGGTAGATATAATCCCTTCCTCTGCAAAATCTAATTAACAAGGGCTTTCCGACCAAAAAGCCCCCTCGGCGCATGACACCGTTGGGCCGATAAAGCCTCCGAATTCGAAGCGCCCTTTCGTGGATATCATGATTGGCCAAGTAAAGCCTCCGGATTCGGAGCCCCCTCGGCGCATGACCCCGTTGGGCCGATAAAGCCTCCGAATTCGGAGCGCCCTTCGTGGATATCATGATTGGCCAAGTAAAGCCTCCAGATTCGGAGCCCCCTCGGCGCATGACGCCATTGGGCCGATAAAGCCTCTAAATTCGGAGCGCCCTTCGTGGATATCACGATTGGCCAAGTAAAGCCTTCAGATTTGGAGCCCCCTCGGCGCATGACACCGTTCGACTGATAAAGCCTCCGAATTCGGAGCGCCTTTCGTGGATATCATGATTGGCCAAGTAAAGCCTCCGGATTCGAAGCCCCCTCGGTGCATAACGCCGTTGGGCCGATAAAGCCTCCAGATTCGGAGCGCCCTTCGTGGATATCACGATTGGCCAAGTAAAGCCTCCGAAATCGGAGCCCCCTCAGCGCATGATGCCGATGGGCCGATAAAGCCTCCGGATTCAGAGCGCCCTTCGTGGATATCACAATTGGCCAAGTAAAGCCTCCGGATTTAGAGCCCCCTCGGCGCATGACGCCGTTGGGCCGATAAAGCCTCTGGATTCAGAGCCCCCTTGGCGCGTCACGCCGTTGGGCCAATAACATCTCTGGATTCGTAGTGCCCTCGGCGCATAATGCTGTTGGGTCAATAAAGCTTCCAAAAGCCGAATAACATTCTGAATTCGAAGCGCCCTCAGCGCACATCAGAGCAGGGAAATGTAACTCGAGCCGGCAGAACGGCACAAACGAAACAAAACGTGCCAACACTCGAAATAAGATGCTTAACAAAAATTCACAATGAAAAACAAACTTTTAAAATAAAACATTTTATTCGATTAAACAATAATTACAAAAACGCAATTCGCGTTCGAGCATTACAAAGTCTACTTTCATACGGCGTCACCTTCATCCTCACCCTTCTCGAATTTCGAAGGCGAAAGAGGGGAAGTGGTCATGAAGGTACAGCGGCAGCGCCGGATCGACGCCCGCTGCCCAGAGAGCGTCCGTAGCTTGAAATTCTTCGATCAGACTGCTCTTGAACTCACAATGTTCACACCGATGCGACAATCATCCTTAAGGTCGAGAGCCTTGACACCGTAGACAATGTTAAGGCCAAGATCCAGGACAAGAAAGGAATTCCCCACGAAAATAGTAAAATTCAACGGTTGTAGCGCTAGGTCGGCTTTTTCCTTCCTTCGGGGTGATCTGCTTCGACGACTTGGAGGTCGACGTTCTTCCCGTTCTTTGAACACCCCACCCCTCGTATGGATGGGTTCCTTGCTACGATTCATTACAGTGTCAAGCTCAGCCAAGGTTCGAGCCCCTCTTCTACTGTTGAAGAAAATTTCATTTGACATTCACATTTGTCTGCCCCATGCAACAAAGTTGTTTTAAAGCAAGTCTGAACACAGTAAGTGAAATTACTAGGGCAAAAAGTCCGAGGCAATCTATTTTTAATCCTTGTGGTGACCCCGAAGCAACGTCATTAATACTGAACTCCAAAAGACGGATGTCGATAGATGTTGGCCATAGCCATTCCATGTACTAATTTTTGGCTTTTTTGAGTTAAAATGGACTAATTATGGCAATTAAAGATGGGATGATAGTTTCCAGATTCGATGCCCCTGGAGCATGGCACGTTTGGGCCAATTAAGCCTCTGAATTCGAAGCCTCATCGACGCATCACGCCGACCGATACAAGTCTCCGAATTCGAAGCCTAATTGGTGGAGCGATCATGACAAGCCGGCACATAACCATTCGGAATTAAATGACTACTTGAGCCAGACAATGTTTATATAATGAAAACATATGCAAACACGTGTGTGCCAAATGTAGATTATAATGAAACATTTAAAATAGAACGTTTTAATCAATCAGGCAACAATTACACAATTACATAGTATTTTTATACGGCATCGTCCTCATCCTCACTCTTCTCGATTTCAAAAGCAGAAAACGAAAAATGATTTTGGTAGAGTGGCAGCACCGAATCAATTCCCGACGCCCGAAGAGCTTCCGTGGCTTGAGATGCCCTGATCCAACCATGCTTAAAGCCACGATTCTCACATCGGCAAACTTGTTCGGCGAGCTTCTCTTTGGTCTTCTGAATTCTGACCAGTCGACCGTCATGAAAGCCCTTTTCATAGGCCACGTTTCTTGCAGTCTCGATCGCAAACATGCTCGCCGTATTACGATCGGAAATCGCATCACTAATCAGCCTTTGAGTAACCCTCTCTGCGACAACCGCGTTGGGGGGGACGGCTGATTGGGGCGACGCAGGCTTGTTTTTCCTTAGCTCGTGCTCGGCCTTTTCGGCACGAGCTTCTAACTTCCGAATGCGTTCGTCTCTCTGTTCTATGTCCCGATGAGCGGCGCGGAGACGCATACCGATCTCATAAGCCGTTTAAAGTCCCCTCACCGCCTCGTGAACACCTTCGCGAAACACTTCGAAGTTCGGACCGCCTACCATCGACTACTAAACTTCGGGCGGAAAAATCTGTCGAGCAAACTCGACTGCCACATTTGGGTCTCGAATGATGGAATCTGCCTCTGTCATCGGTC
This sequence comes from Camellia sinensis, assembly GCF_055761805.1. Lineage (NCBI taxonomy): Eukaryota > Viridiplantae > Streptophyta > Magnoliopsida > Ericales > Theaceae > Camellia > Camellia sinensis. Next base: position 34,098,764 of record NC_138961.1, on the reverse strand, counting down.
TGTTACCCATGAAGATTGCAAAACTCAATGGGCAAGGAGTTGCGTCGAATTCCCTTCTGGGATGAGATTGAAGAGACTTATGCTGTGGCTGACTATCCCTCCTAGGCAATCTACTTCGACGTCGAGGAGATTGGTGTCTCTCCCGACCCCTCGACGTCGTACCGCCCGTGCATGACGGTTCACTGCTTCGATTCATGGCACCTCCTAGCTCAGCTAGCATCTTCGCTTGACCTTTGCTGTTGAAGAAAAGCTTATTTGACATTCGCACTTGTTTCGCCTTCCTCAAAGAGCGGGACTGAGATGCTCATTTAGCACGTAAATAGGACCCTCGTTCACGAAGTACACGCCCATTTATTCCCTACAAGGGCAACATCTCCAAGGCTACCTCATTAATAATGAAACGTCAATAGCCTATCCTGTACCGTTCTGTACCAGTCCCAATCGCCCCAATCGCCGACTGAACCAAGCCCCAATCGCCCCATCAACCGCTGATATACGGCGTTCTCGGTTCATGAACCATATGGGACAAGGGCATATTCATTAATCTATATGGCTCGAGTGCCCCAGCCGTTCCACGAATCGATTTATCTGAGCACTAGTCTCGAATTCATTTTGTTTCTAACTAAATCAGATCAATATATGGCTCGAGAGCCCCAGCCGTTCCACGAATCGATTCTTACGTGCAAAATTTATTACGTTTTATTCGGCGTTCTACATTCGTGAACCAGCTGGGGCAAGGGCAGATTGATCAATCTATACGGCTCAAGTGCCACAGCCGTTCCACGAATCGATTCTTGCGTGCAAAATTTATTACGTTTTATTCGGCGTTCTACGTTCGTGAACCAGCTGGGGCAAGGGTAGATTCATCAATCTATACGACTCGAGTGCCCCAGCCATTCCACGAATCGATTCTTGCGTGCAAAATTTATTACGTTTTATTCGGCGTTCTACGTTCGTGAACCAGCTGGGGCAAGGACAGATTCATCAATCTATACAGCTCGAGCGCCCCAACCGGTCCATGAATCGATTTATCTGAGCACTAGTCTTGAATTCATTTTGTTTCTGACTAAATCAGATCCCTAATTTTAATCGGCCGTTAAGTCTGCTGTCTCACGCATGCTTGACATTTTGTTCTAACTGCTGACTCTCCTAACTATACGCTTATATAACAGACAATACGAAAAATAACTTGAGAGCATATAAAATTTTCATTCATAAACTGAGCGCTGGCAGCGGACATTTTACATATGAAAATCCAAAAAATATACATTGAATATACTTAATAAAACTAGAATGTCTCCCAGATCAATCCTCGGGATCAGACTCAAGTGGCTCAACGTCCACTTGCTCGTATGGAATTGGCACGGCCGATGTAGCTCCAACGGCAGCAAGGGCTTTGAGCCACCCATGTTTGAATGCCTGATTTTCGAATTTGGGGACTTCATCTATGTATTCGTTGAAGGCCGCTCTTCCCAGCCTCAAGCGTCGTAGAAACTTCGGATTCGGCTTTTTCCTTAGCCGCCTGCAACTCCTTTAACTTAGCCTCTGCCTTGGCAAGCACCTCCTTGGCTAACTTGAGCGATTCCTCGCTCGTGTTCACCCTATCCTCGGCTTCGGATCTGAGTTGGTCAGTAGTTTGAGCCCTTTCTATTTCCGCTTCGGCTCGCACATTTTCCATAGCGGCCCTCATCGCCTTGAACTCGGCCTTGCTCCTTTCACCTTCAGCTTCAGACTTTAAGCGGCCAATTCTTTCGGCAGCATCATGTTACCGGCTGCCTAGTTCGGCTATCCTTTCAGCCGTCTGCAAAACAAATTGGGATCATCACATCAAGCAATACAGTGTGCAAACCAAATCAAACGAGCAGAAAAGAGAATATCGTATACATACCAGAAGGGGAGACTGGGTAGTGAACGCTATAAGCTCCAAATCTGGCTCTTCTTGAAAGGTGGCCTTATCTGCCGGCAGTGAAACTGAGGCGGCCAAGCTCAACGCTATGGCCGGATCCTTTACAACGGATGCGTTATTAGAGATTGGCATGTTTTTGATCTTTGGTTGAACAACAAAAGGAACAACCACGTCAGATTCCTCTAAACGAGGCCTTTTGCCAACAAGACTATCCTCCGAGCCTGCGTCTCCCTCGGCATTACGTTTTTCACCCCGTTCTTTACGAACCAGTCATTCTTCCGTGACCTGCTGTTTGGCCTCTCTCTATCTCATCCAAAACGATTTGAGTCGTTTCTTCCGCAGTAACGGGTTGTAAAGATTCAACCGGGGCAGGCTCAGAACGAGCAGCCTCTGCCTTCTTTTGAGCGGCCATTCGCTCGGCATTTCTCTTTCTCGCCATCTGCGTGAGATTTTCCCCAACCATGCCTTCAGAAAAATCACTGGGCAGGTCCCCCAAATCCGTAAAATTGTCTTCGAAAGAAAACTCTACCCGACCTAAAATGGACAGTGAGTTAGGCTGGTTAAGATCGGCAGTTCCAAATGCTGATTTCAGAGCTTCGTCGACCTCTTCGGCCTCGGTAATGAACTCCCTGGTTGATTCGGCGACCACCTCAACTTCCAGCTCTAAGTCTTGCTCCAAATCGAAAGCCTCGAGACCAATCTGTCTCAGGGACTTGAAGCTGGAGAAGATAAGAGCCGTATGGTGTTGTTCGCCGGTTGGGATCAGAATGTTGTCTGCGGCTGAGAACGTAGTATAGGTAGGCTCATACCTTAGAAGATTATGGGCGGCTCTGCCTTGTTTCTGTATGTTTGGACGGCCAAAATACTTTAGCGCAGTCTTAATGTCCGAAAGTACTACATCGTCAGCCGAGGTCAGAACCCTCTTCAACTTATTGCCTGCAAAAACGGAGGATTATATTTGGAGAAGAAGACGAATAAAAGAAAGTTCAACAAACAAGGAATCACACGGCAACCTGGTTCATCCCTCCATCTGGGAATAGGGTCCAAGCGATCTTCGCCTTCGCCGAATTCCCAGTTGCCCCGAACATTGACCATTACATCATCAACTCGTTTGCCAGAGCTGGCAAGCATGGTTACCAAGTGATGGTCGGTGTCCCTGGCCCTGAGAAAGTAATGCCTGAGCCGACCGGAGGATTTGGCTAAAGCGTAGCAATACCGAATCGCAGGAATGCCCAGTTTGATCTTGAGGCACCGGTTCAATTTAACAATTCCCATTACGATTTGAAAGAAATTCACATTGAGTTGCGAGGGAATCAGATCCCAGTGGCGGAGGACGGCCCTAAGAAATGGATGTAGGGGATAGCGAACGCCACCCTCCGCAATGGACAGGAGAGGGAACACGATTGTATTTGGGTCATCCCTCTCCATATCCAGGGAACTCTTCATTACTAGAGATAGATGAACATCAATAGAGAAATGTTTTCGGAACCTAGAAATTCAACCCTCAGAGAGGAGGTCTTTCAAATGCTTAACCATTCTAGAGAGAACTCAAGGATATTCTAAAGCAAAAAATAAATATGGAAAGTAGGATTGCAAAGAAAAGAGAAGAAGACTTACGAGAGGCAAAGGGAACGAGAAGAAGACGGAGAGGAGTTGCAGAAAATACGTCAGAGAAGAAATACCGATAGGCCGTCCAGAAGGTTCAAATATTCGAAAAAGTATCTGTTCGAAGGGACTTAAACTTCAAATCATAATAAATGCAAGAGAAGCACGAATGAGGCGGGAAGGCGTTATAGTGACCGAAAAGCATGTAAGTGTCCTGACATGCATCGGGAAGAGGATTAACCGCCGAATTTCTGTTTTCCCAAATCAAGAACCAAACACGCTGACTAACTGATGCTAGAAGGGTGTTTGGGGGGCAATTGTGGGAGCCAAATTTTAAAGGAGGCATACTTTAACAGACAGGAATTGCCCGGCTCTATCCAGAACCGTCAGGATGTCGAATATAAAGGGTAGATGGGCCGAATAGGTACTGAGCTATGGAGCTGAGTAAATATGAACATAATGAGCGAAAAGTGGACCTGGCCCCGAGGTCCAGGGAACGAGTATAAATAAAGGAATAGCAGATTGAGAAAGGTATGTGATAATTGTAGTGTCTAACTTAGAATACAAGTAATCTAGAATGAGAGACTGACTTGTCCGTCGGAGTGCTAATTCCGGCACCCCCGACCAGAGTGTTTACTTCCTTTCAGGTGCCTATCGGTGGATCATGAGCATCCCCCAGGATCAGAAGAGTATTTCCTAAAACCACTTCCCCACAAAAGATGTAGCCATTAGGGCATATAATTACTTGATTTTACTTTTATTTTAATTCATGCATCCATGTCATATGCTATAGATTCAGAATCATGAATGTATATGCACGTATGCCATCTTTTGTATGATCAAGATTATAAATGGATTATAAAATATGAGGTTATTGATCAATTTTACGGAATTCAGGGCGTTTCAATTGTTTCGCCAAATTCTTATTTAATGCATGTTGGACATGGCACCTTAGATATTTCTGACACATTTATGCACAAGATGCACACCTACCCTGCCTCCGAGTCCGGATCATCTATTGTGCTCCTCTGCGGTAGTTCTTGCGGTGCCCCAAAACGACGTTGTTTTCAAGCAAAATTTCAAAAATAAAAAATAAAAAAATAATAAATAAAACACAAAACTAGAGGAAGCAAAAGAGGGAAGAAGAAATAAGGCACCGACAAAGGATTTCTCTATTGCCGCCATTTTTCTCTGTACTTTCTTCTCTAAAACCCTTCATTTCTCACCACCACCTAGAAGAACACCAGCATTAACAACCATTCAAACAAAAGTTAGAGGTTAAAAAATATGACATATATATATATACATATTAACACTTTGCACATCCCAAATGATAAATCAAAATTGACTAAAAATTAGATCAATATAAACAAAAGCAAAGAACAAACAGTCAAAATTTTTTCCTCTCCTCCTCTTTGATTTTGGATCTCAAATCTTTCATAGAGATTCTGAAACTTTGATTTTCTTCATAAACCCATCTTTCTGCATTTTAGATTTAGGTTGAAACCGAGGGAAAATCGACGAACAACAACAATGATGACTGATGAACTCCCTCCGGCACACCGATGGCAAAAAAAGAGAGGAGAAAAGATCAAGATGGTTACTGGCCATTGGTGGTGAGATCAAGATTGCAAGAGAGAGAGAGAGAGAAGGAGGGCTCACGGCTATAGGGGTGGCGGTGGTAGGTTGTCATTGAATTGGTAGCTTTAGTGAGAGAAATGAAGAAGAAGAAGAAGAAGAAGAAGAAGAAGAAGAAGAAGAGGAAGGGAAGGTGGGTTGCGGCGGCGATGAGGAGGAGAAGGTAGTGCCGTAGGTGAAGGAAGGACAGAGATCGTTAGCTGTGGGATGCCTTCTTTCTTCTTCTCCTCTTTCTCTTTCTCTGGTTCAATTTTTTTTTATTTTACTATTTTTTTTTTTGAAATTTTACCCCAAAACCACGTCATTTTGGGGCACCACAGGAACCATCGCAGGGGAAGATGGCAAAGGATCTGGACTCCTCTGCCTCCATTGCCAAAAGCATTTGCCTCTTCAAAAAAGGAGTAGCTAAAGCAAGGGTCAAGTGCTTTAGCCTTGTCACCCCATGGTCTCTTGTCCTCTACCTTGTCTCCCACCACCTTCTTGATTGAGTCTTCCATCATTGTCTATAAGGGGGATTGATTAAGAAAAGAAACATAAAGAGAAAGAAAGAAGGTTAAGCTTTGAATTAGAGAGTTGGCCAAAACTTTCATTTTTACAGCTATACAGCGTTATATAATCCAAAAACACCATTTTAGCTAGAATTTCAAGTTTTTCAATTGAGGATTGAGAACATAATTCACAACTATGAGGGTGATCAAAGGAAGTATGGAAATCAAGAGATTCATCATTTCCTTGGAAGGTGAATTTTGCAAACTTTTATTTCCTTGTACTTTCTTTCTTATATTAATTTTCTTGCTTTGATTTCATATTAAAAACTGTTATAAGCTAACTGGAAGTGGTTAGTTGAGCCACCTACATATTGCCATTTGTTTTTTTTTTTTTGGTGTTGCAAAGAAAAATTTTGCTAGACTTGATTGGTCTATTGGCCGTCCATCTCACTTTTTGGCCAGCTAGCCAAGTTCTTCTAGACAGAACCGAGCAATATTCCGATGTTGAGCAGAATGGTTTCTACTAGTCTCCGAGGCACCTGAAATTTCTGTTTTTCTTTTAATTTGAGAGATTTTTTAGGTTTTTTATTTTGTTGTAATATTTTCTTCATTTCCTCCCTTATTCGGATATGTAATTATTCAAAGTGTTGTAATAATTCTCCACCCCGCTTCTTTCTATCCCGTTCTTTTACTTGCTTTCCTTATTTGTAAATATGTATCATATATTGTCTTTTTATCCTATCCATGCTTAACATCCATGTTTCATGCATCAAAACTCTGCCAAATTTGCATCTGTGGGTTTTATCGATGATTATGTAATTTTGTGCACTACCTCATGTCATGAGATGATTCACGTGCCATATACTAAAAGTTGAATCTTTAGTTACATTTCATGAGTGAATTGCATTAGAATTTGGCATCTAAGATCATATATATTTTTTCTTTGTTTTGTAATTGTTCGCGGGATATCGGTAAATATGTGAGTTTTTATGCTTTAGCATCCCGCTTGTGTGTGTTTTCCTTACCATGTTTAGCATTCTACCATGAGGCTATTTGCTTATTTGATATAATTCTATGCAAACCGGTGGATGGAAGTTGTGTCACCTAATGTGACGTGATGTTGATTTTTATATTTGTAAACTCAATTACTTTAAGTTGTGCATCGTCAAATGACTTTCAAAATACATGAAATCAAGTTGTTCCAAAATGAATGACACAATCTATACTTATTTTGTTTCTCATAGTAAATTTTAGGATTTACTAAATAATCGAAAAATGAACATATAAAGTAAATAAAAATCATATCATTGTTTAGTGGAGGTTGATTTTTGATCGGGTAAGTAAGGCTGCTCAATTAATGACCTTTCCTTCTCATACCTAAGGTTATGAGCCAAGCATCCTTGATTACGACAAACAGTGGCCATGGCACGAGTTTTGCGTTTCTTAATTTTTCCAAAATATTAGGTGGTGACTCTGAGATCTGCGGATGAAATCCATTTCTAGCAAAGGTTTTGCAATAAAATGGATTTTCTATATAAGTTGCCAAATTTGGATTGTCATCTATGTTTCACATTGTACTCGTGAAACTAGATCAAAGAGATCAGGTGTCTAAATTGTTTAATGTGCGCGGAAACCCCCCGGGCGATGTTACAAACCCCTTTGAATTTATCTACTCTGTTCTTAAGGAAATTAGCCGGTCATACCTAACAGTGGCCGGCCAAATGGAGAGTAGGCCATCAAACCTCTCTTCTAGACAAAACCTGGATTTATACAAGGATTCCAGAATAGAAGCCATGGGTACTTTCAAAGGGGTGTTTGTCCATTCTACCCATTTCTCTCACAAAAACCACTTAAGGAAAAGGTAGACAAACTATAACCCTTAATAATAATATAATAGATATATAAACAGATATTTTGTTAAAAATTAACAAATTAAAAAGATTAATCAAGAACAAAATCAAACCCAAGAAATATATAGGAACCTACATATTCTCTTTGTGAATAAGGGAAATTTAATAACCAAATCTATACTTTTAAATAGAAAGTGTAGATTAATGCTGTCATGATCTGAACTGGCCCTTAAAGGCGTAGGCCGTGACCGGCCAGTATTCCCAGATTACCTCCAATCTCACAAACAAATCTAATAAATAATAACAAAGGGGCATTGTGGAAGCAATAGTGAAATATAACATGTCCATCGAGCAGTGTTGTAGCATGCTTTTCGTGCACCTCTCGGATATGATTAGCCCTACATTTCAGACTCTTGTGGTTCTTGTAGCTTGTTTTTCATGCTCATTTCGGATACTACTAGCCCTACAGTTTGGACTCACGTGGTTCTGAATCTGATTCCACAACTGCAATGCGAAATAGATAAACATAAATGAGTCCAAATTCGGCAAATCTTTTGAAAAATCGTTTTTGAATCAAAAATGCTAAAAATGGACTGCTTTGCCCGATTTTAGAGTCGCCACCTAAATATTTTTGGGAAATTTAGGAAACACATGACTTGTGCCAAAGGCCACTTATCCGTCATCACCAAAGTGACCCGGCTTGGGAACTTAGGTATGAGAGGGGAAGCTCATGAATTAAGCACCCCACTCACCCGATCAAAGATCGACCTCTACTAATCATGATGTGATTCTTATATACAGTATATGCTCTTGTTCCAATTATTAAGCTAATTTTACTACGTGTTTCACACAAGTATAGACTAATTTTCTCAATTTGGAACACTTTGATTTTATGTTTGTTTTGAAAAGTGTTTGAATATGTACCACTTGAAAAAACGATGTCATGTGTACATTTAATCAAATTATCCCAACTTAAGCAATTAGTATTCATTCACAGGCATTCAAGAGATATATCATTTAGGCACTTAGCCTCATGGTAACATGCTTGCCATGGCAATAATCACAAGCATGCAATATACTAAAGCAAAAACGCTCACCTAGTACTCAACCGAGGCAAGCCAAACAAGGAAATAGTTTGAAAAAATGCATGATCCTAACGATGTAAATGACTAATGCAACACATGCAGAAATGTAACTAATAGGTTTGGTTTATTTAACATGACATATGAACAATTTGATAGCATACGGTGAAGCACGTGTTTACATAATGAATGTATGACCATAGAGTTAGAATGATGTGCCGAACCCAATACATGCAAAACATATGGGTATAAGTCATGGAAAACGCTAAATGAAACATGATGCTGCATGCAATCCATCATAAGCAAGTAAATAAAAGGGAGAAAGAAATGGGGGTTGGAAGACATACACAATATTACAATTTTGCCCTCATACAAGATGGTCTGAATGAATACCCTAATACTAATCATTACAATGCCAAAATCAACTAGCTATTCTAACTAATTAATTAATTACAACACAAAAATTAACAGGTTATTCTAACTAATTAATACAAACGGAAATAATTAACTAAGTAATTAATTATTACCTACTTTAGGTACAACATACTACTATTTAAACAAAATTTTTGCGAGTCCTGAGAAACGAGGGATGGCTCATGCATGAATACGGATTTCCACTTGATAATGCCTTTGTTCTGCCGCCAGAATGGTTCTGTTGTGCAGTTAGAAAATCGAACTATTTTTACCCCAGCCACTGCTTTATTTTGCGAGGAAAAAGACACTGCTTGGCTGAAAAAAAGGTGGTCGGCTAGCCAATAAAAGTGGTCAGCCGTACAGAGAGGTGGTCGGCTAGCCAATAAAAGTGGTCAGCCGTACAGAGAGGTAGCTGGCCAGCCACTAGTTTTAGTTTCTTCCCTGCTGTAACCGAAAAGAAACAGAGTAGAAGCAGAGTTTTTTCAAGGGATGTTTGTCCACCCTGCCTCTTCTTATCATCAAACAGATCAAATGAGGGGTAGGCTTGATTCACAAAACATCAATCGACGCAAACTTGTTGCATGATGGGTTATGAATCAAAGGACAAAATCTCAATGAATGACAATCAATGAAAGACCCATAAACCTCCTCCCTATCATAGAATTGATCAAGGGAGGTCATTGACATTGAATCTTGAACCATTTTCATCACTAAAAGTATGAAATGACTCAAGACTCAATGGGTTCAATTAACGTCCGATTGAACCCCAAACTTGATTTTATTATCTTGTTCCATTTTAGTCCAAGTTTTATTGTCTCTTTTAATTACCTTTCCATTCATTAGTTATTTTAGTCCAAGAATGAGAATTAAGTCCACTAAATGGAGGGAAGTGTCAAACAAGAAGTTGTTTTGGACATGAGAGAGATGTAATGCCCTGGTAATGAACCTCAGAAGAGATTAAATCATTTGGCATGGAAGGTCTCTTTCTCATACTTAAACAACACTTGTTTAAAACAATTCTCAAACAAAGAAAACCGTGAAAAGAGAGAGAGAGAGAGAGAGAGAGAGAGAGAGAGAGAGAGAGAGCAGAGATGATTATTGCAAGTGTGAACACAAGTATAAAAAGCATGAAATAAATGCTATCAACTCAAATAGATTGGTGTCTAAGGCCTAAACCACCAAACCTATGAGGACTACAACACTACAAGCATACTATACAAAGCACACATGTAATAAACACATTAAAACAGTCCTAAAATGAGTGGAAACAGTGCTGGAATTGAGTTGAAAAAGCTAAAATATGAGAGAAATAAAGCTAGTAAGCAAGCCAAAGGAGGGGTGGCTAACCCCTCCACTTTTGGGACTTCAAAACCACATTTTTAGCCTCTGAAAAGATCTGAAAAATAGTGGTAAAAATTTGGAAAAAAGTTGAGAAAGAAATGGGAAACATAGGGCAAAAGCTTAGAGAATAAGGTTTAAAGAAGGGTGGTTAACCCCTCCACCTTTGATAGTTTTAAGCCATAAGTTTCAACCCATAAAAATAGTCCAAAAATAGTTCAAAAATAGCAAGAAAAGAGAATGAAGAAGTAGTGTAAAGATAGTCAAAGTTATACCTCTTGAAGAGGAGTAACTCCTTTGTTCACAAACCACAACGCTTATACTCTCAAAGGCTGAGATTTTAGCTTAAGAACCTTAGCAAGGAGCCTCAAATATTTGATTTAGGAAGTGTTGGTAGAGTGTATGTAGGTTGCAAGATAGAGAGAGTGCTATGCAAGTATTGGAGCTTTTGAAATTTTTTCTAACCTAATTTCAAGAGGGGTGGCCAACTATATATAGAAAAACATGTCTCTGTCGGAAATATCTGTATATAGATAGCTGGTGCAGTGCATGCACCTGTGGGGATAGTTGGCACAACTGGTAGCAAAATATCTGTTTTACCGAACAACTGGGGACACCTGGTTGCCTGGCCAAGGACTTGTACGGCCGTCCACAAAAAGTGATCGGCCGGCCACAAAAATCTGTTTCCAAGCCCGACTTCAAACGGGCATATCTCCTTCAACTAGACTTGATTTTAGGTGATTTTTTAGTCTAAATTAAATCCCTAGAAGTCTAGTTTCCAATGATGGTAGCCTCACATCTAAATTCTAAGTGTACGAAGAGATATGTCTATTTTAGTGAAGGCTACTCATTTCTTTCTTAACGGTTTGATGCCCAACCTTTCCCCCAACTAGTTTTCTTCCCTCCCTTCTTATTTCCTCCAAATCCAAACCTATAAATAAGATTTTTTTAAAGATTTTCACAGAGTTCACCTCCCTTTTATTTATTTCCACTTTGTCCTTACTCGGTTTACCGAAAAGTACAATATTTTAAAGGAAATGCTAGCCTTGGAACATCGTAAAAACATTTGGAAAAATATTTTGAAAAAGAGGCTTTTAAGGTCGAAAATAGTTTTGGTCAAATGGGGTGTAAGGTTGGGAATAGAAGCTCAAAAATTGAAGCCTTTTTGCTAAAGAACTTGAACAATTGTACAACATCACTTTTATCATCAAGTGTTCAACCTGAGGTGCCCAAGTCCGAATGGCAGTAAAAAAAGGGGTGTCTACAGTTCTGAATCTGAATTCACAATAGGGCTGAGCAAGGAATTTGTGAAATCCATAATCCGATCCAGTCCAGTCCAATCTAGTAGGTTTGGATTGGTTTTTTGAATCCATGGTTCGATTTCGGATTGAAAAATTAAAAATCCGTAGTTCACGGATTGGTTCCGGATTGAACCCCACGGTTCCAAATTGCAACCGATCCGGACCGTATACAAATAGTCTATATTTTTATTGTACACATTCCTGCATAGTATCTTCTCTTATTTCATATAAAACTTAAATCCAAGCCTAAACTTGCATAGTATCTTCTTTTATTATTTTTGTTTGCTAGTTAAGTGTTAATTTGTAATGGTCTAAATGCTTACGATGGAACTAGTTTTCTTATGATTGTTTAAATTCTAAAACAATTTGTCGCTATTATGAAAGGACATGTTGCTATTGTGAAACTAATATGGTGCTATATTTATATTTTTATAAAATTAAAGCGTTATATATATATATATATATATTTTTTTTGTTATTTAATTATGTAAATCCGTGGTCCTAAACCGATCCAATCCGTCTTTAAATGGATTGGTTCGGATCGGTTCCACGATTTAAACAAATTGGATTGGTTCCAATTTTCCAGGATCCGTAGATAACGGATTGGTCCTGGTTTTACTCCAATCCAGTCCAATCTGGACCATGCTCACCCCTATTTCACAAGTACAATATGAAATAGATAAACACAAATAAGTCCAAATCTGACAAATCTTTTGGAAAATTGATTTTAAATCAAAAATGCCAAAAATGGACTGTTTTGCCAAATTTCAAAGTCGCCATCTAAATATTTTTCAAAAATTTAGGAAACCCGTGACTCGTGCCAAAGGCCATTAGTCCGTCCTCGCCAAAGTGTCTTGGCTCGGGAACTTAGGTATGAGAGGGGAAGGTCATTAATTGAGCACCCCACTCACCCGATCAAAGATTGGCCTCTACTAATCATGATGTGATTTTTATTTTACATTATATGCTCTTGTTCTGATTATTAGGCTAATCTTTACTAGGTGATGCACACAAGCATAGACCAATTCGCAAAATTTGGAATGCTTTGATTTTATGTTTGTTTTGAATACATGTCACTTAAAAAAGTGAGCTCGTATTTACATTTAATCAAATTATTCCAATTTAAGTAAAAAGGCCGTCATCCACTGGCATTCAAACAAGTATATCACTTAAGCACTTAGCCTCATGGAATATGCTTAATATGACAACACAAACATACGATGCAATATGCTAACGCAAGAAATGCTCACCTAAGCCAAATGAAGCAAAATAATTAGGAAAAAAAAAATGCATGCTCTTAAACGATGCAATATGACTATTGCAACACACACATTATGTAGATAACAAGTTCGGCTACTAGCATGGCATATGAACCAATTCAAAGCATATGATAAATCACGTATTCAAGCAAAGAATTTGAAATTAACATTAGTTAGAATGATGAGCCAAACCCTTATGGATGTAAGACGAATGGATGCAAGTCGTGGAAAATGCTAAGGAAAACATGATGCTACCATTATAAGAAGTTAAATAAAAGAGAGAAAGAAATGAGATTGGAAGACATACACAAGTTATCAAATATTTGCCCTCGCACAGGAGGGTCCGAATGACAAAGTGTCCGAATTAAACTAACTATTACAAATTCAAATAAATAATAAATAACTAACTAGTTATCTAATTTATTACAACAAAGATATTACAACAAGAATATGAATAACAAAATTACAACAATAAGATAAACAATAATATTACAATACTATTATGAACAATAACTATAACAATAAACGGAACAATAATATTACAACATTAATGCATAAGGATCGCATGTGCGTCAATGAAGACGGTTTTTAGAAGTTGCTCTGTCTGTCTTCTGTGGAACTGCTTTGTTTCACCTTCAGCCACAGCCCCCTGTTTCTACCAAAAGTACTTTGCTTACCAAACATTGGAGCCCAATCGACCCCCAATGAGGCCTGACCAGGTCCAAACAAGGCCAACCGTGCCCTATTTTCATGCAAAAAAATATTTTTGTGCTCTATGGTCAAAACAGTGCAGACAAAGCCTTTCTAAGCCCTGTTTGTCCCTTCTACTCTTCTCTGTCATGGAGAAACTTGAGAGAAGGTCGGATTCAATTCTGAAACCATCAATGCTAGCAAGTTGATTGCTTGATGATTTCGAGCTCATTTGGACAAAAAGTTAATAAATGTAATGAAAGACAACCACCCCTCCATCCTATCATGAAGTTAGCTCAAAGAGGGAGGTAGACACACCTCAAGATTCATCAAAACATCATGAATTGATATGTGATGACTCCTGACGCGACGGACTCAACATGACGTCCGGCCAAATCCAGCCAATTTTATTGATCTTCTTTATATCGGTTTCATTGATTTTAAACCAATTTTATTAGTCCTTTCCATTTTTTAATCATTTTGTCCCAAAGTGATATTTAAGTCCACTAAATGAAGAGAAATGTCAAACGAGAAGTGATCCTTAGCATGAAAGAGAGACTGTGCCTTGACGATGAACCTCCAAAGTGATTAAGCCATTGAGCATAAGTTGTCTCTTTCTCATGCCTCAAATAACAATCAATCGCTTGAAACAACTCTCAAACAAAGAAAACCAAGAAAGGAGGGATGCCACAGAATTGATTAAGCGAAGTTGATTATTATCAAAAATAGAACTCTTTACATAGAAGCTAAGTAAAGAAAGTTATCGACTCGAATGACTCGGTATTTAAGGCCTAAACAACCAAAGCTATGAGGACGTACACCACAACAAGCAAAGTATTCAAAGCATAAACTAATTAAATGAATTAAAACAGCCCTAAACATCCCCTAAAACATAAAAAATAGTAGCTAAAAGTGTGTTTAAAAGGCACAAAAAGATAGGTAAGGACAAGGAGATACAAAACTAGTAAACAAGAGCAAGGAGAGGTGGCTAAACCCTCCACTTTTGAGACTTCTAAACCATATTTTCCAGCCTTTTTAAACTCTGAAAATTAGTTTGTAAGACAAGAAAAATAGTGGTAAAACAAAGGGAATAAGCTATGAAATAAGGTGTAAGAAAGGGTGTTAAGCCTCTCTACCTTAGGTAGCTATTCAACCCCAAGTTCCAACACTTGAAATGGATCCAAAACAGCACAAAAACACAAGAAATAGATGGAGAGAGATTGAAATGAAAGCAAGGAAAAATGTGACAAGCTTATACCTCTTGAAGAGAGCAATCTTTGGTTGTAAACCAAACTTGATCCTAGCACACTCTCAAGGTTGAATTATGATTCTCAAGGCTCAACCAAAGCTCCAAGGTTCAGCTTTAAGGGTGTGTATGATGTATAGATAAGGTTCAAGGATGATACAATATCACAAAGCTAGCTTGCAAAGGAAGAAGGAGCTCTCAAAGGTGTTTTTGCTTCTTTGAAATTTTTCTAACCCTCAAAACAGAGATATATGATTGTATTTATAGAATTTGAGCCAAATAGGTTACAAATATCTTCAAAAATAAACAACTGGTGGATTCCTACCTAGAATAGTGTTTCTCACCCAAAAGGCATGACTGACCCCAAATGGCCACGACCGACGCCAAATGAGGCCCGGCCGGGCCCCAATGTGGCTCCCCTATTCCTCTAGTTCATGCTCAATGTATGTTGGCATGGTGCTAAAAAAATGGATTTTTGTGGTCTATAGGTATAGAAACAGCTTGGGTATGGAAGGTTGAGATTTTCTAGAGCTAAAAACTGGATTGCTTCGTTGAGAATTCGAACCATTGACAACATAACTTCATCATCAAATGCTCAGGACAAAGCACCCAAGTCTTGCGGGCGGTCAAAAATGGGGTGTCTATAGGTGCACACATGCAAATTATACAAATTTAAAAACTCCAACTCCTTTATAGATATGGATACAAACATACATCATAGCATCTTAACACTTGTACAAAGTGTCTATCCATTTCAAGTTCCAAAACAAAAGTACTGAACAAAAGAACAAAAGAAATAAAAACAAGTAACATGGTTTACTTAGTTAACACAACTTGGCTCCTCATGAGACCAAGATCAACCCCATCACGGAGGCACTCCCAATGGCTGACAAAAGGGTGGACTCCCGAGATTGCCTTATGATTGACACTCTATTTGCTCACCGACATATATATATATATATATATATATATATAGGGGAAATAGGCGAGCTACAGCCCAGTGAGTAATACAAGTGTAAAGAGGTTAAATGAATGATGTCTATCATTGTACAAAACCATATCACATGAGTTCGAAACAATTCATAACTGAATACTTGTCATAACAAGTTTCACAAATTATATTCATATGGGGCATATCCGATAGTGCACAATGGGATTATATAGGTCTAACATACATAGGGACCCCTTAGGTCTACATCAGAGATCGCTGTACCAATGGGCCACAGTATTGTTACCCTCGCGCAAGGGCCATATAGCATAGGCCACGGTATTGTTATCCCCGGGCAAGAGCCTTAGGCCACGACATTGTTACCCCGGGTGAGGGCCGTAGGCCGCTATATTGTTACCCCCAAGCGAGGGTCGTAAGCAGCGGTATTGTTACCCTAGGGTGAGGGTCATAGGCCATGGTATTGGTACCCCTAGGCAAGGGCTACACCAAGGATGCCACAATTACATTTCGAAAGAGACAATCATTCATTGTAACAAAATAACATTTCCAAAATAATGAACTTGCGATAACCCAAAATACTTTAATAACATATCTGTAACAAGCCCGCGAGGGACCCTCGCTACAGTTCGGACTCGATTTGTGTCACGGTTCTAAATCTGAACCAAAGAGTCCAAATCTGGCAAATCATTTTGAGAAACAGATTTTTGAAAAAGTAGTGCCAAACATGGACTGCTTTGCCAGATACAGAGTCGCCACCTAAATAATTTTTTTAAATGGGGAAATTTAGGAAACCCTGACTCGGTGCCGAAGGCCACATGTCCGTCATCACCGGAGTTGTCTCGGCTCGGGAGCTTGGGTACGATCGGGGAAGGTCAGCTATGAGCACCCCCTCTCGCCCGGTCTGAAGACCGGCCTCTACTAACTGTGATATCCAATTTTGAAAGCGTTATGTATTCTTAAACCGATTATTAGCCTAGAATTACTATGTTGTGCGCGCAGCAAACAAGTATAGACCAAATCGCCCAAATTGGAACAAAAACATTTCATGTTTGTTTTGAAATTGGTTTGCTACTCGCAAGTAGGCTAAAATGCGGATTTTGCCACCCTCAAGTGGGCTTAAAACTCACAGTTTTAATGCATTATTCCAATTTAGGTAATTCAACCTCCATCCACAGACATTCAAGCAGTTATATCACATAAGCAGCTAGCCTCATGGTGATCATGCTATCATGGCAACATTCACACGCATGCGATATGCTAAAGCATAAAAGCTTACCTAGTACTCCGTGCCAAAACAGTAAACTAGTTAGCAAAATGTGCGTGTCCTAGTTCATGTTAATTTGCCTAATGCAACACATACAAGATGCAATTTAGATAGGCTCGGTTAACCTAATCATGGCATATGTAATGCGATCAATTATCACATATTCGATTTGTAAATTGAAGTACAAATGCAGTTAGCGTGATGTACCGAGCCTAATACATGTAGCACAAATGTATGAATGCACGCATGCATAGCATAAGGTATGCTGAATTTAGACATGCCCTAATTTACCATCGTAAGCAGGTAAATAAAAGGGAAGAAAGAAGTGAGGTTGGAAGACATACACACCACCCACACACACTTATTACAGATTTGCCCTCACTCGGAGGGCCCAAATAAATATTACAGTCCCAAATAAAAAACAAATAAAATTATTATAGAATTTCCTAATTAATTAAAAGAAAGGATGCAAAAGAAAGAAGAGGGTGGCCACAGCCTCTGCCTCAGGATGCGCAGATGATGCATGCTCGGAACTCGGCTCGCCCGAAAAACCCGTACCGTACCCCTGCCACTTCTGTTTGTACTGCTTTGTCTCTTTGAAAATTGCCCAAGTCCTGGAGCAGGCTCCTTACACACTGCAGAGCACCACCGGCCAGACATAATTCCTACCGGCACTCCAGAATTTCCATCGGCTGCTGAGTTTATAATCGACACTTAAAATATTGCCGGCCGGCACTGAATTATGCCGGTCGGCAGAAACTTCCTGCAGAGACAGTTTTGACAGCAAACAGAGAATAGACAGTGCATGGCATGGAGTTTTCAGGCACATGTAAGCATGGTCATACTTCCTATCATGTTTTGAACTCAAGGAAGCATGTCCTTCGATCTTCGAACCATCAATGGTGCATGGTGGCTCAAAAACCAAATTTGCCATTTGATATAAAGATGCATGCAACAAACAAAATGAAAACCGAGGCCTTATCAAGTTGGAGTCAAAGGCCCCGGTGACCGGGAATCGAGGCACATTACATCACTTGAAGTATGAATGTTCCTTAATTCCCACACTTGGTTTGACACCCCAAACAAAGTAAATGTAATGCATGTCATGGAAACATGGTTCAAAATTCGACATGATGCTAATTATGCAAGACATGCCCAAATGTCATGCAACAAATATGACAAGTATGTAATGCTAGCATGTAAGATGCAAGTGTGATACAAAACACGGACCAATTTGACAATGGGATTAATATACCACAAAGCTTAATGGAGCAACCATGCAATGAACATGAAGCAAGCATGCAATGGGACCTTGAAGTGATAAAGGTGCAGGCCTTGACTCACCTCAAAACAGCACCAAAAGTGCTCAAAATGATGGACAAACTCTCATGTCAACATGCAAGCCAATAGACCGAAGGCTAAGGCACCAAAAGGGCCACTTCATTTCCAAGAACAAGACCAAATCATGGCATGATTTAGACAAGTAAAAACAGAGTTTTTACATGCAAAATGGGACTCCAAAACCTCCTAGTATGGCAGCTACAATACCTCCCATGAAATGCTACCACCAAGACTCATTCCTAGGCATAAAAGAGTACACCTTCAAGGCATAAAAGAGGTCAAGCATGCACACATACAAACATGATTCTTGGGCTAAAATATCATGGCAAAAAACTTCAACTCATTAAAGTGGATTAACTAAGGCATGCTAGTGACTCATATACTTGAGGGCTCACAAGCCAAAATGCATGGCAACCATATCAAACATGTCAAACATGACCAAATGGATAACCAACAGACTTTAAGCATGGAAAAATAGTGCTAACATCTTCATGGAACCAAACCAACACATGCAAAAATCATGGTCTAAACACAAGGGACATTTCTAGGCCAAATGGAGCAATACAAAGCAAGTACTACAAGCATACAAGGAGGCACAAATTCGGCCAAAAACAGAGATCCCACATGACCTAAAAACACCTAAAAAGTTCTGAAATGAAGCAAAAACCAAGCAAGCATGCACGTCACCCTTTTGGGCCACAACTCAAGGAAACAAAACCATAAAGGGAGAGGGGTGTCCCTCCCCTATGCAAGACTTCAAACTGACCTTTTTAACACTAAAAATACACTGATTTTCAGTGGTGAAGAGATCAAAATACAACGATGACCAAAGCTTAACCAAAGAGGCAACAAAAGTGGCCAAACAAGGCCTAATAGAGTGAGTTTGCACTCAAAACACCAAATCACCTTAATGAAAGTTCTAAAGCATGAAAATATAAGCCTCATTCATGTTATACACAAAAGCTAAATCAAAAAGAAAAATAGGTAAAAAATGATTGCAAGTTTGGGGAATATAAAGCCAGATGCTCACCCTTGAAGAACCTTTGAAGAACAAATGGTCTAGCCCTCTTCTTTTGATCAAAATCAGTCAAAAAACTCAAGAAACAACCCCCCCAAGTCCCTAAATCTCGGAGCAAGGTGTAATAGTGTGTGTAATGGTGCAAAAGTAAGGTAAAAACACACTTTTGAGCTAAGAAACACACACAAAGGAGGAGAGAGAGGGAGATATAGAGATAATGTGTATCTATATCTCTAAGCTCTGGTTTTTGGTTCCAACTTTCTAACCTAGATCAAAGAGGAAGGCCCTCCCTCTTATAAGACTCCCTCTTGCAAAGCTTATACAACAAGCTTGCTTAGAGGGAGATCCCTCCATACACGTGTATGGAGGGAGACAGAGTTGGTGCCAGCTATCACAGCAGGCACAAAATATCTCCATAAAGTGGATGAACAGTGGTCGGCTGCCCAAAAAAGTTGTTTCGACAAAAAAAGGTGCCGACCGGCAACAAACTATGCCGACCGGCAATAAAATGTGCCGACTGGCAACAAAATGTGCCGATGGAAGCAAAAGACCAGCCGGTGGCCTCTAGCCACTGCCGGTGGTGTGTGGGGATGCCTCACAAGGCATTCCCTGTCCTTCCAAGGAAAAACACCACTGTTCGGTGTGAAACCAGACACTAAACGGTCAAGTTCGGAAATCCTGAGGCAGGGCGCGCGAGCTAAAACCTCCGGGAACTCTAAACGAACACATACATGGATGATCACCGAGTGTTCAAACGGTGACATCCAAGTCTTGAGGACGGTCAAAAATGGGGTGTCTACAATATCTTTACAAAAGTACTACTCACAGTGGGCTGGTACTAACGGTAGACCTCAGTTGACCACCTACACAACACATAACACAAGTACACATTGAAGCATGCAACCAAAACAAGTAACGTGTCATCATACATTTCCTTTATGTGTGTTTCTAGGCCAGTCCATGATTAAGGACGCTCAAATGATACAAAAGAATGCCTAAATTAACAAGAGGATGCAATATGCACTTCAAAGTGTTAGGCAAATTTTCCTGAAAGTAGGGTATTCGCTCGTGCACACACTTGGTTGCTCGAGTGGTTCAACAATATGCAAAGGGTTCGCTCAAGCGCACACTTGGTCGCTCGAGCCGTCTGCAAAGACTGCAAAAATACTGGATGTTTGATTTTTACGCTCGACAATCGCTCGATAGTCGCTGGAGCCAAGTACTGAGAAAAAATGGGTTCGCTCGAGCGAACATTTGGTCACTTGAGCCAACAGCCAAATGTCTGCAAAAGTACTAGATGTCTTCAAAGTTTCCTCGAGCCATAGTTCCTTTGCTCGAGTGAACTATGCAAATTTTGGGTTTTCCAGATTTGAGTTTGAAGTTCAAAAACATTGTTTTCATGTCCAAGACTTGCATGGTTGGTCTCAAAAGCTTAAAAACTCATTACAAAATAGTAATTGTTGGAAACTATGGAACCATGATCTCAAATACTCTTAAATTCTTCTAAACAAAGCTCAAAACATCTTGTTTGAAACATGCATGTATCAAATTCAATTCGTTTCTTTCAAAAACATGTATAAATGGAATGTTGAGTGCAAAACATGAAAAAGAAAAATTGAGAAATAACTTGAGTGAGGCTCATGCATGTGTGAATTTGACAAAATCAAGTTCAAAAGATGAAAGATTATGCATGCATGTACACATTTCACTTGAATTCACTAAACTCTTGTTGATTCATGCTCAATTCTTTCAATTACATGCAAATGGTCCTACAAAATGGTGAATTCATCTTCCCATATGATTTAGCTTCTTGAATTAAGGATAAGAATCTTACTTAGAGCTTAAATTGGGCCTTAACTAAGCTTATTCTCTACAATCTCTCTTGGCTTCTCTTGAATTCTTCTCCTCTCTCTCTCTCTCTCTCTCTCTCTCTCTACAATGTTGAATTCTCTCTCTAGTTCTCAATTTCAGCACAAATCTGATGTCCCAAATGAAGCTTAAGCATGTTTAGTATAATATATAGGGTGATTAGTGTGAAGCTAATTAAGTGTGATTAAGACTAATCATTTGGCTTAAGTCTAAGCAATTGTACTTAATTTATTCTAATTATTTTGATCTGAATCAAATTATAATTAAACTTGCCATAAAGTTCTAAATATTCCAACTAACCTATTGGTTTAACCAATTTTGATTTTTGAGTCCGTTTCGGCTTTCAATTTCACATTCTACATTGACATTTAAACAGATAATTCATTAACAAACAGATAATCATCAAATAAACACATAATCATGCAAAGTATGGCCAATAAAATATTATGTAAATCTGACACAAGGTCAGGGTCGTTACAAATGCAAATCATTTCTTGGTGGAAGCTTTGCTTTTAAAACAAGGAATTCATAAAATCCATTGAAAACTCCTCATCTATTCATATAACAAAGATGTTTTCACCTTTTCTATGTTCAAAATTTGATTGAGAAGGGAGATTTCAATGTTCTTTAACCTAAAACTTCTTGTTTTACTTCCAAAAACATCCAATAAGAGGGAAGAACACAAACTTTTCAACACCAAATCCTAACAATCCTTCAAATAATCTCATGAGACAACCCTATTACTCATTATCATTGAGCATAGGTTGAAACACACAAATTAACATTCTTAAAGGATATCATAGGTGAAGAATAAGAGAGCAATAATAATAAACACTAATCTATATGTTGAACTTGTGAATAGATGGCTAATTACTACTCCCAAACACATTCACAAGGATCCAAGCTACATAATGAGAGAAAATTAAAGCTAAGGAAAGCAAGAAAGTAAAGGAAAAACTATCAACTCAATGGATAAGTGGCTAAATCCTATTCCCTCCACGTCCATGAGGGCTTACAACAATCACATGATGGGAATAAAGGCTAAAACTAAAGAAATAATGAAAGAAAAGTGATCGAATGTTCAAAAAAATCACCTATTTAAAGAGAATGAGTCCATTTGTTCACAAACCCTCTTTTTAATTCCCTCAACCTAGTTTAGATGTATTATTTAATGTCCAAGAGTCCAAACAAAAAGCTTAGGATCAAGCTTTAATGGAGTTTCAATGTTCCAAAGAGAGGTGGTAGGTAAGGGATGGAGGAAGAGAGTGAAAGGGCAAGGGGCTTATGAGAGCTCGTGGCCAAATGTTCTAACCCCTTGGAAGAGGCTGGTGAGCCCTATATATAGAGCCCAGGGTGTAAATATCTGAGATATTTGTGGAAAGTGTGCTGGACAAGCTGAAATTCCCGAAAAGCTCTGTAACTAGAACATTCAGTCGGCCGACCCTTTTGGTGTTCGGCCTAGTGATCTTTTAACTGGCCATCATATGGTGTCCGGCCAATCAAAGAATACACCATGGGATCAACAAGGTAGGGTTAGCCTAGACTAAGAAGAGAAGCAGGTAAAGGATTTCACCCTTTCATTCATTCTCATTACATCATTTGCTTAGTTTTGTTTTGAAAGAATGCAACACTCTGGTTTTGAAAATATGAGTCTTAGAACATTGTGGTAATGTCTGGAATTGCACCACTAAACTCATTTCAAAAGAGGATTTCATTTTGGTCAACAAATATTTTGTCCAAAATAGACATTTGAATGGTTTAAAGCTTGATCCTTAAACTTCTTACTATAGAACTTGCATGACTTACACATCCTATCTTTTATCATTGGGAACCCAAAAGAAAACACCCAAATCTTATGGTAGGTCAAAAATGGGATGTCAACAATAGGTTGTTGTGGCCTTAGTGGTGGTGGTAAGGTAGTGTTGTGGTTGCGATGGTGGTAGTAGTAGTGGCGGTGACGCTGACCAATAGTAACAGAGTGATGGTTCTCATCATGGTGATGGTGGTGATGTGATGTTTATGAAGGTGGTATATAGTAGTGGTAAAGTAATGGTTGTGGCGACAGTGGCAGTGGTGGTAATGGGAGTGGTGGTACTAGGATAGTGGTTCTAACGATGGTAATAGTTGTAGTTTTATGGCTGTAGATGTGGTGATAGTAGTTGTGGCAGTCATGGTAGTGGTAGTAATGGCGACCTTGGTAGTATGGTGGTGTTGTGGTTGTGGCGGCAACCATGGTGGCAGTTGCGGTTATGGTGGTAGTGGTGGTGGCGGTAACGGTAGGGTGATGGAGTGGTTGGTAAGAGAATGGAGTGGTAATAGTAGCTAAATAATAATATTTTTTTAAATGCTAACAAAAAAATAATAATTGAATTTTATAGTAATTCCATGATGGAATGGAATGGTCATTCCTTAAGTTGGAGGAAGAAATAGGCATTCCCACTTTTTGTTGGAATAGTCATTCCAATGACTATTCCCACTTAGATAAGGCGTACCAAACAAGAGAAAGGGAATGCAAAGTTAAAATGGACATTCCATTCCTACTCATTCTATTCTACCAAACATGCTTTTACATTCTTCTCCAACAATTCCATTAAAACATGGTGTAAATTTAACTAAAAAACCAAAAAATAAAACACTCTCTAAAAATTGTAACTGTAACCCACAAGCATCTTGAAGTCATGTTTAATAATTAATTAAGATTTAATTATAACAAGTTAAAATTAGAGAAAACAAAACCGCACTCACTTACGATTTTCCCTCTTTTCCCAAATCTTGTCTCTGTTACTCATTCTCTTTCCTCTTAGAACCTCCTCTCTCACCTCCTCTCACAATTGCTCTTTCCCCATATCTCATTGTGCCTGCCCATTCTATTTCAGTCTCCCATTTTCTCTTTTGCCATCACCAAACCTGGTTTGATGGTTTACGTATAAACTATCACCATTGGTTCAACACTAATTTTCTAGACCAGGGACTATGGGTTCAAAGAAAAGGGAGAGGATGAGAGAAGTGTGGTGGAGGAAGGCACTGGGGTGGTTGTGTAGGTAGCGAGAATGGCAATTGATGAGGGAAGTATAGGAGGGTTATGTGAGGGGAAAGGAGATGAGCAGTCATTAAAGTAGGGTGAGAGAAGGGGTAGGGCTAGGGGTGTACGCGGTGCAATTTGGACGGTTTGAGAATAAAATTATAAACTGAATGGTAGATTGGCAGATTGAAGAATATTCTAAATAATTATCAAACATTTACATAATATATAATAATAATTTGCAAAATATAATTCATATATATAACATATTAATTTTTCATATATAACTACTAATTTGTAACAAATTTCACATCTTAAATCTCTCTCGCACTCATTTTTATTTTGATATTTCATTAGAGGTAAAGAAATATATATGCATTAATTATAACAGAGCGAAAGAGTTTCGAATGTGTATTATAAATTTTTTAATCCACGGTTAGATTTGGGACGGGCTGTGGTGGCTATTAAAGTTGGCGGGGACTATTAAACAAATATAAGATGGTGGTAATACTTTATTTGATTTAAGGGTTAATGGTCTTAAAAAAAACAATAATAACCAAATCAAACTGAGGTTTAAGTCTCATCAAATAGGGTCGACTACATGAATCTTTCTTTTCCACTCGACTCTACCAAAGATCATTTAGTTAGTCAAATTAAGGAGATTCATATCTCTGTTTACTACACTAACCCACGCCAATCATGGTTTGCCATTTCTCCTAACACTTCCCTCTACCGTCACTATATCACAACTCTTTACTACGGCATCTGTTGGTCTCCGTTATATATGACCAAACCATCTCAATCTACTATTTCTCAGCTTAACATCTGTTAGTGCTACTCTTACCCATTCATGAATATAGTCCTGCCACGCATCCACTTTAGCATTCTCATCTCAGCAACACTAATCTTGTCGATATGTTGTTTTTTAGTAGTCCAACATTTCTTCCCTTACAGCATCGCTGGTCTAATAATCGTTCTATAGAATTTTCCTTTTAATCTAGTGGGTGCTCGCTTATCATGCAGTACCCTAAACGCACTACTTCACTTAAGTCACCCTGCCTTAATTCTATGGATCACATCTTCTTCAACCTTCTCCGTTATTGTAATAATCGATCCTAAATAACAAAAACAGAGTTTGACTCTTTTAACAAAAATAAACCTCGAATTTTTTATTTTGTCAATTTAAACTTAAACTTTTGATTAGTTTTCAATATAAGCTATTTGTCTATTTTCGTTAAGGGCAGTTTTGGGTATGACTAATAAGCTGATTTTTTATTATTATTATTATTACAAAAAGATGTACAAAAAAGTAAAGAGATGATGTGACCTAAATAAGCCAATAAGCTGGCTTTTTTTAGGCTTTGTTTTGGATATTGATGGACTTCTTAGCTATTTTAGCCAAGGCTGAAATTCTCGTTTGGGTTGGGCTTTTTAACTTTTTTGAATTTTGTGAGAGAAAAAAATGAAATGATTATGATTTGGATGTGATATTTTGTCTTATTGACTTTTTAACTTATTTTGTCTATTTATGGCTATTTCATCCCAAAAGAGGACGGAGTAAATGTAAAAAAAAAAAAAAAAAAAAAAAAAAAAAAAAAAAAAAAATTAATCATTAAATTTAGTAAAAAAGAATATTTTATTTGATGTAGATCTTTAATAATTAAAATAAATTTGCATGGTCACTTTATTTAACAAAAATAAGTTGATGATTTAAATTAAAAATAAATTAAGTGATCAAGATTTAAATTGATAAAATAAAAATTTTAATATTTATTTTATTACAATTATCAAATTTTAAATTTTTTTATTATAATTTTTTTTAAATAATAATGTTTGGGGAGTTTTTTTTTAATATTCTAAAAATAATAATGTAGAGAATTGACCCACTTTTCAAACTATTTGGGAAACTAACCCGTTTTTTGAAATCCCATATTGAAAATGAGATTTTAAATTGAAATAGCATTTTCAACATGTAATTTTAATTTGAAATTGCATTTTCAAAATACAATTTTATGATGATATGGACTGCTATCATGGCAAATTGAAATCACATTGTTTGCAAAGCTAACTTGTTCCTTTTCAGTTGTTACCCGTGACTTGCTTCAATGACTACAAGGTATGCCGTTTGCAGTAGTTTTGTGTGAAATTGAATCTTCATGATATTGATTTAACCTAATTTCGCCTCAAACTCTGAAATAATATTCTCAACATGTGACTTCATTTGTAACATTGAACTCTTATCAATGTCAAATCATGAGGGTTTTTATTTTATTATTTAATTTCACTGTAAAAGAAATATAAAAATGTAACCAAAAAAAAAAATTTGTGTGCATGTAATTTTTATTTATATGAATTTTTTTTATGTTAGTTTAAATCTCATTTTGAACGTGCAAGATCATTGTGAAATTGGATTTTGAACATATGATTTCAATTCTCAGCCGTGAGTTACTACAACAATTTCAAATTGCACTATTTATTAATTGCTTTGTGGGAAACTAAATCTTTAACTTAGTCACTCTAACCTTGTTCTAACTCAAACCTTCAAATTAGATTCTCAACATGTGAAAAAATAGTACACACTATTTGTATTACATGAAATAAAATTTTCATGATGGCCATTCTACCCTAGTTCTGACTTAAACACTGAAATCAGATTTTCAACATGTAATTTCATTGGTAACATGCAATATTCTTATCAACGTCGAATCAGGAGTAGTTTTTTTTTTATTATTTAATTTCTTTGTATGTGTAATTTTAATTTATAGGGAATTTTTTATGTTAGTTTAAATCTCATTTTGAACATGCAAAATCATTGTGAAATTAGATTTTGAACATGCGAAATTCTCACCCATGACTTACTACGACAATTTCAAATTACACTATTTATCAATAGCTTTGCGTGAAACTCAATCTTTATGGTAGCCACTCTGACCTGATTATGACTCAAACCTTCAATTAGATTCTCAACATGTGAACAAAATAGTACACACTATTTGTATTACATGAAATAAAATTTTTGTGATAACCATTCTACCGTAGTTCTGAATTAAACATTGAAATCAGATCCTCAACATGTGACTTCATTGATAACATGCAAGATTAATATCAATGTCAAATCGTGAGGGTTTTTCTTTTATTATTCAATTTATCTATAAAATAGATACAAGAATGTAAGAAAAAAAATATGTATGTGTAATTTTATTTGTATAGATTTTTTTACACTGGTTTGAATCTCATTTTGAATATGCAAGATCATTGTGAAGTTGGATTTTGAACATGCGATTTTAAATCTCACCTGTGATTTACTACAACAATTTCAAATTACACTATTTATCAATAGCTTTGCGTGAAACTGAATCTTTATGGTAGTTATTCTGACCTAGTTCTGACTCAAACCTTGAAATTAGATTTTCAACATGTGAACAAATAGTACATACTTTTATATTACATGAAATGAAACTTTCGTGACAGCCATTCTACCCTAGTTCAGAATTAAACACTGAAATTAGGTTCTAAACATGTGACTTCATTGATAACATGCAAGATTCTTATCAATGTCAAAATGGGTACGAGTTAATCAAAATATTTTGTTTATTGATCTCCACAATTGATTAGTCAATGCTACAGAAATAGACCACAATGGTGGGAATGTCCTGATTACATGCAAATTTCCATCTAGAAGTTACCCTCATGTTGTCTACTATACAACACTTGAGATCAAAGATGACGATGGTGTCAAGGGTATATTTGATATAATTGACTCAACTCTTGTTACAACATTGCCGAGTTATATATCACTGTGAAGCCCATCAATGTTTTTCCTTCTACAAATGCTAATTATGATAACCCTGTTCTGCGTCATGTTAATTACCCTTTATTATGATTGTGACGATGTGATTATGTGGTTTTTGGTGATAATTATGTAATTAATTATGTTTTTGAAACTATATATGTTCACCGTAAAAAAATTTGTCCAATTTACTGCTATAATTTGAAAATTGAAGGCCATAGAGGTCACAAAAATTGGAATTGTCTATACCATTCTGATTGGCGTGATTTTTAGAGCCTATGGTGAAATTTGATTAAAAATTGATTCGAACCAAATTAATTAGATTAAATTGGTTGAATTAAGCTTAATTACTTAGCCTTAATCAAATTTGTTTAGGCAAGCATATATATGAGCCTAATTACACTTATACTCATTCTTTTAGGAGCTCAAAGATTGAAATACACACCTTAGAGAGAGAGAGAGAGAGGGAGTCAGATTTAGAGAGAGAGAGAGAGAGAGAGAGAGAGAGAGAGAGAGGGGGCTCATCCTTGAAAGTTTTGCAAGGAAATTCAAGAGCTAGGTGAATTAGCTCCAGATTTAGCTTTGGTTGGAAGAATTGAAGCTTCTATGTGAGCAATCAAACTCAAATTCATGAGTTTAAGTTCATAACTAAATGAATTCAAAGTATATATGAAATTAAATACATGAGTTAAGCTAAGCTTGGTAAATTTGAGATCATTGGATGCATGCATGTAAGAATTGACCATAATTTTGCACGTGTGAATGCAAAGCATGTTGATCATGTTGTATTGAGGGTTGTTTGACACATGCATGTAAGAATTTCCATGCATTGAAGCTTAATTGCAAGCCTTGAAGCTTGTTCATGCTAGATACAAACATGAATTGTGTATATATAAAGTTTACGGTTTGAAATTTGTTAAATCCATGGAATTTTGAACTATGGTTGTAGGTTATCTTCAAACATATGTTCTTGGGAGTGTGCTTGCATATTTGAGTGTATTATACATGAATTGGACCTATGGAATGGTGATTTGAACTTCAAACAAATCCTGGAAAACCCAGAAATCGACCTCTTCGCTCGAGCGAAAAATAAAGGCAACTAGAAGTTTAAAAGAGATTTACACGATGGCTCGAGCGTCAAACTTTGTGCTCAAGTGAACCCTATTTTGCAAGGCTCCTCACTTGAGCGTCAGAAGTATCGCTCAAGCATAAAATGCGTGCAACCAGTACTTTTACAGAGTTTTACAGGCTGCTCGAGCGGAGGGCCCTATTTCTGAAATTTTGAATAGTTATTTCATGTTCCGTTTTTCGTTCTCTTTCATTTCTAAGCACTCTCAGGCATGCATTGAACATTGTAAATGAACAAAAATGGATAAGAAAGATGCCTAAGAGAAATAATAAGTTAAGAACGAAATGAATGACCAAATGTGTTATGAAATGTGTAGGGTCAAACACGAGGGCAAATCCATTGATGGAACAATGTGAGTAATATCTTAGCAAAGATACTTTCAAGTATGCTACTTTCCAAATGCTACTTTTGTATAAGTTTCACGGATTTGTTGATTTGTGAATGAGTATTCATTATGCCCAAGGTTTGTATAAGGCTTTACAAAGGAAATGCATTGGGCCGAAAGCCGTTTGAATATGAATATGATTATGACCACAAGTATACAATGCGCATAAATTTGAATATGAATGAATTAGACCTAAGGCTGTTTGATATGATTAGGCCCGAGGCCGTTTAATAAGAATGAATTGGGCCAAATGCCATTTGACAAGACTAAATTGGGCCTGAGGCCGTTTGATATGATTGGGCCCAAGGTCGTCTAATATGATAATTGGGCCAGAGGCCGTTTGATAAGAATGAATTGGACTCGAGGCCGTTTGAAAAGAATGAATTGGGCCTGAGGCTATCTGATACATTTGATAGAAATATGCATGGGCCCAAGGCCGTTTGATGTGATTGACAAGGATATCACTTATTAGAGAATTTTATGCACACAACCTCTTTACTTTGGTATTATTTACTACGCTTTCGCTCACTCTTATTTATTTGTATGTATGTAAGCAAAGAGACGTCTAACCTCAGCCTCAATGAAGAATGTGAGAGGGGTCCAAGTTTTGTGCAGTCAGCCTAAACGTCTCACACACGAGACTTTGTTTTGTTTTTTTGATTTACCTCATTTTTTCTATTTTGGTGAATCCATTGGATCACCTATGTATATAGACCTTTTGTTCGGCTTGCCATATGTTTGTATGATCCTGGATGAACAAGATGTTTATTTGGTTATGGTGTGAGTTATTATGGCATATGTGGAAATTGTCTTGGCATGCCATGTAAGTACAACTCAATGGACAAAATTTTTAGGACTGCTTCCATTTGGCCCCTTTACTATTATAATTTGTATTTGGTTTTGTCAGAGGTCATAGGTAATCTTATGATTACTTGTCGGTTATGGCCTTAACCTACAGGGGCGGGTTCGGGTCATGACACTAATCTTAATGTGCAAGTAGGTACAAGTGAACAGACTCCCATGGATGCGTATCCCCCAATCAATACATGACCGTCACTTCAAACCTACTTACTTTGCATCAAATGGTCTTGACTCTCATGGTGATTATTTGAAACGTACTTACATTCTACCTACTAGCATTGCCTCTGATAGGGTAAAAGATGTTCAACCACAGTCCACCATTGAATTGTGTGCAATAACCACATATGTTGTACAAGAAATGATTACAAATGACATCCATGTCCTAGCAGATGATGGTTAGACCTTGAAGACGACAATACTAATGAAGGAGTTGGTCTATCAATTGAAGGGAGATAGACTAACACACATGCTTTTCACCAAACCCCACCTCCAATGTTTATAGAAGATACATGGTCAAATGTTAATGATCCATCTATACTATTGGCAGTTGATGTCACTAGTATATGGGCTGCAACAATGGAGTTAATGTAACAACTCCGATCCGTAATTAACTACTAATTCATAATTAGGAATGCTAACTAAGTGTTTAGAATGGAATTATGTGCTAACTGTGTATTTTGTGTGTATTTGGCTTTCTATCCATTACTTGTAGAATTATTTGTCACGATTTCTGCTTTGAATCTAAAATTGATAGCCTAAATGCTTTCAGACACTGAATTTGAGTACTTGAATGGACTAATTCGAATATTTGGAATCATATGAGAAGTTTTGTTAAAAATTGATTCAGTTCAGTAAAATCGCATGTGATTAAATTGAGCCTTAATTGGAACTATTTTGGATTAATTGAATTTTGTGCTAACCTTGGTTAGGATGGCTACTTGTGTTTGATTATGCATGATTGGTACCTAATCTAATCCTATTCATGATCCAAGATGCGATTAAGTGTATGATGTGCTAAGACATTTTGTAATATTGGCTGTAGCGGATTAAAATCCTTTAGTTGGTGTGTGTTGAGAAATTTATGTGGGTGTATTGAGAAATCTGAGTTGGGCATTTGGTGATGTTGAGTGTAGGGTATCACAACCCTTGTGTGTATTGGAACCTTACATACATAGCCACATGGGCATTTTTTTTATAAGAATTGAGGTGTGTGTATGAGTATATTTAGCTGAGTAAGGGGATGTTTGTATTAACCTTTTGCTCATTTGATTCTTTGTGTTGAGAGAGTTCAAGCTAGAGGGGGAGAGAGTTTAGCTTTAGAGAGAGAGAGAGAGCTCAAAAGTTTGAAGAAGAAGAAGAAGAAGAAGAAGAAAAAGAAAACTAGGAAGATTCGTCTCACATTTTTGAAATTAAAGCTTTGGGTAAGAATTCTATGACTAATTTCTATTGTAAATCCTCCATGCATTATGAGTTCATCAAGTTATTGAGCTAATTTCATGATATTTGTAAGGAAATGGGTCTTTGAACATGTAAATGTTGCATGTACATTCATGGTAGATCATCTTTGATTTTATCATTTTGAGTTGAGTTTTAAAGTCCTTGCATGTATGTGAGTTTAAATCATGTCCATTGTTTTAGAAATTCATGAGTTTGTTGATAACCATTTGCATGTTATGAAAAATTATGAGAAGAGTTGAAAAATCTTGCATGAAGGAGTTTTGGTTCAAATCTTTCAAGAATTGATGAGTTTTTTAATAAGAGATGTTTAAAGGGTCTTGTATTGGAGTTTTCTAAAGCTACTTTATGTGTTTGATCAAATCATGCAAGACCCCAAGTTTTGAAAGTTGTTTGGAAGCCATTTTTGTTAAGCTTGGTGCCCATAAATTCACAGATGGCTCAAGTGACCAAGTGGTAGCTTGAGCCAACATTGCGAGCTCCCAATATTTTGCACTCTGCAAAAGCTAGCTCGAGCAATCAAATGGTGGCTCAAGCGAGCTCAGTTTATTCCTTCAGCTGGCTCTAGCAACCAAAAGCTGGCTCTAGCCAACAACTTATTTTTAGCATGTTTTCAAAAGGCGTTTTAAGTATATATCGTCGCTCCCATCTCTTTCCAGGCATTCTTAGGCATGATTTATGAATCA
Source organism: Camellia sinensis (assembly GCF_055761805.1). NCBI lineage: Eukaryota > Viridiplantae > Streptophyta > Magnoliopsida > Ericales > Theaceae > Camellia > Camellia sinensis. The sequence continues at coordinate 34,066,178 of NC_138961.1, read as the reverse complement.
TTAAGGATTAATAAGAAGAAAAAAACAACATACGTAAGTGAATTAGAAAATATGTGTCAAATCCGAGTATGTGGTTCAATATGAACAAGTTATGTGACATGGAATGAATAAAGTCATGTATGGCCATATTAACGAGTAATAAAGAGACATGTTTTGTGCTATGTACCTTGGTGTTTGTAAGTCAAGTCAAGACTCGAAGATTGACCAACCGTTTCCAGAAGCCCACTGTGACTAACGTTATTGCAAAGAGATGTTCCTATGAATTATGTTCCAAATGTGATTTGATAAGTTATGATTTCCGAAATGATATTTGTTTACGTGAATGAATGTCCTATGTTTGGAATCTATTATGGCATCCATAGATAGTCCTAAGTCATGGGCGACGACATGTTAATACGGGCCCATGACATATATGTGATTACAAGATCTCGTTAGCCACTTGTCAAAGTGGCAATGTGTTTAATCAGTATCCAAAACTGATTGCTCTAGTCGGATGACAATGTGATATGTTCTATTGGATGTACCATTATTATGTTCCGATATGATTTGTGCTATGTTTAAGAAATGTTTTGGAATTCATTCACTAACCTCTTTACATTAATGTTATTCACCAAGATCAGGCTTGAGGGATTCTATCTAGTTATATTTTGTCAAGCCAACCATTGCGCCTCACAAGGAGGTTCCTGGAAAGATGTGTTATGATCAAGTCTTAAACTCGTTTTGTCTTTTGTTTATTTTATTTACAAGACTAAGTCCCTTTTTTTATTTCATATGTATACGGTTGGTGTAAGAATGATGATGATGATGATTATATGTACATAAGGTTTAAAGATTTTATGTCTCATATAAATCTGTATAGCTCAATGGACATTATATTTTATGGATTAGCTTCTGCTAGCCCCTTATTTTGTGATTCTGTTAAGAGGCCTTCGATAATCTTAGGATTATTGGTTGGCCATGATGCTAAACCTATAGGGGTGGGTTTGGCTTCTGATAGTTAAGCAAAGGGCTATTATTTCAAAACAAGAAAGACTTACAAATTGCAGTAAACCATTATAGCATGATGAGAAAAACTTACCGTGTAGTGATGAAGTCAACAACAGACTTGTGGAAATTACGTTTCGAAAATCGATGTGAGTGAAAGCTTAGAGAATGTAAGCATGTCAAACATGGTTTATTCGAGATCACTAAATATGAAGGACCTCACACATGTGCATCTGCTAGACTTACACAAGATCATGCAATGTTGAACACAAAGTTGATTGAGCACGAAATGCAAGATCTTGTAAAGGCAGATCCATCAATCAAGATCTCTATACTGAGAGCCAATATTAGGAAAAAGTTTCATAGTTTCTTACCACCTTATAATAAGGCCTGGAATGTAAAGCAAAAAGCCATTGCAAATATCTTTAGGGATTGGAATGAATCATACCACATCTTACCAAAATAGATGATGGCTATGATGGATTCCAATCCAAGAACTTTCATTTCATGAAAAGCAATGTCATCAGATGCTGCAAATGACATTGTATTTGAACGAGTGTTTTGTGCATTCAGTTCTTCTATCGAGGGTTTCAAACATTGCAGGCCAGTCATCATCATAGATGGAACCTTTCTAACTGGAAAATATAAAGGTAAGTTACTAATTGTAGTTTCATGGGATGCAAATAATCATGTATTTCCAGTTTCCATTGCCATTGCCATTGTGGAGGAGAAGAGACTAGATACTTGGTCATGGTTTTTAACATGCATTAAGGATTATGTGACATTACGGACTGGCCTTTGTCCTTTATCTGAAAAACATGGAGGAATCTTATCATCTATGAATCGCTCACTTTGGTGGCAACATCTAAATGGTTATCATCGCTACTATATTTGCCATCTTGCCAGCAACTACCATGCAAAGTAAAACAATGTGATATTGCGAGATATGATCACTTCGGCGGGTTATGAGAATCAAAAGAAAAAGTTTGATCAGAAAATGCAGTCAATCAGAGACTTAAATTCCAAAGCTGCAGATAAACTTGATCGTGTGCCACTTTTACTGTGGATGCTAGCACATGATGGTGGCAAATGTAATGAAACTATGACTACCAACCTTTCTGAAAGCTTCAATGGAGTGTTAAAGGGTGCACGACATCTTCCTATCACAATATTGGTACAACTAACTTTTAATAAATGTATTAGTTATTTTTAGGAATGATGTAACAAGGCCAATATTGAAATGCACATGAGTGAAGTTTACAATGCTTATGCAAAGCAGATGCTCACCAAATGGGAGAAAAAGGTCTAGGAGTCATTCAGTGCAGAGTTTTAATATGAATTTGGGTATTTTTGATGTTCAAACTACTGTGAACCCCTTATATTCAAATCGAGGTTTGCATCTTCACGTGGTCAACTTGATGGAAAGAACATGTGACTGTCAAAAATAGCCGAATTATAAAATTCCATGTTCTCATGTTGTTGCAGTATGTAAATTTGCCATCCTTGACCACTTAAAATATATTGATGAATGTTACACACTGAAAGCACAAATGGCATGTTATCAACACTCATTCAACCCTATAGATGATGTTGCTTATTAGCGAGAGCCTAACTTTCCAATGCTCCATCCCAATCTAAACCAGGACTTGTGGTCGTCCAAAGACAACATGACTTCAAAATGCTATGGATTTGCATGAGTCTCAAACCAAACAAAACTGTGGATTGTGTAGGCAACAGGGGCATAATCAGAGAAGATGTCCAAATAGCAATTTAACAGCCTCAAGTAGTGAGTCACATAACTAATGATTATCCAAATCTATTGTACCATGTGTTGTATTTTACTATTGAATGTAATGTTATCAATCTTAAGTTATGTTATATGTCGTAGCATATTTCTTAATATAAAAATATGTTATAACATTTATATTTTTATTAGTAAAATGAAGTAAATAATAAAATTAAAGGTGAAAATAGTTTAGTTCGGCCGATTTTTTAGTGATTTTTCCACCGAACCGATTATCTCAGTTTTCTATTACTACAAACCGAAACAGACCGACCATTAATATATACCGAACCAAACCATTAAGCACTTTGTCGGTTCAGTACAGTTCGCTGGCATCGGTTTATGCGATATTTTTTAGGATCATGGTGACAGTCCATGACCTTAGTTTGTCTTAGGCTTAGTTTGTGCCTACAAAGTCAGAAAAAATAGGACTACCATTTAAAAAAGAACATACCATCACCGAAGAAAGAAATATACAAATCATTAGATTTTCAGAGATCCTAAATAAGCAACAACAAATCCCCAATTTCAACATCAATTAAACCCAGGTTTACAAAAAAAAAAAAAAAAAACAAAACAAAAACAAGTAAAACCCTAAAAATTCTAAAAACATATCTTAAATTTGCCTTTTTTTTTTTGTTCAAAAATCTATGACAAAGAAGCACTAATGTAAACAAAGAGGGTTTGAGAAAGATATCAACCATGGAGAAGCAAACAACAGTCATCAACCATGGACATCGCTATGTTAATCACAAAGTGGTGAGAGACTGGGCCGATAGCATTGTAGAAGTGTGAGAGTAGGCTCCTTCTAGCGAAGGCGGAAGAGAGAGAAGAGAGAGAACGTTAGCGAAGGAGGACGAGAGAAAGAGAGAGAGAGAGAGAGAGAATGTAACTGTTTGCTGGTATAGAAAAGGCACTGATGAAAAAAGAATATATATACATGTGCATGAATGGCTCAGATTAACTTTAGGTATTTCCATAGATGGCTGAGATCAAATACATGCTATCTTTTAATTCGGTACGGTTCAGTGCACGTGGTTTCCAAATCTTAATGACCAAAAACCAAACCGAACTTCAGTTTTTTATCCTTAATAGAACCAAACAGACCGGGATAATGAATAAAACTAGCCAAAAATTGCCAATTCAATCCGGTTCGGTCGGTGCGAACGGTTTTATGGTTTTTCCTTTCACCCCTAGATAAAATTACAATTGACATAGTTGTAATTTTATGTAGATAGTTGATTCAGAGAGTTGTCACATTTTCAAATTATCTTTGTAAGCCTAATAATGCATTTAGCATTAGTGACTACCTAATAACATATATATTAACTTGTCCAATTAATCAACGATGCATTAAAGTTTGAATTTGTACCATACTACTATGTGGTTCTTCAATAAAAATCTAATATTGTGCATTTATTATCTTTTAGGGTAAATTACACTAACCTCCTCTGAAATTTAAAAACAAATACATTAAGCCTCATATTTTCCATATAAGTATGCTAGTCTCCCTTTTAGTAAAGTTAAATAGATCGAAACTAATGCAGATATTGTATAAGCACAAAATAAATATCGGAAAATATACAATTTTGTTTAAAAATAAAAAATCTAAAAAATCCCAAGACATTGATTTGTGATTATGTTTCTATTTTTAAACAATAAATAATAATCCCAATGAAACAATTAAAGACAAATTGACACAACGATTCAACGTGAAAAAATCACAATTGGAGCGCCAAAAATTAAAAAACTAACACAGGCCAAAGCCACATAACAATCCACTAAGAAAACAAAAAGGAATTACACAAGTATACTCTCAATTATCTAGAGAATCTATGCCCAAATTGAACTAACCCCAATGTGCCTCTTCCACCACCGTTTTCACCTCGGAATTGCCTTGTCCAACGTTGAATCCATTACGCTGATGTCGAATCGACAATGATGAGTCACTCTGGAATCAACCAAAGTTTCAGGCTCAAGTTCCCCAGAATCTACCGAAGAACAACTCTCTTTTTTGAGAATAAAAGAAAATAAACAAACTCTTTAATGATGTTTCTATAAAGTTAATGGATCCATTCATCACTCTTAAATCATCAAGAAAACACTCATAAAGCACCCTCCAATATAAAACACTTTGCATTTTCTTCCTTTCTGAAAATCTAGATAGCAAAAACCCTAAAAACACTAAACACACACTTTATAGAAAATAGGATCGCGCAGACCACTTGAGCGCACATTTTATCGATTGAGCGAAAGTGACTAAAGGTGGTGCACAAGATATAGGTTGACCACTCAAGTATAATTTTCACTACTCAAGCGGTAAAACTCTCTTCCCAGATGTTCAGACGATCTGCAAAAATACTTGATGATCATTTTCTTCGCAGTTAAACAACTTTAACTGCATTTTTACCCGGCAGCTCGATCCCCGTACATAGCCAATGAAGTGGAAAACATGAAAAGATTAAGATCACAAACTCCTCTACAAGGTACAATTCGGGTTGGATTCGCATTTAAACACTCATAGCGTTATTAAAACAAAAGAGCAAATAAAACTACAACTGAAAAGAGTTTTATCAAACGGGATTGCCAATTACAAAAACTTAACAAAAAAATGACGACAATATTATTTTTTATCCATATAACTAAAAAAATTATTGATGAAAATAAGTATTATACAAATTAAAATAAGGGAACTCAATGTAATTGTGTTAAAATTATAGCGTTTACTATATTTCGTTAAGGGAGCCCTTATCTTTTCTCAAAATTCACTTCAATATATAGGAAGGGAAAAAAGTAAAAAAAAAAAAAAAACCACACATTAAAGGAGTGATGATTGGACATGAATAAAAATTTATAGATACTAAAATAATATGAATAGTCTGGCCATGTATGTGTAAAAATGTTGAAATGAAAGGACTTTCAATTTGTTAAAAAATTACTGAATTTCAATTTCAAATGTCATTTTCAGAATGAGGTATGTAATTACTCAACTTAAAATCGCATTTTCAAAATGCGAGTTTATGTTGAAATTACATGTTGAAAAGACAATTTCAATTTGCCACATTAGAGCAACAGAAGCCATGTCAACTTGAAATCACATTTTCAACATGTGATTTCAACTTACCACATCAGCACGTCATTATCCATGTCGACTTGAAATCACATTTTGAACATACTATAGCATACTATTTCAAGTTGAAATTGCATGTTCAAAATGCAATTTCAAAAGTGAGTTAGTGTTGATACCCTATTTTTGACCGTCCTCAAGATTTGGATGTCATCGTTTGAACACTCGATGATTATCCATGTTCGTGTTCGTCATGAGTTCTCGGAGGTTTCGGCCGCGCGCCTTGCCTCAAGACCTCTCGACCTGTTTATTTTGTTCTTGGTTGTGGACCAAACACTTGTGCTTTTTTGCTTCTAAGGGCAGGGAATGGCTTGTTGGCCATCCCCACACCTCACCGGCCATGGCCTGAGGCCACCGGCCTTGTTTTCTTGCTACCGGCCAAAGGTGTTGGCCGGTCAGCATTGTTTTTGGTCGGCCGGCCATTGTTTTGATCAATCGGCCACTTTTTCTAGCCGAGACCTTTTCTTGGGGAGGCTTGACCCTTCTGAACCTTTGGTTTAGCTTCTTATGGGAGACTTGACCCTTTTGAATCTTTGTTTTAGCTTCTTGAGGAAGCTTGAACCTTTTGAACCTTTTTAGCTTTTCCAAGAAGCTTGACCCCTTTTTTTTGGCTTCTTAAAGAAGCTTGACCCTTTGCTCCAAGCTTCTAAGAGAAGCTTGAACCTTTCTTAGCTTCTTGAGGAAGCTTGACCCCTTTGCTCCAGCTTTCTCAAGAAACTTGACCCTTTTTGCTTTTGCTTCTAAGAGAAGCTTGGCCCTTTTGCTCAAGCTTCTAAGAGAAGCTTGGACCTTTGTTCCTTTATAATAGAGAGCCTCTCCCTCATTAGAAAAGGTTCCAAAAATTTTTTGCTAAGGCATACACATATATCTCTCTTTGTCTCTACACCTAGGCTTAGAAAAAGTGAAGCTCTTGGCTCCTTTGCACACCAACTCTTAGCCTAACACCTCCATCATCAACCTAAGGATGTTGGAGGCCATTTTCAGAGGTTGAAGGTCTGGTTTTTTGGTCTCAAAGCTGCTGGTTTTGCTGAAGCTACAAGGGTAATACACTTTACCCTCTTTTGGTCTTCATTTTGCTTCATCTTTTACCTATACTTGCAAGCATTTTTGAGCTTTGTCATAAACTGAAAAACATCTTATTTTGAGCTCCTTTTGAAGTTTGTTTAAGACCACTTTTATGTTTGGGGTTGTCTACCCCCTCTTAGGCCTTGTTTGGCCTCATTTTTGTGCCTTTTTTGTGAGCTTCGGGACCACCTTGTATTGGCCTTCTTACCACTAAAATCAAGAGGGATTTCAGTGGTGGGGATGATGTTTTGAGGTCCTAAGAAGGAGAGGGCCATCCCCTTTCCTTATTGTCTTGTTTACTTGCATTTTTGGCCTTACAAAGGAGCCCATATTTGCATGCATACCAAGCTTGGTTCAGACCCTTTTTGGTGAGTTTTAGGACCTGCATAAGCTCTATCTAGAGCTGGTTTTGCCATATTAGATGTCCTTCTTGCATGTGTAGAGCAACTCCTTTCATGGCCTTTCAAAGGAGCACCTCATTCTTGCATGTATTAGACACATTTTAGTGGGTATTTGGTCACATTTTGGTAGCCATGAATCTATTTTTGGCTGGTTTGGTGGTCCCTCATATGCTCCATATGCTTGTAGTGTAAACCATGCTTACTAGCTTAAATTGCATGTTATTTTGGCCCTCCATTCTAGCATATTTTGGCCATGCCTTAAACTGATTTTGTGCATGTTTTGGATTACCTTAGCTCTATTTTTATGTCCCATGGTCGAATGGTACTTTCCATGTTTGCTTGTAGTGTAATAGCCATGCCTAGTCTTGAGTTTTGAAGCCTATTGCATGCCTATATTGAGGTGTTTGCATGTTTTGGCATCATTGGGTATGATATTTCAGAACTTAGACTTGTGCCATACTCCCATGTTTTCCATGCTTTAAGTGCTATTGAGAGTTGTGCTTGTATGCCATGTTACAATGTGTTGTGCATGTTATGTTGTTAGCATTGTGTATGCCATGTCACTCCTTGCATTGTGTATGCTAGGTGGTTAGTTGCATTGAGCATGTCATAGTTCATATAGCATTGTGTGTGCCATATAGTCCATAGCATTGTGTATGCTAGGTTGCATGTTTACATATTTAGGTTGTATGCCGATTCCATATTGCTTGCTAGCATGCTCATTTTGCATTAGTTTGTTTGCATGCTTAGGTTGCATAGCATTGGGCGTGCATCCCTTGCCTCTTGATCAATCCTGATAGAGGTTGGGGCCCTTTATGTGTTTTGTGCATTTCATTCCATATTGAATTGCACACTTGACTCTTTGGCCATCATGCATGGAAATGCGTGATTGGTGGCCCGAGAGTTGAGTACCATACTCCCTTAAGTCTTAAACATGATAGGGAAGGGTGATTGCACATACATTGCTTTGAAAATGCATTGCCATGCTCTGTTTGCCCTCTGATGCTGTCAAACAGAATTCTGCAGGAAGAGATGGCCGGTCAGCCATCTTCAGTGCTGGCCAGCAATCCATTGTTGGCCGAGAACCTCAGAACTGGTCGATGACCACTTTTCCATGGCCGGTGACCATTCCTCTTTGCCGGTGACCTCCCATAGTGTTCAGGGAGTGTTTCATAACTGACCTTGGGACTCATGCAATTTTCAGAGGCACAAAGCAGTACAAACAAAGGCAACTGTGGCATGGCGATGGATTTCTGAGCAGAGCCGAGCATGCATACATTCATCCTTCTTCCTGAGGCTATTTTACTGCTTTTAGTAGCTTAATTAATTTGTCAATTAGTTAGGTGGTTTTGTAATTAATTAATTAGCTTGTTAGTTGATTAATTTGTATTATTCATTCGGTCCCTCCGAGAGAGGGCAAATTGTGTAATAAGCGTGCGTGTATGTGATGCATGTCTTCCAACCCCTACTTCTTTCTCCCTTTTATTTACTAGCTTATGATGGTTAGTTTAGGGCATGCTTCAATTAGCATACTTATGCTCGCATGTTTGCATTCATTCATCTGTCTTGCATGCACCGGGCTCGGCACATTATGCTAACTGTATTGTATTTCAATTCCAAATTGAATACATGTTATCTGTTGCATCTCATATGCCATCTTAGAGTAGCCGAGCCTATCTTAAGTCACATTTTTGCATGTATTGCATTAGGCATCTCAGCATAGTTAGGATTCATGTATGATTTCTAATTAGCTTCTCTTCTGGCTTGGAGTACTCGGTAAGCTTTTATGCCTTAGCATCCTTGCATATGTGTGAGTGACTGCCATTATAGCATGCTTACCATGAGGCTACGTGCTTATGTGATATAACTGCCTGAATGCCTATGGGTGAAGGTTGGGTTGCTTGAGTTGGGATAATTCATCGAAACCCGTATTTTAGTCTACTTGCGAGTAGCAAACTTCAATCCATTTTTCAAAACAAACGGATATACGATGCTTCGTTCCAACTTAGGCAATCCAGTCTATACTTGTATGCTGTGCATATCACTTAGTAATTCTAGGCTAATAAACTGGAATCAGAGCACATAATGTTTTCAAAAAATCGATATCATGGTTAGTAGAGGCCGATCTTTGATCGGGCGAGCGGGGGTGCTCATAGCTGACCTTCCCCAATCGTACCCAAGTTCCCGAGCCGAGGCAACTTTGGTGATGACAAACACGTGGCCTTAGGCAACGAGTCAGGGTTTCCTAAATTCCCCCAAAATAAATATTTAGGTGACAACTCTGTATCTGGCAAAGCAGTCCATGTTTGGCATTTCTTTCTAAAAATCTGTTTTTCAAAATGATTTGCCGGATTTAGACTCTTTGGTCATTTATCAATCTCACATTGCACATTGTGAGATCAGATTAAGAACCGTGACTATTTGAGTCTGAACTGTAGCATGAGGCCCTCGAGGCGCGTCGCGCAATCATTACATATTATTTGTTGTAATAAATTAGACAACCCCCTGTAGACACCCCATTTTTGACCGTCCTCAAGGCTTGGACGTCACCGCTTGAACACCCGGTGATCATCCTTGTTTGTGTTTGTCTTGAGTTCCCGAAGGTCTCGGCTACGTGCCTTGCCTTAGGACCTCTCGACTCAACTGTTTTTTGTCTGGTTTTGCACGAAACACTTGTGTTTTGCCTTGGAGGGGCAGGGAATGGCTTGTGAGCCATCCCCGCACATCACCGGCCATGGCTTGAGGCCACTGGCTATGTTTTGATTCCACCAGCCAAATATTTGGCCGGCCGGCACTATAGAAGGCCGGCCGACTATCTTTTATTGGTCAATTGCACTTTTGGCCAGCCGACTATTGTGCATCTGCTTTTGCAGATATTTTCATGCAACTGGCATGCACTTGGCTCCCCTCCATACACGTGTATGGAGGGATTTCCCTCTTAGCTAGCTTGTCTTGTAAGCTTACAAGATTGAAGCTCTACAAGAGGAGGCCTCCTCGCCCTTGTTCCAAGGTTAGATAACTTAGAGAACATTGTTAGAGAGCTCTGGTTTTAGGTTAGGATTTGTATCTATCCTATATCTATATCTCACTTTCTTTTGTGTTTTGTGTGTGTATTTAGCCTTAGTTTCACACACAAACACTCACCATCACACCTTCTCTTGGAGCAGAGGCCCTTGAGGGTTGTTTTGAAGTCTTGGAGCTGGTTTTGAGCTCAAAGAACTAGCTGGTCCACCATTTTTGAAGGAGGTCTACAAGGGTAAGACTTTTGTCCATTTTTTCCCCATTTTTGCATAGCTTATTTACCTATCTTGCATCGATTTTTGAGCTTAGTGTATAACATATAAAAGTTGTGTTTTTACTTGCTTTAAATAGTTTCTTAAGGGTGTTTCAAGCTTTGGGGTCGTTTGACCCCTCTTAAGGCTTGTTTGGCCTTTGTTTTGTGCCATTTTGGTTGAGCTCCGGGACCATTGTGTTTGGGCCTCATCAACACTGAAATCTTGAGGGATTTCAAAGGTGAGGATGGTGCCTTGAGGTCCTAAGAAGGAGAGGGCCACCCCCTCTCCTTGTTGTCCTTGAAAAGGGTCATTTTAGCCTCTTGAGAGAGCATATTGTTTAGGTTCATGTTGGCCATGCCTTAACGGATTTTTGTGCTTATTATGTCATAATATAGCTCTATTTTTAATTTGTTTTGGTACACCATGCTTGCTTAGCATACGTGCCTTGTAATTCCATGTTTAGGTCTTAACATGCTTTTGGTTTTGCTCCTTGTTCTAGCATGATTTTGGCCAAGCTTTGTGAAGCTTTTGTATTTGTTTTAGCATGCTTAAGCTCTGTTTTTGGTTGTTTTGGTCGACCATCACATGCTTAGTATAGCCACCTTGCATTTTGGCTTGTTAGCCTTGGTTGTGTGAGTGTGTAGCATGCATTACTTGCAGTGTTTCAGTGGTTTGGAACCACTTACCATGTTATTTCAGTCCTTACAATATGCTTGCATGCTTGCATTTAATGCTCCTTTGATGCTTTAAGAGGTTGTGTTGTATGCTCCATGTTTAAGCATTTGTGCATGCCTCCATGTGTAGATCATTTAGATGCCATCTAGGTGGTTTTTAGGACTTGCCTTAACATGATTTAGGACCGTTTCGATCTATTTTGGTCATTTTCTTCGTGTGTCATATGATCATGCTTTAGGTCCTTGGACCAATTACATGCTCTGCTTGCTTTGATTAGTTGTTTAGCACCTCTTTTCTATGCAATTTCAAAGCTTAAGGTGCATGCCATTTGTCCATGATTGCATCCTCTTAAGTGTGCTTGAGAGTTACTTTTTGTTGTTTAAAGTTTTAATCCATGTTTGCATGCATGCTTATATATGTAGATACTTGGCTCATGACACATTGTTGCACACTTTTGTGTTGTTGCATTTGGCATGCTTTGTATCTAACATGTTGTCCATATTGCACCTTGCATGTGTGTATGTTGTTGTTACACTTTGCATGCTTGGTTAGTTGCATCTTTGTATTACTTGCTTGCATGCCCATATTGCACACTTAGGTTCACGTGCTTAGGATTGCATTGCATTGGCATGCATGATTCACCTCTTGATCAAGCCATGATAGAGGTTGAAAGCCCCTTGGTTTGTTTATGTGCATTGCATTTCATTTGAAATCGAAATGCACACTTGATTCTTTGGGCCATCATGCATGGAAATGCGCGATTGGTGGTCCGAGAATCGAGAATCATATCCCTTTGAGTCATGAATATGATAAGGGGTGTGATTGGTGCATACATTGCTTGAAATGCATTTCCATGCCAAGTTCTGCCCTCTGCTGCTGTCAACTGCAGGTTTCAGTAGGAATATTTGGCCGGCCGGCAGTGTTTACTGCCGACCGGCAAAGAATGTTTGGCCGAGGGCACAATATTTAGCCGATGAGAGTATTCCCATGGCCGGTAGTATATCCTTTTGGCCGGTAACATTCCACAACGCTCAAGGAGCAGTTCTGGGGACTTTCAGAATTTTTAGAGAAGCAGAACAGTCAAAGCAGAGGCAACTTGTGCATGGCAGTGACTTTCCGAGCGGAGCCAAGCGCGCATTGCATTGGGCCCTCTTCCCGAGGCTGTTTACTGCTTTCATTAGATTAGTTAATTTGTTAATTAATTAATTGGTCTGTAATATTTAATTAGCTTGTAGGTTAATTAATTTGTATTATTCTTTCAGTCCCTCCGAGCGAGGGCAAATTTGTAATAAGTGTGGGTGCGTGTGTGCATGCCTTCCAACCCCCACTTCTTTCTCCCTTTTACTTACCAGCTTTTGATGGTTAGTATTAGGACATGTTTACTTTAGCAGACCTTATGCTATGCATGCGTGCATCATTCAGTAGTCTTGCATGCACCAGGCTCGGCGCATCATGCTAACTGCATAAGTATTTCAAATCTAACTTGAATACATGCTACTTGTGCATTTTCACATGTCATTTATAGACTAGCCGAGCCTACTCTAGTGACATTTCGTATGCGTTGCATTAGCCACTTAACATGGACTTGGATCATGCATTGATTGCTAACATGTTCATGTCTTGGCTCGGAGTACATTGTAAGTATTTTTATGCTTTAGCATCTCGCATGAGTGTGAATATCAACATGACAGCATGCTTACCATGTAGCTAGATGCTTATGTGATGTAAACTGCTTGAATGCCTGTGGGTGAAGGTTGGTTTTTTTGAGTTGGAACAACTCGTTGAAATCCGTGCTTTAGCCTACTTGCGAGTAGCCAATTTCAAACTGTTTTTCAAACAAACGGATATGCAATACTTCGTTCCAATTTAGGCGATTTGGTCTATACTTGTTTGCTGTGCGCATAACATAATAATTCTAAACTAATAACCAGAATAAGAACACATAACGTTTTCAAAAATAGATATCACGGTTAGTAGAGGCCGATCTTTGGATCGGGCGAGAGGGGGTGCTCATAGCTGACCTTCCCCAATCGTACCCAAGCTCCCGAGCCGAGGCAACTCTGGTGATGACGGACACGTGGCCTTTGGCACTGAGTCAGAGTTTCCTAAATTCCCCCATAAAAAATATTTAGGTGGCGACTCTGTATCTGGCAAAGTAGTCCATGTTTGACACTTCTTTCAAAATCCATTTTTCTCAAAACAATTTGCCGGATTTGGACTCTTTGGTTCAGATTAAGAACCGTGACAATTTAAGAGTCCGAACTGTAGTGAACCCAAAACGACCAGAACGGGGGCTCGTCCTCTCGGGGCGTTCGAGGACGTCTACAGTTTCTGGCGACTCTGCTGTGGAGTTTAGAGAGCTTGACTCGAACTCGTGATATCCTGTTTTGATTTCATTTATGTGTCTCTTTGCATTGCATGTGCATTGGTGTTCCTGGGACACCGTGTTTGCCATCTGCCATTCCTAAACGGTTTGCCAGAGGTTTGACTTTGTCAAAGCATGCCATAAGGCTGACCGGTTGTGGGCTCTGACAGTATGGGAACAGAAACCCCGATTTTACCGGGGCACCCTTTTCGACCATTCAACCTAGTGCATATCGAAATCCATAGTGACTATTCCAAACTAGGACACGTTGCTTACCAGATGTTAGGTTGTTTGAAAACTGCTGCGTGCATAGTGAAACCCTAGCTCCTGACAAAAATAGGACAGGGAAACCCTACCCCTCCATATGGGTGTTTTGGCTCTCTTTACTTGCTATGTGCTTTTAGAATGCATCTCTACAGGGAACGTACATATCAGTTTGCAAGTTTGAGTATCAGACCTGAGAGCACCAGTATCAGTTTATGAGAATCAGTTATATCTGTGGGTATCCGATTCAGTATTTTGGGGGCAGTGGTTTCGGGCAACAATGGTCAGCAGTAGAGTACAGTTGTTCGGCTACATCTGTGTTTGATCCATTTGGCTGAAACGCTACTTGTTTTTCCTTTCAGTTCAGAGAGTTGATACAAAATAGCTAGTGTTCCCCGTGTTGAGGCAAGACAGATATCTGATCCGTCAGTCACCGTTCAGTATAGCGGACTTATCATGACGCAGAATTCAGAGGAGATTGTGGTTATGACAGCCGTATTAGATCAAGGAATCACTCTGCAAAGCGAGACCGATGTCGATGTACCGCATCCACCCAGGTCGCCTGTCGCGCACCCGGTCTGGACCCCCTAGTTGTATCAGGCTCGTGAGCCCACCACATTCGAATTGATGGGAATGATAGGTGACCTCCAGAGGTCCGTGGTGGATCTCGCTTATGCAATGTCAGCTTCGCCACCAGCCGCACCGTATGCCGGGAATTTTGTACCACAAGAGCCCCCACTGTTGGGACGGATTGTGATTGAACTTAGCCAACCCGAGGTGGCCTCCAACTATAACAATGACGTATCAACATCAACCCAAACCTTCGACCAGGATGAGGCCAGAGGCAAGAACAAAATGAAGGTAGATGCCGATCCCATTGAACAACTGCTATGGGCAGTCGAGGCTTTGAAAGCCGAGGGGATGAGTAAACAACAGGTATTCGCAGTCGTAGCTAAGGCTGTGGATGATGTTTTCCCCACTCCAACCGAAGGCAGTACAAGCCAATTAGAAAATCGGGATAGGCCCCATCATGCCAGAACAGTTCCTTCCACTCCCAACCCTGCACCTGGGAAAGATCAGAAAGCCAAGGCGGTGCCTGCCGACCCTTTCGCTAGTGCGTCCAGCAAGAATACTTAACCTTCAAAGTACCTGCCCCGAGGGCACAGGGTCTTTCACACTCTCTATATGCCATTGTCAAAGGCACTTCAGATCCTTGCCGAAAGGGGGCATCTTAAACCCTTGGAGCCTCGGCCTCTCCCAAAGAAACTCCCTACTACACATGATGCTGCCTTGTACTGTGCGTATCACCAGCAAACCGGTCATGCTACCGACAATTGTTTTCGCCTCCGTCATGAGGTGCAAGACTTGATCGACAACGAAGTTATCCTCCCGCCCACCTCAGCCAAGTCCGTTACTACCCAGTTATTGGATTTTAAGGATACTGAACTACGAGTATGTAATCAGGAAGTGAACCACCTGTGGGCGGCGCTTGGCATATTTTGGATGTAGCGTCTGGCACGCATTTTTGGAGCATCTGCGAATGCTAGTTTTGTAAATTCTGGCTTGGGTGTCAAGTCAGTCTTTTGCTTTGTTTTGAGTCTGTCTCATTGTCTTGAGTTAGTCCTTTTGCTTATGGGTCTGTCTTGTTGTAGCGAGTCAGTCCCCTTTGTATAGAACGTCGGGTGATTCCGGAGCTGTTGCCTCGAACACCGTTTTATTTTGTAATTACCCTTTTGCTTTCTTTTGAGTCTGTCTCTGTCGTGGAGCCAGTTGCAACCAGGGAATCTGAATGAAACAGCTGCGGCTATCATGTTTCCATGCTTACTACTATTCTGAATTAGTTGTGCCAGGGGACTTGAATGGAACAGCAGTACATTCCACCTGGTCTCTTGTGCCCTGAAAATCATTACATTGACCTAAGTTTTTCAAAACTTTTTGAACACTGCGGTGAAAACAAAGAGGAAGGAATTCCTCGAGTTTTGCAAACTTTGATCAAATTGAGAGAAAGAGAGGCGTGCTAAGCCCTTAATGATTGAAATCATGCTTGTCAGCGTGAGTACTGAGAAGGACCCTGGCTTGATCCAGACTAGTTCTACACTATCTTCAGCGCGAGCGATTTGTCGCTTCTTTAAAAACTTTCAAAAACAAAATGTTTTGCGCGGTCCTGCGAAGACCTGTGTGGGATCACTCTTGAGATTGTGTAGCTTAAGATCGCTCTCAGCCTCAAGACTCGAGCCCTTGTTTTGAAGCCTTGAACCACAATTCGGAGTGTTCAACGATCAACCATCAAGAGAGGCCTGTGTGGCCAGATTGGAAGTAGCCCTCGAACAAGAGGCACCAAAGTCAGATCAAGAAGATTAGATCTCATTGGAAGAAGCCTGTAAAACTAGAACAGAAGCACCCCTCCAAACGAGGGGCAAAAATGTCCGATTTGCTCGAAGAGCCGAAGATGGGTCCTTCAGTAAGTCAATGCAACAGCTACTCTCCTAGATACGGATGGCTTCAAAACCCTAAAACTGTTTGGCATGGACTTGTTACACTTTTACCCTTTGAGCGGCTCACTGGGCCGAAAACCCGGAAGGGCGACCCAGGCAAAAGTTAGAGCAGAAGAAAAAAATATACAAAAGAGAGAAAAAAAGAAAAAATATACAAAAGAGAGAAAAATACAAAAAAGAAAAAAAATAATAATATACAAAAGAGAGGAAAAAAGAAAGAAAAGAATTGAAAAGAAAAGAAGAATAAAGCTCGCAAGGTCGAAAACCCGCATCGGGCGCCTTGGCAAAAGTTAGAGCCTAAAAGGTGAAGGTTAAAATATCCGAGTGTACCTTAACCGAAACTACGTAAGGCTTGATTCCCATCTTTAGGATACGTAGGCAACTTCGTGCTGAAGTCCAGCCCCCAACGCGCTCATAGCACCTCAGTCCATGTAATGGTTTTGATTATTCTTGCCCTCCCCGAATCTGATGGTTCGGTTGTGACAACCGAATACGTAGGCAACTTCATCCCGAAGTCCAACCCCCAGCACTTTCAAAGTGACTGTGTCCATATATTGGTTTTGACCATCTTCGTCTTCTCCGTGTCCGAGAGTTTGGTCGTGATCGTCACTAATGATGACTGTTTGTAAAATGCTGCGGCACCATCCAGACAAGGGGCAACTTTCCATTGCCATGAGTCGCCGTTCAAACCAGGGGCAACTTTCCATTGCCGTGCAGCGTCCTTCGAACAAGGGGCAATTTTCCATTGCCTCCGATCTGAGGTTGCGCATCTCAAGAGTGAGTTCTGCGCTCGTTGGGCGGCGGCCATTTGCCAAAAAAATAGTTTTTGAGAATTTTTAATGAGGATGACTAGTTTTCTCGAAAATTGTTTTATTTTTCAAAACTGGACCATTTTCTGGGACCCAAAAGAGGAAAATTTTCAGTGCTCATAGCCTGACTTGCAAGATTTTAAGTCAGAAAATTGAACAAGTATGTTAATCTGACTCTCATCTTGGTCAAAATTGTTTCAGTAGAGAACCAAAACAAAAAATGGTCAAAATGATGAACTAGGGGCACAGTTGAGTCAGGTGTTCTGTCTTTCCCCCATCGCCAACATACTTCCCAAGAAGGGCACAACTCAAGCTGTTATTAAAGGGCTGAAAGCTCTCTCAACCTCCAAGCAACGAGGTATCGAACCAAGTGCGAAGCATGAATCTGAAGGGATCAAGGTACTCCGTTCCCTTTACCTGTGGCATCGACCTAACGCCACCAGAAGAAACAGCCGTGAGCTAACCATGTCGGGCGTGAACCCACAACTTCCTATTCATCCATTAAACACCCCAGGGAGGGATAAAAATGAGAGAATAAAGAATAGAGAGGTGTAAGTTAAGAGAAAAAGCGAGCCAAACGGTCTTGAGAGAAAAAATGAGCCTGAGGGTAAAGTGATGTGAGAATCACAAATGAGAAAAGGGTGGGAAACAATACCCAGAGAAACTGGCTCCTCGTGATCTGAGGTCCCCCGTCTCTGTTAACACGTCTGTATGTCGTGTCTTTTGTCTTGTTTACTTCAACCTTTGTTTTGAGTCTTTTCCGAGTGTGTCTCGTTGTGTTTAGGTTGTTTACTTTTTTTTTTTTTTTTTTTTTTTGTCTCCACTGTTGAGTCATTCTCACTATGTCCAGTTATAGGCTCACTACCCTGGTTTTAAAAAAAAAAAACCCTTCTTCAATTTCAAAAATTAATCGTTTTGTGCTCAGAATGTTGTGTCATTCTCCACATTTGTGCAAAAACATGATTTGCTTCTTTCATACAACTGCAGGGTTCACCCCCGATAAGTGTGAACAGGAAAACCTGGGCCTCTTTGAAGCTTCTGGGTTTCAGATCGCATCTGAGTGTGCTTCAACTTCAGTAGATTCAACCTTCATGGTCCGTCTTGTCAGATTTGGCCTGTTTGTTCAAGATCCACTGTGTGCAAAATAAACCAAGCGCTGTGTTATGAGCTGTATGCAGATTAATCCCCAGCAGAGCATGGGCTGTGTGTTCAATATGAGTAGTGGTTGGTATGGGTTGTTTTGCTGTTGGCTGGTTCGTTATCTGATTATTACAATGCAAGTGTTCAATTTTCAGACAACAGATCAATTTCATTTACATTGAGGTGCAGCATGATGCAATGCGATGCAATATATGAAATGTACAAATGCAACACTTTTTCAGACAAAAACTTTGTTTCATTTCATCATCTTTTTCAAGTACATGGTTTTTGGAAATAAAAATCTGCCTGCGGCAGTACAAGGTACTCTAGCTACCAGCAAAAGGTACAAGAAAAAAAGAAAAAGAAAAACAGCAAAAATCTGGATCAATGACAAAGGATCTCGGGCCTGGAGTCCGTCCTAGTCCTCTTCCTGGACGAAGGTCCAGGAGCATCATCAGCGCTGTCATCTGAGCCCGAGTCTGAGCCGTCTCCGGTCTCCTCCTCCGATGACTCTGCCTCCGCCTCCGCCTCCGACTCCTCGTCATCGTCATCAAGGACTGGAGCCCGCGAGCTACTCCCGGCGTGAGTGCGCCCCACCTTGGTGCGGGGGAATACTCTGCCCTCTCCATCTCCTCCGGTAGGAACAGAAGGCCTGGTTGTAACACCTCCCACACTAGGAATCTAAAAAGGAGGCTGAAAAGTATAAGAGGCAAATGCATCAGTATGCTGTGAGCAGTTTATCAGTGCAGAATGCAGTGTATGAATACAGTGTGCGAATGCCATGAGCAGCTTATCAGTGCAGAATGCAGTGTATGAGTACAGTGTATGAATGTCGTGAGGGCAGTGTATCCAGTGTTGTGTTGTGCATCAGATTGTGTGAAACAGTTTATATATGGTTTGAGACCGCGGTCAGAGGAACATACCGGAATGTTGTAAATCGCCAAAAGGTCGAGGCTCTGCTGGAGCATCCCCATCACAGAGGCAGTCAGCTCTAGGGACTGGCGAGTGTACTCAGAGGAAGCCTGCAAAAGTATCAAATGCATTAGTATTCTGTGGAATATCATATAAACTGAAATGAAATGCCAATACAAGATGCATAAAATGAAGTAGCACATGTCGGAGGTAAGTCATAGAACCCGACCAACTCATGATCAGCCGAAGGGGGAGCAATGGGAATCTGGTAAGTCGCCCCGCCCCGTCCTCTGCATGTCATCATCGTGGGTAGCGCTGGCCAGCTAACCCCCCGACCCCTCCGAGCCCCACTCTTGTCGCGGACACGAGCTGTCCTCGACGTCCCTGCCCCTGCTCCCGCTCCAACTACCGGCACCATTGGCCTCTCCCTCTCAGCTCGACGGCCACTGCTCAGAGGCCGCATAATGTACGTCCGAACGTACTCTGAGTAGTCACCCTCGCCCTTAAAGCCCTTCGCGTCCCAGCCGATCGTGTAATCGGCCATCTCCTCGGTAGTGCACTTCTCGGTGTCCCTCATGTGGGTAGGAGGCGGATTCGGAACTATCTGCTCCGGCAAACCCAAGGTCTGGCGTAGGAAACGCTCACCCAGGTACCAAGCCCGACAGACCAGGCCCTCCAGCAAAATCTTGAAACATGCAGTCTCCTCTGCACCAGCAAATTGATCTCGAATCATTGCAGGCAATGGAGCCCAAGGCTGCCAAGTGATCTGTACATGACATGTAGTTTGTTATCTACTGTTATTGAAAATACAGTGTAAAGCCAAGCCAAATAAAACTCTAAAAGTTGAACATACCTCTGCGGGGGTGATGGTGTCGAAGTAGTGGCGGAAGAAAATAAACGTCTCCCGGGGCCTCCGCATGCCCCTCACGTCAAAGCGGCGCGAGAACGGAATGACGAGAGGGGTCTCCACGTCTGGCACTGGGGCGAGTCTCGGAAAGTAGGCGTAGACCCACAACTGCAGAGCAAATACTAGCAGGATTATCAGATAAAGCAGAATACAGAATAAAGCAAAAATTGCAGAACCGTGTATTGTGCAGTATATTGTGCAGAGTGTACAGTGTGTGCAGTGTACAGTCAGTGTAAAGCAGGGTATATGTGCGCCGTGTGTACAGTGTACATTCAGTGTGAAGCAGACCGCAGTGTGTGCAGTGTACAGAGTACAGAAAATGAAAGGCAGAAATGTAAAATAGAGAAAGAGGTGTACCTCCCAAACTCGCCAGTAACCCCTGAGTAACTGCCTGCTACAACGGGAGGTTGAGCTCATGTATCCATATAGAGTGGCTAGAACAGCGCCACCCCAGTCGAAGCGCAGAATCCGTGTGACGTCCACCAGTGCGCTCAACAAACAGAGGGGCACGGTGTTCGCCCGATCGGCGAAGATAGTCATCCCCCGCAGAAACATGAGGAAGCCGCGTGCATATCGCTCCACCGCCTCTTGGGTCATCGGAGCCTCCTCAACTAAGGCCAGCTGAACTCTAAACTGGACCTCGAACCATGAATACCTGACGAAGCCAGGACGCGCAAGAGGCGGCACATCGCCAAGTAAGTAGATCTAAGCGGTCTCCCACTCGTCCATGTCTGTGTCGAAAGGGATCGGATCATCCCCTACCCCGATGCCGGTGATCATCGAGAAATCATAGGGAGTCATCGTCATGTCTCCCACGACAGAAAAGTGGAATGAGCCGGTGGTGTCCCACCACCTCTCCACCAGAGCGGCGAGGAGAGGCCTGCTCGCAGTAAGCCAGGAGAGTCCCCTGCAGAATGCGCCGAAGTCGGCCTGATCCACGATGTGGCGAACTGCGTTAGGTAGCTCCATGTACCAATCCCTGGCGGCGACATTCCCATACCCGCGAACGGTATGGGAATCTCCCTGTTCAAAAGTAAATAGTTGCGAAGCAATATTCAATGTACAGTTTTGAAGAACAGTCAAAAATTGATGCAAATATAGCATGTGTGCACGTTTTCAGATTCAAACAGATATCAGGTGTCGGTGTACTCGAAGTGAATTATGGCATATGACGTGTCAGTGTTTCCAAGTGGTCCAGTATAGATACAGCGTGAATACGCATTTTTAGGTTCGAGCAAACATCGGGTGCCGGTGTGCTTATAGTGAACTACAACACGCGATGTGCTAGTGTGTTTGAGTGGTTCAGTGAGAATGCAACGTGTGTGCACGTGTTCAGATTCAAACAGACATCAGGTGCAAGTGTGTTCACAGTCAACTACAACATACAGTGTATCGATGTATCCGGCTTAAGCAGTTAAAGAACAAAATCAACTATGGCAGTTAAGTGTTCTACATTGCGGAAAACGAAACAGGGAAGAATATACCTCGGAAGTGCCGTATGATAGGTGTGACTTTGGATTGCGCAGAAGGAGCTCTGATGGCACGCCTCTCGCAAAACTCCGGAACTGACGAAGTCCGTCAGGAGGAAGCACGTGAACCGCCGGCCTGTATGTCGTCGGGTCGAACGGGCGGACGCTCAAGGGAAGGAGCTCAGCCTCTGGAATATCATCCGCCATGTCAAAGGTGGTGTGAAAATGACCGGGAAAGTGAAAACCGGATGAGAATGCGAAAGGTGAACAAAAAGTCAACCCCGTGAGGGTGAAAAATGGCTGGGAAAGCCGAAATGTGGAAAATGTGATGAAATCAAGAAAAACTTGGGGGAAATAAACTCCAAGAGGTGGAAATCGAAAAAACTACACCGAAACGAAGTTTCGATCGGATGAAAGTGTTCGAAACGCGATGAACTTCGCGAATCAAACAACTAAATGGGCCCTAAAACTAAGGAAAGCGGCGAATGGGAGAGAGGAAAATACTCTAGAGAGAGAAGGGATGAAATTTTGGCTAGAGGGAAGTAAGAAAATAGGGTTTGAAACCCTATTTTAAAAGACCCAAGGTGAAAAGTCAAAACTGCCCCGATTCAGCAATATTTGTCTGGTCGTCTACATCTTTGTCCGGTCGGCCAAATATTTGGCCGGTGAGATGTTTTGATGGCCGGTAGATGGCCGGTGACCTCCCCTTATGGCCGGTGAGCCTCCTATAACCTTGTTTGAGCCAGATGTATAGTTTGGGGCATTTATTTCTCAAGATAGTGCAAGAAATGGCATTTTCGAAGCTCAACCGGCCTCCGTTTTGACCTCGGACCGTGTCTTTTGTGCGTGGCACTCGAATATGTGCAAGGTGTATCCTTTTGTCTCTTTTAAGATTCGAAAGTTGCCCCACACGCATTGTTTTGCGAACACGTGTTGAGTTATACGTCATTATGCTTGCATTGTTATGCATTTTCAATGGCCTGGCGAGACCTTAAATACGCTCGGTCTAGGAGACCTTAAATCCTCAGAAGGTGCAAGACCTTTAGTGCATTGATATGCACAGATCATTTGCATTGTCATGCATATCACAAGACGTGCGTTGTCACGTGTTTACATTAGCATGCATCAACATGCTTTTCAAACAAAACCAAAAAACAAAAAAAAACAACAACATGCATATGTCATGCATTTCATTATAATATATTGCATATGTCATGCATCCCACTATATCCATTCCATTGCATAATGTAGATATTGCATTGTAGCTTGCATGCATTCATTGCATCACCTCCATCTAGGGTTTGCGCCTTTCCTTGTTGAGCTTGGACTGGTATATGCCCATACTTTTCACGTCTATACACTCATAGTTCTGTATGACCGTTCTATGTTAGACGTGGTTTGCTTGTGTACATGCTTTTCCTAGGCAAGATACGGTTTGGCCGTAGGCCTTTATCCACTATATTCATTCCATTGCATATTGTAGATATTGTAGATATTGCATTGTAGCTTGCATATATTCATTGCATCACCTCCATCTAGGGTTTGCGCCTTTCCTTGTTGAGCTTGGACTGGTATGTGCCCACACTTTTCACGTCTATACACTCATAGTTCTGTATGACCGTTCTCTGTTAGATGTGGTTTGCTTGTGTACATGCTTTTCCTAGGCAAGATACGGTTTGGCCGTAGGCCTTAATCCACTATATACATTCCATTGCATAATGTAGATACTGCATAGTAGCTTGCATGCATTCATTGCATCACCTCCATCTAGGGTTTGCGCCTTTCCTTGTTGAGCTTGGACTGGTATGTGCCCATACTTTTCACGTCTATACACTCATAGTTCTGTATGACCGTTCTATATTAGACGTGGTTTGCTTGTGTACATACCTTTCCTAGGCAAGATTTGGTTTGGCCCACGTGCCTTATCTATTGTATATTTTCCATTCCAGTGCATGCTGCATTGTAGCTTGCATGCATTCGTTGCATCACTTCCATTTAGGGTTTGCGCCTTTCCTTGTTGAGCTTGGACTGGTATGTGCCCATACTTTTCACGTCTATACACTCTTAGTTCTGTATGACCGTTCTATGTTAGACGTGGTTTGTTTGTGTCCATGCCTTTCCTAGGCAAGATTTGGTTTGGCCCGCGCACCATATCCATCATATATATTACATTGTAGTGTTATTTTTGCATCCTGCATTAGGATCATGTTCTTTCGTTAGCGGATCATTCCCCACTTGTGTCATTCCACCCAATTACTTGTTCTTGTGTCCGTCTACATCACTCATAGTTTTGTGTGACCTTTTCTATGGTAGACGGACTTGTTACCTCTATCAATCTATTTGACATTTGTGTGGTTTTGAACCGCTCAGGATTTGATCATGATTCAATTGCATTGCATATCGTTTGCATTGTTTCAATTGCATTGCATTTCATTTGCATTATTATACATAGTTTTGTATATATTGCATATCATTTTGCATTCATTTTGCATTGTTATGCATGTTGCTAACAATATTGTACTTGTTAAGTTTGCTTTCTTTGCAGGCACGATATTGTATGTACGGTTCATTTGAGGCTGGTGCAACCAGATGAACCGACATGTATTGTATCCTCTGCGTGAGACGTATTGAGAATTGCATAATTCTCTTACATCCTTTCTGCATTGTAGTGTAGTTTGGTGTATGCTAGCTTAAAACCGTTGCATTATTATGCTTCGTTACAGCTTTCTTTGCATGATCATAAGCTATGTTCGGCTTTGTGCATTGTCTTGCATTTTGCCCCTGCCTTCGGGCGCATATCTTGTTTTTCTTGCATGTTTGTCTAAGTCTTCGGCCTTGTCAAAAATGGGTCGTCTCTGGGCTTTGACATTCACTCCCGTCATTGTTATGACTTTCGAGTTCTGTCAAAGAGGGGCAATTGTAGGCACCCCATTTTTGACCGTCCTCAAGACTTGGACGTCACCGCTTGAACACCCGGTGATCATCCTTGTTTGTGTTCGTCTTGAGTTCCCGGAGGTCTCGGCTACGCGCCTTGCCTCAGGACCTCTCGACTCAACTGTTTTGTGGCTGGTTTTGCACCAAACACTTGGTTTTGCCTTGGAAGGGCAGGGAATGGCTTGTGAGCCATCCCCACACATCACCGGCCATGGCATGAGGCCACCGGCTGTGTTTTGATTCCACCAGCCCAATGTTTGGCCGGCCAGCACTATAGATGGCCGGCTGGTTATCTTTTTTTGGTCAATTGTACTTTTGGTCGGCCGGCTACTGTGTATCTGCTTTTGCAGATATTTTCATGCAACTGGAATGCACTTGGCTCCCCTCCATACACGTGTATGGAGGGATTTCCCTCTTAGCTAGCTTGTCTTGTAAGCTTACAAGATTGAAGCTCTATAAGAGGAGGCCTCCTCTCCCTTGTTCCAGGGTTAGATAACTTAGAGAACATTGTTAGAGTGCTCTGGTTTTAGGTTAGGATTTGTATCTATCCTATATCTATATCTCTCTTCCTTTTGTGTTTTGTGTGTGTATTTAGCCTTAGTTTTACGCACAAACACTCACCATCACACCTTCTCTTTGAGCTGAGGCCCTTGAGGGTTGTTTTGAAGTCTTGGAGTTGGTTTTGAGCTCAAAGAACCAACTGGTCCACCATTTTTGAAGGAGGTCTACAAGGGTAAGACTTTTGTCCCTTTTTTCCCATTTTTGCATAGCTTATTTACCTATCTTGCATCTATTTTTGAGCTTAGTGTATAACATATAAAAGTTGTGTTTTTACTTGCTTTAAATAGTTTCTTAAGGGTGTTTCAAGCTTTGGGGTCGTTTGATCCCTCTTAAGGCTTGTTTGGCCTTTGTTTTGTGCCATTTTGGTTGAGCTCCGGGACCATTGTGTTTGGGACTTGTCACCACTAAAATCCTGAGGGATCTCAGAGGTGAGGATGGTGCCTTGAGGTCCTAAGAAGGAGAGGGCCACCCCCTCTCCTTGTTGTCCTTGAAAACGGTCATTTTAGCCTCTTGAGAGAGCATATTGTTTAGGTTCATGTTGGCCATGCCTTAACTGATTTTTGTGCTTATTATGTCATAATATAGCTCTATTTTCAATTGGTTTTGGTACACCATGCTTGCTTAGCATACATGTCTTGTAATGCCATGTTTAGGTCTTAACATGCTTTAGGTTTTGATCCTTGTTCTAGCATGATTTTGGCCAAGCTTTGTGAAGCTTTTGTATTTATTTTAGCATGCTTAAGCTCTGTTTTTGGTTGTTTTGGTCGACCATCACGTGCTTAGTATAGCCACCTTGCATTTTGGCTTGTTAGCCTTGGTTGTGTGAGTGTGTAGCATGCATTACTTGCAGTGTTTCAGTGGTTTGGAACCACTTACCATGTTATTTCAATCCTTATAATATGCTTGCATGCTTGCATTTAATGCTCCTTTGATGCTTTAAGAGGTTGTGTTGTATGCTCCATGTTTAAGCATTTGTGCATGCCTCCATGTGTAGATCATTTAGATGCCATCTAGGTGGTTTTTAGGACTTGCCTTAACATGATTTAGGACTGTTTTGATCTATTTTGGTCATTTGCTTTATGTGTCATATGATCATGCTTTAGGTCCTTGGACCAATTACATGCTTTGCTTGCTTTGATTAGTTGTTTAGCACCTCTTTTCTATGCAATTTCAAAGCTTAAGGTGCATGCCATTTGTCCATGATTGCATCCTCTTAAGTGTATTGAGAGTTACTTTTTGATGTTTAAAGTTTTAAGCCATGTTTGCATGCATGCTTATATATGTACATACTTGGCTCATGACACATTGTTGCACACTTTTGTGTTGTTGCATTTGGCATGCTTTGTATCTAAGATGTTGTCCATATTGCACCTTGCATGTGTGCATGTTGTTGTTACACTTTGCATGCTTGGTTAGTTGCATCTTTGCATTACTTGCTTGCATGCCCATATTGCACACTTAGGCTCACATGCTTAGGATTGCATTGCATTGGCATGCATGCTTCACCTCTTGATCAAGCCATGATAGAGGTTGAAAGCCCCTTGGTTTGTTTATGTGCATTGCATTTCATTTGAAATCGAAATGCACACTTGATTCTTTGGGCAATCATGCATGGAAATGCGCGATTGGTGGTCCGAAAATCGAGAATCATATCCCTTTGAGTCATGAATATGATAAGGGGTGTGATTGGTGCATACATTGCTTGAACTTCATTGCCATGCCAAGTTCTGCCCTTTGCTGCTGTCAACTGCAGGTTTCAGCAGGAATATTTGGCCGGCCGGCAATGTTTAGTGCCGACCGGCAAAGAATGTTTGGCCGAGGGCATAATATTTAGCCGATGAGAGTATTCCCATGGCCGGTAGTATATCCTTTTGGCCGGTAACATTCCACAATGCTCAAGGAGCAGTTCTGGGGACTTTCAGAATTTTTAGAGAAGCAGAACAGTCAAAGCAGAGGCAACTTGTGCATGGCAGTGACTTTCCGAGCGGAGCCAAGTGCGCATTGCATTGGGCCCTCTTCCCGAGGCTGTTTACTGCTTTCATTAGATTAGTTAATTTGTTAATTAATTAATTGGTCTGTAATATTTAATTAGCTTGTAGGTTAATTAATTTGTATTATTCTTTCGGTCCCTCCGAGCGAGGGCAAATTTGTAATAAGTGTGGGTGTGTGTGTGCATGCCTTCCAACCCCCACTTCTTTCTCCCTTTTACTTACCAGCTTTTGATGGTTAGTATTAGGACATGTTTACTTTAGCATACCTTATGCTATGCATGCGTGCATCATTCATTAGTCTTGCATGCACCAGGCTCGGCGCATCATGTTAACTGCATAAGTATTTCAAATCTAACTTGAATACATACTACTTGTACATTTTCACATGTCATTTATAGACTAGCCGAGCCTACTCTAGTGACATTCCGTATGCGTTGCATTAGCCACTTAACATGGACTTGGATCATGCATTGATTACTAACATGTTCTTGTCTTGGCTCGGAGTGCATTGTAAGTATTTTTATGCTTTTGCATCTCGCATAAGTGTGAATATCAACATGACAGCATGCTTACCATGTGGCTAGATGCTTATGTGATATAAACTGCTTGAATGCCTGTGGGTGAAGGTTGGGTTGTTTGAGTTGGAACAACTCGTTGAAATCCGTGCTTTAGCCTACTTGCGAGTAGCAAATTTGAAACAATTTTTCAAACAAACAGATATGCAATACTTCGTTCCAATGTAGGCGATTTGGTCTATACTTCGTTCCAATGTAGGCGATTTGGTCTATACTTGTTTGCTATGCGCATAACATAGTAATTCTAAACTAATAACCGGAATAAGAACACTTAACGTTTTCAAAAACAGATATCACGGTTAGTAGAGGCCGATCTTCGGATCGGGCGAGAGGGGGTGCTCATAGCTGACCTTCCCCAATCGTACCCAAGTTCCCGAGCCGAGGTAACTTTGGTGATGACGGACACGTGGCCTTTGGCACCGAGTCAGGGTTTCCTAAATTCCCCCATAAAAAATATTTAGGTGGCGACTCTGTATCTGGCAAAGCAGTCCATGTTTGACAATTCTTTCAAAATCTATTTTTCTCAAAACAATTTGCCGGATTTGGACTCTTTGGTTTAGATTAAGAACCGTGACAATTTAAGAGTCCGAACTGTAGTGAACCCAAAACGAACAGAACGGGGGCTCGTCCTCCCGGGGTGTTCGGGATGTCTACACCCCCTTTTAGTTATTATTATTCATTCGGATTAGTAATAATTATTTATTCGGACACTCGGACATTCGGACCCTCTTGCGCGAGGGTAGACAAACTTGTAATAATGTGTATGTCTTCCAACCCTAAGTCATTCTCCCTTTTATTTACCAGCTTATGATGGTGAGTTTAAGGACATCATGTTTAATTTAGCATACTCATGTTTGCATCCACATGTATTGCATACATAAAAGTTCGGCTCATCATATTATTCAAATGTCAAATTCAAACTCTTTACTTGAATACGTGCGCTACCACATGCCTTGAATTGACTCGCATGCCATGCTAGTAGCCGAGCTTATCAATTGCATATTGTATATGTTTCATTAGCCATATTACATAGTTAAGATCATGCATTTTTCTAACTAGTTCCTTTTTTGGCTTGGAGTACGACGTAAGTTTTTATGCTTCAGCATATTGCATAAGTGTGATTGCTGTCACATCAAACATACTACCATGAGGCTAAATGCTTAGTTGTTAAACTTCTTGGATGCATGTGGATGAAGGCTATTCACTGACATTGGGGTACTTTGATTAATGTATATATATGAGATCACTTTTTCAAGTGATACATATGCAAAACACTTGTTTTTCAAAACAAACATGAAATCAAACGTTCCAACTATTCATGAAATTAGTGTATACTTGTATGTTAAAGATAAAATAAGAACATATATTGTACGTAAGAATCACATCATAATTAGTAGAGGCCGATCTTTGATTGGGTGACTTGGGTGCTCATTATTGACCTTCCCCTCTCATACTTAAGTTCCCAAACCAAGACACTTTGGTAACGACGGACTAATGGCCTTTGGCACGAGTCACGGGTTTCCTAAATTTTCCAAAATAAATATTTAGGTGGCGAGTCAGATATCTGACAAAGCAGTCCATTTTTGGCATTTGATTCAAAACATCGATATTCCAAACGCAATTGCTGGATTTGGACTCTTTTTGTGTTTCCACTGTTTCACATTGCACTTGTGAAACTGATTTAGAACCAACACAAGTGGAGTCCAAACTGTAAGGGCTATTCATTCTTCCGAAAGGGAGCGCGAAAAGATGAGCTACAATTTCTGGCGATTCTGTTGGGGAATTAGAGAACTTGACTCAAAATTTATGATGTGAATTTTTATCTACACTTATATGTTCTTTGCATTGCATTTGCATCGGTGCGCTTAAGTCCCTGTGTTTGCCATCTGCTATTTGTGGACGGTTCGCTGGAGGCTTGCCTACAAAGCTTGCCAAAAGGCTGACCTGTCATGGGCCCTACCATGTTGGGAACACAACCCTTGGATCTAGATTACCACTATACCGTTTGATCCTCCTTTCACTTCTCGGTGTTAGGTGTGAAAGGTATATTAGGTAGTTTTGCTGAGGTACCCTCTGTGACTATTTGACCTAACGCATATAGTATGCTCCAGTAACTATTCCAAATTAGGACAGGATGCCACCCCTACAGGATGTTATGAAACCATTTGCTTGAAATAGTGCAACCTAGATCATTTCAAAATGTAGGACAGGGTAACCCTACCCCCCTTATAAGGGTGATTTGGTTCTTTTACATAGTATGTGTTTTTACAGTGAAACTGTACAGAGTGGTTCATATCAGCGGTACAAATGAGCAGTCAGTTTGAGAAAAAAGTTCAGTAGGGATCATAGTTCCGTAGCGTGTTGTGATTTTTGAAAATTGGGACCAAAGTGCTGTCCGATTTTTGATTTTTTTTTTTCTTCCTTCTTGCTTTGCTAGGTAGTTTTTCATCATAGCTTCAGAAAGACCCGATATCCCTTGGACTTGTTCCCATAGACTATGTAAAACTCAAGATCTTGTTAACGGTTAGCCAGTGTTAGTTTCTCTCCCGCCAGTTAATCGACGAAGAAGGAACAAACAAGCATCAGCATCGGTACAGAGTGCTCCGCCAATACCTGTTCTGCACCAAGGGCGGCACCAATATTAATGGCTGGGTCCGGAAGGGGAACCTTTTCACTACCCATGAGGGAAAGTAGAGAAGAGTGAAGAAAAAGTGGAGAACTAAGTGAAACTGCGTAAAAATCCCAAAATCTCAAACCCTAAGAGAGAGAAATCGAAGAGAGAATGAAAAACCAAAGGGAGAAAGATGAAAAATGCGGGTAAAGTGAGAAAAACAAAGAGAAAACCCAAACTTGCGCTAAATCAATTTTTGTTTAGTTCAAAATGTAGAGAAAAACAAGGGTTTCAAAGAAAAAATGGCATGGATCGTTGGGTAAAAGCAAGAAAAGAGAAATCTAGAGAGAGAGGGATGCTAGAGAGAGAGGGGTGATTTTCGGATCTGGAGGTGTGAGGAAATGAGGGGTTTGTTTTGTTTTAAAACAACAAAAGTCGAGGGCTTCCCAAATTTGCCCCTGTCCCCGTCGAAGTCCGGCCAGATGTCCGTATGTTCGGCATCGAGATTCGGCCGGCCTTTGATGATAATGAAAATAATAATAATAATAATAATAATAATAATAATAATAATAATAATAATAATAATAATAATAATAATAATTTTATACTTTATATATTTGACTATATAAAAAACAGAAAAATCGTCAAATCAACTCATTTTATTTGTGTTGTTATTTTACAGAATAAAAAAAAGGAAAAAAAACAAGGGAGAGAAAAAAAATCACCAAAACAACTCATTTTATTTGTGTTGTTATTTTACAAAAAAAAAAATATCATCAAATCATTTTGTTTGTGTCATTTTATTAATTGTTGTTTTACAAAAAAAAAAAGGGGGGGGGGGAGGGGTGGGTGGCAAAATCAAATCCTTTTGTTATATAGTTTTGTTTCATAATAATAATATAAAATAAAAAAGAGAGAATGGGGTTGTTTTATTTTGTTCATATAAAATGTGGTTTTTTTTTAGTATATATATATATATATATATATATAGAGAGAGAGAGAGAGAGAGGAGAAAAAAAATCAATTTCCTTTATTTTGAGTTGAATAATAATAATAATAATAATAATAATAATAAATAGTAATAATAATACTACTAAATAAATAAGTAAATAAATAAAAGAAAGAATTTTGTTTATTTTATTTTGTTCCAATAATCCATAAAGTTGGTATTCTGTCCCATACATATTGCTCTGTTTGGGTCCATTTTGTGTCTAGTTTGCCTGTTTTGTTTCCATTTTATGTTCATTATTCGGATTTCGGAGTATTTCTTATTCGGAATTCGGAGTTGCATAAAAAGTGTCTATTTTATGTCCACTATTCAGATTTGTTATTCGGAGTTGCATAAAACATAAAATTAAAAAATTAAAAAAAAAAACTTGTTTTATTGATCACATTTGTACAAAATATATACAAAAAATAAATAAATAAATTAATAATAAAAGAAAAACAAAAAAAAAGAGAAAGAAAAAAAAAGAGAGAAAGAGAGAGATCTTGTTCTTCTTTCTTCTCCGGCAATGGCCACACGCCGACCTCCGGCAAACGGCCTGTAGACCGGCCGAACTTCCTCTGCGCGCCCCCCTTTCGGAGAGGGCGCGAATTGGGTTCATTCTACTCCAGTTCGGACTCTTGTCACGGTTCTGAATCTAATCTCACAAAGTACAATATAAAACTGATAAATCACCAAAGAATCCAAATCCGGCAAATCGTTTTGGAAAATCAATTTTAACCAAAAAGCGCCAAACATGGAATGCTTTGCCAGATTTCAGAGTCACCACCTAAATATTTTGTTTTGGAAAATTTAGGGAACCCTAACTCGTGCCTAAGGCCACGTGTCCGTCATCACCAAAGTTACCTTGGCTCGAGAACTTGGGTACGAGAGGGGAAGGTCCTGAAATGAACACCCCCGCTCGCCCAATCAAAGGATCGGCCTCCACTAATTATGATATGTTGTTTTGAAAACACATGTGCTCTTTTTCCAGATTATTAATCTAACTTTACCATGTGATGTGCACAACACACAAGTATAGACTAAATTGCTCGATTTGGAACAAAACATCTCATGTTTGTCTTTCGAAAATGGTTTGAAGATACTACTCGCAAGTAGGCTAAAACGCGGATTTGCCACCAAACAAGGTGGGCTTCAAACATGATGATTTGCCACATCAAGTGGGCTTAAAACTCACATTTTGATGAATTGTTCCAATTCAAGTAATGTAGCCTTCATCCACAGGCATTCATGCAGTTTAACATTTAAGCAAATAGCCTCATGGTAGTCACTTACACTCATGCAAGGATGCTAAAGCTTAAACACTTACAGTGTACTCCAAGCCAAAACAGAGAACTAGTTAGAAATCAATGCATGATCCTAACTATGTGAAATGCCTAATGCAACACATGCAAAAATGCAACTAAATAGGCTCGGCTATCTAATATGGCATATGAAATGCAACACTTGATAACATGCTTTGAAACACATATTCAAGTAAGTGTATTGAAATACAATGTAGTTTGAATGATGCCCCAAGCACGGTGCATGCAAAACAAATGAATGATGCACGCATGCAAGCATAAGGATGCTAATCAAAACATGCCCTAAAACTAACCATCGAAAGCTGATAAGTAAAAAGGAGAAAGACGTGGGGTTGGAAGACGTTTACACACACACGCACACTTATTACAACATTTTGCCCTCTCGACGGAGGGTCCGAATGAAATGAATGCTAACTAGCTATGCTAATTAAGCTAACTATTACAAATCATAACTAATTAACTATCTAGTTAACTAATTACAAACACAAATGAATAGCTAAACACATTAACTATTTAAGTACAAAACCAACGAATTAACCATCTAAGCAAAACAGTTAAAAAGGCCTCGAGGGCGAAGGATGTATGCATGCTCGATCGGCTTCCTCCCGAAAATCCATCGCTTTGCCGCCGGTTCCCTCTGTTTGCATTCGCCTTGATCCCGAACACCGGACCAATTTACAGGTTGCCTCTGCTCCAGAACCAGAACTACTTTGAACGACCTTTAAGCTGGTGGACTGTCTGCCACTAGGGCAAGCTGTATGCCACTTAAAGTGGTCGGTCGGCCACTTCCTCTGGCCAGTCGGCCACTTGCTCCTGCACACTCCAGTTTTACTGCAAATAGAGTACAAAAGGGGCAAGGCAAGGCATTTGCAAGGTATGTGTGTACAACCACCTTCCTTATCATTTCTCAAGCTCAAAGGAGTGTGGTACTCGATTCTCGGACCACCAACCGAGCATTACAATGCACGATGGCCGAGAAGCCAAGTTTGTACAAGTCAATGAATGCACAAATAACACACAAGACTCAAGAAGCCTCCACCCTATCATGCACAATCAAGGGGGACGGCGACCTAGAAATGAGGCACGTTTCATCACTTCGAGTATGAAATGCCCATTATTCCTTGTGTTTGGATTAACGTCCAATCCAAACACAATGTAATGCAAACAAGATGCTTATCTTACAATGCTAAAGTGTCATGCACAAGACTCTATCATGTAAGCAAGTCATGCATGGCATGTTTAGAAGCTAAGCCATCAAAGCTAGTGAAGTGTATTACACATGAGGCATGCATTATCAATCTCAAATGGTCAAACCACATATGGACAAACGTAAGATGCTCCAAAACAGTGGCCAATACACACCAAAACTTAGGCAAAAAAAGCAAGGAACGCATGCTCATTCGTTTGCTCGCAAACAAAGCACAAAGCTTAATTTTCAAACACATTGAAAGAGTGAGATATATGAGAGCATGACAGAGGTACACGCACTGAAATCATATGCCAAATGATGACATATCATGCAAACAACACTGGTATAGCATGTTATGGTCCTTAAGCATTAAAGCTAGTGAAGTATACAACACTAGGACTATACAATACAATGCTTAATGGACTAAACCAGCCCTAAATAGACCTCGTGCATGCCAAGACAGTGGCCAAAATGCTCTGAAATGATAGCATGAAAGGCAAGAAAATGATGTTCATGCATTGACTCATCAACAAGGCATAAGGGCACAACTCTTAAACACAATTAAAGGGTGATAAACATGAGAGTATGACAAGGCTATATGCTCTGAAATTATGTGTTTAATGATGCCATATCACATAAACATCACAAATAAGGCATGGTAGAAGGCCAAAAGGATAAGGATACTAAAGGGGACCACACAAGAGGCATACAATACATAGCCTAAACAACCAAACCAGCTCCGGACAGAGCTCAATTAGGCCAAAACAAAGGCCAAAACATGCTGAAAAGAAGGCCCAAAAGCTTAGACAAGCATGAATGCATATTGGCCCATGATCAAGGCATAAGGCACAACCTTCCAAAAGCATTGGAAGAATGGAACGTGTGAGAGTGTGGCTACACTACATACACTAAAATCACAGGAGAAATGAGGCTAAGGCATGCAAACACCACAAGTAAAGCATGCTACAGACTTGACACTCAAAGCTAGTCAAAGCCACTTATACTAAAACCATACAAGGCAAGCCTCACATGGCCAAGACCATTCAAAACAGACCTAAAGCATGCTAAAACATAGCCAAAAACATGCTGGAGTAGAGCATACACATGCTAGATCAATAGGCTAAAACACCAAACATGCTAGGCTAGTGAACAAAATTGCACTACAAGTGCAAGAAGCATGCAAGAGGTAACCAAACCAGCCAAAAACAGAGTTATATCATGGCAAATCAGTGGCAAAAACATGCTTAAACAAAGATTCAAAATGGGAGAAACAGATGCTCACTTGGTAGGCTAACAAGACAAGCAAACAAAACAAGAGGAGAGGGGACCACCCCCTCCTATTTTGGACCACAAGGACAACTTTTTACCACTGAAATTCCTCTGAATTTCAGTGGTTAAAAGGCCAAGCAAAGGTCAACACAAAAGCTTAGAGAGTTGGCTCAAGAGGCTTAACAAGCCAAAGAGCAAAAGAGGGGGACCACCTCCTTAACCCCACAAGGTTCAAACCAACACTTTAAAGCTTTAAAATCAGAGTTATTGAGAGGCTAAAAATAGCCTCAAAGCAGCATGTGAAGGTGGTATAACACTTAATCAAACAAAGCTTAAAAGGGGCTAGTCTCTTACTCTTGAAGAACAATGGCAAGATAGCAATCTCAGCAACAATTATGAGCTCAAACAGAGTCCAAGACCTCAAAACAATCTCCAAGGATCCTCAGCTCCAAAATAAAGGTGTTTGAGTAGGTGTTTGTGTCCAAAAGTATGAAGAAATAACATTTCTAAGCACAATAGCACAATATATATATATATATAGAGAGAGAGAGAGAGAGAGAGTGAGTAAGAATTCTAGAGAGAAAGGAAGATTTTTATCTCTGAAAAATCTGACCCCTTGAGAAGGGGGAGGCCCCTCCCCTTTTATAAGCAAAGCAAGGAGAAGCTTGCTTGACAAGCTTAGAGCTTGCTTGAATCCCTCCCTACACGTGTAGGGAGAATGCATTCAGTGACCAACAGCTGGCACAACTGGCACCAAAAATATCTAAAAAAATAGAAAAATGGTTGTAGGCCACTTTAAGTGGCCGACCGGCCACTGCAACTAGCCAACAGGCCACTTTAGGTGGCCTACACGAGGAAAAAGTGGCCTACAACTGCCAAAAGTGGCCGACAGGCCCTCCCCTACCTCCAGGCAAGGGTTAACAAGGTATGGTCCAAAAACACACCAAAAAGAAGAGAGCTAAGAGGCTCCAAGACAAGGCACTCAGCCAAAAGCTCCTGAAGCCAGCCTACAGGCCACTGCAAGTGGCCTACAAGAGGGAAAAGTAGCCTATAGCTACAAAAAGTGGCCTACATGCCTCTCTCTCCCTCCAAGAAAAGGCACCAAGGCATGGTCCAAAAACAAACCAAGAAGAAGAGAGTTAAAAGGCCCCGAGACAAGGCGCACGGCCGGGATCTTCGGAAACTCAAAACGAGCACAAACATGCGCAATCATCAAGTGTACAAATGATAACGTTTGAGTCTTAAGGTCGGTCAAAAATGGGGTGTCTATACGGCCATACGCCGACCTCATTTGCTTGGCTCTCCCACTAATTTCTTTATCTCAATTTTGTTCTGGAAGACCTTCGAAGGCCTTGCCTCAGTGTTTTCACCAGGAGAGTTAACTCTTCAACGACTATCAAAGGCAAGATATGACGATGCTCCGAAATGGGCCATAGAAGTAGCCTGTCATTTTACCTCTTTATTTTCCATGGAGGTGGCCTTCCGTTTCAGTTCTTTGTTCTCTGCCTTCAGTACGCAAATCTCTGCTCACGCATCCTTGTACATATGCTGAAGCAGAGTGAGTTAGGCGTTAACCCGATGTACCTCACACGTCCTATTTTGTAGACGGTGAGACAAGATAGTAACCGCGGCCACTGTCCCCATACACGACTTCAACATGTAGTGGTTGGCCTCAATGTCAATTTGAGCAACCATCACTTGCTCAACTGTCGGTGTAGGAAGACTAGGATGAGTAAGAGCAGGGGCACTTGGCCCAGGGGAGCTCGATGGATCATTAAGATCCAGAAAGAGAGAGAGGTATAAAAAAAGGGAGTCACAGAGAAATGGCAGAGAGCAGACTGAGTTCTATCTCTCTTAGTCCCTCTGTTTTGCCTCTCTTAGAGAAAGGAGAGAAGAAGAAAATAAAAGAGAAAGAGAAGAATGAGGAGGAAGAAGGAAGAGAAGAAAGAGACGGGAGAAATAAGAGAATAAGAAGACGAGAGAGAAAGACAAAGAAGGAGAGAGGGCCGAGGCATTTGTCAGCCAGCTAACAGCGGTTGACGCAAAAGGCGAGGCTACGTGTCAAACGCGGTTTTCGACGGAAGAGCGAGAGGCGGGAGAATTATATACATATATGTATATGAATTGTATATTTATGTATTATATACATATTTCTTTGAATTTTGATACAAGAGTGGCTTTCGCTCAGTGGTTGAAGGCTGAAAGGCTGAGCCCGAGGTCGAGGGTTTGAACCCCACAATAATTGTTTCATTTGTTTTGTTTTAGTTTTGTTTATATATGTCTTGTGTACTTATATATATTTGTTTGTACATTTTGGCACAAGAGTGGCATGTCTCAGTGGTTGAGGGAGCAAGAGACTAAGCTTGAGGTCAGGGGATCGAAACCCCGTATCCCCACAT
The DNA here is from genome assembly GCF_055761805.1 of Camellia sinensis. NCBI lineage: Eukaryota > Viridiplantae > Streptophyta > Magnoliopsida > Ericales > Theaceae > Camellia > Camellia sinensis. The sequence goes on along the minus strand of NC_138961.1, from coordinate 34,028,668 downwards.
CCATGCATTTTGCTCCTTTCTTTTTGCGTGTTCTGCATATGCATACCGTATATATCTCCCATACATATCTTTGTATATATCCGTATATGTATGGGTAAAACAAAATTCAAAATTCAAAAAATCAATCAAATCAAACAAAAACAAAGAAATCATTCTACCATACCTTCTTCCACTCGTGTAAGACGCGTTTGGACTTCAAAATTAGAATTTCATGTTTATCCAGTCGGAAGATCTTCAATTTCGACTTCTAATATTCCTCCTCTCACGAAAAGATGCTATTGGACTTCACCTTCCTCCTCTCGCGAAAAGACGCGTTTGGACTTCACATTCCCCCTTTTGCGAAAAGACGTGATTGGACTTCACTTTCCTCCTCTTGTGAAAAGACGCGATTGGATTTCACCTTTCTCCTCTCGTGAAAAGACGCGTTTGGACTTCACCATCCTCCTCTCGCGAAAAGATGCGATTGGACTTCACCTTTCTCCACTCGCGAAAAGACGTAATTAGACCTCTCCTTCCTCCTCTTGCGAAAAGACGTGATTGGACTTCACTTTCCTCCTCTCACGAAAAGACGCGATTGGACTTCACCTTCCTCCTCTCGCAAAAAGATGCAATTGGACTTCACCTTCCTTCTCTCGTGAAAAGACGCGATCAGACTTCATCTTCCTCCTCTCGCAAAAAGACGCATTTGGACTTCACCTTCCTCCTCTCGCAAAAGACGCGTTTGGACTTCACCTTCCTCCTCTTGCGAAAAGATGCGTTTAGAATTCACCTTCCTCCTCTCGTGAAAAGACACAATTGGACTTCACCCTCCTATCCAGAAAAGACGCGTTCGGATTTCGCCTTCCTCCTCTCGCGAAAAGACGCGATTGGACTTCACCCTCCTCCTCTCGCAAAAAGACGCATTTGGACTTCACCTTCCTCCTCTCGCGAAAAGACGAGTTTGAAATTCAGCTTCCTCCTCTCGTAAAAAGACGCGATTGTACTTCACCTTTCTCCTTTCGCGAAAAGATGCGATTGGACTTCACCCTCCTCCTCTCGCGAAAAGACGCGTTTGGACTTTACCATCCTCCTTTCACGAAACGACGCTATTGTAACAAGCCCGCGGGGGGCCTCGCTACATCTCGGACTCGACTTGTCGTCACGGTTCTAAGTCTGAACCAAAGAGTCCAAATCCGACAAATCGTTTTGAGAAACAGATTTTTGAAAAGAAGTGCCAAACATGGACTGCTTTGCCAGATACAGAGTCGCCACCTAAATATTTTATTTTGGGAAATTTAGGAAACCCTGACTCAGTGCCAAAGGCCACGTGTCCGTCATCACCAAAGTTGCCTCAGCTCGGGAACTTGGGTACGATTGGGGAAGGTCACTTCGTGAGCACCCCCGCTCGCCCGGTCAAAGACCGGCCTCTACTAACCATGATATCTATTTTTGAAAACTTTGTGTGTTCTTATTCCGGTTATTAGCCTAGGTTACTATGTGATGCACACAGCATATAAGTATAGACTGAGTTGCCTGAATTGGAACAAAACATTTCATGTTTGTTTATTTGAAAGATGGTTTGCTACTCGCAAGTAGGCTTAAAACATTTGATGATTCATTCCAATTTAAGTAACCCAACCTTCACCCACAGGCATCCAGGCAGTTATATCACATAAGCACATAGCCTCATGGTAAGCATGCTATTTATGGCAGTCACTCACACGCATGCAAGGATGCTAAAGCATAGAACTTACCGAGTACTCCAAGCCAAAATAGAAACTACATTAGAAATCATGCATGATCCTAAGTATACAAAAATGCCTAATGCAACACATGCAAAATGCAACTATAGCAGGCTCGACTATTCTAAGATAGCATATGAAATGCTACAACTATCATGTATTCAATTTGGAATTGAAATACAAATGCAGTTAATATGATGCGCCGAGCCCGGTGCATGCAAAACAGATGAATGATGCAAACATGTTGTCATACTGTATGCTAATTTAAACATGCCCTAATCTAACCATCATAAGCAGGTAAATAAAAGGGAGAAAGACGTGGGGTTGGAAGACATACAACACACACGCACACTTATTAGAGTTGTGCCCCCGCGCAGAGGGTCCGAATAAATATACAGTCCCAAATAAAAGAATATTACAGTCCAAATATTACAGTCCAGATAATATACAAATTCCTAATTAATTTACAAATCAACTAAGAAAAATAAATAAAACTGGCATGCAAGCCAGGGACTGCCTTGCTTCTGATGGATGATGCATGTCCGGGTTGTCTTGCGCGGAAATCCACCGGGATGTCCCAATTAGCCTCTATTTAGCAGTTATTCTTGAAACGCGTGCCAAGTCCCGAAAAGTTGTTGATTTTTCATTTTGCCTTGGAGACTAGTCTTTTGTTGCTTCTTGGAGCAAGTTGCAGCACCTTTAGCCTTTGAGAAGCCCTCCTTGTTGCTGGAAATGAAGTGGTGATGGTGGTGCTTGGTGGTGATGAAGGAATGAAGTGTGAAACTTGAATGTTTTAGGGTAGAAATGAGAGAAGGAGAGGGGAAGCAATGCAAGACTTGGAAGCAATTTTTTTCTAACCCCAAAAATAAGTGTTGGCCCTTGGTTATATGGAACAAAAGAAGGTGTAAAGGTGGGGGAAAAAGGAGGCAAACTTTCCCCCACAAAATATCCCCCAGATACAGATATTTTCCAGGGGATAAAGCTATACAACTGTAAAGTGAACAGTGTGAGGATCATGGCCGGCCAAGTATTTTTGTTGCAAGTGGCCGGCCGGCCACATCCCCTAGCCGGCCGGCTAGGGGTCAAAAGGATCAAGCTGGTTTAGTGGCCGGCCACCACATGATGGTGTCCTCCCATGTGTCCTCAACACAACCCTGTGGTTAAAAGTCCAAGAAAGTGGCTCAAGGGTGTTCAACATTAGCTCGGAAAGAGGGGTTCAAAAGGGTCAGGTGGAACTACTGGCCAGCCACCAACGTTTAGGATCCTCCCAAGTGTGTACATCACAAATATGTGGTTGAAAGTTCAAGAATGTGGCCCCAAGGTGTTCAACATTAGCCCGGAAGGAGGGGTTCAAAAGGGTCAGGTGGAACTACTGGCCGGCCACCAACTTTTAGGATCCTCCCAAGTGTGTACATCACAAATATGTGGTTGAAAGTTCAAGAATGTGGCCCCAAGGTGTTCAACATTAGCCCGGAAGTGTGAAAAACGGGCGTCGGAGGGCGTCGGAGGATATATAACTGGTTGCTGCAACAATTACTGGCCTCCCATCCTTCAGTGACCTTCCCGGTGATAAAATAGAGGTACCTGCCAAAAATGAACGAAAACCGTTGCAAAACGAATGTTCGGGGGCCAAAACGCGCAGTTCGAGGTCCCGAAAATGGGCTGTTAAGCACCGAAATGGCTTTCGGCCACGAAGTGGGTTTCTCAGACCCCAGTGTCCCTCAAAAGGGAGTAGAAAGGAAGTATGCCAAAAAATCAGGACAAACGGAGATGGTTAGGCGGTCCCGAACCGAGGCACACGGCCTGATGGCTCCGAAAACCGGGAACCGGACCCCGAAATGGGCAAAATGGCCTGCGGCCACAAAATGTAGCCCACGGCCACTGAGAGATGGTCTACTGGGCCTCTCCCTCCCCTCAGAAAAAGAAACAGCAAAAATCGAGCCTGGTTCGCAAACCGAGGCAAGGCACAGAAGAGGGTTCGGAAGTCCGGAGGCAGGGCTCACGGCCGCGACTCTGAAACTTCTGAACGAGCACATTATGCAACATCACCAAGCGCTCAATCGGTGACGTCTGAGTCTTAAGGTCGGTCAAAAATGGGGTGTCTACAGTTGCCCCTCTTTGACAGAACTCGGAAGTCACAAGTGACGGGAGTGAATGTCAAAGCCCAGAGACGACCCATTTTTGACAAGGCCGAAGACTTAGACAAACGTACAAAGTAAACAGAGATGTGCCCGCAGGCAGGCCCGCAGGCAGGGGGGGCAAAATGCAAAGCGATATGCAAGAAGCCGAACATAACTCAATGATCATGCAAATGCAGCGAGCTGTAATGAAGCAAGTATTCGCGAATAGATGCGACAGTTTTCAGCAAGAATGCAAAGCAACAACTACATTTCATGCAGTTAAGAATGCGGAGAATTATTCAATCCTCGCCACGTCTCACACGGAGAAGATACGATACCTGCGCGATTCGTCTGGTTGCACCAGCCTCAAATGAACCGTACATACAATATCGTGCCTGCAAAAGAGAGAAATTGCAACAAGTATAATATGCTACCAACATATATCCAATGTGATTCTGGAAGTTTGACACACGCAGTGCCGGTGAGTGAATGCATCCCAATGCAAGAGTGGAACATGCGTGACAACGCATGCTCAAGCATAGAGGTATGCCAATATCAAGAAATGTGCATAAAAATGTGAGTATACTCATGAGAATGCAAGTTATGTGCACGATAGTGCAAAACGAGCATAAATCAGGGTGCCCGTTTGTCGTGAAATAACGAGCACGAAAATGCGTGTTTCGGCGAAGGTAACTCGATCACGGCCTCCGATCCGCTTCCCGGAAATGCTACAACTCATTCAAAAGGATACACTTTGATTTTGATGAATGATGATGAGACTCATGTCAGATCCTGAAGTTGAAGTTCCAGTGGAGCAATTTCGCGACCGGAAGTGTACTTTTCTTAAACTTTTTCAGGTCCCGGGAACTCCGATCTTCCTCAAAATTTGCAGGGAGCTAGGTGAGCCTGTGAGGGACATGGCCGGCCAGTTTTATGGGAAGGGGGAGGAGGCCGGCTGGTTTTACAAAAAGTGGATGGCTGGCCGGCCGGTTTTCCAAAAAGGAAATGGCCGGCCGGCTGGAAAAGGTGGCCGGCCGGCTATATGACCAAATCCGAGGGTATTTTGGACCTTTCACCTCCTTTCTTTATGCCCCTTTATCCCAAGAGTTGGAGCCTATAAATGCAGCCGAGATCCTCTCTTCTCTTGCCTCCTACACCACTTTCTTCCCCAGATCTGAGTTCCATACGCGTTTTCCAACGCCCGACGCAAGTTGTTTCCGCAAAAATATTCAGTTTCAAGCACTTTGAACTGATTAAATTTTGGTTTCGGAGCTTCATTTCTCATTTTCGCCACTTGAGGTGAGTTTGCCTCAATATTTGGAAGATTTTCTCGGGAGTTGACTTTTGTTGACTTTTTCATTTCCCGAGAGTTGACTTTTGTTGACTTTTTCCAATTTTGGCTCACTTTCGCTCATTTTTGCTCCTTTTGTAGATTCTTTGAAAATGGCGGGTAATTCTCCTCATGGTGGAGGCTTTCCAGGTGCCGGAGACGATTTTGATCCTATGACTTTGCCCCCGAGGGTCCGACCTTTTATTCCCGGGAGGTACAATCCGCCAGCACATGTCCTCTCTCGTGCCGTCTTCCGTCATTTCACTGATTTTGATGAGCGAGCACCCGGGGATCTGCTTCTCCGAGAGCCAGAGCATCACCTCTCCCATGAGGCCCGAGAGGTATTTACTTTACTTTCTGTATTTTTCGTACATTTCAGCACCTTTGCCATGCTTGAACGCGCAGTTTAGCTTATGACATAGTACTTTGCTTGCATCCTGAACACGTAGTTTAAACACTCGAATTTCTGAACACTTGGCTCATTAATTAATTGCGAACGCACAGTACACATTAGTTAAGAGGTGAACACACGGCTCAAACACTGATTTGTTGAACACACAGCCCGAATTCGAAAGTGAACACACGGCTCAAACACTGATTTGTCGAACACACAGCCCGAATTCGAAAGTGAACACACAGCCCACACTTTAAATTTTCTGAACACACAGTCCAGATTAGAATAGTGAACACGCAGTCCACACTAGTTGAAAGTTGAACACGCAGCCCAAACTTTAAATTTTCTGAACACGCAGCCCAGATTAGAATAGTGAACATGCAGCCCACACTGATTGAAAGTTGAACACGCAGCCCAAACTTTAAATTTTCTGAACACGCAGCCCAGATTAGAATGGTGAACACGCAGCCCACACTGATTGAAAGTTGAACAGGCAGCCCAAACTTTAAATTTTCTGAACACGCAGCCCAGATTAGAATAGTGAACACGCAGCCCACACTGATTGAAAGTTGAACACGCAACCCAAACTTTAAATTTTCTGAACACGCAGCCCAGATTAGAATATTGAACACGCAGCCCACACTGATTGAAAGTTGAACACGCAGCCCAAACTTTTAATTTTCTGAACACGCAGCCCAGATTAGAATAGTGAACACACAGCCCACACTGATTGAAAGTTGAACACGCAGCCCAAACTTTAAATTTTCTGAACACGCAGCCCAGATTAGAATAGTGAACACGCAGCCCACACTGATTGAAAGTTGAACACGCAGCCCAAACTTTAAATTTTCTGAACACGCAGCCCAGATTAGAATAGTGAACACGCAGCCCACACTGATTGAAAGTTGAACACGCAGCCCAAACTTTAAATTTTCTGAACACGCAGCCCAGATTAGAATAGTGAACACGCAGCCAACACTGATTGAAAGTTGAACACGCAGCCCAAACTTTAAATTTTCTGAACACGCAGCCCAGATTAGAATAGTGAACACGCTGCCCACACTGATTGAAAGTAGCTTATACTGAACACACAGTTCGTACACTTCACTTCTGAACACACGGCTCATTTTATTTGTATGCAGCTTATTTCTCTTCATCGGTACACAGTCCATTTCATTTCATCGGCACACAGCCCATTTCATTTCATCGGCACACAGCCTATTTCATTTCATCGGCACACAGCCCATTTCATTTCATCGGCACACAGCTTAAACTCTCCATTATTAACACATGTATTCATTCTAAATGCAGGTTGGTTCTCGCAGTGTACGGGGGTATGGTTCCACCGCCGCGCGGGACTGGTACGCTGAGCTCTCGGAGGGTGTCTGAGATTTAGTAGACTTGGCAGGGTTCGGGGCCTTCTGCGTTGGGTTGTCACGTTGTTCTGCCAGGAGGACTCTGATGACAGCATTGGTAGAGAGATGGTGGGACACCACCAACTCCTTTCATTTTTCTGCTACTGGGGACATGACTATGACCCCTTTAGACTTCGCTGTGTTGACCGGCCTGGACATAGGAGGTTGGCCCATCCCCTATGACGAGGACATGGGCGAGTGGGAGGCCGCTTGGACATATCTGTTGGGGGCTCGCCCGGCTGTTGACAGGGTTTCTGGGAGAGTCCGATATACTTCGTTCTCTTCCCACTTCCGACGGGCGGAGATGGTGCCCGAGACTCCTGAGGAGACGGTGCAGTACGCCCGTGGTTTCCTTATGTTCCTCTTCGGGACTACCCTGTTCGCCGATAGAGGGAACACGGTCGGGCTATACCTGTTGAGCGCTCTGGTTGACCTATCACAGGTCAGTCGATATGACTGGGGTGGCGCCGGCCTGGCTACCCTTTACTTTTATATGAGCGCCACTTCCCGCGGGCAGGGAGACTTACTTGGCGGTTACTGGCGAGCCTGGGAGGTACTTTTCTGTCCCCTTGATTTATATTTCTGCTCTTCATTACTTGTACATTGCACACACACAGCGCACTCTACAGTCTGTATTCTGTTCTCAGCACTTTGTACTTACATTCTGCACTGCTTTTCTCAGCTATGGGTTTATGTATACTTCCCAGCATTAGCCACAGAGTTGGAGGTGGCAGGCCTCCCATGACCCCATATTCATTGGTATTCGAGGGCCCGCACCGGCCGAGACCTCGAGAGACTCTTATTTATCTGCGACAGTATTTTGACACTGTGCGCCCATCGGAGGTACTTCAGAACTTTTAGTTCTTTTCATTTTTATCTTTGATTTGCTCTGTGTATTCCCGATTTCTGATTGGCTTATGTATTTGTTATCCGCAGATCACATGGCAGCCATGGGCACCCTTGGGCGATGGTCTCCGATTTCAGTATCCCGGAGGATCGGGCACCTCCCAGTACAGGTTCCTGCTCGAAGGACCTGTTGGTGGAGCATGGTTTCTAGGGGAACGCTTTTTGCGTCAGGTATGGGGGTATCTTTCTCAAGATCCTCCCTCAGCACCCCCAGTCAATATGCGGATTGCTGACAGGCTCTCTTTCTCGGAGGTAGTCGGCGCTATGCTGGGTAGCGATGCTTTATTATATCTCGAGGAGGGGGATTACGGCACTTACCGCCATACATATTTGATGCCTCCATTGACGGGAGCTCGTACCCCGATGACGAGGCCTGCTGGTATGTCATCCTCGGGCCAGGCCCGGGCTCGGGCTGCAGACGCCCCTTCTACTAGTAGGGCTGGTACATCTAGAGGTAGGGGTAGATCGGTTCCTCCGACTCCTCCGATTTATCCTCATCCTGGATGGCCAGATATGCCAACTGAGTTGATGGCGTGGCAGTATGGGGCTATCTCTCCAACTCCGATCCCGCTCGAGCCTCCGATACCCAGTGATCGATACGCCATTGATCCTGACTTACCGCTGGTATGCTCCACTGTTTTTCATTCATCATTCAGACGTTTAGACACTATTTCATTCACTGATGATTATGAGCTCATAGTTGCAGCCATCGCGAGGGTACGTGGAGGAGGTGGTTGGACTGGTGGCCACACTTGAGGGCATGGTCCTGCGGAGGGAGGCACAGTTGTCTATCGCGGGCATTCAGGTACCCTTCAGTTTTCTGGCATTTATCATACTTCTGATGCCATGCTGATTTCTACTGCGTCGATAGACTACTTGTGTAGAGCACATCTGACACACACCCCACTTGTACACTGTATTTACATGCACCCACTTCATGTAGTCTTTGCTTGTATCTGCATCTGATGTATATATTTGGACTGATGTATTTGAATTGAACTCTTTGTTTTCAGATACCTTCATGGTCCGGTCAGCCGCAGGCCAGGCCACCTGGGCCTCCTTGGGGAGCTGGGCCATCTGGGCCATTTCACGGAGTTGGGTCATCCGGGCCTTTCCAGGGGGCTGGGCCATCCCGGCCTTTTCGAGGAGCTTGAGGAGGGCCTGTTCGCAGACGCAGGGCTCACGTTGTAGAGGCGAAGCCTGATGAGGAGGAGGAGGAGGAGGCTACCGATCGTCAGTCAGAGACATCTGCTGAGGAGGGGGGCTCCGGTCTTGGTTCGGGGAACAGAGGCGAGGCTGAGGGGGATCCTGAGGATGACAGCTCCAACTCAGATGATGATGATGGTGCAGAGGTTGTCCCGCAGAAGAGGATGAGGAGTGCTTCTCATTCCCGCTCCCGAGGACATTGATGCTGCTGTTTCCTGCTTTATTTTTCTTTTTGCTAGTAGTTTGTAGCACTTTGCACATTGTTAGGTAGTTTTATTTTTCGTAAAACTTGTACCTTTGTTCGTTGTAAAACATGATGGAATGAAACAGCTTTTGAAAAGGTGTTTGTATTGTTTTAGCATCGTATCGCATCATTTTATTTTTCACAAAAATGAAATAGAATGGTAATGTGCATTGTGTAATCACCAAGTCAGGTAGTGAACCGACGCAACAAACTAAGCAACTCAACTTACTAAGATATAACAGAACCTTAGGAAGCTTACAACTCAATAAACAAAATGCAATAATGTTGACAACGCAAATAAACAAGACATAAACAAAGATTGCTTAAACAGAGCGCAATGACTCAAAAACACGAAACACGTCCGCTCAACAAACAACTCGATAAGCAAAACAACAACTCGATAATCAAAACAACAACTCGATAAACAAAACTCGGCAACAACAGAGTGTACTTCGGACGATCTGGGCACCGGAACGCATCCGAAACAGAGGGAAATGAAGGCCTTTGACTCTCCCGTTGCATGGAAATGCTTGAAACTTTCCCTCGAAGGGTAAAACAAGCCCAAGGGGATACACTGCAGCATTGCCGGCCACCTTTGGGAGCCGGCCGGCCAATTTTGTGGAGAGAGGGAGCCGGCCGGCCAGTTTTGTAAAAAGTAAATGGCCGGCCAGCCAGAAAAGGTGGCCGGCCGGCCACTTATTCCTGCAGCCACCTGGTTTTTGACACGTGTCCCCGTGAATAGTGTTTTTCCCTCTATAAAAGCCTCAACTTCGGGAACATTCATTTCATCTTAGTTTTACACAAAGATGGAGGCGTTTCTCGCGGAAAATCTCTCATCTTGGATCTCTTCTCTAGATGGCTCGGAAAAGCTGAACTTCCGGGGTTTCGGCTTGAATGCACTATTCACGCTGAGCCGTACTCCGCTACAGCTCCCTTTTCTCCATGCCGCGGCAAGGTTCTGGAACCCAGTGACGCACGTTTTTAGCTTCGGCGGCCAAGAGATGTGTCCCACTTTCGAAGATTTTCAGGTTTTGATGGAGTCTGAATGCTCTGAAGTGATCTTGCCCCAGCTCCGTTTTGGCCATGCTCAGGCTTTAGGGCGGATGTGTGGGCTCACGGCGCATGACACTCGATCTCTGATCTGTAGTGGGGAACTGGATATTCTCGGCTTGATCCATCGTTTTTCCGACGCCGGTGATCGCAGCAACCATTATTGGCAGGGTTTCCGGCAGCACGCCCTCTGCTTGTGTTTGTTGTCTCACTTTCTGCTTTCCTCGGGCTTCGGCAGGGCTAGCATTCGCCTGATTGAAGTTGCCCAAGGCTTGAGAGAAGGAAAGAGTTGTATTGCCATAACCTTGGCCGAGACACTGATGGGCTTAGATTCTGTCTATCGCTGGGAGGCGACTAGGTTTGCTGGGAGTCCACTGCTGCTGCAGGTAATGTTTCCCACCCCACCTTACATATATGTTTGCTCACATCACTCGACCCTCAGGCTCATTTTTTTTCTTTTCTCACAAAACCCTTGTCTTACTTTTCTCTCATCGTACATCTCTCTGTTCTTTATTCTCTCATTTTCCATCCCTCCCCCAGGTATGGTTAATGGACAAGTTGCAGGTTGTGGACTCTTGCCCGGCCTATTCAGCTCGATGCTACTTCTTTCGGCAGCGCCTAGTCAATGCTCTTGACGAGAAGTGGTGGTTTGATTGGATGTGCAATTTGTCCGCAGACGGCATTGCTTGGCGTTGTCCTTGGCTCAACCTCTCGGCAATGAGCTATAGTATGTCCCGTTTGATTGGGATCCAATTGATTGGTCTAACCCACTGCGTATTCTATTTTCCGTTCCGGTTCCTGCGTCAGTTCGGTTATGATCAGACCTGCCCACCCGAGGGGATTGAGTACCCAGCCGCTTTCCCGGTCCGGGGTGCACAGCATGGAGGACTAGAGAACTCCTGGCCCCTGCTTCCACTTTCAGTTGCACTTTGTCCGATGAGTGCTTGGATTGGCTCAACGAGGAGGCACAGGTTGGGCCTAGCTTGGCATCAGATGCTTCGTCCAGCTCTGGGAGGGGACGCAGAGATACTTGATTCAACTATGCCCCAAATTTATTGCTTATTTAGCATTTTCAAGTTTTCTTTATGAATGTACTAAAAAGCAACCTCGATTATATATAAGAGCAGGAGAATTCTGTTTTGAAATCAATGAAATTGAAGGTTGTGGTACTGAAAATTTTCCGCTATTGGTCCAAAAATGGTCTTAGTCGTAAAAAGATTAATTTGAACAAAGTCGACTTTTATTAAAACTTTTCAAAACTATTTTCGATGTGGATCAGAACTGGACATGCCGAAGATCTGTCACTGAGATGCACAACCCCAGATCCCTGCAACTGAAAAGTTGCCCCTAGTCCGAGGAACAATGCGGCACTGCATGGCAACGTAAAGTTGCCCCTAGTCTGAGTAACTTTGCACCGTCACGGCAACGGAGAGTTGCCCCTAGTCTGAACAGCACTGTACCGGAGATCGCGATAAATGCTGATGGACAAAGATGACTGAGATGATCAAAATGGACAGAGTTGATCGGGGAAGAGTTTATGGCTGAACTTCAAGGTGAAGTTGCCTACGTATCCCAAAGATGGAAATCAAGCCTTACGTAGTTCAGGCTGAGGTTCACTCGAGTATTTTCACTCTCCTTTTGCGCTCTAACTTTTGCCAAGGCCGCCCTTTGCAGGTTTTCAACCTTGCGAGCTCAGTTTTTATATTTTCTAATTTTTTTGTGCTCTGACTTTTGCCTAGGTCGCCCTTTCGGGTTTTCGGCCTAGCGAGCCTCTCAAGGGTAATATTTCTTCAATTTGTCCATATTGATCGGTTGTGAGAACTCCAAGCCATCTAGATCCATCAGAACCACAGCTCCACCTGACCAGATAGCTTTGATGATGTAAGGACCAGTCCAACTGGGTTTGAACTTGCCCCTTGGGTCGTGGATGGGAGCTCGGTTGTCTTTGAGCACCAAATCTCCTTCTTTCAGATTCCTGGACTTAACCTTCTTGTTGAAAGCCCGGGCAATTCTGCGTTGATAGCCTTGGATGTGGTACAGTGCTTTCAGTCTTCTTTCATCAAAGAGCATGAGTTCTTCGAATCTGCTTTGCTGCCAATCTGCTTCGGCTATTTGGCATTCAGCCAATACTCGTAATGATGGAACCTCAATCTCGATGGGTAGAATTCCATAGACCAATGAATATGGAGTTGCTCCAGTAGAAGTTCTGATTGAAGTCCTGTAGCCCCACAGAGCAAATGGCAGCTTGTCTGGCCAATCCCGATAGGTTCCCACCATCTTCTGCAGTATATGCTTGATATTCTTGTCGGCGGCCTCAACCGCTCCGTTGGTCTGCGGCCGGTATGTAGATGACTTATGGAAAGCCACATTATATTTTTCCAACAAGTCTATCACTTCTTTCTTGAAGTGGGAACCATTATCTGAAATTATCTCGTTTGGCACCCCGTAGCGACGGATGATGTTGTTTCTGATGAACTTTGCGACGTGCGACGCCTTCTGGGCCTCGACCCACTTTGTGAAATAATCTATCGCTACTAGGATAAACTCATGCCCGTTTGACCCCTTCGGGGTAACAGCTCCGATCACATCAATGCCCCAAACCGAAATAGGCCACGGTGAAGTCATGTTGTACAGATTTGACGGCGGGATGTTCATGCGGTTTGCATGAATTTGACACTTGTGGCATCGCCGAACAAAACTAATACAATCCTCCTCCATGGTTGACCAGTAGTAGCCCTGTCTGAGGATCTTTCTGGCCAGCATTACTCCATTCATATGTGCACCGCACTCCCCCCCATGGATGGCCTCCATCAGGCGCTTCTACTCTTCAGCTTCTACACAGAACTTATGCATTCCCAGATGACCCCTTTTGTACAGCTTACCCCCGCAGATGATGAACTGAGCAGCCGTTCTTCTGATGGCCCTCTTATCCTTGGCATTTGCCCCTAGTGGATACGCCTCCGTTTCCAAGAAGTTCCAAATGTCGTAATACCAAGGGTTGCCGTCTTGAGCCTCATCTATGGCGGAAATCGATTCGTATGCTGGCGCAAACTTTTGATCAATGATGACTGGACGTATCCGGACTCCGGACGGGATGTCTATCATAGAAGATAGAGTTGCTAGTGAATCTGCGAACCTGTTGTTCTCTCTTACGAGGTGGGTGAAATTTAGCTTCTCAAACCGAGGAATTTAACAGATCCAAGGTTTGATGGTAAATTATCATCCTTTCCTCCTTGACTTTCCAATCTCCTTTTGCTTGAGACACAACAAGGTTTGAGTCCCCAACGACGTCCAACCGTCTTGCCCCTAGTTCTAGGGCTGCTTCCAGGCCAGCAATACATGCCTCATACTCTGCTTCATTGTTCGAGACTTTGAACCGGAGCTTGAATGCTAAAGGGATACGGGAATCGTTAGGCGCTATCAGCAACACCCCTATCCCATACCCATACTGGTTTGACGCTCCGTCAAAGTACATCGTCCAAGCTTCATCTTCGACATGCAGAATGGCTTCATCTGGGAATAGGTAATCAACCGCTTCATCCCCCTCAACCGGGTGGTCGGCAAGGAACTCTGCTACCGCTCTTCCTTTCACTGATTTGCGCGTTACATACTTCAAATCAAATTCGGAGAGCAACAGCAGCCAACGAGCTAGCCTACCCGTAAGTGCTGGTTTTTCGAAAAGATATTTGATGGGATCCAATCGTGAAACCAACATTACAGAGTGAGCTAACAGGTAGTGCCGCAGCTTCCTGGTTGCCCATACCAAGGCCAAACAAGCCTTCTCCAACGGTGTATAGCGTGTCTCGTAATCCAGCATCTTTTTGCTCAGATAGTAGATGGCCCTTTCCACTTTGTCTTCTGATTCCTGCGCGAGCATGCAGCCCATGGTAGTCTCAGTTACCGAAAGGTACAATATCAACGGTCTCCACGGCTCTGGTGGTGACAACACGGGCGGGTTCTGTAGATATTCTTTGATCTGCTCAAAAGCTGCTTGACATTGGCCGTCCCATTGGAATTTCTTTCCTTTCTTCAGGAGACCAAAAAGTGGTTCACAAGTCAAGGTTAATTTAGAAATAAACCGTCTTATGAATTACACTTTACCCAGAAAGCCTCGCACCTCCTTTTCAGTCCTTGGTGGTGGCATTTCTAAGATGGCCTTGATTTTGGAAGGGTCGATCTCAATACCCCTTTGTGTAATCAGAAACGATAGCATTTTCCCTGCTGTAACACCAAACGTGCACTTCTGGGGATTCAATCGCAGCCGAAACTCTCTGATCCTTTGAAAGAATTTTTGTAAGGCGGTGTAGTGGCCCTCTCTTTCTTTGGACTTGACAATCATGTCGTCCACATACACCTCGACCTCTTTATGGATCATATCATGCAATATTGTAGTTGCTGCCCGTTGATACGTAGCTCCAGCATTTTTCAACCCGAATGGCATCACTCTATAACAATATGTACCCCACGGGGTAGTGAATACAGTCTTCTCCCGGTCTTCGGGTGCCATTACTATCTGATTATAGCCTGAGAAACCATCCATAAACGAAAGCAAAGCATGTCCTGCCGTGAAATCCACCAATTCATCAATGTGTGGCAAGGGAAAGTCGTCCTTCGGACTGGCCCTGTTCAAATCTCTGAAGTCTACACAGACCTGAATTCTGCCATCCTTGTTTGGCACCGGAACAATGTTGGCCAACCAAGTTGGGTATTCAGATACCAGCAGGAACCCTGCGTCAATTTGCTTGGTGACTTCTTCCTTAATCTTGAGGGCCCAGTCCGGGCGAATCCTTCTGAGTTTCTGTTTGACAAGGCGGGCCTCGGGATCAAGAGGGATCCGGTGCTGTACAATCTCAGGATCGATTCCAGGCATGTCTTCGTAGGACCACGCGAAAACATCTTTGCAATCTTTTAATAAAGCTACTAAGCGCTCGCGCTCCTCCGAAGACAACGTGGACCCGATCTGGACCAGCCGCGGGTCCTTCTCAGTACCAACATTCACAGTAGTGATTTCATCCATTAAAGGTTTAACAAATCTTTCCTGCTCTTGATCAATTAATCGTTGCAAAACTGGAGGAATTTCTTCCTCGTTGTTTTCATCAAAATTTTGAAAATCCTGATTTAAGCAATAAATCAAAGGCACAGAAAAATACTCAGAAACCACATCCACATCATTCTCATTAAATATTTCCAAGCCGTCAGATTCCTCTGTTACAACAGACTCAAAAGAAAATGAAAATGACGACCTAGACAGGACTGTGGCATCCGGGTTATCACCCCCAGGAATACCGGACTCAGACTCAGTCGAGCTGGAATCTGATTCCGACACACAAGATTCGGTGGAATCAGATTCCGGCTCACTACCTGACCCGGAGCTGCTAGATAAAAAGCCTTCTTCATATTGCCAGATGAGAGAAGGTGCGATAGATGCATCCAAGATCGGCGTTGGAAAGCCCGCAGCTATTTCATCTCCAATCATAGAAACCGAAGAGTTATCCCCCAAGCACTCTTGGTCGATCGGAGGATCTAAAAGTAGACTCACAATTGCTACCCCCATTTCAAGCTCTGTGCTCTCAGGATCCACTGCTCTGCACTGCTCAACCTCAGTTGGTGGGTCTGTCTGCGCTTCGGCAACGTCATCCCCAGGTAATTGTAAATCGAAGAAGATTTTGAAACCAGGCACGCGCTTCTTCTCCGCGTTCAGCCATGGTTCTTGGAAGCCGCAGAATGGAAAGTCTTCCCCCTCCCGGACGAAGCGTCCGTTTAGGGTACCCTAGATGGGCCTATGCATTAACTCAAATGGCTTCCCAGCCTTCTTTGCTCTGGCCCTTCCGGCCATTTCTTTCCCTTTCCTCACCCAATCCTCTTTGGTGGGCAGATAACCCAGTCCAAAGGTGTGAGGGCTGTGTGGCACTTCGGCCGATACCGCGACGCCCTTCCGGCCGCTCCTTCCTAATCCCATTCCGGGGATATGTTGTAGCTTGTTCATGAGGTAGATAGATTGAGCACTGACGTACATACCCTCATTCACAGCCATGACATTCTGCACCACTTGAGCTTCGGCCAAAGTGAACCCCGATAAAAACACATCCTCCGTGCCGTGCTCGATCTCCAAGACAGGTGTGGACACTTCCGGCGGCGGATGGATTGATGAATTCCCAAAAACGATCGTTACCCCTTTCCTGTGAGGGTACTTTAGCATCTGATGTAGAGTGGAAGAGACTGCTTTGACCTGGTGCAACCACGGTCGCCCCAAAAGTAGGTTAAAGGTTGCGGGAACGTCCAAGATATGAAATTCAACGCTGTGTTGTCCTGGACCAACCTTGGTTTGAATTTTAACAGTCCCCATCACTTCTCTGCTGGTATTGTCATATGCTCTGATCACTTGGGTAGTTGGGACGAAGTCCACGGGCTTTAACCCGATTGCATATGCCATTCTGGTCGGGCAGACATTAATCGCAGACCCGGTATCCACTAGTACCACCGGTATCCACTTATCTCTACACTCCACAGAAATATAGAGAGGTTTGTTATGATTTGTGCCCTCAAGCGGTAGCTCCTTGTCCGAAAAGGTTAATGCCGGGGAACCTCCTCCCGGAAAAACCAGCCCAACCAGCTGCTCAGGCGTGGTGTCTATGGAGAGTTTGGACTTGTCCATAGCAGATATGACAGCTTCCCTATGTACTTGTGATGCCATTAGCAGTCCCCAGATGGAGATGTCTGCTTGTATCTTTTTTAACTGTTTCAGCACAGCTTAATCTGCTTCTCCTTCTGTTTCTCTGCTTCTCTATCCTTCCCGGATGCCTCGGGTTGGTCCAGGTGTGGGGGTTTGAAGTACCGCCCACTTCTCGTCATGTGGTCAACCTCATCGAGGTACCAAGTGTCATCCGGTTGATTATTTCCCCAGTCTTCATCCGTGTGGGCAAGACATAAGTCATCGTCTTCCCACCACATTCCGTCGGCAGCCAAGAGACACCTGTCTGGCTCCGGTTTAGTTGCACTCGCAGTACTCCCTGTCCACATGCTCGCAGCATTCTCTATCTTCGTGCACACAGCACTTTCAGTCCCCTCAGGGCCTTTAGCTTTCCTAATTCTCTCAGCCTCCTCAAACTTTTCTCGTTCCAGCTGCATCAGTACAGCTGTTTGTTCAACAATTCCCGTATCCATAATGCCCATGTCTCGAGCGAAATTCTTAGCATCGGCGCTCTCCGGCGATACAACTTGACTTTCGGCCATTCCGGCCACAGCTGATACCTCTGCCCCTTCCGGGCTCTGTTCTGGTTGGGCTTCCCCCACTTCATCTGGTTGATCCTCGAGCCATCCAGTGGCCTCCACTGATCCCTCATAATCGAACTAGTTGATTGACGCATCCCCCGGTTCCTGGTCATCGAAAAATTGCAAGTTGGCAAAGTCCTCCTCTACGGCTGTCAGATCATCTGTCCCTAGCCCAGATCCATCCCCCCGGATCATGCATAGCTCTCCTGTCTTTGGCAATTCTATACCTAGCCCAATTCGGCTCGTTGATAGGATGTACTCGCTTGGATCATAGGCTACCCCAGCAAAATTCTGTCCAGTCCCAGACTCAACAATCTCATTCTCTCCCAAAATCTGCCCTGCCCTATCTTCGACGGTCACCACCGTCGGTTCTGGTTGGGTTCTGGAGATGTCCACCATGCACAAGAAGTCAGTGCAATCGGGAAGGAACACCTCCGGCTTGGGTAGGTTGGATGGGGTGATATAGATACTGGGATCGTAAGATGCGACCCCAGTTTGGATAAAATTGATTCTGTTGGGAGGGGGAGCTTGGTTATGTGGTGGGAGAGGGTTGGTGGTGACATTGGGTTTATCAGGAGGCGCGATCACCTGTTTATCAATAAGATCCTGGATCTCATGACGCAATCTGTAACACCGGTCGGTGTCGTGACCGTGTTGTTGGTGATACGCGCAGTACTTTGCTGGGTCATGAGAGGGAGGGAGTGGATTCGGTAGTGGCTTCGGCTCCAGGGGTTTCAAATGCTTTTTCCTGATCAATACCCCTAGAGCTTTGGATAGGGGCATATATAATGGGGTGAAGGTTCTTTGGCCTCGCGGTTGGAATCTGTCGGTTTGTGTGTTGCTTACGGACGCGCCGGAGAAGGATGTGGCAGCCATGGGCCTTGGAGGGGGAGGGGGAGTGGTGGTGACCATACTGACTTCCGAGGCTCTTGTATTTGCAGCGCCACTCGGGCCCGCACTGTTGTTACGGTTGAAAGTCCTCCTCGGTTGTTCCCTGTCGTGGTCAAACAGACCTTGTTTCATTGCATCTTCGATTTGCACCCCCATCTCGTGTAAATCTGCGAAAGTAGGAAAGGGGACTACAATCATTCTCTGCATCAATTTTGGGTGGAGATTGTGCACAATCATCCGGATTTGATCTTTGTCAGTGGGCCTTAAAGTCATCATTGACGCCTTTGCCCTCCATCGGATTACAAAGTCCGAGAAAGTTTCCTTGGGCTCTTGCCTTGTCGTTTCGAGATCACGGGTTGTGATCTCGATCTGAGTGTTGTATGAATATTGCGCGACAAAGGCCTCAGCCATTTCATCCCAATTCCTTTTCACTTCATCTTGTAACTTTGCGTACCAGTGGGCGGCCACACCCAACAGGGTTCGGCCGAATAGTGAAAGCTTCTGTGGTCGTGTTAGGCCCATTGGCCGCAAAATGTCTGCGAACAGTCGGAGATGGACCATGGGGTCGCCGGACCCGTCAAAGCGGTCGATTTGTGGCATTTTGAACCTATCGGGGAGTGTCACGGCCTCCTCGGTATATTCGTCTTCGATATCCGGCATAGCCTTGACCCCTTGGGATTTCTTGTAGAGCTTCTCAAGTTTGCTCAATTTCAGAGCTGTATGATCAACCTCGAACTCGAAGGGAGAGTCGGGGCGATTGGGTGCATGGACCTTGGACAGTTGTGGTGGAAGCGGGGGCGGAGCTGGCCCCGTTGGAAGATTCGTGTCCTCTTGTAAGTTTTGGACATTCGGCAGGGTATTCTGGGCATTTGGTGGGGCGTTCTGAACAGTAGGTGCCTGCTCAGGTAATGGAGCCCCTGCCGGAGGAGGGACTTGATGTGAAGCAGATGCAGCATTCTGCTGTTGCAATCGGGTAATTAGCTCAGCCTGCTGGGTCATAATCTCGGCCTGCTGCTTGGCGAGTTCATCTCGGCGAACGGCATCCTGCTGCATGGCCCGCATGGTTTCTTGCATTTGGCGCACCATCTCCTCAACTCCTGTTGGCGTTGCCATATTGTTTTGATTTATCTGAACTACTGGCAGATCTGTCTCAATGGGGATCTCAATCCGACTGTCCACTGATGGGGGAAACCACTGTTCTAGTGATCTCTGTTTAGATACACTGCGCTTTTTCTGCTTTCTTCTGATAACAGGGGGTAGAGAATGGAACACTGGCTGTCCGTCGATTAGATCCTCAGATCGATTGAGTCGACGACCTCGTGTCCAAAGTGCTTGGGGAATGCCTGCTGGGTTGGAAGCAATTGTGCTAGAACTGACCCTAGCAAAAGATAAATAAAGCGAAAAGGAAATAAATAAACAGATAAACGGACAGCATAACAGCTTAAAATAAAATGCATGACACACAGCCGGGCATAACAACACACAGTCAATAAGCTGAATACACACTGTCCTCAAACACTGATTATTATCCCTGTATCACTGTCCCTTAAAACAGAATCTGATATCCGCAGATAACTAATTCTCAAATACTGGCTGATGCCCACAAGCCTGATACCCATAATACTGAACTGATGCCCGCAGGGCTGATGCTGAAAATACTGAACTGATGCCCGCAGGCCTGATGCCCAAAATCATATACTGATACATGCATTCCTGTAGAGACGCACTCTAAAGCACATAACAGATAAGTGAGAGCCAAAACACCCCTATGTTGGGGTAGGGTTTCCCTGTCCTATTTTGTCAGGAGCTAGGGTTTCACTACGCACAGAGCGGTTTCAAACAACCTATAAACGGGTAAGCAACCTGTCCTAGTTTGGAATGGTCACTATGGATCCGAATATGCACTAGGTCGAATGGTCAAAGAGGGTGCCCCGGTAAAACCGAGGTTTGTGTTCCCATACTGGCAGAGCCCACAACCGGTCAGCCTTATGGTCATGCCTTGACAAGACAAGCCTCCGGCAAACCGTTCAGGAATAGCAGATGGCAAACACGGTGTCCTAGGCGCACCAATGCAAATGCAATGCAAAGAAAGACACAAGTGTAGTCAAAAACAGATATCATGAGTTCGAGTCAAGTTCTCTAAACTCCCCAGCGGAGTCGCCAGAAACTGTAACAAGCCCGCGGGGGGCCTCGCTACAGGTCGGACTCGACTTGTCGTCACGGTTCTAAGTCTGAACCAAAGAGTCCAAATCCGGCAAATCGTTTTGAGAAACAGATTTTTGAAAAGAAGTGCCAAACATGGACTACTTTGCCAGATACAGAGTCGCCACCTAAATATTTTATTTTGGGAAATTTAGGAAACCCTGACTCGGTGCCAAAGGCCACGTGTCCGTCATCACCAAAGTTTCCTCGGCTCGGGAACTTGGGTACGATTGGGGAAGGTCACTTCGTGAGCACCCCCGCTCGCCCGGTCAAAGACCGGCCTCTACTAACCATGATATCTATTTGTGAAAACTTTGTGTGTTCTTATTCCGGTTATTAGCCTAGGTTACTATGTGATGCACACAGCATATAAGTATAGACTGAGTTGCCTGAATTGGAACAAAACATTTCATGTTTGTTTATTTGAAAGATGGTTTGCTACTCGCAAGTAGGCTTAAAACATTTGATGATTTATTCCAATTTAAGTAACCCAACCTTCACCCACAGGCATCCAGGCAGTTATATCACATAAGCACATAGCCTCATGGTAAGCATGCTATTTATGGCAGTCACTCACACGCATGCAAGGATGCTAAAGCATAGAACTTACCGAGTACTCCAAGCCAAAATAGAAACTACATTAGAAATCATGCATGATCCTAAGCATACAAAAATGCCTAATGCAACACATGCAAAATGCAACTATAGCAGGCTCGGCTATTCTAAGATGGCATATGAAATGCTACAACTATCATGTATTCAATTTGGAATTGAAATACAAATGCAGTTAGTATGATGCGCCGAGCCCGGTGCATGCAAAACAGATGAATGATGCAAACATGCTGTCATACTGTATGCTAATTTAAACATGCCCTAATCTAACCATCATAAGTAGGTAAATAAAAGGGAGAAAGACGTGGGGTTGGAAGACATACAACACACACACGCACACTCATTATAGTTGTGCCCCCGCGCAGATGGTCCGAATAAATATACATTCCCAAATAAAAGAATATTACAGTCCAAATATTACAGTCCAGATAATATACAAATTCCTAATTAATTTACAAATCAACTAAGAAAAATAAATAAAACTGGCATGCAAGCCAGGGACTGCCTTGCTTCTGATGGATGATGCATGTCCGGGTTGTCTTGCGCGGAAATCCACCGGGATGCCCCAATTAGCCACTGTTTAGCAGTTATTCTTGAAACGCGTGCCAAGTCCCGAAAAGTTGTTAATTCTTCATTTTGCCTTGGAGACAAGTCTTTTGTTGCTTCTTGGAGCAAGTTGCAGGACCTTTAGCCTTTGAGAAGCCCTCCTTGTTGCTGGAAATGAAGTGGTGATGGTGGTGCTTGGTGGTGATGAAGGAATGAAGTGTGGAACTTGAATGTTTTAGGGTAGAAATGAGAGAAGGAGAGGGGAAGCAATGCAAGACTTGGAAGCAATTTTTTTCTAACCCCAAAAATAAGTGTTGGCCCTTGGTTATATGGAACAAAAGAAGGTGTAAAGGTGGGGGAAAAAGGAGGCAAACTTTCCCCCACAAAATATCCCCCGGATACAGATATTTTCCGGGGGATAAAGCTATACAGCTGTAACGTGAACAGTGTGAGGATCATGGCCGGCCAAGTATTTTTGTTGCAGGTGGCCAGCCGGCCACATCCCCTAGCCTGCCGGCTAGGGGTCAAAAGGGTCAAGCTGGTTTAGTGGCCGGCCACCACATGATGGTGTCCTCCCATGTGTCCTCAACACAACCCTATGGTTAAAAGTCCAAGAAAGTGGCTCAAGGGTGTTCAACATTAGCTCAGAAAGAGGGGTTCAAAAGGGTCAGGTGGAATTAATGGCCGGCCACCAACTTTTAGGATCCTCCCAAGTGTGTACATCACAAATATGTGGTTGAAAGTTCAAGAATGTGGCCCCAAGGTGTTCAACATTAGCCCGGAAGGAGGGGTTCAAAAGGGTAAAGTGGAATTACTGGCCGGCCACCAACTTTTAGGATCCTCCCAAGTGTGTACATAACAAATATGTGGTTGAAAGTTCAAGAATGTGGCCCCAAGGTGTTCAACATTAGCCCGGAAGTGTGAAAAACGGGCGTCGGAGGATATATAACTGGTTGTTGCAACAATTACTGGCCTCCCATCCTTCAGTGACCTTCCCGGTGATAAAACAGAGGTACCTGCCAAAAATGAACGAAAACCGTTGCAAAACGAATGTTCGGGGGCCAAAACGCGCAGTTCGAGGTCCCGAAAATGGGCTGTTAAGCACCGAAAATGGCTTTCGGCCACGAAGTGGGTTTCTCAGACCCCAATGTCCCTCAAAAGGGAGTAGAAAGGAAGTATGCCAAAAAATCAGGACAAACGGAGATGGTTAGGCGGTCCCAAACCGAGGCACACGGCCTGATGGCTCCGAAAACCGGGAACCGGACCCCGAAATGGGCAAAATGGCCTGCGGCCACAAAATGTAGCCCACGGCCACTGAGAGATGGTCTACTGGGCCTCTCCCTCCCCTCAGAAAAAGAAACAGCGAAAATCGAGCCTGGTTCACAAACCGAGGCAAGGCACAGAAGAGGGTTCGGAAGTCCGGAGGCAGGGCTCACGGCCGCGACTCTGAAACCTCTGAACGAGCACATTATGCAACATCATCAAGCGCTCAATCGATGATGTCTGAGTCTTAAGGTCGGTCAAAAATGGGGTGTCTATAGCTATTGGACTTTACCTTCCTCTTTTCGCAAAAAGACGCGTTTGGACTTCACCTTCCTCCTCTCACGAAAAGACGCGATTGGACTTCACCTTCCTCCTCTCGCAAAATGACGCGATTGGACTTCACCTTCCTCCTCTCGCGAAAAGACACGATTGGACTTCACCTTCCTCCTCTCGCAAAAAGTCACGTTTGGACTTCACCTTCCTCCTCTCACAAAAAAATGCAATTGGACTTCACCTTCGTCTTCTCGTGAAAAGATGTAATTGGACTTCACCTTCCTCCTCTCGCGAAAGGACGCGTTTGGATTCACCTTCCTCCTCTCACGAAAAGAAGCGATTGGACTTCACCTTCCTTCTGTCGAAAAAAGACCCAATTGGACCTCACCTTCCTCCTCTCGCGAAAAGACGTGATTGGACTTCACCTTCATCCTCTCCCGAGAAGACGTGACTGGACTTCACCTTCCTCCTCTCACGAAAAGACGCAATTAGACTTCACTTTCCTCCTCTCGCGAAAAGACGCGATTGGACTTCACCTTCCTCCTCTTGCGAAAAGGCGCGTTTAGCCTTCACCTTCCTCCTCTCGCAAAAAGACGCAATTGGGCTTCACCTTCCTCCTATTATGAAACGACGCAATTTGACTTCACTCACCTCTCCTGAAAAGACGCGTTTGAACTTCACCTTCCTGTTCTCGCGAAAAGACGTGATTGGACTTGACCCTCCTCCTCTCGCGAACAGACGCGATTGGACTTCACCTTCCTCCTCTCGCGAACAGACGCGATTGGATTTCACCTTCCTCCTCTCACGAAAAGACGCATTTGGACTTCATCTTACTTCTCTCGCGATTCAACTTCACCTTCCCCCTCTCGCAAAAAGACGCGTTTGGAATTCACCATTCCTCCTCTCGTGAAAAGACGCGTTTGGACATCACTGTTCCTTCTTTCACGAAAAGACGCATTTGGACGTCACTATTCCTCCTCTCGCGAAAAGACGCGATTGGAATTCATTATTCCTCCTCTCTCGAACAGAGTGATTGGAATTCACTATTCTTCCTCTCTCGAACGGAGCGATTGGATTTAAAATTTGACTATTCCTCGTGTGAAACACAGTTAGATTTATTTTGCTCTGATTTATACTTTCGTTCAGTGTCACATCATTGTCTTGATTGCATTTCATTGCATGATCATAAGATATGTTTTACATATCATTTTGCATCTTGCCCCTGAACTACGCAGGTTTGATTCCCTGCAACAGGTTACGTAGGCAACCCTAGGGTTTAACCAATTGTGTGTGCATTTGTTTGCTTTTGCCAAAGTCTTGCAATCTTGTCAAATGAGACATCTTCGGGTTTGACATTCACTCACGTTGTAAAATGACTTTGAGCTCTGTCAAAGAGGGGCAGCTGTAAACACCCCAATTTTGACCTCTCGTAAGACTTAGGCGCTTGATTCCAAGCACTCGATGATGACGATTACATTGAGTCAATGGTTTAAATTCTCAATGAAAGAATCCGAGTTCGAGCTCTAAACAATTCCAACCTGCCATACCCACTGTATTTCTACCCCGGAATGTCAGTATTGCACCTTGTATCAACCTGTATTGAACCTGAAAGTGAGAGATAGTGGAAATACACTGAAGTCCGACCGGAGATACCAAGGTCCAGTCGGACCTCTTGACTCTTTAGGCAGTATCAGCAGTGTTCTGCCAGCTGCCCAATTCTGCAGATATTTGTGTCAAACCTATTCAAGGCCTATAAATACAAGGCTGAAACTACTGTAAAGGGTGTTGGAGATTACTATCATCAATAAGAGATATTAGTTACAAAGATCAAATATAGAAATATCCAAGAGAAATATCAAAGAAAGGTGAAAACTATACAATAGTTGAGTTCATCTTTGTTCTTCCATAGCCTCGAAGCTTTCATATCATCCATACATACCATTCAAGAGCTTGAACTTGAACTTGATTTGAGAATTGAAAATCATACTCAAACTTGAGGGTGCTTTGGAATCAAGTTTGATTTACAAGAAGAACACCTTCTCTATAAGAGGTAAAGCTTTTTTGCTTTTATTTCAATCATTCTCCATCTTTTTCTTGTGTTTTTGTATTAGTTTTCGACTATTTTGAGGGCTGAAACTTGTGATTAAGAGCTACCCAAAGGTGAAAGGGTTAATCCCCCTTGCTTGAACCTTACTCCTACCTAAAATCCTTGAGATTCCCCACTTGTTTTCGCTAATTTGTTGCCACTGTTTTGGGGCTGATTTGGGACTGTTTTGGAGTTATTCTTCAACATCTAAAATATGTAATTTGAAGTTATACCAATAGAGGGGTTAGCCACCCTTCCTTAAACTTGTTTACTAGCTTTAATCTTTTCATAGTAGTTCACCTTTGCTAGCTTAATTTCCGCACTATTTTATGCTATTTAGGGGCTGTTTAATTTATTACAATAAGATTGTTTTACATATTACGTTTGTGCTATAATAACCAATTAATCAACTTTGCATAATCATCTCTGTAATCTCCCTCCATTCTGTGATTATTTTGATTAAAAAGTTGTAAAAAATTAAGGTTGTTATTCAAGTATAAGAAAGAATTTTTTTCCATGCTTAATAGTTAATCTCTTCGGAGGTTCATTACCAAAGGCATACATCTTTCTTATACTAAAGCCAATCTTTTATTTTTTATTTCTTTTTATCACCAGTGTGTTTAATTTTAGGGGACTAATGGACGCTTGGAAATCACCAAGGAAAGTGTCATTATCACTTATTATCAAGTTTAGATTTCAAGTCATTATCACTCACTTTGGGTTTTTCTAAGTCATTATCACTCTTTTGAGTTGGACTAGTTCTTGTTACGTATCTTGGGTTTGACTTGAAATCCCTAACTTGCAACTAAGTTTGACTCTTCCTTTGTAATTTCCCTCGAGAAAATAAGATTTATTTCCTCGAGTTAAGTCAACACTTGTTTTCCTTTATTGTATTTCGGACTTAGTGGATGTAAATATCACCATGGACTTAATGGATTAAAGAAAAGGAAAGGCAATATAAAAGAGACTGCAGACATGCTCCCAGGAACTCCCCGACATCAACGCTCGCAACGAGGCAGTGAAAATCTCGTTTTGTTTTGAGCTACTACAGTTCGGACTCAATGTCACGATTTTGAATCTAATCTTACAATGTGCGATGTAAGACCGATAAATCACCATAGAGTCCAAATCTGCCAAATCGTTTTGAAAAATTGATTTTTAATAAAGAAGTGTCAAACATGGACTGCTTTGCCAGATACAGAGTCGCCACCTAAATATTTATTTTGGGGGAATTTAGGAAACCCTGACTCATGCCTAAGGCCACGTGTCCGTCATTACCAAAGTTGCCTCAATTCGGGAACTTGGGTACGAGAGGGGAAGGTCATGTAATGAGCACCACAACTCGCCCGATCAAAGATCGGCCTGTACTAAACATGATATTTTGTTTTTGAAAACACGTGCTCTTATTCCAGCTAATTAGCTAATCTTACTATGTGATGCGCACAACAAACAAGTTTAGACTAGATCGCCTAATTTGGAACAAAACATTGCATATCCATTTGTTTGGAAATGGTTTGAAGTTTGCTAGTCGCAAGTAGGCTAAATCGAGTATTTCAATGAATTATTCCAATTCAAGTAATCCAACCTTCACCCACAGGCACTCAGGCAGTTATATCAAATAAGCAATTAGCCTCATGGCAAGCATGCTTTGATGGTAATCGATAACACACATGCAATATGCTAAAGCGTAAACACTCACAGTGTACTCTAAGCCAAAATAGAGAACTAGTTAGAAATCATGCATGATCCTAGTTCATGTTAAGATGGCTAATGCGACACATGAAAAAATGCAACTAAGATAGGCTCGGCTATCCTAAAAGTGTCATGTGAAATGCAACTTGGTACATGTATTCAAATTGGAATTGAAATACAATTCAGTTAGTATGATGCGCCGAGCCCGATGCATGCAATATAGATGAATGGATGCACGCATGCAAGCATAAGGTATGCTAAATAAGAAGCTAACTAGCTAATCTAAGCTAATTAAACTGATTATTACACAACAAATTAATTAGCTAATCCTAGTTAACTAATTATTACTGAACTAATTGAAATAGCTAAACGCATTAACTATTACAGTATTGACCAAAGCGTAAATTAGCTATCTAAGAATGGCAGCTGAGGAAAGTAATAAAAGTAGGAGGTTCTCAGAGGGAGAAGACTAGATGCATGCTCGATCGCCTTGTTTGGAAATCCAATGCAATGCCCCGATTTGCCTCTGTTTTCATTTGTTCTCAGAACACTGCACCAAGCTCCAAAAAGCTGAAAATTCACCTTGGGGGTCCTGTGGGAGGGTGGCCGACCACTTTTGGTCTTTGTAGCCACCTGCCGACCACTTTCTTTGTTGAAAGCCAGAAAAAGTGGTTGGCCAGCTAGTTTTTCTGGCTGGCCAACCAGTTGTTGCTGCTGGACTCCACTTTACTGCAACAGAGAGCAAGAAAGGGCATGGCAATATATTTGCAAGATATGTGTGCACAACCACCCTCCCTATCATGTCATGAGCTCAAGGGAGTGTGGTTCTCGACCCTCAGGCCAGCAATCGCACATTTCAATGCATGATGGCCGAGAGGCGAAGTTGCACAATTCAATATGAAAATGAATGCACAAATAAACACAAAGCCTAGAACTCTATCATGTATGATCAAGAGCGTCGGTGACCGGGAATTAAGACACGTTTCATCACTTCAAGTATGAAACGTCCCTCTTTTCCCGTGTTTGGACTAACACCTATTCCAAACACAAATGCAACACATAACATGGCATACACAATGCGACTCGAGCATGCAAACATGCAATATGACTTAAGCATGCAAGGGACAAATGTGCAAACATGCAATTAGCATACTAGCATACACAATGCTATGAACTACATGGCATGCACAATGCTCATGACAACTAGCATACGCAATGCAAATGGTAACTAGCATACACAATGCAATGAACATGGCATACACAATAAAAAATTAATCATGCAAACATGGCATACTTAATGCTATGAACTACATGGCATACACAATGCACAATGGACTTAAACCAAAGTGGATAAGCCTCAGCCATGCCCAAATTAGTGGCCATTGATGATGAAATTAAGGCACAAAAGGCAAGGTATGCATGCACAATGCATTGGCCATTCAACTAAGCCGAAGAGCACAACTTTCAAGAAGGCTCAAAGAGTGACAAATACAGAAGTGTAACAACACTAAATGCACTGAAATGACGTAAGAAATGATGCCAAATCATTCAAACAAAGCAAGTAAAGCATGCAAAGGTCCTAAAGCATGAAAGCTAATAAAGAGGACTACGAAGTAGGCATGCAATACATGGCAAATAAGCATGGACAAAGCTCAAGTAAGTCAAAACAAAGACCTAAGCATGCTGAGATGAGGACTCAAAGGCCTAGGCATGCAAGCATAAAAGCTAAGCCATAAACTAGGCAACAATGCACAACACTCAAAGACACTTAAAGAGTGAATGAAGTGGGAACATGGCAATGCTAAAAGCTCTGAAATGTCATGTTAGATGATGCCAAATCATGTACACAACACAAATGAAGCATGCAATGGTGCTCAAAGCTTGAAGCAGGCAAGAGCACTTTTACTACAAGTATGCAAAATATGAAGCATGTGATCAAGGCAACCCAAAACAGTCCTAGAACATGTTAAAATAAGTCTAAAACATGCATGAAAGGAAGCCAAAATAATCTAGCATGGAGGGCATAAGGCATGATACATACAAGGCAAATAAGGTGGATTACACTACACCTATTAAGACCAAGCATGGGATGACTTAACCAATAAAAATTAGAGTTATATCATGGGAAAATAACCCCAAAAACACATTGAAATGGTGGTTCGCAAGCAAAGGCATGAAGGTATACACAATGGCTCATGTTAAGACATAAAGTGGGAAACCCTCCAACGCATTGAATAAGTGATAAATGCAAGTGCATGATCATGAAACAGGGACTGAAATCACATAATAAATTATTCCAAATCATTCAAATAGTCCAAGTAAAGCATGCTAGTGGACTTGACACACAAAGCTAACAAGCTAGATTGAACCATGGCTATACAAAGCAAGGCATGCATGGTCAAAACAACCAAAATTAGAGCTAAAGCATGTTAAAACATGGACAAAAGCTTCATGAAGTTAAGCCAAAAGCATGTTAGAATGACATGTTAAAGCATGAGACACACTAAACTATTTCATGGAAATATACTACAAGTGCATGAAGCATGCAAAGGCCGACCAAACCAAACCTTAACAGAGGTATGACATGGTAGAACATCACCAAAAACATGTTGAAATGGAAAGAAAACAAGTTAGAATGACATGCTACTTCATCAAGCATACAAAGCTAGTGTGTGTGATTTACACTACAAGTGTATAAGGCATGCAAGGGATGACTAAACCAAGCAAAAACAGTGGTAAGCCTCAGCAAAATAACTGCGAATACATGCTAAGAATAAGCCAACACAAGCTTAAAACACATGCTCAAACATGAGGCATATATCGCAAGTATTCAAAATACAAGGAGAGAGGATGACCCTCTCCTATTTGGGACCTCAAAACACCCTTCCCACCACTAAAATTTCTTTGAGTTTCAGTGGTGAGAACGCCAAAACAAGGTGGTCCCAAAGGCTCACAAAGAAGGCACAAAAGCAAGGCCAAACAAGGCCTAAGAGGGGGTAAACAACCCCAAACACAAAAATGACCTTAAACAAAGATCTTAAACACACAAAAATAGAACTTTTTTCAGTAAGAAGCTAAGTTCAAAACAGCATGCAAAAGGGTCCAAAAGCTTAAGCAAGAACGGGGAATTTAAGGGTTAGAAACTCACCCTTGATGAACTTCTTCAAGGCTGCAACTCCAGGAATTTTTTCAAGCTCAAACCAACCCAAGAACACCAAAAACAACTCCTAAGCACCTCAGCAACTAAAGGAAGGTGTTTGAGTGTGTGATTGTGTGTTAAAGTGAGACAAAATGACACTTTTATGCACAAAATAAGATCAAACAAGGAGATATAAATATAAAGCTATATGTATCACTCCCACCTCTTTTTTTCTGAACCTAGAGGAGAGAGGAGATGGTTCTCTCTTATAGAGAACCAAAAGATAAGCTTCTTGGAGAAGCTAAGGTTCAAGGCAATCCCTCTATACACGTGTATGGAGGATAGCTTCAGTGCCCTCCAACTGTGCCAGCTGGAGGAAAATATCTCCAAAAAGGTGGCAAAAAGCAGCCAACCATTTGAAGTGGTCGGCCAGCCACTTCAAGTGGTCGGCTGACCACCACAAGTGGTCTCCCAAGACAACAAGTGGTTGGCCATGATGGGAGATGATCAGCACACTGAAAATAAGCCAAGGGCGGGGTGGTCGACCAAAAAAGATCTCTCAAAGACCAAGGAGACCAGTTGTCAGATCAGAAAACTGGCTGGCGGGAAAAAAAGTAGTCTCCAACGAAAAAAATTGGTCTCCCACCCTTGTATCACCTTCTAAACAAGGAAAACAAGGTTTGTACCAAAAACAAACCAAAACGGATGCAAGACAAAAGTTTGGGAGGCAAAGCGCACAGCCGGGAGCCTCGAAAACTAGCTGACAACCACCAAAAGTGGTTCACGACCACAAAAGTGGTCTCCCAAACCACAGTGGCCCTCTAGGCCAAGGAAACAAGGTGTGGTTCAAAAACCATGCCAAACGGAGAATGTTAAGCTGTCCCGGACAAGGCGTGCGGCCGAAAGCTCCAAAAATCGAAAACTAGTCTCCAAATGGGAAAAGTGGTCTACGACCGCAAAGAGATGGTCTACAGGACCTCTCCCTCCCTCAGGCAAGGAAAACTAGACTTAGTCCACAAACCGAGTCAAAGCACAAAGAGTTCAGAGGCCTGGAGGTAAGGCTCTCAGCCAAAATTTTGAAACCTTGAAACGAGCACGACATGCACTATCGCCGACCGCTCAATTGACGATGTCTAAGTCTTAAGGTCGGTCAAAAATGGGGTGTCTACAGTTGCCCCTCTTTGACAAAACTCGAAAGTCATAAGTGACGAGAGTGAATGTCAAAGCCCAAAGACAACCCATTTTTGACAAGGCCGAAGACTTAGACAAACATGCAAGATAACAAAGAGATGTACCCACAGGCAGAGGCAAAATGCAAAAGACATGCACAAAGCCGAACATAACTTATGATCATGCAAAGAAAACTGTAATGAAGCAAATATATACAATAAATGCAACAATTTAAGCAGGCGAATGCAAACCAAACTACATTACATGCGGAAAGGATATAAGAGAATTATACAATTCTTGCTACGTTTCACATAGAGAATACAATACTGTGCGGTTCGTCCGGTCACGCCAGCTCTAAATGAACCGTACAAAAATATTGTCTGGTCGCACCAGCCTCAAATGAATCGTACATACAATATCGTGCCTACAAAAGAAAGAAACTCAACAAGTATGTGGGAGCCGAATAATTGGCAATGTCGGGAAGAGCGTACTCTGTAGAACAGACACTATTCGGCTTTATCCGGCGCGCTCAGGAGGTCGAATACAATAGATGGGCCGGATAAGCGTAAATCCATGTAGCCGAATATGAGAGAGGACAATGAGTAACGAGTAGGCCCTGGCCCCAAGGCCCAGGAAACGAGCGTAAATACAGGAACTACAGATAAAGAAAGAAAAGAAAAAGAAGGGTAAGAATCTCCTTGTTTAACTTAGAATACAAATAACCTAGAGCTTGAGACATACTTGTCCATCGGAGTGCTAATTCCGGCACTCACGTCGGAGTGTTTATTTCCTTTTAGGTGACTATTTGAGGACTCCTAGCGTCTCCCAAGATCCGAAGGGTATTTCCAAGCCACTTCCACACAATTGGCGCCGTCTGTGGGAATACTCGAATACATCCATGGAAGGCGTAACCGAAGATCCTCCGATAGCCACTGACGAGATTACACAGAGGGATGACCTTACTGCAGCAAATATGCTCGGAAAGGAAACCATCGCTTCAAGACCCGCTTTGAACTTCGACTCACCAACAACTTCAGCGCAAGAGACAATGTAAGCAATTATGGAACAAGCAAAGCAGAATGAACAGAGGCTGGAGAATATGATCGCTGAAAATGAACATCTCCGTCAAGATTTGGCCCTGGAAGTAGCGAAATCCAGAGAAGTCGTGCGCCAAGATCCCGAACGACCTCCAAGGGCAGGTGAACAACGACCTCAAGCCCGACCAAGGGACACCAATAGTGACTCCAACACATTATCCACGGAGCCCGACAAGAAGGGACGATCCGAAACCACCAGCTCCTCTAAAAAAGTCTACGAACAAGGAATAAGTGTAGGAGAAACAGTTCGGATGAAGAAGATCAGCACGATCCCTTTGTCCGACGGATTGCAAGGGCAATTCTGCCCAAGAAGTTCAAAGCTCCGTCATCTACCCTCTACGATGGAAAATCAGACCGCACCGATCACATCCGTCACTACAAGCAAGCCATGACATTGCATGCAGACAACGAGGCCCTCATGTACTGAATATTCCCCAGTAGCTTGGGACCTCTTGCAGTCAGGTGGTATTACAAACTAGAGCCGGCTTTGGTAAAAAGCTTCCATCAATTACAGAAGTCCTTCAGGGCCAGATTTATCACCAACGAGGTCTAGCCGAAACAAGCGGACTCTCTCTGGGCAATGCAAATTTAACCTAAAGAAACATTGAGAGCGTATTCGGCGCGCTATTGGGAATGCTTTAATCTTGTTGACGACGCTTGCAACGACTCCATGGCCATCACCGCCTTCAAAATGGAATTGCAACCAGACAATGCCCTCCGCAGTTCCTTAACTAGAAGACCCCACAAAACGGTCTGGGGGTTGATGAAGAAAGTTGAAGAATACTGCAAGGTAGAGGACGATGCCTTGCGGGTTAAAGCCGGACGCGTATCCAGTAAAATGGCCTCCCCTGAAATTGCTCAGCCAATAAGTTCCGTACAACCTCAAAGCCCAGAACCACGGCAGCGGGGTAAACGAGATAAAAGGCAGGATTCTCGCTGATCGAACGATCAGTGCTCTCACCGAACGAATGAACAACTGCAAGTCGACAGTAGGCGCACGAGACGTATCGACAAAAAATATACGGAACTAACAGAGCCGATCAATGCGGTAATGTCCAAAATCCAACATCTCCCGTTCTTCAAATGGCCGTCGAAGATGGTAGGCCCTCCTGACACACGAAGGCAGGATAAGCGCTGCAAGTATCACAAAGATCATGACCATGAAATTGCAAGTTGCTATGCATTAAAGGATCACCTGGAGGAACTGGTGCAAGATGGCCAGCTGCAACAGTACGTAAGAAAAGGCAACCCAACCAAGGCACTAGCCTTAAGACAAGATTCACCTCCACTTGGCGTGATCCATATGATATACAGCCTGCCAGCACCTCTAACCGTACACACAAATCAATCGCATCCAGTCCCCCGAGAGCAACATACTCCAACCAAACGGCCCAAAAAAGCTCCGAGTATTGCCTTCAACGATTCTAATCTTGTAGGCATGACAATCTCCCACATTGATCCGTTGATCATCAGATTATGCATAAACCAGTTTACCGTCGAACGCATTCTCATAGATCCAGAGAGTACATTGGAGGCTATATATTATGAGACCCTCATCAAACTCGGCTTCAACACTAACCCAGAGTACCCGTTGGGGAAGATCACACTACCCGTTCAAGCAGGCCCCAGAACAGCCAAGGTTGAATTCTTGGTCATAAAGCTTCCTCCGCCGTATAATGTCATCATGGGGCGAACCTGGTTGCATATCATGCAGGCCATGCCAAGCACCTATCATCAGCTTATGCGCTTCCCGACAGCCCGTGGCGTTGAAGAGATCCGTGGCTACCGACAATCAGCATGAACAGTTTTATGAAAGTTTTATCACTGACCCGACTTGTGGCCTTTGATACTTGTATTTAGCTGACTTCTGCAATGAAAAGTATCATCTTTTTCCATCGTGCAATTCACTTCCCATTATAGTGTCAAATAAGCCTCTGGATTCAGAGCCTCCCTTCGATGCAAAACACGTTGGGGCCGATTAAGTCTCTGGATTCGGAGCGCCCTTCGTGGATACCACGATTGGCTCAAATAAGCCTTCGGATTCGGAGCCCCCTTCGGTGCAAAACACCTTGGGGCCAATTAATTCTCCGGATTCGAAGCGCCCTTCATGGATATCACGATTGGCTCAAATAAGCCTCCGGATTTGGAGCCCCCATCGATGCATGACATATTGGGGCCGATTAAGTCTCCGGATTCGAAGCGCCCTTCTTGGATATCATGATTGGCTCAAATAAGCCTCCGGGTTCGGAGCACCCTTTGGTGCATAAGACCTTAGGGCCGATTTAGCCTCCGAATTCGGAGCCTCATTCAGTGCAAAACACGTTGGGGCCGATTAAGTCTCTGGATTCGGAGCGCTCTTCGTGGATATCACGATTGGCTCAAATAAGCCTCCAGATTCGGAGCCCCCTCAGTGCATGACACGTTGGGCCGATTAAGTCTCCGGATTCGGAGCGCCCTTCGTGGATATCACAATTGGCTCAAATAAGCCTCCGGATTCGGAGCCCCCTTCGGTGCATGACACGTTGGGGCCGATTAAGTCTCCGAATTCGGAGCGCCCTTCGTGGATATCACGATTGGCTCAAATAAGCCTCTGGATTTGAAGCCCCTTGTCACGCCCCAAACCCGCCCCTAGAAGTTTGGGCATGACCACTTCAAAAACGGATACTTAACCTGTTATATATAACATATGGGGCCTGAGTGGAAGCATAAATTTTATATAATAACATGCAAGGAAAGAGCTACATCCATTGAGCGACCACTATCATGCCAGGATCACAAATAGACAGATAATAATAGTTACATACACATATACAACCCCGCCCGTGTTTGGGCGTATAATAAAAAAAAAACATTAGAAGTTACAACATATTATAGACAATCAGAATCTAAGCCAAAACTTCACCAAATGGGTAGGCTTCACCCAAATGCTTGGACACACAGAGGCTAACAAGGAAGACGAGCATTAAAAGTTGAGGCTGACCTCCAAATGCAAGACCTACGGAATCAGACAAAATACATAGTGAGATAACCTCAGTGAATAATAGTACGTGAATAACTCAATGTTCAACTTGAATTATAATGCAAATCAGAGTTTATATAATATAAAAGACAAGTAGTTAATCTGATCCGGTACAACTTATCACATCGGCCTTCGGCCCTTTGGATTCACAAGTTCACAAGTTTGGCCCTTGGCCTCATAGCTTCATAATTTCACAAATGGCCCGTGGCCACTTAGGTTCATAGTTCACAAATGGCCCCTGGCCACATAAATTCACAAGTCGGCCCTCGGCCTCATAAATTCACAAGTCGGCCCTCGGCCTCATAAATTCACATATACATAAATTAGTTTTTGGGTTTCATAGGTTCACAATTCGGCTCTTGGCTTCATAGTTTCACAATTCACAATTCGGAAATTCATACTTCACAAATGGCCCTCGGCCACATCGTTTCATATTTCACAATTAGCCTTTGGCTTTATAGATTCATAATTGAGATTCATAATTTCACAACTTGGCCCTTGGCCCTTTGAATTCATAGTTTCACACGTTGGCCCTTGGCCTCATAGATTCATAGATTCACAAGTCGGCCTTTTGCCTCATAAGTTCATAGATTCACAAGTCGGCCCTTGGCCTCACAAGTTCATAGACTCACATAGTTCCTTCTAATTATTCACATGAGGTAACATAGTTATGTTACGTTCAACAGAGTGCTAATGGCAACTATTACCAGATTGAACTTCATAATGCAGTCACATCCCATTTGTTTGTCATGAATTACTACCTCTAGTTCACAGATAACAGAATGTTATTACATATTAAACGAGTCCAGAGATACGCAGATACCATAATCCCGTAATACACTTAAATTCCCCTTGTTCGTTATAAATCCATACAACTGACTTACAGATAACAGTGTGTTAGTATCCATTATCAATAATAAACAGAACGTAGTACCCAGTAATGCTCTTAGATTTTCCCATGGTTTCTCATAAGGTGACATAATTGTCCCACAATAATAGAACAACACTATTAACAATAAACAGAAGGTAAATGCTCCATTACATTAATAAGAGTGGAGCCATTCACATCATAACGTGGGTCACATAATCGTGTTATTGACATTCAATTCTTTCTCCGGATTGAGTCATTCAGAGGTTCATCTGATATTTAACATAATTTCATAATGGTTATTAACGTACAAAACAACCCGTAGTCTTATCCAATTATTCGTTTTGATGATCCACTCTAGGTAGATATCTGTAACATGTCAGTGTGTGCCAAATCCTTCAATGTTTACATAAGTTTACACTAATTCTCGTTCCACATACATGTTAACTTAATTGACCACAGAGAACAACATGTTAATAAGAATCATTACTAACGGTAAATAATGTGCATTAGAGTACTATTACTCACAGTGCTATAACGGAGTGCTCGTCCTTCTCAGGTTATGCCCTACACGTGTACACAACTTATACAGTAAGGCATCAAACACAAATTCCAAAAACACCAGAGGGTTAAGCACGTAAAACAGAGCAAACAATATTTTGCAGCATGAAATTTCAAACCTACTTCTCCAACTCAATATATATATATATATATATATATAAGATTACTAGTCTTACAAAACACATTATGGAATTTACACCCATTCATCTTCTAGTCAAAGAAAGAAAGGATTTTTATGAACATTTCCATGTTCCCCAAAACTCCTTAAATTTCTAGTGTTTTCACCAAAAACCAAACATTTCCCCATCCCCATAAGAAATCCTATTAAATCATTCTCTTGATTTAATAACTAAGCAAGCCTACAAATATTTAGTAAAATGATTTGGGATTAAACCCATTCTTGAAAACTTCACATTTTAGGTCACAAAAATTAATATCAACATAGTTAATATCATCCCACATAATCATCACAATTCAACATATCTCAAAAGGAATTCTTCAATTCCATTTCAACATTCCATAATCAAATTTATATCATCCACATTATCAATAAATCTGTTCTCCCAATTTCCCTTTTATTAAAACATAATTTACAACGCATTTAACAAAGTTCAATCGCAAAATTTAAACATAATTTTCAAACATAACCAAATTCCAATTAAACTTGAACACATCTAATTCAACTTACCACTTTCATGATTCAACTATCAATTTGGGCCAAATCATGGATTATCATCAAAAACCAACCTAGGGTTTCTAAGAAATCTACAAATTTCAAATACAATTTTAAATCTTCTTAACCCATTACTTTTTATTCCAAATCTTCTCATTTATTAGGCACCCTAGGTCCATAACCCATAAACCATACTCTAAACCCCATAATAGAACCCCAACATACCCCAACATACCTCAAAAATTTCGGAATTCCATTCGGTAGAAAGTGGTGATCTCCTCTTATTCTCCATCCTTGATGCAAGATTCATGGCTAATTTGTGGAGAAAAGTGGAGGAAATCAAGGTTTTGGGAGCTAGGGTTTCGGACATGGAAGAGGGAAGAAGAAGAGAGGAAAAGAAAATCTAAGAAATGACTCAAAAATCACGTTTTTGAGCTGCTGCCCCGCACATCGCCGCACGTGCGCCACATTTCCCGCACGTGCGGTTCTGCTTCCAGCACAGATATGAAAACTTCAAACAGGCGTAACTCTCTCATCCGGACTCCGTTTTAGGTCATTCTTGTGCCCAAATTGAAGCCCCGAAAATAAGCTTTCCAATGGTTCTAACCTCACATCCAAATTCCAAGTGTGGAACAAGAAAAGGGCAAAAGAGTGACGGTTGGTCGTAAACGAATTATTCAAATTAAAGTTTTTGATCCAATCTTACTTTACATCATATTACCACCACAATCAATAGCCCAAAATAAAATAGGGAGGTTCCAAATACACTAATAAAAAGGCCACAGATATAAATCACTTTTCACAGAAAGCAAGTAAATGCACAGAATAACAGATCGAAAATATACTAGAAACAGATATGAGGGTCGGGTTATTACACCCCTTCTACAAATCATATCCCCATTCGGCTCCTAAAGCTCGCACGCATAGGCTAATTCATTACGTCGGTCGGCCAAGTACCTAAGTTGAGCCGAATCAGATTATAATTGAACGCAATGCCATTCGTCAACTTAGCGAATTGGGCACATCTTATGGACCCCTTGTTACATACGAAAATTATTACACAAACTACAAGTCCGCATGAACGAAACAAAATATGCCAATATGCGAAATGAGGTGCCTAATTGAATATATAAAAACGCCCAGAATAAGGCGCAAACGTCCGAAATGAAACATTTTATTTGATTAAAACAGTAGTTACATAAACGCAACCCACATTTGAACATTACAATATCCATTTTCAACCTCAAAAGCGAAAAAAAGGAAAAAAGACGCGTTGGTAAAGCGGCAGTGCCAAATCAACGCCCGTCGCCCGGAAGTCCTCCACGGCTTGCAATGCCTTGAGCCAACTATGCCTAAGCCCATGACTTGCACATTGCGAAACTTCCCCTGATACCATTGACAATGTCAAGGCAAAGATCCAGGACAAGGAAAGATAAACTCAACGGTCGTTGTCTCTCCTTTCGGGGTGATCTGCTTCGACGACTCGAAGACTCATGCTATCTTTTGGACGCCCTACCTCCCATACGGGTGGGTTCACTGCTGCGATCCATTGCAACACCATGCTCGGCTGAAGTTCGAGCTTCTCTAACTAACACCCCCACTTATCT
Organism: Camellia sinensis; assembly: GCF_055761805.1. Classification (NCBI taxonomy): domain Eukaryota; kingdom Viridiplantae; phylum Streptophyta; class Magnoliopsida; order Ericales; family Theaceae; genus Camellia; species Camellia sinensis. The sequence continues at coordinate 33,989,311 of NC_138961.1, read as the reverse complement.
CACCCCACATAACAAGTGATGAGGAATCAAGCGTGTTTATTTGCGCGAGGCGCCCACTCCTTTTATTTTCAATACTAGTAGTGATCTCGAGGCCCCAATCCCGAGGCGATTTCATTAACGCTAAACTCCATGAGACGAACGTCGGTCGACATTCACCACTGCCTAGTTATCCAAATGGCTTTTTGAAGCACATGCACTGGCTGGGCAAGGACAGAATTATCAATCCAACCGGCCAAACATCCAGGCCCCAAGCCGGGACGAAATTGCCACAGCCACTCCACTCACTGGTTTTCGGCTCCCTCAAGCTACAATGACCTAGTTATCTAGGCGACAATCACAGATAAATGGCATAGTCACAAATGGCCCAATTACAATGGCCTCATTCAAGACTAAACGGCTATCACGTATGGGCCGGCCTTGCCTATAAACCGGCGTATCGCTGGACATTTAACAGATACTCGGGCCAATCATTGCTTATACATTCATTCAAACATTTATGCAATAAAATGAAACATGTATATGCCGAATACAAACTGCAACGAAATATTTATAAATAGAACGTTTTTATTCAATCAAACAATAAATTACATAGTTTTGAACATAATCTGCATTTCAACCTTACAATGAGTATCCTTATACGGCGTCACCCTCATCCTCACTCTTCTCGACTTCAAAAGCAGAAACTGAAAAATGTTTACTCTGGTAGAGTGGCGATGCCGAATCAATGCCCGGCGCTCGAAGAACTTCGGCGGCCTGAGATGCCTTGATCTAACAGTACCTAAATCCATGATTTTCACATCGGCAAACCTTTTCGGCAAGCTTCTCCTTGGTCTTTTCGATTCCAACTTTTTGGCCTTCATGAAAACCTTTTTCATAGGCCCTCCCCTTGGCAGACTCCATTGTGAACATACTCGCCATCTCACGATCGGCGAGCGCAATACTGATGAGCCACTGGGTAACCCTTTCTTCCACGATTGGGTTTCCCTGCCCGGCGGGTTGTGCCTGAGCCGCCCTGGCCTTCCTTATCTCACACTCAGCTGCCTCCACGCGAGCTTCCAAACTTCGAATACGTTCTTCCCTCCTCTCCATTTCTCGGCGGGCAGCGCGCAGCTGCATGCCAATTTCATAGGCAGTGTAAAGCCCCTTCACCGCCCCGTGAATGCCATCACAAAATACTTCGTAGTCCTGTCAACCTACCATTGGCTGTTGAACCTCAAGAGGAAAAATTTGTCGACCAAACTCGACCGCTACGTTTGGGTCTCGAACGATTGAGTCCGCCCCTATCATGGGTTTATTTCCCACAAATACCACAAAGCTTAATGGGCGCGGATTCGCGTCAGATCCCCTTTCGACTCGGGGTTGCGGAGATCTGCCCTGCGACTGCTTGTCCCACCTGGGCGACCTGCTTCGACGTCTAGGAGACTGACGCCTCTCTCGATCCCTAGAACTCCTACTTCCTATGCGCGAAGGTTCACCACCTCGATTCATATCTCCGCCCAGCTCAGCTAGCACCCTCGCTTTCCCTCTGCTGTTAAAGAAGAGTCTATTCGACATTCACACGATGAATCTTCCTCCAAGAGCTGGAGTCAGTTGTTCACTAAGCTCATAAAAGTTGTACCTTTGTTCCTTTATCCTTTACAGAGGCAGCACCCTCAAGGCAATCTCATTAATTATGAAAAACTCAATCGCCCGGCACCGACTGAGTCGACCCTCATGGGGCAAGGACAGAATCCATGCGCCCATCCGGCGTATCGTGTCCATGAGCCACCTACGGCAGGGGCAGATTTATTAATCTAATCGGCTTAAGGGCAGATTCATCAATATATTCGACTTATGCGCCCCAGCCGACCCATGAATCAATTCTTCAGAACTCTTAAGTTCGTCTCTTCCGGCGCCCGAATGATCATGAACCGCCTGGGGCAAGGGCAGATTCATCGAACTATTCAGCATATGAATGATAAGTCAATATGGCCATTCATCAAACTATTCGGCTTAAGTGCCCCAACCGGCCCATGAATCGATTCACCAGCATAATACCCACGAACTATTCGGCATATGAATGATAAGTCAATATTGCCAAGATATTCAATCTTAGAAAGGTCAACAGAATAATCATTTTATCTAAAGTAGTGAAAGGTAAAAATTCTTTGCCAGCACAACATCACAAACTGCGCATAAGTAGCAGTGAAATGACAAGGTAATTTTCATTAATAAATTGAGCGCAGATAGTAACCAATTTATACATGAAAACCACTCAGAACCAACAAAAGTCCTTAAAACAAAAACATACATCAAAAGTGAAAGCATTTCATAAAATTCGAATGCCTCCCAGATCAATCCTCGGGGTCAGATTCAAGTGGCTCAACGTCCACCTGCTCCTATGGAATTGGCAAGTCCAATGTAACCCCAGCGGCATCAAGGGCCTTGAGCCACCCATGTTTGAATCCTCGATTCTCAAACTTGGGGACTTCATCTACGTATTCCTCGAAGGCAGTGCCTTTTCCTGCTTTAAATGCGGTAGAAGCCTCAGATTCGGCTTTTTCCTTGGCCGCCTTCAACTCTGCTAACTCAGTCTCCACCTTGTTAAGCGCCTCCTTGGCTAGCCTAAGCGATTCTTCGCTCGCGTTCACCCTATCTTCGGCATCAGAACAGAGCCGATCGGCAGACCGAGACCTTTCTAATTCGGCTTCTGCTCGCACAATCTCCATTGCGGCTCTCATAACCTCAAACTCGGCCCTTCTCTTTTGACCGTCCACTTCTGACTGCAAACGGTCAATCCTCTCAAGGGCATCATGTAGGCGGCGGCCCAAGTCGATGATCCTGTTAACCGTCTGCAAAACGAGTTGGGATCGTCAAATACCATTGGCAAGCAAAATCAAAACAAGTTAAGGTCACCTACCAAAAGGGCCGACTGTGCAGATAGGGCTACGGCCACCAAATCTGGCACGGCATGAAAGGATACCTCATCAGCCGATAGGGAGACTGAAGCCGCCAAGCTCAACGCTACCGCTGGGTCGGTAATGATTGATGCGTTTGAGGAAATCAGCGTGTCTCTCATCTTTGGCTGAACAATGAAAGGAACAACCACGTCCGAATTTTCTAAGCGAGGCCTTTTGTCAGTAGGACTATCTTCTGAACCGGCCTCTCCCTCGGCGCTACGCTTCTTGCCCTGCTCTTCCGAAATCAACCGTTCTTCAATGACCGGTTGTTCAACCTCTTTCGCTGTTTCGACCGCAACAATCTGAACTCTCTCTTCAATAACGGGTTTGAAAGTCTCAATCAAGACGGGTTTAGAACAGGCGGCCTCGGCCTTTTTTCGGGCGGCCATTCGGTCGGCATTTTTCTTTCAAGCCATCTACGTGAGGTTTTCCCCAGCCATACTTCCAAAAAAATCTCCAGGTAGGTCTCCCAAACTTGTAAAAATATCTCCGGAAGAAAACTCCGCCCGACCCGAAGTGGACGTTGAGGCAGGCTGATTAAGTCCGGCTACCTCAAACACCGAGTTTAGGTCCTCGTCGACCTCTTCGGCCTCCTCAACGAACTTTCTGGCTAGTTCGGCGACTACCTCTACCACCGGTGCCACGTCTTGTCCCAAATCAGAAGCTTCGAGACCAACTTGCCTAAGGCTCTTGAAGCTAGGGAAGATAAAAGCCGCAAGGTGTTAATCGCCGGTTGGAATTGGAATGTTGTCCGCGGGGGAAAAATTAGTATAAGTAGGCTCATATCGAAGAAGTATGTGGGCCGCTCTCCCTTGCTTCTGTACGTTTGGATGGCCGAAGTACCCGAGTGTAGTCGCAATCTACGCAAGGACTGCGTCGTCAGTAGAAGTCAGAATCTTCTTCAATTTATTACCTGCAAAGACAAAGGGTTAGACTTGGAGATAAGGCTGAGTAAAAGAAAAGTTCAATAAACGCAAGGAGATACACGACCACCTAGTTCACCCTTCCGTTTGGGAATAGGGTCTAGACGGTCCTGACCTTCGCCAAATTCCCAGCTCCGTCGGACATTGACCATTACGTCATCCACTCGCTTGCCAAAACTGGCAAGCACGGATACCAAATGATGGTCAGTATCCTTGGCCCTAAGAAAGTACCGCCCGAGCCGACCGAAAGATTTGGCTAAAGCATAGCAGTGCCGAATAGTCGGAATGCCAAGATCGATCCTGAGGCGCCGGTTCAACTCTACGATCCCCATTACGATTTGAAAAAAATTCACATTGGGCTGAGAAGGAATCAGACCCCAATGGCGGAGGACGAACCTAAGGAATGGATGTAGGGGAAAACGGACTCCGCCCTCCGCAATGGATAGGAGAGGCAAGACGATTGTGTTGCGATCCTCTCTCTCCATATCCAGAGTATTGTCCATCACTAGAGATAGATGAACATCATCAGGAATAGAAAAATGTCGTCGGAATCCCGAGATATGACCTTCGGAAAGGAGGCCTTTCAGGTGCTTAGCCATTTTAGCAAAGATCCGAGGGTATACCAAAGCTAAAATAAGCACGGAAAATAGGATCGCAAAGAAAGAAAGAAAACTTACGAGAGGTGAAGAAGACAAGGATTGACGGACGAAAGTTGTAGAGAAAAGCGTCAGAAGAGCGATACCGGCTGGGAATCCAGGAGGCCCAAGTATTCGAGAAAAGCATGCATTCGAAAGGACTGAAGTTTCAAATCGTATTAAATGTAAAAGGTGCACGAATGAGGCGGGAAAGCATAATGATGACCAAAAAGACGTGCGCGCTCTAACACATTGGGATAGGCAGAGCCGTCTAACCTATGTCTTGGCTTTTCAGAATCAAAACCAAACACGCCAGTTAACTACTGTCAATGGTGAGTTTGGCGGGAAATTGTGGGAGCTGAATAATTGGCAATGCCGGGAAGAGTGTACTCTGTAGAACAGACACTATTTGGCTTTATCCGGCGCGCTCAGGAGGCCGAATACAATAGATAGGCCGGATAAGCGTAAATCCATGGAGCCGAATATGAGAGAGGACAATGAGTAACGAGTAGGCCCTGGCCCCAAGGCCCAGGAAACGAGTATAAATACAAGAACTACAGATAAAGAAAGAAAAGAAAAAGAAGGGTAAAAATCTCCTTGTTTAACTTAGAATACAAATAACCTAGATCTTGAGACTGACTTGTCCGTCGGAGTACTAATTCTGGCACCCACCTCGGAGTGTTTATTTCCTTTCAGGTGACTATCTGAGGACTCCTAGCGTCTCCCAGGATCCGAAGGGTATTTCCAAACCACTTCCACACAAGGTACAATATTGTTAGAAACATGCATAGCAATGCAAGTGAAAAGTGCGTGACAACGCAGGTGAAGGGGGTGCATGACAGTGCAACCTAAGTGTGACGCATAACAATGCGGGTTGAAGGGATGCAAAACAATGCAAGCTAAGTGTGACGCATAACAATGCGGAAAGGGATGCAAAACAATGCAACCTAAGTGTAACGCATAACAATGTGGTAGGGATGCAAAACAATGCAACCTAAGTGTGAAGCATAACAATGCGGTAGGGATGCAAAACAATGCGAGCAAAAAGTGCGTGATGACGCAAATAAAGTGTACCCGAAAATATGAAAGAAACATGCACAACGATGCGATGTGTGATGTGCATAACAGTGCAAGGAGTAAAGTGCATAACAACACGCTTGAAGTGTGCATAACAAATGCAAGAGAGGAAAGTGTGCATGACAATGCGAGAGAAGTACCACTTCAACAATATGTTTGAAACAAAACGCCGAATAAGGAAATACAAGCCTTAACGCGAGCGATTTAACCGGAACCTCTGAGTTACCTCTCGAAAGGGTCACAACGTACTCAAAAAGGATACATCTTGCTCTTGACGAGTAACGATGAGCCATGCATCGAACACTTGAATTTGAAGTACTTGTGGGGACATTTCGCGCCGAAAAGTGTACTTTTCTTGTACTTTCCCGAAAGCAAAGAGCTCCAATCACCACCAAAACACACAGGGAGAACAATGGAGCTCTGAGGATCAACTAGGAGGGTGGCCGACCAGTTATATCAGTTGCCGACCAGTTGTTGCCTACCAAAGTGGTCGGCCGACCAGAAAAACTGGCTGGCCGACCAGTTTACAAAATCCAGGGCAGTTTCGTCTTTTCATGCTCGGTTCTTTAAGTACATCACTCCAAATCAATTTTGCTCACACCTCCAAGGCCGAATCAGTTTCTCTTCCTTTCTAGACCCTTTTCCCTCTCAGATTTGCACTTTATACGCGTTTTCCAACGCCCCACGCTAAGTTGTTTTGCGAAAACTTTCGATTCTCTTCGTTTTGAACCTATTAGAATTTGTTTTCAGAGCTTCTTTCTCCATTTCCACCACTTGAGGTATGTTGGCCTCGAAGTTTGGCACCTTTTCCCAGGCGTTGACTTTTGTTGACTTTTTGCAATTTTTGCTCATTTCACTCATTTTTGCTCATTTTTGCATCTTTCTTCAGATGGCGATCATATTCCGTATGGTGGAGGTTTCTCGAGAGTAGAGGACGAGTCAGACATTATGTCGTTGCCTCCGAGGATACAGCCATTCGATCCGGAGGAGTACCACCCGCAGGAGCATATCCTCCCTCTAAGTACTTTTCACCATTTCATCGACTTCGCACGACGGGCGCCTGTAGACTTGGCACACAACATTTTGTCCACTTGGCACGCAGCTTTTCAGCATAACACTTTGCTCATCTAGCACGTAGCTCTTGATATAGTATTCCATTTATTTGGCACACAGCTTATTCGGACATGCAATTCTGTTTTACACACAGCTCATTTGGGCACACAGCTCATTACACTACTCAATCTGAACACACAGTCCATAACGCAACACTCTATTTAGTTGGCACACGGCTCAAAGCACTGCTCAATCTGAACACGCAGTCCATAACGCAGTACACTTTTTCATAACATAGCTATAATAACCCGGCTCTCGTATCTGTTTCTGGTATATTGTCAATCCCTTATTCTGAGCATTTAAATGCTTACTGTGAAATTTAAGTTTAATTAAGTGAATCTTATGATTATGGATGCATATCTGTTTAATAAGAAAAATATCTGTCACAAGTACGGTGTTTGGAGCAGAAATTAAGAGCCTTAGAGGCCTGATAATTTGAAATTGATTTTACATTTGAGGTCAGCAGCATTTTTAAGTACTAATAAGCATTTTTATAAAAATTTGATTTGGGATGATTAAACTGATTGAGTTTGTCCTATTCAACTTTTTTTTATATTATGTATATATGTAAAGGTGCCTTTTTAAATGTTTGACTTAGAGTTGTATACAAGAAAATATCCTGAGAGAGAGAAAATAGAGGAGTTTGAGAGGAAGAACTAAGGGGGAAGAAGTTTTTCAAGGGAGAAGAGTAGGAATTGAGAGAAACTATAAGGATTTGAGACAAGGTAGGCATGAATCACCTTCTCTTTAACCACCTTTTAAATTTCTCTTATTTTTATGGAGGTGTTATTTCCATCAAGTGTGTGAATATTGTCCACTTGAGAAGTATTCTTGATATTTAGTTGTTTTGAAGGTAAATTGAGTTATAGAGAGCATGATAAATTATTTCTTGGATTTTCAAGTTGGACTTGCATGTTTATACCTATTTCTTGTTTGTATGTTTAAGGGAATTGGGTTATGTTTATAAGTTTTAAAGATCTAAGATCCAAGTTATATTGAAATTGATTTATGTTGTAATGTCTATGTACATGTTTTTGAACCATACTTCATTAATTAAAGGACCTATTGTGAGCCTTATACAAGCTTACCAAAAATGGGGTTTTGTTTGGAAATTTCGAACTGCACTGCCTAGAATCGCCGCACGTGTGGGGATCACTGCCGCACATGCGAGAAGCCTTGCCACACGTGCGAGGCTCACAGCCGCACGTGCGGCCCAAGCTGCACAATTTTGTTCGCTCCGTTTTGCATGCTTAACCCTCTGGTATTTTTGAAATCTGTATTTGATGTCCCTAAGATGCCTGTAAATTCGTTTGAAGTAAAATGAAACAAGAAATGAATTAAGAAAGAAAAACAACTAATGAATAAGTTGTGCATGTGTGTAGGTCATAACCCGGGAGGGTCAAGCACTCCACTAAAACACTGTGAGTAGTAGTACTGTCATAGTACGCTTTATTTACAACTAATGGTTACCATTAACACTCTGTTAATTGCAAGTTACCTATGCTAACGTATATGAACGATTAAACAAATGTGCATACTTTTGTATGATTCTAATTAATAGTTAATATTAATATTCTATTCTCCGTAAGTGACCTATGTGTGCTTAATGAATAAAGGGAACTTATGTTCATTCTTGAACAACGATTTCGGTGTGAATATGAGAGCATACTATTTTGCTCCTAAGGGGCCTGAGGTCGTTCAGAATCTACGACATGAATGCAAAGGTTTAACATCATTATGTAACCCACGTTAGAAAGTGAATTGTTTTGTCTTTGTTAAGCGTACTGTAATGACATGATATGACAAGAAATGCTCTATTTTCTGATATGTTACGTTTTGAACCAGTAAACGATTGTCAATATATATAAAAGTATTCATGGCATCCTTAGCACAAGGCCTTGCCCGGAGGTAATAATACCGTGGTTCAAGTATGTTACAAGTTCCCGGTACCAGAGATTCCTTTATGGAACTAACAAGTATGCTCTATATTGATTTGTTAGCACTATTGAATGTACCATGTATAATCAAGTATGAATTCTGATTTTTGTTTATGATTCAAGCATAATTAATAGTATGTATGAATTTGTTTCTGTTTATCCGTTCTGTTTATACTATGTTATGGCATGATATGAATCGCTCGGTCTTCAAGACTTATGTATTTCGGGTATGGAACAAAGTGTTGTATGGAACTAAGTGCTGCAATGCGAGTCACCTCTAGAATCCGTGCGAGCCACCTCTTGAGTCCATACATACATGTGTAGACACCCCATTTTTGACTGTCCTCAAGACTTGGACGTCACCGTTTGAACACTCGATGATCATCCATGTTCGTGTTCATCTTGAGTTCTCGGAGGTCTCGGCCACGCGCCTTGCTTCAAGACCTCTCGACTTGCCTGTTTTGTGTTTGGTTTTGCACCAAACACTTGTGTTTTTCTTTTAAGGAGCAGGGAATGGCTTGTTGGCCATCCCCACATCTCACCGGCCGTGGCTTGAGGCCACCGGCTATTGTTTTGTTGTCATCGGCCAAATGTTTGGTCAGTCGGCACTCTGTTTGGTCGGTCGACCATTTATTTGGTCAATTTGGCGTTTTTGGCTGGCCGACCACTGTGCATCTGCTTTTGACAGATATTTTTGTGCCAGCCGTGCTAGTTGGCACCCACTTTGCACCCCCTCCATACACGTGTATGGAGGGATTTCACTCTTGCTTAGCTTGTTCTGTAAGCTTTGCAAGAGTGATCCTCTATAAAGGAAGGCCTTCTCCTCCTTTCTCAAGGGTTAGAGGGTTGAGTTCCAGAGCTCTGGATTAGGGTTAGCATAGTTGTATCTATTCTACCTCTATATCTCCCTCTCTTCCATATTATGTGTGTATTAAGGTGGTTTGTTCATAGTTTTGCACACGAACACCTAGAGTTATACTTTACTTTGGTTACTGATGTGATACCCCTGTTCTGTATTATGTGAATTGATCCCTAATACGTATGTGATTATATGTTTTGATGTGATTTGTGTGCCATTATGTGAATGTATATGATCTTGAATTTCTATCTGTTCGTCGTAAGAATATGTGTTTGAATAATCTGCTTTGGAAATTAAATTGAGGGCCTTATCGGCCACAGAACCCGAAATTGATTACGCCATTGTGATTGGCATAATTTTTAGAGCCTACGGTGAAATTTAATTGAAAATTATTTCTGATCAATTTAAACTGATTATAATTGATGAATAAAGTGCCCAAACATTTTTATATTTAAATATTTACTAGTGGGGCTTGTTGTGTATTGGCATTACACCCTCCTTTGTCCCTCTTGAACTCAAGATCTGAGTTAAACATTTGAGATAGTGAGAGAGGGGCCGGCCATAGTGAGAGAAAGGGGGAGGATTGTGCTATTTAGCCTAAAGCTTGGAGATTTTGGAGGTTAAGCTCAAGAATCGCCATAGATTGTGAAGATTAAGCTCCTTGGTGAGTAATTCATGCATTGTTAGTCACTACCTTGTGAATTCAAGTCCAATAGATGGCCAACAGCATGAATTAGTTTGAATGAAAAGGAATTGAGTTGTACATGTTGAATTTCAGGCTAATAGAAACATGCATGTGAAGAATTGTTATAGATTTCCATGTTTGAGCTTAATTTGTGTAATCCATGTTGAAGTTTGAAGGAAATCCATGTGTGTGACCATTTCCTCACCAAATAAGTTGTGAATAATGTGTATTTCTTACATGCAAGAGGAGATTATGAAAGGATAGGCTTTGCATGTTAGAATTTGATATGTTGGTGATGAATTGGGATTAATTTGAGGCATGCATGTAAATGACATAAGAGATTAAGCTTCCTAATGTTGTAATATTGCATTGGTATCATATTAATATGTGTATATTTGAGTTTTGAGCCATTGCATACAAGAATTGTAGCTAGAAAGTTGAATTGGAGCTTAAGAACACGATCTGGGAAACCCAGAATTTTGATGTCCGCTCGAGCGGGGAAGTTCACGCTCGAGCGGGGATTTCGAGCTCCCAGTATTTTGTTCTTGCAGGCTTGGTGTCCGCTCGAGCGGGAAAGTTCACGCTCGAGCGGGGAGCTATGTTGAGAGGCCTTTCTCTCGAGCGCTATATTGGATGCTCAAGCGTAAATTTCACCTATCCAGTACTTTTGCAGGCCTTAGAGTTCCGCTCGAGCGGGGAAGTTGACGCTCGAGCGGGGACCCTGTTTTCTGAAATTCTGGAAATGCATTTTGTGTTCTGTTTTCCGTTCTCTTTCACTGGTAAGCACTCTTAGGCATATGTTAAGCATTGTAAATGAGCTAATGAAATGTGAATTAAGCCTAGAAAGAGATATGTGAATTAAAGAACGGATTGAACTGTTAGTGACCCTTTTGTGTTCATGAAATGTGTAAGGTCAAGTTCTAGGGAAAATCCACAAGCCGATCACTATGAGTAATATCGATATTCGAATGTTTGTGAATGTCCAATTGTTTATTCCCTTATAAGCTTTATGAGTTGCTATTCGGGATTCTGGACGAGAGTCTGATATGAATACACATAAATGGACCAAAGGTCGTTCTGATAGACATTAATGGACCAAAGGTTGTTTTGATAGACAAGAATGGACCAAAGGTCGTTTTGATAAACATGAATAGACCAAAGGTCGTTTTGATAGACAAGAATGGACCAAAGTTCGTTTTGATAGACATGAATGGACCAAAGGCCGTTTTGACATGAATGAATGGACCAAAGGTCGTTTTGACATCAATGAGTGGGCCGAAGGCCGTTTTGACATGAATAAATGGGCCGAAGGCCATTTTGACAAGGATAAACGGGCCGAAGGTCGTTTCGACACATATGAACGGGCCGAAGGCCATTTTGACATGAATGAAAATCTAGATGGGCCAGAGGCCAGAATGTTTGGAACTACAGTCACTTGAGTTGGAATTTCGTATAGTTATATATATATATATATATATCTGTTAAATAGAATTATGAACTGGGCCGAAGGCCGTTTGGAACATGTTGTCCTGCGTTGTTATGTATATTCTGTAATTGATATTATTCACTGGGCTATCGCTCACGCTCATTCATGTGTTTGTAGGTGAGCCAAGAGAGGCACAAACCCAGCCCCAATGAAGTCTGCCAAGAACAACATGAGTTTTGGAGAGTCAGCCTCGTGTCTCACGCATGAGACCATCCTTGCCCTTTCATCATGTACTTATGTTTTGTCTTGTTGGCAAGGGCTTTGTGTATGTCTGTACATAGTCTGTTATAGGTTGACTCATCTTGGATGATCCTGTTTGTAATGAGTTTTGTGATACAGTACTTTGATCTGGGTTACTAACGTATCTGAGTGTGGGTTGTTTGATGTGCATGTAAGCATGGCTCTGTGGACAAAGTTTTAAATTTTTACTTCCGTTTGGCCCCTTTACTCTGGTGAATTATGTCTATTTTGGTCTGAGGCCGTAGGTAGTCACAGGATTACTGGCCGGTTATGTCCTTAACCCATAGGGGCGGGTTCGGGTCATGACAGAGTGGTATCAGAGCACGCATTAATAACTCACACACTTGTCCAAAAAGAGCAATAAGCGTCTAGATGAGATCTAGGATGCATTCATGTGTTAAATGTGAATTTGGAGGCATTGATAATGTGCTTAACTCTTTTGATATGAACTTTGCAAGAATCAAGAACATGCTTAAGTGTTTTGATTTGAGTAATTGTGTGCTATGAGTTGTGAACTACTTGCATTACGAATTAGTTGAGGGCATGTATTTCTTAGTATATGCATACTTTTTTGCCTTTTGTATAAAATATAATGCAAGTTTAATCAGATGGTGAGAACCAGAGGTGATGAGATAGAGGAGTCCTCTACTGCCAGGATAGACAGAATGGAAAGATTGATCCAAGAAATGGCAGAAGCTTTGAGACAGCAACAAGAGTGGCAACAACAGTGGCAGCAACCACACCCGCCACCTCCACCTCAGGCACCACCCGTGCCAAATAATCAGAATGATGACCGGATTATAGCTCTCACCAAGGAATTCAAGAAAATGAAACCACCGCAGTTCCATGGGGGATTAGATCCATTGAAGGCCGAAGTGTGGGTCCTCGGCATTGAGAAATTATTTGAAGTGTTTCCCTGTTCAAAGACTCAAAAAGTACTTCTAGCCACTTTTATGCTAGAAGACGAAGCGAGGAGATGGTGGATGTTGATGCGAGAAAACCACAAAGATGTGGACTGGGCGAACTTTTTGGAGATCTTTTATGACAAGTACTTCCCGCAATGTGTTCGGGATAGAAAAGTAGCCGAGTTCATGGAACTCAAGCAAGATAGCATGACAGTGGCTGAGTATGAGGCCAAGTTCACTGAATTGGCCAGGTTTGCACCACACGTGATTGACACCGATTATAAAAAGGCAAGACACTTTGAAGGTGGACTCCGTACTGACATCCTAGAGAGGGTGAATGTACTGAAGTTGGAAACCTATATTGGGGTGCTTGGCAGGGCCATCATATCAGAGGCTAATATAGCTAGACAAGCCAAGCCAGTGGCAGAATGGAAGAGTAACAAAAGGCAGGGCTTCTTTTTGAAGAAGAAATTCCTGAAAAAGCAAAATACGGGCTCCTCAACTACTTCAAGTTTTTCCCGAGACACAGCTCCCATGTGCAACATTTGTAGCAAAAGGCACCGTGGAGTCTGTTACCGTGCATCAGGAGCCTGTTTCAAGTGTGGGAAGCAAGGGCACATAGCCCTAGAATGTAATCAGAATGACGGAAAACTAGCAGCCAGTTCCACGGCATCGATCCCCAAGCCGGGAAATACTTTGAGATCCGCCACTATTGGGGATACAGTGAGACAGGAAGGGTTTTTGCGCTTATTCCGGGCGATACACGGAATGCCAGTGCCGTTGTCTCAGGTACTATTTCAATATGTAATCAGGATGCCTTTGTATTAATTGATTCTGGATCAACCCACTCATTTGTGACATATACATTTGCATCTAGACTGAGAAGACCCCTAGAGTTATTGCCTTATTTGTTATGTGTGTCTGCTCCATCGGGGGAATCTGTGTTATGTGACTATATATATCGGTTTTCTGACATGCATATTGAGGATGCTAGCTTATATGTAGATTTATTGCCCTTGAACTTTAGACATTTCGATGTGATTTTGGGCATGGATTGGTTGACCAAGTATTGTGCCACCATAGATTGTGTGACAAAAAGGGTTGTATTTAAACCACCAAAAAAAAAAAGAAATTGTGTTTGTGGGTAATGGGGTAGTGCCTCCACCTTATTTAATATCTGTAATGAAAGCATGCAAATTAATCAGGAAGGGGTGCCAAGGTTATCTGTGCTATGTGTTGACTGAGCAATCTGTGAATGTTGAATTGAATGATATTCCTATTGTTAGAGAATTCCCAGATGTGTTCCCAAATGAATTACCAGGGGAATTGGTAGACAGGGAGATAGAGTTTACTGTTGAGACTGTGCCAGGCACCCAGCCTATTTCTAAAACTCCCTACAGAATGGCTACTGCCGAAATGAAAGAATTAAAGGAACAGTTGCAAGACCTTCTTGGTAAAGGGTTTATCCGACCTAGCACTTCGCCTTGGGGTGCACCAGTGTTATTTGTAAAGAAGAAGGATGGTACTTTGTGCCTGTGCATTGATTACAGGGAATTGAACAAGGTAACGATAAAGAACAAATATCCCTTACCTTGTATTGACGATTTATTTGACCAATTACAGGGATCACGGGTGTTTTCTAAGATTGATCTGAGATCCGGGTATCATCAGCTGAAAGTTAAGGCAGAGGATGTTGAGAAAACTGCATTCAGAACGAGGTATGGTCATTTTGAGTTTCTTGTTATGCCATTTGGAGTGACCAATGCTCCGGCAGCATTTATGGACTTAATGAATAGAATTTTTAAATCCTACCTTGATGAGTTTGTTGTAGTCTTCATTGATGATATTTTGATATACTCTAAAGATAGACTTGAACATGAACATCACTTGAGGACTGTCTTACAAATACTTCGAGAAAGGAAATTATTTGCTAAACTAAAGAAATGTGAGTTTTGGTTGGATGAGGTTGTTTTCTTAGGGCATGTGATCAACAAGGAAGGAATTTCAGTGGACCCGTAGAAAATAGAGGCAATTGTGAATTGGCCTACACCGACTAATGTGACGGAAGTTCGCAGCTTCATGGGCTTGGCTGGGTACTACAGGAGGTTTGTGAAGGACTTTACGAAATTAGCAGTGCCTCTTACCCAACTGACACGCAAGGGGCAACCTTTTGAGTGGAACGAAGAAAGGGAATCAGCCTTTCATGAATTAAAGACGAGATTGACTACTGCACCAATTTTGACATTACCGTCAGGTATGAAAAATTTTGTAATTTTTAATGATGCATCTTGTAAGGGTTTGGGTTGTGTGTTAATGTAGAACGGAAAGGCTATTGCCTACGCCTCCCTGAAATTGAGGCCGCACGAGAAGAATTATCCAACACATGACCTAGAACTGGCCGCAGTTGTTTTTGCATTGAAAATCTGGCGGCATTATTTGTATGGGGCAAAGTGTGAAGTCTACACAGATCATAAGAGCCTAAAATATTTCTTCACACAGAAAGAGTTGAATATGCGTCAGAGAAGATGGCTGGAATTGATAAAAGATTACGACCTAGAAATTCAGTATCACCCCGGGAAAGCTAATATAGTGGCTGATGCCTTGAGCAGAAAATCAACAGGGAGTATGGCTTGGTTGTTTACTAAACAAAGGGAGATTTTACAAGATTTGGAGAGGACTGAAATTGAAGTAGTAATGTGTGAACAGGGCAGATTGATAGCCGCTATTACAGCCGAGCAGGCAATTGCCGATGAAATAGAGGATGAGTTCCTCAGAAAGGTAATTGATGAATTTGAGACAAGTCCAAAAGCAGAATTCAGCCTTGAGAATGAAGTGTTGAGATTCCAAAATAGAATGTGTGTCCCTGATATCCCGGAACTTAAGAAGAGGGTTTTAGATGAAGCCCACAGATCCGTATTTGCTATGCATCCGGGCAACAATAAAATGTACCGGGATTTGAAACAGACCTATTGGTGGCCTAAAATGAAGAAAGAGATTGCAGAATGTGTCCAAGTGCCTTCAGTGTCAGCAAGTCAAGGCTGAACATCAGAAACCAGGCGGTCTACTTCAACCTCTCCCTATTCCTGAATGGAAGTGGGAACACGTGACTATGGATTTCGTTGTTGGCCTACCTCAGACTTCTCGAGGTATGGATTCTGTTTGGGTTGTAGTTTATAGACTGACTAAATCTGCACATTTTTTACCTGTCAAAACTACATTTACTGCTTATAGATTGGCTACCATTTACGTTGATGAGATTGTCCGTTTACACGGTGTTCCAGTATCTATTGTATCGGATAGAGATCCGAAATTTGTGTCTAGATTGTGGAAGAGTTTGCAGGAAGCTATGGGAATAGAACTAAGGTTCAGTACTGCATTTCACCTACAGACAGACGGGCAATCAAAACGAACGATTCAAACTTTGGAAGATATGCTTCGCATGTGTGCTTTGGATTTTCAGGGGAGTTAGGAAGATTATTTGCCACTTGCAGAATTTGCTTATAATAACAGCTTCCACTCCAGCATCGGTATGGCACCATACGAGGCTTTGTATGGTAGGACGTGTAGATCACCTATTTGTTGGATAGAGCCTTGCTTGGGCTAGAGATTGTGCAGGATACTTCTGAGAAAATCAAGACTATTCGTCAAAGGCTCAAAACAACTCAGGACCGACAAAAGAGTTATGCAGACATTCGGAGAAGACCTCTTGAGTATGAGGTTGGTGACCATGTGTTCATCCGCGTTTCTCCGATGAAAGGCCAAGTCAGATTTGGGAAAAAGGGGAAGTTGTCACCTCGTTACATTGGGCCGTTTCAGATTTTGGAGAGGCTTGGTCCAGTTGCTTATAGGGTTGCTTTGCCGCCGGGATTCGAGCAAATCCATAATGTGTTTCACGTGTCGATGTTGAGGGGTTACCTCCGAGACCCGTTTCATGTGATTGACTATCACCGGGTTGCTATTGATGACAATATGGAATATGCTGAATGGCCGGAAAGAATTGTTGACCGGCAAGTGAAACAGTTGGGGAGCAAAACCATTCCAATGGTGAAAGTTGAATGGAAGGAACACTATGGTACAGATGCCACGTGGGAAAAAGATGAGGAAATGCGACTAAGCTATCCACATTTGTTTCCCGACGAAGGTAACTTAAGTTTGAAGGACCAAACTTCCTAAAGGGGGGAAGACTGTGATACCCCTATTCTGTGTTATGTGAATTGGTCCCTAATACGTATGTGATTATATGTTTCGATGTGATTTGTGTGCCATTATGTGAATGTATATGATCTTGAATTTCTATCGGTTCGCCGTAGGAATATCTGTTTGAATAATCTGCTTTGGAAATTAAATTGAGGGCCTTATCGGCCACAGAACCCGAAATTGATTACGCCATTGTGATTGGCATAATTTTTAGAGCCTACAGTGAAATTTAATTGAAAATTGATTTTGATCAATTTAAACTGATTATAATTGATGAATAAAGTGCCCAAACATTTTTATATTTAAATATTTACTAGTGGGGCTTATTGTGTATTGGCATTACACCCTCCTTTGTCCCTCTTGAACTCAAGATCTGAGTTAAACATTTGAGAGAGTGAGAGAGGGGCTGGCCATAGTGAGAGAAAGGGGGAGGATTGTGCTATTTAGCCTAAAGCTTGGAGATTTTGGAGGTTAAGCTCAAGAATCGCCATAGATTGTGAAGATTAAGCTCCTTAGTGAGTAATTCATGCATTGTTAGTCACTACCTTGTGAATTCAAGTCCAATAGATGGCCAACAGCATGAATTAGTTTGAATGAAAAGGAATTGAGTTGTACATGTTGAATTTCAGGCTAATAGAAACATGCATGTGAAGAATTGTTATAGATTTCCATGTTTGAGCTTAATTTGTGTAATCCATGTTGAAGTTTGACGGAAATCCATGTGTGGGACCATTTCCTCACCAAATAAGTTGTGAATAGTGTGTATTTCTTACATGCAAGAGGAGATTATGAAAGGATAGGCTTTGCATGTTAGAATTTGATATGTTGGTGATGAATTGGGATTAATTTGAGGCATGCATGTAAATGACATAAAAGATTGAGCTTCCTAATGATGTAATATTCCATTGGTATCATATTAATATGTGTATATTTGAGTTTTGAGCCATTGCATGCAAGAATTATAGCTGGAAAGTTGAATTGGAGCTCAAGAACACGATCCGGGAAACCCAAAATCTTGATGTCCACTCGAGCGGGGATTTCGAGCTCCCAGTATTTTGTTCTTGCAGGCTTGGTGTCCGCTCGAGCGGGAAAGTTCACGCTCGAGCGGGGAGCTATGTTGAGAGGCCTTTCGCTCGAGCGCTATATGGGACGCTCAAGCGTAAATTTCACCTATCCATTACTTTTGCAGGCCTTCGAGTTCCGCTCGAGCGGGGAAGTTGACGCTCGAGCGGGGACCCTGTTTTCTGAAATTCTGGAAATGCATTCTGTGTTCTGTTTTCCGTTCTCTTTCACTTGTAAGCACTCTTAGGCATATGTTAAGAATTGTAAATGAGCTAATGAAATGTGAATTAAGCCTAAAGAGAGATATATGAATTAAAGAACGGATTGAACTGTTAGTGACCCTTTTGTATTCATGAAATGTGTAGGGTCAAGTTCCAGGGCAAATCCACCAGCCGATCACTATGAGTAATATCGATATTCGAATGTTTGTGAATGTCCCATTGTTTATTCCCTTATAAGCTTTATGAGTTGCTATTCGGGATTGTGGACGAGAGTCTGATATGAATACACATAAATGGACCACAGGTCGTTTTGATAGACATGAATGGACTAAAGGTTGTTTTGATAGACAAGAATGGACCAAAGGTCGTTTTGATAAACATGAATGGACCAAAGGTCGTTTTGATAGACAAGAATGGACCAAAGGTTGTTTTGATAGACATGAATGGACCAAAGGTTGTTTTGATAGAAATGAGTGGGCCAAAGGCCGTTTTGACATGAATGAATGGACCAAAGGTCGTTTTGACATGAATGAGTGGGCCGAAGGCCATTTTGACATGAATAAATGGGACGAAGGCCGTTTTGACAAGGATGAACGGGCCGAAGGTCATTTCAACACAAATGAACGGGCCGAAGGCCATTTTGACATGAATGGAAATCAAGATGGGCCAGAGGCCAGAATGTTTGGAACTACAGTCACTTGAGTTGGAATTTCGTATAGTTATATATATATATATATAAATATCTGTTAAATAGAATTATGAACTGGGCCCAAGGCCGTTTGGAACATGTTGTCCTACGTTGTTATGTATATTCTGTAATTGATATTATTCACTGGGCTATCGCTCACGCTCATTCATGTGTTTGTAGGTGAGCCAAGAGAGGCACAAACCCAGCCCCAGTGAAGTCTGCCAAGAACAACATGAGTTTTGGAGAGTCAGCCTCGTGTCTCACGCATGAGACCATCCTTGCCCTTTTATCATGTACTTATGTTTTGTCTTGTTGGCAAGGGCTTTGTGTATGTCTATACATAGTCTGTTATAGGTTGACTCGTCTTGGATGATCCTGTCTGTAATGAGTTTTGTGATACAGTACTTTGATGTGGGTTATTAACGTATCTGAGTGTGGGTTGTTTGACGTGCATGTAAGCATGGCTCTGTGGACAAAGTTTTAAATTTTTACTTCCGTTTGGCCCCTTTACTCTGGTGAATTATGTCTGTTTTGGTCTGAAGCCGTAGGTAGTCACAGGATTACTGGCCGATTATGTCCTTAACCCATAGGGGCGGGTTCGGGTCATGACAACTGAGGTACTAAGGAGTGATTTTCAGAGTTTTTGAGTGGATTCATGCTTGAGGAAGTAGCTGGAGCTCAGTTCTTGAAAGGGGTCTTCAAGGGTAAGAACTTTGCTCTTTATTCCCTATTTTTGCATAGGCTTTTTGCCATCCTTGCATCTGTTTTTAAGCTTAACTTATAACATATAAAAGTTCTGATTTTAAGTGCTTAAAATAGTTATTTCAGGTTGTTTTGGTGTTTGGGGTTGTTTGACCCCTCCTAGGCCTTGTTTGGCCCCCATTTTATGCTATTTTGGTGAGCTCCAGGACCACCTTGTTCGGGCTCTGGATTTCAGTGGCGGGGATGGTGCTTTAAGGTCCTAAGAAGGAGAGGGTCATCCCCTCTCCTTGTTGCCTTCCAAAGTTGTCATTTTAGCCTCATGTGTGAGCACCATTGTTGAGTTCATGTTGGCCATGTCTTAGCTAGTATTTGTGCTTATTTTACCATGATATAGCACTGTTTTAAGTTGGTTTAGACGCACCATGCTTGCTTTGCATACTTGTTTTGTAATGCCATGAATTGCCTTAACATGCTTTGTGCTTTGAACCTTGTTTCTAGTATGTTTTTGGCCTAGCTTTGTGAAGCTTTTATGCATGTCTTAGTATGCTTAAGGTCTGTTTGGAGTTGTTTTGGCCATCCATGACATGCTTTGCATAGCCACCTTGCATTTTGGCTCGTTAGCCTTGGGTGTGTGAGGGTTGAGCATGCTTTACTTGGCTTGTTTAAGTGGTTTGCCACTACTTATAACATCATTTCAGTCCTTGTGGTATGCTTGTATGCTTGTGTTTGATGCTCCTTTAATGCTTTAAAAGGTTGGTGTTTCATGCTCCATGTTTGGACCCTCTTGCATACCTTTAGACTTAGGCCATTTAGATGCCATCTAGGTGTGCCTTTGACCTTATTTTGGTCTGTTTTGGGGTGGTTTTGAGTCCCCATGGCCCTTTGGGACTTGTTTCATATAGCCATGGTTTAAGCCACATGGCTTGCCTTGAGTTTTGGACATAGTTGCATGCCTTGTTTGTCTTGTTTAGTTGGTTTGGCACCATCCTTAACATGATTTTCAGAGCTTAGTATGCTTTCCATATGCCCATGTTTGTCCCTTTTAAGTGTGCTTAAAAGTTGCTTCTTTACGCTTAAGTCTTGAACCATGTATCTATGCATGCTTGTACGTACATTCGCCTTCATGTGCTTAGCATATTAGCCACTATTTTGGGCTTAAAAGCTACTCCCTCATGCTGAAGTTTTGGACCATTGTGTGCACGAATGCTTGTGTGTACATTTGCCTTGTATATTGTTGCATACTTGGCCCATAGGCATGTTGTCACATACTTGGCCCATGGCATGTTGTTGCATGCTTAAAGTTGTGTTGCATTTGGCATGCATTCCCCTTGTAGTTACTTAACATGTTGTCACATGTTCGCTTGATATGTTGTCACATATCATTTGCATGCTTGTTAGCTTGCGTACTTGTTACATGCTTGCACCTTCATATTACTTACCCTCAGGCTCATATTGCATACTTAGCTCACATGCTCAGGTAGCATTTGGCATGCATGCCTTGCCTCTTGAATCACCATGATTGAGGTTGGTTTCCTTATGTGTTTGTGTGCATTACATTTGACATTAAAATGCATAACTTGGCCTCTTTGGCCATCACACATTGAAATGCGCGATTGGTGGCCCGAGGGTCGAGGACCATCCTCCTTTGAGTCATGAACATGATGAGGAGGGTGTCTGCGCAAACATTTGCTTGAAATGCGTTGCCATGCCATGTTTTTCCTCTACTGTTGTCAAAACAGGATTCTGCAGGCAGACATGGTCGGCCGACCATCTTTATTGCCGATCGACCAAACATTTGAGGCCGAGATCTGAATGTTTGGCCGATGACCCTTCTACCATGGTTGGTGATGTTTCCCCTTGGTCAGTGATGCTCCACAGTGTTCAGAGAGTGTTCCTTGGGACTTGTGCAATTTTCAGAAGAGCAGACCAAGGTAAACAGAAGCAGCTTGTGCATGGTGACGGATTTCTGAGCAAACCTGAGCACGCATGCATTGGACCCTCTTCCCGAGGCTATTTTATTGCTTTCTTAGCTTAGTTAATTTGCTTAACTAGTTAAGTGGTCTGTAATAATTAATTAGCTTGTAGGTTAATCAATTTGTATTATTCTTTTGGTCCCTCCGAGCGAGGGCGAATGTGTAATAAGTTTGGGTGTGTGTGTGCATGTCTTCTAACCCCCATTTCTTTCTCCTTTTTACTTACCTACTTTTGATGGTTAGTACTAGGGCATATTTAATTTAGCATACCTTATGCTATGCATGCATGCATTCATTTATCAGTATTGCATGCACCGAGCTCGACGCATCGTGCTAACTGCATAGTATTTCAAATCTAACTTGAATACATGTTACTTGTTGCATTTCACATGCCATCCTGGGATTAGCCGAGCCTATTCTAGATTGCATTTTGCCTGTGACGCATTAGCCATTTAACATGGACTTGGATCATACGTTTGATTGCTAACATGTTCTTTGTTTTGGCTCGGAGTACGCTGTAAGTATTTATGCTTTAGCATCTCGCATGAGTGTGAATGTTAACATGACAGCATGCTTACCATGTGGCTATGTGCTTATGTGATATTACTGCCTGAATGCCTGTGGGTGAAGGTTGGATTGCTTGAGTTGGAACAACTCGTTGAAATCCGTATTTTAGCCTACTTGCGAGTAGCAAATTTCAAATCATTTTCCGAACAAACTAACATGCAATGCTTTGTTCCAAATTAGGCGATCTAGTCTATACTTTTGTGTTGTGCACATCACATAGTAAGATTAGCTAATTAATCGGAATAAGAACGCATAATGTTTTCAAAAATAGATATCATGGTTAGTAGAGGCCGATCTTTGATCGGACGAGAGGGGGTGCTCATAGCTGACCTTCCCCAATCATACCCAAGTTCCCGTGCCGAGGCAACTTTGGTGATGACGGACATGTGGCCTTAGGCAAACGAGTCAAGGTTTCCTAAATTTCCCCATAAAAAATATTTAGGTCGCGACTCTTTATCTCGCAAAGCAGTCCATGTTTGGCACTTCTTTACAAAAAAATCTGTTTTCAAAAACGATTTGCCAGATTTGGACTCTTTGGTTCAGATTTAGAACCATGACAATTTGAGTCCTGAATTGTAGTGAGCCCCAAACGAACGAAACGGAATTCCCTCCCGGGGCATTCGGGGGACATCTACAGTTTCTGGCGACTCTGTTGGGGAGTTAGAGAACTTGGCTCGAACTCATGATATCTTGTTTTGATTATGCTTATGTGTTTCTTTGCATTGCATTTGCATTGGTGGGCCTAAGTCACAGTGTTTTCCGTCTACTATTCCTGAACGGTTTGCCAGAGGCTTGCTTCGAGAAGCGTGCCATAAGGCTGACCGGTTACGAGCTCTGCCACGATGGGAACACAAACCCCGATTGTTACCGGGGCACCCTTTTTGACCATTCGACCTAGTGCATATTTGGAATCCATAGTGACCATTCCAAGCTAAGACAAGTTGCTACCCGATTATAGGTTGTTTGAAACCGCTGCGTGCGTAGTGAAACCCTAGTTCCTGACAAAATAGGACAGGGAAACCCTACCCCAACATAGGGGTGTTTTGGTTCACATTTACTTGCTATGTGCTTTTAGAGTGTATCTCTACAAGAACGCACATATCAGTTTGCAAGTTTGGTACCAGGCCTGAGGGCATCAATATCAGTATTTTGGGGAATTAGTTATATCTGCAGGTATTAGATTCAGTTTTTTGGGGCAGTGATTTTGGGGAATAATGATCAGTAGCAGAGTACAGTTATTCAGCTACGCATGTGTCTATTCTGTTTGGGCTGAAATACTGCTTGTTTTCCCTTACAGTTCAGAGATTTGGGTTCAGAGATTTGGTGTTCTCCTTCGCTGAGGCAAGGTAAACGTCTGATCCGTCAATCGCCAGTTGCATAATCTCCGTTCAAGTTCAACGGACTTATGATGACCCAAAGTTCAGAGGAAATTGTGGTTATGGCAGCTGCATTAGACCAAGGAATCATCTTGCAGGATGAGACCAATGTTGATGTACCGCATCCGCCCAAGTCGCCTGTCGCACACCCGATCTGGACACCCCAGTTGTTCCAAGCTCATGAGCCCACCACGTTTGAGTTGATGGGAATGATTGGTGACCTTCAGAGGTCTGTGACTGATCTCGCTTACGGAATGTCGGCTCCGCCATCAAATGCACCATATGTCGGGAATTTTGTACCGTAGGAGCCCCCGTTATTGGGGCGAATTATGATCGAGCTCAGCCGACCTGAGGCTGTCCCAAGCTATGACCGTGACGTGCCAACAACAACCGGGTTTCGCTCTGATATAGCAACCCAAACCCTCGATCAAGCTAAGGCTAGAGGTAAGAACAAAGTGGGAACAGATGCTGATCCCGTTGAACAACTGATGTGGGCAGTCGAGGCTTTGAAAGCTGGGGGGGATGAATAAGCAACAAATACTCACAGTCATGACTAAAACTGTGGATGATGCTTTCCCCACTCCAGCCGAAGCCAGTTCAAGCCAGGCACAAAATCGGGATAGGCCCCGTCATGCCAAAATAGTTCCTTCCACTCCTAACTCTGCATCCGAAAAAGATAAGAAAGCCAAGGCAGTGCCTGCGACCCTTTCGCTAGTGCGTCTAGCAAGAATCCTCAAACTTCAAAGTACTTGCCCCGAGGGCGCAGAGTCTTCCATGCCTTTTACATGCCTTTGTCTAAGGCGCTTTAGATCCTTGCTGAAAGGGGGCACCTTAAACCCCTCGAGCCTCGACCTCTCCCTCAGAATCTCCCTCGAGCCTCGCCCTGTACTGCGCGTACCACTAGCAAACCGGTCACAGCACCGACTGTTGTTTCCGCCTTCGCTACGAAGTGCAAGATTTGATCGACAATGAGGTCATCCTCCCACCCACCTCAACGAAGTCTGTCACCGCTGAATTGTTGGATTTCGAGGATACTGCAAGTATATGATCAGGGGTTGGACCACTTGCGGGCGGCGCTCGGTGTATTTCAAATGTGGCGTTTGGCACACACTGTTGGGAGCATTTGCGAATGCAGTTTTGTAATTTCTAGCTTGGGTGTCGAGTCAGTTCTTTGTTTTGTTTTGGGTCTGTCTCATTGTCTTGAGTCAGTCTTTTTTGCTTAATGGTCTGTCTTGTTGTGTCAAGTCAGTCCCATTGTATAGAAATCAGGTGATTCCAAGGTTGTTGCCTCGGATATCATTATTTTGTTTTGTAATTATCCTTTTGCTTTCTTTTAAGTCTGTCTCTGCTGTGGAGCCAGTTGCAACCAGGAAATCTGAATGAAACAACTGCGGCTATCATGTTTCCGTGCTTATTGCTACTTTGAGCTAGTTGCGCCAGAGCATTTGAATGAAACGGCGGAGCATCTCACTTACTCTTCTGCACCTCGAATTCATTACATTGACCTAAGTTTTTCAAAACTTTTTTTTAACACTGTGGTGATGGAAACGAAAAGGAAGGAATTCCTCGGGATTTGTAAAACTTTGATCATTTGAGAGAAAGAGAGGCGTGCTAAGCCCTTAATGATTGAAATCATGTTTGTTAACGTGAGTACTGAGAAGGATCCTGGCTTGATCCAGATTGGTTCCGCACTATCTTCAGCGCGAGCGATTTGTCGCTTCCTTAAAAAAATTTCAAAAACAAAATGTTTTGCGAAGTCCTGCGAAGACATGTGTGGAATCGCTCTTGAGATTGTGCAGCTTAGGATCACTCTCAGCCTCAAGACTTGAGCCCTTGCTTTCAAACCATGGACCTTAGTTCAGAATGTTCAACGGTCAACTACAACATTAGGCTTGTGTGGCCAAATTTGAAGCAGCCCTCGAAAAAAGAGGCCAAGAAAGTCAGATCAAGAAGATCAAACCTCATCAGAAGAAGCTTGCGGAGCTAGAACAGAAGCACCCCTCGAACTAGGGGCAAAAATGTCCGATGTGCTCGAAAAACCGAAGATGGATCCTTCTACAAATCAATACAACAGCCACTCTCCTGGATACGGATGGCTTCAAAATCTTAAAACCATTTGGCATTGACTTGCTACACTTTTACCCTTTGAGAGGCTCGCTGGGCTGAAAACCCGGAAGGGCGACCCAGGCAAAAGTTAGAGCAAGAAAAAGAAAAGAAAAGAATACAAAAAATGAAAAAAAAGAGAGAATGAAAAGATTTGAAAAAGAAAAGACAAAAAAATGAAAAATAAAAAAAGAGAAAGGAATTGAAAAGAAAAGAAGAATAAAGCTCGCAAGGTTGAAAACCCGCAAAGGGCGGCCTTGGCAAAAGTTAGAGCCTAAAAAGTGAGGGTTAATACACGAGTGTACCTTAACCGGAACTACGTAAGGCTTGATTCCCATGTTTGGGATACGTAGGCAACTTCATCCTGAAGTCCAGCCACAAACACTTCCAAATCAAGTGTGTCCATGTAATGGTTTTGATCATCCTTGCCTTTTCTAAATCCGATAGTTCGGTTGTGACGCAACCGGAACTACATAAAGCTTGATTCCCATGTTTGGGAAACGTAGGCAACTTCATCCTGAAGTCCAGCCCCACGCACTTTCAAAGTGATTGTGTCCATATATTAGTTTTGACCATCTTCGTCTTCTCTGTATCCGAGAGTTCGGTTGTGATAATCACTAATAAAGACTGACTACAGTATGCTGCGGCATTATCCAGACAAGGGGCAACTTTCCGTTGCCCTGAGTCGCCATCCAAACCAGGGGCAACTTTCCGTTGCCATGCTGTGCCCTTTAGAACAAGGGGCAATTTTCCATTGCCTACGATCCGAGGTTGTGCATCTCGAGAGTAAGTTTCGTGCTCGCTGAGTAGTGACCGTTTGCAAAAATAGTTTTTGAGAATTTTTTTACTGAGGTTGACTATTTTCTCGAAAATTATTCAATCTTTTCCAAAACTCGACCATTTTCTTGGACCCAAAAAAAAGGAAAATTTTCAGTTCTCATGGCCTGACTTGCATGATTTCAAATCAAAATTGAACAAGCATGTTAATCTAACTCTCATTTTGGTCAAAATAGTTTTAGTAGAAAGCCAAATACAAAAAATGGTCAAAATGATGAACTAGGGGCACAGTTGAGTCAGGCTTCCTGTCTTTCTCCCATCGCCAGCATACTTGCCAAAAAGGGCACAGCTAAAGCTGTCATTAAAGGGCTGAAGGCCCTCTCAACCTCCGAGCAACGAGGTATCAAGCCAAGTGCGAAGCACGAACCGGAAAGGATCAAGACACTCCACTCCCTTATCAAGAACATCGACTAAACGTCACCGGAGGAAATAGCTGCGAGCTAACAGTGTTGGGCATGAACCCACAACCTCTTGTTTATTCACCGACCATATCTGGGGAGGGATGAAAAATGAGAGAGTGAAGAATAGAGAGGTGTAAGTCGAGAGAAAAGTGAGCAAAAAAGGGGTTTTGAAAGAAAAACCGAGCCTGAGGGTCGAGTGATGTGAGAATCACAAATGAGAAGAGGGTGGGAAACAATACCTGGAGAAACTGGCTCCTCGCAAACCAAGAGGTCTCTTGTCTTTTATAACGTCTGTGTCTCACGTCTTTTGTTTTGACTGTCTCGATTCTTGTCTTAAGTCGTCTCGAGTGTTACTCGATTTGTTTAGGTTGAGTGCCTTTTTGTTTTCTCTGTTGAGTCCTTTTCGTTGTGTTCAGTCGTAGGCTCAATACCTAGTTGAAAACCCTTTCCTCAAATCATTTTGTGCTCAGAATACTGTGTCATTCCCCACATTTGTGCAAAACATAATTTAGTTCTTTCATAAAACTGTAGGGTCCACCCCCGATAAGTGTGAACAGAAAAACCTGGACCTATCTGAAGCTTTTGGGTTCCGAATTGCGAAGCGTGAAATTTTGGAGCATTTGAGTGTGTTTCAACTTCTACAGAGTTCAGAATGAACCGTGTATTCAGAATGAGCAATATGCTGTTGTAGGCTATGAGTTCAGAATAAGCAGTTTTCAGAATGGGCTGTGTGTTTAGAATAAGCAGTGCATTGTATGAACTGTGTGTATAGGCTGTATGCAGAGTAAACCAAGCACTGTGTTATGGGCTGTGTGTTCAGAATGAGCAGTAGGTTGTATGAGTTGTTTTGTCATTAGCTGGTTCACTACCTGGTTATTACAATACAAGTGTTTGATTTTCAGACAAAAGATCAATCTCATTTACATTGAGGTGAAATATGATACAATGCGATGCGATGTATGAAATACACAAATCTAACACTTTTTCAGGCAAAAAGTTTGTTTCATTTCATCATCTTTTCAAGTACAAAGTTTCGAAGAAAATAAAACCTGCCTGTGGCAATACAAGGTACTCAAGCTACCAGCAAAAAGAAAGAGTAAAACAAAAAGAAGAAAAACAGCAAAAATCTGGATCAGCATCGATCATCTCAGGCCTGAGAGTCTGCCCTCGTCCTCTTCCTGCACGAAGGTCTAGGAGGATCATCGTCAGCACCATCATCTTAGCCCGAGTCCGAGTCGTCTCCAGCCTCCTCCTCAGATGACTCTGCCTCTACCTCTGCCTCGGACCCATCATCATCAGGAACTGGTGTCCGAGAGCTACTCCCAACATGAGTATGCCCCACTTTGGTGTGGGGGAATACTGTGCCACCTCGCCCTCCTCCTCTAGCGGGAACAGAAGGCCCGGCTAGAGCACCTCCTGCAGTAGGAATCTGGAATGGAGGCTAAAAAGTACAAATGGAAAACGCATCAGTATACTACGCAAAAGCAGAGTATGAATATCAAGTACAGTGTATGAGTACAGTGTATGAATGCTGTGAGTAGTGTATCAGTACAAAATGCAGTGTATGAATACAGAGTATGAATGCTGTGAGCAGTATATCAGTACGGAATGCAGAGACTAAGTACAGTGTATGAATGTCGTGAGGGCTGTGTATCAAGTGCTGTGTTGATAGTGCGATACATCAGATTGTGTAAAGTTTGAGTCGGTGGTCAAAAAGACTTACCGGGATACTGTAAAGGGCCAGCAGGTCTAAGCTCCACTAGAGCATCCCCATCATGGAGGCATTCAACTCCAAGGACTGGCGAGTGTACTCGGAGGAAGCCTGCAAAAGTGTTAGAAGTATCAGTATTCAGCGAAATATCAAGAGAAATGAAATGAAATGACTGTATAAAATGCAATAGTACATACCGGGGGCAAGTCGTAGAAACCGACTAGCTCGTGATCAGCCGGGGGAGGAGCAATGGGGATCTGATAAGTCTCCCCACTCTGCCCTCTATATGTCATCATCATGGGCAACGCCAGCCATCCAGCTCCCCGCCTTCTCCGAGGCCCACTCCTGCCACAGGCCCGAGCCATCCTAGGTGCTCTTGCCCCTACTCCCGCTCCCGCTCCCGCTCCCGCTCCAACCGCTGGCGCCGCGGGCCTCCCTCTCTCGGCTCGACGGCCACTGCTCAGAGGCCGCATGATGTAGGTCTGGACGTACTCTGCATAGTCGCCCTCGCCTCTAAAGCCCTCTGCCTCCCATCCAATCGTGTAATCGGCCATCTCATATGGGGGGTATCTCTCTATCTGCCTCATGTCGATAGAAGGCAGACTTGGAACTATTTACTCAGGTAAACCTATGGTCTGGCGCAGGAAGTGCTCGCCTTGGTACCAAGCCCGACAAACCGGGCCCTCTAATAGAAGCCTGAATCGGGCGGACTCCTCAGCGCCTGCATACTGCTCCCGAACTGCGGCTGGCAATGGTGCCCAAGGCTGCCAGGTGATCTGTAAATGATATGCAGTTTGTTATCTACTGTTATTGAAAATACAATGCAAAGTGAAGCGTGAATAAACTCTAAAGTTGAACATACCTCTAAAGCGGTGATGGTGTCGAAGTAGCGGCAGAAGAATATAAACGACTCCCGGGGTCTCCGCACACATCTCACATCAAGGCGGCGGGAGAATGGAACGCCGAGGGGGGTCTCCTCGTCCGGCACTGGGGCAAGCCTCGGGAAGTAGGCATAGACCCACAACTGCAGAGCAGGAATCAGTATGCTTATCAGATAAAGCAGAATGCAAACGATGCAGAATGCAGGATAAAGCAGAAATTGCAGAACCGTGTATTGTGCAGTATATTGTGCAGAGTGTACAGTGTGCGCAGTGTACAGTCAGTGTAAAGCAGATTGCATGTTTGCAGTATGTGCGGTGTATCAGTTGGCATCAGATTGTGCAGTATGTGAAGTATTGTGCAGTATAGAGTCAGTGTAAAGCAGATTATATGTGTGTCGTATATGCAGTATACAGTCAGCGTGAGGCAGAACACAATATGTGTAGTGTACAGAATACAGATAATGTAGAGCAGAAATGTAAAACAGAGAAAGAGGATGTACCTCCCAAGCCCGCCAGTAGCCTCCGAGCAACTGTCCGCTGAGGCGAGAGGATGAACTCATGTAGCCGTACAATGTGGCCAAGCCTTCGCCACCCCAGTCATAGCGGCGAATCCGCGTGACATCCACTAAAGTGCTCAGCAGACAGAGGGGCATAGTGTTCGCCCAGTCAGCGAAGAGGGTCATCCCCAGCAAGAACATAAGGAAGCCGCGTGCATACTGCTCTGCCTCCTCCTGAGCCATCGGCGCCTCCTCAGCCAAGGCTGGCTGAATTCTGAAGTGGTTCTCAAACCACGAATATCTGACAAATCCTGGATGGGCAAGAGGCGGTAGGTTGCCAAGCAAGTACATCTGAGCGGCCTCCCACTCGTCCATGTCTGTATCGAAGGGGATCGGATCACCCCCTACCCCGATGTCGGTGAGCATCGAGAAGTTGAAGGGAGTCATCCTCATGTCTCCCGTGGCAGAAAAGTGGAAGGAATCGGTAGTGTCCCACCACCTCTCCACCAGAGCGGCAAGAAGACGCCTGCTCGCAGTAAGGAGCGACAGTCCCCTGCAGAAAGTGCCGAAGCCGGCCTGATCAACAACATGGCAGACCGCGTCCGGTAGCTCCATATACCATCCTCTTGCGGCAACATTCCCATACCCCCGGAAGGCATGGGAACCCCCCTGTATTTAAAAGTAAATAGTTGCGAAGCAATATTAAATGTACAGTTTTGAAGAACAGTCAAAATTGATGCAAATACAGCATGTGTGCACGTTTACAGATTCAAACAGATATCGAGTGCCGGTGTGCTCGAAGTGAACTACAACATATGATGTATCAGTGTGTATGAGTGGTTCAGCGTAAATACAGCGTGTGTGCACGTTTTCATATTCAAACAGATATCGGGTGCTGGTGTGCTCGAAGTGAACTATAGCATATGATGTGTCAGTGTGTCTGATTGGTTTAGTGAAAACACAGCGTGCGCGCACGTTTTCAGGTTCAAACAGATATCAGGGATCAGTGTGCTCACAGATGAATTACAGTGTGTAACATATCGGTGTATCCGGGCTAAGTAGTTAAAGAACAGAATCAACTATTGCAGTTATGTTCTACATTGCGGAAAATAAAACAGAGGGAAGACTGTACCTCAAAAGCGCCATAAGACAAATGTGACTTTGGCTCGCATAGAAGAAGCTCTCGTGGCACGCCCCTATCAAAAGTCCTGAACTGGCGAAGACCATCAGGAGGTAGCAGGTGAATCGCCGGTCTATAGACCGCCGGATCGAACGGTCAGATGTGAAGAGGCAAGAGCTCGGCCTCTGGGTCCACACCCATCTCCGGGGGAGCCCCACTGCCTGGAATATCATCCGCCATCTCAAAGGTAGTGTGAAAATGGCCAAAAAAGTGAAAACCAGGCAAAAATACGAAAAGTCAACTGAAAAGTCAACCCCGGGAGGGTGAAAAATGGCCGGAAAGGTTGGGGTGCGGAAAAGGCACAAAGATCAAGGAAAACTCAAGGGAAACAAACCCCGTGTGGTGGAAATCGAGAAGAAGACACTGAAACAAAGATTTGTTCGGTTCAAAGTGTTCGAAACGATGAGGGTTTCGCGAACCGAACATCGAAACGGGCCCGAAAACTGAGGAAAATGGGGAAATGAAGGTTGGGAAATAACCTAGAGAGAGAGGGAAGGATTTTTCGAGCAAGAGGAAGTGATAAATATAGGGCTAGAAGCCCTATATTTAAGGACCCGTGCCGAGTTGACCAAACTGCCCCGATTCAGGCATATTTGGCTGGTCGGCCACATTGTTGGCCGACTGGTCAAATATTTGTCCGATGGCCTTGTTTTATGGCTAGTGTATGGCCGGTGACCTCCCCCGATGGCCGGTGAACCTCCTACACCTTTGTTTGGGTCTTTGTTGTGGTTTGGGGCCTCCATTGCTCAACACAGTGCAAGAAAATACATTTCCGAAGCTTAACCGGTCTCTGTGCCGTGTCTTCTGTGCGTAGCACTCGAATACGGGCGAGGTGTATCCTTTTCATATCCTTTGATATCTTACGAGATTCAATAATTGCTTTGAATGCGTCACATTACAATGTTTTACCTTATTAACGGTTAGCATACATAGGTTGCATCATTATGCATGCATACACGCATTGTAACATGCACGACTTGCATTGTTATGCATTTTAATATCGGTCTAGGAGACCTTAAATCCTCTGAAGGTGCAAGTCCTTTGGTGTTTGTCGTGCCCGAACAACTTTTGGTAGGTTTCATCGTGGGCCGCATCGTCATGCGCACCTTACAGGCATTGTCATGCATGGTCCTTATCATGCATCATCATGCGTACCTCACATGCATTTGTCATGCATTTCAAAGAGAACATGCGTTGTCGCGCATTTGAGTCCCCTTGCATCGTCATGCACATTCCAGTTGCATTGTCATGCATTTTCTCTATCATGAATTGTCATGCTTATCTTACTTGCATTGTTATGTATTTTAATATCGGTCTAGGAGACCTTAAATCCTCTGAAGGTGCACGTCCTTTGGTGTTTGTTGTACCCAAATGACTCTTGGCGGGTTTTATCCTAGGTTGCATTGTCATGCATCCCTCACTCGCATTGTTATGCGCTACTCATGTGCATTGTCATGCATTTCAAAAGACATGCATTGTCGCGCGTTCAACTTCATCTGCATTATCATGCATTTTCAAAAAAAACAAATCAAAAAAACAAATGTGCATATGTCATGCATTACACTGTAAATAGTGCATATGTCATGCATTACATTGTAAATAGTGCATATGTCATGCATTACACTGTATATAGTGCATATGTCATGCATCTTATTGTAAATATTACATTCCATTGCATATTGTATATATTGCATTGTAGCTTTCATGCATTTATTGCATCACCTCCATTTACGGCTTGCGCCTTTCCATGTTGAGCCTGGTCTGATATGTGCCCGTACTCTTCACGTTGACGCACGGTTATGATATTATGTGTACGCACCTAGTGTTGTGGGTGACGGCACCGTTTTTGTGTTAAACGTGGTCTGTATGTGTCCACGCCTTTCCTAGGCAAGACACGGTTTGGCTGCGTGCCTTACTCATTGTAAATATTACATTCCATTGCATATTGTATATATTGCATTGTAGCTTGCATGCAATTATTGCATCACCTCCATTTACGGCTTGCACCTTTCCATGTTGAGCCTGGTTTGGTATGTGCCCGTACTCTTCGCGTTGACACACGGTTATGATATTATGTGTACGCACCTAGTGTTGTGGGTGACGGCACCATTTCCGTGTTAAACGTGGTCTGTATGTGTCCATGTCTTTCCTAGGAAAGACACGGTTTGGCCGCGTGCCTTATCCATTGTAAATATTACATTCCATTGCATATTGTATATATTGCATTGTAGCTTGCATGCATTTATTGCATCACCTCCATTTACGACTTGCGTCTTTCCATGTTGAGCTTGGTCTGGTATATGCCCGTACTCTTCGCGTTGAAACACGGTTATGATATTATGTGTACGCACCTAGTGTTGTGGGTGACGGCACCGTTTCCGTGTTAAACGTGGTCTGTATGTGTCCATGCCTTTCCTATGCAAGATACGGTTTGGCCGCAGGCCTTATCCACTACATCCATTGCATTTTAGCTAGTAAATATTGCATTGTACATAGCTTGCATTGTCATGCATCTTTCCTTACATGCATTGTAGTGCATTCTTCCTTACTTTACATTGTCATGCATTTCCCTACTGCATCATTTAGTATATCGGTTTCATTGTAAATAGTGCATTGTCATGCATTCATTGTATTGTGTTGTAGTTGCATGCATTCATTGCATCACCTCCATCTATGGCTTGCGCCTTTCCATGTTGAGCTTGGTCTGGTATGTGCCATACTTTTCGCGTTGAAGCACAGTTATGATATTATGTGTACGCACCTAGTGTTGAGGGTGACGGCACCGTTTTTGTGTTAAACGTGGTTTGTTTGTGTCCATGCCTTTCCTAGGCAAGATATGTTTTGGTCGCGCGCCATATCCATTCCATTCATTACATTGTAGTGTAGTGTTTTGCATCCAGCATTTAGGATCACGATCTCTCCTGAGCAGAGCATTCCCCACTTATATCATCCCACCCAATTACCTGTATCTTGTGTTCCGTCTACACACTCATAGTTCCGCATGTGTACGCCCCTATTCCACTGCTGGTATTGTGGTTTGAGGGTGTCGGCACCTTTTCTATGGTAGACAAATTTTACATTTCCATCATCTTTATCATATTTTTGTTGTTTTGAACTGCTTATGGTTTGATCATGTTTCAATTGCATTGCATATCATTTGCATTGTTTATACATAGTTTTGTATATATTGCATTATCATTTTGCATCCATTCCGCATTGTTATGCGTTGTCACACATAGGTTGCATTGTCATGCACTCCTTCGCTTGCGTTGTCACGCAGTTTTAGATTGCATTGTTATGCATTGTTATGCGTTGTTATGCGTTGTCACACATAGGTTGCATTGTCATGCACTCCTTCGCTTGCGTTGTCACGCAGTTTTAGATTGCATTGTTATGCATGTTGCTAACGATATCGTACCTATTAAGTTTTCTTTCTCTTTCAAGCATGATATTGTATGTTCGGTTCGTTTGAAGCAAGTGCAACCAGACGAGCCACGCAGGCATTATATTCTCTGCGTGAGACGTATCGAGAATTGAATAATTCTCTTACATCCTTTCTTCATTATAATGTAGCTTGGTTCTTGCTTAAAACTGTTACATGTTATGCTTCGTTACAACTTTCTTTGCATGGTCATGAGTTATGTTCGGCTTCTTGCATTGTCAGTTGCATTTTGCCCCCGCCTTCGGGCACATAGCTTTATTGTCTTGCATGTTTGTCTAAGTCTTCGGCCTTGTCAAAAATGGGTCGTCTCTGGGCTTTGACACTCACTCCTGTCATTGTTATGATTTACGAGTTCTGTCAAAGAGGGGCAACTGTAGACACCCCATTTTTGACCGTCCTCAAGACTTGGACGTCACCATTTGAACACTCGGTGATCATCCATGTTCATGTTCGTCTTGAGTTCTCGGAGGTCTCGGCCACAGGGCTTGCCTCAAGACCTCTCGACTTGCCTGTTTTGTGTGTGGTTTTGCACCAAACACTTGTGTTTTGCTTTTGAGGAACAGGGAATGGCTTGTTGGCCATCCCCACATCTCACCGGCCATGACTTGAGGCCACCGGCCATTGTTTTGTTGCCATCGGCCAAATGTTTGGCCGGTCGACACTCCGTTTGGTCAGTTGACCATTTATTTGGTCAATTTGGCATTTTTGGCTGGCCGACCACTGTGCATCTGCTTTTGGCAGATATTTTGTGCCAGCTGTGCTAGCTGGCACCCACTTTGCACCCCCTTCATACACATGTATGGAGGGATTTCACTCTTGCTTAGCTTATTTTGTAAGTTTTGCAAGAGTGATCCTCTATAAAGGGGGGCCTTCTCTTCCCTCCTCAAGGGTTAGAGGGTTGAGTTCTAGAGCCCTGGATTAGGGTTAGCATAGTTGTATCTATTCTATCTCTATATCTCCCTATCTTCTTCATAGTTTTGCACACAAACACCTAGAGTTACACTTTCCTTTGGTTACTAAGGTACTAAGGAGTGATTTTCAGAGTTTTTGAGTGGATTCAAGCTTGAGGAAGTAGCTGGAGCTCAGTTCTTGAAAGGGGTCTTCAAGGGTAAGAACTTTGCTCTTTATTTCCCATTTTACATAGGCTTTTAGTCATCCTTGCTTCTGTTTTTAAGCTTAACTTATAACATATAAAAGTTCTGATTTTAAGTGCTTAAAATAGTTGTTTAAGGTTGTTTTGGTGTTTGGGGTTGTTTGACCTCTCTTTGGCCTTGTTTGGCCCCCATTTTGTGCTATTTTGGTGAGCTCCGGGACCACCTTGTTTGGGCATCCTCACCACTGAAATCCAGAGGCATTTCTGTGGTGGGGATGGTGCTTTATGGTCCTAAGAAGGAGAGAGCCATCCCCTCTCCTTGTTGCCTTCCAAAGTTGTCATTTTAGCCTCATGTGTGAGCACCATTGTTGAGTTCATGTTGGCCATGTCTTAGCTAGTATTTGTGCTTATTTTACCATGATATAGCACTGTTTTAAATTGGTTTAGACACACCATGCTTGCTTTGCATACTTGTCTTGTAATGCCATGAATTGCCTTAACATGCTTTGTGCTTTGAGCCTTGTTTCTAGCATGTTTTTGGCCTAGCTTATGAAGCTTTTATGCATGTCTTAGTATGCTTAAGGTCTGTTTGGAGTTGTTTTGGCCATCCATGACATGCTTTGCATAGCCACCTTGCATTTTGGTTTGTAAGCCTTGGCTGTGTGAGTGTTAAGCATGCTTTACTTGGCTTGTTTCAGTGGTTTGGCACCACTTATAACATCATTTCAGTCCTTGTGGTATGCTTGCATTTGATGCTCCTTTAATGCTTTAAAAGGTTGGTGTTTCATGCTCCATGTTTGGACCCTTTTGCATACCTTTAGACTTAGGCATTTTAGATGCCATCTAGGTGTGCCTTTGACCTTGTTTTGGTCTATTTTGGGGTGGTTTTGAGTCCCCATGGCCCTTTGGGACTTGCTTCATATAGCCATGGTTTAAGCCCCTTGGCTTGCCTTGAGTTTTGGACATAGTTGCATGCCTTGTTTGTCTTGTTTAGTTGGTTTGGCACCATCCTTAACATGATTTTCAGAGCTTAGTATGCTTGCCATATGCCCATGTTTGTCCCTTTTAAGTGTGCTTAAAAGTTGCTTCTTTACGCTTAAGTCTTGAACCATGTATCTATGCATGCTTGTACGTACATTCGCCTTCATGTGCTTAGCATATTAGCCACTGTTTTGGGCTTAAAAGTTACTCCCTCATACTGATGTTTTGGACCATTGTGTGCACGAATGCTTGTGTGTACATTTGCCTTGTATATTGTCGCATACTCGGCCCATAGGCATGTTGTCACATACTTGGCCCATGGCATGTTGTTGCATGCTTAAAGTTGTGTTGCATTTGGCATGCATTCCCCTTGTTGTTACTTAACATGTTGTCACATGTTCGCTTGATATGTTGTCACATATCATTTGCATGCTTGCTAGCTTGCATACTTGTTACATGCTTGCACCTTCATATTACTTACCCTCATGCTCATATTGCATGCTTAGCTCACATGCTTAGGTTGCATTTGGCATGCATGTCATGCCTCTTGAATCACCATGATTGAGGTTGGTTTCCTTATGTGTTTGTGTGCATTACATTTGACATTAAAATGCATAACTTGGCCTCTTTGGCCATCACGCATTGAAATGCGCGATTGGTGGCCCGAGGGTCGAGGACCATCCTCCTTTGAGTCATGAACATGATAAGGAGGGTGTCTGCGCAAACATTTGCTTGAAATGCATTGCCATGCCATGTTTGCCCTCTACTGCTGTCAAAACAGGATTCTGCAGGCATACATGGTCAGCCGACCATCTCTATTGCCGACTGACCAAACATTTGAGGCCGAGATCTGAATATTTGGTCGATGACCCTTCTACCATGGTCAGTGATGTTTCCCCTTGGTCGATGATGCTCCACAGTGTTCAGAGAGTGTTCCTTGGGACTTGTGCAATTTTCAGAAGAGCAGAGCAGGGTAAACAGAGGCAGCTTGTGCATGGTGATGGATTTCCGAGCAAACCTGAGCACGCATGCATTGGACCCTCTTCCCGAGGCTGTTTTATTGCTTTCTTAGCTTAGTTAATTTGCTTAACTAGGTAAGTGGTCTGTAATAATTAATTAGCTTGTAGGTTAATTAATTTGTATTATTCTTTTGGTCCCTCCGAGCGAGGGCGAATGTGTAATAAGTGTGGGTGTGTGTGTGCATGTCTTCCAACCCTCATTTCTTTCTCCCTTTTACTTACCTGCTTTTGATGGTTAGTACTAGGGCATATTTAATTTAGCATACCTTATGCTATGCATGCAAGCATTCATTCATCAATATTGCATGCACCGAGCTCGGCGCATCAGGCTAACTGCATAGTATTTCAAATCTAACTTGAATACATGTTACTTGTTCCATTTCACATGCCATCCTAGGATTAGCCGAGCCTATTCTAGATTGCATTTTGCCTGTGACGCATCAGCCATTTAACATGGACTTGGATCATACGTTTGATTGCTAACAAGTTCTTTGTTTTGGCTCAGAGTACGCTGTAAGTATTTATACTTTAGCATCTCGCATGAGTGTGAATGTTAACATGACAGCATGCTTACCATGTGGCTATGTGCTTATGTGATATTACTGCTTGAATGCCTGTGGGTGAAGGTTGGATTGCTTGAGTTGGAACAACTCGTTGAAATCCGTATTTTAGCCTACTTGCGAGTAGCAAATTTCAAATCATTTTCCAAACAAACAGACATGCAATGCTTTGTTCCAAGTTAGGCGATCTAGTCTATACTTTTGTGTTGTTTGCATCCCATAGTAAGATTAGCTAGTAAATTGAATTAAGAACGCATAATGTTTTCCAAAATAGATATCATGGTTAGTAGAGGCCGATCTTTGATCGGGCGAGAGGGGGTGCTCATGGCTGACCTTCCCCAATCGTACCCAAGTTCCCGAGCTGAGGCAACTTTGGTGATGACGGACATGTGGCCTTAGACAAACGAGTCAGGGTTTCCTAAATTCCCCCATAAAAAATATTTAGGTGGCAACTCTGTATCTGGCAAAGCAGTCCATGTTTGGCACTTCTTTACAAAAAAATCTGTTTTCAAAAACAATTTGTCGGATTTGGACTCTTTGGTTCAGATTTAGAACCGTGACAATTTGAGTCCTGAACTGTAGTAAGCCCCAAACGAACAAAACGGGATTCCCTCTCGGGGCTTTCGAGGGACGTCTACAACATGAACTAGACTTAATGCCAATCTGGGCCTATGGCCATTCTGTATGATCTATTAGGCCAGAGGCCATTTTGTATTTCTGGTATGGAACAAAGTGTTGTACGGAACTAACTGCTACACGGTGAGCCACTTCTAGAATCCGTGCGAGACACCTCTTAAGTTCATACATACATGAAAAGGGCTTAATGCCATTCTGTTTGAGGGCTTAAGGCCGTTCTGTTTAAGGGCTTAATGCCATTTTGTTTAAGGGCTTAAAGCCGTTCTGTTTAAGGGCTTAATGCCACTCTGTTTAAGCACTTAATGCCACTCTGATCAAGGGCTTGAAGCCATTTTGTTTAAAGTTTAGGCCTAAGGCCATTCTGGAAATAATGATAAGATAAAGTCAACTATATGTTCTCTGCACTTAAATATGTACATTGTAATTCAAGTTAATTGTTAAATTGTTTACATACTGCTATTCACAGAGCTTGGCTCATTTTATGTTATGTCTGTTTCTGTAGGACTCTACCTGGAGGTCAGTCTTAACCCATGGCATACGTTTCTCTTTTTTCAACCTCAGAGTGTCCAGGCACTTAAATGAAGGCAGCCCATTTTATGGAGTTTTTTTTTTAAGCTTTTGGTTTTGTACCCTGATTGTCTGTCTAAGGTTGAAGTGTATATAATCCTTTTACCTTTTAATGTTTTTGTTACACCCAATCTTGAGGGCTGGGTCTGTTTATGTATGTGTATATGTACATAGCTAAATTCTCAGAGGCACGTCACTGTCTGTTTATCTGCCTTATGTTTTGTTTGCGATCCTCGCATGATAGTGGTCGCTCAGTGGATATAGTTCTTTTATGTACATTAATTTATATTGTTGAATGCTTCCGTTCAAGCCCCATATGTTATGTATATCAAGTTAAGTGTCCGGTTCCGAATAGGTCATGCCCAAACTTTTAGGGGCGTGTTTGGGTCGTGACAATAGCACACCGCTCAATCTGAACACGCAGTGCATAACACGGTATTCGGTTTATAGCACACTGCTCAATCTGAACGCGCAGTCCATAACGCAGTACACTTTTTCATAACACAACACAGCACTCAATCTAAATACGCAGTTCATAACACGATATTCGGTTTATAGCACACTGTTCAATCTGAACACGTAGTCCATAACGCAGTACACTTTTTCATAACATTGCACACCGTTCAATCTAAACACGCAGTTCATAACACGGTATTCGGTTTATAGCACACTGCTCAATCTGAACACGTAGTCCATAACGCAATACACTTTTTCATAACATAGCACACCACTGAATCTGAACACGCAGTTCATAACACGGTGTTCGGTTTATAGCACACTGCTCAATCTAAACACGCAGTCCATAACGCAGTACACTTTTTCATAACATAGCACACTGCTCAATCTGAACACGCAGTTCATAACACGGTATTCGGTTTATAGCACACTGCTCAATCTGAACACGCAGTCCGTAACGCAGTACACTTTTTCATAACACAACACACCGCTCAATCTGAACAAGCAGTTCATAACACAGTATTCGTTTTATTTTTTTGCACGCAACTCACCTCACAACACACTGTTCAATCTGAACACGCAGTTCATAACACAGCATTCTGTTTAATTTTGAAACTGATTACATCTGTTCATTTCTACCCGCAGGTATCCTTCCGTTTCACACGGGGTTACGGGTCGATTATTGCCAGGGAGTGGTATATGGAGCTCCCAGATCCCGTTTGTCATATTGTGGATGAGGCAGGATTTGGTAGATTCTGTATGGAGTTGTCGCGTCATCCGGCGAGTAGGACCCTTATGGGTGCACTGGTAGAGAGATGGTGGGACACCACCAACTCCTTTCATTTCTCAGCTACTGGGGGCGTCATATGACCCCGTACGACTTCTCCATGCTGATGGGCCTCGACGTGGCGGGCCGGTCGATCCCGTACGATGCAGATATGGGTGAGTGGGAGGCAGCTTGGGTTTATCTGCTCGGAGTTCGTCCGCCGATCGACAGATCATCAGATAAGGTCAGGTACACCTTGTTTGCTGAGCATTACAGAGGGTGTATGCCAAAGACCTTCGAGGCCATACAGCAGTACGCCCGGGGATATTTGATGTTCCTGCTCAGGACCACTCTATTCTCCGACTGGGGGAACACAGTTGGGCTTTATCTGCTCAGTGCTCTGGTAGACTTATCACAGGTCCGGCACTTTGATTGGGATGGCACTGCCCTCGCTACCCTTTATTGCTACATGAGCACGACCTCCCGCGAGCGGAGGACTATAGTTGGAGGCTACTGGCGAGCCTGGGAGGTACATTCTGCCGTCTTGATTTACATTTCTGCTTTTTCAAAATCTTTATACTGCACATAGCATCCTGCACTCAGCATTTTACTTTCTGTATTCTACATTTTCTAATTTTCATTATCTGTACACTGCATACAGTATTCTATACTCAGCATTCTGTATTTTCTATAAATTCTGTATTCTGACAGCCACTGTCTTGCCTTTCACAGCTATGGGTTTACGCATACTTTCCCGCACTCGCTCCCGAGCTCGAGGTCGAGGCACCTCTTGAGATCCCTTACTCATGCAGATTTGAGGGTCGGTGCCGGTCCAAGGCCCGAGAGACTCTGCCATATCTCCAGCAGTACTTTGACACTGTGCGGGCGTCCGAGGTAAACCAGAACTCTCAGTTCTTCATGTTCTCAGCTTTGATTCATCTTGCATATTTATGATATCTCATCAGTTTGTGCACTTGCTATCTGCAGATTACTTGGCAGCCTTGGATGGCGATGCCCGAGTCTCCATGATTTCAGTTTCCTAAGGCATGGGCCTCCTCCCAATATAGGGTTCTATTTGAGGGACCAGCCGGCAAAGCCTGGTTTCTTGGGGATCACTTCATGCGTCAGATGATGGGCAACGCCGATCAGGAGGTCCCCTCAGCGCCTCCATTGGATATGCGGTCCACAGAGAAGCTCACTCTCTGGGAGGTCGAGGACCTTATGTTGGGTGTTGACGTAGTTCTGTTCCTGGAGGAGGGGGATTACGTGACATACCACCATACATACTTGATGCCTCCATTGACAGGTGTCCGTACCCCTACGAGGAGGGCTGTTGATATGCCATCATCGACTCGCGCTCGAGCTGCCGACGTCCCTTCCACTAGCAGGGCTGGTACATCGAGGGGTATGGTTAGCGAGATGCCCTCGACTTGTCATTATGCTGGGTGGCCAGATCTTCCAACCAAGCTGACGGGCTGGCAGTACGGGACTTTTTACCCGATTCCACTAGAGCCTCTGATGCCCAACCATCGATACGTCAGTGACCCTGACTCGCCACCGGTATGTTTTACAGTTTTCATTTATCACTAGATATTTAGACATTCATGCATTCACTGATGACTTGAACTTGTATTTGCAACCTCCCAGAGATTATACTGAGGGGTTACTCGGAGTGGTGGCCTCACTCGAGAGCATAGTCTTGTGGTGGGAGACGATGTTATATGCTT
Organism: Camellia sinensis; assembly: GCF_055761805.1. Taxonomy (NCBI): domain Eukaryota; kingdom Viridiplantae; phylum Streptophyta; class Magnoliopsida; order Ericales; family Theaceae; genus Camellia; species Camellia sinensis. The sequence goes on along the minus strand of NC_138961.1, from coordinate 33,946,869 downwards.
CCGGCATTCCTGTATTTTCAATTTCCATGTATTCATCATACTTCTGATGACATATTGAAACTGCATATTTCACCATATTGATTCACTACATATTTAGAGCACATCTAACACATCACATCCACATACTGTATCTGTATGCACATATTTCACGCATCTCACTTGCATCTGATATACATATTCTGGCTGATGTATTCAAACTGCTCTTTTCAGGTTCCACTGTCACGGCCCAGGCCATCCAGGCCTACCCGAGGAGTTAGGAGAGGAGGCTCGACTCGCGGCCGAGGGAGGCATAGATGTAGACACCCCGTTTTTGACCGCCCAAAAGACTTGGGCACTACTGATGGTTTACTTGGTAGAGAAATGTGTGCAAGGTAAAGGTTCAGTTTCTTCGGGAAGGAGAGAGTCAAATCTCAACTTCACATCCCTTTTGGACCAAAACAATCTTGATCAAAAGATTTTGGACCTTGAAACCCTCTCTTTCAAAATGTTTTGAAAATAAAGTTCCTACGATGTTCCTACGCTCGCATTTCGTTAAATGTTGCGCTTTTCGTTAAACCGAGCAAGGACAAAGTGGAAATGAATGAAAGAGAGATGAGATCTTTGAAAAATCTTTCATAACACCTTACTTAGGGGTTTGGAGTTGAAGAAAAGAAGAGAAGGGGGAAGAAACCAGTTGGGGGAGAAAATGGGCATGAACCGTTAAGAGAGGGACTAGCAGTCCTCACTGAATCAGGCCTATTCATCTGCATACTTGGATTTCAGCTATGAGGCCACCACCATTGGAAATCTCACTTCTAGGGCTTCATTTTGCACTCATGAATCTCCTAAATCCAAGCCTGGACGGGGAGGTATGGTTGATTGAAGTAGGGCATCACTCCTGTTGGACCGAATCTGCGCGGCTTCACCAAAACAGGCATAACTTTTTGCACAAGAGGAATTTTGATGCAAGGCGAGTGCCATTGGAAAGATAACTTCTGGGGCTTCAATTTGGACACCTAGACGATCACTTTTGAATTTCCCAATCACTAGCCGACCACCTTTCTTTCCGGCAAACCAATTTTTTGTCCTGAAAAACCAGAAAAAGTAGCAGGCCGACCAGAAAAGGTGGTCGGCCGACCACCTGAACCTTTTGACCTGGTCGGCTGACCAAGGAAAGTGGTCAGCCGACCAACTAAACTGGTCGGCCAGCTTTCTCCTTTTTTGTCTCAATGAGTTAAAGCCAGTTGTGCCAGCTGGAAGCCTCAGAATGCTTCCTCCATACACGTGTACGGAGGATGTTTAAGCTAACTTTTAAGCTTCTTAGAGAAGTTTTAGACCTTCTCCTCTATAAAGGAAAGGGCCCTCTTCCATTGCTAGGGTTCAGAACCTGTTTTGAGCATACATACACTTTCCCTCCATACCTCTATATTCCAAGCTCAAAAAACCCTTGTTCTTGGTCCCATTGCACTACACCTCCAAGCACAACACCTCCATTATCAACCTAAGCACCTAGGAGCTCATTTTCAGAGGTTAGAGTGTTCCTATTTTGGTCCAAAAGCTGCTGGCCCTCTAATCTACAAGGGTAAGACACTAGTTCCCTCTTTTAGCCCTTATTTTGCTTCATTGTTTAGCCTTACTTGAAAGCATTTTTGGGTTTCATCATAAACTTAAAAAAAAAAAAAAAAATTTGAGCTTATAAACATGTTTGTTTAAGGTCATTTTTCTGTTGGGGGTCATCTACCCCCTTGCATGCTTCATTTCCTCTTGTTTTGAGCTATGCATTAGAGCATTTGTGTTGGCCTTGGTTTGGCCTTTTATCCACTGAAATCCAGCGGATTTTCAGTGGCTAACATGTGTTTTTGATCCTTAAAATCAGAAAGGGGTGACCCTCTCACCCCTTGCTTTGTTTACTAGCTTTCTGGGCCTTACAAAGGAGCCCCTACTTGAATGTTGTGAAGTCACATTCCAGGCCCTATTTGGTGAGTTTTAGAGTCTGCCTTAGCTCTGTCTGGAGCCCTTTTGGCCATATTTTTGTGTCCCTCATGCATGTGTGGAACAATCCTCTTCAAGGCCTTTCAAAGGGACCTTTCATTGCATGCTTCATTGACCCATTTTAGGGCCTTTTTGGTGAGTTTTAGGACCCTCATAACTGATTTCCAAAGGTGGTTTTTCCATGTTGCATGTCTATCTTGTATGTGTTCAACAACCCTCTTATTGGCCTCTCAAAGGAGCACCTCATTCTATCATGTGTTGACTGAGTTGACATGGGTTTTTGGGGTTTATTTGACATGCCATATTTTTGTTTTTGGCTGGTTTGGTGACCTCTCTTGTGCTTCATATACATATAGTGAAAACCATGCTTACTAGCCTATGTTGCATGTTGTTTGGCCCTTCATGTTAGCACTTTTTGGCCATGCCTTAAACTGATCTTAGGCATATTTTGGACTGCTTTAGCTCTATTTTTGGGTCTCATGGTCGAATGGTGTTTGTTTTGCATGCTTGTGGTTCAATACACTTGCTTAGCTTTGAGTTTCGGGGTCCATTACATGCATATACTGAGGTATTTCCTTGTTTTGGGGCCATTATACATCATATTTCAGAGCTTGTTTGAATTCCATATTGTCATGTTTTATACTCTTTAAATGCGTTTAAGAGTCGTACTTGTATGCCTCATTTACCGACCATTGAATGAGCTCCATTTCGTTGCATTCCGAGCCATCATTTTAGGCCATTTCCCCACTGTTTCAGACCTGCCTAGGGTCTGTTTGGGGTTGGTTTTGCCATTAGTGCATTGCTTTGGGTACCTCTAGTGTAACGCACTTCACTAGTTTCGGTACCTGGGCCCCCTAGCTTGCATTGTGTGCCATATTTTCATGATTCAGAACCATTGCGCATCATGTTTCAGAGCTGGAAATTGCATGTTTGTAGGCCATCTTTCATCCCTTGCCATGTTTTGGTAGAGTGGCATTTGATGCCCTAGGGTCGATCCTTTGCATCCGTGCATGTTTGCATGTATTTCGGTTGTCTCATTTCCATCACATGGCCACTGATTTGAGTGTGGCTGAGGTCCACTCATATTGGTTTAAGTCCACCTTGCATTGTGTATGCCATTTGGTTCATGTTGTTGCATGTTTGACTATTGCATTATGTATGCTTTGATTATGCCTTTGTGTATGTCCATCTTCGTGTGTGCCTTGCGTATGCTAGGTTGTTAGTCACATTGTGTATGCCATATAGTTTATAGCATTGTGTATGCTAGTAGCATGTTTGCATCTCATCCTTTCATGTTTGCATGGTTAGGTCGCATTGCATTAGGATTGCATGTTAGTTGCATTTGTGCATGTCATGCATATTGTATTGTGTTTGGAGTAGGAGTTAGTCCAAACATAGGAAACGAGGGGCGTTTTGTACTCAAAGTGACGAAACATGTCTCAATTTCCGGTCGCCGACACTCTTGACTATCCATGATAGAGTTGTTGGCTTTACTTGCTTATATGTGCATTCACGTCCCATTGAGTCGTGCAGTTCGACTTCTCGGCCATCATGCATCGAGATGCGTGATTGGTGGCACAAGGATCGAGGTTTACACTCCCTTGAGCTTGTGCAAGGATGGGGGAGAGTGGTCTTGCACACATATGTTGAAAATACCTTGCTTTCTCTCCATCTTGCCTTTGTTGCAGAAAAACCAGAATCTAGGGACAGAATGTGGTCGGCCGACCACCTTTTTTGGTTTCCACCACAAAGGGTGGTCGGCAAGTGTTTCCCAAGCCAATATCTGGTTGGCAGCCTTCCCAGGGTGGAGTTTCAGCCTCTCGGAGCCTTATGCAAATTTCTAAAATCAGTTGCAAGCAAAGGCGAGACGAGGCATCGCGATGGAATTTCCCGACGAGGCGACTCGAGCATGCATCTTTCATCATTCAGAACAGAGTTGAGGCGGTCCATGAATTTGCATGCTAGTTTATTTGCTTTCCTAGTTAATTTGTTAATTAATTCGGGTTTTGTAATATTTAATCATTCATTTGGACTGTAACTATTTATTCGGACTGTATTATTTATTCGGACCCTCCGAGCGAGGGCACAATTGTAATAAGTGTGCGTGTGTGTGATGTATGTCTTCCAACCCCACGTCTTTCTCCGTTTTATTTACCAGCTTATGATGGTTAGATTAGGGCATGTTTCAATTAGCATACTTATGCTTGCATGTTTGCATCATTCATCTATATTGCATGCACCGGGCTCGGCGCATCATACTAACTGCATTGTATTCTAATTCCAAGTTGAACACGCGTTAGCTGTAGCATCTCATATGCCATTTTTAGGATAGCCGAGCCTATTTCTAGTTGCATTTTGCATATGTTGCATTAGCCATCTTAACATGAACTAGGATCATGCATTGATTACTAACTAGTTTCTGTTTTGGCTTGGAGTACTCGGTAACTGTTTATGCTTTAGCATCCTTGCATGCGTATGAGTGACTGCCACGATAGCATGCTTACCATGAGGCTATGTGCTTATGTAGTATAACTGTCTGAATGCCTGTGGGTGAAGGTTGGATTATCTGAATTGGAATAATGCATTGACTGTGAGTTTTAAGCCCACTAGATAGTGGCAAAACCATGTTTTCTAAGCCCACCCGAGAGTAGCAAATCCACGTCTTAGCCTACTTGCGAGTAGCACCATCAAACCATTTTCAAAATAAACAAACATGAGATGTGTTATTCCAATTTAGGCGATCCAGTCTATACTTGTATGCTGTGTGCATCACGTAGTAAATATAGGCTAATTAGCGGAATAAGAGCACATAATGTTTTCAAAACTCAATATCATGGTTAGTAGAGGCCGATCTTTGATCGGGCGAGCGGGGGTGCTCACGAAGTGACCTTCCCCAATCGCACCAAAGTTCACGAGCCGAGGCAACTTTGGTGATGACGGACACGTGGCCTTAGGCAAACGAGTCAGGGTTTCCTAAATTCCCCAAAATAAAATATTTAGGTGGCGACTCTGTATCTGGCAAAGCAGTCCATGTTTGGCACTTCTTTCAAGAAAAATCTATTTTCAAAAATGATTTGCCGAATTTGGACTCTTTGATGATTCATCGGTCTTGCATTGCACTCTGCGAGATTAGATACAGGACTGTGACATTGACTCCGAATTGTATTGAGCCCCAAATGAACAAAACGAGATTTCCCTCCCGGGATGTTTAGGGACGTCCACAGTAGAGCGCCTATCAGATATGACGAGGAGTCCAGCAAGGATGAGGAGTCAGCACATCCATAGTCAGAGACATCTGCGAGTAGGGATGATGATTCTGGTTCTGGTTCTGAGGACGGAGGTGATGCCGAGGAGGATTCGGAGGACGGTGACTCCGATTCAGATGGTGGCGGCGCAGAGGCTACTCAGTCGAAGAGGACGAAGAGGGCCTCTTGGTCTTAAGCCTTATAGCACCGATGCAGATGTTCCCTGCTTTATTGTTCTTTTTACATGTAGTTATAGCACATTGTACAGCTTAGACAGTTTTATTTTCTTTCTTCAAAACTTGTACTCTTTTGTAAAATGTTGTAAAAAGAAGCTATGATGGAATGAAAATAACTTTTTGTTCAAAAGTGTTGTACTTTACATTGTAAGCATCGCATCGCCCCATTTTACACACACACAAAAAAAAGGAATTGAATAGAATTTTGAACATCGTGTATTACCAAGTCAGGTAATGAACCGACACAACAAACTAGATAACCTATCTTACTAAGAAGCAACAAAATCTTAGCAAGTTTACAACTCGATAAACAACGAGCAACAACTCGATAAACAAAAAGCAACAACTCGATAATCAAAGAGCAACAACTTGATAAGCAAAACTTAACAACTCGATACGCACAACTTAACAACTCGATAAGCAAATGCAATTTAGACAAACAGGGTGACAAAACGTACCCAAAACAGAGGTAAACTCGAACCTTCAGCACTCTCAGCACACAGGAAAGCTAGAGACTCTCTTCTAGAGACAAGAAATAGCTGGAGACCTGCTTTTTGCACATGGCCGACCACCATAGGAGCTGGCCGACCACCTTCTTTTGCTGTAGGCCGAAAAGTGGCTGGCCAACCAGGAAAAGTGATCGGCCGACCAGTTGGCCCAAGGGCCTCTAGTTTTGTGACACTTGTCCTCCAAACAGTGTCTCATCCTTTATAAAGGTTCAAGCTTCGTGGTTCCCTCATTCTAACTCAGTTTTGCACCAAAATGGAGGCGTTCTTCATCCAAAATCTCACAAATTGGATTGCTTCCTTGGATGGCTCGGAAAAGGTGAATTTCTGAGGCTTCAGCATAAATGCACTATTCACGCTGAGTCCACCCCACTGTGTTTTCCTTTTCTTCATGTCGCGGCAAGGTTTTGGAATCTGGTAACACACGTCTTTAGCTTCGGCGGACAAGAGGTATGTCCCACATTGGAAGACTTCCAAGCTTTAATAGAATCTGAGCGCGATGAAGAAATTTTGCCGCACCCCGCTGTGTTTTCCTTTTCTTCATTTCGCGGCAAGGTTTTGGAATCTGGTAACACACGTCTTTAGCTTTGGCGGACAAGAAATTCTGCAGCAATTTCGCTTTAGCGACACCCAAGCCTTAGGACGGATGTGCGGGCTTACTATGCATGACGATCGGTGTTTGATCCGCGATGGAGCATTGGACATTCCCCGCTTAGTTTATCAGTTTTCTGATGCCGGTGATTGCAAAGATCATTATTGACAGGGTTTTCGGCGACATGCGCTTTGCTTGTGCATGCTATCTCATTTCTTGTTTGCCTCAGGCTCTGGAGGGTCTAGCATCCATTTGATCGAGATTGCCGAGGGCTTGAGAGAGGGCAAGAGCTGCATCGCCATGACACTAGCTGAGACATTGATGGGTTTAGATGCTTTTCATCACCGAGATACAACCAGATTTGCCCAGAGTCCACTACTATTGCAGGTAATGTTTCCCACTCTATCTCATGTATATTCCTCACATCACTCGACCCTCAGGCTCGATTTTTCTCTCAAAACCCTTTTCTAACTTTTCTCTCAACATACACCTCTCTATTCTTTAATCTCTCATTTTTTATCCCTCCCCAGATATGGTTGATGGACAAATTGAAGGTTGTGGATTCATGCCCAGCATACTCAGCTCGCGGCTATTTCTTCCAGCGACGTCTACTCGATGCCCTTGATGAGGGTTGGTGGTGCGACTAGATGTGCAGTTTGTCCGCAGACGGCATTGCTTGGCGCTGTCCTTGGCTCAATCTACCGGCAATGAGTTACAGCATGTTTCGGCAGACCGGGATTCAGTTGATTGGCCTGACACACTGCGTGTTCTACTTTCCTTTCCAATTCTGGCGTCAATTCGGACATGACCAAACTTGCCCGGCAGAGGGGATAGAATATCCTGCTGCATTTCCAGTCTGAGGCGCACAGCTAGCTTGGTATGCCACGGCATAGAGGACTAGAGAGCTTCTGGCCCCCACTCCCACTTTCAGTTACACCCTCTCTGATGAGTGCACAGCTTGGCTTGACGAGGAGGCATAGGTTGGGCCCACTTTGATATCAGAGGCTTCGACCAGCTCTGGGAGGGGGCGCAGGAACACCTAACTTATCCATGCCCCGAATTCATTACTTTATCAGTACTTTCAAGTTTTCTTTATGAATGTAATAAAAAGCAACTTCAATTTGTATTCAAGAGTAGGAGAACTCTATATTGAAATCAATGAAATTGAAGGTTGTGGGTACTGAAAATTTTTCGTTTGGTCCAAAAATGGTCTAAGTTATAAGAAGATTAATTTGAACAAAATCAACTTTTATTAAAACTTTTCAAAACCATTTTCGATACGAATCAGAACTGGACACGCCTGAGATCTATCACTGAGATGCACAACCCCAGATCCCAGCAACTAGAAAGTTGCCCCTAGTCTGAATAGCACTATACTGGAGATCATAACCGAGCTCTTGGATGTGAAAAAAAGACGAAGATGACCAAACATGATCACATGGACAAAGCTGATCGGGGAAATATTTATGGCTGGACTTCGGGATGAAGTTGCCTACGTATCCCAAAGATGGGAATCAAGCCTTACATAGTTCGGCTTGGGTTCACTCGTGTATTAACACTCTTCTTTTGCGCTCTAACTTTTGCCAAGGCCGCCCTTTCTGGGTTTTCAACCTTGCGAGCTCAGTTTTTATAATTTCCAATTTTTTGTGCTCTAACTTTTGCCTAGATCGCCCTTTCGGGTTTTCGGCCTAGCGAGCCTCTCAGGGAAAGTATTTCTGCAACTTGTCCATGTTGATCGATTGGGAGAACTCTAGGCCATCTAGGTCCATTAGAACGACAGCTCCACCCGACCAGATAGATTTGATAATGTAAGGGCCAGTCCAATTGAGTTTGAACTTGCCCCTAGGGTCATAAATGAGAGCCTGGTTGTCTTTGAGCACTAGATCCCCTTCTTTCAAATTCCTGGACTTAACCTTCTTGTTAAAAGCCCTGGCAATTCTTCGTTGATAACCCTGAACATGATACAGTGCTTTCAGCCTTCTTTCATCAAACAACATGAATTCTTCAAACCTGCTCTGCTGCCAATCTGCCTCAGCTCTCTGACACTCAGCCAATACTCGTAATGACGGGACCTCAACTTTGATAGGCAAAACAGCCTCCATCCCATAAACCAAGGAATACGGAGTCGCTCCAGTAGAAGTTCGAATTGACGTCCAGTAGCCCCACAGAGCAAACGACAACTTATCTGGCCAGTCCCGGTAGGTTTCCACCATATTCTGTAGTATATGCTTGACGTTCTTGTTGGCGGCCTCAACTGCTCCGTTGGTCTGCGGCCGATACGTGAATGACTTATGAAAAGCCATGTTATACTTCCCAGCAAGTCGATCACTTCCTTCTTGAAGTGAGAGCCATTATCTGAAATGATCTCATTTGGGACCCCATAACGACAGATGATGTTGTTCCTGATGAACTTGGCGACATGTGAAGCCTTCAACACCGCATAAGACTGGGCCTCAACCCACTTTGTGAAGTAGTCTATCGCTACCACAATGTACTCATGCCCGTTGGACCCCTTCGGGGTGACAGCTCCAATCACATCAATCCCCAGACTGAAAACGACCATGGCGAAGTCATGTTGTACAGCTTCGACGGTGGAATGTTCATGCGGTTCGCATGGATCTGACCTTTGTGGCATCGCCGGACGAAGCCAATGCAATCCTCCTCTATGGTGGACCAGTAATAACCCTGTCTAAGGATCTTCTAGGCTAGCATCACCCCGTTCATGTGCGCTCCGCACTCTCCTCCATGGATGCCCTCCATCCGGCGCTTGGATTCTTCAGCATCAACACACAGCTTATGCATCCCGAGATGACCTCTCTTGTACAGTTTACCTCCACAGACGATGAATTGAGCAGCCATTCTTCGAATTGCCTTCTTATCTTTGGCATTTGCCCCTGGTGGATACGCCTCTTTTTCTAAGAAGTTCCAGACATCGTAATACCAAGGATTCTAATCTTGTACCTCATCTATGGCAGCAATCAACTTGTAGGCCGACACAAATTTATGTTCGATGATGATCGGATGCATCCAGACTCCGAAAGGGATGTCTATCATGGAAGATAGAGTTGCTAGTGAATCAGCGAACCTATTGTTTTCTCTTAACAGATGAGTGAAGTTCAACTTCTCAAACTGAGGAATTAACACGTCCAAGGTCTGGTAATAAATTCTCATCTTTTCCTCTTTGACTTTCCAATCTCCTTTAGCTTGAGACATGACAAGGTTCGAGTCCCCGATGACGTCCAACCGTTTTGCCCCTAGTTCTAGGGCGGCTTCTAAACCAACAATACATGCCTCATATTCTGCCTCATTGTTTGATACTTTGAACCGAAGTTTGAATGCTAGAGGTATGCGGGAATTGTCGGGCGCTATCAGCAACACCCCTATCCCATACCCGTATTGGTTTGACGCTCTGTCAAAATACATCGTCCAAGTTTCGTCTTCGACATGCAAAATGGCCTCATCTGGGAATAGGTACTCAACTGCTTCATCCCCTTCAACTGGGTGATCGGCTAGGACCTCCGCTACCGCTCTCCCTTTTACTGACTTGCGCGTCACGTACTTCAAATCGAATTCGGAAAGCAAAAGCAACCAATGAGCTAGCCTACCCGTAAGTGCTGGTTTCTCGAAGAGGTATTTGATGGGATCTAATCTTGAAACCAGTGTTACAGAGTGAGTTAACAGGTAGTGCCACAGCTTCCTGGTAGCCCATACCAAGGCCAAACAAGCCTTCTCCAGCAGAGTGTAACGGGTTTCATACTCCAGCATTTTCTTCCGCAGATAGTAGATAGCCCTCTCCACTTTGTCCTCAGACTCCTGCACGAGCATACAGCCCATTGTAGCTTCAGTCACTGATAGATACAAAATCAATGGTTTCCCCGACTCAGGTGGTGACAACACAGGTGGGTTCTGTAGATATTGCTTGATCTGATCGAAAGCAGCTTGGCATCGACCGTCCCGTTGGAATTTCTTTCCTTTCTTCAAGAGACCAAAGAGTGGTTCACAAGTCAAGGTTAATTTAGAAATAAACCATCTTATGAATTGCATTTTACCCAGAAAGCCTCACACCTCCTTTTCAGTCCTTGGTGGTGGCATTTCTAAGATGGCCTTGATTTTGGAAGGGTCGACTTCGATGTCCCTTTGTGTGATCAAGAACCCCAGCATTTTCCCTATTGTAACACCAAACGTACATTTCTGAGGATTCAACCGCAGCTGATACTCCCTAATCCGTTGGAAGAACTTCTGCAAGGCGGTGTAGTGGCCCTCTCTTTCTTTGGACTTGATAATCATGTCGTCCACATACACCTCCACCTCTTTATGGATCATGTCATGCAAAATTGTGGTCGCAGTCCGTTGATACGTAGCCCCAGCATTCTTCAACCCAAACGGCATTACCCTAAAACAATAGGTTCCCCATGGGGTGGTGAAAGCGGTCTTCTCCCAGTCTTCGGGTGCCATCAAAATCTGATTGTAGCTAGAAAACCCATCCATGAACGAGAACAGCGTAGGCCCTGCAGTGAAGTCCACTAACTCATCGATATGCGGCAAAGGAGAGTCATCCTTCGGACTGGCTTTATTCAAAGCCCTAAAGTCCACACATACTCGAATTCTGCCGTCCTTCTTCGGCACCGGAACTATGTTAGCCAACCAAGTTGGGTATTCGGATACCAGTAGGAACCCTGCGTCAATTTGCTTTGTGACCTCTTCTTTGATCTTGAGAGCCCAATCAGGGCAGATCCGTCTGAGCTTCTACTTAACAGGTCGAGCCTCTGGGTCAAGAGGGATCCGGTGTTGTACAATCTCAGGATCGATTCCAGGCATGTCTTTGTAGGACCACGCGAAAACATTTTTGAAATCTTTTAACAAAACAACTAAGCGCTTGCGCTCCTCCGAAGACAATATGGACCCAATCTGGACCAGCTACGGGTCCTTCTCAGTACCAACGTTAACTTGGGTGATTTCATCAACCAAGGATTTTACAAACCTCTTCTGCTCTTGATCAAGCAAATATTACAAAACCGGAGGAATTTCTTCCTTGTCATTTCCATCAAAATTTTGAAAATCCTGATTAATGCAATAAATTAAGGGCACAGAAAAGTATTCGAAGGCCACAGCCGCACAATTCTCATTAAGTACTTCCAAGTCGCCTGGTTTCTCTATTACAACAGACTCAAAGGAAAAAGAAAAAGACGACCTAGACAGGACTGTGGCATCTGGGTTGTCACCCCCAAGAATACCAGACTCAGACTCAAATGAGCTGGAACCTGATTCCCACTCTACAGACTCTGTGGAATCAGATTCTGGCTCACTACCTGACCCGATGCTGCTCAATAAGAATCCTTCCTTGTATTGCCAAACGAGGGAGGGTGCGATGGATGCATCCAGAATGTTTGAAGATGGGATCGTAGCCGTTTCATTCCTGATCATGGACACTGAGAAGTTATCCCCCAAGCACTCATGTATGATCGGAGGATCTGAAAGTAGACAAGCCAGTGCTACCCCCATTTCAATCTCTGTGCTCTCGGAATCCTCCTCCCTACACTACTCAACCTCAGCTGGTGGGCCTGTCTACTCCTCAGCAACATCATCCCCAGACAAGTGCAAGTCAAAGAATATCTCAAACCCCGGCATACGCCTCCTCTCTGCATTCAACCATGGCTCTGGGAAGCTACAGAACGGGAAGTCGTCCCCCTCTTGGACAAAGCGTCCGTTTAGGGTACCCTGGATAGGCCGGTGCACCAACTCATAAGGCTTTCCAGCTCGCTTTGCTTTGGCCTTCCAGCCATCTCCTTGCCTTTCTTCACCCAGTCCTCTTGGGTAGGCAGATAACCTAAACCAAAGGTATGCGGGTTATGCGGCACTTCGGCTGATGCTGCAACACCTTTTTGGCCACTTTTCCCTAATCCCATCCCGGGGATGTGCTGGAGTTTGTTCATAAGGTACACAAACTATGCACTGACATATAACCCCTCGTCAATAACTAGTAAGTTCTATACAACCCAAACCTCAGCTAGGCTAAATCCTGACAAGAACACATCCTTCGCGCCATGTTCGATCTCCAGAATCGGCGTAGACACCTTTGGCGGCGGATGGATTGACGAATTCCCAAAAACTACAGCCACCCCCTTCCCATGGGGGTACTTCAACATCTGATGCAGGGTGGAAGAAATTGCCTTTATCTGGTGCAACCACGGCCGCCCTAGGAGTAGATTGAAGGTCGCGGGAACGTCCAAGACATGAAAGTCAATATCGTGTTGTCCTAGACCGACCCTAGTCTGAATCTGCACAGTCCCCATCACTTCTTTGCTAGTATTGTCATATGCCCGAATCACCTGGGTAGTAGGTACGAAGTCCATGGCCTTCAACCAAATTGCATATGTCGTCCTTGACGAACATACATTGATAACGGATCCCGTATCGACAAGAACTACCAATATCCATTTGTCTCTACACTCCATAGAGATATAAAGTCGTTTGTTATGGTTTGAGCCCTCAGGCAGCAACTCCTTATCAGTAAAGGTCAACGTCAGGGAAGCTCCTCCCGAAAAAACCAATCCTACCAGCTGCTCAGGCGTGGTATCGATCGAAAGTTTAGCCCTATTCATTACAAAGAGGACAGCCTGTCTGTGAACTCTTGAAGCCATAAGCAGTCCCCAAATGGAGATGTCTACTTGTATCTTCTTAAGTTGTTTCAACACAGCCTCCTCTTCGAGTAACTTTTCTTTCTGCTTCTCCGCCTCTGTGTCCTTTCTGGATGCCTCTGGTTGATCTACATTTGGGGGCTTGAAATACCGCCCACTCATGGTTATGTGGTCCACCTCTCCAATATACCAAGTATTATCTGGTTGGTTGTTCCCCCAATCTTCATCTGTGTAGGAAAGACATAGGTCGTCATCTTCCCACCACATGCCATCGGTCATTGACAAGCAGCTATTCGGTTTTGTCACAACCATTCCTATGCACACAGCACATTCCATTCCTATGCCCACAACACATTCTATCCCCACAGGGGCCTTGGCCTTTCTAGCCCTCTCCAGATCTTTGATTTTTTCCTGCTCAAATTGTTTCAGTGCAGCCTGCTGCTCAGCATCTTTTGTAATCAAACTGTTCTGATCCTGAGCAAAATTCTTATCACCGGTGCTCTCCAGTGGTCCATTCTGATTCCTGGCTATTCCGGCCACTATTGATGTTCCCGTTTCTAATGGTTATTGCTCTAAATGATGTACCTCAAAAATATCTGGCTCGTCGCTGAGCCATCCGGTAGCTTCCACTGACCCTTCCAGATCAAACCAGTTGACAGTCACGTCCCTTGAATCCTGTTCTTCAAAGAGTTACAGATTCGTAATGTCCTCTTCTAGTTCTGCCAGGTCATCTAGCCCTTGATTAGGTCCATCCTCTTGAACTACATAGATCTCTGCCCCGACCGGGAGCTCTACTCTTGGTCTAAACTGACCCGTTGAAGTAATATAACCACTCGGGTTATACTCAAAGTTTGCAAACCCCTCAGGCTCTGACTGATCATTCTCGTCTGCCTCAACAGTGATCTCAATTCTATATTTGTTGGTCACCATCACCAGTTCAGGTTGGGTTTGGGAGATATCCAACATACACAAGTCCGTGTTGTCAGGAATGAATATGTCCGGCTTGGGTAGTTGAAAAAGGGTAATGTATATGCTCGGGTCATATGGGATGACCGAGGTTTGGATGAGGTTGATGCGTTTGGGAGGTGGAGCTTGGTTATGTGGTGGGAGAGCGTTGGTTGTGACGTTCGGCTTCTCCAGGGGCATAATGACCCTGTTGTCTATAAGATCCTGAATCTCATGACATAATTGAAAGCACTGGTCAGTTTTGTGACCATGCTGTTGGTGATAGGCACAGTACTTCGCCGGGTTATGGGTAGGGGGAAGTTTTTTTGGTAAGGGTCGCGGCTCTAGGGGCTTCAAGTGCTCTTTCTTGATCAAAACCCCCAAAGCCTTGGACAAGGGCATGTATAGTGGGGTGAAGGTTCTTTGGCCTTTGGGCGCATATCTGGTTGTTTACGAACTACTTTTGGACATACCAGTAAAAGGTAAAGCTGCAAGGGTTTTGGGAGGGGTGGTGGTGACCATTCCCACATCTAAAGATCTGGCAGCTGCTGCACTGCTTGTGCCTGCATTCGTACTGCGGTTGAATGCCCTCCTGGGCTGCTCTTTTTCATAGTCAATCAGACCTTGTTTCATTGCGTCCTCGATCTACACCCCAATCTTGTGTAGGTCCGCATGGGTAGGGAGGGGGAGAACAATCATCTTTTGCATGAGCTTGGGCTGGAGGTTGCGCACAACCATCCGAATCTGATCTTTGTCAACGGGCCTGATGGTCATCATCGAGGCTTTAGCCCTCCAGCGGGACACAAAATCGGAGAAGGTCTCTTTCGGTTCTTGCCTGGTGGTCTCGAGATCACGAGTTGTGATCTTGATCTGAGTGTTATAGGAGTATTGAGCTATGAATGCCTCTGCCATCTCCTCCCAACTTTTCTTAACGGAATCCTCTAGTATTGCATACCAAATGGCCGCTATACCCAACAGGGTCCGACCAAACAGAGAAAGCTTCTGTAATCTGGAAAGGCCCATCGGCCTTAGGATATCTGAAAACAGCCGCTGGTGCACTATAGGATCTCCAGACCCATAAAAGTGGTCGATGTGCGGTATCTTAAACCGGTCTAGCAGCGTCACTGTCATGACCCGAACCCGCCCTCGTGGGTTCAGGACATAACCGGCCAGTAATCATGAGATTACCTACGGCCTCAAATCAAAACAAATGTATTTTTAACAGAGATATTGGGGGCCAAACGGAAGGAGTTCAAAACTTTGTCCATAGAGCTGTGCTTACATGGCACATCCATACAACCAAACACATATACATTAATAACTCACAACAGAAATGCAGTAGCATAAGTTCTGTACAAACAGGATCATCCAAAAACTAAGTCAACCCATGGCAACTATATGCAGACATATGCAAAGTCCTCGCCAACATGACAAAAATAAAATAGCATAGTAGAAAGGCGAAGACAAGTCTCATGCGTGAGACACTTGGGCTGACTCTCCAAAACTCGGTTGTTCCACACAAACTTCACTTGGGCTGGGTCTGGACCTCTCTTGGCTCACCTACAAACACATGAATGAGCGTAAGCGATAGCCCAGTGAATAATATCAAATAAGAATATACAAACAATATGTAGAACAACATACTCCGAACAGCCTTGGGCCCAATTCACATTTTTATTTAACATTTATATACGCAATTTAAGTCAAGTGACTGTGGTTTCAAGTGTACTGGCCTTTGGCCCATTTATCTTTCATTCCTGTCAAACGGCCTTTGGCCCACTCATTTTTGTCAAAATGGCCTCTGGCCCATCCATTCATGTCAAGACGGCCTTTGTCCCATTCATTTCTGTCAAAATGGCCTTTAGCCCATCCATTCATGTCAAAACGGACTTTGGCCCATCCATTCACATCAAAACAGTCTTTGGCCCATCCATTCATGTCAAAACGGCCTTTGGCCCATCCATTCATCTCAAAACGGCCTTTGGCCCATCCATTCATGTCAAAACGGCCTTTGGCCCATTCATTCATGTCAAAATGGACTTCGGCCCAATCATTTATGTCAAAACGGCCTTTGGCCAATTCATTCGTGTTAAAACAGCCTTCGGCCCAATCATTTATGTCAATCAGTTGTCCATAATTCAAACTAGCAAACTGGTAGAGAAATAAGCAATTGGACAATTGGCAAACTTCAAAAGATCGATGTTACTCACAGTGATCGGTTGGTTGGTTAGCCCTGGAGCTCGACCCTACACAGTCCAAGAACACAAAAGGGTCACCAAAAATTCAATCCGTTCTTAAATTCACATTTTCATCTTTTGGCTATATTCTTATCTCTTTAATTTAATTACAATGCTCAATGCATGCCTAAGAGTACTTAGAAGTGAAAGAGAACAGAAAACGGAACTCAGAATGCACAAACAAAATTTTAGAAAACAGGGTCCCCGCTCGAGCGTGGACTTCCCCACTCGAGCATGAAATTACCCCGCTCGAGTGGACACCATGTCTGCAAAAAGTGCTGGATACATCATTTTTACGCTCGAGCATGAACTCGGACGCTCGAGCTGAAGGTCTGTCTACATAGCTCCCCGCTAGAGCGTGGACTTTTTCCGCTCGAGCGGACATCCAAGTCTGCGAAAATACTGGGAGCACAAAATTCACGCTCGAGCGGCGGTTTCCCCGCTCGAGCGGACTTCAAATTTCTAGAAAATCGAGAACATGTTCTTGAGCTTCAACTTCAAATTCAAAGGCTCCAAATGCATGATTTTGAATCAAACTTCATGTATATGTGTACTAACATGGTACAAACACTAGATTACAACATTTTGAAGCTCAATTTCATAAATCAAACCCATGCATGGCTCATTCTCCACCAAATTCATTATTAACATAGCAACTTCATGCATTCAAAGCTTCTACTCCCATAGATTGTACATGCATGTGACATATAACCCTCATTCTCATCCCATATGATGAAAAGATGGTCAAACGCATGGATTTCAACCAATATTCAACATGAGCCATGTAATTCAAGCCCAAATATGCAAATTCAAGACAACTACACACATGCATGCATACATTGACCTCCAATTCAACAAAACTAACCCAATTTCATGTCAAACTTACTCTTGATTACCTAATTAGCTTGAGCACCCAAAATTACAAACTATAATAAATGAGATACTCACCTAGGAGCTTAATTCTCCCAATCTATAGCAAAATCTTGGGTTTAATCTTCCAATTCTCCACAAACTTGAGCCAAACACAACTTTTCTCCTCTTACCATCTCTAGCCGACCCTCTCTCTACTCTTAGAGTCAAAAATCAACCAAGATGCAACAAAATAGGAGAATTGAGGTGTGGTGCCCCTTTTACAACAATTCACACTAACTTAATTTTATAATAATAAATAATTGGGCACTAATTCAATAATTTAATCAACTTAATTTGGTCCGAATCAGTTTTCAATTAAATTTCACCGTAGGCTCTAAAAATCACACTAATCACAATGGCGTAATCAATTCCGGGTTCTGTGGCCGATAAGGCCTTCAATTTAATTTTCAAAGCAGACAGTCAAACAGATATTCCTACGGTGAACAGATAAAAATTCAAAACTGCATATTTTCACATAATGGCACACAAAATCATATTAAACACATAATCATACTTAGGTTAAGAGCCAATTAACATATTACGGGACAGGGGTATCGCAGTCTTCCCCCCTTTAGGAAGTTTGGTCCTCCAAACTTAATTTACCTTCGTCGGGAAACAAATGTGGATAGCGTAGTCGCATTTCCTCCTCTTTTTCCCACATGGCATCCGTCTCATAGTGTTCTTTCCATCCAACTTTCACCATTGGGATGGACTTGTTTTTCAGTTGCTTTACTTGTCGGTCAACAACTCGTTCCGGTCATTCAGCGTACTCCATATTTTCATCCAAAGCTACCCGGTGATAATCAATCACATGAAGCGGGTCTCGGAGGTAACCCCTCAACATCGACACATGAAACACATTATGGATTTGTTCGAATCCCGATGGCAAAACAACTCTATAGGCAACTGGGCTAAGCCTTTCCAAAATCTGAAACTGTCTGATGTAACGGGGCGACAACTTGCCCTTCTTTCCAAACCTGACTTGGCCTTTCAATGGGGACACACGAATGAACACATGGTCACCAACCTCATACTCAAGAGGTCTTCTCCGAACATCTGCATAGTTCTTTTGTCAGTCCTGAGCTGTTTTGAGCCTTTGCCAAATGATCTTGATTTTCTCAGAAGTGTCTTGCACAATTTCAGGCCTAAGTAAAGCTCTATCCCCGACTTCTGTCCAACAAATAGGTGATCTACACCTTCTACCATACAAAGCCTCGTATGGTGCCATACCGATGCTAGAGTGGAAGCTGTTATTATAAGCAAATTCTGCAAGTGCCAAATAGTCTTCCCAACTCCCCTGAAAGTCTAAAGCACATATCCGAAGCATATCTTTCAAAGTCTGTATTGTTCGTTCTGATTGCCCATCTGTTTGTGGGTGGAATGCAGTACTGAACCTTAGTTCTGTCCCCATAGCTTCCTGCAAACTCTTCCACAATCTAGATACAAATTTCGGATCTCTATCCGATACAATGGATACCGGAACTCCGTGTAAACGGACAATCTCATCAACATATATGGTAGCCAGTCTATAAGCATTAAACGTAGTTCTAACTGGCAGAAAATGTGCAGATTTAGTCAGTCTATCAACTATAACCCAAATAGAATCCATACCTCGAGAAGTCCGAGGCAGGCCAATAACGAAATCCATAGTCACGTGCTCCCACTTCCATTCAGGAATAGGGAGAGGTTGAAGTAGACCGCCTGGTTTCTGATGTTCAGCTTTGACTTGCTGACATTGAAGACACTTGGACACATATTCTGCAATCTTTTTCTTCATTTTAGGCCACCAATAGGTTTGTTTCAAATCCCGATACATTTTATTATTACCTGGATGCATGGCAAATACGAATCTATGGGCTTCATCTAAAACCCGCTTCTTTAGTTCCGGAATATCTGGGACACACATTCTGTTCCGGAATCTCAACACTTCATTCTCAATGCCAAATTCTGCCTTCGGACTTGTCTCATATTCATTAATCACTTTCTTAAAGAATTCATCCTCTTTCTGTTTCTGTTTGATTTCATCAATGATTGTCGGCTCGGTTGTAATAGCGGCTATCAATTCTCCCTATTCACACATTACTACTTTAATTTCAGACTTCTCAAAATCTTGCAAGATCTCTTTCTGTTCAGTAAGCAACCAAGCCATACTCCCCGTTGATTTTCTGCTCAAGGCATCGGCAACTGTGTTAGCTTTCCCGGGGTGATACTGAATCTCTAAATCATAATCCTTCATCAGTTCTAGCCATCTCCTCTGTCGCATATTCAACTTCTTCCACATGAAAAAGTATTTCAGACTTTTGTGATCCGTGTAGACTTCACACTTTGCTCCATACAGATAATGCCGCCAGATTTTCAAAACAAAAACAATTGCGGCCAATTCTAGGTCGTGTGTTGGATAATTCTTCTCGTGTGGCCTCAACTATCGGGAGGCGTAAGCAATAACCTTTCCATTCTGCATTAACACATAACCCAAACCTTTATAAGGCGCATCATTGAAAATTACAAAATTCTCCGTACCTGAAGGTAGTGTCAAAATTGGTGCGGTGGTCAATCTTGTTTTTCGTTCATGAAAGGCAGCTTCTCTTTCGTCATTCCATTCAAATGGTTGCCCTTTTCGTCTCAATTGGGTAAGAGGCACAGCTAATTTTGAAAAGTCTTTCACGAACCTTTTATAATAACCAGCTAAGCCCATGAAATTGCGCACTTCTATCATATTTGTCGGTGTAGGCCAATTCACAATTGCCTCTATTTTCTGTGGGTCCACTAAAATTCCTTCCTTGTTGATCATGTGCCCTAAGAAAACAACTTCGTCCAACCAAAACTCACATTTCTTTAGTTTAGCAAATAATTTCCTTTCCCGAAGTATTTGTAAGACAGTTCCCAAATGATGTTCATGTTCAAGTCTATCTTTAGAATATATCAAAATGCCGTCAATAAAAGCCACAACAAATTCGTCAAGGTAGGTTTTGAAAATTCGGTTCATTAAGTCCATAAATGCTGCCAGAGCATTAGTCACTTCAAATGGCATAACAAGAAACTCAAAATGTCTATACCTCGTTCTGAATGCGGTTTTCTCAACATCCTCTGCCTTAACTTTCAGCTGATGATACCCGGATCTCAAATCAATCTTAGAAAACACCTGTGACCCCTGTAACTGGTCAAATAAGTCATCAATACGGGGTAGGGGATATTTGCTCTTTATTGTTACCTTGTTCAATTCCCAATAATCGATACACAGGTGTAGGGGTCCATCTTTCTTTTTCACAAACAACACTGGTGCACCCCAAGGCGAAGTGCTGGGTCGAATAAACCCCTTGTCAAGCAGGTCTTGCAACTGTTCTTTCAATTCTTTCATTTCGGCAGTAGCCATTCTGTAGGGAGTTTTAGAAATGGGTTGGGTGCCTGGCACAGTCTCAATAGTGAACTCTATCTCCCTGTCCACCAATTCCCATTGTAGTTCATTTGGAAACACATCTGGAAATTCTCTAACAATAGGGATATCATTCAATTCAGCATTTACAGATTGTTCAGACAACACATAGCACAAATAACCCTGACACCCTTTCCTGATCAGTTTACATGCTTTCATTGCAGATATCAAATAAGGTGGAGGCACTACCCCATTACCCACAAACACAATCTTTTTATGTTCTGGTGGTTGAAATACAACTCGCTTTGTCACACAATCAATGGTGGCACAATACTTGGTCAACCAATCCATGCCCAAAATTACATCAAAATGCCTAAAGTTCAAGGGCAGCAAATCTACATATAGGATAACATCCTCAACACGCATATCACAAAATCGGTATATAGATTCACACAACACAGATTCCCCAGATGGAGCCGACACACATAGTAGATATGGCAGTAATTCTAAAGGTCTATTCAGTCTAGATGCAAATGCATATGTCACAAAAGAGTGTGTGAATCCGGAATCAATTAATACAAAAGCATCCTGATTACATATAGAAATAGTACCTGAGACAACTGCGTTGGCATTCCGCGTATCGCCCGGAACAAGCACAAAAACTCTCCCCTGTCTCACGGTATCCCAGGTGGTAGCGGATCTCAAAGTATTTCCCGGCTTTGGGATCGATGCAGTGGAACTAGCAGTTACCTTTCCACTATTATGATTATAATCTCGGGCTATATGCCCTTGTTTCCCACATTTGAAACAGGCTCCTGATGCACGGTAACAAACTCGACGGTGCTTTTTGCTACAAATGTTGCACATGGGAGCTGTGTCTCGGGAAGAATTTGAAGTATTTGAGGAGACCATATTTTTCTTCTTTGAAAAGAAGCCCTGTCTTTTGTTGCCTTTCCACTCTGTTGTTGGCTTAGCTTGTCTAGATATGTTAGCCTCTGATGTGATGGCCCTGTCTAGCACCCCAATGTAGGTCTCTAGCTTCAAGACATTCACTCTTTCTAGGATGTCACTTCGGAGCCCACCTTCAAAGTGTCTCGCCTTCTTATAGTCAGTATCAATTACATGTGGTACAAACCTCTCCAATTCAGTGAATTTGTCCTCATACTCAGCTACAGTCATACTGTCTTGCTTTAGTTCCATGAACTCAGCTACTTTCCTATCCTGAACACACTGCGGGAAGTACTTGTCGTAGAAAATTTCCAAAAATTTTGCCCAATCAGCATCTTTGTAATTCTCACGCATTAACATCACCATCTTCTTGCTTCGTCTTCTAGCATAAAGGTGGCTAGAAGCACTTTCTGTGTATCCGAACACGGAAACACTTCAAACAGTTTTTCGATGCCGAGGACCCAAGCTTCAGCTTTCAAAGGATCTAATCCACCATGGAACTGTGGTGGTTTCATTTTCTTGAATTCTTTGGTGAGAGCTATGATTCGATCATCATTCTGATTATCTGGCACGGGTGGTGCCGGAGGTGGAGGTGGTGGATGTGGTTGCTGCCACTGTTGTTGCCACTCCTGTTGCTGTCTCAAAGTTTTTGCCATTTCCTGTATCAGTCTTTCCATTCTGTCCATTCTGGCAGTAGAGGATTCCCCTATCTCATCACCTCTTGTTCTCACCATCTGATTAAACTTACATTATACTTCATACAATAAATTTACAAGTATGCATATATTAAAGAGCATACATATTCGAATAATTCGTAAAGCAAGCAAATCACAAACTTATAACACATAATTGTTCACATTTAACAGTTAAGCGTATTCTTGATGCTTTCAGATTCATACTTATCACATGAGCGCATCCTAGACCATTTGTAGATGCTTATTGCTCTTTTGGACAAGTGTGTGAGTTATTAACTCGTGCTCTGATACCACTCTATCATGACTCGAGCCCGCCCCCGTGGGTTAAGGACATAACCAGCTAGTAATCATGAGATTACCTACGGCCTCAAACCAAAACAAATGTATTTTTAACAGAGATATTGGGGGCCAAACGGAAGGAGTTCAAAACTTTGTCCATAGAGCTACGCTTACATGGCACATCCATACAACCTAACACATATACATTAATAACTCACAACAGAAATGCAGTAGCATAAGTTCTTTACAAACAGGATCATCCAAAAACTAAATTAACCCATGACAACTATATACAGACATATGCAAAGTCCTCGCCAACATGACAGAAATAAAATAGCATAGTAGAAAGGCGAAGACAAGCCTCGTGCGTGAGACACTAGGGCTGACTCTCCAAAATTCGGTTGTTCCACACAGACTTCACTGGGGCTGGGTCTGGACCTCTCTTGGCTCACCTACAAACACATGAATGAGCGCGAGTGATAGCCCAGTGAATAATATCAAATAAGAAAATACAAACAATATGTAGAACAACATACTACGAACAGCCTTGGGCCCAATTCACATTTTTATTTAACATTTATATACACAATTTAAGTCAAGTGACTGTGGTTTCAAACGTACTGGCCTTTGGCCCATTTATCATTCATTCCAGTCAAACGGCCTCTGGCCCACTCATTTGTGTCAAAACGGCCTCTGGCCCATCCATTCATGTCAAGACGGCCTTTGGCCGATTCATTCATGTCAAAACGGCCTTTGACCCATCCATTCATGTCAAAACGGCCTTTGGCCCATCCATTCATGTCCAAATGGCCTTAGGCCCATCCATTCATGTCAAAACGGCCTTTGGCCCATTCATTCATGTCAAAACGGCCTTCTGCCCAATCATTTATGTCAATCGGTTGTCCATAATTTAAACTAGCAAACTGGTAGAGAAATAAGCAATTGGACAATTGGCAAACTTCAA
Organism: Camellia sinensis; assembly: GCF_055761805.1. Lineage (NCBI taxonomy): Eukaryota > Viridiplantae > Streptophyta > Magnoliopsida > Ericales > Theaceae > Camellia > Camellia sinensis. Next base: position 33,923,328 of record NC_138961.1, on the reverse strand, counting down.
AATATAGATGTTACTCACAGTGATCGGTTGGTTGGTTAGCCCTGGAGCTCGACCCTACACAGTCCAAGAACACAAATGGGTCACCAAAAATTCAATCCGTTCTTAAATTCACATTGTCCTCTTTAGGCTTTATTCTTATCTCTTTAATTCAATTGCAATGCTCAATGCATGCCTACGAGTACTTAGAAGTGAAAGAGAACAGAAAACGGAACTCAGAATGCACAAAAAAAAATTTAGGAAACAGGGTCCCCGCTCGAGCGTGGACTTCCCCGCTCGAGCGGATCCTTGAGGCCTGCAAAAGTACTGGGAGCATCAAAATTACGCTCGAGCTTGAAGTCTAGCACTCAAGCGAAAGGCCTCTCATCGTGGCTCCCCGCTCGAGCGTGAAATTACCCCACTCGAGCGGACGCCATGTTTGCAAAAAGTACTGGATGCATCATTTTTACGCTCGAGCGTGAACTCGGACGCTCAAGCTGAAGGTCTGTCTACATTGCTCCCCGCTCGAGCGGACATCCAAGTCTGCAAAAATACTGGGAGCGCGAAATTCACGCTCAAGCGGTGGTTTCCCCGCTCGAGCGGACTTCAAATTTCTAGAAAATCGAGAACATGTTCTTGAGCTTCAACTTCAAATTCAAAGGCTCCAAATGCATGATTTTGAATCAAACTTCATGTATATGTGTACTAACATGGTACAAACACTAGATTACAACATTTTGAAGCTCAATTTCATAAATCAAACCCATGCATGGCTCATTCTCCACCAAATTCATTATTAACATAGCAACTTCATGCATTCAAAGCTTCTACTCCCATAGATTGTACATGCATGTGACATATAACCCTCATTCTCATCCCATATGATGAAAAGATGGTCAAACACATGGATTTCAACCAATATTCAACATGAGTCATGTAATTCAAGCCCAAATATGTAAATTCAAGACAACTACACACATGCACGCATACATTGACCTCCAATTCAACAAAATTAACCCAAGTTCATGTCAAACTTACTCTTGATTACCCAATTAGCTTGAGCACACAAAATTACAAACTAGAATAAATGAGATACTCACCTAGGAGCTTAATTCTCCCAATCTATAGCAAAATCTTGGGTTTAATCTTCCAATTCTCCACAAACTTGAGCCAAACACAACTTTTCTCCTCTTACCCTCTCTAGCCGACCCTCTCTCTACTCCTAGAGTCAAAAATCAGCCAAGATGCAACAAAATAGGAGAATTGAGGTGTGGTGCCCCTTTTACAACAATTCGCACTAACTTAATTTCATAATAATAAATAATTGGGCACTAATTCAATAATTTAATCAACTTAATTTGGTCCGAATCAGTTTTCAATTAAATTTCACCGTAGGCTCTAAAAATCACGCTAATCACAATGGCGTAATCAATTTCGGGTTCTGTGGCCGATAAGGCCTTCAATTTAATTTTCAAAGCAGACAGTCAAACAGATATTCCTACGGTGAACAGATAGAAATTCAAAACCACATATTTTCACATAATGGCACACAAAATCATATTAAACACATAATCATACTTAGGTTAAGGCCCAATTAACATATTACGGGATAGGGGTATCACAGTCACGGCTAAGTCGGTACATCCATCCTCTATATCTGGAATGGATTTCACACCTTGAGACTTCTTGAAAAACTTTTCTAGCTTGTTTACTTTTAACGCCGTTGGATCCACCTTGAACTCAAACGGTGAATCTACTAGGTTGGTGGGCGCTTTGGATAGCTGGGGTAGGATTGGGGGCGGAGCTAGCCCCGTTGGAATGTCTATATTTTCCTGGACATTTGGTGTCTCCCCGAGTATTGGAACTCCGAGTGGGGGAGGAAGTGTGTGCGAAGCAGATACTCCGGTTTGCTACTGTAATCTGGCAATTAACTCTGCCTGTTGGGTGACTACCTCTGCTTGGCGTGCAACCACTTCTGTATGGCGGGCGGCATCCTGCTGCATGGCTTTCACACTTTCCTGGAGCTGACGTATCATCTCTTCCAAACTTTCCATGTTGTCTTGATCTAATTGAACAAACGGTATATCTGACTCTGCAGTAGAAACTGAGACCTCAGCCTGGCTGTTCAAGGACCGCTGATCTGACAAACTCTGTACTGATACACTGCGCCTTCTTGACCTCCGCCTAGCAACCGGGGGTAAAGAAAGAAACACTGCTTGTCCGTCTATCAAATCCCTGGATCGATTAAGTCTTCGACCTCTAACCCAAAGTGCTCGGGGAATATCTACTTCATCGGATGCAATTGTGCTAAACTACCATGCAAAAAGATAAATAAAGAATAATAAATAAACAAACAACCCGAACGTGCAGTGTGCTATGTTATGAACTAGATAAATTAAAGAGAACACACAGTTGGCCAGACAACACACAGTCGGTATTTGTAAACACACTATTCTTAAACGCTGTTTACTGTGCCCAAATGGTTGCCCCAAATCTGATATCCTCGGATAAAACTGATTCCCAAACACTGATGCCCTCAGGCCTGATACCGAGACTTACAAACTGATACGTGCATTCCTGTAGAGGCACACTCTAAAAAGCACATAACAAGTAAATGAGAGAGACAAAACACCCCTATGTTGGGGTAGGGTTTCCCTGTTCTATTTTGTCAGGAGCTAGGGTTTCACTACGCACACAGCGGTTTCAAACAACCTACAACCGGGTAAGCAACATGTCCTAGTTTGGAATAGTCACTATGGATTCCGACATGCACTAGGTCGAATGGCTAAAAGGGTGCCCTGGTAACAACCGGGGTTTGTGTTCCCATCGTGGCAGAGCCCGTAACCAGTCAACCTCATGGCATACAGCCTCAGACTAACTGTTCAGGAATAGCAGACAGCGAACATAGTGTCCTAGGCGCACCAATGCAAATGCAATGCAAAGAAACACATAAGTGTAGTCAAAACAAGATATCATGAGTTCAAGTCAAGTTCTCTAAGTCCCTAGCAGAGTCGCCAGAAACTGTAGACGCGCTCCCGAGAACTCCCCGACATCCGCGTGCTCGTGATGAGGCAGCGCGAATCCCGTTTTGTTTTGACCTACTACAGTTGGGACTCAATGTCACGATTCTAAATCTAATCTTACAATGTGCGATGTAAGACCGATAAATCACCAAAGAGTCCAAATCTGGCAAATCGTTTTAGAAAACTGATTTTTAATAAAGAAGTGCCAAACATGGACTGCTTTGTCAGATACAGAGTCGTTACCTAAATATTTATTTTGGGGGAATTTAGGAAACCCTGACTCGTGCCTAAGGTCATGTGTCCGTCATCACCAAAGTTGCCTCGGCTCGAGAACTTGGGTACGAGAGGGGAAGGTCATGTAATGGGCACCCCCGCTCGCCGATCAAAGATCGGCCTGTACTAAACATGATATTTTGTTTTTGAAAACACATGTGCTCTTATTCCGGTTAATTAGCTAATCTTACTATGTGATGCGCATCGCAAACAAGTATAGCCTAGATCGCCTAATTTGGAACAAACCATTGCATATCTATTTGTTTGGAAATGGTTCGAAGTTTGCTACTCGCAAGTAGGCGAAATCGAGTATTTCAATGAATTATTCCAATTCAAGTAATCCAACCTTCAGCCACAGGCACTCAGACAGTTATATCAAATAAGCAATTAGCCTCATGGCAAGCATGCTTTCATGGTAATCGATAGCACACGTGCAGTATGCTAAAGCGTAAACACTCACAGTGTACTCCGAGCCAAAACAGAGAACTAGTTAGAAATCATGCATGATCCCAATTCATGTTAAGATGGCTAATCCAACACATGCAAAAATGCAACTAAGATAGGCTTGGCTATCCTAAGAGTGTCATGTGAAATGCAACTTGGTACATGTATTAAAATTGGAATTGAAATACAATTCAGTTAGTATGATGCGCCGAGCCCGACGCATGCAATACAGATGAATGGATGCACGCATGCAAGCATAAGGTATGCTAAATGAAATATGCCCTAAAACTATCCATCATAAGCGGTTAAGTAAAAGGGAAAAAGAAATGGGGGTTGGAAGACATGCATCACACACACACACGCTTATTACAACATTACGCCCTCTCGACAGAGGGACCGAATAAGAAGCTAACTAGCTAATCTAAGCTAATTAAACTGATTATTACACAACAAATTAATTAGCTAATCCTAGTTAACTAATTATTACTGAACTAATTAAAATAGCTAAACGCATTAACTATTACAGTACTGACCAAAGCGTAAATTAGCTATCTAAGCATGGCAGTTGAGGAAAGCAATAAAAGTAGGAGGTTCGCAGAGGGAGAAGACTGGATGCATGCTCGGTCGCCTCATTCGGAAATACAATGCGATGCCCCGATTTGCCTATGTTTTCATTTGTTCTCAGAACACTGCACCAAGCTCCAGAAAGCTGAAAATTCACCTTGGGGGTCCTGTGGGAGGGTGGCCGGCCACTTTTGGTCTCTGTAGCCACCTGCCGACCACTTTCTTTGTTGAAAGCCAGAAAAAGTGGTCAGCCAGCTAGTTTTTTTGCCTGGCCGACCAGTTGTTGCTGTTGGACTCCACTTTGCTGTAACAGAGAGCAAGAAAGGGCATGGCAATGTATTTGCAAGATATGTGTGCACAACCACCCTCCCTATCATGTCATGAGCTCAAGGGAGTGTGGTTCTGTAGACGTCCCCGAATGTCCAGGGAGGGAAATCCCGATTTGTTCGTTTAGGCTTACTACAGTTCGGACTCAAATTGTCACGGTTCTTAATCTGAACCAAAGAGTCCAAATCTGGCAAATCGTTTTGGAAAACAGATTTTGGTAAAGAAGTGCCAAACATGGACTACTTTGCCAGATACAGAGTCACCACCTAAATATTTTATTTTGGAGGAATTTAGGAAACCCTGACTCGTTTTCCTAAGGCCACGTGTCCGTCATCACCAAAGTTGCCTCGGCTCGGGAACTTGGGTACGATTAGGGAAGGTCAGCTATGAGCACCCCCGCTCGCCTGATCAAAGATCTGCCACTACTAAACATGATAGCTTGTTTTTGAAAACACATGTGTTCTTATTCTGGTTAATTAGCTAGAATTACTATGTGATGCGCATAGCAAAACAAGTATAAACTAGATCGCCTAATTTGGAATAAAGCATTGCATATCCGTTTGTTCGAAAAAATGGTATGAGTTTTGTTACTCGCAAGTAAGCTAAAATACGGATTTCAATGAATTGTCCCAATTCAAGCAATCCAACCTTCACCCACAGGCATTCAGACAGTTATATCACATAAGCAAATAGCCTTATGGCAAGCATGCTATCATGTTAACATTCACACTTATGCGAGATGCTAAAACATAAATACTTACATCGTACTTCGTGCCAAAGAAATGAACTAGTTAGTAATCATGCATGATCCTAGTTTAAGTTAACAAATGGCTAATGCAACGCATACTGAATGTCATTAGAACAGGCTCGGCTAATCTACGGATAACATGTGAAATGCGACAACTCGATGCACGTATTCAAGTTTGGAATTGAAATACTATGCGGTTAGCATGATGCGCCGAGCCCGATGCATGCAAGACTGATGAATGATGCACGCATGCATAGCATAAGGTATGCTAAATTAAACATGCCCTAATACTAACCATCAAAGCTGGTAAGTAAAAGGGAGAAAGAAGTGGGGGTTGGAAGACATGCACACACACACCCACACTTATTACAAATTCGCCCTCACTCGGAGGGACCAAAAGAATAATACACTTTAATTAACCTACAAGCTACTTAAATAATTTACAGACCACCTAATTAATTAACAAATCAATTAAGCTAAGGAAAGCATTAAAAGGCCTCAGAAAGAGGGATGCACGCGTGCTCGGATTGGCTTCGCCCAGAAATCCAATGCCATGCACAAGCTGCCTCTGTTTTCCCTTCTCTGCTCCTCTGAAAATGGCACAATTCCCAAGGAACACTCTCTGAACACTGTGGAACACCACCGACCAAGGGGAAACATCACCGGCCATGGTGGGATGGTCATCGACCAAATATTAAGCTCTCGACCACCAATTCATGGCCGGTCGGCACTGGATGTGGTCGGTCGGCCATGTATTCCTGCAGAATCCTGTTTTGACAGCAACAGAGGACAAGCAAGGTATGGCAATACATTTCAAAGCAATGTTGGCACCACCATACCCCTTGTCATGTTTATGACTCAAAGGAGGATGGTACTCGATTCTCGGACCACCAATTGCGCATTTCAATGCGTGATGGCCCAAGGAACCAAGTGTGCCATTTCAATGTGGAATGAAATGCACATAAACAAACAATAGGCCCAACCTCTATCACTTGATCAAGAGACAAGGCATGCATGCCAAATGCGACCTAAGCATACGAGCTAAGCATGCAACATGAGAATGCCAACAAGCATGCAAACATGCAAACATGTAACAAGTGTGCAAGCTAACAAGCATGCAAGATGCAATGTAAACATGCAAACATGCAAGACATGTAACATGTTAGGCAACCAAACAAAAGGAAATGCATGCCAAATGCACTATCATTTAAGCATGTAACAAGATGTTTATGGGCCAAGTATGTGACAACATGCGAGGCCAATGCATACACAAACACTCATGCACATAAAGTCCAACACTTGAGCATAAAGAGGCAGCTTGTAAGCATACTTAACATGGATAAATAGCATACATGATGAGCTTTGAAAATATGTAGAAGATGATGCCAAATCAACCTACCAATGCAAGCAAAGCATGCAATCAAGCCCAAGGACCTAAACTATGGTCATGTGACACATGAAGCAAATGACCAAAGCGAACCAAAACAGCCCCAAATCATGCCAAAGTGAGCCCCAAAAACCACTTAGATGGGATCTAAATGACCTAATCTTAGAGGCATGCAAAAGGGTCCAAACATGGAGCATGAAACACCAACCTCTAAAAGCATTAAAGGGGAATCAAATGCAAGCATACAAGCATGCCACAAGGACTGAAATGACATAGTAAGTGGTTCCATACCACTGAAATAAAGCAAGTAAAGCATGCTAGAAGGGTCAACACTCAAGGTTCACAAGGGGTATTACATGGTAGCTATACAAAGCAAAGCATGGATGACCCGAGCAACCAAAAACAGACCTTAGGCATACTAAAACATGCATAAAAGCTTCACAAAGCTAGGCCAAAACAAGTAAGCATAATGGTCTAAATGCTAGGCACATGTTAAGGCAATTTCATGGCATTACAAGACAAGTATGCAAAGCAAGCATGGTGTGTCTAAACCAACTAAAAACAGTGATATATCATGGAAAAATAAGCACAAATAACACTTAAGACATGGCCAACATGCACTTAAAAATGGTGCTCACACATGAGGCTAAAATGGCACTTTTTGAAGGCAATAAGGGGATGGCCCTCTCCTTCTTAGGACCTTAAAGCACCATCCCCACCACTGAAATCCCTCAAGATTTCAGTGGTGAGGAGGCCCAAACAAGGTGGTCCCAAAGCTCACCAAAATAGCACAAAATAGGGGCCAAACAAGGCCTAAGAGGGGTCAAACAACCCCAAAGCTCAAAGAAACCTTAAACAACTATTTTAAGCAAGTAAAAACAAGACTTTTATATGTTATACACTAAGCTCAAAAGCAGACGCAAGGTAGCCAAAAAGACTATGCAAAAATTGGGTATTTAAAGGTAAAGTTCATACCCTTGTAGACCCCTTCAAGAACAGTACTCCAGCTGCTTTCCTTAGCTCAAAACTAGCTCAAAACTTCAAGAATAACCTAATGGCTCCTTAGCAACCAAGGTAGGGTGTAAAACTAGGTGTTTGTGCACAAAAGTAAGGACAAACACACACTTATACACAAAGAGAGGGAGATATAGAGATAAAATAGATACACTATGGCTAACCCTAATCCAGACCTCTGGAACTCAACCCTCTAACCCTTGAGGAGGGAGGAGAAGGCCTCCCTTTAAAGAGGATCACTCTTGCAAAGCTTACAAGACAAGCTAAGCAAGAGTGAAATCCCTCCATACACGTGTATGGAGGGGGTGCAAGGTGTATGCCAGCTAGCACAGCTGGCATAAAAGTATCTGCAAAAGCAGATGCATAGTGGTCGGCCAGCCAAAAATGACAAAATGGCAAAATACATGGTCGACCGACCACAAAGAGTGCCGACCGACCAAACATAAGGCCGATGGCAACAAAACAATGGCCGGTGTCCTCAAGTCATGGCTGGTGAGATATGGGGATGGCCAACAAGCCATTCCCTGCTCCTCAAAAGCAAAACACAAGTGTTTGGTGCAAAACCAAACACAAAACAGGCAAGTCAAGAGGTCTTGAGGCAAGGCGCGTAGCCGAGACCTCCGAGAACTCAAGACGAACACGAACATGGATGATCACCGAGTGTTCAAACGGTGACATCCAAGTCTTGAGGACGGTCAAAAATGGGGTGTCCACAAGTTCTCGACCCTTGGCCCACCAATCGCGCCTTTCAATGCATGATGGCCAAGAGGCGAAGTTGCACAATTCAATATGAAAATGAATGCACAAATAAACACAAAAAGCCTAGAACTCTATCATGTATGATCAAGAGCGCCGGCGACCGTGAATTAAGACACGTTTCATCACTTCAAGTATGAAACGTCCCTCTTTTCCCTTGTTTGGACTAACACCTATTCCAAACATAAATGCAACACATAACATGGCATACACAATGCGACTCGAGCATGCAAACATGCAATATGACTTAAGCATGCAAGGGACAAATGTGCAAACATGCAATTAGCATACTAGCATACACAATGCTATGAACTACATGGCATGCACAATGCTCATGACAACTAGCATACGCAATGCAAATGGTAACTAGCATACACAATGCAATGAGCATGGCATACATAATGCTAAATTAATCATGCAAACAACATGGCATACTCAATGCTATGAACTACATGGCACACGCAATGCACAATGGACTTAAACCAAAGGGAATAAGCCTCAGCCATGCCCAAATTAGTGGCCATTGGTGATGAAATTAAGGCACACACGCAATGCACAATGGACTTAAACCAAAGGGAATAAGCCTCAGCCATGCCCAAATTAGTGGCCATTGGTGATGAAATTAAGGCACAAAAGGCAAGGTATGCATGCATAATGCATTGGCCATTCAACTAGGCCCAAGAGCACAACCCTCAAGAAGGCTCAAAGAGTGACAAATGCGGAAGTGTAACAACACTAAATGCACTGAAATGAGGTAAGAAATGATGCCGAATCATTCAAACAAAGCAAGTAAAGCATGCAAAGGTCCTAAAGCATGAAAGTTAATAAAGAGGACTACAAAGTAGGCATGCAATACATAGCAAATAAGCATGAACTAAGCATGGGCAGAGCTCAAGTAGGTCAAAAAAAAGATCTAAACATGCTGAGATGAGGACTCAAAGGCCTAGGCATGCAAGCATACAAGCTAGGCCATAAACTAGGCAACAATGCACAACACTCAAAGACACTTAAAGAGTGAATGAAGTGGGAACATGGCAATGCTAAAAGCTCTGAAATGTCATGTTAGATGATGCCAAATCATGTACACAACACAAATGAAGCATGCAATGGTGCTCAAAGCTTGAAGCAAGCAAGAGCACTTGTACTACAGGTATGCAAAACATGAAGCATGTGATCAAGGCAACCCAAAACAGTCCTAGAACATGTTAAAATAAGTCTAAAACATGCATGAAAGGAAGCCAAAATAATCTAGCATGGAGGGCATAAGGCATGATGCATACAAGGCAAATAAGGTGGATTACACTACACCTATTAAGACCAAGCATCGGATGACTTAACCAACAAAAATCAGAGTTATATCATGGCAAAATAATCCCAAAAACACATTGAAATGATGGCTCGCAAGCAAAGGCAAGAAGGCATACACAATGGCTCATGTTAAGACATAAAGGGGGAAACCCTCCAACGCATTGAATAAGTGATAAATGCAAGTGCATGACCATGAAACATGGACTGAAATCACATAATAAATGATGCCAAATCATTCAAATAGTCCAAGTAAAGCATGCTAGTGAACTTGACACACAAAGCTAACAAGCTAGATTGAACCATGGCTATACAAAGCAAGGCATGCATGGTCAAAACAATGAAAATCAGAGCTAAATCCTATTAAAACATGGACAAAAGCTTCATGAAGTTAAGCCAAAAGCATGCTAGAATGACATGTTAAAGCATGAGACACACTAGGCTATTTCATGGAAATACACTACAAGTGCATGGAGCATGTAAAGGCCAACCAAACCAAACCTTAACAGAGGTATGACATGGTAGAACATCATCAAAAACATGCTGAAATGGAGAGAAAACAAGCTAGAATGACATGCTACTTCATGAAGCATACAAAGCTAGTGTGTGTGATTTACACTACAAGTGTATAAGGCATGCAAGGGATGACTAAACGAAGCAAAAAAAAGTGGTAAGCCTCAGCAAAATAACCACAAATTCATGCTAAGAACAAGCCAACACAAGCTTAAAACACATGCTCAAACATGAGGCATATATGGCAAGTATTCAAAATACAAGGAGAGGGGATGACCCTCTCCTATTTGGGACCTCAAAACACCCTTCCCACCACTGAAATTCCTCTGAGTTTCAGTGGTGAGAAGGCCAAACCAAGGTGGTCCCAAAGGCTCACAAAGAAGGCACAAAAGCAAGGCCAAACAAGGCCTAAGAGGGGGTAAACAACCCCAAATACAAAAGTGACCTGAAACAAAGATCTTAAACACACAAAAATAGAAGTTTTTGTAGTAAGAAGCTAAGTTCAAAACAACATGCAAAAGGGTCCAAGAGTTTAAGCAAGAACGGGAAATTTAAGGGTTAGAAACTCACCCTTGATGAACTTCTTCAAGGCTGCAACTCCAGCAAGTTTTTCAAGCTCAAACCAACCCAAGAACACTAAAAACAACTCCTAAGCACCTCAGCAACTAAAGGAAGGTGTTTGAGTGTGTGTTTGTGTGTTAAAGTGAGAAAAATGACACTTTTATGCACAAAATAATATCAAACAAGGAGATATAGATACAAAGCTATATGTATCACTCCCACCTCTTTTTTTTCTGAACCTAGAGGAGGGAGGAGATGGTTCTCTCTTATAGAGAACCAAAAGCAAAGCTTCTTGGAGAAGCTAAGGTTCAAGGCAATCCCTCCATACACGTGTATGGAGGATAGCTTCAGTGCCCTCTAGCTGTGCCAGCTGGAGGAAAATATCTCCAAAAAGGTGGCAAAAAGTAGCCGACCACTTCAAGTGGTCGGCCAGCTACTTCAAGTGGTCGGCCATGATGGGAGATGATCAGCACACTGAAAACAAGCCAGGGGTGGGGTGGTTGACCATAAAAGATGGCTCAAAGACCTAGGAGACTAGTTGTCAGATCAGAAAATTGGCTGGTGGGAAGAAAAGTGGTCTCCAAGGAAAAAAACTGGTCTCCCACCCTTGTACCACCTTCCAAACAAGGAAAACAAGATTTGTACCAAAAACAAACCAAAACGGATGCAAGACAAAAGTTCAGGAGGCAAAGCGCGCTGTTAGGAGCCTCAAAAACTAGTTGACAAGCACCAAAAGTGGTTCACGACCACAAAAGTTGTCTCCCAAACCACAGTGGCCCTCTAGGCCAAGGAAACAAGGTGTGGTTCAAAAAGCACGCCAAACGGAGAATGTTAAGCAGTACCAAGACAAGGCGCGCAGCCGAAAGCTCCAAAAATTGAAAACTAGTCTCCAAACGGGAAAAGTGGTCTACGACCACAAAGAGATGGTCTACAAGACCTCTCCCTCCCTCAGGCAAGGAAAACCAGGCTTGGTCCGCAAACCGAGTCAAAGCACAAAAAGTTCTGAGGCCCGGAGGCAAGGCTCTGAGCCAAAATTCCAAAACCTCGAAACGAGCACGACATACACTATCACCGAGCGCTCAATCGATGACGTCTGAGTCTTAAGGTCGGTCAAAAATGGGGTGTCTACAGAGACTAATAAAATTGAGATTAAAATTAATCAACCGACATAAAGAACCAACATGATTGATTGAATTCGGTCGGACGTTATACCGGGTTTATTGTGTCAAAGGCTTGTCTTACATTAATTCATGATGTTTTGATGAATCTTGGAGCGTCTTTAGAGCCAGACATTATGTCGGAGTCTATTATTGTGTCAAGGCTTGTCTTACATCAATTCATGATAATTTGATAAACCTTGAAGTGTCGCTACTTCCCTTCTTGAATTCACTTCATGATAGGAGGGAGGGGTGGTTATTATGCATTGCATTTGCTGATCTTTGTCCTATCATGTCCAAAATCATCATGAAAATCAACTTGCAACCATTGATGGTTTGGGAACCGAGTTCGCTCCTCTCTTGAGTATTTTCTATGATTGAGAAGGGTAGAAGAGACAAACATGGCTAGGAATACCATGTCTACACTGTTTCACCTCAGGAACAAAAAACAGAATTTCGCAAAGAAAACAAGGTATGATTGGATTTATTTGGGGTTTGATTAAGTGGCATTTTGGGTCAGCAAGGCTCCAATAAATTGCAAAACAATACACTTTTGCTTGAAAGCAGTGACTAGGGATGAAACAGAACGAATCCCAGCAAGGCAGACAGAGTAATTCCTGAGGAGTATCACGCAATCATTATATATTATTTGTTGTAATAAATTAGACAGGCCCTTTTTAGTTATTATTATTCATTCGGATTTGTAATAATTATTTACTCGGACACTTGGACATTCGGACCCTCCTGCGCGAGGGCAGATAAACTTGTAATAATGTGTATGTCTTCTAACCCCACGTCTTTCTCCCTTTTATTTACCAGTTTATGATGGTTAGTTTAAGGACATCAAATTTAATTTAGCATACTCATGTTTGCATCCACTTGTATTGCATACATAAAAGTTCGGCTCATCATATTATTCAAATGTCAAATTCAAACTTTTTACTTGAATACGTGCGCTACCACATGCCTTGAATTAACTCGCATGTCATGCTAGTAGCTGAGCTTATTAATTACATATTGTACGTGTTACATTAGCCATATTACACGGTTAGGATCATGAATTTTTCTAACTAGCTCCTTTTTTGGCTTGGAGTACGAGGTAAATTTTTATGCTTTAGCATATTGCATAAGTGTGATTGTTGTCACACCAAACACACTACCATGAGGCTAAATGCTTAATTGTTAAACTACTTGGATGCCTGTGGATAAAGGCTAATCACTGATATTGGGATACTTTGATTAATGTATATATATGAGATCACTTTTTCAAGTGATACATATGCAAAACACTTGTTTTTCAAAACAAACATGAAATCAAACATTCCAACTGTTCGTGAAATTAGTCTATACTCTTATGTTAAAGATAAAATAAGAACATATACTGTACATAAGAATCACATCATAATTAGTAGAGGCCGATCTTTGATCGAGTGAGTGGGGTGCTCATTATTGACCTTCCCCTCTCATACCTAAGTTCCCGAACCAAGACACTTTGGTAACGATGGACTAATGGCCTTTGGCACGAGTCATGGGTTTCCTAAATTTCTCAAAATAAATATTTAGGTGGCGACTCTGATATCTGGTAAAGCAGTCCATTTTTGGCATTTGATTCAAAACATCGATTTTCCAAAAGCAATTGTCGGATTTGGACTCTTTTTCTGTTTCCATTGTTTCACATTGCACTTGTAAAACAGATTCAGAACAAACACGAGTGGAGTCCAAACTGGAAGGGCCATTCATTCTTCCGAAAAGGAACGCGAAAAGCCGAGCTACAATTTCTGGTCACTCTGCTGAGGAATTCGAGAACTTGACTCAAAATTTATGATGTGAATTTTTATCTACACTTATATGTTCTTTGCATTGTATTTGCATCGGTGTGCTTAAGTCCCTGTGTTTGCCATCTGTTATTCGTGGACAGTTTCCTAGAGGCTTTCCTACAAAGCTGCCAAAAGGCTGACCTGTCATAGGCCCTGCCATGTTGGGAAAACAATCCTTGGATCTGGATTACCGTTGTACCGTTTGATCCTCTTTTCACTTCTCGGTGTTACGTGTGAGAGGTATATTAGGTAGTCTTGCTGAGGTATATTACGTGTTCACTATTTGACCTAATACATATAGTACGCTCTAGTGCCTATTCCAAATTAGGACAGGATGCCACCCCTGTAAGATGTTATTAAACCATTTGCTTGAAATAGTGCAACCTAGATCATGTCAAAATCTAGGACAGGGTAACCCTACCCCCCTCATAAGGGTGTTTTGGTTCTTTTACATGGTATGTGTTTTTACCGTGAAGCTGTACAGAGTGGTTCACATCAGTGGTACAAATGAGCAGTCAGTTTGAGAACAAGGTTCAGTGGGTTCACAGTTCAACTGCGTGTTGTGATTTTTGATACAAATGAGCTGTCCGATTTTTTTTTTTTTTTTCTTCCTTCTTGCTTTTGCTAGCTAGTTTTTCATCATAGCTTCAGAAAGACCCAATATCCCTCAAGTTGTATGGACTCGTTCCCGTAAACTATGTAAAAATCAAGATCTTGTTAACGGTCATCCAGTGTTAGTTTCTCTCCCGCCAGTTACTTGACAAATAAGGAACAAACAGGCATCGGCATTGGTACAGAGCACTCCGCCAACACCTGTTCATGCATATAATTCACCAACATCTCACCCACCTAGAACAAGGATGGCAAAGAATATAGAAGAACTTGCTACCATGATGGCAGCTGTTCAGAGAACCATGGATACCGTAAGTCAATAGATGTCCGCACAGAATGAGGTCATCGCTGATCTACGACACCCATCTAGGGCATCTACATTTATAGTGCATCCAATCCCTACTGCTCAGCCAAATCTCGATCTTCCCCCACTAGTGGAAAATCCCTATGTCCCAGATCCCCAAGAGGTGTTTCCACAGGCTTCAATTCCATTTCGGACATTGAAGATGGGTACACTGAGGCTTTAGTCAAACTACCAGAGAAGTTTAAAATGCCCCACATCGACAGATTCGATGGAAGTGGGGATCCAATTATACATGTCTGCCTGCTTTTAGATGTTCTAAAGCCAATGGGACTTTCTCGTGCTCAGAAACAATCTTTGTTTAGGAGAACTTTGTCAGATGTAGTGGTCATCTGGTATGCAAAATTGGACGATTCTTTGAAGCAGAACTGAGAAGAACTGTCTGAGGGGTTTGTTAACCAGTATTCATATAACACTCAGATCGAGGTAACCATCAGTGAGTTGGAGGCAACTACCCAGAACCCAAAGAACCTTTTACTGACTTTGTCGCCAAATGGAGAGCAAAGGCAGCCTAGATGACAAACAGGCCCTCTGAAAGTGAGCAAGTCAGGCTAGTGGTCTATAATCTTGTGCCTGATATGCTGCAAAGCATGATAGTGACTTTGTTATCTACATTTGCTACACTACACGAGTTGGGGATCCAAATTGAAAGTGCATTCAAGAAGGGGATTATCCATAGAACTAGTGAACCTGCAAAAATGCCATTCACTCGGAGTACCAATGTTTGTACTAGCACTAATCCGCAGTCTGCAGATGTTAGTACCTTGGCTACATGGTCGGCCAAGATGATCGATCCCTTTGTTGCTGCTACAAACTCACAAACCGCACAAAATGGTCAACCTTGGTACCAAAGAACTTTTACCCCTCTCCATATGAGTCTGACCCGCGCCCTCATGCATTTGTCTACGTCATAAGATCCAGAATCTCATTGACAACAAAGTCATCGCCCCTTTTAAACCAAATGTGACAACCAAGCCACTTCTCACACACAACCACGTTCCTCCCCCAGAAATATTAACCATATCCAAACACTACCACCTACCTTCAACCGTAGCACATATAGTACCTCGTCCCATCTACCAAAATCAGAGGTGGTTATTCCAGAAGGCACGGACATGTGCATGATAGACTTAACCCCACAAATCCAACCTAAGCATGTGGTGGCAGAAACAGAGAAAAAGAATAATACACCAAAGACCGGGCTGTCTGATACCTGTGTCATAGAAAAGGGGGCCTCACTTGCAAAGGAGTATGATCTCAGCTTTTGCATTGTGGCCATTGATCAGCCAAAACCAATGGTCATATTGTCAGATGTTCTCACTGTCAATGCTCTCGGGAAAAGCCAATTAGGGCAACACTAGAGGAGTAACTTCTCACTGTCAATCTCCTGTTGGGAAGGCCTTGGTTGCATCAAATAAAGGTTGTGTCATCAACAGTTCATCACTTGGTGCAATACCCCTTTAAAGGTGGAATTACTACTGTGTACGATAATTCTGCAATCCATCCTCCCCAGGGGATTACCACACCAGTGTTGGAAATCATGCATGGGGAACAGAATGTATTCCTTTCTGGCTTCTCACTGGCAGAGGCCTGGGTGGTTCAAACCATCATGGCAGAAGGTGACAGAACTTATGTGAGTGCTCAGTCCATCTATATGATGAACAAACATGGACAAATGCCTGGATTAGGACTAGGCAGGAGTGGCAGACAAGGAGGTCCTACTGCCAACGAGATGTGTAGCGACCCTAATTTTCTTATGTCATTTATTTATTATTATGATTATTATTATCTTATTTTATTTTTGACTTTATTATTTGTGTGGTCACATAAAAATTTAATGTGGTATTTAATGAATTTAATGTGATAATTAATAAATTTATTGTGTTATTCAATTAATCAACATATATATATATATATATATATATTTATATTTGTTATAAAAAAAAGAGATGTTATATATATATATATTTAATCTTATATTTATATATATTACAATTCTATGTAGTATATAATATAATATATTATAATATTCATATTAGATTAGGATAGGAAATTAGGTTATTGTATATATATATATATATTATATAAGTAGTCAAAGTAGGTTTTAATCTCTTTTGGTGAAAAGTTTCCCATCAGCAGCCGTAGGCGTAAGAGAGAGAGAGAGAGAGAGAGAGAGAGAGAGAGAGAGAGAGATTAATCAAAGAAAATTTCGAGAAAGCAGAGGGACGGCGGCAGTGGAGAGAGAGAGGAAAAAAAATTATTAGGGTTTTGTTTTGGTGGCTCTATTAGTTCTGCAAACACTTTCTTGATCTTTAAAAAAATATTGTGAGTACAAAACCCACTTCCCTTGATTTATATTTAATTCTTTGTTTTTATTTATTTATTTGATATTAGTTTGATTTTGTATTTACATAAAGATGATAGATTGATTTTAATTATTGTGACTAGTGGTGTATGTAAAGTTTAGGGTTTTTAGATGATTGATTAATTTTAATTATTTTGATTAGTTGTTTATGTAAGGTTTAGGGTTTATAGATGATTGATTGATTTTAATTATTTTGATTAGTTGTTTATGTAAGGTTTAGGGTTTTTAGATGATTGATTGATTTTAATTATTTTGATTAGTTGTATATGCAAGGTTTAGGGTTTTTATATGGATTGATTTTATGATTGTAATCACACTCATGATTATATAAAATTAAAATAAACTTAGAATCCATATATATTGGTTAGAGGATGGATTGATTCGTTGTTTTTATTCATTTATTTTTATTTGATATTGGATTGATTTTGTATTTGCTTGTAGATGATGGATTTATTTTAATTATTTTGATTAGTTGTGTATGACAGTTACTCTTTATGAGTTGTGTAAAG
This sequence comes from Camellia sinensis, assembly GCF_055761805.1. Taxonomy (NCBI): domain Eukaryota; kingdom Viridiplantae; phylum Streptophyta; class Magnoliopsida; order Ericales; family Theaceae; genus Camellia; species Camellia sinensis. The sequence continues at coordinate 33,905,616 of NC_138961.1, read as the reverse complement.
ATTTTAAGATTGATTTTGCGGGTAGAGTCTTGCATGCAGACCTAATTGTCTTAGGGTTTGAAGGGTTCACAATTATTTTGGGTATGGATTGGCTGCGAAAATTCTTTGTAACTCTAGATTGTGCTGGAAGGACTGTAAATATAGATATTCCTAGAATGCCACGGCTTACCCACACTTCTAGAGATGGAGAAGAGTCAGTGATGACCAGTTTATTGTGCTCGGTAGAAATTCCTAAGCAGGATATTAGTGAGGTAGATGTGGTGCGTGAGTTTGAAGATGTATTTCAGGAGATACCTGGACCTCCTCCTCGACGGGTAGTAGAATTTCGCATTAACCTAGTGCCAGGAACTACACCAATTTCTAAGGCGGCATACAGAATGGCGCCTAAAGAGCTTGTGGAGATGAAGAAGCAGCTGGAAGAGATGCTTCAGAAAGGGTTCATTCGTTCAAGTAACTCCCCGTGGGGAGCAGCCGCGATCTTTGTCTCCAAGAAAGATGGCACTCTCCGTATGTGCATAGATTACAGAGAGCTGAACAAGGTGACTATCAAGAACAAGTATCCACTACCTAGAATTGATGATTTGTTTGATCAATTGAAGGGGGCAGCCATTTTCTCTCAGTTTGACCTCAGAATGGGTTACCATCAGATGGGTATGTCAGAGGAAAGTATACCGCTTACTGCTTTTCGGACCCGGTATGGGTTGTACGAATTTCTTGTAATGCCTTTTGGTTTGGCCAATGCTCCTGCCTATTTCATGGACTTGATGAACAGAATTTTTCAACCGTATCTAGATAAGTTTGTGATTATCTTTATAGATGATATCCTGGTGTATTCTAAGAATGAGGAGGAACACAGAGAACACTTGAAAATTGTATTACAGACTTTGCGAGAGCAACAATTATACGCTAAGTTCAGTAAGTGTCACTTTTGGGAGAAAGAAGTTCGATTTTTGGGACATGTTGTGTCCAATCAAGGGATAGCAGTAGATCCTGAAAAAGTTGTTGCGGTCAAAGAATGGAAGCAGCCCACGAACCCTACAGAGGTGAGAAGTTTTTTAGGACTAGCCGGTTATTACAGAAGATTTATAGAGAAGTTTTCCACTATTGCAGCACCCATGACCAAGTTGACCTGCAAGAATGTGAAGTTCATATGGACAGATGATTGTGAGAAAGCTTTCCAGGAGTTAAAGCAGCGGTTGACTACAGCACCGGTGTTAACTATACCGGTACAAGGGGAAAAGTTAGTAGTGTTTACTGATGCGAGTGGAACTGGGTTGGGATGTGTATTGATGCAGCATCAGAAGGTTGTATCTTATGCTTCTCAACAGCTAAAACCTCATGAGAGACGATACCCTACTCATGACTTAGAGTTGGCAGCGGTTGTTTTTGCATTGAAAGTGTGGCGACACTATTTGTTTGGGGAGCACTTTGAGTTGTACACAGATCACAAAAGCCTCAAATATCTCTTTTCTCAAAAAGAGTTGAACATGAGGCAACAGAGATGGGTTGAATTTATCAGTAGTTATAACTTTGAGATCCTTTATCACCCAGGGAAAGGAAATGTAGTCGCTGATGCACTTAGTCGACAACATGAGATTATGGCCTCTTTGATGATGCAAGAATGGAAGTCCTTGGAGTTAATTTCGATGTATGATATTCAACCAATAGAGAGTGTTGAGAGGGCATACATTGGTAGTTTGACCGTGCAGCTGACGTTACTGGGTAAAGCTCGTCAGTTACAGAATTTAGATGGATTTCTCGTTAGCAAGCTTGATGACCTTGTAGTGGATTTGATCGATGATTGTCCTACTGATTGGTCTATGGACTCAGATGGGGGATTGCGATTCAAGGGCAGGTTGTGTGTACCTAATATTGTTGAATTGAGGAAAGAGATTATGGATGATGCCCATAGGTCCCGATATACCATTCACCCTGGTGGGACTAAGATGTATCATGACCTGAAGAGAACGTTTTTGTGGGAAGGTATGAAGAAGGACGTAGGAGAGTATGTTTCTCGATGCTATGTGTGTCAACAGGTTAAGGCAGAACATCAACAACCGTTTGGACTGTTGCAGCCTCTTGAGATCCCTACTTGGAAATGGGAGTGCATCTCTATGGATTTCGTGGATGGATTGCCGCGGTCTAAGTGAGGCAATGAATCTATTTGGGTGATAGTGGATCGACTCACAAAGTCTGCTCATTTTATTCCTACCAGTGTTCACCGAACTGCGGCTAAACTAGCTAGGCTATATATTCGAGAGGTGGTGCGACTTCATGGCGCACCCGTTTCTATAGTTTCGGATCGTGATCCGTTGTTTATGGCAGAGTTTTGGGAGAGTTTTCAGCATGCTTTGGGTGCTAGGTTAGACTTGAGCACGGCTTATCATTCCCAGACAGATGGGCAAACTGAGCGGGTAAATCAGATCTTAGAGGATATGTTGAGAGCTTGTGTCCTCGATCTTGGTGGTAGTTGGGAAGAACACTTGCCATTGGTGGAGTTTGCTTATAATAATAGCTATCACTCCAGTATCGGGATGGCACCTTTTGAGGCTTTGTATGGGAGACCATGTCGATCACCTGCTTGTTGGATGGAGGTAGGAGATGCGCCGTTGTTAGGGCCAGAGTTGGTGAGGGAGACTACGGAGAAGGTAAATATTATTCGGGAACGTATTAAGACTGCACAGAGTCGTCAGAAGAGTTATGCTGATAGAAAACGTAAGGGGGTTGAGTTGAATGTTGGAGATTTCGTGTTTTTGAAGGTCTCGCCGATGAAGGGTATCATGCGGTTCAGAAAGAAGGGAAAGTTAGCACCTAGATTTGTGGGACCATATGAGATCATTGAGAGGATTGGTAATGTGGCTTACAAATTAGCTCTACCACCTACTTTATCTATGATTCACAATGTGTTCCATGTATCCTTATTGCGGAAGTGTGTATAAGACCCTTCCCAAGTAGTATCACCAGAAGTGTTGGAGATTAGTGATGATCTAACATATGTGGTGCGACCGGTTACTGTTCTAGATCGGGATGTAAAGCAATTGCGGCGCAAGAAAGTGAACTTGGTGAAAGTGCAATGGAGTGAAGATGAGAACGACATTACCTGAGAGTTAGAAGAGAAAGTTCAACGTATGCACCCTGAACTTTTTGCTTAGTACCCACTCCTATCAAATCTCGGGACGAGATTCTTTTGAGGTGTGTATATTGTAGCGACCCTAATTTTCTTATGTCATTTATTTATTATTATGATTATTATTATCTTATTTTATTTTTGACTTTATTATTTGCGTGGTCACATAAAAATTTAATGTGGTATTTAATGAATTTAATGTGATAATTAATAAATTTATTGTGTTATTCAATTAATCCACATATATATATATATATATATATTTATATTTGTTATATAAAAAAAAAGAGATGTTATATATATATATATATATATTTAATCTTACATTTATATATATTACAATTCTATGTAGTATATAACATAATATATTATAATATTCATATTAGATTAGGATAGGAAATTAGGTTATTGTATATATATATATATATATATATTATATAAGTAGTCAAAGTAGGTTTTAATCTCTTTTGGTGAAAAGTTTCCCATCAGCAGCCGTAGGCGTGAGAGAGAGAGAGAGAGATTAATCAAATAAAATTTCGAGAAAGCAGAAGGACAGCGACAGTGAAGAGAGAGAGAGGAAAAAAAATTATTAGGGTTTTGTTTTGGTGGCTCTATTAGTTCTTCAAACACTTTCTTGATCTTTAAAAAAATATTGTGAGTACAAAACCCATTTCCCTTGATTTATATTTAATTCTTTGTTTTTATTTATTTATTTGATATTAGTTTGATTTTGTATTTACATAAAGATGATAGATTGATTTTAATTATTGTGACTAGTGGTGTATGTAAAGTTTAGGGTTTTTAGATGATTGATTAATTTTAATTATTTTGATTAGTTGTTTATGTAAGGTTTAGGGTTTATAGATGATTGATTGATTTTAATTATTTTGATTAGTTGTTTATGTAAGGTTTAGGGTTTTTAGATGACTGATTGATTTTAATTATTTTGATTAGTTGTATATGCAAGGTTTAGGGTTTTTATATGGATTGATTTTATGATTGTAATCACACTCATGATTATATAAAATTAAAATAAACTTAGAATCCATATATATTGGTTAGAGGATGGATTGATTCGTTATTTTTATTTATTTATTTTTATTTGATGTTGGATTGATTTTGTATTTGCTTGTAGATGATGGATTGATTTTAATTATTTTAATTAGTTGTGTATGCCATGTTTAGGATTTTTTATATGGATTTATTTTATGGTTGTAATTACACTCATGATCATATGAAATTAAAATTAATTAAGAACCTATAGATAAATTCCTTATACTCCACCATGACTCCATGGATTGTTGTTTTATTTGAGTGATGGTGAGAAAGAGTGTATAAAAAAAAAAGTGAGGATTATGAGATTTATTTGAATGCCTTAGGCTCGGCATTGTTATGTTTATTCTCATGTGTGAGATGTTGTCTATATATATATTGTTGCCTCGTTCTCATGAGTAGACGAGTGCTTTGATTTGCGCGCGTACGTATATGCTAACCATCCGGGGAGTGTGAGTCAAACTCGGGACGATATCCCCGTGCAAGTTTGGCTTCGAAGCGGTGTTAGGTATACGGGAGACACATGGGATATATGTGTAGGCCGGAAGGAGAGGGCCGAAGTGTTGGAGTTAAGGTACAAAAATTTAATTATGAGTTTATTGATTTGTACATCTTGAAAAATAGTAATCGACCTCAATAAACTATGAAATTTTAGGAGAGGCATGTATACGTGATTTTGGACAACTTTTATGTTGTAGCTTTTTATTAAAAAGATCGATTATAACTTATAATCGGATGACCTTGGTTGTTGTTGGTTTGATTCATTTTGGTAATGCAGATTTTATAGGCTGTTTTAACCAATAAAACGAGCTCATTTTTATTGGTTTTGCGCAAACTGAAGTAAAACATTATTCTACACACTTTTTGTGTTTTAAACTTTTCTGAAAAAAATCATCTTAGGACACTTTTTGTTCATTTTCTGCTTCAGATTTTTTTGATTGAATTCCGTCTAGATTTTTCTATCAAGGTTTTCTCTCCACCTGTTTAGTTTCTGTTAAATTCGCTCGCGCTGTCTTTTAAGAAATTTGATTTTGTACAACTTTCGTTCTTTAAGTTTTGATTAATTCTAATTATTTAAGTATGAAACGATGCATTTATATACTTTTTCAGCAAGTTACTTATGATTAAATTATACTAACCTTATTTGTTTTGCAGGATGATAGGTCTTACTAACTTTTCATGCAGGGCTGACCCACCATATTTTTATTTCTATTTTGTTTATTTTATAATCAATTTATATTTCGTTGTGTACGGACAAGAAACTAAATGCCACCGTATCTCGGGAAACTACCCATTCGTCTCGGTACGGTTGGAACTACTTGTCTTGTCCCGTAATAAGAATTTAATATATTTTTGTTTGTGTCTGGTGGATACGTGGGTGTTAGATCTTGTACTCATACCAATATACCCGTATACTGACCCGTTTTGTCTCTTGGCAACTTGGGTGCGTTCTGTTTGAGCGCAGCTGAGCTTTCTTTGCAAGATTCGTTGAGGCTATGGTGGTGACGAGAAGTAACTAAAGTTTTTTTGGGCATATCTCTTGGATTTCTTTTGTTTTGTTTTTTTTTTTTTTTTTTGAGTTTAGGGTTGTTAGTAGTTTATGTATTTATTATTATTATTATTTTTTTTATGACTTTAGTATTGGAATAATTTGGCATGGTTTGTAACCGTACTTTATTTAAGTTGTTTTGACTAGTTGTTGCTACCTTAATGTTGAGGTATTTGTTAGTTATGAATTTATGGTGGATGGTTTGGTTAGCATTTTAATTTTTTTTTTTTTGTTTCACCCCTAAGATTTGGATGATGGAATATTATTGGGGTTAATCCTAATTTAATATTTAATTGTCTAAATTTTGGGGCGTGACAATATGATTCATAATCCCCATGCTTTTGGGCTGGGATACAAACCTACTGCGAAAGATTGGCAAAGGAAGAGAGCTGAGTTGAGAGGAAGAATTAAAGCAAAAAAGGCTGGGAAATAGTACAAGTTAGTCCACAAGCCAATGCGGGGAAACTTGAATGGATGCTTTGTCCGCCAAGGGGAAGATTTTCCCTTTTGTGGATTTCCAAAGCCTTGGTTTGACCAAGAGACAAAGACAATGTATCCCGGGTTCGAGATCTTCAGGCACTAGTTACCAGAAGAGAAAGATGAGCAGATGGACCTGAACATTAATACAGATCAAGGCATGGCTGCAATTGTGGATGTTGAAGAAGAAGGGCTGTTGGGAAAAACCCTGGCTGACCTACTAATGAATTCTACTATTGGAACTAAGTCTGACAAATTGGGGGATAGTTTTATTATCTCAATGATCAGGGATAAACCAACTATGGATTTCTCTAATCTTATTGTGAATGCATCTGAGGCTCCACACCTAGTCTGGAAATTTGAAAATGGGATCATCATCAGCAGATCTGAATCGGATGACGAGTCCGAATCTGATTCCACTGAGTTTGAGTCTGATTCGAGTTCTTCTAAGTCTGGTACTTCCGACGGTGGTAACCCAGATACCAAAGTCCTATCAAAACTGTCTTTTAGTTTTTCTTTTGAGTCAACTGTAACCAAGAACCCAGACTTTACTAATGGGAATGTAGTAGACAATGCTTACTTCATTGTGCCTTAGTTTGTTGTACTAACCTTGATTTTCAAAATTTTGACTTAAACGAAGAGGAAGAAATTCCTCGGGCATTGAAAAATTTGGTTGACCAAGAGGAGAAAAGGTGTGGTAAGCCCTGCACAGATGAAATCATTGCAATTAACGTAGGTACTGAGGAGGATCCCCATTTGGTCCAGATTGGATCCACGTTGTCTTCAGAGAAACGCGAGTGTTTAATCGCTTTATTAAAAAAATTCAAAGATGTTTTTGCGTGGTCCTACGAAGACATACCTGGAATTGATCCTAAGATTGTACAACACCGGATCCCTCTTAACCCTGAAGCCCAACCCATCAAACAAAAACTGCGTAGAGTTCACCCAGATTAGGCATTGAAGATTAAAGATGAGGTACAGATTGATGCGGGTTTCTTAATGGTATCTGAGTACCCGACTTGGTTGGCTAATATCGTTCTGGTCCCAAAAAAGGACGGCAGAATCAGAGTCTATGTCTACTTCCAGGATCTGAATAGAGCTAGCCCGAAAGATGACTTTCCATTACCCCATATCGATGAACTTGTAGATCTTACAACTAGCCATGCTTTGCTTTCATTCATGGATGGGTTTTCTGGGTATAATCAGATTTTGATGGCACCAGAGGATAGAGAGAAAACTACTTTCACCATGCCATGGGGTACCTACTGCTATAGAGTTATGCCTTTTGGATTGAAAAATGCTGGGGCTACATATCAGAGGGCTGCGACCACCATCTTGCACGACATGATCCACAAGGAGGTTGAGGTGTATGTTGATGATATGATTGTCAAGTCTAAAGAGCGAAAAAGCCACTACACCGCATTAGAAAAATTCTTTAAGCAAATCAGGGAGTACAGATTGAGGTTGAACCCGCAGAAATGCACCTTCGGCGTGACTGCAGGAAAATTGTTTGGATTTTTTATTACACAAAGGGGAATTGAAGTAGATCCCTCCAAAATCAAGGCCATCGTAAAAATGCCACCACTAAAGACTGAAAACGAGGTGCGCGACTTTCTAGGCAAGGTGTAATTCATAAAATGACTCATCTTAAAATTAACCTTAATATGTGAACCAATATTTGGTCTGTTGAAGAAAGGAAAGAAGTTCCAATGGAATGATCGATGTCTGTTCACCTTTGAAAAAGTGAAGAAATACCTTCAAAATCAACCTGTATTGTCACCACCAGAACTAGGAAAACCATTGATCTTGTGTTTGTCAGTGACAGATTCGACCATAAGGTGTATGCTAGCGCAAGAATCAAAACCTAAGGTGGAGAAGGCCATCTACTATCTAAGCAAGAAGATGCTGGATTATGAAACTCGCTACACTCCTCTCGAGAAAGCTTCCTTAGCTTTAGTTTGGGCAATGAGGAAGTTGAGACACTACCTGTTAGCGCATTCCGTAATTTTGGTTTCAAGATTAAATCCCATCAAATATCTCTTTGAGAAACTATCACTTACAGGTAAGCTAGCTCATTGGTTGCTTCATCTCTCCGAATTTGACCTCAAGTATGTCACGCACACATCAGTCAAAGGGAGGGTCGTAGCGGAATTCCTGGCAGAACACCCGATAGAAGGAGATGATGAAGCAGTGGAATATCTATTCCTAGATGAAGACATCCTACAGATAAAAGAGGAAACATGGACGATGTACTTTGACGGAGCATCAAATCAATATGGTTATGGGATAGGTGTATTGCTCATAGCACCTGATGATTCACATATACCTTTAGCTTTCAAACTCCAATTTACAGTGTCCAACAATGAAGCAGAATACGAGGCATGTATTGCTGGCTTGGAAGCTGCCCTAAAACTAGGGGCAATAAGGTTGGACGCCATTGGGGATTCGAATTTGGTTATCTCTCAAGCCAACGGAGATTGGCAGGTTAAAGAAGAGAAAATGAAAGTTTATCATCAGACCCTGGATGTGCTAATTCTAAGGCTTGAAAAATTAACGTTCACCCATCTGCTAAGAGAGAACAATCGGTTTGATGATGCGTTGCAACTCTATCTTCCATGGTGGACATCCCGCTTGGAGTAAAGATGCGTCTGATTATTATTGAACAAAAGTATATGCCGACTTATGAGACCATTGCCACAATAAATGAGGTTCACGATACAAACCCCTGGTATTACAACATTTGAAATTTCCTGGAAAAAGATTAGTATCCACCATAGGCCAATACCAAGGACAAAAGGGGAATACGATGGCTACCCATCCAATTTATCATCTACAGAAACAAGTTGTACAAAATAGGCCATCTGGGAATGCATAAGTTGTGTGTTGAGGAAGAAGAATCAAGGCGCCTTATGGAAGCTATTAACGGAGGAGAATGTGGAGCTCACATGAACGGTGTAATGCTAGCTCGAAAAATCCTTAGACAAGGCTACTACTGGTCAACCATGGAAGAGAACTGTATTGGCTTTGTATGGAGATGCCATAAATGTCAGATCCATGCCAATCGCATGAACATTCTGCCATTGAAGCTCTATAATATGACTCTGCCATGGCCTTTCTCGGTTTGGGGAATCGATGTTATCGGCGCAGTCACGCCAAAGGGGTCAAATGGGCATGAGTTCATTTTAGTAGCAATCGACTACTACAAAGTGGGTGGAGGCCTAGTCCTATTCCATGCTAAAAGCATCGCATATAGCCAAGTTCATCAAAAACAACATCATCTGTAGGTATGGGGTGCCCAACGAGATCATCTCAAATAACGGCTCACATTTCAAGAAAGAGATGATAGACCTGCTTAAGAAATATATCGTGGCTTTTCATAAGTCATCAACATATAGACCGCAAACCAATGGAGCCATTGAGGCTGCAAACAAAAATATCAAGAGAATCCTGCAGAAGATAGTGGAAACCTACAGAGACTGGCCGGAGAAATTGCCATTTGCACTCGGGGTTACAGAACGTCAATTCGAACATCTACAGGGGCAACCCCCTATTCTCTAGTTTATAGGATGGAAGCTATTCTTCCAATCGAGATTAAAGTACCGTCACTGAGAATTATGGCCGAATGTCAGATAGCAGAGGCGGATTGGAAACAGAGCAGATTTGAAGAATTGATATTGTTCGACAAAAGGAGGTTGAAGGCATTGTATCACATCCAAGGCTACCAGCGTAGAATTGCTAGGGCTTTTAACAAGAAAGTCAAGTCCAGAAATCTCAAGAAAGGAGACATGGTGCTCAAAGAAAATTGAGCCCCCATCCATAACCCCAGGGGCAAGTTCAGACCCAATTGGACTGGCCATTATGTCATCAAGTCAATCTGGTTCGGAGGAGCAATTATTCTTATGGATTTAGATGGCCTGAAGTTTTCACAACCAATCAACATGGAGAAGTTGAAGAAATATTATCCCTGAGAGGCTCGTTAGGCTAAAAACCTGAAAAGGTGACCTAAGCAAAAGTTAGAGCATGAAAAATTAGAGATAAAGAAAAGTTGAGCTCGCAAGGCCAAAAACCCGAAAGGGTAACCTTGGCAAAAATTAGAGTGCAAAAGGAGAGAATAAATACTCGAGTGAACCCTCACCGAACTACGTAAGGCCTAATTCTCATCTTTGGGATACGTAGGCAACTTCCTCCCGAAGTTCGGCCAACTCAACTATCCTGTTCATTTGGTTTAATCAATCCATCATTCTCCATCGTTTGTCTGCTTGGTTGTATTATTTCCATTCGGGCAGAAAGGTCAGTTACAAGATGAAGCAGTAATGATCAATGCAATTTGAGGGGCAGTTATGATTTTCCGATTTGGGGTTGTGTAGTTTAGGATTGATTTCGTGTGTATCTAGTGGTGACCAATTTCGAAAATGGGTTTGAAAGGTTTCTCACAATTTTAATTTTTATAACACAAAAGGAAACTTTTCAATACTCACTTTAATTTTATTGATTTTAACACAGGTACATTCTCCAAAACAAAGTTGCTTTCAGGGAAAAAAAAAAAAAAACAATAAACTAGGGGCATAGATGAGTCAAGTGTCAATTCTCTATCTCTTTCTCGTACCCATGGAAGTCTCTGTAACTGAAGTCGGCCAAACTTGTTCCTCGTCGTCAAGCCAAACCAAGTACTCGCCAGGAAGGATGCAACTGAAATTTAGGGCCGAAGTCAGAAATTCTCTTGTGCTCCAAGCAGTGAGGTATCAAGGCAAGTAAGAACTACCAATAGGAAATGAAGCTTGGTACTTTATCACTTTATCCAGACAAGTCTGATCATGTCCAAATTGGCGTCTGAACCTGAATGGAAAATAGAACACACAGTGTGTAAGGCCAATCAACTGTATGCCTGGTTACCGGAACATGCTGTAACTCATCATAGCCAAGTTAAACCAAGGGCCACGCCAAGCAATGTCAGCTGCAGACCTGCCACACATCTAGTCACGCCACATTCCCTTTAAGGAGAACTCCACTAGCTGTGAGCGAAGAGAATAAGCTCTGGCTGAGTACTCGATGTAGGGGTCTATTACTTTCATCTTGTCCATTAGCCATACCTGGGGAGAGAAGGAAAGTAAGAGAGAACAAAAGAATAGAGGGGTGTGCGTTGAGGGAAAAGTAAGAAAAGGATTTCGAGAGAAAAAATGGAGATTGTGTACCAAGTGCTGTGAGGAACATAAATAAGAAGGGTAGGAAATAATACCTGGAGAAGTAATGGACTCCCCACAAAATGAGTAGTCTCTCATTGATGAAAAGCATCTAAACCTGTCAATGTCTCGGCCAAAACTAAGCCCATACAACGCTTACCCTCTTTAAGGCATTGGGCTACTTTAACCAGTTTAATAATAGCTCCACTGTGACTAGGGGCAAGAAGAAAGTGTGCAAGTAAGCATAAGCAGAGGACATGCAAATGATAACCCCGCCAAAGGAGGTTTTCTTTATCTCTGGTAGGGGAAAACCGACTAATCAAATTCGGAATGCCTAATTCGCCATTGTGAACCAAGGATCGAGCCTCGTGCAAAGTAAGCCCACACATCCGTCCTAAAGCTAGAGCATGCCCAAAATGGGATTAAAGCATGATTTCCCTATCACATTGAGATTCCATCAACGCTTGAAATTCTTCAAGTGTCGGACACATCTCTTGTGAACCAAAGCAGAATACATGCGTGATTGGATTCCAGCACCGAGCAGCAACATGGAGAAATAGAAAACAAAGTGAAGTATGGCTCAATGGAAAAAGAGAGTTTAGGTCGAAACCGCAAAAGTTCACCTTTTCCGAACCATCCAAAGTGGTTATCCAGTCTTGGAGCCTATGGATAAGCAACATCCCCATTTTGAGAGCAAAATGTAAAAGACTTGCTCTTTTGCCAGAAACAACAGTATGGGAGCACCATTTATAGAATTTTGGATGGAGTAGTGGGTGACAACTAGGCACCCACCAAACATCTCATAATGGTTTGGACATACCTCAGTGGGGTTCGACCTTGCCCACTTAGGTCCGGCCGTACCTCAGTAGTGGGCTAGACAGTGCACCAACAAAAAAGGCTGCTCTTTGTCCTCTTGTGTTGTGGACGTATTTTGAGTCTTGTTTTCCTTATACCAAGTCTGTTGTAATGGTTTTGAGTTGTTTCCATTATGTTTTCTTATTATCGAGTTGTATTGTACATTTTGTCTAGTTGAAAGTTGTTATCCGATTCATGAATCAAGCACAAGTATCAGGAAGATTATCATGCAAATTGCTGTCCATTCATCATATACAAACACAATACAAGAAATTCGCAAGAAGAGATCATCCACAAAAAGCCTATTTTTATAAACTAGCGGGTCTAATACCGATCATTGTTTTACAAAATAAAACATAACACAAAAGAAAGGTTTTCAAAAATAAAGAGTCTACCTGAAGCTAGTGTTTAAAACTACAAAGCAAAGAAATAAAACAAAAAAAAAATTTAAAAAAGAGAGAGAAAAAGAGAGAGAGAGAGAGAGAGAGAGAGAGAGAGAGAAAGTCATCATCGTCATCAATAGTCTATCCTAGCTCTCCTGAGCACTGCCTCACTTGGCCTCTCCCTCGATCAACTCCTCCTCTGCCCCTCACTGGGCCCCGCCTCTGTCTCCTAACTAGAGGAGGTCCTGCAGGTGCCATTGGTGCTGGTCCAGCTAAAAAGAAGAAAGCAAATGAGAGTGCAGATAATTATAAAATGACAAACAGAGTTGGAATGAAATGACTGTAAACTACGGGCAAAGCTTACCTTAAATCTATGAGCAGCTAGAGTGGTTTGACTCCGTCACACCATGAGGAGTAGCCGATCGACTGGGGCATCACCAGGAATAAGAGCAACGGCATAGGCACCTCTAGCAGGGGCAACACCAGCACTAGCTGCAACAATTGCGACCTCCAGAACAATAGGTAGTGAAGTCGCCGACCATATGATATCTATCGCCATCCTCTCCCTCCATCAAGAGGTCGATCGTAGGTTCGTCCTGCATCTCATCAACTGACCTCATGCCTGGAGGAGAAGGATGCGGATCGTCTGGATAGGCAACGCCTCGGGTTTGGCGGATGAACCTCTTCCCCAAATAATAGGCCCGACCAAAGGGGCCCTCGAACCAAATCCGTATGGTAGAGGCATATCAGGCAGCAGCATAAGTCGCTATGGACGCTGGGGAGATACCTGCCCAAGGATACCAATCAACCAGTAAATCCGTACAGTGTCAGATGTCAGTGCAGTGTTAGTTATCAGTGCATCGACAATGCAGTGTCAAATATCATTCAGTGTCAGAAATCAGTGCAGTGTCAGAAAATCAGTGTATGATGAGCAAAATAGTGCAGTGGCAGATGTCAACAGTATAAGGATTCCAGTACAATATGGGAACAATGCTATGTAATGCAAAGAATGATATTGTGTTACCTGGTCCGCAGTGATCGTATCAAAGAAGCGGCAGAAACATAAGAAGGTCCAGTCTACTAGGCGGTAGCATCCAAATTGTGAGTTGTAGTACCGAGAGCGAAGTATTGACAACTCAATCGCCCTCACTGGGATTGGAGCTAGAGTGGTGAAATACGTGTAAACCCAGAGCTGTAAACAGATAAGCATGAATAAAGCAGATGGGCAGATATGAAATGGAGATTAAAGATGAACAGGAAATTCAAAGCACAGAATGCAAAGTTGAATAGAAAAGTAAAGGGCCGAGACGCGTACCTCCCAAACTCTCTAGTAGCCACCGAGTAAATCCGCCTTGCGGCGGGACACGGAGCTCATGTAGCAGTACAAAGTGGCCAAGCTGGCGTCACCCCAGTCATACTCTACCATCAGCGGTAGACACACCAGTGCTCCAAGAAGATATATCCCCACGGTATTCTCCCTGTTCGCAAATAGGGTAGTACCAAGAAGATACATAAGGAAGCCATGAGCGTACTGGGCAATCTCATCTACAGTAGATGGCTAACTGTTGATGAAGTGATCGTAGAACTAGTTGTAACACACCATCCCCTAGCTTATGATGTCCGGGATCGCTCCAAGAAGCTGGAGCTGTGCAGCTCTCCACTACGCCATATCTGGGTCAAATGGGATAGGGCCACCAACTCCGACTCACAGGCCAGTCAGCATGGAAAAGCCATATGGCGTCAACATCATCTCCCCAGTCGAAGAGAAGTGGAACGAGTCTGTGGTGTCCCACCACCTCTTTTCTAAAGCTCCATATAACACTGACTCAGCCCGCATCTGGATGAGCCCGGAGCAAAAGGGCCCAAAGCCAGCAACATCTACTACTGTGCGAACCTCCGCGGTAGCCGATAATCCTCCTAGCTACGACCTGTAAATAGGGAATGCATCAATATATATACAACAGAAACGAATGCTTTGTTCATAAGTTTCAACATATGTATAAAACCAAGGAAAGTTGCTTACCGTAGAGGCCTCAGCAAATAAGTGCTCCGTGGGCTCACGCAGAAGTGTGTCCTTTTCCAGCCCAGGGATGAAGCTTATAAATCGTAAAATCTTGCTTGGCGGGAGAATATGAGTGTGTGGCTGGTAAGTGGTCGCATCAAATGGCCTATCCGCTAGGGGAAGCAAAATCGGAGAATCCTCGGCCTTCATATCTGCACCAAGGGCGGCACCAATATCAATGGTCGGGTCTGGAAGGGGAACCTCATCACTAGCCATGACGAAAAGTATAAAAGAGTGAAGAAAAAGTGGAGAGCTAAGTGAAAATGATTAAAAATCCAAAAATCTCAAACCCTAAGAGAGAGAAACTGAAGAGAGAATGAAAAATCAAAGGGAGAAAGATAAAAAAATGTGGGTAAAGTGAGAAAAACAAAAAGAAAACCAAACTTGCGCTAAATCAATTTTTGCTCAGTTCAAAATATAGAGAAAAACAAGGGTTTCAAAGAAAACATGGCGTGGATCGTTGGATAAAAGCAAGAAAAGAGAAATCTAGAGAGAGAGGGACGCTAGAGATAGAGAGAGGGGTGATTTTCGGATATGGAGGTGTGAGGAAATGAGGGGTTTGTTTTGTTTTAAAACAAGAAAAGCCAAGGGCTTCCAGAATCTGCCACTGCTGCTGTCGAAGTCCGACCGGATGTCCGTATGTCCGGCATCGAGATTCGGCCGGTCTTTGATGATAATGAAGAAAAAAAATTAATAATAATAATAATAATAATAATAATAATATGTTCATACTTTATATCTTTGACTATATAAAAAAAAAAATCGCCAGATCAACTCATTTTATTTGTGTTGTTATTTTACAGAATAAAAAAAAATAAAGGAAAAAAAGAGAGGAAAAAAAACACCAAATCAACTCATTTTATTTGTGTTGTTATTTTACAAAAAAAAAATAAAAAATAAAATAAAATCATCATCAAATCATTTTGTTTGTGTCGTTTTATTAATTGTTGTTTTACAAAAATAAATAAAAATAAATAAAATAAAATAAAATTAAAGGGAGGGAAAATCAAATCATTTTATTGTACAGTTTTATTTCATAATAATAATATAAAATAAAAAAGAGAGAATGGGGTTATTTTCTTTTGTTCATATAAAATGTGGTTTTTTTTTTTTTTGGAGTATATATATAAAAAAAACAGAGAGAGAGAGAGAGAGAGAGAAAGAAAAAAATCAATTTTCTTTATTTTGAGTTAAATAAAAATAAAAATAAAATAATAATAATAATAATAAATAAATAAATAAGTAAATAAATAAAAGAAAGAATTTTGTTCATTTTATTTTGTTCCAATAATCCGTAAAGTTGGTATTCTGTCCCGTACATATTGCTCTGTTTGTGTCCATTTTGTGTCTCGCTTGTCTATTTTATTTCCATTTTATGTTCATTATTCGAATTTCGGAGTATTTCTTATTCGGAATTTGGAGTTGCAGAAAAAGTGTCTATTTTATGTCCATTATTCAAATTTGTTATTTGGAGTTGCATAAAACATAATAAAAAAAATAAAAAACTTGTTTTATTGATCACATTTGCACAAAATATATACAAAAAATTAAAAAAATTAAAAAATTAATAATAAAAGAAAAACAAAAAAAAAAAAGAGAAAAAACAAAAGAGGGATCTTGTTCTTCTTTCTTCTCCGGTAATTGCCACATGCCGACCTTCGGCAAACGTCCATACGCCAACCTCATTTGCTTGGCCCTCCCGCCGATTTCTTCATCTCAAGACCTTCGAAGGCCCTGCCTCAGTGTTTTCACCAAAAGAGTTAACTCTTCGCCGACCATCAAAGGCAAAATATGACGATGCTCCGAACCGGGCCATATAAGTGGCCTATCGTTTTACCTCTTTATTCTCCATAGAGGTGGCCTTCCATCTCAGTTCTTTGTTCTCCGCCTTCAGCGCGCAAATCTCTGCTCACGCATCCTTGTACATATGCTGAAGCAGAGTGAGTTGGGCGTTAACCCGATGTACCTCACACGTCCTGTTTTGCAAACGAAAAGACAAGTTAGTGACCGCGGCCACTGTCTCCATACACGACTTCAACGTGTAATGGTTGGCCTCAATGTTAGTTTGAGCAGCCATCACTTGCTCAGCTGTCAGTGTAAGAAGACTAGGATGAGTAAGAGCACGGGCACTTGGCCCAAGGGAGCTCGATGGATCATTAAGATTCGGAAAGAGAGAGAGGAGGCGAGACGAAGCTATACGTAAGAAGATAGAGGTATAAAAGAAGGGAGTCACAGAGAAATGGCAGAGAGCAGACTGAGTTCTGTCTCTCTTAGTCCCTCTATTCTACCTCTCTCAGAGAAAGGAGAGAAGAAGAAAATAGAAGAGGAAGAGAAGAAGGAGGAGGAAGAAGGAAGAGGGAAAAGAAGAAGGAGACGAGAGAAAGAAGAGAAAAAGAAGACGAGAGAGAAAGACAAAGAGCGAGAAAGGGACAAGGCATTTGTCGGCCAACTGACACCGGCTGACGCAAAAGGCGAGGCCTCGTGTCAAACGCGATTTTCGACGGAAGAGAGAAAGGCGGGAGAATTGTATACATATATGTATTGTATATTTATGTATTATATACATATTTGTTTGAATTTTTGATACAAGAGTGGCTTTGGCTCTGTAGTTGAAGGCTGAAAGGCTGAGCCCGAGGTCGGGGGTTCGAACCCCACAATAATTGTTTCATTTGTTTTGTTTTAGTTTTATGTATATATGTCTTGTATACTTATATATATATATATATATATATATATTTGTTTGTATATTTTGTCACAATAGTGGCAGGGCTCAATGGTTGAGGAAGCAAGAGACTAAGCCTGAGGTCAGGGTTCGAAACCCCGTATCCTCACATCCATGCATTTTGTTCCTTTCTTTTTGCGTGTTTTGCGTACGCATATCGTATATATCTCCCGTATATATCTGTGTATATATCCGTATATATATGGGTAAAAAAGAAATTCAAAATTCAAAAAATCAATCAAATCAAACAAAAACAAAAAAATCATTCTACCATACCTTCTTCCACTCGTGTAAGACGCATTTGGACTTCAAAATTAGAGTTTCATGTTTATCTAGTCAAAAGATCTTCAATTTTGACTTCAAATATTCCTCCTCTCGCGAAAAGATGCAATTGGACTTCACCTTCCTCCTCTCACGAAAAGACGTGATTGGACTTCACCTTCCTCCTCTCGCGAAAAGACGCGTTTGGACTTCACCTTCCTCCTTTTGCGAAAAGACGCAATTAGACTTCACTTTCCTCCTCTCGCGAATAGACGCGATTGGACTTCACCTTCCTCCTCTCGCGAAAAGACCGTTTGGACTTCACCTTCCTCCTCTCGCGAAAAGACGCAATTGTACTTCACCTTCCTCCTCTCACGAAACGACGCGATTGGACTTGACCTTCCTCCTATCGTGAAAAGATGCATTTGGACTTCACCTTCCTCCTCTCGCGAAAAGACCCGATTGGACTTCACCTTTCTCCTCTTGCGAAAAGACGCGATTGGACTTCACCTTCCTCCTCTCTCGAAAAGACGCGTTTGGACTTCACCTTCCTCCTTTCAAGAAAAACACAATTGGACTTCACCTTCCTCCTCTTATAAAAAGATGCGATTGAACTTCACCTTCCTTCTCTCGTGAAAAGAAGCGTTTGGACTTCACCCTCCTCCTCTCGCGAAAAGACGCGATTGGACTTCACCTTCCTCCTCTCACGAAATGACACATTTGGACTTCACCTTCCTCCTCTCGCAAAAAGACGCAATTGGACGTCAGCTTCCTTCTCTCACGAAAAGACGGGATTGGACTTCACCCTCCTCCCCTAGCGAAAAGACGCGTTTGAACTTCACCATTCCTCCTCTTGAGAAAAGACACTTTTGGATATCACTATTCCTCCTCTCACGAAAAGACGCAATCGGCCTTCACTATTCCTCCTCTCGCGAACGGAGTGATTGCATTTCAAATTTCACTATTCCTCGTATGAAACACGATGTGATTTGTTTTGCTCTGATTTATACTTTCGTTCAATGTCACATCATTGTCTTGATTGCATTTCATTGCATGATCATAAGTCATGTTTTGCATTTCATTGCGTGATCATAAGTTATGTTTTACATATCATTTTGCATCTTGCCCTTGAACTACGCAGGTTTGATTCCTTGCAATGGGATACGTAGGCAACCTCGGGTAAAACCAATTGTGTGTGCATTTGTTTGTTTTGGCCAAAGTCTTATGATCTTGTCAAATGGGTCGTCTTCGGGCTTTAACATTCACTCACATCATAAAATGACTTCGAGCTCTGTCAAAGATGGGCAACTATAGACACCCCAATTTTGACCGCTCGTAAGACTTAGGCGCTTGATTCCAAGCACTCGATGATAACGATTACATTGAGTCAGTGGTTTAAATTCTCAATAAAATAATCCGAGTTCGAACTCTAAACAATTCCAACCAACCATACCCATTGTATTTCTTCCTCAGAATGTCAGTATTGCACCTTGTATCAACCTATATTGAACCTGAAAGTGAGAGATAGTGGAAATACACTTAAGTCCAGCCAGATCTTAGTATATCTAGCCGGACCTCTTGACTTTTTAGGCAGTATCAGTAGTGTTTTGCCAGCTGCCCAATTCTGTAGATATTTGTGTCAAACCTACTCAAGACCTATAAATACAGGGTTGAAACTGCTGTAAGGGGGGTTGGAGATTACTATCATCAATGAGAGATATTAGTTACAAAGATCAAATATAGAAATATCCAAAAGAAATATCAAAGTAAGTTGAAAACTATACAATAGTTGAGTTCATCTTTGTTCTTTCATAGCCTTCAAGCTTTCATATCATCCATACATACCATTCAAGAACTTGAACTTGATTTGAGAATTGAAAATCATACTCAAACTTGAGGGTGCTTTGGAATCAAGTTTGATTTACAACAAGAACACCTTCTCTACAAGAGGTAAAGCTTTCTTGCTTTTATTTCAATCTTTGTTCATCTTTTTCTTGTGTTTTCATATTAGTGTTAGACTGTTTTGAGGGCTGAAACTTGTGATTAAAACCTACCCAAAGGTGAAAGGGTTAATCCCCTTTGCTTAAACCTTACTCCTAGCTTAAATCCTTGTGTTTCCCCACTTGTTTTGGCCAATTTTTTGCCACTGTTTTGGGGCTGTTCTTCAATGTCTAAAATATGTAATTTGAAGTTATACAAATAGAGGGGTTAGCCACCCTTCCTTAAACTTGTTTACTAGCTTTAATCTATTCATAGTTGTTCACCTTTGTTAGCTTAATTTCAGCACTATTTTACGCTATTTAGGGGCTGTTTAATTTATTTCAATAAGTTTGTTTTACATATTACGTCTGTGCTATAATAACCAATTAATCAACTTTGCATAATCATCTCTGCAATCTCCTTCCATTCTATGATTATTTTGATTAAAAAGTTGTGAAAAATTAAGGTTGTTATTCAAGTATAAGAAAGAAATTTTTTCCATGCTTAATGGTTTAATCTCTTCAGAGGTTCATTACCAAAGGCATACATCTTTCTTATACTAAAGGTAATCTTTTATTTTTTATTTCTCTTAATCACCAGTGTGTTTACTTTTAAGGGAATAATGGACCCTTGGAAACCATCAAGGAAAGTGTCATTATCGCTTATTATCAAGTTTATATTTCAAGTCATTATCGGTCACTTTGGGTTTTTCCAAGTCATTATCACTCTTCTGAGTTTGACTAGTTGTTGTTGCGCATCTTGGGTTTGACTTGAAATCCCTAGCTTGTAACTAAGTTTGACTCTTCCTTTGTAATTTTCTCCGAGAAAATAAGATTTATTTCCTCGGGTTAAGTCGACACTTGTTTTCCTTTATTGTATTTCGGACTTAATGGATATAAATATCACTGTGGACTTAATGGATTAAAGAAAAGGAAAGGTAATATAAAAGAGACTAATAAAAATGAGATTAAAATGAATCGATCGACATAAAGAACCAACATGATTGATTGAATTCGGTCGGACATTATACCGAGTTTATTATGTCAAGGCTTGTCTTACATTAATTCATGATGTTTTGATGAATCTTGAAGTCTCTTTACGGCCAAACGTTATGCCAGAGTCTATTATTGTGTCAAGGCTTGTCTTACATCAATTCATGATAATTTGATGAACCATGAAGCGTCGCTACTTCCCTTCTTGAATTCACTTCATGATAGGAGAGAGGGGAGGTTTTTATGCATTGCATTTACTAATCTTTGTCCTATCATGTCCAAAATCATCATGCAAATCAACTTGCAACCATTGATGGTTTGGGAACCAAGTTCACTCCTCTCTTGAGTATTTTCTATGATAAAGAAGGGTAGAAGAGAGAAACATGGCTAGGAATACCCTGTCTGCACTATTTCACCTTAGGCACAAAAAATAGATTTTCGCCAAGAAAACAATGTATGATTAGATTTATTTGGGGCTCGACTGAGTCGCATTTTGGGTTAGCAAGGCTCCAATAAATTACAAAACAATACACTTTTGGTCGAAAGCAGTGACTAAGGGTGAAACAGAACAAATCCTAGCAAGGAAGACAGAGTAATTCCTGAGGAGCATCGCGTAATCGTTACATATTATTTGTTGTAATAAATTAGACAACCCCATTTTAGTTATTATTATTCATTCGGATTTGTAATAATTATTTATTCAGACACTTGGACATTCGGAACCTCCTGCGCGAGGGCAGATAAACTTGTAATAATGTGTATGTCTTCTAACCCCACATCTTTCTCCCTTTTATTTACCAACTTATGATGGTTAGTTTAACGATATCATATTTAATTTAGCATACTCATGCTTGCATCCACTTCTATTGCATACATAAAAGTTCGGCTCATCATATTATTCAAATGTCAAATTCAAACTCTTTACTTGAATACATGCGCTACCACATGTCTTGAATTGACTAGCATGCCATGCTAGTAACCGAGTTTATTAATTGCATATTGTATGTGTTGCATTAGGCATATTACATTGTTAGGATCATGCATTTTTCTAGCTAGTTCCTTTTTTCGCTTGGAGTACGAGGTAAGTTTTTATGCTTTAGCATATTGCATAAGTGTGATTGCTGTCATATCAAACATACTACCATGATACTAAATGCTTAATTGTTAAACTACTTGGATGCCTGGGGATGAAGGCTATTCACTGACATTGGAATAATTTGATTAATGTATATATATGATATCACTTTTTCAAGTGATACATATGCAAAACACTTGTTTTTCAAAACAAACATGAAATCAGACGTTCCAACTATTCGTGAAATTAGTCTATACTTGTATATTAACGATAAAATAAGAACATATACTGTACATAAGAATCACATCATAATTAGTAGAGACCGATCTTTGATCGGGTGAGTGAGATGCTCATTATTGACCTTCCTCTCTCATACCTAAGTTCCTGAACTAAGATACTTTGGTAACGACGGACTAATGGCCTTTGGCATGAGTCAGGGGTTTTCTAAATTTCCCAAAATAAATATTTAAGTGGCGACTCTAATATCTGGCAAAGCAGTCCATTTTTACCATTTGATTCAAAACATCGATTTTCCAAAAGCAATTGCCGAATTTGGACTTTTTTTGTGTTTCCACTTTTTCACATTGCACTTGTGAAATAGATTCAGAACCAACACGAGTGAAATCCGAATTGTAAGGGCTATTCATTCTTCCGAAAAGGAGCTCAAAAAGCTAAGCTACAGTATATAATCTCTAGAGTACAATACTTGGGTTGGGCCCCAAGGGGCACTCCAAGTTTGTAGAAGGAAGGAGTTATAGACAAATAGAACATTGGCTCAAACCACCACACACGTGCACGCGTCGCCGCCGCCGTCATCGCCCCCTGTCCGGACGGGCCGAGCAGTGCCGAGTATGGGCATAGGTCGGGTCCGTTCCAATATTAATTTTTTGGACAAAATTTATTTGAATTTTTTTCAAATTTCTTCCGGGAAAAATTAATTTAAATTTTGCACTTTTGTAATTTGAATTTGAATTCAAATTTTTTGTCCAAAATTGTGTGCCTCTTTTCATATCCAAATTCCACAACAGGTTTAAACAGTCCAAACAGGTTGCCAATCTGTTGAACCCCGAACAGATTTAGTTTCTGCCCAGACATATTCAAATCTATTGCAGTTTTTCCAACAAATATAAACTGCCCAGCAATTATCTGTTTAAACTATTACGCACCTGTTGGATTCAAATTCCACCTGTTCAATTTGAATAATTGAACCTGTTCAGGTCTACAAATAGCAGGCCATTTTCCAGCAGTCACTCATTCCGAAAATTCATTTTCTTTGCCTTCATTTTGCTCTCTTGCATCCTTTATTCTTCATATTATTTTAGGAAAAATTCAGAGAGTTATGAAACCCAAGGTTCTAGTTCGCCGGACAAATTGTTTTGGAGTGCTACTACAATTTGTAAAGATCGTTGTATCTTTGGAGATAGACGCCACTTAACCGTAAGCACCGTGCCGGGGCAAATCTGTCTTAAGGACAGAGTGTCACACACTCGACTTGGTCTTTAAATATTCATTCGGTTCGGTAAAAATAAATTCGGTATGTAATTTATTTTATTTGTTTGATTTGTTTCAATTTGTTTATTTTTCACAGAAGATTGTTCCAACAATCTTAAGACAGATTCAAATTATTCTGTTTACAGAATTTTTCGTTTATTTCTCTTTCTTCTTTCTTTATCTTACAGAAATTATTTTCTGTGATTTTACAAAATAATATTTTGGTTGGAAAACAAATAGTAGTAATATACTGTTTGACAGTTAGTAGAAATATACTGTCTATTTTCTTTGACAACTAGTAGTAATATACTGGTGTCATTAACAATCCAGAATATTTATTTGTGAAGTTTATCAGAAATTAATTTTGGTTTTCATAAATAATTTTTGAGTGTTCATTAATTAAAATTCTATTTCAATATTTTAATTATTGAAGTGTTACAGAAATTTAATTTTCTGTGTGAAATTAATTTGGTTAAATAAAATTTATTTTATTTTCAAATAATTGGAAATAAAAGTTACAATCTTGTTTCTTTTATTTTCACAGAATTTAATTCTGTAAATTTGGATTAATTTTCTGTGTAGTATAAATTCTAATTATAATTTTGTTTTATAATTTAGAATTCATGGCTACCGAAACAAATGCTCAAATGAGTACTGATGGCTACAATTGCGCCAACCCCCTCTCTTGTTGTGACAGTACCGGTAAATCACGATGAGAAGCCAGAAAAGTTCACAGGAACTGATTTTAAAAAATGGCAGCAAAAAATGTTGTTCTATCTTACAACTCTGAACCTGGCTCGTTTTCTCCGTAAGAATGCTCCTACTCTGAACGAGGATGAAACTGACCGGCAAGTGGTTGATGCGGTTGATGCCTGGAAACATGCTGATTTCCTTTGCCGGAACTACATTTTGAACGGACTTGACAACACATTATACAACGTCTACAATCCTATCAAAACAACAAAGGAATTTTGGGAGTCTTTGGAGAAAAAGTACATAACGGAAGATGTCAGCTCAATGAAATTTGTGGTTGGAAAATTCGTGGACTTTGTGATGGTTGATTCTAAGACTGTGATCAGTCAAGTTCAAGATCTCTAACTCTTTCTGTATGGCATTCACGTTGCAGCCTTAATTGAGAAATTACCACAAGGCTGGAAAAAATTCAAGAACTACCTCAAACACATGTGCAAAGAAATGTCTTTAGAGGAATTAATTGTGCATTTGAGGATTGAGGAGGACAACCGCAATTCATAGAAGCGGGCTGGTAAGCATCCAATGGAGTCTAAGGCAAATGTGGTGGAACATGCTCCAAAAGCAAAGAAACGGAAGTTTTCTGGACAAAGTTTATCACAAGGCTCTAAAGGAAGGGAAACTAAAAAGTACAAGTTTAATGGCAAATGTTACATCTGTGACAAAGAAGGACATCGGGCCAAAGATTACCGTAGCAAAGGCAAAAGCAAAAGCAAAAAAAGAAGAACAAGCAAGAAGCCTACTCAAGCCCATATGACCAAAGTGGACAATATTTCCAATGGTGTAGATGGCATCAATCTTTCTGCAGTTGTTTCCGAGGCAAATCTTGTCGAAAATCCTAAAGAATGGTGGGTGGACACTGGTGCTACTCGTCACATTTATGCTGACAAAAAGATGTTCACATCTTATTCTACAGTGGACAACGGTGAACAACTTTTTATGGGAAACTCCTCAACTTTCAAAGTTAAAGGACAAGGGAAGATTGTTCTCAAGATAACATCTGGAAAGGAACTCACTCTCAACAATATGCTGCATGTACCGGACATTCGCAAGAATCTTGTTTCCAGATCTTTGTTGAGTAAGAATAGGTTTAGGCTAGTGTTTGAGAGTGATAAATTTGTACTTACTAAGAATGGAATGTATGTAGGAAAATGTTACATGTTTGATGGCTTTTTCAAGATGAATGTAATGATCGTTGTACCCTCAGTTATTAATAAAACTACAGCTTCTTCTTACTTGCTTGAGTCTTCAAATTTATGGCATGGTAGACTTTGACATGTTAATTATGGATTTTTGTGTAGATTAATTAATATGGAATGTTTACCTAAATTTGACATTGATTCAAATCATAAATGTGAAATTTGCGTTGAGGCAAAATTATCCAAACTCCTTTTCATTCAATTGAAAGAAGTACGGAACCACTTGAATTAATTCATAGTGACATTTGTGATTTTAAATCAATTCAAACTAGAGGTGGGAAAAAATATTTTATCACTTTTATAGATGACTATACTAGATATAGTTATATTTATTTAATTCGAACCAAGGATGAAGCTTTGGAAACTTTCATTCAATATAAGAATGAAGTTGAAAATCAACTTGGTAAGAAAATCAAAAACTAAGAAGTGATAGAGGTGGTAAATATGAATCACCTTTTGGTGAGTTTTGTAAAGAACATAGAATAATTCATCAAACCACCGCTCCTTACTCACCTCAGCAAAATCGAATTGCTGAAAGGAAAAATAGGACTTTAAAAGAAATGATGAATGCCATGTTAATAAGTTTTGGATTACCTCAAAACTTGTGGGGGGGAAGCAATACTTTCTACTAATTATATTTTAAATAAAGTACCCCGAAAGAAAATGAATCAAACACGTTATGAATTGTTGCAGAGAAGAGTATCATCCTACAAATACTTAAAAGTCCTAAAAAGACTAAGATAGATCCTAAAACCATTGATTGCATTTTCATTGGTTATCCCAAGAATAGTAGTGCATATTGGTTTTTGATTCATAAATCAGAACATTCCGAAATGCATGTACATACTGTAGACACCCCATTTTTGACCGACCTTAAGACTCAGACGTCACTGATTGAGCGCTTGGTGATGTTGCATAATGTGCTCGTTCAGAAGTTTCAGAGTTGCGGCCGTGAGCCCTGCCTCCGGACTTTCGAACCCTCTTTTGTACCTTGCCTCGATTTGTGAACCAGGCTCGATTTTCTCGGTTTGTTTTCCTGAGGGAAGGGAGAGGTCCCGTAGACCATCTCTCAATGTCCGTAGGCTACATTTCGTGGTCGTAGGCCATTTTTCCCATTTCGGAGTCCGGTTTCCGGTTTTTCGGAATCATTGGCCATGTGCCTCGATTCGGGACCGCTTAACCATCTCCATTTGCTCTGATTTTTGGCATACTTCCTATTTTCTCCCTTTTGAGGGACACTGGGGTCTGAGAAACCCACTTCGTGGCCGAATGCCACTTTCGGTGCTTAACAGCCCATTTTCGGGACCTCGAACTGCGCGTTTTGGCCCCCGAACATTCGTTTTGCAACGGTTTTCGTTCATTTTTGGCAGGTACCTCTGTTTTATCACTGGGAAGGTCACTGAAGGGTGGGAGGCCAGTAATTGTTGCAGCAACCAGTTATATATCCTCCGACGCCCGTTTTTCACACTTCCGGGCTAATGTTGAACACCTTGGGGCCACATTCTTGAACTTTCAACCACATATTTGTGATGTACACACTTGGGAGGATCCTAAAAGTTGGTGGCCGGCCAGTAATTCCACCTGACCCTTTTCAACCCCTCCTTCCGGGCTAATGTTGAACACCTTGGGGCCATTTTCTTGAACTTTGAACCACATATTTGTGATGTACACACTTGGGAGGATCCTAAAAGTTGGTGGCCGGACAGTAATTCCACCTGACCCTTTTGAACCCCTCCTTCCGGGCTAATGTTGAACACCCTTGAGCCACTTTCTTGGACTTTTAACCACAGGGTTGTGTTGAGGACACATGGGAGGACACCATCATGTGGTGGCCGGCCACTAACTCAGCTTGACCCTTTGGACCCCTAGCCGGCCGGCTAGGGGGTGTGGCCGGCCGGCCACCTGCAACCAAAATACTTGGCCGGCCGTAATCCTCACACTGTTCACTTTACAGCTGTATAGCTTTATCCCCCGGAAAATATCTGTATCCGGGGGATATTTTGTGGGGGAAAGTTTGCCTCCTTTTTCCCCCACCTTTACACCCTCTTTTGTTCCATATAACCAAGGAAAAACATCATATTTTGGGGTTAGAAAAAATTGTCTTCAAGCCTCAATACACATATCTCCTTCCATCTTTCTCATTTTCCTAAAAATCCCTAAGTCCTACACCTTGTTTTCTTCATCACCACCAAGCTCTACCACCACCACTCCATTTCAACAGCAAGGGCAAGAATTCCAACAGCTAAGAGGTAACAAATTTGGTCCAAGAAGCAACAAAAGCTTTGGTCTTCAAGGGTGAGTTGCACTTCACCCTTTTGGGCCCTTTTCTTGTATCTTTTGTAATCCCTCTATGATTTTTGCTTTGAGCTCCAGTCATAACTGAAAGTGGCCTTCTTTTGAGCTCATTTTCATGTCTCATTAAGGGCTCAACCCTGTTTGAGCCCTCCATCTTGCACTTGCTTCATTATCCCTCTAAAATGTCATTTTCTCACATGATATTTTTAGCTTGTGTGTGATTTGTTTTGGAGCATGTTTTAAACTGATAATAGGCTTAATTTGAGCCCCTCTTAAACATTGAAGAAGGGTTCAACACTGTTTGGAACTTCCATGTTGTACTTGCCTTTATACTCCCCTTTTGGTCCCATTTTTGCATGCTTTGGCAGCCTATTGTGCTTTGGTTTTTGGCCATTTTACAGCACTGAAAATAGTCTCATTTTGGTCCATTCTTCATGTTTCATTTAGGGCCTTTCATGGTTTGGGACCTCCATATGCCACTTCATGTTATATCTCTCTTTTGGTCCCCATTTTTGCATGCTTTGGCAGCCTATCATGCTTTTGTTTTTGGCCATTTGACAGTTCTGAAAATAGTCTTATTTTGGCCCATTATTCATGTTTCATTAAGGGTCTTTGGCCGTTTGTGGAATATTTTGTATACCTCATGTTATAGCCTCTTTTGAGCCTTATTTTGCATTGCATTTCTAGCATGTTTGTATGCTGTTTTGGAATTTTTACAGTTCTGAAAATAGTCATATTTTTGGTCCCTCTTCAATGTTGTAGAAGGGAATTTTTCAGTTTGGGCTTTGCATATACCACTTGCCTCTTTGGCCACCTTTTGGCCCTTTTTCTTGCATGAGAGTGCAGCCATACCTGTGTTTGTTTTTTGGGTTTTTATAGTTCTGGAAAACATCATATTTTGGGCGCTTCTTCAACTTTGTTGAAGGGCCCTAACCTGTTTGAGGACATCAGCTATGAGTTTCTTCTTAATCCCATGTTTAGGGTCATTTCTTGCATGCTAGTTTTGCCCTATCTTGGTTTGCTGTTTGGCCATGATTTGTACTAGTAAAATGCTAACTTTGCGGCTGCCTTTCTTCTTTCTTTACATTCCATGTACCAATTTTGCATGTTTGGTATAGCTATAGGCCATTTCGGGTGCCAAAATTCGTGTTTCGGGACTATTCCGCACATCGGGTGTGTTTTTGCCTCATTTCGGGGCTGTTTTCCCCCACGTTCCATTGCTGAAAATCCATTAGCATGCTTGTATGCCATTTCCATGCCATTGCATTGCGTATGTCATTGCCTCGATTTGCGTGCCCGTGTGCACGCATTTCGAGGCACTTCATTTTCATCCATCGGCATCTTATGTGAGTGTGGCTGAGGCTCTCTCATGTTGGTATAAGCCCATATCATGTTTTCATGTCATTTGCATTATGTATGCCATTGCCTCGGTTTGCGTGCCCGTGTGCACGCATTTCGAGGTACTTCATTTTCATCAACCGGCCTCTTATGTGAGTGTGGCTGAGGCTCTCTCATGTTAGTATAAGTCCATGTTGCATTCTACATGCCATTTCCATGCCATTGCATTGCATATGCCATTGCCTCGATTTGCGTGCCCGTGTGCACGCATTTCGAGGCACTTCATTTTCATCCACCGGCCTCTTATGTGAGTGTGGCTGAGGCTCTCTCATGTTAGTATAAGTCCATGTTGCATTCTATATGCCATTTCCATGCCATAGCATTGCAT
Organism: Camellia sinensis; assembly: GCF_055761805.1. NCBI lineage: Eukaryota > Viridiplantae > Streptophyta > Magnoliopsida > Ericales > Theaceae > Camellia > Camellia sinensis. The sequence goes on along the minus strand of NC_138961.1, from coordinate 33,876,439 downwards.
ATGCCATTGCCTCGGTTTGCGTGCCCGTGTGCACGCATTTCAAGGCACTTCATTTTCATCTATCGGCCTCTTATGTGAGTGTGGCTGAGGCTCTCTCATGTTAGTATAAGTCCATGTTGCATTCTATATGCCATTCATGTCATTTGCATTGCATATACCATTGCCTCGGTTTGCGTGCCCGTGTGTACGCATTTCGAGGCACTTCATTTTCATCCATCGGCCTCTTATGTGAGTGTGGCTGAGACCCTCTCATATTAGTGTAAGCCCATATCACATTTCCATGTCATTTAGATCGCATTCTGTCATTGCCTCGATTTGTGTGCCCGTGTACACGCATTTCGAGACATCTCATTTTTACAGCATAGTGCATACTAAGTTGTATCTTAGATCATATTCTGTCATTTTCTCAGTTTGCGTGCCCTTGTGCACGTATTTCGAGACATCTCATTTTCATAGCATTGTGCATACTAGGCTGTATCTTAGTTGCATTCATGCATGTCATGCATATTGCATCATGTTCGGAATAGGAGTTAGCCCGGGCACGGGAAATGAGGTGCATTCCGTACTCCGAGTGACGGAACGTATCTCAATTCCCCAGTCACCGACACTCCGGATTACCCATGATGGAGTTAGGTTCTTGTTGTGTTTATACGTGCATTCATTCTATATTGAGTTGCACATTTCGACTCCTCGGCCATCATGCCTCGATATGCGTGATTGGTGGCACGAGGATCGAGGCATGCATATATCTGTGAAAATACATTGCCATGCCCCTTTCCTGCTCTCTGTTGCAGCAAAATAAAGAATCAGCAACTTTTCGGAGTCTGGCACGCTTTCCAAGAATAACTGCTAAACATAGGCTAATTGGGGCATCCCGGTGGATTTCCGCGCAAAGCAGCCTAACATACATCATTCATCAGAAGCGAGGCAGTCCCTGGCTTGCACGCCAGTTTTACAGCTTTCTTAGTTAATTTGTTAATTAAGTAGGAATTTGTATATTTTTCGGACTGTAATATTTGGACTGTAATATTCTTTTATTTGGGACTGTATTATTTATTCGGACCCTCTGTGCGAGGGCATAACTGTAATAAGTGTGCGTGTGTGTGTTGTATGTCTTCCAACCCCACGTCTTTCTCCCTTTTATTTATCCGCTTATGATGGTTAGATTAGGGCATATTTCAATTAGCATACAGTATGACAGCATGTTTGCATTCATTCATCTGTATTGCATGCACCGGGCTCGGCGCATCATACTAACTGCATTGTATTTTCAATTCCAAATTGAATACATGATAGTTGTAGCATTTCATATGCCATGTTTAGAATAGTCGAGCCTGCTATAGTTGCATTTTGCATGTGTTGCATTAGGCATTTATGTATAGTTAGGATCATGCATGGATTTCTAATTAGCTTCCTTTTTGGCTTGGAGTACCCGGTAAGCTTTATGCTTTAGCATCCTTGCATGCGTGTGAGTGAATGCCATGATAGCATGCTTACGATGAGGCAATATGCTTATGTGATATAATTGCCTGAGTGCCTGTGGGTGAAGGTTGGGTTACTTAAATTGGAATAAATCATTAAAAGTTTCAAGCCTACCTGCGGGTAGCAAACCGTTTTCAAAAAGCGAACATGAAATGTTTTGTTCCAATTCAGGCGACTCAGTCTATACTTGTATGCTGTGCACATCACATAGTAACCTAGGTTAATAACCGGAATAAGAACACACAAAGTTTTCAAAAATAGATATCATGGTTAGTAGAGGCCGATCTTTGATCGGGCAAGTGGGGGTGCTCACGAAGTGACCTTCCCCAATCGTACCCAAGTTCCCGAGCCGAGGCAACTTTGGTGATGACGGACACGTGGCCTTTGGCACCGAGTCAGGGTTTCCTAAATTTCCCATTAAAAAAAACATTTCGGTGGCGACTCTGTATCTAGCAAAGCAGTCCATGTTTGGCACTTCTTTCAAAATCTGTTTTCTCAAAACGATTTGCCGGATTTGGACTCTTTGGTTCAGACTTAGAACCGTGACAAATTTGAGAGTCCTGAGCTGTAGTGATCCCAAATGAACAGAACGGGAGCTCGTTCCTCCCGGGGCGTTTGGGGACGTCTACAGTTTCTGGCGACTTTGCTGGGGATTTAGAGAACTTGACTCGAACTCATGATATCTGTTTTTGACTACACTTGTGTCTTTCTTTGCATTGCATTTGCATTGGTGCGCCTAGGACACCGTGTTTGCCATCTGCTATTCCTGAACGGTTTGTCGGAGGCTTGTCTTGTCAAGGCATGACCATAAGGCTGACCGGTTGTGGGCTCTGCCAGTATGGGAACACAAACCCCGGTTTTACCGGGGCACCCTCTTTGACCATTCGACCTAGTGCATATTCGGATCCATAGTGACCATTCCAAACTAGGACAGGTTGCTTACCCGTTTATAGGTTGTTTGAAACCACTCTGTGCGTAGTGAAACCCTAGCTCCTGACAAAATAGGACAGGGAAACCCTACCCCAACATAAGGGTGTTTTGGCTCTCACTTATCTGTTATGTGCTTTAGAGTGCGTCTCTACAGGAATGCATGTATCAGTATATGAGTTTGGGCATCAGGCCTGCGGGCATCAGTTCAGTATATGAGTTTGGGCATCAAGCCTGCGGACATCAGTTCAGTATTATGGGTATCAGGCCTGCGGGCATCAGCCAGTATTTGAGAATCAGCTATCTGCGGGTATCAGATTCTGTTTTAGGGGACAGTGATACAGGGATAATAATCAGTGTTTGAGGACAGTGTGTATTCAGCTTATCAACTGTGTGTTGTTATGCCCAGCTGTGTGTCATGCATTTTATTTTAAGCTATTATGCTGGCCGTTTATCTGTTTATTTATTTCCATTTCGCTTTATTTATCTTTTGCTAGGTCAGTTCTAGCACAATTGCTTCCAACCCAGCAGGCATTCCCCAAGCACTTTGGACACGAGGTCGTCGACTCAATCGATCTGAGGATCTAATCGACGGACAGCCAGTGTTCCATTCTCTACCCCCTGTTACCAGAAGAAAGCAGAAAAAGCGCAGTGTATCTGAACAGAGATCACCAGAACAGTGGTTTCCCCCATCAGTGGACAGTCGGATTGAGATCCCCATTGAGACAGATCTGCCAGTAGTTCAAATAGATCAAAACAGTATGGCGGCACCAACAGGAGTTGAGGAGATGATGCGCCAAATGCAAGAAACCATGCGGGCCATGCAGCAGGATGCCGTTCGCCGGGATGAACTCGCTAAGCAACAAGATGAGATTATGACCCAGCAGGCTGAGCTGATTACCAGACTGCAACAACAGAATACAGCGTCTGCTTCACAACAAATTCCTCCTCCGGCAGGGGCTCCATTACCTGAGCAGACACCTGCTGTTCAGAACGCTCCTCCAAACACCCGGAATACTGTGCCAACTATCCAGAACCTACAAGAGGACACTAACCTCCCAACGGGGCCAGCTCCGCCCCCGTTTCCGCCACAACTGTCCAAGGTCCATACACCCAATCACCCGGACTCTCCCTTCGAGTTCGAGGTTGATCATACAGCTCTGAAATTGAGCAAACTTGAGAAGCTCTTCAAGAAATCCCAAGGGGTCAAGGCTATGCCGGATATCGAAGACGGATATACCGAGGAGGCTGTAACACTCCCCGATAGGTTCAAAATGCCACAAATCGACCGCTTTGACGGGACCGGCGACCCCATGGTCCATCTCCGACTGTTCGCAGACATTTTGCGGCCAATGGGCCTAACACGACCACAGAAGCTTTCACTATTCGGCCGAACCCTGTCGGGTGTGGCCGCCCACTGGTACGCAAAATTACAAGATGAAGTGAAAAGGAATTGGGATGAAATGGCTGAGGCCTTTGTCGCGCAATATTCGTACAACACTCAGATCGAGATCACAACCCGTGATCTCGAAACGACAAGGCAAGAGCCCAAGGAAACTTTCTCGGACTTTGTAATCCGATAGAGGGCAAAGGCGTCAATGATGACTTCAAGGCCCACTGACAAAGATCAAATCCGGATGATTGTGCGCAATCTCCACCCAAAATTGATGCAGAGAATGATTGTAGTCCCCTTTCCTACTTTCGCAGATTTACACGAGATGGGGGTGCAAATCGAAGATGCAATGAAACAAGGTCTGTTTGACCACGACAGGGAACAACCGAGGAGGACTTTCAACCGTAACAACAAGGCGGGCCCGAGTGGCGCTGCAAATACAAGAGCCTCGGAAGTCAGTATGGTCACCACCACTCCCTCTCCCCCTCCAAGGCCCATGGCTGCCACACCCTTCTCCGGCGCGTCCGGAAGCAACACACAAACCAACAGATTCCAACCGCGAGGCCAAAGAACCTTTACCCCACTATATATGCCCCTGTCCAAAGCTCTAGGGGTATTGATCAGGAAAAAGCATTTGAAACCCCTGGAGCCAAAGCCACTACCGAATCCACTCCCTCCCTCTCATGACCCAGCAAAGTACTGTGCGTATCACCAACAACACGGTCACGACACCGACCGTTGTTACAGATTGCGTCATGAGATCCAGGATCTTATTGATAAACAGGTGATCGCGCCTCCTGATAAACCCAATGTCACAACCAACCCTCTCCCACTACATAACCAAGCTCCCCCTCCCAACAGAATCAATTTTATCCAAACTGGGGTTGCATCTTACGATCCCAGTATCTATATCACCCCATCCCACCTACCCAAGCCGGAGGTGTTCCTCCCCGATTGCACTAACTTCTTGTGCATGGTGGACATCTCCAGAACCCAACCAGAACCGACGGTGGTGACCGTCGAAGATAGGGCAGGGCAAATTTTGGGAGAGAATGAGATTGTTGAATCTGGGACTGGATAGAATTTTGCTGGGGTAGCCTATGATCCAAGCGAGTACATCCTATCAACGAGCCGAATTGGGCTAGGTATAGAATTGCCAGAGACAGGAGAGCTATGCATGATCCGGGGGGATGGATCTGGGCTAGGGGCAGATGATCTGACAGCCGTAGAGGAGGACTTTACTAACCTGCAATTTTTTGATGACCAGGAACCGGGGGATTCGGCAATCAACTGGTTCGACTATGAGGGATCGGCAGAGGCCACTGGATGGCTTGAGGATCAACCAGATGAAGTGGGGGAAGCCCAACCAGAACAGAGCCTGGCAGGGGCAGAGGTATCAGCTGTAGCCGGAATGGCCGAAAGTCAAGTTGTATCGCCAGAGAGCGCCGGTGCTAAGAATTCCGCTCGGGACATGGGCATTATGGATACGGGAATTGTTGAACAAACAGCTGTACTGATGCAGCTGGAACGAGAAAAGTTTGAGGAGGCTGAGAGAATTAGGAAAGCTAAAGGCCCTGAGGGGACTGAAAGTGTTGTGTGCACGAAGATGAAGAATGCTGCGAGCATGTGGACAGGGAATACTGCGAGTGCAACTAAACCGGAGCCAGACAGGTGTCTGTTGGCTGCCGACGGAATGTGGTGGGAAGACGATGACTTATGTCTTGCCCACACGGATGAAGACTGGGGAAATAATCAACCGGATGACACTTGGTACCTCGATGAGGTTGACCATATGACGAGAAGTGGGCGGTACTTCAAACCCCCACACCTGGACCAACCCGAGGCATCCGGGAAGGATAGAGAAGCACAGAAACAGAAGGAGAAACAGGCTGAAGAGAAAGCTGTGCTGAAACAGTTAAAAAAGATACAAGCAGACATCTCCATCTGGGGACTGCTAATGGCATCACGAGTACATAGAGAAGCTGTCCTGTCTGCTATGGACAAGTCCAAACTCTCCATAGATACCACGCCTGAACAGCTGGTTGGGCTGGTTTTTCCGGGAGGAGGTTCCCCGGCATTAACCTTTTCGGACAAGGAACTACCGCCTGAGGGCACAAATCATAACAGACCTCTTATATTTCTGTGGAATGTAGAGATAAGTGGATACCGGTGGTACTTGTTGATACCGGGTCTGCGATTAATGTCTGCCCGACCAGAACGGCATATGCAATCGGGTTGAAGCCCGTGGACTTCGTCCCAACTACTCAAGTGATCAGAGCATACGACAATACCAGCAGAGAAGTGATGGGGAATGTTAAAATTCAAACCAAGGTTGGTCCAGGACAACACAGCATTGAATTTCATATCTTGGACGTTCCTGCAACCTTTAACCTACTTTTGGGGCGACCGTGGTTGCACCAGGTCAAAGCAGTCTCTTCCACTCTACATCAGATGCTAAAGTACCCTCACGGGAAAGGGGTAGCGATCGTTTTTGGGAATTCATCAATCCATCCGCCGCCGGAAGTGTCCACACCTGTCTTGGAGATCGAGCACAGCACGGAGGATGTGTTTTTGTCGGGGTTCACTTTGGCCGAGGCTTAAGTGGTGCAGAATGCCATGGCTGTGAATGAGGGTATGTACGTTAGTGCTCAATCTATTTACCTCATGAACAAGCTAAAACATACCCCCGGGATGGGATTAGGGAGAAGCGGCCGGAAGGGCGTCTCAGTGTTGGCCGAAGTGCCACACAACCCTCACACCTTTGGACTGGGTTATCTGCCCACCAAAGAGGACTGGGTGAGGAAAGGGAAAGAAATGGCCGGAAGGGCCAGAGCAAAGAAGGCTGGGAAGCCATTTGAGTTAATGCATAGGCCCATCTGGGGTACCCTAAACGGACGCTTCGTCCGGGAGGGGGAAGACTTTCCATTCTGCAGCTTCCCAGAGCCATGGCTGAACGCGGAGAAGAAGCGCGTGCCTGGTTTCGAAATCTTCTTCAACTTACAATTACCTGGAGATGACGTTGCCGAAGCGCAGACAGACCCACCAACTGAGGTTGAGCAGAGTAGAGCAGTGGATCCTGAGAGCACAGAGCTTGAAATGGGGGTAGCACTGGCGAGTCTACTATCAGATCCTTCGATCGGCCAAGAGTGCTTGGGGGATAACTCTTCGGTTTCTATGATTGGAGATGAAATAGCTGCGGGCTTTCTAGCGCCGATCTTAGATGCATCTATTGCACCTTCTCTCATCTGGCAATATGAAGAAGGCTTTTTATCTAGCAGCTCCGGGTCAGGTAGTGAGCCGGAATCTGATTCCACCGACTCTTGTGCGTCGGAATCAGATTCCAGCTCTACTGAGTCTGAGTCCGGTATTCCTGGGGGTGATAACCCGGATGCCACAGTCCTGTCTAGGTCGTCTTTTTCATTTTCTTTTGAGTCTGTTGTAACAGAGGAATCTGACGGCTTGGAAATATTTAATGAGAATGATGTGGATGTGGTTTCTAAGTATTTTTCTGTGCCTTTGATTTATTGCTTAAATCAGGATTTTCAAAATTTTGATGAAAACAACGAGGAAGAAATTCCTCCAGTTTTGCAACGATTAATTGATCAAGAGCAGGAAAGATTTGTTAAACCTTTAATGGACGAAATCACTACTGTGAATGTTGGTACTGAGAAGCACCCGCGGCTGGTCCAGATTGGGTCCACCTTGTCTTCGGAGGAGCGCGAGCGCTTAGTCACTTTATTAAAAGATTTCAAAGATGTTTTCGCGTGGTCCTACGAAGACATGCCTGGAATCGATCCTGAGATTGTACAGCACCGGATCCCTCTTGATCCCGAGGCCCGCCTTGTCAAACAGAAACTCAGAAGGATCCGCCCGGACTGGGCTCTCAAAATTAAGGAAGAGGTCACCAAGCAAATTGATGCAGGGTTCCTGCTGGTATCTGAATACCCAACTTGGTTGGCCAACATTGTTCCGGTGCCAAAGAAGGACGGCAGAATTCGGGTCTGTGTAGACTTCAGAGATTTGAACAGGGCCAGTCCGAAGGACGACTTTCCCTTGCCACACATTGATGAATTGGTGGATTTCACGGCAGGACACGCCTTGCTTTCGTTTATGGATGGTTTCTCAGGCTATAATCAGATAGTAATGGCACCCGAAGACCGGGAGAAGACTGCGTTCACTACCCCGTGGGGTACATATTGTTATAGAGTGATGCCATTCGGGTTGAAAAATGCTGGAGCTACGTATCAACGGGCAGTAACTACAATATTGCATGATATGATCCATAAAGAGGTCGAGGTGTATGTGGACGACATGATTGTCAAGTCCAAAGAAAGAGAGGGCCACTACACCGCCTTACAAAAATTCTGTCAAAGGATCAAAGAGTTTCGGCTGCGATTGAATCCCCAGAAATGCACATTTGGTGTTACAGCAGGGAAGATGCTAGGGTTTCTGATTACATAAAGGGGCATCGAGGTCGACTGTAGACGTCCCCGAACGCCCCGGGAGGGTTAGCTCCCGTTCTGTTCATTTGGGGTCACTACAGCTCGGACTCTTAAAATGTCACGGTTCCTAATCTGAACCAAAGAGTCCAAATCCGGCAAATCGTTTTAAGAAAACAGATTTTTGAAAGAAGTGCCAAACATGGACTGCTTTGCCAGATACAGAGTCGCCACCTAAATATTTTATTTTGGAAAATTTAGGAAACCCTGACTCGGTGCCAAAAGGCCACGCGTCCGTCATCACCAAAGTTGCCTCGGCTCGGGAACTTGGGTACGATTGGGGAAGGTCACTTCGTGAGCACCCCCGCTCGCCCGGTCATAGACCGGCCTCTACTAACCATGATATCTAGTTTTGAAAAACATTGTGAGTTCTTATTCCGGTTTATTAGCCTAGGTTACTATGTGATGCGCACAGCATACAAATATAGACCGAGTCGCCTGAATTGGAACGAAACATTTCATGCATGTTTTTGAAAGTGGTTTGCTACCCGCAGGTAGGCTTTAAAACATTTGATGATTTATTCCAATTTAAGTAACCCAACCTTCACCCACAGGCATTCAGGCAGTTATATCATATAAGCACACAGCCTCATGGTAAGCATGCTATTCATGGCAGCACTCACACGCATGCAAGGATGCTAAAGCATAAAGCTTACCGAGTACTCCAAGCCAAAATAGAAACTCATTAGAAATCATGCATGATCCTAATTATACAGAAATGCCTAATGCAACACATACAAAATGCAATTATAGCAGGCTCGGCTATTCTAAGATGGTATATGAAATGCTACAGCTATCATTTATTCAATTTGGAATTGAAAGTACAATGCAGTTAGTATGATGCGCCGAGCCCGGTGCATGCAATACAGATGAGTGAATGCAAACATGCTGTCATACTGTATGCTAATTTAAATATGCCCTAATCTAACCATCGTAAGCTGGTAAATAAAAGGGAAGAAAGACGTGGGGTTGGAAGACATACATCACACTCACGCACACTTATTACAATTATGCCCTCGCAGAGAGGGTCCGAGTAAATAATACAGTCCAAATATTACAGTCCCGAATAAAAGAATATTACAGTCCGAAATATTACAAAATTCTAATTAATTAATGAATTAACTAAGAAAGCAAATAAAACTGGCGTGCAAGCCAGGGACCGCCTTGCTTCTGATGGATGATGCATGTCCGGATTGTCTTGCGCGGAAATCCACCGGAATGCCCCAATCAGCCTCTGTCTACACTTGTTCTTGAAATGCGTGCCAAGCCCCAAAAGGTTGCAGATTCTTCATTTTGCTGCAACAGAGAGCAGGAAAGGGGCATAGCAATGTATTTGTACAGATATATGCATGTCTCGATCCTCGTACCACCAATCACGCATACCGAGGCATGATGGCAGAGGAGTCGAAATGCACAACTCAATATAGGATGAATGCACATGAAATTACAGCTAAAACCTAACTCCATCATGGATAATCTGGAGTGTCGGCGACTGGGGAATTGAGACACATTCCGTCACTCGGAGTACGAAATGTACCTCGTTTCCCGTGCCCGGGCTAACTCCTATCCCGGATACGATGCGATATGCATGATATGCATGAAATGCAACTAAGATACAATCCTAACATATACAATGCTATGGAAATGAGATGCCTCGAAATGCGTGCACACGGGCACGCAAACTGAGAAAATGGCAGAATGCAATCTAAGATACAACCTAGTACGCATAATGCTATGAAAATGAGGTGCCTCGAAATGCGTGCACGCGGGCACGCAAACCGAGGCAATGGTAAAATGCTATGAAATGACATGAAAACATGATATGGGCTTATACCAACATAAGTGAGCCTCAGCCACACTCACATAGGATGCCGGCGGATAAAAAAGAAGTGCCTCGAAATGCGTGCACACGGGCACGCAAACCGAGACGATGGCAGAATGCAATGTAATGACATGTAAACATGATATGGGCTTATACCAACATGAGTGAGCCTCAGCCACACTCACATAGGATGCCGGCGGATAAAAATAAAGTGTCTCGAAATGCGTGCACACGGGCACGCAAACCGAGGCGATGGCAGAATGCAATGTAATGACATGAAAACATGATATGGGCTTATACCAACATGAGTGAGCCTCAGCCACACTCACATAGGATGCCGGCGGACAAAAAAGAGGTGCCTCGAAATGCGTGCACACGGGCACGCAAACCGAGGCAATGGCCAAATGCGATGTAATGTCATGAAAACATGATATGGGCTTATACCAACATGAGTGAGCTTCAGCCACACTCACATAGGATGCCGGTGGATAAAAAAGAGGTGCCTCGAAATGCGTGCACACGAGCACGCAAACCGAGGCAATGGCGGAATGCGATGTAATGTCATGAAAATGGCATGCAATCATTCTAATGGAATTTCAGCAGTAAAATATGGGGGAAAACAGTCCCGAAATGAGGCGAAATGACATGAAATGCATGGAATTGTCCCGAAATGTGAATTTAGGCACCCGAAATGACCTATAGCTATGCCAAACATGCACAATGTGGACATGCAATGCAAAGACAGAAGCTAGACAGTCCCAAAAAATGCACTTTCACAGTTATAAACATGGCCAAACGGCAAGCATAGGTATGGTAAAACTAGCATGCAAGAATAGGGGCCAAAAGAGGGGTAATGAAGCAAGTGATATAAGCAAAACCCAAACTGAAACATTTCCTTCTACAACATTGAAGAGGGACCAAAAATATGAATATTTACAGTATATGGAAGCCTCAAAATCAGTATAAAAACATGATAGAAATGTGATGCAAAATAAGGCTCAAAAATGGCTATAACATGAGGTATGCAAAATAATCACCAAACAGCCAAAGACCCTTAACAAAACATGTAGAATGGACCAAAATAAGCACTTTTCCAGAACTGTAAAATGGCCAAAAACAAAAGCATGGTAGGCTAACTAAACATGCAAGAATGGGGAATAAAAGAGAGATATAACATGAAGTGACCTATGGAAGCTCCAAACCATGAAAGGATCTAAATGAAACATGAAGTATGGACCAAAATAAGAACTTTTTCAGAACTTTAAAATGGCCAAAAACAAAAGCATGGTAGGCTGCCATTGCATGCAAGAATGGGGAAGAAAAGAGGAGTATAAAGGTAGGTACAATATGGAAACCCCAAATGGTGTTGAGCCCTTCTTCAATGTTGAAGAGGGGCTCAAAATAAGCCTAATATCAGTTTACAACATGCTCGAAAATAAATTGCTCATGGGCCAAAAATAGCATGCAAGATTGTGACATATAAGAGGATCAATGAAGCAAGTGTGTCATGGAGGGCTTGAGCCCTTAATGAAAAGTGAAGATGAGCTCAAAAGAGGGCCCTTTTCAGTTAGGGCCGGAGCTTGAAACAAAAAGCAAGTGAGGCTTATAAATGAATCAAGAAAAAGGGTCAAAATGAAGAAAAGGTTACTCACCCTTGAAGACTCAAACTTTTGTTGCTTCTTGGATGAATTTGCAGCTTCTTTGACCTTTGAGAAACCTTCCTTGTTGCTGGAAATGAGGTGGTGGTGGTAGAGCTTGGTGGTGTAGAAGGAATGATGCTTAAGGACTTAAGGTTTTTCAAAGAATTGAGAAGGATGAAGATGGAGTTGTGTATGGAGGCTTGAAGGAGAATTTTTCTAACCCCAAAATACTACAAGGCTTGCTTGCTATATAGGCCAACAAGGCGGTGTAAAGGTGGGGGAAAAGGAGAGTAATATTCCCCCACGAAATATCCCCCAGATAAAGATCTTTTCTGGGGGATAAAGCCTCACAGCTGTAAAGGGAACAGTGCAAGGAATACGGCCGGCCTGGTACTTTTGTTGCAGGTGGCCGGCCGGCCACACCCCCTAGCCGGCCGGCTAGGGGTCAAAAGGTTCAATGAGATTTTCTGGCCGGCCACCAACTGGTGGTGTTCTCCTATGTGTGTACAACACAACCATGTGGTCAAAAGTCCAAGAAAGTAGGTCCAAGGGGTTCAACATTAGCCCGGAAGGAGGGGGTCAAAAGGGTCAAGTTGAATTAATGACCGGCCATGAACTTTTAGGGTCCTCCCATGTGTGTACATCACAAATATGTTGTTCAAAGTTCAAGAAAAAGGGGCCAAGGTGTTCAACATTAGCCCGGAAGTGCGAAAAACGGGCGCCGGAGGGCGTCGGAGGATGTATAACTGGTTGTTGCAACAATTGCTGGCCTCCCACCCTTCAGTGACCTCCCTGGTGATAAAATAGAGGTACCTGCCAAAAATGAACGAAAACCGTTGCAAAACGAATGCTCGAGGACCAAAACGCGCAGTTCGGGGTCCCGAAAATGGGCTGTCAAGCACCGAAAGTGGCATTCGGCCACGAAGTGGGCTTCTCAGCCCCCAGTGTCCCTCAAAAGGGAGCAAATAGGAAGTATGCCAAAAATCAGAAGAAACGGAGATGGTTAAGCGGTCCCGAACCGAGGCACACGGCCTGACGGCTCCGAAAACCGGAAACCGGACTCCGAAATGGGCAAAATGGCCTACGGCCACCAAATGTAGCCTACGGATATTGAGAGATGGTCTACGGGACCTCTCCCTCCCCTCAGGAAAAGAAACAGAGAAAACCGAGTCTGGTTCGCAAACCGAGACAAGGCACAGAAGAGGGTTCGGAAGTCCGGAGGCAGGGCTCACGGCCGTGACTCTGAAACTTCTGAACGAGCACATTATGCAACATCACCAAGCGCTCAATCGGTGACGTCTGAGTCTTAAGGTCGGTCAAAAATGGGGTGTCTACATCGACCCTTCCAAAATCAAGGCCATCTTAGAAATGCCACCACCAAGGACTGAAAAGGAGATGCGAGGCTTTCTGGGTAAAGTGCAATTCATAAGACGGTTTATTTCTAAATTAACCTTGACTTGTGAACCACTTTTTGGTCTCCTGAAGAAAGGAAAGAAATTCCAATGGGACGGCCGATGTCAAGCAGCTTTTGAGCAGATCAAAGAATATCTACAGAACCCGCCCGTGTTGTCACCACCAGAGCCGGGGAGACCGTTGATATTGTACCTTTCGGTAACTGAGACTACCATGGGCTGCATGCTCGCGCAAGAGTCAGAAGACAAAGTGGAAAGAGCCATCTACTATCTGAGCAAAAAGTTGCTGGATTACGAGACCCGCTATACACCGCTGGAGAAGGCTTGTTTGGCCTTGGTATGGGCTACCAGGAAGCTGCGGCACTACCTGTTAGCTCACTCTGTAATGTTGGTTTCGCGTTTGGATCCCATCAAATATCTTTTCGAGAAACCAGCACTTACGGGTAGGCTAGCTCGTTGGCTGCTGTTGCTCTCCGAATTTGATTTGAAGTATGTAACGCGCAAGTTAGTAAAAGGGAGAGCGGTAATGGAGTTCCTTGCCGACCACCCGGTTGAGGGGGATGAAGCGGTTGAGTATCTATTCCCAGATGAAGCCATTCTGCAAGTCGAAGATGAAACTTGGACGATGTACTTTGACGGAGCGTCAAACCAGTATGGGTATGGGATAGGGGTGTTGCTGATAGCGCCTGACGATTCCCGTATCCCTTTAGCATTCAAGCTCCGATTCAAAGTCTCAAACAATGAGGCAGAGTATGAGGCATGTATTGCTGGCCTGGAAGCAGCCCTAGAACTAGGGGCAAGACGGTTGGACGTCATTGGGGACTCAAACCTAGTTGTATCTCAAGCAAAAGGAGATTGGAAAGTCAAGGAGGAAAGGATGATAATTTACCACCAAACCTTGGATTTGTTAATTCCTCGGTTTGAGAAGCTAAATTTCACCCGCCTCGTAAGAGAGAACAACAGGTTCGCAGATTCATTAGCAACTCTATCTTCTATGATAGACATCCCGTCCGGAGTCCGGATGCGTCCAGTCATTATTGATCAGAAGTTTGTGCCAGCATACGGGTCGATTTCCGCCATAGATGAGGCTCAAGACGGCAACCCCTGGTATTACGACATCTGGAACTTCTTGGAAAAGGAGACGTATCCACTAGGGGCAAATGCCAAGGATAAGAGGGCCATCAGAAGAATGGCTGCTCAGTTCATCATCTGCGGGGGTAAGCTGTACAAAAGGGGTCATCTGGGAATGCATAAGCTCTCTGTAGAAGCTGAAGAGTCGAAACGCCTGATGGAAGCCATCCATGGGGGGGAGTGCGGTGCACACATGAATGGAGTAATGCTGGCCAGAAAGATCCTCAGACAGGGCTACTACTGGTCAACCATGGAGGAGGATTGTATTAGTTTTGTGCGGCGATGCCACAAGTGTCAAATTCATGCAAACCGCATGAACATCCCGCCGTCAAAGCTGTACAACATGACTTCACCATGGCCTTTTTCGGTTTGGGGAATTGATGTGATCGGAGCTGTTACCCCGAAAGGGTCAAACGGGCATGAGTTTATCCTAGTAGCGATAGATTATTTCACAAAGTGGGTCGAGGCCCAATCATACGCGGTGTTGAAGGCGTCGCACGTCGCAAAGTTCATCAGAAACAACATCATCTGTCGCTACGGGGTGCCAAACGAGATAATTTCAGATAATGGTTCCCACTTCAAGAAAGAAGTGATAGACTTGTTGGAAAAATACAATGTGGCTTTCCATAAGTCATCTACATACCGGCCGCAGACCAACGGAGCGGTCGAGGCCGCCAACAAGAATATCAAGCATATACTGCAGAAGATGGTGGGAACCTACCGAGATTGGCCAGACAAGCTGCCATTTGCTCTGTGGGGCTACAGGACTTCAATCAGAACTTCTACTGGAGCAACTCCATATTCATTTGTCTATGGAATGGAGGCTGTTCTACCCATCGAGATTGAGGTTCCGTCGTTACGAGTATTGGCTGAGTGCCAAATAGCCGAAGCAGATTGGCAGCAAAGCAGATTCGAAGAACTCATGCTCTTTGATGAAAGAAGACTGAAAGCACTGTACCACATACAAGGCTATCAACGCAGAATTGCCCGGGCTTTCAACAAGAAGGTTAAGTCCAGGAATCTGAAAGAAGGAGATTTGGTGCTCAAAGACAACCGAGCTCCCATCCACGACCCAAGGGGCAAGTTCAAACCCAATTGGACTGGTCCTTACATCATCAAAGCTATCTGGTCAGGTGGAGCTATGGTTCTGATGGATCTAGATGGCTTGGAGTTCTCACAACCGATCAATATGGACAAGTTGAAGAAATATTACCCTTGAGAGGCTCGCTAGGCCGAAAACCCGAAAGGGCGACCTAGGCAAAAGTCAGAGCACAAAAAATTAGAAAATATAAAAATTGAGCTGGCAAGGTTGAAAACCCGCAAAGGGCGGCCTTGGCAAAAGTTAGAGCGCAAAAGGAGAGTGAAAATACTCGAGTGAACCTTAGCCTGAACTACGAAAGGCTTGATTCCCATCTTTGGGATACGTAGGCAACTTCACCTTGAAGTTCAGCCATAAACTTTTCCCCGATCAATTCTGTCCATTTTGATCATCTCAGTCACCTTTATCCATCAGCATTTATCGCGATCTCCGGTACGGTGCTGTTCAGACTAGGGGCAACTTTTCGTTGCCGCGACGGTGCAAAGTTACTCAGACTAGGGGCAACTTTCCGTTGCCGTGCAGTGCCGCATTGTTCTTCAGACTAGGGGCAACTTTCCAGTTGCAGGGATCTGGGGTTGTGCATCTCAGTGACAGATCTTCGGCGTGTCCAGTTCTGATCCGCATCGAAAATAGTTTTGAAAAGTTTTAATAAAAGTCGACTTTGTTCAAATTAATCTTTCTACGACTAAGACCATTTTTGGACCAAAGCGGAAAATTTTCAGTACCATAACCTTCAATTTCATTGATTTCAAAACAGAGTTCTCCTGCTCTTGCATTACAATCGAGGTTGCTTTTTAGTACATTCATAAAGAAAACTTGAAAATGCTAAATAAGCAATAAATTTGGGGCATAGTTGAATCAAGTATCTCTACGTCCCCTCCCGGAGCTGGACAAAGCATCTGATGCCAAACTAGGCCCAACCTGTGCCTCCTCGTTGAGCCAATCCAAGCATTCATCGGACAAAGTGCAACTGAAAGTGGAAGCAGGGGCCAGGAGCTCTCTAGTCCTCCATGCTGTGGCATATCGGGCAAGCTGTGCACCCCGGATCGGGAAAGCGGCTAGGTACTCAATCCCCTCCGGTGGGCGGGTCTGATCATGACCAAACTGACGCAGGAACCGGAATGGAAAATAGAACACGTAGTGGGTTAGACCAATCAATTGGATCCCAATCAGCCGGGACATACTATAGCTCATTGCCGGGAGGTTGAGCCAAGGACAACGCCAAGCAATGTCGTCTGCGGACAAATTGCACATCCAATCGAATCACCACCTTTCGTCAAGAGCATTGACTAGGCGCTGTCGAAAGAGCCTCGAGCTGAATAGGCCGGGCAAGAGTCCACAACCTGCAACTTGTCCATTAACCATACCTGGGGGAGGGATGGAAAATGAGATAATAAAGAACAGAGATATGTACGATGAGGGAAAAGTAAGACAAGGGTTTTGTGAGAAAAACGAGCCTGAGGGCCGAGTGATGTGAGTAAATATATATGTAAGGTCGGGTGGGAAACATTACCTGCAGCAGCAGTGGACTCCCAGCAAACCTAGTCGCCTCCCAGCGATAGACAGAATCTAAGCCCATCAGTGTCTCAGCCAAGGTCATGGCAATACAACTCTTTCCTTCTCTCAAGCCTTGGGCAACTTCAATCAGGCGAATGCTAGCTCCGCCGAAGCCCGAGGAAAGCAGAAAGTGAGACAACAAACACAAGCAGAGGGCATGTTGCCGGAAACCCTGCCAATAATGGTTGCTGCGGTCACCGGCGTCGGAAAAACAATGGATCAAGCCGAGGATGTCCAGTTCCCCACTGCAGATCAGAGATCGAGCGTCATGCGCCGTGAGCCCACACATCCGCCCTAAAGCCTGAGCATGGCCAAAACGGAGCTGGGGCAAGATCACTTCAGAGCATTCAGACTCCATCAAAACCTGAAAATCTTTGAAAGTGGGACATACCTCTTGGCCGCCGAAGCTAAAAACGTGCGTCACTGGGTTCCAGAACCTTGCCGCGGCATGGAGAAAAGGGAGCTGTAGTGGAGTACGGCTCAGCGTGAATAGTGCATTCAAGCCGAAACCCCGGAAGTTCAGCTTTTCCGAGCCATCTAGAGAAGAGATCCAAGATCTGAGATTTTCTGCGAGAAACGCCTCCATCTTTGTGTAAAACTAAGATGAAATGAATGTTCCCGAAGTTGAGGCTTTTATAGAGGGAAAAACACTATTCACAGGGACACGTGTCAAAAACCAGGTGGCTGCAGGAATAAGTGGCCGGCCGGCCACCTTTTCTGGCTGGCCGGCCATTTACTTTTTACAAAACTGGCCGGCCGGCTCCCTCTCTCCACAAAATTGGTCGGCCGGCTCCCAAAGGTGGCCGGCAATGCTGCAGTGTATCCCCTTGGCCCTGTTTTACCCTTCGAGGGAAAGTTTCAAGCATCTCCATGCAACGGGAGAGTCAAAGGCCTTTATTTCCCTCTGTTTCGGATGCGTTCCGGTGCCCAGATCGTCCGAAGTACACTCTGTTGTTGTTGTTTTGATTATCGAGTTGTTGTTTTGCTTATCGAGTTGTTTGTTGAGCGGACGTGTTTCGTGTTTTTGAGTCATTGCGCTCTGTTTAAGCAATCTTTGTTTAAGTCTTGTTTATTTGCGTTGTCAACGTTATTGCATTTTGTTTATTGAGTTGTAAGCTTCCTAAGGTTCTGTTATATCTTAGTAAGTTGAGTTGCTTAGTTTGTTGCGTCGGTTCACTACCTGACTTGGTGATTACACAATGCGCATTCCCATTCAATTTCATTTTTGTGCAAAATAAAATGATGCGATACGATGCTAAAGTTTAAAATACAAACTCCTTTTCAAAAGCTGTTTCATTCCATCATGCTTTACAACAAACAAAGGTACAAGTTTTACAAAAAATAAAACTGCCTAACAATGTGCAAAGTGCTACAAACTACTAGTAAAAAGAAAAATAAAGCAGGAAACAGCAGCATCAATGTCCTCGGGAGCGGGAATGAGAAGCACTCCTCATCCTCTTCTGCGGGACAACCTCTGCACCATCATCATCATCTGGGTCGGAGCTGTCATCCTCAGGATCCCCCTCAGCCTCGCCTCTATTCCCCGAACCAAGACCGGAGCCCCCCTCCTCAGCAGATGTCTCTGACTGACGGTCGGTAGCCTCCTCCTCCTCCTCATCATCCTCCTCATCCTCCTCATCATCAGGCTCCGCCTCTACAACGTGAGCCCTGCGTCTGCGGACAGGCCCTCCTCGAGCTCCTCGAAAAGGCCTAGATGGCCCGGCTCCTCGGAAAGGCCGGGATGGCCCAGCCCCCTGAAAAGGCCCGGATGACCCAACTCCGTGAAATGGCCCAGATGGCCCAGCTCCCCAAGGAGGCCCAGGTGGCCTGGCCTGCGGCTGACCGGACCATGAAGGCATCTGAAAACAAAGAATTCAATTCAAATACATCAGTCCAAATATATACATCAGATGCAGATACAAGCAAAGGCTACATGAAGTGGGTGCATGTAAATACAGTGTACAAGTGGGGTGTGTGTCAGATGTGCTCTACACAAGTAGTCTATCGATGCAGTAGAAATCAGCATGTCATCAGAAGTATGATAAATGCCAGAAAACTGAAAGGTACCTGAATGCCCGCGATAGACAACTGTGCCTCCCTCCGCAGGACCATGCCCTCGAGTGTGGCCACCAGTCCAACCACCTCCTCCATGTACCCTCGCGGTGGCTGCAAATATGAGCTCATAATCATCAGTGAACAAAAGAATGTCTAAACATCTGAATGATGAATAAAAAACAGTGGAGCATACCAGTGGTGAGTCAGGATCAATGGCGTATCGATCACTGGGCATCGGAGGCTCTAGCGGGATCGGCGTCGGAGAGATAGCCCCATACTGCCACGCCATCAACTCAGTCGGCATATCTGGCCATCCAGGATGAGGATAAGTCGACGGAACCGGAGGAACCGGTCTACCCCCACCTCTAGATGCACCAGCCCCGCTGGTGGGAGGGGCGTCTGCAGCCCGAGCCCGGGCCTGGCCCGAGGATGACATACCAGCAGGCCTCGTCATCGGGGTACGAGCTCCCGTCAATGGAGGCATCAAATATGTATGACGGTAAGTGCCATAATCCCCCTCCTCGAGATATAATAAAGCATCACTACCCAGCATAGCGCCGACTACCTCCGAGAAAGAGAGCCTGTCAGCAGTCCGCATACTGACTGGGGGTACTGCGGGAGGATCCTGAGAAAGATACCCCCATACCTGACGCAGAAAGCGTTCCCCCAGAAACCATGCCCTGCCAACCGGCCCTTCGAGCAGGACCCTATACTGGGAGGTGTCCGACCCTCCGGTATACTGAAGTCGGAGACCATCACCAGGGCCGCCCAAGGCTGCCATGAGATCTGCGGATGATAAATGCATAAACCAATCAGAAATCGGGAATATACAGAGCAAATCAAAGATGAAAATGAAAGGAACTGAAAGTTCTGAAGTACCTCCGACTGCCCAACAGTGTCAAAATACTGTCGCAAGTAAATGAGGGTCTCTCGGGGTCTCGGCCGGTGCGGGCCCTCGAACACTAGTGAATATGGGGTCATGGGGGGCCCTGCCACCTCCAACTCTGGGGCTAATGCTGGGAAGTATACATAGACCCATAGCTGAGAAAAGCAGTGCAGAATGTAAGTACAAAGTGCTGAGAGCAAAATACAGACTGTAAAAGCGCGCTGTGAGTGCAATGTACAAGTAATGAAGAGCAGAAATGTAAATCAAGGGGACAGAAAAGTACCTCCCAGGCTCTCCAGTAGCCGCCAAGTAAATCTCCCCGCCCGCGGGAGGTCGCGCTCATATAAAAGTAAAGGGTAGCCAGGCCGGCGCCACCCCAGTCATATCGACTGACCTGTGATAGGTCAACCAGAGCGCTCAGCAGGTATAGCCCGACTGTGTTCCCTCTATCGGCGAACAGGGTAGTCCCGAAGAGGAACATAAGGAAACCACGGGCGTACTGCTCCGTCTCCTCAGGAGTCTTGGGCACCATCTCCGCCCGCCGGAAGTGGGAAGAGAACCAAGTGTATCAGACTCTCCCAGAAACCCTGTCAACAGGCGGGCGAGCCCCCAATAGATACATCCAAGCGGCCTCCCTCTCGCCCATATCCTCATCATAGGGGATGGGCCAACCCCTATGTCCAGGCCGGTCAACACAGCGAAGTCTAGAGGGGTCATAGTCATGTCCCCGTAGCAGAGAAATGAAAGGAGTTGGTAGTGTCCCACCATCTCTCTACCAATGCTGCCATCAGAGTCCTCCTGGCAGAACAACGTGACAACCCAACGCAGAAGGCCCCGAACCCTGCCAAGTCTACTAAATCTCGGACACCCTCCGGGAGCTCAGCGTACCAGTCCCGCGCGGCGGTGGAACCATATCCCCGTACACTGCGAGAACCAACCTGCATTCAGAATGAATGCATGTGTCAATAATGAAATGAATGGGCTGTGTGCCAATGAGATGAAATGGGTTGTGTGCCGATGAAATGAAATGGGCTGCGTGCCAATGAAATGAACTGGGCTACGTGCCAATGGAATGAAATGGGCTGTGTGCCGATGAAGTGAAATAAGCTGCATGCAAATAAAATGAAGTAGCTGTGTGTTCAGAAGTGAAGTGTACGAACTGTGTGTTCAGTATAAGCAACTTTCAATCAGTGTGGGCTGCGTGTTCACTATTCAACTGGGCTGTGTGTTCAGAAAATTTAAGTTTGGGCTGCGTGTTCAAATTTCAACTAGTGTGGGCTGCGTGTTCACTATTCAACTGGGCTGTGTGTTCAGAAAATTTAAGTTTGGGCTGCGTGTTCAAATTTCAACTAGTGTGGGCTACGTGTTCACTATTCAACTGGGCTGCGTGTTCAGAAAATTTAAGTTTGGGTTGCGTGTTCAACTTTCAACTAGTGTGGGTTGCGTGTTCACTATTCTAATCTGGGCTGCGTGTTCAGAAAATTTAAGTTTGGGCTACGTGTTCAACTTTCAACTAGTGTGGACTGCGTGTTCACTATTCTAATCTGGTCTGCGTGTTCAGAAAATTTAAAGTTTGGGCTGTGTGTTCAACTTTCAATCAGTGTGGGCTGCGTGTTCAGAAAATTTAAAGTTTGGGCTGCGTGTTCAACTTTCAATCAGTGTGGGCTGCGTGTTCACTATTCTAATCTGGGCTGTGTGTTCAGAAAATTTAAAGTTTGGGCTGCGTGTTCAACTTTCAATCAGTGTGGGCTGCGTGTTCACTATTCTAATCTGGGCTGTGTGTTCAGAAAATTTAAAGTGTGGGTCGTGTGTTCACTTTCGAATTCGGGCTGTGTGTTCGACAAATCAGTGTTTGAGCCGTGTGTTCACCTCTTAACTAATGTGTACTGTGCGTTCGCAATTAATTAATGAGCCGAGTGTTCAGAAATTCGAGTGTTTAAACTACATGTTCAGGATGCAAGCAAAGTACTATGTCATAAGCTAAACTGCGTGTTCAAGCATAGCAAAGGTGTGAAATATACGAAAAATGCAGAAAATGAAGTAAATACCTCTCGGGCCTCATGAGAGAGGTGATGCTCTGGCTCTCGGAGAAGCAGATCCCCAGGTGCTCGCTCATCAAAATTAGTGAAATGACGGAAAACGGCACGCGGAAGGACATGTGCTGGCGAATTGTACCTCCCGGGAATAAAAGGTCGGACCCTCGGGGGCAAAGTCATAGGATCAAAATCGTACCCAGCACCCGGAAAGCCTCCACCATGGGGAGAATTACCCGCCATTTTCAAAGAATCTGCAAAAGGAGCAAAAATGAGCGAAAATGAGCCAAAATTGGAAAAAGTCAACAAAAGTCAACTCTCGGGAAATGGAAAAAGTCAACAAAAGTCAACTCCCGAGAAAATCTTCCAAATATTGAGACAAACTTACCTCAAGTGGCGAAAATGAGAAAAGAAGCTCCGAAACCGAAATTTAATCGCTTCAAAGTGTTTAAAACTGAATATTTTTACGAAAACAACTTGCGTGGGGCGTTGGAAAACGCGTATGGAACTCAGATCTGGAGAAGAAAGTGTTGTAGGAGGCAAGAGAGGAGAAGATCTCGGCTGCATTATATAGGCTCCAAGTCTTGGGATGGAGGAGCATGAAAAAAAGGAGGTGAAAAGACCAAAATGCCCTCGGATTTGGGCATATGGCCGGCCGGCCACCTTTTCTAGCCGGCCAGCCATTTCCTTTTTGGAAAACCGGCCGGCCAGCCAATTCCTTTTTGCAAAAGTGGCCGGTGGCCTCCCCTTGGGAAGATAAACGGCCGGTGATGTCCCCCACATGCCCACCTAGCTCTCTGCAAATTTTGAAGAAGATTGGAGTTCCCGAGACCTGAAAAAGTTCAAGAAAAGTGCACTTTCTGTCGCAAAATGATCCGCCGGGACTTCAGCTTCAAGTTCTGACATATGTCTCATCATCATTCATCGAAATCGAAGTGTATCCTTTTTGAATGTGTTGTAGCCATTCCGGGAAGCGGATCGGAGGCCGTGATCGAGTTGCCTTCGCCGAAACACGCGTTTCCATTGCTCGTTGTTTCGTAACAAACGAGCACGTTGACTTATGCTCGCTGTGCACTATCATGCACATAATTCGCATTTTCATGAGCATACTTGCATTGTTATGCACATTTCTTAATATTGCCATACCTCTGTGTTTGAGCATGCGTTGTCACGCATGTCCTCTCTTGCATTGCGATGCATTCACTCACCGGCACTGCGTGTGTCAAACTTTCGGAATCACGTTAAATATATGTTGGTAGCATACTGTACTTGTTACAATTTCTCTCTTTTGCAGGCACGATATTGTATGTACGGTTCAATTGAGGCTGGTGTGACCGGACGAATCGCGCAGGTATCGTATCTTCTCCGAGTGAGACGTGGCGGGGATTGAATAATCCTCCGCATTCTTAACTGCATGAAATGTAGTTGTTGCCTTGCATTCTTGCTTAAAACTGTTGCATCTATTTGCGAATACTTGCTTCATTACAGCTTGCTACATTTGCATGACCATTGAGTTACCTCCGACTCTGTGCATATCACTTTGCATTTTGCCCCCCCTGCCTGCGGGCCTGCCTGCGGGCACATCTCTGTTTACTTTGTACGCTTATCTAAGTCTTCGGCCTTGTCAAAAATGGGTCGTCTCTGGGCTCTGACATTCACTCCCGTCACTTGTGACTTTCGAGTTCTGTCAAAGAGGGGCAACTGTAGACACCCCATTTTTGACCGACCTTAAGACTCAGACGTCACTGATTGAGCGCTTGGTGATGTTGCATAATGTGCTCGTTCAGAAGTTTCAGAGTTGCGGCCGTGAGCCCTGCCTCCGGACTTCCGAACCCTCTTTTATACCTTGCCTCGGTTTGTGAACCAGGCTCAATTTTCTCGATTTCTTTTCCTGAGGGAAGGGAGAGGTCCCGTAGACCATCTCTCAATGTCCGTAGGCTACATTTCGTGGTCGTAGGCCATTTTTCCCATTTCGGAGTCCGGTTTCCGGTTTTTCGGAATCGTTGGCCATGTGCCTCGATTCGGGACCGCTTAACCATCTCCATTTGCTCTGATTTTTGGCATAATTCCTATTTTCTCCCTTTTGAGGGACACGGGGGTCTGAGAAACCCACTTTCTTGGACTTTTAACCACAGGGTTGTGTTGAGGACACATGGGAGGACACCATCATGTGGTGGCCGGCCACTAAATCAGCTTGACCCTTTTGACCCCTAGCCGGCCGGCTAGGGGGTGTGGCCGGCCGGCCACCTGCAACCAAAATACTTGGCCGGCCGTAATCCTCACACTGTTCACTTTACAGCTGTATAGCTTTATCCCCCGGAAAATATCTGTATCCGGGGGATATTTTGTAGGGGAAAGTTTGCCTCCTTTTTCCCCCACCTTTACACCCTCTTTTGTTCCATATAACCAAGGAAAAACATCATATTTTGGGGTTAGAAAAAATTGTCTTCAAGCCTCAATACACATATCTCCTTCCATCTTTCTCATTTTCCTAAAAATCCCTAAGTCCTACACCTTGTTTTCTTCATCACCACCAAGCTCTACCACCACCACTCCATTTCAGCAGCAAGGGCAAGAATTCCAGCAGCTAAGAGGTAACAAATTTGGTCCAAGAAGCAACAAAAGCTTTGGTCTTCAAGGGTGAGTTGCACTTCACCCTTTTGGGCCCTTTTCTTGTATCTTTTGTAATCCCTCTATGATTTTTGCTTTGAGCTCCGGCCATAACTGAAAGTGGCCTTCTTTTGAGCTCATTTTCATGTCTCATTAAGGGCTCAACCCTGTTTGAGCCCTCCATCTTGCACTTGCTTCATTATCCCTCTAAAATGTCATTTTCTTGCATAATATTTTTAGCTTGTGTGTGATTTGTTTTGGAGCATGTTGTAAACTGATAATAGGCTTATTTTGAGCCCCTCTTCAACATTGAAGAAGGGCTCAACACTGTTTGGAACTTCCATGTTGTACTTGCCTTTATACTCCCTTTTTGGTCCCATTTTTGCATGCTTTGGCAGCATATTGTGCTTTGATTTTTGGCCATTTTACAGCACTGAAAATAGTCTCATTTTGGTCCATTCTTCATGTTTCATTTAGGGCCTTTCATGGTTTGGGACCTCCATATGCCACTTCATGTTATATCTCTCTTTTGGTCCCCAATTTTGCATGCTTTAGCAGCCTATCATGCTTTTGTTTTTGGCCATTTTACAGTTCTGAAAATAGTCTTATTTTTGCCCATTCTTCATGTTTCATTAAGGGTCTTTGGCCGTTTGTGGAATATTTTGTATACCTCATGTTATAGCCTCTTTTGAGCCTTATTTTGCATTGCATTTCTAGCATGTTTGTATGCTGTTTTGGAATTTTTACAGTTCTGAAAATAGTCATATTTTTGGTCCCTCTTCAATGTTGTAGAAGGGAATTTTTCAGTTTGGGCTTTGCATATACCACTTGCCTCTTTGGCCACCTTTTGGACCTTTTTCTTGCATGAGAGTGCAGCCATACCTGTGTTTGTTTTTGGGGTTCTTACAGTTCTGGAAAACATCATATTTTGGGCCCCTCTTCAACTTTGTTGAAGGGCCCTAACCTGTTTGAGGACATCAGCTATGAGTTTCTTCTTAATCCCATGTTTAGGGCCATTTCTTGCATGCTAGTTTTTCCCTATCTTGGTTTGCTGTTTGGCCATGATTTGTACTAGTAAAATGCTAAATTTGGGGCTGCCTTGCTTCTGTCTTTACATTCCATGTACCAATTTTGCATGTTTGGTATAGCTATAGGCAATTTCGGGTGCCAAAATTCGTGTTTCGGGACTATTCCGCACATCGGGTGTGTTTTCGCCTCATTTCGGGGCTGTTTTCCCCCACATTCCATTTCTGAAAATCCATTAGCATGCTTGTATACCATTTCCATGCCATTGCATTGCGTATGTCATTGCCTCGGTTTGCGTGCCCGTGTGCACGCATTTCGAGGCACTTCATTTTCATCCATCGGCATCTTATGTGAGTGTGGCTGAGGCTCTCTCATGTTGGTATAAGCCCATATCATGTTTTCATGTCATTTGCATTGCGTATGCCATTGCCTCGGTTTGCGTGCCCGTGTGCACGCATTTCGAGGCACTTCATTTTCATCCACCGGCCTCTTATGTGAGTGTGGCTGAGGCTCTCTCATGTTAGTATAAGTCCATGTTGCATTCTACATGCCATTTCCATGCCATTGCATTGCATATGCCATTGCCTCGATTTGCGTGCCCGTGTGCACGCATTTCGAGGCACTTCATTTTCATCCACCGGCCTCTTATGTGAGTGTGGCTGAGGCTCTCTCATGTTAGTATAAGTCCATGTTGCATTCTATATGCCATTTCCATGCCATAGCATTGCATATGCCATTGCCTCGGTTTGCGTGCCCGTGTGCACGCATTTCGAGGCACTTCATTTTCATCTATCGGCCTCTTATGTGAGTGTGGCTGAGGCTCTCTCATGTTAGTATAAGTCCATGTTGCATTCTATATGCCATTCATGTCATTTGCATGCATATATCATTGCCTCGGTTTGCGTGCCGGTGTGTACGCATTTCGAGGCACTTCATTTTCATCCATCGGCCTCTTATGTGAGTGTGGCTGAGACCCTCTCATATTAGTGTAAGCCCATATCACATTTCCATGTCATTTAGATCGCATTCTGTCATTGCCTCGATTTGCGTGCCCGTGTGCACGCATTTCGAGACATCTCATTTTTACAGCATAGTGCATACTAGGTTGTATCTTAGATCGCATTCTATCATTTTCTCGGTTTGCGTGCCCGTGTGCACGCATTTCGAGACATCTCATTTTCATAGCATTGTGCATACTAGGCTGTATCTTAGTTGCATTCATGCATGTCATGCATATTGCATCATGTTCGGAATAGGAGTTTGCCCGGGCACGTTTCGACTCCTCGGCCATCATGCCTCGATATGCGTGATTGGTGGCACGAGGATCGAGGCATGCATATATCTGTGAAAATACATTGCCATGCCCCTTTCCTGCTCTCTGTTGCAGCAAAATAAAGAATCAGCAACTTTTCGGAGTCTGGCACGCTTTCCAAGAATAACTGCTAAACAGAGGCTAATTGGGGCATCCCGGTGGATTTCTGCGCAAAGCAGCCTAACATACATCATTCATCAGAAGCGAGGCAGTCCCTGGCTTGCACACCAGTTTTACAGCTTTCTTAGTTAATTTGTTAATTAAGTAGGAATTTGTATATTTTTTGGACTGTAATATTTGGACTGTAATATTCTTTTATTTGGGACTGTATTATTTATTCGGACCCTCTGCGCGAGGGCATAACGGTAATAAGTGTGCGTGTGTGTGTTGTATGTCTTCCAACCCCACGTCTTTCTCCCTTTTATTTATCCGCTTATGATGGTTAGATTAGGGCATATTTCAATTAGCATACAGTATGACAACATGTTTGCATTCATTCATCTGTATTGCATGCACCGGGCTCGGCGCATCATACTAACTGCATTGTATTTTCAATTCCAAATTGAATACATGATAGTTGTAGCATTTCATATGCCATGTTTAGAATAGCCGAGCCTGCTATAGTTGCATTTTGCATGTGTTGCATTAGGCATTTATGTATAGTTAGGATCATGCATGGATTTCTAATTAGCTTCCTTTTTGGCTTGGAGTACCCGGTAAGCTTTATGCTTTAGCATCCTTGCATGCGTGTGAGTGAATGCCATGATAGCATGCTTACCATGAGGCAATATGCTTATGTGATATAACTGCCTGAGTGCCTGTGGGTGAAGGTTGGGTTACTTAAATTGGAATAAATCATTAAAAGTTTCAAGCCTACTTGCGGGTAGCAAACCGTTTTCAAAAAGCGAACATGAAATGTTTTGTTCCAATTCAGGCGACTCAGTCTATACTTGTATGCTGTGCGCATCACATAGTAACCTAGGCTAATAACCGGAATAACACACAAAGTTTTCAAAAATAGATATCATGGTTAGTAGAGGCCGATCTTTGATCGGGCGAGCGGGGGTGCTCACGAAGTGACCTTCCCCAATCGTACCCAAGTTCCCGAGCCGAGGCAACTTTGGTGATGACGGACACGTGGCATTTGGCACCGAGTCAGGGTTTCCTAAATTTCCTATTAAAAAAAACATTTAGGTGGCGACTCTGTATCTGGCAAAGCAGTCCATGTTTGGCACTTCTTTCAAAATCTGTTTTCTCAAAACGATTTGCCGGATTTGGACTCTTTGGTTCAGACTTAGAACCGTGACAAATTTGAGAGTCCTGAGCTGTAGTGACCCCAAAATGAACAGAACGGCAGCTGGTTCCTCCCGGGGCGTTCGGGGACGTCTACGCATACTATTATTGAATCTCGAAATGCATCTTTCTTTGAATATGTATTTCCAAATAAGACTAAACAAGAGACGAGTAACAATAAAAGTTCCAATGATGCTATTACTAGTCAGGATCAAGAACATGATCAAGAACAAGAGCAAGAGTTAGATCAAAATGAGGAAGAGGAATCTAGGCGTAGTAAACGTACTAGAACCTCAAAGTCTTTTGATCCAGATTTTCTAACATTTTTGTTAGAAAATGAGCCTTTAACTTTTAAAGAGGCTATGTCCAATCCCAAGGCTCCTTTATGGAAAGAAGCTGTCAATAGTGAAGTTGAATCCATCTTGCAAAATCACACTTGGGAATTGGTGGATTTGCCACCAGGTTGTAAACCTCTTGGGTACAAGTGGATTTTCAAAAGAAAAATGAAAGCGGATGGATCAATTGACAAATACAAGGCAAGACTTGTGGTCAAAGGGTTTAGACGAAAAGAAGGTCTTGATTACTTTGACACATACTCACCAGTTACTAGAATAACATCCATTAGAATGTTAATCGCTATTGCATCGTTGTACAATCTAGAAATTCATCAAATGGATGTGAAAACCGCTTTCTTAAATGGTGAGTTAGATGAAGAAATTTACATAAAACAACCAAAAGGTTTTTCTGTTCCAGGAAAAGAAAAGAAAGTGTGTAAATTGGTTAAACCATTATATGGTTTAAAACAAGCGCCAAAACAATGGCATGAGAAATTTGACAAGGCAATGATGTCAAATGGATTTAAAATTAATGAGTGTGATAAATGTGTTTATATTAAAAACACAGACAAAGGTTATGTCATTGTATGTCTTTATGTGAATGATATGCTCATCATAGGTAGTAATAATGAAATTATTAAAACTACTAAGAAAATGTTGAATAAACATTTTGACATGAAAGACATGGGCATTGCTAATATAATTCTTGGTATGAAAATTACCAAAACATCATAAGGTTATGCTTTGTCACAATTTCATTACATTGAGAAAATACTTGACAAATTTAGCAAAGATAATGATCATCATGCTAGAACACCTGTGGATGTTAATTTGTTTCTCTCTAAGAATGCACAAGAAACTATTTCTCAATTAAAGTATTCCCAAATTATTGGAAGCTTAATGTACTTGATGAACTGCACTTGCCCGAATATAGCTTATGCAGTAAGTAAATTAAGTAGATATACGAGTAACCCAGGAGTAAAACACTAGAAAGCAATTATAAGAGTTCTAAGATACCTCAGATTTACTCATAACATTGGGCTGAATTATACTATATATCTGGCAGTACTCGAAGGATATTGTGATGCAAATTGGATATCAGATACTAGAGACTCACAGTCCACTAATGGGTATGTTTTTACTCTTGGTGGTGCGGCTGTATCTTGCAAATCTTCCAAACAGACTTGCATTGCGAGGTCTACTATGGAATCATAATTTGTAGCTTTAGATAAACCTGGGGAAGAAGCAGAATGGTTTCACCACTTCCTTGAAGATATTCTAATGTAGCCAAAACCGGTGCCTGCTATATGCATACATTGTGATAGTCAATCAGCAATTGGTAGAGCACAGAGTCATATGTATAACGGTAAGTCACGACACATTCATCGTCGATATAACACTGTGAGACAATTACTCTCTAATGGAATTATTTCCATTGAATATGTGAAGCTTAAAGACAACATAGCGGATCCACTAACCAAAAGGTTAGCAAGAGAGTTAGTTGAGAATTCATCGAGGGGAATGGGACTTAACCCTATTAAATAAGAGCTACCACAACGGTAACCCAACCTAGTTGACTGGAGATCCCAAGATCTAGGTTCAAATGGACAACCGAGTTGTGTATGACTCAAAAGGATCACTGGGGAGTCAAACTCCTACCCATTTCTATGATGAAATAGTGATGTCTGCAGCGTTTTAGGTTAAGTAATACTTTTAATGATTCTTATATCTAGGTAAACCTAGTGGAGTATGGCAAGATACTCTTCATAAGAATCACCTATGTGAGTGTGAACTAGGCCGGTTCTATGAGATTTTTGAAGGGCTACAATTCTCTAGAGTACTCATGAAAGACCAAGTTGTTCAGGGCCAAAATGAACATAATAGTGAGAACTAAACTGTGTCTGGTAATATATTGTGTGAGTTCAATTGTCTTGGTTTACACAAACGGCTGAACAGTTCAAGACATCATGTTCACTGGTTAGCTAGTAAATCCGATAGTGTCTCACAAGGGAAGGTTCAAAGCCAAAAGCTACCTATCCTTTGCAGAATATTTTCAATTTTTATACTCTTTGTATTTAGATCATGTTGTTGCATGTTCTCTCCGTCAAATTCCATTTATGTTGGGGATTGTTGGAAAATTGGTTTTTATAAGGCTAATTTTGGGCCAACTTTGAGCCCAAAATTGAGTGGGCCCCAAACGTCTTTTAGGGTGGGTCCAAAAAGGTGACGTGTTCCTTGCCGCATGGAAAGTCACGCGGTGAAGACGGTTCGTCAAAACCATTTATGAGTGAATGGGAAGTTGATGTCATTTTCGGCTTCATGGAATGGGAATTTTAAAGAAGTAAATGTGGGTTTCCTTGAAATGGATTGTCCCACATTGAAACTTTAAGAGAGCTTTTGTGGGTATATAATCTCTAGAGTACAATACTTGGGTTGGGCCCCAAGAGGCACCCCAAGTTTGTAGAAGGGAGAAGTTATGGACAAATGGAACCTTGGCTCAAACCACCACACACGCGCACGCACCGCAGCCACCGTCTATCCGACCAGGCCGAGCCGTGCCGGGTTTGGGCGTGGGTCGAGTCAGTTCTAAAATTAATTTTTTGGACAAAATTTATTTGAATTTTTTCCAAATTTCTTGCGGAAAAAATTAATTTAAATTTTGCACTTTTGTAATTTGAATTTGAATTCAAATTTTTTGTCCAAAATTGTGTGCCTCTTTTCATATCCAAATTCCACAACAGGTTTAAACAGTCCAAACAGGTTGCCAATCTGTTAAACCCCGAACAGATTCAGTTTCTGCCCAAACATATTCAAATCTGTTGCAGTTTTTCCAACAAATACAAACTGCCCAGCAGTTATCTGTTTAAACTATTACGCACCTGTTGGATTCAAATTCCACCTGTTCAGTTTGAATAATTGAACCTGTTCAGGTCTATAAATAGCAGGCCATTTTCCAGCAATCACTCATTCTGAAAATTCATTTTCCTTGCCTTCATTTTGCTCCCTTGCATCCTTTATTCTTCATATTATTTTAGGAAAAATTTAGAGAGTTATGAAACACAAGGTTCTAGTTCGCCGGACAAATTTTTTTGGAGTGCTACTAGAAATTTGTGAAGATCATTGTATCTTGGGAGATAGACGCCACTTAACCGTAAGCACCATAGTGAAGCGAATCCGTCTTAAGGACAGAGTGTCACACACTCGACTTGGTCTTTAAATATTCATTCGGTTCGGTAAAAATAAATTTGGTATGTAATTTATTTTATTTGTTTGATTTGTTTCAATTTATTTATTTTTCACGGAAGATTGTTCCAACAAGAGATGGGTTTGCAGATCAAAAACACCATCATCCAAAGGTTTATTCCACTAATCATCCACTGGAATACAATCTAGCATCATCCATTGCATCTCCACTACCGGGAATAATGTTGCGATAGCAGCAAGAAAAAAACAAAAAACAAAAAAAAAAAAGAAAAGAGAGAAAAATTTTATTTTTGGCCAACTTTTGGAGCTCTGACGGCATGTAAAGAGGGGTGAAACAAGACATATGAGGGGTGGAATAAAAACTAGGCCATGAGATGAATCTAACGACGCAAAAATGAGGCAAAACGGAGCTACAACGAGAGAGATAAAAGTGTTTGAATATGTGGGTTTGAGTCTAAAAAATTTGCCCAAAAAGAGAAAACTCTTATTTTTGACCAATGTTCGGAGCTCCGACGGCAAGTAAAAAAATGTGAAACAAGGCGTATGAAGAGTGGAATGAAAACTAGACCATGAGATGAATCCAATGACGCAAAAATGAGACGAAATAAAATTACAACGAGAGAAATACAAATGTTTAAATGTGTGTTTGAATCTGAAATTCTGCTCAGATTTTCGTTAGTTTAATATGACGGAGATGGACAGAATGAACAGATTAAAACACGGATGAAACTCTAGAATTTAATTTGTCTAAATTGAAATTTTAGGGTTTAAATTTAAAAATACGTGAAACCCAGAGTTTTTTTTTATATAATTAACCTATAATCTAATTAACAATTGTTTACATATATATATATATATATATATATTATATTTTTATACATTTATCAACACTAACAAATAGACATTTTCCTAAAAATAACTATTTCAAATATTTTAACTATTTATATGATGTAAATATTGAGAATCATGATGTATAATTTTGTACATGGATTATATATATAAAATGATGTAGTTCTTGTGAACTTTTTATCCCTCGTCATTTCAACAATGATATTTGCACATTATTTTAAATTTTTATTTGCAACTTTATTTAATTTTTAAATTTTTGTTGGAAACTTAATTTTTATATATTAAATAATAATAATAATAATAATAATAATAATAATAATAATAATAATAGTATTATGTAAGGAAAATTAGTGAAATACCCCTCTCCAACTTTGTGTGGTAGGAGAGACCCAAAATGTTTTTTTTTTTTTTATTAGTTAAGGTCCCTCAACATTTCATAGAGAAAATTTCTCAATGAAATCAGATAAATTTCTTTATGAAAATTGAAATTTTTCTGAGTCAAATTTTCACTGTAAAAATGTTAAGGGACCTTAACTACTATAAAAATATTATATATTATTTATCTTATAAAATTTTAATATCAGAGATCTTAAAAAAAAAAAAAAAAAATTATTTATAAGTCCTATTAGGGAGACTTATGCTACATATGGTCTTACTAAAAAACTTATGTTCCCATAAGTCCTGTGGGAAGTTTGTTGACACATTTACCCTCAATATTAGTTGTTAATATAATAAATAATAGTAAAATCATATATAGGAAATTGAATGTTACCATAAATCATATCTATATAAACGTAACGTAACGTGACACCTACATAAACTTAACGTGACACCTATACGTAACGTGACACCTACATAAACGTAACGTGACACCTATGATCTATGGTAACATACAATTTCCTATTATATCTACATAAACGTAACGTAACGTAACGTAACACCTATATAAATGTAACGTGACACCTATAATCTATGACAACATTCAATTTCTTATATAGGAATTTGAATGCTACCATAGATCATATCTATATAAACGTAACGTAATATGATACCTACATAGATCATATTTTTATGAAACGTAACGTGACACCAACATAAACCAGCAACACTTTCACATTCAATTTTAAAAAATAAAAACTCATTAAGTTTGCGAAACGTAATGTGACACGTTACGTTACGTTACGTTACGTTTATGTAGGTGTCACGTTACGTTTATGTAGGTGTCACATTATGTTACGTTACGTTTATATAGGTATCACGTTACGTTTTTGTAGGTGTCACATTACGTTACGTTTATATAGGTGTCACGTAACATAACGTGTGTCACGTCACGTTACGTTTATGTAAGTGTCACGTGACGTTACGTTTATGTAAGTATCACATCACGTTACGTTTATGTAGGATCTTGTGGAATACATTCCTATCTAAATAAGACTTGAGACTCTATAAGAAATTACACAGAACTTAACTTACCATAAGTGTCTGAAAAAAAAACTTATAAATAAGTCTCCCTAAAAAAAAAAAAAAATTTATCTAACAGTATTGAAAATTCTAAATACACACAAAAGCTATTCATTCAAAAAATATTTAAATGGTCCAAAATATAGGCAGATGGGGATAAAAATTCTTTACACGTTTATTTATTTATTTATTGATAATCAGGTGTCTAATCCAGATGTGCATTGGCATTTGGGGGATTTTATAATGTAATATGAGGTTATAAGCCCTTTACTTGCCTCTTCTCTTAAGATTACATACATTTACTTAATGTCTTCTTATACTATTTATACACATTATAAATATTGTACTCCATACCAAATATAAAAAATAAAAATAAATATTATGCAAATAAATGTTTTTAAAAAATAAATAAAATTGAATCTCCTCACTTCACGTATGAATCTTATTTGGGTATTTGTTGGATTTTTTTTCTCATTTTGAGAGTTTCTCTGTAATTTACATATTGTATTTGATCTTAATTATAATGATTATAATTTGTTAAATTTAATATCACATATGAATCAAATAAATAAAAACTTAAAATGTGTATTTTTTTTTTTTGAGAGAGAGTTGAGATGCGAATCCAACCTGAGTTATGTCTATACAGACATTCTGTATATTGACTTGAGCATACTTGTTTGTCACTTCGCTAGCTATGGATGGGGAGAATATCGTAAAAGTTGTTTGATCGTTCGAACAGTCATTTATGCGCTTGAGCAGTGAATTAATTCATTCAGTATCTTTACTTGTGTTATGAACTTCTAAGAAAGATGTTTTACCGCTCGAGCGGTGGATGTTGCACTAGAGTGGTTGGGCTATATGTGAGCACTGCCTCTAATCACACTGCTTGAGCAGTAAAATGTGTACTCGAGCGGTCACCGTGACTCTGTTTGGTATAAAGTGCACTATTTGCTTTTTTTACGGTTGACCTTATCTAGATTCTCATAGAGGAGCAAAATTAAAAGTGGTCCCTATTGGAGGGTTTTTATATATTGTTTTCCTTGATCATTTGAGGGTAATCAATTGATCAACGAGTTTCATATTGACTATCATCAAGAATTGTTTTTATTTTTTCATTCACAAAGAAGAGAGGTATTCATCGGTGGATTATGGAGAACTTGAGCTTGAAGCTTTGATAGATTCTGGAGTGGTTTATCGTCGCAGATTCAATATCAGCGTTGTGGATTCAACGTTGGGCAAAGTAATTCTAAGGTGAAGATGGTGGTGGAAGAAACACATCGACTTTGGTTTAATTCGAACGTAGATTCGTTAAGTAATTGAGGGATGCTATGCGTAATTTCTTTTTTTTCTTTTTAGTGGATTATTTTGTGATTTTGGACCGTGATTTTTTTATCATAATTGGATGAGTCCAATTGTCTTTCTTTTTTTTTTTTACGTCAACTCATTGTGTCGATTTGTCGTTGATTGTTTTATTGATATTACTATTCGTTGTTTAAATTGAATTATAATCACAAATTAATATCTGGAGAGATTATAGATTTTTCAATATTAAACAATTAATTAGGATCAGTGTGAACTTTTCATTTAAAATCCATGACATAATGGATGAAAATTTGGCATATAACTCGTATATGACATCTCAAATTTTGCGAGCTCCTTAAGATTATGTTTTTATTTTATATTTTATTTTTTATGTACCTACGTTAACAGCCATAGTTGTCTTCAATACAGGTACCATCTGATGCCTTAAATAGGAGAAAGAAAGAAGAAAAAAAAAAGTTTTAAATATTTGAGATATCAAGGGTGTTTTTGAGAAGACGGTTTGGATAAATAGCTTATTAAAGATAAAATAATTTAAAATAGTTAATAAAACAAAACGTTATATTTAACACATAATATTTTTACTTTTTATTTCACAACCATCAAATCAATTATAAAAAATTAACAGAATAGAGCAAATAAAATACAACCAAATGGAATTTTGTCCAACGGAATTGCTAATTACAAAAACTTAAAAAATATAATAAAACATAGTATTTTTTAATTGAGAAAGATTAAGTAATATTGAGTGATAGTTTAAAGGAGTAAAATATAATTTTTGCCTATAATTAAAAGGGCATTTCAGCTTCAGGTTTTTGACAGTAGTGACGCCAAAATAGAATTTTAGTGTGTTTAACTTTCATTCTTTGATCAAAGTTGATAGATCGATTAACACACTCTAGAAAAAAATGCTAGGTGTTCAAAAAAATAAAATAATTAGAAGAGTATTAATAAGTTGAATTTATTGTGTTACTTTAAACTTGACGAAATGTGAGCTACATTAATAAATAAATAAATAAAACTCTAGGAAAATAAAAATTAATTACACAATCAAACATAATCCTTTCTCATGAGATGAATCAAACCTTTTCGTAGATCCCACACCCATGTGATCAAAAACTCAATAGACAATGATAAAAAAACCATATACTATGTGGTCAAAAAAAAAAAAAACTAGGATTATCATTTCTTTTCTTTTTTTTTTTTTTTTTTGTTAAACCAAACCAAATCAAACTAAATCAATCCTTAAGTTCCATCAAATAGGGTCCGTTACATAAATCCTCCTTCTCCACACGGTTCTATCAAATGCTATTTTGTTAGTCAAATTAAGTAGATCCATATCTCTATTTACAATATTATCCAACGATAATTTAGGCATAACCGGTCAGTAACGCCCCGAAAAAATTGGGTAGAGTATATCTATTTATACAACAAACCCACCTGATAGACAAACACATATATATAGTTAATTATTCCATACATCCATTTTCATTTAATCCCAAATGCCAAATACATGTTGTTCACATCTCAATGCCCCAGTTCCAATCCCAAGCATGCATTTTACAACAAGTATGAAATTGAAGCCAAACAAATAATAAGTGTCCTACAGGCTTACAAATTTATCCAAGAACATTCTTGGATACACAAAATGGAGTTTTAACTCAACGCAAATACAGCCCTGGGCTTACATTCAACAAATAATAATAAAACAAAAATGAAACCTCAGCTCTGAGTCATCCCAAGTCAGTGCCTTGGCGAAGGCATAGCACCTGTACCTGAAATGGTTTTCCTTATAGGGTGAGTCACAGCCCAGTAGAGATATATTACACAACATATAGACCATGGCAAGACTAAAGATGAGTATGCTCATGCCATGCTCATGATAAAACAGTTTATGCTGAGATGCAATAACAGATATAAAACTATTTCCATTTTAAACCATATCTGTTACACGAATTACAAGTTCTGTAAATCTCTAGGTGACTGTCTGCAAGTAAGCCCTAATGCACTATCACTGTCATTTTTACCAGTAAACTAGAAGGCTCGACACCTAACCGCACAGTTCTACACCCCCTTCCTAGATCCACCAAGCATTCATCTTTTCGTAAACAGATACATCTCCAAACATTTCTCAAAAACAGATACATTTCCAATGAAATGA
This sequence comes from Camellia sinensis, assembly GCF_055761805.1. Taxonomy (NCBI): domain Eukaryota; kingdom Viridiplantae; phylum Streptophyta; class Magnoliopsida; order Ericales; family Theaceae; genus Camellia; species Camellia sinensis. The sequence goes on along the minus strand of NC_138961.1, from coordinate 33,838,932 downwards.
ATGTAATGCAACGTCCAATGCTACAAATGAGAAATGTGGTTCAATTTACCTAAGTCTCATGCATTTCTACAACAATCATGGCTATCCTCCACCGATAGCCCAAAACAGATATTTCTAAACGGATATTTAAATAATTAAATTCCAAAAAAAAATTTGATAAATACAATCTATTCCACATCTCATCAAATATGAACAACTGCACTAGTTTTCATATCACAATCACGGCCGATAACCTCTCAAGGTCTATTTCTAACCGTGTCGTTTTTATTCGAACAGATACATTAAACAAAATAATACTGTTAATGCACAAGAAAATATCATTTTCTTTCCAAACTCATTCTCCAAGCATTATTCAATTATGACATCCTATTTTGATCGAAAACCCCAAAAGTTAAACGTAATTCCTTTGTTTTCTTTAAAAATGCTCTTTTGGTCATAAACAGGTAAAAATTTCAAAACCAAACAAATCGAAGCCCGTTTTTGTTCAAATTTAAAACATAACTCTTTCATAACCTTACAAACATATTCCAAGTTTACACTTTCACACTTTGGGTATCAACTTTTTATTTTTATCAAAATTTCTCTTTTAAGCAAATAAATCACAAATTATTCAAAAATTCTAATTAAATTATATACAAACTCCCTATAATCAAGTAAAAGTGCATAAAGAAGTGTAAAAAAAATCCCTACTTCAAGCTAGAAGAGGAAACAAGCAAAACTCCCAAATTTTCAATTTTGCCAAGTTTTGATCTCTACCGGTCAAAACGTTGCTCTCACCAAGCTTTTCACTTTGGTCTCCAGAACATGGGTCTAAAACCTAATAGATTTTGGTGGATCATAGATTTTGCGTGATAAATGTTTAAAAGAAAAAAAAAATGAAAGAGAGATTCAGCCGAAAGCATAGAGGCAGAAGAAGAAATGAAAAGAAAGAAGAAGAAAAGAGCAAAAACAAAAAAAAAAAAAAAGGGAAAGGAGTAAAGGGGCAGCCCCCCATGTAGGTTGCCTCTCATTACATTAATATATATATATATATATATATATATATCAATTCAAGTATATTTTCATATCATCATAATATTTTGTAACATAAATGATAAAACGATATAATATTTTCTCACCACAAAATATATTTCGTTTAATGGTACACACCATAAAATCAACTATCAAATATTTATTATAATCCTATATAATAAATAATAATAACTCCCAATGTAGTTATTACCAATCATATTTTAAAAGGACCAAACAGTTAAACGTGAGTCATTAAACAAACTCAATTTAAATTAAATTTAAGTCATGGGTCTCACCCATAAGTCAAATGGTCCAATTTTATACCAAAATAGACCCAACAAATTTATGTCAAATCATGGTCCGAATACCCAAAACTCAATTTTAAATTCTGCTATAAATTAAACTGAACACCAATCAGTCCGTGAATTTTCATAAAATAAATACGCTTCATTAAATTCTGAAATTTTTATCCAATGTGCTAGACTCATATGGGAACAACATATAAAAATTTCATAATTTTCTGAGATCGGAAACTATTTTTAAAAAATACAAAACCGAACTGTTTTCGCACAGAATTTACACGGCAATCAAATTCGAAAATTTGCTCAATTAAATTGTGTGCTAGCTAAAAAAAAAAAAAAATTGGGTCATTACACGGTCTCCTAACACTTTCATCTACCGTCACTGTATCACATCTCTTCACTATTACCTCTATGGGTCTCCGTTGAATATGACCAAAACTATTTCAATCGATTCTCTCTCAACTTATTTTAATACTACATTTTTGTTTATTATTTTATGTGTAAATATTCCATTAGGAGTAATGATAGAGATCCCCACAAAACATAATCCCCACAATCTCTAAAATGATATGAACCATTCATGTCACTGTCAGACACAATCTTTAAAATAAATTCAAACACATCAATAATCAATATATCAATGAAGATCATAAAATCTTTCTTTGTATGAGTCCCAAACATTTTCCATTAACATAGTTGTTGGAACAATCTTCTGTGTAATAAAATAAATTGAAATTAATTCAAACAAAATAAAATAAAACTTACAGAATTTATTTTGTTGAACCGAATAAATAATTAAAGACCAAGTCGGGTGTGTGACACTCTGTCCTTAAGACAGATTTGCCCCGCTACGGTGCTTACGGTTATGTGGCGTCTATCTCCCAGGATACAATGATCTTCACAAATTTGTAGTAGCACTTCAAACAAATTTGTTCGGGGAACTAGAACCTTGTGTTCTATAACTCTCTGAATTTTATTCTAAATCTAATATGAAGAATAAAGGATGCAAGACAGCAAAATGAAGGCAAGGAAAATGAATTTTCGGAAAATCAAAATTGGAATGGGGCTGCCTTTATATAGGCTTTGTTGGCACCTATTCAATTAGAATAGAAAAGGTACGAAAAAGGGACATAACCCTTGCTTTAAAATAAATAGACACCATGAAAGGTTACACCCTTTCATTCAAAATGGAGTCTATTTCAATTCACAACTACCTCTTTATAAATTTTCCAACAATCCCCCACCTGAATGAAATTGACAGAGAGAAAATGCAACAACATGATATAAATACAGAGAGTACAAAAATTGGAAATATTCTGCAAAGGATAGGTAGCTTTTGGGTTTGAACCTTCCCTTGTGAGACACTATCGGATTTACTAGCTAACCAGTGAACATGATGTCTTGAACTGTTCGGCCGTTTGTGTAAACCAAGACAATAGAACTCACACAGTATATCCCCAGACACATTTTAGATCTCACTGTTGTGTTCATTTTGGCCCTGAACAACCTGGTCTTTCATGAGTGCTCTAGAGAATCGTAGACCTTCACAAATCTCATAGAACCGGCCCAGTTCACACTCACATAGGTGATTTTTATGAAGAGTATCCTGCCATACTCCACTAGGTTTACCTAGATATAAGAATCATTAAAATTTTACTTAACCTCAAACGCTGCAGACATCACTATTTCATCAAAGAAATTGGTAGGAGTTAGACTCCCCAGTGATCCTTCTGAGTCATTCACAACTCGATTGTCCCTTTGAACCTAGATCTTGGGATCTCCAGTCAACTATAGGTTGGATTGCCGTTGTGGTAACTCTTATTTAATAGGCTTAAGTCCCATTCCCCTCGATGAATTCTCAACTAACTCTCTTGCTAACCCTTTGGTTAGTGGATCCGCTATGTTGTCTTTAGACTTAACATATTCTATGGAAATAATACCATTAGAGAGTAGTTGTCTTACGGTGTTATGTCGACGACGAATGTGTCGTGACTTACCATTACACATATGACTTTGTGCTCTACCAATTGATGATTGACTATCACAATGTATGCATATAGCAGGCACCGGTTTTAGCCAAATTGAATATCTTCAAGGAAATGGCGAAGCCATTCTGCCTCTTCCCCTGCTTTGTCTAAAGCTATGAATTTTGATTCCATAGTAGACCTAGCAATGCAAGTCTGTTTGGAAGATTTCCAAGATACAGCCGCCCCACCAAGAGTAAAGACATACCCACTGGTGGACTTCGAGTCTCTAGTATCCGATATCCAATTTGCATCATAGTATCTTTTAAGTACTGCTGAATATCTAGTATAATTCAACCCAATGTTACGAGTAAATAAGAGATATCTTAGAACCCTTATAATTGCTTTCCAGTGTTCTACTCCTGAATTACTCGTATATCTACTTAGGCCTCGTTTGGGGAGTGGCTATTTTAGCCAAAAAGTCAAAAAGCTAACTAAAACTAGTCATATCACCTCTCTACTTTTCTGCACATCTTTTCGTAAAAAGTCAAAAAGTTACTAAAATAGCCTGTTCCCAAATGAGGCCTTAATTTACTTACTGCATAAGCTATATCTGGGCGAGTGCAGTTCATCAAGTACATTAAGCTTCCAATAATTTGGGCATACTCTAATTGAGAAATACTTTCCTGTATATTCTTAGAAAGATACAAATTAACATCTACAGGTGTTCTAGCAAGATGATCATCATCTTTGCTGAATTTGTCAAGTATTTTCTCAATGTAATGAGATTGTGACAAAGCATATCCTTCTGATGTTTTGGTAATTTTCATATCAAGAATTACATCAGCAATGCCTATGTCTTTCATGTCAAAATGTTTATTCGACATTTTCTTAGTAGTTTTAATCATGTCATTATATCTACCTATGATAAGCATATCATCTACATAAAGACATACAATGACATAACCTTTGTCTGTGTTTTTAATATAAACACATTTGTCACACTCATTAATTTTGAATCCATTTGACATCATTGCCTTGTCAAATTTCTCATGCCATTGCTTTGGCGCTTGTTTTAAACCATATAATGATTTAACCAATTTACACACTTTTTTTTCTTTTCCTGGAACAGAAAAACCTTCTGGTTGCTCCATGTAAATTTCTTCCTCTAACTCACCATTTAAGAAAGCAGTTTTCACATCTATTTGATGAATTTCTAAATTGTATAAAGATGCAATGGCAATTAACATTCTAATGGATGTTATTCTAGTAACTGGTGAGTATGTGTCAAAGTAATCAAGACATTCTTTTTATCTAAAACCTTTGACCACAAGTCTTGCCTTGTATTTGTCAATCGATCCATCCACTTTTATTTTCCTTTTAAAAATCCACTTATACCCAAGATGTTTACAACCTGGTGGCAAGTCCACTAGTTTCCAAGTGTGATTTTGCAAGATAGATTCAACTTCATTGTTGACAGCTTCTTTCTATAAAGGAGCCTTAGGACTGGACATAGCCTCTTTAAAAGTTAAAGGCTCATTTTCTAACAAATATGTTAGAAAATCTGGACCAAAAGATTTTGAGGTTCTAGTACGTTTATTACACCTAGGTTCCTCTTCCTCATTTTGATCTAACTCTTGTTCTTGATCATGTTCTTGATCCTGACTTGTAATAGCATCATGAGATCTTTTATGGTTACTAATCGCTTGTCCTGTCTTATTTGGAAATACATATTCAAAGAAAGATGCATTCCGAGATTCAATAATAGTATTTACATGCATTTCAGAATGTTCTGATTTATAAATCAAAAACTGATAAGCACTACTATTCTTGGCATAACCAATGAAAATGCAATCAATGGTCTTAGGACCTATCTTAGTCTTTTTAGGACTAGGAATAGCTTCTTTAGCCAAACACCTCCACACTTTTAAGTATTTGTAGGATGGTACTCCTCCATGCCACAATTCATAAGGTGTTTGATTCACTTTCTTTCGGAGTACTTTGTTAAGTATATAATTAGCTCATGTTGTTGTATTTTCTCTCCGTCAAATTCCATTCATGTGGGGGATTGTTGGAAAAAATTGTGTTTTATATGGCTTACTTTGGGCCAACTTTGAGGCCAAATTTGAGTGGGCCCCAAACGTTGTTTGAGGTGGGTCCGAAGAGGTGAAGACAGAACGTCAAAACCATTTTTAAGTGAATGGGAAGTTGACGTCGTTTTTCGAGTCTAACATTAATTTTTTAGATAAAATTCATTTGAATTTTTTCAATAAAAATTATTGTGGAAATTTAATTTAATTCTAAATTTAAATTTTGGATTCCTAAGTGGTTTCCTAAAGTTTGTAATTGTGGGAATTTAATTTAATTCTAAATTCAAATTTTTGGGTTCTTAAGTGGTCTCCTAAAATTTGTACCTCTTCTTTTATTTATTAAACTATTCAAAAAAGTTTAATATATATATATATATATATATTCAAATAGTTTAATATATATATATATATTCCAAATAGTTTAATGAATAGAGTTCCAACAGGTTGAGACTGTTCCACTTTCGGTTTGTTTGTTTTTATTAAAATATTCATATAGTTTACTAAAACAAATAGTCCAACACTTTCAAACTTTGACCAACGGTTTCTTATTCAAAAGTTTGAATAATATGTTCAAAAGTTCCAACGGTCAAAACAGTTGGGCACCTGTTCATTTCCATATTGCACCTATTCGGGTCCATTGTTGTTGCCTATAAATATATGGTATTTCCAACAATCTTGGTAATGAAAAATCAGTCTCAAATTTTGTCTTTTTGCTGTCCAAACTATTTTTGTTTGCATTATTCTACATACTAGTTTTAGAATTAAATAAAGAGAGTATTAGAACACAGGTCTGGTTTGCTGAACAAATTTGTTTGAAGTGCTTCTACAAATTTGTGAAGATCATTGTATCCTGGGAGATAAATGTCCATTGAATCCTAAGCACCGGTGGGAGGATGAATCTGTCTTAAGATTGTTGGAACAATCTTCTGTGCAATAAAATAAATTGAAACTAATTCAAACAAAATAAAATAAAACTTACAGAATTTATTTTGTTGAACCGAATAAATAATTAAAGACCAAGTCGAGTGTGTGACACTCTGTCCTTAAGACAGATTCGCCCCGCTACGGTGCTTACGGTTATGTGGCGTCTATCTCCCAGGATACAATGATCTTCACAAACTTGTAGTAGCACTTCAAACAAATTTGTTCGGCGAACTAGAACCTTGTGTTCTATAACTCTCTGAATTTTATTCTAAATCTAATATGAAGAATAAAGGATGCAAGACAGCAAAATGAAGGTAAGGAAAATGAATTTTTGGAAAATCAAAATTGGAACTTTATATAGGCTTTGTTGGCACCTATTCAATTAGAATAGAAAAGGTACGAAGAAGGGACATAACATTTTCTTTAAAATAAAGAGATACCATGAAAGATTTGCACCCTTTCATTCAAATGAAGGTTTGACTATTCTTTTAAAACAAAAAGATACCATGAAAAGTTACACCCTTTCATTCAAAATAGAATCCATTTCAATTCACAACTACCATTTTATAAATTTTTCAACAATAGTAAGTTTCCCCACTCATTTATTTTTAACGTTGAGCTAATAAGAAAAAAGTTATTATCTTAACATTACTTGGGAGAAAAAACACGTAAAAGGATGATGTGAAAGTGTGGCAGTGTAAAATAATCAAATCCAAAGTTCCAAACAAAAGGAAGATGGTTCAGGAGCAAAAATTAGTGGGATCAGATAGGAGCACATCACTGACTTCCACTGTTAAAACATTGCACGTCTACTACTGTTTTCCAAAAGGCTTAAGATTGGGGGTTTTAATTTTAGGGTGTGTTTGATTGGACGGACTGAAAAAAGGGGGATTAGAATCCATCGGACTTGAATCCTGGGACTGTGAATCCCCCGGACTATTTGGTCGGATTGGATATGTATCCTGTGTTTGTTTTTTCATGGGATTAGATGTCTGGATAGGACTATTTTCAGTGAATCCAACGTTTGGTTGGACGGACTGGATAGGATAAATGAACAAAAGACTATTTTACCCTTTTTCAATTGTTTACTATGTAATAGCAATATTAAACATATCTTTAATATTTTAATTATTTTTAGTAAACATTAAACATACTAATGGTTAAATTTTGTTTAAAGATATTTAAACATACTAATATTGATAAAAAAATTTGACTGGTATAGATTATTTTTATTTAAACAAATAAAAATTTATTGTTGAAATTAAACATACTAATGGTTAAATGTTTAAATTTTTATTTAAACAATTAACATTGAAATTATTTTGATGTACAGATTATGTTTAAACAATTAACAATTAACAATTAAATAAATGTTGATGTATAGATTATGTTTAAACAATTAACAAATGTTGATGTAATTAACAATTAACAAATGTAGATGTAATCAAATGTTGACGTATTAAAACATAATTTAATAGATGTTAAATAAATATACATGTTGATGTACAGATGTTGAAATAATTTAATAAACATGTTGATATACAAATGTTTAAATGTTTAAATAAAACATAATTTAAATAAATGAAATTATTTATTGTTGAAATTAAACATTTAATTGTTTAAATAAAACATCTATTAAAACATCTATTAAATTTAAACAATAAAATTAAATAAAACATAAACAAAATTTTAAAATAAAACATCAATAAAATATCTATAAAAAATTATTTTAAAAAATTAAATAAATAAAACATTAATAAAAAGTTAAATAAAATTATTTTATTTTTAAATTGAGACATTTAAATTTTATTGAATTTTATTAAATATAATACATAATTAAATAGTAGAGGGTCAAAATGGTCATTTTCGCATATAATCCAAACAGTGATTAGTCCCCCACTTTCTGTCCCACCCCCCCAGGACAGGATAGTCCCCCATATGGGGGACATGGAGTCCGGCCGGACATGGAGTCCGCCGGACTAAAAAAAAATCAAACGACGGATAAGGTGCACTATTTGGATTACAATCCAAATAGTGAATAGTCCCCCCTCCTAATCCCCCCAATCAAACACACCAGAGTTCTAAGGAGAATTTCAATGATGTGATAAATAATGGGATCCACATATAATGTATTGTGTATGTTTATAGTTTTTTTTTTTTTTTTTTCTTATCACATCATTAAAACTCTCTTTAAAATTTTAAAATTAAAACTCTCTATCATTATTTTCAAAATTGAGGGGTTCAACCTAGTGTCGCCCCTGGTTTTAGATTGCAGAAATTAATAAATGAGGTTTAGTGGTATTGCAATTTTTAATTCAGGAGTAAAGCGACATTGGACAATAGTTGAGGGCTAAAGTGTAATTTTATTTTATATTTATTTATTACATTTTTTATTTATTAGGTTAAATTACACTTTTACCATTCCACTTTAGCGAAATTTTATTTTAATCTCTTTTAATTACAATAATTAAGTCTTCTGAGTTCAACTCAAGTTTCAATGTGATATCCTGCCGTTTAAAATTTGAGTGAAAATTGAAACATAAATGATCAAAGTAAAATTTGTACAAAGTTAGAGGGTTAAAGTATAATTTTTCATATTTTTTTGGTTTTTTTAATGTCCTTAAAATGTGCTCATGTGGCCATCATACAAGCATTTTTTTGTCCATTTTTACAGAAATATTTGAGACCTCTAAATGAGGAGCTCTAGAGGCAGTGGCGGAGTCAGAAAATTAAATTAGAGGGAGTACTTATTAATTACAATATTAAAAATTTTTACAAAAATATTTCACGCAAGTTTTTATTATTGATTTCGAGAAACATCAAAAAATAATGTCATTTATAACTAGTGTATCATGGACAATACAAAAAAATAGGGGGATTTGGTGATAGCCCCCTCACTATCTAATTTGTCTTTCAAAAGGACAAGAATTATATAAGTACTTTCAAAACCCCCTAATATTTTAAAACTTGTTTCTTTTACTATATTACCCTCATATCTATCAGCTCTCCTATTAAGCCATCTTCACTGTGTATTTCAGAGTAAAATTTTACACTCTGAAACTAAAGTAAAATTTTACTCTATATAAAAGTAAAATTTTACTCTGAATAAAAGTAAAATTTTACACTCTGAAACTAAAAGTAAAATTTTACACTCTGAAAAACAAGTAAACTGTGAGACTCTGAAGCTAAAAGTAAAATTTTACTCTATATAAAATTTTACTCTGTATAAAAGTAAAATTTTACTATGAATTAGAGTAAAATTTTACACTCTGAAACTAAAAGTAAAATTTTACTCTGAAAAATAAGTAAACTGTAAGACTCTGAAGCAAAAAGTAAAATTTTACTTTGTATAAAAGTAAAATTTTACTCTGTATAAAAGTAAAATTTTACTTTGTATAAAAGTAAAATTTTACTCTGGTTTTCTCAAATGAAAAAAACAGAGCAATAGAACCAGAGTAAAATTTTACTCTGGTTCTATCAAATGAAATTTGATGTTTACTCTGAAAAATTGATGGAACTTTGAGCTTTGAGCTTTGAATCAAGCCTATAATGCTTGAATCAATCGATATTTACTTTGAAAAATATTGAATCATGCCTATAATCCTTGAATCAGGCCTATAATTTGAAAATTTTAGAGAAATCTCAATTTTTCATACCCCGATTCTTCAGATTTTTTAGATTTTACAGATTTTTCAGATTTTTAAAACTTTGAGCTTTCAAAAATGTATATATTCGAATTCAAATCTCAAAACACACAAACACACACATATATATAGATATATATATATATATATATATTACAGATCGGAATATGTAGATATATATATATATATATATTCGAATTCAAATCTCAAAACACACAAACACACACATATATATAGATGTATATATATATATATCTCGGGAGATTAGAGATCGGAATCATTCATGGTGCACAGATTTGAGTTGAAACCCTATATCGAAAGAGGGAAGAGAAGCTTGCGGAGGCTCTGGAGGATGATGAAGTCATGGAGAGGTAATGGTCGAGGACAGAGTCGATGGAGTGGTTGCCGAAGGCGAAGGTGTTGCCGGCGTTGGAGAAGGTGATGACGGCGGCTTCGGTGCTGCACAAGTTGCAGAGCTCGCCGGTCTTATTGAAGAGGCCATCTGTGGAAAGAAAGAGAGTGGGTATAATAGTCATATAAAATATTTAAATAATAAATTTGTCCTTTATGCAAGACTTTATAATTATGAGGGGGTTTAGAAAGTATAATTTTTTTCTTAGTCCTTTTAACAATGAAAGGAAGGTAAAGGGGGTTTATAGCCAAATTTCCCTAAAAAAAAAAAATGAAAATATGAATATAAGTCTTAAAATAAATTATATAATGACAAAAAAAAATTATACAAAATTTGATGAAAAATTAAATGGTAATACCACGTCATCATTAATATGTGATATCACCAACTAATAGTACATAAACACATAAAGAATGAACCTCACATGTCAAATGTAATCAACAATTCAATAAATTTCATATATTTATAATGAGATTACTATTTGCATGTCAATAATAATGGCATCACCATTACATTCAAAAATTTTCATAAATAATATGATTTATAGTAGTCTTTTCATTTTCAATTAAAACAACCATTATTGCTCTCATAATTTTTAAAATCTAGTGACATTTTATTCTAATAATATTTTTGAAATTTTTTTTATTTAAAATATTTTCTTTATGTTTGCAAAATTTTTATAAAAAAAAAATTCCAAAATCTAGGGGGCACGTGACCCCCTGCGCTTTCACTCCCTCTACCACTGTCTAGAGGTAGACCCCACTTTATAATTTGATATTTTGACTTATGATGTTTTTTTTTTTTTTTTTTTTTGTATTATAACATTATTAGAGTTGGCATTAGAGTTCTAACTCTAATGCTCTATATCATCATTCTATTTTTATAGTGAATGACGAGATAACTACATTGAAGCAAATGTTAAAATTTGAAGAATTAATTATTTACTGAAGATTGCAATTTATAACTTTGAGACTTTGAGTGAGTTTGACGAACACTTTTTTAGTAGTTTTTTTTGTTATTTTTTTTTTTTTCATTTTTCGTGAACATAATTCTTTAAAAGGTTTTCATTTTAGGTTATATTAAACTAGATGGACATTTAGGTAAAAACTTTTGAAACAGAAAAAAAAAAATTATTAAAATTGTCACTCCTTTTTGCTTCAACAAACTTTCTAAAAAAAGTTAAAATTTATTTTAGAATAAACGGACTTGAAAATTAGAAAATTTTCAAATAAATTATAAAAAAAATCGTTAAATTAAAAAAAATGAAAAATAGTTATTACTCTTTTTAGCTATGGCCAAAGATTGGGCAAGTGGGCAATGACCTTTAAAAGCAAAGGTCCTTCAGGATAGTAATTTAAGGGGTTTCAATTTTTTTAAGTTAGTCATTCAATTTGATAAAATAATTTAGGTTTAGTGAGACTATTTTGAGATCAATTTTAATAATTTGAATTATTTACGTTTTAAAATAACTGAAATAATTAAATATCAACAATTATATGTTTGAATCATATGTATTATAAAAAAAATAGATGACTATTTTGAAAATTATATTTTTAATTTATTTTTATTTTTTTTTAAAAAAAGTGAACGAATGTTAGAAAGTGAACAATTCGGATCACTGAAATTATCTTCAAAATGAACCTACAAAATTCAAACGCTTTATTAATCATTCAACTTGAGATAATTCAAACCCTAATTTGAACAAGTTGATGTGCTATCAAAGGTTTTCATAATCGTTTGGCTTCCCATCAATTATCAATGTAATCTCTCTCATTAATGTAACATATAAATTTCTCGTTAGTAATATTTGTTGAAAAAATTATTTTATAGGTTTATTTTGGATCAATTTTTAACCCAAATTTAAGTGGAACCCACAAGTCTTTTGAGGCGGATCCGAGTGGTGACGTGTTCCTTGACTCATGGTAAGCCACACATTGAAATCAGTTTGTCAAAACAATGACGAATGTGAAGTTGAGGTCAATTTTAACTTCGTGAAGCTAGAATTTGTAGAGTCAAATGTGGGTTGTCTCACATTGAAATAATGGGAGAGTTTATAAGAGCTCTAGGTTTGCATACTTGGAATGGGTCCCAATGGGCACCCAAGTTTTGTGAAGGGGGGAGTTGTGGACCAAGCATGCTTTGTATTCAAACCCCACACACGACAAGGAACATGGTGTAGGTCAGGTCCTAACTTTAATTTTTTGGACAAAATTTTTTCAAATTCTTGCAGGAAATTTAAATTTTCAAAACGAATTAATTTAAAATCTTGTGGCAAAATTCAAATTCGAATTCTTTTCCGAACCAATGCCTTCTCCAGTCACTTCCCTTCTTCTTCTCTGGCAGTTCAAATTCACACCCGTTCGAAGGGTATTTCTACCCTTCCGAACAAACACCATGTTGTCTATAAATACAGGCTTCTCCAACAAGTTCAAACCATTCATTTGCTTTCCCATTTTCATCTCTTATGCATTTGATCTTCATATTAGTTTCTAGAGATTTAATAGGGTTACATAACTCAGGTTTTGGTTCTCTAGACATATTGTTTGTAGTGCTACTACAATCTGTGTTCTTCATCATTGTATATAGACGCCATTAAATAATTGAGCACCTGAGCGGCGTCGAATCTGTCTTAAGAAAAGAGTGTTACACACTCAACTTCATCATCATTTTGTTGTTCCATTTTCCAGTGCAAGAAAATTCTTTAAATATTTTAATTTGGTTGTTTCAGTTCTTATTATTGTATACAGAAGATTGCTCTAACAATCTTAAGACAAATACAAATTATTCTGTTTATACAAAAAAAAAATAAAAAATCATTTGTTTCCTTTTCAAATTTCCTTTTGGTTTTGTTACATAAATTATTTTTTGTGTTAAGTCATCAGAAATAAAATTCTGAATTTTTCAGAAATAAAATTATGGGTCTTCACTAATTAAAATTCGAATTTTTCAATATTATAATTACTGAAGTTTTACAAAAGTAATATTCTGTGTGGAATTAATTTGTGTAAATCAAATTTTATTTCCAAATTAATTTCAAATAAAAGTTACAATTTTGTCTCTTTTATTTTTTACGGAATTATATTATAAGGTTATAATTTTCTGTACAGTATAAAATTCTAATTATAATTGTGTTTTATAATTTAGAATTCATGGCTATTAAAACTACTCAAACTAGTGTTTCAACTAGTGCTATTACCGGTACTGCGACTGCCCCAGTCCCTCCTACTGTTGTGGCAGTGCCGATCAATCGCAGGGAAAAACTAGAAAAGTTCTTAGGAACTGACTTAAAAGATGGCAGTAGAAAATGATGTTTTATCCTACTACTTTAAATCTAGCTCGTTTCCTTCATGAAGATGCTCCTATTCTGAAAGATGATGAAATCGACCAACAAGTGGTTGCTGCAGTCGATACTTGGAAACATGTGGATTTTATTTGTCGTAACTATATCTTGAATGGGCTTGATAATACATTGTATAACGTTTATAGCCCTATAAAGATGGCAAAGGAACTATTGGAGCCGTTAGAGAAAAAATACAAAACAGAAGATGCTAACTCGAAGAAATTTGTTGTGGGCAAATTTTTGGATTTTGTAACGGTTGATTCAAAGACCGTGATCAGCTAAGTTTAGAACCTCCAACTTATTTTGCATGACATTCAAGCAGAAGACATGTCACTGAGTGAAACCTTCCAAGCTGCTAGCTTAATTGAAAATTTACCACAAAGCTTGAAGGAATTCAAGAACTATCTCAAGAAATGACTTTGAAGAAATTGATTGTGCGATTGAAAATTGAGGAAGACAAGCGAACTTCTGAGAAGAGGGTTGGAAAGCATCCTATGGAGTCAAAGGCTAATATGGTGGAACATGCACCACAAACAAAGAAATGCAAATTTGCCAGAGAAAGTTCCTCACAAGGATCTAAAGGAAGGGACACAAAGAAGTTCAAATTCAATGGCAAATGCTACATCTGTGAGAAAGAGGGACATTAGGCCAAAGATTGTTGTAGCAAGGGCAAAGGCAAAGGAAGTTCAAGTAAGAAACCTTCTCAAGCCAATATCACCGAAATGGACAAAATCTCCAATGGTGTTGATGAAATAAACCTTTCAATCGTTGTCTCTAAGACTAACCTAGTCAGAAATCTGAAAGAATGGTGGATGGACACTAGAGCCACTCGTCACATCTGTGCCGACAACAAGATCTTTGCCTCCTATTCTATGGTGAACAACGGAGAACAACTATTCATGGACAACTCCTCGATTTCTAAAGTCGAAGGAGAATGAAAGGTTATTCTAAAGATGACATCTGAAAAGGAATTCACCCTCAATAATATGCAGCATGTACCAAACATTCGTAAGAATCTTATTTCCGAATCTTTATTAAGTAAGAATTCGTTTAGGCTAGTTTTTGAGAACGAAAATTTTGTATTTACCAAAAAAGGGATGTATGTAGAAAAAGGTTACATAGCTGATGGCATTTTCAAAATGAATGTAATGACTGTTGTACCTTCTATTATTAATAAAAAATACATCTTTTCTTACTTGTTTGAGTCTTCAAATTTATGGCATGGTAGACTAGGACATGTTAATTATAGATATTTGCATAGATCACTTAAAACGGAATGTTTACCTAAATTTAAAATTGATCCAAATTATAAATGTGAAATTTGTGTTGAGACAAAATTAACTAAAACTCATTTTCATTTAATTGAAATAAGTACAAAACCACTTCAATTAATTCATAGTGATATTTGCGATTTTAAATCAATTCGGACTAGAGATAGGAGAAAAATATTTTATTACTTTCATAGATAACTATACTAGATGTGGTTATATTTATTCAATTCGAATTAGGGATGAAACTTTGGAAACTTTTATTCAATATAAGAATAAAGTTGAAAATATTTTCAACTTAGTAAGAAAATTAAAATTTTAATAGAGGTGGTGAATATGAATCACCTTTGGCGATTTCTGTAAACAATATGGAATAATTCATCAAGTCACCGCTCCTTATTCATCCCAACAAAATGGTATTTATGAAAGGAAAAAAAAAGACTTTAAAAGAAATAATGAATGTCATGTTGATTAGTTATGGATTATCTCAGAACTTGTGGGGGGAAGCAATACTTTCTACTAATTATATTCTTAATAAAGTACCCCAAAAGGAAGTGAATTAAACACCTTATAAAATGTGGCATGGGAAATTATTATCTTACAAATACTTAAAAGTGTGGGGGTGTTTAGCTAAAGTGACTATTCCTACTCCTAAAAAGACTAAGATAGGTCCAAAATTTGTTGATTGCATATTCATCGGTTATGCTAATAATAGTAGTGCATATCAGTTCTTGATTTATAAATCAGAACAGTGAGAAATGCATGTAAATACTATCATTGAGTCAAGGAATGCATCATTTTTCGAACATGTGTTTCCTAACCAAACTGGACAAGAGACTAGCACTAACAAAAGATCGTATGATTCTATTGCTAGTAATGATCAAGAACAATGTCAAGTACAAGAACAAAAGGTAGATCAAAATGAAGAAGAAGAAGAATTTAGGCGTAGTAAACATGTTATAACCTCAAAATCTTTTGGTCCAGATTTTCTAACTTTTTTGTTAGAAAATGAGCCTTCAACTTTTAAAGAAGTTATGTCTAGTCCAGAGGTTCCTTTATGGAGATATAGTGAAGTTAAATCCATCATGCAAAATCACATATGGGAACTGGTGGATTTGTCACTGGGTTGTAAACCGCTTGGATACAAGTAGATTTTCAAGAGAAAAATGAAAGCAGATGGATCAATTGACAAATACAAGCCGAGACTTGTAATTAAAGGATACTAACCAAAAAAAAGGTATTGATTACCTTGATACATACTCACCAATTATCATAATAACATCTATTAGAATGCTAATTGCTATTGCAATTTTGTATAATCTTGAAATTTATCAAATTGATATGAAAATAGCTTTCTTAAATAGTGATTTAAATGGGGAAAAAAAAATATACATAGAGCAACCAGAAGGATTTTCTATTCTAGGAAATGAAAAGAAAGTGTGTAAAATGGTTAAATCATTTTATGGTAATTGCTGATGTAATTCTTGGTATGAAAATTATCAAAATCTCAGAATGATATACTTCGTCACAATCACATTACATTGAGAAAATACTTGAGAAATTTAGCAAAGATGATAAGTAAATTATGCTTAAGTCCATCTACAAGAAAAACATTCTACCGGTGCTACCAATACCAATAATTTTTCCTTTCTTGTTATCTCTGAAAGTAACAAATCCTCTATCTTTGGGAGATAGAGTAGTGAAGAATGATTTGTCTCCAGTCAAGTGCCTAGAGCATCCACTATCAAGGTATCACCTCCTATCTTTAGCCTTAAGGCATACCTACAAAAGGACAACCAAATGTTGGATTTTGATACCCATTATTTTTTAGGTCCTTCTTGGTTAGTATTGTTAGTTCCCTTTACAATCCAAATCTAATTCCTAAGTTCATATTCTTGTTGAATGGACACACTACAAAAAAAAAAAAAAAACACTTTTGGTGATCACTATTTTCAGTTGGTCACAAATAGTCCACTTTCTGCGACTAAAATTTTTTTGGTCGCTGATGGGTATGTTTTAGCGACCCACAATTTTTTGGTGGCTAATAGCTAATTTTTCGCGACCAAATACAAATCTAGTCGTAGAAGGTCGTTTTTTAGTGACCAAAAAATAAGTTGGTCGCGAATGATCACCTTTTGGGGACCAAAAAATAAGTTGGTTGCGAATGACTTAACTATTGGTGACCAACTACAAATTTTGGTCACGGAAGATCACCTTTTGGCAACCAAAAAATAAGTTGGTCGTGAATGACTTAACTATTGGTGACCAACTACAAATTTTGATCACAGAAGATCACCTTTTGGTGACCAAAAAATAAGTTGGTCGCGGAAAGTTATGGTAGGATAAATTAAAAAAAAAAACGGGTACTACTGGAATTACATTCTATTTTTTGTTTAGGCATTGAAGGTTTTATGAAATAATATATAACCTAATTTTTATGGGTTATATATTTTCTCTACCATATGTGAACAAGAAGCATATTATTGGCAGAGTGGATTTGGCGCATGGAGAGTGACTCCTTGGTCAGGAGTTCAACTCCCAAGCAGCCCAAAAGAATATTTTTCTTTGGGTGAAGACGCTGACTTTTGGCGGCCAAGTATAACTTTGGTCACTAAAAGTTACCTTTTGGCTAATATGGATTGGACTTTCCGCGACCAATTATTTGGTCGCCAATGGTTCCTTTTAGTGACCAACTATAACTTTGGTCGCAGAAAACTATCTGTGACGAAGCTTTAGTGACCAACTCACGACCAACACATTTTTGGTCGCAAAAAGATTTTAGCAACCAAGTATGGCACTTTTCGCGACCAAAAATGTTGGTCGCGGAAGTGTAATTTCTTGTAGTGACAAGAAGATATATAATGACCTTTCTTTCTACAATAATGACAAATAATATGAGGGTGTGTCATAGGAAGTGCTTTTTCAAAAATTATTTTGAGATTCTTTTATTTCTTAATAAGATCATATCGTATCGAGGTACGGTTTAGGTTTTGCTTGTTGGTTAAGACCTTTTCTCTTTTACCCCGTTGAAACTAGCCCCTTCTTTCATATCGAGGTACGGTATAGATTTTGCTTGTTGGTTAAAATACTATTTCCTCATCTCATGTGAACATGTTTGGATTATACCCCTTGTTATGCTTCATTTGCACGGGGCTTGCCTCATTTATTACTCATTCCATTGCATTGCAATACATAAATCATGAACTTTCATTTTCAATTGCATTTCGAGCTTTTCATTTATATTCTGCCCCTGAACTACGCTGATTTGATTTCGTACAAAGAGATATGTAGACAACCTTTGGGTTCTACCAACTGTATCTACATCTTGTTTATTTGGCCAAGTCTTACAGCTTTGTCAAAAGGGTAGTCTTCAGGCTTTGACATTCATTCATGTCATGAAATGATGTATCGAGTTCTATCAAAAAGTGACAATTGTAGACACCCTATTTTGACTGACCTTAAAACTTGGGCGCTTTCTTCCAAACACTCGATAATGAAAATTAGAATATGCTATTTTATGAATTTCTCAGTAGAAAAATCGAGTTTAAACTTTAATCCCAACCTTCACCCATTTTGGCCAAATTATTTCAGATAGCTAAAATATATTTATTAGTTTATTAATTTGTGGTGTTTTATAATTTTACGTGATTTTATGTGTCTTTACAAGTTTTAGGAATATTTTTTACATAAATTAATTTGAATAATATATTTTACTTATTTTATATATTATTAAAATAAATTAAATAAGAAAATTAATTAATAAAAAAAATCAATTAAGGTCGGCACAGCCGACCTCAAGGTTGCAAATTGCATATATATATATATAATAATAGATATTCGTTAGATATTTAGATATATGTATATATTATTTTAATTTTTTTGGTTTGTTTGGCATGCCAAGGCGGGCCCGGGGGGGGGGGGGGGGGGGCCGCGGTGTGGCTGGGGAAATCAAACAAAGAAATGAAAAAAAAAAAAAAAGAAAAGAAAGAGGAAGAAATTATTTTTAAAAATCTTGAGGGAATTGAATTGATTTTCAAAAATCAAAAAAAAAAAAATCAATTAACCTTTCTATCTGTGGGGATATATTTTCTGAATACCAACACGTGGCATGGTGACGCCGACGTGTCAGCCGAGGTGCCACGTGCCTTGATAGTTTATGCCGAGGTAATCACGGAGAAGCCGAGGTCATCTCCGAAGATATCGGAATCCGAGATAAAGGGCAAGAGTCCTAAGGGAAAGAGGGGACTTAACCAAGATAAGGATAAAGCTCTTAGGGAATTTATCTTTATCTCTTGAAGAGTCCAGAGTAAACAGTAAATTGGAATTCATAGAAGTCATACTTCTAGTAGGACTTGGATTGAGTATATTATAAAAGAGAGGCACCCCCGTGGGTCTAAGGTATGTAACTTATACTTTGAGTATTCAATTTAATACTTGATTATCTTTGAGAGATATACTGACTTGATCGTCGGAGTGCCCCCGGGTGGAAGAACCACCGCCGGAGCTTTTTTCTTTCTGTTTCAGGTTGCTTAAGCCATCTATTCTGCTTGTGCTCTCCAGCTGATCACTAAACGGGCAGTGTGGTCAGATTTTCACCCACACAATTTGGCGCCGTCTGTGGGAACGAAGGAAGAATAGATGGCTAGTAACGGACAGCAGGAAAATATTGGGGATGGCGCTCCCAATGGGAGTGGCAGACCAATTGACCTTGACGTCGAAGGAGATAACCACAGTGCAGAAGCCCGTGACCAGGGTCACAGAGAGAACGACGCCATCCCAGAAGGCGACACGTCAAAAAGAGCAAACCAAGGAAAATACTACAATGAAAATAACCTCCAGGTATGGAGGGACAGGTGCCTACGGAGGGATGAGGAAGTAAAAGAACTAGCAAACAAGTTGGCGGACCTCCAGTCAGTCGTCAACTTCATGATGCAGAATAATGTTATGCAGCCACCATACCCGTTGCAAGATACGCCGATGCCGGCGAACAACACTCAGAAAGAGGTAAGAAAAACAATCCCCGAGGTCCCTCAGCATACCAGAAGCGGAAGGCATTCTCACCGGCCTTCCAGGGAAGTCGGACGGGAAAAGCCGAGGCAAGAAGAGTCCTGAAGGACACACCACATGAAGAATCCAGACCCCAAAGAACATCGACATGTTCAGGGGCAAGTACTCCATTTTGACACATCCCAAGAAGAAAGATCCAAACGACCCCACCACGAGGCCGAAAGCAGTGTACCAAAAAGACTAAAATCCAAAGACAGCCGAGCTCCAGGGAGGAGCAAAGAAGACTTAAGGGACTACCTCAAGAGGAGGCAGCAAAATGCAGAAGCCGAGGGAAACTCCCCAGTGAAACCGAAGACAGCCTTCTCGGTAGAACTGGACAAATTCGAACCGCCCAAAAGATTCAGTATGCCAAGGTTTCAAATCTATGACGGTAAGTCAGATCCAAACTTTCATGTTGGGCTGTACCTAAATTCAATGGCGTTATATAGCGGAAACGAGTCGTTGCTCTGCAAAGTATTCCCCTCATCCTTTGGGGAAATTGCATCTGATTGGTTCCACAAGTTACCAAAAGGAAGCATAAAGACATGGGAAGGCTTGGCCGAGATGTTTGTGGCCAGATTCGTGACCAACAAGCTGCAACCCCTGAGGGTTGATGCTTTGATGGCTCTACGAATCACCAAGGAAGAAGGCCTCAGGGCCTATGCGAAGAGGTACTACGAGGTGTTCAACCGAATACCTGAATGCAACCAGGAAGTAGCAGTCGTGTCTTTCAAGAACAGCCTGAAAGATGACTGCCCACTATGGAAGTCTTTGGCAAAAACATTGCCAAAAAGCATGGAAGAACTCATGGCAAGAATTGAGAAATACGCCAGGGCCGAAGAAGATACATCGGGAAACAAAGAGGTAAAACAAGAAAAAGGGAACGGCTCGCCGAAGCGAGGCCGAGTCAACAATGGGCCAACCAAACAAGAAATAGAATTAAGAAATAAACAGGCGGTAACCACGGTATTCCGGATCCCAATCCATAAAATCTTAGATCGGATTCGAAATCAACCTTATTTCAGGGCCCCGGCAAGAGCACCGGGGGAATTCATGGGAAGGAACGTTGGTAGACGTTGTGCCTACCACAATGAAGAAGGGCATCCAACTCAAGGTTGCAGAGCCTTAAAAGCACACTTGGAGGATCTGGTAAGACAAGGCCTTCTGAGGGACCTGGTCGATGAGGCCAGAACAAGGGAAGAGCAGGCAAGGTTGCCTCAAGCGCCAGCAGCACCCCCTCCCCCAGCACAGCTACCACAAGCAGGAGAACCAAGGGTGGTTAATGTGATCCACTCAAGGGTCAACGAAAACGAAGTCAGAGGAGAAACCCAGAGGGTAAGACACTTACAGCATATCTACCAAGTCGGGGAAAAGAGACATCGGCCAGAAGAGTGCCAAGGGCCAATAATAGCCTTTACTGAAGCCGACCTAGAACTGGTCCAACATCCGCATAATGATGCCCTGGTAGTATCCCTCCAGGTTGGGGAGTGCCAAGTAAAACGCATCCTAATAGATCAAGGCAGCTCCTGTGACATCATGTATGTCAGATGTTACAAAGAGCTAGGCCTTCAGCCCGATGACCTAGAACAATCAAGCGGCCCGATGGTCGGCTTTAATGGAACACCAACATGGCCACTGGGTGCAACAAGCTTAGAAGTACAAGCCGGCACTAAGAAGATCAGGACGGAATTCCTGGTAATTGACACACCCTCACCATACAACATCATCCTGGGAAGACCGTGGTTGCATGCAATGGGGGCAGTTCCCTCAACGTTGCATCAACTACTCCGGTTCCCAACAGAGCATGGGATTGAAGAAGTGAGAGGGGATCAACTACAAGCCAAAACTTGCTCCATGGCAGCAATAAAATCCACCTGTAGTATACGGGAGCCAAAGAAAGCAGAAGTTGAAGATGAGGACATGGAAGTCCTAGAAGATGTCGGGAAAGAACCAGCCGAGAAAAGCGAAGAGGCGCTAAAGAAAATCCTCGTCCAGGAAGGCGACGAAGAACGATTCTTTCTTCTCGGCTCAGGCTTAGCTAGAGAAGAAGAAAAGGAACTGGAAGATTTTTTAAGGGCAAACATAGAGGCGTTCGCCTGGACACCTTATGAAATGCCTGGCATTGACCCCGAGGTCACCTGCCACAGACTGAATGTCGACAGATCGGCAAAGCCAGTGATTCAACGAGCCAGAAGGCCGACGTTAATACACGTCGAAGCAGTAGAGGAAGAGGTAGACAGACTCCTGGAAGCCAGGGCCATCCGAGAAGTTCAGTACCCAACATGGCTGTCCAACACAGTAGTAGTAAAAAAGAAGAATGGCAAGTGGAGGGTTTGTGTAGACTTTACCAGCCTCAACAAAGCTTGCCCCAAAGACAGCTTTCCTCTGCCCAAAATCGACCAACTAGTCGACACCACCTCGGGACATGAAAGGATGAGTTTTTTAGATGCATATAGAGGGTACCACCAGATTGCTATGTACCCACCAGATGAAGAGAAGACCGCGTTCATCACCCCGAAAGGCCTGCACTGTTACAGGGTAATGCCTTTTGGGCTAAAAAACGCAGGAGCAACCTATCAGAGGTTAGTCACAAAGATGTTTAAACATCTAATTGGCAAAACGGTAGAAGTTTACATCGATGACATGGTCGTCAAGACCAAGAAATCAGAAGGTCATCTTGCCGACCTAAAAGAGGTCTTTGACATACTCAAAAGATATCGGCTCCGACTCAACGCCTCAAAGTGTGCCTTCGGAGTTGGGTCAGGTAAATTTCTAGGATATCTGGTAACAAGAAAGGGCATTGAAGCCAGCCCAGACCAAATCAAGGCCATCCTGGAGCTACAGAGTCCAACATCGGCAAAGCAAGTTCAAGTACTCACTGGAAGGGCCGCAGCCCTAAACCGATTCATCAGCAGAAGCTCAGACAAGTGCAGGCCCTTCTTTAACCTGGTAAAAAAAGCCACAGACTTCCTATGGATGGAAGAATGTGAAGCTGCCTTAGCCGACCTAAAAAAGTACTTAACCACAACCCCGGTCCTTTCTAACCCAATCCCAGGGGAGGAATTGTTTTTGTACTTAGCAGTCTCTGAACACGCAGTCAGTGCAGTGCTAATCCGAGAGGAAAAAGGGGAGCAGAAGGCTGTCTATTATGTAAGCAAGACTCTGGCTAACGAAGAAACAAGGTACCTACCACTGGAAAAATTAATGCTAGCCTTGGTAATGGCCTCAAAGAAATTGAGCCATTACTTTCAGGCACACAAGATTGTGGTCCTAACAGAGCACCCACTGAAGTCCTTATTACATCAAGGAGACTTAACAGGAAGGATAGCAAAATGGGCAGTAATACTAGGCCAGTTTGACCTAGAATTTAGGCCAAGAACAGCAATAAAGGGCCAAAGTTTTGGCCGACTTCGTCGCAGAACTCACACCAGAAGCCATCACACCTCGGGCTCCGTCGAGCCAAGATGAGCATCGGCCCGACAAGGAAAAAGAATCCCACTCAAAGACAAAAAAGCAAGAGAAAGAAAAGCTCAGACCGTGCAGCATCTACATCGGCGATTCATTCAGACTATTCGTCGATGGAAGTTCAAACCGCCAGGGAGCAGGAGCAGGGGTACTGCTGATATCTCCAGATGGAGAAATTGTAGAACAGTCCATCCGTCTGGGGTTCAAGGCCTCCAATAATGAAACAGAATATGAAGCCTTAATCGCAGGGCTAAAGCTAGCAGCAGCAGCAGAGGCAGACGAGGTAATTGTATTTTGTGATTCACAATTGATTGTTAACCAGTCAACAGGAGAATTTGCAGCCAGAGACGAAAGAATGTCAGCATATGCAAAGGAAGTCATCCGACTAGCAGCCCTATTCCAAAACTGCAGATTACTCCAAGTAAGCCGAGATGACAACACTCACGCCGACACGTTAGCCAACTTGGCCAGCTCAATTCAAACTGGAAAAACAAGGACAATCATGATCGACTACATGTCGGCCCCGAGCATAGATAAACAAAGCACCGAACAAGAAGCAATGTGCGTGGGCTTTGGACCAAGCTGGATGGATGCAATCATCGCATTCCTAAAAGAGGGGAAGCTGCCAGAAGACCATAAAGAAGCACATAAAATTAGGCTGAAATCGGCCAGATTCTGTCTAACAGCGGAAGGCCATCTCTACAGGAGGTCCTTCACTGGACCACTTTTAAGGTGCGTACATCCTTTGCAGGTTGAAGATTTCCTTTACGAGATTCATGAAGGAATTTGTGGAAGCCATACAGGGGGCAGATCGTTAGCCCACAGGGCCATTACCCAGGGGTATTGGTGGCCCTACATGCAAAAGGATGCCGAAGCTTATGTAAAGAAGTGTGAACAATGTCAAAAGTTTGCACCTTTGATACATCAGCCAGCTACCGACCTAAACCCAGTATCCAGCCCTTGGCCGTTTGCCCAATGGGGCATGGATCTGGTTGGACAACTTCCCTAGGCAACTGGGCAGAGAAAATACTTGCTGGTAGCAACAGACTACTTTACAAAATGGATAGAGGCAGAACCTCTTGCCAAAATCCGAGATGTGGACGTCAAGAATTTTATTTGGAGAAACATAATCACCAGATTTGGGATTCCAAGAGCAATTGTTGCCGACAACGGGACACAGTTCGACAGCAAACTCATCAAAAACTTTTGCGCAAAATTCAAGATCAAGAATTATTTCTCAACACCAAGTTTTCCTCAAAGCAATGGGTAAGCAGAAGCATCCAACAAAGTAATCCTGGATGGAATAAAGAAGAGGCTGCAGGCAGCAAAAGGAAAGTGGGTGGACGAATTGCCCAACGTACTTTGGGCATATCGGACTACGCCGAGAAGATCAACAGGATAATCCCCCTTTGCCATGGCCTATGGCACAGAAGCAGTCATCCCATTAGAGATCGGCATCCCAAGGATCAGAACCCAGGGAGTAGAGAATGGCACCAATGACATACTCTTAGCCCGAGACCTGGATTTGTTGGAAGAACGAAGAGAGAAAGCTGCAATTCAGCTCGCAGTATACCAACAACAGCTTGCCAGAGCTTACAACAAGAAGGTTAATCCAAGAGATTTTCAAATTGGCGACCTAGTCCTAAGAAAAGTCGTCGGGAACAAGAAGGATCCCAGGGAAGGCAAGCTTGGCCCAAAATGGGAAGGACCCTACAGAGTTACTTCAGTACTAGGCAATGGAGCATATCGGCTTGAGGACAATGAGGGCAAAGCATTGCCCAGACCTTGGAATACTTGTAATTTGAAATTTTTCTATCATTAGATAAACATCATTATTTGGCCGATATTATCAATAAAGTCTTTTCAGAATCCTTTTCAACATGTTCGATTGATAAAGTTATGCATGGATGTTTTTGAAGACATATCAAACTCAGGCAAAGCTAAGCCGATGTTATTCCTTAATCCACTTGTTGAAATTTGTAGCAATTTACAAGTTAGAATTAAGCTGATTCCTTATCTTCACTTGTTGAAATTTGTAGCAATTTACAAGTTGAAGTTAAGCCGATGTTATTCCTTAATCCACTTGTTGAAATTTGTAGCAATTTACAAGTTGGAATTAAGCTGATTCCTTATCTTCACTTGTTGAAATTTGTAGCAATTTACAAGTTGAAGTTAAGCCGATGTTATTCCTTAATCCACTTGTTGAAATTTGTAGCAATTTACAAGTTGGAATTAAGCTGATTCCTTATCTTCACTTGTTGAAATTTGTAGCAATTTACAAGTTGAAGTTAAGCCGATGTTATTCCTTAATCCACTTGTTGAAATTTGTAGCAATTTACAAGTTGGAATTAAGCTGATTCCTTATCTTCACTTGTTGAAATTTGTAGCAATTTACAAGTCGAAGATAGGCCGAGGTTATTGCTTAAGATCTCATAGCAATATGTGGGTTGTTTACACCCAAGGGAAGATGCTTAACACTTGTTGAAATTTGTAGCAATTTACAAGTCTATGTTAAGCCGACATATGACCACCCGCTGAGGTATACAGAAAGTTACAGGTTAAAGTAAAGGCTAAGTATATTGTTCATTACTTGTTAAAATTTGTAGCAATTTACAAGTAGGTCAGACTAAGATTATCATCTAGTACTTAATTGAGAAGAAGCTTGCAAAGTTTACATTCTATATGTTCTATACTTGTTGAAATTTATGAAAAGATTGCAGGACAGTATCTTGCCGAATTAAATACTTTTATGATTATACCCGAGGTATGAAACCCCGAGGAGATTGCACAAAGGAAGCAACATGAGGAAATATGCAAAAATTTCATAAGTACAAGACTATGCAGAAATAGTCAACAGAATATCACAAGATTGGAACATCCAGAAGAAGAACTATTGCAGCTACATATTGAAGAAACCACGTCGGCCAAAAGAAAGAGTTTTGCATTACCCAGAAAGTAAAAAAGTACAAAGCGCAAAAAACAGAAAAAAAAGAAGGAAAAAAGTACAAAGGACAATTTTTTTTCAAGATTCTTCAGCATCAGCCACTGCAGGGACTGGGACCTCAGATGACTCTGGTGGTACCTCCTCGGCCACTTTCTCCGCTTCTATCTCGGCATCAATCTCAGCGATTGTTGACTCAACACTTCTTTCTACCAACAGAATATTGGATGATAGTTGCCCAGTGGCAGTCTCCTTGGGTGCCCCCTCACCCCCATCACCCTCCTCATCCAAAGTCAAGTCCATAACCTGCTCAGCAGGAGGAGGGGACTTGGCTTCGGCAGCATTTTTGGGTCTTCTCACCAAGGCGTCACCATCATCTTTTTCTTCATCTTCATCAACGGCCTCGGCCTCAAACTCTGATTCACCTTCAGGAGGAGGAGGAGGAAACGGTAACGGAATAGCGTCGGCCTGACGCAATGGCGAGTCAGCAGGAAGGTCAAGCTTCTTTATCAAGGACATCCAACCAAGGGAAAATCCCCTGTTGCATGCCTGCCTGACTTGAAGCTTGTAGTCTTCTGCGACGTCGGCCATACCTTGAGCATAGGCCTTTTCGTCGGCCTCTTTGATTTCGGCCTCTTTTGTAGCCAGAGCTTGCTGGAGTTCTTTCTCCGCTTGGGCCTTCTGAACCTCGGCCTCTCTTTTCTCAGCCTCAGCAACTTTTCTAACGGCCTCAGCAGCTTCGGCTTTCTCAAGAGCTAAAGTTTGAACTTTGGTTGCAGCCTCGGCTTGATCCTCCAACTTTTTCATTTTTGCTTCAAGAGACTTGATCTCTCTCTTCATAGAAGATGCTTCCCTTTTCATATCAACCAACCTTTGACGATTTTCAAAGGATTGCATGGCAAATGAGTGGGCATGCTGAATGGCCTGCAGAAAAACAGAAATGTGAGACAGTACTCTCAGTGAAGAACAGAAGAAAAAATCACAAGTACAAACAGAAATACTTACTTGAGCAGAGTGTTGGAGCATAAGAGCATAATTTTCATACTCACTAAGCTTGCTATTTCGCTCCAAGTCATTTGGTAGAAGAAGAGCAGTGCTAAGGGCGACAGCAACATTAATGTCGTCAGCACTTTCACTAGCCATGATGGGCGTATCCTCCAGGGATAGATCAGGGGCCCAGGGAACGTCGGGCTTCTTCGAAGCCGAGGTCGTCGCAGACGATGACCTTGGCCTCTTTGTTTGTGTAGACCCTGAGGGTTGGCCCTCAGCAGACCTCTTGGTTGAAGTAGAGGCTGATTTTTTGCTTTCAGCTAGCTTCGAAATCGGCAGAGCATCCTCAGCTTCGGCATCTATAGCCTTGGCTTTAGGCTGAGCCTTTTTTACCCTCTTTGGTTTGGGTGGGAGCATTGATTGCGTTGGTGCGGCTTCGGCGTCGGTTGGGAGATCGGCAAGAAGGTCTTGGACGACAGGCCTTGGATGAACCATTTCGGCAGTCTTTACAAGCTTTCGTCGGCGTTTACGTTCAGGAATTGGTATTAAGTAGGGGGCCGAAGTTGATGGAAGATCGGCTGGGTCAGATGTAGACTCTTGATCTGTTCTGGAGGTGGAAGCAGTTAAGGTTGTGGCTGTGGGTGGAGAGAGACTCTTCTTCCTTTTTCTTGGGACGTCGGGTAAGGTGGATTTGTATGTAGGGATGAAGTTTAGTAATACTGGGGCTTTTCGTTTATGGATTGGGAGGCCAAGAAGTGTTTTCAGATCTGTTCCTGGGAAGAAGGATTGGCGAAAAATTTTCGGTGGCTGATGAAGATCTGCAAAGAAACAGACGTCAGAAACAAAGTATTAAAGTCTTAAATAAAAACAACTAAAGTGTTGACTCAGGGCTCTTACTCTTGCCCTCTGTAATTGTTCAAGGAAGAGGGTAGAGGTGGACATCTTCATCTGGGCCAAATTCCCAATTTCCAGAAGCAATGAGAAAATCATCTCCAGCCCCCTTGTTGGAGTCTGGGAGGTCGGCTATAATTTTGTACTGAGTGGATCTCGGCTTAAGGTAATAGACAAAACCCCTATCCTTCAGATCAAGAGGGCACATGGTATAACAATATTGAAGGTCGGCTAGGGTGATTCTAAGGTTTTCTTGCCTAGCTAGGGCAATAATACCGTTAATTACCCTATAGGAATTGATAGTAAGTTGCATAGGGTTCAGCTTATAGAAATGGAGAACTTGACGAAAAAGGGGATCGAGTGGAAGCCGAAGTCCACATTCGGTAAAAGCAACTATTGGAAAGGGCATTGTGTGGTCTGTGGGCACGATGGTATCATTATCCCCAGCCAGCTTAAGATGAACATCGGCTGGGATAGAGAATTCTTGCCTAAAGTATTCAAGTTTTGTCGGGGTATTTACCCTATGCCTCTACATACCCATTATGTTGGCTTAAACTAAGAGGAATATGTTTCAGAAGGTGTGCGTTTTTCAGGTTTCCCTAAAGATTAAGGGTTCTACAGACAAATCCCAAATCTATAAGGTATAAAGATAAAGATCGAGGGCACAGATCTGGGGCAGATACAAAAAAGAGAAAACAAAGATGAAGTTTCAGATTCAAGAACAGAGGTATAGTTCTCAGAAACAATAGAAATACAAAAAAAATCAAGGACAGCGGCAAAGAGAATGATGAAAAAGCATAGAAGTTCAAGGTAAAAGCCACAAATTCAAGATACAAATAAAACCAAGACCTCGAACAAGATCAGTAATGGCGACAGACAGACAAAAGCACATAAAAAGAATGGAAGAATTAAAGGAAAGGATCTTACCAGGACAAATGAAGCCGAGGCAATGTTCGCCGAACCCAGAAACCGGTTGCAACAGCAAAGAAGGCTTTGCAAGAATGAGGGGTTAAAAGCAAATCCAGAAGAGAGATTGAGGCGATGGCAGATTCGAAGAAGAATGAGCTTTCAGAGAGAGAAAGAGCAAGAAGACGGAATGAAAAAGTGAAGAAAAGATAGTGGCAAAAGAAAAGTTTTGTCAAAAATGTGAAACGGCGGCAAAATTAGGGTAATCATTAGGCCTAGGGTAACGCACGCGTCAGGCGCCGCAGACGAAATGAACAGACAGCTTCAGGCGCGTCACTGGCACGCTCCAATAAAGGCGAAACACGTAAAAGAAACAGTTAGATATGCATGACAGCTCATACGCATGGGAGAGTACGACCGAAGCCTTGTTCTCCGAAGAGAACACGTCGGCTGAAAGTAGATAATCTTGGCTAAATAGTTTTTGAGCCATTACTCAGAAAAAAAGTGACAAAATTTCGGAATAGGTTCCATCACCTCAGAATGCCGAGGTAATAGACCCTAGGGGGCAGTTGTGGGGATATATTTTCTGAATACCAACACGTGGCATGGTGACGCCGACGTGTCAACCGAGGTGCCACGTGCCTTGGTAGTTTATGCCGAGGTAATCACGGAGAAGCCGAGGTCATCTCCGAAGATATCGGAATCCGAGATAAAGGGCAAGAGTCCTAAGGGAAAGAGGGGACTTAACCAAGATAAGGATAAAGCTCTTAGGGAGTTTATCTTTATCTCTTGAAGAGTCCAGAGTAAACAGTAAATTGGAATTCATAGAAGTCATACTTCTAGTAGGACTTGGATTGAGTATATTATAAAAGAGAGGCACCCCCGTGGGTCTAAGGTATGTAACTTATACTTTGAGTATTCAATTTAATACTTGATTATCTTTGAGAGATATACTGACTTGATCGTCGGAGTGCCCCCGGGTGGAAGAACCACCGCCGGAGCTTTTTTCTTTCTGTTTCAGGTTGCTTAAGCCATCTATTCTGCTTGTGCTCTCCAGCTGATCACTAAACGGGCAATGTGGTCAGATTTTCACCCACACACTATCCATTGATATATATACCACCGACAACTCCAATAAAGCTAAAACTTGAAATTTCTTACTGAGATTCCAAACCGTACCCTATAATGGTGAGAGTGTAAAGAAGAAAGTTTGATAACAAAAAAATTCATTCTTTTCTACAAAAGGTGAATTTTTGCAATTTTCTCATTTATTTTCTTACAATTTCTTTAATGTCTTAAATATGTGTTATTTAGATTGTGAAAGTGGAAGGCCGAACCTCTGTTCCTTAGATTTTTTATTTTTTTTAGAATATTTAATTATGTATTGTAATTTCTTTCAATTTTTTTATATGTACACTTTCTCATCATCTATCCCATTATCCAAACATGTTGGCTCATTTACTTCAATCCATACTCAATTCTAATGGGTAGTGATAGTTGTCGCTTGGAGCTAGTTGGATGAGTCTTGAGATTTGGTGTTAAGGAAGTTGTTGGCTTTTATTTTGTTGATATTATTTTCCTTGGAAGTAGTAAGAGATTTTTGGTCAAAGATGTTGAAAACTCTCTTCTCAACCATTTTGAACATGGAAAGGGATGGAAACATTCTTATTCCATGAGATGAAGAGGAGTCTTCAATAAATTTGTTGAATCTTACTTCCAAAGCAAAGCTTCCACTAAGAAATGATATGCACTAATCCATGCTCTCCACTCAATAGTATGGATTTGGGTATTAATTAATTTTCCCTTATTCACAAAGAGATTGATGTAGGTTCCCATCTATTTCTTAGGCTTGAATTTGTTCTTGTTTTAATTCATTTAATTTGATAGATTGTAATAAACATCATGTTGGGTTTCCACCTATTTCTTTATTTTGGTGTTTTCTAGCCTCAATTCCCATGCTTGCCAGATTTTCCATTTAATATTTTTTGTACATATGATATAGCATCTCTTGGAAAGGTTTTGTTTGCATTGTTTTAGTTTTGCTACATGAAAAACAGAAATTTCCAGATGAGCAAAACAGAGCAGTTTCCAAGCAACAAATAACGCAATTTTCAACAAATGATTATAGTTTTCTATTAAATCATTTATGTATATTCTTATGATTTTGTTGTAATAATTTTTAATAGCATGTCTTTTATTTTTCTTTTAGTCAGTGTTGGAATAATTTCCCGCCCTACTTCTCTCTATCCCTTTCATTTACTTGCTTTCCATATCTGTAAATATGCATCATGTTTTCTTTTTCATCATACTTTGCTTTCATGCATTAGGATTCAGCTCATTTGCATATGTGGATTTAATCAATTATTATGTGATTATGTGCGCTATCTCATGTCTTGAGATGATTCACATGTCATATATTAGTAGCCGAATCTATAGTTGAATTCTTGTGTATGTATTGCATTAGGATTTTGTATATAAGATCATGCATATTTTCTAACTTTGTTTTGCAACTTTCTGCAGGATGCCAATACATACTAGGTGTAGCCCAGCTTTTTTCGCGCCCCCTTTTCGAAAGTTTGAAATATAAGCACTACAGTTCGGACTCCTGCGGTTCTAAATCTAATCTCACAAGTACAATGTGAAATTGATAAACACCGAAGAGTCCAAATCCGGCAAATCTTTTGGAAAATTGATTTTGAATCAAATTGCCAAAATTGGACTGCTTTGCCAGATACAGAGTCGCCATCTAAATATTTTTGAAAAATTTAGGAAACTCATGACTCGTGCCAAAGGCCACATGTTCGTCATCACTAAGATTGTCTCAGCTCGAGAACTTAGGTACAAGAGGGGAAAGTCATGAATGCATTTGAGCACCCCCGCTTGCCGATCAAAGATCGATCTCTACTAATCGTGATATGATATCGATTTATTAAGCTAGCATTACTATGTGATGTGCGCACACAAGGTATAGACTAGTTTGCTCGAATTGGAACAATTCAATTTCACGTTTGTTTTTCAAAAAGGGTTTGAATTTTCCACTTGACAAAGTGGGCTTAATGCTCATGAATTTGCCACTTAACAAAGTGGGCTTAAACGTACATTCATTGAATCATTCCAATTCAAGCAACAAGCCTTCATCCACAGGCATTCAAACATTTTAACAAGTAAGCATTTAGCCTCATGGAAAGCATGCTAGTCATGGCAGTCACTCCACTCATGCAAGTATGCTAAAGCACTAAAAACTCATCTAGTAATCAAGCTAAGATAAAACAAAAGAGTTAAAAAAAATATGCATGATTCCTAACTATAAAAGATGGCTAATGCAACGCATGCAATAATGCAACTAAAATAGGCTCGGCTACTTAACACGTTATTTGCAACAATTTCATAGCATGCATTTAAACACGTATTCAACGAGGTAATAAACGACAATGCAAGTTTAAGTGATGAACCGAGCCTCGGTGTATGTAAGACAAATGATTGGATGCAAACATGCGATATGTTAATTGAAATGTGATGCCCCTAATCTAACCATCAAAAGCGGATAAATAAAAGGAAGAAAGAGGTAGGGTTGGAAGCCATGCACATTATTACAACATTGATGCCCTCACACAGGAGAGTCCGAATGAATAAAAGCTAAGCTACACTACCTAACTAATCATTACAAACCAAATGAAATAAATTAACTAACTATTCTAAGCTAATTAATTAATTATTACAACAAATTAATTAACTAATTAATTAAATATTCTAGCTAATTACAAAAATAATTAATTATCTATTCTAGTTAACTAATTAAATAATTACAACAACAAACTAACTAATTAATTACGTACAAGAAATTAACTAATTACAACAATGAAATACTATGCTAAACTAGTTATTCCACCTTCGGAAATGAGGAATGCACAAGGATGCAAGGTTTTCCACCCGAAAACAGCCACTGTCTTGCTGCTATATGCCTCTATTGCATAACATTTACACTGTTTTCCTTTTCCAGATCAACTCTGCTCTGCTTCAAAAGCACATTGCTGAATTTTTCACTGGTGGCCGGCAGGCCAGAAATGAGGGATTGCCAGCCAACACTGAGGGGTTACCGACCATTAGAGGTGGCCTGTCGGCCACTACTGAGGGGTTGCCGGCCACTGAAGCCAAGTCCCTCCTTGCTGCAACAGAGGACAAACAGAGCAAGAATAAGGTATTCTTAAGGGTAGTCTACACACTTTGCCTCTCTTTATTAGCAAACAGGTCAAAGGAGGGACAAAATTTGGTTCACAAACCATCACTCAAGAAATTTCATTGCATGATGGCTTATGGACAAAAGTGCAAGTTCAATAAATGCAACAAAACAAGACTCCAAAAACCACCTCCCTATCATGAATGATCAAGGGAAGTAGTTAACAATGAATCTTGAGTCGTTTTCATCACTAGTGAGTATGAAACAACTCAAGACTCAAGGGTTCAATTAACGTCTGATTGAACCCTACCAAATTGATTATCTTCACCATTTTAGTCCATTTGACTCCATTTTAATTACCAACCATCCTTTAATTCATTAAGTCCAAGAATGAGTTAAAGTCCTCTAAGGAAGTGAAGTACCAAACCAAGAGTTAACTTTAGACATGAAAGAGATGTCATGTCGTCGATAATGAACCCCTAAAAGGGATTAAACCATTAAACAAGACAACCTCAATCTCATGCTTAAAAAAATAAGAGGTTTGAAACAACTCTCAAAGCAAAACAAAAGCCAAGAAATGGGGGGGGGGATTACAGAGATTATTAGTGCTACAAATAAGTGAGAAAAGCACTAAAATATGCAATCAACTCAAGCAAGTGGTGTCTAGAGGCCTAAAACACCAAGCTTGTGAGGACAATTACACTAAAAGCATGCTATACAAAGCTCAAATGCAACTAACAACAAAAAATAGTCCTAAAACAGTCTAAAAATAGTCCTAAAACATATTGGAATTAAGACGAAAATAGCTAGAATAATAAGCTAACACATAGAGCAAACTAGGCTAGCAAGCAAGACACGAGGAGGGGAGGCTAACCCCTTCAATTTTGGACTTCAAAACATGATTTTAGCCACTGAAATGACTGAAAAATAGTTTTTAAAAGCTCAAAAAAAAAGATAATGCAAAGGTGGGAAACACAATGATAAAGGCCTTGAGAGCAAGGTGTAAAGAAGAGTGAACCACCCCTCAACGTTTATTGGCCCTAAAACCTAAAACCCAAGTTTTAACCTGAAAATACAAACTTTTTATAGCCCAAAAATCAGTAGAAAATATGGAAAACAAGTGATGTAAAGATGGTATAAAAGCAAGACAGGTACACCTCTTGAAGAAGAATGAACCCTTAAGTTACAAACCACCAATTTCACACTCTCAAGTGCTTCAAGAGCTCAAATTTAAGCTCAAATCAGCTCAGCATGAAGTCCTCTAGGTTGGTTTAGAGTGTTTGGGCTAAGGCTATGCAAGTTGCAAAAGAGAGAGAGAATTGTAGATAGATAGAGAGAGAGAGTGAGAGAGAATTTTAACTCCCAAAGTTTTCTAACCTACAAAACAAGAAGAGAGGTCCTCTATATATAGAAAACAAGAGCCTCATGTTGAAATATCTATATAGGGACAGGTGGAGCAATCTGGAAACAACTGGCAACAGTTGGCACGAAAATATCTATTTTTTTGCACCAGTGGTCGATAAACCACTAATGGTGGTCGGGACATCACTAGTGGCCAACATATCACTATGGGGGTCAAACCACTCAAAAAGGCCAAAATTACCAATGGCCTGCTGTCCACAAAAATCTGCTCTCCAGGTCCAACTTCAAACGGACATATCTCCCTTATCCGGACTCGATTTTAGGTCATTCTTCAGTCTAAATTGAAGCCCCGAAAGTTTACTTTCCAGTGGTGCAGCCTCACATCTAAATTCTAAGTGTGAAAAGAGATATGACTATTTTAGTGAAGGTTGCTCAGTTCTCCCTAACGAATTGATGCCTTGTAGCGATCCCAATTTTGCCACTTCATTAAATATGTCGGGGATCAAGCTGCCCGGCCAGCTCGCGGGGGTCCAGGGGCAGCGCCCCTTGGTGGGTCCTAGGGTAGCACCCTGGCAGGGATCTAGCTGCCCAGTCAGCTCGCGGGGGTCTAGGGGGTAGCACCTCTTAGTAAGTCCTAGGGCAGCATCCTGGTAGGGTTGAAGGGCAGCGCCCCTGAATCAAAAATGCAAAATGCATTAGAAGTTGCTTGTCTGCTCAAGCGGCCATTTATGCGCTCAAGCGAAGAATGTTTGGTTCCAGAAGTTTAACCTATCTGCAAAAATACTTGGAAAGTGTATTTGGCGCTCGAGGGGGACTTTCCACGCTCGAGTGGACCATGTTATATCAGTTCGTGAATCTGATATTTCAGATCACTTTTGTATATCTCTCTCTCTAAAAACCCTTACCTCTCCCTTCTCTCTACATTTTCGTATGCCAATTGGATCAAAACCTTGATTTCTCAAGATCCATTAGAGTTCTGCCATAGGTGTAGACCCAACTTTCTTTGCACGCCCCCCTTTCGGAGAGGGCATGAGTTGGTCCTACTACAGTTCGGACTCCTGTCACGGTTCTGAATCTAATCTCACAAAGTGCAATGCAAGACTAATAAACACCAAAGAGTTCAAATCTGGCAATTGGTTTTGAAAAATTGATTTTGAATCAAAAAGCGCCAAACATGGACTGCTTTGCCAGATTACAGAGTCGCCACCTAAATATTTTATTTTTGGAAAATTTAGGAAACCCTGACTCATGCCAAAGGCCACGTGTCCGTCATCACCAAACTTGGGTACGAGAGGGGAAGGTCTTGAAATGAGCACCCCCGCCCGCCCGATCAAAGATCGGCCTCTACTAAGCATGATATGTTGTTTTATAAATACATGTGTTCTTATTCCGGTTATTAGTTAGCTTTACTATGTGATGCGCATAACATATAAGTATACACTTAATCACGAGAATTGGAACAACCCAATTCGTGTTTGTTTTCAAAAATGGTTTGAAAGTGCCACCCTCAAGTGGGCTAAAGCGCGGATTTGCCACCCTCAAGTGGGCTTAAAACAACATGATTTGCCACTTCGCAAAGTGGGCTTAGAACTCACATTCATCGAATTGTCCCAATTCAAGCAATAAAGCTTCATCCACATGCATTCATGTAGTTTATCAATTAAGCACATAGCCTCATGGCAAGCATATGAAATATGGCAACACTTACATTCATGCAAGGATGCTAAAGCGTAAAACTTACAGTGTACTCCAAGCCAAAACAAAAGCTAGTTAGAAATATGCATGTTCCTACCTATGCTAGATGCCTAATGCAAAAATACAATTAATAGGCTCAGCTACTAAGATGGCATATGAATGCAACACTTTGATAACATGCTTTGAAACACGTATTCAAATAGGTATTGAAATACAATGCAGTTTGAATGATGCGCCGAGCCTCGGTACATGCAAGAGAAATGAATGATGTAAACATACAAGCATAAGGTATGCTAATCAAAACGTGCCCTAATCTAACCACTGAAAGTGGATAAATAAAAATGAGAAAGATGTGGGGTTGGAAGACATGCATACACGCACACACACTTATTACAACATTGTGCCCCCGCGAAGGAGGGTCCGAATGAATAAGCTAAGCTACGCTAAGCTAAGCTAATTATTACAAACCAACTAATTAACTAACTTAGCTAATTAATTATTACATGCCAAATTGAACTTAATAATTAGCTACACTAGCTAATTAAAGCAATTAAATGGCCTCGCGGGCAAGGGAAAGATGCATGCTCGGTTGGCGACATCTCGGAAATCCATTGCCTTGCCGTCAGTTGTCTCTATTTGCACTCGCCTCTATTTTCTGAACATTGTGCCAACTTCAGACTGCCTTTGCTTGAAAATAGGAACATTTTTTAACCAAAACTGAACTGGTGGCCGGTCAGCCATCAAAAGTGGCTGCCGGCCATTTCAACTGGCCGATCGGCTAGTGCATGTGGCCGGTCAGCTACCTCCACTGGCCGATCAGCTACCTCTATTAGCTGGTTGGCTACCTCCTTTCTTAAACTCCTAGTTTTGCTGCAAAAGAGAACAACAGAGCCAAGACAAGGCATTTGCAAGGAAATGTATGTACTGCCACCTCCTTATCATGTCTCAAGCTTAAAAGAGAGTGGCACCCAACTCTCAAGCCACCAACCATGAATCTCAATGCATGATGGCCCGAAAACCGAGCTTGTACAAGCTTAGTGAATGCACAAATAACACACAAAGTGCCTCCACCCTATCATGAATGTTCAAGGGTGTTGGCGACCAAGAAATGTGATTCATTTCATCACTTTGAGTATGAAACGTCCCACATTTCTTGTGTTTGGATTAACATCTGATCCAAACACATGCAATGCAACATGAATGCTTATCTTGCACAAGTTATACTTGATTCAATTTTGTTTACACATTTTACATTACCAAGCCATTCCTTAACCGGTTAAGTCCAAGTGATTGTCCTCTAATGAGAGGGGTCAACCAAAAGGGTGATTTAGGACATGAGAGGGATTATGCCTTTGATTAGGAGGAACCCTCAAAAGAGGGTTAAAGCCATTTGAGCACAAACCCTACTTCATGCTTAAACACAAGCTTAAAGCCAAACAACCCTCAAGTCAAATTAAAAAATGAAGAAATGAGGGAGGTTGCAGATGTTTTTAGTGCTGAAATGGCATGACAAATAGGACTATAACATGCAAACAACTCATGTACAACATGTTAAGAGCCAAAACATTGAAACTAGTGAAGGACACAACACTAGAAGCACGCAATACAATCCTCAAATGATCAAACCAGCTATGGACAGACCTAAAACATGCCAAATCAGTGACCTAAACATGTTGAAATTAAGGCACAAAAGAGTAGAAGATCATGTGCACATGTTGGCTCGCAAGCAAGGCATAAGGCACAACTCTCAAAAGCCATTAAAGAGTGATATATGTGAGAGTGTGACAGAGGTATATGCTCTAAAATTACATGCCAAATGATGATATATCATGCAAACATCATAAGCAAAGCATGCTAAGGGCCTCAAAACACAAAGGTAGTGAAGCTAACTACACTATAGCTATACAAAGCAAGTCTCAAAGGACCAAGACCACTCAAAATAGAGTTTAAGCATGTCAAAGAAAGGCCAAAAACATGCTGGAGTGGAGCCAACACATGCTAGAATAATAGGTTAAAACATCAAGCATGTTAAGCTAGTAAGCATGATTACACTACAAGTGTAAGAAACAAGCAAGAAGTGATCCAACCAACCAAAAATAGAGTTAAAGCAGGTCAAAATAAAGCCTAAAACATGCTTGAACTAAGCTAAAAAAAGGTAGAAAAACATGCTCATATCTTAGACCATCAACACATGCAAACAAAACACAAGGAGGGGAGGCCACCCCCTCCTATTTGAGACCTCAAAACCAACTTTCCACCACTAAAATTCTCCTAGAATTCAGTAGTTAAAAGGCCAAGAAAAGATTGTTTTAAAATCTTTAAAAGATGGCACAAAGCTTAGCAAACAAGCCACAAAAGAGGGTGGACCACCCCTAACTCCAAAAAGTCCTCAGACCAACATTTTTAACACTTAAAAATAGAGGTTTTTGTAGTTGACAACTTGTCCAAAAACAGCATGCAAACGTAGCCAAACCAAGTAACTAAGTAAAGCTTTAAAGAGAATAGAACCTTACCCTTGAAGCACAGCATGTAACAACCCTCACCTTACTCTTGTCATACCTGCATACATTCATGCATGATCTCGTCTTGTTATGTTGTTTTGCAAGTTTTGCCTTGCCTTGTTTTGTTTAAGTATTGCTTGCATGATTTTGTTCCTTGCTTGGTGTGTAGCCGAGGTCATCTTGAGCTTAGTTCACCTCTGAACCTTTGTATTTAGAACTGTTTTGGAACCACTTGGTCGACCCCCATCTTTACCCCGGGCTTGTTGCTGAGATGTTTTGCACTTAGTGATCCTTGTCCTTAGGCAGGTATGACCTAGACCGAGGTGTGGCACAGCTTAGTCAAGTGTCGTCTTCCCTAGCCGATGTCTTTGTTACCCTGTTGCCGAAGCTTTAACTTTAGCCGATGTCATTACTTGCTGATGTGTCTTGCCTTAGCTTGCTGCATACGCTTTGTCATAGACTTGTCTTATCAATCAATCACCCTTTGAGTTGAACCAACCCAGTAGCGCCACGTGTCCGAGCTGATTGTTAAGACAGCCGGCAGACCTAGAAACAAATCATTTTGTCTCAAATCTTTGCCTTTAGAGAGAGAAGCTCTAGAGAAAGGAGGAGAAGTTCTTGAGTGAGAATAGATCTTCCAAGCTTGATCTTCGAGGTTTGAATCGTTGGATTCGAGTTTTGAGGTTAGAATCTTAACCTACTCTTGTTGTTGTTATTGATCATCTAGCTGCATTGCATGATCGAATTTGTTTTGCATGTCATGCATCGATTTGAAGTTGGTTTCGGAAGAGAAAGATAGTATTCATGTGTTCTTGAAAAAAAGTCTCGTTTTGATCCGGAAGTTTGGAACAAGAACCATGTTTTGTGTTTGTTCTTGCATGACCTTCTTGTATGGGTACCCAGGTCCATGTTTTCAACTTTTGGCATGAAATCTCAGATTTTTCTAAAAAGTTATGATCTTGCATTCATCTTCCTCATGATCATGTTCATCATGTTCTTCATGTTCTTCAAAGGGAAACCCAGGTTTTTCCCGAGTTTGCTTTTGAATGAGGCCATCGGGACCACACCTCGGCAAGGAGGTGTAGGACCTCGGCAAAGACCTGATTGGTACCC
This sequence comes from Camellia sinensis, assembly GCF_055761805.1. Taxonomy (NCBI): domain Eukaryota; kingdom Viridiplantae; phylum Streptophyta; class Magnoliopsida; order Ericales; family Theaceae; genus Camellia; species Camellia sinensis. Next base: position 33,798,890 of record NC_138961.1, on the reverse strand, counting down.
AGTGTGTTTTCATGAGACGGAAGCAGTGTTTAAACTCCCAACATGTGTTGCTTTGTTATTGACTTGGATCTGGTGAGAATGCCGGGATCATCTGCATGCATATAAAGCTTGTTTTGAGAATGTGATTGCCATGTGATTGTAGGTCCTTGATCTTTGCTTTGAGCCCACACCCGAGGAGATCTATGTGAGTGGTATTTTTAATAAAGCTATGTTATACTGTTTTGATAAATCTTGCTTTGCTTTGTTTTGACGAAAGTATTTGTTAAGCATGAATGAATAGCTCTGTTTTGATGTATCAAGTATAAGCTTTGTTTTGATGTCATCCTTGAAAAGTCCCTTGTGCTGGAGGGCTCTAAACTTTCGCAGCACTAAGTATAAAAGGATACGGTCCTTTCTTGGAAAGACTATCATGTTAAAGCGGGCTACGGGCCTAAGTAACACAAGACTATCGTGTTAAAGCGGGCTACGGGCCTAAGTAACACAAGGCCATCATGTTAAAAAGAACTACGGGCTTAAGTAACACAAGTCCCTTATGCTGGAGGACTATAAACTTTCGCAGTACCTTTGACTAATCGAATTACGGATCGTGCAGTCCTCGTTTTGCCACTGACGGTTTACCGCGTGGACTTGTTTGTTCGGAAAGCTTGATTTGTGTTTTGCCAATGCCAGTGAGCATCCCTTGAGACTTGTAAGACTTGATATATGAATATGGTTCATCTCTTGTTTTGATAAAGTTTTGATGTGTTTTGCTCTGGAAGGATCTCGGCTAATATTCGTATGGTCTTGGCATGTTTTGTTTGGAAAAGACTTCGGCTATATTCATGCAAAACCGTTATTACTAGTACCATTCACTGAGTATCCAAGCTCACCCTCTCTATATATATGTAGGTGATGAGCAGGACGGCGGCGACGCCTAGAAGTGTTTTGCAAAGCTTGTTTTGGATTCTTGTCATGTTGGCTTGACTTGTTCTATGTCGGAATATTTGTATTTACGTCGGCAAATCTTGAAGATTATGCTTCTTTGGCTTGTAATCATTGTATTTGCACATGTCGGCTCTAGAAGCCTTTTGATCAAGATTCTGATATGTATTTCATTTATTATCAATCGAATGAGAAACTATGTCATGTATGTCATTACATTTGATCTATGCACAGCTCTTATGGACCACTTGTATTTTGATTTATCGCTTCCGCATCTGTGAGCCCCCTATACTATACTCTGATTGTGCTAAACTTTTGAAAGTTGGCCTTCGGTAATCTCGGATTGCTGGCCATCACGGCACCAAACTACTAGGGGCGGTTTGGGGTCGTAACAGAATGGTATCAGAGCACAAGTTCCTCAGTATACGTTATTCACACACTTTGAGTCCTAAAGAGCATAGGATTTCCCTTAGAAAGATGTTAGGATTGCATCATGGTGCTTGCTATTTGAATGAGGTGTGCATTGTCTTGACATACCTATTTGTTACTTGCCTACGTGGTTATTTGCTTATTTGTTTTAAAGTCACACTTTGCATGCTCATAGCATCATGTGGAGAGGTAGACCTCCTATTGGCCGGGATCAGCCCGAAGACAGATTGGACAGACTGGAAAGATTAGTTGAAGGTTTGACCCGCGAGTTGAGGCAAACAAGACAGCAGTACGCTAGTGCTACGTCGACTCAGGCCGAGCAGACCAACGGCCGAAATGTAGTTCCGCCTCCACCTCCTCCAGTGCCGCAAGTTCCTCCGCAGCCAGCCTTATATGGGGATGGCACGATAGCTTTGATCAGGGAGTTCAAGAAAATGAAATCACCGAGATTCTCTGGGGGTATAGAGCCGATGAAGGCTGAGGCGTGGGTTTTGGAAATAGAAAAGTTGTTCGAGATCTTTCCTAGCACCGACGCTCAGAAGGTGACGTTGGCAGCATTCACGTTAGATGATGACGCTCGCAGATGGTGGATGATGGTTCGAGAAAGTAATTCAGATCTGACCTGGACCCGATTCTTAGAGTTGTTCTACAACAAACACTTTCCCCTAAGTGTTCGAAACCGCAAGGCTGCCGAATTTCAGACTTTGACGCAAGGCAACCGAACAGTGGCGGAATACGACCGCGCTTTTATTGAATTGGCGAGGTTTGCACCTCACATGGCCAACGATGAATACATGAAGGCCAGGAAGTTCGAGAGTGGGCTTCGCGGGCCGATTCAAGACCGGGTTAACTTGTACAATATACTGACTTACGCCGAAGTGTTGGACAAAGCCATTCTGGCCGAAGCTAACCTGAATCGATACCAGAGCTCGGGGGAGAACCAGCAAAAGAGACAGAACTATGACAATCGCTGAGCACAGCTGGGCAACAAGAAGAAGACGAACATGGGCAGTGCTGGTAACCTAAGGCAGGAAGGTAATGCTAAACCGACGTGTTCGGATTGTGGGAAGCAACATTTCGAGGTCTGTCATCGGACGTCTGGAGCTTGCTATGAATGTGGTGAAATGGGTCATTATGTAAAAGATTGCCCTAAGACAAAGGCTGATAACAACAAGAAAGGTGAGAATATCTCGGGTTCCGTCCATAAGGGTAATGTTGGAAAAGGACAAATGAGACAGGGCAGAGTATTTGTGCTAGTACCAGGGGACACTCAGAATGCTGAGACAGTGGTGTCAGGTATACTCCTAATTTGCTCCCATTGATTCGGGTTCTACGCATTCGTTTGTATCTGCTAAGTTTGCCGAGAAAATTAATAGAGAACTAGAGCACCTTGATTATGTATTATCTGTGTCTACTCCATCTGGGAGATCTATGATTGTTGTATCCGTTTATAGAGCATGTGTTGTTGTGATTGAGAATGTTGAATTGTTAGTAGATTTAATGCCTCTAGACATAACTCATTTTGATGTTATACTGGGAATGGATTGGTTAGTCGCAAATCATGCATCTATTAATTGTGTTTCGAAAAGTGTCACACTGAGACCCCCAAACCTAGCCGAGGTTATTTTCCAGGGTAAAGGGATAGTGCCCCCACCTTACTTGATTTCGTCCATTAAGGCCTATAAGTTAATTCAGAAAGGGTGTCGAGGCTACTTGTTTAGTATACTGGGTGATCAGAATGGAAATGTTAATTTAGCCGACATCCCAGTTGTTAACGAATTCCCCAACGTCTTCCTGAACGAATTGCCTGGCCACTTAGCCAATAGAGAGATAGAGTTTACTGTTGATATCATGCCGAGAACCCAGCTGATCTCCAAAACACCCTACAGGATGGCCCCAGCTGAACTTAGGGAATTGAAACTGCAATTACAAGAATTGTTGGATAAGGGATTTATTAGGCCGAGCACTTCACCATGGGGAGCACCTGTTTTGTTTGTTAAGAAAAAGGATGGCACACTCCGTCTTTATATTGATTACAGAGAACTTAATAAGGTCACCATTAAGAACAAGTACCCATTACCTAGGATTGATGATTTGCTCAACCAGTTACAAGGAGCACGAGTCTTTTCTAAGATTGACCTTAGGTCTGGTTACCACCAGCTTAGAGTTAAAGCCGAAGATGTTGAGAAGACTGCTTTTCGGACAAGGTATGGCCATTACGAGTTTTTAGTAATGCCTTTTGGAGTGACCAATGCCCATGCTGCATTTATGGATTTAATGAACAGAGTCTTCAAGCCATATTTAGATGAGTTTGTAGTTGTCTTCATTGATGATATATTGATCTATTCCAAGAGTAAAGCTGAACATGAAAATCATTTGAGACTTGCTTACAGATTTTGAGAGACCGGAAATTGTATGCTAAGTTTAACAAGTGTGAGTTTTGGCTTCCTACTATCTCATTCTTGGGTCATGTGATTAATGAAGAGGGTATCTCGGTTGATCCTAGCAAAATTGAAGCCGTAGTAAATTGGCCGAGGCCGACTAATGTGTCTGAGATTCGTAGTTTTCTGGGTTTGGCAGGTTATTACAGGAAGTTTGTGAAGGATTTCTCAAGAATTGCAATTCCATTGACGCAATTGACTAAGAAGAGAACACTGTATGAATGGACTAAAGATCGGGAGTCAGCTTTTCAGGAACTGAAGACGAGGTTAGTTACAGCACCAGTACTCGTACTCCCATCAGGTAATGAAGAGTTTCATATCTATAGTGATGCATCGCATAAGGGTTTGGGTTGTGTATTGATGCAAAAGGGTAAAGTCATAGCATATGCATCTCGTCAGTTGAAACCACATGAAAGGAACTGTCCCACCCATGATTTGGAGCTAGCAGCCGTCGTATTTGCTTTAAAGATTTGGCGTCACTACTTGTATGGAGCTTCTTGTCAGGTTTTTACGGATCACAAGAGTTTAAAGTACCTGTTCACTCAGAAAGAATTGAATTTGAGACAGAGAAAGTGGCTTAAGTTGTTGAAAGACTATGATATGCAAATTCAATATCACCCAGGTAAAGCTAACAGCGTGGCCGATGCTTTGAGCAGGAAGTCAGATGGAAATTTGGCGTGTTTGACCATGATAGCAGTGGAGCCGACTATTGTTGATAAGGTAAAGACAAGACAGATGGAGGATAAATTCTTTAAGAAAGTAGCCGAGGAGATTGTCACAAAGCCGAGATCAGGGTATACCATCGAAAATCAAGTGCTCAAGTTTGAAGGAAGGTTATGTGTGGCCGACATCCCAGAGTTGAAAAGGAAGATTTTGCAAGAAGCCCACAACTCCAAATTTGCCGTTCATCCCGGAAGCACCAAGATGTATCAAGATGTGAAGCGGACCTTCTGGTGGCCAAATATGAAAAGAGAAATAGCTGAGTTCGTATTTCAGTGTCTGAGTTGTCAGCAAGTGAAGGCAGAACACCAGAGACCAGCAGGGCTTCTACAACCCTTATCAGTTCCTGAGTGGAAATGGGAACACATCTCTATGGATTTTGTGGTGGGTTTGCCGAGGACGCAAAGAGGTATGGATTCAATTTGGGTTATCGTTGACAGGTTAACTAAGTCAGCACACTTCTTGCCAGTTAAGACTACGTTCAATGCCGAACTGTATATGAATGAGATTATTAGACTTCACGGTGTGCTGGTGTCCATTGTATCAGACCGAGATTCGAAATTCGTTTCTAGATTTTGGCAGAGCCTGCAAGGAGCCTTGGGGACTGAGTTGAGGTTTAGCACAGCTTTTCACCCCCAGACTGATGGGCAAACAGAAAGAACCATTCAGACACTTGAGGATATGCTCAGAATGTGTGTATTGGATTTCAAGGGAAGTTGGGAATCGCATTTGCCATTAGTAGAATTCGCATACAACAACAGTTATCAAGCCAGCATTAGAATGGCGCCGTACGAAGCTTTGTATGGAAGGGAGTGCAGGTCGCCGATATGTTGGACCGAGGTGGGAGATGCAGCTTTGATTGGCCCCGAGTTAGTTCAAGGAATGACCGAAAAGATTAAGCTCATTCAGCAGAGGATTAGAACCGCGTAGAGTCGACAGAAGAGTTATGCCGACCAGAGGAGAAGGGAGCTAGAATTCGAGGTTGGGGATCATGTATTTTTGAGGATCTCGCCGATGACAGGAGTTTCAAGATTCAGAAAGAAAGGTAAATTAGCACCCTGGTATATTGGACCGTTTGAAATTCTTGAGAGAATTAACCCCGTTGCCTACAGACTTGCTTTGCCGCCAGATTTAAGCCAAGTCCACAATGTGTTTCATGTTTCGATGTTGAGGAAGTACATCCGAGATCCACTACGTATAATTGATCATTCTAGGATTACGGTTAATGAGGATTTGGGCTACGAGGAGAAACCAATGAGGATTATTGACAGGCAAAGTGAGCCAGTTGAGAAACAAATCGATACCAATGGTAAAGGTCGAATGGAAGGAGCATTATGGCACAGAAGCCACGTGGAAAAAGGAAGAGGATGTGAGAATCCGTTATCCGGAGTTGTTTATAGAGCAAGGTAATTTAAGTTTGGGGACCAAACTTCTTTAAGGGGGGGTAGACTGTAGCAACCCTCACCTTATTCTTGTCATACCGGCATACATTCATGCATGATCTCGTCTTGTTATGTTGTTTTGCAAGTTTTGCCTTGCCTTGTTTTGTTTAAGTATTGCTTGCATGATTTTGTTCCTTGCTTGGTGTGTAGCCGAGGTCATCTTGAGCTTAGTTCACCTCTGAACCTTTGTATTTAGAACTGTTTTGGAACCGCTTGGTCGACCCCCATCTTTACCCGGGCTTGTTCCTTGGGCAGGTATGACCTAGACCGAGGTGTGGCACAGCTTAGTCAAGTGTCGTCTTCCCTAGCCGATGTCTTTGTTACCCTGTTGTCGAAGCTTTAACTTTAGCCGATGTCATTACTTGCCGATGTGTCTTGCCTTAGCTTGCTGCATACGCTTTGTCATAGACTTGTCTTATCAATCAATCACCCTTTGAGTTGAACCAACCCAGTAGCGCACGTGTCCGAGCTGATTGTTAAGACAGCCGGCAGACCTAGAAACAAATCATTTTGTCTCAAATCTTTGCCTTTAGAGAGAGAAGCTCTAGAGAAAGGAGGAGAAGTTCTTGAGTGAGAATAGATCTTCCAAGCTTGATCTTCGAGGTTTGAACCGTTGGATTCGAGTTTTGAGGTTAGAATCTTAACCTACTCTTGTTGTTGTTATTGATCATCTAGCTGCATTGCATGATCGAATTTGTTTTGCATGTCATGCATCGATTTGAAGTTGGTTTCGGAAGAGAAAGATAGTATTCATGTGTTCTTGAAAAGAAGTCTCGTTTTGATCCGGAAGTTTGGAACAAGAACCATGTTTTTTGTTTGTTCTTGCATAACCTTCTTGTATGGGTACCCAGGTCCATGTTTTCAACTTTTGGCATGAAATCTCAGATTTTTGTAACAATTTATGATCTTGCATTCATCTTCCTCATGATCATGTTCATCATGTTCTTCAAAGGGAAACCCAGGTTTTTCCCGAGTTTGCTTTTGAGTGAGGTCATCGGGACCACACCTCGGCAAGGAGGTGTAGGACCTCGGCAAAGACCTGATTGGTACCCAGTGTGTTTTCATGAGACGGAAGCAGTGTTTAAACTCCCAGCATGTGTTCCTTTGTTATTGACTTGGATCTGGTGAGAATGCCGGGATCATCTGCGTGCATATAAAGCTTGTTTTGAGAATGTGATTGCCATGTGATTGTAGGTCCTTGATCTTTGCTTTGAGCCCACACCCGAGGAGATCTATGTGAGTGGTATTTTTAATAAAGCTATGTTATGCTGTTTTGATAAATCTTGCTTTGCTTTGTTTTGACGAAAGTATTTGTTAAGCATGAATGAATAGCTCTGTTTTGATGTATCAAGTATAAGCTTTGTTTAGATGTCATCCTTGAAAAGTCCCTTGTGCTGGAGGACTCTAAACTTTCGCAGCACTAAGTATAAAAGGATACGGTCCTTTCTTGGAAAGACTATCATGTTAAAGCGGGCTACGGGCCTAAGTAACACAAGACTATCGTGTTAAAGCGGGCTACGGGCCTAAGTAACACAAGACCATCATGTTAAAAAGAGCTACGGGCTTAAGTAACACAAGTCCCTTGTGCTGGAGGACTATAAACTTTCGCAGTACCTTTGACTAATCGATTACGGATCGTGCAGTCCTTGTTTTGCCACTGACGGTTTACCGCGTGAACTTGTTTGCTCGGAAAGCTTGATTTGTGTTTTGCCGATGCCAGTGAGCATCCCTTGAGACTTGTAAGACTTGATATATGAATACGGTTCATCTCTTGTTTTGATAAAGTTTTGATGTGTTTTGCTCTGGAAGGATCTCGGCTAATATTCGTATGGTCTTGGCATGTTTTGTTTGGAAGACTTTGGCTATATTCATGCAAAACCTTTATTACTAGTAGCATTCACTGAGTATCCAAGCTCACCCTCTCTATATATATGTAGGTGATGAGCAGGACGGCGGCGACACCTAGAAGTGTTTTGCAAAGCTTGTTTTGGATTCTTGTCATGTTGGCTTGACTTGTTCTATGTCGGAAAATTTGTATTTACGTCGGCAAATCTTGAAGATTATGCTTCTTTGGCTTGTAATCATTGTATTTGCACATGTCGACTCTAGAAGCCTTTTGATCAAGATTCTGATATGTATTTCGTTTATTATCAACCGAATGAGAAACTATGTCATGTATGTCATTACATTTGATCTATGCACAGCTCTTATGGACCACTTGTATTTTGATTTATCGCTTCCACATCTGTGAGCCCCCTATACTATACTCTGATTGTGTTAAACTTTTGAAAGTTGGCCTTTGGTAATCTCGGATTGTTGGCCATCACGGCACCAAACTACTAGGGGCGGTTTGGGGTCGTGACACAGCAACAAAGAGGCAACTTCTGAGCCAAAACGAGCCTTCGACAGCCCAAATAAGACCTTCAAGCACCTCAACAACAAGGTAGTCTAATTTGGTTAAGGGGTTGTGTGCAAATATATGAAGAAAACTCACTTTCAAGCCTAAAACAAGAAGAGAGAGAGGGTGAAAATTTGCTTCTCAAATTTCTCAACCCTCAAATTGGGAGAGGGATCTCCCCTTATATAGAAAAACAAGCAAAAAGCTTGTTTCCATCCCTTCATACACGTGTATGGAGGATGGCTTCAGTGACCAACAGCTGGCACAGCTAGCACACAAAATATCTGAAAAAAAATAGAAAAATGGCTGTCAGCCACTCTAGGTGGCCGACCGGCCACCACCTCTAGCCGACCGACCACCCTAGGTGGCCGACAAGAGGAAAAAGTGACCGACAAGGGCCAAAAGTAGCCGACAAGGCCACTCCTCCCTCCAGGCAGGGGGCACCAAGGTTTGGCCCAAAAACAAGGCCAAAACATAGAGAGTTTATAGGCTCAAAGACAAGGCGCTCGGCCGAGACCTTCAGGCACTCAAAACAAGCACAAACATGCTCGATCATCGGGTGCACAGACGATGATATCTGAGTCTTAAGGTCGATCAAAAATGGGGTGTCTACAACAGGTTCTTCATTAAAGTTGGTTAACTTCTCGAGGGCTTCGTTGTGTGCGGTGAAGATCGAGTTTCGACACCGTTGATTTTGTGGGTTTCATCTCATTTCTTCTTCAAAACTTCAGGTAGGGATTTTCTTAGAGTTATATATATATATATATATATATTTGCAAGCTCTATATGATTTTCGAAATCATCTTTCGATAACTTTGAAAATTGATTGTTGATTCAAGAAGTTGAGTGATTTTGAAAGTGAGTTTGTCTCTTATTCTTTTAAAATGATCTTATGGGTTTTGATCTTCATTGATTGAAGAAAATATGATTTTGGAAAGTTTTCTTTCAAAAGATTTGAGTTGTATAGTTTTGGTGAGAAAATATAGAATTTGGGAATTTTTTTAAGAAGACTGAAAATCCATGAATGATATTGTTATATTTATTTTGTGTGTCAAAATAAATGGATGTTTGGAACATTTCTTGTTTATATTTATATAAATGATGAATTTCGAGGAACATAAGAATTGTTGTTTATTTTGGAAATTATTGTTCAAAACGTTGAAATGGTCTTGAAATAACTAATTGTTGAGGATACTTGAGAAGAGGGAATTGTGTTATTCCTTAGATAATGAATTGGAATAAAAATATTTATATTCATCTTGTGTTATTGGCATATCAATTCCTTTGATTACAATAAACTTTGAAAGTTGATTTGAAAACTTGCATTGAGAAAAGAATGTTGAGAAACAAGTTTTCATGGAATGGTTTTGGGGTAAATACGTTGGTAAGTCTTGATAGGTGGTGTAGATGATATTGAATAAATTACCCTGAGAGTCCGGGGTGAAAGACCAAAAACCCGCATGAATAGGTGTCGAGCCTTCCGGTTAATACCGATAAAAATGACAAATTGGTAATACTTGTATAGTCTACTTGCAGACACCGACCTAAGGATTACTAGAGTCGTATTTACCGCCCTTGAAATAAATTGTTAAGTTTTGAACAACTATATCATTAAGCATGATTATTTTCAAAAGATGAAAATGTGATTTATCTTCCAAAAGGGCATAGCATGGCATGTGCATTTCATCTCTTAAGACATGTATAAAATGTGTACACTTTGTTAAGAATTTCCTACTGGGCTTTATGCTCACCCTACGGGATTTTTGTGCAGGAAAAGATGTGGTGATCCCACCCAATTAGGGGCATGGAAGTATGTGTGTTGGGAGTACAATGCTCTCATTTTGTTGTGACTCTGTATGTAAGCCAAGGGCTGTGTTTGTGTGGGTTTGAATAACCGTTTTGTGTAACCAGACTCAAGCCTTGGAAACTTGTAAACCCTTGGGGGTATTTATTTGTTTGTTTACTTCTTGGATTAATATATTGTTGCATGAAGAACTATTGTATCAGGTAATGTAAGTTTGGAGATTTATATTCGGTTTTCCTTGAAAGAGCCATGATTGTTGTATTATCATTTAGGCTAGAAATTTAGGGCGTTACATGCCTAACCTTTCCCCCGACGGGTTTTCTTCTCTCCTTTCCTATTTTCTTTAACTTCAAACCTCTAAATAAGATGTTTTTAAAGATTTTTTAAAAAGTTCACCTCTCTTCCATTTATCTCCACTTTGTACTTACTCGGTTTACCGAAAAGTGCAATTTTAACGAAATGCAAGCCTTGGAACATCGTAGAAACATTTGGCAAAAATATTTTGAAAGAGGGGGCTTTAAGGTCTAAAATAGTTTTGGTCCAAAATGGTTTTGGTCAAAAATGGGGTGTTAGGTTGGGATCAGAGCTTCCTGTTGAAGAAATTGAGCGATTGCAAAGCGTAAATTTCATCATCGAGTAATCAATCAGTGGCGCCCAAGTTTTAAGGGTTGTCAAAAATGGGGTGTCTACACTAGGTGAGTGTTCATAGTTTAGCATCCCACCTGTATCTGATTTTCTTATTATGTCTAGCATCCTACCATCCAACTACTTGATTAATTAATATATCTCCATGAATGCTAGTGGACGGAAGTTGTGCCATTTAATTTGGAATAATACTGATATTCATGTCTGCAGGCTCAATTTAATTGTGAGGTATACAAATCTCAAAACCCTTTCAAAATATATGAAATCAAGCTATTCCAAAATGACTAATACAGTCTATACTTAATTGCTTTATATCATAATTTTTAGGATTATTTAATAATTAAAAGATGAACATATATTGTCTATAAAAATCATATCATGGTTTAGTAGAGGCTGATCTTTTGATCGGGTGAGTGGCGGTGCTCAATGCTCAATTAATGACCTTCCCCCCTCATACCTAAGGGTCTGAACCGAGGCATCCTTGGTTATGACAAACTGTGGCCTTGGCACGAGTCACAGGTTTTCTAATTTTTCCAAAAGATTAGATGACGACTCTAAGATCTAGTGATGTAGTCCATTTCTGGAAAGCTTTTGCAATAAAATAGATTTTCTATAAAATTTGTTAGATCTGGACTCTCATCTATGTTTCATATTGCACTCATGAAACTATCAAAGAAATTGGGGGTTCGAACTGGTTAACGAGCTCAAGTACCCCTTGGGTATGCGGTAGATAGATTCTTTGGCATGTCATCTTTGTTGAAGTTTTCCTTGAAATGCCCTCTTCCTCCATGATTGCTTTTCTTGTAAGCAATTCTTGAGATTTCTACTGAACATGGCATATCCTTCATCTTCACTAGAATCTTCATTTTCGTCTTCATGGGATGAGGCTTTGAACTCAATCTCTTTCTTCTTTTTATCCTCATCGTCATCATGTCCTTTCATGGTGATTTCATTAAGCCATAAGAGAACCCATGAGCTCATCTAATCCAAGTGTGGAGAGGTTCTTTGCTTCTATAATGGCAATGACTTTTGCTTCCCAATTCTTTAGTAGACACCTAAGAATTTTTCTCACCAACTTACCGTTAGTATAAGTTTTGCCAAGAGATTTCAAAGAGTTTACAATTTCCATAAATTTAGTAAACATACTTGAAATAGATTTATTAGATTTCATCTTAAATAATTCATAACTGTGAACATGCATATCAATACAAGATTCTTTAACTTGGTTGGTTCCTTCATAAGTAACTTTAAGTTTATTTCAAATTTCTTTAGCAGTGTTATAACCAAAAATTCTGTTACATTCTTTGGAGTCTAATCCACAAATAAGGGTGAGTTTGGCCTAGCATTTGCTTATAATAATCTGTGATCTATCAACCTCTTTTGGTGACAATAATCTGCATGGCATAATATGTGGCTTGAAGATATAATGTCATCTTGTCTTTCCAATGACTATAATTACTACTATCAAACAAAGGTGATCTATTTGTTGCTTGCCCTTCTAAAATGGTTGCCATAGATCAAAACTCCAAGATTATTAAGTCTTAGCAATCCAAGAGGGGGTGAATTGGATTTCTATAAATAAAAATTAACAATTACCTAATAAAAATAATAACAAATATAGCAACAATAACAGATGATTGGAAGCTTGAGAAAAGATAAATGACGCAGTTAAGGTTCAAATTAACAAATTATGTTCTAGATAATTTAGCAATGAATTATAGTTATCACAATCAATGGAATTTAAGAAAGCAGATGACTATAACAGTTAAGTAAAGAGATTAGAAGATTAACACATTAACAACAAATAACTATAGCAATGAATTACAGCTATCACAGTAAATGAGAATCAAGATATCAATTTAGCTACAACAATAAAGTAAAGAGATTAGAGAAGAGAAATGCAAACAGATTTATAATGGTTCGGCTTCAACCAAGCCTATATCCACTCCTCAAGTTTTGCTTGAGATTTTCCACTATTCCTCTAGCTTCGCAAGGATGCTAGAAACCTCTCATACATAGAGCAATCCTCCACAGATTTTACACAAAATTTCCAAGTCTAAGAACCTTGAAAACCTTAGATGATTCACAATCACTCTCAAGGAATCAAGAAACCTGAGTGTACTAAACTCTTACAAGATCGAAATGGTGTTTTTGCTTTCAAGGAAAGCTATAAAGAAAAATCTCTCAGAGACTAATACAAAACAATGAAGCTCAGATTTACTATAAAACCTCTCACAAGTGTGTATGCTTAAAGCTAAAACTCAAAGATGGTTTTTCTGAAGAAGAAAGAAACACTAATGAAGAATACTTCAAATAATAGAGAGAGATGTAATTGATGAATGATGAACAAATGTTTAGCACATTGTGTCTCTGTGTGTTCTATTGTTGCACTTCACATAGCTCTGTATATAACAGAGTTGAGTGCTCTGCTTTTCTGACATAGCCTCTTTCTTTCTTCCCGTTGAAGATGTGGGATGGTGATGGGTTGAGATGATATATAATTCAATGCTCAAATAATTTCTATCACCCATGTGTGTTTTGCCCATTGAATGATGGTCATTGATGTAAAAACCTTTCTTTTTCAATTCACAGCATATTTCTGATATATTAAGCTTTGCACTGAGTGGCAGTCCACCCCGAATGTCTATGGTTAAGTTTTGAACTTGGTTGACGTTCGTCCGGATGTCCACCTTTTTGTAAAGGATAACGTCCACATTCGTCGAGCATACTGCCTGTGTGACAACCGGAGTGAACCAGAGATGAACATAACGACACTGGGCCAAACAGAAGCCTCCAGACGTCAAGCCAGTTACCCACCCCTTGTGGGCTTCAGCTTCCTCCTGCTACTACTTTCTGCTGTTGTTCTGGGCTTGATTCTATATTTGTTTATCCTTTGTTTTGAACTCCAAATACCAATATTAAGATAAAGACATAGATTAATTAGAATGCATTATTGGATTTATTTTCTAGTGTGGCCCAATAGCCTACATATCTTTTACATGTTTTATGTTATTTGGGCTCCATAACTAGATAAAGCCAATATTTGAGATAAAGTTCAGTAATTAGAATTTTAAATACGGGATAATTACTCTTCTAAGATAAGAAGGAAACATTCATGGACATGAATTCTTCTAATATAGCTTATCTGGCCCTCTTCTCTCCTCTATATAAAGATGGGTGACTCCCCTTACATGATATGAGTATTTTTCCATCACTCTAAGTTCTATAGTCATCCTAATTACGAGAGACAGAGAGAAGAAGGTGAGCCAAGAATTCAAAATTCAACTATTAGGGATATTTTCTTAACTTCTCTAATTCAATGGCTGACAAAGGTATATTCGTTTTATTCTTGAGTTGTATTGAATTCAAGATCCTACAAAGTTCAATTCCTCGTTATTATTATTTTCGTCCAGAGTTATTTAATTATCATTAATTCAATCACTATTTTAATAAAATCACTAATTATGATTTCTAGAATTTCTTTTATGCAATTGCAATTACCAATAAAATAATAATAATAACTCTGGACAAACATGAATATATATATATATATATATATCAAATTATGCAATATGACAATCATGAATATCTCATGTAATGGTCAACAAGAATTACACCTAATATGAATTAACCACTTCAATATTTAATATTCAATGTCATAGAATTATATCATGATATCAAATTTAAATCATGAAAATATATAAACATCAACAATAATAGACAATAAATGTACATAATTAGATAAGGTAAAACATAATTCTCTAACATAATACAATTAAATAAATATATTTATTTAATAGACCGAACGATTTAGCAAAATTCTAAAATTACTTTTAATCTATGCATTTTGTCATAACGACAAGCAATATACAAATTTCACTCAATTCAATGTCATATTATGATGATTATAAAAATTATTATTACTAAAATTAATAATAAATCAAAGCATGCATATTACACATTTATCATGAAATTTCGGTCCCCCATTATTGGAGCCGATAGCCCTACTCACCTCTTTAACCTTACTAGGTGAATTGGCTTCAAACAATTATGCCTCAGAGGACACATCAGGAAAGAAAACAAAAGGGAAAAAAAAAAAGCAAGGGACCACACTTAGTATCATGAATAATTACAATAACAATATTCATAAATATATTAGTATTCCAAAGTGTATTGATTATCAAAACTAAGGCTTTGATACCACATGTAAAAATTAATGTACACATAACCATAATAATAACGCGGAAGTGAACTTTGTAGGATCTTGGATTCAATACAACTCAAGAATAAAACGAACATACCTTTATAATCTATTGAATTAGAGAAGTTGAGAAAATACCCTTATTATATTTATTCATGATACAATTCAAGGTTTAACTATTAGGGGTATTTTCTCAACTTCTTTATTTCAATAGCTGACAAAGGTATGTCTGTTTTATTTTTGAGTTGTATTGAATTCATGATCCTATAAAGTTCAATTTCGCGTTATTATTATGGTTACATGTACATTTATTTTTACACGTGGTATTAGAGCCTTAGTTTTGTGAATCAATACACCTTGGAATAATAATATATTTATGAATATTGCTATTATAATTATTCATGATACTAAGTGTGGTCCCTTGCTTTTTTTTTTCTGGTGTGTCCTTGGAGGCATTACTGTCTGAAGCCAATTCACCTAGTAAGGTTCAAGAGGTGAGCAGGGCTATTGCCTCCAATAATGGGGGACCGAAATTGCATGATAAACGTGTAATATGCATGCTTTGATTTATTATTAATTTTAGTGATAATAATTCTTATAATTATCATAATATGACACTGAATTGAGTGTAATTTTTATATTGCTTGTCGTTATGACAAAGTGCATAGATTAAAAGCAATTTTAGAATTTTGTTGAATCATTCAGTCTATTAACTAAATATATTTACTTGACTGTATTACGTTAGAGAATTATGTTTTTCCTTATCTGATTATGTACACTTATTATCTATTATTGTTAATATTTATATATTTTCATTATTAAAATTTGATATCATGATATAATTTTATGACATTGAATATTAAATATTGAAGTGGTTAATTCATATTAGGTACAATTCTTATTGAACGAGGTGTAGGTGCAGTTCACTGTTGAGTTCAGAATGTTTCTACGGAAGCTCAAAATTGTGTTTTCAGTGCGCAATGTTCGTCACTTGTCAACATGAACAAGGTGTATCCTTTAAACGTATTGTAACTTTTCCGAGAGGTAAATCGGAAGTTACTGCTAAATTTGTCTTCATCAAATTATGCTTTGGTATCTTGCATAGAACATGCATGTCATTTTGTGGTATAGAACATGCATTCCACATATGTTCGCATAAAATATGCATTTCATGCGTATTGTATGCATGTCTTGCATCATGTTATGAATCACGCATAGAATATGCTCTCGCTTACGAGTCGCGCATAGAATATGCTTATGCTTTTATGTCTGCCATATGGTTGATTGTCTTGAATAGAACATGCATTCCTACTATGTCACACTTGTTAAGTTTCTTTCTTACGCATGCACGATATTGTATGTATGATTCATTTAGAGGAGTTCCAGGTAAAATCATTTGTGCCCTTCGAATCGCATCCTTTTACTCTTCCTCCTCTCGCATGAGACGTGTTAGGATCCCTTCAATTAAAAATATTCAGGTGCATCCCGGTATTCACACCATCCCTTTGCTTAAAAACATCTGGGTGCGTCCTGGTGTTCACACCACCCCTTCGATTAAAAACATTCGGGTACGTCCCGGTGTTCACACCATCCCTTCGGTTAAGAACATTCGGTTGCATCCTAATGTTCACACCACCCCTTCGATTAAGAACATTCGGGTGCGTCCTGGTGATCACACCATCCCTTCAGTTAAAAACATTCGGGTGCGTCCCGGTGTTCACACCATCCCTTCGGTTAAAAACATTTGGGTGCATCCCAGTGTTCACACCACCCCTTCAGTTAAAAACATTTTGGTGCATCCCGGTGTTCATATTACCCCCTTGGGTTAAAAACATTTGGGCAGATCCCTATGTTCACACCACCCTTCAGTTAAAAACATTCGGGTGCGCCCGGTGTTCACACCATCTTTTTCCTTCTTCCGCATATAACGCGTTAGAATCTCGATTGAAACCTCAGGTGCGCCCGCTGGTTATGTCACCCTTCACCTTTCATGCGCGATGTATGTTTAAGCTTGCATAATTTTCTTACATCATTTCTACATGAAATGTAGTTTGGCTCGTGTGTCTCACGCGTGACTCATAGTTTTCTTTTCATGATTAGAATTGTCGTGCCTTGTTTTAGTTTGTTTAAATGTGGCATTTCTTTGCATTGCATTTGCATTCAAATGTTTCATTGTATAGCCTCATTGCATAATCATAAGTTATGTTCTTGCATATCATATGTTTGCATTTTGCCCCAGAACTACACTGGTTTGATTCCTTGAAAAGGGATACGTAGGCAGCCTGAGGGCGCAGCCATTTGTTTCCTATATTGTTTGTTTGTTTGTCCAAGTCTTACGGCCTTGTCAAAATGGGTCGTCTCGGGGCTTTGACATTCACTCACGTCATTTCATGACTCTGACTTCTGTCAAAGAGGGGCAAGTGTAGACACCCCATTTTTGACAGCCTTTAAGACTTGGATGTCCTTGTAGG
Organism: Camellia sinensis; assembly: GCF_055761805.1. Taxonomy (NCBI): domain Eukaryota; kingdom Viridiplantae; phylum Streptophyta; class Magnoliopsida; order Ericales; family Theaceae; genus Camellia; species Camellia sinensis. The sequence continues at coordinate 33,781,418 of NC_138961.1, read as the reverse complement.
TACATCCGATGATGAGTTTGTTTGCTCGCCGAGTGCTCAAAGTCCTCAGCAGAATGCCACAGCTTTGAGCCTTTCAAACCTTGCATCCATTTTGTCTTATTTTTGGACCAGGCCTTTATCTTTCCAACCTGCAATCTCTGGTAGCCTGCCGGCCATCCCTAGAGGCTACCAGGCATTAATGTGCCTTACCGGCCATCACTAATAGCCAACTGGCCACCAGTGTTTTCTGCAAATATTTTATGCCAGTTGTACTAGTTGTTAGCACAGATGCTTGCATTTGTCCACACGTGGAGGGATAGATCTCCTTGTATAGATTTTATGTTTTCTATATATAGGGACTAGAGGTGAGCATGGTTCGGATTGACCGGATTGGGGTAAAACCAGGACTAATCCGTTATCTACGGTTCTTGAAAAATTGGAACCAATCCAATCCGTTTAAATCATGGAACCAATCCGAACCAATCCATTTAAATACGGATTGGATCAGTTTAGGACCACGGATTCACATAATTAAATAACAAAAAAATATATATAACACTTTAATTTCATAAAAATATAAACATAGCGCTATATTAGTTCCACAATAGCAACATCTATTTCTATAATAGCGACATACTGTGCTAGAATTTAAACAACCATAAGAAAACTAGTTTCACCATAAGTATTTAGACCATTACGAATTAAAACTAAAAACTAACAAACAAAAGTAATAAAAGAAGATATTATACGGTTTTAGGTTTGAGTTTAGATTTTATATAGAATAAGAGAAGATACTATGGGGGAGGATGTATAATAAAAATATATACTATTTGTATACGGTCCGGATCGGTTCCAATCCGGAACCGTGGGGTTCAATCCGGAACCAATCCGTGTACTACGGATTTTTAATTTTTCAATCTAGAACCAAACTACGGATTCAAAAAATCAATCCAAACCTATCGGATTGGACTGGACTGGATCGGATTACGGATTTCATGGATCCCTTGCTCAGCCCTAATAGGGACCCCCTCTCTCATGTTTTGAGGTTAGAAAATTTTACACTTGAAAATTTTCCTCTCTCTACAAATTCTCTATACTTTTGCCTACAATTCCTACACTCTTGCCTATACACCCTTAACCAAATCCTCTTATCTCTGAGCTAAGGTGTTCTTGAGCTTAGTTTGAGATCTAGAAGGTGTGTTTGCTTGGAATTGTTGTTTGGAATTACTCTTCTCTTCAAGAGGTATAATACTAGCTTTGTTAGCTTGCTTTACATACTTGTATTCTTATCTTTTTTTTTCACTGTTTTTGGGTTGTTTTTGAGCTGTGAAAAAACTCTATTTTTATGGGCTGAAATTGGTGTTTTTGGCCATCTAAGGTTAGGGGGTAGTTCATCCCTCTTTATTCCTTGTTGTTAAGGCCATTTCACCTTTGTTTCCCATTTTCAAACCATCTTTTTTTGGGCCTTTAAACATTGAATTTCAAAGTATTTTCAGTAGTGAAAATCATGTTTTGAAGTCCAAATTTGGAGGGATTAGTCTCCCCTCCTTGTGTCTTGTTTGCTAGCCTAGTTGGTGCCATGCTTCAGCTTATTTTTCTTGCTTGTTGTAGCTTAATTCCAGCATGTTTTAGCCTCTGATTTAGGCTATTTTAACTCTACTTTGGGTTGGTTATTGCATTTGAGTTTTGTTTTGCATGCTTGTAGTGTAATAGTCCTCACAAGTTTGGTGTTTTAGGCCTCTAGACATTACTTGTTTGAGTTGAGTGCATGTTTTTAGAGCTTTTCATACTTAAATTCAGCACTAATCATCTCTGCAACCTCCCTCCTTTCTTGGCTTTTCATTTTTCTTTGAAAGTGGTTTCAAGTCATTTGTGTTCCTAAGTGTGAAATTAAGGTTTCATACTTAATGGTTTAATCCCTTAGGCGGTTCATTACCAATGGAATGTCGTCAGCCATCTCAGAAAGAGTGCGAAAATGGCCGAAAATGTGTAAAACGAGCCAAAATGCTAAAAGTCAACTAAAAAGTCAACCCTGAGAGGGTGAAAAATGGAAGAAAAGGTCAGAGTGTGGGAAAAGGCATAAAGACCGAGGAAAACTTGAGGAAAACAAGCCCCAAGTGGTGGAAACCAAGGAAAAGTCACCAAAACCGAGTTTTGTTCGGTTCAAAGTGTGTGAAACGGGAAGGGTTTCGTGAATCAAACGATGAAAAGGGCTCGAAAACCAAGAAAAAACAAGGATCAAAGGTTGGGAAATCACCTAGAGAGAGAGAGGAAGGATTTTCAAGTAAGGAGGAAGTGAAGATATAGGGTTTAAGGCTCTATATTTAAAGACTCGTGGCTAAATGTCAAAACTGCCCCGACACAGCCATTTTTGGCCGGTCGGCCAAATTGTTGGCCGGTCAGCTAAATATTTGGCCGATTGTCTCATTTAATGGCCGATGGATGGCCGGTGGCCTCCTCTTGTGGCCGATGCACCTCCTACACCCTTGATTTGGTCAAATATGATGTTTGGGACCTCCATTTCTTAAGACAGTGCATGAAAAGGCATTTTTGAAGCTTAACCGGCCTCCGTTTTGACCTCAAATCGTGCCTTCTGTGTGCGATGCTCGAATACGCGCAAGGTGTATCCTTCTTCGTATCCTTTTGTATCTTGTGAGTTTCGCAAATTGCTTTAAATGTGTTGCTTTACAATGTATTGTCATGTATATAATAAGCGCATAGTGGTTATACTTTGTTTTGTTCTTGCATTTAACATGCTTCATCTTACTTTGTAGTTTCAATCCTTTCTTATTTCACACATTGTACACGTTGTTGCGTGTGCTTTACTTACATGTGTTCGAGTTTCTCTTATTTCACACATTGTACACGTTGTCACGTGTGCTTTACTTACATGTGTTCAAGTTTCTCTTATTTCACACATTGTACACATTGTCGCGTGTGCTTTACTTACATGTGTTCAAGTTCCTCTTATTATACACATTGTACACGTTGTCACATGTGCTTTACTTACATGTGTTCGAGTTTCTCTTATTTCACACATTGTACACATTGTCGCGTGTGCTTTATTTACATGTGTTCAAGCTTCTCTTATTTCATACATTGTACACGTTGTCGCGTGTGCTTTACTTACATGTGTTCAAGTTCCTCTTATTTCACACATTGTACACGTTGTCGCGTGTGCTTTACTTACATGTGTTCAAGTTTCTCTTATTTCACACATTGTACACGTTGTCACGTGTGCTTTACTTACATGTGTACATTTCTTTCCTTGTTATACACATTGCTCGCGTTGTTGCGTGTGCTTTACTTACATGTGTTTATGTTTATTTCCACGTTGTTACACATTGTACACGTTGTCGCGTGTGCTTTACTTACATGTGTACATTTCATTCCTTGCTATACACATTGCTTCCGTTGTCGCGTGTGCTTTACTTACATGTGTTTATGCTTGTTTCCACGTTGTTACACATTGTACACATTGTCGCGTGTGCTTTACTTACATGTGTACATTTCATTCCTTGCTATACACATTGCTTCCGTTGTCGCGTGTGCTTTACTTACATGTGTTTATGCTTGTTTCCACGTTGTTACACATTGTACACGTTGTCGCGTGTGCTTTACTTACATGTGTACATTTCATTCCTTGCTATACACATTGCTTGCATTGTCGCGTGTGCTTTACTTACATGTGTTTATGCTCATTTCCACTTTGTTATACACATTGTATACGTTGTCGCGTATGCTTTACTTACATGTGTACATTGTTTTTCTTGCTTCACACATTGTATGCGTTGTCGCGCATGCTTTACTTACATGTTTTTGTGCCCTTTTTGCATTGATATGCTTGTTTCAAATTGCATTATTATGCATCCCACGGTTTACATTGTCATGCATGCCTTCCTAGCATTGTTATGCTTGTTTCAAATTGCATTTTTACGCATCCTACTCGGCTTGCGTTGTCACGCATGCCCTCCTCACATTGACATACTCCCTTCCGCATTGTCATGCGTCACACTTAGGCAACTGTAGACACCCCATGTTTGTGTTCGTTTTGAGTTCTCAGAAGTCTCGGTTGTGCGCCTTGCCTCAAGATATCTCAACTTATTTGTTTTGTGCTTAGTTATGGACCAAACACTTGTGTTTTTGGCTTCTAAGGGTTAGAAGTGGCCTATTAGCCATCCCCTCAACCCACCAGCCATGGCCTAAGGCCACCAGCCTTGTTTTCTTTCCACCGGCCAAATGTATTGGTCAATCGGCACTGCATTTGGTCGGCCGGCCATTTTCTTGATCGATCGGCCACTTTTTCTGGCCAAGGCATTTTCTTTGCCTTTTTCAGGCATTGCGCATGCCAGCTGTGCCAGCTGGTGAGCACAGACTCTACCCTCCATACACGTGTATGGAGGGATTACATCCTTACACTTAGCTTTTCTTGGAAGCTTGGAATTGGATTTCCTATAAGAGGAGGGCCTCCCCTCCCTTTCCAAAGGTTGAACAATCTGAGATATTAGAGATATATCACTCTCTATCTATATCTCCTTCTCTCTCTATATTTGTGTGTAATAATATTCTAAAGGTTGTTTTTGTTCATATTTTTGCACTAAGGCACCTAGTGTTACACTTTCCTTTAGTTACTGAGGTGCTAAGGAGTTGATTTCAGAGTTTTTGAGTTGGTTTTGATCAGAAGGAAGTGCTGGAGTTAGTGTTCTTGAAGTGTTCTTCAATAGTGAAAAACTACTCTTTTATTCCCCATTTTTGCTTAAGCTTTTAGCAATACTTGCATACTGTTTTAAGCTTAGTGTCTAACTGAAAAAAGTTCTTTAATTTCATGCTTGAGATATTTGTTTAAGGTTACTTTTGGGTCGGGGGTTGTCTACCCCCTCTTAGGCCTTATTTGGCCTTATTTTGTGACCTTCTTCTTGAGCTTTGAAACCCTTTTGTTTTGACCTTCTCACCACTGAAATCCAGAGGATTTTCAGTGGTAGAGAAGTGGTTTTGAAGTCTTGAATAGGAGAGGGACACCCCCTCCCTTTGTGTCTCATTTGTTTGCGTTATTGGCTCACCATAATAGCATGTTTGCTTAGCACGTTTTGGTCCTATTTCAGCAAGTATTTGGTGTTATCTTGGCATGATATACCTCTATTTTAAGTTGGTTTGTTGGTCTCTTGCATGCACCATGTACTTACCTTGTAATCCCTTCTATTGCCTTAACATGTATCTTACGTTTGGACCATCATGCTTGCATATTTCGGCTCAACTCCAAGGGACTTTTAGTCATGTTTCACCATGTTTAAGCTCTGTTTGGTGTTGATTGATCATACATGCATTGCTTTGTATAGCCTTAGTTCATCCTAGCTTGTTAGCTTTGAGCATCTAAGCCATTAGCATGCATTGCTCCTACCATTCTCATGATTTGGCATCTTTTGAAATCATATTTCAGTCCATGTAGTGTAACCGCACACTCATGTTTGCCATCCTTTCAATGCTTTGAAGAGTTGTTGTTTTGTGCCTTAAGATTGGGTCATTGTGTATGTCTCCATGATTAGGTCTTTGGGGTGCCATCTCATTGGGTTTTGGGGCTTATTTTGACATATTATAACTCTGTTTTTCATTGCATAATTCATGCCATGTTCGGTTGTGATAGGTGTAGTGTAATGCATCCTTTGTAGCCTGGCATGCCCTTTGTTTTGTGCCTATCTTTTAGCATGTTTTGGCCTTGTTCCATACATGTTCTAGCTTTGTTTTGGCCTGCCTTGGGACTATTTTAGGTCTCCTTGGCTCTTTAGGGCTTGGTTGGTATGGCCATGGCTTGAGCCCCTTGGCTAGTCTCAAGTTTTGGGTTCCTTTGTATGCCTTACTTGCATGGCTTGGTTGATTTGGCATCATCCCTTGCACATTTTCAGAGCTTATCATGCTTGTTATTTGTCCATATTTGTTTCTTTTAAATGTGCTTAAGAGTCGACCTTTTTTATGCCTAAGTGTTGGACCCTTACATGTGCATGTTTGGAAGCGTTTTGTCCATCATTCCTTGGCACTATGGCCACTGTTTTGGCATGGCTGAGGTCTGCCCATTTCAGTTTAAGTCCATTGAGCATGTTTCCTTTTCATGATATTTGCATGCTTGTATTGTATCATGTTTTCATGTTTGGTATATCGCATGATATTTAGCTAATTGCATTACATAACATTGTTACATACTTGGCGTGCCCATGTTACATTAGCTTAACTTGCATGCTTAGGTTGCATTACATTTGGCATGTGTAGACACCCCATTTTTGACCGTCCTCAAGACTTGGACGTCACCGTTTGAACACTCGGTGATTATCCATGTTTGTGTTCGTTTGGAGTTCCCGGAGGCCTCGGCTCGCGCGTCTTGCCTCAGGATCTCCGAACTCGACCGTTTAGTGTCTGGTTTCACACCGAACACTTTTGTTTTGCCTTGGAGGGGCAGGGAATGCCTTGTGAGGCATCCCCACACACCACCGGCAGTGGCTAGAGGCCACCGGCTGGTTTTTTTCTGCCATCGGCACTATTTGTTGCCGGTCGGCACATTTTATTGCCGGTCGGCATAGTTTGTTGCCGATCGGCACTTTTTTTTGTCAAAATGACATTTTTGGGCAGCCGACCACTGTTCATCTACTTTATGGAGATATTTTGTGCCAGCTGTGATAGCTGGCACCAACTCTGCCTTCCTCCATACACGTGTATGGAGGGATCTCCCTCTAACCAAGCTTGTTGTATAAGCTTTGCAAGAGGGAGTCCTATAAGAGGAAGGCTCTCCTCTTTGATCTAGGTTAGAGACTTGGAACCAAAAACCAGAGCTTAGAGATATAGATACATCCTATCTCTATATCTCCCTCTCTCTCCTCCTTCGTGTGTGATTTTTGGCCCAAAAGTGTGTTTTTACCTTACTTTTGCACCATTACACACACTATTACACCTAGCTCCGAGATTGAGGGACTTGAGGGGGTTGATTCTTGAGTTTTTGGACTGATTTTGATCAAAAGAAGAGGGCTAGACCATTTGTTCTTCAAAGGTTCTTCAAGGGTGAGCATCTTGCTTTATATTCCCCAAACTTGCAATAGTTATTTACCTATCTTGCTTGCTGATTTAGCTTTTGTGCATAACATGAAAAAGGTTTATATTTTCATGCTTTAGAACTTTCATTAAGGTTGTCTTGTAGTTTGAGTGCAAACTCACCTTGTTAGGCCTTATTTGGCCCCTTTTGTTGCCTCTTTGGTAGGACTTTGTTTACTTCAGTGTTTTGATCTCTTCACCACTGAAAACCAGTGTATTTTTAGTGGTAAGGAAGATGGTTTGAAGTCTTGCATAGGGGAGGGACACCCCTCTCCCTTCATTGTCTTGTTTCCTTGAGTTTTGGCCCAAAAGGGTAACATGCATGCTTGCTTGTTCTTTTGCCTTATTTCAGAACTTTTTGGGTGTTTTTGGGTCATATGGGATCTCTGTTTTTGGCCGGATCTATGGCCCTTTGCATGCTTAGTATACTTGCTTCATACTCCCCCATTTGGCCTAGAATCGTGTCTTGTGTTTGGGCCTTAATTCTTGCATGTGTTGGCTTGGTTCCATGAAGATCTTGGCTTTATTTTATCATGTTTAAAGTCTGTTGGCCCTTCATTTCAGTCATGCTTGCATGGTTTGATGTCATCCCTTTGTGTTTTGGCTTGTAAGCCTTGAGCATTTCGACCTCTAACATGTATAGCTTGAACCATCTTCATGATATTGGCATCATTTAGGACCTTATTTCAGCCCAAGAATTATGCTTGTATGTGTGCATGTATGGTCTCTTTCATGCCTTGATGGTGCGCTCTTTTATGCCTACACATGAGCCTTGGTGCATATGCCTTTTTGGAGCTACTTTAGTTGCCATATTAAGGAGGTTTTTGGAGTCCATTTTTGCATGTGAAAATTCTGTTTTTACTTGTCTTGATCATGCCATGAGTGGTCATGTTGGTGGGAGTAAAATGCCTCTTTTTGTACCTTAACCTTAGGACCTTTGGTTTGCTTGTTGGCATGAGCATTGGTCCACTTTTTGGACACTTTTTGCCACTGTTTTGAGGTGGGTGAAGGTCTACCCCTTTACCATTTAAGGCCCTCTTGCATGCTTGTCTCATGTTTGTTGCATGATTGTTTCATTAATGTGTAGTCCCATGCTAACTTCATGACAAATTGGTCCATGTTTGCATCACATTTACACCTTGCATGCTTAGCATTGCATATTTGTCATGATAGTTCCATAACATTTGGCACGACTTGAACAATTGGCATCATGTTTCATTTGAACCATGTTTGCATAACATGCATTGCATTGCTTGGTTTGGGGTGTCAAACCAAGTGTGAGTATTAAGGAGTGTTCATACTACAAGTGATGAAACACGCCTTAACTCTCGGTCGCCGGGGCCTTTGACTTCGACATGATAAGGCTTTGGATCTCATTTGTATGTTGCATGCATCTTTACACTAAGTGGAAAATTTGATCCCTTGGGTTATCATGCACCATTGATGGCTCGAGGATTGAAGGTCATACTTCCTTGAGTTCAAAGCATGATAGGAAGCATGGCCATGCTCACATGTGCCTGAAAACCCTATGCCATGCACTGTCTGTTCTCTGTTTGCTGTCAAAACTGTCTTCTGCAGGAAGTTTCTGCCGACCGGCAGAATTCAGTGCCGGCCGGCAATCTTTGAATGGCCGATAACTCAAAACAGTGCCGATGGAAATCCTGGACTGCCGGTGGGAATTCTGTTAAGCCGGTGGTACTCTGCAACATTCAAGGAACCTGTCCTAGGGTTTTGGCGATTTTCAGAAAGACAGGGCAGTGTAAACAGAGGTGGCAGAGATATGGTACGGGTTTTTCAGGCGAGCCGGGTTTCGAGCACGCATCATTCGCGCATCCCGAGGCAGAGGCTGCGGCCACCCTCTTCTTTCTTTTGCATTCTTTCTTTTTAATTAATTAGAAATTCTGTAGTAATTTTATTTGCTTATTATTTGGGACTGTAATATTTATTTGTATCCTCCGAGTGAGGGCAATTGTGTAATAAGTGTGTGTGAGTGTGTGTATGTCTTCCAACCCCACATCTTCCTTCCCTTTTATTTACCCACTTATGATGGTAGACTAGGGCATATTTAATTTAGCATACCTTATGCTATGCATGCGCGCATCCATGCATTTGTATTGCATGCATTGGGCTCGGTACATCATGCTAACTGCATTTGTATTTCAGTTCCAAATTGAATACGTGCATCAAATTGATCGCATTTCATATGCCATGCTTAGGTTAGCCGAGTCTATCTAATTGCATCCTGTATGTGTTGCATTAGGCAATTTAACATGAACTGGGACATGCATGTTTGCTAACTAGTTTATTGTTTTGGCACGGAGTACGATGTAAGTATTTTTGCTTTAGCATCCCGCATGCGTGTGAGTGTTGCCATGACAGTATGCTTGCCATGTGGCTAAATGCTTATCTGATAAACTGATTGAATGCCTATGGGTGAAGGTTGGATTGTTTAAGTTGGAAGAACTCATTGAAATCCGTGTTTTAGTCTACTTGCGAGTAGCAAATTCCAAAGCAATTTTCAAAACAAACGGATATGCAATGCTTATTTCCAAATTAGGCAATCTAGTCTATACTTGTTTGTTGCGTGCATAACATAGTAATTCTAGGCTAATAAATGGAATAAGAACACATAACGTTTTCAAAAACGGATATCATAGTTAGTAGAGGCCGGTCTTCGGACTAGGCGAAAGGGGGTGCTCATAGCTGACCTTCCCCGATCGTACCCAAGCTCCCGAGCCGAGACAACTCCGGTGATGACGGACATGTGGCCTTTGGCACCGAGTCAGGGTTTCCTAAATTTCCCCATTAAAAAAATATTTAGGTGGCGACTCTGTATCTGGCAAAGCAGTCCATGTTTGGCACTACTTTTTCAAAAATCTGTTTCTCAAAACGATTTGCCAGATTTGGACTCTTTCGTTCAGATTAAGAACCGCGACAACAAAATCGAGAGTCCGAACTGTAGTAGCATAAGGCCCCCCACGCGGGCGCGTCTACAGTATGCTTGCTACCTTAGTCTTGTGTGAATACTTGAGTCCTATTGCATTTGGCATGCTTAGGTTGCATAACATTGCTTTTCCATGTTGCATTGTATTTGGCATACATGCATTGTATTGTGTTTAGTTTGGGGTGTCAAACCAAACACGACGAGCGAGAAACGTTCGTACTTGAAGTGACAAAACGTCCCTCAATCCTTAGTTGCCAACGCTCTTGATCCAACATGAAAGAGTGTGAGGCTTTCATGTGTTTTTGTACATTCACTCCACATTGATTTGCACACTTGGCACCTTTGGCCATCATGCATTGAAATGCGCAATTGGTGGCCCGAGGGTCGAGCACTATGCTCCCTTGAGTTCATAACATGATAGGGAGGGTGGTCGTACACACTTTGTCTTGTAAACACCTTGCCATGCACTGTTTGTCCTCTGCTGCAACAAAAACAGCATTCTGCAGGAAGGGATGGCCGGTCGGCCATCTTCAATGCCGGCCGGCTAACTTAATCTGGCCGAGAGCTCCACTTTTGGTCGATGACCATTTTCTCATGGCCGATGACTTCATCTCTTGGCCGGTGACCTCCCACAGTGCTTAGGAAGTGTTTCAGAAGCATCCTAAGGGTTTTCATAATTTTCAGAGATGCAAAACAATGCAAGCAGAGGCAACATATGGCATGGCAATGGGTTTTCGAGCGAAGCAGTCGAGCATGCATCATTCAATCATTCCGAGGTGGAGCTGCGGCGGCCTCCTTTTGTAATTAATTTGTTAATTAATTAAGGGTTTGTAATAATTAATTAGCTAGGATAGTTCATTTATTATTCAGTTTGTATTATTTATTCAGACCCTCCGTCGAGAGGGCGAATTTGTAATAAGTGTGCGTGCGTGTGTGAATGTCTTCCAACCCCACGTCTTTCTCTTTTTTACTTACCTGCTTTTGATGGTTAGTTTTAGGTCTTGTTTCAATTAGCATACTTATGTTAACATGTTTGCATACATTCATTCATATTGCACGTACTGGGCTCGGCGCATCATACTAATTTCATAGTATTTCAATTCCAACTTGAATACGTGTATCGAGTTGTCGCATTCCACGTGCCATTCTTAGATAGCCGAGCCTATTCTAGTTGCATTTTGCATGTGTTGCATTAGGCATCTTAACATAGCTTAGGATCATGTATTGATTACTAATTAGCTATTGTTTTGGCTCGGAGTACTAGGTAAGCTTTTATGCTTTAGTATCTTGCATGAGTGTGAGTGTTGCCATTATAGCATGCTTGCCATGAGGCTAACTGCTTATGTGATATAACTGCTTGAATGCTGGTGAGTGAAGGTTAGATTACTTGAATTGGAACAATTCATCGAAATGCGTGTTTTAAGCCCACTTGAGGGTGGCAAATCCACGTCTTAGCCTACTTGCGAGTAGTACCTTCAAACCAATTTCAAACAAACAAACATGAGATGTTTTGTTCCAAATTAGGCGATCTAATCTATACTTGTGTGTTGTGCGCATCACATAGTAATTCTAGCTAATAACCGGAATAAGAACACATGTGTTTTCAAAAACAAAATATCATGCTTAGTACAGGCCGATCTTTGATCGGGCGAGCGGGGGTGCTCATAGATGACCTTCCCCAATCGTACCCAAGTTCCCGAGCCGAGGCAACTTTGGTGATGACGGACACGTGGCCTTAGGCAATGAGTCAGGGTTTCCTAAATTCCCCCAAAATAAATATTTAGGTGGCGACTCTGTATCTGGAAAAGCAGTCCATGTTTGGCACTTCTTTCTTAAAAATCAGTTTTCCAAAATGATTTGTCGGATTTGGACTCATTGGTGATTTATCAGTCTCGCATTGCACTTTACTGGATTAGATTCAGAACCGTGACATTTGAGGTCGAACTGTAGTAGCATGAAGTCCCCCGGGGCGCGTCTACAGTTTCTGGCGACTCTGCTGGGGAGTTAGAGAACTTGACTCGAACTCATGATATCTTGTTTTGATTACACTTATGTGTCTCTTCGCATTGCATTTACATTGGTGCGCCTAGGACACCGTGTTTGCCATCTGCTATTCCTGAACGGTTTGCCGGAGGCTCGGGTGGAAACCGAGCATGTGCATACACATCTTTTATTTCCCGAGGCAGAACAGCAAATTAGCTTAGTTTAATTACTTAGTTAAATTATTAGTTGCAATTGTTTTTTAATTATTTAATTAGTTAGTTAGCTAATTAATTCATTTGTTATTGTAATAATTAGTTAATTAGTTTAGCTAGTTATTTATTTTGGTTTGTAATAATTAGCTTAATTAGCTTAGCCTAATTAGCTTAGCATAGTTATTCATTCAGACTCTCTTTCGTGAGAGCAAAATGTAATAATGTGTATGTTTTCTAACCTCACATCTTTCTCCCTTTTATTTATCCTCTTATGATGATTAGATTAGGAGCATCACATTTCAATTAGCACACCTTATGCTTGCATCCATTCATCTTGTATTGCATGCACTGAGGCTCGGCGCATCATTCAAACTGCATTGTCATTTCAATACATTCTTTGAATACATGTTTAATCGCATGTTATCAAAATCGATCCACATGCCATATTAGTAGCCGAGCCTATTAATTGCATTCTTTATATGTGTTGCATTAGTCATTTTGTATAAGTTAGGAATCATGCATGTTTTTCTAACTTATATCTTTTTAGCTTGGAGTACTAAGTGAGTTTTTAATGTTTTAGCATATTTGCATGGGTGTGAGTGATTTCCATGTCTAGCATGCTTACCATGAGGCTAAATGCTTACTTGTTAAACTGCTTGAATGCCTATGGATGACGGCTTGTTGTTTGAATTGGAACGATTCAACGAATGTACGTTTAAGCCCACTATGTCTAGTGGCAAATTCACAGCTTTAAGCCCACTATGTTTGGCGGCAAATTCGCAAACTTTAAGCCCACTTGAGGTGGCAAAATCAAACCCTTTTTGCAAAACAAACATGAAATTGAGTTGTTCCAATTCTTGCAATTTTAGTCTATACTTGTATGCACACATCGTATAATAATGCTATCCTAATAAACCGAAACAAGAGCATATAATGTTTATAAAAAAATCATATCATAATTAGTAAAAGTCAATCTTTTGATTGGGCGAGCGAGGGTGCTCAATTCACGACCTTCCCCTCTCGTATCCAAGTTCCCGAGCCGAGGTAACTTTGGTGATGACGGACACATGGCCTTTGGCACGAGTCATAGGTTCCCTAGATTTTTCAAAAATATTTAGGTAGAGACTCTGTATCTGGCAAAGCAGTCCATTTTTGGCAATTTGATTCAAAATCAATTTTCCAAATGATTTGCCAAATTTGAACTCTTTAGTGTTTATCAATTTCACATTGCACTTGTGAGATTAGATTTAGAACCACGGGAGTCCGAACTGTAGGGCTTCTTTCGAACCTTCCAAAAGGGGGGAAAAAACTGAGCTACAGTAATATTAAGGTCAATAATGTTCTCAATTGCAGTTATAATTATGAGATTGAGACTAGCCCAAAGGAGAGTCACTTTCAAATAATTATGAACTGGGTAGGGTAATGTAACTTATGTAATTTGACATATTAGAATTGAATACCCAAAGGTAACATGACTAACTGAAAAGTTGCATAAATTACTTTAGACCTACATAAGTGATTCTTGATGAGTGGACAATAGATATACCTAAGTTTTGCCCAAATGACTTATGTGATATTAATAGTTCATCATTATAATTCTCAAAGCTTTAATATGTATATTGTTTATGCCTATCTTCGCGTTACTTATGAGAACTTGTGTATAGCGACTCTGGTTTTGACCCGACAATTTATTATGTTCCGAACTTGGGTTTCATGGTCCAATATTGTTGTTCATCTTTTATTCCTCTTGTTGTTTCTTGGATTGACCATTTGGATTGTGGCTGTGTGTTTGGAACAGGTTGGTTGCTTGTTTTTCCAAACCTATGTTGCCCAGATTGTCACTCCTCCGCTCGAGCGGCCATTCTTGCGCTCGAGCGGGCTTTGCAATTTTTCTCCTCCGCTTGAGCAGGATTTGCAAACTCTCAGTATTTTTTGCAAACGTGAAAATGCTGGAAAAGTGTATTTGACGCTCGAATGTTGCTTCTTACACTCAAGCGAAACCTTGTGTCTGACGCTCGAGCGTCACTTTCCACGCTCAAGTGGACTACGTGTATAACAGTCCATGAAGATGACCTTTTTCATCACTTTTTCATTCCTCTCTCTCTCTCTCTCTCTCTCTCTAAACCTCTCCAAAACCCTAGATCTTGAGTTTCTCTCTCTAAAACTCATATTCTCTCTATTATTTCACCTAGATCCATTGGGTTCTTCACCCTAGTGCCTTTCAGGAAAAGGTAGAGCACATCGTGGGCTCTCTTTTCATCTGAACGAAAGTGGGTTTTGGTGTCTTTGGAGTTTCAACCTTGCTTTGCTTGTCTTCTCTTCTTGAGGTAGGGATTTTCTACACTTTTCTATGGTCTTTAGCTTAGTTATTTGTCGTTGTGTAATAATGGTGGAATTTGAGAATAGTTTGAACAAACCTAGGGTTTGGGTGTGAAACAAAAAAAAGGGAGTTTTTTATGAATGGAAATTAAAGGCTATGGAGTTTGTAAATGAGGTTGTATTGTGTCAAAATTATTAATTTTGGAACTTGGGTTGATATTTGGAAAGAGGGGGAGTTTGCCCTAAAATGATTATAATATTTATTTTATGTAAATAAATAAAATTGGTGTTGTAAACATGAAATTGGTGTTGTAAACATGAAACTGTGCAGATATTGAATAGATGGTGGAGTTGAGTATATAATACCTCTCACCTTTGGAAGTTTCGAATAAATTATCTGTCTTGAGATTGAATATCTGTTTAGAAATAACTATATTGGGCTATCGGTGGAGGATAGCCATGATTGTTGTAGAAATTGCATGAGGATCAGGTAAATTGAAACTAATCTATTGTTGGTTGTCATTGAATATGACTATGTTTAAATACATTGCTTATGTATGATGTTTGGGAGGAGAAATGGGATGTACTCCATTGTTTCGGAGGAGATAAGAGATGGACTCCATTTGAAATTAAGTTAGCCGGAGTGTCCAGGGTAAAAGTCCTGAAATCTTGTGTGTACATGGGTGCCAATCCCGCAGACGAAATTTCCATAAAATGGCAGATTGAAGTGTTTGTGTGGTAATTGTGTTGATTAGATAACCACTGAGTTGTAGTGGGTGTTTGGGAAGTGAGTTTTTTTGTAGATTTTTTTAGTTGTAGGATTTTATTAGAGAAAAAAAATTTGTGTTTGGGAAGATAGTTGGGTTTTTTTGTGGTTAGATGTAATGTTTTTGAGAGAAAAAGTGCAATGATTATGGGGTTTGATGTGATATTTTGTTTGGATTTGTTTTTTTTTTTTTTTTTTTGTAAAACATTTGTCTTGTAGTGAAAAAAAAACAAAAAAAAAAAAAAAAACACCCAAAAATCAAGTTGCCAAACACCGTCGTAGTCTCATTTTGGTTGTTAAAAGAATATAGAATTGGCTCATGAGTTAAAAAGGGTAAATTAACTTGAAAAGAATGGATGGAAAATGAATTGCAACACGAACTTTGGTACTGTATAATTTTATCAAATATGAATATCTTGTCACAGGCATTGTACATGCACATTGTACTTATATCTCTGCTAAATCTCATATATTGTATTAGATTATTCCTACTGGGCTTTGTAGACGTCCCCGAACGTCCCGGGAGGGAATCCTGTTTTGTTCAGTGGGCTCACTACAGTTCGGACTCAATGTCACGGTTCTGAATCTGATCTCGCAAAATGCAATGCAAGATCGATGAATCATCAAAGAGTCCAAATCCGGAAAATTGTTTTTGAAAAATTAATTTTTAGAAAGAAGTGCCAAACATGAACTGCTTTACCAGATACAGAGTCGCCACCTAAATATTTATTTTTGGGGAAATTTAAGAAACCCTGACTCGTTGCCTAAGGCCACGTGTCCATCATCACCAAAGTTGTCTCGGCTCGGGAACTTGCGTACGATTGGGGAAGGTCAGTTATGAGCACCCCCGCTCGCCCGATCAAAGATCAGCCACTACTAAGCATGATATCGAGTTTTGAAAACATATGTGCTCTTATTCCGTTTATTAACCTAGAATTACTATGTGATGTGCACAGCATACAAGTATAGACTGGATTGCCTAAGTTGGAACAAAGCATCGCATGTCCGTTTGTTTTGAAAATGGATTGAAGTTTGCTACTCGCAAGTAGGCTAAACCACGAGTTTCGACGAATTATTCCAACTCAAGCAACCCACCCTTCACCCATAGGCATTCAGGCAGGTATATCACATAAGCACATAGCCTCATGGTAAGCATCCTATCATGGCAGTCACTCACACACATGCAAGGATGCTAAAGCATAAACACTTACCGAGTACTCCGAGCCAAAGAAAAAAGATAATTAGAAATCATGCATGAATCCTAACTATGCTAAGAATGCCTAATGCAACACATGCAAAAATGCAACTACAATAGGCTCGGCTATTCTAAGATGGCATATGAGATGCAACAAATAACGTGTATTCAACTTGGAATTTGAAATACAATGCAGTTAGCATGATGCGCCAAGCCCGATGCATGCAATACAGATGAATGAATTCAAACATGCGAACATATAGATGCTAATTGAAACATGCCCTAAAACTAACCATCATAAGCTGGTAAATAAAAGGGAGAAAGACGTGGGGTTGGAAGACATGCATCACACACACGCACACTTATTACCAAGTTCGCCCTCTCGCGGAGGGTCCGAATAAATAATTCAAAAATCAACTAGCTAATCTAAGCTAATCTAATTAAACTAGTTATTACATAACCACAATGAATAACAAATTACAGCTAATTATATAACTCTAATTAATTAACAGACTAACTAAGTAAGCAATTAAACTAGTATGCAAACTACGTGAAATGGGCTGCCTCAGCTCTACTTTGAATGATAAGGGATGCACGCATGCTCGAGTCACCTTGCTGGAAAATCCATCGCGATGCCCCGATTTGCCTCTGTTTGCAACTGGTCCCAAAACACTGTACAAAACTCCAGAAGGCTGAAACTCCACCATGCTGTAGGGATACTACCAACCACTTTTTGCTGCTGGCTTCCGGTTTGCTGCAACAAAGAGCAAGAAAAGGGCATGGCAAAGTATTTTCAACATATGTGTGCACGACCACTCTCCCCGTCATTGCATAAGCTCTAGGGAGTGTAATCCTCAATCCTCGTGCCACCAATTACGTATCTCGATGCATGATGGCCGAGGAGTCAGATTACACGACTCGATGTAAAATGAATGCACATATAAACACAACAAGGCCTAAACTCCATCATGGGTAATCCGGAGTGTCAGCGACCGAGAATCGAGGCACGTTTCGTCACTTGGAGTACAAAACGTCCCTCGTTTCCCGTGTTTGGACTAAACCCTATTCCAAACACAATGCAATATTCATGGCATGGCATGCAAACACAATACAACAACTAGCATGCAATCCTAAACGAAATGCAACTAAGACATGCAAACATGCAAGGAATGACATGCAAAGGTGCAACTAGCATACGCAATGCTATGAACTACAAATGGCATACTCAATGCACATGACGCTACATGGCATACACAACGCACATATGATGATGGACATATACAAAGACATAATCAAGGCATACATAATACAATGATCAAGCATGCGACAATATGGACATGGCATACACAATGCAAGATGGACTTAAACTAAATGAATGGGCCTCAGTCACACTCAAATTAGTGGCCAAACATGATGAAATTAGGCAACAAAAACACATGCAAATATGCACAAATGCAAGGGACCAAACCTAAGGCACCAAATGTAACTCTACCAAAGCATGGCAAGGGATGAAATATGGCATACAATCACACATTTTCCAGCTCTAAAATGACATGCAAGATGGTCCCGAATCATGTAAACACCTCACACAATGTATGCTAGATAGCCCGAATACCGAAACTAGTGAAGTGCATTACACTAGAGGTACACAAAGCAATGCTCGAATGACCTAACCAGCCCCAAACAGTCCCTATGCAGGTCCGAGACAGTGGGAAAATGGTCTAAAATGATGGCTCAAAATGCATAGAAATGACGCTCATGCAATGGTCCATAAATGAGGTATTCATGCACAACTCTCAAACACGTTTAAAAAATGGAAACCATGGGAATATGGCACAAGTATAGGCTCTAAAATGACATGCTCAATGGCCCTAAAACATGAAAACACCTCAGTATAAGCATGCAATAGGCTTCAAAGCTCAAGGCTAGGCAAGGGTATTACTCTACAACCATGCATAGCAAGCATCATTCGACCATGAGACATAAAAACAGAGCTAAGGCAGTCCAAAACATGCACAAAATCAGTTTAAGGCATGGCCAAAAACTGCTAGAATCAAAGACCAAAATAGTATGCAATACAAGCTAGTGAAGAGGGTTTACACTACAAGTATATGAAGCATTCAAGAGGTCACTAAACCAGCAAAAGTCAGAGGTATGACATGCCAGATAAAGCCCAAAAACTCATTGAAACATGATCAATGCATGCAAGAATGACATGCTCTTTTGATAGGCTATGAAGAGGGTTATTCTACACATGCAAGATGGACACCCAATATGGAAAAAAAAAAGCTCTGGACAAAGCCTATGCAGGTCCCAAAACTCACCAAAAATGGCCTGAAACATGGCTTGGAAGCGTGCAAATAAGGGCTCCTTTGTTAGGCCAAATATGCTAAGAAACAAAACAAGGGGAGAGAGGGTCACCCCTTTCTCATTTTGGCACTTAGAATAGCATGCTAGCCACTGAAAATCCACTGGATTTCAGTGGCTAGAATTCCAAACAAAGGTCAATGCAAAGGCCCTAATACATGGCTCAAAACAAGGCAAAATGAAACATGCAAGGGGGTAGATGACCCCTAATAGGACAATGATCTTAAAAA
Organism: Camellia sinensis; assembly: GCF_055761805.1. Taxonomy (NCBI): domain Eukaryota; kingdom Viridiplantae; phylum Streptophyta; class Magnoliopsida; order Ericales; family Theaceae; genus Camellia; species Camellia sinensis. Next base: position 33,762,349 of record NC_138961.1, on the reverse strand, counting down.
AACATGTTAAGGACCTCAAAATAAGACTTTTTTCAGTTTACACTGAAGCTCAAAAAAGTTTTCAAGTATGGCTAAAAGATGGAGCAAAATAAAGCTCAAAAGAGGGAATAGGGTGTTACCCTTGTAGCTCAGCAACTCCAGCAGCTTATGGACCAAAAATGCAGCTCCTTAGGACCTCCCAAGACCCTCCAAGAATATTAGGTTGGTGTTGGAGTTGTTAGGCTAAGAGGTAGTGTGCAAAGGGCCAAGAACTTAGCACTTTTTGAGCTTGAATGTAGAGATATAGAGAGAGAGGTATTGTATGCCTTAGACCAAAATTCAGAACCTTTTCCAATGAGGGAGAGGGTCTCTCTTATAGCCAAAAAGGTCCAAATCTTCTCAAAAAAGCTAAAAAAAAAGCTTGAAGATCCTCCATACACGTGTATGGAGGATCCATTCTGTGCCTTCCAGCTGACACAGCTGGCAACAACTCATAGAGACAGAACTGAGGGAGACAGGCCAACCAGTTCAGCTGGTCGGTCGACCACTCCCTCTGGTCGGCCAACCAGTTCAAAAGGTTCAAGTGAGTGAATGGTGGTCAGCCATCCCAAATGGTGGTCTCCCAATTGAATGCAAGCTAGTGGTGTGGTGGGAGACCAGCAATTGTGGCCCAAAAGTGAGGGAGACCAGTTACCTGTCAAGAAAATCGACTGGTGGGGGAAAAGTGGTCTCCAAGGAGGAAAGGTGGTCTCCCACCCTTGTACCACCTTCCAAACAATGAAAACAAGGTCCATGCCAAAAATGAACCAAGACGGATGCAAAAACGAGGGTTTGGGGGTCAAAACGCGCAGCCGAGTGCCCCGAAAACTGATTGTTAAGCATCGAAAGTGGCGTGCAACCACGAAGGTGGTCTCCCAGGCCACAATGTCCCTCTAGAGAGAGGAAACAAGGTGTGTGCCAAAAATCGTGCCAAACAGAGAAAGTTAAGCGGTCCCGAACCGAGGCGCACAGCCGACGGCTCTGAAAATCGAAAACTGGTCTCCAAACGGGAAAAGAAAACAGAACCTGATTCGCAAACCAAGGCAAAGCACAAAAGAGTCCCAAAGTTTGGAGGGAAGGCTCTCAGCCGAGACTCCGTAACCTCAGAACAAGCACAACATACGCAATCACCGAGCGCTCAATCGATGACGTCTGAGTCTTAAGGTCGGTCAAAAATTGGGTGTCTACAGGCTTTGGCTCACCCTATTCAGGAAAATCAGATGATATTCTAGCACAAGAGGAGGGAGTTGGTCTGGCCAACATGGCCGAACCAGTGGGTCAACAGGCCATGGGCGCCTTAGCCCGTGAAATGGCCAGAGCATTGTGGGGATCCATGGACATTCTCAGGGCTAAGAATCAAGTCCAGACCCAATTAGCTGAGGTAGGGCCATCTTTCTTAAAGAGAAAGTTCTTTCAGTCGAATCCAGATGAGTTTTTGGGTGGTCCCAACGAGCCACTAAAGGCAGATTAGTGGCTAGAGCAAGTAGTGAAGACGTTCGGGATGCTTGGCATCAAGGACGACCAGTTGAGGGTGACCTTGGCATCCTTCCAGCTGAAAGAGGATGTGGATCAATGGTGAAAGTATGCGCGTGGGCGCATTGGGGTGACTTGAGAGGCATTCGTCAATGCCTTCCAAGACAAGTTTCTACCTCCCACAGCTAAGGAGAAGTTGAGAGACCAGTTTTCCAAGCTGGTGCAGTTGAACACACCAGTGGCTGAGTTTGAAGCCACATTCACTAGCCTCTTTAGGTTTGCTCCTGAGCTTGTGGCGACTGAAGAACGCCATTGTCTAGACTTTGAGAAGCGGTTGAGGGTTGGGCTCATTTTTAGAGTGGTTGGATCCATGATTAGAGACTATGGGCGCCTTGTGGAGGTGATGGCCCATTTTGAAATGATTATGCAGGCAGAGGAAGAGAGGAAGAGAGAATGAGGGGCTCCATGAGGAGTCAGGATAATCAGGGGAATAGTAAAAAGCAAAGGGGTTCTAACCCCCAGCAGTCCCAAGGAGCTCAATCGAGGTCCACTTTTCCAGTACCGAGTTCAGGTTCTGGGAAGGGTAGCCAGGGAGATTTTACTTGTTTTAAGTATGGTCAATTGGGCCATAAGTCTCTAGCTTGCTCACAGAGAGGAGGAGGGCAGCGAGCTGTATCATCTTCGGCTCATTCTCAAGGCTAGAGTTGAGGGAGAGGATAGCCGCTCACATGTTATCAGTGTGGGTAGGCAGGGCAATTGAAGATATTTTTTCCATAGTTGGATGGCATATCTGGTGTGTTTGGTTCGAAGTAGGCACAGAGCCACCAACTGGCACAGTCAGCACAAGCCTCGAGGGCCAATCAGGGAGCCTCTTTGGCTCAATTAGTGCATCAGGCTTATGCTCCGAGGGGTAAGTAGGTTGAGTAGAGACCTACAGGGCGTGTGTATGCTGTTACAGCACCAGATCTTGTATCTACTTCATCTATAATGAGAGGTACCTTCTTGTTTTGTAGTTTAGTTGCTAATGTATTGATTGATACGGGTGCATCCCATTTTTTTATCTCATCTACATTTGCATCAGTTTTGGGGTTAGAGTTGGCTCAATAAGCATCTCTTATCTGTGTAGAGTCACCTATCGGTGGTGAAATTATTTTGAAACAGGGATGTCGAGGTTGTGACATAGAGGTTGTCGATCGTCGACTTCCATTTATATTTATATTGATTGACATGTCTAGTTTTGATGTTATTTTGGGTATGGACTGGTTATCGTCATACAGGGCTGTTATAGATTACTACCGTCAGAGGGTTACTGTATGTACATTGAGCAGTGATTACTTTTATTTCTTGGGGGACCAGGTGGATAAAGTCTTATCACCGGTATATGATCCGCATGGGCGGAGTGAACTTAGTTACTTTCTTGCTAGCTTCTCGAGTAATGAATGTGATGAAGTCCAGGTTGAGTTGCCAAGGGTGGTTTGTGAATACCCCGATGTCTTTCCCAAGAATCTTATTAGTACTTTACCATCTCACCGAGAGATCATGTGATAATCCTGTTCTGTTTTGTGCTAATTGGTCCTTAATATGAATATGATTATGTGTTCAATGTGATTTTATGTACCATTATGTGAAAATATGTGGCTTTGAATTTCTATCTATTCACCGTAGGAATATCTGTTTGATTATCTGCTTTGGAAATTAAATCGAAAACCTTATCGACCACAGAACCCGAAATTGATTGCGCCATTGTGATTAGCGTAATTTTTAGAGCCTACGGTGAAATTTGATTGAAAATTGATTCAGATCGAATTAATTAGATTAAATTATTGGCATAGTGCTCAAATTATTTAAATATTGGTTATATTGGTTAGTAGGCTTATACATAAAAGGGCATTGTAACAGCGCCCGCGTGGGCCTCGTGCTACAGTTCGGACTCGATTTGTGTCACGGTTCTTAATCTGAACCAAAGAGTCCAAATCTGGCAAATCGTTTTGAGAAACAGATTTTTGAAAAAGTAGTGCCAAACATGGACTGCTTTGCCAGATACGGAGTCGCCACCTAAATATTTTTAAAATGGGGAAATTTAGGAAACCCTGACTCGGTGCCGAAGGCCACATGTCCGTCATCACCGGAGTTGTCTCGGCTCGGGAGCTTGGGTACGATCGGGGAAGGTCAGCTATGAGCACCCCCTTTCGCCCGGTCCGAAGACCGGCCTCTACTAATCGTGATATCCGTTTTTGAAAACTTTACGTGTTCTTAAACCAATTATTAGCCTAGAATCACTATGTTATGCGCACAGCAAACAAGTATAGACTAGATTGCCTAATTTGGAAATAAACATTGCATATCCGTTCGGTTTGAAAATGCTTTGGAATTTGCTACTCGCAAGTAGACTAAAATGCGGATTTCAACGAGTTTTTCCAACTCAAACAACCCAACCTTCACCCACAGGCATTCAAGCAATTATAACACATAAGCATCTAGCCACATGTTAAGCATGCTGTCATGGTAACATTCACACTCATGTGATGTGCTAAAGCAGAAATACTTACATAGTACTCCGTGCCAAAACAAAGAACTTGTTAGAAAACATGCATGATCCAAGTCCATGTGAAGTGCCTAATGCATCACATACAGAGTGTTACTAGAATAGGCTCGGCTATCCTAAACATGTCATGTGAAAATGCACAATTATCACGTATTCAGTTTGGAATTGAAGCGTTGATGCAATTAGCGTGATGTACCGAGCCTAATGCATGCAATACAAATGCATGGATGCACACATGCATAGCATAAGGTATGCTAAATTAAACGTGCCTCAATCTACCATCGTAAGCAGGTAAATAAAAGGGAAGAAAGACGTGAGGTTGGAAGACATACACACACTCACGCACACTTATTACAGATTTGCCCTCGCTCGGAGGGACCGAATAAATATTACAAATTAATTAACTACACCGGCTAATTAATATTACAAATTAACTAATTTAATTAACAAATTAAATAAATTAATTAAAACAGGAAAATGCCTCGGGAAGCGCGCCACCATGCATGGGCTGCCTCTGTTTTCCTTCCTTTCCTCCTCTGGAGGCTGTCAAAGCCTCAGGACTGATCCCTTGGACAGAGAGGATCACCACCGGCTGATTGAGATTGCCACCGGCAGTGTGGTATGGCCATCGGCACAAAATTGAATCTGTCGGCAGAGAAAAGATTGCCGGCCGGCACCTTACACTGCCGGTCAGCAGAGTATTCCTGCAGAACCTGTAACTCACAGCAACAGAGGGCAAGGCAAAGCATGGCAGCACAATTCAAAGCATGTATGCACCAACCATGTCTCTTATCATTGTAATGACTCAAAGGGACATGTTCCTCGGTTCCCGGACCACCAATCACGCATTTCCATGCATGATGGCCCAAAGAACCAAGTATGCAATTTTGATTTCAAATGTATGCAAACCAATCAAACAAAACTCCCGATCCCTATCACCCAAGTCAAGGGACAAGGAATGCATGCAAGATGCAATGCAACCTAGACATACAAGCTAGGAATGCAACATGGCATGGCAAGGCACTTATGCAAGCATACAAGCATACATATGGCAATGCAAATAAATGGAAAGATGGACTTATACATGAATTAGGCAGCTCTAATAAGGCCTAAAACAGTGGCCATTGTGCTAAAAAGTGGGGGCTAAATGGCATGCACACACACATGCACATAAGGATCAACACTTAAGCACAAAACGAGCAATATTCAAGCACACTTGAAAGGAGGAAACATGGACAAATTAGCATGCATTATAAGCTCTAAAATCATGCTAACACATGGTGCCAAACCAAGCAACAAATCAAGCCAAGCATGCACCAAAAGGCCTAAATGTTCAAAGCAAATCAATGAGGCATTGAATTACACTTTAACAAGACCAAACATGGCATGCATTAAACAACTAAAAACAGATTTTTAGCATGTTAAAACAAGGCCAAAGGACTCCTTAGATGGCATCTACGTGGCCCAAATTCAAAGGCATACACCATGGCCAAAACATGGAGCATTGCAACACATGCTTTCAAAGCATTAAAGAGGCATGCAAGGCAATCAAACAAGCATGGAAATGGGACTGAAATAGCATGTAGGATGATTCCAAATCATCAAAACAATGCAAAGATGGCATGCTACACATGCACTTACTCAAGGCCAACAAGCCCAAATACAAAGGAGCTATATAATGCATGCAAAGATCAACCCAAACGACTATGGACAGAGCTAAAACATGGCAAAATGAGCACATAAACTTCACAAATGCAAGCCTAAAACATGCTCCAACAAGGCTAACAACCTAGAACATGTTAAGGCACAAATAAGGCATTACATGGCAACTATGCTAAACATGCATGGAGTTCCAAAACCAACTTGAAATCATGTTATATTATGGATATATAAGCATGAAAAACAAACCAAACATGCTCAACACACACTCAAGCATAGGCTTCCTTAAGAGGCCAAAGTATGCCCTTTTCAAGGACAACAAGGAGAGGGGATGGCCCTCTCCTTCTTGGGACTTCAAAGCATCATCTTCACCACTGAAATCTCTAAGAGATTTCAGTGGTGAAGAGGCCTCAACACCAAAATCCCGGAGCTAGCACAAAATGGCTCAAAATGAGGCCTTTTGAGGCCTAAGGGTGGTCAACAACCCTCAAACAACAAAACACTCTTAATAAACAACAAAGAGGGCTTAAAAACAGAACTTTTTTATGTTATACAATAATCACAAAAACAGCTCTAAGACTAGTAGAAAATCAATGCAAAAATGGGGGAAAATGGACTAGTTTCTCACCCTTGTAGTCCTCTGCAACAATGGTGCTCCAATGGCCTCCTTGAGCTTGAATCCAACACCAAAACTTCAAAACACACTCTTTAGAACCTCAGCTCCAAGAGGAAGGTGAAACACTAGGTGTTTGTGTGCAATAGTAAGGCACAAAACACCTAGTGAACAAAATGAGAGGGAAAGAGAGATAGGTTGTGTATATCTAACCCTAACCCTAGAAAAACTAGAGCTCTCTCTGTATTTTCTCCTCAAAAAATGTCTAAGAGCTCTTCTTTTTTGCCTTAGAGAGGGCTTCTCTCTATATGCCTCTTGTAAAGCTTACAAGACAAGCTTTGCAAGAGGGAGATCCCTCCATACACGTGTATGGAGGGGAGCAAAAGCTATACAGCTGTCCAAAAATATCTGCAAAAGCAGATGAACAGCAATCGGCCGGCAAAAAATGCCATCTTGGCCAAAAAGAGTGCCGGTCGGCACAAAAGAGTGCTGACCGGCAACAAAGAGTGCCGGCCGGCAAACTATACTGCCGGTGGCAGCAAAAACCAGCCGGTGGCATCTAGCCAATGCCGGTGGTGGGTGGGGATGGTCTACAAGCCTTACCCTGCCTTTCCAAGGCAAAACACAAGTGTTTGGTGCAAAACCAGACACTAAACGGTCGAGTTCGGAGATCCTGAGGCAAGGCACGCGAGCCGAGACCTCCGGGAACTCCAAACGAACACAAACATGGATAATCACCGAGTGTTCAAACGGTGACGTCCAAGTCTTGAGGACAGTCAAAAATGGGGTGTCTACAGGCATATACACTCAACCTCTCTCTTTTAATCTACTTGGCTGATTTAACTCTAAGGAAAGGGGAGAGGGTCGGCTTAGAGAGAGAGGGAGAGCTCACAATTGAAGTTGATCATTGAAGCTTGAATATTTGAAGATTAAACTCAAGAATTTGCTATAGTTTGGAAGATTGAACTCCTAGGTAAGGGAATTCATGAATTTTAAGTTGTCATCTTGTGAATCCAAGTTTGATTAATGGTCAAGAACATGAGTTTAATTGAGTATGATGAAATTGAGTTGGTTTTGTTGAATTGAAGGTCAATGTATGCATGCATGTGTGAAATTGCTTTGAAATTGCATGTTTGACCACAAAATGTTTGATCCACATGCATGTACAATTTACAAGAGTATGAGCTTGAATGCATGAAATGGTTATGTTGGAGGTGAATTTGGTGTAGATTGGGACATGCATGTGATTAAATGATGAGATTGAGCTTCATTGGGTTGTAATTTGGGGTTTATACCATGTCAGTACAAGTATATTTGAAGTTTGAGCCAAAAATTATGAGTTTGAAACCTTTAGAGGTCGAATTGAGCTCAAGAACAAATTCTGAAAAACCCAGAATTCTTGATGTCCGCTCGAGTGGGGAAACCGCCGCTCGAGCGTGAAATACGAGCTCCCAGCATATATTTGCAAACATGGCTTTCGCTCGAGCGGGGAAGTTCACGCTCGAGCGGGGAAGTTCACACTCGAGCGGGGAGCTATGTAGACAAATCTTCAGCTCGAGCGGCCGAGTTCGCACTCGAGCGTGAAATTGATGTAACCAGTACTTTTGCAAACCTCATGGGTCCGCTCAAGCGGGGACCCTATTTTCTGAAATTTTGAAAAGACATTCTGTGTTTCATTTTCTGTTCTTTTTCACTTCTAAGTACTCTTAGGCATACATTGAGCATTGTAATTGAGTTAAAGAGATAAGAATGAAGCCTCAAGAGGAAAATGTGAATTTAGAGCTGATTGCATTGTTTGTGACCCTTTTGTGTTCATGGAATGTGTAGGGTCGAGCTCCAGGGCAAACCAACCAACCAATCACTGTGAGTAATGTCTTAACAAGATATTTGAGATATGTTATTATCCAATTGTTTACTTCTATGAAAGTTTTGTAAGTTCATTAATTTGAATGGTGGACAACGATTGACATGAATGATTGGGCCAAAGGCCGATTGACATAAATGATTGGGTCGAAGGCCGATTGAAATAAATGATTGGGCCGAAGGCCGATTGACATCAATGATTGGGCCGAAGGCCGATTGACATCAATGATTGGACCGAAGACCGATTGGCATAAATGATTGGGCCGAAGGCTGATTGATACAAGTGATTAGGCCAAAGGTCGTCTGCTGTAACTGTTTCAAAGATTGCTTATGTATCCCCCTTATTCGATATTATTCATTAGGTTTTCGCTCACGCTCATTCATGTACATGTAGGTGAGCCAAGGGACATCCAGAACCAGCCTCGGTGAAGTTGTGAGAAATAGTCCAAGTTTTGAGGAGTCAGCCCAAACGTCTCACACACAAGACTGTCTTCGCCTTTGTCCTTTGTTCATTGTTTTGTTATGTTGGCGAAAGCATTGGACTACTTTTGTATATAAGTCTTGGGTTTGACTGACTTAAACTTGTATGATCCTGTATGTACAGTGTTATGTGTTAGTACATATTTTAATGTAAGTTATTAACATATAAATGTTTGGAATGTTATGGTGTGCATATAAGCACAGCTCTATGGACAAAGTTTTAAATTTGCTTCCGATTGGCCCCTTTACTCTGATGAGTTTTGTTTTATTGGTTTGAGGCCATAGGTAATCTCGTGATTACTGGCCAGTTATGGCCTTAACCCATAAGGGCGGGTTCGGGTCGTGACAGATCAAGTTCTTTATTGATTTAGTGCCTGGCACGACACCGATTTCTATGGCACCGTATAGATTTACACCTGCTGAATTGAGTGAGTAGAAGATTCAACTCCAGGAATCGCTAGATAAGGGTTTCATCTACCCTAGTACTTCACCTTAGGGAGCGCCAGCTCTCTTTGCTAAGAAGAAAGATAGAGCGTTGCGACTTTGTATAGACTACCGGAAGTTGAACCGGGTAACTGTCAAGAACAAATACCCAATGCCTCGTATAGATGATCTGTTTGATCAATCGAAGGTGTCTTGTTACTTCTCTAAGATAGACCTGAGGTCGGGGTTATCATCAGTTGAGGGTAAGGGAGGAGGATATCCCAAAGACGGCATTCTGTACGTGGTATGACCATTACGAGTTTCTAGTGATGCCTTTTGGGCTAACCAATGCTCTAGTTGTGTTTATGGATTTGATAAACCTAATCTTTCGTGAGTTCCTAGACCATTTTGTGGTCGTCTTTGTGGACAACAACTTGATTTACTCACCCTCTAAGGAGAAGCACAAGGAACACTTGCTAGTGGTTCATAAGTTGCTTAGCCATAAACTATATGCTAAGTTTGGGAAGTGTGAGTTCTGACTGAGGGAAGTTAAGTTCTTAGGCCTTATAGTATCCAGGGAAGGGGTGACTATAGATTCATCCAAGATATAGGCAGTGCAAGATTGGGCACAACCTAAGAATGCTTTTGAAATTCATAGTTTCTTGGGGTTGGCTGGGTATTACCGTTGGTTTGTGAAGGATTTCTCTAAGGTAGCCTCACCTTTAACTAGGTTGATGAGGAAATGAATCAAATTTGTGTGGAGCGATACTTATGAGAAGTCATTTCAAGAGCTTAAGGTTAGACTTACTACTGCTCCAATCTTGATTATTCCAGAGAGGGGTTTGCGCTATTCGGTATATTGTGATGCCTCAAGAGAAGGTTTAGGTTATGTATTGATGCAAGAGGAAAAGGTAGTAGCCTATGGCTCATGGTAGTTGAAGACACATGAGAGGAATTATCCTACCCATGACCTCGAGTTAGCAGTGGTGATATTTGTCTTGAAGATTTAGAGGCACTATCTGTATGGTGAGAGATTTGAAGTGTTTTCTGATCACAAGAGTCTGAAATATTTGTTTGAGGGACTTGAACTTGAGGTAAAGAATGTGGATAGAGTTCATAAAGGATTATGATTTCGAGTTGCATTATCATCTGACGAAGGCCAACGTTGTGGCTGATGCTTTGAGTAGGAAATCAATTAGCAGTGTAGCTTGTATCGCCATCCGAGAATAGAAGATATTGGGTACTCTTAATGAGTGCAAGTCTGCTGAGTCTGTAGCCTTGTTTTCATTGGTTGCATAACCTACATTTGTCAACCGAGTGTTAGAAGAGTAGAGGGGTGACCTTGAGGTAGAATCCTTCCGAGGGAAGATCTCCAATGGGAAGGTAAAAAGAGGCTTGACTGTGTATTTCGATCAGAGTATGAGATACCGTGATCGTTTGTTTGTGCCGGAGTCTTGTCAAGAGGAAGTACTCCGAGAGTTTCACCATTCACACCTTGTGATGCATCCGGGGGGCACAAAGATGTATCACGACCTTAGTTGCTAGTTTTGGTCGAGGGGTATGAAGAAGGATGTAGCCGTGTTTGTATCGAAGTGCCTTACTTGTCAGAAAGTGAAGGCTGAGCATCAGAGGCCAGCAGGGTTGTTACAACCCTTGCTTATAGCTGAGTAGAAGTGGGAGCATGTCACGATGGATTTTGTTGTGGCCCTTCCGAGGACTCAACGGGGTAGTGATGCCATTTGGGTGGTGATTGACTGGTTGACTAAGTCGGCACATTTTGTTCCTATGCGCATAAGTGACTCAGTAGATTACCTTGCCGACCCTTACATCAGGGACATAGTGAGGTTGCACGGGGTCCCTGTTATGAATGTTTTGGATAGAGATCCACATTTTACAGCTCGGTTGTGGCAGAGCTTGCAGGGTGCCTTAGGCACTAAATTGACTTTTAACACAGTGTATCACCCTCAGACTGATGGGCAGTCCAAGCATACTATTTAGATCCTTGAGGATATGCTTCGAGGTTGCGTCCTTGACTTAAAGGGGTCTTGGGAGAGGCACTTGCCCTTAGTAGAGTTTGCCTATAATAATAGTTTCCAATCGAGTATTAGTATGGCACCATTTGAGGCCTTGTATGGCCAACTGTGTAGATCTCTGGTGTGTTAGACGAGGTGGGTGATGCACCTTTGTTGGGTCTAGAGTTGGTTCGGAAAATAACAAAGAAAGTGGCACTTATCCTAAGAGGTTGATTACGGCTCAGAGTCATCAGAAAAGTTATGCCGACCGTAGGAGGAGACCCTTGTCTTTTGAGGTAGAAGACCATGTGTTCTTGAAGATATCACCTAGGCGGGATTTGATGAGATTTGGGAAGAGTATGAAGTTGTCCCCTCGGTTTATTGGGCCTTTCAAGATCCTTGAGTGGATCGGGGAAATGGCTTACCGTCTGGCGTTACCGCCACAACTTTCCAGGGTTTATGATGTGTTTCATATTAGTATGCTTCAGAAATATGAACCAAATCCATTGCATGTGTTAGATTGGACCAACTTAGAGGTAGATAAGGATGCCTCGTATGAGGAGAGACCAGTGAGAGTCTTGGATACCTGAGACCAAGTTTTGAGAGGCAAGACGATTCCCTTGGTTAAGGTATTGTGGAAACACCACAGGGTTGAGGAAGCAACTTGGAAGTGGGGATGGCAATTTGAAACCGGCCCGATGGGGACCCGATCCCCCGATCCCGATTTGAACGGTTTTTCCCCGAAAAATACCCCCAACGGGACTGGGATGGTATTCAAAAATTATTTCCCGATTAATTTCGGGCCAGGGACAGTGATAAGTGACAAATCCCCGGCCCCGGCCCGGCTGTCCCCGATGTATTATATATATATATAATATAATATGTTTTATGCTTTATGCTTTATGCATATTATATAATATAATATAATATGCTTTATATAATATAATATGCTTTATACTGAGCCTTATCTCTTTCATTAAAATATCTACACACTCTCTCTCTTCTTATCTCTTTCATCTCTACTCTCTCTCTCTCTCTCTTCACCTCCTCTGATCTCTCTTCCTTTACTCACTGCATCGCATCCCTCTCACTTAGTCAGTCTCTCCTCCGTCGTCTCTCGCAGCCTCGTCCTCCGTCGACTGCATCGCCTCTCGCCTCCTCCTCCGTCGGGGTCGCATCTGGTCTCCTTCTCTGCCTCCTCCTCTCTCTGCCACGGCAGATCTGAGAAGATCCCGCCACCGCCATCGCCGACTTCGTCCCTCCTCCGCCAGATCTGTCTCTACTTTATTTATTTATTTATTTATTTATTTATTTGATGATGTTGCTGCCTTGATGATGTGTTGATAATTTTTTTTTTTTTTTGATGATGTTGCATGCTGCCGTTGATAATGTTTATGTTGATGATTTTTGAATTTTTTTTTTATGATGTTGCTGGTTGTGAATGATGTTGTTGTTGATGATGAGTACGGGGATAAACTGGGTTCGGGGAAACCCGATCCCCGTAGGGGTCACGGCTGGGGGGGGTTGATGGATTCCCCGCCGGGGATCGGGGCTGGGGACGGGGAACATGGTAGTTTCGGGGATCGAGGACGGGGAGGGTGATCCCCGGCCCCGCCCCAGCCCATTGCCATTCCTACTTGGGAGCGTGAATTAGAAGTTCGAGAGAAATATCTAGACTTATTTGTTGATGTTTGAATATGTATTGAGATTTTGATTATGCTAATGAAATGTAAAAACATTGTATATGTTTTAAAACACAAGAACATTGTATATGTTATGGGATGTTTGGAAACATGGATTCAATATAAGCATTGCATTTGTTTTGAGAATGTGACGTATTGCGTGTGTTGTATCACCTTTGAAAACATTGTATATGTTGCTTAAGTTTTGGAAATATGAAATGTATATTCATAATGTGATGGGATTGAATGACCGGTAGATGAGTCATGGCATTGAAATTGAATGGTAATCACTGTGGTAATGGCTTAAAACATAGTTTTGAAACTTGAATTGAAATTTCGGGGACAAAATTCCTTAAGGGGGTGAGGTTATGGCCGCTGCGATTTTGACCCAACATTTTATTATGTTCCGGACTTGGGTTTCATGGTCCAATGTTGTTGTTCATCTTTTATTCCTTTTATTGTTCCTGGGATTGGTCATTTGGATTGTGGTTGTGTGTTTGGAACAGGTTAGTTGCTTGCTTGTTTTTCCAAACCTATGTTGCCCAGATTTTTACTCCTCCGCTCGAGAGGCCATCCTTGCGCTTGAGTGGGCTTTGCAATTTTTCTCCTCTGCTCGAGCGAGATTTGCAAACTCTCAGTATTTTTTGCAGACCTGCAAATGCTGGAAGAGTGTATTCGACGCTCAAGCATTGTTTCTTATGCTCGAGTGAAACCTTGTGTCTGACGCTCGAGCGTCACTTTCTACACTCGAGCAGACTGCGTGTATAACAATCCGTGAAGATGACCTTTTTCATCACTTTTTCATTCCTCTCTCTCTAGAAATCTCCAAAACCCTAGATCTTGAGTTTCTCTCTCTAAAACTCATCTTCTCTCTACTATTTCACCTAGATCCATTGGGTTCTTCACCCTAGTGCCTTTCAGAAAAAGGTAGAGCATGTCGTGGGCTCTCTTTTCATCCGAATGAAAGTGGGTTTCGGTGTCTTTAGAGTTTCAACCTTGCTTTGCTCATCTTCTCTTCTTGAGGTAGTGATTTTCTACACTTTCCTATGGTCTTTAGCTTTGCTATTTGTCGTTGTGTAATAATGGTGGAATTTGAGAATAGTTTGAACAAACCAAGGGTTTGGGTGTGAAACAAAAAAAGGGGGGGTTTTGATGAATGGAAAATTAATGGTTATGGAGTTTGTAAATGAAGTTGTATTGTATCAAAATTATTGATTTTGGAACTTGGGTTGATATTTGGAAAGAGGGGAGGTTGCCCTAAAATGATTATAATATTTATTTTTTATAAATAAATGAAATTGGTATTGTAAATATGAAATTGGGCGGATATTAAAATAGATAGTGGAGTTGAGTATGTAATATCTCTCACCTTTAGAAGTTTCGAATAAATTATCTGTCTTGAGATTGAATATCTGTTTAGAAATAGCCATATTGGGCTATCGGTGGAGGATAGTCATGATTGTTATAGAAATTGCATGAGGATTAGGTAAATTGAAAATAATCTATTGTTGGTTGTCATTGAATATGACTATGTTTAAATACATTATATATGTATGATGTTTGGGAGGAAAAAGGGGATGTACTCCATTGTTTGGGAGGAGATAGGGGATGGACTCCATTTGAAATTAAGTTGGCCAGAGTGGCAAGGGTAAAAGTCCTGAAATCTTGTGTATACGTGGGTGCCAATCCCGCGGATGAAATTTTTGTAAAATAGCAGATTGAAGTGTTTGTGTGGTAATTGTGTTGGTTCCCACCTCATTGCACTCTCTTGCATCAAGCGTCTCTCTACTTACTGGCACTATTGTGGCTGAATTGACAACAATGAAATATGATGGCAACCGAGGAGTTCAGGATCACATCCTCAATATGGCTGACAAAACTACAAAGCTTAAAACTTTAGGGATACAAGTTGATGAAACTTTTCTCGTGCAGTTTATTCTCAACTCACTTTCATCACAGTTTGGCGCATTCAAAATTCACTATAACACCAATAAAGATAAGTGGAGTTTGAATGAGCTAACTAATATGTGTGTTCAGGAGGAAGTGAGGTTGAGAGAGGAAAGATGTCGAACTGCAGTGGCTGTAACTCATGGAGCTATAAAGAAAAAGAATGGGCCTGGGGAAGAAAATCAAGCTCAGAATGGTTTCACTGTCAAGTGTTACTTTTGTGGCAATAAGAGACATGTGAAGAAAGACTGCAACAAACGAAAGGCTTCGTTCGGAAAGAAATATAAGAAATTTTCTTTATTTTTTATGAATCAAATCTTACTAAAGTGCCTTCTAACACTTGGTGGATTGACTCTAGGGCCACGACCCACATTACAAATTCCATGCAAGGATACCCCTCAATTGGAAAACCGAAGGAAAGTGACAGATTTGTCTATATGGGGAACCATCTCAAAGCTGAAGTCGTAGCTGTAGGAACCTATCGACTGATCTTAGAGACGGGTCATCAAATAGATCTAGAAGACACTTTTCATGTTCCTTCAATTTCTAGGAATTTAGTTTCATTATCCAAATTAGATCGTGTTGGATATTCAGTTTTATTTAGTTGTGGAAAACTTAATTTAATGTTTAATTCAATAATAATTTGTTTTGGTAATTTGTGTGATGATTTATATGAAATTATCTTAAATCATGAGTTTGCACAATCATTAGTAACTCTGCATTCGAATATTTGTTTAAAACGTGGTCTAATTAATGTAAAATCCTCAATCTTGTGGCATAGACGATTAGGGCATATGTCTAGAAATAGAATTGAAAAATTGGTGAAGAATGGGATTTTGGAAAACCTAGACTTCACTGATTTTGAGATATGTGTGGATTGCATCAAAGAAAAGCAAACCAAACATACCAAGAAAGGTGCCACAAGAAGTAATGAGCTTCTTGATATAATTCATACAGATATTTGCGGGCCACTCAACATCCTATGTCTTAGTGGTGAAAAATATTTCATCACATTTATAAATGATTTCTCGCGTTATGGATATGTGTATCTAATTTGTGAAAAGTCTCAAGCTGTTGACATCCTTGAGGTGTACATAACTGAAGTCGAGAGACAATTAGATAGAAATGTTAAAATAGTGAGATCAGACAATGGTGGTGAATAGTATGGTAAATATCATGAGTCAGGCCAAAATCCTAACCCATTTGCCAAATTCTTATAAAAGAAAGGCATTCGTGCTCAATGTGCAATGCCTAGTACGCCACAGCATAACAGAGTTGCTGAAAGGCGTAATCGTACACTTAAAGATATGGTTAGGAGTATGTTAAGTTACTTAATTGTACCTATTTCACTGTGGGGTGAAACTTTAAAGACTACAATGTATATCTTAAATAGGGTTCCTAGTAAGGCGGTCCCAACAACTCCTTTTAAGTTGTGGACTAGTAGGAAACCTAGTTTGAGACACTTATATATTTGGGGTTGTGCAGCAGAGACAAGAATCTTTAACCCACAAAAGAAAAAATTAGACTCAAGAACAATATCTGGATATTTCATTGGTTATCCAGACAAGTCTTAAGGGTACAAATTTTATTGTCCTAATCACAGTACGAAGACAATTGTGAGGACCCTCAAAATTTTATTTTCTTTAAAATCCCTTACTTTTAAATTATTTCTTTGAAGTCCCTCAATTTCTTAATTAATTGCAATTCTAACCCTAAGACCAAAATGCATGCGCCAACTAAAACCATGCAACCCTAATCGATTTTGGTAACTTAGGAATAAAATATAATACCCTAATAATGATTAATTGACTCCCTAAATATGGAACTGCCACTTGAAAATCCAAGATTTTTCGGTTTTCATTTTGTTCGTCAATATAGCCTTTTTATTTGAAACAAGAAATCCTGACCGAATTAGACTCTCTAACCCTAATTTAATTTAATTCTACACTAAAAAAAATATTCAATTCATAATTAAACCCAAAACCCTCACATTTTTATTAAATAATACAAAGACCCCAAACAAGTACCATTATATACTTATATATACACTTGTACCCTAAAATCTTTTTTTAAAACATTTTATTTACAAATTCCAACAATTGTACACACAGAAAAATAATTAAAAAAAAAGTCCCTCAAATCTCTAGCTACAGCCAGCCATCACATGGTAGATGATATGAGTGTACTTTTGGAGGCAAGCTTGCATAATTCAAGGAAAACATCTTTGACTTGGTACAACTTATATATATATATATATATATATATATATATATATATATATATATATATATATATATGTATGTATATATGCAACTAGGTTGGTTTGATTAGGAGGACAACCCTAACTAGATCATATTTAGGAACCTAGTTAAGGCCTCTAATCCTCTACTATTCCATTGAATTCAAACTAAATCCAAACTATCCAATCCAATTCCAACCAATGGCCATTTATGACCTTTTGCACTAAATTCATTATAAAAACAACCCCTCCCATATCATTTTACATGCTAGAACACACACATACACACTATATTCAGCTGAGAGAGAAGAGAGGACGGAGGGTGAGCTTGGTAGAAGAAAGAAGAGGAAGAAAAAGTTGCTAGCAATTCCAACAACCCTCAAGTAAGCCACAACACAACTCTCTCTTATTTCTTTTCCTTTCAAATACATACAAGTTTTAAACATTCATTTCAGAAGTTTTTCGATGGCATTCTTGTGTTAAAAATGAAAAGAGTTGAGCCTTGATTCTACCCTTCTTGTATTTCTCTTAATCGATATAAGACTACTTTTTTCCATATCAAACTCTCAAAATTTCCAAAGGCACACCTTCACCTTAAATTTATGAGTTTATTACATATTATTTAGCATGTTTTCATCACAAGAGAAGTGAAAAATTTCCCCTAGTTGACCTCTTTTCTCACCAAATTTCTATTTTCAAGAATTGTGCTAGAAAAATATGTTTTACAGCAAACTTATGAAAATTCTAAAAAACTGTATAAAACTCTTCTAAACCTCCATTTTATGTCAGAATCTTCCTTAAGAAGTTATCATTTCAGTAAAATAGGTTTCATGGAAAACGAGTGAGCGGTTTGTGAGAAAATCTGATTTTTGTAACGATCAACGAATTTGGACAGAGCTGGAGTATTTCTGAAATAACTAAAAATATGAAAAAGTTATTCCATTTCCAAAAAATGTTCTGAAAACTAGATAAAATTCTCTACGAACCATAGGAAGTCCGAATTTGGGAAAAATCTGAAATAATTCTTTTAATCTTGACCTTTAAGTGACTTTGAATCTAAAAATTTTGTTTACATTGATGTTTTGTGCTCTTGGTTTTATGAATGTGCTTACTTGTGTATAATTATGTCTTGGTATGATATTATACATGTCATGATTATGGTTTTTTTTTTTTTTTGTCCTTTAATGATTCTTACACTTATACAAATTTATTTTCCTTCTCGCTTGTACTAACTAATTACAATCATTAATCTAACGAAAAACTTAATGGGGGTGGCTAATGGGGTTTTAATCACCCAATTATTATTATGAGAAGAAGTTATTAGTTAGTGGGATGTGTTCCCTTTGGTAAGTTAAATCTTGTGCAAGTGGTTGTTTCGGAACCCTTGAATGGTGTGGTTGTATTCAGACTCTAGGTAGTTCGGTGTAAGGAGGGATTTGGGAAAGGCCCATCATTACCGTCTCTTTTGAGGCCTTACTGTTGGTGCTATGCGGTATATAACCGTTGGTAGGCTTCTGAGATAAGGTCTGCAACAAAGCGGCAAAAGAAGGGGCATAGCGAATAATCCGCATCCAATTCTTGGAGTTGGGAAGACAAAATCTCTTTGGGGGATTTCTAAACTACTAGCAATTAACTATATAATTTGTGCTATGAACTTAAATGCCATGATCCTTTCCTCTATTTTTTTTTAAATGCTGTTGTGTATCGAACTGGGAAAAGGGGATGGGATGTGTGTGAGTTTACTGGACATTCAAAGCTCACAGCATATCATGCCAGGTGTCGAAGAGGAGCGCGCAGCAGAAGATGACGAACCAGAAACCTTCGAGGACTTTTGGTTATCCTAGAAAGTTAGGATTTTCTTTTGTCGCTTTGTAAAGTCCATATAAAACTTTAAATTTTCTTTTGAATGTAATGTTGATGGAACGAGCTTTTATATTAAGGATATTTGTAATTATCCTATTATTATGTATTTATATTCCAGCACCAATATAATTCTCTACGTTGCTTATTAGACCTTGTGTCAATGTCTCTTAAGATCTGTCAAAAAGGTAGTGCGCTATCTAAGAAAGCTGGACTTAGAAGGAAGGCTAATTTGATCCCTCCAACGATATGGGATCTTACTTGGTTCTTGGTCATAGGACTCATTAGTGACTTTCCCTTGACTACAACCCTTAGTGTAGATTTGGGGCATCACAATAGTGGAGACTGGTAATGCTAGATTCCTAGAGAATGGTGAAATTAGTGGTAGTGAGAAAAACAAGAGTGCTGAATTTCGAGGAAATTATGGTGGATGTGCCAACATTTGACCCTTATCAAAAAATTGTTGTTCCTCAGACTATTTCACAGGCTGAGGGAAATGAACAACATAATGAAAATCCTTCACCATCTCATGTTTCACCACTTCATGAAGATACCATCATTGAAAATATTGTAGAACCACCATAACCAACAGTTTTGAGAAGATCTCAGAGGGAAAGAAAGTCTGTCATTCTAGATGATTACATGGCGTATTGGAATTAACAAAGATCCATTCTCAATTTCACAAGCCATGAATAGTGATGATTCTACTAAATGGGTCAATGCTATAAATGAAGAGTTAAAATCCATAGAACAGAATGGTGTTTGGGATCTCGTCAAATTGCCTGATAATTGTAAAAAGGTCGGGTGTAAATGGGTCTTCAAGACCAAGCGTGACGCAAAAGACAATATTGAACAATTTAAAGTCAGACTTGTTGCCAAAGGTTTTACTCAAAAAGAAGGCATAGACTATAAAGACACCTTCTCTCTAGTATCGAAGAAGGACTCGCTTAGAATCAATCTAGCATTGGTAGCTCATTACAACTTAGAATTACATCAAATGGATGTGAAAACTACTTTTCTAAATGGGAATTTGGATGAAGAAATTTATATGGAGCAGCCAGAAGGATTTGCAGAGAAAGGTAAAGAACATTTAGCTTACAAATTAAAGAAATTCATATATGGCCTTAAACAAGCTTCCAGACAATGGCATTTAAGGTTTAATGATACTATTACCTCCTTCAAATTTTAGAAAAATGCAATTGATCAGTGCATATATCTGAAGGTTGGTGGGAGTAAATTCATTATTTTGGTGCTATATGTGGATGACATGTTGTTAGCTAGTAATGACCTTGGCTTATTGTATAAAACCAAGGAATATCTCTCCAAGAACTTTAAAATGGTCGATATGGGTGAGGCAAACTATGTTATTGGCATAGAGATCTTTAGGGATCGATCTCGAGGATTGCTAGGACTATCTCAGAAAGGATATATTGATCGTGTTTTGGAGAGATTCAATATGCAATTTTGTTCTGTCGGTGATGCACCCAACATGAAGGGTGATAAATTAAGTGAAAAACAATGTCCAAGGAATGACTTGGAAAGAAAGCAAATGAAGGACATTCCATATGCATCAACAGTAGGGAGCTTGATGTATGCCCATATATGTACCATGCCAGATATTAGTTTTGCAGTTGGAATATTGGGAAGATTCCAAAGTAAACCTGAAATGGAACATTGGAAAGCGGTGAAGAAGGTTATGAGATATCTTCAGTAAACAAAGGACTATATGCTCACCTATAGGAGATTAGAACAGTTGAAAGTGACCGGATACTCAGACTTAAATTTTGCTGGTTGCCTTGATAGTAGAAAATATACATCATATTTTGTTTTTCTACTAGCTAGTGGAGCAATTTCATGGAAAAGTATAAAGCAATCCACTATTGCTTCATCTACTATAGAGGCTGAGTTTGTGGCATGCTTTGAGGCTACAAATCATACTTTATGGTTGCGAAATTTCATCTCAGGACTTGGTGTTGTTGACTTAATTGCCAGGCCACTAAAGATATATTGTGACAATACAACAGCAGTTTTCTTCTCTAAGAGTGGAAAGTACTCCAGTGGTTCCAAACACATAGAAGTAAAGTACTTAGTTGTTAGAGAAAGAGTCTAGAAACAACAAGTGCTAATTAAAAACTTAAGCACCTCTCTTATGATTGTTGATCCATTCACAAAGGGATTGCCACAAAACCATACAAAGAGCATGTTATCAGGATGGGTCTTTTAAGTAACCCATGATGTGTATGGTTAATCTTGAGTGCTTATTTTTATTTGACACTATTTGCGCAATAATAATTTTGTTTCTATTTTCCTATTTCTAAACGTGTGTGTACACATTAATTTGAATATTGATAAACAGGAAATGTATTAACAAGAAAATTATAGGGGCCCTTCAGGCAAATAAGTACATATCCCAATAATGGACTGGGTTGGTACAGGTTATCAACGGTGTGGTGCATAGAAGGGAATATGACATAAATGTTATATAACCGCTATGACTCACATTGGTGATCTGAAGTAATCACAGTATTATAGTTTCTAATATATCTGAACTTATTGGCTATTTTTAAAATTTCGTAATCACGTGTCAAAGTTTTTAGTGTGGAATCCAATGAGTCAAAAAAAATTATAAATTGCATATTTTTCGAAAAACTCATAATTGCATCATAATCAACTTAAAGGGCAAAGTGAGAGAATGTTGGATTTATTTTCTGGTGTGGCCCAATAGTCTTCATATCTTTTACATGTTTTATTTTATTTGGACTCCACAACTAGATAAAGCCAATATTTGAGATAAAATTCAGTAATTAGAATTTTAAATATGGGATAATTACTCTTCTAAGATAAGAAAGAAACCTTGATGGACAGGAATTCTTTTAATAGAGTTTATCTGGCCCTCTTTTCTCCTCTATATAAGGATGGATGACTCCCCTTACATGATATGAGTATTTTTCCATCATTCTAAGTTCTATAGTCATCCTAATTAGAGAAAAGAAAGTGACCCAAGAATTCAAGGTTCAACTATTAGGGATATTTTCTCAACTTCTCTAATTCAATAGCTGACAAAAGTATGTTCATTTTATTCTTCAGTTGTATTGAATTCAAGATCCTACAAAGTTCAATTCCGCATTATTATTATGGTTAAATGTACATTAATTTTTACATGCATAAATCAAGCAATATGTTTTCTATTAACACCAACTAATTTAACATTCTAAGATAAATCAAAAATGTTTGAAGAACATTCATTAAGAAACATTATGTTTTTAGACCGCATTTGGTTTTAAAATTTCCTTTCTCTCTCTAAAAACCTCTCTGTCTGTCTCTCTAAAAACCTCCACCCCGGGCCTCACTATTGGCCAGTCGGCCGTCGTCTTTAGCTATGGCAATCGGCTGGCCTCGCCTCTTTTGTGCGTGATTGTTGTTTTCCTTTCTAATAAACTTGTATCCCCATAGTTTTTCCAAATCTTTTTCAGTTCTCTTGGATGTTTAAGGGGTGGGTTTCAGTCTTGGGGGTTTCGACCATGGAAGGCGCCTTGAATATGGGAGGGTTGGATTTGTTTAGGAACTTCATTCGGGCACTCCTATACGAGTGGGAGTTTGAGGGGTGGATTCCATTTAGATCTACGGAGGTCGGCATTGAGGCCGAAAAAAGGAATGATCTAGATTTGTTTAGGAGCTTCATTCGGCTGCTCCTTTAAGAGTGGGAGTTTGAGGGGTGAACTCTATTCAGATCTATGGAGGTCGACGTATCGTTCGGCTCAGAGGAGGTTGCTTGGCTCAAGCACTCTGATGTAGTTATGGTGTTCAGCGACTTCATTCTAGAGGGAGTTATTGTTCTTGGGGGAGTTCGGAAATTACATTCTAGAGTGAGTTTTGTTGTTCAAGTATGTACAACGGAGTTGGATCTTGGGTCTTTTAGCCATGGATTTTTCTTTGGCCATGAGAGGTATTGGTATTGGTGGTTCTTAGAAGCTTTGTCTCCATGGGAGGTGGTGTTTCGGCTTGTGGAGAAGGTATTTTCGACCTTTTAGTGTTTGTTAGATCGGCCATAGAAGTGGGTGTGAGTGTTCGGCCAAAAGGTGTTTTCGCCGTGGGTGTCTCGATATTGGAATAGAGTGGGTGAAATTCGACGGAGTCCAGCAGAAATGTCAAGCGTAGGTGCAGTTTCGGTGGAAGTGTCAAGCGTGAGTAATGTACTGCAAAGGGAACAGTGTTCCGGCGTGGGAGTTCCGGCCGTGGACGTTTCAGTGTTCCAGCCAAAGAATGGGTGAAACCCGATGGAGATGTTAGGCATAGGAGAAGGCCGATGGAAGGGTCAGGAGTGAAACAGCAAGGAGTTCTTTAGGCATGCGTCTCAGTTTTGATGTTTTGGATTAGTGGGCGTTAATGCTGTGGTTAATATAAAATAATCAAGAGTGCTGCTTTTGGGTTTTTCTTTGTTGTAGTGTGGTTGGACTTTGGGGTTCTTGTTTTTTGTTTTTTGAGTTAAGTGATTCTTAACTATTTGTTTTTGGTAAAAAAAAAAAAATCGTGAGGCCGAGAGGTTGGTTGTATGAGTGTGAGTAGCAATAGTAAAAGTATTTTCTACTGTCTGAACCTCTCTCGATGCATTACATCGTCCTGTACCTTTAATTTCATGTTTTTAATGAAATTTTTACTTTACTGATCAAAAAAAAAAAAAGAAATTATGTTTTGAAGTGTATTTTTTATCTTCAAACAATTGATTAAGATAAGAGTCAGAATTGAGATGGAAAAAACAATTTATATGTTTTCAATAATGATTTTACTGAATTAATCATTCCAAGATAAATCAAAACAATCAAATAAACATCATCAAAATACACTATATCTAACATTTCGAATTCGTGAATTACGGCATAGGGAAAACTATAATTTTATATCTAAGTAAACATATTTGTAACCTTTTACAAAATAGATAATGGGTAATTAATAAATTGACAAATTTTTTTTTTTTTATATGATTGGGCTATCTTTGATATAAAATAAATTAAATTGCAAAACTTATAAGATAAAATACATTTATATTTCATTGTAAATATAATTTTTGTAATTTTATTGCACTTTTTAAAAAATACATCCTACTATAGTTTATTTATTTCTTATAAATAAATTTTATGTTATTATTTATTTCAAAATTAATTTTTAATTATTTATTTAAACCCGTGCATGGCATGAGTATTATGGTTTATAAAATAATTTAAAAAAATTACACCCATGTTATGAAGATCCATTAAGAAAAGTTAAGTGAGAGGGGTGAATAAGAAAAGAGCTCAATGTGAGATGTCAAAACTAGTGAGTACGAGAAAATAGTTGTACTTGATAAGCAAATGCTAATTTTAGAAAAGATAAGAGGACAAGGGTCACTGGTAGTTCATTATTTGTCATTTTCATTTCGTTATTCAATTTTTTGATTTAAATAAATTTTGCGAGACTGAGTTTCACACAAAAAAATAAATAAATAAATAAATAAAA
The DNA here is from genome assembly GCF_055761805.1 of Camellia sinensis. NCBI lineage: Eukaryota > Viridiplantae > Streptophyta > Magnoliopsida > Ericales > Theaceae > Camellia > Camellia sinensis. The sequence continues at coordinate 33,738,042 of NC_138961.1, read as the reverse complement.
TATTATTATTATTACTATTATATGGCAAACTAAAAAAATGTAATTAGTAAAAACTAAAAATAATTATTATTATTGAGTTTCACATAGGCTATGATATCATCTAATATATGGCAAATTAAAATTATGAAACCCATAGAAAATAATAATGTATTTATATTATATCATAGGTGTAATTTTTGTTCCTAAAAATAAAAATTAAAAAGTGCAATTTTATAATTTATCATATTTTTTGTTTAATTTTTACTAAGTACATTATGATTCATGTTATTGTTATTTAGAACTTAAAATATAGCAGTAATGGTAAGAGAGAAAAAAAAAAATCATAAGTCAAATTGTGAGAAAATAGTTTAAATTAAATTTATTTTATTTTTTTACTGTTTAATTTTAATTTTAAAATTAATTATTTATTATTTATTTGAAACAGTGCATGGCACAAATATTACGCTAGTTATATTAAAATTGTAAAACATGTTCTATATATTTTTTTAAATCTTACAAAAAAAAAAAAAAAAGTCAGTATAATTTATCTTTTTCTTTTCTCTTTTTCTTTTTCGATTGTTGGAATCGACGAAGAAGAGAAAGAAAGTGGTGGTGGGTGAGGAAAACCCGCCAAACCCAATTTGAAAACCCAAGGAACGTAATTAACGGCTGGATAAAGGGACCTGTATGTATTCTTGGCCCAATATTTTCCAAAAGAATCTCAACAATTTACAAAATAATTGGATCGGCCCACCATGTGCATTGATCACCAACTTTCACACATTTCTTTCAATCTTTTTTAAATAAATCGGTTTTAAATTTTTTTTTTTTTTTTTAAAAAAAAAAAGGCCATGTGTAACACTTTTTATGGTATGATAAGATTTGGGATTAATTTCTATGAAGAGAAATTTGACACTGTTTGCAATTGTGATTTATTTTTTTTCCTATTATGAATTTGTATGTAGTTAATAGTAGTTGTTGAATATAGTAGCGCCGTTTGGGAAGCCGGAAATGAGGCTATTATAGCCTCATTTGAGAAAAAAGCCCAAAAGCAACACTGTTCACAGGTTTTCAAAAAAAAAAAAAAAAGGCTGCAGCCCCGGACAGACTATCACAGCCTCAAAAGTCATCATCAACGACTAAATTACCATTTTACCCCTTCACATCATTTTAAAAAATTATAATTCAGGGACAATTTTGTCATTTTAAATTCAAACATCATTTCAACACACTTTCAAATACAACAACTCAACTAAAAATTCATCTCATCTTCCCAAACACAAGAACTAAAATAGCCTACTAAAATAACCAAAAAGTCAAATAGCCTACTAAAATAGTCACTTCCCAAACGAGACCAGTATATTGGTTGTGTTAGATTTTGTTAACTTTTTAATTATCGTGAGCTAGGATCTGTCAAATGATGTAAATATTTTTCATATTTATAATTACTATCCAATTGATTGGAAAAAAAACAAAAACAAAAACAAAGCAAAAACAAAAACTCAAAGGTTTCATGTATACAGATGAAATAGAAAATTAGAAATCATTTTCTTGAACTTATGTTTAGAAAATTTGAATAGTAATTTAAGAGAGAGAGAGAGAGAGATATGAAATAAAAATTATTTTTTTATTTTTTTATTTCTTTTTCTTAATAATTTTTTGAAAAACACTCAAAATTCAAAATCTAAATACAGTATGGATTAAAAAGAAGCCTCAAGCCTCTCAAGAACTTGAAGACAAACCAGGCAAATACTCCTTTAGCTAGAGGAATATGACAATCACTTGGAAACATGGTTTGACATTTGATTGTAATTTTTGCTAATCATCATAGTTTACATGAGAGACCTAGGAATATTCAAATTTATTTGCTTGTCTCACATGGATGCCATAACCACATGAAATATAGTTTTTTCAACATCATAATTACTCTATACTTAACCATTTTTTTTGAACAAAAAAAAAAATGGCGGAGCTACTAGGTTATATAATCTTGCATTTTATTATGGAAGAAATATTGAGTGCAAGGAAACATCTCATCAGTTAGACTAATCTCTTGCCTAATTCCTTGATCTTTCTTTATGACGTGGTTAGGGATTCAAATGTTGTTACATATAAAAATAAATAAAGAAAAAAAATGACTACTCTCTAGTCCCTGTATAAATGGGAAAGAATTTTTTAAATTGTATTGCGTCAAGATTTTTATAAAATATTAGATAACATTTTTTTGTTTGGATCTAATATTAAATTTCTAAATTGGTGAAAAAAATTTGAAATATTAATTTCATCAAGTATTGAGTGCTCGAACTGGGCATATAGTTTGAAAATAAACTCAAGCTTCGTTTGGGAAGTGGGTTGATTTTTTAGCTTTTTGACTTTTTTAGCTATTTTAGCTTGGGCTAAAAAGCTTGGTTTGGGAAAATCTTTTTGACTTTTTGATTTTTTTGACTTTTTTTGTGAGAGAAAAGTATAATAATTATGGGTTGGATATGATGTTTTGTTTGTTATGACTAAAATAACCTATTTTGTCTTTTGTGGCTAAAATAGCCAAAAAAATCCATAAACCAACTTGCCAAACAGAGGCTCAGTCCCCAAAAAAATAAATAAATAAATAAATAAATAAAATCTCCCTCCCCCATCTGTCAAACCCTGACACAAAACTAAGGCCTAGTTTGGAAAGACTAAATAAGTGTACTTTTTGACTTTTTTTTGTATTATGTGTAGAAAAAGTAGAGAGGAGATGTTGATTGATGTGACCCAAAAAAGATAAAAAGATGAAATAAGTGCACTTTTTTCTTTGTAGCCAAACTTGGCCTAAAAATCAATTACAATTAACATTAAAAAATAAAAATGGTTCATAGTTAAATCGACTTTTGAATTGATGTATTCAAGATTTTTCATGCTAGATTTACTCTTCTTTTCTTTTCTTCTTTTAATTGTACTCGGTTATTGGAATGAGAAGTGCTATATATACACCATATAATTATGGAAAATTTTATGTTATATATGCATTTTTATTTACAACTTTTGTGTCTTTAATTATAATTTAATGTGTTGTTAATTATGACCCATTACAATATTAATCATGATATTATTTTGATTATAATTTTAAAAAAAAATTGTTATACGGTGATAATTTAATTTTTTTTTAGTTAGGACTCTCATAATATTATACGATATCTGTGATAATCAAAGTTTCAGTATGTACATTACTCATTAATTATACTTACACACAAGTACAATAATTGAGCTGTTCTTATAATGTTATTAATTTGTGAGATTAGTATATTTGTTTAAATATATAAATAAAAATTAAAAGATACATTAAGACAGCCGTTATTTTATTTTTTTTTATTTTTTTTTGTAAATTTGTTTTGTCGGCGTTTCTTAAAAAACATGAGACAAGCCAACCTCACATGATTAAGGAGAACAAAGATTTACAAAGTTAATTATTTAATCATTCTGAATCTATATCTGCACTTGCCTTGTCTATCTACTCTGTATTCATCAGAAAAGCACTTTGTTTAATATTGGAATAGGAAAAGAAAAATATTAGGATAAAAGAGAACCAACCAAGCATCTTTATTGCCACAAATCAAGTATGTCTGACAAATTGCCTTGGATCTTGTAAAATAATGCTTAATTTATCCCCTCTTATTTTAACTAACTAATATTAAAGATGATTCCATCTCACTTGTTTTTGTATAGCCTTGCCCAACTATGGTTAAGTTTGACTATCTTAAATAAGTACATATTTTTTTATTTTTTTATTTTTTTTTTATTATATCATCTCTTTATTTTTCTGCACATCTTTTCGTAAAAAGACAAAAAGTGCACTTATTTAAGTCATTCCAAACAACCCCTAAATTGTTAATTTTTAGATAAATTATAATAAATTCTCTTAAATTATAACTTATTTGCATTTTGTCCCTTTAAATTTTAAAACTCGATAGTTAATCACTTTAAAATATTATTCTATTACAATTAATTCTTTTTGTTAGAGCTCTATTAGGAATTTATACAAAATCAGATTATGTGTAAATAACATAACATATTTATTAAATTTTTTTTGACAATAATGACCTCATGTGGTGATCATGTTTGCACTTTACCACTAAAATAAGGAAAAAAAAGTGTAAATGAGATCATCATAAAGGATATTATTATCGTAAAACAATCAATAAAGGGTATTATTATCTTAAAAAAATAATAAGTGTGTCATGTGCTTCATACATGACTTGATTTGGTTTAAATCCCTACCAAAATCCTAACGAAAAGTGTGTAAGTGTAACAAAATAATAATTCAAAATGATTTAACAATTGAGTTTTGAAGTTCGGGAAACAAAATGCAAATAAGTCATAGTTTAGGAAAGGTTTATCTTAATTTACCCTTAATTTTTCTATCAACTACGCACAGATATTATATAATCCTAATAATTAAGCAGAAAAGTTAAAAATTTAAATAAAATTCTATGATACACACCCAAATTCTATGGTGTGTCCCTCTTTAAATGTGTATTATATATACATGCAATTATGACATTTATGTTTTTTATTTCTATCTTCTTTTTCTTAAAGCCAAACTCACGAGTAATGTTAGAGACTCTAAAATTTTATCAAATGTCTCACATAGATATGGTGTGGATCCCGCATTCATGTAAGACATTTGCTAGTATTTTTAGTAGAATTTTTCGAATCTCCAACAATTTTTTATTTACTTGGCCACATAATGCATTAAAAATACAAAAGCAATAAATTTTCTTCTACAAAAGACTGCCGGTACAATAACAATTAGAATAGAAGTTTCAAATTCAAATTTTTTACCTTTAATGGCAATAGACTATAAAATAAAATAAAAATTACTCGAAATTTCTAAAATAATGTCCTTAGATTTAAATTCAATGGCATGGATTGTTGGATATAACTTGTTGATTTGTGTAGGAATCAACTAATTTATATCCATTCCTCAATCTTGTTCGTGTGATTAATTTAAAAGTGATGTTCTAAGAATATCTAATATTATTTATGTAGTCTTTTTTTTTTTAAAGCTAAATTCTGTTAGTCACCGATTCCATTAAAAAAAACAAAAATTTAAATAGAAGTTAAAAAGCCAGCAGGTAGAACAGCAATTTGAATAGAAGTTCAAATTTAAATTTCAAACTGTTATCCTTTATGGCACAAAAAATTGTAGGACAACTATTTGAGTTTTTATTACGAAGGTTACTATTAGCATTTATCTAAATTTTTTTTGAATAATATTATATATACTAATTAGTGTATTAATTAATGTACCAATTGATGATGTGACATAATTTAAGAGGTTTTTGATATTTGTAATGTGATTAATTAGTGGGATTAATAATAATGTCATAACTAATGTTGGTACACTAGTTAATTCACTAATTGGTGCATGTAGTACTACTGAATTTTTTTAGACTTCTCATTTATTTGAACCTCTATCATAAATCTTAAATTTTAACAAGATTTTTTTGAACATTCCACTTAATACCAATTATTGACTCATATTCATAATATCATCACACCGAAATGCACACCCACCTAATTTTGCACACCCTCTCTTCACTCTCTCTCAGTAAACAATGAACAATTGAGAAAAGATTGAGAACAACAAACAATTAAAAAACGAATCGACTGTCCCTCTCTTCTCCTTCTCTCATAAACGATGATCTCTTTCTCCTTGTCACTGTGAACGAAGGTATCTCAGTCGGAAATCTCTATGACGATCTCTTTCTTCTTCACTCAAGTAACCTCCAACTCCTCATCACATATTATTATTTTTTTTATTTCGAGATAAAACCCTCAATACAGGAGTTTTAGAAGAAAAAACCCTTAGAAAAAACAAAAATAAGGGGAAAATTCTACAAAATGAAACCGTTTGGCATTCTAGTGCCGAACAAAATTTTTCTGTGTAGCACTATATTACTAAACTTAATATTTCTGTTCAACACTGTATTACTGAACAGAATCTTAACAGTCAGCAAACCAATATCAAACTAAAAATGACCCAGAATAATAAATGCAAGATAGATAAACTTACCAATAATCTCATCAGAATTGTTGTCATCATCCTTCATTGCTCAATAAGTATCAACGAATGGTGAAAAATATAGCAAATACAGAAACTCGAAGCCTGTAATAAAATTGTTTGCAATGTTAATTGATTTAGAACACCGAACACATTTGAAACCTCCGAGCAAAACGCTAACTGAATAAGTGGTTTTAAATGTCTTTCATTGAAGATGAATACATGGGTTTAAGATGGTGATGAAGAAGAATACGGTTAGGGTTTAGGTTGATAAGGAATACATATAGATGGGGATGGAGATGAGTGTACAATATTATAGAGTATATTCTAATTGTTTTTATTTGGTGGATGTGTGTTCTATTAAAAGTTGTCCTTTAATGTAATTTTACTTGAAGATATAATTGTAATACTTTTTTTTTATTATTATTAAAAAGTGAGATTTGTTGGTTCCAAAGAAATTAGATAGGTGCTAATAGTAGCACTTTTTTTATTTGTATGACTGTGAAAATTAATCATGCAACAAATAGATTGATCCAATAATGATTCACATTTTTTAATTACATTTTTTTAAATTACTATAAATATAATTTTAAAAACAGATCTTCTATCTTTATTTTTTTTTATAACAAATTAGATGAAATTTATGATTACTATTATTAGATTAATTTATTTTTTATTAATAATTTATATTATACAAGATGATAGAGTTTGATTATTAAAGTGGAATTTAGGATGAATCTCACAAATCGAACTACAAGGGACTAGAGATAAAGTAATCCCTAAATTAACATTAGAAGGAACAGTTTTTTTCGTATATATTTAGATAATTTGAACCGTTCAGATTGTAAGACTTGTCGAATAAATTATTCATGCAAAAAATAAGGTTAATTGAACATTTATAACCTCATAACAAGATCACATTTGTTTTTTAAAAAATAAACTGTTAACATATTTTGATAATTTTCTTAAAAACAATGAAAACTTGATCATGGAATAACTGATATTCAATTAATTTAATTTTTTATGAATAATATATTCGATAAATTTTACAATATAAACGATTAGAATCATTAAAATATATCAAAAAAAAGGTCTAATAAACGTCACAGTAGGACTACTGTGCCACAAGGCACAATAATAGGCAAAATTTTGTAATGTTTGCCAATATGATCTACTTTTAAATAATTTTATCTATTTATATAAATTTTGTGTTTAATTTTATGGTTGATTTTTATGTTTGATATGCACAGCTCATTTCCCTTTGAGGTTACTTTCCCTCATTTCATTGGCTCCATACGAGAGAGAGTCGCGCATGAGACCCACGGCTTAGCCAAAGTCAACATCACAATACTTTGGGGACGAGAACATTAATTTACAATACTCTGGGGACGAGTGGGCTGCAAAACGAATTGTCATGAACAATTCGTGCTTGAGCTTGATTTGTAGATTCATTTATTAATGTTGAGTTTGAATAGTCACGAATTTGTTTTGATAAGGTTCGTCAATTTTAAAAATATTAATATTTATGTTTTATAATATATTAAAAAAATTATTTATATAAATTTACATATTTAATTGATGAATTTATTATTAATATAAACATTTTGTATATTTTGCTCATATTTTTTCTTTTTTTTTATTTTAAAAAGTAAATTAATTTAAGTTTATTTTTTTTAAGCTTGAGTTTGAACATGGCTTGTTTATGTAATTGAGTTGGTTCCAGCCAAACTCGAGTTTATTCAAGTTTGATTATTTAAGTTCAACTCAAGGTTGAACTCGACTAATTTTTAATGAACAAGCTCGAACACTCAAAAATTCAATTCGGCTCATTTACACCCCCAAGAGCAAGCAACTCTCTAATCAAGTCCAACACAAATTCTCATTATTATTTGTCAAATTTTAGTTATAAAAAAAATAGCATGGCTACTTTTTTTTTTCTTTTTTCTTTTTTTAAATAATCAGATATTTAGATTAGTTTGTGCACATCGATTAATTCCAAGGTTTTGAAATTAAAAATCAAACAAACTTTCAATGACCTTTTTGAGTGACTTGAACTCGAGATTTTAAATCATATTCTCACTCAGCCAATCCCTTAAAATGAACATCGTGTTTTGAATTTTATCGACTGCTGAAAAATAACATGGTGCAAGTTACCTTTATAAGCAAAAGAAGCACACACACAATATATATATATATATATATATATATATATATATATATATATAAAGGATAAATTACTATTCAGCATGATTTTTGAAAAATTATTACATAAAAGTAAAAAAAAAAAATTTAATTTTAATTATAATATTTATAATATTTATTATTTTTTAAAATATTTTTCTTAGTTTTCACTGATATGTAATTTCCCTTTACATAAATAGAATTTTATATCATATTTTATACAAAATGAGATGGCTTATGTCATTTGAGTTGCTCCCATTAGAAATTTCAATTGGAGGACGTTTTTGAAAGGTTCATCCTCATGAGTTTTACTTTGATGATTTAATTCATTTATTTTATAAGTTTTTTTAAATAATTTATCCATTCAAAAATTAAATTAATTGAATAATCAAACATATATGATTAGATTAGATTTATCTATAAAAATAAGATGGCTAGTAAAATTTAGAGGATAAATCATCTATTTTTTTAAAACAAATGTAAATAAATTACATGATTACAGTTATCTGAACAAGATAAAAAAATTTCTAAAATGAACAAATCACATCAGGCTTCGTTTGGCAAGAGGAGTTTGGGGTTTTTTTGGCTATTTTAACCACAAAAGACAAAATAGGCTATTTTAGTCACAAAAAATAAAACATCACATCCAATCCATAATCATTACACTCTTCTCTCACAAAAAAAGTCAAAAAAGTCAAAAAGCCAAAAAGCCTTTCCCAAACCAAGCTTTTTAGTCCAGGCTAAAATAGCCAAAAAAAACCAAAAAGTCAAACAGTCAACCCACTTCCCAAACAGAGGCTAAAGTATAATATGAGTGGAGTCGAATAAACTAAGGTGCCTTTTGTTTTGGTGGATAGCGGTGAGAATGAGATTGAGATGTAAATAGGACTCATTACATCTTATGTTTGTTTTAAGAGATGGAGACAGGATTCATAATTTCATAGGATTAGGATGAGCCTTGGTGTTAGGATTGAGATGAAAGAAGTAGAGGTGGTATTAGGAAATTAATTCTCTGACTTAGGTTTTTTTTTTTTCATGTTGGCCATTTTCTTTTAACATTAATGTTTAATGTTTTTTGTATTTTTTTTTTAGGTAAAAATCATAGTTTTATTTGTTTTAATATTTTATATTTCTTCTATAGGATAATAATTTAATAATTTTTACACTAATAACTATCATCAAAATAAATATAATTTTACTTAATTTTCTTACTATCAATCTCATCCATTCCACAGCTAAAAACAAACTAGCCTAATAGCACTCTCCATTTAGGATTCTAACTTGAAAATACCCTGATTGGACCTAGATTCTCTCTAGCAAGAATATTTAATTGAACGGTCCAATTAAATATTTAAATTGGATGGTCTAATTTGATTTGTTAGAGCATTTTTAATGGTGTATCAAATTTTTCATTAAATTTAAGTAAAAATTATATTTGATAGGTCTCGTTTGGCATAACCTATATAATTTATCTGTTTATCTTTTTATCTTTTTTTCATCACATCACCTCTCTACTTTTCTGCACATCTTTTCGTAAAAAGACAAAAAGTGTACTTTTTTAGAATACCCCAAACAACGGAGGTTTTTAAAACTTTATCAGAACGCCAGTCAACTGGATGGACGACCAACCAGCCAATCAATTGGCCAGTGTAAACTTTTCACAAATATTTGCCTTGAGGTGGTCATCCGGGAGGTCGACCGGCAAATATAACTTTTTTATAAATTTTTGTCTTGAGGTGGTCATTCAGGGAGATATCCAAAGGGACATCCGAATAGACATCCGGTGATAAAAATTAAATGGCTGTGAATAATGATTTGATGAAAGACACATTGATCCTCAGTTTGATGAAACAAAAGTGAAATCCTAGATTTGATACCTATTTGATGAAAATGTTAAACCAGAAAAATGCACTATTTTTCATCAAATTCAAATTTGATGAAAGATTTTAGTAACCATTGAATGGTCTTATGGGCTTATTTTAGATCTGTTTCAATTATTCAAATTGTTTATTTTGTAAAATTTTTTAAAAAGATCATATATACAATAATCAAGTAGATCAGATACCGAGAGCTACTTGATCATATCATATTTATTTGAAAAATAATAAATGTATCACATAATTTTAAAAACAATCCGTTAATTATTTTTAAACTAATGTGATCAATTGAATAGAACTTGATGTTCAATCAACTTTATTTTATTTTATTTTTTTGTGTATTATTTTTTCAAAAAACCATACCTCATATTTTAGGAGACAGATCCCTTCCAATTTAAAATCTAGATTGGAGAGCTTTGTTTGAGTTTGCGAGGCTCACTACGGGCCTCATTTTAATGATTCGAACCGTTCATTTTATTAAATATGTTGTTTTTTTCATTCACAAAAAATTAAGTCAATTTGATAATCATAACCTATTCAATTTACTGTATTTTTTACCAAATAATGGACGGTAATTATGTTTTTAAAAATATGCTATATATTTTTTTGTGACAAACTTAATAAATTGAAAATTTATAATTATTGGATCAATTAATTTTTTGTCTTAATAAAATACATAATGTATCTAACAAAATAAATAATTCGAAACATTAATATAGAAACTATAATAGACCCTACAAACTCAAATAGCACCAGTCCATTTAGATTTTAGACTTGAAAAAAATATACATTTCATATTTTAAATCATTAAAACAAGAGCTCTGCTACAGAGCCCGAAAGGGTTTCGAGCCAAATTTGGCTCGAATTTGAGAAGAAGGACGAAGAAGAAGAAGGGAAGGAGGGGGAGGGGGAGGGGGAGGGGGAGGGGAGGGGGAGAAAGAACTGGAGGGGGCCTAAAAAATGGAGGAGGAGGGGCTGAGGCGAGGCAGACGCGATCGGCGGTGGCCGACGCGATCGGCGGAGGCGACGCGATCGGCGGCGGGAGGCGCAGGCGACGCGACCTCTCTCTCTCTCTCCCTCTCCCTCTCCCTCTCCCTCTCCCTCTCCCTCCCTCCCTCTCTTTCCCTCCCTCTTCCTCTGCATTGCAGAGGTCGAAAATGGCGGAAAAAAAGAAAAAAAAAACAAAAAACAAAACAAAATACCCAAAACAACGTCGTTTTGAGCATTCGAGATATTCGAGCCAGGCCTTTCGGTCCCTCAAACATTTTCCTTAAAACAAATTCACAATAATTCGAACTGTACCGTACAATTAACTATTAAACGGGAGGCGATCCATAGAAAAGTAGTCCATTGTATATAAAGAGAGGCGAGGCAATCGAAGTGTTGAACGAGTCAAAAAAAACTTCCACACAACACAACAGCACAGCAACCAAAGATGTGTCTCTTTGTGTTTTTAAAATTTTTTTTTTTTTGTTTTTCGCGCTTTGGGAAAAAAAGAACCAAGAGGTGAGAAATTTGAACGATGCAAACTAGTGGAGAAGTGGAACTAAACATAACGAATTAGGCTTTTTCTCACATTCACATTTTAATATAAGAGACATTGAAGAGTTTGTGAAGTTAATATAAGTTTCGTTTAATAATTTAAATTATTTATTTTTTAATATTTATTAAATAAAACATTTATATAAAAAATTAAAATAATTTTCTATTAATAGTTATATATTTAAATTAAATTTATATTATAAGAAATTAATAATTATTCTTAAAATTATATTTATCGTTTATTTTTTAAAGACATGTATAATTCAAATATATAGTTACGAATATTCAATCATCTTAATTTTTTATATAAATATTTTATTCAATAAGTTTCAAAAAATGAAAAGGTTTCAATCACCGAAATTGATTTCAAAATCAACTTAGCAAATCTAAACAGTATCTCAAGTCGAGATAATAACTTGAAAGAAATAAAACACGAGAAATAGAAGATGCATAACATTTACATATATTTTTAAGGATTTAAATTTTTCAAGTTAGTGATCTTAATCTGAAATAGTATTTGAACTTAATGACTATCTTTCTTTTGCTTTTAAATATTATTTAAATATATAATTATTGATATTTTGTTATTTTAATTTTTTATATAAATATTTTATTACATAAATTTCAAAAAATAAATAATTTTAATTATTAAAATTAAAAATAAATAATTTAAATTATGGAGATCAGTCTGATTACAAATGTTCTAAAATTTTGAAAGATTAAATTTGAAAATTTTTAGAAATTATGTTATGAATTTCAAATAATCTATTAAATTTTTTATCAAAACTTCTCCTAAATAAAATCTGCACAGATTCTATATCCATACAAAAGGGGTGATAAAAAAATTAATAAATTATTTAAAATCTATAATATTTTTTAAATTTTAAATCCTAAACTTATGTACAGTGACCAGTGACATACAAACATGTCGCAGACCCTTTAGGTGGGACCCTATTAATTCCACCCCGTACGGCACACTAGCCACATCAGCTGTCCCCACCACCCTCCACTGTCTACACCTTCACGCCGAAGGAACCGCCCACCCCCATTCTGCTCCTTTTTTTTTTTTTTTTTTTTTTTTCTTTTTTTTTTTTTTTTTTTTTAAAGTTTCCTAGAGTACTATAGTTAAAATTTATTGTCAAATCACATCAATTTTTCTGATGTGACTTGTCAGTAAATCTCATCCACACAATGTAACACTCTAAAAAACTTTAAGAAAATTTCACAGATTTGGGTGTTTTTTTTTACCTTCCCAAATCAAAATCCACGCCCCAGATACTTCTATAACTTTTATTTGTACAATTTCCACTTCTCTTTACCAATATTTTATTTTATTATTAATTGTTTGCTAGAACCATGTCAATTCTTTCCCCTTCCTTTTTAACTTTTTTGTTTTGCACTACAATACCATACCATTACCCAACCAAAAACAAAAACTCTACCATACCATTACCTCCATTTAAAAATAAAAAATAAATAAAATGAAAAATTTAAATAAATTATACTACTAATCCCTCTCAATTTTGAGTAAAATTTCATTTTAATCATTGTAAATAGGTAATTTATTCATTTTGATTTCTTAATTTTTTTAAAATACTAAGACCACGAGAGATTTAAATGTAAAATCTTACTGGATCCAACAGTGCAAATATACACTCAAATCATGAACATCATACCTTGCCTGATGCCACGTTGTTGAAAAAAACAAACAAAAAAATGAAATAAATAAAGCACAATTTAACAGCTTATTAATAAATTTATACTTGCAATGGGATATTACATGAAGAGGGTTGTGGATTTCTCTTCATCTACAAATATTGCCAAGAGACCCACTCTATCATCAAAAACATCAAAACAAAAACCAACTACACAAATCCCCCCTCTACTCCTTTCAAACCATTACTAATTTATGCAATTCTAAAAAAAAAAAAAGGTTTACACTTCACCCCCTTTATTACAAAACCAAAAAGCATCCTCTACCATACCCCCCTAACCATTCCTCCTTTTTTTTCTTCATTTCTAGCCCACAAAAACTTGCAATCTCCCACTAAAAACTTCGGATCTCCTTATTTTTCTTTCGTCTTCTTCTTCCCTAAACTACAACTCCTTATATTACCCTTCAATTCCAATTTCTCTGCCTAAAAAAAACCAAACAACATTTCAGTATCATAACCTCCTCCTACCTTCTTCTATACTTTTACTTCAAAACAACACCTACACCAAAAGACAAGTTTGAGACTATTTCAAGCTGGTGCAAGTCAATAAGTCCACTCCTGAGGGAGGCTCAATTCATGGTTCATTCCCCCCTCCGGCCGCAAAATCCGATTTTGATGGGTCAATGCCGCATTCGCCCGAGGCATCATCAAAGTATCTGCAAAACCAAACACCAATAATATTTAACAAGATCACTTTTTAGTAATTCTACAGTTCATTGCCGGCATCAATTGCGAATTCTTATAGTCATTGACCCTATCTTTTGTTTCCCTTTCAAAGGAATCAAAACGATTTAAGTTTTACAATTTAGCATCGTGTTAGGTCTAATAAGTCTATGACATTGATTTACCATAGTCCGGAATGAACGAACCGTTGAAGCGGGCCTGGGCCTGGGCCTGGGCCTGAGCCTGAGCCTGAGCCTGGGCCTGGGCTTGAGCCTGAACAGTCATGTGGTCGAAGTTCTTGTTGAGAGCCTGGACGACCCTAGCTGGAAGAAGAGCAGTTGAACAGCCTGTAACAGAGACCATGTTAATAAAGAGATATATAAATCAAATCGACATCCAAATTGCTTTCGGCACATGCCCATCTACTAATTGTCATCATGAATAATCTTGTGATTATGACAGAAAAGCAAGAATAAATATATTCTAGATCTAGAAAAAGAAAAAAAAAATATGGGTACATTTTTGCAGTCAAAATTGGGACCCAAACAAAAATACAAAGAACAGAGAAAGAAAAGAAACACTGATAAAAGCATTTGGTGACCGAAATATATATATATATATTAAAAAAAGGGGGGAAGTACACATCCATAAAGGAATTCATGTTGGCCAAGTGAAGTATATCTGGTGAAAAAACCACTGTTGCCCTGTTTGGTTCACGAGAAAAATCAGGAAAATAAATGACTAAACATTTAAAATCTGGCCAACTGGGGCCTAGTTTAGTTGAAACAGAGACCGACATAATAATTTGAATTATTCAGGATATGGGGGTTTTAAAAGCTTGGGAAAACAAACAAAAAAAAAAAGCCCAGAAAACGTAAAATGAGAATTCCTTTCGCTTTTCCTCTGCTTTCTCAGTAGCCAAACACAGCTCAACGCGAACTAATGAACAGAAAAAAGGACAAACCCAGAAATTAAAATTAACAAATAAAGCCAGAGAAATCCATAACGCATGAGGAAACTCAAGTGAGAACAGAACTAGCAATTACCTGTCTTCTTGCGGGGCTCTGTAGTGTTGTTTCCATATCTGCGAGGTAAAAACACACCGGTGCCAGCGCACTCCCTCTTCACACCAGATCCGCCGAGAAACACAGCTCTCATGCCGGAACTACCGTGTTGGGAGGGCTGGGCTTGGTGGTTTTTGTGCTGAACTTGCAAAGGAGGCCATGCAGACTGAGGCAAACCCAGTGGCCTCGCATATCTTCCATTATTATTCTCGAACCCACCTCCATTAACAACTCTCCCTCCTCTGTTTTGACCCATCATCTGTTGCTGAAGCTGGTTTTGCTGTGAAAACAAACCCTCTCTGGTTTGTCTTCCCCAAATCGAAGAAGAGCACTGGTGTTTCATCATTTGGTCATGCCTCGCTTGCTCAAACTGCAAAACAAAACAAAACAAAAACAAACCCAAAAATCAACAAACTAGATGAGAAGAGGGAACAAGTATATACACATTATGTGACTCACTCACATGATTGGACTGTGAGAGGTTGTGAGAGAGGCACTGATTGGCATAGAAAGAGGTGTTGATGTTTTTCAGAGGCGGTGGAGCGAGAGACCAAGGAGGGCCGAGAAGGCCTCTGGGTTTGGGAGGTCCTTCATCGTTCATCTTCAACCTCGCCACTTGTCCCGCCGCCTCGTAAATCAGATCCCAAGAGTCGTTGTTTCCACCCGGCGGCGTAGTCGGCGGTGAAGGGCCGTTGGGGCTTTCGAATGCGCTCAGCGTCGATTGAGGCGAACCGGACAAAACCCAGGACTTCTGAGTCAACACAGATTACAAAATCACAACTCATTTTCACGGAATCGACACCCGAAAAGGAAAATACAGCCAGAAGAAATCGAAAGCATACCTCGAGATTTTGAGGAGCAGAGGCCATTTTCTGTGCTCTTTCTTGCAGAGTGAAACGAGCCAAGCGGCGAGTCAACCCGGCGAGTAAGTCCTCCTCGTCGCTCTCGGTCTCGGTTGAACCCACGACAGACTCAACAGGCGAGTAGGAGCCAAAATCGTAGGGAAAGTCAGTGGGGAAGGCAAAGGTAGGGCCAAAAGCAGAGTTGAGGGCATTTTTGTTGAAGTTTTCTTTGCCCATGAGTATGTCGTCGTCGGTGAGGAACTCCGAGGGAAGCCAAAACTCTCCATTGGCGTGAGTGTGAGCAGCCATAGCAGCGAAACAACCCAAAAGAGAGGCAAATAGACCCAAAAGAGAAGGATAATAGTGAAGAGAGAGAGGGAGGTAAGTTTGATGGGCGTTCGTTGCTGGTTGGAGAAGATTTAATAATGACCCAAGTGAGTTTTCTGCTGTGTTTTGCAGGCTGAGGGCCCCATCAAAATAAGCAACAGAAATTTTTTTAAAAAAATTAATAATTAAAAGAAGACGAAGGCTAAGGGTTATTTTGAGAAAATAGTAAAAAGTGATTTTTTTAGCTTTTAATTAAGTTTTTAGTTTTTTTAGACAAATAATTTAGGAAGTTAATAAAAAGTGACTTTTGACTTTTTTGATTAATATTTGTTTAGGATGTCAAATCATAAAATAATGACTAAACTACCCCATTTATTTAAAATATTTACAACTTTACCTATGTAACACATTTTGACCCATGAAGGATAAAATTGTAATTTCACCGTTGGCTAAAAACTAACTTTCCAAATGAAAAAAAAACCAAAAAACCCAACTTTTGGTTTTTGCTACTAACCAAAAAAAGTAGCTAAAAACTATGTTGCCAAAATAAGCCAGAGTGTATTATAGGTTTCCTTTGGTATAGGTGTGTAAATATGGTTTGAGAGTATGAGTCATATTTTAAATTTGTGAGTTATAGAATTATTATTTGAGTATAGAAAATTTGTTTAGGCCAAGTTTGGGAAGACTAAAATAAGTGTACTTTTTGTCTTTTTGGACTAAAAAATTGAGGTTGAAAATATGGATGTTTGGGTTAACTTTTTGACTTTTTATTGAAAAATGTGTAATAAAAAATTGTAAAAATTGATTTGTAGGGAAAAATTTGAATTGGGAGTTGTGCAGCCGTAATTGTTGACTTTTGGTGAATAGTGTTAACTTTTTAACTTTTTGAGTAACTTTTTGGCTTTTTTGGAACATCCCAAACTTGGCCTTAGTTACAATTTTTTAATAGAGTGTTGAATTGAGTATGGAATTGAGTTTTAAAAGTTTGATTTGACATGTAAAGTAAGAAAATTTGTTTGATTATGAATTTTAGAAAAAAAAATTTAAAATAAATATTCAAAAAATTTAAATCATAAATATTTAAATAATTTAAATAATCTAAAAAATTTAATAAGTAAGAAATTAAAATAAATATTCAAAAAATTTAAATAGTAAAAATTTAAATAATTTAAATATTCAAAAAAGTTAAATAATTTAAAATGTTAATATTTTAAATTTAAAAATAACTCTACACTCAAATCGTAATCAAACACATAAAACAAAACTCAATTAAGAAATTATTTTTAAAACTCATAACCAAACATAAAACTCGAAACTCCATACTACTTTCACTACTTTACACTCAAATCGTAACCAAATACATAACAAAAAAATAAATATATTTAAAAATATTTTTATAAAATAGAGTTTGAATTTATTTTTATAAAATATTTTAAAATTTAAAAAATTAAAATCGTAATATTTTGAAATTAAAATATTTAAAAATATTCAAAAAAATCGTAACATATTAAAATATCAAAATATTTAAAATCTTAACAAAATTAAAATAATTTTAAAATATTTAAATATTAAAAAAATTAAAATATTGATTTAAATTGAGTTTTGAAAAGAGTTTTGAATTATATGTTTGGTTATGAATTTTGAAAAGTAATGATTATGTTTTGAATGGAGATTTGAGAAATGTATGTAGAATTGTGATTTGAAAGCTCAAAACAAACAACACACCCAAATCAATGGGGGAAACTATAATTTGGAAGGTCTACCAAATGGAATTTTTCAATACTTCTTGCAGTATTTATTTTGAAAAGTGTTTTAAAAGTTAATTTTTAATTTATATTATTTTTTATATATTTTTTATAAGAAATTAAAAATTAACTTTTAATTATTTGTTCAAAATAGATCATTATTAATAATAATTTATAATAAAAATTTGAAAGAAAAAAAAAACAAATTATTGTTTTGTAAATTTTTTTATGATAATAAATTACTTATTTTTCTTATTTAGCGATGTGATACTTTATATTAATTTTAAAATTTTTATTATATAACATATTAATTAATAATTTATAGTACACTTTCTTTTATCAAGCTTGTTATTTATACTATTATTAAATGAAGATTTAAATTGATTTAGATAAATATTATTTTTCTCATATCACGTGACAACTTTAAATATGCTATAAAAAAAAATGTCGCATGACAACTTTAAATATGCGAAAATAAAAATATAAATATATTATAAACAGTGTAAACAAGTTTTGAATCTAAAATTTTGAGTTTCATTAAGAATATACTTATTATTTAAGTAACATATATATTAAGATATTAAATTTTTTATTATTAATTATCTAAATTACATACGTATTGCGTGTGCCATCCACTAGTAGAATTTTATAGTAGGGTCAATTGTGTAATTGAAAGTAGACCTCTTTTGAGAATATAGAAAAAAAGTTAATTTATTAATTTATTTAAGTCACATCATCTTATTATTTTTTTATATATTTAAAAAAAATAAATAAATTATTTGTTTATCTTACTTTTCAAAACAAATCTTAAGAGTTTTTATACTCTTTTTTTTATTCAAATAAAAAAATAGGTTTTTATACTTTTTTTTTATTCAAATAAAAAAATAGAGTTTTTACACTAATTAAGAAGATTGCTTTATATTACTATTAATTTTTGTCACCGTGTCGTATCACCAAGTGCCTAACAAAATATTACTATTATCATTAATGATTAATAATTATTACCTACCAAGAAATTAATCATAATAGTTCATATAATTAATTGTGACAAAGAGACGGTGACATATAACATTTTTCAGTGAGAAATTCAAATTGGTCAACTCATATGCAGGTTTCATTTGACAATATTTTTAAAATTAAATTTATTAATAATTAAAAAGTTTATTTTGCCAAAAAAAATTGTAAATTATTTGAAAATACCTATTTTCTGTCAAAAGTATTCAATCGCTTTTAAATGTCATTAGAAAAAAAATTAAAAATAAAAATATATGAAATAGACTAACTTTTTTTAGCATTAATGTTTTTATAATTTTTATATCATGTTTATATCATGGGTCCGTAGATAATGATATAATATTAAGGGGTTATTGAGGAGCAAGCTAAAAAAAAAAAAAAAAAAAAAAAAGTAAAAAATCAACTTTTATTCATTTTAAATCACATCTTTGTCACGTAAAAAATTTAAAAAATAAAAATTTAATTTTTAATTAATTTCTCAAATCACTACTAAATAATAATTTACTTTAAATGTCATTAGGAAAAAATTTAAAAAAATTAAAAATACATAAAATAGACTATCCTTTTTTAGCATTAATCACTTTGTTTGGTTTGAATTTTCTAAAAACACTTTTCAAAAAAATTAACTTTCTTGTTTTTCGTATTTTTTTAATATTTTAGGTAATTTTTTAATTTTTAGATACAGTTAACATAAATACAATTAAAAAGTATATTTTTGTGAAAAAAAAATTTAAAAAAATTCACTAAATACCAAAAAAATATGAAAATTTTTGTATTTTTGTATGTTTATTAATTTTTTTAAATATTTTTTCACAAATATTTTACTTTTTAGACACATCTAAGTAAGATGTATCTAAAAAATTAAAACAATTCTTAAAATTTTAAAAATATTCACTAAAAATAAAAAAATATGAAAAATAAAAAATTTAATTTTTAAAAAACTTAATTCAAAAAATTTAAACCAAGCAAAGTGACCATTTTATATAATTTTTATATCATGGGTCCATAGATAATGATATAATATTGAAAAATATAAAAAAATTCAAATATTTTATCAACATTAAATGTTTCACATGGGTGTGGTACTCACACCACGTGAATCCCACTTCCATATAAGA
The DNA here is from genome assembly GCF_055761805.1 of Camellia sinensis. Taxonomy (NCBI): domain Eukaryota; kingdom Viridiplantae; phylum Streptophyta; class Magnoliopsida; order Ericales; family Theaceae; genus Camellia; species Camellia sinensis. The sequence continues at coordinate 33,717,932 of NC_138961.1, read as the reverse complement.
TATTTAATAAAAATATTAATAAAATATTTAAGATTCCTAGCGTTACTCTATAATATATAATAATTTTTTAGGAAGGGAGGTAGTAGAAAATGTAGGGTCTATGCGAGTCACACTGTTATATGAAATGTTTAATAGAAACATTAATAAAATATTTAAGATATCTAGTATTATTTTGTGGGTGTTTGGGAAGTTACTATTTTAGTAAGTTATTTTAATTTTTGGCTATTTTTAGAGATTAAAATTTTTATATTTAGAAAGATAATTAGATTTTTTTGTAGTTAGATGTGATATTTATAAGAAAAAAATAAAATAATTATGAATTTAATGTGATATTTTATCGTATTGATTATTTTAACTTATTTTATCATTACTATTATTTTAATCCAAAAAAATTAAAAAAGTAAAAAAAATAAAAAATAAAAAATAAATAAATGTTTCTTTCCAAATACCACTTTTTGATATTAAAATAATAATTTTCAGGGAGGGAGGTAGTGGAGAATGTTGAGGACACAGCTGCTTTTATTAAGGTAGCAGGACAGACGGTTCAAAATCGAAATGGATAGGGGGAGATTGTGGGGTTGAGCGGGAAACCAAACACAGCACATCAAGGACACACTCTCACCACAGACAGGCATCAACCTCAACTCTCTGGCCCAGTTGTTTCGATTCTTTTGTCCCGTTCAACGCACACCTCACTGGGTATCACTTGCATTTTGCATTTTAAATTATATTTATGAACTATAATCCAACATATAATGAAAGAGTTCTTGAATCATAATTGAAATAATGAAAGTGTTTGAAAAGTAATTAGTATTTTAATTGATTTTTTTTATAGAATAACGTATAAAAAGTAAGGAGAGTAATGTGATTGAATGTTATAATTTAGGATGATTTAAATAAGTACATTCTTTGATTTTTTATAAAATATGAGTTAGTTATGGATTGAGTTTGAAGTGATGTGATAGAGAGGTGATTTGACTTAAATAAGATAATATGACTTAAATAAGATAATGACTTTTTAACTTTTTAAAGTTATAACAAACAAGACCTTAATATCACGATGCATTATAATTAACACCATAATAAGTTAAAACCAAATATCACAAAGGTTATAACCAAATGTGCATATTGTACACAGGATAAACTCTATTCAATATTTGCATCTTTTCATACTCATCAATACTCTTGTTGTAAATCAAAATTTGAACTCATATCGATGTTCCGAACCGTCTACTTTGTAAATTCTATAATAAAGGTTATTTATGTAAAAAATTAATTTCATTGGACATTTAAATATAAAAACAAATCACATTTTGTTTTATAAAATGAATAACAAATAGAATTGTAAACTTAAACCATTTGTACGGGAAAGAAATATACCTTCTCGTATAATCCTGTTGACTAAGTCTGTGCTCCTCCGTACGACGTCGCTTTGTCACCTGAAAACACGAATATGAGCTAGCCGGCGGGTGTGTGCCGGAAACCCCTCTGATGCCTAAGTCAGCAAACTTGACAAATAGACAAAGCTCTGTGTATTCAGAAAGTAAAGTTGTGTGTTACCTCCCCCAATGTGATGTTTGTGAACTTTTATAGGTTTCGTGTGGCACAATCCTAGTAGGACTTCTACTCCTCCATGTAGAATCCTCCTAGGATTCATACTCCTGAAAGATAATGCTTATCCTTCAACACCCCCCTCACTGCTTAAATCAAGTGAGATGGTTTTTACCATGGCCGAACTACCATATGACCGAAATAAAACTGGCTATGCCGAGCCACAGAGTAGGCCGAACTATCCTTAGCTCGGTTTTTGCTTTCACTCCTCCTTATCTCGGTTCTCTCTTGTTCAACCCATGGTGTGTTTAGACCGAGCTACCGAGTAGCAAGGTTTTGACCGTTCTAACCTCAATACATCATGACCGGACTATCTCTGAGACCGGCCTAACTCCAAGTTGCTTCCAGACCGGAGTAACTTTACAATTCTTGGGCCGGAGTAACTTTACAATTCTTGGGCCGGAGTAACTTTATCTCTCTTGGGCCGGAGTAACTTTTCGACCTTTTTACCCAGTCCTTCGTACTTTGGGCCATAAAGTCCATCTCATAGCTCGGCCTAATTCTCACAAAAATTACCCTCTCAATTGCCCCTTAATTCCATCTGCATAGCATGATAGGGATTATCTGTTCAATAGCCGAGCTATACTCCTCAAACCTTCCAGCCAAGCTACAATCATTTAGCTTATCCTGCCGAGCTAAACTTAAACTGAGCCACTTTCATCCGGTCACAATGTCTTTTCAATCACCAAAAACTGAATCGCTTCCTTTTCTGTATACACGTGGCACATTCCCATTCGCGGAAGGCAGCTGTCAACGCCGTCTTCGTATTTCGCAATTTTGAACAGTTCCCGCCCTTTCTCTCTCTCGTCATTTTCACAAAACAACCCCTCTATCCTTGAATCATTCACCTACACTTTTCTTCTTCTTCTCTCTTCGTGCCTCTGCTTTTCCAACCTGAGTTCGTGTTCTTCATTGGTGCTGTTGCTCCCATCACCAGCTTCATCTTCTTCTGGTAAGCTCCACAAAATCTGCTTTGTTTTTCTAATTTCTGCTTTCTATGCTTTTGCGAAACATGTTTGTACATTTTTGTTTTTGCTTCTGTACTTTCATGGAAAAATCAGTAGAACCTATGAGTATATGTTATATATCCTATAGAAAACTCGCTTTTGATCCAGAATCATGTCCCAATCGGACTAGGAAACTGTTTGTGCTATATAGGTAGATCAATTCAGACAATAACCGAACTAGATACACTTTAGCCAAGATACGCTTACCGAACGAAGTTCTGTAATCAGTAAACTAGAAACCTTGGTATTCAACCGAGCTAGGCCTTGGGGCTAAGCCAGCTTTCTTAGTTTCTAAACCAAACTCAGAAAGCTGCCCCTAGAGGCTCAACCGAAGTAACAAAACTCATAGTTCAACCGATTTAGGCCTTTGGGGCTAAACCAGCTTTCTTAGTTTTTTTTAGACCGAACTCAGAAAGCTGCCCCTAGACGATGAACCGGTCTAACATAGTTGTTTCCGAAGCAAGTATGCCGAGATGCTTGCCAAGATCTGGCTAATAAGAACCCTGCTCAAACCGAGCTACCAAGCATTTTGCTGAATCGAGATAGAACATGTCCTCAAAGCCGAAGTAGGGCTCTTTTACCTTGCTTTAATTTGTAGCACGGTCCAATGATCTGTGCTTAACCCTTTTGTTTTATACTTTGCAGACTTAGGTTGCCCAGGCACTCCTTCGTGCGCTCAACCGAGCTTCTGAGCACAATTTTTGCACCGATATAACTTATTCGTAAATTATACAACAAATGGGTAAGTATAGGTATCTAGTAAATACTCCGGGCGGCCTAGCCGAATTCAGAAAAGATTATAATATACCCGATGACGTCCACTTGATCTTAGCCGAAAAAGATGTCATTCCATGGGGTAATGAAGGCTTTGTCCCCTTCACCCTTTTGTCAATTATTGAAACCGGACTACGATTTCCAGTCCAACCTTTAATCTGTGAGTTTCTTAGGCAAACTAGATTATGCCCTACCCAACTATCCACCAATTCATACCGCATCATCATGGGTATAGCCGAACTGAACCGCCAAGCCGGACTAAACCTTGGCCTGGCCGAAATCTTCCACCAATACTCCATTGGTTCAAAAGAAGATGGGTGGGTCTATTATCTTAGAATACGTCGCCGCCGAGAGAAGATAATAAAATATACACCGGACAAAGACTTAAACAACGACGATTTTTTCTGGGTGTTTGGGAACTTTGAGGATCATCAAACCCAGATTCCTAGCCGACCTATAAATTGGAAAAAAGGAGAGCCCGGTAAATTTACTTTGGTTTTCTTGCTTGCCTTCTTTAGTCTGGTCTGCCTTGGAGTCTGACTGAGTACCTTCTACTAGGGGTTGCGCTATTCCGGCGTCAACTTCCATCCCTAATTTGGTGGTGTCAGTTAGGTCGACTGGGCAGATATGATGACTTCCAAGAGTAAACTTTACGACGAAGTCTGCCAAAGATTGGGCTTTTATTGCGGTCCTGGGTTGAAACTTGATGTCGAATTGTCCCAACTCTACTGCCCACTTCAAAATTCGCCCAAAAAAGTTCGCCCTTTCAAACAAAGCTTTTAGTGAGAAAGCCGTGAGGACGACTATGGTGTGGGCGTGAAAGTAGTGTGCCAATTTCCTGGAGGCCATCATCAAGGCTAATGCCAGTTTTTCCAGTGGCAAATACCTTGTTTCGGCTCCCAGCAATGTCTTGCTGACATAATAGATGGGCAAGTGTTGGATTCCTTCTGCACGAACCAACACTGCGCTAACTACGTGCTGAGAGACTGCCAGGTACAAGTAGAGTTCTTCACCAGGTACTGGGGTAACAAGCAGTGGTGGGGAAGACATATACTCCTTCAAGCTTTCCAGAGCTTGGTCGCATTCTTCATCCCACTCAAACTTGGCCTTTAAGGCATGAAAAAATGGTCGCAGTCTACCTGACGACCTGCTTATGAATCGGTTGAGTGCAGCTGCCATGCCGGTGAGATGCTGCACTTCTTTTACTGAGTTTGGTCTCTCTAGATCTTGGATTGCCTTGATTTGAGAGGGGTCTGCCTCTATACCTCGGTTGGTCACAAGGAAGCCTAGGAATTTGCCAGATCCTACTCCGAATGCACACTTGGACGCATTGAGGCGCAACTTGTGCTTCTTCAGAACTCAAACATCTCGCCTAGGTCCTTAAGATGGTCATTCTCATCCTTGCTCTTGACCACCATGTCATCGATGTAAGCCTTCATTGTTCTGCCTAACAATGGTTCAAACATCTTGGTGACCATCCGTTGGAATGTTGCCCCTACGTTCTTCAAGCCAAAGGGCATGACCTTGTAACAGTATAGTCCTCTTGGAGTCGTAAAGGACGTGACCTCCTGGTCTGGTTCATGCATGGCGATCTGGTGGTAGCCTCTGTATGCATCCAGAAAGCTAAGTCGGTTGTGTCCCGCCGTTAGGTCTACCAGTTGATCTATCCGTGGTAGAGGAAAGCGGTCTTTTGGGCATGCCTTGTTGACTGTTTTGTAGTCGACGCAGACACGCCATTTGCCATTCTTCTTTGGCACTACGACCGTATTGGAGATCCATCTTGGGTAGTGCACTTCTCTAATTGCTCCTGCCTCCAACAGGTTACCTACTTCTTCCACCACTATTTCGGCATGGTGAAGTGTCGATCGGCGAGTGCGTTGAATAACCGGCCTGGCGGATGGGTGGACATTGAGTTGGTGACTGATGAAGTTTGGATCAATGCCTGGCATGTCGTAGGGTGTCCAGGCAAACACTTCGATGTTAGAGGTCAAGAATTCCAAGACCTCTAATCTCTCAGTGCTGGACAACGACGAGCCGAGCAAGAAGAACTTATCCGGGTTCTTTTCATCTATTTTTACCTCCACCAAGTCCTCCACCGCTTTCTGATCAGCCTCTTTGCCAACATCTACGAATAGTTCATTGCTTTCAGGTTCTTCCACCGAATGAACGTATCCTTTGGCAGCGCGGCTGCCATTCACCGTGGCAAAACATTGCTTTGACATGATCTGATCTCCATAGACTTCTTCAATTAGTCCGGTATCGTTGGGAAACCGCATTACTTGGTGGTAAGATGATGCCACCGATCGCATGGCATGCAGCCATGTTCTGCCCAAGATGATGTTGTAAGTGGAGGGGACCTTTAATACCCAGAACTCCACTTGTTTCGTCACGCTTCCTGCTCTAACTGGAAGAATTATTTTGCCGACGGGCCATTCTGGCATAGAGTTGAATCCAATTAGGGGTGATACAGCAGGCGCCAAGTCTTTGTCTTGCAGTTTTAATTGTTTAAATGTCTCGTAGTACATAATTTCACATGAACTACCCTGGTCAATCAGAATCTGCTTGACGTCAAAATCCTTGACTCGGAGAGTGACGACTAGGGCATCATTGTGATGACAGTATATTCGATCCAAGTCTTTATCCGAAAAAGACATGACGTTTGTCGCCTCTGTTTTCCCCTTCTTGATGGCAGGTTGGGCACTTAGCACCTCTCTAAAGTGTTCAGCCTTTTTGATTGATCCCCTGAGCTCGCATATACGCTCAGGTTCAAAGACTCCATGTATCACATTGATAATGCCTTAAGGTGGGGCGTCGATCGGCATTCTATTGGGGTTATTATGGTCCTGGGGGGCAGGCTGCGTCCCTCCTTCAATGTATTTGTCCAAGTGACCTGCCGCCACCAACTCCTCCAGGTGCTGTCTCAATGGTGTGCAATTCTCAGTTCGGTGCCCCTTTTCTTTGTGGAAGGTGCACCGCGATCTTTCGTCATAGTCCTTCTAAGCTTCTCCTAGCTTGGCTGGCCACTTGACGAAAGGTTCATCTCTTATTTAGAATCCGATATATCAGTTCCTTGAACACCGTGGTTATGGTAGTGCGGATTCTTAACCATCTTTTATTCGAGTCTTCTCCGTTATCTCGTCTGCTATGTCCGTTTCTGTTCTAACGATCTACTGTATTGACCTTTGCTGAGGTTTTCTTTTCTGGTAGTGCGGTCGTACAAGATTTTGCTTTGACACGTGCATCATCCTCCTCTACCCTGATGTGCTGATGCACTCTTTCCATCAGGGCTTCCATGGTGAGGGGTGGCGTCATGGTGATCGAGTCCCGTAGCCTGTTCCCGACTGGAAGGCCTCTTTTATACTGTGCGATGGCGAGATTGGTGGGGCAGTCCCCAATCTGATTGAATGTCTCCCAGTAGCGACTGTTGTAGGATCTTAGGGTCTCTTTATCGCCCATGTCGATGGAGAGTAGCTGGTCGATCTCCACCGGGATTTTAGTGTTTGTTCGGAACCTTGTCACGAAGGCTTCTGCCAATTGTGCCCAAGAGGCTATGCTGCCTTCTGGTAGTTTCTCGAACCACGTCAAGCCTAGGTCGCCAAGACTTGATGGGAAGAGTATGCACATTAGGGCCTCGTTTCGCCTGTATACAACCATGACTTGGCGAAAGTGGCTCAAGTGTGAGTAGGGATCCGTCTTCCCTTCATATGTAGTGAATTTTGGCTGAAGGAAGCCTGATGGTAGGGGCGCGTTTTCAATCGCCGGAACAAAACGGTGAAGTCTGTAGCGTTGCTAATGCCTTGTCCGTTGGTTCATAGGCAGGGCGCGGTATTGGTATTCCAACCTCGACGCTTCCATGCGTCCGAGGAGCCAACCGCTGTAAGGCCGAGACTCTGTGTGGATCCCGTGCCCTGGCATCCTCTTTGCATCGTGCTTTTTCTTCGAGCACGGTTCGTAAGTCAGATGATCTGGGTAACTCCGTCTGTCTAGATCTGGTTTGGTGCGTATGTGAGGGCCAATATATGCTTCTTTCAGTGTACGACCTTTCAGATCTCGTCCTCTCAGACCTGGAGTGACGAGTTCTGGAAGACCAGGATTGAGTATCGCCTGTCCTGAGGCTTCTGCTTTCTCCTTGCGAGGGTGTGGTATTTCTACTACGATTTTCTGAGTGGCGAGGGGGCGTCTTGTTTTTGTGCCCCTCTCCTGTCGCCACTTCTTTTTTCTTCATCTGGCATTTCAAGGCCTCCATGTCCGCCGCCATCTTCCTTATTAATTCATCTTGCTCCTTCACGCGGTCCTCCAGAACTTGAAGATCAACCCTCCGCCTTTGCCTGTCAGGACTTTGAGAATGAGATTGACGGGGCTGTGAGTCCGCCTTCCCCTAGTATCTCTCCTGGGGTTATGACACTAGGACTCCAAGTCCGCCATGGGAGGGACAGAAGGTAATCCTTCACGCCTTGCGCCTCCATCTGGAGTTAGCCCGTCGACGGCGGACTGCGGCAATTCTTCAATGTGCGCCATTGTTTGTAATAGAGGAGAAGCTTTTAGTCAAGAGGTTTTGTTCTATCTAGCTTTCCAACAGACGGCGCCAATTGTACAGGAAAGAAATATACCTTCTCGTATAATCCTGTTGACTAAGTCTGTGCTCCTCCGTACGACGTCGCTTTGTCACCTGAAAACACGAACGTGAGCTAGCCGGTGGGTGTGTGCCGGAAACCCCTCCGATGCCTAAGTCAACAAACTTGACAAATAGATAAAGCTCTGTGTATTCAGAAAGCAAAGTTGTGTGTTACCTCCCCCAAGGTGATGTTTGTGAGCTTTTATAGGTTTCGTGTGGCACAATCCTAGTAGGACTTCTACTCTTCCATGTAGAATCCTCCTAGGATTCATACTCCTGAAAGATAATGTTTATCCTTCAACACCCCCCTCACTGTTTAAACCAAGTGAGATGGTTTTTACCATGGCCGAACTACCATATGACCGAAGTAAAACTGGCCATGCCGAGCCACAGAGTAGGCCGAACTATCCTTAGCTCGGTTTTTGCTTTCACTCCTCCTTATCTCGGTTCTCTCTTGTTCAATCCATGGTGTGTTTAGACCGAGCTACCGAGTAGCAAGGTTTTGACCGTTCTAACCTCAATACATCATGACCGAACTATCTCTGAGACCGACCTAACTCCAAGTTGCTTCCAGACCGGAGTAACTGTACAATTCTTGGGCCGGAGTAACTTTACAATTCTTGGGCCGGAGTAACTTTATCTTTCTTGGGCCGGAGTAACTTTTCAGCCTTTTTACCCAGTCCTTCGTACTTTGGGCCATAAAGTCCATCTCATAGCTCGGCCTAATTCTCACAAAAATTACCCTCTCACCATTCATTTTGTAAAATAACAAGTGATTTCTTTCAATATTTATGGTCCAATAAATCTAATTTTTTGTACGGATAACCTTTATTGTGAAACCTATGAAGTAGACGGTTTAGATTATCAAAGTAAATCCGAATTGAAACCCACAAGAAAAATATACATGGGTATGAAAAGATGAAATATGAAAGGGGGAGCTTATCCCATAGTACACACCCCAAACTATAGAATTTCCTTTTGAATTTCAATATGAAAAACAAAAAATAAAAATTAGTGATATCTCTTTTTTTATTTAATTTTTTTAAAATAAATAAAGGAAAATATTATTTCCACCATTTTTTACAAATGCACACTTACTTCAAAATGTCATAATTAATATCACAACACATCATGACTAATACCACAATAAATTAAAACTAAATACCACAAATGTCATAATCAAATGTGCATATAGGTCTCGTTTGGGAAGTTGATTATTTTAATAGGCTAAAGGATTTATGTTTGGGAAGACGGTTAGATTTTTTTGTAGTTGGATATGATATTTGTGAGACAAAAAGTAAATGATTGTAGGTTTGATGTAACATTTTCTCTTATTAACTATTTTAGGCTATTTTGTTTTTTGTAAATTTTAGCCCAAAAAACAAAAAATAACGTCTGCCAAAAAATAACCTTTGCCAAAAAGCTACCTATCTCGATGTGGTGTATCTTCTTAATGTACTCTTTCTTTGTATGCATCTTATTGTATGTTCGTTATTGTGAATTTTATTCATGTGGGGGATTGTTGGAAAATAGCTTTAGAAATTCCTTATTTTTTGCTAACTTTGAGCATTAATTAATGTGGGACCCAAGCGTTATTTTTAACGTTTCTAATTGGGTTCATGTTTAATGCCGTGTAGTGAATAAATTCATGTATTTGGTTACTCAAAATCATTTCCGGATGAATGAGAATTCAATGCACGTTTTCAGTTTCGTGGAACTAGTTTTTTGTTGGGTTTACTGCACATTTGTGAAATGTGCTTGTCCCACATTAGAAAGACTTGAGGAATTGTTTAGGTTTATAAACCTTAGCATTGGATACTTGGGATGGGCCCCAATGGGTACCCAAGTTTGTGAAAGGGTGAGGTTATGGGTGAAAGTGCATTAGGTTATGGGTGAAGTGCGTTAGACCCATTGGACCCAAAATTAAAACCGCACACGCTGCCGCCATACAGTCGGTCGGGCAGGCTGGACTGGGCACGGGTGCGTGGTGCGAGGTTGGGTTGGGCTTGTCCAACCTAATACTTATCTTTTTGGGCCAAAAATTTTGTAAATTATTTTTTATTTTTAATTTTGGTTTCAAAATTCAAAATAAATTGGTCCAGAATTTTTCTTCACCCAAACAAGTCTCTTGCAGGTCCATACCACCCGAACTGGTTCACAAGGTTCAAATAGGTTTCTACCTGTTGCTTTCCAACCAAATCTGTCCAAACAGATTGTCTATCTGTCCGCACAGTTGCCTATCTATTGGCACCTGTTCAAAGCAACCACTTTTCTGTTTATATAAAGCATGCTTCCAGCAATTCATTTCATTGAATTTTTTCCTCAGATTTCCGTCCTTCTTTTCTTCTTCTTTCTGTGCTCTTGCATCAGTTTCTGCATTTATTTTTAGGAAGAAAAAGAGAGAGTTTACAACAGAGTTTTGGTTTGCTAGACTTAAATTTGTAGTGCTGCAAATTTAAGTGTTAGTCGTTGCATCCTGGGAAGTAGACGTTGGTAAAACTCAAAGCACCTGAGCGATGGTGAAATCTACTTTAAGGAGACTGTGTCCAACACATGCCTTGACATTAATTTCTATAAGTATTTAATTCGTTTCTGAATTATTTTATTTTATTGTTTATTTATTTTATACATTTAATTTACACACATACACCTTTGTGGGTTCTAACAATCTTAAAGTAGATTTCTTATTTTTATTTATTTCTGTGATAGACAGACAAATATTTTGTTTCGGGAAATTAAATAGTAGTAATATACTGTTTAATTTCTTAAATAGTAGTAATATACTGTTAATGACTTCTTTGATAACATATTAGTAATATACTGTTTATCATTGGAATTTTGTTACAAAATATTATTCTGTTTATTTTGTGTGTGAATTCGTTTTTTGTATAAATTTGTGATTGGTGTATTATTTTTATTTCATCAGAATTATGACAACTGAAATTAACAGTACTATATTTTGTTTCGGGAAATTAAATAGTAGTAATATACTGTTTAATTTCTTAAATAGTAGTAATATACTGTTAATGATTTCTTTGATAACACATTAGTAATAAACTGTTTATCATTGAAATTTTGTTACAAAATATTATTCTGTTTATTTTGTGTGTGAATTTGTTTTTTGTATAAATTTGTGATTGGTGTATTATTTTTATTTCATCATAATTATGACAACTGAAATTAACAGTACTGAGACTGCTATTACTCAAACCCCCACACCAGTTGTGCCAGTGATGACTCCGACAGTACTGGTAAATCATGGGGAGAAGCCAGAAAAATTCAATGGTAATGATTTTAAAAGATGGCAACAAAAGATGATGTTTTATTTTACCACATTGAATTTGGCTCGCTTCACTCATGAAAAAGCATTGGCACTGGCACTGAACGAAGGAGAAACTGACCGGCAAGTGGTTGTCGCAGTCGATGCATGGAAACATAGTGATTTTTTGTGTCGAAACTATATCCTTAATGGGTTGGACAATACACTGTATAATGTGTATAGTGTTAAAAGCACTGCTAAAGAATTGTGGGAATCTCTAGATCATAAGTATAAAACAAAGGACACTGGTACAAAGAAATTTGTTGTCAGTCGCTTTTTGAATTTTAAAATGATAGATTCCAAAACGGTTATTAGCCAAGTTCAAGATCTCCAATTAATTCTTCATGACATACATGCGGAAGGGATGGTTCTCAGTGAATCTTTCCAAGTAACGACAATCATTGAAAAATTGTCACAATCTTGGAAAGAATTCAAGAATTATCTGAAGCATAAGCGCGAGGAGATGAAATTGGAGGAACTGATAGTACGGCTCTGAGTTAAGGAAGATAACCATGGTTTCAAAAAGAAGTCAGGAAACCATGTCATGCAGGCTAAAGCAAATGTTGTGGAACATGGACAAGGGTCAAAGTTCAATAACAAGAAGCAGAAGCATGATGGCAATGGTCCCAAACAATGATCCACTAGTAAGATCAACAAAGGGATCAATAACAGGTTCAACAAGAGGTTCAAAGGCAAATGTTTTGTGTGCGGCAAAGATGGACATCGCGCTAAGGATTGTCACGAAAGATAGAGGGAGTTCAAGCAAAAAGCCAGCACAAGCCAACATAACCGAGGGTTTTTATCTTTTCGATGGAGTGAAAGTCATCAATCTTGCTGCAGTAGTTTCTAAAGAAAATTTGGTGGGCAATCCCAAGGAATGGTGGATGGATACTGGAGCAAGCCATCATATCTGTACAGATAAGAAGATGTTCACAACCTACAAAGTGGTGAAAAGTGGGGAACAACTTTTTATGGGAAACTCCTCTACTTCAACTGTAGAAGGACAAGGAAAGATTATGCTGAAAATGACCTCAGGGAAAGAACTCACTCTTAACAATGTACTCCATGTGCCAAAAATTCACAACAATTTGATTTCTGGGTCATTGTTGATCAAGAATGAGTTTAAGTTAGTCTTTGAATCTAATAAAGTTGTGCTCTCAAAAAGTGGAAAGTATGTGGGGCGAAGTGACATGAGTGATAGGCTTTTTAAGCTCAATGTAAATAATGTTGTACCTAATTTGGCTTTTAATAATAATAACACATCTTCTGTTTATATTGCTGAGTCTTCTTTCTTATGGCATGGTAGATTAGGACATGTTAATTTTAATTCTTTGCGTAGACTTGTTGCTTTAGAATGTTTATCTAACTTAGAATTTGGTCCTAATCATAAATGTGAGATTTGTGTTGAGGCAAAACTCACTAAGGCATCATTTAATAAAATTGAAAGAAGTACTGAATCTCTAAGTTTAATTCACACAAATATCTGTGATTTAAAATTTGTTCAAACTAGAGGAGGTAAGAAGTACTTTATTACTTTTATTGATGATTGCACTCGATATTGCTATGTTTACTTATTGAGAAATAAAGATGAAGCTGTAGAAGCTTTTAGGCAATATAAACTTAAGGTTGAAAATCAACTTGGCAAAACTATTAAGATAGTGAGGAATGACAGAGGTGGTGAATATAATGCACCATTTAAAGAATTTTGTTCTAAACATGGTATTATTCACCAAACCACTGCACCCTATTCTCCTCAATCAAATGGTGTAGCTGAGAGAAAGAATCGAACTCTTAAAGATATGATAAATGCCATGTTGATTAGTTCAGGGTTACCTCCCAAATTGTGGAGGGAGGCGATTTTGTCTACTAACATTATTCTTCACAGGGTACCCCCTAAGAAACTCAATCAAACACCTTATGAATTATGGAAAGGTCGACAACCTACTTATAATTACCTCAAATTGTAGGGGTGTTTGGCCAAGGTTGCAGTCCCTAGTCCCAAAACAACTAAGATAAGACCAAAGACTGTTGATTGTGTGTTCATTGGTTATGCAAATAATAGTAGTGCATATAGATTTTTAGTTCGTAAATCTGAAAATTCGAATATGCATGTAAACACTATTATTGAGTCAAGAAATGCATCATTTTTTGAACACATTTTTCCTAGCAAGGAAATTGAAGAGAAAAGTTCAAATAAAAGAACTTTTAATACTGCTATGGGTAGCAGTGAAGACAAAAATGATAATGAAGTAGATGAACCTAGACGTAGCAAAAGGGCTAGGATCTCTAAATCATTTGGTCTAGATTTTCTGACATATCTGCTAGAAAATGAGCCTCAAAACTTCAAGGAAGTAATGTCAAGTCCTAAAGCTCCATTGTGGAGAGAGGTTGTGAATAGTGAAATTGAATCAATACTGCAAAATCATACTTGGGAACTGGTGGATCTTCCACAACATGTAAACCTCTTGGATATAAGTAAATATTCAAGAGAAAAATGAAAGTAGATTGTAGACATCCCCGAATGCCCCGAGAGGGAAATCCCGTTCTGTTCGTTAGGGCTCACTACAGTTGAGGACTCAAATGTCACGGTCTTGTATCTAATCTCGCAGAGTGCAATGCAAGACCGACGAATCATCAAAAAGTCCAAATCCGGCAAATCGTTTTTGAAAACAGATTTTTTTGAAAGAAGTTCCAAACATGGACTGCTTTGCCAGATACAGAGTCGCCACCTAAATATTTTATTTTTGGAAAAATTTAGGAAACCCTGACTCATTGCCTAAGGCCACGTATCCGTCATTACCAAAGTTGCCTCGGCTCGGGAACTTGGGTACGATTGGGGAAGGTCACTTCGTGAGCACCCCCGCTCGCCCGATCAAAGATCGGCCTCTACTAACCATGATATCGAGTTTTGAAAACATTATATGCTCTTATTCTGGTTATTTAGCCTAGATTTACTACGTGACGCACACAACAAACAAATATAGACCGGATCGCCTGAATTGGAACAAAACATCTCATGTTTGTTTTTGAAAATGGTTTGCTACTCGCAAGTAGGCTAAAATGTGGATTTGCCACCCTTAGGTGGGCTTAGAAAACATGATTTTGCCACTCTCAAGTGGGCTTAAAACTCGCAGTCGATGAGTTGTTCCAATCCAAATAACCCAACCTTCACCCACAGGCATTCAGGCAGTTATATCACATAAGCATATAGCCTCATGGTAAGCATGCTATCATGGCAGTCACTCACACGCATGCAAGGATGCTAAAGCATAAACACTTACCGAGTACTCCAAGCCAAAACAAAAGCTATGTTAGAAATCCGTACATGATCCTAACTATGCTGAAATGCCTAATGCAACACATGCAAAAATGCAACTAGGTAGGCTCGGCTATTCTAAAAAATGGCATGTGAAATACAACAACTCGATACACGTATTCAAGTTGAAATTGAAGTACAATGCAGTTAGCATGATGCGCCGAGCCCGGTGCATGCAATACAGATGAATGATGCAAACATGCTATCATAAGTATGCTAATTGAAACATGCCCTAATCTAACCATCATAAGCTGGTAAATAAAAGGGAGAAAGACGTGGGGTTGGAAGATATACATCACACACACGCACACTTATTACAATTGTGCCCTCGCTCGGAGGGTCCAAATAAATAATACAGTCCGAATAAATAATTACAGTCCAAATGAATAATTAAATATTACAAAACCCTATTTAATTAACAAATTAACTAGGAAAGCAAAGTAAGCTAGCATGCTATGCTACGTGCAATGGACTGCCTCGGCTCTGTTTGGAATGATGGAGGATGTATGCATGCTCAATTTGCCTTGTCGGTAAATCCCATCGCGATGCCTTGACTCGCCTTTGTTTGCAATTGAATCCAGAAACTTGCACAAAGCTCCGAGAGGCTGAAACTCCACTCTGGGAAGCTGTGGGAGGGCCACCGACCAGCTATTGGGCTTGGAGACCACCCACCGACCAGTTTATGTAGGAAAAACCAAAAGGGGTAGTCTACCTGCCAGAAAAGGTAGTCGGCTAACCAGTTCCTGCCTCCAGTTTCTGGTTTTTCTGCAACAAAGGCAAGAGAAAGAGAAAGCAAGGTATTTGCAACACATGTGTGCACGACCACTCTCCCCGTCATTGCACAAGCTCTAGGGAGTGTGGTCCTCGACCTTCGTGCCACCAATTACGCATCTCGATGCATGATGGCCAAGGAATCGAATTGCACGACTCGATGTGAAATGAATGCACATATGAACGCAACAAGGCCTAAACTCCATCATGGATAATCTGGAGCATCAGCAACCGGGAATTGAGACACGTTTCGTCACTTTGAGTACGAAACGTCCCTCGCTTCCCGCGTTTAGGCTAACTCTTATCCCAAACACAATGCAATGAGATGGCATGCACCAATGCAAAACTATCATGCAACCCTAATGCGATGCGACTAAGTGATGCAAACGCGACTAGCATGCACAAATGCTATGAACTACATGACATGCACAATGCTCATGAACTAAGGCATACTCAATGCAACTAATAACCTAGCATACGCAATGCAAAGGCCAAACATGCAACAGCATGAACTAATTGGCATGCTCAATGCAAGATGGACTTACACCAATATGAGTGGACCTCAGCCACACCCACATCAATGGCCATATGATGAAAATGAGACAACCAAAACACATGCAAACATGCACGATGCAAGGGACTGATCCTAAGGCATCAAATGCCATTCTACCAAAGCATGGCAAGGGATGAAGTATGACATACAAACATGCAATTTTTAGCTCTGAAATAAGATGCTCAATGGTCCCAAATCATTGAAACATGCCACCCAATGCACGAAATAAGCCCTGAAACTCAAAACTAGGCAAATGCATTGAACCACAAGTATGCAAAGCAAGCATTATTTGACCATGAGGCATGAAAACAGAGCCAAGAAAGTCCTAAACATGCACCAAATCATTTCTAAGCATGGCCAAAAAAGGCTAACATGAAGGGCTAAAACAACATGCGACATAGGCTCGTAAGCATGGTTTACATGGCATGTATATGAAGCACAAGAGAGATCACCAAACCAGCCAAAATAGGAACATGGTATTCTAAAATATGCCCAAATAACCACTGAAATGTATCCAATGCATGCAAAAATGATGGGCTCCTTTGGAGGGCCATGAGGTGGATTACTCAACACATACAAGATAGACATGTAAAATGGCAAAACCAACTCTGGAAATCAGTTATGACAGTCCTAATACTCACCAAAAAGGCCCTGAAATGGGTCAATGAAACATGCAATGAAAGGTCCCCTTGAAAGGCCTTGAGGAGGATTGCTCCACACATGCATGAGGGACACAAAGAATTATTGAATGGATGGTGGAGGTGGTAGGCTATGAGGTGTGGTGTAGTGGCCAAGAACAATGGGGTATTTGAGCTTGGATGAGAGACATATGGAGGTTGGAGTGTATATGCCTTGGCTGGTTTTTCTAACCCTTACAAATGGAGGGGGAGTGTTAGTTTTATAGAGGAGAAGAGCCAAGACTTCTTGGAGAAGACTCAAGAGAGGGTCAAAGCTTCTCAAAGAAGCTTAACCAAAAGGGTCAAGCTTCCTCAAGAAGCTTGACAAAAGAGTCAAGCTTCTCTAAGAAGCTAAGCAAAAGGGTCAAAACCAACTTAAAAAGACCAACAAAAGGTTTAAAATCTTGGACAGTGGGTCAAGTACTGCACAGTTGGCACAGCTGTATTGCACTCAGGAAGGCCAAAAAGCAGAAGGCTGGCCGACCAGCCAAGATGGTCGGCCGACCAGGGGTCAAAAGGGTCAAGGTAAAATGCTGGTCGGCCATACCAGAAAGATGACCTCCTAGATGAGTAGAATACAGCTGTATGGTGGGAGACCAGAAAAAGTGACCTAAGAAAGAGAAAAACCAGCTTTCTAGCAAGGTTCAAAGGGGTCAGGAAGAAAAGCTGGTCGGCCTACCCATATTGGTGGCCTCCCAGATGAGTACAACACAATGGTGGTATGGGAGACCAGAAATTAAGGTCCAAAAGTGAGAAAAAACCAGTTTTTTGTCAAGAAAATCGGCTGGAGGAGAGAGAAAATGGTTTTCAAAAGAATTATTGGTCTCCCACCATCCTACCACCTTCCAAACAATGAAAATAGGGTCCATACCAAAAATGAACCCTAACTGATGCAAAACGAGGGTTCGGGGGCCAAAACACGCGGCCTGGGGCCCC
This sequence comes from Camellia sinensis, assembly GCF_055761805.1. NCBI lineage: Eukaryota > Viridiplantae > Streptophyta > Magnoliopsida > Ericales > Theaceae > Camellia > Camellia sinensis. The sequence continues at coordinate 33,700,353 of NC_138961.1, read as the reverse complement.
GAAAACAGGCTGTTAGGCACCGAAGGTGGTGTGCGACTACGAAGGTGGTCTCTCGGGCCACAGTGTCCCTCTAGGGAGAGGAAACAAGGTGTGTGCCAAAAACCGGAGCAAACGGAGGTAGTTAAGCGGTCCCGAACCGAGGCACATGGCCGACGGCTTCGAAAAACCGGTAACTGGTCTCCAAACGGGAAAAATGGCCTACGACCACGAAACGTAGCCTACGGCCACTGAGAGATGGTCTACGAGACCTCTCCCTCCCTTCCGGAAGAGAAAACAGAGAAAACAGGACCTGGTTCGCAAACCGAGACAAGGCACAAAAGGTTCCGAAGCCCGGAGGCAAGGCTCTCAGCCGAGACTTTGCAACCTTAGAACGAGCACAATATGCAACATCACCGAGCACTCGGTTGGTGACGTCTGAGTCTTAAGGTCGGTTAAAAATGGGGTGTCTACACAGATGGTTCGATGGATAAATACAAGGCTAGGCTTGTTGTTAAGAGCTATAGGCAGAATTATTTTGACACATATTCACCAGTGACAAGAATAACATCCATTCGCATGTTGATTGTGATTACAGCTTTGTATAATCTGGAAATACATCAAATGGATGTTAAAACAGTTTTTTTGAATGGCGAGTTAGATGAGGAAATCTATATGGAACAACCGGAAGGGTTTCAAGTTCCCAGCCAAGAGAAAAAGGTTTGTAAACTTGTCAAATCTCTTTATGGATTAAAACAAGCTCTGAAACAATGGCATGGAAAATTTGACCACGCTATGCTTTTGAATGGTTTTAAGATAAACAAATGTGACAAATGCGTCTATGTTAAAAGCACAGACAAAAGCTATGTCATAGTTACTCTTTATGTGGATAACATGCTCATTATTGGAAGCAATAATGACATGATTAAATCTACAAAGGAAATGTTGAACAGAAAGTTTGACATAAAAGATCTGGGAGTAGCAGATGTAATTCTAGGAATAAAAATTGCTAGAACATTTGAAAGATATGCTTTATCTCAGTCTCACTATGTTGACAAGATTCTAGAGAGATTTGGAAAGCATGACAACCGTCCTGCTAAAACACCTGTTGACATTAGTCTTCATTTGTCAAAAAATACAGGTGTAGGCATATCACAATTAGAGTACTCTCGAATAATCGAAAACTTGATGTACTTAATAAATTGCACTAGGCCAGATTTAGCCTATGTTGTAAGCAAATTGAGTAGGTACACAAGTAATCTAGGGTCCGATCATTGGAAAGCGATAATTAGGGTACTTAGGTATCTAAGACATACCCAGAATTATGGCCTTCATTATACCAAATATCCAGCAGTACTCGAGGGGTATAGCGATGCAAATTGGATATCGGATACTAAAGACTCAAAATCCACTAGTGGATATGTCTTTACCTTGGGAGGTGTTGCAGTCTCTTGGAAATCCTCCAAGCAGACATACTCAGCAAGGTCGACAATGGAATCTGAGTTTATCGCATTAGATAAAACAGGAGAAGAAGTAGAATGGCTTCGTAATTTCTTAGAAGACATTCCAATGTGGTTTAAACCTGTGTCAGCTATATGCATTCACTGTGATAGTGAAGCAGCAATAGGACGGGTACAAAATCATATATGTAACGGTAAGTCTCGACACATTCATCGAAGACATAATACCGTTAGGCATTTGCTCTCACATGGAATAATTTCCATAGAATATGTAAAATTAAAGGAGAATATTGCAGATCCATTGACTAAAGGGCTAGCTAGAGAGCAAGTGTACTATTTATCGAGGGGAATGTGATTAAAGCCTATTACTTAAAAGTCGCCATAATGGCAACCTAACCTAGTTGACTGGAGATCCCAAGATCTAGGTTCAAAAGGACAACCGAATTATGGATGACTTCACGTATCACTAAGGAGGTTTACTCCTACTCATTTCTATGATAAGAAAAGTGATACCTGCAGCGTTAGTAGGATAAGCTTTGCTTTTAATGATTCTTATAGCTTAGGCATCCAAGTGGAATATCGCAGGATACTCTTAATAAGAAATCACTATATGAGTGTAAACTAGACCAGTTCTGTGAGAATTAAGAAGGCTAAATTCTCTAGAGCATTCATGAATTACCAAGCGTTGTTCAGGGCCAAAATGAACACAACCTATAAGGCCCCGGTGTCCTACATCGGGAATGGAGGGTGAGTTCCTGGGCTATAAAAGTAAAAACCAGGACCCTTCTATAGCATCGAGGCCTTTTCCCGGGTGGTGAGATCCCTATTAGAACTCCCCAGTTAAGCGTGCTTAGGCTGGAGTAGTTCTGGGATGGGTGACCCACTGGGAAGAACAAATCCGTGCGGGCGTGGCCCAAAGCGAATAATATCGATGATATGTGAAGGGTTGGGGCGTTACAAATGGTATCAGAGCCGACTCTCTGGAGTACCGAGTGTGGGCCCCTAGCGTCTCTCGGTGTATGTAGGCGGGCTTACGAGTTGGCAGGCTACTGCATAAGGATGTGCAGCCTTATGGGGGGTGGATTGTAAGGCCTCGATGTCCCACATCGGGAATGGAGGGGGAGTTCCTAGGCTATAAAAGTAAAAATCTAGACCCTTATATAGCATCGAGGCCTTTTCCCGGGTGGTGAGATCTCTATTAAAACTCCCCAGTTAAGCGTGCTTAGGCTGGAGTAGTTCTGGGATGGGTGACCCACTGGGAAGAACAAATCCATGCGGGCGTGGCCCAAAGCGGACAATATCGATGATATATGAAGGGTTGGGGCGTTACACAACCGTAAGAACCAAATTGCGTCTGCAGATACACTACGTATAGTCTATTGTCTTGGCTTACACAAACAGCTTAACAGTTCAAGGCATCGTGTCCACTGGTTAGCCAGTAAGTCCGATAGGCTTTCACTAGAGGAGGTTCAAAGTCAAAAGCTACCTATCTTGATGTGGTGTATCGTCTTAATGTACTCTTTCTTTGTCTGCATCTTATTGCATGTCCATTATCGTGAATTTCATTCATGTAGGGGATTGTTGGAAAATGGCTTTAGAAATTCCTTATTTTTTGCTAACTTTGAGCATTAATTAAGGTGGGACCCAAGCATTATTTTTAACGTTTCTAATTGGGTTCATGTTTTATGTCGCGTAGCGAATAAATTCATGTATTTGGTTGCTTAAAACCATTTCCAGATGAATGAGAATTCAACGCTCGTTTTCGGGTTCGTGGAACTAGTTTTTTGGTGGGTTTACTACACATTTGTGAAAATGTGCTTGTCCTATATTGGAACGGCTTGAGGAATTGTTTGGGTTTATAAACCTTAGCATTGGATACTTGGGATAGGCCCCAAGGGGTATCCAATTTTGTGAAATAGTGAGGTTATGGGTAAAGTGGGGTAGACCCATTGGACCCAAAATTAAAACCACGCACGCCGCCGCTGCCGACCGGTCGAGCGAGCGGGCTGGGTTGGGCGCGAGTGCGTAGTGCGAGGCTAGGTTGGGCTTGTCCGGTCCAATACTTATCTTTTTGGGCCAAAAACTTTTGTAAATTATTTTTTACTTTTAATTTTGGTTTCAAAATTCAAAATAAATTGGTTCATAATTTCTCTTCACCCAAACAAGTCCCTTGCAGGTCCATATCACCCGAACTGGTTCAAACAGGTTTCTACTTGTTGCTTTCCAACCAAATCTGTCCAAACATATTGTCTATCTGTCCGAATAGTTGCCTATCTATTGGCACCTGTTTGAAACAACTATCTTTCTGTGTCTATAAAGCATGCTTCCAGCAATTCATTTCATTAAATTTTTCCTTCAGATTTTCGTCCTTCTTTTCTTCTTCTTTATGTGTTCTTGCATCAGTTTCTGCATTTATTTTTAGGAAGAAAAAGAGAGAGTTTACAACAGAGTTTTGGTTCGCCAAACTTAAATTTGTAGTGTTGCAAATTTAAGTGTTAGTCGTTGCATCCTCAGAAGTAGACGCCGGTAAAACTCGAAGCACCGGAGCGAGAAGGAAATCTACTTTAAGGAGATTGTGTCCAACACAAGCCTCGACATTAATTTCTGTAAGCATTTAATTTGGAAAATAATGTATATAATTATTTTCTAAATTATTTTATTTTATTGTTTATTTATTTTATACATTTAATTTACACGCATACACCTTTGTGGGTTCTAACACCAAATCCATCACCAAATTGAAATTTAATGAAAAGTAACTTGTTTTCTTACTTCAACGGTTTCACCAATTACGTATCAAATCGAGAATATCAAAAATGTTTTACCAAATTGAGAACATCTGGGATCTTTCAGCATTTTACTATTCATGACCTTTGTTTTTGGGCACCGGATGACCGGTTGGATGTCCACCAGGTCATCCCCTTAGTTGAAAACTTCCCACAAAAGTAGGTGACACAGCTCTAAGTTTCCAAGTTAAGTATAAAGGACCATTTCTGATATAATTTTGTTGTTGTAAATCTTAAGACTACAGTTAAGTTTCCAAGTTTCAAAGTCACCCAGACTACAGTGAAGAGGGGAGAAACAGGTTCCATGCCATGGATGATGTAGGTCTTGAAGTAAATGTTAAAAATGCTGAGCATGTACACAGCGTGCAGTTCAACCCCAAGAACAACCAACCATATCTCTCTTCTTTTCAACCACTTGTTGCCTTATTCATACGTCATGAGTTTTCTAATGATTATTACTACTTTGGGTGTCATTTATCAGGTTAATTAACTTCTGGGTCTGGCAGTGATTGGTCTTGAAGAAAATGATAGTGAAAGAAGAAAATTTAGCATCTTAAGCAAATGTGTGGTTTGTGGACTTTGTAGCGAGTGTTTGCAGACGGAAGTGGCTGAAATGCACCGTATTGTATAGAATCAGTCATGTTGGATTCAATTCATCATCGTTATGGTTGATATAGGTAAGGCTCATTTGATTACTCTTACTTTGCATCTGAAAGATGCTTATTGTGTTATGTTTGAACATACTTGAAAGTTTTGGAATTTAGGAAAGAGTTCAAATGATTCCATTTCAAATTTTCGAGTTGATTCTTGACATCATTTTCAATTGAACATCTGGCTAAGAAAATTTTAGTTTTTTGCTTCCTAGAATCAAATATTGAATCTAAATATCTATTCATTGACTTATTCATAGGTTACTAGCTCGTTCAACTTATTCTACTCTAGAAACAGTTGGCAGTTACAACAATAAAAATAGTGGCAAGGTGAATTTGGCAAAGGATTTAGCCTGTTTAGTTGATGAATCTTTTAATATTGATGACGAGAAACCCAAGACTCGTACAGAGCTTAAGAGATTGCTTGAACTTAGTATAAAGAAGAGAGTGAATGAGCAATACATAAATGGGAAGTTTCAAGACCTCATGTGCAAAGTAATTGCTGATCTAAAAACTCTTCAGGATGCTAATAATTGTATTAGAGTGAACTCAAATGTCGTCTTAGCTTTAGAGTGAAAATTTTGCACTGACTAGTCGACCGCCCGGTTGTTTGTCCGGTCAACCGGTGGTTTGATGAAAAGCCAAGTCCCTCCGTTGGAACAGGCGATATCAAAAAGAGTTTTTACTCAAATTTGACGAAAAAAGTAATGCACTGTTAGATATGCCCCTAAAAGATCCTTCAAGTTCAAGTTTAGATATAGCACTTTGCATATGAGACTAGTAGCTACTCTCATATATTCTAAGTTTATACTTTTTTTAATACACCCTTTGAATAATCAATTGTCGATTATAAAATAAAAAATAAGTCTAATGAGAATATTTTTTTTTAAATAAATAAAAAAGAGTAAATTATCCTCCAATATTTTTGGGGAAAAAAATAAAAAAAGAAATCTTTATAATGAGACTATTAATGATGGACAAAAACGAAAACCACTCCATAAAAATAATAAGAACAAAATTGGAAACTATCCACTTTAAGGTATATTTTTTTAAAAAAATTCTATAATCTATACGTCTGCACAAGATCCACTCTTCACAAATTTCTTAGATTTGGAATGCAATGGGACAGAAAAATTAAAGAACAAAAGATTATGACTGAGAGAAAAAAAAATATGTGTTTGGTTCTATTCTCCAAATATATTTTCACCCCTTATTTTGAGTGTCTTGTTTGTTTATAATTTTTAAAAATTAATTCTACACCTACTTTTGAAAACTCTTTCGAAGGCGGGAAAATTTGGACTAACCGGTCATCCCTTCGGACGTCTCACTGGTTGACCGGAACAGTTTTTTTTTTTTTTTTTTTTTTTTTTTTTTTTTTTTTAACAGTTGGCACCTGTTATTTTATATTTTAAATAAAAAAAATTCAGAATTTTTTTAAAAAAATTATGAGCTTTGAATAAAATTTTGAGTTGTGTGTTTGGTTATGAATTGTAAGTTTTTGTATCAAATATTATATATCACATCAAAAATTCGCTACTTAATTCAAAACTCATTCATCAAACAAAATTTTCACACTCAAATCATAATTCCAAAACCTACAAACTCAAAATACAACTTTATTCTCAAATCATATTTAGAAAACTCTACTAAACGCTACCTTTCATTTTCCTTTTCTTTTTGCTGAAAATCATACAATTCACACATATTGGAAAAGGTTTGAAAAATCTTGTGTGGTATTGTTATGGAATTTAGCCTACACTTGGTTCGAATTGAAATTATTTTTTCAAAAAGTAACGTGATTGTATGCCTATAGTGTTTTTATATTTCTCGACATATTTTTTTTTTCTCAACCATATAATTACATTACATTATACTTTTGTTATTGGGTGGACATTCTTGAAGGTATGAGAGTGTTAACACCATAATATGGTGGATTGCCTCACACCGAATCATAACCCAATTAGTGGTAATATAAAACCTTCCCGTAGGAAGAAATACAACTGGAAGCTTTGAATTTAAAATAAACAGTCAAAATGATTGGAAACATGGTGACTGTTGGTTTGACATTGCAATTTGAATGTTTGCAACCATTGATCAAAAGCCACCATGTAAACTATAAATATATGGCCTCAGTACAATGGTTGTTTAACTGTTTCTTTCTCTCTGAATTTTATCTCTTCTGGATTGTATTTTTCTCTACGTGATAAACACCCTCACGTGCTTCTTGATCAATACCATTGTTAAGTTTATCTTTTAGTGGTATCAGAGCCTGGATTACACATTATCGTAGATGTTGAAATATAGTCCGGAAGAACAAAAATTTCTGAACTATTTTTATCGAAAATTCAAAAAATCATTGACTGTCAATCTTCGGCATTGGTTAATTCGGTTTATTTATATAATCATCACCAACGTTTTGTATTTCCAGAAAACTATCCGAAGAAAATAACTGTTGGTGGTGCTATTGTTCCAAACCTTGCCGAAAGTGAGGCCGAATTACACCGTTGGAAGCAATTTTATAAAATATTTTTCGGTTCAAATTGCGTCTCCAAATTGGCACCATCTTATTCTTCTTAGAATTTTGATCACAACGGTAATATTCGTTGTGAAAAAGGGCAAAAATTTGATCCACAAAGTTCAAATTTCAGTGTGTGGTCACCGACTCCCATCACTGGAGAAGTCGACCGAAATACATAGTGCAAAGACTCTGTTTTGAAAACTAAAAGTTTTAGGCTCAATTTAAAATTAAAAAAAAGGCCCAAAATAAAGTATACAGCAAGGAAATCAATTCATTTGGGCCTTAGAATTAAAAAGAAATTTTTTGGGCTAACCCAGCAACCGGCCCAAATCAGCCAGGCGGAGCCCAGCAGCCCAAAGCCACAGGGACCACCTAGCCTAGCGACACAACCAAGCAGCCCAAAGCCGCGGCCCAGCGTCTCGCACCCAGATCCGCGCGTCGACCCTCCGCGCTTGGACCCGCGTCCGTATGCTCCGCACGACCCGCGTGCTGACCCCCACGCTGATCCGCGCGGTGACCCATGCATTGACCAGAGGTCCAAGCCGGTTCCACCCAAGCCGGTTTAAGCCGACTCAACCCAAACTTGAACCGGCAGCAGCTTGGTTCAAGGGGTTTTTCGACTCGTTCTCGCTCATTCCAAGGCCATTTTCAGTCATTCAAAAGCCACAATTTCTAGAATTTATCTACGAATTTTTCTGTGAGTACTAGTACTGTATTTTCAAAAGAAAAAATTCGAGAAAAAGGCTATCCAAGGGCATTACCCAGGAAAACATTCAAAGAAACAATTTTTAATAAGCGCCATTGTGTATCTTAGGCTCGTAACTATTTTTACAATACTCATAAGCAAAGTATTGGGTTTAAAAGGCTATTGGGTTTTCATCATTCTTCTTACCCAAGGCAACAAAACCGTTCTATTCCTTCACAACAATATCTTCATCACAGGGGCTGATTCAACAACTACAAGGCTTATTCTTATTAAGACTTATTGTTGTCTTTAATTTTAATTTTTCTTATTTTTAATTTTTATTTTAGTATTGTAATATTCACATTTGAATTTTCATAGTAACACATTTTATTTTTAATATGGCTATTAAAAATATCATGGATTCTTCAAGAATCGAGATGCTTAATGGAAACAATTTCCGAGCATGGAAACGCCACATTTCTATCTTCTTACACATGAAAAAACATTGCACACCTTATCCACTTCTAAACCAGATGATGATTCTAATTGGTTCCAAAATAAATGGATAGAAGATGATGCAATGGCAAAGGCAACTATGTTACATAATATGAAAGATAACATTATTCCGCTTTTTAAAGAACACGACACTGCAAGACAATTAATGGAAGCACTAAAAAGTAAGTATAGAGTTCAATTGGATACTCAAATTCAATTGCTCTTGGACAAATATAATAACACTTGTATGAGTGATAATGATAGTGTTGGTGATCATGTTAATCAAATGGAATGAATTGCTAAAGAATTATCCAACGCTGGTCACTCTTTGTCAGACAAGATGCAAGTAACTACCATACTTAATAGTCTTCCATTGTCTTGGGATCATGTTATCACATCTCTAACTCATAGCGGACGAGAGATTTCAATGGTAACATTGACTGTACTCTTAATTTTGGAAGAAGAAATAATGAAGCGCAAGCGTAAAGAATGATTGTCTTCTAATTTGTTGATGGCACAATCTTTACCACAACCACAGAATAATATCCACACACCATTCAACAAGAAAAAGACGATTTCTTTCAAGAAAAAATAGAATAAGGGATTTCAGAAAGAATGGAATAAACAACAAAATGGAAAAAACAACAACATTATAAGCATCATATTGGCCCATGTTACAAGTGCGGTCAAAAAGGTCATATCAAAGCCACTTGTCCTCAGAAGAAACAGAAAAAGGATCATAACCCTGTTGCCATGACAGTTTCTGAAGCAATGGTGTTTGAACCTTCATCAAATTCATGGTGGATTGATTCTGCTGTAACTATGCATATTGTGCAAAATAAAGACATGTTCGTGGAGTTTACTGACAAAAAAGTTGGTGAACACAAAATCTACATGGGCAACAACTCATATACTGATGTTTTGGGCATCGACAACTGTCAATTCTCTTTTAATGGAACTTCCATTATGTTTCATGATGTGCTTTATGTACCCAGCATTCGCCGAAATTTAATTTCAGTTCTAGTTTTAACCCAAAAGGGTTTTGAGGTTAATTTTAGGTTTAACACAGTATTGATTAAGAAATAGAGTGTATTAGTGAAAGGTGTAAGAGTGAATGACATGTACTCTCTTCCTATTGATAATAATAAAGTATGTGTTTCTGATTATTTGTCTGTTTCTACAAATAATAGTTCTTATTTATGGCATTTAAGGTTAGGTCACATTAATAAAAATAAAATGTCTTGAATGTTTAAAAGCGACTTATTGCCTAAAGTATCTTCCGATGATTTTGATATATGTGAACCATGTATCAAAGGCAAAATGACTAGCAAGCCATTTTTTAACATTGGAAATCATTGGAATTACTCGAAATAATTCATTCGGACATTTGTGCCCCTTTAAGAACTAAAACTCATCGAGGCATGGAATACTTTATTACTTTCACCGATGATTATTCAAGATATGGACATATCTACCTTCTTAAACACAAATCAAAAGCAATTGAAAAGTTTAAGGAATATAAATTAGAAGTAGAAAAGCAACTTGGTCGGTCCATTAAACACTTGAATAATGACAAAGGTGGTGAATATGAAGCTATGGATTCTTTCTGCAAGGACAATGGCATAAAACATTTGTTTACAATGCCATATACACCACAACAAAATGGGTTCGCAGAAAGATGAAATCGTACTCTCATGGAAATGACAAGGTCTATGATGACTCATGCTGATCTTCCTATTCATTTTTGGGGGGAAGCCTTGTCCACTGCTGCGTATATATTAAATAGAGTTGAAACAAAAGCCAAACCTCTAACTCCTTACCAATGCTGGCATGGTACTAAACCTAATGTTCAAAATCTCAAAGTTTGGGGATGTAAGGTACATGTACTTATTCCCAAACCTTTAAGGGATAAATTGGGAAGCAAAACTTGGGAATGCAAGTTTATTGGTTATATCGAAAATGGAAGTGGTTCTCAAACGTGGATTAATAGAAAGTAGAGGTGCTATTTTTCTTGAATCTACTGATCTTGTTACTCCTCTTGAACAAATTGAATTGCTCTCCAAAGTATCTCAAGATTCTTCTATTCCTTTTTTGTCACATGATCCACAAATTCTCCCAAAGCCATCTAATAGTGGGAGGAAACGCAAATTATATGACGATGTTTTACCTGCTTCTAATCCTCAGATAATTAGGAGTAAGAGAGCAAGGCGTCCATCTACATTTTTTAAAGATCATTATGTTTTTCAAATTGAAGAACTTAATAACTTATTAGATGATCCTACTACTTATAATGAAGCAATTAGTAGCAGTGATACTACACAATGGCTTGAGGCAATGAATGAAGAACTTGACTTGATCAAGAAAAATAATGTTTGGGAATTAACCGATCTCCTGAATGGAAGAAAAGCCATTAGTTGCAAATGGGTTCTTAGAAAGAAATTCAAAGTAGATGGAAGTTTGGAGAAATACAAGGCCAGGTTAATAGCCAAGGGATTCACTCAACAACCTGGAATAGACTTCGTAGATACATATTCTCCTGTTACGAAATTTGCCTCTATAAGGATTCTAATAGTGGTAGTAGCCAGGATGGATTTGGAATTGCATCAATTAGATATTAAAACTGTTTTTCTCAATGGAGAATTAAAAGAGGAAATTTATATGATTCAACCTGATGGTTTCCAGAACCAAGGCAACGAGGATAAAGTCTATAAGTTAAAGAAATCTCTATATGGACTTAAACAATCTTCATGACAATGGTACTTGAAATTCCACCAAGTCATTTTAGAAATGGGCTATGTTGTGAGTCCATTAGATCACTATGTTTATATCTGGAAAAATGATGACAAGTTAACAATATTGTCTTCATACGTGGATGAGATATTGTTAACAGGAAATTGTCCAGATATGATTATAAAAACCAAAACTTTGTTGGCATCTAGATTTGAAATGAAAGACATAGGTCTTGCAACCTATGTTCTAGGAATTAGAATTTCAAGAGATAGAAATTCAAAACTATTATATCTAGATCAAGAGAAATATCTAGACAAGGTGCTCAAAAGATTTAATATGGATAACTGTAATTCTTTAAGCACGTTTGTTTGCAAGGGACAAAGTCTTAGTAAAAGTATGAGTTCTCAAACTAAGTCTGACGTTGAGGGAATGAGAAATGTCCCGTATGCTCAAGCAGTAGGCAGCTTAATGTACGTTATGACAAGCACAAGACCTGATAGCTGTCATGCAGTTGGATTCGTAAGTCGGTTTCAATCCAATCTAGGCAAGGAACATTGGCAAGTAGTCAAAAGAATATTCAGATATTTAAAAGGCACTAAAAATTTGAAGTTATGTTTTGGTTTGTGTGATCTACACATAAAATGATACACTGACGCGGATTTTGCAGGAGATGGGTTCTTGTTTGGTGGAACAGCAGTTTCTTGGTTAAGTAAGAAACGAGTTGTTTTGCAAAGTACACTATGGAAGCTGAATACTTAGCTTGCAACACAACCGTGAGTAATGCGGTCAGGATAAAACGATTTGTTGACAGTTTACAATTAGGTATACCTGCCAGACCAGTCAATATGTTTTGTGACAATTAGTTCGCCATCTCATTAATAAAAAGTGGAGCAAATAGCTCTAAGGGAAAAACATATTGATGTAAGTTACCATTATATTCAGGACATAGTGGAGAGAGGTGAAATTAAAGTTAACTATATACCCTCAGAAGATATGGTGGCTGACCCTATGACCAAAGTGTTGTCTCTAGAAAAATTCAAAGAATATGTAACTAATATGGGATTGAAAAATGCCTAGCTAGGTGGTTTAGCTACTTATATAAGAGCATAGTCGGATGACTCTAGGGACGTTAGATAACCGATGTTTTGCGACTCTATCTTGCATGGAAACATGTGTTTTGTGAAGCCCCTGAAATTTGTATTCACTTAAAGACCTTAATGTTTGAATTATTTTCTTAAAACCCCTCGGTTATTTGAATTATTTCAGATCTTGTCGGTTAGCATTTTATTTTATTTTTTTTAGCAAAACTGGAATTTTCCTAACCAGATTAGGTTCCCTAACCTAATTTAATTCTACATAAGTTACATGTATTTAACTCCAGGCCCTCACTCTTTATTTAAATTGAAAACTTATCCCAAAAACTAGCACTTGTACCTTTGTACCATGAGTACCATCAATCATGTAAGATATATATACACCTTGAGGAGTGTGTCCTAGAGCCTAAAATTGATAAAATAATAGCCCCTTCACCCTTCCCTAGGGCCGGCCATTCTAGGAGGAAATGAGGATACAATTTTCTAAGTCTATCATCATGAAAATCTAGAAACTTACAAACCTAGTACCCTAGACCTAGGATGCTAATTCCAATACTAGTTACCTTCCAACTAAGAACCAACTAAATGATGCCTAATCCTATGATTTAACACCTTAATCACTTCTATTCCTTTAAACTTCAAGCAAAATCCTAACCTTTCCATCCATTTTCAACTAATGGGCTTTTAGGACTTTTAACCCCCAAAAATGCCTATATATACCACACCCCCCCCCCCCAGCTTGGCAAGCACAAACACCACACCCACACACACACTTTTGGCTAGAGAGAGGGAGGAGAGCAAGAGAGAGAAGTCTAGAGAAGAAAAGGAAGGAAGAAGAGAGCCTTCTTGTGCAAAGCTTAGTAGGTAAGCCACAAACACAACCTTCTCTTTCATTTTCTTTTTTTTTCAATACATGTTTCTAAGGGTTCTAAATGATGTTTTCAGATCTGTTATTAATGAGTTCTTATGTTAAAAATGCTAAGGGTTGAGTATTGAGTCCATCTCTCTTATATTTTTCCCATTTTGGCACAAAACCATCTTTTTTTTATACCAATCTCTCAACTTTCTAAAGGCACTCTTTCAAGCAAATTTCCCGAGTTAAATATATGTTAGTTAGCATGTTTTCTTCACAAAGAAATGAAAACTTTCCCTTGGAGAAACCCTTCCTCATAAAACTTCTTGTTTGGGGCATAGTACCTTAGAATCTGTTTTTGCAGCCCACTTCCAGAAATTTTAGAAAAATGTATAAAATTATTCTAGACCTCTATTTTGTATCAAAACCTTCCTTAAGGTGTTAGCTTTCAACTAAAATTTGTTTCATCGAAAAACATTAAGCGGTTTGCAAGAAAATCAAATTTTCGTAACAGTTGACGGATCTGGACAAAATCTGGACAACGCTAGAATATTCTCTAAATAACTTAAAATCTGGAAAAGCATTCCCATTTCCGAAAAATGTTCTAGAAACTAGATCAAATTCTCTGCAAACCATAGGAAGGCCAAGTCCAGTGAAGGATCTAAAATAGTCCTTTCATTTTAATCTTTATGTGATATTAAATCTGGAAATTTTGTTATGCATGGATGTTTTATGCCCTTGCATTCATGAAAATATTTATTAGCTTATGATCATATCTTGGCATGATATTGTATGTGTTATGTTATGTTCTTCATCTTCTTCACCTTGTTGATGCATGCTTGTGTAGATATTTTTATCTTGTTAAGTTGTCTAACCTTGATGTAAAATATTTAACTCAACGGGAAACCTAATTGGGAGGGTATTGGGTTTCGAGCACTTGAGTAACGAAAAGATGAGAAATGTGATATATGGATTGTTGGGATGCGTTCCCTATTTGAAAGTTAAAGTCTTGCGCAAGTGGTTTTCGGAATCCTTGAACGGAGCAGTTGTATTCGGACCCTAGGTGGTTTGGTGTAAGGAGGGATTTCGGGCAAAGCCCTATTTTACCGTCTCTTTTGAGGCCCTGCGGTTGGTGCTACACGGTACATAACCGTTGGTAGGCATCCGAGGTTAGGTCTGCAACAAAACAGCAAAAGAGGGGGCATACCGAATAATCCGCGTCCGATTCTTGTGGTTGGGAGGACGAAATCTCTTTGGGGGATTTATAGTTGCTAACATCTAACTTAACCCTTTATTGATTTATTGAAGTATCATGCTTTATTACTTGATGTTATAATTGTGATTGTGTATTGGACTGGGAAAAAGGAGTAGGGTGTGTGTGTGTTTACTGGGCATTCAAAGCTCATGGCGTATCATACCAGGTAACGAAGCGGAACTCATAGCTGGAGATGACGAGCCCGAAACTTTTGAAGACTTTTGGTTATCCTAGAAAAAAATTAGAAGTTTCTTTTTGGATATTTTGTAAGACTCGTGTGAAGTGTAGACACCCCATTTTTGACCGTCCTCAAGACTTGGACGTCACCGTTTGAACACTCGGTGATTATCCATGTTTGTGTTCGTTTGGAGTTCCCGGAAGCCTCGGCTCGCGCGCCCCGCCTCAGGATCCCCGAACTCGACCGTTTAGTGTCTGGTTTTGCACCAAACACTTGCATCTTGCCTTTGAGAGGCAGAGTGGGGCTTGTAGACCATCCCCACCCATCACCGGCAGTGGCTAGATGCCACCGGCTGGTTTTTGCTGCCACCGGCAATATAGTTTGCCGGCCGGCA
Organism: Camellia sinensis; assembly: GCF_055761805.1. NCBI lineage: Eukaryota > Viridiplantae > Streptophyta > Magnoliopsida > Ericales > Theaceae > Camellia > Camellia sinensis. Next base: position 33,685,279 of record NC_138961.1, on the reverse strand, counting down.
CTATTTGTTGCCGGTCAGCACTATTTTGTGCCGGTCGGCACTTTGTTTGGCCAAGATGGCATTTTTTGCCGGCCGATTGCTGTTCATCTGCTTTTGCAGATATTTTTGGACAGCTGTATAACTTTTGCTCCCCTCCATACACGTGTATGGAGGGATCTCCCTCTTGCAAAGCTTGTCTTGTAAGCTTTACAAGAGGCTTATAGAGGGGAGCTCTCTCTAAGGCAAAAAAAGGGGGCTTGAGACATTTTTGAGAGAGAAAAGACAGAGGAGAGCTCTGGTTTTTCTAGGGTTAGGGTTAGATATACACTCTCTATCTCTCTTTCCCTCTTATTTGTGCACTAGGTGTTTTGTGTCTCACTATTGCACACAAACACCTAGTGTTTCACCTTCCTCTTGGAGCTGAGATTCTAAAGAGTGTGTTTTGAGATTTTGGTGTTGGATTCAAGCTCAAGGAGGCCATTGGAGCACCATTTGTAAAGGGGTCTTCAAGGGTGAGATTCTAGTCCTTTTTTTCCCCATTCTTGCATTAATTTTATACCTGTCTTAGAGCTGTTTTTGTGCTTATTGTATAACATAAAAAAGTTCTGTTTTTAGGCCCTCTTTATTGTTTATTAAGAGTGTTTTGTTGTTTGAGGGTTGTTGACCACCCTTAGGCCTCAAAAGGCCTCATTTTGAGCCATTTTGTGTTAGCTCCGGGATTTTGGTGTTGAGGTCTCTTCACCACTGAAATCTTGAGGGATTTCAGTGGTGAAGATGATGCTTTGAAGTCCCAAGAAGGAGAGGGCCACCCCCTCTCCTTGTTGTCCTTGAAAAGGGCATGTTTTGGCCTCTTAAGAAAGCCTATGCTTGAGTGTGTGTTGAGCATGTTTGGTTTGTTTTTCATGCTTATATATCCATGATATAACATGATTTCAAGTTGGTTTTGGAACCTTATGCATGTTTAGCATAGTTGCCATGTAATGCCTTATTTGTGCCTTAACATGTTCTAGGTTGTTAGCCTTAGTTGGAGCATGTTTTAGGCTTGCATTTGTGAAGATTATGTGCTTATTTTGCCATGTTTTAGCTCTGTCCATAGTCGTTTGGGTTGATCTTTGCATGCATTATATAGCTCATTTGTATTTGGGCTTGTTGGCCTTGAGTATGTGCATGTGTAGCATGCCATCTTTGCATTGTTTTGGTGATTTGGAATCATCCTACATGTTATTTCAGTCCCATTTCCATGCTTGTTGGATTGCCTTGCATGTCTCTTTAATGCTTTGAAAGCATGTGTTGCAATGTTCCATGTTTTGGTGCCTTTGCATGCCTTTGAATTTGGGCCACTTAGATGCCATCTAAGCAGTCCTTTGGCCTTATTTTAACATGCTAAAAATCTGTTTTTAGTTGTTTAATGCATGCCATGTTTGGTCATGATAAGTGTAGTTCAATGCCTTATCGACTTGCCTTGAACACTTGGACTACTCTTTGCATGTTTTGGCTTGATTTATAACTTGATTTGGCATCATTTTATAACATGATTTTAGGGCTCATGTTGCATGCTAATTAGTCCATGATCCCTCCTTTCAAGTGTGCTTGAATGTTGTTTGATTCATGCTTAAGTGTTGGTCCTTATGTGCATGTGTGTGTGCATGCCATTTAGCCTTCATTTTATAGCACTTTGGCTACTGTTTTAGGCCTATTTTAGAGTCGCCTAATTCATGTTTAAGTCCATCTTTGCACTCATTTGTATTGCCCTATGCATGCTTGCATGATTGCATAAGCGCATTGCCATGTCATGTTGCATTCCTAGCTTGTATGCCTAGGTTGCATTGCATTTTGCATGCATGCCTTGTTCCTTGAATTGGTGATAGGAATTGGGCCTAATTTGTTTGATTGGTTTGCATGCATTTGAAACCAAAGTTGCATACTTGGTTCCTTGGGCCATCATGCATGGAAATGCGTGATTGGTGGTCCGAGAACCGAGGCACATGTCCCTTTGAGTCATCACAATGATAAGAGACATGGGAAATGCATACATGTCTTGAAATATGCTGTCATGCCTTGTTTTGCCCTCTGTTGCTGTGAGTTGCAGGTTCTGCAGGAATACTCTGCCGACTGGCAGTGTAATGTGCCGACCGGCAATCTTTTCTCTGCCGACAGCTTTAATTTTGTGCCGGTGGCAACATCTCAGTGCCGGTGGCAATTTCACCCAGCCGGTGGTGTCACCCAGCATCCAAGGAAGCAGTCCTGAGGTTTTGACAGCCTCCAGAGGAGTGAAGGAAGGAAAACAGAGGCAGCTTGCGCATGGCGGCGCATTCCCCAAGGCATTTACCCCGAGGCGTTTACTGCTTTTCTTAGTCTATTTTAATTTGTTAATTAAATTAGGCAATTTGTAACATTTAATTAGCTTGTGTAGTTAATTAATTTGTAATATTTATTCGGTTCCTCCGAGCGAGGGCAAACTTGTAATAAGTGTGGGTGCGTGTGTGTATGTCTTCCAACCCCCACTTCTTTCTCCCTTTTATTTACCTGCTTATGATGGTAGATTAGGGCACATTTATTTTAGCATGCCTTATGCTATGCATGCGTGCATTCATGCATTTGTTGACATGCACCGGGCTCGGTACATCATACAAACTACATTGTACTTTTCAATTCAGAATTGAATACATGTTACTTGTAGCATTTCATATGCCATTTTAGGGTTAGCCGAGCCTACTCTAAATTGCATCCTTGCCTGTGTTGCATTAGCCACTTAACATGAACTAGGGACATGCATGTTTGCTAACTAGTTTATTGTTTTGGCACGGAGTACAATGTAAGTATTTATGCTTTAGCATCTCGCATGCGTGTGAATGATAACATGACAGTATACTTACCATGCGGCTAAGTGCTTATATGAGATAAACCGTTTGAATGCCTGTGGGTGGAGGTCGAATTGCTTAAATTGGAATAACACATTAAAACTGTGAATTTTAAAGCCCACTAGATAGTGGCAAAATCATCTTTTCTAAAAGCCCACTTGAGGGTGGCAAAATCTGCATTTTGGCCTACTTGCGAGTAGCAAACCATTTTCAAAACAAACATGAAATGTTTTGTTCCAATTTGGGCGATTTGGTCTATACTTGTTTGCCGCGCGCATAACATAGTAATTCTAGGCTAACAATTGGTTTAAGAACACATAAAGTTTTCAAAAACGGATATCACGGTTAGTAGAGGCCGGTCTTCGGACCGGGCGAAAGGGGGTGCTCATAGCTGACCTTCCCCGATCGTACCCAAGCTCCCGAGCCGAGACAACTCCGGTGATGACGGACACGTGGCCTTCGGCACCGAGTCAGGGTTTCCTAAATTCTCCCATAAAAAAAATATTTAGGTGGCGACTCTGTATCTGGCAAATCAGTCCATGTTTGGCACTACTTTTTCAAAAATCTGTTTCTCAAAACGATTTGCCAGATTTGGACTCTTTGGTTCAGATTAAGAACCGTGACACAAATCGAGTCCGAACTGTAGCGCGAGGCCCACGAGGGCGCTGTCTACATGAAGATTTAAGCTTCTTTTGGGATGTAATGTAATAGAACAAGCTTTTGAAATTAAGGATATTCGTGGTTGTTATGTACTTATACTTTAATATTTACATGTATGAACCTTATCGTTGCTTATGAGACCTTGTGTCAATACTTTTTAAGATCTGTCAAAAGGGTAGTGCACTGCCTAAGAAAGCTGGACTTAGAATAGAGGCTAATCTGACTCCTCCGGCAATCTGGGATCTTACTGGTTATTGACCATAGGACTCATTAGTGACTCTCCCTTGATTGCAACCAATGGTGTAGAATCGGGGCGTCACATGTTTGGTCAGGTAATAAGATAAAGGAACTGACAAGGTACGGATATCATAGTTAGCATGAGATGTAAAATCCATAATATGCAACGTGCTAACTAGATGATATTGTCTGCTTGATCAGCAAAAAGTCGTTGATAAGGTGTGTTAAGGAAAACCTTCAGGAATGGGTCTTAAAGGAAGTACTTAACAATAATTTCAGTGCAGGTCGACACATGAAACATGTGTGTGGCTGAAGTCGTCAATGGTGATTGGGTATAGACCATGAACCCATCACTGAAAATTGATGCCATTCACTTGAAATATAGTGAATTGAAGTCATTTAGAGTGTGTTGTCAGTAGGAGAACACATTCGTATGGGTGCGGTCAGATTGGTGGCAAAAACACGTACACGTATGGCCAAGTCACAATCAGATGTCGATCTATGAGGTAATTTCATAGATGAAAGTTGGCATGAGGCAAAAATTTTGGTACTAAGGCAAACATGTCCAACTGAGGTTTTGTTATCAATATTATAGTGTGATCAAGTGGGAGATGAAGGTATGAGAGTGTTTACACCATAATATGGCGGATTGCCTCACACCGAATCATAACCCAATTGGTGGTAATATAAAGCCTTCCCGCAGGAAGAAATACAATTGGAAGTTTTGAATTTAAAATAAACAGTCACAATGATTGGAAACATGGTGACTGTTGGTTTGACATTGCAATTTGAATGTTTGCAACCATTGATCAAAGGCCACCATGTAAACTATAAATATATGGCCTCAGTACAATGGCTGTTTAACTGTTTCTTTTTTTCTGAATTTTATCTCTTCTAGATTGTATTTTTCTCTACGTGATAAACACCCTCATGGGCTTCTCAATCATTACCATTGTTAAGTTTATCTTTCAATTCCTTATTATGAAATTCCTAAAATATTAAGAGCATTTTCAACCCTTTATCAAATTTGAATACAAATTTGAAGAAAATTTTGATTTAATATGATGCACTCCAATAGTTTCATCAAATATGGCCTGTCATCCAATTTAGAATAAATTTGCATCAAATTCATCCCAAAACCAGTTGTCTGGGGGTTATCCACCCAGTCCACCAACGATCACTTGCAAAGTTTGATAAAAGAATAAACGCTTCATTCATTAGATGAAAAAAGTATTACTCCCTTCATAATGAAATGCTTGGAGCACCGTTTTCATCAACTTTTCATCAAATTTGAATTTAATGAAAGATTTGATACAACGTTGGAGATGGCCTAAATAATGCTTTTGTTACTAAAAATTTAGTTTTTTCTTTTCTATATTTTTTTTATTTTTAGTGAATTTCTTAATATTTTATTCAAATTTTATATTTTTTAGATACAGCTAATTTAAATACACTTAAAAAGTATAATATTTGTGAAATTATTTAAAGATTTTTGTACGAATTTTTTATTTTTTTAAGTATATTAAGGTTAAGTAAATCTTAAAAAATTTAAAATTTTGATTAAAATATGTAAAAAAAAATTAAAAAAATAAAAATAAATTAAAAACTCAGAAAATTGTTTTTGAAAATTGAAAACCGAAAACCAAAGAGCGTGAATTCATTGGTACTTTAGACCATTAGAACCAAGTAAAAAAAAATTAAAAATACAACTAAATAAATGGGATTATTGTTTTTACCATTCTTAGGATTCGTTTGGGAAGTGGGTTGGCTTTTTAGCTATTTTATCTTGGGGCTAAAAAGCCTGATTTGGGAAAAAAAATTTGACTTTTTGACTTTTTGTGAAAGAAAGAATGTAATAATTATAGATTTGATATAATGTTTTGTTTTATTGAGCTAAAAAGTTTATTTTATTTTTTTATGGCTATTTTAGCCAAAAAAATCCAAATCTCAACTTCCCAAATGAGCTCTAAGAATGCCAAGTCTGTGGCTATTACCATGTCAATTACCAAAATTTGTTATCCCATTCTTCCATTCTTTAATGCCAAGTTTTACCTTTCAAAGTGTCAAGTAAAATCTGATTCATCAGTCGGAAATGTTTTAAGAATTTGGAAATTATTTTATGTTACCATAAATGCTCATTTACATGGCTATTAATAGTCAATAACAGCCTTCAGGTTTGTAGTGTTAATTTTGTATTGTCCAGCTATGTTATGATTCAAATTGTTTCACTAGTTATGGTCCAATGATCATATTTTATCCATACCAAGTGGCCTTGGTTTATTTGGCTAAATTGGATTGTAAATTGGCAAAATGATAAGTAAATATTGAGCTCTATTTTGATAAATAAATATTGAGCTCCTCATTGGATCAGAAATAACCCAATAGTTAAGACTTGTTTTACTGTGGCCTAAGGCCCCGTTTGTTTTGGGGTTAAATAGATTGGAGGGGATTAGAATGGAGGTGGGGTTATTTAGTGTTGTGTTTGTTTGTAGAGTTGGGGAGGGAATTAGGATGGAGGAGGTGATATAGATGGAGGTTGGAAGGGGGATTGAGATGGAGGAGGTGGAGATGGTATTAGAAAAATAGTGAGGGGATTAGAAATTTTTTTATTTTTTTATTTTTTATATATTGGGAATTTTTTTTTAAATATTAATGTTTAATTTTTTATATTTTTTTATTTGTTTTATTATTTTATATAAAAATAATTTAACAATTCTTATACTAACAACTAGCATCAAAACAAACACAATTTTACTTAATCCCCTCACTGTTAATCCCCTCACTAACAATTCTCTCACTATTAATTCCCTCACTATGAATCTCTTCCATTCTACCTCTGAAAACAAACGGAGCCTAAGGCACTTTTTGGACGGATTAATCGTTTCGCCTCTTAACTTTACGTTGTCTCTGATCTTTAGATCTTTTGCATACAAATTTGAGTTTAACTTTAGTTTGTCAAATTTTTGTAATTTTATTGTTATAATTGCATCCTAATAGACGTAGGTTTGCACTTCTAATATAAATTAGATTGTAAACCCCTAAGTTGTTCAGATTTTTTTATTGAGATTAATACAATTAAAAATAATAATTTTTGAATTATCAGTATTCATGAGCTGTTCTTATTACTGTATTCATGCATACACTCTTTACTCACTCTCTATCACTATTTTTATCCACTGAAACAAGTGTGAAGAAATTGTGTGAATTGAACTTTCTTTCAATTTTAGGGATGTGTTTGGGTATGCATAAGCATAATTCACAAAATCATGAAAATTTTTATAAACTTATATGAGTGATTTCATAAAAATGTATAAATTGAACACAAATTTGCGTAAGTCTATTTATAAAAATTTTAAAATTTATAAAATTACGAAATTACATAAGTTATTTCACAAAAATATATAACCCATATAATAAAAATCCAAACATATCATATGTAATGCACACCTAAGAGTTGCCCTCAAAAAACCAAACAGCTAAAATCCTAACTCACATCCCAAACGAAGGCATAAAAATGCACTAATTGGTCAAAGTTTTCATACATTTTTAATATGACATAGAAGTGATTAAGAATATGTTTTATTTGAATTGTAATTAAAAACATGTTTGAGAACCCGAAATCCCTACACAACTTTAATTAATGCTACTTCAAATATAAGGCTTCGATTAGCCCGCAAAGAGTGACACAAATTATATTCTATTTAATGTAAAAATTTTATCGGAATTTTTGTACATAGACTAACAGAGATAAATGGAAACACTATAATATATAAGAATTTTTTGTAACATAGACCTTGTGAACCGAGAATAAAAACTGTACATTTGGCAAACAAAGCACTCCCAGGCCCATCACTGATGGCCCAAGTCCAACCATTCCCATTGTCAACCAAGCCCATTGGATTACAGAGCTTCGATGCCAAGTAACCCCTTCACCAACTAGGTGACACAGCTTCGATGCCGAGTAACTCCTTCACTAACTAAGTGACACGCCGAGTGGGTAGTGTTGACAAAATCAAAGAACATTCATACCGAGCTCGAGAGAAAATTCAACAGATTATCCCAATCAAAGTGGGATCAAGCTGTCCATTTCTAGAGGTGTAATAGGAACGTGGGCCTTGACATTATGATGATTATGATAAGAAGATCAAATTACATGACAAATATCTACACAAAACGTCTATATAAATGAGAGGGAGTTTTTATATGCATTAGGGCCGAGCTAGGCCAAGGTGTAATGATGGGTCGTTCTATGGGCCGTGGTAAAAAGGGCTTTGCAAATGTTAGCTCGATCCAAGTATGGTTACAGTTACCACGGTCGGAGTAGTGATAATTAGCTCGGTCATAGTATTCGGAGCCAAGGTATTTTGGCTTCTTACGGTAGACCTTACTATTTGTTAGCTCAGTCAAAGCTTGATGTAGATAGCTCGGTTTTGACAGACAAAACCGAGGTACCAAGCTATGAGCTACAGTGAAGGCGTTGGATTGAGTATAACAAAGGTTAGCCTGGTTATATTGTCATCCCACCGAGGTAAAACCATCTCACTTGGTTTAAGCAGTGAGGAGGGTGTTGAAGGATAAGCATTATCTTTCAGGAGTGTGATTCCTATGAGGACTCTATATGGAGGAATAAAAGTCCTACTAGGATTATGCCAGACAAAAGTTATAAAAGCTCATAACAGAATCTATGGTGAGGTAACGCAAGTTTGATTCTCAAATACATAGAGCTTTTGTCTATTTTGCTGACTTAGGCATCGGAGAGGTATCTGGCACACACTCGCCGGCTAGCTCACGTTTGTGCTTTCAAGGAGTAAAGTGACGACGTTTGGAGGAGCGCAGACTTGATCAACAGGATTATACGAGAAAATAATTTCGTGCTTGTACAATTGGCGCCGTCTGTGGGAATTCCAGAAAGAACAAAACCTCTTGATCGAGTTTTTCCTCTCTAATTGGAAGCAATGGCGCACAATGAAGATTTGCCGTAATCCGCTATCAATGGACAAACCCCAGAGGGAGGTGAGAGGCTCGAAGGTTTGCCTTCTATCCCTCCCATGGCGGATTTAGAACCCCGGCAATAGAACCCCCGAAGGGATGCAAGGGGGAGGCGGGCTAACAGCCCCTGTCGCTCTCAAAGTCCTGAAAGACAGAGGCCGAGAATGGACCCTCAAGTTCTGGAGGATCGCGTGAAGAAGCAGGACGAGTTAATAAGGAGGATGGCGGCAGCCATGGAGTTAATGAAACGCCAGATAAAAGGAAAAGGGGTGGCGACAAGAAAGGGGCGCAAAGGCAACACGCCCTCTCGCCACTCGGAGGATCATGATAGGCGTACCACACCATCGCAAGCAGAAAGTAGGAGCCTTAGAACAGGCGACACTCAATCGAGGACTTCAAGCACTCGTTACTCCAGGTCTGAGAGAACGAGAACTGAGAGGTCATATACTGAGGGAAGCACCTATCGGCCCTCACACACGCACCAGACGTCATCTAGGCACACGGAGTTGCCTAGATCATCTAACTTACGAACTGTGCTTGAAGAAAGGGCACGATTGAAGGAGGATACCAGGGCACGCGACCCACGCAGAGTTTCAGCCCTTCAGCGATTGGCCCCTCGGACGCATGAGAGCGTTGAGGTAGGAATGCCAATGCCGCGCCCTGCTTACGAACCAACAGACAAGGCATTAGCAAGGCTACAGAGCTCGCCGTTCGTTCCAGCAATTGAGAACGCACCGCTACCTTCAGGCTTCCACCAGTCCAAGTTTACCACTTATGAGGGGAAGACGGACCCTTACATGCACTTGAGCCACTTTCGCCAGGTTATGGCAGTATACCGGCGGAACGAGGCCCTGATGTGTATCATGTTCCCGTCCAGCCTTGGCGACCTAGGTCTAACTTGGTTCGAAAGGCTACCAAAAGACAGGCATCGCCTCTTAGGCACAATTGGCAGAGGTGTTCATGACTAGGTTCAGAACGAACACCACGACACCAGTGGAGATCGACCAGTTACTCTCCATTGACATAGAGGACAAGGAGACGTTGAGATCCTACAACAGTCGCTCCTGGGAAACCTTCAACCAGATTGCCCACAAACCTCGCTATAGCACAATACAAACGAGGCCTGCCAATCGGTAATAAATTGAGGGACTCAATTACAATAATGCCGCCCCTCACGATGGAAGCCTTAATGGAGAGAGTGCACCAACATATTCGCATGGAGGAAGACAGCGCCCAAGCTAAAATGAAATCTGGCACAACAGCAACACCAGATAAGAAGACTTCAGCAAAAGTCAACACGATAGAACAACCAAGCAGGAATGGGCGAGGCAGGCGAGCCAACAGAGAGGACCAAGACAAAAGGAAGTTAAGAGTTCGCACTGCCATTACCGCAGTGTTCAAAAAACCAATCTACCGAATTCTCAATGAGATACGTAATGAACCTTTCGTCCGCTGGCAGCAAAATTGGGAGAAGCACAAAAAGACTACGACGAAAGGCCCCGGTGCACCTTCCACGATGAAAAGGGGCACCGCACTGAAAATTGCACACCGTTAAGGCAACATTTGGAGGAGTTAGTGGCAGCTGGGCACCTGGACCAGTACATAGAATGAGGAACACAACCAGCCCCCCAGAACCACAACTGCCCAAATGGAATGCCGGTCGACGCCCCACCTCAAGGCATAATCAACGTAATACACGGAATATTCAAACCTGAGCGGGTATGTGAGCTCAGGGGAATGATCAAAAATGATGAGCACTTAAGGGAGGTATTAAGTGCACAACCTACCATAAAAAAAAAGGAGAATAGAGGCCACAAATGTCATATCTTTTTTAGACAAAGATTTGGCAAGGGTATACTGCCCTCACAATGATGCATTGGTTGTCACTCTACACGTCAAGAATTTCGACATCAAACGGATTCTGATTGACCAAGGAAGCTCATGTGAGATAATGTATTACGAAACCTTCAAACAACTGAAACTGGAGGACAAAAACGTGGCACCTGCAACATATTCCCTAATCAGATTCAATTCAATGCCAGAGTGGCCAGTAGGCAAGATAATCCTCCCAATTAAGGCAGGAACCGTGACGAAACAGGTGGAATTCTGGGTATTGAAAGTCCCTTCCACTTACAATATAATTTTGGGGAGGACATGGTTGCCTGCCATGCAATCGGTAGCATCAACCTACCATCAAGTATTGCGGTTCCCCAACGAAGCCGGAGTAATGGAAGAGGTCTTTAGAGACCAAATTATGTCAAAACAGTGCTTCGTTACAGTAAATAGCAGCCGCGCTGCAAAAGGGTTTGTACAGATGGTCGAAGAGCCAGAAAGTAATGAACTATTTGTGGACGTCGGCAAGGCAGCTGATTAGAAGGCAGTGGAAGACTTGGTACAGGTAAGGATAGATAAAAAAGACCCAGAAAAGTTCTTTTTGCTCGGCTCGTCTTTGTCCAGCACCGAGAGAATAGAGGTCATGGAATTCTTAACCTCTAACATCGAAGTGTTTGCCCGGACACCGTATGACATGTCTAGCATTGACCCAAACTTCATCTGTCACCAACTGAACGTCCACCAAACTGCCAGACCAGTTATACAGCGCACTCGCAGATCAGCACTCCACCATGCCGAGATAGTGGCAGAAGAAGTGGGAAACTTACTGGAGACAGGAGCTATTAGAGAAGTGCACTATCCCAGGTGGATCTCCAATACCGTAGTAGTGCCAAAGAAGAACGGGAAATGGTGTGTCTGCGTGGACTACAAAATAGTCAACAAGGCATGCCCAAAGGACAACTTTCCCCTCCCATGGATAGACTAACTGGTGGACCCGATGGCAGGACACAATCGACTTAGCTTCCTTGATACGTACAGAGGTTACCATCAGATCACTATGTATGAACCAGATCAGGAGGTCACATCCTTTACAACGCCTAGAGGATTATATTGTTACAAGGTCATGCTCTTTGGCCTAAAGAATGCAGGGGCAACATTCCAGCGGATGGTCACCAAGATGTTTGAGCCATTGTTAGGCAGAACAATGGAGGCTTACATAGATGACATGGTGGTCAAGAGCAAGGATGAGAAGGACCATCTCAGGGACCTAGGTGAGATGTTCCAGATTCTGAAGAAGAACAAATTGCGCCTAAATACATCCAAGTGTTCATTCGGCGTAGGATCGGGCAAATTCCTAGGCTTTCTGGTGACCAACCAAGGTATAGAAGCAGACCCCTCTCAGATCAAAGCAATCCAGGATCTTGAGAGACCCAACACAGTCAAAGAGGTGCAGCATCTCACTGGCCTAGCAGCCGCGCTTAACCGGTTCATAAGTCGGTCGTCAGACAGATATCGACCATTCTTCCAAGCACTAAAGGCCAAGTTTGAGTGGGATGAAGAATGCAACCGTGCCCTAGAAGACCTGAAAGAATACATGTCTTCTCCACCGTTTCTAGTTACCCCAATACCTGGAGAAGAACTCTTTTTGTACCTGGCAATTTCACAGCACGCAGTCAACGCAGTGCTGGTCAGAGCGGAAGGAATCCAACACCTGCCCATCTTTTATGTTAGCAAGACCTTGCTGGGCACAGAAACTAGGTACTTACCATTGGAAAAGCTGGCCTTAGCCTTGATGATGGCCTCAAGGAAGCTGTCACATTACTTCCACGCACACACTATAATCGTCCTAACAGCTTTTTCCCTAAAAGTTTTGTTTGAGAGGGCGAATCTTGAAATGGGCGGTGGAATTGGGACAATTTGATATCAAGTTTCAGCCCAGAACCGCAATAAAAGCCCAAGCTTTGGCAAACTTTGTGGCAGAGTTCACACCAAGAAGTCATCACATCTGCCCAGTTGACTTGACTGGTATGACAGGAATGGGGACGGAAAGCGCCGCAGGAAATGCGCAACCCCTAGTTCAGGATACCCAATCACATTCCAAACCACACAGGCTTGAGGATCAAGAGGCATGAATAAACCATGCCATTCCCAGTAAGGACTCATCGACAAGTGAAGACTTAGGGCAATCAGATAATAAAAAGCAAAGCCCACCAGCAACTCAGGACTTGGAAGAAAACAACACTCATGACCCCAAGACATCATCCGACCTCTCCACTTGCTGGAAGCTATTCGTTGGAGAGATGTGGAAGCTCTTCATGAATGGGGCATCCAATAGGCATGGTGCAGGACTTGGCATAGTCCTCATCTCACCAGATGGCCTATTAGTGGAACAAGCAGTCAACCTTGGCTTCCTAGCATCAAACAATGAGGTGAAATATGAAGCACTCTTAGCAGGCCCAAAATCAGCACTCTTCATGCAGGCCACCGAGCTAATGGTTTACAGTGACTCCCAGCTGGTAGTAAACTAGATTTCAGGCGACTACGAAGCAAAAGATGAGAGGATGGCAAAGTATCAAGAGTTAGTCAGAAGGGAAATCATGAAATTCGAAGTGGTGCGAATAGAGCAGATCGGCCGGAAAGAAAACAGCAGAGCAGACGAACTAGCAGGCTTTGCTTCGATGGCAGATACATCCATCTCACATCCATCCCACATCCATTACTGATCGACTTCCTACCAAGACCAAGCATTGAAGAACCCGAAGTAACCGAGGTATGTTGCGCCGAACTAGGCCCTTCATGGATGGATCCCATTATAGTATTCTTAAAAAACGGCGTCTTACCTAAAGAGAAGAAAGAAGCTAACAAGATCAGAGCCAAGTCACAGCGATTTTGGCTCTCCCCATCAATGGCCTTGTACAAAAAATCCTTCATAGGACCTTACTTGAAATGCATCCATCCCAGCAAGGTCGAGGCGTTCTTGTTCGAGATACACGAAGGCGTATGCGGAAGCCACCAAGGGGGAAGATCATTGGCCTACAGAGCAATTTCGCAAGGATATTGGTGGCCTTACATGCAAGCAGATTCAGAGAAGTATGTCAAGAAGTGCAAGAAATGTCAGAAGTTCGCACACCAAATACATCAACCAGCTAGAGAGCTTCTACCATTAACTAGCCCATGGCCCTTCGCAATGTGGGGCTTGGACATAATGGGACCACTTCCAACGGTGCCCGGCAACACAAAGTTCTTTCTTGCAGCAACAGACTACTTTACAAAATGGGTGGAAGCAGAAGCACTCACCTCAATAAAAGAGAAAGATGTGAAGAAGTTCGTCTGGCAGAATATCATCACTCGGTTCGGCATACCCAAGGCTTTAATATCAGACAGCGGCACTCAGTTCGATGGCAAAATTTTTAGAGACTTTTGTGAGGAGTACAAGATAGAATTCTACAATTCTACACCAGCATACCCCCAAGCAAATGGCCAGGCGGAAGCATCAAACAAAGTCATCTTAGATGGATTGAAGAAAAGGCTGGAGAAAGAAAAAGGCAAGTGGGCTAAGGAACTCTCTCATGTTTTATAGGCTTACCATACCACACATCGACGGTCTACTGGAGAAACACCTTTTTCCTTGGCCTATGGCATGGAAGCAGTAATCCCACTGGAAGTTGGCCTCCCCACTATTAGAAGTGAAAATTTCAATCAAGACTTAAATAGAGAAGCCATAGCCTTGGAGCTCGACCTTGCAGAACAGAGAAGAGAAAGAGCACTAGTTCACATCGCCTCATACCAGCAAGAGTTATCTAGAAAATATAACAAGACAGTACATCCAAGACAATTCAAAATTGGAGATTGGGTGCTGCGCAAAGTAATGGGAAATACTTGGTACCCGGAGATGGCAAGTTAGGGCCTAATTGGGAAGGGTCCATACAAAGTGTTTGGCTTAGTGGGAAAAGGGGCATACCACTTGGAAGATAGAGACAGCAAGGCCATTCCCAGGCCATGGAACACTGCCAATCTCAAACTATTTTATTTTTAGCTTTTCTTTAAATATACTTGTAATTTTTTCTTTTTTCAATATAACAAGTAGTTTTTTTTTCAGCATAAATTGTTTTCTTCTGTAAAAATAGTCTTAGTGAGCTAGGAGCAATGAAAGCAGAGTTGGCAAGAATAACCAACACCTGGCTCTAAGTTGGCATAACCAACTTTGAGCTCTCTTCAGCCAAGATCAGGATTTAGGCTGAAGAAGGTTGGCAGGAATAACCAATACCTTGGCTCTAAGTTGGCAGGAATAACCAACTTTGAGCTCTCTTCAGCCAAGACCAGGATCTAGGCTGAAGAAGTTTGGCAGGAATAACCAAACACTTTGGCTCTAAGTTGGCAGGAATAACCAACTTTGAGCTCTCTTCAGCCAAGATTAGGATCTAGGCTGAAGAAGGTTGGCAGGAATAACCAACACCTTGGCTCTAAGTTGGCAGGAATAACCAACTTTGAGCTCTCTTCAGCCAAGATCAGGATCTAGGCTGAAGAAGTTTGGCAGGAATAACTAAACACTTTGGCTCTAAGTTGGCAAGAATAACCAACTTTGAGCCCTCTTCGGCCAAGATCAAGATCTAAGCTGAAGAAGGTTGGCAGGAATAACTAACACTTTGGCTCCAAGTTGGCAAGAATAACCAACTTTGAGCTTTCTTCAGCCAAGATCCGGATCTAGGCTGAAGAAGGTTGGCAGAAATAACCAACATTGTGGCTCTAAGTTGGCAGAAATAACCAACTTTGAGCCCTCTTCAGCCAAGATTAGGATCTAGGCTGAAGAAGGTTGGCAGGAATAACCAACACTTTGGCTCCAAGTTGGCAGGAATAACCAACTTTGAGACCTCTTCAACCAAGATCAGGATCTAGGCTGAAGAAGGTTGGCAGGAATAACCAACACTTTGGCTCTAAGTTGGCAGGAATAACCAACTTTAAGCTCTCTTCAGCCAAGATCAGGATCTAGTTTCACGACCCAAACTCGCCCCTATTGGTTTAGCGTCGTAACCGGCCAGTAATCCGTGATCACCGAAGGCCTGCTTAACAGTAATAACAGTAATACAGAGTACAGGGGCTGGCGGAAGACAAAACAGTAATAAAAGATGTCCAATGTGCTGTGACAGTCTGTATGCAAAAAGACTTTTCATAACACATTCACATTCAGAACAAAAGTAGTATGTACATACATCAAATACAGGCATTCAGGTTAGGGATCAAATCCCTACCATAACAGTACAATACAAGTCTATACAGTATTACAAAACAGAGACAGAAGGGTGAACTGAGACACCCCAAAAAGCCTAAGCTTGAACACACTTGGAACCTCGCAGTAAGGCACGTTGGTTGGCTTGACAAAAAGGGAGTTTAACCCAACGCTCCTAGCTCCGATCCGGTGCCTGGACACCTATATATATATATAAACAGTGAGCAAAAGCCTAGTGAATAACACATGCGTAAAGAGGTTAAGAATGAATGTCCTTTCAGTATTTAAAACAGTTAGTTATAACAGTATATCAGTCATTCAGTCATAGCAGTCATATGTGGTACATCCCATAGCAAATAGTACAGTAGGTCTTAACAGACCGAACAGTCAGTTGATGGCCATCATATCAGTAAACAGTAGTGGTTCCAAACATGGGAACCGACAGAGATCTCTGTGACAGTAGCAGTACAGTACAGTAACAGTAAATTGCTATGGATGCCACGAATACAGTTCGCAAATAGGACAAGCATTCATTTAGTAAGAAATATCATTTCAGAAAGTAGTACAGTTGATCATTCAGAAAATATTCATGATTGAATATATCTTTACAACATTGTTACTCACAGAGTACTGGGCTACAGATAGGCTAGAGCGTCTTCGGATGCCAACCCTACACAGTTACAGAATGAACACACACTAAGTTACACACTTGGGAATCAATGACTTAGTCTCTAACTTGACTCGGTGTGGTTCTACATCAATATCCTCATTAAGATGCCTTAAACTAGGCCTAGGAATGCCTAGGATGAAATGAGGATGCAAACATGTACTTTAAAACACTTTTCAGAATTTTCAAAAAACAGGGGTCTCGCTCGAGCGTAGCTTTCTACACTCGAGCGGACATACAGACAAAGGATCTCCACTCGAGCGTGACTTCCTTCGCTCGAGCGGACTGTAAACTACAGTAAAAGTACTAGATGCATGCAATTCACGCTCAATGGGCGCTCGACTTCCGCTCGAGCGTGAGACACAAGTCCTCGCCCGAGCGTGCATTCCCTCGCTCGAGCAGACTGCAAAATAAAAGAACTTCTGGGTGCATGTATTTTGCGCTCGATCACTACTTTCATCGCTCGAGCGGAGTGCATGTCTCAGAGGGTACGCTCGAGCGTGAAGTCCTACGCTCGAGCGTGGGTCTAAAATCTGAAATTTCCAAATTTGTCTCCAAGCATGAAACTCAACATTTAAAGCATCAAATTCGATCCTTTTGGGCTAATTTTCTGAAAAACACTTTAAAACTCATAATATGACATGTTTCAAAGATCAATATGCAAAATCAAAGCCCAAAGGTAGTTCAATTGAACCCATTTCCAAACAAAACTTCAAGAACATGATGTACATACAATATGCATGAATTTAATCAACTTAAAAGCTTCTAATACAAGAACAAATGAGTCAATCCTTCCAAAAACATGCTGAATTCATGGACCAAAGCTAGAATATGGACATGCATGTGAGGATTTCCATGAAATCAACTCAAAACTCAACAATGTGTACATGCATGCATGATTTCCTACTCAATTCAACATATTAAGCTAATTCTTGCCTTAAATCACTAACCTTACCATGAATCATGCAAGAACAACTCAAACTCACAATTAAAAGGGTGAGTCTCCTACCTCAAGTTTCCAATTCAAGGTATTAAAGCTCAAATTTTGCAAGTTCCTTCAAATCTTCCAACTTTCCAAGCAAATCTTGTTGAACCCAAATTTTCTCCTAACTCTCTCTCTCTCTCTCTCTCTCTCTCTCTCGTCAGTTTTGTCTCTCGGAAGATAAATGAAGAGTGATGCCAAGCATAGGTAAATTAAGACTAATAGATGGCCTAGCATTGTCCACTAATGGCAATTTGGTAAATAACTCAAATTGATGTAATTTACCATTATTTAATCCAATTTAATCATACCAAATCAAATTTCAATCAAATCTACCATAAAATCATATAAATTCTAATTAGTATAAAACATTAATCGATTTCAGATTTGGCCGCCGATAATGCCTTCAATTTACAGTTCAAACTTAAAACATGAACAGATCAATTAACAATCAAACAGATAGAAATGCGTTTAAACTAATACACTCAATCAATCAGTTTAGGATGTCAATCAAATCAGTTACTTAATCATGTTCAGTCACAATTTAGCAGTAATCAGTGATATTATCAGTAAACGGTGGTGAGGGTTGTCATATCTAGGCTGAAGAAGTTTGGCAGGAATAACCAAACACTTAGCTCTAAGTTGGCAGGAATAACCAACTTTGAGCTCTCTTTAGCCGAGATAAAGATCTAGGCTGAAGTAGTTGGCTGAAAAAACCAACACTTAGTACTCTTCAGCCGAGATAAAGATCTAGGCTGAAGAGTGGTTTGCTGGAATAACTAACTTTTAATGCTCTTCGGCCGAGATAAGGATCTAGGCTGAAGAGGTTGGCAAGTATGACCAAATAGATTACAAGGTTAAAACCGAGATCGGTATCTCGGCCAGTAAATGTTATACTGAATACAAATCATAGTAGGAAATAAATGCATGGAAATGTTACACTGAATACAAATCATAGTAGGAAATAAATGCATGGAGTAAACCGAACAAACAGTAGAGGAAAACAAAAGAAGATTTCATTCAAAGTAAAAGTCAAAGCAAGAAGTGAGACTTTAGCTCGGTTACACATCCTTTCCAAGAATAGAAAGAAGAAAATACAGGATCAAGAAAAAAGGTTGTCAAGATCTGCATCCAGATCAACTCGAACCCCGGTTTCAGCAGGTAGCTCGGTCAGATTTTTAACCAAGCCTTCCACCGGTGGCTCCACCCGAGCTGACTGAACAACGGGATCATTGGCGATGACCGAGGTGTTGTTGGGCTCAGGAGATGCTTCTTCTTCCTCAACTTCAAGAAATTTTTGTTGAATGGCGTTTGCATACTCCGCCATGTAGCTCGGTATGAAATGTGGAGGAGGGTTCTGGAAGACCTCGGTCTCCTGGCCATGGCCGAGCTTCGCCACAGCTGTCTTCCGCCCACACTTGAAAAAAATGTCTTTAGCAGCTTCATACTGCAAGATGTATGTGGCTTTGCCTTCCTTGTAGTCGCCATCTTCTGCATTTTCCATCTTCTTCTCCAGCTCCGTTATCTCAGCGTTCTTCTTCCTCTCGACCTTCGCCAACCTACGCAGATAGCGGCCCTTCAGCTCGGTCAAGGCCTTTTGTTTGTTCGCCTCCGCCGAATTTGCTAGCTCAGTGAGTCGGGCGACTTCTTATTGAAGCTCGACCATTTTTTGTTTGGCTTCGTTTAGCTCGGCCGTCTTACTATCGGCCTCAGCCACGGCCAGCCTTGTCGTCTTGCGCAGCTCCAGCACGCGCTTATGAGCAACATGGTTCTTCTGGATGGCCTACAAAATGAGAGATAGCTATTGTGAATAAAAACCGAGCAAACAGACGATATAAAATAAAAAGATGATTAGAAGGAGCACTTACCAGCACCATTGACTTCGTCACTGACCGGATGGCCTTTAGCTCGGTCAAATGGTCATGGTGTTCCATGTCAGAGGGCAAGCACACACTCCTAGCCAGGTTAAAGACGAGTGTATGATCTTTGTCTACTACAACTGAATCTATGTTTTGTATAGCTCGGTTCCTAAATGTAAGTTTTGGGGCCCAATCAGAAAAGTTAGCCCGGTCGGAACGTTCGGGCTCTAGGCTTGGCGAAGTGATTTGTGGAAGCACAGTTTCATCCTCGTCAACAAGGCGTGGCTCGGTTGTGGAAGTCCGAGCGCACTTGCTTGGCCGAGATGATGAAGGCTGGGTGGTTGGAAGGGATACCACGGCCTCTTGTGATTGGCCGGCTTGTGGTACCTCGGCTTGATTTGTTTCGGTGATAAAGGCCTTAACTACTCTCTTCTTGGCCATTTCTTTTTCCGCTGTTAATAAAATGAGGTTGATTTGTGGAAGGGTTGGATCAGGTTCTGGTGATAGCTCTAGAAGGAAATCTGTCACCCTGGTCTTCCTCCTGCTGCTGTATCTATATGTCAGCTCAAAGTTGAATAGCTCGGCCCAACCTCGATCAAGATATCTTAGTGTGACGCGAAGTGCGTCAAGATTGGGGTAACTATACTGGGACTTTAGATGATTCAAGTCTGCATAAAGGGAAAAGACAAAGGTTAGTACGGTTGAAAATGAGACCAACGGAGTAAAGAAAGCACAAAACTGAGCCGAGGTATTTATATCGGCTACTCCTTTATTCCAGTTAATCCGATTTCCTGGTATTTGGGCTTCTTGGTCTTCGAAGTTGCCCGAGACCCAGAAAAAATCATCATCATTTACATCTTTGTGCAGGGTGTTATTTATTATCTTCTCTCGGCGTCTTCTTATTCTTAAATAGCATACCCAGCCATCTTTGTTCTGGCCAAGTGAATACTGGTGAAATAACTCAGCTAAACCGAGGTTAAGGCCAAGCCGGCAGTTTAGCTCGGCGATGCCGTTTATTATTCTGTACGAATTTGTGGAAAGCTGGGTAGGGCAAAGTCTTGTTTGTCTAAGGAATTCACAAAAAAGAGGCTGAACGGGAAAACGTAGGCCGGCCTCTACAATGGATATGACGTTGAAAGGGACGAAGCCCGGTTTTTCCCAAGGAATGGTGTCTAGTTCGGCTAAACTGAGATGAACATCATCAGGAATGTCGTAATCCTTTCAAAACTCGGCTATGGCCCCTAGAGAGTTCACTAAAAATCGAAACTTCCCTATGTGGCCTTAAATTATGTATAATTTAGCTCGGTGTTGAGATGACCTTCAGTATCTCGATTGAACGTGCAAAGGTGTGCTTGGCCAACCTAGTCAGTCTGCAAAGTGAAAAGGAAAAGTGTTAAGCACAGGTCGTTGGGTTATGCTAAAAGAAACAAAGGCATAATAAATGGAGTTTTAGCTCAGCTACATGGGATACTGTCCGTTCTTAGCTCGGTTTAGGCGATGGATTTCAGCTCGGTCAAGTGGAACGAGAGGTTCGTAGCCCGGTCGAAGCATGGGGTACGGCATTCTTGCTTCAGTTTCGACTAAGTCAGAGAGCTGGTTTGGTCCCAGAGGATAGCCTGGTCATTGGTTAAGGCATTCTAGTTCGGTAGTGCGCACACCTAGTACAGCTCCCTAGCTCGGCTAGGTGAAACAGAAGGTTCTTAAACCTATTGAAACTTAATCTAGTTCGGCTGAGTGCACACCTTAAGTACAAACCGGTTCCTAGTTCGATTGAAATATTATTTTGGATCAAAAGCGTTATTTCTCAGATTGATTATAAATCCAGTGGATCTATTACATGGTTCTTGGAATAAAGTGGTCATTTCCCATGGAAACTACAAAGTGTTTTGAGAAACATACATACTATGCTATGTATTACAAAACAATGCAAAATAAATGGAAAGGAAACAGGTTTGAGCCACATACCAGTTCAAAATGAAGGAACTGAAGATGGAGAAAATATCAGCAAAAACACGAGCTTGGTAGGTGCTAGGGTTGCAAGAATGAAGATTCAAAGGGAAAGAGAGAGAGAAGATGAATAGTAGAAATAGTTGGTTTAAAATGTGTGGTTTTGGTGTAAAGAGAGTGAAAAAGGCGGGACTGTTCAAAATTTGCGAGATACGAAGTCGGCGTCGATAGTTGTACTCAACCAATAGGGGCCTGCCACGTGTTTATAGGAATAGCAAGCGATTCAGAAGCATAGCGTGACTGAAGAGACGTTTTTTTTGACCAGGCAAATCGGTAGCCCGGTGACAATCTAGCTCGGTTGAAAGGCAAAAGTTTTAGCTCGGTTGATAATAGGTAATCCCAATCATGCTACGCAGATGGAATTAAGGGGCAATTGATAGGGAGTTTTTATATGCATTAGGGCCGAGCTAGGCCAAGGTGTAATGATGGGCCGTTCTATGGGCCGTGGTAAAAAGGGCTTTGCAATTGTTAGCTCAGTCCAAGAATGGTTACAGTTACCATGGTCGGAGTGGTGATAATTAGCTCAGTCATAATATTCTGAGCCAAGGTATTTTGGCTTCTTATGGTGGACCTTACTATTTGTTAGCTCGGTTAAAGCTTGATGTAGATAGCTCGGTTTTGACAGACAAAACCGAGGTACCGAGCTATGAGCTACAGTGAAGGCGTTAGATTGAGTATGACAAATGTTAGCCCGGTTATATTGTCATCCCACCGAGGAAAAACCATCTCACTTAGTTTAAGCAGTGAGGAGAGTGTTGAAGGATAAGCATTATCTTTCAGGAGTGTGATTCTTAGGAGGACTCTATATGGAGGAATAAGAGTCCTACTAGGATTATGCCAGACAAAAGTTATAAAAGCTCACAACAGAACCTATGGCGAGGTAACATAAGTTTGATTCTCGAATACACGGAGCTTTTGTCTATTTTGCTGACTTAGGCAACGGAGAGGTATCCGGCACACACCCGCTGATTAGCTCACGTTTGTGTTTTCAGGGAGTAAAGTAACGACGTTTGGAGGAGCGCAAACTTGATCAATAAGATTATATGAGAAGATAATTTCGTGCTCGTACAATAAAGAAGGCAACTAGAAGAAGAAGACGGGGCATGATCACTCGAATTTCCTCAACTCTTTGGATATCTAACCCTTTTTTTCTCACAACCAATCTCTAACTTGTCCATTGGAAGGCCAATTCCAGCACTCCCAACCGAAATGTTATCTATTTTAGGCACTAGAGCAAGGATTCATCAAACATCTATTTGGAATGAAGAAGTATTTAAAAAACACCCCTCACATAGACTAACACATAAATTAATTTATGTGAAAATTTTTGAGCTAATGAAATGTTTATACCAGAGTGCCTAGATGCCTAAAAAATAGGATAAAACTACCAATAGGTCTTAATAGTTGGATTTAACTCCCATAAAGTTTTATTAAAAATAAGTCCTAGTACAATCGTCGCTAAAAATAATTTTTTGTGAGGATTTTTTGCATGTCGTTAAAAAATTGACAATTGATGACTTTTTTTGTCACGGTTTTTATAAATTGTCGCTAAAACCTACAATAAATAACATTTTTCCGTGATAAATTTTTTAAACTGTCGTTGAAATTTGAAAATTTGTGCCTTTTTTGTAACGATTTTTTAAATTGTCATTAAAACTTATAATTAGTGACATTTTTTGTGACAAAATTTGTAAACTGTAATTAAAAATTAATAATTAATGACGTTTTTAAATAATATTTAATGAAAAACGTTATTAATTATCATAAGACTTATTAATTAATAATTCCACCTATCACTACATGTAAGTTCCCTACTTAGAGGATTATAATAAATGATAAGTAGAACTAATTTAGTGATAAGACGAAAAATGATTTTTTTTGTTTTTCAAAAAAGCTATTTTATTTTTTTTAATATCTGAATGTACCCCTTATCAATCAATAAGTAGATTTTTCTTTATCCAAATCTAACTGGTCCGAAATTTGTGTTTAAATATGGTATCCAAAACAAAAACAATTTTTCGTATAATGCGTAACACTCTTTTTATTGATCTTAGCAACATAATAAAGTTAAAAAATGAGAGATTTATTAGAAATTTTTTTTTTAAATATTTATATCTCAATTAGTTTATAAAATATTCTTGTATTTAAATAAATCTTATTATTTGAATATTTAGGCCTCGTTTGACAAGTGATTTTTTTAGCTAAAAAGTCAAAAAGTTACCAAAAAAATCAAAAAGTCAAAAACACATACCAAAAAGTCAAAAATTCTTTTTTCTCTCTACTTTTTGCACATCTTTTTGTAAAAAGCCAAAAAATCATCCCAAACATCCTAATTTTTTTTACATCACATTTTAGGTAAAAAGTCAAAAAGTTACTAAAAAAGTCTGTTCCCAAATCAGGCCTTAATCTACCAAACCCCAATTCTCATACTTGAAGTATTTTATGGATATTTTTACCCTTACAAATATTTTTTGAAGAGTTAGTAATGTGGTGATGTGAATATTCGCATTGACATGTTAACATTTACATTGATGGTGTGAACATTCACATCACGGAACATTTACACTGTAAATGTGAATATTATTAAGGGTATTTTGGTAACTATATTACTTATATGACTTATTGAAATATAAAAAAATAATGTGGACTAAATGGAACATAAATAGGTGAAAATGGACTTATGAAAAAATGCCTCTTAAAAAATTAAATAAGAAAAATTACAAAAACAAAAAATAAAAATCTAAAGTTTGACCCAATTAATAAAATAAATCTTGATCTTGAATATTTAATTTTATCAATTTAAATCTTGAACTTTTGATTTGGTTTTAATTTAAACTATTTGTCTATTTTTCTTAAGTAAAATCGATCGAAAAATAATATTTTAGTTATTAAACTCAATAATTAGATATTTTGTGTATATTTATATTGAATTTAATGACTAAAATACTATTTTTCTATTAGTTTTACTTAATGTAAATAGGTAAATGATTTAAATTGAAAGTAAATTAAAATATTAAGATTTAATTGATCAAATTAAAAAGTCAGAATTTATTTTGTGAAATGGCCTCAAACCTGGGGGCTTTTTCTATAATTATCCCAATAAAATAATATAGAAAACTTCTCTGCGTTCCTCCAATCACTTCATTTGTTGGGAGGAAAATTTCAATTTGGTCCATGTTTAAAAAAATTATTATAAATAAATGATAAATTTTATAAATATTAATAATTAAAATTATAAATTCTTTCTTGAATCTATATTAAGTTTTAGAGATTATCGCTGAATGGTAATTTCTCCTCCTTTTTTTTTCCAATACAAATATGAGAATTATTGACATTATGTAATGAAACTAGGGGTGCTCATAGACATGACTAATCTATCAAAATCAATCAACCCAACCCTATTCACCCGGTTTAAAGCGGTTTTGATAGCATGGATAGATGGATGTGGATAATGATTTTTAAATCCACTTATGTTCGGATGGATGGCGGAAGAGAGAAGCCATCAGACTTAACTTGATTCGCCAACCCCTTTTAAGAAAATAATGTTATATTTTTACACTTTGTATGTTAAAAAAAGATATTTTATTTAGTAATAATATTAGTAATTTATGAAATATGAAAGTTTGATCTTTATTTTAATTAAAAAAAATGAAGAATAAAAATTTTGGACTGAAATAGTAAAAAAATATTCTAAAATAGTTTTAAAAAAGTATAAAAATAGTAAAGCACAAATCGTTAAATCGATCTGCATCTACCCGTCAATTTGCATAACTTGCTCAATCCACATCCACTTACTAAGGGCCTGTTTGGTAACACTTACGTTTTCAGTTTATATTTACAAAAATTTTATAAACTGGTTTTTGTTTATTTTTAGAAAAACATAAACTACAAACGTGTTTGGTTTGGACAAAATGTTTGAAAATTTTAAAAAATATAAACTAAAAGAGTGAGAAATTGTGAGTGGTGACGCGTGGCGGGTGGTGGGTGGTGACGAGTAGTGGTGGATAGTGGCAGCGGAAGACGTTGGTGGTGGGTGCGTGGCGACGGAAGATGGTAGTGGTGGGTGGTGATGAATGGTGGTGACGGAAGACGATGATGGCGGGTGATGGGTAATAGCGGCAGATGGTGGGTGGTGGCGGCAAAAGATAGTGATGGAGGGTGGTGGCGGAAAACAGTGGTGGAAAGTAGTGGCAGGTGGTGGTGGCGGAAGACAATGATGGAAAGTTGTAGCAAGTGGTGGCAGCGGAAGACAGTGGTGGAAAGTGGTGGTAGATGGTGGCAGGTGCTGGTGGAAGACGGTGGTGGAAAGTGGTGGCAGGTGGCAAGTGGTGGTGGTGGAAGACAGTGGTGAAAAGTGGTGGTGGCAGGTGGTGGCGAGTGGTGGCGGCGGAAGACGGTGGTGGAAAGTGGTGGTAGGTGACAGGTGGTGGCAGGGGAAGAAAGTGGTGGAAAGTGGTGGCAGGTGGTAGTGGCGAAAGATGGTGGTGGCGGGTGGTGGCGAGTGATGGCGGCGAAAGACGTTGGTAGAAAGTGGTGGAAGGTGCCGGGTGATGGCGGCGAAAGACGATGGTGGCAGGTGGTGGCGGCAGAAGATGGTGGTGGAAAGTGATGGCGGGTGGTAGCGGCGGAAGATGATGGCAGAGAAAGACGATGGTGGAAAGTGGTGGCAGGTGGTGGCAGTAGAAGAAGGTGGTGGAAAGTGATGACGAGTGATAGTAGCGGAAGATGGTGGTGGCGGGTAGTGGCGAGTGGTGGCGGCGGAAGACAGTGGTGGGTGGTGGCGGCAGAAGACGGTGGTGGAGAGTGGTGGTGGGTGGTGGTGGCGGAAGACAGTGGTGGAAAATGGTGGCAGGTGGTGGCAAGTGGTGGGTGGTCAAAAAAAAAAAAATGAAAACTGAAAACGTAAACTCATTTTTTGAGTTTGCAAATTTTGGTCAAATTTATAAACTGAAACCACTGGTTTATAAACCAAAATATTTACCAACCAAGTTTTTATGACAGTTTTTTAAATTTTTGTAAATATAAACTGAAAACTGAAAACGTAAGTGTTACCAAACGCCACCTAAGCAAACAAATGCGGATTATTTTTTTCTATTCTGCCTAAGTTTAGACGGATGACGGATAGAAGGCCACTCGATCTAACTCGATCCACGAGCACCCCTAGATGAAACAGACAACTATCCAATAATAGTTAGAAAGTCAATAAAACCTAATAAGCCCAAGCTCACACCCAAGCCCAACAGAGTGAAATAAATCACCACTATAAAGGATATCAAATTTCTCTTCATAAAAATTGAACCTAAAATATCACACCACAAAAAATATTGCACAACTGGTGGCCAAATGACCTGATTTAAGTAATCAATATCCTAGCGAAACACTATTTTTTTACAATAGGTACCAAGTCACCTTATTGAATCATACGATATATGATAATTATCGTTAGAATTTTTAAATTTAATTTTTCAATCATATGAACAAGAATTTGTGAGTTTTGGTTCAAATAAAACCAATCATATTTTTGACCAAATTGATTTGCGGGTTGTGTTATTCATGTAATCGGTAGCAAATTCTTTGTTGGTTTTGAGTTTTAAAATACAGTTTTTAAGTTTTTATTTTTTGTATTTTTATTTTTTAGTGAACTTTGTAGATATTTTAATCAATTTTTTTAAAAAAAACTTTTTTGATGCATCTAACTTAATTAAAAAGTAAAATATTTATGAAAAAAATTAAAAAATCACTAAATACAAACAATACAAAATTTCAATACATTTTTTTTTTATTTATTGATTTTTTTGTTAGATTTCTCTATGAATATTTTATTTTTAAGGTTCATCTAAAAAAATGACTACATATGAAAACAATTCACAAAAACCGCAAAACATTAAAAATAAAAAACTTAAAACTCAAAAATATATTTGAAATTTTAAAATCAAACGGCACGATGTTTGTGAATATTTTTTCAAGTCCTAGATTTTATTTGAACTTGACTTTGTCTCGATCTGTTTGATGTAAAAACATTCATGTAATTCCAAAATTTTCACATTGTACTCTTTTATGGTGAGGACTCGTCTGAAAAGCGTTCATTTTAGTTAAAAGTTAAACAAAAAATTTGAATTTATACAAAAAAAAGTCAATCACTTTGTTTAGTTTAACTCAATTTTCACAAAATTAAATTTTTTATTTTCCATTTTTTTTTTACTGACTTTTTAAAAAAAAATTATGCAAATTTTTTATTTTTAAATCCACATAATCTAGATATACTTAAAAGGTATAATTTTTTTGATTTTTTTAAAAAATTCAACAAATATAAAAAAAATATTTAAAAAAATATGAAAATTTAATGCATTTTCATATTTTGTTGTATTCAATCAATTTTTTTAAAAAAAAATTGTACAAAATTTATACTTTTCAAGTATATCAAGATTAAGTGAATGTAATAGAAAATTTAAAAAAATGATTAAATTTTTTTTAAAAATTATTAAAAATACAAAAATACGAATTGAAAATTTAAAAAACTTTTTTTGAAAACTAAGAATCTTCACTTTATTTTTTGCACATATTTTCATAATAAATTAAAAAAACTCATAAACATATGTTTCACTAAAACAGCCACTTTTCAAACAGGAAGTTTGGTTACGGCGCAAGTTGTGGAAAATGAGGGAAATAAAACAAAATCCTCGGTTTATTTAGCATGAAAGTTACAAAAAAATAATTTTATTATATAACGCATGATAACATGATAACTAAACTTTAGTTTATTGTGTTAAAAAAACAAACAAACAAACAAACAAACAGGACAAAGAATTGGAAGACATTAGTGAACCCTACTCTTTTTTCTTTTTCTTTTCAGTGTTAATATTTTTAACATAGTTTTTAACATAGTGAACCCTATGCTATTAAAAACTAAGCTTTTGATTTATCACATACATGTAGAATGAATGTTGACCATCACTTTTAAATTTTAACTAGACCATAAATTTTCTCTCAACTAAATAAGATATAAATTCACAAGTATGGGATCAAACCAATTGGATCGCTTGTTGGCAACCCTTACTTCTCCCTAAGAAATCATATATTTGAATTTTTCTACTTGCGTGTAGATTTTATTCTCAATTTATTTGTCCATTTCCATAAATCATACAACAATTTGACGAATAATATAAAAATAAAAATTATAACAAATATAAGCTTGATTAGTCAAATTTAACGATGGTGGCATAAAACGATGTGAGATTAGATTCAGAATAGATTTTATTACAAATTAATTGCATGCCAATTCTAGAAAATCTCCAATGCCATTATACTCTACAATGTCGTTGCCATACAATTTTTACCCCGAAACTATGGCAAGATATTAATAGACAGCTAACAACTCAAGGTACACAAACCATCTTGTCCTAATGTCATTGTCATACCATTAGCAATAACAATTCCTGTTATAAAAATTTAAAATTTCTTAAATGTTTTCATATAGTTGAGAACTAGATCTATCAAAATTGAAAAACTATATATAATATTGTGGGAGTTGATTTCTAACTACACAATCAAAGGAGAAACTTTGCTGAATAGCACTGGTAGAATAGATTAAACCCAACAACCTGCACAAGAAAATGAGAATCCGACGGTGGTTCGTCCACTCGGAGGCACTCCGACGATCAAGTCAGTAATCAATATCTCTCAAAGATAATAAATTGTGCTTAAACTCACAGGAAAGAACTTTATAAATAAAAGCATATCTTAGACCTACGAGGATGCCTTACTTTTATTATGATTAGTATCCAACTTCTCCTAGAAGTCTTACTTCATGGGACTTTATCCTTTACAAGGATAACATCTATCACAACTCACACTGTTCAGATTAAGATGAACTCCCTCAATAGTCTCATCTCTATCCAAATAGGTAGCTTGATGTCATCTAGGACTTTAGTCCTCTATCCAAATATCTCGGATTCTGGTATCCCCGCAGAATACCTCGGCAGTGCCCTAAACATCTCGGCAAACATGATCTGCCGATGTGACACCTCGGCTGACACCTCAGTGTCACCTCATCCACGTTGCGTCATCTCAAAATACTTCTCTACAACTGCCCCCTAGGTTCTATTACCTCGGCAACCTGAGGTGATAGAACCTGTATCGTTTCATCTTCCAACATGCTAGAGATACTCTTCCAATCGAGATCATGACTCGCCGGTGTATCGAAACAAGGACTCAAATGTCCACTCGTCAAGAACCAAGAATCAAGAACCATCATGTTCTATTTTATCCAGGTCCATCTTGACAAAGATCACACTACTAGCAGAGATCATGATTCACTAGTTTAAGAACATCAAGACCCTAGTATTAACTCATCAGGAACCAAGATCAAACAAGTTCTGTCCCATCTAAATTCAACATCTCAACCAAGATCATCATCTTAACTAAGATCAAGATCATCATGTCAACCAAGATCAACATCTCAACCAAAATCATCATGTCATCACCTTGTTGGTTTGTATCAGTCAAGCGTCACTCTATCACATCAAAACTGTCCACACCGCCTAACAGGCACATCGTCCAAGCAGTCCTCGGCTCTGCTTTATAAGTCCTTGATTTCTTTTATTTTAGGGTAAATTACACTAACACCCCTTGAGATTTATGTTTATTACAGTTCACCCCCTCACATTTAGGAAATTACAATGACCCCTCTGTTAATTTAATTTTATATATGATGATCATTACGGTGAGGCAGGGAACTGTTATGAAACTTTAAACCTCAGGGGGCAATCTGTAATGAAACTTTAAATCTCAGGGAGGGGGATGTAATTTTCAAAAGGTGAGGAGGAGAACTGTAATAAACATAAACCTTGGGGGGTGTCAACGTAATTTATCCTTTATTTTAACTTCAGTTCTCCACTGTTTCCAAATATATTCCTTCTGTGGATTGTTACACATCACACTTGGTATCTGTATCTGCATCTACATTGCCATCTTGTATTTATATTCGAATACCATTGTTCTATATGCCTTTGCTTGCTTTGACTCATATTTTGTCCTTTATGTTCTTGAGCCTAACTTCACATTTTCTGTATTTGACACATATCTTCTGGCACACTGTCACCGAATTTATCAACTTTGTTCATACCCTAAATCTGTCAATGCTCTATTTTTCTCGTTTTCTTGAATCTTTGATCACTGTTTTATGTGTTTAAGACCTATTTCTTTTGTCTGTTCTTGCTTGTTAGTAGATTACTGCCTCTGAATCTTGTACATTTACATAGACTTAGGTTTGGGATTTGCTAGAATCCACATTTAGGAAAGCTGAAATAAATTTTGCCCCCAAACCTTCCTCAAAACCCTAAAATTGATAGCCCAACAGCCCTTAAGGTTTCGCCGAGATCCTTAACCCACACAATCCAACCTTCCTTGCCAAAATCACCCTAACCGAGGTTATGGGGATGTTCAAACAAAGGGTAAACTCCTCCAATAAACTAGGATACTTCTGTCAGGAATTCTGCATTCCAGTCGACGTTCATCTAAAGTTGGGTGGGGAAGAGGATTTCATGATGCCTGAAGAGACATATATGCCATTGCTTGTAGTATCTATCATCGAGGGTGGAGTCAAATTCCATCTTGACATCTTGTTTTGCTTCGGGCTGAGGTGCCTTCTTTTGTATTTGAACAAGTTGTCTTTTTGAATGCAAGTCCTCTTTTTGAATAAGTGTTGAATGCTTGTCTCTGTCTTCACTGTCTTGTATGATTTCATATTTAGAATATTTTTGTACTTCACCTAAGTATACTTTAACTGTGTAATCACTTCGGGTTAGAACACATTTGGCATGTACCAACTCGGATCCATTTCATCTTGGGTGCACCCTTAGTTGGTCACCTTGGACCAACTTATCTCGGAGTTCACCTTTTACTATGATCTCGGCCAACAGACATTTTATAAAAATTCTTTGAATAACATTCAACAAGTATTGCTTCCTTACTTCTACTTGCTGTCTTTTATCAAGACTTCATCCTTCAACATTTCCAAGATTGACGACCTGTTCGGTGATCTTGGGTAACCAGCAACTCGATTGTCCCCTCATTTGGATACCTCGGCTGACTCCAACTTATAAACTTTTTTCAGAAATTTCAACAAGTGTCAAGGCTATTCCTTATTCCTACTTCCTGCCCCTAATGTGAACCTAAGTATGACTTACGTTCACATTAAGCATGCATCTTCAATTTTGCCAAAGTCTGATTCAAACAAATCTTAGCTGAGGTTTTCTACCTCGGTGTCTTTGTTAATATGAGTAGATTAAACTTAGTTCAACTCTGCCGTTATGGCAAGTCTAAGTTATTCGTCATGTTTCATTCGAAAATATCGTCAACTTAGTTCAACTCTACCATAGGCAGGTTGAGTTCAAGTCTACCATATGGTAAGTCTAAGTTATTCGTCATGTTTCATTCAGAAACATTGCTAACTTAGTTCAACTCTACCATATGACAAGTCTAAGTTATTCGTCATGTTTCATGCCAAAATATCGCAAACTTAGTTCAACGCTACCAGCATGGCAAGTCTAAGTTATTCGTCATGTTTCATACTGAAACATCACAAATTTAGTTCAACTCTATTATCGCGGTAAGTCTAAGTTATTTGTCATGTTTCATGCCGAAACATCATAAACTTAGTTTAATTATACCATCTTGGCAAGTTTATTCGTCATGTTTCCTACCGAAACATCGCAAACTTAGTTTAACTCTACCATCATGGTAAGTCTAAGTTATTCGTCATGTTCACCTTGGGAACATCGTCATAAGACTTTTCGATCTTATCGCATAATCATGGATTTCAACAACATTTTCTTATTTTTTTACATTGGCTTCAGCATCATTTTGTATGTAGGGCCACAAGAATCCCTGAGATATAGCTTTGTGGGCAAGGGATTTGCTCCTTGTATGGCTTCCACATACTCTTTTATGAACTTTTTATAAAAAGTCTCCAACCTAGGAAGGATGTACATATCATGATAGAGGTCCAATAAAAACCCTTCTATATAGATGGCCTTCTGCCGACAGGCAGAACCTGGCTGACTTCAGTCTGATCTTGTGTGCTTTCTTTTTGTCTTCTGGGATCTGGGATCTTCTTACTTAGATTGAGCTCTTCTCTTCTCGGACCTAATCATCTAGGCCGAGATCTTGTCTTCTAGAATATGGGATCTACTTACTCAAGTTGAGCTCTTCTCTTCTCAGACTTAATCATCTAGGCCGAGATCTTGTTTTTTGGAATCAGGGATATACTCACTTAGGCTGAGCTCTTCTTTTCTCGGACCTAATTATCTAGGTTGAGATCTTGCCTTCTGGAATCTAAGATCTACTCACTCAGGCTGAGCTCTCATCTTTTTGGACCTAATTATCTTGGTCGAGATCTTTTCTTCTGGAATCTGGGATTTGCTTACTCAGGCTGAGCTCTTCTCTTCTCAGACCTGATCATTTAGGCAGAGATTTTGTCTTTTGGAATCTGGGATGAGCTCTCGTGTTCTCAGACCTAATCATCTAGGCCGAGATCTTATCTTCTCGAATCTAGGATCTGCTCACTCAGGCTGAGCTCTCGTCTTCTCAGATCTAATCATCTAGGCCGAGATCTTGTTTTCTAGAATCTGGGATCTACTCACTAAGGATAAGCTCTTCTCATCTTAGACCTAATCATCTAGGTCGAGATATTGTCTTCTGTAATCTTGGATCTGTTCACTCAGGCTGAGCCATTGTCTTCTCGGACCTAATTATCGAGGCCGAGATCTTGTCTTTTAGAATCTGGGATCTGCTCACACAAGCTGAGCTCTTGTCTTCTTGAACCTAATCATTTAGGTCAAGATCTTGTTTTTTGAAATCTGGGATCTGTTCACTAAGGTTGAGCTCTTCTCTTCTCGGACCTAATCATCTAGGTCGAAATCTTGTCTTCTGTAATCTTGGATCTGCTCACTCAGGATGATCTCTTGTCTTCTCGAACCTAAGCATCTAGGTCGAGATCTTGTCTTCTGGAATCTGAGATTTGCTCACTCAAGCTGAGCTCTCGTCTTCTCGGACCTAATCATCAAGGCTGAGATCTTGTCTTCTGGAATCTGGGATCTGCTCACTTAAGCCCGAGATCTTGTCTTCTGGGCACCAATTTTGGTTGTTGGTGCCGGCATGTCCTGTAATGGGGATGTTGTCTACATCATGTTGTTCTGCATCATGAGGTTGACCATTGTCTATAGATCTATTAATTTATTTGCCATGTCTTTCAGTTTCCTCGTCTTTTCTCCAGCATCTGTCCCGTCATACCTGAAGGTCGCTATCATGATAGCATTCATCTCGGCTACCCTTCTTGTTCTCTTCTCGGCCTTTGGCGGCATTATTTGCCTCAGGATTTGTTTCTTGCACTTTTTCGTTATGGTCCCCTCCTTCAGTGTTAGGATCCACATGCTCTTTCTCCTCACTGTGGATGTTGTCCCCAATCCTCACTTCCTGTCCGTTGTTGGCCATCTATCCTTACTAAGTTCCCACAGATGGCGCCAAATTGTAGGTGTTGATTTCCAACCACATAACCAAAGGGGAAACTCAGCTGGAGAGCACTAGCAGAATAGATTAAGCCCAACAACCTGCACAAGAAGATGAGAATTCGGCAGTGGTTTGTCCACCCAGGGGCACTCCGACGATCAAGTCAGTAATCAATATCTCTCAAAGATTTCAAATTGTGCTTAAACTCACAAGAAAGAACATCATAAATAAAAGCATACTTTAGACCCACGAGGATGCTTTACTTTTATAATGATCAGTGTCCAACTTCTCCTAAAAGTCTTACTTCATGGTACTTTATCCTTTACAAAGATAACATCAGTCACAACTCACACTATTTAGATTAAGATGAACTCCATCAAGAGTCTCATCTCTATTCAAATAGCCGCAGAATATCTCGGCAGTGCCCTAAACATCTCAACAAACATGATCTGTCCATGTAACACCTCGGCTGACACTTCAACGTCACCTTAATCACGTGGCGTCATCTCAAAATATTTCCCACAAATACTACACATTAAAAATAAAAATAAAAAAATATTATGAAAGCATATTGACTATAATATTAAAGTCAACTTGTGAACCCCCCACATCGTTACGGAGGCTCCCAAGTCTCATGATGTCAATGTCATGGTAAATTCTAATAATTACCTGGAAAATCAATAATAATCTTTGATGTTAGTATTTTAAAACTTAAAATTTACATGCACATTTTTGGATTAGAGTTTGTCATAGTCATTTGCAATTTTATTATTCTTTGATGTGGATATCCATAGTTATTCAAAAGATTGAAGCTAGGAAGACACTAAAAATCTAAAATTTTATTTCTCTATTTTTTTTTTTGTTTTTGGTTTTTTTTATTTTTTATTTTTTTAGAGTGGTTCTTTGCTGTTAAATTGTAGATTAAAAATGTTAAAAATTCTAAAAAAATTATTAATTTTTTTTTACCAAATACTTATATAAATAAAAAATTGACAAAAATTTTATACTTGTGATTCTCACATCTATATAAATATTTGATAAAAAATTTAATAAAATCTTTTGAATCCTAGCGATGTCCATTGCAAAGTGGAGCACACACTCGATTTGTTTTTGCATTTGCAGAGTCTTGTCTTTTTAATTACCCAACTTGTGGGTCAAAAATAAAGGAATAAACATAATGATTAGCACATCCTTTAGAATTATTGTTGTTATTATTATTTGGCTTTTGTTGTGGGGAAGCATGGGACACCGGCATAGCCATGGTCAAATATTCTAACCTCTTACCTGTATATTGACCGACAGGACAACGGATACACTTCTAAGGCCATGTTTGTTGAGCGGGGAGGGGCAGACCGAGACCAAGTTTGACAATGTCAAAATAATTTATCTCTTTATCTTTTTATTTTTTTTTTCATCACATCACTTCTCTATTTTTCTGCACGTCTTTTCATAAAAAGATAAAAAGTACACTTATTTAGGTCATCCGAAACAATCCCTGAATTAGTATGGTGGGTCTCACTCACACCTTGTTTGGTAAAGATTTGGGAGGAAGATTAAAAGTGTGAGGGGTTTAATAATCCCTCTGAGGAGGAGGATTAGTTTGGCTAGATTTTTTGGTACGATTAGAAAAATGGTAATGCTAGGGATACAAAGGGGCCATTTGGGAACATAGGTTCAAAGTTAAAAGTCATCTTTTAACCTATTTTGAGTCACATCACTTTTTACATAAAATAGTAAACAAAGCTAAAAAAGTCAAAAAGTTAATTAACTTTTAACTATCTTTCTAAAATATCTAAAAAATTTCTACCAAATGAATGATCAAACGTCACATATAAGTGTGAGGTCTATAGCATTTTCCTTAAAAAAATAGTGAGCGGATTTAATCTATTTTATATATAAAAAATTATTTTTTTAGTTTTATTTTTTTTATCAAGTGCACTAGTTTATTTTAATATTTTTTTTAATATAGAAATAATTTTATTTATTTATTTAATATAAAAATAATTTAACAATCCCATCACTAATCATCTCCCACACTATCATCAAAACTAACACACTTTTACTTAATCCCCTCACTAACAATCTCCACATGTAACAATCTCTTCACTAACCATCATCTCACTAATAATCTCATTCAACCTAATCCGTCAAACAAACATAGCCTAAAGTTCCACTTGATTTAATTTTTGAGAAGTGTTTTGAATTTTGCATTGTATTTTGAAAGATAAATTTTAAAAAAAAATTAAAATACTTGTGTAGTTATGAATTTTAAAAACAGTTTTGAAAATAATTTTTAAGTTGTATATTTTTATAGTAGTGTTACGTACCAACACATGCTATAGAATTACAACCTTAAAATTATAGATCTCACTTATTATACAAATTATAAAAATTTAAAATTAATAAAATCATGTCATATCATTCATTATTACACTAATTGACATATCAATTGATACGTATAACTTTATTCATATTTTAAAGATTTTTGAGCACTCACACAAAATTTATATTAATGAGGAGGGCAATA
Source organism: Camellia sinensis (assembly GCF_055761805.1). NCBI lineage: Eukaryota > Viridiplantae > Streptophyta > Magnoliopsida > Ericales > Theaceae > Camellia > Camellia sinensis. The sequence continues at coordinate 33,648,944 of NC_138961.1, read as the reverse complement.
AAGTAATAAAAGTTACACTTATCTATTTATCTATCTACTACTATCTTAAAAATATAAAGAACACATATGTTTTTTACTTTTTCTATATCCCAAAAATACACTCTCAAACTTATTAAACATTACATAGCAACATACATTTACCCAACAACCAAAGATCTTTCGAAATTCAAACACCTTCAAACATAATAATATGATTATTTTTTAAATAATTCCACTACTGTGGCCTATTTAACATTTGTCTCCTCTACTACCTTTTCATGAACGGTGAATGAGAGATATTTTGTGAGATTCAAATCAATAAAAATCATAAATCTACTACTATTTTAAACGTATGAAGAATATATACATATTTTTATTTTTTTTGTATTCCGACAATACCTTTCAAAACTTATTAAACATCATACATCAACATACATTTAATGAACAACCAATGACTTTATGAAATTTAAATACCTTCAAATATCATAATATGATTATTTTTTAAATAATTTCACTATTGTGAACTGTTCAATATTTGTCTCATTCTCTACTTTCTCTTGAATAGTAAGTGAAAGAAATTCTATGAGATTCAAATCAATAAAAATCATAAAAATATATAAATGAAATAAATATTTTTAGTATTGACCTACTTTGAATGAGTGGTGATGATCTAATAAATTATAAGAATTTGACCATAAATGTTTACAAATAGTTTTTTAATGGAAGACAAATAAACATGAGACACTGACAATGATATACAAATATAAATTTTATAAAAAAAATTATAAACGAAGATGTAACCCCTTTATCTTCATTTAATTTTCAACTAAAATACCATTTTATGATAATGTATAGTTTTAAAATTGTCAATCACATTAATACTAGTTGAGATTTTTTTGATTATATATATAATTATCAATCAAAGATGAATACTATTGACAGTGAATCATTTGATTCTTAATATTGCTTTTTTCTTCGCATTAGTTTGCCTCCAAGAGATGCATCACTCTTAACACAATATTTTTTTCGAATTTTTTTTTTATCAGGCCAAAAAAAAAAAAAAAAAAAAAAAAACATTATTGATGCATCATCAAGACAATACAACAATAAAAGAGAGGTTAAATACAAAGAGTATCATAGTAAAACATATTCATTCCAACTATATTGACACCAATATAAACATCCAATCATGTGTAGCACAAAACCAAGTTTGATGAGAAATCAAACAAAAAACAATAGACAAGAGCCAATATGGCTACCTATAATAACAAAGATAATCTAACACAACAACAAACACACCAAAATCATTCCAACACCCAAGAGCAAATCAATCCAACATTTTTTCCATAATGTAACAACCCTACATACTTCTAATTGTTTGTTATTTTTCTTGTTCTTTTCAACATTTCTTTCAAAATTTATCTATTAGACTTGGATTTAAAAAGCCCTTATTAGATATCTTTTTAAAGAATACTATAGTATAGATTGAAAAAAGAATCTTTTATTTATTTTATTTTTTTTTATAACTCCGTATCCGACAAATCCACTAAAAAAGAAATAAAATAAAATAAAAACTATAATTTAATAAATTGTCAACCGTCAACCTACTCCTTATTATGGGCTATGAAAATAGACAACTCTTATTATAAGTTTGCATATTAGTCTTTCGTTTAATTTTAACCATGCACTTCATAACAAATCATTTTGAACATGAATTAAGAATATATTAGTACATCTAAAATGTTTGAAAATTTGTATATTCCAATTTAAATTTAACAATTCAATACAATTTTGTTTTTATACATAATTTGTATTTTTAATTGTCTCTCAAGTACAAGATGTTTCTACAATTTTTAATTTATATTCATGATTCTTTTGGTAATATATATGATTAATTTGTTTACTTTCTATCTATTTGTATAAAAATAATAGTTACTACTAACTTATATTTCTGGAAACACATCAAAACACCATAATCTTATAAATAAATAAGGGTAAATTACAAATACACCTCCTGAGATTTACTTAAATTACAAATTATCTCTTGTAGTTCTAGAAATTACATTATGCCCCATAAGGTTTCCAATTTCATAACAAATAGGTCCTTTTATTAATAAATCATCAAGTTAATTAATAGTATTTAATAATGTTAAAATTTTATTTTAATTAATAATTCAGGTGATTTTATTATTGTATAGGTAAAAAAATAGAAATTTCACTTTTTCAATTAATTCTATTAAACAAAGAATTTTGACAGGGAGGTATTTGTAATTTTCTAAATTACAGGGGCAATTCGTATTTTAAGCAAATCTCAGGGGGTGCATTTGTAATTTACCCAATAAATAATAAAAAAATGTTAGACATGCGAGGGGAGTAAGAAAGCTAAGCGAGTAAAAAGGTTAACAATTTTTTTTTATGACCGAGTGTCTCGGCCACTTTATGCGCATTTCAACTAATTTTGGGCATATGCAAAGTGCCCTATTCAGGTGAATTGGACAAATTTCAGACATAATTGTAGAAATTATGAACATAGTTTTACAAACCGCATCTAGAAAATAAAATCATAATATCAATATATATATATATATATATTGTTGGAATAATCTTCTGTGTAAATAAAATAAATGGAAACTAAATCAAACAAAATAAAATAAAAACTTATAGAATTTATTTTGTCTAACCAAATAAAAATTAAAAGACCAAGTCGAGTGTGTGACACTCTGTCCTTAAAACAGATTTGTCCCGCTACGGTACTTACAGTTGAGTGGCGTCTATCTCCTAAGATACAATGATCTTCACAAACTTGTAGTAGCACACCACACAAATTTGTACGGCGAACTAGAACCTTGTGTTCTTATACTCTCTTTATATTATCTCTAAAACTAGAATGAAGATTAAAATGCAAAGGAGAAAATTCTGGACAACAATATGAAAATTGCAGACTGATTTTCGGATCCCAAAGACTGCTGGAACAGTAGGTATTTATATGCAAAGAAAGGTCCTGTCCGAAAAGGTGCAAAAGAAGTGAACATGTGTGAAACAAATTTTGAACAAATGCTGTTTTGAATTCAAACAGATTTGCTGCCATGTTTTGAATATGTTCGGAAATAACAGATTTGTAACTGCTGGGCAGTTAAAACAGAACCTGTTGGGCAGTTTTTCAGTTTGAATCTGAGAGGAATTTCGGACAGAAGGAGACTTAAATATTGGACAAAAATTGGAATTCAAATTTGAATTAAATTCCCGCAATATTTTTTGAAAAAATTCAAATGTATTTTGTCCAAAAAATTAATACAAGAACCAACCCAACCCACACCCACACCCGCACACGGCACGGCTCGAAGGCGGCCGCGCGCGCGTGTGTAGTGGTTTCGGCTAAGGTTCACTTTGTCCATAACTTCTCCCTTCTACAAACTTGGGGTGCCCCTTAGGGCCCAACCCAAGTGTTGTATGCTAGAGCTTATATACTCAACAAAACTCTCTTAAAGTTTCAATATGGGACAAGCCTCACAAGGAAACCCACATTAAAAACTTTAAATGCCCATTCCACAAACCCGAAAACGACGTCATGTTCCCATTCATTCATAAATGGTTTTGACGAACCGTCTTCACCGTGTGACTTGCCACGCGGTAAGGAACACTTCACCTCTTCGGACCCGTCCCAAAAGATGTTCGGGGCCCACTCAATTTTGGGCTCAAAGTTGGCCTAAAATATGCCTATATTAAACAAATTTTCCAACAATCCCTCACATGAATGGAATTTGACGGAGAGAAAATGCAACAACATGATCTAAATACAGAGAGTACAGAAATTGAAAATATTCTGCAAAGGATAGGTAGCTTTTGACTTTGAACTTTCCCTTGTGAGACACTATCGGATTTTACTAGCTAACCAGTGAACATGATGTCTTGAACTGTTCAACCATTTGTGTAAACCAAGACAATAGAACTCACACAGTATATCCCTAGACACAGTTTAGTTCTCACTATTGTGTTCATTTTGGCCTTGAACAACCTGGTCTTTCATGAGTGCTCTAGAGAATTGTTGTAGCCCTCACAATTCTCATAGAACTGGCCCAGTTCACACTCATATAGGTGATTCTTATGAAGAGTATCCTGCCATACTTCACTAGGTTTACCTAAATATAAAAATCATTAAAATTTTACTGAACCTAAAACGCTGCAGACATCACTTATTTCATCATAGAAATGGGTAGGAGTTGGACTTCCCAGTGATCCTTCTAAGTCATTCGCAACTTGGTTGTCTCTTTGAACCTAGATCTTAGGATCTCCAGTCAACTAGGTTGGGTTGCTGTTGTGGTAACTCTTATTTAATAGGCTTTAGTCACATTCCCCTCGATGAATTCTCAACTAACTCTCTTACTAACCCTTTGGTTAGTGGATCCGCTATGTTGTCTTTAGACTTAACATATTCAATGGAAATAATTCCATTAGAGAGTAGTTGTCTCACGGTGTTATGTCGACAATAAATGTGTCGTGACTTACTGTTATACATATGACTCTGTGCTCTACCTATTGCTGATTGACTATCGCAATGTATGCATATAGCAGGCACCGGTTTTGGCCACATTAGAATATTTTCATGGAAGTGGCGAAGCCATTCTGTTTCTTCCCCAGCTTTGTCTAATGCTATGGATTCTGATTCCATAGTAAACCTAGCAATGCAAGTGTATTTGGAAGATTTCCAAGATACAGCCGCTCCACTAAGAGTAAGGATATACCCACTAGTAGACTTTGAGTCTCCAGTATCCGATATCCAATTTGCATCAGAGTATCCTTCAAGTACTGCTGGATATCTAGTATAATTAAGCCCAATGTTACAAGTAAATCGGAGATATCTTAGAACCCTTATAATCGCTTACTAGTGTTCTAGTCCCGGGTTACTCGTATATATACTTAATTTACTTACTGCGTAAGCTATATCCGGGTGAGTGCAGTTCATCAAGTACATTAAGCTTTCAATAATTTGGGCATACTCTAATTGAGAAATACTTTCCTGTACATTCTTAGAAAGATACAAATTAACATCTACAGGTGTTCTAGCAAGATGACCATCATCTCTGCTAAATTTGTCAAGTATTTTCTCAATGTAATGAGATTGTGACAAAGCATATCCTTTTGATGTTTTGGTAATTTTCATACCAAGAATTACATCAGCAATGCCCATGTCTTTCATGTCAAAATATTTATTCAACATTTTCTTGGTAGTTTTAATCGTGTCATTATTACTACCTATGATGAGCATATCATCTACATAAAGACATACAATGACATAACATTTGTCTGTGTTTTTAATATAAACACATTTATTACACTCATTAATTTTAAATCCATTTGACATCATTGTCTTGTTAAATTTCTCATGTCATTGCTTTGACACTTGTTTTAAACTATATAATGATTTAACCAAATTACACACTTTCTTTTCTTTTCCTGGAACAGAAAAACCTTCTGGTTGTTCTATGTAAATTTCTTCATTTAACTTACCATTTAAGAAAGCGATTTTTACATCCATTTAATGAATTTCTAAATTGTATAAAGATGCAATGGCAATTAACATTTTGATGGATGCTATTCTAGTAACCGGTGAGTATGTGTCAAAGTAATCAAGACTTTGTTTTTGTCTAAAATCTTTGACCACAAGTCTTGTCTTGTATTTGTCAATTGATCCATCCGCTTTCAATTTTTTTTTGAAAACCCACTTGTACCCAAGAGGTTTACAACCTGGTGGCAAATCCACCAATTCTCAAGTGTGATTTTGCAAGATGGATTCAACTTCACTATTGACAGCTTCTTTCCACAAAGGAGCCTCAGGACTGGACATAGCCTCTTTAAAAGTTAAAGGTTCATTTTCTAACAAATATGTTAGAAAATCTAGACCAAAAGATTTTGAGGTTCTAGCACGTTTACTATGCCTAAGTTCCTCTTCCTCATTTTGATCTAACTCTTGTTCTTGATCATGTTCTTGATCCTGACTAGTAATAGCATCATGAGATCTTTTATTGTTACTAGTCTCTTGTCCAGTCTTATTTGGAAATACATGTTCAAAGAAAGATGCATTCCGAGATTCAATAATAGTATTTACATGCATTTCGGAATGTTCTGATTTATGAATCAAAAACCAATATGCACTACTATTCTTGGCAAAACCAATGAAAATGCAATCAATGGTCATAGGACCTATCTTAGTTTTTTTAGGACTAGGTATAGCCACTTTAACCAAACACCCCCACACTTTTAAGTATTTTTAGGATGGTACTCTTCCATGCCACAATTCATAAGATGTTTGATTCACTTTCTTTCGGGGTACTTTATTAAGTATATAATTAGCAGAAAGTATTGCTTCCCTCCACAAGTTCTGAGGTAATCCAGAACTGATTAACATGGCATTCATCATTTCTTTTAAAGTCCTATTTTTCCTTTCAGCAATTCCATTTTGCTGAGGTGAGTCAGGAGCAGTGGTTTGATGAATTATTCCATATTCTTTACAAAATTTACCAAAAGGTGATTCATATTCACCACCTTTATCACTTCTTAGTTTTTTTATTTTCTTACCAAGTTGATTCTCAACTTCATTCGTACATTGAATAAAAGTTTTCAAAGCTTCATCATTGGTTCAAATTAAATAAACATAACTATATCTAGTATAGTCATCTATAAAAGTGATAAAATATTTTTTCCCACCTCTGGTTTGAATTGATTTAAAATCACAAATACTACTATGAATTAATTCAAGTGGTTTCGCACTTCTTTCAATTGAATGAAAAGGAGTTTTAGATCATTTTGCTTCAACACAAATTTTACATTTATGATTTGAATCAATGTCAAATTTAGGTAAACATTCCATATTAATTAATCTACGTAAACATCCATAATTAACATAGTAGTCTACTATGCCATAAATTTGAAGATTCAAGCAAGTAAGAAGAATATGTATTTTTATTAATAACTGAGGGTACAACGGTCATTACATTCATCTTGAAAAGGCTATCAGACATGTAACCTTTTACATACATCCCATTCTTAGTAAGTACAATTTATCACTCTCAAACACTAGTCTAAACTCATTATTACTCAACAAATATCCGGAAACAAGATTCTTGCGAATGTCCGGTACATGCAGCACATTGTTGAGATTGAATTCCTTTCCTGATGTCATCTTAAGTACAGTTTTCCTTGTCCTTCAACTTTGGAAGTTGAGGAGTTGCCCATAAAAAGTTGTTTACCGTTGTCCACTGTAGAATAAGATGTGAACATCTTTTTGTCGGCACAGATATGGCGAGTAGCACCAGTGTCCACCCACCATTCTTTAAGATTTCCGACAAGATTTGTTTCGGAAATAACTGCAGAAAGATTTATGACATCTACACCATTGGAAATTTTATCCATTTCGGTCATTTTGGCTTTAGCAACCTTCTTACTTGATCTTCCTTTGCCTTTACGTTTGTAACGGCAATCTTTGGCCCGATGTCCCTCTTTGTTACAAATGTAACACATGCCATTAAACTTGTACTTCTTAGTTTCCCCACCTTTAGATAGCATTTTCTTCTGCCATCTTTTAAAAACGGTTCCTAAGAATTTCTCTGGTTTTTCACCATGATTCACTGGCACAGTCCCAACATAAGGAGGGGTTGGCGTAATGGCAATCACTGTACCAGTACTGGTTTGGACATTAGTTTGACCAACTTCAGTAGCCATAAATTTTAAATTATAAAACAAAATTAGAATTAGAATTTACACTACACAGAAAATTAATCCAAATTCACAAAATTAAATTCTGTAAAAATAAAAGAAACAAGAATGTAACTTTTATTTTCTAATTAATTTGGAAATAAAATAAAATTTTATTTAACCAAAATAATTCCACACAGAAAATCAAATTTCTGTAACACTCCAATAATTAAAATACTAAAACAGAATTTTAATTAATGAACACTCAAAAAATAATTTCTAAAAATCAAAATTAATTTTCTGACAAAATTCCACAAAAATATATTCTGAATTGTTAATGACACTAGTATATTACTACTAGTTGTCAAAAAAAATAGACAGTATATTACTACTATTTGTCAAATAGCATGTAATCACTATTTGTTTTTCCAACCAGAATATTATTTTGTAAATCCACAAAAAATAATTTTCTTAAAAGAAGAAAGAGAAAATGAAACAAACGAAAAATTCTATAAACAGAATAATTCGAGTCTGTCTTAAGATTGTTGGAACAATCTTTTGTGTAAATAAAATAAATGGAAACTAAATCAAACAAAATAAATTAAAAACTTACAGAATTTATTTTGTTGAACCAAATAAAAATTAAAAGACCAAGTCGAGTGTGTGACACTCTGTCCTTAAGACAGATTCGCCCCGCTACGGTGCTTACGGTTGAGTGGCGTCTATCTCCCAGGATACAATGATGTTCACAAACTTGTAGTAGCACACCATACAAATTTATACGGCGAACTAGAACCTTGTGTTCTTATACTCTCTTTATATTATCTCTAAAACTAGAATGAAGATTAAAATGCAAAGGAGAAAATTATGGACAGCAATATGAAAATTGCAAATTGATTTTCGGATCCTAAAGACTGCTAGAACAGTAGGTATTTACAGAAAAAAAAGGTCCTGTCCGAACAGGTGCAAAAGAAGTGAACAGGTGTGAAACAAATTTTGAACAGATGCTGTTTTGAATTCAAACAGATTTGCTGCCATGTTTTGAATATGTTCGGAAGTAACAAATCTGTAACTACTGGGCAGTTAAAACCGAACCTGCCGGCAGTTTTTCAGTTTGAATCTGAGAGGAATTTCGGACAGAAGGAGACTTAAATGTTGGACAAAAATTGGAATTCAAATTTAAATTAAATTCCCGTAATATTTTTTGAAAAAATTCAAATGAATTTTGTCCAAAAAATTAATACAAGAACCAACCTGACCCACACCCACACCCGCGCACGGCTCGGCTCGGCCGCGCGCGCGTGTGGTAAGGGTGAGCAGCGGATATACCGATCTGCCAAAACCGACCGAACCGAACCGATCCACCGCATTTTGGACGGATGCGTGATGACGAGCAGATGGTTACGGATTAATTTTCTCCAATCCGCCAATTTGGCGGACGGATGGCAGATTTGAGGTTCCTTTGACCGCAACCGAACCGCCAAACCGCGAGCACCCTTAGTAATTTATAAGACTTTGTGTTTACAATTTCTTTAAGTATTTTGTTTGTGTTTTCAATTGAAAAAGAGTTCAAATATTCTGTTGAAAAAAAGTTTTCAACTTGAATATATTTTTTGAATTGAAAAAAATAAACGTACTGTTTATCTATATTTTTTGGTTTTTAAATCTAACTCTAAAAGTAATAAATAGAAAATATGATATATGCTGCTGGTTTTTGTTTTCAAAAACATATATAAATGTAACAATACAGAGACATACAATCTCTACTATTACTCTGTTTATGGTTTTGGTGGTTTGAATTGTTTTTATATTTTAAGAACCACAGATTGTAATACTTTATGTGGATGAGACATAAGGCATGTAGTGATTGTAATAATCTAAAGTTTCAAACTTTCTTTCTTTGGATGAGGCATGCAGTAATTGTAATACTTTTTTAAGCCATTGACTGTAATACTTTTTTTTTTTTTTTTGAGGAAGTGCACAAGTTGAACTATATTGAAAATTTATAAAATTTCAAACCGCCAAACCGATTCGCATCCATCCGCCAAACCGCCAATCCGCTCAATCCTCATCCGCCGGATTGGCGGACGGATGCGGATTGATTTTCTCCAATCCGCCAATCTGGCGGACGGATGGTGGATTGGAGGTTCCGTGGCCGCAACCGACCCGCGCCCACCCCTAGCATGTGGTGTGGTTTAGGCTAAAGTTCACTTTGTCCATAACTCCTCATTTTTACAAACTTGGGGTGCCCCTTGGGGCCCAACCCAAGTGTTGTAGGCTAAAGTTTATATACTCAACAAAACTCTCTTAAAGTTTCAATGTGGGACAAGCCTCATAAGGAAACCCACATTAAAAACATTAAATGTCCATTCCAAGAACCCGAAAACGACGTCATGTTCTCATTCATTCATAAATGATTTTGACGAACCGTTTTCACCGTGTGACTTGCCATGAGGTAAGGAACACTTCACCTCTTCAGACCCGCCCCAATAGACGTTCGGGGCCCATTCAATTTTGAGCTCAAAGTTGGCTAAAAAAATGCCTATATTAAACTATTTTTCCAACACACACACATATATATATATATATAAAGCAAACATGATGGAGAATGTAGCACCATTATGGTTATATCCCCAACTTTCTCATTTATATTGTAAGACAAAGTGTAATAAGACCTTAAGCAATTGCTAAGTAGTCATGAAGAAGGTACTTAAGTGTCAAAGTGAGTGGGATTTCTAGTTAAAGTTTATGGAATAACATTGACCTGCATTATAATCTAACATACTAATCACTATTTTGTGCCCAAAAAAAAAAATGAAAGAAATTTTAAATCATTAAAATATAATTACCTCTAACTTCAATGAAGAACATATATTACTATTTAATTTTATTTCAAATTCAAATGGCAAAAAAAACGGATGGAAGAAATTTAAAATTTAAAATTTCAATGAAAAACATGTACTACTATTTAATTTTAATTTAAATTCAAATGAGAAAGAAATTAATATCATTGAAATGTAATTGCCTTTGACTTTAATGAAGAATATGTACTACTATCAAAGGTCTTGTTAACACGTGCTTTCAGAGCACATATTAAGAAAGTAAAAAATAATTTCAACAATCTCCATTTGCGTGGGAAAGATAAAACAAAAGTAGAAATAAATTTGATATTAGTGGCAAACTATTTTTTTCCATACATAGACAAAAGTAACCACATTTGTCTAATAATAATATAGTGGTCATACATGCACTAATTGATATACTAATTAAGTCTTATTTGTTAACTTTCAGTTTTAGTCAAAAAGTCACTATAAATTATCACATCACTCTCTTTACTTTTCTATACATCTTTTCGTAAAAAGTCAAAAAATTACTAAAATAACCTATTTCCAAACAAGGCCTTAATGTATCAATTGGTGTATATAACTTTGTTCATAATAGGGTAAATTACACTGACACGCCCTGAGGTTTAGGTTTATTACAATTCCCCCTCACTTTTTGAATATTACATCTCCCCTTGAGGTTTAAAGTTTCATTACAGATTCTCCCCTTCAGCAATTTATTTTTTTTAAATACCAATTTTGCCCTCATTAGGTAAATTACATTGACACTCCTCACATTTTAGAAATTACAATCCTCTCCTCAAGGTTTAAATTTTACGACATTTTTACCATCTGAAATCTGTTTGGTAACCATTTCGTTTTCAGTTTTCAATTTTTAATTTATATTTACAAATTTTTTTAAAAATGTCATAAAAACTTATTTGATAATTTTTTTTAGTTTATAAATGGTTGTCTCGGTTTGTAAATTTGGAGAAAAAATGTAAATTCAAAAAATGAGCTTACATTAGTTTTTAAACAGAAATTTAAAAATTTTACTAACAATTTTTTTTTCAATTAAATTTTTTTTTCAAATAATTTTTTTTCCAATTAATTTTTTTTTCAATGAATTTTTTTTCCAACTAATACTAACCAATGGGGCAATTGATAATACTACTTTAAACCTTAGGGAGGGGATTATAATTTTTAAAATGTGAGGAGTGTCAATGTAATTTACTCAATGAGGGTAAATTTGATATTTAAAAAAAATAAATTGCTGAACGAGAGAATCTGTAATGAAACTTTAAACCTTAGGAGGGGAGATGTAATTTTCAAAAGGTGAGGGGAGAATTGTAATAAACCTAAACCTCAGGGAGTGTCAGTGTAATTTTCCCTTCAAAATAATATTGTGTGTTAAACACAAAATTACAAAGTAGGTTTTTTTTTGTTTTTTAATTTTTAACGGTGCTCACAGAGTGAGGGCCCCTCAAAATATTTGTGTTGCAAAATAAAACTTTCTAGCTGCAAAATATTTATATTTGGTTGAGTTTAAAAAATTAGTTTGATATAACATGAACAAAAAATTGGACTGAGTTTTGGGTGGAAGATTTCAATAGCTCTTTGGTTTGGAGCTCCTCAATGCATTGTCCATTAGTGTTTCTATATATAATTTACTCTTTTTTGTTTTTCCTTTCCTTTTTTCTGTTAGGCTCTTGCACAAAAAAAAAAAAAGAGATATACAAAAAATAAGAGATCTGATGTAAAGAGGCAAAATGAAAGTAAAAGAAAAGGGGGCATTTTGGTCTCATTATAAAAGCATTTATTGAGTTGAGACAACTTTTAAACCTTTTTATTCTTCCTATACAAGTGAATGTAGTTATTCTCATTTAATGATTCCTTTAATACTTCCTTAAGATATGTCTTTGGTTATATGTTAACAAATGGTGTGTTTGTTTGAACGGATTGGATAAAGAAGAATTGAAATCTATTAGATTGTAATTTTAAATTTATAGTCTTGGAACTATTTGGTTGGATAGAATATGTATCCCATATTTATTTAGTCATGGAATTATATGTCAAGAAATGACTGTTTAGTTGCATAGGATATGAATCTTTTATTTGTTTGAGATATTATAGAGAATGATAAATACTTAAATGACTATTTTACCCTTTTCGATTATTTACTAAGTAATAGCAATATTAAACATATCTTTAATATTTTAATTATTTTTAACAAGATTAAATAAAAATTTGTTTTATTTTATTTTTTACAAAATTAAATAAATTTATTTTTAAAAAATTAAATAAATTAAATATCAATAAAAATATATGTTATTTTTTAATTAAAATTTAAAATAAATTTATTTTAAAAAATAATAATAATTAAATAATGAAATTAAATAAAATATAAACAATATTTTAAAATAAAACATCAACAAAATATCTATAAAAAATTATTTAAAAAATTTAAATACATGAAACATCAATAAAAATTAAATAAAATTATTTTATTTTTAAATTGAGACATTTAAATTTTATTAAATTTTAGCAAATATAATACATAATTAAATATTAAAAGGTTCAAAATGCTCATTTTACCATCTAATCTCATAAATCCCCTTATTCCCTCATTTCTGTCCCATCTCCCATGGGACACAATAATCCAACACATTTGGGACTAATAGTCTGGAGCAAAATTGAAAAGCAAAACAACGGATATAAATCCTATCCCACCTTCTAATCCCTCCAAACAAACAACACCAAAAAGTTATGCTAGGGATCTCAAATAATATATCAAATTTTCTACCAAAACTCTCACATAGGTGTGGGACCCACACACGTGTGGATTTGTGTGGGTTCTATACTCATATGAAAGCTTTAGTAGAAAATTTAGAGATTATTTAAGATCTATAACATTTTCCGTTAACAAAAGCTATGATAGATAAAATTAGAGAATCGTTATTCTCACTCCACTTTATTCCAACTATACTCCTTTATTTGTCCTTATTATATATAGTTACATTAATACTCTTGAAATTTTGTTTTTTGTCAAGGAGTATATTTTGTGTAAAAATGTATTAATGTAATTATGTATAATAAAGAAACAAAAAGGAAAATAAATTTGGAATAAAGTAAAATGAGAATAGCGATTTCTTAAAATTATAGGGTAATTTTATTTACACTGTAATAATTTTGTTTCAATACGTTCATTTTTTTTTTCTTTCAATTTTATCTTTCAACAAACTTATTTCTCAGGACAGAAACCATAAAATCAAAAAAAAAAAATTTCTCCTTACCACCTTATCCTTTCATTTGTTGGCCATCATTGTTGGCTACCACAGACCACAAATCTGCGCCACCGCTATCCCTTTCCTACCTCAAAGACCATTATACCCATAATTTTGAATTCCAAATTTTGTTCCTTCTGTCTACTATTTAAGATTTATGAATTTCATCTACACTCAATTTCCACCTATTTAAATTCTAAGCCGATCAAATTTTCACGTTTTGTGTTTTTTGGAGCCTTTATTAACCCACCACCAATTCTCTCATCTCACACCATTTGTTTATTCACACCAGACAATTTTTATCTTTTCATCTTTTTCTCAATTCACACCAACAAATTTCTCAATTCACACCAACAAATTTCTCAAATACCCTCATCTTCATCATTTTTTCATTAATCCTAACCCTAAAATCACTATCAGTCACTTCCACCATCAGCGCCAAAGTCGAAGCCGTTACTCCCTTAGTCGTCGCCCCACCACCACCCACTCCTTATCTCTCTTCCCTTCACTTTCTTGCACTTACTGCCACCGTCATTGCTGCCATATTCACTCTCGTTGTTTCTACTTCATCATTACCCTCACCTCTCTCGACTACTTACCTACCTCTCTCTCATTCATCTGCCATTTTTTGCTCTTTCTCTCTCAATTGCAATCATAAGATCGCGATCTACTCTCTTCGTCGAGCCATGACAACGCTCAAAAATGGTGGTGCGATAAAATCAGAGAGTGGGTGACAGACGTGGGAGGTCTCACCGAAGAGACGGTGGTAGTGGCAGTAACTAGTGGTTTTGATGGAATAAGAAAGGGGGCAAAAGAAGGATGTTGGGGAGGGAAGGTGGCTGGTATATGTGATAATGAAGTGTGGGGAGGACCTGCGAGGGTTGTAGATGGTGTCTCCGCGCCAGCATTGGATAGGATTTGTAGAGGGAAAAACCTAAACTTTGTCCTCTTTGGTAATTTTCTTGATGGGCAAAATGGTAATTAAAAAATAGTGTGAATGGGTAGCTCCCCTTTTTTTCATCTAAAAACAATCATAATTGATTTAAGTTTATTTAGGCAAATAATTTTTTTTTATTTTACTTTCATGCTATCCAGATTAAAAGATTTTTCTTTGTTATTTTATTCACAAACTTTTATTGTCATGAAATGTGTGCGAAAAAATATATATTGTATTTTCTACCACTTTCACCGTTCAATTTTTTCCTTTCTAATCAAATGGACGCCAAGTGAATATTCAATGGTCAGCCTTGCAATAATTTTTTTTGGGTGAATAAGCTTTGCAATAATAATATGTAAAAAACAGTATTTATCACCAAATTTCATATTTGAAAATAACGGAGCCACTATGTCACATAGGAAAATTTTCATTTAAGTGGATGTTTGAAAATATATTTTTAAATTAGTGATAAGCATTATAAATATTAAAAAATAAAATTATAATTTTTTTTATGATTTGATAATTAATTTTTATAGAACCCTGTAATATGTAATTTCCCCTATAAAAATCACATGCAAGATAATGGGCTTGTTTGGTACAATATCCTACTTTTTAATATGTAAGCCATTTTTACCTTATAAAATATAAATAGACGTTGCACGAAATATTGTGTCATTCTTTTTGTAAAATAAAATGTAATTTTTTTTTAAGTTTTTTGGAAAAAAAAGAAGTCAGAAATGATTTTATATTTATTTTTCTTGATGCAATGTATCATTAAACTTATAAAATGTACACTGTACAAAAATATTATACATTTTAAATTTTGTATACCTATTGTATTGTGTATCCTTTTGTATTTTTTTCTAGCTTATGGTATTATGGGTTCGTCTGGAATGTGGGTTGATTTTTTGACTTTTTAATTTTTTTTGTTGTTTTAACCTGTGGCTAAAAAGTCTCATTTGGGATGAATTTTTTGATATATTTAACATTTGTATAAGAAAAAATATAATGATTATAGATGGCATATAATGTTTTACCTTATTTAATTAAAAATTCTTTTTGTTTTTTTTTGACTAAAATAACTAAAAATCCCAAATTTTTTCTTTCCAAACGAACCCATATGTTTTTTGGAATCACAAGTTTGATGTGATGTCATTGAATGATCATTCCAAACTACTAATTAGTTTTTGAAACGGTAGTGATTGGGGGCCCAAAAACGGAACGCCCCGAATGCCCCTAATTTTTTTTTTTTTTTTCTTTTCAGCAGAAAAAAGGATGAAGACGAAGAAGGGAAGGAGGGGGAGGGGAGGGGAGGGGAGGGAGGGGGAGGAAGGACTGGAGGGGGCCTAAAAAATGGAGGAGGAGGGGCTGAGGCGAGGCCGACGAGATCGGCGGTGGCCGACGCTATCGGCGGAGGCGATGCGATCGGCGGTGATTGGCGCAGGCGATGCGACCTCTCTCTCTCTTTCTCTCCCTCTCCCTCTCTTTCTCTCCCTCTTCCTCTGCATTGCAGAGGTCGAAAATGGCAGAAAAAAAGAAAAAAAGAAAAAATGAAATGCCCAAAACGACGTCGTTTTGGGCATTCGGAGCATTCGGGGCAAGCAGATTCGGACCACAAAACATTTTCCTTTTTGAAATGATTCTTATCCAAGCAAATTTATCATTAGATTTTAGTGGAGGTTTGTTTTTTGTTTTTATTTATTTATTTTTACTTTTTAATTTTGTTAGTAAGGTATATATAAACACATTTTTTTTGATTAAAAATAATTAATGTGACAATTAACTTTTCTTAGTTGATGATAAATAATTTCAATCACCACCCCCACCACCCTCACACACACGTGACAGGTAGTGATTGGAGGAAAAGGAAAAAAAGAAAAAAAAAACTGGCCAATCAAAAAGAAAGGGGGTCAAAGGGGTGCCTCCTTGAGAGGGTCCAACTCATTTTTAGGCCTTATTTGAAAAACACATAAATAAATTGTTTATTTATTTTTATTTCACCCAATCATCTCTTTATTTTTTATACATATTTTCGTAATAAGTAAAAAAATTAACTTATATGTCATATCTAAAAAAACTTTTAACTAGAAATTGACTTTCTTTTTTTTTTTTTTTTTTCTTTATACCATTCCTTATAATCCGCGAAATATAAGGCTGATTTGACAATAGGTTACTCACGACAATAAAATCATTCAGTTTGTTTGGTTTGAATTTTTTAGATTAAATGTTTTGAAAATTAATTTTTTTGGTTTTCATATTTTTTTGTTTTTAGTGAATATTTTTTAAATTTTAAATATTTTTTTACTTTTTTAGATGCACCTTACTTAGATGTATCTAAAAAGTAAAAAATTTGTGAAAAATATTTTAAAAAATTAATAAATACATAAAAATATAAAAAATGTACTGAATTCTTGTATTTTTTTATTTTTGGTATTTAGTGAATTTTTAAAAGATTTTTTTTTACAAATTTTTTTTATTTTTTTTTGGTGTATTTATGTTAAGTGTGTCTAAAAAGTAAAAAAAAAAAAACTGCTTAAAATGTTAAAAAAATTCAGTAAAAACAAAAAAATACGAAAAATAAGAAAGTAAATTTTTTTGAAAAGTATTTTTTTAAAAGTGAAAACAAGCAACTAGTTTTTGCACTATTTTTTTAATTTATAAAAAGTAAATGAAAATAGTTAATTTTCGAAACAATCTATAATATTACATAGTTGTAAATTATGACCAACATGATGCGAAAATAACTTGTACTTTTTGATTTTTATGGAAAAATATGGGATTTACTATATTTCACATACGATAAAGTTGTCTAATAAAATATATCGGAATACAAAATGATTCCAAAACGGACAAAGAGAATATCCACACAGAATGGATATGATTCTCCACATAAGGAGAAAAAAAAAAAACTCCACATAGGGAGGGGATGAAGGCAATCCTTACACAAAGAGGAATTATTGCAATACAACAAAAAAATCAAAAATCAAAAATCAAAACAATCACCAACAAATAAAGGATCCGTTTGTTTTCAAAAGTAAAATGGAAGGAATTGATAGTGAGAGGATTAATAGTGACTGGATTGTTAGTGAAGGGATTAATCAAATTGTGTTTGTTTTGATGATAGTTGTTAGTGTAGGAATTATTAAATTAAATAAATATAAAATAATAAAACAAATTAAATTATGATTTTTACTTAACCAAAAAAAAAAAAATCGTTAAACATTAAACATTAATGTTAAAAAAAAATACCCAACATGTAAAAATAAAAATAAAAAGAATTTTTTTTTTGTAGTTTACTGGTTGACCAGTCGGACGTCCAGTTAGAAATCTGAGCGAACGACCAGTAACACTCTAAGTCGAACGAACTATTTTCAAATACCATCTTCCACCCCAAACAGCTAATGCCCTAGCCCAAGACCTTTCATAGTCCAAATGGACTACTAATCTGGAGTCTCATAAACCAAACAAATATGATTTATGTTCATTGTTCATCACTAGGCATCCGGAGTAGATTTCTACAACAGAAAACAAATGGGGCCGAAAGGCTAATTTGGAAAGACGGTTAAAAGCCAAATTTTGGCTTATAACCTAATTTGGATCACATTACCTTTTCACCTTTTTATACGTTATTTATTTATTTAAAGAAAGTTAAAAAAAAAATCAGTTTTTAACTAACTTTTCAAAACAATCCAAAATTACTATTTTAAAAATGTTTGAGAGTGGCAAAAAGTCCTCACAATTCTACTCACAATGATGTGACAGAATATGTGTCAACTTTTGATTTCTTACATATTTTATGATGGAGAGTCAAACTCTTTGCCACATCATTGTGGGTATAAATGTGTAGATCTCTAATATTACTCATTCATTATCATTCACTTTCACGATTCGTTTGTTGTACCCACAGTGGTGTGTATGTGTAAATTAAATGTATAATTAAACTTTCGAATTAAACGCTTACAGAAATTAAAGTCGAGACTTGTGTTAGACACAATCTCCTTAAAATAGATTTCACCCCCCTCTAAGGCTTCGAGTTTTAACGATGTCCACTTCCCAGGATGCAGCAACTACTACCTGATTTGCAGCACTACAAAAGCAAGCTTAAACTAAATTATGTTGTAACACTTTCTCTTTCTTTTCATAAAAATAAATGCAGAAACAGATGTTGGAGCGCAGGAGGACGAACTAAAGAAAAAAGGGAAGAAGTTTGGAAATTTTTCGATCCAAATGAACGCTGGAATAGTAGGGTATATATAGGGAAATTGGTGGCTATTCGAACAGGTGTCAACAGATAGGCAACTGTTCAAACAGATTCAAAACAGAAAAAAACATATTTGGACAGATACAGATTTGTTCGGTTCGAATTAACCTATTCGGGTGGGTATGAACCCGATAGGGATCTGTTTGGATGAAGAAAAAATTTGGACCAATTTATTTTGAATTTTGAAACCAAAATTAAAAAATAAATAAATTACGAATGTTTTTAGCCCCAAAAGATGAGTATTGGGACGGACAAGCCCAACCTCACACCATGCACCTAGGCTTAGCCCCCTGGACGACACCTAGGCCCAGCCCCCTGGACAAACGATGGCAACGCGCATGTGGTTTTTTATTTTGGGTCTAGTCCACTTTATCTATAACCTCACCATTCCACAAACTTAGATACCCCTTGGGGTCCATCCCAAATATCCTAAGCTAGTATATATAAACCCAAATAAATCCTTATGCTTTTTCAATGTGGGACAAACACATTTCATAAATGTGTAGGAAACCACCTAAAGTCATTTCCACAAACCCGAAAAACGCACGTTAAATTCTCATTTATCCAGAAATAGTTTTGAGCAACAAAATACACGGTTTCATTCACTACGCGACATTAAATATGAATCTAATGAAAAATGTTAAAAATAACACTTGGGTCTCACCTTAATTAATACTCAAAATTAACTAAAAAATAAATAAATTTTTTCCAAAACCTCTAAAGTCATTTTCCAACATCCTTCACCATTGCAAATAATTGCTGTGATACTTTAATCTGTACTTTTACGTTACAATAACATAAAAACATTATGAAACTTATGAGTCATGGTGTATGCTTTAGCCTCCGTTTGGGAAGTGGGTTGGCTTTTTGGCTTTTTGGTTTTTTTGGCTATTTTAGCCTGGGCTAAAAAGCTTGGTTTGGGAAGGACTTTTTGACTTTTTGGCTTTTTTGACTTTTTTTGTGAGAGAAGAATGTAATGATTATAGGTTGGATGTGATGTTTTGTTTGTTATGGCTAAAATAGCCTATTTTGTTTTTTGTGGCTAAAATAGCCAAAAAAGCCTGAAAAAGCCCTTGCACGTATTAAAATAGCCAAACACAGGCTAAAATAAAAGTACTAAAATTCTGAATTTCATGACATTTAGGTTTTGTTTGGCACGTATTAAAATAACATATATTATTTTAACTTATTATTTTATTTAGGTTATAATTATCTTATTTAAGTCGTATTATATCTTTATTACATTACTTCAAATATAATCAATTTTTTACAATCATTTTATAAAAAATCAAAAAATATATTAATCTAGTTGGGAACCCCTAAAGCTAAGTTCACACACTGTACAAACAAACATTATGAAATTGGTTAGTTGGTTGGTCAGCCCGCGAAACTCATTAGAATTTCCCGCCGAAAGCAGCCCACAACGACGACCTCACACTCACTTCAAACTTCAACCGTCATTTTCAAACGTCACTTTCCTTTTTCCCGCCAACTTCTTTTTTTTCAATATTTTATTTTGGTTTATTTATTATTTATTTAAGTGGTGGGTTCGAAATTTGAACAAAACGAGCTCATTTCCATCTCCCGCTGTTTCCCACTCAAAATCCCAAAACCCAACAAAAAAAAGTACAAACAGATTTTCCGACCACATTTTGATACTTTTCGTTGGTGGTGAATTTTGAAATAATGCACTATTTAAAATTTTTCCCAAAAAAAAAAAAATTTAGAAAATTTTGTTTTCTTTTTTCAAAAAATACCTTTTAAAAAATTTTACTTTCTTATTTTTCGTATTTTTTTGTTTTTACTGAATTTTTTTAATATTTTAAACAATTTTTTTACTTTTTAAACACACCTAACATAAATATACCTAAAAAGTAAAAAAATTTGTAAAAAAAATCTTTTAAAAATTCACTAAATACAAAAAATATAAAAAAATACAAGAATTCAATACATTTTTTGTATTTTTATATATTTATTAATTTTTTAAAATATTTTCTTACAAATTTTTTACTTTTTAGATACATCTAAGTTAGGTGCATCTAAAAAAGTAAAAAAAAATGTTTAAAATTTTAAAAATATTCACTAAAAACACAAAAATACGAAAATAAAAAAACTCACTTTTCAAAAAACTTAATCCAAAAAACTCAAACCAAACACACTGACTAGTTCCATTTCAAATTATTTGCTTGAAATGAAATAAAAATTTTAAAATAATGTACTCTCATGTTATAATTTTTAATTTTTTTTACAAATTAAAATTACTTAAAAAAAAGGTAAATTACAAGTATACTTTCGGAAGTTTGCTTAAAATACAGATTGTCCCTACAGTTTGAAAAATTACAAATATTCCATTATTAAAATTTTTTATTTAACAGAATTAACTAAAAAAAATAAATTCATAATTGTTCTTCTATGCAATAATAAAATTACCTAAATTATTAATTAAAACACATTTATAACATCATTAAAAATTGTTAATTGACTTGATCATTTATTAGTAAAATGAACGATTTGTTATGAAATTAAAAATTTCAAAGGGTGTAATGTAATTTCTAGAATCACAATAGGCATTACAAGAAAATACACTTTTGGCGACTAAATTTTTAGTCGCCAAAAGTCCTTTTTTAGTCGCCAAATGTCAAATTTTCACTTTCCCCTATTAAATATTTTAGTCGCCGGTTTTGTCGCCAATACGCGGTCGCGCATACCTTTGGCGACTAAAAAACTGTTAGTCGCCAATAGACAGGTCTTCAGCGACTAAATAATTTGTCGCCAACAGTCAATTCCATTTTTGGAAATTATACCTTTGGCGACTAAACTGTTAGTCGCCAATAGTTAATTTTTTTTTTATTTTATTTATACGTTTCCTGACTAAACCTTTCGTCGCCAATAGCCCAGCTTTCGGCGACCACTGACTTTAGTCGCTGAAAGCATTTTCAGAAATATTTTTTTTTGCCTCCGCTGCTACCAAGTTTCGAACCTATGACCACCAACTTCCCAACATTCTCAACCTTTACCAACACTCTCTCCCTACTACGCCACTACAACCTCACGCGAATATTAATGCAACATATATTATTTATATACTATATTTGCCGGTATTAATACAAAACTATATATATATATAAATAATTATTTTTATTTAATGTATTTTATGTAAAAAAATAAAGTATTTACTAAAAAAAAATATGAGAGCACTTTTGGCGACAAAATCTGAATTTTAGTCGCCATTTCTATGCTTTTTGGCTACTAAATGCTGCGTTGTCGCTAAAAACATTAATTTCCGCCCCCAAAAAACTACTTCCGGCGACTAAACTTACTTTTCGTTGCCAAAACCTGCACTTTTGCCGACTAAACTCAGTTTTAGTCACCAAATTGTCCACTTTTAGCTACTAAATGTTTTTTAGTAGCCAAAAACCTTTACTTTTGGCTACAAAAAATTTGTTTGTCGGTAAAACACCTATATTCGGCGACTAAAGTATTTTTTAGTCGCCAAAACCTATAGTTTTGGCTACTTAATGTTTTTAGTCGCCAAAAACCGTGCCTTTTAGCTACTAAAATTTTTGTAGTCGCTAAAACCCCTATATTCGGCGACTAAAATCCTTTAGTCAGCAAAAGTCATCAATTTTGGCGACTAAATCCATTTTAGTCGCCATTTGTGCAACTTTCAGCGACGAAAATCATTTTTTTAGTCGCCATTGGTGCTTTTTGTTGTAGTGAGGTGATTTGTATTTTAATTAAATCTCAGGAGGTGTATTTGTAATTTATCCTAAAAAAAATTGTGAACCGATCTTTTTATTTTTATTTGAGTAAATTACAAATACATCCCTGAGATTTATTTAAAATACGAATTGTCTCTCGTGATTTGAAAAATTACAAATACCTCCCTGTCAGAATTTTTTGTTTAACATAATTAATTGAAAAAGTAAAATTTTTAACTGTTCACCTATACAATAATAAAATTATATGAATTATTAATTGAAATAAAAATTTAACATCATTAAAAATTGTTAATTAATTTGATAATTTATTAATAAAAAGACCTATTTGTTATAAAATTAAAAATCTTAGAGGACATAACATAATTTTTAAAATTACAAAAAAAATTTTATAATTTAAATAAATCTCAAAAAATTTGTTTGTAATTTATCCTTTGTATTTGTATTGGTTGATTGAATTTGATTCTGTGAACCAATACTTAACAAAAATGTGGGGTCAGCCAACGTGGGTCACAAATCCATCTCTCTTTCTGTCATCTTATAAATTTATAAATTACTCTAAAAATCATTTGAAAAACAAATCAAAAGTAGATGGGTTTCGTTTGGAAATATGTTGGGCTTATTTGGTTTGTTTTTGGAAGAGTTATTTTTGAAAAAAATTTTGAGAGAAGAGTTTAGAAATTTTTTTAGTTTGTTTGGTTGCATATTTTGGGAGAGTTATTTTTTTGGGAGTTTAAGATGATTTGATATATTGGGAGAATTTGAGTAGATGTGTGTGAGAGAAAAAGTGATTGAGAAGGAGAGATGAGAGAGAAAAAGTGATTGATTGATTTATAAGAAAGAAAAAGTGATTTTGAAATTTTTTTTAGAAAAACTCAAACCAAACAATTTTTTTGAAATTTTTTTCTAAAACTCATCTCCCAAATGCAAACCAAACATACCCGTTATTTTAGTGGTATTTTGAAAAATTGATAAAAATTTGATTTTTTAATTTTTTTTATGACTTTTTTATGAAAAAAATAGAGAAGTGACGTGACTTAAAAAATTTAAAAAGTCAAAAAATTGGCTTTTTACTAGCTTCTCAAAAGGGCCCTTAGTAATTTTTTGAATTTTTATAAAAAAAAATGTATAAAAAAATAAAAAAAAGTGATATAACAATTTATAATAACTTTTAATTTTTTGGTTAAATTTTCAAATTGCCTAAGTGTGAATTTTAAATTTATACTACAAATTCGTTTTTCAAATAAAATTTGGAATAAATTTTTTTGATAGCATTTTTGTTATAACAACATTAAAATCACATATTTTTACATTCAAACACAAACTCAGCAATTGAATGTGGACTGTGGGTGGTTTTGAGAAAATGATTAAAAATTGATTTTTTTGATTTTTTTTAAAAAAAATGTGAAAGATGATGTGATCTAAAATAGGTTAAAAGTTAGAAAGTGACTCTTAGGCCTCGTTTGGCAACCAAACTTTTTAGCCAAAAAGTCAAAAAGTTACTAAAATTAGCCAAAAAGCCAATAACCTATACCAAAAAGTCAAAGATTCTATTTTATCTCTACTTTTTGCACATTTTTTCGTAAAAAGCAAAAAAGTCATCCCAAACATACTAATTTTTTTTAGCTCATATTTTAATCAAATAGCAAAAAAGTTAGTACTAAATTAACTTGTTCCCAAACGAGGAGTCTACTTCCTAAAAGAGCCCTGTGTGTGGGAATTATAGAAAGGTGAGAGATGAAACTTTTGAACTATTTTGAGAAGATGGTTAAAAATCATCTTTCAATTTTTAATCTATTTTAGGTCACATCATTTCTATCATTTCTCTATTTTTTTACACGTTTTTTCATAAAATTAAAAAAATCAACTTTTAACCAATTTTTCAAAACAAATTTATGTCAGTTTTTTTTTAAGAAAAAATTACAATTTCATGTTTTTTGATTATTTAGACTGAATTGTAATTCCACCTTTAAATTAAGGACTCGCGTTAAAAATTTGATCATGGCACACTAATAGCTATATTGACGTCATCGCGTGGTACGGATTGGGACTCAAGCCTCATCTTCACTTCACTGAGGAGTTTGTATTTGAGATTTTTTTCATTTCAAATTTCAAATATTTGAAGCATCATGTAGGTCCTATCTTCACATGGAGTTGGATATAATTGATAACTATATGTGGGATTAGACTTTTTGGATCTGTATAAAATAACACTGATCGAATTTAATGGTTTTGTAATAGAAAGTGTAAAAGAAAACAAAATATGGCACAAGTGGGTTCACATGGGCATCATATCAGCAAGGGTGATGTGATCTGGTCAATGGTTAAATAGAAGAAAGGAAAATGCGTTGGACTCTCCGTGGGAGCAAGGATTTTCTAGAGTGATTTTTTTCTAAAATTTCTTAGAGTGCTACATTGTGTGGTTGAGATTTACTGGCAAGTCACATGATGTGACTTGCCAGTAAATCTCAACCACACAATGTAGCACTCTAGGAAACTTTAGGGAAATTTCACTCTAGAAGATCCTTAATGCTCTCCGTGGGAGTGTTGGGTCCTTGTTGATTGGCTGAAAAATAATTTTTTTTTTTTTTTTTTTTTAGACTTCGGCCACTGGCAATGTGTCATGTGACACTGGGAGTGCTGGGGGTGCCTAATCACTGGAGGTCTCCAGCATTACTCTAAAAGAAAAGACTTGTCGGTTGAATTTTTCTTTTCTTATTTTTTTTAGGATAATCGGTTTATAAATCTAATTTCAAATTAATCTCAAATTCTTTTCTATTTTTTTAAGACGATAGGCTAGTTACATGTGTGCCGTTTTGGGAAGAAGTAAAAAACGCAGCGTTTTTGACTTGTGAAAAAAAAGCTGGGCAGCGGAAAAACGCAGTTTGTTGCATTTGGGATGTGACAAAAAAGCTGCCTTGTGAAATTACCTAAATACTCATCATGTTAACAAATTACCTAAAATTTCAAAGTTTGGCACGGGTATATTGGTCATTTTATTTTGATTTGATGCCATAAATAAATATTAAACCAAAAATCAAAAAAGTCAGTTTTTTACTAACTTCTCAAATCACCTCCAAAAAAGTCAAAAAACTTGGTAAAAAGTCAAAAACTACATTTTTGCCAACTTCCCAAAACATTTGAACTTGATTCAAGTTTTTTTATTTTTTGGGTTGGGGGAGAATGATTTAGAGAAGAACTAAAAGCCCCATTTGGGATGTTCATTTTGGCTAAAATAGTCATATACGTCAAAATATGTTATTTTAGTTAAATAGGATAAAATGTCACATCATATTCATAATTATTTCATTTTTTTTTTATAAAAGTCAAAAAAACAAAAAAAAAATTATCCCCAAATGAAACTTTTTATCCTCAAATTTAAAAAGTCAAAAAACTAACCTACATTACAAACGAGCCCTATATCCAGTATTGGACCCTTAAATAGAAAGTTGTAAATTACACTTTTAATCCTTGCAGCACATATGATTTAAAGTTTTTTTATTTATATTATTTTAAATTGAACAATTTAGTTTATATACTTTAAGTTTGTTCATTTGACAATATCATAAATAAGGTGTTTATTGGTGGATTTGAGTCACACAACCTTTTTATTTTTCTACACGTATTTTCTTAGTAAGTTAAAAAATTAATTTATAAATCATATCCAAAATAATTAGTTTCAATTTGATTCTTATGTCCAAATTGAAAATTGAAAATTAACGATTTTGAGATTATATTAATAAGTCATGCATGACCTTTTTTTTTTTTTTTTTAATAAACAGATTAAATATATATAAAGCATTATAATTATCGATTGGAAAATTCATTTGATTTTAACTTCGACTCCCCTTTTAACCAATTGACAAAGCATGCAATAATAAAGACATTGAATTGTATTTGGCTCATCACCAACGAGAGGGAAACATCCAAAATGGTCACCGACTTTGGCATGTGGAAGAGAGATTTGTATACTGCTGAAAGTATCAATTATTTTTTTGTATCAGAAAAAAATTGGATCAAATGAGTTTGCCTTTGCCATGTTATATTATATACACGTAAAAGATCCAATCCAAACCAAACAACCCACAAAGGAATCCATAATATGACAAAGAAAGTTGCGTGTAAACCCTACTTTTCTTTGAATGTAGACTTCACTTTGATATAAATAATTTTTTTAAAAACAAATTATGAACTACAAGTTTATTTTTTACTAATACTAAAAAAAATAATAACAAATAAATTTTTTACAAATTAAGATGTTTTTTCATGAGAAATTGTTGAATTTTTCAGTGTGAGAGGAATAGTGTTTGAATTTTGAAAACGAGAACATAAGAATTATTCTTTCACAACGATGCCGTTTTTAAAGTAAGGGATCTTGTCAAGCACACTCGTTTGGCAACTTGGGTTGGGTTTAGGTTTTAATAAGGAATTCGTAAAATTCGTAATCTAATCCAGTCTAGTCTAATTTGATAGGTTTGAATTGATTTTTTAAATTTATGATTCAGTTTCAGATTGAAAAATAAAAAATCTGTAGTTTATGGATTGGTTGCGGATTGAACTCTACGTTTCTGAATTAGAACCGATCCAGACCGTATACAAATAGTCTACATTTTATTATACACCCTTCCACATAGTATCTTCTCTTATTTCATATAAAACCTAAACTCGCATAGTATATTCTTTTATTATTTTTGTTTGTTAGTTTTAATTTGTAATGGTCTAAATACTTATGGTGAAACTAGTTTTCTTATGGTTATTTAAATTCTAGAACAATATGTCGCTGGAAAGACATGTTACTATTGTGGAACTAATATTGTGCTATATTTATGTTTTTATGAAATTAAAGTGCTATATTTTTTTTTTGTTATTTAATTATGTGAATCCGTGATTCTAAACCGATCTAATCTATGTTTAAATGGATTGGTTCAGATTAGTTCCACGATTTAAACGGATTGGATTAGTTTCAATTTTTTAGGAATTGTAGATAACAGATTAGTCTTGGTTTTATTCCAATCTGATCTAATCCAGACTATCCTCACACCTAGTTGGGTTAGATTTGGAACTATTAAAATAATTTTTTTAGTCCAATAAAACAAAATATCATTCAAACTCATAATCATTACATTCTTTCTTTTACAAAAGTCAAAAAAATCAAAAATCCATCACAAACGAAATTTTTTAGCCTGATATTAAAATAACTAAAAAATCAAAAGTCAAAAAATCAATCTAATTCGTATGAGAAAGGCCGTGCTAGAGTGCGTGGCCCACATAAATAGATGATCACTTAATTTTTTTAAAAAATCTGAAGGGGGCGACTATTTGAGTTTCTTTTAACGAATCTAAAGGAGATACGTTTATATAATTTAGAGATAAATTAATAGTTAATACTACTATTACAAAACAATTTTTTTAAAATTGTAGGTGGATAATGACTCTTTTGTCCGTCAAGGATCTATACTGAACCAAGCTCACCACTCAACACCATGGCTGCAACCAGACAAAAATACATACTATGAGAGTGCGAGAGCCCATGAGAGACCATGTTTCAATGGTGTACTACATGATAATGTGCCTCCCACGACACAAACCAAGTTCTTTTACAGCGTAAAATTAATGTGGTATGTGTGGATAGTGATATGGATGCACATGCTTACTCTTTTTTGATACTTTTGTGACCATGTTCTCTTGTTCACATGTCTCTCTCAAAAAAAATTATATAATAATTTCAAAATATTATGTGATCATATTTGTTTATCAATCACTATTTATTATATTTTTTATATTTTTCAATCACTTATAATATTTTTCTTACGCACATTCTTCATCAATTATAATACTATAAAATATTACGTATCCATATTCCAAAACTACTTAATAATAATCCGTTTGTTAAACTAAAATTGGTTAAGAAAACTTTGTCAATTATGGGCACACAATTTTTATGAAATTTTTGTTTTTTTACTGTTATAGGTATGTTTGTTGTAAATAACCTTATCAAATTATGATGGGTACAAGGTACAAAAATTTAATATGCAGCACAAAGAGGAGCAGTTTTTGCAAGCTTTGAGACGTTCCTAGTTAGCTTTTGATTTTTTAGTTATTTTAGATTGGTTAAAAAAATTATGTTTGAGAAGATAATTAATTAAAAAAAATTTGTAATTAATTTGATGATTGTGAAAGAAAAAGTGAAATAATTATGTTTCGTATGTAATATTTTTTTATTGACTATTCTATCTTATTTCATTTTTATTAATTATTTTAACCAAAAAAACTATCAACCCAACTTCCCAAACGGGTATGGATACAATGGTACTGTTTTATTTTATTTTATTTATTGATTCAGACAGTAAAATTTATTATATTTATGTGGCTGTTTAATTGGTAAAAGATGTTACATGACATTGTCATGTATCTTATTTTTAGGGGTGGCACGGGTCGGTTGCGGTTACGGAACCTCCAATTCGTCATTCGTCCGTCAGATTGGTAGATTGGAGAAAATCAATCCGTATCCGTCCGCCAATCCGGCAGATGTGAATTGAGCAGATTGGCGGTTTGGCGGATGGATGCGAATCGGTTTGGCGGTTTAAAATTTTATAAATTTTCAACATAATTCAACTTGTGCACTTCCTCAAAAAAAAAAAAAAAAAAAAAAAGAAAGAAAGAAAGTATTACAGTCAATGATTTAAAAAAGTATTACAATCACTATATGCCTTATCTAAAGAAAGAAAGTTTAAAACTTTAGAATATCACAACCACTGCATGCTTCATCGACATATTACAATCACAGCATGATTCATCCACATAAAGTATTACAATATGTGGTTCTTAAAATATAATAACAATTCAAACTACCAAAATTATAAACAGAGCAGTAGTAGAGATTGTATGTCTCTGTATTGTTATATCTATATATGTTTTTGAAAACAAAAATCAACCAGCATATATCATATTTTCTATTTATTATTTTTAGAGTTAGATTTAAAAATCAAAAAATATAGATAAATAATACGTTTATTTTTTTCAATTCAAAAAATATATTCAAGTTGAAAACTTTTTTTCAACAGAATATTTAAACTCTTTTTCAATTGAAAACACAAACATAATATTTAAACAAATTGAAAACACAAAGTCTTATAAATTACTAGGGGTGCTCACGGTTTGGCGGTTCAGTTGCGGCCAAAGAAATCTCAAATCCGCCATCCGTCCGCCAAATTGGCGGATTTGAGAAAATCAATCTGCAACCGTCCGTTCGTCATCACGCATCCGTCCAAAATGCAACGGATCGGATCGGTTCGGTCGGTTTTGACGGATCGGTATATCCACTGCTCACCCCTACTTATTTTCATAGCACCTATTGAAGGATTGGAACGTAGAGCTCCAAAAACATGTGCGTTTGGTTTAGTTTTAAAATTAATTTTTAAATTAATTTTTAAAAGAATGTTAAAAATTTAAAACTTGTTTGGTTATGAGTTTTTTAAAGTAGTTTTTGAGTTTTATATTTTCAAAATAGTTTTTAGAAAATCAAATTCAAAATTTGTTTGGTTTTGAATTTTCAAAACATAATTTTGAGTTTTTTTGGGTCTTGTATTTTTTTTTGTCTTGTAGTTAATGTTGGAAATGGTTATAAAATTCTGGGTAAAACCAGAATTTTTTTCTAAGTTTGGTCTATTTTTTAGGTGAGCCCCGTGCGTCGATTTTCACGAGTCAAAGTGGTAACGCGTTCTATGCTGCGTTGTGATTCACATGGTATATTTGGTTGCTCAAAACCATTACCGAGTGAATGGAAAATTGAAGCCAAAGTGTGCTCCATAGAAATGGAGTTTTGGTGGAAATTCCTTAAGGTTTTAAAATGACTTGTTCCACATTGATTTGGTAGGAGGTTTTGAATGGGTTTATAAGGCTTGGGTTTGGTACTTGGGGTGTGCCTCAAGGGGTACCCAAGTGTTTTAGAGGGAGAGGTTATGGGGAAAATGGGCTAGACCCATTGGACCTAAAAATCACTACACGTGCGAGCGCCCCCGCCGCCGGACAGGCTAGGCTTGGGTTATTTTGTTAAAATTAAACCGGAATAAACTAGTTTGATTTTACTGTACATCCAAACAGGGCCCTTCCCGAAATAAACTAGTTTGGTTTTTAACGTACATCCAAACAAGATCCTTCCCGTTTTTGTATCTGTTTAAATTATGAACCCAACAGATTCAAATCTGTTTGAATTCAAAACCAACATATTTCATACCTGTTCAATTCAAAATCAATAGCCACCTTTACATCTATAAATAGACTAGCCTCCCATTTGGATTTAACTCCAATTTTCGTACTCCATCCTCTGCTATAAATCTCTGCATTTTGCTGCATTTATTTTTTGAAAAAAAGAGTGTAAACACTTAGTGTTCGTAAGGCAAACAATTTGTAGTGCTGCCATTGTTTGTAGTAGATCATTTCATCCTAGGAGATAGACGTCCAATTTTTGAAAGCACCGTGGAGAGGACGAATCTGTCTTAAGGACACAGTGTCAAACACTGGACTTGATCAGATATAATTCGAAGAAATTAAATCAAGTAAGTTATTTAATTTATTTCCAATCTTTTATTATTTATTTAAATCAGATTTTAATTTTATTTTTGTAACAAAATAAAATCTGTTTTTATTTATTTATTTTTATTTTTATTTCGAGTTTGATTTTTGTAATCAAACAAATTCTCTCATTTCCTTTATTTCTTTATATGCTGGTTGTTGTTTAGTACACAACAGAATTTAATTATTTTAAATACAGTGAAGATTGTCTTGCAATCTTAAGACAGAACCGTATTTTGTTTTTGGTATCTTCATTGTATTTAATTTTCTGTGTTTTCAAAGTAATATTCTGGTTGGAAAAACAAATAGTGATTTATGCTATTTGACAGATAGTAGTAATATACTGTCTCTTTTGTTTGACAACTAGTAGTAATATACTGGTATCATTAACAATTACAGAATATTATTTGGTGTTACAGAATATTATTTTGGTATTTTATTTTTCTAGTTTTAGTAATAAGGAAAATAAAATTATATTATTTTCTAGTTTTAGTAACTAGAAAATTAATTTGTGGTTTGGTTTTCTGATTTTTTGTAATCAGATATTATTTCGGGATTTTATTCTACTAGTTTAAATAACAAGGAAAATAAAATTATTTTATGTTATAATTTATTTTCTGGTTTTAGTAACTAGAAAATTAATTTTGTTAATTTATTATAGTTCTTTTGACTTTATCGTAGTACATGGGAGAACTTGTTTCTGGAGTAAAATATTAATTTACAAACAAATTTCATTTTTTATTACAAAGAAACCTTTGTGGTAAGTTCAGTTTATTTATTGGTTTTTTGAATCATTTTTACATTTCTGTGTGTGGATCTGTAGTCGTGAATAGTTTATGCATATGAGTCGGAATAATATATATATATATATATATTCACAAGGACTTTTGCATGCATATTTAATTAGTTTATTTATGTACAAATCAAACTTATTAAATGAAGGTATGTTTTGTCATTTTAGAGTTTAAAATTCAAAACGCATTGAATTTTATTTATGAGTTGAGAATCTTTTTATTTCATGATGCAAATTTTGGGATCATGCATGGTTAATTTATTTTGTTAATTCATTATTTTTAGTTGATGCGTTTGATATGCATGTATGATGTCAACTCAAGTTATTTCTTAACAAAAATTTCATGTAATTTGGAATGTTAAATTGATATGTTGATTAATTTGAGTTTTTCCAATCAATTTTGAATGGGTGTTTAAACACCAGAGAAATTTAAACATGAAGCTGTATGCAGTTATATCGTTCAATTTAATTGGAAAGTAAATTTAAGAAATCTTTTATGTTGATTTTTAGTTTATTTTGAATTATGTGACATGAGATGTCATTAATAATTATTTTACTTGTGTAGTAAAATTTGTTAAACCATGAACCATTTTATTAATATGGGGGTGTATCTCTTGCATTAGTTGAGATAATTTAATTTTCTTCTGTCACAAATATTTTTATGACAGTGACATTTATTTGTTATTGAGTTGCAAGAATGTATACAATGAAATGGGTTTTTTTTTTTGAATTATTTGATTCTTAGGGAAATTTTTTATGAGGATATAATTTTGTCAAAACATTAATTCTGACTTGAGTAGTGATAATTATTTTGGTTTTTTCTTGAATTTGTTTTGAAATTCATTGATTTATATCAGAAGTAATAGGGGTGGTGAATATGATGCACCTTTAGATGAATTTTGTGCACAATATGGCATTATTCACCAAACTACAGCACCTTGTTCTCCACAGCAAAATGGAATTGCTGAAAGGAAGAATAGAACCCTAAAAGAAATGATGAATGCCATGTTACTAAGTTCAGGCTTACCACAGAACTTGTGGGAGGAACCAATATTGTCTACTATTTATGTTCTTAATAGAATACCCCACAAGAAAACCAAAAGCATTCCTTATGAATTGTGAAAAGGTCGACCACCTTCCTACAAATACTTAAAAGTGTGGGGGTGTTTGGCGAAAGTTGAAGTTCCTGTTCCTAAAAAGACTAAGATTGGACCAAAAACAGTAGACTGTGCGTTTATTGGTTTTACTCAAAATAGTAGTGCATATCCGTTTCTGACTTATAAATCAGAAATACTTGATATAAATGTGAACACTATTATAGAGTCGAGGAATGCTATGTTTTTTGAACATGTCTTTCCTTACAAGAAAGGATAGGAATTAAGTTCACAGAAAAGAACTTATGATTGTACACAAAGTCAAGAGACTAATGACAATCAAATACAAGAGACTAGTAATAGTCTCGATCAACAGGATTTAACTGATGATGAACCAAGACGAAGTAAGAGAGCGAGAACATCAAAATCCTTTGGTCCAGATTTTCTGACATACCTGTTAGAAAATGAACCTCAAAGCTTTAAGGCAGCAATGACAGATCCTGAAGCACCTTTGTGGAAAGAGGCTGTTAATAATGAAATTGAATCCATTATGCAAAACCATACTTGGGAATTGGTGGATCTTCCACCAGGTTCTAAACCTCTTGGATATAAATGGATATTCAAGAGAAAAATAAAAGCAGATGGTTCAATTGACAAGTATAAAGCAAGACTTGTAGTTAAAGGTTACAGACAAAAGGAAGGTCTGGACTATTTTGACACATATTCCCCTGTGACAAGAATAACATCCATTCGCATGCTTATTTCTATAGCAGCATTGTTTAATTTAGAAATACATCAAATGAATGTTAAGACAGCTTTCTTAAACGGTGATCTAAATGAAGAGATCTATATGGAGCAACCCGAAGGGTTTGTAGTATCAAGGCAAGAAAAGAAAGTTTGTCGACTTGTAAAATCCATTTATGGATTAAAACAAGCACCTAAGCAATGGCATGAAAAATTTGATCATGCAATGCTTACTAATGGGTTTAAGATAAACGAATGTGACCAATGCGTCTATGTTAAAAACACTGACCAAGGATATGTCATACTTTGTCTTTATGTGGATGACATGCTTATCATTAGAAGCAGTCAAAACATGATCAAATCAACTAAGCAGATGCTTAACAAAAGATTTGATATGAAAGATATGGGGGTCGTAGATGTTATATTAGGAATGAAAATTACTAAAACATCTGACGGATGTGCATTATCTCAATCACATTATATTGAGAAAATTCTTGGTAAATTTATCAAGGATGATATGAATTTAGCTAGAACACCAGTAGACGTCAACCTTTATTTATCGAAAAATAAAAGTGATGCAGTGTCTCAGTTAAAATACTCCCAAATCATTGAAAGCCCAATGTACCTAATGAATTGTACTCGTTCTGATATAGCTTATGCTATCAGTAAATTGAGTAGGTACACTAGTAACCCTGGAGAAGACCATTGGAAAGCGACCATTCGGGTTCTTAGATATCTAAAGATTTACTCATGATCATGGTTTGAACTTTACTCGATATCCAGCAGTACTTGAAGGTTATTGTGATGCCAATTGGATATCAGATACTAAAGATTCAAATCCACAAGTGGATATGTCTTTACTCTGGGAAGCGCTGCTGTTTCTTGAAAATCCACGAAACAAACATGCATCGCACGATCCACAATGGAATCCGAGTTCATTCTTTTGGACAAAGCAGGAGAAGAAACAGAATGGCTTCGTCACTTCTTAGAAGACATTCCAATGTGGCCAAAACCTGTGCCAGCTATTTGCATTCATTGTGATAGACAATCTGCAATAGGCAGGGCGCAGAATCATATGTATAACAGTAAGTCACGACATATTCGTCGTCGACATAATACCGTAAGGCAATTATTGTCAAACGGAATAATCTCAATAGATTATATAAAATCTAAAGAGAATATTGCGGATCTGTTAACAAAAGGTTTGACAAAAGAGCTAGTGTATAGTTCATCGAAGGGGATGAGATTAAAGCCTATTACATAAGAGTCGTCATAATGGTAACCCTACTTATATGACTGGATATCCCAAGAACTAAGTTCAAAAGGACAACTAAGTTATGTATGGCTCGCCAGAAATCACCAAGGGATTAAAAATTCCCTACCCATTCCTATGGTGAGAGTGATATCTGCAACATATGTTGTATGCAGGGGTATAAGGATAAGCTTTTCTTTTAATGATTACTTATATCTTGATTGAGGCATAAATCAAGACGAGTATAAGGAGATACTCACAATAAGAATCACCTATATGAGTGTTGAACTGGGGCCGGTTCTATGAAAATGAAAAGGCTAAATTCTCTAGAAACATTTATGAAAACCAGGCGCCTTCAAGGCCAAAATGAACACAACACTGAGAACCACGATGTGCTAGAAGATATTTTGTGTGAAATCTGTTGTCTAGGCTTACACAAACGGCTGAACAATTCAAGGCATCGCGCCCATTGGTTAGCCAGTAAGTCCGATAGATTATCACTAGGGAAGGTTCAAGGCCGAAAGCTACCTATCCTGATGTAAGATATTTTCGACTTATACTCTTTTGATAAAGTCTACATATTGTTGCATTTTCGTTATCATCAAATTCCATTCATGTGGGGGATTGTTCGAAATGGTTATAAAATTCTGGGTAAAACCAGAATTTTTTCCTAAGTTTGGTCTATTTTTTAGGTGAGCCCTGTACGTCGATTTTCACGGGTCAAAGTGGTAACGCGTTCTATGTCGCGTTGTGATTCACGTGGTATATTTGGTTGCTCAAAACTATTACCGAGTGAATGAGAAATTGAAGCCAAAGTGTGCTCCATAGAAATGGAGTTTTGGTGAAAATTCCTTAAGGTTGTAAAATGACTTGTCCCACATTGATTTGGTGGGAGTTTTTGAATGGGTTTATAAGGCTTGGGTTTGGTACTTGGGATGTGCCCCAAGGGGTACTCAAGTGTTTTAGAGGGAGAGGTTATGGGCAAAATGGGCTAAACCCATTGGACCCAAAAATCACCACATACGCGCGCGCGCGCCGCCGCCGCCGTCCGTCCGATCGGTCGGGCGGGCTAGGCTTGGGCGCGGGTGCGTGGTGTGAGGTTGGGTTGGGCCTGTTCGGCCCAATACTAATCTTTTTGGGCCAAAAATATTTGAATTTAATTTTATTTTGTTAAAATAAAATCAAGAATTCAAATTAAACCGGAATAAACTGGTTTGGTTTTACTGTACATCCAAATAGGGCCCTTTCCGAAATAAACTAGTTTGGTTTTTAACGTACATCCAAACAGGGCCCTTCCCGTTTTTGTATCTGTTTAAATTATGAACCCAACAGATTCAAATCTGTTTGAATTCAAAACCAACAGGTTTCATACCTGTTCAATTCAAAACCAATAGCCACCTTTACATCTATAAATAGACTAGCCCCCTATTTGGATTTAACTCCAATTTTCGTACTCTATCCTCTGTTATAAATCTCTACATTTTGCTGTATTTATTTTCTGAAAGAAAGAGTGTAAGCACTTAGTGTGTTCGTAAGGCAAATAATTTGTAGTGCTGCTATTGTTTGTAGTAGATCATTTCATCTTGGGAGATAGACGTCCAATTTCTGAAAGCACCGTGGAGAGGACGAATCTGTCTTAAGGACACAGTGTCAAACACTGGACTTGATCAAATTATAATTCGAAGAAATTAAATCAAGTAAGTTATTTAATTTATTTCCAGTCTTTTATTATTTATTTAAATCAGATTTTAATTTTGTTTTTGTAACAAAATAAAATCTGTTTTTATTTATTTATTTTTATTTTATTTCGAGTTTGATTTTTGTAATCAAACAAATTCTCTCATTTCCTTTATTTCTTTATATTCTGGTTGTTGTTTAGTACACAACAGAATTTAATTATTTTAAATACAGTGAAAATTGTCCTACAGTCAAAACTTTATGTAATATTATAGTAAATTTTGTTTACTTTTTTCATACACATAACCTAATCGTACTTTTTAAATGTGTCTAATCTCATCTATAAATCAGGGTTTCATTATGTATTTATTATTTTTTATGAATGTTTTAGAAATTTTAACACTTCTTTTCTGGTTTTAAATCTACTCAAGGTACATACATTTAAAGTATTTCACATTTATGAAATTTTTTTATAAAATTATTAAATAATGACAAATTTACAAAAAATAAAATAAAAATAGAATTCACCCACTTTAAAAATTAATACAAGTTTAATGTTTTATGTATTTATTAAATTTGTTTTGATTTCTTCATATTTTGTTTAAGTATATGTAGATCATATACATTTAAAATATAAAAAATTATTTGTCCAATATTTGAAAACCAAACAAAATCGATTTTAATTACTTGAAAACCAAACAAAACTTTAAAAATTATTTAAGAAGAAGACGTTGGTCTATCGAATTTAAATGTAACTAATTTTTTTCACTAATTTGAAAAATAATAACATATTAATTCCAAATAATATGTGGGCGTGGTGAATTTTGGGTTTTGAAAACTTGTTTGTGAAAACAAAAATCAAATAAGTTTTAGGTTTTAGATTTTGGAAAATAAATTCAAAATGAGATTTGAAATATATGCTGTGAAAATTCAAAACCAAATAAGTTTTGAATTTTAAGTTTTGAAAAATAAATTCTAAAATTGAACCAAACGGTCTGGTGTTGGATTTGAATGTCGAATTTATTGATGAATTTAGCATATTTTCATTTGTTATTTTGAAGAATAACTTATTTTGCACATAAACCATGGTCGTCAACTAAATTTATTCAGTTGTCGTAACATAATTGGGTAGTAAAAAAAAAGGGGTTGAGATTCAAAAGAATTGAGCGAGGTGTTTGTTCCTAAATTTACAGGTAATATTTTTTCATCCAACTATGAGTGGCAGTTCAAAGATTTTAATTGAAATAAAAAATAAAGAAAGGGCTCACGTGTAATGTAAAGATCAAAAATTAGGGAGAGTTTATACTGTGCACTTATTGGTTGTAGAAAAAAAGTTAAGGTAAAATAATAGATCTTAATAGTTGGACTAAATTTTCATCAGGTCTTATTAAAAATAAATCCTTATACAATCATCGCTAAACATAATCTTTTGTGACGATATTTTACACGTCACTAAAAATTGATAATTGGTGATTTTTTGGTCGTGGTTTTAATAAATTGTCGCTAAAACTTATAATTGGTGACTTTTTGTGACGAATTTTTCAAATTGTCTTTGAAAGTTGAAAATTTGGGACTTTTTTGGTAACGATTTTTTTAAACTATCACCAAAACTTATAATTAGTGACTTTTTTGTGACAATTTTTAATTTGTCACTAAAAATTAATAATTAGTAACGTTTTTTAATAGTGTATGATAAAAAATGTTATTAATTATCATAAGACTTATTGAAAAATAAATTCACTTAGTAGAACCTCCACATAAGTCTTTCAAAAAGTTATACTTTTAGTGAGAGAAGTTATACATTTTGGGAAAAGTCTATAATGTACACCCCTTGTTGGATGTAGATGGTATGCGCCTTATGCAAGAAGCATAACTTCTCTCACAAAATCTATAACTTTTGTCACAAAAAAATTTAACTTTTTTTCTTTACAAAAAAATAGATTTTTTTTGTTTTCCAAAATGTATAGCTTCTCTCACAAACAATATAATTTTAGTTATTGTTAGCACCATAAATCTGCAATTTTTATTATTATTTATTATTTATATAATTGCAGGACACGTGGCATCCTCTTATTCATTTGGAAGTTAAAAGAAGTTATAGAGATAATGGAGAATATGAAGGACAAAGTGGATGAGTGGGAGGACAAAGTGGATGAGTGGAAGGACACATGGCAAGACAAGAATGAAGATGGAAGAAATGGGTAGTTACTAAGTAGTTATTGCTGTATTTTTTCTTCTATAAATAGCCATTAATGGCTACATTGTAAAAGATGGAGAATCATAAATCAAAGACAATTGATTTCATTATTTCTTGTCATTTTTCTTATCTTAGGAGTAGCTTAACATAGATTTATATTTCGAAGCATTTATTTTCAGCATTTCCATTTCGAAGCATTTTATGCACTTTCTTTTCGAAGCATAGGAGTAGAGGTAAGTAATTATTACTTTGATTGTTCACTCAATCATCTTTCTCCGTCCCTTTTTCTTCTTTTACTTTTTCTTTTCGCTACACTTGGCAAATTTGAAGTCCTATTCGTTGAGGCAAAAGAACTGTCAACACAATCGCTTGATAATTGGCTTGAATTTAATCTGTAAGGATTTTTCAATCCTTGTTGGCACGCTCGCATTTATGATATCTTCCTTCGTAGGAAAAATAAGCCAACATTTTTTGACACGCCCAGTGGGACAGCTAAGTGTAAGAAATGAAAAACGATTTGGATTTCGCCATTCGAACTTGTCAATATGAAATATATTGGCGTGAAAGAGAAATTTTGGATCTTCAAGAAGAGATCCATTTTCTTGATGAAATAAACTTTCATCCCTTACAATATTATTTGGTGGAAGAAAAAAGACACCATTTAATTGGAGAAATTCATCAACTTGATATGGAAATTCGCCAATGGAATGATGAGTTATCAACTCTCACTACCAAGTCTTTAACTGAGGCTTTAATGGTCGGAATTGTTGAATTTTTTCTGAATTTTTCCATGGTTAAAAATAGCAAAAGCAAAGAATTGATTTCATCAATAGCTCGGGGGGTTCAAGAGTTCGTTTTAAAAGAGCCAAATTATGAAATTAACACAACGAAAGAGCATGTTCTTGAGCCAAATTTGGCTAAGAATGATGTTCCATGTATGACTCGAGGGGTCCAAAAACCAAATTTTAGAGAGTCAAGTCATGAAAATAATATATCTATGGGTGATTTTCATAAGCCATTAATGGCTAATATGGAAAAACAACCCACTTTGCCAAATAATTATGAAAACCTATTCGGCAAAAGTCATGTTTTTAAAACAAACATGGTTAAGAATAATGAACAAGCCACTGTTTATGAATTCAAAATTTTTGATATTTTTCAAAATGACAAAAAGTATAAATTTTCATGGTCACACTATACCATGACTTTTGGTGTTCAAAATCCTTTTTGGATTTGTGGTTCACATCAAAATATAATTATGATGATGTAGCTAATAAAATTAACAAATTGTTCTTATGAGTTCGAAGCACTAAGAACAAGGGATGACCATTTAAAATGCATGAACTTGGCTAGAAAAAGCCTGTGCATTTAAATAAATGGTTGAGAATGGCTTATCTTTTCAAATTGATGGCCAGTTGTTTGTATGTACACAATCAAAGCATCGAAGATACATTCGAAGCATCAAGAGTTGTTTCGAAGGTTGATTACTTCACATTCGAAGCTGTATAAAGCTTTGAAGATACATTCGAAACATCAAGAGTTGTTTCGAAGGTTGATTACTTTACCTTCGAAACTGTATAAAACTTTGAAAACTTTCGAAATGTGTACATCTCTTCAAATATATGTAAAATGACAATTAATTAGTTGTCGAATAATGCCTGTTTTTGGCATCATAAGTTGGCTCGAAGAACAACAGTTTTGGTGTCTTCGAAGAATTAATAATTGGTTCGAAACACAAAATTAATATTTTCATTAATTATGTGTGAACCAGAACATATAAGTTTTGAATAAACCACAATGGTTGGCCAAAAACAGCTTCGAAAGCCGTTTTGCCATAAGTTGCTTCGAAAGCCGTTTTGCCATAATTTTGTAAGCTTCGAAGCACTCTATCTTGCATCAACAACAGCTTCGAAGAAATAATAATGGTGGTTGTGAACCTTCGAAGCTTTGTCGAGTATTTTTGAGGATGTAATTCGTCTTTTGTCGGTTCCATCGACCTTCGAAGAATGATTTTGGTCCTTTATATTACTTTCGAAGCTTGTTACTAGTAATAATTCGAGTCATCTAGTCATAATTTCATACTCATTCGAAGCACTTTATTGGTGTTGTTACATCATTCGAAGCACTTTGCTGCTTAGGTTAGTCATGTGCTTGGTTCGGCCCTTCAAAAATTCAAATAAACATCATTTTTAAGGGCCGCGGGGGGTAATGTTAGCACCATAAATCTGCAATTTTTATTATTATTTATTATTTATATAATTGCAGGACACGTGGCATCCTCTTATTCATTTGGAAGTTAAAAGAAGTTATAGAGATAATGGAGAATATGAAGGACAAAGTGGATGAGTGAGAGGACAAAGTGGATGAGTGGAAGGACACATGGCAAGACAAGAATGAAGATGGAAGAAATGGGTAGTTACTAAGTAGTTATTGCTGTATTTTTTCTTCTATAAATAGCCATTAATGGCTACATTGTAAAAGATGGAGAATCATAAATCAAAGACAATTGATTTCAATATTTCTTGTCATTTTTCTTATCTTAGGAGTAGCTTAACATAGATTTATATTTCGAAGCATTTATTTTCAGCATTTCCATTTCGAAGCATTTTATGCACTTTCTTTTCGAAGCATAGGAGTAGAGGTAAGTAATTATTACTTTGATTGTTCACTCAATCATCTTTCTCCGTCCCTTTTTTTTCTTTTACTTTTTCTTTTCGCTACACTTGGCAAATTTGAAGTCCTCTTCGTTGAGGCAAAAGAACCGTCAACACAATCGCTTGATAATTGGCTTGAATTTAATCTGTAAGGATTTTTCAATCCTTGCTGGCACGCTCGCATTTATGATATTTTCCTTCGTAGGAAAAATAAGCCAACAGTTATATATAACTTTTAAGATGCACATCACAACTTCAAAATTCATTACTTTCATCACAAAAATCGTAACTTTTATACCACAAAATGTAGGATTAACTTGGTTTATATTTAGTTGTGGTTTGGTAAAAACTTTTTTAGTTAATTTTTTTGAGTTGGAACGTTTTTAGCATTTGATATTTATGTATTGCGTAAGCTTGAAAACAAGTCCTAAATAAATTATATTTAATTGTGAAAGATGCCATGATAGAATATGAGAGTGTTTGGTTTTGTTTTTAAATTAATATTGGAATAAAATTTTTTTAAAAAATCTAACAAATTTTCATAACTTTTTTTTAAAAGGTAAATTGGTGATAAATTCAATTTAAGGAAGATATAAGGCATTACATCTAAAAGATATTTTTTTATTGATGAGAGGTCTATACTTTGTATAATAGTTTGGTGAGAAGTCTTGAACAACATTTTTGTTTCCAATTTTATCCCTTGACTTTTTTTATCTGTTTGACTTTTCATTAACTATCTGTTCAAATTTAAATCTATTTGTTTAAATTTTTTTATCTGTTCAAATTATTTTCTATCTATTCAATTTTTTTTGTCTTCTTGTTCAAATTTATATCTATCTGTTCAATTTTTTTGTCTATCTGTTCAATTTTCCCTCTAAATTATATCTATCTGTTCAAATTTTTCCTAAATTCTATTTATCTGTTCAATTTTTTTCTTGAATTCTATTTGTTATTTTTTTTTATCTGTTCAAATCTTTGTATTGAAAAACACCAAGCCACTAACAAGCTACTATGTGTTCAAATTTGAACAAATTTTTTTTTTATCTTTTGCACCACAGATTTTTTTTTATCTGTTACAATCATCAACATCAACAACAACAATATGTTTCATCATATATATATATATATATATATATTATGAACATATTTTAAAAAATTCTACGTGTTCAAATTATCTGTTGAAATTTTATAATATTTTTTCTATTTGTTAAAAATGAAACCAAATTGAATCTGTAAACAATAAAATTTCACATTACATTCATAAAATTGAACAGATAGAATCCTCTATTTGTTCAATTTTTACTGTCCAAATCCGGTTTCTCTCTCATCCCCTCTCTATTTTCTGTTTTAGTTCTTTGAATGTCTAGACAAAGAAGAAGATTTCAACCTATCTGTTCTCCACACCTTTCCAAACCAAACATCATCATCAACATCTAAGGCAAATATTATTTATGTACCAATTAATTTATGCATCCATCAATGAAAATATTCAAACACTTGATGAACTCTCATAAAGAAGAAAAACAAAGATAAGAATAACAATCATCAATCAAACTCAAAATAAGAATGACGTAGCCGAGAACGCAAGGATCACCGTCAACATTGAACCTCTTTTGCAAATCACCACCACAAAATAGTTAATTTTTCATTCATCAATCATCAAATCCAAAAATAAAATACAATAAAATAAAATAAATTAAATTGTTATCTATAATCATCACAGTAGCTGGAAGATTTAGCGATGGCTGTGGATTTGAATTTTTCAGAGGATTTTTTGTTTGTGTTTTGAGTCTTTATGATACCAAATCTGAGACTACACTGCCCTCCGAAATCATCGAAAGAGTCAGTATCCAATGCGCTGAGGGGTTTACTTTCATTGAGCAGCTGCGATTCCGAGAAGGTAGAGGCAAATCCACTTTTTGCTGTGACGACATAGTGCAAGAGGCAAGATGGACATTAGTGGCGATTGACGATGAAGAGAAACGATTTGG
The DNA here is from genome assembly GCF_055761805.1 of Camellia sinensis. Taxonomy (NCBI): domain Eukaryota; kingdom Viridiplantae; phylum Streptophyta; class Magnoliopsida; order Ericales; family Theaceae; genus Camellia; species Camellia sinensis. Next base: position 33,605,274 of record NC_138961.1, on the reverse strand, counting down.
GACGAAGGTGGAGGACTACCACAGATCGGGTAGAGGCGGGCAGAGCTGGAGGAGAGGTGAGACGATGGGCGGTTGAGGTGGGAGAGGATGACGACGATACGAAGGAGGAGGATGAAGAAAATAAGGGACAACGGCAAAGGAGAGAGAGAGAGAGAGTGTGTGTGTGTCATGACCCAAACCCGCCCCTATAGGTTTAGCATTATGACCGCCCCAGTAACCCTGAGATTACCTGCGGCCTCAATAAACAAAATCGATCTTAATATAATTTATGGGGCTTAGCGGAAGCAATATAAAACATAAAGATGAATCATTGAGTTGTGCATACATGAAAAACCTCATGTTCTAGTCGTGCACAACCATTCTTACATATGTATATTCACACAACACAGTAATCTTTAATATTTAATACATAATTCAAACATCCATAGTTTTAAATTCAAAACAACCTCCAAATAACAAAACAAAAGTACGAGATAAAAACTGTAACACAATAAGGGTTTTGACTTGCTTGGCTCCACTCGAGCCCAAGCTTACTCCAACCAGGGAGCTTTTCAAAACGGCTGACACTAGGGGTGAGCAGCGGATATACCGATCAGCCAAAACCGGTTGAACCGAACCGATTCGCCGCATTTTGGATGGATGTGTGATGACGAGCGGACGGTTGCGGATTGATTTTCTCCAATCCGCCAATTTGGCGGACGGATGGCGGATTTGAGATTCCTTTGGCCGCAACCGAACCGCCAAACCGCGAGCACCCCTAATAATTTATAAGACTTTATGTTTTCAAGTTATTTAAATATTTTGTTTGTGTTTTCAATTGAAAAAGAGTTTAAATATTCTGTTGAAAAAAAGTTTTCAACTTGAATATATTTTTTGAATTGAAAAAAATAAACGTATTATTTATCTATATTTTTTGGTTTTTAAATTTAACTCTAAAAATAATAAATAGAAAATATAATATATGCTGGTTGGTTTTTGTTTTCAAAAACATATATAAATGTAATAATACAGAGACATACAATCTCTATTACTGCCCTGTTCATGGTTTTGGTGGTTTGAATTGTTATTATATTTTAAGAACCACAGATTGTAATACTTTATGTGGATGAATCATGCTATGATTGTAATATGTGGATGAGCCATGTAGTGATTGTGATATTCTAAAGTTTCAAACTTTCTTTTTTTGGCTGAGATATACAATGATTGTAATAGTTTTTTAAGTCATTGACTGTAATATTTTTTTTTTTTTTTTTTTTGAGGAAGTGCACAAGTTGAATTTTGTTGAAAATTTATAAAATCTTAAACCGCCAAACCGATTCGCATCCATCCGCCAAACCGCCAATCCGCTAAATCCACATCCGCCGGATTGGCGGACGGATGCAGATTGATTTTCTCCAATCCGCCAATCTGGCGGACGGATGGCGGATTGGAGGTTTCGTGGCCGCAACCAATCCGCGTCACACCCCTAACTGACACAGCGGTAGACTTTGAGGCTTTCTCTATCCTTAGTACTCAGTTTGCTCACCTACATATATATATATAAATAGTGAGGTAGGGCCCAATGAGTAATAACAAAATAAAAGAGTTAAATGAATGAAGTTTGATAATATTTCAATGCAAGTCCCACTTCAATTCAATTCACAATGATCCAATAATAACACAATAGCAATAGTCTTTTCAATCAATTTACATGGTATATCCAATAAAGTAACAATATTTCGATATCAATGGGACCACAAGGGTCGATCAATGGGACCACAAGGGTCAATTAATGTTCCATATTCAATGTGACCACGAAGGTATAACATCAGAGATCTCTATGTTTTGATTATCCAATGGGCTTTGGTATTGTTTTCCCCATGCAAGGGCCTATTAAACCAATGGGCCATGGTATTGTTTCTCATAGGCAAGGGCCTCACTATTGAATGCCACAGATACAATTCAAAAGAGAAATTCATTCATCAAAGGAAAACAACATTTCAATAAATCAATCATATGACAATTGTGAAAGTAATATAGTTTGAACATATTTTGATTAAGTTACTACTCACAGTGGGTTGAGTTGACGCTAGGCCTCGGACATCCACCTATACAAAGTACATAGCAAATACACATTGGGGTTTCATTTCGCATTTAACGTTTGTCTCAATTCAATTATATTCTTGTGTGTTTGTAAGTCAATTCCTTATTATTAATGTCTTAATCAATGTCTAAGAATGATCTAATAAGCATGAGGATGCAATGATGTACTTATGAAAGCTTTTTGAAAGTTGCTAAAAACAAGGTGTTCGCTCGAGTGCACACTTTGTCGTTCGAGCGGTGTGGCCTATCTGCAAAAGTACTGGATGCTCGCAATCTAAGCTCGAGCAAACTTTTGGTCGCTCGAGCCATGAGTAGTGCAAAAGTGGGTTCGCTCGAGCGCACACTTGGTCGCTCGAGCATTGTGCAATTGTTTGTAAAAATACTGGGAACTTGAAGTGTGTGCTTGAGCGACAATTCCATCACTCGAGCGAATTGCTCAAATTCTGAAATTTCCAAAATCATATTTGAAGTTCAAATTGCAATTCAAAGGCTCAAACCTTGCATGATTGGTATAAATTTATGGAAAAACATTGTATAACATGAAAACACTCCCAGTTTGAAGCCAATTACCCAAAATCATGATAAATTCTCAAACCAACTTAGAACTTCATGCTATAAACCATGCATGTCTTGCATTTAATTCTTTTCTTTTCAAAACTCAACAAAATGGTATAAAAGATGTGAAACCATGTAGAATTCTTCAAGATCATGTGTCTATAACTCATGCATGTGGTGACTATGATGAAATTCAACCTCAAAGTTAAAAATTTATGCATGCATATATATGATTAGCTTGTTTCTTCCAAATTTATAGTAATCCTAGCTTTCTCTACACAATTACATGCAAATGAACTTCGGAACTTGATGAATTCAACTTCTATATGTTTTATTTTCAAAGTTTAAGGATGAATTTCATACTTAGAGTGTGAATTCAAGTGTAATCCTAGTTCAATCCCCCAATTTGTCTTCAAATCTCCACAATTCTCACATTTCTCTCTCTTTAAGCTTGTTGAATTCTCAAGTCTCTCTCTAGTTTCAGCTCATATGTGTCAAAATATGAGTTCTAAGTATGATTAAGACATATATATACAAACAGATTAAGTTAAGCTAATCAAAATGATTAGGATTAAATAACTACACTTAGTTTCAATCAATTCTAATCAGTTTACTCTAATTATTTTGATTCGAATCAAATTTTAATTAAAGTTGCCATAAAATTCTAAATATTCTCATTAGCCTATTGGGCTAGTCAATTTTGATTTCTGAAGTCGTTAAGGCTTTCAATTTTTGTCTCTAAGTCGGCAATTCTAACAGGAATTCCATGAACAACTGTGACAACCACCTCCTTAATTAAGTAAATTAATTATATTGATTATGTGCTTATTGTTAATTATGTGATTATGTGTTAGTAAATGTTATTGATTGCCGTGTGATTATTTGAATTATGTTGTTGTGAACAGATATGATAGAATGTGATATAAACCTATCTGATACAGTAATTTTAACAAGGTAGAATAGAATATTTAGCTAGAAAATTAGAGCCTAATTCACATTAGTATAATTAAATTTAGTTTGCTTTAAGTCATAATATGATAATGATTAATTTAATTTGAGTGAATTTAATTTAATTAGTTAAACCTATAACTTATCAATGCTTAAGATTAATTAGATATTAATTGTTTTCCTTAATTCTACCCATCAACTTAAAACAAAGAGGAGAAAGAGAGACGCTTAGTGGGAAATGTTGGAGTCAACATTAGAGTAGAGAGGAAAAGTAGAGCTCAAGGGAAGGAAAAGCTCAAGAAGGATAAAAAGAAGAATGCTAGGAAATCTTCAACAATTTGAGCAATTAAGGTAGGAATTCATCTTTAATTCCATGTAATTGAGTTATAATACAAATGAAATCATAGAAACTAAGTGAATCAAGAAGAGATTATGCATGATTAGGAGTTTAACGATGTTAATTGAGGAAAAGAGTTTATATGAGCAATCAAGAAAGGAATTGTAGGATTTGAGCTCAAATCTTCACATGCATGGCAAAATTCCATTAAAAAATAAAAAGAAAAAAAGAAAAACCTTCTTCATACATATAGTTTCTTGCATAATTTTTGAAAGTTAAGGAGGAAATTCCATGAAATTCAAAAATTGGAGCTCACTAGTATAGATTATGATTTTGTAATAAATTTCAAGAGTTTGGACTTTTTTACATGGAATTGAGCCTCAAGTTGAAGCCGTGAATTTTGTTTAAAGCTTATATGTTTAATTTAATGTGTTCTTGAAAGTTTTTGGGCTTGAATTGCATGAAAATGAAGTTGAAATTGCAAAATGTAAGCTTCAAAATTTGAGCAGAATTTCAGACTAGATTTTACCCAGTTCCGCATCTGCGGCCTGGGGCCCTGCACGTGTGGAAAACAGGGCACCTTAAGCTGAACGTACTGAAATAATTGCACGTGCGGTAGTGGTTCCACATGTGTGGCCGGTGCCCCAGCACGTGCAGTTCTGAGGGCAGTCTCGTTTTTGTTTTTTGCTATACTTTTCTACCTTCCACTTGCATGGTTTTAACGTGTTTTTCACATGTATTTGCATCTCACGAACATGAACCAAATAGAGAATGGAAAGTTAGAACCGATCGAGTCAACAACAAATATAAACCGATCAAGTAAACAACAAAGTGAATAGAACCGATTGAATAAATGAAATGAGTATTGAATTGTTGTGCTTGAATTTATTTGTTAGGTCGGACGCTGCATCTTTAGCACGTATTTCAGGGAGTCCACAGTGAGTAACACTGTTGTAAAGTTATGTTCCATTCCAATTATTTTCTGATTGATACAAATGTATTGTTTCACTGAAATGATCATGTTTATTGATGAATGATTGTTCTATTTTCTATACTATACTCGTGGCGTCCATAGCATATTGTTATTGCTATTGTTATTGTTACAGAGATCTTTATCAGTTCCAATTCTTAGAATTATTGTTATTGCATTGATGGCCATCAAATGATTGTTCATTCTTTAAGACCTATCAATTGTTCTACTATTGGATATACTATGTATGACTATTATGAATCGAAATGATTGGTAAGATATAACACATTGATTGAGAAATTGATCTATTGATGAATTGGCTGTTTTAGTTATTGTAAGGACATCATTCATAACCCCTTTACACAGTTGTTATTCATTGGGTTCTACCTCACTGTTTATTATATATATGTAGGTGATTGAGCACTGGATCAGAGTTAGCGGCGTCGGCCCGAACCTTGTTTTTGTCAAGCTAACTATTGCGTCTTACCGTGAGGTTCCAATCTAACACGTGTCAAGCCTTATCAGGTGATTCAGATTCACCCTTTTATAATGGTTCAAGTGACAAGATTGGCCTTTAATTTTTGTTGTGCTGTTTTTGATAATGGGATTTATTTCCCTAATTCGTGTTTTATTTTGTATATAAGTGTTTTATGGACTTAAGTGGTTATGAATATATGAGTATATAAAAGTTGTTTTGTACATTTAAGTTCTCACAACTGTTTAGACGATATTTTCTATTATTGATTGGCTTCCATCAGCTCCTATTATTGTGTTATTGTCATTATTGTTAAGCAGGATTTTGGTAATCATGGATTACTAGTCGGTTACGATACTAAATCTATAGGGGCAGGTTTGAGTTATGACAAAATAGATATTCACACTCAAAAACATATAATTAAACAATTAAACTCACACAAATGATATATTAAAAGAATGTACGCGTTGGGGTCATCACAAAGAGTTAGCGTTTAGAGAGAGAGAGAGAGAGAGATGGGGGGTTCTGTCGTGTATATATAATAAGGTATTTTGGTCATTTTGTCTAAACTTGTCATTTTGGATAAAGTATTATATAGCCTGGACCTCTGGCCAAACAAAATTGATAATTGGATTTATAGACCGAGTCTCCTTTTTAAAATTATTTTTTTCTCTCTCCTCTCTCCTTTTTTATTTTTTATTTTTTATTATTAATAAATCAATTAATTACTTTTTCTCTTTCCTCTTCCATTCTCTCACATTTTGTTCATCAATTAATCAAATTTTATCTTACACCCATATATTTAACTACAAAAAGAAAAAAAATTTACAAATCATTCCAAAATTATTTTCAAAACTCATAACCAAACAAATTTTTAATTTTCAAACTCTTTTTGACAACTTATCTTTTAAAATACAATTCAAAACTATTTAAACAAACTAAATCAAACGGAGCCATGAATCTTCAAAACACTATATAACTTGCTTTTCGTGCTCCTCGGAGGGGTTTAGTCTCCTCGGATACGATAGCCCTACAATTCAGACTATCATGGTTCTGAATCTGATTTCATAAGTGCAATGTGAAATAAATAAATACAAATGAGTCCAAATTCGACAAATTTTTTGAAAAATCGATTTTGAATCAAAAATGCCAAAATGGACCGCATTGCCAGATTTCAAAGTCGCTACCTAAATATTTTTTGAAAAATTTAAGAAATCCGTGACTCGTGCCAAAGGTTACTTATCCGTTATCACCAAAGTGTCTCAGCTCGAGAACTTTGGTATGAGAGGGGAAGGTCATGAATTGAGCACCCCACTCACTCGGTCAAAGATTAGCCTCTACTAATCATGATGTGATTTTTATTTACATTATATGCTCTTGTTCCGATTATTAGGCTAACATTACTATGTGATACACACAAGTACAAACTATTTCGCTCATTTTGGAACGCTTTGATTTCATGTTTGTTTTTTGAAAAGTGTTTGAATATGTGCCACTTTGAAAAAGTGATATCATATGTACATTAATCAAATCATCCCAACTTAAGTGAAAAAGCCTTTATCCGCTGGCATTCAAATAGATATATCAACTAAGCACTTAGCCTCATGGTAATCATGCTTGACATGACAACAATCACACGCATGCAATATGCTAAAGCAAAAATACTCACCTAGTACTCAACCGAGGCAAGCCAAAAAAAAAAAAAAATAGTTAGAAAAATGCATGCTCTACCATGCAAGTGACTAATGCAACACACACAAAATACAACTACAAGGTTCGGTTTATTAACATGGCATATGGATCAATTCCAAGGCATATGATAGCACATGTATTCAATCAAGGAATTTGAAATTGATGTTGATTAGTATGATGAGTTGAACTCTTTATGCATGCAAAGTGAATGGATGCGAGTCATGGAAAATGCTAAGGAAAACATGATGCTATATACTATGCATTATAAGTGGGTAAATAAAAGAGAGAAAGAAATGGGGGTTGGAAGACATACACAAATTATTACATATTTTCCCTCGCGCGAGAGGGTCTGAATGAATGTCCTAATTTGGCTAATTATTACAACATCGAATTATTTAACTAGCTATTACAAATTCAAAGGAATTTAACTAATTAATGAACTAGCTATTACAAGTTTCAAATAGATATACTAATTTAAGTACATCATACTACTATTATCATTAATTTAACGGGCCAAGGGGAGCGAAGAATCACACATGTATGAACGTGAATTTCCATTCGAAAACTCCTCTGTTTTGTTGCTAGAACTTCTCTGTTTGCAGTCAGAAAATTACTCTATTTTTTACCTCAACCTCTGCTTTCTTCTGCCATAAAAATGGCACTGTCTGCCCAAAATGGAGTGGCCGGCTGGCCTTGAAAAGTGGTCGGCCTGATTGTTAGGTGGTTGGCCGGCCACTGTTTTTTAACATTGCCTTGTTGTAACAAAAATGAAACAGAGCAAAAACAGAGTATTTCCAGGAGGTGTTTGTCCATTCTACCTTTGTCTATCATAAAACAGATCAAGGGAGGGGTAGACTCGGTTCGCAAACCATCAATTGTCGCAAACTCGTTGCGTGATAATCTATGAACCGATGGGACAAAGGCTCAATGAATGAAAATAAAAGACCAACGAAACATCTTCTCTATCATGGAGTTACCTTAAGGGAAATGGTAGACATTGACTCTTGAACCATTATCATCACTAAAGATTATGAAATGACTCAAGACTCAATAGGTTCAATTAACGTCCGATTGAACCCAACTTGATTTTATTCTTGCACCTCTTTTAGTCCAATCTTATTAGCCATTTTTTAATTACCTTCTTTAATCATTTAGTCCAAAAATGAGAATTATGTCCACTAAATGGAGGGAAGTGTCAAACACTAAGTTGTTCTTGACATGAGAGAGATGTAATGCCTTGGTAATGAACCTTTGAAGAGATTAAACCATTAAGTATGAAAGGGTCTCTTTCGCATGCTTTAAACAACACTCATTTGAAACGACTCTCAAACAAAGAAAACCAAGAAAGAAAGGAGGGTGCAGAGATGATTATTACAAATAAAATTATATGTATGAAAATCATAAAATAAAAGCTATCAACTCAAATAGGTTGGTATTTAAGGCCCAAACCGCCAAACCTATGAAGACTACAACACTACAAGCATACTATAGAAAGCATAAGTGAAGTAAACACACTAAAAATCACAAAAATAGTGTTGGAATTAAGTTGGAAAAGTTAGAAAAAAGTGAGCTAAAGCAAGAGAGAATTAAAGCTAGTAAGTAGGCCTAAGGAGGGGTGGCTAACCCCTCCACTTTTGGACCTCAAAACCACATTTTTAGTCTCTGAAAAACTCTGAAATATAGTGGTAAAAAGTTGGAAAAAAAAGTTGAGAAATAAGTGGGAAACACGAGGCCAAAAGCTTAGAGAACAAGGTTCAAAGAAGAATGGTTAACCCCTCCACCTTTAATAGTTTTAAGCCACAAGTTTCAGCTTATAAAAATAATCTAAAAACAGTATGAAATCAGCAAGAAAAGAGTAGGAAGAAGTGGCGTAAGAATGGTAGAAGTTTTACCTTTTGAAGGGGGGTAACTCCTTTGTTCACAAACCATAAAGTATTTATTTTCAAGGGCTGAGAATTGAGCTCAAGAACCTCAGTAAGAAGAGCCGATTTTTTTTGTTTATGATGTGTAAGAAGAGAGTGTATAGATTGCAAGATAGAGAGGGAGAGTGTTTTACAAGTTTTTGGCCTTTGGTAATTTTTTCTAATTTAAAATCAAGAGGGTTGGTCTTGTATTTATAGAAAAACAGCTTCTTAGGTTGGAAATATCTATATAGAGAAAGCTGGTGCAAGGCATGCACATTGGGGGGACAACTGGCATTAGCTGGCAGCAAAATATTTGCCTTCCGAGACACCTGGCCGGCCGGCCACAAAAATTTGCTCTCAAGTCCGACTTCAAACAGGCATATCTTTCTTATCCGGACTCGGTTAAGTAATTCTTGAGTCTAAATTAAATCCCCGGAAGTCTAATTTCCAATGGTGGCGGCCTCACATATAAATTCTAAGTGTATAAAGAGATATGTCTAATTTAGTGCAGGCTACTCATTTATTTCTTAATCGATTGATGCCTAACTTCAACCGGCCATATCTCTCTCATTCGGACTCGGTTTTAGCTGATTCTTGAGTCCAAATTGAAGCCCTAAAAGTCTAATTTCTAATGGTGGTAGCCTCACATATAAATTCTAAGAATACAAAGAGATATGCCTAATTTAGTGAAGGTTACTCATTTCTTTCTTAACGGTTTGATGCTCAACATTTCTCCTAACTAGTTTTCTTCTTACCCCTCCTATTTCCTTCAACTCTAAACCTATAAATAAGATATGTTTAAAGATTTTTTTTAAAGAGTTCGGGCTTGTTTGGTTTGTTTTTGGGAGAGTTATTTTTGAAAAAAAATTTAGGGAGAGAGTTTAGAAATTTTTTTAGTTTGTTTGGTTGTATATTTTGAAAGTAATTTTAGAGTTTGGGAGTTTGGGATGATTTGATATTTTATTGTAATTGGGTAGATGTATGTGAGAGAAAAAGTGATTGAGAAGGAGAGAGGAGAGAGAAAAAGTGATTGATTGATGTGTAAGAGAGAAAAAGTGATTTTGAATTTTTTTTGAGAAAAACACAAACCAAACAAAATTTTGAAATTTTTTTTCAAAAACAACTCTCCCAAAAATAAACCAAACAAGCCCTTCATCTCCCTTCCACTTATTTCCACTTTGTTCTTACTCGGTTTACCGAAAAATGTAATATTTTAAACAAAATGCGAGTTTCGGAATATCGTAGAAATATTTAAAAAAATATTTTGAAAAAAAAAGTTTTAAGGTCTAAAATAGTTTGGTCAAAATGAGGTGTAAGGTTGGGATTAGAAACTAAAAAATTGAAGCCTTTTGCTTAAGAACTTGAACAATTGTACAGCGTCACTTTTCATCGTCGAGTGTCCAACGTGAGACGCTCAAGTCTCAAGGGCAGTAAAAAATAAGGTGTTTTGAAATTGGTATATTCCTATAAAAATAGTATTGCTAATCCTATCTCATGAGACTATAAAAAGATTATGTTGCTCTTATTTTACAAAAATAACAAAATAATTTTTTTTTACATAATTTCATAAATTTGATTCCAATCAGTTAAAAGAAAACAAATATGAACAAACAAACAAAAAGATATAATAAATCTTACACATTTAATCTAATACTATAATATTAATAATCTCAATATTAAAGCTAACCAAAACTATGATTTGAATCAACATAATCCAGATATCAAGCATCAAAAAGATATAATTGTTTCTCTTTGATTATAACCTTTAATGCGTATCAAGTGGCCGACCTCTCTTGATTCATCTTCGTAATGTCGGCTCTGGGGAGCGAGTCGACTCGGTATTCATGGAAGTAGAAACATAAGAAAATAAATAAATATATATATATATATATATAATAAAATAAAAACAAGGGCAAATGATAATAGTGAAAGTAATCCATTGAGCAATATAGAACCCACTACCCACTCAAGTTAGGATTGATTATTACCAAGTCCCGTAACAAAATTTATGTGTTATTTTAAATTAATCAAGTAATAGAATTTTTTTAATGATAAAATATGCTAATCCATCTTTGCTGCGTAATTAAAAGATTATAAAATAACTTAATGCAGAATTTTTTTTTTAATGTTTTTTTATAATTATGATTGAGATAGGCGCTAACTCACTTTTATTGAGTGATTAAGAAAAGATAACCAACGTAGGTCTTGTTTAACAAAAAAATTGAGACTAAAAAAGTATAAAAAACAAAATAGATTAAATAAGTTAATAAGATAAAATGTTACATTCAAATCATAATTATTTTACTTTTTTTCCCTCAAAAGTCAAAAAAATCAACCTAAGCGAACTTTTTAATCTCAAGCTAAAAAAGTCAAAACTAAAAAAAGCCAACTAAAAGTCTTAATCAAATGACAACTTAAGTCTCGTTTGACACGTGCCTGTCTTAGCCGCCTAAAAGTCAAAAAGTTATTAAAAAATCAAAAAGTCTATAACTTATATTAAAAGGTCAAAAATTCTATTTTCTTTTTACTTTTTGCACATCTTTTTATAAAAAATTAAAAATTCATTCCAAACATATTATTATTATTTTTACCTCATATTTTAATAAAAAAATCAAAAAGTTACTAAAATAGCTTTTATCCAAACAAGACCTTAATGTATATTGCAAATTTTTATTGTAGCAAAACAGAAAAAACAAACAAAAAAAAATTCATAAACAATAACACATAATACCATGAGATATTTAATAATTTTCCCCTAATTATGGGATGTGTGTGTGGAGAGACATTTTGTCGCATTGATACGAGGAAACAGAAGCACTTCATGTCCCCCATGCCCATTGATGATTTAATTCTGTCTTCCACTTCTTCTGCTACCATTCATTGGAACTCAAATTTCATTTCCCTATCGTTTTGCCCATACCACACCTCATTCACTACTCACCCGGCAAATAAATACTAATAAATAATGTTAAAAATAATCAATTCGAATGGTACTTTGTATACAATATAGTAGTAATTGACACAAATATCTGTTACTAAAGGTCTTATTTGAGAACAGATTATTTTAATAATTTTTATAAAAAGATATATAAAAAAATAAAAAAAATTATGTGATAATTTATAATATTTTTTTAATTTTTTAACTAAAATATATTATTCTCAAACGAAACTTATGTATTACTTTTGAGTTATTCAAGGACACTAAGATCTTGTTTAGTAACTATATATTTTAGTCAAAAAATTAAAAAATTATTATATTATTATTTTTTATATTTTTATATTAATTTTTTTTTTGGTAAAAAATTAATAAATTACGAAAACAATTTATTTACAAGGGAGGCCTGAAGTGATAAAGAGTGAGTGGGCTGGCGTGCCTTTCTATTTATGAGACGGTGTCTCATATTTTTCAATAAGGTGTACACGTAGACAATTATATGTCACAATCAATTCTTTATTGGCCGATTGGTATTTTATATTGACAGGAGTCATGTGGTTTGTCTCATTGGGGTGTTTTGAGAAAATAATAAAAAATTAAATTTTTTATTTTTTATTTTTATTTTTATTTTATGTGAGAAGTGATGTAATTTAAAATGAGTTAAAAATTAATTTTTGACTTTTTTCACTTTTTTTTTTTTTTTTTTTGATGACTCAGGTATCCCCACAGCCGAAGTATGGGACTAATCCTGAGGGCCCTGAAATTAACGACTGGGCAAACCTCCAGTGGCCCGCACAGTAACCCGTGGGGAGTGGGATTCGAACTTGGGACCTCCAAGAGGAGCAAACTCCCAGACCCCAGGTTTTCTTCCCTCACCCATTGGGCCACCCTTGCGGGTTGACTTTTTTCACTTATTGCCAAAACATTCCTTAATAACAATAAAATGTTATTTTTCTTAATAAAGCACTCCTTTGAGAAGTTAGGTTAGGATTAGGGAGGATTGAAATTAAAATAGTTAAAAAAATAAAAATAAAATTTTCAACTCTAAACTAAAAATACTACATTCAAATTATAATTATTTTATCTGTTCTCTCATAAAAGTTAAAAAATAAAAAATTCATCTCAAACAAGACTTTTTGATTTTAAAAAAAAAAACTTTGAATGTTTTGTATATTTTGTTAGATTCAAATTTTTTGGGATGAGTTGCCTTTTTTGACTATTTTAGTCTGGAACTAAAAAATCTTGTTTGGTATGATCTTTTTGATTTTTTTGACTTTAATGGGAAAAAAAAAAAAAAATTATAATTTAAATGTGACATTTTGTCTTATTAATTTTTTAATATATTATATCTTTTTATAACTATTTTAGCCTAAATGTGATATGTCAAACGAGCAGTTAATAACTTCTTGATTTTTAAACTAAAATATGATGTTGTCAAAAGAGACAGCCAAAAAATAAAAAAAGCAACTCACATTTCAATGAAACAGTCAAAAAAATCAATTCACATCCCAAACAAACTCAAAATGTACACATAATCCGTGTCAACTAAAAAACAAAATTGATAATATTTTGTTCCTTGAAAATGAGAACAAAGACAGACGTGACTCCAAAAATTTAGAAATCATGATCATGGATTAGTCGCATGGGAAATTATCTCACGGAGATGTATATTAATCCAAAGGAGGTACATAATCCACACACATTCTAATCTCATTTCATTGCATTAGTGTCAGTCATTTTTGCAAGCAGTTAATCTGGTTCACTACCACACCCAGATCCTAATCCACCAATAATCTTTAAAGCTGTGAATTTAAGACTTTTCACATAACAAATTATCAATTTAACTTCCCTCCCTCCTCGCAGCTCCTTTGCCTTGTGATTTTTTTATTTTATTTTATTTTATTTTATGTGGGTACAAAATCCTTAAGTCATTGGTTTTGTACCAACCCAACAATAATAATTGATAATAATGCATTACCTAACAAAGCCTATAATTAGCGAAATCACAGTATCATTTGGAAAAAGTTTGATCTTAGGTAGACTCTGAAGTTTTGGTCCAATAGCTGCCTCTTTCGATTATAATGATAAAAATATAAAGCGACCAACATAAAATGCAGATTAGCAGATCAAACATACAAGTTTAAAAATGCTCAATCACGCGACGAAGGGACACCAATCCAACCAAAGGAGAAAAGAAGAAAAGGGATCAATCTCAAATTTAATCAATGTGGAGCAGACCAGCTTCCAAATTGGTTTGATAGTGCAGCCTTCCTACTGAAGAAACAATTGCATACTCGCTTACATGTATACAATATAATTATTACAACAATATTTAAGTTGAATAATTTGAACTAAGACATACATGGACACCTAAATACAGGGATTATTATCCTATAAGTTCACACTAAAATTGGCTACAGGCGCAAATTATACATCGACAAATAATGATATATATATATATATATGTAATGAATGGATGAACGAGTAAATAAAATACAAGAATGTCATCTATCAAAAGTGATGAGCGAAGAGAGCTGTACCGAATGGGTGTTCTGATTCTCTCCCTTCTCCAAAGATATCTGCATGGACAATCCAAAATGGGAAATGCAATCATTTGTACAGCTACTGCTGCCAATTTTCATTTTCACTAAAACAACATTCTCTTGTTGGTGCTTTTTTTAATTTTTTAAGACACTCCTCCTTCCGGTACTTTCAAAGAAAACAAATACATATAAAAAGTAGGGGAAGAAAAAAGAAGAATAGAAACAAAGACCCAATAGCCGTGGACGTGGCCCTAGTTTGGAGTCCACGTAAATTTGTGTTCTTGTGTGCTTGATTAGATTCTTGTTTTTATTCTTATTTGTGTTTCATCTTTCACTGATCTTGGTTAGGTGTAACAATTCCTCACAACGATCTCCTAACATAGGTTATTAAAACAGGGCAACAAGTCACAAGTGCGGAAATACCAAAATACCTTTGCTCCAAATTCGGAGTCAAGTGGTTAGTGTCTAGTACTTATCAGGATCCACACTACCCAACTATCATTTTTCATCAAATAACATGGCCCGTAGCGCTTAACAAGATGGCACGACAAATGTCAAAGTATTTAACATGAGAATAGCTACTTCATTTTTCATGCCTTTTATCCTTTTCCAGGCAGCCACACTGAATTCTGGAAAGTGAAAATCTGCAGTATCATCCTTTATAACTTTTCAAATGAATATAGCCCCCATTCCTTCAATGCACGATAACAAAAATATAGCCAGCAAGACATTTCAAACAATATGAGACCATAAAAGGAAGATCCCATCCTTTAAGACATACCCTCTAGAGTGAATAATTTATGAAGATGTATTAATTTACCAAGAGAAGATCTTCATCAGTTCCAAAGGATTTGCGAGCTTCTTCTAGGCGCTTTGATGTGACCTTCTCATGTTTCCTGCACAATCATCCAAAGTGGAATCTACAATAAACAAAACTAATTGCTCAAGCAAAGATTTGCACAAATTGTAAAACTCAGTGCATTATGGAATGGTGAAGTTTCACAACATAGTGAACTTCTGGTTAAGATGCCTCTTTTAATGAGATTTCGCACAAAGCTTCACGCTTACTAGATTTCTTCAAATGGACCCAAAACATTTCAAATTTAAATGTGCATGCACGTGTAGACACACATCCTGGGGAAGAAAAAGACTAGTTTCCAACCTTTTCACTGTATTTTCTCAAATTAACTAACACACATTGAGAAGCATTCACTAAAGGATTCCACAACTCTTTTACTTAATCAACATGCTTCAAACATTAGATGATGCAGGTGTTAATTATCTTCTTATGACCAAAAAAAAAAAAAAAAAAAAAAGAACTAAAAAAAAGAGGCAGCTCTGTTTTTTGTTTTTTCCAATGTTTGTGGATAGTGATGTTTAAAGGAGAGGGAAAACAAGTGATGTACCCAGAGCTCGCTGGATCTCTAATCTCAAACTCATCTGTCAGAGCATCATAGCCACATATTACAACATAGTGACCTACAGAAGATTATAGTCCAGTTAGTAACAGATACAGATGTGGCATGCACAATGAATATATGGGGTTACTGGCCATGAACTCAAATATGAGATAGTATTAGTGGCAGTGAGAGGACTAGAAATAAATAATTTGGAGGAGAAAAAATGAGACAAACACAAGATCATGTTCAACAGTTACTTCATTAAATCAGAAACAGTTAAACCCACACATTCATCTGCCCCTTCTTCTCCTACAACTCCAACTGCTCCAAAATGAGTTATTTGTAGTTCATAAACAATAACGAAGTTCTCGAATTTCAACATTCCACCAACTATATATATATACAAGTCACAATAACAATCTACATCAACTTGGAAATCCAATCAATATGTTGTTCAAAGTGAGCAATTTATTTTGTCAGATTTTTCATCTTGTGTTTGATGAAAAGGAGATGACCCTTCGTCTGATCCAGGGCAAATGGTACAGCAATAAGTGAGAGAATGATACACAGTTCTTTTTGACATACAAAGGTACAATGCCAATTTTCAAGTGCATAAACATGAGAGGTAAAAGCATCAGTACCCACCAGTGTAGCCTGAGCTGCCACTATAGAAGCCAGAAACCCAAGCATCCTCCAGCCAAGACTGACTGCATAAAAAAGGAGTTGAAAACCAAAAAAAAAGAAAAGAGGAGCATCACTTAAATTTCACATAATGGCATCTAAACAAAGATTTCATTATTTTGAAAATAGAATTGAAGCATTTAGCTATAACCCACCCAATACAATAGCATAAACCAAAATGTTTAAAGGGTGTAAAAAAAGTCCAGAAGGTCACCATAGTGCGTTACAATAAATACATGTTAAAGAGAATTGCTTTATGCTACTTCCTTTTCTACCACACAGAAGGAGAGAGAGTTTTCACAACTGAAAGACAGAGTACCTGAGCACAAGGGAAGAATGATATCACAACTATACCTTAATTTATACTGGTCAACTAAAGCAATTGCAATATATTTTCCTGACAAGATCAAGAGAGAGATTTCTTCTCCACTAATTGACCTGCACTGTAAAAACAGGAGGTTCATTTTCTTGCTTAAATAGACTACAAAACTAACACATGGATAAGAACATTTAATTCAGCTATAGGAATTTAACCACCACCAAGATTTGCAGGCTATCAACAAATTAATGTGTTCTCCTCCCTCTTTGCAGGAATGTAGAAGGGAAAAAAGATTAGGCATGATTTAATTGTCAGGAGCAGCCATCAAGATTTGATACATGAAGATTTGATTCATGACACTACAACATAAAGCAGCTTAACAATTGACAAGAATAATCTAATACTTTGACGCAGAAAAGAGAACTTCATAGCTTACAAAGAGAGTTCTATCTCTTTTCCTCTCTCCCTGTGGTGCTCTAAGACAACAAAAAGTTTCTTCAAAAATTAAACTTCTGTTACTTATAAACCCATGTATGGCTCAATAACCATAGTGAGAAAGCTAAATGACCAGCTTGGGGATCATGCACCTGACAAGTCAAGTGGTCAATCATCCATATGGCCTCCCTTAGACATAAATCAGTAGTATTTAACCCTCTTAAGACCTAATAATCATTGCATAAGTAACTACTTCGTGAAGCGGATACAAAAGTAGAGTGGGAGCAAGAGCATTCGTGTTCATACATATATACACATGCACTTTTGTATATGTTATAGTTAATACATAGTGTCAAGCATTTTTTAAAATTTTCATGCTTTAATTGATTGTAATAGTGGCTAATATTTATTGGATTAATATAGGAATGTTATCTGTGTACGCATTTATTAATAGTGACCAAGCAGCTTGATTTATTAACAAAAAAATAAAAAAAAAAATTAGTGACTAAGCAGCTTGGCAGTAAGAGCAATTTATTTTGATGATAGATTTTAATCTCCCAAAAGTATTGCCCCTTTTTTTACATTTTTTTGTGCCCATTTTAGTTATTAAAAACAAAAACCAAAATATAGATTTACTCTTATTTATTTGTTTGTTTTGATAAGTAAGACTGATGTAAAACAAATTAAAAAACTAGGGCCCAGGGATGTCTACAACAGGTATTGTGATGGTTTGTGGGTAGGAACAGATTTCTAGGGTTAGGGTTTTTAAGAGATAGAAGAGAATTTCTAGGTTTTTCATATGGAAAAGATGAGTTTTGGTTTGATTTTCATAATTTGCAGGTTGCTGGATAATATTTTGGTCACTGTTTCAATTCTTGTAGAAGACAACTTTACATCTTTTATGCTATGCTAGATTCTATTGGGGTGTGTGTATCATCTCTCTTACAGAAAGTTTTGCACTTGGCGGCCAATGACAGGTTCAAATAGAGTTCGGTTCAGAATTTGTGGAGAATATGCGAATTAGAGCATGATTGCCCCCTTGATGGCAGGATTATTAGAAATAGAAAGTACTCTATGAATTTCATATGTAAGGCTTGACTTGAAAGTGAACTATCTATTATCAAACAATTAACTTTCAACTCAAGTATAAACCCAAGGGGTTTGCCTGGTGGCAATATGCCTTGTGTCTTGAGGGTGTGCTCCATCCAAGGTTTAGGGATCGAAACAATTCCTTGGGACCATCGAATTGGGAAAAAACTCTTGAATTAACTATGGTGCACTTGTGGAAAACTCTTTGCCAAGGGCCTGTGCACCCCCAAGGATTAGTTGTGTTTTGATCCAGACACCCTGTGCCAATTAAAAAAAAAACTCTCAACTCAAGTACTTACTTTCATTTCACAATAATTTTTCTTTTGACAAGTAAATTTGTCAAGAAAACAAATACCGTCTACTGATTATATATTAAAGAATAGAGGTTGAGTTTGCTTGCTTCTAGGGACATAGCCATGAATTTCTGTTTTCCCTTTCCTTTGTTTTAAGTGAAAAAGTCAAAATTTTACTTTTTGAATCAAAATAAGTTCATCAAAGATGCTCACAGATTTACCCCACATGCAATATGCCCATTGAGTCAGAGCTACCACTGAGCCTGGAGATAATTTGGGAGAAAAGGAGGGGAGAGGAAAATATTTTACATCTAGAAGCAATAAGGCTATCACAAATATTGAGTGATTTAGAGAAACTATAATTCTAAGATTGTGAAACCAATTTAATTATTGTAACTGCAAAACCTCAAAAGTAGCACTCAACAAAAGAATTAACCAAAGCCACAATTGTAATATAACATCCCTTGTTATTATGATTTTTTTTTTATAAGCAAAGTTCTATAATTACGGCACCACCTGTATACAAAAAGATATAGACAAAAACCCTTTGTTATTATAAAAGCATTATTTAACGGAATCCTACAGACAATCATCTAAGCTCTTCACCCTCAAATGATATTTTTGATAAGCAAAGTTCTTTAACTGCGGCACTAAGGGTTGCACCTTATACAAAATGATATAGGCAAAAACCTCCCTTGTTATTATAATAACATTATTTAATGGAATTCCTATAGATAAACATAAAAACTCTCCACCCTCCATCGAATAATAGATTGTACCTGTATATTCATTCCACCTTCCAGTGCTTTTTGAAATAGCATATCTACTCTCACTAGGTCATTAGGCAATTGCTCCTGCAGAACCCAATATCCATGAGTGTTGTAACCATAGGTCACAAGAAGCTAAAAAATACATCAAGCAAAAGAACAACATGCATCACAGCAAAGTCCAAAAGTCCAAATACACTCAGCAAAGGCAACCCTACTCAATAAAAACCTCATTGCCAACTTCTGGACCAGTACAAAAAGTCTGTGCCATTCAGAATTCAGAGTCTTTATTAAACAATATTTTCTTCTTCCTTCTAATTTTCATATTTTATTTCCCTTCAGGATATACTTAACGCAGATTTTCAAACAAATCTAAATCGTACAATTTACTATTCAGCTACTGGTTTGACTGAACATGACAAGATGATTAACATACAACACAGTTGCTGAGAGATGCATGTACCATTACATTATATTCAACATGGAGAATTTGAAAGAAAACAAGCATGTCAAGCACAGTGACAATATATATACATATATTTCAGAATGTCCTCATAAATAGAAACTACCTATTATCATCAGGGGAGGAGGCCACTTCCAAACAGGAGGACACAACATTAGGCACCAAATCAAGCATGCACGAAATCTTCAAAGTTTTCTCAACACCAAAACATATATAATATAACCATATATCTCCCATCATCAGTAATGACCAATATAGACTCGTAATGTGATATAGACTCAACATGATATAAACTAGAATGATGAAACTTGTATATTATTAGGTGAGCACCACTGCCTAAAAACAGCATTCAGATGATAATCTTTAAAGACTGCATGTTCCACATCATACATAATGGAAAACATATAACTAAAATTCCAATAAACAGACGAACATCAACAAAGTAATACGAAAATTATGTGCAGCCTCTGACAAGAAACCACACAAGACAAATAGGTAATTGATGGAAACGATAACCATTTATGGGACAGGGCATCACCTTGTAAAATGTCTCCACAGAAAAATTTGGGTTTGCTCCTAAAGTTACTGTGAAGTAAGAAAAATGAACAGAGAAATTCTGCAGCAAGTAAGCCAAATCAACAGTCCAAATGCTGCAAACAACATGTCATCAAAATAAGATTATCAGAAAAGATTCACATTCACATTAATATGAAGCAATAGATTCACATGAATGACATAATCTCTTATACCAAGATGCAGCCTTTCATAATATAAATAGAACAACATCCATATCATGATCAACAACCATTCCTAGTCACAAAATAGTTATGGATGGAAATTCAAAGAAATCAAGGAGACTGGTCTTTGCATGTTATTTATACACCAAAAATTTTCAAGTGTTGGCAAACAGAAAATGATGAATCTTTGAGCTTCAACTTCATTGTTGGCATGCTAAATTTGCATTGACTCTAATGATTGAGATTTCCTAGCTTCCAAAAAAAAACTGTGTTGATCTATGTAACATAGACATGGACAGCAACATGGATACACCACCGTATGCAAACACATGGTAAATCCTAAAAAATGAACATGGCGACTGCAGACACAATGCATAATATCATTATATATTTATGTTGTTATGCATATTATTCATATTTAATAAGCGGAATAGATTCTATATTAACAGAACAACAGAACTTCCATTCAATGTTCCTATTTAGAGCAATTTAACTGAAACTGTATAACAAGCAATATCGGAAAAAGATAAAATCCTAGATTTCTGAAAAAGAAGGCACCTAGTTGTGTTGCAGAGTTCCCCCAGTTCCTGAATATCGCAGTTACCAATGCCAAGGGTTCTCAAAACCATCAAAACGCAAGCAAGACCACAATCCCATGTGCATTGCTGGTTTATGAGTGGTACCTGTAAGCAAAAACATGCCCTGATCAATTTAAAGAAAAAAAGAAAAAAAAAAGGAAAAGAAAAGAAGTAATCAAACTAAGAATTCCTTCTACCAGCATATATATGTTTTACCTACATGCATTTGATTTTGTAGATCATTCCACAATGGTCTTTTGCAAACTTAAAACACGCAGTGCCACATATCAAATAAAAAGGATTGATTGGAATCATATGGACTTACTTCAATGAAGTGTGAGTGAGGCAGGACTGCATCATTGTATTTATCATTAATCAATGACCGTTCAAATGAATAGGCTTCAACTGCAGTCGAGTGATCCCCATCTGGTCCTCGACCATTTTCTTCTTCCGTTTTCAAAAATTTATTAAGAATAATATACAAAGGCCACATCAGCAACCAAACTAACCAATGTATTTTTCTAGGGCACTAAAATTCAGACACAAAGCTCTTCTCTGAGCAATAACATGTGCAGCAGGCCTTGTCTTCTTCTTGTCGAAAATTATTTATGGAGTGCCATTTGTTGTACCTGGTGTGGTTCAGACATACAATGTCACAAACAATAAGAAACTGGGATGACAAAATAGTAATTTCACACTTATAAAAACAATATAACTAGACCAAACCAAATACATTAGGCAACCAACTCATTCAGTATAATAAGACAATTCAAATAAACCAGGCACTCAACCACCACAAGAAAGACAAGTGGGGAAGCCAAAGATTCTAGGTAAAGTTTGGTTGGATCATATATTATATTATGTACATCACAACATAACTTACATGGGACTTGCCGAAAAAACATAACTTTCACAGACTCACATTTTAACCTACCCCTCAATCGAAATTAGACTTTCATGTACAGATTGAATTTGTGTGACTAGATTCATACTATTGGTGATCAATGCAGTGATGCTTACTAGAGCATCTCCGATCCTTCACCAATTCTTTCATTAAATCCAAATTTAATGAATAAAGAGCTAAAAGTGAGCTCCAATCATTTCATCAAACTTGTACCAAATCAAGAAAGAGGCAAAATTTTCACCAAAACAAAAATTATTCGAATTAAAAATGGTTAAAACAGGCTTTTATAGTATAAGTTTAGAATTTTTCAAAAATATTTGATGATAAAAAAAAAAGAAAAAAAGAAAAGAAGAGAGTAAGAATTGGAGTGTTCCATTCCATACCCCCATATGAAGCTTCTAACCAAATTTCCACTCAAATTTTGATCAAAAAGAAAGAGTAAGAATTGGATATCCTCTTACCATAACACAAAAATAACTGAATTAAATAAAATTAAAGCAGTACATAATCAAAAATAAATTAACAAAAAGAAGAATTAAAGCATGATCCAACATTTTTTCAATAGAGTATGCGATCGAGTTCGAATGACCAAATTGATTAACCAGATCAACAATTAAGATAGTAATAAACTATAAAATTCGTCAGAATCTGAACCTTTACAGATGTAGAGAAAACCAAATCTATATAAATACATGATTGTACGACATTACATGGCATTAAATTGATGAGAAATAGGCGAAAAGGTAAAACCTTTGGGTTCGACGGCAGAGAAAAACAGGGGTTTGTCGGAGAAGCCAAGTCGCTCGCTCGGTCTTTTTGGGCCTTCCTTTTTTTCCTTTTTTTCGGCTGTACAAAAGAGGAAAAGCTTTTATATATATATATATATATATATATATACTAGCCTATCCCCGTGCTATACACGGGTAATTATAGATATTTTTATTTGTTTTAAATTTTTTTTAATATATAAATTATATTTTTTAAGATTTTTTTCTTATCACTAATCATAATATATGAGACAAGTTGAAAAGGGTATTGCAGTAACTATACACGAATTGTATTTATAATTATTTGTATAAGGGGATTTTAAATGTTGATCAAGAGATTTTAACCAAACCAATAATTGCAGCCATGTGGAAAGATATGTGGATTGAAAAAAATTAATAAATACTGATCAGGAGATTTTGACCAAATCAATAAATGCTGAGTTTTTTAAAAAAAAATAAAAAATTTAAAAAATTTAGATTAGGATATTGAAACTCCCATGGTCTTGGGGGTTAAAAACTCAATTTTGCTTAATATATAGTATAGATATAGATAGATAGATAGATAGATAGATAAATATATCTTTTTATTTTTATTTTTATTTTTGTGTGGTTTCTATTCGGGTATTTTTTTTCAATTTATTTAAGATGGAGTTGTGGGTATCTTTTTTTTTTTAAATTTAATTTATCTGTGATTTCCATTTGTTTTTGATTATTATTATTTAGATAAGTTATGATGTAAGTTAGATATGTGATAGACATGTGAGTTTTATTGATTTAAAGTTTATTTAGATAAACTTTAAAGTTTTTTTTTTTTAGTTTTTTAGTTTTATTTGTTATGTTATAATATAATATATAAAATATAGGTATATATCTACAACTTTAATAGAAAATATTATTTGATTTTTTGGAGAAGAGAAAATGAATGCAAGTTTTAATTTTTTTTTTTTTTGAAAATTTGTGAGAGAGATTAGGAGGGGGAGATTATGAAATATTTTTGTTATTAAATAAATAAATCAGTCAATAGTTTTTTTGAATCTATTTTGTAAATTAAAAATCAATAATTTTGGAAAATTGATTAATTTGTCCCATTAAGTGATTTAAAATTTTGATAGATGTACGGGGAGCAAATATTCAGGCAAACCCGCACTTCTTTCTTCCAAGCTCCGCTTCTATCCGGTCACCTGCGAGCAAATAACGGTGAGCTACCCGGCGGTGTGTGGCCGGAAAAACCCTCCGACGATCAAGTTAGCACACACCTTAGGATAGAGAGAGAGAGAGAGAGAGAGAGAGGAGTGTTTGAGTGTAAGAATTTCCTTACAAAGTGTTTCTGTATCGCGTATGGGGGGCGCAGACATGCTTATATACCCTTCTGCGCCCCAAATCTACTCTCATTGGTCTCTCGACACGTGGCTCTGTTATCCCATCTGTCAGCACAAATCTTGCTATACATCACCTAACCCAACTGCCAGCCCACTATCTCGGCTATCAACGGCCATACTGAACATGCCCAAGTGCAGTTGATGTCGTAGTTTCCTACTACCGGGGTTAATTCCAGCCGTGCTCAACTGTATTCCGGCGAAGCTGAGCGGAGATTGGTAACTCCGGTCAGCCAAAGACCTTCTTGGCCAAGCTCCAAGCACAGACCTTCCTACCAGGTTAAGGTGCGTGCATTACAACCTTACAACGCGTGAGCCGGGGAGCCTCATCTAGACTGTTCCTCCACCTGTCCGGCTTTCGCGGAACCGAGATCAGATAACTCGGTTCCACGTGGGCTTTGCCATTACCGAGCAATATCACGGCCTGATCTTGGAGCCCAACACCTCAGCCCAAATCTGTCCGGCTAACGTCACGGCCCAATCTCATATCATAAATCTCCCTCTCAATTGCTCCTTAATTCCGTCCGCAAAAGCGTGACTGGGATTACTTATCTCGACCGGGACAACACTTCCTCGGTCCTCAGAATGCGAAATGGCGACCGGGCTAGTTGACATTCCTGCCTGCAAACTTGCCCGGTTATACTCCTCGGTTGACGCCCTCTTCTTCAAAAGTAGCTCGGTTGACTCAACTCTTCAACCTGTCTCTTCAGTTCTGACGTCGTCATAAATGGGGACATGTGGCAGGCTGCCATTGGTTCTCGAGCAGCCAACCCGTCGTCTTGCCAGAATTTGAATTTGGGCGGTCTCGTCTCCTCTATAAACATTCCCCCCCTCATCTTCCTTGAGCTCTTACTGACTCACTACCATTCCAAGTAACCCAGAGCTCTTGCCTCTCCTCTGCCATTCCTGAACTCGCGCTCAAAGAAGAAGCAGCTACTGCTCCATATTGGTAAGCCCTCCAACTCTTGTTATTGTTATTTTCCTTGATATTTCACACAATAGGGCAATAAAACGTAGTTCTTAGGACATAGGCCATAGAAATCGTCCCAAACCTCCCACTGTTCATGGTGTTCTTCATTTTCACTGATGAACTTCGAAGAACTGGGGCGGACCGGGCTCCAGGTCTTCGTTTGATCCAAAAAACCATCCCGACCGAGCAAATAACCTGTTAGACTTAACCATAGCAAGAACCGGGATAACTAAGGTCTTGGCCGCTCAACCGGGCTAAAATCTGGTCTGCTTGGGCGGCCGAGCTCCTTGGTTAGCCTCTACGACCGAGGTGGTTTGGCACTCTAGACGACCGAGCTAAAGTCAAGCTTACTTTGCGCAACCGCGCTTCCTCTTACACTTGCCCTCCTTTTCCTGCAGAGTCGAAGGGGACCACTGACCATTCCTGAGGCTCCCAAAGACTGAGCAGCCACAAATCACCTGACAGTGCCAAACCACAGCCGAGCTAATTTAGCCGGTCGTAAATGGGGAAATTCCGCTTCCTCGTAGATACTCCGGCTGCCTTGTCCGTGTTCAGGGAGGATTACGGCATCCCGGCCGACGTCCACCTTGAGCTTGTAGAAGAGCAAACAACGCCTTGGGGCAGATCAGAACAATGCCCCTTCACCGTGCTATCTATCATCGAAGGAGGGCTCCGCTTCCCACTCAACCCACTTATCACCGAGTTCTTCCACCGCACCGGGCTGGCACCCACACAAGTGTCCACCAACACTTACCGAATTATCAACGGCGTCCATGAACTGAACAACCGGCTAGGCACCAACTTAGGTTTAGCCGAGATATTAAGGCAATACACGATGGGTCACATCGGTGACGACCTAGCCTATTATTTAAAAATCAGACCGGGCAAGGAGAAAATTGTAACCAGCACTCCGGATAAAGACTTGCACGACGATGATTTTTTCTGGGTGTCGGGCAATTACGAAACAGCCGACGTACCGGGCTGGTTTATAAGCAAGAACTTCGGTTCCTCATGTAAGCCACTCAAACTTGCTCGGTCAGCCTACCTTCTTTATTCTATAATTAACCAGTTTTCTTGTTTCTTTTGCAGCAATCCAAGCCTTGCAAGCCAACTACCAATTTCCCAACATAGAGGCAATTCGGACCGTGCTCCGCTATCGCCACTGAGATTGCAACGAGCTGCTCGGTTACACTCCAACCTACAGATACTCAGCTCCACGTCGGAGTAAACTTACAGACTTTCTCCGCGCTCCAACTCCTCCTCCAGACCCAAATCTGCCAGACGTTTCGCTAATCCGGCTGACCGAGGAACAAGAGATGGCTAAAAGAAGCCGCATCAAGAATCTCCTCACAGCCACATCCGCTGAAATACCAAGCATTACTCTCCCGTTTCATGCTGCTGGTCAATCCAGCAGCCCTGTGGTTGTCCTGGCATCTCCAGCTGCCGGGCAATCCAGCCAACCCCGCCGGGCAGGCAAAAGACCTCGCGTAGATCCAACTGCCGAGCTGGTTGCCGAGCTAACAACCGAGCAGCCCACCAACACTGCTGATCCCATTCCACTATGGCTGTCGCAGCTCAAGCACTGGGGCCAAGATATCCCGACAAATGCTTCTGTCAAGGGCAATAAGGAGCACTTGTTGGCCTTTGACCTCTCAAAAGCTCTCTTGTTGCCAAGTGACGTGGTTGGCAGCGATCACGTCCCTAACACCCGGTTGGTGAAATCAACAGTGAAATCCATGACCAGGGTAAGGATCCAACTTTTACTGAAATTTTACAAGTGTTTGCCCGGTTCCTTCACTAATCAAATTCGTTCCTTACAGGCTATCCAAAAGCAGCATCTGGTAATGGAACACATCCACAAACTTCGGCAAAAGGCAAATGACACAGCCAGCCAAGTCCAGAGCCTCCAAGTCGAGCTTGGCCGGGCAAAAGCATCTCTCCAAATCGCCAATGCTGACAACAACAGGTTTCACGGTCAGCTTGACGAGGCCGAAAAGAAGCGTGATGAGCTCCAGGCCGAGCTGGACGCTCTGAAAAAGTCAAGGAAGAAGGACTGCCGAGATGCAAACAACGTCGGCTTCCTAGAAACCGAGGAAAGCTACAAGAAGCAGGTCTTCGCTACCCAAGACATCTATTTCAAAGCGGGTTGGAAGTCTGCCTGCGAGCATCTCGGTCAGGGTCCTGATACTGACGTCTTTGCCACCCCGCCGCCTGCTTCCCTGCCGGCCTACCTCGTTCCATATGCCAATGACGTCTTCAGTGCATTGCAGGCTGAGGCCGAGGAAGGGCTTGAAAAGGAAGAGGCCGGGGAAGATACTGACGGAGAGGAGCAACCAGAACAGGAGCAGCCCGACCGAACTGAGCCCGGTGTTAAGACCGATCTCCCGCAGTAAACTTGGAGACAACTCCGAATGATGAATTCACCAATCTCTCCCCCTTAGCTTAGTTTTCTTTTTTTCTATTGTTTTTTTTTTTTTGCTTTGCACATGTAACTGGGCTCTTTGCTCCTCCTTTTGTATTAACTTTCTATCAATGAAAAGCTTTAATTTCATCAAGTCGGTGGGAACAACAAAGTTGAACAAATCACTAATTCTTTCAACCGGACTAAACCATCATGGTTGAGCATGCCTGAACTGAACAAAACATCTTGTATAACTGGAATACACCATCTCGGTTTTAATTCTGATAGAATTGAACAAAACATCAACTCCCTCAACCGGAGTAGGGCATCTCGGTTGGAATCTCTGAGTCGAACAAACCATTAACTCCTTCAACCGGAGTAACTTATCTCGGTTGGAATCCTTGAGTTGAAACCATCAACTCCTTCAACCGGAGTAACTCATCTCGGTTGGAATCTCTGAGTTGAACAAACCATCAACTCCTTCAACCGGAGTAACTCATCTCGGTTGGAATCTCTGAGTCGAACAAACCATCAACTCCTTCAACCGGAGTAACTCATCTCAGTTGGAATCTCTGAGTCAAACAAACCATCGACTCCTTCAACCGGAGTAACTCATCTCGGTTGGAATCTCAAGTATTCAAAGCAATCAATCAAAATGCCAAGGCAAAGAAAACACTTCTATATATTGACAAAAAGAATTACATTCTGAAGTGTAAGGCAAAAAATTCCTTTGCCCAAAAAGACAACAAAAGCTAGAAATAGTACAGTTTGAGATTGGCCGCATTCCATGGCCGCGGGATTGCTCTACCATCCAAATCCTCCAAGTGGTATGCCCCCTTGCCCGCCAGACCGGTTACCTTGTAGGGTCCTTCCCAATTTGCACTTAGCTTGCCTTCTCCTAGCACCAGGGTATTGCCCATAACTTTCCTCAAGACCCAATCACCCACCTTGAACGGTCTAGGGTGCACCGTCTTGTTGTACTTCTGGGAGAGCTCTTGCTGGTAGGCGGCCACATGGATAAGAGCCTTTTCCCGGCGCTCTTCCACCAGATCTAATTCCAGAGCAATGGCCTCGGTGTTTAACTCGGGCTCAAAACTTTCACTTCTAAGAGTGGGCATGCCAACTTCCAATGGACTGACCGCCTCCATGCCATAAGCCAAAGCAAATGGAGTTTCCCCAGTCGACCTCCGAGGGGTTGTACAGTATGCTCAGAGGACGCTGGAGAGTTCCTCAGCCCACTTTCCCTTCACCTTCTCCAGCCGTTTCTTCAGCCCGTCAAGAATGGTCTTGTTCGATGCCTCGGCTTGACCGTTGGATTGTGGGTAAGCCGATGTGGAGTTGTAGAATTCAATCTTGAAATCTGTACAAAACCCTCTGAATAGGCGACCGTCAAACTGGGTGCCGTTATCAGAGATCAAAATTTTGGGGACGCCGAACCGTGTTACCACATTCTGCCAGACAAACCGTTTCACGTCTTTCTCCTTAATTGTTGCCAAAGGCTCAGCTTCAACCCACTTGGTGAAATAGTCCGTTGCCGTGATGAAGAATTTGTGGTTGCTTGGTGCTGTTGGGAGCGGTCCCACTATATCTAACCCCCACATTGCAAAAGGCCAAGGGCTGGTGAGGCGAAGAAGTTCTCTGGCCGGCTGGTGGATTTGATGTGCAAACTTCTGGCACTTTTCACACTTGCAAACATATTTCTGGGCGTCGGCTTGCATTCACGACCACCAATAGCCTTGTGAAATAGCTCGGTAGGCCAAGGACCTGCCCCCAATGTGACTGCCATAGATGCCTTCGTGAATTTCATACAGGAAGGTTTCCACGCTACTCGGGTGCACACACTTCAGATAAGGACCAGTGAAAGACTTTTTGTACAAAACGCTTGAAGGAGAGAGCCAAAACCACTCTGACTTTACACGCACTTTGTGTGCTTCCTTCTTGTCGGTTGGAAGAGTCCGTTCTTTGAGAAAAACGATGATAGGGTCCATTCAGGAAGGACCTAGCTCGGCGCAGAATACTTCCGTCTGCCCGGTTTCTTCAATACTGGGTCTCGGTAGGAATTCAATCAAAAGAAGGTTGGGAAATAAGCGGTCGGGCCAGGCTAGCCAGCTCATCTGCCCGGTCATTTTCTTCTCGGCCGATCTATTGGACCCTGATCGCCTGGAATCACTTGATGTGGTCCTTGACCAAAGCTTGGTACTTTATCATTCTGTCATCCTTTGCCGGGTAGACCCCAGAAACTTGGTTAACCACAAGCTGGGAATCACTGTAAACCATTAACTCTGACACCTGCATCTGAAGCGCGCTCTTGAGACCGGCCAAAAGCGCCTCGTACTTGGCCTCATTGTTGAATGCTGGGAAGCCAAGGGTGATAGAGTGTTCAATTGTCAACCCGTCTGGTGATATCAAAACTATACCTAGCCCGGCGCCGTGACGGTTCGAGGCTCCATCAACAAAAAGTTTCCACATTTTCCCCACGAAGAGCTTCCAGCATTCTGAGGGGTCCTGAGAGGCTTGAAGGTTGATGGGGTCACGACTGCTCGGCTGTTCGGTTTCAAGTTCTGTGTTGATTGGTTCCAATTCAGTCACCCTTGATGATTCGGCACCGGACTCAACAAGTTGATCTGCAATGCTCAAGTCCGTAGGCGAATCACCAGGTTGCGGTATTATGCCGACCGCAGGTTCTGAGCTGTGTGGTTCCATTTCTGCCCCCCTTGGTGATGCGGGATCAGACAGAGCAGGTTGGTCGGTGATATTCAACTCCGTCATCGCATTACCGGGTGGTAAAACCGTACAAACTGAGGGTGCTTCAGTGGTGCGCGCAAACTCCGCGTCGCTACCTCCACCAACTGGTTGTATCTCAGGTGGTCTTGCGTGCACCTCATCATCTGCCGTGGTAATATCGACTGGGCATACCGGATGAGTTCCAGGTGAGAATTCGGTGATGAAGTCGGCCAAAGTCTGGGCTTTGATGGCAGTGCGCGGCTGGAACTTCATATCAAACTGTCCCAACTCGACCGCCCACTTAAGAATCCGACCGGAGAAGTCTGCCCGCTCGAATAACACTTTGAGGGGGAACTCGGTCAAGACGATGACGGTATGTGCATGGAAATAGTGCGCCAACTTTCTTGAAGCCATCATTAATGCCAAAGCAAGCTTCTCCAATGGCAAGTATCTTGACTCTGCCGGTAGCAAAGTTTTGCTGACATAAAAGATGGGGAGGTGCTTGATTCCTTCAGCCCGGACAAGCACCGCACTGACTGCATGCAATACGGCCAAATAAAGATAGAGTTCTTCTCCAAGCTCCGGTGTGACCAACAGTGGCGCTGAAGATAGATACTCCTTGAGCTCGGCCAAAGCTCGGTCACACTCTTCATCCCAGGAGAACTTTGATTTTAAGGACTGGAAGAAAGGGCGGCAGCGATCTGATGACCGGCATATAAATCGATTATGCGCGGCGGCCATTCCGGCCAGATGCTGTACGTCTTTCGCCGAGCTAGGCTGTTTTAACTCTTGCACGGCTTGGATTTGTGTAGGGTCTGCCTCGATACCTCGGTTCGTGACTAGGAATCCCAAAAATTTCCCGGATCCCACGCCGAAGGCACACTTAGACGCATTCAGGCGTAGCTTGTGCTTTTTGAGAATGCGGAACATCTCGGCCAAGTTGGACAAATGATCTGCCTGATGCCAGCTTTTAACCACCATATCATTAATGTAAGTTTCCATTGTCCGGCCCAGCAAAGGAGCAAACATCTTGGTCACCATCCTCTGAATAGTTGCCCCGGCGTTCTTTAAACCAAAAGGCATGACTCGGTAGCAAAAGAGTCCCCTTGGTGCAGTAAATGAGGTGATTTCTCGGTCGGGGCCATGCATGGCAATCTGATGATAGCCGCGGTAGGCATCCAAGAAACTTAGCCTATTATGTCCAGCCGTCAAATCCACAAGCTGGTCAATTCTAGGCAAAGGAAAGCTATCTTTCGGACAAGCTCGGTTAACGGTCTTATAATCAACGCAAACCCGCCACTTCCCATTCTTCTTCGGTACCACCACTGTATTTGAGATCCACCGAGGATAGTGCACTTCTTGAATTGCTCGTGCTTCCAGTAAATTCTTGACTTCCTCCGTAACTACCTCGGCGTGATGCAGCGCCGATCTCCTTGTTCGCTGGATGACTGGTTTGGCTCCGGGGAAGACATTGAGATGATGGCAAATAAAACTTGGATCGAGGCCGGGCATGTCGTAAGGCGACCATGCAAAAACTTCGATGTTGGCCATCAAAAATTCAACCATCTCGGTCCGTTCTGTGGCTGTATGGCTTGAGCCGAGCAAGAAGAACTTGTTCGACTGCTCTGTATCAATTCGCACCTCCACCAATTCCTCGACAGCTTTGTCCTCGGCCTTGGTGCCCACATCATCCAAGACACCCTGGTCCTCCGGTCCCTCAATCATTTGAACAAATCCTTTGGCAGCCCGGCTCCCGTTGACTGCCACGAAGCACTTCTTTGACATGACTTGATCGCCCCAAATCTCCTCGATTGCCCCCATAGCCGAGGGGAATCTCATTACTTGGTGAAAAGTCGATGCCACGGCTTGCATAGCGTGAAGCCACCCCCTTCCCAGGATCAAATTGTAAGTAGATGGCACCTGTAACACCCAGAACTCCACCTGTTTGACCACGGATCCCGCTTTGACCGGCAGGATAATCTTTCCCAAAGGCCACTCTGGTTGTGAGTTGAAACCAACCAATGGCGATTTTGCCGGGGCCAGATCCGTATCTCGGAGCTTGAGCTGTTTGAAAGCGTCGTAGTACATGATCTCGACCGAGCTTCCCTGATCGATCAAGATCCGTTTGACTTCAAAATCTTTGACGCGGAGTGTAACTACTAAGGCGTCATTGTGCGGTGTCTGAATGCGCTCCAAGTCCCTTGAGGAGAAACTGATCACATCTTTCGCTTCCGTCTTCTCCCTCTTGAGTGCAGGCTAAACTGACAAAACTTCCCTCATGTGCTCTGCCTTCTTGATCATACCACGGAGCTCGCAAACACGCGCCGGTTCCACTATGCCGTGGATGACATTCACAACCCCTTGAGGAGGTACATCTCGGTCATCCGGTCCCCGCGGATCAACCGGAACCTGATTTGCCTTAGCACCCCCATCAATGTAAAGATCTAGGTGTCCGGCCGCGACTAGCTCTTCCAGGTGTTGCCTCAAAGGCAAACAATCCTCAGTCCGGTGGCCTCACTCCCGATGAAATATGCAACCATACCGCGGATTGTAGCCCTTTTGTCCATCGCCCAACTTAGCAGGAAACCGGACATACTCCTCGTCTCGGATTTCACTAAGTATGCGATAGATTGGAATCTTAAAGACCGTGGTTATACCAGTCCTTGCCTTCAACCTTCTGTTTGCCTCCGCTACGTCATCTCGGGGGTAGTCATCCCGGTTCTTCTGACGTCCTTTACCCTAATTTTTGCGATTCGAGCCACGGTCCGATTCCTCTGCTCGGTCACTTGAGCGGCTGGACTCTTGCCCAACTGCGTGCACTTTGCCTGCTGTTTTCTTGTCTGTTGTTACCGGAGTTGCCTTCACGGTAGATGCTGACGCATCATCCTCGACTCGGATGTGCTCATTGATGCGCTGCATCAGCTGGCCCATGGACGTTGGTTGGTGCATGGTAAGCGAGTCCCGCAGTCTATGTCCGACCGGGAGACCACGCTTGTATTGAGTGATTGCAAGGTTGACCGGGCAATCCAAGATCTCGTTGAAGGTCTCCCAATATCTGGAGTTGTACGCTTTCAATGTGTCGCTTGGTTCCATCTTGACACTCAGTAGGTGATCAACTTCTTTTGGTGTTTTGGTGTTGGTTTTGAAGCGCGTGACAAAGGCTTCGGCCAGCTGATGCCACCTCTCAATACTCCCCTCCGGCAGCCTTTCAAACCACTTCAAGCCCAGTTCGCCCAAACTTGACGGAAAGATGAGGCACATAAGAGCATCATTCCGCCTATGTCCGGCCATGATCTGTCGGAAATGACTTACATGCATGTAGGGATCGGTTTTTTCGTCGTAAAGCGTGAACTTTGGCTGGTGGAAGCCTACCGGAAGTGGTGTTGTTTCTATTTCCAAGAAGAAAGGGGTGGCACTTAACCTTGCCAAATCTGAGTCCACTAGGAGTGGCGTTGCTTGGCGGGGTGGAGGCATTCCGACTTCCTCGCTGGCGTGAACCCCGTAGGATAACCGCTGGAACGCCAGTATCCTCTGAGCTTCCCGCCGGCGAGCCCGCTCCTTTAGGACCGCCCGCAAATCCTCTAAATGAGCGGAGTAAGAGTACCTCGACGTCGTCACCGGACGTGAGGCCCGGTAAGTGCTATCTTGCGCGCTAGACTTCTCTGCATGCACGTCGGAATCACCAACCTGGTAACTTCTGGTAATAGAAATGGACAGAGTGCGTCGCTGACTCTGACCGCCTGAACGGCGGGATGGGGTGCGCTCACTGTGGTCACCCACTCCAGTTACACCCTTCCCTTTGACATGCCGCTTGAGCTCTTTCATCTCCGCCGCCATTCGCCGGATGACGGCGTCTTGGTCCCTCAACTTGTGCTCCAGATGTCTGGCGTGTGACTCTCTCCGCCGCCGATGACCGTCTAGACTCCGCGAATGACCATAACTTCTCCCGCGTTTATCCCACGCTTCCCCCGACTGCCCTTCGGGGAATGTCTCCAAATCCGCCATTGGAAGGATGGCGGGATGTCCCTCTCTCCTTCGGATAAACTCTGGGGTGGCTCCGTCGATGGCAAACAATGGAATCTCATCGTTGTTTGCCATGAACGGTGATCAGATGAGCCTGGAAGACAAGGTTTTGTCTGTCAACTTCCCACATACGGCGCCAATTATACGGGGAGCAAATATTCAGGCAAGCCCGCACTCCTTTCTTCCAAGCTCCGCTTCTATCCGGTCACCTGCGAGCAAATAACGGTGAGCTACCCGACGGTGTGTGGCCGGAAAAACCCTCTGACGATCAAGTTAGCGCACACCTTAGGATAGAGAGAGAGAGAGAGAGGAGTGTTTGAGTGTAAGAATTTCTTTACAAAGTGTTCCTGTATCGCGTATGGGGGGCGCAGACATGCTTATATACCCTTCTGTGCCCCAAATCTACTCCCATTGGTCTCTCGACACGTGGCTCTGTTATCCCATCTGTCAGCACAAATCTTGCTATACATCACCTAACCCAACTGCCAGCCCACTTTGTTGCGAGCACGGAAGCCGGGCAACATTATCTCGGCTATCAACGGCCATACTGAACATGCCCAAGTGCAGTTGATGTTGTAGTTTCCTACTACCGGGCTTAATTCCAGCCGTGCTCAACTGTATTCCGGCGAAGCTGAGCTGGAGATTGGTAATGCCGGTCAGCCAAAGACCTTCTCGGCCAAGCTCCAAGCACAGGCCTTCCTACCGGGTTAAGGTGCGTGCATTACAACCTTGCAACGCGTGAGCCGGGGAGCCTCATCTAGACTGTTCCTCCACCTGTCCGGCTTTCGCGGAACAGAGATCAGATAACTCGGTTCCACGTGGGCTTTGCCATTACCGAGCAATATCACGGCCTGATCTTGGAGCCCAATACCTCGGCCCAAATCTGTCCGGCTAACGTCACGGCCCAATCTCAGATCATAAATCTCCCTCTCAATAGATATACATAAAAAAAATACATAATTATATTATTAAATCATAATTCAAATTTAGATGTTATATCTTTTTGAGATCTATAGCTAAATTCTTATCTTTTTATTTTTTATTTTTGTGTGCAACCATAGTGAGAGGGAGATTTATGGTCTGGAATTGGGCTGAGGTCACGGCCGAGCGGGTTGAGAGCCTAATGGTGCATGGGGCCAAGATGACCGGCGATCCGCCCAGAGATGGGCTGCCAGGACTTGGGCCGGGCAGGAGTTGGGCCAAGTATGTGCCGCCCCAGACCGTAAAGAAGCTGCTCGGCAGGGCAGTGCTCAGTTGGACCGAGCTGCTTGATCAGGCGATGGTGGAGCCAGTCAAGCTGAGTGACTGGCGCCCGGAAAGGCATGGTCAGCCGAGGTAATCGTTCGATCGGCAGGAAGGCCGACCACAGGAGGTGCCCCGGGCTCGGCTTTGCCGAGATGCCGCCTAGCCCGGTCCTCCTTGGGCTTAGCCAGTAAAGTGCTTGGGTACGAAGCACAGCACGGCCGTGGATAGAGTAGCTCGGCTGCCGAGCTCCAGCTGAGAAGGCAGGCAGTTGAGATTAGATGATGTTCAGCAAGATTTACGTCGACAGATGGGATAGCGGAGCCACGTGTCAGGAGATGACTGGGAGTGGATATGGGGCACAGAGGGTATAAAAGCATGTCTGAGCCCCCCATACAAAGGGAGACGAACATTCTGTAAGGAAATTCTTACACTCAAACACTCCTCTCTCTCTCTTTCTCTATCCTAAGGTGTGTGCTAACTTGATCGTCGGAGGGTTTTTCCGGCCACACACCGCCGGGCAGCTCACCATTATTTGCTCGCAGGTGATCGGACATAAACGGAGCTCGGAAGAAAGGAGTACGGGCTTGTCGGAATATTTGCTCCCCGTATAATTGGCGCCGTCTGTGGGAAACTTGACAGACAAAACCTAGTCTTCCAGGTTCATCTGATCGCCGTCCATGGCGAACAACGACGAGTTTCCGTTGTCTGCCATAGACGGAGCCACCCTGGAGTTCACCCGAAGGAGAGAAGGCCCTTTTGCCATCCATCTAATGGCGGACTTGGGGACGCTCACCAGAGGACAGTCAGGAGACGCGCGGGATAAGCGCGGAAGAAGTCATGGTTATTCACGGAGTCTAGACGGTCACCGGCGGAGGAGAGACTCACACGCCAGGCATTTGGAAAATAAGTTGAGGGACCAAGACGCTGTCATCCGGCGAATGGCGGCGGATAGGGGTGTGCATAATACCGCCAAAATCGTCGAAACCGCCAAAATCGCACCGAACCGCACCGCCAAGGCAAATTCGTTATTGTTTGCCAATAGAACAGCCGGTTTTTGGTAAGAAAAATGGCAAATTCTAGTGACACTTTTATCAATCCGCCGGTTTCTATTTTTCTTCCAAACCGCACCAACCCGCACCGCTATTAAATCATATTTTATAAGATTCTAAAAATTCTTTTTTACTTAAGTTTGCTTGTTGTTCTATACCTTAGAATATAGTATTACATTACTGCTCGAGGGGAATTCAAGATGTCAGTAATCTAAAATAAAGTTGGATTCCAATTCACTTTTCAATCTTTTTTTTTTTTTTTTTCTGGCCATGTTGCTACACTTGTTGCATCAGAACAAAGTTTCGCAAGATACTTAACATCACGGTATTTCTCGTCTTTTTTTTACTCTTTGATTTAAGTTTTGTAATTTGAATTATATTTTTTATAAACCGCCAATCCGCCCGAACCGCCAAGGCAAATCCGTCATTATTTGCCAACCGAACCGCCGGTTTTTGATAAAGAAAATGGCAAATTCTAGTGATACTTTTATCAATCCGCCACCCGCCATACGGTTTCTATTTTTCTCTCAAACCGCACCGACCCGCACTGTGCACACCTCTAGCGGCGGAGATGGAGGATCTGAAGCAGCATGTCAAAGGTAAAGGTGTAGCTGGAGTGGGTGACCACAGTGAGCGCACCCCATCCCGCCGTTCAGGCGGTCAGAGTCAGCGACGCACTCCGTCCATATCTATTACCAGAAGTTACCAGGTTGGTGATTCCGACGAGCATGCAGAAAAGTCTAGCGCGCAAGACAGCACCTACAAACCCTCACGTCTGGAAACGACGTTGAGGTACTCTTACTCCGCTCATTCAGAGGATTTGCGGGCGGTCTTAAAGGAGCGGGCTCGTCGGCGCGAAGCTCAGAGAATACCGGCGTTCCAGCGGCTATCCTACGGGGTTCGCGCCAGCGAGGAGGTCGGAATGCCTCCACCCCGCTAGGCAGTGCCACTCTTTGAAGATACGGACTTGGCCAGGCTGAGTGCCACCCTTTTTTCCCCAGAAATAGAAACAACACCGCTTTCGGCAGGCTTCTACCAGTCAAAGTTCACGCTTTATGACGGGAAAACCGATCCTTACATGCATGTGAGCCACTTCCGACAGGTTATGGCCGGACATAGGCGAAATGACGGTCTTATGTGCCTGATCTTTCCGTCAAGTTTAGGCGAGCTGGGCTTGAAGTGGTTCGAGAGGTTGCCGGAAGGGAGCATACAACAGTGGAATCAGTTGGCCGAAACCTTTGTGACGCGCTTCAAAACCAACACAAAAACACCAAAGGAAGTCGATCACTTACTAAGTGTCAAGATGGAACCGAGCGACACACGGAAGGCATATAACTCCAGGTATTGGGAGACCTTCAACGAGATCTTGGATTGCCCGGTCAACCTTGCAATCACTCAATACAAGCGTGGTCTCCCGGTCGGACATAGATTGCGGGACTCGCTCACCATGCACCAACCGACGTCCATGGGCCAGCTCATGCAGCGCATCAATGAGCACATCCAGGTCGAGGATGATGCGTCAGCATCTACCGTGAAGTCAACCCCGGTAGCAACAGACAAGAAGACGGCAGGCAAAGTGCACGCAGTTGGGCAAGAGCCCAGCCGCTCAAGTGACAGAGTAGAGGAATCAGACCGTGGCACGAATCGTAAGAACCGAGGTAGAGGACGTCGGAATGACCGGGATGACTACGCCCGAGATGATGTTGTGGATGCCAACAGAAGATTGAAGGCAAGAACTAGCATCACCATGGTCTTCAAGATTCCAATTTATCGCATACTTAGTGAAATCCGAGACGAGGAGTATGTCCGGTTTCCTGCTAAGTTGGGCGATGGACAGAAGGGCTACAATCCGCGGTATCGTTGCACA
Source organism: Camellia sinensis (assembly GCF_055761805.1). NCBI lineage: Eukaryota > Viridiplantae > Streptophyta > Magnoliopsida > Ericales > Theaceae > Camellia > Camellia sinensis. The sequence goes on along the minus strand of NC_138961.1, from coordinate 33,566,745 downwards.
TTCCACCGGGAGAGAGGCCACCGGACTGAGGATTGTTTGCCTTTGAGGCAACACTTAGAAGAGCTGGTTGCGGCCGGGCACCTAGACCTTTACAATGATGGCGGTGTGAAGCTGAATCAGGCTCCGGTCGATCCCAGGGGACAGGATGACCGAGATGCACCACCACAGGGAGTTATTAACGTCATCCACGGCATCGTGGAACCGGAGCGTGTTTGCGAACTCCGGGGCATGATAAAAAGGCAGAACATATGAGGGAAGTTTTGTCGGTACAGCCTGCCATCAAAAGGGGGAAGACTGAAGAAAAAAACGTGATTAGTTTCACCTCAAGGGATCTAGAGCGTATCCAGACGCCGCACAACGATGCCCTAGTAGTAACACTACGCGTCAAGGAATTTGATGTTAAACGGATCTTGATCGATCAGGGAAGCTCGGTCGAGATCATGTATTATGATGCGTTCAAGCAGCTCAAACTCCGGGAGACAGACTTGGCTCCGGCAACTTCGCCACTGGTTGGATTCAACTCACAGCCGGAGTGGCCCTTGGGAAAGATTATCCTGCCGGTCAAAGCGGGATCCGTGGTCAAGCAAGTGGAGTTTTAGGTATTACAGGTGCCATCTACTTACAATTTGATCCTTGGAAAGGGGTGGGTTCACGCTATGCAAGCCGTGGCATCGACTTTCCACCAAGTAATGAGATTCCCCTCGGCTATGGGGGCAATCGAGGAGATCTGGGGGGATCAAGTCATGTCCAAACAGTGCTTCGTGGCGGTGAACGGCAGCCGGGCTGCCAAAGGGTTCGTGCAAATGATAGAAGGACCGGAAGACCGAGGAGTTCTAGAGGATGTGGGCACTAAGGCAGAGGACAAAGCTGTGGAGGACCTGGTTGAGGTGCGACTCGATATAGAGCGGCCGGATAAGTTCTTCCTGCTCGGTTCCAGCCTTACTGCCCAAGAGAGGACCGAAATGGTTGAGTTTTTGATAGCCAACATCGAAGTCTTCGCGTGGTCGCCTTACGACATGCTTGGCCTTGATCCAAGTTTTATCTGCCATCACCTCAACATCTTCCCTGAAGCAAAGCCAATCATCCAGCGAACAAGGAGATCGGCATTGTATCACGCCGAGGTAGTTGCAGAGGAGGTGAAGAACTTGCTTGAGGCACGAGCAATTCAGGAAGTGCACTACCCTCTGTGGATTTCCAACACAGTAGTGGTGCCCACGAAGAATGGAAAGTGGCGAGTTTGTGTCGACTATAAGACAGTCAACCGAGCTTGTCCCAAAGATAGCTTCCCTTTGCCGCGAATTGACCAGCTTGTGGACTTGACGGCTGGACATAATAGGCTCAGTTTCTTGGATGCCTACCGCGGCTACCATCAGATCGCCATGCATGGGCCTGACCGAGAGATCACCTCTTTCACGACTCCAAGGGGACTTTTCTGCTACCGAGTCATGCCTTTTGGTTTGAAGAACGCCGGGGCAACCTTTCAGAGGATGGTAACCAAAATGTTTGCTCCTTTGTTTGGCCGGACAATGGAGGCTTACATCGATGATATGGTGGTGAAGAGCTGACATGAGGCAAACCATTTGTCCGACTTAACCGAGATGTTTGCCGTTCTAAAGAAGCATAAGCTGCGCTTGAATGCGCCAAAGTGTGCCTTTGGCGTGGGATCCGAAAAATTTTTGGGGTTCCTAGTCATGAACCGAGGCATCGAAGCAGACCCTACTCAGATCAGAGCCGTGCAAGAGTTAAAGTAGCCCAGCTCGGCTAAGGATGTGCAGCATCTGGCCGGGATGGACGCCGCGCTTAATTGGTTTATAAGCCGGTCATCAGATCGCTGCCGCCCTTTCTTTCAGACTTTGAAGTCAAAGTTCTCGTGGGACGAAGAGTGTGACCGAGCTTTGGCCGAGCTCAAGGAATATCTGTCTTCTCCGCCACTGTTGGTTACACCTAAGCCGGGTGAGGAACTCTACCTTTACCTTGCCGTCTCCCAGCACGCAGTCAGTGCGGTGCTAGTCCGCGCTGAAGGAATCAAGCACCTCCCAATTTTCTATGTCAGTAAGACCTTGCTGCCGGCTGAGACGAGGTACTTGCCGCTGGAAAAGCTTGCGTTGGCATTGATGATGGCTTCAAGGAAGTTGGCGCATTATTTTTACGCCCATACCATCATCGTACTGACCGAATTTCCCCTTAAGGCCTTGTTTGAACGGGCGGACTTTTCAGGCCGAATTCTCAAGTGGGCGGTCGAATTGGGACAGTTTGGTGTAAAGTTCCAACCGCGCACAGCCATCAAGGCCCAAACCTTGGCCAATTTCGTTGCTGAATTCTCGCCAGGAACTCATCCGGTATGCCTGGTCGATATTGTCGCGGCCGAAGAGGAAGGGATTGCAAGCCTGACCGAGATACCACAACTTGGTGGAGTGGCCGACGCGGAACTTGCGTGCCCCACCGTAGTACCCATAACTTGTCCAATTCAACCAACCGGTGACGCGATGACGGAGTTGGGTATTGTTGTCCCACCCACTCTGTCCGGTACCGCGTCGTCAGAGGGTGAAGTGATGGAACTACTCAGCACAGAGCCTGCGGCCGACATAATACCGCAACCTGGTGATTCGCCTACGGACTTAAGCATTGTAGACCGACTTGCTGAGTCCGGTGCCGAATCACCAAGGGGGGCTAGAGTGGAACCAATCAACACGGAACTTGAAACCAGACAGCCAAGAAACCGTGATCCCATTGCCCTTCGCAACTCTCAGGACCCATCAGACTGTTGGAAGCTTTTTGTGGGGGAAATGTGGAAGCTTTTTGTTGATGGAGCGTCCAACCGTCATGGTGCCGGCCTAGGTATCGTTCTTATCTCCCCGGATGGCCTAACCATTGAACATTCTATCACGCTTGGCTTCCTAGCATCTAACAACGAGGCTGAGTACGAGGCCCTTCTCGCCGGGCTCAAGAGCGCTATTCAAATGAAGGCTGCCGAGCTACTGGTGTACAGTGATTCCCAGCTTGTGGTTAACCAAGTCTCTGGGATTTACGAATCAAAGGATGACAGAATGGCGAAGTACCAAGCTCTGGTCAGGGAACACATCAAGAAGTTTCAGGCAATCAGAGTCCAACAGATTGGCCGTGAAGAAAACAGCCGAGCTGATGAGTTGGCCGGCCTCGCTTCGATGGTAGATAGTACGTCTCCAAACCCCCTGTTAATTGACTTTCTTCCACGGCCAAGCATTGAAGACGCCAGGCAGACGGATGTTCTCTGCGCCGCGCTAGGTCCTTCCTAGATGGACCCCTTAATCTTGTTCCTCAGAGACCGGACTCTACCAACTGACAAGAAAGAAGCACACAAAGTCCTGGTGAAGTCAGAGCGGTTTTAGCTCTCTCCATCTGGTGCGTTGTATAAAAAGTCCTTCACCGGTCCTTATCTAAAGTGTGTGCACCCGAGTAGTGTGGAGGCCTTCTTGTACGAAATTCACGAAGGCATTTGTGGCAGCCACATAGGGGGCAGGTCCTTGGCCTACCGAGCTATTTCACAGGGATACTGGTGGTTGTGCATGCAGGCCGACGCACAAAAGTACGTCCGCAAGTGCGAAAAATGCCAGAAATTCGCCCATCAGATCCATCAGCCTGCTAGGGAACTTCTTCCCCTCACCAGTCCTTGGCCCTTCGCCATGTGGGGGCTAGATATAGTGGGGCCACTGCCAACAGCATCGGGCAACCGAAAATTCTTCATTGCAGCCACAGATTACTTCACAAAATGGGTTGAAGCTGAGCCCCTGGCAACAATCAAAGAGAAAGACGTGAAGCGGTTTGTCTGGCAGAACGTGGTCACGCGGTTTGGCGTCCCAAGATCTTGATCTCTGACAACGGCACCCAGTTTGACGGTCGCTTGTTCTGAGGATTTTGTGAAGATTTGAAGATTGAATTCTACAACTCCACTCCGGCTTACCCGCAGTCCAATGGTCAAGCCGAGGCATCGAACAAGACTATTCTGGATGGGTTGAAGAAACGGCTGGAGAAGGCAAAGGGAAAATGGGCTGAGGAGTTACCCAACGTCCTTTGGGCATACCAAACAACCCCGCGGCGATCTACCGGGGAAACGCCATTTGCTTTGGCTTATGGCATGGAGGCGGTCATACCTTTGGAAGTTGGCATGCCCACCCTAAGAAGCGAGAGTTTTGAGCCCGAACTGAACGCCGAGGCTATTGCCTTGGAGTTGGACCTAGTGGAAGAGCGTCGGGAGAAGGCCCTCATCCATGTGGCCGCCTACCAACAAGAGCTCTCAAAGAAATACAACAAGACGGTGCACCCCAGACCGTTCAAAATTGGTGATTGGGTTTTGAGGAAGGTTATGGGCAACACCCTAGTGCCAGGTGAAGGCAAACTAGGAGCAAATTGGGAAGGACCCTACAAGATCACCGGTCTGGCGGGCAAGGGGGCTTACCACTTGGAGGATCTAGAGGGAAGAGCAATACCCCGGCCATGGAATGTGGCCAACCTGAAACTGTATTATTTCTAAGATTTTGCTTTCTTTTCTTGTGCAAAGGAATTTTTTGGCTTGCACTGCAGAATGTAATTCTTTTTGTCAATATATAGAAGTAATTTTGCTTTAACACTTGGACTGTTGTTTTAATGTAAAAAACCGATGATTTACTCCGGTTGGAAGAGTTGGTGTTTTGTCCAACTTAGGAATCCCAACCGAGATGATTTACTCCGGTTGGAAGAGTTGGTGTTTTGTCCAACTTAGGAATCCCAACCGAGATGATTTACTTCGGTTGGAAGAGTTAGTGTTTTGTCCAACTTTGGAATCCCAACCGAGATGATTTACTCCGGTTGGAAGAGTTGGTGTTTTGTCCAACTTTGAATTCCCAACCAAGATGATTTATTCCGGTTGGAAGAGTTGGTGTTTTGTCCAACTTAGGATTCCCCACCAAGATGATTTATCCCGGTTGGAAGAGTTGGTGATTTGTTCAACTGCTATTCCCAACCGAGATGATTTACTCCGGTTGTAAGAGTTGGTGATTTGTTCAACTTTGTTATTACCAACCGAGATGGTTGTTTCGGTTTATGAATTTGCTGTTTTGTTCTACTTAAGTACTTCAACCGAGTTATGAATTTCGGTTGACGAGGTGTTTTGTTCAATCTATGATTTATACCGAGATGTTTTGCTGAAGATGGAATTGATGACAACCGTGCAAACACTTGGAAAAATTTGAGTTTTTCATTGATAAGAAAGTCAATACAAAAGGTGGGGACAGAGCCCGGTTACATCAGAAGCGCTGAAAGCAAAAATACAAAAAGAGAAGAAAACTAAACTAAGGGGGAGAGATTAGTAAACTCGTCCTCGGCGGCATCAAGGTTGATGGTTGGACTTTTGTCTTGGGCACCGGGCTCGTCATGGCTGGGCTGCTCCTGCACCTCGGCATCCTCTGCCTCTGTATCTGTCTCGGCATCTCCCTCTTCAAGCCCTTCTTCGGCCTCAGCTTGCAAAGCGCTGAAGACGTCGTTTGCGTAAGGCACGAGGTAGACCGGTAACGAAGCAGGAGGAGGATTGGCAAATACGTCGGTGTTAGAGCCCTGGCCGAGATGCTCGCAGGCGGACTTCCAGCCAGCTTTGAAGTAAATGTCTTGTGTTGCAAAGACTTGTTTCTTATAGCTCTGCTCGGCTTCGTTGAAGCCGGCGTTGTTAGCAGCCCGGCAGTCTTTCTTCCGCGACTTTTTGAGCGCGTTTACCTCGGTCTGGAGCTCATCCTATTTTTTCACGGCCGCATCCAGCTGACCGAGCAGTCTGTTGTTGTCTGCATTAGCCATCTCAAGTGAAGACTTTGCCCGGCCGAGCTCGGCTTGGAGGCTCTAGACTTGGCTGGCTGTGTCATTGGCCTTTTGCCGAAGTCTATGGATGCGCTCCATTACTAGGTGTTGTTTCTGAATGGCCTGCAAGAAGCAAAGTTGATTAGAAAAGGAACCGGGAAAACACTTGTGAAAATATCAGAGTTACATTGACTTACCCTAGCCATAGATTTCACTGATGATTTTACCAACCGAGTGTCAGGGACGTGGTCGCTGCCGACCACGTCGCTCGGTAGAAGAAGAGCTTTGGAAAGATCGAAGGCGAGCAAATGCTCTTTATCGCCCTTGATCGAAGCCGTGGCCGGGATGTCTTGACCCTGGTGCTTCAGCTATGGACGCCAGGTCGGCACTGGGACAGGAGTGTCAGATGGATGTTCGGTAGTCAGCTCGGCGACAAGCTCGGCAGATGGGTCTGCGCGAGCTCTTTTACCAGCACGGCGAGGAGCAGGTTCTCGGCTGGACTTCCCGGTCGCTTGAGAGGCAAGAGCGACCACGGTGCCGTTGGATTGACCGGCGGCTGGCGAGCGGGTGACAACGCTCAGCATCTCGGCAGATGTGGCGGTGAGCAGGTTCTTGATTCTGCTTCGTTTGGCCATCTCTTGCTCCTCTGTCAAGCGAATGAGTGGAACGTCTGGCAGAGTTAGATCTGGTGGAGGTGTTGGAGCGCGGAGGAAGTCTGTAACTTTACTCCGGCGGGAAGCGGAGTATCTGTATGTGGGACTGTAGCCGAGCAATTGGTTGCAATCTCGGTCGCGGTAGCGGAGCGCGGCCCTGATTGCCTCTACGTTGGGGAAATGATAGTTGGCTTGTAAGGCTTAGATTGCTGCAAAAGAAACAAGAAAGAAAATGACTAAGTACAGAAACATGAAGAAAGTATATTAACCGAGCTAATTTGCGCGGCTTACATGTGCTGCCAAAGTTTTTGCTTATCATCCAGCCTGGTACCTCGGCTGTCTTGTAATTGCCTGACACCCAGAAGAAATCATCGTCGTGAAGATCCTTGTCTGGTGTGCCGGTCACGATTTTCTCTCTGCCCGGTCTAATCTTAAGATAATAGGCGAGGCCGTCGCCGGTGTGGCCTAAGGTGTATTGGCGCAGGATCTCGGCTAAACCTAGGCTTATGCCTAACCGATTGTTTAGCTCGTGCATGCCGTTTATTATCCGGTAAGTGTTGGTGGACACTTGGGTGGGTGCTAGCCCGGTTCGGCGCAGGAACTCGGTAATCAATGGGTTGAGTGGGAAACGAAGGCCCCTTTCGACGATGGATAGCACGGTGAAGGGGCATTCCTCTCTGCCCCAAGGCGTTGTCTCAATTTCTGCAAGTTTAAGGTGGACATCGGCCGGGATGCCGTACTCCTCCCTGAATGCAGCCAGTGCAGCCGGAGTATCTACGAGAAATCGAAATTTCCCCATTTGTGGCCGGCCTAGGATAGCTTGGCTGTGGGGTTTGGCACTGTGGTAATTGGTTGTTGCTCGGCCTTGAGAGCCTCAGGAACGGACAGTGGTCCCCTTGGACTCTGCAGGAAAATGATGGCAAGTGTAAGTGTGAGCGCGGTCGCGTGAAAGGAGCTGGACTTTAGCTCGGTCATTAAGAGTGCCAAACCACCTCGGTCGTCTAAGCTAACTAAGGAGCTCAGTCGCCCAAGCAGACCAGATGTTAGCCCGGTTGAGTGACCAATTCCTTTTGTTATCTCGGTTTTTGCTGGGGTTGAGACAAACATGTTATTTGCTCGGTTAGATTGGTTTTTTGGATCAAATGAAGACCAGGAGCCCGGTCCGCCCCAGTTCTTCAATGTTCTTCAGGAAAAATAAAGAACACCAAGAACAGTGGGAAGTTTGGGACGGTTTCTGTGGCCTATGCCCTAAGAACTAAGTTTTAGTGCCCTAATGTGTGAGATATTGAAGAAGATAGCAACAAAAGAGGGATTGAAGGTCTTACCAGTGAGGGGTAATTACTTTTCCTTCGAGCATGAACGCAAAGAATGGCAAGCGGGGCTTGGAGGAAGATGCTAGAGCTTTGGCCAGTCGGGTTGCAGAAAGACAGTAGGAGGAAAATGAGGACGAAGGGTCTTGTGTTTATAGACAAAAGAGACCGCCCAAATTCAAATTCTGGCAAAACGGCGGGTTGGCTGCTCGAGAACCAATGGCAGCCCGCCACGTGTCCCCATTTATGGCGACGTCAGAACTGAAGAGACAGGTTGAAGAGTCGAAGAGGCAACCGGGTTACTTTCAAAGAAGAGGACGTTAGCCGAGGAGTATAACCGGGCAAGTTTGAGCGGACAGTAATGTTAACTATCCCGGTCGCCCTTCGACATTTTGAAGACCGAAGAAACGTTACCCCGGTCGAAGTATAGGTAATCCCAATCACTCTCGCGCGGACGGGATTAAGGGGCAATTGAGAGGGAGATTTATGATCTGGAATTGGGCCGAGCGGGTTGAGAGCTTAATGGTGCATGGGGCCGAGATGACCGGCGATCCGCCCAGAGATGGGCTGCCAGGACTTGGGCCGGACAGGAGTTGGGCCAAGTATGTGCCGCCCCAGACCGTAAAGAAGCTGCTCGGCAGGGCAGTGCTCGGTTGGACCGAGTTGCTTGATCAGGCGATGGTGGAGCCAGTCAAGCTGAGTGACCGGCGCCCGGAAAGGCATGGTCAGCCGAGGTAATCGTTCGATCGGCAGGAAGGCCGACCACAGGAGGTGCCCCGGGCTCGGCTTTGCCGAGATGCCGCCTAGCCCGGTCCTCCTTGGGCTTAGCCAGTAAAGTGCTTGGGTACGAAGCACAGCACGGCCGTGGATAGAGCAGCTTGATTGCCGAGCTCCAGCTGAGAAGGCAGGCAGTTGAGATTAGGTGATATTCAGCAAGGTTTACACCGACAGATGGGATAGCGGAGCCACGTGTCAGGAGATGACTGGGAGTGGATATGGGGCGCAGAGGGTATAAAAGCATGTCTGCGCCCCCCATACAAAGGGAGACGAACATTCTGTAAGGAAATTCTTACACTCAAACACTCCTCTCTCTCTCTCTCTCTCTATCCTAAGGTGTGTGCTAACTTGATCGTTGGAGGGTTTTTCCGGCCACACACCGCCGGGCAGCTCACCATTATTTGCTCGCAGGTGATCGGACATAAACGGAGCTCGGAAGAAAGGAGTACGGGCTTGCCGGAATATTTGCTCCCCGTACACATAGTATATAGGAGAAATTGAAAAGGGTGTTGCAGTAATTATGAGAGAAGTCAAAAGGGATTGTGGGTTGGGAGAAGTCAATAAATGCTGAGGTTGGGTTGAGAGAAATCAATAAACGTTGAGGTTTTTTTTTTTTTAAATCAAAAAATTAGAAAATTAGAATTAGGAGATTGGAGCTCACACAGGCTTTGGGGTTAAAAACCCCCTTTTGCTTAATATATAGTATAGATATATATCAAGGGTGTAGAGGTTATCCACTACACTTGAAACAATAGCAGTTCCGGTTAAGGGTGTTAGAATTAACACTCTGATGGCCTAGTTAAGGGTTAAGGGTGTTAGAATTAATACTCTGGCGGTCTAGTTAAGGGTTAGCTTTTTTGAACATACGTGATCATTGGGTCTTCTTCCTCCTTTTATAGGCCTTTTCTTCTTAGATTTTCTCCTCTACTACGCACCTCATTTGGATCTCAATGCTTTATGGCGAGAAATCAGCAACTAGCCACGATGCTGACTTGTAATAGATTACTAGACTTCTGTATTTTAGGATTAAGAGATACAACTTGACCAAATGTGTCCGATGGATGAGGCCTAATGGGCCGATTCGCAATTTAGGCCCGATGGTATTGGGCTACATAAATTCAGCTCCCATAATTGCCCCTCAGTAATCGGCTATTCGGAGATCCGTGTAGTCGACGAACTTGGTTGTCGAAAGGGCATCGTCATTTTGAAACGTATTGGGAGTTGGGAATGCGGCAGACGTGCTTTTTCAACGTTGTCGTGCCAGAAAAGACGTGATAGATAATGATTGTGGCTTCCCGCCTCTTTGTGCTCTCTCCTTATTTAATGCATTTTGAAATGTTTCTATAACAATTCTAGTTTTGACCCGTCACCTATTGTATTCCGGACTCGGGTTTATGGTGTCTGAGTGTTGTTCATTGTCTTTTGCTATTTATTCCTCTCTAAATTTGGTTATTTGGGTACTTTGAGAGTGTTTGGAACAGGTTGGTTACTTTAGTTTTCAAAGCTTGTGTTGCCCAGGATTTTTGTCTTCCGCTCGAGTGGGTCTTCTTGTGCTCGAGTGGGGTTTGCAAATACTCAGTACTTTGCACGTCTGCAAAATACTAGAGGAGTGTTTTCTATGCTCGAGCGGCATTTCCTATGCTCGAGCGGGTGGGCGCTCGAGCGTCCCTTCTTGTACTTGAGTGGTTTGTCTGTTATCTGCAAAAGCACTGAACGTGTGTATTCCGCACTCAAGCGAGTCTCTTTTGCGCTCGAGCGGAATAAAATTTTGTGTCTGACGCTCGAGTGTCAACTCTTTCGCTCGAGCGGACTGCGCTATATCAGATCGCGAAAGTGACATTTTATATCACTTTTTCATCATTCTCTCTCTCTAAAACTTTCTAAAAACCTAAATCTTGACCCTCTGTCTCTAAAACACTCAATCTCTCTACATTTTGGCATAGATCCTTCGATCTCTTCACCCTAGTACCTTTGAGAAAAAGTTGGAGCATTTCAAGCTCTATATCTTGAATCGAATAAAGTTGGGTTTGAGCGTCTTTGGAATTCCACCTTTGCTTTGCTAGTCTTCTTTGCTTGAGGCAGGGGTCTTCTACACTTTGTTATGATTTTTAACTTAGTTATTTGTGATTGTGTAACAATGATGGGATTTGGATGTATTTTGAGCCAAACCTAGGGTTTGGGTGAAATGTGAAAGAGGAGTTTTTGGTAGAAATGAAATAAATGAACATGGGGTTTCAAAATGAAGTCATGTTATGTTAAAATGGGTGATTTTGGTATTTCGAATGGTATTTTGAAAAGAGGGATTTTTGGCCTAAATTGATTATCATATCTATTTTGTATATGTAGTTGAAATTGGTATTGTAAACATGAAATTGAGCGAATATTGAAATAGATAGTGGAACCAAGTATGTAATACCTCTCATCATTGGAAATTTTGGATAAATTACCTGTCTTGAGATTGTATATCTGTTTAGAAATATCTGTATTGGGCTATCGGTGGAGGATAGTTTTGCTTATTGTAGAAATTGTATGTGGATTAGGTGAATTGAAACTAGTCCATGGTTGATTATCATTGAATATGATCATGTTGTGAATACATTGTATGTGTATGATTATTAGGAGGAGAAAGGGAAAGTACTCCATATGTATGATTATGTGTTTAAGTACATTGCATATGTATGATTGTTTGGGAGAAGAAAATGGATGGACTTCATTGTTTGGGAGGAGAAAGGGGAGGGACTCCATTATAACTAAGTTGGCCGGAGTGTCCTGGGTGAAAATCCCGAAACTTATATATGGGTGTCAATCTCACGGACGAAATATCCGTAAAATGGTAGTTGGGAGTGTTTATGTGTTGATTATGAAGTTGTTGAACCATTGAGTTGTAATCTCATTTGGGTTATTGAAAAATAATGAAGTTAGCACATGTATTGAAATGTATTGAGGGAAAAGTATGAAATGGAATATAGACTTGATATTTGATGACTATATGAAATGTGAACATTTTATCTCCAGCATTGTATATGCACTTTGCACATATACCTTTGTTAAATCTCATATATTGTGTCAGATTATTCCTACTGGGCTGTGGCTCACCCTATTTAGGAAAAACATTTTCAGGTATTGATGGCATGCCTCCACCAAGGCAATAGTATTGGAAGGACTTTTGGAAAGCAAAAGCTTCTTTATTTTGATTGTATATTTTTGTATAGCCAAGGGCTTATTTGTATGAGCTAGTCTCTCTTTGTTGAAATCAAGTCAAGGCTTGGAAAGGTGTAAGCCTAAAGGGCATTTTTTTATATTAAACTCTTTTGTACCATTAATGTTATGAATTGAAAGGACTTAATACTTTGAATCATGCTGTCAATTATGTATGTTTTTTGGTTGCATTTATTGTAATTGTTGGGGGCGTTACAGTTTCTACCTTTTCATTTTGCCTGAGCTTCATTGTTGCGCAACATTCGTGATCTTCAAACCCTAAGACTTCCGTCATCACCCTTTTACTCTTCTTCCAGCCTACGACCCTTTCATTTTCGTCTGTAAGTTCTCTGAGCTTATAAGGCCGATATTTCTTTAGGGCCAAAGATACCAATCGGCACTATTATGTCCTTGCCAAATCTTCTAGCCGACAAGGCCGATATTTCCTTAGGGCTAAAGATACCAATCACCGTTTGGTCACCATGCTTGCCAATTTTGGCAAAAAAATGGATGACGTGATGGTGACCGTTCGCGGTAACTGGGAGTTCGGCAAAGAGAAGATCGCTAAACTCCTATACCCAGGCGTAAGGGCGAACCAGGTCGCTGATTAATCCTAACTAAGCTTTATTCTGATTCAGCATGTATACCATTTAATTGTTTATTTTTGGTGCATGCGACAACCTGAAAAGGTCTCTTGCTTCTACTGATGAGTTGGTGCTTGCTCAGATTAAGACGATCCTCGATTTCGTCGGTTGGCCGAATCTAAAAGGCCAAGGTCGTGTCGCGCACATATTACTTTAGTACGAGCCAACTTATACCACCTTTTCGACGGCTGATCATATCCCCGTTCCGAGAGGTGAACAGTAACTTACGGCTCTCGTATTCCCCAGTTTCGTTTATTTGAGAGAAATTGGCGTTAGGGAATCATTCGCTAGTGAATAACCCGCCAACGGCGAAGGGGTCGGCCTAGAAGCCATCCAAGGTAGCGTAGACCAGGCTATTGACGTCGAATAATCCGGAGATGAAAATGCCGAATTGGTTGTCTCCCAAGTCGAACGGCCTAGAGAACTGCTCTTTGACTTCAAGCAAGCCGGCTCTAGTGAGCGAATAGAAATTGAAGGTCCACAGGAAGAAGACATTTTTCTAGACTTGGACAATATACCTGGAGTTGGCTCAGAAGACATGGCGGGTGAATCCCTCGCTCAGTTTTCTAGAAGACGAAATATCGAAAAAATGACAGCACGCTGAAGAAGTCATTGAAATCCCTCCACCAGTAACTAAAGTTGTTCAGGCTGAACCGACGGAGGAGCCGATGCCAGATGACTTCAAAATTATGCTTGAACCTACAATGAAGGAGTCGATGACTGAACAAAGGGGGAAAAAGCGTACTACCGAATAAATGGAGATGGTCGAACAATCTCTTGTGGAAAAGAGGCCAAGGATTTCTCCCCCTCTTGACATTGCGGCGCCATTTGTGATCCAGCCAAAAGTCAAAGGGTCGCCATTTGCAACCAGCGCCTTCGCAATGAAGGATCCTACGGTGGCTTTGGAGGTAGCCGCAACCATAGCCCTTCTTGTGAATAAGGCCGCATTCCGTGCCGAACCGAATATGGTTTTCGTTGCTTTGGCTAGATAGTCAGCTATTTTGGTAAGTGTCATGTTCTACATCTTTTAGTTGAATATTTCCCGTTATTTATGTGATTTTGGGTTTGCATCAAGCCGCTAAGTGCATTACCGAAATCAGACGTCGCCAATTCGATATCTTGAAATTAATTAGTGCATTGAGGGCTGAAGTGGCGGTCGAATAGAGCAAAGTGAAATTGGCTATAGGTGATCTAGCGGTTGCCACCCAGAAAGCAGAGGTTGAAACAAAAAAAGTCGAGAAGAAACACGCTAAGGCCATCGCCGAAGAAGAGAAAACAAAGCTTGTGGACCTACTGTGCCGTGCTGCTGAGGAGCAAGCGAATTTTGTAGACGCCACGTTACAGACGGCATAAGCGGACTTGGAGAAAACTGAAAGCTAAACACCAGTAAGCTTACTTGGCCGCTGAAGAAGCGAAATCGGCGGCTACCAAAGCCTTTAATGCCGGATAGTTGGCCACCAAGGAACAGTATGCCAATGAAGCTCTAAAGTTCGAGAATAAAGGCTTCAAGCATGGCTAGCTTAAAGCCTTGGTGGCGACAAAAGTCACGCTCGACATACCGATTTCGTACGAGCAAGAAGAAGTAGAGCCTTTGGAATTGGATCTTGAGGACTTCTGAAGGGAGGATTATATAACCATTTTCATTCTGGTTTGCTTGTTTTATTTCGTTTTTATGATGTAATGGGGCCGTTTTCATATATAAAATGAAACGAATGTAATGAATTCAATTTATCAATAAAAACAGCTTACTTTTGCTTTATGTTTTTGTGACGTAATAGGACCGTTTGCATAAAATATGAAACAGATATACTAAAATCAGTTTGCCAATGAAAACAGTTTACCTGCACACGCCAAAGTTCTTTTGCATGATTCTTGCTTATTTAATGGAAAAATGGACTCTGATTAAAAAAACTAAGTAACGCGTCAGATTGTCTTATTCGGCCTGCCCTATCCGTATTATTGGGTACCATGTAGTGGTCAAGTGGGGTACTATGTGTTTCTTCAGTAGCATTCTCTTCTCGCATTCTCTTCTAAGAGGGACGAGCGCAGCAGATCTCCCAGGACGCAAACAAGGAGAACTGCAAAAACCACAGGCACCCAATCTGCAGCTCGTAATGAGCCCAGCTGGGCATTGAGTTTTTCGGTCTTTATTGGAAATAAACCAATGACAGACGCAGATTCAATTGTTCATGATCCAAATGTGGCAGTCGAATTTACTTGGCAAATATTTCCTCCTGAAGTTTACCAATCCATGGCGACGCGTGCGGACTACGATATATTCAAAGAGGGGATCCATGGAGTTGTCAAAGGATTATACAGCTTTTATGAGATCGGCATGCGTCTTCGAACTGCTCGTAAAGAAATTGATTGTAAAGACGGATACATACAGAATCTTGAGCACTAACTAAAGGAGGTAGAAGAACGGGTCGAAAATGAAGCTCGAAAAGCAAAGATTGCCGAATTGAAAATGACTGACGTGACGTACCCTTTGAAAGATACACTCGCACAGCGCTTGTTGGACTATGCCATAGCCGACAGAGATACTGCAGCCATATTTATGCGTGAAGCCATAGAAACTCAGGCCTATAATAAGGGATTTTTTGAAGGTTGGAAAGTCGGCATTGATAGAACTATGGAGAAACTGGCCGATGATATATGTCGTTGCAAGAACCGTGGCATCAACACATGGGTGGTGCAAGGTGTTACAGGCGGTGGAGGTTGACGTGACATCCCCATTGTATGAAAGGTACGTATTGCCGTTTTGAAGCCTACGATACCAAGAAGACCGATGATGAAGAGGGGGTTGGACAGCTAGAGAAGGCTTAGTCGACTTCTATATTTCTCATTTATGTATTGATTGTACTTTGAGATTGTACTTTGAATAAAAAAAGTTTTTATTATGTTTTGAATTTGATTGTACTTTGAATTAAGTAGTTTTGTCCTACTTTGAGTGATAATCTCATGCCTAGAACGAAGGGCGCTTCGAGCTCGGAGGCTTTCGTTGGCCTCCTATGCTGAACATGCATGCATGTCGAACACGAAGGGCGCTCCGTATTTGCAGACTTTCGTTGACCCCTCATGTTGATCATACATGCATGCTGAGCATGAAGGGTGCTCCATATTTAGAGACTTTTGTTGACCCCACGTGTTGAACATGCACGCATGCCAAACACGTAGGGCGCTCCGTATTCAGAGACTTTCGTTAGCCCCTCGTGCTGAACATGGACGCATGTCGAGCATGAAGGGCGTTTTGAATTCGGAGACTTTTGTTGGCCCCACGTGCTGAACATGCACGCATGCCGAGCACGTAGGGCGCTTAGTATTTGGAGACTTTCATTGGCCTCATGTGCTGAACATGCACGCATACCGAGTATGTAAGGCTTTCCATATTCAGAGCCTTTCATTGGCTCCATTTGCTGAACATGCACGTATATCAAGCACGAAAGGCACTTTGAATCTGGAGGCTTCCATTCAACCATGGCGAATAGAAAAAAACAGATACAAAAAATATACAAAAAAAAGCCATAGTCAACCATATTTTGTATACAACGTGACATTATTACATCGTATGCGCAAAAAGAGCCACAGTTGGCATATTTAATGATAAAATTTGCGGAGATGGGTTAACTTCCAAGGTCGGGGTAATTTCCTGCTGCTCATGTCGGAGACTCTGTATACCCTTGCCTCGGCGATGGAGTTAGCTTGGTAGGAGTCGTCCCAGTTAGGGCCGAACTTCCCGCCGGACGGAGTCTGTGCGGTGGGAAGAACCTTTTTCAACACTAGCTTGCCAGGAACATAACAGTGCAGGCATACGCGGTGGTTATAAGACTTGGCGAGCATTTGTTGATAGCGGGGCATGGCGACAAGAGTGCGGTCTCGACGTTCTTTAAGCAAGTCTGTATCAAGTACCAACATCATATTGTTGCGACCATTATCAAAAGTTTTTGAGTGAAGTGTCGGCAAACCGATTTTGAGAGGGATGATGGCTTCGTTACCAAAACACAAGGAAAACAACGTTTCACTTGTAGATCTATGAGGCGTGGTTCTGTAAGTCCAGAGTACAGTGGGGAGCTCTTCGACCCATTTGCCTTTGGCTTTTTTTAAACGCTTTTTAATATCGTCCAGGATTATCTTGTTAGAGGCTTTAGCCTGGCCGTTATTTTGTGGATGAGCGGGCTATGAGAAGTAGGGTCGAATGCCATACATACTGCATAGCTCGCGATAGACTCCATAATCAAATTGAGTGCCGTTGTCGGATATAAGTACCCGAGGTATACCAAAGCGGGTGATAATGTTCTTCCATACAAAACGTTTAACATCGACGTCCTTGATGTGGGTCACGGGCTCGGCCTCTACTCATTTGGTGATGTAGTTAGTAGCGACTAGTAGGAATTGTTTGTTACCAGGAGTGCGTGGTAGTGACCCGACAATGTCTAGCCCCCATTGAGCAAAGGGCCATGGACTAGTGACAGAATGCAACGCTTCGGCAGACAAATGAGTGAGGGAGGAGAATTTTTGGCATTGTTCACACTTCTTCACATATGCGTCGGCATCGGCATCGGCTCGCATTGTGGGCTACTAATAGCCTTGAGTAATGGCTCGATGAGCCAGTGATCTTCCTCTCGTATGAGCACCACAACTCCCTTCATGAATTTTAACTAGAAAATCTTCAACTTTAGCCCGGTGGACATATTCTAGATAGGGCCCAGAGAGAGACTTCTTATAGAGTTGACTTTGGGGCTCCAAATAGTACCTTACGGCCTTATTGCGTAGCTTATGAGCTTCTTTTTTGTCCTCGGGTAATTGCTCTGTGGAAAAGAAAGCCATAATAGGGTCTATCCAACTTGGGGTGTGATGAATAACATGGACAGTGGTAGGCTCTGGGACGTGGATACTCGACTCTGATAGGAAGCTCATTTTGATGATCCATTTCACTCCTGAATTGACAGCCGAGGCTAAGCAAGCGAGGACATCGGTATACGTGTTCTGATCTCTAGTAATCTAATTGAGTTCGTGTTTATCGAATTTCTCAAGAAGAAAATTGGCGACTCTTATATAAGCGGCCATGCATTCATTTTTAGCTGCATATTCCCCATTCAATTGGCTGATAACTAGTTTGGAGTCACAGAACACTTGCACTTGTCTGGCTCCCATGAGCAATGAGTTTCTGAGATCGACCGGGAGGGCTTTATGTTCAGCTTCATTGTTGGAGGTGTTAAACCCAAGCATCACAGACTGTTCGATGACGGCCCCTTCGAGAGTCATAATGACAACTCCTGCTCCGCTACCACGCTGATTCTAGAACCCATCACAATACAACTGCCAAATGTTGTCGACATACATCCGACATTGCGGTGGTGCCGTAGAAACCGATGATGGCTACAGAGCAGAATATGATTGCATGGTGAACTCGATGACAAAGTCTGCCAGCACTTGCCCTTTAATGGTTATCTTGGGCGCAAACTGAATATCATATTCTCCAAGCTCTACGGCCCATTTGGACACTCGTCTTGACGATTTCAATTTTTGGAGGATTGTGCGGCGATAGTGGTCAGTCAACACACGGATAGTGTAGGCTTGGAAATAATGCATCAATTTCCTTATGGCCATTATCAAGGCTAGGATTATTTTTCCCAAGGGGAGGTATCGGGCTTTGGTATCCACTAGTGTCATGCTGATGTAGAAAATGGGCTTCTGCT
Source organism: Camellia sinensis (assembly GCF_055761805.1). Taxonomy (NCBI): domain Eukaryota; kingdom Viridiplantae; phylum Streptophyta; class Magnoliopsida; order Ericales; family Theaceae; genus Camellia; species Camellia sinensis. The sequence continues at coordinate 33,548,662 of NC_138961.1, read as the reverse complement.
CGCCGAGTTCATCATTGAAAAAGACGGCACAAACGGCCTGGTCAGAGACTGCTAGGTACAAAATGAGTAAATCTTCTAGAGTGGGGGTGGTTAGTAGTGGAAAGGCACTGAGGTATGCTTCCAATCCCTCTAAAGCTTTTTGGCATTCTAGGGTCCATTAAAACGCCATTCCCTAACAGAGTGTTTGAAAGAACAGCTTGTATCGATCTAAAGACCTACTAATGAATCTGTTGAGCACTGCAGCCATGTCCATGAGCTTTTGTACCTCTTTGACCGACTGTGGCGAGCTGAGTTCTAAGATAGCCTTAATTTTCTTCGGGTTGGCCTTTATCTCTCGATGATTCACTATGTAGCCGAGAAACTTTTCTGACTCGATACCAAATGCGCATTTGGAGGCGTTGAGTTTCATTCTGTATTTATGAAAAATGTTGAATGTTGCGGCCAGGTTAGCTAGATGGTCCCATTTTGCCTTGGACTTCACTACCATGTCGTCAATGTATACTTCCATAGTTTTGCCGAGTTGGTCTTTGAACATGCCAGTGACTAATTTTTGATAAGTTGCCCCAGCGTTCTTCAATCCAAAAGGCATGACTTTGTAGCAATAGGTGCCTCTTGGTGTCAGGAGCGCCGTCTTGTCTTGATCTGCCAGGTTAATGGAAACTTGATGATAACCCTTATAAGCATCCAAGAAACTCATACGTTGGTACTGCGCAGTTGTATCCAGGAGTTGGTCAATTCTCGGCAATGGGAAGCAATATTTTGGACAAGCCTTGTTTAGGTCTGTAAAATCCACACAGACACGCGATGAGCCTATCTTCTTTTTCACTACGACAGTATAATGTGGGATAAGTGACTTCCCGAATAGCCCCAGCTTCTAATAACTTGTCAACTTTTTCGATTACGGCCGTGGCATGCTCTGCACCCGAGTGGCGACTCTTTCAGGTAACCGGCTTAGTCATCGAGTCGACATTCAAACTATGCATTGCAAATGGTGAGTTGACGCCTGGCATATCATAGGGTGTCCAAGCAAAGACATCAATATAACCGAGAAAGAATGAAAACAACTCTCGCTGTTCGGCGTCGTTAAGGCTTGTGCCGAGTAGAAAGAGTTTATTCAGATTCTCATTAATCATTATCCGCTGCAGATCCTCCGTAACCTTCTCGTCCGGGACTTTTCTGACGTCTTCTAGGCTTTAATGACTTGAGGCTATCATTGAATTCATTTCCATCTCCTTGGGCTTTTAGGTCAGGGCCGATAGATAACATTCTTTTGTAGATCGCTGCGAGCCACGGACTTGCTCAATTCTGTATTGTGTTGGGAAACGGAACAACTGATGATAAGTGCTCGGCACAGCTTGCATTGCATGATGCCAAGTTTGACCCATGATTAAATTTTAAGGCGAGGGCAGTTTAAAGACCAAGAACTTGACATCCAGTGTTTTGGTGCCCGCACGCACTAGTAGCACGATTTTGCTAAGGGGATATTCCAGGTTGGCGTTGAAGCCGAAGAGAGGATACTCGGCTGGTTGTAGGTCTGCATCCTTGAAGATGAGTTTGAGAAATGTCTTGTAATACATAATCTTTGAAGTACTCCCTTGGTCGGTCAGGATACGCTTAACGGCAAACTTATTAACTCGCAAATCGATCACGAGGGCATCATTATGTGGTGTGGTGATTCCCTAAAGATTATCATTTGAGAAACTAATTTCATTTGATAAACAAGGTCGCTTGATCATATTTCCACACGCCAAGTCAAGATCGAAAGATTGTACATGAACTGAGTGCACATTATCAAATGAGGGTATGGTGTATATCACATGGATCACACCAGTGGGTGACGAATTAGGACGCACGGCAAGCACCCCTGGTGCTTTTTTAGTCTTCGGGAGGTACTCGGCCAATTTGCCTCCTAGAACCAACTCTTCCAAATGATCTTTAAGGGCATAACAATTATCAGTCGTATGTCCATGATCTTTATGGTATTCGCATCTCTAATCTCTGTGCCTTTTGTCGGGCGGCCCAAACATTTTACTCAGCCATCTGAAAAAGGTTGATGCTGAATCTTGTTCAGAATTTTTCTTATCAACTTGCTAAAATTAGTGTATGGTTTATCTGGTCGTCTGGGATGCTTGCTTTCCAACTGATACTGCTCACTCTGTCGCGAATCCCAACAGTTCTCCCTTCTGGGTTGGCTCCTTATATCCAGGCTTTTCCTCAGTTGAGTTCTCTCTGGTGGGATAGAGTTCAAGGGTTGTGCCATGATAGGCACTGCCATTTTTTCGGCCTGCAGACCAGTTTTAACCCTGATAGCATCATCTTCCACTTTACAGTATTCCTAGACTTTTCTCATTAGGGACCAGACCGTTTTAGGAGGCCTCTGAGTTAGTGAGATTCGGAGCGGGCTATCAGGGTGCAGTCCCATTTTGAAGGCCATAACGGCCATAGCTTCGTTGCAGTCATCGTCTACAAGATTGAAGCACTCCCAATAACGAGCCGAATATTTGCGCAAGGTCTTTTCTTGCTTTATCTTCATTGCCCAAAGAGAATCTGCTTGCCTCGGTTACATTTCATTAGTAATGAATCTGGCCCTAAAGGATTTCTATAGTTGATGAAAACTCCCAATCGATCTAGGTTCAAGCTTGTAGTACCATCTGAAGGCCTGTGGTCCCAAACTACCGGGGAATATTCTGCACATAAGTGTTTTGTCATCTGCATGCAATGTCATAGCTTACCTGTAATGTTGAACATGATCCGTAGGATTTGATTTCCCGTCATATAATTGTAGACACCCCATTTTTGACCGACCTTAAGACTCAGACGTCACTGATTGAGCGCTTGGTGATGTTGCATAATGTGCTCGTTCAGAAGTTTTAGAGTCGCGGCCGTGAGCCCTGCCTCCGGACTTCCGAACCCTCTTCTGTGCCTTGTCTCGGTTTGCGAACCAGACTCGATTTTCTCTGTTTCTTTTCCTGAGGGGAGGGAGAGGTCCCGTAGACCATCTCTCAATATCCGTAGGCTACATTTGGTGGCCGTAGGCCATTTTTCCCATTTCGGAGTCCGGTTTCTGGTTTTCGGAGCCGTCAGGCCGTGTGCCTCAGTTCGGGACCGCTTAACCATCTCCTATTGCTCTAATTTTTGGCATACTTCCTATTTGCTCCCTTTTGAGGGACACTGGGGGCTGAGAAGCCCACTTCGTGGCCGAATGCCACTTTCGGTGCTTAACAGCCCATTTTCGGGACCTCGAACTGCGCGTTTTGGTCCCCGAGCATTCGTTTTGCAACGGTTTTCGTTCATTTTTGGCAGGTACCTCTGTTTTATCACCGGGGAGGTCACTGAAGGGTGGGAGGCCAGCAATTGTTGCAGCAACCAGTTATACATCCTCCGACGCCCTCCGGCGCCCGTTTTTCGCACTTCCGGGCTAATGTTGAACCCCTTTGACCCTTTTTCTTGAACTTTGAACCACATATTTGTGATGTACACACATGAGAGGACCCTAAAAGTTCATGGCCGGCCATTAATTCAACTTGACCCTTTTGACCCCCTCCTTCCGGGCTAATGTTGAACCCCTTTGACCCTTTTTCTTGAACTTTGAACCACATATTTGTGATGTACACACATGAGAGGACCCTAAAAGTTCATGGCCGGCCATTAATTCAACTTGACCCTTTTGACCCCCTCCTTCCGGGCTAATGTTGAACCCCTTTGACCCTTTTTCTTGAACTTTGAACCACATATTTGTGATGTACACACATGAGAGGACCCTAAAAGTTCATGGCCGGCCATTAATTCAACTTGACCCTTTTGACCCCCTCCTTCCGGGCTAATGTTGAACCCCTTGGACCCTCTTTCTTGGAATTTTAACCACATGGTTGTGTTGTACACACATAGGAGAACACCATCAGTTGGTGGCCGGCCAGAAAATCTCATTGAACCTTTTGACCCCTAGCCAGCCGGCTAGGGGGTGTGGCCGGCCGGCCACCTGCAACAAAAGTACCAGGCCGGCCGTATTCCTTGCACTGTTCCCTTTACAGCTGTGAGGTTTTATCCCCCAGAAAAGATCTTTATCTGGGGGATATTTCATGGGGGAATATTACTCTCCTTTTCCCCCACCTTTACACCCCCTTGTTGGCCTATATAGCAAGCAAGCCTTGTAGTATTTTGGGGTTAGAAAAACTCTTCTTCAAGCTTCCATACATAACTCCATTTCTATACCTCTCATTTCTTGAAAAATCTCTAAGTCCCTAACCATCATTCCTTCTACACCACCAAGCTCTACCATCACCACCTCATTTCCAGCAATAAGGAAGGTTTCTCAAAGGCCAAAGAAGCTGCAAATTCATCCAAGAAGCAACAAAAGTTTGAGTCTTCAAGGGTGAGTAACCTTTCCTTCATTTTGACCCTTTTTCTTGATTTATTTGTAAGCCCCACTTGCTTTTTGTTTCAAGCTCCGGCCCAAACTGAAAACGGACCTCTTTTGAGCTCATCTTCACTTTTTATTAAGGGCTCAACCCTGTTTGAGCCCTCCATGACACACTTGCTTCATTGATCCTCTTGTATGTCATAGTTTTGCATGCTATTTTTGACCCGTGAGCAATTTATTTTCGAGCATGTTGTAAACTGATATTAGGCTTATTTTGAGCCCCTCTTCAACATTGAAGAAGGGCTCAACACCATTTGGGGTTTCCATGTTGTACCTACCTTTATACTCCTCTTTTCTTCCCCATTCTTGCATGCAATGGCAGCCTACCATGCTTTTGTTTTTGGCCATTTTACAGTTCTGAAAAAGTTCTTATTTTGGTCCATACTTCATGTTTAATTTAGGTCCTTTCATGGTTTGGGGCTTCCATAGGTCACTTCATGTTATATCTCTCTTTTATTCCCCATTCTTGCATGTTTAGTTAGCCTACCATGCTTTTGTTTTTGGCCATTTTACAGTTCTGGAAAAGTGCTTATTTTGGTCCATTCTACATGTTTTATTAAGGGTCTTTGGCTGTTTGGTGATTATTTTGTATACCTCATGTTATAGCCACTTTTGAGCCTTATTTTGCATCACATTTCTATCATGTTTGTATACTGATTTTGAGGCTTCCATATACTGTAAATATTCATATTTTTGGTCCCTCTTCAGTGTTGTAGAAGGAAATTTTTCAGTTTGGGTTTTTCTTATATCACTTGCTTCATTACCCCTCTCTTGGCCTCTATTCTTGCATGCTATTTTTTCCATACCTATGCTTGCTGTTTGGCCTTGTTTATAACTGTGAAAGTGCATTTTTTGGGACTGTCTAGCTTCTTCCTTTGCATTGCATGTCCGTATTGTGCATGTTTGGCATAGCTATAGGTCATTTCGGGTGCCTAAATTCGCATTTCGGGACAATTCCTTGCATTTCATGTCATTTCGCCTCATTTCGGGACTGTTTTCCCCCATATTTTACTGCTGAAATTCCATTAGAATGATTGCATGCTGTTCCCAAGTCATTTCATCACATTCTATCATTGCCTCGGTTTGCGTGCCCGTGTGCACGCATTTCGAGGCACTCTTTTTTTATCCGCCGGCATCCTATGTGAGTGTGGCTGAGGCTCACTCATGTTGGTATAAGTCCATATCATGTTTCCATGTCATTTCATCACATTCTATCATTGCCTCGGTTTGCGTGCCCGTGTGCACGCATTTCGAGGCACTCTTTTTTTATCCGCCGGCATCCTATGTGAGTGTGGCTGAGGCTCACTCATGTTGATATAAGTCCATATCATGTTTTCATGTCATTTCATCACATTCTATCATTGCCTCGGTTTGCGTGCCCGTGTGCACACATTTCGAGGCACTCTTTTTTTTATCCGCCGGCATCCTATGTGAGTGTGGCTGAGGCTCACTCATGTTGGTATAAGTCCATATCATGTTTTCATGTCATTTCATAGCATTCTGCCATTGCCTCGGTTTGCGTGCCCGTGTGCACGCATTTCGAGACACCTCATTTTCATAGCATTCTGCCATTGTCTCGGTTTGCGTGCCCGTGTGCACGCATTTCGAGGCACCTCATTTCATCGCATTCCGTCATTGTCTCGGTTTGCATGCCCGTGTGCACGCATTTCGAGGCACCTCATTTTCATAGCATAATACATACTAGGTTGTATCTTAGATTACATCCTGTCATTTTCTCGGTTTGCGCGCCCATGTGCACGTATTTCGAGGCATGTCATTCCATAACATTGTGTATGTTAGGATTGTATCTTAGTTGCATTTCATGCATATCATGCATATTGCATCGTGTTCGGGATAGGAGTTAGCCCGGGCACGGGAAACGAGGTGCGTTTCGTACTTCGAGTGATGGAACGTGTCTCAATTCCCCAGTCACCGACACTCCGGATTATCCATGATGGAGTTAGGTTTTAGCTGTAGTTTCATGTGCATTCATCCTATATTGAGTTGTGCATTTCGACTCCTCGGCCATCATGCCTCGGTATGCGTAATTGGTGGCACGAGGATCGAGACATGCATATATCTGTGAAAATACATTGCTATGCCCCTTTCCTGCTCTCTGTTGCAGCAAAACGAAGAATCAACAACCTTTTGGGACTTGGCACGCATTTCAAGAACAGGTGTAAACAGAGGCTAATTGGGGCATTCCGGTGGATTTCTGCGCAAGACAATCCGGACATGCATCATCTATCAGAAGCGAAGCAGTCCCTGGCTTGCACGCCAGTTTTATTTGCTTTCTTAGTTAATTCATTAATTAATTAGGATTCTGTAATATTTTGGACTGTATTATTTATTCGGACCCTCCGAGTGAGGGCACAACTGTAATAAGTGTGCGTGTGTGTGTTGTATGTCTTCCAACCCCACGTCTTTCTCCCTTTTATTTATCTGCTTATGATGGTTAGATTAGGGCATATTTAAATTAGCATACAGTATGACAGCATGTTTGCATCATTCATCTGTATTGCATGCACCGGGCTCGGCGCATCATACTAACTGCATTGTACCTTCAATTTCAAATTGAATACATGATAGTTGTAGCATTTCATATACCATCTTAGAATAGCCGAGCCTGCTATAATTGCATTTTGCATGTGTTGCATTAGGCATTTCTGTATAGTTAGGATCATGTATGATTTCTAATGAAGTTTCTATTTTGGCTTGGAGTACTCGGTAAGCTTTATGCTTTAGCATCCTTGCATGCGTGTGAGTGAATGCCATGATAGCAATCTTACCATGAGGCTATGTGCTTATCTGATATATCTGCCTGAATGCCTGTGGGTGAAGGTTGGGTTATCTGAATTGGAATAAATCATCAAATGTTTTAAAGCCTACCTGCGGGTAGCAAACCACTTTCAAAAACAAGCATGAAATGTTTCGTTCCAATTCAGGCGACCCGGTCTATATTTGTATGCTGTGCGCATCACATAGTAACCTAGGCTAATAAACCGGAATAAGAACTCACAATGTTTTTCAAAAATTGATATCATGGTTAGTAGAGGCCGGTCTATGACCGGGCGAGCGGGGGTGCTCACGAAGTGACCTTCCCCAATCGTACCCAAGTTCCCGAGCCGAGGCAACTTTGGTGATGACGGACACGTGGCCTCTTGGCACCGAGTCAGGGTTTCCTAAATTTCCCAAAATAAAATATTTAGGTGGCGACTCTGTATCTGGCAAAGCAGTCCATATTTGGCATTACTTTTTCAAAAAATCAGTTTCTCAAAACGATTTGCCGGATTTGGACTCTTTGGTTCAGATTAGGAACCGTGACATTTTAAGAGTCCGAGCTGTAGTGACCCCAAATGAACAGAACGGGACTAACCCTCCCGGGGCGTTCGGGGACGTCTACAATAATGTAAATGACGGAACTTTGAACTTTTTAGGTAACGTGGCCTTGGCAATGCATCGCACGAGAGGGTCATGAGTATCCTTCTCGTCAGAATCATCACTCCCGTTCTTATGCTTGTGCCGCACTCGCGGGCTATCGACCGACGAATCTAAGGTATTTGGTCGAACTCGCTTTCTCGGTTCCTCTCCTGATGTCCCTAAGTCACTACTATCCCTGTTCCTTTGGGGATGACATCGCTGTATTGCCTTCTTTTTTGGTGATTGACCCCTTGCGTGCTATGGTGCATGTTGCGATTTGGACAATCCCTGGCGTAGGCGTTCGTTATCAGCTGCCATATCCTCCATTCGTTGTTCATTTCATTTTGCTTGATTGATTAGGGTTTGCATGGCATTCTCTACTGAGGAAGAAGGTAAGGGAATTAGCGAGTCGAAGTTCAGGGCTCTTCGTGAGGGCATGTCTTCTGGCCCATGCACTATTCCTGGTGTATCATTATTGCCTACGAGCGAAAGATCTCGTGCAAGGTCTGTCATGGACGAGTTTAAGTATTCCCACAGACGGCGCCAATTGTGGAGTAATGGATTTGGAATACTCCTTTATCCAAGCAGATCTCAAAACAGTCCTATAGGCACTTGAAACAATAATAACTTTGGTTGGGGGTGCCGGAATTAGCATTTTGACGGTCTAATTAGTCTTCTCTTTTAATTGGTATAAGGGTTACCTTTTTTGAACATACCTGATCATCGGGTCTTTCTCCTTCTTTTATAGACCTTTTCTTCTCAGGTTTTCTTCTCTACTACGCACTTCATTTGGATCTCAACACTTTATGGCGAGGAATCGGCAACTAGTTATGATGCTAACTTGTAATAGATTACTCAGCTTCTGTATTTTAGGTTTAAGAGATATAACTTAGCCAAATGTGTCTGATGAATGAGGCCCAATGGGCCAATTTGCAATTTGGGCCCGATGGTATTGGGCTACACAAATTCGACTCCCACAATTATGATTATTGGCAAATGTGAAATTTATAATTTTGTTAGGTGAAGAAGGTGGAACTTATAATTTTATATTTGGTGATTGAATAATATAAGAAATATAGTGAATGATAATTAGTGAAACAATATGAACACGTGCTGCTTTGAAAATATCCAATAATTTTCCCCAACTCTCTCCCTCTAGATCTAAATTTGGTTTTGTATTTTTTTTTTAATTTTTACGAATAAAAGTCTATTAAAAGTTTACAAGTTTTTTTTTTTTCCCTATTTTCCTCTCACACTATTATCAATTGTCGCTGCTAATCAGCAACTGTAGACAACAAGATAGATAGATAAGTAAATAAATGGACACTTAAATAAATAAGTCGATAAATAGAATGATCAAATAGAAATAATATGGGTCTTTTAAATTGTTGTTATCGTTACATTAGATTAAAAAAGAAGAAGAAAGAATTAGACATTTACTTTAAAATTTTTAAATTTAGGCTTACGACTCTAATATCTTCATTTATATTTTAAAATTTTAATTTAAATATTAAAATATTGATCATTCTCTTGCTTTGACTTATCCATTGTTGAAAAAATATTGAAGGAGGGGTGATTGCTGTAATTATTCCCTATATGCCTTGCAGTGCCTAAAAATAGCACCATTTTACCTCTTTCAATTTTTTATATTTTTTTGGGCAAACCAAGTCTCTTCCTAAGGTGTTTCCCACTGCCATCACACACCCACAGTGAGGTAGAGGGAATACGAACTTCTCACACAACCAGCCAACCCAACTAAGCAATTTCATTATTTTATTCCTCCATAAATTAATACATTTTTTTTAAACATAAAAAAGAGTAGTATATTAACAATAATAGACATTGCAATCCACAAACTGAGAGGGAAGGGAGAGAAGACACCCAAAACACTATGTTTGGTTTGGGTTTGAGAGATGAGTTTTGGAGATAAAAAGTACGAAAAGTTGTTTGTTTTAATTTTTTTCAAAAGATGTTTTGGAAAATTATTTTGAGAGAGAGTTTTGGAAAGAGTGATTGATTTGATATGTATGAAAGAGATTTATTTGGAAAACTTGTACACCAAACAAGTTTTGGAAAATTTTTTTGGAAAAATTTGTTTGATTTGATTACTTTTGAAAACTTATTTGTAGAGAATTTTTTTCAAAATTTTTTAGGAAACACAAACCAAACAAGCCCATTGACACTAATTAGCTCCAGTAAATCAATCCAAGGGATCACCTTGTTAAAAACTACTTCTCATTCTTTGATAACCATAGGCTCCATAAAACTTAGTAGAACAATAATTCCCAGATTGTCTTCTCAAACCCTAATCTTTTAGTCCAAACCATTAAGCCACCTATCCCTAAAGATTGCGGGGACTAACTCAACACAAATCCAATATCGCAAAATGTTACTCCACACATGCCATGCCCTGTTACAGATGAGAAGTACATGATCTGCAGATTGATTCTCAACTGTGCATCTATACACTTCATCTATACATACAAATTCATAGCACCATATATATATATATGTCGTACACATGTCTATGTCGGAGAATTCTGATGCCGACTTGGAGATTGCGGTCATCGACGTTGCCAGCCGACGGTCATCGAAGCCTTCGAGGTCCACCGAGATTCTACAAAGATACAAGTTGGAGGAGACTCTTGGACAATCAGTGCTTTTAATTGTTGTCCCCCCAAAAAATTAACTAAATAAAGTAAAACGGTGTCGTTGTCATGCACAGTAGGGAACAACAGGCAGAGTGAACAGCAGTCACCCTTTTTTAAACATGCGGCTTGTTACTGAGATACACAAGCCCCTCTGTCTGGCCTTGAGTTAACCTTGCAGTTAATTTTTTCATATTTCATTTTAATGAAAACACAAAAAAAAAAAAAAAAAATGATAAAATAAAAACACAACTCAATAGACACGAAGATAGCGTTTGGTAACGTTTACGTTTTTAGTTTATCTTTACAAAAATTTTATAAATTGGTTTTTGTTTATTTTTTATTTGAACAAAATGCTTGAAAATTTTTAAAAACATAAACTAAAAAATATGTTTGTTCAGACCTAAAATATTTATATTTATTTTTTATTATTTATGACATTGGGATCATACACATTATAATTGAAAAAAAATTAATTAAAAACACTAATTGAAAAAAAATTTAATTGAAAAAAAAATTGTTAGTTAAAATTTTAAATTTCTGTTTGAAAACTAATGCAAATTCATTTTTTGAGTTTACGTTTTTTTTTCAAATTTATAAATTGGGACAACCATTTATAAACTCAAAAAATTATCAAACAAGTTTTTATGACAGTTTTTAAAATTTTTGTAAATATAAATTAAAAACTGCAAACGAAATGGTTACCAAACAGACCCTAATAAACTTAGGTTTTTTTAACATGTATCTCATGAGTATATATCAAGAAGATATTAAATAAATGCACTTATATCTATACTATATATTAAGCAAAAGGGGGTTTTTAACCTCCAAGGCTTGTGGGAGCTCCAATATCCTAATCCTAATCCTAATTTTCTAATTTTTTGATTTAAAAAAAAACCTCAGCATTTATTAATTTCTCCCAATCCCCATGTCTTTTAGGAGATTTGGTCAAAACCCTCTCATAATTTAAGCAAAATAGGGTTTTTAACCTCCAAGGCTTGTGGGAGCTCCAATATCATAATCCTAATTTTCTAATTTTTTGATTTTAAAAAAAAAACCTCAGTATTTATTAATTTCTCCCAATCCCCATGTCTTTTGGGAGATTTGGTCAAAACCCCCTCATAATTAAACTTTAATGCATTAAAGACCAGCATAAACAATTTTTTTTTTAAAATTTCAACATATCTATCTATCTATATTATATTATCTATATCTATATCTATCTATTTATATCTATACTATATATTAAGCAAAATAGGGTTTTTAAACCCTAAGACCTGTGAGAGCTTTAATATCTCAATCTGAATTTTCTAAATTTTTTATTTAAAAAAAAAATTTAGCATTTATTGATTTGGTCAAAATCTCCAGATCAACATTTATTAACTTTTTTCAATCCACATGTCTTTCTACATACCTGCATTTATTGATACAATCCCCTGATCAGCATTTAAAATTTTCTCATATAAATAATTATAGATATAATCCGTGTATAGTTACTGCAGTACCCTTTTCAACTTCTTCCATACATTATGGTTAGTGATAAAATTGTTAAATTATTTTTATAAAAAATATTAAAAACATAATTTATCTATTAAAAAAAATCTAAAATAAATATAAATATCTATAATTATTCCGTGCATAGCACGGGTGATAAGCTAGTTAATTTGTATAAAAAATCACACATTCGTTTGGGAAGTGGGTTGGCTTTTTAGCTTTTTGGCTTTTTTAGCTATTTTAGACTGGGGCTAAAAAGCCTGATTTATGAAGAACTTTTGGTTTTTTTGGATTTTTTGACTTTTTTGTGAGAGAAAGAATGTAATGATTATGTGTTGAATGTGATGTTTTGTCTTATTGGGCTAAAAAGTCTATTTTGTTTTTTGTGGCTATTTTAGCCCAAAAAATCTCAAAACCAACTTGCCAAACGAAGGTTGTCTTAATTAAACCTCAAACCTCAAACCTCAAAGCTGTCTTAATTAAAAAGAGGTTCTAAATGCATCCCAAGAATTAAGTTGGACAATCCTTTACTTTAAGCACCCGAATAATAAATTTAAAATTTTATTTATTTGTTTGGACACTCCAAATAATATGTATCCTAACCCTAAAACCTCTAAAATCCTATACAAATATACTTTATACACCTCATTACCCATAAACATATGAACAAAATCATAAGAGAATTTCAAGCGACGAATAGAGTTTATCTGAGATAAAGTGGGGATTCCAAGCAACAAAAGTCTCTTCTCACATCAAACGAAGATCTCCTCCTGCACTACATCCGCTAGTGGCTACCGATTTTCGGATAGTCAGTGTCGAACACAAGAAAATCGATTCCAATTGTTTCATATGAATATTAAGTGCCGAACGAAATATATTTGTTTGGATACTTGATTCCAAACGTATGAAGTTTGTTTGAATACTCAGTGTCAAACACAAAAAAATCGATTCCAATTATTTCATATGGATACTTAGTGTCTAACAAAATATATTTGTTTGGATACTTAATTCCAAATATATGAAGTTTGTTTGGATACTTGATTCCAAACGTATGAAGTTTGTTTGAATACTCAGTGTCAAACACAAAAAAATTGATTCCAATTATTTCATAAGGATACTTAGTGTCTAACAAAATATATTTGTTTGGATACTTAATTCCAAATATATGAAGTTTGTTTGGATACTCAGTGCCGAACACAAAAAAATTAGTTTCAATTATTTCATATTGTCACGACCCAAACTCGGTACCCAAAGGTTTGGCGTCACAACAAGATAAAATGAAATAAATTTTTTTGTAGTGGTAGCGCAACAGATAAATTAAATAAATTGGGTACCAAAAGTTTATTTAAAGAAACAAAAAAAAAAGTCATTTGGGTTGTTATTTCATTACAAGAGTCCAATCAAAATACAGATAGCACGAAAGAAAAAAGAAAAAAAAGTAAACATTGTGATTTATCTTCCATCTTGATCTCGTTAAATCTCGTCACCTGAAAGGGGTAACAGCTATAAGCACATAGCAGAGTGAGAAATATTATACTGTGAGTGTAGGGGTACAAAAATAGCCATGGATAGTTATTTAAGTTAAACCATTAACATAATTTAAGTTGAATAAACAAATTAATTAAGTGGTAGAAACTGAAATAAATTATGTAACTAATTATAACCACGGTATAGAATAGAACAGAACATGGGTCATTGGAGTGACAATCAGAATGGGGGTCAATGGATCCATGACGAACAGAGGACCACAGAGTGGCCAAACATGGGCCTATGGTTATTTAAGTCTCCCAAGGCGTGGGACTTCTATGGTGGTACTTATAGACAATAATTGTTTGCAAGATCATTGTCAAATATTTTCTAAAATTTAAGCGAACATATTCATAGGTTTCAATTTAAGCAAATAGAGTTCAAAAAAATAATCCACGTAATTGAAACATTAACATAACCATAAAACATAAATTATATAAAATAAATTGTGGTAGCTAAAAATATTTGTAAAATATATTATTGTAACTCAAGACATATAGAAAATATATTATAGTAATTCAAGGTATAATATAACTCACATCTGATATAAATTTACTCCTATTATCACCGTGCTCCCAAAAGCTCTCTTGTTACACTCTTCCTATATTTATTCAACTTAACTTGGTGCTTCACTTTATAACAGTGGCCCTCTATTTATACTTCCTCAAGTGTGAGACCAAGGCAACAATTACACACGTTGATGTCCCCTCTTGTGCCATCTGTCAAGTTTACACGTAGATGTCTCCCATTTATGCCATTTGTTTGGCCCTTGCTTTTATCTCCATGAATTCACCAAGGGCCATGTTGACCCCTTGGCCCCATCGAAGTCTTAGCTTCATTTTTTGTTTATTTATTTATTTATTATGTTATTCCAATTCTAAAAGTCATGATTCTTAAAATTACCTATGATTATATGTTAGGTTAACGTCTAAAAACTTCACCACCCAACACAAAAACATCACTTACTACTCACTGAAATATTTAATATTCTAAACATGCGGTGTCTCCCAATCTATTTCCTTAGTAATTTAATTGATTAATCCCCAACTTTCTAACTATGCATTTATTTATTATTATTATTATTTATTGATTTATTTTTTGAATTCTATTTATTGCAGTATTAAATTTTAAAAAAGAAAATTCGGGTGTCATATTTCTCCTCTCCTTAAAAGAAGTTTGTCCCCAAACTTGACGTACCTTGGTTTTCGAAGAGGTGTGAGTATTTGGTTTGCATTTGGCTTTCATTTTCCTATGTTGCTTCTTTGACACGATGGTTTCTTCATAAGACTTTTACAAGAGGTATAGTCTTATTTCGAATGATCTGATCATGGTGATCGAGAATCTGTACAGGTTGCTCTTCATAAGAGAGGTCTTCTTGAACTTCCAAGTTCTCATGATCAACAACATGCTCTGGATCTCGAAGATATCGATGAAGCATCGAAACGTGAAACACATTATGGACATTGGACAGTTCGGGTGGAAGTGCAAGGTGATATGCCACAGGACCAACCGTTTCGAGTATCTCGAATGGGCCGATGTAACGTGGGTTTAACTTTCCTTACTTTCCAAATCGGATAACCCCTTTTGTTGGTGAGATCTTTAGGAAAACATGATTGCTTATTTGAAATTCTAAGTCCCGTCTTCTTGTATTTGTATAGCTTTTCTGGCAGCTTTGGGCAGTGCAAATTTGATGTTGGATGAGTTGAATTTTATCACTTGTGATTTGCACGATTTTGGGGCCTAATAATTTTCTGTCTCTGACTTTTGTCCAACACAAAAGTGATCGACATCTCCTTCCATACAGTGCCTCGTATAGTGCCATTCCAATGCTTGCATGGTAGCGGTTATTATAGGCGAACTCCACCAAAGGTAGGTGATCATCCCAATTACCTTTGAGGTCTAGCGCACACACACATAACATATCTTTCAAAGTCTAGATTGTTCTTTCGGATTGCCCATCAGTTTGCGGGTGATAAGTTGTACTAAACTTCAGAGTGGTTCCCAAAGCTTCTTGTAACTTGTTCTAGAAGTAAGACACGAAGCGGGGGTCTCTGTCGGATACAATTGAAATTGCGGTGCCGTGCAATTGAATGATTTCCTTAATGTATAGAGTGGAGAACTTAGAGAGGGAGTACATGATTCTGATTGGTAGAAAATGCGCCGACTTTGTCAATCAATCTACGATAACCCATATTACATCATTCTTCGAGACTGATTGTAGTAGCCCTACCACGAAGTCCATAGTAATATGCTCCAATTTCCATTTAGGAATAGGGAGTGGTTGCAATATTCCTACAGGTCTCTGGTGTTCTGCTTTAACCCGTTGACAATACAGACATTTGGAGACATGGCTTGCTATGTCTTTCCTCATTCTTGTCCACCAGAAGCGTTCCTTCAGATCATGATACATCTTCGTATTGCCAGGGTGGATCGCAAACCTCTAGCTATGGGTTTCTACCAATATCTTTTTCTTGAGTTTTGGAAGGTCGGGTATGCAAATTCGATTCCGAAATTTTAGCATCCCATTGCTTATCGTGAAGTTAGGATCGAGCGTGTTTCCTTGCTCCTCGCACTTTTTCTTTAAAAGTTTATCTTCACATTGGCGGGCTTTAATTTCTTCAATCAACTTGGGTTCCACGATTATGTTGGCAAGCAGTCTATTAATCTTGCGAGAAACAAGGGTACATGCCAAACTTCTGGTTGTTTTTCGACTTAAGGGGTGGTTTGAGATATTCTAAATAAGTGCACTTTTTGACTTTTTATGAAATATGGATTGTGTATGGGTTGTGTTTGAAGTGATGTGGTAGAGAGGTGATGTGATTTAAATAAGATGATATGACTTAAATAGAATAGTGACTTTTTGACTTTTTAACTTTTTTAGTATAT
The DNA here is from genome assembly GCF_055761805.1 of Camellia sinensis. Classification (NCBI taxonomy): domain Eukaryota; kingdom Viridiplantae; phylum Streptophyta; class Magnoliopsida; order Ericales; family Theaceae; genus Camellia; species Camellia sinensis. The sequence goes on along the minus strand of NC_138961.1, from coordinate 33,532,267 downwards.
GCCAAACATGACCTTAATGCATCTGGTACCACGTTAGCTTTTCTTGGATGGTGATGGATCTCTATATCGTAGTCCTTCATAAATTCTAGCCAACGTCGTTGCCTTATATTCAATTCCTTCTGTATAAACAGATATTTGAGACTCTTTTGATATGTGCAAATTTCGCAGGTTATGCCGTAGAGATAATGATGCTAGATTTTGAGGGCAAAGAATACTGCGGCTAATTCTAGATTGTGGGTCGGGTAGTTTTTCTCCTGGGTCTTTAGTTGACGTGAGGCATATGCAATGACCTTCCCATTTTGCATAAGAACGCAACCCAAACCATTGTATGAGGCATCACTATAGATTACGAATCCTTCTGTTTCCATGGGGAGTACTAGTATATGAGCCGTCACGAGTCTGTTCTTCAATTCTTGGAAGCAACGTTCCTGCTGTCCATCCATTCAAAAGGTGTGTTCTTCTAAGTTAGCTGGGTCAAGGGTGAGGCTATCTTCGAGAAATCTTGCACAAAGCGTCGGTAATAGCCAGCTAGACCCAAGAAGCTTCGAATCTCGGACATGTTAGTAGGTCGTGGCCAATCCACGATTGCTGCAACCTTTTAGGGGTCAACTGAGATATCATCTTTATTAATGACGTGACCAAGAAAGTGTATACTAGTGATCCAGAATTCACATTTCTTTAACTTGGCATAAAGCTTGTGGTCACGTAGTGTCTGTAAAACTCTTTGCAAGTGGGGCTCATGATCTTCTGGCGATTTGGAATATATGAGAATGTTGTCAATGAAGACACTGACGAATTCGTCAAGATAGGGTTTGAACACTCTATTCATGAGATTCATAAAGGCCACTGGAGCATTGGTGACGCCAAATGGCATGACGAGGAACTCATAGTGCCCGTAATGAGTTCTGAAGACAGTCTTCTCGATGCTTTCTGTTTTGACTTTTAGTTGATGGTAGCCAGAACGCAAGTCAATTTTTGAAAACACTTGGACGCCTTGTAGTTAATCGAACAAGTCGTCAATTCGTGGCAGAGGGTACCGATTTTTTATGGTGACTTTGTTTAGCTCTCGATAATTGATGCATAACCTCATCGTGCCATCCTTTTTCTTTACGAATAGTACTAGAGCTTTCCAAGGTGAGGTACTAGGTTGAGTGAAACCTTTGTCCAGTAGTTCCTAGAGTTGAGTCTTTAGTTCTTTTAATTCTGTCATGGACATGCGGTAAGGAGCTTTTGAAATTGGTTGTGTACCAGGTTGGGTTTTAATGGTGAATTCGATTTCTCGGTCAATTGGGGTACTAGGCAGGTCTTCAGGAAATACATCCGAGAATTCTCGAACCTCAGGGATTACATTAAGTGTGGAGGCCTCTTGTTGAGTATTGATTACATAACAAACATAACTACAACAACCTTTTCTTAGAATTCGTTGGGCTGTCATGAAGATATAACACATGGAGGGGGAGGGACTTCAGTTCCTTCGAAGACAAGCTCGAGTTGGTTTGGTGACCGGAGGAAGACCTTTTTGGCTTCACAATCAACAGAGGCATGGTTGGCAGCTAACCAATCCATTTCTAAGATCACATCAAAGGTACTAATGCAGAGGGGAATCAAGTCTGCGTGTAAAGTTTCTTCTTTTAAGGATACAATACAAGATTTGTACACATCAGCACTAAGGGTGGAGTTTCTAGAAGGAAAAGACACTGATAGTATGTATCCTAAGGGTTCGGGTGTTGATGCCAACTTGGTAGCAAAGTGTAGTGTAACAAAAAAAATGAGTTGAACCAGAGTCAAAGAGAACATGGGCTAAGTGACCACAAACAGAAAGTGTACCTGACACAACATTCTCAGTAACTTTCGGGTTTTCAAGCACCAGGGCAAAGGCTCTTCCTTGGCGTTTTTGGTTCTTTCTCACTCCTCCAGGTACCACGGGTTTTCAGACTGGTTCAGAGAGGCTGGCTGTAGAACTGACAAGCTTGGGATAATCTTTCAGCAAGTGGCCAACTTGGCCGCATCTAAAGCATGCTTCCGTGTCTCGACGGCATTGTCCCCAATGAGTCCTTCCACAAGTAGAGCAAGTTGGAGTGGTGCCACCTTTGGGATTTGTAGGACCTTGATTGCTTGAATTGGTTGTGCTCGTATTTACCCTCTTGGGAGGCACGACACTGGGTCTTCTGTTATTTCTTTCCCAAAATCGCTTCCTTTGGCTTGGTTCCCCGGAGCGCAAGGCTTTAATCTCTTTTTCTACAATGTATGCTTGATCCACCACTTCCGAATAGGTGGATAGTTTCAAAACCTCCAGCATGTCCTTGATTTCAGCATCCATTCCTGTTTTGAATTTCTTAGTTTTTTGAGCTTCGGTGGGAATGACATATGTCGCAAATCGAGCCAGTTGTGTGAACTTGCTCTTGTATTCGGCCACCGTCATGGTTCCTTACTTTAGATGTATGAATTCTGCCGCCTTTTGTTCCTGCAGCGAATCTAGAAAGTGTTTTTCATAGAATACCTCCAAGGATTTGGCCCAAGTCACAATATCTTCTTTCTCCAAGGTAAGTAGCCACCATTCTTGTGCATCGTCTTTGAAGGTGAATGTAGCGAAAGTCACATTCTGCATTTCTATGCAAGGTAGTGCACGAAAAATTTTCTCCACATCTCTGACCCAAGCTTCTGCCACCAGTGGATTTGTACTGCCAGTGAATATGGTAGGTTTCAGGTCCTAGAATTGTTTTATTGTAGTTGGTTCTTCTCGTTGTTCAGGTAATTTGCTATTCATGTTAGTTTGTAGGGCTCGCAAATAACTTAGTAACTGTTCTTTCCATGATTTGCTCCATTGGGTCGGTACCGCTGACCGACGATCTGGTTCCATTTCCATCATTAGCCATTACTACAAGGTGAAAGCGATTAGTGGACTCCTTTTTTTTTTTTGGAACCACTTAGTATATATTTAATTATCTATGATTCACAAGATACTATAACAGTACATATATCATTTTTACTTATGCAAAAGAAAACATATTAGTACAACGTACTTAAAATACCATCAAGAGTTAGTGCCTAATCCTATTAATACAAAAATAGAAGGATTAGACTAATCATTGTCAGCTCCAAAAAAAAAAAAAAAAAAAAAAAAGATTGGCAACATCTCTTGATCATGCTCCTAGAATAGGTCACTGAGCCCCTATGAAAACTGGCTCTGGAAGACTGGGTCGTGGAACAGCCATGAGAACTCCTGCTACATGAGGGACTCAAAGTCCTATCCACTAAGCTCAATCCCAAAATAGCGCCAAACTACCTAGACCATGTAGACCGGTACATGATGGTCATATCTCCAAAATTGCCACCCAGTGAGCTGCACAAGCATCTCTAAGTATGTGGTATTGTCAGTGTAGTCCACAGCTGGGGTCTGGACAATGCTATGGAAGAGGTGTAGTAATGCGAATGTGGCCGCTAGGGTATATATTCCCTCTCCTCTCGGCAAAGCCTGAGGGTAAGGGAGCAACCAAGAAATGCGGATGTACCAATCCGACGACATACGTCGGCCCAATGTATCTCTCTCAGGTGCTAGCCTGGCTAAGTCTCCAAAACAGGTAGTCCTCATCAGGGTTAGCCTACAAATATACTAGCCTCCCCATGACTCGGTCAAGATCGGGGTGGGTTTGTCCAATAGTGCTCTCTGAGTCCCCCCATCCCTCCAATAAGTTAGGGGCCAGATGCACCCCCTGGGGCTCGAAAAAAACTTATTCTTCCTGTATGTCAACAGGTTAAGGTAGAACACCAACGACCGTTTGGACTTTTGCAACCTCTTGAGATACCTACTTGGAAATGGGAGTACATCTCTATGGACTTCATAGATGGATTACAATGGTCTAAGCGAGACAATGAATCTATTTGGGTGATAGTGGATCGACTCACCAAATCTGTTCATTTTATTCCTATCAGTGTTCACCGAATTACAGATGAACTAGCTAGGCTGCATATTCGGGAGGTGGTGCGACTTCATGGTGCGCCAGTTTCTATAGTTTCGAATTGTGATTCGTTGTTTGTGGTAGAGTTTTCAGCATGCTTTGGGTGCTGGCTTAGACCTGAGCATGGCTTATCATCCTCAAACGGATGGGCAAACTAAGCGAGTAAATCAGATCTTAGAGGATATGTTAAGAGCTTGTGTCCTTGATCTTGGTGGTAGTTGGGAAAAGCACTTACCATTGGTGGAGTTTGTTAATAATAATAGCTATCACTCAAGTATCGGGATGACACCTTTTGAGGCTTTGTGTGGGAGGCCATGTCGATCACTGTTTGTTGGATGGAGGTAGGAGATGAGCCGTTGTAGGGGCCAGGGTTGGTGAAAGAGACCACAGAGGAGGTGAACATTATTCGAGAACATAGTAAGACTGCACAGAGTCATAAGAAGAGTTACGTTGATAGAAAACGTAAGGGGATTAAGTTGAATGTTGGAGATTTTGTGTTTTTGAAGGTCTTGCCGATGAAAGGAATCATGTGGTTCGGATAGAAAAGAAAGTTGGTACCTAGATTGGTGAGACCATACGAGATCACTGAGAGAATTAGTAATGTGGCTTACAAATTAGCCCTACCTCCTGCTTTAATTATGATTCACAACGTGTTCTATGTATCTTTATTGCGGAAGTGTGTGCAAGACCCTTCCCAAGTAGTATCACCATAAGTGTTAGAGATTAGTGATGATCTACCCTATGTGGTGCGACCGGTTACTATTCTAGACCGGGATGTAAAATAGTAGCGGCGCAAGAAAGTGAACTTGGTGAAAGTGCAATGGAGTGAGGATGAGAACGATATCACTTGGGATTGGAAGAGAAAGTTCGGCGTATGCACCCGGAGCTTTTTGCTTAGTACTCTTTCCTATCGAATCTTGGGACGAGATTCTTTTGAGGTATGTATATTGTAGCGACTCTAATTTTTCATATGTCATTATTTGTTATTGTTATTATTACTTTGTTTTATTTTTTTTGGCATTATTAATTGTGTGGATACATGAGAATTTAATGTGATAGTTAATTATATATAATTAATCCAAATATATATATATATAATTTTTATATAAAAAAAAGTGTTTTATATATTGATAAAATATATATCATATTTATGTATGTGACATTTATGTTATATTTGTATAATATAATATAATATATAAAAAACAAAAGGGTGTCATCATCATGAGGGGGGTGTCATTAGGAATAGGGAAAAGAAAAAAAAAACGAAAACAAAAACAAAAACAGAGAGGGTTCTGCCTGTGCACGGCATCCGCGAGAGAGAGAAAAAAGAGAGATGGCAAAGATAGAGAGGTGTTGAAAAAAGGTTAGGGTTTTGTTTTGGTGGCTTTATTAATTCTCCAAGTATTTCTTGGATCTTCAAAAAATAATTATGAGTGCAAAACCCACTTTCCTTGATTTATGTTTGTTTTGTTGTTATTATTTATTTATTTGATATTGTATTTGCATGAAGATGATGGGTTGATTTCAATTATTTTGGTTAGTTATATATGCAATGTTTAGGATTTTTATATATATTTATTTTATGGATGTAATTATACTCATGGATATATGAAATTAAAATAAACTAGGAATCCATAGATAAATTCTGAATACTCCACCATGACTTCATGGATTGTTGTTTTATTTGAGTGCTGGTGAGAAAGAGTGTATAAAAAAAGTGAGGATTATGAGATTTATTTGTGTGACGCCTCAATTTTTTTTTTTTTTTGGAACATCATAAGATTTAAATAACAATAACTTGTTAGATAAAATTTTGACTACTAATTAAGAAATTTTAAATTCTTACATAGTCAAAGTCCAACAACAAAATAAAACTACAAGTTCACACACGTCACAACATTGTTAAATACTAATACAAGAGATAACAGAATTTTATTTTGATAAAATCTTGAGTCTAAGTTAGCCAATGTTCGATATTAGCAGCAGCTCCAATTTCAGCCTCAGTCCCTTCTTCGACATAATTTGGCATGAAATGCCAGGGTAACAAAATATATGCCATGAGTTTTGCAACACAATAAGAAAACATAACCAACCTACCATCCTTTTTGAGAGAAAATAATGAGATTATAAACACAAGATAATAAGATAATCATAAACATAAATTACAACCATTAAAATAATTCAAATAATTTTAATAACTTAGGTGACCTTTGAAATCTCACCAAAGAGGTTTAACTTACCAACCACTAAGTCATGGCCACGGTTAATTTGGAAACCCCCCATTGGTCAAATATTCAAGAACTACCAAAGATGCCCACGCCCGAAGTTATATACCCAAGCCGTGACATCCGTGGTCTGCCCAAAGGGAACGGTCTGCCAGGGGTACGTAACTTCCCTGCGTGCCACCCGCACATCCACCATTATTCCAAAATCAAATACTGATAAGGGTTCAAATAATCCCCGTGCCATCTTAGGGGTTCGCGACACAATTTACTTAAAAATTATTAAAAATCAGGGCTCACCTTGAATACCCGGTATTAACCTTTTATCAGTAACTTTATATATATACCATTACTCATTTCGGTTAATTTATATATTAAACACAAATTATTCAAATCTCAATCACCAATAATGTTATACCAACTAAAAAAAAAAACTTCCAACATTATACATGTCACACAAAAATAATTCAATGTACAAAATTTAATAGACAATTAATTTAAACCATGGTATGAACATAATACCTTAGATACAAGAAATAAACCATAATTACACACATGCACAAATTTTTGATTTACAAAATTAGACTAGCATAATTTTAAATAAATCACAGCACACCCATACATGGATTAATAATTTATAATAGTTGATGGATTAGACCAACACAATATTGAAGTGATGATTTTATCTTGTCCAGAAAATTTCAGATTGTAACTTAGGTATTAAAAATTATAAATAAATTATTTACACAATCCTAAAATTCATGCAATTGAACAGAATACTCAATAGGGATGTTTATGTCACTTTTCAGAAAGAATTTTAGAAAAATAAAATGTAAATAATCCTGTAAAATTACCAGCAATTTTTATGACACAGATTTGTCACATTTCCTTACATTAATTCCATGCTTAAATTTATAGATCAAATCCATAATCTAAAATTCTATCATGAAACTAGACTTCTCAAATTTCATCTTTTAGTTAGAAATTACCAGATTTGGCTTAGTATAGAATTTTACATAAATTTTCAAATACATAGTAAAATCTGTCTCACAGTTTCAGATTTAGTTAAATTTTTTTATAAATTCGTAGAAAGCTCAAAAATTGTTGCGAAAATTCCTGGATGAACTAAACATCATTATAAACAACTTTGTATAATAAATAATCTTGAAATTTTGAGTATAAAATTGTCTAAAAATTCGGGCAAATATTCTGGCAGATTCAAAACAGATTATTTTCAACATAGTTTCAGATTTAGTTAAAATTTTGTATAAATTCGTAGAAAGCTCAAAAATTGTTTCCAAAATTCTTGGATGAACTAGACATCATTCTCAACAACTTTGTAGAAGAAATCATCTTGAAATTTTGAGTATAAAATTGTCTAAAAATTTGGGCAAACATTCTGGCAGATTCAAAACAGACAGATTATTTTCAATCTTCTCTTTAAATGTATAAACTACACATGCAAGCTTATTTTTTTACAATAATAAGATGATTTTAAGACTATCAACATCTTCAAACACTTGATATACACATTACAAAATTTCTACATGTATATATAAAATTTCTATTTATGAGTAGTCATTTTAATCACAAGAACATAATCTGAAAACTTTGCAAATAAAAAAAAAATGAGAGGGTTGAGAGCGTTTTCTTACTTAATAGTAGGATTCAAATGGGTGATGAAATGATAGAAAAATTTTGCTTCCTTAACCTTTCTCTCTTCTTTTCCTTCTACTGAATTTTTTTCTTAGTCTCTCCTCACCCGTCCAAAGGCATGAATGTGTATACTTGTGCCTTCTTTTAGCCTTCATGTGTATATATATAAATCCTGTTGAGCCTTTCCCCTCTCACTCCCTCTCTCTTTTTCTCTTTCTCATTATGCTCTCCACTACAATTCTCTCTAACCCAAGAATCATGATGTGATGAAATTTTCCAAACTTACATGTAAGTTAGCAGGTGGCACATTCTGCCACCGAGAATCTGATTCTCTCTCTCTCTTTTTTTTTTAACAATAAATATTGAACATCAATAAATTATTATTCTTAATAAGGTCTTTGTTAGTGATATAATTGGGTTAATTTAAAACTAATTTTTTACACTATTATATATTTTAGGTAGATTTTGAATAACATTAATTAATTAATTAATTTATTTATTTATTTTCTTTTGAGAATAATTTAAATATGGGTTTTCACAATTTGAATGCCTTAGGCTCGGCATTGTTGTGTTTGTTCTCATAAATAGATAAGGGGTTGTGTATATATATATGTTGTTGTCTCGTTCTTAGGAGTAAATGAACGTTTTGATTTACGCGCGTACATATATGCTAACCGTCCAGGAAGTGCGGGTCAAACTCGGATGATATCCCCATACAAGTTTGGCTACGGAGCGGTGCTAGATATACGGGAGATACATGGGATATACGTGTAGGCCGGAAGTGAAGGGCCGAAGTGGTGGAGTTGAGATGCAAAAATTGAAATATGAACTTATTGGTATAGTTTGAATTGCATTAATTTGTACATTTTGAAAAATAGTAAACAACTTCAATAAATTACGAAATTTAAGTAGAGGTATGTTTACATAATTCTAGACAACTTTTGGATTTTAACTTTTTACTAAAAAGATCGATTAGAACTTATAATTGGATGATCTTAATTACAATAATTTTTATCCATTTTAGCAATACAGATTTTAGATGCTGTTTTAACCCACGAAACGAGCTCATTTTTATTGATTTTGCATAAAATGAAGTAAAACATTATTCTGAATAGTTTTCGTGTTTTGAACCTTTCCGAAACAAATCATCCTAGGGAAGTTTCGTTTTGTTTTTAGTTTTAGATTTTTTGGTCGAATTCCGTCTAGGTTCTTCTGTCAAGTTTTCGCTCAACATGTTCAATTTCTACTAAATCCTTTCACAATACCTCTTAGAAAATTTGATTATGTACAACTTTTGTTCATTGAGTTTGGGCCAATTCAAATGATTTAAGCATAAAACGGTGCATTTTTATGCTTCTTCAGTAGTTTACTTATGATTAAATTATACTAATTTTACTTTTTGCATAATGGTGGGTCTTGTTAACATTTTATGCATGGCTGACCCACTATATTTTTGTTTTTATTTTATTTATTTTATACTCAATTTATATTTAGTTGTGTACGGGCAAAAACTAAATGCCACCATATGTCAAGAAACTATCCCTTGGTCTCAGTGCGGGTGAAACTACTTGTCTTGTCCGATAACAAGAATTAAATATACTTTTGTTTGAGTCTGGTAGATACGTGGGTGTCAAATCTTGTATTCATACCAGTATGCGTGTATACTGACCCGTTTAGTCTCTTGACATCTCAGGTGCGTTCTATTTGAGCGCAGCCGAGCTTCCTTTGTAGGATTAGTTAGGACTATGGTGATGACGAGAAATAACTATGGTTGTAGGACATGTTTTTCGGACTTCTTTGTTTTTTGAAGTTTAGAGTTGATATTAGTTTATTTATTTATTTATTCTTATGACCTTAATATTTTGATAATTTGGCATTGTGGGTTATTTTCTAAATTTTCATTATTTAAGTTGTTTTGACTATTTGTTTCTACTTTAATGTTGGAGGAATTGGATAGTCATGAATTTATGATAGATGGTTTGGTTGGTGTTTGTTAATATTTTTTTATCCCTTGTATTTTTTTTTTTTTTTTTTGAGCATTGAAATTTATTTAAACCTTATGGAGATGAGAACATTTAGATTTTGTTTCACCCTTAGGATTTGGATGGTGGAATATTGATTAGGATTTAGTCTTAATTTAATATTTAATTGTCTAAATTTTGGGGCGTGACATTTAATTATAAACATATGGAGTCTGTTCGGATAATTAGTTCTGAATGAATTCAGAAAACCAAACTACGAAAAATAGTAAACAACAATCAAAAGCTATTTTCTCTATAAATTTTTTTTGGAAACATCTTTTTTATTATCCATTATTAATTTCAATACGAAATAGAATACAAGAATAATGAATTAAAGCCAATTAGGTAAAGGTTGGGGTTGGGTTATGGTTGGATATAAAGATTTAGGGTGATGAAAATAGGAAGATAAGAGAGAAAAAGAATATTGAGATTGATGATTCATGTGTGTCCAAAACACTTTTATTTACAGTTTTTTCTAGGGGTGCTCGCAGATTGCTTTTGATTGTTCGGTTTGCGATATGGACCCGCCCGCATGTTTGTTGTTTGGGAAAAATTGAACCCGCAATTGCTTGCAATGCAGATTACAGTTTGTACAGATAAGGTTTGCAGATGTGCGGGCGGTTTGTATATTGGATTTTTCCTTTAAAATTTTATTTTTGAGCTTGGTTTTCCCATTTTTGAAATATTCTTTTTGGGCCTTTTCTCCCAATTTTTTAAATGTTATGTGCCATAAAATCACATATTTCTTATTATGAAATCATTATTTTCCAAATGATTTATCCCAAATAAATTACAACCTATCTATTCAATTTACTTATAGAAGAAAGCAGACCATAAGAATAGGTCAGGATTAGTCAATTGACTCACATTCACTTTCTAAAAAAGGTATAGGCTAAATAATGTATACCGATGCGGATGGTTGAGTGTAGGTGCGGATAAAACCTGTAACCCGCAAAAGAGGAAAAATCCTAGCCCACTTCCGTCTCTAATGATTATGTAAAATCGGCCAAATAGGTGTGAGGCGATTTTCGTGGATTGGATAACCCTATGCCTAGCCCTAGTTTTTTCAATGTCAACTCTTTTTTTTTGGTCATTTTAAGTAGGGACTTAATAGCAATAAAAAATATAATTAAATTGGGATGTCCAACCTATTTTTTGATGTGCAAATAGAAGCTCCCTCAATTAAATTGTTTTATATTTATAATAAGACTAAACCCTTTTTGTTTTGTTTTGCACCCTTCACCTCCCTTATTTTTTATACCCCTTCACTTTTCTTCAAATTAATGTTTTATAATAATTTCAATTTGGGCGTGCTCCTTATTAATACTAACTTATACTTAAGTGTATTTTTATCAAATTGTATATATACATATATATATTGATTGAGTTTTTTGAATTTATTTTTCTAAAAAAAATTAAAATTAAAATTTAATTTGGTGGTTTTTTTTTAAAAAAAATTAAACACTAATTATTTTCATATGATTTTTTAACATAAAATAATATTTTAAAATTCAAATATTTATTTTTTTCAAACTAATTTATATTTTTTTAATTTTTTTTTTAAAATTAAATCAAATAAAAATATTTTGCAACAAAATTTTTCCTACAACACCATCATAAATGTTGGTGGGATTCTCACCATATTGGGAAATTCTATTTCCACAAACTAAATTTCCTTACTCCACATATTTTATAAATTTTTTTTCAGAATCACAATTTTATCCTTTAACAAAATTACCATCCCACCCACTACCATCTCATGAGCCATTACATTGCCGGCCATCGCCTCCCATGCCCAAACCTTAACCATACACAACATTCATATTGTACATAAGCAAAACTATGCAGCTTGGAAAAACCATGTTATTTTTGCATTAGTGATGACAAAGACGATTGGGAAAATCAAAAGTGCAAAATCACAACTTTGCAAGGGCTTCCAGCACAAAATCTAAAGGAAGCAAAAATCGAATATCGTGTCTACAATTGTCAATTTTTTCCCATTGGAGACACAAAAGTGGAATGGGAGGAGGTTCTATATCAGAAACCAAGACGAGACTATCAAATTGCTGCTGTTTCTCAATGCTCTTGCTAAAGAGTGAGCAGTTCTCGGACAATAAAAAATACCCAACCCCCTTATTTGAGGGCCGTCGTCAGTAGCTGGTGTAGTTAGGGTTAAGGTTTTTTGAGTAAGAAAGGAAGGAATGAGAGGATATGCACAGAGAATGTAGGGGTATATTTGGAATGTAAAGTACCTGGATTGAGATAAATAAGTAAAAATCAAATTACTAAATGTGTGGACTGAGAAACGATGTACATAGAGATAATTTGATGTGTGAAAATAGAATTTCCCTACCATATTAGAACCGTTTAAAAAAATTAAAAAAAACGATATAGGATATATTTTTTAATCTTTTTTATCATTGCAATAATAGTTTAAAAAAAGTATCTTATGGAAAATAGGGGTACTTGTGTTAATATGAAAAAATAAATAAATAAATAAAAATTAACTGTACAAAAATATCATAATTAATTTCTCTTCTACATTTACATTTTCCATACAAGTAAAAGAAGTTAAACATCATTTATTAGTTTCTTAGAACACATGTTAACAAAATCAATAAATTTAGGGTTGGTTTGTGATGTCCTAAAAAAGTGCATTTTTTGTCTTTTTACGAAAAGATGTGCAGAAAAGTAGAGAGGTGATGTGATGAAAAAGAGATAAAAAGATAAAAAGATGGATTATATAGGTTATGCCAAACCAGACCTTAAAATGTAAGACTATATAGTTGGCTTTATAGATGAGACACTCCCTTATTAAGATCTCATTTGACAACATATTATTTTAGTAAGTACTAAAATATGAGGTAAAAAAAATTAGTATGTTTGAGATGACTTTTAAGTTTTTTTACAAAAAGATATACAAAAAAATAAAGAGAAAAGGTCAATCTTTGATTTTTTTTGTATAATTTGTTAGATTTTTGACTTTTTTAATTAATTTTTTGACTTTTAAACTAAAAAATAATATTCCCAAACAAGATTTAAGTGTTTGATTAGATATGAGTGTTACTATAATCTTGTTCCATCAATTATTCTAAAAAAAAAAATGCTTCAACTTAAATTATTTAATGATCTCCAACAAAATTAAAATGAACCATACATTTTTTTACTCATTTACATAAGTACACAAGTTAATCTCATGTATTTATTTTTGCTTAGGAATAATAATAATAATGCTATAATAATTAAGTTCTGACAACCAAATTTTAAATACTATCTATGTGTCGCCATTAAATCAATATATTGATGTTATACCAAACTTGTGTATTTTTCTAAAAATAAAAAGTCAAATAACAAATTAAAAATGTTTGGTGAATAATTGATGACATGTTAAGATTCTATTGGGCTCAACTTAAGGCCAATAAATTTAGACATTATTATTCTTCCTCTCCCAATGGAGAGATAGAGGAGTTTGGCCCGTTTGGAATAGTTGTTAAAATAGCTTATAGATTATAACTTAACAGATTATAAATTATTACTTTAATCAGAAGTTGTTAATCTGTTTGGTGTAACTGTTGGATTATAGATTTAAGTTGCTGAGTAGTGTTTGTTAAATAAGCTGTGAAATAGCTTTTTCAATTAATTTTTATTTTTTATTTGTCTACATTTCTCATAAAAAAATAATAATAATCTATAACCCATTTGAGTCTTTTTCTATTTTTAAAAAAATAAAAAAATTTAAGAGTATAACCATAAATTAACATGTCCACAACAGAAGCTGACAATCAGAAGCAAGGGGTGAGCAGCTTCTCAGAATCAGTTTTTTTGAGTTAAAATAAGCTGTTCGAATCAGAAGCTGTTTGAAATAAATTTAACCAAACAGTCCAAAATAACTTTTTCAAAGCTAAAAGCCATAAGTTGACTCTGAAAAGCTGAAATAAACACCCCCTTTGTTGTTGGCTTTTCTTAAAGGGTCCAGCTTGTCTCAAGTTGATATCAAGACTGGACCCGTCTAGTCCGATTTATGGGGTTCATTTTTTGGGCCCGTTTTGATAATATGAACCATTCAATGTGTAGAACTCGTCGAGTACTATATGCCTATAAAAAATCACGTTGATCGGATATCAATAGCTATGTGATCAAATCAGTTTTGTATAAAAAAAAAATGGACGGTGAAAAAACTAACGGTTGATAAAAACTGCTTTGTTCACATAGCTATCGATATCCGATCAACGTGATTTTTTACAGGCATATAGTACTCGACGAGTTCTACACATTGAACGGTTTAGATTATTAAAACGGAACCCGTAGTGAGCCCTCACAGGCCCAACAGCACAGTCCAGTCCGATTTTGGACTGGACCAAAGCCACTGCATTTCTTGAATGGGGCACATGCTGGTGGTTTGTTAAAGTTTTTAAAAAATAAGAATAATGTTGTATCTACTAATTAGTGTATTAATAATGACGTGTCGTAATTTTAAAAGTTTTAGGTATTTGTAATTTGTATAATGGTGAGATCAATAATAATGACGTAAGGTATGTTGGTATATTAATTAACGGTGGTACTACATATACCAATTAGTGTACTAATTAGTGTATTAACACTAGTTATGACATTATGATCGATCTCACTCATTATACAAATTACAAATATCAAAAACCTTTTAAATTATGTCACATTACCAATTGATACACTAATTAATATATCAATTAATACATATAACATTATTCATTAAATAATATGTCAATTAATACATATATCATCACCGAAAAATTAAAGTCCATCTGCCTCCAGCGAACCATCAAGCCCATGCCATAAATGACTCTCCATCTTGTAACCATTCACCACCACGAGATTAACATGAATGTGATCAATCTGTAGTAGTGCAAAGAATTGTGACCCTAGTTGTCTGTCATCTTCGACCCTCCCCTAATAATATTTTTCTTTCTTTTTTTACGGTTTTGGCGGTAACTCCTTTTTTTGGGTTTTCTGCAATTAAAATGGTCATATGGTTTCTCCACCATGGATCCTGTGTTACCTATTTTTGCCGCTTATAATTATTGCCACCTCTTATATTAATTATCTATTTTATTTAGTTGCATTTAAACGTAACAGAATATATTACACGGTATTAGATATCATTTTAATAGATGAAAAATATCTTGAATTTACAAAGAATAAAGAACTTTTATAAAGAAAATATTTTAATAGATGAAAAATATCTTGAATTTACAGAGAATAAAGAACTTTTATAAAGAAAATTAAATTATATTGAATAAAAGTAGATTTATCCTAAAATATATATTATTATTTATAATGAACAAAATTCTAATTAGACAAGGAAACAACGAATTAGGCTTGTTAGACATGAAAATAAATAAAAAATTATCCAAAAATAAAAAATTTGAGTTAAGTCTAAATCTGAATGCTAGGAAACATTGGAAACGTGTCAAAACAGATGGCGCTAAAAAAAGACAATTCAAAATAAAGTTGTTAAAACGAAATTTCCTAAAATGACAAAATCACTAATTTAAAGGCTTACACGAAGGAATTTGACTAAAATCCATTGTACATTATTTTCGAGATGGCAATGACTTTGATATATGTCGTTTTTTATCAGAATACCAAATTTGAGATAATTCTAATGTTGTTATTCTCAATTTGACTTTTTCCTTGCAATCTACTCGTCCAATTGTCCCAAAAATTCCTCAGCTACTTATTTTACATCATTGTCTCAATTCAAATTTAAATTTGACTATCACGTTCAAGCTGTGAATTTTGTTTTGATAATTTGAATAGTTTATTTTTTAAAATTACCTATATATATCATTCATAAAAAAATAATTAAATCAATTTGATAATCTTAATATTTTTATTTTATCAAAACAATTTAGTGTTTTACAGAGCGACACATAGAACCAAGGTCCCGTTTGTTTAGAATTATAGAGAAGGGATTAAGATTGACAGTGGGGTGGAACCCACTATCTTTGTATTTGTTTTGGGAGATGGAGAAGAGATTCGTAATCCCCTTCGGATTATGAATCCCCTTGGGGAAGGAATTCGGATGAGCCTCCAACACGTGGTATTAGAAAAATAGTTCACAAGACTATTTTTTTATTTTTAACTCGTTGGGTTTTTTTTTGAGCATTAATGTTTAATTTTTTGTATTTTTTGTTAAGTAAAAATCATTGTTTTATTTGTTTTACTTTTTTCTGAAAATTATTTATTTATTTTTTACATCAGGCATTTTTTTTGAACATTAATGTTTAATTTTTTTATATTTTTTATTTGTTTTATTATTTTATATTTATGTTATATAAAAATAATTTAACAATCTTTACACTAACAATTATCATCAAAATAAATATAATTTTATTTAATTTCTTCACTAATAATTTATCTCATTCTACTTCTGAAAACAAACGAACTGAAGAGTGTGTATGGATAGCGAAGGCATTCTTTTTCCTTTCAGTGATCACTATTTATATAGAAAATGTCTTGTCCTAATATGGCTACTTGGTCCGTAAAAAAAAAAAAAAAAATCTGGTTACTTGGTGGACATCTTGCTTGGGCTGGGCTTATCATGCCATCGTAGTTGGATGTAGCCCATAACTGAAAATTCCCCCCCAACAATATGACAAGCAATTTTAATATGACTGAAGGTATAATATCATATGAGACGAAAATTCAAATTTTAATCACATGGAAATGATTTGAGAGGGAAAAAAAAAAAAAAAAAATCTAATTACAAAACTTAGGATTCGTTTGGCATGTCCTTGGGGTTAAAATAATCTTATAAGATAAAATATGTTATTTTAATTAAATAGGAGAAAATATCACATCTAACCCATAATTATCTCATTTTTTATTTTATAAAATTCAAAAAAATCAAAAAACTTATCTAAAACGAGACCTTTTAACCTTAAATTAAAATAATCAAAAAATTAAAAAATCAATCCACATCCCAATTGAGCTCTTACTTCTAAAGTAATGAATATGATAGTCATCTTAATTATTGATAGTTTAGCTCGTTTGGATTCCTCTTCTCGATCAAGGAAGCTAAACATAAAAGTGAGTTCTTATCCAATGAATATCAGATTCAGCCTCTGTTTGGCAAGTGAGGTTGGAGGCTTTTTTGGCTATTTTAGCCACAAAAAACAAAATAGGCTATTTTAGCCATAACAAACAAAACATCACATCCAACCCATAATCATTACATTCTTCTCTCACAAAAAAACTCAAAAAAGCCAAAAAGCCAAAAAGCCCTTCCCAAACCAAGCTTTTAAACCCAGGCTAAAATAGTCAAAAAAGCCAAAAAGCCAAAAAGCCAACCCACTTCCCAAACCAAGCGTCAATACTTTAAAGAAAATGGGTAGGCGTTTAAGAACAAAAACAAGTACAAGAAAAGAAAAAAAAAGGTTAACTTTTATTAAAAAAGTTAAATATTAAAAAATTATTAAATTATTTGTTATCAACTAAATAAGTTAAGGAAAAGAATCCCCTCCAGTCTAATTGAGGGGCGCTATTTGTGCCTGTGAGGTTCATCATGAGTCTTGTTTGAATGATCTGAACCGTTCATTTTGATAGACACTTCGTGTATTTCGTTTAGAAAAAAAATTAGGTCGATCCGATAATTATAACTTATTTAATTTATTACATTTCTTACTAAAAAAATGTGTAATTTATTTTTAAAAAATCAATTATTATCTTTTTTTTAGTGAAAAATTGAACAAGTTATAATTATCATATCGACTTAATTTTTTGTTGACGAAATACACAAAGTGTTCGATAAAATGAACTATTCAAATCATGGAAACAGGGCCTGTGACAAATAGCGCCAAAATCAGGACTGGAATGAATCCTTCTCCATAAGTTAAATGTCACAAAAAAGTCACTAAATTACCTAAAGAACTTTACTATAAATACAAAAATAATGCACAAAATGAGTCATAAACGAGACACAAAAGATAAATCTCACATGTGAGTCCCCACACATAAGACCTACTCTTTGTGCCTTGTAAATATTTTTATACCCAACCCCACCCTCGGTTAATAAAAGAAGATGTGATTGAACACATTCAGGCCAAGTTTGGCATGACCTAAATAATACAAAAAGTCAAAAAGTTACTATCCTATTTAAGTCACATCATCTTATTTAAATCACATCACCTCTCTAACACATCACATCAAACTCAACCCAAACCCCACCCATATAAGCCAATAAATTAAAAAGTACACTTTTTTAGAACATCCCAAACCAACCCTCAATAGAGAGTAGGGAATATTATCATCTCATTGTGGTTGTCCAATTGGATAATGGTAACGAAAAATATGAAGGAAAAAAAAAAAAGATTAATGACCCATAACCTTGGATTCACCCAAAAAAATACCCATGAGTTCTGTTTTTCTTTTTGTCCCTGTTTTTGAACACAGAGAGAAGCTTTTGTAACTTCGAATTTGAAACCCATATTAATTGCACTTGGAGTCGTAGCGGTTGAAGCATGTGGTCCTTGGCTGTATAAAGTGGGGACCTTACTACATTTGAAAATACACATAAATAAATTAATGAATAATAAGGAAAGGACATACACATGAGACTTTACCCAACTTTTAATTACTTTTTCCTTCCATGCAAAAGTGAACCCATCTCTTATTTGGTCCTGTTTCAAAATTCGAATTGCAACCTGTTGATTATTTTTGCAATAAAATAAAGAGAAAGGTTTGTCTCTAGTCTTTCAAGTCCCGTGAGATTCATTATCAATTCTATTTTAATAAATCAGAATTGTTAAATTTTCAAGCCTTATAGGTAGATTATTTATTTAAAAAAATTAGATTTCTTCAATAATTAAAATTGTCTTATTTTATTATATTTATCTTTCAAAAAAATAGATAACAATTATAATTTTAAAAATAAACTATTCATTTATAAAAGTGCAATAACTAAGATTTTGAAAAGTATAAAATTGCTTAGAGCATCTCAAATCTTTCAGAATTTTCTTCTTTTTTTTTTCTTTTTTTTTTTATCATTTTATTCAACAGTTTAGATCAAAAGTTTGATTTGTTACAATTCACATCAATAGTGAGAATTAAAATTTTCATGAAAACTTTTTAAAAATACCTAACATATCCCACAAACCTCATTTAACCAATTTAGGTGAAAAAAAATTGATCTATAATCCTTGATCTTTCAAAAAAATTCATTACTCATTTGATAAATTTTTTTGTGAAAATTTGATTTGATACAAGTTTGACGAATGGATTGAATATTATTTTCACTAATTTTTTCATCAAATTTAAATTTGATAAAGGATTGGAGATACTTTAATGAAATAAGAAAAATATCACGTATATCTCAACGACAAATTTTGTGAGCTTTATTGACGTTAAATATACAGAAGAGTTTGCAGCTTGATTTTTGTAAGGAATTAAATATTACAATAGAAAGTGAAAAAACTAAAGTAATAATTTTGTGAAAATATAAGAGTATTAAATGTAATTAAGTCTAGAAAAAATATAAAGTTATTTTTCAATAAAATAAAAACAAGTTTTAAAAGTTCAAAAAAAAAAAAGTAGAAATAAAAAGAGAGAAAACTATGAAGGGACTAGATCCTGAATTTTCGTGAATCAAACTAATAGCCGACAAAAATTTGTTGCATCCTTCAACTTTCATGCCATGCGACATCTTTCTTCGTTGCATAAGAATCATCGACCTAAAATTCAAGATTGGAAAAAGGTTGGGAGAGATTGGTAAAGGCTAGGAAGCATAAATGAACTTTGAAAATGGAACACTTCAACCATTTTGTGTAACAAAAGTCAAAGGTTATCTGCTTTTCTTAACACTCATATATAATAGAACATATCTGTTGGGAAAAAAAAAATAATTATGGTGACTTAGTGTGAAATTAAAGTAAATCTTAATTATTGGTTGAGTTGGGATTAAATGAGTTTAAATTTTTTGTAACAAGATCTTTATACTACAAAAAGAATGACAAAAAATTATTAAGAATTGAATGAGAAATTGTCTCATAAAGTTGACCTTATGAATGAGGTATTGAGAATTGTGTATAATTACTAATCACACATTGATTGTAGAAGAAAGTATTGATGGATATTTACATCTCAAGATTTTGATAAGGGCATAAGCCTTTTGGGGCATCTAAATTTTCCGAAAGAAAGAGAGTTTGTATGCTTCAAGGATGGGCTTGAGCCAAAACTATGGTCCAAGTTGGTTATGCAAAAATTGCCACACGCGTACGCCTGTCGCCCGAATTGGGTCCATGGGTCTTGCGGCTTAGGTTTGGGCTGGGCCGGGCCGAATAGGTGGTTCACCAACCAACCTAATCTTTTTGGGCTAGATTTATTTGGTGACTACAGATATACACATGTTTTGCAGGAGTAATGGGCTACATTTGTTGCCAACCTTCGTGGCTAGAGGCTCCTGCTTTCTTCCCCATTATGTATAAAAGGAGGCCATCTTCCTTCGTTTCAACACAGAATTTTTTGCCTCCACAATATACAGTCAGTCTGCCCGTATATTTTTCTTTTTGTGTGAGAGAGTGCTGTCGTTGTCAGTTCGTTGAAGTTAAATAGAAGGTGCTTCTGCGTTAGCGGGTCTATCCCATCGTATCCTGAGGGGTATATGCCGATACACCTCTAGCACCCACGGTGATGCGATGAATCTGTTTTAAAGAGACTGTGGTACCACACTGACTTTGATTTGCTATCTTTCTATGCTATATCTTGTTATGCATTTCTGTTTAATTTCCAACATGTTTTCTTATTCTGTAATTTAAATTATTAAATATGAATATGTTTGTTTTTATCTAATTACACAATTTGTATAAAAATATCAACATACATGTTTTTTTTTTTTGGTTTTTTTTTAATTATTAATATTTTGTATTTATATATATAATTATATTATTGGTCTCTTAATTTGAATGAAGTTTTATTTTAAATTCTGTAATTTAAAATTTTCCATTTAAATTTTACACTTTTAATTTTGTTTTAACATGGTCTTTAAAATTATAAAAATCGAAGTAAAATTTAAAAAATATATATAGGGACTACTAGTGCAATTTATTTATTATTCTTTCTTGGGTTGAAATCACTGAAATTTCAATATGTGTTACACATTATCTTTTTCTGGTCAGAAATGTTAATGACAACTAGCAAAGGAACTCTGTAGAAACGTAATTAAAAATGTTGAATTCAAATTAATAAAATCAAAATATTTTTAAAAAAAAAAAAATTAAAGAAGTATAAGAGCATCTCTATTAAAGTAGTTATTTTTATATTTTAGCTAAAATATTGAGTAAATCATTAAATTTCACCTCCATCAAACTAGCTATTAAGTTAATCATTTTAGTTTTGGTGATTTTGACTCAATATATGTAACTAGTGGTTTCACCTACTCACACATTCAAAAAACTACTTTTCATATTTTGAAATTAATTGTGTTAACTTTATAAAAAATAATTTTAAATTAAAATGAATAAAAATAATATTTAAATGATATAAAAAAATAATAGAGAGTTTATTGGATAACATACTTAAAAGGGTGTATAGTTAAAATAAAAATAAAAAGAAGTAATTTTTGAGTCAAAATATAATAAAATTTTAATAAAGATACTCTAACAGTATAATTTACCTTTCTATTTCTTTATAAACCTCTTCAGTTTTGAATCAAACTAGTTTACTAGCCGTTGGTGGGACTTTTGCATTCCCTTTTTTCTACTTGGAAATTGGTAATCCCGACATGAAGGGACAAAAGCTTTGCAAGAAAAGATAGAGAAAAGTGTTAGGGAAATTCACAGCTAAACAACTCTCAACCATACCCCCATACAGAAATGTCAGTGTATAAATCATTGCCTTTAGGTTAAACTATTCCAATTTTACCACCAATTTTTACTTTTAACCTGTGACTTGAACCTAGCTCAAGCATGGTTTTGAGTAAGAAAATATACTTACCACTTCTGTCAAAGTCTATTGTGAGTGATAGTGTTAGTGTTAGTGGTTACGGTGAGAAGGGGAGGAATTGAAATTGGCTTAGGAGAGAGTTGCAAATTTTAGCCCTCGTTTGGCAATCCACACATCGGCTAATTTAGCTACATCCGTCCAAAATTGGCTAAATTAGTCACAAGAGACAAAAAAGAGTCGCATGGATGGGGAAGGGTTCAGTTTGTGAGCAAATTACCAAACTACCCCCATTGCCAATCCGTTTGTGTCATAGCAGCACCAACACAAACCACACATTTTCCCTCACCTAAGGCACGGTTAGACGAGAAGAAGGAGGCGAAAATTGAAGACTACCATCGGCGAAGAAGAACGACAACTCAAGCTGTCCATATCTGTAACAATCCCGATCCATGATTAACGTTAATCCACGCTTAATTATGCCTAATAAGTAATTAAGATAAAATCTTGATTTAATTACATGTGCATTGCATTATCTGAATTTATATATGTCTGCAATAGGAATATCTGTTTGTGTTTCTGTTTTGTTCTGCGAATTGAAGGTCTTATCGGCATCCGATCATGAAATTAACTTGGTATATGTGTTAGTTGGAATTTTTAGAACGTTGTGGTAGGTTTAATCGAAATTTGATTCGGAACAAAATAATTAGAATAATTAATACTCATTGAATTAGTGGTAAGCTTAATTAATTAATTCTCTTAGCCAAGCCCATAAAAGGCTTATATACTACTTGGAGTGACCTTCTACTCATCATTTGAGCTTGTACAACGTGAGAGAGAAGAAGAAGAAAGAGACCAAGAGTGAGAGTTTGATGTCCACACTTGAGTTTGGGAAGAATTTGCTAGAAATTAAAGGAATTGGACTTAGAGACACAAGAATCAAGCTTCTAGCTCTCACCTTGACGAGCCTAGGTAAGAATTCAACCCTTAGATTGTACAATCATGAAGTGTGGAACATGAACTCTAGAGAATTAAGTTGGATGACACAAGAATTAAGTTGAAATTGATGAAATTGAGCCACATCTTGCATACATGCATAATTCTCATGATTTTGTAGTTGAATTCAAAGAAATCCCTCTTGCATGTCTTCATTTTAGTCTTGTCCTAAGAATTCAACAAGTTTTTGAGTTAAACACCTCATGTGATCAAGTTTTGAAAGCTTTGGAACCAAGA
This sequence comes from Camellia sinensis, assembly GCF_055761805.1. Taxonomy (NCBI): domain Eukaryota; kingdom Viridiplantae; phylum Streptophyta; class Magnoliopsida; order Ericales; family Theaceae; genus Camellia; species Camellia sinensis. The sequence goes on along the minus strand of NC_138961.1, from coordinate 33,509,263 downwards.
TACTTCATGCATGTTATGTTTTCAAAGATTTAAGTTTGGTTTTGCACAATTGGCAACACTTTGGGGCTTGATTTTGTGAAATGATTTTGAATTCATGACGTTTGTCAAGTTTATACAAGTTTCCTTAAGTTTTTGGCCCAAAATATCGTAAATTTCAACTTTGAATTTAAGTTTTGCACTTGACAGAGCAATCTGGAAATTCCAGATTCTGCTTCTTCGCTCGAGCGACAAATCCTGCGCTTGAGCAACCACTCTGTGATTTTACACTTCCGCTCGAGCGACCTGAAGCTCGCTCAAGCGTGAAATGCAAGCTCCCAGAAGTTTCATGTTTTTGCAGACCGCTTGAGCGACCAGAGTTGTGCTCGAGCGAGGACCTGAGTCTCACTCTCGAGCGACCGTCGAGCATGAAAATCACAAAACCAGTACTTTTTCAAAGTTTGCAGACCGCTCGAGTGAAGGAAGTTGCGCTCGAGCGGCCTCTCACATGTTTGCATGTCTGCTCGAGCGGGACTCTTGTTTTCAGCAAGTTTGGTTAAGTGTTTCCAAGTGCATTTTGTCATCCTCATTGCATCCTAGGCATTCCTAAGCCTAGATTAAGACATAATAATGGGGATAAAATGTAGAAACACACTAAGAATAGAACGTAATGAGTTAAGTATATTTCAACGTGTGTTTCAAATTTGTATTTTTTATGTGTTGATGTAGGTTACGTGCCGTAAACCGTTTGATTAGTCTATTCTGTCTATCTGCACCAGAGCCATCTATGAGTAATAACTTAATAAAGCTATGTTCAACTTTATTTATTTTCTGTATGATGAAATAAGATCTATTTTATGAAATGTTATGTTCTATATAATGAATGATTGTCTAATTTCTGACAATGTATTCGTGACATCTTTAGCATCATGTGATATATGTTATCTGTTACCCGGTATCAGAGGTTCCATTATGGAACTTAATATGTCTGCAATCTGTTACCTGTACTGGAGGCTTCATCATGGAGCTCAGCATATCTGTTATTTGTTACCTAGATCCGGAGGTTCCTTTATGGAACTGGTTACTCATAACTACCATCTGTTATGCATCTGTTCAGTATCTACTCTGTTAGCACTAATGGATGTACCATGTATGATTAAGTATAAACTCTGATTTTTGTATGTAATTTGAACAAGAATATGAATATGAATATGTATATGAATCTGTTCATGAATATGAATTCTGATTTCTGAATCTAGTGGGGTCACTACATCCGTCCAAAATTGGGGTCACTAGTGACCCCACTAGTTCTCGAAGAGGTTCCCGTGGGGTCACTACATCCGTCCAAAATTGGGTCAAGAGTTTTTGGACTCTGTTCAGTATCTACTCTGTTAAAAGAGTTTTTGGACTCTTTTATATTATGTACGTAGGTTCACTATTTAGTCCCGTTCTGTTCATTTGTGGGGTCACTACAGTTCGGACTCTCAAATTGTCACGGTTCTTAATCTTGAACCAAAGAGTCCAGATCCGGCAAATCGTTTTGAGAAACAGATTTTTGAAAAGAAGTGCCAAACATGGACTGCTTTGCCAGATACAGAGTCGCCACCTAAATATTTTTTAATGGAAAAATTTAGGAAACCCTGACTCGGTGCCGAAGGCCACATGTCCGTCATCACCGGAGTTGTCTCGGCTCGGGAGCTTGGGTACGATCGGGGAAGGTCAGCTATGAGCACCCCATTTCGCCCGGTCCGAAGACCGGCCTCTACTAACCATGATATCCGATTTTGAAAACACTACGTGTTCTTATTCCATTTATTAGCCTAGAATTACTATGTTATGCGTGCAGCAAACAAGTATAGACTAGATTGCCTGATTTGGAAATAAGCATTGCATATCCGTTCGGTTTTGAAAAGCGCTTTGGAATTTGCTACTCGCAAGTAGGCTAAAATACGGATTTCAACGAGTTTTTCCAACTCAAACAATCCAACCTCCACCCACAGGCATTAAAACAATTTAACACATAAGCACTTAACCGCATGGCAGGCATACTGTCATGGCAACACTCACACGCATGCGGGATACTAAAGCATAAATACTTACAATGTACTCTGTGCCAAAACAATAAACTAGTTAGCAAACATGCATGTCCTAGTTCATGTCAATTTGACTAATGCAACACATACATGATGCAACTAGATAGGCTCAGCTAATCCTAAACATGGCATGTGAAATGCGATCAATCGATGCACGTATTCAATTTGGAATTGAAGTACAAATGCAGTTAGCGTGATGTACCGAGCCTAGTGCATGCAATACAAATGTATGAATGCACGCATGCATAGCATAAGGTATGCTAAATTAAACGTGCCCTAATACTAACCATCAAAGCAGGTAAGTAAAAAGGAAGAAAGAAGTGGGGATTGGAAGACATGCACACCACTCACACACACTTATTACAGATTTGCCCTCACACAGAGGGACCAAATAAATATTACAAATTAATTAACTACGCAAGCTAATTAAATATTACAAATTGCCTAATTAATTAAGCAAATTAAATTAAGCTAAGAAAACAGTAAATCGTCTCGGGAAATGCGCCGCCATGCATGAGCTGCCTCTGTTTTCCTTCCTTCACTCCTCTGGAGGTTGTCAAAACCTCAGGACTGCTTCTCTGGACATTGAGGAGTGCCACCGGCTGAATAGAATTGCCACCGGCAGTGTGGTGTAGTCACCGGCACGAGATGAATCCATCGGCTGCTCGTTTACTGGCGGTCGGCAATATATACTGCCGGTCGGCAAGGAATGCCTGCAGAACCTGCAATTGACAGCAACAGAGGGCAAGGCAAAGCATGGCAACACAATTCAAAGCATATATGCACCATTCATGTCCCTTATCATGTTTGTGACTCAAAGGGGCATGTGTCTCGATTCTCGGACCACCAATCACGCATTTCCATGCATGATGGCCCAAGTGATCAAGTCTGCAACTTTTATGTCAAATGAAATGCAAGCCAAACACACAAATCAAGGCCCAATTCCTATCACCAAGTCAAGGAACTAGGCATGCATGCAAGATGCAATGCAACCTAGACATGCAAGCTAAGGATGCAATCATGGCATGGCAAGGCACTTATGCAAGCATACAAGCAAACATGAGGCAATGCTAATGGATGAAAAGGTGGTCTAAAACATATGATTTAGGCAGCTCTAATTAGGCCTAAAACAAAGGCCAAAGTGCTATAATGAGGGACCAAATACACATGCACACATGCACATGTTGAAAGCCAACACTGAAGCACAAATGAGGCAACTCTCAAACACATTTGAAAGAAGGATATCATGGACAATTAGCATGCAACATAAGTATTAAAATCATGTTAAAACATGGTGCCGAACCAAGCAATAAATCAAGCCAAGCATGCAACAAATGGCCTAAGTGCTCAAAGCAAACCAATGGAGTATTGAACTACACTTAGCAAGACCAAACATGGCATGAACTTATTGACCAAAAACAGAGTTTTAGGACATTAATACAAGGCCTAAGGATCACTTAGATGGCATCCAAATGACTCAAAAACAAAGGCATGCATAGTCACCAAAACAAGGAGCATAAGATGACAACCTTACAAGGCATTAAAGGGACAACTAAAGCAAGCATACAAGCATACTATAAGGTCTGAAATGACATGGTGAATGGTCCCAAATCACCAAATCAATGCAAAAATGTCATGCTATACACTCATATACTTAAGGCCAACAAGCCACAATGCAAAGGGGCTATATGATGCGTGCCAAATCCGACCCAAACAACCATGGACAGACCTCTAGCATGGCAAAATAAACACACAAGCTTCACAAGACTAAGCCTAAAACATGCTTGAACAAAGGCTAACAACCTAAGGCATATTGAGGTAATATCATGGCATTACATGGTAGGTATGCTAAGCATGCATGGTATACCAAAACCAACAAAAAATAGAGGCATAATATGACATATTAAGCACAAAAAAAACAACTAAGGCATGGTCAACATGAAACTTAGCTAGGTGCTCCCTCAAGAGGCCAAAAGTGGTCCATTTCAAGGACAACAAGGAGAGGGGGTGTCCCTCTCCTTTTAGAGACTTCAAGGCACCATCTCCACCACTGAAATCCCTCAAGATTTCAGTGGTGAAGAGGCCCAAACACCAAAGTCCCAAGACTTGCTCAAAATGGCTCAAAATGGGACCTTTCAAAGCCTAAGAGGGGTCAAACACCCTCAAACCCAAAAACACTCTTAATAAACAATCAAGAGGACTAAAAAATAGAACTTTTTTGTATTATACACCAAGCTCAAAAACGAATTTAAGACAAGTCAAAACACAATGCAAAAATGGGGAATAAAGGTGTTAGTTTCTTACCCTTGATGACCTCTTCACAAGTGATGCTCCAATGGCCCTCCTTGGCTTGAATCCAACACCAAAACACTAAAACCAGTCCTTTAGAACCTCAGTAGCTAGAGGAAGGTGAAACACTAGGTGTTTGTGTGCAATAGTAAGACACAAAGCACCTAGAGCACAAAGAGAGAAAAAGAGAGATAGGATATGTATGGATCCTAACCCTAAAAACCAGAGCTTCTCTCTGTGTTTTTTGTCTCTAAAATGTCTAAAGTCTCTAACCCTGAAGCCAAGAGACAAGGCTCTCTCTTATAGAGGCTTATTGTGTTGTAAAGCTTACAAGACAAGCTTCCAAGAGAGAGATCCCTCCATACACATGTATGGAGGGGAGCCAAAAGCAAGACAGCTGTCTTAAAATATCTACAAAAGCAGATGCATAGTAGTCGGCCGGCCAAAAATGCCATTTTGGCAAAAAAGAGTGCCGACAGGCACTAAATAGTGCTGACCGGCACTAAATAGTGCTGACCGGCAACAAATAGTGCCGGCCGGCAATGTACATTGCCGGTGGCAGCAAAAACCAGCCGGTGGCCTCTAGCCACTGCCGGTGGTGTGTGGGGATGCCTCACAAGGCATTCCCTGCCCTTCCAAGGCAAAACACAATTGTTTGGTGTGAAACCAGACACTAAACAGTCAAGTTCGGAGATCCTGAGGCAAGGCGCGTAGCCGAGACCTCCGGGAACTCCAAACGAACACAAACATGGATAATCACCAAGTGTTCCAATGGTGACGTCCAAGTCTTGAGGACGGTCAAAAATGGGGTGTCTACAGTCTAGAAGTTGAATTTTGTGGACCGTTATGTATCATGTTAAGAACGTTTATGTTTTGTCTTGTTTTGATATCTGTATACTGGGCTAAGTCTTTTTTGATGACGCTTGCACGGCGTTGCAAGATTTGAATGAGCATGACATCTTATATGTATATTTTATAAGGATTAAAAGTTATGTCCCATGTATGTCGGTATAGCTCTATGGACTATATATATTTTGTATATTTGCTTTCGCAGCCCCTAATTTTATGTTATTTCGTTAATTTGCCTTTGGTAATCCAAGGATTACTGACCGGTTACGACGCTAAACCTATAGAGGCGGGTTTAGGTCGTGACAATAGCCCAAGCCAACCGGAGTGCACATTGGCGGCCACATTGCAACCATCGCGTCCTCGCCACCATTGATCGTGAGGTATACAAATTTTTTTTTGGTTTTGGATCGATTTGATCTCCTTCAACCCGATCTGCAGGGGTATTCATTAATCGTCTATTTTTTGTTGTGTGGATGTTATTTGTTTGTTTGGCATATAGGAAAACCACGGTATGATCATGGATGCTCCATAAATTATGATGGATCTAAATTTTTGTTTTTCTTTAGAAAATTGATCTCTGAAATTACAAGATGCGTGGTCCGTTCCATTTTTTTGCTCAACGCTTTGATTCTACGTAGCATTTATATGCCAATTTTTTCATTTTTTTTTTTTGCCATTCTTTACATGTCCTATTTGTAGAGACTGAATTATAGATTTTGTCAAGATGAAACATTATCTGAAACATGTCCTATTTTTTTTTTCCATTCTTTACTTGTCCTATTTATAGACCGAATTTCAGATTTTGTTAAGATCAAACATTATCTGTTTATAGATTGAATTATAGTTTGGAAACTTATCTGAATTTTGATGAGTTGAGAGCTAAGTACCCTTTTTTTTTTTTTTTGCTGGTTGTTGTTGTTAAAGTTGGAATCTTTATTTTTGTGAGGATTTGGATCCTCTCCATTTCACAGGGAAATATTTATTCATTGACCTTCTACGAATACTGATTTCAATCTGTTTCTACTTGAAATACATGTTCAGTGATCATAAAATTTGGTGAAATCAATATATCGATCTGGTTCTATACAAATTATGTGTTTTGATCTGATTTTTTTATGGGGAAGTAGTATTAGTTTTTATGAATTAAGGCTAAAAAACATCAAATTGAATATTTTTTTAATAGTAATTTTAATCTGTTGTTCACTTTCAGCCTGATGTCATTCTAATGTTCATGAGGTTTTTATTTAAGATAATTGGTTTTTGGATCAGGTATTAAAACAGACTATATTAAGGGTAAATGATGAATCTATTAGATCAGTAATAGACAAACGCAAAGTTTGTATAAATGAAACATAACTTTCTCGCTTGGTGTGCAACCTTTGATAACCATGGTTTTGGGTTTGGCAATAATTTCACCTCAAGCTTGATCTAGGTCACTACGCTTAAATCTTCTACAGATGTGTCATTTTCCCAACGTTTGAAACCAACTCCCAATTTATGTTTGAGTGGTTATAAGTTATAACTTAACTACAACAGCTACACCAAGGCTTTACAATCTTTTGTGATTATTCAAGTCACTAGTTCTCTAAGGATTTTGTCCAACATACTGGTGCTTAAGCACCAATACCCCTGAATCTTCTTCTGACTGATCCCATACCTTTTTTACTTTTTGCATATCCCATTCATATTTTTTTGGGGAAATTTCAAATAGATAAAAGAAATGGCAGATTGTAAATGTGCCTTTGGAATGGTAATTACAACTGTTCGTTTCATACTGAAAAAATAAAAATTCGAACAAATGACCAACCATTCGCACCCATTTCCATTTATTATAAGAAAAGGTGACATGATCATATAATATTTACAATAAAATGCCTAATGAATAATTTTGCAACTCAATTTTGTCTGGATAATAGTTTTTATTTTTATGCAAATTTTTGGTTTCATTTGTTATAATATTTGTATTTTACACATAAATAATATGAATTACACTAGAATAATATACTCGCTTCTGGTTTACTATTTGTCAAGTTATTTGTGCTTGTAAAAATTTTTTCTTTTGTAAAACCCCATGTTTTTAGAAACAAATGAGGACATTTGTCATTTTATATAGAAAGAATTCCTAAACTTTGAATTATGTGGCACTTACATGTTAACATATTTGTAGTAGTCATTTACACAGTCAGAAAACAAATCAATCCTTTTTTTACCCAACTACAACTTCCACTACATAGCCACGTCAGATGTGTGCCTGTGGCTATGGTTAATGTGTTGTGAAGATATTCAGATCAAACAAAAATCCAAGGCGTCCGTACTTTGCTTATCCCCGCCCTGTGGTGAGTGCCCAATTCAATAACGGTCAGGATTGCATTTAATCCCAAACCAATTGACTAATAACTTCGACATTTTCACTCGTTAGCCCTGTGTTAGTTGAATTGGTTGGTGCGAAGAACCAAGGAGACAGAGCATGAACTCTGCATCCTCCACAAATGACATTGTCATGCATTTGCGGGATGTTGTCATACACATTCAACACTTGTTGCATCTCCTTAAAATCATTGTCTCTGTGCTGTGCATTTTCGTTGTCATTTTGTTATTGCGTATGTAAGTAAACTTAGCGTTTGGAGTACACGATTGTTGTAATGATGTTAACTGTAATCACTTTAATTTCGCCTTTGGTTTCAGGAATAGTTCGGGGGAGACGTTAATGACTACTTTAGTGCAACAAAATTATTTATATTCCTATGGCCACTCGTTCTGCATGAATGTTATGTGTTGCTATTCTTATTTTAATTACTGTGCAATGGTTATATATTGTTAACGTAGCAACCAAATCTTTTTAATTACTATGCAATGGTTATATAATAGTCATTCCCATGCAATTTTGTGATTGTGATCATGTTGACCCGTAAATTACTTGGCATGTATTCTTGGTCAGTCTAAATGGCTTCCATACGTACTTCTCCTCGTATCCCTTCGAAAAACAAAGGCATTGCAATAGAGAAGTCTAGTAGTGTTGAAGAAACACAAAAGCAGTTCAACCACAAGGCATCCTGGGATAGTGAATCAACTCGGATTTTCTTGCAGCTGATTGCCGATGAGATTACAAAAGGGAATCGCCCATTCCTAGTCCTAAGCCAAACTGGGTACAAGTCGTTGGCAAAGAAATTTGAAAAAAAAAAATTTGAAAAAAACATGGGCTGAAACAGTTGAAGAATAAATATATGAGTCTAAAAAAAGAATGCAATGCTTGGAGGAAGTTGATGGATTCCAGCAAAGGAATCTCAGGGATAGGATTTGACAGCGCAACTTGTTTGTTTCAGGCGCTGGATGTGGAGTGGGATAAGATGGAATCGGTAAGTAAATTTTTATTTCCACATGTTTGTTTTGTTTCATATTTTTTGGTTACCATTTATATTTGTTTTTGTTGGTAGTTAAAACTCCTTATATTGCATGTAGTAATAATTTTTATTTACAATTTTCATTTTTCAGACAAACAAGGTGTGTGCAAAGTTTAGGAAAAAAACTTTAGAACATCGCGAGTTGATGGAGACGGTTTTCACAAGGGCTTTTGCTACGGGTAAGAACCATTGGACACCGGAAGAGACTGCAGCTGAACCTATAGCTATTTCATCCGATTCAGTTGACAGTATAAGATTGCGGCCATTTGCTGATCCGATCCCTGCATGTGCAGCCGATGTGGATCAAGATTCTTCAATGGAACTAGTTGATACTGCGGTGAAAAAGAAACGGACTCCGTCAACAAGTTGTATAAAGTCGAAGAAGGCAACAAGTGGTGCGTCAATCGTAGTGGAAAGCATGAATAATTTGACAAACGTGGTTCAGACCCAAAATCAGCAAGTCACTATCAGACACCTCACTGGTAACGAATCACTGTACACAATTTTGGAGTGCATGCAACGGCTCAGGGCCATTCTTTCCCTTCTCGGTACGCTGCTATTCCATTTTTTGTCGACACTGATGGACAACGCAGATTACCAGGAGGTGATGATGTGCCAGCTTGATGACGACCACATTATAGGCTGGTTGACACAGAAATAGCTGCAATGCAGTGCTGCTGCGTTGTTTGCGAACCTGTTTGGGGCTCGATGGGTGTGATAGAGTGTCATGTTGAATATGGCCTTCCTTTCTCATCGTTGAAAAATTTTAATTACCATGGATGTTAGACTTGTAATAAACAGGATGGTTGTTTGTATTGTTTTCATTTTTTTTTTCATTTTTTTTTTCTTAGCTCCAAAAAATATGATCATTGTGTGTGGTTTTTACGATGGAATAGGATGCTTTTGTCTGTTTTTTATTATTCACAACGGCGGGCTGTCGTGTCATGCTTGTTTATTTATTTATTTATAGCTTTGTGTACCATTATTTTGGTTATGTTGGTAATGTAAGAGAATAATTCTTGGTTTATATATTAGCAAGAAACAGCAGTTTCAGTTTTTTTTTTTTTAATTATGAGTTAATAACTTCTTACATGTAATTGTACCTACCTGTTAGGTATGTTCGACATGGTCATGAATAAAAGTGGCTTTGAAGGTCAATTTGGTTGTCTTTCACAACTATTATTACATTATCCCAGTCCATCACAGGTCAACAGATTTGAACTGTTCCTAATGTTGTAGGTATCACTGAATTTGACATGATGAACACTGGGAATGGTAGCAACAATGACGGTCTAATGGAAATGCTTAACCAAATGGCCATACAGCTTCAACAACAAAATAACTGGACATTTCTCGAAGCATGCTGGTATGTGAGTGGTACGAAAAACACATGTGTAAGACGCCATGTCGCACTTCTATTTTGAATGGACATGCATGGATAACCGAACCGTATGCAGGCCATGTTAGTCGATTTGAGGAAAATGTGTGCATGTCGAAGGACATGTTTGCGTCTTTGTGTGACACATTAGTCAATGATTTCGGGATACAAGTACCACAGCGTGAACATGGCTTAGCCGTTCAAGAAAGTTTTGCAATGATTATCCATGTGTTGAGAGGGTTTCAGAATCGCAAAATCCAAGAACAGTTTCAACATTCGGGAGAGACTGTGTCCTGGCACGTGCAAAATGTTTTAGCGGTGATGAAGGAGTTCACTATCGTACATTGCAAGCCAACATATAGTTAGCAAGATATGCATCCATACGTGCAGTCTAAATGGACATACCTACCTTTCAAGGTACTATTTTCAAACATGACTCAGTTAAGTTTATTTGAATGTTTGGAAATTATTTTGACATGACGTGTAAAAAACACCGTGGTTTTTGTGTCATCAACATTCAAACAAAAACCATTTCATGTACCCCTACAAGTATTAAGATAATTGGTTTATTTCATTGACGAGATGTTTGTTCAAAATTTAAAACCTGAATGGGAAGTAGTGCAATGGAAAAGTAGGAAAATTGCAATGTTTGTCCAAAACATATTAAAGTTTTTTTATGCCATTTCAAGTAATGTATAATAGGGAACAACGGGACCACAAAAAAAAGAGGGTAAATCAACGTCATGTAAATGTTGAAATGAATGTGTAGACAACAGGGTTGTTGGCATGACTATATCGGAGCCATTGATGGAACACATGTTATTGCATGCGTTACGAGGCCAGACGCTCCAACATATTTTGGTAGGAAATACTATCACACCCTAAATATAATGGCCGTATGCGATTTTGACATGTGTTTCACCTTCGTATCCTTTGGATGAGAAGAAAGTATGCACGATAGTTGCATCTTCAATGAGATAATCATAAATGACAATGTTTCTTTTCCACTTCCTGAAGAATATGATATTGCATTTCCATTTTTTTCGATACATAATATTCATATATATTAAAAAAAATTATCGCGGTATTTAATTTGAATTTTTGGTATTTTTGTAGGCAAATATTATCTTGTCAATAATGGCTATTCGAACCGCATATATTACCTAGCACCATTCAAAGGAAGCCTTGACCACCACCAACAATTCCATATTATTGAAAGGTGTAGGACAGTAAACAACCCCAGGGAATTATTTAACAAAGTTCATGTGTCATTACAAAGTGTGGTGGAACGCACTTTCGACGCATGGAAAAATCGGTGGGGGTTTATTCAAAATATGTCTCAATATGATTTTGTAAATTTGCAAGTTCAGTTGATTGGTGCGTCAATGGCGTTACATAACTATATACGTAGAAATACTGGCAATCCAACAACTGTTAACCCCATCTTCAATGAGGAAGCAGCTGTGGCAATAATAAATGGCATACCGGAAGTTGCACATGACAAGGATGGTTTAATGGTTGGGGATGAGGAATCCCATATGGCATTGATGCGAGTTTGCATACGGGACAAGATAGTGTACATGCACAATAACAGAATGTTAGGAAACATATAGTCAACCTAATATTTGTATGCTTGTAACATTGTTCAGCCACAGTCGGGATGTATGCGATTATATTATATTGTACAATATATATGAGTTTACACGAAAAAATGAAAGTACTATGGTTTACGTGCCTTATTTTGTAAAATTATTGGGTTGGAGAAAGAGAAAGTTTGTTATGTGCTTGTAATAATTAAGCATGGTAGCACGATGGCAAACCATGGTATTATGATTTGATGACTTTGACAGAAAAATTAAAAGTTTAAAAAAAATAAAATCGACACGTACTATGTCAAAAATTACAATATTTGGCCATCAACTCAATTTTGGATAAAAGGTAGCAATATGATTTGTACCAACTTTTCTTTAACAAATTGTAAAACAAGTGCAGAGTCGATGTGTCTGCAAATAGATACCAAAAGGGAAATTTATAGATGTGTTTGGTTTGTGTTTAGAGATACATTTAAAAAAAAAATTTAGGGCGAGAGTAACTGAAATATTTTTAGTTTGTTTGGTTATATTTTGAAAATAGTTTTGCAGTTTGGGAGTTTGGTATGATTTGATGTAGTTGAGAAAATGTGTGTGAGAGAACAAGTGATTGAGAAGGAGAAAGGAGAGAGAAAAAGTAATTGATTGATATGTGGGAGAGAGGAAGTAATTTTGGAAATTTGTTTTCAAAAAATTTGAACTAAACAAAATTTTGAATTTTTTTTCTCAAAACTTGTATCTCGACATACAATTTTTTACAAGCGCTCCTTTTTTATTTTAAATTTTATTTTTAAGAACGGTAAAATTCTCATTTTTCTCGTAATTATAAAAAAAACAAAAAAAATAAAGAAAACGAAAATAATAAGCTAATATGGCAGCCTTGCAACCCGCACGCCCAGGTAAATGAACAGCAAAGGGAACATGATATGCCCAAAGGCATTTTGGTAATTTTACCTATGGACACCTCACCAAAAAGTCAAGAAGTCAAAAAAATCAAAAAATTTATCCTAAATCAGGCTTTTTAGTCTCAGCTTAAAATAGCCAAAAACTCAACTCACATCCCAAACGAATCCTTAATATTAATGGGTGGTGGGATAAGTTATTAAGGAAAATAGAAGAGAAAGATGGCGGAAAAAGAAAAAGAAAAAAAAAGTGAGGTTAAATTATAAAATTAAAAGTTATGAAAGTGTCCTTAGGTTTCGTTTCACATGAGCTATTTCAGCTAAATTAGTTAATAAAGACAAAAACAAGTTAATTTAGTCAATAAGACAAAATATCACATTCAAATCATAATCATTTTATTTTTTCTCTTACAATTATCAAATTAATTACCAAAAAAAAAAAAAAATCAAAACTTATCCAAAATATAATTTTTTTTAGGGAAAATTATTGATAAATCCCATTTAGAAGTGTTTTAACCCAAGAAATCCATGAAGGAATTTTTTAACCCATTTAGTCCCATGTATGTATAATTTTATTCCATAAAGTCTTTTTTCTTGATTTACACTATTTTCTTGGACACTTGTGCCCTTATATTTAATTTTGATACCCTTATAGATATTTTTTGAACGGTTAGCAATTTTATGATGTGAACATTCATATTTTAAAATTCACATTGGTAGGAATGTAAAATTGGCCCGTGGGCGGCCTGAAACCTGCCCGCGAGCCGAGGCGGTCTCGACCCGTTGACAATATAAATATTCACATTAACATGTTAACATTCACATTAATAGGAGTGTAAAATTGGCCCACGTCCCGTGGCGGCGCGAAACCCGCCCGCGGCCCATGGGCGGCCCGGGACAGGCCCGGCCCGACCCGTTGACAATGTGAATATTCACATTGACATGTTAACATTCACATTGATAAGAGTATAAAATTGGCTCGCGGCCCATGGGCGGCCAAAAGCTCGCCCGCGGCCCGGGGCGGGCCCGGGCCAGCCTGTTAACAATGTGAATATTCACATTGACATGTTAACATTTACATTAATAAGAGTATAAAATTGGCCAGTGGCCTAGGGCGGTTTCCACAAAAAAAGACATTGCGCCTCCGGCGGGCTAGGCCTCGGACCGAGCCTTAAATGGGCCTTAAGCAGGCTGATGGGCCGGGCCGGGCTTCAAAGTGATGGCCTTGGCCCTAGCCTAGGGTCTCGGACATGTTCGGGTCCAGACCCAAACGAGCCTGCCCCGGGCCGTGGGCGGGCTTCGGGCAGCCCACGGGCCGTGGGCCAATTCTATATTCCTATCAATGTGCATGTTAACATGTCAATGTGAATATTTACATTGTGAACGAGCCGGGCCGGGCCTACCCGGGCCGCGGGCAAATTTTACACTCCTATCAATGTTAACGTTAACATGTTAATGTGAATATTCACATTGTCACGGGTCGGGCCAAGCCCGCCTCGGGCTGCGATCGGGTTTCGGGCCGCCCACGGGGTGCGGGCCAATTTTACACTCTTATCAATGTGAATGTTAACATGTCAATGTGAATATTCCCATTGTCAATAGGCCGGGCCGGGCCCGCCCCAGGCCGCCACCAGGCACGGGCTAATTTTAAACTCCTATCAATGTGAATGTTAACATGGCAATGTGAATATTCACATTGTCAACGGGTCGGGCCAAGCGCGCCCGAGGCCGCGGGCGGGCTTTTGGCTGCCCATAGGCTGCGGACCAATTTTATACTCTTATCAATGTGAATGATAACATGTCAATGTGAATATTTACATTGTCAACGGGCCGCCTATGGGCCGTGGGAGGGTTTCGCGCCGCCACAGGACGCGGGCAATTTTACACTCGTATTAATGTGAATGTTAACATGTCAATGTGAATATTCACATTGTCAACGGGCCGGGCCAATTTTATACTCTTATCAATGTGAATGTTAACATGTCAATGTGAATATTCACATTGTCAACAGGTCGCCCCGGGCCGTCCACGGGCCGTGGACGGGTTCCAGGAAGCCACGAGGCGCGGGCTAATTTTAAACTCTTATCAATGTGAATGTTAACATGTCAATGTGAATATTCACATTGTCAACGGGCCGGCCCGAGTCAGGCCCGTCCAGGGCCGCGGACGGGCTTTTGGCTTCCCATGGGCCGCGGGCCAATTTTATACTCTTATCAATGTGAATGTTAACATGTCAATGTAAATATTCACATTGTCCACGGGCCGCCCCGGGCCCGCCCATGGGCCGTAGACGGGTTTCGCGCCGCCATGGGACGCGGGCCAATTTTTCACTCCTATTAATGTGAATGTTAACATGTCAATGTGAATATTCACATTGTTAATGGGCCGGGCCCGCCCGGCCCGACTCGAACTTTTCCGGGCACCCACGAGGATCGACATGGACCGGACCCCTACACATTGACGATATGAACATTCACATTGACGGTGTGAACATTCACATTAGGGGTATTTTGGTAATTATGTCACCCATAGGACTTATTGAAACATAAGAAAATAATGTGAACTAAATGGAACATAAGTAGATGAAAAGGGTATTTTGGTTTTCTTATCTCAAATAGGACCTAATGGAATAATCAAAAAGAATATGGGTTAGATGAAATAAAGATCTTAGAAAGTGAATTTATCAAAAAAGTTTCTTTTTTTTTAACCACATTAAAATAATCAAAAAACTAAACTAAATTAACTCATCTCAAACGAGAGCTAAACTTAAAATTGTCATATATTTTTTTTGTAAAGGTGCATGTTTCGTAATGTTTGACCCTTTCAAGTTTTGTTAATCAATGCATTTAAGGCAGTTGTTAACAAAATTCTCAAAAATAAAAAATAAAAATTGTACAACCGATTAGACAAACATTCTTGAAGTTAAAACAATGATCACAATGTTAGCCTTAATTAATATCTTAGTTACATTATGTAATTGTCTACTTATCGTATATTTATTTCATTTAACTTGAAATGTTCATTCTCAAGGTGTCCTAGGGATGCTTCATGCATACATTAAGATATTAATCTCTACTCATCTTGAACCTTGATCAATGGCTCAAAGGCCTTATTTTAAGGGACAACAATCCAAAACAGATGATTAGAGGCTAGTCATTAGTCCACTACTGAAATTTTTATGGGTCTATATATGACCCTAAAAACGGCTATATGGTGGTGCCCAATTTGTTTAAATCAATGAATTATAATCTAAATCCTATTCTTTGTCTACAAATAAAATGACAATTTTAACTGCAAATTACAACTTTGTACATTGATATTCATGTGATGCAGTGAAAGAGTAAGGATTATGTGTCTTTAAACCTTTGCATCTCTCTATCTCATAATAACACTTTATTGTCATTGAATTTTGAGATATAATCAAATAATGTTGAGTGTTTTGAAACGACTTGACTAAAGATTTCGATGATGGAAAATTTTGTGTGGTGGATGAAATTGTGGTTATCATGATTATTGTGTTTGTAACTACATGTAGTTAAAATGTTAATTTAATGTAGTTCTACTTATATTTATAAATTATGTAATCTTCATACTTCGTCTTTAATTTAAAATTGATCAATCTAATTTCAATTAACTCTATTTTATTATTATTATTTTTTGATTTTGTCTCAATTTGTGGTATGTTTGTAACAAAAGTATAAATCAATCCATTCAAATCCACCTAATTTATTCACATTGCTCTAAATATATATATATATATATATATATAAGATGGTGTTTGGGATATGAGAAAATGTTATCCAATCACATCACTCTCCATATTTTTTCATATATTTTTATAAAAAATTAAAAAATCAACTAAAATAGTCACATTCTAAATCAGCCATAAATATGAGGTTTTGAATTCATATGTTAGATGTTGAACTAAAATAATGTAATTATTTTTTCTTTGTTAAAATTAACCGTATACGGTTTATTTTTTGAATTTTTTTATTTATTATAAAAAGACGTGTATAAAAGTAAAAATGTAATGTAACCCAAATAAACTAATAAATCAATAAGTTACTTATTTTTTGTGTACCCAACACAAGTCTAAAAATAATTGTAGTTGTTTGTGTTAACCTAAAATAGCGTATGTATTTATTTTTAAGAATCTTTTTTAGATCACACCATCTCAATAATTTTCTATATATCTTTTCATAAAATAGTTAAAAAATTACTAAAATAATCTATTCCCAAACAACCCCACTACCATTTAGTAGCATTTGGTAGAGCTTTTTATTTGAGAATAAGTGTTGTATTTTGAGTTTGTGAGTTTTGGAATTATGATTTGAGTGTGAAAATTTTGTTTGGTAAATGAGTTTTGAAAAGAGTAGAAAATTTTTGATGTGACATATGATATTTGATATAAAAACTTACAACTTATAACTAAACACACAACTTAAAATTCTATTAAAACTCATAACTTTTTTTTAAAAATTCAAAAAATATTTTTTTTTTGAATATATAAAAATTATCATGTATCAATTGCAATATATATATATATATATATATTGCACTATTCCGGTCTACCGGCCGAACCACCGGTGGGACGACCGGTTAGGTCAAATTTCAAAAAAAAAAAAAAATTAAAAATCCCGCCTGACACAAAGTTTTCTACAGAGTTTTATGTTTATTGTGGAAATATAGTTTGAAAACCCTGTCCAAACATGATATTAGAATTTGTGGGTAGAATTTTGATTTGAAAATCCTTCTAAACACAACCTATGACTATCAAAATTGCATTTATAAGATATAAAATAAGAATAATGTTTGAGACTTTGAAAATTTTTTCATAATTTCACTCACATAATAAATATTAGAGAATGGCCTCCCTCCAGTCCTTCATCAGACTTGAGGGTACTGTTGGGCTCGCGGAGGTCCACCATTGGTCCCGTTTCGATAATTCAAACTGTTGAACGTGTAAAACTCGTCGAGTATTATATGCTTGTAAAAAATCGCATTGATCGAATTTTAATAGCTATGTGATTAACTCAGTTTTGTATGAAAAAAAACAGACGGTGGAAAATAAACGACTGACAAAAATCTAATTTGATTACATAGTTATCGATATTTGATCAACGTGATTTTTTACATTTATATATTATTCGACGATTTCTACGTATTGAACGGTTCATATTATCGAAACGGAACTCGTGACAGACTTCCACGGGTCTAAGAGTATCCTCCAGTCCAATGAAGGACTAGAGAGAAGCCATTCTCTAAATATTAATTTTTGATTAACTACATACTTAGGACTAGTTTGGCATAGACTATATAATCCATCTTTTTATCTTTTTTCCATCACATCACCTCTCTACTTTTCTGCACATTTTTTCGTAAAAAGATAAAAAGTGCACTTTTTTAGGACACCCCAAACCAACCCTTAATGATATATAATCAATCTTTTTTATTATATCATTATAGATAAATTTATAAATTTAAAATGTGAATTTCTAGTCCTGCTCATAAAATAATAATAAAGTGAAGCACAATTTAAAAAAATCCAAGGCTTTGTTTGGGGGTAGAAGTGTAACTTCACTTGCATTGACAAATCCATCCCTCCTACGGCCTAGATTACTATTTTTTGAATCGGGCACTTTATTTCGAGAAATTTGAATATTTTCAGAGAGAGACAGAGAGAGACGTTGGATTCGACAATTGGCAACCTTGAAATCAAATTTATAGAGAGAGAGAGAGAGAGTCAAGTGAGGCCACCCTTCTTTCTCAGAAGATCATGTGTTAGAGCAACGTCTAGTAATCATGGCACCTTACAAACCCTTCAAATTTCTCACTCTCTCTCCACACCAGACATGTTTTTTTGCACTTAGAATCCTCAATGTAGCTGATTCTACTCAAGTTTAAACAAAATTTCTCGCAGACCTCCATTTATTTTCTCGGAAAGTAGCCAAGTATGGAGGATTTAGCTGAGAAGACTAGTGAAGGAAAAGATGGGTTTGAATCTAACGGCGGTGCAACTGAATCTCTCACCGATTCCACCACATGTTCGAGGAGATCTAGCTCTGATGCTTCGACGGACGAAGCGAAAGGTAAGGAGTGTTCTTCGCCGGCTCCATTGGGTTGGCCAATTCGCAAAGCCCATGTGTCAAATTGCTCGATTTCTGATGCATCTGAGGTTGAACCTAAATCCCATTTGGATGATTCGAAGGTGAAGAAATTGGGTTCGAAAATTTCAGGTTAGTGATGGGTGTTTCTGCTTCTAAAACTCTGTTTGGTTGCCGAGAAAATAATGATATGTACAGGTTTAACGCTTCCTGTCGTTTTGTTATCTGGAAAGAAAAATTCAAATTCTACAAAGTAAAATGGGCTTAGCTTTACTAAATCAGAAAACAGACATATACATCTATATACATTTATGCATATCGGGGAAAAAAAATTCAAGTTGTTGAATTGGGCAGTTTCTTGTTTTGTTAATTTGTCTTTTTGTTTTTGAATTTGAATTGCATAGAAGTTGACATGATGAAGGAGAGGTTTGCAAAGTTGTTGCTTGGTGAAGACATGTCAGGGAGTGGTAAAGGGGTTTGCACCGCATTAGTGATTTCAAATGCCATAACCAACCTCTGTGGTACTCTCTCTCTCTCTCTCTCTCTCTCTCTATATTATGAGTTCTAGTGGAATTGCTTTGTACTGACAATGAGATTGGTTTTCCTCTGTAACTTCTTTATATTTTGGTTCTCCGCTCAAGTTTAATCATTATATTAAACCCTAATTGTAGCTACTGTATTTGGGCAACTCTGGAGGTTGGAACCATTGCCTTCTGAAAAGAAATTGATGTGGCGAAGAGAGATGGAATGGCTTCTTTGTGTTACCGATCACATCGTTGAGTTAATACCTTCTTGGCAAACATTTCCTGATGGAAGTAAGCTTGAGGTAACTGCAATTTAGCAATCTTAGTTTTACATTCAATTAGTAGTAAACATTATAAACTAAGATGTGTTTTTTTTTTTTTTTTTGGGTACAATTTGTCTTAATTTCTTAGAATAGCGTGGGGTAAAGGCATCTAATTTATTTTAGATCAATTTTCAGTTGAAAAGTTCTATTGTGAAATTTACATCCAAATTTAGCCTTTTCCCCTTTATTAGAAAATTGTGCTAATGCTGGAAGGTTATATTTATTGAAAGATCTTGCTAAAATCTTACATTTAGTTGTGAACTCTAGGATGATCAGTGAAGCAAAAATGTGCAAAACCCAATGAGGAAATAAAGAAAATTAAGTCAGTTCTTTGGTGATTATATCACAATTTCTTGTTTCATGACTGGTTTTGCATTTGTTACTCAGGTTATGACTTGCAGACCACGGGCGGATCTTCTCATCAACCTCCCAGCTCTCCGTAAACTAGACAACATGCTCATTGTAAGATTTGACCTCACTTTTCTCTTCGTCCACTACTCTATTTCATAAAGCAATTTGAAGTTAAAAGCCAATGTTTTCCTATCACAGGAGATACTAGATAGTTTTATCAATACCGAGTTTTGGTACGTTGATCAAGGGATTATAGCCCCAGAAGCCGATGGTTCGGCCTCTTTTCGTAAGCCCGTTCAACGGCAAGAGGAGAAATGGTGGCTACCAGTGCCTCGCATCCCTCCTGGAGGTCTCCACGAAGATACGAGGAAGCAGTTGCATCACAAGCGTGAATGCGCAAATCAAATACTAAAAGCTGCCATGGCTATCAACAGCATTGCTTTAGCTGAAATGGAAGTTCCTGAATCTTACTTGGAAGCTCTTCCAAAGGTTTGAATCCAATCTAGCACCAAAATTATTCATTGAAAGCTAGATTTTGTCAAAATTAGCCAAAGTTGTACCAGAGTGTTATCCTTTATCCACGATGCCAAAGCGTGTTATTTATTTATTTATTTCCATATGCTAGGGAGATCTTACGTTGACCTTTTCTTTCCTCTGTTCATTTTAGAATGGGCGAGCTAGTTTGGGTGATGTTATTTACCGGTACATCACATCAGATCAATTCTCGTCGGAGTGCTTGCTTGATTGCCTTGACCTGTCCTCTGAACATGTTGCTCTGGAGATTGCAAACCGTGTGGAGGCATCAATTTATGTGTGGCGTAGACGAATTCACTCAAAACCCGTGACTAATGCAAACCGCTCTGCGGCAAAATCATCTTGGGAGATGGTCAAGGATCTAATGATCGATGGAGACAAGCTGGTATTGCTTGCAGAAAGAGCTGAAAGCCTCCTGATTTGCTTGAAACAACGGTTCCCTGGTCTAACCCAGACTACCTTGGATACGAGCAAGATACAATACAACAAGGTTCGCACTGCCATCTGATGAAAATTCTAGTTCTTCTGGTGTCCTGCTTATTGCCTAGTATTTATTTTTGTCTTTTTTATATATAATTTTTTTTTGGAAATTTGTGCTAGAAATGTTTGGTGAAACTTCTCAATAATCAGCTTGTTTTTTCAGCTTAGTTAAGGTATTGATTTGCTTCAACAATCTTATTTACTTTTCCAACTTTCAGGATATTGGAAAATCCGTCCTAGAGAGCTACTCAAGGGTTTTGGAAAGCCTGGCATTTAATATTGTGGCACGTATTGATGATCTACTATATGTCGATGACCTGACTAGACATTCTGATAAGCTGGGGTCTGTTCCTACTGTTAGCGTGATTGCTCAAAAGAGAGTTTCAGTCTCACATTCAGTGCCCGGCTCAGGCACTCCATACAGAACAGCTTTTACAACACCAAAGTTTTCACCTGCACCGTTGATTAGCCCTGCAAGGGGAGAGATAACTCCATTTCTTAGTGGCAACAACAACAACAACAAGCCTCCACGTCGTGGCTTTGGGGTGAAAAGAGCCTTAACAAATTATCTTGGAAGCGATGCGAAAGTGAAAAATTGTGGGAATCCAACAGAAGGGTTAGGTTTAGTTCCAAACAAACATGCTCAAGTGCCTGCATCTCAGAGCACGGACGGTTCAGAGTGTCATAAAAAGCCTCCAGCTCCCCAAAATGGGGACAGGTTCCGACAGATTGATCGTTGAGGAGAGAAGGAAAGAGAAACATGTATTCGAAAAACAAAAATGCAAAAGCATCATAAAAAACCTTCTTGGTTTTTACTGATTGTGATCATATGTTATGTAGGAATTGAGCATTTTTTCGTTTGATTTTCTGATATCTTGCTAGTTGTGTGCTGTTGTTTTATTTTGACAGTAGAACTGTATTTCCATATGTATGTATTCTATGGAGCTACAACTAAATAGAAATAGACACTTGATTGTTCAATTTTCTTCTGTATAGTTGAACTGTGGCAATCAATAAGGTTAGATATTATTTTAGTCCCAATGTCAGAGAGCTTGCATCCATGAGGGCTAGCTTGAAAGGGTAAGTCAATCAGAGCTCTTAAATTTGAATTCCTACTTCTCTATATATAAGGTTAGTGTATGGTCATATTTGGAGTTTTATCCTGGGTCTCACCAAAAGTGGGATCAAGGGTTCCTCGTTATCTATACTATTATTAATATTATTATTATTATTATATAAACACAACTCTGTTAGTGTGAACTATTTACACTTATTTCCAAATTATCCCAGTATAACTATCTCATATTTTGATTTTGAGTTTCAAATTTCAATAGCCATTTCAATTTATTTATTTATTTAATGGATAAATTACAAAAATCTCCTGAGATTTACTTAAATTACAAATTATCCGCTGTAGTTCTAGAAATTACATTATGCCTCCTAAGGTTTTTAATTTCATATCAAATAAATTATCTTATTAATAAAATCATCAAGTTAATTAATAATTTTTAATAATGTTAAATTTTATTTTAATTAATAATTCAAATAATTTTATTATTGTAGAGGTAAACAGTTAGAAATTTTACTTTTTTAATTAATTCTGTTAAATAAAAAATTCTGATAATGAGATATTTGTAATTTTTCAAACTACACGAAGGCAATTCGTATTTTAAATAAATCTCAAAAGGTGTATTTATAATTTACCCTTATTTTATTTTACATTCAATTGGTTGATTTTCATAACACACCTATATCTATAGTAACACATTCACAACTCTGCTTGCATCTCTGATGTCTATTGGTTATGAGCAGAGCACCCTTGCATTTCTTGATTCCTGGTGTCTTAATGATGGAAACATGCAATTTTGCTCTATGTTGGGCTGCAACTAGAGAGATTGTTTAGACAATCCAAAAAAATATTTTGGGTGTCCTTTTCTTTCCTTTCTCAATACTCTAGCTAAAAAAAGAAGATCATTTTGCAGTTTTTTCACTATCACCGACAAGGACCAACCAAAAAAGAAAGAAAAAGAAAGAACTTCATCAAAAAAGGGGCATTCCGAGAATTGAACTCGGGACCTCTTGCACCCTAAGCAAGAATCATGCCACTAGACCAAATGCCCTTCTATATTAAGTGCTTCATCTATTTTATATATCATATAATCAATTAGGTTTGAATAAACAATGTTGTGCATCTATTACAGATTTGCTGGTTCAAATAATGATGACAATTCTAGAATGCAGTAAATAGCATCGAGTTTTTTTAAGCAAACTTCTTCAATGCCAAGAAGATTTCTAAAATCATAAAATCATGAATTCAACCTCAATCTCCAAGATGTAAGTCATGATTATTTTAAATTTTTGGGCTATTTGATGAATATGGAAAATTATTTTCCAATTTTGAGTGTTTTGATGAATAAGAAAAATCAATAAACAGTTATTGGATGTGACAATTATATATAGGCGCCGTTTGGGAAACACAGGTTAAGGCTATTATAGCCTCATTTAGGATATAAGCCAAAAAGTGTGAACAGTAGGCGGAGGTGCAAAATTCAAAATTCAAAATTCAAAATTCAAAAAAAAAAAAAAAAAAAAGACTGCAGCTCGGGATAGTGTAGGCACAGCCTACACTGTCAGTTGACAGATTGTAAAATCAATTGGAAAATTACAATTTCACCCCTTTATATCAATTTAAAAAAATTATAATCTTATGGACAAATTTGTCATTTTAACTTTAAACATCATTTCAACACATTTTTCAATACAACAACTCAAATAAAAATTCATCTCATCTTCCCAAACACAAAACTAAAATAACCTACTAAAATAATCAAAAAACTAAAAAACTTCTAAAATAGCCACTTCCCAAACAAGGCCATATTTTGAACACAGAAAAGTCAATTACAAGTTAATACTCAAAGCTCTTTCCAGAGCCTACGGGGGGTTACAAACTCAATAATTGGGTAAACTACCCTTGAGAAATTCTCCAGCCACCCAGTGTGCAGCCCCATTAGCTTCTCCTGAACCACACATCCCTTGTCCACTCACACCCACAAAGAATATTGTTAATAGTATGTAGATATTATAATAGTAGATAATATATGTAGATATTATATTTAATAGATTATATTAAATATAGATAGTTGTTGCATAGTTGTTGCTAGCCTAGCACAGAGATGCTTTCTTTTCCTTTTGCTATCTTTCGGTGGCTTCATCATTTTGTCTTGTAAAACATCTCTATATAATGGAGGTTCCATTTGGTTGCAATACAGATCAAAAACACAGAGCTAATTTGCTCTCTCAATCTTTCTCAATTTCTTATAAATATGCTCAATAGTCTCATGTTCTCTTAGGCAAATTGGGCAAGTGGCATTAGAGGAGCATTTACGCCTAAAGAGATTGTACTTGGACGCCAAGGAGCTGTTGTATGCCCTTCAACAGAAATGCCTTATTTTAGGAGGAACTGGCAATGCCTATATGAACTTCCATACAAAATCAGCGATTTGAAAAGAAGTGGAAGGCCTCTCCCTCACCCCATGCTGTTGATTTTCAACTTCTACTCCATATC
This sequence comes from Camellia sinensis, assembly GCF_055761805.1. NCBI lineage: Eukaryota > Viridiplantae > Streptophyta > Magnoliopsida > Ericales > Theaceae > Camellia > Camellia sinensis. The sequence goes on along the minus strand of NC_138961.1, from coordinate 33,484,905 downwards.
CCGATTTAATAGAGTAAGTTCCCTTAGCATCAAAATGCCGGATCAATTCATCCTCCTTGTTTTCCACCGAAGTCGACATTGTGCAAATTCCAGCCACTTCCACCTTAGACACCAACTGTTGCAGAAAATTTACATCCTGGGCTTTAGATATTGGATTAAGGGCATCACTGACTTTCACAAGAGAACACCCATGAGGCTTTGCGGATTTAACCCGAAAATCCTTCATATTGGCCACCCACCTATCATCCCAGAAATTTACTGAAGCTCCTTTGTGGATTTGCCAACGAGTACCTCAATTTAGAATCTCTCGCCCGCCCATTAGGTTGGACCAAGCCCAAGAGGCTCGTGCTCCTTTCCTAGCATTCAAGAAATTAGTGTTAGGTTCATGAATCTAGCACAATTTGAATTGGGGTTCTTGATCAATCTCCATCCCTGGTGAACTAGTAAGGCCTTGTTAAAGGCTCTAAAGTCACAAAAACCCATCCCAAATTTAAGCTTGGGCATGATCATATGTTCCCATGAAATCCAATGAACACTCTTACTATCTGGGTCCCCCTTCTACCAGAAATTACTCAACAGAGAATTTAAAGAAGCACCTAAATGTTTTGGCAAGAGGAAGCATGCCATGACATAAGAAGGCATGGCCTGGGTCACAGATTTTAGAAGCACCTCACAACCCGCATGGGATAGAAACTTCAGCTTCCAACTGTGACGCCCCCAATTTGATAACGTATGATAACGCAGAAGAACTCATCAATAATCCTCAATCCTCATTAATCATGAATCCTTTGCAATTAAAGAATCATATAATTTCCAATCAAGCTTCTCATACATGTATATTCATGACATTGATTCAAGAGATGTATATTCATGTATATTCATGACATGAATGCACATGTTATGCCATGCTCGAAGTAATTTTCTTCTTTTGAAAATCTTATGCACAATGCTCGTTTGAAAATATAATTAATCCAATGATTTCCATATATCAACAAGGGGTAATAAATACGACTTAGGCAAATCTCCACGGCTAGTGTCTGCAAGTAAGCGTATCAAGCACTACCAAATCTTACCTTACTGGCTTCTAACCAGAGGGCTTAGGTACCCACATATGCTTGTTTTTAATCTTACACTAAGGACACTTAGGGCAACTTAATTCTCAAACTACACCCCTTAACAAGATTTCCCACCGTATTTATCCCCAAACAGTTCAATAACAATATTTATTCTACAAAACCATTTTTCATTTAAAAGTGATCTCAATAATGCCAGTTCAAAAGAAATCAATGAACATGAAATGAAATGCCAATGTAACATATATCTATATTAATGCTTTGGACTTTCTCAAAATTTCTCAATACCTTCTTATTTCATCCACACAATATTCCATTGTGATCAAGTTCCACATATCTACTCAATATACTTGTATACAATATATATTCCAAGAGATAGATGAAAACAATCATCAAACACATTTCTTGTCCCTTGAAATCAAATAATTCTCAACATAAAAATCATCATTCCCAATTTTCTTCTTTCCAAGATAAGTATAACAACATGTCATTCACTATTTTCTCAATATCAATTTCTCTCTTACAAGGGATTTCAACAATAGGGGTAAACGTAACAACTTTCTCATCATTTCTCAAAAACAAATTTCAACAATTCTTGATTTCACGAAATCCCAACTTTTCTCCCAATTTCCAAAATCTAGGTTTTCACAAGGAAAATTAGAGTTTCTCTTTTTGAAAGATTTTATGCAATTAAAAGCACCAACTATCACACAACTCATATTTTTCATTGATACTACTATTTCTTAAACTTCCTTAAGCTTATGATTTTTACAAAATTAGGGTTTCCTCATTTAAAAAAAAGAAGAAGGAAGTTTCAACTCATGAAACTCCCAAACATTCTTATAGTACATAAATCAAAGATTTAAAGAAAGATTTGAGAAAAACCCTTCGTTGAGCAAAACACAATCTCATAAAAAATTAACCCTAGTTCAACACACTCCAAACAATATCAAAATAACCATAGACTTGCAATATATATATATATATATATATCTATAACTCAAAGAAAATCCCTACCTCAAGTTTGGGAGATTGAGGAGGAAGAAACTCTAGAAGTCAAAGTTGACGAAAACATGATCCAGTCGGTTACAAATGGAGCCCTCGCCGCCTTCTTCAATTTGGTATAAAAGGCCTCCTCAAAGTCTTGAAGATTTGAGCTAAATCTTAGAGAGAAGTTGGATTTGGGTGTGTTTTTTAGAGAGAAATGTGAGAAAAGATAAAAATCTATATATATATATAGAGAGAGAGAGAAAGAGAGAGAGAAAAGAAAATCTATGCAAAAACACTTTTGGCATTAGTTTTGAGGAAAAGAGCATGAATTTCGAGATAGACACGTCGAAATCCGCCCGAGCGGTTTCAATTCCGCACGAGCAAAATTTTCTGCCTCATGAGCGGATTGCTCCAGAGAGCTGCTGGAATAATCCCGACCTCTATTAACGTTAATTCATGATTAAATAAGCCTAATCAGTAACTAAGGTGAAATTCTGAATTAATTGCATGTGTGTGTCGTATTATTGTATTTATATCTGTTTATCGTAGAAATATCTGTTTGTATTTCTGTTTCGTTCTACAAATTGAGGGCCTTATCGGTATCTGATTACGAAATTGACTTGATTTATGTACTATTTAGAATTTTTAGAACATTATGGTAGGTTTAATTAAAATTTGATTCGGAACGATTAAATTAGAATAATTAATGTCCAATTGAGTAACTTAATCAAAATTTAACTAAGCCACAAACTAAGCTTATATAAGGCCCATATGAACTCGTTAGCTTACTTTACACTCTCTTATCACCCTACCTTGAACAAAAAACATAGAAGAGAGAGAAATAGAAGAAAAATTGAGTTCAAAGCTAGGAAAATGGAGAATTGCTAGGAATTGTTAGAGACTTACAAAGAAATTGGGAGTTGAAGTTTCTACACTTGTTCAATTAAGACTCTAGGTAAGAATTTTGTCTTTAAACTTTGTAATCATGACTTTACTACAAGAATTCTTGAGAATTAAGCTAAGTTATGCAAGAGATGAGCTAATGAATTAGAAAAGAGGATCATTCCATGCATGCATGCATATATCATGGTGTTTTGAGTTTGAATTTCACTCAAGTCATACTTGCATGTGTCCATCTTGGCCTTGTTTTGAGAATTCATCACATATCTTACCATATGACCTCAATTAATCATGTTTTGGAAGCTTTGAAGTCAAGATAAAGCATGCATGTTATGTTTTCAAAGAATGGAGTGTTGTTTTGCACAATTGGCAAGCTTTTGGGCCTTGATTTTATGAAATGATTTTGAATTCACCATGTTTTATCCATTTACAAGTGTTTCCTCAAGTTTTTGGCCCAAAAGACCATGATTTGCAGCTTTGAAATTGAATTTTACACTTGGCAGAGCAATTTGAAAATTCTAGATTTTGCCTCTCTGCTCGAGTGACAGATCCTGCGCTCGAGTGACCACTCCGTGATTTGCACCTCTGCTCGAGCGATCTATAGTTGGCTCAAGCGTAAAATGCATGCTCCCAGAAGTTTATATGTTTTATAGACCGCTCGAGCCACAATAGTTGCACTCGAGCGAAGACCTTAGTCATACGCTCGAGCGACCGTTGAGCGGTCGTCGAGCGAAAATTTCACACAACCAGTACTTTTGCAGAGTTTATAGACCGCTCGAGCGAGGGAAGTTGTGCTTGAGCGACCACTCACATGTTTGGACGTCCGCTCGAGCGGGACCCTTATTTTCAGTAAATCTGACTATGCGTTCTGAATCACATTTTGGCATTCTCATTACATCCTACGTATTCCTAAGCCCTATTTAAAACAGAATAGTGAGGAAAAGAGATAGAACACACCAATATAAGAAAGAACTAAGTTACGATTCCAGGTGTTCAATTCTGTACGTATTCGTTTTGTATCTATGTAGGTCACGCGCTGCAAGTTATCTGATCTGCCTACTCTGTCTGTTTGCTTTGGAGCCATCTGTGAGTAATAACTCTGTAAAGTTATGCTTAACTTCAACTATTTTCTGATGATATAAAATGATTTATTTTCTAAAATGCTATTTTGTGAATCATGAATGAATGTCCATTTTCTTGATATATAATTGTGGCATCCTATATTCACGTGACCCTCGCCCAGGGGTAACAATACCGTGATCCATATGCACGTGGCCCTCATCCAGGAGAAACAATACTGCGGTTTATGTTCACGTGGCCCTTGCTCGAGGGTAACAATACCGAGGTCTATACTTACGTGGCCCTTGCCTGGGGGTAATAATACCATGGCTACTTGTGTACAAGGTGTGGACCATATGGTCGTCGGTACCGACTATGCAAATTTGATATGTTATAATAGTTAAATAGATGTACTATAAATATTTGCTTATGATTTCTGGATAAGTATGCGGGTCTAAATTTGTTTTTGATCTGAAATCTGATATGAGACATCATTCATTAAACTCTTTACTTTGTTATTATTTACTGGGCTTCGTTCATCAGTTATTTATATATGTAAGTGACCAGGTGCGTGACCAGGCTCAGTGAAGACCGCCTGGAGAGTTTTTGTTAGCCAGCCTTTGTGCCTCCCGAGGAGGTTCCGTATATCTTGTGGTCATGTTTTGTGAACGTATAAGGCTTTATTTTCTCTTCGGATTATGAACAAGTTTCGTGCTAACTGTATATTGGGCTAAGTCCCTTTTGGCTATATCTGTAATCAATGTGACGTAAGACTACTACATTTTGACGTCACGTCTATGTGTATAAGGTTTAAAAATCTTTTGTCCCATATATGTCTCTACAGCTCAATGGACTATGTATGTTTTTTTATTTGCTTCCATAGTCCCTAATAATAAGTTATTCTATTCAAAGGCCTTTGGTAATCCAAGGATTACTGGTCGGTTACGATGCTAAACCTATGGGGCGAGTTTGAGTCACGACAGAGTGGTATCAGAGCATGCATTATACTGCACACATGAGTCCATATGAGCTATAGGATGTCCTAGTAAGAGTTAGGGGCATTCCATCTGCATGCGTGAGTGTGTATTAATTTCTGTATGTAAGAAAACTGCATCTGAACATGAACATATGAAATTGAAACGAATGAATTAGGAGTGAATGTTCCGAACATTGTGAAAAGAACTATTTGCCTATGTTTATTGTTCTCCTATTTCCCTATAGCAATGGAAAATACAAGAAGTGATGATACAGTAGGGTCCTCTAGGGCTCAAATGAGTTGAATGGAACAAATGCTCATAGCCTTAACTAAAGCAATGACACAACAATAGAGGCAACAACCTTTACCTCCCATGCCTCTGCCGGTGCAAGTTGAACCGGATGACAATGACATAATCAACCTCACTCAGAAATTCATGAAGATGAAACCGCCAACCTTCTTTGGGGGTATTGAACCCCTAACGGTAGAAACATGGCTACTGGAAATGGACAAGCTATTTGAAGTATTGCCGTGCTCTGAGACACAAAAAGTCCTTTTGGCCACCTACACTTTAAAAGATGAAGCACGAAGATAGTGGTTGTTAATCTGCGATAGCAATGGGAACATGACATGGGCTCAATTCAATGAAATCTTCTACAACAAGTACTTTCCCCAATGCTTCAAAGATCAAAAAAGTGTCAGAATTTCAAGAACTCAAGCAAAACAAGATGTCTGTAGCCGAGTATGAGGCTAAGTTCACGGAGTTGGCCAGATTTGCTCCTTATATGGTTGACATAGATTACAAAAAGGCCTGGAAATTTGAAGGGGGATTGGATCTGGATGTGTTTGATCGAGTAGGTGTCCTAAAGTTGCCTACATATGTGGAAGTACTTGATAGAGCATTGATGGCAGAGGCCATTTTGGCAGCAAAGAAACAAGCTCCAACTCCAACAACTAAATGAAAGGGTAAAAGATCCGGATTTAATTTCAAGTGGGGTCGATCATTTCCAAAAAGGCAGAATATAGGATCCTCCAGTAACTTTAGTCAGAATAGTGGCTCTATTCCAAACTGTCCCGATTGCAAAAGGAAGCATAAAGGTGCATGTTACTATGTATCAGGTGCGTGTTTTCGGTGTGGCAAGACTGGCCACATGTTTAGGGATTGTACAATGAGATCTAATGATGTTAACCATCCTGCGGCTAGTTTAGTTGGATCTGCTTCTGTAGCAAGGTCAAATGCAAGAACTAATGCCAGGGATAACACTGGAAATGAAACGTTAAGGCAAGGGAGAATATTTGCACTAGTGCCAAAGATGTGCAGAACACCGAATCTGTGGTGTCAGGTATAATTTCTGTTTGTGCCCACGATGCATATGTCTTGATAGATTCTTGTTCCACACACTCATTTATGTCGCAGGCCTTTTCTCGAAAATTAACTAGACCTTAGAATCCATGAATTATTTATTGTTTGTATCTATACTATCTGGGGGTTCTATGGTATGTACATATGTATATCTGGCGTGTGATATTATGATTGGTGATGTGATGTTGTATGTTGATTTATTGCCTTTGGGAATTGATCATTTTGACTGCATATTGGGTATGGACTGGTTAACGAAGTACTGTGCAACTATTGACTGTGTGAATAAGTCTGTTATACTTCGTCCACCTAGGTTACATGAGTTTATGCTTACTGGGAATGGGGTGGTCCCTCTCCCATACTTGATTTCTTCCATGAAAGCTATTAAATTGCTTAGGAAAGGATGTAGAGGGTATATGTGTTATGTTTTGACTGTGACTTCTGATAATCCCACTGTAGAGAACATCCTTGTAGTAAATGAATTTCCTAATGTATTTCCAACTGAATTTCCTGGAGAATTAATTGATAGGGAAATTGAGTTTACTATTGATGTTGTATACGGAACACAACCGATTTCCAAAAACCCATATAGAATGTCCATCTCTGAATTGAAAGATTTGAAAACTTAACTTCAGAAACTATTAGACAAGAAGTTTATCTGCTCGAGCACTTCACCTTGGGGTGATCCAGTGTTATTTGTCAAAAAGAAAAATGGGTCTTTGAGGTTATGTATTGACTACCGTGAATTGAACAAAGTAACTGTCAAGAACAAGTACCCACTACCCCCCGAATAGATGATCTGTTTGACCAACTTCAAAGAGCACAAGTGTTCTCTAAGATAGATCTTAGATTCGGATATCACCAGTTGAAAGTGAAAGCAGAAGACATTGAGAAAACCGCTTTTCGAACTAGATACAGATATTATGAATTCTTAATCATGCCATTTGGGGTAACTAATGCACCTGCAGTATTCATGGACTTAATGAATAGAGTGTTCAAACAATTCCTTGATGAGCTTATTGTTGTATTCATCGATGATATATTGATTTATTCTGAAAGCAAGGAGGAACATGAAAAACATCTAAGAATTGCTTTATAGACCTTAAGGGAGAAGAAGTTATATGCAAAATTTTCCAAATGTGAATTTTGGCTTGACAGTGTGGCATTTCTGGGGCATGTAATCAACAAGGAAGGTATCTCTGTTGACCTGCAGAAAATTGAAGCTATTGTGGACTGGCCTAGGCCGACAAACGTGTCAGAAGTGAGAAGTTTTTTGGGACTTGCTGGCCACTATAGAAGATTTGTGAAAGATTTCTTGAAACTTGCAATGCCATTAACACAGCTGACACAGAAAAATGTACCATTTGACTGGAACGATCAACAAGAGTCAACCTTTCAAGAATTAAAAACCAAATTGGTAGCTGCACCAATTCTGACCTTGCCTAACGGAACTGATGGGTTTCAAATTTATAGTGATGCCTTCTATAAAGGTTTGGGTTATGTGCTAATGCAAAATGGGAAGGTAATTGCCTATGCCTCTCGATAACTCCGACCACATGAAAAGAACTACCCGATCCATGACCTTGAACTCGCAGTTGTAGTCTTTGCTTTGAAAATTTGGCATCATTATCTGTATGGAGTAACTTTTGAGATGTACATCGATCATAAAAGTTTGAAATATTTTTTCACCAAAAAAAACTGAATATGAGGCAGAGAAGATGGCTGGAATTGATCAAGGACTATGATTTGCAAATTCTGTATTATCCAGGGAGAGCAAATACCATTGTAGATGCATTGAGCCGAAAATCTATTGGAAATTTATCATGTTTGCTCACCGATCAAAGAGAGTTGTTGCATGAGTTGGAGAAGAATGAGATTGAAATTGTGTTGCGAGAACATGGCGGGATCTTGGCCGTCATTTCTGCTCAACTTGCAATCCTTGAAGAGATTAGAGAGAAACAACTGTAAGATGAATTCCTGAAAAAGATTGTGGATGAAATAGACTCAAAACCGAGGCCGGGATTTGTGTTGGCAAACGATGTGTTAAAATTTCATAATAGACTTTGTGTGCCGGATTGTTTTGATTTGAGAAAACGTGCTATGACTGAAGTGCATAACTCTAAATTTACTATGCATCCGGGGAATACAAAGATGTACCATGATTTGAAACAAAATTTCTGGTGGCCTGGAATGAAGAAAAGTATTACTGACTACATGGCTAAATGCTTGCATTGCCAACAAGGTAAAGCTGAACATCAACGACCCGCTGGATTCCTTCAACTGCTTCTAATATCGGAATGGAAATGGGAGCATATTACCATGGATTTCATTAGCGAGTTGTCTCGCTCTTCTCAAGGTATAGACTCTATTTGGGTTATCATTAACCGTTTAACATAGTCTGCCCATTTTCTGCCTGTTAAAACTATTTATAACACGGACAAGTTGGCTAACATTTATATGAATGAGATTGTGAGACTACATGGTGTACCAGTATCCATTGTATCTGACAGAGACTCGAAGTTTATGTCAAGATTTTGGTAGAGTTTATAACATGCTTTGGGAACTGAACTACGATTGAGTAGTGCTTACCACCCACAGACAAACGGCCAATTTGAATGAACCAATCAGACTCTAGAGGATATGCTCGAATGTGCGCCTTAGATTTCCAAGGCAATTGGGAGACCTACTTACCATTGGCTAAATTTGTGTATAATAATAGCTATCACTCAAGTATTAGGATGGCTCCTTACGAAGCTCTGTATGGAAGGAAATGTCATTCTCCGATCTATTGGGCTGAAGTAGGTGACAGACCTTTGTTGGGACCGGAACTGGTACAAGAAACAACTGAAAACTGTAAAATTAATTCAACAGAGATTGAAAACTGCACAAAGCTGCCAAAAAAGTTATGCAGATGTCCGAAGAAGAGATTGAGAATACGAAGTTGGTGACCATGTACTTATAAAAGTAACTTCAATAAATGGTCAAACGCGATTTGGAGTGAAAGGAAAGCTAGCACCAAGATATATTGGCCCTTATGAAATTTTAGAGAAAATCAACTCAGTAACATACGGAGTGGCCTTACCTCCGGTGATGGAAAATATGCACAACGTTTTTCATGTTTTAACGCTTTGGGATTACATACGAAACCCATTCCATGTCATTGAACCAACCTATATGCTTTTGAAAGATGATTATGCGTATGAAGAAATGCCAATTCAGGTGGTAAACCGCAGAATCAAGAGATTGAGGAACAAAAAAAAAACCATTGGTGAAGGTTAATTGGCAAAACAACGAAGAGACTTATGCAACTTGGGAAACGGAAGAAGATATGATGAAGAGATACCCTGAATTACTCCCTCTGGATTTGATATTCTTACAGACCGAAGGTAATTCGAGTTTGGAGGACCAAACTCTTTAAAGAGGGGAAGACTGTAACAATCCCGACCTCTGATTAATGTTATTTCATGATTAAATAAGCCTAATCAGTAATTAAGGTGAAATTCTGAATTAATTGCATGTATGTGTTGCATTATTGTGTTTATATCTGTTTATCGTAAAAATATCTGTTTGTATTTTTGTTTCGTTCTGTGAATTGAAGGCCTTATCGGCATCTGATTACGAAATTGACTTAATTTATGTGCTATTTAGGATTTTAAGAACATTATGGTATGTTTAATTAAAATTCAATTCGAAATTATTAAATTAGAATAATTAATGTCCAATTGAGTAGCTTAATCAACATTTAACTAACCCACAAACTAAGCCTATATAAGGCCCATATGAACTCATTAGCGCACTTTACACTCTCCTATCACCCTACCTTGAAGAGAAAACATGGGGAAGAGAGAGAGATGAAAGAAAAAATGAGTTCAAAGCTAAGAGAAAGGGGAAATTGCTAGGAATTGTTAAAGACTTGCGAAGAAATTGGGAGTTGAAGTTTCTACACTTGTGCAATTAAGACTCTAGGTAAGAATTTTGTCCTTAAACTTTGTAATCAAGACTTTAATACAAGAATTCTTGAGAATTAAGCTAAGTTATGCAAGAGATGAGCTAATGAATTAGAAAAGAGGATCATTCCAGGCATGCATGCATATATCATGGCATTTTGAGTTTGAATTTCACTCAAGTCATACTTGTATGTGTCCATCTTGGCCTTGTTTTGAGAATTGATCACATTTCTTACCACATGACCTTAATTGATCATGTTTTGGAAGCTTTGAAGTCCAGATAAAGCATGCATGTTATGTTTTCAAAGAATGAAGTGTTGTTTTGCACAATTGGCAAGCTTTTGGGACTTGATTTTATGAAATGATTTTGAATTCACCATGTTTTATCCATTTACAAGTGTTTCCTCAAGTTTTTGGCCCAAAAGATCATGATTTGCAGCTTTGAAATTGAATTTTACACTTGGCAGAGCAATCTGGAAATTCCAGATTTTGCCTCTCCGCTCGAGCGACAAATCCTGCGCTCAAGTGACCACTCCGTGATTTGCACCTCCACTCGAGCGATCTATAGTTGGCTCGAGCGTAAAATGCATGCTCCTAGAAGTTTACATGTTTTGTAGACCACTCGAGCGACAATAGTTGCACTCGAGCAAAGACCTCAGTCACACACTTAAGCGACCGTCGAGCGGTCGTCAAGCGAAAATTTCACACAACCAGTACTTTTGCAAAGTTTATAGACTGCTCGAGCGAGGGAAGTTGCGCTGGAGCGACCACTCACATGTTTGGACGTCCGCTCGAGCGAAGGAAGTTGCGCTCGAGCGAGACCTCTATTTTCAACAAATTTGACTAAGTGTTCTGAATCACATTTTGGCATCCTCATTTCATCCTAATCATTCCTAAACCTTATTTAAGACAGAATAATGAGGAAAAGAGGTAGAACACACCAATATAAGAAAGAACTAGGCTATGATTCCGGGTGTGTGATTCTACACATATTTGTTTTGTATCTATGTAGGTCACGCGCCGCAAGTTGTCTGATCTGCCTATTTTGTTTGTTTTTTTTGGAGCCATCTGTGAGTAATAACTTTGTAAAGTTATGTTTAACTTCAACTATTTTCTGATGATATGAAATGATCTGTTTTCTGAAATGCTATTTTGTGAATCATGAATGAATGTCCATTTTCCTGATATGTAATTATGGAATCCTATATTCACGTGGCCCTCGCCTGGGGGTAATAATACCGTGGTCCAAGCGCGTGACCGAGCTTAGTGAAGACCACCTGAAGAGTTTTTGTCAGCCAACCTTTGTGCCTCCCGAGGAGATTTCGTATGTCTTGTGGTCATGTTTTGTGAACGTATAAGGCTTTTTTTTCTCTCCTGGTTATGAACAAGTTTCTTGCTAATTGTATATTGGGCTAAGTCCCTTTTGGTTATATCTGTAATCGATGTGACGTAAGACTACTACATTATGATGTCACGTCTATGTGTATAAGGTTTAAAAATCTTTTGTCCCATATATGTCTCCACAGCTTAATGGACTATGTATGTTTCTTTATTTGCTTTCGTGGCCCCTAATTATAAGTTATTCTGTTCAGAGGCCTTTGGTAATCCAAGGATTACTAGCCGGTTACGACGCTAAACCTATAAGGGCGGGTTTGGGTTGTGACAGCTGCCCATAAATTTCCACCAAAATCCACTGGTGCGGTTTTTTGCCTAGAAAACTCAAAAAAGTTTGAAAAACTCTGTGAGGATCCACTCGAGCGGTTTTGCCTAGAAACACAGAATTGATTTTTACAACCCAAGACAAGTTCCAAAGCTCAAAACTCAAATTTTTTAACCCGAAAAAGTTAAGAGAGTTTAAGTATGAGTAGAAAGGGAGTCTAAACGACCAGATACTGTGATGACCCCACGATGTATAATAATTAGCCCTTAATTAATTAAGGAGATTGAATTTTAAATGCCAATTATTCTAATTTGATCTGGGATTTATGAAAATTATGGAGACTGATTCGTATATGATTTTATTGAGGATTTATTTTGGGCTTAGTAATTGAAAGCCTAAATGGCTTAAGAGATTATAATTGGTGAATTGAATTATTTTAATTTCGAATATCTGACTATATGAGAGTTTAATTAAATATTCGATTCAAATTAGTAAAATTGAGATTTTATTAAGTGGGTCCAAATTTGAGTTGATTAAGTCATGAGAATTGAAACTTAAGATTATTATGAATTAAATTTATTTATGAGATGTTCAATTGAATATGTAATTTATTGACAAAGATTTTGAAGTTTAATCTGAAATTGAAAGCCTTAATAATTTAAGAAACCAAAATTGAGGTTGAAAATAAGTTTAATTTGATGTTTGGAGCCTTTTGGAAGTTTGATTAAAAATCTGATTCAGATTGATAAATTTAAATATAATTAATTGGCCTCTAATGGAAGCCAAATTTGATTAATTAAATTATGAGAGATTTGTGATTAATTATGATTAATTAAATTATGCACTAATTAAGATTTATTAAAATTAAGTGGGGTTTAATTAAGTTGATATATAATTGTATGCTAATTTAATTCTACCCAGTTAATTGACACGTTGAGGTGTTGAAAGAAAGTTCTAGAGAGTTTGAGTGTTAGTGAGTCTTCATGTTTATATGTATGTGAAGAGAGAGAGAGAGAGAGAGAGAGAGAGCTCATTTGCTGAGGCAAAAACAAAATTTATCAAAGAAAGGGGGTTAAGGAAATAAAAGAAGAATGGAGTGAGTATGTATTCATTCTACTAAGGGAATTGAGAGAGAGAGAGAGAGAGAGAGAGAATGTGTATCAATTCTTGGAACTTATTTGCTGGAAATTGTGTAGAAAAGCTAAGGAAAAACCTAGGGAAAAGTGAAGAATTGAAGATGTTAGGTTTTATTTCTTGGCAAACCCGTTTGACAAAACTCCTTTGAGTTGTAATTTTATTCGCACTTTTATTTCAGTAAGGCTATGAGTGTTTAGATGCGAATCCAACCCGAATTGTGCCATTCGGAGAAGTTTGTGATGCTAAAGCATTCAAGATTGCCACTTCGCTGATTATGACGGGGATCGAGCTGCCCGGTCAGCTCGCGGGGGTCCAGGGGGCAGCGCCCCTTGGCGGGTCCGGGGCAGCGCCACGGCGGGGTCGAGGGGCAGCGCCCCCGAAGCAAAATGCAAAAATGCATCCATAGTTGCCTGTCCGAGCATGGTATATTTTTCCAGTTTTTCCAGTTTTGGCCTTCCCGCTCGAGCGGGGAAAGTGACGCTCGAGCGGGGATTGGAAGCTCTCAGCAACTCTGCAGTCGCCTGTAAAAATACTGGAATGTGTGATTTTACGCTCGAGCGGATTCTCCTACGCTCGAGCGCATCTCAGTTTGTTCGCACGCAGTTTTTGGTCAGTCCGCTCGAGCGGGCTGTGTTGAGCTCGAGCGGAGATCGCGGGACATATTCTATAAATTCGCGTGTTGGGTCAGATTTTAGGATAACTGCTCCAGATCTTCTTTTTGGTTTCTAGGGTTTATATCTGGGGATACTTTGGGAGTTTTCTTTGATGTTTTTATTGAGTATTCAACTCATGATCTAAAGAGAGTACATCAAAGGTTTGTTTGTTATACACAAAAGAGAGAGTTATTCTTCAGTTGTGGATTCTGAAGAATTCGAGCCTGAAGCTTTGGTGGAATCCGGAGTGGCTCATCAGAAAGACAATTCCGTGGTGAAGATGGGGTTGGAAGAGGCACATAAAGGTTGGTTCAGTTAGGCGTTGTGGATTCGCTAGGTAATTGAGAGTATACCTGTGTAATTCCTTTAATTCTTCTTAGTGGATTGTCTTGTGGCTGTTGCCCGTGGTTTTTTTATCACAGTTGGAGGTGTCCAATTGTGGTTTTTTCCACGTTAAATCGCTGTGTTTCTTTGTCTTGATTGTTTGATTGTTTGATTGGGATTGTTATATTCTGCTTTAAATTGATACATAATCACAAATCAACATCTAGGGGATTTCTAGATTTTTCAGAAGAGAAGTTCAAGAATTTGACAAGAGTTCAACCATTGAAGACTTAAGGTAAAAAATTGAAGCTTAGATTTATTAATAATTTAGCTAAAAGCTGAAATTAAGAAATAATTGGGCTCAATTTCATATAATTTGGAAGAAATTAGCAAGAAGATGATGAACTTAAGCTAGGCTCGCGTTTATGGAAATTAGACATTGACTTGATTTTGTTCTCTAACCCATGCATGTAATATAATGAAAGAGTTTTATTCAAAATTAAATATGTTTTGGAACATCTATGATTATGAATCAAGTTTTGGGTGTGATATGAAGAAAATTAATTAAATCTAAATTTGGATAAATCAATAAATAAATTATGATTTAAAATTTGACAATCTAAAGTTGGCTTGATTTTGAAATGAAATTTCATACAGGCATTGTGGATTTTCAGGATTTTAGAACTTTAATTCATATTTTAAAGCTTATGAGTTTGAGATTGAGTTTTGACATACATTAAGAAGTCAAATTTGATAATGTAGAATTAGTTGGATTTTGATAAGTGTTTTATACATGCATCATGGATTTTGAAGAATTTAAGATAATTAAATTTCATGTTTTGAAGAGACGAAGGAAGAAATTTTATAAAAATCAAGTTTATGGAAATTTAGGATTAATCCTAAAGTTAGACAAGGTTTTGATTTTATTATGAAAATAGGAATTGGTTTAATTTTAATTTTGAATCCATGCATGTAATTCAATTTAAAAGTTTTATTCAAATTGAACATATTTTGAAACATTAATTAAGTTTTGGATTAAAAAGTATGAGTTTATGAAAAATGAGCTTTAATTTTTTATTTAAGGAGTTTTGAAGTAAATAGTTTAAAATTGATTAAGTTTTCTTAATTATTTAAGAGTTTACATTTTTTTAGACAAGCCATGTTTAAACTTAAGTTTTGGAATTGTATTTTGAAAGCTTAATTCATATTTTAGAACTTCTGAGTTTGAAGTTGGGTTTATGGATTATATGAATTACATTCAAATTTGGACAAATTAAGAAGGTTTTTGTATTGAGATTTGGAAGTTAGGGATGTGTTCATTTTTTTTTTTTTTATTAATGACATTGCATGTTTAAATTGAGTCATGCATGAATCTAAATTTGAAATGAAACTTAGAAGCTAAATCTTCAATTTTACAACTCAAAAAAAATTTATAGGCTGCTCGAGCAACCAATTGGTGGCTCAAGAGTACATTTTGAGCTTCTAATATTTTTACAGACAGTATAGTTTGCTTCAGCGACCAAGTGGTGGCTCGAGCAGCTGGGCTATTTTCAATATGTTTTGAAAAATCACACTTTGTTTATATTTTCATCTCATCTCCTCTCCTCCCAAAACATTCTAAACATGATTTATAACTCAATAAAGATCAATAAGCTAACAATCAACATAACTTAGTTGGTTAAGGAATAAGTCATTGATTTAATAATAATTGATTAAGATGCCAAGTAAGAAACCAGTCTATTGAAAATGACTTAGTAATAAACGAATGTGTGAAATACGAACCCGGTTCATTTGAATAAGAAAGAATAAGCGTAGTAGAACTCCAGACTATTTAGACAGAAAAAGACAAGAAAAGTCAAGTTTGATTAAGGAATTGATATTGTGTTTTAATGTGTATATGTTATGTGTTTGTGTAAGTCACATGCTATTGTTTGCCTGATTTATCTGATCTGTCCAATCTGTCTGATTTGCTTCTGCAACTATATGTGAGTAATAACTTAGTAAAGGTATATTCAACTTTATTTATTTTCTATATGTGGAAGAAGATATGTTTTATGAAATGTTATGCTATGTACAAAGAATGATTATCCAGTTTCTGACAAGCACTTATAGCAATAATTTCGTGGTTCAAGTATGTGATCTGTTCCCAGTACTGGAATTTTCTGTGTGGAACTGGCAAGTATGTTATCTGTTCCCAGTATTGGAGGTTCCTTTGTGGAACTGGCAAGTATGTGATCTGTTCCCAGTACTGGAGGTTATTGAGTGGAACTAGCAAGTATGTTATTTGTTCCCAGTACTGAAGGTTCATTTACGGAACTGGCAAGTATGACTCTTAATGCTTCGTGTCTGATCTGTTAGTACTAATGGGTGTACTACGTATGATCTTATGCAAAATATGTACATGGATATGAACATGTATATGAATTTGTTTTTGATTTAAAATCTGAATATGCATAAGATTCTGTTTCTGATATAAACTCTGATTTTTGACTCTGCGATGGATATCAATCATTAAAACCCTTTACTTTGTTATTATTCACTGAGCTCTAGCTCATTGTATTATTTATGTATGTAGGTAATCAAGCGCGTGACCAGGCTTAAAGACGTCTGCCTAGAATCTGTTTTTGTCAGCTAACTTATGTGCTTCATATGAAGGTTCCGAATATGTCAAATGGTTATGGCTATGTGATTAAAGTTTAAGTTTTGTTTTCTTGTTTGGTTAAACAAGTTTTTGTTTATTTTGTAAATAGAGCTTTGTCCCTTCTTGTCTAATCTGTATATATATGATGACGTAAAGATGATGTGTAAATATGTATATAAAAAGTTTTAAATTTTTGGTCTTATATAAGTCCACACAGCTCAATGGACGTTATATATTTGTTATTTGCTTCCACTAGCTCCTAATATTATAATAATCTATTTTAGAGGCCTTTAGTAATCTTAGGATTACTGGCCGGTTACAATGCCAACCTATAAGGTGGGTTTGGGTCGTAACAGATACCTTCAATCCAAACACCGAAAGAAAAACATATTACCCTATTACACAATACTATTCAAGTCCAAGACGCGGGACATTACACCAACCTTCCCAGACCTGTTCCACTAGAGAGTTGTATGCTTCATTCTTTGATTGCTCCTAATACGAAGGCAACCCCAGATATGTGGACCCAGCTTAGACTAGAGCCATTCTCAAAGATTCACAAATTTCTTTTTGTACTGCTATGCCAGAGTTACAAGAAAACTGAATGCTAGATTTGTCAAAATTAATACGTTGGCTAGAGGCATTGTTATGCACTTCCAAGATATTGAGGACTTTATGGCATTGAGGCACATCTGCTTTGAGGAATAATGGGACATCATCTACAAACAAAAGATTGAGCGATTTGACGAAGAATGATGAGAAATAGAACTTTATTTTTATTTTTATTTTTTTTGTTTCCTTTTTGGTTTGCAAATTAAGTGAGAAATAATAAGAAATATAGAGAGAAAATTATTTTTATTATATATGTCAGTTTTGTTTCGCATATGATACAAAATTTGTGAGAAATGGATGTATGTTTTTTCATAATATTAAGATTATCTATCAAAATATGAAGGGAGAAAAAAAAAAAAAACCTTTTCTATATATCTATATCACATGGATCAAATTCTTACTTATTTAAACATGACAGTAAGAAAATATAATCATTTCATTTTTTTAAACCAAACGGATTGTTAGGATTCCACTAAGAAAAAATAAAAAAATAAAAAAATCCCTCTATTTTTGCAAAAAAAATATTAAGAATCTTCAAAAGGTAGGTGGATAATATGCAATGCATTGTATGGACATTACTCTTTGCACACTACAAAAAATTCGATTTTTTGCGATGGCAAAATGCCGTTGCAAATACTTATTTTGCCGTCTCAAAAAACTTTTAGCGACGGCAAATGAATTTTAGCGACGGTAAACGCGGGGTCACAATAGAGGGCGTTGCAAAAACTTTTCATGACGTCGCCTTTGTTTTTGCGACGGCATATGTTACTATTTGCGACGGCATTTTACTGTCGCCAATAATGTGTAAAAATAGAGACCTTTTTGCGACGGCACTCTTTTACCGTCGCCAAAAGTATTATTTGAAACAGTAGAAATTACCGTCGCAATTTTTTTTTTTTTGCGACAGCATATTTCTTTTTGCGACGGCATTGATTTTGCGGTGAAAAAGGTTTTTGATTTTTTGCGACGGTGTGGTGTCATCGCAAAAAATGCAATATTTATTAAAAATTATAAAATACCTATTTTTTGCGACGGTTTGGTGCCGTTGCAAAAATAAAAATAAAATAATAAAATAATAAAATAATAAAAAAAACCTAAAAAACCTGCTGTAAATTAATTTAAAATATTAAAATTACCTGTATTCAATGAAAAACAATTTAAAAAAAATCAATAATTGCATAATAATATAAAAATTCCTGTATAAATAATAATTTCTCCATAATAAATATATTCTTACATTCATAACTATACATCAACAAAATTAACCCAATACATAATGTTCCATAATACATATATAATGTTTAAATACATAATGTTATTCATAATTCAAAATAACATAAATCAAAATTAAAAATTTTCCTCAGCATTCTCTGTGATACAAAAACAAAAAAATTAGTGGCATTCTTCACAGGCATGAAATCCACAAGAAGCAAACTCCTACTTCGAAAATATTTGGAAAAAAAAATAAAAATAATTAATGACAATATAATTATGTGTTAATATATTAATTACAAAAAAATATAAAAATTTAACTACTATATAATTAGAAAGATAATTAAGTAAATAATTGTGCCTAAACCAAAATCCGACTCTAACTCCCAAACCAAGAACCCAATTTGAGTCTCGTCTTCTCCCACAAGTCTCTCGTGCCAAGGCGGTCCTGTGTGCTAAATTTTGTGGTAATCCGATACCGTTTGGTGATTTTGGGACATTAACACCTTAAATTTTAAGTTTTTTAAAGAACTAATTTACCTAGAGTGAAATCCGGCTCTAACTCCTAAACCGGGAACCCGATTCGAGTCCTGTCTTCTCCCACAAGTCTCACGTGCGAAAGCGGTCGTGTGTGCCAAGTTTCGTGCTAATCCGATGTCGTTTGGTGATTTTGGGGTGTCAACACCTCAAATTCTAAGTTTTTTAAAGGACTAGTTTACCTAGAGTGAAATCCGGCTCTAACTCCTAAACCGGGAACCCGATTCGAGTCTCATTTTCTCCCACAAGTCTCCCGTGCCAAGGCGGTCGTGTGTGCCAAGTTTCGTTCTACTCCGACGCCGTTTGGTGATTTTGGGGTATTAACACCTCAAATTCTAAGTTTCTTAAGAAACAAACTGTTTCTTAAGAGTGAAATCCGGCTCTAACTCCCAAACTAAGAACCCGATTCGAGTCCCGTCTTCTCCCACAAGTCTCTCGTGCCAAGGCGGTTGTGTGTGCCAAGTTTCGTGCTACTCCGACGCCGTTTGGTGATTTTGGGCCATTAACACCTCAAATTTTAAGTTTCTTAAGAAATTAATTTGTTTCTTAAGAGTGAAATCCGGCTCTAACTCCCAAACCGGGAACCCGATTCAAGTCCCGTCTTCTCCCACAAGTCTCTCATGCCAAGGCGGTCATGTGTGCCAAGTTTCGTGCTAATTCAATGCCATTTGGTGATTTTGGGGCGTTAACACCTTAAATTCTAAGTTTTTTAAAGAACTAGTTTACCTAAAGTGAAATCCGGCTCTAACTCCCAAACCAGAAACCCGATGTGAGTCCCGTCTTCTCCCACAAATCTCCCGTGCCAAGGTGGTCTTGCGTGCCAAGTTTCGTGCTAATCCGACGCCGTTTAGTGATTTTGGGGCGTTAACACCTCGAATTCTAAGTTTTTTAAAGAACTAGTTTGCCTATAGTGAAATCCGCCTCTAACTCCCAAACCGGGAACTCGATTCGAGTCCCGTCTTCTCCCACAAGTGTCTCGTGCCAAGGCGGTGGTGTGTACCAAGTTTCATGCTAATCCGACGCCATTTGGTGATTTTGGGGTGTTAACACCTCGAATTCTAAGTTTTTTAAAGAACTAGGAAATTGCGGCAAAGCCCTTGACAAGAGAGAGAGGGAAAGGGATAAAAATAATTGGATCTTATTTTCATACTTAACACACATTTTAACTACGTCATTTGAACATCCAGAAGTACTTGAGTTGTTGAAATTGATAAACTTTTTTTTTTTTTTTTTACCAGAAGTACTTTTGATGACCCTTTGGTATACACAAGTTTGTAACTCATTAATGCATCCTAGATACTTGTTGGTTGCTGCATAATTTGACAAAGTTGTAAGTTTATAGATTGCTTTGATTTGATAAATAATAATGAATTTGCTAGATGCATTGTTTTTGTGCTTTTTTTTTACCAAGGTATTTTTGAAATCAGAATTTACTAAAATGGCACAATTAGTGCTACATCCTGAATCATTGAACATATGTGAAAAGGTGGTCATTGTGACAAAGACCTCATCATGGGTCTGAGAGCTAAATTATGCCGTGCAAAAATACATGCAAGAGAGAAAAAGGATATGGTTGTCTAAATACCTTAGATGCACCTTGAGAGATCATCTAAACATTGACCCCACTGGTGCGAAGGACACAAAACACCTGCCAGGAAATGCACCCAAGAGAAAGAATCAAAATTAGAACCAAATAGTCATACACAAATGAGAAGCCAATGATGGTCGAATCTGGCTTCATTAAAGGGTGAAAAATGCTACTCACCATGTAATAGAGAACACAAAGATCGAGAATATAGGGGATTACTTGAGTGTTTGAAAGAACGAATAACAGTGATTTCCTAATGACCGCTAAGATGAGTTTTAATAGAACATTTACGTGGAAAGTCAAAACTTGTGGTTCAAAGTGAACACATTTTCTTTTAAAACCCCCTTTTTTGGACTCCCAACCCCCCACAAAAAAATAAAAAAGAAAAAAAAAATGGGTCAACAGAATACTACAATAAATTCAACAGGGAAACTTTTATTAAAAAATGGACAAAATTCTGATCTAGAAGTGCATTTGCAAACTGAAATACAAATTGTTCTTCAGTCAAATTCCCACAAATCATACCCTACTACATTGATGGTTACAAATCCAAAACATTTCGTTATCCCACAACATGCAAGAAATAAAGGGTTGGAGAAGATATATATATATATATATATATGTTATAGAAAAAATAAAAAGAAAGAAAAACAAAAGGGAGATAAATTAAAATTAAGTAATCCACACAAATGTATCACCACAGGACAAGGGAGTCACCCAATCCTACCAAAACATAAAATACCACACAAAAAACAAGAAGTCCAAACAGACTCTAAAGTATAGTATGATACACTACCTTCTCTAGTATCAGCGATGACCTTTGAACATTCCCAATCAGAGATATAATTAATCTTTTCTGAAGGAGATTTACAACTGTAATTTTTTCAAGTTCTTCCACAACATGGTCAAACTCCTGTTCAAAGAAGACATAATACCACATAAGGTTAGAAATTCACAGTTGAAGAACCAGAGAAGATAAAACCATGTCACTATATCCAATACCAAAAAGATTGAAAGCATATTGTATTTGGTAAAGTGATTATAAATAATTAGGGTTTCATTTTATCAGACTCCTTGCATACGGTATCAACATGTGCACCCATTAAAGGGGTTCATGCATTCAAAGAGATCATCCATATGGCAAAATTTTTTTTTCCAAACAGTCAACATGAACTATGTAGGGATGAAAACCTAGACAAAAAACGATATCGTATGCTTGCCTGCTGAATCAACTCCTTGCTCCAGAGCTTTGATGGATCCAAAGTCAAGGAAATACTAACTTCACTTGTAGCTGCAACATCCACAAAAATGCCTAAATCTTCAAAGGTTGAGAATACCTGCACAGAAGTCAATTCCATGCATAGTGCATTAAATCTTAGAAGAGCAATGGAACCAACCCAAGGACAAAAAGCACTTGACACAGTACTTAGCTCCTTTACCTTGGCAAGGAAGCCATATTGACCAAGCATGCGAGTGCTAACAATAGCCAACATGGTCACATTCTGTTTCAAGACAATGCTAGTCAGTACTGCCTAGAATTAGAAAATTGCATGTTATAAGCTGTTTAAATTTCCTATAAAATAATGAGTTTCAGTTACTGGAGAGGATGCTGCTACACACCTTACTCATATCTCTTGCTCTAGTAATGAGGGCACCTGGAGCTTTAAGGTTGTAAGAATTCTTAACCCTAAAAATGTTTTTTGATTTTTAATTTTTTTTATCTTTTACTTATTCACTAAGAGCACTTATTACTAGCAAAATCCATTTCTAATTTTTTTTTCTTTTTCTTTCTTAAGAGCACCTTCAATAGAAAAGCTAAGAGTGCACTAGTGTTAGGTGTTACAGTGGAATTGTGTAGTTTGAAACACTCCTAAATAGGCAAAAGGAAGAAATGGGAGCTTAAAAAGGGCAATGAATATTTTTTATCAAGCTTCAATTCAATGTGAATGAACACTTTGTGTGCAGAGAGTATTAAAATAGTTGTGCTAGTTAGTTTATTACAATTTCTAAAACAATTGTTCAGTAACAGATTAATGTGTGTGTGTGTGTGTGTGTGTATTAGGTTTGGGGGAATTAAGAAAAGTTGCAAAACCTAGGGCATCAGCATAGATAATGGGGGTATTTCAAAAATTTGATAAACTGAATTGGAAGTCAAACATGAACTAAGATGCATAATGTTCACATGTCATACTCATTCTCATATAATGTAATAAATGACCAACTACTGAGATCTTTCAATTTTTCCAACTCAATAAAGGGATAACCTGATTCACATGATCTTTTATACATTTATAGGTGCCTATCTCATTAACAGCATGTTGGAGAATTTTCGACTTCTCTTATCTATTATGGAGTTAACTATAACTGACTTCAAGATGGAAACATTTTTTGACCCATTTGTCAATGGGGAATCAAAAAAAAAAAAAAAAAACACAAAATGATCATTCAATGAAGTTACAAGTGAATCTTCCCATACATGAGGTGGACAAGGCATGCAAACTCTACAAAACATTCTACATACAGTGCACACCCTCTTGTAACTTCTCCCAAATTTTCACCCAATTTTCTAATTAAAGTGGTTATAACTCAACCTCCTATTGTAATACCAATGCACCAAAAGGGAACGCAATATATCACTTTCTACAATGAATCTACAAACAATCAAATGCATAATCGATCTAGATTGTCTTCAACCAATCTTGTCATAAAGTATTGGTGGATTTAGTTTGATTTTCAAACATGAGATGAAAAAAAAATCACAATCACACATTTCACAATGTAATTGTGTGGTTTTTCTTTTTGCTATTGTTATCTACTTCATAGACTTGCTAAATCATCGTGCATTTACAAAGTAGCAATGACAATTTACACACATGACCACAAAGATGAAACCATCAAATAGGATTGAAGAAACAATTAATTCACCCAAAAAATGATAATAGAAAAGAAAAGGTATGGGGAAAAAATTAATGAAAATAAAAAATGAAGAACAGTAATCTGTGGCCCAAAAAATAAAAAAATAAAGAAAGATTGATTTACCAATTGAAGTCTGCGAGAAAATGATCGATTAGAAGCAAAATGAGTAAAGCATATTTCTTGGAATGCAAAGCCCGCAGTGCGAAACGAGCGTGTATGTAGTGGAGCAACTCTCCTTTGTGATCGAGTGAGCGGTGAGTGTCCCGCACATCATCCCTATCACCGCCTTCCCTCCTCCTCCACCTCCTCCTCCGACGCTGTTGTTGCTTCTTTTGCACTCCGGAGCCCCTTCCATTCACACAGTAGCCTCGTTTGCTGCTCGCAGTCGTCTGCTGCCCGCCGTCGTCTGCCACCGCTCGCCCTTGTCTGCCGCTCTCCGTCGTCTGCTGCCGCTCGCCGTCGATCGAGAGAGAGAGAGAGAGAGAGAGAGAGAGAGAGAGAGAGAGAGATTAGGGATTTGTGGTTTTGGGCGGGGTTTGAGATTGGGGACTTTTTGTTTGGGGGGAGGGGAACAGAGCGGAAATGAAAAAAAAAAATCAAAATCTTTTTTTTTTTTTTTTTTTGGGTCACAAATGAAATTTAAATAACAAAACCATGCCATTTACCTCTTGGTTTTTTTTTTTTTTTGACAGGGGTTGCTGTCGCCAAAAAACTTTTTTTTTGTTAAAATATTTTTTTTTTGTAGTTAATGAATTTTTTAAAAAAAATTTCATTTTTTTAGTTACTAAGATTGAAAATTGATTTGTTTCATTTTTATTTTAATGAAAAGAAATTATTATTATTTTTTATTTGGTAGAAGTCGGGGTAATATTTTAATGAAAAATATTTTCCACTCAAATAAAAGTTAATTTTCTGTGGTCAATGAAAAATATTTTTCTGCGACCTTTTTTTTTTTTGTTACTAAAAATTATGAACTAATTTTTTGTGGTAGAGGAGAGGGAGCGGCAATAGTGGTGAATGTGGTGGATAAGAGATGATGGTGGCGATGGTGGTGATAGCGAAAGAGATTAGTGGTGAAGTTGTGGTAGTCGTAGAGTAGATGGAGTGACAGGGGTGAAAAAGAGGTAATGGCAGTAGTAGTGACAGTAGTGATAGTGGTGGTAGTGGAGTGGTGGCGATGGTAGTAGTAATGGCAGTCGTAGAGGTGAAGTGACGACAGTGGTAGTAGTGGTGGTAGTGGAATGACATTTGCAGTAGTGGTGAAGGTAGTAGAGGATATGGGTAGTGAAAGAGAGAGATGAGTGAGAGACAGATAGATGGAGAGAGAGAGAGAGAGAGAGAGAGAGAGAGAGAGAGAGAGAGAGAAATAGAGACAGAGTGATGAGCGAGAGAGAGACAAAGTGGTCGCTAAAAGTGCATTTTCTTGTAGTGGATTAATAAATCGAGAAGGAGCTTAATAAATAGAGAAGACGCGGGGGAGAGAGTGAGCAATGCGAACACAGTGGGGTGAGAGAAAGAGAGAAGAGAGAGAGAGAGAGAGAGAGAGAGAGACAAGGAGAGAGAGATAGAGAGAAGAGAGATGAGTGGAAGAGACATAGAGAGAAGAGAGATGAATGAGAGAGACAAAGAGAGATAGAGAGAAGAGAGATGAACGAGAGAGATAGAGAGAGATGAGAGATGAGAGAGATAGAGAAAAGAGAGATGAGCGAAAGAGATAGAGAGAGATGAGAGAGATAGAGAGAAGAGAGATGAATGAAAGAGATAGAGAGAAGAGAGATAAGCAAAAGAGACAGAGATGAGAGAAAAGATAGACGAGTGAGAGACACAGAAAGAGAGACAGACAGATAGACAGACAAACAGAGAAGAGTGATGAGTGAGAGAGAGAAATAGAAAAAAAAAGGTGAAAAGATATAGACAAAGGAGAGAAAGAAAAAGAGTGAAAAGAGATAAACGAGAGAGAGACAAAGAGAGATGAGCAAGAGAGCGAGAGAGATAAAAAGAAGATAGAGAGAAGAGAGACAGAGAGAGATAGAGAGAAGAGAGATGGGTGAGAGCCACAGAGAGAAAGAAAGAGAGAGACAGACAGACAGATAGACATAGAAGAGTGATGAGTGATAGAGAGAAAGAAAAGAGAGACAAAAACAGAGACATAGAGAGAAGGAGACAGACAGACAGACAGACAGACAGAGAAGAGTGATGAGAGAGAGAGAGAGAAGAGAGACAGAGACACATAGAGAAAGAGACAGACAAATAGACAGACAAAGAAGAGTGATGAGTGAGAGAGAGAGAGAGAGAGAGAGAGAGAGAGAGAAGAGAGACAGAGACACATAGAGAAAGAGACAGACAGACAGAGAAGAGTGATGAGTGAGAGAGAGAAAGAGAAAAGAGACAGAGACAGAGACAGAGATAGAGAGATAGGAAGATGAAAAAATAGGTGAAAAGAGAAATATTCAAAAGAGTAAGACGACGTCTTTTTTTTTTTTTTTATGACAGAAATATACCATTGCATTTATTTAAACCATTTTGTGACTATATATATATGAAGCTATCTCAAAACCAAAATATATATGTATAAATATATATTTTGACCTTTTTTTTTTTTTGCAACGGTACCTATTACAGTCGCAAAAAACTTTTTTTTTTTTTTGTGTGCAATTGCAGCTGGTACCATCGCAAAAACACTATTTTTTTGTGACAGCAATCCCTGCCGTCGCAAATACTTTATTTTTTTTTGCGACCGCAATTTTTGCCGTCGCAAATACTCTCATTTTTTGCGACAGCATTTTATGCCGTCGCAAATACTCTATTTGCCGTTTCAAAAAGTCACATTTTTTGCGACGGCAAGTTGTGCCTTCTCAAAATGTCACATTTTTTGGCGACGACAAGTTGTGACATCTCAAAAGGTCACATTTTTTGCGACGGCAAGTTGTGCTGTCACAAAAAGTCATTTTTTGAGACAATAAATGTGTCGTCGCAAAAAGTTTCGTCTTTTAAGCCCACTTTTCTTATAGTGGCAAGGGATGTTTTTGTGGTTTCTACAAGCATGTAATTTCAGTTTGATCTTGTTATGCTTGAGCTTGAATTCAAGCTTTAAATTAGTTGTCACAACTGTCACCTCTCTAAATTTTGTGGTTTTAACTTCACTAAAAGTATGGTTAATTATATCCTACAATTTCCTTCAGCTTGGTTTGGCATTGTAAATTAATCAACCTAATTAAGGTCGCATGTGTATGAATTGGTTATCACAAAATGATTTGTCGAGGCATGTTTTAGAGGGGGCATTTGTGTGCGTGAACAAAACAAAAGTTAAAATGTTAGTTTGAATAAAATAAACATTGTTGATAATTCAATATCCTGATGAGGTGAATTAAGACCTAAAACTCTCAAGGAATGGTTTGCAATTTTTAATTACTGAAAATGTGATCTTAGTCATTTGGAGTTTCTTATGCTTCCACAAAAATAAAGTACAGGAGAAAAAGTAAACATGGAAATAAATAATATATAGGATAGAAAAAAAAAGATATACACACACAAGTCGTTGTAGTATAGTGGTAAGTATTCCCGCCTGTCACGCGGGTGACCCGGGTTCGATCCCCGGCAACGGCGTCTCTTTTTAAAATTTTTATACTTTTTTGAAAAGTTTCCGTGTGATGATGGGGGAGCCGCGCGTTTTTATAGAAAGCATGTAAACTTTTTTATTTTTTTTTTATTTTATTGTGACAAAAGTCACTCCCCCAACTCCAAAAAAAATAATAATAATAGTAATAATTATGATTTGACCATTATAACAAATAAATTTTTATTTTTTTAATTTTATTAATTTAAATCTTAATTTTTTTAATTTATTTTCAATTTAAACTATGTAAAAAAAAATCAGTTATTAAATTCTGAAATAATATTTTAGACATTTTCTATACACTTAGGTCTCGTTTGGTAATATTACTTTTTAGCTTAAAAGTCAAAAAGTCACTAAAAAAAATCAAAAAATCAACAACCTATACCAAAAATTTAAAATTTTCATTTTCTTTTTACTTTTTCTACATCTTTTTGGTAAAAAATCAAAAAGTCATCACAAACAAACTAATTTTTTACATCATATTTTAGCTAAAAAATGAAAAAGTTAAGCATTTTGATTTTTAATAACTTTTGATTTTTAGGCTAAAATTGTTGCATGCCAAACGAGACTTTTTTATATTGGGTAATAGTTAGAATATAAATTTTCGTTGGTTTAATTACTCCCTCCGTCCCAAAAATAATATTTCCTTTTGGGGAATCTAACTTTTTTTAGTAATACAATTATTGCACTTTAAAAATATTAATTTTTAAAAATTACCCTTTGACAATACATTTTTTTTAGAATATCAATGTTATAATTGTATTTTTTATATTATTAATGAAATTAAAAGAATGGCAAAATAAGAAACTCATATTGTTTTAGTCCTTGATTTTTGAAATGGGACTAATATTTTAGGATAATAAAAAATGGAATAAGGGACTAATATTTTGGGCGGATGGAGTAATAAAAATAGGCAAATAATTTATATTAAAAATAAATAAAAAATTATAATTTAAATTGATAAAATAAAAAACTCATAATTTATTTTGTTATAAGGGTTAAATCTTAATTTTTTTTTTGTAGTAATTTCCTTTTTTTTTTAAATGTGTTTATAAAAAGAATTTAGTTTTAAGATTAATGTAGATTAGACAAATTTGAAAAGTAAAAGAAAAAAATGACTTATCTAAGTTTTCGTTTGAGATGTGAGTTGGTTTTTTGACTTTTTGACTATTTTAATCTGGGGTTAAAAAGTCTCGTCTGTGATAAATTTTTTGACTTTTTTGACTTTTGTGAGAGAAAAAATAAAATAAATATTATTTGAATGTGACATTTTAACTTATTGTGCTAAAAAATCTATTTTATCTTTTTTGTGACTAAAATAGCTCTAACCCAACCCAAACATTCATGTCAAACATAGCCTAACTGTTTTTATACAGAGCATGTAACTGAAAGATTTTGATTAATTTTATTTAGCACTAATGCATTTTTATTAAAATTTTACTTTGATCCTCTCAATTATGACAATAAAGTTTTAATGTTGATTTTATAATTTTTAATTTCATTATCAAGTGAAGTCAAGTTATAATGTCATCTTCCATTTATTTGTTTGGACAAAAATTCAATAAATTTAATAATTTATGATTATCAAATTATTTTTTTATTTTTTTGTAAATGATATAAACAAAGATTCTTATAAAATTAAAAATTCAAATAACAAAAATAGAACTCAAAATGAGTCCTACAAATTGAAATAATACCCTCAGGCCCCGTTTGTTTTGGGAGATGGAAGAGGGATTGGGATTGAGATGGAGGTAAGATCTACTAATGTTGTGTTTATTTTGAGAGATAGAGAAGGGATTAAGACGGGCTTCCGGATTAGGATGGGCCATGGAGAAGGGATTGAGATGGAGGTGGGAGAGTTGGTATTAGAAGTTAGTCCTTCGGCTTAGTATTTTTTTTTAAGTACTGCTATTAGCACTTGTCAAAATTCTTTGGACCCCTCATTTCTTTGGACCCCAACCCTAAACCCTAAATTTTAATAATGTATATTTTGGGCACCCCCACTTATTACCAAATCTACCCATATTCATAATATTTTCATAATCAAATGCACACCCACCCAATTTTTCATACTCTCTCATTCCTTGACCATCCGTCTCCTTTATTCATCTCCTCCACACCAACTTGAATCCATTCAAAGTGCTGCTAAAAGTGTCTTGACTCGAACCCACCCCTAAAAGTTTGGGTCATAACCGGCCAATAATCCGTAGATTACCAAAGGTCTAAACGATCATACAAAATATTTATGCTAATGGGGCCATAAACGGAAGCATATAATAATGAAAAGTCTATTGAGCTGTGCCAATCATGAGCAAAATCATAGAGTTAATTACGTAACACAAAAATACATATACATGTCCATCATAAATATAAGAGTCATAGAAAAATTGTACATAGTGTTTACAAACTCAAGACCACAATGGCAAAAACAAAATAAGGTCAAGGTGTGATGTGAGTCAAAGACAAAGCTCCATTTCAGAGGCATGACTCGATTGGGTTATAAAATAGCTCTTGAAGTTGACTTTAGGGGTGTGCTCCATACTGCTGATCACCAACATGTGCATACATAATATTGGGTGAGCGAAACTCAGTGAGTAATAATACGGTAAAACAGTGTAAATAGACGATCATAAGATTCTCACAATATTCGTAGTCATATATTCATATATTCAAAACGGCCTCAGGCCCAATCATATATCCAAACGGCCTCAGGCCCAATCATATATCCAAGTGGCCTTCGGCTCAATCTATAGCGATCCCGATTTTCCCTTCATTGTTTAATTGTATTCCGGGCTCGGGTCCGTGGATGTTGGGTGTTGTCTTATTCTCGTTTCCATCCTTTACTCTTTGTATTTGAGTTTTGGGTTGTGTTGGGCAGGTTTGAAACAGATTGGTTGTGTTTAAAAACAAAGAGTTGATGCCCAGATTTTGGCCTTCACGCTCAAGCGAGGCTTCTAACGCTCAAGCGGGCCCTTTGCTTTTGTTCCTCCGCTCGAGCGGGATTATTCAACCCTCAGTACTTTTCTCTATAGGTCATCGGACGCTCGAGCGTCCACTTTCACGCTCGAGCGGGGACCTTCATCTGCAAAACTTCTGGAAGTGTGCATCCGGCGCTCGAGCGATGCTTTTGACGCTCGAGCGAAAGTCTGTGTCTGACGCTCGAGCGGGGCATTCCACGCTCGAGCGGGCTGTGTAGTATATCAGTCCGAGGTGAAGCATTTTGAACCACTTTTTTTGACTTTCTCTCTTTCTCTAGCTTTTCAAAAACCTCATTTGAGAGCTCCTCTCTCTAGAATACACATTCTCTCTACGAAGTCATCCAGCTCTAGTGATCTTCAACCCTAGCCCCTTTATAAAAAGTGTGGAGCTTGGCGTGGCCTTCGTTTTGATCCGAAAAATTTGGTGTTTGGAGCATCTTGAGTTTTCTTCTTCTTCTTCTCCTTTGAGCTTCGAAATTTGAGGTAGGGATAACTACTCATATTTATGGTCTTTGACATAAACATGTGGTCATTTTGATTTAATGTCGAAGTTGGGAAATTTTGGTGTTAGGGTTTTAAAATGTATAAAGAGGGGTTTTGTTCTTTTAACCCATACATGTGTATTTTGGGTCTTAAAATAAGGTTATTGATGCTTATTGATGATATTTGGACCTTTGGGTCAATGTTGAGAAAATGGGGAGAAAAGTCCTAATTTATTGTGATGAATTAATTTGTATAATTAATTTGGAAAAGTTATGGAAATATGAAATTGGGTTGGAAATAATGAAATTGGGTAATTATGGGATTTAACGGTGGAGTTGGATTGATTAATCACTCACCTTTGAAATTGTGAATAATTTATCTGTTTGATAATTTATTATCTGTTTAGAAATAATTGTTTTGGGCTATCGATGGAGGATAGTCTTGATTGTTGTAGACCCTGCATGATGATTAGGTGAATTAAAACTAATCAATTGAGTATGTCATTGAATATGACGGATGAAATAACACATTGAATATGTGCTTGGCTTGATCATTGTATATGATAAGTGTTTAAATACATTGTATATGTATATTGTTTGGGAGGAAATAGGGGATGTACTCTATAGTTTGGGAGGAGATAGGGAATATACTCCTAAACCGGATTTGGGAGGAGATAGAGGATGGATTCCAGTGATAACTAAGTTGGCCGGAGTGTCCAGGGTGAAAGTCCCGAAATCCTAATTGCGTTTGTATAACGTAGATAAATTGAAGTATTGAAGTGTTAATAATATGAGTTGTAGTCTCATTTAAACTTGAAGTGTTGAAGTGTTAATTATGCGAGTTGTAGTCTCATGTTAATTGATTTTAATCGAAGTATTGTTGATATGAGTTGTAGTCTCATTTGAACTGTCTGGATGAATAGAGAACCATATCTATGAATTGGTTTGGATAACGAAACGGAAAGAGATGTATATTTGTTTATATGAGTTAAACATTTATCAAATGTCAATGTTTTAGTTATTGCCCATATTATGTTTAGCATATCTCTACTGGGCGTTGGCTCACCCTATATGGGACATCATTTTCAGGTTCAGGTGTTGTGCCGTCCCAAGGCCTTAGCTGGTATGGTTTTGGGAGTTGAAGACTCTTTTGGTTGTTCTATTATTTTGGTGATACATATAAATTCAAGCCAAGGGCTTATTTGTGTAGAGAGTTAGAACTCTTCTTTTGTTGTAACCAAGTGTTGACTTGGAAAGTTATAAGCCTACAGGGCATTTACTTTTGTTGTCAACATGTATTACTTTTTTAAGAATACTATGATGAATGGAAATATGCTTTATTCTCTGTCTATGAATATCATAAATGTTGGGTTTATATGTATTATTTTGAGGGCGTTACAACTTGGTATCAGAGCGTACTGGGTTTGAATACATTGGGTACGTAGGAAGTGGTTAGTACCACAATGGGTTTGTCTTGCTTGTTAGAGACTTATGTATGATGTTATGTGCTTATGTGATAACATGCTTACGTGACTATTTGGGTATGGGATTTAGTTTCTAGGATGTTGATTGGATCCGTGGGTTTCTGGGAGTCCTGTTAGAAAGGCACATGATCACTGCTATTTCTAACTGGAACTTTAGTAACACCTCGGGACTGTCTTTATCCGGAAATGAAATTCGTAAGTGCTTATGTGATTATGTGCTTACGTGGAATGAATTATAGTTGTCCGATGTATTAGGATGTGAGTGTTATAGCTTCGACACATTTGTGAATGTGCTAATGTCTTCATTACCTTTATTAGGATGTCAGGATGAGGACATGGTGGTAGGCTGTAGACACCCTATTTTTGACCGTCCTCAAGACTTGGACGTCACCGTTTGAACACCCGGTGATCATCCATGTTTGTGTTCGTTTGGAGTTCCCGGAGGTCTCGGCTACGTGCCTTGCCTCAGGATCTCCGAACTCGACTGTTTAGTGTCTGGTTTTGTACCAAACACTTGTGTTTTGCCTTGAAGGGGCAGGGAATGCCTTGTGAGGCATCCCCACACATCACCGGCCATGGCTAGAGGCCACCGGCTGGTGTTTTGTTGCCATCGGCAATATATATTGCCGGTCGGCACTCTTTGTTGCCGGTCGGCACCCCATTTTGTCAAAATGGCAACTTTGAGCAGCCGACTACTGTTCATCTGCTTTTGCAGATATTTTAAGACAGCTGTATGTCATTTTGTTCCCCTCCATACATGTGTATGGAGGGATGGACTCCTTGTTAGCTTACCTTGTAAACTTTACAAGATTGGCTCCTCTATAAGAGGAGCCCTCCCCTCTTGGCTCTAGGTTAGACACTTGAGAGAGAAAAGAATTGTGAGAGCTCTGGTTTTAGGTTTAGGGTTTGATATATATTTGTAGACGTCCCCGAACGCCCCGGGAGGGTGAGCTCCCGTTCTGTTCATTTGGGGTCACTACAGCTCAGGACTCTCAAATTGTCATGGTTCTAAGTCTGAACCAAAGAGTCCAAATCCGGCAAATCGTTTTTGAGAAAACAGATTTTTGAAAGAAGTGCCAAACATGGACTGCTTTGCCAGATACAGAGTCGCCACCTAAATATTTTATTTTGGGGGAAATTTAGGAAACCCTGACTCGTTTGCGTAAGACCACATGTCCGTCATCACTAAAGTTTCCTCGGCTCGGGAACTTGGGTACGATTGGGGAAGGTCATTTCGTGAGCACCCCCGCTCGCCCGATCAAAGATCGGCCTCTACTAACCATGATATCTAGTTTTGAAAACATTGTGTGTTCTTATCCCGGTTATTAGCCTAGATTTACTATGTGATGCGCACAGCATACAAGTATAGACTGGATCGCCTGAATTGGAACAGAACATTTCATGTTTGTTTTTTTGAATGATGGTTTGCTACTCGCAAGTAGGCTTAAGAAAAGATGGTTTTGCCACTATCTAGTGGGCTTAAAACATACATTTGATGAATTGTTCCAATTCAAATAACCTAACCTTCACCTACAGGCATTCAGGCAGTTATATCACATAAGCATATAGCCTCATGGTAAGCATGCTATTTATGGCAGTCACTCACATGCATGCAAGGATGCTGAAGCATAAAACTTACCGAGTACTCCAAGCCAAGACAGAAACCGATTAGAAATCCATGCATGATCCTAATTATACAGAAATGCCTAATGCAACACATGCAAAAATGCAACTATAGCAGGCTCGGCTATTCTAAACATGGCATATGAGATGCAACAGCTAACATGTATTCAACTTGGAATTGAAAATACAATGCAGTTAGTATGATGCGCCGAGCCCGGTGCATGCAAAACAGATGAATGATGCAAACACGCTGTCATACTGTATGCTAATTGAAACATGCCCTAATCTAACCATCATAAGCAGGTAAATAAAAGGGAAGAAAGACGTGGGGTTGGAAGACATACAACACACACACGCACACTTATTACAGTTGTGCCCTCGCGCGGAGGGTCCGAATAAATAGTATATAGTCCCAAATAATTACAGTCCAAATAATATACAAATCCCTAATTAATTTACAAATTAACTAAGAAAGCTATAAACTGGCATGCAAGCCAGGGACTGCCTTGACTCTTCTTCAGATGATGGATGATGCATGTCTGGACTGCCTTGCGCGGAAATCCACTGGGATGCCCCAATTAGCCTCTGTTTTGCGATTATCCTTGGAAAGCGCGCCAAGCTCCGAAAGGTTGCTGTTTCTTAACTTGCTGCAACAGAGAGCAGGAAAGGGGCATAGCAATGTATTTTCACAAATGTATGCATGCCTCGATCCTCGTGCCACCAATCACGCATCTCGATGAATGATGGCCGAAGAGTCGAATTGTGCAACTCAATGTAGAATGAATGCACATGAAAACAAAGCAAAACCTAGACTCCATCATGGATAATCCGGAGTGTCGGTGACTGGGGAATTGAGACATGTTCCGTCACTCGGAGTAAGAAACGTACCTCGTTTCCCGTGCTCGGGCTAACCCCTATCCCAAGCACGATGCAATATGCATGATATGCATGAAATGCAACTAAGATACAACCTAGCATACACAATGCTATGAAATGGCATGCACGATGCACGAGATAACATGGCATACACAATGCGCTGACATACAACCTAGCATACGCAATGCTATGAAATGAAATGGCATACACAATGCAATATGGGCTTACACCAACATGAGTGGACCTCGGCCACACTCACATAGGAGGCCATGAGATAAAAAATGAGACGCTCGGAATGCGTGCACACATGCACGCAAATCGAGGACTGACCCTAAAGCACAAAATGCCACTCTAACAAGACATGTCAAGGTATGGAATATGATATGCAAACATGCAAATTTCAGTGCTAAAATATGACCCAAAACAGTCCCGAATCATGGCAAAATGACACCCGATGCATGAAATGGTCCCGAAATGCAAGATTAAGCACATGAAATGACTTGTAGCTACATCAAGCATGCATTATTTGCTCATGACATGTGAAGACAGATTCAAGACAGCCCAAAAATAAGCACATTCACAGTTCTAAGAAGGGTCAAACAGCAAACACAAATAGGGCAAAACTAGCATGCGAAAATGGCCCTAAATGTGAGATAAAGAAGTGAGTCACAGCTTCAGACCTCAAACAGATGAGGGCCCTTCAACAATGTTGAAGAGGGGCCCAAAATATGACCTTTTACAGTACACAACAAACCACAAAAACTAACACAGGTATGGCTAAGCTCTCATGCAAGAAATGGGCCAAAAAAGGGACAAAGAAGCAAGTGGTGGTTGCTGGCCTCAAACACAAAGGGGCCCTTCAACAATGTTGAAGAGGGGCCAAAAATAATGCACTTTACAGTTGATGGCCGGATCCAAAACAGTATGCATGCAGGCCTAAATTACTACACAAAATAAGGCCAAAAAGAGAGATATAACACAAAGTATATAAAATATGCCTCAAACAGTGAAAGACCCTTAATGAAACATGAAGAGGGAGTCAAAATAAGGTCATTTGTAGTTCGGACCACAGCCCAAAAACAGAAGCAAAAGAGGCTAACAAATCATGCAAAAATATGGCCAAAAGAGAGATATAAAGGCAACTGATAAATGAAAGCCTCAAACAGCAATGAGCCCTTTAACAACATTGAATAAGGGCTCAAAATAAGAAACTTTTCAGTTTATGACATGCCTCAAAACAGTCTACATGTAGGCCAAAAATACTACACAAGGAATATGCATACAAGAGGGATAATGAAGCAAGTGCAACAAGGAGGCCTCAAACAGTGAGAGGCCCTTAAACAAACATGAAAAATGGCTCAAAATAAGCCTAGTTCCAGTTAGGGTCGGAGCCCAAAACAGAAAGCAAGAATGACTTGCAAATAGATCAAAAAAATGGTAGAAAAGGGAAAATGGAAGCTCACCCTTGAAGACTTGTCTTGACAGCCTCTTTGGCTTGAGTTGCAGCACTCCTAGGCTCTGGAAAACAACTTCAAATGGCTGCAATGGAGGTTGGAGGTATGGTGCTAGGTGGTGGTGTAGAGAAGGGTGTTGGAATTGAAGGTTTTGAGCTTGGGAGTATAGAGGAAGAGAGATACAAGGCAAGGGCTTAGAGGGGAATTTTGTAACCCTAAACCAGCAGCTGGAGCTGCTGATATATAGGCCAAAGAGGGGGAAAAAGGGGGGGGGGAAATGGAGGGAAAATGAGTCAAGTTTCCCTCCAAAAGTGCCAAACCCTCGGACATGGGTGAAGTGTAAAAAGAAATACATGGCTGGAATGCACTCACAGGGGCAAAAATGGCCGGCCAGTTTAAAAGGGGAAAAAAAGTCATCCACCAGGTAAGTGGCCAGCCGGCCAGAAAAAGGTGACCGGCCGGCCAGGTCAAAGGGGAAAAGTGGCCGGTCACCCCCTAGGATGAAGCCCCAGAAGTTAGCTTTCCAATGGCGCAAACCGTGCATTAAAATTCCTCCTGTAGAAAAAGTTATGCCCTTTTCCGTGAAGCCGCGCAGATTCGGTCCAACCGGACTTCAACCAACCACATCTCCCCCTCCCCCCCCCAGACTTGGACTTAGGAGATTCTTGAGTGAAAAATGAAGCCCCGGAAGTAAGCTTTCCAATGGTGGTGGCCTCATATCTTAATTCCTCTTGTGCAAAGAGTTACGCCCGTTTCGGTGAAGCCACGCAGATTTTTCTCCTTCCCGGATTCATGCTGAACCACTTTTGACCAAAAAGAAGTTGGCTTTTCAGAAAAATTGCTGGCCTCCCACCCTCCTACAAGCTTTCTAACAGTGAAAATAAGGTCTCCGCCAAAAATGAGCCCAAACCGATGCAAAATGAAGGTTCGGGGCCGAAACGCGCAGCCTGAGGCCCCGAAAACTGACTGTTAGGCACCGGAAGTGGTGTTCGACCACGAAGTTGGTCTCTCGGACCACAGTGTCCTTCAAAAGGGAGTAAATAAGATGTATGCCAAAGACCAGAGCAAACGGAGATGGTTAAGCAGTCCCGAACCGAGGCACACGGCCAACGGCTCCGAAAAACCAGAAACTGGACTCCAAACGGGCAAAATAGCCTACGACCACGAAACATAGCCTACGGCCACTGAGAGAAGATCTACAAGACCTCTCCCTCCCTTCGGGAAGAGAAAATAGAGAAAATAGGGCTTGGTTCGAAAATCGAGGCAAAACACAAAAGAGTCCGGAAGTCCGGAGGCAAGGCTCGCAGCTAAGACTCTGAAACTTCCGAACGAGCACAATATGCAACTGTAGACGTCCCCGAACGCCCCGGGAGGGTGAGTCCCGTTCCGTTCATTTGGGGTCACTACAGCTCAGGACTCTAAAATTGTCACGGTTCTTAATCTGAACCAAAGAGTCCAAATCCGGCAAATCGTTTTGAGAAAACAGATTTTTGAAAGAAGTGCCAAACATGGACTGCTTTGCCAGATACAGAGTCGTCACCTAAATATTTTATTTTGGGAAATTTAGGAAACCCTGACTCGGTGCCAAAGGCCACGTGTCTGTCATCACCAAAGTTGCCTCGGCTCGGGAACTTGGGTACGATTGGGGAAGGTCACTTCGTGAGCACCCTCGCTCGCCCGATCAAAGATCGGCCTCTACTAACCGTGATATGAAGTTTTGAAAACATTGTGTGTCCTTATTCTGGTTATTAGCCTAAGTTACTATGTGATACGCACAGCATACAAGTATAGACTGGGTCGCCTGAATTGGAACAAAGCATTTCATGTTCGTTTATTTGAAAGATGGTTTGCTACTCGTAAGTAGGCTTAAAATGCAGATTTTGCCACCCTTGGGTGGGCTTAGAAAAGATGGTTTTGCCACTATCTAGTGGGCTTAAAACAAACAGTTGATGATTTATTCCAATCCAACAAACAGTTGCTTGCTTAAAACAACCACTGTTCTGGGCCTAATTAGAGCTGCCCGAATCATGTTTAAGTCCAATCTTTACGTATTGTTACATGTCTCACACTTTACATGCTTTGATTGCACCATGTCTTGCATGTCCGCTAGCTTGCATGCTTGTTCATTGCTTGCTTGTTTGCATTGCCATGTTGCATCCCTAGCTAACATGCTTAGGTTGCATTGAACATGCATATCTTGTCCCTTGATTTAGTGATAGGGATTGGACCCCTTTGGTTTGTTGGTTTGCATTGCATTTGACATCAAAATGTGCACACTTGGTCCCTTGGGCCATCACGCATGGAAATGTGCGATTGGTGGTCCGAGAACCAAGGAGCATGTCCCTTTGACTCACTCACATGATAAGGAACATGATTGGTGCATATATGGCTTGAATTGTATTGCCATGCAAAGTCCTGTCCTCTACTGCTGTCAAACAGGTTCTGCAGGCATTCTCTGCCGATCGACTTCATAGAGTGCCGACCGGGAATAAACTGGCAGCTGATGGATTCATTATGTGCCGATGACCACCAGACCACTGCCGGTGACCATTCTACTCAGCCGGCGGTGCTTCCCAATGTCCAGAGAAGCAACTCTGAGACTTTGACAGTCTTCAGAGGAGCAGAGCAGGGAAAACAGAGACAGATTGCGCATGACAGTGAATTCCCGAGCAAGACCGAGCATGCATTGCATCGAGCTCTCCTCCCGAGGCGGTTTACTGTTTTTCCTAGCTTAGTTAATTTGTTAACTAATTAGGTAATTTGTAATAATTAATTAGCTAGGATAGTTAATTCATTATTCGAACTGTATTATTCTTTCAGTCCCTCCGAGTGAGGGTAAACTTGTAATAAGTGTGGGTGAGTGTGTGCATGTCTTCCAACCCCTACTTCTTTCTCCCTTTTACTTACTTGCTTTGATGGTTAGTAATAGGTCATGTTTAAATTAGCATACCTTATGCTATGCATGCGTGCATTCATGCATTTGCCTTGCATGCATCAGGCCCGGCACATCACTCTAACTGCATTTGTATTTCGATTCCAAATTGAATACGTGATTAGTTGTGGCATTTCACATGTCATTATAGGTTAGCCGAGCCTATTCTAATTGCATCCTGCATGTGTTGCATTAGTCAATTTGACATGAACTAGGACCATGCATGTTGGCTAACCAGTTTATTGTTTTGGCTTGGAGTACTCGATAAGCATTTATGCTTTAACATATCTCATGTGTGTGAATGCTATCATGACAGCATGCTTACCATGTGGCTAGACGCTTATGTGATAAACTGTTTGAATGCCTGTGGGTGAAGGTTGGATTGTCTGAGTTGGAAAAACGCGTTGAAATCCGTATTTTAGCCTACTTGTGAGTAGCAAATTCCAAAGTGTTTTTCAAAAACAAACGGATATGCAATGCTTATTTCCAAATTAGACAATCTAGTCTATACTTGTTTGCTGTGTGCATAACATAGTAATTCTAGGCTAATAATTGGTTCAAGAACACATAACGTTTTCAAAAACGGATATCACGGTTAGTAGAGGCCGATCTTCGGATCGGGCGAGAGGGGGTGCTCATAGCTGACCTTCCGCAATCGTACCCAAGCTCTCGAGCCAAGGCAACTTTGGTGATGACGGACATGTGGCCTTTGGCACCGAGTCAGGGTTTCCTAAATTTCTCCATTTTAAAAATATTTAGGTGGCGACTCTGTATCTGGCAAAGCAGTCCATGTTTGGCACTTCTTTTTAAAAAATCTGTTTCTCAAAACGAATTGCCGGATTTGGACTCTTTGGTTCAGACTTAGAACCGTGACACAAATCGAGTCCGAACTATAGAAGCGAGGGCCCCCACGCGGGCGCGTCTACATAGGCGAGGTAGGCTAGGAGGCAGGAGATGCCTATACCAGATGAAATTCTGGCGCAGCAGGAAGGTATTAGTCAGGCCAATGTGTCCTGGCCAGTAGGTCAGCGGGCCATGGATGCCTTAGCCCGCGAGATGGAAGGAGCTTTGAGGGAATCCATGGACATTCTCAGGGCTGAGAATCAGGTCCATGCCTATGTTGCTGAGGCAGGGCCGTTCTTTCTGAAGAGGGAGTTCTTCCGATCTAATCTGGACGAGTTTATGGGTGATCCTAAAGAGCCACTTAAGGCTGATGAGTGGCTTGAGCAGATGATGAAGACGTTTGAGATGCTTGGTATCGAAGACGGAGCCTTGAGGGTGACCTTGGCGTCCTTCCAGCTGAAGGGAGACGCGGGTCAGTGGTGGAAGTTTGTTCGAGGTCGTATTGGTGGGACTTGGGAGGCTTTTGTCGGCGCCTTCCAGGAGAAGTTTTTGCCTCCTGCTGTTAGGGAGAAGTTGAGGGATCAGTTCTGTCAGCTCAAGCAGCTGAATACACCAGTGGCCAAGTTTGAGGCCGCATTTACCAGTTTATCGAGGTTCGCACCTGAGCTAGTGGCGTCTGAGGAACGCCGTTGTCTTGAGTTTGAGAAGAAGTTAAGGACCGGGCTCAAGATGAGAGTTGCGAGGTCCATGACTCGGGAGTATGGGCGCCTTGTGGATGCTGCGGCCCATCTTGAGATTATTATGCATGAGGAGGAGAAGAGGATGAGGGGCTCCAAGAGAAGTCAGGATGGCCAAGGGGATGGTAGGAGGTAGAGGGGTTCTAACCCTCAGCAGTCCCAGGGTGCGTTTGTGAGATCTACCTTTCCAGTGCCGAGTTCAGGCTCTGGGAGAGGCAGTCAAGGAGACTTTACTTGTTACAAATGTGGTCAGCTGGGCCACAAGTCTCCAGCTTGCCTGCAGAGAGGAGGAGGGCAGAGAGCAGCTTCATCTTCGGCTCGTCCTCAGAGCCAGAGTCAGGGCAGAGGCCTACCGCTCTCTTGTTACTAGTGTGGTCAGGCGGGGCACCTGAAGAGGTTTTGCCCGCAGTTGGGTGGCATATCTGGTGCATCTAGGTCGAGGTAGAGTTTTCAGCCAGCTCAGTCAGTTCAGGCCTCGAGGGCCAATCAGGGAGCCTCTTCGGCTCAGTCTGTGTAGCAGTCTTTTGCTCCGAGAGGTGAGCAGGTAGATCAGGGGCGTACAGGGCGTGTGTATGCTGTTACCGCGCAAGATCTTGTACCGGGCAAGATCTTGTACCGGCTCCATCTGTTGTGAGAGGTACCTTTCTATTTTGCAACTCGGTTGCTAATGTGTCGATTGATACGAGTGCATCGCATTCCTTTATATCTGTTGCATTTGCATCTGTCTTGGGGTTGGAGTTAGCACAGTTAGCTTCTCCTATTTGTGTAGTATCACCTGTTGGGGGTGAGTTGATTTTAAAACAGGGGTGTAGAGGTTGTGATATAGAGGTCGCTGACCGCCGGCTTCCATTTTCCTTTGTAGTAATGGCTATGTCAGGTTTTGATGTGATTTTGGGTATGGACTGGTGTAGACGCGCCCCGGTGAGGGCCTCATGCTACAGTTCAGACTCGATTTGTGTCACGGTTCTTAATCTGAACCAAAGAGTCCAAATTTGGCAAATCGTTTTGAGAAACAGATTTTTGAAAAAGTAGTGCCAAACATGGACTGCTTTGCCAGATTACAGAGTCGCCACCTAAATATTTTTTATGGGAGAATTTAGGAAACCCTGACTCGGTGCCGAAGGCCACATGTCCGTCATCACCGGAGTTGTCTTGGCTCGGGAGCTTGGGTACGATCGGGGAAGGTCAGCTATGAGCACCCCCTTTCGCCCGGTCCGAAGACCGGCCTCTACTAACCGTGATATCCGTTTTTGAAAACTTTATGTGTTCTTAAACCAATTGTTAGCCTAGAATTACTATGTTATGCGCGCAGCAAACAAGTACAGACCAAATCGCCGAAATTGGAACAAAACATTTCATGTTTGTTTTGAAAATGGTTTGCTACTCGCAAGTAGGCTAAAATGCAGGTTTTGCCACCCTCGAGTGGGCTTTTAGAAAAGATGGTTTTGCCACTATCTAGTGGGCTTAAAACTCACAGTTTTAATGCGTTATCCCAATTTAGGTAATTTAACCTCCATCCACAGGCATTCAAGCAGTTATATCACATAAGCAGCTAGCCTCACGGTAATCATGCTGTTATGGCAACACTCACACGCATGCGGTATGCTAAAGCATAAATGCTTACCGAGTACTCCGAGCCAAAACAAAAACTAGTTAATAATCATATGCATGATCCTAGTTCATGTTAAGATGGCTAATGCAACACATGCAAGATGCAACTAAGATAGGCTCGGCTAATCTACAATGACATGTGAAATGCTTCAACTAACACGT
The DNA here is from genome assembly GCF_055761805.1 of Camellia sinensis. Lineage (NCBI taxonomy): Eukaryota > Viridiplantae > Streptophyta > Magnoliopsida > Ericales > Theaceae > Camellia > Camellia sinensis. Next base: position 33,442,522 of record NC_138961.1, on the reverse strand, counting down.
ATTCAATTTGGAATTGAAATACAAATGCAGTTAGAATGATGCGCCGAGCCCAGTGCATGCAAGGCAAATGTATGAATGCACGCATGCATAGCATAAGGTATGCTAAATTAAACGTGCCCTAATCTACCATCATAAGCAGGTAAATAAAAGGGAAGAAAGACGTGAGGTTGGAAGACATACACACACTCACGCACACTTATTACATATTTACCCTCACTCGGAAGGACCAAATAAATATTACAAATTAATTAACTACGCAAGCTAATTAAATATTACAAATTGTCTAATCAACTAAGCAAATTAACTAAAACTAAGAAAACAGGGAAAATGCCTCGGGAAACGCGCCGCCATGCGTAGGCTGCCTCTGTTTTCCTTCCTTCACTCCTCTGGAGGCTGTCAAAACCTCAGGACAGAATCCCTGGACACTGGGGAGTGCCACCGGCTGAGTGGAATTACCGCCGGCAGTGGTGTGTGGCCATCGGCACAAAATGAAGCTGTCGGCAGATAAATTGTTGCCGGTCGGCACCTTACACTGCCGGTCGGCATAGTGTTCCTGCAGAATCTGCAAATGACAGCAACAGAGGGCAAGGCAAAGCATGGCAGCACAATTCAAGGCATATATGCACCAACCATGTCCCTTATCATGATAATGACTCAAAGGGGCATGTGCCTCGATTCTCGGACCACCAATCACGCATTTCCACGCATGATGGCCCAAAGAACCAAGTATGCAACTTTGATTTCAAATGCATGCAAACCAAATCAAACCAAAGTCCTAATCCCTATCACCAAATCAAGGGGCAAGGAATGCATGCAAGATGCAATGCAACCTAAGCATACAAGCTAAGGATGCAACATGGCATGGGGGGGGAGCTTATGCAAGCATACAAGCATACATATGGCAATGCAAATGGATGGAAAGATGGACTTAAACATGAATTAGGCAGCTCTAAATAGGCCTAAAACAGTAGCCAAAATGCTATAATGAAGGACCAAATATACATGCACACATGCACCTAATTGAAGGTCAACACTTAAGCACAAATTGAACAACCCTCAAACACATTTGAAAGGGAGAATCATGGACTAATTAACATGCAACATAAGCATTGAAATCATGCTAAAACATGGTGCCAAACCAAGCAATACATCAAGCCAAATATGCAATAAATAGCCCAAGTGTTCAAAGCAAACCAATGGGGCATTGAACTACACTTAGTAAGACCAAACATGGCATGAACTCATTGACCAAAAACAGAGTTTTGGGACATTAATACAAGGCCTAAGGACCACTTAGATGGCATCCAAATGACTCAAAAAAACAAAGGCATGCATAATGGTCAAAACATGGAGCATTGCTACACAAGCTTCCAAAGCATTAAAGAGGCATGCAAGGCAATCAAACAAGTATGGAAATGGGACTGAAATAACATGTGGGGGGACCCCAAATCACCAAATCGATGCGAAGATGTCATGCTACACATGCACATACTCAAGGCCAACAAGCCCAAATACAAAGGAGCTATATCAAGCATGCCAAAATCAACCCAAACAACCTAGGACAGACCTAGAACATGGCAAAACATGCACAAAATCTTCACAAGACTAAGCCTAAAACATGCTCCCACAAAGGCTAACAACCTAAGACATGTTAAGGCATAACAAGGCATTACAAGGCAACTATGCTAAGCATGCATGGAGTACCAAAACCAACTTAAAATCATGTTATATTATGGATATATAAGCATGAAAAACAGCCTAAACATGCTCAACACACACTCAAGCATAATGCTCTCTCAAGAGGCCAAAACATGCCCTTTTCAAGGACAACAAGGAGAGGGGGTGGCCCTCTCCTTCTTGGGACTTCAAGGCATCATCTTCACCACTGAAATCCCTCAAGATTTCAGTGGTGAAGAGACCCCAACACCAAAATCCCGGAGCTAGCACAAAATGGCCTAAAATGAGGCCTTTCAAGGCTTAAGGGGGGTCAACCACCCTCAAACAACAAAACACTCTTAATAAACAATAAAGAGGGCTTAAAAACAGAACTTTTTTATGTTATACAATAAGCACAAAAACAGCTCTAAGATAGGTAGAAAATCAATGCAAAAATGGGGAATAAAGGTGTAAGTTTCTTACCCTTGATGATCCCTTCACAAATGGTGCTCCAATGGCCTCCTTTAGCTTGAATCCAACACCAAAACTTCAAAATCAGTCCCTTAGAACCTCAGTTCCAAGAGGAAGGTGAAACACTAGGTGTTTGTGTGCAATAGTAAGACACAAAACACCTAGAGCACAAAAGAGAGGGAAAGAGATATAGGAATTGTATCTAACTCAAACCCTAAAACCAGAGCTTAACAATGGCTGTTTTTGCTCTCAAAATCTCTAAACTCTCTCCAACCTCTCAAGCCAAGAGAGCCTCTCCTCTCTATATGGCACTTCTTGTCTTGTAAAGCTTACAAGACAAGCTTCATAAGAGGGAGATCCCTCCATACACATGTATGGAGGGGAGCAAAAGCAAGACAGCTGTCTTAAAATATCTGTAAAAGCAGATGCACAGTAATCGGCCGGCCAAAAATGCCATCTTGGCCAAAAAGAGTGCCGGCCGGCACTAAAAAGTGCTGACCGGCAACAAATAGTGCCGGCCGGCAATATACATTGCCGGTGGCCTCTAGCCATTGCCGGTGGTGGGTGGGGATGGTCTACAAGCCCTACCCTGCCCTTCCAAGGCAAAACACAAGTGTTTGGTGCAAAACCAGACACTAAACGATCGAGTTCGGAGATCCTGAGGCAAGGCACGCGAGCCGAGGCCTCCGGGAACTCCAAACGAACACAAACATGGATGATCACCGAGTGGTCAAATGGTGACGTCCAAGTCTTGAGGACGGTCAAAAATGGGGTGTCTACAACTGGTTATCGTTATACCGGGCTGTTATTGATTGCTACCGCCGGAGGGTTACTGTGTGTACCTTGAGCGGGGATTGTTTTCACTTCTTGGGAGATCGGGTGGGTAGTGTTTTGCCACTAGTGTATGATCCGTGAGGGTGAGGTGAGCTTAGTTATCTCCTCGCTAGCTGTATGAGTAGTGAGTGTAATGAGACCCAGGCTGAGTTGCCAAGAGTGGTTTGTGAGTACTCGGACGTCTTTCCCAAGGATCTTGTCAGTTTGCCACCTTATTGAGAGATCGAGTTCTCTATCGACTTAGTGCCTGGCACGGCACCGATTTCCATGGCACCGTATTGTTTTGCCCCAGCCGAATTGAGTGAGTTGAAGATTCAACTCCAGGAGTTACTAGATAAGGGATTTATCTGCCTTAGTGCTTCGTCGTGGGGAGCACCGGCCCTCTTTGCTAAAAAGAAAGATGGGGCTTTGAGACTTTGTATTGATTACCGGAAATTAAATCGGGCTACGGTTAAGAACAAGTACCCTATGCCTCGTATAGATGATTTGTTTGACCAATTAAAAGGGTCCCGCTGTTTCTCTAAGATAGATTTGAGATCGGGTTACCATCAGTTGAGGATCAGGGAGGAAGATATCCCGAAGACGGCATTCCGTACGCGGTATGGCCATTATGAGTTTCTGGTGATGCCTTTTGGGCTCACCAATGCATCAGCAGTGTTTATGGACTTGATGAACCGGATATTCCGGGAGTTCTTAGATCGCTTTGTGGTCATCTTTGTGGACGACATTTTGATTTATTCACCTTCGGATGAGGAGCACAAGGAACACTTGAGAGTGGTGCTTGAGTTGCTTAGAGCCCATAAGCTGTATGCTAAGTTCGGGAAGTGTGAGTTCTGGCTAAGAGAGGTTAAATTCTTAGGCCATGTGGTCTTCGGAGAAGGGGTGTCTGTTGATACATCCAAGGTAGATGCAGTGCAGGATTGGGCACAACCTAAGAGTGTTTTTGAGATCCGCAGTTTTCTGGGGTTGGCCGGTTATTACCGTAGGTTTGTGAAAGACTTCGCCAGGGTAGCTTCGCCATTGACTAGGTTGACGCGGAAAGGGGTCAAATTTGTGTGGAGTGAGGCTTGTGACAAGTTGTTCCAAGAGCTCAAAGTTAGACTTACCACCGCACCAGTTTTGATTATTCCAGAGAAGGGTTTGGGTTATGCTGTATATTGTGATGCTTCACGAGAGGGTTTGGGTTGTGTGCTGATGTAAGAGAGGAAAGTCGTAGCCTATGGCTCACGTCAGTTGAAAATACATGAGAAGAATTATCCTACCCATGACCTAGAGTTAGCAGCGGTGATTTTTGCCTTGAAGATTTGGAGACATTACTTGTATGGTGAGAGATTCGAGGTGTTTTCAAATCATAAGAGTCTGAAGTATCTGTTTACACAGAAAGACTTAAATCTGAGGCAAAGGAGGTGGATGGAGTTCATTGAGGATTATGACTTTGAGTTGCACTATCACCCGTGAAAGGCCAATGTTGTGGCTGATGCCCTTAGTAGGAAATCCATTAGTGATGTAGCTTGTATAGCCATCTGGGAATGGGAGATGTTGGGTGCACTTGGTGAGTTTGATTTGTTTCTGGGTGAATCTGTTGAGTCTGCAGCCTTGTTTTCTGTAGTTGCGCATCCCATACTTGTGAATCGAGTGTTAGAGACACAGAGGAGTGACCTTGAGGTAGAATCTCTCCGAGAGAAGATCTCCAGTGGGAAGGTTGAAAAGGGTTTGACTGTGTATCTCGACCGGAGTGTGAGGTACCGAGACCGTCTGTTTGTGTCGTAGTCTTGTTGAGAAGAAGTACTCCGAGAGTTTCACCATTCACACCTTGCGGTGCATCCGGGAGGCACTAAGATGTATTGCGATTTGGGTCGCTAGTTTTGGTGGCGGGGGATGAAGAAAGATGTGGCAGTGTTTGTATCTAAATGCCTTACCTATCAGCAAGTGAAGGCCGAACATCAGAGGCCAGCGGATTTGTTGCAACCCTTGCCTATTGCCGAGTGGAAGTGGGAGCATGTCACGATGGACTTCGTTGTATGTATTCCGAGGACTTAGCGGGGTAGTGATGCTATTTGGGTGGTTGTAGACCGGTTGACTAAGTCGGCGCACTTTATTCCTATGCGCGTGAGAGATTCAGTAGATCATCTTGCCGACTTGTATATTCAGGACATAGTGAGGTTGCATGGAGTCCTAGTGTCGATTGTCTCAGATAGAGACCCACGTTTTACTGCTAGGTTGTGGCAGAGTTTGCAGAGTGCCTTGGGCAGTAAGTTGACCTTTTGCACGGCTTATCATCCTTAGACTGACGGGCAGTCCGAGCGTACTATTCAAATCCTTGAGGATATGCTTCGAGGCTATGTCCTTGATTTTAGTAGGTCGTGGGAGAGGCACTTGCCCTTGGTGGAGTTTGCCTATAACAATAGTTTCCAATCGAGCATTGGTATGGCACCGTTTAAGGCCTTGTATGGCCGACCGTGTAGGTCTCCAGTGTGTTGGGCCGAGGTGGGTAATGCACCTTTGTTGGGCCCGGAATTGGTGCGGGAAACAACGGAGAAAGTTGAACTTATCCGTAGGAGGCTTGTTACAGCCTAAAGTTGCCAAAAGAGTTGTGCCGACTGTAGGAGGAGGCCTTTGGCATTTGAGGTGGGTGATCACGCCTTTCTAAAAATATCACCTAGGTGGGGTTTGATGAGGTTTGGGAAGAGTGGGAAGTTGTCCCCTCGGTTTATTGGTCCCTTTGAGATCCTTAAGTGAATTGAGGAGGTTGCATACTGTTTAGCTTTACCGCCGCAGTTATTCGGGGTGCATGACATGTTTCATGTTAGTATGCTTCGGAAGTACGAGCCAGATCCGTCACATGTATTGGATTGGACCAACTTAGAGGTGGATGAGGATGCCCCGCATGAAGAGAAACCAGTGCGAGTCTTAGATAGGCGAGATCAAGTCTTGCGAGGCAAGACGATACCCTTGGTGAAAGTTTTGTGGAAACATCACGGAGTGGAGGAACCCACTTGGAAATGTGAGTTGGAGGTCTGCGAGAAATACCCGAACTTGTTTATTGATGTTTAACCATGTATTGGGAATTTTGTTTTGTTAATGAATTCTGGAAACATTATATGTGTTTTAGATTGTGGAAATGTTATAGCCATTGAATATGGTTCGGAAATGGAAGTTTACTTTAACATTGCATATGTTAATTATGTTTTGGAAATGCAAATATATTGTTGACATTGAACATGTTATTGAATTGTGGAATACATGTGTTGAAATTGTTGAATTTCAAAAAAAAGCATGTTGATAATGCATATTGAGTTATATTGTAATTTGCCTCTTGAAAAGAGATGAGATGATCAGTAATGGGTCAGAATGTTGAGTATTGACTTGTAATATTGTTAAAAATTGAGAAATCATGTTTTTGAAACTTATTTATCTAATTTCGGGGACGAAATTCTTTAAGGGGAGAGGTTATAGCGATCCCGGTTTTCCCTTCATTGTTTAATTGTATTCCGAGCTCGGGTCCGTGGATGTTGGGTGTTGTCTTATTCTCGTTTCCATCCTTTACTCTTTGTATTTGAGTTTTGGGTTGTGTTGGGCAGGTTTGAAACAGGTTGGTTGTGTTTAGAAACAAAGAGTTGATGCCCAGATTTTGTCCTTCACGCTCGAGCGGGGCTTCTGACGCTCGAGCGGGCCCTTTGTTTTTATTCCTCCGCTCGAGCGGGGAGTTTGACGCTCGAGCGGGATTATTCAACCCTCAGTACTTTTCTCTGCAGGTCATCGGATGCTCGAGCGTCCATTTTCACGCTCGAGCGGGGACCTTCGTCTACAGAACTTCTGGAAGTGTGCATCCAGTGCTCGAGCGGCGCTTTTGACGCTCGAGCGGGAGTCTGTGTCTGACGCTCAAGCGGGGCGTTCCAAGCTCGAGCGGGCTGTGTAGTATATCAGTCCGAGGTGAAGCATTTTGAACCACTTTTTCAACTTTCTCTCTCTCTCTAGCTTTTCAAAAACCTCATTTGAGAGCTCCTCTCTCTAGAATACACCTTCTCTCTACGAAATCATCTAGCTCTAGTGATCTTCAAGCCTAGTCCCTTTGTAAAAAGTGTGGAGCTTAGTGTGGCCTTCGTTTTGATCCGAAAAATTTGGTGTTTGGAGCATCTTGAGTTTTCTTCTTCTTCTTCTCCTTTGAGCTTTGAAATTTAAGGTAGGGATAACTACTCATATTTATGGTCTTTGACATAAACATGTGGTCATTTTCATTTAATGTCGAAGTTGGGGAATTTTGGGTGTTAGGGTTTCAAAATGTATAAAGAGGGTTTTGTTCTTTTAACCCATACATGTGTATTTTGGGTCTTAAAATAAGGTTATTGATGTTTATTGATGATATTTGGACCTTTGGGTCAATGTTGAAAAAAGAGGGAGAAAAGCCCTAATTTATTTTGATGAATTAATTTGTATAATTAATTTGGAAAAGTTATGGAAATATGAAATTGGGTTGGAAATAATGAAATTGGGTCATTATGGGATTTAACGATGGAGTTGGATTGATTAATCACTCGCCTTTGAAATTGTGAATAATTTATCTGTTTGATAATTTATTATCTGTTTGGAAATAATTGTTTTGGGTAATTGGTGGAAGATAGTCTCGATTGTTGTAGACACTGTATGATGATTAGGTGAATTAAAACTAATCAATTGAGTATGTCATTGAATATGACGGATGAAATAACACATTGAATATGTGCTTGGCTTGATCATTGTATATGAGAAGTGTTTAAATACATTGTATATGTATATTGTTTGGGAGGAGATAGGGGATGTACTCCACGGTTTGGGAGAAGATAGGGGATGTACTCCTAAACCGGATTTGGGAGGAGAGAGGGGATGGACTCCAGTGATAACTAAGTTGGCCGGAGTGTCCAGGGTGAAAGTCCCAAAATCCTAATTGCGTTTGTATAACGTAGATAAATTGAAGTATTGAAGTGTTAATAATATGAGTTGTAGTCTCATTTGAACTTGAAGTGTTGAAGTGTTAATTATGCGAGTTGTAGTCTCATGTTAATTGATTTTAATCGAAGTATTGTTGATATAAGTTGTAGTCTTATTTGAACTGTTTGGATGAATAGAGAACCATATCTATAAATTGGTTTGGATAATGAAACGGAAAGAGATGTATATTTGTTTATATGAGTTAAACATTTATCAAATGCCAATGTTTTAGTTATTGCCCATATTATGTTTAGCATATCTCTACTGGGCGTTGGCTTACCCTATATGGGACATCATTTTCAGGTTCAGGTGTTATGCTGCCCCCCAAGGTCTTAGCTGGGATGGTTTTGGGAGTTGAAGACTCTTTTGGTTGTTCTATTATTTTGGTGATACATGTAAATTCAAGCCAAGGGCTTATTTGTATAGAGAGTTAGAACTCTTCTTTTGTTGTAACCAAGTGTTGACTTAGAAAGTTGTAGGCCTATAGGGCATTTACTTTTGTTGTCAACATGTATTACTTTTTGTAAGAATACTCTGATGAATGGAAATATACTTTATTCTTTGTCTATGAATATCATGAATGTTGGGTTTATATGTATTATTTTGAGGGCGTTACACAATCATATAACAAGTAGCCTCGGGCCCAATTATATAACAAGCGGCCTCAGGCCCAATCATATAACAAACAGCCTCGGGCCAAACATATAACAAGTGGCCTCAAGCCCAACATATAATTAGCGGCCTTGGACCCAATCGTATAACAAGCAGCCTCGGGCCCAAACATATAACAAACGGCTTCAAGCTCAATCATATAACAAGTGGCCTCAGGCCCAAACACATAACAAGCAACCTCGGGTCCAATTATATAACAAGTGGCCTCAGGCCCAAACATATAACAAGCGACCTCAAGCCCAAACATATAACAAGCAACCTCAGGCCCATATTGCACATGTCGTATAATATTAATGAAGTTCCTTCATTTCAATCAAATGATACATTTAAGTCTGATTCCAAATCACATTAAAACTTGTTTCAAATCACATAGTATCAAATATCGCTTACCAAACCTTTTATCAAACCTTTCATAACTCCAAGTCGTAGCGGAGTGCCCGAAGGCCTTAATTAACTTGCTAAATTACCATACAGGATAATCGTCAAAGGTTGACGTCATACAGAACGTTTATCGCGAATCATTAGCTTATGCAAAACGTCTAAGACAGATCATAGACAAATAACAATTATTGAGGGTCAAAGTACATTTTTACAATTTATCATAATCATTGCTCAAAAGAAAACTTATTCATTATTATTAAAACATTCTTTCAGAAACTTGCCATAGCATAATTGCTCTGAAAATTTCAAGCATATTTTATCATTTTGAAAACACTCGTCAAGGCACATAATTTATATGAAGCATAAGTTTTTCAAAGAAATTACTCACAGTGCTTGGTCGGATGATACTCTTTAATGACTCAGCCTGCAGAAACATAACCAAGCATAACATTTTAAAACACATTGCTTTCAATTCACTCAATCGATTTATTCATTACATATCTGTTAAATCATTCCCCATTGTTTAACCCCTCTCAAGTGTTTAATTCTAAATTTCTATACATGTGATTCATGTACAAAGCTTGTGTCAAAGATGTACTTTAAATGGCCATAAATGTTCATGACTTAAATTAATTTTTCCTACAACAACCTCATATGTTTTCCATTGAAAATATCATGTTTACAGATTTAAGGTTTAAGGAAATAGCAAGAAGCGAAAGGGAACTAAATTAGGGTAGGAAATGACATGAAACGGTTAAAAAAAATTAAACAGTCTTCACTAATTTGAGCACATCTATTTGTGTACTTAAAATTTGGATGTAAGACCACCACCATTAGAAACTATACTTCTAGGGCTTGAATTTAGGCTCAAGAAGCACCTAAAACAAAGTCTGAATGAAGGAGATATGCTTTTTTGAAGTTACCAGGTATAAGCTAAAACAAGGCTGGCCGCACATGCGCCCACTTTGACTGCTCGTGCAATTACTGGGCTGCTCGAGCTCTGGTTTAAGCAGAATGCAATTTCTTGTTTTTGTTCATGTTCCGCTCGTGAGGATTCCGTGGCCGCTCATGTGGTCTGGGCAAAATTAGATAGTTCGAAAAATTCATCAAAGATTGAGTTTTCAAACCCAATTTCAAGCTAAGATCTCATGTAATCTTCCTTTAAAACATGAAATACTAACCTTATACAAGTGTACTTACAACTCAAACACATCAGTCTTGCTTAGAATTCAAAATTAAAGTCTCATCTTTTCATAAATTCAAGATTTCACAACATACAAGTTCAAAATACATATATCCATGAATAATCTTCCAACAAATCTTATTTTCATGAATCATTTAGGGTTTGTTTCATGGGTTAATCACAAGAATGAACTTAAATCAAACAAAGATGGAGAGATTAGAGTTCAATTTCATGCCTTTAGCTCAAGCTACCATATAACTCAAAACCCTAGCTTAAGTTCCTAATTTCTTATTGATTTCATAACAAATATTAGTTAGAGACAAAGATTAGAAGTAAATTAACAAACCGTAACTCAAATCTAAGGTTTACCCTTTGCAACTCTAGCAAAATCCTAGCTGCCTCTCTTCCTCTCTCTCTAACCCAACTCTCTAGCAATTCCCAACAAGAATGAAGAATACAAGAGAGCTAGTGAGCTAGAGATATATAATTTAGGCTAATTAAACATTACGAATTGTAATTTTTCAAAATTTCTCCGTAAGATCTATAAATCATGCTAATTACAGATCTAAAGTCGGTTTTAGCTTATCGCACCTCTAAGGCTTTCAATTTTCAGTTCAAGGTTCCAATTGCAACAAATATTCCTACATTCAACAGATATTAGTCCAAATTCACATAATTCATATACTTTAACTTGTAAGTTCATATCAAACACATAATTACATGCATAATTAAGCATAGTACGGGTTAAGTTATCACAAAAAGTGCTTGGGACATTGCTTTTTTGCAATTAGCAAGCACATTTTTACTAATATGCCATTTACACAACAAATTTGTAGTTCTAGGAAACACCATACATATGGCATTCATAAGGGCCAACTATCTATCTATGATAATAACAGAAGGAAGAGTATTTTCATCTATGACATTACGCAAAATACCAAGTGTCCATGTGTAGTTATCCTCTTTCTCATACTGAAGGTATGCAAATGCAACTGAAAGGGCCATGTCTGTCGATGACACACCTACAATCTCTAGAAGGGGCAGCCAATATCGATTGGTTTTATAAGTACAATCCATCAACAATACTTTTGGAAATGCACGTAACAAATTCAAACTAGTAGGATGTACAAAGAACAAATCAGTCACTGTCTCAGTATCTGCACAGCTCCTATGCCACTCAATGTACTTGTTTACCACTAACTGACCTAATAGTTGTTGCATTTAAGATCTCCCAACTTTCTGAGCAACTTTATACCAATGACGTGCATTGTAAATTGCCTTCATTGTGGAAGCATTTGCATCATTATGTTGTTTCAATGTAACCAATATCTCACTCGGTCATACCATACTCTTCGGCAAGTTTACCAACAAAGAGGTTTCCTCACGTGACAACTTTCCAGCATAAGAATGACCTTCAAAATATTCTACAGTAGGATGATTATGCACACCACAAACAACTATCAATATCCAGTCATCATTTGTGGCTAATTTTTTGCCCTTCAATAAAAAAGGACATTCACATTTTTTTTGTACCAGTCAGTCTTGCTTTTTTTATCTTAGGCTTGTTGTTTTTTCGAGTGTCCTTATAAGATCCACTCCTCTCATAAGCTATGCTAAGTCTTAGCTTCCTACCACGAATACCACCCTCATCTGATTTCTGCACGACAATAACGAATCCATTTGTTCTTCTAACTTGACGTGCCTATCGGATTAACTCATCTCAACTCTTGAATATCTGAAATAAATAAATTAAACTAACCAATTATTGCACATAAAAAAGATACATTATTTGTAAAACAATCAAAGACCCACTTCATGAGTAATAAATTCATTACTATAATCTATTATAAGTTCTGAATCAACCTTACTACCTCTAGTCGAAGCATCACCCTAAAAACAAGTGTGAATGTAATTTCAAAATTGAAAAAATGATGTTCATTTCAACAGTCCCCAAACTAATGGTTTTGTTCAATTTAACAGTGCCAAAAATAGAGATGATATTTGATTTAACAGTACTAACTATCTGCATTAATATTCGAAACTTATGTATTGAACGAAAGGATTATGTTCAATACTGTATTACTGAACATAATCTTAACAGTCGAAAAACTAATACTGAATAGCTCGAACAAAATAAGAACTACCGAAAATGACTGAGAATGTTAAGACAGATAAACTTACCAATGGAACGCTGATCTCATTAGAATTGTTGTCTTCGTCCTCCATTGTTCTACATAGTGAAATAAGTAATGAAGTATACGTTATACTTGAAGCAAAACTTTCAAGTTTAATAGGGTTGATGATGAAGATGACACATTCAGGGTTTCAAATGATTATGAAAAATAATAGATTTAGGGTTTATATTGATTGGTTATGAAAAGTAATAGGTTTATGGTTTAAAAACATGGAATACGTATAGTTGGAGTTGGAGGTGGGAGTGGGGGTGAGGTTGGATGTCCAATATTATAGAGTATTAGTTCTTATTTGATAGGTGGGTGTTCCGTTAAATAATGTCTTTTAATGTAATTTTACTTTAAGGTATAATTGTAATAAAAAAAAAATTATAAAATGGAAGTCTAGAGAATTTTGGCAGGTGCTAATAGCAGCACTTTTTTTTTTTTTTTTTTATTACATGTTGGGCATTTTTTTGAACATTAATGTTTAATATTTTTGTATTTTTTGTTAAGTAAAAATCATAGTTTTATTTGTTTTAATGGTTTATATTTCGTTTATAGGGTAGTAATTTAACAATCTGCATACTAACAACTATCATCAAAATAAATATAATTTTACTTAATTTCTTTACTATCAATTCCTTTCATTCTACTTCTGAAAACAAACGGCCACTCAAATCCAAACGAGAGACTAGAGGGAATCCAACTCTATGGAGGTACTTACCCAAAAAACTCTATGGAGGAAAAAAAAAAAAAAATTGAACCAAAATAGTTTTGATTATTCTTTTTTTTGGGTACAGCGGAATAGGAAAAAGAAACAAAAGTAGAAAAGAAACAAAACAGAGGCACTACAGCCTCCTATAAACCACTCTCACCATATCGGCAAGGACTTGGCTACGCACTTCAGCAGGTGGCTCCTCCACAACCACTAGAAATTCAGCTTGATCAGCTCCCATGTTCGCAAGAATGTCTGCACATTGATTAGCTTCCCTCATGATATGCTGAATGGAACAGCAGCAGCGTTGCAGCAAGTGGCGAGAGTCCTCAATGATGCTACGGAATGAACAACTTGGAGGTGGGCCTTTGGTCAGAAGCTCCTCAGCCATAGTAGAGTCGGTTTCAATGATAACTTCACGGAGTCCTTTCTTCAAAACAATGGTCAGGCTGCGATAAATGCCCCACATTTCAGCTTCGAGGCTAGAACAGTTATCGAGCTTGCCAAAGAAATCGGACAGCCAAGATCCTGCTTCATCTCGAAAGGCTCCACCAAAGCCTCCATCCCCTGGATTTCCTCGTGCACACCCATCAGTATTGAGCTTAATTTTCCCTGAAAAATGAGGAGACCATTTAATTAGAGGGGTTATCTGTGAGGTGGAAGCAACATTCATACTAAAGGCTTGCAAAATCTGGTTAGCATAACTATGAATAAGGTATAAAGACTGATTCAAAATGGGATCCACATGATCAAAAACTTTTTTATTCCTGTCAAGCCAAATTTGCCGAAGAGAAGCAATGCAAAGAAGATTCCAAAAAGGGTCAACAAGCTGCCGAGGTTTCAAATTCTTTTTGATCCAAGAGAAAAGACCCAGTTGGCTATCAGCAGATAGCCACGGGTTACCAGCCACATTGCTCCAAATAGCCTTAGTGACCACACAGTTTCGAAAGATATGCTCATTATCTTCAGTGTGGAAACCACACCGAGGACATTCCGCATTATCAGACAATCCTCTTCTCATTCTCATATCATTGGTAAGAAGCTTGCCCAGAAGGATCAACCAGAGAAAACATTTAAGTTTTTGTGGAATTTTCAGTTTCCAAACCCACTCAAAATCCATATTCTCATCCATTTGATTAGAAGCAATTCTACAAGCTGTAGCAGTGGAGAAACCTCCCCCAATAGACCCCCTCTAATGAGGACTATCAGGAAATGTAACAAAACGCGGTAGCGTTACTTTCAGAACACATCAGAGAGCCTCACTGGGTATTTTAGTGTGGACCACATCCATATCCCAGTTATCCTCAACATCTAAAAGAGAGGCCACCTTATCAGAAGTTATAAGAGGATGATTGGGGAAAATAGAAGCCAAAGCCTCATCACCACACCACCAATCATACCAAATGGAAATACGGGAACCATCACCCACACACCATTTCACCCATTTCTTCAATATAGCTCTAGTTTGGAGAATACCTCTCCAAATGTGAGATACAGACTTTTTTTTAGAATACGAGAATAAATCACTGTTAGGAAAATATTTAGCCTCAAGGACTTTAACCTAAAGGCAGTCCTCCTTAATCAAAATTTTCCAACCCAACTTAGCCAATATAGCCAAGTTTTGAGACTTAGCCCTTCTCAGGCCAAGCCCCCCCCCCCCCATCTTTTTACTTTGGCACACATTCGTCCACTTCACAAGATGGACTTTCTTACTAGTATCAGTATCTCCCCAGAGGAAGTTACGGTTTGATTTATCAATATCATTGCAAATACTCCCCAGAAGAGTAAGAGTTTGCATAGCATAAGAGGGCAAAGCAGATGAGACAGCTTAAACCAGTGTAGACCTCCCAGCCAAGGATAGCAAGTTCGATTTCCAACTGGAAAGTCTACATTGAATTTTATTCGTAATAAACCGAAAGAAGTGACGATTACACCTCTTATGGATAAGAGGGATACCAAGATATTTTCCAAGATCAGAAGTCAAGGAAATGCCACACACATTACTAAGACTCCTAGCTTCATGGCATGTAATATTGGGAGAAATGAATAGTTTAGATTTAGCTAAACTGATCTTAAGACCAGAGGCAGCGCTAAAATCATTTAGCACCTCCATAATGGTATTACAATTACTCACATAAGCTTTCCCAAACAGTAAGAGATCATCAGCAAAAAAAAAGGTGTGAGATGAGAGGCCCCTTACAAGAAGGCTTAACACCCTTCCACCTATTTTGATGAACTTTCTCAGATATCATATTGGAGAGTTTCTCCATACATAACACAAAGAGGTATGGTGATAGGGGGTCACCTTGTCTCAACCCCTTCTCTATAGGAAACTCCTCAAGTTTCTCACCATTCCATAGAACCAAAGCTTTAACATTGGTAACACAATTCATAATCAATTCAATCCAATGATCATTAAAGTTAAAATCAACAAGGGTCTGATAAAGGAAATGCCAAGACACGTTATCATAAGCTTTTTCTAAATCAATCTTCAAGATCATATCACCCCTCTTGCCCTTAAGCCGTCTGAGCGTATGAATGATCTCTTGAGCTATAATGATGTTATCATAAGTCATGCTCTGAGGAATAAAGCTGCTTTGAAAAGGACCAACAATACTGGCTAAAAGAGGCCTAAGCCTACAAACCAAGATTTTAGTGAGGGTTTTATACAAGACATTACAAAGGCTGATGGGTCTGAATTGATGAATAGACTCAGGATTATCAATTTTAGGGATAAGGGTGATAAGGAAGTATTTAAAATCATCAGGGACTCTTTTAGAGGAGAAACAATTCTAAATAAACTTACACACGGAAGGGCCCACTATATCCCAATGAGTATGGTAAAAGATGGATTGGATACCATCAGGGCCAAGGGCTTTGAAGGCTTTAATGCTCTTGATAGCATCCCACACCTCTAAATCAATAACAGGTCTAGTGATGGCACGGTTGGAATCAAGGCTAACTTTCAATTGCAAGATGGTAGAAACACGGTGAGATCTCAGATGCTGATCGGCTTAGAAAAGGGACCCAAAAAAAGATTGGACATGGTTTTTTAAGATAGAGGACTCAGAAATCCAGGCCCCTTGAGCATTTTTTAGGGTAAACACCCTGGATCTTCTACGCTTGGCAATCGTTGAAATGTGAAAAAACTTAGTATTACGATCCCCCAAGGAGATCCAATTAGATCTAGACTTTTGGTACCACAATAACTCTTCTTGATACAAGATGGTATTAAACTCTTTATCAAGATCTTTTTCAAGAATAAATAGATTATGAGAATACTTAATGGATTGGGATTTTTGGATACCCTCAATTAGCCCCAAAAGCCATCTCTTTTTACGAAAAATGTTTCCAAAATGGGTTTTATTCCAAGAAATAGCATTTTTAGCAAGCAAAACCGTGGCTTCGGGAATCGAATTATGGCTAGTGCTCCAAGCTTCTTTAACAAGTAACTTAAACTCAGGATCCGTGAACCAGGCAGCTTCCATACGGAAAGGCCTAGCAGAGGGAATGAGAGAAGACATACCTTTTGTGTACACAACCATAGGAGAGTGGTCTGAGTAGGCCCGAGGAAGATTACGAACGGCCCCTTCAGTGAAAGCAAGGCGCCATTCAGAATTACAAGCTGTTCTATCGAGTCTCTCAAGGGTATTAGCCATGCCTTGTCTGCCATTAGACCAGGAGAGATGAGGTCCAGAGCATCCCAGGTCCATAAGATTGCATCTATTCATCCTTGCATTGAATTTTTGGGTCCTAGCTTGGCTGATATTAGTAGAAAAACTTCTCTTTTCACTTAGGGATGCAATATCATTAAAATCCCCTGCCACCAACCATGGAGAGGTCATATTATCTGCTATAGCTTCCAAGTTTGCCCAAAGAAGGTCCCTGTTTCTGCGGTTGAGGCTGGCGTAGATAGCTGAAAGAATCCAGTCTTCAAAATTATCTCTTTGAACTTTAGCATGAATGAACTGAGCATTGACCTCTAAGGGTTTCACCGTCGCCCGAAAGGGGTCCCAAAGAACCCATATACCACCACTGCGCCCTACCGAATCTACATGGGAGGAGGCTGTAAACCTCATTTTGTTGAAGAACTGCCCTAAAGAGCTCAGTTCCACCTTTGTTTCCATCAGGACCAGGATAGATGGCTTGTGGGTTTGAACAAGCTCTTTCATGGTTCTTTTAAAAACTTTGTTGTCAGCTCCTCTACAATTCCATATAAGTAACTTCATTGACATAGGGTTAGGAAAGGACGGAAGGGGACCGAAATCAGGGGTTCCCAAAATTTTCCTTACTTTCAGCCGATCGAATACATCGGAGTTGATGGAGCTCAGCTTGACTATGGTGTTCTTGCTGCCATAGGGATTCATCTTTTCTCTCTCTATTATGAGGCGAACTTCTCCAATCCACCAAACAGAACTTACTAGGTGAGTTGCTTCTTTCTATTGATCTAATGCAAGGTAGATCGTACTGAACTGGATTTTGTGTTGATTCTCTTCTGGTATCTCCATGTTTCTCAGCACTCGAAGGTTTGGAATTCAACAGCTCAGAAGAAGAGGAAGGAAGGTCTGGGGGTTTCTTATTTTGAAGGATAAGGGAGTTCGAGTCAAGGGTGGGGGACTGAACCAAGGATGAATTTCCAGCCGCAGGAAGCTGAGGACAGGGAGTAGGTCTAACTGCCTCCGAATTTCCCATCAGCTCATCTGTACACGCAAGAGGTGCATTGGAAATGATCATTTCCTCTGTACATGCTAGAGCAGAAAAGCTATTCTGAGAGGATACCTTTATATCAGAAACTGAACTAGAAGCAGCGGTTTTATCACAAGAACTGGGTGTGGGGCAGGGATGAGCTAGCTCCTTGAGTCTTGTTTGGCTGAAGTGGTCTCCCTTGCCCCTTGGCATGCGCTTTCCCTTTAAACCCAACTCTGGTCTCCAATCTCAGCCCAACACTATTCGTAGGGCCTTTCCTACTCACCAACATCTATGGACCAAAATTATCGGGGTTTGTAGCAATATTTGGGTCATTATGAGAATTGGGCCCATCTACAGATTACATGGGCCTCGCCACCTCCTCTATTCCAACGGTCGAAACATGACCTAGAGCTCTGGCTGAATTGTTGTCACCGGAAATCTTAGTTGGAGTAGCAGCACAACTCCCTACTCGATGACCGACTCTACCACACCCGAAGCAAAAAGAGTGTACATGTTCATACTCAATACCATAAATATACTTACCAATCGCAAAACGGGACAACAGAGGCTGACTAAGATCGATTTCAATGCAGACCCTGGCAAACTTTCCACAGGAAGAAGTAGCTGTATTGATGTTGATTTTAAGCGGTTTCCCAATCGTCTTAGCAATGTGGAAGAGAACCTTTTCATTATAATATTCAATGGGGAGTAAAGGAAATCTAACCCATATAACAGTGGAAGTTTCTGAAGCCTGAGAAGATTTAAAATCTGGCGTCCACTTTCTCACCGTGAGATAATGATCAAGAATAATCCAAGGACCACTGGTATAAACCTTAGCACAATCCTCCTTCATTTGGAATTTAATAAGAAAGAAACCAATCCCCAAATCATCCGTAGAAAGGCGATCAAGATCATCATCAAAAGCCCTTTTGTTAAACCGTCGATTAGTGAGAGCCTTATTGAAAGACCTAATCGCAGGTGCTTTGGGGAGCAGATCTGGAGCATTAAACCCCTGCATCAAAAGGGGATCAGCCATGTTCTCATCATCCAGATCGCCATTAGCCTTGAGTTCTTAGTGCTTTGTTGGAGGTGATCTTGCTCCTCGCGTGAGGCCACCTTCAAATCGCCAAAGGAGTCGTCGTGTGTTTTCGTATCTGAATTTTTAGAACGGCTGGATGGACTAGAGAGTTGCTAAGAAAGACCATAATCTTCGATGAAAAGAAAAGAAATGTTTTCATGTTAGTTTTGATTGTTCAAAGAAGGGTCTGAAAGGGAGATTTTGTCATTTCAAAAATCTCAGATGAAATTCTAGTCACTGTGTTTGGTTTGAGTTTTTTAGATTAAGTTTTTTGAAAACTGAGTTTTTTGATTTTCGTGTTTTTTTTTTTGTTTTTAGTGAATATTTTTAAAATTTTAAACATTTTTTTTTACTTTTTTAGATACACCTTACTTAGGTGTGTCTAAAAAGTAAAAAAATTGTGAAAAAATATTTTAAAAAATTAAGAAATACATAAAAATATAAAAAATGTACTAAATTCTTGTATTTTTTTTTGTATTTTTGGTATTTAGTGAATTTTTAAAAGATTTTTTTTACAATTTTTTTACTTTTTAGGTGTATTTATGTTAGGTGTGTCTAAAAAGTAAAAAATTTGCATAAAATATTAAAAAAAATTCAGTAAAAACAAAAAAACACGAAAAATAAGAGTGTAAAATTTTTTGAAAACTGTTTTTAAAAAATGGGAACCAAGCAAAGTGAGTTTTATCAAATTTTATAAGGTAAAATATAATTTATTCATAAATTAATTATTAATTCCGACAGTGAGACCTCGTTTGGGAACAGACTAATTTAGTAATTTTTTAACTATTTGGCTAAAAAAGTAGATAAAAAAAACTTATATGTTTGGGATGATTTTTTAGCTAATTACGAAAAGATTTGTAAAAAATAGTGAGAAAATATAATTTTTAATTTTTTAATATGAATTTTTAATTTTTTGACTAAAAAAATAATTTTTTAACTTTTTTATTAAAAAGGTAAGTCCCGAACGAAGGCTGAGTAACACGTTGGCAATATTCCCTAGTTCATTGCGTCTTCGTCACTCTGCCAACAGTCAGAGTGTTCATACACCCCTTTCGAAAAAGCAATCTCTTCATCTTACTAATTTAACATCCATAAACAAAGAAAACCCGATCACCCAGATCTAAAACCATCTCAACCGTCCGATCAACTCTGAAAAAATGGCCGACTCCGACTCGGCTCCGACCAAGTTCAGCACCAGCATCCACATAACAGCTCTCGATGGAATCGTCAACGTCAACTCACTCTTCACCTTAGCCGTCTTCATCGGCTTGGCTTGGAACCCCTACGACTCCTCCAACTGGCTCATCGCCGATCAATCCTGCGCCGCCACCCCCAAAATCGCGGAGGACCTCGTCACCTTCCACGTCTACTCCTTCAGCTCCTTCCTCTTCTCCAGCCTCGTCGCCTTGGGCATCAAACAAGCCATTCGGATCTCCAATTCGGGTAACCAAACCCGGAACCACCGCTCCTACCACATCAGTGACCTCACATTCGATCTGGGTCAAATCAATCGGGGCGTTCTTCGGGTCGGGTACTTGGTTTCGGCTGCGGGTTCGGTTTGCGGGTGTGTTTTCCTCATGTTGGCTTTGGTCAACGTGGTGCAGATCAAGCTTGGGACGTTGGCTTGTGGGAGCTCTCATAGCTATGGAGCTGTCGTTCCTCTCGTGATCTTGGTTCCCTCTGCTCTTGTCATCTATGTTTGTGCTGTTTTGTATGCTTTTACTCGCTAGGGTTTCTTCTGGGTTTTGTTGATAGGGTCGGATTTTGGATTTAAAAAGCGATTTGTTTGAATTGAGAATGTCGTGTTAATGGAATTAGATATTTCTGTTTTAATCCAAATTTGAGTCCCAATCTGCTGGTATATGTGAAATTGTATATATTTGAATCTATGGAGAGAGATGCATTTTGTTTTAATTACTATTTGTTTGGGTGAACATGAGCTTGGGATTGGACTAATAGTCCAATAAAATTATTAATCTGGTGTTTGGTTAAACAATTGAAGTAGGGATTAATTATTTTTAAACTTGACTATTAGTTAAGATAGGATACATAATCCAACAGATTCGTAGTCCTAGGACTATTAGTCATGGGAATGCTAATCCAATCCGCCCAAACAAACATGGCCTTAGTGTATTTGAATGTAGACATTGCCTTAAAAATTGTGGTGGTACCAAATGTTAAAAACTGCTAAAAATCAAAACAAACATAATGTTAGTGTCCGGTATGATGGAACATTAGTGTAATGATTTGTGGTGGAATAGAGCCAAAATAACTTGGTGATGGTGATAGCTGGATATTTATGTGGAGTTCATGGGTTTCAATTATTGAAGCTCTCTTGTTTTCTTCTTGAATTTTTAATAGGTGCTTATATAAAGTTTAGTGTCTTTTGTTATGAGATGGTATGCTGTTAAAAGTTGCTACCTGCAATTGAACCATGTTCATATCCCTATCATATTATATTAGTCGCGAAATTTTGTAGTAAAAAATAAAAAGGTAAAAAAGAAGAAGGAAATTGTGAAGTAGAATTCTTGTTGTGACCTGATTTGTCACAATATATTTATGATATAAAAAACATATCTAAATTGTGATGTAGAACTCTTGTTGCAACCTGAGTTGCCTTTGTATATTTGTGGCATGAACCTATCAATGCGTAGGTACTTATACTTTGTAATATTACAATCAACTTGTAATGATGCATAGCTGTGAGACATGGGGGGATGTACTATTTGTTGGATGTGAGGATGAGCTTCCACTTTGAGGTTTAAGAGCAAGGAGATTGCCTAGTTTGGGAGTTTATGTGGTCAGGGTAAGAATCTGTAACAATGTTTTGTAAAGTATGAAAAGAAAAGAAAACTTTGAAGGCAGAAAAATGAATAGAACTTACAAGTCCCTTCAGTGTTGAACCCCAAGGTATAGAAAAGAACTTCAATTTTTGTATTTGGGGAGCTGCAAGCATCAGCCTCTCTTCTTGGGCAAACCAATGGCACCAATTGCCCTGTTGTTTTTATGTTTGAAAATAGAAAATTTGAAAAAAAATAATTAACTGCTTCACTTATGAACCATGGTTATTAGGGGTGCTCGCGGATCGGGTTGAGTCGGGTGGCTTCTCATCTACCATCTGTTCGAACTTTAGCGGATTGGAAAAAAATAAATCTGCGTCTATTTACTTGGTTAGCAGATGCAGAGTGAGCAGGCCGTGCGGGCGGATGTAGATTGAGCAGGCCGTGCAGGTGGATGCGGATTGGTTTGGCGGTTTGGGCTTTACTGTTTTGGGTGTGTTTTCGAACTATTTTTCAATAATTATTTACTATTTTTCACACAAAATTTTTAATTCTTCATTTTTTATAAATAGCAAATATAATTACTAAATAAAAATTCTTTTTTAACACACAAAGTATAAAAGCATAACTTTATTTTCTTAGAAGTATTGGCGGATCGAATTAGGTCAGGTGGCCTCTCATTTGCCATCTATCCGAACTTAGATTGGGAAAAATGCATCCGCATTTGTCCGCTGGGACTATTGAAACCGTCCATTCTGTGGCGGATTGATTTAGGTCATTTTGTTTTGGTGGATCAAGTGGATGCTTGCCCCACCTCTACTGGTTACTACCAAACAAAGATTGGGCCTCGTCTAGGTACCTTTTATTCAAAATGTCTAAAACTTTTATAATGTAAGATTCTTTGATAGATTATCTTTGCTTGTGAAGTATGAAGGTACAAAAAATGAAAAATTCAATATTGACAGCATTATAGGAGAAAGATCAACTCTCATCAGTTTTGCGTGTAATCGTGTTTTTTTTTTACTCGTCTTTGTCTCCGACTCTTTAGAGTATCTCCAATCCAATCCTCTCACTAAGAGGATGAAAATAATTTTTTTTATTCAAAAAGTAAATATAGAGAATGTTACTATTCATTCAAACTCCAACCACAAACCTTCATCTTCCCTTCATCAAAAAGTAATTTTTGTTCATTAACAAATATTTAATTTTAAAATTTTTGTAAAATATATTTAATATTATACTCATTTTAAAGGTATGATTTCATACTTTTTAATGATGCGAATTTTATAAAATTAAATTTACATATTAAAAGTTATTTGTAATATGATAAAAAATATAGAATGTATAGTGTTTTGGAGGGCATCTTCTATTTTTCATCCTCCCTCCAAATATGGAGGATCAACTCATCCTCCTCCCAAATAGAGATGGATTTTGAGGATGGGTTGGAGGAGCAAATCTTTTATATTTGAAGTTATGGAGGATGCATTGGAGATGCTCTTAGAATTCATATTAACAAATGGTTAGTCATAATTTGCCAGACTACTTAACACCTAGATCTTTCCCAGCCCCTTGATGAAACATTTTTTGGTAGTATTGATGCAATTCCCAATTTTCATTTTCAACTCTTTCAGATTGTGCTTTGTTACTAGCGAAGCTTTATGCTTAATTGATATTACCTAGGAAGCACAGATACGGTTACGATATGATACGGAGACGGCGATACGGCAAAATTTGAAAAACTAAGATACTGGCATGACGGAGATACGTTTGTAAAAAATATTATTTTTATAATTTTTAGTAATGTAGTATGTATAAAAATAAAACCTAAAGCAAAAGACCCATAACAACCATAATGCAATTCAAATTAAGGGAGAAAAAAATTTACCCTTTCAATGATTAAAAAAAAAAAAAAAAAAAAAAAAAAAAACCTCACAAGGCTCTTTGATGTTCTCTTTTGAGGAAATAAAAAGTGGGTACTAATAGCTTAGCTTAGCTAAGCTAAAAAAAAAAAGAAATTCAAAGGGATCAGTATAGTGAGAGGGAGAGAGAGAGAGAGAGTGAGATCGAGCGGGAGAGAGGGATTGAGATTGAGTGACATTGACAGAAAAGTGAAAGAGTGAGAGCGAGCGAGCAAGAGAGAGAGCGAGAGAGAGAGAGAGAGAGAGAGAGAGAGTGAGAGTGAGAGCGAGAGCGAGAGAGGACGAACCTTGATCGACGACGACGACGACGACTCAGAGTTGTTGCTGTTCGTGAATCGTGATAGAGAGTGAGAGCTAGGGTTTGTTGCTGCTGTTTGCGAATCGCGATAGAGAGTTAGAGTTGCTGCTGTTCGAGTTGTTGCTAAGAGCTAGGGTTTGCTTGTTTGTTTTTTTTTTTTTGTTTTATTTAGATTGCTTTTGTTAATTTACACAGTGACCCCATTACAAGTTTTTAAAATTATTTTTTTGCCCCTCCGTATCCCGAAAGTATTCCAAGCGTATCCTTGAAGTATCCTCACGTATCCGAAATTCAAAAGATTTTAAAAAAAAATTTGGGATACTAGTATACATATCTCGCCGTATCGGATGTGTATCCGTATCCGATACGTGTACGGGGACCATTTCAGAGTATCCATGCTTCATACGATATTACTAATGGGGTTGACTAGTGTTGCAGGATCATTAGTGGACATGATTTTTCAAATGGGTTCATCAAAAGCAGCTACTCGTTGGGTTTGGTGAGATATAGACTTCTAGAGTGAGTATGAGGTAGCTTTGTGATCTTTGATTCTTGTTGCTGCCAAGCTGACAGTTGTTCATAATAAGCTTCCTTTGTATCTTTGAGGACAAAAAAAAGTAGTGTGAATGATGACTTGGGTGCCGAGTGTTCATTGGCTTAAAATAGCCAGATGACTCCTATACCTATATTTAATGGATTAAGTGCTTCAATAGAAACAATGAATTTGTTCTAGTGCTTTCTCCACCATGACTTTATGGGTTTTCTGGTAAGCTCCTGCTGAACCACTTGCTTGTCTTGTTCCAGTATAGTCTTGTTCCAGTATAAAAGCCCATGGTGTTGTAGGTGTTCATACATTGTAGTGCAAGAATCTGAGCTACACACATCACATTGAGGAAATGGAAGCTCCAATGAAGTACATTTGTGTTCTCGGGTTTCTTTTGCTTCTGGGCATTGCTGAGTTTGAGCAAGTCGACGGGGCTGGCGAATGTGGAAAATCTTCTCCGGATGCAGAAGCTTTGAAATTGGCTCCTTGTGCATCAGCAGCAATGGATGACAAAGCTACACCTTCTGATACTTGCTGCCTTCAGGTCAAGAAAATGGGCCAGAATCCCCCTTGCCTCTGCGCCGTTATGCTTTCAGACACTGCTAAAAGTTCTGGTGTCAAGCCGGAAATTGCTGTGACCATTCCCAAACGTTGTAACCTCGCTGACCGTCCTGTTGGTTATAACTGTGGAGGTTTGATACCACATTACTTTTGTTGATTAGTTCATTTAGTTCTGTGTTGTGATCAATAATTTCTTTTCTGATCTTTGCTGTTATTTTTTTAGTCCTAAAAGTCTGAATTGTGTCTTGCAGCTTATACCTTACCTTGAAGACTGAAGACCACAAAGTCATCTTCTCATGGATATGACATACAAAGTACCAGTGTATTGTTAGTCTTGCTAGAGTTGTGTTATCCTAGCAAGTGTATCTAGCTTAATAAAGTCACTGTCGTGTCCAAACTTGTGATTAAAGTTGTGTTATCCTAGCAAGTGCATCTAGCTTAAATAAAGTCACTGTCATGTGTCGAAACTTGTGATTAAAGTTGTGTTATCCTAGCAAGTATATCTACCTTAATAAAGTTACTGTCGTGTCGAACCTTGTGATTAAAGTTGTGTTATCCTAGCAAGTATATCTACCTTAATAAAGTCACTGTCATGTGCAGACTCGTGATTAATAAACAAATTACTGTGGTAATCAGATTGTTTGCAGTTGCATCGATGATGGATTGTGTATGGTTTGCATTCAGATTGTGTTGATTGTTAGCACTCAATACTGTGGAAACAAAGTCCAACCTGCTAACTTGAAATTGAAATAATATGGACATCTAAAGAACCTAAGGCAAAAAATATTGATACCTTGATCACAAGATTGATGATCTCATTGAGGGCACAGTATACTTGAAGGTTTCTCTCAGTACCTGCATGATCAACAGTTTGTTTTTTTTTATGAACGGTGCATGATGAACGGTTCTAATTGTCATTGTGAGTTCAGAATATGTTTACAAAATGAAATATATAGGAATATGGAAGATAATGGTATGGAAAGGAATCATTTCCATCTCTACCACACAACTGTTTGCATAAAAAAAAATTAAGGCTAATTACATGTACATTTCCTGAGGTATCTGATAATTACACAAACCTCCCTCATAATTTTTGAAATTGCATTGCCCCTGCTGTAATTAATCATTTTACCCATTAGATATACCATAAAGTTTTCCACATTCCTTGCACATTTCAAACTAAATACAAAATGCATATTTCAAGCTACTTACAAATCGATTTTATATATTCAGTTAAAGGGCACTTCCTAAAATAAAAAATGAGAAAAAATCACAACTTAGATTAATCATTCATCAAAATTCAAGAAAGCTCATTTGTAGATTATGCTCATTTCAAAATTAAAGTTTATTAGCGATGGCAAAATTATGCCGCCGTAAACATTCAATTAATTTATAAAACGAGGTTATTTTACACACCCTTTCGTGACTGTAACATTATGCCATCGCAAATAGTTAAATTTTTATGACGGAATTTTAGTTTTTATTTTTTTGCAATAAACAAGGATTATTTGCCACCATAACCTTACCCTCACAAATACTTCCATAGGTTTTGATTAAGACAACCTTCCGTCGCAAATAATTAAAATTTTTTTTTTTGATCTGATTACTCTCGAAATTATGTATTTACTTAACACATTGAGAGAGAGAAAGAGAAAGTAAAATATCTACATTTCACCTCAACCGAGCTATGCATTCAATCCAAATCTTAAAAACTATTGCAGTTCTGTTACAAACAACTAATAGCTATTACATCTAATAAGCATACTAAAATAACATCGAAAGAAAGAGTCCACACTGTGCTTCTAATCTTCAAACTAATTAAGCAAAATGAGAAAACCGAATTGTCAAAAAGAATGCATCGGTATTCTAGAGCAAGAGGTTTTTGATATTTGATTCTTGCACGGCCAACCCTGGGCTAAAGCCACTAAGAACTGTGTTTAGGGCTCTCAAATTTTGACCCAAAATAAGGCTCCAAATATATTAGTTTTATATTATATTCAAAGTTCAAAGCCCAATTTATTTATTTATTTTTTATTTTTTTATTGTTTGGGACCCTGTCTAAAAGGCTGCTCAAAAAAATCTGTTGGGCCAAATTAAAAAAATATATATATAATCATTGTTAGGTCTAGTTAAAAATTTATATAATTAGTCCAAACAAATATGTATGATATAATGAGTACAAATAGAATCTAATGTCAAGATTTTAATAGAATAAATAACTTTATCTTAATTTTTTTGCCATCTCTCTTTATCATATTATAATTGAATAATTTTACTCTAATTTCTTTTCCTTAATTTTGTTTGCCCTAATTTTTTTGCCCTCTCTCTTTCTAATAATTTAATTGAATAATTTTGCTTTAGTTTTTTCTCCCATTTTTTTACTAATAATTTGGGTTTTGTTATCAAATAATTAGTGGATTGTGATTTGTGTGAATTATGATTGTGCTATTAGATATCATATTACAATATTTAATCATTTTGTTATCAGATATCAATGAATTATATTGTTTGTGTTGATTATTGCTAAACTATAATATAACAAGACACTATTTTATCTTTTTTAAGTCTTTGTAATGATTTTTTTTCGTATATTAATATATGAAAATAAATTTTAATAGTTATATGTGTAAGGAAACTTTTTGTAGCTACTAAATAATAAAAAAATTATTGGTAACTTATTATTTTATCCGTAATTTTTTTATAAAAAAATATACGTAGGAAGGCCCACTTTCAAAGCCCGCCTAAGGCTCCATAAATCTCAGAGTGGATTCTTGTTGCTGCCAAGCCGAAAGTTGTTCATAAAACCCCCCTTGCATCTTCAAAAATGAAAATAGAATGATGTGTTTAATGACTTTAGCAGGTGTTGACTGTTCACTGGGCTAAAATGGCCAGATAAACCCCAATAAGTGCTACAATAGAAACAATAAATTTGCTCTAGTGCTTCCTCCACCATGACTTTGTGGGTGAGCCACTTGCTAGTCTTGTTTTCAGTATAAAGCAATGGAGTTCTAAGTGATCATACATTGTAGTGTAGAGATGGAAGCTCCAATGAAGTACATTTGTGTTCTTGGATTTCTTTTGTTTCTGGGCATTACTAATTTCGATGGAGTCGGTGGTGCTGGGGAGTGTGGAAAATCTTCCCCGGATGCAGAAGCTTTGAAATTGGCTCCATGTGGACCAGCAGCAATGGATGCGAATGCTACGCCTTCCAGTACTTGCTGCCTTATGGTGAAGAAATTGGACCAGAACCCTCCCTGCCTCTGCGCTGTTATGCTTTCTAACACTGCTAAAATTTCCGGTGTCAAGCCTGAAGTCGCCATGACCATTTCCAAGCGTTGTAACATTGCTGATCGTCCTATTGGTTATAAGTGTGGAGGTTCGATATTTACTACTTTTGTTTATCAATTCATTTACTTCTGATCAATCTTTTCTTTTCCAACCTTTGCAATGTTCTTTTTTGTTTTTTGTTTTTGAAAATTGGCACTCTAATTCTGAATTGGGTGTTGCAGCTTATACCTTACCTTGAAGACTGAAGACTAGAAGTCATCTCTTCTTGTGGATATGGCATACAGAGTAACCAGTGTGTTGTTAGTCTTGCTAGAGTTGTGTTATCCTAGCAAGTGTATCGTGCTAATAAAGTTACTGTCATATCCAAACTTTTGTGATTAAAAATAAAATTGTCGTTGTAATAAGAGATGCTTCTTGTTGCGTCGATGATGGATTCAGTATATGTGTATGGCTTGGATTCAGTTTGTTTGTGTGGAAACCTAGTCCAGCCTGCCAACTCAAAATTGAAATCATATTGACATCTAAAGAACCTAAATCAAACTGAGGAAGAACATGAAATTGATGAATAGGTTTTGGACATATACCATCAAAGGAGCTATGCATACAACACAAGCCAAAGCTAAAAACAACTACAGCAGTTCCATTACAAATAACTTAAGTTAGCTACAACTAGTACTGAAAAATTATACTAAACTTCTCAGATTGTTGGCTCATATAGAAGACTTGGCCTGTATTGTCCAGTAGAGTCCCAGACAATTTTTTTTTTTCAAAAAAAAGAAAAGAAAAACAGTGAGAACAAACCCCAACAGTTTGCGAGTCGTTGCAGTTATAGGCTTTATAGAGAGTGAAGACAGTTGCAGTGCTCATACATAGTGAAGATAGTTGTAGAGTTTATCACCAACCCTCTGCAAGTTAACTGAATTTAGGAACCATAAAAAACATTGAAGAGCCCACACTGTGCTTCAAATTATCAAATTGATTGAGCCATTAGACAAAAAATAATGATCAACTTTTGTCCTAAAAAAAAAAAAATAAATAAATAAATTGCCAAAAAGAACGCATCAATTCTAGAGCAACGGTGTTTTTTTTAGCAAAATATAAATACAAATTCTCCATATAAATCGTTGACTCTAAATTACCTTTCTCTGTGGATTGGGACTTGGCATGACACGAAGGCAAAACTTAGTAATAGAGTGACCCTGCAGGAAAAGAACATATATTTGAAAACATCAGCAAATATTGCGCCAAAAAAAATAAAAATAAAACCACCCCAAGAATAGAATACGAGTTATTTACCAAATTCACGTTTTTTAAAATATATATATATATATATCTAATTTCCCAAATTCAAGTAATTTTGAACTTATTTCCCAAACTGATTTGTTTAATGATGAATTCACAAAACATGTGGTTGGGAAGTACGTTTAAAATTACTATGAACTTGGATTTGGTAAAAAAAAAAACTTGAGAGAATACGCTTTACTACAAATCGTCAGCAATCATACCCTGCCACCAATTTCCTCTTGAAGCACCATTCAAGTTACTTCCATTTGGATCATCATCTCTCCCATCTTTCTTGAACTGATCAAGTAGTGAAAATGTTTGAAAAATCAGTGATGTTATGTAGTGTAGTCATTTAATCTCTATTATAAGTGTCGAATATGTATTTGCTTTTAGTGAATGTAAAAAGGGCTATATCTATACTCACAATATGCTGAGAAACAGTGGTGTGGGTAGTTGGTGGGTAAACTTCTTGGCCACCATAGTATATTGATGAGCTGAAATAACATGGCTCTACTGAAGCTTCACCTTTGCCTCTCTGACTCATGTTATCTGAAATATAGACCAGATATACACTTTAAAAAAAAAATAATTTGGTGAGAAAAATAGAAGGTGTTTATTGGTGTTTGATGAGTTTTTCTCAAACCTGGAGTTCCATGTTTGGCAATGCCATATTGACTTGCAAAATCCTGCATTTTCATTGACCCCATAAATCCAGTGTGAGAAGAATCCTTCCCTAAACCCTAAAATCAGAACAAAATATTAACACTTTAGAACTTGCTACCTAATTTCATAAAATGATACACTTGTCAATTTCCGTTAGTGTCATTAACGCCAGATAAACGGAATAATGAAAAAGAACTAAAATCAGATTTTGTTGAAAGTGCTAATTTATTTATGAAAAAATTAGTGAAGCATCCCTCTTTAACTTTGGGTAATAGGAGAGGTCTAATATATATATATTTTTTTCGTTAAGATCCTTCAATAATATTATTAGAGAAATTTCTCTGTGAAAAGTTGAAAAATTTTCTATGAAATACTAAAAATTTCTCTTGTGAAAATATTGGACCTCAACTACTGTGAAAATTGTATATGTCATTTATCTTATAAAATCTTAATATCAGGACCTTAAACTAAAGGGAGATTTATTAGAAAATCATTTTTTAACTACTTGTATCCCAATTAATTCATAATACATTCTTATATTTCAATAAGTCCTATTATATGGATATTTGGTCCACAAAATCCTAATCCTTATATTTAAAGTATTTTTTGAACATTTTACAATTTAGTGATGTGAACATTCATATAATATTCACATTATGTAACATTTACACTGTTAATGCGCATACTATAATTAGGGGTATTTTGATAATTATATTACTCATAAATTATTAAAATATAAGAAAATAATTTGAATTAAGTAGAATATAAGCAGGTGAATAGAAATTTATGAATAAATAATTTAGGGCTAAACTAAAAACCCTGTTATTATAGTATAAAAAAATGTGAGCAACGTCTCCTAAGTTGGGCTTGTGATTGGATGAGTCCAATTCAGCTTTTTGGGCCCATACAGTATCTGTTAACATGATTTGAACCTTCATTTTTTTATCTTATGTACTTAGAAAATGTAGAAAAATAATAGGGGATTTGGTTAAAATCTTATCATAATAAAATTTTAAAATATCAAGGATAAGTATAAATTTTTTTTTCTTAAAAAGTCTAAATGTTATTATTATCAAAATATTAAACTTTAAAATAATATAACTTTTGATGTATATGTTGGTTTTTAATAAAATTAATATTTTTAGAATTCTCTCATCGAGATATATCAAATAAGATCCATGTTGACTATGAAATTATAATTTTTTTTTTATTACCATTGAAATTGATGTAAACAGTAACAGTAACATGTTACTCTATTTGACAATTATTCTATTTACTTTGTCTTACTCTGGTTCACAGTAACAAGTTACTCTGACAATATTGTCTAAGAAAAAAAAAAAGAAGAAGATATTTTATGTTCTTATTCAATTATGTGTTTTCTCTTTAGGGGGTTTATGAACAAAAATAAATTGGGTTGTCCTTTTTTACCAAATAATGGTTCAATGGAGAGATTTTGACTGCCTGGATTGGGGTGTTTAAAAAAATCTAAAGAGTCAAAAAGTTACAAAAAAAAATCAAAAAGTCATCACTATTTACAAATTAAAAATATAAAAAAATTATATACATAATATTTTAATACAAATCAATTTTACACCACTCTAGATACTGACCTGAAAGGAGAGTACAATAAAAGGAACAAAAAAAAAACTACATACATATATTCACTAAGTTTGATGGTAATGTTGGGCCGGTGGGGGCCCATCACGGGTCCTGTTTTGATAATCTGAACCGTAAAATATGTAGAAGTCGTTCAGTACTAAATACTTATAAAAAATCACGTTGATCGGATATCGTTAACTACATGATCAAATCAGTTTTGTATAAAAAATGGATGGTGTTATAGTTAACAGTTGACAAAAAAACTAACACGATCAGATAGCTATCAATATCCAATTGACGTGATTTTGTACAAACATATAGTATTTGACGAGTTCTACACATTGAACGGTTCCGATTAGCAAAACGGGACTCATAGTGGGCCCCCACAGGCCGAACAACACCGTCCAATTCAAGCCCGAAAAAGAGGCAATCATTTTCCATCTCCTAACCAGCCCACTACACTGCCCAAAGTGTATGTGCTACTTCATTACTTTCTCCTACACACTTATTTATATAATTTTTTAATACATATTTTTTCGTAAAAAGTCAAAAAGTTAACCCAAATATTCATCTTTTTTTCCTCAATTTTTTAGTCCAAAAAGATAAAAAGTGCACTTATTTAGGACACCCCACACAACCCCAAATTTTCCAAAAATTAATTAGATTAATGGGATAATTACAATGACATGATTTTATCATATTTATATTAAACAAATAGATGGAATTTTAAAAATAATAAAAATATAATAATAATAATATCATTTAAAAAAATGATGACATCCTATAGTTACAATTATAAGATTAATTTAATATTTTTATGAATGATCTACCGATAGAGATAAAAAGATGAACACATAGATTATCTTAACGGATACTATTGTGGGCCCAAAGTACTAGACCGGAGAGAAAATTGTCTAAAAGATGGATGAGGTTTTCTCTAGCGGATTAGAGCATCCATATCAGTCTCAGTCTCAATAAATTTTGAGTCAAATTATAACTAAAGATTTATTTTTGTTATTTTAGCTAGTCATCTTTTTAATACTCATTGTATCAAACTCTCTATTTTAACTCAATCTTATTAAAATATTAATTTCTTATTGTATTAGTTATTCTTTATTTTTTTTTATTAAATTGATGAGGTGTCATCCACATAATTCTTAAAAAATACAAAAATGCCAAAAAAAAAAAAAAATTGTTGTTGGTCGATTGACCGACCGGTCGACCAGTTAGACTAATTTTTGGCATTTTTTCTTCTTCTGCTACAGGCACTCATGGGACATCCAGTGGGATATCCAGGGAATATCCGGGTGGACGACTGGTTTAAAGATTTTGGCCCAATTTTGCTCTAAAAAAAATAATAATAAATCATGTAGTTAATGAATAGTGCCTCAACAAAGTTGTTGAGGTACTGTAGCAAATTTAACAAAAAAATTAATTTATAAAAAAATTGTCGAGCCTAATGGAGGAACAATTTTGTGATTTACTAGTTATATTTTATATTTTTGTTATTTTACAACCCACCTTAACTCTACTTGGTCGATCTCAATAATTTATTTTTAAGTAATTTTTGAGTAAATTATCTATAAAAATAAATCTAAATCCATTAAATAATAATAACTTTTAATGTTTGAATCATATCCCTTAAAAAAAAAGAAAAAAAAAAAAAGAGTAGAATTTGAAGATTATTTTTTCGAGTATATTTGAATTTAGAAACCTCATCCAAAAGAAAACACATAAATATTCAAAGCAATAAAATCCAAAATGTAAAGAGGAGTTGTAGAATGGGAGTTACCGTAGAGGGTGGACCAAAAACAGAGCCAAAAATGTCGGTGGAGGATGAAGAAGATGACGAGGGGTCTTTGGGACCAAAGAGATCCAAAGTAAATGACGAAGAAGATGAATATGAACCACCACCACTCACTTGCTTTGTGTTCTCCATCTTACTTACCAATTTCCTTTTTTCCTCAACCAATTCACCAACTATATTAACTACCTTTCTATTAATAGATGTATATCTCTCTGAACGACCCACCGACACAGACACAGACACAGACACAGACACAAAAGTGAAATGGATAAGATTTTGCACAGACGAGAAACAGAGAGAGAGGTAGACAGTAACAGAGAAGCAGAGCAGAGAGACAGAGAGGCGAAGAAGAACAGAGAGAGCACGTGAAGTTCTCAGTTTGTCAAGAAAATCAAACGGTCTCTGCTATTTATAGGCCTCGAGTCATCACTAACTTAAATTGATCATGTTCCAAGATTTGTTTGGTGCTTTGAAGTTATTTTCACTTTAGGACTATGCTAGAAAGCTCTAATTAGAGCTGCTCAAAACCAGCTCTAATGAGCTGTCACCCTTAAAAAAAAAAAATTTAAAAAAAATAGAGGGAGGTAAAAGACAAAATAGGAGGAGAAAAATGACAAATTAATGCAGTTCTAATTTTAGAGGTCTCACTCATTTCTGTTCACTTTAACAATCGAGATAATGTTAATTATTATTATTATTATTTTATTTTATTGTTAAATAGTTAGGGGGACTAGAAATGATTTATTTATGTTGTATTTGGAATGAGATTCAATTAAAAATAATAATTATGAAAAATAAGTTAATCAAACATTGTATTAGTGTCTTTGTCATTCTTCATTTGTTGAAAAGATTATATAAAGAGTGTCAATGTCACATGATATTCCAAGAATACTTGCTTTTTGAAATAAAAAAATAATTTGGTGAAAAAATAAAAGATTCAAAATCATTTTTTTTTGTGTGCGCAAAAATAATCTTTAGAAAAATTAAAAACATCTTTTTGATCTTTATTTTTCTTAATTCATTTTTCATATTTTTAAGAAAACAGATTCTGAAAAATAAAATAATGCTATAGATAATGTGATCCAAATTATGGTCTTTATCCTACAAAATTAAATATAAACCGCAGAGTATCTTTCAATATACTCAATGATTGTGCAATAAAAATCAATTGGTTAATTTTTTCTGATTGACAAAATCATGTAGATGAATTTTCCTTTTAAAAAAAATCTTATAAAAATTCAAAATGAAGATGTGAGATATTTGCAGGGCAATTTAAGAACGAAAAAGTTGTGCCAAAACTTCAATAAATTGTATAAGTTACATATAACAAAATAAATGAATCCGTGCAAGTATTTTTGAATGATGATCTGTACATATTTCAGTGCATGAATTATGTTTACATATCTTTCAATGATCAAGATCCTCTCCATTCACTGTCCACACACATGGGTTTGCCAAGTGGACAAGTTGCGAGCTTCAATCCCTCACTACCACCACCACAGGTCCAAAATAAATGAATTCGAGCAACGTATTTTTCAATGATGATCTGTATATATTTCTGTACATTAATTATGTCTTTTAATGATCAAGACCCTCTCCATTCACGCTTCACACACATGGGTTTGCCAAGTGGACAAGTTGCTAGCTTCAATCCCTCACTACCACCACCACAGGTCCACATGTGTTGTGTCCCCTTAAATTAATGGATATTGTTACATCATCTTCTTCAACCTATGTTTGACATATCTTTGCTTCACAAAAATTGATCTTTTAGAGAGAGAGAGAGGACATAGGTATGCGTAATTATTTAATAATTTCGGAATATAAACACGTAATAATTTATAATATTGTGGTTGAGGGAGAATGTAGGTAAGTAAAGTATTATGTCGAGTGATTGAGAAATATAAATAATATAATGAATGATGATTGATTAAAAAATACAAATATGAGAATATTTTATGATCTCCCTGACATAGATTAGCATATGGGTTGGGTAGGGTAGTGTCCCACAAGAAGATAGATGGATAAGGTCGTCGCTCTCACTCACCCACTTGAGCTTATTCGGATATGGCAGTCACCCTCGCCAAACAGTTGACTCTGTTATTCTCTCTCTCTCTCTCTCTCCTTCTATTACCAAAAATAAATAAATAAATAAATAAATAATCAGAGAAGAAGATACCATGCAATGAAGGAGATATCAAAACACATGTTTTGTCAGTATATTTTTCCTTTGAACAATCTCAAGAGGGAATAGTTTGAATACTTGACTATAGGCTAAAGCTGAGGTTAGATTGAAATTGAATGGCATGGAATGAGTTTGAGGATATGGGTAAAGAATTTGGAGATAGAGATTTGGTTTAGTTTTTGGAAACTATTTTTGAGTTTTTTGCCTTTTGTTTTTTGTTTTAGTTTTTTCTAATATTTTAATTAATTTATTTTACTTTTTAGATATATCAAAACAGTAAAATATTTCTGAAGAAATTTGAAAAAAAAATCATAAAAAATAAAAAAGTTAATTTTTATAATTTTTTTCACAAATATTTTATTTTTTTAAATAAGGTCCTGCTAATGTTAATAAGATGAAAAAAATATTAAAATATTTATAATCTCAGTAGAATTTTTATATATCTCAAGAAAATTTCATACATTTCAATACACTGCAATATATTTTTTACATATTTTTTTCAGCATTAATAGTAGTCCTTATGACTGTTTTTAGCATTTTCTTTTTAAAAAAATTTAAAATAGTTACAGAATTATAAAAAATTCGCAAAAAAACATATTTTTTGAATTTAAAAAACAAAACATTATGGTTTGCGCATTTTTAAACTATATGTAATGTTAAAATTTGAGTTTGACTTGTGAGGCAGTTTTATTTTCTTTTCCTCTCTTAGCCATAGTAAAAGGCAAAAAGGAGAAGGGAAAAAAATTATAATGCTGTGAAAATAGAGTAAAACTTCAATGTAACGATAATATCGATGAAGTGGTACCACCAAGAAACAATGAATCCTATAGGTAGAGGGTGAACCCCTACATCCTAGGTGCCACATATATATGGGAGAGTAAACAATAATGATAAAGAGTTCTAAATTTTAAATTTTAAATTTTAAAGAGAACTTTAATGATGTGACAAGGATAACAAAAAAAAAAAAAGAAGCAAAAACATCACAGTAATAGAGTGGGGCCACCCCTACTGCTCTCATATTTTAGAGTTTCAAAACATTTTTGGGAGAGTAAATGGTGAGAATTTATTAGACAGTGAAAAATCTAGAAATCCCCTATATATTAATATGTGATTATGTATCAATTTTAAGCAGTAAGTAACAATCTCAATCAAACAATCAAGATAAATCGACACAATGATTTTAACATGGAAAAATCACAATCGGAGCGCCTCCAATTGTGATAAAAAACCACGAGCCAAAGCCACAAAATAATATTCCACTAAGAAGACAAAAGGAATTACACAGGTGTACTCTCAATTACCTAGAGAATCCATACTTGAATTAAACCGACCCCTATATGCCTCTTCCACCACGGTCTACATCTCGGAATTGTCTTGCCTAACGTTGAACCCATAATGTCGATGTCGAATCCATGACGATGAGCCATTCCAGAATCCATCAAAGCTTTTGGCCCAAATTCTCCGGAATCCACCTAAGAACAACTCTTTTTTTTGTATTGAATAAATAAAACAAACAAACCCTTTGATATAATCCACTCAATTCATGATTAATCTCTCATAGATATCAAATGAAACAAGCAAAGAAGCTCCAGATGAAACCCTAATATCCAAAAAGAAAATCTAGAAACCGTACCCTAAAATCGGATTGAAACACATATTTATAGAAAATAGATCTGTGATCTCCGCTCGAGCGCAACAATGGCCGCTCGAGCAGAAAAAAACAACTCCCAATACTTTTGCAGGCGAGTGAAACTTCTAGAAGGTCGCAATTTCCGCTCGAATGCAGGAATGGTTGTTGGCAAACATGAAAGAATAAACATCACAAACTTTTCTGCAAGGCACAATTTAGGTTGGATTTGCATCTAAAACTTTTAGCCTCACTGAAATAAAAGAACAAATAAAATTACAATTAAAAAAAATTTTGTCAAACGAAATTGCCAAGAATAAAAACCTAACAAATAGTAATACCAATAGCATGGCATCACCGTTGCATTAGAATTTTTTGTCATGAAAATAGTACTCTTTGAAAGTGAAGAAAAGACAGTTGATCATTGTAAATTAAAACATGGTGGTTGATCATGGATTCTTATTTCATGACAATCCAGAATTGATAGACATTTATCTTCTTTTGAATTATCTCGACTAATTGTGTCTTTCTTTCTACGAATATCCTTTGCATATCACTATTTGTACTTCAATATTTATTTTTAATCCTTTGTACAAAGTAGGGTAGGAGTTCAGAATATTGTACTTAATAAGTGAAATTCTAGATGTATTGATTTATTTAAATAATAGCAACTTTTGTAAAAGCTAGCTCGGTCTAATTAAAACTGCGGTCAATAGAAGATTGAATTTTTTATTTGGATTATCCTTTCTTCCTATCTCAAATCTCTTTTTTTATGCAAATTAGAGATAAAAAGAATATATAAACAAGAGAAAAATAAGATAAAGAATCGATGCGACACTGTATGTAATATGATAAAAACATGTTTTTCTTGGGGTCTAGGGCTGCCATCATTACATGAAAGAATGAAAAATGAAAAATAAAAGAATCCTAGGATAATGATACGAGGAGGTCCTCCTCGCATGCATCACTAGTCTGTCCCCAACTAAATTAACTACACTATTGTCTACCATAATAAAATAATAATATATAAAAAAATTATGTTATATATATTAATAATGTACTAATTAGTATACTAACAATGATATGGTATATTTTTTGAGATTTTAGATATTTGTTATTTATATAATAGATGGGGTTAGTAATAATGGCATAACACTAGTTGGTACACTAATATGCATGTTAATTGGTATATGTATCACTACCGCAGTAATAATCACATAACACTAGTTGGTACACTAGTATATATATTAATTGATACATCTAACACAACCGATATATAAATATATATATATATTATTGTCTTTTATAATAGGGCAAATTACATATACACCCCTCGAGGTTTGGCTAAATTACAGATGCCCCCTGAGGTTTGAGAAATTACGAATTCCCCCCTGAATGCTATATTTGCATAAGAAATTAGGGGGTAATTTGTTATGAAATATAAACCTCAGGGGGCAAATTGTTATGAAAATACAAACCTCAGGTTGCGGGATGTAATTTCCGAAACCTCAGGAGTATCTGTAATTTAGCCAAACCTCGAGGGGTGTATATGTAATTTGCCCTTTATAATATTTAATATAATACATCACAAGAAGCAATATTGTATACCAACCGTTGTCATGCTTTTTTCTCTCTTAAAAATGCCTTTTACTTTTTGTAACGGTCATATTCAATAATTAATAATTAATGAAGGGTTTTTATCATTCACCAAATTACTAAAAAAATCATTAAATGGACTTCTTCATTCATCAAATGACTTCTCAATCATTGGAGCATCTCCAATCGTATTAGGTATTTTACTTGTCTAAACATTATTATAAAATATACATTTTACTTTGCCTATCAACTATTTCATGTTTCTATTCTAACCATGTTCTGTATTTTAACTATTTATCAAAATACTATTAACTTTATAGAACGTCACATCAATAACAAAGATAGAGGAAAATAATCTTAAAGATTCAATACATTTTCCCTAGCCTTGAAGGCTAGCTACATGTACCTAGTGAATATGAGTTGAGCTAAAATACTTAATTATATGCCTAGTGCATTAGAGTATCTCCAACGGTGAACTTCTTTTTTCATCAAATTTGAGAAAAAAAAGGACGATTTTCTCAATTTGATACCACTGGTTCCAACGGTGAACTTTCATCAAATCTGCGCCGGAACAACCGGTTAGTCAACCGGTAAGGGCAAAAAAATAATTTTTTTTTTTGGAATTGTTTGAACCCTTTAGTGGTCGACCGGCCGGTTGGTCGACCAGGCAAAATTTTTTTTTGAATTGTTTGAACCTATAAATTTGAACTGTTTGAACTTTTTAATGGTCGACCGGTTAGTCAGCCGGCCGGGCAACCGGCTGGTCGACCGGTTCCTCTCCCCCAACGGTAACAAACAGTAATTTGCTGAAATCTAGGCGTGTTCTCACTTTGGTGAAATGTTTGGTGAATTCTCAATTTGGTGAAACCGTTGGAGCTCCAAATAGTAACTTTTTCACCAAATTTCAAATTTGATGCCAGATTTAGTGAACCATTAAAGATGGTCTTAGAGTTAAAAAAAATAAGTCATGTTAAATATTTTAACTAACAAGTATTATATATTTAATGGATCAGAGATGGTCTTACGCTACTTAAAATTTTAAATGTAAAATTACAAACGTATCATATTTACGCATATCAATATTATATAAATATAGCTCACTGGTTTCATGGTTATTGGAGGAACCAAGATAACAACAAATGGAAGGCTAATTGTCAAGTGATAGGGTGTCGTAGGTTTTGGAGTTTTTGAGGATTGGCATTTTCAATGTTGACAAGAACAAGGTTGAAAAACTTCAAAATTATTAATTTCTTGATAAGGCTCCCACACTTTTTGAAAGCAACAAATAATGGAGAGAAAACTCTCTCGTCTATGTTATTATATTATTATTATTATTATTAAAAGCAAAGGGTTCAGTTGTGTCCTAAAACTTTCATTTCTCATCTCGTTATCCGACAGATTTTAAAAAGTTTCATTCAAAAAAAATTACAAGATTTAAACTTATGATCATGAGTTTAAAATAAAAAAACTATTATTACTTAAACTATATGTATATTATAATTTTAATTTCTTTGTTATTTTTTTTTTATGATCACTTATTTGAATTATATACGCATCAAGCCTGTCATCCGCTAGTATTAATTACGAAACCTGCAAAGTAAATGATTCAGATCATCAATATGAGTTTGAATTTGAAGCCATAAAAAGAATATAAATAAGGGCATGGCTTCTGTCTAGTCCTTAATCGAACTGGACCGTACTGTTGGGCTTATGGGGGCTCACCACGGGTCCCGTTTTGATAATTTGAACCGTACAATGTGTAGAACTCGTCGAGTATTATATGTCTGTAAAAAATCATGTTAATCGGATATCGATAGCTATTTGATCCAATCAGTTTTGTATAAAAAAAATGGACGGTGAATAAATTAACGGTTGACAAAAATCTATTTTGATCACATAACTATTGATATCTGATCAACGTGATTTTTTACAGGCATATAACACTCGACGAGTTCTACACATTGAACAATTTAGATTATTAAAACGAGACCCGTAGTAGACCTTCACAAATCTAACAACACGATCCAGTCCGATTAAAGACTGGACAGAAGCCATTCCCTATAAATAAATATGCAGAGATGTAAATATGAAAGGCAACTTATTCCTTATTTGAAGAGAGAGTGCATCATTGGATAGGGCACACTAGTTAATTAATGATATAAATTCAAAATTTTGACTTCTCTCATCTCCACCCAATTGGAGATGTTTGGATTTATAAATTCAAAATTTTGACTTCTCTGATCTCCAATTGGAGAGGTTTGGATTTATGATTTTGCCGTGACTTAAGGGGCTTTTCAACCAAATTTGTTCATACCAATTAATTAATGATTTAAATTCAAATGTTATGATTTGCTCAGTGAAATGTAAAAGTAGGATAGGGGTGTAAAAATGATCTCTAGGTCTGTGGAACGTCTGAAGTCCATCCGTGGCTTGGGTAGGCTCCAGCCAAACTAAATTTGACGAGGCACAAGTTTGAACTCAGTCTGAGACTCAAGGCCAGCGTCAAGGCTGTGTTTTTTGGAGTCCGGCTTGGCTTGTGAGCCCGGCTCGCCTAGGTCAACTTGTGGCCCGGCTAATCGGCCCGTTCAAGGCTCACTTAAAGCCCGACCCGAGGTCTAGTGTCATTTTTTGTAGAAAAAATAAAATTTTGGTACAAAAATAGAAAAAAAATAAAAAAATTGTTCACGCCCGAATCTAGGCCCACCAAGGCCCGAATACCCCTTGGGCTTGGTCCTGGACCTAATTTTTTGACACTTAGGTTGGCCCGGCCTGACTCGAATTTTGGCAGGAGCCCACGCAGCCCAACATGGGCCTTCACGAGTCCACCCGGGCCGGGCCAAATTTACACCTTTAAAGTAGGAGTATATATTTATGAGGAGTTTGATATCTTATATTTATTTCTCCCCTTATAACATACCGGGGTTGTATGTAATTGTTAAGCTTGGTGTATTGTTAAATTTTAATTATTCAGTTTGATATAATTTTTTTTTTTTTTTTTTTTTTATAATGATTGACAAAAAGAAAATATATTTATGTTTTGTTAAGAATTGGGTTTATAAAGTAAAGGGGCTATGATTATTCAAATTAATCTTTTTTTTTCATAGATAATATCTATGGAGAGTTTAACAAAATAAACAGTTTAGATTATAAAAACATAATCAGTGATGGGCCATATTGGCCCACAAAACACTCTCTAATCTTGAGACTGGCGAGAAATCAAATATTTATGTTAAAAGCTTATTCATTAGCAAATGTTAGTTGTACTACACAAATTATTATTATTATTATTATTATTATTATTATTTTTTTTTTTTTTGTGAAAAAATATTTCTCAACCAATGAAGGAAGATTAAGGAAGACATGCCACAAAAATTTGTGTTAGCATGATTTTGTAGGAATATATTTCTTTTAATAATTGAAGTTTTGATAACATTGTGCACTTCTACTATGTTGTTCAACAAAATGTATCACATTCTCTAAAAATAAGTACAAGTTTCTACTAGAATTTTGACTAATTTGAAATCCGAATTTGAATATATTGCATTCTGAATTCCTTCCATACCTCACTGGCGAAGAATCACCATTGCATTTTTTTTTTGGGTCCAGCTTCTCTCAAGTTGAGATCAAGATTGGACCTGCCCTGTCCAGCCTATGGGGCCCATTTTTTGGGCTCGTTTTGATAATCTGAACCGTTAAATGTGTAGAACTTGTCAAGTACTATATGCCTGTAAAAAATCAAGTTTATCGGATATCAATAGCTATGTGATCAAAACAGTTTTGTATAAAAAAAATAGACGGTGAAAAAATTAACGGTTCATAAAAAACTGTTTTGTTCACATAACTATCGATATCCGATCAACGTGATTTTTTACAAGTATGTAGTACTCAACGAGTTCTACACATTGAACGATTCGGATTATCAAAACAAGACCTGTGGTGGGCCCTCACGGGCCCAACAACACGATCCAATCTGATATTGGACTGGACCAAAGCCACTGTTTTTTTTTAAATATATATTTTTTTCTAAATACATTGTACTACGTGTTATTCTTTGAATTAAATTTTCAATTAATAAATGTCCATCAATGAATTCAATGAGAGAAGAATAAACCAAATGCATTGAAAGTCTCAAACCTAATCCTTGTGAAAGCTTCATGATTCATGACTAGACTCTATATGGATCATATTACAAAAAGGAAGTACTTTGTTTTTATTCCACTTTGGTGGACTGAATGGTTGAATTGGAATCATGACACTCACCATATGTTTCATTGTGATGATATGATCAATTTATTTGTATGTTCTTGTTTGTTGATAAAAATAACAAATTAATTTGTTAATTGTAACTACGGATGAACAATTTATTTTGAAACTCATAATCCCCATCTATTTTTGTAGAAAAATATATATAATTATAATTATTGAATTAATTAAATTTTTTTATAATTAATTTATACATAAAGACCTCCAAATAAATAGATTGAATTAATAAAATTAGACTACTAATAAGTTCTACAAATCTAATTGAAAAGTCCAGCCAGACGAATAGTCCACCAAGAATGACTAGAGACGTTTTGTTGAATAAATTGCAGTTTATACAAATCCTTGCAACAAATGTTACTTTAGTGGCTATAAATTAAACTATGATAAATTAAGGCTTCCCTTGATAATTATATGTTTTAGTCAAAAAAGTAATTATAAGTTGTCACATCAATTTTTTTACTTTTTTACATATCTTTTAAACTTTTCTACATATCTTTTCGTTAAAAGTTAAAAAATTACTTAAAATAACTTATTCTTAAACAAAAACTATGCCTTATAATTTCTTGATTCCCTTCCTTCCCAAGCCATATAAGGTTTGACAATTTCCCAAGTAATGACATCTAACAAAATTTTCATAAGAAATGAAAGTGACATTTTATAATCCTTTTAAATAATTTTATGAACACTAACACTCATATTAAAATTTTATTGAAAGAACAAAAAAATAAAAATAAAAATATGATATTATTAAAAAAGCAGTAATGTTTGTCCATCATATATTTTAGGGGTACTTACGTGTAAGTCCTAATAAGTGGACTTATTGTCTAATAGGTCTTATG
Organism: Camellia sinensis; assembly: GCF_055761805.1. Lineage (NCBI taxonomy): Eukaryota > Viridiplantae > Streptophyta > Magnoliopsida > Ericales > Theaceae > Camellia > Camellia sinensis. The sequence continues at coordinate 33,398,448 of NC_138961.1, read as the reverse complement.
AAAAAAATTTGTCATAAAAAAGTCACTAATTGTAAGTTTTAGCGACAATTTATAAAAATTATGACAAAAAAAAGTCACTAATTGTCAATTTTTAGCGACATATATAAAAAATTATCACAAAAAAATTATTTTTAGCAATAATTTTACCAAGACTTATTTTTAATAGGACTTGATAGAAATTAAGTTCAACTATTAGGACCTATTGGTAGTTTACCCTATATTTTAGCTGCCATGACTTTGTAAATCAGGTTTTTTTTTAAAAAAAAAAAAAAAATTATTGATTAAAATCAATTTTTTTTTTTTAATATTAAAAGCTAGCCATCTGACAAGTAACGCAAGTTGATGAAATAGCATTTCAACCCTGTGGTTTCCCACGTGCATATTCAAACTAGAGTGGATATCAGCCCGTTAGGCAACCCAATCTGTCTAGTACACTACAAGAATTTATATATTTTGCGATCACTTTTGTCGATTAAAAAAATTTTGATCGCAAAAAATAACATTTGGCGACCAAATATTAATTAGTCGCGAATGATGTTTATTTTTGGCGACCAAATATTATTGGTCGCAGAAGGTTATATTTTGGTGACCAAAAAATGAGTTGGTCGCAGAAAGTGGTATGCTTTTGCCGACCAACTACAAATTTGGTCGCGGAAGGTCACATATTTTTTGGCGACAAAAAATTTGGTCGCCAAAAACTTTTTTTTAGCAACAAAAAAAAATTAGTCACCAAATTTGTACTTTTAGCGACTAATATTTTAGTCGCCGTTGATTGAGATTTGGCGACTAAAAAAATTAGTCGGCGAAGGTACCTTTTCTGCGACTAATATGATCTTTTGGTCGCCAAAAGTTTGGGAGGCAAATTTAATTTTTATAGAGCCGGGAATTGAATTTTTTTTGCGACAAACAAAATTGGTCGCCATTTTTAAAACGAGGTCGTTTTGTTCCACGCATTCACCTTCACATGCTCTCTCTCTCTCTCTCTCTTATTTCCTTTTGTTTACATCGCTCTCCTACTACTGATTACCCCAACCCACTCCATCCACCAGCTCCAGCTATGAAAAAACATATACATACACTTTCAAAGCCCATATCATAACTTTCTAGGGTTTGAAGTTTTAAATGCAAATCCTTTCTTCTTCGTAGATCAGAGAGAGAGAGAGAGAGAGTGTGTGATAAATTGAAATTGATAATGCCAAGGCAGAATCGGGTTGTGGAGGGTTTGATTCCCAGATCCTGCAAGATCCGAAAGAGGGGTTGCTCTTCGTCTTCGTCTTCGTCCTTTGTGTTGCAGAATTACCGATTCAAGCGGGCCATTTTGGTGGGTAAGCCTCGGGGATCCATATCAAGCACTCCGGTTCCGTCTTGGAGGACGACGGCGGCGGCTTTGGATTCACCCAAGTACGCACCGTCGCAGAGCGGTGGTGGGAGGTCGAGGCCGGTGTCTGCGAGGAACTTGGCGGCGACGCTGTGGGAGATGAATGAGGTTCCGTTGACTAGGCCGGTGTCTGCCAAGCCCTCAATGCCCAAGGTGTGGGAAACAGAGTTTTGATGTTTCAGGGGGTGTAGCCATTCAATAAATCTAGGTTCATTTATGTTTTTTGTTTCCTTTTTATGATTTTCTTTTGCCAAGTAAAATAACACCTTTGCTTTGTTTTGCAGGCATACAATATGCGTAATGCTAGTGCTGTTATTCACAGTCATGGAATGGAATCTTGTCTCGTGACAATGATAAATCCTTTAGCAAAGGAGTTTCGAGTAAATTTTTGAACTTTAGCTCTTGTACTTGAGTATAAACAATTCCAATAACTTTTCCACAATCTATTTTTTCATATGTAATCCCCAATCTAACTTGATTATTGCTCTTAATCAAGGAATCCAGGTTCTAGAGTAGAAATGTCAACCCCTGTAGGGGATTCCTGCACCTAAGATGGGATTTATGTGCCACTAAACAAAGAAAAAAATTCAATTTGTACCACTCCTGGGAACATTTCTCCCCAAAAATTTAGAGCATCTACAAGAGTTTTATGGAAAATGGAAAAGAAATTTCTCCCTGTAATATATATTAATTTTTGGGTTTTAGAAATGGGCATCTTTTTTCATTGCAAGAGAGTTATTCTGATAACTGTGGTTGGGGAATTATCTCATTACCAAATAATAATCGAGGCTATTTTGACAACAGCCAGCGTTAACAGATGGTTCCATCAACTTGTTGAAAATTGACTTTTGCTTGGTCTTGATTGGGTCTTCTATCTCATTATTGTGCATTTTTTGTTTGATTACAGATTACTCATATGGAAATGATAAAAGGAATTCAATGGCATGGTTATTATGATGAGCTTGTTGTCCCAATAATAGAAAACACCGCTCATGAGTGGGAGCTGACAGATTCTCCTGCTGAATCTGTATGTTCTGTTTATTCATTTAACTTAGAAAATGCATTACTTTTTGAGTTGAAATGCGGATTTTGCATGATGTTGAGTAAAGAAAAGAAAAGAAAAGAAAAAGATATCTATATGGGTTTCAATTTGATTGACGGACTTAGATCTGAACAAGAATGACATGTGATTGCATGGGTTTGTAACTTTGTATCTCAGAATACTATCAGCTTCTTTAAAAAGCTCGCTTTGCTTACTTAGCTTTGTTGAATTTTTGATATATGTGCAGACTAGAAACTATGAACAATAACAAACGATTGTGTAAACGTGCATGTATCTGACAATTATATCAGCTTCTTTTTAAGTGTTGGTTTGTTTACATAATTTTTAAGAATTTTATTGCTTTGGTAGTTTATTGCGAAATATTAAACAATTCTACATATTGAAAATTGAAGTGCAAACAATTGATAATAAGAATCATTTTTTAAAATTGTTTAACATAGGCCTTGGCCATATGCATATAAGCCTCTTGGGCACCCTCCCTTTGCAAGCCGATTTTCAAGGGTGAGTTTTACCCAAGGGGTACGCATCATTTGGTATCAGGGCCAGCCACCACGTCAAGTATGGGATCGGACGCACCTATGTGAGTGTGGGATCGAATGGGTGCGGCTTTGCGGTTCAAACCGTGGAGGGGGCGACCTATAGGCTGGATTAAGACACCTAAAAAGGTGTCGAATGCTGATAGTTGAGTGAAGCTACCAGAAGGGAAAAGGCTACCACTAGGTTAGTATTGATAGAGTGAGCTGCCGTGGACGTTGACTGTAGAGTGTTGTGGTATGCTACGATCCCATATCGGCAAGGGCTGCAAAATGAGCCGAGCTGAGCTGAGCCAAGCTTTAGTATGTTTGGGCTTGTTTATTAAGATTTTAACGAGTTTGAGCTTGAGTTTAATAAAAACTTAACATACCGAGCTCAAGCCGAGTTGGCTTAGGCTGGAGCCGAGTTGGCTTAGGCTGGACTCGAGCTTGAGCTCGAGCCTGTTCACGAGCCTTAATGAACCAAAAAATTTATAAATTCATACTTGCGTATGAGACTTAAGTTACAATTAAAACTTTAATTATACAATTATATATACAATATATATAAATATACTAAAAAAGTCAATTACCACTATTATATAAATGTACTATTTATAATTAACTATTATTTACATTTATATTTTTTCAAGGGTGAGTTCTACCCAAGGGGTTTGTATCAAACTATTCCTTCTATGATCCCTTTATGTTATGCTTTTAATGCATGTTGCCAATTCTTGTTGTTTCCTTCTTACCAAAACTGTTCTGTTGCAGTGAAGAAACTTCAAAATGTCATGATTGCTCTTTCCTGTGTTCATTTGCTAGTGTCCAGAAAACATTGTATGTTTTTATGCAGTTAAATCTTTTGGTTGTTTTCTTGTTGTATATGTATGCCAGTATTCGCTAGACTTCCTTTTTAAGTTTGAAACACAGAATTGTACTCAAAACTAAGAGGTGAAAAAATGACTTCAAACATGAACCTCTGGACCATTAAAATGATGTAGAGAATTTCTGATTCTATATTGTTGTTCTGAGTGAATATTGCTTCAGACTGATTGAGCTTTTCCCATTGTGGCATAGATTGAAGCTTATCCAAAAACAACAGCTGTGCTGGTTCGGAACCATGGCATATATATATGGGGGGATTCTTGGATCAGTGCTAAAACCCAGGTTTGTTTTATCTAGGGGAAGATATGAACAATATTGATCAGTTGCAAAGAACTTCATTTCAGTTCCTATATTTTCTTGAATATCATTTAAATACTGGCTTTTAATCACATTTTTGATACTGATCAAATGATTTAGTGTTCTTAAAATATTTCTCTTCTTGTAACCTTAAAAAATATAATATGGTCTCAAACAACAACACCGCCTTCTTTCTATGTTTCCCCCCCTTCTTTCAACCCATCATCATCATCTTCTCCCTCCTTCTCATCATACCCCTCAACCACATCAAAACCATTCTCTTCCTCCTGTTCTTCTTCCTCGTCAAACACAACAGTAAAACCCACATTATCATCAATCATAACATTATCTTATTCTTCTTGGAAATCAGTGATTAGGTTCCCAATACAAACCATCTGATCGAAAACATGATTCGACATAGCGTTTAACAATTTCTCAATCTCCTTACTCTTGTTGAGGTTATTGTTCTTCAAAACACCCAAAACCTCATCAGCGGTGGCGGCGACTGTTCCGGGAGGCTGACCACCGCTCAATTGCTGCTGTACAAGGCTAAGCATGGCCTCATAGGGAACCCTAGTTTTCTTCGTCTTGGGCTCGTAAAAAAAGGCCCAAATTTGATTCTACTGATTATGGCTCTGCAATAATATTGTTCCTGTACTGTCAGGTAGATAAGCTAAAGAAGAAGCTTAGACATGAAGAGAATGTTCACAGAGCATTGGAGAGGGCTTTCACCAGACCCTGGGAGCCCTACCTCGTCTTCCTCCTGATCTGCCTCCATCTGTTAGTAATTCACTCTCTGTGTAAACATTTTTTATATTTGATTTCATTTTTATATTTGTAATTGTGAATAGTATTTGCAATTTGGATAAGCGAACCACAAACAATTTTAGTAATAATGAGAATAATGGGTATACAACTTTGAATGGAAAGATTGACATTGATGCAATTTCCCCAATTTCACCTAATATTTTTTTATCTAACAGTCAATGAATTTTGACCACAAAATGTATTTTGGGTGAGAATTGTGATTATAATTCTGAATTTTGATATTTTTAGACACTACAGCTTCTTGCTGAAGTGACTGTTTTGGAAGAGGAGGTTGTTAGGCTTGAAGAACAGGTAGTGCATTTCAGACAAGGCCTTTATCAGGAAGCTGTTTACATTTCTTCCTCAAATAGGAATTTGGAAAGTTCAGCTGATTTATATGATCCATACCCAATTAAGAATTCCAAACTAAAGCAATCCAAGTTTTCAGTTCAAACTGAAGGCAGTTCAGCAACATCCACATTGGGGCATTTACCTTCTCTTCCCGGTATTACTTTTAAATATACAATGTTTTGAATGGCCCTTAACTGAAGAAAAAACATCAGAAAAAAAATTGATTATGCTCTATTTTGATTTTCAGATGACGGGCGAGGGAAAGAGAACCAGACGTGTTCTAATTCTTCAAAGAACAAATGGTCATTGAATTTGAAAATACAAACAATCAAGACTCCAGTAAAGAGACCTCCCATTGAGGATAGACCACCTGAGAGGTGCTTAGATCCTCAAAAGTTAGAGTATAAGCTCAAATAACACCAAATTTCATTTCGTTAAGATTCAAGTCTCTAGATTGCTGTGGAATGAACACGGGCTTTTTGTATGTCCAGCTAGAATGCAGAGTTACAGACCATGAAAGTGCAGAAGTGACAACTCCTATTATTCGAGATTATCCGGAGATGATAGTCCAAACAAAATCTTTGAGAATATTTTGAAGTGCTTATCGAATATTGTCTTAAGAATGAGTTCGTCAAGTCTCCTAATGTTTGCAGACTTGTGGCATGTTTATGTATTGCAGACTTCAATGGGTAATCTCTTTAATCTTTATTGGTTGGATCTGACTGGCAATAACCTTTCTGGAACCATCCCTGTCTCTAATGGGAGCACACCTGGTCTGGATAAGCTGGTTAAAGCAAAGCACTTGTATGTCTAATCTCTCTCTCTCTCTCTCTCTCTCTCTCTCTCTCTCTCTCTCTCTCTCTCTCTCTCTCTCTCTCTCTCTCTCTCTCTCTCTCTCTCTGTATTTAAGCTAACTAAATTCTTTACACTATTCACAGTCATTGTGGAAGCAATCACCTCTCTGGCGAAATCCCATCTCAGCTTTTCAAATCAAATATGTCTCTGATACATGTGTGAGTTCCTTTGAACCAGCTATTTATTCACGAGTCTCTGGTATGCACTTGAATGACAGAACAACATAAAAAAATCCACTTCCCAAACACCCACTATATTTCATTTCAAATGAATAAAAATAACATTAAAGTACACAATGTGGGTATACTTTACTATTGCCTTGGTAGTTTTGAATCATTTCTTTGCAGTGGTGCACCAAGAGCATTTCTTTTAATATAATCAAACAAGTCATGACACTAGGTAAAAATTCAATCTAAAACTGAGACCTGCCTCTCTGGATTCTGAAAGTTTTTAGCAAGGTGAATCCCAGTAAAACTAATCTGTTTTTGACACCAAGATTTTGATTGCATCATAGTAGTTGGTTGTTGCTCAATTTAAAATGACATTTGCCTTGTCTGGTCTTCTTATCAACAAGAAATTCCAAGAACTCATGAACTGGGTAATGCCATTGCCAACCATAGGAGTCATTACATATTACAACAATACAGAAAACTATTGACTTCACAACAACGATGAAATACAACTAAAAACTATTGACTTCACAACAACGATGAAATACAACAGCATAGTAGCTGCATTTCTAACACCATGGACTTTAGTGATCGGTGTGAAGTAAATTTAAATATACAAAATTGAACAACAGAAAATGTTTTCAACCTATAAATTGTTTGCTAGAGTTGATAAACTACATGCAATGCCTTCATGCATTTTGAATGCTGACAGCTCCATTGACCCGAAATGGGCCCCATCATACACCTAATATATATTCTTGGTATTTTTCTATAATTTAAATCTATATATGTGGACTTACTCAACAGAACCAGCTTTTCAATTCAAATATGTCATCTTGTGAATTAATTTGAGCAGGGTTTTTAATAACAATGAACTCAGTGGCAAGATTCCTTCAACGCTAGGACTACTGCAGACTTTGGAGATATTGTGAGTATCTCTATCACATACCCAATTAAAATCATAATAAGATGCTAGCTGTGAATACCCATTAAATTTTTTGAATTGAGTATACAGTGTTGGCAATGGATTTTCCTGGATATGGACTCATTGGTGGACCTATCCCATTGAACTTCAACACCTTGTACATTTAATGAGTTGTAGGCAGACAAAAAGAAAAACTTTTTCATTTTAAGATTAGTTTAAAAAAAATGCTTCTATACTAGTTTCCAGGAACTCATTGGTGGACCTATCCTATTGAACTTCAACGCCTTGTACATTTAATGAGATGTAGGCAGAGGAAAAGAAAAACTTTTCCATTTTAAGCTTAGTAAAAAAAAACAAGCTTCTATACTCGTTTCCAGGAAGTTAGCTTATCCTGCATTAGGTTTTCAGCTTTACAGCCTTTACAAGAACCTGATATGGTCATTTGATGATCATGACTGATCAAATTTTTTTGTTTTTCGTTCAGGTACGTGCCTGTCATACCATTGGTTCTTGTCAAACAAATGTGAAGGAATTGGGACAAGATGGAGCTCCTACATTCCAAATTATAATCCAAGCTTCAAATCTTTTTGCCTGTTTTTTTCCACAGGTCATTTCCTCTTCCAGTAATATTTGTTAGGATTTATTAGAACCAACCCCATGTTATAGTTTTAACTACTCATTTGTTTTAGTGGCACAGGTGGTGTAACTTACTGTGCTGTTGCGTCTCTCCGGTATTCGGGATTCATTGAAGATGATGTATTGTCTAAAGGCGCATCCTCTTCCATCATAAATGTGCCATTGCTTCTAGATTGGAGCCTACAGGTTTATTTTCTCATTTAATACGGAAAGGGTATTTACTGTGCACTGAAACCCTGTGCTTCTGACACATGAACTGAGATAAAGCTGTTCAGAGCCAAAGGAACTTCCAAATGATTCAATGCTCGTGAATGAATCAAATGACACTCCATGATCTTGCATTTTATCAAACAATTTGCATGTTTGACGTTTTTTTAGTATATCCTTGATGAATTCTCAGCTCTGAGAGTACTTTCACTCTCATCCTTTTCTTCATGCAGAGGCTGGCAGCTAATGGTGGATTTCAAGGTCGACCCAACAAGCCTAGTGACACCTGTTATGCCTTTTGGTAAATTCCAAAATACGTTCTTAAAGCCCCATGGTCTAAGTTGCAGTTCTTGTGGCATAACACAGCAATGTTCTTCTATAGGGTTGGAGGAGTTCTGAGGATCTTAGGGGGCCACAAATTCATCGACGAGAAAGCATTACGCCAATTTTTGTTGACTTTGCCAGTCCCAGGTACTATTGTTTCTCCTTCTGCTTCCTTAGATCTATTATTCATTACGTAAAGTGATAAAGTGCTTAACAATGATTAGAAGGGTTCCATCATATGAGCCATGACATACTTGAAACAATTATATGAAATATGCATAATTATATAGGCATTATACTCCATACAGATCCTCATTGTCTTTGTTTTTCTTTTGGAAACTTATTTATTGCAATGTTGTTGATGTAATTTTACTCGCATACAGGAAGCATATCTATTAGATCTTCCTGAGGTAATTTACGAAGTTCTGATTTTCATCTTCTTGTAATCGTTCCTGCACCAGTATGGTGGTTTCAATAAATTCCTGGGCCAGCTTCCTGATCTTTATCACTCCTACTACGGATTTTCTGCATTCAGTATGTTAGAAGAACCTGGTGTCAACCCAAATTGTGTTGAACTAGGAATAACAGATGTTGCTGCCATTGAACTTTGATTCTACTGTTGTTTCGACAATCGTGCTTTTCAAAGAATCATACGGGGTTATCCATTTCATCTCTAGATTTTCTTTACTTGGCGCATTATCACCAATACAATGAATTGATGTAACTTACAACTATTATCTAGTGTTGTAACATTAGGGTAAGGACAGAATGTCTATTGTCACCATATTCATTTAAAGCTTGTGCGCTTTATTTGGGAATATCCATCCGTCTCTTTACGTCTGATATTTTTAATAAACTTGTAGGAAGAGTGACTTGCGATGGACTGCCTTAATACGATTTTTTTAGGGTAAATTACAGTAAGCCCCTTAAATTAAAGTAAAGTTATGCTTAAAAATTGTTAATTGTTAATTGTTTAAAATTGTTAATTTTTTATTAACTTTATTAATTGAGTACAATGCAGGGCTACTTCATCTGCTTTTTCTACACTTATTTAATATGGTTGATGAAAGAGTGTTATTTAATATGAAAGAGTGTTATTTTATTAATTGAGTACAATGCAGGGTTACAATGCAGGGCATACATTATTTATAATATGAGAAGCCCTAATCCAACAAGAAAACAACTAATTAAACTAATTCCTTGCTAGACACAAAAGTAACAAAAAGAATAAAAAAAATTACAAAAATTTGAGAAATTTGGGTTAAGTCCAAATTTGGATACTAGAAAATATTATAAATATGTCAAAACGGATATCCCCAAATAAAGTTATTACTAGAACATAACTTTCCAAAATTGGCAAAATCACCAATTTGAGGGTCTAAAGGAAAGAATTAGGTCAAAATCCACCGTGCATCATTATATAATCACTATGCTAGTAAATGATGAATTTCAATGTTACTATGATTGATTGTTAGACAAGTTTCCATCCTTATTGGGCTTAAAATTGCATGGGAACTAGTTATATTCCATTCACATGGTTTCTCTAATTGAATACAAATACAACTTCCTTGTCTCTGAATTCTCATTAACAGACACTGGTGGGGAAAAGTCGTCTTTGGATTGGAATAAACGCATGCATATTGCCCTTGGTGCTGCCCGCGGACTTTTATACTTACACGAGCAGTGCAATCCAAGAATAATTCACAGGGATGTCAAAGCCGCAAACATTTTGCTTGATGAAAGATTTGAAGCGGTTGTTGGGGATTTTGGTCTTGCTAAGCTGTTAGATCTTAGGGATTCACATGTCACTACTGCTGTGAGGGGTACTGTAGAACACATCGCCCCCGAGTATCTTTCAACTGGGCGGTCTTCTGAGAAAACCGATGTTTTTGGATTTGGCATACTGCTATTGGAACTTGTAACAGGGCAGAAGGCATTAGATGCTGGAAATGGTCAGATTCAGAAGGGAATGATCCTTGATTGGGTAAGTACTATTTTATGATATCTGTATTTTGGTACTATTTTCTTCTTTTTTATTTTTTTGGGTGCAAAGTTTCCATTTTCATGTTTTTAGTAAGAAAAGAATTGATAGAACCTTGTATTTTCTTTTGTATTTTCTTTCACCCTACTTCCCAAAGTTGTATTTTCTTTTTTCCATTGTGTCCATTAATCATGGATCGTAATTATTAGTTGGATTTTGCAGGTTAGAACCTTGTACGCAGAAAAAGACTAGAAGTGCTAGTGGATAGGGACCTCAAGGGATGTGTTAGTGCAGAAGAGTTAGAAAAAGCAGTTGAAGTAGCCCTGCATTTTACTCAATTAACAATTATTAAATATGTTACCATATTAATGAAAGAGTGTTATTTAATATGGATTTTGCAGGTTAGAACCTTGTACTTTGATTTTATTAACTTTATTCACACTTATTTAGTATGTTACCATAATTCAATTTATTTTTTTGAATGTGTATTTTGTTGATGTATGTATTTTGTTGAATGTTCATAATTCAATTTATTTATTGGTTTGAATGATTTTTGCAAATTACAGATTATATTGAATAAATTGGATGGATTATTATAAATTACAGGTTTATTTTGTTGGATGTTGCGACCAAATTTTGGTTTTGTTTTTCTAGTTTTGGCGACCAATTGATTAGTCGGGAAAGATAAGTTATACTTTTGCCGACTAAATAAAGTAGTCGGTGTATCACCAAGCACATTTGGCGACTAAATAATTAGTCGTTTAAATTATTAATTTTGGCAACCAAATGATTTGGTCGCGAATAGGTCTATTGCCGACTAAAATTTTAGTTGCGCAAACATTTCTTTTGGCGACAAACATGTTTGGTCGCGGAATGTGACAATTGGCGACCAAAATTTTTGGTCGTAGAATGTCACAATTGGCGACCAAAAATTTTTGGTCCTGGAATGTCACAATTGGCGACCAACTTTTTGGTCGCGAAATGTGACAATGAGGGGGACTAACATATTTGATCGGGAAAATATCACTTTTCGCGACCAAAGTGTTTTAGCGACAAAATGGATTAGTCGCAGGATATCTCTATTTAGCGACCAAAAATTTAGTCGGCAAATCTAACTTTTCCCGACCAACCAAAATTTTGGTTGCGAATTACTTTTGCCGACCCTCAATTGGCGACCAAAGTAGCGACCAAAAAAATTGGTCGCGGATAACTTTTGCCGACCAAAAATGAGTTTTTAGCGACCAATTTTTTGGTCGGCAAAAGTGTTAATTCTTGTAGTGGTAGAATCGTATTTTTTTAAAGGTTTTGAAAGATTATTTTAACTCATGGGATTAGGTTGGGTTAATATTTTTAGCCTGATATATTAATACTTTTTTTTTTTTTTAAGATCCCTAGTGTTAAAATTTTATAGCATAAAAGGCATCCAATATTTTCATAATATCTAAGGTCCTGCAACATTGATCCACTCTCTAGAGAAATTCTCTCCAGAAAAATTCCGAAAATTTCTCTGGACCTCTCAGAAAATTTCTCTGGATAGAAATTCTCTCCAGAAAAAATGGGTTAGCTGTTGTACAATTCACATAAGCCACACTTGTAATATAACTAGTGGAAGCGTGTTGTGCCCTTCTGTTCACAATCATTGCAGAGTATATCCTGAAGACAATCCCTGTATTCCTCTAGAAGCTCCTCAGTAGCCAGCAAAGGATCAAACATGCCAAAGTAAACCGCCATATCTCCCATAGATTTGCTACATATTGGGCAAATGTAGTTTCTGCAAGCATATGACTGAAACACAAGCTGAATGCATGTAATGGCCGCAAGGTAGACCCCTAACTGTTGCACTTGATGTAAACAAGAACTCACAGCAGATGGGGCAGTTTGTTTCTAAACTTTTCTCTAGACATTTATGGTTCACTAACTTCTATGACAGACAACAATTACATTTCATGCATCAAAGCATGTTCTACAAAGGAAAAAAGAAAGAAATAAAAAAATAAAATAAAAAAAATGACATACTCAAGAAGCCAAAACAAACCTCCCAAAAAAGCCTATTCTTTTCAATCTTATTCATCAACTCCATATTTGAATCAACGAAAATTCAATCCAAACTAGAGAATTTCTCTAGTTCAAACCAGAGAAAATTCAGTCAAAATTAGAGAAAATTCAATCCAAATTAAAGAATTTCTTTGGTCCAAACTAGAGAAATTCAATCCAAATAAGAGAATTTCTCTAGTTCAAACCAGAGAAAATTCAGTCCAAATTAGAGAAAATTCAATCCAAATTAGAGAATTTCTTTGGTCCAAACTAGAGAAATTCAATCCAAATCAGAGAAAATTCAATCCAAACCAGAGAAATTCTATCCAAACCAGAGAAAATTCAATCAAAACTAGAGAATTTCTCTAGTCCAAACTAGAAAAATTAAATCCAACCTAGAGAAATTTTGTCTCATTTATTTATAATTTTCTCTGATTTGTTTATCATTTTCTCTGCGTTCAAATTCATCATCATTAGTCCAAATCCAAATCCAAATTTCAATTAAAAAAAGAAAAAAAAAAAAAACAAAAGTGGATCTGAAATCGACCTGTGCAAGTGTGGGTATGGAACTTGGTGCTAGCGTATTCAAGGCAAATGTTGGGATCTTGACTCCAAATCCATTCAGTGTCCTTCAATTTGTTGCAACCAACAACTATACAAATCATATATATATATAAAATCATTAACAACAAGAACAACTGAAGAAGATAACATGATCATGATGAATATGAAAATGATGAGAGAGAGAGAGAGAGAGAGAGAGAGAGAGAGAGAGAGAGAGAGAGAGAGAGAGAGAGAGGCTCCTTCTTCATCTTCGTCGTCGTTGTCTTCGCTTCTCTAAAAACAGTTCCGTGTTGTTTTTTCCTCGCATTACATAACAAATTTATTTGTGATATATGGGTATAGAGTTGAGGGACCTTAGACATCATAAAATAATATTGTAGATCTCTTGTATTACTCAAAATAAGAGAGGGACCTTAGACTAATTTTCCCATTAATAATTTGGGTTTGAAATTTATATTTTAAATACAACCCAGCCCTGCCTATTATTAAATAAATAAATTAATTAATTGTAATATATTAAAAAATATATGGTTTTTGAAATTTTTTTTTCCTAACCCCCTCGTTGTATGTCTTTAGTAGGATAAGGACACAAAAGTATTACTTATCAGTAAAAGTCCTCCAAAAGTACATTGTGTTTTATTTGGACAAAATACCCTTATGGAATCTCAACACTAAAGTTAACAAACAGGCCCCGTTTGGTGTAGTTGTTAAAACAGCTTATAGATTATAACTTAACAGATTATAAATTATGACTTTAATCAAAAGTTGTTAATCTGTTTGGTGTAACTGTTGGATTATAAATTTAAGTTGCTGAGTAGTGTTTGTTAAATAAGTTGTGAAATAGCTTTTTCAATTAATTTTTATTTTTTGTTTGTCTACATTTCTCATAAAAAATAATAATAATAATCTATAGTCCATTTGAGTCTTTTTTATTTTTAAAAAAATAATAAAAAAAAAATTTAAGAGTATAACCATAAATTAACATGTCCACAGCAGAAGCTGATAATCAGAAGTAAGGGGTGAGAAGCTTCTCAGAATCAGCTTTTTTGAATTAAAATAAGCTGTTAGAATTAGAAACTGTTTGAAATAAGTTTAACCAAACAGTCCAAAATAACTTTTTCAAAGCTAAAAGCCATAAGTTGGCTCTGAAAAGCTGAAACAAACACCCCCATAACACATACTTCTCAAAATTGGAATAATTTTCAAAACTTAAAAATTTAATAAATTTTGATGTAGATTTTTGTTTTTCATAAAATTTATATTTTTATAATTCTTTTGTCGAGATCTATCAAATAAGATCCATGATGAACATGAAATTTTAAAAAAATAAAATTGTCAAAATTGTATTGAGTTGGCTATCTTCAGTCAATTAAATTTTTGTGACTTTTAATTAGAGAAATTTTATTGACTTGTAGTAGTGACAATGATATTTTACTAACTTCAATGAAATTTTCTTAACTAAGTCGGTGAAATTTCGCTCTTACTACTTGATTAGAGAAATTTTACTGTATTCAAAGCAGTGGAATTTTTAATTGCACTTATAAAATTGAAGGTCGAATGCAAATTTTTTTACCTAATTTTAAATTTATGACTAAAAATTTCAAACTGACGGCTCCAAAATTATAAAATTTTATGCTCTAAAAATTAATAAAAAATATTTGTTTAAAAATACATCAAGTTAGCCTGAGGGTTACACTACAACAAAATGTGCCTTTGCCGACTAAAATTGGCGACTAAAAAAAATTTAGTCGCCTAAAGTTATGGAATTGATGACCAATAAGTTTTTTTAGTCACCAAAAGTAAATATTTAGCTACTAATTTTTTTTTAGTCGACGTATATTGATTATTGGCGACTAAAAAAAAATTTAGTCGCTAAAAATGCCAGAATTGGCGACAAAAAAAAAATTAGTCGCTGTATATTGAGTTTTGGCTACTAAAACCATTTAGTCGCCGAATGGAAAATAAAAAATTATTTTTTATCTTTGGCGACCAAAAGTTTGGTCGCAAAAACTTATTTTCAACGACCATAACATATTTTAGTCGCCATATATTGAGTTTTGGCTACTAAAACCATTTAGTCGCCCAATGGAAAATAAAAAATTATTATTTATCTTTGGCGACCAAAAGTTTGGTCGCCAAAAACTTATTTTCAGTGACCAAAAAATATTTTAGGCGCCAAAAAACTAAAATATTTGGAGGCAGACATTTCAAATTTTGGAGGGATTTATAAAATTGATAATGTGTAATATATATATATATATATATTATATTTGGTTTCCAAACCACAAATAGTGCCTCTATCTCTGTCTCTCTCTCTCTCTCTCTCTCTCTCCTTCTATCTCTGCCTCTCCGCTGCTCTTCTCTCCTCTCTCTCTCACTTCCGCTCCACCAGTCGTGCCTCCGCCGTTCCTTCTCGCAGTCGCCAACAACTGGAGCACTGATTCACCTAGATTTGCCCTATTTTCTTGGACATCACAACCATTCTCAGTTCAAAACTCCAAACCCTAAACTATAGTTTCAAATTCGATTCTTTCCAATTCTCTCTCTTTATATATATAGGTAGGTGTGTGTATATATATATTATATATTGTGGTGGGTAGAGTATATAATTAAGGGATTTTTTCTGAACCCACCAACACCGTCCAACGCCCTACAATGGCATTGGAGAACGAAGACAAACCCACCTCCTCCTCTCCTGCTACTACTGTGCCACCGCTTTCACTTCCACCTGCGCCTCACGACTTTATGCAGAAATTCAGGCTCTACGAGACTCAATCGGTACCCAAATCTTCCTCTCCTTCTTCTTATTTTGTTGTTTTCCATCTCTTGACTTGCCTAGTTGCTACTGCTTTGATCCAAAATGGGATCTTAGAATTTTTTTTTGGATTTGGTGCTATAAATGTCCCCATTTTTTTTTTTGTATTATTTTTTTAAGCTTAAAATGACTCGATTTTTTTTAAAGCTTAAATGTCCCCCTGTTTTGATCCATCATTCTTAGTTTTTCTTTGATTGATTTGGCATTTGGATGTGCACTGGAACTGAACCAATCCTAGGTATTGTACTTTTACATAAAATTGATGTCAGGCATGTGATTGATTGAATTAGGTTTATCATATTTTCGTAAATGCTCAACTTAAATTTTAGTATTCTTTTTCCTGGCTCTGTAATAAACATTCATATAGGCCAAACAAATAATTTTATTGAATAAGGTAATGGTGTTCTATCTATTTTCATGGTGTTGGTTATGTGGTCTTTCTCTATGTCTTGAAACTTACTATTAAATTAACAAGAAGTCTAAAGACATAAAATCGAATAGAAAACAAAACACACAAAATTATTATTTACTTATTGTTTTGTTTTTATACTTGTTACAGGTTGCGTGGGATATATACAGGTTTTGGACAAATTAATTAAAATAAATAAAAAAAAAACATAAAACGATGAGGTGGAGTTCCTCCTGAATGGACTTCTTTCTTATTGTCACAGCTTAAGTTCAGTTGTATGTTATTGTTAGAAATCCTGGCATGGCCATTGATGAGGTGGACATGCATGGTTGCTTTCTTTTATTGGAAATAAGGCAGTCCTTTGAATGGAAAATAAGTTTCTTTTCTATATTGAATTTGTGATAGCATGGTGCATGAAATTTTGCAGGAGGGCCTACTGATAAGACCTGTGGAGTCCTAAACCTTACGTGATCACAAATTATTTTTTGTAAGATGTTTGACTAAATGTAGTTCATGTTGGAAAATTTGGTTTATAAGGCTTATTTTGGGCCAACTTTGAGCCCAAAATTGAGTGGGCCCCAAACGTCTTTTGAGGCGGGTCCGAATAGGTGACGTGTTCCTTGCCGCATGGCAAGTCACACGGTGAAGACGGTTCGTCAAAACCATTTATGAGTGAATGAGAAGTAGACGTCGTTTTCGGGTTCGTGGAATGGACATTTAAAGAATTGAATGTAGGTTTCCTTGTAATGGGTTGTCCTACATTAAAACTTTAAGAGAGTTTTTTTGTGTATATAAGCTCTAGACTGCAACACTTGGGTTAGGCCCCAAGGGGCACCCCAAGTTTGTAGAAGGGAGGAGTTATGGACAAAGTGAACCTTAGCCCAAACCACCACACATGCGCGCGTTGCCGCTCGTCCAGCCAAGCCGTGCCGGTCGGGTCGGTTCTAATATTATTTTTTTGGACAAAAATTTATTTAAATTTTTCCAATTTCAAATTCAAATTTAAATTCAAATTTTTGTTTTCCTAAAGTTGTACCTCTTTCAAAACTGTTCCAATAGTTAAAAAAAAAAAAAAACTATTTCAACAGTTTAAAACTTTGTTCCAGCAACGGATATATTTTCAAACTGTTTGAAAAACTGTTCCAAGAAGCAACAGACAGATTCAGTTATATAACTGCTCCGAATCTGTTTGAATTTCAAAATAGTATCTGTTGACACTAGTTTGCACGCGTTCAGTGACAAATAACACTTGTTCGGGGCTGTGAATTTTGCCTATAATACACTTCAATTCCAGCAGTCTTGGCATGGAAAAAAAAAAAGTCTGAAATTAATTCTTTTGTGCTGTCCAACTTTTATCTTTGGTGCATTATTCTTCATATTAGTTTTAGAATAACTTTCAGAGAGTTAGAACACAGGTTTGGTTCGCCATACAATTTGTTTTGGAGTGCTACTACAAATTGGTTAAGATCATTGTATCCTGGGAGATAGACGCCACATAACCGTAAGCACCGTAGTGAGGCGAATATGTCTTAATGACAGAGTGTCACACACTTGACTTGGTCTTTTATTTTTAATTCAGTTCGATAAATAAATTCGGTGCGTTATATACTTATTTGTTTGGTTTCCTAGATGTTGATTTGTGATTATGTATCAATTTTAAGTAGTATATAACAATCCCAATCAAACTATCAAGACAAATCTACACAAGGATTTTACGTGGAAAAACCACAATTGGACACCTCCAATTGTGATAAAAAAAAAATCACGGGCAATAGCCACAAAACAAACCACTAAGAAGATATAAAGGAATTACACAGGTATAGTCTCAATTACCTAGCGAATCCACGCCCGAATTGAACCAACCTCTATGTGCCTCTTCCAACCCCGTCTTCACTTCGAAATTGTCTTGACGATGAGCCACTCCGGAATCCACCAAAGCTTCAGGCTCGAATTCTTCAGAATCCACCAAAGAACAACTCTCACTTTTGTGTAGAGCAAACAAATAATCCTTTGATGTGTACTCTTTAAACCATAAATTGGATACTCAATCCAAACATCAAAGAAAACTAGCAAAATATCCTCAGAGATAAACCTTAGAACCCAAAAAGAAAATCTGGAGAAGTTATCCTAGATTTGGACTGAAACACGTATTTATAGAAAACTGTCCCGCGATCTCCGCTCGAGTGTCAAAACGGCCGCTTGAGCGTACCTACGCTCGAGCGCGGAAAGTTCCCCTCGAGCGGGAAAAAACAACATCCAGTATTTTTGCAGCCGAATAAACTTCTGTAACTCAGCATTCTCCGCTCGAGTGGGGGAATGGACGCTCGAGCGGGGAGGTAACTTGGAATGCATTTTTGCATTTTGCTTCGGGGATGCTGCCCCTTGACCTTGCCGTGGCGCTACCCCCTAGACCCCCACGAGCTGACCGGGTAGTTCGATCCCTGTCATAATCAACGAAGTGGCAATCTTGAAAGTATTAACATCACAAACTTCTCTGTAAGGCATAATTCGGGTTGGATTCGCATCTAAACACTCATAGCCTCACTGAAATAAAAAGTGCGAAAACAAATACAACTTAAAGGAGTTTTGTCAAACGGGATTGTCAAGAATAAAAACCTAACAGTTTGGTTTTGTTTCAGTTTATTTTATTTACACAGAAGATTGTTCCAACAATCTTAAGACAGATTCGAATTATTCTGTTTACATAATTTTTCGTTTGTTTCCCTTTCTCTTTCTTCTTTTATAGAAATTATTTTCTGTGAATTTACAATATAGTATTCTGGTTGGAAAAACAAATAGTGATTATATGCTATTTGATAAATAGTAGTAATATACTGTCTATTTTTTTTGACAACTAGTAGTAATATACTGGTGTCATTAACAATTTAGAATATTTATTTGTGGAATTTTGTCAGAAATTAATTTTGGTTTTCTTAATTTATTTCTGAGTGTTCATTAATTAAAAAATTCTGTTTTAGTTTTTTTTTTAAATTATTGAAGTGCTACAGAAATTTAATTTTCTGTGTAGAATTAATTTGGTTAAATAAAATTTTATTTTATTTCCAACTTATTGAAAAATAAAATTTATATTTTTGTTTCTTTTATTTTTACAGAATTTAATTCTGTGAATTTGGATTAATTTTCTATGTAATATAAATTCTAATTATAATTTTGTTTTATAATTTATAATTTATGGCTACTGAAACTGGTCAAACCAATGTTCAAACCAGTACTGGTATGGTGATTGCCATTGCACCTACCTCTCCTTATGTTGGGACTATACCAGTGAATCATGGTAAAAAGCCAGAGAAGTTCTTAGAAACTGGCTTTCGTAAAGGCAAAGGAAGATCAAGTAAGAAGGTTGCTAAAGCCAAAATGACCGAAATGGATAAAATTTCCAATGGTGTAGATGTCATAAATCTTTCTGCAATTGTTTTCGAGGCAAATCTTGTCGGAAATCCTAAAGAATGGTAGTGGACACTGGTGCTACTCGCCATATTTGTGCTGACAAAAAGATATTCACATCTTATTCTACAGTGGACAATGGTGAACAACTTTTTGTGGGTAACTCCTCAACTTCCAAAGTTGAAGGACAAAGAAAGATTCTACTCAAGATGACATCAGGAAAGGAACTCACTCACAACAATGTGCTGCATGTACCGGACATTCGCAAGAATCTTGTTTCCGGATCTTTGTTGAGTAAAAATGGGTTTAGGCTGGTTTTTGAAAGTGACAAGTTTGTACTTACCAAAAACGGGATGTATGTAGGTAAATGTTACATGTCTGATGGCCTTTTCAAGATGAATGTAATGACCGTTGTACCCTCAGTTATTAATAAAAATACATCTTCTTCTTACTTGCTTGAGTCTTCAAATTTATGGCATGGTAGACTAGGACATGTTAATTATGGATCTTTACGTAGATTAATTAATATGAAATGTTTACCTGAATTTGATATTGATTCAAATCATAAATGTAAAATTTGTGTTGAGGCAAAATTATCTAAAACTCCTTTTCATTCAATTGAAAGAAGTACGGAACCACTTGAATTAATTCATAGTGACATTTGTGATTTTAAATCAATTCAAACTAGAGGTGGGAAAAAATATTTTATCACTTTTATAGATGACTATACTAGATATAGTTATGTTTATTTAATTCAAACCAAAGATGAAACTTTGGAAACTTTCATTCAATATAAGAATGAAGTTAAAAATCAACTTAGTAAGAAAATTAAGAAACTTAGAAGTGATAGAGATGGTGAATATGAATCACCTGAGTTTTGTAAAGAATATGAAATAATTCATCAAACCACTGCTCCTTACTCACCTCAGCAAAATGGAATTACTGAAAGAAAAAATAGGACTTTAAAAGAAATGATGAATGTCATGTTAATAAATACTAGATTACCTCAGAACTTGTGGGGGGAAGCAATACTTTCTGCTAATTATATATTTAATAAAGTACCTCGAAAGAAAATGAATCAAACACCTTATGAAATGTGGCATGGAAGAGTACCATCCTACAAATACTTAAAAGTGTAGGGGTGTTTGGCTAAAGTGGCTATTCCTAGTCCTAAAAAGACTAAGATAGGTTCTAAGACTATTGATTGTATTTTCATTGGTTATGCTAAGAATAGTAGTGCATATCGGTTTTTGATTCATAAATCAAAACATTCTGAAATGCATGTAAATACTATTATTGAATCTCGGAATGCATCTTTCTTTGAACATGTATTTTCAAATAAGACTGGACAAAAGACTAGTAGTAATAAAAGATCTTTTGATGCTATTACTAGTAATGATCAAGAACAAGATCAAGAGGAAGAGATATATCAAAATGAAAAAGAGGAACTTAGGCGTAGTAAACGTGCTAGAATCTCAAAATCTTTTGGTCTAGATTTTCTAACATATTTGTTAGAAAATGAGCTTTCAACTTTTAAAGAGGCTATGTCCAGTCCTGAAGCTCCTTTATAGAAAGAAGATGTCAATAGTGAAGTTGAATCCATCTTGCAAAATCACACTTGGAAATTGGTGGATTTGCCACCAGGTTGTAAACCTCCTGGGTACAAGTGGATTTTCAAAAGAAAAATGAAAGCGGATGGATCAATTGACAAATACAAGGCAAGACTTGTGGTCAAAGGATTTAGACAAAAAGAAGGTCTTGATTACTTTGACACATACTCACCGGTTACTAGAATAACATCCATTAGAATGCTAATTGCTATTGCATCTTTGTACAATCTAGAAATTCATCAAATAGATGTGAAAACCGCTTTCTTAAATGGTGAGTTAGATGAAGAAATTTACATGGAACAACCAGAAAGATTTTCTGTTCCAGGAAAAGAAAAGAAAGTGTGTAAATTGGTTAAATCATTATATGGTTTAAAGCAAGCGCTAAAGCAATAGCATGAGAAATTTGACAAGGCAATGATGTCAAATGGTTTTAAAATTAATGAGTGTGACAAATGTGTTTATATTAAAAACATAGACAAATGTTATGTCATTGTATATCTTTATGTAGATGATATGCTCATCATAAGTAGTAATAATGATATGATTAAAACTATTAAGAAAATGTTGAATAAACATTTTGATATGAAGGACATGGGCATTGTTGATGTAATTCTTGGTATGAAAATTACTAAAACATCAGAAGGTTGTGCTTTGTCACAATCTCATTACATTAAAAAAATACTTGACAAATTCAGCAAAGATGATGATTATCTTGCTAGAACACATGTAGATGTTAATTTGTTTCAATCTAAGAATGTACAGGAAAGTATTTCTCAATTAGAGTATGCCCAAATTATTGAAAGCTTAATGTACTTGATGAACTTCACTCGCCCAGATATAGCTTATGCAGTAAGTAAATTAAGTAGATATACAGGTAATCCGGGAGTAGAACACTGGAAAGCAATTATAAGGGTTTTAAGATATTTCTAATTTACTCGTAACATTGGGCTAAATTATACTAGATATCTAGCAGTACTTGAAGGATACTGTGATGCGAATTGGATATCGGATACTAGAGACTCAAAGTCCACCAGTGGGTATGTCTTTACTCTTGGTGGGGCGGCTGTATCTTGGAAATCTTCCAAACAGACTTGTATTGCTAGGTCTACTATGGAATCAAAATTCATAGCTTTAGACAAAGCTGGGAAAGAAGCAGAATGACTTCACCACTTCCTTGAAGATATTCTAATATGGCCAAAACCGGTGCCTGCTATATGCATACATTGCGATAGTCAATTAGCAGTAGGTAGAGCACAGAGTCATATGTATAATGGTAAGTCACGACACATTCGTCGTCGACATAACACCGTGAGACAACTACTCTCTAATGGAATTATTTCCATTGAATATGTGAAGTCTAAAGACAACATAGCGGATCCACTAACCAAAGGGTTAGCAAGAGGGTTAGTTAAGAATTCATCGAGGGGAATGGGACTTAAGCCTATTAAATAAGAGCTACCACAACGGCAACCCAACTTAGTTGACTGGAGATCCCAAGATCTAGGTTCAAAGGGATAATCGAGTTATGTATGACTCAAAAGGATCACTGGGGAGTCTAACTTCTACCCATTTCTATGATGAAATAGTGATGTCTGCAGCGTTTTAGGTTAAGTAAAATTTTAATGATTCTTATATCTAGGTAAACCTAGTGGAGTATGGTAGGATACTCGTCATAAGAATCACCTATGTGAGTGTGAACTAGGCCAGTTCTATGAGATTTGTGAAGGGCTACAATTCTCTAGAGCACTCATGAAAGACCAGGTTGTTCAGGGCCAAAATGAACATAATAATGAAAACTAAACTGTGTCTGGGATATACTGTGTGAGTTCTATTGTCTTGGTTTAGATAAACGGCTGAACAGTTCAAGACATCATGTTCACTAGTTAGTTAGTAAATCCGATAGTGTCTCACAATAGAAGGTTCAAAGCCAAAAGCTACCTATCCTTTGCAGAATATTTTCAATTTCTCTACTCTTTGTATTTAGATCATGTTGTTGCATTTTCTCTTCGTCAAATTCCATTCATGTGGGGGATTGTTGGAAAATTTGGTTTATAAGGCTTATTTTGGGCCAACTTTGATCCCAAAATTGAGTGGGCCCCAAACGTCTTTTGGGGTGGATCTAAATAGGTGACGTGTTCCTTGCCGCATGGCAAGTCACATGGTGAAGACGATTCATCAAAACCATTTATGAGTGAATGAGAAGTTGACGTTGTTTTCGGGTTCATGGATTGGACATTTAAAGAATTGAATGTGGGTTTCCTTTTAATGGGTTGTCCCACATTGAAACTGTAACAACCCTCACCTTGTCTTAGTCATGTTTGCATGATTTGCATGATCCTTGTCTTGATTAAGCTTGCCTATTTGCAGACTTTGATTTGTTTTATCTAAGTGTTGTTTACATACTTTGTTCCTTGCTTACGTGTGTTAGGCCGAGGTCATCTTAAGTCTAGGTCGCACCTTTGAACCTTTTACACCTAGGACCATCTTGGAACCACTTTGGTTGACCTCCACCTTCGTTCTGGCATATTGGCCGAGATGTCGTCATCTTGGCCGAGGTATACATCACCTAGGCTGAGATATGTATCATCTAGGCTGAGATGTTATCGTTTAGACAACCTAAATCTTTGATCCCTGCACCTAGTGATTTTGTCCCTGGACTGGTACGACCTCGACTGAGGTGTGGCACATCTAGGCCAAGGTGTGGCACAGCTAGGCCAACTGTTGTCCTTCCTAGCCGAGATCATTGAGACCCTAGTTACCGAAGCTTTGTCCTAGTCGAGATCATTACCCCCCGAAGTGCCCATGTCACCTTACTTGTTGCTTACACTTTGTCATGCTCTTGTCTTATCAATCTATCACCTTTTTAAGGAGATCCAACCAGCCATTGCCATGTGTCCCAGCAGAGGGTTAAGTCAGGCAGCAGAGTTAGAATTATATCATTTTGTGTCATATCTCTTGCATGGTAGAGAGAGAAGCTCTAGGAAGAGGAGAGGAAGTTGGAGTGAGAGAGCTAGATCCCAAGCTTGATCTTTAGAGTTTGAGTCATTTAATCCGTGTTTTGAGGTTAGAATCTTGACATACTCTTGTTATTCTTTATGTTGATCCGATTGCATTGCATGATCTAGCATGATTCATGAACCATGCATTGATTTAAAGCTTGCTTTAGAAAGAGAAAATAATGTTCTTATGTTCTTGAGATAAAACCATGTTTTGATCCGAAAGTTTGTAACAAGTTCCATGTTTTTCTGTTTATTTCCATGAAATCTTCAAGTATGGGTACCCAAGTCCATGTTTTCAAACTCATCTCATGAAAACTCAGATTTCGAATAAAGAAGTTATGAATTTAGCATTTCATGCTCTTCATGTTCTTCAAGAGGGAAACCCAGATTTTCCCAGACTTCATTTCCTTGAATGTGGTTGTCGGGAACACACCTCGGCCAAGAGGTGTGGGACCTCGGCCTAGACCTGGTTAGTACCTACCATGTTTTCCCGAGATGAAAAGGCAGTGTTGTAACTTCCAGCATGTTTTGCTTTGTTTTGACTTGATTTTATAAGAAATGCCAAGATCCTTTCCTGTCATGTAAAGCTTGTTTTAAGGATGCATTTCATATCCATCTTTAAGCATCTCACCTTGTCTTATTGAAACGCATTCAATGGGATTTATTATGTGCTTGTAGGCCTTGGATCCTTGCTTGTAATTCCTACACTCGAAGAGCTATGTGAGTGGTATTTTTAATAAAGCTATGTTATAATGTTTTGATGAAAGCTTTACTTTGCTTTGTTTTGGAAAAGTATTTGATCAAGCATGAATGATTGTCCCTAGTTTTGTATCTAATATTATAATTGTTTTGATGACATTCTGGGAAAGTCTTTAGTGCCAGGGAACTAGAATGCAACTGCACCCCTGTTTTGAAAGTCCTTAGTGCCAGGGGACTATAATGCAACTGCACCCTTGTTTTGCCACTGACGGTTTTCCGTGTGGGTTTGTTTGTCCGAAATGTCATCTCTTGTATTATATTGATGCTAGTAAGCATCCCTTGAAGATTTGAAAGACTTGATTAATGGACTTGGTTCATCCCTTGATTTTGTATAAGTTATGCTATGTATTGTTTAGGAAAGAGGTCTTGAATATCATTCATGCAAAACCTTTAT
This sequence comes from Camellia sinensis, assembly GCF_055761805.1. Taxonomy (NCBI): domain Eukaryota; kingdom Viridiplantae; phylum Streptophyta; class Magnoliopsida; order Ericales; family Theaceae; genus Camellia; species Camellia sinensis. The sequence goes on along the minus strand of NC_138961.1, from coordinate 33,373,065 downwards.
TACTGGTATCATTCACTGAGTATCCAAGCTCACCCTCTCTATATATATGTAGATGACGAGCAGGAAGGCGGTGACGCCTAGATGATTGTTTGCAAGATGTTTTTGGATTCATGTTTTGTAGCATCTTGAAGATTGTGCTTCTTGGCTTGTAGTTATCTCTTTTGTATATGTCGGCTTGAGAAGCCTTTTGATCAAGATGTAATATGTATTTATTTTATTTGTACTCAAGTTGTAAAGCCACGTTACGTATGACATTTCATTTGATCTATGCACAGCTCTTGTGGACTATTTAGATTTAAATTTATTGCTTCCGTACTTATAAGCCCCATACGTATACTCTGATTGTGTGTGATCTTTGTAAGTTGGCCTTTGGTAATCTTGGATTACTGGCCATTACGGCAGCATTCTACTAGGGGCGGAATGGGGTCGTGACAGATTGGTATCAGAGCATCGGTTTCTTATAGTACGTTATTCACACACTTTGAGTCCTAAAGAGCATAGGATGTCCCTTAGAATGATATTAGGATTGCATCATATTGCTTGCTACTTGACAAGGTGTGCATCATCTCGGCATAACTATTTGTTACTTGCGTACATGTTTATTTGCTCATTTTGTTTTAAAGTCATATTTTGCATACTCCTAGCATCATGAGAAGGGTTAGACCTCCCGTTGGCCGAGATCATTCTGAGGACAGATTGGAAAGGTTGGTCGAAGGTTTGGTCCGTTATTTGAGATAACCTAGGCCTCAAGACACTAGTACTACCTCTACCCAGGCCGAGCAGACAAACGGCCGATACGCATCTCCGTCTCCACCTCCACCTCCTCCAGTGCCGCAAGTGCCTCCACAGCAAGCTTTGTATGGGGACGGTACGATAACCTTGATCAAAGAGTTCAAAAAGATGAACCAGCCGAGGTTCCAAGGGGGTATAGAGCCGATGAAAGCCGAAGTATGGGTTTTGGAAATGGAGAAGTTGTTCGAGATTTTTCCTAGCACCGACGCTCAGAAGGTGTTATTAGCAGCATTCACATTGGACGACGATGCTCGAAGATGGTGGATGATGATTCGAGAAGGTGACCCAGGTTTGACTTGGGCCAAATTTTTGGAGTTATTTTATAACAAGCGTTTCCCCCTTAGTGTCCGAGACCGCAAGACCATAGAGTTCCAGACTCTGACACAAGGCGACAAGACAGTGGCGGAATACGACCGTGCTTTTACCAAATTGGCAAGATATGCGCCTCACATGATTGACGACAAATACCGAAAGGCTAGGAAGTTCGAAAGTGGGTTGTGTGGATCGATACAAGACCGAGTGAATATGCTCAACATGCCGACTTACGTTGTTGTGTTAAACAAGGCCATCCTGGCAAAAGCTAACTTGAACCGATATCAGAGTTCCGGAGAGAGCCAGAGGAAAATGTAGAATTATGATAATTGCCGAGTTCCGTTTAACGCCAAGAAGAAGATGAATGTGGGCAGCTCCAGTAACTCGAATCAAGAGAGTGATACTAAGCCGATGTATTCAAATTGTGGGAAGCCACATTTCGGGGTCTGTCGTTGGGCGTCAGGGGCTTGCTTCGAATGTGGCGAGATGGGTCACCGAGTGAAAGACTGTCCGAAGGCAAAGGCTGATGATGGTAAGAAGAATGGGAACACCTCGGGTCCGGCACAGAAAGGAAACGTCGGGAAAGGACAGATGAGGCAGGGCAGAGTTTTTGCATTGGTGCCAGGAGACACTCAGAATACCGAGACAGTAGTGTCAGGTATACTTCCTATTTGCTCATAAGATGCATACATATTGATTGATTCGGGTTCTACGCATTCGTTTGTATCTACTAAGTTTGTCGAGAAGTTGAATAGGAAACTAGAACTCCTTGGTTATATGTTATCTGTATCTGCTCCATCTGGGAGAACTATGATTGTTGCATCCATTTATAGGGCGTGTGATGTTGTGATAGAGGACGTAGAATTGTTAGTTGATTTGATGCCGTTAAGCCTGACTCATTTTGATGTTATATTGGGGATGGATTGGTTAGTAGCGAATCATGCATCCATAAATTGTGTTTTCAAAAGTGTCACGTTGAAACCCTCGAACCAAGCCGAGGTTACATTTCAGGGAAAAGGGGTAGTATCTCCACCTTACTTGATCTCATCCATGAGAGCTTATAAGTTGATCAAAAAGGGGTGTCAAGGTTATCTGTGTAGTATACTAAGTGATTCGAATGGAAGCATTGAGTTAGCCGACATCCCGATTGTTAGAGAGCTCCCCGACGTCTTTCCAAATGATTTGCCTGGTCACTTGGTCGATAGGGAAATAGAATTTACTGTTGACGTTATGTCGGGAACCCAGCCTATCTCTTAAACACCATATAGAATGACCCCAGCCGAACTTAGGGAGTTGAAGGTGCAATTACAAGAGTTGTTAGACAAGGGTTTTATTAGGCCGAGCACTTCACCCTGGGGAGCCCCAGTTCTATTTGTTAAGAAAAAGGATGGTACACTTCGCCTTTGTATTGACTACCGAGAACTGAACAAGGTAACCATTAAGAATAAGTACCCATTGCCGAGGATCAATGATTTACTTGATCAACTACAGAGGGCACGAGTCTTTTCTAATATCGATCTCAGGTCGGGCTACCACCAGCTCAAGGTTAAAGCCGAGGATGTTGAGAAGACTATTTTTCGGACGAGGTATGGCCACTACGAATTTTTGGTTATGCCCTTTGGAGTAACTATTGCTCCTGCAGCATTCATGGATCTGATGAATAGGATCTTCAAGCCGTACCTAGACGAGTTCGTGGTTGTTTTCATCGACGATATATTGATGTATTCCAAGAGTGAAGTTGAGCATGAGAAGCACCTTAGACTTGCCCTAGAAATTCTGAGAGATAGAAGATTATATGCCAAGCTTAGCAAAAGTGAGTTTTGGCTTTCCAGCATTTCATTTTTGGGGCATGTGATTAATGAAGAGGGTATCTCCGTTGATCCAAGTAAGATTGAAGCCGTTGTGAATTGGCCGACACCGACCAATGTGTCCGAGGTTCGTAGTTTTCTGGGTTTGGCCGGTTATTACAGAAAGTTTGTGAGGGGCTTTTCGAAGATTGCAATACCTTTGACACAACTAACTCAGAAATGAGTGGCGTATGAATGGACCGAGGATAGGGAATCAGCCTTCCAGGAGCTAAAGACGAGGTTAGTCACAGAACCAGTTCTTGTACTACCGTCAGGTAATGAGGGATTTCAAATTTATAGTGATGCATCACATAAGGGTTTGGGTTGTGTATTAATGCAAGGGGGTAAAGTCATAGCATATGCATCTCGTCAATTGAAACCCCATGAGAAGAACTATCCCACCCATGATCTAGAATTACCAGCCGTAGTATTTGCTTTGAAGATTTGGTGTCATTACTTGTATGGAGCTTCTTGCCAAGTTTTCACAGATCACAAGAGTTTGAAGTACTTGTTCACTCAGAAAGAACTAAATATGAGACAGAGAAGGTGGCTTGAGTTATTGAAGGACTACGACATGCAGATCCAGTACCATTCAGGTAAAGCGAACTCGGTAGCTGACGCATTGAGCAGGAAGACAGATGGGAATTTGGCATGTCTAGCGATGGTTTCAGTGGAGCTGACTATTATTGAGGAAGTGAAGACCAGGCAGGTGGAGGATGAATTCTTCAAGAAAGTGATTGACGAGTTTGTCACCAAGCCAAGGTCAGGGTACACCATTGAGAATCAGGTACTTAAGTTTGAAGGAAGGTTGTGTGTGGCCGATGTCCCGGAGTTAAAAAGGAGAATTTTGCAGGAATCACATGGTTCCAAATTTACAGTACATCCCGGGAACACCAAGATGTATCAAGATGTGAAGCAAACTTTTTGGTGGCCAAATATGAAGAGAGAAATAGCCGAGTTTGTATCTCAGTGTCTATATTGTCAACAAGTGAAAGCAGAGCATCAGAGGGCAGCAGGACTTCTTCAACCTTTGTCAATTCCTGAGTGGAAATGGAAACACATCTCCATGGATTTTGTGGTTAGTTTGCCGAAGACGCAGAAAGGTATGGACTCGATTTGGGTCATCATTGACAGATTAACTAAGTCAGCACACTTCTTGCCTGTTCAGACTACTTTCAATGTTGACTGACTTGCTGTACTGTATATGAATGAGATTGTTAGACTCCATGGAGTGCCGATGTCCATTGTATCAGACCGAGATCCAAAATTTGTTTCTACATTTTGGCAGAGTTAACAAAGGGCCTTGGGAACCGAGTTGAAGTTTAGCACAGGTTTTCACCACCAGACCAATGGACAAACAGAAAGAACGATTCAGACACTCGAAGATATGCTCAGATTATGTGTGTTGGATTTCAAGGGAAGTTGGGAAGTGCATCTACCATTAGTAGAATTCGCTTACAACAACAGTTATTAAGCTAGCATTGGCATGGCGCCGTACGAAGCTTCGTATGGGAGGAAGTGCAGATCGCCAATATGTTGCACTGAAGTAGGAGATAAAGCTTTGATCGGTCCCGAGCTAATTCAAGTTACAACCGAGAAGATTAAGCTCATTCGACAAAGGATCAAAACTGCTCAGAGTCGACAAAAGAGCTATGCTGACCAGAGAAGAAGAGAGTTGGAATTTGAAGTTGGAGATCATGTATTCCTAAAGGTTTCGCTGATGAAAGGAGTTTCAAGATTTGGGAAGAAAGGTAAGTTAGCACCTCGTTACATCGGGCCATTTGAAATTCTTGAGAGGGTTAACCCAGCTACCTAGAGACTTGCTTTGCCGCCAGAATTAAGTCAAGTCCACAACATGTTTCACATTTCGATGTTGAGGAAATATATTCGGGAACCATTGCATGTGATCGATCATTTCGGGATTGTGATTAATGAAGATTTGGGTTACGAAGAGAAGCCGGTACGGATTCTTGATAGACAAGTGAAGCAGTTGAGGAACAAGTCAATACTGATGGTGAAAGTTATTATGGCAAGGATGCTACATGGGAAATGGAAGAAGAAATGAAGATCCATTATTCGGAGTTGTTTTCAGGGCAAGGTAACTTATGTTTGGGGACCAAACTTCTTTAAGGGGGGTAGGATGTAACAACCCTCACCTTGTCTTAGTCATGCTTGCATGATTTGCATGATCCTTGTCTTGATTAAGCTTGCCTATTTGCAAACTTTGATTTGTTTTATCGAAGCGTTGTTTGCATACTTTGTTCTTTGCTTGCGTGTTTTAGGCCGAGGTCATCTTAAGCCTAGGTCACACCTTTGAACCTTTTACACCTAGGACCATCTTGGAACCACTTTGGTTGACCTCCACCTTCGTTCTAGCATATTAGCCGAGATGTCACCATCTTGGCTGAGGTGTGCATCACCTAGGCCGAGATGTGTATCATCTAGGCCGAGATGTTATCATTTAGACATCCTAAATCTTTGATCCCTGCGCCTAGTGATCTTGTCCCTGGACTGGTACGACCTAGACCGAGGTGTGGCACATCTAGGCCAAGGTATGGCATAACTAGGCCAAGAGTTGTCCTTCCTAACCGAGATCATTGAGACCCTACTTGCCGAAGCTTTGTCCTAGCCGAGATCATTACCCGCCGAAGTGCCCATGTCACCTTACTTGTTGCTTACACTTTGTCATGCTCTTGTCTTATCAATCTATCACCTTTTTGAGGAGATCCAACCAGCCGTTGCTACGTGTCAGCCAGCAGAGTTAGAATTATATCATTTTGTGTCATATCTCTTGCATGGTAGAGAGAGAAGCTCTAGGAAGAGGAGAGGAAGTTGGAGTGAGAGAGCTAGATCCCAAGCTTGATCTTTAGAGTTTGAGCCGTTCAATCCGTGTTTTGAGGTTAGAATCTTGACTTACTCTTGTTATTCTTTATGTTGATCCGATTCCATTGCATGATCTAGCATGATTCATGAACCATGCATTGATTTAAAGCTTGCTTTAGAAAGAGAAAATGATGTTCTTATATGTTCTTGAGATAAAACCATGTTTTGATCCGAAAGTTTGTAACAAGTTCCATGTTTTTCTGTTTGTTTCCATGAAATCTTCAAGTAGGGGTACCCAGGTCCATGTTTTCAAACTCATCTCATGAAAACTCAGATTTTGAATAAAGAAGTTATGAATTTAGCATTTCAATTCTTCATGTTCTTCAAGAGGGAAACCTAGATTTTCCCAAACTTCATTTCCTTGAATGTGGTCATCAGGAACACACCTCGGCCAAGAGGTGTGGGACCTCGGCCTAGACCTGGTTAGTACCTACCATGTTTTCCCGAGATGAAAAGGCAGTGTTGTAACTTCCAGCATGTTTTGCTTTGTTTTGACTTGATTTTATAAGAAATGCCGAGATCCTTTCCTGTCATGTAAAGCTTGTTTTAAGGATGCATTTCATATCCATCTTTAAGCATCTCACCTTGTCTTATTGAAACGCATTCAATGGGATTTATTATGTGCTTGTAGGCCATGGATCCTTGCTTATAATTCCTACACCTGAAGAGCTATGTGAGTGGTATTTTTAATAAAGCTATGTTATAATGTTTTGATGAAAGCTTTGCTTTGCTTTGTTTCGGAAAAGTATTTGATCAAGCATGAATGATTGTCCCTAGTTTTGTATCTAATATTATAATCGTTTTGATGGCATTCTGGGAAAGTCCTTAGTGCTAGGGGACTATAATGCAACTGAACCCTTGTTTTGAAAGTCCTTAATACCAGGGGACTATAATGCAACTGCACCCTTGTTTTGCCACTGACGGTTTTCCGCGTGGGTTTGTTTGTCCGGAATATCATCCCTTGTATTATATTGATGCTAGTAAGCATCCCTTGAAGATTTGAAAGACTTGATTGATGGACTTGGTTCATCCCTTGATTTTGTATAAGTTATGCTATGTATTGTTTAGAAAAGAGATCTTGAATATCATTCATGCAAAACCTTTATTACTGGTATCATTCACTGAGTATCCAAGCTCACCCTCTCTATATATATGTAGGTGACGAGCAGGAAGGCGGTGACGCCTAGATGATTGTTTGCAAGATGTTTTTGGATTCATGTTTTGTAGCATCTTGAAGATTATGCTTCTTGGCTTGTAGTTATCTTTTTTGTATATGTCGGCTTGAGAAGCCTTTTGATCAAGATGTAATATGTATTTATTTTATTTGTACTCAAGTTGTAAAGCCACATTATGTATGACATTTCATTTGATCTATGCACAGCTCTTGTGGACTATTTAGATTTAAATTTATTGCTTCCGCACTTGTAAGCCCCATATGTATACTCTGATTGTTTGTGATCTTTGTAAGTTAGCCTTTGGTAATCTCGGATTACTGGCCATTACGGCACCATTCTACTAGGGGCGGAATGGGGTCGTGACAGAAACTTTAAGAGAGCTTTTTGTGTATATAAGCTCTAGACTACAACACTTGGGTTGGGCCCCAAGGGGCACCCCAAGTTTGTAGAAGGGAAGAGTTATGGACAAAGTGAACCTTACTCCAAACCACCACACGCGCGCCTGCCGCCGCTGCCCGTCCGGCCGAGCCATGCTGGTTGTAGGTCGGGTCGGTTCTAATATTATTTTTTTGGACATAAATTTATTTAAATTTTTTCAATTTCAAATTTAAATTTAAATTCAAATTTTTGTTTTCCTAAAGTTGTACCTCTTCCAAAACTGTTCCAACAGTTTTAAAAAAAAAAAAACTGTCTTAATAGTTTAAAACTTTGTTCCAGTAACGGATATATTTTCAAATTGTTTGAAAAACTAATCCAAGAAGCAATGGATAGATTCAGTTATATAACTGCTCCGAATCTGTTTGAATTTCAAAACAGTATATGTTGACACTAGTTTGCACCTGTTTAGTGGCAAATAGCACCTGTTTGGGGCTGTGAATTTTGCCTATAAATACACTTCAATTCTAGCAGTCTTGGCATGGAAAAAAAAAAAGTCTGAAATTAATTCTTTTGTGCTGTCCAACTTTTATCTTTGGTGCATTATTCTTCATATTAGTTTTAGAATAAATTTCAGAGAGTTAGAAAACAGGTTTGGTTCGCCATACAATTTGTTTTAGAGTGCTACTACAAATTGGTTAAGATCATTGTATCCTGGGAGATAGACGCCACATAACCATAAGTACCGTCATGGGGCGAATCTGTCTTAAGGACAGAGTGTCACATACTCGACTTGGTCTTTTATTTTTAATTTAGTTCGATAAATAAATTCGGTATATTATTTATTTATTTGTTTGGTTTTGTTTTAGTTTATTTTATTTACACAGAAAATTGTTCCAACAGTTCATTGATGCCTAGGTTCTATGTAAACAAAATATAACGCAACGGAATAAAAATTATGGTCATACCTTTCAAACAGAGTATGAATTGAAGGATCTCGTGGGTAAATCACGTGCTTCCTGAATCTGGTCAATCAACCCAGAAATGGGGTGATATTACACTAGTGAATATCATCCACACAAACCACAGTGCAAATGGCTTTGATCGTTGTTTTTGGGAGAGAGTCAGTATATCGGAAAAACTCAAAGATACGTTATTTTTCACTTAATCACCCATATCCCATATATCAGATATATAATCTATTTATCTCATTTATCCATATTTGTTATATGAGATAATATTTGATATCTATATCATCTATCCATATCATGATATGATAGATATATATCCTGAGTGGCTATCCAAATAGGTTTGAATTCAAATTCATAACCCATTTGGATAAGGTTCAAAAGGTTCAGGTTCAAAAGGTTCTAAGGGTCATGCCACATGGGCGCCCAATTTCTAACATCTCCCACTCGGACATGAGTTGGCATGACACTGCCACGTCTTTATCTCAATCTCCCCAAAAAATAAACAATCTCATACTAGCCACTGCATCGTGCGACTGCTGAGAACACCTGCATGTGGGAGCTCTATACTAGAAACTCAAAATGAGCCAGCATAGAGACATCAACCCAAAAAGAACAGAAATAGTGTCTCATATACCCCAGACCCATCTAATTACACCGGTCCAAAAAACATCTCCAATCCCTCAAAAAGAGCATGTTTGACCCTCTCAATTCTTGCAATATATTCACACTCAATTCGCCTCTCATACAGAGCGATGTGAGTTGCCGGCTGTGAATATACAACAGTGGTGTAATACTAGATGATCTTCCCTTTGCCCTCATGCCATTTAGTTTAGGACTGACCGCTTTCCCAGTGATGTCCCTTAAGGCCGAATCATACATGACCGCAGACAACATACTAAAGTAGCAGAACATCAACCCCTTATCTTATGACATAGTCAAAAGTCAAAAAGAGTACATAAATGAAAGTCATATCAATAGTGACACGTAAGACTTACATGGTGAGGAAACATGGATCCATTCTCTCACCTCATTACTCAGTCGCCAAGCACATATAGTATGAATACATGCTACGGTGGAGTAACTCTTCCATAAAGAGTGACGTCATACTCGATACACTATACAGATATTAGTCTAGTCGCTTTCTAGCGCCTAACCCGAATTCTCTATTTGCTCGCCTTCCAGGCGCCAAATGAGATCTCGTATCTGGCTAATCATAACAAGCACAACATGGAAAGTGGTACTAATACCCATGTTTGGTCCTTAGCACGACCTCATCTTGGTTGTAACCAAGGCGACATGCATAGTGGATTATTTAAGCCTTTCTTGGCTCCAAATAAAAATAAATCACTAGTCTCATCCTTGCTCACTCCCAAGCGCCAAGGGCGATTGCTCGTGTGAGTGAGCCAATCTTGCCTGCTGACATCATCATCTGCTAATCATTATGACACAAACCATAATAGTGTCAACATCCCATCATCTCAAAATAAGTGATCGATTTAAAAAAAATGACCACAGCTTGCGCAATTATAGATTCCAAACATAAGCCTTATCTGCACCTCTTGCCATAAGTATATACAACGGAATCCACCATGTGCGCCTCACATGAAGTAATTTAAGATCACTACCTCTTGCGCAATAACCTCTCTGAAGATATTTTGGTGACCAATTTGCGTTCATTCTTAATACGCCCAACTAGCACAGATGCGCCCAACTAGCGCATTGAATCTTACAAGGAGCAAATCAATATACTACTAGTAAAGCATTTTATCCACAGTCTAATGAGCAAGGTCAATGTCTAAACAACTCAGTTGACCATTTACCAAAGATAACACTTATCATGCCGAATACGTCCACAAAGCGTACTTTAGGCTCCCACAACAAAGAAAAAATCAAGGGATATAAGTCATTTGTTTCTCCCAAAGTCAATCCGAGGATTCACTCAATAGCTAAGGCTCTGGCTTTTACCGATAGGTAAGTCAATGGGTTTGCAATTTTGCATCTAGAATCATTCTAGGATATTCCTTATGTAAGTCATCGAAGACAAACCGAGAATTTTCCTAAAACAATTCCTAAGGATCGTACATCCGAGCATATAAATTACATCACCCATGTCCATCATATCTAAAATAGAGGACTGCCCACCCTAGGTGGCGACAACCTTATAAATTCCTGGCTCATAATGACTAAGTAAGGAAAAACTTCTTTTGGACCATTGATCATGCCTCAGTGGTCTTCATCGATCATCGTTGGCCTATCATGGCTTGACAAAATCTAAGAACCACTATTTGGATAATTGTTTTAGGCTGTAAAAGATTTATTGGAACTAGCAACCTTTTTGCGCTCCTAACTTTTCACCATAAAAGCAGAAGGTAAATCCCTACGGATCTACTTATCCAATTCTCTAACGAGAAAGTTGGGTCACAATGTCCACAAATCAATGTTCCGAACTTATGTCAATCATAGCCTAAGTCAAAATAACCTCACTCCCCAGGAGGAAGTCTTCTCATGGTCTACACTTTCCTCAATGGTGCGACTTTTCGGTATCTAGCGAGCCTTATGCCTCAACAATGACTATCCAAATTACGCATAAATTTAGAACAGTTTTGCATCATAATGGAAAGTCAACCAAATTATAAAAATGGTTAATCTTCAAAGACTTTGTCTTAAACTGCGCAACATTGATCCACTTTCTAAAAACAGGGGACTAGAGCCTTTGGCATTATCCTAGGCTCTTTATCATCTTGCGGAGCAATCATGAATGTTTCCCTCTCAATCACCCAGTGATGACGTGGAAAATTTTCACATTTGCTACCATACAACTAAGAATGTAGAGTATTCTTCTTTAATGGAGTAATACATTAGTAGGCACATCGCTCCCACTGTCCCTAGGATATTGAAAATTTCTTTCCATTCTCAACTAGGCTACATAGAGCGCTATGCTTAGAATTCTCTATCTTATAGAGTTCCAAAAACTCTATTCACGCCACCTTTACTAATAAAACTTTATGTGACTTAGTTACACTACCACAAAGCTGCTTACCTATATGCACATGGCCCAGAGGGTTTGCATGACCGCATACAATAATGCGTCACACGACCCTTTGTGTGTACAAGACAGCATACAATAATGCGCTATAGAACCCTAGGTCTTAACTTCGCAATCTTATGAGAAGTAAAGTAAAGATAAGCTGCTTAACGGTTACAGATCGCCCATAGATGGCTCTCCGCTAACCTATTACTCAAATGGAGGGTAAAATTTGATATGGAGGGCACTTAGTTAGGGATATAGGCAACAAACTAGTGCAATTTCCAATTGGGAAACATTTTGCTCCATTATCCACCTAACATTAACAATATTTAATTCCTTATCTCTACTACACCATTGTGTTGTTGAGTACTAAGAATAATCAATTTTCTAAGCATCCATCTCTCTTCACAGAGTTTTCTAAAAATAACTCAAATAGATGCTCGCCACCTTGGTCAAAATTAAAAGCACGAAAGTTGTTATCTAATTGATCTCAACCTCATATGTGCAATGTCAAAAATCATCTCAAAACTTTTGACTTATGGGAGATCAAATAGTCTTGACTCAGATGCATATCATAATCTATAAATGTGTCGAGATTGAGGCTTAGCTATCATACCCTTACACATATCTAGTCACAAATATCATAGTGGACTAAATGCGCCAAAACAAATGACCTTCTACGGCTTTCCTACTTACTTGTGCGCACCCATTGCGAACAAAGTTACACATTTACATGAGAGCAGGATGTCATAAGCGAGTGGGCCCGAGAAGGCCTACTCAAACCATCGTGTCATCATCTCATTAATGTGATTAAGTATAATAAGCCACTGGTTCATGACCAATGTCATAAACTAATTCCAATCATCTTAATGTGTGAGTTCTCAAAGACAAGTTTTAAAGGTTTAGGCCCAACTAGGTAATGACTCACGACTAATTCATATTCACTAGATCATAAAAGGATGTCATGGAGATATCAAGTGCGCCTAAGTCGCAAATTTAACTAGTAAGTGCTAATCCCCTGCACCTTCAAGTTAATTTTATTCTCCATACACTTTACTGCATCTAGTTGAAAGATGACGATACTCTTCTTGTCATCTCTATTTCTCGCTTTATAGTTACTTGCAATTAATTCTACTATCCACTAGAAGGAGAGAATAAGTTATCAATCTATGACAGCTCCTGAAGTAACTTAAGCGCGAATTAGGCTGAAGAGTCTAATTCAACACAATGTTCTCACAAGCGATGCGTCAAATTTTTAGAGTCATAACAACCTTGTCGGCCTTGACCTTTTCATTATTATGCTACAACGTTTGCGCTTACTGGTAAACGTTATTCAAAAACGTTAGCCTAACTAAGGAATCATACAAAGAAGCCCCTCCTCATGTTTCACACTCAAGTGTGGAAACAGTAAGTGTCCAGACTTAGATAAGTTGGCAATGCTAATAGATTTTGCAGTTTCTAAGCACTAATCTTTTCACTTAGTGTTAATAGATTTTGCTGCTACTAAGCGCTAATCTTTTAACTTCAAGTGATACTTCAATGCACACTATTATAGTGCATGAAATTTTGCTCCATCCACTCCCAATAATTGGTTAGAGAGCAAAACACTGCTCAAACTGGCCACTCGTCTTAGACTTAATGACTAATTTATTTAAGCTCGCATTTTTTGGATGACGTGACTCTTGAATGTTACTTCATCCAATGATGTAACATTATTTACAAGTCAAATTACAAAATCAATCCGCACAGCTCAATAGTCAAGATCATATACAGATCTATTGAGGCCTTACTAATTTCATAACTCCAAAACTCGCCAACCAAAACTACGTAGCGTGCCGCTAACCATAGCGCACACATTAGTTTTTATTATGCCAAACAAGGCAACAAAACCACGGCGACTTTGAGTCATGTTTCCTTACTTTGGCTCAATTAAGACTTGACCTAAAGTCTCCAAGACTTTTGCTCATCTAAAGAATGGGATTACATTGTTCACATTTGAACATCTTTACTAAGTCTAGGTCAACCAATTAACTTCCATAAGCTAAATCAATTTAGAGAGAAATTCGCATTGGGATTAATTTGATTAGCATAATATAATTTTGCTGCAAAAATCTAAATTAAATAGTGACAATATTACACAAGTCGCAAGATCGAAAATCCGCTATGCTCGTAATCATCTCTTGCGCCACAGGTGACAATTATCCAAAATTTAATTTAATTTATGCGCAAAATATTAGTTTTCGGGAGTTAATCTACAAAGATTTCTCTCAACCAAATAACCTCCCACTGACTATGGCATATCTAAAGGTATGATAAAAAATTCTAATTCCATACAATAGCATTATAATGTAGATTCACAATCAATACATGCTATGTTACATTTAATAACGAAATTAAAATAAAAAAAAATTAATCATGCTTCTTTAATTGCAACATATTAAAAATCCAAAAAATATGTTGTATTCAATATTCAGATTATGCCATAATTAAAGTGTACATTATTTTGAAATTTTCTGGATTTTTCTGAAATTTTCTGGAATTTTAAATAACTAACAAACACACATAAAATTAGAAATAAAAAATTCAGAAACTGATAAACAGAAACAATATTCAGATTATGCCATAATTAAAATGTACATCATTCTGAAATATTCTGGAATTTTTCTAAAATATTCTGAAACTTTAAATAACTAATAAATACACATAAAATTAGAAATAAAAAATTCAGAAACTGATAAACTGAAAAAATTATTCCAGTACATAGAAAAATATTTCAGAAGTCTACAATAAAAAATTCAACCCCAGAAAATAATTTATGCAATACCAGAAGCATTTTAAAGCATAAATAATGAATTATAATCACAGGAAAAATACTTTTTATTTTCATAAAATTTTCAAAATTTTACAGAATATAGAAAATTTAATTCTGAGTCTAATGGTCCCAACCACGCTTAAAACAAAGCTATAACGAATTAATTATGGCAATTTAACGCGATTTAGAATTAAAAACAAAACAAACAGCGCCTAATACATTAGTAGCCAAGCCAGCCGAGCCGGCGGAGGAAAACGGCGTGGCTCAGCGAGCCCGGCTCAATGAGCGGCTCGGCCCGGCTCAGCGCGCGACTCAGCCAGCGGCTCAGAGCCCGGCTCGGTGCGCGGCTCAGCCCGCGGCTCAGGGCATGGTGCGCGTGCGTGGCGCGGAGGGTGCGCGCGTGGACAGCACCGCTGACGCGCGCGTGAGGGCGCGTCGGCAGGGCATTTGGCACGTAGGAGCGTGTGGCAGCGCGTGGGAGCACGTGGGAGCAGCTCACGGCGTCAAGTGGCACGTGCTGACCACGCGCCGCCTTCCAGGGTGTTTTCTGGTCTGATTTTTATACTGTCAGACTCCTTTTTTCAAAATAAAACCATTTATGGTATTAAAAAAGACATTAATGAACATAAAAAAAATATTTATGCTCTTAATCTAATAAAAGTAGATTTTTTTTCTCCTTTACAAACATTCATGTATATAATGTATACATATACATATAAAAATATACACATGATTAAAGGAAACACGAAAATATCCATTAACCTGGCTCTGATACCAATGTAAACAAAATATAACGGAGCGGAATAAAAATTATGGTCATACTTTTCAAACCGAGTCTAAATTGAAGGATCTCGTGGGTAAATCACATGCTTCCTGAATCTGGTCAATCAACCCAGCAATGGGGTGATATTACAATAGTGAATATCACCCACACAAACCACAGTGCAAATGGCTTTGATCGTTGTTTTTGGGAGAGAGTCAGTATATCGAAAAAACTCAAACATACGTTATTTTTCACTTAATCACCCATATCCCATATATCAGATATATAATCTATTTATCTCATTTATCCATATTTGTTGTATGAGATAATGTCTGATATCTATATCATTTATCCATATCATGATATGATAGATATATATATATATATATATATCCTGAGTGGCTATCCAAATAGGTTTGAATTCAAATTCAAAATCCATTTGGATAAGGGTCAAAAGATTTAGATTCAAAAGGTTCTAAGGGTCATGTCACATGGGCGCCCAATTTCTAACATTCTACGTGATCACAATTGTACTCTTGTATTTGCTTGTAGATTCTTCGTTGTTAAGTTTTATAGGTCATCAACCTCATATTTCTAAGTTTGTTGATGTCATCTTTCAGAATGTTCATTAAGAGTATAGTTGCCAATTGTTCTGTGTTCAGAAGTTCCAATATTGATAACTACTTTTGACTTGTTGAGCTGTTTGTCAGATTGAATGTTTCAATTTTGTCAGATTTTCCCGCATTGTGTTTGAATAGAAAATGTGATTGGCGCAAGGTTGATAAAAGAATTTCTGATCTTGGAGCAACAACAATAATTGGAAGAGGTCTGGGAGATGATTTGCAGCACCCTTTAGGGTAAGATTAACTTAGATCCTTGAGTATTTGACAAGATTCTATCCTAAAAGCCTTTAACTCTATCAGCCAATATGGGGTGCAGTGCATTGCAATATTCATCTAATTGGTTAGTTTCTTAAGATTAAAATATAATCTTTAATTAAGATTTGACAAATAGTTGATGGCAGTTGCTTCTTATACTATATGGTATGACTATTTTCTACTAAATCACACATTGCAAAAACCTTGGTACTGTTTAAGATTTAAACTTTTGAATTTTTGAAATGTTTTTATTGGAATTGTGGTTGATTTGATTCATTTAATAGCTGGTCAACACTGAAGACGTTCTCTTCTTGGCTTTTCTATGTGCTTGGTATTAGTTACTATTTAACTTTTTGAAAATAGATATTGTTAGACTCTAGCCATTTCAATCTTGAAAAATGTTTATCATCACAAAAAGCAACAGCCATAGGGAATTACGGATAATTTCACTAAAAAAGGGTTAACATATATACATAATTCAGAAAAAAAGCTAAAATGATTAAAAGGTGTTGATTATGATGTTTGGCTCTGTTGGCATTAATTGTGGGTGTCTTAAGAGTCACAATGGTACGATAAGGAACTGGACTGATTGTTTGATTCAGGGAAGTGTTTCAGTTAGATCAAAGTTAAAAAGTTATTTGCTTTATTTAACTAAACCTTTTGTTTGTATTTTTCTTTCTCAGGCCTTCAAGTTAGTACATGCTTGACTTGTTAATTACCCTCGTGCTTGAGAATAGGAAATATGTCCACCCATCATGTTCAATGTCTCCTCTTTCACTCAGACCTGAAGAAAGGAGATCTTGTGGTTTGATGGTCCTAAAATGACATTCTATCTAAATTCTTATTTCTCATGCTAGACAGTGTTTTGTCTTTTTCTACCAAATATCATTTAAGGGCCTTCCAGTATGAAATTGGTCTTGCATTTTTGGTATTAATGGATGCAATTATTTTTTGTAGATGGCTTTTGACATGAATTTGTGAATATTCTATTTTTCTATACGGAGGATAATTTACGTTTTTGTATAATCTAATATATTTATTTGTGTACGGAGGATATGTTTTGGTATGATTCTCTATTTTGTATGGAATTATTATTTTAGGTTGAAATATACTTAGTTTAGTTAGTATGAAATTTGACATTAAAAGGTATTCCTTTATGGATGGTTGGAAGTGAAATAGATACAAATTGCAGAATGGTTGATGATATATGTATTGTTTTATTCATATACATGGTACAGGTTGCATAGAATACGTATAGGTTATGGACAAAATAATTAAAAAAAATAAAATCATATTTTTGACGACTAAACAATTGGTAACCTAAAAGGAAGTAAATATTTTTAGCGACTAAATAGTTAGTAGCTATAAATAAAAATAAAATGAAAAAAACTTTTTGACTACTAAATATTTCATAGTTATAAAAAAAGTAGACTTTAGTACATAAAAAAAAATTGGTTACAAAAACTTTAGTAGCCAAGAACAAAATTAGACTTTAGGTAACTAATTAGTAACTAAAAAAAATAAGATGAACAACGAAAACTTTTTGACGACTAAAAATAATTTTAGTTTTTGGCGACCAAATTTTTTAGTTGCTGAAAATGCAATATTAATTTTTTTGAAAAGGTTTTGGTGACTAAAAAATTAGTCGGCAATTGATGACTTTCGACGACTAAATTCATTTTAGTCGCCAAAACCTTTCCCGACAATTGTTCAACGACTAATCTAGCGATCAAAAAATTTAATCGCTAAAAAGTTTCGACGACTAAAAATTTAGTCATCAAAAATACATTTTGTTATAGGGTTAATGTTATTTATACATTCTTGCTTGTAATCAGTCGAAGCACAAGCAACAGATTTGAAGGTTGTTGACAACTCATCACCATCAATATTTAATACGATTTTGTTATCGTGGTTTACAACATAACACGTGCTAATATGGTATTTAGGAAAACCACTCCATGTATGGAAAAATGTAAGAAATAGACTCACGAATCTCTCATGATAATGATTGAAAATTCTAAAAACTCTCAATATTAATTTATGATTATAATTTATTTTTAAATAATAAATAATAATTTCAATCAAACAATTAATAACAAATTGACATAACGATTTAAGGTTAAACAAAAAAAAAAAAAATCATAATTGGACTTCTCCAATTATGATAAAAAACCATTGGCCAAAGCCATAAATAACCAGGAAGATAAAAAAGAATTACACATGAAGACGCTGAATTGAATTGAACTCGATGTGCTTCTTCCACCACCATCTTCACCTTGGAATTGCTTTGCCTACGGCTGCAAACAAACTGAGCTGAGCCAAGCCGAGTTTTGTTGAGCTCGAGCTCGGCTTGTTTACTTATCGATCTCGTTTATTGAGCTCGAGCTTGGTTTGATAAGGAACTGGGTTCGAACTGGGCTCAGCCCGGCTCGATAATTTTTTTTTAATATTATTTTTATTATTTAAATAAAAAATATTATTTATATTATTTAATGTATAAATAATGTATTTATACTATTATTTATACATATTTATATATTATTTAATATATTTATTATATAATTTAAATAAAAATAAACGAGTTGAGCTTAACGAGCCGAGCTCGAACTCGACTCGTTTACTAAACGAGCCTAATATTTGAACTCGAACTTGACTCGTTTAACGACTCAAGCCGAATTTGTTCATGAACAGCTCGGTTCATTTACAACCCTTGCCCAACGTTGAATTTACAACACCGAAGTCGAATCCACGACGATAAGCCATTTCGAAATTTACCAAAACTTCACGCCCATATTCCCCATAATCTACCGATGAACATCTCTATCTTTTTGTAAATAAAAGAACAAAACCAAACCTTGATGTTTGTCAATATGTAATTTGTTGATCAATCGATCACCTTCTATAAATTAAGGATACTCATATATAAATATCCTCAAATATAGAACACTTTTTTTTAAGAATTTGGACAGGTTCTACCCTAAAAATAACAAACAATGCACTTTATACTAAATAGAGTCGCGGAGACTGCTCGAGTGCTCACTTTATCGCTCGAGCGGTGTGACTAAAGGTAATGCTCGCATATAGGCCAACTGCTTGAGCACAATATCTACCGCTCGAGTGGTAAAATATGTTTCCTAAAAGTTCAGAATGTAGGCAGAGATACTGGATGAACCACTTCACCGCTTGAGTGATTAATTAACTTTGACTTCTTTCTTTGCTGTACGCAGTTAGCGAAGTAGCAAACAAAGAATGCTCAATTCAAGATACGGAATGTCAGCACAAACTATTTTATTTATGCACACCTCGGATTGTATTCGTATCTAAACTCTCATAATTCATAGATACAATAAAACGAAAAAAAAAATACAAATGAATGAAATTTTGTCTAACGAAATTATCAATTACAAAAGTCTAACAATAATTATATTTATAAATTGTAATACATTTTTTACTTTTGGTTTTTAATGAACCAAATGTGAAAATAGATATTATAACTTTTGATAAACCAAACATAACATAAAAAATTTATTTTTAGTTAATTTTTAATTTTTTGGTTGCCTTTTTTAAAGTCCTTCCATTAAGTTTGCCAGTAATTGTAAGAAATGATTACGAATCACATATTTTTTTTTAGATTGGACAAAAAATCATGATTGCAAAACTGATAAAAATTCAGATAAATCTGATATAACCGTGTCACAATTTAATTTATCGTAAATTATGTTAATGATGATAGTTGGTTATATTTCTCTTTCATCCCGATGCGAATTAAAAAAATAGAAATTTTAACAAGTGATTCAAGAAATTTTCAACCACTGACTATTTGTTAAATTTCAACAGTGCTTCGACAGATTTTGTAATTAACAAAGGGACGCTTCAGACTTGTGAATATGAAGTTACAGTTGCTAGACAAATAATATACATGGGCAAAACAGAGAGAAAAAAAAAATAGTAAATGAACTTTGGGGGACCTTAGCTTCGAAATATCTTTTGTCAGGACTCCTTTACGATATACGGTGGCGAAATATAACGATATGGGAATATGGAAATAGTAACGCATAAAAATTTATAAAAGTAGAATACAGATGCGGTGGAGATATGTTTGCAAAAAAAATTATTTTTTTTATAATTTTAATAATATAATATGTATGAAAATAAAATCAAATATAAATTAATAAATAAATAGAGGGATTCCTATTAAGTTAAAAGTCTTCAAACATTCATAAAATATTCAAAATTAAAAGCAAAAGCAAAAGCAAAAGTAAAAACAAATTAAACATCATTCTCACATCCCAACGCTTAAAAAAAAAAGGAGAGTAGAAAAAAGAAACGTAAGAGAGCGAGAGAGAAGTGAGAGAGACAATAATGATATAACAATTTGACAAATTCTATTATTTCAACTCTCACTATATTTCTCTTATCAAAGAACTAAACAAATGTCAGAAGTAATATGTGATTTCGAGTATTTGATATTTCAAAATTAAGTATTCGAGATTTCAAAATTAATAAAAAATTAATTAAGAAATATCCGACACGTTTAAGAAATATTCGATACGTATCCGTAAGTATCTAAGGAGTATCGGTATTCGATAAGTATTCGATATAGATACGTCTCCATTTTGAAAGTATCCTTACTTCATAGGTTACCACACACTTTTATTGGAGGATGTATTGTTAATTTTCCTTTTTGTTTTTGTTTTTGTTTTTTTGATCTAGATTTCATCTTTATTGGTTTTATTGAAATTCACATTTGTAGTGATATACGATTGGGTTTATTTAAGAAATCTTTCAATTTATACACAAAATTTTTCAATTTATAATCATGTCACTATATTTGTGTGATTGAATTTAATTATGAAATATTTTAATTTTTTTAAACATATAACTCGATGTTTGAGTTTGAGATTTATAATTATTTTTTAGACCAAGTTTGAGCAAATTTAGAGGCCCAACGTTTGGGCCGGGTCGGGTCAACCTTGGACAGACACAAAGTCCCTTACTATGTAGTGTCGGCTCAACCAGAACCCGGTCCGACCCAACAAATGTCTACCCCTAATTGAAAAATAGTTGGTCCGAACACCCGCTTATTTAAAAAAATGGCAAATTACATATACCCCCTCGAGGTTTGGCTAAATTACAAATACCCCCCTGAGGTTTGAGAAATTACAAATTCCCCCCTGAATGCTATATTTGCATAACAAATTAGGGGGTAATTTGTTATGAAATTTAAACCTCAGAGGGCAAATTGTTATGAAAAAACAAACCTCAGGGGGCGGGATGTAATTTTTGAAACCTCATGGGGTATCTGTAATTTAGCCAAACCTCAAGAGAGGTATATGTAATTTGCCCTAAAAAAAAAAAAAACATATAGCCTCCGTTTGGGAATTGGGTTGGCTTTTTGGCTTTTTGGCTTTTTGGCTTTTTTGACTATTTTAGCCTGGGCTTAAAAGCTTGGTTTGGGAAGGGCTTTTTGGCTTTTTGACTTTTTTGAGTTTTTTTGTGAAAGAAGAATGTAATGATTATGGATTGGATGTGATGTTTTGTTTGTTATGGCTAAAATAGCCTATTTTGTTTTTTGTGACTAAAATAGCCAAAAAACCCAAACCATGGCTTCCCAAACGAAACCATAGTTGCTCAAATGCAATTTGTGTTTGATTTATTAAAATATCGTTTAACCGCTCGATTTATTAAGACATCGTTTGAAATTGACTTAGTATGCAAATAAATTAAAAGTAAATTATAAATACACTTTTTTAGATTTGTTTAAAATATGAATTGTCTCATATAATTTTGAAAATTGCAAATACCCTATTTTCACTTTAACAAAGATAATAATAAAAAAAAAAATCCTAATAACCCTCCTTTGCAACAATAAAATTACTAAAACTGTTAATTGAAATTTATTTATGATATTATTAAAAACTGTTAATCGACTTGATGATTGATTAATGAAATGTGTTATTTGTTATGCGATTAGAAATTTTAAAGGGTAGAGTGTAATTTCAAAAATCAAAAGAGACAATTAATGTTTTAAACAAATCTTAATAATGTATTTACAATTTACCCATAAATTAAACATAATTATATTTTGAACTCTTTAATTTTTAAAACTTAGTGGATGTTTGGGAAGTGGATTTTTTGTAGGTTCTTTTAATTGTAGAATATTATTGGAAATTTTTTTTTTTTTTGTGTTTGGGAAGATAGTTGAGTTTTTCTGTAGTTGGATGTAATGTTTGTGAGAGAAAAAGTAAAATGATAATATGATTTAATGTGATATTTTGTTTAGATTTATTTTTTTTTTATTTTATAAAACATTTGTCTTGTAGTGAAAAAAATAAAAAAAAAATCCAAAAACCCAGTTCCCAAACATTTGTCTGGTAGAATATATTCTCTAAATCAAGCCACTCAAACTTAAGCCTAGTTTGGGAAGATTAAAAAAAGATAAAAAGTCAAAAAGTCACTATCCTATTTAAGTCACATCATCTTATTTAAGTCACATCATCTCTCTAATACATCACTTCAAACCCAACCCAAACCCAACCCATATTTCATAAAAAGTCAAAAAGTGCACTTATTTAATCTTCCCAAACTAGGCCTTAGTTTTGTTATCAATTCAATTAAAAAACTTCATTTAAACATATCTTAAAACATTACAAAATTTTAAATCAAACTTAAAGAACTATTACTCCACTCTGGTTATACACACAAAACAGAGTAAAAGACAATTTGGTATAGCTTTTGGGAAGCAGTTATAACTTATTTTATTTTGATAACCTGTTCTAGGTTGTTTGGCTATAGTTTATTAAACAAAAATAACTTAAATAAATTATAAAAAAATAATTATTTTAAAGCTAAAAAAAAAATACTTTTAACTTTTACTTTTGTTATTATCAATTTTTAACTTAAAAACAGTTATACCAAACAAGGGTAATGTATAAGATCATAAAGAAGTATTAACATGAAGAGCAAATTCTATATATTAGTCAATATTTTATTATATCATATAAAATAAAGACTTTGTAATTCGTAAGCATCACAAACATGAATTGCTTATACAAACATTATAAACTTATATTCATATATAGAATTAATATTAAATCAATGATATTTCCATGGAAGACAGCGGAGCTTAGAGCAACTCCCTTCCCATGAGCTCCTGCACTGATCACCTTCCTCACCATCACAACAGTCACACACAACTCCAAGATTATTTGCAAACTCCTTTGAATACCCTAATAACAAAATTAATTTCACACAAATCAATCAATCAATTTATGTATTTAGAGAGAGAGAGAGAGAGAGAGAGAGAGAGAGATTTACTTTGTGGGTGTTGGAGTGATATAGCTCTTGCTTCAACAGTTGTGTATTGGGATATGGCAAGGATCATAAACAGCAAGATAAGGAGCTCAAAGCGCTTTGACACATCCATTTTTCTAGCACTAGAAAGTAGAGATAGAATGTGAAGGGTGGATAGGAGAAGAAGCACTGGAAGGGGTTAATAATAAATTATTTCTCTTACTTTTAAATACATTAATAATGGTTGTCTGCTCCTATTGGACTGGTGTCTGTCTTCCAGAAGGACAGAGGTACATCGGGGACCACATCCTCTTCCATTTGAGTAATTTGGACCGTTTAAATTGATGTTTAAAATTCACATTAAACTATAAATATAATTTTAAATTAAATTGTTCATTTTCTAAAAATAAAGTTGATAATATTATGTAGTTGTCATTATTAAATTAATCGGTTATTTTATTTTATTTTTTATTATAGATAATCTATCTATTAAGATCTAACCAATGAACAAAATAAATTAGCAAAACATGACTTGTGAAGACGTATAAATAAGAACGGACAATCCAATCTAACAGAAAGGAGTTGGTCTTTCTATACATTAATCGTACAGTATCATGCAACAAATTTCTGTTATATTGTGTTTGGTTGGGAGATTTGGGAAGGAATTTGAAAAAGGAAAGTGAGAGGGTAATTTTTGGTGAAAATTGGGCCGAACTATGAGATGGACTTTATGGCCCAAAGTACGAAGGACTGGGTAAAAAGGGCCGAGAAGTTACTCCGGCCCAATAGAGATAAAGTTACTCCAGCCAAAAAGGGATGAAGTTACTTCGGCTCAGGAATTGTAAAGCTACTTCGGTCTGGACAACTTGGAGTTAGTCCGGTCTCCGAGTTAGTCCGGTCATGACGTATACTGGATAGATCGATCAGGACCTTGTTACTCGGTAGCTCGGTCCCAGCACACCATGGTTCATACAAGGGAGAACCGAGATAAGGCGTAACGAGAGACAGAACCGAACCAATGATAGTTCGGCTTATTCTGCGGCTGTGCATAGCCGTAGGTACTTCGGTCAAATGGTAGTTCGGCCGTGGTAAAAACCATCCCACTTGGTTTAAGTAGTGGGGGGGTGTAAAAGGATAAGCATCCTTTAGGAGTATGAATCCTAGGAGGACTCTGCATGGAGGAATAAAAGTCCTAATAGGATTGTACCACTCGAAATCTATAAAAAGCTCACAAGCATCACCTTGGAGGAGGTAACATAACACAACATACAGTTTTGCTTCCCGAATACATTGAGCTTTGTCTATTTGTCAAGTTTTCTGACTTAGGCATCGGAGAGGTTTCCGGCACACACCCGCCGGCTAGCTCACGTTTGTGTTTTCAGTTGACAAAGCGACGTCGTACGGAGGAGCGTGGACTTAGTCAACAGGATTATACGAGGAGAATTATTTCTTTCCCGTACAATTGGCGCCGTCTGTGGGAAGAACAGACAGAACAAAACCTCTTGATTAAAGCTTCTCCCATTTACATTCAATGGCACACATTGAAGAATTGCCGCAGTCCGCCGTCGACGGACTAACTCCAGATGGGGGCGCAAGGCGTGAAGGATTACCTTCTGTCCCTCCCATGGCAGACTTGGAGCCCCAACGACACAACTCCAGGAGGGATACTAGGGGAAGGCGAAATAACAGCCCCCATCGCTCTCGTTCACAAAGTCCTGATAGGCAAAGACAGAGGATTGACCCTCAAGCTCTAGAAGACCGCGTGAAAGAGCAAGATGAATTGATAAGAAAGATGGCGGCGGACATGGAGGCCTTGAAACGCCAGATGAAGAAAAAAGAAGTGGCGACAGGAGAGGGGCGCAAAAACAAGACGCCCCCTCGCCACTCAGAAAATCGTAGTAGGAATACTACACCCTCACAAGGAGAGAGTAGAAGTCTCAGGACAGGCGATACTCAATCATGGTCTTCCAGAACTCGTCACTCTAGGTCTGAGAGGACGAAGTCTGAAAGATCATACACTGAAGGAAGCACATACTGGCCCTCTCATTCGCATCAAACTAGATCTAGACAGACGGAATTACCGAAATCATCCGACTTACGAACCGTGCTCGAAGAGAAAGCACGATGCAAGGAGGATGCCAGGGCGCGGGATCCGCACAGAGTTTTTGCCTTACAGCAGTTGGCTCCTCGGACGCATGGAAGCGTCGAGGTTGGAATGCCAATACCGCGCCCAGCCTACGAACCAACAGACAAAGCACTAGCAAGGCTGCAGACTTCGCCGTTTGTTCCAGCGATCGAAAACGCGCCCCTACCATCAGGCTTCCTTCAGCCGAAATTCACTACATATGAAGGGAAGACGGAC
Organism: Camellia sinensis; assembly: GCF_055761805.1. Classification (NCBI taxonomy): domain Eukaryota; kingdom Viridiplantae; phylum Streptophyta; class Magnoliopsida; order Ericales; family Theaceae; genus Camellia; species Camellia sinensis. Next base: position 33,347,574 of record NC_138961.1, on the reverse strand, counting down.
CCGTACTCACACTTAAGCCACTTTCGCCAAGTCATGGCCGTTTACAGGCGAAACGAGGCCTTAATGTGCATACTCTTCCCGTCTAGCCTTGGCGACCTAGGCTTGACTTGGTTCGAGAAACTTCCTGAGGGCAGCATAGTCTCTTGGGCACAATTGGCAGAAGCGTTCGTAACAAGGTTCCGAACAAACACTAAAACCCCGGTGGAGATCGACCAGCTACTCTCCATCGACATGGGCGATAAAGAGACCCTAAGATCCTACAACAGTCGCTACTGGGACACATTCAATCAGATTGGGGACTGCCCCACCAATCTCGCCATTGCACAGTATAAAAGAGGCCTTCCAGTTGGGAACAGACTGAGGGACTCGATCACCATGACGCCACCCCTCACCATGGAAGCCCTGATGGAAAGAGTGCACCAGCACATCAGGGTAGAGGAGGATGGCGCACGTGCCAAAGCAAAATCTGGTGCGACCGCAGTACCAGAAAAGAAAACCTCAGCCAAGGTGAACACGGTAGATCAAAGTAACAGAAACGGACGTGGCAGACGAGATAACGGAGAAGACCCCAATAAAAGATGGTTGAGAATCTGCACTGCCATAACCACGGTGTTCAAGAAACCGATATATTGGATTCTTAGCGAAATAAGAGATGAGCCTTTCGTCAAGTGGCCAGCCAAACTAGGAGAAGCTCAGATGGACTATGACGAAAGATCGCGGTGCACCTTCTGCAAAGAAAAGGGGCACCGCACGGAGAATTGCACACCATTGAGACAACACTTGGAAGAGTTGGTGGCAGCAGGCCACTTGGACAAGTACATTGAAGGAGGGACGCAACCAGCCCCCCAAGATCACAACAACCCCAACGGAATGCCAATCGACCTCCCACCTCAAGGCATTATCAATGTGATACATGGAGTCTTTGAACCTGAGCGTGTATGTGAGCTCAGGGGGTCAATCAAAAAGGCTGAGCACTTTAGAGAGGTGCTAAGTGCCCGACCTACCATCAAGAAGGGGAAGACAGAGGCAACAAACGTCATGTCTTTTTCAGATAAGGACTTGGATCGAATATACTGTCCTCACAATGATGTTCTGGTCGTCACTCTCCGAGTCAAGGATTTTGACGTCAAGCGGATTCTGATTAACTAGGGTAGTTCATGTGAGATCATGTACTACGACACATTTAAACAACTGAAGTTACAAGACAAGGACTTGGCGCCTGCTGTATCACCCTTAATTGGATTCAACTCTATGCCAGAATGGCCCGTCGGAAAGATAATTATTCCAGTTAGGGCAGGAAGCGCGACAAAACAAGTGGAGTTCTGGGTATTGAAGGTCCCCTCCACTTACAATATCATCTTAGGCAGAATATGGCTGCATGCCATGCGATCGGTGGCGTCATCCTACCACCAAGTGATGCGGTTTCCCAATGACTCCGGTATAATTGAAGAAGTATATGGAGATCAAATCATGTCAAAACAATGTTTCGCCACGGTAAATGGCAGTCGCGCAGCCAAAGGATACGTTCATTCGGTGGAAGAACCTGAAAGCAATGAACTATTCGCGGACGTCGGCAAAGCGGCGGATCAGAAAGCAGTGGAGGACTTGGTAGAGGTAAAAATTGATGAAAAGAACCCGGATAAGTTCTTTATGCTCGGTTCGTCGTTGTCCAGCACTGAGAGATTAGAGGTCTTGGAGTTCTTGACCTCTAACATCGAAGTGTTCGCCTGGACGCCCTACGACATGCCAGGCATTGATCCAAACTTCATCTGTCACCAGCTCAATGTCCACCCATCCGCCAGACCAGTCATTCAGCGCACACGCAGATCGGCACTCCACTACGCCGAAATAGTGGCGGAAGAAGTAGGCAACCTGCTGGAGGCAGGAGCAATTAGAGAAGTACACTACCCAAGATGGATCTCCAACACAGTCGTAGTGCCAAAGAAGAATGGAAAGTGGTGCGTCTGCGTCGACTACAAAACAGTCAACAAGGCGTGCCCAAAAGACAGCTTTCCTCTACCACGGATAGATCAGTTGGTAGACCTAACGGCGGGGCACAACCGACTTAGCTTTCTGGATGCATACAGAGGCTACCACCAAATCGCCATGCATGAGCCAGACCAGGAGGTCACATCTTTTACAACTCCGAGAGGACTATACTGTTACAAGGTCATGCCCTTTGGCCTGAAAAACGCAGGGGCAACATTTCAACGGATGGTCACCAAGATGTTTGAACCATTGTTAGGCAGAACAATGGAGGCTTACATCGACGACATGGTCGTCAAAAGCAAAGATGAGAATGACCATCTTAAGGACCTATGCGAGATGTTTGAGATTCTGAAGAAGCACAAATTGCGCCTCAACGCGTCCAAATGTGCATTCGGAGTAGGATCTGGCAAATTCCTGGGCTTTCTTGTGACCAACCGAGGTATAGAAGCAGACCCCTCCCAGATCAAGGCAATCCAGGATTTGGAGAGACCAAACTCAGTAAAAGAAGTGCAGCATCTCACCGGCATGGCAGCTGCACTCAACCGATTCATAAGCAGGTCGTCAGATAGACTACGACCATTTTTCCATGCCTTAAAGGCCAAGTTTGAGTGGGACAAAGAATGCGACCAAGCTCTGGAAAGCTTGAAGGAGTATATGTCTTCCCCACCACTACTTGTTACCCCATTACCTGGTGAAGAACTCTTTTTGTACCTGGCAGTCTCTCAGCACACAGTTAGCGCAGTGTTGGTTCGTGCAGAAGGAATTCAACACTTGCCCATCTATTATGTCAGCAAGACATTGCTGGGAGCCGAAACAAGGTATTTGCCACTGGAAAAACTGGCATTAGCCTTGATGATGGCCTCCAGGAAATTGGCACACTACTTTCACGCCCACACCATAGTCGTCCTCACAGCTTTCCCACTAAAAGCTTTGTTTGAGAGGGCGAACTTTTCTGGGCAAATTTTGAAGTGGGCAGCAGAGTTGGGACAATTCGACATGCACCCGCGCCCAAGCCCAGGCCCAGCCCAGCCAAGCCCGTCCTACCGGACAGAGGGTGGCGGCGGCGCGCGCCCGTGTGGTGATTTTTGGGTCCAATGGGTTTAGCCTATTTTGCCCATAACCTTTCTCTTCTACAAACTTGGGGTGCCCCTTGGGGCCCTCCCCAAGTTATAAGTCCAAGCTATATAAACCTATTCAAAACTTCCCACCAAATCAATGTGGGACAAGCCATTTACACAAACCTTTAGGAATTTCCACCAAAACTCCATTCCATGGAGCACACTTTGGCCTCAATTTCCCACTCACTCGATAATGGTTTTAAGCAACCAAATATACCACGTGAATCACAATGCGGCATAGAACGCGTTACCACTTAGACCCGCCAATTTTGGCCCACGGGTCCCACCTAAATAATTGACCAAAGATAGGAAAAAAATTCTGGTTTTACCCAGAATTTTAAACCATTTCTTACAATCCGCCCATGAATGGCATTTGATGACAACGAAAATGCAACAATATGCATAATTTGTCGAAAGAGTATAAATCGAAAATATCTTGCATCAGGATAGGTAACTTTCGGCCTTGAACCTTCCCTAGTGATAACTTATCGGACTTACTAGCTAACCAATTGATGTGATGCCTTGAATTGTTCAACCGTTTGTGTAAGCCAAGACAATAGATTTCATACAAAATGTCTTCTAACACATCGTGGTTCTCACTGTTGTATTCATTTTGACCTTGAACGCTCCTGGTTTTCATGAGTGTTTCTAAAGAATTTAGCCTCTTCATTCTCATAGAACCGGCCCTAGTTCGACACTTATATAGGTGATTATTATTGTGCGTATCTTTTTATACTCGTTTTATTTTCATGCCTAAATGAAGATTTAAGTAATCATTAAATGCTAAGCTTATCCTTATACCTCTACAGACAACATATGTTGCAGATATCACTCTCACCATAGGAATGGGTAGGGAATTTTAATCCATTGGTGATTTCTACCGAGCCACACATAACTTAGTTGTCCCTTTGAACTTAGTTCTTGGGATTTCCAGTTATATAAGTAGGGTTAGCATTATGATGACTCCTATGTAATAGGCTTTAATCCCATCCCCTTCGATGAACTATACACTAACTCTTTTGTCAAACCTTTTGTTAACGGATCTGCAATATTCTCTTTAGATTTTATATAATCTATTGAGATTATTCCATTTGACAACAATTGCCATACGGTATTATGTCGACGGCGAATATGTCGTGACTTACTGTTATACATATGATTCTGTGCCCTGCCTATTGCAGATTGACTATTACAATGAATGCAAATAGCTGGCACAGGTTTTGGCCACATTGGAATGTCTTCTAAGAAGTGACGAAGCCATTCTACTTCTTCTCATGCTTTATCTAAAGCAATGAACTCAGATTCGATTATGGATCGTGCGATGCATGTTTGTTTTGTGGACTTCCCAGAAACAGCAGCGCCTCCCAGAGTAAAGACATATCCACTAGTGGATTTTGAATCTTTAGTGTCCGATTTTCAATTGGCATCACAATAACCTTCGAGTACTGTTGGATATCGAGTAAAGTTCAAACCCTGATCACGGGTAAATCTTAGATATCTAAGAACTCGAATGATCGTTTTCTAATGGTCTTCTCCGAGATTACATACTCAATTTATTGATTGCATAAGCTATGTCAGGACGAGTACAATTCATTAGGTACATTAGGCTTCCAATGATTTGGGAGTATTTTAACTGAGACACTGCATCACCTTTATTTTTCGATAAATAAAGACTGATGTCTACAGGTGTTCTAGCTACATTCAAATCATCCTTGATAAAGTTATCAAAAATTTTCTCAATATAATGAGATTGGGATAATGCATATCCGTCAGATATTTTAGTAATTTTCATTCCTAATATAACATCCGCGACCCCCACATCTTTCATATCAAATCTTTTGTTAAGCATTTGCTTAGTTGATTTGATGATGTTTTGACTGCTTCCAATGATAAGCATGTCATCCACATAAAGACAAACTATGATATATCCTTGGTCAGTGTTTTTAACATAGACGCACTTGTCACATTCGTTTATCTTAAACCCATTAGTAAACATAGTATGATCAAATTTTCCATGCCATTGCTTAGGCGCTTGTTTTAATCCATAAAGAGATTTTACAAGCCGACAAACTCTCTTTTCTTGCCCTAGCACTACAAACCCTTCGGGTTGCACCATATAGATCTCTTCATTTAGATCACCATTTAAGAAAGTTGTCTTAACATCCATTTGATGTATCTCTAATTTAAACAACGCTGCTATAGCAATAAGCATGCGAATGGATGTTATTCTTGTCACAGGAGAATATGTGTCAAAATAAACCAGACCTTTCTTTTGTCTGTAACCTTTAACTACAAGTCTTGCTTTATACTTGTCTATTGAACCATCTGCTTTTATTTTTCTCTTGAATATCCACTTATACCCAAGAGGTTTAGAATCAGGTGGGAGATCCACCAATTCCCAAGTATGATTTTGCATAATAGATTCAATTTCATTATTAACAATTTCTTTCCACAAAGGTGCTCCAGGACCTGTCATTGCTTCCTTAAAGCTTTAAGGTTCATTTTCTAACAGGTATATCAGAAAATCTGGACCAAAGGATTTTGATGTTCTCGCTCTCTTACTTCGTCTTGGTTCATCATTAGTTAAATCATGTTGGTCAAGACCATTACTAGTCCTTTGTGTTTGATTGTCATTAGTCTCTTGACTTTGTGTACAATCATAAGTTCTTTTTTGTGAACTTAGCTCCTGTTCTTTCTTGTAAAGAAAGACATGTTCAAAAAACACAGCATTCCTTGATTCTATAATAGTGTTTACATTTATATCAGGTATTTATGATTTATAAGTCAAAAACCGACATGCACTACTATTCTGAGCATAACCAATAAACACACAATCTATTGTTTTTGGTCCAATCTTAGTCTTTTTAGGAACAGGAATTTCAACTTTTGCCAAACACCCCCACACTTTTAAGTATTTGTAGGAAGGCGATCGACCTTTCCACAATTCATAAGGAGTGTTGTTGATTTTCTTGTGGGGTATTCTGTTAAGAAGATAATTAGCAGACAATATTGCTTACCCCCATAAGTTCTGTGGTAAGCCTGAACTTAGTAACATGGCATTCATCATTTCTTTTAGGATTCTATTTTTTCTTTCAGCAATTCCATTTTGCTGAGGAGAATAGGGTGCTATAGTTTGGTGAATAATGCCATGTTGTGCACAAAATTCATTTAATGGTGCATCATATTCACCGCCCCTATCACTTCTAACCATTTTAATGGTTTTAGCAAATTGATTTTCAACTTCTGTTTTGTAGAGTTTAAACATTTCTAAGGCTTCATATTTACTTCTAAGTAAATAAACATAACAATATCTTGTGCAATCATCGATAAATGTTATGAAATACTTTTTTCCTCCTCTAGTTTGAACAAATTTAAGATTACATACATCTGTATGAATTAATTCTAGAGGTTCGGTTTTCTTTTCAACCATTTTAAATGGAACCTTTGTTAGTTTCGCTTCTATACATATTTCACATTTATGATTAGGATCAATTTCAAACTTTGGTATATAATCCAAACCAATTAATCTACGCAAAGCATCAAAATTCACATGTCTTAATCTACCATGCCATAAATTCGACTAAAAAATATAAGCAAAAGATGTGTTATTTTTATTCATAGCAACTTTTGGTACAACTGTCATTACATTCAATTTAAAGAGACCATCACTCATGTATCCCTTACCAATATACATACCACTTTTTGTTAATACAAATTTATCAGACTAAAAAACAAGCTTAAAACCATTTTTACTTAACAAAGAACCAGAAATTAATTCTTCCGGATGTCAGGTACATACAGTACATTGTTGAGGGTCAGTTCTTTCCCTGATGCCATTTTCAAGATCACTTTTCCTTGTCCAGCCACAGTAGAAGTAGAAGAATTTCACATGAAAAGTTGTTCACCATTTGCAGCCTCATTGTAGGTAGTGAACATCTTCTTGTCCGCACAAATATGATGAGGTGCCCAGTGTCAACCCACCATTCCTTGGGATTTCCAATCAAATTAGCCTCAGACACCACAGCAGAGAGGTTGATGTCATTCACCCCCGTTAGAGATGTAATCTAATTATGTTACATTGGCTTGATTAGTAGTCTTCTTGCTTATACTTCCATGATCTTTCTTAGGCCGGCGGCAGTCAGAAGCTCGATGTCTAGTCTTGCCACAATTATAGCATTTTCCTTTGAACTTTTTGTTGCCATTATTGTCGCCTTGTTTACGACCAACTCCAGTAAACTTCCTCTTCTTGTTATGTGGTTTGTGAACTTGTTCAATCACATTAGCCTTGGATTCAATAAGATTTTTCCCATTCCTCTTTTCAGCATTACGGTTATCTTCCTCAATTCTCAGCCTTACAATAAGTTCATCCATAGTCATCTCTTTGTGTTTATGTTTTAAATAATTTTTGAAATCTTTCCAAGCCGATGGTAACTTTTCCACTAAAGCAGCGACTTGGTGTAGAAGTCCCCAAACGTCCCGGGAGGGAAATCCCGTTTTGTTCATTTGGGGATCACTACAGTTCAGGACTCAATGTCACAGTCCTGTATCTAATCTCGCAGAGTACAATGCAGGACCGATGAATCATCAAAGAGTCCAAACCCAGCAAATCGTTTTGAAAAACTGATTTTTAGAAAGAAGTGCCAAACATGGACTGCTTTACCAGATACAGAGTTGCCATCGAAATATTTTATTTTGGGGGAATTTAGGAAACCTTGACTTGTGCCTAAGGCCACGTGTCTGTCATCACCAATGTTGCCTCGGCTCGGGAACTTGGGTACGATTAGGGAAGGCCACTTCGTGAGCACCCCCGCTCGAGCGGGTATGGTTAGATACTCTTGGCTCGAGGAGCAGTTCTGCGGAGACGATCTTGAGACCGATGAGGGAGTGGAGCAGTACGCCAGGGGCTTCCTCCTGTTCCTTTTTGGTACCACCTTGTTTTCGAACAGGTGGAATACCGTGGGTTTGTACTTCTTGAGCACCTTGGTAGTGCTTCCGCGGGTCCGCTCCTACAACTGGGGCGCAGCCGGCCTCACCACTCTTTATGGATACATGAGCTCCACTTCTCAGATGCGTGGGAGGGTGGTTGGATGCTACTGGCGAGCTTGGGAGGTGCACAACCTAATTCCCCTTTTCATTACTTTGCTTAGCATTTGTACTCTCCGTACTTACTGTCACACTGCATACTTTCTGCTTTGTATTTCCTGTACACCATACATGCTGCACACTGCACACAGGATCTAATGTCCGCCTTTCTAGTCTTGCATCTGTTATGTACTGTACTGCATTCTGCATTCTGCATTCTACTTTCTGCATTCTTGTTCATACGCTGTACTGATCACATCTGTTCAATAGCTTTGGGTATATGCATACTTCCCTGCGCTTGCTCCAGATCTGGTGGAGGAGACTGCAGTGACAGTCCCATTCTCTGATGTATATGACGGTCCGCTCCGTCGTAGGACCCGGGAGAGCTTCATGTTCTTCCGGCAGTATTTTGACACAGTTGCGGCGCGCGAGGAAAGTCTGGAATAAGATTATTTCAATTAACCCAATGCACATGCCTTAGTTATTTGACGACTGATCATCTTGTTGGTTCTCTTTCTCAGATTACATGGCGACCATGGGAGGTGATTCCGTCAGGACTCCGGGATCAGTATCGTGTTGCCCAAATTATGTCTCAGTACCGTATCCTCTTCGAGGGGCCGATCTGTCGGGCCTGGTTTCTGAGTGAGCGCTTTGTGCGTCAGACTTTGGGGTTACCTGCCCCATTTGTACCGGTACCGCCTCTATCATCGATGAGGGAGGCACATGTGTTATCCACCGACCAGGTGATCCAGTTCATGGTAGGGCTGGAGATAGATTACTTCCATGCCGAGGGCGACTACACGACCTTCATTTAAACACATCTGATGCCGCCTTTGACTGGTGTCCGAGGAGGAGAGGGAGCGAGGGCTCCAGCTACGAGAGGCAGAGGCGGAGCGACCAGGTCTCATAGGAAGAGAGGTCCTGAGAAGAGACAGGGGTCTAGATGGCTAGTGTTGCCTGCTACTATGACACTTCGAGGGCGAGCTGGAGAGATTTATCAGGTTCCCTTTGCTCTTCCTCCAGCTGGTCACGAGCTTCTCGGAGGTTATGGCTCGACTCCGGTATATACTACACTGTCATCCCTTGTACAGTCATTTGATTTCACTTGATATTCTGCCGAGTACTAATGATTTCAATCATTTTTGCAGGCTCCCATTGAGTACACTCGTCAGCCTCTAGCGATGACGGCTTCAGTGATGGGGATGCTACAGACGAGCATGGACCTACACAGTATCTATAGCATTCCGGTAAGTTCGTCCAAACTGCACTTCGTGCCATGAAGTCTTTTCTTCACACACCATCATTTGTACGGCTTGCACACTGCATTGATATGATACATTGTTCCCATACACCACTCACGGCATACATTCACTACAAATCATTCACTATTCACAGTACATTATTTTTTTTACATTTGATACATTTTGATTACTAATGCATTTGGTGGATTTTCCCTCCTTCAGATTCCTTTCTTGCCGCCAGGCCCATCGGGTGTTCTAGTAGGAGCAGAGGTGGGCCCTTCAGCACCTCCTCGAGCAGCAGAGGGGGCAGGACGAGAGACTAGTTCACGGGGGCTTTCCCTTGATGATGATGAGTCTGACGAGGAGGTGATGAGTCCGCAGTCAGATTCAGAGTCAGATGCTGACGGTGGAGGTCCTGGACCTTCGTCCAGGAAGAGGACCAGGACGGATTCCCGCACTTGAGGCCACTGGCGCTGATCCGGACATTTTGCTACTTCAGATGCTGATCCTCTTTTGTTTTATTTTCCTTTTTACTAGTAGTTTTGCACATTGTACTGCATTAGGCAGATTTGGTTTAAAACCAATCTCTTTTGTGAAAAGAAACTATGATGGAATGAAAACAGTCTTTTTGTTGAAAAAAATTGTTTCGTTTGTACATGCATCGCATCGCATCGCATTACTTTACACAACAATGTAAATGAAATCGAAGTTTTTGTTTTGAAAACCAAACGCTCAAATTGCACTAATCAGGTAGTGAATTGACTAATAACAAAACAACTCGATAAACAAAACAAAGCCTAGCAAGTTACAACTCTATAAGCAAATTGCAACAAATCGATAAATGAAAGGAAGATAATTACAACCTGACACAGAAAAATAAAATAATACGCCTTAAACAAGACACGACAAAGTCCAACAGGACAAAACAAGACCTTGAAAGACACAAGGGATAGGATTCCACTGCAACGGACAACTGGGTCTTCAGTGAGGAAGCCAATAAGCAAGAGGGAAGTACTGCCGGCCATCAATGAAGCCCTGCCGGCCATCAGTGTGCCACTGCCGGCCACTGATAAGCCACTGCCGGCAGTCGATGGCAGACTCATCGAAATGACGACATCTGTCCTCCACTCACTTCCTTATCTTCTATATGAGTTCCAGCTTCGGGATTCTCTTCATTTCAGCTCAAATTTGCACCAAATGGAAGCACTCCTTGCCCAAAACCTCACAAATTGGATCGCTTCTCTAGATGGCTCGAAAAAGTTGAACTTCTAGGGCTTCGGCTTGAATGCACTATTTACGCTGGGCCGTACTCCGCTGCATCTTCCTTTCCTCCATGCCACGACAAGGTTTTGGAATCCGGTAACACATGTCTTTAGCTTTAGCGGGCAAGAGATGTGTCCTACCTTCAAGGATTTCCAAGCTTTGATGGAATTCGAGCGTAACGAGGAAATCTTGCCTCAACTCCGATTTGGCCACGTCCAAGCCCTAGGACAAATGTGCAGCCTCACTGTGCATGATGCTCGATCATTGATTCATGATGGGAAGCTGGACATCTCAAGCTTGGTTTGTCGGTTTTTTGATGCTGGCGACCGCGACGACCATTATTGGCAGGGCTATCGGCGACACGCGCTTTGCCTATGCTTGCTAGCTCATTTCTTGTTTGCCCTAGGCTCCGGAGGATTCAGTGTCCGGTTAATTGAGGTTGCCCAAGGTTTGAAGGAGGGCAAGAGCTGCATTGCCATGACATTGGCTGAAACATTGATGGGCTTAGACGCTTTTCATCGTTGGGAGACGGCTAGGCTTGCGGGGAGTCCACTACTATTGCAGGTAATGTTTCCCACCCAATCTCACATATGTATTATTCACATCACTCGGCCCTCAGACTCGATTTTTCTCATAAAACCCTTTTCTTACTTTTCTCTCGTCGTACATCTCTCTATTCTTTATTCTCTCATTTTTCATCCTTCCCCAGGTGTGGTTAATGGACAAGTTACAGATTGTGGAGTCTTGCCCAGCATACTCAGCTCGCGGCTACTCTTTCCGACGACGCCTGGTCGATGCCCTGGATGAGGGGTGGTGGTACAACTGGATGTGTAGTTTGTCCGCAAATCTCATCGCTTGGCTCTGCCCTTGGCTCAATCTACCGACAATGAGTTACAACATGACCCGTCAACCTGGGATTCAATTGATTGGCATGACACACTGTGTCTTCTATTTTTCATTCCGGTTCCGTCGCCAATTCGGACATGATCAGACTTGCCCGCCAGAGGGGATAGAGTACCCTGCTGCATTCCTGGTTCGAGGCGCACAGCTTGCCCGGTATGCCGCAGCATGGAGGACTAGAGAGCTCCTGACCCCCGTTCCCACTTTCAGTCGCACTTTGTCTGATGAGTGCTTGGATTGGCTCAATGAAGAGGCACAGGAAGGGCCCACTTTGGCATCAGAGGCTTCGACCAACTCTGGGAGGGGGCGCAGGAACACCTGACTTATCTATGCCCCGGATTTATTGCTTTATTAGTACTTTCAAGTTTTTTTATGAATGTAATAAAACGCAACTTCAATTTGTATGCAAGAGCAGGAGAACTCTGTATTGAAATCAATGAAATTGAAGGTTGTTGGTGCTGAAAATTTTTCGCTTTGGTCCAAAAATGGTCTAAGTTGTAAAAAGATTAATTTTGAACAAAGTCAACTTTTTATTAAAACTTTTCAAAACCATTTTCGATATGGATCAGAACTGGACACGCCTGAAATCTGTCACTGAGATGCACAACCCCGAATCCCAGTAACTGGAAAGTTGCCCCTAATCTGAATAGTACCGCAACAAAGCACAGCAACGGAAAGTTGCCCCTAGTTTGAAGAGCACTGCACCGGAGATCATAACCGAACTCTTGAATGCTGAATAGACAAAGATGGCCGAGATGATCAAATGGACAAAGTTGATCGGGGAAAAGTTTATGGCTGAACTTCAGGATGAAGTTGCCTACGTATCCCAAATATGGGAATCAAGCCTTACGTAGTTCAGGCTCGGGTTCACTCGAGTATTTTCACTCTCCTTTTACGCTCTAACTTTTGCCAAGGCCGCCCTTTGTGGGTTTTTAACCTTGCAAGCTCAGTTTTTATAATTTCAATTTTTTGGGAGAACTCTAGGCTATCTAGATCCATCAAAACCGCAGCTCCGCCTGACCAAATAGACTTAATGATGTAGGGACCAGTCCAATTGGGTCTGAACTTGTCCCTTGGATCGTAGATGGGAGCTCGGTTGTCCTTGAGCACCAAATCTCCTTCTTTTAGATTCCTGAATTTAACTTTCTTGTTAAAAGCCCTGGCAATTCTGCGCTGATAACCTTGAACATGGTACAGTGCTTTCAGTCTGCGCTCGTCAAAGAGCATGAGTTTTTCAAATCTGCTCTGTTGCCAATCTGCTTCGGCTATCTGACACTCAGCCAGCACTTGCAAAGATGGAACCTCAATTTCAATAGGTAGAACGACCTCTATCCCATAAACCAATGAATACAGAGTCGCCCCAGTAGAAGTTCTAATTGAAGTCCGGTAGCCCCACAGAGCAAATGACAACTTATCTAGCCAATCCCGATAGGTTTCCACCATCTTCTGCAGTATGTGCTTGATATTCTTGTTGGCGGTCTCGACCGCTCCATTGGTTTGCGGCCGATAGGTGGATGACTTATGAAAAGCCACGTTGTATTTTTCTAACAAATCAATCACTTCCTTCTTGAAGTGGGAACCATTATCTGAAATAATCTCGTTCGGAATCCCGTAGCGACAGATGATGTTGTTCCTGATAAACTTTGCAATGTGTGACGCTTTCAACACCGCATAAGATTGGGCCTCAACCCACTTCGTGAAATAATCTATCGCGACTAGGATGAACTCATGCCCATTCGACCCTTTTGGAGTGACAGCCCCAATCACATTGATTCCCTAAATTGAAAATGGCCATGGTGAAGTCATATTGTACAGCTTCGACAGCGGAATGTTCATGCGGTTTGCATGGATCTGACGCTTGTGGCATCGCCAAACAAAGCCGATAGAATCCTCCTCCATGGTGGACCAATAATAACCTTGTCTGAGGATCTTTCGCGCTAGCATTACCCCGTTCATATGCGCACCGCATTCCCCTTCGTAGATGGCCTCCATTAGGTGCTTCGATTCTTCGGCTTCTACACACAGCTTATGATTCCCAGATGACCTCTCGTATACAATTTACTCCCGCAGATGATGAACTGAACAGCCATTCTTCTGTTTGCCCTTTTATTCTTGGCATTTGCCCCTGGCGGATATGCTTCTTTCTCCAACAAATTCCAAATGTCGTAACACCAGGGGTTCCCGTCCTGAACCTCATTTATGGCAGCAATTGATTCGTATGCCGACGCAAACTTTTAGTCAATGATGATCGGACGCATCCGGACTCCGAAAGGGATGTCTATCATGGAAGATAGAGTTGCTAGTGAATTTGCGAACCTATTGTTCTCTCTTACTAGATGAGCAAAGTTTAGCTTCTCAAACCGAGGAATTAACAAGTCCAAGGTCTGGTGATACATTATTATCATTTTTTCTTTGACTTTCCAGTCTCCTTTTGCTTGAGACACAACAAGGTTCGAGTCCCCAATGGCGTCTAACCGTTTTGCCCCTAGTTCGAGGGCTGCTTCTAGACTGGCAATACATGTCTCATATTCTGCTTCATTGTTCGAGACTTTGAACCTGAGTTTGAAGGCTAGAGGGATATGGGAATTGTCGGGTTCTATCGGCAACACTCCTATCCCATACCCATACTGGTTTGACGCTCCGTCAAAGTACATCGTCCAAGTTTCGTCTTCGATATGTAAAATGGTCTCATCTGGGAGTAAGTACTCGACTGCTTCACCCCCTTCTACCAGATGATTAGCTAAAAATTCCACCACTGCTCTTCCCTTGACTGACTTGCGCGTCACATATTTCAGATCGAATTCGGAAAGCAACAGCAACCAACGAGCTAGCCTACCCGTAAGTGCCGGTTTCTCGAAAAGATATTTGATGGGATCCAGTCGTGAAACCAACATTACGGAGTGAGCTAACAGGTAGTGCCGTAGTTTCCTGGTAGCCCATACCAAGGCTAAGCAAGCCTTCTCCAACGGTGTGTAGTGAGTCTCACACTCTAGCATCTTCTTGCTCAGATAGTAGATGACTCTCTCCACTTTGTCATTTGATTCTTGTGCGAGCATACAGCCCATTGTAGTCTCAGTTACTGAAAGGTACAATATCAACGGTCTCCCCAGTTCTAGCGGTGACAACACGGGTGGGTTCTGTAAGTATTCTTTGATCCGTTCAAAAGCAGCTTGGCATTGGCCGTCCCACTGGAACTTCGTTCCTTTCTTCAGGAGACCAAAAAGTGGTTCACAAGTCAAGGTTAATTTTGAGATAAACCGCCTTATAAATTGCACTTTACCCAAAAAGCCTCACACCTCCTTTTCAGTCCTTGGTGGTGGCATTTCTAAGATGGCCTTGATTTTGGAAGGGTCGACTTCAATACCTCTCTGTGTAATCAGAAACCCCAGCATTTTTCCCGCTGTAACGCCAAACGTACACTTCTAAGGATTCAGCCGCAACCGAAATTCTCTGATCCTTTGAAATAACTTTTGCAAAGCGGTGTAGTGGCCCTCTCTTTCTTTGGATTTGACAATCATGTCGTCCCCTCAACCTCTTTGTGGATCATGTCATGCAATATTGTGGTCGCGGTCCGTTGATATGTAGCTCCTGCATTCTTCAGCCCAAACGGCATCACACTGTAGCAGTAAGTCCCCCACGGGGTGGTGAAAGCAGTTTTTTCCCGATCTTCGGGTGCCATCACTATCTGATTATAGCCTGAGAAGCCATCCATGAATGAAAGCAACGCATACCCCGCTGTGAAATCCACCAACTCATCGATATGCGGCAAGGGAAAGTTGTCCTTCGGACTAGCTCTGTTCAAATCCCTGAAATCCACGCATACCCTGATCCTGCCATCCTTCTTCGGCACCGGAACAATGTTGGCCAACCAAGTTGGGTATTTAGATACCACCAGGAAACCTGCGTCAATTTGCTTGGTGACCTCTTCTTTAATCTTGAGAGCCCAGTCCGAGCGGATCCTTCTGATTTTTTGTTTAACGGGTCAGGCCTCGGGGTCAAGAGGGATCCGGTGCTGTACAATCTCAAGATCGATTCCAGGCATGTCTTCGTAGGACCATGCAAAAACATCTTTGAAATCTTTTAATAAAGCGACTAAGCGCTCGCGTTCCTCCGAAGACAACGTGGACCCGATCTGGACCAGCCGCGGGTCCTCCTCAGTACCCACATTCACAGTAGTGATTTCATCCACTAAGGGTTTAACAAATCTTTCCTGCTCTTGTTCAATTAAGCGTTGCAAAATCGGAGGAATTTCTTCCTCGTCGTTTTCATCAAAATTTTGAAAGTTTGAGTTAATGCAATAAATCAAGGGCACAGAAAAGTACTTAGAAACCACAGCCACATCATTCTCATTAAGCACATCCAAATCGTCCGATTCCTCGGTTACAACAGACTCAAAAGAGAAAGAAAAAGACGACCTGGACAGAACTGTGGTATCCGGGTTATCACCCCCTGGAATACCGGACTCAGACTTAGTCGAGCTGGAACCTGATTCCGACTCAACAGATTCAGAGGAATCAGATTCCGGCTCACTACCTGACCCGGTGCTGCTTGACAAAAATCTCTCTTCATATTGCCAGATGAGAGAGGGTGCGGTAGATGCATCCAAAATGTTTGCTGGTAGGCCCACAGCCGTTTCATTCCCGATTATGGACACCGAGAAGTTATCCCCCAAGCACTTCTGTTCGATCGGAGGATCTGAAAGTAGACAAGCTAGTGCTACCCCCATTTCACTTTCGGTGTCCTCAGGTTCCACTTTCTCGCTCTGAGCCTTAGCTAATGGGTCCGTCTGCTCTTCGGCAACGTCATCCCCGGATAACTGTAGATCAAAGAAGATCTCAAAACCTGGTTTGCGCTTCCTCTCCACGTTCAGCCACGGCTCTGGGAAGCCACAAAACGGAAAGCCCTCCCTCTCTCGGACGAAGCGTCCGTTTAGGGTACCCTGGATAGACCGGTGCATCAGCTCAAAAGGTTCCCCGCCTACTTCGCTCTGGCTCTCCCAGCCATCTCCTTGCCTTTCCTTATCTAATCCTCTTTGGTGGGTAGATAACCCAAGCCAAATGTATGTGGGTTGTGTGGCACTTCGACCAATGCTGCGACACCCTTCCGGCCACTCTTTCCTAATCCCATCCTAGGGATGTGTTGGAGTTTATTCATGAGGCATACTGATTGAGTACTGACATACATCCCCTCATTAACAGCCATGATATTTTGCACAACCCGAGCCTCGGCTAAGGTAAAACCCAACATGAACACATCCTCCATACCGTGCTCACTTTCCAAAACTAGCGTAGATACTTCTGGCGGTGGATAGATCGATGAATTTCCAAAGACAATGGGTACTCTCTTCCCATGGGGGTATTTCACCATTTGATGCAAGGTGGACGACACTGCCTTCATCCAGTGCAGCCATGGCCGCCCCAAGAGTAGATTGAAAGTTGCAGGAACTTTTAAGACGTGAAAGTCTATTTCATGCTGTCTTGGCCCAACCTTGGTCTAAATTTTCACTGTCCCCATTACTTCTCTGATCGTATTGTCATACGCCCGAATCACCTGGGCTGTCGGCACAAAGTCCGCGGTTTTTAAACCAATTGCATACGCAGTCCTTGCCGAGCACACATTGATGGCAGATTTGGTATCAACAAGAACCACCGGAATCTATTTGTTTCTACACTCCACAGAGATGTAGAGTGGCTTGTTATGGTTCGCACCCTCAGGTGGCAATTCTTTATCGGAGAAGGTCAACATCGGGGTAACTCCTTCCGGAAAAACTAAGCCCACTAGCTGTTCGGGTGTGGTGTCTATCGAGAGCTTGGCCTTGTCCATGGCCGATAAGACGGCTTATCGATGCACTCGCGATGCCATAAGCAGTCCCCAAATGGAGATGTCTGCCTGTATTTTTTTCAGCTACTTCAGTATAGCTTCTTCTTCGAGTTGCTTCTCTTTCTGTTTCTTTGCCTTCTTATCCTTCCCAGACTCCTCTGGCTGATCTAGATGTGGGGGCCTGAAATACCGCCTGCTTCTAGTCATGTGATCGACTTCGTCGATGTACCAGGTATCGTCTGGCTGGTTGCTTCCTCAATCCTCATCCGTGTGGGCAAGACATAGATCATCGTCCTCCCACCACATTCTGTCGGCAGCCAACAGACACCTGTCTGGCTTCGGTACAATTATACTTGTAGTATTCTTCGTCCACATGCTCGCAGCATTCTCTGGCCTCGTGCACACAGCACTTTCAATCCCCTCAAGGGCTTTAGCTTTCCTGATTCTCTCAGAGTCACCAAATCTTTCTTGTTCCAACTGCGCCAGTACAGCTGGCTGTTCAATAATTCCCGCATTCACGATGCCCAAGTCTTGAGCGAAATTCTTAGCACCAGTGCTCTCCGGCGATGCATTCTGATTTCCGGCCCTTCCGGCCACAACTGATGTTCTTGCCCCTGCCGGGCCCTGTTCCAGCTGAGTTTCGTCGACGACATCTGGTAGGTCATCAAGGCACCCGGCGACCTCTGCTAACTCCTCAAAATCTGACCAGTTGACTACCATACCCTCTGGATCTTGTTCATTGAAAAATTGGAGGTTAGCAAAGTCCCCTTCCACAGCTGCCAAGTCAGCTACCCTCTGACCAGATTCATCCCCCTGTATCACACAAAGCTCTGCCATTGCCGATAATTCCATATTTGGCCCAACCTGGCCTACTGGTAGAATGTAGTCGCTCGGACTGTATACCTTCTCAGCAAAACTCCTAGATTCCTCGGATTCTGACTCAACAATCCCATTCTCCCCTGAAATCTCCCCTGTTCTGTGTTCGACAGTCACCACCAATGGTTCGGGTTGGGTTCTGGAGATGTCCAACATGCACAAGTCAGTGGAGTCAAGAAGGAGCACCTCCGGCTTGGGTAGGTGAGATGGAGTGATATAGATGCTAGGATCGTAAGACGCGACCCCAGTCTGGATAAAGTTGATTCTTTTGGGAGGTGGAGCTTGGTTGTGTGGTGGGAGAGGGTTTGTTGTGACATTGGATTTTTCTGGAGGCACAACCACCTGCTTGTCAACGAGATCTTGGATCTCATGACGCAATCTAAAACATGGGTCAGTGTCGTGGCCATGTTATTGGTGATACGCGCAGTATTTGGCAGGATTATGGGAAGGGGGAAGTTTTTCTGGCAACGGCCTCGGCTCCAAGGGCTTTAGGTGCCCTTTCCTGATTAATACCCCTAGAGCCTTGGACAGGGGCATATATAAAGGCGTGAAGGTTCTTTGGCTTCTGGGTTGGTATTTGGTGGTTTGTGTGTTGCTTCCGGACGCGCCGGAGAAAGGCGTAGCTGGCATAGGTCTTGCAGGGGGAATGGTGGTGACCATGCTTACTTTGTAGCTCTAGCATTTGCCGCATTGTTGGTGCCTGTGTTGTTGTTGCGGTTGAAGGTTCTTCGGGGTTGCTCTCTGTCTTGGCGAATCAGACCTTGTTTCATAGCATCCTTAATTTGTACCCCCATCTCGTGCAAATCTAAAAAGGTAAGGAAGGGGAGCACAATCATTTTCTGCATCAGTTTTGGCTAGAGATTGCGTACACTCATCCGAATTTGGTCCTTGTCAATGGGCCTTAGGGTCATCATTGAGGCCTTGGCCCTCCACTGGGCCACAAAATCCGAAAAGCTCTCCTTAGGCTCCTGCTTTGTTGTCTCAAGATCACGGGTTGTAATCTCAATTTGTGTGTTATAGGAGTACTGTGCAATGAAAGCCTCGGCCATCTCATCCCAGTTTCGTTTAACATCATCTTCTAATTTTGCGTACCAAATAGCGGCCACACCCGATAGGGTCCGGCCGAATAATGACAGCTTCTACGGTCTGGTGAGGCCCATCGACCGTAGTATATCGGAGAATAAACGGAGATGCACCATGGGATCCCCAGATCCGTCAACGCAGTCGATTTATGGCATTTTGAACCTGTCTGGCAGCGTCACAGCCACGTCAGTATACCCATCCTCAATGTCCGGGATAGACTTCACCCCTTGGGATTTCTTGAACAACTTCTCAAGCTTGCTCAATTTTAACGCGGTAGGGTCGACCTCGAACTCGAAAGGAGAGTCCGGTAGATTGGTAGGTGTTTTGGATAGTTGGGATAAAATTGGGGGCGGAGCCGGCCCTACCGGAATGTCCGTACCTCCCTGTACATTGGGTGTTTCCCCGGGTGTCTGAACCCCTGGTGGTGGAGGAGCTTGATGTGAAGTAGATGCCCTGGTTTGTTGTTGCAGCCTGGCAATTAACTCTGCCTGTTGGGCCATGATCTCGGTCTATTGTTTGGCAAATTCATTTTGACAAACAGCGTCCTGCTGCATGGCTCTCATGGTGTCCTGTATCTGACGCATCATTTCCTCAACTCCTGTCGTTTCTGCCATACTGCCCCGATCTATCTGAACTATCGGTAGGTCTAACTCTGGAGTAACCTCGGGAAGCTCAACTTGACTGTTGAAAGTCTACTGATCTGGCAATCTTTGCTCGGATACACTGCGTTTCCTCGATCTCCGTCTGATAATTGGGGGGAGAGAGTGAAACACTGGTTGTCCATCGACCAGATCCTCAGATCGATTGAGTCGGCTACCTCTTGTCCAGAGTGCTTGGGGAATATCTGCTTAGTCTGAAGCAATTGTGCTAAACTACCTAGTAAAAAGATAAATAAAGCAATAATAAGAAAATAAACAACCAGATGAACGGACAGCATAACGGCGTGAAATAAATACACAACGCACAGTTGGGCATCACAACACACAGTTGATAAGTTGAAAATGCTGTTCTCCAACACTAATCATTATTCCCAAATTACTGTGCCCAAAACTGAATCAGATACCCGCACATAACTGATTTTGAAAATACTGAACTGGTGCCCGCAGACCTGATGCCCAAACTTGTAAACTGATACATGCATTCCTATAGAGACGCACTCTAAAAGCACATAACAAGCAAGTGAGAGCCCAAACACCCCTATGTTGGGGTAGAGTTTCCCTGTCCTATTTTGTCAGGAGCTAGGGTTTCACTACGCACACAGCGGTTTCAAACAACCTATGATCGGGTAAGTAACCTGTCCTAGTTTGGAATAGTCACTATGGATTCTGATATGCACTAGGTCGAATGGTCAAAGAGGGTGCCCCGGTAAAATCGGGTTTGTGTTCCTGTCGTGGCAGAGCCCGCAACCGGTCAGCATTATGGCACGCTTCTCGAAGCGAGCCGCCGGCAAACCGTTTAGGAATAGCATACGGCAAACACGGTGTCCTAGGCGCACCAATGCAAATGCAATGCAAAGAGACACATAAGTGTAATCAAAACAAGATATCATGAGTTCGAGTCAAGTTCTCTAAGTCCCCAGCAGAGTCGCCAGAAACTGTAGACGTCCCCGAACGTCCCCGAACGTCCCGGGAGGGAAATCCTGTTTTGTTCATTTGGGGCTCACTACAGTTCAGGACTCAATGTCACGGTCCTGTATCTAATCTTGCAGAGTGCAATGCAAGATCGATGAATCATCAAAGAGTCCAAATCTGGTAAATCGTTTTGAAAAATTGATTTTTAGAAAGAAGTGCCAAACATAGACTGCTTTTCCAGATACAGAGTCGCCACCTAAATATTTTATTTTGGGGGAATTTAGGAAACCCTGACTCGTGCCTAAGGCCACGTATCCGTTATCACCAAAGTTGCCTCAGCTCGGGAAGTTGGGTACGGTTAGGGAAGGTCACTTCGTGAGCACTCCCGCTCGCCCGATCAAAGATCGGCCTCTACTAACCATGATATCGAGTTTTGAAAACATTATGCGTTCTTATTCCGGTTATTAGCCTAGATTTACTATGTGATGCGCACAGCATACAAGTATAGACTGGATCGCCTGAATTGCAATAAAACATCTCATGTTTGTTTATTTGAAAATGGTTTGATGGTGCTACTCGTAAGTAGGCTAAGACGTGGATTTGCCACCCCTGGGTGGGCTTAGAAAATAAGATGATTTGCCACTCTCAAATGGGCTTAAAACTCACAGTCAATGCATTATTCCAACTCAGATAATCCAACCTTCACCCACAGGCATTCAGGCAGGTATATCACATAAGCAGTTAGCCTCACGGTAAGCATGCTATCATGGCAGTCACTCACACACATGCAAGGATGTTAAAGCATAAATACTTACCGAGTACTCCGAGCCAAAACAGAAACTAGTTAGTAATCACATACATGATCCTAGTTCATGTTAAGATGGCTAATGCAACATATGCAGGAATGCAACTACAATAGGCTCGGCTTTTCTAAGATGGCATATGAGATGCTACAACTAACACGTATTCAACTTGAAATTCAAATACAATGCAATTAGCATGATGCACCGAGCCTGGTGCATGCAATACAAATGAATGCAAATGTGCGAAGCATAAGTATGCTAATTGAAACATGCCCTAAACTAACCATCAAAAGCAGGTAAATAAAAGGGAGAAAGACATGGGGTTGGAAGACATTCACATACTTACGCACACTTATTACAACTGTGCCCTCGCTCGGAGTGTCCAAATAAATAATACAAGTCGCTTAATTAACTAACTCACGAGCTAATTAATTATTACAAAACCCAATGAATAACTAGTTACAACTAATTATTACACAACTTAATTAATTAACAAATTAATTATTACAAATAACAAATGCTAACTAACTAGTAAGCAGTAAAAGAGAATTGCTCCAGCTCTGTTTGAAGAAGAGGAGGGTATGCATGCTCGTTTCGGTTCCTCGCCTCGAAACGCCTTCCGGTTGCTCTTTAGAGGCTCTGTTTGCAGGGTGTCTTCCAGTGTTTGTTACTAAAACTTACCAAAACACTGCTGGAGGGTTCACCAGTGGCCTGCCGCCCATGAAAGAGGCACTGTTGGCCAAGGATGAGAGCCTGTCGGCCATCAGTGGTGCACTGCCGGCCACTGGTGTGCTGTGACACCAAGCTGCAACGAAGCACAAAATAGAGAAAATGGAGGGTCTTCCAAGGATGTATACGCACTATGCCATCCCAAATCACCTCAAAACATCAAGGGAGAGGCCTAGTCGGATCCACGACCATCAATCACGCATCCCAATGCATGATGGCCAAAGATCCAACTTGTGCAAATCAATATGAAAATGAATGTACAAATAAAGCAAGTAAAGCCTAGAACTCTATCATGAATCATCAAGAGCTTCGGCGACCGAGAATTGAGACACGTTCCATCACTCGAAGTATGAAACGCCCCTCGTTCCTCGTGCTCGGATTAACACTTAGTCCAAATAATGCAACACATAAGCATGGCAAACATGCAATATGAACAACTTGACAAGGCTAATGACATGCAACAAGCACACATGCATGATGTGGGGTAACAACCTTGGACAACATGACAAAATGCAACATGAACATGCAACAACATGTAATGAGGCTACCATACGACAACATGCAAAGATGGAGCAAGCATACAACAATATGCAAGACAGGCATGCGACAACATGCAAAGGGATGGCCTTAAACTAATGTGGGCAGCTCTCAACTATGCCCAAATCAGTGGCCAAAAGTGATGAATTGATGGCATAAAAGCATGAAATGGCAAGGCAAACATGTATGTCAAGTGGCTCAAGTATTAAGGCACAAAGAGGACAACTCTTAAGCACACTTAAGGAGCAACAAACATGGGTATATGGTAATGAGGTAAGCTCTGAAATTTCATGTAAAGTGATGCCAAATCAAATCAACAATGCAAGCATAGCATGTTATGATGCTCAAAGCTCAAAGTAAGCAAGGAGACTTAAGCCAAGGCCATTCAAGGCAAACCCCAAGGGGTCGAGGGGACCTAAAATAGTCCTAGGGCAGGTCCAAACAAGACCAAAACTAAGCTCAAAGCTAGCCAACATAGGCTAGAACACAAAGCCAAAAAAACATGGAGCATGCAAGGCTTTAAAGAGGCAATGCACTACACCGAATGAAACCAAACATGGCATGACTTGGGCGACATAAAATAGAGTTACATCATGGTATAATAAGACCCAAAATGCACTGAAATGATGAGCCAAATGCTTAGGCTTAATGGCATGCACAAAAGCTCATTCTTGAGGCATAAAGCACAAGCTCTATAAAGCATTCAAGACATGTCAAATGCAAGTATATGACAACATTTCATGGACTGAAATAGCATATGGAATGAGGGCAAAGCATGCAAATATCACATGTATGGCATGGTAGGGGCCTCAAAACCCAAGACTAGCCTAAGCATTTACACTATAGCTATACAAAGCACGAGTGATATGGCCATGGCAGCCCAAAATAGTCCTAGAGCAGCCCAAAATAAGCATAAAATCATGTTAGAGCGAAGCCAAAATATGCTAGGATGATGAGTCAAAACACCATGCCCAAAGGGCTAGTAAACAAGATTTGTTCTACACCTATATGAAACATGCAAAGGATGATCAAACCAACTATGGATAGGGTCATGACATGCTAAATGATGACCAAATAATGCTGAAATGTAAACCAAACAAGCTAACATGACATGGCAAAGCATGGAGCATATGAAGCTAGTTTAGGGGATTTACATTACAAGTACATCATGCAAGCATGGAGTTATAAAACCAACCCAAAACAGATTCATGGCATGGTAAAACATCACCAAAAACCCACTGAAATGGACTCAATACAAGCTAAGCACACATGCTACTTTGATGAGCTATGAATGGAGTTACTCAACACATACAAGATGCATGCAAAATATGACCAAACCAGCCATGGACAGGGCCAAGGCAGGTCCTAAAAGTCACAAAAATACGCCTGAACCAAGCCTCAAAAATGCATGGAGGGATGGTCCTTTGGAAGGCCAAAAATACAAGCAAAGAAGAACCAAAAGAGAGGGGGCCACCCCCTCTGATTAAGGACCTCAGAACCACACCTTTACTACTGAAAATCCACTGGATTTCAGTGGTAAGAAGGCCAAACCAAGGCTAGCTCGGAGGCCTCATAGAATGGCTTAAAACAAAGCCAAACAAAGCATGCAAGGGGGCTACACACCCTTAACAACAAAATGACCTTAAGAAAACTTCAAAAGCACTTAAATACAAGAATTTTTTCAGTTATAAGCAAAACCCAAATCAATATGCAAGGAGGGCTAAAGTGAGGTACAAGAAGGTGGAAAAATTGGGAAAATACTCACCCTTGAAGACCCTCTTCGAAACCAGCAACTTCAGGGGGGTGGAAACCAGTTTTTAGAGCTCAAGAATCCCTCTCAAGAAGCTTAGTCCAATGGTGGTGGTGTATCTCTATGTGTTGTAGTGTAAAAGTGCAAGGAAATCCAATTTCTAAGCACAAAATACAAACAATATAGAGAGAAGGAAAGGTTTTTCTCTTCAAAATGGCTGAACCTCTGGCAAAGAGGGAGGCCTCTTGCTTATATAGAGGAATGCAAAGCCAAAGCTTCTTCAAGAAGCTTTGCAAGGGCTTCATCCCTTCATACACGTGTATGGAGGGAAGCAAACAAAAATCCAGTTGGCTCAAAAGATCTGGAGGAAAACTAGCTGAGACAGGGGGGGTGTCGGCCATCAGTAATGGCCGGCAGTGGCTCACTGATGGCCGGCAGGGCTTCATCAGTGGCCGGCAGGCACAAGGAAATGGCCAGCAGTGCCATGCCATGGCCGGCAGTGCACCAAGGTCACTTTGAAAGGACCTAGTCAAGGTCTAAAAAAAGGGCAGAAAGGATACAGGGTCCGAGAAGCTCGAACCGGTGGCGTTCCGCCGCGACAGTCATGTACTCAGCGAGCAATCGAACTAGTTGTTGGGTGTACCTGCAAGCACAACCAAGTCTCGAGGACGGTAAAAAATGGGGTGCCTACACTTGGAAAGACTCACTTAGAGACATATCCTCAGAATGAATATCATGTAAAATTAATTGAAAACTTTGAACTTGAGAAATTATGGTTTGAGAGTCTACCATAACGAAGTGCAGAAATTTACCGACAACAAATTTCTTTGTGTCGGCATCCTCTGTCTTGTGTTTCTTCTCCAAAGAATCCCACAATGTTTTTGCTGTTTTCAGAGGACTGTAAACATTATACAGCATATTCACCCTCTTTAAGTGCTGGAGCCTCTTTACGGAGAAATCGGACCAAATTAAGAGTTGTAAGATAGAACAGCATCTTCTGCTGCCATCTCTTAAACTCAGTACCGTTAAATTTTTTCGATTTTTCTCCATGATTGATTGGTACTTGAACATGGTTCTGGATAAGGACCGGTGTTGGTATAACAATTGGAGTACCACTACCAGTTGCAGTTTTAGTTGCAATAGCCATAATCTTTGATTACAAAAATCAGAAAAAATTAAAACACAAATTAATTTTCTAGTTACTAAAACCAGAAAATAAATTATAACACAAAATAATTTTATTTTCCTTGTTACTAAAACTAGAAAAATAAAATACCACAATAATTTTCTATAACACAAATTAATATTCTGCAATTGTTAATACACCAGTATATTACTACTAGTTGTCAAAGAAAATATACAGTATATTACTACTATCTGTCAAATAGCATAAACCACTATTTGTTTTTCCAACCAGAATGTGTCTTTATGAAATCACAGAAAATTAAATACAATGAAGACACCAAAAATATTCTGTCTTATAATTGTTGGACAATCTTCACTGTAATTAATTAATTCTGTTTGTGTAACTTAACAACAAACAGAATACAAAAGAAATAAAGGAAATGAGAGAAAATTGTTTGATTACAAAAATCAAATTAGAAATAAAATTACATAAATAAAAAACAAATTTTATTTTGTTACAAAAATAAAAATAAAAATCTGATTTAAATAAACAAATAAAACAAAATAATAAATTAAACAACTTACCTGATTAATTTCTTCGAATAATAATCTAATCAAATCCAGTGTTTGACACTGTGTCCTTAAGACAAATTCGTCCTCTCCTCGGTGCTTTCAGAATATGGACGTCTATCTCCCAGGATGAAATGATCAACAACAAATAAATGCAACACTACAATTTATTTGTTCAACGAACACACTTAGTGTATACACTCTTTCTCACAGAAAAATAATGGAATAAATGCAGCAAAATGCAGAGATGAATTGCAACAAAAGAGGGATGAAAATTGGAGTGAATCTAATCAAATGAGGGCTGGTCTATTTATAGAAGTAATGACACCCTTTAATTTTGAATTGAACATGTAGCATACTTGTTGGGTTTGAATTTGAACAGATAACCGAATCTGTTTAAATTTCAAATCTGTTCAGATGGATTTAAATGAACCGAATAGATTCGGTTTTGGACAGATCTGAACCTGTACAGAACTTCTGAAGAGGTGCAAATAAAATTTTGAATTCAAAAATTGAAAATTAAATTTGGATAGAATATATTCTGTCAAAAATAAATTGAATTCAAATATTGACAAGCCCAAGCCCACCTGACCGGACGGACGGCGGCAACGCGTGGTGATTTTTGGGTCCAATGTATCTAGCCCATAACCTCTCCATTCTACAAACTTGGGGTGCCCTCTGGGGCCCTTCCCAAGTTATAAGTTCAAACTATATAAACCCATTCAAAACTTCCCACCAAATCAATGTGGGACAAGCCATTTACACAAACCTTAAGAAATTTCCATCAAAACTCCATTTCTATGGAGCACACTTTGGCTTTAATTTTTCATTACCTCGATAATGATTTTGAGCAACCAAATATACCACGTGAATCGCAACGCGGCATAGAATGCGTCACCATTTAGACTTGCCAATTTTGACGCACGGATCCCATCTAAATAATTGACTAAAGATAGAAAAAAAATTCTAATTTTACCCAGAATTTCAAACCATTTCTTACAATTATAAGATCCATTAGTTTTGTGTTGAAGTTTGACAATTCGGTAGGTGCCAGTTAGTAAATAGAAGGAATCATTTTTTGTTGGTTTATATTAAGTAGTTGAGTTATGAGGGACAGTAATATCCATCTTGTCAAGAGCATGCAAAGGTAATATTAAGGCGTCTGGATCCTCTAGAGTGATCCTGTGAAGTGATCCTCTAGAGTGATCTTTGATAGAGCGACACGTGTCCCATTAACCGATCCAATGGCTGAGATGATGCCTAGACAAAATGACGTCGTTTTGGTACCCAAAAAAAAAAAAATTCAGAATTTCAAATTTGCAGATCGAGAGAGAGGATGAGGAAGAAGAAAGTGGATTTGAGGAAGAAGAAAGTGGATGTTGTAAGTAGAACCCAAGATTGCTTCATATATACCTGCTTTCTTCCATGTATGGTGGTGTAGAGGAAGCAAGCGATCCACCCACGTCTTCCATTTTTCAGCTGGGTATCGCGAATCCAGGAACTGGGTTTTCTTGAAATCAGAAATGGTGGGTTTGGAGGATAAAGAAAGAGAAGGAACAACTCTAATGGAATCTACTATGGGTTTGAGAAAATGGGTTGTTCTGGAAGTTGGGATTCCACTAGTGGGTGAAACCATAAGCTCTTCTCTCTCCTCCTAGATGGTTTCGTCTTGTGAGGATCCGGACGCCTCTGTAATGGGTTTGCAACAATTTCATCCATGGAAATCTATATATAACTGTGTTCTTTCTCTTATGCTGTTACTTCCTAAGAAACCTTGAAGACCCCATCAATGGCTTCTTCTTCCTCATCCTCTCTCTCGATCTGCAAATTTGAAATTCTGAATTTTTTTTTTTTTTTTTATACCAAAACGACGTCGTTTTGTCTAAGCATCATCTCAGCCATTGGATCGGTTAATGAGACACGTGTCACTCTATCAAAGATCACTCTAGAGGATCACTTCACAGGATCACTCTAGAGGATCCGGACGCAATATTAAGAAGTTAGTCGAACAAAAATTTGAGGGTAAAATTTAAGTTCACTCATTTCAAGAAGTCATTGGAAATTTATTTGATCGTTAGCTTTAAAGTCTCAGAAATAGACTTCGTGTATGAAAATTAATCCGAACACTCCGTAAAAAGAAAAAGGTAAACTACAAATACATTCCTTAAAGGTTACTTACAATACAGAAAGGTTACTTATAATACCGAATTCTCCTGTAATTATGAAAATTATTAATTTGTCAAATTTTTTTATTTAACAGAATTAACAAAAAATATATATATATATATATATAACTACTCTTCTATACAATAATAAAATTACTTGAATTGTTAATTAAAATATATTTATGATATTATTAAAAATTATTAATTAACTTATTAAATTATTAATAAAAAGAATTATTTATTATGCGATTAAAAACTTAAAAGGACGATATACAATTTTTAGAATTATATAAAATAATTTATATTTTAAATAAACTTTAGGGGGTCATATTTGTAATTTATCAAAAGAAAAAAGGTGGCCGACAGTTGCACGTGCTTTGTCCTGAAAAATATTAGAAATTTTAAAAATTTTATTAAATTTTCTATTAAATATCTTACATAAGTGTGAAATTCATATCATTTAAATTTTATATAGATCTCACATCTATATAAGACAATTAATAAAAAAAATTGATAATTTATCAAATTTTTGTGATCTCTTACAACTCTTCCACCCCCATCAATAAGTCTTCTTTGCGTGGGACCAATAAAGGCTCTCCATCAATTTATTGCGTTGGGACCTCTTTAGCGAGAGTGATATGTCTATGGGAAAAGAAGAAATATGCTTATCCAAAGTTTTGGTTTCCTCGATATATTTTTTCTTTTGATTTGATTTGAATTTTTTAATTTATAGAAAAATATTAGGGCAAATTACAAACACCCCTTCGAGATTTGGTAAAAATATAAATTTTTTCTTGAAGTTTGAAAAATTACAAATTACTCCCTGAGGGTCAAATTTTCATAACAAATTAAGGAAAATTAAGGGGGGATCTGTAGAAAATAAAAACCTCAGGACGTAATTTATTATGAAAATATAAATCTCAAGAAGCGAGATGTAATTTCTCAAACTTTAGAGAGAAATTTGTATTTTTACCAAATCTCAAAAGAGTATTTGTAATTTGCCCAAATTATTATATATTTACAACTACCAAGACAATGACAATTAATTACTTAAAAAATTTAACAGTATATACGTGTCTCCTTTGCGTGGGACCAACAAAGGCTCTCCATCAATTTACTGGATGGGACCTCTTTAGCGAAGGTGATATGTTTATGGGAAAAGAAGAAATATGCTTACCCAAAGTTTTGGCTTCATCGATATATTTTTTCTTTTGATTTGGTTTGAATTTTTTAATTTATAGAAAAATATTATATATTTACAACTACAAAGACAATGATAATTAATTATATAAAAAATTTAACAATATATATGTAAGTCTACCTGTTTGCACTACAAATAAAATTTCTATCGATTATAAGTAAGTTTGTATTACTTATTATTATTATTATTGTTATTATTATTATTATTATTATTATTATTATGTAAAAAAATCTTGAAAGTTAAGAGAATTTAAATTAAGTTTTGAAGATTCAAAGGGTGGGGGATAAGTAGCAATGTAAAAATGTGAAAATTATATGGGTGATTAGATGATGTTTGTATCACAATTAGTCCATAAGATAAATGTAAGTCTTATTATTTGAACATTTGATATACTAAATCATAATTCTCATATTTAAGGTATTTTATAGACATTTCTACCATTACAAACATTTTTTAAACAGTTAGCAATTTGGTAATGTGAACATTCATATTTTATAATATGAATATTCACATTGATAGTGTAAATATTCACATTGACATGTTAACATTCACATTGACGGTATGGACATTCACATCACGGAACATTCGCATTGTAAATGTGAATATTATTAGGAGTATTTGAGTAATTATGTCACCCGTAGGACTTATTAGAATATAAGAAAATAATGTAGACTAAATGGAACATATGTAGGTAAAAAAAGATTTATGAAAAAGTGCCCATTTCCATTAGTTATTATTATTATTGTTATTAATATTACTATGATTATACAGAAAAATCTTGAAAGTTAAGAGAAGTTAAATCAAGTTTTGAAGATTCAAGGGATGAAGGACAATTGGCAATGTAAGAATGTGAAAAGTTATATGGATGGTTAGATAATGGTTAATATAAATTTTTTCCTACATTTTTTTTTTCTTTTTTTGCATAAATTGCCATTGATTGTAAAGAGGACTAACAAATCAACACATGACTTGAGTTTCATTTTTTTTTTTTTCCATCCTAGGAGTAAATCTAATCTACATAAGAGCAGTTTTAACTTAGATAGGATTAATTTTAATGTACTTTACTTGTATTTTATTGTTCATTCAATCATTTACATCATCATCTTTTGTGTGTGTGTGTGTTTGTTTTGTTATTATTTTATTCCAAGAAAGTCCTTGAACTTTCAAGGCATAGAACCTCAACACAATTGCTTGATCATTATATTGTTTGGTGAGATTTTAGTTAAGGTTTTGTCGATCTAAACTTAACAAAATTTTTACTAACACTAACATTAAAAAAGCACGACATAATATAAGAAAGAAATAAACAATTAATTTTATTTTTTATTTTTTATAATAGGTAAAAATAATTAATTTTTTACATTTGACAATGATTAATTCCTGATTCGTCAGTTAAGAGGGTATACATGAATTTAAAAACAAATTATTTTCAATAGTGGCATTGACACCTTTATTTATTTAATTATTTATAATTTAACAATTAAAAATGCATTAAAATAAAAAATAATAAGATTAAAAGATAGATTATCCCATATTAATAAAGATAATGTTGGTGATAATTACAAATAAAATACCAGAAAATACAAATAATAAAAATTACAATAACTATTGTAAGGGCTGAGTCGCAGGAAATTCGCTCTCTTTAAGGAGATTCAAACCCTCTGCGGTTAGGCAAAGCCTCACACCGATGCAGTAGAAAAAACCTTGACTTGTCCCCCCAGGATACAACAATCCGACTAAGTCCTATGGTTAACCAATACTGCACAATTGGTTGAACCCAAAGCTTTATCACATATACCATTTTTTATTTGCTTGATAATCTCACAAATAAGAAGCTTGAGCTACCAATAAGAGAGGTGAAATGCTCAATTTATAGGAAAGGAAAGCTTGGTCACCAAGAAAGGGGTTAACTTGAAGGAAAAGTATAGGAGAGGAAATTGGTGAGAAATTTCCTTGGAGGCTTGGTGGATAAGAATGAAGACTTGACTTGGAGACTAGACTTGAAGACTTGGTGGGCAAGTTTTCTTGGAAGAAAAGAAAGGATTAACAAGTTACACTACTAAAGAAAGGGCCTTTTGAGTCGGTTTTTTGAGTCGGCAAATTTTACCGTCGCAAAAGGTAGCCTTTTTGAGACGGCACAGAGTTACCGACTCAAATACCAAACCTTTAGCGTCGGCACCGTTGGCCGACACAAAAAATTAATATTTGATAGCATTATTTGAGTCGGTTGAATTTACCAACGCAAAAGATAGACATTTTGAGTCGGCATAGACCTTTTGCGTCGGCAAATTTGTGCCGACGCAAAAAATTAGATCTTTTTGTGTCGGCAACTCATGCCGTAGCAAAAAAAAAAAAATTATAGCCAAGATATATATATTTACTTGATTATATTTAATAAATATATTTATTTATACATATACTTTTATATTAATATTGAGTATATATACTATAAATAATATATATCTCGTTTAATATCTGAAAGAGGTATGGTGGTGAAGTGGACTTAGCGCAGTGATCTTGGGTCAAATTGACCAAATGGTTGTGTGTTCGAAACTTGGGAGCCTCAATGAGTTAAATTTTTTAAAACATTTAACCACTTTTTGAGTCGGCAATCTACCGTCACAAAAAATTAAAACTTTTTGCGTCGGCAGATTGCCGACTCAAAAACTTTTTGCGACCCCACCATTTTCGTCCCTTGAGTTGCCGTCGAAACGCCGTCGCAAAAAGTTTTTGTGTCGGCAAATACGCTATTTGCGACGGCACGCTGCCGACTCAAAAGCCCTGTTTTCTAGTAGTGTTATTTGAAGTCCAATCACATAATATAATCTATAATACATTATAATATTAAAATATCTGCTAACAGATAAGATCTATGAATATAGGTGTAAAAAGTCTAACATAAAAATCAATTATACAATTAGATACAATTTGTCAAATAAGATTAGTCTTACCTTTTTGTGAATTTTGCACTTGTATAAAAAAAATTGTGTTCAAATTTAAAATTAATTGAAGTGTGAGTAAAAGAATTGTCATATTGACAGCTGGTTTGTTCAAAGTTCCAAAAAAATTATGTTCAAATTTAAAATTAATTGAAGTGTGAGTAAAAGAATTGTCATATGGACAGCTGGTTTGTTCAAAGTTCCAACTAGTGCTAATGTGGGATGAAGAAAAAAATGGAAACGCTTGAAGGTCAAAGAAAAGAAGACTTCCTCACAAGTCGAGGAAAAGAGGGACATCTTTCTAGAGGGAATATTGAAGAGGAATCAAGAAATCTGCCCATTTGATCTTGCTTTTCCCATTCAGAAATTCTAAGTTTCTAGAGAATATTTTGAAATTTAAACAATTACAAATTTAAATATTTTCACATTTTGAGTACACTGATATATTATCACTACATGGTTTGGAATACAGAAAAAGGCAAATTACACTTCAATAATTTTTTACTTTATCATTTTGAGCTATTAATTTGTGTTAAGGATAAATTTCACTTTGCACTCTTATATTTTACATTTAATCTCATTCTGTTCCGTGACTTTTTAATTATCTCAATTAAACTCTCTAAAATTTGAGTTAAGTTGCAATTGAACATAGTCGTATAATTCCATTTTGAAAATTAGTAGAGAACATCAGCGTAATAGTCTTAATTACACTTAGTACTATTGTACTTTTATTAAAATCTCATTTTTGTCTGTTTTTCTTTAATTCTAGTCGTATCACGTGACTATCTTTCATAAGTTTTTGAATCGATGTTATACAATTGAGTTTAATTGCAATTTGACTTGAAATCTGAGAGGAGTAAAAACAAACATTTCATTAAGGATTTAATACATCCATTTTCATATAGCATGTGAGAGTGACTTGAACTTAGAAAAATGACATTTAGGCTGTATTTGGTTTGCATATTTGGATGAGAATTTACAAATGGAAAAGAAAAAAAAAAAGTAAAAAATATGTAAAATGTAATTATATATTATTTATATTTCATATAACTTTTTTATTTATTTTTTCAAATCACTAAATTCATAAACCAAATATAGTGTTAAAGATTTTTACTTTTGATTCATTTTCCATACCAAGACAAATTTAACTCCGTTTGTCGACAATTCTCACGGAAGGCTACTCTTTAATGTGACGGTTTTGTTTTTCCATAGATGAAAAGGCGGCCAATGTCATGACCACGACAAAGGGTCACGCTTACGTCATTTGCTTTTGATTTTCAAAAATTATTTTGCATTGGTATTTTTTTAGTTTTTATTTATTTTTATTTTTTTTTAATGAGAAAAAAAGATGTTCTAAAGTGTCATAACAGCATCCGTGGGCCTAAGTCCTGGGGATAATTGGTTGCCAGCCTAATTTGACCCAATCTATAGGAAGGGACCCACCACTGAGGCACTAGCGGAGTTCAACCATACGCTACAAACGAACCCAGATTTTAATCGGAGTATAGGGTGAGGTCTCCGAAGAGAGCCGGCAACCGAAATCATTTTTAATAATTTTTAGATTAATTTCATTTTCACTTTTATAGTTGGATTTAAATTTTATTTTTATTTCTATAATTTTAAATTTAATAATTTGTTCTACTGTATACCCCTTTTACTTACTTTGATCTTTTTTAATATATAATGAAATATTTCCGTTGACATAGTATTAATCACTGCAAAAATAAATACTATTAACATACTTATATCCCATAAAAAAAAAAAGAAAAAAACTTATACTACACATATAAACTAAAAAATAAATTCTCATAATACATCTAAAAATTCTCAATAAAAAAAAATCGCGCTATGTAGCTTGAATTAGAAGCCCCTGAATGGCCCGAATGTTTTCACTAGTTGCCCAGACTTTGTGTGAAACCACGCTCATCTCTTTCCATTTCTGAAACACCTCACAATTCTGCTCTCTCTCTCTCTCTCTCTCTCTCTCTCTCTCAAACCGCGCTAACAATCTCTCGCTCAGCACCGCCAACCGATGACGATCTTTCACTCAGCGCCGTCGATGATCTCTCTTACTTACCGTCGACAATCTCCCTCGCTCATCAATGAGAAGAAACATCTCTCTCTCAAATTGATGATTGCCGACGAGAGTAAACACGAATCAAGAAGATAGATTTTGCTTGAATCAATTGAAAATATTTTTATTTGGGACTAAGGATTCTTTTTTTTATTTATTTATGAATTTGGAATTGTTGATTTTTATGAGATAGTTTTGATTAAAAATTCGGGACTCAGCGGTCATCAACGGTGGTCTGTCGTGAAGAAACGAAACAGAAAGAGACAATGAAGAGAGAGAAGACAAAGCTTGTTGATGCTGTTGCTCAGTTTTTTCTTTTCTTTTGTTTTCTTATTTTTTGGTTGATTCTTCATTTTTGTTGATGCTTTGTTGTTGAAACTTAGAATCTCACAATGATTCTTCATTGTTGTTAATTGTTTTGTTGATGCTTCATTGTTGAAACTTATTTGTCTTCCAATCATTTTTCTAAACAACGGAGCACTTCTTTTGCATTTTCCTTTGCTTTGTCAAAACTTGAATGTTTTTGGGGTCTGAGAAACAGAGAGATGGAGAGAAGAGATAAAAGGCAATGGGCATGAATCCAAAAGGTGAGATAAAAGGCAATGGGTGTGAGTCCAAAATTCGGGCCATTCGAGCTCGAAAATTTCGAGCTACAAATCATTTTTGTAAAAAAAAATTCCATCCAAACAACCCACCAAGTAGCCCCAAAAAGCCCGCCTGAAAAAGGCCTACCTAAACTGGAAGACCCAAAAGCCCACCAAAACTATGCAGGCCCAGAGGCCCACCAAAACCAAGCAAGCCCAAAAGCCCACCTGTACTAGGCAGGCCAAAAGGCCCACCAAAGAGGGATTTTATTTCCACAAAAAATCATCAATTTCTTACAATTTCTAAGTACACCTTATTTAATTATTTAAAATTTGATTTTACTATTATTATAAACTATTATTTTTCCCAAATTACACTTAACGTGAAACCAAATAATAAACAATAAACAAACTAAAAAAATTAAATTATTTCAAAAACTTTTCAATACAGAAAATAATTCCTAAATACAAAAAAAAAAAAAAAACCAAACTTATAAGCATGTAAGCATTATAAATATAGAAAAAATCAAAATTTTACATAAGTATTATAAAACTTTTCAATACAGAAAAAAACTTTTACATTATAAATTATCCACATGAATACTTGTGGAAAAGTAAAAATCAAACTCGTAAGCATATAAGTATCATGCACTAACAAGAAAGAGTAGTTCTAAAAAAATGTATTATTTAAATGACAAAATAAGAACAATTTCTAATAATATGTTATTGTTAATCTAACTGCTGAGCGCTTTAATTTTTGTCAAAAAAACGATATAGAAAATAGTTGATGGTGCTCTACAAAAATTGTGAAACTCCTTTATATGAATATTTACCTCATTTTTGATGGGTTGCTTCACAAAACTATTTTGTTTATTACTCTTATCTATTATTTGATTTTGTTCAAACTTTCTTCTAGGGTTTAAGGTTTTAAAATAATAAAAAATAATGATATTGATGATGATGATGAGTTTTGGTAAAGTGGATTGAAGTTTTGGAGGGAGGAAGAAGAAGAAGAAGAAGAAGAAGAAGAAGAAGAAGAAGAAGAAGAAGAAGAAGAAGAAATAATTTTAATCTCTTGGGGAAGAAGATACAGAAATTTGAATAGGAATAACTGATTATAGTATACTATAAGGAAAAAACATTTATTTTAAGATTTAATAGGTATTGTCCTTATTAATAAAAATCATATTATGATATAATATGAATTAAAATTTATGAATTTAAAAAGAGCGTACATATTTTGGATTCAAATACAATCCATCTACCAAAATGGGCAAGTCAAAAGATCCACCAAAACTAGAAAGGCCACAAGGCCCGCCAAAAAAAGGCAGGCCAAATGGCCCACCTAAAACTAGGCAAGCCCAAAGGCCCACAATAAGGGCAGGTGCAGGCAGGGATGAACTTAAGATTTTGACACAAAAAAGACGGAACACATAGACTAATATGGACTACAATAACAATTTTAACAGATATAAAAAGCGAAAAGTAACATGAAAACACATATGGGTAGTGTTTGGATGTGCAACCCTTAAAGGTTGCATACCACATGCAATTTAGGTATAAATTATTGGATCAAAAGAAATTGATATTGACCCTTCAATATTTTAATGATTTAAAATGGGTTACCTGTGTAACTGGTTACCCTCTGATGATCTAACTCATTTGCTTCAGTGCAAGAGAAAGCTCTTTTCTACTTTTTTTGTTTTTTGTTTTTGTTGCAATACGGTCCTTAAATTACTTTATTATTTACACAAGTTTTTTGGTTCACAATTTATATTATTTTTTTATTTTAGTTTAAATATTTATTTGTTTTATTTTTATTTTTATTATATATATATATTATTTTATTTATTTATTTATTTATTTTTATGCTTGAGATAGTAAATCTAGTGGTTGTTGATAATATATAATTTCTTAATTTTTTCTATCAACTCTTTTTCTAATAAATTCTATGTCTCTAATAACACCAATATTTAGTTAATTTTGTAGATAATTATGATGTTGTTGGTAATTTGTGATTAATACTAATAATTGATTATGATCTAAATAAATTTATAAAATATGCTATGCAATTTTGAAGCAATAGTTACATAATTATTATTTAAAATATAATTATTCATAAGATAATAAATTAATTTGAAAGAATAAAAATTAAATTGAAATATGAGTCAAATTATAGGAGTGAAAAATATAATTTATTTAAAATATTAAGTGAAAACACAACAAAGCTATAAAATGGATGAACAATTCAATTTAAAGTGAATTTCATTAGAATTAACATTGGAATCAAATGAATGATGAATCGAATGAGTTGGACACCATTAATTGATTGTTGATTAAATCACTTTGTCACCACTAATTGATTGGACCATTGAATAATTGATTAGATTACTTGTAGACCACCAAATGGTTTCCCAATCAACTGTGTGCCATTTACTTAAAAAATTGATTGAGTAAACGATTACAAGGTAGGTCACACCACCAATAGCTTTTAGAATCGATTGAGAAAGCAAAATTAATTTGCCTCTTATGTCCGTGATTTGAAGATTGAGGAAATTTCATTTTACGTGTCAAATTATCACTCATTTTCCAATCTAACTCATGTTATTTTTCACTTAGAATTATTTTTTATGGTATCAATTTTATCTCTTATAGTTATATACTAGCGTATGCCCGTACCTGAAGGCACGGTACAATTAATTATGAGATTAAAATATAAATCAAAATTATAGTGGAATGTATTCAAATTTTTTATTTTTTATTTTTTTTCTTTTCTTTTCAAGAGTAGGTAATGAATTCACAGGAAGGAGAAAAATTCATAAATGAAGACATGGAACTTAAATGAAATACCAATTTATTAGTAACTCAAATAAATTTCAAGAACCCCCAAAATTAAGAACCTACATAACTCCTAAAATGATATAAACCAATCATATATTTTATTTTTTTTCTTTCCTTCCTGGACCAATCATAGGTGAGTGAGAGTTATAAAGTTGTATTTTTTTAAGAATATATAGCATTTTTTATATTTTTAATTAAAAAAATCTTCCCAAGATAAATTGCACTTCCCCAAATTGCAATCTCTCAATTTTCTCAGCCACTCTCTCTCCTCTTCTCTATTACCTCAGTCTCTCTCCCCCAAAGATTGTAAAACATTAATCTTCTCAACTGTCTCTCTCTGTCTCACCAACTGATATCCCCTCGTTCTTCTCTCTTCTCAAACGAAGACTCTCCTTTCATTCTCAGAAAGCTAAAAATATATATATCTATATAATAATTTTCTCACCAACTGATATTTAGCCCAAATTTCACTTTCTTTACTATTTCCCCCACTTTCTTACCAACCAAACAAGACATAATTTTTTTGGATACAAACTACTAATTCATGGGCTGATAAAAATATAATGAAATTACAGATTATGGTGGAATACTAATTCATGGGCTGATTTATGGTGGAATACTCGATATATTGATGGGATGAAAGTTTAAAAATCTGATGAAAGTTTAAATATTTAAACTGATAAAAAAAATCTAAAACTAACCCAACACATTGAAAAATAATGGAAAGTTTGAAAATTTTAAAATCTAAAATCTGATGGAAGCTTAAGTATTCATGGGATGAAAGTGTTCATGGCAGAAATTTTATCAGATAAAAGTTTCTGCACCAAGTGCAGCAAGGAAAAAACCCAAGTAAAACTATCAAGTATTCCACAATGGCATAGAAAACCTAAATAAAACTAACCCAAATAAAACTAACCCAACACATTGAAAATACAATGGAATACAGCCATCATCAAATGCACAACCAATTTCCCCCACTTTCTTTCCAACCAAACAGGATATAATTTTTTTGGTACAAACTATTGATTTATGGGTTGATAAAAATATGATGAAACTACTGATTTATGAGTCGATTTATGGTGGAATTTCGACATATTTATGGGATGAAAGTTTAAAATCTGATGAAATTTTAAATATTTGAACTGATAAAAAAACCTAAAACTAACCCAACACATTGAAAAAACAATGGGTTGTTTGAAAAATCTAAAATCTAAATCTAAAATCTAAAATCTGATGAAAGTTTAAGTATTAATGGCAAAATCTTTTATTCAATTTGGTCTGATTTTGATAACAAAAATACAACAATAATTTCATGACTTTTCATAGATATCCATAGAAAGCAAAATAAGAGAGAGACATAGAGAGAGCGTACCATTTCTGCTCACAAATTCATATGTTTATAGATTCATATATCTATGCACATTTCTAGGAGAGATAAAGAGAGTAAACTCACGGGGATGTGCAGGAAAGCGCCGAAGCCAGAAAACTTGTTCCCGGGGGTGATGTCTCAAGTGAAACGACTTCGAATTTCTACGGATTTCTGCAAATAAAACCCATCAAATCCATTTCAAATTTCAAAAATCAAAACCCAACAAATTAAAATAGTTTCAAAATCATTAACTTTAAAGCAAAACCTGGAGAGTATCTGTGTATTTTTTTCCTAATGTAAGAGTTTAGGTTATTCCTACACTCTTCTAACTCATTGAGGGTATTGTTCAATGGAAACCCAAAAAAAGGAATGTGAGACATGTATTTCATAGAAAAAGAAAAGTTACATTATTAATTGGAACATGATTAAACGTTATAATGGATAAGAATTTTTTAAGATTGTAAACCGACACATAATTAAATTCAAAAAGCAATTAAAGTTTACCTTGTGTTTAATATTCATTTTTGGATGAATATGTTGCTTTGAGTTCCCATCAACAAAACAAACCAGTTGGAAACATTGTTAATTATAAAGGTTAAAAAATACAAAATAAATATAAATGATAAAAATAAAAATAAAAAAACAATATAATATTTTGATTCAGATCAAAAAATATACATGATCCCCTAGCCAAAAAATTCAAATCATATTAAATAAAACCTCCAACGAAGCTCAATAATTAAATCATGAATTTACCTTTATAACTCATGCCTCAATCTGGAAGAGTTCACACTGGTAAATAAAAAAATTACAAACTTCAATCAATGTGAATTTTTTCAAAGAAAATGAGCATCAAAACTAACCATATTTATAACATCTATAAATACCTACAAATTTGAAATTCATGTATTGACTAATTCATGAAAACATGGTACTTAAAAACAAACACAAAAAGCAATTTTAAAAACAAAACCAAAAAAAAAAAAAAACAGAGAGAGAAGAGGAAAGGAAGGAAAACAAACACAAAAACCGTAAATTATATACACACACAAAAAAACCATAAAATTGCTTTAAATCAATCACATACTTAAACAAATTCTATATAATCAAAGCTTGATTATATACATTAAATTCTTTAAATTCTATAAATCAATCATATGCTCTGATTATATGCTCTGATTATATACATTAAATTCTATAAGTATGTGATTAATTGCTTTGATTATAGCTTCACAATCAAGTTTTCCCAAAAAAACAAATAAAAGAAAAAAAAATCATATGAAATAAGTGCAGTAAAAAAATGAATTTGATGGAATCAATACTGTGCTCATAGACGAATCCATCGAAGTTAGAGCAGCCAGGGCCACCATTGAGCCAGAGGACGACTGGATCACTGGAGGGTTTTGCTTCGGAGAGGACAAAGTAATAAAACAGTTTCTTCCCATGAGCTTCATCTATAGTCACATACCTATAAAAATTGAACACCAATTAAAGAACAAATAGAAATACCAATAAAGACCCATCACAATCAAGGACAATCATGAATAGGAAAGGGACATACCCAGAATAGTGTTTGGAAGGAAAAGTGTCATTGAAACCAGGAACCTGTGTGACCAGTGCACCTTCAGGTGCTGATTCTATCAACACAAAGCTCAAGCTCAGGACAATGTAAGTTAGGACTCTCACTGTGTTGACTACATTAGTAATCTTGGCCATGGCTTCTGGTTTTCACAGAGAGAGGCTTGTTGTTATTTGTTTCAATTAATAAGCATACCATTGTTGATTATGAGAACTATATATAATAAAAATAAAAAGTGATGTGGAGTTGAGTGACTGAGTGATGCTGGTCCAAGTAGTAGTCTGTTTGTTTGCTTAAAAGGCAAGAGAAAGAAAAGGAAAACAGCCCTGGTAGAGACCACTTGTTGCGTGTAATTTACGGTTAAGGAAAGAGAAAAGAGTGGGGTTGCATGTATTAATTGGTATATATTTTATTTTAATGTATTAATATATAATCAAAGCATTCTTTAAATCAATCATATATAATCAGAGCATATAATCAGCATATAATCAAAGCTTTCAATAGAATTTATATGCTTTCAGCTTTGATTCTACTTAAAAAAAAACATGCTTTCAGCTTTGCTTTGAAAAAAAAGCTCTGAGCATATAATCACATACTTATTATTATATTGAAAGCTGTTTTTCAAAGCTGATTATATGTGATTAGTATACTAATCAGAGCATGTTTTTTCACATATAATCAGTGTATGAGATGTGTGTATATTATTATATTGTAACAATATAATAATAAGTATGTGATTATATGCTCTGATTATTCAAAGCTGTTTTTTTTTTTTGCTTTGAATTTCTAACATGTAAATCAACAGTAAAAAAAATTAAACATGATGAAGAAAAATGAGACTGACAAAGGTATTAAAAATTTCAAAGCTCTTAGATACTGCCCAATTCAAAGGTCTCAGAGGTATTAAATATGATGAACCAATACTGCCCAATTCAAAGCTCTTAGATCTCGGTATGTTCCCTCCATTGGAAGAATTGCTCTCAATCCCAAAAAAAGAAATTTTAAAAACAAACCCAAAAAAAAAAAAAAAAACAGAGAGAGAAGAGGAAAGGAAGGAAAACAAACACAAAAACCGTAAATTATATACACACAAAAAAAACATGAAATTGCTTTAAATCAATCACATACTTAAACAACTTCTATATAATCAAAGCTTGATTATATACATTAAATTCTTTAAATTCTATAAATCAATCATATGCTCTGATTATATACATTAAATTCTATAAGTATGTGATTAATTGCTTTGATTATAGCTTCAAAATCAAGTTTTCCCAAAAAAAAAATAAAAGAAAAAAAAATCATATGAAATAAGTGCTGTAAAAAATGAATTTGATGGAATCAATACTGTGCTCATAGACGAATCCATCGAAGCTAGAGCAGCCAGGGCCACCATTGAGCCAAAGGACGACTGGATCACTGGAGGGTTTTGCGTCGGAGAGGACAAAGTAATAAAACAGTTTCTTCCCATGAGCTTCATCTATAGTCACATACCTATAGATTTTTTCACTATTTCTATCAATATTGTATCTTCAATAAGTTCATAAATTATAAATTAGTTCAAGAGAAAGAGAAGGAGAGAGTTTGGTTATCTAATAATCCACTTACCAAATTATTGAGAGAAGTTTTTGAAAGTCTTCACCAATCTGTGTATTCCAGTTAAAATGTTAGGCTTTGGAGCAGCCAAGAAACCCCAAGAATTCCTCATTTTCAGCCCAGATGATGCACTCTCTTCTCTTTCTTCTTTCCCTTGTAATAAAAGACATAAAACACAAAGCACTGTCAAATACACATAGAGAAACCAAGGGAGTTACCTGGACTGAAACCAATGAACTCTCTCTCTCTCTGTCTCCCAACTTTTAAATTCATTTAAATTTTATCTGTCTTATACCAAACACTTTGATATTAATTTCCAAATAAAAAAAGTTATAAGCAACAACCAACATTTGGCAGAATAAGAACATTTTCTCTTCATGTTCTATTGAATGTAATATATATATATATATATATATTTTGCTATTTCTATCAATATTGTATCTTCAATAAGTTCATAAATTATAAATTAGTTCAAGAGAAAGAGAAGGAGAGAGTTTGGTTATCTAATAATCCACTTACCAAATTATTGAGAGAAGTTTTTGAAAGTCTTCACCAATCTGTGTATTCCAGTTAAAATGTTAGGCTTTGGAGCAGCCAAGAAACCCCAAGAATTCCTCATTTTCAGCCCAGATGATGCACTCTCTTCTCTTTCTTCTTTCCCTTGTAATAAAAGACATAAAACACAAAGCACTGTCAAATACACACAAAGAAACCAAGGGAGTTACCTGGACTGAAACCAATGAACTTTCTCTCTCTCTGTCTCCCAACTTTTAAATTCATTTAAATTTTATCTGTCTTATACCAAACACTTTGATATTAATTTCCAAATAAAAAAAGTTATAAGCAACAACCAACATTTGGCAGAATAAGAACATTTTCTCTTCATGTTCTATTGAATGTAATATATATATATATATATATTTTTCGCTATTTCTATCAATATTGTATCTTCAATAAGTTCATAAATTATAAATTAGTTCAAGAGAAAGAGAAGGAGAGAGTTTGGTTATCTAATAATCCACTTACCAAATAAAATGTGCCAACGTTTTAGAATCAGCTACAATGTGAAGATCTCAAAAATTGTTAAATAATTCTCAACACTGATCTATGCAATGTCATAACAAAAAAAAAATCCTAACCTAGACAAAAATTTCAACTTTGAATACAAAACCAAACCAATCATTAGAAAATAGAGGGGGGGAAAAGGTACTTGAGAGCCATTTTTCGATAAGCGCTTTTGATTTCCTGATCTGTGGAGTTCCTTGAGACGCCGAGAACTTCATAGGGGTCTCGACGAAGCTGCTTCGCCACATCATGTTTCTCCGATTTCGATCTGTGAGCCAAAAAAAATTGAAGAACACCTAGAAATTGAGACTTTTCCGGAAGGGGGTCTGCCTTCCAACTTATGTCGACTTGGAATCGGGGATTGCAAGAAACTTGTGGATTGCCGGAGAGAGTGGGGTTTGCAACGACTCCCCTCTCTTACAGAGTTCGGAAAGAGGAGCTGTTGCAGCACTCCATCTCATCTCCTCGGTGAGAGGCAGAGAAGAGAGGTAGAGAGAGA
Source organism: Camellia sinensis (assembly GCF_055761805.1). Classification (NCBI taxonomy): domain Eukaryota; kingdom Viridiplantae; phylum Streptophyta; class Magnoliopsida; order Ericales; family Theaceae; genus Camellia; species Camellia sinensis. Next base: position 33,303,205 of record NC_138961.1, on the reverse strand, counting down.
GAAGAGCGTGTGAAAGAGGATGGATGAAAGAGGAGGGGGGGCAGAGATGAAAGAGGGGAGATAGAGAGACGGGCGGGAAAAAAATTCATCTCAGCCGTTTATTTTTGTTTGGAAAGATCTGTACCGTTAATATCAAATGTATCTCACATATATTTTATACATTTCAAAAACTATCTTCCCTTATTATATAGATTGTCTATAATCATATGAAAATTGCTAACATAACATTGAAATATAAAATATAATTAAATATAAATATAAATAATTAAGAATTAAGAATTGATTTAAAATATAATTAAATTAGAATTAGATTGACATGTTAGGAATTACAATAAGTAATTAAGAATTTAGAATTAATTGTGATGTAATATATAGTTAAATTAAATTAGATTAAAAAATTAAAAATTATGAAAAATTATTAAATATTTAGGATTAATTGTGATATAAAATATAATTAAATTAAATTAGAGTAAAAAGTTAATAATTACAATAAATAATCAAGAATTTATAATTAATTGTGATTTAATTGAATTAATGCTAGACATTATAAATAATAGGGTTATGCACCAATAAATCTCAAATTAACAACTTATACACTGTTTAGTCCTAAAAGTTTTCTTATAGACTGAAAGATCCCATTATAGAGAAATTGACCATAGAGGGCATATACATCAAACATTATCATCATCAAAACAACATCAAACATCACAACATCATTATCAAAACAACATCAAATATCATCATCAAAACAACATCATCATCAAACAACATCAAAAATCACCATCAAAACAACATCAAACATCACAAACATCATCATCAAAACAACATCATCATCAAACAACATCAAACATCATCATCAAAACAACATCAAACATCACAAACATCATCATCAAAACAACATCAAACATCACAACATCATCATCAAACAACATCAAACATCATCATCAAACAGTATCAAACATCACAAACAACATCAAAAATCATCATCAAAACAACATCAAACATCACAAACATCATCATCAAAACAACATCAAACATCACAACATCATCATCAAACAACATCAAACATCATCATCAAAACAACATCAAACATCACAACATCATTATCAAAACAACATCAAACATCATCATCAAAACAACATCAAACATCACAACATCATTATCAAAACAACATCAAACATCATCATCAAAACAACATCAAACATCACAACATCATCATCAAACAACATCATCAAAACAACATCAAACATCAAACATCACAAACATCATCATCAAAACAACATCAAACATCACAACATCATCATCAAACAACATCAAACATCATCATCAAACATCACAAACATCATCATCAAAACAACATCAAACATCACAACATCATTATCAAAACTACATCAAACATCATCATCAAAACAACATCAAACATCACAAACATCATCATCAAAACATCATCAAACATCAAACATCATCATCAAAACAACATCAAACATCACAACATCATTATCAAAACAACATCAAACATCATCATCAAAACAACATCAAACATCACAACATCATCATCAAACAACATCAAACATCATCATCAAAACAACATCAAACATCACAACATCATCATCAAACAACATCAAACATCATCATCAAAACAACATCAAACATCACAAACATCATCATCAAAACAACATCAAACATCAAACATCACAACATCATCATCAAACATCATCAAACGTCATTACATCATCAACAACACAACATCACAACAACATCATTAAAACAACATCAAACGTCATCATCATCTTGGAGTAGAGATTTATCAGAGGAGATCAAGGACGACAAATCCTCAATGCCTCCACGAGGACACTTCTTACGCCCCTGGACACCCTTTTTACAAATCTATGATGCTTACCTCCACCTCCACCATGGATGAAACTACTATCAAAGCTCGCCAACGCCTCGCCCAGAAACTTGGCTATTTCCGCCCTTCAAGGTTTTCTCTCTTTCCTTCACTTTTTTTAATCTGTTTCTCTTTCTGGACATAGGATCTTCTTCTTCCCTAAAAAGTGTTAACAAGTTTAGATCTTCCTAATCTTTGTATAAATGAAGCAAATTTTTCATTGCATAACTGTTCTTGTTTGGGTACTTTTAGAAATCAAAAAATGTTTTACAAAACTTTACCAATTTGGTAACACCCACAAACATCAAAAAAATCGGATGATGTTTGATGTTGTTTTGATGATAACGTTTGATGTTGTTTTGATGATGATGTATAAATGGGACTAAATGGTGCATAAGAAAACTTTTAAGACTAAATGGTTCAATTTTTCAGAAAATAGGATTTATGAGTAAATTTTCCTAAATTATATGTATGATAGAGGAGAGAGAAAGAAAATAACAAAAAAAAAAAAAAAAGATTTGAAGGTATTATAATCATTTCACATCTATAGTTAACGGTATTAATAATTGCACTTTGATTCAAAATCACTTGGGGCTTTTTGGCTATATTTGAACCATAAGGGGGGTAACATAATTTGACCTCAAACCACAAACAGTAAAATGAATTTTACTCAAAATATAAGTATATATAAATAGGGTAAAATGCATTTTACCCCTTATGGTATGACCCAACGACACTTCATTTTCCTGTTTTAAAAAATAATCACATACATCTCATGTGGTTTTAAACCAAAATGCAACAGTTACATCATAAAAATAGCCCCCCCTCCTCCCACCCACATATATATATATATAACAAATTAAAATATATAACAAATTAAATCATAAAAGTATTTTAATCTAATTTTTAATTTTCAACTCAATTTATTATTTAATAACATTTTAAATTAAATATGTATATATATTTAGCAAATTAAATCATAAATTAATTAAAATTTAAAATTAAGTTTATTAAAAAAATATTTAGTAAACTATAGTTTCATAAATTAATTTTGTGTTATATTTTTAATTTTTTTACTTAGTCGTAGAGATAAATTTATTTATTTATTTACAAAGAGAGCCAAAAATAGAAGAAGACATAAAAAGGTATAATTGTCTTCTTATTATTAACATTAACGGTGTTAATGTTGCATTTTGGTCGAAAATGACATGGGAGTATATGGATATTTTTAAAAGACAGAGAGGTAAAATGCTATCGAGTCATAACATAAGGCGGTAAAATGGATGTTACCCATATATATATATATGTACAACAAGAGTTATGAAATCACTTACTCTCTTTATGAAAACTTTTGCCTTTTTGTGTTGACTTATGCCTTTTTGTGAAATTACATACTCTCTTTTTGAAAATTTATGCATTTTGTGAAAAATTCCGCCTTTTGTGAAAACTTACGCATTTTTGTATTGACTTATGCCTTTTTGTAAAATCACTTACTCTCTTTGTGAAAACTTACATTACAAGAAGACAACCCAAATAACACGGAGCTTTTTGCGACGATATAGGTGTCGTCGCCAAAAATGGCCTTTTGCGACGACGTTTTCAAACCGTCGCCAAAAATGGCCTTTTGCGATGGTACTGACCCTGTCGCTAATGAATATACAAGAAAAATATAGAAACATTTGCGACGCCTGGTGTAAAGTCGCAAATTTTTTTTTTGAGACGGGAAACATTTACTGTCACAAATAGTGGACAATTTGTGACGGCAAAAGTCCATCGCAAACTAACTCTTGTTAAAGCGGCATCGTTTTATTTGTTAGGATTTATCATTTGTAACGGTTTAACTATGCTGTCGGAAAAAGTAATGAAAATTTTTCTATCCCGCTCATTTTAGCCCATTCGTGGTCAAGTTTTCCCCAAAATCCTTAAAACCTTTCTGAAACCAAAATCTCCAAAATCTTTTTAAAGCAAAATCCCCAAAACCCTTGAGCCAAAATTCAACGACGGTGAAGGACGACAGCTAGCAGCGAGTGACGACGGTGAACGATGACGACGAGTAGTAGCGAGTGACAGCTAGCATTGAGCGAGCGACGAGCAGTGAGTGACGACGGCAAGGAGCAGTCAGTCTCAATCGCGTTTCTCACTCACTCACTTAGCGAGTGACGACAACTGTATGCCCTTTCCTTCTCTCTCTCTCTCTGGATTTCTTCAAATTTTGGCATGACATAATACAGAAACAATGGAAAGGTCACCACATATATGGTTTGGTGATTACTTGAGCATGACCTTAAAGTTGTATTTGGATTAATGTGTTTGAAATGAATAAATTTGTGTTTAAAAGAATTGATCCCAAGTTTGCATTTGAATTTAGTAGATTTCAAAATGAATTTGGATTTGTAGATTTGAAATGAATAGATTTGTGCTGGAAAAAAAAGAAAAAAAAAAGAATCGATTTGCGTTTTGAAGTTCACTTTACTTCCAATTTTAGAAATCCTAAGGTTGTAGGAGTATATGGATTAATAGATTTGAAATGAATGAATTTAAGTTTAAAAGCCCACTTCAATTCCAATTCATTGATGGATTCACCTTTGCAGTTGTTATGGGCCATTTAAATTGGTTTTCCCATGGCCTTTACTGAATTGTTTGTTAATCCAGAGAATGAAAGCTTGATTAAATTACTTTTCTTGGCAAACATTTTTTTGATTAAGGAATTCGTATGTTTTTATTTTATTTGATCTTTTGTTTTTATCTATTTATTTTTATTTTTTAAGTACATAAATTCGATGCAGTATCAATCAGGTGAATGTAGACTAGCACCTTTATCATGACTGTGTGGCACTTGACCTAGCTGCATCAGGCTTGATGTGTTTTCTCTATTTCTCTTGTTTCCTTCTCTGTTAAATATTATAATTATTAAAAAGGTCATTAGGTTGTGCATTTTTCATTGATTTGAAGTAGGCTTTGCTTTAACAATGTCTCTCTCTTTTTCTCTTCATTCTTAGTTCAGTGTAAAGTTGCTTAAACTTTTATTTGGATGCTTTGCTGTTATTTTAACTGTCATAATCTTAAATGATTTTGTGATGCATGTCAAAACATGAGGTGCTGTATAAGCAAGGGAGGTGAACCATATATATATTGGTGATATTTGAATGCAAGAGTTTTTGGTAGGTCTTGTTGGGTTCATTTTAATCATAATTGGGGGAAATAAATTGTTTTTTTTTGGCCTTTTGCAATAGATGGTAGAATTTATGTCTTGCTCAAAAGTGACTGTTTACGTTGATGTGCAATTTTCTGGGTTGTATCATCTCAGGTTTTTTCTTTGTCCAATGCATCTATTTTCAGGCACTATTAGTTCTCCATTATCAAATGCATCTTAATTATCTTTGTGAAACATTGTTCAGTTAATGAGAACTTCTAAAATGATTGTTCATTGAGAGTTCTACTATACTGACATGAATGGGGAGGTGGCTTTTGAAATAGGGTCACTTTTGCAAGTGTGGTCTTGTATAGTGGTAGCACTAATTCTAAATATTCATCTAAACAATTCCTAGGTTGTACTGATTCAAATCGTGTTTTAGTGGTTTAATTTGATTTGGTTAGAAGATTCTCTTGGTTTGTTTTGATTCCAACCGTAAGTAATTGTTTGGTCTTGGTTTACTCTTAAATTAAACCACCAAACCTTGCTCACTGCTATAATTTATACTTGTTTATGAAATAGAAGGGCTTGTAAATAGGTTGGAAGGTAGCAGACAATTATTAGCTCACAAATTAACAATTGCTGTGCAAGAGAATAAGTTTTAATTGAATTTTCAAATGACAATTTTATTCATAGAATAAGCTCTAGTCTTAAATAGGGAAGATAGGACTGTTTCTCCATGCAATGTAGATAGCCGTTTATAGAGATTTTTTTTGAACACACTGTTTATAGAGATTGGTTTTAAAATTTTTCTTCAAATCGTTTAGAATCTAAAGCCAAGGCATATTGCCAAATAAAATTAAGCCACACAAATAAAGTCGAAAGAAGTCTGATTTAATATGAAATATAGATTCATCACCAAATTCTTTGTTTTAAAATTTTGAACAAATTTCAAAATTTGTTTTCCGGACTTCTCAATTACTAGATTTTAGTCTTTCTTGTATTCTTATTTACATAATGTCATACTCATCATCACAAAAATAATATTTGCATGATTTTGGTTGGATTTTTTTCAAACCGGGAATCCGATTTGAGTCCCCTCTTCTCCCACAAGTCTCTCGTGCCAAGGCGGTCGTGTGTGCCAAGTTTCATGCTAATCCGACGCCGTTTGGTGATTTTGGGACGTCAACACCTCAGATTCTAAGTTTCTTAAGGAACTAGTTTACGTAGGCCGAAATTAGGCTTTAACTCCCAAACCGAGAACCTGATTCGAGTCCCATCTTGTCTCACAAGTCTCTCATGTCTAGGTAGTCGTGTGTGCCAAGTTTCGTGCTAATCCGATGTCATTTGGTGACTTTGGGGCATCAACACCTCAAATTCTAAGTTTCTTAAGAAACTAGTTTGCCTAGACCGAAATCCGGCTCTAACTCTTAAACCGGGAACCCGATTTGAGTCCCGTCTTGTCCCACAAGTCTCTCATGCCTAGGCGGTCGTATGTGCCAAGTTTTGTGCTAATCTGACACCATTTGGTGATTTTGGGGCGTCAACACCTCGAATTCTAAGTTTCTTAAGGAACTAGTTTGCCTAGACCGAAATTCGACTCTAACTCCCAAACAGTGAACTGAATTCGAGACTGATGTTTTAAGACTATTTGTTTGTTTTTTTCTTCTTCAAATTAATCATGTTTTATAGCTATTTTGATGTTTAATTTTTGTGGATATGTGTAGAAGAGATATTTGAGGGAAGAACAGCGGATGGATAAGAGTTAAGTTGACTTGCCAAATAGGATGTCAAGGGAATGCATTAATGGGATTGATTAATTCCTTGTGTTTGGCTACACCAATAGGGCTGAAGGTTTGATAATTAGTTGTCTGTGTAGGAAATGTGAGAATTGATACTATCTTGTACGAGAGGGTGTACGAGAGCATCTGATTTTGAATGGTTTTTTTAAAAGTACAAACATTGGATTAATCATGGAGAATCTTATGTAACTCTGCATGGTAATTGAAAGAATGAAACATTGGCTAATTTAGACATTGGGGATGATATGGTTGGAATGATACAAGGGGCTATGGGAAATCTATATGCCAATACAAGTGTTGAGGGTAATGAACCACAGGCGCCTGATCCCCATGCATCTGAACCCCAGCTCGGTCCAAATGTAGCGACTGCAAAGTATTTCAAACTTCTTTAAGATGCACAAAATGAATTGTATCCGGGTTGTCAAAAGTTCACATCTTTGTCATTCATTGTTTGACTTCTACATCTGAAGGTGCTTAATCAGCGGACAGACAAGTCTGTTGACATGTTGCTTGAGTTTTTGAATAAGGCATTTCCGTTGGGTGTGAAACTCCCGTACTCATATTATAAAGCTCAAAAAGTCACAACAGATTTGGGCTTCACATATGAGACATGGGATGCATGTCCCAACAGTTGCATGTTGTTTCGAAACGAGGACGCCAATCTTGATAAATGTGTTATATGCCACAGTTCTAGATGGAAATCAAATGGTGATGGTGGTTCAAATGGTCCTAACAAAGCTGGCAAACAAATAGCTGCAAAATAGATGAAGTATTTTCCTTTAAAGCCAAGGTTGTAAAGGTTGTTCATGTCATCCAAGATGGCCAAGTTAATGAGATGGCATGTAGAGGAACGAATTGATGATGGTGTTTTAGGCATCCTGCTGACTTCCTTGCATGGAAAGATTTAGACTGTCGGAATATTGACTTTAGCAATGATTGCCGGAGTGTAAGGCTTGGCTTAGCATCTGATGGTTTAACCCATTTAAGACGATAAACATAGTTCATAGCACTTGGCCTGTTGTGCTCATTCCATACAACTTGCCGCCATGGATGTGCATGAAGCAACCATTTCTAATTTTATCTATGCTTATTGACGGCCCGAAAGGACTTAGTGACAAGATTGATGTGTATATGCAACCGTTGATTGAGGAGTTGAAAGAACTATGGAATGACGATGTCTCCACATTTGATGCATCAACAAATCAAATATTTCAAATGTATGTAGCTTTACTGTGGGCAATAAGTGATTTTCTTGCATATACAAACTTGTCAAGATGAAGCACTAAAGGCAAATATGCATGTCCCTGATGCAATAAGGAAACTACATCGTGTTGGTTGAAGCATAGTAGGAAATAATTATACTTGTGTCATCACAAATTTTTACTTAGTGGCCATAAATTCCGAAAGGATAAAGTATCATTTGATGGTAGTCAAGAATTCAGACTCAAACCAAAATTGTTGTCTGGAACTGAGATGTTGCTACAATTAGAATCTAAGGGTATTTTAACCCAATACAAAAGAGATGACCTTAAGGAGAGGTATAGAAGGCAAGTAGAGAAGGAGAAAGTTGGACATCGCACCCATAGCTGGGAGAGAAAGAGTATCTTTTATGAACTGCCATATTGGGAGCACAATCTAATAAGACACAACCTCAATGTGATGAATATAGAGAAGAATGTTTGTGACAATGTGTTGTGGACAATATTAGGGGTTGCAGGAAAATCGAAGGATGGTGTTAATGCTTGGCGTGATTTACAAGAAACGAATATTAGAAAACCCCTACATTTGCAATTAAGAGGGTCGAATAAACCTTATTTACCACCAGCACAATTCACAATGACCAAGGATGAGAAAGATTTGTTCTTGAAAGTGTTAAAGGAAGTTAGAGTTCTTGACGGGTATTCATCCAATATATCGCGTCTTGTGCACTCACATGATAGAAATATTGGGGGTCTTAAGAGCCACGATAGTCATATTCTGATGCAACAACTTATTCTATTGGCTATTCGAAGATCGTTACCGAAGAATGTAATTGAACCCTTGATTGAATTGAGCAATTTCTTTAGACAATTGTGTTCCAAAGTGAATCGTGCGACGGATTTGCAATATTTTCAAGAATGTATCGCCGTAACACTTTGTCATCTAGAGAAAATATTTCCTCTGACTTTTTTTGATATAATGGAGCACTTGCCTGCACATCTAGCCGAGGAAGCATTATTGGCTGGAGCGATTCAGTTTCGATAGATGTATCCAATTGAGAGGTATCTTCTTACTTTGAAGCAACATGTGCGTAATAGAGCTCATCCAGAAGCTTCAATTGTTAAAGGATATCTTATGGAAGAATGCATGAATTTTTGTGCACAATATCTCAATGATGTGGAAACCAAATCTAGTCGACCCATAAGGAACTACAGTGGTAATGATAATCTGGGTCATGCTATTGGTGAAAACACAAGCTTTTATCTTAATAATACTTCTTAGGTTCAAGCTCATCGATATGTCTTATTCAATACAAGCACGGTTTAACCATTCATAAAGTAAGTTACGCCACTCACTCAATATTTTATTATGTTTTATTGAATTTTGAACAAAAATTTTTTATTGATAATTTTTCAATCTACATAGCAAATACCTTGAAGTACTTAAGGTCAAAATGCCTCGTGTCGACGATCATCAACCTCGGCGTGAACATTTTGAAACTTTTCACATTTGGTTCAAGGAACATGTATGTATTTAAATTTACAGATTCTAGTTACCTAAGTCGAACTACATTTTAAATTTTACATTTTTGTTTTAAATAATTCCAAACTTTGTGAAGGACTAGTGATGTCACATTTCCTGAAGAGATTATTATATTGGCAAATGGTCCTTATAACCTGGCAAGAAGGTTCAACGGGTATATAATGAATGGGTTTCGGTATCAAGTAAAGGCCATGGATGACCGTCGAGCCATACAAAATTGTGGTGTAGGTTTCAAGGCAAATACCATAAGTTATGCTAGTTGGAAAGACAAGAATCCTTGTGTGGGGTTTGTGTACTATTATGGACAATTGATAGATATTGTTGAGATTCGATATTCCAATAAGAAGAAGCATGTGTTGTTTAAGTGTGATTGGATTGACAACATTCACGGGAAGAAAGAAGATGTCTTCAATTTCACATTAGTCAACTTCAATAATTTGTTGTACCGAGATGATCGAATTACTAATGAACCTTTTATCTTGGCATCCCAAGCAGAACAAGTTTGGTATGTTGCAGACTTATTAGAACCAGATTGGCAAGTGGTCGTGAAGATGTCTCAAAGAGGTTTATTTGATATGAATTCGACTGATCTAGAAATCGAGCCATCTATGAGCCAACAATTGAAAGAAAACATAATGCTCCGTGATGAAGAAGTTGGTTGGGTGAGGGAAGCCGCAGAAGGAGAAACACTTGATGTTGAAATAGACTGATATTTAATAAGCATCAGTAATTGAATTAAGGCCAAGGTTGTACTTAATCATCAATTTCTTAATTTATTTTGTCTTTGTAATTGTATTAGTTCAATTAATGTCATATTATAGTTAATTCAAAACCATTATCTATGTTTCTAATGTCAATTAATGTCATATTACTTACTGATTATTATGGCAAGGAAGAGGAAGCATGATTGTCCCCTACGCATGACGTCCGATATCGTACGTAAGAGGACATCAGTGGCACCACCATCAGAGGAGGCATCACATCGACCACCATTAGAGGGGCCATTAGTGCCACCACTATCTGACCAGCCACCGCAACGACCACCATTAGTGGCGCCACCATTAGAGGACGCATCACAGCGACCACTATCAGAGGGGCCATTAGTGCCACCACATCGACCACCATCAGTGGCACCACAGTAGCTATCATCTACTCAGCCTCCACGCCTACCATCGGTGCATCCACCATCAGTGGCACCATAACAGTTATCATCCCGACTAGAGTCATCATATTCACAGCCAACCGCAAGTATATAAATTTGCTTTGATTTGTATGAAAATTATTTAAATATACAGTTATTTATTCTCATTATATATAACTTGTTTATTCTCATTGTATCTTCCAGACCCTTCGACTTCTTCACAGCCCACCTCAGGCTTCTTTATTATCATTGTATATTGTTTATTCTCATTGTATCTCGCAGGTCATGTTAGTTCTTCATCAACCTCAACTATGCGTGGTCGAGGATGTGCCAAGGGCATTAAGGAGTGGGGTATTGATACAAAATTGGACATACAATTTGACGAAAATTACTGCCTAATAGGGGATAATGTATCTAAGTTAACTACTCAACTTGGCATCATTGTGCGCAATGGTAATATTGTTCCTCTTACTTTCCTTGACTGGACCACTGTGCCTAACGATATTCTTGATGCTATCTAGAAGGATGTAAAGATAAAAATATATTTTTGTCCCAAAATTCAAATTCCAAAATTGTTTTATTATTATTTAAACTTTTAAATTGTGTTTTCTAGGACAATTTGAATGTATGTCCAGAGAAGTATAAGCCAATCTGCATGAAAACCTGCAATAACATATGGAAGGATCACAAGAATAAGATTAAGACCAAGTATTTCAAGCCTAGAACTTCTGATCCTAATCTGAAGGATGGTGTTTCTTTGCACATTGTGCCAAGCTAGTGGGAAGAACTTGTGGAGTATTGGTGCACTTTCGATGCTGAGGTATACAAATAAGTTATATGTATGATATGTAAACATACAAATCATATTTGTATACTTATATTTGTTGAACCTATTACAGAAAATTGCAACTAGGAACGCTAAAAATCGGCGAGCTCACGGCATACCTCATACCACAGGGCGTACTACTTTCGCTCAGATCTAGCATGAGGTTTATATTTTATTGTTTTTATTTTTGTATATAAATAAGCATTATATATTTGCAAATTATTTGGATTCTAATTTTCATATTTCTAAAAAAATCTAAATGATCAGCAAGGGAGAGTCTACTGATAAGATGAATGTTTGGCTTATGACACGTAGAGTAGATGACCCTGAGGTTATCCAAACCTTGGTAGTTTCCAAACACCTAATATTGTATTTAAATTTTATTTTTTATTTTTTGTGTGTCTACCATTTTAATTTGACATGTACTTGTATATCTTATTCAATACAGGATGAGTTCAATCGTCAACTCTCCATGCTATATGAGGATTGCCGGACTTTAGAGGCGTCATTTTCCATGAGTTGATAGGTCATGACGGACATGGATATTGTCGCACTTACGGGAGAATTGTGCCTCGGAGCGCAGTGTATAAAGATGGTGCTAGGCCATCACAGTCAACACCCCAGCCATCGACTATTGTTTAGATCACCCAGCAGGTTCGTGTGGAGCTAAGGGATAAGTTGAGGGAGGAGATGTGAGCAGAGTTTTTTACACATTTACAGCAGATGAGAGCTGAAATGATGACCTTTGTTTCACAGGGGGCAAGTGTGGATCCCAACAGACAGGTTTGATATAAATTAAATTGTTTGATAGTTAAATTTTCACACAAGATATACATATATATATATATATATATATATAATAAAACTCCAATATGATTAACACATTATATATGGATTGTCATAGGTTCTTGATGCATCGAGTGGCCACCCGATATTTAGGGAATCTGTAGGAGATGAGACTCCATATACACCACCACCAGATGATCAAGTATAAAATGTGTTTTGCATTCTAAGCTAAGAATAACCGTACATTAATTGTACACAGCCCAAAAGGATAGAGGTTAATTACATAATTAGAAAGAAAGACAAAGGGATTTTCATTGTTAAGTTTCCCACTCGAATTGGCACACCATTGTAGCCTGGTCCTTAGCATACACGACCGCCTAGGCATGAGAGACTTGTGGGAGAAGACGACACTCGAATTGGATTCCTGGTTTGGGAGTAAGAGTCGAATTTTAGTCTAGGCAAACTAGTTGTTTAAGAAACTTAGAATCCGAGGTGTTAACGCCCTAAAGTCACCAAACGGCGTTGGATTAGCATGAAACTTGGCACACACGACCGCCTAGGCACGAGAGAGTTATGGTAGAAGACAAGACTCAAATCAGGTTCCTGGTTTGGGAGTTAAAGCCAGATTTTGGTCTAGGCAAACTAGTTGCTTAAGAAACTTAGAATTTGAGGTGTTGACGCCCCAAAGTCACCAAACAATGTCGGATTAGCATGAAAATTTGCACACATGACCGCCTTGGCATGAGAGGCTTATGGGAGAAGACCGAACTCGAATCGGGTTCCCGATTTGGGAGTTATATCCAGATTTCGATCTAGGCAAACTAGTTCCTTAAGAAACATAGAATTTGAGATGTTGACGCCCCAAAGTCACCAAACGGCGTCAGATTAGCATTAAACTTGTTAGACATGATCGCCTTGGTACGAGAGACTTGTGGGAGAAGACGAAACTTGAATCAGGATCCCGGTTTGGGAGTTAGAGTTGGATTTTGGTCTAAGCAAACTAGTTTCTTAAGAAACTTAGAATTTGAGGTGTTGACGCCCTAAAGTCACCAAACAACGTCAGATTAGCACGAAACTTGGCACACACGACCGCCTTGGCACGAGAGACTTGTGAGAGAAGAAAGGACTCGAATCGGGTTCCCGATTTAGGAGTTAGAGCCGGATTTCGGTCTAGGCAAATTAGTTCCTTAAGAAACTTAGAATTCGAGGTGTTGACACCCCAAAATTACCAAACGGCATCGAATTAGCATGAAAATTGGCACACACGACCGCCTTGGCACGAAAGACTTGTTGGAGAAGATGGGGCTCGAATCAGGTTCCTAGTTTGGGAGTTAGAGTCAGATTTCTGTCTAGGCAAACTAGTTTATTAAGAAATTTAGAATTTAAGGTGTTGACGCCCCAAGGTCACCAAATGACATTGGATTAGCACGAAACTTGGTATATACGACCACCTTGGCATGAGAGACTTATGGGAGAAGTCGGGACTTGAATCGGGCTCCCGGTTTGGGAGTTAGAGCCGAATTTCAATCTAGGCAAAATTATTTACTTAATCATCTTTGTAATTGTATAGTAGTTAAATTTTTTTTTGCGTAATTAACATATTAACACATAATTATATTGTCATTAATTATTTTTGTTTTTTGTTTTCAGATATTTCCCAAGTAGGAGTTTTCTTCTTGTGGAATGCATGCTTGTGAAGAATGTGACTAACTTTTGTTTTTGTTACCTACGGAGAATGATGAGGAAAACTTTTTTTTTTTTTCAGTTTATGTTATTTTGAATTGTGAACAACATTATATATTTAAATATTATATATGTATCACGGAACATTATGTAGTGGGGTAATTTTGCTGATCTGTAGTTATGAATACAAAAATATTTTTATTATGGAGAAATTGTTATTTCTATACATGAATTTTTATATTATTATGCAATTATTGATTTCTTTTTCAATTTTTTTTTCATTTAATACAAGTAATTTTAATATTTTTAATAATTTTATTACAGATTTATTTATTTATTTATTTTTGCGACGGCACCACACCATCGCAAAAAATAGTAAAAGTAAAATGTATTTTTTTTGGCGACATAGGCAATGCTGTCGCAATAAAAAAACATTTGGCGACAACATTTTTTTGCTGTCTCAAATAAAACTTTTAGCGACGGTACAACATTGTCGTCGCAAAAGATCTCAATTTTTTTACATATTATAGGCGATAGTAAAATGCCGTCGCAAAAGGAAACATTTGCCGTCGTGAAAAAAAGACAATGGCATCATGCTGTCGCTAAAACGTTTTAGCAACTCCCTCTGTTGTGATCCCCCTTTGTCGTCGTTAAAAGTCATTTGCTGTCGCTAAATGTTTTTTGAGACGGCATTAGGAGTATTAGCGACAGCATTTTGCCGTCGCAAAAAACTTAAATTTTTGTAGTTTTACGCCTTTTTGTGTTGACATACGCCCTTTTGTGAAATCATTTGCTCTCTGTGTGAAAATTTATGCTTTTTGTGAAAACTTAGGCCTTTTTGTATTGACTTACGCCTTTTTGTGAAATTAATTACTCCTTTTATAAAAAATTTATGCCTTTTTGTGAAAATTTTCGTCTTCTGCAAAAACTTATGCATTTTTTGCGTTGATTTATGTCTTTTTGTGAAATCACTTACTCTATTTATGAAAACTTACGCATTTTTGTGTTAACTTTTATCTTTTTGTTAAATCACGTACTCTCTTTGTGAAAATTTACACATTTTGTGAAAACTTACGCTTTTTTGTGAAATCACTTACTGTAGCACTTTGTACTTCCCGTTTTAATGAAATTATATTTGACTATTTGATTATCTTGATTTTGGACCTTCTTAGTCGATATTTGAGCTTTGGTTGAGGTGTTGCCATAGTGGTTGGATGAGATTGAAACAAAAACTCTAAATTAGAATAGTTGTTATTGAATAGTTTTCACTCTTTTATCATTTTCTCCCTCCACACTTTGAATCTTAATATGAGACTAGAACCATTGAAAATCTTACTTTCGGGGCTTCAATTTGGACACAAGAATTACCCTAAACAGAGTCCGAACGAGAGATATACTTGTTTGAAATTTACGAATCTGTGTTGAGAGCATAGTGCGCTCGAGCGCAAGTTTCGACGCACGAGCGTATAGCGCAGAGTCAGATATTTAAAAGTCCCTTTTTGGATCAAACCACTTCACTTTTCACTGCTTTCTCTCTCTCTTCTGCCATCTTTGTTTTCTTAAGCTTTTTAGGCTTGATTTCATTTATTTCTATACATCTTTGACCTTTAGTTCCATATACCAAAACGTAGAGCATGACGAGTGCTTCCATTAAATCTCAACGGGTTGTTGTTTCGTCGCCGGGGATTTTTCCGACTTGTTTCCTTCTTGCTTCAAGAGGTAAGGTCTACTTCTTAAACTCAATATGAGTTCGGTAGTGTATTTGTGGTGTATTTTAAATGTATGGATCCTATTGTTCTTGGATTGATTTTTGATAATTTGTTTATAAGTTAGGGTTTGTTCTAAATGGGATTGTTTAGCTATGGTTTAGCTACAAAAGTTTGTTTTCCACTTACAAAGAATGTATATGAGTTTTTAAATGTAAAAAGCCCTAATTTGGAGAAACCCTAAAATGCCTTTTGAAAAATTGTTGGATTATTAAATTAAAATGTAAATGAGGGGTTTTCAAATGTATTCTTGAAAAAGGTTGTGATTATGAAATTGAAGTTAATATATGTTGAAATGAGCTATTTATTGCATTGAAATGAATTTTCAAAGAGGAAGGGAGTTATGCTCTATAATCTAATTTTTGAAATTGAAAAGAGGAAATGGAATAAATGCTGAGAAATGTGAAATTGAAATGATGATTAATGATGATGGTGGGGTTGAATATGTATTATTACTCCCATTTGAGATTTTAGAAATATGTATCTTTAATGGAATTTATTTATCTATTTAGATATATTTATTTTGGGCTATAAATGGAGGATATCTATGATTGTTGTAGAAATTGCATGTGGACTAGGCAAACTGGATTGTTTATAAATCATGCATATTATGGAGTATGCAATCGATTTTGAGAATTTAAATTGTATGTTTTGGAAAGAGATTTTAGAAACTCTTGTGTTATGTTTTAAGAGCATTTGTTTCATTTTGAAAATCATATTTTGAATCACATGTATTATGCTATTTGGAAAGGGTAAATAAAATGGTAAATCTGAAGAAAAAAAAAAAGAAACTAATCTCTTACCCATTGTTATTGAATATGGTTATAATGTAATACATTGTAAATGTATGATGTTTGGGAG
Organism: Camellia sinensis; assembly: GCF_055761805.1. Classification (NCBI taxonomy): domain Eukaryota; kingdom Viridiplantae; phylum Streptophyta; class Magnoliopsida; order Ericales; family Theaceae; genus Camellia; species Camellia sinensis. The sequence continues at coordinate 33,286,577 of NC_138961.1, read as the reverse complement.
ATGAAAGTGGATGAACTCTATTGAATTAAGTTGGCCTGTGTGTCCAGGGTGAAAGTCCTGAAAAAAGCGCGTATACATGGGTGCTCATTCCCGCAGATGAAATTTTCGTAAAATGGTAATTGTAGTGCTTATATAGCGCACGTTTACATGGGTCCCATTTGATGGTTTTTTGCAGATGAAATTTCCGTGAAAGATTGTATTAGTTTTAGAGATTTACTCATTTTATTTATTATCATTTGGGTTTTGGAAAGAAATGATTTTAAACGGTTTTAGCAATGTATTTGTTGTTGGTTAACGATGTATTCGTATTGGAATTGGCAATGAAATTGCTAGTTGGTATTGAGATACCTAGATTAACTTGTGGAAATGGATTTTATATCAAACTAATGTATTGAATTCAGAAAACGTTTTGAATAAACGAAATGTTTGGAAGACTGGAAAGAAATGATTTTTATTGAGAAATTAAGTGGATTTGAGAATGCATAGAGCATATTATATATGTATGTATTGCATTCATGATCATTTACACTGATGGAGCATATTTAGTTTTTGAAATATTTCCTACTGAACTTCATGCTCACCCTACGTGGCTGAAAATATTTTTCAGGTATGCTTATACGGATGTGGACTGAGACGTTGAAGTTGTGTTTGGAACTGTGTAGGGTGGTTCCTTTATTTGTCAGCCAAGGGTCGTTTATGTATTTGTTGGCCGTGTGTCATTCTTGTAAGGGTTATACCCTTTGTATATGATGTAAGCCTTTGGATATCTTAATTTGATATATAACATATTTGTATCTTTTTATTACAGAGCATTCATTTGACTTAGATGTTGTATCTAAGAAAGTAAAAAATTGGAATAACACATGTACTGTGTGCTTATATTATATACATCTGCATGAGTGTTGTTAGTGATCGTCTATCGTTGGGTGGTTTACTCATGTGGGCCGGACCTCGTAAATCCGGGGCGTGACACTTACTCTTTTTGTGAAAACTTACGCCTTTTTGTGTTGACTTACGTTTTTTTTGTGAAATCACTTACTCTCTTTGTGAAAACATACGCCTTTTCTGAAAACTTCCGCTTTTTCTGTTGACTTATGCCTTTTTGTGAAATCACTTACTCTCTTTATGAAAATTTACGCCTTTTGTGAAAACTCACGCCTTTTTGTGTTGACTTACGCCTTTTTGTGAAATCACTTACTCTCTCTGTGAAAACTTATACCTTTTGTGAAAACTTATGTCTTTTTGTGTTGACTTACGTCTTTTTGTGAAATTATTTACTCTCTTTGTGAAAACTTACGCTTGACTTATGTTTTTTTATGAAATCACTTACTCTTTTTGTGAAAACTTGTGCCTTTTTGTGTTGGCTTATGCCTTTTTGTAAAATCAATTACTTTTTTTGTGAAAACTTACACATTTTGTGAAAATTTCAGCCTTTTGTGAAAACTTACGCCTTTTTGTATTGACTTAGGCCTTTTTATGAAATCACTTACTCTATTTGTGAATACTTACGCCTTGTTGTGTTGACTTACGTCTTTTTGTGAAATCATTTACTCTCTTTGGGAAAATTTACATCTTTTTGTGAAATCACTTACTCTCTTTGTGAAAACTTACGCCTTTTGTGAAAACTTACACCTTTTTGTGAAATCTCTTACTCTCTTTGTGAAAACTTATGCCTTTTCTATTGAGTTACGCTTGTTTGTGAAATCACTTACTCTATTTGTGAAAACTTACGCCTTTTGTGAGAATTTATGCCTTTTTGTTTTGACTTACTCTTTTTGTGTTGACTTGCTCTCTTTGTGAAAATTTACGCCTTTTGTAAAAACTTACGGCTTCTTGTGTTGACTTATGTCTTTTTGTGAAATTATTTACTCTCTTTGTGAAAACTTACGCCTTTTGTGAAAATTTATGGCTTTGTGAGTTACGCCTTTTTGTGAAATCATTTACCCTCTTTGTGAAAACTTACGCCTTTTGTGAAAACTTACGGCTTTTTATATTGACTTATACCTTTTTGTGAAATTACTTACTCTCTTTGTAAAAACTTACGCCTTTTGTGTTGTTCCAAATATTTTGTGAAAAGGCTTACACGTTTTCGTGAAAATTTACACATTTTTCTAAAAATACTTACATGTATATAATATAATATATTATTTTGTTAGTTTTACCTGTAAGGTGACCTGCTTAGCAGGTCACCAATATATAAGTTTTAACAAAAATTTGTATAACTAGTAACACAAACTTGAATAATCAAAAACAGAAAAGTGTATAAGTACCTTGTATATGGTATGCAAGGCATATCTAAGAAAGACCCAACAAATATAAACAAGTATGTGTTCTTGTATCCATGTTTAGTTACAAACGGTAACAATTGTAAAATAATCTATTTACTAAGTGTGGTATCTTGAGTTATGCTTGACGATCTTTTATGTTATTTATGGTATCTATGATAGGATCAAATTCAAAACTTGAACTATGTGTTTCTCAATAAATTTTATCAAGTTACTTATTGAATTTTCCTCTCCTATTTTCTCGTATTGCAGGTTAATACTTAGAGTTGATATTGGGTATGAGAATTTGTGTGTGTGTGTGTGTGTGTGTGTGTGTGTGTGTTAAATTGTCCAAAACTTTTAATGTCATATTTCGACACCCATGTTCTATAGGTTTAGTGGAGTACCCACTTGGATGGTGTTTGCTTTGAGAGATTAAAGGGTGAGATTGAACTATTAGTCCATTTAGATTAATAGTCCGTTGTTTGGTTCAAAATTTTTGTACCAGACTATTAGTCCCAAATGCATTGGATTATTGTGTCCCATGGGGGGGGGTTGGGACATAAATGGAGAGATAAGAGGGGATATGAGATTAGTAAAATTCAATAAAATTTAAATGTTCAATTTAAAAATAAAATAATTTTATTTAATTTGTGTTGATGTTTTATTTATTCAATTTTTTTATAGATATTTTATTTTAAATTTTTTTAAAAATTTTATTTAATTTCATTATTTAAATTTTAATAGATGTTTTATTTAATTTCATTATTTAATTATTATTATTTTTTAAAATAAATTTATTTAAAATTTTTATTAAAAAAATAACATATATTTTATTTATTTAATTTTTTGAAAATAAATTTATTTAATTTTGTAAAAAATAAAATAAAATAAAATAATTTTTTATTTAATCTAGTTAAAAATAATTAAAATATTAAAAATATGTTTAATATTGCTATTACTTAGTAAATAATTGAAAAGGGAAAAATAGTCATTTGAATATTTATCATTCTCTATAATATCCCAAACAAACATAGGATTCATATTCTATCCAACCAAATAGTTATTTCCTGACATCTAATCCCATGATTAAACAAACATGAGATACAAATCTAATTCAATCAAATAGTTCGGGAATAATGTATGACAGGACTAACAGTTTGGTGAATTCCAATTCCCTTTTATCCAATCCGTATAACAAACACATCCTTAAATTTTTTAGAACCTTAGAGGGGGTGATCACTTAAAAGTTAAAAAAAAACAACAGAAAAGTGGTGAGTCTTTACAATTTGGAGATAATCATTAACTAACATTACTATGGCTTCGTTTGGGATGTTGCTATTTTAGTAGACTATTTTAGTTTTTGACTATTTTAGTAGGTTAAAATTTTTGTGTTTGGAAAGATGATTGGATTTTTTTGTGGTTAGATGTGATGTTTATGAGAAAAAAAGTGAAATGATTATGAGTTTGATGTGATATTTTGTCTTATTAGCTATTTTAGCCTATTTTATCTTTTTGTGAATTTTAACCTAATCTAGACTATTTTTTTTCTTGCCAAACACCCCCTATACTGAATAAGGTTTTTCAAATTGTAGGAGTCTCCTTCTTGCCCTCACTCTAGTCCAACCTTATGTGCAAGCAAAACGGCTCACTTGAAGCTGCTCAGACCTATGAGTTAATATGAATATGACTTGAGGTGATGATTAGACGACCACCTTTGTCATTATAGGGGTGATTCTATTTGCATCCAAATAATAATTCAATACACTTAACTAAAGTTTTAAAATTTTAATTCCTATTATAATCTAATATAAATTTGCTAATAAAGACAACACATATTAAATTTTTAAAAAAATTATTAATATTTTTTCTAATGGTACTTTCAAGTCACTTATATGTATTCTTCATATTCAATTCAATTCTATTCATTTTCTTCTCCAAATTTCAATTATTTTCTATTCATCACTTTAAACTCCAACTCACTCCACCAAAACTTACAATTTTCATCAACATCATTGTTATTATTTGATAATAAAACGTAGGAATTATATTATGATGCTAAATCTGCAGCAACATGATAGGAGACCTTTGGTGGAACCTTTTTCACCCACACATGTAAACCTTCAAAATGAAAAGCTAGCCTAGCCAAGGAATGAGCAGCAAAAATTGTCGTCCCTGCGTACATGAGAGCCGGTAAACATCCGAAAAGTGCGGCCCATGCCGCAAACACCCATGATCAAATTTCCAATGACAGATAGATCCTCCTCCATAGAATTAACACCTTTGATAATAGTTAAGGAATTCCCCTCTAACATCATTAATTAATACTGTGTTTAGTTGGGGAGTTTGAAAAGAGATTTAGAAAGAAAGAGGAAAAAGATAAGTGAAATGTGAGAAATTTTTATATGCCAATAGGGTATCACATGGTGCTACCTTTCACTAATCACAAATCTATATGTCCATTATTATTCCTCAAACACTCAACATAAATATAGTGGACCCTACTGTCAAAGCCAATCACAATAGTAGAAGGTACCACATGGTATACACGTTATCCGCATACAAAAATTTCTGGTAAAATTAAATAAAATATATCTATATTTCACCTAATTTCACACACTTTTTCCTTTTCCTTTTTTAAACTCCTCCCGAATCACCCAACCAAACACAACATAAGTGATTCTGATGCATCACTAGCATTCTTCATCGGTGTCGTCGTTCCGTGTATATAAACAAAAAGAATAGTTTTAAGGATTTTTGAAAAGGTTTTTCAAAATAGTGTAATTTAGGATTTTTGATTTGTTTATTATTTAGGCATACTTTAAAGGGTAATTTGAGAAAAATATAAGATATATTGAGAATAAATTATAATCATTATTAATTAATAAAATGTACTAATTAAACGCACTTAATAATTTTTTTAGGTGCAAATAGAATACCCCGTCATCACAGTCCAGTGCCAACAGCAAGTTTTTGGTGAGAATAACTTGGGCTCCATTCCTCTGGACAGCCCAATTGCAGCGTCCAGCTCAAACCCAAGCTCAATTAAGTTGGGCCCAATTTTCTTAAGTTTTATATGAGACAATAAGACAAGATCATCATATTTTTACAATGGATTACTGTATGATAGTATTATAAAAAAATTTTAAAAAAAATTATTTGACAGAAATAATAATGATATGTGTTTTCAAATTTGTAATTATTTTTTTTGCAAAATAATACCTTGGTCTTTCTAATTTAACTTTTGTTTCAATTTGATTCTTGTAATTTCAATTGTTCCAATTTTGTTTTTAATTTTTTTTTTATATTGTGTCAATTTAGTCCAATTAATAATTCCTTAAAAGTAAAATTATTGTAACTAGAAGTCATACCAACTACTCCAATACAAATTTTCAATATATATATATATATATATTTCATATGCTTCACCAAATAACTCCAATATGGTCGTCAAACAATTCTCATGGAAGACATCTCTAAAGAATGATTTGGTTGTATGCTTAGAGAGAGAGAATCATCAAGCTTTCTAAGGATTTTAAGCATAATTTTTACTTGTTCAAAGAAATTAGAATTTTAATGTTATGTTTGGATTTGGAATCTTTCAAAAGAGACACAAATTTATTGGGAAATAAAATAACTTTATTTATTCCATTTTTATAAATAACCAAACAAATAAATGCTTTTAAATTACCTATTCTATTCCACCACCTAACCTCATTTTTGGACAAGGCATATAACAAGAGCATAAAAACAATGGGGTAGCTTCCATTTAAGTTAGGATGTTGAAAAAGTCTCCTCTTGCTGATTTTGTTTTTGTTGCTAAACTTTACCACCATGGCAAAGTATCCGGAGAAAGTACTGTAGGCTTAAGCTATAGATGAGCTATATATGAGAAGCACTGCAAACGATCAGAACTATTCGCAAGCTCAATTCAGTTCGCCAAAGATTCGATTTGGCTCGACTAGTTAAGTAAATGAACGAGCTTGAAATAGAATTTTTAAATGAGCAGAGTTCGAACTTGAATAAGTTCGTCTCGTCAAATTCAACACGTTTATCTTTATTTAAATTATAAAATAAATATATTATTTATATATTAAATAATATAAAATATGAATAAATAATAGCACGATTATATTATTTATATGTTAAAATAATATAAATAATATTTTTATTAAATAATATAAACAATAATAAAAAATTCATTATCGAGTTTCGAGGTGAGCTGAACTCAAGCTCGATTAGTTATCAAGCCGAACTCGAGCTAGACAATCTAGCTCGATAAACAAGCGAGTCAAGGTCAAGGTCAAGTTCAAGCTCAGCAAATCAAAGTTCGGCTTGATTCGGTTCGTTTGTAATCCTAACATGTGACAATAATAATTTTAGAATTATTAAATCCAGATCTTCTAAAATTGATTTTTTCAAAAGTGATTTTTAGAATAATTTTTGTATAATTGAGATTTAATTCTATAAAAATTGAAAGGACAATAGGCTTAAGCTATGGGTACAATAGTACTGATAGTCACTATTTTAAAAAAAATAAATAACTGTCAACTATTTAAAAAAGTACTTTAAAATCACACAAAAAATTAACTTCAGAAAATTTGAAATCAAAATTATCATATATATTTTAGAGAGGTGCTAATAACCCCTACATTTTTTCTAAAGATCCTCACCTATTAATATTTTTTTAATGACAATTATAATCTCAATTAAAATTACTATAATGAACACAAATTGAAATGGAACACTTACCCTCACGCAAACAACACTCGGAATTGAACACCCAGCCTAATCAAACCAAATTGAACCCCCAATGCTCATGGTCTATCATTCTTGTTCATTCTCATTGTGTTTTTGAGCACCTACATCCTCTATAATCCATCTTCTTCCTGATAAAATCATTCTCATTAATCTATCTTCATCGTCCATTTTTGTGATTGGTTCAGATATTCAGTAATCAACCAAAAGTGGTGAAACGAGATTGCGAAAAGTGGGTAATGGAGCATGATGGCAATAGTCATAATTGGGTACGCTTGGTTTAGATTTGTAGAGTGATTTTGGAAATTTTTTTCTAAAAAACTTGTTTAGTAGGTAATTTTTCCAAAACAATTTCCAAAATCACTTTCTCTCTCTTACACATCAATCAATCACTTTTTCTCTCTCCTCTCTCATTCTCAATCATTTTTTTTCTCACAAATATCTACTCAATTACAACAAAATATCAAATCATTCCAAACTCCCAAACTCCAAAACTACTTTCAAAATACACAACCAAACAAATCAAAAAAATTTCTAAACTCTCTCCCTAAAACAATTGTTAAAAACTACTCTCTCAAAACCAAACCAAACATACCCATTGGAGGTTGGTTGGGTGGTTTTTTAACATGGTTGCTGTTGTGATTTTTCAACATGTTTCCTGCTGTGTTTGTGGCTGTGTATTTCTATGCTTTAGTTGTTTTATCTCTTTGTTTGGTTATTGTTTAGATTGGAGATTGTTGCCCAATTTGTCAGTGCTTGGTCTGTAGTGGGTCGGTGATGGACTTGGGAGAAATAGAGAGCAACGCTATCGTGGGTTTGGGAAAGGGAAAGGGGGTGCGAATCTATTAAGTCATGTTTTAGTGGGTGTCCAAATTGTTATGAGGTGCGCAGTTAGGTGGGTGTGTAGGGGTGTAATTTTGTCCCGACCCGGCCCATTCGGGCTCGGGTCGGGCCGGGCCCATGTCGGGCCTTGCAGGCTTCTGCTAAAAATTGGGCGGGGCCAGCCCACGGGCCAGAAATTAGGCCTAGGCCCAAGCCCAAGCCCAGGGATATTCGGGCTTTGGGCGGGCCAGTGGGCCGGGCCCCTGGGCTTGGGCTTTGGGCGGGCCTAAACAATTATTTTTTTATTTTTTTATTTTTTCTACCAAAATTTTATTATTTTCCATTAAAAATAACACTGGGTATCGAGTGGATCGGGCGAGCAGGGCTTTTGGGTGGGCCTTGAGAGGGCCAATGGGCCTGGGCCGGGCCGGGCTTCAAAACGATGGCTTAGGCCCCTGGCCCAAGGCCTCGGGTTGGGCTCGGGCTGGGGCCTAAATGGGTCAGGCCCCCTCGGGCCGTGGGCGAATTTTGGGCCGCCTGCAGGCCATGGGCCAAAATTACACCCCTATGGGTGTGTAATGTTTTGAAGGAGGATAGTTTTGATATTATACGAAAGGTTCTTAAAATTTTTATCAATATTTAAATTTTATAAGTAAGAATTCAAAGAAATAGGGTAGAAAAAATGTGGGCTATTAGCACTAGGATTGCAATGAACAAAGCCGTTCCTGAACTGACTCGAGCTTAGCTCGCTAAGAGCTCATTCGAATTCGGTTTGTTAATCTATATATATATATTTTCGAGCTCGAGCTCGAGCTCAAGCTCGTTAAAATTTAATAAATAAGTCCAAACATACTAAAACTCGCCTCGTAAGTTTAGCTCGTTAGCTGGCTCATTTAACATTTATTATTTATACATTAAATAATGTAAAAATATGAAAAAAATAAGATAATTATGCCATTTATATATTTAAAAAATATAAATGTAGATAATAGCTAACTATATATGGGTGTTAATTCCCAACCTCACAACCAAACTAGATCTCCACGCAAAGATCTAAGGAACTTAATCTCAAAGCACATAGAAGAATAGAAGAGCCCAACACTTGCACACAGGAAGACAACAAATACCACGGTAGCTCGTCCACTTGAGGGCACTCTGATGATCAAGTCATTCACTTATCTGACAAGAATATCGACACAAGCAAATCACTCATAATGAAAAGCATACTTTAGACCTATGGGAGTGCCTTACTTTTATAGTCAACAATGTCTGTGTCCTCTAGAAATCTCACTTCATAGGACTCTATCCTTTACAAGTATAACACTTATCTTGGACTTCTCCTATTCAGATTAGAATCAACTGCTTTAAGAGTCTCATCTTTATACAAACAGAGAGCTATAAACTATTTAAGACTCTTGTCCTCTGTCTGAATATCTCGAACTCCGGTATTATAGCATCATATCATGGCACTTCGGTCCACCTACATAGCACCTCAACAATACGGTCCCTCTATGTGGCACCTCGGCTATGAACCTCGGTCCGTGGACAGTACTAAAAATTATGTCCTCACAACTGCCTCCTAGGTTCTATTACCCTGGCAATTTGAGGTGACAGAACCTACATCGCCCGACCTCCCAACATGTCGGCTAAACAACATGCTAGTGGACGCTCCTCTGACCGAGATTATGACTCGTCGGCGTCAAGAAATAGGGACTTAATTGTCCATTCATCAAGAACCAAGATGTTCTGCCTCATTCAAATTAATCATTTCATTCGAGATCGCACCACTAGCTGAGGTTACCACATGCTAGTTCAAGAATCCCAAGAATCCAAGATTCCAAAAGTTGTCAAGTCATAACAAACTCAACCGTTTCGTCCACATGTCGTTGCTCTACTGGTGCATACTCATCATGCTTTAGATACGTCACTTCAACTTTGACCCGCGCCGCTTGATATCAGCTGATGTCAACCTTTGCATGTCTCCTTAGACATTTGAATCATTGCTTTGCTGTACTTTTGAATTCTATCAAAATTTTCCTCCCTCTCTCTCCGTCTCTTTATTTAAAAATCGCTCTCTCTATACCTGTAGACTGCTTTGCCAGATATAGAGTCGTCACCTAAATATTTTATTTTGGAGAATTTAGGAAACCCTGACTCGTGCCTAAGGCCACGTGTCCATCATCATCAAAGTTGTCTCGGCTCGGGAACTTGGGTACGAGAGGGGAACGTCATGTAATGAGCACCCCCGCTCGTTCGATCTAAAGATCGGCCTTTACTAACATGATATCTTGTTTTTGAAAACACATGCGTTCTTATTCCGGTTATTAGCCTAGAATTACTATGTGATGAGCACAACACACAAGTATAGACTAGATCGCCTAAGTTGGAACAAATCATCTCATGTTTGTTTGTTTGAAAATGGTTTGAAGGTGCTACTCGCAAGTAGGCTAAGATGTGAATTTTGCCACCCTCGAGTGAGCTTTAGAAAACATGATTTGCCACTCTCAAGTGGGCTTAAAACACACATTTCGATGAATTGTTCCAATTCAAGTAATCTAACATTCACCCACAAGCATTCAGGCAGTTATATCATATAAGCAGTTAGCCTCATGACAAGCATGCGGTCATGTTAACATTCACACTCATGTGAGATGCTAATGCATAAAAGCTTACCTAGTACTTCGAGCCAAAACAATAGCTAGTTAGTAATTAATGCATGATCCTAGCTATGTTAAGATGCCTAATGCAACATATGCAAAATGCAACTAGAAATAGGCTCGGCTGTCTAAGAATGACATGTGAAATGCGACAACTTGATACACGTATTCAAGTTGGAATTGAAATGCTATGCGGTTAGTATGATGCGCCGAGCCCGGTGCATGCAATACAGATGAATGATGCAAACATGCGAGCATAAGGATGCTAATTGAAACATGACCTAAAACTAACCATTGAAAGCAGGTAAATAAAAGGGAGAAAGACGTGGAGTTGGAAGACATTCACACACTCATGCACACTTATTACAAAATTCGCCCTCTCGACGGAGGGTCCGAATAAATAATACAAATTAACTAATTAATTAACTACCCTAGCTAATTAATTATTACATAACTCTTAACTAATTTAAACAAATTAACTAAGCTATGATACTAAAGAGGTCGCCGCAGCTCCGCCTCGGAATGATTGAATGATGCATACTCGATCACCTCGCTCGGAAACCCGTTGCCATGCCACATGTTGCCTCTGTTTGCACTGTTCTGCACCTCTGAAAACTGCACAAGTCCCAAGGATGCTTTCGAACCACTCCCTGAGCACTGTGAGATGTCACCGGCCAAAATATAGGAACATTGGCTATGTGGAATTGGTCATCGACCATTTGTGAGGATCTCGGCCAACAATGTTTAGTCGATCGGCACTGAAGATGGCCGGCCGGCCATATCTTCCTGCAAAATGCTGTTTTGCTACAGCAGAGGACAAACAGAGTATAGCAATGCATTTTCAAGGCAATGTGTGCACAAACACCCTCCCTATCATGTCATGAGCTCAAGGGAGTGTAGTGCTCGACCCTTGGGCCATCAATCATGCATTTCGATGCATGATGGCCAAAGAGACCGAATTGTACATATCACTATGGAATGAATGCACAAAAACATATGAATGCCTCACACTCTATCATGTTGGATCAAGAGTGTCGGCGACCGAGGATTGAGGCACGTTTCGTCACTTCAAGTACGAAACGTCCCTCGGTTCTCATGTTTGGTTTGACACCCCAAACCAAACACAATGCAATGCATGCAACATGGAAAAGCTATGCAATGCAACATATGCATGTCAAATGCAATATGACTCAAACATGCACGCAAGGCTAAGGTAACAAGCATGCCAAATGCAATCTAAACCTAAACAAGTATGTGTCAAAATACAAATTTGCAAGCATGCAAAATGCATTCTAAACATACAAACATGCATGACATGCAATGATGGACAAGCATGCGACAACATGCAAACTAGTAAGCACGCAACAACATGCAACATGTCAAGTATGCAACGACATGCAAAGATGGACTGAAACCAAAATGGGGAGACCTCAGTCACGCCCAAATCAGTGGCCAAGGTGCTGAAATGATGGCATGAAAAGGCAAGGAAATGCAAGACAATCATGCATACCAATTGGCCCAAGCATTAAGGCATAAAGAGGACAACCTTTAAGCACACTTAAAGAGTAGCAAACATGGATATATGACAGCACCATAAGCTCTGTAATGATGTTAGGAATGATGTCAAATCACATATATAACACAAACAAAGCATACAAGAAGGCTCAAAGCTTGAAGCTAGCCAAGAGACTCAAACCATGACCACGTAAGGCAATCCCCAAAGGGCCAAGGAGACCCAAAACAGTTCCAAGGCAGGTCAAGATGAGACCAAAACCAAGCTTAAACTTAGCTAACATAAGCTAGAATACAACTCCAAAAGGCATGAGGCAAACAAGGCTACAATGGGGTGTTACACTACGCCTAACAATACCAAACATGGCATGATTTAAACAATGGAAAACAGAGTTATGGTATATCAAAATAAGCCCAAAAACCCATTTAGATGGCATCCCACAGACCTAAGCATGGAGACATACACAATGGTCAATTCATGAGGCATAAAACACCAACTCTTTAAAGCTTTGAAAGGATAGAAAATGCAAGTATATGAGCATGAAACATGGATTGAAATAACATATTAGATGATGCCAAATTATGAAAAAAAAGGTCTAAGTAGTGCATGCTAATGACTTAGACATGCAAAGCTAGTAAGCGAGGATGTATGGTAGCTATACAAAGCAATGAATATATGATCAAAACAACACCAAACAGAGCTTTAGCATGCTGAAATATGACCTAAAGTTCCTTTGAGTTGAGCCAAAATATTCAAGTATGATAGTCCAAATGTTAGAAGCATGTTAAGGCAATATAGGGGATTACAAGGCAAGTATATGGTGCATGCAAGAAGCCATTAAACCAACCTAGAACAGAGGTATATCATGACCAAATGACACCAAATACTTGCTGAAATGAAGCCAAAACATGCTAAGCAAACATGCTACCATTATGAGCCAATAACACAAGCATATGAGACACAAGGAGAGAGGGGTGTCCTCCTATACAAGACTCTAAAACTACCTTTCCACCACTGAAAATCCTTTGGATTTCAGTGGTAGAAAGGCCATGCAAAGGCAAGAACAAAGGCCAAAAGAGGTGACTCAAAACAAAGCCAAACAAGGCCTAAGAGGAGGTAGACAACCCTCAACCAAAAAGTGACCTCAAATAATCATCTTAAGCACACAAAAACAGAACTTTTTTCAGTTTATAGTTAAGCTTAAAACAATATGCAAATAGGTCTAAAAGCTTAAGCCAAAATGGGGAAACAAAAGGTAGTTTGCTCACCCTTGAAGAACACCTTCAAGAACACAACTCCAGCTACTCCCTTGGATCAAAACCAGCTCAAGAACTCTGAAACCAACTTCCTAGTGCCTCAGCAACCAAAGAAAGGTGTTCTACTAGGTGCTATAGTGCAAAAGTATGAACAAAATACACTTTTAAGGCACCAACACACACACAAATATAGAAAGAGAGATATAGAGAGAGAGGGATATATGAACTCTATATCTATTTTGCTGAACCTCTAGAAAGGGAGGGGAGGCTCCCCTCTTATAGGAAATCAAATTCAAAGCTTCTTAGAGAAGCTAAGCTTTGGTTCAAATCCCTTCATACACGTGTATGGAGGGGAGGGTCTGTGCTCACCAGCTGGCACAGCTGGCATGCACAATGCCTGAAAAAGGCAAAGAAAAGGCTTCGGCCAGAAAATATGGCCGATCGACCAAATAAGTGCCGACTGACCAACAAAAGTGCCGATCGGCCAACATTTATGGCCGATGGCAAGGAAGCAAGGCCGATGGCATCATGCCATAGCTGATGGGGTGTGGGGATGGCCAACAAGCCACCCTATTCCCTCAGAAGCAAAACCACAAGTCCTTGGTCCACAACCAAGCACAAAACAGACAAGTTGAGAGATCCTAAGGCAAGGCATGCAGCCGAGACCTTCGGGAACTCAAAACGAACACGAACATGGATGATCATCGAGTGTTCAAACGATGACGTCCAAGTCTTGAGGATGGTCAAAAATGGGATGTCTACAGTTGCCCCTCTTTGACAGAACTCGAAAGTCATAAGATGACGAGAGTGAATGTCAAAGCCCAGAGACGACCTATTTTTGACAAGACTGAAGACTCAGACAAGCATACATGATAACAAAGAGATGCGCCCGCAAGCAGGGGCAAGATGCAAATGACATGCAAGATGCCGAACATAACTTATGATCATGCAAAGAGAGTTGTAATGAGGCATTTATGCAAAATAAATACAACAATTTAAACAACCGAATAAGAGATAACGGTCCTACACATTCCAACAAAAGGATGTAAGAAATTATGTAATTCTCGATGCGTCTCACGCGGAGAAGACTAAAAGCGACTACCGAGGACACCCGGGGTCTCAAACACAACATCTCTCAATGTGGCAACGCATGAGAGGAAAGGACTGTGCAAGAAAGCGCAGTCATCCAAACGCATGCCAAACGCGAGAGAAGAGAGATACGTCCAAACGCATGCCAAATGCGAGCGGAGAAGGGTAACAGTTAAACTGAACTGGGACTTCCTTTGAATGAACCGTACATGCAATATCGTGCCTGCAAAAGAAAGAAATTCAACAGGTACAATATAGTAGAAACACATTTTCAATCGTTAGATGAAGAAATCATTTCAATATGAGATAAACACGGCTATAACAATGCAAGTAGGGCATAACAATGCCAGTAGAACGAGCATAACAATGCAAGTAGGGGCATGCGCGACGACACAAGCAAGGGGTACATAACAATGCAACCTAAGTGTACGCATAACAATGCGAGCAAGACGTGCGTGACAACGCAAGTAAAAAGGTGCATGACAATGCAATAAGTGTGCGCGATAATGCAAGTAAGGTGGTTCATAGCAATGCAACTGAAACAAGCATGACAATGCAAGTAAAACATGCGTGACAACGTAAGCAAGGGGTGCATAACAATGCAACCTAAGTGTACGCATAACAATGCGACTGAAACAAGCATGATAATGCAAGTAGAACATGTGCGACAACGCAAGCAAGGGGTGCATAACAATGCAACCTAAGTGTACGCATAACAATGCGACTGAAACAAGCACGATAATATAAGTAGAACATGCGCGACAACGCAAGGAAGGGGTGCATAACAATGCAACCTAAGTGTACGCATAACAATGCGAGGAAAAGCATGACAACACATGTAAGTAAAGCATACGCGACAACGCAAGCAATGTGTGTAACAATGCGAAAGGGTGTACAAACACATGTAAGTAAAGCATGCGTGTAGATGTCCCCGAACGGCCCGGGAGGGCGAGTCCCCCCCCGTTCGTATTGGGCTCACTACAGTTCGGACTCTCAAATTGTCACGGTTCTAAATCTGAACCAAAGAGTCCAAATCCGGCAAATCGTTTTGAGAAAACAGATTTTGAAAGAAGTGCCAAACATGGACTGCTTTGCCAGATACAGAGTCGCCACCTAAATGTTTTATTTTGAGGAAATTTAGGAAACCCTGACTCGTTTGCCTAAGGCCACGTGTCCGTCATCACCAAAGTTGCCTCGGCTCGGGAACTTGGGTACGATTGGGGAAGGTCACTTCGTGAGCACCCCCGCTCGCCCGATCAAAGATCGGCCTCTACTAACCATGATATCTATTTTTGAAAACATTATGCGTTCTTATTCAGGTTATTAGCCTAGATTTACTATGTGATGCGCACAACATACAAGAATAGACTGGATCGTCTGAATTGGAACAAAACATTTCATGTTTATTTTTGAAAGTGGTTTGATGGTGCTACCCGCAAGTAGGCTAAGACGTGGATTTGCCACCCTCGGGTGGGCTTAAAAAAAAACATGATTTTGCCACTATCTAGTGGGCTTAAAACACACATTTGATGAATTGTTCCAATCCAAATAACCCAACCTTCACCCACAGGCATTCAGGCAGATATATCATATAAGCAATTAGCCTCATGGTAAGCATGCTATCATGGTAGTCACTCACACACATGCAAGGATGCTAAAGCATAAAACTTACCGAGTACTCCAAGCCAAAACAGAAGCTAATTAGAAATCCATGCATGATCCTAATTATACAGAAATGCCTAATGCAACACATGCAAAAGTGCAACTATAGCAGGCTCGACTATTCTAGACATGACATATGAAATGCTACAGCTAACATATATTCAACTTGGAATTGAAAATACAATGCAGTTAGTATGATGCGCCGAGCCCGGTGCATGCAAGACAGATGAAATGAATGCAAACATGCTATCATACTGTATGCTAATTGAAACATGCCCTAATCTAACCATCATAAGCGGATAAATAAAAGGAAGAAAGACGTGGGGTTGGAAGACATACATCACACATACGCACACTTATTACAGTTGTGCCCTCGCTCGGAGGGTCCGAATAAACGATATACAGTCCCAAATGAATAATTACAGTCCAAATATGTGCAAAACCCTAATTAATTAACAAATTAAATTAGGAAAGCAATAAATTGGCATGCAAGCCAGGGACTGCCTCAAATCTGCTTCGGATGATGAATGATGCATGCTCGGGTTGCCTTGTGTGGAGAATCCCTCGCAATGCCCCGATTTGCCTCTGTTTGCAATTGTTCTTGGAATGCGTGTCAAGCTCCGGAAGGCTGCCGATTTCTGATTTGCTGCAACAAAGAGCAACAAAGGGGCATGGCAAAGTATTTTCACATATGTATGCATGACTACTCTTCAGGGAGTGTAGTCCTCGATCCTCGTGCCACCAATCACGCATATCGATGCATGATGGTCGAGGAGTCGAATTGCACGACTCAATATGAAATGAATGCATATATAAACACAACAAGACCTAAACTCCATCATGGATAATCCGGAGTGTCGGTGACAGGGAATTGAGACACGTTCCGTCACTCGAAGTATGAAACGTCCCTCGTTTCCCGTGCTCGGGCTAACTCCTATCCCAAACACAATGCAATATGCATGACATGCATGAATGCAACTAATATACAACCTAGCATGCACAATGCTATGAGATGGCATACACAATGCACGATGTAACAAGGCATACACAATGCTCTAACATACAACCTAGCATACGCAATGCTATGAAATGAAATGGCATACACAATGCACGATGGACTTATACCAACATGAGTGGACCTCAGCCACACTCACATTAGTATCCATGAGATGAAAATGAGACACTCGAAATGCGTGCACACATGCACGCAAACCGAGGACCTAGCCTAAGGCATCAAATGCCACTCTACCCAAAGCATGGCAAGGCATGGAACATGATATGCAAACATGCAAATTTCAGCGCTGAAATATGATACAAAACAGCCCCGAAACATGGAAACATGGCACCCGATGCATGGAATGAACCTCGAAATTCGAAACTAGGCACATGGAATGACTTACAGCTATACATAGCATGCATTATTTGATCATGAAACATGAAGACAGATGCAAGACAGTCCCAAAACATGCATATTTTCAGTTTATAACAAGTCTCAAAAATGAACACAAATAGGGCTAATCTATCATGCAAAAATGGCCCTAAAAGAGAGATTAAACACAAGGGGACAAAATCTGGCCCCAAATGGCAAAGATACCTTCAAAAAAGTTGAAGAGAGGCTCAAAACAAGGCACTTTATAGTTTACATCAAGCCACGAAAATAATCACAAATAAGGCCAAACTATCATGCAAGAAAAGACCTAAAAGAGGGGTAAAGAGACAAGTGGTAGCTTCTGTTCTCAAACAGAGGAGAGTCCTTCAACAATGTTGAAGAGGGCCTCAAAACAAGATATTTCACAGTTTATGGAAAAGTCCAAAACAGCTCACAAATAAGCCTAAAATACTATGCAAAAATTGGCCTAAAAGAGAGATAAAGAGGCAAGTGATAGTAGGAGACCTCAAACAGAGGAGAGCCCTTCAACAATGTTGAAGAGGGGATCAAAACACATTATTTTACAGTTTATGATCAAGTCCAAAACAACTCACAAATAAGCCTAAAATACTATGCAAAAATTGGCCTAAAAGAGAGATAAAGAGGCAAGTGGTAGTAGGGGACCTCAAACAGCAGGAGGTCCTTGATCAAACATGAAAAGGGGCTCAAAATATGACTATTTACAGTTTGGGTCGGAGCCCAAAAATGCTTGCAAGTATTACTTGTAAATGAACCAAGAAAAGGCTAGAAAAAGGAGGAAGGAGACTCACCCTTGTAGAGCAGCAACACAACAGCTTTTGGACCAAGGAATGGTGCTCCTATCCTCTGAAAAACAGCCTCAAGTTGCTGGAATGGAGCATGGAGGTCTTGTGTTATGTGTTGGTGTAGAAATGGCTAAGAACCAAGGGTGTTTTAAGGGTTGGAATAGAGAGAGAGGGAGATTTAATGCAAGAGCTCCAAACCAATTTTTGTAACCCCTAAAATGCAGCTGGAAGTGCTGGTTTTATAGGGAAAGGAGTGGAGGAAAAGGGGGGGAAAATCAAATTGAAATTTCCCCCCAAAAGACCCCCCATCGGATACAAGATCTGGGGAGAAACAGAGGGTGCAGCTGTAAGGAACCAGGTGAGAGGGTCATGGCCGGCCAGGTTCAGAAGGTTCAGGGGGCCGGCCGACCACCTCCCATGGCCGGCCGACCAAGGGTCAAAAGGGTCAATGACAATTGCTGGTCGGCCACCTCAAAAAGGTGGCCTCCCATGTGTGCACAACACAACTATGTAGTCAAAACCTAGAAAAAGTGAACTAGGAGAGAGAAAAGACCATTTTTTAGAGGGGTTCAAAAGGGTCAGGCACAATTACTGGTCGGCCGCCAAATATTGGTGGCCTCCTAGGTGTGTACAACACAAATATGGGGTTTAGGGTTCAATAAAGTGGCCCCGGGGTGGTCAACATTGGCTTTTTAGTGAGGAAAACGGGCGACGGAGAGCGATGAAGAAATAAAGCTGGCTTTTTAGAACAATTGCTAGCCTCCCACCCTCCTACAAGCTTTCTAACTATGAAAATAAGGCCTCCACCAAAAAAGAACCAAAACGGATGCAAAACGGAGGTTCGGGGGACCGAAACGCGCGGCCCGGGGCCCCGAAAATGGGCTGTTAAGCACCGGAGGTGGCGTTCGACCATGAAGTTGGTCTCTCGGGCCACAGTGTTCCTCAAAAGGGAGGAAATAAGGTGTGTGCCAAAAACCGGAGCAAACGGAGGTGGCTAGGCAGTCCCGAACCGAGGCACACGGCCGTCGGCTTCGAAAAAACGGAAACCGGGCTCCAAAATGGGAAAAATGGCCTACGACCACGAAACGTAGCCTACGACCACTGAGAGATGATCTACGAGACCTCTCGCTCCCTTCGGGAAGAGAAAACAGAGAAAATAGAGCCTGGTTCGCAAACTGAGGCAATGCACGAAAGAGTCCGGAAGTCCAGAGGCAAGGCTTGCAGTCGGGACTCTGAAACTTCTGAATGAGCACAATATGCAATATCACCGAGCGCTCAACTGGTGGCGTCTGAGTCTTAAGGTCGGTCAAAAATGGGGTGTCTACAATGCGCAACAACGCAAGCAATGTGTGTAACAATGCAACAACAGGGTGCATAAACACATGTAAGTAAAGCATGCCCAACAACGCAAGAAATGTGTGTAACAATGCGAGAACGGGATGCATAAACACTTGTAAGTAAAGCATGCGCAACAACGCAAGCAATGTGTGTAACAATGCAACAACGAGGTGCATAAACACATGTAAGTAAAGCATACGCAACAACGCAAGCAATGTATGTAACAATGCAACAACAAAAAGAGGTATATATTCAACGGAAGTATGGTAAAGGCATGTTATTCGTGATGTTGAGATGCAACTCGAAAGCAAGATGAAGCATGCTCAATGCAAGGGCGAAAAGACGCATAACAAGCGCGCTTATTACAATTATGACAAAACATTGTAACATAACGTGCTCAAAAGCAATTCTTGAATTTTTTCAATATACAAAAGGATACGAAAAGGATACACCTCGCGCACATCGAATGTCGTACACGGAAGACACGGTTCGAGGTCAACACGAAGACCGGTTAAGCTTCAAAAGTGTACTTTCTTGCACTATCCCTAGAGATGAAGGTCCCAAACCACATAATAGACCCAACCAAGGGTGTGGGAGGTTCATCGACCACAAGGGGAGGCCATCGGCCATCCATCGGCCACAAAATGATCTCATCGGCCAAATATTTAGCCGATTGGCTAACAATTTGGCCGATCGGCCAAAAATGGCAGTTTCGGGGCAGTTTTGTCTTTTGGCCACGAGTCTTTAAATACGGGGTTCCAAACCCCATATTTTCACTTCTCCAAGCTCGAATATCCTTCCTCTTTCTCTCTAGGTGATTTTCCCGCCTTCGATCTTCATTTTGCTCTTGTTTTTGAGCCTTTTTCGTTATTCGATTCGCGAAGCCCTTCTCATTTCGTACACTTTAAACCGAACAAAACTCCATTTTGGGTGTTTCTTTCTTGGTTTCCACTACTTAGGGTTTGTTTCCCCCCGAGTTTACTTGGTTTTCATGCCTTTTCCACACTCTGACCTTTTCCCCCATTTTTTATTCTCTCTGGGTTGACTTTTGGGTTGACCTTTCGCATTCTTGCCCCTTTTTCACATTCTCGGCCATTTTCATGCTCCTTTTGAGATGGCAGACGACATTCTATGTGGTGTGACTCCCCCGGAGATGGACGTGGACCCCGAGGTCGAGCTCCTACCTCTTCGTATCCGACCATTCGATCCGGCGACTTACAGGCCGGCGATACACGTGTTGCCTCCCAACGGCATCCGCCACTTCAGGAGCTGTGTGCGGGGCGCGCCACTAGAGCTTTTGTTGTACAAGCTAGAGTCACATCTGTCTTACAGCGCCACTGAGGTATATTCTTCCTCTGTTTCATTTTCTGCAATGTAGAACATATAACTGCGATAGTTGATTCTGTTCTTTAACTGCTTAACTCAGACACACTGATACATCATATGCTGTAGTTCACTGTGAGCACACCCATACCCGATATCTGTTTAAATCTGAACACATGCACCCGCATTGCATTTTCATCAATTTTGAGCACACCCAAACACATGTACACACACTGCATTTTTAACTGAATAACCCAAACAAACTGTTATATCGTATGCTTAGCCCACCCAATATCTTGTGTAAACTCGAACATATGCACCCATACTGCATTTTCCCAAATTCTGAAGGCATTAAAACACTGTACATCTGACACTGCTCGTATCTGTTTGTCATTGAACACAGGGAGATTCCCATGCCTTCCGGGGGTATGGGAATATCGTCGCTCGAGGATGGTATATGGAGCTACCCAATGCGGTTCGCCATATTGTTGACTAGGCCAGCTTTAGGACCTTTTGCATGGGACTCTCGCGCCTCACTGCGAGCAGGCCCCTTCTTGCTGCTTTGGTGGACAGGTGGTGGGACACCACCGACTCCTTCCACCTTTCTGCCACCGGGGAGATGACGATGACTCCCTTAGACTTCTCCATGCTCACAGGCATCGAAGTAGGGGGTGATTCGATCCCCTTTGATACGGATATGGATGAATAGGACGCCGCTCAGCTATACTTGCTTGGCACTCAGCCACCTCTTGCCCAGTCAGGGTTTGTGAGGTACTCATGGTTCAAGGATCACTTCCGGATCCAGGCGCCTACTACTCGGGAGGAGGAGGAGCAGCAGTATGCTCGTGGCTTCATCATGTTCCTACTGGGGACCACGCTCTTTGCCGACCGGGCGAACACTGTCGGCCTTTACCTACTGAGCGCACTTGTGGATACGACTAGGGTGGCGCGGGCTTGGCTACACTTTATGGATATATGAGCTCATCCTCCCGCCGCAACGGGCAGTTGCTTGGAGGCTACTGGCGAGCCTGGGAGGTACATGTTCCCTTTTCTGTCTTTTTAATTATGTTTTTCATTATCTGTACATCACACACACTGTGCGCATGCAATCTGCTTTACACTGGTTGTACACTGCACAATACACTGCTTTATCTGTATACTGCTTTATCTGATAAGCATACTCATATCTGCTCTATTACATTCTGTAGTTGTGAGTGTATACCTACTTTCCTAGGCTCGCTCCAGTTCCGGATGAGGAGATGCCCCCTATGGTTCCATTTTCCCACCGCTTCGATGTGAGATGCGAGCGGAGGCCACATGAGTCCTTCATGTTCTTCCGTCGCTACTTTGACACCATCACCGCAGCTGAGGTATGTCAAACATTATAGTTGATTTAAGCCTCACTTTATATTGTACTCTCAATAACAGTAGATAACAAACTGTGTATTATTTGCAGATCACCTGGCAGCCTTGGGCCCCGTTGCCTGGCGCAGTTCGGGAGCGGTATGCCGGTGCTCGAGAGACTGCCCGGTTCAGGGTCTTGTTAGAGGGACCGGTCTGCTGCGCTTGGTACTTTAAGGAGCACTTCCTGCGGCAGACCTTGGGCGTGCCAGAGCAGGTAGTTCTAGCACCTCCTCCTACCCACACGAGGCACACTGAGAGGTACACCTTAGAGGAGATGATAGACTATACGATTGGCTGGAGCTACGAGCACTTTAGAGACGAGGGCGATTACGCCGAGTACATCCAGGCTTATCTCATGCGGCCTCTAACCGGTGCTCGCCAAGTCGAGAGAGAGAGGCCAGCAGCGCCAGCAGCAGAAACAGGGGCACCGAGGGCACCTCCGGCCCGAGGCAGGAGTGGGTCCCAGAGAGGGCAGGGAACTGGATGGCCAGAGCCGCCTACGATGATGACATGACGATGACAGGGTGGTAGACTTACCAGATATCCATTACTCCTCCTCCGGCTGATCATGAGCTTGTCGAAGTCTATGGCTCGACCTCGGTATGTACTACCACACTTTGTATTCTGTACAACCATTTCATTTCATTTCTCTTGATATTTCGCAGAATACTGATACTTTTAACCCTTTTGCAAGCTTTCATCGAGTACACTCGCCAGTCTCTGGAGCTGACTGCCTCTGTGATGGAGATGCTGCAGCGGAGCATCGACCTGTTGACTATCTATGGCATCCCGATAAGTTCTTTCAACCGCAGTCTCAAACTCTGCATAATCTGTTTCATACATAATCTGATGCATCACACTATCAACACAACACTTGATACACAGCACTCACGGCACTGATACACTGTACCCCACATACTGCTTACAGTGTTGATCACGACATTCATACACTGTACTCATACACTGCATTCTGTACTGATACACTACTCATAGCATTCATACCCTGTACTCATACACTGTATTTGGTATTCATACTCTGCTTTGCGTAGCATGACTGATGCATTTGCCATTTGTCATTTTCAGGCGCCATTTGTCCTTTTCAGGCCCCATTCCAGATTTTGGTTGCGGGAGGTGCTCCAGCTAGGCCATCTGTTCCTGCTCGAGGAGGAGGGGGAGCCAGGCGGGGGATGACATTCCATAGCTGGGGCAGACATAGGCATGCTCATGCTGAGAGCAGTTCGCGAGAGCCCTCCTCCGATGATTCTGACGAGGAGGCGGCGTCGTCCCAGGGCGAGGCCGGAGACAGCTTAGATTCTGACTATGGAGATGGCGGTGGTGACCCTGGACCCTTGTCCAGGAAGAGGACCAGGACCGACTCCCGCACTTGAGGCCATCGATATTGATTTGGACATTCTGCTGCTTTTTCTTTTCTTTGCTCTGTTCAGACATTTTGTTACTTTCTCCTCTTTTTTTGCTTTACTTTTCTTTTTACTGGTAGTTTGAGCACATTGTACTGCCTCAGGCAGGTTTTACTTTCCTCAAAATTATGTACTTTTGCAAAAGACATAATAGAAATGAAACGGCTATTTTGCTCAAAAAGTGTTGCATTTGTACATTCTATGCATCGCATCGCATTACATAATAATGTAAATGAGATTGAACTTTTGTTTGAAAATTAAGCACTTGCATCGTAATAATCAGGTAGTGAACCGACTAACGACAAAAATAACTTGATAATCAAAACAAAGAACTAGATAAGCTAACCAAGTGTAAATACAACTCGATAAGCAAAGCAAAGACTTAAAGAATGTGAAATACAACTCGATAAGCAAATGTACAACAACTCGATAAACAAATCGAAGTAACGCAGGCGTGACTTTGCAAAATCATCACCGGAAGGCATTGGAAGTGGTGCCAATCACAAATTCTTAGCATGTTCAATACATAAACAGCTCATGGAACAAGAAAGAAGGCCATCGGCCAAAGGGAAAGGCCACCGGCCACAAGAAATGGCCATCAGCCAAAATTTTTAGCCGATCGGCCAAAAAGGATGGTCGGTCGGCATTATTTTTGGCCGATTGGCCAAAAAGGATGGTCGGTCGGCATTATTTTTGGCCGATCGGCCAAAAATGGCAAGCACCTCCAGAATGTTGACACCTGTCTTCCACTCAACACCTTATCTTCTATAAAAGCCCCAACTTCGTAGTTTTCCTCATTTCAACACTGATTTGCACCAAATGGAAGAGTTTCTTGCCCAAAATCTCGCAACTTGGATTGCCAACTTGGATGCTCAGAAAGACTTAATTTTTGGGATTTCGACATAAATGCACTATTCACGCTGGGCCGCACCGCTGCATTTTCCGTTCCTCCATGCCCCCGTAAGGTTTTGGAATCCAGTAACACACGTCTTTAGTTTTTCCGGTCAAGAGATGTGTCCAACTTTTGAGGATTTCCAAGCTTTAATGGAATCCGAGCGCGACGAGGAAATCTTGCCTCAGTTCCGGTTCGGCCACGTCCAAGTCTTAGGACGGATGTGCGACCTTACTGTGCATGACGCTCGGTCATTGATTCATGATGGAGAGTTGGACACTCCAAGCTTGGTATGTCGATTTTTTGATGCTGGTGACTGCGACGACCATTATTGGCAGGGTTATCGATGACATGTGCTTTGCTTGTGCATGTTGTCCCATTTCTTACTTGTCCCAAGCTTTGGTGGGTTTAGCACTCGTTTGATCGAAGTCCCTGAGGGCTTGAAAGAGGGCAAAAGCTGCATCGCCATGACATTGGCCGAGACATTGATGGGCTTAGACGCTTTTCATCGCCGGGAGACGTCTAGGTTTGCGGGGAGTCCACTACTATTGCAGGTAATGTTTCCCACCCTATCTCACATATGTATCTCACATCACTCGACCCTCAGGCTCGATTTTTCTCTCAAAACCTTCTGCTCACTTTTTCTTTCAACGTACATCTCTCTATTCTTTATTCTTTCATTTTTCGCCCCTTCCCAGGTGTGGTCGATGGACAAGTTGAGAGTTGTAGACTCGTGTCCAGCATATTCTGCTCGCAGCTATTTCTCCCGACAACATCTAGTCGATGCTTCGGATGAAGGATGGTGGTATAGCTGGATGTGCAATTTGTCCACGGATTGCATTGCTTGGCGCTGCCCTTGGCTTAACCTGTCGACAATGAGTTACAGCATGACCCGTCAGCCCGGAATTCAGTTGATTGGCATGACACACTGTGTCTTTTATTTTCCGTTCCGGTTCCTACGCCAGTTCGGACATGATCAGATTTTCCCGGAGGAAGGGATAGAGTACCCTGCTACATTTCCGGTCCGAGGTGCGCAGCTAGCTCTGTATACCGCAACATGGAGGACGAGAGAGCTTCTGGCCCCCGCTCCCACTTTCAGTTGCACCCTCTCTGAGGAGTGTTTGGATTGGCTCAATGAAGAGGCACAGGTAGGGCCCATTTTGGCATTAGAGGCTTCGACCGGCTTTCGGAGGGGACGTAGGGACACCTGACTATGCTCCGGATTTATTTGCTTTTAATCAGAACTTTCAAGTGTTCTTTATGAATGTAAAGAAAAGCAACGTCAATTTTGTATTCAAAAGTAGGAGGACTCTGTATTGAAATCAATAAAATTGAAGGTTGTGGGTACTGAAAATTTTCCGTTCAGTCCAAAAATGGTCTAAGTTGTAAAAAGATTAATTTGAGCAAAATCAACTTTTATTAAAACTTTTCAAAACCATTTTCGATATGGATTAGAACTGGACACGCCTGAGATCTGTCACTGAGATGTACAACCCTTGACTCTAGCAACTGGAAAGTTGCCCATAGTCTGAATAGCACTATACCGGAGATCACAACCGAGCTCTTGAATGCTGAATAGACAAAGATGACCGAGATGATCAAATGGACGAAGTTGATCGGGGAAGTAATTATGGCTGGACTTCAGGACGAAGTTGCCTACGTATCCCAAACATAGGAATCAAGCCTTACGTAGTTCAACTCTGGTTCACTTGTGTATTAACCCTCACCTTTTACGCTCTAATTTTTGCCAAAGCCGCCTTTTGTGGGTTTTCAACCTTGCGAGCTCAGTTTTTATAATTTCAATTTTTTTGTGCTCTAACTTTTGCCTAGGTCGCCTTTTCGGGTTTTCGGCCTAGCGAGCCACTCAGGGAAAATATTTCTTCAACTTGTCCATGTTGATCGGTTGGGAGAACTCTAGGCCATCTAGGTCTATCAGAACGACAGCTCCACCCAACCAGATAGACTTGATGATGTAAGGGCCAGTCCAATTGGGTCTGAACTTGCCCCTAGGGTCGTGGATGGGAGCTCGGTTGTCTTTGAGCACCAAATCTCATTCTTTCAAATTCCTGGACTTAACCTTCTTGTTGAAAGCCCTGGCAATTCGTCGTTGATAACCGTGAACATGGTATAGTCCTTTCAGCCTTCTCTCATCAAAGAGCATGAGTTCCTCGAATTTGCTCTACTGCCAATCTGCCTCAGCTATCTAACACTCAGCCAGTACTCGTAATGATGAAACTTCAATTTCGATAGGTAGAACGACCTCCATTCCATAGACCAAGGAATACAGAGTCGCCCTAGTAGAAGTTCAAATTGAAGTCCGATAGCCCCACATAGCAAATGGCAGCTTATTTGGCCAGTCGCAGTAGGTTTCCACCATCTTCTGTAAAATACGCTAGATGTTCTTGTTGGCGGCTTTAACTGCTCCGTTGGTTTGCGGCCGATATGTAGATGACTTATGAAAAGCCCCGTTGTACTTCTCCAACAAGTCGATCACTTCCTTCTTGAAGTGGGAACCATTATCTGAAATGATCTTGTTCGGGACTCCGTAACGACAGATGATGTTGTTTCTGATGAATTTCGCAACATGCGATGCTTTCAACACCGCATAAGATTGGGCCTCAACCCACTTTGTGAAATAGTCTATTGCGACCAGAATGAACTCATGCCCATTGAACCCCTTCGGAGTGACAGCCCCGATCACATCAATCCCCCAGACTGAAAATGGCCATGGCGAAGTCATGTTGTACAGCTTCGACGGTGGAATATTCATGCGGTTTGCGTGGATCTGACATTTGTGGCATCGCCGGACAAAGCCTATACAATCCTCCTCCATGGTGGACCAGTAGTAACCTTGTCTAAGGATCTTTCAGGCTAATATCACCTCGTTCATATGCGCTCTGCACTCTCCTCCATGGATGGCCTCCATTAGGCGCTTGGACTCTTCGGCATCAACACACAACTTATGCATCCCAAGATGACCTCTCTTGTACAGCTTCCCTCCGTAGACGATGAATTGAGCAGCCATTCTTCGAATTGCCCTTTTATCCTTGGCATTTGCCCCTGGTGGATACACCTCCTTTTCCAAGAAGTTCCAAACATCGTAATACCAGGGGTTCTCATCTTGTACCTCATCTATGGTAGCAATCAGCTCATAGGCCGACGCGAATTTCTGTTCGATGATGATCGGATGCATCCAGACTCCGAAAGAGATGTCGATCATAAAAGATAGAGTTACTAGTGAATTTGCGAACCTATTGTTCTCTCTTAGTAAATGAGCGAAGTTCAGCTTCTCTAACCGAGGAATCAGCAAGTCCAAGGTTTGGTGGTACATTCTCATCTTTTCTTCTTTGACTTTCCAATCTTCTTTTGCTTGAGATACAACAAGGTTCGAGTCCCCGATGACGTCCAACCGTTTTGTCCCTAGTTCTAGAGCTGCTTCTAGTCCAGCAATACACACTTCATACTCTGCCTCATTATTCGAGACTTTGAACCGGAGTTTGAATGCTAGAGGAATACGAGAATTATCGGGTGCTATCAGCAACACCCCTATCCTATACCCGTATTGGTTTGACGCTCCGTCAAAGTACATCATCCAAAATTATTCTTCGACATGCAGAATGGCCTCGTCTGGGAATAGATACTTAACTGCTTCATCCCCTTCCACTGGGTGATCGGCTAGGAACTCCGCTACCGCTCTCCCTTTTACTGACTTGCGCATTACATACTTCAGATCGAATTCAAAAAACAAAAGCAACCAACGGGCTAGCCTACCTGTAAGTGTTGGTTTCTCGAAGAGATATTTGATAGGATCCAATCTCGAAACCAGTGTTACGGAGTAAGCTCACAGGTAGTGCCGCAACTTCCTGGAAGCCCATACTAAGGCCAGACACGCCTTCTCTAGCGGAGTGTAACTGGTCTCGTAATCCAGCATCTTCTTGCTCAGGTAGTAGATAGCTCTCTTCATCTTGTCCTTAGACTCCTATGCAAGCATGCAACCCATAGTAGTTTCAGTTACTGAAAGGTACAAAATCAACGGTTTCCCCGGTTCAGGCGGTGACAACACGGGTGGGTTCTGTAAATATTGCTTGATCTGTTCAAAAGTAGCTTGGCATCGGCCGTCCCATTGGAACTTCGTTCCTTTCTTCAGGAGACCAAAGAGTGGTTCACAAGTCAAGGTTAATTTAGCAATAAATCGTCTTATGAATTGCACTTTACCCAGAAAGCCCCGCACCTCCTTTTCAGTCCTTGGTGGTGGCATTTCTAAGATGGCCTTGATTTTGGAAGGGTCGACTTCGATACCTCTCTGTGTAATCAAGAAACCCCAGCATTTTTCCTATTGTAACACCAAACGTACATTTCTGAGGATTCAGCCGCAGCCGAAATTCTTTGATCCGTTGAAAGAATTTTTGCAAGGCGGTGTAGTGGCCCTCTCTTTCTTTGGACTTGACAATCATGTCGTCCACGTACGCTTCAACCTCCTTGTGGATCATGTCGTGCAATATTGTGGTCGCAGCCTGTTGATACGTGGCTCCAGCATTCTTCAGCCCAAATAGCATTACCCTATAACAATAGGTCCCCCACGGGGTGGTAAAAACAGTCTTCTCCAGGTCTTCGGGTGCCATCATAATCTGATTGTAACCTAAAAAGCCATCTATGAATGAAAGCAATGCGTGCCCAGTAGTGAAGTCCACTAATTCGTCGATATGCGGCAGAGGAAAGTCGTCCTTCGAACTGGCTTTATTCAAATCTCTGAAATCCACACATACCCGAATCCTACCGTCCTTTTTCGGCACTGGAACTATGTTGGCCAACCAAGTTGGGTATTCAGATACCAGCAGGAACCCTGTGTCGATTTGCTTGGTGACCTCTTGTTTGATCTTGAGAGCCCAGTCCGGGCGGACTCTTCTGAGCTTCTGCTTAACAGGTCGGGCCTCTAGGTCAAGAGGGATCCGGTGCTGTACAATCTCAGGATCGATTCCAGGCATGTCTTCGTAGGATCACGCGAAAACATCTTTGAAATCTTTTAATAAAGCGACTAAGCGCTCGTGCTCCTCCGAAGACAACATGGACCCGATCTGGACCAGCCGCGGGTCCTTCTCAGTACCAACATTAATTTGGGTGATTTCATCAACCAGCGATTTTACAAACCTCTCCTGCTCCTGATCTCGCAAATATTTCAAAATCGGAGGAATTTCTTCCTCGTCGTTTTCATCGAAGTTTGGAAAGTTTGAATTAATGCAATAAATCAAGGGCACAGAAAAATACTCAAAGGCCACAACCATTCCATTCTCATTAATCACTTCCAAGTCGCCTGATTCCTCTGTTACAACAGACTCAAAGAAAAAAGAAAAAGATGACCTGGACAGGACTGTGGCATCCGGGTTGTCACCCTCAGGAATACCGGACTCAAACTCAGACGAGCTGGAACCTAATTCCAACCCTACAGACTCAGTAGAATCAGATTCCGGCTCATTACCTGACCCGGTGCTGCTCGATAAGAATCCCTCCTCGTACTTCCAGACGAGGGAGGGTGCGATGGACGCATCCAAAATGTTTGCAGATGGGCTTGCAGCTGCTTCATTCCCAATCATAGACATTGAGAGATCATCCCCTAAGCACTCATGTACGATCGGAGGATCTGAAAGTAGACTAACTAGTGCTACCCCCATTTCAATCTCGGTGGTCTCGGAATCCACTTCCTTACATTGCTCAACCTCAGCTGATGGGTCTGTCTGCTCTTCGGCAACATCATCCCCGAACAACTGTAAGTCAAAGAAGATCTCAAAACCCGGAAGGCGTCTCTTCTCGGCATTCAACCATGGCTCTGGGAAGCCGCAGAATGGAAAGTCCTCCCCCTCCCGAACAAACCGTCCGTTCAGGGTGCCCTGGATAGGCTGATGCATCAACTCAAAATGCCTCCCGGCCTGCTTGGCTCTGGCTCTCCCAGCCATTTCTTTGCCCTTTCTTACCCAGTCCTCTTTGGTCGGTAGATAACCCAAGCCAAAGGTATGCGGGTTGTGCGGCACTTCGGCCGATACTGCAATGCCTTTCCGGCCACTCTTTCCTATTCCCATCCCAGGGATATGCTGGAGCTTGTTCATGAGGTACATAGACTGTGCACTGACATACAACCCCTTATCAATAGCCAAGATATTTTGAACAACCCGGGCCTCGGCTAGGGTGAATCCTGATAGGAACACATCCTCCGTGCCATGCTTGATTTCCAAAATCGGTGTAGACACTTCTAGCGGCGGATGGATTGACGAATTCCCAAAAACTATAGTCATCCTCTTCCCGTGGGGGTATTTCAACATTTGATGCAGGGTGGAAGAGACCGCCTTTACCTGGTGTAGCCACGGCCGCCCTAGGAGTAGATTAAAGGTCGCGGGAACATCCAAGAAATGAAAGTCAATCTCGTGATGTCTTGGACCAACCTTGGTCTGAATCTGCACAGTCTCCATCACTTCTCTACTAGTATTGTCATAAGCCCTTATCACCTGGGCAGTTGCCACAAAGTCCGTGGGCTTCAACCCGATTGCATATGCCGTCCTCGACGGACACACATTAATGGCGGATCCCGTGTCGACAAGAACTATCGGTACCCACTTGTCTCTACACTCCATAGAGATGTAGAGCGGTTTGTTATGGTTTGCGCCCTCAGGCGGCAGTTCCTTGTCAGAAAAGGTCAACGTCGGGGAAGCTCCTCCCGGAAAAACCAATCCTACCAGCTGCTCAGGTGTGGTATCTATTGAAAGTTTGGCCTTGTCCATAGCAGAAAGGACAACTTGTCTATGTACTCTTGAAGCCATAAGCAGTCCCCAGATGGAGATGTCTGCCTGTATCTTCTTAAACTGTTTCAGCACAGCCTCTTCTTCGAGCAATTTATCCTTTTGCTTTTCTGCCTCCCTATCCTTTCCGGACGCTCTAGTTGATCTAAGTGCTGGGGCTTGAAATACCGCCCGCTCCTTCATGTGATCAACTTCGCCAATGTACCAGGTATCATCCAGCTGGTTACTCCCTCAGTCCTCATCTGTGTGGGCAAGACATAGATCATCATCTTCCCATCACATGCCATCGGCAGCCGACAGACACCGGTCCGGCTTCGTTACAACTATTCCTGTGCCCACAGCACCTTCCGTTCCTATGCCTGCAGCACGCTCTGTTCCTGTGCACACAGCACGTTCTGTCCCTGTAGGGGCCTTGGCCTTTCTGGCCCTCTCAGAATCCTCGATCCTTTCCTGCTCAGACTGCTTCAGCGCAGCTTGCTGTTCAACATCTCCTATATTCAAATTGCCCAGATCCCGAGCGAAATTCTTAACACTGGCGCTCTCCGGCGAGGCATCCAAATTCCCGGCCCTTCCGGCCACAGTTGATGTCCCCGTTGTAGACATCCCCGAACGTCCCGGGAGGGAAATCCCTCCCCCCCCCGTTTTGTTCATTGGGCTCACTACAGTTCAGGACTCAAAGTCACAGTCCTGTATCTAATCTCGTAGAGTGCAATGCAAAACCGATGAATCATCAAAGAGTCCAAATCCGGCAA
This sequence comes from Camellia sinensis, assembly GCF_055761805.1. Taxonomy (NCBI): domain Eukaryota; kingdom Viridiplantae; phylum Streptophyta; class Magnoliopsida; order Ericales; family Theaceae; genus Camellia; species Camellia sinensis. Next base: position 33,254,448 of record NC_138961.1, on the reverse strand, counting down.
ATCGTTTTTGAAAATAAATTTTTTGAAAGAAGTGCCAAACATGGACTGCTTTGCCAGATACAGAGTCGCCACCTAAATATTTTATTTTGGAAAATTTAGGAAACCCTGACTCGTTGCCTAAGGCCACGTGTCCGTCATCACCAAAGTTACCACAACTCGAAAACTTGGGTACGATTGGGGAAGGTCACTTCGTGAGCACCCCCACTCGCCCGATCAAAGATCGGCCTCTACTAACCATGATATCGAGTTTTGAAAACATTATGCGTTCTTATTCCGGTTATTAGCCTAGATTTACTATGTGATGCGCGCAACATACAAGTATAGACTGGATCCCCTGAATTGGAACAAAACATCTCATGTTTGTTTATTTGAAAACGGTTTGCTACTCGTAAGTAGGCTAAAATACGGATTTCAATGAATTATCCCAATTCAAGTAATCCAACCTTCACCCACAGGCATTCAGGCAGGTATATAACATAAGAATATAGCCACATGGTAAGCATGCTGTCATGTTAACAATCACACTCATGCGAGATGCTAAAGCATAAATACTTACATCGTACTCCGCGCTAAAACAGTGAACTCGTTAGCAATCATGCATGATCCAAGTCCATGTTAAGTGCCTAATGTATTGCATACAGAATGCAGTCTAGAATAGGCTCGGCTAATCCTAGGACGGCATGTGAAATGCAACAGATAACACGTATTCAAGTTAGATTTGAAATACAATGCAGTTAGTATGATGCACCGAACCCGGTGCATGTAATATAGATGAATGAATGCATGGATGCATAGCATAAGGTATGCTAATTGAAATATGCCCTAAATCTAACCATTGTAAGTGGCTAAATAAAAGGGAGAAAGAAATGGGGTTGGAAGACATGCACAGACGCACCCACACTTATTACAGTTGTGCCCTCGCTCGGAGGGTCCGAATAAATAATACAGGCCGCCTAATTAACTAGCTAACAAGCTACTTAATTATTACCAAACCCAATTGAATAACTAGCTACAACTAATTATTACACAACTTAATTAATTAACAAATTAATTATTACAAATAACAAATGCTAACTAACTAGTAAGCAGTAAAAGAGAATTGCTCCAGCTCTGTTTGAAGAAGAGGAGGGTATGCATGCTCGCTTCGGTTCCTTGCCTCGAAACGCCTTCCGGTTGCTCTTTAGAGGCTCTATTTGCAGGGTGTCTTCCAGCGCTTGTTGCTGGTCCTTACCAAAACACTGCAGGGGAAGTCACCAGTGGCCTGCCAGCCGTGGAAGGATCACTGCCAGCCAAAGGTGGTCCATTGCCTGCCAAGGGTGGCACACTGCCGGCCATCAGTGACAAGCTGTCGGCCACTGGTGTGCTGTGACACCAAACTGCAACGAAGCACGAAATAGAGAAAATGAAGGGCTTCCCAAGGACATGTATGTACCATGGCACTCCAAATCACCTCAAAACATCAAGGGAGAGGCCTAGTCGGATCCACGACCATCAATCACGCATCCCGATGCATGATGGGCAAAGATCCAACTTGTGCCAATCAATATGAAAATGAATGCACAAATAAAGCAAGTAAAGCCTAGAACTCTATCATGAATCATTAAGAGCTTCGGCGACTGAGAATTGAGACACGTTCCATCACTTGAAGTATGAAACGCCCCTCGTTCCTCGTGCTCGGATTAACATTTAATCCAAGCAATGCAACATATAAGCATGGCAAACATGCAACATGACCTAAATGTGTAAACATGCAACTAAACCAAGCATGCAACAAGCATATAAGCATGATGTGAGGTGATAACCTTGGACAACATGACAAAATGCAACATGAACATGTGAGCATGCAAGGTATGCAAAGCTAAACAAGTATGCGACAACATACGAAATGAAACAAGCATGCGACAACATGGTAAGATGGGCTTACACCAAAGATGGACGGCTCTCAACTAGGTCCAAATCAGTGGCCAAAGCAATGAATTAAGCCATACAACACACTCAAGCATGCGAAGTGCGAAAGGTTCATCAAAGGGGCCTAAAAAGGCAACTCTCAAAAGTGCCTAAGAATTGACAAATGTGCAAGTGTAACAACACTATATGCACTGAAATGAGATGATAAATGATGACAAATCATTTCAATAGCTCAAGGATAGCATGCGCGAATCACCGAAACATGAAGCTTGCAAGGCCAATTACACTACAGCTACACAAAGCATGAAGGATACGGCAAGGGCAACCCAAAACAGTCCTAGTACATGTTGATATGAGACTAAAACATGCAAGGAAGAAAGCCAAAGCAAGCTAGTATACAATGCTAAAACATAGGACATGCAAGGCTACAAAAGAGGCAATGCACTGCACATATTAGAACCAATCATGGCATGACTTGGGCGACATAAAACAGAGTTACATCATGGTATAATAGGACCCAAAATGCGCTGAAATGATGAGCCAAAGGCTTAGGCTTAATGGCATGCACAAAAGCTCATTCTTGAGGCATAAAGCACAAGCTCTATAAAGCATTCAAGGCATGTCAAATGCAAGTATATGACAACATTTCATGGACTAAAATAGCATATGGAATGAGGGCAAAGCATGCAAACATCACATGTATGGCATGGTAGGGGCCTCAAAACCCAAGACTAGCCTAAGCATTTACACTATAGCTATACAAAGCATGAGTGGTATGGACATGGAAGCCTAAAATAGTCCTAGAGTAGCCCAAAATAAGCATAAAATCATGTTTGAGTAAAGCCAAAATATGCTAGTATGATGAGTCAAAACATCATGCACAAATGGCTAGTAAACAAGATTTGTTCTACACCTATATGGAGCATGCAAAGGATGATTGAACCAACTATGGATAGGGTCATAACATGCCAAATGATGACCAAATATATGCTGAAATGTAAACCAAACAAGCTAAAATGACATGGCATGACATGGATCATATGAAGCTAGTTTAGGGGATTTACACTACAAGTGCATCATGCAAGCATGGGGTAACAAAACCAACCCAAAATAGGTTCATGGCATGGTAAAACATCACCAAAAATGGATTGAAATGGACTCAACAAAATCCAAGCACACATGCTACTTTGATGAGCTATGAATGGAGTTACACTACACATACTATATGCATGCAAAATATGACCAAACCAGCCATGGACAGGGCCAAGGTAGGTCCTAAAAGTCACAAAAATAGGCCTGAACCAAGCCTCAAAAATACATAGAAGGATGGTCCTTTGGAAGGCCAAAAATGCAAGCAAAGAGGAACACAAAGAGAGGGGGCTACCCCCTCTGATTAAGGACCTCAAAACCACACCTTTACCACTGAAAATCCACTGGATTTCAGTGGTAGGAAGGCCAAACCAAGGCTAGCTCGGAGGCCTCAAGATATGGCTTAAAACAAAGCCAAACAAAGCATGCAAGGGGGCTACACACCCCAAACAGCAAAATGACCTTAACCAAACGTAAAAATCACTTAAAAACAAGACTTTTTCCAGTTATAATAAAATCCTAAATCAATATGCAAAGAGGGCTAAAGCAAGGTGCAAGAAAGTGCAAAAATGGGAGAAATGATCACCCTTGAAGACCCTCTTCGAAACCAGCAATTTCAGGGGGTGGAAGCTTGCTTCCAGACCTCAAAAAGACCTCCCAAGAAGCTTGGTTCAATGGTAGTGGTGTATATCTAGGTGTTGTAGTGTAAAAGTGCAAGGAAATCCAATCTTTAAGCACAAAACTCAAGCAATATAGAGAGAAAGAGAGGTTTTGCCCTTCCAAAACTCAGAACCCTGATATAGAGGGTGGCCTCTAGCTTATATAGAAGAAAATCAATTCAAAGCTTCTTGAACAAGCTTGGCAAGAGCTTCATCCCTCCATACACGTGTATGGAGGGGAAATTAAAGGATTCCAGCTGGCTCAAAAGATTTGCCATGAAACCTGCTGAGAGAGGGGTGCTGCCGGCCATCAGTGATGGCAGGTAGTGGCTCATTGATGGCCGGCAGGGGTCACTTTTGGCCAGCATTGGCCAATCATGGCCGGTATACTCCCATAGAGGCCGGCAACAAAAATCAGTCCTAGTCCCTGTTTTGAAGAAAGCCTAAATCCTTCATCTGGATGCCTTTTCAGGTCATTCTTAAGCCTAACCTGTAGCCCCGGAAGTCTTCTTTCCAAAATTTTCAGCCTCACCTCAAAATTCCATGTGTGTTAAGAGATATCCCTATTTTAGTGAAGACTGCTCAGTTTCGGTCCAACCGGATTGATGCCCGACTTCCAACAACCATATCTCTCCCATCCGGACTCGGCTCGAGGAGATTCTTGAATGAAAATTGAAGCCCCAAAAGTAAGATTTCCAACGGTGGTGGCCTCATAGCTGAAATCCAAGTATTCAAATGGATAGGCCTGATTTAGCAAGGGCTGCTCGGCTCTCTCTTAACGGTTCATGCCCAACTCCTTCCCCAACTGGGTTTCTTCTCTCCTCTCCTCTTTTATTCAACTCCAAACCCCTAAACAAGGTGTTTTGAAAGATTTTTCAAAAGATTTCATCTCTCCTTCATTCATTTCCACTTTGTCCTTGCTCGGTTTACCCAAAGGTGCGACATTTAACAAAATGCGAGCGTCGGGACATCGTAAGAACCTATTTTCAAAAAGGTTTTGAAAGAGAGGGTTTTAAGGTCTAAAAACCATTCAAAATATCTTTAGTCCAAAATATGGTGTGAGGTTAGGATTTGACTCTCCTCTTGTCGAAGAAATCGAACTTTTGCCCTGCACACCTTTCACCACCAAGTAAACCATCAGTAGTGCCCAAGTCTTAAGGGCAGTAAAAAATGGGGTGTCTAAACCCGTCCCTGACGGACCCTGTTCTAGCTGAGGTTGTTCAACAACATCCGGCTGGTCGTCAAGCCACCCAGTAGACTCCGCTGCCCTATCCAAATCAAACCAGTTGACTGTCACATATCCCGAATCTTGCTCGTCGAAAAACTGAAGGTTAGAAATGTCCTCTTCTAGTTCTGCCAGGTTATCCAGCCCCTGATTAAATCCATCCTCCCGCACTACACAAATCTCTGCCTCCACTGGCAATTCCATATTCGGCCTAGCCTGGTCTGCTAATGTAATTTAACCGCTCAGGTTGTACATGAAGCTTGCAGACCTCTCAGGCTCTGTATTTGCATTCTCATCTGCCTCCGCAGTCGACCCACTTCTATTTTCAATAGCTACCACCACCGTTTCAGGTTGGGTTCGGGAGATGTCCAACATGCACAAGTCAGTGCGGTCAGGAATGAACACCTCCGGCTTGGGTAGGTGAGAAGGGATGATATATATACTAGAGTCGTATGACACAACCCCTGTTTGGATCAAATTGATGCGTTTGAGAGGTGGAGCTTGGTTATGTGGTGCGAGAGGGTTAGTTGTGACATTCGATTTCTCCGGAGGCACGATCACCTTATTGTCAACGAGATCCTGAATCTCGTGACGCAATCTATAGCACTAGTCGGTGTCATGACCATGTTGTTAGTGAAATGCGCAGTATTTAGCTGGGTTGTGGGAGGGGGGAAGTTTTTCTAGCAATGGTCGTGGCTCTAGGGGCTTCAAGTGCCCTTTCCTGATCAAAATCCCCAAAGCCTTAGACAAAGACATGTATAGTGGGGTAAAGGTTCTTTGGCCTCTGGGTGGAAACTTGGTTGTTTGTGAGCTACTTCCAGACGCACCGGTGAGTGGTGTAGCTGAAAAGGTTGGTGGTGGTAGTGACCATACTCACATCTGAAGCTCTAGTAGCTACAGCACTGCTTGTGCCTGTATTCGTACTGCGGTTGAATGCCCTCTTGGGCTGTTCTCTTTCATGATCAATGAGGCCCTGCTTCATAGCGTCCTCGATCTGCATCCCTATCTCATGTAAATCTGCAAAGGTGGGAAGAGGGAGAACGATCATCTTCTGCATAAGCTTGGGCTGGAGGTTACTCACAACCATCCAAATCTGATCTTTGTCAACAGGCCTGATGGTCATCATCGAGGCCTTGGCCTTCCACCAGGTCACAAAATCAGAGAAGCTCTCCTTCGGCTCTTGCCTAGTTGTCTCACGGGTTGTGACCTCGATCTGTGTATTGTAGGAGTATTGAGCTATGAAGGCCTCGGCCATCTCCTCCCAATTTCTCTTGACGAAATCTTCCAGTTTTGCATACCAGATGGCCGCTACACCTGACAAGGTTCGGCCAAACAAAAAAAGCTTCTGCAATCTGGAGAGGCCCATCAGCCTCAGTATATCCGAAAACAACTGTAAATGCACCATAGGATCCCCAGACCAGTCAAAGCGGTTGATATGCGGCATTTTAAACCGATCTGGCAGCGTCACGGCTGAGTCGGTGTACCCATCCTCAATATCTGGAATGGACTTCACCCTAAGATTTCTTGAACATCTGTTCAAGCTTGCTCACTTTTAATGTTGTGGGGTCCACCTCATACTCAAAGGGAGAATCCGGTAGGTTAGTAGGTGTTTTGGATAGCTTGGGTAGGATTGGGGGTGGAGCCGGCCCTGTCGGAACATCTGTATCTTCCTGGACATTTGGTGTCTCCTCGGGTATTGGAACTCTTAGTGGGAGAGGAACTTGGTGTGAATCAGATGCTCCGGTTTGCTGCTGTAACCTGGCGATTAACTCTGCCTGTTGGGCCATGACCTCAGCCTGTTGTTTGACAAATTCTGCTTGACGGGCAGCGTCCTGCTGCATAGTTCTCATACTTTCCTAGAGCTGACGCATCATCTCCTCCATTCCTGCCATGTTATGCTGATCTAGCTGAATAACTGGTATATATATCCCTACAATGGAAACTGAGACCTCAGCTTGACTGTTCACTGGTGGGGTAGACCACTGTTCTAACGACTGCTGTACCGATACACTGTGCCTTTTTGACCTCCGTCTGGTAACCAGGGGTAAAGAAAGGAACACTTCTTGTCCGTCTATTAGATCCCTAGATCGATTAAGTCTACGACCTCTAACCCAAAGTGCTCGGGGGATATCTGCCTGGTCGGAATCAATGGTGCTAAACTACCTTGCAAAAAGATAAATAAAGCATAATAAGGAAATAATGAACAGAAAAACGGACAGCATAACAGCTTAAATAAAGACAACACACAGTTGGCAAACATAAGCTGAATGGACTGTTCTCAACCACTGTTCATTGTTCCCAAATCACTGCCTCCAAATTTGAATCTGATACCCGCAGATATAACTGATTCTCAAAGTACTGATACTGATGCTGATGCCCGCAGGCCTGATACCCAAACTTGCAGACTGATACGTGCATACCTGTAGAGGCCAACTCTAAAAGCACATAACAAGCAAGTAAGGGCCAAAACTGTAACAACCCTCACTTAAACTTAGTCATACTTGTATACATTTATGTATAATCTTGTTTTGTTGTGTTACATCTGCAAATCTTGTCATGTTTTACTTGAGTGTTTCTTGCATGCTTCGTTCTTGCCTGGTGTGTTGCCGAGGTCTTCTTAAGCCTAGACAGCTTGGAACCTTTCCAGACTTAGAACTATCTTGGAACCACTTCGGTTGACCTCCATCTTCACCCTGGCATATTTGCCGAGATGTCGCTATCTAGGCGAGGTGTGCAGCACCAAGGCCAAGATGTGCATCATCCAGGCCGAGATGTCTATCCTTGCACCTAGTGATTTTGTTCCTGGATTGGTATGACCTAGACCGAGGTGTGGCACATCTAGGCCAAGGTATGGCACAATTTAGTCAAGTGTTATCCTTTCAAGCCGATGTCATTGTTACCCAGCTTGCCGAAGCTTTGCCCTTAGCCGAGATCATCCCTTGCCGGAGTGCTCTTGCCGTCTAGCTTGTTGAATACACTTTGTCATGGTCTTGTCTTGTCAGTCAGTCACCTTTTTGAGTAGAGCCAATCCGCCGATGCCACGTGTCCCAGCAGAGGGTTAAGTCAGTGACTGTCGAGAAAAAACATATCATTTTGTATCAAATCTTTTCTTTTAGAGAGAGAGGCTCTAAGAGTTAAAAAGAAAAATTTTGTAGAAAGCTCATGGTTCCAAGTTTGCTGTTCACCCGGGGAACACCAAGATGTATCAGGATGTGATGCTGGCGTTTGGTGGCCGAATATGAAAGGAGAAATAGCTGAGTTCGTGTCGCAGTGTCTGTATTGTAAACAAGTGAAAGCAGGACATCAAAGGCCAGCGGGACTTCTTCAACTTTTACCGATTCCTGAGTGGAAGTGGGAGCACATCTCCATGGACTTTGTGGTTGGTTTGCCAAAGACACAAAAGGGTATGGATTCGATTTGGGTTATCGTGGATAGACTAACTAAGTCAACACACTTCTTGCTTGTTAAGACCACCTTCAACGCCGATAAACTTGCTTTGTTGTATGTGAATGAGATTGTTAGACTTCATGGAGTGCCGATGTCAATTGTGTCGGACCGAGATCCGAAGTTGGTTTCCAGATTTTGGCAGAGCCTACAAAGAGCTTTCAGGGCTGAGTTGAGGTTTAGCACAGCTTTTCATCCCCAGACTGATGGGCAAATAGAGAGGACGATTCAGACACTTGAAGATATGCTTAGGCTATGTGTATTGGACCTCCAAGGAAGTTGGGGAGTACATTTTCCATTGGTGGAATTTACCTACAACAACAGTTATCAAGCTAGCATTGGCATGGCGCCGTATGAAGCATTGTATGGAAGGAAGTGCAGGTCGCCGATATGTTGGACCGAGGTAGGAGACAAAGTTCTGCTTGGTCCCGAGTTAATTCAAGTAACAACCGAGAAGATTAAGCTCGTTCAACAAAGAATCAAAACCGCATAGAGTCGACAGAAGGGTTATGCCGACCAGAGGAGAAGAGAGTTGGAATTTGAAGTCGGGGACCATGTGTTCCTAAAGATTTCACCGATAAAAGGAGTTACAAGATTTGGGAAGAAGAGTAAGTTAGCACCCCGCTACATCGGGCCTTTTGAAGTCCTTGAGAAGGTTAACCTTGCTGCCTACAGACTTGCTTTGCCGCCAGGTTTGAGCCAAGTCCATAATGTGTTTCATATTTCGATGTTGAGGAAATATATTCGAGATCCACTATATGTGATCGACTATTGCGGAATTATAGTTAATGAAGATTTAGGCTACGAAGAGAAGCCGATACGGATTATCGATAGGCAGGTGAAACAGTTGAGAAGTAAGTCGATACCAATGGTGAAAGTTGAATGGAAGGAGCATTACGGTGAGGATGCCACATGGGAAATGGAAGAGGAAATGAAAGTCCGACATCCAGAATTGTTTTTGGAACAAGGTAACTCAAGTTTGGGGACCAAACTTCTTTAAGGGGGGTAGGATGTAACAACCCTCACTTCAACTTAGTCATACTTGCATACATTTATGTATAATCTTGTTTTGTTGTGTTACATCTACAAATCTTGTCTTGTTTTACTTGAGTGTTTCTTGCATGCTTCGTTCTTGCCTGGTGTGTTGCCGAGGTCTTCTTAAGCCTAGACACCTTGGAACCTTTCCAGACTTAGAACTATCTTGGAACCACTTCGGTTGACCTCCATCTTCACCCTAGCATATTTGCCGAGATGTCGCTATCTAGGCGAGGTGTGCAGCACCAAGGCCAAGATGTGCATCATCCAGGCCGAGATGTCTATCCTTGCACCTAGTGATTTTGTTCCTGGATTGGTATGACCTAGACCGAGGTGTGGCACATCTAGGCCAAGGTGTGGCACAGCATAGTCAAGTGTTGTCCTTCCAAGCCGATGTCATTGTTACCCAGCTTGCCGAAGCTTTGCCCTTAGCCAATATCATCACTTGCCGGAGTGCTCTTGCCGTCTAGCTTGTTGAATACACTTTGTCATGGTCTTGTCTTGTCAGTCAGTCACCTTTTTGAGTAGAGCCAATCCGCCGATGCCACGTGTCCCAGCAGAGGGTTAAGTTAATGACTGTCGAGAAAAAACATATCATTTTGTATCAAATCTTGTCTTTTAGAGAGAGAGGCTCTAAGAAGGAGGAGGAGAAGTTTTGAGTGAGAGAGTAGACTTCCAAGCTTGATCGTTGGAGTTTGAACCGTTAGATCCTAGTTTTGAGGTTAAAATCTTAATCTACTCTTGTTGTTCTTATTGATCATTTAGCTACATTGCACGATCGAATTTGTTTTGCATGCCATGCATTGATTTAAAGTCGGTTTTAGTAAGAGAAAATAGTGTTCTTGTGTTCTTAAAGAAAAGTCTTGTTTTGATCCGAAAGTTTGCACCTAGAACCATGTTTTTGTGTTTGTTCTCATAAGATCTTTGAATATGGGTGCCCAGGTCCATGTTTTCAAACTCATAGCACGAAATCTCAGACCTTGTAATAACAAGTTATGATGTTAGCATGCATGTTCTTCATCTTCTCCATCTTCATGTTCTTTATGTTCCTCCAAGGGAAACCCAGATTTTTCCCGACTTCGCTTTTGTATGTGGCCATCGAGACCGCACCTCGGCTAGATGGTGTGGGACCTCAGCCAAGACCTGGTTGGTGCCCAGCACGTTCTCCCGAGATGAGAAACAGTGTTTTATTTTGATTTAACTTAGTTTTGATGAATACCGAGATCATCCGTTTGCATGTGAATCTTGTTTGAAAGTACGTTCAATAGACCTTGTCATGTGTTTGTAGGACTCGGACTTTTGCCTTGACCCCGACGTTGAAGAACTAAGTGAGTGGTATTTTTAATAAAGCTATGTTATCAATGTTTTGAAGAGCTTTGCTTTGCATTGTTTTGAAAAGTATTTGCTAAGCATGAATGATTGTCCCTATTTTGTATATCAAGCATTATCTTGTTTTGATGACATTCTTGGAAAGTCCTTAGTGCCAGGGGACTATAATGCGACTGCACATCTTGTTTTGAAAGTCCTTAGTGCCAGGGGACTATAATGCGACTGCACATCTTGTCTTGAAAGTCCTTAGTGCCAAGGGACTATAATGCAACTGCACATCTTGTTTTGAGAGTCCTTAGTGCCAGGGGACTATAATGCAACTGCACCATTGTTTGAGATATCTCCCTTGCTTTGTCTTGTTTTGCCACTGACGGTTTACCGCGTGGGTTTGTTTGTCCGGAATGTCATCATTTGTAATATGTTGATGCTAGTAAGCATCCCTTGAAGCTTTAAAGATTTGCTAGATGGACGAGGTCCATCCCTTGTTATATAAAGTTTTGATATGTATCGTTTTGAAAAGACTTCGGCTATTATTCATGCAAACCCTTTATTATTTATATCATTCACTGAGTATCCAAGCTCACCCTCTCTATATATATGTAGGTGATGAGCAAGAAGGCGGTGACGCCTAGATGTGATTCGCGAGCTTGTTTTGGATTTTTGTTATGTCGGCTTGACTTGTATTCACATCGGCAGTTTTGAAAATTATGCTTCTCGACTTGTAATACTTATATTTTGCACACGTCGGCTTAAGAAGCCTCTTGATCAAGATGTAATAAGTACTTTACTTCATTTGTACTAAGTTGTAACCCATGTGTAGATGTTTGCCATTTCATTTGACTTACGCACAGCTCTTATGGACTAATCTGATTTGTATGTATTGCTTCCGTACTTGTGAGCCCCATATATTTATACTCTGTTGTGTGTGGATTTTGAAAATTGGCCTTCGGTAATCTCAGATTATTGGCCATCACGGCACCATCCTACTAGGGGTGGGTTGGGGTCGTGACAAAAACACCCCTATGTTGGGGTAGGGTTTCCCTGTCCTATTGTCAGGAGCTAGGGTTTCACTATGCACACAGTGATTTTCAAACAACCTACAATTGGGTAAGTAACCTGTCCTAGTTTGGAATAGTCACTATGGATTCTGATATGCACTAGGTCGAATGGTTAAAGAGGGTGCCTCGGTGAAAACTGAGGTTTGTGTTCCCGTCGTGGCAAAGCCCTCAACCGGTCAGCCTTATGGCATGCTTCTCAAAGCATGCCTCTGGCAAACCGTTCAGGAATAGCATACGATAAACACGGTGTTCTAAGCGCACCAATGCACATGCAATGCAAAGAAACACATAAGTGTAGTCAAAACAAGATATCATGAGTTCGAGTCAAGTACTCTAAATCCCCAGCAGAGTCGCCAGAAACTGTAGACGCGCCCCGAGGGCTTTATGCAGTGCTACAGTTCGGACTCAAATGTCACGGTTCTTAATCTGATCTCATAATGTTCAATGTGAGATTGATAAACCACCAAAGAGTCTGAATTGGCAAATCGTTTTGGAAAACTGATTTTTGTAAAGAAGTGCCAAACATGGACTGCTTTGCCAAATATAGAGTCGCCACCTAAATATTTTATTTTGGAGAATTTAGGAAACCCTGACTCGTGCCTAAGGCCACGTGTCCGTCATCACCAAAGTTGCATCGGCTCGGGAACTTGGGTACGAGAGGGGAAGGTCATGTAATGAGCACCCTCGCTTGCCCGATCTGAAGATCGGCCTTTACTAACATGATATCTTGTTTTTGAAAACACATGCGTTCTTATTCCGGCTATTAGCTTAGAATTACTATGTGTTGCGCACAACACATAAGTATAGACTAGATCACCTAAGTTGGAACAAATCATCTCATGTTTGTTTGTTTGAAAATGGTTTAAAGGTGCTACTCGCAAGTAGGCTAAGATGTGAATTTTGCCACCCTCGAGTGGGCTTTAGAAAACATGATTTGCCACTCTCAAGTGGGCTTAAAACACACATTTCGATGAATTGTTCCAATTCGAGTAATCTAACTTTCACCCACTGGCATTCAGACAGTTATATTATATAAGCAGTTAGCCTCATGACAAGCATGCGGTCATGTTAACATTCACACTCATGCGAGATGGTAAAGCATAAAAGCTTACCTAGTACTCCGAGCCAAAACAATAGCTAGTTAGTAATCAATGCATGATCCTCGCTATGTTAAGATGCCTAATGCAACACATGCAAAATGCAACTAGAAATAGGCTTGGATGTCTAGGAATGGCATGTGAAATGTGACAACTCGATACACGTATTCAAGTTGGAATTGAAATACTATGCGGTTAGTATGATGCGCCGAGCCCGATGCATGAAATACAAATGAATGATGCAAACATGCGAGCATAAGGATGCTAATTGAAACATGACCTAAAACTAACCATTGAAAGCAAGTAAGTAAAAGGGAGAAAGACGTGGGGTTGGAAGACATTCACACACTCATACACACTTATTACAAAATTCGCTCTCTCGACGGAGGGTTCGAATAAATAATACAAATCAACTAATTAATTAACTACCCTAGCTAATTAATTATTACATAACTCTTAACTAATTTAAACAAATTAACTAAGCTATGAAACTAAAGAGGTCACCGCAGCTCCGCCTCGGAATGATTGAATGATGCATGCCTGATCGCCTCGCTAAAAAACCTATTGCCATACCACATGTTGCCTTTGTTTGCACTGTTCTGCACCTCTGAAAACTGCATAAGTCCCAAGGATGCTTTCGAAACACTCCCTGAGCACTGTGAGATGTCATCGGCCAAAATATAGGAACATCGGCCATGTGGAATTGGTCATCGACCATTTGTGAGGATCTCGGCCAACAATGTTTAGTCGATCGGCACTGAAGATGGCCGGCTGGCCATATCTTCCTGCAGAATGCTGTTTTGCTATAGTAGAGGACAAATAGAGCATAGCAATGCATTTTCAAGGCAATGTGTGCACAAACACCCTCCCTATCATGTCATGAGCTCAAGGGAGTGTAGTGCTCGACCCTCGGGCCATCAATCACGTATTTCGATGCATGATGCCCAAAGAGGCTGAATTACACATATCAATATGGAATGAATGCACAAAAACATATGAATGCCTCATACTCTATCATGTTGGATCAAGAGTGTCGGCGATCGAGGATTGAGGCACGTTTCGTCACTTCAAGTACGAAACGTCCCTCGGTCCTCATGTTTGGTTTGACACCCCAAACCAAACACAATGCAATGCATGCAACATGGAAAAGCTATGCAATGCAACATATGCATGCCAAATGCAATATGACTCAAACATGCACGCAAGGATAATGTAACAAGCATGCCAAATGAAATGCAACCTAAACAAGCATGTGACAAAATACAAATTTGCAAGCATGCAAAATGCATTCTAAACATACAAACATGCATGGCATGCAATGATGGACAAGCATGCAACAACATGCAAACTAGCAAGCACGCAACAACATACAACATGTCAAGTATGCAACGACATGCAAAGATGGACTTAAACCAAAATGGAGAGACCTCAGCCATGCCCAAATCAGTGGCCATGGTGCTGAAATGATGGCATGAAAAGGCAAGAAAATACAAGACAATTATGCATACCAATTGGCCCAAGCATTAAGGCATAAAGAGGACAACTCTTAAGCACACTTAAAGAGTAACAAACATGGATATATGACAGCACCATAAGCTCTGTAATGATGTTAGGAATAATACCAAATCACACATATAACACAAACAAAGCATGCAAGAAGGCTCAAAGCTTGAAGCTAGCCAAGAGACTCAAACCATGACCACGTAAGGCAAGCCTCAAAGGGCCAAGGGGACCCAAAACAGTCCCAAGGCAGGTCAAGATGAGACCAAAACCAAGCTTAAAACTAGCCAACACAAGCTAGAATACAATTCCAAAAGGCATGAGGCAAACAAGGCTACAATGGGGTGTTACACTACACCTAACAATACCAAACATGGCATGATTTAAACAATGGAAAACAGAGTTATGGCATATCAAAATAAGCCCAAAAACCCACTTAGATGGTGAGAGAGAGATTTATGATCTGAGATTGGGCCGTGACGTTAGCCGGGCAGATTTGGGCCGAGGTATTAGGCTCCAAGATCAGGCCGTGATATTGCTCGGTAATGGCAAAGCCCACGTGGAACCGAGTTATCTGACCTCAGTTCCGCGAAGGCCGGACAGGTGAAGGAACAGCCTAGATGAGGCTCCCCGGCTCACGCGTTGCAAGGTTGTAATGCACGCACCTTAACCCGGTAGGAAGGCCTGTGCTTGGAGCTTGGCCGAGAAGATCTTTGGCTGACCGGCGTCACCAATCTCCAGCTCAGCTTCGCCGGAATACAGTTGAGCACGGCTGGAATTAAGCCCGGTAGTAGGAAACTACGACATCAACTGCACTTGGGCATGTTCGGTATGACCGTTGATAGCCGAGACAATGTTGCCCGGCTGCCTTGCTCCCAGCAGAGTGGGCTGGCAGTTGGGTTAGGTGATGTATAGCAAGATTTGCGCTAACAGATGGGATAACAGAGCCACGTGTCGAGAGACCAATGGGAGTAGATTTGGGGCGCATAAGGGTATATAAGCATGTCTGCGCCCCCCATACGCGGGACAGGAACACTTTGTAAGGAAATTCTTACACTCAAACACTCCTCTCTCTCTCTCTCTATCCTAAGGTGTGTGCTAACTTGATCGTCGGAGGGTTTTTCCGACCACACACCGTCGGGTAGCTCACCGTTATTTGCTCGCAGGTGATCGAACATAAACGGAGCCGGAAGAAAGGAGTACGGGCTTGCCGGAATATTTGACCCCCGTACAATTGGCGCCGTCTGTGGAAAACTTAACAGACAAAACCTTGTCTTCCAGGCTCGTCTGATCGCCGTCCATGGCGAACAACGACAAGTTTCCGTTATCTGCCATAGACGGAGCCACCCCGGAGTTCACCCGAAGGAGAGAAGGACCTCTCGCCATCCATCCAATGGCGGACTTGGAGACACCCACCGGAGGACAGTCAGGAGACACGCGGGATAAGCGCGGAAGAATTTATGGTCATTCACGATGTCCAGACGGTCATCGGCGGCGGAGAGAATCACATGCTCGACGTCTGGAACACAAGTTGAGGGACCAAGACACTGTCATCCGGCGAATGGCGGCGGAGATGGAGGAGCTCAAGCGGCATGTCAAAGGGAAGGGTGTAGCTGGAGTGGGTGACCACAGTGAGCGCACCACATCCCGCCGTTCAGGCGGTCAGAGTCAGCGATGCACTCCGTCCATTTCTATTACCAGAAGTTACCAGGTTGGTGATTCCGACGTGCATGCAGAGAAGTCTAGCGTGCAAGATAGCACTTACCGGCCCTCACGTCCGGTGACGACGTCGAGGTACTCTTACTCCGCTCATTCAGAGGATTTGCGGGCGGTCTTAAAGGAGCGGGCTCGCCAGCGCGAAGCTCAGAGGATACCAGCGTTTTAGCGGTTATCCTACGGGATTCACTCCAACGAGGAGGTCGGAATGCCTCCACCCCGCCAACCAGCGCCACTCCTAGTGGATTCAGATTTGGCCAGGTTAAGTGCCACCCCTTTCTCCTTGGAAATAGAAACAACACCGCTTCCGGCAGGCTTCCACCAGCCAAAGTTCACGCTTTACGATGGGAAAACCGATCCCTACATGCATGTAAGTCATTTTCGACAGGTCATGGCCGGACATAAGCGGAATGATGGTTTTATGTGCCTCATCTTTCCGTCAAGTTTGGGCAGACTGGGCTTGAAGTGGTTTGAAAGGCTGCCAGAGGGGAGTATTGAGAGGTGGCATCAGCTAGCCGAAGCCTTTGTCACGCGCTTCAAAACCAACACAAAAACACCAAAGGAAGTCGATCACTTACTGAGTGTCAAGATGGAACCGAGCGACACATTGAAGGCGTACAACTCCAGATATTGGGAGACCTTCAACAAGATCTTGGATTGCCCGATCAACCTTGCAATCACTCAATACAAGCGTGGTCTCCCGGTCGAACATAGACTACGGGATTCGCTTACCATGCACCAACCGACGTCCATGGGCCAGCTCATGCAGCGCATCAATGAGCATATCCGAGTCGAGGATAATGAGTCAGCATCTATCGTGAAGGCAACTCCGGTAGCAATAGACAAGAAGACAGCAGGCAAGGTGCACGCAGTTGGGCAAGAGTCCAGCCGCTCAAGTGACCGAGCAGAGGAATCAGACCGTGGCTCGAATCGTTAAAAATTGGGTTAGAGGACGTCAGAATGACTGGGATGACTACCCCCGAGATGACGTAGCGGAGGCAAATAGAAGGTTGAAGGCAAGGACTGGCATAACCACGGTCTTCAAGATTCCGATCTATTGCATGCTTAGTGAAATCCGAGATAAGGAGTATGTCCGGTTTCCTGCTAAGTTGGGCGATGGACAAAAGGGCTACAATCCGCGGTATCGTTGCACGTTTCATCAGGAGCGAGGCCACCGGACTGAGGATTGTTTGCCATTGAGGCAACACCTGGAAGAGCTAGTCGCAGCCGGGCACCTGGATCTTTACATTGATGGGGGCGCTAAGGCGAATCAGGTTCCGGTTGATCCGCGGGGACCGGATGACCGAGATGCACCTCCTCAAGGGGTTGTGAATGTTATCTACGGCATAGTGGAACCGGCGCGTGTTTGCGAGCTCCATGGTATGATCAAGAAGGCAGGGCAGATGAGGGAAGTTTTGTTAGTTCAGCCTGCGCTCAAGAGGGGGAAGACGGAAGCAAAAGATATGATCAGTTTCTTCTCAAGGGACTTGGAGTGCATTCAGACACCACACAATGACGCCTTAGTAGTTACACTCCGCGTCAAAGATTTTGAAGTCAAACGGATCTTGATCGATCAGCCACAGATTTTGAAGTCAAACGCTTTCAAACAGCTCACGCTCCGAGACACGGATTTGGCCCCGGTGACATCGCCATTGGTTGGTTTCAACTCACAACTGGAGTGGCCTTTGGGAAAGATTATCCTGCCGGTCAAAGCGGGATCCGTGGTCAAACAGGTGGAGTTCTGGGTGTTACAGGTGCCATCTACTTACAACTTGATCCTTGGAAGGGGATGGCTTCACGCTATGCAAGTCGTGGCGTCGACTTTTCACCAAGTAATGAGATTCCCCTCGGCTATGGGGGCAATTGAGGAGATTTGGGGTGATTAGGTCATGTCAAAGCAGTGCTTCGTGGCAGTCAACGGGAGCCGGGCTGCCAAAGGATTTGTTCAAACGATTGAGGGACCGGAGGACCGGGGTGTCTTGGATGATGTGGGCACCAAGGCCGAGGACAAAGCTGTCGAGGAATTGGTGGAGGTGCGAATTGATACAAAGCAGCCGGACAAGTTCTTCTTGCTCGGCTCAAGCCTTACAGCCACAGAACAGACCGAGATGGTTGAGTTTTTGATGGCCAACATCGAAGTTTTCGCATGGTCGCCTTACGACATGCCCGGCCTCGATCCAAGTTTTATTTGCCATCATCTCAATGTCTGCCCCGGAGCCAAGCCAGTCATTCAGCGAACAAGGAGATCGGCGCTGTATCACGCCGAGGTAGTTGCAGAGGAAGTCAAGAATTTGCTGGAAGCACGCATAATTCAAGAAGTGCACTATCCTCGGTGGATTTCAAATACAGTGGTGGTACCGAAGAAGAATAAGAAGTGGCGGGTTTGCGTTGATTACAAGACCGTCAACCGAGCTTGTCCGAAAAATAGCTTTCCTTTGCCTAGAATTGACTAGCTTGTGGATTTGACGGCTGGACATAACAGGCTAAGTTTCTTGGATGCCTACCGCAGCTATCATCAGATTGCCATGCATGGCCCCGACCGAGAAATCACCTCATTTACTACACCAAGGGGACTCTTCTGCTACCGAGTCATGCCTTTTGGTCTGAAGAACGCCGGGGCAACTTTTCAGAGGATGGTGACCAAGATGTTTGCTCCTTTGCTGGGCCGGACAATGGAAGCTTACATTGATGATATAGTGGTTAAAAGCCGGCATCAGGCAGATCATTTGTCCGACTTGGCCGAGATGTTCGCCATTCTCAAAAAGCACAAGCTACGCCTGAATGCGTCTAAGTGTGCCTTCGGCGTGGGATCCAGAAATTTTTTGGGATTCCTAGTCACGAACCGAAGTATCGAAGCAGACCCTACACAAATCCAAGCCATGCAAGAGTTAAAACAGCCTAGCTCGGCAAAAGACGTGCAGCATCTGGCCGGAATGGCTGCCGCGCTTAATCGATTTATAAGCCGGTCATCAGATCGCTGCCGCCCTTTCTTTCAGTCCTTAAAATCAAAGTTGTCCTGGGATGAAGAGTGTGACCGAGCTTTGGCCGAGCTCAAGGAGTATCTGTCTTCAGCGCCACTGTTGGTCACACCGGAGCCTGGAGAAGAACTCTATCTTTATTTGGCCGTATCGCAGCATGCAGTCAATGCGGTGCTTGTCCAGGCTGAAGGAATCAAGCACCTCCCCATCTTTTATGTCAGCAAAACTTTGCTACCGGCAGACTCGAGATACTTGCGGTTGGAGAAGCTTGCTTTGGCATTAATGATGGCTTCAAGAAAGTTGGCGCACTATTTCCATGCACATACCGTCATCGTCTTGACCGAGTTCCCTCTCAAAGCTTTATTCGAGCGGGCAGACTTCTCCGGCCGGATTCTTAAGTGGACGGTCGAGTTGGGATAGTTTGATGTGAAGTTCCAGCCGCGCACTGCCATCAAAGCCCAGACTTTGGCTGACTTCGTCACCGAATTCTCATCTGGAACTCATTCGGTATGCCCGGTCGATATTACTGCGGCAGATGATGAGGTGCACGCAAGACCATCCGAGATACAACCAGTTGGTGGAGGTAGCGACGCGGAGTTTGCGCGCACCACTGAAGCACCCTCAGTTTGTACGGTTTTACCACCCGGTAATGCGATGACGGAGTTGAGTATCACCGACCAACCTGCTCTGTCCGGTCCCGCATCACCAAGGGGGGAAGAAATGGAACCACACAGCTCAGAACCTGCGGCCGGCATAATACCGCAACCTGGTGATTCGCCTACGGACTTGAGCATTGCAGATCAACTTGCTGAGTCCGGTGCCGAATCATCAAGGGTGACTGAATTGGAACCAATCAACACAGAACTTGAAACCGAACAGCTGAACAGTCGTGACCCTATCAACCTTCAAGCCTCTCAGGACCCCTCAGAATGCTGGAAGCTCTTCGTGGAGAGATGTGGAAACTTTTTGTCGATGGAGCCTCGAACCGTCACGGCGCCGGGCTAAGTATAGTTTTGATATCACCAGACGGGTTGACAATTGAACACTCTATCACCCTTGGCTTCCCAGCATCCAACAACGAGGCTAAGTACAAGGCGCTTTTGGCCGGTCTCAAAAGCGCGCTTCAGATGCAGGCATCCGAGCTAATGGTGTACAGTGATTCCCAGCTCGTGGTTAACCAAGTCGCTGGGATTTATGAAGCAAAGGATGACAGAATGGCAAAGTACCAAGCTTTGGTCAGGGAACACATCAAGCAATTTCAGGCAATCAGAGTTCAACAGATTGGCCAAGAAGAGAACAACCGAGCTAATGAACTGGCCGGTCTCGCTTCCATGGTTGATTGTACATCTCCTAACCCCTTGCTAATTGAATTCCTTCCACGGCCAAGCATAGAGGGAGCCGGGCAGACGGATGTATTCTGCGCCGCGCTAGGTCCTTCCTGGATGGACCCTATAACCCTGTTTCTCAGAGACCGGACTCTGCCAGCAGACAAGAAAGAAGCGCACAAAGTTCGGGTGAAATCAGAGCGGTTTTGGCTCTCTCCATCCGGAGCGTTGTATAAAAAGTCCTTCACCGGTCCTTATCTGAAGTGCGTGCACCCAAGTAGCGTGGAAGCCTTCTTGTACGAAATTCACGAAGGTATTTGTGGCAGTCACATAGGGGGCAGGTCCTTGGCCTACCGCGCTATTTCACAAGGCTATTGGTGGCCGTGCATGCAAGCTGACGCACAGAAATATGTTCGCAAGTGCGAGAAGTACCAGAAGTTTGCACACCAGATCCATCAGCCGGCCAGAGAACTTCTTCCCCTAACCAGCCCTTGGCCTTTTGCAATGTGGGGATTAGACATAGTGGGGCCGCTCCCAACAGCACCAGGCAACCAGAAGTTCTTCATCGCGGCAACAGACTACTTCACCAAGTGGGTTGAGGTTGAGCCTTTGGCAACAATCAAGGAGAAAGACGTGAAGCCGTTTGTCTGGCAGAATGTGGTAACACGGTTCGGCGTCCCTAAAATTTTGATCTCTGACAACGGCACCCAGTTTGACGGTCGCCTATTCAGAGGGTTTTGTGAAGATTTGAAGATTGAATTCTACAACTCCACTCCGGCTTACCCACAGTCCAACGGTCAAGCCGAGGCGTCAAACAAGACTATTCTTGACGGACTGAAGAAGAGACTTGAGAAAGCCAAGGGAAAGTGGGCCGAGGAACTCCCCAGTGTCCTTTGGGCATACCGAACTACCCTGCGGCGTTCTACCGGGGAAACTCCATTCGCTTTGGCTTATGGCATGGAGGCGGTCATACCTTTGGAAGTAGGCATGCCCACTCTCAGAAGTGAAAGTTTTGAACTCGAGCTAAACGCCGAGGCCATTGCTCTGGAATTGGATCTAGTAGAAGAGCGCCGGGAAAAAGGCTCTCATCCACATCGCTGCCTACCAACAAGAGCTCTCAAGGAAGTACAATAAAACGGTGCACCCCAGATCGTTCAAAGTAGGTGATTGGGTTTTGAGGAAAGTTATGGGTAACACTCTGGTGCCAGGTGAAGGCAAACTAGGGGCAAATTGGGAAGGACCCTACAAGATAACCGGTCTGGCGGGCAAGGGGGCATACCACTTGGAGGACCTCGATGGTAGAGGAATACCCCGGCCGTGGAATGCGGCTAACCTCAAACTGTACTATTTCTAGCTTTAGTTTTCTTTTTGTGCAAAGAAATTTTTTGCCTTACACTTCAGAATGTAATTCTTTTTGTCAATATATAGAAGTGTCTTCTTTGCCCTAGCATTTTGATTGATTGCTTTGAATACTTGAGATTCTCAACCGAGATGATTTACTCCGGTTGAAAGAGTTGATGTTTTGTTCAACTTAAGTATTCTCAACCGAGATGAGTTACTCCGGTTGAAGGAGTTGATGGTTTGTTCAACTCAGAGATTCTCAACCGAGATGATTTACTCCGGTTGAAAGAGTTGATTTTTTGTTCAACTTAAGTATTCTCAACCGAGATGAGTTACTTCGGTTGAAGGAGTTGATGGTTTGTTCAACTCAGAGATTCTCAACCGAGATGATTTACTCCGGTTGAAAGAGTTGATGTTTTGTTCAACTTAAGTATTCTCAACCGAGATGAGTTACTCCGGTTGAAGAAGTTGATTGTTTGTTCGACTCAGAGATTCCAACCGAGATGAGTTACTCCGGTTGAAGGAGTTGATGGTTTGTTCAACCCAGAGATTCCAACCGAGATGATTTACTCCGGTTGGAAGAGTTGATGACTCGTTCGACTTAGGATTCCCAACCGAGAAGAGTTAACGACTTGTTCAACTTAGGATTCCCAATCGAGATGTCTATTCCGGTTGAAGAAATTGATGTTTTGTTCAGTTCAGGCATGCTCAACCATGATGATTTAGTCCGGTTGAAAGAATTAGTGATTTGTTCAACTTTGTTGTTCCCACCGAGATGTACATTCCAGTTGAAGAAGCTCCTCAATTTTACTAAAATTACCGAGATGTTAACTCCGGTCAAGCTAGTTGGTGATTTGTGCAACTTCGTGATTTAAACTGAGATGTTTTGCTGAAGATAGAGTTCGAGAAAACCGTGCAAATACTTGATGAAATTAAAACTTTTCATTGATAGAAAGTTAATACAAAAGGAGGGGCAGAGAGCCCGGTTACATGTGCAAAGCAAAAAAAAAAAAAAGAGCAATAGAAAAAAAGAAAACTAAGCTATGGGGGAGAGATTGGTGAATTCATCATCCGGAGTTGTCTCCAAGTTCACTGTTAGAGGTCGGTCTTTAACACCGGGCTTAGTTCGGCCGAGCTGCTCCTGTTCTAGTTGCTCCTCACCGTCAGTATCTTCCCCAGCCTCAGCCTGCAATACACTGAAGACGTCATTGGCATATGGCACGAGGTAGGCCGGTAGGGAAGCAGGCGGCGGGGTGGTAAAGACGTCAGTATCAAGACCCTGACCGAGATGCTCGCAGGCAGACTTCCAACCCGCTTTGAAGTAGATGTCTTGGGTAGCGAAGACCTGCTTCTTGTAGCTTTCCTCGGCTTCTAGGAAGCCGGCGTTGTTTGCATCTCGGCAGTCCTTCTTCCTTGACTTTTTCAGAGCGTCCAGTTCGGCCTGGAGCTCATCGCGCTTCTTCTCGGCCTCGTCAAGCTGACCGTGCAACTGGTTGTTGTCAGCATTGGCGATTTGGAGAGATGCTTTTGCCCGACCAAGCTTAGCTTGGAGGCTATGGACTTGGCTGTCTGTGTCGGCTGCCTTTTACCGAAGTTGGTGGATGCGCTCCATGACTAAGTGTTGTTTTTGGATGGCCTGCAAAAAGGAAACCTGATCAGAGAAGAAGAAGAAACCGTGCAAACACTAGTGAAAATGGGAGTAGAAGGTTGAGACTTTTACCCTGGTCATAGACTTCACGACTGATTTCACCAGCCGGGTGTCAGGAACGTGGTCGCTGCCAACCACGTCGCTCGGCAGGAGAAGGGCTTTGGAGAGATCGAAGGCAAGAAGATGTTCTTTGTCTCCCTTGACGGAGGCCGTTGCCAGGATCTCTTTTCCCCGGTGCTTGAGCTGCGGTCTCCATGCCGGTGTTGGGTCAGCTGTGACGGTAGGTTGCTCGGTGGATAGTTCGGTAATCAGCTCGGCAGATGGGTCCGCGCGAGCTTTTTTGCCAGCCCGGTGTGTTGCTTGGCTTGACTCCCCGACAGCTTGAGAAGCTAGGGCGACCACGGTGCCCCTTGACTGACTGGCGGCTGGAGAGCGGGTGACGACGCTCGGTATCTCGGCAAACGTTGCGGTGAGCAGGTTTTTGATTCGGCTCTGTTTGGCCATCTCTTGCTCTTCTGTCAACCGGATTAGTGGAACGTCTGGCAAAGTTGGATCTGGAGGAGGTGATGGAGCACGGAGAAAGTCTGTAACTTTACTCCGACGAGGAGCAGAGTATCTGTAGGTTGGAGTGTAACCGAGCGGCTCGTTGCAATCTCGGTGGCGATGGCGGAGCACGGTCCGAAGTGCCTCTACGTTGGGAAATTGGTAGTTGGCTTGCAAGGCTTGGATCGCTGCAAAAGAAACAAGAAAACTTGTCAATTACAGAATAAAGAAGGTAGGCTGACCGAGCAAGTTTGAGCGGCTTACATGAGGAACCGAAGTTGTTGCTTATAAACTAGCCCGGTACCTCGGCTGTTTCGTAATTGCTCGACACCCAGAAAAAATCGTCGTCGTGCAAGTCTTTATCCGGGGTGTCGGTTACAATTTTCTCCTTGCTCGGTCTGATTTTCAAATAATAGGCTAGGTCGTCACCGGTGTGACCCATCGTGTATTGCCTTAATATCTCGGCTAGACCTAAGTTGGTGCCTAGCCGGTTGTTCAGTTCATGGACGCCGTTGATAATTCGATAAGTGTTGGTGCACACTTGTGTGGGTGCCAGCCTGGTGCGGCGGAGGAACTCGGTGATAAGTGGGTTGAGTGGGAAGCGGAGGCCTCCTTCGACGATGGACAACACGGTGAAGGGGCATTGTTCTGTTCTGCCCCAAGGCATGGTCTCTTCTTTTGCGAGCTCAAGGTGGACGTCGGCCGGGATGCCGTACTCCTCCCTGAACGCAGCTAGCGCAGCTGGAGTATCCACGAGGAAGCGGAATTTCCCCATTTACGACCGGCTAAATTAGCTCGGCTGTGGTTTGGCACAGTCAGGTGATTTGTGGCTGCTCGGTCTTTGGGAGCCTCAGGAATGGTCAGTGGTCCCCTTGGACTCTGCAGGAAAAGGAGGGCAAGTGTAAGAGGGAGCGCGGTCGCGCAAAGTGAGCTTGACTTTAGCTCGGTCATCTGGAGTGCCAAACCACCTCGGTCGTAGAGGCTAACCAAGGAGCTCGGCCGCCCAAGCAGACCAGATTTTAGCCCGGTTGAGCTGCCAAGACCTTTGTTATCCCGGTTCTTGCTATGGTTAAGTCTAACAGGTTATTTGCTCGGTTGGGATGGTTTTTTGGATCAAACGAAGACCTGGAGCCCGGTCCGCCCCAGTTCTTCGAAGTTCATTAGCGAAAATGAAGAACACCATGAATAGTGGGAGGTTTGGGACGATTTCTATGGCCTATGTCCTAAGAATTACGTTTTATTGCCCTATTGTGTGAAATATCAAGGAAAATAACAATAACAAGGGTTAGAGGGCTTACCAATATGGAGCAGTGACTGCTTCTTCTTCGAGCGCGAGTTCAGGAATGGCAGAGGAGAGGCAAGAGCTATGGATTGCTTAGAAGGGCAGTGAGTCAGTAAGAGCTCAAGGAAGATGAGGGGGAGATGTTTATAGAGGAGACGAGACCGCCCAAATTCAAAATCTGGCAAGACGGCGGGTTGGCTACTCGAGAACCAATGGCAGCCCCCCACGTGTCCCCATTTATGACGACGTCAGAGCTGAAGAGACAGGTTGAAGAGTTGAGTCAACCGTGCTACTTTTGAAGAAGAGGACGTCAACCGAGGAGTATAACTGGGCAAGTTTGCCGATAGGAATGTCAACTTGCCCGGTCGCCATTTCGCATTCTGAGGACTGAGGAAGTGTTACCCCGGTCGAAATAAGTAATCCCAGTCACGCTTTTGCGGACGGAATTAAGGGGCAATTGAGAGGGAGATTTATGATCTGAGATTGGGCCGTGACGTTAGCCAGGCAGATTTGGGCCGAGGTATTGGGCTCCAAGATCAGGCCGTGATATTGCTCGGTAATGGCAAAGCCCACATGGAACCGAGTTATCTGACCTCGGTTCCACGAAGGCCGGACAGGTGAAGGAACAGCCTAGATGAGGCTCCCCGGCTCACGCGTTGCAAGGTTGTAATGCACGCACCTTAACCTGGTAGGAAGGCCTGTGCTTGGAGCTTGGCCGAGAAGATCTTTGGCTGACCGGCGTCACCAATCTCCAGTTCAGCTTCGCCGGAATACAGTTGAGCACGGCTGGAATTAAGCCCGGTAATAGGAAACTACGACATCAACTGCACTTGGGCATATTCGGTATGGCCGTTGATAGCCGAGACAATGTTGCCCGGCTGCCTTGTTCCCAGCAAAGTGGGCTGGCAGTTGGGTTAGATGATGTATAGCAAGATTTGCGCTGACAGATGGGATAACAGAGCTACGTGTCGAGAGACTAATGGGAGTAGATTTGGGGCGCAGAAGGGTATATAAGCATGTCTGCGCCCCCCATACGCGAGACAGGAACACTTTGTAAGGAAATTCTTACACTCAAACACTCATCTTTCTTTCTTTATCCTAAGGTGTGTGCTAACTTGATCGTCGGAGGGTTTTTCTGGCCACACACCGCCGGGTAGCTCACCGTTATTTGCTCGCAGGTGATCGGACATAAACGGAGCCGGAAGAAAGGAGTACGGGCTTGCCGGAATATTTGACCCCCGTACAGATGGCATTCCACAGACCTAGGCATGGAGACATACACATTGGTCCATTCATGAGGCATAAAACACCAACTCTTCAAAGCTTTGAAAGGATGGCAAATGCAAGCATATGAGCATGAAACATGGACTGAAATAACATATTAGATGATGCCAAATCATGAAAAAAAGGTCCAAGTAGTGCATGCTAATGACTTGGACATTCAAAGCTAGTAAGTGAGGATGTATGGTAGCTATACAAAGCAATACATATATGATCAAAACAACACCAAACAGAGCTTTAGCATGATGAAATATGACTTAAAGTTCCTTTGAGTTGAGCCAAAATATGCAAGTATGATAGTCCAAATGTTAGATGCATGTTGAGGCAATAGAGGGGATTACAAGGCAAGTATATGGTGCATGCAAGAAGCCATTAAACCAACCTAGAACAGAGGTATATCATGACCAAATAACACCAAATACTTGCTAAAATGAAGCCAAAACATGCTACCATTATGAGCCAATAACACAAGCATATGAGACACAAGGAGAGAGGGGTGTCCCTCTCCTATACAAGACTCTAAAACTACCTTTCCACCACTAAAAATCCTCTTAATTTTAGTGGTAGAAAGGCCATGCAAAGGCAAGAACAAAGGCCAAAAGAGGTGGCTCAAAACAAGGCCAAACAAAGCCTAAGAGGGGGTAGACGACCCCCAACCAAAAAGTGACCTCAAACAATCATCTTAAGCACACAAAAACAGAACCTTTTTCAGTTTATGGTTAAGCTTAAAACAATATGCAAATAGGTCTAAAAGCTTAAGCCAAAATGGGAAAACAAAAGGTAGTTTGCTCACCCTTGAAGAACACCTTCAAGAACATAACTCCAGCCACTTCCTTGGATCAAAACTAGCCCAAGAACTCTGAAACCAACTTCCTAGTGCCTCAGCAACCAAAGGAAGATGTTCTACTAGGTGCTATAGTGCAAAAGTATGAACAAAATACACTTTTAAGGCACCAACACACACACAAATATAGAGAGAGATATAGAGAGAGAGGGATATGTGAACTTTATATCTATTTTAATGAACCTCTGGAAAGGGAGGAAAGGCTCCCCTTTTATAGGAAATCAAATTCAAAGCTTCTTAGAGAAGCTAAGCTTTGGTTCAAATCCCTCCATACACGTGTATGGAGGGGAGGGTCTGTGCTCACCAGCTGGCACAACTGGCATGCACAATGCCTGAAAAAGGCAAAGAAAAGGCCTCGACCAGAAAATATGGCCGATCGACCAAAATAAGTGCCGACCGACCAACAAAAGTGCTGACCAGCCAACATTTAAGGCCGATGGCAAGGAAGCAAGGCCGATGGCATCATGCCATAGCCGATGGGGTGTGTGGATGGCCAACAAGCCACCCTCTTCCCTCAGAAGCAAAACCACAAGTCCTTGGTCCACAACCAAGCACAAAATAGACAAGTTGAGAGATCCTAAGGCAAGGCACGTAGCCGAGACCTTCGGGAACTCAAAACGAACACGAACATGGATGATCATCGAGTGTTCAAACGATGACGTCCAAGTCTTGAGGACGGTCAAAAATGGGGTGTCTACAATACCCTTCTAGTCTCTCTCTCTTTCTTTTTCTCTCTCTCTATATATATATAATCTCTTCTAAACCGCCATTGCTACCCAGTCCAACCTCTCTACAATTACTCCATCCAACCATCTCTGGCACTCGAACAATCATTCTATTATGATCAACAGCTTTGTTTCACTCTGATGACTTAGAATCCGACGTCTGTTCTGCCGATTTCAACTTGTAAGTCCTTTAATCCTGTGATTTTTGTTTCGATTCTTTAAAGTTCTTCATATTCTTTAATTTGTAAGCATGTTTTTGGTATATCATCTCCCGTTTCTGCTTCTATTTCTGATTTTTCTCAAATCATACATAGTACACTTAGATTCTTACACATTTTGCACTTGATTTTGCTTAAATCGTCTATGCCTGTTCACATCCGCAACTTTCATGCCTTGTTTATGTTCTTGACATTTTGCATTTTGATTTCCATAAATTCTTTATGCTTTAAGTCTATTTTCTGCATTTTTTCATTGTTCTCAGATCATTGCTCCACATTCTTGCACTTTCTAGATTTAGAAACTTGGGATTCGCCTTGAACATTAGGAAAACTGGAATCTACCTATTCCCAGAACCTCCATAGGATCATATCGAAAACCCTAGGTTGACAATACCCAAAATACCAGAACAACCCTAGGTAAACAACACCTAAACACCTAGCCGAGATCATGGGTATGCATAGGTAGAGAGTGGATACCCCAACCAAGACTGAATACTTCTGCCAAGAATTCGACATCCTAGCCGACGTCCACATCAGGTTGGTTGGTGATACCGACATAACCACCCTAGGAAAATACTACATGCCCTTCCTAGTAATATCCATTCTAGAAGGTGGAGTTAGGTTCCCCCCGAACCCTTTATTCCGAGAGTTTTTACACTACTACAAGCTTACCCCAATATAACTAGCCATTAACACTTTTAGGATCATCAACGGAATAGCTAAGTTGTGTAGCAGACACAATGCTAGGTTAACCTATGCCGACGTCCAATATTGTTATTCCATTTGTAAGCTTAAATCCAAGAACGGCATCTCCTATTATCTGAAGCCCAGATCCACTGATTAGTCAAACCGCGACCTACTTCGTGGCTCCTTACAGGCTACACAATTCTTTCCCCATACACAGACCTAAATGCCTTATTTGGTCGCGGCCAATTGCAACCCATCACAAGCACCACCTCCACTCTAACGCATTGCAGGCATGAACTCCTTAGTCGCTGGCGCGACCAACCCAAGACAACAAACCTGGGTTATTGTTCAAAAGCCAAGCCCAAATAGTGCGAAGTCCTAAACCATCCAGATAAGGTCAAAGTCAACTGGGATATCCACGTGCCCCAACCAAAAACAAAATGGGTCGGGTTTTCTAACCCAAGCCATTACAATCTCCATCGTTAAGGAAATTTTGTCCCCAAAATTAAGGATACGCCGAGGTTCAAAACAAATACTCACATACGGGTATCACACTCACCGTCTTAAAGCACAAATCTACGCTTGAGATAAATTCTTGAATCTTAGGCCAACACCTCGGTGCCCCAAAGACACCCGAACGACACAACACTAGAAAAAGGACAAAAATGCCTCTCCAATCCACATAACTCCCTGGCGTCTACAAGACTACGTCAAACAACAAGCTCCACTCGTACTTAACAACACCAACAATAAACCAATAGTGTACAAACATTGAAACAGCACCTGAGCATCAACACCCAACACAAACAAAATAACGAACCATGGTGGGTCTTCTAGCTCTTTGAATTATAGGCTTTACCGATATGTCCACTTTAAACTTGTGGCAGGTAACCTCGGGGCTGATCTCCAGCATCTTGTATGGGAACACCTCCATGTTTTCTCTAAGAAAGGCCTCCAATTTTCTTTCTCCCTCCTTAACTAACCCAGAGCCAAGGAGAAAGAATCGTTCCTCATCACCTTCGTTTACAAGGATTTTCTTCAAAGGCTCCTGACTTTTGTCAGCAAGCTCCTTGTCGACATCTTCCAAGACCTTTTGGTCTTCATTTTGCACTTCCGTAGTTTGTGATTCTCGGATGCTGTAGATGTAATTCATTCCTACCATGGAGCAATTTTTCATTTGCGCTTGGTCCCTTTTGACCTCCACTATGCCAAACTCTGTCAAGAATTGTAACAACTAGTCTAATGTTAAGGGGCAACCTTCATCACATGCAATCAAGGTCTCTCCATGATGACATTATCACTCACAATGAAAAACATACTTTAAACCCACGGGGTGCCTTACTTTTATAGCCAGCAATGCCTGCGTCCCCTACAAGTCTTACTTCATAGGACTTTATCGTTTACAAAGATAACATTTGTCTTAGCCTCCTCCTATTTAGATTAGAATGAACTCCTTTAAGAGTCTCATCTCTATCCAAATAAAGAGCCATAAACCATTTAGGACTCTTGTTCTCTATCCGAATATCTCAGACCTCGGTATTATAACATCATATCTCGCCATTTCGGTCCACCTCTATGGCACCTTAGCAATACGGTCCATCCACGTGCCACCTCGGCTACGAACCTCGGCCATGTGGACAACACCAAAAATTATGTCCCCACACTATAGATAATACATTTATATAATAGTGCTATTATATATTATTATTTTGGTAAAATATTTGGCTCTGTTTGGTAGAGCTTTTGAAGTTTAATTCTACCCCTTAGTTTGAGCGTGTTGTTTGGTCACAACTTTAGAAAATTAATTCCACACCCACTTTTCAAAACACCCACTTTTCAATATTATATATCACATCACTCATTTCGAACTCTTTTCAAAATTCATAACCAAAAAAATTTTCCATACTTAAATCATAATTCCAAAACTCACAAACTCAAAATACAACTCTATTCTCAAATCATAATTCTAAAACTCTACCAAACGCAACCTTAATTTTTTTAGTATATTTATATATATTGTATATATAATTGTATAATACAAATTTCAATTGTAACTTTAGTCTCATACGCAAGTATGAATTTATAATTTTTTTGACTCGTTAAAACTCGTGAACATGCTTGAACTCGAGTGAAGTCTAAGCCAACTTGACTCGAGCTCATTCGTTAATTTTTTTTTGAGTTCGAACTTCATTAAAATCTTAATAAATAAGTCCAAACATACTAAAATTCAATCCAATTCATTTACCATCCTAATTACCACGAACCATATTTTAATAGAGCAGTACTAAGTTTTTCATATGGAAGGTCATGAAGCTCTTCTACCGTTGGACCGTTTTTTTTATTTATTTTAATGTCATGCAAACACATCTCCTCACCAATTATTGTAGTACCGCAAGAAAAAACTACAAATACAATATTTTCAAGCAAGGACTTCAAATATTAAATATTTATAAAATTATACCATATTCTTACATTAAGGTTTTTGTTTTTAATTTTTTAATTTTTTAAATTGAAATGATTTTTCATGTCCACTTTATTTCGTCTGTTACAAACAATTTTTCAAGTCTTTCAATGATGGGTAGGGTGTGTAACCTCTCACTCTCTATGACTATTAACTTGTTTATATTAAAAGAAAAACTGAATCTCTTATTTCTTCAAGATGTTGATTACAATGTATATCCATATTTATACAAAATAAATGTATCTGCTATTTAACTATAGTTGTGTTTAACTAAAACATAACCAATCTATCTAACCCTGATTAATCCATAACTACCTAACTAATTCAATTAAGTTGAGCCAGAGCTTGTGCTGAATTCTTGAGCTGTAGCTGAGCTGAATACGTGTGACTGTTGTGGCTCAGCTTTCCTTTGTTTTGGTTACTTTGGCTGAGCTCTTTATTATGCCCCTGCAAGTTGATGGGAGAGTGCTGGCCTAGAAGCTTGGTTAAAAGATAAAGAAAGTGAGGAAAGGAAAGAGGTTTGGTGAATAAATCAGCTAGCTGATCCACAGATGAGATGTGATGAATATGCAACTTTTTTCCCGCAACCGTTTCTCGAACATAGTGATAATCCACTTCAATGTGCTTGGATCTGGCGTGAAACACAAGATTAGTGGACAAGGAGATGACATACATGTTGTCACACCAGAGTGTGGGAGCTGACACAGAGATGGACAGATTAGAGAGCAGCATACCAAGCCAGCTAAGTTCTACAGCTGTTTGAGCAAGGGCTCTATATTCAGCTTTAGTAGAGGACCTGGAGACAGTGGGTTGTTTCTTTGCTGACCAAGAAATTAAATTTGGACCCAAAAAGACACAATAACCAGTGGTGAATCTTCGATCAAGAGAATAACTAGCCTAATCTGAGTCAAAGAAGGCATGTAAGGTGAGAGGGCCAAGACTAAACTGAAGACCAAGATGAAGAGTGCCCTTAAAGTACCTTAGAAGGCTCTTTACCAAGGAAAAATGACTAGTGAGAGGTGTCTGAAGAAACTAACAAGCATGGTTGACAACAAAAGCCAAGTCAGGACGAGTGATAGTAAAATATTGCAAGGCACTAACAAGACTCCTATAGAGAGAAAGCTGAGAGAAAGGCAAATCTTCCTGATCAGTAGAAGATTTAAGAGTCATAAGTGAAGGAGAAGACTTGCAGTTTGTCAAATCAGCCTTTACTAAAATTTCAGTAGCATATTTCTTTTGAGATAAAAAGTAACCCGAGGAGGAAGAGGTAACAGAAATGCCCAAAAAATAGTTAATATGCCCCAATTCCTTCATGGAAAAAGTAGAGTGCATTTGAGTAATGAGAGTGGAAATATAAGAAAAGTCATTCCTTGTAAGAAGAATATCATCAACATAGATCAAAAGAATGGTGATGGAGTGAGAAGTCTTCTTAACAAATAAGGAAAAATTACAACAATTGGCTTTAAAACCTTGATTAAGAAGAAATGAAGAAAAGGTGGAAAACCAGGCTGTAGGAGCTTGTTTGAGTCCATACAAAGCTTTATTGAGCTTACAAACCATGGAATGATGTGTGTTAGCAACAAAACCAATTAGCTGATGCATGTAGACCTCCTCCTCAAGACACCATGAAGGAAGGCATTGGAAATGTCAAGTTGTTTGATAGACCATTGAAAGTGGAGAGCCAAACAGAGAAGAATGCAGATAGTAGGTGTCATGACCCGTTCCTCGTACCCAAGGGTTAAGTATTGTGATGGCCAGTAACTGAGGTTACCTCCGGCCAATTCTTAAACAAATTAATAAACGCGAGCGGAAATAATATTCAAGTGAGGGTACCAAAATAATCATTGGAGCTTCTATTTTTATAAAAAAATTTATTTACCAAAAAGGCTGATATTTACATATAAACATATCCATAAAAGTGTTGTGTGTGTCTATTCCGCAACCCCGCATCTAAGACTTCCCAAAAGTTATTTCTGAATTGCATTGTTTTCTGAAAATTGGTAAACAACTATAAGCACATGGCAGAGTGAGAAATATTATGCCAAGAGTATAAGGGACACAAAATAACCATGGATAGTTATGTAATTAAAATATTTAAGATAACTTAGTTTGAACAAATAATCATTTAAGTAGCAAAATTGAGATTATGTAAATAAATAAATATAACCACGGTATCGAACAAAATAGATATATGGATTCAAGAGGTGGCTCATACGAACTCTAAAGGTGGCTCCCACAATAGTATAGCACTTAGCTTCGTACATCACTTTGCTCCACACCAGAAATCAGAGTGTCAGTAGATCCATGATAGACAGAGCGTCACAAAGTAACTAATCAAAGGGCCAATAGTTATTTAAGTCCCCCAAGGCATGAAACCTTCCTGGTGGTACTTATAAAATAAATACTCAAAACACATTTTAATAAACAGTTATATCCATGGATTTTTCTTAGTATATAAAACAAGGTTCATAAATTAAAAATGATAATATAATTTATAAAACACAAATTGCGTAAAATAAATTATGGTAACTCAAAACATACATAAAACATATAATGCTAACTTAAGGTATAATATAACTCACCTTAATATTAACCCTTAGCCTTTACTTTTCATTATCACAAACCTCCTTACTTCTTAGTTTCCTATCTCCACTACCCTTGCGTTTTTCTTCTCTTTTATTTTTTCTTCTCATTTTCTTCTTCTTTGATCTTGATCTCCTCCCCATTTATAGGGAGGCAGACCTTTTCATTACCCTCCACGTGTCCACATCAATCTTCCTTAGATTTGGATTGAAATCTTTTTAGATCTATAGTTATCTTATCAACTTGAGGTAATTATATTTTCGCCCCAATTCTTTAAAGTAATTATATTCCCCATTCGTTTGATAAAAACACAAACTAATCCCTAATTAAATTACACTCTATCATATACCAACATAAAATTAATTATTTATTTTACTACCACACCCATTATTATTATTATTATTATTATTATTATTATTATTATTGTTGTTGTTGTTGTTGTTGTTGTTGTTGTTGTTGTTGTTGTTGTTGTTGTTGTTATTTATTTTTATTTTTAATAATATATCATCACATACAACCATAATACTAGTATAAAATTTAAGGGACAACTTAAATTTTTGGGTTGTTACAGTGGGCTGTTTTGCTACTGGACTGAAAATCTCAAAATAATCAATGCCTTCAGTTTGAAGAAAACCTTTGGCAACCAACTTGGCTTTATGCCTAGCAATGGAGTGGTCAGAATTTTTCTGAAGATGAAATACCCATTTGCAACTAATAGCCTTTTTGGTGGGTGGAAGAGAGGCTAAAATCCAAGTGCCTTGCCGAATTAAAGCATTATATTCATCATGCATAGTAGCAGCCCAAGCACTAGATTGAAAAGCCTCTCGATGGGACTGTCGTTTAGTAAGATCAGAAGTGGTAAGAAAACAATAGGGCTGAGATTTGGATCGATTGATCATAGAGTGAGTATTAGTGGAAGGAAGAGAAGGAATGAGAACAAATAAAGAACAAATGAGAATGGAAGAAGAAGGAGCCTAAAAGAGATAAGGTAGACTAGGAGACTGAACTGGTGCAGAAGACAGACTGCCAATGAGAGAAGCAAGTGGAGAAACAGACTGAGATGCAAGCTGCTGGACAAACTGAGGTTGAACTGAATCAAATTGACCAAACACAATAG
Organism: Camellia sinensis; assembly: GCF_055761805.1. NCBI lineage: Eukaryota > Viridiplantae > Streptophyta > Magnoliopsida > Ericales > Theaceae > Camellia > Camellia sinensis. The sequence goes on along the minus strand of NC_138961.1, from coordinate 33,219,355 downwards.
GAACAGATGAAAAAGGACCTGTAGAAGGCATAGTTACAGGTGTAGGCACAACTGTGGAGAAAGTGATAGCAGAAGCTGAATTAGTGACAAGAGAAGAAGACTGTGAAGACCAGAAAAAGAGTTTAGCTGGGACAAAGAAAAGGAAATAGATGAGGCTGTAGAAGAAGAAGCAAAGAGAAAAATATGTTCATCAAAAACAACATGTCTGGAGACATAAATATTGCCAGTAGAAGGATCAAGACACCTATAGCCCTTAGTAGATGGAACATATCCAAGAAAAACACAAGGCATAGATCTAGGCTGAAGTTTATGAGTGGCATAAGGCCTGAGCCAGGGATAACATCTGTAACCAAAGGTCTTAAGAAATGTATAATCAGGAGGCTGCTGGAACAAAACTTCAAAAGGAGTGAGAAAATCAATCTTAGCAGTAGGAAGTCTATTTATAAGAAAAACAGATGTGGCTAAGGCATCAAACCAATAAGCAAGAGGCGAATAAGAGTGGTGCATAAGAGCATTGGTAGTCTCTATGAGATGTCTATGCTTCGTTTTGGCTATACCATTTTGAGCAGGGGTATGAAAACAACTCAATTGATGCTGGATACCTTTACTCTTTAGAAAATCATGAAATTTGTTACTAAGATATTCACCCCCATTATCACTTCTTAAAACTTGCAAGTGAGTAGAAAATTGATTCAACAAATGCCTTGAACTCCAAGAACTTAGTGAAAACCTCACTTTTGTAATAAAGGGGAAACAACCATGTAAATTTGTTGTAATCATCAATGAACACAACATAATATTTGTAGGAAGCAACATAGGAAGTAAATGGTCCCCATACATCAGTGTAAATAAGAGCCAAAGGTTTATTGACATTAGAATTTGACAAACTAAATGGTAGTCTATGACTTTTGGAAACACAACAATGTGAACACAGTTTATTAACATCAACAGATGAAAAAGATAACAAGTGATGTTTAACAAGATACTGAAATTTTCTGGAAGAAGGATGGCCTAATCTAAAATGCCAATTAGGAGTAATGGAGCTATTAACAACACAATGAAAACAAGTTGCTGGTGAATAAGAGGCAGTAGATGTAGCAGCAAGTGTAGTACAACTAGGAAGATGATAGAGACCATTGGAATGGAAGCCTTTATAGAGCACCTTCTTGGTTCTCTTGTCCTGTATGAGAAACACATCTTTATCAAAAGTAATAGTGCAATGATTATCAGAAATAAGCTGAAGAACTGAAAGTAAATCGGAAGATATAGAAGGTACATGAAGCATTTTGGACTCTTGTCATGTATGAGAAACATATCTTTATCAAAAGTAATAATGCAATGTTTATCAGAAATAAGCTGATGAACTGAAAGTAAATTGGAAGATATGGAAGCTACATGAAGCATTTTGGATAGATGAAAAGGAAATGAGGGTGTAGGGAGGAGACCTTGACCAGTGTGATGAATAGGCAAAGTATTACCATTACTAATAGTGACCTGATCAGAACCATGATATGGTTGATATGAAGCCAGATTGTTCAAATCGTTGGTAATATGGCTGGTAGCAGCAGAATCCAAAAACCAGTTGGTGTTGGTATTGATATAAGAACTGTCACTAGTGGAAATAGTACCAGGCTGAGAGGATGTGGAGACAACATAGGCTTGAGAAGTGGAAGATCTGGTAGGTTGAAAAGAAGTATCCAATCTGTACCAACACTCTAATGCTGAGTGATTTGTTTTTCCACAAATCTGACTTGTGGGTTATTTTCTGAACTCTATTTATTTAAAATGAAACCCAAGGATATGTTTGTTTAAATTTTAGTATATATTTGACTATGACGTTATAAACAATTATGTTTTGTAATTACCACTATGGGAGTCCCATGCCTTGAGGGACTTAAATAACCATTGGCTTCTGTTTGGCCACTTTGTGGTCCTCTATTTGTCATGGATCCATTGACCTCTTTTCTGGTTGTCACTTCTGTGACCTCTGTTCTGTTCTGTACCGTGGTTATGGTTATTTATTTACATAATTTCTGTATTTCAGTTCTGCCACTTAAATGATTTATTTACCAAATTGAGTTATGTAAATGTTTGGCCTAACTAACTATCCATGGTTATTTTGTATTCCCTATACTCTTGGCATAATATTTCTCACTTTGTTGTGTGCTTATAGCTGTTACCCTCTCAGATAACGAGACGTAGGGGAAACCCATAACCTCACGTAAAGGAACTTTCACGAGGATTGATGTTGAACCACTATTTTGTCTTCTTTTTTTTTATATCTATATATTTTTTCTCCCTTTTGTTTCTACTCGGGGCTGGTCACTGAATAATAAAATAATAAAAGCCCTATAAATGTATTTTCTCTTATTAAAATAGTAAAATGGAGTAATTTCCTGTTTAATTATTTTTATTTCTGCTTGCGCAGTTTAATTTGCTACGAATAGAATAAGTTAGTAAGTTATGATTCCAACCTTAAGCCCCTAAGGTTGGGTTGTGACAAATGTGGTATCAGAGCAATGGTTCGTTAAAAAATATATATATATATATAATAAAAAATAAAAAATAATAAATAAATAAATATTTACCTGCAACGTTAGTTCTTTTGTGTAAAATCTCACGTTTCTTCTGGTGATGTAGGAATGTCCGAAATTAACCTTGATGATGCATTTTGGGATGAGCTCGGGGCCATTAATTTAGATGAGATTTTAGCAGAGCACCCCGCCCCCGCCTCACCTGAAGGATGGGGAGATTCAGAGGATATAATTAGAGGGGTACATCTAGGCCTTGCCTAATTGATGGGTCGGCCAATCTATATACTGGTTGATCCTACCGATGTCCCACATTTACTATGCAGGCAAAGCCATTCCTATACGCGTGGACGTTTTCTTGGACCCACTCGTGTCCTCGGCGTTGTCCCAGGACATGATCGCCTGCACTACATCATAGGCCCTCTACCTCCAGACTTTGTGGTAAGAAGGAGAAATGTGTACCCCAAGGACTATATTTTCATCACTGTCCCTAACCCGCTGGAAATAATTAATATTCAAAATGTTGACTTTAATAATGACTTGTCATATATCGAGACACCTGGCTGGATTATCGATCGAGCATTTTTGGGATACATACAGTTCGTCACCATTTTTACAGTTCAGGCAGCGTGGATGTGTTTTGGTGTAGTCCAGTTAGGATGGGAATTTGAGCTTTTTATGTAACACTATTTCCCATGGTTGTTTGGCCCATTTGACCCACCACTCTAGATTTGGTAGAAGAAAACCTTTTTGTATGCTGACCATGATGTGTTCTAATCCCTTTTTGTTGTCTTTTTTGTTTTTATTTTTGTTTACCACAAGGATGAGACACTAACATATTCTGACTTTTGAAACAAAGATGTAATATTAATTGTAAAAATAGTAAAGTTGGCATTTTATATAGATGTAGATTACGCTATACATACTTACATATATGCTGTGTTGTGAATGTAATGCCTTGTTTATTACTTTGTAGAATGGCCAATAATGGTAACGGAAGCTAGTCATCAGTCAGTGGCACTGAATCGATGGAAAGAATAATGGAAAGAGCGGTTACTAGCTTTTTGCAAGCCTTGCAGACTAATATCAACAATGGGATGCTTGAACGGCGAGAAGAGCCAGTTACCATAAAACAATTCCAGGATTTGAAACCCACCACATTTACTGGCGGCCCAGACCTAGTGGTAGCAGACGCTTGGGTTAAAGACATGGAAAAGATTTTTTGCGCTCTACCCTGCACCGAAAGACAGAAGGTAACTTTCGCCACTTTCACTTTCAAAGATAATGCATAGGAATGGTGACTTCTCACTCTGGAGAAAGAAGAAATTGCGACTTGGGCAAGATTCTTAGAAGTATTTTACGAAAAATACTTCCCAGATTCATTGCGGGAACAGAAGACATCAGAATTCATACATTAAAAGCAAGGAACCAGGACGGTAGCCGAATACGAGAGCAAGTTCATATAACTTGCTTGATTTGTGACATACGTCATCTCCACCAAAACTCGAAAAGCAAGAAAATTTGAAGTAGGATTGGATGTTGAAATTAAAGATAGGCTCGAGGTCTTGAAACTGCCAACATATGCAGAAGTGGTAGGCCGAGCGGACATTGCAGAAAAGGGGATTAAAGTCTCACATTCTGGGGAACCAAGTCAAAAGAAGCAATTCTGGGAAAGAGACAACAGAAGATCTGGTGTTGTGCCTCCCAAAAAGGTGAATATGGGTACAACCAGTTCAGGCAATCAATGTCCTACCAACCCCCGAGGTAGCACTAATCCAATTTGTCCTACTTGTGGGAAGGCTTATTGGGGACAATGCCATCGAGACACGGGAGCATGCTTTAAATGTGGTCGAGTTGGCCATTTGCTGAGGGATTGTCCAAAGCTGACTAATTTTGCAGCTAACCCCTCTGGCCCAGTCAGAAAACCCGTAGGACCTGAAGGGGAGAGGAAGGACCAAAAACGCCAAGGAAGGGCTTTGGCCTTGGTACCTGGAAAGCCAAAAGTTACCGAAAATGTTGTGTCAGGTACACTTTTTGTCTGTGGTCACTTAGCTCATGTCCTCATTGACTCTCGGTCAACTCATTCTTTTGTTGCACCACACTTTGCTGCCAAGTTGGCATCAACACCCGAACCATTAGGATATATATTATCTGTGTCTTTTCCTTCTGGTAATTCTGCCCTTAGTGCTGATGTATACAAATCTTGTGCTATATCCCTAAAAGACAAAACCTTATATGTAGATTTGATTCCCCTCCGCATTGGGAACTTTGATATGATTTTAGGTATGGATTGGCTAGCTGCCAACCACGCCTCTATTGATTGTAAAGCCAAAAAGGTCTCCCTCAGGTTACCAAACCAACCTAAGCTTGTCTTTGATGGGACTGAAGTGTCCAACCCTCCCTATATTATATCCTCCATGACAGCCTAACTACTTCTAAGAAAGGGTTGTGGTAGTTATGTAAGAGGCCCCCACCATGGATGTGATCCCTGTAGTACGAGAATTCCTGGATGTTTTTCTTGAAGATCTACCCAGTATCCCGGTTGATGGGGAAATCGAGTTCACCATTGAAACCTAACCTGGCACACAACCAATATCAAAAGCTCCTTACCGCATGTCGATGACAAAATTGAAAGAGCTGAAGACTTAACTCCAGGAACTACTGGACAAAGGTTTCATTCAACCTAGTACCTCACCCTGGGGAGCTCCAGTATTGTTCGTGAAGAAAAATGATGGCACGATGAGATTATACATCGATTACCAGGAGCTAAACAAGGTCACCATCAAGAATCGATACCCTCCGCCATGAATCGATGACTTATTCGATCAACTTCAAGGTGCCCAAGTATTGTCCAAAATTGAATTGCGTTTTGGTTACCATCAACTAAAAGTCAAAACGGAAAGTATCGAAAAGACTGCTTTCAGAACCCTTTACGGGCACTACTAGTTTCTTGTCATGCCTTTTGGCGTCACAAATGCCCCAGCAGCATTCATGGACCTCATGAACCAAATGTTCAAACCCTATCTTGATGAGTTCGTCATCGTCTTCATAGACGACATCCTCATATACTCCAAGTCACCAGAGGCCCATGAGCAGTACTTGCGAATGGTTCGACAAACACTGCGTGATCACAAACTTCATGCCAAGTTGAAGAAATGCGAATTCTGGATCACTAGTGTACACTTTCTCAGTCACGTCATTAACAAAGATGGCATCTCGGTTGACCCCCAAAAAGTTGTAGCAATCGTGGACTGGCCACAACCTACTAATGTGTCAGAAATCTGAAGTTTCTTGGGTCTAGCTGGTTACTACCGACGTTTTGTGCAAGATTTCTCGAAAATAGCATCACCTTTGACCCAGCTAACTTAAAAAAACACACCCTTTGAATGGACTAACAAACAGGAGCGTTGTTTTCAAGAATTAAAAAGTCGACTTGTGTCAGCCCCTATACTAGCACTCCCTACACGAACAGATGGGTTCTTAATTTATAGTGATGCCTCATACAATGGTTTGGGTTGCGTTCTCATGCAAAACGAAAAAGTTATTGCTTATGCTTCGCGACAATTAAAGACTTATAAAAAGAACTACTCGACTCATGATTTGGAATTGGCTGCGGTAATCTTTGCCCTCAAAATCTGGCGTCATTATCTCTACAGTGCAACCTATGAGATTTACACTGATCACAAGAGTCTTAAATATCTGTTCACACAGAAGGAACTAAATATGAGGCAATGACGGTGGCTAGAATTTATGAATGACTATGATGTAGAGATCCATTACCATTCAGGCAAAGCTAACATGGTGGCAGACTCACTGAGCCGAAAGACGACCAAAGGTTTGGTATGTACTCTCGTTTCTCGCAAGATCAATGGACTACTCGCCAACATAACTGTGGAACATATATTGATTGAAGAAATTAAAGCGCGCCAATGTGAAGATAAACTTTTGAAAAAAAAGTACGATGAGCAAAGGAGTATGCCTGATCCTGATTTCACTATAAGCAATGGGATACTAAAATCTCAGAATTGAATTTGCATACTCGACATTCCAGAACTCAAGAAGAAGATATTGGTGAAGCTCATAGCTCGAGATTTGCAGTCCACCCTGGCAACACCAAGATGTACCATGATCTAAAGGAATACTACTGGTGGACAGGAATGAAAAGAGACATAGCAAGCAATATCCCTAAATGTTTGCATTGTTAGCGTATTAAAGCAGAACATCAGAGACCTACAAGACTACTGCAACCACTCCCTATTCCCGAATGGAAATGGAAACACATTACTATCGACTTTGTGGTCAGGCTGCCACAGTCATTTTCGAAGAACGATGCAATATGGGTTATAGTAGACCGATTGATGATGTCGGTGCATTTTCTACCAATCAAAATCGTGTACTCCCTTAATAAGTTTGCCACTTTATATATCAAGAAAATTATTCGTTTGCATGGTATCCCAGTTTCAATCGTGTTTGACTGAGACCCCCGCTTTGTGTCTCACCTCTAGAACAAATTGCAAGAAGCTTTAGGAATCACACTGAAGTTTAGCACTGCTTATCATCCACAAACTGATGGGCAATCTGAAAGAACAATCTAGACGTTGGAAGACATGTTACGTGTATGCATGTTGGACTTCAAAGGTAACTGGGATGAGCACCTACCTTTAGTGGAATTCGCCTATAACAACAGCTATCAAGCAAGCATTGGAATGGCATCATACAAAGCCCCGTATAAAAGGAGATGTCGATCACCTCTGTGTTGGACGGAAGTCGGGGACAGGAAACTGATAAGCCTCGAGATTGTGCAAGTGAGAAAAACCAACTCATCCAACAACAAATTCGTACTGCTCAAAGCCGCCAAAAAAAGTTATGCAGATACGCGGAGACGGGACTTAGAATTTCAAGTAAGGGATCATGTGTTTCTTAAGATCTCAACAACAAAAGGGGTTATTTGATTTGGAAAGCAAGGGAAGTTAAACCAACATTAAATCGGGCCATTTGAGATACTGGAAATGATTGGTCCTGCAGCCTATCGCCTTGCACTACCACCTGAACTATCCAATGTCCACAATGTATTTCACGTTTCAATGCTTCGACGGTATCTTCGAGATCCATAACATGTTGTTGATTATGAGAACCTGGAAGTTCAAGAGGATCTCTCTTATGAAGAACAACCAGTGCAGATTCTTGATCGTCGTAATCAAGTTCTCTAAAACAAGACCATACCACTGGTAAAGGTCTTATGGCGAAATCATCATATCGAAGAAGTTATGTGGGAGACGGAGAGTCAAATGCGAGCCAAATACCCACACCTCTTCGAAAATTAAGGTACGTCAAGTTTGAGGACAAACTTCCTACAAACTTCTATTTATGAATAGAATAAGTTAGTAAGTTGCGATTCAAACCCTAAACCCCTAGGGTTGGGTTGTGACAGATTTGAGTCAAGTACTCATCCATTGTATTTCCTTTTTTAACAATGTGATTAAGTTCATTCTTCAACTGGTGAATATGTGATCTTGATAATGATGTAAAACGTTTGATAAGAGCATTTCACACCTTATGACTTGTAGAACAATGACGCACAAAAGTGAATATAGGTGGAGAGAGAGTTGCAGTCAAACAACTAAGAAGATGAGAGTCAATAATCATCCATTGTGTATACTCTGGATTCAGAATCACAGTGTTGTGTTCACCAGTGATAGTAGATGATGGACATACCTTTGTGTCATCAACAAACCAAAAAAGCTGTGTAGCTTTCAGAATATTCTGAACTTGATTTTTCCAGATAATGAAATTAGTTGAGTCAAGTTTGACAGTCACGAATGAATTTAGATTTGAGATGAAGAGAGCAAGGTTTGAAGGAATTGAACATGATGTTGAAGTTGGGGTTGATGTGATTGTAGAAGAAGATAGATTCATGAATGGCGTTGGAGACGCCATTGATGGATCTTCCAAGAACAGTGCTCGTATGAGTTTAAATGTGGCTCTGATAGCATGAAAGAAAAACTGAATCTCTTATTTCTTGAAGACATTGATTACAGTGTATATCCATATTTACACAAAATGAATGTAACTGCTATTTAACTATAGTTGTATTTAACTAAAACATAACCAATCTATCTAACCCTGATTAATCTATAACTGCCTAACTAATTTAGTTAAGTTGAGGGGGAGCTTGTGCTGAATTCTTGAGCTGTAGTGAGCTGAATGCGTGTGATTGTTGTGGCTCAGCTTTCCTCTACTTTGGTTGTTTTGGCTAAGCTCCTTATCTTATATCACTATTCTAAGGCCTTTTAAAAAAACAATAAGAAAAGTGTATATAAAAATACAAAAAATAAACTTCTATTAAGTACTTGAATTCTCCAGAGATTACAAGAAAGACAGACAAGAGTACTTTTGCTAACTTATAAAATTCTACTCTGGACTCTGGTTATATGAAACGTAATCCACACCCTTTTCTAAATAAAATATAAAAATATAAAAAAAAACCCTTCAAATTAGGACATGATAGGACATACGAAATGTTCCGAATTCTTAATGAAGAAATAATTAAAACACCAGATATTTCTTCAACTATTCGGGAGCTATATAAGATCAAAAGCGAAACCCAAATCATGCAAGAGATGGAGATATGCACATATGACAAATGAACATAAATCTTGCAAGTGGAAGACAAAACAAAATAACTCACATAATAGATAAAGCCAAAATGGTGGAGCGACACATACCTAATGCATTAGACATAATAGAGATACCACTATGTATGCCTGTTTTTGTTCTCTTTTAGTTTAAATAATTTAAAGTTATAATTGGGTAAATTATAAATACGTTTTTTTGAAGTTTTCTTGAAATATAATTTGTCTCATGTGATTTTGAAAATTACATCTCGTCTCTTGAAATTTCTAATTTCATAACAAATTGTTCATTTTATTAATATATCACCAAGTCAATTAATATTTTTTAATTATGTCACAGATTTATTTCAATTAATAATTTAGATAATTTTATCATTTTATAGGAAAACAATTAGAAATTTTATTTTTTCATTTAATTATGTTAAATAAAAAATTTTAATAAGGAAATATTTATAATTTTCTAAATTACAAGAAACTATATGTATTTTAAATAAATTTCAAAGGATATATTTATAATTTGCCTTTTATGAAAAGTTTGTTTTCTTGTTGAGTGAGGGTTTAATGAGAGAAAATACAAAATTAAAATTATACTATGAAAACATTTTCATTGGGCTGTTTTGTACTTTATCAAAATTTAAAGGACTTCGGGTTTTTTTCTTATGATTCTACAAACCACACGTGGTACACTAGACACTTTTTCAAATAGGTTTGTGATAATTTTCCTTTCTTGAAAGTTTTTGGTGACGCCTAGACTCTCATTTTCATATTATATTTTGTTCATTATACAGTGGCGTGACACGCACTATAAATGAACTCTGTTAATTACAAAACAAACATTATGACTAGCACTGCACACGTCCAAATATAGTTAGAAAATCCGGAGCTGGTCTAAGACTTTCATCAATGGAGAAAGGAGGTTGGAACCCAATAATACAGAGGAGAAAAGTGGGTAGCCAGCATAGATTTTGGAAGGAGGCAATGATTGTTACTATATTCGTAGATAACATTCTAGATTCCATGGGTCCTAAAGGATTGTTCAACCTATTTCGGATGTTTGGCTTAGTGAAGGATGTGTTTATTTCAGGAAAGAGAAGGAAAGCATCAAGATCAAGACTTAGGTTTGTAAGATATGATTGCGAGGTAGCGGCAGGGATAGCGATCCAGAAGGCAGACGGGCTGTGGTGTGATAACAAGGAAATGTGGGTCAAAAGAGCAGCGTTTCAAAAACCTCAAAGAGCTGGTCAATCGGAGCAAAAAGGGTAGAACAGAGGAGGCGAAGATGGGAGAATGATGAATCAGGGGCTCCAGATGTAGTAGGGGCTAGGAATTGGAGTTAAGAAGACTTATACGGAGGCAATAGCTAGGGGAAGTGCCAGAGTGGGTGTGCAGGTGGTAATAAAAGCTAATGAAGAAAGCAATGGTTGGTGGTATGAAAGCTTAATAGTACAGCTAAGCAGCTTTTTAGCTTTTAAGGACTTTAGAGTAGAACTCTGTAAAAGAGGAATGCAGGATGTGGTTGCAAGAGAGGGGGCTAGGCGCATAGTTCTATTAACCTTTCCCTCAGCACAACACATGCAAGTTGGGAAGGAACAATTAGAAGGGTGGGGAAGGCAATGGTGTGATTCAATTGAAGAATGTGGGATATGTCAATTTGTGGAGCAAGAGAGGTGCGTCTGGTTGAATTGTTTTGGCATCCCCATAAATCTCTAGAGTGTTACAACTATTCGAAACATTGGTAGTCATTGGGGGTGGTAGTTCAGCTCGAAGAAGATATTAATAAACCATAAACTTTCCAGCAAGCTAAGGTAAGAGTGATGACAAAGTGTATGGAGATGATCAATGTGACAATATTTTTGGAGCACAAAGGTAAGCACATTCCAGTTAGAGTCTTTGAAGAAGTCCCTAGTTGTTTACTCCCGAATCTAAGTAGTAGCAGAAGTATGCAACATGAGCAATTGCACTCCAATGCAAAAGGAGGGGCAGATCAGATGTTCGACAATGGTGGTAATTGCAAGATTGCAGAGCAAGCTTCTTCAGACAAAGAAGAGGAGGGGTGTAGATGGGTGTGATGATGTTAGTAGGGTATTGGAAACAGTGATGGCCAGATCAGATGAGCAGGTTAAAGGAAATGATGGTAAGCATGCATTAGATGCAATTGTTAGAGAGGGTGGCATGGGGAATGACCTAGCAGGTGCAGTTGTTAGAGAGGGCGGCATGGGGATTGACCTAGCAAGGGCATGAGGATTGACCTAGCAGGTGCATGCTCTAGGGAGTAGGGGCTGGTGCAGGAAGTTAATTCACAGTAGCAATGATGAATAAAACTCATGAGTTGGATGAGTATATACGTAATGTGGATTTTTTAAAAGTGCTGAGTGGGCCAGTGGGTGCAAGGACTAATATAAGTCTAGAAGTTCTACTTGAAGGCATGCAGGTTGGGCCTGAGTCCAGTGGGCCAAATAAGGGGGTGGGGTCGAATCTCAGTGACTATGTGGCCCAGACCCAAATTAGACAAACTCTGGTCCAAACCATCCATATGGCTGTGGTAAATATGGCTGGTCAAGGAAGAGAATTCAAGGTAGCTGCAACAAAGAGAGGGTGTAATTCAGGGAAGAAGGGCAGTGATCAAAGGAGGGGCATCAATATAGTTGGAGGCCATACAAAACAAAAAAGCAGGATGGGTAGGCTTGGTTTTCAGAGAGGGGCCATCTTCAGAGCTTCAGTAGTGGCTGCAACCAATTTATTGTCTATCTCTCAAAATCAAACCTTGAGAAGAATGAGTAATCTAGTTGAGAAGGCTCAGTCAACAGTAAAGGCTGGAACATTGCTGGGAATGCAGTGTCAAGGCCAAAAGGATGAGGTAGTGAGCAAAATAGTAGAATTGGAAGAGTATGATTTAAGAAGAATTGCAGTTGAAGCAACAGCAACCATATCCTAGTTGGTTGCTAAAAAGGGGGTTAAGATGTAAGTTTTGATGATTATTATGAAGATCTTATCATGGAATGTTAGAGGGCTGAGAAGGCCAGAAAAAATGGGGAAAATAAAGAATCTAGTAAGGGAAAGGGATATAGATGTATTGTTAATCCAAGAAACTAAAAGAAGCTCAATGGATGACAGATTTGTCATAACAATCTGGCCCTCTGAGGAGATGGAGTTTATGCTGATAGACTCAGATGGAAGTGCTGGTGGTCTATTATGTGTTTGGAAACCTCAGGTTTTTAAGTTTCAGGTATAGCTTGTAGTTCTTTTCCATGTGTTATTGTTAATATTTATGCTCCAAATGAGGTTGTGAGGAGGAGACATATCTAGGAATCTTTGGAGAGTATTAAACAACACTTTCCATTACCTTGGTGTGTGGGAGGGGACTTTAATGAAATCAGATATACGAGTGAGAGAAAGGCCTGCTCTAGAAGAGAGAGAGAAATGTCAGATTTTAATGAGTTTATAGAAAAGTTGAAATTCATTGACATGCTTATGCTAGGCAGACAATACACATGGTGTAATGCAGTGGAATGAGATAGGTGGAGTGGGATAGATAGATTTCTGGTAGATCCAATAGGGTTGGAGAAGTTTGCCATAAAACAATGGGGTTTATTTAGAACAGTTTCAGACCATTGTCCAATATTGCTAAAAGAGGATGATAGGGATTAGGGTCCTAAGCCCTTTAAATTCATTAATGCTTGGAGATCACACCCTACCTTCATGTCTGAAGTCAAAAAGAGGTGGGAGGACACACAAGTGCAAGGTTGGGCAGGGTATAGAGTCATGAGAAAGTTGAACATTTTGAGGAATCATTTGAGGGTATGGAATTAGGAAGTGTTTGGCGACATAGACACCCTACTAAAATCAACCGAGGAGGAGCTACATGAGTGGGATCTAAAGGTTGAATCCAGGTCCTTGACTGTTTTGGAAATTAAAAGAAGAAGAGAAGTCAGATCCAAGGTGTGGCAGCTCAACAGAAACAAGGAGAGGTTGTGGCACCAAAAATCCAGGATGCAGTGGGTTAGATTTGGGGATAGAAATACAAGGGTTGCGCTTGGTAGAGCTTGCTAACTATGATTTGAGAGTATGAGTTGTATTTTGAGTTTGTGAGTTTTGGAATTATGATTTGAGTGTGGAAAATTTGTTTGGTAAAAGAGTTTTGAAAATAGTTTTGAAAAGAGTTTTGAATTGAGTAGGGAATTTTTGATGTGACATTTGATATTTGATACAAAAACTTATAACTCATAACTAAACATACAACTCAAAATTTTATTAAAGCACATAAAAAAATTTTAAAAATTCAGAAAATATTTTTTTCGAATATTTAAAAATTAACATATCAATTGCAAAAAAAAAAAAAATGCACGGTTCCGGTCAACCGGCCGGACGACCGGTGGGATGTCCGGTAGGACATTGTAGACACTCCATTTTTGACCGACCTTAAGACTCAGACGCCACCGATTGAGCGCTCGGTGATGGTGCATATTGTACTCGTTCAAAAGTTTCAGAGTCTCGGCTGCGAGCCTTCCCTCCAGACTTTCGGGCTCTTTCGTGTCTTGCCTCGGTTTGCGAACCAGGCTCCGTTTTCTCTATTTTCTCTTCCCGAAGGGAGGGAGAGGTCTCGTAGATCATCTCTCAGTGGCCGTAGGCTACGTTTCGTGGTCGTAGGCCATTTTTCCCGTTTGGAGCCCGGTTTTCGGTTTTTTCGGAGCCGACGGCCGTGTGCCTCAGTTCGGGACCGCTTAACCACCTCCGTTTGCCACGGTTTTTGGTATACACCCCACCACCATCCATTCCAACAACTTGGATCTGTTTTTCAGAGCTTGGGAGCACCATTTCTCAGACCAAGACCTGCTGGTCCATTGGTCTTCATGGGTAAGCTTCTTTTTCCTCTTTTTTGTTCCTATCTTACTCTATATCTAAGCCTTGCTTGCATGCATTTTTGGGCTCCGACCCAAACTGTAAATAGTCATATTTTGAGCTCCTTTTCATGTTTGATTAAGGACCTTTTTCTGTTTGAGAACCCCAGCTATCACTTGCTTCTTTAACTCTCTTTTAGGCATATTTTTGCATGTTATTTTAGGCCTACTTGTGTTTATTTTCGTGGCTGGTCATAAACTACAAAATATCTTGTTTTGCGCCCCTCTTCAACTTTGTTGAATGGCTCTCTTCGGTTTGAGATCTCCTACTATCACTTGCCTCTTTAACTCTCTTTTAGGCCTATTTTAGGGGGAAATTTAAATTTCATTTTCCCTGCTTTTTTCTCCACTTCTCCCTCTATAAAACCAAACCCTCCAGCTCTATTTTGAAGGTCACAAAAAATTGTTTGAAGCATTATACACACAACCTCCCTCTCCCTCTCTTCCAAGCTCCAAAACCCTTTGTTCTTGGACCATTTTTACACTACAACCCCTAGCCTATCACCTCCATTATTCATTTCAGTACCTTGGAGGACATTTGAAGAGGTTGAAAGCTCAGATTTTCGGACTAAAAGCTGCTGGAAAGTTGTTCTTCAAGGGTGAGTCCCTATTTCCCTTAAACTTGTACTTTTTTGCATGATTGTTTATCTTTACTTGCAAGTATTTTTGGACTTCGATCCAAACTGAAAAAGATCATATTTTGAGGTCATCTTCATGTTTCATTCAGAACTTTTTGCTTTTTGAAGTCTTCTTCTCCCCCTTTGTTCTTTACCTCTCTTTTAGGGCCTATTCTTGCATGATATGTTAGCCCTATTTTTAAGCATTTCTGGGCTCCAAGATAAACTGTGAAGTGGTTTATTTTAAGCCCTTCTTCAACATTGTTGAAGGGATCTTCACTGTTTGAGGCTTCCATTTGTCACTTGCCTCTTTATCTCTCTTTTGGCCATATTTTTGCATGATTTGTTAGCCCCTTGTTCTTGTGTTTTTGGACTCTGGTCATAATTGTAAATAGACTTATTTTACATCCATCTTCATGTTTCATCAAGGGACCTTTGCTGTTTAGGGTTCCCTTTTTTCTCTTTGTGTTTAACTCTCTTTTTAGGCCTTATTTTGCATAGTATTTTAGGCTTGCATGTGCACTGTTTTGGGTTTGGTCACTAACTGTAAAATACCATGTTTTGAGCCCCTCTTCAACTTTGTTGAAGGGCCCTCCTCTGTTTGAGGCCAGCAACCATCACTTGCTTCTTTGTCTCCCTTTTGGCCCATTTCTTGCACATTGTTTTAGGCCTATTTGTGTTTAGATCTGTGGCTTGTTGTAAACTGTGAAATGCTTCATTTTGATCCCCTCTTCAACTTTGTTGAAGGGCTCTTGGCTGTTTAGGGCCAGAAGCTGCTACTTACTTCATTATTTCTCTTTTGAGGCCATTTTTGCATGTTAACTTAGCCCTATTTATGTTCACTTTTTGGCCTTACTTAGAACTGTAAATATGCTTATTTTGGGACTTCCTTGAATCTGTCTCCATGCTTCATGATCAAATAGTGCATGTTTTGTATAGCTATAGGCCATTGCGCATGCCTAGTTTTGAGTTTCGGGTCTCATTTCATGCATCGGGTACCGTATGGCCATGTTTCGGGGCTGTTTTGCATCATATTTCGGTACTGAAATTTGCATGTTTGCATACCATGTTTCATGCCTTGCCATGCTTTGTTAGAGTGGCATTTGTGGCTTAGGTCCGGTCCTCGGTTTGCGTGCACGTGTGCACGCATCTCGAGTGTCTCATTTTCATCTCATGGCCTCTTATGTGAGTGTGGCTGAGGTCCACTCATGTTGGTGTAAGTCCATTATGCATTGTGTATGCCATTTCATTTCATAGCATTGCGTATGTTAGGTTGTATGTTAGCGCATTGTGTATGCCATGTTATCTCGTGCATCGTGTATGCCATTTCATAGCATTGTGTATGTTAGGTTGTATCTTAGTTGCATTTCATGCATATCATGCATATTGCATCGTGCTTGGGATAGGAGTTAGCCCGAGCACGGGAAACGAAGGACGTTTCGTACTTCGAGTGACGGAACGTGTCTCAATTCCCTGTCACCGACACTCTGGATTGCCCATGATGGAGTTAGGTCTTGTTGTGTTTTCATATGCATTCATTCTATATTGAGTTGCACAATTCGACTCCTCGGCCATCATGCATCAAGATGCGTGATTGGTGGCACGAGGATCGAAACATGCATACATTTGTGAAAATACATTGCCATGCCCCTTTCCTGCTCTCTGTTGCAGCAAATCAAGAATCAGCAGTCTTCCGGGGCTTGGCGTGCTTTCCAAAAAATTATTGCAAAACAGAGGCTAATTGGGGCATCGCAGTGGATTTTCGTGCCAAGCAACCCGAGCATGCATCATTCATCATCCGGAGCGGAGTCGAGGCAGTCCCTAGCTTGCATGCTAGTTTACAGCTTTCTTAGTTTAATTTGTTAATCAATTAGAATTCTGTATTCATTCGGACTGTATTATTTATTTGGGACTGTATATCATTTATTCGGACCCTCTGCGCGAGGGCAATATTGTGATAAGTGTGCGTGTGTGTGATATATGTCTTCCAACCCCACGTCTTTCTCACTTTTATTTACCCGCTTATGATGGTTAGATTTGGGCATATTTCAATTAGCATACAGTATGATAGCATATTTGCATTCATTCATCTATTTAGCATGCACTGGACTCGGTGCATCATACTAACTGCATTGTATTTTCAATTCCAAGTTGAATACATGTTAGCTGTAGCATTTCATATGCCATGTTTAGAATAGCCGAGCCTGCTATAGTTGCATTTTTGCATGTGTTGCATTAGGCATTTCCGTATAATTAGGATCATGCATGGATTTCTAATTAGCTTCTGTTTTGACTTGGAGTACTCGGTAAGTGTTATGCTTTAGCATCCTTGCATGCGTGTGAGTGACTGCCATGATAGCATGCTTACCATGAGGCTAATTGCTTATGTGATATAACTGCCTGAATGCCTGTGGGTGAAGGTTGGGTTATTTGAATTGGAATAATTCATCAAATGTGTGTTTTAATCCCACTAGATAGTGGCAAAACCATGTTTTCTAAGCCCACCTGAGGGTGGCAAATCCACGTCTTAGCCTACTTGCGGGTAGCACCATCAAACCATTTTCAAACAAACGAACATGAAATGTTTTGTTCCAATTCAGGCGACCCAGTCTATACTTGTATGCTGTGTGCATCACATAGTAATCTAGGCTAATAACCGGAATAAGAACGCATAATGTTTTCAAAAATAGATATCATGGTTAGTAGAGGCCGATCTTTGATCGGGCGAGCGGGGGTGCTCACGAAGTGACCTTCCCCAATCGTACCCAAGTTCCCGAGCCGAGGCAACTTTGGTGATGACGGACACGTGGCCTTAGGCAAACGAGTCAGGGTTTCCTAAATTTTCCCAAAATAAAACATTTAGGTGGCGACTCTGTATCTGGCAAAGCAGTCCATGTTTGGCACTTCTTTCAAAAATCTGTTTTCTCAAAACGATTTGCCGAATTTGGACTCTTTGGTTCAGATTTAGAACCGTGACAATTTGAGAGTCCTGAGCTGTAGTGAGCCCAATATCGAACGGGACGGGGAAGACTCGTTCCTCTCCCGGGGCGTTCGGGGACGTTTACAGTTTCTGGCGACTCCGCTGGGGAGTTAGAGAACTTGACTCGAACTCATGATATCTTGTTTTGATTACACTTATGTGTTTCTTTGCATTGCATTTACATTGGTGCGCCTAGGACACCGTGTTTGCCATCTGCTATTCTTGAACGGTTTGCCGGAGGCTTGTCTTATCAAGGCATGACCATAAGGCTGACCGGTTGTGGGCTCTGCCAGTGTGGGAACACAAACCCCGGTTTTACTGGGGCACCCTTTTTGACCATTCGACCTAGTGCATAGTTGGATCCATAGTGACCATTCCAAACTAGGACAGGTTGCTTACCCGTTTATAGGTTGTTTGAAACCGCTGCGTGCGTAGTGAAACCCTAGCTCCTGACAAAATAGGACAGGGAAACCATACCCCAACATAGGGGTGTTTTGGCTCTCACTTGCTTGTTATGTGCTTTTAGAGTGCGTATCTATAGGAATGCATGAATCAGTCTACAAGTTTGGGCATCAGGCCTGCGGGCATCAGTATCTGGGAATCAGTTTTACCCGAGGGTATCAGATTTGAGGCAGAATTTTGGGGGCAGAATTTAGTAGAGAGCACACTCATTCAACTAGACTCATATCTATTCAGGTGAAATCAGGCTGAGATGCTGCATGTTTTCCCTTTTGCTAGGTAGTCTTGGAACCATAGTTTCAGAAGGCTCCGATATCCCCCGGGTACATTGGATCCGTGTTGATAGAGTTTGCCAGGCCGAAAATTCAGTTCAAGGGCAAATCAGTGTTCCTTCGCTGAGGTAAGGCAAAGGAGGGCCAGATAGGGTTCATTTTGTTCATCTGATCCGACAGTCACCAGTCACATCATCAGCAGACCCGTGATGGCACAGGGTTCGGAAGAATTTGTGGCCATGATAGCAGCGTTAAATCAGGGAACTGCAATGCAGGATAAGACCAGTGCTGAAACGCAACGCCCATCTGGGGCATCTATTTCGTATCCAGCTTCGGGACCCCAGCCAAACTTGGACCCACTTCTACCAGCTGAAGATTTGCAGGGTCCAGATCCCCGAGAAAGGTTGACTCAAGCTCGAGTTTCCACAACCCTGGTGCAGCCTACTGAGAGACTTCGTCTCTCCGATGCTAACGAATTCAATCTGACTGCAGTGAAAATTGTGGACCTTGAGAAGCAATTCAAAAGGGCGCAGGGCCTTAACTCCATTCACGACATTGAGGATTGGTCCGCCGAGGTTGCCGTAAGGGTCCCGGTCGAGAGTACCAATGCTGGCGGTAGCACTATTTCCAAACCTGCTAAAGTCAACACAGTCGCCATAGCCGACCCTTTTGCCAAGGCCAGCCTACAAATAGCCAGCCCAGCCCGAGCTCAGGGTAGATTTTTCACCCTCCTCCATATGAGCCTAACCAGCGCATTCAAAGTTCTGATGGAAAGAGGGCATCTCAAACCCCTTAATCCTCAACCTTTGCCAAATCCACTCCCTGCCAGACATAACCCCAGCAAATACTGTGTATATCATCAACAGCGCGGCCATGGCACCGATGGTTGCTACCACCTTCGTCATGAGATCCAGAATCTCATTGACAACCGGACAATAGTTCCACCTCAAAACCCCAAGGACCAAGTATCTCATCCACATCTCAACCTCAGCCATACACTGCCACCCACCTACAACCCCAGTGTATACACCCCGACCCATATACTCACACCCGAGATGTTTATCCCAGAAAGCATGGGCTTAAGCACGATGGATGCACTTGAACCCCAATCATCTCAAACCCGTGAGCCCACTACTTCTGAGCTGAAGAGAATGATCGAAGACCTTCAAAGAACTGTGACAGATCTAGCCTCTGGGACATTGGCTCCATCATCGACCACAGCACATGCTAGGAGTTTCACGACAAAAGGCTCCCCAATCTTGGGACGGGCTGCATTTGAAGAAGGCCGATCCCTTGACCAAGTGGAGGCGAGTAGTGAAAACAAGATAGGGGCGGACATGGATCCCCATGAACATCTTCTGTTGGCTGTTGAGGCTTTGAAAGCCGAGGGACTGAACAAAGAGCAAGTGCACGCAGTTGTTGCAAAAACTGTGGACGACACTTTTGCCATTCAGAATGAGAGCATTTTGAATCAAGGGGCAAGCCGGGAGAAGGGTCGTTGTATCAGAAACGTTCCCTTCAGTTATAATCCTACACTCGGAAGAGATCAACAAACCAGGCCAGCACCTGCCATTCCCTTTACTGGTGCGTCCAGCAAAAATCCACAAACCTCGAAGTATCTACCCCGAGGTCAGAGAGTCTTCCATGCTCTCTATATGCCTTTGTCCAAAGCTCTCCAAATCCTTGTTGGACAAGGCCATCTCAAACCCCTTGAGCCTCGGCCTCTCCCGAACCCTCTTCTGGCTATGCATGATGCTACCCAGTACTGCGCTTTCCATCAACAAACCGGTCATGACACCGACAGTTGCGTTCGTCTCCGCCACGAGATACAAAATTTGATTGACAACGAGGTCATCCCCGCACCAGGTCCTGCAAAGCCTATCGGCACTTGATCAGTGAATTTGGGGGATAATGTGATGTGATTGGGGGGATGAACCACCTGCAGGCAGCGTTCAGTTTACTCCAGATATGGTGGATGGCATGCACTGTTTTGAGCATTTGCGAATGCTAGCTTTTGTGCTTTCTGACTTGGGTATTGGGTCAGTCTTGTTGTTTTGTTTTGAGTCAATCTCTTTTTTTGTTTTGGGTCTGTCTTGTTGTATCGAGTCAGTCCTGTTGTATAGGAGTCGGGTGATTCCAGGGGGTGTTGCCTCGGGCATCACCATTTTGTTTTGTGTTTGTCTTTTCGTTTTGTTTTGAGTCTGTTTCTGTCAGGGAGCCAGTTGTGCCAACAGATTTTGAATGAAATAGCAGTGATTTTCACGCTCTCGCATTTGCTTCTGCCTTGTGCCAGTTGTACCAGAAATTCCAAATGAGATTGCAGTATTTGATTAGAAGCTGTGTCTTTCCTGTGCTTCGAATTCATTGCATCGACCTAAGTTTTCAAAACTTTTTTTTGAATATTGCGATGAAAACAAAGAGGGAGGAATTCCTCGGGATTTGTAAAACTTTGATCAAACTAAGAGAAAGAGAGGCGTGCTAAGCCCTTAATGAATGAAATCATGCTTGTTAGTGTGAGTACTGAGAAGGACCCTAGCTTTGATCCAGATTGGTTCCACACTATCTTTGGCACGAGCGATTTGTCGCTTTCTTAAAAACTTTCAAAAACAAAATGTTTTGCGCAGTCCTGTGAAGACTTATGTGGAATCGCTCTTGAGATTGTGCAGCCTAGGATCGCTCTCAGCCTCAAGATTCAATCCATTTGTTTTCGAACCTTGGACCTATTCAGAACGTTCAACGGTCAACCGCCATGTAAGGCCTGTGTGGCCAGATTTGAAGCAGCCCTCGAACAAGAGGCACCCAAAGTCAGGTCAAGAAGATCAGATGTCATCAAAAGAAGCTTGCAAAGTTAGATCAGGAGCACCCCTCGAACTAGGGGCAAGAATTTCCAATGTGCTCGAAGAGTCCAAGAAGAAGATCGGCAAGAATACCAAACCCCAGAAGGGAGGAAAGAAGAAGACATTGTTGAAGGACAACCGAGTTCCTATCCACAAACACTAGGGGCAAATTCGCTCTCCATTGGATGGACTCTTGCATCGTCAGCGAACAACAGCCATTCTCTTGGATTCAGATGACTTCGGGATCTCAAAACCATTTGACATGGACAAAGCTATACTTTTACCCTTGAGAGGCTCGCTGGGCCGAAAACCCGGAAGGGCGGCCCAGGGAAAAGTTAGAGCAAGAAAAGAAGAAAAAGGAACAAAAAAGAGAAAAGAACAAAAGAACAAAAAAAAGAAAGATGTAAAGAAAAGAACCAAAAAAAAATCAAAAAAGAAATGAAAAGAAAAAAAAAACCCACAAAAATTGAAAAGAAGAAAAACATAGCTCGCAAGGCTGAAAACCCGCAAAGAGCGGCCCTGGCAAAAGTTAGAGCGCAAAAGGAGAGGTTAAATACCCGAGTGTACCTTAACCCCGAACTATGTAAGGCTTGATTCCCATCTTTGGGATACGTAGGCAACTTCATTCTGAAGTCCAACCGTAAAACAATTCGATTGTGTCTATGCGATGGTTCTGGTCATCTTTGTCTTCTCTGTATCTGAGGATTTGGTTGTGTTCGTCACTGTAGACACCCCATTTTTTACCGTCCTCAAGACCTGGACGTCACCGTTTGAACACTCGGTGATTATCCATGTTTGTGTTCGTTTGGAGTTCCCGGAAGTCTCGGCTCGCGCGCCTTGCTTCAGGATCCCCGAACTCGACCGTTTAGTGTCTGGTTTTGCACCAAACACTTTTGTTTTGCCCTTGAGAGGCAGGGTGGGGCTTGTAGACCATCCCCACCCACCACCGGCAGTGGCTAGATGCCACCGGCTGGTTTTTGCTGCCACCGGCAATGTAGTTTGCCGGCCGGCACTATTTGTTGCCGGTCAGCATTATTTGTTGCCGACCGGCACTCTTTTTGGCCAAGATGGCATTTTTGGCCGGCCGATTGCTGTTCATCTGCTTTTGCAGATATTTTTAGACAGCTGTCTTGCTTTTGCTCCCCTCCATACACGTGTATGGAGGGATCTCCCTCTTGCAAAGCTTGTCTTGTAAGCTTTACAAGACAATATAGAGAGAAGCTCTCTCTAAGGCAAAAAGGAAGAGGCTTGGTTAGAGACTTAGGATATTTTGAGAGCAAGAACAGCCATTGTTAGGGTTTGAGTTCTAGGGTTAGAGTTAGATACACACTCTATCTCTCTTTCCCTCTCTTTTGTTCACTAGGTGCTTTGTGTCTTACTATTGCACACAAACACCTAGTGTTTCACCTTCCTCTTGGAACTGAGGTTCCAAGGGACTGATTTTGAAGTTTTGGTGTTGGATTCAAGCTAAAGGAGGCCATTGGAGCACCATTTGTGAAGGGGTCTTCAAGAGTGAGATTCTAGTCCCTTTTTCCCCCATTTTTGCATTGATTTTATACCTATCTTAGAGCTACTTTTGTGATTATTGTATAACATAAAAAAGTTCTGTTTTTAGGCCCTCTTTATTGTTTATTAAGAGTATTTTGTTGTTTGAGGGTTGTTGACCACCCTTAGACCTCAAAAGGCCTCATTTTGAGCCATTTTGTGCTAGCTCCGGGATTTTGGTGTTGAGGTATCTTCACCACTGAAATCTTGAGGGATTTCAGTGGTGAAGATGATGCCTTGAAGTCCCAAGAAGGAGAGGGCCACCCCCTCTCCTTGTTGTCCTTGAAAAGGGCATGTTTTGGCCTCTTAAGGAAGCCTATGCTTGAGTGTGTGTTGAGCATGTTTGGTTTGTTTTTCATGCTTATATATCCATAATATAACATGATCTTAGGTTGGTTTTGGAACTCCATGCATGCTTAGCATAGTTGCCATGTAATGCCTTGTTTATGCCTTAATGTGCCTTAGGTTGTTAGCCTTTGTTGGAGCATGTTTTAGGCTTAGTCTTGTGAAGATTTTGTGCATATCTTGCCATGTTTTAGCTCTGTCCATAGTCGTTTGGGTTGATTTTAACATGCATTATATAGCTCCTTTGTATTTGGGCTTGTTGGCCTTGAGTATGTGCGGGTGTAGCATGGCATCTTTGCATTGTTTTGGTGATTTGGGACCATTCTATATGCCATTTCAGTCCCATTCCCATGCTTGTTTGATTGCCTTGCATGCCTCTTTAATGCCTCATAAGCTTGTGTAGCAATGCTCCATGTTTTGGTGCTTATTCATGCTTTCGTTTTAAGTCATTTGAATGCCATTTAAATGATCCTTGAGGGTTGTATTAGCATGATTTCAATGCTTATGTTGCATGCTAATTGCTCTTGTTTATCCCTTTCAAGTGTGCTTAAGGGTTGTTTAAATTGTGCCTAAGTGTAGGCCTTCCATCATATGCATGTGTGCATGTGTTTTGGCTTCTTGTTTTGGTCATTATGGCCACTGTTTTAGGCCTTATTAGAGCTGCCTAATTCATGTATAAGACCATCTTAGCATTAGTTTGCATTGCCATATGTATGCTTGTATGCTTGCATGAGTGCCTTGCCATGCCATGTTGCATCCTTAGCTTGTATGCCTAGGTTGCATTGCATCTTGCATGCATTCCTTGTCCCTTGACTTGGGTGATAAGGATTGGGAGTTTTGTTTGATTGGTTTGCATACATTTGAAATCAAAGTTGCATACTTGGTTCTTTGGGCCATCATGCATGGAAATGCGTGATTGGTGGTCCGGGAACCGAGGCACATGTCCCTTTGAGTCATTACAATGATAAGAGACATGGTTGGTGCATACATGCTTTGAATTGTGCTGCCATGCTTTGCCTTGCCCTCTGTTGCTGTGAGTTGCAGGTTCTGCAGGAATACTCTGCCGACCGGCAGTGTAATGTGCCGACCGGCAACAATTTCTCTGCCGACAGATTCAATTTTGTGCCGATGGCCATACCAGCCGGTGGTGATCCTCTCTGTCCAAGGGATCAGTCCTGAGGCTTTAACAGCCTCCAGAGGAGGAAAGGAAGGAAAACAGAGGCAGCCCATGCATGGTGGCGCGCTTCCCGAGGCGTTTTCCTGTTTTAATTAATTTATTTAATTTGTTAATTAAATTAGTTAATTTGTAATATTAATTAGCTTGCGTAGTTAATTAATTTGTAATATTTATTCGGTCCCTCCGAGCGAGGGCAAGTCTGTAATAAGTGTGTGTGGGTGGTGTGTATGTCTTCCAACCTCACTTCTTTCTTCCCTTTTACTTACCCGCTTTAATGGTTAATATTAGGGCACGTTTAATTTAGCATACCTCATGCTATGCATGTGTGCATCCATGCATTTGTATTGCATGCATTAGGCTCGGTACATCACGCTAATTGCATCAATACTTCAATTCCCAAACTGAATACGTGATAATTGTGCATTTTCACATGACATGTTTAGGATAGCCGAGCCTATTCTAACAACACTTTGTATGCGATGCATTAGGCACTTAACATGGACTTGGATCATGCATGTTTGCTAACAAGTTCTTTGTTTTGGCACGGAGTACGATGTAAGTATTTCCGCTTTAGCATCTCGCATGTGTGTGAATGTTAACATGACAGTATGCTTGCCATGCGGCTAGATGCTTATGTGTTAAACTGTTTTGAATGCCTGTGGGTGAAGGTTGGATTGTTTGAGTTGGAAGAACTCATTGAAATCCGTGTTTTAGCCTACTTGCGAGTAGCAAATTCCAAAGCATTTTCAAAACGAACGGATATGCAATGTCTCTTTCCAAATTAGGCAATCTAATCTATACTTGTTTGCTGCGCGCATAACATAGTAATTCTAGGCTAATAATTGGTTTAAGAACACATAGCGTTTTCAAAATTGGATATCACGGTTAGTAGAGGCCGGTCTTCGGACCGGGCGAAAGGGGGTGCTCATAGCTGACCTTCCCCGATCGTACCCAAGCTCCCGAGCCGAGACAACTCCGGTGATGACGGACATGTGGCCTTCGGCACCGAGTTAGGGTTTCCTAAATTTCCCCATTTTAAAAATATTTAGGTGGCGACTCTGTATCTGGCAAAGCAGTCCATGTTTGGCACTACTTTTTCAAAAATCTGTTTCTCAAAACGATTTGCCAGATTTGGACTCTTTGGTTCAGATTAAGAACCGTGACACAAATCGAGAGTCCGAACTGTAGCGAGGTTCCCCCCGCGGGCTTGTTACAGTTTCTGGCGACTCTGCTGGGGATTTAGAGAGCTTGACTCGAACTCGTGATATCCTGTTTTGATCTCATTTATGTGTTTCTTTGCATTGCATGTGCATTGGTGCGCCTAGGAACACAGTGTTTGCCATCTGCCATTCCTGAACGGTTTGCCAGAGGCTTGTCTTGTCAAGGCATGTCCGTAAGGCTGACCGGCTATGGGCTCTGACAGTATGGGAACACAAACCCCGGTTTTTTTACCGGGGCACCCTTTTTGACCATTCGACCTAGTGCATATTCGGAATCCATAGTGACCATTCCAAACTAGGACAGGTTGCTTACCCGATGCTAAGTTGTTTGAAACCGCTGTGTGCGTAGTGAAACCCTGGTTCCTGACAAAATAGGACAGGGAAACCCTACCCCAACATAGGGGTGTTTTGAGCTCTCTTTTACTTGCTATGTGCTTTTAGAGTGTATCTCTACAGGAACGCATATACCAGTTTGCGAGTTTGAGTATCGGGCCCAAAGGCGCCAGAATCAGTATTGTTGAGAATCAGTTATCGGGAATCAGTTATCCGCGGGTATCAGATTCAGTATTTTGGGAACAGAAATCTGGGAACAGTGATCAGCAGTAGGGTACAGTTGTTTGGCTACACCCGTGTTTGATCAGTTTGGGCTGAAATGCTGTCTGTTTTTCTTTCAGTTCAGAGAGTTGCAGAGTTGATACAGAACAGCCAGTGTCTCCCCTTTTGCTGAGGCAAGATTTATGGCGACACAAAGTTTAGAAGAAATTGTGGTTATGACGGCTGCATTGGAGCAGGGAACCGCTCCGCAGAGTGAGGCCAACATCAGTATGTCACACCCGCCCAGGATGCCCGTTGTGCACCCAGTCTGGGCTCCCCAGTTATACCAGGCTCGTGAGCCCACCACCTTCGAATTGATGGGGATGATAGGCGATCTCCAGAGGTCCGTGGCCGATCTGGCCTATGGAATGTCGACTTCACCGCCAGCGGCGCCGTATGCCGGGAATTTCGTACCACAGGAACCCCCGCTACTGGGGCGGATTGTGATAGAGCTCAGCCAGCCAGAGGTGGCTTCCGGCTATAGCCACGACATGCCAGCACCAACCCAGACCCTTGATCAGGCTGAGGCCAGGGGAAAGGACAAGGCAAAGGTAGACGCCGACCCTATTGAACAACTGCTGTGGGCAGTCGAGGCTCTGAAAGTCAGAGGAATGAGCAAGCAACAAACATCTGCAATAGTGACCAAAGCTGTAGATGACGCTTTCCCCGCTCCAATCAAAGGCAGTTCAAGCCAGGCAGAAAACCGGGATGGGCCCCGTCATGCCCAGACAATCCCTGTAGTTCCCAACCCTGCACCGGGAAAGGTTCAAAAAGCCAAGGCAGCGCCAGCTGATCCTTTCGCCAGCGCATCTGGCAAGAATCCTCAAACTGCAAAGTACCTGCCCCGAGGGCGCAGGGTCTTTCACGACCTCCACATGCCTTTGTCTAGGGCATTGTTAATATTGGCGAAGAATGGGCATCTTAAGCCTTTGGAGCCCCGGCCACTCCCGAAGAATCTCCCCACCACTCATGATGCTACTTTGTACTGCGCGTACCATCAACAGTCCGGTCACAGTACCGATGGATGTTCCTGCCTTCGTCATGAAGTGCAGGATTTGATTGATAACAAGGTTATCCTACCACCCACCTCAAGCAAGCCCGTCACCACTCAGTTGTTGGATTTCGAGGGCTCAGATACTGCGAGTATGTAAAGTGAACCGCCTGCGGGCAACATTTGGTGTATTTTGGATGAAGCGTCTGGCACGCATTTTTGAGCATCGGTGAAACCGAGTTTTGTAAATCCTGGCTTGGATATCGAGTCAGTCTTTTTTGCTTAAGGGTCTGTCTGGTTGTATCGAGTCAGTCCCCGTTGTATATAATACCAGGCGATTCTGGGGTTGTTGTCCCGAACACCGTTTTTGTTTTGTAATTATTATCTGTTTTTGTCGTGAGTCTGTTTCTGCCGAGGAGCCAGTTGCACCAACAGAGCCGATTGAAACAGCTGTTGCTATCTCAACTTCATGCTTGCTTTCAGCATAAGTACCAGAGAATTTGATCGGGCTGACAGTACATCTCGCCTGCTCTCCTGCACGCCAAACTCATTGCATTAACCTAAGTTTTTTTTTTTAAAAAAAAAACAAACCTTTTGAACACTGCGGTGATGAAAACGAAGAGGAAGGAATTCCTCGGGTTTTGCAAAATTTTGACCATTTTGAGAGAAAGAGAGGCGTGCTAAGCCTTTTAATGAATAAAATCATGCTTGTCGGCGTGAGTACTGAGAAGGACCCTGGCCTGATCTAGATTGGTTCCACACTATCTTCGGCGCGAGCGATTCGTCGCTTTCTTAAAAACTTTCAAAAACAAATGTTTTACGCGGCCCTGTGAAGACCTGTGTGGAATCGCTCTTGAGATTGCGCAGCCTAGGATCGCTCTCAGCCTCAAGATTCAACCTATTTGTTTTCCGAGTTTGAACCCGTTCAGAACGTTCAGAAAGTTCAACGGACAAACGCCATGAAAGGCCCGTGTGGCCAGTTTTGAAGTAGCCCTCGAGCAAGAGGCACCAAAAGCCGAATTAGAAGGAGTAGATCTCGCCGGAAGAAGCTCGTGGAGCAACCTTGATGGATTCTTCTGCAAATCAGTGCAACAGCCGTTCTCCTAGACACAGAGAGGCTTCAATTCCAAAAAACTATTTGGCATGGACTTGCTACACTTTTACCCTTTGAGAGGCTCGCTGGGCCGAAAACCCGGAAGGGCGACCCAGGCAAAAGTTAGAGCAAGAGGAAAATACAAAAAAGACAAAAAAGAAGAAAAGAAAAAAAATGATGAAAAGAAAAAAAAAAGAAAAGAAAAAGAAAAAATGCAAAAAAAGAGAGGAAATAGAAAATGAAAAGAAGCTCGCAAGGTCGAAAACCCGCATTGGGCGCCTTGGCAAAAATGAGAGCCAAACAAAGTGAAGGTTAAAATACCCGAGTGGACCTTAACCGGAACTACGTAAGGCTTGATTCCCATGTTTGGGATACATAGGCAACTTCATCATGAAGTCCAGCCCCCAACGCTTTCATAGCGTCTCAGTCCATGCAATGGTTTCGATTTCATCCCCAAAGTCCGGTGGCCAACACCCTTCAAGGTGATTGTGTCCATATATGTGTTGTGACCGTCTTCGTCATCTCTGTGTCTGAGAGTTCGACCATCGCCAATGAAGACTGTTTACAGATTGCTGCGGCACCATCCCAAACAAGGGGCAACTTTCCGTTGCCACGAGCCGCCGTGAGCCGCCATTCAAACTAGGGGCAACTTTCCGTTGCCTCCCACCCCCCTTCAAACCAGGGGCAATTTTCCATTGCCTCCGATCCGAGGTTGCGCATCTCGAAGAGTAAGTTCTATGCTTGTTAAGCATCAGCTGTTTGAAAAAAATAGTTTTTGAAAATTTTTACTGAGGTTGACTATCCTCTCGAAAACTATTCCATTTTCCAAAATCGGACCATTGTCTTGGACCCAAAAGGGAAAATTTTCAGTGTTTACAGCCTGACTTGCACGGTTTTCAAATCAAAAATCGAACAAGTATGTTAATCCGACTCTCATTTTGATCAAAACTGTTTTAGTAAAAAACAAAAACAAGAAATGGTTAAAATGATGAACTAGGGGCACAGTTGAGCCAGGCGTTCTGTCTTTCCCCCGTCATCGACGTACTTACCAGAAGAGCGCTATACCCGCCAGAAGAAATAGGCGTGAGCTAACGGTGTTGAGCATGAACCCACACCTTTCTATTTATCCATCAATCACCCCGGGGAGGGATGAAAAATGAGAGAATGAAGAATAGAGAGGTGTAAGTTGAGAGAAAAGTGAGGAAAAGGGTTTTGAGAAAAAAATCCGAGCTCGAGAGCCGAGTGATGTGAGAATCACAAATCAGACAGGGCGGGAAACAATACCCAGATTGAACTGGCTCCTCGTGGTCCGAGGTCCCCCATCTTCGCTAAAGCGTCTGCGTGTCGTGTCCTTTTGATTTGACAGTCTCGTCTTTTGTTTTTAGTCTTTTCCGAGCATGTCTCGTTGTGTTTAGGTCGCGTACCTTTATATTTGAGTCCTCCCCGCTGTGTTCAGTTGTAGGCTCGACATACCGGTTTGAAAAACCCTCATTCGATTTCAAAAATCATTTATGCTCAGAATGCTGTGCCATTCTCTACATTTGAACGTGTTTCGACTCCAATCGGTTCCATCTTTGAGGTCCGTCCTGTCGAATTGGGCTGTTTGTTTGAGAATCGCCGTGTGCAGAATGAATCGAATGTTGTGTTATGAGCTGTATGCAGATTAATCCCCAGTAGAGCAAGGGCTGTGTGTCCAGAATCAGGCAGTGGGCTGCTTGGGTTATTTTGCTGCTGGCTGTTTTAGTTATCTGATTATTACAGTGCAAGTGTTTAATTTTCAGACAACCAATCAGTTCCATTTACATTGAGGTGTAACATGATGAGATGCGATGCAATGCATGAGATGTGTAAATGTAAACACTTTTTCAGATAAAAAGTCCGTTTCATTTCATTATCTTTTCAAATGTACAAGTTTTGGAAACAAAAATCTGCCTGCGGTAGTACAAGGTAATCTAACTACCAACAAAAGAAAAGTACAAGAAAGAAAGAAAAGATAGCAAAAATCTGCATCTGTGTCAAGCACTCCGAGGGGCCGTCAGTCCGTCCTAGTCCTCTTCCTGGACGAGGGTCCAGGAGCATCATCAACATCGTCATCAGAGCCCGAGCTAGAACCGTCTCCGGTCTCCTCCTCTGATGACTCTGACTCCGCCTCGGCCCCCGCCTCTGACTCCTCGTCGTCATCACCATCCGGGACTAGAGCTCGCGAGCTACTCCCGACGTGAGTACGCCCTCCCCTGGTACGGGGAAATATCCGGCCCTCCTCATCTCTCCCCCGGGCAGAGACAGAAGGTCTGGCTGGAGCACCTCCCGCCATGGGAATCTGGAAAGGAGGCTGAAAGAGTACACAAAAAGGGAAATGCATCAGTATGCCGTGAGCAGTTTATCAGTGCAGAATGCAGTGTGTGAGTACAGTGTATGAATGCCGTGAGCAATTTAACAGTGCAGAATGCAGTGTGTGAGTACAGTGTATGAATGCCGTGAGCAGTTTAACAGTGCAGAATGCAGTGTATGAGTACAGTGTAAGAACGCCGTGAGCAGTTTATCAGTACAGAGTACGGTGCAGAATGCAGTGTATACAGTGTGTCAGATACTGTGAGATCAGTGTATCGGGTGTTGTGTCGTGCATCAGATTATGCAAGTCAGTATATGAATGGTTTCAGGCCAGTGTCAGAAGGACATACCGGTATGCTATAGATGGCTAGGAGGTCAAAAGTCCGCTGGAGCATCCCCATCATCGAGGCATTCATCGCCAACGACTGACGGGTGTACCGAGAAGAAGCCTGCAAAAGTATCAGATGCATCAATATTCTGTGGAATATCAAGTAAACTGAGATGAATGACTGTACAAAATGCAGTAGAACATACCGGCGGTAAGTCGGGGACGTCAATGAACTCATGACCAGCGGGTGGAGGGGCGAAGGGGATCTGATAGGTCGACCCATCCTGCCCCTGGAAAGTCAGTACAGCAGGCAGGGCAGGCCAGCCAGCTCCCCGTCCTCCCTGCGCTCCACCCCTACCACGGACCCGGGCCCTCCTCGAAGATCCAACCCCTGCTCCCGCTCTGGCCCCAGCCGCCGATGCTACAGGCCTGGCCCCCTCTGCTCGACGACCACTCAGGGGGCGCATCAGGTACGCCCGCACGTACTCCTGATAGTCGCCGGTGCCTCGGAAGCCGGCCTCCTCCCAGCCGATGGAGTAATCATCCAGCTACTCAGTGGTAAGCCCCTCGGTCTCCCTCATCTCTGCAGGAGGGTGAGCCGGGACTATCTGCTCAGGTAACCCGCGGGTCTGGCGTAGAAAACGCTCCCCCAGGTACCAAGCCCGACAGACCGGGCCCTCAAGCAGAATTCGGAAACGCGAGGTCTCCTCAGCACCAGGGAACCGACCCCGCATCGCCGACGGCAAGGAAGCCCATGGCCGCCAAGTGATCTGAAAGTGACAGACAGTTTGTTATCTACTGTTATTGAAATATGCAGTGGGAAAGCGAAGCTAAATAAACTGAAAATAAAACATACCTCGGCCGGGGTGATGGTGTCAAAATATCGGCGGAAGAAGCCGAATGTCTCCCGTGGTCGCCCGGTGCATCTCCCGTCGAAGCGACTCGAGAACGGGACAGCCAGAGGAGGCTCCGCGACTGGTACGGGTGCAAGCCTAGGGAAGTAGGCGTAAACCCACAGCTGCAAAACAGATGTCAGTATGACCATCAGATAAAGTAGGATACACAGAATGAAGCAGAAATGGCAGAGCCGTGTGTTGTGCAGTGTATTGTGTGCAGTGTACAGTGTGAGCAGTGTACAGTCAGTGTAAAACAGAATGTATGGGTGTGCCGTGTGTACAGTATACAGTGAGTGTAAAGCAGATTACAGTGGGTGCAGTGTACAGAGTACAGAGAATATCGGACAGAAATGAAAAGCGGAGAAGAAGTATACCTCCCAAGCCCGCCAGTAGCCTCCGAGGAGCTGGCCGCTGCCGCGAGAAGCCGAGCTCATGTACCCATAGAGAGTGGCCAGAGCAGCGCCACCCCAGTCATAGTGCAAGATGTCCCGGACGTCCACCAGTGCGCTGAGAAGACAGAGAGGCACGGTGTTCGCCCGGTCGGCGAAGATGGTAGTCCCGAACAGGAACATGAGGAAGCCGCGAGCATACCTCTCCTCGTCCTCCGGGGTCATCTGCGCCTACTCCTCCAATGCGGGCTGGACCCGAAACTGGACCTCGAACCAGGAGTATCGGACGAAACCTGGACGAGCTAGTGGTGGGGCCTCCCCCAGTAGATGGACCTGAGCGGCGGTCCACTCATCCATGTCGGTGTCGAAGGGGATCGGATCACCCCCTACCCCGATGCCTGTGAGCATCGAGAAGTCATAAGGGGTCATCGTCATGTCCCCTGCAGCAGAAAAGTGGAAAGAATCGGTGGTGTCCCACCACCTCTCCGCCAAAGCAGCAAGAAGAGGTCAGCATGTGGACAACCTAGAGAGCCCTCGGCAGAAGGTGCCGAAGCCCGCCCGGTCCACGATGCGTTGGACCGCATCAGGGAGCTCATCATACCACTCCCGTGCACCAGTATTCCCATACCCGCGAATGGTATGGGAACCCTCCTGCAAACAGAAAATAACAATTGCAAGACAACATTCAAAATGCAGTTTTGAAAGGACAGATATGGCATGTATGCAAGTTTGTCAGATTCAGGCAAATACCGGGTGCCGGTGTGCTTACAGTGAAATACGTGTGCTGTGTCAGCGTGTTTGGGTGTTTCAGAACAGATGTGGCATGTGTGCAAGTTTGACAGATTCAGACAAATACTGGGTGCCAATGTGTATGCAGTGAAATACAGTGTGTGCCGTGTGTTTGGGTGATTCAGGGCTAGTGCAGTGTGTGTGCATGTGTCAGTCTCAAACAGATATCAGTTGTATGTATGTTTACAGTCAACTACGGTCTACGGCATATCAGATTTCAGCAGTTAGAGAATACAACTAACTATGGCAGTTTTGTATCCTACATTGCAGAAAGTAAAGCAGAAAGAAGAGAGTTACCTCGGAAGTGCCGAATGAAAGGTGGGAGGTAGGCTCACGTAGCAGTAGCTCAGGCGCCACATGCCTCTCAAAGCTCCGGAACTGACGCAGGCCGTCTGGGGGCAGAACATGGATCGCCGGCCGGTAGGTCGCCGGGTCGAACGGGCACTCGCTCAGTGGTAAAAGCTCGACCCCGGGATCCATCTCGTGGTCCGGGGGAGTCCCGCCACGTGGAATGTCGTCCGCCATGTAGAGAATGATGTGAAAATGACCCGGAAAAGGAAAATCGGGTCGGAATACGAAGAGTCAACCGGAAAGTCAACTCCCGAGAAGGTCGGAAATGGCCGGGAAGGCCGGAATGTGAAAAGGCACGGAAATGAAGAGGAAAGTGAAGGGAACAAACCCCAAAAAGCCGAGAAAGCCAAACGAGGCACCGAAACGAAAATGTGATCGGTTGAAAACGTCCGAAACGCGAAGAGAAACGCGAATCCGACGACGAAACAGGCGTAGAACGCGAAGAAACGGAGAAACGGGGAAGGAAAAACGCTCTAGAGAGAGAGTGTGAAGGTTTTCGGCGGTGGAGAAGTGAGGAATAGGGTTTTCAAACCCTATTTTATAACACCCAAGGTGAAAAGTCAAAACTGCCCCGCACCAGCAACTGTTTGCCGGTCGGCAATGTTTTGTGCCGGCCGGCACTTTTTTGTGCCGATAGAATTGTTTTTGTGCCGATGGCCAGCCGGTGGCCTCATCTTTCGGCCGGTGGGGTTCCCACAGCCTTGTTTAGGCCATTTGAGTTGTTTTTGGTCTTCATAGCTCAAGAAAGTGCAAGAAAGTGCATCTCCAACGCTCAACCCGCCTCCGTTCTGACCGCAGACCGTGCCTTCAGTGCGTGGCGCTCGAATTCGTGCAAGGTGTATCCTTTTTGTATCCTTTTAAATTCAAAGTTACCTCATGTGTGTGTTGCACGAGTTCATCACACTACTTCTGTGCATTGCATCGCGCTGTCGCGCGCCACACATTTGCATTGTTATGCACGTGTTACATGCGTTACAACACGCACCCCTTTGCATTGTCGTGCACATTTCTCATGCATCATCATTGCATTTCCATTCCATGCATCACCATGCATTCTGGAATACGTGCGTTGTTGCGCATTTAAGCCCATTTACATTCCGTGTGGCATGCGTGTCACACTTGTCATCGCACTGTTTTGTGCATTTCAAACCTCGCGCTGTTCTACGCATCGCACTGTTTTGTGCATTTCGAAATTGTTCGCGCTGTTCTGCGCATCGCACTATTTTGTGCATTTCGAAATTGTTCGCGCTGTTATGCGCATCGCATTGTTTTGTGCATTTCAAACCTCGCGCTGTTCTGCGCATTGCACTGTTTTGTGCATTTCGAAATTGTTCGCGCTGTTCTGCGCATCGCACTGTTTTGTGCATTTCAAACCGCGCGCTGTTCTGCGCATCGCACTGTTTTGTGCATTTCGAAATTGTTCGCGCTGTTATGCGCATCGCACTGTTTTGTGCATTTCAAAATTGTCACGCTGTTTTGTGCATTGTATTTCAATCGCGCTGTTTTGCGCATCGCACTGTTTTGTGCATTTCGAAATTGTTCGCGCTGTTCTGCGCATCGCACTGTTTTGTGCATTTCAAAATTATCGCGCTGTTTTGCGCATCGCACTGTTTTGTGCACCTCACTTGCATCTTGCATGTATCCATTTCGCACTATTTTGCGCATCTCATTGCATTTTGCATGCATTCCATCGCACTGTCCTGTGCACTCGCGTTGCCTAACGCATAGCGCTATTTTGCGCATCATACCATCGTGCAATATGCGGTCTGGCGAGACCTTAAACACGTACGGTCTAGGAGACCTTAAATCCTTGGGAGGTGCGAAACCTCCGGTGCATTGATGTGCACGTTTTTTTTATTTGGCATATAAGCCCATTTGCATCAACTTACATTCCATACGGCATGCGTGCCTCATTCTTGCATTGTCATGCATATTGCTAACAATATCGTACCTGTTAAGTTTGTTTTCTTTTCAGGAACGATATTGTATATACGGTTCATTTGAGGCTGGAGCGACCAGACGAACCGGACAGGTATTTAGCGGTCTGGCGAGACCTTAAACACGCACGGTCTAGGAGACCTTAAATCCTTTGGAGGTGCAAAACCTTCAGCGCATTGTCACGCGTCTTGTAAATACCCCCGTGGTCTGGCGAGACCTTAAACACGCATGGTCTGGCGAGACCTTAAACACGTACGGTCTAGGAGACCTTAAATCCTTGGAAGGTGCAAGACCTTTATTGCATTGGTGTACACACTATTGCTTTGTACATATCTTAAGCCGCGTGTTGTCGCGCATTCCATGCAACATGCATTTCATACATCATTTGCATTTCAAAAAAAAACAAACAAACAAAAACATGCATTGTCATGCATACATTTTGCATTCCGGTCTAGGAGACCTTAAATCCTCTGAAGGTGCAATTCCTTCGGTGTTTGTCATGCCCGAACGACTTTCGGTGGTCTGGTAAAGCCACCTGTCTGTGTTTACGATGAGTTCCTAGAAGACCAACTGGGACGGTGGAAACTAGAGTTCGAACGGCTTATGCCTAGAACGCAAAGGTTCGGGAGTTCCGAGACTAAAGTCTGGTTTAAATACCCAGGGGTTTACCCTCGGCTTGAAATCTGTATGGAAGCCCCATAGGTTGAGGCGGCATGTCTACGCCTCACTTCTGGATACTGAACCAACCTAGTATATCACCCTGTTGGTAAGATAGGGAAAGTTGCAATCATAGTCATTGCATCATAGTGCATTGTCATGCATTTCCATTGTAGCTCGCATGCATCCATTGCATTTTCCCCAGTAGGTCGCATTGCATTGCATTGTCATGCATGTTGTAAATATCCACTCCATTGCATATTTGTAAATATTGCATTGTAGATTGCATGCATTCATTGCATCATCTTCCGCCTATGGCTTGCGCCTTTCCAGGTTGAGCTTGGTCTGGTATGTGCCCTTACTTTTCATGTTAAAACACAGTTCTGCATGTGTATCGCGCCGATTCCACACTGATATGTTGGTTGAGGGTTGCGGCACCTTTTCTGTGTTACACATGGCTCGTATGTGTCCATGCCTTTCCTACGCAAGATTTGGTTTGGCCTGCGTGCCATATCCATTGTATCCACACCCACTCCATTGCATATTTGTAGATATTGCATTGTAGCTTGCATGCATTCATTGCATCACCTTCCGCCTATGGCTTGCGCCTTTCCAGGTTGAGCTTGGTTTGGTATGTGTCCTTACTTTTCATGTTAAAACACAGTTCTGCATGTGTATCGCGCCGATTCCACGCTGATATGTTGGTTGAGGGTTGCGGCACCTTTTCTGTGTTACACATGGCTTGTATGTGTACATGCCTTTCCTAGGCAAGATTTGGTTTGGCCTGCGTGCCATATCCATCCATTACATTGTAGTGTAATTTTTGCATCCGGCATTAGGATCATAGTCCTTTCTCCAGCGGGTCGTTTCCCCACTTATGTCAATTCCACCCAATACTTGTTCTTGCGTCTGTCTACAATACTCATAGTTTAGTTAACCGTTCTATGGTAGACAGACTTGTTACCTCCATCAATCTATTTGACATAGGTGTGGTTTCGAACCGTTCGTGATTGGATCACGATCCAAATGCTTTGCATGTAGCTTGCATTGTCTCAAATACATTGCATCTTCATTTGCATTGTTTATACATTGTTTTGTATATATTGCATATCGTCTTGCATCCATTTTGCATTGTCATGCATGTTGCTAACGATATTGTACCTGTTAAGTTTGTTTTCTTTGCAGGCACGATATTGTATGTACGGTTCATTTGAGGTTGGTGCAACCAGACGAGCCGCACAGGTATTGTATCTCCCGAGTGAGACGCATTGAGAATTTCATAATTCTCTTACATCCTTTCTGCATTGTAGTGTAGTTTGGTATGCTAGCTTAAAACTGTCGCATGTTTGCTTCGTTACAGCTTTCTTTGCATGATCATAAGTTATGCTCGGCTCTGTGCATTGTCTTGCATTTTGCCCCTGCCTCCGGGCGCATACCTTGTTTGTCTTGCATGTTTGTCTAAGTCTTCGGCCTTGTCAAAAATGGGTCGTCTCTGGGCTTTGACATTCACTCCCGTCATTGTTATGACTTTCGAGTTCTGTCAAAGAGGAGCAACTGTAGACACCCCATTTTTGACCGTCCTCAAGACCTGGACGTCACCGTTTGAACACTCAGTGATTATCCATGTTTGTGTTCGTTTGGAGTTCCCGGAAGTCTCGGCTCGCGCGCCTTGCTTCAGGATCCCCGAACTCGACCGTTTAGTGTCTGGTTTTGCACCAAACACTTTTGTTTTGCCCTTGAGAGGCAGGGTGGGGCTTGTAGACCATCCCCACCCACCACCGGCAGTGGCTAGATGCCACCGGCTGGTTTTTGCTGCCACCGGCAATGTAGTTTGCCGGCCGGCACTATTTGTTGCCGGTCAGCATTATTTGTTGCCGACCGGCACTCTTTTTGGCCAAGATGGCATTTTTGGCCGGCCGATTGCTGTTCATCTGCTTTTGCAGATATTTTTAGACAGCTGTCTTGCTTTTGCTCCCCTCCATACACGTGTATGGAGGGATCTCCCTCTTGCAAAGCTTGTCTTGTAAGCTTTACAAGACAATATAGAGAGAAGCTCTCTCTAAGGCAAAAGGAAGAGGCTTGGTTAGAGACTTAGGATATTTTGAGAGCAAGAACAGCCATTGTTAGGGTTTGAGTTCTAGGGTTAGAGTTAGATACACACTCTATCTCTCTTTCCCTCTCTTTTGTTCACTAGGTGCTTTGTGTCTTACTATTGCACACAAACACCTAGTGTTTCACCTTCCTCTTGGAACTGAGGTTCCAAGGGACTGATTTTGAAGTTTTGGTGTTGGATTCAAGCTAAAGGAGGCCATTGGAGCACCATTTGTGAAGGGGTCTTCAAGGGTGAGATTCTAGTCCCTTTTTCCCCCATTTTTGCATTGATTTTATACCTATCTTAGAGCTACTTTTGTGATTATTGTATAACATAAAAAAGTTCTGTTTTTAGGCCCTCTTTATTGTTTATTAAGAGTATTTTGTTGTTTGAGGGTTGTTGACCACCCTTAGACCTCAAAAGGCCTCATTTTGAGCCATTTTGTGCTAGCTCCGGGATTTTGGTGTTGAGGTCTCTTCACCACTGAAATCTTGAGGGATTTCAGTGGTGAAGATGATGCCTTGAAGTCCCAAGAAGGAGAGGGCCACCCCCTCTCCTTGTTGTCCTTGAAAAGGGCATGTTTTGGCCTCTTAAGGAAGCCTATGCTTGAGTGTGTGTTGAGCATGTTTGGTTTGTTTTTCATGCTTATATATCCATAATATAACATGATCTTAGGTTGGTTTTGGAACTCCA
The DNA here is from genome assembly GCF_055761805.1 of Camellia sinensis. NCBI lineage: Eukaryota > Viridiplantae > Streptophyta > Magnoliopsida > Ericales > Theaceae > Camellia > Camellia sinensis. The sequence continues at coordinate 33,180,700 of NC_138961.1, read as the reverse complement.
TGCATGCTTAGCATAGTTGCCATGTAATGCCTTGTTTATGCCTTAATGTGCCTTAGGTTGTTAGCCTTTGTTGGAGCATGTTTTAGGCTTAGTCTTGTGAAGATTTTGTGCATATCTTGCCATGTTTTAGCTCTGTCCATAGTCGTTTGGGTTGATTTTAACATGCATTATATAGCTCCTTTGTATTTGGGCTTGTTGGCCTTGAGTATGTGCGGGTGTAGCATGGCATCTTTGCATTGTTTTGGTGATTTGGGACCATTCTATATGCCATTTCAGTCCCATTCCCATGCTTGTTTGATTGCCTTGCATGCCTCTTTAATGCCTCATAAGCTTGTGTAGCAATGCTCCATGTTTTGGTGCTTATTCATGCTTTCGTTTTAAGTCATTTGAATGCCATTTAAATGATCCTTGAGGGTTGTATTAGCATGATTTCAATGCTTATGTTGCATGCTAATTGCTCTTGTTTATCCCTTTCAAGTGTGCTTAAGGGTTGTTTAAATTGTGCCTAAGTGTAGGCCTTCCATCATATGCATGTGTGCATGTGTTTTGGCTTCTTGTTTTGGTCATTATGGCCACTGTTTTAGGCCTTATTAGAGCTGCCTAATTCATGTATAAGACCATCTTAGCATTAGTTTGCATTGCCATATGTATGCTTGTATGCTTGCATGAGTGCCTTGCCATGCCATGTTGCATCCTTAGCTTGTATGCTTAGGTTGCATTGCATCTTGCATGCATTCCTTGTCCCTTGACTTGGTTTATAGGGATTGGGAGTTTTGTTTGATTGGTTTGCATACATTTGAAATCAAAGTTGCATACTTGGTTCTTTGGGCCATCATGCATGGAAATGCGTGATTGGTGGTCCGGGAACCGAGGCACATGTCCCTTTGAGTCATTACAATGATAAGAGACATGGTTGGTGCATACATGCTTTGAATTGTGCTGCCATGCTTTGCCTTGCCCTCTGTTGCTGTGAGTTGCAGGCTCTGCAGGAATACTCTGCCGACCGGCAGTGTAATGTGCCGACCGGCAACAATTTCTCTGCCGACAGATTCAATTTTGTGCCGATGGCCATACCACACTGCCGGTGGCAATCTCAATCAGCCGGTGGTGATCCTCTCTGTCCAAGGGATCAGTCCTGAGGCTTTAACAGCCTCCAGAGGAGGAAAGGAAGGAAAACAGAGGCAGCCCATGCATGGTGGCGCGCTTCCCGAGGCGTTTTCCTGTTTTAATTAATTTATTTAATTTGTTAATTAAATTAGTTAATTTGTAATATTAATTAGCTTGCGTAGTTAATTAATTTGTAATATTTATTCGGTCCCTCCGAGCGAGGGCAAGTCTGTAATAAGTGTGTGTGGGTGGTGTGTATGTCTTCCAACCTCACTTCTTTCTTCCCTTTTACTTACCCGCTTTAATGGTTAATATTAGGGCACGTTTAATTTAGCATACCTCATGCTATGCATGTGTGCATCCATGCATTTGTATTCCATGCATTAGGCTCGGTACATCACGCTAATTGCATCAATACTTCAATTCCCAAACTGAATACGTGATAATTGTGCATTTTCACATGACATGTTTAAGATAGCCGAGCCTATTCTAACAACACTTTGTATGCGATGCATTAGGCACTTAACATGGACTTGGATCATGCATGTTTGCTAACAAGTTCTTTGTTTTGGCACGGAGTACGATGTAAGTATTTCCGCTTTAGCATCTCGCATGTGTGTGAATGTTAACATGACAGTATGCTTGCCATGCGGCTAGATGCTTATGTGTTAAACTGTTTTGAATGCCTGTGGGTGAAGGTTGGATTGTTTGAGTTGGAAGAACTCATTGAAATCCGTGTTTTAGCCTACTTGCGAGTAGCAAATTCCAAAGCATTTTCAAAACGAACGGATATGCAATGTCTCTTTCCAAATTAGGCAATCTAGTCTATACTTGTTTGCTGCGCGCATAACATAGTAATTCTAGGCTAATAATTGGTTTAAGAACACATAGCGTTTTCAAAATTGGATATCACGGTTAGTAGAGGCCGGTCTTCGGACCGGGCGAAAGGGGGTGCTCATAGCTGACCTTCCCCGATCGTACCCAAGCTCCCGAGCCGAGACAACTCCGGTGATGACGGACATGTGGCCTTCGGCACCGAGTCAGGGTTTCCTAAATTTCCCCATTTTAAAAATATTTAGGTGGCGACTCTGTATCTAGCAAAGCAGTCCATGTTTGGCACTACTTTTTCAAAAATCTGTTTCTCAAAACGATTTGCCAGATTTGGACGCTTTGGTTCAGATTAAGAACCGTGACACAAATCGAGAGTCCGAACTGTAACGAGGTTCCCCCCGCGGGCTTGTTACAGTCACTCTGAGGACTGCCTACAATGCGCTGCGGTGCCATCCAAACAAGGGGCAACTTTCCATTGCCATTCAATGCGCCGCGGCCCCGTTCAAACAAGGGGCAACTTTCCGTTGCCATGCAGTTCCCCTCAAGCAAGGGGCAATTTTCCTTCGAATCTGAAGTTGTGCATCTCAAGAGTGGGTTCCGTGCTCGTTGAGCAGTGGCCGTTTGCAAAAATAGTTTTTGAGAATTTTTAATGAAGTTGACTAATTTTCTCTCAAAAATTATTCCATTTTTCCAAAACTGGACCATTTCTTAGACCCCAAAAAGGGAAAATTTTCAGTGCTCACAGCCCAACTTGCATGATTTCAAATCAGAAAATCAAACAAGCGTGTTAATCTAACTCTCATTTTGATCAAAATTGTTTTAGAAAGCCAAAACAAAAAAATGGTCAAATTGATGAACTAGGGGCACAGTTGAGTCAGGCTTCCTGTCTTTTCCTCATTGTCAATGCATTTGCCAGAAAAGGGCACTCTACTTGCCAAAAATGGTATCGTATTCGCCAGAAGAGGGCACAACTGAAGTTAGCAGAAAAGGGCTGAAAGCTCTCAACATCCTCCAAGCAGCGAGGTATCAAGCCAAGTGCAAAGCACGAACTGGAATGATCTGATCACGTCCAAACTCCCTGGTGGAGCATCATCAACCAATGTCAATTACAGATCTGCTGCACATCCAGCCGCATCACAACCCCTCTGTGGGAGAAACTCACTGTTGTGAACAAGAAGAAGAATCTAGCGGAATGCTAGGGGCAAGAGCCCGCAACTTTCTGTTTGTCCATCAACCACCCAGGGGAGGGATGAAAAAATGAGAGATTGAAGAATAGAGAGATGTGCGCTGAGAGAAAAAGTGAGAAAAGGGCTTTTTCAGAAAAACAGAGCCTGAGGGCCGAGTGATGTGAGAATCACAAATGAGAAAGGGTGGGAAACAATACCTGGAGAAACTGGCTCCTCGTGCACCGAGAGGTCTCTCGCCTTTGTAACACAGCTGAGTGTTGTGTTTGTGCGTTTTGTTTGTCTCGTTTCTTGTTTTAAGTCGTTTGAGTGTCAACAAATGTGTTTAGGTCATTTTACCTTGTTTTTCCTTTGTTGAGTTGTGTTTAGGTCGTTCTACCTTTGTTTTCCATTGTTGAGTCGTTTTGGCTGTGGTCAGTTGTAGGCTCAATACCCGGTTGAGAACCCATTTCTTATTTCAATTTCAAAAATCGTTTTGTGCTCAGAGTGCCGTGTCGTTCTCCACATTTGTGCAAATCAAGATTGGTTCTTTCATAAAGCCGCGGGATTCAACCCAGGTCATGTGAAAACAGTAAAACCAGGACCCATCTGAAGCTATGAAAGTTCCAGGCTACGAAGCAAAAGAAAAGAGGGAAAATATCGGGCATCCGAGATTGTTTCAACTTCTGCAAGTTTCGTCATTGCATCCTGTATGTCCAGAATAAGCAGTGTCTTGTATGAGCTGCGTGCCGAATAAACAAAATACTGTGTTATGGGCTGTCTGTTCAGAATGAGCTGTGTGCCGAATAAACCAAATACTGTGTTATGGGCTGTGAGTTCAGAATGAGTTGTGTTCAGAACGGACCGTGTGTTCAGAATTAGCGGTGTCCTGCGTGAGCCGTATGTTCCAAAATAAGTAGAATATTGTGTTATGAGCTGCGTGTTTAGAATAAGCAGTATGCCGATACGAGCTGTGTGTTCAAAGTGAACAGAATACTGTGTTGACTGTTTCACTGTTTCAAGCCAGAATGGCGATCAGAAGTGCTCTCCCTGAGTACCGTTCCCCGTCAGAGTAAAGCGGTTCAGCGCCACTCACTCCATGAGGTGCTTTCTAGAGTGTTGCTTTGTCTATTCATTGCATTCCCTAAACATCACGCTCCGCATTGCTTGCAACATGTATCGTATCATCGCACTTGTTGCATTTATTTGCATCTTGTGTTATCTCTTATTGTTTATCCTTTTACGCTGAGCAGCGTTTAGGATCGTTGTCCCTCGGGACTCAACTTAGGTTGCGTGGAACATGCTCCCGAGTTGTTTACCTCTTCTCACGATTTCAGCGTGGTTTGAGTGTCCCGTTTCTTACATGATTTCAGCGTGTTTGGAATTTATCTCAGGTTGCGTTGTGCGCGCACCTGGGCGATTGTTGTTTGGGCCTCCTCTCATGATTTCAGCATGGTTTGAGTGTCCCTTTCCTCACACGATTTCAGCATGTTTGGAATTTATCTCAGGTTGCGTTGTGTGCGCACCTGGGCGGTTGTTGTTTGGACTCCTCTCACGATTTCAGCGTGGTTTGAGTGTCCCATTCCTTACACGATTTCAGCATGTTTGGAATCTATCTCAGGTTGCGTTGTGCGCGTACCTGGGCGGTTGTTGTTTTTGGACTCCTCTCACGATTTCAGCGTGGTTTGAGTGTCCCGTTCCTTACACGATTTCAGCGTGTTTGGATTTTATCTCAGGTTGCGTTGTGCGCGCACCTGGGCGGTTGTTGTTTGGACCTCCTCTCACGATTTCAGCGTGGTTTGAGTGTTCCATTCCTTACGCGATTTCAGCGTGTTTGGAATCTATCTCAGGTTGCGTTGTGCGTACACCTGGGCGGTTGTTGTTTTCGGACCTCTTCTCACGATTTCCGCGTGGTTTGAGTGTCCCGTTCCTTACGCGATTTCAGCGTGTTTGGAATTTATCTCAAGTTGCGTTTTGTGCGCACCTAGGCGGTTGTTGTCTGGACCTCCTCTCACGATTTCGGCGTGGTTTGAGTGTCCCGTTCCTTACGCGATTTCAGCGTGTTTGGAATTTATCTCAGGTTGCGTTGTGTGCGCACTTGAGCGGTTGTTTTCAGACCTTTTCTCACGATTTCAGTGTGGTTAGAGTGTTCTTTTCCTCACACGATTTCAGCTTGTTTGGAATTTGTTTACCTCTTCTCACGATTTCAGCGTGATTGGAGCCTCCCCTTCCTTACACGATTTTCAGCGTGTTTGGAATTTACCTTAGGTTGCGTGGAACGCACTCCTGATTGATTTTCTTTGTTCTGCTTCTACTCATGAGTCCAGCGTGGTTGGAGTATGTCATCATTTTGCATCTATTGTACTCTCTCTATTACATCACATCTATTATCTATTGCATCACATCTATTACATCCATTACATCGCATCTATTTTACTGTCTGGTCTAGGAGACCTTAAATCCTCCGGTCTAAGGAGACCTTAAATCCTGTATCTTTATTCGCACTGTTTTGTGCACTCCCCGGTCTAGGAGACCTTAAATCCTCTAAAGGTGTAATTCCTTTGGTGTTTGTCGTGCCCGAACGACTTCCTGTGGACTGGTATAGCCACCTGCCTATGTTTGCGGTGAGTTCCTAGGAGACCAACTGAGACGGTGGAAACTAGAGTTCGAATGGCTCATGCCTAGAACACAAAGGTTCGGGATTTCTGAGACTAAAGTCTGGTTTAAATACCCAGGGGTATATCCTCGGCTTGAAATCTGTATGGCAGCCCCATAGATTGAGATATCATCTATATGCGCCTCAATTCTGGATACTGATCCAACCTAGTCTGTCACCCTGTTGGAGAATAGGGAAAGCTGCAACCATAGTCAGGAAGAAAAGTAGTACCTGTGGTTCAACTGAGAAGAAGAGGAAGATTCCCACATCATCTTGAGGTAGGACATTGCCGAGGTAAGTCATTGTCAATTGCCCCTGTAAGGTACCTTTACCTCTTAGCTATTACATTGCATCTTGACCACTACATTGCAGTGCATTGCATGAGTCCTCAATTTTCAAACCGGCTTCGCGTAGCGTATAAGTCCAATTATCAAACCGGCTTCACGTAGCGTATAAGTCCAATTATCAAACCGGCTTCGCGTATCGTGTAAGTCCAATTTTCAAACCGGCTTCGCGTAGCGTATAAGTCTAATTATCAAACCCGCTTCGCGTAGCGTATAAGTCCAATTATCAAAATCTTCCTGCATATCATTTTGCATCTTGCCCCCTGCCTGCGGGCATGCCTGCGGTCACATCTTTGTTATCTTGCCTGTTTGTCTAAGTCTTCGGCCTTGTCAAAAATGGGTCGTCTCTGGGCTTTGACATTCACTCTCGTCACGTGTGACTTTCGAGTTCTATCAAAGAGGGGCAACTGTAGACACCCCATTTTTGACCGACCTTAAGACTCAGACATCACCGATTGAGCGCTCGGTGATGGTGCATATTGTACTCGTTCAAAAGTTTCAGAGTCTCGGCTGCGAGCCTTACCTCCGGACTTCCGGGCTCTTTCGTGTCTTGCCTCGGTTTGCGAACTAGGCTCCGTTTTCTATGTTTTCTCTTCCCAAAGGGAGGGAGAGGTCTCGTAGATCATCTCTCAGTGGCCGTAGGCTACGTTTCGTGGTCGTAGGCCATTTTTCCCGTTTGGAGCCCGGTTTCCGATTTTTTCGAAGCCGACGGCCGTGTGCTTCGGTTCGGGACCGCTTAACCACCTCTGTTTGCCACGGTTTTTGGTATACACCCCACCACCATCCATTCCAACAACTTGGAGCTATTTTTCAGAGCTTAGGAGCACCATTTCTCAGACCAAGATCTGCTGGTCCATTGGTCTTCAATGGTAAGCTTCTTTTCCCTCTTTTTTGTTCCTATCTTGCTCTATATCTAAGTCTTGCTTGCATGCATTTTTGGGCTCCGACCCAAACTGTAAATAGTCATATTTTGAGCTCCTTTTCATGTTTGATTAAGGACCTTTTTCTGTTTGAGAACCTCAGCTATCACTTGCTTCTTTAACTCTCTTTTAGGCCTATTTTTGCATGTTATTTTAGGCCTACTTGTGTTTATTTTCGTGGCTGGTCATAAACTACAAAGTGTCTTGTTTTGAGCCCCTCTTCAACTTTGTTGAAGGGCTCTCTTCAGTTTGAGATCTCCTACTATCACTTGCCTCTTTAACTCTCTTTTAGACCTATTTTGGGGGGAAATTTGAATTTCATTTTCCCCCCTTTTTTCTCCACTTCTCCCTCTATAAAACCAGACCCTCCAACTCTGTTTTGAAGGTCACAAAAAATTGTTTGAAGCATTATACACACAACCTCCCTCTCCCTCTCTTCCAAGCTCCAAAACCCTTTGTTCTTGGACCATTTTTACACTACAACCCCTAGCGTATCACCTCCATTACTCATTTCAGTACCTTGGAGGACATTTGAAGAGGTTGAAAGCTCAGATTTTCGGACTAAAAGCTGCTGGAAAGTTGTTCTTCAAGGGTGAGTCCCTATTTCCCTTAAACTTGTACTTTTTTGCATGATTGTTTAGATTTACTTGCAAGTATTTTTGGACTTCGATCCAAACTGAAAAAGATCATATTTTGAGGTCATCTTCATGTTTCATTAAGAACTTTTTTCTGTTTGAAGTCTTCTTCTCCCCCTTTGTTCTTTACCTCTCTTTTAGGGTCTATTCTTGCATGATATGTTAGCTCTACTTTTAAGCATTTCTGGGCTCTGAGATAAACTGTGAAGTGACTTATTTTGAGCCCTTCTTCAACATTTTTGAAGGGCTCTTTACTGTTTGAGGCTTCCATCTGTCACTTGCCTCTTTATCTCTCTTTTGGCCATATTTTTGCATGATTTGTTAGCCCATTGTGCTTGTGTTTTTGGACTCTGGTCCGAACTGTAAATAGCCTTATTTTATCCCCCTCTTCATGTTTGATCAAGGGACCTTTGCTGTTTGGGGTTCTCTTTTTGCTCTTTGTGTTTAAATCTCTTTTTAGGCCTTATTTTGCATAGTATTTTAGGCTTGCATGTGCACTGTTTTGGGTTTGGTCACTAACTGTAAAATACCATGTTTTGGGCCCCTCTTCAACTTTGTTGAAGGGCCCTCCTCTGTTTGAGGCCAGAAACCATCACTTGCTTCTTTGTCTCCCTTTTGGCCCATTTCTTGCACATTGTTTTAGGCCTGTTTGTGTTTAGATCCGTGACTTGTTGTAAACTGTTAAGTGCTTCATTTTGATCCCCTCTTCAACTTTGTTGAAGGGATCTTGGCCGTTTAGGGCTAGCAGCTTCTACTTGCTTTATTATTTCTCTTTTGGGGCCATTTTTGCATGTTAACTTAGCCCTATTTGTGTTCACTTTTTGGCCTTGCTTAGAACTGTAAATATGCTTGTTTTGGGACTGCCTTGGATCTGTATTCATTCTTCATGATCAAATAATGCATGTTTTGTATAGCTATAGGCCATTGCGCATGCCTAGTTTTGAGTTTCGGGTCTCATTTCATGCATCGGGTACCGTATGGCCATGTTTCGGGGCTGTTATGCATCACATTTTGGTACTGAAATTTGCATGTTTTCATACCATGTTTCATGCCTTGCCATGCTTTGTTAGAGTGGCATTTGTGCCTTAGGTCCGGTCCTCGGTTTGCGTGCACGTGTGCACGCATCTCGAGTGTCTCATTTTCATCTCATGGCCTCTTATGTGAGTGTGGCTGAGGTCCACTCATGTTGCTGTAAGTCCATTATGCATTGTGTATGCTATTTCATTTCATAGCATTGCGTATGCTAGGTTGTATGTTAGCACATTATGTATGCCATGTTATCTCGTGCATCGTGTATGCCATTTCATAGCATTGTGTATGCCATTTCATAGCATTGTGTATGTTAGGTTATATCTTAGTTGCATTTCATGCATATCATGCATATTGCATCGTGCTTGGCATAGGAGTTAGCCCGAGCACGGGAAACGAGGGACGTTTCGTACTTCAAGTGACAGAACGTGTCTCAATTCCCTGTCACCGACACTCTGGATTGCCCATGATGGAGTTAGGTCTTGTTGTGTTTTCATATGCATTCATTCTATATTGAGTTGCACAATTCAACTCCTCGGCCATCATGCATCGAGATGCGTGATTGGTGGCACGAGGATCGAAGCATGCATACATTTGTGAAAATACATTGTCATGCCCCTTTCCTGCTCTCTGTTGCAGCAAATCAAGAATCAGCAGTCTTCCGGGGCTTGGCGCGCTTTCCAAAAAATTATTGCAAAATAGAGGCTAATTGGGGCATCGCAGTGGGTTTTCGTGCCAAGCAACCCGAGCATGCATCATTCATCATCCAGAGCGGAGTCGAGGCAGTCCCTAGCTTGCATGCTAGTTTACAGCTTTCTTAGTTTAATTTGTTAATCAATTAGAATTCTTTATTCATTCGGACTGTATTGTTTATTTGGGACTGTATATCATTTATTCGGACCCTCTGCGCGAGGGCAATATTGTAATAAGTGTGCGTGTGTGTGATGTATGTCTTCCAACCCCACGTCTTTCTCCCTTTTATTTACCCGCTTATGATGGTTAGATTTGGGCATATTTCAATTAGCATACAGTATGATAGCATGTTTGCATTCATTCATCTGTTTAGCATGCACCGGACTCGGCGCATTATGCTAACTGCATTGTATTTTCAATTCCAAGTTGAATACATATTAGTTGTAGCATTTCATATGCCATGTTTAGAATAGCCGAGCCTGCTATAGTTGCATTTTTGCATGTGTTGCATTAGGCATTTTCGTATAATTAGGATCATGCATGGATTTCTAATTAGCTTCTGTTTTGACTTGGAGTACTCGGTAAGTTTTATGCTTTAGCATCCTTGCATGCGTGTGAGTGACTGCCATGATAGCATGCTTACCATGAGGCTAATTGCTTATGTGATATAACTGCCTGAATGCCTGTGGGTGAAGGTTGGGTTATTTGAATTGGAATAATTCATCAAATGTGTGTTTTAAGCCCACTAGATAGTGGCAAAATCATGTTTTCTAAGCCCACCTGAGGGTGACAAATCCACGTCTTAGCCTACTTACGGGTAGCACCATCATACCATTTTCAAACAAACGAACATGAAATGTTTTATTCCAATTCAGGCGACCCAGTCTATACTTGTATGCTGTGTGCATCACATAGTAACCTAGGCTAATAACCGGAATAAGAACGCATAATGTTTTCAAAAATAGATATCATGGTTAGTAGAGGCCGATCTTTGATCGGGCGAGCGGGGGTGCTCACAAAGTGACCTTCCCCAATCGTACCCAAGTTCCTGAGCCGAGGCAACTTTGGTGATGACGGACACGTGGCCTTAGGCAAACGAGTCAGGGTTTCCTAAATTTCTCCAAAATAAAACATTTAGGTGGCGACTCTGTATCTAGCAAAGCAGTCCATGTTTGGCACTTCTTTCAAATATCTATTTTCTCAAAATGATTTGCCGGATTTGGACTCTTTGGTTCAGATTTAGAACCGTGACAATTTGAGAGTCCTGAGCTGTAGTGAGCCCAATATCGAACGGGACGGGGGAGACTCGTTCCTCTCCTAGGGCGTTCGGGGACGTCTACAGACATCCGGTGGGACAATCGGTTAGGCCAAATTTCAAAAAAAAAATCGAAAATTGCTCTTTACAGAGAGTTTTCTGCAAAGTTTTGTGTTTGTTGTGGAAAACTAGTTCCAAAACTCTATCCAAACATGATGTTCCAATATGGGGATAGAATCAGGATTTGAAAATCCTTCCAAACAGAGCCTTTCATACTATGGCAAGCAGTAAGCAGAGAAAGAATATATTAGACTCAGTTTTGGTAGAGGGTGTGAGGTTAGAGGATCTAGTGCTGGTGAAACAAGAGGTGGTTAGGCACTTTAGTCAGCAATTTTCTGAGCAATGGATTCAAAGGCCAAAAATGTCAAGCCTTTTTGCCACTATTAGCCTTGAGGTAACAGTGAGTTTGGAAGATATATTTACTGAAGTTGAGATTTGGGAAGTAATCCAAGACTGTGATGGGAACAAGGCCTCTGGTCCTAATGGTTTTAACCTGGCCTGCATTCAAAGTTAATGGAAAATAATGAAAAGGGAAATAATTCAATTGATCTATGAGTTTCACACCAATGGTAAGTTGTCAAGAGGGATTAACAGTTCATTTATTGTTCTTATCCCTAAGAAGGACAACCCTATAGGATTGGAGGACAATAGACCAATTAGATTGGTCAGTTCAGTCTATAAAATCTTGGCCAAGGTGTTATCTAGAAGACTTAAGAGGGTTCTTCCAACTGTGATAAGTGAGGTTCAGTCTGCCTTTGTTTGTGGAAGGTACATCCTAGATGGGGTGTTAATAGCCAATGAGGTAGTAGATGGATGGAAGAGATCTAAGAAGAAGGGGATTATACTCAAGTTAGATTTTGAGAAAGCATATGACTCAATAAATTAGGAGTTTCTAGTATCTATGATGAGAAACTTTGGATTTGGTGAACAATGGATTAGTTGGATGAAGACTTGTATTTCAACTGCTAAGATTTCTGTCTTGGTTAATGGTGCACCCACTAAGGAATTTCAACTACAAAAGGGGCTAAGGTTTATTTCATCATAGCAGCTGAAGCACCTTTCTTGTTCATCATAGCAGCTGAAGCACTTAATTTGTTATTGGGGAGGGCTACTGAGAAAGGTTTATTTTAAGGTGCCATAGTTGGTTCTGAAGAGTTGACTATATCTCATTTCCAATTTGCAGATGATACCATCATTTTCTATAAGGGTGATTTGGAGGAGGTGCTGAATAATAAAAAAGTGTTGAGGTGCTTTGAGGTGATGTCTAGGCTGAAGATCAACTACCACAAGAGTGTTGTTTGTGGTGTGGGCTTTCAAGAGGACCAAACTAAGGAGTTTGCTCAGACCTTGAATTGTCTGACTAAGAAACTGCCTTTTAATTTCTTAGGTCTGCCTTTAGGGGCCAATCCAAGAAGGAAGAGTACTTGGGTTCCAGTAATAAAAAAAGTGAAGAAGAAGCTATCCTTCTACAAGAGGAAGTTGTTATCTTTCGCAGGTAGATTGTCTTTGATTAAATTTGTTCTCTCAAATTTGCCCATCTATTTCCTTTCATTATGCAGGATGCCTAAGGGGGTTGTAAGGACGGTAGTGAAACTTCAGTCCTCTTTTCTGTGGGGAGGGTCAGAAAATAAGAAGAAAGTGCACTTGGTCCAATGGAGGGAGGTAACCAAAAGTAAATGGCAAGGAGGTTTAGGTGTGAGAGACTTAGGAGAGGTGAATGACTGCTTGCTGTTAAAGTGGTGGTGGAGGTATGGAAATGAAGACAAAGCTTTGTGGAAATCTGTATTGTGCTCTAGGTATGGCATATTTGTGGGGGTTGGATAACATCTGTGACTCACACAGGTGGGATGTCTAATATTTGGCAAGACATTATGAAGTTGCCTTTAGTCAACCAGCACCTGGGAGAATTTTATGATGGCCATTTTAAAGTATCTGTTGGTAATGAGAAGAGAATACATTTCTAGTCTGATGGCTGGGTATGTAGCAAAGGGTTGAAGGTTGAGTTCCCCAGATTACATCACTTATCTACTGAGAAAAAGGAAACTCTGCATCAAATTAGTGCTAAGAAGAGCAATGCAGGGGTGTGGCAGTTACAGTTCAGAAGAAGGCTATTTGCTTGAGAAGAAGGCTATTTGCTTGGGAAGAAGAGGAGCTGCAGAGGTTGTTAAGGCTGCTGGCATCATCCCCTGCAATTAAGTCTGATATTGAAGATTCTTGCTCATGGTTAACTAACAACTTAGGTCAGTTTTCAGTATTCTCTGTGTGGAAGTGGTGGGTGACAACAAAAGGACCTAGTTTGAATGTTCCTGTAGGGTTATGGGTAAATTCTGGTCCCCAAAAAATGCAATTCTTTTGTTGGCTGGCTTGGAGGGATAGGGTGAAGACTTCATATTTTCTAAAAAGGATTGGGGTCTTAGTTGCTACTGCTAGTTCTTCTTGTGTGTTCTGCAATGCTGAGGAGAAAACTTTGGAACATGTGTTACTTTTTTGTTCACTGATCTGGGAGTGCTGATCAATAATGGTAAGGTGGTGGGAATTGGTATGGGTTATACCTAGATCAGTTCAGGGGCTGCTGTGTTGGTGGTCTAGAGGTAAGTTCAAGTCAAGGGAATCCAGAATTTAGTAGGTAGTTCCGCCTGTGGTTCTCTAGTATGTATGGAAATTAAGAAATGATTGTACATTCAAGGGGGCTCAACCCACTGTTAAAGACTTACGTGAAAGAATTAAGGTGCATATTGCTTTGTGGGCCAAATGGGTATTGCAGGTTGATTACTCTGTCCATGATCTTGTCTCTAATTTGCATCAGATTAGGCTATCTGTTTGAGATGTTTGAGGTGTGTTTTGCGGAAGCTTCAACTGCTCTGTCTAGCTATGGTGGCATCACTGCTTTTAGTGCTTCTCTGGTTCTATTTTTTCTGTTTTGTTTTGTTGTTTGACTTGTTGTTTTTTGATGTGCTCTGTTTCTCACCAACTGGAGCTTGGAGCTTTTGTTAGCTCCAAGCTTTTCTTTATTGATGTAATCTTCTTTTCATCGATATAGATTTCTTTTGTCGATAAAAAAAAAAAAAAAATTACAAAACAAATTGTGATAAAAATTGTTGAAGTGTGCTTGCATTCAATGGCGGAGTAAGGAAATTAAATTAGAGGGTGCACTTATTAATTACAATTTTTTATTTAAAAAAAATCATGATCAACATTAAGATAACAATAATTTTATGAGTTAAATTTAAGCATAAGAAATTAAAAATTATTATTATTATGAACAAATCAAAATTCTAAAATAGTGTGTAATAGCTCAGTACGGGATGGTGATGTAAGTTTGTAATTTTAGCACAAAAAATTATGGATCAAAATTCCTAATTTTAGAAAAAAAATTTATAGCACAAATTATTATAAAATATATTTAATTTTTATTTGACAGAAAATATTAAAGAGATGATATTGCTTATAAATGATATGTTTTGAATGAAAATTATTATATAGTCTTAGAGTACCATATGACGTTCCCTATGTGATGCTCAAAGCATAAGAAATCACATAGTTTGTTAACTACCTGAAAATAATGAGTTAATATATTCAATTCATAAGGTTTTTCACTACACTATTGGTTTAGACTACTACATAAACAATACCACATATACCACATAGTACTCTCAAAGTATCAAATAATTACTTATTATAAACAATACAATAATAGAATAATCAATTAGAATTCAACTTAAAAATATAATTTGCCCTTATTTATTTATTATTATGACTAGAAAATTCCATATATCTACAATCATTCGGAAATAATGTATCAATTAGTTCTAGATTGTTTCATATAATGGCAAGTAAAAGGCAAAGGAAAAACTTATTGAACTCAGTTAATGTGCATGGAGTACTGCATGATCAGCCTGGGATGATTAAACAGGCTGTGGTTAGCCATTATACTCAGCTGTTCACTGAAGGATGGAGGTGTAGACCAAAGCTGTCAGGTGTTTTTGCCTCAATTAGTCAAACAGATTCAACTGAATTATTGGAGGCAGATTTTGTAGAGGCTGAAATCTGGGCAGCAATCATCGACTGTGATGGTAATAAAGCACCGGGGCCGGATGGCTTTAATCTAAAGTGTATCCAAAAATGCTGGGCCATCATGAAAGGGGAGATTGTACAGATGATGAATGAGTTCCACTCCTATGGTAAGTTGGCCAAAGGAGTGAATAGTTCATTTATTACCTTGATTCCTAAGAAGGAAAATCCAGTGGGTCTATGTGACTATAGGCCAATCAGTTTGGTTAGCTCCATGTATAAAATAATTGCCAAAGTCCTATCAAAAAGGTTGAGGCAGGTCCTACCCAAGATCATTAGTGAAGTACAAACGGCATTCCTGAGTGGAAGATATATTCTAGATGGAGTCCTAATTGCCAATGAGGTGGTGGATTGGTGGAAAAGGTCAAAAAAGAAAGGAATCATACTAAAATTAGACTTTGAAAAGGCGTATGACTCAGTAAATTGGGAGTTTTTGTATTCAATGATGGCCAATTTTGGTTTTGGTGAGAAATGGGTGGGTTGGATAAAGACGTGCATATCTACAGCTAGAATTTCAGTACTAGTTAATGGTTCGCCTACTACAGAATTCTCCCCCAAGAAAGGCCTTAGGCAAGGTGACCCACTTTCACCTTTCCTTTTTAACATGGTAGCTGAGGGCCTTAATATACTTATGGAAAGAGCCAAAGAAGAGGGATTGATCAGAGGAGTCACAATAGGAACAAATGAGTTAAAACTATCACACTTGCAATTTGCTGATGATACTACTATCTTTTGTGAAGCTGATTGGGAAGAAATCGTTGCGGTGAAAAGGATCTTAAGATGCTTTGAGGTGATGTCAGGACTCAAAATAAATTTCCATAAAAGCAAAGTGTGTGGGGTGGGTGTTCAGGATGACTTAGTAAAGGTCTTTGCAAAGAAACTTAACTGCCTCAGCCAAAAGCTGCCATTAAACTATCTGGGTCTTCCATTATGAGCAAATCCTAGAAGTAAGAGCTCATGGAAACCAGTAGTGGACAAGTTTAAGAGTAAGCTAGCTTCTTGGAAGAGAAGGTATTTGTCTTTTGCAGGAAGATTAACACTGATAAAATCTGTTTTGTCAAGCTTGCCGGTCTATTTCCTATCCTTATTCAAGTTACCAGTGGGGATAGCAAAATCACTAGACAAAATTCAAGCCAATTTTCTTTGGGGAGGCTCTGAAATCCAGAAAAAAGTGCACCTAGTTAGCTGGAAGGAGATTTGTCTAAGCAAAGATCAAGGTGGGCTAGGTGTGAGAAACCTAAGTCAAGTTAATGAGTGCCTCTTAATTAAATGGTGGTGGAGATATGGCAAAGAGGATTCAGCTTTATGGAAACAAGTGGTTTGCAGCAAGTATGGAAGTATGGGTGGCAGATGGAGCCTATTCTTAGGTGAGTCTCGGCTTATGTCTAATTTGTGGAAGGGTGTACTTTCAGTGGCTGCAGAAAATCCTGACTTGCGAGATTTCTTTTTGCAAAACTTCAAGGTAATTGTTGGAAATGGTAGACGAGTACGGTTCTGGATTGATAGGTGGCTTAATAATCAAAGTCTGAATGAGGTATTTCCCAGATTATTTTCCTTGGCAGTTGAAAAGGATGGCACCTTGTTTGAGCATGTTCATAGCAGAGGTGTGGGTATAGCCTGGAACATTGATTTTAGAAGGCCTCTTCTTGCTTGGGAAGAGGAGGAAGTGTTAAAACTTAATGATTTGGTTCGGAGAGTTCCTACACTAAATGAAGGTGCTGAAGACTATTGCTATTGGTTAGCGCACCCTTCTGGAGTCTTTACTGTGTCATCAGTATGGAAGTGGGTGGTAGCATGTAAAGGGCCAAATATCTCAGTCACCAAAAGCATTTGGAATAACTTAGCCCCTCCCAGAGTACAATTTCTGAGCTGGTTGGCTTGGAGAGGTAGGATTAAGTCCTCTGAATTCCTACAAAGAATTCGAGTATTGAATTCTAATGTTAGTGCACTGTGTGTGTTTTGTAAAGCTGAGGTGGAGTCTTTAAATCATGTCCTCCTTCACTGTCCTAGGATCTGGAGAATATGGGCCAGTATCATGTGTTGGTGGAACTTCAGCTGGGCTATTCCTGGTTCAGTGGAGGCAGTACTCCACTGCTGGCTTGGTCCAGTTATGAAGAAAAAGGTAAGGGAGATCTGGAAGATGATACCTTTGGCAGTAATGTGGTCTGTGTGGAAACTCAGGAATGAGTGCATATTTAATGAAGCACAACCACCTTTGGATGAGTTGGCTGATCTGGTAAAAATCAGAGTGGCTATGTGGGCTGTATCTTCCTTGAGAGAGTTTAATTACTCGGTGCATGATGTGTTATATAACCTGAAGCAGGTCTGCAACTGTGTATAGATTAAGGGACTGAGGATGTATTCATGTCTGTAAGCTGGTTAGTTGGTTTGTGGATGGCTCAATAGGCATCAGTGGCCCAAGCTAGTTCAATTGGCAGTAGTAGCAGGTGTACAAGCTTTTTTCTGTCATTGTTATGGATGTATCTGCATTATTCTGGTGTAGTGGCAGCATTCTTCATGACTGAATAGCTACTGTGATCTGTGTGTTACAATGGTCTGACTGGTGACTTCTCCAACTTCCCCAGGTTTTGCTGTCAAATAGGATCAGTAGATGGGTACTTTGTTTTGGCTGATGTTGTATGAATTGGTTGGTGGACTGAATTTCTTGGGCAGAATTGGCTGCCGCTGCTCTGTGACCTGATTCTGGTGCTGGAACAGATTTGGTGTGATGCCGCTGTTCTGTGACCTGATTAGAATGGACAGATTATATGCCGCTGTTCTGTGACCTGATTTGGTGTGATGTCGCTGTTCTGGTGCTGGAACAGATTAGAATGGACTCTCCTTTTTGGTTTGCTAATGCACTATATTTGGTGTGATGCTGCTAAGCTAGTGGTCTCATGGTCTACTGCAGATAGAAGAATTGGTCGGCTCTGCTCTGCTGAAATTCTTTTAGGGGGTTGCATGGTGTATTGGGGGTTGAGTTTTTGGGGTCTTTATTTTTTTTTCTGGGCATGGTCTCTCACCATCCCTTTGTGGTTGAGCTCGCAGATGATTGGGCTTTCTTCTCGGTGCCAACCTAGTTGGGATTGGGTTGTTAGCTTTGATGCGCTTCTGCTCTTCCACCTCTTTATTGATGTTCAAATCATATGTATGTGTATGTTTTTATCATCAATAAAGTTCTCTTTTGCTGATCAAAAAAAAAAAAAAAATTAGTTCTATGAAACATTAGTAAAATTTGAATCCAAAACTTCTGATTTTACCATTTGCACCATGGTTTTCTCTTTTAACCGATGAGTTTCTTGTGCAGGTTACACCATTTTATTTCCTTTTCATTTTGCCAAAAACAACATATTTACACACTTGCAGAAAACTATGGTGCAAACATATTAATTAAAACTTAATTAAGAAGAAGCGACTAAGGGGCATCTAACTTGGTACACCCCATCATTCCACACCAAAGAACCCGAGAGCACAGTTTTGTTTATGGTGCCACGGATCGTCACGATGAAAGATTGCTTCTGCCCTAGAGCTTTGAATATAAGAACACTCGGCTCAACTCCAACCTCAAGTCCCGGTGGAGCCACCACAGTTGCCTTGTAAGTGGACACCGGTGAGCCAACATTGGTGACAGTCCTGTGGAACATACGAGTGATGGGTTTACCACGCTGGGTAGATAATGCAAAAGAAGGCATATTAAGATCCCAAACGGTTCCATTGTTGACTTCATTGCAAGTACTGCTATTATCTCCGGTAATAAGACGTAATAACTTGTTGCTATATCCTTGTCCACATAAAAACCTCACATACTCTGCCTCTTCGATATCGTAAATTAAACCAGGATTTGCAGCTTTTACAGGATTTATATGGCCTGCCCCGTATGCGAACTCGGCATCACTGTTAGTCTCTGCACTCATGAGAGAAGCTATGGAGAGCAAAAAGAGAAAGGTAAGTCCTTTGAGTTGCAATAGTAATGGATGTATGGTAGAACAATTTGTCAAGGTGTGTTAGAGTGAGTTCATAAAGAAACAAACCAAAACTTGTATCTTCCTTTTTGGTAAAATTGTGTATTTTTTTTAAATTTAAATTGATGAGTCCCAAATATTTCAAGAGATTTTTATAATGGGATGATAATTTTGGAGGCCAATCAATGTAAGGACATAATTTTTATTTTATTTTTAATTTTTAGAAAAGTACATAAAATACAATGGGTTCTTTTGAGATATGGGTTGAGTTTTTGACTTGTTAGCTAATTTAACTGAGAGCTACAAAGTCTATTTTGGGATAAACTTTTTGATTTTTTTACTTTTGTGAGACGAAAAATGAAATAATTATGATTTAAATATAATATTTTATTTTATTAGATTAAAAAATTTATTTTATCTTTTTATGAATATTTTAGTCAAAAAATTCCGTTTAGCTTATGCCAAACGAGTGCATTGTCATCTTCTATCAAGACAAATGTAATGTTGTCACCTCCACTTACGTAGAACTTTTCTACTTTTTATTTATTTTATTGCTTTGAATGTTAAAAGGCAAAATATTATGTCTCACAAACGAAAATGACTGGTAGCTCAAAAAAAGTAGCCTGATTTTAGCTCGAATTCAAATTTGAAGACAGAGACAGAGGAGAAAGAGGGAGAGAAGAGAGGAAGAAGAGAAGAGAAGAGAAAGAGGAGGAGAGAGGCAGAAAGAGAAAAGAGGAGAGGAGATCGTCGCAGCACCACCGCCGTTGCCTCGCCGCCGCTGATCGTCGCAGCACCACCACCGTCGCCTCCGGCCCCGCCTCCGCCTCCTCCTCCCCCTGTGATTATGCCCCCTCTAGTCCTCCTCCTTCCTCCTCCTCCTCCTCCTCCCTTCTCTTCTCCTTCTCTTCTTCTCCACCATTCTTCTTCTTCTTCCTTTTGCAACAAAAACACAGGAAAAAAAAAAAAAGACACCAAAACGACGTCGTTTTGGTGTCGAGCCAAATTCGAGCCAAACTCTTTCGAGCTACGTAGCGGGGTCGTCTCACAAATTAGTGGTTTTGAGCAAATTTTTCATTCTTTCAAGTTGCTTGTTATAAGATACCCAAGATCATAAGTTCTTTGAAGGGCATGGTATAGATTATTTCATAGGATTTAAATTAACAAAATTAAAATTCATGATTTATTTTATTATAAAAGTTAGATCTTGAGTTTTTTATTTTATTTTATTTTTATTTTTTATAATTTTTCCAAAGACATTATATCTTTTAGAATAATTCAATAAGTGGTTTTGAGCAACTTTTTTATTCTTTCAAGTTGCTTATTATAAGAGACCCAACATTTGTGTTTGATTTGGTTTTGGGAAATAAATTTTCAAAAAAAGTCTTGAAGAAACAGTTTAGAACTTTTTTTGGTTTGTTTGATTGTATATTTTGGAAATAGTTTTGGAGTGTGGGAGTTTGTGATGATTTGATATTTTGTTGTAGTTGAGTAAATGTGTGTGAGAGAAAAAGTGATTGAGAATGAGAGATGAGAGAGAAAAAATGATTGATTGATGTGTAGGAGATAGAAAATGGTTTCCAAAATCACTAAGCCTCCGTTTGGGAAGTGGGTTGGCTTTTTGGCTTTTTGGCTTTTTTGGCTATTTTAGCCTGGGCTTAAAAGCTTGGTTTGGGAAGGGCTTTTTGGCTTTTTGACTTTTTTGAGTTTTTTTGTGAGAGAAGAATATAATGATTATGGTTGGATGTGATGTTTTGTTTGTTATGACTAAAATAGCCTATTTTGTTTTTTGTGGCTAAAATAGCCAAAAAAGCCCAAACCATGGCTTCCCAAACGAAGCCTAAACCAAACAAAATTTTAGAAATTTTTTTCCAAAATTTGTTTCTCAAAACAAACCAAACAAAGCCATAAGTTCTTTGAAGGGTATAGATTATTTCATTTTTCGATCAATTTTCAAATTAATTTTATGAGCTTTGTAGATTATTGTATATACAAGTTAAAGCACACGTGCATTGCACGTGGCTATTTTGGTCTAATTCATTTTTTTACCAATTGTAGTAGGTAGTGTTCATAAATTTAAGTAGAAGTTTAAGAAAATTTGAGATCAATTTCTGCGGGATACTATCTGCATGTATATCTTTAGAAAATGAAATTAAAGTTAGGCAAAACAAAAAATATAAATTAAATACAATCAAAATTATGGAGCGATTTTCTTTATTGCAATATTGCAGATAGTCTTGAGAAAACATATATATATATATATATATATATCGTGCGTGCGTGCACACACACACACAAAAAAGTGTGAATTAACTTATATGCAGTTGTTTACATTACATAATCAAAATATAGGCAAAATGTATGGAATTTGAACATAAATATCTAAAACTGTGTGTTTAAACATGGTATAAAGTTATGTATCATAGCTTTTAAATCAACCAGTCAAATGTAAATGGAGATTTTTTTTTTTACCAATCGATAAAATATATATATATATATATATATATGTAGAAAAAAGAAAACTGAAGCAATTATCAAAATTTAAAGCTGTTACACAAGAAAAATTTAAGAACTTTAAAAAATGTGATGAAGTTCACACCAAGCCGAGTTTTACTCTTTATATATAAAGTTCCATATTATGTAAGTCCCACTCTTTGTAAGACATCTTTATCTCATTCCATGTTTGATATTTTGTGCATTTAGACTTATTGGGATGATTCTAAAAAGTATTATATATGAAGAAATTTTATTATCACTAATCATTAAGAATGAAAAATATATGAAATGAAAATCAATCAAAAATATGAAAAACTCAAAATAAAAAAACAGTTTTCAAAAATTAAACTAAAGAAAGTGGTTATTATTTAAAATTTTGACAGTATACATAGGTTATTAAAGTACCATACAAAATAATACAATTCTAAAAATATAAACAAAGAGAAAGTGTATAAAAATAACTTGCGAATTCCTGAGATATAGTACGAAACCCGATGCATCTCCCTCTATGTAGATTCGAATAGATGCATTCAACTTTAAGATTCAACTCAAAATATTCACAACATTTATGTGTAGATTCGAACAAATGAACGTAATTCCAACCCAAAATATTCACAAAATATTCAAAGCGGTCTAATCCATAATAGACAGTTGTGAATAATATGTACGACAATATGGAAGTAGATAGAGAAAATAAGAAAGATTTTATAGTTCAATCACCAATTCAAAAAATAGGGAGATAAGTTTGTTATAGGACTTTTGGAAGTAGAGGAATAGGAAATTGATCGTTTTAAGTATTAAATAAATAAATGTTAATGTTAATGTTAAGAAGAAGAAGATTTTTGACTTTTTGGTATGGCTAATTTAGTAACTTTTTGGCTATTTGGCTAAAAAGGTAGGTAAAAAAAATTTGTATGTTTGGGATGACTTTTTGGCTAATTACGAAAAGATGTGCAAAAAGTAGAGAGAAAAGAGAATTTTTGACTTTTTGGTATGGGTTGTTGGCTTTTTGGCTAATTTAGTAACTTTTTGGCTAATTGGCTAAAATAGTCTCTTGCCAAACGAGGCCTTATATAAGACTTTTCATGACTTTTGTTCATAATGCAATGGTTTGATTTAAATGCAAACCATTTAAATTTAAACAAACACCTATTCAATTCAAAATATTGTCCTTTAACTATACAACTTTTAATTATTATTATTATTATTATTATTATTATTATCATACAACAACTTTTAATTTGAAATTTAAAATTTAAATGCAAAATTTACTTAATTTTTATTTATTTAACAATAACAACAAATATATATATATATATATATTTGTATTTATATATGTAAATATATTTACGTAAATATATTTACATTTTAAAAATAGAACAAAATTTAACTTTTAAGAATCCATGCTTAACAACGTTCAATTAACAAGAATTGGTGGTGGTTATTTGGTATTTGGTAGTAGTTGATCAAATTAAAATCAATTAAGTATATTTACTCCCCTCTAAAAAAGTAGGTTTAATGACTATAATTTTTATCAATTAAAATATAAATTAAAATAGAATGTAATCTTAACGGCTTGAGTGTTGTTGGGTTTGTTTATAGTGCAGAATCGTAGGCCTGTTTGGTAGAGTTTATAAGCTGCTTATTTCAGCTTTTAACTTAATTTAAGCTAAAATATTGTGATTGGTGCAACTTAAGTTAACCAGCTTATACCTTAAATCAAGCTATTTTTCAACTTATCTCAAAAGCTGATCAGGAGTTGCTTAAATTTTTGACTTAAGCGCGCAACTAGTGTTGGGAGGCTAAAATTACTTAAATGCCCTCGTCAATACCCGAATATTAATATTATTAATTAATATTAATTAAAAAATAAAAAATTTTATATTTCTGAAGAAAAAGAAAAAAATCAATATTAATTGAAAAATAAATATTAATTGGTATTAATTATTAATAAATTCATATTGTATATTTTTATATTAATCAAAAAATAAAAAATTGTATATTTCTGAAGAAAAAGAAAAAAATCAATATTAATTAAAAAAATCAATATTAATTGGTATTAATTATTAATAAATTAATATTGTATACTTTTGTAATGAATTAATTACTAATTGATACTAATTAATAACAATTGTTGATTATTAATATTAATTGATACTAATAAAAATTAAATATTAATATTAATTTATACTAATTAATAATTTTAGTATTAATTGATACTAATTAAGCAATTAATTGATACTAATTAATTTATAATGGAAAATAATTGTGACAATAATACTTCCATTACATTTTTAGCAAATATATCAATTTTTATATTAATTGATACTAATTAATACTACTTATATTAACTTTTATTAATGAAATATTTTTTTAAAAAAATTAAAACTGAAAAAAATGACAAAATAATCATTTTTATATCATATAAGGGTAGAAATGATAATTATACAGTAAAAAACTATTTTACAGCTTATTAACCAAACATTACTCTGCTGCTTAAATTCATAATCCCACAGTTGCACCATACAGGTTAATAGTTTATGTTCAGTTATAAGTCATAATTTGTTAAGTTATAATTTATAATTACTTTTTCACAGCTCTACCAAACGGGACTAGTGTGTTGATTAGTGCAGAAAATGATTGGTAATCCAGGTAACGGTCGAAGATGGGATATATGCCTGTTGATGCAAATTTATGTGACGAAGGGTATTTTGGAAATTGGGAAATAAGTAGAAAATAATAAGGGGATTCCGTTTTTTTCTGAAGTAGTTTAGATAGATAGATAATAATAATAATAATAATAATAATAATAATAATAGGTAGATAGTAGTTTAGATAATAATAATAATAATAATAATAATAATAATAATAATAATAATAATAATAATAGGAGGTAGATAGTAAATAGTATATAGTATAGATTGATATGGCCAAGCAAGCAATGGTTTGTCTGATTTTTTCAAACTTTTAAAATTGTAGTAGATTTATCAGTTATCATTAGAGCGGACTTAATAGCTGCAGGAGACCATTCTGGATGGAATGACTTCACGTAGGTCGCTACACTAGCATGTGGGCTAAAATACTTTTTTTTTCATTAATTTTACATAACAAAAAAGGACAAATGATTTATATTAAAAATAAATTGAAAAATTTAAATTTAAATTGACAAAATTAAAACTCAGGATTTATTTTATCATAAGAGTTTGACCTAATATTTTTTTTGGGGGGTTGTAATTTGCCTAAAGACTTTATACCACTTAGAATAATTCAATTAGTGATTATAAGCACTTTTTCATTCTTTCAAGTTGCTTATAATAAGATACTCAAATCATAAGTTCTTTGAAGGGTATGGTATAGATTATTTCATAAGGTTTAAATTAATAAAATTAAAAGTAAGGGTTTGTTTTATTATAAGAGTCGGACTTTGAGATTTCTTTTGTAATTTTTCCCACATTATATCTTTTAGAATAATTATTTTAGTGATTTTGAGCAGCTTTTTCATTGTTTCAAGTTGCTTATTATAATCATAAGTTCTTTGAAGGGTACACATTATTTCATTTTTTGATCAATTTTCAAATTAATTTCTCGAGCTTCATAAATTATTGTATATATTTACCAGTTGTCATTAGAGCGGACTTAATAGCTGCAGGAGACCATTCTGGGTGGAATGACTTCACGTAAGCAGCTGCACCAGTAGCATGTGGGCAAGCCATGGACGTTCCTGATTCGATATTATATTGAACCACTCTTGTATCTCCTTCTCTCCCTGACATAGTTCTAGCTTCTGAATATGCAGCAAGAATCTCCACTCCTGGTGCAGTTAAATCAGGCTGTACCTTGGAATAAAATGTGGCCAAAAAAAAAATGATGAAGAAAATGATGTGTTGATTATAAACAAGAAGAAAAAGTGTAAGTACACATAATTCAATCATAGAACTGGGAAAAGCCCTTTTACATAGGCTTTAAGGTTTAGTATTCTGTGATCAAATCTTGTGCACGTAAAAATGTTTAATGAGTAATGATTTCATTGATTGTGCATGTAAAAAGTTTAAATGAGTAATGATTTCATTGATTACCTTGAGGATATCCCTTGTAATGGGGTTTGGCCCCCTTGATGAAAACGAAACAACGAATGGTGCCAATTCATCTTTACTTTCAATACTCTTTGCTATGTTTGCCATTGGCTTACTGTATAATTAGAATTATTAAAAAAATGTAACAATATCTTGATCGATAAATTAATTAACAAATATAATAAGTAAATAAAAACCCTTGTTTGCAGACTTTTTCTAGAAAGTTTTCTCGAGAAAATATTTTGAAAAAGCCTTTTGTTTTAGGAAACACTTTAAAGTTGTTTTATGAGTAGTTATAAACTTTTTTTCACATGGAAACTAAAATGATCACTACAACAAAAAACACTATTGGCGACTAAAATGGCAATTTTCGTCGCTGAAAGTCATGAAATTGGCGACTAAAATGGAATTAGTCGCCAAAATTGGTCACTTTTGCCGACTAAAAGACTTTAGTCGCCGAATGTAATGGTTTTAGCGACTAAAAGGCAGTTTAGTCGCCAAATATAGGGGTTTTAGCGACAAACATATTTTTAGTAGCCAAAGGTTAGGGTTTTTGGCGACTAAAACCATTTGGTAGCCAAACGTTAAGGTTTTGGCGACTAAAAACCACTTTGGTCGCTGATTGTACCTGTTTTGGCGACTAAAAACAGTTTCGTCGCTGAAGGTCAAGCTTTTTGGCTACTAAAAAAAAATTAGTAGCTAAAAACAGGTTTATGGCGACTAAAATTCACTTTAGTAGCCAAAGGGGGAGGTTTTTGGCGACCAAAAACAAGTTTAGTCGCCAAAAGGGTAGGTTTTTAGGCGGAATGGTTTTCTTTAGCGACGGAAAATTAATTAGTAGCCCAAAAATAATACAATTGGCCACTAAATAATTTTTTTAGTCGCCAAAAGTGATCTAAAATTTTTTTAATAAATAATTTATTTTTTACATAAATTATATTTGAATATATATAATTACATTTATATATATAGTTGTGTATTAATACTGATGAAAGTAATATATAAATAATATAAGTTGCAATTATAGTCATGAGATGGCTCAGTGGCATAGTGGGGTGGAGTGTATGGTTAAGGTTTGGAACTTGGAGTTCCTAGGTTCGAACCGTGGGAGCTCTGAGGCACAAAGGAAAATTTTTTTTTTTTTTCAAAAATGCTTTTGGCGACTAAAAAAAAAATAGTCGCCAAATGTATAAATAATAAAAATAATAATTCACTATTAGCGACTAATAGTTTAGTCGCCAAAGGTATAATTTCCAAAAATGGAATTGACTATTGGCGACTAAAACCTTAGTCGCTGAAAACCTGTGTATTGCCGACCAAAAGTTTTTTTTGTCGCCAAAGGTATTGCCGACCGTCTATTTGCGACAAACCCGGCGACTAAAAGATTTTGTCGGGGAAAGTGGAAATTTGACATTTGGCGACTAAAAAGGGACTTTTGGCGACTAAAAATTTAGTCGCCAAAGGTGTATTTTCCTGTAGTGGATACCAAGAAAATGTTGACATATATATACCTAGTTGAATTGATGTAGTGAGAAACTCCACTGCCATCTTTCGAGTTCAAGAAGGATGCAGGCAAGGAGAATTCAAAGGCACTATCGTCTTGGAAATCATCATCATGTACTAAAATACCAATGGCACCGGCATCTATTGCAGCTCCATACAAGGATCCGATCAACTGATTACATAGAATGATTGTACCATTTACCAAAGTTTTATCCAATGAGTTTGTGCTGCAATTCCTGCAATTTCATTGTTTTAAAGGAACTTTCAATCTTCAAATATTCATGATATCATGCATTATGGGTAACGTTATTGTTTTTGGTAAATATATTTTAGCATACCTGGATTCAGATCCATTAAAACCTGCTGGAGTATTAGGCACATCCCCAGCATAAACTAAAGGATACATGCTGTTGTTGAGGTTGAAGGTATTTATGGAGACACCCTATGTGTAAAAGGAGCTTAATTTTAGGACCATAAAATTAAACACATCCAAAGAGCAGTGGCCAACCTTAGACTAATTTTTTTTAAAAAAATAAAAATTGACATTGTTTTCTCAAAAAAAAAAAAAAAAAAAAAAAAAATGAAAGAGATATAAACATGATAATTGTTTAAAAATTTTCATTATTTTGTTTCCAAAAATTCAAAATGAAAACCAAAAAAGAAAACCTCTCTAGTTGTTTTTTCTGTTTTTATTTTCTAGATCTAGTGAACCCAAAACTTATTTGGTGAACTGTTTCCAAAAGATAATCTAAAAAATTAATTATTTTTAAACACCAAAAATTATTGAATTTTCGAAAATATTTTTTGCACAAAGTTGAAAACGATGGATATTTTCGATCTTTTATTTATTTATTTATTTTGGTTTCCAAAAACACGAAAATTGAAAATAAAGACATCGTACCAAACTGCATAATATGTCCAACATATTATTTGGTATAATGCATAGATAGAAAAGTACATGCTTGCTCACCTTATACACCATATTGTTACCCAATATTACATTGGTGATAAACTTTCTATCGATGGTGCTAGCAGCAACTGAGAGAGACCAAGGTGAGAAATTCTTAATTGATGCAGAACCAGGACCCGAATTACCGGCAGCGCTGGAGGTGAGTATTCCATTCTTCATGGAATGGAAAGCTCCAATGGCAATACTATCATTAAAGTAATCCAAAGGATAGGACCCTCCCAGTGAAATGGAGATTACATCTACTCCGTCAGCTATCGCATCGTCAAAAGCAGCAAGGATATCAACATCACTGCAATCATCATGCCAACAAACTTTGTACACGGCAATGCGGGCAGACGGGACCGCCCCTCGGGCTATTCCTGAGGCAAACCCAAATAAGCTGGCATTGCTTACTAAGTCCCCAGCTGCTGTAGAAGCAGTGTGTGAGCCATGTCCAAATGTATCTCTTGGTGATTGAATGTCTCCTCCACCAAAATCTCCATCAATTTTGTAGTACTTAGCTCCTATAATTTTACTGCGAAAGTATCTCAATTTTTGATAGCAATTCATCTATTATATTTACAGTTTTAAAAAGCATTTCAAACTCAACTTTTAAATGCTAATCTTTTGAGTTTACTTTGTGGTGTTTAATTTTTTATTTTTATTTTAAAAAAGGTCATAAATTTGAAAGTTTTATGAAATACCCTAATTTTTCGCAGTTCAACTGCTTAAGTATAAATTTTATACTTTAAATTGAACAAGTTGCAAACAAATTTTGTCAAATGAGACCTATGTGTATGTTAATGAGTGTGGATTTTACTTGTTGCAAGTGAAATTGGATGAGGCTTGGCAAGTGCCCTTCCATTTGCTTGGAGGAGGACCGAATCCATCATCGTTGAAGCTATTGGATTCAGGCCAAATTCCAGTGTCAATCATTCCGACTATAATGTCACTTTCAACTCCAACTCTCTTCACTTCTTGAGGGAAACCCATAAAGTCCCATGACCTAGTTGTTAGAAGCTGCTTCTTTTCATTTGGAAATACAGACACTATGCCTTCCATGCCTGAATGTTCAAAATTACGTTAGAAACACACACACAAAAAAAAAAAAAAAAACAAAAAACAAAAACAAAAGAGAGAGAGAGAGAGAAGTGGTAGTTTATGCAAACATTTGAAGATTATAATTCACTCACTGGCTAGTTTCTCCTTCTCTTCCTCAGTCAGCTTTGCTACAAACCCATTAAAGCTCCTCTTGTAGCTATGGAGTAAAGATTTTGATGCCCTACTACTGATTGTATTCAAATAATTCAAGTATGTTAGGCGCCAATATATAACCTGTGAAATTTAACAACTTGGATGAGCTTCAATTGATATGCAAATTTTTTTTTTAAAAAAAAAATACATGAGGCATGATCCAGAGGATATATTTTGTGCATTTTGTATTTACATAACAATGTTACTTATATTTTGTGCATTTTGTGCATTGAGTGCTCTAAGCTGTGGGTTGAGTGAGCTAGTTTAAAAAACTTTCTAACTTTAATGCAGGTACTTATGGCTGGTTCTTATTACAGGAATTTTTTCATTATGCGTCTAGTGAAGGAAGACCTTAATTGTTTGTTGAATTGGAGGATTTTCTCACTATCGTTACTCTATTGGTTTTCTTTGGTTGGATCTATGTGGGTGGTCCTAACAGGTCATGCTGAAACTTGGAAGTATAAAGTTACGGGGAACGCAATCTTGAACCAGGCTACAATCTGGGCCAGTTCAATGAATGGAGTGCGCTTGACAGTTGTCTTTTTATTTTGATGGTGCTACACATTTGGATAGGAAGTATGGAGCTGAATTCCAACTGATTTTGTGCTCATATTCTAAGGTTTCTACCTATTCCCTTGCGGGTTATGCTTGGTGTCTTATTTTATTTTCTTAAGCTTTTGGTTTATGTATTTTGGTGTACGTGGCTGCTCTGAAAGAACATAACATTGATTGACATCTTTTGTGTGTGCTTCTGAGCTTGGTTATGGAGGCAACTAGTATGCTAGTTTTTGCTAACAGATTGTTGCTAATAGATTTGCTACCAGTATGGCAGCCAGTATGCTAACAGATTGTGGCTGCTTTGATAGGCTTGTTTTGTTTGTGCTAGCTAGTTATATATTAGCAGATATGTTTTAGTTGGTAAATTTTGTATAGCTTTGTTA
This sequence comes from Camellia sinensis, assembly GCF_055761805.1. NCBI lineage: Eukaryota > Viridiplantae > Streptophyta > Magnoliopsida > Ericales > Theaceae > Camellia > Camellia sinensis. The sequence goes on along the minus strand of NC_138961.1, from coordinate 33,150,758 downwards.
GGGCCTGGGGTATTCCCCTTGTATTCTTGTAAATTTTTTTGTTTTATTTTATGACTTATTCACCAAAAAAAAAAAAAAAACAATGTTACTTTTTGTTAATTTTATTTTAGACAAAAATACCACCTTATAATTTGAGAACGGTGCCACAAACACACTCAGTTGCACACCCAAACACAGAGAGAGTGATGAGTGTGTTTCCATGTACTATTATCATTACTACATGATTTAGGTTGAAGTTTATGCAAAAAGTGTAAGCTGACCTGCCCACAACTTCTTCTAGCATGCTAGTGTGCAAGGATGATGTGGAAATGTCATCCTTTGAAATATCACCCATGTAGACAATGTATGTCTGCAACCACAAATTGATCATCACTAGTCAATTGTATCATAATTTAATGTGCTAAAGTAAAATCAAATTATTAGAGTAAGACTAGAGCAGAAAATGAACCCATCATGCTAATTGGGTGATGGTGGAGATAACCTCACACACTTGGTTGGGTGAGAGATGATGTCGCACGGGAGGATTTGAATTATTAGAAAAATGCTAGAGTAATATTATATATAGACAAAATTTTCACAAGATTTTTTTACTACTAAATACAAAGATAGTGGAGTCTATATTAATAAATACATATAGAACTCATGTCTTTGTATTTAGAAGTAAAAAAAATTAAAAATCCATTTATGTATATTATTTTTTTAAAAAATATTTTGTAGGCTTATAAAGGATTACTCATAAAATATGAGGGTTTTTTTAAATTTTTTTTTTATTATTATTATTATTTTTTTGAGAGGGTACAGCCCGGTCAGAGACAAAATCAATTCATCTGTTTTTATGAGATTTCATTAGTTAGGTTATAAACACCAAAGGCACATATCACGATATGATATTACTCTAAAATAGTAATGTTTCTTTTTCTTTAAAAAAAAAAAAAATCCCAATACAAGACCACTAAAATAGAAGAGTAACTCATAGTAGAGATATATACATGCCTTTTGATCATTCACAGGCTGCCCAATACTACAACTAATAAGCACTGCACATGCAAAGCTCATCAAGAGAACCCATGAAGTAGGAGGCATATGGCTAGCCATTGGAGGGTACCCCTACAACTTTAGACACTTCTGCTGATTTATATATTTTTTTTTCATGCAAAATAACTGTGAATTGAATGGGCCTTTTATAGCAAGAAATTAACTTACTGTGGGTCCTACCTTCCTTGTTATAACCGCCACCAAACAAAACTGTCCAAAACCGTCTAGATGTAGCATCTTTTCATTTGACCATTTCAGTATCCTTTTCATTTTATTTCCAATTTCGATTTTTTTTAAATAATAATAAAAAGTAATTTCACCAAAATAAACAATATAAAAATATTTTAAAAATTATTTTCGTCTTCAAAAAATATAAAATCATGACACCAAATTAGTTTTAAGTTTTTTAAATAAGCCGATTCTAAAATTGAGCTAAACATATTTTATGTTTCACATTTTTTAGAAGTTGTTTTTCACTTTAAAATTATACAATGATTGTTTTTAAATATTATTTGTTGGATTTGTTTACAGAAACACCAAAAGAAAAACACTTTCTAAGTTAAGCTCATTTCTTACAATCATTATATAACATTTAGATTGTCTTTTCATTCTCATAAAAACAGAAGATATAATAAAAATATATTGTAATGCCCCATCAATCAATTTTGGACTATACTCTTTTTTTTTAGATTCATAAAAATGGATATGTAGATAGGCTACTCCAACATATCTGCCAGAGAGTATTGCCTCTTAGCACCTACAACATATCTGCAGGGATTACACTCTGTTTGACACAATATATATATATATATATATTAATCAATTGTGATATGTTAATAAGTTAAATCTAATCTAATTAATTGTAGAATGTTGATTGTGGTCTATCAAATTCAGACAAAAAATTATCATTTTACAAATATATATGCCCACATTTATATTTTTATTATTATTATGTTGATTTTGTCGTTGATATTTGTGCCGGAGTAGTTGGCGACAAATGAAGAATGGACACGTGTGGCTTCGCACAAGAAATGTAGATGGATTCATGGGATTGTGGGTTAGTTTCTCATCTATGAAACTGCTCTGAGCAAATTGCTTTTGAAGAACTCCTTTGGACGGTTTCGTATTGAAAGGAAGATATAAGAAAGGCATCAATCCTTCAACGCATTTGTACCACTTGTGAAATTTAGTAGTGCAATATATGTAATTAGGAGTGACAGTGACAGTAACTGTTATTTTGAAACTAGTTCTATAATCTGTCGATTGTAATACTTTATGCTTATAATTTAATTCTTATATATTCATTAAAAAAAAAATTCTTATATTTACGCTATAACATATAAGAGTTTTAGAGGTTAAATGTTTTGATCTCTAAAAATAAAAATTTTGTTACAAAAGACGTTTAGATACTAATTTTTATCGTCGTGAAAATAGTCACTAAAAAGTTATTCCGAAAAGTAAAAGCCAAGGCTTTTAGCGACAAAATTTTGAAAATGTTGCTAATAAATAGACTTTTTGGGACAAAACAATTTGTTCTCAAAATGGTTTATTTTTTTAAACAAAAAATTTGGTCCAAAAAGATAACAATTTATCACTAATGTCTAATTTTCATTGCTAAAAATATAACGATACTTTTCGTAACAAAAATATTTTGTCCTCAAAAAATAATTTTATCCCTAAATTTTAGTTTCTAAAACTTTAATTTTTTTTGTGGTGTTAAGTGACAAGTTTGAATGTTATTAATCGAATTTCTATTTATTTCACTTGGTTTCTTTACATTAGAACTTTCAAAGAAGTCCTTAAAACTGTGAAGGCAAAGACACTCAACCACAATTGCTTGATCTTATATATTTGTGAAATTTTAGTTTTGTCTACCGATTCAACTCTGTCAATTTGATTCAAAATAATTTTTGTTAACACCGTCACACTATATTAAAATACATTATCACTTAAAAGGGATGTCAATTCAATTATAAAACTCAATCGGAAATCCAAGCCAACAGCCCACCGAAAATAGGCAGGCCAACGGCCCACCGAAAATAGGCAGGCAAAGTGGCCCACCAAAATAAGCAGGGCAAACAGCACACCAAAGCCAACGACTTACCAAAACTAGCAGGCCAAACAGCCCACCAATTAGGCAGGCCCAGATGCCAACGAAAACTAAACAAGCCCACCAAAACAAGGCGGACCACGACAAAAAAACACAACAGCTAGGCAGGGCTCGAGGTCCACCAAAATAGGCAAGCCCAGATGCTCACAAACTGGAAGGCCCAGAGGCCCACCAAATCAAACAGGCCCAAAAACCAACCAAAACTATATGGGTCCAAAAGAGCTCCCAAAAATAGGTAAGCCCAAAGGCCAACCGTAATGTGTAGGAGCAGGCCAAACGGCCCACCAGATTCCTAAAGCTGTTCAGAAAGCAGCCCTATGAGTTGATTGCAATATGGGCTGAGGCCATTTTATAGTAGGAAGGAGGAATGCCATGTGATTGACTAACTTTTAATAATTCAATAAGTGAAAAATGATTCTATATCTCACTTATTTTAATTAAAATGCAACAAATTAAGTTTTACCTGGTAAAAAATAGTCAACATATTTAAGTTATTTCTGACTTGTATAAGTTATAAATAAAAAATAGGCTAAACAATTTAACACAAATTTTCAAAATAGAAAAAATTATAAGCAACTCCATATATCAGGCCAGCCTTTTTTGGGTAGCCCAGCTTATATATCATAATTGGATCGGCCCATCTTTTTTTAGTTTTTGGGGCTAGCCTGAGTGAGGCTAAGGATGATCTTATTTGTACCAAATAGAAATTTAGTACACCTAACTAAAATTTTAAAATTTTAATTCTATTATGCCCTTATATAAATTTACTAATAAAAACAATATATATTAAATTTTAAAATAAAATATGTATTTTTTCTCATGATACATCCTAATTACTTATACGCATTCAATTGAAGGGCTTTAGGGTTCATGGAAGAACTAGGTTTTAGGGTCGAAAAGTTTTAAAACTCTGAAGAACATGTAAGTTCCTACTCCGTCGGCTAAAATTTCAATTAATCTCTTGTTTAATTTATAAAATTTTACATCATATAAGATTGGTTGTTGTTAGAGCTTCTCCACCAACCCATCACAATCTATATTTCATTCGAATCCACCCCTTTTCATCATCATCATCATCACTTGATACCACTACAAGTCAATACACATTCGCAGTGACTTACTTCATAAATCCGTGTGGGTTTCCACTAGAAAAGGCTCTCTAAACATCGTGGAAGAGTGAAATTTTAAAACTTTCCATAGCATGCAATGTGACAAAAAATAAAGATCTAAATATATTAAGAGAAGAAAAGGCATTTGATCACCTCCAGAGCCAAACAATTGCCAGGTGTAGATCATTTTCTTAAATAAAAAACAGAGACAAAAACATGTTTACCACTAGGATTTCTTATGTATTACAGAAAGAGAATCATAAAATAAAAAGGTGAATAGATAGAAAACTATCTTTATAATAAATTATAAATCCGAAACCAACAAAAATTTGATTCAATCCGAACTGTTAAACACTATGCGAATGTTGATTTGTTTATTATTTGAGTGTATTATAAATTATGATTTTATTTTAAGGGGTAATTTGTAAAAAAATATAAGATATATTGAAAATACATTATAATCTCAAGTAATTTAATAGACAGCATTGAAAAATTTGACCAACTAAATAATTTTTTTTGGATGCAAATAGAATCCTCTGAGGCTAACATTTGGTTTTGCGTTTGAAATTGATCTGACTATTTATTTATTGGTCCTAAAGTGCTATTTAGATTGGCCCCACATCATAATTTTTAATAGAATAATGTAAAGAATATCAAATTTTCTACAAAAAGGAGTCCGTATAAGACCTTTAATTAATTATTAGATAGAAAATTTAGATGCTATTACCATTTTCCTTTTCAATAATATATTGTATTAGGTTTGGGCTTTGTGAGATATGGCTGTTAGGCCCAAGTTTTATTTTAGTTTTTTTAATGCTCTGAACAACAACCTCCTTCCCCCCCCCCCCCCCCCCCCCCCCCCCCCTTTGTTATTTAAAAAGAAATGTGTTCTATTCATATAATTTTGTCAATTTAAATTTTCATATTTTTTTATTTAACCATTTGTTTATTTTTTCCCATATAAAAAATAATTTTTTTATTTTTTATTTTCATTAAGTAAAACCGACATAAAATGAGTATTTTAATCATTATACTTAATGTAGATATATATAAAATATATAAAATATTCTTTTCATTAAGTTTAATAATTAATTTTTTTTTACATAATTTCTCCAATAATTATTCATATTTAATTTTATTTATTTATTTATTTATTTATTTTTTTTGCATGAAGGGTTTGCAAAGGAGGGACTTATTGTGATGGAAAGTCTCCTTTACCAAGATCTTTATCAATTCTGTAGTGCTTTGATCCTATAATTTTTTTACAAAGTTTTCCATTTTTGGTTAACAAAATTAGCAGTTACCCCAATTGATGATGTATGCAATCGGATTACTCATCTACCCCAATTATAATTTCAAAAAAAAAAAAATTCAAATAACATGGGATTGCGAGTACAATCCAATATGTGCAGTGATGGGCACAAAAATTGTGCAACGCGCGGCTAAAACAAAATTATTTACATTTTAGAGAAATTGAAATAAAATTATATAGGATTTGAAAACCAAAGTACTAATTATTTTATAAATACTCAAAATTACATGAAAGTAATTTCAAAGGTTTAGGGTGACTAAAATACTAATTTATTTTATAATTACTAAAAATTGAAGAATAATGAAAATTTTCAAAATTTAGGATAGCAAAAGTAAATTTATTTAGACTTTGGAGGGATTGGAGTAAAATTACATAAATCTTGAAGGGACAAAAATGTAAAAGTCTTTTATGGTCAACTTTGGCATACACAAAATAATCTATCTTTTTATCTTTTTTCATCACATCACCTCTCTACTTTTCTGCACATCTTTTCGAAAAAAGACAAAAAATGCACTTACGTTACGTTTGGCAAGCAAGGTTGGGGCTAAAATAGCCACAAAAGATAAAATAGGCTATTTTAGCCACAACAAACAAAACATCACATCCAACCCATAATCATTACACTCTTCTCTCACAAAAAAAGTCAAAAAAGCCAAAAAATCAAAAAATCCTTCCCAAACCAAACTTTTTAGCCCAGGCTAAAATAGCCAAAAAAGCCAAAAAGCTAAAAAGCCAACCCACTTCCCAAACGGAGGCTTATTTAGGTCATCCCAAACAAAATATTCAAAATTACTTGATAACAGTATAATTTTTTAAAAGTTTGGGAGGCGGTGGCCCTTGCCCGCGTCCACCAGTGAATGTGTCTTATAACCTGTATTTTTCCTATAAAATAAATAAATGGAAGAATTACCAAAAAACAAATTTAGAATTTAACCTCTATAACAAAATAAATTCTGAATTTTTAAGAAAGACGAATAGAATGCTCATGGTAATTGCTCTATTTTTTTTTTATTTTTTTATTTTTAAATATTTTAATTTTGACCTTAAATAATGATAAACTATCGTTTTACAATAAAGTTAATGAATTTAACCATGGTCAGAGTTAAATGGGACAAGTGGATATTAAGGCTAAGTTTGGCATGATTGAAAAAAGACAAAAAGTCAAAAAATCACTATTCTATTTAAATCACATCATCTTATTTAAGTCACATCACCTCTCTAACACATCACTTCAAACCCAATCCAAACCCAACTCATATTTCATAAAAAATCAAAAAGTACACTTATTTAGTCTTCTCAAACTAGGCCTAAGAGAAAGGCTAGGAATATTAACACTTCTACTAATAATCTTACAAACAATCTCTAGCATTATTGGGATTTTAAACCCTTGGGATGCCTTGAGATTGGACTTTAACGCAACTTTCCCCTATAAATTTGTTTACGTGGCAAATGATTTTTGGATGCCAATTAACTAATTTGATGCTATTTTAACAGAAAAAAAAAAAGAGTAAACAAGTTGAAAATAAAATAGTTTAATCAAACACTCTTACCTTTTTAAGCACTCTTACCTATAGTTAGATTTGTTATCAAATTTATAAGTTGTAAAGAGTTGACCCACCACCTAAGTCTTCACTTTGTCAATTTGTTTGAAGCATTGAATTAGGTTAGCATGTTATAATACATAACATATATCACATAATTTATGATTTAAATGAATGTTAATTACAAACTATTGTGGTGTTTGATTATAGGCCATTATAGTGATAGGGCTAACAAATTTTAAAATTAAAACTAGTTACATTTCATTCTAATTTTTTTATTATGTTTCAAAGTGATATTCGATATGACTCATCATTGTGGTGATTTTGGTTATAACAAAAATGACCTTCAATTATGGCCTTAATTAGTGTTATAAGTTACCCACCAATGTGATTTCTATCAATGTGGAAAGTACTTTTATGTTATTATTTTTTTAATCTTATATTTTGTATAAAGTGTAACAGAAATTTATAATCATGTTTTGATATTTTTGTTTTGTAAATATCTATTGACCGAAAATATTATTTGTAAATTTAAGAATGATACTTAATTTGTATACATAGTATAACATACATGCAAAACTTTTGTAATAATGTGATAAAATAATTTCTTTTATCAATTTTTATTGTACATAGTTTGGCTCTCTCTTAACAATTTTTTTGCTTCCGCCACTGATTCTATGATCAATTTTTATATTTGTAGACTTATTCTTCATAAATCAATGTGTCCACTTCTTTTCTATAGTTATCTTTCAATTTTTATTTATTTATTTATTTATTTATTTATTTATTTGTTATTTATTTTTTGGGGGATAAAATTCCAACAATGTTACCAACTTAGAAAAAAAAAGTCCAGCAATGTTAATTATTATTATTATTATTTTTTTTTGGGGGGAATAAAGAAAAAAGGCGAATTGCACTAATGATCTCTATAGTTTAGGGGTTGTGTTACCTTGGTCATTGATTTTTCAATTGTGACATATTTGGCTCTAAATTTTGAATCTTGTTCCAAATAAGGACAATTAAAGATACCATTATTTAATTTTAAAGGCAAAATCATCAATTTGATAAAATATAAACTAATTTGAAAAATAAATGTCAAAAAAAATATTTTTGAATTTTTAAAAATTATTTCTACCCACTAAAGATAAAATTATGTAAAATTGATAAACCTTTTAGATATTTATTTATTTTACTAAATTAATTTTTATTATGTATTTGGATGATGATCATGTAATGAATGATTATTTTTATTTTCATTAAATTAGTTTTTATTTTTTCAAAAGTCATAGATGGTGACAATTTTGATATCATTATTCAATCAATCCATTAAATCAAAAAAATCCAAAACTAAAAACATTTCATATATTAAACCTACTGTAGAAATTTAATGTATAAAGAGAAATAGAGAATTGTATTATTGATTGATATTGATGTTGATACAATGATTCATGATTCCTATATATAGAAGAGGGTGAGTGTGTAGTAGGTAAGGAGTAGGTGAAGTGGAGGTGGTAGTGGTGTAGTGGGTTAGGTTTAGTGGAGTAGGTGAGGTGGTAGTGGTGTAGTGGGCTAGGTTTAGTGGAGTAGGTTTAAGTGGGTGAAGTAGGTGGAGAGTAGGTGAATTTTAACAGCCCCCGCAAACTCAAGGGGGATAGGAACTAACCAACTTGAGTTTGGAGAGAGTAACAAAACAAGAAAATACATAAAAATAAAAGAGGATAAGAGACACTGTATGGTCGTGTCAAACCATTGGTGAAGACACGGGATGGTGGTGTCATAACGTTGTAGAGGACACTGTATGGGGGTGTCATAACCATGTAGAGGACACTGTATGGTGGTGTCATAACGGTGTAGAGGACACTGGATGGCGGTGTCAGACCGATGTAGGAGACAGTTTATGGGGTCATGTCGGACCGTTGTAGCAGACACTGTGTGGGCGTGTCAGACCGATGTAGAAGACAGTTTACGGGGTCATGTCGGACCGTTGTAACAGACACTGTTGTGACAGTTTACGGAGTCTTGCTGGACCCTTGTAGAAACTAACCGGAATCAATGTCGGGACAGTTTACTGAGTCTTGTCGGACCCTTAAAAGGAGCTAACCGGAATCAATGTCGGGACAGTTTACAGAGTCTTGTCGGACCCTTAAAAGGAGCTAACCGGAATCAATGTCGGGACAGTTTACAGAGTCTTGTCGGACCCTTAAAAAGTCGCACCCTCAAAAGGTGTGCCCAATCTTTCAAAAGGCGTGCCATCAAAAGGCGTGCCCAATCCATAAAAAGGTGTGCCGGACAGATGTAGTAGGACAGTTTACGAGGTCATGCCGGACCGTTGTAGAAGACACTATATGAGTGTGTATATAGGCTGCCCAAAAGAGATACATGTAGATATATATATCGAGCCCTCAAAAATCGCGCCCTCAAAAGGCGCGCCCACTTTATCAAAAGATGTGCCCGACAGAAATCATCGAGCGGCGAGCCATCAAAAGGCGCACCAGACACGCGGCGATGCACGTGACCGACAGAACGCGTGTCGGCCTCTTCGTCAGGGTCTTTATAAAGCGAAGCGGAGGCTGAGGCTTGGAAGTATAACAAACCAGTTGAAACCTCTGCATTCTCAGAGAGCTTGTCTCGAAGAGCTGCAAATCTTGAAACACTCTGTAACCAACCCTGTCTGATAGTACCAATCGGTAATCGCTGCTTCTCTGAAACACTCAGCAACCCAAAAAACATGGCCTCTTCTTCCCGTTCAGCTACCCAGAACATGGCCTCTTCTTCCCGTGGTCTGCTCACTCTCTTTCCCGACCTCAACGAGACAACAGGAGAGATACCTGGTGCGGTGGCCCGTGAACCTCAACCAAACACCTCTGGTTTTGCTCCGTTGAACTTTCCGATGCGGTCGGTGGAGCAAAAAATGGCAGTGCAAACGGATATTGAAGCTAATCAGTATACATTGAAGTCCTGTGTTGAAACTATGACTGCGGTCACAAACTTGTCGAACCGGCTGCAGAGTAGGACAAATGAGGTGCAGCAGTTAAACGCCCAACTGGCTCTGCTCCAACGCATGTATAAAGATGCGCGAGCAGAGATAAGTGTGCTAAAGGCAGAAAACAAGGAACTGAAGCGGAAGGCCACCGTTATGTTCCGATTTGGAGGGCCGCCATATACTGTAGTGGAGGAGCAGGGAGGAGGCAACTTGCTTGGTGGTCTAGGAAGCATGGAGGCTGGGCAGTCACGGGACAATCAAGAGAAAAGCAAGAAGAAGAGGCCCGCAGCAGAGTAGAGAAGAAAAATCCCACTGTGGGTGCGGTTGTTTTGTTTTTTGTTGGTTTGTTTTTTTTTTTGTTTTTTTTTTTGATGTAAAATGGTGATCGGGGTGAGTCCCGATATGAATAAAGCAAGTGTGTTTGGCAAACTCGAATGGTAGGTGTGGTAATGCAGAAAAATCAACTGGAATGAAATTTTTTTTTTTTTTTTTTTTTTTGGTGAAAATAATAATAATAATAATAATAATATTGGTATCATGGAGTGGGCGGTGGTACAAAAATATTCTGTAGAAAAAGAGGGAGATGGTGGAAAATTATTGTTTAGACAGAGAGAAGGCATGTGAGGTGTAAAGTGGAGGACAAAATAAAAGAAAAAAAGGTGGGAAATGTGATGATTTCTGTCCCTTCGCACAAAAACAGTACCACTAAAAGATGTTGTGGCTGCAAAGCCTGAAAAACTCAATGCATCAGTGGTTGATGGCGGAGACAATTGGAGTGTGGGACAGAGACAACTTCTGTGCTTGGGGAGAGTCATGCTGAAACATAGCAAGATTCTGTTTATGGACGAAGCAACGGCTTCTGTCGACTCCCAGACCGATGCTGTCATTCAGAAAATCATTCGCGAGGACTTTGTGTCGTGTACAATAATCAGCATAGCTCACAGAATACCCACAGTTATGGACTGTGACAAAGTGATGGTTATGGATGCTGGATGGGCAAGGGAATATGAAGCCCCATCTCAGTCGCTCGAGAGGCCTTCGTTATTAGCCCAGCAATACTCAGATTACTATGCATTTAGAGGCCATGAGGTGTACCAAACACCATTCAAGGAGGGGAAGAAAAGAGGGTCTGAGAAGCTTGATCAGAAGCAGGTTGACCATAGGAAGTCCATTGATGCATTTGGACAGAGGACTTCACAGTATAGAGGTGTCACAAGGCATAGATGGACCGGTAGATATGAAGCCCATCTATGGGACAACAGTTGTAAGAAAGTTGGAAGAGGCAAGAAAGTGAAGGTATGTGTACAAAATTCCAGCGGGCAGCGAAGGCAAGGTTGCCGGCCGGCTGCCCGCCGGTGAGAAAACAAAATACGGGCCTAAATCTTATGGCTCTGATACCATGTAGAAATTTAATGTATAAAGAGAAATAGAGAATTGTATTATTGATTGATATTGATGTTGATACAATGATTCATGATTCCTATATATAGAAGAGGGTGAGTGTGTAGTAGGTAAGGAGTAGGTGAAGTGGAGGTGGTAGTGGTGTAGTGGGTTAGGTTTAGTGGAGTAGGTGAGGTGGTAGTGGTGTAGTGGGTTAGGTTTAGTGGAGTAGGTTTAAGTGGGTGAAGTAGGTGGAGAGTAGGTGAATTTTAACACCTACTGATTACACATTAAAATCCTAACAACCACCCTTTACATGATCATCATCCAAACACATAATAAAAATTAGTTTGGTAAAATAAATAAATAAATAATATCTAAAAGATTTATCAATTTTTTATAATTTTATCTTTGGTGAGTATAAATAATTTTTAAAACTCAAAAATATTTTTTTGACGTTTATTTTTATCAAATTATTTTATATTTTATCAAATTGACGATTTTATCCTTGAAATTAAGAAATTGTATTTTCAGTTGTTCTTATTTGAAACAAGATTCAAAATTTAGAGTCAAATGTGTTGCAAATGAAAAGTCAGGAACTAAAGTGATACGAATCCCAAACTATAAGAATTGTTAGTTTAATTCGATCAAAGAAAAATTTAGAAAAGTGGGCAGAAGTCTTAGGAATTGCTCATTTTAGTATGCTGGAAGTTGTAACGGAGTCGTAACCAATTAGAAAAGAAGAATTCTAAAATGTAAATCACTACGAGTCTTGGCAAATTTTGGCAACTCTTACTGATGTCCCATATCTTACTTTTTCGTGCGTATACAAAGTCGAAGTTGCAATGACATCATACCCTACTTATAAACAAGATTTCCCAAATGTAAACCACTGAGTGTAGGCATTTTTTGGTAACTCCTACTGAAATTTCAATCACAATCTCTCTCTCTCTCTCTCTCTCTCTCTCTCTCAGCCAGTCATACACATTATATTATTTCATCTCTTTGTTTTGTGTCTTGAAAGTTCTTGCATCCATGAATAGCTTGTCTGTGATGTCAAAGCTCTCGGAGATGACAAAAACGCCAATTTCCAATGAGTTTTCATGTAGTAGTATTCTGTGTCATGTTTGTTCTATGTACATGAGTTAACACTCTGGTGCATATCCTTAATATCCAATTCACTCTGGTGAAATTGTTTTCTCGAGTTAGTAGTTATCCTTTTAAGTTGACATGGTGACACTTCTAGAGTTACTCGCAGTTCTATGTAAATGTGGAAGCAATTCACTAGTTGTGCTGTGGGCTAGTGTAGTTCTTCTAATGGCACCTTCCGGCAAAAATTTCCAATTCACTTGTAGTAGCTAGATTTCTGTCCACGACAATCCTCAATTCATTGGATATGCAGGTTTGTATTCCATTCCATCGGATTAAACAGAGATTCACCTCTGTATAGTAATCAACCTAGTTTGTACTGTTTTTATTAACTTAAAGATGGAAGCTTGGGTGAAGAGCCATGAACCACTAACTTTTCTCCCTTTCTTTGAGCACATTTCACACTTTATATCAGCCAATGGCCTCGGTCCATGTTTGCAGTGTAACAATTAATAAATGTTTATATGTTTTGATATTTGACTAATAAAGTATTCTTGCTGCAAATTTAGGTCTAAACATGTCGACTCTGACAATTTCTTCTCCTTGCATGTTCAAAAGTGCACCCACAACCAAATCCTGTGCATTGATTAAGAATCCCCAGTCTTTATGTTCCTTTAAGAGTGTTTCTAAAGCATTTGGCTTGAAATCCTCATCCTCCTTCAGAGTATCGGCCATGGCAGTCTACAAAGTGAAGCTAATTGGACCAGATGGCCAAGAGAGTGAGTTTGAGGATCCTGACGATGCATACATCCTTGACTGAGCTGAAAATGAAGGACTTGAGTTGCCATACTCATGCCGGGCAGGGGCGTGCTCTACGTGTGCTGGGCTGATGGTTTCTGGATTGGTTGACCAATTGGATGGATCGTTCCTCGATGATAAACAGATGAAGAAGGGGTATGTGTTGCCTTGTATCTCATACCCAACTTCTGATTGTGTGATTCACACCCATAAGGAATCTGAGCTATATTGAGTAATGTTTTATGAGGAAATTTATAGCTACATGGTTATATGTTGTTGGTTATCAGTGTTTCTTTGTTTCTAATTTGATAATCAGTGAAGTCACTTAGCATTAAACCTAATATTTGTCCAAATCTAAATGCTTTTGAGTATGAAGTGGTGGTTTTAGTGGTGATTCCTCTCAAGCTCTGCCTTTCTGGCGAAAACAATAAATTTTAAAAAGGAAAAAATAAATAAAGAGAGTGCTTGGTGCATTTGGGTTTTTTTTGTTTGCTTAAAATTCTATTTAACGAGGAACCTCTCTAAGAAAGGACTTTTGGACTGGCTCTTGTAGGATGAATTTTAGTCAAGGAATTCGAGCAATGGTCAGTTGTGGTGTGGGGGGAAGTGAAACATAGTAGAAGGATGAATTTTAGTTAGAGAATTCGCACCACGGTCAGTTGTGGGGGAAGTGAAACAGTGGTAGGTGTGATGTATGGTGTCAACTTAGGTTTAAATAATGGGTATCTAAATATGTGTTGGTATTGATGATAAGGTTACAAAAGTATTTTAGTCTTTTAATTTAAACTGTTAACTGGCTTGATAGTGCATTTCAATTCATAAAGTACAAATAGTTATATATTTATTTCTATTGACAAAGAATTATTTACGTATGAGCTAAACCATTGCCACAACCAATGGTTTAGCTCTTGTGGGGGGGAAGTGAAACATAGTAGAAGGATGAATTTTAGTTAGAGAATTCACACCACGGTCAGTTGTGGGGGAAGTGAAACAGTGGTAGGTGTGATGTATGGTGTCAACTTAGGTTTAAATAATGGGTATCTAAATATGTGTTGGTACTGATGATAAGGTTATAAAAGTATTTTAGTCTTTTAATTTAAACTGTTAACAGGCTTGATAGTGCATTTCAATTCATAAATTACAAAAAGTTATATATTTATTTCTATTGACAAAGAATTATTTACGTATGAGCTAAACCATTGCCACAACCAACACCCTTTACCCATTCTCCAACCACTCAATGCCAACACCAACACCAACACCCTCCTCCCCCTTCGCGACTCTTCCAACTGTCACCCCTACACTATCACCACCATTACCCTCTCCTCTAACCCCTCAACTACCACCACCAACACCCATCTCTCCCTTCCCCATCCCCTTTCTAACCCTCATCCCTCCGCTGCCACCACCAACACCCTCTTCCCTCTTCCCCAACCTTGCCATTCCTACTCCTCAATTGCATCCACTAGTAGTACCCTCTTCCCATGATGTATACACGCAAAATGTGGATTTGGGAGAGACAAATGAATGTCGTTTTGCAATATCTATTTGTGACAACCACATTTCTTATTGATTTGTTGTCGCTACAAATTTATTTGCAATGATTGATGGTGTCATCATAAAAGATTTTTTTTATGGATCCAAAAAAATGTGTTAATAAGAAATTTTAACTGAAGGTTGATGGGATTTTCATTAATTGGTAATATTGTCACCTAATATTATCGTTATATGTGTGTATCTTATTCCTCAAGTTTAAAAGTTTATTTGTATAAAGGCCCATTTTGACAACAAAAAAAAGTCACCTCTTTTTTCGATTTTGTGTTTAGTGATTTTTTTAAAAAAAATTATGTCAATTTTTTTTACTTTTCCTATCTGTCTTATCGAGACGAATCTAAAAAGTACATTTATTTTGAAACATTTCAGAAAAAAATCACTAAAGATGAAAATAAGACAAAAAAGATTGCTTATTGTCTTTTCTGAATTTTTTTTTTGAATTTTTTTCTAAAAGAAATTATAATTTTCCGATTTGTCTTGTCGAACTGAATTTAGAAACCTAGAAATTTTCAAAAATTTTAAAAAAACGTTTACTAAAGATGAAAGTAAGTCAAAAGAAAAAAAGGCAAAAAATGCACTTCCCAAAACAGCCGTAATTGTGGTGCATTTGATTTTCATAATGATTGTAATAAATTGCGTTTATTGTAATATCATTAATTAATTAATGACAAATAAAAAACAATCACTCAGTAGTCAGTTGGATCACTAACACGAGACGATTAAGTGATTTACTACTAGTAGTGAAATACAATAATTGAATGACAATGATTCTGAAGAGAGACTAAAATAGGAAACAAAGTGTATCCAATTCGCTATAGTGATGGCAAAGTGGAATTCCAGTCAAACTGATCCCAATCAAACAGATCATCATCAGCAACATCTAGCGGTTGTATTACTAGATTAGCTGCCAAAGTTGAATCCCAAACATCTGGTAGTTGGAAAGAACTTTCTTTAAATTATCCAACTATTAAACAAGAATATTTAGCCATTGTTAAATGTGTTTTAAAATTTTAGGATGATTTACTTAATCAACATTTTCTTATTCGCGTAGATTGTTCTGTAGCAAAACAGATTTAAAAAAAAAAGATGTTTTAAACCTTGCATCTAAACAGATATTCGCTACTTGGCAAAGCATTTTATCAGTCTTTGACTTTGATATTGAATATATCAAAGGTGACTAGAATTCTTTACCAGATTTTCTAACCGGAGCCGCAGAGGCCGTGGTCAGGGATTCAATCCTTACCAAATAGAATTTCCCAGGCTCCAAGCTTCTAACAGTAAAGGTGAATCCAGTCAAACGGTTAAGGATATTCTTCTTAAGTCTAAAGAACAGTATACCGCTAACAGTATTACTAAGGAAACAGTCCTCTATATTGAACCAGCCAATGAACAATGGATGACCGATCCATGGGAAATTAAGCGTCGGTTTCTTACCACGCAATAATTTCCTCTTCATTTTGACCAGTATCGTTATGTTTATAAACAGATACTTATTGAAACTGTTGCTGCTGAGATTAAGCACACTTTGCATGAACCTTAAAGAATAGCTAGCCTTATTGTAACAACCCCGACCCAAGATTAACGATAATTCATGATTTAATACGCCTAATAAGATATTAAGATCAGATTTTGAATTAATTGCATATGTGGTGCATTATTTGTGTTTCTATCTGTTTATTGTAAGAATATCTGTTTGAGATTCTGCTACATTTTGTCAATCGAAAGCCTTATCGGCATCCGATCACGAAATTGACTTGGTATATGTGTTATGTGGAATTTCTAGAATTTTATGGTAGGTTTAATTGAAATTTGATTTGGAACGATTAAACTAGTTTGACTTAATGTCCATATATTTGACCTTAATTAAGTACACTTCTACTCAAGCCTACATAAGGCCTATATACCTCACTTGAGCCTCTTTTTCATATCATCTTTAAGCCTCCAAGAGATAAAAACGTGGAAGAAAGAGAGACAGGGCAAGAATTGAGATCAAAACTTGAAGTTGGTAGGAACTTGCTTAGAAATTGGAGAATTGCTCAAACCATCATTAAACCCGAGCAATTGGAGACTCTAGGTGAGGATTTTGTCCTTAAGCTTTGCATTCTAGACATTCGTGGAGGAATTCAAGAGATTAATTGGTTAAACATGAGAATTGAGTTAAGGAAGTAAGAAAGATGATCATCCTATACATGCATGTACATTTCATTACATTTGGAGCATGTTTACTAGGAATTCTCTCATGCATGTCATAAATTGAGCGTAGTTGTAAGAATTCATCATGTTTTCCATCCTCTCATTTCATTTGATCATGATTTGGAAACTTGAAGCTCAATCATTTCATGCATGTCATGTTTTTTGAGAGTTCACGAAGTTTAAGTTGAGTTTGCGAACAATTGGCATGCTTTTGGGACTTGATTTCATGAAAGGATCTTTAAATCATGATGTTTTGTGAATATCTAAATGTTTTTAAGAATTTTGGCCCAAGAGGATGAGTTTTGAAGTGTTTGGGTTGAGTTTGAAGCTTGGAGATCAAATTTGGAAATTCCAGAATTTGAACCTGCGCTTGAGCATGGACCATGTTTTCAGCAAGTTTTGAAAAATGTTTTCGAGTGCAATTTTTCCATCCTCATTTCATCCTAGGCATTCCTAGACCATGGTCAAGGCACCATAATAAGAATAAGGGTAGAGACACACTAAGAACAAGAACGTAATGGGTTAGATGCATCCCAACGTGTGTTTCAAAGGTGTATTTGTTATGTGTTAATGTAGGTCACGTGTCGTAGACCGTTTGATTAGCCTGCTCTGTCTATCTGCACCCAAAGCCAACTGTGAGTAATAACTTAGTAAAGTTATCTTCAACTTTATTTATTTTTTGTATAATAAATTAAGATCTATTTTTTGAAATGATATGTTCTGTACAATGAATGATTGTCTAATTTCTGACAATGTATTCGTGGCATCCTTAGCATCATGTGATATCTGTTAGCTGTAACCCGGTATCGAAGGTTCCATTATGGAAGTTATTATGTTTGTCATTTGTTACCCGTACCGGAGGCTCCATCATGGAGCTTAGTATGTATATTCTCTGTTACCCGGTATCGGAGGTTCTGTTATTGAACTTATTATGTCTGTCATCTGTTACCCGTATCGGAGCCTCCATCATGGGGCTTAGCATGTTTATTCTCTGTTACCCGGATCCAGAGATTCCTTTATGGAACTGGTTATTCATAACCACTATATGTTCTGCATCTGTTCTGTATCTGTTCTGTTAGCGCTAATGGATGTACCATGTATGATTAAGCATGAACTCTGATTTTTGTATATAATCTGAACAAGAATATGGATATGAATCTGAATTTGATTTCTGAATCTGTATGGACATCATTCATTAAAACCCTTTACTCTATTATTATTCACTAGGCTTCTGCTCACTAGTTGTATTATGTATGTAGGTGAGCAGATGCGTGACCAGACCTAAACTGCCGCTTGGAGTTTTGGTGTTAGCCAGCTATCGTGCCTCCCATGGAGGTTCCTTTTTGAGATCTGCCCAAGCTTTTGTGTTTTGGAACTTTTGTGCCTCCTAAATGTTTATGTCTGGATTGAACATGTATTTGAAAGTTTTGTATAAATGGCTCAAGTGACGTAAGACTGATGCTTTTATAACGTCACATATACGAGTATAAAATTTTAAATTATGTCCCATATATGTCATCACAGCTCATTGGACCATGTATATTTCGTATATTTGCTTCTATAGCCCCTGACTATATGATATTCTATTAAGAGGCCATTGGTAATCCAAGGATTACTGGCCGATTACGATGCTAAACCCATAGGGGCGGGTTTAGGTCATAACAGAGTGGTATCAGAGCACGAGTTATACCACACACATGAGTCCATATGAGCTATAGGATGTTTTAGTAAGAAACATGGGCATCTCATCAACATGTATGTGAGTGGATTCATTAAAAATGAAAACTGAAATTGACCATGAACACATGACGTTAAAATGAATGTTTTGAACATCATGAAAAGGACTATTTGCCTATGCTTATTGCCCTTTTGTTTCCCTATAGCAATGGAAAATGCAAGAAGTGATGATATAGCAGGGTCCTCGGAGGCCTAAATGAACAGAATGGAACAAATGCTTATAGCTCTAACTGAGGTGGTAATGCAACAACAGAGGCAACAACCTTTACCTCATCCACCTCCGCCGGTCCAAGTTGAACCGGACAACAACGATATTATTAATCTAACTCAGAAGTTCATGAAAATGAAACCGCCAACCTTTCTTGGTGGGATTGAACCGTTAAAGGTAGAGACATGGTTGCTTGAGATGGAAAAACTGTTTGAGGTATTTCCCTGTACCGAGACTCATAAGGTTTTATTGGCCACCTATACTCTTAAAGACGAAGCTCAGAGATGATGGTTACTAATTCGGAATACCAATGGAAATATGACGTGGGCTCGATTTAATGAGATCTTTTATGAAAAATATTTTTATTAATGTTTTCGGGACCGAAAAGTGTCTAAATTCCAAGAACTTAAGCAAGGCAGAATGTCTGTAGCTGAGTACGAGCCAAAGTTCACTGAATTAGCCAGATTTGCTCCTCATATGGTGGACACAGACTACAAGAAAGCCTGCAAATTTGAGGGAGGATTGGACTTAGACATATTTGATCGAGTTGGTGTACTAAAGTTGCCAACATATGTGCAAGTTCTTGACAGGTCCTTAATGGCGGAAGCCACCATAGCCGCTAAGAAACAAAGTAAGGCCCCAGCAGCAGCAACAATTGATTGGATAGGAAAAAGGTCTGGGTATGGTTTCAGAAAAGGCCGTTCTCATGTAAGTAAAAAGCAGAATACGAGGTCTACAAGCAGTTCGAGTCATAGCATTGGGTTTATTCTGGTTTGTCCTGATTGTGGAAGAAGGCATAAGGGTGTATGCTACCGAGCATCCGGTGCCTATTTCCGGTGTGGCAAGACTGGCCATGTAGTGAAAGATTACCCACTTGGGTTTGAGAATGCCAGCCGTCCTATGATGAGTTCAGTTGGGTCCAGTTCTACAGTCAAAACAAATGCAAAGGCTAATACTGGGAAAAAACCTCTGAGATAAGGTTGAGTGTTTGCCTTAGTGCCTGGTGACGTACAGAACACCAAAACTATGGTGTCAGGTATACTCCCTATATGTTCTCAAAATGCATGTGTACTGATAGATTCTGGTTCTACGCATTCCTTTGTATCGCATGCTTTCTCTTAGAAATTAACTAGGCCGCTAGAACTTATGACATATGTTTTATCTGTACCTACATCGTCTGGCGGTTCTATGATATGTGCTTATGTTTATCCGGCATGTGATATTATGATTGGTGATATGACATTGTATGTTGACTTGTTGCCCTTGAACATTGCTAATTTTGATTGTATTCTGGGTATGAACTGGTTGACTAAATACTGTGCTACTATTGACTGTGCAAGTAAATCTGTTGTGTTTAGATCACCGGGTATGCCTGAATTTATTTTTACTAGAAATGGGGTAGTTCCTCCCCATACTTGATTTTGGCCATGAAAGCTGTTAAATTGCTTAGGAAGGGATGTAGGGGCTACTTCTGTTGTATACTGACTGCATCATCTAATGGTACTAATGTGGAAACTATTTCGATTGCTTGTGAATTTCCCGATGTGTTTCCGAATGACTTTCCTGGAGACTTGATAGATAAATTGAATTCACTATTGAAGTGACTCCAGGAACACAACCTATTTCCAAGACCCCTTATAGAATGTCAACCTCAGAATTGAAAGAATTAAAAACTCAACTGCAGGAACTGCTAACCAAGAAATTCATCCGTCCGAGCACTTCACCTTGGGGTGCTCTAGTCATATTTGTTAAGAAGAAAGATGGATCTTTGAGGTTATGTATAGATTATCGGGAATTGAACAAAGTAACTATCAAGAACAAATACCCTCTACCCTGAATAGATGACTTATTTGATCAACTTCAGGGAGCCCAAGTGTTTTCCAAGATTGACCTCAGATCTGGGTATCAGCAGTTAAAAGTTAAGGCAGAAAACATAGAGAAAACTGCATTTAGAACTAGATATGGACATTATGAATTTTTAGTAATGCCGTTTGGGGTGACTAATGCACCTACTGCCTTTATGGACCTTATGAACAAAGTGTTTAAATCATTTATGGATGAATTCGTTGTGGTATTTATTGATGATATTTTGATTTACTCCAAAAGCAAGGAAGATCATGAGCATCACTTGAGAACTGTGTTATAGATTCTAAGAGAAAAGAAGTTATATGCGAAATTGTCCAAATGTGAATTCCGGCTTGACAGTGTAGCATTTTTGGGACATGTAATCAACAAGGATGGTATCTCTGTTGACCCACAGAAAATTGAAGCCATTGTAGATTGGCCTAAACCGACAAATGTGACAGAAGTTAGAAGTTTTCTAGGACTTGCAGGTTACTACAGAAAATTCGTGAAAGACTTTGCAAAACTTGTAATGCCATTGACTCAGTTAACTCAGAAAAATGTATCATTTGATTGGAA
This sequence comes from Camellia sinensis, assembly GCF_055761805.1. Lineage (NCBI taxonomy): Eukaryota > Viridiplantae > Streptophyta > Magnoliopsida > Ericales > Theaceae > Camellia > Camellia sinensis. The sequence continues at coordinate 33,129,288 of NC_138961.1, read as the reverse complement.
TGAACAACGAGAGTTAGCCTTTCATGAGTTGAAGACCAGACTAGTAACTGCACCAATTTTGACTTTGCCCAATGGTACTAATGGCTTTCAGATTTACAGTGACGCTTCTTACCAAGGTTTGAGGTGTGTGTTAATGCAAAATGGGAAAGTAATTGCTTATACCTCTCGGCAACTCCGTCTACATGAAAAGAATTATCCAACACATGATCTTGAGCTGGCAGCTGTAGTGTTTGTCTTGAAAATTTGGCGACATTATCTGTATGGAGCGACTTGTGAAGTGTACCACAAAAGCCTCAAGTATTTCTTCACTTAGAAAGAATTGAATATGAGACAAAGGAGATGGTTGGAATTGATCAAGGACTATGATTTGCAAATTTTATATCATCCAAGAAAAGCTAATACTGTAGTTGACGCCATAAGCTGAAAGTCGATTGGAACTTTTTCATGTTTGCTTTCCAGTCAAAAAGAATTGCCAGATGACCTGGAAAAGAATGAGATTGAAATTGTTTTGCGAGAGCAAGGTGGGATTTTAGCTACCATTTCCCTTCAACCTGCAATCATTGAAGAAATCAAATAGAAGCAACTTGAAGATGAGTACTTGGAAAAGATTGTGGAAGAATTTGACTCAAAGCCGAGGCCGGGGTTTGTGTTTGAGAATAATGTGTTGAAATTTCATAATAGACTTTGTGTACCAGATTCCTCTGATTTAAGAAAGCGTATTATGACCGAAGCTTACAGCACCAAATTTGCCATGCATCCGTGAAATACAAAGATGTATCATGATTTGGGACAGAATTTTTGGTGGCCTGGAATGAAAAAGTGCATTGCAGATTTTGTGGCTAGATGTTTACATTGCCAACAAGTTAAAGCCGAACATCAATGACCCGCTGGTTTGTTACAGCCACTTCCAATTCTGGAATGGAAATGGGAGCACATTACTATGGACTTCATTGTGGGATCGCCTTGCTCTTCTCGAGGTATGGATTCTATTTGGGTCATTGTGGATCGTTTAACTAAGTCTGCTCATTTTCTACCTGTTAAATCTATTTACAATGCTGACAAATTGGCCAATATTTATATGAATGAGATTGTGAGATTGCATGGGGTGCCAGTATCTATTGTGTCTAACAAGGATTCAAAGTTTGTGTCAAGATTTTGGCAGAGTTTGCAATAGGCTTTGGGGACAGAACTGAGGTTGAGTAGCGCCTATCACCTATAGACAGATGGTCAAACTGAATGGACCAATCAAACTTTGGAAGATATGCTCAAAATGTGTGTATTAGATTTCCAAGGAAATTGGGAGACCTATTTGCCATTGGCTGAGTTTGTGTACAACAACAACTACCATTCAAGCATTAGAATGGCTTCTTATGAAGCTCTGTATGGAAGAAAATGCCGATCTCCGATATATGGGGCCGAGGTAGGTGATAGACCTTTGTTGGGACCGGAACTTGTACAAGAAACAACTGAAAATGTGAAATTAATTCAACAAAGGTTGAGAACTGCACAAAGTCAACAAAGGTTGAGAACTGCACAAAGTCGTCAGAAAAGCTATGCAGATGTTCAAAGAAGAGACAGAGAATATGAAATCGGGGACCATGTGTTTATAAAAGTGACCCCTATGAAAGGACAAACTTGATTTGGTGTTAAGGGCAAGTTGGCGCCGAGGTATGTTGGGCCATATGAGATTCTTGAAAAGATTAACCCGGTAACGTATCGGGTAGCCTTACATTCGGTAATAGAGCATGGGCACAATATTTTTAATGTTTCAATGATTCGAGATTACTTACGAGACCCGCTCCATGTTATAGAGCCGACCCATATGCTTTTGAAGGATGATTATACTTATGAAGAAATACCTATTCAGGATGTGAATCGCCGGATCAAAAGATTGAGAAACAAGGAAATTCCGTTAGTGAAGGTTGATTGGCAGAATCGTGAAAGAACTTATGCAACTTGGGAGATGGAGGAAGATATGATGAAAAGATATCCCGAACAGTTTCCTTTGGATCCAGTGCTCTTCCAAAATGAAGGTAATTCGAGTTTGAAGGACCGAACTCTTTAAGGGAGGAAGACTGTAACAACCCCGACCCAAGATTAACGATAATTCATTATTTAATACGCCTAATAAGATATTAAGATCGGATTTTGAATTAATTGCATATGTGGTGCATTATTTGTGTTCCTATCTGTTTATTGTAAGAATATCTGTTTGAGATTCTGCTACATTTTGTGAATCAAAGGCCTTATTGGCATCCGATCACGGAATTGACTTGGTATATGTGTTATGTGGAATTTATAGAAGTTTATGGTAGGTTTAATTGAAATTTGATTTGGAACGATTAAATTAGTTTGACTTAATGTCCATATATTTGACCTTAATTAAGTACATTTGTACTTAAGCCTACATAAGGCCTATATACCTCACTTGGCCTCTTTTTCATACCATCTTTAAGCCTCCAAGAGATAAAAACATGGGAGAAAGAGAGAGAGGGCAAGAATTGAGATCAAACCTTGAAGTTGGTAGGAACTTGCTTAGAAATTGGAGAATTGCTCAAATCATCATTAAACCCCGAGGAATTGAAGACTCTAGATGAGGATTTGTCCTTAAGCTTTGCATTCTAGACATTAGTGGAGGAATTCAAGAGATTAAGTGGTTAAACATGAGAATTGAGTTAAGGAAGTAAGAAATATGACCATTCCATGCATGCATGTACATTTCATTACATTTGAAGCATGTTTACTACGAATTCTCTCATGTATGTCATAAATTGAGCTTAGTTGTAAAAATTCATCATGTTTTCTATCCTCTCATTTCATTTGATCATGATTTGGAAACTTGAAGCTCAATCATTTCATGCATGTCATGTTTTTGGAGAGTTCATGAAGTTTAAATTGAGTTTGCGAACAATTGGCATGCTTTTGGGCAATGATTTCATGAAATGATCTTTAAATCATGATATTTTGAGAATATCTAAATGTTTTCTAGAATTTTGGCCCAAGAGGATGAGTTTTGAAGTGTTTGGGTTGAGATCAAATCTGGAAATTTCAAACTTTGAACCTACGCTTGAGCGTGGACCTTGTTTTCAGCAAGTTTTGAAAAATGATTTTGAGTGCAATTTTTGCATCCTCATTCCATCCTGGGCATTTATAGGCCATGGTCAAGGCACCATAATAAGAATAAAGGTAAAGACACACTAAGAACAAGAACGTAATGGGTTAGATGCATTCTAACGTGTGTTTCAAAGGTGTATTTGTTATGTGTTAATGTAGGTCACGTGCCGTAGATCGTTTGATTAGCCTGCTCTGTCTGTCTGCACCCAAAGCCAACTATGAGTAATAACTTAGTAATGCTATATTCAACTTTATTTATTTTCTGTATGATAAATTAAGGTCTATTTTTTGAAATGATATGTTCTGTACAATGAATGATTGTCCAATTTCTGACAATGTATTCGTGGTATCCTTAGCATTATGTGATATCTGTTAGCTGTTACCCGGTACCCGGTATCAGAGGTTCGATTATGGAACTTATTATGTCTGTCATCTGTTACCCGTACCGGAGGCTCCATCATGGAGCTCAGCATGTATATTCTCTATTATCCGGTATCAGAGGTTCTGTTATGGAACTTATTATGTCTGTCATCTGTTATCCGTACCGAAGCCTCCATCATGGGGCTCAGCATGTTTATTCTCTGTTACCCGGATTCGGAGGTTCCTTTATAGAATTGGTTATTCATAACCACCATATGTTCTGCATTTGTTCTGTATCTGTTCTGTTAGCGCTACTGGATGTACCACGTATGATAAAGCATGAACTCTAATTTCTGTATATGATCTGAACAAGAATATGGATATTAATCTGTTACGAATCTGAATTATGATTTCTGAATCTGTATGGATATCATTCATTAAAACCCTTTACTCCGTTATTATTTACTGGGCTTCCGCTCACTAGTTGTATTATGTATGTAGGTGAGTAAGCACGTGACCAGGCCTAAACTGCCGCCTGGAGTTTTGGTGTCAGCTAGCTATCATGCCTCCTGTGGAGGTTCCTTTTTGAGATTTGCCCAAGCTTTTGTGTTTTGGAACTTTTGTGTCTCCTAAATGTTTATGTCTGGACTGAACATGTGTTTGAAAGTTTTGTATAAATGGCTCAAGTGACGTAAGATTGATGCTTTTACAACGTCATATATACGAGTATAAAATTTTAACTTTTGTCCCTTGTATGTCATCACAACTTATTGGACCACGTATATTTCGTATATTTGCTTCTGTGGCCCCTAACTATAAGATATTCTGTTAAGAGGCCTTTGGTAATCCAAGGATTACTGGCCGGTTACGATGCTAAACCCATGGGCGTGGGTTTGGGTCATGACACCTATTCAGTATAGAAAAATAACTATCTGAAACATTATGCCTATTACCACATGGGGCATTCACTCCCATACTACCCGGCAACTCGACATTCGTAACAAGGAAGCCCGGTATAGTTATTGGGACTATATCAATGCTTTCACTCAAACATTTTATTATTAGAATCGTATTAATAACCAATCTTGGTTTATCCGTATTTGCCCTAATGTCCTAAAAAATGATGTCCTTTCTTGGTTCCTCGTTTGGTGAGATAAATTTGGATTATAGTTAGAAGTTTTACCAGTACCAACCAAGGAAGCCTATGATGAATGGCATATTTTACCAGCACCAGTAAATAAAGATATCTCTATTACAAAATCTTTAGTCCATTTCACAATCCGTTTTGGTTTTCCATGGATTCGTAAATAAGACTTTTAGTGTGCTTATCAGAATAAGATGATTGGTCTGACCGATACGGCATTCTGGATTTGCCACATTTCTGGAAATGTAATATTGTTCCAAGGAATCATTTTAGGAACAACTACCTGACTACTGAAAAGATTAGTATCAATTAGAACAGTTTATCCTAACTCACTGTGTTTTTTGATATATGGATTTAAAGTACTTAAAACCTTAAGATGAATTCTGAAAATAGCTGATAATGGTGGTGATCCTGGTAAATACTGGTAGCCATTTGTCAAGATTCTAAGTTCAAGAACTTTAGATAGGTTTGGGTATATGAGTGCTATACTCAAATTTGGATAAATATTGAAATATACTGGTCCATGAGATAAACTGGTTTCGATGGCTCCCATCAAAGAAGCTTTCCAATCAAGACATCTTCCATCTCTAAGTGTACTAGTAAGGCTGGTATTTTGCCCTAACAGAGTTAAGTGTTTAAAAGTTATCTGGACAAGTCCTATATGGACATATCTATATTTTTTCAAAAATGGTACTAAATCTTGTATCTGGAGTAATTGGATTACTTCATCATCATTCTGTAAAGGAACTTCGTGTTCAGAAGTTTTAACGATTTTTTTACTGGTAAAATCAAAGGTACCAATTTTATAAATGGTTTTTGGTTTCACTTTTGGGATTGTCCATTTATCAAGGGCTTCCCTCACATCCTGATAGGCTACTAGTTTTACTACTTCTGATGTAGAAGCTACTATATTGGCTACTGTTGTAATGGTTGCTTCTTCTGCCATTTGTCGTATGTGGCCATAGATGTATAATTTAAATATCATATATATATATATATATATGTATTATGTATATGTATAAACGTGGCTCTGATACCAACTAAGTGCTCGAAAGGGGGCTAGGCTAAGCACGTCTGTCAATGATTTATAAGGTGTACGTGTCCTATAAGCAATCCCTGCTAGTGGACTAACCTATACACGACTTGGATGACGTCTCACTTCTCCTAACTTTATTCTATCCTCATGTGAACAAATTATAACATATATGGTCTCATGATTTACTGTTGAGGTGGAAGCCTAACAGCGACTGCCCACACATAGATATGTTCCTGTATTTGCTGTTGGATTCTGTTTATTTGTTGCTCACAAAATTCTACCTGTTGTGCCGCCCAGGGCTGGGGATATGGATCTTGAAATAATGTTAGGTAATTATTACGACTTGTAATATAAAATTCTATACATTTAATAAATCAACAAGTGTATCAACAGAGGACATACATTAAAAATCAACACTTACAATCACAATCTTCAAAGCAGCTTAATTATTCAATACTTAATTTGTATATTGGAGAAATGTTTACAAGAGAAGAGAGGGAGAGCTTACTAATAAAAACTTATACTTAAAACTCACACTTTTAAAACTCTACCTCAACAAGGGTGAGGACCTTCTCCTTTTATAATACAAGGAATAGAAAAGATAAGATAAGAGGAGGGCATGTGGCATGTCCTTGTGGAGTGGAGTCGAACGTCTTTATCGTCATGACTCAGCATCCTATCTTCTTTGTCTGGTGGTGGGCAACTATTTGGACAGCTGTGTGGTAGATCTGGATAGCAGACAGAGCATCTGCTTTTGTCAAAAGTTGTTGTATTGGTTTTTTCGTTTTATGCCGACGGTTTTGCGAGTGAGGGACAAAACCCATCATGCTTTGCCTTTACCTTTTTTTATGTTTTTCTTTGTTGATTTTGTCGGCAATCATACTGGTGAGTGAATCCCAAAAATCACCAAAGTTGGGTTCATCATCTTCTGGTGCTTGTGATTCGCCAGCTAACACAGCAAATTCATTTTCATCCTGGTCAGGATCCTCATGGTCTTGACTACTGGTAACAGATTTCATGGAGGTATCATCCCCGGAAATAGTTTGGAGAAACTGTTCTTTCATATAATCTATACTTTTAACAATTAATTCTGTTTCTGACAAATTAGGATATTTTTGTCGTAATTCTATTTGGATTTGTAAAAACTAATTTTGAGTAACTGGTTGGCTGGGAATAGTTTTTGGAATAGCACCCCAACAGGCTTGAGAATGTGCCTTGATTTTCTGGACAGTTTCTGGTAGAGTAGGGTTCATACCTTTATCCTACCATCTCACAAAGAAAACCCTTTTGAGACGTGGGATCTTATTCTGATAATCACACTGAAAGTCTCATTTTTCAAATCCATGGAATACCAAAACGGATTAATAAAAACACATCTTTATACCAATGAAAATGGGTTAAAGATGGATATCTAAGATTCTGAAGTAATTCACGGCTACGGTCATCATTAACTGTAGTGCTCCCAATAAAATGGTAGAGAATAGTCTGGACTAAAGCATAAACTGCATCCTCTCTTTGAGTAACAGTATTACTAATGGGATTGGTTTCTGTTTTGGTAGCATTTAAGATTTCATGCTGTTGATTAAAAGTGAGAACATTATCCCACCATCCTTTAAGGATACCTGAAAATCCATTAACAATGAATCTAATTATCTGATGGTTAGAATTATTACTCTGTTTACAAACAGTGGCATGTATAATAATCTGATGTATACATTCAAATATCTGATATTCAGAATAACCATCTATATTCCATTCATGAATGGTTTTTCCATGATAAGAGTTCTGGCCATGAAAGAAGTCTTCTTCATAAAGAATATCCCATGGTGTAGGTCTATGATAATAATACCTACTGGCGTCTTGTATGGCTGTCATGTCGGTTTGTTTTGGGAAAGCAATTCTGTTAACAGATTGCATATCTTGAAAATTATTCTGGATTTCATAAATTAATGAAGGTGTAACACCTTTATCAGCATCCGGATGTATTTCTGGAAATTGTTGAGTAGACAACATGTTTACGAAACTACTACCTGATGCTGCTTTTCCTAAATTTAATTCATTCATTTTTTTTTCAAAAGGGTATCCATAAATTCATTATTCTTTTGAATAGAACGTTTTACCGATTGAAGAGTAGAGGCTGAGAACGGGACCGGTTGACGATCTTCAAAAGTATCAATGGTTTCCTCGATTCTAGTCAACTGTTTGCCTACTGTTTGAAAACATAAATTAGTATAATTGTTCTGTTATTAATGGTACAATATCTTTAATTTGTAAAGACTCTTTCTGAGCCATTCTGGAAGGAGTTTCCACATAAGCTGTAATCACTAACGGTTGATGAGATCAGTAGGAGCTAACTCTAAAGACTGTGGTGGTGGATGGACAAAGATTATGGTTTGACCACTTACTGTTGTCCATGTCCTTTGGATTTTCTCTAGGACATTAATCTGCTGATCGAAAATGAGGTCCATAACTGTGCTAAATTCATTATACCATTTAGGAAAAGATCGAAGGATTTGATATTTTGCTAAATGATAATACTATTGATTTTTTTACTGTTGAAGTTGTTGCTGAAAATGGTTATTAAAATACCATATTCTAAATTCCTGATATTTTTCTTATATAAAATCTTGGTTCAGTTGTTTTCTAATTTCACTTCCTGGTGTAAAATTCATATCACTTTCTGTCATCTGATAAGTTGTGTATGTGAGTTTGATCTTGAAACTACCACATATGGATGATGATCAAACCTCTTTCATTAAACAAAACAACAACATATGACAAATAAAATTAAAAAACAATAATTAATCGAAAACATAGAACTAGAGAGAAAGAACTCACTTTGATCAATTGATCATCTTCCAGAGAAACACCTTCAAGACTGTACTCTTTCATGTCCCACACACTTTGTTCACTTGATTCTCTGTTGATATAATCGAAACTTCGCTTGCATCCAGTAAGCCTTCCTTCATTGTCGTGAATAGGCTTGCCTCTGTCGAGTCCCTTCCACGTACCCTTCCCTGTTATGCGATCAATCCTTTTTCCTTTACCATTCTTCTTCTTCAACTCCGTTAAATAATAGTACAACTTCGATTTGGTTCTCATTTTGCTGAATATCTTTGACAGTTCTTGATCGTTGTAGAGATTGCATTCATTCACTAAACCCTTTACCGGTAATGGCTATCCTTTGGCCTTTGCTCTCAGATAATGAAGAACAAGTTCCTTGTCCATTGGTATAAATTTGTATCCTATTGTAATCTTGGCTGCCATTGCTGATTTTTCTTGAGAAATAAAATAGTCAAAAAAAGTAATAGAAAGACTAAAGATTTTTTTTTTCTTGGGAAATACGAAGAATTTGAGAGAGATTAGATTATGGGACCAATATGAGTAAATAAAGTGAGAAGAGAGTATTATATAGGGCTTTGAGACTTAGCCGACTATGTTTTTGAAGTCGTGTAGTGTTTGGTTTTAGATGAATTTCTTTCTTCAATAATAAGTTTGCGTGCATTACAAGCAAAATAATAATAATTTGTATTTTGTAAACTAGGTTAATCAAATACTATCTTCTATTGATAAATAAATATAGGGTTGATTTTATTATTATCAAATGTTATCTTCCATGCATGCACTTTGTTTCCTATTTTAGTTTCTCTAAAAATCATTGTCATCCAATCATTTGACAATTTGTAGTAAATCACGTAACTGTCTAATCTTAGTGATCCAACTGTTTTTTATTTTTTTTATTAATTAATGATATTAAAATCGAGAGGGATTTAGTCAAAACTCTCTCATGATAAAATTCTAATTCATTAAGAATAACCATAAAAAGTTTTCCTTGAAAAATCTAATACATACCACTATCACCAAAATATAATTAGTGAGTAAATTAATATTTCAAATTTTAAAATAATATAACTTTTGATTTAAATGTCAATTTTTTAAAATATTAGTATTTTTAAAATTATCTCATCATGATCTATCAAACAAGATCTATGCTGACTATGAAATTCTTCAAAATCAATAATAAAAAAATATCATTGAAATTGATGTAAATAATAACATGTTACTATGTTTTACTCTAATTCACAGTAATATTTTATTGTTACAAAAAACAAAGTACATACTACATGAACCAACCAAAAATACACATACACAATATTTTTAAACTCGTATAAAATAAAATTAAAATGGTCCTCATCAAAAGAGTTTTGTGATATATATATATATATATATATGCATGGGCAATATTGTCGAAGAAAAAAAAAATTACTATATTCGTACTCAATTATGCGTCTCCCCTTTAAGGGTTTATGAAGCAAAATAAATTGAATTATCATTTTCATCAAATAAGGATCCAATTGAGAGGTCTTGACTAAAATTAATAATAAGGGGACTTACGTGTAGGTCCTAATGGTGGACTTGTCGTTCAATAGATCCTATGATAATTAATAGCATTTTTCATCAAACAAAATTAAAAAAGTCACTAATTGTTAATTTTTAGCAACAGTTTGAAAATTTTGTCACAAAAAATGTTACTAATTATAAGTTTTAGCAACAGTTTAAAAAATCGTCACAAAAAAAAATCATTAATTTTCAACTTTCAGTGACAGTTTCAAAAATCCATCACAAAAATGTTATTAATTGTAAGTTTTAGCGATACTTTATTAAAACCGTGATAAAAAAAAGTTACTAATTGCCAATTTTGAGCCACATATAAAAAAATCGTCACAAAAAATTATTTTTAGCAACAATTTTACTATGCCTTATTTTTAATAGGACATGATATGACTTAAATCTAGAACAAAACTAAGTGGGGAATATCATAGGAAATGGAGCAAGTCAGAAACGAAGGTTGGATTTTGGTTGTAAGTCAGCGAAAATGTGGTAGAGGGTAAGGCAAGGAAGCAATGCATGGATTTTTTTACTGTCTTCGTGGATAACATACCGACAAAAATGGATACTAAATCACTATTTAAACTTTTCACAAAGTTTGGCATTGTGAAGGGTGTCTTCATCCCTTCCAAAAGAAGGAAAGTGACAAACTCAAGATTCGGGTTTGTGAGATTCGACTGTCATGTAGCAGCAGATGTAGCCATCCAAAAAGCAAATGGCCTTCTGGTGGATGACATGGTATTAAAATTCAAAAATGCCACTTATGATAGACGAAACAGAGAGGAGTAGAACAGGAGAAAGCCACGGTTCATCAGAAAACCTCAGTTCATTAGAAGATCTTTTGAAACCAACAGATCCAGGGGTCAAGTTTTACCTAGTGGTCATAGATCCTTCGCTGATATATTACAAGGGGTCACCCCCATGGAGGCTGGGAAAGCACGTACCATCATAAAAGTAAATGAAGAGGGTCATGGTTGGCTTTACGAAAGTGTCGTAATCCGATTTAATGCTGAATATTCCACTCACAGTATTATCAAAGCCCTGAAGGAGAAAGGGTTGGGGCAGATAATGGTCAGAAAAGGGGGTGGTCGTAATGTAATTTTAACTTTCAAATCTTAGGAGGAGCTAAAATCAAACATTGGCAATATCAAAGATTGGTTCAAGGATTGGGGTCAATTTGTGGTGGAATGGAAGCTCGTAATTCATTTGGAACAAGAAAGATATGTGTGGTTGAGGTGTTATGGCCTATCCATGAATATTTGGAATAGGAACACTCTCAACAACATTGGAAGTTTATGGGGTTCTGTTCTCAACCTGGATGGCCATATTTGTTAACCAAAATCCTTCTTCCATACCAGAATCAAAGTGGCTACTTCGTCTGTGGAGTTAATTAATAAAACTTTAATCTTGGAGTGTAAGGGTAAATCACATTCCATTATTGTCACATATATGGTCACATACGACAAATGACAGAAGAAGCAACCATTATAACAGTAGCTTCTACATCAGAAGCAGCAGAACTAGTAGCCTATCAGGATGTGAGGGAAGCCCTTGATAAATGGACAATCCCAAAATTGAAACCAGAAACCATTTATAAAATTGGTACCTTTGATTTTACCAGTAGAAAAATCATTAAAACTTTTGAACACGAGGTTTCATTACAGAATGATGATAAACTAATCCAATTACTCCAGATACAGGATTTAGCACCATTTTTGAAAAAATATAAATATGTCTATATGGGACTTGTCCAGATAGTTTTTAAACCTTTAACTCTGTTAGGGAAAAATACCAGCCTTACTTGTAGACTTAAAGATGACAGATGTCTTGATTGGAAAGCTTCTTTGATGGGAGCCATCGAAACCAATTTATCTCATGGACCAGTATATTTCAATATTTATCCGAATTTGAGTATAGCACTCATAGACCCGAACCTATCTAAAGTTCTTGAGCTTAGAATCTTGACAAATGGCTACAGTATTTACCAGGATCACCACCATTATCAGCTATTTTTAGAATTCATCTTAAGATTTTAAGTACTTTAAATCCTTATATCATAAAACACAGTGAGTTAGGACAAACTGTTCTAATTGATACTAATCTTTTCAGTAGTCAAGTAGTTGTACCTAAAATGATTCCTTAGAACAATATTACATTTCTAGAAAGGTGGCAAATCAAAATGCCGTACCGGTCAGACCAATCATCAGACAAACCTTAGATGATGTTATTCAGACACAAGGAGGTAATGTTTATCTTAAATTTCAAAGACCTCTAACCCAAAGTCTATCCAGTATGAGTTAGCACTCTAATTTACCCTATAGAGTAGATTTACCAGAATCCTCCAGATATTCTATGTTTGAACTAATTGAATCTGTTAATCAAGGAATGCCTTCTTGGCCTCCCAGTCAAGCTTCTCCTGACCCTCTTCCTGAGATTCTAATCCAGGTGATTCATATATCTGAAAACCAAATTCCTCATGGCATATATGGAACTAGAAGGCCTGAGAGCTCAACTACTAGTGATATGAATTTTGAAATTTAAATGGATTTTACACCAGGAAGTGAAATTAGAAAAGAACTTAACCAGGATTTTATACAAGATAAATATCAGGAATTTAGAATATGGTATTTTAATAACCATTCTCAGCAGCAACTTCAACAATTAAAAAATCAATATTATTATCATTTAGCAAAATATCAAATCCATCGATCTTTTCCTGAATGGTATTATGAATTTAACACAGTTATGGACCTCATTTCCAATCAGCAGATTAATGTCTTGGAGAAAATCCAAAGGACATGAGCAATCGTAAGTGGTCAAACCATAATCTCTGTCCATCCACTACCACAGCCTTTAGAGTTAACCCCTAGTGATGTCTCTCATCAACCGTTAGTCATTACAGCTTATGTGGAAACTCCCTCTAGAATGGCTTAGAAAGAGTCTTTACAAATTAAAGATACTATACCATTAATAAAATAGAACAATTAAACTAATTTATGTTTTCAAACAGTAGGCAAATAGTTGACTAGAATCAAGGAAACCATTGATACTTTTAAAGATCGTCAATTGGTCATATTCCCAGCCTCTACTCTTCAACTGGTAAATATTAAACCACCTTTAGAAGTAACTAATTTTAAGTTACATTCTGTTCAAAAGGATAATGAATTTATGGATACCTTTTTGAAAAAAAATGAATGAATTAAATTTAGGAAAAGCAGCACCAGGTAGTAGTTTCATAAACATGTTGTCTACTCAACAATTTCTAGAAATACATTTGGATGCTGATAAGGGTGTTACACCTTCATTAATTTATGAAATTCAGAATAATTTTCAAGATATGGAATTTGTTAAGAAAACCGCTTTCCCAAAACAAACCGGCAGGACAACCATACAAGGCGCTAATAGGTATTATTATCATAGACCTACACCACAGGATATTCTTTATGAAGAAGACTTCTTTCATGGCTAGAACTCTTATCATGGAAACACTATTTATGAATGGAATATAGATAGTTATTCTGAATATCATATATTTGTATGTATATATTAGATTATTATGTATGCCATTGTTTGTAAATAGAATAATAATTTTGACCATCAGATAGTTAGATTCATTGTTAATGGATTTTCAGGTATCCTTAAGGGATGGTGGGATAATGTTCTCACTTCTAATCAACAGCATGAAATCTTAAATGCTACCAAAACTAAAACCGATCCCACTAGTAATACTGTTACTCAAAGAGAGGATGCAGTTTATACTTTAGTCCAGACTATTCTCTACCATTTTATTGGGAGCAGTACAGTTAATGATGACCCTAGCCATAAATTACTTCAGAATCTTAGATGTCCATCTTTAACCCATTTTCGTTGGTATAAAGATGTGTTTTATTTAAAAGTCACACAACGACCTGATGCTAACAGTAGCCATTGGAAAGACAAATTTATTGATGGCCTTCCTGGTCTTTTTGTAGAAAAAGTTCGGAAAAAACTTAGAGATCGCCATGATTGCATGGCCATTCCTTATGACCAGTACACCTATGGCTAACTCATTGGCCTCATCATAGAAGAAGGTCTTTCTTTGTGTAATGACCTGAAACTTCAATACTAGATGAAAAAACAAAATCTTACTGGGAAAAAAGAATTAGGGGAATTTTATGATCAATTTGCCTATGACACCCAGATCCAGTAAAACTGTACCACAAAAAGCCTTCCAAGCAGAATCATAAATATTATAAAAAATATCAAAATATACCATCTCAACATAAAAAGTTTTTCCCCCGTGAACGGAAAACCACTGAAAAGCCTTTATCAAAATAGATTGTTAAATGCTATAAATGTGGGATAACCGGACATTATGTTAATCGATGCAAATCAAAATTAAAACAGAATATTAATGAAATGTCTTTAGATCCTATTATCACTCAACAACTTTTATAGACATTATCTGCAGAAGAAATAGACACTAGCTCTGAGTCAGATGCACTAGCTGAGCTATACTCTTATCCCATCTCTAGTGATGAGCTAGAAACACCAGACCCTGATTGCTTGTGTTTAGCCATCCTGAATCAAATTTCCGAAATTAATTACTGGAAATTTATTGTCGAACTGAATGGTTTGGACATTTGGGGTCCTAGTATTCATGTTTTAACTGATGATCAGAGATCCATGCTAGATCTCGCTGAACAAATTAAAGATCCAGAAATGAAACTCAAATTTTTAGAAATTTGTTATCAACAACAAAACGTTAGTACTGAACCTCCTTGATTCCTATTCAATCTCATAACATGAAAGATGTTTTGAATAGAATGCAATCTTCACCTGTAATTGAAAAACCAGTTACCATTCAAGATTTAAAAATGGAATTTAATGTCTTAAAAACGGAAATTCGGCATCTTCAAATTGCCAACCAAGCTATACAAGTCGACGTACATCAGCTTAAAACTACCAACCAAAAAGGAAAAGGTAGTGTTCCCAGTATTCCAGCAACCTCTAACTAGCAAAATATAGATAACCAGTATTTACTGCTTGTTAATCAGGTTACATTTCAGAAATGGTATATTCGTATTACTTTTGTTATTAAGCTTGATTTTATTAACAAAGATACAGTGGCTCTTGTTGATAGTGGTGCTGACATGAATTGTATATAGGAAGGACTAATTCCAACCCGATATTTTCAGAAAACTACCCATTCACTTACTAGTGTTAGTGGTAACCCTATGCATATCAAATATAAAATACCTGAAGCTCTTATCTGTAATCAGGGCATTTGTTTATCCTCATCTTTTTTCCTTTTCAGAAATATGTCTCCAACCATAATTTTGGGAACACCATTTTTGTGTCTCTTAATGCCTATCACTAAGATTGATCCTCAAGGCATTCATATGACTATCAGTAATCAACCACTTATTTTTAAATTTATAACTGAACCATATACTAAAGAGCTAGATCAATTTTGTGATTTAATTACTTTTAAGGAAAAAAAATTTAATTTTCTTCAAACAAAAATTCATTTTCTTACAACTGAGCAAAGGTTATAACAACCCTCTTTACAGAATAAAATCAAGCTTATTGAAACACAATTTCAAACATAAATTTGTGGTGATCATCTAAATGCTTTTTGGGAAAGGAAAAGACACATTGTTTCTCTTCCCTACGAACCAGATTTTGATAAAAATTTCATCCTAACCAAAGCTCGCCCTAGTCAAATGAAAAAAGACTACCTTGAACTTTGCAAAACAGAAATTAATTCTCTCCTTCATAAAAAATTAATCAGAATTAGCCACTCACCATGGAGTTGTACAACATTTTATGTTAATAAAAATGCAGAAATAGAAAGAGGTGTGCCAAGATTGGTCATCAATTATAAACCTCTTAATGATGCTTTAAAATGGATCCGATATCCAATTCCGAATAAAAAAGATCTTTAAGATCGTTTACAAGATGTTGTAATTTTTTCTAAATTCGATCTTAAATCAGAATATTGGCAAGTACAAATTACAGATCAGGATCGTTATAAAACCGCCTTTACAGTACCTTTTGGGCATTTTGAATGGAATGTTATGCCTTTTGGACTAAAAAATGCTCCTCCAGAATTTCAGCATATCATGAATGACATAGTTACTTCTTATACAGAATTTGCTAGCTGTTATATAGATGATGTTGTTATTTGCTCATCTTCTATTGATCAGTGTATTAAACATCTCAATATCTTTAAGAATATTATTATTAGAAATGGTTTAGTTATTTCTGCACAAAAAATGAAACTTTTCCAAACAACAGTACGATTTTTGGGTCATAACATTCATAATGGGAGTATTATACCCATTAACCGCAGTATAGAGTTTGCATCTAAGTTTCCTGATGAAATCAAAGATAAAACTCAATTGTAGAGATTTCTTGGTAGTTTAAATTATATTCGAGACTACTATCATCAGTTCTCCTATGATGCATCTATTCTTTATACCAAGTTACAGAAAAATCATCCTCCTTGGTCTGTGGAACATACCCAAGTAGTATAGAAAATTAAGGCTAAAGTTAAACAACTTCCTTGCCTTCATCTTCCTAATCCAGTATGGAAGAAAATTGTCAAAACTGACGCCTCTAATCAGGGCTATGGTGGGATTTTAAAACAATTTAATCCTGCTACCTTAACAAAAGAACTTTTACGTTTTACATCTGGTAGTTGGAAAGGACCTGCTTTAAATTATCCAACTATTAAACAGGAATGTTTAGCCATTGTTAAATGTGTTTTAAAATTTCAAGATGATTTACTTAATCAACATTTTCTTATTCGCGTAGATTGTTCTGCAGCAAAATAGATTTTAAAAAAGATGTTTTAAACCTTGCATCTAAACAGATATTCGCCACTTGGCAAAGTATTTTATCAGTCTTTGACTTTGATATTGAATATATCAAAGGTGACCGGAATTCTTTACCAGATTTTCTAACATGTGAATACTTGCAAGGTGTAGCAAACTAATGACCAGCAGAGGCCGGGGCCGCAGAGGCCGTGGTCGGGGATCCAATCCCTACCAAACAGAATTTCCTAAGCTCCAAGCTTTTAACAGTAAAGGTAAATCCAGTCAAATGGTTAAGGATATTCTGCTTAGGCCTGAAGAACAGTATATCGCTAAAATTATTACTGAGGAAATAATCCTCTGTATTGAACTAGCCAATGAACAATGGATGTTCGATCCATGGGAAATTAAGCATTGATATCTTACCACGCAACAATTTCCTCCTCATTTTGACCAGTATCGTTATGTTTATAAACAGATACTTATTGAAATTGTTGCTGCTGAGATCAAGCACACTTTGCATGATCTTTCTAAAATAGCTAGCCCTATTCAGTATACCAAAATAACTATCCGAAACATTATGCCTATTACCACATAGGGCATTCACCCGCATACTACCCGGCAACTTGACATTCGTAACAAGGAAACTCGGTATAGTTATTGGGACTATATCGATGCTTTCGCTCAAACATTTTACAATTAGAATGCCATTAATAACCATTCTTGGGTTATCCATATTTGCCTTGATGTCCTCAAAAACGATGTCCCTTCGTGGTTCCTCGTTTGGTGGGATAAATTTGGATTACAGTTAGAAGCTTTACTAGTACCAATCAGGAAAACTTATAACGAATGGCATGTTTCATATTCTCATTTACCAGTAAATAAGGATATCTCTATTACAAAATCTTTAGTCCATTTTACAATCTGTTTTGGTATTCCATGGATTTGGAAATGGGACTTTCAGTGTGATTATCATAATAATATAATTGGTCTAACTAGTACGGCATTCTTGATTTGCCACCTTTCTGGAAATGTAATATTGTTCCAAGGAATCATTTTAGGAACAACTACTTGACTACTGAAAAGATTAGTATCAATTAGAACAGTTTGTCCTAACTCATTGTGTTTTCTGATATATGGACTTAAAGTACTTAAAACCTTAAGATGAATTTTGGAAATAGCTGATAATGGTGGTGATCCTGGTAAATAATGGTAGCCATTTGTCAAGATTCTAAGTTCAAGAACTTTAGACAAGTTCGGGTCTATGAGTGCTATACTCAAATTCAGATAAATATTGAAATATACTGGTCCATGAGATAAACTAGTTTCGATGGCTCCCATCAAAGAAGCTTTCCAATCAAGACATCTATCATCTTTAAGTGTAAGAGTAAGGTTGGTATTTTGCCGTAACAGAGTTAAGGGTTTAAAAGTTATCAGGACAAGTCCTATATGGACATATTTATATTTTTTCAAAAATGGTACTAAATCCTATATTTGGAGTAATTGGATTACTTCATCATCATTCTGTAAAGGAACTTCGTGTTCAAAAGTTTTAATGATTTTTCTACCGGTAAAATCAAAGGTACCAATTTTATAATGGTTTCTGGTTTCACTTTTGGGATTGTCCATTTATCAAGGGCTTCCCTCACATCCTGATAGGCTACTAGTTCTACTGCTTTTGATGTAGAAGCTACTGTATTGGCCACTGTTGTAATGGTTGTTTCTTCTGCCATTTGTCGTATGTGACCATATATGTATAATTTAAATATCATATATATATGTATTATGTATATGTATAAACCTGGCTCTGATACCAACTAAGTGCTCGAAAGGGGGCTAGGCTAAGCACGTCTGTCTGTCAATGATTTATAAGGTATACATATCCTATAAGAAATCCCTGTTAGTGGACTAACCTATACGCGACTTGGATGACGTCCCACTTCTTCTAACTTCATTCTATCCTCACGTGGCACAAATCCAGGAATATAAATACACATAATACAAGTATATAATAAACAAATTATAACATATATGGTCTCATGATTTACTGTTGAGGTGGAGGCCTAACAACGGCTGCCCACACACAGATATGTTCCTATATTTGCTGTTGGATTCTGTTTATTTGTTGCTCACAAAATTATACCTGTTGTGCCGCCCAGGGCTGGAGATATGGATCTTGAAGAAATGTTAGGTAATTATTACGACTTGTAATATAAAATTCTAAAGCATGTAATAAATCAACAAGTGTATCAACAGAGGGTATACATTAAAAAAGAAATACTTACAATCATAATCTTCAAAGCAGCTTAATTATTCAATACTTAATTTATATATTAGAGAAATGTTTACAAGAGGATAGACGGAAAGCTTACTAATAAAAACTTATACTTAAAACCCACACTTTTAAAACTCTGCCTCAACAAGGGTAAGGACCTTCCCCTTTTATAATACAAGGAACGAAAAAGATAAGATAAGAAGAGGACAGATGGCGTGTCCTGTTATTAAAATACCATATTCTAAATTTCTGATATTTGTCTTGTATAAAATCCTAGTTCAGTTGTTTTCTAATTTCACTTCCTAGTGTAAAATCTGTTTAAATTTCAAAATTCATATCAATTTCTATCATGTGATAAGTTGTGTATGTGAGTTTGACCCTGAAATTACCACATATGGATGATGATCAAACCTTTTTCATTAAACAAAACAACAACAACATATGACAAATAAAATAAAAAAACAATAATTAATCAGAAACGTAAAACTAGAGAGAAAGAACTCACTTTGATCAGTTGATCATCTTCCAGAGAAACACCTTCAAGACTGTACTCCTTCATATCCCACACACTGTGTTCACTCAATTCTCTGTTGATATAATCGAAACTTCGCTTATGTCCAGCAAACCTTCCTTTACTGTCATGAATAGGTTTGCCTCTATCGAGTCCCTTCCATGTACCCTTCCCCACCATGTGATCAATCCTTTTGTCTTTCCCATTCTTCTTCTCCAACTCCGTAAAATAATAGTACAACTTCGATTTGGTTCTCATTTTGCTGAATATCTTCAACAGTTCTTGATCGTCGTAGAGATTGCATTCATTCACTAAACCCTCTACCAATTATGGCTGTCCTTTGGCCTTTGCTCTCAGATAATGAAGAATAAGTTCTTTGTCTGTTGGTATAAATTTGAATCCTATTGTAATCTTGGCTGCCATTATTGATTTTTCTTGAGAAATAAAATAGT
This sequence comes from Camellia sinensis, assembly GCF_055761805.1. Classification (NCBI taxonomy): domain Eukaryota; kingdom Viridiplantae; phylum Streptophyta; class Magnoliopsida; order Ericales; family Theaceae; genus Camellia; species Camellia sinensis. The sequence goes on along the minus strand of NC_138961.1, from coordinate 33,109,210 downwards.
CAAAAAAAGTAACAGAAAGACAAAAGTTTTTTTTTTTTCTTGGGAAATACTAAGAATTTGAGAGAGATTAGATTATGGGACCAATATGAGAAACTAAAGCGAGAAGAGAGTAATATATAGGGCTTTGAGACTCAGCCGACTATGTTTTTGAAGTTGGGTAGTGTTTGGTTTTAGATGAATTTTTTTCTTCAGTAATAAGTTTGCTTGCATTACAAGCATAATAATAATAATTTGTATTTTGTAAACTAGGTTAATCAAATTGTCACGCCCCAAAATTTAGACAATTAAATATTAAATTAGGACTAAACCCAATTGATATTCCATCATCCAAATCCTAGGGGTGAAACAAAAAAAACTAAATGCCAACCAAACCATCCACCATAATCTCATAACTATCCAATACCTCAAACATTAAAGTAACAATAAATAGTTAAAATAACTTAAATAATGTATGGTCACAAACCATGCCAAATTATCCCAATACTAAAGTCATAAAAAATACATAAACTAATATCAACCGTAAGCTTAAGAAAACAAAAGAAGTCCAAACGACAAGGCCAACAACTATAGTAATTCCACGTCATCACCGTAGTCCCAATTAATCCTGCAAAGGAAGCTCAACTGCGCTCAAACAGAACGCACCTGAGTTGCCAAGAGACAAAACGAGTCAATATACAGGTATACTAGTATGAGTACAAGATTTAACACCCACATGTCTACTAGACACAAACAAAAATACATTTATACGGGACAAGACAAGTAGTTCCATCCGCACCGAGATGAATGAATAGTTTCTCGAGATACAGTGGTATTTAGTTTCTTGCCCGTACACAACGAAATATAAATTGAGTATAAAATAAACAAAATATAAATAAAAATATGATGGGTCAGCCCTACATAAAAAATTAGTAAGACCCACCATCCTAAAAATAAATAAAATTAGTATAATTTAATCCTAAGTAACTTGTTGAAAAAGTATAAAAATGCACCGTTTCATGCTTAAATAATTCGAATTGACCAAAAATCAAAGAACAAAAGTTGTACATAATCAAATTTCCTAAATGACTACGTGGACAAATTTACTAGAAACTGAACAGGTTGATAGAAAAACTTAATAGACTATCCTAACCGAATTTCGATCGAAAAATTTGGAACTGAAAACGAAAAGAAACTGCTGTAAGATGAATTTTTTCGGAAAAGTTCAAAACACGAAAAGTGTTTAGAATAATGTTTTACTTCAGTTTATGAGCCACCAATAAAAATGAGCTCGTTTCGTGGGTTAAAACAGCCTCTAAACTCTGTATTACTAAAATGAATCAAAACTAAAATAACCAAGATCATCCGATTATAAGTTCTAATCGATCTTTTTAATAAAAAGTTTTCTAGAATCATGTATACATACCTCTGCTCAAATTTCAAAATTTATCGAGGTCGTTTACTATTTTTGAACATGTACAAATCAATACAATTCATACTATACTAATAAGCTCATAATTAAATTCTTTGTACCTTAATTCCACCACTTCGGCCCATCACTTCTGGCCTACACGTATATCTCATGTGCCTCCCGTATACCTAACACCGTTTCGAAGCCAAACTTACACGGGGATATCATCCCGAGTTTGACCCACACTCCTCGGATGGTTAGCATATACGTATGCGCGTAAATCAAAGCACTCATCTACTCATGAGAACAAGGCAACAATATAAATATACAAAACATCTCACACATGACAACAAACATAGCAATGCCAAGCCTAAGGTATTCAAATAAATCTCATAATCCTCATTTTTTTTATACACTCTTTCTCACCAACACTCAAATAAAACAACAATCCATAGAGTCATAGGAAAGTATAAGGAATTTATCTATGAGTTCCTAATTAATTTTAATTTCATATAACCATGATTGTGATTACAACCATAAATAAATCCATATAAAAACCCTAAACCTGGCATACACAACTAATCAAAATAATTTAAATTAATCAATCATCTACATGCAAATATGAAATCAATTCAACATCAAATAAATAAAAACAACGAATTAAATATAAATCAAGAAAAGTGGGTTTTGTACTCACAATATTATTTTGAAGATCAAAGAATTATTTAAAGAACTAATAGAGCCACCAAAACAAAACTCTAATCTTTTTCTTCCTTTTACTCCTCTTTTTTTTTCCCTCCTGTTTCTCTTGATTCCTCAATTCCACTCTTTGATTTTAATCACTCTCTCTCTCTCTCTCTCTCTCTCTCTCTCTCTCTCTCTCTCTCGGGCTTGTTGCTCTCCTCTTTTTTTTCTTTCTTTATTTTCATCTGAACTTCTAAACCTAGTTGACTACTTTTATTATATTATATATATAATAACCTAATTTCCTATTACATTATATTATACAAATAAATCACATATATAAATATAAATATCTTATATAAAATTTATACCAATAATTTCTTTTTTAATATATATATAAATATATAAATATAAATATTCATATTAATTATATATAATTAACTAACACATTAAATTAATTAAATACCACATTAAATTCTTATATAGCTACGCAATTAATAAAGCCAAAAATAAAATCAAGTAATAATAAATAAATAAAGACCTACGAAGAAATCAGGGTCGTTACACAAATGCTATATTCTGTTGATAAATAAATATAGGGTTGATTTTATTATTATCAAATGCTATCTTCCATGCATGCACTTTGTTTACTATTTCAGTTTCTCTAAAAATCATTGCCATCCAATCATTTGACAACTTGTAGTAAATCATGTAACTGTCTAAACTTAGCGATCCAACTGTTTTTTATTTTTTATTAATTAATGATATTACAATCAAGAGGGATTTAGTCAAAACTCTCTCATGATAAAATTCTAATGCATTAAGAATAACCATAAAAAGTTTTTCTTGAAAAATCTAACACATACCACTATCATCAAAATATAATTTGTGAGTAAATTAATATTTTAAATTTTAAAATAATATAACTTTTGATTTAAATGTCAATTTTTTAAAATATTAGTATTTTTAAAATTATCTCATCATGATCTGTCAAACAAGATCTATGTTGACTATAAAATTCTTCAAAAACAATAATAAAAAAATATCACCGAAATTGATGTAAATAATAACATGTTACTCTGTTTTACTCTAATTTACAGTAACATTTTACTGTTACAAAAAACAGAGTACATACTACATGAACCAACTAGAAATACATATACACAATATTTTTAAACTAGTATAAAATAAAATTAAAATGGTCATCGTCTAAAGAGTTTTGTAATATATATATGCATGGGCAATATTGTCGAAGAAAAAAAGAGAAAATTTTACTGTATCCGTACTCAATTGTGCGTCTCCTCCTTAAGGGGTTTATGAAGCAAAATAAATTGAATTATCATTTTCATCAAATAAGGATTCAATTGAGTGGTTTTGACTAAAATTAATAATAAGGGGACTTACGTGTAGGTCATATTGGTGGATTTATCATTCAATAAATCCCATGATAATTAATAGTGTCACAACCCGCTCCCCGTACCCAACGGTTAAGCATCATGATGGCCAGTAACTGAGGTTACCTCCGGCTAATTCTTAAACAGATCAATAAACGCAAGTGAAAGTAATATTTAAGTAAGGGTACCAAAATAATCGTTGGAGCTTCTATTTTTATTACAAAATATATTGACCAAAAAGGCCGATATTTATATATAAAAATATCAATACAAGTGATGTGTGTGTCTAATCCGCAGCCTCGCATCTAAGACTTTCCAAAAGCTATTTCTGAATTGCATGTTTCCTTAAAATTGGTAAACAACTATAAGCACATGGCAGAGTGAGAAATATTATACTAAGAGTATAAGGGACACGAAATAACCATGGATAGTTACGTAGCCAAAACATTTAAGATAACTTAGTTTGGTACATAAATCATTTAAGTAGCAAAAACTGAAATATAGAAATTATGTAAGTAAATGACCATAACCACGGTACAAAACATAACAGAATAGAGGTCACAAAAGGGACAGTCAGAACAGAGGTACGGATTCAAGAGGTGGCTCGTACGAACTCTAGAGGTGGCTCCCACAACAGTGTAGCACTTAGCTCCGTACAGCACTTTGCTCCGTACAGCACTTTGCTCTGCACAAAACAAAGGTACAGATTCAAGAGGTGGCTCGTATGGATTCTAGAGGTGGCTCCCACAATAGTGTAGCACTTTGCTCCGCACAGAACAGAGGTCAATGGATCCATGACAAACAGAGGACCACAAAGGGGTCAAACAGAGGCCAATAATCATTTAAGTCCCCCAAGGCATGAGACTCCCGTGGTGGTACTTACAAAACATAATTGTTTATAAGGTTATAGTCAAATATTCTTTAAAATATAAACAAACATATCCATGGGTTTCCTTTTAACAAATAGGGTTCAGAAATAAAACCACGTAACTGAAATGTTTATAAAACCAAAACATTTAAGATAATTTAGTCGGAACAAATAATCCTTTAAGTAGCAAAATTGAGATTATGTAAATAAATCATTGGTAAACACATCATTTAAGTGGCAGAAACTGAAATACATAAATTATGTAGATATATAGCCATAACCACAGTACTGAACAGAACAGAACAAAACAGAGGTCACAAAAGTGACAGTCAGAACAGAGGTACGGATTCAAGAGGTGGCTCGTACGGATTCTAGAGGTGGCTCCCACAATAGTGTAGCACTTAGCTCCGCACTGCACTTTGCTCCGCACAGAACAGAGGTACGGATTCAAGAGGTGGCTCGTACGGATTCTAGAGGTGGCTTCCACAATAGTGTAGCACTTAGCTCTACACAGCACTTTGCTCCGCACAAAACAGAGGTCAATGGATCCATGACAAACAGAGGACCACAAGGTGATCAAACAGAGGCCAATGGTTATTTAAGTCTCCCAAGGCGTGGGACTCCCGTGGTGGTACTTACAAAATATAATTGTTTATAAGGTCATAGCCAAATATTCTTTAAAAGTAAAACAAACATATCAATGGGTTTCACTTTAGCAAATAGGGTTCAGAAAATAATCCACGTAACTGAAATAATAATATAACTTAATATAATTTATAATAGTTTATAAAACATAACTTGTATAAGATAAAGATGGTAAGTTAAAACATACGTAAAATACATTATGGTGACTCAAGGTATAATATAACTCACCTTAACTTTAATATCTTACTCTTTCTTTCCACTACCAAAGACCCTTTCAACTTCCATTTTTTTTCTTTCCTTTTTCCTTCTTTTCCTTTCTCTCTTCTTTCTTTCCTTCTTCTCTTCCTTTTCTTTCTTCTTTCTTTTCTTCTCTAGGTGAAACGCCTCCCTATTTATAGGGAGGTGAGGCCATCCGCGGGCCAACACGTGGCTAGGCGTCGCTTTCCCTAAGATTTAATTCATAATTATATAGATTCATTCTTATCCTTAATAGATATTTAACATAATTACCCTTTAACCCAATATTTTAATATAATTATATAAATAAATTAATTCTTAATTAAATTACACTTCATCGTATACCAATAGAAAATAAATTATTTATTTTACTACTACACCCATTATTATTATCTATATTATTATTATTTATATTTTGACCCCTAAACTTTTACTAATTATATTGTTTTACAAAATTACACATAATAATATATAATAAATTATATATCCGAACTGAGATTAAATAATATTAGTATAAATTCTACAGAATAATTAAAAATCAAGGTTGTTACAAATAGCATTTTTCATCAAGCACAATTAAAAGAGTCACTAATTGTTAATTTTTAGCGACAGTTTGAAAATTTTGTCCCAAAAAATGTTGCTAATTACAAATTTTAGCAACAGTTTAAAAAAATCATCACAAATTAATTTTCAACTTTCAGTAACTGGTTCAAAAATTCATCACAAAAAGCCATTAATTGTAAGTTTTAGCTATAATTTATTAAAACCGTGATAAGAAAAAGTTACTAATTGTCCATTTTGAGCCACATATCAAAAAATCGTCACAAAAAATTATTTTTAGCAACAATTTTACTATGCCTTATTTTTAATAGGACATGATATGACTTAAATCCAGAACACAACTAAGTGGGGGAATATCATAGGAAATGGAGCAAGTCAGAAACGGAGGTTGGATTCCTGTTGTAAGTCAGTGGAAATGTGGTAGAGGGTAAGGCAAGGAAGCAATGCATGGATTTTTTTCTGTCTTCGTGGATAACATACCAACAAAAATGGATGCTAAATCACTATTCAAACTTTTCACAAAGTTTGGCATTGTGAAGGATGTCTTCATCCCTTCCAAAAGAAGGAAAATGACAAACTTAAGATTCGGGTTTGTGAGATTCGACTATCATGTAGCAGCAGATGTAGCCATTCAAAAAGAAAATGGCCTTCTGGTGGACGACATGGTATTAGAAATCAAAAATACCACTTATGATAGAAGAAACAGAGAGGATAGAAGAAACAGAGAGGAGCTAAGCAGGAGAGAGCCTCAGTTCATCACAAATAGATCCAGGGGTCAAGTTTTACCTAGTGGTCATAGATCCTTCACTGACGTATTGCAAGGGGTCACCCCCATGGAGGCTGGGAAAGCAAGTACCATCATAAAAGTAAATAAAGAGGGTCATGGTTGGCTTTACGAAATTGCCGTAATCCGATTTAATGCTGAATATTCCACTCACAGTATTATCAAAGCCCTAAAGAAGAAAGGGTTGGAGCAGATAATGGTCAGAAAAAGGGGTGGTCGGGATGTAATTTTAACTTTCAAATCCCAGGAGGAGCTGAAATCAAACATTGGCAATATCAAAGATTGGTTCAAGGATTGGAGTCAATTTGTGGTGGAATGGAAGCCCGGAATTCATCTGGAATAAGAAAGATGTATGTGGTTGAGGTGTTATGGCATACCCTTGAATATTTGGAATAAGAACACTCTCAATAACATTGGAAGTTTATGGGGTTCTGTTCTCAACCTAGATGGTGATATTTGTCAACCAAATTCCGTCTCGCATACCAGAATCAGAGTGGCTACTTCGTGTATGGAGTTCATTAATAAAAATTTAATCTTAGAGTGTAAGGGTAAATCACATTCCATTATTGTGTGTGAAGATCATTTACCAGATTCTAGTAGCCTGAAGCACAATGGCATGGATGATTACAGCTTCATTGAAACCTGTTGCAGTGCAAAGAAAGGAAACAATCCAGAGGTAGACGGCAGGGAGAAGGAAGATGATAATGAGGTGGCAGAGGTTAATGCCATGTTTGGTGCTGAGCTTGCTTGTACCAATGAGGAGGCACACAAGAAGGAGCCTATTGACTGTTACTTAAGTGAGGAGAGTGACACAGTTGTTGAGGAGACAACTTATGAAGGAGGTCCCAACAAAGAAGGTGCATGCGTAGGGGAGTCTATGATGGAAAAGACAGTGCACAGTTCAAAAAGCAATGATGATAGACAAAGGTGTGCTGTGCAAGTCTTCACATCTGGATTCATCCAAAGCTTAAATGAATCTAGTGTAGGACTTGGGCCTGACATCAACTTGGAAATGGATTTGGCCTAGTTACAAAGTAAGAACTTAGTTAGTGGCCTTTCCAATAGGCCCAATAAGCCTATTGATATCTGCCCTTGCAGTAAAGATATTTTAGCCCTTTGTCACATTAATAAGCATTCTTCTGGGCCTTTAATCATAAATGGTCCTAATGGGAAGAGTATTTTGACCCAATATCATTCTAGCCAAGATACAACACTTGCCTCCATCCTAAATCCTCTGCAAAGTGAGTAGAAAAAAATGAAAAAATGAAAACTCAACTAGAGGGGTTCACTAGCTTTGCTAGACTTTATGCCTTCACAGCTGCTTCAGCCAACAAGCACTCCACTAAGTTTGTCATTTTCAGGCCAGCAGCAATTGTTATTGCACATTCAGATTTATTTGAGGGAGTTACATCTTTGAATAATTATCTACTCACAGAAGCTATAACCACTATACAATTGGGGAAAGCTCTTGGTATTGATTACAATGGAAAAGAAGATGTTGTTCTCAGCAAGATTGTTGACCTAGAGCTAAAGGACAATTAGAGAATTAACAAGGAGGGGGAAGCACATCAATAAGTTGTTGTAGATGGGTGATTTTGAGTGTATCAATTGTTTCTCTATGAAGCTATTATCTTGGAATATTAGGGGCATGGGTAAGGCTGAAAAGCAGGGTAGAATCAAAAAGCTCATAAAGGATAGACATATAGATATTGCTTTTTTTTCAAGAGACTAAGAAGGCAGTGGTCTCAGATATTGCTGTTAGAGGGCTCTAAGGGAGTAGGAATATGGAGTACATGTCTATTGATCCTGAAAGAACAACTGGAGGGCTATTATGTATCTGGGACCCTAATGGTTTCAAACTTTCTGGTTACTATTGCAATAAGAGGTATATTTTACTTTCTGGTTCTCTATATAATTCCTTTGATTGTGTATTGCTCAACATTTATGCACCCAATGATGTCAATAACAGATCCACTTTTGGGGACAATCTTTTAACGCTCAAGGTTTTTTTCCCCCATAATCCTTGGTGCTTGGGTGGTGACTTCAATGAAATTAGACATATAGGTGAAAGGGTAGGATGCTCCAAGAGGGATAGGGGAATGAAACACCTAAATGAGTTTATTGAAGAAAGTGAGCTCAATGATTTACCTCTTTATGGAAGGAAATACACTTCGTGTAATGCCCAAGAATCAGAGAAATGGAGCAGAATTGATAGAATCTTGCTCAGTCATGAGTGGCTGATTAATTTTACAATGAAACTTTAGGGTCTGCCCAGATTAATTTTAGATCACTGCCCTTTGTTGATGATGGAGGATGACATAGATTGGGACCCCAAACCTTTTAGGTTCTTAAATGCTTGGACTTTTCACCCCAATTTTTCTCAGCCTTTTGTTACCTTCTGGACAAACACTACCTTTACTGGTTGGACTGGATTTATACTTGTTCAAAAGCTTAAGCATTTCAAGCTGGATCTAAAATCTTGGAATATTGAGGTGTTTGTCAATATTTCTTCCAAACTCAAGACTTCAAACGAAGAGTTATATGCAATAAACATCATTGTAGAGAAAAGGGCATTGCTTGATTCAAAAAAAGCAAGAATAAGTGTGGTTCAAGATGAAATGCAGAAACTTTATAGAATGATAGAGTGGATTTGGTATCAAAAATACATATTGAACGGACTCGTAATGGGGATAAAAACACTAGGTTTTTCCATGCTGTTGCTAGTACCAAATAGAGTAGAAACTTGATCAATTCTATTGCAGTTAATGGTGTGCTTCTTAAGGAACCTAATAGGGTCATGCATGAAGTTTTACATCACTTTAAGACTCAATTCACTGAAACATGGATTAAGAGACCTATTTTGGGAGGGGTGTTCAAAACTATTGAGGCAGATTATGTTTCTCATCATCTTGTATTTGAGTTCAGTACAATAACGGTTCTAGCAACAATTAAAGAATGCAATAACAACAAAGCACCAAGCCCTGATAGGTTCAACCTGTTGTGATACCAGAAATTTTGGAAGGTTATGAAGTAGGAGATCATGCAATTTTTTAAAGAATTTCACTCCAACAATAGGCTCACTTATGGCATTAACGATACCTTCATTACTCTTATCCCCAAGTTAGAAAATCCCATTGGTCTATCTGACTATAGACCCATTAGTCTTGTGGGATCTATTTACAAAATCTTGGCCAAAGTTTTATCACACAGATTGAAATCAGTGCTTCCCTCAATCATTGGTGAAACCCAGACTACATTCATAGGAGGGAGACATATCCTTGATGAGGTGTTCATCGCTAATGAAGTAGTGGATGGGTGGAAGAATGACAAGAAGCAAGGGCTGATTCTTAAGTTGGATTTCAAGAAAGCATTTGATTATGTAAATTGGGAATTCTTATTCTTTATGATGATCAGCTTTGGCTTTGGGGATAAATGGATCTCTTGGATGAAAGCTTATGTGTCCACAATAAGAATCTCCATTCTATTGAATGAATCACATACTGAGGAGTTCTCACCCCAAAGAACCACTAGAAAAGCAACACGTGTATAGCATTATCTGGCAAAGGAATCAAAAGTACTCACACCACTCACACCTGGGCCCGGGTGTGACTTCCTTTTAACCACATCCATACACGTGCCCATAAGTACAACAATGGATGGCCTAAATCAACGGGAGGGGGGGCGCTGGTAATATTAATGCAGCAACCCCCCCAGTCACATAACTCACACCATTCATACCAGGTTTTTTAACAAATAGGGAGGCCTTGTACAGCTGGTGTGAGTTCACTGTTTACCACTACAAACGTTTTTATGCCAAGAATGTTTTCCTCACCTACCCACAATGCCCATGCCTAAAAGAACAACTCTTAGAACTCCTCCAATCCCTTCTCCAACTAGCCTATCAGCCATACTACATACTTGTTGCAAGGGAGCTCCACGAAGATAGAAGCCCTCACCTTCATGTTGCAGGGTGATCCACTTTTCCATTTTCTGTTCAACATAGTGTCTGAAGGGCTTAACACATTTTTGGTCAGAGTAGTTAACCTTGGCATTCTTAAAGGTGTGTTAGTTGGGGCTAATAACGTTCTTATTTCATATCTGCAATTTGCTGATGATTCAATTCTCTTTTGTGAAGCTGATTGGGATCAATTAGTCTTTGTCAAAAGAGTTCTCAGATGCTTTGAAGTTCTCTTGGGTCTCAAAATTAACTATCACAAGAGTTTTGTGTGTGTTGTTAGTGTGGCTGATGATCTTATGCTTTCTTTTGCTAATCTTCTCAATTATAAGGTGCATAGCCTTCTTTTAAAATTTCTGGGGTTGCCTCTAGGTGTTAACCCTAGTAGGAAATCTACTTGGAAGCCTGTTCTTGACAAAATCAAATCTAGACTATTAGGGTGGAAGAGAAAACTGTTATCCTTTACAAGTAGACTAACATTGATCAAGTCTACCATTTCCAGCTTACCTATTTATTTCCTTTATTTATTTAAAATGCTTAAAGGGGTGGCTAGAGAAATTGAAAAGATTAAGGTTGCATTCTTATGGGGTGGTAATGACCTTAAAAGGAAAGTTCATCTAGTGAAATGGGTAGAGGTTACAAAGAGTATTGATCAAGGGGATTGGGCATCAAAAGGGTCAGGGATGTCAATGCTTGTTTACTACTTAAATGGTGGTGGAAATTGGGAAACCAAATCAATCCACTTTGGAGGAGAGCTATCTGCAGTAAATATAAGATTAAGGAAGATTGTTGGCATCCTCTAGTGAAGCCCTCTTACAAGCCTTCCAGAATGTGGAGTGACATCTTATCCATTGGGGCTCATAGCAAGTCTACTTTCAACTTTTTCTTGGCCAACTGTCTAATTAAAGTGGGAAATGGTAATAAAATTAGATTTTGGTTTAATAGGTGGTGTGGTGACCTCTACCTGAAATCTATTTTTCCTCTTCTTTTTAATCTTTCAACTAATAAGGAAGGCTCTCTCCACCAATTCTTTTCTAGGAAAACAAGTTCAAGTGTCTGGAACTTTCCCCATAGAATAGAGTTGTATGCTTGGGAATTGGTTGAAGAAGCTAGACTAATTGATGTTTTATCCTCAGCTCCTCCTCTGCATATTGAAAGTGCAGACTGCTAGGTCTGGTCTAATGCTTTTGTAGGTCTTACATAGTTCTCTATGTCTGCACACTACTCTCACAACACCTCTCTTCTTGGCCATCATCTAAGAATCTGTAAACATGTTTAGTGTACTGCATTGCCCTCCAAAGTTTCCTTTTTTGTTGGTTAGCCTGGAAAAACAGAATAAAATCTTTAGAGTTTTTGCACAGGATTGGCATTCTTGACAGCAGTGCTTCGATCCTCTGCCCCTTCTGTAGTTCTGAAACTGAATCAGCTATTCATGTTTTGCTCTGTTGCCCTTTTTCTTGGTTGATTTGGTCTACAGTGATTTAGGATTGGGGGTTTCATTGGTGCATCCTAAAATCAGTAGATGGTCTGCTCAGTTGGTAGATGGGTGCAAAATTTTAGAAGCTTGACAGGTTAATTTGGAGAGCCATCCTCTCAGTAGTTCTTTGGTCTCTTTGGAAACATAAGAATGAATGTGTATTCTCTGAGGCACAATCCAACTTATCTGGTCTACTTGAACTCATCAAAATCATAACTGCCCTTTGGCTCAAAGCATCCATTAAGGATTTCCCTTACGCAGTTGGTGATCTTGTCTTCAAGTGGAGATTGATCAAGGGTAGGGTTTGATTCTTCAGTTGGAATTGTTTTATTACTTCTGTTCCCCTATCTTCTTCTATTCTATGTGGTTGGTGCCTTATCAACCTTGGGGAGCTTGCATTAGCTTGAATTTGTGCATTCTCTTGCCCTTTGCAGCTCCCCTTCTTTATTGATTGTATCTCTTCTCTTTGCCTCTCCAATCAATAAAGTTTTCTTTGCCAATCAAAAAAATAAAAAATAAAAAACTATGACTTAAATCCTACTATTAAAACCCATTTGTAATTTACCCTTAATAATAATCATTATGTATATCTAAGAAAAAAAATCATTATGAAAATCAAACACAACACAATTAATACAAATAAACTTCTAAACTTGAGGAATAAGACACATGTACACTAAAAAAAATAAAAAATAAAAAATAGTCGCCAAAAGTCAATATTTACTCGTCGAAAGTTTTAGTAGCCTAAAACTTAAACTAACATTGCCCAATATTTTTCTGTCTTCTATTGTGGCATATTTGGTGACTAAATATTTTTTTAGTCGTCAATAATTAATATACCTTGATTAAAAAAATTTAGTAGCTAAATCTTGAACAACGCCGACCAATTTAATTTTTTGTCGTCTATTGTACAACTTTTGGCTAAATTTCTTTTAATCGACAATTTTGGTCACCAAAGTGTAAATTGTTGTAATGTCAAAATGTTCGAATCATGAACCTCCTAATGAGGTGTAAGAGCATCTCCACCTGATATGTCAATTTCAACCTGGCAGTCCAACAGTTCTATTTTGGCTGCAAGAATGAACTCAACTTGATATGTCAAAAGCTGACATGGCTTTGGCATCACATCTTCATGTCAATTTTGACATATTTCCTACGTCATGCTTTTTTTTTTTTTTTTTTCCAAATAAAAGAAGACCAACGATACACAATTTGTGGTTATCACTTACCACGTCATGCGGGTTTTTTTCTACCAACGGTTAATATTATTTGAAGAAAAATGCTTTGGAGTTCTAATTTTTGAGCTCTAAAGCCAGCTCTAATGAGCTGGTAGTGGGCCTCACCTATTGTGATATGATGTTTTGGTTTTGTTTGTTTGTTTGTTTTTTTTTTTTTTTTCTTTTCTCCTTACCATGTCATTAGTGTTCCATTAGAGTAACAAAATTAGTGCTTTGAATCATTGCTATTATTTGAAAACTAACATGTGTTGTCATGTACGACAATTACTATTGTAAATAAAATATTTTTTAATTATTTTTTATTTTATTTTATCATCTATAAATTTGGAGTTGAGCAAAATATTTTTTTAATCATTCACACTATAACATTTTCAGGGGCAATCGTAGCATGTCATTTATAATGATATTTATGTATTGTCATTTTTTTTTTAAAAATATGTATTGTAATTTTCTTTTTTCACCAAATTAAAAAAAAAAGAAGTTTAAGTAGCAATGGATAAAAAATTCGAATTTTGCTAAAAAATTATTTTATAAATATAGAATTTTAAAAAAATAAAATACTATTTAAATGGCATCAAACCTCTTTTAAAAATAAATTTATTTTAATTAGTAAAATAAAACAATTCAAATTTTAAAAATAATAGAATAATAGATGACATATTAGGTAGATAGCTTCCATGTCAAATTGACATATGTCAATTTGCCACCTAAGTCTTTAAAAAATTTTGACATCTCTAAGATTGATGGTTTGAATGGAATTGCTATAAGGATTTTAGCCAACAAGTTAACCCGATTGGTTAATACAAGTAAATGTTGAATGTAAGATTATATTAGGCAATAATATTATCAATTAGTGAAAATCTCATATTATATTATTGTAGCAATATAACTAACTAAATTTTAGAACAAATTACTATGTAGTTTATAATTTATGCACATCAAGTTTCAATTGTTAAATTTTAGAACAAATTACTATATAATTTATAATTTATCTCTTGTATCAATTTGATAAGTAAAAAAGTTTAAGATAATTTTAAAAATAAAATCATTAAAAAAAATTTAAAAAAATGATAACTTTTTTAATTAGGAAAAATATCACATCAATGGGGTGTGAAAAAAAAAATTACAAATTAAGGAGAAAATCTATGTATATTAATAATTAAATTTATAAATTTTTTCTTGAATTTATATTTTTTTTTTCCTAATACCACTGTAACACTGTCAAGTAATAACCCCTTTTAACTAATACATAAAGTTTCCAAACACCCAAATATTAGGAGAGTATCTGATAATTTTTCTCTCAATCTATGATCTCTTTTGACAAGGGGTTAAAAGTAAATTTTTTGATTTTTAATCTTTTTTTAATTACATTACCTTTCTACTTTTTACACGTTTTTTAAAAAATAATTATAAAAAATCAAAAAAAAATTAATTTTTAATCTACTTTCCAAAATAACTCTATTACCAGCAAAACCACGACTACTAAACATAAATTATTTAATGGAAGACAGAGGAGGACGAGGTTGGAAGCCGGTGCTGAGGAAGAGAGGAGGAGGTGGATTACAGAGGGCATCAATGGCGAGTGGATTAGTAACGATATTTGTTGATAAGGTCCTAGAGATGATGAATCCAAAGGGCCTGTTCAATCTTTTCATCCATTTTGGAGTGGTAAAGGATGTGTTGATTCCGGTGAAAAAAAGGAAAGCAACGGGTTCAAGATTTGGGTTCGTCCGGTACAACTGTCCAGTATCGACAGAAATGGCAGTTCAAAAGACGAATGGAATCTGGTGCAAGGAAAAGAGATTGAAAGTGAAGATGGCAGAATTTAATAGGATTGGGAAGAAGGAGGAAGTTAAGATGACTGTGCAGAGGAATCATCTGGGACTGAAGCCATCTTTGGCAATTGCGAAGGAGAAGTGTCCTATGCAATCAAGGAAGGAAAGAATGGGTCAAAAATCAAACGCTGATGTAGTATTAGGAAGAGAGGAGCAGGGGATGGATGATATCACAATTATGGTGAAAGAAGAAAGAAATGGGTGGTTGGGCGACAGTGTAATTGTGAAGCTTAAAACTTTCTTCTCATTTCATGACTTGAAGGAGGAGGTTAGTAGAAGAGGAATGAAAGAGGTTCTTGTCTGTGAAGGAGGTGAAAGATTAGCAGTTTTGACATTTAGCTTAGTACTTGCACTTAAGGAGGGGATTGTAAGCTTATAAGAATGGGTGTATGAGTGGTGTGATTCAGTTTCAGAGTGAAGACGTGGGGTTTATGAGGATCTGGAGAGATGTGTTTAGATTTACTGTTTTGGTGTCCCATTAAATTTATGGAGTGTGAATACATTCAAAAGTATTGGCAGAGTATGGGGTGAAGTTGTTGTGCAGTTAGATGATAGCACCACAAGGATGAATTCATTCCAGTATGGAAGAGTTAGAGTGATTACAAACTCCATGGAGAATATTAATAAGGTCATCAATTTGACATGCAACGAATACTTGGTTCCAGTTTGTTGGAACAATCTTCTGTGAAAATAAAATAAATCTTGAAATAAATTCAAACAAAACAAATAAATAACATACCAGATTTATTTATCGAACCCAAATAAAATTAAGACCAAGTCGAGTGTGTGACACTCTGTCCTTAAGACAGATTCGCCCCGCTACGGTGCTTACGGTTGAATGGCGTCTATCTCCCAGGATACAATGATCTTCACAAATTTATAGAAGCACTTCAAATAAATTTGTTCGGCGAACCAAACCTTGTGTTCTAATACTCTCTTTAATTTTCCCTAAACTAGAATGAAGATCAAAATGAAAGATAAAATCTAGACAAACAAAAAGGAACAAATTATCACTAATTTCCGGATCCTAGAACTGCTGGAAAAATTTGTATTTATAGGCAACCAAAAATTGGTCCGAACAGGCACCACTTTATAAGTGAAAAGGTGCACACCAAACATTAATCAATGCACTCAATAATTGAATGGTGGTTTGACCGTTAGTGCAACTGCTCCAAATTTATTACATAAACTATATGAATATATATATATATATATATATATATTAAACCATTTGAATATATATATATATATATATATATTAAACAAATTGAATAGTTTAATAAAATTCTGAAAAGGTACAAATTTTAGAAAACCACTTAGGAATCTAAGAATTAAATTAAATTCTAAAATTACACATTTTAAGAAACCACTTAGGAACTCAAAATTTGAATTTAGAATTAAATTAAATTCCCACATTAATTTTTATTGAAAAAATTCAAAAGAATTTTATCTAAAAAAAAAATAATGTTAAATCCGAAAACGACGTCATCTTTCCATTCACTCATAAATGGTTTTGACGTTCCGTCTTCACCACTTCACCTCTTCGGACCCACCCCAAAAGACGTTTGGGGTCTACCCAAATTGGGTTAAAAAATATGCCTATATAAAACCATTTTTTCCAACACAGTTCGGGTTTGTGAGGCAATGGAAATTCCACTGCATGAGTTAAGCTATAGTAGTATGAGTAGAGACACTAAGAAAGGCACCATTGAGGAAGTGGGCCAGATCTCTATCAATGGAGGTAATCGGAGGGATGGTGGTACGGGGGAGGAGGTAAAACTAGGTGGTGAAGTGGGTGTGGAGGACCATGTGGTAAGCAAGGACCTGGACACAGGGGCAAATCATAGTAAGGTGGACAAAAGCTCTGAGGATCTGCATGGTGAAGGAACATGTGATGATAGTATATTGGAATCAGTGGTTAAGAACACTGACATGGAGTTGAGGATATCAACCAGTGGTGGCTGCATTAAAGAGATGGAAGTGGAGGGAGTGAAAAAGTTGTGGTTGGAAGAGATAGGTAGCATGCATGGGATGAATGATACCGTTGTAACTAAAGGCTTCTTAAGAAGTGTTAGTGGGCTTGATAAAGATAGGCCCAGTATCAATTTAGAGGTAGTCCTTAGTGAGCCCCAAAGGAGGGTTTCAGTCATAGTTCTAAATATCGGCCGGTACGTATCGTACCGGCCGATTTGTATCGAAAAATCAGACCACCGGTTCGGATATAGACCGGTATAGCGGGGAGAATGAAATTCGCAGCCATAGCGGTCGAGTCCCGGTACATAGCGGCCTGAATCGGATACACAGGGCGATACAGGCCGGTTGTCGCCGGTACGGCTGAAAATCAGCGCAGAAAACTGCTCGTGGCTCCGATGCTGTTTTTGGTTTTGGATTGCTAGTCTTCGCTAAAGTGAGAGTGCTGCTTTGAGGTTCATGAGGAGATCGTGTTGTCCTTCGGTGGCTTTCGACGTGCTTCAGAATGCTTCTCTGGTCGTGAGCCGTTGAGCGCAGCTTTGAGGCTACAAGAAGCTAGGTATGATACAGACATGGGGTGCAGTGTATATATTTTTTATTTATATTTTATATAAATGTATATTCATAGTTTTGGGCCAAGACATTTTGGTGAAGATAGTGGGTTGTTTTGAGTAATCTGGGCCCATGTGTTTCTTTAACCAACTCATGGGTCTACTAGGTGGTGTACTGCTGTGGATTTTTTTTAAATTGTAGATAATTAAAATTTATAATTGAGACTAAAATAAATATATATTATTTAGTTGAAAATGAGTCAAAAGTATTCATACATACCAAAATTTTGATTAAAATGTAACAAATTAAGGCTAAAAGAGTCCAAAAAATGTATAAAATTGAGTTTTAGAGGATTGCTAATGATTTTTAAAATTTCACGGTCGTGACACCCGATTCCCGATACATAACGGCCGATACTACCGATACTGATACTCTGCGATCGATACCGTTACATTACCCGATACCGCGATTTAGAACTATCGATTCATTGGGGGCAGGAAGCATGTAGTCCACTGTCTGGGTGTATTGGGTCATGTTCTAAACAGTTGGACTATGATAGAAAGAGTAAAGGTGTATTATCAAGGAAGAGAGAAGTGGGCAACAGAGGGCAGAGAGCTACTGGAGTGAAAAAGTATATGCAGAGAAAGAATAATTAGAAGGGCATGTTGCGTTCGAGCTATTTTTCTAGAGGGGCCATCTGTAGAGTTGCTGCTATTGCAGCTGCATTATCATTACCTCAGACAAGTGGTCCTAGTAGAAAAGATGCGTTACTGAAGGAAGTTCGTGATATAGTTCAGCTGGGTAAGTTGTTGGGGATGAATTGCAAGGGGAAGGAGGAGGAAGCTGTGAATCGGATTGTGGAAATAGAGGTTCACGACAAGGAAAAGATAGGGGGTGGGCTGAGGGCAGACCCTGTTTGAGATGGGTGACAAGGGGGTCTCAGGAGTAGTTTCAAGTTTTCCAATAAAGATTATGTCATGGAATGTAAGGGGGTTGGAGAGGAAAGATAAAAGGGGTAAAATTATGAAGCTAAGCTAGGGATAAAAATTTGGATATGTTGATGTTACAAGAAACTAAGAAAACCAATCTTGATGAAATATTTGTGAAGTCAATGTGGCCTTTTGATTCTATGTAGTTTTTGGCAGTGGATTCGGTGGGAAATGCAGGGCTTGCTATGTGTGCGGAATCCTGGTGTCTTCAAGATTTCAGAGTGCTGCAGTACGCGGGATTTTTTACTTCTATTAGGTATTTTTAAGCAATCATTTGAGTGTGTAATCGTTCATATGGGAAGTATCGGGTAGGCTGAAGTCATCTTTTCACAAACCTTGGTGTATTGGTAGAGATTTTAATGAATTTGATTTTTGAATGAAAGAAGGGGTTGCTTGAGGAGGGAAAAGGGAATGATTAAATGTAATGAGTTTATCAAGAGCTAGTAGATTTGCCACTACTAGAGAGGGGCTTTACATGGTGTAATTCAGTAGAAGGTGATAGATGGAGTAGAATTGATAGGTTTTTATTGGATTCTCTGTGGCTAGAAACGTTTAGCCTTAAGCAATGGGGCCTTTCAAGGAGTATTTCTGACCACTGTCCATTGGTGTTGATGGATGATGAAACAAATTGGGGTCCTAGACCTTTTAGGTTCCTAAATGCAAGGAGTTTGCACTCTAATTTTATGTCTATGGTCAAGAAATCTTGGTCAGAGATAGAGACTTATGGATGGGCTGGCTTTAGGCTGAAAGAAAAATTAGCAAATCTGAAGATGGCATTGAAGAAATGGAACGTAAAGGTCTTTGGAAATGTTGAGCATCAGCTAAAATCTGTAGAGGAGGAGCTCCATGAGATTGACTTAAAAGCTAAAGATGGGACACTTCTAGATACCAAAATTGATAGAAGAAGAGAGTTAAGAAGTTTGGTATAGAAGCTGAATAAGAGGTTAGAATGGATATGGCAACAGAAATCTAGAGTGAAATAGGCTCACGATGGGGATAAGAATACTAGATTCTTTCATGTGATGGTTAAGAGGAGACAAGGAAAGAATTTAATTGATACAGTTGTTGAGAATAGGGAAGTTATTGAGGAACTAGAAAGGGTGAAACAAGTAGTGGTTGAGCATTTTAGAAAACTGTATTATGATGTGTAAAAAAATAGACCAAAGCTGGATGGCCCTTTTCTTACCATTGGGGATGATGAGGCAAAGAGAGAGTTAGTAGCAGAGTTTACAATGGAAGAAGTGTGGGCAGCTGTGAAGGACTGTGATGGGAATAAAGCTCCAGGGCTTGATGGATTCAATCTTTATTGTATTTAGAAGAATTGGGAGGTGAAGAGATGTGAGATCCTCCAGTTCCTGCATGAATTTCACATCAAAGGTAAGTTGGTTAAAGGGATTAATAGTTCATTTATAACATTAATTCCTAAGAAGGACAATCCAGTAGATTTGGTGGATTACAGGCCAATTAGTTTGGCAGGTTCACTGCACAAAATTCTAGCTAAAGTTTTATCTAGGAGAATGAAGAAGGTTTTGCCTAGGCTGGTTAGTGAGGTTCATACAATATTTATTGGAGGAAGGTGTATTTTAGATGGAGTTTTGATTGCCAATGAGGTTATTGAGTGGTGGAAATCAACAAAGCAAAAATGGGTGATATTTGAGCTTGACTTTGAGAAGGCGTATGACTCGGTGAATTGGGAGTTCTTGTTTTCAATGGTGTCTAATTTTGGATTTGGAGAAAAATGGGTAGGGTGGATCAAGGAAGGTTTATCCTCATCTAGAATATCAGTTTTGGTAAATGGGTCACCCATTGAAGAGTTTTCACAGCAAAGAGGGTTAAATCAGGTTGATCCACTCTCACCCTTCTTATTCAATCTTGTGGTTGAGGGGTTAAATTTGCTGCTAAATAGAGCTAAGATGTTGGGGTTGGTTAAAGGAGCCTCGGTGGGGTCTAATGGCTTTAGTATCTCACATTTGCAGTTTGTAGACGACACAATAATTTTCTATGAGGCCGAAACAAAGGAGCTGCTATTGATCAAAAGGATATTAAGGTTCTTTGAAGTGATGTCTGGCTTAAAGATAAACTTTCACAAAAGTGTAGTGTGTGGAGTGAACATCTCTGATAGTGAGGTGAAGGCTTTTGCAGGTGAGTTAAATTGTCAAAGCAAGAAGCTGCTTTTAATGTATCTGGTCTTACCTTTAGGAGCCAATCCTAGGAGGAAGTCCACATGGCAGCCTCTGGTTGATAAAGTAAGGAAGAGGCTGTCTCTTTGGAAGATGAAGGGGTTGTCTTTTGCATGAAGACTAACTTCGATTAAGTCAGTTGTGGCTTGTTTACCATCATATTATATATCTATATTTAAGATGTCTAAGGGTGTAGTGAAGACAATTGACAAATTGCAGGCTATGTTTCTCTAGGAAAGCAATGATGTTAGGAGGAAAGTACATTTGGTGAGATGGCAGGACCTGACTAAACCTAAAAATCAAGGAGGGTTAGGGATTAGAAGTATCAGTGAAATGAATGTTTGTTTATTGCTAAAATGGTGGTGGGGATATGGTGTTGAAGATAAAGCCTTGTGGAGGGTTGTAATCTGCAGCAAATATGGGAGATGTGGTGGTGGGTGGTGGCTTGATGTTGGTAAAGTAGGCAATTTGTCTCCACTTTGGCAGGGTATTCTAAGTATTGCGAAGGATAACCCTCAGGTGCTTGACTTTTATTTGGAAAATGAAAATATAAAGGTGGGAAATGGAGAAAGAATTCACTTCTAGACTGATATGTGGTGGAATAGTTGTCAGCTCTGTGAGGAGTTTCCAAGATTGTTTAGTTTATCTGTGGAAAATGAAAGGGGAATGGGATTTGGTATTTAGAAGAGGGCTGCGAGCATGTGAAGAAGTGGAGGTTAACAGGTTATGCGAGTGACTGAATGTAGTACCTATAATCAAGGGGAATCTAGATGACTGTTTGAGGTGGGAGGTTGATCAATCAGGCCAATTTTCAGTGCAATCAGTTTGGAAATGGTTCTAAGGAGCAAAAGGACCGAAGTTGGATGTCATGAAAGAGTTGTGGCAAAATATAGCCCCTCCCAAAATCCAATTCTTTAGCTGGTTAGCGTGGAGGGAAATGGTGAAAACTTCAGATTTCCTGCAAAAAATTGGGGTGTTGGGTGCAAATGCTAGCACACAGTGTGTCTTCTATAAAAAGTAAATTGAAAGTGTAAACCATGTTCTATTACATTGCCCACTGATTTGGAGAGTCTGGTCTCGAATTATAAGCTGGTGGGATTTGTGGTGGGTAATCCCTGGGTCTGTTGAGGCTTTGTTACATTGGTGGGCAGGGGCTTCGTTTAAGAAAACAGAGATGAAGGTGTGGAAAATTGTGCCATTAGTATTATTTTGGTCGATTTGGAAGTTGAGGAATGATATATTGTTTAGTGGTGAACATTCTAATTTTGCCGATTTGGAGGACATTGTGAAGACAAGGATAGTGTTTTGGGCTAAGAACAGTTTACGAAGCGTGCATTACACAGTGCATGATCTTGTTAATAATCTTCAACGGGTCAGACATTGCTTGAGGTGAAGGGTGCATGCCTTTGTTATTGCTTTGGCACTACTGTGGAATTGTAGTAGCCTTTATTGGGAAGCCCTATGTTGGTTTTTGCTGTCAAGTCCTGTTGCTGCTGTGTGTGTAGTCCTGTTTCTGTTGTTGCTGGTTTTTGCTATCATATGCAGTTGCAGTGTGCTGCTTAGGTGCATTTTTCAGTTTGTTTTTAGTGGCTCTGTTTTGGTTGGTGACTTATCAACCTTGGTTTTGTGCTAGCATATGATTGAGCTCATGTATGAGTGCCAACCTAGTTGGGATTAACACATTGGGTATGATGCTTTAGCACTAACCCCTCTCTTGATTGATGTATCACTTCGTGTCACCTTGTTTTACTTTGTGGTTATCAATAAAGTTTTTTGCTGGTCGAAAAAAAAAATTAAGGGGGAATTATATCATAGTGGTACAGAAAATTTGTTTTTATACAAACACAGCCCATGACTTTTCATCTACACTCCATTGTAGAATCACTTACGCCAAAGTATTTTGTAATTTTTTTTATCCCACTAAATAAATAAATAAATAATATCATTTCATATATATATATATATATATATTCAGTGTTTGATTCTGTATATAAATAAATAAAAGTAACAAAGTATAGTAGGCTTAAGCTATATTGAAACAATAATAAGGTTTCACTAATGTTATAATCCCGAAATTTTTATTTTGAATTTTATGTAGAAATATCAATCTATAACTCAGATTAATTTTATACCCAGACCCACGCAATACCAATTTAATGTTCACCACAAAATTATAATACCCAAAAAAAATCTGAATGATTCTTTTTGAAACAGTAGCATTTTTTTATTACATTTTGGCGAAGCCTAGATTTTCATATTATAGTGTGTATATCTTGTGATGCAACACATACTGTAAATGTGCTGTGTCAATTACGAAAAAAATGACAAAAAAAATTGTTGAAGTGCGCATGCATCACTAAGACATACTCTCATTATAATGAACAAAAAATATATTATCTCCTTTTAAAAATACTAAGTGAAAATTAAATAATACAATTGTGTACAATATGATAAAAAAATATACAATCCTTATTTTAATAAATTATACCTTTTTAACAAGAAATGAGAAAAAATCTTTTATTTTTGATAGATGTTACAATCAATCATACACCTATTTATACTTGATACAAGAGTTGGCTAGGAGTTTGTTATAACAAACTCTAACTCATCCATCCTAACCACCACTACTACAACTTTGATATTTATATCTATTTACAGCTATACTTGATACACTAAGCTAAGGCTTCAACTGCTGAGACCGAGGCTTCAATTGTTGATAATGCTACAATGGCTTCATAGTCTTATTATCCCCCCTCAAGATGATGGGGTTGGGTAGCACTAAAAGTTTGGATTTGAGATAAAGAAACCGAAAGGAAGTGAGGGGCTTAGTAAATATATCAGTAATCTAATCATTAGTAGCAGTATAAGGGAAAGAGATTTGCTTAGAAACCACTCTTTCTCGTATGAAATGATAGTCCACATCTATGTGTTTGGACTTAGAATGGAACACTGGATTGGAAGCTAAGGCCATGGCAGATATATTGTCATCATAACACAGGCACCGAGGAAGAAGGAACGGATAAATCTTTAAGCAATTGTTTGAATCCAACAAATTTCTACTGTAGTGTGAGCCATAGACCTATATTCAGCTTCAATGGAAGATCTTGAGACTGTGGGTTGCTTCTTGGCAGACCAAGAGATGAAATTAGGGCCTAGATAAATGCAAAACCTAGAGGTGGACCTTCTGTCCTTGCACTCCCCTACCTAATTGGAATTAGTGAAAGCATGAAGATCATAGGACCCTTGTCTGAAAATAAGACCATGAGAAACAGTTCCTTGAATATATCTCAGCAGGCGTTTAACTAGTGCAAAATGGGCATTGGTTGGAGCTTGAATATGTTGACAAGCCTGATTGACTGTAAAGGCAATGCCAGGCCTAATAATGGTTAAGTACTGTAATGTACCAACTAAGTTTCTATAAAAGCAAGGCTGAGCATAAGGAAGCTCATCAGTGGAGGAAAAAACAGCATAAGATTTAAGAGTTATTGGTGTGGAGTAGGGCTTACAATGATCCATGCTAGCTTTATGTAGCAGCTCTTGAGCATACTTTTGCTGAGATAAAAATAACCAGTGGAATGGGATTGGACTGAGATCCCCAAAAAATAGGAGACATCTCCTAGTTCCTTCATGGAAAATGCCACATGCATCTGAGCAAGTAAGGCTTGAATCAAACTAGGATAACTTCCAGTAAGAAAAATATCATCTACACAGATGAGAAGAATAGTGATACTACTAGATGTCTCCTTGACAAAGAAAAAAGGATTAGAATAGCTATGACTGAGAGCTTGAGTAAGTAAGAAAGAGAAGAAGGTTGAATACCAAGCCCTAGGAGATTGCTTGAGGCCATACAAGGGTTTGTTCAGTTTGCACATATGATGAGTAAAGTTGGAATCAACAAAGCCCTGAGGTTGCACCATATAGACTTCTCCATCCAATTTTCCATGTAAGAAGGAATTGGATATGTTCAACTGCTTGAGAGGCCACAAATGTTGAAGAGCAGGACACAAGAGAATTCAGATAGTGGGTTGCTTAGCAACAAGACTAAAAGTTTTATCATAATTCACACCTTTTTGTTGCAAATAACCCTTAACAACTAACCTAGCCTTGTATCTAACAATGGTGCCATCAGAATTCTTTTTAATATGAAACACTCACTTACAACCAATGGTGGATTGGTAGAAGGGGGAGGAACAAGAGTCCAAGTGCCTTGTTTATGTAAAGCCTGAAATTCTTCATTCATGGCATTAACCCAAAGATGAGAGGTTAAAGCTTGAGTAGCAGTCTGAGGCTCAGTATAAGAAAGATCCACTGGAGGAGTGTGAGTAAGATGACAAGAAGGAACTGGTAGAGGCTTTAGACCTAGCAGTCATAGGATGAGTGTTAATTGAAGAAAAGTGAAATGAAGGAATGGTAGGTGAATAGAGATAGACTCAATAGGAATATAAGAAGAAGTAGGAACTGTAGCTAAGTCAGGTACCGCAGGAACAGAAATTACAAGTTGAGAGGAAGAAGCAACAGGTGCTATAGAATGGTCAGATATAGGGACTATTGGAGAGAGTGATGGACAAGAGGCAAGTATAGGTGATGGAGAGACTGCAGACTGAGAATTAGACCAGAAAAAGAATGTAAGAGTAGGTACAGTAGGAGAACTAGGTGTATAAGTAGCAAATGGGAAGCAAGACTCATTGAACAAGACATGTCTTGACAAATAAATTTTTCCATTTGAGGGATCCAAACACCTGTATCCTTTAGTTGAAGGATGATAGCCTAAGAAAACACAAGGAGAAGATCTTGGTTGAAGTTTATGATCAATATAAGGCCGAAGCCAAAGAAAACATTGGCAACCAAACACCTTAAAAAAATACATAATCTGGTATAACATGGAAGAGTAGCTGAAAAGGAGATTTATTGTGAAGAGACAAACTAGGCATTTTATTTATAAGAAACATGGCTGTAACTAGAGCTTCAAACCAGTACATGGAAGAGTAGCTGAAAAGGAGATTTATTGTGAAGAGACAAACTAGGCATTTTATTTATAAGAAACATGGCCGTAACTAGAGCTTCAAACCAGTATGCAAGAGGCACGCAAGACTAATACATTAATACAATGGCAGTTTCAACAATGTGTTGATGTTTCCTTTCAGCTATGCCATTTTGTTCTAGAGTGTAAGGACAAGTGAGATGATGAATAATACCATTTTGAGCAAGATAACTATCCATTTGATGATTAACAAACTCAGTCCCATTATCAGTCCTTAGAATTTTCAAGAATGTGTCAAATTGTTTTTCAACATAGGCTTTAAACACAAGAAAAGTGGAAAAGATTTCACACTTAACATAAATAGGATAAATCCAAATAAACCTTGTGAAATCGTCAACAAACAAGAGATAGTATTTATATCCAAGCAAATAAGCATGAAATGGTCCCCAAACATCACTATACACAAGAGAAAAGGGTTTATTAACAGTAGAAGTAGACAATTTGAAAGGCAGCCTATGTATCTTAGCAACACTACAAGAAGTGCAAGCTAATGAAATACAATCTTTATTGTGAAATGTAGCAGGCAAGTGTTGAACAATATGATAAAGTTTTAAAGTAGAAGAGTGACCAAGTCTTTGATGACAAATAGACACAGAGACTTGTGATTGTGCCTGAGTAACATGAGCCTAAGCAATCATGGAAGAGGATGAAAGAGCAAAGTGATAGAGTCCATGAATATTAGGTCCTTGATGCATAACCTTGTTCGTATGCTTGTCCTAAACCACAAATGAGTTAGAATCAAAAGTAACAAAACAGTTATTATCCTTAGTTAGTTGATGAACAGATAAGAGATTAGAGGAAATATGAGGCACATGAAGAAGATTATTGAGACAAAAAGAGTATTGAGGAGTAGGTAGCAATCCCTTACCAATGTGTTGAATGGGAACAACTTGACCATTACCAATAGTGACTTGATCTGAGCCTTGGTAAGTTTAATAGAGTTGGAGATTAGCCAAATCATTTTTGATATGATTAGTAGCTGCTGAGTCTATGTACCAAGGAGTAGGTGATTCAAATAGAGCAAAGGACTGATTAGAAGAAGATTGATTTGCAGTAACAGAGTAAGCCCTAGATTGTGTGGTACAAAATTAGGAAAGGACTGAAAGTGAGATGAAGAAGAAGCCTGAGAAGGCCGATAGACTGGATTCATTCAAAACCAGCAATCAAGAGCACTATGATTATGACCTTCACAAATTTGACAACTAGTATGTGAAGAATTACTTTCATATCTCCCTGAATTTCCTCCATACCTACGTCTGAAACTGTGATTGGTATACCTTCCATTAGCTCTATCTCTTCCTTTTCTAGTACCATGAAATTGATATCTACCTCAATTTCCATATGAGTATCCTCTAGTATACTGAGGATATGAAGCAGAACTACACTCCGATCCTTTAGTTGCAGCACAAGCCATTGGCAAATCATCGATAAGAGCATGTTTAGTTTTATTTTCCACATATATTGCTTCAGAACATAGCAATGAACACAAGTCCTCCATAGTAATGGCCTCTACTCTAGCTTGTATGGTAGTTTTCAATGCCTCGTACTCATCTAGTAATCTATTGAGTGTTAACAAAACCGGATCTTCATCTTCAACTGCGGCGGAGGCAAGAATGAGTTGATTTGCAATATCTATGATCCGATTCAAATACTCCTCCATTTACAGTCCTTTCTTTGAGACTGATTGGATTTTATTCTGTAATTGATGAATATGAGATCGAGAGAGTGAGGTAAATCTCTTCTCTAGAGCACTCCATACTTGAGCACAATGTTGGTTATGGAGAACAGTTGAAAACACAAGGGAGGAGAGAGTGGTAGTAATGCAACTTAACAAATGTGTATCTATGATTTTCCACTTCGTAAATTCTGGATTAGCAATTACTGTTCCAGATGCATCAAGGATCTGAGGTTTTGGACATAGAATCATTCCAGTTACAAAATCAAGCAAATCTGTGGCTCTAAGCACATTTTGAAACTAATTTTTCTAGATAAGAAAATTGAAGGAATCAAGCTTTACTATTACTAGAGAATTGAAATTTGAGATGAGTAAACTAAGATTTGGTGGTATAGAGGTTGAAGAAGATGGTGAAACAGCCATTGATGAACCTTGCTTGTGAGAGCTACTATGGCTCTGATACCATAACAAGAAATGAAAAAAGATCTTTATAATGTAAAAGTTTTTTTCCGCTATTCAAAAGTTTTATAATGCGTATGTGCTTATAAGTTTGGGTTTTTTTATTTTTTATTTATTTTTATATTTGAGAATTATTTTTTATATTAAAAATTTTTTGAAATAATTTAATTTTTTTTATTGTTTATTATTTATTATTTGAATTTACTTAATTTGAGAAAAATAATAAGGTGCAATGAGAGTAAAATAAAATTTTAAATAATCAAACAAGGTGTACTTAAAATTTTGAAATATTTATTGACTTTTTGAGGGTAAATAGAATCCCCCAACTAGGCAGTGCTAGAGGTCCACCAAAATAGGCAAGCCGAAGGTTCACTAAAACTGGAAGGCCCGCCTAGACGCTGACCAAAACTAGTCACGAAGAGGCCCACCAAAACTAAATAGGCCCAAAAACCCACCAAAAGTAGGTAGGTCCAAAGGAGCTCCCAAAAATAGGCAAGCCCAAAGGCCAACCGCAATTGGTAGCAGCAGGCCAAACGGCCCACCTGATTCCTAAAGCTGTTCAGAAAGCAGCCCTATGAGTTAATAGCAGAATGGTCTAAGGCCATTTTATAGTAGGAAGGAGGAATGCCATGTGATTGGCGTACTTTTATTAATTCAATAAGTGAAAAATGATTCGACATCTCATTTATTTTAATTAAAATGCAACAAATTAAGTTTTATCTGGTAAAAAATAACCAATTTATTTAAATTATTTCTGATTTATATAAGTTATAAACAAGAAATACAAGAAACAGTTTAATACCAAATTTACTTCAGTTCTTATTGTTTTAATTTGAAAAAAAAATTGTGTGTATATTTCAGGAGATTGACACTTGCTACAAATTTGTTAATTTTAATGTCTAATTTAAAGAAAATGAGTAAACTAAAATTAGACTTAAAAATGGAATTTGCCTTTATTTATTTATTGTTATGAACTCACGAAACAATGTATCAGTTAGGTCTAAAAACACTAGTGAAAGTTGAATCCAAAACATTTGATTTTACCATTTGCACCATGGTTTGCTCCTTTAACCGATGAATTACTTGTGCGGTTTACACCATTTATTTCTTTTTTCATTTTGTGAAAAACAACATATTCATATTATTGTAGAGAACTATAGTGCAAACATATTAATTAGAACTTAAATAAGAAGAAGCGACTGTGGGGCTCCTCACTTGATACACCCCATCATCCCACACCAACGAACTTGGCAGCACAATTTTTTCTATGGTGCCACTGATTGTCATGATGAAGCATTGCTTTTGCCCTAGAGCTTTGAATGTAAGGACACTCGGCTCAACCCCAACCTCAAGTCCTGGTGGAGTCACCACAGTTGCCTTGTAAGTGGACACCAGTGAGCCAACATCGGTGACAAACCTATGGAACACACGAGTGATGGCTTTACCACTTTGGGTAGATAGTGCAAAAGAAGGTGTGTAAGTGATTTTCCGATCACACTGCCAACTTAGTTATTCAGCTGGAGAATACTGGCAGAATAGATGACACCTGGCTGACCTGCAACAGAAAGAGAAGATTCCAGCGGTGGTTCGTCCACCCGGGGGCACTCCGACGATCAAGTCAGTATATCTCTCAAAGATAATCAATAATGCTAAATTCACTGTTCAGAATATCCATTGCGCACCTTAGACCCATGGGGGTGCCTTTCTTTTATAGTTAACCCAGTCCTAGTCCCAATAGGAGCCTAGCTCTAATGGACTTAAGATTACTGCTAATTTTGGACTCCTAGTAAGATTAGGATAAACTCTCTAAGAGTCTTATCTTTACCCAAACTGAAGTCTTCTCCCATTCTAGGACTCTTGTCCCTTATCCGCTTATCTCAGATTTCGATATCCTCGAAGATAACCCCGGCCTTGCCGAGATCACCTCGGCGTCATAACCTGGTTACATGGCACCTCGGCTGACACGTCGGCGTCACCTTGGCCACGTGTTGGGACTCAGAAAATATATCCCCACAACTGCCCCTAGGTTCTATTACCTCAGCATTCTGAGGTGATGGAACCTATATCGGTACTTCTTGCCAGTACATCGGCTTAAGCCGAGTTCATCACTATAGGCTGACATGTCTTGTTAAAGATCAAGAATTCCAAGAGATTCTTCACGCATATGAGCTGTCATGCATCACAATTCAACCATTTCAGCCACGTGTCCTTCTTTTACTGGATCGTACTCGGTATGCGTTTTGCAAGTCGTCTTGCGCTTTTATGCGTCGTCTGATGCACTCGTTGTTCCAGGCGCATTAATGGCCTTTTTTTGCCGTTGTTTCAAGTTTTGACAAAACTTGTTTCCCCCTCTTCCATCTTTTCACTTTTTCCTATCGTTTCTGAGGCTCTCTCTCTCTAGCTTTTTCAAATCTTCCATTCTTTCAAGCTTTCAAGCTCTGCCACCGTTGTTGTTCACCTCCTCCGGCGAGACTTTTGCCACTCTTTTTCCGTTGCCGTCGTTCGCCTGACTTCGGCGAACTCAACACCGGCTTCCTTTGTTCTGGTAAGTCACTGTTCCTCTCAGTCTTAGTCTCTTGTTACCTTACTGATTTTTACTGTTTTACCTACTGTCTTTGCAATCTTGTTCATATTTATGATATTTCATCTTGCATTTTGTATTCCACCATATATTTGAACTTGTTTGCTTCATGATTTTGTTTTTGCCCAAATCATCTTCTTGAATATACACTGTTCACACTCTTGTTAATTTCTGCCACTATTCTTGGCCTATTGCCCTTCGTATTTGCAATGTGCTTGATAGTCCATCTTTGTTCTTAATTCTGAAGTGCGTTCTTACTTTTCTGTTTTCTAGATTTGTGCCTTCAATCTCTGTTTCCATAGATCTAGGCTTGGGATTTTGTTTGTAGAACTCAAAACAATTGTTAGGGAAAATCGAAACGATTCCCCAAAGATTTTGTGTATCTTCTAGTTGTAGCCGAGGTCCATAAAGCCCTTCAGGAACACACCCTTTTGAAATCCAACCCGTTCAGTTAAGCCGATATCATGGGTATGTGGAAGCATAGGGTAGACACCTCGACAAAATTAGAATACTTTAGGCGAGAGTTTCCATCCCTGCCGACATCCATCTGAGGTTGGCTGGGGATGACGACTCCATCATGCCCACCACTGATTCTATGCCCTTCCCTGTAGTGGCCTTTATCGAGTGCGGACTTCGGTTCCCACTGGACACCATTTTTCGTGAAATACTTCATTACTATAAGTTGAACCCTATGCAACTTGCCATCAATTCCTATCGAGTTATCAACGGTATAATTGCCTTAGCGAAACAAGAAAATACTAGGATTACCTTAGCCGACATCCAATATTGCTACACCATGTGTGGCCTCAAAAAAGATACGGGCTATATTTACTACCTTAAGCTGAGGTCCACAGAATACAAAATCGTAGTTGACCTTCCAGACTCCAACAAGGGAGCTGGGGATGATTACTTCATTACCTCGGGGAACTGGAAATTCGCTCCAGACAAGGACCTCCATCTTTACCCTCTTCCTCGATCAGTTTTTGTAAAGGGCAATGGTAAGAGCCCTGTGTCCATATTACTTGTTTGTTTCAAAGTCTTCGATACTCTATTTGTTTCTAATGTCTATTTTTCTTGCAGCTCTTCCTCAGCCACCAAAGGGCTTCCGTCAGTCTTTCTTTCCCAACAAAGACTTGAAGAAACTACTGAATTTGCCAGTCCACAAGCGGAAGGCCCCTTTGCTTCTCAACTTCATCCCCACTTATAAGTCGGCTCTTCCTGACATCCCAAAAAAAAAGAAGAAAAGCCTTTCCCCCCCTTTTGCCACAATTCCACAAGTCGTGTCCACATCTTGGACAGACCAAGGATCAACCTCTGATCCAGCCGAGCAGCCGTCAACCTCGGTTCCTTATCTGATCCCAATATCCCAGCGCCAACATCGGCGACGAACTGTTTTTCCTGCCGAGATGGGTCGCCAGAAAGCAGTTGTAAAAGACCTCTTAACCAGCATCCCTTCTGATGTTGACGCTCAGCTAACGCAAACCTAACCTCCACTAAAGCAAAAAAGAATAAAAAAGGCTTAACCAAAGGCAAAGGTGACTCAGGTTGATACTGAGGACACCTTGCCAATTTCCAAATTGGCTGAAAGCGAGAAGACTGCCTTTGTCCCCGAAAAGAGGTTTGCTGAAACACACCCATCTAAATCCATCAGATCAAAAAGGTCGAGGTCATCTTCTGCAATGACCACGGGGTCTCAAAAGCATGATGTCCCCTGGGCCCCCAAAATCACACTGGAGGATAAACCAGTTATGGCTAGCAACAGTACCGACGACATTCATGTCGCCGTTGCCCTTAGTACCGCTCTGCTCCTTCCCGGCGATCTCGACCGAAACGTCGAGGTGAGCAAATATGAGAACTATGCTCTGATGCTCCAACACTCTGTTCAGGTAAGTCTCTTTATTAGGAGATTGTTCTTTCTTTCTTGTACTTAGAAATTTTTCTAATATCTTTTGTCTTGTTCAGTTTCAGGCCGTTCAGCATGCGCATTCCTTCTCAGTTCAATCTTTCCAGAACCGGGAGAAGCCGGCGGAGAAGAAGAGGGAGGTCTCCAGTCTTCAGAAAACTAATAAAAACTTGCAGTCAAAGATGAAGACCTTGGAGGATTAGGCCCAGGTCGCTATCAAAGAAAAGGACGATGCCGAAGAAAAGGTTGGTGCTATTGAGGCGATAAACAAAGTCCTTCAAGCCCAGCTGAAAGAGGCCGAGGACAAAATGGCTGAGGCCCAAAAGGAGCTTCAAGACACCCTGGCCACCAAAGAGGCCGAAGTCGAGGCCGCTAACGAGAAGGCATATGCTGAGGGGGTGGCCGATGTTACGGCAGACTACAAAAAGCAGGTGAAGTAGGCATGCAACAGGGGCTTCACCCTTGGCTGGAAGACCTTGCTGAAAAGGCTTGATGTCCCCAAGGACTCCCCCCTCAGGAATGCCGATGTCCTTCCTTTGCCTTTCCCCCTAACTCCAAGCCAACCCGCCGACAATGACGACTCTGAGTCCGAGAAGGAGGTTTTGGTGAGGAAGTCAAAAGACGTTGCTGGGGCCAAGTCTCTTCCTCAAAATGAGCAAGTCCTAGACTTGACTCAAGACGAGGAGGTTGAGGAGGTCCCCAAGGAGGCTACCCCTGAGCAGGCATCATTGGACGTGCCTCTCGCCGACAAGAGCCTTGACCAGACCCTTCAAGAGATTGATGTTGAGCTTGCGACCGAGAAGGTGGCCGAGATGTCCTCCCAGCAGTCTTTCGAGATCCAGACCCAGCCTGCTAATGATGCTAAGGAATCGTAGTTTTGATGTCTTTTTCCTTTGTTTTTTACACTTTGTACTTCTTTGTTTTTGGGACAATGTAAACTGTTTGTATGGTCGATGTGCCTTCTAATGAATACAACTTCCTTCTTTCTTGAATGTTTGCATGTTTGTCTTCCCTTTATTGCTTCTTGTATGACTTTCATACTTAGAATATATCTTTAATATATACTTCAATCTTGTGCAATCTTCTCGGGGTGACATACCTCGGTTATACAAACTGACGATTTACTTCGGCAAGTACCTTTCTTGGAGCGACCTTGGTTTCAACTTGTAAATTTTGTATAAAATTTCAACAAGTGTTTAACCTCAATCTAACTTCAACTTCAAATTTCAACAAGTGTTAAATATCATCTCGGTTTAACTTCAACTTGTAAACTTTTCTCAAGTTTCAACAAGTGTTTAACGTCATTTCGGTTTAACTTCAACTTGTAAACTTTTCTCAAGTTTCAACAAGTGTTAAACATCATTTCGGTTTAACTTCAACTTGTAAACTTTTCTCAAGTTTCAACAAGTATTAAACATCATTTCGGTTTAACTTCAACTTGTAAACTTTTCTCAAGTTTCAACAAGTGTTAAACATCATTTCTTCTCTCTGCCCCCTAATGTGAACCTAAGTTCCACTTGGGGTCTCATTATGCATGTATTCCAGAAACAACATTATGTATCTTTATCAGTCACAAGTATAGAAGAATTCTGCTAAAATTTCATTCATTACGCCGGCAATCAACAAGGAACATCTAATGATAGAAAAACTTCAGATTACAAGTATTCCAAGGTCTTGGCAACTCTTTGCTCTCATTATCTTCAAGCCGATATGCCCCATTGCCCAATACCGAAGTGATTCTGTAGGGTTCTTCCCAGTTTGGGCCAAGCTTGCCCTCCCTGGGATCCTTCTTGTTACCGATGACTTTTCTCAAGACTAGGTCGCCGATTTGGAACTCCCTTGGGTTGACTTTTTTATTATAAGCTCTGGCAAGCTGCTGCTGGTAGGTTGCGAGCTGAATTGCAGCTCTCTCCCTTCTTTCTTCTAGTAGGTCCAGATCTCGGGCTAAGAGTACATTATTAGTCCCGTTCTCTACTCCCTAGGTTCTGATCCCAGGGATGCCGACTTCAAGCGGAATGACAGCTTCAGTGCCATAGGTCATGGCAAAGGGGGATTCCCCCATTGATCTTCTCGGCGTAGTCCGATATGCCCAGAGCACACTTGGTAGTTCATCCACCCACTTTCCTTTTGCTGTCTGCAGCCTTTTCTTTATCCCATCTAGGATAACTTTGTTGGATGCTTCTGCTTGTCCATTGCTTTGAGGAAAGCTTGGGGTTGAAAAGTAGTTCTTGATCTTGAACTTTGCACAAAAGTTCTTGATTAATTTGCTATCAAATTATGTTCCATTATCAGCAACTATTGCTCTCGAAATCCCAAATCTGGTGATGATGTTCCTCTATAAGAAGTTATTCACGTCTACATCTCGGATCTTGGCTAGGGGCTCAGCTTCTATCCACTTGGTGAAGTAATCTGTTGCTACCAACAGGTACTTCCTTTGTCCAGTTGCTTGGGCCAGTTGCCCAACGAGATCCATGCCCCATTCGGCAAACGGCCAAGGGCTGGATACTGGGTTCAGGTCTGCTACTGGTTGGTGTATTAGAGGTGCAAACCTTTGACATTTTTCATACTTCTTGACATAGGCCTCTGCATCTTTCTGCATGTAGGGCCACCAATACCCCTGGGTAATGGCCCTATGGGCAAGTGATCTGCCCCCAGCGTGGCTTCCACAAATTCCTTCATGAATTTCATATAAAAAAATTTCAACTTGTATAGGATGTACGCACCTCAAAAGGTGTCCAGTGAAGGATCTTCTGTAGAGATGTCCTTCCGCTGTCAGACTGAATCTTGCCGACTTCAGTCTGATCTTGTGTGCTTCTTTGTGGTTATTTGGCAGCTTCCCTTATTTTAGGAATGCTACAATTGCATCCATCCAGCTTGGTCCCATGTCCACACACATTGCTTCACGCTCTGTAGTCAGTGGTTTGACTCGACAAGAAGTCAACCATTATTGTCCTCGCTTTTCCAGGTTGTACTGTGCTAGCTAGGTTGGCCAATGCATCAGCGTGACAGTTATCATCTCGGCTTACCTGAAGTAGTCGGCAGTTCTGAAACAAGGCCGACAACCTGATGACCTCCTTTGCGTAGGCCGATATCCTTTCATCTCGGGCTGCAAACTCGCCTGTTGTTTGGTTAACTATGATTTGTGAGTCACAAAAGACTATTACCTCATCTGCTTGTACTGCTGTTGCTAGTTTCAGTCCTGCAATGAGTGCTTCATACTCTGCATCATTATTTGAGGCCTTGAACCCTAAACGAATCGATTGTTCTATTATCTGCCCATCTGGAGATATTAGAACTACTCATGCCCCCGCTCTCTGTCGGTTTGAACTCCCATCAACGAACAGTCGAAATGAGTCACCAATATAAATGCTGTAGGGTCTGAGTTTTTCCTCTTTGCTTTGTTCTGTTGCATTTGGATGGGATTCTCCTTGCTTGCTTGGACATCGTTCACCTCTGCTCAACGGAGCCCGATGTACGATGGATTCTGGTGTAAACTCAGCCACGAAGTCGGTCAAAACTTGGCCTTTGATTGCTGTTCTAGGTCTGTACTCCAAGTCATACTGTCCCAAGGCCACTGCCCATCTAGCTATTCTTCCTGTCAAGTCTCCTTGTTGTAGCAAAGACTTCAAGGGGTGTTCTGTCAGCACCACAATTTTATAGGCCTGGAAGTAATGGTTCAATTTCTTTGAAGCCATTACTAAGGCCAGCGCCAATTTCTCTAAGGGTAAATACCTTGTTTCTGCATCGGCTAGGGTTTTACTTACATAGTAAACAGCCCTTTCCTCCCCTTTTTCTTCTTAGATTACCACTGCGCTTACTGCGTGTTCTAAGGATGCTAAGTACAAAAACAACTCCTCCCTCGGTTCTGGAATTGAAAGCACTGGAGCTGTGGTCAAATACTTCTTTAGGTCGGCCAGGGCGGCCTCGCATTCTTCTGTCCATAAAAAATTTGTGGCTTTCTTCACTAAGTTGAAGAAAGGTTTGCACTTGTCTGAGCTTCTGCTAATGAACCTATTCAGGGCTGCGGCCCTTCCAGTCAGCATTTGCACCTGTTTTGCTGACGTCGAGCTCTTCAACTCTAGGATGGCCTTGATCTGATCTGGCCTGGCCTCAATGCCCCTTCTGGTCACCAGGTATCCTAGAAACTTGCCAGATCCAACTCCAAATGCACACTTCGATGCATTGAGTCGGAGCCGATATGTCTTAAGGATTTCAAATACTTCTTTGAGGTCGGCCAGATGTCCTTCAGGTTCCTTGGTCTTAACGACAATGTTATCGATGTAAACTTCCACCGTTCTGCCAATCAGGTGTTTGAACATCTTGGTTACCAATCTTTGGTAAGTTGCTCCTGCGTTTTTCAACCCAAAAGGCATCACTCTGTAGCAGTACAGACCTTTTGGGGTGATAAATGCAGTCTTCTCCTCATCTGGGGGATACATGGCTATCTGATGGTATCCCCTGTAGGCATCCAGGAAGCTCATCTTTCCATGCCCGAAGTGGCGTCTACCAGCTGGTCAATCTTGGGTAGAGAAAAACTGTCTTTGGGACAAACTTTGTTCAAGCTGGTAAAGTCCACGCAGACCCTCCATTTACCATTCTTCTTCTTCACCACCACTGTGTTTGACAGCCATGTCGGGTAATTTACCTCTCAAATGGCCCTAGCCTCCAGAAGTCTGTCTACTTCCTCTTCCACTGCTTCGACGTGTATCAACGTTGGTCTTCTTGCTCGTTGGATTACAGGTTTTGCCGACCTATCAACATTTAGTTTATGGCAAGTAACCTCGGGGTCAATACCAGGCATCTCATAAGATGTCCATGCAAACACCTCAATATTTGCTTTAAAAAAAGCTTCCAACTCTTTTTCCTCTTCTTCGGCTAAGCCCAAGCCGAGAAGAAAGAAGCGTTCTTCATCCCCCTCCTAGACGAGGATTTTCTTCAGTGCTTCTTCACTCTTCTCGGCTGGCTCCTTGCCGACATCCTCCAAGACCTCCACGTCTTCGTCTTCGATCTCTGCCTTCTCTGGTTCTCTTATGCTGTAGGTGGATTTCATTGCTGCCATGGAGCAATTCTTTGCCTGCAGCTGATCTCCTCTGACCTCCTCAATCTCATGCTCTGTTGGGAACCGCAATAGTTGATGCAAAGTTGAGGGAACAACCCTCATTGCATGCAACCATGGTCTTCCCAAAATGATGTTGTAAGGGGATGGTGTGTCAATTACGGTGAACTATGTTGTTATCTTCCTTGTGCCTGCCTGCACCTCTAAGCTGGTTGTTCCTAGTGGCCATGTCGGCGTTCCATTGAACTCGACTATTGGGCTATTGGATTGCTCCATATCGTCTGGATGAAGGCCAAGCTCCTTGTAACATCGGACGTACATGATGTCGCAAGAGCTGCCTTGGTCAGTCAGGATGCGCCTTACTTGGCATTCCCTAACCTGGAGGGATACTACCAGGGCATCATTACGCGGGTGCTGCACCATCTCGAGGTCAGCTTCAGAAAAGGATACTACTGGCCCTTGGCACTCCTCTGCCCGATGTCTCTTCTCCCCGACTTGGTAGACATGCTGCAAGTGCTTCACCTTCTGGGTATCCCCCCTGATCTCGTTTTCGCTGACTTTTGAGTGAATTACATTAATTACCCGAGGTTCTCCTGCTTGAGGTTGCTGTGCTGGGGGAGGTGGAGCTACTGTCGCTTGAGGCAATCTTGCCTGTTCTTCCTTTGTTCTGGCCTTATCGACAAGATCTCTCAGATGGCCTTGCCTCACCAAGTCTTCCAAGTGTGTTTTCAGGGCTCTGCAGCCTTGAGTCATATGTCCGTTTTCATTGTGGTATGCACAATGTCTGCCAAGGTTTCTTCCCATGTATTCTCTTGGTGCTTTTGCTGCTGTTCTAAAATAGGGTTGATTCCGAATTTGATTCAGGACTTTGTAAATTGGGATTCGAAACACAGTTGTCACTGCCTGCGCAGCCCTCAGTTTTGTTTCTTGCTTGCTCAATCCATTGTTACCTCAGTCTCATTTTGGCGAGCCATTTCCTTTCTCTTGCTTTGCTTCCTTAGTCCCCGATGTATCTTCCTTGGCTCTGGCATACTTCTCGATTCTCGCCATAAGCTCTTCCATACTTTTTGGCAATGTCTTTGCCAAAGATTTTCGTAGTGGACAGTCGTCTTTTAGGCCATTCTTGAAAGATACGACCGCCACCTCTTGATTACAATCTGGTATTCGGTTGAACACCTCATAGTACCTTTTTGCATAGGCCCTAAGGCCTTCATCCTTACTGATCTTTAGGGCCATCAATGCATCCACCCTTAATGGCTACAGCTTGTTTGTCACGAACCTGGCCACAAGCATCTCGGCCAGGCCTTCCCAGGTCTTCACGTTTCCCTTCAGAAGTTTGTGAAACCAATCTGATGCAATCTCCTCGAACATTGAGGGGAACACTTTACAGAGCAACAACTCATTCCCACTATACAATGCCATCGCGTTCAGGTATAATCCAATGTGGAAGTTGGGGTCTGACTTACCATCGTATATTTGGAACCTCGGCATACTGAATCTCTTCGGTGCCTCAAATTTGTCCAACTCCACTGAGAACGGTGTTCTCGGTTTATCAGGGGAGTTTACCTCGGCATCGGCATTCTGCTGCTTCCTCTTGAGGTAATCTCTCAAGTCTTCTTTGCTCCGCCCAAGAGCTCGGCTATCTCCTAACTTCTATCTTTTCGGCATACTACTTTCAGCTTCATGGTGGGTCCTTTTCGATCTCTCTCCGTGAGTTGTGTCGAAACAGAGCACCTACCTCTGAACATGTCGATGTTCTTTGGGGTCTGCCTCCTTTGCGTTATGTGTCCTCCGTGATTCTTCTCTCTTTGACTCTCCTCGCCCGACCTCCCTGGAAGGTCGGTGAGAGTGTTTTTTGCTTCTGGTGTGTTGAGGGGCTATTGGGCTTGGCTTCTGCCCTCCCTTCTGGGCATTGGCCACTGGAATTGGTATGTCCTGCAGAGGGTATGATGGCTGCATGACATTGTTTTGCATCATGAAATTGACGACCGATTGCAGGTCTGCCAATTTATTTGCCATCTCTTTTACCTCTTCGTTCCACCGCAGGCATCTATCCTTCCATACTTGGAGGTCATCCTCATTGTAGTACCCACTTCGATCTGGCTTCTTTGGTACGTCGCCATCCTGGCCGACGTCTTTCTTGCTGTGATTCTGGTCACGAGTTTCTATGTTGCGGTTGTCTCCTTCGACGTCAAGGTCGATAGGTCTGCCACTCCCAGCGGGAGTATCGTCTCCAATCTTTTCCTTCTGTCCGTTGCTGGCCATCTATTCTCCTTTCCTTCTCACAGACAGCGCCAAATTGTGTGAGTGATTTTCCAATCACAGTGCCAACTTAGTTATTCAGCTGGAGAATACTGGCAGAATATATGACACCTGGCTGACCTGCAACAGAAAGAGAAGATTCCGGCGGTGGTTCGTCCACCCGGGGGCACTCCGACAATCAAGTCAGTATATCTCTCAAAAATAATCAATAATGCTAAATTCACTGTTCAGAATATCAATTGCGTACCTTAGACCCATGAGGGTGCCTTTCTTTTATAGTTAACTCAGTCCTAGTCCCAATAGGAACCTAGTTCTAATGGACTCAGGATTACTGCTAATCTTGGACTCCCAGTAGGATTAGGATAAACTCTCTAAGAGTCTTATCCTTACCCAAACTGAAGTCTTCTCCCATTCTAGGACTTTTGTTCCTTATCCGCTTATCTCGGATTCCGATATCCTCGGAGATAACCCTGGCCTTGCCGAGATCACCTCGGCATCATAACCTGGTCACATGGCACCTCGGCTGACACGTCGGCGTCACCTTGGCCACGTGTTGGGACACAGAAAATATATCCCCACAGAAGGCATATTAAGATCCCAACGGTTGTTATAAAAATGGTGTAATTAAAAAAAACAAATAGATTCATATATTCAACAATCTGAATTTTATGTTGAAAATTATAAGTAAATTGAACAGAAATACATAATAAAATAAACATAGCAAAAGAAAGTAAACCGAAACCTGCACTAGATAGTCTCCTTAAAATAAATTCGCCACCTCACCGGTTGGGTGTTGGAGGTTGTTCGACGTCTGTCTCCCAGGATACGACGGTTGGATCAGCTACAACAAGGCACCTACTAAGTAGATTTGGCAAATGAAACTAAAGAAGCACTCTCTCACACTACTAGAAATATGACTTTTTACGTCTATTTTTTTTTGCGACTGATTATTTAACTGTCGCAAAAAATTATTTTTTACATCAAAGTCTCATTTTACTTACCCTAATCGTGTTCTTAACTTTTAAAAAAAAAAAAAAAAAAAAACCAAATCAATAAAACTTGACCTATGTTCCCTTTTTTTGTTATTTCTCAAATTTGAACTCTTTCTAACTCTCTCTCTCAAAATTTGTCTCTCGCTCGATTCTCGCTCGAATCTCACTGTTTTTCTCACTCGAATCTCATTGTTTTTCTTGCTCGAATCTTAGGTTGATAAAGATTTGAAGATTTTAATCTGCTATTGATGAAGATTTTGATCGATTCTTAATTGAGATTCATAATCGGTAAGCCTAAACACTTCTCTTTGTCTCTCTCCCTCTGTAATGATTCGAGTTATGTACTACGCAGAAATGGAATCTGTCTCAAGAAGAATCTGTAAACCGAGTTATGTACTTCTCTATAATCAATTCAAAAGAATTTGTCTTTGTAATGGAATCTATCTTCTCTGTAATGTACATTACTTGAATGGAACCTAATACTTGGTGTTGTGGATCCCGAAACAGCCCTTTACACAGAGCTATGGCGCGCTTGTGCTGGTCCGCTCGTGATAGTGCCTCGTGAAGGCGATCTTATTCAAAGTTCTTTGTTTCTCTTAGAGGTTAGACTCATGAGGATTTCTCATAATGCTCTATAATTTTATCGGTTTTGTCTCTCTTGGTTTTGCATCTCCAATTTTTCCTCTTGCCATTTTAATATTTAACTTTACTATCCAAAGCAGTGAGTGCAGAAGCACAGGTATTCACATTGTTCCACTTCAATTTGCCAGCCTCAATCACATTAGCTTTACATGTTCTCTTGTAAGTCATTTACATAGACTTCTTAAGTTTGATGGACACTGATAATATATGGCCACAAAATATTTTCCATGATTAGAAATGTGAAACCTTTTCCAGTGAACCATGTGTAATTTTCTTTAAATCACAGTTTTTGAAGTAATAAATGCTGATAAAATGATTACTTCTCAATTTTAGGACACTTCATTTCAGTTAATACTCAAGGAAGACACACATTGTCAACAATATATATATATACATATATAGGCTCTCTAAAACTTCTTAGAAGCATCTAAGAACCATTCGTTTAATTTTCACAAACAGTAGGGCACGACACTTATCTTATCAAATTACTTCAACCATGATTTGATTTTTATTTTTTTTAAGTCCAAAAAATCCCTTGTGGTTATTATCCATGCTTGCATTTAACTAAATTCAAACCCAATTGTGAAATCAACTAGAGTCCAACGATAGTCAAAGAAACACAAGATGGTCCTTAGTCCCTTGTGTTGGTCATAACCTACTATGAAGCACGGATATTTCAAAAAGGTTGACATATTCATATCGTATCCGTATCAGATACCG
This sequence comes from Camellia sinensis, assembly GCF_055761805.1. Classification (NCBI taxonomy): domain Eukaryota; kingdom Viridiplantae; phylum Streptophyta; class Magnoliopsida; order Ericales; family Theaceae; genus Camellia; species Camellia sinensis. The sequence continues at coordinate 33,067,122 of NC_138961.1, read as the reverse complement.
ATACTCTTTAGATACTCGCAGATACGTATTAAATACTTATTAGAAGTATCGAATACTTCTTAATTAATTTTGAAGTATCGGATACTCCAAGTCACGTTTTACTTCTCTTACGAAATTGGAATTGTAACACTTCTTGCATGACATTATAATATATTATAATTGCAAGGATAAATACAATAATATTTTTCTAATACTTTGTTTAATTATTTGATAAAAACATAGTGAATTTGTAATACCTAAATCTTAAAGGTTAGTATTTTATATTATAAAATTATAGTGTCCTTTCTCAACATTCTTTAGCTTATGTGTAACTCATTACTATTAATTTTATTATTATTTTTATTATATTTATTTATTTATTTATTTTGACAAACACATCCTAACCGTACCACTATGCTATTTTTTAAAATATTATCATATCATTGTATCATATCGTATCCATACCTATGCTTCCTAGATGACCTACAATATCAGGATGTGGAGAGAGAAGTGAGGCAATTTAGTGCAGCTTTGTATATATCTACCAGAGTAGCATGAATGTTCATATGAGATACGCATCACATATTTTATACTCTCATTTTAATACTGTTCGAAGTTTGATCTTGACATTCACTTATAGCGGGCAAAAAAGGTAGGTGATCAAATCCATGAACCGCTTGGTCATTGAGAGGGTAATTGATATGAAAATTGGGCCGAGCTGGGCAATGGGCCGTTATGGGCCACAATACAAAGGGCTGAGTAAAGAGGCTTTGAAGTTAGTCCGGTCCTAGAGCCTTGATGATTAGTCCGGTCCCAGAGAGCCTATTATTATTATCGGTCCAGGAGAGTACTGCGGATTGTTCGGTCGCCCGAGTTAGCTCGGTCGTGGCATGGTGCAGCTAGCTCGATCAGACCTAGCTAATTGTTAAGCACGGTCTAAACTAACACTATGGTTAGCACGGTTTGTGCAGGTAGAACCGAGGTAAGAGCAGTGAAAGGAATAATCGAACTAAGTATAGTTTGGTCTAGTCTGCGACTTAGCATAGCCATGTTTACCTCGGTCACAGAATTCCGACCATGGTAAAACCATCTCACTTGGTTTGTGCAGTGAGGGGGGGTGTTGAAGGATAAGCATTATCTTTCAGGAATATGAATCCTAGGAGGACTCTACATGGAGGAGTAAAAGTCCTACTAGGATTATGCCACACGGAACCTACAAAAGCTCACAAACATCACCTATGGAGAGGTAACACAACTTTGATTCTCGAATACACAGAACTTTTGTCTATTTGTCTATTTTGCTGACTTAGGCATCAGAGAGGTATCCGGCACACACCCGCCGGCTAGCTCACATTTGTGTTTTCAGGGAGTAAAGTGACGTCGTACGGAAGAGCGCAGACTTGATCAACAGGATTATACGATAAGGTTTATTTCTTTCCTGTACAATTGGCACTGTCTGTGGGAATATCAGACTAGAACAAAACCTCTTGATCAAGCTTTTCCTCTTTAGAAGCAATGGCGCACAACGAAGATTTTCCGCAGTCTGCCATCGACGGACAAACACCAGAGGGGGGGTGCAAGGCACGAAAGCCTACCTTCTATCCCTCCCATGGCGGACTTGGAGCCACAGCGGCAGAATCCCAGGAGGGATACAAGGGGGAGGAGGCGGACTAACAGCCCCCGTTACTCTCGTTCACAAAGTCCTGATAGACAAAGGCGGAGGATTGATCCTTAAGTTCTGGATGACCGCGTGAACGAGCAAGATGAATTGATAAGGAAGATGGCAGCGGACATGGAGGCCATAATGCGCCAGATCAAGGGAAAAGGGGTAGCGACAGGAGAGGGGCGCAAAGGCAATGCGCCTCCTCACCACTCAGAAAATCGTAGTAGGCATACCACGACATCGCGAACAGAGAGTAGAAGCCTCAGGACGAGCGACACTCAATCAAGGACTTCCAGAACTCATTACTCCAGGTTTGAGAGAACGAGATCACTAAGGTCTTACACAGAGGGAAGTACCTATCGGCCCTCACACGCACCAAACATCATCCAAGCAAACGGAGTTGCCTAAATCGTCTGAATTACGGACCGTGCTTGAAAAAAAGGCGCGACAGAAGGAAGATGCTAGGACATGCAATCCACACAGAGTTTCAGCCCTTCGGCGGTTGGCTCCTCGGACGCATGGAAGCGTCGAGGTTGGAATGCCAGTACCACACCTTGCCTACGAACCAACAGATAAAGCATTGGCAAGACTACATAGCTCGCCATTCGTTCCAGCGATTGAGAACGCATCATTACCCTCAGGCTTCATCCAGCCTAAATTTACCACGTACGAAGGGAAGACAGACCCTTATATGCACCTAAGCCACTTCCGCCAGGTTATGGCGGTATATCGACAAAACGAGGCTTTAATGTGCATCCTCTTCCTATCAAGCCTTGGTGACCTAGGCTTGACTTGGTTCGAAAAACTTCCAGAAGGCAGCATAGCCTCCCGGGCGCAATTGGCGGAGGCGTTCGTAACAAGGTTCAGAACGAACACCAAAACCCTGGTGAAAATTGATTAACTGCTCTCCGTCGACATGGGCGAAAAAGAGTCATTAAGATCCTACAATAGCCGCTACTGGGAGACCTTCAACCAGATTGGGAACTGCCCTACCAATCTCGCCATCGCACAGTACAAAAGAGGCCTTCCAGTCGGGAACAGACTAAGGGACTCAATCACTATGACACCGCCTCTCACGATGGAAGCCTTAATGGAGAGAGTGCACCAGCACATTCGGGTTGAAGAAGATGGCACCCGTCCTAAAGCAACGTCTAGCACGACCGCAGTACCAGATAAAAAGACCGCGGCAAAGGTCAATACGGTAGAACGTCCGAACAAAAACGGACGAGGCAGGCGGGACAACGGAAAAGACCAGGATAAAAGATGGTTGAGAATCCGCACTACCATTACCACGGTATTCAAAAAGCCAATCTACCAGATTCTAAGCGAGATACGCGATGAACCTTTCGTCAGATAGCCTGCCAAGCTAGGAGAGGCTCAGAAGGACTACGATGAAAGATCACGGTGTACCTTCCATAAAGAAAAGGGGCACCGCACTGAAAATTGTACACCATTGAGACAACATTTAGAGGAGTTGGTGGCGGCCGGTCACTTGGACAAATACATTGAAGGAGGGGTGCAGCCAGCCCTCCAGAATGACAACCACCCGAACAGAATGCCAATCGACGCCCCACCTCAAGGCTTGATAAACATAATACATGGGATATGTGAACCTGAGCGTGTATGTGAGCTCAGGGGTATGATCAAAAAGGCTAAGAACATAAGAGAGGTACTACGCGCCCAACCTACCATCAAAAAGGGGAGAACAGAGGCCACGAACGTATGTCTTTTTCAGACAAGGACTTGGAAAGAATATACTGCCCTCACAATGATGCACTGGTCGTCACTCTCCGAGTCAAGGATTTCGACGTCAAGCGGATTTTGATTAACCAAGGGAGCTCATGTGAGATAATGTACTACGACACCTTCAAACAACTAAAATTGGATGACAAAGACTTGGCACCAGCTGTGTCCCCCCTGATCGGATTCAACTCAATGCCAGAGTGGCCAGTCGGCAAGATCATCCTTCCAGTCAAGGCAGGAAACGTGACAAAACAAGTGGAATTTTGGGTGTTGAAGGTCCCTTCCACTTACAAGATAATCTTGGGAAGAACATGGCTCCATGCCATGAAATCAGTAGCATCATCCTACCATCAAGTAACGCGGTCCCCCAACGAAGCCGGAGTAATTGAAGAGGTCTTTGGAGACCAAATTATGTCCAAGCAATGCTTTGTCACGGTTAATGGCAGTCGCGCTGCCAAGGGATATGTTCATTCAATGGAAGAACCTGAGAGCAATGAACTGTTCGCAGATATCGGCAAAGCAGATGATCAAAAAGCGGTGGAAGACTTGGTAGAGGTAAGAATAGATGAAAATAACCCGGATAAGTTCTTTTTGCTCAGTTTGTCGTTATCCAGCACTGAGAGATTAGAGGTCTTGGAATTCTTGACCTCTAACATCGAAATGTTCGCCTGGACACCCTACGACATGCCAGGCATTGATCCAACCTTCATATGTCACCAACTCAATGTCCACCCATCCGCCAGACCAATCATTCAGCGCACTCGCAGATCGGCACTCCACCACGCCGAAATAGTGGCGGAAGAAGTGGGAAATCTGCTAGAGGCAGGAGCTATCAGAGAGGTGCACTACCCCAGATGGATTTCCAACACAATCGTGGTGCCAAAAAAGAATGACAAATGGCATGTCTGCGTCGACTATAAGACAGTCAACAAAGCATGCCCAAAGGACAGCTTCCCCCTACCACGGATAGATCAATTTGTAGACCTAACGGCGGGCACAATCGACTTAGCTTTCTAGATGCGTACAGAGGCTACCATCAATCGCCATGTACGAACCAGACCAGGAGGTCACGTCCTTTATAACTCCAAGAGGACTGTATTGCTACAAGGTCATGCCCTTTGGCCTAAAGAACGCAGGGGCAACATTCCAAAGAATGGTCACCAAGATGTTTGAGCCGTTGTTAGGCAGAACAATGGAAGCTTACATCGACGATATGGTGGTCAAAAGCAAGGATGAGAACGACCATCTAAGGGACCTAGGTGAGATGTTCCAGATTCTGAAGAGACACAGGTTGCGCCTTAATGCATCTAAGTGCGCGCTTGGTGTAAGATCTGGCAAATTCCTGGGCTTCCTGGTGACCAACCGGGGTAAAGAGGCAGATCCCTCCCAGATCAAAGCTATTCAGGACCTGGAGAGGCCTAACTCAGTAAAAGAAGTGCAGCATCTCACCGGCATGGCAGCCGCACTCAACCGATTCATTAGCTGGTCGTCAGACAGACTACGACCATTTTTTCTAGCATTGAAAGCCAAGTTCGAGTGGGACGAAGAATGCGACCGCGCTCTGGAAAACTTGAAGGAATACATGTCTTCTCCACCACTGCTTGTCACCCCAATACTTGGAGAAAAACTCTTCCTGTACCTGACAGTCTCTCAGCACGTAATTAGCGCAGTATTGGTCCGTGCAGAAGGAATCCAACATCTGCCCGTTTATTATGTCAGCAAAACATTGCTGGGCGCCGAAATGAAGTACTTGCCACTGGAAAAACTGGCCTTGGCCTTAATGATGGCCTCAAGGAAGTTGTCGTACTACTTCCACGCCCACACCATAGTCGTCCTCACAGCTTTCCCATTAAAAGCTTTGTTTGAGAGGGCAAACTTTTCTGGGCGAATCTTGAAGTGGGCAGTAGAGTTGGGACAATTCGACATCAAGTTCCAACCCTGAACCGCAATAAAGGCCCAAGCTTTGGCAGACTTTGTCGCAGAATTTACTCCTGGAAGTCATCATATCTGCCTAGTTGACCTGACTAATACAACCAAACTAAGGATGGAAGTTGACGCCGGAATAGCACAACCCCTGGTGCAGGATACTCAGTCGGACCCCAAGGCAGACCAGAGTAAAGAGAGCAAGGTAGAAGCGAACCATGCTACACCAAGCCAAGTCTCACCAACAAATAAAGGCTTGGTTCAATCAGCTAGCGAGGGGCAGACAGCAAGTATGGACCTTGAAGAAAACACTGGCGACATTCTTGACCCCACGGCATCATCTGATCCCTCCACTTGCTGGAAATTGTTCGTCAGAGAGATGTGAAAGCTCTTTGTAGATGGAGCATCCAACCGGCATGGTGCAGGACTTGGCATAGTCCTCATCTCACCAGACGGCGTGGTTGTGGATGGAGCATCCAACCTTGGATTCCCAGCATCAAACAACGAAGCGGAGTATGAAACGCTTCTTGCAGGTCTCAAATTAGCATCCTACATGAAGGCCACCGAACTAATGGTTTACAGCGACTCACAGCTGGTGGTAAACCAAATTTCAGGCGACTACGAGGCAAAGGATGACAGGATGACTAAGTATCAAGACTTAGTCAGAAAAGAGATCAAGAAATTTGAAGTAGTTAGGATAGAACAGATTGGCAGGGAGGAAAACAGCAGAGCAGACGAACTAGCAGGCTTTGCTTCAATGGCAGATACATCCATCCCTCATCCGTTGTTAATTGACTACTTACCAAGACCAAGCATTGAAGACCCCGAAGCAGAAGAGGTATGTTGCGCCGAACTAGACCCCTCATGGATGGATCTCATCATACTATTCTTAAAAGATGGCATCTTACCAGAAGAAAAGAAAGAAGCCAACAAAATTAGGGCAAAGTCACAGTGATTTTGGCTCTCCCCATCTATGGTATTGTACAAAAAGTCATTCACAGGACCTTATCTAAAGTGTGTCCACCCCAATAAAGTGGAAGCATTCTTGTTTAAGATACACGAAGGCATGTGCGGAACCCACCAAGGAGGAAGCTCGTTAGCCTACAGAGCCATTTCACAAGGATACTGGTGGCTATACATGCAAGCAGACTCGGAGAAATATGTGAAGAAGTGCGAGAAATGTCAGAAGTTCGCACACCAAATACATCAGCCGGCCAGAGAACTCCTACCATTGACCAGCCCATGGCCCTTTGCAATGTGGGGCTTGGACATAGTAGGACCACTTCCAACAGCACCCGAAAACAAGAAGTTCTTTCTCGCAACAACAGACTACTTCACAAAGTGGGTGAAAGCAGAAGCATTGGCATCAATCAAGGAAAAAGATGTGAAGAAGTTCGTCTGGTAGAATATCATTACTCGATTCGGCATACCTAAAGCCCTAATATCAGACAACGGCACCCAGTTTGATGGTAGAATCTTTAGAGGCTTTTGTGAAGAATACAAGATAGAATTCTATAATTCTACACCGGCATATCCCCAAGCCAACGGCCAGGCGGAAGCGTCAAACAAGGTCATCTTGGATGGACTGAAGAAAAGGTTAGAAAGAGCAAAAGGAAAATGGGCTGAAGAGCTTCCTCATGTTTTATGGGCTTACCGCACCACACCTCGACGATCAACAAGAGAAACACCATTCTCCTTAGCCTATGGCATGGAAGCAGTAATCTCGCTGGAAGTTGGCCTCCCCATAATTAGAAGCAAAAATTTTGATCCAGACTTGAATGGAGAAGCCATAGCATTGAAGCTCGACCTCGCCGAAGAAAGAAGAGAAAAAGCACTGGTTCACATTGCCTTATACCAACAAGAGTTATCTAGGAAATACAACAAGACCATACATCCAAGACAATTCATAATCGGAGATTGGGTATTGCGCAAAGTAATGGGAAACACCTTGGTCCCAGGAGATAGCAAATTAGGGCCTAATTGGGAAGGACCTTACAAAGTGGTCGGATTAGCAGGAAAAGGTGCTTACCACTTGGAAGACGAAGATAGCAAAGCAATTCCCAGACCATGGAACACTGCCAATCTCAAACTATTTTATTTTTAGCTTTACTTTAAAATACTTGTAATTTTTCTTTTCCCCAATAAAGCAAGTAGTTTTCTTTTCAGCATCAGTGTTTTTGTTCTGTAAAAATTGTTTTAGTAGGCTAGGGGCATTGAAAGAATGGTTGGCTAGAAAAATCAACACCCTTCCTAAGCCCAGGATAAGGATCCAGGCTGCAGGACGTTTGGTCGGAATAACCAAACACTTTACTTTAGGTTGGCCGGAAAAACCAATCTAAAGGTTGGCTAGAAAAACCAATACCCCTCCTAAGCCCAGAATAAGGATCCAGGCTGCAGGACGTTTGGTCGGAATAACCAAACACTTTACTCTGGATTGGCTGGAAAAAACCAATCTAAAGGTTGGCTGGAAAAACCAACACCCCTCCTAAGCCCAGGATAAGGATCCAGGCTGCAGGACGTTTGGTCAGAATAACCAAACACTTTACTCCGGGTTGGCTGGAAAAAACCAATCTAGAGATTGGCTGGATTAAACCAACTCTTAGTACTCTTCAGCCGAGGTAAGGATCTCGGCTAAAGAGTAGTTGGCTGGATTAAACCAACTCTTAGTACTCTTCAGCCGAAGTAAGGATCTCGGCTAAAGAGTAGTTGGCTGGATTAAACCAACTCTTGGTACTCTTCAGCCGAAGTAAGGATCTCGGCTAAAGAGTGGTTGGCTGGATTAAACCAACTCTTAGTACTCTTCAGCCGAGGTAAGGATCTCGGCTAAAGAGTGGTTGGCTGGATTAAACCAACTCTTAGCACTCTTCAGCCGAAGTAAGGATCTTGGCTAAAGAGTGGTTGGCTGGATTAAACCAACTCTTAGTACACTTCAGCCGAGGTAAGGATCTCAGCTAAAGAGTGGTTAGCTGGATTAAACCAACTCTTAGTACTCTTCAGCCGAAGTAAGGATCTCGGCTAAAGAGTGGTTGGCTAGATTAAACCAACTCTTAGTACTCTTCAGCCGAGGTAAGGATCTCGGCTAAAGAGTGGTTGGCAGGTATATCCAGTTAGTCTGCAAAGTTAAGACCGGGATAAATAAATCTCGGCTAGAGAATGGTCTACTTCATTCAAATTGTAATAAGAAAGCAAGTACAAGCAGGGAAGTAAACCGAAAAAAAAAAAAGTTAGAACAAAAGAAGATTTTCATTGGCAAGTTCAATGCAAATACAAAGGAGGGGCCGCAGCCCGGTTACAATTTGTGTCCAACAAAGAAAAGAAGAAAATACTGAAATCAAGCAACAAAAGGAGAAACAGTCAAGCAAACAGATCATCAAGATCAGCATCAAGTTCAACCCGGAGCCCGGTTTCATTCGGGAGCACGGTCTCGGTTGGGAGTGCGGTTTCAGTAGGCAGCTCATCAGTTAGATCTTCCATCACTGGCTCCAACCGAGCTGACTGATTGACAGGCTCATTGACGACCGGGGTATCATTAGGCATGGTCTCTTCTTCGTCATCAGAATCTTCAAGAAATTGTTGCTGTAGGGCAGCAGCATATTCCGTCATGGAGCTCGATATAAAGTATGCAGGAGCGTTGAAGACCTCAGTCTCTGGATCGTGACCGTGCTGCACTACAACCGCCCTCCAACCGCATTTGAAGAAGAGATCCTTGGCAGCTTCATATTGTTTAATGTAAGTCGCCTCCCCCTCCTTGTAACCCCAGAGCTCGGCGTCATCCACACTCTTCTTTAGCTTTTCGATCTCGACGTTCTTTTTGCCTTCAAGCTTCGCCAGCTCCCGCAGATATTTGTCTTTCATCTCGGCTGCAGCCTTTTGTTTGTCTGCTTCAGCCGAGTTAACAAGACCAGTCAGACGACCGTTCTTAGTTTTTAGCTCGGCTATTTGCTTCCTGGCTTCTTCTAGCTCGGTTGTTTTCTCGGTTACTTCGGTCATGGCTTGCCTTGCTGTCTTACGAAGCTCCAGCACGCCCTTATGAGCAATGTGGTTCTTTTGCATGGCCTGAAAAAGAATGGGAAGAGACTTGTAGTAAAACCGAATAGAAAGTCGCGCAACTTAGAAAAAACAGCAAAGGAAGCTACTTACAAGCACCATGGATTTTGTGGCCGAACGGATGGCCTTTAGCTCGGTCAAATTTTTATGATGCTCCATGTCTGCTGGTAGGCAAACACTCTTGGCAAGATTGAATGCCATTAAGTGATCTTTTTCAGCGACCACTGAGTCAGTGTCCTGAATAGCTCGGTTCTGAAAAGTGATTTTGGGTACCCACTTGGAGGAGCTAGCCCGGTCGGAATGCTCCGGTTGCGAGCTCGGTGGAGGGCTTGGTGGAAGAAGGGTTTTGTCTTCATCAACTAGACGTTGCTCGGTTTGGGTAGTCCGGGCACGCTTGCTTGGGCGAGATGAGGAAGGTTGTTGAGATGGAAGGGCCACCATGGTCTCCTGAGCCTGGTTGGACGGTGGTACCTCGGCTCGGTTGGTTTCGGTTAGGAGGGCCCTTACTCTGTTCCTCTTTGCCATCTCTTTTTCGACAGTAGTTTGGACCAAGTTGATCTCAGGCAAGGATGGATCCGGTTCTGGAGAGGCTTCCAGCAAGAAATCGATTACTCTGACTTTTCATCGGTTGCTATATCTATACGTCGACTCAAAATTCAGTAGTTTGGCCCAACTTCTTTCAAGGTATCGTAGTGCGGCGCGAAGAGTGTTTAGATTAGGGTAACTGTATAGAGACTTAAGGTAGGCCGAATCTGCATAAAGAGTACAAACTGTCAGTTCGGTTCAGGAACAGAAAACTGAAATAAAGAGAGGTATACAAAGAAGCCGAGGTAATTATACCAGGGGTTCCTTTCTTCCAGTTTATACTACGGCCTGGAATCTGGGCTTGGAGGTCTTCAAAATTCCCAGATACCCAGAAAAAATCATCATCGTTCAAATCTTTATCCGATGTGTCCTTTATTATTTTCTCTCGACGGCGGCGTATTCTTAGATAATAGACCCAACCATCTTCTTTTGATCCTATGGAATATTTATGGAAGAGTTCGGCTAAGCCGAGGTTAATGCCAGCTCGGCGGTTTAGTTCGGTTATACCATTAATTATGCAGTATGAATTTGTGGAAAGTTGGGTGGGGCATATCCTAGTTTGCCTAAGGAATTTACAAAGTAAAGGCTGTACAGGGAAACGTAAACCGCACTCCACAATGGAAATAACGTTAAAGTGGACAAAACCTTGTTTTCCCCAGGGGATGGTGTCTAGCTCGGCTAAAGAAAGGTGGCATCATCTGGGATTTGGTAGTCCTTGCGAAATTCAGCTATTGCACCAAGAGAGTTAACTAAAAACCTATACTTTCCCATTTATGGTCTAAGTTATGAATAAATTATACTTGAATGTTAGCTCGGTCGAAGGATGATGCCGAGTAGCTCGGTTGAGTGCTCAAAGGAGTACCTAGGCAACTTAAGTCTGCAAAGTGAAGAACAAAGGTGTTAAGCACAGATCATTGGACCGTGCTAAAAGAAACACAAGCAAGTTAAATGAAGTCCTAGCTCGGCTGTGAGAATTACTTCGTGTCTTAGCACGGTTAAAGGAAGGGGTCTGTTAGCTCGGTGTGATCAAGGGTTTTGTTAGCCCGGTTGAGCCTATAGGGGCAGCATTCTTAGTACGGTCTGAACTAAGAAAGCTGGTTTAGCCCCAAGTTGTAGCTCAGTCGTGGTTGAGACTTTCAAGCACACTTGCGCAGACTTAGTACGGTTTGTTAGCCCGGCTAAGTTGAAACAAAAGATGGTTTGACTTGTTGAAACTACGGGTATGTGAAATGTTAGTTGGGTTGGATAGTCTGGCTAGATGGACAGCAACTACAAACAACTTCCTAGTTCGATTACATGTGATTTTGGGATCAAACCCAGTGTTTCTACAGATTGTTTCGTGAGTTCAAGTTGTTCTATTGCTAAGTTTTTTCCAGAAAAATGCATGACCAAGCAGAAAATGTGTTTTACAAAAAGACAAAACAATATGCTGTGGATTGTAAAAAAAACAAAAACAAAACAGATTTGAGTAGCTTACCAGGTCAAGAGGAGGAAACTGAAGATGGAAGCAAAGACAGAGAAGAACACGAACTCAACAAGCTCAGGGTCGAGGAATGTCAGAGACTCGCAAGAGAGAGAAGTTGAATAGTAAAGTGAATGATTCAAAGCATTAGGGCTTGTTTTGTGAAAAGAGAAGGGAAAAAGGCGGGAACTGTTCAAAAAACACGAGGTACAAAGACGGCGTGACAGCTACCTTTAGCCAATAAGACCATGCCGCGTGTCCTTGGAATAAGAAGCGATTCAGTCTCTGTGATTGAAGAGACGTTTTGACCGGGCAGGTAAATCCGGCGTAAATTTAGCTCGGCTAGAAAAGCTAAAAGAGTTTTTTAGCTTGGTCGGAAAGGCTAAAGAAGTTTTTAGCTCGGATGGTAGACAAGGTAATCCCTATCATGCTGCGCAGATGGAATTAAGGGCAATTGAAAGGGTAATTTATATGAAAATTGGGCCGAGCTGGGCAATGGGCCGTTATGGGCCACAATACAAAGGGCTGAGTAAAGAGGCTTTGAAGTTAGTCCGGTCCTAGAGCCTTGATGATTAGTCCGGTCCCAGAGAGCCTATTGTTATTATCGGTCCAGGAGAGTACTGTGGATTGTTCGATCGCCCGAGTTAGCTCGGTCGTGGCATGGTGCAGCTAGCTCGGTCAGACCTAGCTAATTGTTAAGCATGGTCTAAACTAACATTATGGTTAGCACGGTTTGTGCAGGTAGAACCGAGGTAAGAGCAGTGAAAGGAAGAATCGAACTAAGTATAGTTCGGTCTAGTCTGCGACTTAGCATAGCCATGTTTACCTCGGTCACAGAATTCCGACCATGGTAAAACCATCTCACTTGGTTTGTGCAGTGAAGGGGGTGTTGAAAGATAAGCATTATCTTTCAGGAATATGAATCCTAGGAGGACTCTATATGGAGGAGTAAAAGTCCTACTAGGATTATGCCACACGGAACCTACAAAAGCTCATAAACATCACCTACGGAGAGGTAACACAACTTTGATTCTCGAATACACAGAGCTTTTGTCTATTTGTCTATTTTGCTGACTTAGGCATCAGAGAGGTATCCGGCACACACCTCCCGGCTAGCTCACATTTGTGTTTTCAGGGAGTAAAGCGACGTCGTACGGAGGAGCGCAGATTTGATCAACAGGATTATACGAGAAGGTTTATTTCTTTCCCATACAGTCATATTATTCCCCATTACAAAGCTCTTCTGCTTTTTGTTTGAGGCTGACAAATATTTTTGTGACCATATATTATCAGTTCTTTGTTTCTCTCAGAGCTAAGGCTCGATTTCTCATGTTGCCCTTGTCTGATTCATCTTCCTCCACTTTGTCCACCTTCTCAGGTGGCGTCTCTTTGTTATGTTGCTCTTCTTTTACAACTTTTTCATCTTGCTGAGGTGGCAGTCTCATTGGGCACCGGTGGTCGGGACAGTGCATCAGGCCCTGCCAGCTCGAGATCTGACATCAACAGTGATTTATTCCCTACGTCATCATTTTCTGGTTTTATCTCATCAATCTCTACTTTGTCTTTTTGCTCCGAGTTTTCCATATTGTCTTTATCCAGAACAGCTATCTCCACATCTGCCATTTCTAATTCCGTAGCAACTGCCACTCCTTTACTTGTCACGACTCAATCCTAGGGACTTAAAGTTGGAATCACAACTTACTAATTAATTCTAATCTTAAAAAATTAAGTGACACAGGCAAAGGCAAAATAAAAGTAAAAAAAAAAGTTAAATGCAAAAAATTAATTCCATTCTATTATTTGATAAAAGAAAATACATATACAGGACTTTTATTTATGTTTTTATTATGCAGTGACTGGCCCTCAGTAAAAAAATAAAAAATAAAAAAAATATAACAAAATAATGGATCAACATCAATTCTTGTTCAGGTTCCACTACATGAGGTTACGGGTCTTCCTTACATCTCGTCACCTAAAAGGGTAACTGCTATAAGCACACAGTAGAGTGAGAAATATTATGCCGAGAGTATAGGGAATACAAAATAACCATGGATAGTTAGTTAGGTTAAAATATTTACGTAACTCAATTTGAATAAACAAATTATTCAAAGTGGCAGACACTAGAATACAAAAATTACGTAAATAAATAACCATAACTACGATACAGAACAAAACAGAATAGCGGTCACAGAAGTGACGGTCAGAATAGAGGTCAATGGATCCATGACAAACAAAAGGCCACAAAGTAGCCAAATAAGGCCAATGGTTATTTAAGTCCCCCAAAGCGTGGGACTCCCGTGATAGTACTTACAAAATATAATTGTTTATAAGGTCATAGTCAAATATTTTTAAAAATTTTATCAAATATATCAATGGGTTTCATTTTAAACAAATAGAGTTCAGAAATTAATTCACGAAATTGAAATATTAATATATTTTATAAAATATAACTTGTATAAAATAAATTATAGTAAGTCAAAACATACGTAAAATATATTATGGTGACTCAAGGTATGATGTAACTCACCTTAAGATTAAGTCTTACTAATTCCTTCCTATTTCCGTTGGTTTTCGGCCCTTCCCTTGCTCTCTATTTTTTTTTTTTTTTGCTGATTATTTCTTTTTTTCTTTTTCTTTTTTCTTCCTTGTTTTTCCGTTTGTACTCACTTCACATTACCTCCCCCATTTTTATACACATAACTTAGGTGATGACTCATCCTATCTAATGGCCCTAAGGTGATGAATCACCTCCCCTCCCTAATCCTAGGTGGTGCAGATGGCTCCCACTCCTTCATCTCAGCAGATTTGCAATATTTGTAATTAATGGTACTTAATTTGCTTAATTATATCTACACATGCCAATCTTCTCACATTAATTAGTGATTAACTTAGCCCCCAAATAAATCTCTTCATCATATATTTGATAACCACAATGGCAAATTAATTTACATAGCTCATATAACTTGTTTATTTTATTATTTCCATTATTATTGTTCTTCTTATTATTATTATCATTAATTGTGGTTGGTTGTGGTATTAATTAAATATTTAGGGTGTCACATTTCTCCCCTCTTAAATAGAAGTTTGCCCCCAAACTTGACGTACCTTAATTTTCGAAGAGGTATGGGTATTTAGCTCACATTTGACTTTCCGTTTCCTACGTAGCTTCTTTGATATGATGATTTCACCATAAAACTTTTACCAACGGTATGGTCTTGTTTTGGAGAACTTGATTACGACGATCGAGAATCAACACTGGTTGCTCTTCATAAGAGAGATCCTCTCTAACTTCCAGGTTTTCATAATCAATAATATGTTCTGGATCTCGAAGATACCGCTGAAGCATTGAAACATGAAACACATTGTGGACATTGGATAGTTCAAGTGGTAGTGCAAGGCGATAGGCTATAGGACCAATCCTTTCCAGTATCTCGAATGGCCCGATGTAACGTGGGTTTAACTTTCCTTACTTTCCAAATCAGGTAACTCCTCTTGTTGGTGAGATCTTAAGGAACACATGATCTCCTATTTGAAATTCCAAGTTCCGTCTCCATGTATCTGTATAGCTTTTCTGGCAACTCTAAGCAGTGCAAATTCACTGTTGGATGAGTTGGATTTTCTCACTTGTGACTTGCACGATCTCGGGTCCTAACAGTTTCCTATCCCCGACTTTCGTCCAACACAGAGGTGATCGACATCTCCTTCCATACAGAGCTTCGTACAGTGCTATTCCAATGCTTGCTTGGTAGCTATTGTTATAGGTGAATTTCACTAAAGGTAAGTGCTCATCCCAGTTACCTTTGAAGTCCAACACGCATACACGTAACATGTCTTCCAACGTTTGGATTTTTCTTTCGGATTGCTCATCAGTTTGTGGGTGATAAGTAGTGCTAAACTTTAGTGTGGTTCCCAAAGCTTCTTGAAATTTGTTCCAAAAATGAGACACGAAACGGGGGTCTCGGTCAGACGCGATTGAAACTAGGGTACCATGCAAACGAATAATTTCCTTGATGTATAAAGTGGCAAACTTATTAAGGGAGTACATGATTTTGATTGGCAGAAAATGTACTGACTTCGTTAATCGGTCTACTATAACCTTTATTGCATCATTCTTCAAAAATAACTGTGGTAGCCCGGCCACGAAGTCCATAGTAATGTGCTCCTATTTTTATTCAGGAATAGAGAGTGGTTGCAGCATTCCTGCAAGTCTCTGATGTTCTGCTTTAACACGCTAACAATGTAGACATTTGGAGACATGGCTTGCTATGTCTTTTTTCATTCTTGTCCACCAGTAGTATTCCTTTAGATCATGGTACATCTTTGTGTTGCCAGGGTGGACTGCAAATCTCGAGCTGTGAGCTTCCACCAATATCTTCTTCTTAAGTTCCGAAATGTCAGGTACACAAATGCGATTCCAAAATTTTAGTATCCCATTGCTTATAGTGAAATCAAGATTAGGCGTACTCCTTTGCTTCTCATACTTTCTCTTCAAAAGTTTATCTTCACATTGGTGCACTTTAATTTCTTTAATCAATGCGGGTTCCATGGTTATATTGGCAAGCAGTCCATTGATCTTGCGGGAATTGATCTTGCGGGAAATGAGAGTACACGCCAAATTTTTGGTCATCTTTCGGCTCAGTGCGTCTACCGCCACGTTAGCTTTGCCTAGATGGTAACGGATTTCTACATCATAGTCTTTCATAAATTCTAGCTACCGTCATTGCCTCATATTCAGTTCCTTCTGTGTGAACAGATATTTAAGACTCTGGTGATCAATGTAAATTTCGCAAGTTGCACCGTAGAGATAATGACGCCAGATCTTGAAGGCGAAGACCACCGCAGCTAATTCTAGATCATGAGTTGGGTAGTTTTTCTCATGAGTCTTTAGTTGGCATGAGGCATAAGCAATGACTTTTCCATTTTGCATAAGAACACAACCCAAACCATTGTATGAGGCATCATTATAAATTACAAACCCATCTACTCCTATAGGGAGTGCTATTATAGGAGCAGACACAAGTTAACTTTTTAATTCTTGAAAGCAACGCTCCTGTTTGTCAATCCATTCAAAGGGTGTGTTCTTCTGAGTTAGCTGGGTCAAGGGTGATGTTATCTTTGAGAAATCTTGCACGAAACATCGGTAATAGCCAGCTAGACCCAAGAAACTTTGAATTTCTGACACATTAATAGGTCGTGACCAATCTACAATTGATGTAACTTTCTGGAGGTCAACTGAGATGCCATCTTTGTTAATGACGTAACCGAGGAAGTGTACACTAGTGATCCAGAATTCACATTTCTACAACTTGGCATAAAGTTTGTGATCACGTAGTGTTTGTAGAACCGTTCGTAAGTGCTGCTCATGGTCTTTCGGTGACTTAGAGTATATGAGAATGTCGTCAATGAAGACGATGACGAACTCATCAAGATAGGGTTTGAACACTCGATTCATGAGGTCAATGATGGCTGTTGGGGCATTTGTGATGCCAAAATGGCATGATGAGAAACTCGTAGTGCCCATAACGGGTTCTGAAGGTAGTCTTTTCGATGCTTTCCGTTTTGACTTTTAGTTGATGGTAGCCAGAACGCAAGTCAATTTTCAAGAATACTTGGGAGCTTTGTAGTTAATCGAACAAGTCATCAATTCATGGCAAGGGGTACCGATTCTTGATGGTGACTTTGTTCAGCTTTCGGTAATCAACACATAACCTCATCGTGCCATTTTTTTTCTTTACGAATAGTACTGGAGCTCCCCAGGGTAAGGTACTAGGTCGAATGAAACCTTTGTCCAAGATTTCCTGGAGTTAAGTCTTCAATTCTTTAAATTCCATCATTGACATGCGGTAAAGGGCTTTTGATACTGGTTGGGTACCAGGTTGAGTTTCAATGATGAATTCGATTTCCTGGTCAACCGGGGTACCAGGTAGATATTCAAGAAAGACATCCGGGAATTCTCGTACTACGGGGATTGCATCAACGGTGGGCGCCTCTTTTTGTGTATCAATCACATAACAAATATAACTACCACAACCCTTTCTTAGAAGTCATTGGGCTATCATGGAGGATATAATATAGGGAGGGTTGGAAACTCCAGTCCCATCAAAGACAAGCTCGGGTTGGTTTGGTAACCTGAAGGAGACCTTTTTGGCTTTACAATCAATAGAGGCGTGGTTGACAGCCAGCCAATCCATACCTAAGATCACATCAAAGTTCCCAATGTGGAGGGGAATCAAGTCTACGTATAAGGTTTTGCCTTTTAAGGATATAGCATAAGATTTGTATACATCAGCACTAAGGGCGGAATTACCTGAAGGAAAAGACACAGACAATATATATTCTAAGGGTTTGGGTGTTGATACCAACTTGGCAGCAAAGTGTGGTGCAACAAAAGAATAAGTTAATCTAGAGTCAATGACGACATGATCTAAATGATTACAGACAGAAAGTGTACCTGACACAATGTTTATGGTATCTTCTGGTTTTCCAAGTACCAAGGCAAAAACCTTTCCTTGGCATTTTTGGTCCTTCCTCTCTCCTTCAGGTCCTGCGGGTTTTCTAACTGGACCAGAGGGGCTGGCTATAGGATTGGTCAGCTTTGGACAATCCCTTAGCAAGTGGCCAACTTGACCGCATTTAAAGCATGCTCCCGTGTCTCGATGGCATTGTCCCCAATGAGCCTTCCCACAAGTAGTACAAGTTAGAATAGTGCCACCTCGGGGGATGGTAGCACCTTGATTGCCTAAACTGGTTGTTCCTGTATTCACCTTTTTGGGAGGCACAACACCAGGCCTTCTGTTGTCTCTTTCCCAGAATCACTTCTTTTGGATTGGTTCCTCGAAACGCGAGGCTTTAATCCCCCTTTCTATAATATACGCCTGGTCTACCACTTCCGCACAGGTTGGCAGTTGCAAAACCTCAAGCCTATCTTTGATTTCAACATCCAATCCTGCTTCAAATTTCTTGGCTTTTGAGCTTCGGTGGGGATGACATATGTCGCAAACCGAGGGAGTTATGTAAACTTTCTCTCGCATTCGGCCACTGTCATGGTTCATTGCTTTAGATGTATGAATTCTAACGCCTTCTGTTCCCGCAACGAATCTGGGAAGTATTTTGCATAGAACACTTCCAAAAATCTTGCTCAAGTCACAATTTCTTCTTTTTCTAGGGTGAGAAGCCACCAGCCCTGTACATTATCTTTAAAGGTGAAAGTAACAAAAGTAACCTTCTGACTTTCAGTGCAAGGTAGGACGCGAAAAATATTTTCCATGCCTTTAACCTAAGCATCTGCTACCATTGGGTCTGGTTCGCCGATAAATATTGTGGGTTTCAGATCTTGGAATAGTTTTATGGTAACCAGCTTTTCTCGTCGTTCTGGCATCCCATTGTTGATGTTAGTTTGCAAGGCTTGCAAAAAGCTAGTAACCACTCTTTCTATGATTCTTTCCATCGATTCGGTGCCACTGACTGATGACTCGCTTCTGTTACCATTATTAGCCATTCTACAAAGTAATAAATGAGGCATTACATCCATAATGCAGCATATATATAAGGATATATAGCGCAATATAGATATATATATATATATATAATACCAACTTTACTATTTTTACAATTGATATTACATCCTTGTTCAAAAGTCAAAATATGTTAGTGTCTCATCCTTGCGGTACCAAAAAAAAAAAAAAAAAAAAAAAAATTACAACAACAACAACAACAAAAAAGGGATTAGAACACATCATGGTTAGCGTACAAAAAAGGTTTTCTTCTACCAAATCTAGAGTGGTGGGTCAAACGAGCCAAACAACCATGGGAAGTAGTGTTGCATAAAAAGCTCAAATTCCTATCCTAACTGAACCACACCAAAACACATGCACACTGCCTAGACTGTGAAAATGGGGACGGACTATATGTATCCCAAAAATGCTCGATCAACAATCCAACCGGGTGTCTCGATATATGATAGGTCATTACTAAAATTAACATTTTGAATATTAATAATTTCCAGCGGGTTAGGAACAGTGGTAAAAATGTAGTCCTCGGGGTACACATTTCCTATTCTTGCCACAAAATCTGAGGGCAAAGGGCCTACGATGTAGTGCGAGCGGTCATATCCCGAGGCAATACCGAGGACACGAGTGGGTCCGAGAAAGCGTTCGCGCGTATAGGCACGGCTCTGCCTCCATAGTAAGTATGGGACATCAATAGGATCAGTCTGTATATAGATTGGCCGACCTATCAATTGGGTAAGGCTTGGATGCAGTCTCCTAATTATATCCTCTGAGTCTCCCCATCCTTCAAGTGAGGTAGGGGCGGGGTGCTCTACTAAAATATCATCCAAATTAATGGCCTCGAGCTCCTCCCAAAATGCCTCATCAAGGTTAATCTCGGACATTTCTACATCACCAGAATAAACGTGAGATTTTACATAAAAGGACTAACGTCGCAAATAAATATTTATTATTTATTTTATTATGTGTATCTAGCTATATAGTTTTATTTATAACTTTTCAAACTCTGATAAAATTAAAATAGCTTTTTTTTTTTTTTTGGAATGAACCATTGCTTTGATACCACATTTGTCACAATCCAACCCCAGGGGCTTAGGGCTGGAATCGCAACTTACTAATTAATTCTAATCTTAATAAATTAAGTGGCGTAGGCGGAGGCAAAATGGAAGTAAGAAAAAATTAAATGCTAAAATTAATTCCATTCTATTATTTGATAAAAGAAAATACATCTATAGGGCTTTTATTTATTTTTTTATTATGTAGTGATCGGCCCTCAGTAAAAATAAATAAATAAAAGGAAGAAAAGAAAAAAAATAAAAATAAAATAATGGATCAGCATCAATTCTTGTTCAGGTTCCACTACATGAGGTTACGGGTCTTCCTTATATCTTGTCACCTGAAAGGGTAACGGCTATAAGCACACCGCAGAGTAAGAAATATTATATTGAGAGTATAGGGAACGCAAAATAATCATGGATAGTTAATTAAGCTAAAATATTTACATAACTCAATTTGAATAAACAAATTATTCAAAGTGATAGAAACTGGAATACAGAAATTATGTAAATAAATAACCATAATCACAGTACAGAACAAAACAGAACAGAGATCACAGGAGTGACAGTCATAACAGAGGTCAATGGATCTATGACAAATAGAAGATCACAAAGTGGCCAAACAGAGGCCAATAGTTATTTAAGTCCCCCAATGCGTGGGACTCTTGTGGTGGTACTTACAAAATATAATTGTTTATAAGGTCATAGTCAAATATTTTCTAAAATTTAAATAAACATATCCATGGGTTTTATTTTAAACAAATAGAGTTCAGAAATTAATCCAAGTAATTGAAATATTAATATATTTTATAAAATATAACTTGTATAAAATAAATTATGGTAAGTCAAAACATATGTAAAATATATTATGGTGACTCAAAGTATAATATAACTCACCGTAAGATTGAGTCTTACTAATTCCTTCCTATTTCCGTTGGTTTTTAGCCTTTCCTTTGCTCTCAAATTTTATTTTATTTTTATTTTTTTCTGATTCTTTTTTTTTTTCCTTCTTTGTTTTTCCGTTTGTACTCACTTCACATCACCTCCTCCCCCTTTTTATACACATAACTTAGGTGATGACTCATCCTATCTAATGGCCCTTAGGTGATGAATCACCTCCCCTCCCTAATCCTAGGTGGGCCAGATGGCTCCCACTCCTTTATCTCAGCAGATTTGCAATCTTTGTAATTAATGGTACTTAATTTTCTTAATTATATCTATACATGCCAATCTTCTCACATTAATTAGTGATTAACTTAGGCCCCAAATAAATCTCTTCATCATATATTTGATAACCACAATGGCAAATTAATTTACATAGCGCGTATAGCTTATTTATTTTATTATTTCCATTATTATTGTTCTTCTTCTTATTATTATTATTGATTGTGGTTGGGTGTGGTATTAATTAAATATTTAGGGTGTCACATTACTATGGCCTCCCACGTCCTCCATTACATCTTTCAATTCCATGTCAACACTTTCTTTGATTTCTTCTTCAGTTACTTCTTTCTCTTCAACAATCTCATTGTCTTCATCAATATCGTCCTTCTCTTTTTCTCCTTTCTTTGAGCTTGATTTCTTCTGTACTTTCTTGGTGGGCTAAGAGTGTCACCTACTGACAGGAGTATAGCAGCAGATTTAACTTGACCAAGTTATAGGCAATTGTTTAAAAGTTTAAATCCTTGCTACCTAGGTGATGCCGAATGGTTAATAAAAAATCTGTTCAACTATTTTTATGGAGAGCAAAACTCTTACGATTATTAAAAATTGTATATAAATGTGAGAGTGAACAATTTTGGTGATGGAGATTTTCGGTGTTGGTATATATTTTTTTTAGTCATTGGTCTGCTTAGATACGAAGAAGAAAAGAAAAAGAAGAAAAAAACATTTTCAACAATATGATTCCTTGTTGTGGCGTAGAAGATGATAAGTAGAGCATTGAATTTATCAATTTAGCAAGCAGGGCACTATCATATTGAGTAATCTCATGTCTAATCTTTTTGTATATGTTGTTGTATGTTGCATTTCTAGCTCACTCATATGTGATTGATGAACCGTAATGTGCTTAAAATATGAAACTGGCTACATGATAACAAATTGAAAGAGCATTTCTCCCAATTAGTCAGGACTGAACTGCGTTTGAAAGTTCTTGTTTTTTAATTTGTGTTGAAAATGCTTTTATTGGAAGAAGATGGTTTATTTTAGTTTTGTGCTAGTGTATAGGCAGGCAACATTAGAATGGTTTTTCTAAGTGATTTACTAGTTTTTCTAAGTGGGTTTTTTAGGTGGTTTTTCTAAGTGGTTTTTCTAGGTGGTTTTTCTGTGCTAGTTATTTACTGGTATCTTGAAGCCAAATGCTCTCCATAGAAGCAGTAGCTGCTCTGAGTTATTTGTTTAATTTATAGAATGTACAAAATGAAAACTAGAAGAAGGTGAATATTGGCCCCGGGGTGGGAAAGTAAATGTGTATGACATGTAGATGATTTTGGTTGAAAAATTCATATTTAACGTATTAAAGTGAACATTGATTTTGGTTTTGATTCTTTTGAGAGTTATAGTAGATTGTTGACATCTATCTTATACCTCAAACACCACTGGCTTGTGGCAAATTCAGTTGTGCTCAAAATCTCTCTCTTTCTCTCTCTTTTCTCTAATTTTTTATGACATTTTCTCTATTATAGTAGATTGTTAACGTAAATCACTCTTTTGTTTATAGCTTAACACTTTCTCTCTATTTTGCTTATAATCATATTGCTCATGTTGCTTTGTATGCTTGGGCTTATGAATTTTGGTTGTTTAGCACCTAACTATCATCTGTCAGAATTTAAAATGAATTTATAGATATTATATAGATCATTGTTATTATTTTAAAGCATTCTTGAGCTCCATTTTTTCCCCAGATTAATACTTGAGCTACTTTGCTTTTTTTCTTTCTCTCTCCCCCCCTCTCTCTCTCTCTCTCTTAAAGCAAATGACAAAATCAGAAGATGTCTGTGTAGACACCCCATTTTTGACCGCCCTTAAGACTTGGGCATTACTGATGGTTTACTTGGTGGAGACAGGTATGCAGGGGAAATGTTCAGTTTCTTTGGCAAGGAGAGAGGCAAATCCTTCAAAACAGTTTGTTTAGGAGTTTGGAGTTGAAGAAGAGAGGAAAGGAGAGGAGAAAACTAATTTGGGAGAAGTTCGGCATGAACCCGGGTAGAAGCGAGTCGCGCAGCCCTCGCTGAATCGGGCTTATCTGTCTGTACGCTTGGACATTAGCTATGGGGCCACCACCATCGGAAAGCTTACTTCCGGGGCTTCATTTTGCACTCAAGAATCTCCTAGAGCCAAGTCCGGGTGGGGGAGATATGATCAGTTGAAGTCGGGCATCATCCCGATTGGATTGAATCTGCGCGGCTTCACGAAAAAGGGCATAACTTTTTGCACAGAAGGAATTTTAATGCAAGGTTTGCGCCATTGGAAAGCTAACTTCCGGGGCTTCAATTTGGACACCAACCGGCACTTTTTTGACCTCACCGGCCACCCATCGGCACTATGTTTATCCGACCGGCAATTTATTGTGCCGACCGGCAGGTTAAAGTAGCCGACCGGCCTTTTTTGCTAGCCGACGACCTTCCGGAGCATTCTGCAGATTGAGTGTATGCCAGCTGTGCCAGCTGGAGGGCACAGACTGGATCCTCCATACACGTGTATGGAGGATATGCACCCTTGTTTAGCTTCCTCAAGAAGCTTTACACTTTGTTTTGCCTATATAGGAAGCTCTCCTCTTCCTTATACTAGGTTAGAAGAAGAAAACCAGCTGGAGCATTATACATACAACCCTATATCTATACATTCAACCCTCTCTTCCAAGCTCCAAAGTCCATTATCCTTGGCCATTTACACACCAAGCCATAGCACAACACCACCACTTCCATTTCCAGCAGCTGGAGGCTGTTCTTCAAAGCCTAAGGAGCCACAAACTCAAGCCAAGAAGCCATCAAAGTTTGGTCTTCAAGGGTGAGTAGCATTTCCTCTCTTTTGAGCTTTTTCTTATATCATTTCTTAGCCATATTTTCTTACGGTTTTAGGCTCCGACCTTAACTGAAACTAGGTCTATTTTGAGCTATTCTACATGTTTGTTGAAGGGCTCAACCCTCTTTGAGAACCCTATCTCACACTTTCTTCATTACCCCTTTGTATGCCATTATTTTGCATGATTCTTTTAGCCTATGTGTGATCTGTTTTCGAGCCTGAGATAAACTGAAAATAGGCTTATTTTGAGCCCCTCTTCAACATTGAAGAAGGGCTCATCCTTGTTTGGGATCTCCATGTACCACTTGCCATTGTAGCCCTCTTTGGCCCCCTTTTTTGCATAATTTATTAGCCTGTTTTTCTTCTGTTTTTGTGGCTTGGTCCGAACTTAAAGTGGCCATATTTTGACCCCCTTGTCATGTTTCATTAAGGGTCTTTGGCTATTTGATGAATATTTTGTGTACTTCATGTTATAGCCCTCTTGTGGCCTTAATCTTGCATAAATTGTTTGCCATGCTTGTATCTGTTTTCGAGCCTTTTCATATACTGAAAAACATCATATTTTTAGTCCCTCTTCAATGTTGTAGAAGGGAATTTTTCAGTTTGGGCATTGCATATGCCACTTGCCTCTTTGGCCACCTTTTGGTCCGTTTTCTTGCATGTTTTGTTAGCCTACCATGCTTTTGTTTTTGAGGTTTTTAAAGTTCTGTGAAAGTGCTTATTTTTGGTCCCTCTTCAATGTTGTTGAAGGGTCCTAACCCATTTGGGGTTTGCAGCTGTGAGTTGCTTCATAATCTCATGTTTAGGGCCATTTTCGCATACTAATTTTGCCCCGTCTTTGCTTGCTGTTTGGCCATGTTTTGTACTAGAAAAATGCTAATTTTGAGGCTGCCTTGCTTCTGTCTTCATGCTCCATGTCCATATTGTGCATGCTTTGTATAGCTGTAGGCCATTGTGTATGCCTAATTTTGCATTTCGGGTCGCATGTCATGCATCGGGTGCCATTTTGCCATGATTCGGGGCTGTTTCGGGTCATGTTTAGCTTCTGAAATTTGCATGCTAGCATATCATCTTGCCATGTCTTGTTAGAGTGGCATTCCGTGCCGTAGGTTCGGTCCTCGGTTTGCGTGCACGTGTGCACGCATTTCGAGGCACTCCATTTTCATCCATCGGCCTCTTATGTGAGTGTGGCTGAGGCTCTCTCATGTTAGTGTAAGCCCATATCACATTTTCATGTCATTTGCATTGCGTATGCCATTGCCTCGGTTTGCGTGCCCGTGTGCACGCATTTCGAGGCACTCCATTTTCATTCACCGGCCTCTCATGTGAGTGTGGCTGAGGCTCTCTCATGTTAGTATAAGTCCATGTTGCATTCTATATGCCGTTTTAGCCATTGCATTGCATATGCCATTGCCTCGGTTTGCGTGCCCGTGTGCACGCATTTCGAGGCACTTCATTTTCATATTATGGCCACTGTTTTGGGCCTAACTAGAGCTGCCTAATTCATGTTTAAGACCATCCTTGGCTTATTTGCATGCATCATCTTGCATGTTTGCTTGTATCGGCATGTTGCATCCTTAGCTCGTATGCCTAGGTTGCATTGCATTGGCATGCATGCCTTGCCTCTTGATCATGTGATAAAGGTTGGGCTTTAGTTTGTTTGATTGGTTTGCATTTCATTTGACATGAAAGTTGCATACTTCATTCCTTGGGCCATCATGCATGGAAATGCGCGATTGGTGGTCCGAGAATTGAGGCACATGCCCCTTTGAGTCATTACCATGATAAGGGACATGAATGGTGCTGTCATGCTTTGCTTTGCACTCTGTTGCTGTTAATTGCAGGTTCTGCAGACATTCCTTGCCGACCGGCAGTATATATTGCCGACCGGCAGTAAACAAGCAGCCGATGGATTCATCTTGTGCCGGTGACTACACCACACTGCCGGTGGCAATTCTACTCAGCCGGTGGCACTCCTCAGTGTCCAAGGAAGCAGTCCTGAGGTTTTGGTAGCCTTCAGAGGAGCAGAGGATAGAAAACAGAGGCAGCCTATGCATGGCGGCGCATTTCCCGAGGCGGTTTACCTGTTTTCCTAGATTAGTTAATTTGTTAATTAATTAATTAATTTGTAATATTTAATTAGCTTGCGTAGTTAATTAATTTGTAATATTTATTTGGTCCCTCCGAGTGAGGGCATATTTGTAATAAGTGTGCGTGCGTGTGATGTATGCCTTCCAATCCCACTTCTTTCTTCCCTTTTATTTACCTGCTTATGATGGTACATTAGGGCACATTTATTTTAGCATACCTTATGCTATGCATGCGTGCATTCATGCATTTGTTGACATGCATCAGGCTCGGAACATCATGCTAACTGCATTTGTACTTTAATTTCAAGATTGAATATGTGCATCAATTGATTGCATCTCACATGCCATGCTTAGGTTAGCCGAGCCTACTTCAATTGCATCCTGTATGTGTTGCATTAGTCAATCTAACATGAACTAGGACATGCATGTTTGCTAACTAGTTTATTATTTTGGCACGGAGTACTAGGTAAGCTTTTATGCTTTAGCATATCGCATGCGTGTGAGTGTTGCCATGACAGTATGATTACCATGAGGCTAGCTGCTTATGTGGTATAACTGCTTGAATGCCTGTGGATGGAGGTTGAATTACCTAAATTGGAATAATGCATTAAAACTGTGAGTTTTAAGCCCACTAAATAGTGGCAAAATCATCTTTTCTAAAAGCCCACTTGAGGGTGGCAAAATCTGCATTTTAGCCTACTTGCGAGTAGCAAACCATTTTCAAAACAAACATGAAATGTTTTGTTCCAATTTGGGCGATTTGGTCTATACTTGTTTGCTGCGCGCATAAAATAGTAATTCTAGGCTAACAATTGGTTTAAGAACACATAAAGTTTTCAAAAACGGATATCACGGTTAGTAGAGGCCGGTCTTCGGACCGGGCAAAAGGGGGTGCTCATAGCTGACGTTCCCCGATCGTACCCAAGCTCCCGAGCCGAGACAACTCCGGTGATGACGGACATGTGGCCTTCGGCACCGAGTCAGGGTTTCCTAAATTTCCCCATTTTAAAAATATTTAGGTGGCGACTCTGTATCTGGCAAAGCAGTCCACGTTTGGCACTACTTTTTCAAAAAATCTGTTTTCTCAAACGATTTGCCAGATTTAGACTCTTTGGTTCAGATTAAGAACCGTGACACAAATCGAGTCCGAACTGTAGCATGAGGCCCACGCGGGCGCGTCTACAGTTTCTGGCGACTCTGCTGGGGATTTTAGAGAGCTTGACTCGAACTCATGATATCCTGTTCTGATTTCGTTTATGTGTTTCTTTGCATTGCATGTGCATTGGTGCGCCTAGGAACACCGTGTTTGCCATCTGCCATTCCTGAACGGTTTGCCGGAGGCTTGTCTTTTCAAGACATGTCCATAAGGCTGACCGGCTATGGGCTCTGACAGTATGGGAACACAAACCCCGGTTTTTACCGGGGCACCCTTTTTGACCATTCGACCTAGTGCATATTCAGAATCCATAGTGACCATTCCAAACTAGGACAGGTTGCTTACCCGATGCTAAGTTGTTTGAAACTACTGTGTGCATAGTGAAACCCTAGTTCCTGACAAAATAGGACAGGGAAACCCTACCCCAACATAGGGGTGTTTTGGCTCTCTCTTACTTGCTATGTGCTTTTAGAGTGTATCTTTATAGGAATGCATATATCAGTTTGCAAGTTTGGGCATCAGGCCTGCGGGCACCAGTTCAGTATTTTGGGAATCAGTTTTACCTGAGGGTATCAATTTTGGGACAAATATTTGGGGGAACAGTGATCAGTGTTGAGCACAGTCATTCCACTATGATCATATCCGAGCTGAGATGCTGTCTGTTTTCTCTTTTGCAAGGTAGTCCTGGAACTATAGCTTCAGAAGGCTCCGATATCCCCCGGGTACATTGGACTAGTGCTGATAGACTTTGTTAGGTCAGAAATTCAATTCAAGGGCAACCAGTGTTCTTTTGCCGAGGCAAGGTAAAGAAGGGCCAAACAGGACTCATTGGTTCATCTGATCCGACAGTCACCAGCCACATCACCTTTGTTCGGACTCAGCAGACCATGATGGCACAGGGTTCAGAAGAATTTGTGGCCGTGGTAGCAGCGTTAAATCAGGGAACTGCCATGCAGGCTGAGACCAGTATTGAAACGCAGCGCCCACCTGGGGTATCTGCCTCACATCCAGCTTTGGAACCCCAGCCAAACTTTGACCCACTTCCGCCGGTTGAAGATTTGCAGTGTCTGAATTCTCGGGAAAGGTTGACTCAAGCTCAGGTGCTCAGACCCCTGGTGCAGCCTACTGAGAGGCTTCGACCCTTTCATGTTAATGAGCTCAACCCGACTACAGTGAAGATTGCGAACCTTGAGAAGCAATTCAAAAAGGCCCAGGGCCTTAACTCCATTCCCGACATTGAGGATGGGCACACCGAGGCTTCCATCCGGCTCCCAGACAGATTCAAAATGCCATATATCGACCGTTTCGACGGGTCTGGAGATCCAATGGTGCATATCCGACTTTTCTTAGATGTCCTGAAGCCGATGGGTCTGACTAAGCCACAGAAACTCTCTTTGTATGGAAGAACCCTGTCGGGTGTGGCAGCCACTTGGTATACCAAATTGGAGGATACAGTGAAGCAAAACTGGGAAGAACTGGCTGAGGCCTTTGTCGATCAGTATTCCTACAATACCCAAGTTGAAATGACCATCCAAGAGCTTGAAGCAACTTGCCAAAACCCAACAGAGCCTTTTGTGGAATTCATTGCAAGGTGGAGAGCAAAGGCAGCACAAATGACAGATCGTCGCCCTTCTGAGAAGGATCAGGTGCAGATGATGGTCCGAAACCTCGAGCATGATATGTTGCAAAAGTTGATAGTCGCTCCACTATTCACTTTCAAAAGTTTGCATGAACTGAGGGTTCAGGTCGAGAATGCGTTCAACAGTGGGATCATCCCCAGAGCAAGTGAACCGACAAGGAGGGTGATTTCAAGGAGTACCAATGCTGGTAATAGCACTATTCCCAAACCCACCGAAATCAATGCAGTCGCCACAGCCAACCCTTTTGCCAAACCAAGCCTACAAACAGCCGGCCCAGCCCGAGCTCAGGGCAGAACTTTCACTCCCCTCTATATGAGCCTGACTAGCGCACTAAAAGCCTTGATGGAAAGAGGGCATCTCAAACCCCTCGATCCTCAACCTCTGCCTAACCCACTTCCAGCCAGACATAATCCCTCCAAGTACTGTATGTACCATCAGCAGCGCGGTCATGGCACCGACCGTTGCTACCGCCTTCGTCATGAGGTCCAAAATCTCATCGACAACCGGACGATAGCTCCACCTTCAGCCCCCGATGACCAAGTACCTCATCCACATCTCAATCTGATCCACACACTGGCCGTCCCTTACGACCCCAGCGTATACATCACCCCGGCCCATCTACCTAAGCCTGAGGTGTTTATCCCGGAAAGCATGGACTTATGCATGATGGGTGCATCTAAACCCCAATTATCTCAAACCCATGAACCCACTATTTCTGAGCTGATGAAGATGATCGAAGATCTTCAGAGAACTGTGGCAGATCTGGCCTTTGGAGTTTTGGCCCCGTCATTAACCGCATCACATACCAGGGAGTTCATGTCAAAAGGCTCCTCAGGACGGGCTGCATTGGGAGAAGGCCACTCCTTTGACAAAATGGAGGCAAGTGGTAAGAGCAAGGTAGGAGCAGGAAATGGTCACCATGAACACCTTCGCTGGGATATTGAGGCTTTGAAAGCTGAGGGACTGAACAAAGAGCAAGTCCTCGCAGTTGTCGCAAAAACTGTGGATGACACTTTCGCCACTCAGAATGAGAGCAGTCTGAATCAAGGGGCAAGCCGGGAGAAGGGCCTTCGTACTAGGAATGTTCCCTTCAACCCTAATCCCATGCTCGGAAACGATCAGCAAACCCAGTCAACGCCTGCCAATCCCTTTGCTGGTGCGCCCAGTAAAAATCCACAAACCTCAAAATATCCACCTCGAGGCCAGAGGGTGTTCGCACCACTGTACATGTCTCTATCAACGGCCTTTAGGATCTTGATTAGAGAGGGGAATTTGAAACCCTTGGAGCCGCGACCACTGCCAGATAGACTTCCTTCCTCCCATGATCCGACCAAGTACTGTGCCTTTCATCAGCAAGTCGGCCATGTCACTGATGATTGTTTCCGTCTTCGCCACGAAATACAAGATTTGATTGACAATAAGGTCATCATCGCACCAATTCAACAAAGTCTATCGTCATTGGATCAGTGAACCTGGGGGATAATGCGGTGTGATCGGGGGATGAACCACCTGCGGGCGGCGCTCAGTTTACTTCAGATGTGGCGTTTGACATGCACAGTTTTGAGCAATGTGCGAACACTAGCTTTGGTACTTTCTGACTTGGGTATTGGGTCAGTCTTGTTGTGTTGTTTTGAGTCTGTTTTGAGTCAGTCTTTTTGTTTCAGGTCTGTCTTGTTGTATCGAGTCAGTCCTGTTTTGTTAAGAGTCGGGTGATTCCGGGGGTGTTACCTCGGACATCACTATCTTGTTTTGCGTTTGTCTTTTTGCCTTTTTTTGAGTCTGTTTCTGCCTTGGAGCCAGTTATGCCAACAGATTTGAATGAAACAGCAACAATTTTCATACTCTTGTGTTTGCTTCTGCCGTGTGCCAGTTGTGCCAGAAGTATTGAATGGAATGACAGTGTTCTTCGCCTGCCTTTTCTGTGCCTTGAAATCATTGTATCGACCTAAGTTTTTTTCAAAACTTTTTTTGAACACTGCGGTGAAAACGAAGAGGAAGGAATTCCTTGGGATTTGCAAAATTTTGATCATTTGAGAGAAAGAGAGGCATGCTAAGCCCTTAATGATTGAGATCATGCTTGTTAATGTGAGTACTGAGAAGGATCCTGGCTTGATCCAGATTGGTCCCACACTGTCTTCAGCGCGAGCGATTTGTCGCTTTCTTAAAAACTTTCGAAAAATGTTTTGCGCAGTCCTGTGAAGACTTGTGTGGAATCGCTCTTGAGATTGTGCAGCCTAGGATCGCTCTCAGCCTCAAGATTCTGTCCATTTGTTTTCAAACCTCGGACTTAAATTCAGAATGTTTAATGGTCAACCGCCATATGAGGCCTGTGTGGCCAGATTCGAAGCAGCCCTTGAACAAGAGGCCAGGGAAGTCAGACCAAGAAGATCAGATGTCATCAAAAGAAGCTTGCAAAGCTAGAACAGAAGTACCCTTCAAACTAGGGGCAAAAATGTCAGATGTGCTCGAAGAGTCGAAGATGAGTCCTCTTGCAAATCAGCAGCCACTCTCCTGGATACGGATGGCTTCAAAATCCTACAACCATTTGGCGTGGACCAAATTACACTTTTACTCTTTGAGAGGCTCGCTGGGCCAAAAACCCGGAAGGGCGACCCAGGCAAAAGTTAGAGCAAGAGAAAAATACAAAAAAGAAAAAATGCAAAGAAAAGAACAAAAAAAAAGAAAATGAAAAAAAAAAGAAAATGAAATGAAAAGAAATGAAATGAAAAGACACGAAAAGAAAAGAAATGAAAAGAATTGAAAAGAAAAGAAAAACAAAGCTCGCAAGGTTGAAAACCCGCATTGGGCGCCTTGGCAAAAGTTAGAGCCTAAAAAGGAGAGGTTAAATACCCGAGTGTACCTTACCCCGAACTACGTAAGGCTTGATTCCCATCTTTGGGATACGTAGGCAATTTCATTCTGAAGTCCAGCCCTGAAACACTTCAAATTCAACTGTGTCCATGTGATGGTTCTAGTCATCTTTGTCTTTTCTGTATCCGGGAGTTCGATTGCAATCATCGCTCTGAGGACTGATTACAATGCGCTACGGTGCCATTCAGACAAGGGGCAACTTTCCGTTGCCATTCAACGCGCTGCGGTGCCGTGCAAACAAGGGGCAACTTTCCGTTGCCATGTAGCTCTCTTCGAGAAAGGGGCCAATTTTCCTCCAAATCCGAGGTTGTGCGTCTCAAGAGTGGGTTCCGTGCTTGTTAAGCATTGGCTGTTTGCAAGAATAGTTTTTGAGAATTTTTACTGAAGTTGACTACTTTTCTCGAAAATTGTTCCATCTTTTCCAAAAACTGGACCATTTCTTGGACCCAAAAAAGGAAAATTTTCAGTGCTCATAGCCTGACTTGCATGATTTTCAAATCAAAAATCGAACAAGTGTGTTAATCTAACTCTCATATTGGTCAAAATTGTTTTCGTAGAAAACAAAATAAAAAAATGGTCAAAATGATGAACTAGGGGCACAATTGAGTCAGGCTTCCTGTCTTTTCCCCATTTTCAACATACTTGCCAAGAAGGGCACTCTACCTGCCAGAAAAGGGCACCACTGAAGCTGACCGCAAAAGGGCAGAAGGCTCTCACATCCTCCACGCAACGAGGTATCAAGCCAAGTGCGAAGCACGAACGGGAACGGATCAAGATATTCCACTCCTTTGTTTGGACAGATCTAATCACGTCCAAACTCCCCAGTAAGAGCATCGTCGCTGCACATCCATCCGCATCGCATCCCCTCTGTGGGAGAAAGTTCATTATTATGAGCAGAAGAAGAGAATCTAGCAGAATGCTTGGAGCCAGAACCCGCAACTTCCTGTTTATTCATCAACCACCCTGGGGAGGGATGAAAAATGAGAGATTGAAGAATAGAGAGATGTGCGATGAGAGAAAAAGTGAGAAAAGGGATTTTTCAGAAAAACAGAGCCTGAGGGCCGAGCGATGCGAGAATCACAAATGAGAAAGGGTGGGAAACAATACCCGGGGAAACAGGCTCCATGTGCACATTTGAGTCTTGTGTTTTATTTTGTCTGTCTCGATTCTTGTTTTGAGTCGCTTCGAGCGTGTCTCGATGTGTTTAGGTTGTTTACCTTTGTTTTTTCCCTTGTCGAGTCGTTTTGGCTGTCGCCAGTCGTCGGCTCAATACCCGGTTAAGAACTCAATTCTCAATTTCCAAAAAAATCATCTTGTGCTCAGAGTGCTGTGCCATTCTCCACATTTGTGCAAAACAGTATTCGTTCTTTCATAAAACTGCAGGGTCCACCCCCGATAAGTGTGAACAGTAGAACAAGGACCTATCTGAAGCTATGTATGTTCCAGACTGCAAAGCAAAAGAAAAAAAGGAAAATTCGGAGCATCTTAGGGTGTTCCAGCTTTGGCAAGATCCGAGACTGCATTTCAGGTGCACCTTTCCAAACCTCACCATTTCTCTGGAGTATGAGTGTATCTTGACCCCAAGTGTAAGCCTGCTTCAAGTCAGAATGGCAATTAAAGCAGCAGCAGATGTTATCTCTCGTCAATATAAACAGGGTGTCCCTTTTTGAGCTGAGCGTATTGCCAAGTCCTCGGAAAGGTAAATCGGAGGCACCAGAGTACGTGTTTGATACCCTTCCATTGCATAGAATGTGCACTTTCGTATACACTTCTGTGACATATGTGCCGCACATCGTTATGATTCATGCATAGAATATGCTTGCTTTCGATTCTGCATAGAATTTGCTTTCAATATTGCGTAGAATATGCTCCTGTTTCTTGCATAGAAAATGCTCGTATCTTTTGCATAGAAAATGCACTCTTCCATACTTGCATAGAAAATGCACCTCATTTGCATAGAACATGCATTCACTCGCACTGTCTTGTGCACTTACACTTTGTATCTCACTCGCACTATTTTGTGCATTGCATTTCAATCGCGCTGTTTAGCGTATCGCACTGTTTAGTGCATTTCAAATCAATCGCGCTGTCTAGCGTATCGCACTGTTTAGTGCATTTCAATCGCGCTGTTTAGCGTATCGCACTGTTTAGTGCATTTCAAATCAATCGCGCTGTCTAGCGTATCGCACTGTTTAGTGCATTTCAATCGCGCTATTTTGCGCATCGCACTGTTTTGTGCAGTTTACATTCGCGCTATGTTGCGCACCTCAATCGCATTGTTTTGTGCAGTTTATCATTCGCGCTATTTTGCGCATCGCACTGTTTTGTGCAGCTACATTCGCGCTATTTTGCGCACCTCAACCGCATTGCACTGTTTTGTGCAGTTTACATTCGCGCTATTTTGCGCACCTCAATCGCACTATTTTGGGCAGTTTATCATTCGCGCTATTTTGCGCATTGCATTGTTTTGTGCAGTTTACATTCGTGCTATTTTGCGTACCTCAATCGCACTGTTTTGTGCAGTTTATCATTCGCGCTATTTTGCGCATCGCACTATTTTGTGCAGTTTACATTTCGCGCTATTTCGCGCATCTCAATCGCACTTTCTTGTGCATTTCATCTCACTCGCACTGTTTTGTGCATTTCAAATCACTCGCGCTTTCTTGCGCATCGCACTGTTTTGTGCACCTTACTTGCATTTTGCATGCATTCTATCGCGCTATCTTGCGCACCTCACTTGTACTTGTTAGTACATTGCATTGTTTTGAATACAAATCGGCTTCGCGTAGCGTATAAGTCCAATTATCAAAATCTTCTTTCATATCATTTGCATCCTGCCCCTGAACTACGCTGGTTTGATTCCTTGCAAAGGGATACGTAGGCAGCCTGTGGGCACAACCATTTATTTATCGGTATTTTGTTTGTTTGTCCAAGTCTTCGGCCTTGTCAAAAATGGGTCGTCTCTGGGCTTTAACATTCACTCCCGTCATTGTTATGACTTTCGAGTTCTGTCAAAAAGGGGCAACTGTAGACACCCCATTTTTGACCGCCCTTAAGACTTGGGCATTACTGATGGTTTACTTGGTGGAGACAGGTATGCAGGGGAAATGTTCAGTTTCTTTGGCAAGGAGAGAGGCAAATCCTTCAAAACACTTTGTTTAGGAGTTTGGAGTTGAAGAAGAGAGGAAAGGAGAGGAGAAAACTAATTTGGGAGAAGTTCGGCATGAACCCGGGTAGAAGCGAGTCGCGCAGCCCTCGCTGAATCGGGCTTATCTGTCTGTACGCTTGGAGATTAGCTATGGGGCCACCACCATCGGAAAGCTTACTTCCGGGGCTTCATTTTGCACTCAAGAATCTCCTAGAGCCAAGTCCGGGTGGGGGAGATATGATCAGTTGAAGTCGGGCATCATCCCGGTTAGATTGAATCTGCGCGGCTTCACGAAAAAGGGCATAACTTTTTGCACAGAAGGAATTTTAATGCAAGGTTTGCGCCATTGGAAAGCTAACTTCCGGGGCTTCAATTTGGACACCAACCGGCACTTTTTTGACCTCACCGGCCACCCATCGGCACTATGTTTATCCGACCGGCAATTTATTGTGCCGACCGGCAGGTTAAAGTAGCCGACCGGCCTTTTTTGCTAGCCGACGACCTTCCGGAGCATTCTGCAGATTGAGTGTATGCCAGCTGTGCCAGCTGGAGGGCACAGACTGGATCCTCCATACACGTGTATGGAGGATATGCACCCTTGTTTAGCTTCCTCAAGAAGCTTTACACTTTGTTTTGCCTATATAGGAAGCTCTCCTCTTCCTTATACTAGGTTAGAAGAAGAAAACCAGCTGGAGCATTATACATACAACCCTATATCTATACATTCAACCCTCTCTTCCAAGCTCCAAAGTCCATTATCCTTGGCCATTTACACACCAAGCCATAGCACAACACCACCACTTCCATTTCCAGCAGCTGGAGGCTGTTCTTCAAAGCCTAAGGAGCCACAAACTCAAGCCAAGAAGCCATCAAAGTTTGGTCTTCAAGGGTGAGTAGCATTTCCTCTCTTTTGAGCTTTTTCTTATATCATTTCTTAGCCATATTTGCTTACGGTTTTAGGCTCCGACCTTAACTGAAACTAGGTCTATTTTGAGCTATTCTACATGTTTGTTGAAGGGCTCAACCCTCTTTGAGAACCCTATCTCACACTTTCTTCATTACCCCCTTTGTATGCCATTATTTTGCATGATTCTTTTAGCCTATGTGTGATCTGTTGTCGAGCCTGAGATAAACTGAAAATAGGCTTATTTTGAGCCCCTCTTCAACATTGAAGAAGGGCTCATCCTTGTTTGGGATCTCCATGTACCACTTGCCATTGTAGCCCTCTTTGGCCCCCTTTTTTGCATAATTTATTAGCCTGTTTTTCTTCTGTTTTTGTGGCTTGGTCCGAACTTAAAGTGGCCATATTTTGACCCCCTTGTCATGTTTCATTAAGGGTCTTTGGCTATTTGATGAATATTTTGTGTACTTCATGTTATAGCCCTCTTGTGGCCTTAATCTTGCATAAATTGTTTGCCATGCTTGTATCTGTTTTCGAGCCTTGTCATCTACTGAAAAACATCATATTTTGGGTCCCTCTTCAATGTTGTAGAAGGGAATTTTTCAGTTTGGGCATTGCATATGCCACTTGCCTCTTTGGCCACCTTTTGGTCCGTTTTCTTGCATGTTTTGTTAGCCTACCATGCTTTTGTTTTTGAGGTTTTTACAGTTCTGTGAAAGTGCTTATTTTTGGTCCCTCTTCAATGTTGTTGAAGGGTCCTAACCCATTTGGGGTTTGCAGCTGTGAGTTGCTTCATAATCTCATGTTTAGGGCCATTTTCGCATACTAATTTTGCCCCGTCTTTGCTTGCTGTTTGGCCATGTTTTGTACTAGAAAAATGCTAATTTTGAGGCTGCCTTGCTTCTGTCTTCATGCTCCATGTCCATATTGTGCATGCTTTGTATAGCTGTAGGCCATTGTGTATGCCTAATTTTGCATTTCGGGTCGCATGTCATGCATCGGGTGCCATTTTGCCATGATTCGGGGCTGTTTCGGGTCATGTTTAGCTTCTGAAATTTGCATGCTAGCATATCATCTTGCCATGTCTTGTTAGAGTGGCATTCCGTGCCGTAGGTTCGGTCCTCGGTTTGCGTGCACGTGTGCACGCATTTCGAGGCACTCCATTTTCATCCATCGGCCTCTTATGTGAGTGTGGCTGAGGCTCTCTAATGTTAGTGTAAGCCTATATCACATTTTCATGTCATTTGCATTGCGTATGCCATTGCCTCGGTTTGCGTGCCCGTGTGCACGCATTTCGAGGCACTCCATTTTCATTCACCGGCCTCTCATGTGAGTGTGGCTGAGGCTCTCTCATGTTAGTATAAGTCCATGTTGCATTCTACATGCCGTTTTAGCCATTGCATTGCATATGCCATTGCCTCGGTTTGCGTGCCCGTGTGCACGCATTTCGAGGCACTTCATTTTCATATTATGGCCACTGTTTTGGGCCTAACTAGAGCTGCCTAATTCATGTTTAAGACCATCCTTGGCTTATTTGCATGCATCATCTTGCATGTTTGCTTGTATCGGCATGTTGCATCCTTAGCTCGTATGCCTAGGTTGCATTGCATTGGCATGCATGCCTTGCCTCTTGATCATGTGATAGAGGTTGGGCTTTAGTTTGTTTGATTGGTTTGCATTTCATTTGACATGAAAGTTGCATACTTGATTCCTTGGGCCATCATGCATGGAAATGCGCGATTGGTGGTCCGAGAATTGAGGCACATGCCCCTTTGAGTCATTACCATGATAAGGGACATGAATGGTGCATATATGCCTTGAATTGTGCTGCCATGCTTTGCTTTGCACTCTATTGCTGTCAATTGCAGGTTCTGCAGACATTCCTTGCCGACCGGCAGTATATATTGCCGACCGGCAGTAAACAAGCAGCCGATGGATTCATCTTGTGCCGGTGACTACACCACACTGCCGGTGGCAATTCTACTCAGCCGGTGGCACTCCTCAGTGTCCAAGGAAGCAGCCCTGAGGTTTTGGTAGCCTTCAGAGGAGCGGAGGAAAGAAAACAGAGGCAACCTATGCATGGCGGCGCATTTCCCGAGGCGGTTTACCTGTTTTCCTAGATTAGTTAATTTGTTAATTAATTAGTTAATTTGTAATATTTAATTAGCTTGCGTAGTTAATTAATTTGTAATATTTATTTGGTCCCTCCGAGTGAGGGCATATTTGTAATAAGTGTGCGTGCGTGTGATGTATGCCTTCCAATCCCACTTCTTTCTTCCCTTTTATTTACCTGCTTATGATGGTAGATTAGGGCACATTTATTTTAGCATACCTTATGCTATGCATGCGTGCATTCATGCATTTGTTGACATGCATCAGGCTCGGAACATCATGCTAACTGCATTTGTACTTTAATTTCAAGATTGAATATGTGCATCAATTGATTGCATCTCACATGCCATGCTTAGGTTAGCCGAGCCTACTTCAATTGCATCCCGTATGTGTTGCATTAGTCAATCTAACATGAACTAGGACATGCATGTTTGCTAACTAGTTTATTATTTTGGCACGGAGTACTAGGTAAGCTTTTATGCTTTAGCATATCGCATGTGTGTGAGTGTTGCCATGACAGTATGATTACCATGAGGCTAGCTGCTTATGTGGTATAACTGCTTGAATGCCTGTGGATGGAGGTTGAATTACCTAAATTGGAATAATGCATTAAAACTGTGAGTTTTAAGCCCACTAGATAGTGGCAAAATCATCTTTTCTAAAAGCCCACTTGAGGGTGGCAAAATCTGCATTTTAGCCTACTTGCGAGTAGCAAACCATTTTCAAAACAAACATGAAATGTTTTGTTCCAATTTGGGCGATTTGGTCTATACTTGTTTGCTGCGCGCATAACATAGTAATTCTAGGCTAACAATTGGTTTAAGAACACATAAAGTTTTCAAAAACGGATATCACGGTTAGTAGAGGCCGGTCTTCGGACCGGGCGAAAGGGGGTGCTCATAGCTGACCTTCCCCGATCGTACCCAAGCTCCCGAGCCGAGACAACTCCGGTGATGACGGACATGTGGCCTTCGGCACCGAGTCAGGGTTTCCTAAATTTTCCCATTTTAAAAATATTTAGGTGGCGACTCTGTATCTGGCAAAGCAGTCCACGTTTGGCACTACTTTTTCAAAAAATCTGTTTTCTCAAACGATTTGCCAGATTTAGACTCTTTGGTTCAGATTAAGAACCGTGACACAAATCTCAAGAGTTGCTGCTCTTCTTCTGCTCTGTAACAAGACTGTGAAGGATTCTTAGAATCAGAAGAAGTTGCACTTATTGAATTAATTAGTCGATTAGATGATCCAGAATTAAAAAAGAAGTACACTGATAAATTAAAATCTTTATTGACCAATTGTGATCCAACACCGAAGTTTGATAAACCCATAATTAGTTTATCTAAAACTTTAGAAAGATTTAAAAATAAACACAAAGAAATTACTCTCCAAGATTTACAACATAAAATCAATCAGATTAAACAAACTATTAAAGAATTACAAAATAAAGATCGCATATTAGAAGATGAAATTATTACCCTAGAACTTAATCAAAGTCTCAACAATTTCCAAGAAAACAGATTACCCATTGTCTAAATTTATCATGTTTTCACATACCCGCATCCATACATACCCTATTCGGAAGACCCCTAAGTCCAACACTGCCTAACTCTAAGGACTTACTCAGGACAGGGACGAAGGTGGGTGACTTAGCTAGGTGGAAAGACACAGATAGAATTATAGACAGATTAAGATGACTAAAACCAGAGTAATCAAATCAACAATGGAATTGATTAATCAGAAGTAGCAAAGCAGTTAGAAACAGATAACAACATAACTTGGCTCTGATACCATAAAGGCGGAAGCAGCAAGTAGAATGAAGAAAATGGATTACGAAATCAGATATGATCAAAATTTAACAACAAAATTGGAATGCACTAAATAACCAAAATCATTTAATAAAACTTTGTAATCTATACCATAGTTAGACATTTCATCGGTATCCCTACTATTATATATTCTCGCATACATGATCAACTTAGTAATCTTACCTGTCCAACCTTAAGTGATTTTAGATGGTATAAAGATGTTTTTACCTCTAGAGTAATGTTAAGAGAAGACTGTACTAAATCATTTTGGAAAGAAAAATTTATTAATGGCTTACCTAATCTTTTTGCTCACAAAATTAGAGATGTTCTTAGTCAACCTACTAGTGTTATTGAATATGATAATTTAAAAGAAATTAAATCTACTAAAGATCGCACATTAGAAGATGATATTTTATTGAAATTAAAATGTTATATATATATATATATATTTTAATTTAATTATGTGAATCCGTGGTCCTAAACCAATCTGATCCATGTTTAAATGGATTGGTTCGGATTGGTTCCACGATTTAAATGGATTGGATTGGTTCCAATTTTTCAGGAACCATAGATAACGGATTGGTCCTGGTTTTACCCTAATCCAGACCATGCCCACTCCTAATCCACAGATCACGGACTCGGACTAGGCCTTGTCCAGGCGAACAGGCGGGCGGCGCGCGCGTGTGTAGAAATTTTTGCATAACCAACTTGGGCTATAGTCTCGACCCAAGTCCATCCTTGAAGCATCCATAATTCCCTTCCGTCAAAAAATTTGGATGCCCCAAAGGGCTCACACCCTTAGGAAAAAAATGATATTTAAATACCCATCAATGCTCTCCTCTATAATCAGTGTGGTATAGAAGGTTTTACACCTTTCCCAACACCTCTTTCATGAGGCCAACTTAATGAGTCAATTTCTCATTCAAATCTTAATGGTTTTTGGTCATGCTTTTCGTGGTGTAAAGATTTCAGTACAAAGAATCTAAACCCACTTTAATCCACCTCACTTGAGAATTGGCACCCACTTTAATATTGCATTAAAGTCAACACAAAATCATTGTTTTCCAACAATGGTTCCATTATTGACTTCATTGCAAGGACTGCTATTATCTCTGGTAACAAGACGTAATGACTTGTTGCTATATCCTTATCCACATAAATATCTCACATAATTTGCCTCTTCGATATCGTAGACTAAACTAGGATTTGCAGCTTTTACAGGGTTTATATAGCTGTAACCAGCCCGCGGGGGACCTCGCTACAGCTCGGACTCGATTTGTGTCACGATTCTAAGTCTGAACCAAAGAGTCCAAATCCGGCAAATCGTTTTGAGAAAAACAAATTTTTTTGAAAGAAGTGCCAAACATGGACTGCTTTGCCAGATACAGAGTCGCCACCTAAATATTTTTTAATGGGAAATTTAGGAAACCCTGACTCGGTGCCAAAGGCCACGTGTCCGTCATCACCAAAGTTGCCTCGGCTCGGGAGCTTGGGTACGATTGGGGAAGGTCACTTCGTGAGCACCCCCGCTCGCCCGATCAAAGATCGGCCTCTACTAACCATGATATCTATTTTTGAAAACATTGTGTGTTCTTATTCCGGTTATTAGCCTAGGTTACTATGTGATGCGCACAGCATACAAGTATAGAC
The DNA here is from genome assembly GCF_055761805.1 of Camellia sinensis. NCBI lineage: Eukaryota > Viridiplantae > Streptophyta > Magnoliopsida > Ericales > Theaceae > Camellia > Camellia sinensis. The sequence goes on along the minus strand of NC_138961.1, from coordinate 33,025,761 downwards.
TGGGTTGCCTGAATTGGAACAAAACATTTCATGTTTGTTTTTGAAAGATGGTTTGCTACTCGCAAGTAGGCTTAAAATGCAGATTTTGCCACCCTCGGGTGGGCTTAGAAAAGATGGTTTTGCCACTATCTAGTGGGCTTAAAACAAATATTTGATGAATTGTTCCAATCCAAGTAACCTAACCTTCACCCACAGGCATTCAGGCAGATATATCACATAAGCAAATAGCCTCATGGTAAGTATGCTATTCATGGCAGTCACTCACACGCATGCAAGGATGCTAAAGCATAAAACTCACCGAGTACTCCAAGCCAAAACAAAAACTCATTAGAAATCATGCCTGAATCCTAAGTATACAGAAATGCCTAATGCAACACATGTAAGAATGCAAACTATAGCAGGCTCGGCTATTCTAAACATGACATATGGAATGCTATAGCTAACATGTATTCAACTTGAAATTCAAATACAAATGCAGTTAGTATGATGCGCCGAGCTCGGTGCATGCAAAACAGATGAATGAATGCAAACATGCTATCATACTGTATGCTAATTGAAATATGCCCTAATCTAACCATCATAAGCAGGTAAATAAAAGGGAGAAAGATGTGGGGTTGGAAGGCATACAACACACACACGCACACTTATTACAGTTGTGCCCTCGCGCAGAGGGTCCGAATAAATAGTACAGTCCCGAATAAAAGAATATTACAGTCCAAATATTACAGTCCGAATAATATACAAATTCCTAATTAATTATCAAATTAACTAAGAAAGCTGTAAAACTGGCGTGCAAGCCAGGGACTGCCTTGCTCCTGATGAATGATGCATGTCTGGGCTGCCTTGCGCGGAAATCCACTGGGATGCCCCAATTAGCCTCTGCTTTGTGATTTTTCTTGGAAAGCGCGCCAAACTCCGGAAGTTTGCTGATTCTTCATTTGTTGCAACAGAGAGCAGGAAAGAGGCATAGCAATGTATTTTCACAGATATATGCATGCCTCGATCCTCGTGCCACCAATCACGCATATCGAGGCATGATGGCCGAGGAGTCGAATTGCACAATTTAATATAGGATGAATGCACATGAAAACACAACAATGCCTAACTCCATCATGGATGATCCGGAGTGTCGGTGACTGGGGAATTGAGATACATTCCGTCACTCGGAGTACGAAATGCACCTCGTTTCCCGTGCCCGGGCTAACTCTTATCCCGAACACGATGCAAAATGCATGATATGCATGAATGCAAATAAGATACAGCCTAGTATGCACAATGCTATGAAAATGAGATGTCTCGAAATGCATGCACATGGGCACGCAAACCGAGAAAAATGACTGAATGCGATCTAAGATACAACCTAGTATGCACTATGCTGTAAAAAAGAGATGCCTCGAAATGCGTGCACACGGGCACGCAAACCGAGAAAATGACATACGCAATGCAAATGACATGGAAATGTGATATGGGCTTATACTAACATGAGAGAGCCTCAGCCACACTCACATAAGTAGCCGATGGATGAAAATGAAGTGCCTCGAAATGCGTGCACACGGGCACGCAAACCGAGGCAATGACATATGTAATGCAATGGCATGGAAATGGCATATAGAATGCAAACATGCTAATGGAATTCAGCACTGAAATATGGGGGAAAACAGCCCCGAAATGAGGCGAAAGGAACCCCGATGCATGGAATTTCTTCCGAAATGCAAGATTAAGTACGTGAAATGGCCTACTGCTATACAAAGCATGCACAATGTGGACATGCAATGAATAGACAGTAGCAAGGCATCCCCAAAATAAGCATTTTACCAGTACAAATCGAGGCCAAACAGCAAGCAAAGATAGGGCAACAATGGCATGCAAAAATAGGGGCCAAGAGAGGGCGATGAAACAAGTGGTATATGAAAAACCCAAACTGAAAAATTCCCTTCTACAACACTGAAGAGGGACCAAAAATATGCACATTTACAGTTTATGGCAGCCCCAAAATCAGTATACAAACATGCTAGAAATGTAATGCAAAATGAGGCTCAAAAGTGGCTATAACACAAAGTATGCAAAATATTCAACAAACAGCCAAAGACCCTTGATGAAACATGAATAATGGGCCAAAATAAGACTATTTTTAGTTCTGTAAAATGACTAAAAACCGAAGCACAATAGGCTGCCAAGACATGCAAGAAAAGGGGACCAAGGAGGGATATAACATGAAGTAGCATATGGAGGTCCCAAACCATGAAAGGCCCTTAATAAAACATGAAGAATGGACCAAAATAAGACTATTTTTAGTACTGTAAAAAGGCCAAAAACCGAAGCATAATAGGCTGCCAAAACATGCAAAAATGGGACCCAAAAGAGAATATAAAGGCAAGTATAGCATGGAGGTCCCAAACCATGAAAGGCCCTTAATAAAACATGAATAATGGACCAAAATAAGACTATTTTTAGTTCTGTAAAACGCCCAAAAATGGAAGCATAATGGGCTGCCAAAGCATGCAAGAAAATAGCATTCAAGGAAGATATTGAAGCAAGTGCAAGATGGGGGGCTCAAACAGGGTTGAACCCTTAAGAAAAAGCGAAAAAGAGCTCAAAATAAGGCCACTTTCAGTTAGGGCCGGAGCTCAAAACAGTAAGCATATATGGCTAAAGAATGTTACAAAAATAGGCTTAAAAAGAAGGAAATGGCAACTCACCCTTATAGACCAATCTTTGGTTGCTTCTTGGACCAAGTTGCAGCACCTTTAGCCTCTGAGAAGCCCTCCTTGATGCTGGAAATGGAGTGGTGGTGATGGTGTTAGGTGGTAGTGAAGAAAAGGGGATGAAACTTGGGTGTTTTAGGGTAGAAATGAGAGAAGGAGAGGGGATCTAATGCAAGAGGCTCAAAGGTTTTTTTTCTAACGCCTAATACAAATGCTGGACCTTGGTTATATGGAACAAAAAGAGGGAGTAAAGGTGGGGGAAAAGGAGGCAAGTTTTCCCCCAAAAAATATCCCCCGGATTGAGATCTTTTCTGGGGGATACAACTATACAGCTGTAAAGTGTGTATTGCAAGGAACATGGCCGGCCACCTTTTGGAGCTGCAGGTGGCCGGCCGGCCACCCCCCCTAGCCGGCCGGCTAGGGGTCAAAAAGGTCAAGTTGAGTTAGTGGCCGGCCACCACAAAAAGATGGCCTCCCAGGTCCCCTCATCACAACCCTGTGGTTCGAATTTGGAAACTCTAAAACAGGAGAGAGAACAAGCCATTTTTAGGAGGGGTTCAAAAGGTTCAATTGGATTTTCTGGCCGGCCATGAACTTTTAGGGTCCTCCCATGTGTGTACAACACAAATATGTGGTTCAAAGTTCAAGAAAGTGGCCCAAGGGTGTTCAACATTGGCTCGGAAGGAGGGGTTCAAAAGGGTCAAGCAACATTAGTGGCCGACCACCAACTTTTAGGGTCCTCCCATGTGTGTACATCACAAATATGTGGTTCAAAGTTCAAGAAAAAGGGCCCAGGTTGTTCAACATTAGCTCGGAAGTGAGAAAAACGGGCGTCGGAGGGCGCCGGAGGAGCAAAAACTGGTTGTTGAAACAATTGCTGGCCTCCCACCCTTCTACGGCCTTCCCGGTGATAAAACAGAGGTACCTGCCAAAAATGAACAAAAATCGATGCAAAACGAATGCTCGGGGGCCAAAACGCGCAGTTCGAGGCCCCGAAAATTGCCTATTAAGCACCGGAAGTGGCATTCGGGCACGAAGTGGGTCTCTCAGACCCCAGTGTCCCTCAAAAGGGAGTAAATAAGAAGTATGCCGAAAATCAGAGCAAACGGAGATGGTTAGGCGGTCCCGAACCGAGGCACATGGCCAACGGTCCCGAAAAACCGGAAATCGGGCTCCGAAATGGGCAAAATGGCCTATGGCCACAAAATGTAGCCCACGGCCACTAAGAGATGGTCTACAGGACCTCTCCCTCCCCACAGGAAAAGAAACAGAGAAAACCGAGTCTGGTTCGCAAACCGAGGCAAGGCACAGAAGAGGGTTCGGAAGTCCGGAGGCAAGGCTCACGGCCGCGACTCTGAAACTTCTGAACGAGCACATTATGCAACATCACCAAGCGCTCAATCGGTGACGTCTGAGCCTTAAGGTCGGTCAAAAATGGGGTGTCTACAATAGCCTGCCCCATATGCGAACTCAGCATCATTGTTAGTCTCTGCACTCATACGAGAAGCTATGAAGAACAAAAAGAGAAAGGTAAGTTCTTTTAGTTGCAATATTAATAGATGTATAATAGAACAATTTGTCAAGGGTGTGCGAAACTAAGTTCATAAAGAAAATAAAACAAAACTTGTATCTTCTTTTTATGTAAATTGATGAGTCCCAAATATTTCGAGAGAACTTTATAACGTGATGGTTATTTTGGAGGCCAATCAGTGTAGGCACATAATTTTTCTTTTAGAGAAATGCATAGCATCAAGACAAATGTAATGTTGTTAGCTCCACTTTATGTGGAACTTTTCTATTTTTTTTCTTTCTATATAGAATTATTTTTTTGAACATTAAAAAGGAAAATTTTCTCTTTCGCACACCTGAACAAAGGATTCTAAATTTGATCAAAGAAGGTTTCTCATATAAGAAAATACCTTTTATCTTTCAGAATAATTCAATTTGTGGTTTTGAGCAACTTTCTCTTTCTTTCAGTTGCTTATTATAAGATATCCATGATCACAAGTTCTTTCAAGGGTATGGCATAGATTATTTCATTTTCCAATCACTTTTCAAATAAAGTTTTTGAGATTCACAAATTGTTGTATATATTTACCAGTTGCCATTAGAACGGGCTTAATAGCTGTAGAAGACCATTTCAGGTGGAATGACTTCACGTAAGCAGCTGCGCCAATAGCATGTGGGTAAGACATGGATGTTCCTAAGTCGATATTGTATTGAACTAGTCTTGTATCTCCTTCTAGCCTTGACATAGTCATAGCTTTTGACCATGCAACTAGAATCTCCACTGCACAATTAAATCAGGCTACACATTGGAATAAAACGTGTCAAAAAAACTTTAAATTAACGATGAAGAAAATGATGTGTTGATGATCATAAAGAAGAAGAAAAAGTGTACGTTCAAATAATTCAATCATAGAATCATAGGGTTTAAGGTTTAATATTCTGTACACTACAAGAAATTAAGATTTTAGAGACAAATTTTTGGGGACAAATAATTTGTCTGCAAAAATTATACTTTTAAGGACAAAATGAAGGAATTTTAAAAAAGTATATTTAACCATATTATTACATTTTTTAGACAAATCTATTTAGTTATAAAAGGATTAGTGACTTTTTACCTATAATCTTTGTTGGTCCCCAATAAACTCAACTAATACATTATCTTATTTTATTTTCATTCTTTGAACTTCAATAGTCGGGATCTCATTCAAAGGCTCTCTCTCTCTCTGTCTCTCTCTGTCTCTCGATCGAATCCCTAATTTCCTTCTCTATAGAATCGGTGGTTTTTTGATTTTGATCCCTAATCTGATCTCGGAGACTCCATATCTACACTTTTAATCGATGGTTTGTTGATTTCGTCCCCGAGGAGTCTCATAGCGTCTCTCTTGATAGCGATTTCAGTATCCAAGTTTGATCAATTAATCAATTTCAGTCTCATTGATTTGGTTTTCGATCTATTGTTCGCATTTGTTCTTCGAAAATGCTTATTTATCGGTGTAATGTTTGTGTTGATTATGTAGTATAACGGCCTCTTCAACACTGACTCTATCTTCGAGGAACAACACCAATGGCAACAAGAGCAAGAACGCTGTAGCATCGTCTACATCTTTTCATCAGAAAACCCTAAGTCTGTTCTTAAAACTGAAGGAATTGGCCTCTTCACTCTTGGACTCCGCCAACTGCCATCTCGAACGCTTGCATTAGGAGATCCTCAAGGACCTCAAAGCCTCTCTCTCTCTCTCTTTCTCTCCATAAACGATTAAAGGTCCCTCTCTCTCTCTAAAATTTTATTGTGATGTGCTCTAATTGCTTGATCAAAATTTCACCATAGAACTACAGGTTGAGTTTTGATTGTTCTATCTATGTCTCTGTGAGAGCACGCACGAGTGTGTGCTCCTCCGCATTGTTATTATTATTATTTGTAATCTCGAGTTTATTTCCAAAAATAAAAAAAAAAGAATTGCAGAATAAGAGGTTGAAATGTTAGATTAAATTTTGTGAGATGAACTGAATTGTCATTGAAAAGGAAAAGTGTCATGGTAAGAAACTTGGTATAGTTTAAACTTATAGATGCTTCTTGCTTGCTCTTACTTTTGCTTTAAATACCATATCAGCAAGGCCTTAATTGCATAGTTTTGTTATGGGACAATGATTAAAGTTTGTTTGTGAAGAATGGAGGAAAGAATTAGGCAGCTAGCAATGAGAATATATTTGGAAAATATTAACAAGAGTTATAATAGTTTTATCTAAGTAATTAAATTTTCATGGAAGAGTGTTGTTTGCGTTGAAATATCAAAAAGATTACTTACTTTGGCTTTTTTGTCGAGGTAAATATAAAACTTGTTGACCATGTTACTTTAAAAACATGCTTTCCAATGAAGTCTTGTGATTTCATGGTCTTAGCTTCACAAAATGAGATGTGAACCCCAAAATATTTAGGAAGTGATTGGGGTTCTTGGATTGGTGTACTGATCATTTGACTGTTATGATCTTTCTATTTATGGATCAATATCTCCATGTTATAGGGCCAAGACCATGAGATTATCTCTTTATCAACAGATTATTGTGTTTCAATAGTTGACCCAATACCCAAATGTAGGTAGAAAGAGTACCTACACTAATTCACCCGACACAAGACCATGCATCATATTTTAGAGTTGGTAAGGTATTTGAGTTTACTAACCAATTAGAATTGTGAATAATATAGAATAGAATTGTGATAAATAAATTGAAATTCTATATCATAATATATCATATTGCTATATTTATTGTTATGTTCTATAATATTCAAGTTCTTGTGAAACTCTTTTTGGTTACAAATCGTGGAGGCAAAAGTTCACCAGTTGGATTTTTCACCTGAACGTATTTTTTTTGTCATTAAAGGAAACAATGGTAATCTATGTCAAAATTTGTTTGCATTTAAATATCATTTTCAGAATTGGGAAAGTTTTTTTTTTTTTTTTAACTATTTTAAATATTTTGCTTTCCTCTCCTATGGAAGCCAAATCCATTAATTAAGGCCTTGGAAGCTATTTGGTGATCATGATTCCTTTGATACTCTTCTAAATTTGTAAAGTATCTGTGTTGGACACTTGACGTTTGGATAAGGGTATAAGATATGTATCCGGCATGCCTAGTTGGAGATTCACCCAAGAAGTATGTATAAATAGTCGAGTTTATTACATAACTACGCATAAAACTTTCATTTTGTACATACATTAAATGGTATATTTTAGTTTGTAAACATCATTTTATTCTTAAAAAATAAAAGATATTATTAAGAAATATGAAATATAGCCTTTTGTGGTGTCCTTGCCAGAATGAGATGAATCCGACACACATACCTGCACTCGACATTTGTACCCGAGTCCACATAACATAGCTCAGCTTATGCTTATGTTTAGCTCCCAAGAAACTTGTTCTTTGTCAGACTTTACTTTAACTGCTGGTAATCAATTTTTTGGCAGGTTTATATGGCATCCATGTTATCGAATGAATACAAGCTACTTGCCTGATCAGGAAACAAAGTGCAAGAGGTAAAATCTCATAATCCTACCAAACTTGGCTTGACTTTCTATCATTATTACATAGTAAAAACTTCATTGTCTTGTCTTTGATCACGGTCTACATTTTCATGGTTATATCTTTTACAAAAATTTCTTAGTTAAAGTGGATCCAGAAAAGAATCGAGTTGATTAGCTATCCACTACTTCTTGGATTGTGTATATATCTTCATCTTCCCAATTGGCCGAGTTGGATGGTGATCTATGTCACGGTCTTGAGATGGAGCCTTGATCTTGACAGACATCTCAGTGAAGGAAACAAATAAGGGAAGTAGTTATTCTTCGCCAATTTTTTTTTTCATTTTTTTGGCTCAAAAACTGTTGGCACCATAAATTATTATTGTTATTATTATTATTATTATTATTGTTGTTGTTGTTGTTGTTGTTGTTGTTGTTGTTGTTGTTATTTTCAGGACACATGGCATCATTTTACTCATTTGGAAGTTAAAAGAAGTTATGGAGATGATGGAGAACATGAAGGACAAAGTGGATGAGTGGAAGGACAAATGGCAAGGCAAGGATGAAGATAGGAGAAATTGGTAGTTACTAAGAAGTTATTGCTGTATATCAATGGCTGCATTATAAAGGGATCCAAAACTTAAATCAAAGACAATTGATTTCTATTTTTCTTGTCTTTATATTTCTTACATTTTATTTTATGCACTTTCTTTTCGAAGTATTTATTTTCAGCACTTCCTTTTTGAACCATTTTATGCACTTCCTTTTCAAAGTATAGGAGTAGAAGTAAGTAATTGTTACTTTGATTGTTCACTCAATCATCTTTGTCGGTCTCCCTCTTTCTTTTAATTTTTCTTTTCTTTAACACTAGGCAATTTTGAAGTCCTCTTCATTGAGGCAAAAGAACCATCAACGTAATTGCTTGATAATTGGCTTGAATTTAATATGTAAGGATTTTTCAATCTTTGCTGGCACGCTCGCATTTATGATATTTTCTTTCATAAGAAAAATAAACCAACAATTTTTGGCATGCCCAGTGAGACGTCAAGTGTAAGAAATGAAAAATGAATTAGATTCATCCATTTCAAATAGCCTAGATGAAATCTATTGGCGTAAACAAAAAATTTTGGATCTTCAAGAAGAGATCCATTTTCTTGGTGAAATAAATTTTCATCCCTTACAATATTATTTGATGAAAAAAAAGACACCATTTAATTGGAGAAATTCATCAACTTCATATGAAAATTCGCCAATGGAATAATGAGTTGTCAACTCTCACCACCAAGTCTTTAACTGAAGCTTTAATGGCCGAAATTGGTGAATTTTTTCAAAATTTTTTCATGGTTGAAAATAGCAAAAGCAAAGAGTTGATTTCATCAACGGCTCGAGGGGTCAAAAAACACATTTTTAAAGAGCCAATTTATGAAAATAACATGGCTAAAAAGCATGTTGTTGAGCCAAGCATGGTTAAAAATAATGTTTCATATAAGACTCAGGAGGTTGAAAAATCCATTCTTAGAGAATCAAACCATGGGCATAAAATGTCTATGAAAGATTTTCATAAGCTATTAATGGCTAAAATGGAACAACCCATTAATGTTCATGAATCTGAATTTTTAAGGCCATCTTGTACTATGGTTCTTGGTGTTCAAAATCCTTTTTGGATTTGTGGTTCACATCAAAATTTAATTTTGATGAAATGACTAATAAAACAACATCTTTAAGCATTGTTTTGATGAGTTGGATGCACTAAAGAACAACTTAGCCATTTGAAATGCTAAACTTGGCTAGGAAAAGCCTATGCATTTAAATCGGTGGTTGAAAATGGCTTATCTTTTCAAATTGATGGCCAATTGTTTATTTTTATGGCACAAAAATGACAATGTGTGCCTGGTTCGGCCTTTCAAAATTCAAGTAAACATCATTTTTAAGGGCCGCATAGGGGTAATGTTGGCAAAATAAAATATTCCTATTATTATTATTGTTATTATTTTTAGAACACATGGCATCCTCTTGTTCATTTAGAAGTTGAAGATGGGAGGAATGGGTAGTTACTAAGTAGTTATTTTTGTATTTTTTTCCCTCTATAAATAGCCATCAATGGCTACATTGTAAAGAGATCCAGAACTTAAATCAAAGACAATTGATTTCTATTTTTCTTGTCATTTAAATTTCCTACATTTTATTTTACACACTTTCTTTTCGAAGCATTTATTTTCAACACTTCCTTTTTGATGCATTTTATGCACTTCCTTTTCAAAGCATATGAGTAGAGGTAAGTAATTGTTACTTTGATTGTTCACTCAATCACCCCGATTTTTCACTCAATCATCTTTCTCGTTCTCCATCATTTTTTTAATTTTTCTTTTCTTTAACACTTGGCAATTTTAAAGTCCTCTTCATTAAAGCAAAAGAACTGTCAACGCAATTGCTTGATAATTGGCTTGAATTTAATATGTAAGGATTTTTCAATCCTTACTGGCATACTCGCATTTATGATATTTTCCTTCGTAGGAAAAATAAGCCAACAAAAACCTATACAACTTTGTTCATATTGTGAGAAATATGCTAATTGTCATGACCCGAACCCGCCCCTATAGATTAAGGTCATAACCGGCTAGTAATCAAGGGATTACCTACGGCCTCAAACCGAATCAAATATATTTTAACAGAGTAAAGGGGCCAAACGGAAGCAATTTCAATCTTTTGTCCATAGAGCCATGCTTACATGGCACAACATAACAATCCATACACATGCATGTTAATAACTCACGTCAAAATATGTAGTAACACCAAGTTCTGTACATACAAGATCATTTAAGTCTAAGTCAGTCAAACCCAAAGTTTATATACAAAAGTGATCCAATGTTTTCGTCAATATAACAAACCACATCAACAGAACAAAAGAAGCGAAGACAAGTCTCGTGCATGAGACATTTGGGCTGACTCTTCAAAACCTTGACTGTTTCACACAAACTTCACTGAGGCTGGGTTTGGACCTCCCTTGGCTCACCTACAGGCACATGAATAAGCGTAAGCGAAAGCCTAGTGACTAATATCAAATAAAGAAGATATACGAACGGTATTTAGAACAACATACATCAGACGACCTTGGGCCCAATTCATATTTCTATCTAGTATATATATATATTGGTCAAGTGACTGCAGTTCCAAACGCATCAAACGGCCTAGGGCCCAACTCATTCATATCCAACGCCCTTTGGCCCAATCATTCGTGTCTGACGGCCTTTGGCCCAATCATTCGTGTCAGACGGCCTTTGGCCCAATCATTCGTGTCAGACGGCCTTTGGCCCATCCATTCATGTCAGACGGCTTTTGGCCCATCCATTCATGTCATACGGCCTTTAGCCCATTCATTCATGTCATACGGCCTCTGGCCAATTCATGCGTGTCATACGGCCTTTGGCCCATTTGTTCAGGTCATACGGCCTCTGGCCCATTCATTCATGCCATACGGCCTCTAGCCCATTCATTCATGTCATACGGCCTCTGGCCCATTCATTCATGTCATACGGCCTCTGGCCCATTCATTCGTGTCATACGGCCTTTGGCCCAACCATATGGCATAGCAAACATTTGTCTACAATTCAAATTAACAAACTTTCAAGACTTATAGGGAAAAAAGCAATTGGACAAATAACATACTTCAAATATCTTTATTAAGATATTACTTACAATGATCGGCTGGATGATTTGCCCTGGAGTTCGACCCTACACATTCCATGAACACAATGGGTCACAAACAATTCAATCTATTCTTAATTCATACGTCCCTCTTAGGCTTCTTTCTTATCCTTTTAATTCATTCATAATGCTCAATCCATGCCTAAGAGTACTTAGAAGTGAAAGAGAACAGAAAATGAAACACAGAACACCTTATAAATTTTCTGAAACAGGGATCCCCACTCGAGCGTGGGTTCCGCCGCTCTAGCGGGCTCTCATGGTCTGCAAAAGTATTGGTTGCCTCATTTTTATGTTCGAGTGTGAACTAGGACGCTCGAGCTGAAAGTCATTCTACATAGCTCCCCACTCGAGCGTGAATGTCCCCGCTCGAGCGGACATCACTGACTGCAAAACTGCTGGGAGCTTGCATTTCACGCTTGAGCGGCACATTCCCTACTCAAGCAGACATGCCAATTTCTGGGTTTTCCAGCAACCATGTTGAGCTTCAAACAAGTATCCAAATCAACATATCTTGCATTCTATGACTCAAACTTCACATACACATTTACTAACATGATACAACACCAAATTCATCACATTATGAAGCTTAATTTCATGAATTAATTACATGCATGCCCTCAAATTACACCAAACTTGTTTCTAATATAACAATTTCATGTATTCAAAACTCATACTCTTATGAATTGTACATGCATGTGGGATATAGCTCTCATTCTCAATTTAAATGATGAAGAGATAATCAAAAGCGTGAACTTCAATCAAAGATTCAACATGGATCATGTATTTCAAGCTCAAACATACAAATTTATGGCAATTTTCTACATGCATGTGTACATTGCCTTCCAATTCAGCAAAACCAACTCATTTTTTATCATAATCAATTCAATTCATGTTCTTGATCACCATTCAACTTTGAATTCACCAAGTTACAAACTAAAATCCATGAATTTACTCACCTAGGAGCTTCAAACACCCAAATTCTAGCCAATTCTTGAGTCTAGCTTTCCAATCTGACAAACCTTGAGCCAAAACACACAATTCTCTCCCTTTCTCTCTCTAGAGCCGGCCTCTCTCTCTCACTAAAGTGTAAAATCTGATTTTGAGCTCAAACAAATGAATGTGAGTGTATAGTGCCCCTTTATATAAGCTCCCTTAATCACTTTTCATTAGCATTAATTAATTGAGCACTAACTCATCAATTTAATCTATTTAATTTGATCCGAATCAATTTTCAATTAAATTTCACCATAGGCTCTAAAAATTACGCTAATCACAATGGCGTAGTCAATTTCGGTTTCCGTGGCCGACAGGGCCTTCAATTTAAATTCTAAAGTAAATAATCAAACAGATTTTCCTACGGTGAACAGATAGAAATTCAAAACCGCATATATTCATATAAATAGCACTCAAAATCATATCAAACACATAATCACATTCATAATAAAGATCAATTAGCATAATACGAAGCATGGTTATCACACTAATAATGTAATCATGATCTGTTTTTTGTTTTTTTTTTTTATTTCCATAGTAATGATGTAATTGTACTGATAAGTTACATCAATTAATAAACTGAATTGTCATTGAAAGTATAAGGTTGAAATGTTAGATTATTAGATGAATTGTATTATGCTTTGTGAGTATGTATGCGAATTCGCAAAGTACTTTGCTTTTGTTAGATGACGATGGAAGCTGGTTTTTGCTTTTACTTTTGCTTTTGAATCATGAGCAATTTTATAAAATCAAGAAGCAAAAAATATATATATATATATATAAAATCAAATTTTTAGAGACTAATTTTAGTTATCTCACAAAAATTATAATTTTAAGAGACCACTTTTAATTGTCTCAAAAATTAAAACTTTTAGAGACTAACTTTTGTTGTCTCAAAAACTATTTTTTTTGCCGTAGAGTTGTAACAGACATTTAGAGACAAATTTTGATTGTCTTAAAACAAAATTTTTTTACAAGTATATATTCTTGTCTCTAAAAATCTATTTATAATGACAAATGTAAAATTTTGTCTCTAATACTCAATTTTTGACTTTTCCAGACGGATCATTTGGGATAAATTTTGCGACGAAAAAAATTAATTCGTTAAATTTTTTCTTAACAAATATTATAATTTTAGGGATGAAATAAATTTATTCATAAAAAACTGATTTCTTGTAGTGGTTATTGAATTATGTGCACGTAGAAAGCTCAAATGAGAAATGGTCTCATCTATATTATATATATAACCAAATGTAGTTGTTAAGTCGAAAAGTTTCAAAACTTGAATTCTAAATTCTCATAATTTTGAAAGAAAAAAAATATTACGTGGCACTATCTTTCACCTCTCTTTTCCCTCTTCAAGCCTTTTCACACTCTCTCTCCCTATATAAAATATAAAATATTAAAATATTCATCCATATCCATCACCAACAATAATATTTATCCCCAAATAATAAAATATTCATCTATATCCATCACCTACAATAATATCTTACGTGACACTATCTTTTACCTCTCTTTTCCCTCTTCAAGCCTTTTCAGACACTCTCTCCCTATATAAAATATAAAATATTAAAATATTCATCCATATCCATCACCAACAATAATATTTATCCCCAAACAATAAAATATTCATCCATATCCATCACCTACAATAATATCTATCTCACTCTCAATCTTAATTTAATAAATAAAAAAAAAATCCGGAACTCCTATAACTTTCACATACACACCTCTATTCAATTTATTTCAATCAAATTCAATCATTTTCTCATCTATCCATATTTTATTTCTCAGAATAACTCATCTTCTCCATTGTTACATTTTGCAAGTTTGATGATCTGAAAAAAAAATCATTACAAGGTCAGTGTAATATTATTTCTTATTTTATATGCATTTTTTTAGTGTTTGTTACTTTGTGTGTATATATTTCTCTTTCTTAATATTTTTCAATTCATCTACACATCTTTTCATATTCTCTATTTTTATGCTCCTAATATTATTTCTTATTTTATATGCATTTTTTTAGTGTTTATTACTTTTGTATGTATATATATATTGCCAATATTTTTCAGTTTATTTACATATCTTTTCATCTTCTCCATTATTACATTCAATCATTCTCTCATCTACCTATCTTTTTTCAAAATAACTCCTCTTCTCGATTGTTATATTTTACAAGTTTGATGATCTGTGAAAATCATTACAAGGTCAGTGCAATATTATTTTTACTTTCTATGTATTTTTTTAGTATTTGTTACTTTGTGTGCATATATATTTTTTCTAATATTTTTCAATTCTTCTACACATCTTTTCATTTTCTCCATTTTTATGATCCTAATATTATTTCCCACTTTATATGTATTTTTTCAATGTCTATTACTTTTATGTGTGTATATTTTTTTGCTAATATTTTTCAATTTATTTACACATCTTTTCATCATCTTCATTATTATATTTTACATGATTTGGGCTTGCTTTTTTTTAAAAAAATAAAAATAAAAAATTGTGAATTGCGTTTGTTCTTCAATTTAATCAGATTTGAAACTCATCAAATCTTGAATTTAATTTTTTTTTATTTTATTTTATCTCATATCTATCACACCATCACACCCGTTAATAGTTTCAGATAAACTCTTGAAATCAAGAAGATCAACTATGCATAGAGTTAATCTCACATTTGCTCCTTCAAGCTCTTTCAATCGTCTACAACCAATATACATCCAGTTAAATACACACACAAAAAACAACTTCAAAACCTTAAACACAATTTCTCAATTTTAAAATTTTTAAAAATAAAAAATATATTTGGCTTAAAGTGATAGGTACATCTAACAATATTTAATTTTAAAATGTTTAAATTCTATCTAAACATACCTAATTTAAATTTTTGAAATTTTTTTAATAATATGAAAAAAAATGGTTCAAATCTATTAGTGTATTATCTAAATTTTGAATTAACTCACATGGCATAATCTTATTGGATTTAACATTTAAATTTTAAAATTAACTAAAATGTCTAATTATATGATTAGAGGAATTTCAATACTTTGTTTTGAATTTTTCATTTTTTTTTTTTTTTTGCAAAATTTAATGCTAAGTGTTGATTTTTTATTGGCTATCCATGATTTTATCCAAAAAATTTTTTGTAGGCTATAATGATAACAATTGACTACCATTAATTTAAAAAATTTCTATCAATGTTTTTTTTTTTTTTTTGAAAAAATCATCATCAAGCATGCAATTTAAAAATTAAATATATTTTATTCTATTACAACTTTATTAAAAAAATAAATTTATTTTGCTACTATTTAATAAAATATATATGCCTTTATTTTGATATAACAAACAAAATTAAATTATCTTTTACTCATACGTAATCTCTCATAAATATTTTATTTTTTAAAAATTTTGATTATCAACAACCGAATTCTCACATTTCTCTCTTCTTTTTTTTTTGTAGGATGTTTATTTTACTTTTATCTTTATTTTTCAAATTAGATTTGATATCTATCTTTTTACCTATGTATATATCTATACTATATATATAAGCAAATATAATGTGTTCTCTAAAATTTTTAAAGTCTCTATACTCAATTCTTAAGCAGAGTTAAGATTCTATTTCCTACATGTTGCTTTCTCAAAGTTATATTTTTAATTTTTCATCCTTATTTTTCTCCAATAAGAAATATTTTTTTTCTCTTACTATTGTTTTTATTTTAAATTTTTAACTTTTAAAATCTTTTTATTATCGAAGACTCCTTATCTTTTTTTTATTGATTTTTTATTTATCTTATTCTTCTCCAATATTTTCATTTTTCTTTATTTCTTATTTCTTCCTTTTTAATTTTTTTTTGTATCCCCAATCCTATCATTATCTCCAACTTTATTTTTATTATATTTTTCGTATGATCTTTTTTTTTTTTTTTTAATTTATTTTAATCTCTAATCTAATAATTATTTTCAAATTCATTTCTATCTTATTTGTCAAATGCTTCACACTTTAGCTATATATTTTAACATGCCATCGAGTTTTTTTAGTGTTTGCATATTGGGTATAAAGTTTTGTTCAAACTCTACGTTTAAGATTCGAGTTACATTCAACCATCGACAACGTCATAATTGGTTAGGCAATTGCAGGATTTTAGGGTTTTGATGAATTTTATTCTCTTTGTATACCTATATGTATATGTAGTGGGGGCATTTTTTTTTTTTGTTGTTTTCTTTAAAGGGGCCTTTGAACATTTTTACATTATTTGTAGTAGTATTCATTTTTACATTTTTATATTATTTGTAATGGTATCCACTTTTACATTATTTGTTTTTAAAGTTAGAATAATGTTCGATATAAATATAGTTCATGCTGCTAAATGACCTACTTGGATTAAGATAATTTATAATCAATGTTTCAAATGACAAATTGATGGAAAAAATGAATGTATGAACTTAGGTATTAGATAGTTATCATATTCAAAATATTTGTTAGTTATAACTCCCTATTATATTTTAAATTTATAAGAATTTTATATTTTATAATACAAAAATGAGTATAATAAATTATTTAACTCATACATTCTCGATTTTCGTGCATAGCACGGGTTACCGCTAGTTAATTACGGAGAGGATGGATATCCTTGTGATTGTGTTTGGTCTCCTTGATGAATACGAAACAACAAAAGGTGCCAATTCGTCTTTACTCTCTATACTCCTTGCAATGTTTGCTATTGACTTACTGTACAATTAGCATTATCAAAAAATACAAGTGTATCTTGATCAATAAATTAATCAACAAGTAGATTTAAAAATAAAAAAAATAAAAAAAAAACTTGTTTGGCAAATTTTTTTTCTTTAAAGTTTACTTGAGAAAATATTCTGAAAACGGTTTTTGTTTTAGGAAACATTTCAAAGTTGTGTGATGAGTTTTTACGAACTTTTTTTGTCATGGAAATAAAAATTGTTCTCAAATTTTAATTACTGTTTGCCCCAGAAAACATGGAAAGAATATGAAAGTTAAAAGGGTAAATTAAAAATATATTTTTTGAAATTTGCTTAAAATATTAATTAATCCCTACAGTTTTAAAAATTATATCTCACCATTTAAAATTTCTAATTACATAAAATAACCCCTTTCATTAAATTACTATTAAGTCAATTAATAATTTGTAATGATGTTAGCAATATATAAATTAATAGTTCTAGTAATTTCATTGTTATACAAAAGGATAATTAGGAATTTTGTTTTTCCGTCAATTTTGTTAAATAATAAAGGGCAAATTACACTAACAGTTCCTATAATTTGGGTCTCGTGTCATTTTGATCCCTGACTTTTTAATTGTGACACATTTGACCTTGAATTTTGAATCTTATTCCAAATAAAAACAATTGAAGATACCATTGATCAATTTACACATTTATTTATTTTTTTTTTTTGTACCAAATTAATTTTTATTATGTGTTTAGATTATGATCATGTAATGGGCGGTTGTTTTTATTTCCATTAAATTAGTTTCTATTTTTTCAAAAGTCAAATATGGCGACAACTTTGATGTCCTTATTAAACTAATCCATTAAATCAAAAAAATTCAAAATTAAAAATATTTCATATATTAAATATATCGATTATACATTAAAAGCTTAATAACCACCCATTACATAATTATCATCCAAACACATAATAAAAATTAATTTGATAAAATCAATAAATAAATAAATGTATTAAAGATTTATCAATTTTACATAATTTTATGTTTGGTGGGTGGAAATAATTTTTAAAAATTCAAAAATATTTTTTTGACATTTATTTTTGTCAAATTCGTTTATATTTTATCAAATTGACGATTTTGCCATTAAAATTGAGCGATGATATCTTCAATTGTCTTTATTTGAAACAAGATTCAAAATTCAGAATCCAATGTGTCACAGTTGAAAAGTTAAAGATCAAAGTGACACAAGCCCCAAACTATAGGAACCATTAGTGTAATTCACCCAATAATAAATTCTAACTTGGTGTAGCTGTAATTTCTACAACTACATTGGGATAATCTGTATTTTAAGCAAATCTTAAAGATGTAATTGTAATTTACCCAAATTAAAAATGAAAATGATCTTTAAAAAAAAAATGCTCAGGTGTGTAATGCACTCCTTATGCAACGCTACCAAAAAATTACATAAGTTTTCACGAACTTACACAAGTGATATCATTAAAATGTATAAATTTAACACAAATTCGCATAAGCTTGTGAAAACTTAAGACTTATGCAAATTTGTATTCAATTTATATATTTTTGTGAAATCACTTATATAAATTCATGAAAATATATGTAATTTTATAATAAAATTACATATAATATGTATTGCACAACATAAATTTTTTCAAAAGAAAAAATATGCATAAATTGTCGTATATCTGTCTACTTCTACCATAATATAAGGGAGTTTGACGATTTTGAACAATGATTTTATTGTTCATATGATGATTCTCTTTTTTTTATTGTCATTTTTGTCATTCTTTAGCCTTCTTTTGCAGGTTAAGCATTTAGGACTGATTTTGTAATTAGAAATCAATCTATTTGTCATTTGTTATTTGTGGGGACAACTTTAATGGTGATGAGTAAATTTTCATCATGATGTAATATTGTGTTATTTGTTTAGAGTTATAATAATTCTAAAATAATTATATTTATTATATTTTGTTTATAATCTTGACCTTGTTTACATTTATAAGTCAATTTATTTAATAAAAAATTTCACGAATAATGTTTTGTAATTTTTATTATATTTTATTTGACCTTTTATTTATTTATTTGGGAGAAGAAAAAAAAGAAAAATAGAAATTTCCTTTAAGTTACAAACTGTAATTTTTAAAATTTATGTAAGACTCTTAAATATTATTGATTAAGGAAGCAACTTGTCTTCAGTCCACTTTGTGGATTAGACAATATTGTTGGACCCGTGGGGCCTACTACGGGTCCAGTTTCGATAATTCGAACTGTTCAACGTGTAGATTTTGTCTAGTATTTTATCCTTATAAAAAATTATGTTGATCGGATATCGATAATTATTTAATCAAATCAAATTTTTGTCAACAATTTATTTTGAAAATTATATTTACCGTGGACAAAAATTTAATCCGATCACATAGCTATCGATATCCGATCAACGTAATTTTTTACAGGGATAAAGTTCTCGATGAGCTCTGTAACGCCCTCAAAATAATACATATAAACCCAATATTCATGATATACATAGACAAGAGAATGAAACATATTTCCATTCATCAGAGTATTCTTACAAAACGTAATACATGTTGACAACAAAAGTAAATGCCCTGTAGGCTTACAACTTTCCAAGTCAACACTTGGTTACAACAAAAGAAGAACCCTAACTCTCTACACAAATAAGCCCTTGGCTTGAATTTACATGTATCACCAAAATATTAAAACAACCAAAAGAGTCTTCAACTCCTAAAACCATCTAAGCTAAGGCCTTGGGGGCAGCATAACACCTAAACCTGAAAATTATGTCCCATATAGGGTGAGTCAATGCCCAGTAGAGATATGCTAAACATAATATGAGCAATAACTAAAACATTGGCATTTGATAAATGTTTAACTCATATATACAAACATATATCTCTTTCTATTTCATTATCCAAACCAATTTATAGATATGGTTCCCTATTCATCCGACAACTCAAATGAGAGTACAACTCATATCAACAATACTTCGGTTATGATCAATTAACATGAGACTACAACTCACATAATTAACACTTCAACACTTCAAGTTCGAATGAGACTACAGCTCATGTTATCAACACTTCAATATTTCAATTTATCTACGTTATACAAACGCAATTAGGATTTCGGGACTTTCACCCTGAACACTCCGCCCAACTTAGTTATCATTGGAGTCCATCCCCTATCTCCTCCCAAATCCGGTTTAGGAGTACATCCCCTATCTCCTCCCAAATCCGTGTAGTACATCCCCTATCTCCTCCCAAACAATATACATATACAATGATCAAGCCAAGCACATATTCAGTGTGTTATTCCATCCGTCATATTCAATGACATACTCAATTGATTAGTTTTAATTCACCTAATCATCATGCAGTGTCTACAACAATCAAGACTATCCTCCACCGATAGCCCAAACAATTATTTTTAAACAAATAATAAATTATCAAACAAATAAATTATCTACAATTTCAAAGGTGAGTGATCAATCAATCCAACTCCACTATTAAACCTCATAATTATCAAATTTCATTATTTCCAACTCAATTTCATATTTCCATAACTTTTCCAAATTAAATATACAAATTAATTCATCACAATAAATTAGGGCTTTTCTCTCCATTTTCTCAACATTGACCTAAAGGTTCAAATATCATCAATAAACATCAATAACCTTATTTTAAGACCCAAAATACACATGTATTGGTTAAAAGAACAAAACCCCTCTTTATATATTTTGAAACGCTAACACCCAAAATTTCCCAACGTCAACATTAAATCAAAATGACCACAAGTTTATGACAAAGATTATAAATATGAGTAGTTATCCCTATCTCAAATTTCAGAGCTCAAAGGAGAAGATGAAGAAA
Organism: Camellia sinensis; assembly: GCF_055761805.1. Classification (NCBI taxonomy): domain Eukaryota; kingdom Viridiplantae; phylum Streptophyta; class Magnoliopsida; order Ericales; family Theaceae; genus Camellia; species Camellia sinensis. The sequence continues at coordinate 33,004,723 of NC_138961.1, read as the reverse complement.
TTCGAAGGTGCTCCAAACTCAAAGATTTTCGGATCCAAACGTAGCCCACACCAAGCTCTACACTTTTTACAAAGGGGCAAGGGTGGAAGATTGCTAAAACTAGATGATTTCGTAGAGAGAATGTGTATTTCAGAGAGAGGAGCTCTCAAAATAGGGTTTTGGAAAGTTAGAGAGAGATAATGGCCCAAAAAAGTGATTCAAAATGCAAAAATTTGGACTAATATACAACACAGTCCGCTCGAGCGTGGAACGCCCCGCTCGAGCGGCAGACACAAACCCCCGTTTAAGCGTGAAAAGCGATGCACGAGCGTCAAATGCACACTTCCAGAAGTTCTGCAGACAAAGGTCCCCGCTCAAGCGTAAAAGTGGACGCTCGAGCGTCCGATGACCTGCAGAGAAAAGTACTGAGGGTTGAATAATCCCGCTTGAGCGTCAAACTCCCCGCTCAAGCGGAGGAACAAAAGCAAAGGGCCCGCTCGAGCGTGAAGGCCAAAATCTGGGCATCAACTCTTTGTTTCTAAACACAACCAACCTGTTTCAAACCTGCCCAACACAACCCAAGACTCAAATACAAAGAGTAGAGGATGGAAACGAGAATAAGACAACAACCAACGTCCACGGGCCCGAGCCCGGAATACAATTAAACAATGAAGGGAAAACCGGGATCGCTATAAGCTCTATACATTGAACAGTTCAGATAATCAAAACAAGACCCATGGTGGACCCCCACAGGCCCAATAGTACGCTCTAGTCCAATCTTGGACTAAAGAGAAGCCTGACACATTGATTGAATAACTCTATTTTTTTACCCCTTAATTGTAATTTTTGAAGACATGTTAGATATTTGAACAACAAAAGTTATGGGATAATATATTTTTTTTTGGCAAGTTATGAAAGTTGCACTAAACAAATTCATAACTTATTTTAAATATTTCAAACTAATAATTTAAAAAGTTATAATCATAAAAATTAACTTACAAATTATATCTAATGGGGCCACTATGTGTCAACACTGTATTTGTAATATACACTACAGGAAAAAAGGGGTATTGCAATGGTTCTTTTATGGCGTTTATGAAAACGCCATTATAAATTAATGAAGCACAATGTCTTGAAAAACGTTGTCATTGATCTCTGTTAAACAGCGTCGTATTGGGTCAATTTATTGACCATCCAAACCTCTGTCTCTTTCAACTCAGTCTCTCTCTTTCTCAATCTCTTCTACGAATCAGTCTCCCTCTCTTCCAAAACTCTCGAATTGAAGCTCTCACTGTCACTTCCACTTTCATTCTCAAACAAACTCACTCTCTCTCGCTCAATTTCAAACATACACACTCTCGCTCGCTCGCTTGAATGCAAATTTTGCATTTGATTAGTTTCTCACTCTCACACACCATAGTTTGCGCTTCATCGATCTCTGTCGCTCACAATCGAACTCTCTACCTATTCTTCATTGATCTCTGTCGCTCGAGGGCTTTGCTCTAGCTGTTCTTCATCGAAGTCGAACTCAAACTCAATATGTTCTTCATCAAATCATAGATTCAAAATCGATATCATTCTTGAACCAGATTAATCTTTCTTGCTCTTATCTCAGGTACATTTTTCATTCTCTACTTTCTCATTGTCAAATCTGCTGATTAACTTTGTAATTTTTTCATTCTTTAGTTTAAAAAAAAAAACTAGTTTAAATAATTTGTGATGATCTTACTATTCTAGTTTTTTAGATTATTTATGATTTTAGCATTGCAATCTGTTTGTTGTTCTAGTTCTTGTTGTCTTTAATGTTGTTTTTAAACATAGAAATGATGGAATACATAAAACAAATAAATTGTTACTATTACATTTCAATGACTTAGTTTTAATAATTATAGCTTAGATGGAAATACCTATTTTGGATGATTCACCTATTTAAATCTGAATGGTCTAATTTTGAAATGAATGTGAAAGTGTTGAAAATAGTATTGATGAATAGAGTAATTTTTGTTTTTGTTTTTGTGTCTGACGAATACAGTAATTTGAGTTAGCCATGAATCAATCTATCCTAGAACAATCCATTTGTAAATTTCCCTGAGTTGCTTTTTGTATTCAATTGCCTAGAACAATTGTTAGTTTGTTCATTCATTTATCACTACTATCATAGTTTTCGGAGAGGAGGGTGTTAGAATATGGATTTATAAAACGATGCAAAACATTTTTAACTGTGACACCAGTTGTTGGATAGGTATCAAACACAAGGAGATTGGGGAAAAAGTTGTTGAAAAAGAAAAATACGACACCTCTATTGTGGTGGTTGGCTAACATAAACTCATTTGAGGTGTCCTATTGAAGATGATTGTAGTAAGAAAAAAAGGACACCTCTACAATTATGTAATGTGCTATCAACTACAATCATGAATTTTTTTTACTTTACGCTTTAATTTTACTCATTTTTTCAGGTCTTCTATGACCCCTAACATTCCATGACATGATCTTCATTAAAACCAACAACACAACTCCTACGCTCCTTTTTGTTTCCAACAACTTAAGCCATCTTACCCCTCCTTTCAACTCTTTCCAAATCTTTTTCCTCCAGCTCAATTATTCTTTTCACCACTTCATCTTTCTTCCCTTCACAAATTAGCCCTAATACTTTTCCCACCTTAATCATAGCTTGAGCTTCAGTAAGTAGCTTTCTTCTTCTTCTGGAATTGCTACTTTGTGACACTGATAAGGAAATAGCAGCTGTTGCCACTCTAAGGATCACCCTATTTTTTAGATAGTTACTAAATAGAATCCCCTTCTGGTTTGTCTAGGCACCCTTCCTCCTTCTTCCTTTCCTCTGTTCAGCTCCTTTCATTTTTAGATCATTCTTCATTTTGTTCTATCATTAGCCATCTGCGATGGGCCACCCCTCTCATGTTTGTCTTTATGGGCTGAGTTTCCCTTTACATACATAGGTTGGGACTGGGCTATACAATTACTCAAATTCAAATTGACCTCCTATCTTGGCTCATTAGTCATAGGCTTAAATTGGGCTCCATTTAGCACAACTTCTAAATTAATATTGGGCCTGCCACACTCCGACCCATTCAAACTATTCATAAAACTAGTAGTGCAAACATGGTCATCTACCCCTTGAACTTTTCCATTTTCCACTTTTCTTGAGTAGACCACCTGCGCCACCCCTTTTTCATTACAGCAGCCCCCAATGTTTGATTTCCCTAGAGCACTGTTAGTTTCTTTTATGACTGAACTAGACACACAATTATTGCCTCCATCCACGACATCTATTACTCTTTCCACTGTGTGAGTTCCATTGATTGACACCTCATCACTTTTTGCCACATCTTCATCATCATCCGTCTCTACAGATGTACCATCTTCATCTTCATCCCCACTTTCTTCTCCATTGTCAACTACCTTTGGATGTGTAGCATCAACTTGTCCCCTATTTTTGGACAAGTAATCAACCTCAGCTTGCATATTGGATTCCATTACTTCATTTTTTTGGCAGCTATAATCACCATTACACTAATAGATGCTGACTAATGGCTCTTCATGCACTCGCACTTGATAAGTCCTCACATTTCCTACTAGATTAATCACCGTATTGATGGGCTCCATAATCTTTGTGATAATCCTTACTTTTCCAAAAATAAAGTGCTTACCTTTAATTGTATCTTCATCATACTGAACTACTTCTCTCTATACAGTACCAATATCTATGAAGGTTTTTAGACTCCAAAGATTGAGAGGAACGCCCACATAAGTAATCCAAACACATCTCTCTTGGTCCGTACATTTTCTTTCTTTCCATTCAGATACTTGATCACTCCATTCGTATATCAACTCCTCCATTCTAGCTCTTTCTTTCTTCATCTGTTGATTGGAGTTAAATGATAAAATTGTTAACTTTCCTCCTCCTTGTCTAGAAACCACATCCTTTACATTCCTCTTTTGTATCTCCTTTCTAAAGTCATGAAAAGAGAAAAATGCTTTGAGCTTCACCAGCAAACTATCATATAACCACCCATTACCAGCCTTAACAGCTTTGACAAACACTTTTTCTTTTTCATATTTTCCACCATTTTTTTCTCCATTTTGAACTACTTCCGCTTATGACTTACCTTTGTTTCCCATCATAAGTTGTATGGAATATCACTGCTTCTTCTGCACCATACCTACCTCCTTTATATTTGTTAGCATCTTTCTACTTTGATCAGATTTGTTGTACTCTACCATTTTTACTTTCAAGGCCCTGTTATCACACTATAAGCCATCAGCTTTTTGCACTACTACCTCTACAGCCACCTTGCAATCATATCTCACAAATCCAAATCTTGTTCTTGTTGTTTTCCTCATTTTCATTTGTATGAAGACATCCTTAGCAACACCAAACATGCTGAAAAGATTAAACAGATCTCTGGGGGTCATAGACTCTGGTACTTTATCCACAAAAGAGTGACCAACTCATTCTCCCTTGATCGACCAACTTGATTACTCATCTTTCTTATTCTCAGAACCGAATTCCACCATCCTCTCTCTATTCCCCATATATATACACATATATGTATATGAATATACATTGTGCAAAGCTTAGTTTTTCTTGTTAGAAATTGTTTTTGAAAAAATTTGGAAAACAAAATTTTTTTCTAAACTTTGGTCTAATTTTTAGGTGAGACCCATGTGCCGAATTTCACGGGTTAAAATGATAACGCGTTCTATGCCGCGTTGTGATTCACGTGGTATATTTGGTTCCTCAAAACCATTATTGGGTGAATGGGAAATTGAAGCCAAAGTGAGCTCCATGGAAATGAAGTTTTGGTGGAAATTTCTTAAAGGTATGGTTTAAGGCTTGTCCCACATTGGTTTGGTGGGAAGAATTTTATGAGTTTATAAAGCTTGGGATTGTAACTTGGGGAGGGCCCTAAGGGGCACCCCGAGTTTGTAGAAGGGAGAGGTTATGGGTAAATTGGGCTAGACCCATTGGATCCAAAAATAACCACACGCGCCGCCGTCTGTCTGTCCGGGCGGGTTGGACTGGGCCTGGGCTTGGGCGTGGGTGTGTGGTGTGAGATTGGGTTAGGCTTGTCCGACCAAAAACATTTAAATTTATTTTTTATTTTTGGAAAATAAATTCTGACCATTTGAATTTAAATTTCAGTTGGAAAATTCAAATTCAATTTTTGCACCTCTTCACGGTTTCTATACAAAACAATTTCGAATTTATGTACAGTTTTTATCTATTCAAATGCAAACCCAAAACAATTTAATATCTGTTTAAAATTCAAACCGAACAGGCACTATACCTGTTGAATTCAAAGTGAAAAGCCGCCTTTACACCTATATATAGACAAGTCCTTCATTTGGATTACTCACTTCAATTTTCATCCTTAAATTTGCTACTGCTCTCTGCATTTTGCTGCATCTAATTTTCTGTGAGAAAGAGTGTAAATACAAAGTGTGTTCGTTGTGCGAATAAATTGTAGTGCTGCATTTATTCATTGTTGATCATTTTATCCTGTGAGATAGACGTCCGCAAATCTGAAAGCACCGTGGAGAGAACGAATCTGTCTTAAGGATACAGTGTTAAACACTGGACTTGATAAAAAGTTTGTTCAAGAAATTAATCAATACACAAATAGAATTTATTTCATTAAATACAGTGAAGATTGTCCAACAATCTTAAGACAGGCAATTTTTTGGTTTCTTCATTGTATTTATTTCTGTGTCTTCACAAAGTGATATTCTAGTTGGAAAATACAAATAGTAGTAATATACTGTTTGATTATACTGTTTATTTTCTTTTACAACTAGTAGTAATATACTAGTGTCATTAACAATTGCAGAATATTAATTTGTGTTATAGAAAATTATTGTGGTATTTTATTTTTTAGTTTTAGTAACAAGGAAAGTAATATTATATAAAATTATTTTGTGTTATAATTTATTTTCTGGTTTTAGTAACTAGAAAATTAATTTGTGTTTTGGTTTTTTCTGATTTTTGTAATCAAATATTATGGCTACTGCAACTGAAATTACAACTAGAAGTGGTACTCCAATTGTTACACCAACTTTGGTCCCTATCTAGAACCATGTTCAAGTTCCGATAAATCAGGGAGAAAAACTGAAAAAATTTAATGGCACTGAGCTTAAGAGATGGCAACTGAAAATGTTGTTCTATCTTACAACTCTAAATTTGGTTCGGTTTCTCTATAAAGAGGCTCCAGTACTTAGAGAGGATGAAAGTGATCAGCAAGTTGTTGCCGTTGTAGATGCTTAGAAACATTCTGATTTCCTGTGCAAAAACGACATCCTCAATGGCCTTAACAACATGCTGTATAATGTTTATAGCCATCTGAAATCAACAAAAGAATTATGGGATTCTTTGGAGAAAAAATACAAGACAGAGGATACCGGCACAAAGAAATTTGTTGTCGGTAAATTTCTAGACTTTGTTATGGTAGACTCCCAAACGGTAATTTCTCAAGTTCAAAATTTTCAAATAATTTTGTATGATATTCATTCTGAAGGTATGTCTCGTAGCGAGTCTTTCTAAGTCACTGCTTTAGTGGAAAAGTTACCACCGGCTTGGAAAGATTTCAAAAATTATTTAAAACATAAACGCAAGGAGATGACCATGGATGAATTGATTGTAAGATTGAGAATTGAGGAAGATAACTGAAAGACTGAAAAGAAGAATGGTAAAAATCCCATTGAGTCTAAGGCTAATGTGGTTGAACAAGTGCACAAACCACATAACAAAAAGAGGAAGTTTACTAGAGATGGTTCTAAACAAGGTGACAACAATGGCAATAAGAAGTTCAAAGGAAAATGCTATAATTGTGGCAAGACCGGACATCGAGTTTCTGATTGTCAGCGCCCTAAGAAGGATCGCGGAAGTACAAACAAGAAGACCACCAATCAAGCCAATGTGACAGAATTATATTACATCTCTGACGGGGTAAATGACATCAATCTCTCTGCTGTGGTGTCTGAGGCTAATTTGGTTGGAAATCCCAAGGAATGGTGGGTTGACACTGGAGAAACTCGTCACATTTATGCGGACAAGAAGATGTTCACAACTTATAGTGAAGCTGCAAATGGTGAATAACTTTTCATGGGAAATTCTTCTACTTCTATTGTGGTTAGACAAGGAAAAGTGATCTTGAAGATGACATCGGGGAAAGAACTTACCCTCAACAACGTACTGCATGTACCAAACATTCAAAAGAATTTAGTTTCTAAATCTTTGTTAAGTAAAAATAGTTTTAGGCTTGTATTTGAGTCTAATAAATTTGTATTAACAAAGAGTATATATGTTGGTAAAGGATACATGAGTGATGGTCTCTTCAAATTGAATATAATGATGGTTGTACCAAAATTTGTTATGAATAAGAATAACACATCTTTTGCTTATATTCTTGAGTCGAATTTATGGCATGGTAGATTAGAACTTGTGAATTTCGATGCTTTGCGTAGATTAATTGGTTTGGATTATATACCAAAGTTTGAAGTTGATCATAATCATAAATGTGAGATTTGTGTAGAAGCGAAACTAATTAAGGCTCCATTTAAATCGGTTGAAAGAAAAACCAAACCTCTAGAACTAATTCAAACAGATGTATGTGATCTTAAATTTGTTCAAACTAGAGGAGGTAAAAAGTATTTCATAACATTTATCGATGATTGCATAAGATATTGTTATGTACACTTACTTAGAAGTAAAGATGAAGCCTTAAAAATGTTTAAACTTGTACGGGGAAGAAATAATTCTCCTCGTATAATCCTGTTGACCCAGTCCACGCTCCTCCGTACGATGTCGCTTTGTTACCTGAAAACACAAACGTGAGCTAGCCGGCGGGTGTGTGCCGGAAACCTCTCCGATGCCTAAGTCAGTAAGCTTGACAAATAGACAAAGTTTTATGCTCTCAGAAAGAATTATGTTCAATTACCTCCCCCAAGGTGATGTTTGTGAGTTTTTATAAGTTTCCCGTGGCACAATCCTGGTAGGACTTGTATTCCTCCATGCAGAGTCCTCCTAGGATTCACACTCCTAAGGATAATGCTTATCCTTTTACACCCTCCCCCACTGCTTAAACCAAGTGGGATGGTTTTCACTCTGGCTGAACTATTACATGACCGAAGTAAAACTGGCTATGCCGAGCCACAAAGTAGGCCGTACTAACGATAGTTTGGTTCTTCTTTATGCTACACCATATCTCGGTTCTCTCATACACGAACTGTGGTGTGTTCGGACCGATCTACTGAATAGCAACAATCCGACCGACCTACCCCGAATTCAAAATGACCGGACTACCTTTTGAGACCGGACTAACTCAGATTGTCCAAACCGAGGCAGCTGTACAATTCCTTAGCCGAAGCAAGTTCATCTCTTTTTGACCGAAGTAAGTCACCATCTCCTCAAAGCCGGAGTAAATCTATTGTCTATGAACCGGCGTAATTTTAACAGCTTGGGCCAGAGTGACCTCTCTTGGGCCGGAGTAACATTTGAGCCTTTTTACCCAGTCCTTGGCATTTTGGGCCACATAGTCCATTTCACAGCTCGGCCCAATTTTTATCAAAAAATACCCTCTCAATTGCCCCTTAATTTCATCTGCATAGCATGATTGAGATTACAAATCTTTCAACCGAGCTGAAGTTCTACAAGCCTTTCCGGCCGAGATAAAAAACCCTTCAGCGTATCCAGCCGAGCTAGTTCTACTTCGAGCTCTGCTTTATCCGGTCAAAACGTCTCTTTAATCACGACTGTAACGCTTCCCCTTCCCTTGCCACGTGGCGGGCTCTGATAGGTTGTGAGCTGTCATCACGCCGCCTTCGTACTTCGAACTTTTTGAACAGTCCCGCCTCTTTTTGCCGCCTCTTCTCTGTCCTTTTTCACAAAACAACTTTTCTACTCTTGAATCATTCACTTACACTTTTCATATTCTTCATCTTCTCTCTGTGTGCTCTAGCTGTTCTTCCATTGCACTCGAAGAGGCTGTGGTTTTGCTACCATTCTCCCTTCTTTGCCTTTGTTTCCCTCTGGTAAGTCTTGAAAAAACCTGTTTTTGCTTTCTTCTTTTCTGTCTTCTCTATCTTGGTGAAGCATGCTTGTGTATTTTTTGTTTTTGCTTCTGTATTTTCATGAAAAAACCATAGAACTTGTACGTGAATGAACTGTTATGTAGAAAAACCAGTCTTAGATCCAAAATCACATAGCAACCGAACTAGGATCCTGTTTGCCCCAAATACGTAGATCTCTGTAGTCAATAACCGAACTAGAACTTAAAAGTTTCAAAGGGTTACCAGAGCCTGACTTTCTTGAGCCGAAATAAGATCACCGAGTTTTGAATATAGCAAACTAGGAACCTCGGTTGTCGACCGAACTAAGTTTTTGGAGCCAAACCGGCTTTCTTGGTTCCTAAACCGAACTTAGAAAGCCGCCCCAAGGGGTTCAACCGAAGTAACTTCCTTCACACTGCAACCGATTTAGGCCTTGGGGCTAAACCAGCTTTCTTAGTTTTTTAGACCGAACTCAGAAAGCTGCCCCTAGACGTTAAACCGGTCTTCCGTGCAAACTGCTCAAACCGAGCTACCAAACCTTTTGATGAAAGAACCAGTTCTTTGAGGCCGAAGTAGGGCTTTTATACCTTGCTTTTAAATTGCAGCACGGTCCGTTGATCAGTGCTTTAACCCCCTCTGTTTTTTACTTTGCAGACTTAGGTTACCCAGGCACTCCTGCGTGCGCTCAACCGAGCTACTGAGCACGATTTTTGCACCGATATAAATTATAAGTAATTTATTCATCAGATGGGTAAGTATAGGTATCTAGTTGAGACCCCTGGTGGTATGGCCGAATTTAGGAAAGATTACCAAATTCCTGATGACGTCCATCTGACGTTGGCCAAAAAAGATGTTATTCCTTGGGAAAATGAAGGCTTCGTCCCTTTTACCCTTCAATCCATAATAGAAACCGGACTACGGTTTCCTGTCCAACCGTTGATCTGCGAATTTCTTAGGCAGACTAGGTTATGCCCCACTCAACTGTCCACCAATACATATCGCATTATTATGGGAATAGCCGCACTAAACCACCAAACCGGACTAAACCTCGGCCTGGCCGAAATTTTCCATCAATACTCCATAGGCTCAAAAGATGCTGGGTGGGTCTATTACCTTAGAATCCGCCGCCGCCGAGAGAAGATAGTTAAGCACACACCGGACAAAAACCTTAATGATGATGACTTCTTCTGGGTCTCTGGGAATTTTGAGGATTTTCAAGCCCAAATTCCTGGCCGACCTATAAATTGGAAGAAGGGAGAGCCTGGTAATTTAACTTCGGTCTTCTTTCTTGTATGTTATCTCGGTTTTTTAGTCTATTGACCGAACTAACACTTCTATTTTTTTCGCAGATTTCGTCCATCTTCATTCCTTATATAGTTATCCAAACCTTGCAATTTTGCGAGCCGCGCTTCGGATTAAAGAAAGAAGTTGGGCTAAGCTTCTGAACTTTGAGCCGACCTACCGGTACAGCGGTCGCCGAAAAGCAAGAGTAACTGACTTTCTTCTTGAAGAAGCCCCAGAGCCGGACCCAAACTTGCCGCAAATAAGATTAATTCCTTTAACTGCCGAAGAGGAAATGGCCAAGAAGAGCAGAGTAAGGGCGCTTCTGACCGAAACAAGCAGGGCCGAAGTACCGTCACCAAGCCAAACGCAGCCTGTCGTTGTGGCCCTTCCCTCTCAACAACCGTCTTCATCGCGCCGAACCAAGCGCGCCCGAACCAGCGAGTCCGAACCAAGTTTGGTTGATGAAGATGAGACTGTTACTCCACCAATCTTGCCACCGAGCCCCCAACCGGAACCTACCGACCGAACTACCACCACTTGGGTACCAAAATTGACTTTTAAAAACCGAGATGTCGAGGATGCTGATTCGGTTATTGCCGAAAAAGATCACGAGTTGGCCTTTAATCTGGCTAAGGGAGTGTGCCTCCCCAAGGATATGGAGCACCACAGAAGGCAGCTAAACACCGAATTAAAGTCCATTCGGTCTGCAACGAAGTCCATGATCCTGGTATGCCGCTCTGTCCATTTTTCTGTCTAATTTTGTTAACTTTTATCTCGGCTCATGGGAAGTCCTCGTGTGTTTTTTTTTTTTTGCCAGGCAATTCAAAAAAACTACAATACTCACAAGAAGGTGCTGGAACTCAGAAAAACTGCAAGGGATGCTGTTGCAGAAGCCGAAGTGAAGTCGGCCGAAGTAGAAGAAATCAAGAAGCAAATGGACGAATACTCACAAGAAGGTGCTGGAACTCAGAAAAACTGCAAGGGATGCTGTTGCAGAAGCCGAAGTGAAGTCGGCCGAAGTAGAAAAAATCAAGAAGCAAATGGCCGAGCTTCAAGCTGAGAACAACAGGCTGACCAGACTAGTTAGTTCGGCTGAGGCAGAAAGGCAGAAGACTGCCATAGCTCTTAAGGACAAATACCTGCGCGAGCTGGTGAAGCTCGAAAGAAAGAAAGATGTCGAAATAAAGGAGAAGGTAAAGGAAGCTGACAAACAAGGCTTCAAGAGGGCAGAGGATGCTTATGCCCAACAATGCAATGCTGCCAAGGAGCTGTTCTTTAAGTGCGGCTGGAGGGGAGCCGTTGAGAAGCTCGGTCATGATCCTCAGACCGAGGTTTTCAACCCTCCAGCCTACTTTATACCGAACTCCCTGATGGAATATGCCAAAGCCATGCAACAGCAGTTCCTTGAGGGCTCAGACGATGAAGACTCTGATGAAGACTCTGCCCTTGAGGATAGTTCGGTTGTGAATGCAGATCAGGTAGTTCGGTCGGAGCCCATGGTGGAAGATCTAACTATTGATCAACCAAGTGAAACCGTGGCTCCGGCCGAAACCATTCTTCCTTCTGAAAACGTCCTTGCGCCCGAAACCGGTCTTCGGGTTGACGCCGATGCTGCCTTCGACGCCGAGATCGAAGATCTTTTTTCTTGACTTTGTACTTTTTTCTCTATTTTTTGTTACCTTCTCTTTGTAATCGGGCTGTGACCTTCTGTAATGACTTTTTAGTGAATGAAAAATTTGCTTCAACTCTTATTCCGGTTGTGATATGTATGCCTGTGCTTTGTAATGTCTTCTATTACTCCAACTGTTATTTCGGTTTTAGATGGTTAAACTATACTTGCCAGCCAACCACTCCTTAGCCGATATGCTTACTTCGGCTGAGGAGTAAGTAGAGTTGACTTATTCCAGCCAACCACTCCTTAGCCGATATGCTTACTTCGGCTGAGGAGTAAGTAGAGTTTACTTATTCCAGCCAACCACTCTTCAGCCGTACCCTTACTTCGGCTGAAGAGTAACAAGTGTTGGTTTATTCCAGCTAACCACTCTTCAGCCGTACCCTTACTTCGGCTGAAGAGTAACAAGAGTTGGTTTATTCCAGCCAACCACTCTAGCCATACCCTTACTTCGGCTGAAGAGTAACAAGTGTTGGTTTATTCCAGCCAACCACTCTTCAGCCATACCCTTACTTCGGCTGAAGAGTAATAAGTGTTGGTTTATTCCAGCCAACTACTCTTTAGCCATGCACTTACTTCGGCTGAAGAGTATATAAGTGTTGGTTTATTCCAGCCAACTACCCTTCGGCCGTACCCTTACTTCGGCTGAAGAGTAACAAGAGTTGGTTTATTCCAGCCAACTACTCTTCAGCCATGCACTTACTTCGGCTGAAGAGTTATAAGTGTTGGTTTATTCCAGCCAACTACTCTTCAGCCATGCACTTACTTCGGCTGAAGAGTAATAAGTGTTGGTTTATTCCAGCCAACTATTGAAGTTAGTTTTTCCAGCTAACTTATAGTATTTGGTTATTCCGACCAAATGTCCTGCAGCCTGGATCCTTATCCTGGGCTTAGGAAGGGTGTTGGTTTAATCCAGCCAACCTCTGAGTTAGTTTTTCCAGCTAACTTATTGTATTTGGTTATTCCGACCAAATGTCCTGCAGCCTGGATCCTTATCCTGGGCTTAGGAAGGGTGTTGGTTTAATCCAGCCAACCTCTGAGTTAGTTTTTCCAGCTAACTTAGAATAGAATGCTTGCAATATACTTAGTCTTTAAAGTTAACTTTTACAAAGAATGATTTGTGCTAAAAAGAATTTCTCATTTTATTGAAGCAAGAAAAAAGTACATATGTTTGAAAAAGAAGAGCTAAAAGTAAAATAACTTGAGATTGGCCGTATTCCATGGCCTAGGGATTGCCTTGCCATCTTTGTCTTCTAGATGGTATGCCCCTTTGCCTGCTAACCCAACCACCTTATAAGGACCTTCCCAATTTGGGCCTAACTTGCCGTCTCCTGGGATTAAGGTGTTTCCCATTACTTTGCGTAGTACCCAATCCCCAATCTTGAATTGTCGTGGATGAACCTTTTTGCTGTATTTTCTGATTAACTCTTGTTGGTATGAGGCGATGTGGACTAGTGCTCTTTCTCTTCTTTCTTCTGCAAGGTCGAGTTCTAAGGCTATGGCTTCTCCATTTAAGATTGGATCAAAATTTTCGCTTCGAATTGTGGGGAGGCCAACTTCTAGTGGGATCACTGCTTCCATTCCATAGGCCAAGGAGAATGGTGTTTCTCCAGTTGATCGCCGAGGCGTGGTGCGGTAAGCCCATAAGACGTGAGGAAGTTCATGTGCCCACTTGCCTTTTGCTTTCTCTAGCCTTTTCTTTAGTCCATCCAAGACGACTTTATTTGATGCTTCAGCCTGCCCATTTGCTTGAGGATATGCCGGTGTGGAATTATAGAACTCTATCTTGTATTCTTCACAAAAGCTTCTAAAGATTCTGCCGTCGAACTGAGTTCCATTGTCTGAGATCAGTGCTTTTGGTATGCCAAACCGAGTGATGATATTCTGCCAAACAAACTTCTTCACGTCTTTTTCTTTGATTGATGCCAATGCTTCTGCTTCCACCCACTTTGTGAAGTAGTCTGTTGCTGCGAGAAAGAATTTTCTTCCCCCGGGCGCTGTTGGAAGTGGTCCTACTATGTCCAAGCCCCACATTGCAAAAGGCCATGGGCTAGTTAATGGTAGGAGTTCTCTTGCTGGTTGATGTATTTGGTGCGTGAATTTTTGGCATTTCTCACACTTCTTCACATATTTTTCTGAGTCTGCTTGCATATATGGCCACCAATATCCTTGCGAAATAGCCCTGTAAGCGAGCGACCTTCCCCCTTGATGACTTCCACACACCCCTTCGTGTATTTTGAACAAGAATGCTTCTACTTTGCTGGGATGAACGCATTTGAGGTAAGGCCCAGAGAATGACTTTTTGTATAATGCTGAAGATGGAGATAGCCAAAATCGCTGCGACTTTGCCCTTATTTTGTTGGCTTCTTTTTTCTCTTCTGGTAGGATGCCGTCTTTCAGGAACAGGATGATGGGATCCATCCAAGAAGGGCCTAATTCCGCGCAACATACTTCTTCTGCTTCGGGGTCTTCTATGCTTGGTCTTGGTAAGAAGTCGATGAGTAATGGATGAGGGATTGATGTATCTGCCATTGAGGCCAGGCCTGCTAGTTCGTCCGCTCGGCAGTTTTCCTCCCTGCCAATTTGTTCTATCCTTACTACATCAAACTTTTTGATCTCCGTTCTGACTAACTCTTGGTACTTGGCCATTCTGTCGTCCTTTGCTTCGTATTCGCTAGAAATTTGGTTTACAACCAGCAGAGAGTCACTGTATACCATTAGTTCGGTTGCTTTCATGAAGTGTGCTGACTTGAGTCCTGCGAGAAGCGCCTCATACTCCGCTTCATTGTTGGATGCTGGGAAGCCAAGGTTGATTGCTTGCTCTATAACCAGGCCGTCTGGAGAGATAAGGACTATGCCAATCCCTGCTCCATGTCGGTTGGATGCTCCATCCACAAAGAGCTTCCACATCTCTCCAACGAATAGTTTCCAGCAAGTGGAAGGATCAGATGATGTCGTGAGGTCAAGAGCGGTGTTTTCTTCCAGGTCCATGTTGGCTGTCTGCCCTTCGTCTTCTGTTTGAACTGTTGGTGAGCCTTTGTTCGCTTCTTCCTTGTTGTCCTTAGTATGGTCTGCCTTGGTACTTGATTGACTACCTTCTACTAGGGGTAGCGCTATTCCGGCGTCAACTTCCGTCCCTAGTTCGGTTGTGTTAGTTAGGTCGACTGGGCAGATATGATGACTTCCAGGAGTAAACTCTGCGACGAAGTCTGCCAAAGATTGGGCTTTTATTGCGGTTTTGGGTTGGAATTTGATGTCGAATTGTCCCAACTCTACTGCCCACTTCAAAATTCGCCCACTAAAGTTTGCCCTTTCGAACAGAGCTTTTAGTGGAAAGGCTGTGAGGACGACTATGGTGTGGGCGTGAAAGTAGTGCGCCAATTTTCTGGATGCCATCATTAATGCTAATGCTAGTTTCTCCAAGGGCAAGTACCTTGTTTCGGCTCCCAACAATGTCTTGCTGACATAAAAGATGGGCAAGTGTTGTATTCCTTCTGCGCGAACCAACACTGCGCTGACTGCGTGCTGAGAGACTGCCAGGTACAAAAAGAGTTCTTCACCAGGTACTGGAGTAACAAGTAGTGGTGGGGAGGACATGTACTCCTTCAAGCTTTCCAGAGCTCGGTCGCATTCTTCATCCCACTCAAACTTGGCCTTTAATGCTTGGAAGAATGGTCGTAGTCTGTCTGATGACCTGCTTATGAACCGGTTGAGCGCAGCTGCCATTCCGGTGAGATGCTGCACTTCTTTGACTGAGTTTGGTCTCTCCAACTCCTGGATTGCTTTGATCTGAGAGGGGTCTGCTTCTATACCTCGGTTGGTCACCAGGAAGCCCAAGAATTTGCCAGATCCAACTCCGAATGCGCATTTGGACGCATTGAGGCGCAATTTGTGTTTCTTCAGGATCTGGAACATCTCATCTAGGTCTTTAAGATGGTCATTCTCATCCTTGCTTTTGACCACCATGTCGTCGATGTAAGCCTCCATTGTTCTGCCTAACAATGGTTCGAACATCTTGGTGACCATCCTTTGGAATGTCGCCCCTGCGTTCTTTAGGCTAAAGGGCATGACCTTGTAGCAATATAACCCCCTTGGTGTTGTGAAGGATGTGACCTCCTGGTCTGGTTCATGCATGGCAATCTGGTGGTAGCCTCTGTATGCATCCAGAAAGCTAAGTCGATTATGCCCTGCCGTTAGGTCCACCAGTTGATCTATCCTTGGTAGAGGAAAGCTATCTTTTGGGCACGCCTTGTTGACTGTTTTGTAGTCGACGCAGACACGCCATTTACCATTCTTTTTTGGCACTACAACTGTGTTAGAGATCCATCTGGGGTAGTGCACTTCTCTTATTGCTCCTGCCTCCAGCAGGTTGCCTACCTCTTCTGCCACTATTTCGGCGTGGTGGAGTGCCGACCTGCGTGTGCGCTGAATGACTGGTCTGGCGGATGGGTGGACATTGAGTTGGTGACTGATGAAGTTTGGGTCAATTCCTGGCATGTCGTAGGGTGTCCAGGCAAACACTTCGATATTAGAGGTCAAGAACTCCAAGACCTCTAATCTCTCAGTGCTGGACAATGATGAGCCAAGCAAAAAGAACTTATCCGGGTTCTTTTCATCTATTTTTACCTCCACCAAGTCCTCCACCGCTTTCTGATCAGCCTCTTTGCCGACGTCCGCGAATAGTTCATTACTTTCTGGTTCTTCCACCGAATGAACGTATCCTTTGGCAGCTCGGCTTCCGTTCGCTGTGGCGAAGCATTGTTTTGACATGATCTGATCGCCATAAACTTCTTCAATTATGCCGGTGTCATTGGGGAACCTCATTACCTGGTGGTATGATGACGCTACCGAACGCATGGCATGCAGCCATGTTCTGCCCAAGATGATGTTGTATGTGGAGGGGACCTTTAATACCCAGAACTCCACTTGTTTTGTTACACTCCCTGCTCTGACTAGAAGGATTATTTTGCCAACAGGCCACTCTGGCATGGAGTTGAATCCAATCAGGGGAGAAACTGCAGGTGCCAAGGCTTTGTCTTGCAGCTTCAGTTGTTTGAATGTGTCGTAGTACATGATCTCACATGAACTACCCTGGTCAATCAGAATCCGCTTGACGTCAAAATCCTTGACTCGGAGAGTGACGACCAGTGCATCATTGTGAGGACAGTATATTCGATCCAAGTCCTTATCTGAAAAGGACATGACATTTGTTGCCTCTGTCTTCCCCTTCTTGGCGGCAGGTTGGGCACTTAACACTTCCCTAAAGTGCTCAGCCTTCTTTATCGATCCCCTGAGCTCGCATACACGCTCAGGTTCAAAGACTCCATGTATTACATTGATGATGCCTTGTGGTGGGGCGTCAATTGGCATTCTGTTGGGATGATTATTATGATCTTGGGGGGCTGGTTGCGTCCCTCCTTCAATGTATTCGTCCAAGTGGCCTGCTGCCACCAATTCTTCCAAGTGCTGTCTCAGTGGCGTGCAATTCTCAGTTCGGTGCCCCTTTTCTTTGTGGAAGGTGCACCGTGATCTGTCATCGTAATTTTTCTGACCTTCCCCTAGCTTGGCTGGCCACTTGACAAAAGGCTCGTCTTTTATTTCGCTCAGAATCCGATATATTGGTTTTTTGAACACCGTTGTTATGGCAGTGCGGATTCTCAACCATCTTTTGTCTGGGTCTTCTCCGTTATCTCGTCTGCCACGCCCGTTTTTGTTCTGCCTATCTACTGTATTGACCTTTGCTGAGGCCTTCTTTTCTGGTACCGTGGTTGCACTAGATTTTGCTTTTGCACGTGCGCCATCCTCTTCTACCCTGATGTGCTGATGCACTCTTTCCATCAGGGCCTCCATGGTGAGGGGTGGCGTCATGGTAATCGAATCCCTTAGTCTGTTCCCTACTGGTAGGCCTCTTTTATATTGCGCAATGGCTAGATTGGTGGGGCAGTCTCCAATCTGGTTGAATGTCTCCCAGTAGCGACTGTTGTAAGATTTGAGGGTCTCTTTTTCACCCATGTCGATGGAGAGTAATTGATCTATCTCCACCGGTGTTTTAGTGTTTGTTCGAAACCTTGTTATGAACGCTTCTGCCAATTGGGCCCAGGAGGCTATGCTGCCCTCTGGGAGCTTTTCGAACCAAGTCAAGCCTAGGTCGCCAAGACTTGACGGGAAGAGTATGCACATTAAGGCCTCGTTTCGCCTGTACACAGCCATGACTTGGCGAAAGTGGCTCAAGTGTGAATACGGGTCCGTCTTCCCTTCATAGGTAGTGAATTTCGGCTGAAGGAAGCCTGATGGTAGGGGCGCGTTTTCGATTGCTGGAACAAACGGCGAAGTCTGTAGTCTTGCCAATGCCTTGTCCGTTGGTTCGTAGGCCGGTCGCGGTATTGGCATTCCAACCTCGACGCTTCCATGTATCCGAGGAGCCAACCGTTGTAAGGCCGAAACTCGGTGTGGATCCCTTGCCCTGGCGTCCTCCTTGCATCGTGCTTTTTCTTCGAGTACGGTTCGTAAGTCGGATGACCTGGGCAGCTCTGTTTGTCTAGATCTGGTTTGGTGTGAATGTGAAGGCCAATACGTGCTTCCTTCAGTGTATGATCTCTCGGATCTCGTCCTCTCAGACCTGGAGTGACGAGTCCTTGAGGATAAGGAGTGAGTGTCGCCTGTCCTGAGGCTTCTGCTCTCTCCTTGGGAGGGTGTAGTATTCCTACTACGATTCTCTGAGTGGCGAGGGGGCGTCTTGTGCTTGCGCCCCTCTCCTGTCGCCACATCTTTAGTCTTCATCTGGCGTTTTAATGCTTCCATGTCCGCCGCCATCTTCCGAATTAGTTCATCTTGTTCCTTTACGCGATCTTCCAGGGCTTGAGGATCAATCCTCCTCCTTTGCCTGTCAGGACTTTGAGAGTGACGAGGGCTGCTATTCCGCCTTCCCCTGCCACTCCTCCTGGAGTTATGTTGTTGGGGCTCCAGATCTACCATAGGAGGGACAGAGGGTAATCCTTCACGCCTTGCGCCCCCGTCTGGAGTTAGTCCGTCGACGACGGACTGCGGTAGTTCTTCAATGTGTGCCATTGATTTGAGAGAAAGGAGAAGCTTAGTCAAGAGGTTTTTGTTCTTGTCTGTTCTTCCCACAGACGGCGCCAATTGTACGGGGAAGAAATAATTCTCCTCGTATAATCCTGTTGACCCAGTCCACGCTCCTCCGTACGATGTCGCTTTGTTACCTAAAAACACAAACGTGAGCTAGCCGGCGGGTGTGTGCCGGAAACCTCTCCGATGCCTAAGTCAGTAAGCTTGACAAATAGACAAAGTTTTATGCTCTCAGAAAGAATTATGTTCAATTACCTCCCCCAAAGTGATGTTTGTGAGCTTTTATAAGTTTCCCGTGGCACAATCCTGGTAGGACTTGTATTCCTCCATGCAGAGTCCTCCTAGGATTCACACTCCTAAGGATAATGCTTATCCTTTTACACCCTCCCCCACTGCTTAAACCAAGTGGGATGGTTTTCACTCTGGCTGAACTATTACATGACCGAAGTAAAACTGGCTATGCCGAGCCACAAAGTAGGCCGTACTAACGATAGTTTGGTTCTTCTTTATGCTACACCATATCTCGGTTCTCTCATACACGAACTGTGGTGTGTTCGGACCGATCTACTGAATAGCAACAATCCGACCGACCTACCCCGAATTCAAAATGACCGGACTACCTTTTGAGACCGGACTAACTCAGATTGTCCAAACCGAGGCAGCTGTACAATTCCTTAGCCGAAGCAAGTTCATCTCTTTTTGACCGAAGTAAGTCACCATCTCCTCAAAGCCGGAGTAAATCTATTGTCTATGAACCGGCGTAATTTTAACAGCTTGGGCCAGAGTGACCTCTCTTGGGCCGGAGTAACATTTAAGCCTTTTTACCCAGTCCTTGGCATTTTGGGCCACAAAGTCCATTTCATAGCTCGGCCCAATTTTTATCAAAAAATACCCTCTCAAAACTCTACAAAACTGAAATTGAAAATCAACTTAGAAAAACCATTAAAATGGTTAGAATTGATAGGGGTGATGAATATGATGCACCATTAAATGAATTTTGTACACAATATGGCATTATTCACCAAACTACAGCACCCTGTTCTCCACAACAAAATGGAATTGCTGAAAGGAAGAATAGAACCCTAAAAGAAATGATGAATGCCATGTTACTAAGTTCGGGCTTACCGCAGAACTTGTGGGGGAAAGCAAAGCAATATTTTCTGGTAATTATGTTATTAACAGAATACCCAACAAGAAATCCAACAGCACTCCTTATGAATTATGGAAAGGTCGACCACCTTCCTATAAATACATGATCAAATCAACTAAGCAAATACTGAACAAAAGATTTGATATGAAAGATATGGCGGTCGCAGATGTAATATTAGAAATGAAAATTACTAGAACATCTGACGGATATGCATTATTTCAATCACATTATATTGAGAAAATTCTTGATAAATTTATCAAGGATGATATGAATGTAGCTAGAACACCTATAGCTATCAGTCTTTATTTATCGAAAAATAAAGGTGATGCGACGTCTCAGTTAAAATACTCCCAAATCATTGAAAGCCTAATGTACCTAATGAATTGTACTCGTCCTGACATAGCTTATGCAGTCAGTAAATTAAGTAGGTACACTAGTAACCCGGGGAAAGACCATTGGAAAACGATCATTCAGGTTCTTAGATATCTAAGATTTACCCGTGATTATAGTTTGAACTTTACTCGATATCTAGCAGTACTCGAAGGTTATTATGATGCCAATTGGATATCGGATACTAAAGATTCAAAATCAACTAGTGGATATGTCTTTACTCTGGAAAACACTGTTATTTTTTGGAAATCCACGAAACAAACATGTATCGCACGATCCACAATGGAATCTGAGTTCATTACTTTAGACAAAGCAAGAGAAGAAGCAGAATGGCTTCGCTACTTCTTAAAAGACATTCCAATGTGGCCAAAACCTATGTCAGCTATTTGCATTCATTGTGATAGTCAATCTGCAACAGGCAGGACACAAAATCATATGTATAATGGTAAGTCATGACATATTCGTCGTCGACATAATATTGTAAGACAATTGCTTTCAAATGGAATAATCTCAATAGATTATATAAAATCTAAAGAGAATATTGCGGATCCGTTAACAAAAGGTTCGACAAAAGAGCAAGTGTATAGTTCGTCGAAGAGGATGGGATTAAAGCCTATTACATAAGAGTCATCATAATAATAACCCTACGTATATGACTGGAGATCCCAATAACTAAGTTCAAAGGTGTAGACGCGCCCGCGTGGGCCTCGCTATAGTTCGGACTCGATTTGTGTTACGGTTCTTAATCTGAACCAAAGAGTCCAAACCTGGAAAATCGTTTTGAGAAACTGATTTTTGAAAAAGTAGTGCCAAACATGGACTGCTTTGCCAGATACAGAGTCGCCACCTAAATATTTTTTTATGGGAGAATTTAGGAAACCCTGACTCGGTGCCGAAGGCCACATGTCCGTCATCACCGGAGTTGTCTCGGCTCGGGAGCTTGGGTACGATCGGGGAAGGTCAGCTATGAGCACCCCCTTTCGCCCGGTCCGAAGACCGGCCTCTACTAACCGTGATATCCATTTTTGAAAACTTTATGTGTTCTTAAACCAATTGTTAGCCTAGAATTACTATGTTATGCGCGCAGCAAACAAGTATAGACCAAATCGCCCAAATTGGAACAAAACATTTCATGTTTGTTTTGAAAATGGTTTGCTACTCGCAAGTAGGCTAAAATACAGGTTTTGCCACCGTCAAGTGGGCTTTTGGAAAAGACGGTTTTGCCACCATCCGGTGGGCTTAAAACAAATATAGCTTTAACGCGTTATCCCAATTTAAGCAATTTGACCTCCACCCACAGGCATTCAAGCAATTTATCTCATGTAAACACTTAGCCGCATGGCAAGCATACTATTATGGCAACATTCACACGCATGTTGGATGCTAAAGCATAACCACTTACATTGTACTCCGTGCCAAAACAATAAACTAGTTAGCAAATGTGCGTGTCCTAGTTCATGTTATTTTGCCTAATGCAACACATACAAGATGCAATTTTAGTTAGGCTCGGTTAACCTAAATATGGCATATGATATGCAACCAACTGATTCATGTATTCAATTTTGGAATTTGAAAATACGAATGTGGTTAGTATGATGTACCGAGCCCGGTGCATGTCAACAGATGCATGAATGCACGCATGCACATCATAAGGTATGCTAATTTCAAAAATGCCCTAATCTACCATCATAAGCAGGTAAATAAAAGGGAAGAAAGAAATGGGGATTGGAAGACATACACACACTCACCCACACTTATTACATGTTTACCCTCGCTCAGAGGATCCGAATTAATATTACAGTCCCAAATAATAAACGAATAAAATTATTACAAAAAATTCTAATTTAATTTAAAGGAAAGGTGGCGAAGGAAAGAAAAGGGTAGCCGCAGCCTCTGCCTCGGGATGCACAAATGATGCATGCTCGAGTCCGTCCTGCCCGGAAAACCCGTACTATACTCCTGTCGCCTCTGTTTGTACTGCCTTGTCTTTCTGAAAATTGCCAAAGTACTGGAGCAAGCTCCTTGCATCCTGCAGAGCACCACCGGCCGGACAGAATTACCACCGGCACTTCACAGTTCCCATCGGCACTTTATTGGATTCATCGGCACTCCAGATAGTGCCGGTCGGCACTAAATTCTGCCGGTCGGCAGAAACTTCCTGCAGAAGACAATTTGACAGCAAACAGAGAACAGACAGTGCATGGTATGGAGTTCTTGGACACATGTAAGCATGGTCCTACTTCTTATCATATTTTGAACTCAAAGAAGCATGACCTTCGACCTTTGAGCCATCAATGGTGCATGATGACTCGAAGGATCAAATTTGCCACTTAATGTAAGGATGTATGCAACAAACAACATGAAAACCGAGGCCTTATCAAGTTGGAGTCAAAGGTCCCGATGACCGGGAATCGAGGCACATTGCATCACTTGAAGTATGAATGGTCCTTGATTCCCACACTTGGTTTGACACCCCAAACCAAGTAAATGCAATGCATGTAATGCTTACAAGCCTCAAATGTATCATGCCACCAAGATGTAAAGCACAACAAGCATTATGCAACCAACATGACAAATGTATAATACCAAACATACAAGATGCAAACATGATACAAACATGGACCAAATTGACCATGGGATTGATGTGCTACAAAGCTTAATGGAACAACTATGCAACAAACATGGAGCAAGCATGCAAGAGGGCTTAAAATGGCAAAGGGGCAGGCCCTCACCCCTCTCAAAACAGTGGCCAAAAGTCCTCAAAATGATGGACAATCAACTCATGTTAACAAGCAAACTTATGGTCCCAAAGTTAAGGCACAAAAAGGAAACATTTCACCCTCATTAACATGACCACTCATGGCATGATTAAAGCAAAGCAAAAACAGAATTTGTGCATGCAAAATAGGACCCCAAAAACTCCTAATATGGCAGCTAAAATATCCCCCATGAAACAAATGCGCTAAGGCTCACTCCTAGGCATAAGAGGACACACCCTCAAGGTATGAAAGGGGCCATGCATGCACACATACAAGCATGATTCTTGGACTAAAATGTGGTCCTTAGATGATGTTAAATCATGCGGATAATCACAAACATACATGTTAGAGGTCAACATGCTCAAAGCTTTTAAGCTAAAATACAAAGCAACCCTGACAAACATGTCAAGCATGACTAAATGGATAACCAATAAACCTTAAGCATGGAAAAACATCACTAAGAACTTCATGGAACTAAACCAACTTACACAAGGATCATGGCCTAATCATGAGATGTATTTCTAAGCAAGATGGAGCAATACAAAGCAAGTATTACAAGCATACAAGGAGGCCCAAATTCGACCAAAAACAGAGGTTATATATGACCTAAGATGCCTAAAAAAATGCTGAAATGAAGCCAAGAAACATCAAGCACACATGCTATCCTTTTGAGCCCAAAAAGCAAGGAAACAAACCATGAAGGGAGAGGGGTGTCCCTCCCCTATGCAAGACTTCAAACCATCCTTTTTTGACGCTAAAATACACTGATTTTCAGTGGTCAAAAGACCAAAACACTGAAATGAACAAAACCTTATGAAAGGAGCAACAAAATGGATCAAACAAGACCTATGAGGGTGAGTTTGCACTCAAACCACAAAATGGCCTTAATGAAAGTGCTAGAGCAGGAAAATTTAAGCCTTTTTCATGTTATACACAAGAGCTAAAACAGTAAACAAAATAGGTAGAAAACCAATGCAAGTTTGGGGAATAAAAAGGAAGATGCTCACCCTTGAAGAACCCTTGAAGAACAAATGGTCTAGCCTCTTTCTTTGGATCAAAACCAGTCCAAAACTCAAGAAACAACTCCTCCAAGTCCCTCAATCTCGGAGTAAGGTGTAATGTTGTGTGTAATGGTGCAAAAGTAAGGTAAAATACACCTTTTGAGCTAAAAAACACACACAAAGGAGGAGAGAGGGGGAGGTATAGAGATAATATGTATCTATATTGCTAAGGGCTGGTTTTTGCTTCTGTTTTTCTAACCTAGAACCAAGAGGAAAGCCCCTCTCTTATAGGACTCCCTCTTGCAAAGCTTATACAACAAGCTTGGCTAGAGGGAAATCCCTCCATACACGTGTATGGAGGGGAGAAGAGTTGGTGCCAGCTATCACAGCTGGTACAAAATATCTCCATAAAGTGGATGAACAGTGGTCGGCTGTCCAAAAATGCTATTTCGGCAAAAAACAGTGCCGACCGGCAACATATTATGCCCACCGGCAATAAAGTGTGCCGACCGGCAAACAAAAGTGCCGATGGAAGAAAAAGACCATCCGGTGGCCTCCAGCCACTGCCGGTGGTGTGTGGGGATGCCTCATAAGGCATTCCCTGCCCTTTCAAGGCAAAACACAAGTGTTCGGTGCAAAACCAGACACTAAACGGTCGAGTTCGGGGATCCTGAGGCAAGGCGCGCGAGCCGAGACCTCCGGGAACTCCAAACGAACACAAACAAGGATAATCACCGAGTGTTCAAACGGTGACGTCCAAGTCTTGAGGACGGTCAAAAATGGGGTGTCTACAAAAGGGACAGCTAAGTTATGTGTGGCTCACCAGAAATTACCAAGGGATTAAAATTTCGTACACATTCCTATGGTGAGAGTGATATCTGCAACATGCGTTGTATGCAGGGGTTTAAAGATAAGCTTAACTTTTAATGAATACTTATATCTTGATTTAGGTATAAAATCAAGACGAGTATAAGTGATACTCACAATAAGAATCACCTATATGTGTGTTGAACTAGGGCCGGTTCTATGAGAATAAAAAGGCTAAATTCTCTAGAAGCACTCATGAACAATCAGGAGTGTTCAAAGCCAAAATGAATACAACCGTGAGAACCACAATGTGCCAGAAGATATTTTGTATGAAATCTATTGTCTTGGCTTATACAAACGGCTAAATAATTCAAGGCATCGCGTCCATTGGTTAGCTAGTAAGTCCGATATGTTATCACTAGGGAAGGTTCAAGGCTGAAAACTACCTATCCTAATGCAAGATATTTTCGATTTATACTCTTTCGACAAATTCTGCATATTGTTACATTTCCGTTGTCATCAAATTCCATTCATGTAGGGGATTGTTAGAAATGGTTTTTGAAAAAAAATCTGGAAAACAAATTTTTTTTCTAAACTTTGGTCTAATTTTTAGGTGAGACCCATGCGCCGAATTTCGCTGGTCAAAGTGATAATACGTTCTATGCCGCGCTATGATTCATGTGGTATATTTGGTTGCTCAAAACTATTATCCGGTGAATGGAAAATTGAAGCCAAAGTGAGCTCCATGGAAATGGAGTTTTGGTGGAAATTTCTTAAAGGTATAGTTTAAGGCTTATCCTACATTGGTTTGGTGGGAAGAATTTTATGGGTTTATAAAGCTTGGGATTGTAACTTGGGGAGGGCTCCAGGGGGCACCCCAAGTTTATAGAAAGGAGAACTTATGGGCAAATTAGGCTAGACCCATTGGACCCAAAAATAACCACATGCATGCGCTGCCATCCGTCCGGGCCTGGGGTTGTGTTGGGCTTGTCTGGCCCAATACTTATCTTTTGGGACAAAAAACATTTGAATTTATTTTTTATTTTTTGGAAAATAAATTCTGGCCGCTTGAATTTAAATTTCAGTTGGAAAATTCAAATTCAATTTTTGCACCTCTTCACGATTTCTTTACAAAACAGTTCCAAATTTCTGTACAATTTTTATCTGTTCAAATGCAAACCCAAAACAGTTTAATATCTGTTTAAAATTCAAACCAAACAGGTACTATACCTGTTGAATTCAAAGTGAAAAGCCACCATTACACCTATATATAGACAAGTCCTTCATTTGGATTACTCACTCCAATTTTTGTCCTTAAATTTGCTACTGCTCTCTGCATTTTGCTGTATCTAATTTTCTGTGAGAAAGAGTGTAAATACAAAGTGTGTTTATTGTGCGAATAAATTGTAGTGCTGCATTTATTCGTTGTTAATTATTTTATCCTGTGAGATAGACGATCACAAATCTGAAAGCACCATGGAGAGGACAAATCTATCTTAAGAATACAGTATTAAACACTGGACTTGATCAAAATTTGTTCAAGAAATTAATCAATACACAAATAGAATTTATTTCATTAAATACACTGAAAATTATCCAACAATTCTTTGGGAAAGAGGGGCATAAAGATGGGCTGACCTTCAGGAAGACTATGAAGGCCCTGTTGTAGAACAGTTATGGAAGGTCCGAACGTCAACGACACGTTTTGAAGGGAATTACAAGCCTTTTACAACGTTAGAACAGTACAGTAAAAAATCGGGGAATCTCGAATGATTTCAATGGAAGGAAAAAAATATATATATGAGACTCAATGGTTGAACCATGAAATGAGCAAGAACTTTCAAAATTCTGAAGGATAGGTAAGTCCCAATGTTGAAACTGTGCAAGAATTCGGTGCACCCATTGTGAACAAAAAGAAGTGTAATGAAATTTGTTTAAGGATTTTTTAAATTGGTATAATTTGAAAATTTTGATTTATTTATCTATCTATATTATTATATATGTGAGTACATGATTTGGTGTCTAATTGTGTGGTGGTTTCTCCTTCTGTGATGTGGCAAATTTTTTTATCTTAAAATTAAAAAAAAATATTATTTAAGTAATGTTAGAAACCATTAAAAAAAATATCATAAAAAATGATTATAAAAGGTTCTCCATCATTAGATTATACAAACAATAAAATACTACACACTAATTAAAAGATAAAAAAAATTCATAAAACATTTTATAATATTTTTTTCATAATTCCTAATATTATTATTATTTTTTTTTTATATTTAAAATACGCCATGCTTTTTTATTTGTTGTGACTAGGATTTTTTCCACGACTGAATCATTTGAGCAATGTTACGTATCATGAAAAAACTTTCATGAAAATGATCATGAAAAATTTATGACTCTTGGATTACACTTAAACTAAAACATCACACACTAATCAAGGTAATCCAATGGTCATAAATTTTTCATGATCAATTTCATAAAATTTTTTTCATGATCCCTATCTTTTCTCGAATCATTTGGACTCACTTCTCTAGAGTATATTCAGTTTAGCAGCAATCATTTGTAGATCATAGGTATCAATTAGGCCTAAGAAACGTCAGCAAAAGGTAAACCCAACTTATCCCATTTTACCACACGCCCCAAAGTTCACCTCTTTTAGGTTACTTATGTGGGGTACATCATGTTTATTTCTTTATTAATTTTACGCACAAAAAAAAGAAAAAAAAGAAAAAAAGAAGAACAGTATCTTCATACACTTGTTGAAAATTGTTGGGCAAACATGTTGTCCAGAACTTAATTTAATGAGGCGACTATGGGGCTCCTCACTTGATACACCCCATCATCCCACACCAAGGAACCTGAAAGCACATATTTGCTAATGGTGCCGTTGACTGTCACAACGAATGATTGCTTCTGCCCTAGAGATTTGAATGTAAGGACACTCGGATCAACTCTGACCTCAAGGCCCGGTGGAGGAACCACTGTTGCCTGGTAAACGGACACAGGTGAGCCAAAATTGGTCACAGTCCTATGGAACACACGGGTGATGGGTGCAGTACTGCTTTGAGTAGACAGTGCAAAAGAAGGCATATTTAGGTCCCACACGGTTCCATTGTTGGCTTTAGTGCAAGTAGTACTGTTATCTCCAGTAACAAGACTCAATGACTTGTTGCTATATCCTTGTCCACATAAAAACGTCACGTAATCAGCCTCTCTGATATCGTAGACTAATCCAGGATTTGCAGCTTTTACAGGATCTATATGGCCTGCCCCATATGCGAATTCAGCATCACTATTGGTTTCTACACTCATGGGAGAAGCTGGGAAAAAAAAATAATAATAATAATAAGTGAGTTGCAAGTAATGAGACCACTCCATTTCTTTTTCTCTTTTTATCATTTGTGTATCTCACTGATCAGTCGGTGGCCTTGAACAACTCTCTTCTTTCAAGTTGTTTATTAAGGTAACTTAAGATCTCAAGTATTTATATATTTAAAAAGAAAGACTACAAAGTACAAAAAGAAAAATGTAGTTCAAAATTTTGACCAAAGAACTGAAAGTTTAATAGATGGATAAATTACAAATACACTTTCTGAGATTTGTTTAAAATATAAATTGTTTTCTGTTATTTAAAAAATTACGAATACCCCCTTGTTAGAATTTTTTATTTAACAAAATTAACTAAAAAAAAATTCATAATTGTTCTCCTATACAATAATAAAATTACCTAAATTATTAATTAAAATATGTTTTTAATATCATTAAAAACTGTTAATTAACTTGATAATTTATTAATAAAATGGGTAATTTGTTATGAAATTAGAAACCTCAGGAAGTGGAATGTAATTTTCAAAACTATAGGGGGCGATTCGTATTTTAATTAAATCTCGGGAGTGTATTTGTAATTTAACCTTTATGGATTAAATTTCAATTTAGTTTGCGGTGAGCTACACCCATATGGTTTACACACTTTATTTTGTTAACCACTTTTCAAGCTACTATTTCAGTAATATTATTATATAATTTACCAGTGGTCATTAGAGCAGATTTAATAGCTGCAGGAGACCATTCTGGATTAAATGACTTCACGTAAGCAGCTGCTCCAGCAGCATGTGGGCAGGACATGGATGTTCCAGAGATGATATTATATGGAACCACTCTTGTATCTCCTTCAATTCCCGTCGCTGTCGTAGCTTCTGACCATGCAGCAAGAATATCCACTCCAGGTGCAGTTAAATCGGGCTACAGGTCCAAATAAAATGTTGCAAAAATAATTCAAGATGAAGAAAATGTTACGTTAATGATCATAAAACCACATCAAAAAAAAAAAATTGGTCTCACTAGTTACCTTGAGGATGTCCGTTGTAATTGGGTTTGGTCCCCTTGATGAAAACGAAACAACAAACGGTGCCAATTTGTCTTTCCTCTCAATACTCTTCGCTATGTTTGCCGTTGGATTACTGCACAATTAGTTTTATCAATAGTCATTTTTTACGCACAATGACAATGATATATGTATGTACATATAGATATAGATACCTAGTTGAATTTATATAGAGAGAAACTTGGGAGCCCTTTTGAGGGGTCATGTAGGATGCAGATAAGGGGAATAAGAAGGCAACATCTTTAAATCTATCGCCTTGCATTACTGTACCAATTGCACCTGCTTGTAATGTTGATGTCCCGTCATGTAACTGATCACATAGAACGATTGTACCATTTACCAATGTTGTATTCAATGAGCCTGGGTAGCAGTATCTGCATTTCATTTCAAATAAATAAATAATATATCTCAATTATAAATTTTTCATAATTTTCTTTTTTTCATAGTAATTGAATTTTTGATAAATTACACTTAAATTTCTCATGAATTTTACTTCAGTCTGTCATCTTTTTATTACAACAATTAAAAAATGAGTGAATAAAGTAAAATTTGAAAGAAAGTAGAAGATTGAAAAATATAATTTCCCCTTAAATTTTAGATTACCTGGATTCAGATCCATCATAACCTGCTGTAGTATTCGGCGCATCCCCACCGTAAATTAAAGGGTACATGCTGTTAAGATCGAAGGTGTTTATGGAGATACCCTACATGTGGAAATAGGGTTTAGGAACATTAAATTAAGCACGTCTAAAGAACAGAGGCCAACCTAACTCTAAACAGCTTTATCGAAAAATATCAAAACTTGTTTGATGAATTATTTCTAAAATTTATTAGAAAAAAAGAGTCTCACTTTTTAGAAAACATCAAAAAAGTTCATTAGAGGGTTGGCCTAGTGGTTCAGGGGCTTCTATAACAGACATGATGCTTGAGTTTGAGTCTTATTTCGTGAATGCAGTTTCCATTCTTCTATTTCCCTTCCTTCTCTTGGCAAAAAACACCAAAAAGTTTTTTTCTTCATAAATCCTCTAAGGAGAATCCACGTAATTGAGTAAGGATAAAGTAAATTTTTTTTTTCTTTCTTTGACAATATTGACAGAGTAACATGTTACTGTAAATTAGAGTAATATGTTATGTTACTGTCAAATAGAGTAATTGTTAAATAAAGTAACATATTACTGTAAGACAGAGTAACATGTTATTGTTATTGTTTACATTAATTTCAACAGTAATAATTTTTTTTTTTTAAGAATTTCATAGTCAATATAGATCTTATTTGATAGATCTTGATGAGAAAATTTTAAAAATATTAATTTTATTAAAAACCGACATCAACATTAAAAGTTATATTATTTTAAAATTTAATATTTTAATAATAGTGATATTTGTTGGACTTTTCGAAAAACTTTTTGTGTTTTTTTCTTAATGTATTAAAATTTTATTAGGAGGGTGTTTAGACCAAATTCCCCCAAAACTAAAAGGGATATAAGAACAATATGTGTTTGCAAAAATTTTGATTTTTTGTGTCTCAAAACACAAAAATGTAAACGAGAACTGAAATTAAAGATCGAAAACAGAACAACTGCCAAGTTTAGTTGTGCTTTTGTATTTAATGTTTTTTTTTATTTTTTAGTAAATCTAGAGAACTTAGTTAGCCAACTATTTCCGAAAAAAAATTCAGAGCACAAACCCATTTTTAAGAAACACTAAAAAGTTGTTTCCGCACAAAGATTTTTTTTTTTTTTTTTGTTCGGTTTCCTCACAAAGATGAAAACAATGGGCACGTGCTTGCTCACCTCGTAAATCTTATTGTTACCCAGCATTACTTTGGTGACAAATTTTCTGTCTATGGTGCTAGCAGCAACTGAGAGAGACCAAGGTGAAAAATTTTTAATTGATGCAGAACTCGGACCCGAATTACCAGCAGAGTTGGAGGTGAGGATTCCATTCTTCATAGAATGGAAAGCTCCAATGGCAATCACATCATTGAAGTAGTTCAAAGGAATGAACCCCCCAACTGAAAGAGATATTAAGTCAACTCCATCTGCTATCGCATCGTCAAATGCAGCAAGGATATCAGCAGTATTACAGCCATCAGACCAACAAATCTTGTACACGGCAATGCGGGCAGAGGGAACCGCCCCTCGAGCTGTTCCTGGGGCAAGCCCAAATAAGCTGACATTGCTTACTAAGCGCCCAGCTGCTGTTGAAGAAGTGTGAGAGCCATGACCTTCTGAATCTCTTGGTGATTGAAAGTCTCCTGGAGGAAAATTTCCACCAATTCTGTAGTACTTAGCTCCTATAATTTTACTGCAAAAGTATTTGAATTTTTGTTAAAATAATTAAGGTTCAGACATATGTACATTGTAATGACTGTGGGGTGCTAGATTAGTAGTAAAAGTTACTTGTTGCAAGTGAAATTGGATGAGGATTGGCAAGTGCCGTTCCATTTGCTTGGAGGAGGACCAAATCCATCATCGCTGAAGCTATCCGATTCAGGCCAGATTCCAGTGTCAAGCATTCCGACTATGATGTTACTTTCAGCTCCTACTCTCTTGACTTCTTGAGGGAAGCCCATGAAGTCCCATGACCTTGTTGTCAAAAGCTGCTTCTTTTCATTTGGGATCACAGACACCACACCTTCCATGCCTATTAGATTAAAGGTAAAAATTAAGCCAATGGTCCTAGTAATTTATCTCTTGTATTAATTTAGTCCTTCTAGTTTTAATTTGATTTATTTTGAACTTCAATTTCTAACACTTTGTCAATTTAATCAAATTTATAACATCTTAAATAAAACCAAGAGCAATATGGTTCATTCAAAATAGATTAAACCATTTACAATTAAATCCTAAGAAACCCGTACAGAAAACCCAATCTCAATTTCATAAGTCTATTTCTTAATATTTTGGGCCATTATGGCTAAGCTCTAATTTCTTTGTGTTAAAAGGACACATTTGTCTAAAAAAATAACTATTTATTGAAATCATCCTATGTATCTATCTTGAAATCACCCAATTTATCAATTCACTGAAATTCACCAAGTCTATTTTTCTATCTGTCAAAATTCACCAAATTACCTATATGTTGAAATGTGACACATGTCACTCATTCAACATCCTATCGGTTGAATATCACACATTCCTCTACCTCACCACCACCACCTGCCACTGCCGCACGCCAACGACTTTTCCAGCACATCCTTATCATCTAATAAGATTTTGCCTTAAATATAATATCTTATACTCTCTTTAAATTAGACTTTTTAAAAATTTTCTCTCAAATATCCTTCTCCCTCTAAGTTATCTTAACAAAGATAGATTAGATTGATAATATTTTAAATTTTAGGATTTAAATAATAAAGCAATTAAAAGGTTTGATTTTTTTTTTTTTTTTTTTTGACAACCATATCTTGGATTTTATTTTATTATTTTTTTTTTGGTAATTTGTTTAAATAAAATTTAGAATAGAAAAATGATTCATTCCCCTAATTTTGTCCTAGAGGGAGCTAAAGATGAAAGAGAGAGAGAGAGAGAGAGAGAGGAGTGCAGAACCGTTTCACATATTTTAGTCATGTTATTAAGGGTGGAATTGAGAGACTTTAATTAGGGGATGTAGCGGACTGCTTAGAATATTAAGTGGATGCAATAAGAAAGTAGGTGTACAGAGCTGAATGTGTTGTATAAGTAGAAGCTCATATTCCCACAATCATTTTGAAAAAAGTAAATAAACTATTTTGCTTCTCGATTTCAGTTTAATTTTTAAAAAGAAATTATCAAGTTGATTAAATCAACAACAATGCTACTCATCCAAAATTCTAAAGTGTTGTGTGTGGTGTGGGTGTGGATGATGAGAACATTCAGGAGTTTGTCTCTATTCTAAATTGCACAAGTAAGAAACTTCCCCTTAAATATCTAGGATTTCCTCTTGGTGCTAGTCCTCAAGGTAGAAAGATTTGGCAACCTGTGGTTGATAAGATCGGGTATAAGTTGGCATCTTGGAAGAGAAAATTTCTGTCATTTGCTAGTAGGTTGACATTGATAAAGTCAGTAGTGTCTAATTTACCTTGCTATTATCTATCTTTGTTTGTAATTCCTAAAGGTGTGTGGCCAAGGTGATTGATAGGTTTTAGGCATCTTTTCTTTTTTTTGTTGGGGGGGGGGGGGGGGGGGGGGGGGGAGCGCTCTGATCTAAAGAGAAAGGTGCATATGGTTAGGTGTTAGGAGGATTAAGGAGATGCATGAGGCTCTGTTATTGAAATGGTGGTGGAGGTATGGGATGGATGAAAATGCTCTGTGGAAACAAGTGTTGGTTAGCAAGTATGGTTCTCAAGGGGGAAGATGGCTGCCTAACTTGATCACTGCAGATAAAGGGAAGGTTTCCAGGATTTGGAGTGACATTTTGCTTGTAGTAAGATCTAACTATCCACTGTATGACTTTTAGGCAAGTAATATAAGGATAAAGATTGGTGACGGTTGTAGAATTCAGTTTTGAATGACAAGTGGGACATGAATATTCTAATTAAAGCGGAATTTCCTAGGTTGTTTAGCCTATCCATGGATAAGGACGGATCTCTTAAGGAGTTTGCTCAAAGAAGGCAGAGTTCTGGGGAGTGGGTGTTCAACTATAGAAGACCCCTTTTAGCTTGGGAAGAGGAGGAGGTTATTAGATTACAAGGGATGCTGTCAAATGCATCATATCATAGTTCAAATAGCCATGATACATTGATCTGGGTGGCTGCCTCTTCAGGTCTTTTTTCTTTGGCATCAGTCAAAAATTGGTGTGAAGCTAGGTGTGGGTATAGGTTGAAAGTAGCAAAGTGGTTGTGGCAAAATGTAGCTCCACCAAAGGTACAATTTTTTGGGTGGTTAGCTTGGAAAGACAAGGTTAAAACAACAGGGTTCTTGCACAACATTGGGGTCGTTAGAAGCAGTGAAGAATCTATGTGCCCTTTTTGCAAAGCTGAGGTTGAAACAGGTTCTCATGGGCTTATTCATTGCCCAAGAGTATGGAAGGTGTGGTCAGATTTGCTGGATTGGTGGGGAATCAGTTGGGTAACACCTGCAAATGTGGAGAGTCTGATGAATTGGTAGATGGGGTTTAAGTTTAAAAAATTGGAATTGCAGGTTTGGAAACTGTTACCCTTTGCAATGTTGTGGTCCATTTGGAAGGTAAGGAATGAATGTGTATTCAATGGCCTTAATCTGAATTTTGCCGATGTGAAGGAGCTTGTAAAGGTAAGAGGGGCAATGCGGGCCAAATCAAGTTTGAAGGGTGTCCATTTTTCAATCCATGATTTGGTCTCAAACATAAGGGAGGTTAGAGTATGCATTGGTGGAGGTTGAGATGGTCTTGAGCTTTGGAGTGAGGTCTGCTGTGTATATAAATAGGGTGCTCTGCAGGTTTTGTTCTGCTGTGGTTCTTTGTTTGATGCCTTGTTGCTGGTTGGGCTCTGAGCTATCCCTGCTTGTTGCTGCTGCTGCCACTTGCTGTTGATTGTTGGTAGTGCTGCTGTTGCTGCTGCTTTTTGGTGTTGTTAAGTGCTGTTTTGGGTGCTGATGTTGGTATTTTGGTGCTGATTTTGGTGTTGTTTGTTATGTTTATTGCTGGTTTTTTTTCTTGGCTTTGATTGGTTGCTCACCAACTCTAGATGACGTGCTAGCAAGGGATTGGGCGGCGTATTGGTGCCAACCTAGTTGGGATTGGTATGTCTCGCTGTGATGCTTTTTGCACTCATCTATTTTCCTTTCTTGATGTAATGATTTCTTTGTTCATCAATAAAAGTTTTATTTTGCTGATCAAAAAAAAAAAAAAAAAAAAGAGTATATGTCATAGTTTATGCAATTATTTGAAGATTATAATTCACTTACCAGCTAGTTTCTTCTTCTCTTCTTCTGTCAACTTTGCTACGAAGCCATTAAAGCTCCTTTGATAGCTGTGGAGTAAAGACTCTGATGCCCTACTGTTGAATTTATTCAAATATTACATAAGTTAGACAGCATGTATGTAATTTACGAAACTGAGCAATTTGGATGCGCTTCAATTGATATTTACTCTGGCTGTTCCTTTTTCTGTTTTTTAATGCTTGAAAGATTATTGAGAGAATATCTTCTGCAATTTTTTTTTACATACACAGAATCTGATCACATAATCAAACACAATTTTTTTACATGAGAATAGGACTCATACATACTTCCTATGATAGGGTTATATCTCATTCTATGATTGAATTTTATGCGTTTAGAATTTTTCTATCTTTTGTTTAATAATGCTAAAAGATTATAACCACATCATTTAAGATTGATTTTTTGTACAAAATTATGTTTGCATATCAATTTTTTTTTTTTTTTTTGGTTGCTCTTTTCATGTTTAAAATTGTGGTCACACTTTCTTTTTTGCATCTGTGTAACTGTAAAAGGAATTCAATTATTTGAAATCGAATCGTGTTCGATTTATTCGAAAAGTTTATATGCATTATATATAAAAATAAAAATAAGAATAAAAAATTACTTAAGTTCAACTCAATTAAAACTTGTTTGAGATTGATTTAAAAGATAAATCAATTGGTATGAACATATTTTATAATTTATCGCTATTCAATGGTCAATAAACAAAACAGAAAGTGTAAAATGACCTGCCCACAACTTCTTCTAGCATGCTAGTGTGCAAGGATGATGCTGAAAAATCACCCTTCAGAATGTCACCCATGTACACAATGTATATCTGCAACCACAAATTGATCATCACGAGTCAATTTTATCAGAATTAATGTGCTAAACAAAAAATCAAATTTTTCAGGTTTTTTTTTATTTATTATATATACTTAAGGGAGATTTGGGGATAGGAAAACGATATTCAAGGGTCGAAATAGAGTACTAACTTAGCCGATTCTCTCACAAGAATATGATATTTTTTTCACAACACCAGGCCTCGTTTGGGAATAGGTTTTTTTTAGTAACTTTTTGGTTTTTTGACTAAAATGTGATGTAAAAAAAACTAGTATGTTTGGGATAATTTTTTGACTTTTTATGAAAAGATGTGTAAAAAGTATAGAGAAAAAGGAATCTTTGACTTTTTGGTATGAGTTGTTGGCTTTTTGATTTTTTTTAATAACTTTTGACTTTTTAACTAAAAGGGGCACTTGCCAAACGAGGCCTAAGCTCAATATGCCTATCTATGATGCTTTAGAATATTAATAATGTTTGAGACTACTAAAAGTGGTGCTCTGAAAGCACCACTAGTGATGTGGCAATGGACGAGACCCACTGCTTGTGTCTTGTTTTTTTTTTTTTTTTTTAAATTTAAAGTGTTTGCCAACTCATTAGTGGTGCTTTAGAGCATCACTTTTAGTGGAATATATCATTATCGTATCTATTATCACCAAGCGGGTTTTGCATATAGTTAAAAAAGTCTTCTTCTTCTTTTTATTTTTTATTTTTTATATTTATCTTAGTAATTTGTTTTTTTAAATTATGTAAAAAAAATTACTTTTGAAGTCCTTGTGAGTATAAAAAGTAATATATATTTGAAAAAAATAAAAAATAAAAAAAATAAAAAGTTTAAAAAGCTAATTATTTTTTGCTATTTTTCTTTTTTGGTCCTTTCAAGACTTGTATTCAATTTTTTAAAAAACCTTTTACTACTCGGGTCTATCTAATCCGGTAAAATCCATACAGGTTTTTGAATTTTTTTTTAAAAAATTCACTAAAGAGAAGAAAAAAAAAAAATCAATAAAAAAGATACTAAAAAAAGCAACTCCAAACACCATTAAATAATAACTGGAATTATTTATATGGCCAAAACTTGTCGACCTCATTACAAGGTGATGAGTTTGACTCTCTTTATCCCTTTAATATGGAAAATGCCTGGTAGCTCGAAGCTACCAGGCTCGAAATGGCTCGAGAGGGAGAGGGAGGGAGAGAAAGAGAAGGGAGGGAGAGGAAAAAGGTCGGCGGCGTCGCAGCTCCCTGCCCCGCCGTCGTCGCAGCCCCGGCCGCCGCTGCTGCTTCCTCTTCCGTCGCAGCCCCGCCTCCGTCGCAGCCCAGCCTCCCCTCCTCCTCAAACCGGTTTTTATGGCCCCCTCCCCTCCCTCCTCCTCCTCCTCCTCCTCCTCCTCCCTTCTCTTCTTCTCCCTCCTTCTTCTTCTTCTTCTTCTTCTTCTTCTTCTTCGTTGTTCTGCAAACCAGGAAAAAAAAAAAACAAAAAAAAAACAAAATCGACACCAAAACGACGTCGTTTTGGTGTCGAGCCGCGGTTCGAGCCGCGGCATTCGAGCTACGTAGCATGATCGCTTTAATATATCCGAAAAATAAGATATCAATAAGCCGCATCAAGTAGAACCAACTTTCAAAAAATCGAAATTATTGACCCCGTTTGCTTTTAGAGGTAAAATGGAGGAGATTCATAGTGAAAAAATTAAGTAAAATTGTGTTTGTTTTGATGATAGTTGTTAGTGTAGGAATTGTTAAGTTATTTTATATTAAATAATAAAACAAATAAAAAATACAAAAACATAAACATTAATGTTCAAAAAAAAATGTCCAACATGTAAAAAATAAAAAACTTTCTAATCTTCTCACTATTTTTCTAATACCACATCCACCTCTTCCATCCCAATCCCCTTTCAAACCTCCATCCTAATCCCCTACTCCATCTTAATTCATTCACCAACTCTACAAACAAACACAACACTAAATGGGTCTCACTTCCATCCTAATCCTATCTCACTCTCTATAACCAAAACAAACAGGCCTTAGGGCAAGGTCATAAGAGTTGGAGCATCAACTCACACACAAATATAGTGTTCCTGGACCAATCAAAGCATCACTCATAGTATGGGTGACTCAGACCTAACCACCTTGGTCGGCCATGACATAGCCCCGGCGGAGTTAGAATACTAAAATTGGAGAAGCCAAAGTGAAATTAAAAATAAAAAAACAAAGGTTTGGAGGGAAGGGGCCATTAATAAAAGATAATCAGCTGGTTTGGTTTTGTTTTTCACTATTCATTTTTTAGCAAATTAATTTTTTTTATTTTCCCTATTTTTTATTTTCACTGAATCTTTTTAATATTTTAAGCAACATAAATACACTTAAAAAGTTTAATATTTGTTTAAAAAAAATATATTTAAAAAAATTCACTAAACACCAAAAATACAAATAATAATAATAATAATAATAATAAAATAAAAATCAATACATTTTGGTATTTTTGTGTATTTATTAATTTTTTAAAATATTTTTTTACAAATATTTTACTTTTTAGATACATCTAAGCAAGGTGCATTTAAAAAAGTTTTTAAAAAAATTACTAAAATTTTAAAAATATTCACTAAAAATAAAAATACATGAAAAACAAAAATAAAAAATAAAAAATTGAAACAAAACACAATGAATAATATTTCATGGGCTTGCAAAGGATTACTCAAAATATATGGTTTTAAAAAAAAATAAAAAAAAAATAATTGTGGTTCAGGCCCTGGGGGAGATAAGATGAACCACATTCTCTGTGCGACTTTATTTATCAGTACACTACACAAATATGTCACCGTGAACTTCATTGTTCAAAAATCAACCAATAAAAAAGAAAATTAAAAACCATAGTAGAGTAGAGAAATATGCCTGTTGATCACCCTCAGATTGCCCAGTACTACAAGTAATAAGAAGAGCACATGTGAAGCTGATCAAGAGAAGCCATGAAGTAGTAATATGAGGTATGTGATTAGCCATCGTCTAGAAAACTTGAGACTTGTATTGTGTGATATGTTTTCCAGTGAAATAACTAATGAATTAATGGGCTTTTTATAGCAAGAAAATATGTGGAACTTACCTCCCACCCTCCTTCCCTTGAATTCTCAAATTTCTGTATGTTGTTATAACCGCTGCCTAACAATAATTGTCCAAAGTCGGATTTAACAATGATCTCTTGAATCTTCTCTATGAAAATGGAATTCATTAATTAGTTATTTAACAAAAACAAACGTGTTAAACGAACCAAAAAATATAAACAAAAATGTTTTTGAAAAAAATTTATCATAACAACTCATTTATTTTAGAAAATACCCAAAAGTTAATTACTACTTCTTTTTTTTTTTTGAAAATTGCTTTTGTATAAAAATAAAACAGCTATAATTTTTTGTTATTTTATTTTATGGTAAATTACAATTACACCCCCTGAGATTTTCTTAAAATACGAATTGCCCCCTGTGGTTTGGAAAATTACAAATACCTCCCTGTTAGAATTTTTTATTTAACAGAATTAATTGAAAAAGTGAAATTTGTAACTGTTCACCTATACAATAATAAAATTTTCTTAATTATTAATTGAAATAAAATTTTAACATTATTAAAACCTATTAATTAACTTAATGATTTATTAATGAAGGGACCTATTTGTTATGAAATTAGAAACTTTAGGAGGCATAATGTAATTTCTAGAACCACAAGGGTAATTTATAATTTAAGTAAATCTCAGGGGGTGTGTTTGTAATTTATCCTTTATTTTTTAAGGTTAATTGTACTTTTGAGGTCTATAGTTTGATCAAAGTTTCACTTTGGCCCTTATTTTTTCAAGTTTCACTTATCATTAGAATTTTAAACAGGAAAAAAAGGAGACTCACGAATAGGTCCTAATGGATAAACTTATTGTCCAATAGATCCTATGATAATTAATGACTTTTTTTTTCAAACACTATTAAAAAAATGTCACTAATTGTTAATTTTCAAAGATAGTTTCAAAATTTTGTTATAAAAAATGTCACTAATTATAAGTTTTAGGAATAATCATCAAAAAAAAAAAATGTCACTAATTTTCAACTTTCAGCGATAATTTGAAAATTCAACACAGAAAAACGTCACTAATTATTAATTTTTAACGACATATGCAAAATATTGTTACAAAAAATTATTTTTAACGATAATTTTACTAGGACTTACTTTTAATAGGATTTGATAGAAATTAATTCCAACTATTAGAACATCTTGGTAGTTTACCCTAGAAAAATGCCACATGTAAAACTAGAGATTTTTTTTGGGTGAATAATGTAAAACTGTAAAACGAGAGATACCAAAATAGAATTAAAAAATATATATATATGGACTATTGATGCATATTTATTCACAATGGTCCCTATTGTCTCTTTGGAATTTTGCTTTGGCCCTTCTAATTTTGCACATTGTCTTTTTCCATTTAAAATGTTAATGGCCCATAACGAAC
Source organism: Camellia sinensis (assembly GCF_055761805.1). Lineage (NCBI taxonomy): Eukaryota > Viridiplantae > Streptophyta > Magnoliopsida > Ericales > Theaceae > Camellia > Camellia sinensis. Next base: position 32,963,934 of record NC_138961.1, on the reverse strand, counting down.
GGACAACATTGTAACAAAACTGAAAATGGGATTTAAATCGTTTAAATTAAAAGCACATAAACTAATGATATAATTTACCCTTTAAAATTAATTATCCCATACATTGCACAGGTTGAATGCTAGTACATACATTTGGAAATGTCAAACTTAGACAAAAAAAAAAAATTACTCTATAAATAAACCATTTCACTGCTTTGATAAATTTCTCATTTAATGTTTTCAATACTGGTGAGTGTGGTGAATATTGATGGGTGGTGTAATTTTAGGAAAACTTACGTATAAGTTTTAATAAGTGGATCTATTATCGAATAAGTTCTATGATAATTAATAGTGTTTTTTATCAAACGTTATTAAAAAAAATATTACTAATTATTAATTTTCAGCTATAGTTTGAAAATTGTCACAAAAAAATCACTAATTAAAAGTTTTAGCAATGGTTCAAAAAAATCATCACAAAAAAAGTCCCTAATTTTCGGTTTTCAGCGACAATTTGAAAAATTCGTCAAAGAAAAATGTCACTAATTGTAAGTCTTAACAACAATTTATAAAAATCGTGACCAAAAAAATTACTAATTATTAATTTTTAGCGATATATGTAAAAATAGTCACAAAAAATTATTTTTAGCGACAATTTTACTAGAACTAACTTTAATGAGAATTAAGTCAAACTATTAAGACTTACTAGTAATTTATCTGTAATTTTTATTGTTTAAATGTTAAACACAAACAATAAAAATTTACTCTATAAATAAATCATTTCACCGTTTTGGTAATTTTTTTTTTTTTTGTTTTAATATTTCAATGTGATAGTGAGTTCAATGAATTCCACTTTTAAATAAATGGGGGTAAACTGATACAGTAAGTTTTTTTTTTTTTTTTTTTTTTTTTTTTTTTTTTTTAGAGGAAATATCATTTAAACCCCTCTCAAACTATCACACGTTTTTCACGCTGACCCTCATATTTCGATTTATCTCAATTTAGTATCTGAACTTTTCATAAATTGATCAATTAGACCTCTGTCGTCACCTTCCGTCCACAATTGGACGAAATGTGCTGATGTGGGGGACAAATTGATTTTTAAAGTATAGTTTGGGGGCCAAATTGATTTTTAATTTGGGGATAAATTGATTTTTAAGGTATAATTTGGGAGGTAAAATAAAATTTTAAATGAATTTTGGTGCCACGTCAGCACATTCCGTCTAATTGTAGACGGAATGTGACGGCAGGAGCCAAATTGATCAAAAATTTGAAAGTTTGAGTATAAAATTGATATTAATCAAAGTCTAAGGTTGACGTGAAAAATGTGTGATAATTTTGGGGACAAAATGATATTTTCTCTTTCTTTTTTTTTTATCATTAAAAGAAAGGAAGGTTTATTGATGATACAAACATACAACGATTACATAAATAAAGGTGAGGGGGAATGCAAAAAGCATATAACTAACACGATCTTAATTAAGTTGACACAAAAAAGAATACCTAATCATTTGCTGACAAACACTTCAAGGTTGGTGAGAAACCACCAACAAATGAAGAAGAAAAAAAAAAAAATCACAAAAGACAGCAAATAAACAGCTGCTTACCATAACAGTGGTAATACCGCCCCAGCATCTACAATCCATATAGACATCCACCACACTCCAAGCAACCAGACAGCAGCACAACCACTCCAACCTCTTATCTTCGAAGGCCAATGCTACTTCTGACCAGTGCCAGCTTTGGGCACAAGCCACACAAATCGTCGCTTGGGGCTCCCGAAAATTGGTTTAAAAAAAAGCCTTAAAAATTAAAAAATATATATATGTCAAAATTTTTTTTTTTGGTTATTATACTTGCTAAAAAGGGTCCCTAAAAAAACAAAAAAAAATTATTGTTATGGTGAATTATTTAAAACTAATTGATGGTTATTTTTCAAATATAGAAATTGTATATAGAATATTATTGATTATAGTTATTACTTATAATTATTTATAAGAAAAAGAAATGTTTCAAATTTAAAATTGATTAAATCATGCATTTATGCTGTGTTTGATTGAGGGATTTGAGGAGGGATTTGGAAAGGGAAATGGAAAAGGTAGGTGAAATGTGAAAAAAATATACCTACATTTCACATAGTTTCACACACCTTTTCCCTTTTCCTTTCCAAATCCCTCCCCAAATCCCCCAACCAAACACAGCATTAGTGAAGTATTGGTTGATAAGTTGATTAAAAAAACATAATTAGTAATTTTACAGTTAAAAATGTGAAAATTCAGAAAATTTAAATTATCAACTAGTTCACCAAAAAATAATTCAAATATTGGTTCATAATAAAATCTTGTTTTGGACCCCGAAAGAGGCAGAGCCAGCTCTGCCTCTAACCTGATGAATCTGATTCACATAATCATTAACAGAACAGAACCTCGCTATTGAATGTGATTTCAGCCAAAGATACCCTAATTTTTATGAGTTCACAGAGTTCCTCATGATCTGGTTGCACCCATTAAATAAGTAGTCATTCCTATGCTTCCACAAAGACCATAAGGTAGCCAAAGGGATAGATCTCCAAATCTGTGCTTCACCTTTTCTCAAACTCCAACCACTCTATCAAAGTAGAAAACTAGCCACTGATCTAGGGGTTACCATTGCATACCCCACCAATTCAAAATATTAGACCAGATTATCCAAACAAAGGGGCAAAGCACCAACACATGATCCACAGACTCAATCTCAGAATGGCAGAACACACATTCAAGATTCACCTCATCACTCAGAACACCAATTCTGTGCAAATGCTCAGTTGTCTTTAATTTACCTTTCCAAGCAAGCCAAGAGAAAAATTGTGCTATAGGTGGAGAAGGGTTGTTCCAGACCATACCAAGTGTAATATCACCAGGGCCCAAAGACTCCTCACACCATTTATAAGCAAAGCAAATTTTGAAACCACCTGAAGAATCAGCCACCCAACTGATGCAGTCCCTAAAACCCATCCTAAGAACAGGACCATCACCAAGTTCTATAAGCATTCTGAGCTCTTCCTCTTCCTCGCATGCCAACAATGCTCTTTTAAAAATAAATGACCAAGAATTCTGAGTTCTTTTTGTCAATTGCGTACTCCAAGTGGAATCTTTTTCCAAGGATAAGTAGGAAAGTCTTGGGAATTGAAAATTTAAGCAGGTAGTACCCCTCCAATTATCCACCCAGAAATTGATTCTCTCCGCATCCCCAATGTTGATCACTGTGGGTCCGTTTGGGAAGAACTAAAGTGGGTTTTTTTTGGCTATTTTAGCCTCAAAAGACAAAATAGGCTATTTTAGCCACAAAAAACAAAACATCACATCCAACCCATAATCATTACACTATTCTCTCACAAAAAAAGCCAAAAAAACCAAAAAGCCAAAAAGCCCTTCCCAAACCAAGCTTTTTAGCCCAGGCTAAAATAGTCAAAAAAGCCAAAAAGCCAAAAAGTCAACTCACTTCCCAAACGGAGGCTGTATTGTTCATATAGAAGTTAAATAGCCTCGTATTAGACTGGTCAACAAGTATGATGTCACTCCACACCCTTGAAATATAATTTGCTTCCACAGAGAATGGGAACCATCTGCCACTCTGTGACTTGTATTTGCTGCATATAAGCTTCTTCCACAGTGAATCATTTTCCACCCCAAGCCTCCACCACCATTTATGTAGTAGGCAATCATTCACAACCCTTATATTTCTGATCCCCAAGCCACCCTGCTTCTTGTCCTTTGTAATTTCCTTCCAGTTCACAAGATGAACCTTTTGGTTTCAGAATCTTTCCACAAAAATGCTGCTTGGACCTTATCTATTTCATTGGCAACACATTTTGGCATTGTAAACAGTGACATATGATAAACTGGGAGTGAAAAAAGGATTGATTCAATAAGTATGACTCTACCTGCAAAGGACAGCAGCCTCCTCTTCCACCCAGTTAATTTCTTCTGATATTTCTCCACCACAGGTTTCCAAAAGTTGCTCTCCTGGCTGGTTTAGCAGCCAATGGCATCCCAAGATACTTTAAAAGGGTAATTTCTGATAAGTACAATTTAATCTTGAAGCATACACAGCAACAATATCTTCAGGTACTCATATTCCACACACCACACTCTTGTGAAAATTGATCTTCAAGCCTGATATTTTTTAAAGCACGTCAGGATCCTCTTTAACTATTGCCACTTCAGCCCACTCAGCTTCATAGAAAATGATGGTATCATCTGCAAACTGCAGATGGGAGACATTAACTCCATTTGCCAACAGAGACTCCCTTAATTAGGCCCAACTCCTTTGCTCTTGCCGGCAACAAATTCAGCCCCTCAGCTACAATATTGAAGAGGAATGGTGATAGTGGTTCCCCTTGCCTCAATCCTTTTTGTGGGCAGAATTCAAATGTAGGAGATCCATTAACAAGCACAGATACTCTAGCAGAATTAATGCAAGAGATCTAATCCAATTGACCCACTAAGGACCAAAACCAACGTTTGACATCATATGCAAAAAAAATAATAATAAAATAAATATATCCAATTCACCGTGTCATATACTTTTTGGAAATCAAGCTTCAAAATTAGACCTTTCACCAATCCACCACTTCATTGACAATCAAGAACCCATCTGTGCGGGGAACAAATATTTAGGCGAGCCCGCACTCCTTGCTTGTGAGCTCCGATTCTATCCGATCACCTGCGTGCACAACGGCGGTAAGCTACCCGGCGGCCGGAACACCCCTCCGACGATCAAGTTAGACACACACACAAGGATAGAGAGAAAGAGAGAGAGGACTCAGTAGTGTTTAGTGTTTATCTCATCAAAATGTCATATGCCCCAGCTTGGGGGGTGCAGACTTACTTATATACCTTCTGCGCGCCAAATCCACTCTCATTTGTCTCTCGACACGTGATGCTACTATTCCAATTGTCGGCACAAATCTTACTGAACATCACCTAACCCGACTGCCAGCCCACTCTACTGGGAGCTCGGCAGCCGGGCTGCATCATCTCGGCTGTAGATGGCCGTGTTGTATAGCTGGCCGAAGCGCCCCGCTCGCCGCGCTCCGCTTCGACCGAGCTCGGGCATATCCCGGCATCGCCGAGCTCGGGACAGCTACGCTTGTTTGCTGTGGGCCTTACTGCTGAGCAAACACATGTAGCTCGGTCCAACCTTGTCTTTCCTGGCGCTGGATAACCCATTTGACAGGCTTCCATACCAAGAAGCTATGTAGCTCGGTCAAACCACGCCTCGCATTAACTGAGCAGGATCTTTCAAGACAAGGCCTCACTACCTCGACCTAACCTTTGTCCGGCCCAAACCCGTCCGGCCCAATTCCAGATCATAAATCTCCCTCTCAATTGTCCCTTAATTCCGTCCGCGCAAGCATGATTGGGATTACCCGTTCTGACCGGGGTTACCTCTCCTTGCTCCTCGGTTCACCAGTCGATGACCGGGCTAGCTGACATACCTGTCTCCAACATACTATCTCTTGACTTGCTCGGTCGTCGCCTCATCTGACCTTCCTGTCTGTTCAACTCTGACGCTGCCATTAATGGGGACACGTGTCAATCTCCCATTGGTCCTCGAGCGGCCAACCCAGCCGTCTGTTGGCGTTCAAATTTTGGCGATTTTTTCTTCCTTATCTGCATGCCTAACTTCCTTCATTTCATTCCTCTTGCTTATCATTTCTCTTCGATGACCCAGAGCTTGTGCCATTCCTCCCTTGCCATTCCTCAGCTTGTGTTCAAAGAAGCAGCCACTACCCTTCAAAGGTATGTCCCCCAACTCCTCTTTTGCTGTTATTTCACTTAGAATTTCACACATCAGGGCACTAAACACGCAGTTTTTAGGACATAGGTACCCAAAATCGTCCCAAATCTTAACTGTTCATGGTGTTCTTCACTTTCTCTGATGAACATTGAAGATCTGGGGCGAACCGGGCTCCAGGTCTTCTTTTGATCCAAAAAATCACTCTGACCAAACAAATAGCTTGTTTGCCTCAACCTTCGTAGAAACCGGGGTAGCAAAAGGACTTGGCCGCTCAACCGGGCCATTCTCTGGTTCGCTTGAGCGACCGAGCTCTTTAGCTAGCTTTTATAACCGAGATGGTGTGGCACAATCCATGGCCGAGCTCAAGTCCAGCTCGTTTTGCGCGACCGCGCTCCCACTTACAATTACCCTCCGTTTTCTTGCAGAGTCCAAGGGAACCAAAGACCAATTCCAAGGCTCTCAAGGATCGAGCAGCCATTAATTCCCAGCCCGTGCCAAACCGCCCCACCCGAGCTAAATTAGTCGGCCATATATGGGGAAATTCCGCTTCCTTGTGGACACACCTGCTGCCTTGGCAGCCTTCAGGGAAGAGTACGGTATCCCGGCAGACGTCCATTTAGAACTCGCCGAGATGGAAACAACCCCCTGGGGCAGGCTTGACCAATGCCTCTTCACCGTGTTGTCAGTAGTTGAAGGAGGCCTCCGCTTCCCGGTCAACCCTTTGATGACCGAATTCCTGCGCCGCACCGGGCTAGCACCTACCCAAGTCTCGACCAATACTTACCGAATAATCAACGGCGTGCATGAGCTAAACAACCGGCTAGGAACAAACTTAGGTTTAGCCGAGATACTACGACAATACACACTTGGGCACACCGGCGATGGCCTGGCCTACTATTTAAAAAAAAGACCGGGTAAAGAGAAAATAGTGACCGGCACCCTAGACAAGGACTTACATGATGACGACTTCTTCTGGGTGTCTGGCAATTATGAAACAGCCGACGTACCGGGCAGGTTCATCAGCAAGAACTTCGGTTCCACATGTAAGGCACGCTAATTTGCTCGGTTAATACCCTGCCTTCAATATTCTATACTTAACAATTTTTCCTATTTCTTTTGCAGCAATTCAGGCCTTGCAATCCAACTACCAATATCCCAACGTTGAAGCCATCCAAACCGTGCTCCGTTACAGCCACCGGGATTGTAACGAGTTGCTCGGCTACACACTAACCTATAGATACTCAGCTCCACGCCGGAGCAAAGTTACAGACTTTCTCCGTGCTCCAACGCCTTCTCCAGACCCAACTCTACCGGACGTGCCGCTAATCCGGCTGACCGAAGAACAAGAGATAGCAAAACGAAGCCATATCAAGAACCTCCTAACAGCCACCTCAGTCGAGATACCGAGCATCACCACACACTCGCAAGCTGCCGGACAATCCAGCAGCCCCGTGGTCGCCTTGGCATCTCTAGGTGCTGGGCAACCCAGACAAGAAGCTCGCCGGGCTGGTAAAAGGCCTCGCGCAGACCCATCCGCCGAGCTGGTTGCCGAGTTGACCACCGAGCAACCCACTGTTACTGTCAACCCAACACCACCATGGCGACCGCAGTTGAAGCACCGGGGAAAGGACATTCCGGCAACCGCTTCCATCAAGGGCGACAAAGAGCACCTGCTCGCCTTTGACCTTTCCAAAGCCCTTCTACTACCGAGCGACGTGGTCGGCAGCGACCACGTTCCCGACACCCGGTTGGTGAAATCTTCTGTTAAGTCCATGGCCAGGGTAAGTCTCAATCTTTCACTAAAATTTTTACCAAGTGTTTGCACGGTTTCTTCTCTGATCAGACTGTCTTCCTGCAGGCCATCCAGAAGCAACACTTGGTCATGGAGAGAATCCATCGACTGCGGCAGAAGGCGAATGACACTGCCAGCCAAGTCCAGAGCCTGTAGACCGAGCTCGGCCGAGCAAAATCCTCACTTCAAATTGCCAATGCTGACAACAACAGGTTGCTCGGCCAGCTTGAGGAGGCCGAGAAGAAGAGAGAGGAGCTCCAAGCCGAGCTGGACGCACTCAAGGCGTCAAGGGAGAAAGAGTGCGAAGATGCAAACAACACCGACTTCAAGGAAGCCAAGGACAGCTACAAGAAGCAGGTCTTCACAACTCAAGACATTTATTTCAAAGCGGGCTGGAAGTCAGCCTGCGAACATCTCGGTCAAGGTCCTGACACAGATGTGTTTGCCACTCCCCCGGTTGCCTTCCTACCGGTCTACCTTGTGCCTTATGCCAACGACGTCTTCAGCGCGTTGCAAGCTGAGGCCGAGGAAGAGCTTGCTAGAGAAACCGAGGTTAATGCCGAGGAGAGAAGCGGCCAGGAGCAGCCCGGAGAAACTGAGGCCGGTGTCCAAGAGCGAACTACGGTCGACCTGGAAGCAGCTGATAACGAGTTCTCCAATCTTTCCCCTAGTGTAGTTCTCTTTTTCTTTCATTGTTTGCTTTGCATATGTAACTGGGCTCTTGCCCCTCCTTTTGTACTACTTTTGCATCAATGAAAAAGCTTTAATTTCATCAAGTGTTTGTGCAGTTTTTAAGCCTCATAACTTCAACCGAACAAGATATCTCGGCGGGCAAACCACTTTAATTAACTGATCTAACCAGAATAAACATCTCGGTTGAGAAGAGCTAAATTGAGCAAACCATCAATTCTTTCAACCGGAGTAAACATCTCGATTGAGAAGAACTGAGTTGAACAAACCATCAACTCTTTCAACCGGAATAAACATCTCGGTTGAGAATAACGGAGTTGAGCAAACCATCAACTCTTTCAACCAGAATAAACATCTCGGTTGAGAATAACTAAGTTGACCAAACCATCAACTCTTTCAACCGGAATAAATATCTCGGTTGAGAATAACTAAGTTGAGCAAACCATCAACTCTTTCAACTGGAGTAAATCATCTCGGTTGAGAAGAACTAAGTTGACCAAACCATCAACTTTTTCAACCGGAGTAAATCCTGTCGGTTGAGAATAACTGAGTTGACCAAACCATCAACTCTTTCAACCGGAGTAAATCATCTCGGTTGCGAAGAACTAAGTTGACCAAACCATCAACTCTTTCAACCGGAGTAAATCCTCTCGGTTGAGAATAACTGAGTTGACCAAACCATCAACTCTTTCAACCGAAGTAAATCATCTCGGTTGCGAAGAACTAAGTTGACCAAACCATCAACTCTTTCAACCGGAGTAAACTATCTCGGTTGAGAATCTCAAAACTTAAAGCAACATTAAAAAATGCTAAGGCGAATATGAGTTTTATATATTTGACATAAATGAATATTACATGTAAGGCAAAAAATTCTTTTGCACAAAAAGAAAGCTAAAGCTTTACACAAAAAGAGAGCTAAAGCTAGAAATAATACAGCTTGAGGTTGGCTGCATTCCATGGCCAGGGTATTCTTCTACCATCCAAGTCCTCCGGGTGATATGCCCCCTTGCCTGCCAGACCGGTTATCTTGTAGGGTCCTTCCCAATTTTCCCCTAGTTTGCCTTCACCTGGCACCAGGGTATTGCCCATGACCTTCCTCAAGACCCAATTGCCTACTTTAAACGGTCTGGGGTGCACCGTTTCATTGTATTTCCTTGAGAGCTCTTGTTGGTAGGCAGCCACATGGATGAGAACCTTTTCCCGACGCTCTTCCACTTGATCTAGTTCAAGAGCAACGGCTTCGGCGTTCAGCTCGGGTTCAAAACCTTCATGTCTGAGGGTGGGCATGCCGGCTTCCAAAGGTATGACTGCCTCCATGCCATAAGCCAAAGCAAATGGAGTTTCGCCGGTAGATCGTCGCGGGGTTGTCCGGTATGCCCAAAGGACGCTAGGGAGCTCCTCAGCCCACTTTCCCTTGGCTTTTTCCAGCTGTTTCTTCAACCTATCAAGTATGATCTTGTTCGACGCCTCGGCTTGTCCATTGGACTGTGCGTAAGCCAAAGTAGAGTTGTAGAATTCGATCTTTAGATCTTCACAGAACCCCCTAAACAGGCGGCCGTCAAATTGAGTGTCGTTATCAGAGCTCAGAATTTTAGGGACGCCAAACCGCGTGACCACATTCTGCCAGACAAACCGCTTCACGTCTTTCTCCTTGATTGTTGCCAAGGGCTCCGCTTCAACCCATTTGGTGAAGTAGTCCATGGCCGCGATGAAGAACTTCCTGTTGCCTGGTGCGGTTGGTAGCGGCCCCACTATATCTAGCCCCCACATCACGAAGGGCCAAGGGCTAGTGAGGGAAAGAAGTTCCCTAGCCGGCTGGTGTATCTGGTGGGCAAACTTCTGACATTTCTCACACTTGCGAACATATTTCTGGGCGTCGGCTTGCATGCACGGCCACCAATAACCCTGCGAAATAGCTCGGTAGGCCAAAGACCTGCCCCCTATATGACTGCCACAGATGCCTTCGTGAATTTCGTAAAGGAAGGCTTACACACTGCTCGGGTGCACACACTTCAGGTAGAGACCGGAGAAAGACTTCTTGTATAAAGCGCCGGATGAAGAGAGCCAAAACCGCTCAGACTTCACCCGCACTTTAGGTGCTTCCTTCTTGTCGGCTGGAAGGGTCCGTTCTCTAAGAAAGAGGATTATGGGATCCATCCAAGAAGGACCTAGCTCAACGCAGAGTACTTTTGTCCGCCCGGTTGCCTCAATGCTGGGCCTCGGAAGGAATTCAATCAGAAGAGGGTTGGGAGATGTGCTATCGACCATAGAAACAAGGCCGGCCAACTCATCTGCTCGGCCGTTGTCTTCTCGGCCAATCTGTTGGACCCTGATCGCCTGAAATCGCTTGATGAGGTCTCTGACCAGAGCTTGGTACTTCATCATTCTGTCATCCTTTGCCTCGTAAACCCCAGAAACTTAGTTAACCACAAGCTGGGAGTCACTGTAAACCATTAGTTCGGATGCTTGCATCTGAGGCACGCTCTTGCGACCGGCCAATAGCGCCTCGTACTCAGCCTCATTGTTGGATGCTAGGAAGCCAAGGGTGATAGAATGTTCAATAGTCAGTCCGTCGGGCGAAATCAGGACTATACCCAGCCCGGCACCGTGACGGTTCGAGGCTCCATCAACGAAAAGTTTCCACATTTCGCCAACAAAGAGCTTCCAACACTCTGAGGGGTCCTGAGAAGCTTGAAGGCTAATGGGATCACGGTTGCTCGGCTGTTCGACTTCCAGTCCCGTGCTGAGCGGTTCCACTTCAGCCCCCCTTGGTGATTCGGCGCCGGACTCGGCATGTTGCTCCATAATGCTTAAGTCCGTAGGCGAATCGCCAGGTTGCGGTATTATACAGGCCGCAGGCTCTGTGCTGAGTGGTGCCATTTCTATCCTCCTCGGCGATGGGGTGTCGGACAAAGTGGGTTGGTCGATGACAACCAACTCGACCATCGCATCACCGGGTTGTAGTACTGTATTAACTGAAGGGGCTTCGGCGGGGCGCGCAAGCTCCGCGTCGCCAATGCCACCAAGTTGTGGTATTTCGGTCGAGCTTGCATTCATTTCTTCATCTGCCACGGCAATATCGACCGGGCATGCCGGATGAGTTCCAAGTGAGAACTCAGCAACGAAATCGGCCAGAGTCTGGGCTTTTATGGCTGTGCACGGCTGGAACTTCACATCAAACTGTCCCAATTCGACCGCCCACTTAAGAATCTGACCGGAGAAGTCTGCCCGTTCGAACAAAGCTTTAAGAGGGAACTCGGTCAAGACGATGATGGTATGGGCATGGAAGTAGTATGCCAACTTCCTTGAAGCCATCATCAATGCTAACGCAAGTTTTTTCAGCGGCAAGTACCTCGACTTTGCCGGTAGCAAGGTTTTGCTGACGTAGAAGATGGGTAGATGTTTGATTCCTTTCGACCGGACAAGCACGGCACTGACTGCATGCTGCGATACGGCCAGATAAAGGTAAAGTTCTTCTCCAGATTTTGGTGTGACCAACAACGGCGCGGAAGACAAATACTCCTTGAGCTCAGCCAAAGCCCGATCACACTCTTCATCCCATGTGAACTTTGATTTCAAGGCTAGAAAAAAAGGGCGGCAGCGATCTGATGACCGGCTTATAAATCGGTTAAGCGCGGCGGCCATTTCGGCCAGATGCTGCATATCCTTAGTCGAGCTAGGCTGTTCTAACTCTTGCACAGCTCGGATTTGTGTAGGGTCTGTTTCGATACCTCGGTTCGTGACTAGGAAACCCAAAAAATTTTCGGATCCCACGCCGAAGGCACACTTAGACGCATTCAGGCGTAGCTTGTGTTTTTTAAGAATGGCGAACATCTCGGCCAAATCGGACAAATGGTCTGCTTGATACCGGCTCTTAACCACCATATCATCAATATAAGCCTCCATTGTCTGGCCCAACAGCGGAGCGAACATCTTGGTCACCATCCTTTGAAAAGTTGCCCCGGCGTTCTTCAAACCAAAAGGCATGACTCGGTAGCAAAAGAGTCTCCTTGGTGTAGTAAACGAGGTGATCTCTCGGTCGGGCCCATGCATGGCAATCTGATGGTAGCCGCGGTAGGCGTCCAAGAAACTGAGCCTGTTATGCCCAGCCGTCAAGTCTACAAGCTGGTCTATTCTAGGCAGAGGGAAGCTGTCTTTCGAACAAGCTTGGTTGACGATCTTGTAGTCAACGCAAACTCGCCACTTCCCATTCTTCTTGGGCACCACAACCGTGTTTGAAATCCACCGAGGGTAGTGCTCCTGAATTGCTCGCGCTTCAAGCAAGTTCTTCACCTCCTCGGCAACTACCTCGGCGTCATGCAACGCCGATCTCCTTGTGCGCTGAATGACTGGCTTTGCTCCGGGGAAGACATTGAGATGATGGCATATAAAACTTGGATCGAGACCGGGCATGTCGTAATGTGACCATGCGAAGACTTCGATATTGGCCATCAAAAATTCAACCATGTCGGTCCTTTCTTGGGTCTGTAAGGCTTGAGCCGAGCAAGAAGAACCTATCTGGATGCTCTGTATCGATACGTACTTCCACCAATTCCTCGACAGCTTTGTCCTCGGCCTTGGTGCCCACATCGTCAAGGACTCCCGGTCCCTTAATCATTTGAACGAAGCCTCTGGCAGCTCGACTCCCGTTGACCGCCACGAAGCATTGCTTCGACATGACTTGATCGCCCCAAATCTCCTCGATTGCCCCCATAACCGAGGAAAATCTCATCACCTGGTGATAGGTCGACGCTACGGCTTGTATAGCGTGAAGCCATCGCCTTCCAAGGATCAAATTATAAGTGGATGGCACTTGCAACACCCAAAACTCCACTTGTTTGACAACGGATCCCGCTTTGACCAGCAGGATAATCTTTCCCAAAGGCCACTCCGGTTGTGAGTTGAAGCCAACCAGTGGTGAAGTTGCTGGGGCCAAATCTGTATCCCGGAGCTTGAGCTGTTTGAAAGTATCGTAGTACATGATCTCGACCGAGTTTCCCTGATCGATCAAGATCCGTTTGACATCGAATTCTTTGACGCGGAGTGTTACCACTAGGGCATCGTTGTGCGGCGTCTGAATGCGCTCTAGGTCTCTTGAGGAGAAACTGATCACGTCTTTCTCTTCGGTCTTCCCCCTTTTGATTGCAGGCTGAACCGACAAAACTTCCCTCATGTGTTCTGCCTTCTTGATCATTCCTCAGAGTTCGCATACATGCGCCGGTTCCACTATGCCGTGGATGACATTAATAACCCCTTGGGAAGGCGCATATCGATCATCCGGTCCCCGCGGATCAACCGGAGCTTGATTGGCCTTCACGCCGCCATCAATGTAAAGGTCCAAGTGTCCGGCTGTGACTAGCTCTTCCAAGTGTTGTCTCAAAGGCAAACAATCCTCGGTCCGATGGCCTCGCTCCCGGTGAAACGTGCAACGGTACCGCGGATTGAAGCCCTTCTGTCCGTCACCTAACTTAGTAGGAAACCGGACATACTCCTTATCACGGATTTCACTAAGTATGCAATAGATTGGAATCTTAAAGACCGTGGTGATGCCTGTCCTTGCTTTTAACCTTCTGTTAGCATCGGCTACGTCATCCCAGGGGTAGTCATCCCGGTCATTCTGATGTCCCCTATTGCAGTTTTTGTGATTAGTGCCACGGTCCGAGTCCTTAGCGCGGTCGCTGGACCGGCCGGTCTCCTGCCCGACCACGTGCACTTTGCCAGCTGATCGCTTGTCTGTTGCTACCGGAGTTGCCTTCACGGTAGATGCTGACACATTATCCTCCACTCGGATGTGCTCATTGATGCGCTGCATTAGCTGTCCCATGGATGTCAGCTGGTACATGGTAAGCGAGTCCCGCAGTCTATGTCCGACCGGGAGACCTCGCTTATATTGTGTGATTGCAAGGTTGGTCAGGCAATCCAAAATCTCGTTGAAGGTCTCCCAATATCTGGAGTTGTATGCCTTCAACGTGTCGCTCGGTTCCATCTTGACACTCAGGAGGTGATCAACTTCCTTTGGTGTTTTGGTGTTGGTTTTGAAGCGCGTCACAAAGGCTTCGGCCAACTGCTGCCACCTTTCAATGCTCCCTTCCGGTAGCCTCTCGAACCATTTCAAACCCAGCTCGCCCAAACTCGACGGGAAGATCAAGCACATAAGAGCGTCATTCCGCCTATGTCCGGCCATGACCTGTTAGAAATGACTTACATGCATATACGGGTCGGTTTTCCTGCTATAGAGTGTGAACTTTGGCTGGTGGAAACCCGTCGGAAGCGGTGCGATCTCAATATCCACGGAGAATGGGGTGGCACTCAGCCTTGCCAAGTCTGTATCTATAAGGAGAGGCGCAGCTGGGCGGGGTAGAGGTATTCCGACTTCCTCGCTGGCGTGAACCCCATAGGATAACCGCTGGAACCCCGGCACCCTTTGAGCCTCTCGCCAGCGAGCCCGCTCCTTCAAAACTGCTCGCAAATCTTCTGAATGAGCAGAATAAGAATACCTCGACGTCATCGCCGGACGTGATGGTCGGTAGGTACTATCCTGCGCGCTGGATTTCTCTTCGTGCGCGTCAGAATCTCCAACCTTGTAACTTCTGGTGATTGAGATAGACGATGTACGCCGCTGGCTCTGACTGCTTGAACGGCGGGGTTGGGTGCGCTCACTGTGGTCTCCCTCTCCAACTACACCATTTCCTTTGACATGCCGCTTCAGCTCCTCCATCTCTGCCGTCAATCGCCAGATGACGGCGTCCTGGTCCCTTAACTTGTGTTCCAGACGTTTGGCATGTGATTCTCTCCGCCGCCGATGCCCGTCTAGACTCCGTGAATGACAATAACTTCTTCCGCGCTTATCCCGCGCATCTCTAGAATGTCCTCCTGGAGAAATCTCCAGGTCCGCCATCGGAGGAATGATGGTGGGGTGTCCTTCTCTCCGTCTGCCCGACTTCGGGGTAACTCCGTCGACGGCGAACAGTGGAACCTCCTCGATGTTCGCCATGGATGGCGATCAGATGAGCCTGGAAGACAAGGTTTTGTCTGTCGGATTCCCACAGACGGCGCCAATTGTGCGGGGAGCAAATATCCAGGCGAGCCCGCACTCCTTGCTTTCGAGCTCCGATTCTATCCGATCACCTGCGTGCACAACGGCGGTGAGCTACCCGGCGGTGTGTGGCCGGAAAACCCCTCCGACGATCAAGTTAGACACACACACAAGGATAGAGAGAGAGAGAGGACTTAGTAGTGTTTAGTGTTTATCTCACCAAAATGTCATCTGCCCCAGCATGGGGGGCGCAGACTTACTTATATACCTTCTGCACGCCAAATCCACTCTCATTCGTCTCTCGACACGTGGTGCTACTATTCCAATTGTCAGCACAAATCTTACTGAACATCACCTAACCCGACTGCCAGCTCACTCTACTGGGAGCTCGGCAGCCGGGCTGCATCATCTCAACTGCAGATGGCCGTGTTGTATAGCTGGCCAGAGCGCCCCGCTCGCCGCGTTCCGCTTCGACCGAGCTCGGGCATATCCCGGCATCGCTGAGCTCAGGACAGCTACGCTTGTTTGCCATGGGCCTTACTGCCGAGCAAACACATGTAGCTCGGTCCAACCTTGTCTTTCCTGGCGCCGGATAACCCATTTGACAGGCTTCCATACCAAGAAGCTATGTAGCTCGGTCAAACCATGCCTCGCATTAACCGAGCAGGATCTTTCAAGACAGGGCCTCACTACCTCGGCCCAACCCTTGTCCGGCCCAATTCCTGATCATAAATCTCCCTCTCAATAAATCTCCTTCTCATCATCCATGATGCATCTCCTTCCTAAAAAGGCAGACTGAGTTTTATCAATCACTGTTGGTAACGCTTTTTTCAGCCCATTAGCAAGAACTTTAGAAAGTATCTCGTAGGTAGAGTTTATGAGTCTGATTGGTCTGTAATCCTGAAGGCTCGAGGGATCGTCCTTCTTGGGAATTAAGGTGATGGAAGAGCAGTTCAACCCACTGACCAATTTAATGTTTTCATAAAAGTCCTTCATAATCTGATTATGTCTTTCCGGCCCTTTTTAAAGCAAGTCATATTGAAGCCATCTGCCCAGGTGCCTTGTGGCCATCACATTCATCAATTGCAGCCCATATTTCTTCCTCAAAGAATTCAATCTCAATCTAATACTTTTATAAAAGTGTAAAGAGTTTGTCATGTTTTCTACTGTTTTTTTAATTTCAATTTTATCCTCTCAAATCTGCTATATTTTCTAAAAGTCATCAAGAGTCCTATATAAACCTTCTTTTTTTTTTGTACTTTAATACCCAAAAACGATGGGTAATTATTCAGTAATTCCGGAGTATAGACGCGTAGTATTCCATAACTTAGTGATTGGTGAAGAAGGTGTGTAGGTGGAGTATTGTGTTGGGTGATTGGGAAATATGAGGGACATATTGAATGATGATTGGTTAAGGAGTACAAATACATGGGACTCCGGGAACATTGAATAATTTCCCAAAAAGGATATATCTGTTTCAAAGAGTCCTATATAAATATAAACAAACCATCTTCCTTCTTGTTCAAAAAAAAAGTCGTCTCCCTATTTTTTATATTGATGATTATTGAAAAACAAAAAATAATTATTGTTTCTTATTTCATGTGTCTGCTTCCAAACTGATATACATAATATTTACAATTATGTATCATGGATCAAATTACTGTGAATAATTTTGGTTGAATCTTAAAGTTATATGCATTCGTTCGAATCAGGATAGAGGAAAATGCATGTGTTTTTAAAATAGAAATTTGTGCTACATCTCAAAAATTCGCAAGTTGTCTTCATACACTTTCTTTTCATTTTTTATATTTTAACAATTTTGGTTATTAAAGATACTAGACTTTCTTCATATTTTATATCTAAATTATACTTTTACATGAAAATCTAATATCAAATAATCTAAAATAGAATTAATAAGTAAAATATTGGTAAAAAAATTTATAAATTCAAACATGTACTGATTTTTTATTATTATAAATTTTTTCCAAAAAGAATATACAACGAATTATTTTCTCAGTGTATTTAGATTGAGTGAATTTAAATCTAAAAGCCAAAATAAAAAAATAAAAAAAAGTATTAAATTAAGTGAATCTAAAAAAAAAAAAAAGAGTTATTAAAAAAAGTGTAAAATTAAAAAATAAAAAAGTATTAAATTAAGTGAATCTAAAAAAAATAAAAACGTTATTAAAAAAAATATCAAAAACAAAAAAACATGAAAACCAAAAAATTCAAAACAAAAATTTGAATAAACAAACCAAATCAAACCAAACACTATAAATTTATTTTCTTTTTTTAAATATTTCTTTACTAATCTCTAATTTTACACAAATTATTCACAAATTCCTTTCAATTTTTATGTGAATTTAATAATCTAATTAAAAAATGATGCATACACACAAAAATATAACACTAAATATTTACATTATGACCAACTATTTAATTATGAATAATTAACTTCTCATTGTTACCTATATTATATTGTTACAAAAGATTTCACATATTACTTTATGCTATCTTTTATATATATATATATATATATATCATTGTCAAATATATAAATATATAAATATAAATTGATATATGTTACTGTATTCATATATTGTTAATTTGTAATGTTATATTATCATCGAATACTTTAATTTTCTAACATGTATCGCTTTAGCAATATAGTTATATTTGTTAGCAAAAAAAACTGCGAAATTGTATATTATTCTCCTATCAACTTATGTTCAATGCATTATATAAATACACATCTCATACAAACAAGCGTCCACAACAAACACTTTCAATAACAAACTAAGATTTTGCAAAATACCTCCATCACGATAATAATTATACTTTTTTTTCCCCTCACAGAAAAAATCACATTATTAATGGAAAACTGATTTTGAAATTCATAACAATATGATATCGTCTCAAACTCTTACTCATCAAAATATTTTTATTACAATAAGTTATAAAGGTGAGTAAGAAGAAAAATAAGAAGATGGTGAAATAAAAACTACAGAAGATCTATTGCAACATACTCTACAAGCAAAGTTAGACAAGCTGAAGTAGGAATTGTCCTATCTATTGTAAAGTTCAAGAAGGAATCTTATGTACAAATTTTAGTCAAATTATAAGAAAAAAAAAATTCAAATGATGCCCAAACATTATCGTAGCAACTCAATGATGCAAAAAGTAAATATATCAAATAAAAAAATTTTGATCAGTTTTTGTTATATGCTGATTATTTACAGATGCCATAATAAATTATGTAACTTAACAGTTTCATAAAAGTGACCCTGCAAATACTTATAAGTATGGATCTCTAAATATCGTGAAAATAATTATTGAAATCGTAATGGCCCCAAAGTGTGTGCCACGATGATCATTATATAATTATGAATTAATATGATTTAATTTGAAAATATATGTTGGGCTACGACTTCGGAACTGAAATTGACGATCTTAATGGGTTCAAAAACCGAAATTGAGTACATGGATATGCTAATATGAATTTTTAGCGCCATTTGGAAAGTTTAATTGAAAATTGATTTCATCTGATTCGCTAAGTTGTGTTTGGCTCATCATTTATACAATTATATATATATATATATATATGAGATATGAGCTCATCCTTATCAACTAAGAGCCCAAAATATCTTAAGAAAGAGGGAGATAGTTCTGGAAAAAAAGAGAGAAATGAAGAAAGAGAGAAAGAAGAAAAAAAGAGAGAAACCAAGAAGAATGTGTAGAAATTGAATGAGAGGCTCAAGATCAAGCTTGTATTCAACAAGATTATGTAATATTAAGTAGCTATGAAGGCCTTAGGTAAGAATCTAACTCTTAATTCTTGAAGATTAAGTGTTATGGAGTTGGATTTATGGATTATGTGTGAGTTTTGCATGTATTTTTCTATACAATGTTAAGAACATGTTGTACCCTCATGCATGGCATAGATTCATGAAAATCATGTTCATAAACTTGTTTTTCTTGCATGATTCTTGAGATTTGAAAATAAACTCCGTGGATTTCAAAGATTGGAGTTCAATGATGGTTTTGTATGAAATTTAAGCTACACTTTGAAGTTATGGTTTTGTTTAAAGCTAGATATGTTACATTCAACATGTTTTTAAAGAGTTTGGGCCTTGATTTCCATGATATGAAGTTGAATTTGGCAAAGAAAAAAGGGTCCATGTTTTCAGCATTTTCGTCGTGAAACGTTCGAGCGTCTCAGGTCACCGCTAGAGCGGCTAAGCCTTGATCGCCCAAAATTGCATACTATTTTTGGTCGCTAGTGCGGCCAACAGGGCAGTTTTTTCAGTTTTGATTTCTTTCTATTTTTCCCACTTCCTGGCCTTGTTTACAGGTTTTCAAGTGCATCTCATATGCATTTCATGATCATATAGGAAGTTAAAGAACGAATTGGATTAACCGACTGAATAAGTAACAACTGAATACATTTAAGGACTGATGGACCGATTGCATGTGTAATGCTAAGATATGTATTTTGCTATGTATATTTGTGATTGTAGGTCACGAGTCGAGGACCGACCGACTGATTCTGGAAGCCCACTGTGAGTAACATTACTGTAAAGATACGTTTATATGAATTATATTTGAAATGTTATTTGATAAGTTATGTTTCACTGAAATGGTATTTTGTGAATATGAACGAATATCAGGTTTGAATCTATTGTGGCATCCAAGGAATGGTCCCAAGTCATGGGGTCCATGACATATATGTGATTATCAAATCTCATTAGCCATGTGATAACGTGGTGATGTGTTTAATCGATCTTCAGAATCAATCACTCTAATCGAAAGACGATATGTTCTTTTCTGTTAGATGTACCACTATTATATTCTGATATGTCATGCCCCAAAAATAATACCAACAATCCAACTCATAAGCGATGAGAATATAAACGAAATTAGTATACTTTCATATATCAGAGTTTATATTACAAAAGAAATTACATGCATTATACTTTCATAAATGTTCATTTTGAAACTATAGCATGTAACACTAATTAATAACAACAAAATAAACGCCTTACGGGCTTACATCTTTCCAAGACATAGCTTGGTTACAACAAAAGAGAGTCATAAGCTCTATACATTTAAAGCCCTCGACTTGAATAAACAGTTAAACACAAAAATAACAAAAATAGAGCCTCTAGCTCCTAAGTCCTCTCAAGCTACATTCTTGAAGGAAGCATATCATATGTACCTGAAAATGGTTTCCCAAGTAGGGTGAGCCAAAGCTCAGTAGAGATAGACTAACACAATATATGAGGTTTAACTAAAATATAACTGTCAGATAAATGTTCAATATACATAACCAACTTACATCCTTCCATGACCATTCAATATTGATATTCACACCTCTATCCATTTCCATTCATTCATATTAAGTCAATTCATGAGTCTAGTTCATTGTCATATAAATAACCCAAATGAGACTACAACTCATTGGTTCACAATTCAATAACATCTACTATTCAAAACACTTTAACATGCCATTTTACGGAATTTTCATACGAGGGAATCGACACCCATATATATGTACAAGATATTGGGACTTTTATCCTGGACAATCCGGCCAACTTAATTTTAAATGGAGTCCATCCCCTATCTTCTCCCGAACATTGGAGTACATCCATTTTCTCCTCTAAAACAATTATACATATACAATGTATCCAAAACATTGTCATATACAATGACTATTCACAACAGATATTCAATGGTTTAATCATACTGTCATATTCAATGACATAATTCAAATGATTAGTTTCAATTCACTTAATCCTCATGCAATTTCTACAACAATCATAGCTATCCTCTACCGATAGCCCAAAACAAATATTTCTAAATAGATATACAATCTATATAAAAGATATTTTATCAAATTTTCGTATGTGAGTGATTTAACAAATCCAACTACACCATTCATTCATACAACTCCCCAATTTCACATTTTCCATAACAATTCCATTATTTATACAAAATAATCATTCAACACAAATTAGGGCAAATCTCCTCATTTTTCAAATATCAATCACAAGGCCAAATTTCACCATTTTAAGTCAAGGGAACCTCATATTCAAAGCCCCAACTCCATTTATAGAACCTAACATAGAAACCCCTCTTTCAATTTGAGTCCAAACCCTAACTTTATCCAAATCACACCCTAAACTCATCATTTATATATAACAACAAATAACTAGGTTAAAGATCATAACAAAGTATAGAATGTCCCTAGCTCAAGAGTGAAAGCCCAAAGAAGAAGAGGAAGAACTTCAAAAATTGCCCAAACTCATTTTTTCTCGAATCAAATGGAAGTCCACGGGATGCTCTACCTTTTTCTCAAAGGAAGTAAGGTAGAGCTGCTTAGGTCTTGGAGTATTTGTAGAGAGAATTCAAGTTTCAGAGAGAGAAGGTACCGATTTAGGGTTTTGGGGTGAAAAGATATAAGATTTCTGTATAAAAATGAGTTACTGCAAACTGATATACGCGAGGCTCGCTCGAGCGAAGGAGTTGTCGCTCGAGCGACCAGACACAACAAGTAACCTCGCTCAAGCGCAAGAAGAGTCACTCAAGCGTAGAATACATACCTTTAGAAGTTTTACGGACGCACACCCTCGCTCGAGCGCAAAAAGCCTCGCTCGAGCGAAGAACACCTTCCCAGAAATTCTGCGTCTAAAAAAAAAATACTGAGAACTCTCAAATCTCGCTCGAGTGCAAGAAACCTTGCTCGAGCGAAGAAGAAATTTTCTAGACAACAACTTGAACAACTAGCAACTAACCTACTCCGAACATGCCCAAGACATTCCAATACTCAAACCCATAGATAAATGAGGAAAAACAAGACATGGATAACAATATTAAACCACGAAACCTAAGTCCGGAATATAACAAAAGTTGGGTCAAAACCGGTATCGCTATATGATATGAGAATGATTCTGATATGATTTATGTTATGTTTAAGAAATGTATGGAATTCGTTCACTAACCTCTTTACTTTAATGTAATTCATTGGGCTTTAGTTCACTGTCTTATATATATGTATAGGTAAGCGTCATGGAGAACCAGCTTAGGGAGAGAGTCGAGCCACCCTTTAAAGCCCTACGAGTTTTGGTGCCTCTGAGTTGAGGCTAGGTCTGGTAGACCAATATAGAGTTACTGTTCAAAATGTTGGGCTTTTGTTTATATGTACATGTATAAATGTTGTATAAGATGGTATGTAAGAATTACTGTATGTGGGTAAATTAATGGTTATGTATGTACATGGTCGCTCATATAGTTGCACAACTCACTAGACTATTGGTTATTTCTATATATTAGTTTTCTCTAGCCCCAATTATTTTGATTTGTACAGAAAGGCATTTGGTAATCACGAATTACTGCTCGATCACTTCACCGACCCTTACGAGGCGGGGTTCGGTTCGTGACAAGATACTGATTAAACACATCACCACGTTATCATGTGGGTAACAAGATCTTGTAATCACATATATGTCATGGACCTGCATAAACATGATGTCCCCCATGACTTGGGACCATTCCTTGGATGCCACAGTAGATTCAAACCAGATATTCGTTCACATTCACAAAATGCCATTTCAATAAAACATAATTTATCAAATAGCATTTCAAATATAATTCATATAAACATATCTTTAGAGTAATGTTACTCACAGAGGGCTTCCAGAAACAGTTGGTTGGTCCTTGACTCGTGACCTACAATCATAAATATGCATAGCACATTACAAATCTTAACATTACACATGCAATCAGTTCTTCAGTCCTTAAACATATTCAGTTGTTACTTATTCAGTCGGTTAATCCAATTCGTTCTTTAACTTCCTATATGATCATGAAATGCATATGAGATGCACTTGAAAACCATGCAAACAGGGCCAGGAAGTTGGAAAAATAGAAAGAAATCAAAACCGGAAAAACTGCCCTGTTCGCTGCACATGCGGTGGCCTGGCTGCACTAGCGACAGAAAACAGTATGCAATTTTGGACGATCAAGGGTTGGTCGCTCTAGCGGTGGCCCGAGACGCTCGAGCGGTCTGGGTAAAATTTCAAGACAAAAATGCTGAAAACATAGACCCTTTTTTCTTTGCTAAATTGAACTTCATATCATGGAAATCTCTTCAAAAACATGTTGAATGTAACATATCTAGCTTTAAACAAAATCATAACTTCAAAGTGGAGCTTAAATTTCATACAAAACGTTGAATTGAAATACAAAACCATCATTTATGCAAATTAAACCCCAATCTTTGAAATCCACGGAGTTTATTTTCAAATCTCAAGAATCATGCAAGAAAAACAAGTTTATGAACATGATTTTCATGAATCAATGCCATGCATGAGAGTACAACATGTTTTTAACATTGTGCAGCAAAATACATGCAAAACTCACACATAATCCATAAATCCAACTCCATAACACTTAATCTTCAAGAATTGAGAGTTAGATTTTTACCTAGGGCCTTCATAGCTACTTAATCTTGCATAATCTTGTTGAATACAAGCTTGATCTTGAGCCTCTTCTTCAATTTCTACACATTCTTTTTGGTTTATCTCTTTCTTTCTTCTTCTTTCTCTCTTTCTTCCTTTCTCTCATTTTTTTCTAGAATTCTCTACCTCTTTCTTAAGATATTTTGGGCTCTTAGCTGATAAGGATGAGCTCATATCTCATATATATACATATATAATTTTATAAATGATGAGCCAAACATAACTTAGCGAACCAAACGAAATTAATTTTTAATTAAACTTCTCAGATGGCTCTAAAAATTCCCATTAGCATATCTATGTACTTAATTTCGGCTTCTGAACCCATTAAGGTCGTCAATTTCAGTTCTGAAGTTGTTGCCCAACAGATATTTTCCCAATTCAGACAGATATTTCCAAATTAAATTATATTAATTTATAATTACATAAACGATCATCGTGACACGCATTTTGGGGTCATTACAGAAATTCTTATATCGATTGAAATATTAAGTTACAATTTTATTCCATTTTCTTAAAAAAAAATTATTCCACATTTTCTACATAAATAAAAATATATTAATGACTAATGTTATATTTTTCATCATGCAAGATATTCGTGGCATAGGAAACGAGACTCAACAACTCTTGATGTGTAAAAATATACTACATATTGATATTAATGCATTCTTATACCAATAGTATACAAATAATATCCAATAGTTGATTCAATGAATTTGTATTATGAGATGAACTATTAAAACAACATTGTGTAATTGTGCACTTATTTCATACCTTCAATTATATTACAGATACAAATTATGAAAAACTAGAGTGAGAAGTTGATAGAAAAAAATTTGCGTAATACTATATATTTAAAGGACCTGCTTATTGTTTATTGTTTAAGACAAAATTGTAATCTCAACAATCTAACTATTAATGTTTGTATTTATATAAATTCTTATTTATCACTTAAATTGTTCAACCAAGTATGTATTCATTTCTTGTTAGAAATGGTTTTGAAAATTTTGGAAAAACATAATTTTTCTTAAATGTAGACGTCCCCGAACGCCCCGGGAGGAAATCCCGTTCTGTTCGTTTGTGGGTCACTACAGTTCGGACTCAAATTGTCACGGTTCTAAATCTGAACCAAAGAGTCCAAATTCGACAAATCATTTTGGAAAATAGATTTTTGAGAAAGAAGTGCCAAACATGGACTGCTTTGCCAGATACAGAGTCGCCACCTAAATATTTATTTTGGGAAAATTTAGGAAACCCTGACTCGTTGCCTAAGGCCACGTGTTCGTCATCACCAAAGTTGCCTCAGCTCGGGAACTTGGGTACGATTGGAGAAGGTCAGCTATGAGCACCCCCGCTCGCCCGATCCGAAGATTAGCCTCTACCAACCATGATATCTAGTTTTGAAAACGTTACGTGTTCTTAAACCGGTTATTAGCCTAATCTTACTATGTGATGTGCACAACACAAAAGTATAGACTAGATCGCCTAATTTGGAACAAAACATTGCATATCCGTTTATTCGGAAAATGGTTTAACATTTGCTACTCGCAAGTAGGCTAAAACACGGATTTCAACGAGTTGTTCCAACTTGAGCAATCCAACCTTCACCCACAGGCATTCAGGCAGTAATATCACATAAGCACATAGCTACATGGTAAGGATGCTGTCATGTTAACATTCATACTCATGCGAGATGCTAAAGCATAAATACTTACATCGTACTTCGTGCCAAAACAGAAACTAGTTAGTAATCATATTCATGATCCTAGTTCATGTCAAGATGGCTAATGCGACACATGCAAGATGCGACTACAATGGACTTGGCTATTCTAAGATGGCATGTGATGATGCTACAACTAACACGTATTCAACTTGGAATTGAAATACAATGCAGTTAGTATGATGCGCGAACCCGGTGCATACAAGACAAATGTATGGATGCACGCATGCATAACATAAGGTATGCTAATTTAAACATGCCCTAGTACTAACCATTGAAAGCAGGTAAGTAAAAGGGAGAAAGAAGTGGGGGTTGGGAGACATGCACACACTCACACACACTTATTACACAATTACCCTCGCTCGGAGGGTCCGAAAGAATAATACAGGCCGAATAACAAATCAACTATCCTAGTCCATTAATTATTACAAACCCTATAATTAATAAATTATTTACAAAAACAACCTAAATATGAGACTAAAGAGACCGCCGTAGCTCTGCCTCGGAATACATGGATGATGCATGCTCGATTTGCCTTGCTCGGAAACCCGATACCATGCCACTGTTGCCTCTGTTTACACTGCCCTGCTCCTCTGAATATTATGAAAATCCTAAGGTTGCTTCTGAACTGCTCCTTGAGCATTCTGGAATACCACCAGCCAAGGAATAAGATCACCGGCCATGGAAATACGCTCATCGGCTAAATATTAGGCCATCGGCTGGACATTGATGGCCGGTCGGCACTACAAATGGCCGGCCGGCTATTGCTTCCTGCAGAATCCTGCAGTTGACAGCAGCAGAGGGCAAGCAGTGTATGGCATGGAATTTTCAAGCAAATGTGAGCATGGCCACACTCATTATCATGCAATGGACTCAAGGAAGCGTGGCTCTCGACTCTCGGGCCATCAATTATGCATTTTGATGCATAATGGCCTAAGAGGCCAAGTTTGCCATTCAATGTAAATGCATGCACAAGAGAAATGAATGCCTCATGCCCTATCATGTTGAGGTCAAGGGCATTGGCGACCAAGGAGTGAGACGTGTTTCGTCACTCTAAGTACGAACACACCTTATTCCTCAAGTTTGGTTTGACACCCCAAACCAAACAAGATGCAATGCATGTATGCCATGTACAATGCAAAGTGATGCAACTCATGCAAGGCAATATGAGCATGCTAAGCTAATGCAACATGACACTACTTACTCATGCAAGCTAAACTAATGCAATATGAACATGTCAAGCATACAATAAGACTATGTTATACACTTAGCTAAACAAGATGCAAACATGCAAACATGATATAATGCAAACGTGCAACTAATGTAATGCAACATGCATCATGCTAAGCATGAAAATATATACAAGGGTGGTCTTAAACTGAAATGGGAGACCTCAGCCATGCCCCAAAATAGTGGCCAAAAGTGGTGGAAATGGTGGACAAATGCTCATGCAAACAAGCATACCAATGGGCCTAAGACTAAGGCATAAAAAGGAGCATTCTACTACAACTATCATGACCACTCATGGCATGGACTAAGCAACCAAAAACAGAGTTTCTATGCATCAAAATATGCCCCCAAACCCACTGATATGGCAACCCCAAAGACTTAAACACATAAGCATGCACAATGGCTTATATATGGAGCATAGGATCACATCTCTTCAAAGCATTGAAAGAATAACAAAATGCAAACATGTAAGCATAAAACATGGACTGAAATGACCTAATAAGTGATTCCAAATCCCTGAAATAGCCAAGATAATGCATGCTAATGACTCACACACCCGATGCCAACATGCTAGAATGCAAAGAGACTATACAAAGCATGAAAGGCATGACCAAATCAACACCCAACAGACCTCAAGCATGATGAAACATGACCAAAAGCTTCACAAAGCTAGGTAAAAACATGCAAGCATGATGGTCTAATGGCAAGATGCACTTCTAGGCAAAATGAGGGAATACAATGCAAGTGTATAATGCATGAAATGGACCATTAATCTGACCAAAAACAAAGGCATATTATGACCTAACAACACCCAAAAAGCTCTAAAATGGAGCCAAAGACAGCTACTCACACATGCTACCATTATGAGCCAAAAACATGGACAAAAGAGACACAAAGGGAGAGGGGTGTCCCTCCCCTATGCAAGACCTCAAAACCTCTTCTTGACCATTGAAAATCCTCTGGATTTCAGTGGTGAGAAGGCCAACACACGAAGGTATTCAAAGCTTAACAAGGAGAGCACAGAAAGGGCCAAACAAGGCCTAAGAGGGAGAGGTCGACCCCCAATACCAAAATGACCTTAATGAAACATCTTAAGCATGCAAATACAAGACTTTTTTCAGTTATACAAAAAGTTCAAAACAGCATGCAAAGGGGGGTAAAAGCTAATGCAAGATTGGGGAATATAAAGCAATAGTGTTACCCTTGAAGAACACTTCAAGAACGGCAAGTCCAGCCCCCTTCTTCTGATGAAAACCAGCTCAAAACTTCAAGAACAAACCCTCAACACCTCCAAAGTCGAAGTATGGTGTAATGATATGTGTTTTAGTGCAAAACTAAGAAGAAAACACACTTTTAGGCCCTCAAACACACACAAATGAAGAGAGAGAGGGAGATATAGAGAGAGTGGAGTATATATCAGATATATATGTATTATCTCTAGTTTTGCTGAACTTCCTCAAAGGAGAGGGAAGGTCTCCTTATATAGAGCAAGATGAAGGCTTGAAGCTTCTAAGGGAAGCTAAACAAAAGGGTCAAGGGGGTCAAACTTCTCAAGGAAGCTAACCCAAAGGTCTAAGATTCTTGAGGAAACTCAGGCAAAGGGTCAAGCTTCCTCAAGAAGCTTGAGCAAAGGGTCCAAGATTCTTGAGGAAACTCAGGCAAAGGGTCAAGCTTCCTCAAGAAGCTTGAGCAAAGGGTCCAAGCTTCTTGAGGAAGCTAGGACCAAAAGGGTGCAAAGGGTGCAATTCCTCCATAAGTGTATGGAGGACAAATCCGTGCACTCTAGTTGGCACAGCTGGCATGCATAATGCCTGAAAAAGGCAAAAAGGTGGTACCGGCCAGAAAAGGAGTCCATCGGACAAATAAATGGTCGGCCGGCCACACAAAGTGCCGACCGGCCATCACCAATGGCCAGTGGCAAGAAGACACGGCCGGTGGCCTCAAGCCATGGCCAGTGAGGCGTGGGGATGGCTAACAAGCCATTCTCTACCTTCTAAAGCAAAAACCAACAAGTGTTTGGTCCAACCAAGCACAAGACAACCGAGTTGAGAGATCCTGAGGCAAAGGCGTGCAGTCGAGACGTCCGAGAACTCAAAACGAACACGAACATGGATGATCACCGAGTGTTCAAGCAGTGACGTCCAAGTCTTGAGGACGGTCAAAAATGGGGTGTCTACATTAAACTTTGGTCTAATTTTTTGGTGGGACCCATGCGTCGATTTTCGTGGGTCTAAGTGTAACGCGTTCTATGTCGCGTTGTGATTCACGTGATATATTTGGTTTCTTAAAACCATTATCGGGTGAATGGAAAATTGAAGCCAAAGTGAGCTCCATGAAAATGAAGTTTTTGGTGAAAATTCCTTAAGGTTTGAAAAATGGCTTGTCCCACATTGATTTGGTAGGAAACTTCGAATGGGTTTATAAGGCTTGGAGTTGGAACTTGGGGTAGGCCCCAAGGGGCACCCAAGTTTTGTAGAGATGGAAGTTATGGGCAAAATGAGCCGGATCCATTGGACCCGAAAATTACCACACGCGCACCGCCGTCCATCCGAGCGGGCTGGGCTAGGCTGGGCCTGGGCACGAATGTGAGGTTGGGTTGGGCTTGTCCGGCCCAATACCTATCTTTTTTGGCCAAAACCATTTGAATTTTATTTTTCTAAAATTAAATTCTATTTTTTTGAATTTGAATTACAGAAATTAAATTCAAAATTGGGTCCGATTTTTTCCACTCGAACAAAATTGAATCTGTTTAAATTTTTTTAAAAAAAACCCAGTTGGAATTCTGTACAGGTTGTTATCTGTTCAAATTCAAATTTGAACCCAAGCAGTACCAATTCAAACCCAACAGGTTCAGCACCTGTTCAAACTGGTGTGCTACATGTTCAATTCAAAATAAAAGGGTGCCACTACATCTATATATAGATTAGCCCTCATTTGATGTTTTTATTCAATTTTTTTTTCGTTCAAATAATTCTGTAACTATTCTCTACATGTTGCTGCATTATTTTCTTGTGAGAAAGAGTGTAAACACTTAGTGTGTTCGTTGTGCGAATAAATTGTAGTGCTGCATTTATTCGTTGTTGATCATTTTATCTTGGGAGATAGACATTCGAAAATCTGAAAGCATCGTGGAGATGAAGAATCTGTCTTAAGGACACAGTGTCAAACACTGGACTTGATCAGAATATTGTTCTATAATTTAATCAAGCAAGTTGTTTATTTATTTTCTATTTTTATTTATTTATATCAAATTTTGATTTTGTTTTTGTAACAAAATAAAATCTGTTTTTATTTATTTTATTTTATTTCTAGTTTGATTTTTGTAATTAAACATTCTCTCTCATTTCCTACTTTTCTTTTGTATTCTGTTTGTAGTTTAGTACACAAACATAATTTATTTATTTAAATACAGTGAAGATTGTCCAATAATCTTAAGACATAATAATTTTTGGTGTCTTCATTGTATTTAATTTTCTGTGTTTTCACAAAGTGATATTCTGGTTGAAAAACAAATAGTAGTAATATACTGTTTGACAGATAGTAGTAATACACTGGTGTCATTAACAATTGCAGAATATTAATGTGTTACAGAAAATTATTGTGGTTTTTTATTTTTTTAGTTTTAGTAACAAAAAAAATAAAATTATTTTGTGTTATAATTTATTTTTTGGTTTTAGTAACTAGAAAATTAATTTTGGTTTTCAGAAATTATTTCTGAGTTTTCTTTAATTATAATTCTGGTTTCTTTTATTTTTACAAAATTAAATTCTGTGTTTATGGTTTAATTTTTTGTATAGTTATGTAACTTTGTGTCTCGGTCACCATCTGTTAATTTTGTACGTGACTTACAGTTTCGTTTTGAAGGCCGTTTAATTTATTGAACCCTTTGTGAAAGGGTGTTAGTTCAATTGACTTTATCATAATTCAACGTGAGTATATATGGAAGAATTTGATTCTGGCAATTAAGTAGTATTTTAGTTTTATAAACTAATTTCATATTTATTATGGAGAAACATTTGTGGCAAGTTTATATTCTTTATTGGTTTTTTGAATATATATATTTTTTAATTTCTGTGTGTGGATCCGTAATCGTGAATAGTTTCTGCACATGAGTCAGAAAATATATATATATATATATATATATTCACAAGAACATTTTAATGTATATATATAATTAGTTTATTTGTGTACAAATCAAACTGATTGAATCTAGGTATGTTTTGTCGTTTTTGGATTTTAAAGTTTAAAACGTGTTGGTTTACTTACGTTGGATTTTATTTATGGGTTGAGAATCTTTTTATCTCATGATGCAAGTTATGGGATCATGCATGATAAATTTATTTTGTTAATTTATTCTTTTATTTGATGCGTTTGATATGCATGTATTGATATCAACTCAAGTTATTTCTTAAAAATAATTTCATGTGATTTGGAATGATAAATTGATATGTTGACCTTGTACATAAGCGGATTAATTTGAGTATTTCCAGTCAATTTTGAATGGGCGTTTAAACATCAGAGAAATTTAAGCATGATGATTTAAATAGTTCCATTTAATTGGAAGTAATTTTGAGAAATCTTTTATGTGGATTATTATTTATTGAATTTGTGGCATAACATATCGTCAATCATTATTTTACTTGCATAGTAGAATTTGTTAAACCATAAACCATTACATTAATATGGGAGTGTATCTCTTGCATTATAAGAGATAATTTAGTTTTCTTTTGTCACAAATATTTTTGTGACAGTGATACTTATCCGTAAATGAGTTGCAAGAATTTATACAATCAAATGAAATTTTTGAATTGTTTGATTCTTAGGCAAAATCTTTATGAGGATATGATTTTGTCAAAACATTAATTCTGACTTGTGTAGTCATAATTATTTTGGATGTTTCATGAATTTGTTTTGAAATTTATGAATCAAGCACACCATAGTCAACAATTGATGGATGTTATATTCTGATTTATATCAGAAGTGATAAGGGTGGTGAAGATGATGCACCTTTAAATGAATTTCGTGCACAACATGGCATTATTCACCAAGCTATAGCGCCTTATTCTCCACAGCAAAATGGAATTGCTGAAAGGAAGAATAGAGCCCTTAAAGAAATGATGAATGCCATGTCACTAAGTTCAGGCTTACTGCAAAACTTGTGGGAGGAAACAATATTGTCTGCTAATTATGTTATTAACAGAATACCCCATAAGAAATCCAACAGCACTCCTTATGAATTATGGAAAGGTCAACCACCTTCCTATAAATACTTAAAAGTGTGAGATTGTTTGGCAAAAGTTGAAGTTCTTGTTCCTAAAAAGACTAAGATAGGACTAAAAACAGTGGATTGTGTGTTTATTGGTTATGCTCAGAATAGTATGCATATCGGTTTTTGACTTATAAATAAAAAATACCTTATATAAATGTGAACACTATTATAAAGTCGAGGAATGCTGTGTTTTTTGAACATGTCTTTTCTTACAAGAAAGGACATGAATTAAGTTCATAGAAAAGAACTTATGATTGCACACAAAGTCAAGAGACTAATGACAATCAAACACAAGAAACTAGTAATGGTCTCGACCAACAAGATTTAACTGATGATGAACCAAGATGAAGTAAGAGAGCAAGAACATCAAAATCCTTTGGTCCAAATTTTTTGACATACCTATTAGAAAATGAACTTCAAAGCTTTAAAGAAGCAATGACAGGTTCTGAAGCACCTTTGTGGAAAGAGGCTGTTAATAATGAAATTGAATCCATTATGCAAAATCATACTTGGGGATTGATGGATCTTCCACCCGGTTCTAAACCTCTTGGATATAAATGGATATTCAAGAGAAAAATGAAAGCAGATGGTTCAATAGATAAGTATAAAGCAAGACTTGTAGTAAAAGGTTACAGACAAAAGGAAGGTCTGGACTATTTTGACACATATTCTTATGTGACAAGAATAACATCCATTCGCATGCTATAGCAGCTTTGTATAATTTAGAAATACATCAAATGGATGTTAAGGCGGCTTTCTTAAATGGTGATCTAAATGAAGAGAACTATATGGAGCAACCCGAAGGGTTTGTAGTGCTGGGGCAGAAAAGAAAATTTGTCGGCTTGTAAAATCTCTTTATGGATTAAAACAAGCACCTAAGCAATGGCATAAAAAATTTGATCATGCTATGCTTACTAATAGGTTTAAGATAAACGAATGTGACAAGTGCGTCTATGTTAAAATAACTGGCCAAAGATATGTCATAGTTTGTCTTTATGTGGATGGCATACTTATCATTGGAAGCAGTCAAAACATGATCAAATCAACTAAGCAAATGCTTAATAACAGATTTGATATGAAAGATATGGGGGTCGCAGATGTAATATTAGGAATGAAAATTACTAAAACATCTGACGGATATGCATTATCTCAATCACATTATATTGAAAAAATTCTTAATAAATTTATCAAGGATGATATGAGTGTAGCTAGAACACCTGTAGACATCCATCTTTATTTATCGAAAAATAAAGGTGACGCGGTGTCTCAGTTAAAATACTCCCAAATCATTAGAAGCCTAATGTACCTAATGAATTGTACTCATCCTGACATAGCTTATGCAGTTAGTAAATTGAGTAGGTACACTAGTAATTCTGGAGAAGACCATTGGAAAGCGATCATTCAGGTTCTTAGATATCTAAGATTTACCCGTGATCATGGTTTGAACTTTACTCGATATTTAGCAATACTCGAAGGTTATTGTGATGCCAATTGGATATCGGATACTAAAGATTCAAAATCCACTAGTGGATATGTCTTTACTCTGGGAGGCACTGCAGTTTCATGGAAATCTACGAAACAAACATGCATCGCACGATCCATAATGGAATCTGAGTTCATTGCTTTAGACAAAGCCGAAGAAGAAGTAGAATGGCTTCGTCACTTCTTAAATATTCCAATGTGGCCAAAACCTGTGCCAGCTATTTGTATTCATTGTGATAGTCAATCTGCAATAGACAAGGCACAAAATCATATGTATAATGGTAAGTTACGACATATTCATCATCAACATAATACCGTAAGGCAATTACTCTCAAACGGAATAATCTCAATAGATTATATAAAATCTAAAGAGAATATTGCGGATTCATTAACAAAAGGTTTGACAAAAGAGCAAGTGTATCGTTCATCGAGGGGGATGGGATTAAAGCCTATTACATAAGAGTCATTATAATGGTAACCCTACTTATATGACTGGAGATCTCAAGAATTAAGTTCAAGGGACAACTAAGTTATGTGTGGCTCGCCAGAAATCACCAAGGGATTAAAATTCCTTACAGATTCCTATGGTGAGAGTGATATCTGCATCATATGTTGTCTGCAGAGGTATAAGGATAAGCTTTGCTTTTAATGATTACTTATATCTTGATTTAGGCATAAAATCAAGACGAGTATAAGGAGATACTCACAATAAGAATCACCTATATGAGTGTAGAACTAGGGCCGGTTCTATGAGAATGAAGAGGCTAAATTCTCTAAAAAGCACTCATGAAAACCAAGAGTGTTCAAGGCCAAAATGAACACAACAGTGAGAACCACGATATGTTAGAAGATATTTTGTGTGAAATCTATTGTCTTGGCTTACACAAACGACTGAAAAATTCAAGGCATCGCGTCCATTGGTTAGCTAGTAAGTCCGATAGGTTATCACTAGGGAAGGTTCAAGGCCGAAAGTTACCTATCCTGATGCAAGATATTTTCGATTTATACTCTTTTGACAAATTCAGCATATTGTTGCATTTCCGTTGTCATCAAATTCCATTCATGTGGGGGATTGTTAGAAATGGTTTTGAAAATTTTGGAAAAACAGAATTTTTCTTAAACTTTGGTCTAATTTTTTAGTAGGACCC
Source organism: Camellia sinensis (assembly GCF_055761805.1). NCBI lineage: Eukaryota > Viridiplantae > Streptophyta > Magnoliopsida > Ericales > Theaceae > Camellia > Camellia sinensis. The sequence continues at coordinate 32,929,297 of NC_138961.1, read as the reverse complement.
ATGCGTCGATTTTCGCAGGTCTAAGTGGTAACGCATTCTATGCCGCGTTGTGATTCATATGGTATGTTTGGCTGCTCAAAACCATTATCGGGTGAATGAGAAATTGAAACCAAAATGAGCTCCATGGAAATGGAGTTTTTTGGTGAAAATTCCTTAAGGTTTGAAAAATGGCTTGTCCCGCATTGATTTGGTGGGAAACTTTGAATGGGTTTATAAGGCTTGGAGTTGGAACTTAGGGTAGGTCCCAAGGGGCACCCAAGTTTTGTAGAGAGGGAGGTTATGGGCAAAATGGGCTAGACCCATTGGACCAGAAAATTACCACACGCGCACCGCCGTCAGTCCGGGCGGGCTGGGCTGGGCCTGGGCGCGGATGTGAGGTTAGGTTGGGCTTGTCCGGCCCAATACCTATATATTTGGGCCAAAACCATTTGAATTTTATTTTTCTAAAATTAAATTCTAATTTTTTGAATTTGAATTAAGAAATTAAATTCAAAACTGGGTCTGATTTTTTCTACCCGAACAGAATCGAATCTTTTTAAATTTCAAAAAAAAACCAGTTGAAATTCTGTACAAGTTGTTATCTGTTGAAATTCAAATTTGAGCCCAAAGAGTACCAATTCAAACCCAACAGGTTCAATACCTGTTCAAACAAGTATGCTACCTGTTCAATTCAAAATAAAAGGGTGCCACTACATCCATAAATAGACTAGCCCTCATTTGATATTTTTATTCAAATTATTTTCGTCCAAATAATTCTGCAACTATTTTATACATATTGCTGCATTATTTTCTTGCGAGAAAGAGTGTAAACACTTAGTGCGTTCGTTGTACGAATAAATTATAGTGTTGTATTTATTCGTTGTTAATCATTTTATCCTGTGAGATAAACGTCCGAAAATCTGAAAGCATCGTGGAGAGGACGAATCTGTCTTAAGGGCACAGTGTCAAACATTGGACTTGATCAGAATATTGTTCTAGAATTTAATCAAGTAAGTTGTTTATTTATTTTCTATTTTTATTTATTTATATCAGATTTTGATTTTGTTTTTGTAACAAAATAAAATCTGTTTTTATTTATTTAATTTTATTTCTAGTTTGATTTTTGTAATCAAACATTCTCTCTCCTTTCCTATTTTTCTTTTGTATTATGTTTGTAGTTTAGTACACAGATAGAATTTATTTATTTAAATACAGTGAAGATTGTCCAACATTTCTTGCTAAGTTGTATTTTGGATATAGATCAATTTACGTATACAAATCTCTATATTTTGTATACATATCACATACTAATTTAAGAAACGCATAATTATAGTACTAACAGTTGATGTAAAACCATGTGCCTCGTGCAATGCACGTGTCCAATATTGTCCAAGTATGTTAACGTTTGGTTGAACAATAAAATTGCATTATATATTGTTTTTCTAGAATTTCATAGTTAATATAGATCTTATTTGATAGATCTCAATGAAATGAATTTAAAAATAAAAATAAAGGTTTATTACACTGTATATCTCTCAACTATCGTTAAATTGTCTATTTAATCCCTAAATTATTGATTAAGTCTATTAAGTCCCTAAAGTATATAAATTAAAGTCTATTTAGTCCATATACTATATATCGATTGAATCTATAAGTCTTTAAAGTATTTAAATCAAACATATTTAGTTCCTGAAAGGATTACAAAAACAAAATATAAACCCAAAAGTATTATAAATTAGTAAAAGACCCTATCTAGTTAAAATTTTGTTTCACAAAAAAAAAAAAAAAAAAAAAAAAAAAACCTTAAATTTTTATAATATATTTGAAAAGTGGGCGTTTGCTCTTATAATAAATTTCTTTTATATGGATAAACAGGTAAGGGTAAACTACCAATGAGTCCTAATAGTTGAACTTAATTCTCATTAAGTCTTATTGAAAATAAGTTCTACTAAAATAGTCACTAAAAATAATTTTTTGTGATGATTTTTTTCATATGTTGCTAAAAATTGACAATTAGTAACTTTTTTTTGGTCACGATTTTATAAATTGTCGATAAAACTTACAATTTGTGACTTTTTTCTATGATAAAATTTTCAAACTCTTGCTGAAAGTTAAAAATTAGTGATTTTTTAATAACAAATTGTTTAAACTATTGCTAAAACTTATAACTAGTGACATTTTTTGTGATAAAATTTTCAAATTGTCGCTGAAAATTAACAATTAGTGACGTTTTTTAATAGTACGTGATGAAAAAAGCCATTAATTAGAGAATTTTTTTTTAAGATCCCTAATATTAAGATTTTATAAGATAAAGGATATACAATATTTTTATAGTACTTGGGGTCCCTCAATATTTTCACAAAAAAAAAAAATTGACATAGAGAAATTTTGTATCGAGAGAACTTAGCTAAAAAAAAAACACACATTGAACCTCTCCTACTACCCAAAATTAGAGAGGGATATTTCACTAATTTTTCCCATTAATTATCATAGGACATATTGAACAATAAGTCCACTTATTAGGACCTACCCGTCAGTTTCCCTTATCTATAATATTTTTTTTATTTATCTTCCAAAATAGCTACGTACTTGCCTTTATTTGGTATTATATATCAGATTTCGTTTATAATTTCTAATTGATTGATTTTAAGTTTTTTGCTAAATTCTTTTTGTAATTTAATTAATATATTATTTTTCTACTATTATTTGTAGCAAAATTTTATTATTTAAAGACACTTTTTAAAGATAAAATAAAATTTTAAGATTTTTTATAAAAAAAAAATTAATTAGGTAGGGTCTTTTACTAATTTATAATATTTACAAGCATAAATTTTAATTTTGTAATCATTTCAAGGACTAAAATAGGTTTGAATTAAATATTTTAGAGATTTAATAGATTCAATCGATATTTTAGAAATTAAATAGACTTTAATTCATATACTTTAGGGATTTAGTAGACTCAATCAATAATTCAGAGATTGAATAGACAATTTAATGATAATATAGAAATAGAAAGTGTAATAAACCCTAAAAATAAATAACATTAGCCTCCAAAGTTAAAGAATTTTAAATATTAAAAAATAAATTAAGAATATTTTAGTGAAAATGCATAGTTCGCATGCAATAAGCATCCATTGTCCTTCACGCAGCAAAATCTTTAATTTTGTTCTTTTTGCAATTAACTTTCTGGGCAAGGCCTCCACTCGAATGTCAAGGTTTTCAAATATGGGTTTCGGTTTCAATTCCGGTTGGTAGCTCGAAATTAGCATGGCTCGAATGGCCTGACATCAAAACGACGTGGTTTTGATGTTTTTTTTCTTTCTTTCTATCTACGTTTTTCTGATCTGTGTCTCTTCTTCAACAAAGAAGAAGAAGGAAGGAAGGAAGAAAGAAAGAAAGAAAGAAGAAAGAAAGAAGAGGAAACAGAGAAGAGGAAGAGGACCAGGTCTATCATCATCATCATCAACATAGAGAGAAAAGGAAGCAGCTCTTCAATGGAACTGGGAATAGTCCACTGAAAACCCCACCATAAAGCAATAGCAGACCAAATTTTTTGGACAAAGGGATAGTGAAGCATAATATGTTCAATTGATTCTCTTACCTCATGACAAAAAATGCATCTCAGTACATCATCACCCTAAAAAATTCCCAACCTGTGAATCAGCTCTTTTGTTTTCAATCTTCCTCTCCAAGCTAACCAAGAAAAAAAATTTAGCTTTTAGTGGTGAGAAATTATCCCATATCAGTTCAAATGGTCTCTGGATGGGACCATCATAATCAAACTCCAAGCGTAAACAAGATTGACCTTGAACACACCTGACTGCATAGGTTTTCAAAACAAGCAGTCATCTAAATCACTGAGATAAACCTCTGCCAATTTAGGGAAAATTTCTTCGGAACTATTCTCTACTTAGTAGATCAGTGGAGGATGGAGGATGGAGGATGGAATCCGGTGATAAGAAGAAGACGAGTTGCAAACCAATACAGTAGATCAGTGGATTATGGAGTGTATACTCTCTTTGTGGATGACATCCCAAGCTCAATGACTCCGAAGGGTTTGTACACGTTGTTTAATAAGTTTGGTGTTGTAAAGGACGCTTTTATCCCGTCCAAAAGACGGAAATCGACGGGGTCGAGGTTTGGTTTTGTGAGGTATGACTGCAAGGTGGCTGCCGAAATGGCGGTGCTGAAGGTTAATGGCTTATGGTGCGACAATAAGGCCCTGAAAGTAAAGAAAGCAGAGTTCAAAAAAGGGGAGTTCAAGCAGCATACAATGACCAACAGAGGAGATGGTCCGATGACGCAGCGTCCACAGAGGAGTTTTGGGCATAGAAGGATGGATGTTTCAGGTCGAAGATCGTTTGCAGAAGTCGTTCAGAGTGGTGGCAGAAATAAGAAGATGAAGGTGGTTGTACAGGCATTCGAAGTCGGAAATGGATGGCTTTATGACAGTGTAATTGTAAAGTTGAAATCATTTTTTTCCTTCGATGAGTTTAAAAAGGAGGTTGGTAAAAGAGGTATGGAGGAAGTAAGAGTCAGAGAAGGAGGATGAAGGGTAGCACTGCTAACTTTTAAGTCCCAGCAACATAAAAAGGAGGCTACAACCAAGCTACAAGAGTGGATGCTAGAATGGTGTGATTCTATTACAGATTGGGACAAAGGCAAGTATGTTGAACAGGAGAGGTGTGTGTGGCTAACATGTACAAGTGTACCACCAAATTTGTGGAGCGTTAGTACATTTACAGACATTGGCAAGCTGTGGGGTGAAGTTGTTCAATTTGATGATGCTATTACTACGCAAAATTCTTTTAAGTGGGGAAAGGTGCGTGTGATTACTTCCAGAATGGAGTTCATCAATACGGTGATCCATGTTGAATGTAATGGAAGCCTATTCCCAGTTAGAGTGTGTGAGGAGATCCCAACAGCAGGTGAGCCGTGTCATTGCAGTAGTTCTTACATGGAAAATGAGGTCACTGGTCCTATGGCTCAAGATGAAGTGGATCAACTGTCGAAAAATGGTGAGGCAGACAAGGAAAAACATGAAGATGAACACATAAGGAAGGAGGAACAGGTTATGGTGGACTGCGATGCAGGGGAAAAAGTTGAAGGTAATGAGTGCCTATCTGTCTCAGCCGTAAAGGAAACAGAGGATGGCATGGGAAATCAAAAAGTCAGAGGAGGTAGTCTGGAGGGTAGGTTGGCGAGCACGGCAACTCCAAGAAATGAAATTCAAATTGTGGAAGGCCATGTTTGTACCCCTGGGTTTATCAGAAGCCTAAGTGGGCCAGAGAGTTTAAGGCCTAAACTAAATATAGAGGTGGTGATGGATGGGCTGCAGGATGGGGTCCAGGAGAATAGGCCCATCACGGATTATTCAAACCTCAGTGACTGTGTAGCCCAAACTCAGCTTAGGCCCAGTGTTCAACAAGAAGATAAGCTAAGAGGAACAGTCAAAGTTAACCCACCAAGGAAAGGTAAGCCCACCCAAGCAATGGTAAATAGATGTAATCTGGATGGTGCTAATCTGCGTAATAGGTCAAAACCGAACAAAAAACAGATCAAGCACAAAGAAGCGATGCGTAGCAAATGCTTCAAGAAAGGAGCTATCTTCAGAGCAGCTGCAGCTGCTATATCAATGTCAGTAGAGCAAAGTCTCAACACCAGGAGGAGAAACAAATTATTAAGTGAAGCCCAAGCTACCATGGAAGTTGGGAAAATTCTGGGATTGGATTTTGAAGGTAAGGAGACTGAGGTGATGGGCAAGTTGGCTGAACTCGAAGCGAAGGATAAGGAGAGAGTGAAAGGGAAAGCTGTAGTGCCGTAAGTCTGGTAAGGACTTAAGGTAGGAGTTTTACAGGAGATGTGTAGTTTCTATATGATTTTATTATCATGGAACATTAGGGGTTTGCGAAGACCCGAGAAGAGATCAAAAGTAAAGAGTTTAGTTCGGGTGAGGAAGGCAAACGTCCTTCTGATACAGGAAACTAAGAGAAGCTCAGTAGATGATAATTTTGTGAAGTCCTTATGGCCGTGGGAGGAGCTGGAGTACATGGAGGTGGGTGCAGAAGGAAGTGCTGGTGGGTTGCTATGCTTGTGGAATCCACAGATTTTTGAGCTTAAGGAGTGCTGTAGTGCTAGGAGCTTCGTGATTTTAGCAGGTATGGCCCATCATACTTTTAATTGTACTATTATTAATGTGTATGAACCTAATGATGTACTCAAAAGAAGGAAACTTTGGGAGTCCCTAGCAACACTGAATCAGTCCTACCTAAGCCCTTGGTGCATAGGTGGTGACTTCAATGAAATCAGATTTAAGAGTGAAAGAAAAGGGTGCTCTAGAAGGGAAAGAGGAATGAAGGATTTTAATGATTTTATTGATAAATTGAAGCTAGTAGATATGCAAATGCTAGGCAGGCAGTTTACTTGGTGTAATGCGATGGATGGGAATAGATGGAGTAGAATCGATAGATTTTTAATCGATCCGAGGTGGCTAGAAGAGTTCAAGTTTAAATAATGGGGACTGCCTAGGTGTATCTCTGATCACTGTCCAATACTTCTTATGGAGGATGAGAGGGATTGGGGCCCAAAACCATTTCGATTTATTAATGCATGGTGTTTGCATCCCAAATTCAAAGCAGAAGTGAAGAACTGTTGGGAAGGATACCAGGTAAGTGGTTGGGCTAGTTTCAGATTTTTGAAAAAGTTGGGTCATCTGAAAGTCCATCTGAAGAGGTGGAACAGTGAAGTCTTTGGCAACATTGAGGAGAAACTGAAAAAAGCAGAGGAGGAACTGCACGAGTGGGATCTGATAGCTGAAGAAAGGAATTTACTGGATGCTGAGTCAAAAAGAAGGGTAGAAATTAGGAAATTAGTTCGGGATCTTAGTAAGAAGAAGGATTGGCTGTGGCTTCAAAAATCTAGAAGGGTCTGGGCTGAAAATGGGGATAGAAATACCAGATTTTTCCATTTAATGGCAACCAAAAGGCAGAGGAAAAACTTGTTAGACTCAGTTAATGTGAATGGTGTGATTCAGGATGAGCCTGGGATGATTAAACGGGCAATGGTAAGGCATTTCAAGCTCCTTTTCAATGAGGATTGGAAGAATAGACCAAAGCTGTCAGGTTTTTTTGTCTCAATCAATCCAACTGACTCAGCTGAGTTATTAGAGGCAGAATTTTTGGAAGATGAAATTTGGGAAGCAATAAAAGATTGTGATGGGAATAAAGCGCCGGGGCCAGATGGCTTTAATCTAAAATGTATTCAAAAGTGTTGGACCATCATGAAAGGTGAGTTTGTGCAATTGATGAAGGAGTTTCATGCTAACGGGAAGTTAGCTAAAGGAATAAATAGCTCATTCATTACTTTAATTCCTAAGAAGGAAAACCCTATGGGGTTGGGAGATTATAGGCCTATAAGTTTGATTAGCTCCATATACAAAATTGTCGCTAAAATCTTGTCAAAAAGGCTCAGGAGAGTGATGCCCAAGATTATTAGTGAAGTGCAAACTGCTTTTTTGAGAGGTAGACATATTATAGATGGGGTTCTGATTGCCAATGAAGTGGCGGATTGGTGGAAAAGGTCTAAGAAGAAAGGGCTCATCCTAAAGCTGGATTTTGAAAAAGCATATGACTCCGTAAATTGGGAGTTCTTGTACTCGTTGATGAAAAATTTCGGGTTTGGAGAGAAATGGGTGGGGTGGATGAAGACCTGCATATCCACAGCTCGAATTTCAGTGCTAGTTAATGGGTCACCTACTTCTGAGTTTTCTCCCATGAAAGGTCTTAGGCAAGGAGATCCGCTTTCTCTGTTCCTTTTTAATATTGTAGCGGAGGGTTTGAACATTCTCTTGGAAAGAGCTAAGTAGGTGGGATTGATTAGAGGAGTATCTGCAGGTCCAACTGAGTTGAAAATTACGCACTTGCAGTTTGCCGATGGCACCATCATTTTTTGTGAAGCTGAGTGGGAGGAAGTTGTAGCCGTGAAAAGAATCCTAAGGTGCTTTGAGGTGATGTCTGGGCTCAAAATAAATTTCCACAAAAGCAAGGTGTGTGGGGTAGGCGTTCAGGATGATATTGTACAGGTCTTCGCAAAGAAACTAAATTGCCTAAGTCAAAAGTTGCCAATGAGTTATCTGGGGTTGCCATTAGGAGCAAATCCAAGGAGAAAGGCTGCTTGGAAACCTATAATAGACAAGTTTAAGAGCAAGTTAGCCTTTTGGAAGAGGAGGTATCTATCGTTTGCTGGGAGATTAACGTTGATCAAGTCCGTTTTGACAAGCTTGCCAGTTTATTTCTTATCCATCTTCAAGTTGCTAGTGGGCATTGCAAAAGTACTTCACAAAATTCAAGCTAACTTTCTTTGGGGAGGGTCGGAAACTAGGAGGAAACTGCACCTAATTAGCTGGAAGGAGATATGCCTAAGTAAAAACAAGGGTGGGCTAGGGGTAAGAAACCTAAGCCAGGTTAATGAGTGTCTACTAGTTAAATGGTGGTGGAGGTATGGAAATGAGGAGGCAGCTTTGTGGAAAAAGTGATTTGTAGTAAGTATGGCGGTGTAGGTGGCAGGTGGTGCCCCTTATTCATTAGTTCAGTGGGGCTGTCGTATACGTAGAAAGGCATAATATCAGTGGCTGAAGTTAACATTGCTCTGCGAGATTTTTTCTGGCAAAATTTCAGGCTAGTTGTTGGAAACGGCAGAAGGTTGCATTTTTGGTCTGATAAGTGGTGCCACAATCAAAATCTGAGTGTGTCTTTTCCCAGATTATTCTCATTATCAGTTGAAAAGGATGGAAAGCTGGTTGATTTTGTACATAGAAGAGTGTCAGATTCAGATTGGAACCTGGTCTTCAGACGTCCCCTCCTAGCATGGGAAGAGAAGGAAGTGCAGAAACTGAATGATTTCCTGCAAAATGCGCCTAGGATCAATGAAGGGATGGTAGATTCTTGTTCTTGGGTAGCTCACCCGTCTGAAGAGTTCACTGTGGCATCAGTGTGGAAGTGGATGGAAGCAAGTCAAGGGGTAGATATTACAGTAACTAGGTGTATTTGGATCAATTTAGCCCCTCCCAAAGCTCAATTCTTGAGTTGGCTAGCGTGGAGAGGAAGGTTAAAGTGTTATGAATTTTTGCAAAGAATTGGAGTGTTGAGCCCAAATGTTTCTTCTCTCTGTGTGTTTTGCAAATCTGAGTTGGAGACTATTAATCATGTGTTTCTTCACTGCCATTTCATTTGGAAACTGTGGGCCAACTTGGTGAACTGGTGGAATTACAAATGGGTTAGCCCTGGATCAGTGGAGGGTCTATTTCTGTCATGGCCAGATATAAAAATGAAGAAGAAGATGCTAACAGTCTGGAAAACACTGCCGGTAGCAGTTATGTGGTCAGTGTGGAGAAGCAGAAATGACTGTGTATTTAACAAGGTGCAACCGGATTGGATTGCTTTGGCAGAGCTAATAAAGGTTAGAGTAGCTTTGTGGGCTTCCTCATCTTTGAAGGGGTTTAATTATTCGGTGCATGATATTATATATAATCTGAGTCAAGTCTGTTATTGTGTGTAGTTAAGTGCTGGCATAGTAAAGCTCTGTGGGTTGATTTTGTTTGCTCTACTGAAAAAATGTTTTGCATAAGTGCTGGTATATGCTGTCTTCTGATGTTCTGTGCATGAGCCCTGGTATGCTATGTGCTAATTCTGATCTGTTTTGAGATGGCTCTGTGTTCATTAGGTTACTGATCTGTTTAATTAAGCTAGTGAATTATGAGTTAAATTGGGCTGCTGTAAGTTGTTTGTTCCTGAAGCTGTGTTGAGATGAATTTGATGTGCTGGTCTGCATCTGTTTTGGGATGGCCTTGGCTCTGCTCAGTTTTAGCTTAGTCTGCTGGTGGCATGATGTGTAGTCTGAGTTTTTCTGGTTTATGGGTATGAAATGATGATCTGCTGGGCATATGTTTTGTTATGTTTTCAGTCGGCCAGTGCTGAAGTCTGGTGTCAAAGGCTTCCATGTTTTGCCTTTCGCTGGGCCTTTGGTCTGGTTTGAATTAATAAGACTGAATTCTGTTTTCATTCAGTGAGGTGTTCAGCTTGATGCAGCCCATGGTATGCTCTCAGAATTAGCAGGGGTGGATGATTCAGAGGAGGTTGATTCAGAATGTGCAGAGGACTGTGTTCTTGGCTGTGCAGAGGAGGGTGTTTCAGAATTCAGTGTGCTCTTGGTCTGTGCAGAGGAGTGTGTTCTTGGTCTGTGCAGTGGAGTGTGTTCTTGGTCTGTGCAGAGGAGGGTGTTTCAGCTGGGGGCTAATCCACCTGAGGGTTGTGCTGTGTGGTGTAATTAGGTGTTTGTTACTAGTTTTCTGTTTTTCTGCTGTTTTTTTTCTCCCTTCTCTTTCTCCTCTTGATCTTTTTTGGTTGGTTCCTCACCAACTGGCGCTTCGAGCTTTGTCTTAGCTCCAAGCTCCTCTTTATTGATGTACTATTCCATACCTTGTATGTTGTCATCAATAAAGATTTTTTTGCCGATCAAAAAAAAAACATAGAGAGAAGAGGAAGCTGGGTTTTTACACATTATCATCATCAACAAATTTTATTTTATTTTTTTTCAGATTCAGATCTGCTAGAAAAAAAAAAGAAAGAAAGGAGAAAACAGAGTCTGATCAACAACTTCATCAACATCATCATCATCATCAACACATTCAACATCTTCATCAACATCAACAACAACATTAGAAAAAAAAAAAAAGAATCTAATCAACAGCTTCATCAACATCATCATCATCATCAACACATTCAACATCTTCATCAACATCAACAACAACATTAGAAAAACAAAAGAATCTATACCCATACATATCTATATATATATATATATATATGAGAGACATCTATACATCATCATCACCGTCATCAACATCGTCATCGTCACCGTCGCAAAACCCTCGCCATCACCGGTGATGGCGCCGGTGGGTGGAGCTTTCTCTCTCTTCTCTCTCTCTCTCTCTCTCTCTCTCTCTCTCTCTCTCTCTCGCCCTCCCTCTGTTTCATATCGGTTTCAGATATAAACGAAGAAGAGAAGAGAAAAAGAAAAGAAAAAAAAAAAACACTACCTAAAACGACGTCATTTTGGACAGTCGGGGCATTCGAGCCCAAAAATTTTCGAGCTACAAGCTATTTTTCGTTTTGGTTAAAGGCTCCCTCAATTTCAATTTTTCTTGTAAAAAAGACAAGTTAAAATATTTTTATTTATTAAAAATAAATATCATAATATAATTAAAATGTGAGAAAAATATCTCAAGTTTTACTAGTCTCTTGTATCTGCCACATATAAGCTCCTTCCACAGGTCTCATTTGGCAACCTTCAGTTTTATTCAAAAAGTAAAAAAATTATTACAAATTGTCACATCACTCTCTACTTTTCTACCATCCTTTTGTATAAAGCCAAAAAATTATTAAAATAACATATTTTTTACTAGTGGAGAAGGTAAACTTTTTGGTTTGTTGATTTTAAAAGAGTTTATTCTCGTATTATATGGTTTTATGAGTGCATTTGTTGTAGTTGTTTTGAAAAATGATGCATAGATTTGTAAATTGTTGGTGAATTCTTTTTTATGGTTAATTTTGAACTTGTTATGATTGTTTTGAAAATTTACTGATGCATTGCATGGATTATTGTTGTTGGTTAATTTTTATGTTTGTTTTCAATAATTGGTGGAATGTTTGAAATATTTTTTTTAATTAAAAGGATTATTATGTGTGTATATATATTGTTTGAAACACAAAATCAAAAAACAACCAAAATAAAACAAAACAAAACAAAACTTTTAGAGATCGATTTTGATTGTCTAAAAAATCAAAACTTTTACAGTCTAATTTTAATGGTCTCAAAAATCAAAACTTTTAGGGAAAAATTACACTTACCTCTCTTGAGATTTCTGTTAATTATAAGGATCTCCCTTATAGTTTTAATAATTACACTAACCTCTATTACTTTTGAAACTATTATCAAGATTCCCCTACCATTACCCTCCATTAGGCTATTTAACCGAATTTGGTGACGTCACACTGATGTCACGCTTATGTCATATCAATAATGACGAAGTTACCCCTTAGATGCCTTATCTATTCAAATGAGTAATTTCACTCACCTCTCATGAGGTTTACATATATATCAAAGACCCGTATATATTTTAACATTATTTAATAAAATTCTTAAAATTCATGTAATATTAGATAAAACTCTTAAATTGTTAAAATATTATTAAATCATTTAATGAAAAAATAATAATTTTTATTGATAAAATACTTAAAAATAAACAATCTCTCTAAAATTAATATTAGATAACATCCTAATAATTTAATATAAGACGTATTCCACACTATATAAACAATATAAAATTTATCATTTTAAGTAATGAATTTATTATTTGAATTCTTTTTTAAATTTGAAATAAATGGATTTATTTTTTTCGGACAATTTGCATTACTTATTTATTCATATGTACAAACATTATTATTTTATCTTTTCTCAATCATATATTATTCTCAAATTTTAATTTTTGTATTTGGGTCATTAAACTTCTAATCAACGCATATTTTAAAAAACGCAAGTTAATATTTTTACATGATTAAAAAATTAAGAATTAAATATAGAAGTAAAAAAAAATATAATCATCTCACAATAAATTAAAATTAGTTGATAGGGAATGAAAGATCACGAAATCTTAGAATTAATTTCTCACATTCATTAATGGTTAAATTTCATTTTATTTTTTCTATAAAAGTTCAAAACTTGTGGAAAAAAATAGAGTCAAGAAATTACATTTATATTTTAAAAAATTATGAAAAATAAATAATAATTTCATATATATTTAATAGGGTAAATTAAATTTAGTGCATTTACAGTTAAGATTAGTGTTTATAACCTCAGAGAAGGTAAGAATTTCTTTTACTTCTATATTTATTTTTTAATTTTTTTGATTATGTAAGAAATATTAATTTATGCTTTTTTAAATATGCATCAATTATAAATTTAATGGTGCAAAGAAAAAAATTAATATTTGAAAATAATATTGAGAAACGATAAAATAATAATTTTTTTACATATGCATAAATAAGTAATGCAAATTGCCGAGAAAAAAATTAATGCATTTATTTCAACTTTAAGAAAATTTAAATAATAAATGCATTACTTAAAATGATAAATTTTACCTTATTTATAAGGTAGTGTGGAATAAGTCTTATGTTAAATTATTAAAATGTTATCTAACATTAATTTTAGAGAGAAAAAAATCTGGAATTGATCAGTTTTAAAGCTTCGCTCCCAGGCGCTTTTGTTAGACGTTGCCATTTTGGTGTAAACAAGAAATAAATTACCCTGCAAAAATACTAAAAATTTGGACAGAAATAGCAATATGGTATTTAATGTAAAGGCGCAACAATATATCGCATAAACAACACTATTAACAGAAAATAACAATTCAGTGTGAATTTAAATAATAATAATAATAATAATAATAATAATAATAATAATAATAATAATAATAATAATAATAATAAAATCAGTGATAAAATTTATTTTAAAGTATTTTATCAATGAAAATTAAGTTTTTTTTATTAAATATTTTAATAATGTCTTAACAATTTAGAGATAAATAATTTTTTTACATATGAATAAATAAGTAGGACAAACTGCTGGGGAAAAAAAATCCATTTGTTTCAACTTAAAAAAAGAAAAAAAGAAAAAAGAAATTTAAATAATAAATGTATTAATTAAAATTAATAAATTTTTTGTGGTTTGTATAATGTGAAATAAGTGTTATATGTATTATATTATTAGATTCTTATATTAAATTATTAATGTATTATGTTAAAATATGTATGGGTCTTTAATAATATATATGTTAAACCTCGGGGGAGGTAAGTGAAAATTTTCATTTTAATAGCTTATTGGTTGATTTGATAGCTTTCATCTTCCGCTCAATTCAAATGGGTAATATGGTCATTTTGGATAGTCAATTAATGTTGTTTGTGTTAAATTAATGGAGTGGGGGAATCTTAATATTGTCAGTAAAAGTAGATGAAGTTTCTGTAATTATTGAAACCACATAGGAGATTTTTGTATTTGTCAAAAACCTTAGGGGATGTAAATATAATTTACCCAACTTTTAGAGACCAATTTTAGTTGTCTCAAAAACTAAAATTCCATCCTAAAAGTTAATGATTTCATTTCTCATACTGTGATTTTACACCGTATAGCAATTCTGGTTTAGACCCAAACCATTTGATATTTTGGATCCGGGTTTTATTATCTTATATAGTTGCTCATGTCTTATTTTCTCTTATTTCTCCTTGAGTTGGCTATTGGGATGTGTTGGTGGCATTTGGAACAAGTTGGTAGCTTGTTTTTCAAACTGTTGTTGTCCAGAATTCTGCTTCTTCGCTCGAGCAGCACTTCTTGCGCTCGAGCAGTCTTTGTGAACTTTTAGTACTTTTGTAGTTCTACAGAGATACTGGGAGTTGGCATTTTTCATTTGAGCGGTCTTTCTTGCGCTCGAATGGTGTTGTCTCGAGCGGTCTTTGTTGAGCTCAAGCGGTGGTCTTCTGTCTACAAAACTTCTGGGAGTTTGCATTCTTCATTCGAGCAGAAATTCCTGCACTCGAGCAGTCCCATGTTTTTGTGTTTGGAAACTCGAGTGACACTTCTTGTGCTCGAGTGATCTATGCGTTTATCAACTCGCAAGGTCACTTTTCTGAGTCACTTTTTCATTTCTCTGTCTCTCTAAACTTTTTAAAACCCTAGATTCACTCTATCTCTCTCTCTCTCTCTCTCTCTCTCTAAAACTCTATTTCTCTCCGCAAATACACCTAGATCCATCAAGTTCTTCACTCGTGTCCCTTTGTTAAAAAGGTAGAGCACGCCATGGGCATCTTTTTTATCCTAATGAAGTTGGTTTTGGGCATTGTTGGAATTCCTTCACTCTCTCTCTCTCTCTCTCTCTCTCTCTCTCTCTCTCGTGTTCTAGCTTGAGGTAAGGATATCTCTACACTTTCTTATGATTTTTAACTTAGCTATTTGTGTTTGAAACAATATTGTGATTTGGGAAAAATTTTAAACAAATTTACGATTTTTGGTCGAAATTCAAAAGGGGGTTTTTTGTAATAGTTTCATGGAAATGGTGGTGGGATTGGAAATGAGACTAAGTACTGATAAAATAGTTGGTTTCGTTATGAAGAATTGATTTTGGAAAGAAATGGGGTTTTGCCTTAATTATGTTAAATGTTGATTTTATATAAATTATGGAATTGGTGTTGGGAATATGAAATTGGATTGATTTTGATAAGGATGGTGGAGTTAGATATGTATTATCACTCACATCTTGAAATTTGGAGAGTTTATCTTTATTGACTATTGTTTATTTGTTTAGAAATACCTGTTTTGGGTTATCAGTGGAGGATAGCCATGATTGTTGTAGAAATTGCATAAGAATTAGAAAAATTTGAAACTATTTTCTCATTCAATTACATTGAGCATTATTTCACACTTAGACATTGGAAATGTTTATCATCTTAAGAAAAATGGGTGAATCTAGAAAGTATATGTTGGCTCATTAAAATAAGTTGGTCTAAGTGTCCATGGTGAAAATCTTAAAAACCTCGTGTATACATGAGTGCCGATCTCGCGGACGAAATATTCCTTAAAATGGCAATAGTAGTGCTTGTATAGCCTATGTTTACATGGATGCCGGTTCACGGTTTCCCGCGGACGAAATTTTCGTGAAAGGTTGTATTGGTTTTGAGATTCCCAGAGTGTGATTCACTGCCCTTTTTTTTTTTTCTATTGTAAAGGAAATAATTTATGAACTATGATATTAATTTGGCATTGCATGGTTTTTGGAGAGAGATATAAAATATTTTAGCACAAGCATTGCATATGCATTCACCTTATGGCTTTGTTAAGATTCATATACTATGTTGGATTATTTCTACTGGACTTTGGCTCACCCTATGTGGGAAAACATTTCTGATGCTGATGATATGCCTTCGCCAAAGCAATAGCTTGGGAGGACTTGGAGCAACGGCTTCATTTTGTGTATTTGTTATATTTATTTTTGTATAAACCAAGGGCTTTAACTGTATTGGATCTAAATTCACTTTTGTTGTAATAAGTATTGACTTGGAAAGTTGTAAGCCCTTAGGGCATTTATTATCTATTTAACTTCCATTTTATTTCTTTATTTTGCAATATATGTTATTGATTCAGGGCTAGGCTTGTGAATGTATACCCGTATATACTACTCTTTTGTAAACTCAATTGGTCTTAATGGAAGACAATTACTTTATTATTGTTGTCACTTATTAATATTGTGGATAGGTTATTGTACTTATTTTAAGGCGTTACACATGATTTTGGTCTGTTTAACTTCCACACTTTATTATTGTTGTCACTTATTGATTGGTCTTAATTGGTCTTAATGGAAGATAATTACTTTAGCACTACATGATTTTGTTCCTAAAAGTCTATTTATAGTGACAATTTCAAAATTTTGTCCCTAAAAGTCAATTTTTGACTTTTTCGAACGGACCATTTGGGACAAAACGAGAGACGACAAAAATTAGTTGGCTAAAGTTTTTCCCTACAAATATTACACTTTTAGGGACAAAATAAACTTGTCCCTAAAATCTAATTTGTTGTAATTAGATGTCTTTAATTATTCAAATAACATTGTCACATCATTTAAGATAATTTTTTTTATACAAAGATATTATATATATATATATACAAGCAAAACTATGTATAAAAATATGGATACTCAGGCCATAGGTCCATTTTTTAATTTTTTGGGCCATTAGGCCCAAGCTCTAATATCTTTGGGTCAAAATGATACAATTTATCTAAAAGGACACTATCTATTGAAATCAACCTATCTTTCTATTTCTTAAAATCACTTTATCTCTTGAAATTATCTTGTTTGTCTATCTGTTGAAATTCACCAAGCCTGTTTTTCTATCTGTTGAAATTCATCAAACAACCAATCTATTGAAATGTGGCACATGTCACTCATTCAATACCCTATCTGTTGAATATCATACATTTCTCTACATCATCACCACCACGTACTGGCCTTGGTCGCTAGCTAGCATCGCCACCAACTTTTCAAACCAATTTTCGGACACTTTTCTTGTGTCAGTGAAATTTTTCGACAATTTTGTCTAACATCAGCGACTTTTCGGCATATCTTTACTACCAAATAAGATTTTTCCTTCAATCTAATACCTTATATATACTCTTTGGGATTGACTTTTCACCAATTTTCTCTAAAAATATTGTTTTTTATGTCTATCCCCATAGTTACACTTTTCTTTTGCATATGATGTGTATATAAGGCTGTAAACGAATCAAACCATTCAAGTAAGACTCATGTTTGGCTTATCCTAATAATAATAATTATATTATTAATAAAGAAAATTGCTTTAGCTTGACTTGTTTGAAATTTATTCAAAAGATAAACAAGCAATTTCAAACACTTTTTTTTTATAATATTCATTAAGCTATCAAATCAAATTTAAACAACTTACCAATAAGTTCTATTAGACTCATTTATTCAAGCTAATGCATCAGCTCTTTGTGTTTTCTGTAAAGCTGAAAATGAATCAGTTTGCCATGTCATGTTGCACTGTCATTTGGCTTGTAAGGTTTGGGCTGCAATGCTAAATTGGTGGAAGATGCAAGGGGTTCTACCATGTTATGATGAAGATGTACTACTATGGTGGGAATGAGAAAGGCTCACTAGAAAAGAAAGAATGTTAGGTTGTCTTGTGGAAGCTTAGAAATAAATGTGTTTTTCATGCCACTAACACTAAGTTGGAGGATTTGTGTGAACTGATTAAGGTAAGAGTTGCTCTGTGGTTGAATCCAAGCTATAAGGAGTTTCACTTTACAGTGCAGGATTTTTTGAACAATTTGAGGCAAATCAGATGCTGTATTGGGAGTTGAAGTGTCCTAGGTTAATATAGTGCTCATTGCTGCTTTGTGCATTTTACTTGTATTTTGTTGTGTTTATTCTAGTGGATCTGCTGGTGTTGGTTTTGGTTTTGGTTTTTGGGTTGGTGCCTTACCGTGTGTAGTGCTAGCAAATGAATGGGCTGGCTTCTCAGTGCCAACATAGTTGAGATCCGGTTGTTTTGGTATGATGTTTTTTGCACCCTCGCCCTTTATTGATGATTGTCATTATATTATTGCTTGATCATTATCAATAAAGTGTCTTTTTGGCTATTTCAAAAAAAAAAAATGTGTACAATAGTATTTGGCATGTCCACCTTTTCAATTAGAACATTATAGAGTGCAATCTAATGAGATAAGGTCAATAAACAAAACATAAAGTATAAAATGACCTGCCCACAACTTCTTCTAGCATGCTACTGTGCAAGGATGATGCTGAAATATGAATGTCACCCATGTACAAAATGTATATCTGCAACCACAAAATTGATTATCACTAGTCAATACTATTATACTCATTTTAGTCAGATGAGATACAGGTAGCACAGAGCTAGAATATTAAAATTGAGAGGCCAAAGTGAGTAAAAAAGTTCTAGATGAAGGGCTAGAAATGAAAAATAGTAATATTTTATCGGCATCCATCGCCTTTGGTATTGTGACAACCCTCACCTCTGATTAGTGTTAAACTGTGATTAAGCATGATAAGTAAATGATTAGGATGAAATCCTAAATTGTTTGCGTGAGTGTGTTGCTTAATTGCATTCTATCTGTTTGTCGTTGAATGATCTGTTCATGTTTTGACTTCGAATTGCAAATTGAAGGCCTTATCGACGACTGAATCAGAAATTGATTAGTGTTATATGCTAATTAGGATTTATATGATTTTATGGTAGGTTTCATTAAAATTCAATTTGGAATGATTAAATTAGAATAAATGAGGTTAAATTACATTAGTTTGAGTTTATTACATTCTTACCATTGTAGTGGGCCACTTTGTTAAAAACATTGTTTGGGACTTAATTCTTGCATTTGATCTCATCCACCTCCAAGACCAAAACCGAGAGACAGAGGGAGAGTAGGAGAAAAACTTGATTTCATCAAGAGTTGCTTGGAAAATAAGAGGAATTGAAGGAGTTTTGCAAAATTGAGCCAACATACTTGGAATTCAAGACCTAAGGTAGGAAACTCACCCTCTTGAACATGAATTTGAGTTGTTTCTTGCATGGTTCATGGAAAGATTGGAGATTAGAGTCAAGTTATAGCCTAAAGAGTTGAATTGAGTAGCAATGTGTGCATGCATGTCCATATCATTGAGTTTTGAGATCATTTACATGAGAATTTCCACATGCATGTCCATAGTTTGGTTGTAGTCCATGAATTCACCATGTTTTAGAGTTCAATCTTGCATTTGACCATGTTTTGGAGCATTGGAATTCATAAGAACTCATGCATGTTATGTACTTGCAATGTTTTTTCAAGTTTCTTTGAATTGGTGTTCAATTGGCTTACCTTTGGGCTTGATTTTATAAAAATGATCTTCAAAACATGTTGTAGTATGGGTTTTCAAGTGTTTCCCAGAAAATTGGCTCAAAAGGTTAAGTTTTGATAAGTTTTGTTCTTGGTTTGAGCTTTGGAGGCAAATCTGGAAAACCCAAATTTTGGCTTCCTCGCTCGAGTAAAGGATTCCACGCTCGAGCGAGCACCTTTGTTTTCTGAATTCCGCTCGAGCGACGGAATGTTGGCTCGAGCGTAGATTGCAAGCTCTCAGGTTTTTGTGGACGCAGAAGCACGCTCGAGCGACGAGACATGCGCTCGAGCGAAGAACTTTGTCTCATGCTTGAGCGAGCATCGAGCGGAGAATTTCAACAACCAGTACTTTTTGCATTTTTATAGACCGCTCAAGCGAGGGAGTCTATGCTCGAGCGACCCCTCTGTTTTGTTAAGCTCACTCGAGCTAAGAAAGCCACGCTCGAGCGAGGTCCCTGTTTTCAACAAATTTTGAAAAGTGTTTTAAAGTACATCTTTGCATCCTCATTCCATCCTAGGCATTCCTAGGCCAAGTTTAAGGCATCTTAATGAGGATAATGTTATAGAACCACATCGAGTCAAGTTAAGGGGCTAAGTTATTAATCCCAAGTGTGTAACTTAGTGTGTGTTCGTTCTGCAACTGTGTAGGGTTGGCACCCGAGAACGCTGACTAGCCTGTCTATAGCCCAGTCTTCTGTAAGTAATAATGTTGTAAAGATAAGTTCAACTATAATTATTTCTGAACGATTGACTGTACTGCTTTTTGAAATGACATTATTTACTGAATAAATGTTTGTCCTATTTATAAACCATACTAGTGGCATCCATAGCAACTTACTTTTACTGTACTGTTACTGCTACTATTACAAAGATCTCTGTCAGTTCCAATGTTTGGAACTACTACTGTTTACTGTTTTGATGGTCATCAACTGATGTTCGGTCTATTAAGACCTACTGTACTGTTTTGCTATTGGACGTACCACATATGACTGTTATGATTTCTAAATGATTGATATGGCATGAAATATGAGCCACTGATTGAATAACTGATTTACTGATGCAAATGATTGTTTTAATCAATGAAAGGATATTCATTCTTAACCCCTTTACGCATTTGTTATTCACTGGGCTTTAGCTCATGTAGACACCCCATTTTTGACCGTCCTCAAGACTTGGACGTCACCATTTGAACAACTCGGCGATTATCCATGTTTGTGTTCGTTTGGAGTTCCCGGAGGTCTCGGCTCGCGCGCCTTGCCTCAGGATCCCCGAACTTGACCGTTTAGTGTCTGGTTTCACACCAAACACTTGTATTTTGCCTTTGAGAGGCAGGGTAGGGCTTGTAGACCATCCCCACCCACCACCGACAGTGGCTAGAGGCCACCGGCTGGTTTTTGCTGCCACCGGCAATATAGTTTGCCGGCCGGCACTGTTTGTTGCCGGTCAGCACTATTTTGTGCCGGCCGGCACTACTTTTTGCCAAAATGGCATTTTTGGCTGGCCGATTGCTGTTCATCTGCTTTTGCAGATATTTTAGGACAGCTGTCTTGTTTTTGCATCCCTCCATACACGTGTATGGAGGGATCTCCCTCTTGTAAAGCTTGTCTTGTAAGCTTTACAAGACAATATAGAGAGAAGCTCTCTCTAGTTGAAAAGGGAGAGACTAAGGTTAGGGAGTTGAGATATTTTGAGAGCAAGAACAGCCATTGTTGAGCTCTTGTTCTAGGGTTTGAGTTAGATACATTTTCTATCTCTCTTTCCTTCTCTTTTGTTCACTAGGTGCTTTGTGTCTTACTATTGCACACAAACACCTAGTGTTTCACCTTCCTCTTGGAGCTGAGGTTCTAAAGGGTTTGTTTTGAGATTTTGGTGTTAGATTCAAGCTAAAGGAGGCCTTTGGAGCACCATTTGTAAAGGGGTCATCAAGGGTGAGATTCTAGTCCCTTTTTTCCCCATTTTTGCATTGATTTTATACCTATCTTAGAGCTGTTTTTGTGCTTATTGTATAACATAAAAAAGTTCTGTTTTTAGACCCTCTTTATTGTTTATTAAGAGTGTTTTGTTGTTTGAGGGTAGTTGACCTCTTAGGCCTTGAAAGGCCTCATTTTGAGCCATTTTGTGCTAGCTCCGGGATTTTGGTGTTGGGGTCTCTTCACCACTGAAATCTTGAGAGATTTCAGTGGTGAAGATGATGCCTTGAAGTCCCAAGAAGGAGAGGGCCACCCCCTCTCCTTGTTGTCCTTGAAAAGGGCATGTTTTGGCCTCTTAAGGAAGCCTATGCTTGAGTGTGTGTTGAGCATGTTTGGGCTGTTTTTCATGCTTATATATCCATAATATAACATGATTTTAAGTTGGTTTTGGTACTCCATGCATGCTTAGCATAGTTGCCTTGGAATGCCTTTTTATGCCTCAACATGTCTTAGGTTGTGTGCCTTTGTTGGAGCATGTTTTTGGCTTGGTCTTGTGAAGATTATGTGCTTATCTTGACATGTTTTAGGTCTGTCCATAAGTGTTTGGGTCGATTTTAGCATGCTTGATATAGCTCCTTTGTATTTGGGCTTGTTGGCCTTGAGTATGTGCATGTGTAGCATGACATCTTTGCATTGTTTTGGTGATTTAGGGTCACTTTATATGTTATTTCAGTCCCATTTCCATGCTTGTTTGATTGCCTTGCATGTCTCTTTGATGCTTTGAAAGCATGCGTAATAATGCTCCATGTTTGGATGTTTATGCATGCCTTTGTTCTTGAGTCATTTAGATGCCATCTAAGTGGTCCTTTGGGCCTTATGTTATGTGCTAAAACTCTGTTTTTGGTCATTAGGCTCATGCCATGTTTGGTCTTGCTTAGTGTAGTCCAATGCTCCATTGGTTTGTTTTGAGCACTTAGGCCATTTGTTGCATGTTTGGCTTGGTCTATTGCTTGGTTTGACACCTTGTTTTAGCATCATTTCAATGTTTATGTTGCATGCTAATTAGTCCATGTTTGTCCCTTTCAAGTGTGCTTAAGGGTTGTTCAATTATGCCTAAGTGTTGGCCTTTCAATACGTATGTGTGTGCATGTGCATTTGGTCCTTCATTGTAATACTTTGGCCACTGTTTTAGGCCTTATTTAGAGTTGCCTAATTCATGTTTAAGTCCATCTTTCCATCCATTTGCATGCCTCTATGTTTGCTTGTATGCTTGCATAAACTAGTTGCCATGCCATGTTGCATCCTTAGCTTGCATGCTTAGGTTGCATTGCATCTTACATGCATGCCTTGTTCCTTGACATGATGATAGGAATTGGGCCTTATTTGGTTTGTTTGGTTTGCATGCATTTGAAATCAAAGTTGCATACTTGGTTCATTGGGCCATCATGCATGGAAATGCGTGATTGGTGGTCCGAGAATCGAGGCACATGCCCCTTTGAGTCATTACCATGATAAGGGACATGGTTGGTGCATATATGCCTTGAATTGTGCTGCCATGCTTTGCCTTGCCCTCTGTTGCTGTGAGTTGCAGGTTCTGCAGGAACACTCTGCCGACCGGCAGTGTAAGGTGCCGGCCGGCAACAACTTCTCTGCCGACAGATTCATTTCGTGCCGATGGCCATACCACACTGCCGGTGGAAATTTCACTTGGCCGGTGGTGATCCCCTCTGTCCAAGGGAGCATTCCTGAGGTTTTGGCAGCCTCCAGAGGAGTGAAGGAGAGAAAACAGAGGCAGCCCATGCATGGTGGCACGCTTCCCGAGGCGGTTTATCTGTTTTCTTAGTCTATTTTAATTTGTTAATTAAATTAGGCAATTTGTAATATTAATTAGTTTGCGTAGTTAATTAATTTGTAATATTTATTTGGTCCCTCCGAGTGAGGGCAAATCTGTAATAAGTGTGTGTGGGTGCGTGAATGTCTTCCAATCCCCACTTCTTTCTTCCCTTTTACTTACCTGCTTTGATGGTTAGTATTAGGGCACGTTTAATTTAGCATACCTCATGCTATGCCTGCGTGCATCCATGCATTTGTATCACATGCATTAGGCTCGGTACATCACGCTAATTGCATTCGTACTTCAAATTCCAAACTGAATATGTGATAATTGTGCATTTTCACATGACATGTTTAGGATAGCCGAGCCTATTCTAGATTACATTTTTGTATGCGATGCATTAGGCACTTAACATGGACTTGGATCATGCATGTTTGCTAACAAGTTCTTTGTTTTGGCATGGAGTACTATGTAAGTATTTTAATGCTTTAGCATGTCGCATGTGTGTGAATGCCACCATGACAGTATGTTTACCATGTGGCTAGATGCTTATGTGTTAAACTGTTTGAATGCCCGTGGGTGGAGGTTGGATTGTTTGAGTTGGAAAAACTCGTTGAAATCCGCATTTTAGCCTACTTGCGAGTAGCAAATTCCAAAATATTTTCAAACCGAACGGATATGCAATGTTTATTTCCAAATTAGGCAATCTAGTCTATACTTGTTTGCTGCGCGCATAACATAGTAATTCTAGGCTAATAAATGGAATAATAACACATAATGTTTTCAAAAACGGATATCATGGTTAGTAGAGGCCGGTCTTCGGACCGGGCGAAAGGGGGTGCTCATAGCTGACCTTCCCCGATCGTACCCAAGCTCCCGAGCCGAGACAAACTCCGATGATGACGGACATGTGGCCTTCGGCACCGAGTCAGGGTTTCCTAAATTTCCCCATTTTAAAAATATTTAGGTGGCGACTCTGTATCTGGCAAAGCAGTCCATGTTTGGCACTACTTTTTAAAACAAATCTGTTTTCTCAAACGATTTGCCAGATTTGGACTCTTTGGTTCAGATTTAGAACCGTGACACAAAATCGAGTCCGAACTGTAGCAGCGAAGGCCCCCTCGCGGGGCGCGTCTACAGTTTCTGGCGACTCCGCTGGGGACTTTAGAGAGCTTGACTCGAACTCGTGATATCCTGTTTTGACTTCATTTATGTGTTTCTTTGCATTGCATGTGCATTGGTGCGCCTAGGAACACAGTGTTTGCTATCTGCCATTCCTGAACGGTTTGCCGGAGGCTTGTCTTGTCAAGACATGTCCATAAGGCTGACCGGCTATGGGCTCTGACATCATGGGAACACAAACCCCGGTTTTACCGGGGCACCCTTTTGGCCATTCGACCTAGTGCATATTCGGATCCATAGTGACCATTCCAAACTAGGACAGGTTGCTTACCCGATTATAGGTTGTTTGAAACTGCTGTGTGCATAGTGAAACCCTAGCTCCTGACAAAATAGGACAGGGAAACCCTACCCCAACATAGGGGTGTTTTTGGTTCTCCTTACTTGTTATATGCTTCTAGAATGTATTTCTACAGGGAAAGTACAGATCAGTTTGCAAGTTTGAGTATCGTACCTGAGGACACCGGTATCAGTATCAGTTATGAGAATCAGTTATCCGCGGGTATCAGGGTTCAGTTTTCGGGAACAGTGATTTCTGGGAACAGTGATCAGTAGTAGGGTACAGTTGTTTGGCTACACCCGTGTTTGATCAGTTTTGGGCTGAAATGCTGTCTATTTTTCCTTTCAAGGTTCAGAGAGTTGCAGAGTTGATACAGAATAGCCAGTGTCTCCCCTTGCCGAGGCAGGATTTATGGCGGCACAGAATTCAGAAGAGATTGTAGTTATGACGACTGCATTGGAGCAGGGAACCGCTCCGCAGGGTGAAGCCGGCATCGATGTGTCACATCCACCTAGATTGCCTGTTGTGCACCCGGGATGGGCTCCCCAGTTATATCAGGCTCGCGAGCCTACTACTTTTGAGTTGATGGGAATGATAGGTGACCTCCAAAGGTCTATGGCGGATCTCGCCTATGGGATGTCAGCTTCGCCCCCAGCGGCACCGTATGCCGGGAATTTCATACCGCAGGAGCCCCCGCTGCTGGGGCGGATTGTGATAGAGCTCAGCCAGCCAGAGGTGGTTTCCAGCTACAGCCATGACATGTCAGCAACAACCGGGCTTCGCTCTGAAGTAGCAACCCAAACCCTTGACCAGGCTGAGGCCGGAAGAAAAGACAAGATGAAGGCAGACGCCGACCCCATCGAACAGCTGCTGTGGGCAGTCCAGGCTTTGAAAGCCGGGGGAATGAACAAACAACAAGTATCCGCAGTTGTGACAAAGACTGTGGAGGACGCTTTCCCCACTCCACCCGAGGGTAGTTCAAGCCAGGCAGAAAATCGGGACGGGCCCCGTCATGCCCAGACAGTTCCTGTCGTTCCCAACCCTGCACCGGGAAAAGGTCAAAAAGCCAAGGCAGTGCCAGCCGACCCTTTCGCTAGCACATCTAGCAAAGGTCCTCAAACTTCAAAATATCTGCCTCGAGGACGCAGAGCCTTTCACGCCCTCTACATGCCTTTGTCTAGGGCATTTCTAATATTGGCCAAAAAGGGGCATCTTAAACCCCTGGAGCCCCGGCCACTCCCGAAGAATCTCCCCGCCACTCATGACGCTACCTTGTACTGTGCGTACCACCAACAGTCCGGCCACAGCACCGATGGTTGTTTTCGCCTTCGTCATGAAGTGCAGGATGTGATTGATAATGAGGTTATTCTTCCACCTACCTCGGCAAATTCCGTCACTACCGAGCTGTTGGATTTCGAGGATACTGCAAGTTTGTGATCAGGGGTTGGACCACCTGCGGGCGGCGCTCGTTGTATTTCAGACGTGGCATTTGGCACGCTATAGACACCCCATTTTTGACCGCCCTTAAGACTTGGGCACTACTGATGGTTTGCTCGGTGTTGAGAGATGTGCAGGGCAAAGAATCAGTTTCTTCGGCTAGAAGAGAGGCAAATCTTTCAAAACACTTTGTTTAGGGTTTTGGAGTTGAAGAAAAGAGGAAAGGAGAGGAGAAAACTAGTTTGGGAGAAGTTCGGCATGAATCCGGGTAGAAGCGAGTCGAGCAGCCCTCGCTGAATCACGCTTATCTATCTGTACACTTGGAGTTTAGCTATGGGGCCACCACCGTCGGAAAGCTTACTTCCGGGGCTTCATTTTGCACTCAAGAATCTCCTAGAGCCAAGTCCGGGTGGGGGAGATATGATCAGTTGAAGTCGGTCATCATCCCGGTTGGATCGAATCTGCGCGGCTTCACGAAAAAGGGCATAACTTTTTGCACAGAAGGAATTTTAATGCAAGGTTTGCGCCATTGGAAAGATAACTTCCGGGGCTTCAATTTGGACACCCACCGGCCATTTTTTGACCTTGGAATCATCTATCGGCAATCTATTTTGCCGACCGGAAAAATATTATGCCGACCGGCACATTATTTTGGCCGACGACCAAATTTTCTTGCCGGTTTGCCCCTTTTTCATCCCTCAAGCATGGTGCATGCCAGCTGTGCCAGCTGGGATGCACAGACCCTACTCCACGTGCATATATGTGGCTATTTTGCACCCTTTGCACACCCTTTGGCCCCTTTTCTTGCACCCTTTGCTCAAGGCTTCTTGAGGAAGCCTTGACCCCTTTTCTTGGCTTCCTCAAGAAGCCTACCAGCTGTCCAAGCTTCTCCAATAAGCCTTGAACCCCTTTGACCCCTTTCCCTTGACTTAGCTTGTAAGTTAAGTGATTTCCTTGCCTTATATATGCACCTCTCCTCCTCCTTTGTTTAGGTTAGAGATTTGGAGCAAAAACTAGACCTAATACACACATATAACATATATATCACCCTCTCTCTCTATATCTCCCTCTCTCTCTACATTTGGGTGTGTTAGAGTGATCAAACACCCTTGTTCTTGGGCCATTTCTTCATCAACTCATAGCACAAGGCATCCAACGCCCATTCCAGCAGCTTGAGGCTGTTCTCCAGAGCTTAGGGGCACCTAAACTTGGTCCAAGGGGTGCTGGTTCATTGGTCTACAAAGGTGAGTCCTCTTCTTCCCTTTTCTAGCCTATTCTTGCATCATATCTAAGCCATAGTTTCTTGCATCTTTGGGCTCCGACCCAAACTGTAACTCATCATATTTTGAGGTCCTCTTCATGTTTGATTGAGGACCTCTTGCTGTTTGAGGACAGTATCTTGCACTTGCTTCAATATCCTCCTTGAATGCCATAATCTTGCATAGAATTTTTGGCTTGCGTGTGATCTGTTTTAGAGCCTGATGTAAACTGAAAATAGGCTTATTTTGAGCCCCTCTTCAACATTGAAGAAGGGCTCAACACTGTTTGGGACTTCCATGTTGTACTTCCCTTTATATCCTCTTTTTGGTCCCATTTTTGTATGTCTTGGCAGCCCCTGATGTTGCTGTTTTTGGACCTTGGTCCGAACTAAAAGTGGCTTTATTTTGATCTCCTGAACATGTTTTATTAAGGATATTTTCTTGTTTGGTGAATGTTTTGTATACCTCATGTTACAGCCACTTTTGAGCCTCATTTTTGCATTGCATTTCTAATATATTTGTATACTGTTTTTGGGGCTGCCATAAACTGTAAATAGTCTTATTTTGGGTCCCTCTTCAACATCGTTGAAGGACCCTAACCTGTTTGGGGCCAGCACCTATGAGTTTCTTTTTAATCTCATGTTTAGGGCCATTTCTTGCATGCTAGTTTTGCCCTATCTTGGTTTGCTGTTTGACCATGTTTTGTACTAGTAAAATGCTAATTTTGGGGCTGCCTTGCTTCTGTATTTACATTCCATGTCCATATCGTGCATGCTTTGTATAACTGTAAGCCATTTCGGGTGCCAAAAGTCCATGTTTCGGGACTATTCCATGCATCGGGTGTGTTTTCGCCTCATTTCGGAACTGTTTCCCCCCACATCTCAGTGCTGAAATCCCATTGGCATGTTTGCATATCATTTTTCGTGCCATTGCATTGCATATGCCATTGCCTCGATTTGCGTGCCCGTGTGCACGCATTTCGAGGCACTTCATTTTCATCTTATGGCCACTGATGTGGGTGCGGCTGAGGTCCATTCACATTGGTGTAAGTCCATCTTGCATTGTGTATGCCATGTTTCAATGCGTTGTGCATGTTATGTTGTTAGCGTTGTGTGTGCCATGTAGTTATATTGCATGTTTGTATGTTTGCTTGCATGCTTAGGTTGCATGTGCATTGTTATGCATTGTCTCGCCTCTTGACCAACCATGATTGAGGTTGGGTCTCTTGTATGTTTTGTGTGCATTGCATTTTTACATTGAATTGCAAAACTTGGCCTCTTAGGCCATCATGTGTAATTGATGGCCCCAGGGTCGAGGGGCATACTCCCTTGAGCCCATTACATGATTGGGAGAGTGCCCATGCATACACTTGCTTGAAATTCCATGCCATACACTGTCTGTTCTTGTTGCTGTCAAAAACTGTCTTCTGCAGGGAGTTTCTGCCGACCGGCATCATTTAGTGCCGACCGGCAATTGGTGGCTGGCCGATAATTACATCATCTGCCGATGGAAATTATGCACTGCCGGTGGGCATTTCCCCCAGCCGGTGGCACTCTGCAGTATGCAACAAGCCTGTCCCAGTACTTTGGCACTGTTCAGAGAAGCAGGGCAGTGTAAACCGAGGCGGCAGTGGTATGGTACGGACTTTTCGGGCGAGACGGGTTCAAGCTTGCATCGTTCGCGCATCCCGAGGTGGGGGCTGTGGCCACCTTTCTTCTTTCTGCATTCATTTTGTTCAGTAATTAGAAATTCTGTAATAATTAATGTGGTTAGTTATTTATCCGGACTGTAATATTTATTTGGACCCTCCGAGTGAGGGCAATTGTGTAATAAGTGTGGGTGCGTTGTGCATGTCTTCCAACCCCCACTTCTTTCTCCCTTTTATTTACCCGCTTATGATGGTAGACTAGGACATATTTAAATTCGCATAACAGTATGATAGCATGCGTGCATCCATACATTTGTCTTACATGCACCGGGCTCGGCACATCATGCTAACTGCACTTGTATTTCAATTCCAAGTTGAGTACTTGTTAGTTGCAGCATTTCACATGCCATCTTTAGGATAGCCGAGCCTGTTTAGAGTGCATCTTTGCATGTGTTGCATTAGCCATTTTTAACATGAACTAGGATCATGCATATGATTACTGACTAGTTTCTGTTTTGGCTCGGAGTATAAGGTAAACTTTTATGCTTTAGCATATCGCATGCGTGTGAGTGTTGCCATGACAGTATGATTACCATGAGGCTAGCTGCTTACGTGATATAACTGCTTGAATGCCTGTGGATGGAGGTTGAAATACCTAAATTGGAATAATGCATTAAAACTGTGAGTTTTAAGCCCACTAGATAGTGGCAAAATCATCTTTTCTAAAAGCCCACTTGAGGGTGGCAAAATCTGCATTTTAGCCTACTTGCGAGTAGCAAACCATTTTCAAAACAAACATGAAATGTTTTGTTCCAATTTGGGCGATTTGGTCTATACTTGTTTGCTGCGCGCATAACATAGCAATTCTAGGCTAATAACCAGAATAAGAACGCATAAAGTTTTCAAAAATGAATATCACGGTTAGTAGAGGCCGGTCTTCGGACCGGGCGAAAGGGGGTGCTCATAGCTGACCTTCCCCAATCGTACCCTAGCTCCCGAGCCGAGACAACTCCGGTGATGACGGACATGTGGCCTTCGGCACCGAGTCAGGGTTTCCTAAATTCTCCCATAAAAAAATATTTAGGTGGCGACTCTGTATCTGGCAAAGCAGTCCATGTTTGGCACTACTTTTTTCAAAAATCTGTTTCTCAAGACGATTTGCCAGATTTGGACTCTTTGGTTCAGATTAAGAACCGCGACACAAATCGAGTCCGAACTGTAGCATGAGGCCCACGGGCGCGTCTACAGTTTCTGGCGACTCCGCTGGGGACTTTTAGAGAGCTTGACTCGAACTCGTGATATCCCGTTTTGATTTCATTTGTGTTTCTTTGCATTGCATGTGCATTGGTGCGCCTAGGAACACAGTGTTTGCCATCTGCCATTCCTGAACGGTTTGCCGGAGGCTTGTCTTGTCAAGGCATGTCCGTAAGGCTGACCGGCTATGGGCTCTGACAGTATGGGAACACAAACCCCGGTTTTACCGGGGCACCCTTTGTGACCACTCGACCTAGTACATTTTCGGATCCATAGTGACCATTCCAAATTAGGACAGGCTGCTTACCCGATGTTAGGTTGTTTGAGAACTGCTGTGTGCATAGTAAAACCCTAGCTCCTGACAAAATAGGACAGGGAAACCCTACCCCAACATAGGGGTGTTTTGGCTCTCTCTTACTTGCTATGTGCTTTTAGAGTGTATCTCTATAGGAATGCATATATCAGTTTGCAAGTTTGGGCATCAGGCCTGTGGGCATCAGTATTTGGGGAATCAGTTTTACCTGAGGGTATCAATTTTGGGACAGATATTTGGGGAATAGTGATCAGTATTGAGCACAGTCATTCCACTATGATCATATCCGAGCTGAGATGTTGTCTGTTTTCTCTTTTGCAAGGTAGTCCTGGAACCATAGCTTCAGAAGGCTCCGATATCCCCCAGGTACATTGGACTAGTGCTGATAGACTTTGTTAGGTCAGAAATTCAATTCAAGGGCAACCGGTGTTCTTTTGCCGAGGCAAGGCAAAGAAGGGCCAAACAGGGCTCATTGGTTCATCTGATCCGACAGTCACCAACCACATCACCTTTGTTCGGACTCAGCAGACCATGATGGCACAGGGTTCAGAAGAATTTGTGGCCGTGATAGCAGCGTTAAATCAGGGAACTGCCATGCAGGCTGAGACCAGTATTGAAACGCAGCGCCCACCTGGGGTATCTGCCTCACATCCAGCTTTGGAACCCCAGCCAAACTTTGACCCACTTCCGCCGGTTGAAGATTTGCCGTGTCTGAATTCTCGGGAAAGGTTGACTCAAGCTCAGGTGCTCAGACCCCTGGTGCAGCCTACTGAGAGACTTCGACCCTTTCATGTTAATGAGCTCAACCCGACTACAATGAAGATTGCGAACCTTGAGAAGCAATTCAAAAAGGCCCAGGGCCTTAACTCCATTCCCGACATTGAGGATGGGCACACCGAGGCTGCCGTTCGGCTCCCAGACATATTCAAAATGCCATGTATTGACCGTTTCGACGGGTCTGGAGATCCAATGGTACATATCCGACTTTTCTTAGATGTCCTAAAGCCGATGGGACTGACTAAGCCACAGAAACTCTCTCTATATGGAAGAACCCTGTCGGGTGTAGCAGCCACTTGGTACACTAAGTTGGAGGACAAAGTGAAGCAAGACTGGGAAGAATTGGCTGAGGCCTTTGTTGATCAGTATTCCTACAATACCCAAGTTGAAATGACCATGCAAGAGCTTGAAACAACCCGCCAGAACCCAACAGAGCCTTTTGTGAAATTTGTAGCAAGGTGGAGGGCAAAGGCAGCACAGATGACAGATCGCCCTTCTGAGAGGGATCAAGTACAAATGATGGTGCGAAACCTCGAGCATGATATGTTGCAAAAGTTGATAGTCGCTCCACTATTCACTTTCAAAAGTTTACATGAACTGGGGGTTCAGGTCGAGAATGCGTTCAACAGTGGGATCATCCCCAGAACAAGTGAACCGACGAGGAAGGTTTTTGCAGGGAGTACCAATGCTGGTAGTAGCGTCATTCCCAAACCCACTGAGATCAATGTAGTCGCCACAGCCAACCCTTTTGCCAAACCAAGCCTACAAACAGCCGGCCCAGCCCGAGCTCAGGGCAGAACTTTCACTCCCCTCTATATGAGCCTGACTAGCGCACTAAAAGCCTTGATGGAAAGAGGGCATCTCAAACCCCTCGATCCTCAACCTCTGCCTAACCCACTTCCAGCCAGACATAATCCCTCCAAGTACTGTATGTACCATCAGCAGCGCGGTCATGGCACCGACCGTTGCTACCGCCTTCGTCATGAGGTCCAAAATCTCATCGACAACCGGACGATAGCTCCACCTTCAGCCCTCGATGACCAAGTACCTCATCCACATCTCAATCTGATCCACACACTGGCCGTCCCTTACGACCCCAGCGTATACATCACCCCGGCCCATCTACCCAAGCCTGAGGTGTTTATCCCGGAAAGCATGGACTTATGCATGATGGGTGCATCTGAACCCCAATTATCTCAAACCCATGAACCCACTACTTCTGAGCTGATGAAGATGATCGAAGATCTTCAGAGAACTGTGGCAGATCTGGCCTTTGGAGTTTTGGCCCCGTCATCAACCGCATCACATACCAGGGAGTTCATGTCAAAAGGCTCCTCAGGACGGGCTGCATTGGGAGAAGGCCAATCTTTTAGCAAAGTGGAGGCAAGTGGTAAGAACAAGGTAGGGGCGGGCATTGGTCCCCATGAACACCTTCGGTGGGATATTGAGGCTTTGAAAGCTGAGGGACTGAACAAAGAGCAAGTCCTCGCAATTGTTACAAAAACTGTGGATGACACTTTCGCCACTCAGAATGAGAGCAGTCTGAATCAAGGGGCAAGCCAGGAGAAGGGCCTTTGTACGAGGAATGTTCCTTTCAGCCCTAATCTCGTGCTCGGAAACGATCAGAAAACCCAGTCAACGCCTGCCAATCCCTTTGCTGGTGCATCCAGCAAAACTCCACAAACCTCAAAATATCCACCTCGAGGCCAGAGGGTGTTCGCACCACTGTACATGTCTCTATCAGCGGGCTTTAGGATCCTGATTAGAGAGGGGAATTTGAAACCCTTGGAGCCGCGACCACTGCCAGATAGACTTCCTTCCTCCCATGATCCGACCAAGTACTGTGCCTTTCATCAGCAAGTCGGCCATGTCACTGATGGTTGTTTCCGTCTTCGCCACGAAATACAAGATCTGATTGACAATAAGGTCATCACCACACCAACTCAGCGAAGTCTATCGTCATTGGATCAGTGAACCTGGGGGATAATGTGATGTGATCGGGGGATGAACCACCTGCGGATGGCGCTCGATTTACTCCAGATGTGGTGTATGGCACGCACTATTTTGAGCATTTGTGAATGCTAGTTTTGTACATTCTGACTTGGGTATTGGGTCAGTCTTGTTGTGTTGTTTTGAATCTGTTTTGAGTCAGTCTTTTTGTTTCAGGTCTGTCTTGTTGTATCGAGTCAGTCCTGTTTTGTTAAGAGTCGGGTGATTCCGGGGGTGTTACCTCGGACATCACTATCTTGTTTTGCGTTTGTCTTTTTGCCTTCTTTTGAGTCTGTTTCTGCCTTGGAGCCAGTTATGCCAACAGATTTGAATGAAACAGCAGCAATTTTCATACTCTTGTGTTTGCTTCTGCTATGTGCCAGTTGTGCCAGAAGTTTGAATGACATGACAGTGCTCTTCGCCTGCCTTTTCTGTGCCTTTGAAGTCATTGTAATGACCTAAGTTTTCCAAAACTTTTTTCGAAACATTGTGATAAAAACAAAGATGAAGGAATTCCTCAGGTTTTTGCAAAAAATTTGATCATTTGAGAGAAAGAGAGGCATGCTAAGCCTTTAATGATCGAGATCATGCTTGTTAATATGAGTACTGAGAAGGATCCTGGCTTGATCCAGATTGGTCCCACACTGTCTTCAGCGCGAGCGACTAGTCGCTTTCTTAAAAGATTTCAAAAAAAAAATGTTTTGCGCGATCCTGCGAAGACCTGTGTGGAATCGCTCTTGAGATTGTGCAGCCTAGGATCGCTCTCAGCCTTGAGACTCGACCCCTCATTTTCAAACCTTGAACTTGGATTCAGAAGGTTCAACGATCAACCACAATGTGAAGCCTGTGTGGCCTGATTTGAAGCAGCCCATGAATTAGGGGCAGGGAAGTCAGACCAAGAAGATCAGATGTCATCAAAAGAAGCTTGCAAAGCTAGATCAGAAGTATCCCTGGAACTAGGGGCAAAAATGCCAGATGTGCTCGAAGAGCCGAAGATTGGTCGTCCTGCAAATCAATGAAGACCGGCAAGAACACCAAATCCCAGAGGGAGGAAAGAGAAAGTATTGTTAAAGAAAAATTGAGTTCCGATCTACAACACTAGGGGCAAATCCAGGCCCCATGGGATGGACTCCTGCATTGTCAGCGAACAACAGTCACTCTCCTAGATTCAGACGGATTCGAGATCTCAGAACCATTTGACATGGACAAAGCTACACTTTTACCCTTGAGAGGCTCGCTGGGTCGAAAACCCGGAAGGGCGACCCAGGCAAAAGTTAGAGCAAGGAAAAAAGAAAGGAAGGGAAGAAAAGAAAAAAAAAAAGAAAGAAAAGAAAAGATAAAAAAAATGAAAAGAATTGAAAAGAAAAGAAGAACAAAGCTCGCAAGGTCGAAAACCCGCAACGGGCGCCTTGGCAAAAGTTAGAGCCTAAAAAGGAGAGGTTAATACCCGAGTGTACCTTACCCCCGAACTACGTAAGGCTTGATTCCCATCTTTGGGATACGTAGGCAACTTCATTCTGAAGTCCAGCCGTAAAACACTTCAAAATCAACTGTGTCCATGTAATGGTTTTGATCATCTTTGCCTTCTCTGTATCCGAGAGTTCGGTTGTCATCGTTACTCTGACGACTGATAGCAATGCGCTGCGATGCTATCCAAACTAGGGGCAACTTTCCGTTGCCATACAGTGTGCCGCGGTGCCATTCAAACAAGGGGCAACTTTCCGTTGCCGTGCAGCTCTTTTCAAGTAAGGGGCAATTTTCCTTCGGATCCGAAGCTGCACATCTCAAGAGTAGGTTCTGTGCTTGTTGAGCATTGGCCGTTTGCAAAAATAATTTTTGAGAATTTTTATTAAGGTTGACTGATCTATCGAAAATTATTCCATCTTTTCCAAAACTGGACCATTTCTTGGACCCGAAAAGGAAAATTTTCAGTGCTCATAACCTAACTTGCATGGTTTTCAAATCAAAAATTGAACAAGTATGTTAACCTAACTCTCATATTGGTCAAGATTGTTTTAGTAGAAAACAAAAACAAAAAATGGTCAAAATGATGAAATAGGGGCACAGTTGAGTCAGGCTTCCTGTCTTTCTCCCGTTGTCAATGCATCTGCCAGAAAGGGCACTCTACCTGCCAAAAAAGGGCACAACTGAAGTCAACAACGAAGGGCTGAAAGCTCTCTCATCCTCCAAGCAACGAGGTATCAAGACAAGTGCGAAGCACGAACTGGAATGGGACAAGATATTCCACTCCCTTATCTGGACAGATCTGACCACGTCCAAACTCCCCAGCAGAGCATCGTCAACTGATGTCAGCTGCAAATTTGCTACACACCCAACTGTAGCGCAACCCCTCTGTGGGAGAAACTCACTAGCTGCATACAGAAGAAAAAGAATCTAGCGAAATGCTAGGGGCAAGAGCCCACAATTTGCTGTTTATCCATCAACCACCTAGGGGAGGGATAAAAAATGAGAGATTAAAGAATAGAGAGATGTGCGTTGAGAGGAAAAGTGAGGAAAAGGGCTTTTTCAGAAAAACAGAGCCTGAGGGCCGAGCGATGTGAGAATCACAAATGAGGAAGGGTGGGAAACAATACCCGTGGAAACAGGCTCCATGTGCACATTTGAGTCTTGTGTTTTATTTTGTCTGTCTCGATTCTTGTCTTGAGTCGCTTCGAGTGTTACTCGATGTGTTTTTAGGTTGTTTACCTTTGTTTTT
This sequence comes from Camellia sinensis, assembly GCF_055761805.1. Lineage (NCBI taxonomy): Eukaryota > Viridiplantae > Streptophyta > Magnoliopsida > Ericales > Theaceae > Camellia > Camellia sinensis. The sequence goes on along the minus strand of NC_138961.1, from coordinate 32,893,207 downwards.
CCCTTGTCGAGTCGTTTTGGCTGTGGCCAGTCGTCGGCTCAATACCCGGTTATGAACTCATTTCTCAATTTCAAAAAAAAATCATCTTGTGCTTAGAGTGCTGTGCCATTCTCCACATTTGTGCAAAACAGTATTTGTTCTTTCATAAAACTGCAGGGTCCACCCCCGATAAGTGTGAACAGTAGAACAAGGGCCTATCTGAAGCTATGTAGGTTCCAGACTGCAAAGCAAAAGAAAAAGAAAATTTGGAGCATCTTAGGGTGTTCCAGCTTTGGCAAGATCCAAGACTGCATTTCCGGTGCACCTTCCTAGACCTCGCCATTTCTCTGGAGTATGAGTGTATCTCGACCCCAAGTGTAAACCTGCTTCAAGTCAGAATGGCAATTAAAGCAGCAGAAGATGTTATCTCTCGCCAATATAAACGGGGTGTCCCCTTTTGAGCTGAGCGTATTGCCAAGTCCTCCGAAAGGTAAATCGGAGGCACCAGAGTACATGTTTGATGCCCTTCCATTGCATAGAATATGTTTTCTTTCGATTCTGCATAAAATATGCTTTCAATATTGCATAGAATATGCTCCTGTTTCTTGCATAGAAAATGCTCGTATCTTTTGCATAGAAAATGCACTCTTCCGTACTTGCATAGAAAATGCACCTCATTTGCATAGAACATGCATTCACTCGCACTATCTTGTGCACTTACACTTTGTATCTCACTAGCACTGTCTTGTGCATCTTGTGGTTGTATCTAACTCGCACTATTTTGTGCATTGCATATCAATCGCGCTGTTTGGCATATCGCACTGTTTAGTGCATTTCAAAATCAATCGCGCTGTTTAGCGTACCGCACTGTTTAGTGCATTTCAAAATCAATCGCGCTGTTTAGCGTGTCGCACTATTTTGTGCATTGCAAATCAATCGCGCTATCTAGCGTATCGCACTTTCTCGCGCTATCTTGCGCATTGCACTGTTTTGTGCAGTTTACATTCGCGCTATTTTGCGCACTTCAATCGCACTGTTTTGTGCAGTTTATCATTCGCGCTATCTTGCGCATTGCACTGTTTTGTGCAGTTTACATTCGCGCTATTTTGCGTACCTCAATCGCACTATTTTGTCCAGTTTATCATTCGCGCTATCTTGCGCATTGCACTGTTTTGTGCAGTTTACATTCGCGCTATTTTGCGCACCTCAATCGCACTGTTTTGTGCAGTTTATCATTCGCGCTATCTTGCGCATTGCACTGTTTTGTGCAGTTTACATTCGTGCTATTTTGCGTACCTCAATCGCACTGTTTTGTGCAGTTTATCATTCGCGCTATCTTGCGCATTGCACTGTTTTGTGCAGTTTACATTCGCGCTATTTTGCGCACCTCAATCGCACTGTTTTGTGCAGTTTATCATTCGCGCTATCTTGCGCATTGCACTGTTTTGTGCAGTTTACATTCGCGCTATCTTGCGCATTGCACTGTTTTGTGCAGTTTGCATTTCGCGCTATTTTACGCACCTCAATCGCACTTGTGCATTTCAAATCACTCGCGCTTTCTTGCGCATCGCACTGTTTTGTGCACCTTACTTGCATTTTGCATGCATCCTATCGCGCTATCTTGCGCACCTCACTTGTACTTGTTAGTACATTGCATTGTTTTGAATACAAATCGGCTTCACGTAGCGTATAAGTCCAATTGTCAAAGTCTTCTTTCATATCGTTTGCATCCTGCCCCAGAACTACGCTGGTTTGATTCCTTGCAAAGGGATACGTAGGCAGCCTGTGGGCACAACCATTTATTTATCGGTATTTTGTTTGTTTGTCCAAGTCTTCGGCCTTGTCAAAAATGGGTCGTCTCTGGGCTTTGACATTCACTCCCGTCATTGTTATGACTTTCGAGTTCTGTCAAAGAGGGGCAACTGTAGACACCCCATTTTTGACCGCCCTTAAGACTTGGGCACTACTGATGGTTTGCTCGGTGTTGAGAGATGTGCAGGGCAAAGAATCAGTTTCTTCGGCTAGAAGAGAGGCAAATCTTTCAAAACACTTTGTTTAGGGTTTTGGAGTTGAAGAAAAGAGGAAAGGAGAGGAGAAAACTAGTTTGGGAGAAGTTCGGCATGAATCCGGGTAGAAGCGAGTCGAGCAGCCCTCGCTGAATCGGGCTTATCTATCTGTACACTTGGAGTTTAGCTATGGGGCCACCACCGTCGGAAAGCTTACTTCCGGGGCTTCATTTTGCACTCAAAAATCTCCTAGAGCCAAGTCCGGGTGGGGGAGATATGATCAGTTGAAGTCGGTCATCATCCCGGTTGGATCGAATCTGCGCGGCTTCACGAAAAAGGGCATAACTTTTTGCACAGAAGGAATTTTAATGCAAGGTTTGCGCCATTGGAAAGATAACTTCCGGGGCTTCAATTTGGACACCCACCGGCCATTTTTGGACCTTGGAATCATCTATCGGCAATCTATTTTGCCGACCGGCAAAATATTATGCCGACCGGCACTTTATTTTGGCCGACGACCAAATTTTCTTGCCGGTTTGCCCCTTTTTCATCCCTCAAGCATGGTGCATGCCAGCTGTGCCAGCTGGGATGCACAGACCCTACTCCACGTGCATATATGTGGCTATTTTGCACCCTTTGCACACCCTTTGGCCCCTTTTCTTGCACCCTTTGCTCAAGGCTTCTTGAGGAAGCCTTGACCCCTTTTCTTGGCTTCCTCAAGAAGCCTACCAGCTGTCCAAGCTTCTCCAATAAGCCTTGAACCCCTTTGACCCCTTTCCCTTGACTTAGCTTGTAAGTTAAGTGATTTCCTTGCCTTATATATGCACCTCTCCTCCTCCTTTGTTTAGGTTAGAGATTTGGAGCAAAAACCAGACCTAATACACACATATAACATATATATCACCCTCTCTCTCTATATCTCCCTCTCTCTCTACATTTGGGTGTGTTAGAGTGATCAAACACCCTTGTTCTTGGGCCATTTCTTCATCAACTCATAGCACAAGGCATCCAACGCCCATTCCAGCAGCTTGAGGCTGTTCTCCAGAGCTTAGGGGCACCTAAACTTGGTCCAAGGGGTGCTGGTTCATTGGTCTACAAAGGTGAGTCCTCTTCTTCCCTTTTCTAGCCTATTCTTGCATCATATCTAAGCCATAGTTTCTTGCATCTTTGGGCTCCGACCCAAACTGTAACTCATCATATTTTGAGGTCCTCTTCATGTTTGATTGAGGACCTCTTGCTGTTTGAGGACAGTAGCTTGCACTTGCTTCAATATCCTCCTTGAATGCCATAATCTTGCATAGAATTTTTGGCTTGCGTGTGATCTGTTTTAGAGCCTGATGTAAACTGAAAATAGGCTTATTTTGAGCCCCTCTTCAACATTGAAGAAGGGCTCAACACTGTTTGGGACTTCCATGTTGTACTTCCCTTTATATCCTCTTTTTGGTCCCATTTTTGTATGTCTTGGCAGCCCCTGATGTTGCTGTTTTTGGACCTTGGTCCGAACTAAAAGTGGCTTTATTTTGATCTCCTGAACATGTTTTATTAAGGATATTTTCTTGTTTGGTGAATGTTTTGTATACCTCATGTTATAGCCACTTTTGAGCCTCATTTTTGCATTGCATTTCTAATATATTTGTATACTGTTTTTGGGGCTGCCATAAACTGTAAATAGTCTTATTTTGGGTCCCTCTTCAACATCGTTGAAGGACCCTAACCTGTTTGGGGCCAGCACCTATGAGTTTCTTTTTAATCTCATGTTTAGGGCCATTTCTTGCATGCTAGTTTTGCCCTATCTTGGTTTGCTGTTTGACCATGTTTTGTACTAGTAAAATACTAATTTTGGGGCTGCCTTGCTTCTGTATTTACATTCCATGTCCATATCGTGCATGCTTTGTATAGCTGTAAGCCATTTCGGGTGCCAAAAGTCCATGTTTCGGGACTATTCCATGCATCGGGTGTGTTTTCGCCTCATTTCGGGGCTGTTTCCCCCCACATCTCAGTGCTGAAATCCCATTGGCATGTTTGCATATCATTTTTCGTGCCATTGCATTGCATATGCCATTGCCTCGATTTGCGTGCCCGTGTGCACGCATTTCGAGGCACTTCATTTTCATCTTATGGCCACTGATGTGGGTGCGGCTGAGGTCCATTCACATTGGTGTAAGTCCATCTTGCATTGTGTATGCCATGTTTCAATGCGTTGTGCATGTTATGTTGTTAGCGTTGTGTGTGCCATGTAGTTATATTGCATGTTTGTATGTTTGCTTGCATGCTTAGGTTGCATGTGCATTGTTATGCATTGCCTCGCCTCTTGACCAACCATGATTGAGGTTGGGTCTCTTGTATGTTTTGTGTGCATTGCATTTTTACATTGAATTGCAAAACTTGGCCTCTTAGGCCATCATGTGTAATTGATGGCCCCAGGGTCGAGGGGCATACTCCCTTGAGCCCATTACATGATTGGGAGAGTGCCCATGCATACACTTGCTTGAAATTCCATGCCATACACTGTCTGTTCTTGTTGCTGTCAAAAACTGTCTTCTGCAGGGAGTTTCTGCCGACCGGCATCATTTAGTGCCGATCGGCAATTGGTGGCTGGCCGATAATTACATCATCTGCCGATGGAAATTATGCACTGCCGGTGGGCATTTCCCCCAGCCGGTGGCACTCTGCAGTATGCAACAAGCCTGTCCCAGTACTTTGGCACTGTTCAGAGAAGCAGGGCAGTGTAAACCGAGGCGGCAGTGGTATGGTACGGACTTTTCGGGCGAGACGGGTTCAAGCTTGCATCGTTCGCGCATCCCGAGGTGGGGGCTGTGGCCACCTTTCTTCTTTCTGCATTCATTTTGTTCAGTAATTAGAAATTCTGTAATAATTAATGTGGTTAGTTATTTATTCGGACTGTAATATTTATTTGGACCCTCCGAGTGAGGGCAATTGTGTAATAAGTGTGGGTGCGTTGTGCATGTCTTCCAACCCCCACTTCTTTCTCCCTTTTATTTACCCGCTTATGATGGTAGACTAGGACATATTTAAATTCGCATAACAGTATGATAGCATGCGTGCATCCATACATTTGTCTTACATGCACCGGGCTCGGCACATCATGCTAACTGCACTTGTATTTCAATTCCAAGTTGAGTACTTGTTAGTTGCAGCATTTCACATGCCATCTTTAGGATAGCCGAGCCTGTTTAGAGTGCATCTTTGCATGTGTTGCATTAGCCATTTTTAACATGAACTAGGATCATGCATATGATTACTGACTAGTTTCTGTTTTGGCTCGGAGTATAAGGTAAACTTTTATGCTTTAGCATATCGCATGCGTGTGAGTGTTGCCATGACAGTATGATTACCATGAGGCTAGCTGCTTACGTGATATAATTGCTTGAATGCCTGTGGATGGAGGTTGAAATACCTAAATTGGAATAATGCATTAAAACTGTGAGTTTTAAGCCCACTAGATAGTGGCAAAATCATCTTTTCTAAAAGCCCACTTGAGGGTGGCAAAATCTGCATTTTAGCCTACTTGCGAGTAGCAAACCATTTTCAAAACAAACATGAAATGTTTTGTTCCAATTTGGGCGATTTGGTCTATACTTGTTTGCTGCGCGCATAACATAGCAATTCTAGGCTAATAACCAGAATAAGAACGCATAAAGTTTTCAAAAATGAATATCACGGTTAGTAGAGGCCGGTCTTCGGACCGGGCGAAAGGGGGTGCTCATAGCTGACCTTCCCCAATCGTACCCTAGCTCCCGAGCCGAGACAACTCCGGTGATGACGGACATGTGGCCTTCGGCACCGAGTCAGGGTTTCCTAAATTCTCCCATAAAAAAATATTTAGGTGGCGACTCTGTATCTGGCAAAGCAGTCCATGTTTGGCACTACTTTTTTCAAAAATCTGTTTCTCAAGACGATTTGCCAGATTTGGACTCTTTGGTTCAGATTAAGAACCGCGACACAAATCGAGTCCGAACTGTAGCATGAGGCCCACGGGCGCGTCTACAGTTTCTGGCGACTCCGCTGGGGACTTTTAGAGAGCTTGACTCGAACTCGTGATATCCCGTTTTGATTTCATTTGTGTTTCTTTGCATTGCATGTGCATTGGTGCGCCTAGGAACACAGTGTTTGCCATCTGCCATTCCTGAACGGTTTGCCGGAGGCTTGTCTTGTCAAGGCATGTCCGTAAGGCTGACCGGCTATGGGCTCTGACAGTATGGGAACACAAACCCCGGTTTTACCGGGGCACCCTTTGTGACCACTCGACCTAGTACATTTTCGGATCCATAGTGACCATTCCAAATTAGGACAGGCTGCTTACCCGATGTTAGGTTGTTTGAGAACTGCTGTGTGCATAGTAAAACCCTAGCTCCTGACAAAATAGGACAGGGAAACCCTACCCCAACATAGGGGTGTTTTGGCTCTCTCTTACTTGCTATGTGCTTTTAGAGTGTATCTCTATAGGAATGCATATATCAGTTTGCAAGTTTGGGCATCAGGCCTGTGGGCATCAGTATTTGGGGAATCAGTTTTACCTGAGGGTATCAATTTTGGGACAGATATTTGGGGAATAGTGATCAGTATTGAGCACAGTCATTCCACTATGATCATATCCGAGCTGAGATGTTGTCTGTTTTCTCTTTTGCAAGGTAGTCCTGGAACCATAGCTTCAGAAGGCTCCGATATCCCCCAGGTACATTGGACTAGTGCTGATAGACTTTGTTAGGTCAGAAATTCAATTCAAGGGCAACCAGTGTTCTTTTGCCGAGGCAAGGCAAAGAAGGGCCAAACAGGGCTCATTGGTTCATCTGATCCGACAGTCACCAACCACATCACCTTTGTTCGGACTCAGCAGACCATGATGGCACAGGGTTCAGAAGAATTTGTGGCCGTGATAGCAGCGTTAAATCAGGGAACTGCCATGCAGGCTGAGACCAGTATTGAAACGCAGCGCCCACCTGGGGTATCTGCCTCACATCCAGCTTTGGAACCCCAGCCAAACTTTGACCCACTTCCGCCGGTTGAAGATTTGCCGTGTCTGAATTCTCGGGAAAGGTTGACTCAAGCTCAGGTGCTCAGACCCCTGGTGCAGCCTACTGAGAGACTTCGACCCTTTCATGTTAATGAGCTCAACCCGACTACAATGAAGATTGCGAACCTTGAGAAGCAATTCAAAAAGGCCCAGGGCCTTAACTCCATTCCCAACATTGAGGATGGGCACACCGAGGCTGCCGTTTGGCTCCCAGACAGATTCAAAATGCCATGTATTGACCGTTTCGACGGGTCTGGAGATCCAATGGTACATATCCGACTTTTCTTAGATGTCCTAAAGCCGATGGGACTGACTAAGCCACAGAAACTCTCTCTATATGGAAGAACCCTGTCGGGTGTAGCAGCCACTTGGTACACTAAGTTGGAGGACAAAGTGAAGCAAGACTGGGAAGAATTGGCTGAGGCCTTTGTTGATCAGTATTCCTACAATACCCAAGTTGAAATGACCATGCAAGAGCTTGAAACAACCCGCCAGAACCCAACAGAGCCTTTTGTGAAATTTGTAGCAAGGTGGAGGGCAAAGGCAGCACAGATGACAGATCGCCCTTCTGAGAGGGATCAAGTACAAATGATGGTGCGAAACCTCGAGCATGATATGTTGCAAAAGTTGATAGTCGCTCCACTATTCACTTTCAAAAGTTTACATGAACTGGGGGTTCAGGTCGAGAATGCGTTCAACAGTGGGATCATCCCCAGAACAAGTGAACCGACGAGGAAGGTTTTTGCAGGGAGTACCAATGCTGGTAGTAGCGTCATTCCCAAACCCACTGAGATCAATGTAGTCGCCACAGCCAACCCTTTTGCCAAACCAAGCCTACAAACAGCCGGCCCAGCCCGAGCTCAGGGCAGAACTTTCACTCCCCTCTATATGAGCCTGACTAGCGCACTAAAAGCCTTGATGGAAAGAGGGCATCTCAAACCCCTCGATCCTCAACCTCTGCCTAACCCACTTCCAGCCAGACATAATCCCTCCAAGTACTGTATGTACCATCAGCAGCGCGGTCATGGCACCGACCGTTGCTACCGCCTTCGTCATGAGGTCCAAAATCTCATCGACAACCGGACGATAGCTCCACCTTCAGCCCCCGATGACCAAGTACCTCATCCACATCTCAATCTGATCCACACACTGGCCGTCCCTTACGACCCCAGCGTATACATCACCCCGGCCCATCTACCCAAGCCTGAGGTGTTTATCCCGGAAAGCATGGACTTATGCATGATGGGTGCATCTGAACCCCAATTATCTCAAACCCATGAACCCACTACTTCTGAGCTGATGAAGATGATCGAAGATCTTCAGAGAACTGTGGCAGATCTGGCCTTTGGAGTTTTGGCCCCGTCATCAACCGCATCACATACCAGGGAGTTCATGTCAAAAGGCTCCTCAGGACGGGCTGCATTGGGAGAAGGCCAATCTTTTAGCAAAGTGGAGGCAAGTGGTAAGAACAAGGTAGGGGCGGGCATTGGTCCCCATGAACACCTTCGGTGGGATATTGAGGCTTTGAAAGCTGAGGGACTGAACAAAGAGCAAGTCCTCGCAATTGTTACAAAAACTGTGGATGACACTTTCGCCACTCAGAATGAGAGCAGTCTGAATCAAGGGGCAAGCCAGGAGAAGGGCCTTTGTACGAGGAATGTTCCTTTCAGCCCTAATCTCGTGCTCGGAAACGATCAGAAAACCCAGTCAACGCCTGCCAATCCCTTTGCTGGTGCATCCAGCAAAACTCCACAAACCTCAAAATATCCACCTCGAGGCCAGAGGGTGTTCGCACCACTGTACATGTCTCTATCAGCGGCCTTTAGGATCCTGATTAGAGAGGGGTGCCAGATAGACTTCCTTCCTCCCATGATCCGACCAAGTACTGTGCCTTTCATCAGCAAGTCGGCCATGTCACTGATGGTTGTTTCCGTCTTCGCCACGAAATACAAGATCTGATTGACAATAAGGTCATCGCCACACCAACTCAGCGAAGTCTATCGTCATTGGATCAGTGAACCTGGGGGATAATGTGATGTGATCGGGGGATGAACCACCTGCGGATGGCGCTCGATTTACTCCAGATGTGGTGTATGGCACGCACTATTTTGAGCATTTGTGAATGCTAGTTTTGTACATTCTGACTTGGGTATTGGGTCAGTCTTGTTGTGTTGTTTTGAATCTGTTTTGAGTCAATCTTTTTGTTTCAGGTCTGTCTTGTTGTATCGAGTCAGTCCTGTTTTGTTAAGAGTCGGGTGATTCCGGGGGTGTTACCTCGGACATCACTATCTTGTTTTGCGTTTGTCTTTTTGCCTTCTTTTGAGTCTGTTTCTGCCTTGGAGCCAGTTATGCCAACAGATTTGAATGAAACAGCAGCAATTTTCATACTCTTGTGTTTGCTTCTGCTATGTGCCAGTTGTGCCAGAAGTTTGAATGACATGACAGTGCTCTTCGCCTGCCTTTTCTGTGCCTTTGAAGTCATTGTAATGACCTAAGTTTTCCAAAACTTTTTTCGAAACATTGTGATAAAAACAAAGATGAAGGAATTCCTCAGGTTTTTGCAAAAAATTTGATCATTTGAGAGAAAGAGAGGCATGCTAAGCCTTTAATGATCGAGATCATGCTTGTTAATATGAGTACTGAGAAGGATCCTGGCTTGATCCAGATTGGTCCCACACTGTCTTCAGCGCGAGCGACTAGTCGCTTTCTTAAAAGATTTCAAAAAAAAAATGTTTTGCGCGATCCTGCGAAGACCTGTGTGGAATCGCTCTTGAGATTGTGCAGCCTAGGATCGCTCTCAGCCTTGAGACTCGACCCCTCATTTTCAAACCTTGAACTTGGATTCAGAAGGTTCAACGATCAACCACAATGTGAAGCCTGTGTGGCCTGATTTGAAGCAGCCCATGAATTAGGGGCAGGGAAGTCAGACCAAGAAGATCAGATGTCATCAAAAGAAGCTTGCAAAGCTAGATCAGAAGTATCCCTGGAACTAGGGGCAAAAATGCCAGATGTGCTCGAAGAGCCGAAGATTGGTCGTCCTGCAAATCAATGAAGACCGGCAAGAACACCAAATCCCAGAGGGAGGAAAGAGAAAGTATTGTTAAAGAAAAATTGAGTTCCGATCTACAACACTAGGGGCAAATCCAGCCCCCATGGGATGGACTCCTGCATTGTCAGCGAACAACAGTCACTCTCCTAGATTCAGACGGATTCGAGATCTCAGAACCATTTGACATGGACAAAGGTACACTTTTACCCTTGAGAGGCTCGCTGGGTCGAAAACCCGGAAGGGCGACCCAGGCAAAAGTTAGAGCAAGGAAAAAAGAAAGGAAGGGAAGAAAAGAAAAAAAAAAAAAGAAAAGAAAAGATAAAAAAAATGAAAAGAATTGAAAAGAAAAGAAGAACAAAGCTCGCAAGGTCGAAAACCCGCAACGGGCGCCTTGGCAAAAGTTAGAGCCTAAAAAGGAGAGGTTAATACCCGAGTGTACCTTACCCCCGAACTACGTAAGGCTTGATTCCCATCTTTGGGATACGTAGGCAACTTCATTCTGAAGTCCAGCCGTAAAACACTTCAAAATCAACTGTGTCCATGTAATGGTTTTGATCATCTTTGCCTTCTCTGTATCCGAGAGTTCGGTTGTCATCGTTACTCTGACGACTGATAGCAATGCGCTGCGATGCTATCCAAACTAGGGGCAACTTTCCGTTGCCATACAGTGTGCCGCGGTGCCATTCAAACAAGGGGCAACTTTCCGTTGCCGTGCAGCTCTTTTCAAGTAAGGGGCAATTTTCCTTCGGATCCGAAGCTGCACATCTCAAGAGTAGGTTCTGTGCTTGTTGAGCATTGGCCGTTTGCAAAAATAATTTTTGAGAATTTTTATTAAGGTTGACTGATCTATCGAAAATTATTCCATCTTTTCCAAAACTGGACCATTTCTTGGACCCGAAAAGGAAAATTTTCAGTGCTCATAACCTAACTTGCATGGTTTTCAAATCAAAAATTGAACAAGTATGTTAACCTAACTCTCATATTGGTCAAGATCGTTTTAGTAGAAAACAAAAACAAAAAATGGTCAAAATGATGAAATAGGGGCACAGTTGAGTCAGGCTTCCTGTCTTTCTCCCGTTGTCAATGCATCTGCCAGAAAGGGCACTCTACCTGCCAAAAAAGGGCACAACTGAAGTCAACAACGAAGGGCTGAAAGCTCTCTCATCCTCCAAGCAACGAGGTATCAAGACAAGTGCGAAGCACGAACTGGAATGGGACAAGATATTCCACTCCCTTATCTGGACAGATCTGACCACGTCCAAACTCCCCAGCAGAGCATCGTCAACCGATGTCAGCTGCAAATTTGCTACACACCCAAGTGTAGCGCAGCCCCTCTGTGGGAGAAACTCACTAGCTGCATACAGAAGAAAAAGAATCTAGCGAAATGCTAGGGGCAAGAGCCCACAATTTGCTGTTTATCCATCAACCACCTAGGGGAGGGATAAAAAATGAGAGATTAAAGAATAGAGAGATGTGCGTTGAGAGGAAAAGTGAGGAAAAGGGCTTTTTCAGAAAAACAGAGCCTGAGGGCCGAGCGATGTGAGAATCACAAATGAGGAAGGGTGGGAAACAATACCCGGGGAAACAGGCTCCATGTGCACATTTGAGTCTTGTGTTTTATTTTGTCTGTCTCGATTCTTGTCTTGAGTCGCTTCGAGTGTTACTCGATGTGTTTTTAGGTTGTTTACCTCTGTTTTTCCCTTGTCGAGTCGTTTTGGCTGTGGCCAGTCGTCGGCTCAATACCCGGTTATGAACTCATTTCTCAATTTCCAAAAAAAATCATCTTGTGCTCAGAGTGCTGTGCCATTCTCCACATTTGTGCAAAACAGTATTTGTTCTTTCATAAAACTGCAGGGTCCACCCCCGATAAGTGTGAACAGTAGAACAAGGGCCTATCTGAAGCTATGTAGGTTCCAGACTGCAAAGCAAAAGAAAAAGAAAATTTGGAGCATCTTAGGGTGTTCCAGCTTTGGCAAGATCCAAGACTGCATTTCCGGTGCACCTTCCTAGACCTCGCCATTTCTCTGGAGTATGAGTGTATCTCGACCCCAAGTGTAAACCTGCTTCAAGTCAGAATGGCAATTAAAGCAGCAGAAGATGTTATCTCTCGCCAATATAAACGGGGTGTCCCCTTTTGAGCTGAGCGTATTGCCAAGTCCTCCGAAAGGTAAATCGGAGGCACCAGAGTACATGTTTGATGCCCTTCCATTGCATAGAATATGTTTTCTTTCGATTCTGCATAAAATATGCTTTCAATATTGCATAGAATATGCTCCTGTTTCTTGCGTAGAAAATGCTCGTATCTTTTGCATAGAAAATGCACTCTTCCGTACTTGCATAGAAAATGCACCTCATTTGCATAGAACATGCATTCACTCGCACTATCTTGTGCACTTACACTTTGTATCTCACTAGCACTGTCTTGTGCATCTTGTGGTTGTATCTAACTCGCACTATTTTGTGCATTGCATATCAATCGCGCTGTTTGGCATATCGCACTGTTTAGTGCATTTCAAAATCAATCGCGCTGTTTAGCGTACCGCACTGTTTAGTGCATTTCAAAATCAATCGCGCTGTTTAGCGTATCGCACTATTTTGTGCATTGCAAATCAATCGCGCTATCTAGCGTATCGCACTTTCTCGCGCTATCTTGCGCATTGCACTGTTTTGTGCAGTTTACATTCGCGCTATTTTGCGCACTTCAATCGCACTGTTTTGTGCAGTTTATCATTCGCGCTATCTTGCGCATTGCACTGTTTTGTGCAGTTTACATTCGCGCTATTTTGCGTACCTCAATCGCACTATTTTGTGCAGTTTATCATTCGCGCTATCTTGCGCATTGCACTGTTTTGTGCAGTTTACATTCGCGCTATTTTGCGCACCTCAATCGCACTGTTTTGTGCAGTTTATCATTCGCGCTATCTTGCGCATTGCACTGTTTTGTGCAGTTTACATTCGTGCTATTTTGCGTACCTCAATCGCACTGTTTTGTGCAGCTTATCATTCGCGCTATCTTGCGCATTGCACTGTTTTGTGCAGTTTACATTCGCGCTATTTTGCGCACCTCAATCGCACTGTTTTGTGCAGTTTATCATTCGCGCTATCTTGCGCATTGCACTGTTTTGTGCAGTTTACATTCGCGCTATCTTGCGCATTGCACTGTTTTGTGCAGTTTGCATTTCGCGCTATTTTACGCACCTCAATCGCACTTGTGCATTTCAAATCACTCGCGCTTTCTTGCGCATCGCACTGTTTTGTGCACCTTACTTGCATTTTGCATGCATCCTATCGCGCTATCTTGCGCACCTCACTTGTACTTGTTAGTACATTGCATTGTTTTGAATACAAATCGGCTTCGCGTAGCGTATAAGTCCAATTGTCAAAGTCTTCTTTCATATCGTTTGCATCCTGCCCCAGAACTACGCTGGTTTGATTCCTTGCAAAGGGATACGTAGGCAGCCTGTGGGCACAACCATTTATTTATCGGTATTTTGTTTGTTTGTCCAAGTCTTCGGCCTTGTCAAAAATGGGTCGTCTCTGGGCTTTGACATTCACTCCCGTCATTGTTATGACTTTCGAGTTCTGTCAAAGAGGGGCAACTGTAGACACCCCATTTTTGACCGCCCTTAAGACTTGGGCACTACTGATGGTTTGCTCGGTGTTGAGAGATGTGCAGGGCAAAGAATCAGTTTCTTCGGCTAGAAGAGAGGCAAATCTTTCAAAACACTTTGTCTAGGGTTTTGGAGTTGAAGAAAAGAGGAAAGGAGAGGAGAAAACTAGTTTGGGAGAAGTTCGGCATGAATCCGGGTAGAAGCGAGTCGAGCAGCCCTCGCTGAATCGGGCTTATCTATCTGTACACTTGGAGTTTAGCTATGGGGCCACCACCGTCGGAAAGCTTACTTCCGGGGCTTCATTTTGCACTCAAAAATCTCCTAGAGCCAAGTCCGGGTGGGGGAGATATGATCAGTTGAAGTCGGTCATCATCCCGGTTGGATCGAATCTGCGCGGCTTCACGAAAAAGGGCATAACTTTTTGCACAGAAGGAATTTTAATGCAAGGTTTGCGCCATTGGAAAGATAACTTCCGGGGCTTCAATTTGGACACCCACCGGCCATTTTTTGACCTTGGAATCATCTATCGGCAATCTATTTTGCCGACCGGAAAAATATTATGCCGACCGGCACTTTATTTTGGCCGACGACCAAATTTTCTTGCCGGTTTGCCCCTTTTTCATCCCTCAAGCATGGTGCATGCCAGCTGTGCCAGCTGGGATGCACAGACCCTACTCCACGTGCATATATGTGGCTATTTTGCACCCTTTGCACACCCTTTGGCCCCTTTTCTTGCACCCTTTGCTCAAGGCTTCTTGAGGAAGCCTTGACCCCTTTTCTTGGCTTCCTCAAGAAGCCTACCAGCTGTCCAAGCTTCTCCAATAAGCCTTGAACCCCTTTGACCCCTTTCCCTTGACTTAGCTTGTAAGTTAAGTGATTACCTTGCCTTATATATGCACCTCTCCTCCTCCTTTGTTTAGGTTAGAGATTTGGAGCAAAAACCAGACCTAATACACACATATAACATATATATCACCCGCTCTCTCTATATCTCCCTCTCTCTCTACATTTGGGTGTGTTAGAGTGATCAAACACCCTTGTTCTTGGGCCATTTCTTCATCAACTCATAGCACAAGGCATCCAACGCCCATTCCAGCAGCTTGAGGCTGTTCTCCAGAGCTTAGGGGCACCTAAACTTGGTCCAAGGGGTGCTGGTTCATTGGTCTACAAAGGTGAGTCCTCTTCTTCCCTTTTCTAGCCTATTCTTGCATCATATCTAAGCCATAGTTTCTTGCATATTTGGGCTCCGACCCAAACTGTAACTCATCATATTTTGAGGTCCTCTTCATGTTTGATTGAGGACCTCTTGCTGTTTGAGGACAGTAGCTTGCACTTGCTTCAATATCCTCCTTGAATGCCATAATCTTGCATAGAATTTTTGGCTTGCGTGTGATCTGTTTTAGAGCCTGATGTAAACTGAAAATAGGCTTATTTTGAGCCCCTCTTCAACATTGAAGAAGGGCTCAACACTGTTTGGGACTTCCATGTTGTACTTCCCTTTATATCCTCTTTTTGGTCCCATTTTTGTATGTCTTGGCAGCCCCTGATGTTGCTGTTTTTGGACCTTGGTCCGAACTAAAAGTGGCTTTATTTTGATCTCCTGAACATGTTTTATTAAGGATATTTTCTTGTTTGGTGAATTTTTTGTATACCTCATGTTATAGCCACTTTTGAGCCTCATTTTTGCATTGCATTTCTAATATATTTGTATACTGTTTTTGGGGCTGCCATAAACTGTAAATAGTCTTATTTTGGGTCCCTCTTCAACATCGTTGAAGGACCCTAACCTGTTTGGGGCCAGCACCTATGAGTTTCTTTTTAATCTCATGTTTAGGGCCATTTCTTGCATGCTAGTTTTGCCCTATCTTGGTTTGCTGTTTGACCATGTTTTGTACTAGTAAAATGCTAATTTTGGGGCTGCCTTGCTTCTGTATTTACATTCCATGTCCATATCGTGCATGCTTTGTATAACTGTAAGCCATTTCGGGTGCCAAAAGTCCATGTTTCGGGACTATTCCATGCATCGGGTGTGTTTTCGCCTCATTTCGGAGCTGTTTCCCCCCACATCTCAGTGCTGAAATCCCATTGGCATGTTTGCATATCATTTTTCGTGCCATTGCATTGCATATGCCATTGCCTCGATTTGCGTGCCCGTGTGCACGCATTTCGAGGCACTTCATTTTCATCTTATGGCCACTGATGTGGGTGCGGCTGAGGTCCATTCACATTGGTGTAAGTCCATCTTGCATTGTGTATGCCATGTTTCAATGCGTTGTGCATGTTATGTTGTTAGCGTTGTGTGTGCCATGTAGTTATATTGCATGTTTGTATGTTTGCTTGCATGCTTAGGTTGCATGTGCATTGTTATGCATTGCCTCGCCTCTTGACCAACCATGATTGAGGTTGGGTCTCTTGTATGTTTTGTGTGCATTGCATTTTTACATTGAATTGCAAAACTTGGCCTCTTAGGCCATCATGTGTAATTGATGGCCCCAGGGTCGAGGGGCATACTCCCTTGAGCCCATTACATGATTGGGAGAGTGCCCATGCATACACTTGCTTGAAATTCCATGCCATACACTGTCTGTTCTTGTTGCTGTCAAAAACTGTCTTCTGCAGGGAGTTTCTGCCGACCGGCATCATTTAGTGCCGACCGGCAATTGGTGGCTGGCCGATAATTACATCATCTGCCGATGGAAATTATGCACTGCCGGTGGGCATTTCCCCCAGCCGGTGGCACTCTGCAGTATGCAACAAGCCTGTCCCAGTACTTTGGCACTGTTCAGAGAAGCAGGGCAGTGTAAACCGAGGCGGCAGTGGTATGGTACGGACTTTTCGGGCGAGACGGGTTCAAGCTTGCATCGTTCGCGCATCCCGAGGTGGGGGCTGTGGCCACCTTTCTTCTTTCTGCATTCATTTTGTTCAGTAATTAGAAATTCTGTAATAATTAATGTGGTTAGTTATTTATTCGGACTGTAATATTTATTTGGACCCTCCGAGTGAGGGCAATTGTGTAATAAGTGTGGGTGCGTTGTGCATGTCTTCCAACCCCCACTTCTTTCTCCCTTTTATTTACCCGCTTATGATGGTAGACTAGGACATATTTAAATTCGCATAACAGTATGATAGCATGCGTGCATCCATACATTTGTCTTACATGCACCGGGCTCGGCACATCATGCTAACTGCACTTGTATTTCAATTCCAAGTTGAGTACTTGTTAGTTGCAGCATTTCACATGCCATCTTTAGGATAGCCGAGCCTGTTTAGAGTGCATCTTTGCATGTGTTGCATTAGCCATTTTTAACATGAACTAGGATCATGCATATGATTACTGACTAGTTTCTGTTTTGGCTCGGAGTATAAGGTAAACTTTTATGCTTTAGCATATCGCATGCGTGTGAGTGTTGCCATGACAGTATGATTACCATGAGGCTAGCTGCTTACGTGATATAACTGCTTGAATGCCTGTGGATGGAGGTTCAAATACCTAAATTGGAATAATGCATTAAAACTGTGAGTTTTAAGCCCACTAGATAGTGGCAAAATCATCTTTTCTAAAAGCCCACTTGAGGGTGGCAAAATCTGCATTTTAGCCTACTTGCGAGTAGCAAACCATTTTCAAAACAAACATGAAATGTTTTGTTCCAATTTGGGCGATTTGGTCTATACTTGTTTGCTGCGCGCATAACATAGCAATTCTAGGCTAATAACCAGAATAAGAACGCATAAAGTTTTCAAAAATGAATATCACGGTTAGTAGAGGCCGGTCTTCGGACCGGGCGAAAGGGGGTGCTCATAGCTGACCTTCCCCAATCGTACCCTAGCTCCCGAGCCGAGACAACTCCGGTGATGACGGACATGTGGCCTTCGGCACCGAGTCAGGGTTTCCTAAATTCTCCCACAAAAAAATATTTAGGTGGCGACTCTGTATCTGGCAAAGCAGTCCATGTTTGGCACTACTTTTTTCAAAAATCTGTTTCTCAAGACGATTTGCCAGATTTGGACTCTTTGGTTCAGATTAAGAACCGCGACACAAATCGAGTCCGAACTGTAGCATGAGGCCCACGGGCGCGTCTACAGTTTCTGGCGACTCCGCTGGGGACTTTTAGAGAGCTTGACTCGAACTCGTGATATCCCGTTTTGATTTCATTTGTGTTTCTTTGCATTGCATGTGCATTGGTGCGCCTAGGAACACAGTGTTTGCCATCTGCCATTCCTGAACGGTTTGCCGGAGGCTTGTCTTGTCAAGGCATGTCCGTAAGGCTGACCGGCTATGGGCTCTGACAGTATGGGAACACAAACCCCGGTTTTACCGGGGCACCCTTTGTGACCACTCGACCTAGTACATTTTCGGATCCATAGTGACCATTCCAAATTAGGACAGGCTGCTTACCCGATGTTAGGTTGTTTGAGAACTGCTGTGTGCATAGTAAAACCCTAGCTCCTGACAAAATAGGACAGGGAAACCCTACCCCAACATAGGGGTGTTTTGGCTCTCTCTTACTTGCTATGTGCTTTTAGAGTGTATCTCTATAGGAATGCATATATCAGTTTGCAAGTTTGGGCATCAGGCCTGTGGGCATCAGTATTTGGGGAATCAGTTTTACCTGAGGGTATCAATTTTGGGACAGATATTTGGGGAATAGTGATCAGTATTGAGCACAGTCATTCCACTATGATCATATCCGAGCTGAGATGTTGTCTGTTTTCTCTTTTGCAAGGTAGTCCTGGAACCATAGCTTCAGAAGGCTCCGATATCCCCCAGGTACATTGGACTAGTGCTGATAGACTTTGTTAGGTCAGAAATTCAATTCAAGGGCAACCAGTGTTCTTTTGCCGAGGCAAGGCAAAGAAGGGCCAAACAGGGCTCATTGGTTCATCTGATCCGACAGTCACCAACCACATCACCTTTGTTCGGACTCAGCAGACCATGATGGCACAGGGTTCAGAAGAATTTGTGGCCGTGATAGCAGCGTTAAATCAGGGAACTGCCATGCAGGCTGAGACCAGTATTGAAACGCAGCGCCCACCTGGGGTATCTGCCTCACATCCAGCTTTGGAACCCCAGCCAAACTTTGACCCACTTCCGCCGGTTGAAGATTTGCCGTGTCTGAATTCTCGGGAAAGGTTGACTCAAGCTCAGGTGCTCAGACCCCTGGTGCAGCCTACTGAGAGACTTCGACCCTTTCATGTTAATGAGCTCAACCCGACTACAATGAAGATTGCGAACCTTGAGAAGCAATTCAAAAAGGCCCAGGGCCTTAACTCCATTCCCGACATTGAGGATGGGCACACCGAGGCTGCCGTTCGGCTCCCAGACAGATTCAAAATGCCATGTATTGACCGTTTCGACGGGTCTGGAGATCCAATGGTACATATCCGACTTTTCTTAGATGTCCTAAAGCCGATGGGACTGACTAAGCCACAGAAACTCTCTCTATATGGAAGAACCCTGTCGGGTGTAGCAGCCACTTGGTACACTAAGTTGGAGGACAAAGTGAAGCAAGACTGGGAAGAATTGGCTGAGGCCTTTGTTGATCAGTATTCCTACAATACCCAAGTTGAAATGACCATGCAAGAGCTTGAAACAACCCGCCAGAACCCAACAGAGCCTTTTGTGAAATTTGTAGCAAGGTGGAGGGCAAAGGCAGCACAGATGACAGATCGCCCTTCTGAGAGGGATCAAGTACAAATGATGGTGCGAAACCTCGAGCATGATATGTTGCAAAAGTTGATAGTCGCTCCACTATTCACTTTCAAAAGTTTACATGAACTGGGGGTTCAGGTCGAGAATGCGTTCAACAGTGGGATCATCCCCAGAACAAGTGAACCGACGAGGAAGGTTTTTGCAGGGAGTACCAATGCTGGTAGTAGCGTCATTCCCAAACCCACTGAGATCAATGTAGTCGCCACAGCCAACCCTTTTGCCAAACCAAGCCTACAAACAGCCGGCCCAGCCCGAGCTCAGGGCAGAACTTTCACTCCCCTCTATATGAGCCTGACTAGCGCACTAAAAGCCTTGATGGAAAGAGGGCATCTCAAACCCCTCGATCCTCAACCTCTGCCTAACCCACTTCCAGCCAGACATAATCCCTCCAAGTACTGTATGTACCATCAGCAGCGCGGTCATGGCACCGACCGTTGCTACCGCCTTCGTCATGAGGTCCAAAATCTCATCGACAACCGGACGATAGCTCCACCTTCAGCCCCCGATGACCAAGTACCTCATCCACATCTCAATCTGATCCACACACTGGCCGTCCCTTACGACCCCAGCGTATACATCACCCCGGCCCATCTACCCAAGCCTGAGGTGTTTATCCCGGAAAGCATGGACTTATGCATGATGGGTGCATCTGAACCCCAATTATCTCAAACCCATGAACCCACTACTTCTGAGCTGATGAAGATGATCGAAGATCTTCAGAGAACTGTGGCAGATCTGGCCTTTGGAGTTTTGGCCCCGTCATCAACCGCATCACATACCAGGGAGTTCATGTCAAAAGGCTCCTCAAGACGGGCTGCATTGGGAGAAGGCCAATCTTTTAGCAAAGTGGAGGCAAGTGGTAAGAACAAGGTAGGGGCGGGCATTGGTCCCCATGAACACCTTCGGTGGGATATTGAGGCTTTGAAAGCTGAGGGACTGAACAAAGAGCAAGTCCTCGCAATTGTTACAAAAACTGTGGATGACACTTTCGCCACTCAGAATGAGAGCAGTCTGAATCAAGGGGCAAGCCAGGAGAAGGGCCTTTGTACGAGGAATGTTCCTTTCTGCCCTAATCTCGTGCTCAGAAACGATCAGAAAACCCAGTCAACGCCTGCCAATCCCTTTGCTGGTGCATCCAGCAAAACTCCACAAACCTCAAAATATCCACCTCGAGGCCAGAGGGTGTTCGCACCACTGTACATGTCTCTATCAGCGGCCTTTAGGATCCTGATTAGAGAGGGGTGCCAGATAGACTTCCTTCCTCCCATGATCCGACCAAGTACTGTGCCTTTCATCAGCAAGTCGGCCATGTCACTGATGGTTGTTTCCGTCTTCGCCACGAAATACAAGATCTGATTGACAATAAGGTCATCGCCACACCAACTCAGCGAAGTCTATCGTCATTGGATCAGTGAACCTGGGGGATAATGTGATGTGATCGGGGGATGAACCACCTGCGGATGGCGCTCGATTTACTCCAGATGTGGTGTATGGCACGCACTATTTTGAGCATTTGTGAATGCTAGTTTTGTACATTCTGACTTGGGTATTGGGTCAGTCTTGTTGTGTTGTTTTGAATCTGTTTTGAGTCAATCTTTTTGTTTCAGGTCTGTCTTGTTGTATCGAGTCAGTCCTGTTTTGTTAAGAGTCGGGTGATTCCGGGGGTGTTACCTCGGACATCACTATCTTGTTTTGCGTTTGTCTTTTTGCCTTCTTTTGAGTCTGTTTCTGCCTTGGAGCCAGTTATGCCAACAGATTTGAATGAAACAGCAGCAATTTTCATACTCTTGTGTTTGCTTCTGCTATGTGCCAGTTGTGCCAGAAGTTTGAATGACATGACAGTGCTCTTCGCCTGCCTTTTCTGTGCCTTTGAAGTCATTGTAATGACCTAAGTTTTCCAAAACTTTTTTCGAAACATTGTGATAAAAACAAAGATGAAGGAATTCCTCAGGTTTTTGCAAAAATTTGATCATTTGAGAGAAAGAGAGGCATGCTAAGCCTTTAATGATCGAGATCATGCTTGTTAATATGAGTACTGAGAAGGATCCTGGCTTGATCCAGATTGGTCCCACACTGTCTTCAGCGCGAGCGACTAGTCGCTTTCTTAAAAGATTTCAAAAAAAAAATGTTTTGCGCGATCCTGCGAAGACCTGTGTGGAATCGCTCTTGAGATTGTGCAGCCTAGGATCGCTCTCAGCCTTGAGACTCGACCCCTCATTTTCAAACCTTGAACTTGGATTCAGAAGGTTCAACGATCAACCACAATGTGAAGCCTGTGTGGCCTGATTTGAAGCAGCCCATGAATTAGGGGCAGGGAAGTCAGACCAAGAAGATCAGATGTCATCAAAAGAAGCTTGCAAAGCTAGATCAGAAGTATCCCTGGAACTAGGGGAAAAAATGCCAGATGTGCTCGAAGAGCCGAAGATTGGTCGTCCTGCAAATCAATGAAGACCGGCAAGAACACCAAATCCCAGAGGGAGGAAAGAGAAAGTATTGTTAAAGAAAAATTGAGTTCCGATCTACAACACTAGGGGCAAATCCAGCCCCCATGGGATGGACTCCTGCATTGTCAGCGAACAACAGTCACTCTCCTAGATTCAGACGGATTCGAGATCTCAGAACCATTTGACATGGACAAAGCTACACTTTTACCCTTGAGAGGCTCGCTGGGTCGAAAACCCGGAAGGGCGACCCAGGCAAAAGTTAGAGCAAGGAAAAAAGAAAGGAAGGGAAGAAAAGAAAAAAAAAAGAAAGAAAAGAAAAGATAAAAAAAATGAAAAGAATTGAAAAGAAAAGAAGAACAAAGCTCGCAAGGTCGAAAACCCGCAACGGGCGCCTTGGCAAAAGTTAGAGCCTAAAAAGGAGAGGTTAATACCCGAGTGTACCTTACCCCCGAACTACGTAAGGCTTGATTCCCATCTTTGGGATACGTAGGCAACTTCATTCTGAAGTCCAGCCGTAAAACACTTCAAAATCAACTGTGTCCATGTAATGGTTTTGATCATCTTTGCCTTCTCTGTATCCGAGAGTTCGGTTGTCATCGTTACTCTGACGACTGATAGCAATGCGCTGCGATGCTATCCAAACTAGGGGCAACTTTCCGTTGCCATACAGTGTGCCGCGGTGCCATTCAAACAAGGGGCAACTTTCCGTTGCCGTGCAGCTCTTTTCAAGTAAGGGGCAATTTTCCTTCGGATCCGAAGCTGCACATCTCAAGAGTAGGTTCTGTGCTTGTTGAGCATTGGCCGTTTGCAAAAATAATTTTTGAGAATTTTTATTAAGGTTGACTGATCTATCGAAAATTATTCCATCTTTTCCAAAACTGGACCATTTCTTGGACCCGAAAAGGAAAATTTTCAGTGCTCATAACCTAACTTGCATGGTTTTCAAATCAAAAATTGAACAAGTATGTTAACCTAACTCTCATATTGGTCAAGATTGTTTTAGTAGAAAACAAAAACAAAAAATGGTCAAAATGATGAAATAGGGGCACAGTTGAGTCAGGCTTCCTGTCTTTCTCCCGTTGTCAATGCATCTGCCAGAAAGGGCACTCTACCTGCCAAAAAAGGGCACAACTAAAGTCAACAACGAAGGGCTGAAAGCTCTCTCATCCTCCAAGCAACGAGGTATCAAGACAAGTGCGAAGCACGAACTGGAATGGGACAAGATATTCCACTCCCTTATCTGGACAGATCTGACCACGTCCAAACTCCCCAGCAGAGCATCGTCAACCGATGTCAGCTGCAAATTTGCTACACACCCAATTGTAGCGCAGCCCCTCTGTGGGAGAAACTCACTAGCTGCATACAGAAGAAAAAGAATCTAGCGAAATGCTAGGGGCAAGAGCCCACAATTTGCTGTTTATCCATCAACCACCTAGGGGAGGGATAAAAAATGAGAGATTAAAGAATAGAGAGATGTGCGTTGAGAGGAAAAGTGAGGAAAAGGGCTTTTTCAGAAAAACAGAGCCTGAGGGCCGAGCGATGTGAGAATCACAAATGAGGAAGGGTGGGAAACAATACCCGGGGAAACAGGCTCCATGTGCACATTTGAGTCTTGTGTTTTATTTTGTCTGTCTCGATTCTTGTCTTGAGTCGCTTCGAGTGTTACTCGATGTGTTTTTAGGTTGTTTACCTTTGTTTTTCCCTTGTCGAGTCGTTTTGGCTGTGGCCAGTCGTCGGCTCAATACCCGGTTATGAACTCATTTCTCAATTTCCAAAAAAAATCATCTTGTGCTCAGAGTGCTGTGCCATTCTCCACATTTGTGCAAAACAGTATTTGTTCTTTCATAAAACTGCAGGGTCCACCCCCGATAAGTGTGAACAGTAGAACAAGGGCCTATCTGAAGCTATGTAGGTTCCAGACTGCAAAGCAAAAGAAAAAGAAAATTTGGAGCATCTTAGGGTGTTCCAGCTTTGGCAAGATCCAAGACTGCATTTCCGGTGCACCTTCCTAGACCTCGCCATTTCTCTGGAGTATGAGTGTATCTCGACCCCAAGTGTAAACCTGCTTCAAGTCAGAATGGCAATTAAAGCAGCAGAAGATGTTATCTCTCGCCAATATAAACGGGGTGTCCCCTTTTGAGCTGAGCGTATTGCCAAGTCCTCCGAAAGGTAAATCGGAGGCACCAGAGTACATGTTTGATGCCCTTCCATTGCATAGAATATGTTTTCTTTCGATTCTGCATAAAATATGCTTTCAATATTGCATAGAATATGCTCCTGTTTCTTGCATAGAAAATGCTCGTATCTTTTGCATAGAAAATGCACTCTTCCGTACTTGCATAGAAAATGCACCTCATTTGCATAGAACATGCATTCACTCGCACTATCTTGTGCACTTACACTTTGTATCTCACTAGCACTGTCTTGTGCATCTTGTGGTTGTATCTAACTCGCACTATTTTGTGCATTGCATATCAATCGCGCTGTTTGGCATATCGCACTGTTTAGTGCATTTCAAAATCAATCGCGCTGTTTAGCGTACCGCACTGTTTAGTGCATTTCAAAATCAATCGCGCTGTTTAGCGTATCGCACTATTTTGTGCATTGCAAATCAATCGCGCTATCTAGCGTATCGCACTTTCTCGCGCTATCTTGCGCATTGCACTGTTTTGTGCAGTTTACATTCGCGCTATTTTGCGCACTTCAATCGCACTGTTTTGTGCAGTTTATCATTCGCGCTATCTTGCGCATTGCACTGTTTTGTGCAGTTTACATTCGCGCTATTTTGCGTACCTCAATCGCACTATTTTGTGCAGTTTATCATTCGCGCTATCTTGCGCATTGCACTGTTTTGTGCAGTTTACATTCGCGCTATTTTGCGCACCTCAATCGCACTGTTTTGTGCAGTTTATCATTCGCGCTATCTTGCGCATTGCACTGTTTTGTGCAGTTTACATTCGTGCTATTTTGCGTACCTCAATCGCACTGTTTTGTGCAGCTTATCATTCGCGCTATCTTGCGCATTGCACTGTTTTGTGCAGTTTACATTCGCGCTATTTTGCGCACCTCAATCGCACTGTTTTGTGCAGTTTATCATTCGCGCTATCTTGCGCATTGCACTGTTTTGTGCAGTTTACATTCGCGCTATCTTGCGCATTGCACTGTTTTGTGCAGTTTGCATTTCGCGCTATTTTACGCACCTCAATCGCACTTGTGCATTTCAAATCACTCGCGCTTTCTTGCGCATCGCACTGTTTTGTGCACCTTACTTGCATTTTGCATGCATCCTATCGCGCTATCTTGCGCACCTCACTTGTACTTGTTAGTACATTGCATTGTTTTGAATACAAATCGGCTTCGCGTAGCGTATAAGTCCAATTGTCAAAGTCTTCTTTCATATCGTTTGCATCCTGCCCCAGAACTACGCTGGTTTGATTCCTTGCAAAGGGATACGTAGGCAGCCTGTGGGCACAACCATTTATTTATCGGTATTTTGTTTGTTTGTCCAAGTCTTCGGCCTTGTCAAAAATGGGTCGTCTCTGGGCTTTGACATTCACTCCCGTCATTGTTATGACTTTCGAGTTCTGTCAAAGAGGGGCAACTGTAGACACCCCATTTTTGACCGCCCTTAAGACTTGGGCACTACTGATGGTTTGCTCGGTGTTGAGAGATGTGCAGGGCAAAGAATCAGTTTCTTCGGCTAGAAGAGAGGCAAATCTTTCAAAACACTTTGTTTAGGGTTTTGGAGTTGAAGAAAAGAGGAAAGGAGAGGAGAAAACTAGTTTGGGAGAAGTTCGGCATGAATCCGGGTAGAAGCGAGTCGAGCAGCCCTCGCTGAATCGGGCTTATCTATCTGTACACTTGGATTTTAGGTATGGGGCCACCACCGTCGGAAAGCTTACTTCCGGGGCTTCATTTTGCACTCAAGAATCTCCTAGAGCCAAGTCCGGGTGGGGGAGATATGATCAGTTGAAGTCGGTCATCATCCCGGTTGGATCGAATCTGCGCGGCTTCACAAAAAAGGGCATAACGTTTTTTACAGAAGGAATTTTAATGCAAGGTTTGCGCCATTGGAAAGATAACTTCCGGGGCTTCAATTTGGACACCCACCGGCCATTTTTTGACCTTGGCATCATCTATCGGCAATCTATTTTGCCGACCGGCAAAATATTATGCCGACCGGCACTTTATTTTGGCCGACGACCAAATTTTCTGGCCGGTTTGCCCCTTTTTCATCCCTCAAGCATGGTGCATGCCAGCTGTGCCAGCTGGGATGCACAGACCCTACTCCACGTGCATATATGTGGCTATTTTGCACCCTTTGCACACCCTTTGGCCCCTTTTCTTGCACCCTTTGCTCAAGGCTTCTTGAGGAAACCTTGACCCCTTTTCTTGGCTTCCTCAAGAAGCCTACCAGCTGTCCAAGCTTCTCCAATAAGCCTTGAACCCCTTTGACCCCTTTCCCTTGACTTAGCTTGTAAGTTAAGTGATTTCCTTGCCTTATATATGCACCTCTCCTCCTCCTTTGTTTAGGTTAGAGATTTGGAGCAAAAACCAGACCTAATACACACATATAACATATATATCACCCTCTCTCTCTATATCTCCCTCTCTCTCTACATTTGGGTGTGTTAGAGTGATCAAACACCCTTGTTCTTGGGCCATTTCTTCATCAACTCATAGCACAAGGCATCCAACGCCCATTCCAGCAGCTTGAGGCTGTTCTCCAGAGCTTAGGGGCACCTAAACTTGGTCCAAGGGGTGCTGGTTCATTGGTCTACAAAGGTGAGTCCTCTTCTTCCCTTTTCTAGCCTATTCTTGCATCATATCTAAGCCATAGTTTCTTGCATCTTTGGGCTCCGACCCAAACTGTAACTCATCATATTTTGAGGTCCTCTTCATGTTTGATTGAGGACCTCTTACTGTTTGAGGACAGTAGCTTGCACTTGCTTCAATATCCTCCTTGAATGCCATAATCTTGCATAGAATTTTTGGCTTGCGTGTGATCTGTTTTAGAGCCTGATGTAAACTGAAAATAGGCTTATTTTGAGCCCCTCTTCAACATTGAAGAAGGGCTCAACACTGTTTGGGACTTCCATGTTGTACTTCCCTTTATATCCTCTTTTTGGTCCCATTTTTGTATGTCTTGGAAGCCCCTGATGTTGCTGTTTTTGGACCTTGGTCCGAACTAAAAGTGGCTTTATTTTGATCTCCTGAACATGTTTTATTAAGGATATTTTCTTTTTTGGTGAATTTTTTGTATACCTCATGTTATAGCCACTTTTGAGCCTCATTTTTGCATTGCATTTCTAATATATTTGTATACTGTTTTTGGGGCTGCCATAAACTGTAAATAGTCTTATTTTGGGTCCCTCTTCAACATCGTTGAAGGACCCTAACCTGTTTGGGGCCAGCACCTATGAGTTTCTTTTTAATCTCATGTTTAGGGCCATTTCTTGCATGCTAGTTTTGCCCTATCTTGGTTTGCTGTTTGACCATGTTTTGTACTAGTAAAATGCTAATTTTGGGGCTGCCTTGCTTCTGTATTTACATTCCATGTCCATATCGTGCATGCTTTGTATAACTGTAAGCCATTTCGGGTGCCAAAAGTCCATGTTTCGGGACTATTCCATGCATCGGGTGTGTTTTCGCCTCATTTCGGAGCTGTTTCCCCCCACATCTCAGTGCTGAAATCCCATTGGCATGTTTGCATATCATTTTTCGTGCCATTGCATTGCATATGCCATTGCCTCGATTTGCGTGCCCGTGTGCACGCATTTCGAGGCACTTCATTTTCATCTTATGGCCACTGATGTGGGTGCGGCTGAGGTCCATTCACATTGGTGTAAGTCCATCTTGCATTGTGTATGCCATGTTTCAATGCGTTGTGCATGTTATGTTGTTAGCGTTGTGTGTGCCATGTAGTTATATTGCATGTTTGTATGTTTGCTTGCATGCTTAGGTTGCATGTGCATTGTTATGCATTGCCTCGCCTCTTGACCAACCATGATTGAGGTTGGGTCTCTTGTATGTTTTGTGTGCATTGCATTTTTACATTGAATTGCAAAACTTGGCCTCTTAGGCCATCATGTGTAATTGATGGCCCCAGGGTCGAGGGGCATACTCCCTTGAGCCCATTACATGATTGGGAGAGTGCCCATGCATACACTTGCTTGAAATTCCATGCCATACACTGTCTGTTCTTGTTGCTGTCAAAAACTGTCTTCTGCAGGGAGTTTCTGCCGACCGGCATCATTTAGTGCCGACCGGCAATTGGTGGCTGGCCGATAATTACATCATCTGCCGATGGAAATTATGCACTGCCGGTGGGCATTTCCCCCAGCCGGTGGCACTCTGCAGTATGCAACAAGCCTGTCCCAGTACTTTGGCAATGTTCAGAGAAGCAGGGCAGTGTAAACCGAGGCGGCAGTGGTATGGTACGGACTTTTCGAGCGAGACGGGTTCAAGCTTGCATCGTTCGCGCATCCCGAGGTGGGGGCTGTGGCCACCTTTCTTCTTTCTGCATTCATTTTGTTCAGTAATTAGAAATTCTGTAATAATTAATGTGGTTAGTTATTTATTCGGACTGTAATATTTATTTGGACCCTCCGAGTGAGGGCAATTGTGTAATAAGTGTGGGTGCGTTGTGCATGTCTTCCAACCCCCACTTCTTTCTCCCTTTTATTTACCCGCTTATGATGGTAGACTAGGACATATTTAAATTCGCATAACAGTATGATAGCATGCGTGCATCCATACATTTGTCTTACATGCACCGGGCTCGGCACATCATGCTAACTGCACTTGTATTTCAATTCCAAGTTGAGTACTTGTTAGTTGCAGCATTTCACATGCCATCTTTAGGATAGCCGAGCCTGTTTAGAGTGCACCTTTGCATGTGTTGCATTAGCCATTTTTAACATGAACTAGGATCATGCATATGATTACTGACTAGTTTCTGTTTTGGCTCGGAGTATAAGGTAAACTTTTATGCTTTAGCATATCGCATGCGTGTGAGTGTTGCCATGACAGTATGATTACCATGAGGCTAGCTGCTTACGTGATATAACTGCTTGAATGCCTGTGGATGGAGGTTGAAATACCTAAATTGGAATAATGCATTAAAACTGTGAGTTTTAAGCCCACTAGATAGTGGCAAAATCATCTTTTCTAAAAGCCCACTTGAGGGTGGCAAAATCTGCATTTTAGCCTACTTGCGAGTAGCAAACCATTTTCAAAACAAACATGAAATGTTTTGTTCCAATTTGGGCGATTTGGTCTATACTTGTTTGCTGCGCGCATAACATAGCAATTCTAGGCTAATAACCAGAATAAGAACGCATAAAGTTTTCAAAAATGAATATCACGGTTAGTAGAGGCCGGTCTTCGGACCGGGCGAAAGGGGGTGCTCATAGCTGACCTTCCCCAATCGTACCCTAGCTCCCGAGCCGAGACAACTCCGGTGATGACGGACATGTGGCCTTCGGCACCGAGTCAGGGTTTCCTAAATTCTCCCATAAAAAAATATTTAGGTGGCGACTCTGTATCTGGCAAAGCAGTCCATGTTTGGCACTACTTTTTTCAAAAATCTGTTTCTCAAGACGATTTGCCAGATTTGGACTCTTTGGTTCAGATTAAGAACCGCGACACAAATCGAGTCCGAACTGTAGCATGAGGCCCACGGGCGCGTCTACAGTTTCTGGCGACTCCGCTGGGGACTTTTAGAGAGCTTGACTCGAACTCGTGATATCCCGTTTTGATTTCATTTGTGTTTCTTTGCATTGCATGTGCATTGGTGCGCCTAGGAACACAGTGTTTGCCATCTGCCATTCCTGAACGGTTTGCCGGAGGCTTGTCTTGTCAAGGCATGTCCGTAAGGCTGACCGGCTATGGGCTCTGACAGTATGGGAACACAAACCCCGGTTTTACCGAGGCACCCTTTGTGAGCACTCGACCTAGTACATTTTCGGATCCATAGTGACCATTCCAAATTAGGACAGGCTGCTTACCCGATGTTAGGTTGTTTGAGAACTGCTGTGTGCATAGTAAAACCCTAGCTCCTGACAAAATAGGACAGGGAAACCCTACCCCAACATAGGGGTGTTTTGGCTCTCTTTTACTTGCTATGTGCTTTTAGAGTGTATCTCTATAGGAATGCATATATCAGTTTGCAAGTTTGGGCATCAGGCCTGTGGGCATCAGTATTTGGGGAATCAGTTTTACCTGAGGGTATCAATTTTGGGACAGATATTTGGGGAATAGTGATCAGTATTGAGCACAGTCATTCCACTATGATCATATCCGAGCTGAGATGTTGTCTGTTTTCTCTTTTGCAAGGTAGTCCTGGAACCATAGCTTCAGAAGGCTCCGATATCCCCCAGGTACATTGGACTAGTGCTGATAGACTTTGTTAGGTCAGAAATTCAATTCAAGGGCAACCAGTGTTCTTTTGCCGAGGCAAGGCAAAGAAGGGCCAAACAGGGCTCATTGGTTCATCTGATCCGACAGTCACCAACCACATCACCTTTGTTCGGACTCAGCAGACCATGATGGCACAGGGTTCAGAAGAATTTGTGGCCGTGATAGCAGCGTTAAATCAGGGAACTGCCATGCAGGCTGAGACCAGTATTGAAACGCAGCGCCCACCTGGGGTATCTGCCTCACATCCAGCTTTGGAACCCCAGCCAAACTTTGACCCACTTCCGCCGGTTGAAGATTTGCCGTGTCTGAATTCTCGGGAAAGGTTGACTCAAGCTCAGGTGCTCAGACCCCTGGTGCAGCCTACTGAGAGACTTCGACCCTTTCATGTTAATGAGCTCAACCCGACTACAATGAAGATTGCGAACCTTGAGAAGCAATTCAAAAAGGCCCAGGGCCTTAACTCCATTCCCGACATTGAGGATGGGCACACCGAGGCTGCCGTTCGGCTCCCAGACAGATTCAAAATGCCATGTATTGACCGTTTCGACGGGTCTGGAGATCCAATGGTACATATCCGACTTTTCTTAGATGTCCTAAAGCCGATGGGACTGACTAAGCCACAGAAACTCTCTCTATATGGAAGAACCCTGTCGGGTGTAGCAGCCACTTGGTACACTAAGTTGGAGGACAAAGTGAAGCAAGACTGGGAAGAATTGGCTGAGGCCTTTGTTGATCAGTATTCCTACAATACCCAAGTTGAAATGACCATGCAAGAGCTTGAAACAACCCGCCAGAACCCAACAGAGCCTTTTGTGAAATTTGTAGCAAGGTGGAGGGCAAAGGCAGCACAGATGACAGATCGCCCTTCTGAGAGGGATCAAGTACAAATGATGGTGCGAAACCTCGAGCATGATATGTTGCAAAAGTTGATAGTCGCTCCACTATTCACTTTCAAAAGTTTACATGAACTGGGGGTTCAGGTCGAGAATGCGTTCAACAGTGGGATCATCCCCAGAACAAGTGAACCGACGAGGAAGGTTTTTGCAGGGAGTACCAATGCTGGTAGTAGCGTCATTCCCAAACCCACTGAGATCAATGTAGTCGCCACAGCCAACCCTTTTGCCAAACCAAGCCTACAAACAGCCGGCCCAGCCCGAGCTCAGGGCAGAACTTTCACTCCCCTCTATATGAGCCTGACTAGCGCACTAAAAGCCTTGATGGAAAGAGGGCATCTCAAACCCCTCGATCCTCAACCTCTGCCTAACCCACTTCCAGCCAGACATAATCCCTCCAAGTACTGTATGTACCATCAGCAGCGCGGTCATGGCACCGACCGTTGCTACCGCCTTCGTCATGAGGTCCAAAATCTCATCGACAACCGGACGATAGCTCCACCTTCAGCCCCCGATGACCAAGTACCTCATCCACATCTCAATCTGATCCACACACTGGCCGTCCCTTACGACCCCAGCGTATACATCACCCCGGCCCATCTACCCAAGCCTGAGGTGTTTATCCCGGAAAGCATGGACTTATGCATGATGGGTGCATCTGAACCCCAATTATCTCAAACCCATGAACCCACTACTTCTGAGCTGATGAAGATGATCGAAGATCTTCAGAGAACTGTGGCAGATCTGGCCTTTGGAGTTTTGGCCCCGTCATCAACCGCATCACATACCAGGGAGTTCATGTCAAAAGGCTCCTCAGGACGGGCTGCATTGGGAGAAGGCCAATCTTTTAGCAAAGTGGAGGCAAGTGGTAAGAACAAGGTAGGGGCGGGCATTGGTCCCCATGAACACCTTCGGTGGGATATTGAGGCTTTGAAAGCTGAGGGACTGAACAAAGAGCAAGTCCTCGCAATTGTTACAAAAACTGTGGATGACACTTTCGCCACTCAGAATGAGAGCAGTCTGAATCAAGGGGCAAGCCAGGAGAAGGGCCTTTGTACGAGGAATGTTCCTTTCAGCCCTAATCTCGTGCTCGGAAACGATCAGAAAACCCAGTCAACGCCTGCCAATCCCTTTGCTGGTGCATCCAGCAAAACTCCACAAACCTCAAAATATCCACCTCGAGGCCAGAGGGTGTTCGCACCACTGTACATGTCTCTATCAGCGGCCTTTAGGATCCTGATTAGAGAGGGGTGCCAGATAGACTTCCTTCCTCCCATGATCCGACCAAGTACTGTGCCTTTCATCAGCAAGTCGGCCATGTCACTGATGGTTGTTTCCGTCTTCGCCACGAAATACAAGATCTGATTGACAATAAGGTCATCGCCACACCAACTCAGCGAAGTCTATCGTCATTGGATCAGTGAACCTGGGGGATAATGTGATGTGATCGGGGGATGAACCACCTGCGGATGGCGCTCGATTTACTCCAGATGTGGTGTATGGCACGCACTATTTTGAGCATTTGTGAATGCTAGTTTTGTACATTCTGACTTGGGTATTGGGTCAGTCTTGTTGTGTTGTTTTGAATCTGTTTTGAGTCAATCTTTTTGTTTCAGGTCTGTCTTGTTGTATCGAGTCAGTCCTGTTTTGTTAAGAGTCGGGTGATTCCGGGGGTGTTACCTCGGACATCACTATCTTGTTTTGCGTTTGTCTTTTTGCCTTCTTTTGAGTCTGTTTCTGCCTTGGAGCCAGTTATGCCAACAGATTTGAATGAAACAGCAGCAATTTTCATACTCTTGTGTTTGCTTCTGCTATGTGCCAGTTGTGCCAGAAGTTTGAATGACATGACAGTGCTCTTCGCCTGCCTTTTCTGTGCCTTTGAAGTCATTGTAATGACCTAAGTTTTCCAAAACTTTTTTCGAAACATTGTGATAAAAACAAAGATGAAGGAATTCCTCAGGTTTTTGCAAAAAATTTGATCATTTGAGAGAAAGAGAGGCATGCTAAGCCTTTAATGATCGAGATCATGCTTGTTAATATGAGTACTGAGAAGGATCCTGGCTTGATCCAGATTGGTCCCACACTGTCTTCAGCGCGAGCGACTAGTCGCTTTCTTAAAAGATTTCAAAAAAAAAATGTTTTGCGCGATCCTGCGAAGACCTGTGTGGAATCGCTCTTGAGATTGTGCAGCCTAGGATCGCTCTCAGCCTTGAGACTCGACCCCTCATTTTCAAACCTTGAACTTGGATTCAGAAGGTTCA
The DNA here is from genome assembly GCF_055761805.1 of Camellia sinensis. NCBI lineage: Eukaryota > Viridiplantae > Streptophyta > Magnoliopsida > Ericales > Theaceae > Camellia > Camellia sinensis. Next base: position 32,859,798 of record NC_138961.1, on the reverse strand, counting down.
ACGATCAACCACAATGTGAAGCCTGTGTGGCCTGATTTGAAGCAGCCCATGAATTAGGGGCAGGGAAGTCAGACCAAGAAGATCAGATGTCATCAAAAGAAGCTTGCAAAGCTAGATCAGAAGTATCCCTGGAACTAGGGGCAAAAATGCCAGATGTGCTCGAAGAGCCGAAGATTGGTCGTCCTGCAAATCAATGAAGACCGGCAAGAACACCAAATCCCAGAGGGAGGAAAGAGAAAGTATTGTTAAAGAAAAATTGAGTTCCGATCTACAACACTAGGGGCAAATCCAGCCCCCATGGGATGGACTCCTGCATTGTCAGCGAACAACAGTCACTCTCCTAGATTCAGACGGATTCGAGATCTCAGAACCATTTGACATGGACAAAGCTACACTTTTACCCTTGAGAGGCTCGCTGGGTTGAAAACCCGGAAGGGCGACCCAGGCAAAAGTTTGAGCAAGGAAAAAAGAAAGGAAGGGAAGAAAAGAAAAAAAAAAGAAAGAAAAGAAAAGATAAAAAAAATGAAAAGAATTGAAAAGAAAAGAAGAACAAAGCTCACAAGGTCGAAAACCCGCAACGGGCGCCTTGGCAAAAGTTAGAGCCTAAAAAGGAGAGGTTAATACCCGAGTGTACCTTACCCCCGAACTACGTAAGGCTTGATTCCCATCTTTGGGATACGTAGGCAACTTCATTCTGATGTCCAGCCGTAAAACACTTCAAAATCAACTGTGTCCATGTAATGGTTTTGATCATCTTTGCCTTCTCTGTATCCGAGAGTTCGGTTGTCATCGTTACTCTGACGACTGATAGCAATGCGCTGCGATGCTATCCAAACTAGGGGCAACTTTCCGTTGCCATACAGTGTGCCGCGGTGCCATTCAAACAAGGGGCAACTTTCCGTTGCCGTGCAGCTCTTTTCAAGTAAGGGGCAATTTTCCTTCGGATCCGAAGCTGCACATCTCAAGAGTAGGTTCTGTGCTTGTTGAGCATTGGCCGTTTGCAAAAATAATTTTTGAGAATTTTTATTAAGGTTGACTGATCTATCGAAAATTATTCCATCTTTTCCAAAACTGGACCATTTCTTGGACCCGAAAAGGAAAATTTTCAGTGCTCATAACCTAACTTGCATGGTTTTCAAATCAAAAATTGAACAAGTATGTTAACCTAACTCTCATATTGGTCAAGATTGTTTTAGTAGAAAACAAAAACAAAAAATGGTCAAAATGATGAAATAGGGGCACAGTTGAGTCAGGCTTCCTGTCTTTCTCCCGTTGTCAATGCATCTGCCAGAAAGGGCACTCTACCTGCCAAAAAAGGGCACAACTAAAGTCAACAACGAAGGGCTGAAAGCTCTCTCATCCTCCAAGCAACGAGGTATCAAGACAAGTGCGAAGCACGAACTGGAATGGGACAAGATATTCCACTCCCTTATCTGGACAGATCTGACCACGTCTAAACTCCCCAGCAGAGCATCGTCAACCGATGTCAGCTGCAAATTTGCTACACACCCAACTGTAGCGCAGCCCCTCTGTGGGAGAAACTCACTAGCTGCATACAGAAGAAAAAGAATCTAGCGAAATGCTAGGGGCAAGAGCCCACAATTTGCTGTTTATCCATCAACCACCTAGGGGAGGGATAAAAAATGAGAGGTTAAAGAATAGAGAGATGTGCATTGAGAGGAAAAGTGAGGAAAAGGGCTTTTTCAGAAAAACAGAGCCTGAGGGCCGAGCGATGTGAGAATCACAAATGAGGAAGGGTGGGAAACAATACCCGGGGAAACAGGCTCCATGTGCACATTTGAGTCTTGTGTTTTATTTTGTCTGTCTCGATTCTTGTCTTGAGTCGCTTCGAGTGTTACTCGATGTGTTTTTAGGTTGTTTACCTCTGTTTTTCCCTTGTCGAGTCGTTTTGGCTGTGGCCAGTCGTCGGCTCAATACCCGGTTATGAACTCATTTCTCAATTTCCAAAAAAAATCATCTTGTGCTCAGAGTGCTGTGCCATTCTCCACATTTGTGCAAAACAGTATTTGTTCTTTCATAAAACTGCAGGGTCCACCCCCGATAAGTGTGAACAGTAGAACAAGGGCCTATCTGAAGCTATGTAGGTTCCAGACTGCAAAGCAAAAGAAAAAGAAAATTTGGAGCATCTTAGGGTGTTCCAGCTTTGGCAAGATCCAAGACTGCATTTCCGGTGCACCTTCCTAGACCTCGCCATTTCTCTGGAGTATGAGTGTATCTCGACCCCAAGTGTAAACCTGCTTCAAGTCAGAATGGCAATTAAAGCAGCAGAAGATGTTATCTCTCGCCAATATAAACGGGGTGTCCCCTTTTGAGCTGAGCGTATTGCCAAGTCCTCCGAAAGGTAAATCGGAGGCACCAGAGTACATGTTTGATGCCCTTCCATTGCATAGAATATGTTTTCTTTCGATTCTGCATAAAATATGCTTTCAATATTGCATAGAATATGCTCCTGTTTCTTGCGTAGAAAATGCTCGTATCTTTTGCATAGAAAATGCACTCTTCCGTACTTGCATAGAAAATGCACCTCATTTGCATAGAACATGCATTCACTCGCACTATCTTGTGCACTTACACTTTGTATCTCACTAGCACTGTCTTGTGCATCTTGTGGTTGTATCTAACTCGCACTATTTTGTGCATTGCATATCAATCGCGCTGTTTGGCATATCGCACTGTTTAGTGCATTTCAAAATCAATCGCGCTGTTTAGCGTACCGCACTGTTTAGTGCATTTCAAAATCAATCGCGCTGTTTAGCGTATCGCACTATTTTGTGCATTGCAAATCAATCGCGCTATCTAGCGTATCGCACTTTCTCGCGCTATCTTGCGCATTGCACTGTTTTGTGCAGTTTACATTCGCGCTATTTTGCGCACTTCAATCGCACTGTTTTGTGCAGTTTATCATTCGCGCTATCTTGCGCATTGCACTGTTTTGTGCAGTTTACATTCGCGCTATTTTGCGTACGTCAATCGCACTATTTTGTGCAGTTTATCATTCGCGCTATCTTGCGCATTGCACTGTTTTGTGCAGTTTACATTCGCGCTATTTTGCGCACCTCAATCGCACTGTTTTGTGCAGTTTATCATTCGCGCTATCTTGCGCATTGCACTGTTTTGTGCAGTTTACATTCGTGCTATTTTGCGTACCTCAATCGCACTGTTTTGTGCAGTTTATCATTCGCGCTATCTTGCGCATTGCACTGTTTTGTGCAGTTTACATTCGCGCTATTTTGCGCACCTCAATCGCACTGTTTTGTGCAGTTTATCATTCGCGCTATCTTGCGCATTGCACTGTTTTGTGCAGTTTACATTCGCGCTATCTTGCGCATTGCACTGTTTTGTGCAGTTTGCATTTCGCGCTATTTTACGCACCTCAATCGCACTTGTGCATTTCAAATCACTCGCGCTTTCTTGCGCATCGCACTGTTTTGTGCACCTTACTTGCATTTTGCATGCATCCTATCGCGCTATCTTGCGCACCTCACTTGTACTTGTTAGTACATTGCATTGTTTTGAATACAAATCGGCTTCGCGTAGCGTATAAGTCCAATTGTCAAAGTCTTCTTTCATATCGTTTGCATCCTGCCCCAGTACTACGCTGGTTTGATTCCTTGCAAAGGGATACGTAGGCAGCCTGTGGGCACAACCATTTATTTATCGGTATTTTGTTTGTTTGTCCAAGTCTTCGGCCTTGTCAAAAATGGGTCGTCTCTGGGCTTTGACATTCACTCCCGTCATTGTTATGACTTTCGAGTTCTGTCAAAGAGGGACAACTGTAGACACCCCATTTTTGACCGCCCTTAAGACTTGGGCACTACTGATGGTTTGCTCGGTGTTGAGAGATGTGCAGGGCAAAGAATCAGTTTCTTCGGCTAGAAGAGAGGCAAATCTTTCAAAACACTTTGTTTAGGGTTTTGGAGTTGAAGAAAAGAGGAAAGGAGAGGAGAAAACTAGTTTGGGAGAAGTTCGGCATGAATCCGGGTAGAAGCGAGTCGAGCAGCCCTCGCTGAATCGGGCATATCTATCTGTACACTTGGAGTTTAGGTATGGGGCCACCACCGTCGGAAAGCTTACTTCTGGGGCTTCATTTTGCACTCAAGAATCTCCTAGAGCCAAGTCCGGGTGGAGGAGATATGATCAGTTGAAGTCGGTCATCATCCCGGTTGGATCGAATCTGCGCGGCTTCACGAAAAAGGGCATAACGTTTTTTACAGAAGGAATTTTAATGCAAGGTTTGCGCCATTGGAAAGATAACTTCCGGGGCTTCAATTTGGACACCCACCGGCCATTTTTTGACCTTGGCATCATCTATCGGCAATCTATTTTTCCGACCGGCAAAATATTATGCCGACCGGCACTTTATTTTCGCCGACGACCAAATTTTCTTGCCGGTTTGCCCCTTTTTCATCCCTCAAGCATGGTGCATGCCAGCTGTGCCAGCTGGGATGCACAGACCCTACTCCACGTGCATATATGTGGCTATTTTGCACCCTTTGCACACCCTTTGGCCCCTTTTCTTGCACCCTTTGCTCAAGGCTTCTTGAGGAAGCCTTGACCCCTTTTCTTGGCTTCCTCAAGAAGCCTACCAGCTGTCCAAGCTTCTCCAATAAGCCTTGAACCCCTTTGACCCCTTTCCCTTGACTTAGCTTGTAAGTTAAGTGATTTCCTTGCCTTATATATGCACCTCTCCTCCTCCTTTGTTTAGGTTAGAGATTTGGAGCAAAAACCAGACCTAATACACACATATAACATATATATCACCCTCTCTCTCTATATCTCCCTCTCTCTCTACATTTGGGTGTGTTAGAGTGATCAAACACCCTTGTTCTTGGGCCATTTCTTCATCAACTCATAGCACAAGGCATCCAACGCCCATTCCAGCAGCTTGAGGCTGTTCTCCATAGCTTAGGGGCACCTAAACTTGGTCCAAGGGGTGCTGGTTCATTGGTCTACAAAGGTGAGTCCTCTTCTTCCCTTTTCTAGCCTATTCTTGCATCATATCTAAGCCATAGTTTCTTGCATCTTTGGGCTCCGACCCAAACTGTAACTCATCATATTTTGAGGTCCTCTTCATGTTTGATTGAGGACCTCTTGCTGTTTGAGGACAGTAGCTTGCACTTGCTTCAATATCCTCCTTGAATGCCATAATCTTGCATAGAATTTTTGGCTTGCGTGTGATCTGTTTTAGAGCCTGATGTAAACTGAAAATAGGCTTATTTTGAGCCCCTCTTCAACATTGAAGAAGGGCTCAACACTGTTTGGGACTTCCATGTTGTACTTCCCTTTATATCCTCTTTTTGGTCCCATTTTTGTATGTCTTGGCAGCCCCTGATGTTGCTGTTTTTGGACCTTGGTCCGAACTAAAAGTGGCTTTATTTTGATCTCCTGAACATGTTTTATTAAGGATATTTTCTTGTTTGGTGAATTTTTTGTATACCTCATGTTATAGCCACTTTTGAGCCTCATTTTTGCATTGCATTTCTAATATATTTGTATACTGTTTTTGGGGCTGCCATAAACTGTAAATAGTCTTATTTTGGGTCCCTCTTCAACATCGTTGAAGGACCCTAACCTGTTTGGGGCCAGCACCTATGAGTTTCTTTTTAATCTCATGTTTAGGGCCATTTCTTGCATGCTAGTTTTGCCCTATCTTGGTTTGCTGTTTGACCATGTTTTGTACTAGTAAAATGCTAATTTTGGGGCTGCCTTGCTTCTGTATTTACATTCCATGTCCATATCGTGCATGCTTTGTATAGCTGTAAGCCATTTCGGGTGCCAAAAGTCCATGTTTCGGGACTATTCCATGCATCGGGTGTGTTTTCGCCTCATTTCGGGGCTGTTTCCCCCCACATCTCAGTGCTGAAATCCCATTGGCATGTTTGCATATCATTTTTCGTGCCATTGCATTGCATATGCCATTGCCTCGATTTGCGTGCCCGTGTGCACGCATTTCGAGGCACTTCATTTTCATCTTATGGCCACTGATGTGGGTGCGGCTGAGGTCCATTCACATTGGTGTAAGTCCATCTTGCATTGTGTATGCCATGTTTCAATGCGTTGTGCATGTTATGTTGTTAGCGTTGTGTGTGCCATGTAGTTATATTGCATGTTTGTATGTTTGCTTGCATGCTTAGGTTGCATGTGCATTGTTATGCATTGCCTCGCCTCTTGACCAACCATGATTGAGGTTGGGTCTCTTGTATGTTTTGTGTGCATTGCATTTTTACATTGAATTGCAAAACTTGGCCTCTTAGGCCATCATGTGTAATTGATGGCCCCAGGGTCGAGGGGCATACTCCCTTGAGCCCATTACATGATTGGGAGAGTGCCCATGCATACACTTGCTTGAAATTCCATGCCATACACTGTCTGTTCTTGTTGCTGTCAAAAACTGTCTTCTGCAGGGAGTTTCTGCCGACCGGCATCATTTAGTGCCGACCGGCAATTGGTGGCTGGCCGATAATTACATCATCTGCCGATGGAAATTATGCACTGCCGGTGGGCATTTCCCCCAGCCGGTGGCACTCTGCAGTATGCAACAAGCCTGTCCCAGTACTTTGGCACTGTTCAGAGAAGCAGGGCAGTGTAAACCGAGGCGGCAGTGGTATGGTACGGACTTTTCGGGCGAGACGGGTTCAAGCTTGCATCGTTCGCGCATCCCGAGGTGGGGGCTGTGGCCACCTTTCTTCTTTCTGCATTCATTTTGTTCAGTAATTAGAAACTCTGTAATAATTAATGTGGTTAGTTATTTATTCGGACTGTAATATTTATTTGGACCCTCCGAGTGAGGGCAATTGTGTAATAAGTGTGGGTGCGTTGTGCATGTCTTCCAACCCCCACTTCTTTCTCCCTTTTATTTACCCGCTTATGATGGTAGACTAGGACATATTTAAATTCGCATAACAGTATGATAGCATGCGTGCATCCATACATTTGTCTTACATGCACCGGGCTCGGCACATCATGCTAACTGCACTTGTATTTCAATTCCAAGTTGAGTACTTGTTAGTTGCAGCATTTCACATGCCATCTTTAGGATAGCCGAGCCTGTTTAGAGTGCATCTTTGCATGTGTTGCATTAGCCATTTTTAACATGAACTAGGATCATGCATATGATTACTGACTAGTTTCTGTTTTGGCTCGGAGTATAAGGTAAACTTTTATGCTTTAGCATATTGCATGCGTGTGAGTGTTGCCATGACAGTATGATTACCATGAGGCTAGCTGCTTACGTGATATAACTGCTTGAATGCCTGTGGATGGAGGTTGAAATACCTAAATTGGAATAATGCATTAAAACTGTGAGTTTTAAGCCCACTAGATAGTGGCAAAATCATCTTTTCTAAAAGCCCACTTGAGGGTGGCAAAATCTGCATTTTAGCCTACTTGCGAGTAGCAAACCATTTTCAAAACAAACATGAAATGTTTTGTTCCAATTTGGGCGATTTGGTCTATACTTGTTTGCTGCGCGCATAACATAGCAATTCTAGGCTAATAACCAGAATAAGAACGCATAAAGTTTTCAAAAATGAATATCACGGTTAGTAGAGGCCGGTCTTCGGACCGGGCGAAAGGGGGTGCTCATAGCTGACCTTCCCCAATCGTACCCTAGCTCCCGAGCCGAGACAACTCCGGTGATGACGGACATGTGGCCTTCGGCACCGAGTCAGGGTTTCCTAAATTCTCCCATAAAAAAATATTTAGGTGGCGACTCTGTATCTGGCAAAGCAGTCCATGTTTGGCACTACTTTTTTCAAAAATCTGTTTCTCAAGACGATTTGCCAGATTTGGACTCTTTGGTTCAGATTAAGAACCGCGACACAAATCGAGTCCGAACTGTAGCATGAGGCCCACGGGCGCGTCTACACACGCACTTTTTGAGCATTTGTAAATGCAGTTTTGTAGCTCCTGGCTTGGGGTTTTGGGTCAGTTCTCAGTTTTGTTTTGAGTCTGCCTCTTTCCTTTGAGTCAGTCTTTTTGTTTTTAGGTCTGTCTTGTGCTACCGAGTCAGTCCCGTTGTATAGGATGTCGAGTGATTCCGGGTTTGTTGCCTCGAGCACTGTTTGTATTTAACCTTTTTGCTTTCTTTTTGAGTCTGTCTCTGCTGTGGAGCCAGTTGCATCCAAGAAACCTGAATGAAACGGCTGCGGCTATCATGTTTCCGTGCTTATTATGTGTTTTGGGCTAGTTGTGCCAGAGGACTTGAATGGATTGGCAGTACATCTCGTCTGCTCTCCTGCGTGCCAAACTCATTGTATTAACCTAAGTTTTTCAAAAACCTCTTTTGAACACTGCGGTGATAAAAACGAAGAGGAAGGAATTCCTCGGGTTTTGCAAAACTTTGATCATTTTGAGAGAAAGAGAGGCATGCTAATCCTTTTAATGAATGAATCCATGCTTGTCGGCGTGAGTACTGAGAAGGACCCTGGCTTGATCCAGATTGGTTCCACACTATCTTCGGCGCGAGCGATTTGTAGCTTTCTTAAAAACTTTCAAAAACAAATGTTTTATGCGGCCTTGTGAAGACTTGTGTGGAACCGCTCTTGAGATTGCGCAGCCTAGGATCGCTCTCAGCCTCAAGATTCAACCCGTTCAAACTTTGAACCCGTTCAGAACATTCAGAAAGTTCAACAGTCAAACATCATGCAAGATCTGTGTGGCCAAATCAAGAGCAGCCCTCGAGCAAGAGGCACCCAAACCGAATCAGAAAGAGTAGATCTCGCCGGAAGAAACTTGTGGAGCAACCGGGAGGGATTCTCCTGCAAAACATTGCAATAGCCGTCTCCTAGACACAGAGAGACTTCAATTTCAGAAACCATTTGGCATGGACTTGCTACACTTTTACCCTTGAAAGGCTCGCTGGGCCGAAAACCCGGAAGGGCGGCCCAGGCAAAAGTTAGAGCAAGAGAAAAATACAAAAGAAAAATACAAAAAAAAAAAGAAAAAAAGAAAAGAAAAGAAAAGATGCAAAAAAAAAGGGAAGAAAAAGAAAATAGAAAAAAAAGAATAAAAGACGCTCGCAAGGTCGAAAACCCGCAACGGGCGCCTTGGCAAAAGTTAGAGCCTGAAAAGTGAAGGTTAAAATACCCGAGTGGACCTTAACCGGAACTACGTGAGGCTTGATTCCCATGTTTGGGATACGTAGGCAACTTCATCATGAAGTCCAGCCCCCAACGCTTTCATAGCGTCTCAGTCCATGCAATGGTTTCGATTTCATCCGAAAGTCCAGTCACCAACGCCTTCCAAGGTGACTGTGTCCATATATCTGTTGTGACCGTCTTCGTCATCGCTGTGTCCAAGAACTCGACCACCACCAATGAAGACTGTTTGCGGATTGCTGCGGCATCGTCCAAACAAGGGGCAACTTTCCGTTGCCACGAGCCGCCGTGAGCCGCCATTCAAACTAGGGGCAACTTTCCGTTGCCTCCCGCCCCCTTCAAACCAGGGGCAATTTTCAATTGCCTCCGATCTGAGGTTGCGCATCTCAAAGAGTAAGTTCCATGCCCGTTGAGCATTGACTGTTTGAAAAATAGTTTTTGAAAATTTTTACTGAGGTTGACTATTTTCTCGAAAACTATTCCATTTTCCAAAACTGGACCATTGTCTTGGACCCAAAAAGGAAAATTTTCAGTGCTTACAGCCTGGCTTGCATGGTTTTCAAATCAAAAATCGAACGAGTACGTTGATCCGACTCTCATTTTGATCAAACTTGTTTTAGTAGAAAACCAAAACGAAAAGAATGGTTGAAATGATGAACTAGGGGCACAGTTGAGTCAGGCGTTCTGTCTTTCCCCCGTCATCGACGTACTTGCCAGAAGAGCGCTCTACCTGCCAGAAGAAATAGCCGTGAGCTAACAATGTTGGGCGTGAATCCGCAACCTCCTATTCATCCGTCAATCACCCCGGGAAGGGATGAAAAATAAGAGAATAAAGAATAGAGAGGTGTGAGTTGAGAGAAAAGCGAGAAAAAGGGTTTTGAGAGAAAAATCCGAGCTTGAGAGTCGAGTGATGTGAGAATCACAAATCAGAAAGGGTGGGGAACAATACCCAGATTGAACTGGCTCCTCGTGGTCCGGGGTCCCCCATCTTCGTTAACGCGTCTGTGTGTCGTGTCTTTTTGATTTGTCGGTCTCGTCTTTTGTTTTTAGTCTTTCTCGAGCGTGTATCGCTATGTTTAGGTCGTGAACCTGTATTCGAGTCCTCCCCGCTGTGTTCAGTTGTAGGCTCGATACCCCGGTTTGAAAAACCCTCATTCGATTTCAAAAATCATTTACACTCAGAGTGCTGTGCCACTCTCTACATTGGAGCATGATTCAACTCCAACCAGTTCCGTCTTTGAGCTCCGTCTTGTTAGATTGGGCCGTTTGTTCAGAGTTTGCTGTGTGCAGAATGAACCGAATGCTGTGTTTTGGGCTGTATGCAGATCAATCCCTAACAGAGTAAGGGCTGTGTGTCTAGAATCAGGCAGTGGGCTGCTTGGGTTATTTTGCTGTTGACTGTTTCGTTATCTGATTATTACAGTGCAAGCGTTCGAATTTCAGATAACCAATCAATTCCATTTACATTGAGATGTAACATGATGAGATGCGATGCAATGCACAAGATATGTAAATGTAACACTTTTTAAACAAAAAAATCTGTTCATTTCATAATCTTTTAAGTACAAAGTTTTGTGGAAACAAAATCTGCCTGCGGCAGTATAAGGTAATCTAACTACCAAAGAAAAGAAGAAAAGTACAAGAAAAGAAGAATAACAAAAATCTGCATCTGTGTCGAGCACTCCAAGGGCCATCAGTCTGTCCTGGTCCTCTTCCTGGACGAGGGTCCAGGAGCATCATCAGCAACATCGTCAGAGCCTGAGCTAGAACCGCCTCCGGTCTCCTCCTCCGATGACTCGGACTCTGCCTCTGCCTCCGCCTCTGACTCCTCGTCGTCATCATCGTCTGGGACCGGAGCTCGCGAGCTACTCCCGACGTGAGTGCGCCCTCCCCTGGTACGGGGAAATATCCTGCCTCCCTCATCTCTCCCCCGAGCAGGGACGGAAGGCCCAGCTGGAGCACCTCCCGCCATGGGAATCTGGAAAGGAGGATGAAAAAGTACACAAAAGAGAAATGCATCAGTATACTGTGAACAGTTTAAAGGTGCAGAATGCAGTGTATGAATACAGTATGAGAATGCCGTGAGCAGTTTATCAGTGCAGAATGCGATGTATGAATACAGTATGAGAATGCCGTGAGCAGTTTATCAGTGCAAAATGCGATGTATGAGTACAGTGTGTGGATGCTGTGAGCAGTTTAACAGTGCAGAATGCAGTGTATGCGGTGTATCAGATGCTGTGAGATCAGTATATCAGGTGTGGTGCCATGAATCAGATTATGCAAAGCAGTGTATGAATGGTTTGAGGCCAGTGTCAGAAGAACATACCGGTATGCTGTAGAGGGCTAGGAGATCAAATGTCCGCTGAAGCATCCCCATCATCGAGGCATTCATCGCCAACGCCTGACGGGTGTACTCAGAAGAAGCCTGCAAAAGTATCAGATGCATCAATATTCTGTGGAATAGGCAAATAAGCTGAAATGAAATGACTGTACAGAAATGCAGTAATACATACCGGAGGTAGGTCGGGGACGTCGATGAACTCGTGACTAGCAGGCGGAGGGGCGAAGGGGAGCTGATAAGTCGTCCCACCCTGCCCCTGGAAAGTCAGTACAGCAGGCAAGGCAGGCCAGCCAGTCCCCCGTCCTCCCTGCACTCCACTCCTGCCACGGACGCGGGCCCTCCTCGAAGATCCAACTCCCGCTCCGGCTCCAGCCGCTGATGCCACAGGCCTGGCCCCCTCTGCTCGACGGCCACTCAGCGGTCGCATCAGATATGTCCGCACATACTCCCCGTAGCCTCCGGTGCCTCGGAAGCCGACCTCCTCCCAGCCGATGGAGTAGTCATCCAGCTGCTCACGGGTGAGTCCCTCGGTCTCCCTCATCTCTGCAGAAGGGTGAACCGGGACTATCTGCTCAGGTAACCCGCAGGTCTGGCGTAGAAAACGCTCCCCCAGGTACCAAGCCCGACAGACCGGGCCCTCTAGCAAGATCCGAAAACGCGAGGTCTCCTCAGCACCAGGGAACCGACCCCGCATCGCCGCCGGCAAGGAAGCCCACGGCCGCCAAGTGATCTGAAAGTGACAGACAGTTTGTTATCTACTGTTATTGAAGTATGCAGTGGGAAAGCAAAGCTTAAATAAACTGGAAGTAAAACATACCTCGGCCGGGGTGATGGTGTCAAAGTATCGGCGGAAGAAGCCGAATGTCTCCCGTGGTCGCCGGGTGCATCTCCCGTCGAAGCGACTCGAGAACGGGACAGCCGGAGGAAGCTCCGCAACTGGTATGGGTGCAAGCCTAGGGAAGTAGGCGTAAACCCACAGCTGCAAAACAGATGTCAGTATGACCATCAGATAAAGCAGAATATGCAGAATAAAGCAGAAATAGCAGAGCCGTGTGTTGTGCAGTGTATTGTGCAGTGTACAGTGTGAGCAGTGTACAGTCAGTATGAAGCAGAATGAATGTGTGTGCTGTGTGTACAGTATACAGCAAGTATAAAGCAGACTACAGTGTGTGCAGTGTACAGAGTACAGAGAATATTGGACAGAAATGAAAAGCGGAGAAGAAATGTTCCTCCCAAGCTCGCTAGTAGCCTCCGAGTAGTTGGCTGCTGCCGCGAGAAGCCGAGCTCATGTACCCGTAGAGGGTGGCCAGAGCAGCGCCACCCCAGTCATAGTGCAAAATGTCCCGGACGTCCACCAGTGCGCTGAGAAGACAGAGAGGCACGGTGTTCGCCCGGTCGGCGAAAATGGTAGTCCCGAAGAGGAACATGAGGAAGCCGCGAGCATACCTCTCCGCGTCCTCCTGGGTCATCTGCGCCTCCTCCTCCAATACGGGCTGGACCCGAAACTGGACCTCAAACCAGGAGTACCGCACAAAACCTGGACGAGCTAGTGGCGGCGCCTCCCCCAGTAGATAAACCTGAGCGGCGGTCCACTCATCCATGTCGGTGTCGAAGGGGATCAGATCACCCCCTACCCCGATGCCTGTGAGCATCGAGAAGTCATAAGGGGTCATCGTCATGTCCCCTGCAGCAGAAAAATGGAAAGAATCGGTGGTGTCCCACCATCTCTCCGCCAGAGCGGCAAGGAGAGGTCTGCATGTGGACAACCTAGAGAGCCCTCGGCAGAAGGCGCCGAAGCCCGCCCTATCCACGATGCGTCGGACTGCATCAGGGAGCTCATCATACCACTCCCGTGCACCAGTATTCCCATACCCGCAAATGGTATGGGAACCCTCCTGTAAACAGAAAATAACAATTGCAAAGCAACATTCAAAATGCAGTTTTGAAAAGCATACAGGTGAAGCATGTGTGCAAGTTGTTCAGATTTTGACAAATACCGGGTGCCGGTGTGTTTACAGTGGAATAATACGTGTGATGTGTCAGCGTGTTTGGGTGTTCCAGAACGGATATAGCATGTGTGCAAATTCAACAGATTCAGACAAATACTGGGTGCCAGTGTGTATACAGTGAAAGACAGTGTGTGCCGTGTGTTTGAGTGATTCGGGATTAGTGCAGTGTGTGTGCATGTGCCAATCTCAAGCAGATATCAGTTGTATGTATGTCTACAGTCAACTATGGTCTATGGTGTATCAGATTCAAGCAGTTAAAGAGTACAACTAATTACGACAGTTTGTATCCTACATTGCGAAAAGTAAAGCAGGAGATGAAAAGTTACCTCGGAAGTGCTGAATGACAGATGGGAGGTAGGCTCGCGTAGTAGTAGCTCAGGCGCCGCGTACCTCTCGAAGCTCCGGAACTGACGCAGGCCGTCGGGGCGCAGAACATGGACCGCCGGTCGGTAGGTCGCCGGGTCGAACGGGCGCTCGCCCAACGGTAGAAGCTCGACCTCGGGATCCATCTCGTGGTCCGGGGGAGTCCCGCCACGTGGAATGTTGTCCGCCATGTAGATAATGGTGTGAAAATGGCCGAAAAAGGAAACCGGGCCGGAATGCGAAGAGTCAACTGAAAAGTCAACTCCCGAGAGGGTCGGAAATGGCCAGAAAGGCCGGAATGTGAAAAGGCACAGGAATGAAGAGGAAAATGAGGGGAACAAACCCCGAAAAGGCGAGAACACCAAACGAGGCACCGAAACGAGAATGTGATCGGTTGAAAATGTCCGAAACGCGAAGAGAATCGCGAATCCGACGACGAAACGGGCGTAGAACGCGAAGAAACGGGCGAAAAATGATAGGGAAAAGCTCTAGAGAGAGAGAGCAAGGGATTTCGGCGTGAGAGAAGTGAAGAAATAGGGTTTCAAGCCCTATTTTAAAACACCCAAGGTGAAAAGTTGAAACTGCCCCGAATCAGCAACTGTTTGCCGGTCGGCAATGTTTTGTGCCGGCCGGCACTTTTTTGTGCCGATGAAATTATTTTGATGCCGGTGCCAGCCGGTGACCTCCCCTTTCGGCCGGTGAGGTTCCTACAGCCTTGTTTAGGCCATATGAATAGTTTGTGGTCTTCATAGCTCAAGAAAGTGCAAGAAAGTGCATCTCCGACGCTCAACCAGCCTCCGTTTTGACCGCTGGCCGTGTCTCCAGTGCGTGGCACTCGAATTCGTGCAAGGTGTATCCTTTTTTGTATCCTTTTAAATTCAAAAGTTGCCCCATGTGTGTTGCACGCGTTCATCATGCTACTTCGGTACATTACATCGCGCCGTCATGCGCCTCGCATTCGCATTGTCATGCACATACTACATGCGTGGTAACACGCACCCCTTGCATTGTCGTGCACATCTCTCTTGCATTGTCATTGCATTATCATCTTGCATTGTCATGCATTCCGGAATACGTGCGTTGTTGCGCATTTAAGTCCATTTACATTCCGTGTGGCATGCGTGTCACATTTAGCATCGCACTGTTTTGTACATTGTATTGTTCGCACTGTTTTGCGCATCGCACTGTTTTGTGCATTGTATTGTTCGCGCTGTTTTGCGCATCGCACTGTTTTGTGCATTGTATTGTTCGCGCTGTTTTGCGAATCGCACTGTTTTGTGCATTGTATTGTTCGCGCTGTTTTGCGCATCGCACTGTTTTGTGCATTGCATTGTTCGCGCTGTTTTGCGCATCGCACTGTTTTGTGCATTGCATTGTTCGCGCTGTTTTGCGCATCGCACTATTTTGTGCATTGTATTGTTCGCGCTATTTTGCGCATCGCACTGTTTTGTGCATTGTATTGTTCGCGCTGTTTTGCACATCGCACTGTTTTGTGCATTGTTTTGTTCGCGCTGTTTTGCGCATCGCACTGTTTTGTGCACCTCACTTGCATCTAGCATGTATCCTCTCGCGTTATTTTACGCACCTTACTTGTACTTGTTGGTACATTGCATTGTTTTGCATATAAACTGGCTTCGCGTAGCGTGTAAGTCCAATTTTCAAAATTTCGCATTTCGTGTGGCATACGTGTCACACTTGCATCATTTTTGCATCTTATGAGGCACACGTGTCTCATTTGTATCGTCTTGTATCATGTTTCATTTGCATCGGCATGTGTGCCTCATTCTTGCATTGTCATGCATGTTGCGCCTGGTCTGGCGAGACCTTAAACACGCACGGTCTAGGAGACCTTAAATCCTTTGGAGGTGCGAAACCTTCGGTGCATTGTCATGCATACATTTTGCATCACGGTTTGGCGAGACCTTAAACACGCGCGCTGGTCTGGCGAGACCTTAAACACGCACGGTCTAGGAGACCTTAAATCCTTTGGAGGTGCGAAACCTTCAGTGCATTGTCATGCATACATTTTGCATCCCGGTCTGGCGAGACCTTAAACACGCGCGGTCTGGCGAGACCTTAAACACGCACGGTCTAGGAGACCTTAAATCCTTGGAAGGTGAAAGACCTTTGGTGTTCGCATTGTCGTACATCTCAAAAGCCACGTGTTGTCGCGCACTTCATGTAACATGCATTTTGTACATCATTTGCATTTCAAAAACAAAAAAAACAAAAACACATGCATTGTCATGCATACATTTTGCATCACGGTCTGGCGAGACCTTAAACATGCGCGGCGGTCTGACGAGACCTTAAACACGCCCGGCCTAGGAGACCTTAAATCCTCTGAAGGTGCAATTCCTTTGGTGCTTGTCGTGCCCGAACGACTCTCGGTGGTCTGGTAAAGCCACCTGCCTGTGTTTGCGGTGAGTTCCTAGAAGACCAACTGGGACGGTGAAAACTAGAGTTCGAACGGCTTATGCCTAGAATGCAAAGGTTCGGGAGTTCCGAGACTAAAGTCTGGTTTAAATACCCAGGGGTTTACCCTCGGCTTGAAATCTGTATGGAAGCCCCATAGGTTGAGTCGGCGTGTCTACGCCTCAGTTCTGGATACTGAACCAACCTAGTATATCGCCCTGTTGGTAAGATAGGGAAAGTTGCAATCATAGTCATTCCATCATAGTGCATTGTCATGCATTTCCATTGTAGCTTGCATTCATTGCATTTTCCCCGTAGATCGCATCATACTGCATTGTCATGCATTTTGTAAATATCCATCCATTTCCAATGCATATTTGTAAATATTGCATTGCAGATTGCATGCATGCATTGCATCGCCTTCCATCTATGGCTTGCGCCTTTCCATGATTGAGCATGGTCTGGTATGTGCCCTTACTTTTCACGTAAAACACAGTTCTGCATGTGTATCGCGCCGATTCCACGCTGGTATGTTGGTTGAGGGTTGCGGCACCTTTTGTGTGTTAGACATGGCTTGTATATGTACATGCCTTTCCTAGGCAAGATTTGGTTTGGCCCGCGTGCCATATCCATTGCATTGTAGATTGCATGCGTGCATTGCATCACCCTCCATCTATGGCTTTCGCCTTTCCATGTTGAGCTTGGTCTGGTATGTGCCCTTACTTTTCACGTAAAACACAGTTCTGCATGTGTATCGCGCCGATTCCACGCTGGTATGTTGGTTGAGGGTTGCGGCACCTTTTCTGTGTTAGACATGGCTTGTATGTGTACATGCCTTTCCTAGGCAAGATTTGGTTTGGCCCGCGTGCCATATCCATTGCATTGTAGATTGCATACATGCATTGCATCACACCTTCCATCTATGGCTTGCGCCTTTCCATGTTGAGCTTGGTCTGGTATGTGCCCTTACTTTTCACGTAAAACACAGTTCTGCATGTGTATCGCGCCGATTCCACGCTGGTATGTTGGTTGAGGGTTGCGGCACCTTTTCTGTGTTAGACATGGCTTGTATGTGTACATGCCTTTCCTAGGCAAGATTTGGTTTGGCCCGCGTGCCATATCCATATATATTACATTGTAGTGTAATTTTTGCATCCGGCATTAGGATCATTGTCTTTTCTCCAGCGGGTTGTCCCCCCACTTATGTCAATTCCACCCAATACTTGTTCTTGTGTCTGTCTACAATACTCACAGTTCAGTTGACCGTTCTGTGGTAGACAGACTTGTTACCTCCATTAATCTATTTGACATAGGTGTGGTTTCGAACCACTCGTGATTGGATCATGATTCGATTGCTTTGCATTTAGTTTGCATTGCATTCAATTACATTGCATCTTCATTTGCATTGTTTATACATTGTTTTGTATATATTGCATATCATTTTGCACCCATTCTTGCATTGTCATGCATATTGCTAACAATATTGTACCTGTTAAGTTTGTTTTCTTTTCAGGCACGATATTGTATGTACGGTTCATTTGAGGCTGGTGCAACCAAACGAGCCGCACAGGTATTGTATCTCCCGAGTGAGACGTATTGAGAATTGCATAATTCTCTTACATCCTTTCTGCATTGTAGTGTAGTTTGGTGTATACTAGCTTAAAACCGTCGCATGTTTGCTTCGTTACAGCTTTCTTTGCATGATCATAAGTTATGCTCGGCTCCGTGCATTGTCTTGCATTTTGCCCCTGCCTTCGGGCGCATATCTTATTTGTTTTGCATGTTTGTCTGAGTCTTCGGCCTTGTCAAAAATGGGTCGTCTCTGGGCTTTGACATTCACTCCCGTCATTGTTATGACTTTCGAGTTCTGTCAAAGAGGGGCAACTGTAGACACCCCATTTTTGACCGTCCTCAAGACTTGGACGTCACCATTTGAACAACTCAGTGATTATCCATGTTTGTGTTCGTTTGGAGTTCCCGGAGGTCTCGGCTCACGCGCCTTGCCTCAGGATCCCCGAACTTGACCGTTTAGTGTCTGGTTTCACACCAAACACTTGTATTTTGCCTTTGAGAGGCAGGGTAGGGCTTGTAGACCATCCCCACCCACCACCGGCAGTGGCTAGAGGCCACCGGCTGGTTTTTGCTGCCACCGGCAATATAGTTTGCCGGCCGGCACTGTTTGTTGCCGGTCAGCACTATTTTGTGCCGGCCGGCACTACTTTTTGCCAAAATGGCATTTTTGGCCGGCCGATTGCTGTTCATCTGCTTTTGCAGATATTTTAGGACAGCTGTCTTGCTTTTGCATCCCTCCATACACGTGTATGGAGGGATCTCCCTCTTGTAAAGCTTGTCTTGTAAGCTTTACAAGACAATATAGAGAGAAGCTCTCTCTAGTTGAAAAGGGAGAGACTAAGGTTAGGGAGTTGAGATATTTTGAGAGCAAGAACAGCCATTGTTGAGCTCTTGTTCTAGGTTTTGAGTTAGATACATTTTCTATCTCTCTTTCCTTCTCTTTTGTTCACTAGGTGCTTTGTGTCTTACTATTGCACACAAACACCTAGTGTTTCACCTTCCTCTTGGAGCTGAGGTTCTAAAGGGTTTGTTTTGAGATTTTGGTGTTAGATTCAAGCTAAAGGAGGCCTTTGGAGCACCATTTGTAAAGGGGTCATCAAGGGTGAGATTCTAGTCCCTTTTTTCCCCATTTTTGCATTGATTTTATACCTATCTTAGAGCTGTTTTTGTGCTTATTGTATAACATAAAAAAGTTCTGTTTTTAGACCCTCTTTATTGTTTATTAAGAGTGTTTTGTTGTTTGAGGGTAGTTGACCTCTTAGGCCTTGAAAGGCCTCATTTTGAGCCATTTTGTGCTAGCTCCGGGATTTTGGTGTTGGGGTCTCTTCACCACTGAAATCTTGAGAGATTTCAGTGGTGAAGATGATGCCTTGAAGTCCCAAGAAGGAGAGGGCCACCCCCTCTCCTTGTTGTCCTCGAAAAGGGTATGTTTTGGCCTCTTAAGGAAGCCTATGCTTGAGTGTGTGTTGAGCATGTTTGGGATGTTTTTCATGCTTATATATCCATAATATAACATGATTTTAAGTTGGTTTTGGTACTCCATGCATGCTTAGCATAGTTGCCTTGGAATGCCTTTTTATGCCTCAACATGTCTTAGGTTGTGTGCCTTTGTTGGAGCATGTTTTTGGCTTGGTCTTGTGAAGATTATGTGCTTATCTTGACATGTTTTAGGTCTGTCCATAAGTGTTTGGGTCGATTTTAGCATGCTTGATATAGCTCCTTTGTATTTGGGCTTGTTGGCCTTGAGTATGTGCATGTGTAGCATGACATCTTTGCATTGTTTTGGTGATTTAGGGTCACTTTATATGTTATTTCAGTCCCATTTCCATGCTTGTTTGATTGCCTTGCATGTCTCTTTGATGCTTTGAAAGCATGCGTAATAATGCTCCATGTTTGGATGTTTATGCATGCCTTTGTTCTTGAGTCATTTAGATGCCATCTAAGTGGTCCTTTGGGCCTTATGTTATGTGCTAAAACTCTGTTTTTGGTCATTAGGCTCATGCCATGTTTGGTCTTGCTTAGTGTTGTCCAATGCTCCATTGGTTTGTTTTGAGCACTTAGGCCATTTGTTGCATGTTTGGCTTGGTCTATTGCTTGGTTTGACACCTTGTTTTAGCATGATTTCAATGTTTATGTTGCATGCTAATTAGTCCATGTTTGTCCCTTTCAAGTGTGCTTAAGGGTTGTTCAATTATGCCTAAGTGTTGGCCTTTCAATACGTATGTGTGTGCATGTGCATTTGGTCCTTCATTGTAACACTTTGGCCACTGTTTTAGGCCTTATTTAGAGTTGCCTAATTCATGTTTAAGTCCATCTTTCCATCCATTTGCATGCCTCTATGTTTGCTTGTATGCTTGCATAAACTAGTTGCCATGCCATGTTGCATCCTTAGCTTGCATGCTTAGGTTGCATTGCATCTTACATGCATGCCTTGTTCCTTGACATGATGATAGGAATTGGGCCTTATTTGGTTTGTTTGGTTTGCATGCATTTGAAATCAAAGTTGCATACTTGGTTCATTGGGCCATCATGCATGGAAATGCGTGATTGGTGGTCCGAGAATCGAGGCACATGCCCCTTTGAGTCATTACCATGATAAGGGACATGGTTGGTGCATATATGCCTTGAATTGTGCTGCCATGCTTTGCCTTGCCCTCTGTTGCTGTGAGTTGCAGGTTCTGCAGGAACACTCTGCCGACCGGCAGTGTAAGGTGCCGGCCGGCAACAACTTCTCTGCCGACAGATTCATTTCGTGCCGATGGCCATACCACACTACCGGTGGAAATTTCACTTGGCCGGTGGTGATCCCCTCTGTCCAAGGGAGCATTCCTGAGGTTTTGGCAGCCTCTAGAGGAGTGAAGGAGAGAAAACAGAGGCAGCCCATGCATGGTGGCACGCTTCCCGAGGCGGTTTATCTGTTTTCTTAGTCTATTTTAATTTGTTAATTAAATTAGGCAATTTGTAATATTAATTAGCTTGCGTAGTTAATTAATTTGTAATATTTATTTGGTCCCTCCGAGTGAGGGCAAATCTGTAATAAGTGTGTGTGGGTGCGTGAATGTTTTCCAATCCCCACTTCTTTCTTCCCTTTTACTTACCTGCTTTGATGGTTAGTATTAGGGCACGTTTAATTTAGCATACCTCATGCTATGCCTGCGTGCATCCATGCATTTGTATCACATGCATTAGGCTCGGTACATCACGCTAATTGCATTCGTACTTCAAATTCCAAACTGAATATGTGATAATTGTGCATTTTCACATGACATGTTTAGGATAGCCGAGCCTATTCTAGATTACATTTTTGTATGCGATGCATTAGGCACTTAACATGGACTTGGATCATGCATGTTTGCTAACAAGTTCTTTGTTTTGGCATGGAGTACTATGTAAGTATTTTAATGCTTTAGCATGTCGCATGTGTGTGAATGCCACCATGACAGTATGTTTACCATGTGGCTAGATGCTTATGTGTTAAACTGTTTGAATGCCCGTGGGTGGAGGTTGGATTGTTTGAGTTGGAAAAACTCGTTGAAATCCGCATTTTAGCCTACTTGCGAGTAGCAAATTCCAAAATATTTTCAAACCGAACGGATATGCAATGTTTATTTCCAAATTAGGCAATCTAGTCTATACTTGTTTGCTGCGCGCATAACATAGTAATTCTAGGCTAATAAATGGAATAAGAACACATAATGTTTTCAAAAACGGATATCATGGTTAGTAGAGGCCGGTCTTCGGACCGGGCGAAAGGGGGTGCTCATAGCTGACCTTCCCCGATCGTACCCAAGCTCCCGAGCCGAGACAAACTCCGGTGATGACGGACATGTGGCCTTCGGCACCGAGTCAGGGTTTCCTAAATTTCCCCATTTTAAAAATATTTAGGTGGCGACTCTGTATCTGGCAAAGCAGTCCATGTTTGGCACTACTTTTTAAAACAAATTTGTTTTCTCAAACGATTTGCCAGATTTGGACTCTTTGGTTCAGATTTAGAACCGTGACACAAAATCGAGTCCGAACTGTAGCAGCGAAGGCCCCCTCGCGGGGCGCGTCTACAGCTCACTGTTTATATTTATATTTAGGTGTCCAGGCACCGGACCGAAGCTAGGAGTGTCAAGTTAAGCCCTCGTTTTGTCGAGCCAACTATTGTGCCTCACTTCGAGGTTCCGAGTTCGTTTAAGCTAAGGCTGTTTTGGGGTGTTTCAGATTCACCCTTTTGTCTCTGTTTTGTATTGACTGAATAAGACTTGACTGTACAGTTATGGTGAGGGGATTTGGTCCCTAAACTGGATGTTTGTGTATATGATGTATGTATATATGTTTTAGTTATGAATGTGGCTTGTTCATAAAAGTCTTTTTGCATTCAGATTTTCACAGCTCATTGGACATCTTTTTATTACTGTTTGGCTTCCGCCTGCCCCTTACTCTGTATTATTGTCATTACTATTAAGCAGGCCTTTGGTATTTACGGATTACTGGCCGGTTGCGATGCTAAACCCATAGGGGCGAGTTTGGGTCATGACAAGTATGACTTTATTAGTTAATAGCACCATATGCAAATGTCACAGTTGTACTCCAAAAACACTGAATATTTTTTAGTAAGAACCATACAAGATCAAGAAAAAATAAGATTTAAAATCATAGTAGACAAATATGCCTTTTCATCACACTTAGATTGGGCACTAATATAAGCAATAAACAGAGCACATGTGAAACTGATCAAGAGAAGCCATGAAGTAGGAGATATATGACCAGCCATTGGAAGGTACC
This sequence comes from Camellia sinensis, assembly GCF_055761805.1. NCBI lineage: Eukaryota > Viridiplantae > Streptophyta > Magnoliopsida > Ericales > Theaceae > Camellia > Camellia sinensis. Next base: position 32,837,209 of record NC_138961.1, on the reverse strand, counting down.
CCTAAAGTTTTAGACCTTTTGCTGATATTTTTTTCATGAAAAATAAACTATGAATTGGGGTTTTTATAGCAAGAAAATATGTGGAACTTACCTCCCACCCTCCCTTGAATTCTCAAATTGATATATATTATTTAACCACCTTGTCCAAAGCATCTCAAATTGCTATATATTGTTACTATTTCACAAAAATAAAACATTGTGTTTTGGTTTTTTTTTTTTTTTTTGTTCCTAAAAACACAAAAAAACAAAATAAAGACAACGAAAAACCATACCACCAGAACCAATGCATACAAGTACTTCACAAGTTCTTCTCATTTCTCACTAACATTTAGGTGTATTCATTTTCTTTTAATTTTTCTAACTCAATAAAAAAAAAAGGACATATTCATTTTCTTTTATTTTTCTATAGCTCGAAATTATAAATTGATTCATTCAAATTCATAATGAGTTTAAATGGATTGCATTTTCTAAAATCAATTCAAATTGAATTTAAATAAATTGAATATGAGTACTCGTTTACCACCTTGTAGACACCCCATTTTTGACCGTCCTCAAGACTTGGACGTCACCGTTTGAACACTCGGTGATCATCCATGTTCGTGTTCATCTTGAGTTCTCGGAGGTCTCAGCCACGCGCCTTGCCTCAAGACCTCTCGACTTGCCTGTTTTGTGTTTGGTTTTGTACCAAACACTTGTGTTTTGCTTTTGAGGAGCAGGGAATGGCTTGTTGGCCATCCCTACATCTCATCGGCCATGGCTTGAGGCCACCGGCCATTGTTTTGTTGCCATCGGCCAAATGTTTGGTCGATTGGCACTCTGTTTGGTTGGTCGACCATTTATTTGGTCAATTTGGCATTTTTGGCTGGCCGACCACTGTGCATCTACTTTTGAGAGATATTTTGTGCCAGCTGTGCTAGCTGGCACCCACTTTGCACCCCCTTCATACACGTGTATGGAGGGATTTCACTCTTGCTTAGCTTGTTTTGTAAGCTTTGCAAGAGTGATCCTCTATTAAGGGAGGCCTTCTCCTCCCTCCTCAAGGGTTGGAGGGTTGATTTCCAGAGCTCTGGATTAGGGTTAGCATAGTTGTATCTATTCTATCTCTATATCTCCCTTTCTTCCATATTTTGTGTGTATTAAGGTGTTTTGTTCATAGTTTTGCACACAAGCACCTAGAGTTACACTTTCCTTTAGCTACTGAGGTACTAAGGAGTGATTTTCAGAGTTTTTGAGTGGATTCAAGCTTGAGGAAGCAGCTGGAGCTCAGTTCTTGAAAGGGGTCTTCAAGGGTAAGAACTTTGTTCTTTTTTCCCCATTTTTGCATATGCTTTTAGCCATCTTTGCATCTATTTTTAAGCTTAACTTATAACATATAAAAGTTCTAATTTTAAGTGCTTAAAATAGTTGTTTAAGGTTGTTTTGGTGTTTAGGGTTGTTTGACTCCTCTTAGACCTTGTTTGGCCCCCATTTTGTGCTATTTTTGTGAGCTCCGAGACCACCTTGTTTGGGCCTCCTCACCACTGAAATCCAAAGGGATTTTAATGGTGGGGATGGTGCTTTGAGGTCCTAAGAAGGAGAGGGCCATCCCTTCCCCTTGTTGTCTTCAAAAGTTGTCATTTTAGCATCATTGTGAGCACCATTGTTAAGTTCATGTTGGCCATGTCTTAGCTAGTATTTGTGCTTATTTTGCCATGATATAGCACTGTTTTAAGTTGGTTTACCATGCATGATTAGCATACTTGTCTTGTAATGCCATGAAATTGCCTTAACATGCTTTGTGCTTTGAGCCTTGTTCCTAGCATGATTTTGGCCTAGCTTTGTGAAGCTTTTATGCATGTTTTGGTGTGCTTGAGGTCCGTTTTTGGTTGCTCGGGTCATCCATGCTTTTCTTTGTATAGCTACCATACAATCTCCCTTGTAGGCCTTGAGTGTCGACCCCTCTAGCATGCTTTACTTGCTTTGTTTCAGTGGTTTGGAACCACTTATCATGTCATTTCAGTCCTTGTGGCATGCTTGTATGTTTGCATTGATGCTCTTTTAATGCTTCAAGAGGTTCGTGTCTTATGCTCCATGTTTGGACCCTTTTGCATGCCTTTAGACTTAGGCCATTTAGATGCCATCTAGGTGTGCCTTTGACCTTGTTTTGATCTGCCTTGGGGTGGTTTTGAGTCCCCATGGCCCTTTGGGACTTGCTTCATATAGCCGTGGTTTGAGCCCCTTGGCTTGCCTTGAGTTTTGAACATAGTTGCATGCCTTGTTTGTCTTGTTTAGTTGGTTTGGCACCATCCTTAATGTGATTTTCAAAGCTTAGTATGCTTGCCATATGCCCTTGTTTGTCCTTTTTAAGTGTGCTTAAAAGTTGCTTCTTTATGCTTAAGTCTTGAAACATGTATCTATGCATGCTTGTATGTGCATTTGCCTTCATGTGCTTAGCATATTAGCCACTGTTTTGGGCTTAAAAGTTACTCCCTCATGCTAAAGTTTTGGACCATTGTATGCATGAATGCTTGTGTGTACATTTGCCTTGCATATTGTCGCATACTTGGCCCATAGGCATGTTGTCACATACTTGGCCCATGGCATGTTGTTGCATGCTTAAAGTTGTGTTGCATTTGGCATGCATTCCCCTTGTAGTTACTTAACATGTCGTCACATGTTCGCTTGATATGTTGTCACATATCATTTGCATGCTTGTTAGCTTGCATACTTGTTACATGCTTGCACCTTCATATTACTTATCCTCATGCTCATATTGCATACTTAACTCACATGCTTAGGTTGCATTTGGCATGCATGCCTTGCCTCTTGAATCACCATGATTGAGGTTGGTTTCCTTATGTGTTTATGTGCATTACATTTGACATCAAAATGCATAACTTGGCCTCTTTGGCCATCACGCATTGAAATGCGCGATTGGTGGCCCGAGAGTCGAGGACCATCCTCCCTTGAGTCATGAACATGATAAGGGGGTGTTTGTGCAAACATTTGCTTGAAATGCATTGCCATGCCATGTTTGCCCTCTGCTGCTATCAAAATAGGATTCTGCAGGCATACATGGCCGGCCGACAATCTCTATTGCCGACCGACCAAACATTTGTGGCCGAGAGCTGAATATTTGGTCGATGACCCTTCTACCATGGTCGGTGATGTTTTCCCTTGGTCGGTGATGCTCTAAGTGTTCAGAGAGTGTTCCTTGGGACTTGTGCAATTTTCAGAAGAGCAGAGAAGGGTAAACAGAGGCAGCTTGTGCATGGTGACGGATTTCCGAGCAAACCCGAGCACGCATGCATTGGACTCTCTTCCCGAGGCTATTTTATTGCTTTCTTAGCTTTGTTAATTTGCTTAACTAGTTAATTGGTCTGTAATAATTAATTAGCTTGTAGATTAATTAATTTGTATTATTCTTTTGGTCCCTCCGAGTGAGGGTGAATGTGTAATAAGTGTGGGTGTGTGTGTGCATGGCTTCTAACCCCTATTTCTTTCTCCCTTTTACTTACCTGCTTTTGATGGTTAGTACTAGGGCATATTTAATTTAGCATACCTTATGCTATGCATGCGTGCATTCATTCATCAGTATTGCATGCACCGGGCTCGGCGCATCATGCTAACTGCATAGTATTTCAAATCTAACTTGAATACATGTTACTTGTTACATTTCACATGCCATCCTAGGATTAGCCGAGCCTATTCTAGATTGCATTTTGTCTGTGATGCATTAGCCATTTAACATGGACTTGGATCATACATTTGATTGCTAACATGTTCTTTGTTTTGGCTCAAAGTACACTGTAAGTATTTATGCTTTAGCATCTCGCATGAGTGTGAATGTTAACATGACAGCATGCTTACCATGTGGCTATGTGCTTATGTGATATTACTGCCTGAATGCCTGTGGGTGAATGTTGGATTTCTTGAGTTGGAACAACTCATTAAAATCCGTATTTTAGCCTACTTGCGAGTAGCAAATTTCAAACCATTTTCCGAACAAACGGATATGTAATGCTTTGTTCCAAATTAGGCGATCTAGTCTATACTTTCGTGTTGTGTACATCGCATAGTAAGATTAGCTAATTAATCGGGATAAGAACACATAATGTTTTCAAAACTAGATATCATGCTTAGTAGAGGCCGATCTTCGGATCGAGCAAGCGGGGGTGCTCATAGCTGACCTTCCCCAATCGTACCCAAGTTCCCGAGTCGAGGCAACTTTGGTGATGACGGACACGTGGCCTTAGGTAAACGAGTCAGGGTTTCCTAAATTCCCCCATAAAAAATATTTAGGTGGCGACTCTGTGTCTGAAAAAGCAGTCCATGTTTGGCACTTCTTTACAAAAAATCTGTTTTCAAAAACGATTTGCCGGATTTGGACTCTTTGGTTCAGATTTAGAACCGTGATAATTTGAGTCCAAACTGTAGTGAGCCCACAACGAACAAAATGGGGATTCCCTCCAGGGGCGTTCGGGGGGACGTCTACACACCTCCTCCATCACTACCACTGCCACTACCATCACCACTTCACCACCACCATCATTTATTAGGAAAAAAATAATAATAATAAAATAAATGGATTTATCAAGTTCATTTATATATGTAACGCCAAAAATTTCTAACCCAAATGATAATACAACAATCATGACTCATTTAAGGAAAACCGAATATAAATCTCCAAACTTACATTACATGATACAATAGTTCTTCATGCAACAATATATTAATCCAACAACAAGTAAATAAACAAACAAATACCCCCAAAGGGTTTACAAGTTTCCAAGGCTTGAACCTGGTTACACAAAACGGTTATTCAAACCCACACAAACACAACCCTTGGCTTACACACAAAGTCACAGCAAAATGAGAGCATTGTACTCCCAACACACATACTTCCACACCCCTAGTTGGGTGGGATCACCATAGCTTTTCCTGCACAAAAATCCCATAGGGTGAACATAAAGCCCAATAGGAAATTCTTAACAAAGTATATATATTTTATACAAGTCTCAAGAGATGAAATGTACATGCCATGATATGCCCTTTTTGAAGATAAATCACATTTTCATCTTTTGAAAACCATCATGCTCAATGATATCATGCAATTTCAATTGTTCAAAACTTAACAATTTATTTCAAGGGCAGTAAATACGATTCTAGTAATCCCTAGGTTGGTGTCAACTAGTAGACTATACAAGTACTACCAATTTGTCATTTTTACTAGTACTGACTGGAAGGCTCGACACCTATAATCGGTTATTTTTACCAGTATTAACTGAAAGGCTCGACACCTATTCAATTTCATCTACACCACCTGTTAAGACTTACCACCGTATTTACCCCAAAACCAATTCATGGAAACTTGTTTCTCAACATTCTTTTCTCAATGCAAGTTTTCAAATCAACTTTCAAAGTTTAATGTAATCAAATAAATTGATATGCCAATAACACAAGATGAATATAAATACTTTTATTCCAATTCATCATCTAAGAAATAACACAATTACATCTTCTCAAGTATCCTCAACAATTAGTCATTTCAAGACTATTTCAACGTTTTGAACAATAATTTCCAAAATGAACAACAATTTTCATATTCTCTGAAATTCATCATTTATATAAATATAAATAAGAAAATTTTCAAACATCCATTTATTTTGACACATAAAATAAATATAATAATATCATTCATGGATTTTCAGTCTCTTTAAAAAAAATCTCCAAATTCTAGGCTTTCTCATCAAAACTATATAATTCAAATCTTTTGAAAGAAAACTTTCCAAAATCATCTTTTCTTCAATCAACGAAGATTAAAACTCATAAGATCATTTTAAAAGAACAAGAGACAAACCCACTTTCAAAATCGCTCAACTTTTTGAATTAACAATCAATTTTCAAAGCTATCGAATGATGATTTTGAAAATCATCTAGATCTTGCAAAAATATATGTATAACTCTAAGAAAATATTTACCTCAAGTTTTGAAGAAGAAATTAGATGAAACCCCCAAAATCAACTGTGTCCAAACTCGATCTTCACCGCACACAACGAAGCCCTCGAGGAGCTAACCAACTTTGATAAAGAACTTAGGTCCAAATCCCAAAAGATTTGAAGAAATCAACGATCTTGTGAGGTTTTTGGTAGGAAATGTAAAGAGAAGGGAGAGAAAATGTTTTTAGAGAGAGGAACATATGCAAAAGTGATTCAACTTCAGCCCAAAGAGAGAAGAAAAAGGAAAAAAAATTGGATCTCACCAACCCACCGCACCTCACTCCCGCACCTGCCTTTTTAGCAATGTGCAAGTTGTGCTCTCCCCTAAAATCCACACGTGCAGCTTGCTCGAGCGGACAAGCAACTTCAAATGCATTTTGTATTTTTGTCTTGGGGGCGCTACCCCTCAACCCCACCAGGGCGCTGCCCTAGGACCCACCAAGGGGCGTTGCCCCCTAAACCCCCGCTAGCTGATCGGACAGCTCGACCCCCGCCAGGGCGCTGCCCTTGGACCCGCCAAGGGGCACTGCCCCCTAGACCCCCGCGAGCTGACCGGGCAACTCGACCCCCGACATACTCTGTGAAGTGGAAAAACTGGGATCGCTACAATATATCTAACCCATATTCAATTCGAACCAATACACTATTGCTGATGCGCTCAACTGCTCCAAGCATGATCTTCCTTTCAACTTTTTGGGGTTTCGTCTTGGAGCCAGCCCTAGGTTAAAGTCCACTTGGAGCCCAATTTTGAAGAAAATTAAGTCAAAACTATCAAGTTTGAAGAGAAAATATTTATCTTTTGGTGGTAGGTTAAGTCTTATTAAATCTATCAAATCTGCCAGTGTATTACCTGTCCTTGTTTAAAATGCCTGAAGGTGTGGCTAAGGCTCTTGATAAAATTCGAGCTAATTTCCTCGCAGGGAAGTGGGGAGTGACTCAATTGGGAAATCACACATCGTCAAGGGAAGTTACAGACTATTCCTAGATGGTCTGAGGTTACTAATGCTATGATTGGTTGGGGGATTTGAAAAGGGATTTGGAAAGGAAAATGGAAAAGATGGGTGAAATGTGAATAAAATATATATATATTTTACCTAGTTTCACACACATTTTTCTTTTTCCTTTTTCCTTTCCAAATCCCTCTCCAAATCTCCTAACCAAACACAGCATAAAGGTTTGGATGAGGGAGGTCTTGGAATTAGAAGGTTAAGGGATGCAAATCTATGTCTCTTTGCTAAATGATGGTGGAGATTTGGAAGTGTGGAGAAAGCTTTGTGGAAAGAGATTCTGTGCAGAGTGTACCATTATGAGCTAACCAGGTGGTTTCCATCTTTGTTGATCAGTCTGGGATTTCCAGAGTTTGGATAGACGTTTTATCTATGGCTTCATCCAACCCCAAAAGGAAATTAGTAATGGGCATAGGTGCTCTCTTTGGAGGGACAAGTGGTTTGGGGATGTATGTCTTGAGGAAGCATTTCCTAGGTTGTTTTCACTATTTATGAATAAAAAGGGATCAGGGTTGGATTACATCAATCATTTGGAAAATCAAGGTCAATGGAACTTTGCTTTTGAAGAAATAATGTAGAGAGAAAAGTTAAACTCTGTATGTATTATTGTATTCAATCAAGTACAAAGACTCCTATATTTATAGGAGGAGAGATTGTACAGTAAGTAGGAAGGTTACACTAAATAGGAAGGTGTATCAATCACACACACTAAATATGGTAGGTACACTGATTACTACCAAACAACAATATATAACTCTATATATACACTGACAGCCCCATACAAACTCAAGGTGGATAGACATCAACCAACATAAGTTTGGAAACTAAGACACTGAAACGACCAGAGGGATGAGCCTTGGTGAAGATATCAGTAAGCTAATCAGCAGAGGTAATAGAATGGAGTTAGACTATGCCACGAACAACATGCTAGAGGATAAAATGATAGTCGATCTCAATAAGTTTAGTACAACCGTGGAAAACATCATTATGAGTAATTTGAATGGCACTTTGATTATCACAGTAAAGAGACATAACATCAGTAGAAGTGACACCCATGTCAGCAAGGAGCCATCGGAGCCATAGAAGTTCCTGGGTAGTATCTGCAAGAGCTCGATATTCAGCCTCAGTACTAGAGCGAGTAGTGAGAATCTGTTTCTTGTTGTGCTAAGAAATAAGTGAATCCCCTAGGAAGAAGCAAAAGCCAATAGTGAAGCAACAATCAGTGGGATCCCTAGCCCAATCAACATCAGAATAAGCATAAAACTTGAGAGAAGATAGAGAGGAATAGTGAAGATTATGAAATAGAGTGCCCTTAAGATAGCGAAGAATGCGAAGCAGGGGATCATAATGAGGTGTGTGAGGAGCCGACATCTACTGACTGACAATGTGGACAGCATATGAAAGATCAGGACGAGTAACTGTAAGGTAGATATGACTGCCTACCAACTGCCGGTAGATGGTAGTATCAGGAAGAAGTGTAACACCCCAATTTTCATGCCCAAATGATAATACAATAATCACGGCTCTTTAAAATAAAACTGAAAATAAATACCCATTCTTGCATTTCATGATACAAATAGTCTTCATGCGATAATACATTCACTTCAAATCAAAATAACATAAACAAATAAATACCCTCATGGGTTTACAAGTTTCCAAGGCTTAGGCCCAGTTACACAAATTGCTTATTCAAACCCACACAAATATAGCCATTGGCTTACAAAACAGAGTCACGCAAAATGAGAGCATTGTACTCCCAACACACACACCGCCACACCTTCAGTTTGACGAAATCACCACATCTTTTCCTACACAAAAATCCCATAGGGTAAGCATAAAGCCCAGTAGGAAATCCTTAACAAAGTATATACATTTTATACAAGTCCCAAGAGATGAAATGCATATGCCATGCAATGCCCTTTTTGAAAGAAAAACACATCTTCATCTTTTGTAAACCATCATGTTCAATGATGTCATGCAATTTTCATTGTTCAAAACTTAACAATTTAATTCAAGAGGCGGTAAATACAACTCTGGTAATCCCTAGGTCGGTGTCTGCAAGTAGACTATACAAGAACTACCAATTTTTTATTTTTACCGGTATTAACCGGAAGGCTCGATACCTATCCGCACGGGTTTTTCGGTCTTTCGCCTCAGACACTCAAGCTTAGAAGAGAAGATGAGCAAAACAAGGTTGAAACTCCAAAGATGTCGAAACCAGCTTCTACATGGATCAAAACGAAGCTCTTGACAAGATTTACACTTAATCTCAAAGAAGCAAGGCAAGGAGATGCTTTCAAGTGAGTAGATCTAAAGATCTTTGAGCAAAAAGTGATTTTGAAGAGGAAGAGAGTGACTCGCGGCTTGGAGAGGGAAAAAGAGAAGAAAAAGTAAAGAAAAGGTTAAGTGAGGGACCTATTTATAGTGCTAGGTCAAAGTAAAATGAAGTCCTAAAGTCAACCCAAAAAATCAAGTCAAAATCTCAAAAAAATAGGCCCAAAACTAGACTAAAATCTGGAAAAAGTCAACAGGGGTCGACCCTTGCAACACAGGGGTCAACTCTATGAAGAAAAGCTGGAACACTTATGTTTGACAGCAACACATGTGTCGACCCTTCCCAGACTGGTGTCGACCCTTGTGGCCAACAACAAAAGGAAGATGTCGACACCACCAAGACCGGTGTCGACCCTAGAACAAGATTTTTAAGTTTCAAAACAACTTTTCAACGTAAACAAGCGTGAATGAGCAATCTCAACAAGTTTAAATCGATTTGTACTCCTCCAAAACTAAGATACAACAACACTAAAGATTCCCAAAATAAAATAAAGGATTCAAAGACACTTCCCAAAAGCTTTGAAGGACACAAGTGCTACAAGAAGAGTGCCATCAGGAGGAGTAAGACGAGTCTGAGGATCAATGGGAGTAGAAGCAATTTTGCAATCAGTCAGTGCAGCTCGAGCGAGAAAATCATAAGCATATTTGGCGTGAGAGAGAAAATAGCTAAATGAATCATGATAGATTTCAAGACCCAAGAAATAATTGAGAGTACCAAGATCCTTCATTTCAAAATGGTGGCTAAGAAACTGTTTGAGGCGAAGAATACTAGCCTCATCATTTCCGGTGATAATCATATCATCCACATAAAGAAGAAAGAGAGCGGTGCCTTGAGCAGTGGTGCGAATAAATAAAGCCGAGTCATAGGAGCTAGAAATGAAGCCAAAGTCATGTATAGTAGCACTGAACTTAGCAGACCAAGCACAAGGAGCTTGCTTGAGTCCATATAAGGCTTGTTGCAGTTTGCAAACTTTATGAGCCAAGACAGTAGACCTAGGAGGAGGTTGCATATAGACTTCCTCAAGAAGATCCCCATTAAGGAAGGCATTTTTCACATCCATTTGAAAAAGGACCCAATTACGAGCAACAACAACAACAATCAAGCTACGAACAGAAGTGAGACGAGCAACGGGAGCACAGGTCTCCTCATAATCAATACCATATTCTTCAATGAAACCCCGGGCAACCAAACAAGTTTTGTATCGCTCAATAGATCCATTAGAATGAGTCTTGATTTTATAGACCAATTTACAACCGATCGCAGCCTTACTAGGGAGAAAATCAACAACATTCCAAGTACGAGCTTTGTCTAATGCTTGCAATTCATCAGTTATAGCTTGCTGCCAAAGAGGGTTAGAATAGGCCTCACGATAGAAGGAAGGCTCATAAGTAGAAAAGGCAGTAGAACCAACAATATAATCACGAAGATGAACATTAGGTTGTGTTACCCTTTGTGGACGACCGGAAGAAAAAGGCTGAATAGGCGAGGGAGCCAAAGAGACATCAGAAGGACCATCAAGGAGAACAGGCTCGATGGAATTAGGTGTAAGCAATGGCGTGTCTGGAGAAGGAAGACCTGCAGTAAAATCATCCAAAAAGAAATCTATAGAGGGATCAGTAAAGTAGAGAGTGGAAACTGGAGAAGATAAGTGAAAGGAAGAAAGGGAGGCAAACATTTTGTGTTCCCAAAAGACTACGTGGCAAGAGATACAAAGCCGCTTAGAAATCGGATCCCAACACCAATAACCTTTATGTTCAATGCCATATTTCAGAAATCAACACAGACGAGAACGAGGTTCTAGTTTGGTGGGTTCATGAAGTTGGAGGATAACAAAACATGCAGACCCAAAGACCCGAAGAACAGTGTAAGAGAGAGAGGTACCATGCAATCGCTCGTAGGGTGTGTGATTATGAAGGACTGGGATTGGAACATAATTGATGGTGTAAATAGCAGTAAAAGCAGCTTCCCCCAAAAAAATTTCAGGACAAGATGAAGAAATGAGAAGAACCTGAGTAGTATCAAGAATATGCCTATGTTTTCGTTCAGCATGTCCATTTTGTTGGGACGTGCTGGCACAAGAACGATGAGGCTAAGTACCATGACTCTGAAGAAAAGATAAAAAGTTAGAATCCCTGTATTCCATAGCATTATCAGAATGAAAGATTTTTATAGTTTTGGAAAATTGGGTTTGAACCATTTTGGCAAAATTGTAATAAAGTTGTTTGAGTTCAGAACTATTTTTCATAAGAAATATCCAAGTATACCGAGAAAAATCATCAAGAAAAATAACAAAATAGCGTGTTCCCCAATGGTGGGTGTAGAAGCTGGGCCCCAATTATCAGAATGTATAAGATCAAAAGGAGCACAAGAAACAGAAGTACTTTTATTAAAGGACAAAGCTGGTTGTTTGGCAAGTTGACAAGAAAAACAATCCAAATTATCTAAAGAGACATGACCTAACCGACCACTAGAAATTAAACATTTCAATCTATTTACAGAAATATGACCTAACGAATAATGCCAAATATGAAAAGGTGATAATGTGAAGACAGAGGAAGTAGATGTAGGGGCAACCAATGAAGTGGAGACTAGGACATGAAGATGAATGAGCTCATAGAAATGTCCATGCTTACGGCCGATCCCAAGGGTCTGTCGTGTCCGAGGGTCCTGCACCAAACAACCATTAGCAGAAAAGGTAACAGTTGGACCATCTTCACATAATTGATTAATGGAAATAAGGTTTAAAGTGAGAGTATGAATAAGATAGACATGTGATAAGGACATGTGAGATGTAGAGACAGAACCAATATGACTCATAGACATAAGAGAACCATCAGCAATATGTATGAAAGGAATATGAAGAAAAGAAGAAGTAGAAGTAAAAATAGTAGAGTCAAAAGTCATATGGTCACAACATGCAGAATCAAAGTACCAGGAAGATGTACTTGAAGTGATAGACAAAGTAGTAGAAGGAGGAGTATTAGAAATGGAGAGCAACTGTTTAACTAGTGTTTCAACATCTGTCTGAGAGAAGACCGGGGTGAAAGGATCCAAAGGGTCAGACGAAGAGAAGTCCTCAGAAGCAACAACAGCAGTGTGATGAGCAGGCATACATCGAGACTGATTCCTGGAATGGTAAGAACGTCCCCATGAGTGAGATCCACGAGAGGATTGTCTAGTAGAGGATGCACGTGATGGATTGCGAAAACAATATTGCTGGAGATGGCCGGGGGCAGTTTTGTTGCAGTAGCAACAAGACCTGACTGAATAATGAACCAAAAAATGAGCTGAGGGAAGCCCGTGGTTCTGAAAATAACTTCACTGAGGAGTTTGTAAGAGAGAAGAGGAACTCCATATCTGAGGAGTGGCTAGAACGAAGTCTGTATGTGGAGTAAAGGAAGGACCAAGACGAGTTTCCTCAGATAGAAGCTCAGATATAGCTTGCTCAAGAGAAGGCGAGGGAGTGCGATGTAAGAGAGATGCACGTACCGGCTCAAAATGAGGGGTGAGAGCCATGAGAAACTAAACCAATTGTTGCTGATTGTGATACTCAATAAATAAAGTAGCATCTTCAGAATGAGGCCAAGCAGGTTTAGAAAGAGCAAACTGATCCCAAACAAAATATATTTGAGACAAAAAATCATTAATAAACTGACCAGGCTCTTGTCGCATGTGATGAAGGTGACTCTGAAGCTGATACTGATGTCCAAGTCCAGTAGTTTAATATTGTTCTTTGAGAAAGTTTCAAATATCTTTAGCAGGGGTAGCAACTAAGTCAAGTTGAAACCGACCGAACTGAAGACTGATAGATGTGACCAAGGTATTGCAAAACTAAGTAATGATCTGATAAGTTTTGTTGTCCCAGTCTTCCAAGCAATCGACAAAATTGGTTGTAGTTTCCTCAACCCCCTTTGTAGGTTTAGGCACATCCCCAGTAATAATGCACCATAATTTGCGGCCTTTGAGAAATCTAGACATGGCTTGGGCCCAGAGAACATAATTAGAGCCATGAAGAAGTATAGAAATAGGATGAGCAGAGTCGGAGCGATCCATGATGGTGTATGTAGACACCCCATTTTTGACTGTCCTCAAGACTTGGACATCATCATTTGAACACTCGATGATCATCCATGTTCGTGTTTGTTTTGAGTTTCCGAAGGTCTCGGCTGTGCGCCTTGCCTTGGGATCTCTCAACTTGTTTGTTTTGTGCTTGGTTGTGGACCAAGGACTTGTGTTTTTGCTTCTGAGGGAAGAGGATGGCTTGTTGGCCATCCCTACAACCCATCGGCTAAGGCCTTGTGCCATCGACCTTGTTTCCTTGCCATCGGCCATAAGTGGTGGTTGATCGGCACTCTTTTTGGTCGATCGACCATGTTTTCTGGCCGAGACCTTTCTATCTGCTTTTTGCAAATATTTGTGCCAGTTGTGACAGCTGGTGAGCACAATTCTCATCATCTATACACGTGTATGGAGGGATTGCATTCAAGACTCAAGCTTGTTCAACAAGTTTGAGAATTGAAATTCTATAAGAAGGGAGGCCTCTCTCCCTTTCCAGAGGTTCTGAGATTTTGAGATACAAGTTCTATATATCTCTCTCTGTATTTTACATCTCTCTTCTTTTACCCTTGTTTGTGCTCAAAAGTGAAAAACCTTCATACTATTGCACACAAACACCTACTAGAACACCATCCTTTTGTTGCTGAGGTACTGAGAAGTTGGTTTTAGTGTTTTTGGGTTGGTTTGAGCTCAGAAAAGCTGCTGGAGTTGTGTTCTTGAAGGTGTTCTTCTAGGGTGAGAAACTAACCTTTTAATCCCCTATTTTGGCTTAAGCGTTTAGGCCTATTTTCATATTATTTTAAGCTTAACTCTAAACTATAAAAATTTCTAATTTTGTATGTTTAAGATCTTTGTTTAAGGTCACTTTTGTGTTGGGGGTTGTCTACCCCCTCTTAGGCCTTGTTTGGCCTTGTTTTGTGCCTTCCTTTTAAGCCATTGGGACCACCTTGTTTGGGCCTTCTCACCACTAAAATCCAAAGGATTTTCAGTGGTGGAAAGGTGGTTTTGAGGTCCCAAATAGGAGAGGGTCATCCCCTCTCCTTGTGTTTTGTATGCTAGTATAAATGGCTCATAATAGTGGCATGTTTGTTAAGCTTGTTTTGGCTCCATTTTAGCAAGTATTTGGTGTTATTTTGCCATGCTATACCTCTGTCTAAGGTTGGTTTAATAGCATCTTGCATGCACCATGCACTTGTAGTGCAATCCTCTCATTTGCCTTAACATGCATCATGCATTTGGACCATCATTCTTGCATATTTTGACTCAACTCAAAGAAGCTTTTGGTCATGTTTTAGCATGCTTAAGCTCTGATTTTTGTTGTTTTGGCCATGCACGCCATGATTTGTATAGCTATGGTTCATCCTAGCTTGTTAGCTTTGTGCATCAAGTCCATTAGCATGTATTGATTAGACTATTCTCATGATTTGGCATCATTTGAAATGATATTTCAGTCCATATAGTGTGATCTCGCACTCACATTTGTCACCTTTTCCATGTTTTGGGAGGTTTGTGTTTTAGGTCTTGAATATGGACCATTGTGCATGCCACCATGCTTAGGCCTTTAGGATGCCATCTCAGTGGGTTTTTGGGCATATTTTGACATGCCATAACTCTGATTTTTATTAGTTAAGTCATGCCATGTTTGGTTGTAATAGGTGTAGTATAATACCACTTGTTAGCCTTGCATGCCTCATGCTTTTTGGACTTTGGTTCTAGCTTGTGTTGACTAGGTTCAAGCATGCTTTTGGTCTTGTATTGACCTGCCTTGGGACTATTTTGATTGCCCTTGGCCCTTTGGGGCTTGCTTTGTATGGCCATGGTGAAAGTCCCTTTGCTAGCCTTGAGCTTTGAGCTTTCTTGCATGCTATGCTTGTCTTGTTTGGGTGGTTTGGCACCATTCCATACATGATTTCAGGGCCTATAGTGTTGTCACACATCCATGCTTTTCACTCTTTGCTCATGCTTGAGAGTTGTTATCTTCATGCCTTGTTTATGAACCAAGGTGTATGCATGCTTGCATGTGCTTTTGTACTTCATTTCCATATCATTTTGGCCACTGATTTGGGCATGGCTGAGGTCAGTCCATTTTTAGTTTAAGTCCATTGAGTATGTGGTTTGCATGTTGTTGCATGCCTATTGCATTGCATGTTGTTGAATGCTTGTTATATGGCCTCATATTTGCATGCTTATGTTGCTTTGTTAAGTTAATCATGCATGCATTACATTAGTTTAATATGCTTGTCTCTGCATGTTGTTGTATGCTAGTTGCATTGCATGACATTGTTGTTGGCATACTCATGTTGCATTAGCTTTGCTTGCATGCTTAGGTTGCATTGCATTGAGGTGGCATCCCATTAGTTTTGATAAGTCAATCATGTTGCATTGTATAGTATTTTGCATGCTTGCTGCATTGCATTGTGTATGCATGCCTTTCCTCTTGATCAAACATGATAGAGGTTGAGGTCCCTTATGTGTTTTTGTGCATTTCACTCACATTGAATTGTGCAACTCGGCCTCTTTGGCCATCATGCATCGAAATGCGTGATTGATGGCTTGAGAGTCGAGCACTACACTCCTTTGAGTTTCAAACATGATAAGGGGTGTAGTTGCACAACATTTTCTTACAAATGTATTTCCATGCCTCTGTTTGTACTCTGCTGTAGCAAAAGGAACAATTTACAGGAATAGATGGCCAATCGGCTATCCAGTGTGCCGATCGGCTAACAATATTTGGCCGATGGACTCAAAAGTGGTCGATGACCCTTATACCTTGGCTGATGACCATACCATTTGGCCGATGGCTTCTCAATATGTCCATAAAGTGGATCAGGAGTGTTCTAGAGATATTTACAATTTTTAGAGGTGCAAAACAGTGCAAACAGAGGCAACATAAGGCATGGAAACGGATTTCCGAGCGAAGTCGACCGAGCATGCATCATTCATCATTCCGAGGCAGAGCTGTGGCAGCTCAATTCAGCTTCTTTCCTTTCTTGCTCAGTTGATTTTGTAATTTAGCTAATTTGTTTAATTAGTTAACGTGTTGTAATAATTAGTTGTAGCTAATTTTCAATTTGATTATGTAATAATTAGTCTAATTAGTTTATTAGATTAGTTAGAATAGGTTAGCGTAGCTAGCTTAGCTTATTTATTCGGACCCTCCGTCGAGAGGGGCGTGCGTGAGTGTGTGAATGTCTTCCAACCTCACGTCTTTCTCCCTTTTACTTAACTGCTTACGATGGTTAGTTCTAGGTCATGTTTTGATTAGCATCCTTATGCTTACATGTTCACATTCATTCATCTGTCTTGCATGCACCGGGCTCGGCGCATCATACAAATTGCATTGTATTTCAATACATTTACTTGAATACATGTTCAACAGCATGTTATCAAGTTGCATTTCATATGTCATCTTAGAATAGCCGAGCCTATCTTAGCTGCATTTTGCATGTGTTACATTAGGCATTGTTGACATTGCTAGGATCATGCATTGATTACTAACTACCTATTATTTTGGCTCGGAGTACTAGGTAAGCTTTTACGCTTTAGCATCCCTGCATGTGTGTTATTGATTGCCATGACAGCATGCTTGCCATGAGGTTATTTGCTTAAATGATATAACTGCCTGAATGCCTGTGGGTGAAGGTTGGATTGCTTGAATTGGAACAATTCATTGAAATGCGAGTTTTAAGCCCACTTGAGAGTGGCAAAATCTTGTTTTCTAAGCCCACTTGAGGGTGGCAAATCCACGTCTTAGCCTACTTGCGAGTAGCACCTTCAAACCATTTTCAAACAAACATGAGATGTTTTGTCTCAATTTAGGTGATCTAGTCTATACTTGTATAATGTGCACATCACATAGTAATTCTAGCTAATAAACTGCAATAAGAACACATGTGTTTTCAAAAACAAAATATCATGCTTAGTAAAGGTCGATCCTTTGATCGAGCGAGCGGGGTTGCTCATTGCATGACCTTCCCCTCTCGTACCTAAGTTCCCGAGCCGTGGCAACTTTGGTGATGATGGACACATGGCCTTAGGCACGAGTCAGGGTTTCCTAAATTTCCCAAAATAAAATATTTAGGTGGCGACTCTGTATCTGGCAAAGCAGTCCATGTTTGGCACTTCTTTATTAAAATCGATTTTCCAAAACGATTTGTCGGATTTGGACTCTTTAGTGATTTATTGATCTCACATTGAACTTCGTGAGATTAGATTCAGAACCGTGACATTGAGTCCGAACTGTAGTAGCTAAAGAACAAAACGGATTTCACACCTTCGCGCGCGGAGCCGGAGAGTTCTCGGGCATGTCTACAGTGTGGAATTCTCTAAAAATAATAAATAGAATAAAAATAGCACTCTAGTAGCAAAATTGACAAAAATAGAGCATACCAGTGAGTTGGGAAGGTCGAAAATAGGTGGAAAGGTGACCAAACCAACCAAAATACAATCCAAAAATGTGTGAAAAATATCCTAGAACAAGATATGGGCCGAACTACGGTTGACGTCAACAGCAGAGAGTGGGCTGATGTCAGCAGAAGCAGAAGCGTGCATCAGCAAGGCGCGACGCACGATAGCAGGCAGAAGTGCGGCGCACAATAGTGAGGGTGCGCGACGTAGGTTAGCAAGATGATGGCGACAGTCAGCTCAGTCGGCTTGGCGTGGAACAGTGGCTGAGGGCTGACATCATCAATCATAGAGACGCGCGTGGGGACGCATTGGCGATTGGCAACGAAAGGCAGTAACGCGCGGTGACGGAGGCGGCACTTGAGAGGCCCTTTGACGATAGGTGTGGTGGCGTTGGATTCTTGAGGAGATTCTGAGTAAGATGATGGTATGGCTAGAGGAAAAATATTGAACGGGATAGCCTGACAGTGTGTAGTCAGTATCTGAAAGAAAGAACCAAAAAGAACAGGATGTATTCTGGTGAAAAACAAAAGAAAAGAGTGAAGAGAAAATTCACTGCTCTGATACCATGAAGAAATAATGTAGAGAGAAAAGTTAAACTCTATATGTGTTATTGTATTCAATCAAGTACAAGGACTCCTATATTTATAGGAGGAGAGACTATATACTAAGTAGGAAGGTTACACTAAATAGGAAGGTGTATCAATAACACACATTAAATATGGCAGGCACACTAATTACTACCAAGCAACAATATATAACTATATATATACACTAACACCGTAGACGTTTGTTTGGGAAGAAGATGATTGTTTGTCACTTATTCACAGGCTTGGTTCTGTCCCAGCCCCAGGCTCTGAGATTGATGATAAGTTATCTTGGAAAGCTGATCCATCAGGTTTGTTTTGGTGTTAGATCTGTTTATAATTGGTTAAGTTCAAATGATGCTTCAACCTCTAATATTCCATGCATTATTTGGAACAACATTTTGCTCCCCCTAAGTGAAGTTCGCTTGTTGGCTAGCCTGGAAAGGCAGACTTAAAACACATATGTATCTCCAAAGGGTTGGTATATTGGATGCGAGTGCCTGCACCTTACGCTCTTTATGTAAGTTATGTGTTGAAGATGTTGATCGTGTACTCCTCCACTGTTGCTATGTTTACAGAATCTGGTCTGATGTTCTGCTGTGGTGTGGTGTTCAATGGGTTGCACCTGCATCTGTGAAGACTCTGTTGGGGTGGTGGGATGGTTTCAAGTTTAAAGGGTTGGAAAAGAAAATCTGGGAAGTCATGTGGAATGTGTGGAAGGATAGGAATGAATGTGTGTTTAATGGGGATGCAGTTAAGTGGGAATGTGTTGTTGAATCCATCAAAGTCAGCATTGCTTCGTGGGTGAAGTTCATTGATAATAAGTTGGCTTACTCTCTGTCTGATTTAGTATTTAGATTGAGCTCTATTAGGGACTGTTAGTTGCTGCTTTGGTTTAAGCAGGAGTGGTTTTGTATGCTTGTTTTGTACCTTTATTTTCTGTCTTGGTTGATTCTTTGTCAACCTCTGTTTGTGGGAGTCGCTGCAGATGATTTGGTGAAGCTCTTGCATGCCAACCTAATTGAGATGTTGGGGTTTCACTTTGATGCTTATAACATCTTCCTGGTTTTTGCTTTATTGATGCTTTATGTAAGGGTTTCCTTCATTCTTATTCAATAAAGTTCTTCTGCCCATCAAAAAAAAAAAAAAAAGAAATTGACAACTTTAACCCGTTTTGCTACCTCTATCCTAAACCAAGACAACAAGGTGAGAATTTACATCTATATGAAGCCATGAGCAAGAAATCATGATCGGGTTATCCTAATCTCTTCAGAAAATGACTCAAAGATGGGCTAGCTGTACTACATCAATATGTACATAATATGCCATTATTCTATCACACCTTTTTTTTTAAACGTAATTATTCTATCTCACACCTTGTCTTTGTATTCTTTCTTTGTTCTTTTATCTACAACTCTATGCATTAATTTCGTTCCTTTCTTTTTCTTTTCTTTTTTCGTTTCCCTTTTTCCTCGTTAAGTTTGGCTAAGATAAAAATTATGAAACATGCTTTAAAAAATAAATAAATTTGTGTTTGTTTAGCATTGAAATTGTAAAAAAAATAAAGAATTTTTCTTTTTTTAAAGTCTCCTATCAGGTTCCAACTATGGTTAATTTAGGTACACCATATTAAAAAAAAGGGGTAAATTACAAACACACCCCCAGTGATTTACTTAAATAACAAATTATCCCATGTACTTCTAAAATTTACATTATGCCCCCTAAGGTTTCTAATTTCATAACAAATAAGTCATTTTATTAATAAATTATCAAGTTAATTAACAGTTTTTAATAATATTAAAATTTTATTTCAATTAATAATTCAGATAATTTTATTATTGTATAGCTAAACAGTTAGAAATTTTACTTTTTCAATTAATTTTGTTAAATAAAAAATTCTGACAGTGAGGTATTTGTAATTTTTCAAACCACAAGGGGCAATTCGTATTTTAAGCAAACTTCAGGGGGTGCATTTGTAATTTACCCTTAAAAAAATAAAAATTGTTAACTACAAGAATTTTAAAAACTAAATTTTTTTTATTCTCAAAAATGAAAATTTTACAACAAAAAATATTAGAAGATCAATTTCATCGCCAGGAAAAGATCATACAGAAAAGTTTAAAAAAAAAAAATGACCTTGGCTTCAAAATTTTAAAAATGTCATTAATAAATATACTTTTAGAAAAAAAAATAATTCATGCCAAAAGTTTACCTTTTTAGAAAAAAAAATAATAATAATTGGTCTCAAAGTATAGTAATTCATTACTTAATATCCAAATTTGTCCTTAAAAATATAACAATGACACTTTTAATAATTAATAAGATATTTCGTTCTTAAAAAATAATTGTCTCTAAAACTCCAATATGTTATAGTGGTCGTATTGTATAATAGTATAAGCAAATTTAATGACAAGTAGCAAAGAATTACTAAAGTCCCTGATATTAAGATTTTATAAGATAAATGACATATAATATTTCATACTAGATGAGATCTCTCAATATTTTTACAGAGAAATTTCAACTTGTCAAAGAGAAATTTCACCTTATCATAGAAAAATTTGTTAAAATTTCTCTAATAATAATATTATTGAGGGACTTTAAGTAATAAAAAAAAAATTATTGGACCTCTCCTTCTACCAAAAATTAGAGAAGGGTATTTCACTAATTTTCTCTATTTTTTATATCTAGTTTCAGTCATTATCAATCAATGACTTTTTTTTTTTTTTTCCCTTATCCAAATCAAACTGAATGGTTTTTGGGCATAGAGTACCCAAAAATCATTTTTTTGTTCCATAGAAAAATTCCTCACATCTATATGCTAACTTGGCTTTAGTTTTGTTTTTGTTTTTTTTTTTAAAATATACTGAAATTTTTATTTTGTTATGAAGTATGTAACTCTTTTGACTTTCTTTCAAAAAAAATTTATCTAAACAAAAGACATACTAAAAAAAAATTTCTTTCGCTTATTGACATGGCACACTCATAACCATTAGTAGGGTGTGCATAGTGTGGTTTGAGGATAAAATTAAAACTAAATTGTGAATGGCGAATTGACAAATTTGATATTCCTAATCAAACTGCAGTTTAATGTTTTGGGCGGTTTCAACCTATTATGTAATTGAAAAATAATATAAAACAATTATAATATATAACACTAATTTACATAATATTAATTATATACAACACTATGATTTTACACAATATTTTTCATATATATGACACTAATTAATTTGTACTAAATTTCACATCTCAAATCTCTCTCACACTAATTTTTACTTTGATATTTTATTATAAATAATATATATATATATTAACCATGGCGGGATAGAGCAGTTTCGAAAACGAATTATAAATTTTAAGTCGTGGATCAAACCAACCAATGATTAACCGACATAATGGTATGAATTGAACGATTTTGGCGGATTGAACAATAGTTTATACAGCTATAACCATTAGTGTAATAAGTCTCACCTATATGTTATTAATATTCAACTACTACACATTAGTTAGAAAATAAAATTTAATAGAAAAATATGGTAAGCATGAACTACAAAGACAAACTTTCACTATCTTGAAACATGAACAAAAATATTATCTCCTTCTAAACGTAAAATAAGAAAATCACATAATACAATTGTGCACAATATGATAAAAATAAAAATAAAAACACACCATGTTTATTTGTTTTTTTGTTTATTTTTATGATGAGGAATTTTCTAAAAGCAAGACCCTTTAGGTCATCTCTACAAATGAAATTTCGTGTACCATAGGCATCAGTTAGGCCTAAGACGATAAGGATAATTCATCAGCTATAGATAAGGCAGTTGTATCATAGATAAATGTATAAGGTTGTAGGAGAGTATTTCATATAACAAGATTCAGTTAATTAGTTACACTGTTAGGATTAGTTAGACAGTTAGATTATGTATTGAATAAACATGTATATATATTCCCTTGTAGAGTGATGTAATTCATTCAATGAAATAGATTCAGTTTGTCTTCATGGTATCAGAGCTCTCTAAGCTCTAGCGAGCGATCTTCAATGGCCTCTTCTTCTTCTCCTTCGTCTATCCCTCCCAATCTCTCACCATGCTAATCTCAAATCTCAATTCTCTTGTTTCAGCCCCAGATTGTCTCACCACAGCCACAGACTGTTTCACTTTTGATCCCCAGAAGTCCACTTTCCAACGGTGGTGGCCTCATAGCTGAAATCCAAGTGTACCAATGGATAGGCCCGATTTAGCGAGGGCTGCTTGACTCTCTCTTAACGATTCATGCCCAACTTCTTCCCCAGCTAGGTTTCTTCCCTCTCCTCTTCTTTTCATCAACTCTAAACCCCTAAACAAGATGTTTTAAAGATTTTTTCAAAGAGTTCACCTCTCTTTCATTAATTTCCATTTTGTCCTTGCTCGGTTTACTGAAAAACGCAACATTTAACAAAATGCGAGCCTCGGAACATCGTAGGAACTTTTTATCAAAAAAATTTTGAAAAAGAGAGTTTTAAGGTCTAAAAATCATTTTGATCAAAATAGTTTTTGGTCCAAAATGGGGTGTGAGGTTGGGATTCAGAGCTCCTCTTGCCGAAGAAATCGAACATTTGCACAAGATAGCCTGCACCATCAAGTAAGCAATCAGTGGCGCCCAAGTCTTAAGAACGGTCAAAAATGGGATGTCTACACATGGCATTGATTTTCATGACACCTTCAGTTGTGGCCAAGCTGCCCACAATAAGGATCTTGTTATGCTTGGCTTTACATCATCATTGGTCCTTCAAACAATTGGACATCGATGATGCATTTCTTCATGGACATCTTGAGAAGAAAGTCTATATGGAACAGCCACCTGGGTTGTTGATCCTTCTAAGAGTACAATGGTGTGTAGACTCTATAAAGCCCTTTATGGCTTAAAGCAAGCCCCAAGGGCATGATTTTCTACTTTCTCTGGTTTCCTTCTATCTCAGGGCTTTCTTCAAAGCAAGTGTGATTCCTTTTTATTTGTCCATAAGACAACCTCTTCATCACCTATCTACTCATCTATGTTGATGACATACTTCTCATTGGTACTAATTAAACATTTATTCAAACCCTTTTAACTCACACGCACAAGGTATTTTCCACGAAGGAATTGGGGAATATATCCTATTTTCTAGGCATTTCAGTTTAATCTTCCCCTCATGGTTACTTTCTTTCTCAAACCAAATACGCTACTGACATTCTTGAGAAAGTAGGTATGAAGGACTGTAAATCCTGTGTTACTCGTGCGTCTCTAAAGCCTCATCTTCTTCCAACTGCTTCTTTGCCTTTCTCGTAACCTTTTCTCTATAGAAATATTGTAGAAGGCCTTCAATATCTTACCATAATCAAGCATGCCAGTTCATGCACTCCCCTACCATTGGTCATTTTTCTGCTATCAAACGAATTCTCAAATATGTTGAGGGACTTTGACTCATGGTTTGCACTTTCAGCCTAGTGATTTCAATCTACAGGCTTATAGTGATTCTAATTAGGGTGGAGATCACTCAAACAGAATATCTACTTACGAGTATTGTGTTTACTTAGGTACCTATCTCATCTCATGGTCTTCTAATAAACAATCCACAATCTCAAGAAACTCTACTAAAGAGAGTATCGATCTTTAACTAATATGGCTGCGGAATTATCATGGTTGCAGATGTTGCTTGAAGATTTTGCTATTGATCTACAAGCTTCTCTTCCAGTGCTATGTTGTGATAATCAATTTTCTATCTCCTTGGCTGCTAATCTTGTTTCCATAGCCACTCTAAACATATCAAAGTGGATTGTCATTTTGTTCGTGAGAAGCTTGCAGCTCAAAGTTGTTAACCAAGTAGGGTCCTGCCTCAGATTAGCTTGCTAATGTATTCACTAAAGCTTTATCCTCCGCTTGATTTGGATTTTTGACATCCAAGCCAAGGGTTGCTTCTTCATCCCTTATCTTGAGGGGAAACAATAAGGATAATTCATCAGCTACAGATAAGGTAGTTGTATCATAGATAAATGTATGCGATTGTAGAAGAGTATTGCATATAACAAGATTTAGTTAGTTAGTTACATTGTTAGGATTAGTTAAACAGTTAGACTTTGTATTGAATAAATGTGTATATATATACACATGTAGAGTGATGTAATCCATTCAATGAAATAGATTCAGTTTGTCTTCATTAGAAACATCAGCGAAATTTGAACCAAAGACATCCAATTTTACACAGTACGTCCACCCCAAGTATCTATATGATTGCAAGGATCAAAACTCTTTCTCTAAAAAACCTCCATCTCGGGCTTCACCGCTGGCCAACCGGCCGCCGCTTTTGGCTATGGCGGTTGGTTGGCCTAGCATTTTTTTTTTCTTGTGTACATGTTTTTTCCCCTAATAATCTTGAGCCCCCATTAGTTTTCCACTATTTCCTCTTCAGATCTAATCTCTAGATTTGCTTAGGATGCTGTTTTGGTTATCTCGTTTTTGTGTAGGATACTCGTTTTCACAAGCGTTCTTTAGGGTTTTTAACTGGGTATTCCTTGGGTGGTTTTAGATCTATCATATCCAGCGGTCTGAAAGCTTGTTGAGTCTACACTCTGTGGTTTTGGTGCTCATGGAAGCTTTGATGGGTGGTATTGGTGGGTTTTTCTTCTCGAATGGAGAGGTTCGGTAGAAATGGTGCTTCGGCCATGGGTTTTGGTTTAGGGTGGGTGTGTTGATCATGGGTGGGTTGGTTTAGGAACTTCATTCGGGCACTTCTTTGCGAGTGGGAGTTTGAGGGGTGGAGGATCCAGAGTTGTTTAGGATCTTCATGTGGGCGCTCCTGTGCAAGTAGGAGTTTGAGGGGTGAATTCTGTTCAATTCTATGGTGGTCGATGGTCGTGTTCAATTAAGAGGAGATTGGCGCCAGGTCAACAAAGAGAGGACTACTCAGCGTTGTTGGTGAGGATTAACCAAGGGAGTTGTTTGGGCGAGGAAAACCGTGGGAGAAGTTTAAGATGGAAAATTGGATTTTATAAGTTACAAGCGTAGTGACAGCAGCAGCAGCCCTAGTCCTAGAGGCAAAGCCAATGGCTGTTGAAGAAGAACCAAAGGAGGAGGCTGCAACAGCAATAGAAGGGGCACCAGCAGTAGTCCCGGAGGAGGTAGAAGTCGGCATTGAAACTGTTGTAGACACGGGTGGATCTCAGCAACAATGAAGCCTGAGTGTCTGACGATGGTGTGGGCCGTTTAGGACATGCGTGGGGTTTCGAGACAAGCGTGGTTTTTGAGACAGACGTGGGGTTTATCACTAGGGATCATGAAAAAAATGTCATGAAGATGATCATGAAAGATTCTCCACCTTTGGATTACACATACAATAAAACACCACGTATTAATCTAAGGATGAAAAATCTTCATGATATTTTTTTCATGATTTCTAGTATTACTCTTATTGATTTTACAAAAAACAATATTTTCATACACTTGCAAAGAATTATGGTGCAAACATGTTATCCAAAACTTAGTTAGAAGGAAGCAACTATGGGGCTCCTAACTTGATATACCCCATCATTCCATATCAAGGAACCCGAGAGCACATTTTCGTTTATTGTGTCGCCAATCGTTACGACGAATGATTGTTTCTGCCCTAGAGCTTTGAATGTAAGTACACTCGGTTCAACTTTGACCTCAATTCCCAATGGAGCAAACACAGTTGCCTTATAAGTGGACACAGGTGAGCCAACGATGGTGACAGTCCTGTGGAACACACGAATGATGGGTTTACAGCTCTGGGAAGACAATGCAAAAGAATGAATATTCAGATCCCATACGACTCCACTATTGGCTTCAATGCAAGTTCTATTGTTATCTCCGGTAACAAGACATAGTGACTTGTTGCTATATCCTTGTCCGCATAAAAATCTCACATAATCAATCTATCGGGCATTATATACTAAACCAAGATTTGCAACATTTACAGGGTCTATATGGTCTGCCCCATATGCGAACTTGGCATCAATGTTGATCTCTGCACTCATCAAAGAAACTGCAGTAAATAAACAAAAAGTGAGTTGCAAGTAATGCTTATTTTGGAGATCAATAAGTATAAGAACATAATTTATTTATTTTTTCAAAAAAGTGTATTGCCATTATTTACCAAGATGAATGCACTATTGTACCAATACATTCTATGTAATTTTTTGTATTCATGCCATTCTTATTTTTAAGGATGAAAGAAAAATTCTCTCTCTCACTCTCTCACACACACACATACACATGCACACACACACAAGATTCTAAATTTGCTCAAAAAAAGTTTTTGATCAAAAGGAAAGAATTATCATCTTTAAGAATAATTTTATTACGACGTATTTGATTGGAAGATTTAGAAAGAGAAAGGGAAAAGGAAAAGGTAGGTGAAATATAGATAAAATATACTTACATTTCACCTAGTTTTATACACGTCTTCCCTTTTCCTTTCCAAATTTCTTCCTAAATTCTCAAACTAAACACAAGCTTAGTGATCTTGAGCAATAACTCTTTCTTTCAAGTTGCTTATTAAGATACCCCAGGATCACAAGATAAATATTTGGACAAATTACAATGGTAGTCCTTACATTTTACCTGTCATGACCCGAACCCACCCCTAAAAATTTGGGTCATAACCAACCAGTAATCGCTTGATTACCTTCAGACTCAGACAAACATACAAAGTAATTATAATAATGGGACCATAAACGGAAGCATACGACTATTGAATAAGTCCATTGGGCTATGCCAATATGAGCAAAATCATATGAACTTACATCATAACACATTCAAGTAATTACATGCCCATAAAAAAATGAGAGCACCACAAGAAAATTATGCATATCGTTTACAAGCCCAAGACCATAATAGCAAAAACAAAATAAAGTCGAAGTATGATGTGAGTTAAAGGCAAAACTCCATCTTGGAGGCATGACTCGACAGGTGACAAAAATAGCTTCTGAAGCTAACTCTAAAGATGGGCTCCATGCTGCGGCTCACCTACATGTGCACATATAATATTGGGTGAGCGAAGCTCAATGAGTAATAATATTGTAATGCAATGTAAATAAATGAACATAAGGTTCTCACAATTTCATAATCATAATACGAAACAACCTTGGGCCTGTCATATAAGTAGAATGGCCTTAGGCCCATTACATAAACAAAACGGCCTTGGGCCCATCGTATCAAAACGGCCTCAGGCCCACAAGGTACAGAACAGCCTTAGGCCCACATATTAACAGCTGTTCAGAATGACCTCTGGTCATATATTATCATATTATTAACAGAACGGCCTTGGGCACACATATAATACAAAACGGCCTCGGGCCCACATATGATACAGAACAGCCTCAAGCCCAATTATTTTATAGCATAAACAAAATGACCTTAGGTCCACATTGCACGTGTCATATAACTTTTACAAATTTCATTCATTCCAGTCAAAACACAATGTTGGCACAATTTACCATTCATGGCTCAAAGCAATCAAATGATATCATATTTTTACAATACTATTACTCACAGTGCGTTCGATCTTGTGGCGTTTCCTCCGGCACACGACCTACACAAACATTTCACACAGCACATTTGGTAAATCATTTGTTTCAATCCGTACACTTTTCTTTCATAGTTCACAACTTTTTAAAATGGGTTTCTAACCATCATTTCACTCCCAAAAAGGTTTAAACAAGGTTGGAAATACGTTCAGAAGGTCAGGAAATCAACACAAGAAAATAGAATTTTTGCCCCTGCCTGGCCGCACGTGCGGCCTGACCAACCACTCAAGCGGTCCTGCTCCGCTCGTGCGAAAATGTGAGCCGCTCGAGTGTGCAAAACCGAAATCACAAAATTTGCTCTAGTTTCGCTCGTGTAGAGCCCGTGGCCACACAAGCGGTCTGGGCATAAACGACCAATCCGAAAATGGCACAAAATGTAAACTTTCCCAAAACCTTTCCAAGCTCAAATCAAAGCAAAACTCACACAAAATATGATAAATAACATGATTTATGGGTAATTACATATCAAACACATCATCTTGCTTCAAGAACAAAATCGAGATTTTATCTTTTTCATAACTTCATGAATTTCATGATCAAACTCAAATACATAAAAACATAAATGATCCTACAAAAAATCTTGTTGTATGCACAATCTAGAACTCATTTCATGTATCAATCACAAGATTGAACTGAAATCAAACAAAAATGAAGAGATTTCTTGATTTTATTTTAAACCCTTATACAACTCGAAACCCTAACTCAAAATTTCCAATTTCTTCTTGATTTCATGCCAAAGATGAGCTAAAGACAAAAATTGTAAGTAAATTATCATACCTTAACTCAAATCTAAGATTTGCCCCTTGATTCTCTTCCAAATCCCTAGCTCTTCCTCTTTCTCTCTTTCTAACCCACTCTAGCAAAGCTCTCAACCACAAATGAAGAATACAAGGGCTAAACACATATATGACTTAACTCATAAAACATGATTTAATCATTACAAATCGTAATTTTTCAAAATTTCACCGTAGGCTCTAAAAATCATGCTAATCATAGATATGAAGTCAGTTTTGATTTATTGCGCCTCTAAGGCTTTCAATTTTCAGTTCAAAGTTGTAATTGCAATAGATATTCCTGCATTCATGTAGACGTCCCCGAACGCCCCCGGAGGAACGAGCCCCCCCGTTCCGTTCGATATTGGGCTCACTACAGTTCGGACTCTCAAATTGTCACGGTTCTAAATCTGAACCAAAGAGTCCAAATCCGGCAAATTGTTTTGAGAAAACAGATTTTGAAAGAAGTGCCAAACATGGACTGCTTTGCCAGATACAGAGTCGCCACCTAAATATTTTATTTTGGGGGAAATTTAGGAAACCCTAACTCGTTGCCTAAGGCCACGTGTCCGTCATCACCAAAGTTGCCTCGGCTCGAGAACTTGGGTACGATTGGGGAAGGTCACTTCGTGAGCACCCCCGCTCGCCCGATCAAAGATCGGCCTCTACTAACCATGATATCTATTTTTGAAAACATTATGTGTTCTTATTCCGGTTATTAGCCTAGATTTACTATGTGATGCGCACAGCATACAAGTATAGACTGGATTGCCTGAATTGGAACAAAACATTTCATGTTTGTTTGTTTGAAAATGGTTTGATGGTGCTACTCGCAAGTAGGCTAAGACGTGGATTTGCCACCCTCGGGTGGCCTTAGAAATGATTTTGCCACTATCTAGTGGGCTTAAAACACACAGTGAATGAATTGTTCCAATCCAAATAACCCAACCTTCACCCACAGGCATTCAGGCAGTTATATCACATAAGCATATAGCCTCATGGTAAGCATGCTATTCATGGCAGTCACTCACACGCATGCAAGGATGCTAAAGCATAAAACTTACCGAGTACTCCAAGCCAAAACAGAAGCTAGGTTAGAAATCCATGCATGATCCTAACTATACAGAAATGTCTAATGCAACACATGCAAAAATGCAACTATAGCAGGCTCGGCTATTCTAAACATGGCATATGAAATGCTACAGCTAACATGTATTCAACTTAGAATTGAAAATACAATGCAGTTAGTATGATGCGCCGAGCCCGGTGCATGTAAAACAGATGAATGAATGCAAACATGCTATCATACTGTATGCTAATTGAAACATGCCCTAATCTAACCATCATAAGCTGGTAAATAAAACGGAGAAAGACGTGGGGTTGGAAGACATACATCACACACACGCACACTTATTACAACATTGCCCTCGCGCAGAGGGTCCGAATAAAATAATATACAGTCTCAAATAAATAGTACAGTCCAAATAAATAATACAGTCCAAATATGTACAAAAATCCTAATTAATTACCAAATTAACTAAGAAAATAATAAACTGGCATGCAAGCCAGGGACTGCCTTGACTCTTCTTCAGATGATGAATAATGCATATCCGGGTTGCCTTTACACCGAAATCCACTGTGATGCCCCAATTAGCCTCTGTTTTGCAATAATTTTTTGGAAAACACGCCAAGCCCCGGAAGACTGCTGATTCTTGATTTGCTGCAACAGAGAGCAGGAAAGGGGCATGGCAATGTATTTTCACAAATGTATGCATGCTTCGATCCTCGTGCCACCAATCACTCATCTCAATGCATGATGCCCGAGGATTCGAATTGCACAACTCAATATGAAATGAATGCACATATAAACACAACAAAACCTAAACTCCATCATGGATAATCCGGAGTGTCGGTGACTGGGAATTGAGACACGTTCCGTCACTCGAAGTACGAAACGTCCCTCGTTTCCCGTGCTCGGGCTAACTCCTATCCCAAACACAATGCAATATGCATGACATGCATGAATGCAATTCTAACATGCAACTTAGCATACACAAAGCTATGAAATGGCATACACGATGCACGAGGTAACATGGCATACACAATGCGCTAACATACAACCTAGCATACACAATGCTATGAAATGAAATGGCATACACAATGCACAATGGACTTATACCAACATGAATGGACCTCAGCCACACTCACATAGGAGGCCATGAGATGAAAAATGAGACACTCGAAATGCGTGCACACATGCACGCAAACCGAGGACCGAACCTAAGGCACCAAATGCCACTCTAACAAGACATGGCAAGGCATGGAATATGGCATACTAGCATGAAAATTTCAGTACCGAAATATGATGCAAAATGAACCTGAAACATGGAAACATGGCACCCGATGCATGGAATGGCCCCGAAACACAAAACTAGGCATATGCATTGGCCTATAGCTATACAAAGTATGCATTATTTGATCATGAATCATGAAGACAGATTCAAGGAAGTCCCAAAACATACATATTTACAGTTTATAGCAAGGCCAAAAAGTGAACACAAATAGGGCTAAGTTAACATGCAAAAATGGCCCCAAAAGAGAGATAAAGAAGCAAGTAGCAGCTTCTGGCCCAAAATAATGAAGAGTCCTTCAACAAAGTTGAATAGAGGCTCAAAAAAAGGTATTTTACAGTTTATGGCCGAGCCCAAAACAGTGCACAAGTAAGCTTAAAATACTATGCAAGAAATAGGCCTAAAAGAAGGTTTAAACACAAAGTGTAAAAATGGAGCCTCAGACAGCAAAAGACCCTTGATCAAACATGAAAAGGGGGTCAAAATATGACTATTTTAAGTTCAGGTCGGAGCCTAAAAATACAAGCACAAGGGGCTAACAAAACATGCAAAAATAAGGCCAAAAGAGGGATAAAGAGGCAAGTGAAAAAAGAAAGCCTCAAAAAGTGAAGAGCCCTTCAACAATGTTGAAGAAGGGCTCAAAATAAGCCACTTTTAAGTTTATAACCAAGCTCAAAAAAATTTAAAAATAGGCCTAAAATACTATGCAAGAAAGAGGCATACAAGAGAGGTAAAGAAGCAAGTGTAAAAAGGAAGCCTCAAACAGAGAGAGGCCCTTAAACAAACATTAAAAGGAGCTCAAAATAATGCTATTTTCAGTTAGGGTCGGAGCCCAAATATTCAAGCAAGAGGAGCTAATATATTGAGCAAAGATAGGCAAGAAAGAGGGAGAAGGAGACTTACCCTTGTAGCCTATGTCTTCAACAACTCTTGGACCAAGTTTGGTGGCTCTCAACCTCTGGAAAAAGCCTCAAATTTCTGGAATGGAAGATGGAGGCTTTGTGCTATGAGGTGTAGGGTAGATGGTGTAGGATTAAGGAGGTTTTGAGGGTTGGAATAGAGAGAGAGAGAGATACAATGTAGGAGGCTTTAGACCAGATTTTCTAACCCTCTGAAGCTACTGGGATGGCCTAGATATATAGGCAAAAGAGGGGGAAAAAAAAGGGGGGAATGGAATTCAAGTTTCCCCCCAAAAGTTGGCCCCCCCAGATACAAAACTAGGGGGAAACAGAGGGCATATTTGTAATGTACCTGGAGAGAGGATCATGGCCGGCTGGTTTGCTAGGGTTTAGGTGGCCGATCGGCCTTTCCCATGGCCGGTCGGCCAAGGGTCAAAAGGGTCAAGCAGTATTAGTGGCCGGCCACCCAAGATTGGTGGCCTCCCATGTGTGCACAACACAACCATGTGGTCAAAAACTGGATAAAGTAAACCAGGAGAGAGAAAAGGCCACTTTTAGGAGGGGTTCAAAAGGGGCACACACAATTACTGGCCGGCCATGTGATATTGGTGGCCTCCCAAGTGTGTACAACACAAATATGTGGTTTATGGTTGGAAAAAGTGGCCTTAAGGTGGTCAACATTGGCTTTCAAGTGAGAAAAACGAGCGACGAAGGGCGATGGAGGAATAAAACTGGTTGTCAGAACAATTACTGGCCTCCCACCCTTCTACGACCTTCTTAACAATGAAACAGAGGTCCCTGCCAAAAATGAACCCAAACCGATGTAAAATGAAGGTTCGGGGCCGAAACGCGCAGCCCGAGGCCCCGAAAACTGACTGTTAGGCACCGGAAGTGGTGTTCGACCACGAAGTTGGTCTCTCAAGCCACAGTGTCCCTCAAAAGGGAGCAAATAAGATGCATGCCAAAAACCGGAGCAAACGGAGGTGGTTAAGCGGTCCCGAACCGAGGCACACGGCCAACGGCTCCGAAAAATCGAAAACCGGACTCCAAACGAGCAAAATGGCCTATAACCACGAAACGTAGCCTACGGCCACTGAGAGATGATCTATGAGACCTCTCTCTCCCTTCGGGAAGAGAAAACAGAGAAAATAGAGCCTGGTTCGCAAACCGAGGCAAAGCATGAAAGAGTCCGGAAGTCCGGAGGCAAGGCTCACAGCCGAAACTCTAAAATTTCTGAACGAGCATAATATGCACCATCACCGAGCGCTCAATCGGTGACGTCTGAGTCTTAAGGTCGGTCAAAATGGGGTGTCTACAATTCAACAGATATTATTCCAAATTCACGTACTCGAACTTGTAAATCATATTAAACATATAATCACATGCATAATTAAGCATAATACAGGTTGGGTTATCACATTACCCTTTGTGTCATTTTGCTCCCTCCATTTTCAATTCACTCAATTTTGATCCATAATTTTAAATTTGGTCTAATTGATAATGCTATTAGTGTTTCTGACGAAAAATAATCATTGAATTGGTTAAGTTTTAACTCACTGAGTTTAGTAAATTTATAATTTTATTCTAAAAATATGACACATGCCACTTATATACATATTTTTAATAAAAAACGATTTTAGTCTCATGTATGGGTGTAAATTTAAATTTATTATAGGGATAAAAGAAAGTTTTAGTCTCTAAAGTATGCATTGTTTTTCATTTTAGTTCCTCAAGTTTCAATTTTGTCAATTTGATCCTCAAAGTTGTCAATTTGGTCTTAGGTCTAACGTCTGTTTATATTGATAACAGTAATATGGATAAAAGACAATCCCTAAAAGATGTGTTTCTTGTCATTTTAGTCCCTTAAGTTTTAAATTTTGTCATTTTGGTCCCTTAAGTTTTAAATTTTGTCATTTTGGTCCTCAAAGTTATCGATTTGAGTGAATTTGTTCTCAACTCAAGTTGACCACTTTGTTGACCAAAATGATAAAATTTAAAACTCGAGGGACTAAAATGACAAGAAACGTATACTTTAGGGATCAAAACTATCTTACACAGGGATAAAATACTTTTTCCGTTATCAATATAAATGGACGTTAGAGATAGGACTAAATTGACTCAAACTGACAATTTTTTTTTTATCAACAAAAAGAACATTATTAATGAAAATCAAATATACAAACATAAATAAAATTGGAAAGATACAAAGAAGATTAGCATGGTCTGTTCAAATTGACAACTTTAACAATCAAAATGACAAAATTAAAACTTCAAGAACCAAAATGATAAAGAACTTATTCCTTAAAGACTACAACTATCTTTTATCCTTATTACAATGTGAGTATACTATGAATAATGTGAGTCATTTTCAAGCCCTATAGCATTGTTGTATATATTTAGCACCGTATGGCTCTCATGAACTGCTTCCCCATGACAATTATGACCTGTGACAATAGACGGAATGTAATTAGGACCCGTAGGTTGAGAGTTAGAGCCGAATACGCCTTAAACTTACTTGAAAAACGACGTTTCAGGGGCGAAAATTCAAAACAGCCCCCAAACAACCGTGTGGCTCTCACGAACTACTTCTCCGTAACAATTACGACCTGTGACAACTGACAGAATGTAATTAGGACCTGCAGGCTTAGAGTTTGAGCCGAAAACGCCTTACACTTAATCGAAAAACTCGCAACACTTAGTTTAAAGAGTGACAACTTTATGAAAATAACATCTACATATTCTAATAATTGCCTTTATATATTTATAGGATGAAGAAATTACATATTAGATTGTTTGTACAGTTAGTTGAAATAAATATTGCATGACACACATATATATATATATACTTTTTTTTATTTTCAAGAAGACATTTCTCGATTGTTCTACCTTAAATCACTACAACAAAATGCACTTTCGGCGACCAAAATTTTTCAGTCGCCAAAAGTTGTGGAATTGTCGATTAAAAATTTTTTTAGTCGGCAAAAGTAAAATATTTAGCTACTAATTTTTTTAAGTCAGGGTATATTGGTTATTGGTGACTAAAAAAAAATTTAGTCGCTAAAAATGCTAGAATTGGCGACAAAAAAGAATTTTAGTCACCCTATACTGAGTTTTGGCTACTAAAACCATTTAGTCTTCGAATAGAAAATAAAAAAAATATTTTTTACCTTTGGCGACCAAAATTTTGGTCGCCAAAAGTTTATTTTCAGCGACAAAAAAGAATTTTAGTCATTGTATATTGAGTTTTGGCTACTAAAACCATTTAGTCGCCAAATGGAAAATAAGAAATTATTTTTTACTTTTGGCGACCAAAATTTCAGTCACCAAAAGTTTATTTTCAGCGACAAAAAAGAATGTTAGTCGCCAAAGAGTTGAAATTTTTGGGGGGAGACATTTCAAATAATTTATAAAATACTTTTTGCGACTAACAAATTTTGGTCGCCAATAACCATCTATATAATTAATATCTCACGCTCTCACTCTTCTCTCCCAACCCTATACAAAACCAGGGCCTCTCTCTCCATGTCTCCTCAGCGTCCTTCTCCCTCTCTTCAAATTCTTTTTTTTTTTTGAACTATCACTCTCTTCATATTCTTCTCCCTCATCTTCTTTTCATTCAACTTGTCTCTCTCTTTCTCTCTATAAACCTACATTCTTGCAGCATCAGATTTGGCCTCCCTCTCTCCATCAATGAACTCGTCAACGGCAGTGGAAGGCTTCCGATGTCGACTTTCTAATGTCCCTTCTCTACATCGGTTGAGTAGTTTTGTTTACCCAAACACATTAGCAGCCCTAGATCCCCAAATCTCCTCCATTGACAACCAAGAAAAGGTAAGTTTTTTTTTTAATCTTTTTTTTTAAATAAATTCTCTCCACTCAACTTGCATTTGATCCCCATGATGAAAAGCTGTGTGATATGAATAATAGACTTGCTAAAATGTATTGATTTTGTTGAATAATGGACTTGTTGAAATACATTAGTAGCCTCTGTGATGTTCATACATAATGAACATTTTGCATTGCAAGTGTATGATGAAATGCGGCAATGATTTATTTTTTTATTTTTTAAAACAATGAGATACATGTGAATAGGAGCAAATGGCCAAAACACGTGAAAATTAAGTGATTTAGAAAACAAAGCATGTGTAATATGTTTAATTAAATTTAAATCGCATAAGCCAACCATTACCTGTGGAATATATTTTTGCTACCTGTTGAGCCAATTCTTGTATTAGATTATTATTGGAATATTCCAACAGAGGTGTAACTCAACTGAAAGTTCTAAGGGCTATAATAATTGTGAAGTCCTCTCACTCATTTTGAGAAGTGGAGCATTGCTTTGAATTTTGGTACAATAACATAAAGGTCATAAAATAACCACACAACTTTGCCCTTTAAAATATAAAGATCATATTCCTAGTGGTAAGCCTCTCAACATCTAGTTATTATTAGTCCTCATTAATTTCTATTGTTTTATATTCAACATGGGCACTAGGAAGACCAAGTACTGCCTTCTTCATTTATGTACATCACTGATCAAAAATTTTCACCTTACATGTCCTAACTCCAAAGGTATTGACCAAGAATTCATTGCAGGGGAGAAAAAGATTGTGCAGGGGAGCTAATATGGATTTTTGTTGATTCTTTAATGCCTTGGTAAATTTTATATGTTAAATGTTCATACCATATGCATGTTTAATTTTTTATGTCATTTTTGCAGCTCTTGGCCACTCTTAGTTCTCTTTGTTTAATGTATTTAATTTATGTTCTAATTACTTGCATTTTGTCAAATCTTAATTCGTAGAAGGAAAATGTCTCGTAGCTCAAATTTTGTGGCTCAAAAGTGGCTCAAATGGCCAAAACGACGTCGTTTTGGCCATTTTTATGTTGTTCTGTATTCAAAACGACGTCGTTTTGGCCATTTGAGCCACTTTTGAGCCACAAAATTTGAGCTACGTAGCATTGTCGTTCTTAGAAACTACATAAAGATTATGAATTTTTTTGTTTGATCTATTCTTGGCAATTATTGAGGAGTGTGTCAAGATGGAATAAACATGCAAGTTCATACCAATGTTGAATGTATAGAAGGTGGATTCATTGGTTTTAAATGAGTGTCAATCTAAAATTGATCTATTACCTAGGCTTTTGCTAATTTGCATTGTAGTTCAACAATTTGATTTTTGGTTTGTGGACTGGACCACTAAAGTCAAGTCCTAAGTCATCTATACTGTTATAGAATCACACAAATGGATATTGATATTGATATTATCTATATATATATATATATATATATTTACAAGTGTCACTCCAGGTTTAATAAGCACATGCAAGATCATATGTTTGATGTTAGTCTATTGACTAGAAGTGTATAACCATACAGACAAGTCTATTGTGAAGAACTTCTTATCAAACAAAAGTAGAAAGTGAAATAAAAGAGAATCAGTGTTTTGGAGGTGTGGGGTTCCAAGATTCAGGGAGCAGTAGGCTAAAAGAGAACTAATATTCTGTAACGCCCTCAAAATAAATGCGTAAACTAATCATTCATAATATCCATAGACATAGGAGAATAAAATATATTCATTCATCAGAGTGTTATTTACAAAAGATGATTACATGTTATCAACAAAATAGTTGCCCTACAGGCTTACAACTTTCCAACTCAGACACTTGGTTACAACAAAAGGAGAGTCCTAACTCTTTTGCATATAAAGCCCTTGGCTTGAATTATATGTAATACAAAAAGGTAATAACAAAAATAAGCCTTCAGCCACTAATCCTCCCAAGCTACGTCCTTGGAGGCGGCATGTCACCTATACCTGAAAATGGTGTCCCAAATAGGGTGAGCCAAAGCCCAGTAGAGATACGCTAAACCAAATATGAGAAATAACTAAAACATTAGCATCTGATAAATGTTCAACACATGTACATCACTTTACACCATGTCTATAACCCATCAACATTGATATTCATCTTTCAACCCGGTTTCATTTCTATTTCCAATTCATTTTATTAACTTGGCTCATTTATCCAAATAATTCAAATGAGACTACAACTCATAAAGACAACACTTCAATTCATCGACTATTCAAAATGAGACTACAACTCATAAAAATAACAACACTTCAATTATCAACAATTCAAAATGAGACTACAACTCATATTATCCGTACTTCAATCATCAACATTATTCAAACGTATATAAGATTTCAGGACTTTCACCCTGGACACTCCGGCCAACTTAATTATCAATGGAGTCCATTCCCTATCTCCTCCCAAATAGTGGAATACATCCCCTATCTCCTCCCACACAATGGAGTACATCCCCTTTCTCCTCCCAAAAAAATATACATATGCAATGTATTTAAACACTTCATCATATACAATGATCAATTAATGCACATATTCAATGTGTTATTCCAACTGTCATATTCAATGACATAATTCAATTGATTGGTTTCAATTTCCTAATCATCAGGCAGTGTCTACAATAATCAAGACTATCATTCACCGATAGCCCAAAGCAGTTATCTCTAAACAGATAAATAAATCTATCAACAGATTTATTACATTTTCCATAGGTGAGTGATTCATCAATCCAACTACACCAACTTGTCCCAATTCCATTCAATTTCAAATCAATCTCATATTCCTCACAATTACCAAATTAATTATACAAATTAATTACTTAAATTCAATTAGGGCATTTTTCTATTTTTCCCAAACATTGATCCTAAGACCAAGCTTCACCAATTAAACCCACAAATCCCCATTTTCAAGACCTCATATGCACATAGAGCTTAAAAGCACAAAACCCCTTTTTTAAATATTATAAATCTCAAACCATAACTTCCCAAATTACCAAATCTCACCATTTATACAAAATGACAAATATTTATGTTAAAACTCATAAGAATGAGTAGATTATCCCTACCTCAAAGTTAGGAGCTCAAAGGAGAAGAAGGATGAAACTCAAGATGCTCCAAATCTCAACTTTTTCGAATCAAAACGAAGCCCACACAAAGCTCTACCTTTTATACAAAGGGACTAGGGTAGAGAATCCCTAAAACAAGGTGTATTTGTAGAGAGAAGAAGTGTGTAGAGAGAGAGTGTGTCAAATCTAGGGCTTAGAGTGAAAAGGAGACAAAAAAGTGATAAAGAGAACCGTTGCTGCGATCTGATATATGCGAGGCTCGCTCGAGCGAAGAAATGGTCGCTCGAGCGACCAGACACAACAAATACCTCGCTCGAGCGTAAGAAGCCTCACTCGAGTGCACAATTCAAAGCTTCAGGTCTGCAACTCAGACGCACGCTCGAGCGCAAGAATTCTCGCTCGAGTGAAGGAACACAAAACATAGAGCTTGCTTGCTTGAACGAAAGAAAGCTCGCTCGAGCGAAGAATACCAACCTTCAGGTTTTTCAAAGATGCTGTAGATACTCCATTTTTGACAGACCTTAAGACTCAGACGTCATCGATTGAGCACTCGGTGATTGCGTATGTTGTGCTCGTTGCGAGGTTTTGGAGTTCTTGGCTGAGAGCCTCGCCTCCGGACCTCGGACCCTTTGTACTTTGACTCAGTCTGCGGACTAAGTCTTGTTTTCTCTTCTTGGAGAGAGGGAGAGGTCTTGTAGACCATCTCTCAGTGGTCGTAGACTACCTTTCCTGGTCGTAGGCCACTGTTCCCATTTGGAGACTAGTTTTCGGTTTTCGGAGCCGTCGGCCATGCACCTCGGTTCGGGACCGCTTAACATTCTCCATTTGGCACGTTCTTTGGAACACACCTTGTTTCCTATGTCTAGAGGGACAGTGTGGTCCGGGAGACCACTTTTGTGGTCATACACCACCTTTTGTGCTCAACAGCCAGTTTTCGAGGCCCCCGGCCGTGCGCTTTGCCTCCCGAACTCTCGTTTTACATCCGTGTTGGTTGTTTTTTGGCATGAACCTTGTTTTCCTTGTTTGGGAAGTGGTACAAGGGTGGGAAACCAACTTTCTCCTTGGAAACCACTTTTCTCCCCACCAGCCGATTTTCTGGTCGGCAAACTGGTTTTCTTGGTCTTTGGGCCACATTTTCTGGTTTCCCACCCCACCATTGGCTTGATTTCAATGTGGAGACCACCATTTGCCCTGGTCGGCCGACCAAGGTAAGTGGTCAGCCGACCATCTTTTCTGGTCGGCTGGTTTCCTCCTGTTTTGTCAGACTGTGTGGATGTCAGCTGTGCCAGCTGGAAGGCACAGACTGTATCCTCCATACACGTGTATGGAGGATTTGCATCCAAGCTTTTAGCTTCTTGAGGAAGCTTTAGCTTCAAACCTCTATAAGAGAGGCCCTCCCTCTCCTTTGCACAGGTTCAGATTTTGGCTAAGGCAAAAATATATATCTCTCTCTATATCTCTACATTTTGGGTTCAAAAGTGTGTTGTTCTTGACCTATTGCACCACACCTCATAGCCACACACCCCCACCATTGATCTGAGGTTCTTGGAGGGTATTTTCAGAGGTTGAAGAGTTGGTTTTTGGTCCCAAAACTTGCTGGTTTTGCTGAGCTTCAAGGGTAACTCATTTTCCCTCTTTTTAAGCTCTATTTTGATCATTCTCTTAGCCATACTTGCATGCATATTTAGGCTTTGTTGTCAACTGAAAAAAGCTTCATATTTAAGTATTTTTCATGTTTTTTTAAGGCTCTTTTGGTGTTGAGGGTCATCTATCCTCTTGCATGCTCTATTTAGCCTTGTTTTGTGCCATGCCATGAGACCTTTGTGTTGATCTTTGCTTGGCCTTTTAGCCACTAAAATCCAGCGGATTTTTAGTGGTTGGCATATGGTTTTGAGGGCCTAAATCATAGAGGGGAGACCCTCTCTCTTTTGGCCTTGTTTGTTTACATTTTTGGCCTTTCAAAGGAGCACATACTTTCATACTTCCAAGGCTTGGTTCAGGCCCTTTTTGGTGACTTTTGGGACCTACCTAGACTCTTTCTATGGCTGGTTTGGTCACCTTGGGTTTGCCTCTTGCATGTGTAGAATAATCCCTTTCATGGCTTATCAAAGTAGCACCTCATTCTTGCATGTATTGGTCATATTTCAGTGGGTTTTGGGTCATCATTTGGAATGCCATGACTCTATTTTTGGCTGGTTTGGTAGCCTCTCACATGCTTCATATGCTTGTAGTGTAAATCATGTTTACTAGCTTAGAATGCATGATGTTTTGGCCCTCTATTCTAGCACATTTTGGCCATGCTCTAACCTGATTTTGTTCATATTTCGGGCTACCTTAGCTCTATTTTGAGGCCTCTTGGTTGAATGATGCTTTCCATGCATGCTTGTAGTGTAATACCCTTGACTAGCTTTGAGTTTTGAAGTCCCTTGCATGCTTAACTTGAGGTATTTTCATGATTTGACATCATTGAGTATGATGTTGTAGAGCATATAGGGCTGTCATACTTCCATGTTTTCCACTCTTTAAGTGCCCTTGAGAGTTGTGCTTTTATACCCTATTTGTGAGCCATTGCATGAGCTTCATTTTTGTGCCTTTCAAGCCATCATTCTAACTCATTTTGCTACTATTTTGGGCCAGCATAGGGTCTGTTTGGAGTTGGTTTGGCCATTTGAGCATTGCCTTGCATGCCTATAGTTTCGGTGCTTAAGCCATTCAACATGCATTGTGTGAGTTGTTTACTTCATTTGGAGTCATTTTGTATGCCATTTCAGAGTTGGAACATGTGTCCTTGCACTCCATATTTCATCCTTTTCAATGCATTTGGAAAGTTGTGTTTTATGCCTTAGGCTTGGGGGCATTGCATTGGGCATGTTTGCATGAGTTTTGGAGCCTTGTTTTCATCATCTTTGGCCACTGATTTAGGTGTGGCTGAGGCCCATCTATTTTGGTTTAAGTCCATTTTGCATCGAGTATGCCATTGTAGTTCATAGCATCGAGTATGCCACGTTGCCGCATGATTGATCATTGCATTGTGCATGCCTTGTTCATCTCATTGTGTATTTTAGTTCCATGTGCATTGTGTATGCTAGTGTCATGAGTGTTGCGCATGCCATGTAGCTTATAGCATTGTGTATGCTAGTTGCATGTTTGCATGTTATCCCTTGCATGTTTGCATGTTATCCCTTGCATGTTTGCATCACTTAGTTGCATTGCATTAGGATTGCATGCTAAAGTTGCATTTGTGCATGCCATGTTTGTTGCATTGTGTTTAGGATAGGAGTTAGTCCGAACACGGGAAATGAAGCACGTTTCATACTTGAAGTGATAAAACGTGCCTCAATTCCCGGTCGGCAACACTCTTGACTACCCATGACGGAGTTATTGGCTTTAGGTGCTTGTGTGTGCATTCATTTCACATTGAGTCGTGCAATTCGGCTCCTCGGCCATCATGCATCAAAATGCGTGATTGGTGGCCCGAGGGTCGAGGACTACACTCCCTTGAGCTTATGCAATGATGAGGAGAGTGGTCGTGCACACATGTGTTGCAAATACTTTGCCGTGCATCTCTCTTTCCCTTTCTTGCAGAAAACCAAAAACCAAGAAAGGAAACTGGTCGGCCGACCAGATTTACTGGCAGGCCAACCACTTTTTTTCGTTTCCACCACAAAAGGTGGTCGGCAGGTGGTCTCCTATGCCTATAAGCTGGTCGGCAACCTTCCCACAGATTTCCAATGTGGAGTTTCATCTCTCTGGAGCTTTGTGCAAGTTTCTAAGATCAATTGCAAACAAAGGCGA
Source organism: Camellia sinensis (assembly GCF_055761805.1). Taxonomy (NCBI): domain Eukaryota; kingdom Viridiplantae; phylum Streptophyta; class Magnoliopsida; order Ericales; family Theaceae; genus Camellia; species Camellia sinensis. The sequence goes on along the minus strand of NC_138961.1, from coordinate 32,794,527 downwards.
GTTGGGGCATCGCGAGGGATTTCCGAACAAGGCAATTCAAGCATGCATGTGTCCTTTGTCATTCAAAGCAAAGCTCGGGCAGCCCACATTCATTTAGTTTGCATGCTCATTTAGATTTCTTACTTAGTTAATATTGTGTAATAAGTAGTTGTAACTTGTTATTCATTTCATTGTATAATAACTAGTTTAATTAGATTAGCTTAGATTAGCCAGTTGGTTCTGTATTATTCATTCGGACTCTCCGTCGATAGGGCAAATTTTGTAATAAGTGTGCGTGTATGTAATGCATGTCTTCCAACCCCCACTTCTTTCTCCCTTTTATTTATCAGCTTACGATGGTTAATTTTAGGGCATGTTTTAATTAGCATCCTTATGTTCACATGTTTGTATTCATTCATCCATCTTGCATGCACCGGGCTCAGCGTATCATACTAACTGCATTGTATTTCAATTCCAAGTTGAATACATGTTATCTGTAGCATCTCATATACCATCTTAGAATAGTAGAGTCTATCTTAGTTGCATTTTGCATGTGTTGCATTATCCATCTTAACATGAGCTAGGATCATGCATTGATTACTAACTAGTTCCTGTTTTGGCTCGGAGTACTCGGTAAGTGTTTATGTTTTAGAATCCTTGCATGTGTGTGAGTGACTGCCATGATAGCATGCTTGCCATGAGGCTAACTGCTTATGTGATATAACTACCTGAATGCCTGTGGGTGAAGGTTGGATCACTTAAATTGGAACAATTCATTGATTGCGAGTTTTAAGCCCACTTGAGAGTGGCAAATCACCATGTTTTCTAAACCCACTTGAGGGTGGAAAAATTCGCATTTTAGCCTACTTGCGAGTAGCAAACCGCTTTCAAAAACAGACATGAGATGTTTTGTTCCAAATTAGGCGATCCAGTCTATACTTGTATGCTGTGCGCATCACATAGTAATTCTAGGCTATTAAACCGGAATAAGAACGTATGTGTTTTCAAAAACAAGATATCATGTTTAGTAGTGGCCGATCTTTGGGGTGCTCATTGCATGACCTTCCCCTCTCGTACTCAAGTTCCCGAGCTGAGGCAACTTTGGTGATGACGGACACGTGGCCTTTGGCGAGAGTCAGGGTTTCCTAAATTTTCCAAAATAAAAATATTTAGTTGGCGACTCTGTATCTGGCAAAGCAGTCCATGTTTAGCACTTCTTTCTAAAAAATCAGTTTTTCAAAACGATTTGCCGGATTTGGACTCTTTGGTGATTTATCGATCTTCCATTGCACTTTGTGAGATTAGATTTAGAACCATGACATTGAGTCCGAACTGTAATAAGCCCAATGAACAAAACGGGATTTTCTCGGGACGTTCAGGCACGTCTACAGACGCAGACGCACCCTCGAGCGCAAGAGTGCTCGCTTGAGCCAGGAGACACATCAAAGAAAGCTCGCTCGAGCGCAAGAACCTTTGCTCGAGCGAAAAGGCAAAACCCAAGGCTCGCTTGAGCGCAAAAAGCCTCGCTCGAGCGACGATGCCAAATTCTGGACAGTAACCATTTGTTCCAACTCACGACCAACCTGTACCAAACTGACCCAACACATCCCAAAACTCAAATACAAAGGGTTTAAAGGACGAAAACAAGATATAGACAACAACAACCATGACGGAACCCAAGTCCAAAACAAAATAAATGACGGGAAAAACCGGGATCGCTATATATTCTTCTTTCAACTTTATAAAAATTTTTGGACTTGTGACAACAGACGAAATGTCATTAGCACACGTAGTTTGGGAGTTAGAGCCGGAAACGACTTAAACTTATTCGAAAAAGTAAGAGTTTGACATCCAATAAATGTTCAACATTTTCATTGTAAATGATGCCATTGTTTTATCGTACACGGTGGTCATTTAGGTGGTAAACATATTAAGAAAGCATGGCATGGTTATGGAGATAACCCCATAGATTACTCAATCATTTTACTTTGATTAGGAAAATGAGAATGAAGAAGAGTTAAAATAAATTTACCACCAAAACATTATGCTCATAAAAAATTATTTTATGAAGAGGTATGCTCCTAAAAATTGTATTATTTGTAAATTGAAATCAAGTTTGAAATAAATCTTTCATGATACATACATATGATTATATTTCGAAAAAATGTTTTTATAGATTGTTCTACCTTTAATGCATGTTATTACAACCTTTTTCCCATGTCTGAATGAATTGATATTTTGTAAGGATGCAATTGTTTTTTTATTTTTTGTAGATGGCTTTTGGCGTGGACTTGTGGTCTACATTTTTGTTTATAGAGGAGCCTTGACACTTTTGTATAATTCTGCTAACTACGTCTTCCTTTGATTTTGTGAATGTATTTTTTGTATACGGAGAGCTTTGATTTTTGTATGATTCTATATTTTGTATGGAATTATTATTTTAGTTTGGACAATAGTTGGTTTGTATGAACTTTGACATTTAAAGTTATTCATTTTTTGTATACGGATGCAGATTGTGGAATGATTGACAGTATACGTATTATTTTGTTTATATATGTATTATAGGTTGCATGGAATATAGACAGGTTGTGGAGAAATTATAATTTTGCGATAAAACATAAGATCATGTTTTTGGCGATTAAATAATTAGCAGCTAAAAACAAATTGGGAAAATAGTTTGGCCGACTAAAAGTTTTGTAGTAAAAATAAATAAATAAATAAACATTTGGCGACTAAAAGTTTTGTAGCCAAAAGAAAAATCAAACATTTGGCGACCAAAAATTTTGTAGCCAAAAAAAAAAAATCAAACATTTGGCAACTAAAAGTTTTGTAGCCAAAAAAAAAAAAAAATCAAACTTTTGGTGAATAAAATATTTCATAGCCAAAAACAAAAGCTGAAGAATAAAAAAACTTTTGCCGACTAAAAATTTTGTAGCAAAAAACATAACACTTTTGCCGACTAAAAATTAGTAGCCAAAAACTATTTGCCGACTAAAATTTTAGTAGCCAAAAACATAACACTTTAGGCAACTAAACCTTTAGTAGCCAAAAACATAACACTTTTGCCGACTAAACCTTTAGTAGCCAAAAACATAACACTTTTGCCGACTAAAATATTAGTAGCTAAAACACAAACTATTTGCCGACTAAAATTTTAGTAGCCAAAAATATAACACTTTAGACGACTAAACTTTTAGTAGCCGAAAATGTGCTATTTAATTTTATTTCCAACCTTTTGGCGACTAAAAATTTAGTCGACAATTGAATACATTTGGCTACTAAAATAATTTTAGTCGCTAATTACATTTCCCGACAATTCTTCAACGACTGATGCTGCGACCAAATAATTTAGTCGCTAAAAGCCATTGGCGACTAAAAATTTAGTCGCCAAAAGTGAAAATTCTTGTAGTGAATGCATGTTAGAACATGTTCCCTATGGCTGACTGGATTGATATTTTGTAACCAATTCTAATATTTTGTTTTCTATTTGTCTTTTTTTTTGTAGATGGCTTTGTTGCGTGGACTTGTGGATAATCCATATTGGTGTATGGAGAAGAATTTTCACTTTTGTATAGAACTAATATAATATTTTTGTCGTCCTCAACTTTTGTGTAGTTCATTATTACTAATACAGAAACCTTTTGGCAATCAACAGATAATGACTGTCGTGGTACATATATGACCATTTGTCGGCATACATATATGACTTTTTGTCGTGGTCTATAAAAAAACTTTTGTCGTGGTACATAGATTACCTTCTATCATGGTACATATATATGACCATTTGTCGGCGTACATATATGACCTTTTGTCATGGTCTATAGAAAAACTTTTGTCGTGGTACATATATCACCTTTTGTAGTGGTACAGATTATGATGGTAATTTGTACCATGTCAAATGGTAATTTCGCTTGATAGTAAATGTATTTTTTGTATACGGAGGACTTTGATTTTTGTATGGAATTATTATTTTAGGTTTGTAGGGATTTTGACATTTAAAGTTATTTATTTTTTGTATATGAATGCAGCTTGTGAAATAATTGATAGTACGTAGCATTTTGTTTATATACAAATTATAGGTTGCATGGAATATAGACAAGTTGTGGAGAAATTATAATTTTGCGATAAAACATAATATCATGTTTTTGGCGACTAAACAATTAGTAGCTAAAAAGAAATTGGGAAAATACTTTGGGCGGCTAAAAGTTTTGTAGCAAAAAAAAAAATTAGACATTTGGCGACTAAAAGTTTTGTAGTCAAAAGAAAATCAAATATTTGGCGATTACAATATTTCGTAGCTAAAAACAAAAGCTAAAGATTAAAAACACTTTTGCCGACTAAAAATTTAGTAGCCAAAAATGTGGGACTTTAGATGACCAAATATTTAGTAGCCAAAACAAGACCTCTTTGCCGACTAAAATTTTGGTAGGCAAAAATGTGGGACTTTAGGCGACCAAAAATTTAGTAGCCAAAACAAGAACTCTTTGCCGACTAAAATTTTAGTAGGCAAACATGTGGGACTTTAGGCGACCAAATTTTTAGTAGCCAAAACAAGAACTCTTTGCCGACTAAAATTTTAGTAGCTAAAAATGTGGGACTTTAGGCAACTAAAAGTTTGGTCGCCGAAAATGTACTAATTTAATTTAATGTCCAACCTTTTAGCGACTAAAAATTTAGTCGAAAATTGAATACATTTGGCGACTGAAAAAATTTTAGTCTCTAATGACCTTTACCAACAATTCTTCGACTACTACTTCTGCGAGCAAATAATTTAGTCTTTGAAACCCTTCGGCGACTAAAAATTAACTTTTAGCGACTAAAAATTTAGTCGCCAAAAGTGAAAATTTTTGTAATGTTAATAGATGCAGGAGACCATAAGCTACTGCCCCAGTAGCATGCGGGCAAGACATCGACATTCCGGAGATGATATTGTATGAAATCACTCTCGTATCTCCTTCCAACCCCGTTGCAGTTGTACCTTCTAACCATGCAGCAAGAATATCTACTCTAGGTGCAGTTAAATCAGGCTACAATCAAAATAAAATATTGCGAACATAATGAAAGATGAAGAAAATGATATGTTGTGATCATAATAATACCAAAAAAGGTGTCATTATTCATTAGTTTCCTTGAGGATGTCCCTACTTTCAGCGACGAAAATTTGATTTTTAGTCGCCAAAACTGCTTTTCCTTGTAGTGTGAAAACGAAACAACAAACGGTGAGGATTCATCTTTAACCTCAATACTCTTCACTATCTTTGCCATTGGCTTGCTGTACAATTATTATCAATTAGTGTTTTTAATTTTTTTTAATTATTTTTATGGTTGTTTTCATTTATATCTCTTCAACTATTATCAATTTTTTTTTTTCTATTTCATCCATAAATTATCAATTTTACCATTCAATCCTTCAAGTTTTTTATTTTTTTATTTTTTCCAAATCATATGCTCTAATTAGAAATAGTTTGTCAAAATCAGTAATAGTAGCAACCTAACATAATGTGAAAAATTTTAATCTTATAATTTAGACAACCACATCATACGGCCAAACAACTATTTTCTTATTCATATTATATTAGAGCATCTCTATCAAAATAGTTATTTTTATTTTTTTTTAATTAAAACAGTGATTAAATCACTAAATTTCAACTCTATTGAACTAATAACTATCAAATTAGCTATTTTAGTTTTCGTAGTTTTGGCTCAGTAAATGCAGTTAGTAGTTTCAGCTAGTCAAACATTAAAAATATATTATTTTTGGTATTTTTTAGTTACTTGTGTTGAGTTTACGAACTTAAGAATGAAATAAATTAAACTAAGTTGGTCAAATTTTGCTTAAATTAGATTTTAATGGTTATCTCCAATTGAATAACATTAGCTGAAATTAGAAACCTTAAGGATTAAATAAATTAAAATAATAATTTAAAGATGGAAAAAAGAAAACATTATTTAAGGAATAAAAGTGAAACTAACCCGCATTTTTACGAGACTAGATTGTCTCCAGCCCATCTCAACATCTAATAAGCCTTCCAGTTGGCAAGTCCATCTCAAAAATCTTAACCATTCATTTGTTGATTCTTTCAAATTTGTCATCCATGCTAAAAATTATATTGACTGGATATCAGAAGTTACTTGATGCGATCACATTTGTCTCAAAAATAATAAATCATTATGTTCATTCATTATTTTTCAAACAAATGTGATTAAATCAAGTAGCTATCGATATCCGATCGATCTAATATTTAGCATAGATCATCCACTTGAAGAACTCCACAAAATGAATGTTTCAGATCGTTTACATGAACCCACAATGGGCCTATGATAGGTTGAACTATCGATATCCCATTATTTTGATTTCTAAAAAACTGAAAAATGAATAGGAAAAATGAAAACTAAATGCTACCGTATGCAACCTTAAAAAGGATCATATATATACTCTACCACAAGAAATGTAATTACAACATTTCGTACCAAATATATGCATAGACGATATATACATTTATACCTAGTTGTTTTTATGTAGTGAAAAACTTCGCCGCCATTTTGAGAGCTCAAGTAGGAAGCAGACAAGGGGAATAAGTAGGCAACATCCTGGAATCCATAATCTTGCATTATCGTACCAATTGCACCTGCTTCCACTGTTGATGTCGCGCTATGTATCTCGTCACATTGAACTATTGTACCCTTTACCAATGTTTTATTTATCTAATGACCCTTCGATGCAGTACCTGCATTTCTTTTTTGTTTTTAAAGTACTTTCAATCATCAAATGTTCATGACATTAAGCATTCTTAAGTTTTATTTTTTAAAAATAAATTACTAATAGATTCCAATAGTTTGATTTAATCTCATCAAGTCTTATTAAAAATAAATCCTAAGAAAATCATCACTAAAAATATCTTTTTATAATATTTTTTATATATATCACTAAAAATTGATAATTAATGATATTTTTTGTCACGATTTTTATAAATTGTTACTAAAATTTACAATTAGTGACATTTTTCTATGACGAATTTTTCAAACTGTCACTGAATGATGAAAATTAGTAACTTTTTGTGATGATTTTTTTAAACTATCGTTGAAAATTAACAATTAATGATATTTTTAATAATATTAAATGAAAAACGCAATTAATTCTCACAGGACCTATTGGATAATAAGTTCACCTATTAAAACTCACATGTAAGTTTTCCATTTTTTTTTAGGATTCATTTTGATTCTTTGAACTCTTTATATTGTTGATCTGAGCCTGTAAATTATCGATACAAAAATTATATTGATCAAATATCAATAGTTATATGATTTAATCATATTTTTGTTTTTAAAATAATTCAATGATTTATTTTCGACATCATATTGTTCATTTACTTTTGATCAAATTGTTGTTCCAACCCACATGCATGAAAAACGTGCGAAGGCAACCAACCAAGTCAAGCTTGGCAGCCACCAACCATAGCAAGGGTCAAGAATGGAGGCTACCCAAGTCAAGAATGAAGGTTCTCCCACCTACTCCTTTTGTGTATAAATCGAGACGGGAGGGAGAGGATGTTTTATATCAGAAATTGGAGAGTGAGAGCTGTGAGTTGAGTGAGTTTCATCTCCTCCTCTGTATTTGTATTTTGCTCCATTTTAGTGAAAATTCTCATTTCTGTCCGTCGATGTAGGCATTGGGCCGAACCACGTAAATATTGTGTTCTCTGTGTGTGTGAGATAATTTTTTCTGGGTGTGTTTGATTCTAACAAGTGGTATCAGAGACGGTGTTGTACGTTTTTCGGAAAAACAGAGTGTTGTTCCAAAAAACTTACCCAGAAATCAAAGTGGTAGAAATCTACTTTTGATCAAATTGTTGTTCCAACCCACATGCAAGAAAAACGTGGGAAGGCGACCAACCAAGTAAAGCTTGGCAGCCACCAACCCACATGCATGAAAAAAGTGGGAAGGCAACCAACCAAGTCAAGCTTGGCAGCCACCAACCATAGCAAGGGTCAAGAATGGAGGCTACCCAAGTCAAGAATGAAGGCTCTCCCACCTACTCCTTTTGTGTATAAATCGAGACGGGAGGGAGAGGATGTTTTATATCAGAAATTGGAGAGTGAGAGCTGTGAGTTGAGTGAGTTTCATCTCCTCCTCTGTATTTGTATTTTGCTCCATTTTAGTGAAAATTCTCATTTCTGTCCGTCGATGTAGGCATTGGGCCGAACCACGTAAATATTGTGTTCTCTGTGTGTGTGAGATAATTTTTTCTGGGTGTGTTTGATTCTAACAAGTGGTATCAGAGCCGGTGTTGTACGTTTTTTGGAAAAACAGAGTGTTGTTCCAAAAAACTTACCCAGAAATCAAAGTGGTAGAAATCTACTTTTGATCAAATTGTTGTTCCAACCCACATGCATGAAAAACGTGGGAAGGCAACCAACCAAGTCAAGCTTGGCAGCCACCAACCCACATGCATGAAAAAAGTGGGAAGGCAACCAACCAAGTCAAGCTTGGCAGCCACCAACCATAGCAAGAGTCAAGAATGGAGGCTACCCAAGTCAATAATGAAAGCTCTCCCACCTACTCCTTTTGTGTATAAATCGAGACGGGAGGGAGAAGATGTTTTATATCAGAAATTGGAGAGTGAGAGCTGTAAGTTGAGTGAGTTTCATCTCCTCTTCTGTATTTGTATTTTGCTCCATTTTAGTGAAAATTCTCATTTCTGTCCGTGGATGTAGGCATTGGGCCGAACCACGTAAATATTGTGTTCTCTGTGTGTGTGAGATAATTTTTTCTGGGTGTGTTTGATTCTAACAAGTGGTATCAGAGCCGGTGTTGTACGTTTTTTGGAAAAACAGATTGTTGTTCCAAAAAACTTACCCAGAAATCAAAGTGGTAGAAATCTACTTTTGATCAAATTGTTGTTCCAACCCACACGCATGAAAAACGTGGAAAGGCAACCAACCAAGTCAAGCTTGGCAGCCACCAACCCACATGCATGAAAAACGTGGGAAGGCAACCAACCAAGTCAAGCTTGGCAGCCACCAACCATAGCAAGGGTCAAGAATGGAGGCTACCCAAGTCAATAATGAAGGTTCTCTCACCTACTCCTTTTGTGTATAAATCGAGACGGGAGGGAGAGGATGTTTTATATCAGAAATTGGAGAGTGAGAGCTGTGAGTTGAGTGAGTTTCATCTCCTCCTCTGTATTTGTATTTTGCTCCATTTTAGTGAAAAATCTCATTTCTGTCCGTGGATGTAGGCATTGGGCCGAACCACGTAAATATTGTGTTCTCTGTGTGTGTGAGATAATTTTTTCTGGGTGTGTTTGATTCTAACAAGTGGTATCAGAGCCGGTGTTGTACGTTTTTCGGAAAAACAGAGTGTTGTTCCAAAAAACTTACCCAGAAATCAAAGTGGTAGAAATCTACTTTTGATCAAATTGTTGTTCCAACCCACATGCATGAAAAACGTGGGAAGGCAACCAACCAAGTCAAGCTTGGCAGCCACCAACCATAGCAAGGGTCAAGAATGGAGGCTACCCAAGTCAAGAATGAAGGCTCTCCCACCTACTCCTTTTGTGTATAAATAGAGACGGGAGGGAGAGGATGTTTTATATCAGAAATTGGAGAGTAAGAGCTGTGAGTTGAGTGAGTTTCATCTCCTCCTCTGTATTTGTATTTTGCTCCATTTTAGTGAAAATTCTCATTTCTGTCCGTGGATGTAGGCATTGGGCCGAACCACGTAAATATTGTGTTCTCTGTGTGTGTGAGATAATTTTTTCTGGGTGTGTTTGATTCTAACAAGTGGTATCAGAGCCGGTGTTGTACGTTTTTCGGAAAAACAGAGTGTTATTCCAAAAACTTACCCAGAAATCAAAGTGATAAAAATCTACTTTTGATCAAATTGTTGTTCCAACACACATGCATGAAAAACGTGGGAAGGCAATCAACCAAGTCAAGCTTGGCAGCCACCAACCCACATGCATGAAAAACGTGGGAAGGCAACCAACCAAGTCAAGCTTGGCAGCCACCAACCATAGCAAGGGTCAAGAATGGAGGCTACTCAAGTCAATAATGAAGGCTCTCCCACCTACTCCTTTTGTGTATAAATCGAGACGGGAGGGAGAGGATGTTTTATATCAGAAATTGGAGAGTGAGAGCTGTGAGTTGAGTGAGTTTCATCTCCTCCTCTGTATTTGTATTTTGCTTCATTTTAGTGAAAATTCTCATTTCTGTCCGTGGATGTAGGCATTGGGCCGAACCACGTAAATATTGTGTTCTCTGTGTGTGTGAGATAATTTTTTCTGGGTGTGTGTGATTCTAACAAGTGGTATCAGAGCCGGTGTTGTACGTTTTTTGGAAAAACAGAGTGTTTTTCCAAAAAACTTACCCAGAAATCAAAGTGGTAGAAATCTACTTTTGATCAAATTGTTGTTCCAACCCACATGCATGAAAAACGTGGGAAGGCAACCAACCAAGTCAAGCTTGGCAGCCACCAACCCACATGCATGAAAACGTGGGAAGGCAACCAACCAAGTCAAGCTTGGCAGCCACCAACCATAGCAAGGGTCAAGAATGGAGGCTACCCAAGTCAAGAATTAAGGCTCTCCCACCTACTCCTTTTGTGTATAAATCGAGACGGTAGGGAGAAGATGTTTTATATCAGAAATTGGAGAGTGAGAGCTGTAAGTTGAGTGAGTTTCATCTCCTCTTCCGTATTTGTATTTTGCTCCATTTTAGTGAAAATTCTCATTTCTGTCCGTGGATGTAGGCATTGGGCCGAACCACGTAAATATTGTGTTCTCTGTGTGTGTGAGATAATTTTTTCTGGGTGTGTTTGATTCTAACAAGTGGTATCAGAGCCGGTGTTGTACGTTTTTTGGAAAAACAGAGTGTTGTTCCAAAAAACTTACCCAGAAATCAAAGTGGTAGAAATCTACTTTTGATCAAATTGCTGTTCCAACCCACACGCATGAAAAACGTGGGAAGGTGTTGGCTACATATTTTGTAAAAGCCAGTTACAGTTCGACACGTGGCATAGTAAGGGTAATAAAGGAAGGTTATTCAAGCCTTTAATCCTGATCGTACACGTGACAATAAACATTGGTCCTCACATGATCCGAGTAACACTAGATCAAATAAACGGGATGCAAGATGACGTGTCTTCAAACGGTTACTCATATTCAAATCTAAGTACAAGAGGGAAGCTCAACTGCCAGTAATGGCGTAATGGAGCTACTTGTAAGGAAGCATGACCAGCGATCATGGAGGAGCAGTTCGACAGTTCGAAGTGCAGTTCGAAGGTCATCACTGACGAGTATAAATAGCAGGGTAGCCCCCAGAAAGAGGGACGGACTCAGACCATACAAACCAGTCATTTACTTCATATATTTTCTTTCCAGTCATTTACATTTCCAGTCCTTAAATACCTGTTCTTTAAATACCTGCACTTTAAATACTCGCACTGCACTTCGATTCATAGGAGTAGCTTCAAGTAGAATCAAGTAGATTGCTGTTGTAAACCTCTCCGAGGCTGAGTTCGGACCGTTGTAAGTGTTCATTTTTATGAAATACTTCAATTGTTCTTCATATTACTGTTATTTCTCTTAATTTCTCCTAAGTCAAGCCACCAGTAAAAGTCCTCTTCATTGAGGCTGAAAAGAACTAAAACACAATCGTCTGATAATTGGTTGGCAATTATAATTTCTGTAAGGACTGATTGATCCTTGCTGGCACGCTCACATTCACAAAAATACCCTTCGAAAAGCCAAAAAGCCAACATATATTTTTGGCACGCCCGGTGGGACTTAATTAAAAATGGCTAGAAGAAGACGACAAGGAGAAAATGAACGCTTCGAAGAAGGCGTGGAAGGAGAGGTAGAAATACCAAATCCAGAGGATAATGTGGTAACACATCCTGTGGAAACTCCTATATTGTCAGAACCCATGGTCGAGCAGACCAGTACTTCTGGACAAGAACCATATGTTCATATTATTGGACAAAACCAAGGAATTGGACCGTCCACTATGCCAACAAATCCATGGGATGGTTTAGTGAATGCCATGGGACAACAACTAATGAACACAATGGAAAGGTGGGCAACATCCTTTTTGGATCGAATGAATAACCACCAACCAACAAACACAAGACAAACGGAGGAAGTTGTAAATGTCCCCCAACAAAGATTGGCTAGAGAAAAACAGCCTATGCAAGTTAATGGTCAAACTAGTACCCAAAACTTTGAAAGACCATCACCTCAGTCTTGGTATGAACCCATTTCAAGGCCTATAGCAGGCCAAAATACCTCAGCACTTAATAATGAAGCCACACAAGTTGGTGGATCTGGCCAAGTACAAGAAATTGGTGTAAGAATGGTTACAAATCCTATGTTCGAAGCCATACCTGGCACAAGAGGGTACACCAATCCCTTATTCGAATTTACACCCGGGGGGTTGGAGGGTTTTCCTACAAATGGTAGAGACACGACACCTGTCCCAGCACCTGTTGCAGGTCCTTTCGCAGGTCATGCTCAAAGAGGTTACCCATACCCTCAACAGCAACCTGCACCGCAAGGACAACCAGCCCCAAATTTACCACCTTATGGACCAAGAGGACCACAAGCACAAGTTTATCCACCAAATCCTGTGTTTGCTCCTCCAGTAGTGGTTCAGCAGGCACAAAATATGGTCCCTAGAGACCAGATTGTTGATATTGTTAGGGAGATATGTGGACCAATGGCTCGGGGGGTCCAGACTCCTATATACAGAAAACCATACCCAGAATGGGTAGATAGGGTACATGAATACCCAAGGGGATTCAGGATACCAGATTTTACCCTTTTTTATGGGACTGGAAATCAATCAACGATAGAACATATTGCTAGATTTGCTGCTCAATGCGGTGAATTCACTAACCATGATTATATGAAACTGAGATTATTTCCAAATTCCCTAACGGGAGGAGCATTTGTATGGTACATCAACCTTACACCTGGCTCCATTCAAAATTGGCAACAAATGGAAGAGGCATTTCATGCCCAATTCTTCCAATCAGAACCAGAAGTATCTATGGCAGATTTGGCTAGGTTGAGTCAAAGGCCTGAAGAAAAGGCTACTCAGTTTATTGCCAGATTTAAAAGGGCTCGAAATAAATGTAGAGTCATCCTGCCAGAGCCAGAATTCGTCAGATTGGCTCAAAATGGTTTAGAATTCAGGCTTCGAAAGAAGTTTGATTCAACTGAATTCAGAGATTTGGTCGAACTGACCTATAAGGTGTCTCGATATGAAACATTATTAGAAGAGGAACAAGATCGAAATAATGCATCATATAAGACATATTATAGAGATCCTAATTATGAAATAGATGCAGCAGAGATTGTAGGCAAAGAACCTGTAATCTGTGAAGCATTAATTCGTAAGGATACAACTATAGACCAGCAGTTTAAAAAGAAAGACTTTCACAGAAAATACTCTTTCGATTTAACAAAAGCAGATGACATCTTTGATCATTTGCTCGCGGCTAATTTCCTTAAGTTGCCTAAAGGAGTAAAACTACCATCTCCGGATGAACTGAAAGGAAAAGTATACTGTAAATGGCATAATTCTTGGTCTCACTCGACTAAAAACTGCATTGTTTTTCGAGACAGGATCCAAGAACAGATTCGGAAAGGAAGTTTGAAGTTCTCAGCTAAAACAGAAAAAGCCATGGGAATTGACAGTGATCCCTTTCCAGAAGTTGGAGAGGCAGCAGCCAATGTCATTACATCAGATTTCCAGAACTTGTCCTTGACAGAATTGGAGGAAGTCAATGTGCAGATGCATGTTGCTAATCAAACCAACGTCAAGAAGAATACTAGAAGACTACCAGTTATTGAACAAGGTTCCTCACACCAGATGGAATGTTCTGATGAAGAGTCACTGGATGATGATTCTTTAGAAGCAGCAGTGATGCAGAGAATGTGCCCCAGGTGCAGACTCAGTTACAAGTGGTTGAAGGGGCTTCCAACTGATGGGAAGCAATACTACAGGGATGTTCAGAGACGTCCTAAATCAACCAATGCTTACAACAAAAGGCCGTATCCGGCTAGTGATAGGCAGAGACCACCAGTGGTTGAGCCTGTGGTAAACAGAATGCATGACAAAGGCAAGGAACTCTTGCATGAATCCAGACCACATAACTATTATAGAATGCAGAGTAGCCATTCTGAAAGAAAGCTGGAGAGGAGTTCAGTCCATGGAATCAAAGCCAGAGATTGGCTCCCTAGATCAGTTTCACGCAGGACAGAAAATGGTCACCTTTATCGAAGGTCTGAACCAGATTCAAAACATGAGGACAAAACCAAGCACTTACCTTCACGGCCAGTTTCGAAGATGGCTTCGAAGGTGGAAAAAGGCAGGTCAGCTTCTGAATCAGTAAGCTCATGGGTACCTGGGGTCCCGGATTGGTTTGTAATGCAAAACAAACCTAGGGAGGTACGTGCTTATGGAGATACTGTAAACCAAGGCAGGATGATCAAGCCTCCTATGGTGGCTCCGAACAACTGGATACTGCTTAAACACCCAAAGACGAGGGAACCCGACATGATCCCAGTCATCTCAAGATCACAGAGGAGAAAAATTCAGCGCAGGTACACCCAGTACCAAAAGGATCTGAAGGAAGGTGGAGAAAATTCTTCATCAGTCAAAACGGAAGGGAGGAAGAACCTAAAATCAGACCATGCTCCAAAGCCAGTTCCACAGAGCACAGTGGTCTGCAGCCGAGAACAGTTGGCCAAGGTTCATTCTGAACTGAAAACCAGAGAAAAGGCCAGTTTGGTAGGGTTGGAGAAAGCTCTGATGGAAACAGATAGTGAGACTGAAGAAGAGATTAGCGTGAGTCAGAAGAAAGAGGTTGTGGAGGAAGAGATGTTTGAAGCCTTCATGGCTGAGCAAACGTTTCTGACTAAAGAGCCAGTTGAGAAAAATCCTTCGAAGGGATCAGTTAGTGATGAAATACCAGAATGCATCATGCAGGATGTTTCTGAGGGAGTCAACCAAAGTAACCAAGAGGGGAAACAAGTACAGCCAGCCATCCAGTTTGGCTCGTTTCCCCCAGTATCAGTAAACATGGTGCACATATTGCCACAAGAATTTCAAGCTGGAGATGAGAATCAAGAGGGGCAGGAAGCTGACCCAGTTCAGATCTCCAGTGAAGATTCACAAGCAAGTATGGTGCAAGATAACTTCGAAATGGTCATCCCGATGGAAGATGGATATGAGAGTGAAGAGGTGGTAAGCATCAATCTATCATATCCATTTGAGTACCCCTCGGATTCGATGACACAGCACGTCAGGCCCTTGTACATCAAAGCTTTCTTTGATGGGGTACAGCTGAACCGAGTCCTAGTAGACAATGGGGCAGCAGTGAACCTACTCCCGAAATCTTCTTTGAAGAAACTAGGGAAAAAGAATCCCAGGTTGATACCAACCAGCACAACCATTGCTGGATTTGCTGGAGATAAACAAATGGCTCAGGGGATTCTACCCATTAATTTAAGTGTGGGAACCAGGGATTGTATGACAGCATTTTTCGTAATCGACAGTAATGCTAAATACAATGCTTTGCTTGGAAGGGACTGGATCCACACTAACAAGTGTGTGCCTTCTTCTTTACATCAGAAAATCATGATGGCCTTGGGCAATGGAGAGACAGAGGAGATCGACGCAGATCCTCAACCCTTCATAGCCTGTGCAGACTTTGCGGAGGCTAAATTGTATATTGAGGGAGTGACACCTCTCAGTATACTGATGAAAGATGACAATTCAGCCGAAGTGACGGCTGATGAAGAGGTGACACACCTGAAGCACTTAGTCCAAAAAAGTGCTGATGAAGAGGTTGTCCTTAGAGATGACAATGATGCCTGGTTATAGGCAAAGAGAGGAATCACCAGAAGCCAAGTCCTTGGCTTTGATCAAGTTTTCAGCATTGGACATAAAAGCAATAGTCCAGAAAGTTCAGGAGCAAGAGAGAGAGGCCATGATAATTGGCTGCAAACAGCAGCAGCAACAGGCTAGAGTCTTGACTCTTGGTAAGTACTGTGCCTTGGACATTGAAACAAAAGTCCAAGAAATACAGGAAGAGGAAGCCTTGTGGACAGATTTTGTCTATGAGGAGGAGGGCAGAGATATTGAACTGAAGAACTTAGGGGCAGAACCAAGCTCGAAGATCACTTCAAAGGCAGCAGAAACTAGAGGGAGTTCTCATGCACAAGATCCTTTAGAAGAAGTAAATCTAGGGGAAGGTTCTGTACAACAGCCCACTTATGTAAGTGCTTGTTTGAATGTTCTGGACAGAAACCAGCTTTTGGTTGTTCTGAAGAAATACAAAGATTGCTTTGCATGGTCTTATAATGAACTACCAGGATTGGACAGGTCATTAGTGGAACATAGGCTCCCTATGAAGCCTAATTTCAGGCCCTATAAGCAGAAACCAAGAAGGATGAGTCCAGAAGTAATTCAGAAGGTCAAGGAAGAGATCCTTAGACTCCTCAAGGCAGGTTTTATTAGAACAGCCAGGTATGTTGAGTGGCTATCTAATATTGTGCCTGTAGTCAAGAAGAATGGCAAAATGAGGGTATGTATCGATTTCAGAAATTTAAATCTAGCAACTCCCAAAGATGAGTACCCTATGCCTATAGTGGACTTGCTGGTAGATAGTTCAGCAGGTCACCAAGTCTTGTCAATGATGGATGGGCATTCCGGCTACAACCAAATATGCATTGCAGAGGAAGATATCCACAAGACAGCGTTCAGATGTCCTAGGAATATTGGCACCTTTGAGTGGGTTAAAATGCCATTTGGTCTAAAGAATGCTGGAGCTACATACCAAAGAGCCATGAACACTATCTTTCATGATCTTATTGGAGGATATCTGGAATGTTATATTGATGATATTGTAGTTAAATCCCAATCCATGAAAGAGCACCTGTTTCACTTAGAAGCAGCTTTTGAAAGGATGAGGAAGTTCAAGTTAAAGCTCAATCCTCTTAAATGTGCTTTTGGGGTATCATCTGGAAATTTCTTGGGCTATGTTGTTCACAAGAAAGGAATACAGATTGATCAGAATAAAGCCAAAGCAGTCATCTATAACCAAACCATCCCAGTACGTAGAATCTTTATTCCTGAAGTCATCGAGCTCTTCGATGAGATTCTCTGCTTCATATTGGGCATGAATTCGGAGAGATAAAAGTTCATCCAGATTTTGGATGGTGATCTTAGAATTCTGATGCCAGTAGAGGAGCACTGGGAGTTGGTCCAAAAACAAATGGAGCTCTGCTTGAGCAAGAGGGTTGAGGACATGACCCCTAGTGAGGATATCACAAGCCCATTGGAAATTCTTAAGAGGAATATCATCCTCAAGAACATTGAAGGGCAGGTGGGAGAAAGCCGCAAGCAAAAGTTGAGCTTGCTTTCGCTCGGCTGGAGAAGGGGGTGACGGAGGTTGGTAAGGTGGAAAGACTTTGTCCATTGGAAGGGCAAGTCTTAGTTTTTCTGTCCAGGAAAGGATGGGAGGAGGAGAAGGAGAAGATGATTCTGCTTCAGAAGACGAAGGGGAAGGAGCAGGTGTTTCTATCTCAGAGGATGCAGATGCAGAAGAAGGTGTGGATGCTTCTATTATGGGAGATGGCACGGGAACAGAAGGAGCAAAAGCATTAATATAGTCAAGCCAATCAGAAGAACAAATCTTCGCCTTTTTGGCTAAAAATGAAGGGGTATACCCTTGTGCTTCTTCTGAACGTTGGGCAGGATGCATTATCTTCGTAGGCATGGAAGAAGTATACCAAGCCACAAGCAGATTCTCCTCCAAGCTACGTCGAAGGTCAATGGGCGCGTAAGGGTAGACCACTGAGCTTCGAGCGTAGGAGGGAAACTCCAAAGGGTCAGTAAACTCAACAAAATAGTGATTGATTCGCTCCCTTAGATCATAAGTCTCAGGAGTGGACCAGATTGTCCAGCCAGAAGCTCCAGAGGATGAAGAGGTCACAATTTCATCCCATGCAGAGGTCTGTGAAGAAGAGTTTCCTAGATCCATATTTTCAACTTGTCGAAGCAAAGGCTCGAGGGTAGTTCGGTCAGAATACAAAGGGAGCTTAGGGGAAGAATTCTTTGTATCTGTAAGTTTGTAAACCAAGGGATTAAAAGCAATGTGTTCATAGTCCAGAGGTTTATAATCTACAAAAGCCTCCATTACCTGAATATAGAAGGGCGGGTAAAGGTGGCTAATGAATGCGTGGAGGTTCTTTCGAGGGGGAACAACATCACTCAAAGGCTCTTCATATGCTTGATCAATAGAAAGGGAAGTTGATGCAGCCATAACCTGTTCGAATACTAAGGTATTGGGATGTTCGACGAGTTAATGTAGATGATCTCCAAATGGATGACGGTTGTATTTCCAGAATATGGACTTCATACACGTTCTGGAAGCGCGGGAAAATTGCAATCCACTAATATCACCAAGTATTGGGTATATTAGTGCGGGGGGTAATGTTGGCTACATATTTTGTAAAAGCCAGTTACAGTTCGACACGTGGCATAGTAAGGGTAATAAAGGAAGGTTATTCAAGCCTTTAATCCTGATCGTACACGTGACAATAAACATTGGTCCTCACATGATCCGAGTAACACTAGATCAAATAAACGGGATGCAAGATGACGTGTCTTCAAACGGTTACTCATATTCAAATCTAAGTACAAGAGGGAAGCTCAACTGCCAGTAATGGCGTAATGGAGCTACTTGTAAGGAAGCATGACCAGCGATCATGGAGGAGCAGTTCGACAGTTCGAAGTGCAGTTCGAAGGTCATCACTGACGAGTATAAATAGCAGGGTAGCCCCCAGAAAGAGGGACGGACTCAGACCATACAAACCAGTCATTTACTTCATATATTTTCTTTCCAGTCATTTACATTTCCAGTCCTTAAATACCTGTTCTTTAAATACCTGCACTTTAAATACTCGCACTGCACTTCGATTCATAGGAGTAGCTTCAAGTAGATTCAAGTAGATTGCTGTTGTAAACCTCTCCGAGGCTGAGTTCGGACCGTTGTAAGTGTTCATTTTTATGAAATACTTCAATTGTTCTTCATATTACTGTTATTTCTCTTAATTTCTCCTAAGTCAAGCCACCAGTAAAAGTCCTCTTCATTGAGGCTGAAAAGAACTAAAACACAATCGTCTGATAATTGGTTGGCAATTATAATTTCTGTAAGGACTGATTGATCCTTGCTGGCACGCTCACATTCACAAAAATACCCTTCGAAAAGCCAAAAAGCCAACAGAAGGCAACCAACCAAGTCAAGCTTGGCAGCCACCAACCCACATGCATGAAAAACGTGGGAAGGCAACCAACCAAGTCAAGCTTGGCAGCCACCAACCATAGCAAGGGTCAAGAATGGAGGCTACCCAAGTCAATAATGAAGGCTCTCCCACCTACTCCTTTTGTGTATAAATCGAGACGGGAGGGAGAGGATGTTTTATATCAGAAATTGGAGAGTGAGAGCTGTGAGTTGAGTGAGTTTCATCTCCTCCTCTGTATTTGTATTTTGCTCCATTTTAGTGAAAATTCTCATTTCTGTCCGTGGATGTAGGCATTGGGCCGAACCACGTAAATATTGTGTTCTCTGTGTGTGTGAGATAATTTTTTCTGGGTGTGTTTGATTCTAACAAGTGGTATCAGAGCCGGTGTTGTACGTTTTTCGGAAAAACAGAGTGTTGTTCCAAAAAACTTACCCAGAAATCAAAGTGGTAGAAATCTACTTTTGATCAAATTGTTGTTCCAACCCACATGCATGAAAAACGTGGGAAGGCAACCAACCAAGTCAAGCTTGGCAGCCACCAACCATAGCAAGGGTCAAGAATGGAGGCTACCCAAGTCAAGAATGAAGGCTCTCCCACCTACTCCTTTTGTGTATAAATAGAGACGGGAGGGAGAGGATGTTTTATATCAGAAATTGGAGAGTAAGAGCTGTGAGTTGAGTGAGTTTCATCTCCTCCTCTGTATTTGTATTTTGCTCCATTTTAGTGAAAATTCTCATTTCTGTCCGTGGATGTAGGCATTGGGCCGAACCACGTAAATATTGTGTTCTCTGTGTGTGTGAGATAATTTTTTCTGGGTGTGTTTGATTCTAACAAGTGGTATCAGAGCCGGTGTTGTACGTTTTTCGGAAAAACAGAGTGTTATTCCAAAAACTTACCCAGAAATCAAAGTGGTAGAAATCTACTTTTGATCAAATTGTTGTTCCAACCCACATGCATGAAAAACGTGGGAAGGCAACCAACCAAGTCAAGCTTGGCAGCCACCAACCCACATGCATGAAAAACGTGGGAAGGCAACCAACCAAGTCAAGCTTGGCAGCCACCAACCATAGCAAGGGTCAAGAATGGAGGCTACTCAAGTCAAGAATGAAGGCTCTCCCACCTACTCCTTTTGTGTATAAATCGAGACGGGAGGGAGAGGATGTTTTATATCAGAAATTGGAGAGTGAGAGCTGTGAGTTGAGTGAGTTTCATCTCCTCCTCTGTATTTGTATTTTGCTTCATTTTAGTGAAAATTCTCATTTCTGTCCGTGGATGTAGGCATTGGGCCGAACCACGTAAATATTGTGTTCTCTGTGTGTGTGAGATAATTTTTTCTAGGTGTGTTTGATTCTAACAAGTGGTATCAGAGCCGGTGTTGTACGTTTTTTGGAAAAACAGAGTGTTGTTCCAAAAAACTTACCCAGAAATCAAAGTGGTAGAAATCTACTTTTGATCAAATTGTTGTTCCAACCCACATGCATGAAAAACGTGGGAAGGCAACCAACCAAGTCAAGCTTGGCAGCCACCAACCCACATGCATTAAAAACGTGGGAAGCCAACCAACCAAGTCAAGTTTGGCAGCCACCAACCATAGCAAGGGTCAAGAATGGAGGCTACCCAAGTCAATAATGAAGGCTCTCCCACCTACTCCTTTTGTGTATAAATCGAGACGGGAGGGAGAGGATGTTTTATATCAGAAATTGGAGAGTGAGAGCTGTAAGTTGAGTGAGTTTCATCTCCTCCTCTGTATTTGTATTTTGCTTCATTTTAGTTAAAAATCTCATTTCTGTCCGTGGATGTAGGCATTTGGCCGAACCACGTAAATATTGTGTTCTCTGTGTGTGTGAGATAATTTTTTCTGGGTGTGTTTGATTCTAACAAGTGGTATCAGAGCCGGTGTTGTACGTTTTTTGGAAAAACAGAGTGTTGTTCCAAAAAACCTACCCAGAAATCAAAGTGGTAGAAATCTACTTTTGATCAAATTGTTGTTCCAACCCACACGCATGAAAAACATGGGAAGGCAACCAACCAAGTCAAGCTTGGCAGCCACCAACCCACATGCATGAAAAACGTGGGAAGGCAACCAACCAAGTCAAGCTTGGCAGCCACCAACCATAGCAAGGGTCAAGAATGGAGGCTACCCAAGTCAATAATGAAGGCTCTCCCACCTACTCCTTTTGTGTATAAATCGAGACGGGAGGGAGAGGATGTTTTATATCAGAAATTGGAGAGTGAGAGCTGTGAGTTGAGTGAGTTTCATCTCCTCCTCTGTATTTGTATTTTGCTCCATTTTAGTGAAAATTCTCATTTCTGTCCGTCGATGGAGGCATTGGGCCGAACCACGTAAATATTGTGTTCTCTGTGTGTGTGAGATAATTTTTTCTGGGTGTGTTTGATTCTAACAAGTGGTATCAGAGCCGGTGTTGTACGTTTTTCGGAAAAACAGAGTGTTGTTCCAAAAAACTTACCCAGAAATCAAAGTGGTAGAAATCTACTTTTGATCAAATTGTTTTTCCAACCCACATGCATGAAAAACGTGGGAAGGCAACCAACCAAGTCAAGCTTGGCAGCCACCAACCATAGCAAGGGTCAAGAATGGAGGCTACCCCAGTCAAGAATGAAGGCTCTCCCACCTATTCCTTTTGTGTATAAATAGAGACGGGAGGGAGAGGATGTTTTATATCAGAAATTGGAGAGTAAGAGCTGTGAGTTGAGTGAGTTTCATCTCCTCCTCTGTATTTGTATTTTGCTCCATTTTAGTGAAAATTCTCATTTCTGTCCGTGGATGTAGGCATTGGGCCGAACCACGTAAATATTGTGTTCTCTGTGTGTGTGAGATAATTTTTTCTAGGTGTGTTTGATTCTAACAAGTGGTATCAGAGCCGGTGTTGTACGTTTTTCGGAAAAACAGAGTGTTATTCCAAAAACCTACCCAGAAACAAAGTGGTAGAAATCTACTTTTGATCAAATTGTTGTTCCACCCACATGCATGAAAAATGTGGGAAGGCAACCAACCAAGTCAAGCTTGGCAGCCACCAACCCACATGCATGAAAAACGTGGGAAGGCAACCAACCAAGTCAAGCTTGGCAGCCACCAACCATAGCAAGGGTCAAGAATGGAGGCTACCCAAGTCAAGAATGAAGGCTCTCCCACCTACTCCTTTTGTGTATAAATCGAGACGGGAGGGAGAGGATGTTTTATATCAGAAATTGGAGAGTGAGAGCTGTGAGTTGATTGAGTTTCATCTCCTCCTCTGTATTTGTATTTTGCTCCATTTTAGTGAAAATTCTCATTTCTGTCTGTGGATGTAGGCATTGGGCCGAACCACGTAAATATTGTGTTCTCTGTGTGTGTGAGATAATTTTTTCTGGGTGTGTTTGATTCTAACAAGTGGTATCAGAGCCGGTGTTGTACGTTTTTTGAAAAAACAGAGTGTTGTTCCAAAAAACTTACCCAGAAATCAAAGTGGTAGAAATCTACTTTTGATCAAATTGTTGTTCCAACCCACATGCATGAAAAACGTGGGAAGGCAACCAACCAAGTCAAGCTTGGCAGCCACCAACCATAGCAAGGGTCAAGAATGGAGGCTACCCAAGTCAAGAATGAAGGCTCTCCCACCTACTCCTTTTGTGTATAAATAGAGACGGGAGGGAGAGGATGTTTTATATCAGAAATTGGAGAGTAAGAGCTGTGAGTTGAGTGAGTTTCATCTCCTCCTCTGTATTTGTATTTTGCTCCATTTTAGTGAAAATTCTCATTTCTGTCCGTGGATGTAGGCATTGGGCCGAACCACGTAAATATTGTGTTCTCTGTGTGTGTGAGATAATTTTTTCTAGGTGTGTTTGATTCTAACAAGTGGTATCAGAGCCGGTGTTGTACGTTTTTCGGAAAAACAGAGTGTTGTTCCAAAAACTTACCCAGAAATCAAAGTGGTAGAAATCTACTTTTGATCACACCACATTGAAGTACTCGACGAGACGAGCACAAAGGTGAAAATCGCGTTAAAAACAGAGATCGGAAGGCCTCTCACACGCCACACGCGCCTGTGACGCCGTTCCCACGCGCGACCACGCGCCGCACGCTCTTTCAGAGGAAGAAGACGCGTGAGTTCACGCGCAGACATACGCCACACGCGCGCGCACCAAGCTGCCCGAGCCGGAGCCGAGTTGACCAAGCCGAGTCAGAGCGTTGACCGAGCCGCTGACGTCAGGCTGACGTCAGCAGAACCGGAGGAATAATCTGGTGCTTCTCAGTCGCACCAGACTCTGCCGATCTGAATCCTTAAAATTGTTTTGGCTTTATCTAACCCATTTGAGGTCCGATTTGGGTGAGCCCATAGTGTTTTCAAACTATTTGGAATATTTCGGACACATCCGTACGGTCAGATTTTGCAAATAAGCTTTCAAAAATTTTCCGTCTTTCTTTTGACAATCTGAAGTGTTTTTCCGGCTAATTTGACCAGTCCGGACTCCACAGCAAAACTTGTTTTTCAGCCAAAGATCATTTTTGTATGATGGAGAAATCAACGTCGACTTCAGGTTCCATGATAAAGTTAAATGTTTCCAATTATGCCATTTGGAAGCCCAGAATGGAAGATGTCTTGTATTGCCGAGATTTGTTTGACCCCATTGAGCTTAATGGAGTTAAACCACCAACGGAAAAAAACGAAGACTGGAAGCGGAAGAACCGAAAGACCATTAGCCAGATCAGACAATGGATTGATCACAGTGTCTTCCACCATGTCGCCCAGGAGACTGATGCCTATGCTCTCTGGACAAAGTTAAAAAGCATGTACCAGTCGAAGACTGCTCGGAACAAAGCCCTCCTGATGAGAAGACTTGTGAATTTGAATTTAAAAGGCGGTATCTCTGTTGCTGAACACACCAGTGAGTTTCAAAATTTGGAGAACCAACTAACAACTGTCAAAATGGAGTTAGATGATGAGATGCAGGCCCTATTGCTGCTCAGTTCTTTGCCAGACAGTTGGGAGACATTGGTGGTGTCCCTCAGCAACTCTGCCCCAGAAGGGAAACTGACCATGAGCATGGTTACAGATGCTTTATTTAGTGAAGAGGCAAGAAAGAAAGAAATGGGTGGAGATCAATCCCATGCCCTCGTCACAGAAAATAAAAGCAGAGGAAGATCTCAAGACAGAGGGAAATCCAGAGAAGGTACGAGCCGGCCAAAGTTCAAACGTTACCATTGTGGCCAAGAGGGTCACATAAAGAAGTATTACTATGCCTTGAAGGGAGAACAACAACAAGGCAATAGACAGCCAAAGACCGAAGATGGGACCACTACAGTTACTGTCTCAGAGGATATTGCATTATTCTCTGTTGAAGAAGAAGAATGCCTCCATATGTCAGACAACGACACCGAGTGGGTGGTAGATACAGCAGCTTCCTACCACACTACATCCCAGAAGGAGTTCTTCAGTACGTACCAAGCTGGAGATTTTGGTACAGTGAAAATAGGTAACTCCAGTTTTTCAAAAATTGTGGGAATTGGTGATGTTCATATCCAAACCAAAGTTGGGTGCACGATGGTGTTGAAAGATGTCAGGCATGTTCCCGATTTACGCCTGAATCTTATTTCAGGGATAGCCTTAGATCGACAAGGCTATGAGAACTACTTTGGCAAAGGCATATGGAAGTTGAAAAAGGGATCTCTCGTGGTAGCCAAAGGACAAGCAATTGGCACACTATACAAGACTCATGTGGAGGTGAATTCAAATAACCTCAACGCAGCAGAAGATGAGACGTCACCAAATTTGTGGCACAAAAGGCTGGGTCACATGAGTGAGAAAGGGTTACAGATTTTGGCAAAGAAGTCACTTATTCCCTTTGCCAAAGATGCAAAATTAAATCCTTGTGACAGCTGCTTGTTTGGGAAGCATCATAGAGTCGCTTTCCATTCATCATCCAGAAGACAATCAGAGTTGTTGAGCAGAGTATACTTTGATGTTTGCGGTCTCATTGAAGTGGAATCTTTGGGTGGTAGAAAATACTTTCTGACGTTCATTGATGATGCATCACGGAAGGTATGGGTTTATGTCTTAAAGACCAAAGCTGAGGTGTTCCAGCATTTTCAGACATTTCATGCTATGGTGGAAAGGAAGACTGGAAAAAAGCTGAAATGTCTCCGAACAGACAATGGAAGCGAGTACACGTCAAAGGAATTTGAAGCCTACTGTGCTACTCACGGCATCCGGCATGAGAAGACTGTTCCTGGAACCCCACAACACAATGGTGTAGCCGAGAGAATGAACCAAACCATTGTGGAGAAGGTCAGATGTATGCTCAAAATGGCAAAGCTACCAAAGCCATTTTGGGAAGAAGCTGTTCGTGTTGCTTGCTATTTGATCAACAGATCGCCATCAGTTCCACTGAATTTTCAGATTCCAGAAGAAGTATGGTCTGGAAGGGAGATCTCTTACTCTCACTTGAGAGTGTTTGGGTGCAAAGCATTTGCACATGTATCCAAGGAGCACAGACAGAAGCTGGATGACAAAGCCACTCCATGCATCTTTATTAGCTATGGAAATGAAGAATTTGGATACAGATTGTGGGATCCGAAACACAAAAAGGTCATTCGAAGCTGAGATGTGGTGTTTCAAGAAGGCCAGACCTTTGAAGACTTTGGGTAACCAGCCAAACCCAAAGTTGATGATGTTTCAGAAATTATTCCAAACCCTGCACCATCACAGCATGCCACTGATAAAGAAGAGTTACCGCAGCATGCAGTCAATGATGTAGAGTTGCAGGATGAATTTCTAGAAGAAGAAGATCCAGAAGCAGAGGGTGTTGAGCAGGGGGAGCCACAACCCCCTCTACCAGAGACTGTTGGTCCACAGTTACAAAGATCAACAAGAGAATTTAAGCCGTCAACCAAATACCCTACTTCTGAGTATATTTTGCTTACCGATGAGGGGGAGCCAAAAAGTTTTCAAGAAGCTCAAAATCATAAGGAGAAGAGTAGCTGGCAGCAAGCTATGCAAGAAGAGATGCAATCCTTGCAGAAGAATCAAACTTATGATTTGGTGAAACTTCCCCAGGGTCGAAAAGCATTGCAGAACAAATGGGTGTTCAAGTTGAAGAAAGATGGCAGCGGAAAGCTAGTCAAGTATAAGGCTCGATTGGTTGTCAAAGGTTTTGGGCAGAAGAAAGGTATTGATTTTGATGAAATTTTCTCGCCAGTTGTGAAAATGACATCCATTCGAGTAGTTTTGGGACTAGCAGCTAGTTTGAATTTGGAACTTGAACAAATGGATGTGAAGACAGCATTTCTCCATGGTGATCTGAAGGAAGAAATTTACATGGAGCAGCCAGAAGGTTTTGAAGTCAAAGGGAAAGAAAACTTAGTCTGTAGATTGAAGAAGAGTCTCTACGGCCTCAAACAAGCGCCGAGACAGTGGTACAAGAAGTTTGACTCATTCATGGTAGGTCATGAGTACAAGAGAACTGCTGCAGACCAGTGTGTTTATGTCAGGACATTTCCCGGTGGAAACTTTATCATACTTCTGCTCTATGTTGATGACATGTTGATCGTTGGACAAGATGCCACAACAATCAGATCACTGAAGAAGGAGTTATTGCAGTCCTTTGACATGAAGGACCTAGGCCCTGCACAGCAAATTTTGGGCATGAATATTGTGCGTGACAGGAAAGCCAAGAAGTTGTGGCTGTCACAGGAGAAGTACGTTGAACGAGTGATTGAGAAGTTCAACATGAAAGATGCCAAGCCAGTCAGTACTCCGCTGGCTAATCATTTCAAGCTGAGCAAGAATTCTTGTCCCTCCTCTACGAAGGAAAGACAAGAGATGGAGGCGATTCCCTACTCATCCGCTGTAGGGAGTTTGATGTATGCAATGGTGTCCACCCGACCAGATATTGCTCATGCGGTTGGAGTTGTAAGCAGATTCCTTTCCAATCCAGGAAAAGAGCATTGGGAAGCAGTCAAGTGGATTCTGAGGTACCTCAAGGGTACAGCAAAAATGTGTTTATGCTTTAGAGATGCTAAACCAGTCTTGGAAGGCTATACTGATTCAGATATGGCAGGCGATCTTGATGGTAGGAAATCTACATCAGGATTTCTGTTCACCTTCGCAGGGGGAGCTGTGTCTTGGCAGTCCAAGCTGCAGAAGTGTGTTGCTTTATCCACAACTGAGGCAGAGTATATTGCCGCAGCGGAAGCCGGGAAAGAAATGTTGTGGTTGAAACGGTTTCTCCAAGAGTTGGGATTAAAGCAAGAAAAGTTCACGGTACATTGTGATAGTCAGAGTGCCATAGACCTGAGCAAGAATTCGATGTACCATTCTCGCACAAAGCACATTGATGTTCGGTATCATTGGATACGCGAAGTGATGGACAAGCAGTTATTGGAACTGATCAAGATCCACACAGATAAGAATCCAGCTAACATGCTTACAAAGGTGGTCTCGAGAGACAAACTCGAAATTTGCAGAGACATTGCCGAGATGGACTTCAAGTGAGAAGTCAGTCATGCATATGGGTATGGAGGGGGAGAATTGTTGTTCCAACCCACATGCATGAAAAACGTGGGAAGGCAACCAACCAAGTCAAGCTTGGCAGCCACCAACCCACATGCATGAAAAACGTGGGAAGACAACCAACCAAGTCAAGCTTGGCAGCCACCAACCATAGCAAAGGTCAAGAATGGAGGCTACCCAAGTCAAGAATGAAGGCTCTCCCACCTACTCCTTTTGTGTATAAATAGAGACGGGAGGGAGAGGATGTTTTATATCAGAAATTGGAGAGTGAGAGCTGTGAGTTGAGTGAGTTTCATCTCCTCCTCTGTATTTGTATTTTGCTCCATTTTAGTGAAAATTCTCATTTCTGTCCGTGGATGTAGGCATTGGGCCGAACCACATAAATATTGTGTTCTCTATGTGTGTGAGATAATTTTTTCTGAGTGTGTTTGATTCTAACAAGTATTTGGTGTGTTTTGAGTATTGGCCTTGTCTAGTCTAGCTTGGACCAATTATTGATTTCAACTTTGTAATAATGCTTTCTGGTGGGCTATCTTTCGGTGGTTTGTATTGGCTGGTGTAATTCTATCAAACATAGGAGTGCATGGTGGATTTTGATGTATTGGTGTTGTTTGTATTTTTTTTCTTCTCCTTAGTTGCTTTTGATTGGTCTCTCACCAATCTTGGGTTATATGTTAGCATATGATTGTGTTTTTTTTGCGGTGCTAATCTAGTTGGGATTGTTGAGGTTAGCTATGATGCTCAGTGCACTTCCCTATTTTGTTGATGTAAGTCCTGCATGTATCTTGCTCCTTTCATCAATAAATTTCTTTTTGCTGATCAAAAAAAAACTAAATGCAACCTTAAGACTATGTTTGAAGTATGAATTTGGATAAAGATTTAGAAAAAAAAAATTATTTAAAAAAGGATTTGGAAAGAAATATATCCAATCACATTTTACTTACCTTTTTTATTTTCCTTTCTAAATTCTTATTCAATCTATACTACAAACCGAACCTAAGTAATTAAATTTTAATTTACGTGGATATGGATCCATTGAAACCTGCTTGAGAATTGGGCACTTTCCCACCATAAACTGAAGGGTACATATTGTTGAAGTTGAAAGTGTTTACGGAGACACCCTACATTTGTAAAAAGAGTTTAATATTAGGAACCATAAAATTAAGCAAATCTAGAGCACAGGAGTCAACCTAAAGGCTAGAATCTTTATTGGTTAGTTGTGCTTTTCTTTTTTATTTTGCCTATTCATTTTTTGAAAAACATTCATTTTGTTTGGTTTCTGTTTTCAGAATTCAAATTTCAAAAAATTTTATTTTTTCATTTTCTGCATTTTTTTGTTTTCACTGAATTTTTTTAATATTTTAAGCAATTTTTTTTATTTTTAGACACACCTAACATAAATACACTTAAAAAGTATAATATTTGTAAAAAAAAATCTTTAAAAAAATCACTAAATATCAAAAGTACGAAAAAAATAAGAAAATTCAATACATTTTTTATATTTTTGTGTATTTATTAATTTTTCAAAATATTTTTCTCAATTTTTTTACTATTTAGATACATCTAAGTAAGGTGTATCTAAAAAAAAATTGCTTAAAATTTTAAAAATATTTAATAAAAATAAAAATATGAAAAATAAAAAATTCAATTTCCAGAAAACTGAAACCAAACACACTGATTAAAACTTATTTGGTGAATTATTTTTGAAAATTGCCTTCACGAAACATTTTAAGGATTAAAAAAAAAAAAATCACTTTTACCCTATAAAAGGTAAATTACAAACACACCTCCTAAGTTTTGCTTAAAACACAATTTGCCTCCTGTAATTTTGGAAATTATACCTCGCTTCTTGGGATTTCTAATTTCATGATAAATGGCTCATTTTATTAATAAATCATTAAGTTAATTATTAGTTTTTAATGATGTTAAAAATTTATTTCAATTAATATTTTACGTAATTTTATTATTGTATAGAAAAACAGTTAGAAATTTTATTTTTCAGTTAATTTTGTTAAATAAAAAATTCTGATAAGGGAGCATTTGTAATTTTTTAAACCACAATAGGCAATATATATTTTAAACAAACCTCACAGGTGCATTCGTAATTTAAACTTTTGTAAAATACCAAAAAGTTGTTTCAATTTTTCAAACATTATTTTCCGCACAAAAAAGAAAGTGATATAAAAACAAGGACCGTGTTAGGGAGCTCGAAAACGAGCTCCCTCGAATCCCCCTAATTTCTATTTTTTTTTTTAGAAGCAAAGAATGAGAAGAGAAGGAGAAGAGAAGGAAGGAGGAGGAGGAAGAAGGAAGGATGAGGAGGAGGAGTGGACTGGAGGGGGCCATAACAGTGAGAGGAGGCAGAGGCGGGGCGGAGGCGACGGCGGAGATGCTGCTGCAACGATCGGACCTGGGCGACAGGCTAGGCGACGGCGGCGACGGGCTGGGCGACGATCTCTTCCCCTCTTTTCTCTTTCTCTCTTCCCCTCTTCTTCTCTCTTTCTCTCTCTCTACCTCTTCTGCGTTGCAGGTCGAAAATGGAAGAAGGAAAAAAAAATGGCCAAAACGACGTCATTTTGGCCATTAGAGGGATTCGGGGGAAAGAATTTCGGGGACAAATCATTTTCCTAAAAACAATAGGTGTTCTAAAAACTTCATTGTTTTTGTCTCCAAAATCACAAAAATGAAACACAACAACTGCCAAGTTTGGTTGTGTTTTCGTTCAGTTTTCTAGTTTTGCTTTCCAATATAAAAAATAAAAAACTATTTCACGAATTGTTTATGAAATTTGTTTATTTTGAAGAAAAAAAATTATGAAAACAAACCCACATTTAATAATGGGAAACCCCCCATAATAAAATTTTAATACATTAAGGATAATTACAAAAAAAATTCCTTGAAAAGTCCAACAAATATCACAATTATCAAAATATTAAACTTTAAAATAATATAATTTTTGATGTAGATGTCGATTTTTAATAAAATTAATATATTTAAAATTCTCTCATGAAGATCTATCAAATAATATCCATATTGACTATGAAATTCTTTTTAACAAAAATTATAACCATTGAAATTGATATAAACAGTAACAGTAACATGTTACTATGTTTAACAATATGTTACTCTGTTTAACAATTACTCTATTTGACAGTAACATGTTACTCTGGCAATATTGTCTAAGAAAGAAAAAAAAAATGTATATATATATTTTACTTTATCATTACTCTATGAAATATAAATTGGATTGTCATTTTCACCAAATAAAGGTACAATGGAAGGGTTTTAACTAAATTTTCCTTTAATAAATGCTAACTTTATTTTTAAATTTTCAAAACTATTTTTGCACAAAGATAAAAGGGCAAAACACCAATAAATCCCAAATTTTAATTTGTTAAACCATTTGGTCTTACCTTTTATTTTGTAGACTATTAAGTCTTATTTGAATGTTAATTACGTATATACTCATTTATTTAATATGTAATTTTTTTTTCTTGGAGGGCAAATGTAAGCTTTTACTGATGTTGTAATGACAAAAATACCCAAAAAGCTTACTATAGGCCTATTTTAGATTTCCCTCCTTTCCGAACATCAGCAACATCATCTACATCATCAACATCATCAAAACATCATCAACGTCATCAAACATTATCAACATCATCAACATCAACTATATCATCATCATCAACATCATCAACATCATCAAACATCAACAACATCAGCAACATCAAACATCATCAAATATCATCAACATCAACTACATCATCATCAAAACATCAACAACATCATCAAACATCAGTAACATCAACTACATCATCAACATCATCAAACATCAACTACATCATCAACATTGTGAATACCATCAAACATTATCAACATCAACTACATCTTCAACATCATCAAACATCAGCAACATCCAGTTTTTGATCTCCTTCTTCGACTGCTCATCAACATGCTTCTAGTAGAAAACGACGAGTTCTTTGGCAATGCTCTGGCGGATGGCATAGATCTAGGAGGTGTAGCCACCACCCTTGACGCGGATGCGCATGTCGACACTAGCAAAGCGTTGGCGGCCGAAGAGGAGGATAGGCTCATAGGCCTTGTAGCGGAGAATCTCTCCTAGCTTCCAACCCATTAGAAATTGCATTGCATTCCAAAAAGTTGGGAAAAAAAACAAATACATCAATCCAGATGCAAGAATATGGTTAAGAAGGTATAATGAGCATCAATACCTCTTCAATGGTGGGTTTTGAATTTTGTTTAACTTCAATTGGTCTACCAACCACCACATGCATTAAATGGCGATAGGGTAACGGAGACCTACAAGGGAAAGAATCACAAAACAGTTCATAGTTCAAACAGATTCAAAAAGTTTCTCTTATTGTTAGAGAGATTGGGAGACCTGCCAAATAAAATCAATATGGGTAAAAATGTAAACTCTTCAAAAACATATGTCATACCAAAAATAAAAAGGACTCAATGGTTTAAGAAAAAACACTTAAGACTAACTAGAGCAACATTTACTAAAATGGGATTTATGAATAATTTTTCCAAAACAGTGGGTTTTTTATTTTTTTTAATTATTTTTGCTTCTAAAAACACAAAATAAAAATACAACCAAACAACCTAACATATCCAATATATTTTTTGTATGACTGTGCATAGAAGGAGGATATAAGCTTGCTCACCTCATAAACCATATTGTTACCCAACAACACTTTGGTGACAAACTTCCTGTCTATGGTGCTAACAGCAACTGAAAGAGACCACGGTGAAAAATTCTCAATGGTTTCAGAATTAGGGCCTGTATTACTGGCAGAGTTTGAGGTGAGTATTCCATTCTTCATAGAATGGAGAGCTCTAATGGCAATGGTATCATCAGAGTAATTCAAAGCATGAGACCACCCCAACTGAAAGAGAGATTATGTCAACTCCATCAAATCGATATCGCATCATCAAATGCAGCAAGGATATTAGCGTAGGAGCAACCATCAGACCAACAAATCTTGTACACCGCAATTCGAGCAGAGGGCACACCCCCTCGAGCTGTTCCTAATGTAAGGCCTACTAAGTTGGCACTACTTACTAAGCGCCCAGCTGCTATAGAAGCAGTGTGTGAGCCATGACCTTCTGAATCTCTTGGTGATGGAAAGTCTCCTTTACCAAAACCTTCACCAATTGGGTAATACTTAGCTCCTATAATTTTGCTGCAAAGTATTCCAATTTTTGTTAACGTAGTAAGTTTAATCAAATGAGACATATGTGCATTGTAATGAATGTGGTGTGATAGATTCGTAGTAAAAAATAAAAATTTACTTGTTTCAAGTGAAATTGGATGAGGATTGGCAAATGCCCTTCCATTTACTTGGAGCTGGGCCAAATCCATTGTCACTAAAGCTATCGGATTCAGGCCAGATTCCAGTGTCAAGCATTCCAATTATAATTTCACTTTCAACTCCAACTCTCTTTGACTTCTTGAGGGAAGCCCATGAAATCCCATGACCTAGCTGTAAGAAGTTGTTTCTTGTCATTTGGGACACAGATACTATACCTTCCATACCTGAATGTTCAAATTCAAAACTATATAGGATTGAAAAGGGAAAAGATGTTGTAGTTGAAGCAAACAATTGAAGATTATTGAAAAATCTAAATTCCCAAAGATATTGATTTATGATTATATATCAATTTTAATCAGTAAATAGCAATCTCAATCAAACAATCAAAGACAAATCGACACAACGGTTTTACTTGGAAAAATCACAATTGGAGCGCCTCCAATTGTGATAAAAAAACCACAGGCACAAAGCAATCCACTAAGAAGACATAAAGGAATTACACAAGTGTACTCTCAATTACCTAGCGAATCCACACCCAAATCGAACCGACCCCTATGTGCCTCTTCCAGTCCCGTCTTCACCTCGAAATTGTCTTGCCCAACATTGAATCTACAAAGCCGATGTCGAATCATTACGATGAGCCACTCTGGAATCCACCAAAGCTTCAGGCTCAATTCCACGAAATCTACCAAAGAACAACTCTCTCTTTTGTATTGAATAAATAAAACAAACAAACCTTTTGATATATTCCACTCAATTCATGATAAAACTCTCACAGATATCAAAGGAAACAAGCAAAGAAGCTCTACAAGAAAACCATAATACGCAAGAAGAAGATCTGGAAGTCGTAACCCTAAAATCTGATAAAAGCACATATTTATAGAAAACAGGGCCGCGATATCCGCTCGAGCGCAAGAATGACCGCTTGAGTGAAAAAAACAACTCCTAGTACTTTTGTAAGCGAGTGAAACTTCTGAAAGGTCGTGATCTCCACTCAAGCCCAGGAATGGCCGCTCGAACAAAAATATAACTTCAGCTGCAATTTTGCTTTTTTCTTCAGGGGCGCTACCCCTCGACCCGCTCGGGCGTTGCCTCGGACTTGCCAAGGGGCGCTACCCTTTAGACCCCTGCGAGCTGACTGGGCAACTCGATCCCCAACATAGTCAGCGAAGTAGCAAACATGATAGGATTAAGATCACAAACTCCTCCTTTGCATAGACACAATTCGGGTTTGATTCACATCTAAAAACTCATAGCCTCACTTAAATAAAAGATCAAATAAAATTACAACTGAAAGGAGTTTTGTCAAACGGGATTGTCAATAACAAAAACCTAACAATTATAATTCACCCACTGGCTAGTTTCTCCTTCTCTTCATCGGTCAACTTTGCTACAAAGCCATTAAAGCTCCTCTTGTAGCTATGAAGTAAAGATTCTGATGCGCTACTACTGAATGCATTCCAACAATTCAAGTATTTTGTTAGGCATAACATATAACTTGTGAAATTTAACAACTTGGATGTGCTTCAATTGATATGCCATTTTTTGTTTTAATACTTGAGGCATGATTGAGGATATAATTTGTGCATGTTGTATTGACATTTTATTGTTATTTTGTTTTAGACAAAAATATCACCTTATAATTTGAGAACAACAATGCTACAAACACACTCACTTGCACATCCACACACACGAAAGAGTGATGGGTGTGTGTTTGGAGATACAATCATTTGTCATTTGAAAAATATCATTACTACACTATTTCGGATGAGTTTTATAATAGAAAATTTTGCAAAACATAAACTAAAAACCGTTAAGGATTCAATTCTATACATGAAAACTATATGAATTTCTACTATACAAAATAAGTGTATACGTACCTTGATCCATGATAGGATGAAAACCTCTTTTCAAAAAAAAGAAACCTTGAATAGAAGACCTTGATCTTCAAGTTCTTTATTTGTCTAAGATCTTCAAACTGCTTCTCTCTCTCTAGGTGATGGGAGCCTTCTTGTGCTGACAACTTGAGTTTTGTGATAGAGAGTGTGGTTTGGGACCTTACACTATTTATATTAGTAATCTTTCCATCAAAGAATCCATTCAGTCAATAAAGCTCATTAGATAGATTAGTTTATCTTCTATATTCATAATAGATACATAATGCATCTCTAAGATTCATTCATAATGAATCTATCACATTCAATGCATTGACACTATCTCCATTAGTCTTCTATACATTATGTATATATAGGTGCATTCATCAATGATTAGTCACCAACTAATCGATGTACATGTATCTTGCTTAATGAGATGAATCTAGTATATATAATCATGTATAAGTCATATTCAGGAAAAATTCTTACAATCTCCCACTAGGCTTTCATAATTATATTACGTCACTAGATTATCATAATATGGTCAACATTCTCCCACTAGAAGATTGCACCATCACCATTAGTTGTTCAATGAAATTATTGACACCAAATCATTGTAGTCAGTGATTTACACATTGATCAAGACTGTACAATGGTTATAGTGTTAATATTTTTCATCAACATGAATAAGTGAATCTTAAATCACAAAGATGACATTAGCAACATAATGGTGATTAATGCTAATTCATCTATAACAGTCCCGTTGTTAATATCTTCTTCTAATTGTGCACAAGTATAAAGAATGAAAACAACAAACATAAGCATTACTAACATAAAATGATTATAACATAACATTTATTACGAACATAATACATTCATTTCAAGTCTAAACAAGATAAACTTTCTACTAAGCCCATGCATGCAACACATTCTTGAAAGAGCTTAGGGGTGAGACCTTTAGTTAAAGGATCTGCCAACATGAGTGTAGTGCCAATATGAGAGATGGAAACAGTCTGATTCAGAAAGTTTTCTTTAATAACTAAATACTTGATATCAATATGCTTTGATCCTCTTGAAGTTTTGTTATTATTGGAGAACCAAATAGTAGCATCATTATCACAGTAAATCTGTAAGGCCCTCAAAATTGAATCGACAAGTTGTAATCTAGATATGAAATTCTTTAGCCATACTACATGACATGTGGCTTCATAACATGCTATGAACGCTGCCTCCATGGTGGAAAAGACTGTCAGAGACTGCTTATGACTCTTCCATGAAATGGGTCCATTAGCAAACAAAAAAATGTACTCAGAAGTGGACTTTCGAGTTTCTTTACATCCAGCATAATTAGCATCTAAATAACTAATTACTTCAAGGTTATTTGTTCTTTGATAAGTAAGCATGTAATCCTTATTGCCTTGTAAATATCGCAACATTTTCTTAACTGCTTTCCAATGATCAAGTCTAGGATTGTTTTGGTATCGACAAAGCATACCAACTGCAAATGGTATGTCAAGATGTGTACAAACTTGAGCATACATAATACTCCCAACTGCAGAGGCATAAGGAATTTCTTTCATTTGTTCCATTTCTAAATTATTTCTGGGACACTGAAATCTACTAAATTTATCACCCTTAACTATAGGGGCAACACTACTTGAACAGTTTTGCATGTTGAACCTTTTAAGAACCTTTTCGATATAGGCTCTTTGGGACAATCCTAAAATACCACGGGACCTATCTTGGTGAATTTCTATCCCAATGACAAAAATAACTTCACCAAGATCTTTCATTTCAAAATTCCTCGTAAAGAATTGCTTCGTCTCATGTATCATTCCCAAATTATTGCTAGCAAGCAATATATCATCAACATACAAAACTATAATGCAGATATTGCTCCCACTGATTTTAAGGTAGACACATTGATCAACCACATTATCCTTAAAATCAAATTTGATAATAATTTCATGAAATTTAAGATACCATTGTCGAGATACCTGCTTTAGGCCATATATGGACTTCTTAAACCTACAAACCATATTTTCCTTGCTTTCATCCTAAAAACCCTCAGGTTGATCCATGTAGACCACTTCATGCAAGTCACCATTTAAAAAAGGTTGTTTTAACGTCCATTTGATGTAACTGTAAATCATAATGAGCTACTAAGGCCATAACTATTATCAAGGAATCCTTATTAGAAACAGGAGAATAAGTTTCCTTATAGTCCATTCCTTCTCTTTGAGTGCATCCTTTAGCAACTAATCTGGCCTTGTATCTTTCGATATTGCCTTTAGGATCACGCTTGGTTTTAAAAACCCATTTGCATCCAACAGTTTTGGCTCCATTAGGCAATTTTACAAGATCCTAGACATTGTTGTCTTTCATGGATTTTAACTCATTTTTCATGGAATTTAACCATTAAGTTGCATTTCCATTATTCATGGCTTAGGCATAAGAAACATGTTCATTCTCCAAGCCTATATCACACTCATTTAGGTAAACCTCATAGTCATCTATGGCTGGTTTCTTTTCTCTTTGTGTTCCGCGTAAAGGTTGTTTTGCAACTAGGACAGCTTCTTTTTCAATGTGAGAAATCTCTTGAGTACCAACATTATCCACAATAAGTTCATGTAATTCATTTTCTTGGATAATCGTGGAAGGCGTAAAAGCACGATTTTCCTCCAAAGAAACATTTTTGAGATTCATACTCCCACTAATGTCTTCATCCTCTAAGAACACAGCATTTCTAGTTTCAATAATTCTTGTGCTATGAGTGGGACAATAGAATCTAAATCCTTTTGATCTCTCGGGATATCCAATGAAATAACAACAAATAGTTCTAGGGTCTAATTTCTTTATTTGTGGATTGAAAATTTTTACTTCAGCAAAGTAACCCCATACATGTAAATAATTCAAATTAAGTTTCCTCTTAACTCACAACTCATAAGGAGTTACAAGCACAGCCTTATTAGGAACCCTATTAAGAACATGTCCAGCAGTTTTTAAAGTTTCACCCCACAAGAAATTTGACAAAGAAGAGTTACTCATCATGCTTCTCATTATGTCCAAAAGAGTACGGTTTTGTCACTCAGCTACACCATTTTGCTCAGGTGTATTGGGCATCGTGTAGTTAGAAACAATACCATTCTCAGCTAAAAATAAAGCAAAAGCTCTTGGATTTTGATCTGGCTCAATGAATCTACCATAATATTCACCGCCTTTATTAGATCTTACACTTTCAATATGTCTGCCAAGTTGATTTTCAACTTCAGTTTTATAGAGTTTGAACATATCTAATGCTTCTGATTTTTCACAAATAAGATACACATAAGTATACCTAGAACAGTCATCAATAAAAGTAATAAAATATTTATGTCTAGAAATAGTTGGAACAGTAAAGGGACTACACATATCAGTATGAATTGTGTCTAATAATTCAGTAGTCCTAGTAGCACCTTTTTTCTTTGTCTTTGTGTATTTTCCTTTAACACAATTCACACAAGTACTAAAATCAAACTTAAAATTCCGTCTTTAATAAGATGTTCCATCCTTTCTCTTGATATGTGGCCCAAGCACTTATGCCACAACATGAATGAATTTTGATTCACTCGCTTTCTCTTTTTATTTACCAAGTCATTTACATGAAAGGATAAAAGAGAGTGTGCATAAGTGGAATCTAAATTCAATGGATAAAGATTACCATATAAAGTAGTAGAACAAATCATATGAGAATTATGGAATAAAGAGACTCCATTATTTCCAAACTAAAATTCATAATGACATGAATCAAGTTGTGAAACAGAAATTAGGTTTCTAGTAAAAACAGGAACATAAACTGTGTTTACTAAATCTAAAATGAAACCGGAGTCTAAATTAGACGGAGGGTGCCAATAGCCTCAGCGTCCACTTCTATTCCATTCCTGACCGTAATGGTTCGTTCTCCTTAGTTTACAACTTGTAAGGTATCCCTGCATGGAATTTGTTATGTGAATACTTGCACCAATGTCAATCCACCAAGAATTTAGTGAAACATCTACCAAAAAGGATTCATAAGACACAAAGTATTGAATGTTACCTTTCTTGTCCAGCCAACCTTTAAAACCTCGACAGTCTTTTCTTATGTGACCTTTCTTGTCCAACCAAAAGTAAGAAAACAAAGAATGCAAATGATGAAACTCACAAGGCTAATGAAGAAAATAAGATTCGATGACATATCAGGTTTTTCAACTTTAAGCCTCTCTTCTTCTTGAACATACATGGCAATTAACTCGCTCATCTTCTACTTATCTTTCCACGTATTATAATTGATCTTGAAAGGACCAAATTGTGCAAGAAGAGAAGTCATAATGAAATGAGCAAGAAAACCTTCAAATATTTCCATGTCCGTTCCCTTTAATTGAGAGGCCATGTCATTCATCTTTTAGATATGTTCACGAACACCACTCAAACCATCATATTTCATTGTCATCATTTTAATCATGAGAGTACTAGCAAGGGATTTGGAAGTTCCAATAAATTGTTCTACAATAGATTTCATATAGCCCACTGCACTTTCAAAAGCAGGGTCCTTGAATTGCAAGTGTAATTGAGCCTTTCATAATCATTAGACTTAAGGGATTAGAGTTTTCCCATTTTTCATATAAAGCCATGTGTTCCTTAGAACTTGTATCATTAAGCTTTGTAGGTGCTGACTCTCTTAACGCATAATTTAAATCCATAATTTCCAAAACAATTCTAATATGTTCCTTCCATTTCTTAAAATTAGTTCCACTCAAAGCTTCAATACCAGACAATTAACTACTAATTGCAGTAGGATTCAATGTTGCAAACACATAATATCCATTACATTAATATAATCAAGAAAACTACTTTTCACATGTCATGAATAAAAATAACACCACAAGTTAAATATATAACTAGAAAACATAATTAGTTAGATGCGAAATCAAGTTGTCCTTCAGTTAGGCCGAATAATAATATATTTTAGCAATTTCATAAAAGTAAATGAAATGACTAATAAAAATAAACAACATAAAATAAAATAAAATAATCATTAAGGCCGTAACGAGTTTATCACCGTTGGGCAGAAAAACTCAATGCTATATTTATTATGATAATCATCTCTGTTGTTCAAACATACATAGTATTGAACCTCCGTTGGCCTGATCAACAATGTTTCAACTCGTAAAGTGTGTAACAAAACATTATAAGTGCATAAGGCATTATCTTAATTACCACTTGTTCAATAATTTACAATTTTTTATTTTAATATCAATAGAATAAAAGATTGACCAAAAACAAAGATAAAATTCGATAAGTGTAAATCAAGGTTATGTACTGGTTATACCAAACATCATCATAAAATGAAATTCATACTTATATGTTCCATGTATCAGAATTGAGAACCATGCTCTGATGCCAATTAATAGAAAACTTTGCGGAACATAAATTAAAAACCGTTAAGGATTCAATTCTATTTCTACTATACAAAATAAGTGTATACGTACCTTGATCCATGATAGTATAAAAACCACTTTTGAGAAAAATAAACCTTGAATAGAAGACCTTGATCTTCAAGTTCTTTATTTGTTTAAGATCTTTAAACCGCTTCCATCTCTCTAGGCAATGGGAGCCTTTTTATGGTGACAACTTGAGTTTTGTGATAGAGAGTGTGGTTTGAGACCTTACACTATTTATACTAGTAATCTTCTCATCAAAGAATTCATTCATTTAATGAATCTCATTAGATAGATTAGTATATCTTCTACATTCATAGTAGATATATAATGCATATCTAAGATTCATTTATAATGAATCTATCACATTCAATGCATTGACACTATCTCCACTAGTCTTTTATACATTATGTATATATAGGTGCATTCATCAATGATTAGTCACCATCTAATTGATGTACATGTATCTTACTTAATGAAATGAATATAGTATATATAATCATGTATAAGCCATATTCAGGAAAAATTCTTACAATCTCTCACTTGGATTGCATAATTATATTACGTCACTAGATTATCGTAATATGGCCATCGT
Source organism: Camellia sinensis (assembly GCF_055761805.1). Classification (NCBI taxonomy): domain Eukaryota; kingdom Viridiplantae; phylum Streptophyta; class Magnoliopsida; order Ericales; family Theaceae; genus Camellia; species Camellia sinensis. Next base: position 32,753,464 of record NC_138961.1, on the reverse strand, counting down.
TCTCCCACTAGAAGATTGCACCATCAATGTTTTGTGTTTGCAGGTCCTCAATTCCTTAATAGTCCATTCAATCGTGGAGCGCTGATCCACTTTTATCTAGTGCGAGATTCGATACGCACACAAAATATATGGTTACTTTAATTTTTTTTAAAAGGTGGGAGATAAGATCAACTATATTCATCTCCTTCTATGCGACTGTTAGGGAAAATCAATGCGATTCCCCACAAGTAAATCAATCAATGGGAATAAAAATTAATGCGGAAAAATTAAATCAAAGGCAACACAAGAATTTTTACGTGGTTCCCTCAATGTGAGGTACGTCCACGGGATCGAAATCCGATTCCACTATCAACCAAATAAGTTCCAAACGATTACAAACGAGACACTAATAGTCTCACAAAACCACCCTTAGGTGAATTCCAAATAATCACAAATAAACAAGAGGAAAGACCTCACCAAATAGATGAACCAAAATTTTCAGAACCAAAGTTGAAGAAGACCCAAAATAACGAACCAAACTATCTTCAAAACGAAGCAGCCGAACAAGCACACTAATGGTGCTTCCAAGAACAAAAGCCAAAGCACCCAAAATTTGATTCCACCAAATTGATTGATACCCCAACCACTCTCACGGGAAGAAAAAGAATTGCTACTGCTGCGTTTTTATTTTCTTGGGAAAAACAATACACATCATATTTTGAATCTGGGGTTTTCTTCTCAAAACCTAATTGTATCCAAATTGAATTGGGTTTCTTCAAATATAATATATAAAAATATATTATACTAAACCAAGCCAAATTAAACCTCTTTTAATAAATCAATTGGGTCCCACATTCCAATAAGGAGGTATATCCCAACAATTCTCCCCCTACCGACTTAGGTGGAGAGATCAACCATACCCGCCAAAGTTCGACACTTCAAATGTTTGTCCCTCGACAAAGTCTTTGTCAACATATCTGAAATATTATTATCTGTGTGAACCTTTTCGAGTTGTAACAATTTTGAATCTAACACATCACGAATCCAATGGTATCTCACATCAATGTGTTTCGATCTCGAATGAAAGGTAGAATTTTTACTCAAGTGAATAGCACTTTGACTATCACAATAAAGCACATACTTTTCTTGCTTCAAACCCAATTCTTGCAAAAATTTCTTTAACCATAACTCTTCTTTGCAAGCTTCCGTAATAGCAATAAATTCAGCTTCGGTAGTTGAGAGAGCAACACATTTTTGTAATTTAGATTGCCATGCCACAGCTCCCCCTGCAAAAGTCATCAAATACCCCGAAGTAGATTTCCGAGAATCAACATCACCAGCCATGTCAGAATCTGTGAACCCATCAAGCATCGGCTTACCATCTCCAAAATACAAACACACCTTCGAAGTCCCTCGAAGATATCTTAGAATCCATTTTACCGCTGCCCAATGTTCTTTACCCGGATTAGAGAGAAAACGACTCACCACACCAACGGCGTGAGAAATATCCGGCCTTGTACAAACCATGGCGTACATCAAAGAACCAACTGCTGAAGCATAAGGAACTTTCTGCATCTCTTCCTTGTCTTTCTCACTTGTAGGACATTGATTCGAACTAAGCTTGAAATGACCCGCAAGTGGACAACCAACCGACTTTGCTTTATCCATATTGAACCTCTCAAGAACTTTCTCAATGTAGCTTTCTTGAGACAACCAAATCAGCCCCTCTTTGCGATCACGAACAATTTTCATACCAAGAATTTGCTTTGCCGGTCCCAAATCTTTCATAGCAAAAGACTTGCTTAACTCCAATTTCAACCTGTTTATCATGGTAATAATAGCACTCAATGTCTTTCTTTGAAAAAGAACCATCTTTTGATTTGTCACGGCTTTGATCACGACCATGAGGAGTCTTACTCCTCCCCCTTGTTTTGCTTCGGCCTCTCACAACGAATGCTTCCGAATGAGAGGAACCCGCTGATTTTCTTCTAGTTTCTTCATTCAACAGGCTACTAGTGACTTGGCCCATTGTGACAACTCCATCGGGCGCTGAATTACTGACGGTCACAACCAAAGTCTCCCAACTTTCGGGCAAAGAACTAAGTAGCATCAAAGCCTGCAACTCATCATCAAAAACAATTTTCATAGAAGCAAGTTGGTTAACAATACTCTTTATTTCATTCAGATGTTCCGGAATAGGGCTGCCCTCTTTATATTTTAAATTAACCAACTTACGAAACAGAAAAGCTTTATTTGTGGCTGATTTCCTATCATAAAGGCCCTCTAATTTTTTCCATAAATCATGTGCTGAAGTTTCAGTAGCAACATGATGAAACACACTGTCATCAATCCATTGACGGATAACACCAACGGCTTTTCGATTAAGCCTATTCCATTCATCATCTTTCATACCCTCGGGTTTGCCAGAATCACCCTCAATGGGTCCATATAAATCTTTACAAAATAATAGGTCCTCCATTTTAGTTTTCCAAGTTACCCAATTGCTTCCATTGAAGCTAGACATACGACCCACATTCCCCTCCATTGATTTACACAAATAAATAGACTCAAATAAACCGTAAGCTCTGATACCAGTTGTTAGGGAAAATCAATGCGATTCCCCACAAGTAAATCAATCAATGGGAATAAAAATTAATGCGGAAAAATTAAATCAAAGGCAACACAAGAATTTTTACGTGGTTCCCTCAATGTGAGGTACGTCCACGGGATCGAAATCCGATTCCACTATCAACCAAATAAGTTCCAAACGATTACAAACGAGACACTAATAGTCTCACAAAACCACCCTTAGGTGAATTCCAAATAATCACAAATAAACAAGAGGAAAGACCTCACCAAATAGATGAACCAAAATTTTCAGAACCAAAGTTGAAGAAGACCCAAAATAACGAACCAAACTATCTTCAAAACGAAGCAGCCGAACAAGCACACTAATGGTGCTTCCAAGAACAAAAGCCAAAGCACCCAAAATTTGATTCCACCAAATTGATTGATACCCCAACCACTCTCACGGGAAGAAAAAGAATTGCTACTGCTGCGTTTTTATTTTCTTGGGAAAAACAATACACATCATATTTTGAATCTGGGGTTTTCTTCTCAAAACCTAATTGTATCCAAATTGAATTGGGTTTCTTCAAATATAATATATAAAAATATATTATACTAAACCAAGCCAAATTAAACCTCTTTTAATAAATCAATTGGGTCCCACATTCCAATAAGGAGGTATATCCCAACAGCGACTTCATTGGTCAATAACACCACATATATATTTGCGCTCAGCATTACTAAATAATTTTTAATAATAGCCATAAAAATCAATAAATAAGAAGAATAAAAACTGTAGTAGAGAAATATGCCTTTTGATCACCCACAGGTTGCCCAATACTACAACTAATGAGCAAAGCACATGTGAAGCTGATCAAAAGAAGCCATGAAGAAGGAGGTATATGACTGGCCATTGAAGGGTACCCCGAAAGCTTTAGATAATACCTTTTTGCTGATTTTTTTTTTTTTTTTTTTTTTCATGCAATATAACTAATGAATTAATGGGCTTTTTATAGCAAGAAAATATGTGGAACTTATCTCCCGCACCCTTGGATTCACAAATGACCGTATATATTTATTGTAACTGCTGCTAAACAAAGGCATCAAACGTCAGATTTTTAAAGTAATAATAAAGTAAATGGATTGATCGAATTCACTTGTCTAACATTTATTCAATTCAATCCAACCCATTTAAATTTGAGCTAGTTTGAATTAGATTATTTTAAATAGGGAACTCATTTTAACTCACTTAAACACACTCATTTTGACTCGCTCAAAAAAAAATCACTCATTTGCCACCTCTACCTTATAGAAAAAAAAATTAATTAACAAATTAATCGAATTTATTTATTTGATCCATTTTAATCCGATCAAACTCACCCGTTTGCCACATCTATCTAAAGAAGATGCTGACAGCTGGATACCTCCTTGTTGTCTTTGTACGATTAGAGCATTATTCTTCCTTTTGTTCTTGTGTACAAGTATGCATTTCATTCCTTTTTCTCTCTTTTTTTCATTTCCTTTTTTCCTCATTGAGTTCGATTAAAATGACAAGAACAAATTTGAAATTTTTGGCCGGCACTACAAATCTGAGAATAAAATTCAAGAGGTCTCAAGTTCGAGTCAATTAAAAAAGCTAAAAGAAGTTTGTCCAATTATTAACTTAGATTTGGAATTAATCGAAATGCGCACAAATTAGTTTAGACACCTAATTATCAAAAAAAAATAATAATAAAAATGAAAATGATGAAACGTGATTTTAAAAATAATGCTTTTGATTGTGACAAATTATTATTTATTTTTGTATACATCTCATATCTAGGTCCATGGTAAGTTAGGTACCATATTCAAAAAATTTGTAAAAGTAGAAGAGTTTTAGAGAGTAAAATTTTTCATTTCTAGAAGTAAAATTTTTGTTGCAAAAAATATTATAAAATCAATTCCAATCATCACGAAAAGGCTATACAGAAAAGTCAAAAAAAAAAATAGCCTCTAGCGATAAAATTTTAAAAATATTGCTGATAAAAACACTTTTAGAGACAAAATAATTAACAAATAATGCAAGGTCTACATATGTTTCAAACCCCTCATTAGTGAATGGTCCTTTAGGATAGTAAAACAAATGAAACTACTTGAACTCAATTTGTGTTTGGTTGATTATTTTAAATCAGCCTATTATGTAATAAGTCCAGCTTAAATAATTTCAAATAAAGTTTGAACAAGTAGGCTTATGCACTACAAAAAACCAAACTTATATCAATATCAGTGTTTTGCATTTGGTTGCTAAATGGAACCAGTTCATAATGAGATCTTAATTTCACCATCTTTGTGTAGCAACCAAACAGGCCACAAATGAAATAAAAACCAATATTTTATTCTAGTAAAATTTGAATATAACATATTTATTTTTGGAATTTTCCATACTAAAAATGACCGCTTAAATTCCTGTTTCCTCGCTTATTCTGTTTCTCCTGATTGGACTGAGAAAAATGCTCTTTCTCTCTCTTCTCTTTCTTACCCCAAAAGTTCTCTGCAAATCTTAGGTTCCAAAATCTCCATTGCATTGCTCTTTCCTCAACCAAATCATCATCTGTTTATGGTTAGTTGCTTCTCTTTCTCTTACATTCTTTTGTTTTTCCAGGAAAGAAAGAATAAACAATGAGAAAATGAAAGAAATAAAATGCTAATGAATAAAGCCAAGATTCATTTTTCAGATTTTCCAAAAGAAAAACAAACAAATTGTTTTTTACTTGGTTTTGGTTTTTTGTTTTGTATTTTTTTCTTGTTTCTTTTTTAATGAATTGTGATTTGGTTATGTTATGGGTAGGTTTGTGGAGGGTATAAAGAGAAGAAGCAATGGCCTACAAGGTGGATCATGAGTATGATTACCTATTCAAGATAGTCTTGATTGGGGACTCGGGTGTTGGAAAGTCTAATATACTTTCCAGGTTTACGCGCAACGAGTTCTGCTTAGAGTCGAAATCTACCATTGGTGTTGAATTTGCCACAAGGACTCTTCAGGTTTAATTTCAATTTCTGTGATCTACATTTTGCCAATTTGTCACAAGTTTTGTATATCAATGTACTATTTTGTTGACCACCCATCTAGTTCCAAATTTCTGTGATCTACATTTTGCCAATATGTGAACCTTTGGGTCCATTTGGTTGCATGTGTTTACAAAGTTGTGTTATATTTCAGAATTTGAAATGAAAGGAAAAACATGTTTTTACAAAGTTGTGGATGTATGAATGCCATTTAATAGATAACATGTTTTTGTGCGATAATTCTTCTATTGCCTCTATTTTTTTTTTTTTTTTTTGGTTGGTAGAAGTATTGTGTATATAGGACTGCGTGTTCCAATTATTTCACCTTATTTTGGATTTCAATTGGATAGTTATTATATAAAGTCTATATCCAAATTGACGAAAACTGTCACGTAACTACCTGTAACTTCATGCCTCAAATTCAAATCAAAATTTATAACTTCTTACAGTTTTAATAGCATACTCACCAGATGTGCACACACCACTAGTATGTATTACTATATATAGAGAGTTACTTCTCCAAATAGATGACTCAACAATTTACATAGACATGGCATGGTTGTTATAACATTGTCTATGTTACTTTTTTACTTAATGGATGGAACAAACTTGACCTATCTTGGTCAGTTGAGTTGGAGACAAGGCAGGTCCCATTCATCCCTTTTGGCTGGGCCTTATTGGGATCACCACATTTCATGTTGGTGTTCTATTAAGATTTAATCTTTTCAAGAAAGCAAGATAATTTTATAAAAGAGCAGAAAATACACATCAATACAATTGGCATCACTGAAAAAAACAAATAGCAATTAACAAATCCAAAACAAAAGAAGACACATCACCCAGAGGCAGGCACAGAACCCACAACATGCAAATCCACTGTAGTTATCCACACCATCCATTATTAGATTATCCAAAGAGTCAGAGACAAACACCATAAAATGCTCCCACAATTACAAAGATTATCTACAAAGATCAATAAGAAATTATCTACAGAGATTAAATTCAGAATTCGCCATTCATATTGCTTAATTTATTGAACTGACTACTTCTTACATCTCTAAGAAGACATAGCACAAATCTAACAGTCACTACAATCTGGTCAGAGATAGTCTTACCATCTCTGTAATCGTTTTGATACATTCTTGCACCACAGAACATACACAATAGCAACAAGTAGACAACGACATAAGTTTTGATGTGTGCGAATGTAAGATTTATTGTGTGCATTGTATATATGTACACTATATGATATTTCTTGCAAATTTAGCTTTAACTATTTTGGTTGCAGGTAGAGGGCAAGACAGTGAAGGCCCAAATATGGGACACAGCAGGTCAAGAGAGGTATCGAGCCATCACAAGTGCATACTATAGAGGTGCAGTGGGAGCCCTCCTGGTCTATGACATAACCAAGAGGCAGACCTTCGAAAATGTCCAGAGGTGGCTCCGCGAACTGAGGGACCATGCTGATTCCAACATCGTCATCATGATGGCTGGAAACAAGTCTGACCTGAACCACCTCCGAGCAGTCTCAGACCAAGACGCCCAGCTCCTGGCCGAGAAGGAAGGCCTTTCGTTCCTGGAGACCTCAGCCCTGGAGGCACTCAACATTGAGAAGGCGTTCCAAACAATCTTATTGGACATTTATCAGATAATCAGCAGGAAGGCACTGGCAGCTCAGGAGGCAGCCACCGGGCTTCCAGGTCAGGGCACGACCATTAATGTCGGAGACTATACGAGTAATTTGAGCAGGAGAACTTGTTGTTCTAATTAACAAGAATAAGTCTACAAACACAGAAACTGGTCGCAAAACTGGACACAATGGTCAGTTTCTGTTTAATATCAGGGAGGGGACATATGAGATGAAGTTTTTGTTCAATCATGACAGCTTATATGATACAATGTGACATGAATTTTTCTCTAGAGGTCATGTTAGACAACATCTAGTTCATGAACACCATTGTTGAGTTGCACGCATGACAATGCTAGCTATCTCCCTCCTTGGAACTTCAAAAAAAAAAAAAGGTTGGGCTGCAAAGTTGGTGTCTCGTCACAGACAAAGGGATGGACAACTGTTCAGTTCTTATTAACATGTAATCTTTTGTTTGTTTGTTTTTTTTTTTTTTTTCTGTTTTTGTTGCCTATTGGCATGGTTTTGTAGCATTAAGTTCACATCTAATGCATTCCATGATTGAAAAAGATTATAACTATCCTACGATCCGCAAACTCCTTTCTATCACTTGTGCCAAAAAGGCCAAAAGAAAAGCACCAGATTCTTATTGCAATCAAAGTCAGCAATCAGGCTCAAGCCCCGGATCCCTTGCAGAAAAATTAGATAAGTAAACTAAAAAAATTTAAAATGCTGAAAAACATGTTAACGTGTCCAAAGAACGTAATTGCCAACTAGAATGCAGACAACAAAGAACCACTTCCATTTTATAGAATGAAGATATGCTTATCATTATTATTATGTTTCGAGTCACATGTATCCTCAAAAGAACCCCACAATGAATCCTCAAAAGAACCCCACAAAAACTAGGGGGAGCTAATCCAAGCTTTTTTTGATCAACTCAATCCTTCTGAGGAGCTAATTCAATGATCTCCAACAATAAAAACAAACCAACTTCCAACAGAGACAAGGCCATACCTATTGTAAATCAAATTACAGGGGAAAACTCCCAGTCAGGTGAATGTGGTCCAGAACACTGCGTAAACCATACTGATTCACAGCTGCATTTGCAGCCCTAAATCCTCCACCATAGGCCGGAGAAGCATCATGGGCAATCTGATGCATGAAAAACTCACCCAATTTATTCTCGACACCAGACTTTCCACCTTTCTTCGATGATGACATTGACGATGATGATGAAGCTGTTGATGTGGATGGCATATTTCTGAATCCTGGCATTACCTCTGACTCGAGCCACATGTAAGAAAGCACTTGACATATACCCTCCTCTACCTCCGGATTCAGATTACGGTAGCCTGCATAATTCAAGAATAAAAATAAATAAATAATAGATGTACGTCATCATGTGGTATGCATCGATCTTGGAAGAGTAATCTCCGGTTATTGTTCCTCTTGCCCAACATAAGAGCATCTCCATTGGTGTAGCATTTTTTTGTGCCATTTTAGCACAACAAAAAAAACTTCATACAGATTCACTACAAGTTGCTCCACTGGCGTAGTATAAAATATGTGCTATTTTAGCACAGCATATTCTACATTGTTGGAGTGTTTTCCGTTGTGTTGTGCTTCTTTAGTACTGCTACACCTAAATACTACATCAATGAAGTTGCTCTAATGTTCTTGTCATGCATCAACATGTCTTCTATGACCCTCAATCAAAGAAAAAATGAAAAGTGACGGAAGGAACTCATGTAGTACCTTTAAGGCGTAACCACCCATGCATTAACTCATGAGCAAGAATCGCACCTGTCAGTAATCTGTATAAAGCGAAGATGTGTCCATAAGAGTTCATAACATTAACCAAGGTTTGCCACTTACAAGAGTAAACAACAAACACATCATATGGAAGTGTAGAAATGTAAAGTGTCTAACAATTATAAAACAGAGAGACAGAGGGCGTGAAAAAGAGAGAGAGAGAGTGAAAAAAATCACCAAATATTACCTTGGGAGACCATACAGAACAAGAATGGCTGTTACTTCACATTTTCGAGTCAGCTTTTGATGTTGTGTTCTCATTCCTACAAGTCGGTGGTTCCCTACTCTTGGCCTTTTAAGTATCTAGATTTTTTTTTTTAATTAAAATAGAGAGACAGAGAGAGAGAGAGAGAGAGAGAGAGAGAGAGAAGCACCTATTAGGTACATAGTTTAACAGTGATAAATTTAAATTTAGTAAATAAAAAAAAATTCAATCATATGGTTATCCAACATACACTGGTAACTGTCTGCTCTTCTGACAAACATAAACCCCTTGTTTCTGGCATGTGATGGAAGCCCTGGAAAGAAAGTTATCTGCATTAGAAAAATTCTATAAATCAGGAACATAAAAAATGGAGAGAATTCATTTATTACATTTTTCTCGCCTACAATAGCTTCATTAAGGGCTTGTCTTTCGACCAGAAGCATCGGAATTTGCTGGTCTAGTTTCATGTTCATTCCTTCATAGTAGTCTCTAATGGCATGGTAGAGTGGTTGGCAATCACCAGTATCCATGATAGAAGATTCCATACACTCTAAACATAGACTCCGTCCATCTCCTAGAGATACGTATCTTACATTCCAAGACTTCAGAAGGGGAAGAAGTGGGGAACCAACATCAACAAGAGAAATAAAAATAAAAATCATCATTTTGAAAAAAAAATAAAAATAACAAATGCTAGCTTAGATCAGTACCTCCAAACGCTCACAACTGCAGCATCGGGCCGTGTTATCATGCTCATGTGAAGGGCAATATTTTTGGGACCAAAATGGGTGGCACCTGTACTCTATCAAACCAGCTCCATTTGTTGGGATCTGAGAATATGTGAAAGTAAGATTATAAACATCAGTATGAAGATTGCTAGCAGTTATGATCGACAGCAATACACAGTTGATAGTTCCAAGATAGATGGCCTAAACTAGATCTGTGTGATATGCATATTAACAATTTGTATATTCATTTTTTTCTTAATCTAATTAGTATAATAAGGAAAAGCCTTCATCTTTCAGCATATACAGACTACAAAATATTACACTTTTAGCTTTATGCAATACATGAGGTTTATAGCAACAATCATTTACAGGGTATCAATTCTAAGAATTCCAATATTTATTTTGAATTTTTAACATCAATATAAACACAAATTTGGCAGATTTCAGATGTAACAAACATATCTCGGTTTACAAAATAATGGAAATGCCAAGAAGAATGTGCGAGAATTTTGTAGGTATCCCAATATGTCTAAGACACATAGACACTTCTAGGGAAAAAGTGTATCCTGACACCGACACTCTTTGGACACTCCTAACAGCGTGTCCGACACTTCTTCTATATGTCTTAATTAAAAAATCATATTCATAATATTGGACACTTTACCAACACTTCGATGATACTTCTTAAACTCTTCAAATACATCCTATGTGATGAAACCCTTCATAATAACAATGGTTTGCATTCTTCACAACACAACTTATACATTCTAAATATGTTTTGAAACATTTATAAGATAAATACATTATGTGTAATACAATGTTCTATAATTTCTTTGCATTTTATAGAATGTAATTGTTACATGAATGATGACTTGATGTTTAACAACATATTTTTCATTACCTTTAAATAAATCTTCCATATATATGATATAAAATAAAATTTTAACGTGTCCCAAGCATGTCATGTCTTGCATTTTTTAAAATCAATGCGTCAGCGAGTTTGTGTCATGTCATGTCGTGTGTCCGTGTTGGTGTTACTTAGATGCCCAACTCACTTGGGCAAACCAAGTTCATCGGAAAAGCACCATGACGCTACTTATTCTAACCAAACCTACTACTGGATTTTCCATCAAGAACATACTTTTCTACCTAAACCTACCACTGAACCATCAGCTAATAAACAGCAGCACTCTTAAGTCAATTACAACTGAAAATCAGCTTTATAAGGAAAAAGCTACAAAAAAACAAAGAAAAGAAAAATAGTTGGCTCAAGATGAGAAGAAAAACAATTCAAGTGTTCCAAAGTAGTGTTTCCTTACAAATTGATGACAAACTTCACATTTGGGATGGGTTAGCTCTTTGTAGCAGGACTTATGGTATGCATGCCTCCCTGATGAAGAAAACTTGAATCAACAGAAAAAACCAATAAGGCTAGAGACAAACAAAGATTAAAGAGAATTACTAGTCCTAATATTGCTTTAAAATAATAGAAATGGGATAATCTTTTATTTTTATTATTTTAATAGAAATAGGATAATCTTCTATTTTTATTATTTTCTGTGTGTATGTGCTAAGGTTGGGAGGTTGTGAATTCTTAGGGACCAAAAAAAATAGCTACCTCATGCTCGGTGATTGGGAAACCACAAGAACGACAACGGAAGCATTCTGGATGAAAAAAAGCTCCCATGCATCCCAAATAGTTTCCACAGCCAATGTCACGGTTGCATCCACCGCATACTCTGCAAGTTATAGTTGTGTGCATACACTATCAATCATTTTCATGGTTCGGAAACTTGTGACTTCAAATTATGATTTGATTCCATAATTGTTCTAATTAATAAAACTGGATAGGGAAATGCCTAGAGCTACCATCACAGTCTACATCTTCCTTGTCTACAATTCTTGACAAATAGTCAAATAAAGTTTTGACTGCATGGCGAAAAAATTCATTGGCCAGAGTAAAAAGAAGAGGCCAAGCAATCAGCTTCTTCCTTTTATTGACTAAAAAGGCCAAATTAGCCATACATTGAATTAAAATGCTTATACATTATAATTGGTGTAATAACTATTACAAGGAATTGTGTGCATTCTCAAGTTCTCTTTTCTATGTAAGTATCACATTCTAACTGTTCATACTAGGGAAAAAAGGCTCAGAAATACAATACTGAGAAGTGTTTGACTTGGATCAAAACAGCAAAAAATTTCCCAGTCATTTGTGCCTCTGGGCAGGCAACCATCCATGGGAATGGATTACCAGGAAATGAAAGCGGCTAAACTTGGCAGATAGCAATCAATCACAAAGTTTCCAAGTATGCTACTAAGTTGTTGGATAAATATGTTTTATGATTAACATAACAACTCATATATATAATGGTGTTTTTTTTCAACTGAGCAAAACATGTTTAGACCGATTACCACAAACTATTACCTATAGTCTCTGGGATAATAGTCAGTAGGGGCATAGGGAGGATATGAAGATGAATTGGGAACATTGGCGTAGGGAGGATATGAAGATGAATTGGGGACATCCTGAAGTGCCCTTAGATCTTCATCATTCTCTGTTTGCCATCTGTATCCTGAAAATCCAAACATTCATATATAGAACAGAACCTTATTAGAGAGAGAGAATTTAAACTGGATTACTGTAACAGTACAATAATTTTACTGTCTTATACAACATGCCTACCAGGTGGTCTCTTCAAATCTTCAGCCAAAGAAAGTGCAAGTGCACGGTCTAATTCCTCTCTCTCCTTGTCAGTTCTAGAGTGCTCACCCTGATGAGATTTGGCAGACTTGTATAAGAACATCTTCTATTATTCAATAAACAACATTTAGGAATTCAATCATGCAGCTCATGATAATAATGACAGCTGTCCTAGTAACATTGAAGATTTTTATGGAATGGGACATAGATATCAAAGAAAGGGTTGGTCCCACGTGCATGTGTGGGACCCACCCTTTGTCTCACATCTATATCTCATTTTGTGAAAATCATCTATGCGCTTAGATTTACTCTAATAATAAATACACAATTGAAGATCATTAATTTAACATGTGGTAGAGACTACCAAAAGCAACTTTTCTCCGTTACCATGGCCCATAATTGAAGCATCATTATCTGAAACGGTATCACTTCGAATAAAAACCAACTAAACAGCAGTGGAACTTACAAAATCAAAGCACTTCACAATTTCAGACAAGTCCGAGGGTTGCCAACTGCTCGGCAGATATCAAAGTTGCGTGTAGCTTTGGAAGGTCCCAGTAATGTAAAAAGGAGTATCACTTCTCTTTCAGATTTTCTTTTTTTATTTTATTCATATTGATATATATTTTAATTAATGAATGTACTGTTCTTCTGTCAAATTAACAGTACCTAAACAATCACAAAAATTTCCTAGATTTCATAGTTATCAACTAATATCATCATCAATATCATCATAATATGAATGCAATCATAGAGACAATGTCCTATTACCACAGATCTTGCTGGAGGCCGCCAAACCATGTTTTCCTCCCCAATATATTGTGAGTTTCGCCTGCCCATACCACCACGATCCGAGCCACTCTTAAAAAGCTTGCTCAACCATTTCATAAACCGAGACTTCCTCTCTCCATACGAAGAAACAAAGTGTCCTGTTTAAACCTCAACCCATAACTACAATCAATTAATACATTCCATAAACATATGCATAACATAACAGAACCCAAAAAAAAAAATTATAAATAGAATACAAAATTCATCGAAGCATTTTGTCAAACATGTAATACACTATCACAAAACATAAAGAAAAATAGAAGGGACTGTACCATAGATACAGGGCTGAGAGAGGTGATTAATGGACGAAGAAGACGACATGGGTATTGAAGTGTATGTATAGGTTTGCCTGAATTTCTAGGAAGCGAAAAGGGAGGCGGAAAACGAAAAGGACAGGGAGAGAAATAGAGAGAAGAAGAGGAAAGGGTATGGAGCACAAAAGGAATAGAACAGAAGGTGGTGAATGAGAACAATGGCATCGTTAAAAGCTAGTTTTGGGAAAGAAAGAAAGCAGAAAAGAAAGAGAATCTCTGATGGAGAAAGGAAAGAGAAGGGTTTTAGAGAGAGAGAGAGAGAGACAGACAGACAGAGAGAGAGGGTTTTGGAGAAGAGATTCTTGGCTTGCGGAAAAGAAAGAAGAGAAAGTGGAAGAGATTGGGAAAAGATGAGAATCTGCTGAGGCGGAAGAAGATGAAAAAGTGACCGTTGGACGGCTCAGAAGTGGAGAGAGATAAAACTGATTTTTGAATAATCTTTGCCGGGTAAAAGTAGTTGTGGTTGACATTTACACTCATATTCCTCTCAATTTACAGAATTACCACCTAACAAATGTCAACCACAGCAGAAATTGTCATGTGGGTTAGGAATATTAACCCATTTAAGTATTCATTTTTGTTATGAGTGTTACTATTAGTATCTCATTAATTCTTTTAAATTTTTTATTTTTTAGTTTTTTGTTTCAATAATAAGTTTAAATGAAATTATTAAAAAGGGTATTAATAATTTTGGTACACCCCATCTCACAATTAGGTTATATACTCACTACATCATGAGTTAAGGTTTTTTAGAGCATCTACCTTCACCACCACCGATCCATCGTTTTCAAATCCTACCTTCAAAACCCACTCACTCTCAAAACCTTGACAACTCTTTGGCGACAATATTCTGGCGGCAACGGTGGCAACCATTTGATTACATATACTTCTCTGGTAATAACAATGAGTAGAAATTTTTCTGGAAACCATAACTCTTCCTAAGACGAGAAGAGTACAACAATAAAAACTCAGAAGAGGTATATAGCTTTGATGGTATTCTTAGCTCAAAAGATATTGGCATTGTAAGGATAAGTTTCTTGAAAAAAAATGACAAAAATAATAAAAATTGTTTGTCATTTTTTCATGACTTGTCATTTTTTCATGACTTAATTCCCAAACATATGATCGAAATTCGAGAAAACAAGCCTAAGCATTGTTTATTTGTTCAAGAACAAGTAACCAAACATTTTTTATTTGTTTGGGAACAAATAACCGAAGTAGCAGTAGAAACAGGCAAACAAATGAAGTCGAACCACCCTTGGGTGGTCGATTGGCCGGTTGATTGGGGAGTCGACCAGTGGGTGAAATTTTGCCCAGTTTTATTCATACAAAGAGCATACAAGTATAGTGAGACCATAGATGAATGACAGAAAACCAACCGAAGAAATATAAAAATAGATTGTGTTGTGTTGAAAAAATATAAGTGGAAAAAAAAAATCAAACAGATTGACAAACCTCGTAATGAAACAGAGAAAAAACTTCTTAATTACCACAAATTTTTTTCACTGGTTTTGAGAGATTCCACCGTTATGAGTTTTGTTAGGATTTTGGAAGAAAGGCTTTTTAGGGTGTAAGGGTTATAGAGGTGTGCATTTGAATGGGTGAAATATTTTTATAAAGATAATTTCAGTATTATTTGGAGGGATAATAAAAATTTTAAGGATTTTACAATTTATAAGTGAGGGTCCAAAAAAATAAGGTGTCCAAAATAATTGATAGAGCACTAATAGCAGCACTCTTTTGTTATTCTAATATGTTTAAATGCAAATAATAATAATAATAAATTAGCTATTTTGTTTTCTTTATTGAGATAAAAGTATAAAATTAGAAACATTTTTTTGATTTTTTTTTTTTTTTTTTTTGGCATTTAACTCTATAGTGTATTTTATTCTTCAAAAAATAATTAGTAGAGAAAAGAAAAAAAATTTATTAGTTGGTTCAGGAGCGTTACGTAACGGTACTTCTCACTAATCACAAACTATTATGTCCCCTCATATTTCACAATCACCTAATACAAAATCGTAGCTTCTATCTCTTTCACAAATGACATTACCGTTGGGGCACCACTTGGCGGTGCCTCAAAACTAACCAATAACTTCTCGAAAAGAAGAGAGATCTTTTTACCTATTTTTGAGTAGAATTTGTACAATATGATTGTGAAGTGTATAGTAGTTGTGAAAAATATGGTAAAAATTATCCAATCTTCTCAGAGGAAGACGAAAATTGATTTTCCTTTAAATTGTTTATGAGGCCAAAACATGACAACACTTTTTCTTTTCTTTTTTTAAATCAGAAAATAAAAGTGAAAATAAAAAGTCACTTATTTTGAAATAATTCACTCTCTCTAACATCTCCCTTATCCTTCAGAGAATTCATTTTTCTCTAGCAATTCACTTAATATTTATTTTTATTTTTATCTATTTTAAAAACATTGTGGGGCTGTTTATTATAGATTCTATGAGGTGATTCTAATTTATTTTAGTTTGAGAGTTTATGTCAGACTGTTTAGCTTAGCTTTCGCTTAGTTTATTAGGCAAAAATAACTTAAATAATCTTTTTTTTAGAAAAAAATTGATTATTTAATAGTTGAGAAATGATGTTTTTAGTTTATACTTTCTGATTATTAGATTTTAACTTTAAGAAAATCTACCAACCAGGGCTAGTGTATATCAAACATGTTTTTTATTTATTTATTTTTTCATCAAAAAAAAAAAAAACATCAAAAACATATGTTTCTTACTTTCCTCTTTTCCAATTAAGTTTTGGCAAATCTACTGGATAATCTTATCAAAATTATAGAATATATAATATATTTGGAGGGACATTTAGACAAGGTAGGACCAAGTTACTATTATTAAGCTGTACCAGTCAATAAGGTGGGCTAGTGTTTAAACTTTAAACTCAAAAAGAATCAGGAACCTCCTGTTTGTTCATTTACTAGCTTTTAGCACGAGCCATTCTCATGTATTGAAAGAATATTTTTAGGTCCCATAAAAATAATTGTAAATTGTGTAAATTTAAAATTTATATGTTGTGTTATTAACGTATTTGAATTTTAGGTAAAATTTTGATAATTGTTCTAGATATATAATAACTATGAACTTAAAGTAGAAGCAACAAACCTTTTAGGAATTTGTGAGTCCAATCACTTAATTAGAATCAGTGAATTACAAAAAAATATAAAAGATTGAATATACAAAAAAAAAAATGTAAATCATGATTTGCTGCAAAACAAAACAAGGCAGTTGAGAAAAAAATAAAATAAAAGAAAGCAACAAATCACAAATATAAAAATACTAAAATACTCTTATTTCAAATATTTATCAGAATCTGCATGGTAATTGTTAGTGTGGAGGCATGCTACATTTATACAATTTAGAATTCACAATTTACCAACAATGACATCACAAGCCAGTTGAGTTTTATATCATTTAATTTGTAACAAATCAAGACATTTAATCTGTCATATCAGAATGGATAAATTAAGAAAAAAATAACAATCTCATTTTTTTTTTTTTCTATGGCTAAGCTTCTCTCAAATTAAATCTAAACTCGAAAGAATTTAAGAGGTCCGTAAGGGCCATCACAAGTCTCGTTTCAATGATCCGAACCATCAATGTACATCATGATTGTTATGTTTTTTGTAATTGGCAATTCTATTGGATAAAATTTCATTCAGTTGTATTTTTTTATTCGCTCTATTATATGTGTGAGTTATGAGAGTTTAGATGCGAATCCAACCTAAATTGTGCTTGTGTAAAGGAGTATGTGCTGACATTCCGATCTTGACTTCAACATTCCTTGTTTGACGGGGATCGAGCTGAGAAGAAGTTAAAGTTGTTTGACCGCTCGAGCGGTCTTTTATGCACTTGAGCGGTGAAGTAGTTCATCTAGTATATTTGCATGTGTTCTAAACTTCTGAGAAATATGTTTTACCGCTCGAGCAATGGATGTTGCGCTCAAGCAGTTGGCCTATATGTGAGTACCGCCTTTTAGTCACACCGCTCAAGCAGTAAAGTGAGCGCTCGATCGGTTTTTGTAACTCTGTTTAGTATAAAGTGCGCTGTTTGTGATTTTTAATGTTGAACCCATCCAGATTCTCAGAAATAAGTAAAATACAAAGTGTTCTATATTGAAAGGTGTTTATATATGAGTTTCTTTGATGTATAAAAGATGATCAATTAATCAACGAATTACATATTGGCAAACATTAAGGGTTATTTTTGTTCTTTCATTCACAAAAAGAGAATGGTATTCATTGATGAATTTCGAGGAACTTGGGTCTAAAGTTTTGGTAGATTTCGGAGTGGTTTATTATCATGGATTCACCATCGGCGTTGTGAATTTAATGTTGGGCAAAACAATTCTGAGATGAAGACAGTGGTGAAAGAGACACATCAGGTTCGGTTCAATTCGGACATGGATTCACTAGGTAATTAAGAGTTCTCATGTGTAATTTCTTTTTATCTTCTTAGTAGATTGTTTTGTAATTTTTGCACATGATTTTTTTTTTATCATAATTGGATAAGTCCAATTGCGATTTTTTCCACGTTACATCGTTGTGCCAATTTGTTATTGATTGTTTGATTAGAATTGTTATTTATTGTTTAAAATTGAATCATAATTACAAGTCAATATCTCGGGATTTTTTGGAAGTTTTCAATGATTATCCATAAAAAAAAATAAAAATAAAAGTAGATTGATTCAATAATCTTAACATTTTCATTTTATTAAGTTTGTCTCCCGAAAAATAGTTGACAAATATGTTTTTTAAAATATGTCATTCCTTTTTCTTTTTCTTTTTTTGAGACAAATACAATAAAAAGAAAATGTTACAATTATCATATTAGCATAATTTTTTCTATGATATACACAAATACCTTACAAAATAAATAGTTCAAAATATCAAAATAGGATACGTAATAATTTTTATTTTTATTTATTTATTTATTTTTAGAGAGACACTTAGGCCTCGTTTGGGAAGTAACCTTTTTAGGGTTCATTTGGAAAGTGGATTGGCTTTTTAGTTTTTTGACTATTTTAGCCTAGGTCTAAAAAGTCTAGTTTTGGAAGGAATTTTTGACTTTTTTTACTTTTTTGTGAAAAAAAGAATACAATGATTATGGGTTGGATGTGATATTTTGCCTTATTAGGCTAAAAAACTTATTTTGTTTCTTTGTGGCTATTTAAACCAAAAAAGCACAAATCCTCTTTCTCAAACGAGCCCTAGCTGAAAAGTTAAAAAGTCAAAAAAATTAAAAAACTAACAACCTATATTAAAAAGTCAAAAAAAAATTTTCTCTTTACTTTTTGTATATCTTTTTATAAAAAATTAAAAAATCATCTCAAATATATTAATTTTTTTATATCATATTTTAATCGAAAAATTAAAATATTACTCCCTCCGTCCCAAAATATTAGTCCCTTATTCCATTTTTCATTGTCCCAAAATATTAGTCCCTCTTCAAAATCAAGTACAAAAATAATATAAATTTCCTATTTTGCCCTTCTTTTAAATTAATAAACAATATAAAAAGTACAATAATGACATTGATATTCCCAAAAAATGTACTATCAAAAGGGTAATTTTGGAAAATTAACTTTTTTCAAATGCAATAATTGTACTACCAAAAAAAGTTGAATTCCCCAAAAGGGACCATTATTTTGGGACGGAGGGAGTACTAAACTTAACCGCTGCCCAATCCTGTTTCTATTGCTGTCACAAAACTCTGTTGAAGCTTTGCCAGTCTGTTACACTGAGTAGCTCCAGCAACTTTATGCTCACAAAAGCTAACAAGATGAGCTAATAACAAACGCATTGGAACAAAGTACTTTCCTTTTAGCCTAGTTAGCTGTCACTTATTTTAATGTTATTTTTCTAAGGAAAATGTTTGGTGGTCACAAATTCTGTGATTCAAATGGTTCAAAAATACTAAAACGACGTCGTTTTAACATTTTCGGAATTGTTTTGTACTCAAAACGACGTCGTTTTGACATTTTCAAGTTATTTGAGTCGTTTTAACATTTTCGGAATTGTTTTGTACTCAAAACGACGTCGTTTTGACATTTTCAAGTTATTTGAGTCACAAAATTTGTGACCACCAATCATTGCCCTTCTTCTAAACATGCATTGGTTGATCCAAATCTAACCTAGGATTATATCTTTATTCCCTCTAATGCAACATTACAAACCCTTATAATTAAAATTTTGAGAGAATAGTTAAAAACAGTTGCGCTGACAACGCCTATAACTTTTGTTGTCAAGTTAAATGCCTGGTAATTAATATAATTCTCAAGTGATATGTTAAAAGATAAAAAGGATAAAAGTGTTGAGATGCTTAAAGCATAGTGTAAATATTATTGTTCTATACTAAATTATTTGTCAAAATAAAGTGAGAATAACAGTTTTATACTTTATTTTAAACGAAAGTCTTAATTCAACCACGTAATGTTTTGAAAATGGTGACCTTTAATTACAAAAATATCACTCTTATATCATTTTAATAGAAAATTTTAGAATTTGAAAAACAGTACTCATGGTCTACTTTTAACCCCTTATTCACAATTGAGTAAATAATATACAATTAGAAATTTTTTAGATAATTTCTATATGAGTTGACATTTTGTGATCCCTTTATTTTCAATCAAAACACACAATATTATTCTTATAATCTCACAAATGTTATTACAAATCATTATAAATGTGTTTTTTTGTATAAACTTTATATTTGCGAATCACTTTTTTTTACAATCACCTAGGCTCAATTTGGTTAGATAGAAAATATAAGAAAGTGAAAACAAAAGAAAAATAAATAAATTTTTATGTGTTTGTTTAGATAGAGAGCCCTAGGAAGTAACGGAAACTAAAGTTTCTTATACAACTCAAATTAGTTGGTTAGTTAGACTAACAATTTCTTGTAAAATATAGAGGGAAATGTATTTTTTCCTACAAATCCTGACAAAATTTATTTTGTTTTCCTTTTTGCCCATATTTCTCTCCATAACTCGCTGCAAGAAAATAAATATTTATTTCTTTTTTCTTTCTCTCATTTCACTTTTTACTATTTTTGTTTTTTATCATTCGTTTCTTTCTAAACAAACAGATCATGAGCTTCATTTTGAAAAGCTACCTATGCACTTAAATGGGTTGGGAAATGCTCCACAGCTCAGATGGCCCAAAATGCTTTTTTCTGCCGAAAATGAATTTCATTGGATGAGCCTTTTGGGCTGTCGGTTAAGCCCGTCGGAATCTTGGGCTTTTTAATTATTTTGACAAATGCGATTGCCAAGTGTTAAAAACAATGAGATAATTTAAAGAGTTATGCTACGTAGCTTGAAATTTTTGAGCTCGAATTTGGCCCGAATTCAAAACGACGTCGTTTAGTCGTTTTGATTTTTTTTTTTTTTTTTTTCAATGGCAGAAGAAGAAAAATCAAAAAAGAAGAAGAACAAAGAAGAAGAAGAAGAAAGAAGAGAAGAGAAAAGGAGAGTAGCAAAGAGAGAGAGAGAGAGAGAGAGAGAGAGAATCATCATCATCAACCAACCAACACATCTTCATCAACACAACAGAGAGAGAGAGAATAGCAGAGAGAATCATCATCATCAACCACCCAACACATCTTCATCAACACAGCAGAGAGAGAGAGAATAATTATCATCAACCAAACACATCATCATCCATAAAGATCAACAAAAAAAAATGTAAAAATCTGAAAAAAAAAAAAAAAAAAAAAAAAAAAAAAAAAAAAAAAAAAAACTTCAACACATCATCCTCATACACAGATTGGAGGCGGAGATCAGAGATCGGAGACAGGGCTACGACAATCGGAGGCGGAGGCGGAGGCGAAGGCGGAGGCGGTGATCGACCCTCTCTCTCTCTCTCTCTCGCTCTCTCTCCATTCCCTCTTCCTCTCTCTTCTCTTTCTCTCTTTCTCTTTCTTTTCCTCTTCCTCTTCTTCTCTCTTCTCTCTGCTCTCTCTATTTCAAACATAAGGAGGAAAAAAAAAAAAAGAAACTGTCCAAAACGACGTCGTTTTGGACAGTCGGGGGATTCGGGGAAGAAAGATTCGAGTTACGAAGGATTATTCTAATTTAAATGCTAAGTGAATCAATGAATGGTGACCGAAAGTACTGCAACTCTGAATGGATAAAAATATTTTTAAAAAAATTAGAAGAAATTACGACAAAAAAAAAAATCAAGGTTTGAATCTTATAATAATAAAATAAATTTTTAATTTTAGTTTTTTAATTTAAATCTTAAAATTTTAATTTGTTTTTAATCTAAACTATTTATCTATTTTTGTTAAATAAAATTGATAGAAAAATAGATATTTTAACCATTAAACTCAATGAAAAATGATATTTTAGACATTTTATATATATTTATGTTGAGTTTAATGACTAAATACTATTTTTCCGTTAATTTTACTTAACGAAAATAGAAAAATAGTTTAGATTAAAAATAAATCAAAAGATTTTAGTTTAAATTAATAAAATTCAAAATTTATTTTGTTACAAAACTCAAACATTGAATTGTTTTTGTAATTGTCTCAAAAAATTATTAAAAACTAAAAAATATGAATTAAAAATTCTAAAGTTATTTTAACAAAAATCCAAAACCAAACAAAATAATTATTTGTAGCTAATGTGCAAAAATGTTGATTCAGTGGGTATTCTGGGTAGGAATATATCACAACATAGTTTGCGTTTTTAAATAAATAAATAAATACTGGTAAGATTCCTTTTTTTGGGCACAATTAAAAACTAGGAATCGCTGATGAAATTTTATCAAAACCAGATGCTTTATGTTTGAACTTTAATTGTTCCTTTCTCCTTCTTCCCTTTTTTTTTTTAACAGGTGTGATAGTATGATCAAGTTAGTCACAATCCACCTTTTACATTCTCTCTCTTTTTTTCTTTATAAAAAACAAAAGAAAAAGGGCAAAAAAAAAAAAAAAAAAAAAAGAAGTCTGGATGCTGACAAGTTTATTGGCAGAAAAGTTCAGCTCTAGCCTTACTTTGAGAGTGCTTTAAATATACCCTTAGGCCATGTTTGTTTGGGCGGACTGGATTAGTATTCCATGACTAATAGTCCTAGGGCTACGAATCCGTTGGATTATGGATCATATCTTAACTAATAGTCAAGTTTAAAATAATTAGTCCGTACTTCAATTGTTTAACCAAACATCGGATTAATAATTTTATTAGACTATTAGTCCAATCCCATACTCATGTCCACCCAAACAAACATGGCCTAAGGTCATATTGGATTGGAGGTTTGGAGAGAGTAATTGGAGTATGAATGAAGTGATTCACTCAGGTCACCTTTGATTAAGAAATATATGAATGAATTAGTATTCCTATAATAATCCTATACTAGGAAAGATTAGCAAAGCTTAGCAACATATGAGATTGAGATGCAATCTTACGGGATTAATGGGTAAAAGACTGTTTTATTCCTTAATCTATATGACTACAAAATAGAAGAAAGATAATTGTGAAATTTCATGGATTTAATCTCAATCAATTAATGTCATTACACTACTACACCAAAAACACATTTTATCTTATATTTCTAATTTAATATCACCACATTACTAATCTCTTTATTCCATCTCACTATACTTATAATTTCATCAAACCTAATTCACTAAATAAACGTGGCTTTAATTTTTCTCTCAGCAATCACTGTCCACTAAAGAACATCCACAACAAGTGTTGGTATGTTATATGATAAAAAATAATCAAAATGATACCTAATTATATGGATTAAAATTTGTTAGTTTAGTCAAGGCTGAAGTTGGCCACTTTGGACCCTCGAAAATATGATTAAAAAAATCTCAAAATTTATTTTTAGCTATTACACTAGTTCACAAAAAGAAAACAAAAACAAAAAATACCTTGAATTTAAAAGGCTTTGACAAAGTTCGATAAAAATTCAAAACTAATAAATGATTGACATGGTGAATTATTTAAAACTAATGGATGATTGTTTTTATCAAAATAAATAAATGATTGATATTGTAAATTATTTGAAATTAATAGATGGTTATTTCTTAAATACATAGATTATGTATATAATGTGATTAATTATACCAGTTACAGTTGTTTACGAAGAAATAAGCTTTCAAATTTAAATTAATTAAATCTTACATTTGGTGAATTATGTTACGAAAAAAATTGAATGAATTAACAATTTTATCCATTGAAAATAATTTTGTTAATAAGTTGGATTATTCAACTTAAACTTCTATAATTTTGATCATTTTTCTTTTTGTAAATTTTGTTTCTAGATTTGAATAAATTTTAATAGTTAGTTATGTAAGTAATATTCTTGTAAACATTGCCAAAAAATAAAACATTAAATTATATACATAATATTTTGGTTATAAATTTTCTTTTAATATATGAAAGGACCCATATCAAGAGTTCGCTTTGAGTCCCAAAAATGTTTGAGTTTCACAAATTTAATCGCAATGAAGATATTATATATTAACTATAAAATTCACTTCGATGTATACAAATGTGTGTAAAAAGTTAAATATATAATAAAAAAAAAGTATATTAAAAGTTCAAGAAATGGACAAAAGAGAGAAATAGGAGGCGGCGGTTAGGAATGGCGAGGGTATTAGAGATAGCAATAATAAAAGGAGCTAACGACATAGAAGGGAGTTGAGGATAGTGGTAACAATGACAATGAATGTTGGAAATGGAAAAGGGGACTTAAAGAGGGGGCAAGAAGAGTAAGGAAAACTAGCAAAAGTGGAGTTGGCGTTTGAGATAATCTAAATAAGTGCACTTTTTAACTTTTTATGAAATATGGGTTGGGTTTGGATTGGGTTTGAAGTGATGAGTTAGAGAAGTGATGTGATTTAAATAAGATGGTGTGACTTAAATAGGATAGTGATTTTTTTGACTTTTTTCAAACATGCCAAACTAGCCCTTAAAGAAGGGTGCATAAGAGAGGTAGTTGCTGGCTGGAAATCAATGAGAGAGGGAAAATGAAGGGAGGAGAGAGAGTTAACAAACAATGTAATTTTGGTCCATTATTTTGCAATTTTTTTAGAATACTGCCAAATATCCCTACCTATTTACTTTGAACCCCCACTAACATAATTGAAACCCTCTCATATTCTCTTTGAGCCCCCACCTTAATACCGACTATATCCCTATTCTTTTGGACCCCCAACTCATAGGTCGAAATTACCAACAACGAACACACATTTGAGAGAAAAATCAATGACAACCGAAGATTCATAATAATTCCAAAATATCAACATACATATTTCATTTCATAAAAATTTATTTTGAACCATATATTGCTTTTGCTTTCTACAGGTTCAAGACCAATGAGATTTTGACAACATTTCTAAGCTCCATGCCATTGTTATCGGATTCATGGAATCTAAGTCACCAAGACAACACCGTCGCTCCTCACGGTTTCGTCGTGAACCGAATTAGCGGCCTAGCTTACGTGGCATTTTTTGATGCCCAAATCGTTGTCGATAACTTAGTGGCATTGGATTGTGACGTCATTGATGGACTTTTCTCGACGTTGCAATGCCGCAGTGGTGAGACGGAGGAAGAACCTATCATGGTTCATACTGGGATGTTCAGGTTTGGAAAATTAAGGTTAGAAGATTAAAGATGAGAATAAAAATGGAATTTCATATTTGGATAAAATTGAAATTAAAAAAAAATAAAAGAAATGAAATGTCTAAAAAAAAGATAAGTATTAATAGTATCACTCTTTTTTTAAGACTTCATATTAAATGCAATTATTCTTCTTACTATTGCAATTATTTCATTTACTTTCTGAGAGGGAGATTTATGATTTGGATTGGGCCGTGATAAGGGCCGGACAAATTGTGAGCCGAACACATTTGGGCCGTGGCAGCCTAGGCCCATCCAGAAAAGATTTTTGCTCTGTAATGGCACAGTTGCTGTGAAACCGAGCTACTTGCTCGGTAATGGCATAGTTGCATAATTGATGTCGTACTAGTGGTTAAGTGAGGTTCGGCCGAGATGTCCGCTGCCTCACTGGGTTCCACGGTTAATGCGTTAGCTCGGCAGGAAGGCCGACGACTAACCAGCATGACTTATCCCGAGCTCGGCTAAGCCGGAATGCAACCGAGCTCGGTCGTCATTGAGCTTGGCGAGCGGAGCGCTCTGGCTAGCTGCGCAGCACGGCCGTTGACAGCCGAGATGCTGTAGCCCGGTTGCCAAGCTCCCAGTGATGTGGACTGGCAGTTAGGTGATGTTCAGCTAGATTTGTGCTGAAAAATGGGATAGCAGCACCACGTGTCGAGAGACTAATGGGAGTAGATTTGGGGCGCAGAAGGTATATAAGCGAGTCCAACTTTGTTCGAACGGGCGGACTTCTCTGGTCGAATCCTCAAGTGGGCGGTTGAATTGGGACAATTCAACGTCAAATTCCAGCCACGAACTGCCATAAAAGCTCAAACATTGACAGACTTCGTCGCTGAATTCTCACCTAGAACTCATCCGGTATGCCCAGTGGATATTGTCGCGGCAAATGAGGAGGTGAATGTAGGCCAGACCGCAATAACACAGTTAAGCGATGACGGCAACGCGGAACTTGTGCGCCCCACCGAAGAACCTTCGGTTAGTACAATACCACAGCCTGGCGATACGATGACGGAGTTGGGTATCATCGACCAACCTGCTCCATCCAGTACCGCATCACCAAGGAGGGAAGAAGTGGAACCGCTCAGCACAGAGCCTGCAGCCGGCATAATATTACAACCCGGTGATTCGCCTACGGACTTAGGCATTACGGATCAACTCGCTAAGTCCAGCGCCGAATCGCCGAGAGGGGCTGAAGTGGAACCGCTCAGCACAGAACTTGAAGTCGAAAAGCCGAACAACCGTGATCCCGTCAACCTTTAAGCCTCTTAGGACCCCTCAGACTGTTGGAAGCTCTTTGTTGGCGAAATGTGAAAACTTTTTGTTGATGGAGCCTCGAACCGTCACGGTGCCAGGCTAGGTATAGTTCTGATTTCGCCAGACGGGCTGACTATCGAACATTCTATCACCCTCGGATTCCTTGCCTCAAACAATGAGGCTGAGCACGAAGCGCTTTTGACCGGGCTCAAGAGCGCGCTTCAGATGCACGCATCCAAGCTAATGGTTTACAGTGATTCCCAGCTTGTGGTTAACCAAGTTTCTGGGATTTACGAAGCAAAGGATGACAGAATGATAAAGTACCAGGCTCTGGTCATAGACCACATCAAGCGATTCCAGGCAATAAGGGTCCAACATATTGGCCAAGAAGAAAACGGCCGAGCAGATGAATTAGCCGGCCTTGCTTCCATGGTCGATAGCACATCTCCCAACCCTCTCCTGATTGAATTCCTTTCGCGGCCCAGCATTGAGGCAACCGGGCAGACAGAAGTACTCTGCCCCGAGCTAGGTCCTTCATGGATGGACCCTATTATCCTCTTTCTCAGAGACTGGACCCTTCCAGCCAAGAAGAATGAAGCACATAAAGTCCGGGTGAAGTCAGAGCGGTTTTGGCTCTCTCCATTAGGCGCTTTATACAAGAAGTCTTTTACCGGTCCTTATCTAAAGTGTGTGCACCCGAGCAGCGTGGACGCCTTCCTGTATGAAATTCACGAAGGCATCTGTGGCAGTCACATAGGGGGCAAATGTTTGGCCTACCGAGCTATTTCGCAAGGCTACTAGTGGCCGTGCATGCAAGTCGACGCGCAGAAGTATGTTCGCAAATGTGAGAAGTGCCAGAAGTTTGCCCATCAAATTCACCAACCGGCCAGAGAACTTCTTCCCCTCACCAGCCCTTGGCCCTTTGTGATGTGGGGGCTCGATATAGTAGGGCCACTCCCAATTGCACTAGGCAACCGAAAGTTCTTCATTGCGGCCACAGATTACTTCACCAAATGGGTTGAAGCAGAGCCTTTAGCAACAATCAAGGAGAAAGACGTTAAGCGGTTTGTCTGGCAGAATGTGGTAACGCGGTTTGGCGTCCCAAAAATGCTGATCTCTGATAACGACACCCAATTTGACGGTCGCCTATTCAGAGGATTTTGTGAAGACTTGAAGATTGAATTCTACAACTCTGTCTCGACTTACCCACAGTCTAATGGTCAAGCCGAAGCATCAAACAAGGCCATTCTTGATGGGTTGAAGAAGAGGCTTGAGAAAGCCAAGGGAAAATGGGCCGAGGAACTCCCCAACGTCCTTTGGGCATACCGAACAACCCCGCGGCAATCTACCGGGGAAACTCCTTTTGCTTTGGCATATGGCATGGAGGCAGTCATACCTTTGAAAGTTGGAATGCCCACCCTCAAAAGTGAAAGTTTTGAGTCCGAGCTGAACGCCGAAGCCATTGCCCCAGAATTGGACCTCGTGGAAGAACGCCGAAAAAAGGCTCTCATCCATGTGGCCGCCTACCAACAAGAGCTCTCAAGGAAATATAACAAAACGGTGCACCCCAGACCGTTCAAAGTAGGTGACTGGGTCTTGAGGAAGGTCATGGGCAATACCCTGGTGTCAGGTGAAGGCAAATTAGGGACAAACTGGGAAGGACCCTACAAGATAATCGGTCTGGCGGGCAAGGGGGCATACCACTTGGAGGACCTAGAAGACAGAGGAATACCCCGGCCATGGAATGCGGCCAACCTCAAACTATACTATTTTTAGCTTTTGTTTTTTTTTTGTGCAAAAGAATTTTTTGCCTTACACTTCAGAATGTAATATTCTTTTTGTCAATATATAGAAGTGTCTCATCTTTGCCTTAGCATTCTAATTGTTACTTTTCAATTTTGAGATTCACAACCGAGATGTTTTACTCCGGTTGATTTTGAGATTAAAACCGAGATGATTTACTCCGATTTATTGAGTTGATGATCTGATCAACTGAGATTCTCAACCGTGATGTCTTACTCTGGTTGAATGAGTTGATGTTTTGCTCAACTTTTAGATTCTCAACCGTGATGTCTTACTCCGGTTGAATGAGTTGATGTTTTGCTCAACTCTGAGATTCTCAACCGAGATGTTAACTCCGGTTGAATGAGTTGATATTTTGCTCAACTCTGAGACTCTCAACCGAGATGTTAACTCCGGTTGAATGAGTTGATGATTTGCTCAAATTTGCGATTCAAAATCGAGATGTTTTACTCTGGTTAATTTCATTGATGATTTGTTCAAAAATGTGATTTTAACCGAGATGTTTTACTCCGGTTAATGCGGTTGATGATTTACTCAACTTTATGCTGGAAACTGCAATATCTTTTCCGGTTAGATAAATTAGATAAAGTGGTTAATCTTACCGAGGTATTTTGACAGTCGACATTATCTAGCATGAAGAACGTGCAAACACTTGAAGAAAACGGGGCTTTTTCATTGATGTGAAAAGTAATTACAAGAGGAGGGGCGGATAGCCCGGTTACATGTGTAAACCAAAAAGGAAGAAAGAAGATAAAGAAAACTAAGCTAGGGGGGAAAAGTCAGTGAATTCGTCCTCGGCTGCCTCCAGGTTGACCGTTGGTGTTTGGTCTTGGACACTGGTCTCCGTATGGCCGGGCTAAACTGTGTGATTTTCTCCCTCTGCATTTTCCTTGGTTTCCTTGTCGCCTTCTTCCTTGGCCTCAGCCTGCAACGCGGCGAAGACGTCGTTGGCGTAGAGCACGAGATAGTTCGGTAAGGAGGCAGCTGGATGAGTAGCGAACACGTCGGTCCCCGGTCCCTGGCCGAGATGGTCACAAGTAGACTTCTACCCAGCCTTGAAGAAAATGTCTTGGGTGGCGCGGACCTGCTTTGTGTAACTCTCCTCGGCCTCAAGGAAACCGGCGTTGTTTGCACCCTTCACATCCTCTTCTCATGATTGTTTCAGCGCATCTAGCTCGGCCCGGAGCGCGTCTCTCTCCTTCTCGGCAGAGCCAAGCTGGCCGAGCAACCGAGAGTTGTCGGAGTTCGCCATTTGCAATGAAGACTGGGCTCTCCCGAGCTCGGCTTGAAGGATTTGAACTTGGCTGGCAGAGTCAGTTGCCTTCTACCGAAGCCGGTGAATGCGCTCCATGACCAAGTGCTGCTTCTGGATGGCCTGCAAGAAGAGAGATTGATCAGAAAGAAAACCGAACAAACACTTGGTGAAATTTTGAGCACAAGTTTGAGATTCTTACCCTTGTCATGGATTTGACCAACGACTTCACCAACCGGGTGTCTGGAACATGGTCGCTGCTGACCACGTTGCTTGGTAGGAGAAGGGCCTTGGTGAGGTCAAATGCAAGAAGATGCTCTTTGTCACCCTTAACGGAAGCTATTTCCGGGATCTCCTTGCCTCAGTGTTTGAGCTGGGGCCTTCATGCCGATATTGGGTCGACGGTGACGGCAGGCTGCTTGGTGTTGAGCTCGGTGACTAGCTCGGTAGAAGGGTCTGCACGAGGCCTTTTGCCAGCCCAGCGGGAGTCTCTGCTGGCTTGCCCGGCAGCGGAAGAAGCCAACGCAACCACGGTCCCGCTGGATTGACCGACAGTTGGAGAGCAGGTTGGAATGCTCGGGATCTCGGACGAGGTGGCAGTGATCAAGTTCTTAATGTGGCTCCTCTTGGCCATTTCTTCTGCTTCGATTAAACGAATGAAGGAGACGTCTGGCAGTGTGGGATCTGGCGGCGGAGGTGGAGCGCGGAGAAAGTCAGTGACTTTACTCCAGCGCGGAGCTGAATACCGGTATGTTGGAGTGTAGCTGAGGAGCTCGTTACAATCCCGGTTGCGGTAACAGAGCACGGTCCTGATGGCTGTTTCGTTGGGGTAGTAGTAGTTGGCTTGCAAGGCTTGGATCGCTGCAAAGGAAAGAAGAAAAGTGTCAAGTACAGAATAGTGAAGAAAGATAAATTGACCGAGCAGTTAGCACGACTTACATGTCTCACCGAAGTTCTTGCTAATAAACCAGCCCAGTTCGTCGGCCGTTTCATAGTTGCCAAACACCTAGAAAAAGTCATCGTCGTGTAAGTCCTTGTCTGGGGTGCCGGTCACTATTTTTTCTTTGCCCGGTCAAATTTTTAAGTAATAGGCGAGGCCGTCACCCGTGTGCCCAAGGGTGTATTGACAGAGTATCTCGGCTAAACTTAAGTTGGTTCCTAGCCGGTTGTTCAACTTGTAGACCTCGTTGATTATTCAGTAAGTGTTGGTTGAGACTTGAGTGGGTGCTAGCCCGGTGCGGCGCAAGAATTCGGTCATCAGTGGGTTGACCGGGAAGCGGAGGCCTCCTTCAATGATGGATAGCACGGTGAAGGGGCACTGGTCTAATCTGCCCCAAGGGATTGTCTCAATTTCGCCGAGCTCTAGGTGGACGTCGACCGGGATACCGTACTCTTCCTAGAACGCAGCCAGGGCAGCTGGAGTATCAACAAGGAAGCAGAAGCGCCCCATGTGTAGCCGGCTAGTTTAGCTCGACTGAGGTGGTTTGGCACAGACTGGTGTTTAATGGCTGCTCGGTCTTTGAGAGCCTCGGTAATTGGTCAGTGATCCCCTTGGACTCTGCAGGAAAAGGATGGTAAGTGTAAGTGGAAGCGCGGTCGAGCAAAACGAGCTTGACTTTAGCTCGGTCATGAAGAGTGCTAGACCACCTCGGTCGCAAAGGCAAATCAAGGAGCTCGGTCGCTCAAGCAGACCAGTTGTTAGCCCGGTCGAGCGGCCAAGTCCTCTGACTACCTTGGTTTCTACAAAGGTTTTGGTAAACTTGTAAATTGCTCGGTCTAATTGTTTTTTGGATCAAAAGGCGACCTGGAGCCCGGTCCGCTCGAGTTCTTCGTGTGTTCATGTGTTCATCACTGGGATTGAAGAACAATGAAGAGAACAGGGGCAAGTGTGGGTTTTGGGAGGGTTATGTCCTAAAACCTACGGATTTTTTGCCCTAATATGTGAAATACCAAATGAAAATAGCAAAAAGGAGGCTTGGAGGACTTACCAGTTAAGGGCAGGAGCTTCCTTCTCGAACACAAATGCAAGGAAATGCAGGAACGAGGCTTGCAAGAGGCACAGGAGCTCTGGAACGCTTGGAATGGAGGAGGAACAGTAAGAATGAAATGAAGAGGAAATGGCGTATATATGGGAGGAAGACCGCCAAAAATTTGAATGTGAAGGGACAGTTGGCTGCTCGAGGCCAATGAGCGAGCGACACGTGTCCCTATTGACGACGGCGTCAGTACTGAAGAGACAGGATGGCAAGTCGATGCGTCAATCGGGCAAGTTTGAAGACAGGCATGTCAACTAGCCCGGTCACCGTCTAGCAGACTGTGAACCGATGAAGAGTTATCCCGGACAGAACAGGTAATCCCAGTCACGCTTGCATAGACGGAATTAAGGGACAATTGAGAGGGAGATTTATGATTTGGACTGGGCCGTGGAAAGGGCCGAACACATTTGGGCCGTGGCAGCCTGGGCCCATCCAGAAGGATTTTCGCTCGGTAATGGCACAGTTGCTATGAAACCGAGCTACTTGCTCGGTAATGGCATAGTTGCATAATTGATGTCGTACTAGTGGTCAAGTGAGGTTCGGCCGAGATGTCCGCTGCCTCACTGGGTTCCACAGTTCATGCGTTAGCTCGGCAGAAAGGCTGACGGCTAACCAGCATGACTTATCCCGAGCTCGGCTAAGCCGGAATGCAACCGAGCTCGATCGTCATTGAGCTTGGCGAGCGGAGCGCTCTGGCTAGCTACGCAGCACGGCCGTTGATAGCCGAGATACTGCAGCCCGGCTGCCGAGCTCCCAGTGGTGTGGGCTGGCAGTTAGGTGATGTTCAGCTAGATTTGTGTTGACAGATGGGATAGCAGCACCACGTGTCGAGAGACTAATGGTAGTAGATTTGGGGCGCAGAAGGTATATAAGCGAGTCCGCGGCCCCCACGCTGAGGCAGATGAACATTTGGTGAGATTTACACTAAACACTCAGGCCTCGTTTGGATTTAGCAAAAAAGTCAAAAAGTTACTAAAAGTTGTCACATCACCTCTCTATTTTTCTGCACATCTTTTCGTAAAAAGTCAAAAAGTTATTAAAATAGCCTATTCCCAAACGAAGCCTCAATCCTCTCTCTCTCTATCCCTGTGTGTGTCTAACTTGATCGTCGGAGGGGTATTCCGGCGCCACACCGCCGGGCAGCTCACCGCCGTTGTACTCGCAGATCGATTAGGCAGGCAGGAGCTTGGAAGAAAGGAGTACGGGTTTGCCGGAATATTTGCTCCCCGTACAATTTCAATTTTTTTTTAAATTTTTTGTAATCTCATTTGAGAATATATTATTTTAATAATAATTCTTTAATTTTTTACAAAAAAAAATATATAAAAAAATAAAAAATAAATATAATAATTTTTAACTAAAATATTTAATACCCAATCGGAGGTAAAAAACAAATTGTCAGAGTGAGATGATCAACATGTTCAAACAAAGAAAAAAAGAAAAAGGAAAGTGAGATGATCAAAGTATTGTGTCACTCTGATGGGTACGTCTTTGTAGTCGTTTCTCGGTTGTCTTGAAAAAATAATTAAAAATATTTTTTTAATTTTTTAAAATAATATGTAAAAAAAACATGAGATTCTATATAATTCAAAATAAATTAAAAATTAAAAAGTAATTATTAAGGCTAAGTTTGACATACATAAAATAATTTATTTCTTTATTTTTTTTTTCATCACATCACATCTCTATTTTTTTACATACCTTCTTATAAAAAGATAAAAAATATAATTATTTAGAAAATAATGCTTGGGACCCCCTTTTGGGGTCACCCCCTCACCCCCTTGTCACGTGGTGGACGGTGATTGGAGGAAAAAAAAAAAAATATAACTAATGAGAGAGAGAGAGGGAGATGGAGAGAAAAGGAAGAATGAATCATTCTTGTTATTTAGGTCACCTCAGACCACCGAAACCCACGCCACGTCCCGAAGCGCCCATCTGTGAGATTCTATGGCTTGGTTTGGGAAGTAGGTTGGCTTTTTGGCTTTTTGGTTTTTTTGGCTATTTTAGCCTGGGCTAAGAAGCTTGGTTTGGGAAGGGCTTTTTGGCTTTTTGACTTTTTTGACTTTTTTTGTGAGAGAAGAATGTAATGATTATAGGTTGGATGTGATGTTTTGTTTGTTATGGCTAAAATAGCCTATTTTGTTTTTTGTGGCTAAAATAGCCAAAAAAAACCTGAAAATCAACTTGCCAAACAGAGGTTTCTTTTTTTTTTCTCTCTCTTTGTCTCGCTTTCTGCTGTTATTATTTCTCATCTCAAGAAAACGAAAAAAAGTCTCCTCAGTCTCTTCTCCACCACCTCTCATTTCATTCCACCAAAAGAATCAGAACCCAAACAAAACTACTCACATATTAAAAAAAAAAAAAAAAAAAAAAAAAAATCTGAGAGAGAGAGATCAAAGTAGGGTTTCGATTTTGTTGTTGGCGGCGTAAGTGTGGAATTTCGCAAAACGGAAGGGGACGAATGGACCCTGCAGTGTTGGACAAGATAATCGAAAGGCTAATCGAAGTCCGATCGACGAAGCCAGGGAAGCTTGTTCAGCTTTCTGAGTCTGAGATCAAGCAGCTCTGTGTTGCCTCTCGTGATATCTTCATCCAACAGCCCAATCTCCTCGAACTCGAAGCTCCCATCAAAATTTGCGGTATATATCGATGCACAAAAACAAAACAAAAACTTCTTCTTTTTTTTTATTATAATTTTTTTAACTGTTCTGTTTTCAGGTTTTTTATTTTTTTTTTATTTTTTTGGGTGGTTTGATTTATGAGATTTTAATAAAATTGCTTGAATTTTTTAGCTTTCTGCGATTTGGGAAGTCACAACATGAGTTTGAGTTTGTGGGTTTTGTGACAAATCACGATTTTGGAGATAGCTGCTTTTGGGTTCAGAACAGCAGCTTCCAATAGTAGTTGTAGTTTTTTTTTTTTTTTTTTTTTTTTTGGAGGTGCGTTTTGGTGGTTTTTCTTGTAAGATTTTGAGTTGTTTTATTGTCTTAACAAAAAAATGCTTGAATTTGTTTTGACTTTTGAATTTACTAGTAACTTTCTGCGATTTGGAAGTCACTATATGAGTTTGTTTTTTGTGGGTTGTGTCAAAATACGACTTTGGAGGTAGCTGCATTTGGGTTCAGAAGAGCAGCTACCAATGGTAGTTGTAGCTACAATTGTTGGGTCGGTGGACCTGATAATTACTGTTCGCTCGTCAACCCTACTGTTCACTCAAATACTAGGTCCAATTGGTGGGGTGGGGGGGTGTTTGGGGCCAAATTTTTTTGGATACTTTCGTAATTCCCATGTTGCTTAACCCTAATTTTATACTTATAAATCAATGTGGGGCGCCTCTTTTAAGTTAAGAGAGAGTTGTAATTTTCTGATCATAGTGAGACCCGTAGCAGCCATAGACGAAGAAGCCCTATTCTGGGATGAATCACGTAAATTTTTATGTTCTTGTGTGCGTGATTTGTTTGATTCATTTTGTCTTCCTTGTTTGTTATTTTGTGTCTCACCGATTTTGGTTAGGAAGAGTCAATTCCTAACATCACTGTGCTCATTGTCATTGCTATTTAGTTCACGAACAATTATTTTTTCTTGTGTTAATGTTGGTTTAACTTATAAAGATTTTCAAGTTGTTGTCTTGTTGTATTAACAAAAATGCTTGAGTTAGTTTTGAATTTGAATTTACTAATAGTTTTCTGCGATTTGGGAAGTCACAATGTGAGTTTGCTTTTGTGGGTTATGTGTCAAATTACGACTTCAGAGGTAGCTGCATTTGTGTTCAGAAGTGCAGCTAGCTACCATAGTAGTTGTAGCTTCACTGTTGCATCATCATCACTGTTGTTATTGTTTAGTAATTGGATAACGCCATATAAAACTGCAATAAGCAATTTTTCTTTACTCAGCGCAATTTCATGAAGGATTTTATGCTATGGATAGTCATTGAAGTGCACATGTAAAATTCAAACATAGCATAAGTGCAGAATAGCAGTGCATTGTGATAACTATTATTTCCTGATCATGTAATAGTTATTTATTTCATTTCAGGTGACATTCATGGGCAGTATAGTGATTTGTTAAGGCTCTTCGAGTATGGTGGTTTTCCTCCTCAATCCAATTATCTATTTTTAAGGGGACTATGTAGACCGTGGCAAACAGAGTCTGGAAACAATATGCCTCTTGCTTGCGTATAAAATTAGATATCCAGAGAACTTCTTTCTTCTCAGGGGAAACCATGAATGTGCTTCTATTAATCGCATCTATGGTTTTTTTGATGAATGCAAACGCTGGTTTAATGTGAAAATATGGAAGTCCTTTACTGATTGTTTCAATTGTCTTCCTGTGGCCGCACTCATTGATGACAGGATATTGTGCATGCATGGTGGCCTTTCCCCTGATCTTACAAACTTGGATCTGATTAGAAACTTACCCCGTCCTACTCCTGTTCCTGACACTGGTTTACTGTGTGATTTACTCTGGTCAGATCCTGGTAGAGATGTCAAGGGATAGGGAATGAATGATAGAGGAGTTTCATTTACATTTGGCCCTGATAGGGTGTCAGAGTTCTTAACAAGGCATGATTTGGATCTTATTTGTCGCGCCCATCAGGTTACTGACTCTTCTGTTGTTTGTTGTTCAACTGACTTATTGAGGTTGCTTACATGTGTTTTCTGATCTAGGTTGTAGAGGATGGTTACGAATTCTTTGCTGACAGGCAGCTTGTAACCATATTCTCAGCCCCCAACTACTGTGGTGAATTCGACAATGCTGGGGCAATGATGAGCGTTGATGAAAATTTGATGTGCTCATTTCAAATTCTCAAGCCAGCAGATAAAAAAACTAAGTTGATGATGTCCACAAAAACGTGACCAAAAGGTCAGTTCATTATATTGCTTCTCTCATCTTAATATTGCTGTTCATGTGTCAATATCATTACCTAAATTTCCTTGCCTTAGTAAATAATGTTGTTGGCTTGTTGCTGGGTTGTTGGGTTGGGAGGGTTATGATTAACTTCTGTAGTAAATCAAATTCATCATTTGGTCTTCTAAATTTCAGCTTACTCCCAAAGTGTATCATTATTTGTCTCCTATTGGAATATTTTGGTCAAATGAGAAAATTTGGTTTTTTATTTTTTATTTTTGTTCTCATAAATGGTGAGAAGTGAGAACATAGTGGAAGGTAAAAAAAAGTTAATGCAAGGGAGAGGCAAATAAAATCCTTTTCCTTGTTTAGTTGTCATCTCAAAACAAGAGGCAAAGAAAAATAAACCATTGAAGAGGCCATTTTTTTTGGGAGAGAAGATGAAGAGAATGAATTATAGTCGAAAAGGGTTCTAAAACCACTCCCCTAGATTGAAAAATCTTTGTAGCTTCCATAACAAAGTAAAGAAAGGAAAATAAACCCCTTTGATGGTTCCCTTATATATATATATTTTTTTTTCAATCCTCTTTTCCATCTTTAGCAAGAAAGGTAAAATAAAATATGTTGGTATTTTCTTTTCATTCCTTTATTTGTTTCTGAGAACTAAACAACTAAACAAGGCCTTGAAAATACTTTACAATGAACTTGTTTGCGCCTTTTCTTGTATTTGGAAAGCAAGATTGCTTGTGAGGATCTTTAGTAATATGTAAATGATGAAGAATTGTGAAAGAATAATTATTCTCCAACTTTGTGGATTAAGGGTGATCTGTTCAATGATGGAAGGCAGGAAGCCTTGGTTTATCTAAATACACTTGGATACGATACAGGTTTTTTTTTTCTTGGAAAGGCGCAATTTGAACATTGTTTGTTGAGCATCAATTTCAACTGGAATTGTGTCATATTGAGGTCAAATACTAGTATTGTAAAGAGCATCTAGGTGCTCTTAGGCAGTATTTGGTCAAAAGATTTGGTGCCATGAACTTAGTACCAGAGAGATGAAATGTTCTAAGACGGGTGGATAGCAAAGCAAGTATTATGTGCTGGCTAGCATGAGGGTGGTTGATCTCAAGGGGGCAGTGTTACTGTGAATTTATTTCAAGTAGAGAGCAAGAGGGTTTTAATGGAGAGATATTGGTTGTTTGGAAGGCCGGGATTTATGTTTAATTGGCTTCAGTTGGGTGCTGTTATAAGGAGGGAAAGGGGATGGATAATTTAGTCACTAAGTCATGAAGTTGTGTAGTATTTCATAATCATTAGACTTAAGTGATTAGAGCGTTCCCATTTTTCATATAAAGCCATGTGTTCCTTAGAACTTGTATCATTAGGCTTTGTAGGTGCTAGCTCTCTTAATGCATAGTCTAAATCCATAATTCCCAAAGCAATTCCAATTTCTTCATTCTATTTCTTGAAATTAGTTTCACTCGAAGTTTCAATACCAAACAAGTAACTATTAATTATAGTAGGATTCAATGCTGCATACACATAATATCCATTACATAACTTAATATAATCAAGAAAACTACTTTTCACATGTCATGAATAAAAATAACATCACAAGTTAAATATATCTAACTAGAAAACATAATTAGTTAGATACGAAATCAAATTATCCTTCCGTTGGGCCGAATAACAATATATTTTAGCAATTTCATAAAAGTAAATAAGATGACTAATAAAATTAACAACATAAAATAAAATAAAATAATTATTAAGACCATAACAAGTGTATCACCGTTGGGCAGAAAACTCAATGCTATATTTATTATACTAATCATCTTGGTTGTTCAAACATACATAGTGTTGAACCTCCGTTAGGCTGATCAACAATGTTTCAACTCATAAGGTGTGTAACAAAGCATTACAAGTGCATAAGGTATTATCTTAATTACCACTTGTTCAATAATTTACAATTTTTTATTTTAATATCAATAGAATAAAAGATTAACCAAAAACAAAGATAAAATTAGACAAGTATAAATCAAGGCTATGCACTGGTTACACAAAACATCATCATGAAATGAAATTCATACTTATATGTTTCATGTATCAGAATCGAGAACCATACTCTGATACCAATTAATAGAAAATTTTGCAGAACATAAATTAAAAATCATTAAGGATTCAATTCTATACATAAAAACTATATGTATTTCTACTATACAAAACAAGTGTATACGTACTTTGATCCATGATAGCATGAAAATCTTTTTTGAAAAAGCGAAACCTTCAATAGAAGACCTTGATCTTCAAGTTCTTTATTTGTTTAAGATCTTCAAACCACTTTTCTCTCTCTAGGCGATGGGAACCTTCTTATGGTGACAACTTGAGTTTTGTGATAGAGAGTGTGGTTTGGGACCTTACACTATTTATATTAGTAGTCTTCCCATCAAAGAATACATTCATGCAATGAACCTCATTAGATAGATTAGAGTATCTTCTACATTCATAATAGATACATAATGCATCTCTAAGATTCATTCATAATGAATCTATCACATTCAATGCGTTGACACTATCTCCATTAGTCGTCTATACATTATGTATATATAGATGCATTCATCAATGATTAGTCACCATCTAATTGATGTACATGTATCTTATTCAATGAGATAAATCTAGTATATATAATAATGTATAAGTCATATTCAGGAAAAATTCTTGCAATCTCTCACTTGGCTTGCCTAATTATATTACGTCACTAGATTATAATGATATGGCCAACGTTCTCCCGCTGGAAGATTGCACCATCAATGTTCTGTGTTTGCAGGTTCTCAATTCCTGGATAGTCCATTCAGTCGCGAAGCTCCGATTCACTTTCATCTAGTGCAGGATTCGGTGCGCACACAAAATATATGGCTACTTTTATTTTTTTTAAAAGGTGGGAGATAAAATCAGTTAAATTCATCTCCTTCTATGCAACTTCATTGGTCAATAACACCACATATATATATGTGCATTCAGCATTACTAACGGGTTGTTTGAGATGCTCTAAATATGTGCACTTTTTGACTTTTTATGAAATATAAGTTGGGTATGGGTTGGGTTTGAAGTGATGTGGTAGATAGAGAGGTGATGTGACTTAATTAAGGGGTTGTTTGGGATGACCTAAATAAGTGCATTTTTTGTCTTTTTACGAAAAGAGAGATGATGTGATGGAAAAAAGATAAAAAGATAAAAAGTGTGTACTTATTTAGGATAGCCAAACTTGGCCTAAGATGATGTGATTTAAATAGGATAGTGACTTTTTGACTTTTTAGTTTTTTTAGGTTATGACAAATAAGGCCCAAATAATATTTTATAAAAGCCATAAAAATCAATAAATAAGAAGAATAAAAACTATAGTAGAGAAATATGCCTTTTGATCATCCACACGTTGCCCAATACTACAACTAATGAGCAAAGCACATGTGAAGCTGATCAAAAGAAGCCATGAAGTAGGAGGTATATGACTAGCCATTAAAGGGTACCCCGAAAGCTTTAGATTATACCTTTTTGCTGATTTTTTTTTTTTTTTTTTTTCATGTAAAATAACTAATGAATTAATGGGCTTTTTATAGCAAGAAAATATGTGGAACTTTTCTCCCGCACCCTTGGATTCACAAATGACCGTATATATTTTTTGTAACTGCTGCTAAACAAAGCCATCCAACGTCGGATTTTTAAAGTAATAAAAAGTAAATGGATTAATCGAATTCACTTGTCTAACATTTATACAATTCAATCCAACCCATTTAAATTTGAGCTAGTTTGAATTAGATTATTTTAAATAGGGAACTCATTTTAACTCGCTTAAACACACTCATTTTGACTCGCTCAAAAAAAACCCACTCATTTGCCACCTCTACTTTATTGAAAAGAAAATTTTAATTAACAAATTAATCGAGTTTATTTATTTGATCCATTTTAATCCGCTCAAACTCACCCGTTTGCCACATCTATCTAAAGAAGATGCTGACAGCTGGATACCTTCTTGTTGTCTTTGTACATTAGAGCATTATTCTTCTTGTTGTTCTTATGTACAGCTATGCATTTCATTCCTTTCTCTCCCTTTTTTTCATTTCCTTTTTTCGTTGTTGAGTTCGATTAAAATGACAACAAATTTGAAATTTTTGGCCGGCACTACAAATCTGAGACTAAAATTCAAGAGGTCTCAAGTTCGAGTCAATTCAAAAGGCTAATAGAAGTTTGTCCGATTGTTAACTTAGATTTGGAATTAATCGAAGTGCGCACAAATTAGTTCAGATACCGTGTTAGTGTATATGCTTTATGCTTTATGCTTTAAGTTAGTATACCTTTCGGCCACTTTCATAATTGTTGTCTATAATCTCTCCTATATATAGGAGTTGAATCATATATGTAAAAGAGATACATATTTCTCTCTTTTTCTCTATACATTATTCTAACACACCTAATTATCAAAAATAATAATAATAAAAATGAAAATGATGAAACGTGATTTTAAAAATAATGCTTTTGCATGGCATCGAAATTGTGAAAAATTGTTATTTATTATTTTATACGTCTCATATCTAGGTCCATGGTAAGTTAGGTACCATATTCAAAAAAATTGTATAAGTACAAGAGTTTTAGAGAGTGAAAATTTTCATTTCTAAAAATAAAATTTTTGTTGCAAAAAATATTATAAAATCAATTCCAATCATCACGAAAAGGCTATACAAAAAAGTCAAAAAAAAAATGGCCTTTAGCGATAAAATTTTAAAAATATTACTGATAAAAACACTATT
This sequence comes from Camellia sinensis, assembly GCF_055761805.1. Taxonomy (NCBI): domain Eukaryota; kingdom Viridiplantae; phylum Streptophyta; class Magnoliopsida; order Ericales; family Theaceae; genus Camellia; species Camellia sinensis. Next base: position 32,712,001 of record NC_138961.1, on the reverse strand, counting down.
AGAAAGAAAATAATTATTGCCAAATAATGCAAGGTCTACATATGTTTCAAACCCCTCATTAGTGTATGGTCCTTTAGGATAGTAAACGAATGAAACTACTTGGACTCAATTTGTATTTGGTTCGTTATTTCAAATCAGCCTATTATGTAGCAAGTCCAGCTTAAATAATTTCAAATAAAGTTTGAACAAGTAGGCTTGTGCACTACAAAAAATCAAACTTATATCAATATCAGTGTTTTGCATTTGGTATGAGATCTTAATTTCACCATCTTTGTGTAGCAACCAAACAGGTCAAAATTAAAATAAAAACCAATGTTTTATTCTAGTAAAATTTGAATATAAACATATGTATTTTTGGAATTTTCCGTACTAAAAATGACCGCTTAAATTCCTGTTTCCTCACTAATTCTGGTTCTCCTGATTGGACTGAGAAAAATGCTCTTTCTCTCTCTTCTCTTTCTTACCCCAAAAGTTCTCTGCAAGCCTTAGATTCCAAAATCTCCATTGCATTGCTTTTTCCTCAACCAAATCATCATCTGTTTATGGTTAGTTGCTTCTCTTTCTCTTACATTCTTTTTTTTTCAGGAAAAAAAGAATAAACAATGAGAAAATAGAAAGAAATAAAATCCTAATGAGTAAAGCCAAGATTCATTTTCAGATTTTCCAAAAAAAAGAAACAAATTGTTTTTTACTTGGTTTTGGTTTTTTGTTTTGTGTTTTTTCTTGGTTCTTTTTTAATGAATTGTGATTTGGTTATGTTATGGGTAGGTTTGTGGAGGGTATAAAGAGAAGAAGCAATGGCCTACAAGGTGGATCATGAGTATGATTACCTATTCAAGATAGTCTTGACTGGGGACTCGGGTGTTGCAAAATCTAATATACTTTCCAGGTTTACGCGCAACGAGTTCTGCTTAGAGTTTAAATCTACCATTGGTGTTGAATTTGCCACAAGGACTCTTCAGGTTTATTTCAATTTCTGTGATCTACATTTTGCCAATTTGTCACGAGTTTTGTATATCAATGTACTATTTTGTTGACCACCGATCTAGTTCCAAATTTCTGTGATCTACAGTTTGCCAATATGTGAACCTACCTTTGGGTCCATTTGGTTGCATGTGTTTACAAAGTTGTGTTATATTTCAGAATTTGAAATGAAAGGAAAAACATGTTTTTACAAAGTTGTGGATGTATGAATGCCATTTGATAGATAACATGTTTTTGTGTGAAAATATTCTATTGCCTCTGTTTTGTTTTGTTTATTTATTTATTTTTTCTTTTTTGGTTGGTAGAAGTATTGTTTTTATAGGACTGCGTGTTCCAATTGTTTCACCTTATTTTGGATTTCAATTGGATAGTTATTATATAAAGTTTATATCCAAATTGGCAAAAACTGTCACGTAACTACCTGTAATTTCATGCCTCAAATTCATATCAAAATTTATAACTTCTTGCAACTTTAATAGCATACTCATCAGATGTGTACACACCACTAGTACGTATTACTATATATATAGAGTTACTTCACCAAATAGATGACTCTATAGTTTACATAGACATGGCATGGCAGTTATAACATTGTCTATGTTACTTTTTTTACTTTGCTAACTAATTAATTCATGTTGACATAGTGCTTCTAGACTAACAAAAGTAACAAAAACTTAATGGATGGAGCAAACTTGACCTATCTATCTTGGTCGGCTGAGTTGGAGATAAGGCAGGTCCCATTCATCCCCTTTTGCCGGGCCTTATTGGGATCACCACATGTCATGTTGGTGTTCTATTATGTGGGTGTTTGGAAAGTGGGTTTTTTTGTAGGTTTTTTTAGTTGTAGGATATTATTGGAGAAATTTTTTTTTGTGTTTGGGAAGATAGTTGGGTTTTTTTGTGGTTGGATGTAATGTTTGTGAGAGAAAAAGTAAAATGATTATGGGATTTGATGTGATATTTTGTTTGGATTTTTTTTTTTTTGGTTTTGTAAAATGTTTGTCTTGTAATGAAAAAAATCAAAAAAAAACCTAAAAACTAAGTTGCCAAACACCGCCTATGACTATTGTATTATCATTAGGTAACCTTGTTAAGGACACATATTTATACAAATGTAAAATTTAATCTTTTTAAGAAAGTAAGATAATTTTATAAAAGAGCAGAAAATATACATCAATACAATTGGCATCACTGAAAAAAACAAATAGCAACTAACGAATCCAAAACAACAGAAGACACATCACCCAGAGGCAGGCACAGAATCCACAACATGTAAATCCACTGTAGTTATCCTCACCATCCATTATTAGATTATCCAAAGAGTCAGAGACAAACACCATAAAATGCTCCCACAATTACAAAGATTATCTACAAAGATCAATAAAAAATTATCTACAAAGATTAAATTCGGCATTCGCCATTCATATTGCAACCATTTATTGAACTGACTACTTCTTACATCTCTAAGAAGGCATAGCACAAATCTAACAGTCATTACAATCTGTTCTGAGATAGTCTTACCATCTCTGTAATCGTTTTGATACATTCTTGCATTCATTTCCTTCCACAGAGCATACACAATAGCAACAAGTAGGCAACGACATGAGATTTGATGTGTGCAAATGTAAGATTTAATGTGTGCATTGTATATATGTACACTAGATGATATTTCTTGCAAATTTAGCTTTAACTATTTTGGTTACAGGTAGAGGGCAAGACAGTGAAGGCCCAAATATGGGTCACGGCAGGTCAAGAGAGGTATCAAGCCATCACAAGTGCATACTATAGAGGTGCAGTGGGAGCCCTCCTGGTCTATGACATAACCAAGAGGCAGACCTTCGAAAATGTCCAGAGGTGGCTCCGCGAACTGAGGGACCATGCTGATTCCAACATCGTCATCATGATGGCTGGAAACAAGTCTGACCTGAACCACCTCCGAGCAGTCTCAGACCAAGACGCCCAGCACCTGGCCGAGAAGGAAGGCCTTTCGTTCCTGGAGACCTCAGCCCTGGAGGCACTCAACATTGAGAAGGCGTTCCAAACAATCTTATTGGACATTTATCAGATAATCAGCAAGAAGGCACTGGCAGCTCAGGAGGCAGCCACTGGGCTTCCGGGTCAGGGCACAACCATTAATGTCGGAGACTATACGAGTAATTTGAGCAGGAGAACTTCTTGTCTAATTAACAAGATTAAGTCTACAAACACACAAACTGGTCACAAAACTGGACATCATGGTCGGCTTCTGTTTAATAGCAGGGAGGGGACATATGAGATGAAGTTTTTGTTCAATCATGACAGCTTATATGATACAATGTGACTTGAATTTTTCTCTAGAGGTCATGTTAGACGACATCTAGTTCATGAACACCATTGTTGAGTTGCACGCATGACAATGCTAGCTATCCCCCTCCTTGGAACTTCCAAAAAAAAAGGATGGGCTGCAAAGTTGGTGTCCCGTCACAGACAAAGGGATAGACAACTGCTCAGTTCTTATTAACATGCAATCTTTTGTTTGTTTGTTTTTTTTCTGTTTTTTGTTTTTGTTGCCTATTGGCATGGTTCACATCTAATGCATTCCATGATTGAAAAAAGATTATACCTATCGTACAATCCGCGAACTCCTTTCTATCACTTGTGCCAAAAAGGCCAATAGAAAAGCACCAGATTCTTAGGGCAATCAAAGTCAGCAATCAGGTTCAAGCCCCCGGATCCCTTGCGGAAAAATTAGATAAATAAAATTTAAAATGCTGAAAAATATGTTAACGTGTCCAAAGAATGTAATTGCTAACTAGAATGCAGACAACAAAGAACCACTTGCGTTTTATGGAATGAAGATATGCTTATCATTATTATTATGTTTCAAGTCATTTTTTCTTGTATCCTTAAAAGAACCCCACAATGAATCCTCAAAAGAACACCACAAAAACAAGGGGTAGCTAATCCAAGCTTTTTTGGATCAACTCAATCCTTCTGAGGAGCTAATTCAATGATCTCCAACAATAAAGACAAACCAACTTCCAACAGAGACGAGGCCATACCTATTGTAAATCAAATTACAGGGGAAAACTCCCAGTTAGGTGAATGTGGTCCAGAACACTGCGTAAACCATACTGATTCACAGCTGCATTTGCGGCCCTAAATCCTCCACCATGGGCCGGAGAAGCATCATGGGCAACCTGATGCATGAAAAACTCACCCAATTTATTCTCGACACCAGACTTTCCACCTTTCTTCGATGATGACATTGACGATGATGATGAAGCTGTTGATGTGGATGGCATATTTCTGAATCCTGGCATTACCTCTGACTCGAGCCACATGTAAGAAAGCACTTGACATATACCCTCCTCTACCTCCGGATTCAGATTACGGTAGCCTGCATAATTCAAGAATAAAAATAAATAAATAATAGATGTACGTCATCATGTGGTATGCATCGATCTTGGAAGAGTTATCTCCGGTTATTGTTCCTCTTGCCCAACATAAGATCATCTCCATTGGTATAGCATATTTTTGTGCCATTTTAGCACAACAAAAACAGACTTCATACAGATTCACTACAAGTTGCTCCACCGGTGTAGTATAAAATATGTGCTATTTTAACAGACCATATTCTACATTGTTGGAGTGTTTTACGTTGTGTTGTGCTTCTTTAGTACTGCTACACCTAAATACTACATCAATGAAGTTGCTCTAATGTTCTTGTCGTGCATCAACATGTCTTCTATGACCCTCAATCAAACAAAAAAGGAAAAGTAACAGAAGGAACTCATGTAGTACCTTTAGGTCATGTTTGTTTGGGTGGACATGAGCTTGGGACTAGACTAATAGTCCAATAAAATTATTAATCCGATATTTGGTTAAACAATTGAAGTACGGACTAATTATTTTAAACTTGATTATTAGTTAAGATAGGATACATAATCTAACGGATTCGTAGTCCTAGGACTATTAGTCATGGAAATGCTAATCCAGTCCGCCCAAACAAACATGGCCTTAAGGTGTAACCACCCACGCATTAACTCATGAGCAAGAATCGCACCTGTCAGTAATCTGTATTGTTAGTATATTATTGTATATTAATATTGTATATTAGTATTAATATTGTATATTAGTAGTGTTAGTCATCATTGTAGTCTATCATTATGTTTCTGCTTTCATAATTGTTGTTCCCTCTTTCCGTTATGCTTTCGGTGCTAAGGCACCCTATGTCTCTTTTCCTCTCTATAAAAGAGAGGTGTACATCTCCTTCTAATTACACAGATATACAACAACTGAACAATTCAGTATTTCTCTCTCTCTCTCTATTCTCTATCACTCTCTCAAATTATTGTTTCATGGTATCAGAGCCCAGTGTTGTATTTCTGGCAATTTTCGATTTTGGTGTTTAGTCCCGTACACAGTGGCATACATCAAACCGCTCGGAATTTCCTCACGATTCCAACGGCACCAAGCCCGTCCTCAGAACACCCTCCACGCGCCCTCACGCGCCACTTTTGTCTTCGGCGCGTCACCACCTCCGCCACCACTCTCACACGCGCCCGCACGCGCCATCTGTTGCACCTTGCTTCCGCCACGCGCCTCCACGCGCCCACACAACCGCGGCTGACGTCAGCCCGTACGCCGCGCCTGCTACTGTGCGCTTTTCGTGCGCCGTTTCACTAAAGTGCACCCGCGTGCGCCAAAACGGCTACCGTGCGCCGCGCCTGCTCCTGTCCGCTATCGTGCGCTGCCGCTTCCTGCTAACGTGCTCCTTCTTGCAGCCTGCTAACGTGCGCCGCTGACATCATTGCTGACATCATCTCTGTCCAGCATACCTTTCCTGGCTATTTTCGACCTTCCGGACTCACTGGTACACTCTGTTTTACCTAATTTTGCTCCTACAGGTCTATTCCTCTTGCTTTAATCCTACTCAACTCGTATTATGGATCGTCCTGATGCCTCCCATCCCATTTCCGTTATTTTGAATGGTTCCAACTATGTTCTGTGGGCCCAAGCCATGTCTTCCTTCCTCAAAGGCAAGAAGCTCTGGCGAATTGTCACCGGGGATGTGACTAAACCGGTTAAAGACAGTGTCACTACTGAAACCACTGCTCATACTGCTACATATGAAGACCAACTTGAGGAATGGGACAGTAAAAATTACCAAATCATTACCTGGTTTCGTAATACATCTATTACCTCTATCAGTCTTCAGTTTGGTCGCTTTCAGCTTGACTCTGTAAATACTCCTGCAAAGGACATATGGAATTTTTTGAAAGAACGATACCAGACTACTGGTCTTGCCCATCAATATCAACTTCAGAACCAACTTCATCGCATGCGCCAAGAATCCACTCAGTCCATTAATGACTTCCTTTCTCAAATGTACTCTGTTTGGGATCAGCTTGCTCTTTCAGAACCAACTTGGCATAACCACGAAGATGCTGTTTTATTTACTATCTATCGCAACCAGCAAAGATTGGTGCACTTTCTCATGGCTCTTACTTCCTCCTTTGAGCCCGTACGTGCCTCTCTGCTTCATCGCCATCCATTGCCCACTCTTGAACAAGCAATTTCTGAGTTGCTCTCAGAGGAGACTCGTCTTGGTACACTTCAAACTCGTCATGTGGACTCTGTTCTTGCCACTCCTCCGTCCCGGCCATCATTTACCCAGCGGCCCACTGCTTGCCTCTATTGTCAGAATCGGGGCCTTTCTTCAACCCATCTCCTGGTCATCTACAACAGGATTGTTTTCGCAATCCTTCCCGATCATCCTCTAATAGCCACTCCTCTCGCGGTGGCTCTTCCCGGGGAAACTTTCATCGTTCCGGGAATCAGTCTCATCACACTGCTGCTGCTGCTTCCGGGAATCAGTCTCATCACACTGATGCTTCTGCCTCTGCGGAGTTCTCTGAGTCACCTGCTCCGTCTACCTCTCGCTTTTCTCCGACAGATGTAGAGGCCATGCTCAAACAACTTCTCTCCTCTTCTGGTACACCTCCTCCTACTGCTTTGTCTGTAATCCCAGGTAACTCTTCTTGGTATTTTGACTCTGCCTGTTGTAATCATATGACCTCCAGTTCTACTATCTTTTCTTCCTCCTCCTCATCTCCTCCTTTTCCCTCCATTCATACTGCTGATGGTTCCCTCATGTCTGTCCGTCATGTTGGTACTGTTTCCACCTCTTCTTTATCTCTACCTCAAGTTTATCATATCCCTGCTCTCACTTTAAATCTTATTTCCATTGGTCAATTATGTGAACTTGGTCTAACTGTCACATTTTCTGCTACTGATTGTTTGGTACAGGACCCTCAGACGGGGCAGACTATTGGGATCGGCCGTAAGCGTGGACGTCTCTATGAACTCATTCACCTTCATGTTCCTACCTCTCCTCAGATCGCTGCTCCTACCTCTACTTCCTCATTATCTCCCTTTCATCTTTGGCATTGTCGCTTAGGGCATATTTCTGTTAATCGCTTAAAGTCTTTGGTTTCTAGTGGACAGTTGGGTCGTGTAATTCCCGATCATTTCGATTGTATACCCTGTCAACTTGCTAAACAACCTGCTTTATCATTTAATAAAAGTACTTCTGTTTCCCTTGCACCTTTTGATCTTATACATTCGGATATTTGGGGACCCTCCCCTACTCCTACTATGGGGGGATCTCGATATTTTGTTGTCTTTATTGATGATTTTTCCCGATTTACTTGGCTTTTTCTCATGAAACATCGGTCTGAACTTAAACACATTTATTATCGCTTTGCCCAAATGGTCCACACCCAATTCTCTAAAGTCATCAAAATTTTTCGCTCTGACAATGCTATGGAATATCGGGATTCAGATTTCCTTTCTTTTCTTCAGCATCATGGTACACTGCCTCATCGTTCTTGTGCTGGCACGTCCCAGCAAAATGGCCGCGCTGAACGGAAACATAGGCATATCCTTGACACTACTCGTGCTCTCCTTCTGTCTTCTTCCTGTCCTGAAAACTTTTGGGGGGAAGCTGCCCTCACTGCTGTTTACACTATCAACTGTACTCCTACCCCTGTCATCCTTAATCAAACTCCCTTTGAACGTCTGCATGGCACTCCTCCTCCTTACGCCAATCTCCGGGTTTTTGGCTCTGCCTGCTTTGTTCTTCTTCAATCTCATGAACACACCAAACTTGAACCTCGTTCTCGTCTTTGTTGCTTTCTTGGATATGGAATTGAACATAAAGGCTTTCGCTGTTGGGATCCTCTCTCTAAACGTCTTCGTATCTCTCGCCATGTCGTTTTCTGGGAACACCAGATGTTTTCCTCGCTCTCCTCATTTCACCTACCCACACTTTCCACTTCTGTACTGTTTACTAATCCTTCCATCGATCTTTTCTCTGCTGATTTTGATACAGGGTCTTCATTCATTGAGACGCCCTTGCTCACTCCTGATGCTGTCCAGCCTGCTCCCTCTGACGGTCTACCTCTTATTGCCACACCTCATTCTCCACCGGTTCTTCCTCCCACCGATCCTCCTACAGGTCGACCACGCCGGGTAACTCAACCTCCTCTCCATCTTCGTGATTATATTGTTGGATCTGCTGCCTTCTCTACTTATGAACCTACCTCCTATCTGATATGGGTGTTTCTTCTTCTGGTCCTACCCCTCTCTATTGTGACAATCAGAGTGCCATTCAGATTGCTCATAATGATGTTTTTCATGATCGCACCAAACATATTGAGATTGATTGTCACTTCATTCGCCAGCATGTTACCTGTGGTACTGTTCATCTTCTCCCTATTGCTTCAGTCGATCAACCCGCTGATATCTTCACTAAAGCTCATCCTCCTGGCCGCTTCCATGATCTTGTTTCCAAACTCAACTTAGTTGATGCTTTCCCTCCTTGAGTTTGCGGGGGGATGTTAGTATATTATTGTATATTAATATTGTATATTAGTATTAATATTGTATATTAGTAGTGTTAGTCATCATTGTAGTCTATCATTATGTTTCTGCTTTCATAATTGTTGTTCCCTCTTTCCGTTATGCTTTCGGTGCTAAGGCACCCTATGTCTCTTTTCCTCTCTATAAAAGAGAGGTGTACATCTCCTTCTAATTACACAGATATACAACAACTGAACAATTCAGTATTTCTCTCTCTCTCTCTATTCTCTATCACTCTCTCAAATTATTGTTTCATGTATAAAGCGAAGATGTGTCCATAAGAGTTCATAACATTAACCAAGGTTTGCCACTTACAAGAGTAAACAACAAAAACATCATATGGAAGTGTAGAAATGTAAAATGTCAAACAATTATAAAACAGAGAGACAGAGGGAGTGAAAAAGAGAGAGAGAGAGTGAAAAAATCACCAAATATTACCTTGGGAGACCATACAGAACAAGAATGGCTGTGACTTCACATTTTCGAGTCAGCTTTTGATGTTGTGTTCTCAATCCTACAAGTCGGTGGTTCCCTACTCTTGGCCTTTTAAGTATCTAGATTTTTTTTTTATAATCAAAATAGAGAGAGAGAGAGAGAGAGAGAGAGAGAGAGAAGCACCTATTAGGTACATAGTGTAACAGTGATAAATTTAAATTTAGTAAATAAAGAAAAATTCAATCATCTGGTTATCCAACATACACTGGTAACTGTCTGCTCTTCTGACAAACATAAACCCCTTGTTTCAGGCATGTGATGGAAACCCTGGAAAGAAAGTTATCTGCATTAGAAAAATTCTATAAATCAGGAACATAAAAAATGGAGAGAATTCATTTATTACATTTTTCTCGCCTACAATAGCTTCATTAAGGGCTTGTCTTTCGACCAGAAGCATCGGAATTTGCTGGTCTAGTTTCATGTTCATTCCTTCATAGTAGTCTCTAACGGCATGGTAGAGTGGTTGGCAATCACCAGTATCTATGATAGAAGATTCCATACACTCTAAACATAGACTCCGTCCATCTCCTAAAGATACGTATCTTACATTCCAAGACTTCAGAAGGGGAAGAAGTGGGGAACCAACATCAACAAGAAAAATAAAAATCATCATTTTGAAAAAAAATATAAAAATAACAAATGCTAGCTTAGATCAGTACCTCCAAACGCTCACAACTGCAGCATCGGGCCGTGTTATCATACTCATGTGAAGGGCAATATTTCTGGGACCAAAATGGGTGGCACCTGTACTCTATCAAACCAGCTCCATTTGTTGGGATCTGAGAATATGTGAAAGTAAGATCATAAACATCAATATGAAGATTGCTAGCAGTTATGATCGACAGCAATACACAGTTGATAGTTCCAAGATAGATGGTCCAAACTAGATCTGTGTGATATGCATATTAACAATTTGTATATTCATTTTTTTCTTAATCTAATTAGTATAATAAGGAAAAGCCTTCATCTTTCTGCATATACGGGCTACAAAATATTACACTTTTAGCTTTATGCAATACATGAGGATTATAGCAACAACCATTTACAGGGTATCAATTCTAAGAATTCCAATATTTATTTTGAATTTTTAACATCAATATAAACACAAATTTGGCGGATTTTAGATGTAACAAACATATCTCGGTTTACAAAATAATGGAAATGCGAAGAAGAATGTGCGAGAATTTTGTAGGTATCCCAATATGTCTGAGACGCATAGACACTTCTACGGAAAAAAGTGTGTCTCGACACCCGCACTCTTTGGACACTCCTAACAGCATGTCCGGCACTTCTTCTATGTGTCTTAATTAAAAAATCATATTCATAATATTGGACACTTTACTAACACTTCGGTGATACTTCTTAAACTCTTCGAATACATCCTATGCGATGAAACCCTTCACAACAACAATGATTTGCATTCTTCAAAACACAACTTATACATTCTAAATATGTTTTGAAACATTTATAAGATAAATACATTATGTGTAATACAACGTTCAATAATTTCTTTGCATTCTATAAAACGTATTGTTACATGAATGATAACTCGATGTTTATTAACATATTTTCATTACCTTTAAATAAATTTTTCTTATATATGATATAAAATAAAATTTTAACGTGTCCCAAACATGTCATGTCCTGCATTTTTTAAAATCAATGCGTTAGCGAGTCTGCGTCATGTCATGTCATGTCGTGTGTCCGTGTTGGTGTTACTTAGATGCCCAACTCACTTGGGCAAACCAAGTTCATTGGAAAAGCACCAAGACGCTACTTATTCTAACCAAACCTACTACTGGATTTTCCATCAAGAACATACTTTTCTACCTAAACCTACCACTGAACCATCGGCTAATAAACAGCAGCACTCTTAAGTCAATTACAACTGAAAATCAGCTTTATGAGGAAAAAGCTACAAAAAAACAAAGAAAAAAAAAAAGTTGGTTCAAGACGAGAAGAAAAACAATTCAAGTGTTCCAAAGTAGTGTTTCCTTACAAATTGGTGACAAACTTCACATTTGGGATGGGTTAGCTCTTTGTAGCAGGACTTATGGTATGCATGCCTCCCTGATGAAGAAAACTTGAATCAACAGAAAAAAACCAATAAGCCTAGAGACAAACAAAGATCAAAGAGAATTACTTGTCCAAATATTGCTTTAAAATAAGAGAAATGGGATAATCTTTTATTTTTATTATTTTAATAGAAATAGGATAATCTTCTATTTTTATTATTTTCTGTGTGTATGTGCTAAGGGTGGGGGGTTGTGAATACTTAGGGACCAAAAAAGCAAGCTACCTCATGCTCGGTGATTGGGAAACCACAAGAACGACAACGGAAGCATTCTGGATGAAAAAAAGCTCCCATGCATCCCAAATAGTTTCCACAGCCAATGTCACGGTTGCATCCACCGCATACTCTGCAAGTTATAGTTGTGTGCATACACTATCAATCATTTTCATGGTTCAGAAACTTGTGACTTCAAATTATGATTTGATTCCATAATTGTTCTAATTAATAAAACTGGATAGAGAAATGCCTAGAGCTACCATCACAGTCTACATCTTCCTTGTCTATAATTCTTGACAAATAGTCAAATAAAGTTTTGACCTATGAAGCATGGACACGGACACGGACATGGACACGGGCATTGACACCGACACGGATACGGACACGGGACACGGGAATTGCCAAAAAATGGGGACACGGACACGGCGGAAGACATGGCGAATTTTGTTTTTTTTGTTTTTTTATATATATATTTTTATGTGTTATGTAGATTCGTATTACATTCATTCTAAATCAAAATTAACAAATACTAACATAGTACCATTAATTCAATAAATATAAGAGGCAAAAGATTCAACATCCAATCTTGTGTAATTCAATGAAATTAACAAACACTAACCCGACAAAAGTTACATTGAAAAGTATAATTCCCCCCTCTTGCATCAGATTTTTCTAATCTAGTCACATATTTCCACAGTAGCTTATCATCTTCAGCATCAAAGGTAGATTGTGTGTTATTGGCAGAATTTGAACTAGACATTTTTCCTATAAATTAACATTAACATTAGAAGGATAAAAAATAAAAATAAAAAGAGTTTACATACTGTATATATGTATATATATAAACCTATAATTTTTTTTTTTTAGATACAGTTTTATCTATATACATATATATAAACATATAAGTACCAAAAAAAAAAAAAAAAAAAGTCTACACACACACACACACACATATATATATATATATAAACAAACGAAAAAAAAAAAAAAATCTTACATATAAATATATATATATATATAAACGTATAAAAAAATAAAAATAAAAATAAAAATCAGACTTATTCTCAGTCGAAACCAGAGCAAAAAGAGAGAGCGAAAGAGAAAGAGAGATAGAGGCGAAAGAGAAAGAGACGACAGAGGCTTACCTTCGAAGACGACTAGATCGGAGGTCGAAGACGACTGGATCGGAGGTCTTCGATGGACTTCGGAGGGCCTCGATGGACTTCGGAGGGCTGCGACTGAGAGAGAGAGGTTCGATTGACTTGAGAGGGCTTTGACTGAGAGAGACAAGGTCTTCGCAAGTCTGATTTTACTCCTTTACTCCCTCAGTTGTTCGATTAGGGCTTTGAACGTTGTTGTTGTTTTTTTTTTTTTTTAACTTTTTAAATATTATACTTTGACCCCAAATAAATATAAAAAATTTAAAAAACAGCCCCGCCGTGTCCCATGGCGTGTCCAGATATGGACACGCATGTCCCCGCCGTGTCCCCTTCCAAAAAGATCATTAAATTAAAGGGACACACCACCGTACGTGTCCCTGTGTCCCCGACGTGTCCGCGTGTCGGACACTGCCACGGCACCAATTTTGGAGTGTCCATGCTTCATAGGTTTTGACTGCATGGCGAAAAATTTCATTGGCCAGAGTAACAAGAAGAGGCCAAGCAATCAGCTTCTTCTTAGCCATACATTGAATTAAAATGCTTATACAATATAATTGGTGTAATAACTATTACAAGGAATTGTGTGCATTCTCATGTTCTCTTTTCTATGTAAGTATCACATCCTAACTGTTCATACTAGGGCAAAAAGGCTCAGAAATACAATACTGAGAACTGTTTGACTTGGATCAAAACGGCAAAAATTTTCCCATTCATTTGTGCCTCTGGGCAGGCAACCATTTATGGGAATGGATTACCAGGAAATGAAAGCGGCTAAACTTGGCAGATAGCAATCAATCACAAAGTTTCCAAGTATGCTACCAAGTTGTTGGATTAATATGTTTTATGATTAACATAACAACTCATATGTATAATGGTGTTTTTTTTCAACTGAGCAAAACATGTTTAGACCCATTACCACAAACTAGTACCTATAGTCTCTGGGATAATAGTCAGTAGGGGCATAGGGAGGATATGAAGATGAATTGGGGACATCCTGAAGTGCCCTTAGATCTTCATCATTCTCTGTTTGCCATCTGTATCCTGAAAATCCAAACATTCATATATACAACAGAACCTTGTTAGAGAGAGAGAGAATTTAAACTGGATTATTGCAACAGTACAATAATTTTACTGTCTTATACAACATGTCTACCAGGTGGTCTCTTCAAATCTTCAGCCAAAGAAAGTGCAAGTGCACGGTCTAATTCCTCTCTCTCCTTGTCAGTTCTAGAGTGCTCACCCTGATGAGATTTGGCAGACTTGTATAAGAACATCTTCTATTATTCAATAAACAACATTTAGGAATTCAATCGTGCAGCTCATGATAATAATGACAGCTGTGCTAGTAACATTGAAGATTTTTATGAAATGGTACATAGATATCAAAGAAAGAGTCGGTCCCACGTGCATGTGTGGGACCCACCCTTTGTCTCACATCTATATCTCATTTTGTGAAAATCATCTATGCGCTTAGATTTACTCTAATAATAAATATACAATTGAAGATCATTAATTTAACATGTGGGAGAGACTACCAAAAGCAACTTTTCTCCGTTACCATGGCCCATAATTGAAGCATCATTATCTGAAACGGTATCACTTCTAATAAAAACCAACTAAACATCAATGTAACTTACAAAATCAAAGCACTTCACAATTTCAGACAAGTCCGAGGGTTGCCAACCGCTCAGCAGATATCAAGGTTGCGTGTAGCTTTGGAAGGTCCCAATAATGTAAAAAGGACTATCTCTTCTCTTTCAGATTTTCTTTTTTTTATTTTATTCATATTGATATATATTTTATTTAATGAATGTACTGTTCTTCTCTCAAGTTAACAGAACCTAAACAATCACAACAATTTCCTAGATTTCCTAGTTATCAACTAATATCATCATAATATGAATGCAATCATAGAGACAATGTCCTATTACCACGGATCTTGCTGGAGCCTGCCAAACCATGTTTTCCTTCCCGATATATTGTGGGTTTCGCCTGCCCATACCACCACGATCCGAGCCACTCTTAAAAAGCTTGCTCAATCGTTTCATAAACCAAGACTTCCTCTCCATATGAAGAAACAAAGTGTCCTGTTTAAACCTCAACCCATAACTACAATCAATTAATACATTCCATAAACATATATGCATAACATAAAAGAACCCCCAAAAAAAAAAAATTATAAATAGAATACAAAATTCATTGAAGCATTTTTCAAACATGTAATACACTATCACAAAACATAAAGAAAACAATAATGCTTGAGACCACTAAAAGTGTTGCTCTAAAAGCACCACCAGTGATGTGGCAATGGACGGTGTCCACTGCTTGTGTCTTGTTTTTTTTTTTTGTTTTTTTTTTTATTTAAAGTGCTTGACAACTCATTAGTGGTGCTTTAGAGCACCACTTTTAGTGGGATGTATCATTACCGAAAAGAAAAATAGAAGGGACTGTACCATAGATAAAGGACTGAGAGAGGTGATTAATGGACGAAGAAGACGACATGGGTATTGAAGTGTATGTATAGGTTTGCCTGAATTTCTAGGAAGCGAAAAGGGAGGTGGAAAACGAAAAGGACGGGGAGAGAAATAGAGAGAAGAAAAGGAAAGGGTATGGAGCACAAAAGGAATAGAACGGAAGGTGGTGAAGGAGAACAATGGCATCCTTAAAAGCTAGTTTTGGGAAAGAAAGAAAGAAGAAAAGAAAGAGAATCTCTGATGGAGAAAGGAAAGAGAAGGGTTTTAGAGAGAGAGGGGGAGGGTTTTGGAAAAGAGATAAGAAAGAAGAGAAAGTGGAAGAGATTGGGAAAAGATGAGAATCTGCTGAGGCGGAAGAAGATGAAAAAGTGACCGTTGGACGGCTGAGAAGTGGAGAGAGATAAAACTGATTTTTGAATAATCTTTGCCGGGTAAAGGTAGTTATGGTTGACATTTACCCTCATATTCCTCTCAATTTACAGAATTACCACCTAACAAATGACAACTACAGCAGAAATTATCATGTGGGTTAGGAATATTAACCCATTTAAGTATTCATTTTTGTTATGAGTGCTATTAGTAACTCATTAATTATTTTAAATATTTTATTTTTTAGTTTTTTATTACAATGAAATTATTAAAAATGACATTGATAATTTTAGGACACTCCATCTCACAATTAAGTCACACACCCACTACATCATGAGTTAATGTTTTTGAGAGTATCTACCTCTATCACCACCGATCCATCGATTTCAAATCCTACCTTCAAAACCTACTCACTCTCAAAACCTTGATAACCCTTTAGCGACAATATTCTGGAGGCAACGGTGGTAATCATTTAATTACATACACTTCTCCGACAACGACAATAAGTGAAAATTTTTCTAGCAACCACAACTCTTCAAGAAAAAAAATGACAAAAATAATCAAAATTGTTCATTTTTTAGGACTGAACTCCCAAACATATGATCGAAATTAGGGAACATAGGCCCAAACGGTATTTATTTGTTCAGGAATAGATAACTGAAGTAGCAACAGAAGCAGGCAAACAAATAAAGTCGAATGGTCGATCGGTCGGTTGACCGGGGAGTCGACCAGTGGGTGAAATCTTGCCTACACAGAGAGCATACAAGTACTATGAGGCCATGGATGAATGACAGAAAACCAATCGGAGAAGTATAAAAGTGGATTGTATTGTGTGTTTGAAAAAATGTAAGAGAAAAAAAAATTAAACAGATAGATAAACCTCGTAATGAAGTAGAGAAAAAACTTCTTACTTACCACAAATTTTTTTCACTAGTTTTGGGAGATTCCACCATCATGAGTTTTGTTAGGATTTTGGGGGAAAAGCTTTTTGGGGTGTAGGGGGTATGAGGGTGTGTATTTGAATGGGCGGAACGTTTTATAAGGATAATTTTGGTATTATTTGGAATGAGAATAAAATTTTAAGAGTTTTACAATTTATAAGTGGCGCTCCAAAGAAATAAGGGGTCCAAAATAATTGATGAAGTACTAATAGAAGTACTCTTTTATTATTCTAATATGTTTAAATGCAAATAATAATAATAATAATGAATTAGGTATTTTGTTTTATTTATTGAGATAAAAATATAAAATCAGAAAAATTTTGATTTTGATGAATTTTTTTTTTCTTTTAACTCTATATTGTATTTTATTCTTCAAAAAATAATTAGTAGAGAAAAGAAAAAAAGTTTATTAGTTGGTCCAGGGGCGCCACGTGACGGTACTTCTTACTAATTACAAACTATTATGCACCCTCATATTTCATAATCGCCCAACACAAAATTAAAATTTCTATCTTTTTTACCAATCACAACACTGTTGAGGCACACCTGACGGTGCCTTAAAACTAACCAACAACTTCTCGAAAATATGATTGTGAAGTGTATAGTAGTTGTGAAAAATGGAAAAAATCATCCAATCTTCTCATAGGAAGACCAAAATTGATTTTCCTTTAAATTGTTTTTGAGGCCAAACATGACTACACTTTTTTTTTTTAAAATCAGAAAATAAAAGTGAATAAAAAATCACTTATTTTGAAATAATTCACTCTCTCTAACATCTCCCTTCTCCTTCAGATAATCCATTTTTCTCTAGCAATTCACTTAACATTTATTTTTATTTTTATCTATTTCAAAAATATTGTGGGGCTGTTTATTATAGATTCTATGAGGTGATTCTAATTTATTTTAATTTGAGAGTTTATATCAGACTGTTTAATTCAGCTTTCGCTTAGCTTATTAGGTAAAAATAGCTTAAATAATCTTTAAAAAAAAAAATTGATTATTTAATAGTTGAGAAAGGATGTTTTTAGTCTCTACTTTCTGATTATTAAATTTTAACTTTAAAAAAATCTACCAACCAAGGCTAGTGTATATCAAACATGTTTTTTATTTATTTATTTTTTCATCAAAAAAAAAAAAAAAACATCAAAAACATATTTTTCTTACTTTCTTCTCTTCCAATTAAGTTTTGTGCAAATCTAGTGGATAATCTTATCAAAATTATAGAATATATAATATATTTGGAGGGACATTTAGACAAGGTAGGACCAAGTTGCTATTATTAAGCTGTACAGTCAATAAGGTGGGCTAGTGTTTAAACTTTAAACTCAGGCCTCGTTTGGGACTGACTTTTTTAGTTAATTAGTCAAAAAGTTACTAAATTAGTCAAAAAGTCAACAACTCATACCAAAAAGTCAAAGATTCTCTTTTCTCTCTACTTTTTGCACATCTTTTCGTAATTAGCCAAAAAGTCATCTCAAACATACAAGTTTTTTTTACTTAACTTTTTAGCCAAATAGCCAAAAAGTTACTAAATTAGCCTATTCCCAAACCAGGCGTCAAAAAGAATCAGGAACCTCCTGTTTGTTCATTTACTAGCTTTTAGCACAAGCCATTCTCATGTATTGAAAGAATATTTTTAGGTCCCATAAAAATATTTGTAAATTGTGTGATTTAAAATTTATATGTTGTGTTATTAACGTATTTGAATTTTAGGTAAAATTTTGATAATTTTTCTAGATATATAATAACTATGAACTTAAAATAGAAGCAACAAACTTTTTAGGAATTTGTGAGTCCAATCACTTGATCAGAATCGGTGAATTACAAAAAATATAAAAGCATGAATATACAAAAAAAAAATGTAAATCACAAGTATATGGTTTGCTGCAAAACAAAAGAAGGCAGTTGAGAAAAAAATAAAATAAAAGAAAGCAACAAATCACAAATATAAAAATACTAAAATACTCTTATTTCAAATATTTATCAGAATCTGCATAGTAATTGTTAGTGTGGAGGCATGCTACAGATATACAATTTAGAATTCACAATTTACCAACAATGACATAACAAGCCAGTTGAGTTTAATATCATTTAATTTGTAACAAATCAAGACATTTAATCTGTCATATCCGAATGGATAAATTGAGAAAAAAATAGCAATCTCATTTTATTTATTTTTTTCTATGGCTATGCTTCTCTCAAATTTAAATCTAAACTTCAAAGAATTTAAGAGGTCCGTGAGGCCCATCACAAGTCCCGTTTCAATGATCCGAACCATTCATTTTATAGAATCCTTAAAGTATATCATGATTGTTAGGTTTTTTGTAATTGGCAATCCTGTTGGACAAAATTTCATTCAGTTGTATTTTTTTATTCGCTCTATTATATGTGTGAGTAATGAGAGTTTAGATGTGAATCCAACCCAAATTGTGTCTGTGTAGAGGAGTATGTGCTGACATTCCGATCTTGACTTCAACATTCCTTATTTGTCATTTCGCTGACTAAGTACGGGAATCGAACTGAGAAAAAATCAAAGTTGTTTGACCGCTTGAACGGTCTTTTATGCACTTGAGCGGTAAAGTGGTTCATCTAGTATCTTTGCATGTGTTCTAAACTTTTGAGAAATATGTTTTACCGATTGAGCAGTGGATGTTGCACTCGAGCGGTTGGCCTGTATGTGAGCACCGCCTTTTAGTCACACCACTTAAGCGATAAAGTGAGTGCTCGAGTGATTTTCGTAACTCTGTTTAGTATAAAGTGCGCTGTTTGTGATTTTTAAGATTGAATCCGTCCAGATTCTCAGAGATAAGTAAAATACGAAGTGTTCTATGTTGGAAGGTGTTTATATATGAGTTTCCTTGATGTATAAAAGATAATCGATTGATCAACAAACTACATATTGACAAATATCAAGGGTTATTTTTGTTTTTTTCATTCAGAAAAAGAGAATGGTGTTCATCGATGAATTCCGAGGAACTTGGGTCTAAAGCTTTGGTAGATTCCGGAGTGGTTCATTTTCATGGATTCGACATCGGCGTTGTGAATTTAATGTTGGGCAAAGCAATTCCAAGGTGAAAGAGTGGTAGAAGAGGCACATCGGGTTCGGTTCAGTACAGGCATAGATTCGCTAGGTAATTGAGAGTTCTCATATGTAATTCCTTTTTGTCTTCTTAGTAGATTGTTTTGTGATTTTTACGCATGGTTTTTTTTATCGCAATTGGACAAGTCTAATTGTGATTTTTTTCACGTTACATTGTTGTGCCGATTTGTTATTGATTGTTTGATTAGATTATTCATTGTTTAAAATTGAATCATAATCACAAGTCAATATCTCGGGGGGTTTTTTGAAATTTTTAATGATTGTCCATAAAAAAAATTAAAAAATTAAAAAAGTAGATTCATTCAATAATTTTAACATTTTCATTTTATTAAGTTTATCTCCCAAAAAAATGGTTGACAAATATGTTTTTTAAAATATGTCATTATTTTTTTTTTGAGACAAATACAATAAAAAGAAAATGTTATAATTATATTAACATAATTTTTTCTATGATATACACAAATATTTTACAAAATAAACAGTTCAAAATATCAAAATAGGATACGTAATAATTTTTATTTTATTCATATATATATATATATATATTTAGAGAGATACTTAGGCTGTGTTTGGTTAGATGTTCAAACTATGATTTCGTGATTTGGTTTCAGTATGGTGTTTGTTTAGAGTTTTCAAAAGTTAATTCCACCAATTTTTGAAAATTCTTTCCAATGTGGGAAAATTTGGGCTAATCAGTCGTCCTCCCGGACATCCGGCCGGTTGACCGGTACAGTGTAAATTGTTTTTTTTTTTTAAATACAATTGGCACCAATTATTTTTTATATTTTAAATTAAAAAGATTTTGAAAATTTTTAAATTTTTTTATGAGTTTTGAATAAAATTTTGAGTTGTGTGTTTGGTTATGAGTTGTAAGTTTTTGTATCAAATATCATATGTCATATAAAAAAATCCTCATAAATTCAAAACTCATTTTCCAAACAAATTTTTTACACTCAAGTTATAATTCTATAACTCATAAATTTAAAATACAACTCTATTATCAAATCACATTTAGAAATTCCTACCAAACGCTACGTTAATAAACTTAAATCCTCTTTCTATTGCTGTCACAAAACTCAGTGTTGATAGCTTTGCCAGTCTGTTACCCCGAGTAGCTCCAGCAACTTTATGCTCACAAAAGCTAACAAGATGAGCTAATAACAAAGGCATTGGAACAAAGTACTTTGCTTTTTAGCCTAGTTAGCTGTCACTTATTTTAATGTTATTCTTCTAAACATGCATTGGTTGATCCAAATCGAACCTAGGATTATATCTTTATTCCTTCTAATGCAACATTACAAACCCTTATAATTAAAATTTTGAGAGAATAGTTAGAAACAGTTGTGCTGACAAGGCCTATAACTTTTGTTGTCAAGTTTAATGCCTAATAATTAATATAATCCTCATGTGATATGTTAAAAATAAAAAGGGTAAAAGTGTGAGATGCTTAAAGCATAGTGTAAATATTATTGTTCTATACTAAATTATTTGCCAAAATAAAGTGAGAATAACAGTTTTATACTTTATTTTAAATGAAAGTCTTAATTCAACCACGTAATGTTTTGAAAATGATGACCTTTATTTACAAAAATATCACTCTTATATCATTTTAATAGAGAATTTTAGAATTTGAAAAATGGTATTCAAGGTCTACTTTTAACCTCTTATTCACAATTGAGTAATAATATACAATTAGAAATTTTTTAGATAATTTCTATACAGAAAGAGTTGACATTTTGTGATTCCTTTATTTTCAATCAAAACACACACTATTATTCTTAAAATCTCACAAATGTTATTACAAATCACCATAAATGTGGTTTTTTTTTTTTTTATAAACTTTATATTTGCGAATCATTTTTTTTACAGTCACATAGGCTCAATTTGATCGAATAGATAATATAAGAAAGTGAAAAAAAAAAAAAAACAAATAAATTTTTATGTGTTTGTTTAGATAGAGAGTCATAGGATATAACGGAAACTAAAGTTTTCTATACAACTCAAATTAATTGGTTAGTTAGACTAACAATTTCTTGTAAAATATAGAGGGAAATTTATTTTTTCTTACAAATCTTGACAAGGTTTATTTTGTTTTCCTATTTGTCATGTTTCTCTCCATACCTTGCTGTAAGAAAATAAATTTTTATTTCTTTTTTCCTTTCTCTCACTTTACATTTTACTATTTTTATTTTCAATCATTCGTTTCTTTCTAAACAAACAGATTCCTAAACCCCGTTTGTTTTCAGAAATAAAATGGAGGGGATTGATAGTGAAGGGATTAATAGTGAGGGGATTGATAATGAGGGGATTAAGCAAAATTGTGTTTGTTTTGATGATAGTTGTTAGTGTAGTGATTGTTAAATTATTTTTATATAAAACAAATAAAATAATGATTTTTACTTAACAAAAAAATAAAAAATTAAACATTAATGTTTTTAAAAAAATGCCCAACATGTAAAAAAAAATTTAAAAAATAAAAATAAAATAAAAAAATTTCAGAAAAAAATAAAACAAATAAAATAATAATTTTTACTTAACAAAAAAAATAAAAAATTAAACATTAATGTTCAAAAAAAATGCCCGACATGTAAAAAATAAAATAAAATAAAAAATTTCTAGTCCGCTGGACTATTTTTCTATTACCAAGTCTTTGAGGCCCATCCGAATCGCCTTGGGAGGCCCATCCTAATTCAGAAC
The DNA here is from genome assembly GCF_055761805.1 of Camellia sinensis. NCBI lineage: Eukaryota > Viridiplantae > Streptophyta > Magnoliopsida > Ericales > Theaceae > Camellia > Camellia sinensis. The sequence continues at coordinate 32,689,586 of NC_138961.1, read as the reverse complement.
TCACTATCAATCCCCTCCCCATCTCTCAAAACAAACACAATATTAATGGGTCTCACCTCACTACCAATCCCAATTCTCCCTCTAACTCTCCAAGCAAACGGGGCCTAAGGGTGTAGTGAGTTGGGAGAAAACTCATGGGCTTCATTTTGAAAAGCTACCTATGCACTGAAATGGGTTGGGAAATGCTCCACTGCTCAGATTTTGGCCCAAAATGCTTTTTTGGGCCGAAAATGAATTTTATTGGATGAGCCTTTTGGGCTGTCAGTTAAACCCATCGGAATCTTGGGCTTTTTAATTATTTTGACAAATGCGATTGCCAAGTGTTAAAAATAATGAAAAAATTTAAATGACGAAGTGAATTGATGAATGGTGACCACAAGTACTGCAACTCTGAATGGAGAAAAATATTTTTAAAAAATGAGAAGAAATTACGACCAAAAAAAAAATCAAGGTTTGAATCTTATAATAATAAAATAAATTTTAAATTTTAGTTTTTTAATTTAAATCTTAAAATTTTAATTTATTTTTAATCTAAACTATTTATTTATTTTTGTTAAATAAAATTGATAGAAAATTAGATATTTTAACCATTAAACTCAATGAAAAATGATATTTTAGACATTTTATATATATTTATATTGAGTTTAATGACTAAATACTATTTTTCCGTTAATTTTACTTAACGAAAATAGAAAGATAATTTAGATTGAAAATAAATCAAAAGATTTTAGTTTAAATTAATAAAATTCAAAATTCAAAATTTATTTTGTTACAAAACTCAAACATTGAATTGTTTTTGTAATTGTCTCAAAAAATTATTAAAAACTAAAAAATATGAATTAAAAATTCTAAAGTTATTTTAAAAAAAATCTAAAACCAAACAAAATAATTATTTGTAGCTATTGTGCAAAAATGTTGATTCAGTGGGTATTCTGGGTAGGAATATATCACAACATAGTTTGCGTTTTTAAATAAATAAATAAATAAATACTGGTAAGATTACTTTTGTTGGGCACAATTACAAACTAGGAATCGCTGATGAAATTTTATGAAAACCAGATGCTTTATGTTTGAACTTTAATTGTTCCTTTCTCCTTCTCCTTCCATTTTTTTTTTTTTTTTTTTTTAACAGGTGTGATATTATGATCAAGTTAGTCACAATCCACCTTTTACATTCTCTCTCTTTTTTTTTCTTTTGTTTTTATAAAAGAAAAAGGGCAAAAAAAAAAAAAAAAAGTCTGGGTGCTGACAAGTTCATTGGCAAAAAAGTTCAGCTCTAGCCTTACTTTGAGAGTGCTTTAAATATACCCTTAGGTCATGTTGGATTGGAGATTTGGAGAGAGTAATTGGAGTGTGAATGAGGTGATTCACTCATGTCACGTTTGGTTAAGAAATATATGAATGAATTAGTATTTCTATAGTAATCCTATACTAGGAAAGATTAGCAAAGCTTAGAAACATATTAGATTGAGATGCAATCTTATGGGATTAATGGGTGAAAGACTATTTTATCCCTTAATCTATATGACTACAAAATAGAAGAAAAATAATTGTGAAATTTCATGGGTTTAATCTTAATCAATTAATGTCATTACACTTCTACACAAAAAAACACATTTTATCTTACATTTTTAATTTCGGCCTCGTTTGACAAGTGACTTTTTTATTCAAAAAGAAAAAAAAGTCACTAAAAAAAATCAAAAAACCAACAACTTATACCAAATAGTCAAATATTCTCTTTTCTCTCTTCTTTTTACACATCTTTTCGTAAAAAGTCAAAAAGTCATCCCTAACATACTAGTTTTTTTTAGCTCATATTTTAGCCAAATAGCCAAAAAGTTTATAAATTAGCCTGTTCTCAAACGAGGCCTTAATATCACCATATTACTAATCTTTTTAGTCAATCTCACTATACTTAGGGGTTGTTTGGGATGTCCTAAATAAGTGTATTTTTTAACAATTTGAACTAAAAAGTAAAGAAAAAAAATATGGTTATTTGGGATAACTTTTTGACTTCTTACGAAAAAATGTGTATTAAAATATTATATAAAATAATAAAATTATCATTTTATCCCTACTATATCTACTTGTGAAAAATCATGTTAATCGGATATCGATAACTATCTGATCAGATTAGTTTTTTGTCAACCGTTAATTTCTTCACCGTCCATTTTTTTTTTTACAAAACTGCTTTAATTATATAGTTATCGATATCAGATCAACGTAATTTTTTACAAGCATATAGTACTCAACGAGTTCTACACATTGAACGGTTCAGATTATCAAAACGGGACCCATGATGGACTCCCACAAGCTGAACAGCACCATCCTGTGCAAATTTTTTTATGCACCCGCGTGACCATCACTTACTGTTACCCAAAAGACAACCTAAGAGGGGGGTGAATTAGGTTTTTATAATTAAAATTAATAATACCCTAATAAAAATTATGACTAGTATAATAGATAAATATAATTAATGAAATAAAAATAATTAAAACCAATGTCTTAACAACTATATTAGTTAATGATTTTAGCACAGTAAAAATGTGAAACATAAGTTATGGAAATTTAAAATAAAATAAAGAGATAAGGGAAAGAGAGATAAACAAATTTATAGTGGCTCGGCTTTAACTCGTCCTACATCCACTCCTTAAGCTTCACTTGAGATTTTCCACTGTACTCTAGCTTCATAGGGTGCTAGCAACCTTTTCACAGATGGAGCAATCCTCCACAGATTTTACACTGACTTTCTAAGTCAAGAACACTGGGTGTACTACACTTTTACAAGGTTCAAAAGAATGTGTTTTTGCTTTCATAGAAAGTTACAAGAATTATCTCTCAAAGATAGATATAAAAATGAAGCTCTGATTTTTCTATAAACCTCACACAAGAAAGATGAGTTTAAAGCTATAAGGCTCAGTATATAATTTTTTAAAACAGATGTGAGTGATTATAGATCAAAGAATATTTTCAGGTTTTTGTAATTTGTTTACATTAGAGGCTTGGGTATATACAATGAAAATTATAGTCGTTGTAGTCATTTGAATTTATAGCCGTTGTACTTCCATCATTACCAATTTGAATATCTTCCACTCCATCATTACAAATTTGAATATCTTCCATTTGAACCTTTTGCCCTTTTGAACCTTTATAGCCGTTGTATTTCCATCATTACTAATTTGAATATATTTCACTTGAACCTTTTAAAGCTTTTGGCCTGCTACTGTGCTAGGCTGTTTGAACATTTGTTTTGAGCTGTTTGAACTCATGATTTAATCAGATATTAAATACATTCTAACAACATTTAGGATAAAGGTTTAGGTGAGAAATAATGAGAAAAAATAAATTTTGATTCTATTTTTCTCTTTCAAATAAATCATCAAAATAAATTTTAGATTCTATTTTGCTCTTTTTAAATAAATAAAAACATAATAAATAAATTATTAAAATAAATAAGTCTAACACTTACCATCACTTCAATCACTAACAATGGCTTGTACTTACCATCACCCACGCCCGAACGGTTTAAAGGGATTTTTTTTTTATATATATATATTTTTAGTAAATAGTGATAATTTTTTACTTTTTTAATAATTTTTTGACTTTTTATATTTTTTAGTGTATACCAAATTAAGTCTTATAATCTCCTCTAACCTAATTCACTGAATAAACGTGGCTTTAATTTTTCTCTCAACAATCACTATCCAATAAAGAACATCCACAACAAGGGTTAATATATTATATGATAAAAAGTAATCAAAATGATACCTAATTATATGGATTAAGATTTGTTAGTTTAGTCAAGGCTGAAGATGGCCACTTTAGACCCTCGAAAATATGATTAAAAAAATCTCAAAGTTTATTTTTAGCTATTACACTAGCTCACAATAAAACAAAAACAAAAAATACCTTGAATTTAAAAGGTTTCGACAAAGTTCGATAAAAATTCAAAACTAATAAATGATTGATATGATGAATTATTTAAAATCAATGGATGATTGTTTTTATCCAAAAAAAAAAAAAATGATTGATATTGTAAATTATTTGAAATTAATAGATAGTTATTTCTTAAATACATAAATTATGTACAGAATGTGATTAATTATACCAGTTACAGTTGTTTACGAAGAAATAAGCTTTCAAATTTAAATTAATTAAATCTTACATCTGGTCAATTATGCTATGAGAAAAATTGAATGAATTAACAATTTTATCCATTGAAAATAATTTTGTTAATAAGTTGGATCATACAACTTAAACTTACATAAATTTGATCATTTTTCTTTTTGTAAATTTTGTTTATATATTTGAATAAATTTGAATAGTTAGTTATGTAAGTAATATTCTCGTAAACATTGCCAAAAAATAAAACATTAAATTATATACATAATATTTTGATTATAAATTTTCTTTTAATATATGAAAGGACCCATATCAAGAGTTCGCTTTGAGTCCCAAAAATGTTTGAGTTTAGCAAGTGTGATCGCAATAAAGATATTATATATTAACTAAAAAATTCACTTCGATGTATACAAATGTGTGTGAAAAAAGTTAAATATATAATAAAAAAAGTATTAAAAGTTCAAGGAATGGACAAAAGAGAGAAATAGGAGGCGACGGTTAGGGATGGCAAGGGTGGCGGAGATGGCAATGATAAAAGGATTTAAGGACATAGAAGGGAGTTGAGGATAGTGGTAACAATGACAATGAATGTTGGAAATGGAAAAGAGGACTTAAAGAGGGGTCAAGAAGAGTAAGAAGGACTAGCAAAAGTGGGGTTGGCGATAGTTAGGGAAGGGTGCATAAGAGAGGTAGTTGCTGGCTGGGAATGAATGAGAGAGGGAAAATGAAAAGAGGAGAGAGAGTCAACGAACAATGTAATTTTTGTCTATTATTTTGCAATTTTTTTAGAATACTGCCAAATGTCCCTAGCTATTTACTTTGAACCCCTACTAACATAATTGAAACCCTCTCATATTCTCTGTGAGCCCTCATCTTAATACCGACTATACCCTTATTCTTTTGGACTCCCAACTCATAGGTCGAAATTACCAACAACAAACACATACTTGAGAGAAAAATCAATGACAACCGAAGCTTCATCGTATTTCCAAAATATTAACATACATATTTCATTTCGTAAAAAATTATTTTGAGCCATATATTGTTTTTGCTTTCTACAGTTTCAAGACAAGTGAGATTTTGACAACATTTCTAGGCCCCACGCCATTGTTATCGGATTCATGAAATCTCTGCCACCATGCCAACACCGTCGCTCCTCACGATTTCGTTGTTAACCAAATTAGCGGCCTAGCTTACGTGGCATTTTTTGGTGTCTAGATCGTTGCCGAAAACTTAGTGGCATTGGATTGCGACGTCGTTGATGGACTTTTCTCAGAGTTGCGATGCCGCAGTGGTGAGGCAGAGGAAGAACCTATCATGGTTCATACTGGGATGTTAGGGTTTGGACAATTAGGGTTAGAAGGTTAAAGATGAGAGTAAAAATGGAATTTCATATTTGGACAAAATTAAAATTAAAAAAAATAAAAGAAATGAAATGTCTAAAAAAAAGATAGATATTAATAGTATCACTCTTTTTTAAGATTTCATATTAAATGCAATTATTCTCCTTACAATTGCAATTATTTTATTTACTTTCTATTTTTTTTTTAATTTTTCTTAATCTCGTTTGAGAACATGTTAATTTAAGAATATTTTTTTAATTTTTTATAAAAAAATTATAAAAAAATAAAAAGTAATATAATAATTTTTAAAATTTTTAACTAAAATATTTAGGAATCTTTTGAGAAGCAAAAAAAAAAAAAAAAATCAATTTTTAATTTTTTATTCATTTGGAGTCACATCATTTTTTATATTTTTTATCTACAAAAAGATAAAATGAATTAAAAAAAAAATCAAAAAACTAATTTTTTATCAATTTTTTAAAACACCACTTAGGGTTAGTTCGGGATGTTCTAAAAAAGTGCACTTTTTGACTTATTGACTTATATGAGTTGGGTATGGGTTGGGTTTGATACGATGTGTTAGAGAGGTGATGTGATTTAAATAAGATGATATGACTTAAATAGGATAGTAACTTTTTAATTTTTTGTATTATTTAACTTATGTCAAACTTGACCTTAATATCCAAATGGAGGTAAAAAAAACATATTGTTAAAGTGAGATTATCAAAATATTGTGTCACTCTGATGGGTATGTCTGCCACATTGAATTGTAGTCGTTTCTAGGTTGTTTTGAAAAAGTAATTAAAAATTAATTTTTTAAAAAAAATATATAAAATATATGAAATAGGGTGGCAATTAAATAAAAAGTTGTTTGGAATGTTATAAATAAATATATTTTTAAATTTTTTTATGAAATATAGGTTAGATTTGAAATAATGTGGTAGAAAGATAATATAATTTAAATAAAATGATGTAACTTAAATAAGATATTAACTTTTTAATTTTTTTTTAAGATGCTAAACTTAGCCCAAATTAAAAATTAAAATGTCTTTACTGACCCACGTCCCGAAGCGGCCATCTGTGTGAGTGTCGTCTACTTTGCAAAAAGTAAAACACATTGCAAAATTTTTTTCTCTCTCTTTGTCTAGCTTTCCGCAGTTTTTATTTCTCATCGCAGGAAAACAAAAAAAGGTCTCCTCTTCAGTCTCTCCTCTACCACCTCTCATTTCATTCCACCAAAAGAATCAGAACCCAAACAAAACTACTCTACTACTCACATATTTTAAAAGAAAAAAAAATCTGAGAGAGGGAGATCAAAGTAGGGTTTCGATTTTGTTGTTGGCGGCGTAAGTGTGGAATTTCGCACAACGGAAGGGGACGAATGGACCCTGCAGTGTTGGACAAGATAATCGAAAGGCTAATCGAAGTCCGATCGACGAAGCCAGGGAAGCTTGTTCAGCTTTCTGAGTCTGAGATCAAGCAGCTCTGTGTTGCCTCTCGAGATATCTTCATCCAACAGCCCAATCTCCTCGAACTCGAAGCCCCCATCAAAATTTGCGGTATATAGCGATGCACAAAAGCAAAAACAAAAACAAAAACGAAAACGAAAACTACTTTTTTTTTACTATAATTTTTTTAACTGTTCTGTTTTCAGGTTTTTTATTTTTTATTTTTTTGGGTGATTTGATTTATGAGATTTTAATAAAATTGCTTGAATTTTTTAGCTTTCTGCGATTTGGGAAGTCACAACATGAGTTTGAGTTTGTGGGTTTTGTGTCAAATCACGATTTTGGAGATAGCTGCTTTTGGGTTCAGAACAGCAGCTTCCAATAGTAGTAGTTTTTTATTTTTTATTTTTTTGGGGGGCGTGTTTTGGTGGTTTGACTAGTAAGATTTTGAGTTGTTTTATTGTATTAACGAAAAAATGCTTCAATTTGTTTTGACTTTTGAATTTACTAGTACCTTTCTGCGATTTGGAAGTCACTATATGAGTTTGTTTTTTGTGGGTTATGTGTCAAAATATGACTTTGGAGGTAGCTGCATTTGGGTTTAGAAAGAGCAGCTACCAATAGTAGTTGTAGCTTCACTTGTTGGGTTGGTGGAGTACTGTTCATTTAACCCTATGTTCACTCAAACACTGGGCCAATGAGGGGTTTGGGGGCGCCTCCCCCAAGGGGGAGGGGGTCTAAGGGGGGTTTACCCGTCCGAATTTTTTGGGTATTTTCATAATTCTCATGTTAGTTTTCATGTAATCCTAATTCTTATAAATAGATGAGGGGTGTCTCTTTTAAGTTAAGAGAGAGTTGTATTTTTCTGATCACAGTGAAAACGGCAGTAGCCGTGGACGTAGTCCTATTTTGGGGTGAACCACGTAAATCATTGTGTTATTGTTTGATTTATTTTTTCTTCCTTGATTGTTATTTCGTGTCTCACCAATCGTGGTTAGGAAGGGTCAATTCCTAACATCACTGTGCTCATTGTCATTTCTGTTTAGTTCATGAACAATTATTTTTTCTTGTGTTAATGTTGGTTTAACTTATAAAGATTTTCAAGTAGTTGTCTTGTTGTATTAACAAAAATGGTTGAGTTAGTTTTGAATTTGAATTTACTAGTAGTTTTCTACGATTTGGGAAGTCACAATATGAGTTTGCTTTTGTGGGTTATGTGTCAAATTACAACTTCAGAGGTAGCTGCATTTGTGTTCAGAAGTGCAGCTACCAATAGTAGTTGTAGCTTCACTGTTGCATCATCATCACTGTTGTTATTGTTTAGTAAGTGGATAACGCCATATAAAACTGCAATTTGTCTTTACTCAGCGCAATTTCATAAAGGATTTTATGCTATGGATAGTCATTGAATTGCACATGTAGAATTCAAACATAGCATAAGTGCAGAATAGCAGTGCATTGTGATAACTATTATTTCCTGATCATTTAATAATTATTTATTTCATTTCAGGTGACATTCATGGGCAGTATAGTGATTTGTTAAGGCTCTTCGAGTATGGTGGTTTTCCTCCTCAATCCAATTATCTATTTTTAGGGGACTATGTAGACCGTGGCAAACAGAGTCTGGAAACAATATGCCTCTTGCTTGCGTATAAAATTAGATATCCAGAGAACTTCTTTCTTCTCAGGGGAAACCATGAATGTGCTTCTATTAATCGCATCTATGGATTTTTTGATGAATGCAAGCGCCGGTTTAATGTGAAAATATGGAAGTCCTTTACTGATTGTTTCAATTGTCTTCCTGTGGCCGCACTCATTGATGACAGAATATTGTGCATGCATGGTGGCCTTTCCCCTGATCTTACAAACTTGGATCTGATTAGAAACTTACCCCGTCCTACTCCTGTTCCTGACACTGGTTTACTGTGTGATTTACTCTGGTCGGATCCTGGTAGAGATGTCAAGGGATGGGGAATGAATGATAGAGGAGTTTCATTTACATTTGGCCCTGATAGGGTGTCCGAGTTCTTAACAAAGCATGATTTGGATCTTATTTGTCGCGCCCATCAGGTTACCGACTCTTCTGTTGTTTGTTGCTCAACTGACTTATTGGGGTTGCTTACATGCGTTTTCTGATCTAGGTTGTAGAGGATGGTTACGAATTCTTTGCTGAGAGGCAGCTTGTAACCATATTCTCAGCCCCCAACTACTGTGGTGAATTCGACAATGCTGGGGCAATGATGAGTGTTGATGAAAATTTGATGTGCTCATTTCAAATTCTCAAGCCAGCAGAGAAAAAAACTAAGTTCATGATGTCCGCAAAAACGTGACCAAAAGGTCAGTTCATTATATTGCTTCGCTCATCTTAATATTGCTGTTCACGTGTCAATATCATTACCTAAATTTCCTTGCCTTAGTAAATAATGTTGTTGGCTTGCTGCTGGGTTGTTGGGGTGGGAGGGTTATGATTAACTTCTGTAGTAAATCAAATTCATTATTTAGTCTTCTAAATTTCAGCTTACTCCTAAAGTGTATCATTGTTTGTCTCCTAGTGGAATATTTTGGTCAAATGAGAAAATTGGGTTTTTTATTTTTTATTTTCGTTCTCATAGATGGTGAGAAATGAGACCATAGTGGAAGGTAAAAAAAAAGGTAATGGAAGGGAGAGGCAAATAAAATGCTTTTCCTTGTTTAGTTGTCATCTCAAAATTGTTTAATTGTGGAATGGGCTTTTTTGCCGTCTGTTGGGACGGCAGGGGGGGTTCTTCTTGGTTGGGATAAGAGGGTGGTGGTGAGAGAGGAGGAGGAGGTGGGGGGTTTTTCGGTGTCCTGTTTGTTTCGATGTGTGGAGGATGATTTTCGGTGGGCCTTTACTGGGGTGTATGGTCCGGTGCAACATTCGGAACAGGGAGGGTTTTTGGAGGAATTGGAAAGTTTGGCATTTCGATGGGATGTTCCTTCGTGTGTCGGGGGAGATTTTAATGTTATTCGATGGCCATCGGAGAGGTCAGGAACCAATCAAGTCTCGGGTTATATGAGGTCTTTTTGTTCTTTGATTGATTCTTTGCAGTTGGTTGATTTCCCTATTCAGGGAGGTAGCTTCACTTGGTCAAATGGGCAGAGCATGTCTCGTGTTGATCGTTTTCTGGTGACTGGGGGATGGGAGGAGCATTTCTCGAAGGCAGTCCAGTTACGACTTCCTCGACCATTATCTGATCATTGGCCTATTGTGCTGGATAATTGGGGAATTCGTTGTGGTCCTACGCCATTTTGGTTTGAGAATATGTGGCTGCAAACAGAGAGTTTTTTGGATGTGGTGCGTGGTTGGTGGAGTAGTTATGTCATTTCTGGTTCTCCTAGTAGTGTGTTGGCCCATAAATTGAAATTGCTCAAGGGAGATTTGAAGATTTGGAATAAGGAGGTGTTTGGCCATTTAGAGGGTCAAAAAGCGGAGGTGGTGTCTTCGCTCCGAGCTCTTGATGAGTTAGAGGCGCAAGGGGGTTTGTCCACTGCTGATCGTGTTCGGAAGGAGGCGGCTAGACATGATTTTGTTCGTATTTCTCGTATGGAGGAGGTGTCCTTTAGACAAAAATCTAGATGTTTGTGGTTGAAGGATCGGGATTGAAATACGAAATTTTTTCATTGGATGGCCAATGCACATCGGCGGGTTAATCAAATTACTCGGATGTTGGTGGATGGCCGACAGCTTTGCGTGGATCCGGAGATTCGGGAAGGGATTGTGGGTTTCTATCAAAAATTGTTTCGGCAACAAGAGGGGAAGTGGCGGCCACGCTTGGATGGGGTTCAGTTTGATATGATTTCGGAGGAGGATAAGGAGCGTTTGGTGTGTGCTTTTACGGAGGATGAGGTGTTTGGGGCTTTGCAGGCCATGAGTGGTGACAAAGCTCCCGGTCCTGATGGATTTTCATTGGCTTTTTTCCAGCATTGTTGGAGTGTGGTCAATGGTGATGTGATGGCAATTTTCAAGACTTTTTACCGTTCTGGCCAATTTGAAAAAAGTTTAAATGCAACTTTTTTGGCTTTGATTCCAAAGAAAGGGGGGGTTGAGGATGTTCGTGATTTCCTGCCTATTAGTTTGTTGGGCAGTGTGTATAAAATTTTAGCTAAAGTTCTTGCCAATAGACTTAGAGGGGTTTTAAAGGCCGTGGTATCTGAGTCTCAGAATGCGTTTGTTGGAGGTAGGCAAATTTTGGATGCTGTGTTGGTTGCCAATGAGTGTGTGGATTCTCGGATTCGACAACGTCGTCCCAGTCTGATTTGCAAATTGGATATTGAGAAGGCATATGACAATGTTAATTGGGATTTTCTCATGTATATGTTGGATTGGATGGGTTTTGGGGACACTTGGTGCCGTTAGATTAAGTTTTGCGTTTCGACTGTGCGGATGTTTGTCTTGATTAATGGATCTCTAGCAGGTTTTTTTCCGACGTATCGGGGTCTTCGGCAGAGGGATCCGTTGTCACCTCTGTTATTTATTTTGGTGATGGAGGCGTTGAGTAGATTGTTGGATAGAGCTGTGCGTGGGGGTCTCCTGGGGGGCTTTGCTGTGGGGGGGTGTCTCTTGTCGTATCTCATTTATTATATGCGGATGACGCTCTGATCTTTTGCGGGGTTGATGTCGAGCAGGGGTCACTTGCAGTGTGTGCTGTTATGTTTTGAGGCAGTATCGGGCCTTCGGGTTAATTTGCGGAAGTTGAAGCTTATTCCAGTTGGGGAGGTTGAGTGGTTACCGGTTTTAGCTGCTGTCTTGGGATGTAGGATCTCAGTTTTGCCGGTTAGTTATTTGGGTTTGTCGTTAGGTGCCTCTTTCAAGGCGAAAGGGGTGTGGGATGGGGTGGTGGAGCGTGTACAGTGTCGTCTGGCGGGTTGAAAGAGGCAGTATTTGTCGAAGGGCAATCGGTTGACGTTGATTAAGAGTGTGTTGAGCAGTATTCCGACCTATTTTATGTCGGTCCATGTTATTCCTGTACCAATCGCGCATCGGTTGGAGAGGCTTCAGCGGGATTTTTTGTGGGGTAGTAGTGCTGATGAATTTAGGTATCATTTGGTTGACTGGGGGAGGATTTGTCAACCTAAGCCTGCAGGGGGGTTGGGGGTGAGGAAGTTGGTGACTTTTAATCGGGCTTTGTTAGGGAAATGGTTGTGGTGGTTTGCCTTGGAGGCAGACAGGTTCTGGCGAAGGGTGGTGGCTTCTAAGTATGGGGTGGGGAGGGGGAATTGGATTTCGGGGGATGTGCTCACCCCGCATGGCTGTGGGCTTTGGAAAGGGATTTGGATGGGTCGGGAGGAGTTTTGGAGGTGGGTAGTGTTTAGGGTGGGCAATGGGTTGCGGGTGCGGTTTTGGAAGGATAGGTGGTGTGGGGGGGAGTCTCTGGAGGTCCGTTTTCCGTTGATTTTTCATATTGTGGTTGATAGGGAGGCGACGGTGGCATCTTATTTAGGGGGTGGCGATATGGTGGTGTGGGATATTCAGTTGCGGCGTGTGGTGCATGGTTGAGAGGTTGCTCAGTTGGTAGAGTTGTGGGCTGTTTTATATGGGATGGGAATAAATGGGAGGGGACACGATGTTATGGAGTGGATTGGGGTGGGGGCAAAGAGGCGGTTTTCAGTTACATCTTTCTATAAAGGTTTGGTGGGGGATGAGGGTTTTGCTTTTCCTTGGAATAGTGTTTGGTTACCAGGTGTTCTGTCTAAGGTGGTTTTCTTTATGTGGATGGCCGCTTTAGGCCGGAATCTCACTTTGGACAACTTAATGCGGCGTGGTCATGTTTTAGTGAATCGGTGTTGCATGTGTTGTCGTGCTACTGAGTCGGTGGATCATTTGTTTCTTCATTGTTTGGTGGCTTCTCAGTTGTGGGGTTTTATTTGTTCTCTTTTTGGGATTGCTTGGGTTCAACCTAAGGGGGTGTTGGATATATTTTGGGCGTGGTGGGGTGTTAGGTTTGGGCATCGACGGCGGCGAGTTTGGGTGTTGGTGCCGTTTTGTTTGATGTGGCTTGTTTGGTTGGAGCGGAATTGGCGCACTTTCTTAGACGTTGCTCATGGGGTTGTTTGGTTACAAAATCGTCTTTTAGTGGTTATGGCCAAGTTTGGCAAGTTGAAAAAAAGTCAAAAAGTTAAAAAGTTACTCAAAAAGTTAAAAAGTTATCACTATTCATCAAAAGTCAACAAGTACGGCTGCACAACTCTCAATCCTAATTTTCCCTTACATACTAATTTATACAATTTTTTAATACACATTTTTTAATAAAAAGTCAAAAAGTTAACCCAAACAACCATATTTTTTTCCTCAACTTCTTAGTCCAAAAAATCAAAAAGTGCACTTATTTAGGAAATCACAAACAACCCCTATGTATAGTTGGTTGGAGAGGAAGGTTGATCCGGACTTATTTGTTTTTTTGGATTTTCTAGAAGATGTGATTGGTTAGCTTTGTTTATGGTTAGTTTCTCCTAATTGGGGATGGCTTTTCTGTATTTGTTTGCATAAGCTTGCTGCGTTTTTAATAAAGATTGGTTTTATTTATCAAAAAAAAAATAAAAATTGTTTAGTTGTCATATCAAAACAAGAGGCAAAGAAAAATAAACCATTTGAAGAGGCCATTTTTTTTGGTAGAGAAGATGAAGAGAATGAATTATAGTTGAAAAGGGTTCTAAAACCACTCCCCTAGATTGAAAAATCTTTGTAGCTTCCATAACAAAGTAAAGAACGGAAAATAAACCCCTTTGATGGTTCCCTTATATATATTTTTTTTCAATCCTCTTTTCCATCTTTAGCAAGAAAGGTAAAATAAAATATGTTGGTATTTTCTTTTCATTTCTTTATTTGTTTCTGAGAACTAAACAACTAAACAAGGCCTTGAAAATACCTTACAATGAACTTGTTTGCTCCTTTTTTGTTATTTGGAAAGCAAGATTGCTTGTGAGGATCTTTAGTAATATGTAAATGATGAAGAATTGTGAAAGAAGATTTATGCTCCAATTTTGTGGATTAAGGGTGATCAGTTCAATAATGGAAGACAGGAAGCCTTGGTTTATCTAAAAACACTTGGATACAGTACAGGTTTTTTTCTTGGAACGGTACAATTTGAACATTGATTGTTGAGCATCAATTTCAACTGGAATTGTGTCATATTGACGTCAAATACTAGTCTTGTAAAGAGGATCTAGGTGCTCTTAGGCAGTATTTGGTCAAAAGATTTGGTGCCATGAACTTAGTACCAGAGAGATGAAATGTTCTTAAGACGGATGGATAGCAAAGCAAGTGTTATGTGCTGGCTAGCATGAGGGTGGTTGATCTCAAGGGGGCAGTGTTACTGTGAATTTATTTCAAGTAGAGAGCAAGACGGTTTTAATGAAGAGAAATTGGTTGTTTGGAAGGCCGAGATTTATGTTTAATTGGCTTCAGTTGGGTGCTGTTATAAGGAGGGAAAGGGGATGGATAATTTAGTCACTAAGTCATGAAGTTGTGCAGTATTTCTTGGAATGTGAGAGGGTGAATGATCTTGATAAAAGAAAGGCGTTGAAAGCATCTTTAAAGAAGTGGAGAGGTGACTTGGTGTGTATTTAGGAGATAAAAATGGAGCTAGATTGTTAGAAGTTTATGGAGTGGTAGTTGGATGTGGTGCGGGTATTTTAGACAGGTGATTATCGGTACATACTCGATTTTATGTCTCTTTGAGGATGTGGAACATGGTTTTGTTTGGGCATTCTTGGGGGTCTCTTGTGATGAAAAGTTGGAATTTCCCATGGTATATAGGGGTTGATTTTAATGTGGTTAGAATTCTGCTTGAGAGATGGGCATATTAATGGGGCTATGGAGGAATTTTTGGGCAATTGATGCATGGTTCAGTTAGAGATCTGTTTTCAACTTGGGGTACAGGTTGCTCAAGGGGAAGCTTTGGGAAGGCTTGGGAGATTGCTTCATTTTGTGTTTTGGGTGTTTATAGAATGAGATAAATAAAAGGTCTGGTATTGAGTGTTCTATTGTGTGTTTGAATGGAGTTGTGCGTGTTTTCTTTTTCTTTTTTTGTGTGGCTTTAGGGACTCTTTTCCATTTTCTTAATATGATTTTGTTGACTTTTTGGGGGGAGTTGTCCATCCTTGTAGACATGTAGAAGGGGACACTTTTTTGTTTTTATATACTTCCAGTGAACCAGGTTGCACCCTCTTTTGTGACGCTTTTTCTATAATAAAAATCTTTTACATATCAAAAATAAAAATAAAAATGCAAACTTGCACCACTTTAGTGTTGGTTATATTTTGTACTAATAGTTTGTGTTGTTTCAAGTTTCAAACTTTCAGGTTATAAAGAAGCAAAACGACAAAGGCTTTTCGGAGATTTTTCCAATTATTGGATTTTTTTTTTATTTTAATGATTGTACTTAGTTGATAATTTCTCCAATTAAGGGGAGAAAATCCATGAAGCTGTTAAAACTTAAGGCCTTTCTTCAACAAATCTAGCCTAAAACGAAAAAGTAGATCTATATTAAAATGTTAAATGAAATCTACCTCATTCAACTAAAAAAAAATAAAAAAAATAACAAAACATTCAAATTGTTTGGAAACTTTTGGTTGAGGATGAAGAGACAAATTTATGCTTCATATCATGTCAATCTAATATTTTCTCAAGTTTTCCGGAGGTTTACAATGTGCTTCGTGGTATACGAATTGAGAAGACAAGTCAAATCATTGAAAAAAATGAGTGGTGTGTCTAAAGCCTTATGTAAGTAGCGCATGCATGACATGGACAAGTTAACACGATGATTTTAAAAAAAAAAATGCCGAGTACGATTATTATTATCATTATTTTATAAATTTATTATATGTCAAATATGTAAGTAGTTCGTTTATAGATAATGAAAAAAATAATTTAACACTAATTAAAATTAAAAAGGTTATATCTTCCATAACTTAAACATTAAGATATCAGTTGCACAATAATTGCATTATAAATAATGCAAAATAATTCTAAAAAATATTGAAATGTGCATGTTTCAAAACATATTTAGAATGCACTACATTATGAGTAATGCATAACATTCTTACAATGAAGAGATTCATCATATAGGTCATTAAAGTGTTCCAGAAGTCCGATATTATGAATTGAAAATTTTAATTAAGACATGTTGAATAAGAGTCTGACATGCATTTAGGAGTGTCCGCAGAGTGTCGGACATGACACACCTCCTTTGTAGAAGTGTCTGTACTTATTATGTTTGATGTACTTATTATGTTTGATGGTTAACAACTCGGGAATGGAGCAGCAATGCATTTACCGTGAGAATGTATGTGCCAAAATGTATTGTGGCCGATTTTTAAATTATTGGGTAGATGAAAGAAAATCCATATGTTTGGACCAGACCTGGGACAAAAATTTGGAGCTCTGTTGGGAGTCTAGTTTTTCCCTGCTTTTTTGTATTGGCTGAACTAGAAAATAGTGCAATTCAGTTTTATTTTGGACATTTTATATGGCATTTTTTGTATTTGTGTTAAAAAACTACTATGCTATTTATGGACCATGCTGAATTTGGGTTTGATAACTAGGTCAATCAAGCTGAGCTCTAGCCTTGTTCTTTGGCTTATTTTCTTAACTATATTATCCTCCTTGCTCAGTCGTGCTCATTGAACTTCCGATGTGATCATATGTATATATATTGAAGTGTCTACATTGAAATTGTCTCACAATTACCTTCCTATGCAGCTGAGACCCCGCTGATTCAATTTTTCTGGAGAGAGAAGATTTGAAGTCCAGGCTGGGGCAAACACTATCGTTCTTGACATGTGCCCGAAGAATTAATGCTCACCCATCACCCTCCCATCTTTTTTTTTTTTTTTTTTTTTTTTGGGTTTTTCTTTTTTCCACTGATCTTTTACCCCTCTTTTCTAGTTCCACGATGACTGATCATGTAAATCTTGTTTTAGATTAATATAGGCACAAAAAAATGCCCCCAATAACTTGTAGCAGACACTGTTGTTGTGCCTTGTGACTGACTCATGTAGTAGATCATCCAAATGTTCGATGAATTGACTGTCTTAGTCGATGAATGCAGTTATAATGATCAGAGACAATATTGTTTGCATCTTAAAATGTAAAACTGTGATCTATCAGGTTGTCATAATGGTTAATTTTGGGCTCTCCCTTCTGAGCATCAACATTCTGTTGCATTCGTAGTGGTAAAAGTTGAACTCAAGTGTCTCACTCGATAAGGGAGCGCCTCAATCACTAAGCCTACCCCTTGAGTCATTCCTTTTCGAGATGCAAAATCCAGAGTTGTTAGTAAGTTGATATTGGGTGGAACTCACCTTGTGGGACATTAACATTCATTCCACCGTTAGATGACTTTTCCAACCTTATTACAGGTAGCAGTCTTCTCTTGATTTGCCCGTTGTGTCTGTGATTTGACGACAGCTCTCCCTAGATTGCCACGTTCGTGAGCTCGACTTATTTCAAAAAAAAAAAAAAAAAAAAAAATTGGGTAGAATTCATCTTTCATCTTTGAAAATTGACTGATAAGAATAGAGTGCTCAAGAAGTTTATATGCAACACAAGTGGAATGATATTTATAAACAAGTTTGATAGTATGTCTATAGATTTTATGAATTTTGAATTTTACTAGAAGCTAGTCTATCAATTTTGAAGTTTTAAAGGACTTTGATGTTGCATGAAATTTATTATTAAATTGTTATTTTATTTAAAAAGAACAATAAACATGACTTTACATGTATATATATGCACATGATTTTAAATTGTTAAAATTATAAAGAGTGAAATGAATTTTATGATAAAAAAATATGATTTTTAATAGAAGGTGTCACGATTTGAAAGCTATGATATTAAAATAGAGACTCCTAATTGCCATGATCATGTCTTTTTGACTTACATATCACTTTCTTTGGCATTGGGTTCAGATAGAGGGGAGTCCTTCCTTTCTATGATCAATGTGATTATTTTAGAATAAGAAAAAAATATATCAATATATGTATTTTATAAATTTGTTTAGAAAACAAATGAGAGGGATAGTCGGCTAAAAGTGGTTTGTCAATGACAAGATAAAAGATATCTGATGGCAGCTAAAGGTGGTTGCGAGCAGTGGCGGGCGCAGAAATCACTTTTAGTGGGGCCACATTACATGTCTTAAAAAATTGTGATAAAATTTTAATTATCTATATAACAAAATATGGGTGTTTTTAAATTGGGATGAGACATTTGTGTATGTGTCAAAATGTAGATCATAAGATTGATTCAATCAAGGGTTAAAAGTGTCTTACTCTCATTTGTCTTATTTGGAAATTTCAATAGTTGAGATTAGTTTTACTAAATTTAAATGGTCCATATTAACTTTTGGTTCCCACCCTCACAGACACCACCTTTTCTCCCTCTTTTTCTTTCTCTCACATCTCACAGACTTCTTCTCACACTTCACATCTCTCACATATATCTTCTCTCTCTTTTTCTCTAATTTTGAATTCAAAATTGAAACTCCATCGTCTCTCACGCATCTTCCTCTTCCCATCACACATCTTATTTTCACCAAGCTTTCTCTCTCTAAGTGATCTCCGGTGGTGATTTCTACCATTTGGCTCTGATGGAATATAGCCCTGCTAAGAGGGGGTGATTTCTACCATCTGCATCAATGTTTGCCTCCTCTCTCTCTACACAGCTCCAAGATAGAAAGCTAAATCCTCACTTTTTTCCCACTTCTGTTACTGTTCCATTGGGTTTGTTGTTGTTGTTGTACAGATTGTATAGTTAAATAAAATAAATAGATTCATATTGAACAACTACTTTGAATTTCAAAACAAGAACATGTTAGAATTTACAAAAATTCATAATAAAATAAAACTAGTAGAAGGAAGCAAACCGAAACCTGTGTGATACCATAGTGTCCTTAAAACAGATTAGCTGCCTGTGAGTGCTGGAGGAACGTCGATTTCTGTCTCCTAAGATATGACTGTTTAGACCGGGCTAACGTAGAAACACCTTCTGTTAGCTTTGACGAACTTGATAATAGTTGCACTCTCTCTAACAAGAACCAAAGAAAGGACTAGCAAAAGATAGGAAAATTTTTCTTTGGTGTAAAAAATCATCTCCAACTTTTTTATCTCAAAACAACATCTCCATTTTCCATCAAAAATCTCTCAAAACTCTTCTTCTAAGTTGGAAGGGAAAGACCCTTTTTATACTTGTAGGGAAAATGTCTTAGCCATGAAGGCTACCATAAAACCTAGCATCAATGGCCATCAACTCTAACTTTTAGGGCTAAAGTTACAAAGGTGCAAAACTCCCATGTGCATAATGATCATCAACTGTATCATCAAAAGATGAGAGTTACAAAGGTTGAATAAATAAATATATATATAATGCTATTTAAATAATCCAATTAGATGGGTCGCAAAATGGATACGAGTATTGGGTCACAACCCGATCCACACCCAATCTAAAACATTTGCACAAGACAAGCCCACTCCAGCATAACACAATCTAGCTCATGCCTAAGACTAAGTCCAACACATGCACATATACAAGCCTAGGCTAGTCCAGACCAAGACTAAACCTAAATCCAAGTCGAAGCCTAGGCCCAAGCTCAACTTCTGTTGATGCCCATTTTATGAGACAATTCTCATTCACAATTCAATGGTTTCGGCCCATCATTTTTATATTGTAATTTTTTCACTTGAGAGAATACAAAATCACTTAGACCCACTTTAACCGGCAGTTGGATCTCACTTTAATTTCAAATTAAAGTTATTGAAAAATCATTATTTTCCAACAATCCCCCACATGAATAAAATTGGTCGAACAAAGAAAAACGGACAACACTTAAAAACAAAGACTCAGAGAGAGAGCACACAAAATAACCCTGCATCAGAAAAGGTAGCTGTTAGCCTTGAACCTTTCGTAGTGAAAACCTATCGGATATACTGGTTGACCAATGAACGTAATGTCTTAAACTATTTTGCTGTTTGTGTAAATCGAGACAATAGACCTCACACAGGAGTTACTCCAACCATTATTCTTGTTCTCACTGGTGTGTTCGATTTGGCCCTGGAACACTAGCCTGGTTCAGTGAATGTTTTTAAAGAATTTAGCTTTATCAATTCTTAAAAAAGCGGCCCCACTTCGTACTCACGTAGGTGACCTACATAAGGTATCTCTCTATACCACACTTGACTATTCACAACACTTAGGTCATGAAAAACATCAGCTTAACCTCCCACCCCACAGGGTATCACTATATAAAGAAATGGGTAGGAGGATTTACCTCCACAGTGACTCATCTGTTACACGCAATTAGATTGTCCCTTTGAACCTAGATCTTAGGATCTCCAGTCAACTAGGTTGGGTTTTCTATTCCAGTAACATTACTAAAGGCCTTAACCCTATTCCTCTTGACGATGGCCTTGTTTGGTTTGTTTTTCAGAAAAAATTTTGGGAAAAATTCTCTACAAACAAATTTTCAAAAGCAATCAAACCAAACAAATTTTTCTAAAAAAAATCTCAAAATTTTGTTTAGTTACCTACTTTCCAAAATCACACTCTCTCTCATACACATCAAATCAATCACTTTTTTTAAAACTCTCTCCCCAAAATAATTTTCCAAAACTATTTCTGAAAAAAGACAAACCAAACAAGTTTTCGCACTTTTTACCTTAAAAACTACTTTACAAACACAAACCAAACACACCCGATGTTTCTACTACCTCTCTAGTTAACCCTTTGGTTAACGGATCCACAATGTTGTCCTTAGACTTTACATTGGGTTTGTTATTGTTGTTGTACAAACTGTATACTTAAATAAAATAAATAGATTCATATTGAACAACTACTTTGAATTTCAAAACAAAAACATGCTAGAATTTATAGAAATTCATAATAAAATAAAACTAATAGAAGGAAGCAAACCGAAGCCTATGTGATACCACAGTGTCTTTAAAACAGATTAGCCGCCTCACTGTGGGTGCTGGAGGAATGTTGACTTCTGTCTCCTAGGATACGACGGTTTAGACTGGGTTAACGCAGAAACACCTTCTATTAGCTTTGGCGAACTTGACAATGGTTGCACTCTTTCTAACAAGAACCAAAGAACAGACTAACAAAAGATAGGAAACTTTTTCTTTGGTGTAAAAAATCAGCTCCAACTTTTTTTTATCTCAAAACAACATCTCCATTTTCCATTAAAAATCTCTCAAAACTCTTCTTCTAAGTTGGAAGGGAAAGACCCTTTTTATACTTGTAGGGAAGAGGTCTTAGCTATGAAGGCTACTATAAAACCTAGCATTAATGGCCATCAACTCTAGCCTTTAGGGCTAAAGTTACAAAGATGCAAAACTCCCATGTGTATAATGATTATCAACTCTATCATCAAAAGATGAGAGTTACAAAGGTTGAATAAATAAATATATATAATGCTATTTAAATAATCCAACTAGATAGGTCGCAAAATGGATACGGGTATTGGGCCACAACCCGATCCACACCCAGTCTAAAACATATGCACAAGACAAGCCTAGTCCAGCAAAGCACAATCTAGCCTATGCCCAAGACTAAGTTCAACACATGCACATACACAAGCCTAGGCCAGTCCAGACGAAAACTAAACCTATGTCCAAGTCCAAGCCTAGGCCCAAGCCCAACTTCTACTAATGTCCATTTTATGAGACAATTCTCATTCACAACTCAATGGTTTCGACCCATCATTTTTATATTGTAATTTTCTCACTTGAGAGAATACAAAACCTCTCAGACCCACCTCAACTGACGGTTAGGTCCCACTTTAATTTTGAATTAAAGTTGCCAAAAAATGATTATTTTCCAACAATTGTTCAATCTTTGCCTCATCTCTCTCTAATCTAGACAACTCCCTATTTTTTTTTTTGGGAGAGGGGGAAGAGGGTGTGTGAATCTAGGGTTTTATTTGGGTTTTGGATTTTGATATGATAATTAATTTTTGCCTCATCTCTCTCACTTTTTTTTCCATATTTTATTTGGGTTTTTTTTTTTTTTTTTGGTTGTTATCAACACTTTTAGGTTTTTATTCTTGGCAATCCCGGTTGACAAAACTCCTTTCAGTTGTACTTGCTTTCGCACTTTTTATTTTAGTGAGGTTATGAGTTTTTAGATGCGAATCCAACCCGAATTATGCCTTGCAGAGAAGTTTGTGATGTTAATACTTTCAAGATTGCCTATTCGCTGATTATGACGGGGGTCGAGCTGCCCGGTCAGCTCGCGGGGGTCCAGGGGGCAGCGCTCCTTGGCTTGTCCGGGGCAGCGCCCAGGTGGGGTCGAAGGGTAGCACCCCCGAAGCAAAATGCAAAATTATATTCGAAGTTGCATGTCCGCCCTTCCTCGCTCGAGCGAAGGCTGAGTCTGGCAAAAACCTAAGAAGGATGAATGTACGCTCGAGCGAAGGTTGTGTGGCTCGAGCGAAGCCACTTATGAAAAAACACGCGAGATTAGTTCCTCGCTCGAGCGAGAGAGTCTTCGCTCGAGCGAGCTTCGCAGTCCCAGATTTCTATAAGTATTTGTTTTAGTCCAAAACTAGGATTACTGCTCCAAATCTTCTTTTTGGATATTAAGGTTTATATCTGGGTATATTTTGCTAGTTTTCTTTGATGTTTAATTGAGTATTCAACTCATGGGTTAATAAGAATACATCAAAGGTTCGTTTGTTTATTCTATACAAAAGAGAGAGTTGTTCTTCGGTGGATTCTAAAGAATTTGAGCCTGAAGCTTTGGTGGATTCTGGAGTGGCTCATCGTCAAGACGATTCCGAGGTGAAGACCAGGTTGGAAGAGACACATAGGGGTTGGTTCAATTTGGGCGTGGATTCACTAGATAATTGAGAGTATACCTATGTAATTCCTTTATGTCTTTTTAGTGGATTGTTTTGTGGGTTTTGTCCGTGGTTTTTTTATCACAATTGGAGGTGTCCAATTGTGATTTTTTCATGTAAAATCGTTGTATCGATTTGTCTTGATTGTTTGATTGGGATTGTTGTTTACTGCTTAAAATTAATACATAATCACAAATCAACATCTAGGGGATTTCTAGATTTTTCAAACACATAAACTATTCTTTTTATTAGATGTAGTTTCTACAAAAATATTTTTGTTCTATTTGGTTGTTGTTTGATTGCTGAGAAAATGGGGAAAAAAAGTAAAGAAAGTTAAATTTTTGTTACTGTCATTTCTGGGTTTTGCTGAAAGGTCTATTATAATTGTATTGTTATCAAAATTAATTAATTTTTTATTGGGTTTTGTACTCAAGAACAAGGGTTTCCTTTGGCTATTCGTTGGTTACTGTGTTTAGTTGCTGAGAAAGTGGGGGAAAAGAAAAGAAAGTGAAGTGCTGATGTTCTTAATTGTTATTTTTCTTAATTGACTTGGGTTATTTGTTTAAGTACCATTAATCTATCTCTTCATATTTTTTCTACTCTATCTTTAAGCACCATTATGTTTTTTGCTTTACATGATGTAGCAACTTCGACGGCGACAATGAAGCAGACTAAAGCTGTGGGTATTTGTCTTGGTCTTGCTGGCTCTGTTTAAGGATATCCCAAATAGGTATTTTAATTAGTTAGTTATGGTGGAGATGTTCAAACCATGGAAAAAGCTGCTGGAAACTTTAATTAATTAGTTTTGTTGATTAATTATATATTTTTTTGTTGCTAAAATTGTGATAAATTTGAACTATGCCTTTTGGTACCTATTAATAGTTGAAGTTTTTATTTGATGTTTCCTATTATTATTATTATTATTATTATTATTATTATTATTATTATTATTATTATTATTATTATTTGTTGGTAATAGGGTGCTTGGCTTCTATTGGGAAACAAATTCCGTAGCATTCGAGTTGAGAATAATAATTGTGTGTGATTTTTTCTTTTCTGTGTCTTGAGAATATTGCAAGCTTCAAATAAATAAGTAAATAAATAACTATCAAATTGGTATTTTCATTTTTTTCCTGTTATGAGTTATCAATTTGATTTTGTTAACACGGTGTAATTTTGTTAACATAGTGTGATCTCCCATTTCATTTGAACAAATAATTGATTTTGTTTTGCTAGGTGACTTATGCTATTTTGAAGATCATTAGATTCTCAATGGAGTTGTTTTTCGGTGACTCTCTCTTTCTCTCAATCGACACCGGCACATAACTATTTTAAATGGACACAGTATCCATTAACATAATTATAATATTAACTTATGTTACTTTTCTCTCTCATTTATATAAATTAGTTTTCCTTTTGTTTTCATTATTTTTTAGTCCCATTGGTTTAGTTTACTTTTTTTTTTTATTTCTTCTTTATTTCCTTTGGGATTTAATAAGATCTAGGGAAAAAATAAAGAATTAACCACAAATTAGACCCACTACCAAATGCATGTTAGGTTTTACAATGTTAATTAGAGTACAAATATGTAACAAGCCTCACTTTTTATTATTATTTGGGAATGTGGATTGGTATGTTATGATAGAAACTATACTTTGAGCTTTGTTTATTAGTTTTTCTTTGGTCTTCTTATTCTTCTTTTTTAGACTCGATAACTCAACTCAACTCAAGCAAAAGAATTAGGGTTTTAACGAATCAATTTGATTTGGGTAATACTTTGCATTTGAATGATTTATTTTTTTGTTGTTAATCACTTTATTCATCTTTGTAACAAAAATATATATATATATATATATATATTTATATTTTGTTAGTGTTTCAGTGTGATTTTTTGTTTTTGAATATGCTCTACTCTGTAGAGTATGGACATCCATGTTGATGATAATGAGCTGTGAAAGTGATTCGATCTGTGACAAAGTTACCTAAGATACCATTATTTTCTTTTAGTTACTCGGTGGATAATGAACATCCTTGTATATTTTCCTTTACAATATTAATGGTACTTTGATTAATTATTTTTTTTCCTTTGTTTCGATTGCTAGATTTGTATTAAATCAATTTCTAATATCTGATTTCCTCTTGTTGTAGTTCATCAATTTTTGCTGCAATTCATCAATTTCTATAATGAAAGGTATTAAATTTTGAGATCTAATTGGTAATATTTTTCATTAAAGTTTTGATAAATATGCCATTCCCTTTCTCCCTCTAATCATTTGTTTTCTGTCAAGTTTTAGTTTGTTAGCTTTTGCTATTTTCATGTTGTTCTATTTTTTTCTTTATTACATTTGTTTCATTACTCATATAGTTTTGATCAAAGTTAAATTTTTTTGGTCTGTTACTTATTGGGTCTTCGGTGATTATAGGGTTTCAGACAATGCTCCCTTCCCATTTGCATAAAAGATGGAAGCAAAATGGGATTGATGAGCAGTAGACAATATAAATCATGATGAAAAATAGTATTGCTGAAACTTTTTGCTTTCTTCACTAGATTAGTTTTCTTGAATCTTTTTTTTCTTAATCTTTGTTTCTTATGGAGCTTAGTAAAGGGTATTGTAGTATTCTTTGTACCTCACATAGGTTTCTGAAATATATTTCTAAAATGGGTCTTTTAAATTGGGTTTCCATTGGGTGTCTAATATATGCAATATGAGAGAGTAAGTTTTGGGGAGGGGAAGGGTTAATCAAATGGCCTTCCATAAACTAAGTGTATGGATTAAATATAGTGGGTTCTGAAATGGTTGGTTGTGATGACCAAGAAAGGTTTGATTGTAGGTGGATTTTGTTTATCTTTATATTGAATGATTTGGTTGTGATGACCAAGAAAGGTTTGGTTGTGATGACCAAGAATGATTTGATTTGGTTTGTCAAATAGTATTTTGTATTTGTGGATTCTGTTCTTTCATTTTGATTTATTGAAATTTTGATGCTAAATTTGATAGCTAAGTTTGTATTGTAGAGAAATTTACCCTTTGTGCTCCCTCCCTTTAAAACCCATTAATGTTTTTATGGTTTTTTTTTTTTTTGTATTTTTTTTAACTTTGTTGTGAATCTTTGAGAGTTATCTTTGTTTGCTATAACATTGTTTTATAATTGGGATAATATAATTCATTTTACTTGAAAGAGTAGTTGGGTCTGTCATGTTCAAAAATTCACTCAATCTGAAGGGTTGAAAGAGTAAAATCACAAAAAATTAGTTTAATATGGAGGGTGGATGTTTACGGTATGTGCCCATTTAAAAGTATACTATAACCAATTTTTACTTATTTGCTTATAAGACAAGAAGATAAACTATAAATATTATGACAAATGAGTATATGGTTTCTTTTGTTTTCTCCGTTCTTATTTTTTCTCTTTTACACTATAATAGTGGGTATGTAAATGGAACTTAGTTATAAGCTAAACCATGCATATTAGGTATCCAAAACTAGGAAACTACTCATTTCAATTTACATGCATATGGGTCTAATTTCTCTTTGGGGTTTAATCACTGAGTTTATTGATTGATTTGGAATGGAAGGTGAAAGGAAATTAATCAAAATTTTGAATTTTAGATTTATTTCAATCTATGACATTAGGAAACAAAAGTTTCCCTTGGCTGAGCTTTCTACCATGTTCTCTCAGTGACCTGTGATGTTTATGTTGGAAAAATATGGTTTTATAGGCTTATTTTGGGCTAACTTTGAGCCTATATTTGGATGGGCCCCACACGTCTTTTAAGGTGGGTCCAAGAGGTGACGTGTTCCTTGTCGCATGGCAAGTCACACAGTGAAGACAGTTCATCAAAACCATTTATGAGTGAATGAGAAGTTGACTTCGTTTCCGGGTTCATAGAATGGACAATTAAAGAGTCAATAGTGAATTTCCGGGAAATATTAGTCCCACATTGAAACTTAAAGAGAACTTATGTGTGTATATAAGTTCTAGGTGGCAACACTTGCGTTGGACTCCAAGGGCACCCCAAGTTTGTAGAAGGGAAGAGTTATGGACAAAGTGACCTTTGGCTCAAAACCACCACACACGCGCGTCGTCGCCGTTGTCCGTCCGACCGACCGTGCCTGGTGTGGGTTAGGTTAGTTCTAATATTAATTTTTTTTGGACAAAATTTATTTGAATTTTTCCAAAAATTCTTGAGGAAAATTATTTAGATTTCTGAATAAAATTAATTTAATTTTTTCTGTTCAAAGCAGTGCCCTATTTAGTCTGTTTTCCAACAGTTTAAAATGTTCTAAACAGTTTGAAAACTGCCCAGCAGTTTCGGACAGTTTCAGACAGGTTTAAAACTTCCTAGCAATTTCCAACAGATTCATAACTGCCAATAGGTTTGTTTATTTGAATTCTGCACCTGTTGACTTCAATATGCACTTATTCGGCCTGTCCAAACAACCACCAATATGTGTATAAAAGCAGACTTGTTCCAGTAGATTGGGAGATCCTGAAAAAGTCTAAAATTCACTTGCTTTCCTTCCAGTTTTGCTCTCTTGCATAAATTCTTCTCATATTAGTTTTAGAAAAATTCTGAGAGTATAGAACACAGGTTTGGTTCGCCGTACAAATTGTTTAGAGTGATACTACAATTTGTGTATGATCATTGTATCCTGGGAGATTGTGATAACCCTCACCACTAATTAGTGTTAATCTGTGATTAAGCATGTTAACTGAATGATTGACTGAAATTCTGAACTAATTGATTTAGTGTATTAGTTTAAATGCATTTCTATTTGTTGACCGTTAAATGATCTGTTCATGTTTTATGTTTTAAACTGCAAATTGAAGGCCTTATCGGCGACCGAATCTGAAATTGATTAATGCTTTGTGTTAATTAGAATTAATGTGATTTTATGGTATATTTAATTGAAATTTGATTTGGTATGATTAAATTGGATTAAATAAGCTAAATTACAAAGTTGGACTTATCTACAAGTTTGCCACTTAGTGGTTTGACTCTAGACCATCCCTTACTACTTCATTCATGTTTGTTATATCATCCATTCCATCTTTAGAGGCCAAACGAGAGAGAGAGAGACTTGGAAGAAAATTGAGTTCAACTAGAAAACCTTGCTTGAATTTAGAAGACTTGAAGAGGACATTGCAAAATTAGACTCCCACACTTGAAATTGGAGACTTAAGGTAGAGAATTTACCTTCTTGTTCATATTTTGGGTTGGTTCTTGCATGGTTTAGAGGATTGTTGGAGTTTAGAGCAAAGTTATGGCTTAAATTGTTGAATTGAAGCTTGAATCATGCATGCATGTGCATATCTTGAAATTTAGAGTTGTTTTCATGGAAATTATTGCATGCATGTCCATATTATTGTTATAATCCATGAATTCACCATGTTTTTGGAAGGGTTGGCTCATTTGATCTTGTGTTTGAAGCTTTAAGTTTATATAAGCTCATGCATGTACATATTCTTGCATTTTGAAGTTGATTTTCATGAAATCTTGCATGCAAGTTTACATTCTTGTTCTAGTCCATGAGTTCATCATGGTTTTGAGTTTAATCTTGCTTTGGATCATGTTTTGAGGCATTAGAATTCACTAGAATTCATGCATGCCATATGTTCTTCATGTTCATGAAAACTTCTTTGAATTTGTGTTCAATTGAACTACCTTTGGGCTTTGATTTCTCAAATTGATCTTTGAAACATGTCATATTATGAGTTTACAAATGTTTTCCAGAAAATTAGCCCAAAAGGATCGATTTTGATGCTTTAAAGTTGAGTTTTGAGCTTGAGGTTCAAATATGGAAATTCCAGATTTTGGCCTTACGCTCGAGCAGGGAACTCCACGCTCGAGCGTACACACTGAGTTCATGCAGTCCGTTCGAGCGGGGAAAGGGATGCTCGAGCGGGAAATGCGTGTATCCAGTACTTTGCCCATGTTTACAGTCCGCTCGAGCGAGAGAATGCACGCTCGAGCAAGGACTTGTGTCTCACGCTCGAGCGGGGATCGAGCGTCCGTCGAGCGTGAATTGCATGCATCCAGTACTTTTGCATGATTTTACAGTTCGCTCGAGCGGGAGAAACCACGCTCGAGCGGAGCTCCTTTGTTCTGCATGTCCGCTCGAGCGTAGAAAGCCATGCTCGAGCGTGGACCCCTGTTTCAACAAATTTTGAAAAGTGTTTTTAAGTGCATATTTGCATCCTCATTCCATCCTAGGTATTCTTAGGCCTAGTTTAAGGCATCTTAATGAGGATATTGATGTAGAACCATACCGAGGCAAATTAGGGATTAAGTTATTATTTCCTAACTGTGTAGTTTAGTGTATGTTCATTCTGTAACTGTAGGGTTGGCATCCGAGGATGCTCTAGCTGCTTCTAGTCCAGTGCTCTATGAGTAACAATGTTGTAAAGATATGTTCAATCATGAATATTTTCTGAATGAGCAACTGTACCGCTTTCTGGAATGATATTTCTTACTGAATGAATGTTTGTCCTATTTGTGAACTGTATTCGTGGCATCCATAGCAATTTACTGTTACTGTACTGTACTGTACTGCTACTGTCACAGAGATCTCTGTCGGTTCCTATGTTTGGAACCACTACTGTTTACTGATATAATGGCCATCAACTGACTGTTCGGTCTGTTAAGACCTACTGTACTATTTTGCTATTAGATGTACCACATATGACTATTATAGTTTCTGAATGACTGTTATGGCATGAATTATGAGCCACAAACTGAATGACTGATATACTGATAAACGACTGTTTTCAATACTGAAAGGACATTCATTCTTAACCTCTTTACGCATATGTTATTCACTGGGTTTTAGCTCACTGTTTATATATATATATATATATATATGTAATTGTCCAGGCACCGGATCAGAGCTAGGGGCGTGGGGTTTAAACTCCTTTTTTGTCAAGCCAACCAACATGCCTCACTGCGAGTTTCCAAGTGCTGCCAAGCTAAGGCTGCTTCGGGGTGTTTTAGATTCCCCCTTTTTTGTCTCTGTTTTGTATAGATTGTATAGACTGTTACTCTACTGTTATGGTAGGGATTTGGTCCCTAACTTGAATACCTGTATATGATGTATGTATATACTGTTATGGCTTGAATGTGTATATGTTTAAAAATTCTTTTTGCATACAGACTGTCACAGCTCATTGGACATCTTTTACTTCCTCCGTCCCAAAATATTAGTCCCTTATTCCATTTTTCATTGTCCTAAAATATTAGTCCCTCTTCAAAAATCAAGTACAAAAATAATATAAATTTCCTATTTTGCCCTTCTTTTAAATTAATAAACAATATAAAAAGTACAATTATGACATTGATATTCCCAAAAAATGTACTATCAAAAGGATAATTTTGGAAAATCAACTTTTTTCAAAAGCAATAATTGTACTACAAAAAAAAGTTGGATTCCCCAAAAGGGACCGTTATTTTGGGACGGAGGGAGTATTACTGATTTGGCTTCCGTCAGCCCCTGTGCTCTGTATTACTGTCTTACTGATAAGCAGGCCTTTGGTAATCACGGATTACTGGCCGGTTACGGTGCTAAACCCATAGGGGCGGGTTTGGGTCGTGACAAAGTGGTATTAGAGCGATATTAAACAACGAGTTATACCGCACACACGTGTCCAAATGAGCTATAGGATGTCCTAGAGAAGTAATTAGGACATTACATGAGCATGAAAAGTGTGTGTGGCCATGACATGAATATACATGCTAATGTGTTAACATGTTAAGTATACAACTGTCTATGTTTATAATTGTCATAATTGCCTATAGTGAAATGGAGAATGCAAGAACTACTGATGAAACTAAATCATTTGAGGCCAGAATGGCAAGGCTAGAAAGAACAGTTGAAATGTTGACGGAGGCCTTGAGGCTACAACAACAAAACCAACAGCCCCCACCTCCTCCAGTTCAACCGGAACAGAATGTTAATGATGATATAATAGCTCTAACACAGAAGTTTAGCAAGATGAAATCACCATCATTTCAGGGAGACCTTAAACCATTGAAGGCCGAAGCATGGGTGCTAGAAACTGAAAAATTATTTGAAGTGTTTCCGTGTTCTGAAGCACACAAAGTGCTACTGGCTACCTTCACCTTACAAGAAAAGGCCAGAAGGTGGTGGATGCTGGTCCGCGACACCAATACTGCTATGAATTGGGCTCAGTTTAAGGGAGCCTTCTTTGAGAAATACTTCCCACAGTGTGTCAGGGACCAAAAGGTGACTGAATTTGAACAACTGAAACAAGGCACCATGTCGGTAGCAGAGTATGAATCAAAGTTTACTGAACTTGCCCGATATGCACCACACATGGTGGACACTGACTACAAGAAGGCCAGGAAGTTTGAAGGCGGCCTTAATGTGGAAATACTTGACAGAATCAATGTTTTGAAATTGCTGAAATACGTGGATGTTCTTAATCGAGCAATAATGGTTGAGTCAAACATCGAAGCATTGAAACAGACTGAAACACCAGCATCTGAATGGCGTGGTAAGAAACGGGGTTTTAAGTTTAAGAAAGGCAGAAATAATTCGTCGAACAAAAAGCAGAATACAGGGTCAACAACCAGTTCCAATCAGGGAAGTGGTTCTATACTGCCCTGTTCTGAATGTGGTAAGAAACATAAGGGGGTTTGCTATAAAATATCTGGTGCTTGTTACAGGTGTGGCAAGGTGGGCCACATGGTTAAAGATTGCCCTTCTGCTCCTCAGGGCAATAGTAAAGCTGCACTAAGCGCCGCAGCATCAACTGCTCCACCGAAACCCAACCCCAAAGCGACTGAAAAAGAGCTTATGAGGCAAGGCCGAGTGTTCGCACTCGTACCGGGAGACGTACAGAATACTGAGACCGTTGTGTCAGGTATACTCTCAATTTGTTCTCAAAATGCATATGTTCTGATTGATTCGGGGTCTACACATTCATATGTATCGTATGCTTTTTCGCGCAAATTAAATAGACCACTGGAACCCATGAACTATCTGCTAGTTGTATCTTCACCTGTTGGGGGATCCATGACTTGTGCTTACATGTACCCTGCATGTGAAATTATTGTTGGGGATGTTCATCTGTATATTGATTTACTGCCTCTGAATATTGATCATTTTGATGTGATATTGGAAATGGACTGGTTAACAAAATATCATGCTACTATAGACTGTGTAACAAAACAAGTTGTTTTCCGTCCACCTGGACTGCCTGAATTTGTGTTTAACAGAGTTGGAGTAATACCTCCCCCGTATCTGATTTCATCCATGAAAGCTTTCAAACTGATTAGAAAGGGGTGTAAAGGGTATCTATGTTCTGTATTGACTGTACCTACTGATGATAAAACTAATGTGGACAGTATTCCTATAGTCAGAGAATTCCCAGATGTTTTTCCAGATGATTTGCCAGGAGATTTGATTGATAGAGAGATTGAGTTCACCGTTGATGTGATTCCGGGTACACAGCCAGTATCCAAAGCTCTTTACAAAATGGCACCGACTGAATTGAAAGAGTTGAAAGTTCAGCTACAAGAACTGCTAGATAAGAAGTTCATCAGGCCCAGTACTTCACTGTGGGGCGCGCCAGTCTTATTTGTGAAAAAGAAAGACGGCTCACTGAGACTCTACGTTGACTACCGTGAACTGAACAAGGTAACAGTGAAAAATAAGTATCCATTGCCTCGCATTGATGATTTATTTGACCAGTTACAGGGTGCCCAAGTGTTCTCCAAAATTGATCTTAGATTTGGATATCACCAGTTGAAAGTCAAGACAGGGGATATCGAAAAGACTGCCTTTCGAATGAGGTACGGACATTACGAATTTCTTGTTATGCCTTTCGGAGTTACCAATGCACCTGCTGCATTTATGGACCTTATGAACAGAATTTTCAAACCATACCTTGATGAATTTATAGTTATTTTCATAGATGACATTTTAATATATTCCAAAAGCACGGAAGAACATGAACGTCATTTGAATAATGCCCTACAGACCTTAAGAGAACAAAAACTTTATGCAAAACTAACTAAATGTGAATTTTGGCTAGACAGTGTGATGTTTTTGGGACATGTGATCAGTAAAGATGGTATTACAGTTGACCCACAGAAAATTGAAGCAGTAGTGAACTGGCCTAGACCGACAAATGTTACCGAAGTCCGAAGTTTTCTAGGCTTAGCCAGGTATTACAGAAGGTTTGTCAAAGATTTCTCCAAAATTGCTCTACCACTGACACAGCTGACCCAGAAGGAGATATCATTTGACTGGACCGATCAGAGGGAATCAGCTTTTCAAGAGTTGAAAACTCGAGTAGTAACTGCACCGATTCTCACCTTACCCTCAGGTACGGATGGTTATACTATATATAGTGATGCTTATTATAAGGGTTTGGGATGTGTTTTAATGCAGAATGGTAAAGTTATTGCATATGCTTCTCGACAACTAAGACCACATGAAAAAAACTACCCAACCCATGATTTAGAACTTGTTGCAGTAGTGTTTGCACTGAAAATTTGGCGTCACTACCTTTATAGGGCAACATGTGAGGTGTATACAGACCACAAGAGTTTTAAATACTTATTTACACAGAAAGAACTGAACATGAGACAGCGGAGATGGTTAGAACTGATAAAGGATTATGATTTGCAAATTTTGTACCATCCAGGGAAAGCTAACACCGTTGCCGATGCATTGAGTCAGAAATCGATCAGAAATTTAGCCTGTTTGCTCACCGGGCAGAAAGAATTACTATGTGACCTTGAAAGATTGAAATTGAGATTGTTTTGCATGAACAAGGTGGAACAATAGCCGTTATTTCTACTCAACCGGCACTGATTGAAGAGATTAAAGAGAAACAGCAACATGATGACTTCTTGAAGAAGATCATCGATAAACGGGAATCTAGACCGAGGCTGGGCTTCAAATTTGAAAACAATGTACTGAAATTTCAGGGAAGATTATGTGTACCGAGTGATTTTGAACTGAAAAGAAGAATTCTGCAAGAAGGCCACAATTCAAAACTGTCTATCCATCCAGGAAATACGAAAATGTACCAAGACTTGAAACTGAATTTCTGGTGGCCGGGAATGAAGAAAGAAATTGCTGACTTTGTGTCGAAATGTCTTCATTGCCAACAAGTTAAAGCCGAACATCAACGACCCGCAGGTTTATTGCAACCCTTACTGATACTAGAGTGGAAATGAGAACATAACCATGGATTTCATTGTTGGTTTACCTCGCTCCAGTAAAGGTATGGATTCAATTTGGGTTATTGTTGATAGACTGACTAAATCTGCTCATTTCTTACATGTCAAAACAATTTATAATATGGACAAATTGGTTGTAATCTATATTGATAAGATTGTTAGATTGCATGGAGTGCCTGTGTCCATTGTTTCTGATAGGGACTCGAAGTTTACATCGAGATTTTGGCAAAGTTTGCAGACAGCATTGGGTACTGAACTGAGACTGAATAGTGCATACCATCCTCAGACAGATAGTCAGTCAGAAAGAACCATCTAGACTCTGGAGGATTTACTGAGAATGTGTGTTCTTGATTTCCAAGGAAATTGGGAAAGCCATTTACCATTGGCTGAATTCGCCTACAACAACAGTTTTCATTCAAGCATTGGTATGGTGCCTTTCGAGGCTTTGTATGGCAGAAAATGTCGATCTCTGATTTGCTGGGCAAAAGTTGGAGATGGGCCCTTGCTTGGGCCCGAGATTGTACAGGAAACCACAGAAAATGTGAAACTGATTCAACAGAGATTGAAAACCGCACAAAGTCGACAGAAAAGTTATGCGGATGTCCGAAGGCGGGACAGAGAGTATGAAGTAGGTGATCATGTTTTTGTTAAAGTGACACCGATGAAAGGCCAGACTCGTTTTGGCGTCAAGGGTAAGCTAGTGCCGAGATATGTCGGACCGTACGAGATTATTGAAAAGATTAATCCAGTGGCGTATCAAGTAGCGCTTCCTCCTGAAATGGAGCATATGCATAACGTGTTCCACATTTCAATGTTGAGGGATTACCTCCGGGATCCTTTCCATGTGATTGAGCCTACTCGTGTAGTGCTAAGTGATGACTACACTTATGAAGAACGGCCTATTCAGATTGTGAACAGACGGATCAAAAAGTTGAGGAACAAAGAGATTCCGTTAGTGAAAGTTGATTGGCAAAACCATGGTGGCGTGTATGCCACTTGGGAAAGGGAAGACGATATGATCAAGAGATATCCTGAATTGTTCTCTCTTGATCCAATATTCTTCCAAAATGGAGGTAATTCGAGTTTGGAGGACCAAACTCTTTGTAAGGAGGGGAGACTGTGACAACCCTCACCACTGATTAGTGCTAATCTATGATTAAGCATGTTTACTGACTGATTGACTGAAATTATGAACTAATTGATTTAGTGTATTAGTTTAAATGCATTTCTATCTATTGACCGTTAAATGATCTGTTCATGTTTTATGTTTTAAACTGCAAATTAAAGGCCTTATCGGCGGCCGAATCTGAAATTGATTAATGCTTTGTGTTAATTAGAATTAATGTGATTTTATGGTATATTTAATTGAAATTTGATTTGGTATGATTAAATTGGATTAAATAAGCTAAATTACAAAGTTGGACTTATCTACAAGTTTGCCACCTAGTGGTTTGACTCTAGACCATCCCTTACTACTTCATTCATGTTTGTTATATCATCCATTCCATCTTTAGAGGCCAAACGAGAGAGAGAGAGAGAGACTTGGAAGAAAATTGAGTTCAACTAGAAAACCTTGCTTGAATTTAGAAGACTTGAAGAGGACATTGCAAAATTAGACTCCCACACTTGAAATTGGAGACTTAAGGTAGAGAATTTACCTTCTTGTTCATATTTTGGGTTGGTTTTTGCATGGTTTAGAGGATTGTCGGAGTTTAGAGCCAAGTTATGGCTTAAATTGTTGAATTGAAGCTTGAATCATGCATGCATGTGCATATCTTGAAATTTAGAGTTGTTTTCATGGAAATTATGCATGCATGTCCATTTTATTGTTATAATCCATGAATTCACCATGTTTTTGGAAGGATTGGCTCATTTGATCTTGTGTTTGAAGCTTTAAGTTCATATAAGTTCATGCATGTACATATTCTTGCATTTTGAAGTTGATTTTCATGAAATCTTGCATGCAAGTTTACATTCTTGTTCTAGTCCATGAGTTCATCATGGTTTTGAGTTTAATCTTGCTTTGGATCATGTTTTGAGGCATTAGAATTCACTAGAATTCATGCATGTCATATGTTCTTCATGTTCATGAAAACTTCTTTGAATTTGTGTTCAATTGAACTACCTTTGGGCTTTGATTTCTCAAATTGATCTTTGAAATATGTCATATTATGAGTTTACAAATGTTTTCCAGAAAATTAGCCCAAAAGGATCGATTTTGATGCTTTAAAGTTGAGTTTTGAGCTTGAGGTTCAAATATGGAAATTCCAGATTTTGGACTCACGCTCGAGCGGGGAACTCCACGCTCGAGCGTACACACTGAGTTCATGCAGTCTGCTCGAGCGGGGAAAGGGACGCTCGAGCGGAAAATGCGTGTATCCAGTACTTTGCCCATGTTTACAGTCCGCTCGAGCGAGGGAATGCACGCTCGAGCGAGGACTTGTGTCTCACGCTCGAGCGGGGATCGAGTGTCCGTCGAGCGTGAATTGCATGCATCCAGTACTTTTGCATGATTTTACAGTCCGCTCGAGCGGGAGAAACCACGCTTGAGCGTGGACCCCTGTTTTAGCAAATTTTGAAAAGTGTTTTTAAGTGCATCTTTGCATCCTCATTCCATCCTAAGTATTCTTAGGCCTAGTTTAAGGCATCTTAATGAGGATATTGATGTAGAACCACACCGAGGCAAATTAGGGATTAAATTATTATTTCCCAACTGTGTAGCTTAGTGTGTGTTCATTCTGTAACTGTAGGGTTGGCATCCGAGGACGCTCTAGCTGCTTCTAGCCCAGTGCTCTGTGAGTAACAATATTGTAAAGATATGTTCAATCATGAATATTTTCTGAATGAGCAACTGTACCGCTTTCTGGAATGATATTTCTTACTGAATGAATGTTTGTCCTATTTGTGAACTGTATTCGTGGCATCCATAGCAATTTACTGTTACTATATTGTACTGTACTGCTACTGTCACAGAGATCTCTGTCGGTTCCTATGTTTGGAACCACTACTGTTTACTGATATAATGGCCATCAACTGACTGTTCGGTCTGTTAAGACCTACTATACTATTTTGCTATTGGATGTACCACATATGACTATTATAGTTTCTGAATGACTGTTATGGCATGAATTATGAGCCACAAACTGAATGACTGATATACTGATAAACGACTGTTTTCAATACTGAAAGGACATTCATTCTTAACCTCTTTACGCATATGTTATTCACTGGGTTTTAGCTCACTGTTTTTATATATATATATATATATATGTAGGTGTCCAGGCACCGGATCAGAGCTAGGGGCGTGGGGTTTAAACTCCTTTTTTGTCAAGCCAACCAACGTGCCTCACTGCGAGTTTCCAAGTGCTACCAAGCTAAGGCTGCTTCGGAGTGTTTTAGATTCCCCCTTTTTTGTCTCTGTTTTGTATAGATTGTATAGACTGTTACTCTACTGTTATGGTAGGGATTTGGTCCCTAACCTGAATACCTGTATATGATGTATGTATATACTGTTATGGCTTGAATGTGTATATGTTTAAAAATTCTTTTTGCATACAGACTGTCACAACTCATTGGACATCTTTTATTACTGATTTGGCTTCCGCCAGCCCCTGTGCTCTGTATTACTGTCTTACTGATAAGCAGGCCTTTGGTAATCACAGATTATTGGCCGGTTACGGTGCTAAACTCATAGGGGCGGGTTTGGGTCGTGACAGAGATAGACGTCATTCATCCGTAAACACCGAATCGGGGCGAATCTATCTTAAAGATAGAGTGTCACACACTTGACTTGATCTAATTTTGTACTTAATCATTTCGATAAAATAAATTCTATAAGTAATTTATTTTTATTTGTTTGATTTGTTTCAAGTTATTTATTTTACACAAAAGATTGTTCCAACAGTTTATTAGTTGATTGGAATCACAGGTTAAGGGAAAGATACTATTTGATTGGATAAAGGGGGAACACCATGAAAATTGGAAGCTTACTATGGGATGTAATCTTCAAAGAATGTAAGAAAATTGGCATCTTTTACTTTCATTCCTTCTAAATAGTTTGGATACTCTCAAATGATCTTGGTTTTGAGTTTATGATTTTTTTTCCCCTCTTTTTTTAAATTGATCACATCTTTTAAATAATATTTTTATGGAATATAGTAAACTATCATCTCTAAACCAATTGTCTTCATTGTTCTTTGTCTTGCTATTTCATATAGGATTTCATTTGATAATATATGCAAGATTTTTTTGATATTCTATACAGAATTTCTTTTGTATTCTAATTATGGAGCTTTTCTTAATTGATTATGAAATGAATATTAAATTACCAATAGATTATAAATGCTGCCATGAGAATGCTCAAACTAGCTGTTTGGTTACTTCTCTTGCATTTGAGGCAACAAAATTGAAGTAACTTTTGTACTATAAACAACTTATACGATGCCAAAAAAAGACAATTCAATGTTTCATTCACCAATTGCGTTATTCTTGGTTATTCTACATGGAAATAGTGGAATGTGAATGTAGGAGAGTTAGGGGAAAGAAACCCAGGTGAATAAACTTTAATGGATTGATTTAAATTTTTTTGGTGTTAAAAGAATGATGCTAATGGAATATTTATGGTTGAATTACTCTTACAGGTTTTGAAAATATATTTTTTAAGTTTTTACATATACACTATCGAATTTTATAAAAAAAATTCCCTTATTTAATGTTGAGTTGTATACATTACCGAATGCTTAGGTTTTGTTGAGGAGTGTCTTTAGGCATGGGTTATCACTGTATTGTCTATGTTGTTGTGTATCAGTGTCAAAAAACATTAATTAATCTTCTAGGAGAATACAATTTGATTTGAAATTTACATTATTTAAACTTACGGTTCCTACACATTGTGTAGGTTATTTATATGTAACTTTGAATTTAGTTTGGCTGTCATGATCTAAATTTTATGTTTCTAATGGATTTGTCTCAAGGGTAGTAAAAAAATGTATAATCTGAATTTCGAAACATCAACAAATGTTTGCTGCATAGATTAGCATATATCCTTATTTTGATTTTCTTGAAAAAATAGAATCTTCGAGAATTATTTCAAGATTGAAAATGGAGTGGGAGGCTGTTCATATAGAATAAAAATTATGCTTGGAGAGCAAACGAATCCGTAATGCGATGAAACGAGTAAAAGGTGAGTTTCATATAAGACGTGTTTAGACTTGTTTCAGCTCTGAATTGTTGCCAACAAAATGATTTATTGAGTTTCATGCATTTTGCAAAGCTGGATAAAAAGAGGAGGCACCGAAGAATTTTTTTTTAGAGAATTATAATTTCATTAATTGTCTATGGTTGTAATGTTTTCTTGGAGATATTCCTATTCAAAAATTAAATTAGACCTTTTGTTTTTCCTCTAATAATGCAAGTTGGGAGGGATAGATTTTTTATTTATTTGTCCTTGACCATTCATGAAAGAAATTTAGCATTACTTTATCCTTAGTTTTGTTTGGATTGGTTTATTTTTTTTGTTAAGAAACACACTAGATTATAAATTTATTGTTTGGTGATTTATTAATTGCTAGAAAATTTATTTTAATCTAATTGGTTGGCTTGCAGTTAGAGTAGTGGAGCTTATTGTTTGTTTTCTCACATGACAATGGACATAGCTAAGATGGAGGATGCGTCAAGTCCATGGAGGGAGTGCTGGTAGACATAGTTTTAAGGCAAGATACCATTATATGACAATGTCATTTAAGCTAAAATGTCTGTTGGTCACACATAGAAGATGGTTTTGAATTGATTGTCTCTTTTCAATGTTAATTAACTCTCAATTACATCATTCTAAAAAATTTGGTTATTATGTTACTTTTGTTGGGTTTATTTTTTGTTTTACTTTATGCCCTTTCTTTTAACATAGTGAGTTTGAATGTGTTACAAATGTTAAGAGCATGAG
Organism: Camellia sinensis; assembly: GCF_055761805.1. Taxonomy (NCBI): domain Eukaryota; kingdom Viridiplantae; phylum Streptophyta; class Magnoliopsida; order Ericales; family Theaceae; genus Camellia; species Camellia sinensis. The sequence goes on along the minus strand of NC_138961.1, from coordinate 32,649,666 downwards.
ATATTGTGCTATTTCAGTGCTTGAGTTATTTATCTTTCAAGGTTCATTTGGTAGTTTCAGACAGTTCTCAACTTTGTTCACAAAGTTTTATTAGAGAGCTTAGATGTATTACAAGAAGTTATTTATGGCGTATTTAGCTGTTCTATTAACTAAGTAGGCACTGTTAATTAGTTTTGCTAGCAATGTTCAATTTAGAAGTATCGTAGGCATGATTAATTTTCTATTTTGATTGTTGTGTGCTACTTCAAATTTTTAGACTTTAATTTTGTCATTTTAATTTGTCAAATTGTTAGAAGGCTATAGGAATTTTTTGAGTGTTGTAACCTATTATCTCTCAAGTTATTAGAAAGCTAAAGGATTTTGTCAAATTGTTAGAGATCAAGCGTTGCAATCTACAATCTCTCAAGCTGAGTCAATTTTGTAAAATATTTTGGTGACATGTTAGAGTTATTTGACTCATCTCTAACATTTTATTTGAAAAAAGGAATTGTTGGTTAAACACAAAAATGATCCGTAGCTCGAATAAAACGGGCTCGAATAGCTCGAAAGCAAGTTTCTCTCTCCTCCCGAGCTCTCTAATCAAAACTAGCACTCTCATCTCTCTTTCACTCTCGCCTCATTCCTCATCTCTCTCACTCTCGCCTTATCATCATCCCTCTCATATCTCTCGCCTTATCCCTCTCATTCACTCTCGCCTCTCTCTCATCTGTATCTCTTCAGTCTCGCCTTTATCACCTGTCTCTTGAAGAAGTATGAAGGACGACGAGACGGTGGATGAAAGACGACAAAGGACGAACAAAAGCCTGCGACAACGAATCTGAGGTAAACCTGAAATTAGGGTTTATGTTTTAATTAGCGAATCTGAGGACGAACAAAGTTAGGGTTTACGTTCGGTTTCAATTTTTGTAAAAATTAGTCGATTGGGAGTGTTTATGGTTGGATTTTGCTTGCAATTTGGGTTAGGGTTTGGGATTTGGCTTTAATTTGTTAGGGTTTGGGATTTACCTTTGAATCTGTTATCCTCTATATACATTTGATTGGTTTTGCTTGAAATACACATTTGTGATGAGTTTGGTTTGGTTTGAAGTACACATCCATGGGTTTGGTTTAAAGTTCATACATCTGTGTTCATATTTTCTTGAAATATCATTTTGTTATTTTGATTCTGTTTTTTGAATCTGTTTTGTTTGAACTCTGCAAAAATCTATTGTTTGAACTCTGCAAACGAATCTGTTCGTTGAACCCTAACACAGATTACAAACGAACAAATACAAGTTGAATGTTGAATCTGTTTGGGGTTTTCTCTTATCAATGTTGAACTGTTATGAATGTTGAATGTTAAATATGTGGTGTTCATTGATAAGAATCCTCTTCATCAACAGATTGAACTCTGTTATCAAGAACACATTTGAACAGATTGAATAGATTGAACTCTGTTATGAAGAACACAGATTGAATTAAAAGAGTTCAACATTCATCAAGAACACTTAAAGAGTTCCCTGTTTAGAATTTAAACATATTGAACTCTGTTATCAAGATTGAAATCTTTAAACAAATCTGTTATGAAGATTGAACTCTGTTTATGGATCACATCACTATGAATGCATTATTATGCATCAATATGACGCTTATCCATCAGTATGAGGAAGTTGAATCTGTTGGTATTTTTTATGTAGATAAAAAAATGGCTTCATCTTCTACTAATAATAGGAACATAAGATTAAAGCCAAGACTGATTGTGAAAGAACAGTTTCCATGTATATTGTACGAACTAATGAGAATGGAAATCGAGGACGTGTGTTTTTTGTTTGCCCAACAAAATATGTAAGTATCTGTTACATAAATTAATCTTTTACTTTTTACAAATTTCATTTGTCTGATTTGATTAACTGATTCTTGTGCATTGTAGAGTGCGGACGAACACTGCAATTACTTCGGGTTCGCAAATGATGATCACGATAACGTTACCTTCACAATCCGTTCCAATGTTGGACCTCGAACAGCTACAAGAATAGAAGAAATTAATGATCTAAGGAGAAGGCTTGGTGAGATAGACAATGCAATTCATGAGCATGATAGAAGGCTTCAAAGGATGGAGAAGATTTTCAAGGTAATGACTTATGTCATTATATTTTGTGTATTTTTTTACTGTATCATCTAAATCAATCAGTTGTTAGGTTTTGGACAATGTTGTGAATGTAATCAATACTTGTTTTGTATTTTATTTTATAATTTATATTTTGTAATCAATATTGTCTACCATTTTCAGTCAAACAGGTTTCTAGTTTGTAATCAATACTGCCTACCATCTTCACTGAAACAGGTTTCTATTTTGTAATCAATCTGTTGGATTGAATGAATATGTATGTTATGAATCTGTTGGATTGGATTGAGTTGAATATGTTATGAATGAATTTGTTTTATTTTGTAATCAATACAAGTTTCTGTTGGATTGAATGAATCTGTATGGAATGAATCTGTTGGATTGAATGAATCTGTTGTATTTTTGAATGAATGTGTTGGATTGGATTGAATATGTTATGAATGAATTTGTTTTATTTTGTAATCAATACAGGTTTCTGTTGGATCGAATCTGTTGGATTAAATGAATTCACTCAACATGTTTCTATTTTTAAATGAGAAGCATTCAAGGACCATTCCAGATTTAAAGACCATTCAAGGACCATTCCAGATTCAAGCATTGAAGGACCATTCCAGATTCAACAAATTCCACCAATTCCACAAACTTAAATAAATAATAGGACATTCACTGAACAGGTTCAGGTACATTCACTAAACAGATTCAAGGACCTTCAATTCACTTCAATTCAAGTCAACTTCTCACTTCGTTGAGTGAATTCACTGAACAGGTTCAAGGACCTTCAATTCACTTCAATTCAGGTTCAAGAACATCCACCAATTTTCAATTCAACAAAAAAAAATGAGACATTCAAGTCAACAAGTTCAAGGACCTTCAATTCACTCAATCCGAAGTTTAAAAAAAATGGGACATTCAAGTCAACAAAACAATCTGAAGTTTACAAATGAAATTCACGTACAATTAGCACTTCGAAACTAAAAAAAAAAATGGGACATTCGGATCCCCGTCGATGTTCAAGTCAACAAAATTTGATGGTACTATCGAACTTTGACTGCTAATATTGTTGACCATTCCAGCTTGAGTATGAGATGTGCTTCTAATGTCGTCCCCAATTGTTCTAACCGGTGCCTGTAAAAATAAAGTAAATATTTCAAAAAAAATTCCACAAACATATTCACCAATATAAAATTTAATTTGTCACAAGAATACATTTAATACGTACTGGTACATACATACTGTTTTGTGTGGCATCCATACAAGGGAAACAGTAAGGTTGATTTGGCAGCACCTAATGATGAAATAGTAACACAAGTAAATTAGTAATTTGAAGCAAAAAAATTAAATTCGAAAAAAAAAAACGAAACAACCTTCACATTTAACACGTACCGGTTCATACATAGTGTGTTGCACGCCTCCCGTACAAGGAAATCTTAACTTACGAGGTTCACCTTGGCGCACCTTCTGACCCTATAGTACCAGACATTGATGAATATTTTAAGTTTAACAAATTCTGAAACATATATATGTAGTGCGGAATGAAAAATGTATCTGTACCGGATTAGCCTTCTTATTCTTTTCCTTCAATCGATTCACTATTGCATCAACCTTGCTAACCTTGCTAACCTTCCGTTTCGTACATGGACGGCCTCTTCGACGAGCAACCAAAGGACTGAGTACCTTGCGAGCCATGCTTTCTTTTGTAGTATTGATACGAGGCGGACTTTTTGTTGAAGTATGGAAAGGTAGTAAAGTACTACTTGAAGGTGGTAAAGTACTAGTACATGGCATATTACTCGCACTACTTGATTGAACTATTCTCACTTCATCCTTGATTTTCATCAACCCAAGTTGAATCACTTTGTGTTTACCATCATCATCGGTAGCAAATTCTAGGATCTCATCCAACGTGTTGTGATAGTTATCATATAACTTTGGATGTAGAGAAGAGCCAAAGTTAGTATATGTGGTTGGAATGCATGTGCAGCCTCTTTCCAAGTCTTTTCTCCATTTCGAAACAATGTATTTATTTGGCACCTCATATAAGGATCTCTCAATGAGCACACAAAGTGAATAGGCACATACATAATACCTCTAAACTCAAACAACCGACACATACATTGGAGCTCACATTCAGTTGAATTAAAGTACACAACAAATTTCACTTTCTTCATCCCTTCACCCACAACAATAGCCTCCCTCACATGATAGGTATAAATTGCGCCCTCATCTTTGATAAGATTTGCACGACAATACACTAGATGCTTCATTTCTAGTTGACCTTCTTTAAATTTTGAATTAGTGTAAGCTACACGAAATTGCTTCTCAAAACGATACACCGTTAAGCAATCATACAATTTGTTACGAGACTTAAAATCTGCTTTTGTCTCATTCTCTACCTTACTTCTCAATGCATTGTCATACTGCTCAACAAATTGCTTTAAGGTTGTCTTGGAGTTCACATATCCATGAAAGAATGCATTCATACTCTCACTTCGTTGTGTAGTTGACATGCCAGCCCAAAATATGTCTTTAACATAGGCAGGAATCCACCTATATCGCTCACGGTACAATACCCCCAACCACTCGTTATCATTCAAATTGAAATTTTCAATCATTGTTTCCTAATATTCCTCAAATTCATCTTTTGTTAATGAATCATAAACTGCATTACTCAAAACAACCTTTATGGACTCATATAGCGAATATCCTCGCAATTTCTCCAGAATTATCTTCATAATATGCCATAAACACCAACGATACCGAGCCTGTGGGAAGACAATTTCTATGGCATTTTGCATAGCTCTGCATTGGTCAGTTATTATCGCTTTTGGGGGAGCATCTGACATGCAACTTAACCATTCTTTGAATAGCCAAACAAATGTCTCTATGTTCTCATTACTTAACAACGCACAACCAAACAAAATTGACTGTCCATGGTGATTAACTCCTACAAACGGAGCAAACGACATATCATATTTGTTTGTCAAATAGGTTGTGTCAAAGGAGATAATATCTCCAAATGCTTTATAGGTCGCCTTACTCCTTGCATCCGCCCAAAACAAGTTTCGCATGCGACCATCTTCATCAAGGTCAATTGCCAAATAGAAGTTCGAATTTTGTTGTTGCATTTTATGAAAATAAAATGAAACTAATTCAGCGTCTCCTACTCTAAGTCTCTATCTTCTACCATTCTGAATATAATTCCTTGCATATTGTTCATCAAACGTTAGTGCCTCATGTCCCCCTGCTTCAACAACTATGGAATGAAAATTCCTAGCCACCCCGATCCCTGCTGCATCGTTAACTTCTAGTCTTCTCTTCACCGGAGTAAGAATCCTCTTATTCATTGGAAAATGCCGTGAGTCAATCGGAATCAAATCATGAGTGTGCTCAAGCATAACTGTGGTTAACTTATATCTTCCATCTTTTTGTAGACTAGCTCTTACCCTTGCTTTACAATCAATTTTTGATGACAAACATGGTTCGAGGAGATTTACTTCTGATCTTTTTGTTCTATTCCGCGCCTGAGTACATTTAATTCCAAAGTACTTTACTTCTCCATCCCTTGTTACATTTTGTGTTCTATAAGCTATAGCAAATCCAAGCTGTTTCGCATATTTTGCATACAATGCGTACACTTCTTGCTTTGACATAAAATACATCCCCTTCTTCGGTTCTTCACCTTCACCACTCTCATTAAATTCAACATTGTTATCTTGTTCTTCAACTTCGTCACTCACATTGAATGAATTATTGTTTGAATCAATATCCGTTCTAGCTTCAAAGTAAAAGGTAAACAACTTTAAATAAGCAAAATAAGCAATATGGCAACAGAAAATTATCATTGGCAACATAAATTAAGGAGGTGAAAGTAATTATTGTGGCTCCTTTCAGATGTAGAATTCATGAAGCAAGGAGGTGAAATTAGGATTAGATAGAAAATTAAGTGAGGTCTCTGTGATTTACACTTTTAGTCTTTTGTAGATTAAAAAGGTTGGCCATGACATGATGCTTAAAAGAAAAAAACATTGGCTTCAATAGTGGCAAGAGTTACATCAAATGCCAAGAAGTCCAACTATTATGGAAATATTATGGTGACCTGGAACTTTGGTTTTATTAGCATAGTAAAATTGTTAGATGAAAAAATGGAGTTAATTTTTGAATATCTAACTAGTTTGTTACTTTTTGTTGGATTTCAGTGGAGAGCTTTGTTCGTTGCGGTATGACTTAACAGTTCCATTTGCTAGATATGTGGCCATGAATGGTATTACATCATTTAAAAGGTATCAAATAGTGAAGGTTTATCGAAAAGATAACCCATCTAAGGGAAGATACCGTGAATTCTATCAATGTGATTTTGATATTGCTGGTCAATATGAGGCAATGGGGTCAGACTTTGAGGTCATAAAGGTTATGACTGAACTGTTGGACGAGCTAAATATTGGTGATTATGAGGTACTTAGATTTTCAAATCATTCTGTTGTCTGTATTGCATTCAATTATGTTTGCACACTTAATACTTGATATGAGATTTAAATTACTACTAAAGCTAAGTCTTTTGGTCTTATATTTTCTATAATATTGTTTTAGTATTTGACCATTAAAATAGAAGTCATATTACAAAAACATGATTAAGGAATTATGTATGATATTGCATAACATATTCACCCAATGATATTTCCACACACACAACAGATTTTTGCATAACATATTCACCCAATGCTTAGAAACATATACATTCAAACAACATATTCAATGCCCAGGATATATTCAATATTCAATGCCCAGAACATATATAATTGTCAAACATATATATTCACCCAATGCCCAGAATATATTCAAAGAACATTTATTTTTATTTGTCAAATATTTCCACACACACAACAGATTTTTGCATAACATATTCACCCAATGCTTAGAAACATATACATTCAAAGACCATATTCACCGTCCAGAATATATTCAATATTCAATGCCTAGAACATATATATTTGTCAAACATATATATTCACCCAATGCCCAGAATGTATTCAAAGAAAATATTTTTGGGGCTTGTGATCCATTTCTGCTATCAATCCTTAATTACCCAATGCAAAACCCTAAATAAAAAAACAAAACCAACTGATGGGTCAAGAAGCATGAATCATAAGCAGCATGAATCATAAGTAACATAAAAATATCATAAGCAGCATGAATCAAGGAGCATCGACGACACCTTTCGGCGTACACAGCAGCAGCGACAACACTCTTTCGCACACACAGTAGCAGTGGCAGCACCCGTCGGCACTATTAGAAGCAGCAGCAGCCTCGTTGGCGGCACCCTTTCGCACACACAGCGTCGTCGGCCCTAATGGGTCTCCTCTCTCTAAGTCTCTCTACTTTGTTCTTTTTTTTTTTCTTTTTTTTTTTCAACTGAAATGTCTGAGTTTTGTATTCTAACACAGCTGATCTGTACAAAGAAATGAGGGTGGGTGTGGAAAGAACTCGGGCCAACTCAAGCCTCGATCTTTCGAGCTACAAAATGGTGCTGGGTTAAATATTATCTAATGCGGCACTATTTTATCACCAAGTTCAATTTTTAACTTTTATTGTGCCACCTTTTCTTTTTCTTTTTTTTTTCCAATTAACTTTTGCAATGCTTGCTTAAATATAAAAAATAAGTGCAAGACATGTAACCAAATTGTTCGAGACATGAGATCTCTATTTTTTGTGATTCAGTAGAGATTATTTTATTATGTGATTTTATTTGACTATGAGTTTAAAAACATATGAAATGTTAATACACTCCATGTGTGTCGTTGGTTGGCTCTCATTCTAAATTGAATGATTAAAGTTTTATTTTGGGCTAGCTAGGATGATTATTATTTTGTATCAAAATATTCATTCATCCACTCAAAAAAGGTATTGAAATCTTTTATTGAAGGTGAAATGGTTACCAATTATGATACTAATTCAGTAACATTCTTTTATTGAAGGTTTGTTATACATGTGTCATTTTAACGTGGATCAAATTATAAAATTTGCTATTTGGACTTAGATTTTAGCAAATCTTTTTAGATTCTTTGTTTATGTTACACTGATATATATAATTCATTATTTGGACTTTATTTTTGAAGTTTGCCATTTGAGATTTATAAATATTTTTACCAGTTTAATGTGTAGAAACAATTTCAACTTCTTATCTGTGAAGTTATAAATTGAAATAATATTATCATTTTGTATTAATTTATTACAATTGAATTCCATAACAGATGTGATACCAAAAAGATTGTTGATCGTGCCTTTAGGCACTGGTTATTTCTAGTTTTATATATAACGAAGTCATCATACAAAAATTATAAAATATTATTAAATTCATAAATAAAAAAAAAGAATGTAATACTACATTTTTCACATTGTACATAACAAACAACTAAAAAAAGAATCATATTGAACTTGGTATAGAAACTTATACAATAGCGGTAAGTATTGAAATTCTCTTCATAAGTAGTTGCAATAGAGAATTTTCATCACATCAATCATAAAATAATTATGTGAATTACTCTTTATTTCAAATTAAGGAGTATTACAACTATTGACATAGATTTTGCATAACCATGATATAATGGAGATTTTCCATTGTAACCAATATAATGAAAATGATTTCAGTTCCAAATATTGGTATCATCTTATATATCTTACCAATACTAGAATGTGAGTTGGTTGGTTGTATACTTGTCTATTGAGAATGTAAATTTTAACATTAATACTATGATGATTATATTTCATTACTACAAAAATAATTAAAGATCACACTTTGATAAATGAAAATATCTCACTTTTATTAGAAGTGTGATAAAAAAAAATTAGATTGATATTTTAATCCCACTTAATTTGATTGAGTGTGATAATATTTATTTTTTATTAAAAAATATTTATCATCTCATGTATTACTATTACATTAGTTTAATTGATACAAATTGCCCTATTACTCATAAATAGTACCAATGCAATAATAAAATATAAAATGACAATTAATTTTTGGAGTAATGCTAGAAATACCAATTTGGATCTCTAAATTTACTTACAATAATGTGGTAAGAGAGGTAAACTTTACACAATTGAATATATGATAAATTAAAAACTGACATATATTATGTCACATTATTGTGGATCAAATTATAAGATATTTTTTTTTCTAAATTTTAAACATTTTCCTAATTTTTAATACGCATTCATCACAACAATAATATTTCATTAATACTAAGAAAATTTAACATAAAACAATTTTTTGGAGCACTTCTTTGATAGACAATAGGAGAATCAATTCGATCCGCCTTTGGGGGTGCCATCCCCTCATAACACACCATCGAAGAATGAAAACACCCGACATCATGTATGGCTTTGTTTGGGAAGTGAGTCGATTTTTTAATTATTTTAATTTGAGATTAAAAAGTTTCGTTTGGATTGGAATAGTCTGTTTAGTAATCATTTCGTTTTCAGTTTTTAGTTTATATTTACAAAAACTTTAAAAACTGTCATAAAACTTGTTTAATAATTTTTTTGATTTATAAATAGTTGTCTCAGTTTATACATTTGAGGAAAAAATGTAAACTCCAAAAATGAGTTTACGTTGGTTTTTAAACAGAAATTAAAATTTTTGACTAACAATTTTTTTTCAATTAATTTTTTTTTTTCAATTATAATGTGTATGATTCCATTGTCATAAATAATATAAAATAAATATAAATATTTTAGGCCTGAACACATATATTTTTTAGATTATGTTTTTAAAATATTTCAAACATTTTGTTCAAACCAAACACGTTTGTAATTTATGTTTCTCAAAAAATAAACAAAAACTAGTTTATAAAATTTTTGTAAACATAAACCAAAAACGTAAACTTTACCAAATACTACCTTAGTTTTTTTGATTTTTGTGAGAGAAAAAATGAAATGATTATGGTTTAGATGTGACATTTTATCTTATTAATTTTTTTAATTTATTTTTTCTTTTTGTGACTATTTTAACCTGATAAGGGCATCTCCAACTGTTAACCAGAATTTTCATCAAATCTGAGTCAAAAAAAAAGAGACAAATTCCTTCTACTTGATATCGCCTGTTCCAACGGAGGAATTTGACTTTTTATCAAACCACCAATCGATTGAGGAGATGACTGGCCTGTCGACCGGCCGGTCGACTAGTCAATGCAAAAAATAAAAAAACAACAGTTGAATTTCATTACACTTGGGCAGATCAAAGCTATCGTTAAAATGTAATTAAGAAAAATGAAAATCCCAAAGCTTAAACCAGAAGCATGTTCATCGATGCAACGCCACAAAATTAAAATAAAATAAAGCCTAAAGCATACGTAGATGCAGGAACAGAAATGGGAATCACAGGCAAAATTTCCACGACTTAAACGAAAAGGAATTGCTCGGTATACGTTTATACTATGTGAAAACGATAAGATGAGTCTGAAACCTCCGGATTTGAACCTCATAAGAGGGATGACAGCAAAGTTCCATTACCAATTCCAAAACTTTGGGAAAGAATGGCTCATAATATGAGGAAAACCGAAGTGTTCTAATCTTCGAGCTCAATAATCTATGACTCCTGGGTGGTTTGGGTAAGACAACACATGCTCAGATTGTGGACTGGGACACACTGTCTTACATTCACACACGTACACATACACATACATACATACTCTGCTTTATAATTGTAATGCAAAAAGCTAAATGATGATGGCGAAGAAACCAGAGCAACTACCGTGTTGCTGAAGTCTCTTTTGGAGTCAATTTCACATTAACTCGGAAAATGGTTTGGATAACCAAATATACGAAGTGAATCACCACTTGGCAAAGAATGCATTTCTGCCCGGACACACCTTAATCGGTGTCTGGAGCCCATCTCAATTTAGGCCCAAAATTAGCCAAGAGTCATGATTTCACAAACCATTTTACCAACATTGTGATACCTATTTTTGTGGGAATTGTTCAAGGAAGAAGACGATTGGGGGAACATCCGTCTGAACGTCCAGCCGGTCGTCCAGTGGGTCCCATCCTCAACGGTCATACACAGTAAAACGATGAAAGGTGCCCAAATTCTCAGTTTGGTGAAACATTTGCTATTTTCTCAATTTGATACAAGTTTGGTAAAACCATTGGAGTACAAACATAAATATTTTTTCATCAAATTTGAATTTGATGATGGATCTGATAAAACATTGGAGATGGCCTAACCCCATACCAAATGTGGGCTATGAAATTCGGACTGTTGTTGTGAGAAGAGGTTGCTAGTGATGAGCAATGTGGTCTGAGGGGAGCAAAAAGTAAAAAAAAAAAAATTATTTTCTAAACAAGTGGAATAAAAAAAATTATTTGTAAGAGTTTAATAAAATTTCTAAATTATTTATAATTTTTTTTTTCAAATAAAAACAAACACAAACTGGTTTCTGTGTATATGTTTTAAAATATAAGCCTTACCAAATTATAAATGAAATACCTTAAGAATATAATAACATTTATTTTTGGGTAAATTACATTTACCTCCCCTGAGATTTCTGACAAATACAGGGACCTCCCCTGTGGTTTGAATAATTACAGTGACTTCCCCTACTTTACCTGACAATATATACAAACCACCCTTCTGTTAACTAGTCGTTAGACAGGTGATGAAAATTTCTTACATCAGCATATTATGGTGACTGAATACCAAAATTACCCTTTGTTCCTTGTAACCAAACAACCCACAACATCACAAATAAACATTGCTCTTCTTCCTTTCCCTCCTCTCCCGCTCCTCCACTGGTAGTATTACTGCCATCACCTCTCTCTCTCTCTCTCTCTCTCTCTAATCCTTACCACTTCCATCTCCTTATTATCCATTCCAAACACAACATTAAATATATACAAAAATTGTAAGAACTAGTAGACTTCATAATAGCATGATTTGTCTCTGCGCAGAAGTAACAATTCATAATATTTGGGAACTATAATGTGCAGGAAACAGAAACAACTAGAATGGCCTTAGCATATACATACAAATTTGTAAATTCATATTATTAGGCCATCCAGATTTAACATGAAAAAAAAAATAAACTAAATTAATTTAAAAAAAATCAAATCAAATCCAAGAATGCATGCTATACAGGCAATAAAAGTAAAATTCAAATAAAATGCTTCTCAAACAGATTCATTGTTCAAAGATTAGAAATAACCCAATAGATTTCAAAGAACTATGGTCCATATCTACCGTAACCCAATAATGAAATTGGGTTTCAGTTGGTCTAGATTTTGGCATCTATAATGTATTGTGAACCATCATGCCAGAGAAAATGAAAATTAATGAAAAAGAATCCAAAAGAATAAAGCCAATCATGTTCAATTCCTTTTTCATTACAAGCAACAATAAATAAAGCTCATAAATCTGTTCTATTGTAACAATGGAACTGTATGGATTAAACAAAAATCAATGGTTGAGAAGGCAAGAGAAGAAAAAAGTATGGTTTAAACAAAAATCAATGAAATCTGGTTTCAAAGAAGAAAAAAGTAATAGAAAGCCAGTTAGCAAGATTGATGAACTTTTGCATCTATCAATCACTACCAGAATGCTTGATGTGCAAAACTTATGTTTCATGTTTCTTCAACACCATCCCAATCTTAGGCCCACCATTGCCATCCTTGCAATCAAAAAGAGATAATGCTCCATTTTTATCAATTGATGCCATCTTCCTCATTTCATTCTCCCGTCGTTCGTCCTCCTTCTCTCTTCCTCTCCTTCCTCTTTTTTTTCTTCTTCCGATCGTGACCAAGATCGCAACCAACTATCACAAACCCAGATCGGTCAATGCTGTTGCCATCATCGGTCAACCTAGATCGGTCAGCGACGGACGGCGGAAAGGGAGTGGAAGAAGAAGAAGATGAGGAGAAGGAAAGACGGCAGTGGCAGACGGTGGAAAGAAGGGGCACTGGTGAAGAAGAGCTTTTCTCTCTCTCTCTCTCTCCCACTCTCTCTCTCTCTCTTATTTCTTCAGAGGGTTTAGATTGGTCAATGGAGGAAGGGAAAAGATCAATATAAATTTTGGGTTAAAAAAATATTAAAGGGTATTTTTATCTTTTTGTGCTCAAGTGAAAGGGTAATATGGTTATTTTATATAAGCAAATAACGTCGTTTGAGCAAAATTGACGGATTGGAGGAATCTTGGTATTGTCAGGTAAAGTAGGGGAGGTTACTGTAATTATTCAAACTACATGGGAGGTTCCTGTATTTGTCAGAAACCTCAGGGGAGGTAAATGTAATTTACCCTTTATTTTTATATTAAATTTTCAGTTTATTTATTTCTCCAGAAACATAGAATTATCTAATTTAGAATTCGATGTTTCAATATTTATTCTGTTTATTTTAAAAATTTGTAGATTTTAATCTAATTAGTTTCTCGAAAAATGCGTTGGACCCCCAGTGGGGTGCTGGGGGTCCTTGTTGATTGGCTGGAAAACAATTTTTTTTGTTTTTGGACTTCAGCCATTGGCAATGTGCCATGTGGCACTAGGGAGTGCTGGGGGTACTTAGTCACTGGGTGTCTCCAGCATCACTCTTAGTTTCCCCAAACATATGAGCAATCTAATTAGAAAATAAAGAAAAGAAAGAAACAGATAAAAAAATAAAAATAAAAAAATAGTTAGATGACGGAATGTGATGATCAAACCTGACCTCATTTTGATCTGAATACGGGTCTAAATATCGGGTAACCCGAATCCGATAAATCTCACAAGGGCGCCCATTTTCATAGCAATTCCCTTTTTGAATTTCCGCCCCATTTTCTCTCTCTCTAAAGAGTGGTGGGTAGGGTTTCAATTTCAAACATCAAATTCACAAACTGAATTGGAATGATCCAAACACTCTCTCACCTTTCTTTCTATAATTCTCTTCTCCAATAATCTTCTTCGTTTCCACAAATCTCCAGATTTTATTATCTTCGTCGAGAATTCAAATTCCCTCTGATTTACTGTAACTAAAATCTCTCTTTCTCTCTGTAGAACCCACACAAAAACTCACTTTCTCTCTCTAAATCAGAAAGCCAGAGAGGGATGATGAACTTCGCGGATCCATCGACGGCGCTCTTGGCGGCTGCCGGCGGCGACACCGTGAAGCTCTTCGACGTCTCCGTTCAGCCCGACGATCCCTGTACATTGAGCTACACTCCTTCACCTGGTTTTCAAGTCAATTCTGTCAAGTGGAACCACACCAGTCAGTATTTCTCACTCACTCTTTCTCTTCACTTCACTTGATTTGATTATTTTTTTCATTATTGAGTTTGAATTCATTGTAATAATGGGGTTGATTGATTTGGATGTTGAATTTGGGATGCCACTGTTGTAGATTTGGTCTTGGCGAGTGCCGGAGACGATAAGAAGATTTCCTTGTGGCGGAAAAATGGGCAGAGCATGGGGACAATTCCAGTGGCCGGCACTGATAGTGGCGACAACATTGAGGTAATTCTATGAATTGACAACATTTTAGGATCTCATTCATGTATTTATTGAATTTTATGCGAATGTTTGGCTTTATTATGGATAATTAGGGTGAAGAGAAGTAAAAATTTTGAAAATTTGTATCTTATTATAAGTGTAGTATTAGTAAACTTACTGACAACCACATATGAATACTTGATAATGTTAGTTTTACTAAAATTAAGACCCATAACAATCATACAGCTCATGCCCAACATATATGGAATTGAAACTACCAAATATTCTTGAATCCTATCTAAAACATAAATGAAACCAAGCAGAAGCATTCTAACTGAAAACAAATCTAATTTAAGACCTGGTTATGTCCTTTTCCTTGTTACTTGTTAATTATCTTTAACTTCTTTGTTCTGTGGTCTGCATCAAATTCTTGGTTTTTTTCATTGGAAGTTTGAAACTTATTGTTACATCTTGCCCTCCTATAAAGATTGTTAAAATCGGGATCCCAAGTAGGATCGTTGGGAGAGATTAACGGTTCGGATTGTAGAATCGGATCGAAAATTCCTACTTTGAATGCAAAATAAAATGAAAAATTATTGATAATCATAATCTTTATTACATAATTTTAAAAAGATTAAAGAAAATTGATAAATTTGATATAATGTATATTCTATGTTAACATAAATTAGAGGAGATATTTGAAAAATGAGTTTATATTCAAATTTTTTATATAAATATACACATATATATAAGAAATAAATAGTAACAAAAAAAAATGGTAGGATCGGGATTGAAGTAGAATCGGGGTTGTATGCGATTCTACATCATTTTATGACTAGGATCGTAGTGACTTTAAGATCCTACTAAATTTAAAATCCTTGCGTGATCCAGATTGTTTTGGCCTAATTGAGATCGTAGAATCGTAAGATCTTACGATCCAGATCAGGATTCTGATAATCAACTTTTGTTGGCGGGAACCTAGTGCTTTGGGTCACCCTTTTTTATAGGTTCTGTGGTCTAGTCTACTCTATTCTGTTTGTGTTTTGATTGTTTTTGGGGGATTTTTTTTTTTTTTTTGTTTTTTTACAGGAATCTATTGCAGCTATTAGCTTTGGCAACAAGGGATCTAGATACTTATGTTCCGGGGGAAGTGGTCAAGTTGTAAGAATATGGGATTTGCAGAAGAAGCGCTGTATCAAATGGTTAAGAGGTCATACGGATACAATAACAGGTGCGATGTACAATTGCAAAGATGAGCACTTGGCTTCCATCAGTCTTAGTGGGGGTCTTATTCTTCACAATCTTGCTTCTGGTGCAAGGGCTGCTGAACTCAAGGATCCTAACAATCAGGTTGTTATTTGGCTCCAATTTTTGTCTGAAAGACTATTAGCACCTTGGTTTTTTTTTTTCTTGTGTTTGTAATTTATATTATTGTTTCTTTGTATTCTAAATGTTTGTGTGATAATTATTGTGACTAGGTACTGAGAGTACTTGATTATTCTCGGATCAGCCGGCATCTTTTGGTCACAGCTGGTGATGATGGATCCGTACATCTGTGGGATACAACTGGTCGCAGTCCAAAGGTATGCTATAAAATGTTATATTGTTTTAAGCTGCAGAAACCTGATATAACCTGATAAGCTGGTTTTGTTAATGGGACTTCCTCATGTGTTTAGCTATTTATAATTTTTAGGGCCTTTAGACAGTTTGAAACTGTGGGATTCTCAAAATTCCTGCCGCTTTCAAGTTTGTCTAGTGATTTCCATTCAACTACTTAAAACCTAAAATGAATTGGAAGCCGATGCATGTAGTCTAGGGACAACATTAAGCAACACACAGATTGACTTGTCTCTCTTTAGCGAAATTATGGCTCTTCTGTTTATCTTTTGGTGCAATTGTATTATTTTTAAATGGAATGACAGGAGAATTTTTAACCATTTGTTGAGTGGTCCAAGATGCATGGTCCAAGATGTTTATTGATAGCTGTCTCAGTGCAGATGCATTGGTTCAATTTGTGAAACTGAATTACCAACTTTTAAGTTTTAAATTTACTACACTTTGTCATAAATTTTGACCAGAGCTTTGTTTCTAGTTTTATGATGTACTTGTCAAAAGATGTTTTCAGTTCTCAATTGGCTATCTTTTTGCACTTTGCAGGTTTCTTGGTTGAAGCAGCACTCTGCACCAACTGCTGGTGTTAGTTTCTCACCGTCAAATGACAAGGTCTCTTATTTATAATATTACTTTGATTTGTTTCATGTTTGTATGGTAAATGGAACCCACACTGTAAATTGTCTGTGGATGATGAAGTTTCTTAGGGACAAATTTGGCCATATCATTCTGATCATATCTTTTACTCACGTGGCATAAGTGCAGGTAATTGCTAGTGTTGGCCTTGATAAAAAGTTATACACTTTTGACTCAGGGAGTAGGAAACTCGCATCTTGCATTTCTTATGATGCACCTTTCTCTTCATTGGCATTCAGAGATGATGGCTGGATACTGGTTGCTGGAACAAGCAATGGGCGAGTGGTGTTCTATGATGTTCGTGGAAAACCACAACCTTTGGTTGAACTTCATGCATATGGCAATTCTGAGGTCAATTTCCTTTCTTCAATCTGTTATTTAGATAGAGAGATCTAAGTTTAGAGTCCTATATATGCTTGGCATATACTTGCATGATATAGCTTATGAATGTGTGTGAGAAATTTCATTTTTCTTCAGGTAATATGTATTTTTCCATAAATTCTAGAGATCCAATGAGCTATTCATTCATTCAGAAGAGATAGAGTGTTTTTTAAATGAGCTCAACAATATCTAATGTTAATGAGGTATTGAGAGGATGCTCTTTATAACTGCTATTTACTTGTGTTGCCCTCAATTGATAGTGTTTTTAAAATGAGCTCAACAATATCTAATGTTAATGAGGTATTGAGAGGATGCTCTTTATAACTGCTATTTACACGTGTTGCCCTCAATTTTTCAGTTGAGGTGATTCAATGGCCTCTTCTAGGATGACTTTTGAATGAAGCTAACTAGCACCATCAATAGAGGTGATTCAATGGATGTGTGCCTCTTCTAGTAGATGTTTTATGGGGGCGGGGGGAAAGAAGAGGAAATAGTTATTAACGTTGCAAAACACGCTCATTTCATGGGAAGTTATATAATGATGTTTGTCAATGGTCCATCCAAGATTGTCGCCTCTTAATTTTAGTTTAGATTGACATCACGGTCAACTGATTAACGAGTCTTACCATAAATTACACTTATTATCCTCATGTTTATCATTGACAACGCATTATGAATTTCAGCGGGCCGTAAAAGTATGTTCTGGCAAAGTTCAAACATTACTTTTGGTTTGTATTTATAATAAAGGTCAATGAAGCACAGGTATTAAGTTTCATTATGGTTATTAATGATTATGTATTATGATTTTCATCAGGCCGTCACAAGCCTTTGCTGGCAAAGATCAAAACCAGTTTTGGTAAATGAAAACAACTGCACAGCTGAGACTGCTCTTCTGGGAGGTGCTGTTGAAGATTCAATCCTTATGCCCGATCCACTCCCTTCTGTGACATCATCAAGCCTTTCAACTTCTATAACAACAGCTGGTTCTCGAAACCCTGGTCGTTCAGGCCCTTCTGTAGAGTCATCTTCCATGTTAGCAACCAGTAGTGGATTTATGTTAAGCTCGCTTCATTCATCTACAACAGAAGAAACACCACTTAGAAGCACTTTGTGGACTGGTGGAAATTTGACGAGATTACATGCGCCTCGTAATTATAATTTCAAGGATGATATGGAAGTGTTTTCCCCACTTGTGGAAGTCCAACCTATTACACCATCGCTTGATAAACTTTGGGATCAGCATGAGGGTGCAAAAAAAGATCATCTTCGAGTTGATAAGAAACCTTCTTTGCTCTTTCCTTCATCTAATAGGAGATTTCCTCTTTCAGAGGAAGGAGGTGGCAGTGATCATCCAATTTTTGACTGGAAACCTAGTTCAACTTCCAAACAGGTTTACTTTTTGCCCCTCTCTAATTCCCTTTCAATTTTATTGAATCACTTGTTTGCTGCCTGATATTACTAATTTAGATTGAGAGCATTAATTACTCATCATTTAAATAATTCTGTATATCTTTCCAATTTATCAAAAAAAAAAATTCTGTATACCTTTCCACTTGAGGATCAAAATTGACCTTTCAGTCCATGATGCCCCTAACATCATATTGAGATGGGAAGTGAACTGTTTGGCTATAAGTATTTCATTTTCTTTTTGTATTGTTTTGGTTTTCCCTCTGTCCTTGTAGGTGAATACAGTCCATTGTTTGGGTAATTACTCCATCTTACATATGAGTTTTACTCCATTTGTGTCTGGCCCATTTTATATCGCAGAATTGTAAAATTCAAAAAGTTTAATCATCACTTTTCCTTATTACCCTGCTTAAAATTTAATATTTGAATACAATCCCATTTTAAAATTCCCAACAATTATTCAAATGGGACAAAGAGCCCTTTCCCCTAATATTTTCATTTATGGTGACTGTATCACTCTTGCTTATGATGTATCTATTCCTTATTGTTGCATCTATCGGTCTTGGTGCCATTTTAGCCTATTCTGTTCCAACTTATCTTCAATTGGTGCCACACTTACCATTTCACGAATATATTCATTTCTAATTATCTTTCCTAATCTTAGCATGCGTAAATCTAAGCATTCTCATTTCAGTTTTGTTGGTATTCGTTGATCATCTAATATACCAGACACATCTCCAATTGAGCAAATTTACTTTGATTCTATGGATCAAATCGTATCCAACCTCACCATTCTTATTAATAATTGAACCTAGGTACTGAACATGTTCACTATTTGTCATCCCTTGGTTTTCAATCTCCACTTTTCATTTATTTCTACTTTTACTGTCACTAAAATTACATTTCATATATTCATTTTTATTTCTACTAATTTAAACCTTTTTGGTTTGAGTGCTTCTCTCCAGGCTTCTAGTTTAGTGTTAATTCCTTCTTTAGTTTCATCCAAGAAAAACCATGGTTTTATACTTCTTCTTTAAAGCATAGCATACAAGCAAAGTAGGTGTATGCATGCAATGAATGCCTCAAAAAATATATATATATAATAATAATAACTCAAGATTAAAGGAAAATACCTCGAAAATACCCCCACAGTATTTATTTATTTGCTGCAATGCTTTTGCCAGAACAATTTAATCAAAATATATATATATATATCCAAACTCGTATAAATTGAGTTTTGTGATTCCTATCATGAATGAAACATGGTTATAAGGTCAAGTAACCTTTAAAAATGAGACACAATAAAAAGTTATCTTTTAAAGATCACACCCAATCTCTTCATATATTGTCGCTTTATGCAGGATGACGCCCATTCTTTTCCACAGTTGGGATCCACTCCTAGTGCATCTTCCAAGAGCGATGACTATTCATCTATCACTCCTCCAGAAGCTTGGGGTGGCGAGAGATTGTCTGATAAATTCACCCACCATCGCCAATCGGTAATTTCGCCATCTCGATTTGCAATGATGACATCTAGTAGTCTGATGTCAGGATCAATGTTTTCTGTATCGCAAGACCTTACTTCTTCAACTAGCCAGACAAGTATGAGTTACCTAACAAGTACAAACCTGATCTCGGCAAATTTACGCAACAGGGACAACTCCTCCAATCAAGAGTCTTCACTGGGATTTCCAGAGCATATCCCCTTCAGTTCTATGTCCCTTTCTCTAGGGACAAAAAGTACTACTTCAGGGCAGTCTAACCTTGATTCTCTGGGGTCAGCATTAAACCACCCTCGAAAATTTACCACTTATGCTGAAAGGATGAGTACTAATCTGGCCTTTAGTGATGGAACATCCCTCTCGGTGGGTTCACCAAAAACAAAGAAAACAGGAGCTGAAACGAGAGAAGAACTTTTGAATAGCTTGTTATCAAGGACGGACACATTATCTGCTACAGAACAAAGGACTCTTCCATATGCGAATGTAAGATCACCATCATGGATTTATCTATTTTCTTGTTTGTACAATTTTCCTGTACCTCCATCTATTAAATTTAGGTGTGAACTTGACTTACATTTTGTGAGCTTAAATTTAGGTTTATTCCTGGAACTGTGAGGTAGACTTACACTTTGTGATAATTCAACATCTTGACCTTTCACCCAGATTTCTTAAAGCTAGCGTCGTTTTTTGTTAAAATAGAATGGTCATTGACCTGTAGTATTGTAACAGGGAGGAGTTTCACAACCCCCGAGAATCCCATCTCAACCTGACACACAGCAGGGGTCCTCTTTTACACTTCAGCTGTTTCAACGCACTCTTGAAGAAACTCTTGGTTCCTTCCAGAAGTCCATTCATGAAGATATGAGGAACCTCCATATTGAAATTTTAAGGCAGTTTCATATGCAGGAGGTATATATATATATCTAATATTCAAGTTCATTCCTTTGCTTTTGTTGTTCTTTATCTAGCTTCCACTCACTGTATCACTCTACAGATGGAAATGTCTAGTGTGATGAGCTCAATCCTGGAAAATCAAGCTGAGATTATGAAAGAAGTTCAGTCACTTCGTAAAGAAACTCAGCAGCTTCGGCAATTACTTTAACCATTGGCAGAGACTTCACTGGTTTTCTTTCACTTTTCATTTACGGTGGCTGGTTTTGGATCTCACAGTTGTTTTCACTTTCCACATCTGCATTGACTTGTGTGGATTTATCCTTAATGAGGGGGGAAAAGAGATGCTAGAAAGAAAAAAGCTAAAAAAGAAAGAAAAAGAAATGGTCTTTATTTTTTTAACATGTATAGATGTGATTGATTCAGCTTGAATGAGGGCTTTGCTTCGGAAAAGCATTTGTTAAACGTTTTGTCAATGTTATTTGTAAATCTTGTATTCATCATTCCTGTGGTTTTTAGTGTTTTGTGGTTTATTTTTCATTCTTGTGGAAGTTCCCATACTAGAGGATATTAACAACTGATTATTGTTATTGTTATTTTTTTTCAGATCCATATAATCTCCGTCTGTTCAATCTTCTCACTTCTTTTGGCAGGAACAAACAGGTTCAAATTTGCTTCCAGGTCATTTTCGCCTGAGATCAGTACCCAAGAAAACCCCAATTGCAGAAGGTATGAACTCCTATCTTATGTAGTACGAGCACAAAGTTGAGATGCATTTGTTTCATATTAAAGCATTTACAGAATTTTCCTTATAATTTACAGAAAAAACCTAACATAAATTGATTAAACCATTGTGGTACATAACATATCAAGTTTAAGCAACCCTCTACATGATGAAGGTTGAAGGAATATCAGCTTGGTTCCTTGACAACCCATAAATTCGTTTCTTTGTAGGAGTGACCAACCCTCAACACTTTTACACTCTTTGTATTTTTTTGACATTTTGTACAATAGAAAAATAAATGAAAAACGTTTTCTATTGTCAACATTTACCAATCTACCACCACCACCACACAAACCACCATTGCTGCTGCAGCTGCTACTACCATCACCCCACGACCGCCGCTACTACCACACCATGATCACCTCTGCCACAACCATGAGGACATCATTTTTTGGGTTACGACCAAGTAGAAGAAAATGTTTTATGAGGAAGATATTTTCTTTTTTTGATCGGCAAGAGGAAGATATTTCCTTGAAAATCTCGTGTAAAAAGTTTTTTTTTTTTTTTTTTTCTTCTAGGAAACAGTTCATATGGAAACAGAGTTGTAACAATATTATGATTACATTTGATTTAAATTGCTTTAAGCATCATCACTTCACTTCATTTTTTCACATCACAACCCCATGAAGTAGAAAAATCTCAAGCCATTGAACCCTGTCCCATTGCCTGACTAGCAGTCACCCCCAATCACATTTCTCTGCACACTCTTGTACTTGTATCTCTTTGCTACCAACACGTACATACACAAATTCAGACCACTCAAAACCACCAACAACCAGTAGAAATTGTCCAAACGACTCTTATTCAAGTCCTTCCCGAACCAACTAGTTCCACCCTTCTTGGTCACATGGTCCACAACACTTATCAGAAAGCTGCTCAAGAAGTTCCCGAGTCCGATCACACTCAGATACAAAGCTATCCCAAAACTTCTCATTGAATCTGGAACTTGATCGTAGAAGTACTCTTGTAGGCCAACAAGTGTAAACACATCTCCAATCCCAAAAATGATGAACTGAGGAGCTAACCAGAACACGCTCATAGACAGATAACCGACTCTCTCTACTCTGACGATCTCTCTCTCTACTTCTCTTAGCCTCTTTCGTTCCACTAATGCCGCTATAGTCATGGCTATAACTGGGAATACCATGCCAATGCCGATCCTCTGGAGGATTCTGATGCCTTGTTCGTTGCCGGTGGCTTTCCTGAGTGCTGGAACAAGGATCTTCTCATAGGCTGTGATGCAGATTATCATTCCGATCGCGGAGAGTGTGTGAATGGAGGCAGGTGGGATCACAAAATTGTTCCCGATGTTTCGGTTCATCGTGCTGCTTTGTTTGACAAAGAAAGTTGAGGTTTGTGCCATACATAAACCGAATGTCAGCGAAGTTAGCCATATGGGAATGATGTTTATGATGAGCTTTGTCTCCTCGACTTTGGTCACTGTTGCTAGTCTCCATGGATTTGGTTGTTTATCTGCTAGTAAATCCTCATTGCCTTCAATTACTGCAGCTTTGTCAAGAAAACTGTAGATAGAAAATGCATTAGGATTGATTCACAGAACTGTAAAAAACAAAAGAATCAAAAGATGATATGTGACTGCATCATTTTTAAGATATATATACCTGAGATTGTTTGTATGACATAGTAGCCTCCCTTGGGCCTTCTGTGACTTTGCAACTTCATACAACAAAGCAGGGTTAGAGGGACACTCTACATTTCTCTTCCTCACTGCCACAACCAAAACCTGTAACATCGGCGTCAATGGACTCCCCTCCGGCACTCTGTACCGATAAAACCTTCTTCCCCAGTAAAAAATAATGATTGTGATTGCCATTGTAACAGTGAGAATGAGATTGGCAACACCCCAACCCACAAAATCTTGCACGTAGACGATCAGTGTGACACCGAGCAAGAGCCCACAACAGAGAGCAAAGTTCCACCAATTGAAGTAAGACATCTTTTGCTTCCTCTCTTCTGGGTGATCATCATCAAATTGGTCAGCTCCGAAGCTTTCCAGGCAGGGTTTGTGGCCTCCAGTTCCCAGGGAGATGAGGTACATGGCTAGAAAGAAAACCACTTCATGGGTTTTTGTGGGGTGAGTGCATATGCCTGGGTGGTGGCATGGCTTTAGGCTTGGGATGAATTGAGCCATTGTCAAGAGGCTTAAGCCCTGGATCCAGAGGCAATTTTATACATGTTTCACTGGCAGCTAACATTATGCATCAAATCATTTGGGTAAAAAAAAAAAAATTAGCGAATTGTTTTTGAAAACTATTTTTGAGAATTTTTAATTTTATTTTTGGAGATAACCAACCTTTAAAGAAACGCTAATGAAAAATGAAAATGAAAAGGCGACCTAATATGCAAATAAAACTATATAAAGCAAGATTGTGTGCTTAATGACATAGATAGAAGGGGTGACAAAAATTAAAACCAAGGCCTTTTTGAACCAGAGCATAAGCTATTAAAAAATGAGTTTAACAACATATATTAAGCTGACATTAAATTTTTTTTTTGTGCATGAAATCTGGTTTGTAGCATTGTACAAGGAGTAAAAAATACAAATAAATTATTTATATAGAATAATGTGACTAAGTTGTGAGCATATCATTTTAACATAAAGGACCCATCAAGTTGCCTTACAATTACAAAATATATATACTTATATTGTATAAAATTTCTAAAAAAATAGAATTTTTCATGTCAACTTAGTTCAGTTTTATTTATTTATTTATTTTTAAAATCACATCCAGTTCAAGCCCCATTTTAGATAGGGTCGAAGAGGGGTAGATCAAGCACAGATTTAACATTTGATATAATTTACATAAAATTACTGTCCTCATTCAAACTTATACTTTACAACACCATAACCATAATAACCGTTGCTCAATCATGTCAATCAGGCAAATCAAGCCACTAACATATTCAAACCTATAATCACAAGCTTAATAAATAGGAATTTTCTAATTAAAAATAAAGTGATCATCATAACATTATTAGATAGAAGATGAGAGAGAGAAGTACCTTAAGATAGAGGATGGAAGAGAGCAAGACCATGGGGAATCGACCGGCGTAGGCATCAGCAAGGAAGCCACCAAGTAAAGGCATGATGGTAGTGACTCCAGACCAGTAGTTCACATTTTTTGCAGCTGTTTTAAGGTCTTGATGCATCACTCTGGTCAAGTATGATATCAGATTTGTTGCTATTCCAAAGTAGCTCAGCCTCTCACTAAACTCAATTGCTATATATACAAGTAACCAGATTAAACTATCAGAAAACAATTATCAAGAAAGAAATTTAAGGTCATTTTTGTAAATACAAATAATTTTCGTTTCAAATTAATTGAACTACATAGTTTTGTGTGAATTTTTTTTTTGCTCAAAAAACATGTTTTGTATTATTAGCAATAATGCTAGAAATATAAAAAATTACAGAAAAATACAGACAGTAAGTGGAGTGTGTTAAATTATCATCTTCGTCCGGCTGCAATGAAGCTGATGATAATGCTAGAATGACTTTGATCAAGAAGTAGAAACACTTTTCTCTAACTTCTAATTAAACTGCTTGTTAATCTATCGAAGTAATCTAATCAACTTCTATTCTTAAAACTCTCTTTGTCATCCACACATGCGTATATTTTTGTATATACAGAAATTTTGCACGCGTGCATGCTCATGCACCCAATACAATAATAAATACTCCTAAAAAAATAAACAAACTTGGTAATATGAACTTACTAATTAAAATGCATGAACTATACTTGATTTGATGAAACAAACTTGGAAATATGAGTTAAAACAATGATTAATTTACATATGATGAAGAGCGAAGCTTTCCAGACGCCTGTAGAAGCGCGGAGAGGAGCTCTTCCTCTATGATCCAAAGATGAATCATGCACCCACTTCTCCTGCTCATCATCTTCTCTACTTTCACCTCTGCTTTTCTTCTTAATCACTTCTTGTTCCATCTTTCTTATAAACTAAGACTTATGGTTCCTAATTAACCTAACTTACCAACTAACTCAGCAAAGAAACAAAGAGGGTTTCAAGAGGAAGACTCTTTTTGCTTTGTTGTTGATGGGGTGTGAATGCAAAAACTTGCAGTGCTTTTTATAGTGTGAAGCATCTAAACTAGTACTGCTGTTTGTTTGTGTGACAGCTGAGCAGGTGACAACTCTCTACGTAGTGACGAAAGAGATAGAAAAGAAAAAAAAAAAAACAAAGGAAAGCCATTTTGGGTGAATAGATAGGTATGAGTTTGTGAGTGAAAAAAAAATTGATGTTCAATTTTCTCTGATTATTAAGGTGTCCCTTTAGTGTGTAAAAGTTTTAGGAATTAAATTGTTTTGGATAAACTTCTCTTCAGTTGGGTTTTTCAATTGAGGTATGTTGTTGAGTTTCTATGGCCTTACCACAAAATGCATATTGATAATTCGAATTGTTTAATGTGTAGGATTCGTCGAATACCAATAATTACTTGATCAAAATACATTTATGCCAACAATTTATTTTTAAAATCATAGTTACCGTTGACACAATTTTGATCTGATCAAGTGGCTATTGATATCCTATCAATGTGATTTTTTACAACTATGAAGAACTCGACGAGTCCTATACGTTGAATAGTTCGAATCATCAATGTGAGTTCCGTGGTGGGTCTATAGAGCCCAACAGCACTCTCCAGTCTGATTTTAGATTGGAGACAAGCATGTGCCAAATTTCTTTGTCCTTAAAAGTGAAAAGAAGTGAAATATTTGTTGCAAAATATATTTGGGAACCAATTTCTATCCTTACAAGAATAATCGTTAAAAGATTCTCTCAAAAACTCAAAGAAAGATTTTTAGCAATAATTTTGAAATGTCGCTAATCAATACACTTTTAGGGACAAAATAATTTGGTACAAAAAAATTTAATTTTTGAAATAGTTTTGGTCGCAAAGATAGTAATTCATCATTAAATGATCAATATTGTTGCTAAAAATACAATAGCAACTAAAATATTTGCTCCCTAAAAAAATAATTTTATCTCTAAATTTGTCTCTAAAACTTTAATTTGTTGCATGTTGTTATTTGGTGTAGTAATTAAGGAGAAATCTACCATGTTCTTTGTGACATCTTAAATATTTAATTAATACCATAATCAATCACAATAACAACAATAATAATAATAATAATAATAATAATAATAATGATCGTAATAGTAAAATAAAATAATTAATGTTGTAGGTGGTAAAATATAATTTAAAACAAAAATCTTGGTCCAAAAAACGAAAAAAATTTAGCATAAAGGATAGAGAGTGTACACGCATACCTTTGCAACACTTGTTGGACTGAATTTGGACAAGTGGTCGAATTTTACGTGTCACACGTTGCCACACATTAAAAGCTATTGAAGGACAAACACATCTACCAAAAAAATTTAATTTTTGAGATAGTTTTGGTCTCAAAGATAGTAATTTATCATTAAAGGATCAATTTTGTTGTTAAAAATACAATAGTAATTAAAATATTTGGTTCTTAAAAAATAATTTTATTCCTAAATTGATTTCTAAAACTTTAATTTGTTGCATGTCGTTATTTGGTGTAGTAATTAAAGACAAATCTACCATGTTCTCTGTGACACTTTGAATATTTAATTAATACCATAATCAATAATAATAAAATAATTAATGTTGTTGGTGATAAAATGTAATTTAAAACAAAAATCTTGATCAAAAAAAAAAAAAATTCCCACTATACATAAAGGATAGAGAGTGTGCATAGCTTTGGTGACATGCATAGCTTTGCAACACTTGTTGGACAGGTGACTAAATTTAGACAGGTGACCGAATTTTACGTGCCACACGTTGTGTAGACATCCCATTTTTGACCGACCTTAAGACTCAGACGTCATCGATTGAGCGCTCGGTGAAGACGCATGTTGTGCTCGTTCTGAGATTACAGAGTCTCGACTGAGAGCCTTGCTTTCGGACTTCAGGACTCTTTTGTACTTTGCCTCAGTTTGCGAACCAGATTTTGTTTTCTCTTCCCGAAGGGAGAGAGAGGTCTTGTAGACCATCTCTTAGTGGCCGTAGGCTACTTTTCGTGGTCGTAGACCACTGTTCCCATTTGGAGACCAGTTTTCGATTTTCAGAGCCGTCGGCTGTGCGCCTCGATTCGGGACTACTTAACTTTCTCCGTTTGCTCCGGTTTTTGGCACACACCTTGTTTCCTCTCTCTAGAGGGACACTGTGGCCCGGGAGACCACCTTCGTGGTCGCACGCCACTTTCGATGCTTAACGGTCAGTTTTCAGGGCACCCAGCTGAGCGTTTTGGCCCCTGAACTCTCGTTTTGCATCCGTCTTGGTTCATTTTTGGCATGGACCCTATTTTCATTATTTTGGAGGTGGTACAAGGGTGGGAGACCACATTTTCTTCTTGGAGATCACTTTTCCCCGCCGGCCGAATTTTCTTGTCAAGTAGCTGGTCTCCCTGACTTTTGAGCCACATTTGCTGGTCTCCCACCACACCACTAGTTTGCATTGAGTGAGGAGACCATCCTTAGAGGCTGCCGACTAGCTTTTGTGCATTGACCCTTTTGACCCTAGCCAGCCGACCAAGGCAAGTGGTCGGCCGACCACTTGAACTGGTCGGCTAACTTCCCCCTTTTCTGTCTCACTAAGTTGATTCCAGCTGTGCCAGCTGGAGGACACAGACTGGATCCTCTATACACGTATATGGAAGATCTTCACTCTTGGTTTTAACCTTCTAGGAGAAGCTTTGGACCCTTGGCTCTATAAAGGAAGGGTTCATCTTCCTTTGCAAGGGTTCAAGAGTTGGCTAAGGCACATACATACATATCCTTTTATATTTCTCCCTTTAGGCCTTGAAAGGTTGAAGTTCTTGATCCCTTTGCATACTATCTCCTAGCACAACACCTCCACTATCAGCCTAAGCACTTTGGAGCTTGTTTTCAGCGGCTAAAGAGTTGCTGTTTTGGTCCAGAAGCTGCTGGAGTGCTTGAGCTTCAAGGGTAACACCATATTCCCTCTTTTGGTCTTTATTTTGCTTCATCTTTTAGCTATACTTGAAAGCATATTTGGGCTTTGTCATAAACTGAAAAAAGTCTTATTTTGAGGTCCTTAACATGTTTGTTTAAGACCATTTTTCTGTTGGGGGTCATCTACCCCCTTTACATCCTTCATTTCATCTTATTTTGAGCCATGCCTTAGGGCCTTTGCATTGACCTTTGTTTGGTCTCTTAGCCACTGAAATCTAGCGGATTTTCAATGGCTAGCATGCTGTTTTGAGCACCAAAATCAGAGAGGGGTGACCCTCTCACCCCTTGTCTTGTTTACTAGCATATTTGGCCTAACAAATGAGCCCTTATTTGCATGCTTCCAAGCCATGTTTCAGGCCATTTTTGGTGGGTTTTAGGACCTGCATAGGCTCTGTCCAGAGCCCATTTTTCCATTTTGGATGTCCATCTTGCATGTGTAGAACAACCCTCTTTATAGCCTATCAAAGGAGTCTATCATTCTTGCATGCATAGACCATGTTTCAGTGGTTTTTTGGGCTTTATTTGACATGTCATACCATTGGATTTTGCTGGTTTGGTGACCTCTTGATTTCCTCACATGCTTGTGGTGCAAATCCTCTTTACTAGCTTACATTGCATGCTATTTTAGCCTTTGATTCTAGCACTTTTTGGCCATGCTTTAAACTGATTTTGTGCATGTTTGGCACTGCCTTAGCTCTATTTCTATGCCTCATGGTCGAATGATGCTTGCTATGCATGGTTGTAGTTCAATACCCTTGCCTAGCTTTGAGTTTTGGAGCCTATTGCATGCTTATGTTGAGGTGTTTCCATATAGCGATCCCGGTTGCCCCTTTACTATTCTGTTGTGTTCCGGACTTGGTTCCGTGAAGTTGGTAGTTGTATCTATCTTGTTGTCGTCCTTTAAGTCCGCTTGATTGAGTTTTAGGATGTTTTGGGCAGGGTTGCTACAGGTTGGTTAGGCCTTGGTTTCAATTTCTTGTTGCCTAGTTTTTAGGCGGTCTGCTCGAGCGAGTCTTCTTGCGCTCGAGCGGGGATTGCACACTCCCAGTTATTCGTGTCCCTGCAAAACTTCTGTAGGTGTGATTTTTACGCTCGAGCGGGTTTCTTCACGCTCGAGCGGTGGTGCTCGAGCGGTGGTGCTCGAGCGGGTACTCTGACGCTCGAGCGGGTAGTACCTTTTCGGTGTAAGTTCTGGGAGGGGAAAATCTACGCTCGAGCGGACTGGTTTTCACGCTCGAGCGGATGTGCTTTATTCTTGTGTTTTGGCGCTCGAGCGAGTCTTTTTGCGCTCAAGCGGACCTAGTTTTTGTTCTTGACGCTCGAGCATTGTGTTTTACGCTCGAGCAGGAATGTCGTATATCAGTTGGCTGTGGGACAGTTTTAAATCACATTTTCTCATTCTTTCTCTCTCTTACTTTTCCGAAAAAGCCATTTGACAGCTCCTCTCTCTAAAACCTTAACTTCTCTCTAAGTATTGATCTAGTTAGGGTGTTTTCCTCACCTTTGGCCTTTACAAAAGAGTTGTTGATCGTCGAGGGCTATCTTTTGATCCGAGAAACTCATGGTTTGGAGCAAGTTCATTTTCATCATCTTCTTCATTGGGTGTCATCTTTTGAGGTAGAGATTCCTACTCACTCTTATGGTCTTTGACCTAGATTTTTAGTTGTTTTGATAAAGTGTTGAACTTGAGAAATTTTGGGACTTAGGGTTTCAAAATGTGTAAAAAGGGTTTTGTGATTTTGGGCTCATAACTTGTATTTTGGGTTTCAAAGTGATGATATAGTTGTTGGTTGATGATATTAGGCCATTGGGTCAATATTGGGAAATGGGGTGGAAAATCCTAATTTGTTGTATAAATTAATTGGCATAATTAATTTGGAAAAATTGTAAACATATGAAATGGAGGAGGAAATAATGAAATTGACTCATTATATGGTTGAAAGGATTGATATTTTATCTGTTGGAGCTTTTATTATCTGTTTAGAAATAACTGCTTAGGCTATTGGTGGAGGGTAGTTTTGATTGTTGTAGACAATGCATGATGATTAGGCAAACTAAAACTAATCAATTGGATATGTCATAGAGTATGACGGTTGATAGCATACATTAACGTTATGTATTGATTGATTGCGTATATGACCTTTGTGTATATATGTTGTGTGTGTGGGAGGAGATAGGGGATGTACTCCACGGTTTAGGGGAAGATAGGGGATGGACCTCTAAACCGGATGTTGTTTGGGAGGAGATAGGGGATGGACTCCACTGATACAGCTCATATGCATGTCAGATAATGTGTTGATACAGCTCGTATGCTTATCTTTGGAAGTGTTGATACAGCTCATATGCTTGTCACTAGATGTGTTGATATAGCTAATATGCATATCTGTTGAAATGTGGATAAAGCTTGTATGTTTATCTCTTGAGATGTTGATACAACTAATATGTTTATCTATTGTAAAATGGGAAATGTTTAATATGAGTCATTGTCTCATATAAGTGGTTGGCCAGGTTCTGAGCCATTGATGTAAATTGTGAAATTGATAGGAAATGAAAACTGAAATGAAACATGAACATAGTGATCATGAAGTGGAAATGGATTATGAATTGGTTTATGAAAGTTGAACATTTATCGATTGCTAATGTCTTAGTCATTGCTCATACTGTGTTTAGCATATCTCCACTGGGCGTTGGCTCACCCTTTATGGGACATTATTTTCAGGTGCAGGTAGTATGCCACCCCCAAGGACATAGTTTGGATGATGATGAGAGTTGAAGACTCTTTCTTTTGTTTATTTTGATGTATTACATGTAAATTCAAGCCAAGGGCTTAATATGTATTGAGTTAGTACTCTTCTTTTTGTAACCAAGTATTAACTTGGAAAGCTGTAAGCCCTTAGGGCATTTGCTTTGGTTGTTAACATGTAATACAATTGTAAGAATTACTCTGATGAATAGAAATGGTCGATTTCTTTTGTATCAATGCATGTCTAAAATGTTGGTTTAATGTTATTATTTTGAGGGCGTTACATTCCATGTTTTGGGACCATTGTGCATCATATTTTAGAGCTTACATGTATGCCATATTCCCATGTTTTTCCCTCTTTAAATGCATTTGAGAGTCGTGCTTGTATGCCTCGTTTTTGGACCATTGCATGAGCTTCATTTCCATGCCTTTCGAGCCACCATTTTAGTCCATTTTCCCACTGTCTTGGACCTGCCTAGGGTCTGTTTGGGGCTGGTTTGGCCATTTGTGCATTGCTTTGTGTACCTCTAGTGTAATGCGCTCCACTAGTTTCGGTATTCGGGCCATCTAGCATGCATTGTGTGAGGTGTTTGCATGATTTGGGACCATCTTGCATGTCATTTCAGAGCTGAAAAATGTATGATTGTATGCCATATTTCATCCCTTGCCATGCTTTGGTAGAATGGCATTTGATGCCTTAAGTTCGGTCCATTGCATTGGGCATGTTTGCATGAGTGTTCCTGCCTTTAATTTCATCATGTTTGGCCACTGATTTGAGTGTGGATGAGGCCCATTCATTTTAGTTTAAGTCCATCTTGCATTGTGTATGCCATGTCCATGTTGTCTCATGCTTGATCATTGCATTGTGTATGCCTTAATCATTTCATTGTTAGTCTCTATATGTGCATTGCGTATGCCATATAATTTTAATGTGCATTGAGTATGCCATTGATTATTTCATAGCATTGTGTATGCTAGTAGCATGCTTGCATATCATCATTTGCATGTTTGCATCATTTAGTGGCATTATGTTTAGGTTGCATGTTAGAGTTGCATTCATGCATGCCATGTGTATTGCATTGTGTTTGGAGTAGGGTTTAGTCCAAATACGGGAAACGAGGGACGTTTCGTTCGGTCGCCGACACTTTTGACTGTCCATGATTGAGTTATTGGCTTTACTTGCTTATGTTTGCATTCATTTCACATCGAGTGGTGCAATTCGACCCCTCGGCCATCATGCATCGAGATGCGTGATTGGTGGCACGGGGATCGAGGACTACACTCCCTAGAGCTTATGCAATGACGGGGAGAGTGGTCGTGCACACATATGTTGAAAATACTTTGCCATGCCCTTTTCTCGCTCTCTGTTGCAGCAAACCGGAAACCAGCAGCAAAAACTGGTCAGCAGCCTTCTGGAGCTTTATACAGTGTTCTGGGACCAATTGCAAACAGAGTCAAATTGGGGCATCGCGATGGATTTCCCGACAAGGCGACTCGAGCATGCATGCATCCCTTATCATTCAAGGCGGAGCTGAGCCAGTCCATTTCATATATTTTGCATGCTAGCTTATTTATTTTAGTTAATTTGTTAATTAATTAGAGTTGTGTAATAATTAGCTGTAATTCGTTATTCATTCGGTTGTGTATTATTTATTCGGACCCTCCGAGGAGGGCAATGTTGTAATAAGTGTGCGTGTGTGTGATGTATGTCTTCCAACCCCACGTCTTTCTCCCTTTTATTTACCTGCTTATGATGGTTAGTTTTAGGGCATGTTTCAATTAGCATCTATATGTTCGCATGTTTGCATCCATTCATCTGTCTTGCATGCACCGGGCTCGGCGCATCATACTAACTGCATTGTATTTCAATTGCAAGTTGAATACATGTTATCTGTTGCATTTCATATGTCATGTTTAGAATAGCCGAGCCTATCTTAGTTGCATTTTGCATGTGTTGCATTAGCCATCTTAACATGAACTAGGATCATGCATTGATTACTAACTAGTTTCTGTTTTGGCTTGGAGTACTCGGTAAGTATTTATGCTTTAGCATCCTTGCATGTGTGTGAGTGACTGCCACTACAAGAAAAAGCACCTCTGGCGACTAAAAAAAGTCCTTTTTTAGTCGCCAAAAGTCGACTTTTCACTTTCCCCGACTAAATATTTTAGTCACCGGTTTTGTCGCGAATACGTGGTCGCCGGAGGTATTAGCGACTAAAAATGTTTTAATCAGCAAAAAACAAGTCTCCAGCGACCAAATCTTTTGTCGCCAATAGTCAATTGCATTTTTGAAAATTATACATTTAGCGACTAATCTTTTAGTCACCAATAGTGAATTATTATTTTTTTTTATTTATACATTTGCCAACTAAGCTTTTTGTCGCCAATAGTCAATCTTTTGGCGACAACACATTTTAGTCGCCAAAAGCATATTTCAGGAAAAAAAAAAAAATTACCCTCTGTTGTTGCCAAGTTTCGAACCACCAACCTCCTACATTCTAAACCTTTAGCAACACACTCTCCCCACTATGCCAGTACAACATCACATGAATATAAATGCAACATATATTATTTATATAGTATATTGACCGATATTAATACAAAACTATATATATAAATAATTATTTTTATTTAATATAATTTATGTAAAAAATAAATTATTTACTAAAAAAAAATTGAGGTCACTTCACCAATTCTATAATTTTGGGCTACTAATTATTTTTTAATCGCTAAAAAAATAAGTTCCGCCTAAAAATAACTAGTTTTGGTGACTAAATCTGTTTTTAGTCGCCAAAAACGTCCCCTTTTGGCTACTAAACTGAATTTTAGTCGCCAATTGCCTGTTTTTAGCTACTAAATTTTTTTTAGTAGCCAAAAAGCTTCACTTTCAGCGACCAAACTGTTTTTAGTCGCCAAAAACCGTCACTTTTGGCTACTAAAAAACCTTTAGTCGTTAAAACCCATATAATCGGCAACTAAATTGACTTTTAATCGCCAATAACTATATATTTGGCTACTAAATTGTTTTAGTCGCCAAAAGTCTTCACTTTTGGCTACTAATTCCATTTTAGTCGCTGAAAGTGCTACTTTCAGCGACGAAATTTTTTTTTTAGTTGCCATTTGTGCTTTTTGTTGTAGTGTGCCATGATAGCATGCTTACCATAAGGCTATGTGCTTACGTGATATAACTACCTGAATGCCTGTGGGTGAACGTTGGGTTGCTTTAATTGGAATAATTCGTCGAAACTCGTGTTTTAGCCTACTTGCGAGTAGCAAACTTCAATCCATTTTCAAAACAAACGGATATGCAATACTTTGTTCCAACTTAGACAATCTAGCCTATACTTTGTATGCTGTGCGCATCACATAGTAATTCTAAGTTAATAACCAGAATAAAAGCACATAATGTTTTCAAAACTCGATATCATGGTTAGTAGAGGTCGATCTTTGATCGGGCTAGAGCAGCTCACGAAGTGACCTTCCCTAATCGTACCCAAGTTCCCGAGCCGAGGCAACTTTGGTGATGACGGACACGTGGCCTTAGGCACGAGTCAGGGTTTCCTAAATCCCCCCCAAAATAAAATATTTAGGTAGCGACTCTATATCTGGCAAAGCAGTCCATATTTGGCACTTCTTTCTAAAAATCAGTTTTTCAAAACGATTTGCCGGATTTGGACTCTTTGATGATTCATCAGTCTTGCATTACACTCCGCGAGATTAGATACAGGACCGTGACATTGAGTCCGAACTGTAGTGAGCCCAAATGAACAAAATGAGATTCCCTCCCAGGACGTTCGGGGACGTCTACACGTTGCCACACATTAAAAGCTATTGAGGGACAAAGCACATTCACCCACTATAAATACTTACTGAGTAGAGTTACTGGAGCAAGGATTCCCTCTTTAACTCTCTTACTTAATTTCTTATTTGATGAGTTATTGGATCAACTTTTAGGTCAAATTTTGATGATTTGAACCGTTTATATTTTAAAATTTGTCATGTATATCATACTTGTAAAAAATTAAATTGATTGGATATCAAAAACCACGTAAACTAAAAATTTTATTAAACAATAAAACTGTTTATTAAATTTTTTTAATAAACGGTTTTTAGTTCTTCCGATATTCAATCAATTTGATTTTTAACAGATATGATGTACATGACAAATTCTAAAATGTACGGTTCGGATCATCGAAATTGGGTCCAAAAGTGGACCTAATGACCCATCAAGTAGGGAAGTCAAGGAGGGGATCCTTGCTCAGAGTTACTGAGCATTAGGAAAAAGAAAATAACTGAGGCAGCATACGGGTAATAGCAGGGGCTCAATAATAGAAAAGTAAAAGTTAAGGGTCAATAGTAAGGTGAGTTATATTATACCTTAGGTCATCATAATATATTTTACGTATGTTTTGAGTTACCATAATTTATTTTACACAATATATATTTTATAAATTATATTAATATTTCAATTACGTAGATTATTTTCTGACATCTATTTGCTAAATTGAAACCTATGAATATGTTTGTTTAAATTTTAGAAAGTATTTGACAATAATCTTATAAACAATTATTTTCTATAAGTACCACCATAGGAGTCCCATGCCTTGGGGGACATGCCTTGGGAGATTTAAATAACCATTGGCCCCCCTGTTTGGCCACTTTATAGTCCTCTGTTTGTCATGGATCCATTGACCCCTGTTCTGATTGTCACTTTAGTGACCCCTGTTCTATTTTGTTCTGTACCGTAGTTATGATTATTTGCTTATATGATTTCCGCATTCTACCTATGTGAATTAAAATTAGTCATGTATTTCAATTAGTTATGTATTTCAGTTACCAAACTAATTTCTGTTTAGCCTAATAATTATTTATGGATTTTGTTTGTACCCTCGTGCTCACTGTATAATATTTCTCACTTTGCCATGTACTTATAACTGTTATCCCCTTTCAGGTGATGAAATTTAGCGGGGTCGGGATTGGAAATGAACCGTGGTTTTTTTTTTATTTTTTATTTTCTTTACTATCTGTAATTATGATCGGACTTTTATAATAAAATGAAGTCCAGATGACTATTTTTCTTTTTACTAATATTTTTGGTACCCATTTAATTTATTTAATTTATCCATTGCGCTATTAATACAAAAATGTTAGAATTATTTTATTTTATTTTTATTATCTTGTTGCGACGCCGAACCTTTAGATACTGAGTTTGGGTCGTCACACTGGATTTGGGTCGTGACATTCTCCTTAAAAAAAAGTGCACAATAAAGTCATAATTTTTTGTGATGAAAGCATTGAATGTTTGTGGTGTTTGTTGTGATACGATATAATAAAATTGTAAATAGTAAATTTATGATGTGCTTTTTAAAATTATGAATGATGAAATTATAAATATTTATACTTTTTTTTATGATATTTTTTGATAAGAAAAGTTATAATTTTGTGATAAGAAAAATTATGATATTTTATGATTTATGTTATAAAATTTTATTTAAAAAAATTATAAAATACATATCCCATATACAATCTTTTAAGAGGTGTCCATTATAACATGTCGCACTAAAATGTTGATAGGATCATAGGACAACATGACCATCCATGCCAACATAGGCCGACTAAGAATAATATCGAGCCTAACATGTAACGATGCTGACAATGATAATTTAGACCATTTAGCTCGTAAATTTTGTAGCGAAAGTCGTCTGTGTAAAAAATTAATTTCATTAGATATCGGTCATTAGATGAATAAATTTTATTTCATTTTATAAAATGAACATTTTAAGTTTACACTTATAATTGTCATCTATTTTAGAAAAACAAAATGTAATTTATTTACTTGTTTACTGATGTGTAATGAAACTTATGTTTTGCACAACTTATTTTTATTACTATATTTACAAGATAAATGGTTTAAATTATTGTTAGGAATCCAAGATGAGACCATGAAATAGAGTATGAAAAGATATGAGGAGAGCAGGGTAGCAATGAGTCATTCCCAATGAAAGTGCACACTGGAGAGAGAATTATTTGGTTTCCAAATTGAAATTAAGAAGACTAAAGTGATGAATGACTCTATTTACATACCACCTTTCATCTCAATGTATATCACTACTTAATGTACACTTTTAATAACTTGATAAATACAAAATTTGCTCATTACACACCACAATCTTCCATCTTTACCCTTACACACCCCCACTCACATCTTTCATCTTCACCCTTACTCACTCTCGTAGCCCACCCATGATCTTCCATCTCTCCCTCTATTCTCTGTTTCTTCAAAGACGCCAATGGTGAAGACCCATTCTCCTCCATTCTCTATTTCGTCAAAGACGCCGGCGGAAACAACTCCACATTGGAGATATAGTAGGTGAGAATTCTCATTTTGCTTAAATTTAAGAGTTTTATGTATGTTTTTCCATTGCTATGAGCATTGTATATGAATGTTTGATTTTGCGAACAAGTGGCATTGTATATGAAAGTTTGATTTTGTGAACCGTTCGACATTAGTCTGTCAAACATTAACCTTTTATCCGAAGTGTTTCTGTCGAAAAAATTCAATATGTCTGACATTTTAGTGTCGAACTTAAGTAAACTATTTGGACCTAGTCTGTCGAACAAGTTCAATATGTTCGAAATTTGAGTGTCGAACAAAATTGAATAGTTCGTCTTTGTACTTCCGAATGGACTTATCCTTCACTGTTTTCTGTTTCATTTTCATAAATGGATGACCCTTTGCGTATTCCACCCATTGCCTCAAAGAGACGACATCATGCATTAACAAATCCTGCTTGTGGCCGCCCTCGAGGTCAAATGGACTTATCCTTCACTGTTTTCTGTTTCATTTTCATAAATGGATGACCCTTTGCGTATTCCACCCATTGCCTTAAAGAGACGACATCATGCATTAACAAATCCTGCTTGTGGCCGCCCTCGAGGTCGACGTCGATCGAGGTCAAGGTCAGGATGATATATATTTTTCGTTGTTTCTTTAAGGATTTTTGGTTTTTGTCTCAAGGTTTTTAGATTCTTGAGAAAGAAGATATGTAAGTAACGTTTGAGATATTTGATGTGTATTGTATTCATTATTATCCTTTATGGTAATTTTATAAAAGGTATGTATCATAACTTTTTATCCTTTGTGGTCATTTTACATAAGGTTAATATTGTAATAAAAACTAAACTAATTAATGGTGTGCCTTAAAATGAAAGGTAGTGTGTAAATAGAGACACCCTAAAGTGACATTTCACTTAAATTACAAAAATTAATAATGTAATTAACCCTATATTTTTTTCCTGTTACCACATTAATTAAAGTAATTCTTTTATTTGATTGAAAAAAAAAAATAAAATAAAACAAACTAATCACAAATCACATAACAAAATCTTCTCACATTGGGGGACTCACAAAAGAGTGAGACTCTCCTATGAGAGACATGTACTTTATAATTAATTTATATTTTATTTTCACCGAAAGAATGTGAAATACCTTCTTTTTTTTCTTTTTTTTGGCCATCGAAAGAATGTGAAATACTAAAGCTAGGACTAAACATTTATCAAATTTCTCTCTCTCTCACTTGTTTGAAAAATGTTGTTGAGGCTTATTTTGAAAACTGACTTTTTTTAGTTTATTGATTTTTTTTTAAAAAATATACACAAAAAAATAGAGAGGTAATGTGACCCAGATAAGCCAATAAACTAATAAGTTGGTTTTTTTTTCTAATTGTCAAAATTGGAAAATTACAACCTAGTGTAATGTTAGAAAAATAATTATAAAATTATGAAAATTATGAAAAAATTTATAATTTTAATTATTAATATTAATAATTTTTTATTAATTTATAATTGTTTTTATAAAAATAAACTAATATGTAATTTCCCCAAAGTAATTATTCATGTTATCTCAACATTGACTCGGAATCAAACCAAAGCTTCTTGCTTAATGTAAAATAAATAAAAATTAAAAATTAAAAAAATAAAGCTGAGATTCTGACATTATCTAATGGTTGAATAATGGTTGAATAATTAGTTATTCTTGTATGAGAGGTCATTATTGAAGCTATCTTCATAATAATCCACAATAAAAAAAATAAATAAAAAAATAAAAAATAATTAAAAAGAACAGAGCGTAAGGTTTTGTTTGGCAACTTTCAGTTTTAATTAAAAAGTTAAAAATTATTATAAGTTGTTACATTACTTTTCTATTTTTCTGTATAACTTTTTATAAAAAGTCAAAAAATTATTAAAATAATTTGTTCCCATACACTATCCATTTTTATATTTGATCACTTTTTTATTTTGACTTTAAAATTTTTGTTTTTATTTTTAACTTTGATCATTCATGTTTTGATTTTTTTTCTCAATTTACTCATAAAGTTAATTTCTGTTAAAAATTAAATAGAAAATGACACACTGATAATTATGTGACATAAAAATATTTTATTATATATAACTCATACTTTTGATACAAACTTAAATTTTAATATAATAATATATTTTTATATTATGTGGCACTTATCGTAATTTTTTTATTTAAATTTGAAAAAAAAATTAATTTTAGAAATAAATCGAGAAAAATTTAAAATATAAAAAATCAAAATAAATAAAATAATAATAATTTTTAAAAGTCAAAAGGATAAAGTGACCAAACAGGGCAAAAGTGTAATAGACTCAAAGCAATCGTTCAAAAAAAAAAAAGACTCAAAGCAGAATTACTTCTGACTTTGACTGGGTACCTATAATATAACCTAATGCTTTATTTATTTTACTAAGGATTGAAAACAACTTCTGTGATTGAAATTTTTTTTTTTTAAATAAAAAATAAAATAAATTACATTGATGAAATGTTTTAAAAATATATATATAATAAGTCTTACATGTTTAATGTAATTATATTAATTTTTCTTTTTGTGATGCTAAAGCAATTAAAATTAATGCAGATAGTGTGTAGGCAAAAAAATAAACAACATAAAATATATATTTAGTATAAAAGAGATAATAACATTATTTTTCATCTATACAACTAAAAAATTATTAATAGAAAAAAGACAAGTGAATTGATACGAATTAAAACTTTAAAAAAACTTAATGTAATTATATTAAATTTGTGAGAATGTATTTTCTTCTAACTTTAAAAGAGATTATATAATTTATTCCAAAAACAAATTTTAGTATTTTTTTTTAAAGAAAAAGCTATCTATCAATATTCACTAATAGAACCAACCACCATGTTTGGTTCCAAAAAATTGAATCAACTTTTTAAAAAATTGAGTTTTTTATTTTTCGTATTTTTTTTTAGTAATTTTTTTTGATATTTTAGATCATTTTTATTTTTATTTTTAGAAACACCTAATCTAAATACACTTAAAAAAATAAATATATTGTATTTATTTTTGTATTTTATTGTATTCAATGAATTTTTAAATTTTTTTTGTATGAATTTTTTTTTTTTAAAAATGTATAAATTTTTTACTTTTTAAGTATATTAAGATTACGTAAATTTAAAAATTAAAAAAAAATTTAATTAAAATATTGAAGTAAACCATTAAAAATATAAAAATATAAATTAAAAACTTAAAAATTTATTTTTAAACATTCAAAATCAAATAAGATGAAGTATCAATATTCATTCATATATCAATTGATTACTTTTTCTGATAACGTTATTCCCAAAAAAAAGCCTGCCACTGTCCTTTAAGGTAAGCCAATCACTGTAAGGGATAATGGTGCACTTTCTTAGGTGTTGCTAATGGAGTTTGAATACATTTCTATGACCAACGGGGGTTGGTTAAGTGATAACACCTTCGAATCTCTCGTTTAAGATTTGAGTTCGAGTCTTTATATTTTTTTTTGTTAAGATTAAACATATTTTTTAGCGTTTGAAATACGTGAGAGATCTAAGTTTCGTTTCCGACGTAGGTACAATAGAATTCTCTACAGATATGTTGTAGGTGCTAAAGAACAATATTCCCTAACGGATATGTTAGAATAGCCTATCTGCATATCCATTTTATGAATCTAAAAAAAAAGAATACATTTCTATGATTTTAAGCTCCCAAAATTCAATTCCACAAAAACGTTACTTATATAATTATTTGATATCTTTAATTAGCACTTTTGAAAAGAATCTTGAAAAGTAACTGTTGGTGGCAGATCTAGCTTATGACAACTTAGAATAGTGAAGTAAACAATCTATAAACAGAAGATTAATTTCTTTCTAAAATCTGACAAGGACTGTGTAAAAAGATCAAGAACTAAGACAGCTTTCAAGTATGATTGTAGCAAATAAAAATAATGAGTGAAATTATTTTCCATTAATAAATAATCATAAATAAAATTAAGTAAATAACTCATGCTTTTTTTTAATCTAGCTAGTTCTCACTATTACAATCTGAAACTACTATTTGATATGACTACTATATTTGATATTTACTTGATTATAGCATGTAAATGAGTTTTTGAAATTAATCAAGTAACAAAGGTGTTATATCTTTATAATATATCACTCATATTTTGACCTTTGATGAAATAGAAGAGAGAGCGACTAGACAATGAAGAGAGAAATGATAAAGAATGAGGAGTGAGATCTATTCCACATCATTAAGAATAAGGAATGTTAAATTAGAGCTCTCAAACATTTTTATCAAGTAAACATTATATTTGCAGTCTAAATTGATGAAATTTGTGTCACATGCACACATTTTGAGAGTTGGCTACAAAAAATTTAAGTCAAAATCAAATGAAAAAAGAGAGCATTACCTTTCACTTCATTTGACTCATGTCAAAACCCTAACCCTAATTCTAACTCAATAACGCTCCCTCAAAGCTCCTCTTGCTATTGTCTACCACATCCCATCCCTTCACCCAACCCCTCCAGCCACTAAGCACTACCACCTCTTCCTTTCCCCACTGTCCTCGCGACCCTTTTCCCTACTTGAAAGGGAGAAAAATAAAATATAAAACAATATATTGAGGTTATTTATACTTTTTATTAATAGAATTAATTTTTCACGTTAATCCCAAAATAAGACCTAGATTTTTTCCATTTATATTTAAACATAAAGGTCGCCTTTG
Organism: Camellia sinensis; assembly: GCF_055761805.1. Taxonomy (NCBI): domain Eukaryota; kingdom Viridiplantae; phylum Streptophyta; class Magnoliopsida; order Ericales; family Theaceae; genus Camellia; species Camellia sinensis. Next base: position 32,607,046 of record NC_138961.1, on the reverse strand, counting down.
TTTGTCGAATTAAATTAGATGGAATTATAAGTACGATAGTATTTAGTGATGGAATTATTAGTGTACTGATATTAGATTGGAGATATAAGATAAAGTGTGTTTGTTTATACACCGTCAGATTAATAATTCCTTTTTGTTTTGCTATTTTTGGATGGTATTAATATATGAAATTCTACAATTGCCCTTCTTTCATTGATAGAATGATGTAAAGCAGGGGGCAAAATTGTATTTAGGCATCAATCTCACAGGAGCTCTCCCACAGTTGAGCTACTCCAGTCATAGTACTGGATTGTTAATCTATCTAGGGTGCATTTGTTTGGACGGACTGGATAAGGAGGAATTGTAATTCATCAGACTATTAGTCTTGGGATATATTGTCCCGGACTATTTGGTTAGACTAAATTTGTATCTTATGTTTGTTTAGTCATGTGATTATATGTCTGGATTGGACTATTTTTAGTTATCCAATGTTTGTTTGGGATATTATGGAGAAGGATAAATGTTCAAATGACTATTTTATCATTTTTAATTATTTATTAAGTAATAGCAATATTAAACATAGCTTTAATATTTTAATTATTTTTAGCTAGATTGAATAAAAATTTGTTTTATTTTATTTTTTGCACAATATTTTAATTATTTTAATTTATTATTTTCAATTAAATTAAATTTATAATTTATAATTTATATTTTTTATTTAATATATAATTTTAAATTAACGACAATAAAAAATAATTTTATTCAATATATAAATTAAATTTTCAACAACACTAAAAAAATTTAATTTATAAGGCCATAATTTATAATTTATTATTGTTAAATAAATTTAATTTATAATTTATATTTTTTATTTAATATATAATTTTAAATTAACAACACTAAAAAAATAATTTAATTTAATATGTAAATTTAATTTTTTAACAACACTAAAAAAATTTAATTTAGAATGCCATAATTTATAATTTATTATTTTTAATTAAATTTAATTTATAATTTATAATTAAAATTTTTTATTTAATATATAATTTTAAATTAACAACACTAAAAAATAATTTATAAATATTCATAAGACTATTTCATCATTTTCTAATTTGTTTGCTAATTAATAACATGGAGGGTAAAATAGACATTTCACAAAATAATTCTATGGGATACCAATCCCATAGTTTTTTATCCCACCTCCCCCATGGGATATGATAGTCTTTTATTTGTGGGACTAATAGTCCGAACTATTAGTCCGAAGCAAAAAAAATGAAACAAACAATGGACTATTAGTCCGATGGAATTAATAGTCCAATCTCACCCCCTAATCTTTCAAACCAAACACACCCCTAGAGCCTTAATCCTCCCGTGCATTCCCAAACCAAACATGTCATTGGTAAATCCCACCTCATACACAATCCATTCCCAACCTTCACGCGACCAAACAAACAAACCCAAAAGGGTTGAAGTAATATGTTCAATCTTAGTGTTGAGAAAGCACAAGAAATTCCATGATTGATGTCAACTGTGTGGCTCCATTAATGGGTGATCTGGTGGATGTGAGCAAAAGAGTAGCTACTATTTTTTGAAAGTGGGTTCCTAGAGCAATCAAATAGCAACGACCACCCTACCAAAACCATGACAAAAAATTATCATAAAACATATAAAACACGAGTTTTTTTTTTTTTTTGGTTCTGTTACACGAAACAACTTCACTACAAGAAAATACATCTTTGGCGACTAAATTTTTAGTCGCCAAAAGTCCCTTTTTAGTCGCCAAATGTCACATTTCCACTTTCCCCGACAAAATCTTTTAGTCGCCGGGTTTGTCGCAAAGAGACGGTCGCCAATATCTTTGGCGACTAAAAAAACTTTTAGTCGGCAATACACAGGTCTCCAACGACTAAGGTTTTAGTCGTCAATAGTCAATTCCATTTTTGGAAATTATACCTTTGGCGACTAAACTATTAGTCGCCAATAGTGAATTAATTTTTTTATTATTTATACATTTGGCGACTATTTTTTTCGTCGGCAATGCTCAATCTTTTGGCGACCACAGTGTTTAGTCGCCAAAAGCATTTTTGAAAAAAAAAAAAATTTTCCCTTTGTGCCTCATACCTCCCACGCTTCGAACCTGAGACCTCCAGGTGGTTCCAAACCTTAACCACACACTCCACCCCACTATGCCACTGAACCATCTCATGATTGTAGTTGCAACTTATATTTTTTATATATTACTTTCACCAGTATTAATACAAAACTATATATATAAATGTAATTATATATATATTCAAAATATAATTTATGTAACAAAAAAATTATTTATTAAAAAAAATTTAGATCACTTTTGGCGACTAAAAAAATTATTTAGTCGCCAATTCTATTATTTTTGGGCTACTAATTAATTTTCCGTCGCTAAAGAAAACTATTCTGCCTAAAAACCTACCCTTTTGGCGACTAAACCTGTTTTTAGTCGCCACAAACCTCCCCCTTTGGCTACTAAAGTGAATTTTAGTCGCCATAAACCTGTTTTTAGCTACTAATTTTTTTTTAGTAGCCAAAAAGCTTGACCTTCAGCGACCAAACTGTTTTTAGTCGACAAAACAGGTACAATCAGCGACCAAAGTGGTTTTTAGTCGACAAAACCTTAACGTTTGGCTACCAAATGGTTTTAGTAGCCAAAAACCCTAACCTTTGGCTACTAAAAAATTTTTTGTCGCTAAAACCCCTATATTTGGCGACTAAACTGCCTTTTAGTCGCTAAAACCATTGCATTCGGCGACTAAACTCTTTTAGTCGGCAAAAGTCACCAATTTTGGCGACTAATTCCATTTTAGTCGCCAATTCTACGACTTTCAGCGACGAAAATTTCCATTTTAGCCGCCAATAGTGTTTTTTGTTGTAGTGCTTATAGCACTGCCATGATTTCCATGCATGTGGACTGTAATATTGTGTTTGATTGAGGAATATGAGGAGAGATTTGAAAACGAAAATAAAAAAAAGTATGTGAAATATAAATAAAATATGTCTATATTTCACCTAGTTTCACACATCTTTTTCTTTTTCTTTTCCAAATCTCTTCCCAAATCCCCCAACCAAACACATGAATTGTTAGCTTGTGTCAACCCATCCAAAGATTAAATGACAATGCTACAAAGGTAAGAAAAAGAAATTTGAAAAAGGATTTGAATAAATGACCTAAAAAATGACATGTATGTGCCATTGGAGTTAGTCCAATAGCCAAAACTTGAGTTATAAATAAAAAATTAAAGGATTTTGAACTTATTTCTCAAAATTTATATTATTTGCGAAGTTGAGTTTTCAACTTGAAGTTTTGAAAACTCAATTTGAATTTTTTCTATAAAGAAGTTATTTGAATTAATTAAGGTCACAATTTGATAACACAATCTAAAACTAAAGTTGTATTTTCAACACACCATTTCAAAAAAAGACCTCTCAAGGAAATAAGTTTAAAGGCGATGTGCCTTTGATAAAAATCTCAACTAAAAGAATCTATGTGAGGACACATGTTCAACTCTTCCTCTCCTCCTCCAATGTACCCAAGAAAATAAAATAAGATGTTGGCCAGATTTATTCGTAGGTCTCATTTGACAGCATTACATTTTAGCCTAAAAGTTAAAAAGTCACAAAACAATCAAAAACTTAACAACCTATATGAAAAAATTAAAAATTCATTTTTCTCTCTACTTTTTGCATACCTTTTCGTAAAAAATTAAAAAGTCATCATAAATATATTAATTTTTTTTGCATCATGTTTTAACTAAAAAACTAAAAGTTACTAAAAAAATCTATTTCCAAACGAGATCTTAGTATTTTTCATATTATTTCAAATTCAAACTTATATCAGACTAGAATTACTTTTTCTAACTCTGTTTAATAAAAAAAAAATACACGATCGGAAGGAGGTAATGATTGCCATTAATAACTTCATGGGATTCTTTCTCACAATAATCAAGGAAAGTAACAATCAAGAAAACTAAACCAAGGCATATATTCAAAGTGTTTTGCAAAAGCAAATGTTGCAAGGACCACATAATGGGGAATGTTATTGCTTGGATGATCATGAGTTGAAAATAGTCTTTACATATGTGTATATATAACTACATATAAAAGAGGCACTTTGCTTGAGGTTTTTTTTTTATAAATAATTTATTAATAGTGCCTATATGTTGAGTGAAATTTTTTTCGTAATTATACAAATATTCTTGATCAATTATGCAATAAGTTTTTTCGTAATTACGTAAACATTCTTAGTCAAATATAAAATAGATTTTTTTCGTAATTATGCAAACATTCTTGATCAATTATGAAAAATAAATATTTTATTTTTTGACAAATTACAAATACACTTATAAAGTTTGTTTAAAATATAAATCAGTCCTATAATATTAAAAATTAAAACTATCATTTGTTATAAATTTTAATTTAACACAATACTCGAGGAGAGAGAGAGAGGAAAAAAAAAACTCTTCTCCTATACAATAATAAATTATCAAAATTATTTAATAAAAAATATTTCTCATATCATTAAAAATTGTTAATTGACATGATGATTTATTTATTAACAAAAGAGTTAATTGAAAAATATTTTTCTTATCATTAAAAATTATTAATTTACTTAATGATTTACATATTAATAAAATTGATCGTTTGTTATGCGAGTATGATTTATGTATTAATAAAATTAGTCATTTGTATATATATGTATTTTCTTCTGCTTCTTTATTAGTTTAGTGACTTATCTTAGTAGTTTTTTTTAAATAGAAGAATTATCTTAATATTTGTTTTATATTTATCTATTAAGAAAAGGTACACACCATAATTTTTTTTTTCATATATTCGGAAGAAATATTAAAGACTCATAAATTCACCCAAAATGATATGGTAATAGAATTGGAGTCGACATCATTGAGTATATAACAAATCAAAAAATATACATATCATACCACAAAATTCTATCATATATCTAATGATTTATTCTATTCAATTTCATATAACAATATTTTAATTTTTAAAAAAATTATCAAAATACAAAACTTAAACATACTATCATAACAAACTAGTATGTATATATATGCTCTATGGTTGGCATGTGCATCAGTTCCTTGAACAAATGGATAGGCTTGGTGTTAAAAGGTTTATATTCCCTCCTTGACTCCCAAAATATGCCTCTGTAGCACACAACTTTTTAGTTGTTTTGAGATCAAACAGCTAGGATGATCAGTACTAGGGAATGCGTTTGTTGAAGTGCCTTTGCTTTAGAATCTTCAACACATTGAACCCCTCACAACACTTATACCATAGTTCTAAGCAAAAAGGCTAGATGCTCCCTCCTTTTAATCACTTTAATGTCAAGTGAAAAGAATATTTTTATTTTTATTTTTATTTTTATTTTTTGGTGATTCAACAAGAGCATGAAACTTGGATTAGTTTGGTTTGGTAATAGTAGCATGAAACTTGAGCCACTGCATTCTGAACTGCAGTGCAATAATGCTATTTGCTACAGCTTATCTGAGAAGCTTATGGCTTCTTATATTTGGATGTTTATGCTAGATTGTTTGGTATAGTTCAGCATATAACTTATCAGGAATAAATAATTTAAATAAAATGATTATCTGAAAGTTAAGAGAGAGATGTTTTCGACTTCTACTTTCTGATTATCAACTTTTGATTTATAATAAACTGACCATACAGACCCATATCTTATATAGAATAATTAGCCAAAGAAATTTTAAAACAATCAGAGTGGCAAAAATCTAAGTTGGAAAGAGACAGCATGCTAAAATTGTTGATGTTGAGCTAGGTTAGACAACTAAGGGATGGATTTGGAATTAGTCTAATCAGAGCTAGTGAGATCGGACGACTAGGGGATGACTTTAGAATTACTTCAAATTTGATTGTCTAATCAGAGCTAGTGCAGTTTGACAATTCATGGATTAGTTTAGAATTACATCAAAATTTGATAGTTTCATATGAGCTAGTGAGGTTTAACAATTCATGGATGAGTTTGGAATTATTTCAAGTTTGGTAGTTTGGTCAGACACGACATGCACAACTCAGCTGTCACTTCATTTGGTATATTTCCTAAACCAAGTAGTATTTCAATTTGGGCTTAACTCAAACTTGCCTATTTTTAGTGAGCTTTCATTTTCTTAGTCATTTCTTGTTTGGTAAGGATTAGAATTAGGTCATTATAAATAGACAATTAAAGATCCTTGAAAGACAATTCAGAGTTTCATTTTGACATGGGTAAGTCCATAAAAGGTATAACCTACCCCTTAGGGCCCAATACATAATTCAAATACTAAAGCTCAACGTTGTTGGAGTTTAACATGGCATTAAGAACCAATGACATCTAAACACATGGCAAAAGAAAGACAAGCCACATAAGCAGACAAAGATCCTGCAAAGTTATTGCACTGCACATCAGCCATTAATGAAGTCTCTTACAGCATTTATTGTGATAACCCCTCCCCGTCGAGACAGAACGGCCTCACCATGAACAAGGCAAGCTAGAGTATAGACTTTCGGCCAAAATGACAGGTCGGAAGGGACAATGAAATGATTACCAGAGAATATAAGCAGGCATCGAGGAAAAGAAGAAAGTTAAGCTTTCTATCTTTAATCTATCTCTACATTCCATCTCTCTTTCTAACTTGCTCGTCGGAGGGTTCGCTGGGGGACTCCCCGTTTACCGTTGAACTCTTGTGCAGCTTCCTCTGTGGGCTTGGTACCTCGGACACTGGTTTGGGAAGCGTGGATCAGTTCGATCCATTCCATCTAGAACACGCTGTATCATCAGTTGGCACCGTCTGTGGGAATCCTTTTGCTCCGCGGGGCAGTTGTGCTCATTGTCGCCGGAGACCCTTTCTCAAAAACCCCTTCCTGCCACCTACTAAAGTGGATGGTTACAACTAGATCTATGGCTTCTCACCACAATGTTGCCGACCACCAAGCCGACCCTCCCAATCCAAACAACCCGTCGCAGTATTTCACCGAGCTCACCAACAGTATTAACCGCCTGGCTGAGCAAAACCAAGCCCTGATTAATGCTCTACTCCAAAGAAACCTTCCTATGCCTCCTCCACCACCTCCAGATATTACACTCAACCAAGAACGAGCCCTGAGCCATACTATCCAGCAGCCCCATCCACCCAACTTGGAAAGCTTGTGGCCCCCTCCCCCAGATATAAACTCGCTACCCCGGGTCCCACCTCCATCGGTCCAGGCATCCACACCCGAGGGAGAGGCCAGTAGTGTCCAGCCCCCGCTGCATTCCGGCAGTGACAACGTTCCACTTTGGGACGCGGAACTCCGAGCCATGAAGCTCCAACTCCAAGGAGTCATGCAGAACATACAGCATAAACCATCTACCACAGCCAACTCACCATTCGTTGCCTCCATCAGGGACAAACCTCTACCTTCTAAGTTTAAAACGCCCTCGATTGACTCTTTCGACGGTACAGCAGACTCAGTCGATCACTTGGAGACCTACAGGACCCTCATGATCCTCCACGCATTCCTTGATGAAATCATGTTGCGGGCTTTCCCTGTAACACTTAAGGGGTCAGCCCGACTGTGGTTTAGTCAGCTACCGATGGACTCCGTCTCTACCTTTCAAGACCTAAGTGACTCCTTCCTCAGCCACTTCATTGGTGCCCAGGGCCAACGGCGTCCAGTAACTCAACTCCTTAACATCCGTCAGACAGAAGAAGAGTCGCTGCGCAGCTTCGTCACCCGCTTCAACACCGAGGCCTTGCAGGTGGCAGAAAATGATGACAAGGTCATTTTCACGGCTTTCATGGCCGATCTACAATCATCTGATTTCCTTTTTTCCCTCTCCAAAAACCCTCCGACCTCCATAGCAACCCTATTTTCCAAAGCCCAAAAATACATGAACGCCGAAGATTCCCTAACTGCCCGACAAGATCCTATAGCCAAAAACTCGACCCCTAGAGAGAAGAGAAAAGACTCAAAAATCATAAACACCCAGTACACTTACCAAACACCTCAGTATACCGACCGACCACCCGGAGCCAACCGGTCAGCGTCAACCCGACCGCCCGGCCAGTTCGAACGATACACCCCCCTCAACTCCCCCATGGAACAAGTCTTGAACCAGATTCAACGAGATTATTCCCTAAAATGGCCCCAACCGTCACAGTCTCCTTCCACCTGGCGAAACTAGTCCAAATACTGCCGCTTTCATCAGGACCACGACCATAATACGGAGGAGTGTGTTAACCTCAAAGACCAGGTCGAGGGCTTGATACGTCAGGGACATCTCAGTCGGTTCACGGAAGCCCGCCCTCAACAGAGGCAAAGGACTGAACCCATCAAAAACAACCGCCGGCGCACCCATCCTCGACAACTCGCACAACCTAATCAAGGTCATGATCGCCCTCCACAGCAACCCTGGGCACAAGATAACCCTGCCCCCCCCCCCTGTTGGAGAGATCCGAGTCATTGCTGGTGGGTTTGCTTATGGAGGACCATCCCGCTCGGCTCAGCCAGCAGAACTCAGAAAAATAAGGCAGGGCTCAGACAAAGAAGTTGCCACATTGGACCGCCCTTCCAAACAGCCCAAGCAGTGGATGGAGCCCATCACCTTTACGGAAGCCGACTGCACAAACATCCGTTACCCCCATGACGACCCCCTCGTCATCTCTGCCCTCCTCTCCAATTACAAAGTCAAACGGGTTCTCGTCGATAACGACAGTTCTTCAGACATCATCTTCCTAAATGTTTTTCGCCAGCTCAAGGTTGGGAAAGAAAGTCTGTCTCCTCTCCAAACCCCATTGGTCGATTTTACTGGAGATCGGGTGACCTCCATCGATCTTCCCATCACAATCGGAGAATACCGGCGACAGACCACAAAGTTGCTCACTGTCGTCGTTGTCGACTGTCCCTCTGCTTACAACATCATCCTCGGCCGCACCGCCCTAAATGCTTTCCAAACTATCACATCCACTTTCCATCTTGCCGTCAAATTCCCCACCGACCTTGGGGTCGACACGGTGAGGGGAGAGCAGACCGTGGCTAGAGAATGTTACGTCGCTTCACTTAAAGAGGTCAAGCTAAAGGAGGCTATGATCATTGAAGGGCTCGACGTCAGGGACGAGGATGAGCTGGTCAGAGGGAAACCAGTGGAAGAGCTTGTCGAGGTCCCCATCGATCCCACCAACCCGACAAAAACTGCCAAGATCAGCAGCCAACTATCCTCTCAGGCCAAGGTCGACCTTACTGCCTTGTAATTGGGCACAACGACGTATTTGCCTGGATCCTTTCTGACATGCCAGGTATTGACCCCTCCTTCATCACCTATCGTCTCAGCATTGAGCCCCATTTCTGACTCTTCCGCCAGAAGCAGCGCATCTTTCACCCAGAGGGCAATACTCTTATCGCTTCTAAAGTAGATAAGCTCCTTGAGACACAGTTTATCAAAAACATGGACTACCCCAGATGGCTGTCAAATGTGGTCCTGGTCCATAAAAACAACGGTAAATGGCGACTCTGTGTTGACTACTCCGACCTTAACCAAGCTTGCCCCAAAGACAGTTATTCCCTTCCTCACATAGATCTGCTTATTGACGCCACGGTCGGTCATCAAATGCTCAGCTTCATGGATGCCTTTTCTGGGTACAACCAAATTCTGATGCACCCGTCTGACCGGGAAAACACCTCCATCATCACCGACCGAGGAACCTACCATTATTGTGTCATGCCATTTGGGTTGAAAAATGTCGGGGCCACTTACCAACGGTTGTTCAACGCCATCTTTCATCATCAAATAGGCCGGAACATGAAAGTATACGTCGATGACATGCTAGTCAAGAGCAAACTCTCCACTGATCATCTGGCCGACCTGCGAGAGACCTTCGACACCCTACGAAAGTATCAAATGAAGCTCAATTCAGAGAAATGCGCCTTTGGCGTAGGATCTGAGAAATTCTTGGGTTTCATGGTCAGTCAGCGGGGCATCGAAGCTAACCCCGAAAAGATCAAGGCCTTGATAGAAATGCAGTCACCCAGAACAGTTAAGGAGGTTCAGAGGCTTACTGGCAGAGTCGCCACCCTCAACCGCTTCATTTCCCGCGCAATGGACAAGTGCCTCCCCTTCTTCAAAGTTCTTCGGCAAACTTTCGAGTGGACGACCGAATCCGAAGAGGCTTTCCAACAATTGAAACAGTGCATGGCCAACCCTCCATTACTCTCCTAGGCGCTCTCGGGTGAGCCCCTTTTCCTTTATTTAGTCGTTTCCAACACCGCAGTCAGTGCGACCCTCATCAGGGAGGACGATTTAGTACAACGCCCAGTTTATTACATTAGCCAGGCTCTCAGAGGCGCAGAACAAAACTACCCATTGCTAGAAAAAATGTCATTGGCCTCGGTCACCACCTCAAGACGATTTCGTCCTTACTTCCAAGCCCATTCCATAATGGTCATCACTGACCAACCCTTGAAGAAGATAATGCAACAACCAGAGCTGTCCGGCAGACTTATGCAATGGTTAGTCGAGCTCAACCAATTTGACATCTCCTACCGACCTCGAACGGCGATCAAAGAGTAGGCTGTTGCCGATTTTATCTTGGAATTCACTAACCCTACTCTAACCACAGCCCCCCGCCCCCGCAACCCCACATTGAGGCAGAAGACCCCCACTCTTGGACCCTCAACGTCGACGGATCATCCCCCAAAAAAGGCAGTGGGGTTGGTCTCATCCTCACTGCCCCCGAGGGTGGTTATTTCAAGTGTACTCTCCACTTCTTGTTCGACGCAAATAATAATGAGGCTGAATATGAGGCATTGATCGCAGGTCTCCGCCTCGCCAGAGACATTTGTGTCAGCCATATCCAAGTATTCAGCGATTCCCAGCTCATTGTCGGACAAATTACAGAGGAATTTGATGCCAAGGAAGACACAATGCGGGCTTACGGAGATATTGCACTCCCCTTGCTCGCCTCTTCAACACTTTCCACATCAAACACATCCCTCGGACAGAAAACTCCAAGGCAGATGAGATGGCTCAATTAGCTTCTGCAAACCAGTCAGACCTCAGCCGTGATGTCCACCTCGAGTACCTGGCCCACCCTGCCATTTCCCCAAACCAGCAGCAAGTCCACTTCCTCCAAAACGAACCTATTTCATGGGCGGCTGACATCTTTCTATTTTTGACAAAGGGGGAACTGCCAGACGACAAACAGCAGGCCGCCAAAGTTAAGGCCCGGTCGTCCAACTACATTCTCATCAACGGCCTCTTGTACAAACGTGGCTTTTCACCCTCATACCTGTGATGCCTCAATCCTGCTCAAGCGACCTACGTTATGAGGGAAGTCCATGAGGGTACATGTGGTAATCATTTAGGTGCCAGGTCACTAGCCCACAAAATACTTCGCACCGGTTACTTCTGGCCTACTCTCAATCAAGATGCCACTGAATTCATGCTTAAATGTGATAAGTGCCAATGCTTTGCCAACATCCCTCATGTTCATCCTACAGAACTGATCACACTCTGCAGTCTTTACCCATTCACCAAATGGGGGATCGACTTAGTTGGCCCATTGCCCACCGGCCAAGGCCAAACCAAATTCACAATCGTCGCTATTGATTACTTCGCTAAATGGATGGAGGCAGAACCCCTCGCCACAATCACCGAGCGGAACACAACCAGATTCATCTGGCAATCGATCGTGTGCCGATTTGACATCCCTCAAGCCATCGTCTCCGACAACAGCAAACAATTCGACAATGCCAAGTTTAGGAAATTCAGTGCAGAGCTTCAAATCCAGCCCTGTTTCTCTTCCCAGGTCATCTCCAAGCCAATGGCCAAGTTGAGGTTACCAACCGTTCTCTTCTGAAGATCATCAAAACTAAGTTGGAAGCTGCTAAGAGACTTTGGGCTGAGGAATTACCAAACGTACTCGGGCCTACCGCACTACCGCTCGAACCCCCACTAGGGAGACCCCCTTCCGCTTAACATACGGTGCTGAGGCGGTCATTGTAACGATCCTAATTTTCTTTAGTCATTATTTATTATTATTATGGTTATTACTATCTTATTTTATTTTTGACTTCATTAATTGTGTGGTCACATGAGAGTTAATGTGATATTTAATAGATTTAATGTTGTAATTATTAATTTGGTGGTTACATGAGATTTAATGTGATATTTAATGGATTTAATGATGTAATTATTAATTGGGTAGTTACATAAGGTTTAATGTGATATCTAAGGCATTTAATGTTGTAATTAATAAATTTTACTGCATATTATAGTTTATTAAGCTATTATATATTGAGATTAGGTTATATTAGCTCTTAAGTTATTATATATATAATAACATAGAAGTATTCAACTAGGTTTAGAAGATCAAAAGAAAAGAGAAGAAAGAAAAAAGAGAGAGACGGCTGGAGAGAGAGAAGAAGAAAGGAGAAAAAGATTAGGATTTTGTTTGGGTGGCTCCATTAGTTCTTCAAAAAATTCTTTGATCTTCAAAAAAAATATAGTGAGTACAAAATCCACTTCCCTTGATTTATGTTTAATTTGTTATTTTTATTTATTTATTTTTATTTATTTGATGTTAGTTTGATTTTGTATTTACTTAAAGATGATAGATTGATTTTAATTATTTTGATTAGTGGTGTATGTAAAGTTTAGGGTTCTTAGATAATTGATTCATTTTAATTATTTTAATTAGTTGTGTAGGTAAAGTTTGGGGTTTTAGATGATTGATTAATTTTAATTATTTTGTTTAGTTGTGTATGTAAGGCTTAGGATTTTTAGTTGATTGATTGATTTTAATTATTTTGATTAGTTTTGTATGCCATGTTTAGGGTTTTTATATGGATTTATTTATGGTTGTAATCACCTTCATGGTTATATGAAAATAAAATTAATAGGGTTATATGAAATTTAAAATTAATTAGGAACCCATAGATAAATTCTTTATACTCCACCATAACTCCATGGATTGTTATTTTATTTGAGTGATGGTGAGAAAGAGTGTATAAAAAAAAATGTGAGGATTATGAGATTTATTTGAATACCTTAGGCTCGGCATTGTTATGTTTATTTTCATGTGTGAGATGTTGTGTATATATATATTGTTGCCTCGTTCTCATGAGTAGACGAGTGCTTTGATTTGCGCGCGTACATATATGCTAACCATCCAGGGAGTGTGAGTCAAACTCAGGACGATATCCCCGTGCAAGTTTGGCTTCGGAGCGGTGTTAGGTATACGGGAGGCACATGGTATATATGTGTAGGCCAGAAGGGGAGAGTCGAAGTGGTGGAGTTAAGATACAAATAATTTAATTATGAGTTTATTTCTATAGTGTGAATTGTATTGATTTGTTCATGTTGAAAAATAGTAAACGATCTTGATAAATTATAAAATTCGAGCAGAAGCATGTACACGTGATTCTAGATAACTTTTGTGTTTTAGCTTTTTATTAAAAATATCGATTAGAACTTATAATCGGATGACCTTGGTTATTGTCGGTTTGATTCATTTTGGTAATACAGATTTTATAAGCTGTTTTAACCCACAAAACGAGCTCATTTTTATTGGTTTCGCGAAAACTAAAGTAAAACATTATTTTGCACACTTTTTGTGTTTTAAACTTTTTCGAAAAAAATCATCTTAGGGTAGTTTTTGTTCGTTTTCAGCTTCAGATTTTTTCTATTGAATTCCGTCTAGATTTTTATATCAAGTTTTTCTCTTAACCTGTTCAGTTTCTGTTAAATTCGTTTGCGCAGTCTTTTAGAAAATTTGATTCTGTACAACTTTCGTTCTTTGAGTTTTGGTCAATTCAAATTATTTATGCAGGAAACGGTGTATTTTTATACTTATTCAGCAAGTTACTTATGATTAAATTATACTAACTTTATTTTTTTTGCAAGATGGTGGGTCTTACTAACTTTTTATGCAGGGCTGACCACCATATTTTTATTTCTATTTTGTCTATTTTATAATCATTTTATATTTCGTTGTGTACGGACAAGAAACTAAATGCCACCATATCTCGAGAAACTACTCATTCGCCTCGGTGCGGTTGGAACTACTTGTCTTGTCTCGTAATAAGAATTTAATGTATTTTTGTTTGTGTCTGGTGGACACGTGGGTGTTGAATCTTGTACTCATACCAGTATACTTGTATACTGACCCGTTTTGTCTCTTGGCAATCTCGGGTGCGTTCTATTTAAGCGCAGCTAAGCTTCCTTTGCAGGATTAGTTGGAGCTACGGTGGTGACGTGGATTGATGATAGTGTTGGACCTGTCGTTTGGACTTTTTTTGTTTTATTGAGCTTAGGATTGATATTAGTCTATGTATTTATTATTCTCTTTATGACTTTAGTATTTGAATAATTTAGAATGGTTTGTAACCATACATTATTTAAGTTATTGTTACTTTAATGTTGAGGTATTGGTTAGTTATGGAATTATGGTAGATGTTTTGGTTGGCCTTTAGTTTTTGTTTCACCCCTAAGATTTGGATGATGGAATGTTATTGGGGTTTAGTCCTAATTTAATATTTAATTGTCCGAATTTTAGGGCGTGACAGTTTGGTATCAGAACTCTAGGTTACCCTAGACTTGTGAGACTTTAGGTGATCCTCGGATTGTGGAAACATGGATTAGCTGGTTTAGATTGGTGGTTAAGTTTATTCTAAGTAGTTTTAAACGAATTCTTTTTGTGTGTTTAATTTGAAAGTGATGGCTGGAAAGTACCTTTAATCTTTTTCGAGAACCCATTAGAGTACTTTTTGATACTGATGCCTTTCATTCTTTTATATCTAGGCAGTTTGTAGAAAGAGAACATATTGTAACTACCTCATTGTCTAGACTTATTCGTGTTGAGACCCCTTTAGGAGGGGCAGTTACTCTTTATGAGATGTGTAAATATTTTGAGATTAACTTTGCGGGCAAAGTCTTGTATGCGGACCTAATTGTTTTAGGGTTTGAGGGGTTTACAATTATTTTTGGTATGGATTGGCTGCAAAAATACTTTGTAACTCTAGATTGTGCTAGAAGGACTGTAAATATAGATATTCCCAGTATGCCACGGCTTACCCACACTTCTAGCGATGGAGAAGAGTCGGTGATGACGAGTTTTCTGTGCTCGGTAGAAATTCCTAAGCAGGATATTAGTGAGGTAGATGTGGTGTGTGAGTTTGAAGATGTATTTCAGGAGATATCTGGACCTCCTCCTCGACGGGTAGTAGAATTTCGCATTGCTAAGGCGGCATACAGAATGGCACCTAAAGAGCTTGTGGAGATGAAGAAGCAGTTGGAGATGTTTCATAAAGGGTTCATTCGTTCAAGTAACTCCCCATGGGGAGCACCTGCAATCTTTGTCTCCAAGAAAGATGGCACTCTCCGTATGTGCATAGATTACAGAGAGCTAAACAAGGTGACTATCAAGAACAAGTACCCGCTACCTAGAATTGATGACTTGTTTGATCAGTTGAAGGGGGCAGCCATTTTCTCTCAGTTTGATCTCAGAACAGGTTACCGTCAGATGGGTGTGTCAGAGGAAAATATACCGCTTACTGCTTTTCGGACTCGATATGGGTTGTACGAATTTCCTGTAATGCCTTTTGATTTGACCAATGCTCCTGCCTATTTCATGGACTTGATGAATAGAATTTTTCAATCGTATCTAGATAAGTTTGTGATTATTTTCATAGATGATATCTTGGTGTATTCTAAGAATGAGGAGGAACACAGAGAACACTTGAAAGTCATGTTGCAAACTTTGAGAGAGCATTAGTTATACGCTAAGTTCAGTAAGTGTCACTTTTGGAAGAAAGAAGGTCGATTTTTGGGACATGTTGTGTCCAATCAGGGGATAGCGGTAGATCCTGAAAAAGTTGTTGCGGTCAAAAAATGGAAATAGCCCACGAACCCTACAGAGGTGAGAAGTTTTTTAGGACTAGCCGGTTATTATAGAAGATTTATAGAGAAGTTTTCCACTATCGCAGCACCCATGACCAAGTTGACCCGTAAGAATGTGAAGTTCATATGGATAGATGATTGTGAGAAAGCTTTCCAGGAGTTAAAGCAGCGGTTGACTACAGCACCGGTGTTAACTATACCGGTACAAAGGGAAAAGTTAGTAGTGTTTACTGATGCGAGTTGAACTGGGTTGGGATGTGTATTGATGCAGCATCAGAAGGTTGTATCTTATGCTTCTCGACAGCTAAAACCTCATGAGAAACGATACCCTACTCATGACTTAGAGTTGGCAGCAGTTGTTTTTGCGTTAAAAGTGTGGCGACACTACTTGTTTGGGGAGCATTTTGAGTTGTACATAGATCACAAGAGCCTCAAATATCTCTTTTCTCAAAAAGAGTTGAACATGAGGCAGCAGAGGTGCGTTGAATTCCTTAGTAGTTATGATTTCGAGCTCCTTTACCACCTAGGGAAAGGAAATGTGGTCGCAGATGCACTTAGTCGACAACATGGGATTATAGCTTTTTTGATAATCCAAGAATGGGAGTCCTTGGAGTTAATTTCGACACATGATGTTCAATCAATAGAGTGTGCAGAGAAGGCATACATTGGTAGTTTGACCGTGCAGCCGACGTTACTGGGTAAAGTTCGTCAGATGCAGAATTTAGATGGGTTTCTCGTCAGCAAGCTCGATGATCTTGTAGTGGATTTGATCGATGATTGTCCTACTAATTGGTCTGTGGACTTAGATGGGGGATTGCAATTTAGGGGCAGGTTGTGTGTACCTAACATTGTTGAATTGAGGAAAGAGATTATGGATGATGCCCATAGGTCTCGATATACGATTCACCCTAGTGGGACTAAGATGTATCATGACCTGAAGAGAACGTTTTGATGGGAAGGTATAAAGAAAGACGTAGGAGAGCATGTTTCTCGATGTTATGTGTGCCAACAGGTTAAGGCAGAACACCAACAACTGTTTGGACTGTTGCAGCCTCTTGAGATCCCTACTTAGAAATGGGAGTGCATCTCTATGGATTTCGTGGATGGATTGCTGCGGTCTAAGCGAGACAATGAATCTATTTGGGTGATAGTGGATCGACTCACAAAGTCTACTCATTTTGTTCCTATCAGTGTTCACCGAACTGTAGATAAACTAGCAAGGCTGTATATTCGAGAAGTGGTGCGACTTCATGGCGCACCCATTTCTATAGTTTCGGATCGTGATCCATTGTTTGTGGCAGAGTTTTGGGAGAGTTTTCAACATGCTTTGGGTGCTAGGTTAGACTTGAGCACGGCTTATCATCCCCAGACAGATGGGCAAACTAAGCGAGTAAATCAGATCTTAGAGGATATGTTGAGAGCTTGTGTCCTCGATCTTGGTGGTGGTTGGGAAGAACACTTGCCATTAGAGAAGGTAAATATTATTCGGGAACGTATTAAGACTGCACAGAGTCGTCAGAAGAGTTACGCTGATAGAAAACGTAAGGGGGTTGAGTTGAATGTTGGAGATTTCGTATTTTTGAAGGTCTCGCCGATGAAGGGTATTATGCGGTTTGAAAAGAAGGGAAAGTTAGCACCTAGATTTGTGGGACCATATGAGATCATTGAGAGGATTGGTAATGTGGCTTACAAATTATCTCTACCACCTGCTTTAGCTATGATTCACAATGTGTTCTATGTATCTTTATTGCGGAAGTGTGTACAAGACCCTTCCCAAGTAGTATCACCAGAAGTGTTGGAGAATAGTGATGATCTAACGTATGTGGTGCGACCGGTTACTATTCTAGATCGGGATGTAAAGCAGTTGCGGCGCAAGAAAGTGAACTTGGTGAAAGTGCAATGGTGCAAAGATGAGAACGATATTACCTGGGAGTTAGAAGAGAAAGTTCGGCAAATGCATCTGGAACTTTTTGTATAGTACTCTTTTCTATCGAATCTCGGGACGAGATTCTTTTGAGGTGTGTATTGTAGCGACCCTAATTTTCTTTAGTCATTATTTATTATTATTATGGTTATTACTATCTTATTTTATTTTTAACTTTATTAATTGTGTGGTCACATTAGAGTTAATGTGATATTTAATGAATTTAATGTTGTAATTATTAATTGGGTGGTTACATGAGATTTAATGTGATATTTAATGGATTTAATGATGTAATTATTAATTGGGTGGTTACATAAGGTTTAATGTGATATCTAAGGCATTTAATATTGTAATTAATAAATTTTACTGCATATTATAGTTTATTAAGCTAATATATATTGAGATTTAGGTTTATAGTATAATATTATTAGGTTATACTAGCTCTTAGGTTATTATATATATAATAACATAGAAGTATTCAACTAGGTTTAAGAGATCAAAAGAAAAGAGAAGAAAGAAAAAAGAGAGAGACGGCTGGAGAGAGAGAAGAAGAAAGGAGAAAAAGATTAGGGTTTTGTTTGGGTGGCTCCATTAGTTCTTCAAATAATTCTTTGATCTTCAAAAAAAATATAATGAGTACAAAATCAACTTCCCTTGATTTATGTTTAATTTGTTATTTTTATTTATTTATTTATTTTTATTTATTTGATGTTAGTTTGATTTTGTATTTACTTAAAGATGATAGATTGATTTTAATTATTTTGATTAGTGGTGTATGTAAAGTTTAGGGTTCTTAGATAATTGATTCATTTTAATTACTTTAATTAGTTGTGTAGGTAAAGTTTGGGATTTTTAGCTGATTGATTAATTTTAATTATTTTGTTTAATTGTGTATGTAAGGCTTAGGATTTTTAGTTGATTGATTGATTTTAATTATTTTGATTAGTTTTGTATGTCATGTTTAGAGTTTTTATATGGATTTATTTATGGTTGTAATCACCTTCATGGTTATATGAAAATAAAATTAATAGGGCTATATGAAATTTAAAATTAATTAGGAACCCATAGATAAATTTTTTATACTTTACCATGACTCCATATATTGTTGTTTTATTTGAGTGATGGTGAGAAAGAGTGTATAAAAAAAAAAGTGAGGATTATGAGATTTATTTGAATGCCTTAGATTCGGCACTGTTATGTTTATTCTCATTTGTGAGATGTTGTGTATATATATATATATTGTTGCCTCGTTCTCATGAGTAAACGAATGCTTTGATTTGCGCGTGTACGTATATGCTAACCATCCGGGGAGTGAGTCAAACTCGAGACGATATCCCCGTGCAAGTTTGGCTTCGGAGCGGTGTTAGGTATACGGGAGGCACATGGGATATATGTGTAGGCTGGAAGGGGAGAGCCGAAGTGGTGGAGTTAAGGTACAAATAATTTAATTATGAGTTTATTTCTATAGTGTGAATTGTATTAATTTGTTCATGTTGAAAAATAGTAAACGATCTTGATAAATTATGAAATTTGAGCAGAAGCATGTATACGTGATTCTAGACAACTTTTTTGTTTTAACTTTTTATTAAAAATATCGATTAGAACTTATAATCGGATGACCTTAGTTATTGTCGGTTTGATTCATTTTGGTAATGCAGATTTTATAGGCTGTTTTAATCCACAAAACGGGCTCATTTTTATTGGTTTCGCGCAAACTAAAATAAAACATTATTTTGCACACTTTTCGTGTTTTAAAATTTTTCGAAAAAAATCATCTTAGGGCAGTTTTTGTTCGTTTCGAGCTTCAGATTTTTTCTATTAAATTCCATCTAGATTTTTATATCAAGTTTTTCTCTTAACCTGTTCAGTTTCTATTAAATTCGTTCGCGCAGTCTTTTAGAAAATTTGATTCTGTACAACTTTCGTTATTTGAGTTTTGGTCAATTCAAATTATTTACGCAGGAAACGGTGTATTTTTATACTTATTCAGCAAGTTACTTATGATTAAATTATACTAACTTTATTTTTTTTCAGGATGGTGGGTCTTACTAACTTCTTATGCAGGGCTGACCCACCATATTTTTATTTCTATTTTGTCTATTTTATAATCATTTTATATTCCGTTGTATACAGACAAGAAACTAAATGCCACCGTATCTCGAGAAACTACCCATTCGTCTCGGTGCGGTTGGAACTACTTGTCTTGTCTCGTAATAAGAATTTAATGTATTTTTGTTTGTGTCTGGTGGACACGTGTGTGTTGAATCTTGTACTCATACCAGTATACCTGTATAATGACCCGTTTTGTCTCTTGGCAATCTCGGGTGCGTTCTATTTAAGCGCAGCTGAGCTTCCTTTGCAGGATTAGTTGGAGCTACGGTGGTAACGTGGATTGACGATAGTGTTGGACCTGTCGTTTGGACTTTTTTTGTTTTATTGAGCTTAGGATTGATATTAGTCTATGTATTTATTATTCTCTTTATGACTTTAGTATTTGAATAATTTAGAATGGTTTGTAACCATACATTATTTAAGTTATTGTTACTTTAATGTTGAGGTATTGGTTAGTTATGGAATTATGGTAGATGTTTTGGTTGGCCTTTAGTTTTTGTTTCACCCCTAAGATTTGGATGATGGAATGTTATTAGGGTTTAGTCCTAATTTAATATTTAATTGTCCGAATTTTGGGGCGTGACAGTCATCCCAGTGGAAATCGGTCTGCCCACCCCAATGGTTCTGCACCCGAATCCAGAACTAACTGAAGAGCTGTGTCAGGCAGACCTAGACCTGATTGAAGAGCTCCGAGAGACTACTGCTGTCAGGCGGGCCTCATACCAACAGAAAATGAGAACACACTACAACCGCAAAGTCCGACTGAGGGAGTTCGCCGTGGGAGACCTTGTTTTGCGCGAAGCAACTCTTGTCACCAAAAATCCAGCTGAGGGCAAGCTGGCAGCCAAGTGGGAGGGACCTTACATTGTTAAGGCCAGACCGCGTCCGGGCACTAATCGACTTCAGGACATGGAAGGCCGAGACCTCCCCCATCCATGGAACGCCGAGCACTTGAAGCGTTATTTTCAATAAAACCCATATTTTTGTATTGATCCATTTTTGTATTTTCTTTTTGACAATCTACACACTTGGATGTTTTTGTCATTTTCTCACATGGTGTAAATTTGTGATCAATGGGTTACACTTTAAATGACAACAATCTTAAATCTCAATTATCTGCGTGGAATTTTAATAACACGTTACTTGCAACCTCAGCTCGACTGAGTTACTTAAAGCCTCAGCCAAACTGAGCACGAAGGGCTCAGCCAGACTGAGTTACTTAAAGCCTCAGTCAGATTGAGCACGAAGGGCTCAGCCAGACTGAGTTAATTATGGCTCAGGCCAAACTGAACACAAATGAAGAGCTCAACCAAGGCCATTCATGCAACTTCATGATTGTGACATAGTTGTCATACTTAGTCAAATTCCAGGTCCATGCTTTTACGTCTCTTAACATTCTTTATATTTTTTAACTTTCATTTCCCAACCCAATCCTTCATTTCTCAACACTCTGACCACATGATTTAACATTTCAAGACTCTCACATTTTAAGGCCTTTACATTTCAACGTTTTTATTGTCAACATTCTTTGCGTCATAGTTTTCTCACAAGTTAGATTGACTCCCTACTTCTCAACTTTTACTACGATTTATACACAAGCCTTATTTGAATGACCATTCTCATTCTTTTCAGATCTACAAGAAATAAAAACAACAGTATGAAAGACACAATTCATAATTTTATTTACAAACTTATACATCAATTCACTACAGAAATTACACGCCCGACAAAAAAAAAAAAAAACAAAACAAAACAAAACAAAACAAACAAAAACAACAAAAATTTTATTCACACATCTTATTTGCATCAATCATTCATCCTCGCTCGAAGTAAGGTCTTCTTCGTCAACACCTTCGTCTAGGGGGGTCTGGCCACATCGTCTTCATCTATCCTCACAGTGTCGAAGTCCAAGTCTAGGAACAGCTCTTCTGCTTTACGCTTAAAAGTCTTCCAGCTGCTGTCCCAGAACTCAGCCATCTCATGCTTGTAGAAGTCCGACCGCTGGAAGCTCTGGGTCACTTCCTCTTCATTCCTCCTTCCAGCGGTCGCTCCCGACGAGCCAGCCCCCTATCTCCCTCTCTCGCCAAGCTGCTGGCAATAGCGGCATCAATGGCCATCTAGAAGTCGGCGGACCCCTTAAACTGCTCTATCGCTGCAACACATAGGTCGAGGTACGCCACCCTCTCAGATGCCAACTTGGCCCTTTCCTCCTCCAAGGCCTTCTCCAACCCTGCCTTTTCAGCCACTGACTTGGCCCGCTCGTCCGCTAGCGCCCTCTCTAACTCAGTGATCTTCAGATCTGCTTCTTCTTTTTCTTTGATCGACTGAGCGTGCAGATCTTCATTGCAGACCATGGCCTCATCCCACCTTTCGTTGGCGACGGTGTAGGCTTTCTGGGCCTCTTCCAACTCCTTCTGCTCGCCAGCCAACTGGAACTCGAGCGATACCACCTTGCGGCATTCCGTCTCTAGCTCTAACTTGGTCGCGAGCAACTCAGCATTAGCACGGTTGGCTGAATAGCCCTACACCATCGCCAATACCTCCATCTTCTTGGCGTTTTGGGCATACTCCAGCCTACACACGCGCTCCGCGCGACTTTCCTCCACCCCCTAGTAGGGATGACAATTATCAACCCGGCCCGACGAGGACCCGGACAGCCCGTCCCGATAAATAGGGTTTTCCCCGAAAATTATTCCCCATAGGGCCGGGGACGGTATTGAAAAATACATCCCCGATAATTTTCGGGTCGGGGACGAGGATAGGCTTCTCAACCCCGGCCCTAGCCCGAAATTTCCCCAATGATCCCCGCCTCTATAACTCTTAGCTGTATTAGATAAATATCTGCTTTCATCTTATATTCTCTCTCAACTCTCTCACTAACTCAATTCTTTCACTCTTATCTTCTCTCTCAACTCTCTCTCTTCACTCTGTCGTTCTCAACTCTCACTCTCTCTCAACTCTCTCGTTCTTTTCTCTCTCTCACAGCTCTCTCACAGTCACCGTCATGGCGACATCACCACCACCACCGCTGGCCCCGACCCTCCTCTCTCTCTCTCCCTTCTCCGCGCCTCGGTTTCTCTTTCTCTCTCTATTCTTTAGCAGAAGGTTCGTCTCTCACCACCACCGAACCCACCGCCACAGCCACCGTCACCGTCGATCTCACCATAGAGCCTGGTCATTGGCGTCGCTCAGATCTGTACCGGATGATGAAGGTGTACTCAGAGCAGATCTGTTAGATCTGTCCTCTCTCTCTCTCTAATCTGATGTTGTTGTTGTTGATCTGTACTCAGATCTGTGTTGTTCAAAATTTTTTTTTTTAATTTGTGTTAATTATATATGTTGATCTGTGTTGATAATTTGATGTTGATTTGTGTTAATAATTTTTTTTTTAATCTGTGTTGATCTGTACTCAGTCTGATTAGTCAGTGGTTTGTTGCACAAAATTTTTTTCAGATCTATGTTGAGTAACTCAGATCTATGTTTTGATTATTCAGTGGTTTGTTGAACAAAATTCAAAAAAAAAAAAAAAGAAGCTCGGGGATATGTCGGGGTCGGGGAAACCCGATCCCCGTTAGGGGACGGGGACGGGAGGGTGATGAGCTCCCCCGCCGGGGATCGGGGGCGGGGGCGGGGATTTTGTAATCTTCGGGGATCGGGGACAGGGGGAGTAGTCCCCGGCCCCGCCCCGCCCCGCCCCGTTGCCATTCCTACACCCCAGCCTCCCTCCTTAAATTTTCAAGTTGGGCCTTCACCTCCTCTAGCTTTACCTTCAGTGGCTTAACTTCGCCTTTTGCGAACGCCGTTTTCTTCAATAAGGCTCCTGCTAAGGCCGTCACCTCCATCTAGGCCGAGCACAACCCTCTTAGCAGTTCAGCCTCGGTGAAACTCGTCAGCGAACGCAAGGCCGCGTCCTTCACCACTCCCAAGAGCCGATCGGCAGCAGTCCTGGCTTCGTCTCTTTCTCCCTCCAGTCTCTCGGACACTGCTGGAGCGTGGTAAATGGCGGTCTTCAACCTGGCCCTCTCCCCTTCTCCTTGGGGCACAGGACCCCCCTTGGGCTATTGCTCTGCCCCCTACTCAGGGCCAGTCGCCCCACCTTCTACTTGTGTTTTGGAGCCCATAGCATCCCTCACCCCCTCTTGTCTCCTCCAGCTCCACCTCTAGGGCGACCTCCGCCACCCCCTCCTTCATCTTCTTCAATGCTGGCCCTTCTTCACCCTTGTTCACCCTCTTCTTCTTCTTCCCCTTCAACACAGCCTCCACCTCCTTGTTGGCCCTTTCCTTCAACGGATCAATTGGGGGCGATCGTGGCTCAAAACCGCCCAAGTCTTTTTTTCCCAGCGGCTTGGGGCGCAATTGGATTCTTTCCCTCGCGATCGTTTTTGGCGGGCGACCTAGTTGTGCCTCTTGTATTTATTGGCTTTGGCAAAGATTGTTATATCCTCTGCCTCTTGCGCCTTCCTCATCGCCTCTAGTTCTGCCGATGCAAGCTCTCCACCGGTCGGCTGAGGGCCCAACCTTAAGGCAAATAAGGCTAGGGGCTGAATAAGGTCATCCCACTTGGCGCCCTCCTTCTCCCTCCATGCCTTCACCTTCTTCACCCTCTCCTCTACCGCTACCCCCAACCTTGGCTCCACCGACTTGGTTGGCACTCTTCACACCGTGCACACTCTCACTCCCTCGTTGGCGAACACATAGAACCACCGCGGCCTCCACCTCTTAATTGACAACGGCAACCTCACCACCAGACCCTTCCTTGCCGCCACTTGTAGGGTGACCCAAGTCTCTTGCTAGCCCGAAGTCTTGTAGCATGCAAAAAACTCGTTCACCGTCATTGCAGCCCCCTCGTTCGCCCGCGGCCACGCGCTAGCACAGGCCAATAAAATCTTCCACGCATTGGGCATTAGTTGACCCGGCGCCACCTCCAACCGGTTTAGCACATCCACTACCACCTACGGAAGCGGCAATCTCAAACCCCCCTTCAACGCCTCCTCGTAAAGGGCAAACTCCCCCGGTCGGGCGTCGAATGGCCTCTCCTTCGGTGTCGGCAGCTTTAACTCTATTTCCGCGGGAATCTAGTATCTCTCGCGCATACCCTCCAACTCCTCCGCAGTAAAGGTCGACTTGTCGGCCTTCGTGTGCCAGTGATCTGGCTCAACCCAACTGATTGGCTTCACAACCGCTATCAGCGTGGACGAGCGGGGTCGCCCTGCCAGCTCCCCCTCACTCCCTGCTCGCTTCTCCGTCTTGTATTGCTTCGCCAGGTCCACCGCGTCGTCGTCCCCCAACACATCTAGTCTCATGGTGGGCACTTCCTCTCGAGCCATCTCTCTGGTATGCCTGCATATAGCTTCAGATGCTGGTACAAGGTAGTTCACAAAATGTTGCAAAGGTGTATCACTTGACACAAAGGAGTTTACTCTTGGAATGTTTTGGTTTTTTGCAAAAAGGTAGGTAAAGCGAATGGCACCAAAAGCCCAAGGCTTGCTTATATTCCAAGGGTCACAATTAAATTTTGCCAACTTGAAAATTTTCAAAAAATCCGCCAAAACCGCCTTTTCAACACCCTATGTTAACCTACCCTTTTGTTTTTTGCCCAACGCTTAACCTCCCCCATCACGGGATTCCGCCACGCGTACGACCACGATCCACTGTCACCTTCCCCTACCCTGTCTTTTCTACTTCAAATCACCACGTGCCCTGCCACTTCTCGAGCCCCGCGCACTGCCACTTGCCCCCCCACTCAACGACCCTTCGCGGTCAGCCCTCCTCATGGTCGGTCCCTCCACTCGGCCACCCTTCGCGGTCAGCCCTCCTCATGGACGGTCCCTCCATTTGGTCACCCTTTGCGGTCATCCCTCCTCGGGGTCGGTCCCTCCACTCGGCCACCCCTCGCTGTCGGCCCTCCTCATGGTCAGTCCCTCCACTCGGTCACCCCTTCGCGATCGGCCCTCCTCATGGTCGGCCCTCCACTCGGTCACCCTTCGCGGTCGCCCCTCCTCAGGGTCGGTCCCTCCGCTCGGCCACCCATCGCTGTTAGCCCACCTCTCGGTCGGTCTTCGCCCCTCCCGGTCTATCACAACCCTCGTTTTCTTCATTATTTCCTTCGTTGGACTAAAGTTACATTTGGGAATAGGGGACTACTGACATGGGTAACCCCATAAAGGGTATAGCCCACCACTTAGGGCTGACATGGGTAAGCCCATAAAGGGTATAACCCACCGCTTAAGGCCCAATACATAATTCAAATACTAAAGCCCAACGTTGCTGGAGTTCAACATGGCATTAAGAACCAATAACATCTAAACACGTGGCAAGAGAAGGACAAGCCACATAAGCAAACAAAGATTCTGCAAAGTTATTGCACTGCACATCAGCTATTAATGAAGTCCTTACAGCATTTATTGCGATAACCCCTTCCCGTCGAGACAGAACGGTCTCACCATGAACAAAGCAAGCTAAAGCATAGACTTTCGGCCAAGATGACAGGTCGGAAGGGACAACGAAATGATTACCAAAGGATATAAGCAGGCATCGAGGAAAAGAAGGTTAAGCTTTCTATCTCTAATTTATCTCTACATTCCATCTCTGTTTCTAATTTGCTCGTCGGAGGGTTCGCTGGGGGACTCCCCGTTCCCCGTTGAACTCTTGTGCAGGTTCTCCTGTGGGCTTGGTACCTCGGACACTGGTTTGGGAAGCATGGATCAGTCCGACCCATTCCATCTGAAACACGTTGTATCATCACATTTCATTGTGGATTCAAGATTCTTTTTTATGAATTCAAGATATTTCTGTCTTCTATTCTAAAATGATATCTAGACATTGTATCAGTCATTCTGCCAATATTGACTTGATCAAAAGGGCTCCATTTTTAAGTTGATGTAGGCTTCATTCGTCTGAGTTTGGCGAGACAGAGAGAATGTAAAATATGACACATGAATGACACTTGCAAATATATAATTTTAAATATTTATTATATGATATACATATGATATTTCACTCAATGTTAATAGCATATAGCATGGCAATCTAGAGTGCGTGCGTGCGTGTGTTTGTGGGTGGGGGGGTGCGCATAAAACTTTTAGCGCATCTGAAATTGCAAGACAAGCCCTATAAAATTATATTGAAAATATTAAGGATACATAAAAATAAACTCTGATCTGAATTTTCCCATGGGAGTTATTAATATTAAAATTATTGACTTTATGAGGATTTAAATTATGGGAATCAGTCTCTCCACAAAAAATAAAAAATACATACAGTTGCTTTTTCACAGTAAGTTCGAAAAAACAGAGCATGAAACATTTTAGTAAAATATGAAAATCACGATCAAACTCCATTAAACCTCTCACATCTAGAAAAGCCCACATGATCCAGAAATACAATAGGCAGTGAAAGCAGTTTTTTCTGGCACTTAGTATGAGAGAACTCACTCGGAAATCCAACACTGTTGTCACATTTGCCAACGCAAATACCAAAACTTGTTGCGCAATAAAATGACATGCAAAAGGAGGGCGCACAACTCAATCCCATGTATCACTTCTTGACTATTCTTAATACATCACCCATAAGATGTATAGAACCGGTCACAAGCACCTGATAATTTTTTTATTTTTTTTTTTTGTGATAAATAAACAAAACTTTATTAGAAAAGTATCAAGATGATGCAAAGAATACAAAATGAACAAGCACCTGATAAATGAAACCAAGGAAAAAGAAAATACAATCTCAGTACAGCAAAAGTCGAAAACAACTAACCCTAACATATAACTTGACGGAACAAATGCAATTTTCCAAGAGACCTAGTGAAAAGGCTAAAAATGTCAGACATGCCAAAGTTTATTAACTATAGTCCAATTGAGATTGTACTAGCAGAGTATTGTATTTCCTCGCCAGATATTTGTGACTTGATCATAGTCTTGCAAAGAAAATCAACAAAGTGACAATATGCATTGCTCAGGAATGGGTACTAATTGGAAATGGTCCACTAAAATATATGGAGCAATCAATGAAAAACTCCCTAACTTAACATTCTTCATTACCTTTTTAAGCATCGGTTGTACATCTATCAAAACATTCAAAAAATAAAAAGGTCTATGACGGTGGGAAGGATCCTCAATGGTTCAAGTAATATTAATTTCTGTTCTTCCTTAAAGATTTTTTAAAGTTCAAAATGTGTTGTGCTTTAGCAATTCTTATATATTCAAAAACTTGTACCCTCTCTTTGACTCGTGGGTGAGCCACTTTGACCCTATTTTCTTAACTGCCAAATAGATACTCTTAATAAAAATTTAGCAATTACCTGAAAATGAACAGATTTATGCTGTTGGACAGTATCCCGCAGCCATTTGATGGCTAAGGGAAGCGAAGGGAAAACAGTGCTGTTCTCAGAAGTCCTAACACACCTTTCCTTATCATCTTCACCTTCACAGACAAGGTCTGCATTTTTAGCATCCCCTCCTATCAAGTCAAAAATCATATGATTTACAGCCACACCATATAAAACAAATTTCCATAAAAATTTGAATTGCTTAATTAAAGAAGACAATCCAAAGCACATGAAATAAAATAGTAAATTACCATTTTTATTAAATGTGAGGTGTTTAAAATTAACAGAAATTATACTGCTAAGAAACTATACTCAGATTCTGACCACTCCACTGGAAAAAGATGTATAGCGAGTAAAAGTTGTACCTTTTTCACTTTTAATCAGGTTCTCCCATACTTTTTGAAGAGTCAGTTGCCATGACAGATCAACTTCCAAATCAGGTGGTGGTGAGGCACTGGACCACACCTTGTTATACACTGATATGTTTGGTACAAACAGTGCCTTTTTGAAGTGGACTCCTGAAACATCAAATTGACAGTCATGAATACCGAACACAATTTTCTTTTATCCACAGATGCTTTGAATAAATTTGCGTAGGTTGGAAGGTTAGGGTTGTTAGCTGCCCACTTTATGTTCAGCTACAATTCCGCTCAAATGTGGCAACTAGTAGGGGCTGTTGCTTGGCATAATGGTAACAGCTATGTTGCACGGACTAGTGTCTAGCCTTCAAGCCAACTTTTTGAGTTCAGATTTTAGGACAAAGCATAACCTGGCCTTTTAGGCTTTTAAAAGCCAAAAGCCCAAAAATGTTGGCTTTTTGGTTTTCTTGAAAACACAGAACTTTAATGAATTTTTAAATTTTCCAAAATATCCCTTAGGCAATTTAAAGTTCCAAAAATGAATTTTTTTAGCAGCTTTTTTGATACAGGTTACCAAATACCTAAAATAAAACTACTACTAAAAGCCCAGCTGAACCAAATCGGTATCCATATCAGATCCCCAACCACCTGAGTAAGGGTATGAAAATGTATGTCCGACATATCTTTTTTTTTCTTTGTAGTCAGCACATCCAACTGGATATGTATGTCAACATATCTAGTTGGACATGGACATAGCAAGCATAACTGGTGTTCAGATATGCTATACATTTCTACATAAAGCTCCCTAAATATGTTTCTTTTCCAGTTGCTTCAAAAGAAATGAACTGCCAAGGCTTAGTGCTCTCTTTACATGAAAATTATGCTTCTACCCCAGGAAATGAAAGAAGACTAGTAAGACATTTGAAAATTTAGTTGACTAAACATTCTGGGACCAGAGAATAAGATGAAACTACTGTTTAGATGCATGTCCACATCTAACACACCTGCACAAGTCCATGTAACATAGGGTAAAACCTCAAGCTGTCAAGTGTGAAATGAGGTTCAAGCACGTCAGTAGCCACTTTGTGTAAATAATACCAAAGGTTAAGTCTGTGCCAACCCTCTATCAACGAGGAACAACATTGGGTTATGACCTCTAGGCATTAGGCCTTTATTAATATCAAAAATGCATCCCACTCGGAAAATTACCATGATTAGCACATGTATTAATCAGCCGTGGAAGCAGCAACTGCGGGTCCCTCACTGACATACAATTGAACAACAAAATCTGCATTTTTTTAACTTTAGGTCAGCAACATCCAGTAGAAATGAAGCAATATGATATAGACAGCCAATATATTGCACGAAAAAGTTAATAAATAAATAGTTTTAAAAAAAAAGGTGTCATGAATAAATATCTAGCTTCCCAAAAAGCCAAATTGTTCCTCATGTAATATGATTTTAGAACTCATGGTTGATAAACAAGTTTAACAAAAGTTTTATCCCTTATTATGTAAAGATAACGGCAATATCTGAGCTATCATTGTAGCCAGAGTTTAAGCTCCAATAATTTATTTAAAAAATTGACATTCCAACAATGATTTCTCTTTCTCAAGATTATTAATGCCTCTCAAACACTTAAAGAATCCTTCATGACTAAACTTTTCTCTCTTTTTTCTTTATCCTTTCATTTTTTTTGATACATCGGAAATATCTTTATCCTTCCATCATTTTTTTTTCCCCTCACATTTTTATTAAATTATAATAGACAGGTTGGTCTTCCTCTTCAAATGTGCAGTGGGGATTCATCAGATGCTCCATCTGTGTCAATATCATATGATAATGTCTAGTCAATTTTGACTTTCTATATTTTGAACCTCCTTCATTGAATGAGGTTAACCTAATATGTACACAACCAAAATCAATCTTCCCAGCTTCTATCTATTAAATTCTTTAAAAAAAAAAATTATTGAACCATCAAGATTGAAAGTTTTGTGCTCCTACCTGTGTGGAGTTCTTCATGGGAGTTTTACAACCAGAACTATCCACCAGTTTATGATCGGCACTGGAATTATCATGTCGGTGATTGCTTAAGTTCTGTTGTTTATTCTCTTCTTTGATGGCAAGGCAAAACCATTTTGCGCATACTTCCATGCTTTCAGGACTATGGGCTCCATCCATATAAAACACCAGATCTCCGGGGCTTTCAATATCGATTAATCGATCAGGGACAATCTGAGCACGTCCTTGTAAAGTAGCTGTTGTAAGCCCTTTAATAAATTGTTCAGGAAGAGAACTCTATTTCCACACCAAAAAAAAAAAATGTTGAATATAACACAACATTAATAAATTCCAACACCATGTGCAAAGGAAACTTCCATTTGACAGAGCATACACTTTGATCCAGGTAATTGACTTTGATGTGACCAGTCCTTTGCAGCCAAGTAGAACATAAAGCAATGGCAAGTCCAGCATTTAGATATTGGTGCTCACCACTAAGCCCAAGATGCAGACCATTCAACAAACTCACATCCAGCAGGGGTGCTACTTGAAGATGTACCTGTAATCAGCATGACTAGCTTAACTCTCCGATAAATCCAGCAGCTCATAATTCACAACAATTTAAATGGCACAGTTTAGCCTTTTGACTGAAGTACCTGCTTGCCTTGTTGCGACAAATTGAAAAGGCATCTGTAGTACAAGGCCAGATAGCATAGTACAAACTACATGCCCATTTTGTTAAAACAAATATAAAAGGGCACTTTTAAGCTTAAATTTGAAAAATAGAACTAATGACTAGTCAGCAATCTTCATAACTATTAAATTCTACAGCTTGACTGGTTGCTTGTGCCACCAACCCAACCCATAAAGGTCCACGAAATTTATTGATTGGCCAAGTTTCAGATAATTGTTTCAACACAAAATAGATGGCCATATGATGAGCCATAAATAACTGAACTGAGCATTTCAAATCACCAGTATATGCTCCATTTCCCTAAACAAGCAATTTTTTCCTGTACAGTACATTGTTCAAAGCTTGTTGAGTAATCAACTTGCATTAGTCAATCTTTAAATTTTGGACTCGAGCTTCGAATCGTTTTATTTCAAACTTATGTTGTAAAATAAACAAGTTAAAGAAATAAAAAAAGCAACTTACATCCAATTGAGAAGCCTTCTCTTCAAGTACACACATTGCTTCATCAGGTTGGTGAACAGTAAAGGCTGGAACTCCTTGCTGCACCAAAAGAGGACCAAGACAAATGGGGATTCAGAAAAATAAATGGTGCAATAAAACAAACAAACAAAGAAAAAATTTTCTTTTGGATGCAAGGAACATTTCCTATTGGAATACATTTAATGTTCTAAAGGAAATTCAATTCTGAAAAACACCTTAAAGATACCAGCCTTCTCCCCTGCAATTTCTCCGAGAGTATTTCCTGTTAACAGCATATTGCAAAGATTGAAGAAAATTTATGTATTAGACCTGACTCCTCTAAAAGCATCATTATACTCAATCCAAACCTAACCCTCACATAACAATCCAAATATACTTTCCAGACAATCAGGAATCTGACATCAAGAAAACTGTCTGTATTCCATTGTAAACTATTGAAAGAAACTCCAAGTAGCTATTGATACCAAGTATGGGCTGGTTGGTGCAACTTATATGAGCCGCTTATAGCTTTTTTATTTTGGGAGTTTGCCAAACTGTTTGGTATAGTTTCTACTAACCGGTTAATAAGCAGAAATAGCTTAAATAAACTGAAAGAAGCTGATTATTTGATAGCCAGGGGAGGGATGCTTTTCGCTTATGCTTTCTAATTATCAGCATTCAGCTTACAAAAAGTTGCACCTTACAGGCTCTATAAATCATAAATAAGCATTTTGTGTCATCATTGAAACTCGGATGTTGTTCAAGGCTTATGGTTTCACATGCTTAACCACACAATGCAGCGAGGTTAGAGAAGCTGAAACTAACACCATAACCCAAATAGTCAAGGATCTTGCAAAATATACTGGCATCATAGCAATTTAATGGGCTGTTCCATGCAATTGATTATGCTTGCTTCTACGCAAAATTCAGTATAAAGAAGAATGCATACATGCATGCAAATCTATGCAGCATGGAAATAGACACTGGACACGGATATAACATGATACGCACACACTAATACAAATAAATAAATAAATAAGGACACAACATGGCAGAGACAACAAGAAGTATTTATCTTTAAATTATACACAAGAAAATAATTATTTTTTCTTCATTATTCACAATACAAATAATACTATATCAAAATAGTATGAAATCATTTTGGGAAATAATTACGAACAAAAAGTCCTAATATCTACTTTAGAAAGCTTTCATAAACAAATTGAAAGTTTTTGAACTTTGAAATTCCTAAAATTAAGAATTTTGAAGAAGGGTGCACTCCTCCCTCCAAGGCCTCAGATTCGCAATCTCCTAGGTGAATACAATTTCTTGGAACCAGTCTATACAAGGCTTCGGTCCAGTGCGTCAGATACCAAGTTATCAAAAAAAATGAGGAGGGATTAATAAATATAATCTAGATTGTTTTCATTTTATCATTGGATCCCAAATTATTCTTCAAACTTGTACAATGTTTCGTGTGCATCTAAGCAATGGACACATATTTCCCCAAACAGATGTCCAGAGCATGTACAATTCTTAAAAAATTAAGAAACATTTGGACACTTGTTATGGAGTGTCCGACAAGTGTTGGTGCCCGAGAGGGACACGACACCTTAGAAGTGTAAATGCTTCTTGGATGTAGACTTACGAATCAGTAATCTTAACCTTCAGGTCAAGAGCTCAAGTCCCAACCAGCAGTTCCAATCTACCAAGTACGAGTGCAAAATATTAAGAAATCAACCAATGAAACAAGAAGAAAAATATATATTTATGATTTATGTTAAAGGTTCTGGATATATTTTACTAGCTAAACTACAGCAATCCTCATTATTTACACAGAACTAGCTATACTGTTTAACTCCAATGTGTTAATATCATAGCTGAAAACACTGTATATCTTCATTTGACTAGTGAGTAGTGGCTTAACACATACTGGTTGGCAAAGCAAATGTAGTGTGTCACAACCAAATGCATAATCTGTTAAAATCCACCTACTCTCCACCTACTTCACCCACTTAAACCTACTCTACTAAACCTAACCCACTACACCACTACCACCTCACCTACTCCACTAAACCTAACCCACTACACCACTACCACCTCCACTTCACCTACTCCTTACCTACTACACACTCACCCTCTTCTATATATAGGAATCATGAATCATTGTAATAGACATAAATATAAATCAATCAATAATACAATTCTCGATTTCTCTTTATACATTAAATTTCTACATGGTATCAGAGCAAGGTTAAGCACTTAGCATTTTTCGTTTCACCGGCGGGCGGCAACCTCGCCTTGGCCGCCCGCCGGACCTCAACCTATTCCGCTTATTTTCTACACATACCTTCCCATCACTGCCTAAATCCTCTCTCTTGAGGCCAATGTGAATTCCTCTTCTTCATAATCTGCACTAACTGTGGCATCTTTTCCTGGGGCAAACTCTGCAACCCAACACTCAATCTATGCTTCTCCTCCATGCTCATTTGCCTCTTGTTAGGATCCTTTGCCTTCGGCTTTGGTTTGGGCTTCGCCACAGCCTTGAGTTTCACTGCAGCTTTCAGCTTCACGGCAGCCTTCGGTTTCACAGCAGCTTTTGGCTTCGCAGCTGGCTTGGCCTTTGCCGCTGGCTTGGGCTTCACAGCGGCTTTAGCTTTTGGCGCAGCAGCTTTTGTCTTAGCCGGAGCCTTCTTTTCCTTTTTCGCTTTTACAGCCTTCGGCTTTGCTTCCCTCTGGTGGCTCCCCAGGTTCCACCTGAGCTGCATGATTCATTTATAGCTGCAATTGATAAGGGAAGTATTAGAACAATGCCCAATAGAAGTATGCCAGCTGCTCCTTACCCTACTCCTGGAGCACTATTAATAGGTGATGCTTTCAACATGCGTCATCCTTTAACTGGTGGAGGAATGACTGGAGCCCTGTATAAGGTGTTTTGTGCATCTCCTGATCAAGCAAGGAAGGAAATGCGTGAAGCATGTTTTGATTATTTGAGCCTTGGAGGTGTGTGTTCAACAGGACCAGTGGCTTTACTCTCTGGTCTAAATCCTAGCCCATTGAGCTTGATACTCCATTTCTTTGCTATAGCCATATATGGTGTTGGCCGTCTCTTGCTACCATTTCCTTCCCCTAAGCGCCTGTGGATAGCAGCTAGATTATTTTTGGGTGCATCGGCTATCATTTTTCCCCTCTTTCTCTCACATGGGCTTGTCCCCTCTCTCTCCTCCGTTTGATTTCAAAATCCATTATTTTTATTTATTTTCTCCAAACCACTTTCCTTATTTCCCCCATCTTTCATTTTGATTTCAAATATATTTTTATTATTTCTTTCTTTATTTTTCTTTCACATTATTTTTTAATCTTTTTCAAATTCCATTCATACCATATAGCTTTGCACACCAAACCATCTTTTATTCATCTCAGGGATCAACCCCGATCACAATTTTAACAAAAAAAAAAAAAAAAAAAAACAACCACAACAACACAAACCACAACACCACAAGATTTGTTTTCTTTTCTGCAGACGGCCACCCACCGACCTCACTTTTTCGCCTATTCCGCCGGTCTTTTCTTCTTGCCTCCGTCCTGGGCGGCCCTTGACGGTGTTGCCTCCGTGTTTCCCACTCCACTGGGCACGATCACTCCACCCTGCTCCTCCACTACAGCATATGGCGGACCTCCAAATAGGAACATAACGGTGGCCTTCCGCTTCAGCTCCTTATTTTCCGCCTTTAGCACACTTATCTCTACTCGCGCATCCTTATACATGCGTTGGAGCAGAGCCAGTTGGGCGTTTAACTGCTGCACCTCATTTGTCCTACTCTGCAGCCGGTGCGACAAGTTTGTGACCGCAGTCATAGTTTCAACACAGGACTTCAATGTATATTGATTAGCTTCAATATCCGTTTACACTGCCATTTTTTGCTCCACCGACCGCATCGGAAAGTTCAACGGAGCAAAACCAGAGGTGTTTGGTTGAGGTTCACAGGCCACCGCACCAGTTATCTCTCTTGTTGACTCGTTGAGGTCGGGAAAGAGAGTGAGCAGACCACGGGAAGAAGAGGCTATGTTCTGGGTAATTGAACGGGAAGAAGAAGCCATGTTTTTGGGTTGCTGAGTGTTTCAGAGAAGGGTTGGTTACAGAATATTACAGAGAACGAAGAGGTTTCAACTGGTTTGTTATGCTTCCAAGCCTCAGACTTCGCTTTGGTTTATAAAGACAGAGACGACGAGGCCGACACGCGCTCTATCAATCACGTGCATCGCCGCGTGTCAGGCGCCCCTTTTGATGGCTCGACGCTTTCTGTCGGGCACGTCTTTTGATGAAGTGGGCGCGCCTTTTGATGGCACGCCTTTTTATGGATTGGGCACGCCTTTTGATGGCACGCCTTTTGAAAGATTGGGCACACCTTTTGAGGGTGCGACTTTTTAAGGGTCCGACAAGACTCTGTAAACTGTCCCGACATTGATTCCGGTTAGCTTCTTCATGGGTCCGACAAGACTCTGTAAACTGTCCCGACATTGATTCCGGTTAGCTCCTTCATGGGTCCGACAAGACTCTGTAAACTGTCCCGACATTGATTCCGGTTAGCTCCTTCATGGGTCCGACAAGACTCTGTAAACTGTCCCGACATTGATTCCGGTTAGTTTCTACAAGGGTCCAGCAAGACTCCGTAAACTGTCACCACAACTGTCACAACATTGTCTGCTACAACGGTCCGACATGACCCCATAAACTGTCTTCTACATCGGTCTGACACCGCCATCCAGTGTCCTCTACACCGTTATGACACCACCATACAGTGTCCTCTACATGGTTATGACACCCCCATACAGTGTCCTCTACAACGTTATGACACCACCATCCAGTGTCTTCACCAATGGTCTGACACGACCATACAGTGTCTCTTATCCTCTTTTATTTTTATGTATTTTCTTGTTTTGTTACTCTCTCCAAACTCAAGTTGGTTAGTTCCTATCCCCCTTGAGTTTGCGGGGGCTGTTAAAATCCACCTACTCTCCACCTATTTCACCCACTTAAACCTACTCTACTAAACCTAACCCACTACACCACTACCACCTCACCTACTCCACTAAACCTAACCCACTACACCACTACCACCTCCACTTCACCTACTCCTTACCTACTACACACTCACCCTCTTCTATATATAGGAATCATGAATCATTGTAATAGACATAAATATAAATCAATCAATAATACAATTCTCGATTTCTCTTTATAATTTCTACATAATCCTATATTGTTAATTGCATAAGATAGATGTAGTGCCTAACACACAATTTACACAAGTAATATATTGAAATTGAGACAAGCAGTTACCTAGGAGTCATAGAGATAGAGCACTAACCAAGAATTTCCATGTGATCATACCCAAGGGAAGTTATACCACATACAATTGGTTTTTGTACCTGAAAAGTAAGCGTAATAATGTCAAAGTCAGAGATATCCAGCCCAAATGCTATAATCTTCCAAGAAGATGAGCACATTGGATGAAGTCTATATTTATTTCCTAAAGCAAGTCATAGATAAATTGTTTTTCAAAACGAACAATTCTCAAGGCTCAAACTTACCACATTTGTCGCATCAAACTTTCCACCTAACCCAACCTCCAAGATAGCAACATCCACCTGCATCAAATATAGCATCCTTTGTGTGATCTCAGTTTATCAATTAGAATGAATCAAAGGACTGATAGAAGTAATGTTTTTTAATGCTATGTGATTCTTAAAGAGGAAAGAAAGAATGAGGAATAATACGTGAGGCTCCATTGTGCGTTATGTGGTGCATTTGGAGAGAGGTATAATAGATTTTTTGAGGGGAAAGAATACTCAAATCTATGCTTTGAAAGGCATGGAGTTGGTGTCGTTATTCTTTGGGTTAAAAGAGTATTTTTTTTTTTCTTTTTCATAAATATATTATTAAAAACGAACCAAGGGGGCACCACACTGGAGGATTTTCCATTTTCAGTGTACTCACTTTAGATTATTTGGGGAGTTATTTATCCCCATTGACTTTTGGGAGTCTTTTGATTAACTGTTACTTTGTTAGTTCGCTTTTTATAATCGAAGTGTACATAATTGCACCCCTTTGATGCTTCTTTAATGGATGTCTCGCGTGCCTATTAGAAAAATTGCATGTGCCTACCTGTTCTGCAGCAAATATCTTGAAGGCAAGTAGGGCAAGGAAGCGAAAGTAAGTAGGCATCGGTATATCATCACTGGTTTTTTCCTGGATATGAACAAAAAGAACCACCAAAACAAAATGACCATATCAAAATAAGTACTTTAACCGATATATAGTAGCATATGCACTAGTATCCAATGTGTACAAGTAAGTGAATTCCCATGTCCAATTCATCATTTTGAACTATCAAGGGAGTAGGAGTAGGAGTAGGAGTAGGAGTAGGAGTAGGAGTAGGAGTTTGGAAAAATGCCCAAGCTACTGTGACAATGGCTTGGAATCATCCACCATTAGAAGGTCAGCTACTGACCATCATATTTACCCGAGTGAAAAGAACACTGAGCTGCCTTTATGTTGATCAGGTTAGGAAGCCTCATCTCACTACTGGCAAGTGCAACTTAAATTTTGCCAGCTTTAGGTAAAACTTAAAAGATCAACAATTCCATGACAATTACAAATATATATATATATATATATATATATAAAATATAAACATGAATAGGATATCCAAAAACTCAGTAGACTGTCCAACAAATTGGATTTTCAATTTTTGCGTTGAATGCCAAATATGAAGCCAAGCAGCCAGCTTGACAACAGGTCACATTTTATACATTTAAACTGTTGCTTGCAAGCTAGATTTTTGGGGCAAGTGCATAATACAATATTTTTTATAAAGAAAACTTTCCTCTTTTTTTTCTTTTTTCTTTTTTTGTTGATAAAAGAAAAATTTGACATCACATACGGACCACACTGCAAACATCTTAAGGAGTGTCGGAGGATGCATGTCAGAGTTGTTGTCAGACACACAAGGCTCCTCCTAAAAATAGTCCACGCTTCACAGACATGCAGCAAAATAGTTTATGTTCAATCTCCCTAAAAATACAACTTCGAACAGCTACAAAGATACCTATGTAGTCGTCTGTGTCTCATCTTTTCAATACAAGGAAAACAACAAATTCCCCTAGCTGACACCTAAAGATAATGTAAAGCCCTATAAAAACAAGAATTGTTGTCATTTTGATCCACATAAAACACTACGTCTCATATAGATAAAACTTGTTCCACATAGCATCTATAGAATGGTTCACATATACACTTCCTTCCTGACCATGGGCAAGCCTCCCATGGAGAACCAAATGTCTTCAAGCATGCCAAAACAAGAAGAAGCCATCATTAATCAGATTTGTCATCTTTACGGTGCAGTGATACCCTGTTATGGAAACTTTAACAAGCAGTCTATGGCATTGGCACCTAAACAACTGCTGTTGAAGATTCCTCCTATGATTTTATGCCCATTTCTGTAGCATGAAATCCTTAACCATCTTCTACTATTGCAAATATTTCAGCCCTCAAGGTGGCAGATCCTCGAGAACAACTCACCCCTTCACTAGAAACGACTTAAGTTTACCCCAATCCAAGCCACAGTCAAGGTGGCGTTCATTGAAATGTTAGGGAAGCCTAGCAAAACACCTATCCTACCCTTGGCTAGGTCCATTCCACTGAGGCTTGATGATCATAAACACTCTTCCTTTGGCTAAAGATATCGTAGTTCAATACCAGCAGATCAGGAAAAAAATTCCATTCACATGCTTGTAGCCACAGTCTCAACTAGTTGGGACTCAACTTGCTCTGCCAAAGCTTCTACATCTCCTACGAACCCAACTAGTTGAAGAAAATCTTCCTACCAAGATCTCCATTATGGAACTTTTGTCCACTTCACGAGTCCATCAGGCTGGCAAAAGCCAGACCCACAAGCATCCCTAATTTCATTCTATTTGAGGATTTGCAAGCTATGGTGGGCAGTCTATTTTCTCCCCAATGAATTACCTTTACACAAAATGATTTGACTTCACATTCACTGTGCCCTTACTCAACCCCTGTATGTAGAGGCCTTTCTTTGTAGACCACAACCAAATCAAGACAACCTTGATAGAAACTTGTGCAAAATTTAGTAAAAGCATATTGAGTTAGGAAGTTGAATTTGGACCTTCTTGGTTTGCTCCTTACTATAGTTGTTCGTGCATATGATGAGATCACTAATGCTAAACTGAAAATTGCCTTGATATCATAAACTTATTTAGGGCCACTTCAATTTTATTTTATTTTATTTTATTTTGAAGCAAGAAAGTATTTTGTAGGTACTCCATTTAACAAAGTAACAAGACTCTAGGCCTTGTGCATACAAATTTCTTTGAGAGGAAAATCCATACCACAATTTAGCCAATAAAAAAAAACATGGGTAAATTACCAATACACCCCTTGAGGTTTGCTTAAAATACAAATTACCCCATGTGGTTCTGAAAATTTCATCATGTCCCTTGAAGTTTATAATTGCCTAACAAATGGCCTCTTTTATTAATAAATTATCAAGTCAATTAACAATTTTTAATGATGACAAAAATATATTTCAATTAATAATTTAGTAATTTTATTATTATATATGAGAGCAGTTAGGAATTTCACTTTTTCAGTTAATTCTGTTAGATAAAAAATTCAGACAAGGGAGTAATTGTCATTTTTCAAACCACAGGAGGTAATCCATATTTTAAGCAAACTTTAGGGAGTGTATTTGTAATTTACCCATAAAAGCATTTAAAGTGCTCCAAAACCTGTATTTGTAAATGCTATGGGGCAAAATTGCCAAGTATTAGGTCAAGAGCTATATATAAGGAATTTAACTAGCTAAGACCCAGTACGAGAGAGACAGAGAGAGATTACTTAGATCAACAAGTATTTCCTAAAGTAAATATTTGTACCAATAATAATATTAAAAAATCAACATAAAGTCGTTAACAAAGAAAGGTCCAAATCAATGCAACAGAAGAACATGCAAGATGCTTAGTAGTTAAGTCCAAAAATAAGTGAATAACAAAAACAATGGGATAAATGTGCATGCCTTCAGTCTATCCCAACACCACCAGAAGTATGCCAAAAACTTCTCTTCACATATGTCCACACTGAAACAACCAATGAAAATATTAACAAACAAATTCAAAATTATGTAAGATTTTTGCAAACTTGAACACAAATCAAAATAAAAAAGAAATGCCCATCTCAGAGTTAGCCTATCCAACATGGTGCATAAATAGGGTATGTATTTCAACTATAAAGAAAAACACTAGATATTTGACCAGGCCTAAGTATTTAAGAAGAACAGGTAGGTGGTGTCAGATAAAGTTGAAAACTGAATGCTAAAGACTGAAAACTAAGTATTGAAAACTGAATGCTGAATTTTTTAAGTTAAAAAATTGTTTGATAAAAATTTATGTGTTGAACTAAAAATAAATTGTTTAATATGTATAAGATCAAATTTGAAATTTATTATTTTCAAATTGTATATTTCAATTTTTATATTGTGATGGCGACGGTAGTGGTGGCGGGGATGGTACGATGATGATGGTAATGGTAATGGTAATGGTAATGGTGATGGTGGCCGTGGCGACATCAGCAGCGGCAGTGGTGACGGTGGCATGGTAGTGGTAACGTCAATAATGGTGGTAGCGATGTGTGGTGGTGTAGCAATAATGGCAATAGTGATGAAGGTGGTAGTGGCATGATAGTGGCAGCGACGATGGTGATAATGGTGGTGGCATGGTGGTGGTGGTAGTGACAGCAGTGGTGGTGGTGGTGAGTTTATAATAGTATACATCGATACTTATGTTTAATATTTATAAATTCAGTCATAATTAAGTAATTTTTATATGACTTAAAAAAAAAATTAAGTTTTAACCTACATTTTAAAAGGCACTTAAATTTTTATGTGAGATCAATTATAATTATCAAACGGGGCTTAATTGATTATCACTTAATACCAAGGTTCTGAAAAGCGGTTGCGGTCGCTGTAACGGTGGCGGTGGCGCGGTTACGGTTGTGGGGTGTAAAGGCCGTAGCGTAACGGTTGCGGTAACCGGAATCGTGAATTTTTTTATTTTTCGCACAATTTAAAAAAAACTTACCGATACGCATATTTTTTTCCCACGATCATATTTATTGGGTTCAAAATAAATATTGGTCAATTTTTGTAAATTTTTAAGTATGATCCAATGTATTTTATATTTTTAAATCACTATAAACTGAGTTTTTTACATTTTATTTTAATAATTAATGACTTTATATTATACAAAAAATCAATCATTAACTATTATATATAAGATAAACAATGACAAAAGTAAGAGAATAAATAAGAACCTAAATATATATATATATATATACATATTTTAACCAAGCCAAATAGATAATGACCACATTTATCATTATTATTATTATTATTATTATTATTATTATTATTTTCAAACAATATATAAATAGACATGCACAAACAAAATGATTGAGTGATAGTAGCTGAATAGAATAGCATAGGTCTTAGGCCCCGTTTGTTTTGGGGTGCAGAGGGTGGGATGGGATTAGGATGGAAGTGGGGCCCACTTAGTGTTGTGTTTGTTCGTAGAGTTGGGGAAGGGATTAGGATGAAGCAGGGGATTAAGATGGAGGTTGGAAGGGGGATTGGGATGGATGAGGTGGAGGTGGTATTCGAAAAATAGTGAGGAGATTAGAAATTTTTTTATTTGTTTTTATTTTTTACATGTTGGACATTTTTTTTTTAACATTAATGTTTAATTTTTTGTATTTTTTTATTTGTTTTATTATTTTATAAAAAAATAATTTAACAATTCCTACACTAACAACTATCATCAAAACAAACATAGTTTTGTTTAATCCCCTGACTATGAATCCCCTCCATTCTACCTTTGAAAACAAACGGGGCCTTACAGCTTCAACAAATCAATAACATATTCTTCATCTTCCCTCTTCTCTCTCTCTCTATCTCTTGCACCCCCATCTTCTCTCTTTAGACCCTCTTCTCTCTATCCCTCTTCTCTCATTTTCAGCTTTTTTTTTTGTGTGTTTTTTTCGAAAGAAGCAGTTCAAAACCGTTACGTAACGGTGCGTAACAGGCCGTTACGGCACCGTTACAACCGCTACGGTAGCCGCTATGGCCGACACACCTATGAATCTCAATCACACTGCAAAAGCGGCCGTAACGGGTGGCGGTAACCACCAAAACCGTTACGTAACAATTATGGTCGCTTTTTAAAACCTTGCTTAATACATTCAGTTTTAAGTGCTAAATTAGGTTATCAAACACCCCCACAGCCAACATCTAGAGTTTTTAAGAGATTGTAAGAACTGTTGGTTTAAGCCATAGTGAGAACAATCATGGAACCAATCCAATTACTTAGGCTTCGTTTGGGAAGTTAGGTTTATAGTCAAAAAGCCACTGTAAATTGTCACATTACTCTCTCTACTTTCTGTACGTATTTTTATAAAAAGTCAAAAAACCAACTAAAATAGCCAATTCCCAAACGGGGCCTTATTGTTCACAACTTCACGTCCACAGTTAAAAATTAGATAAATGAATAAGTATTCAATCAGCAATCCAAATTTACAAATAAGAATAGTAAATGAATTTATTCTATTCACTATTTAATGCCTTGGTTACAAAAAATTAAGAAACCTACCCATCCAGTCGAAATCTTTCTCGGACATCAATGAGGTGAGGAGATGTGAAAAGACCAGTATGGAAGCCACAATTACGTAATATAGATTCTGCAAACGTGCATGTCGATCCCTTTTGTAAATATCAAAATGAAAGATAAATCAGTGTTGCATCCAATGCACATAATTCACAAGAACATTTTAACAATTTCATTTTATGTTAAATTTGATAATGAGATGGTTTACTTCATGCAACTACAGTTGGTCATAGCAAGCATAAATTTAGTTGGAGAAAATGCATCAAAATGTCTTCAGGAAACTAAAACTATGGAGGATGAGTAGCTAGATGACAAAGGTGCAATTGTAATCAAACATGGCATACCCATGACAATGGCATACCCATGACAGGGTCATAATGCATATCCACCTATATGAAACAGAATTTCAGAACCAAATGAACTTTTTAGATCATGAAGAAAAGTATGAATTCAAAAGAAAATTTCATAATTCCTTTTTGATTTTTTTAATAGAATGGATAAACCATTTGCAATAAAAAAGTAGCATTAACAAAATAATTTTCAACTAAATTTCAACCTTCTGAGTTTTGTTCTATCCACCAATAGGGATGCAACTTGGGCGGGTGCAACCCGAGCAACCAAAGTCTGGCCCATAAAATTTAAGGCTTGAGCAATATAATTTCAAAATTGGTCAGGGATTGAGCTAAAATTTGCAAGCAAGAATTAAATTTGGACAAGATCTACATTGACGAATCAAGCAACTGGACCAATCCGAATTATATTAGTAATATATATAGATTATATATAATACACATGAAATATTAAAACATATTTATTATCATAGTTTGGATTAAATCATATTGTAATGTTAATATATTCTACTACATGGTACACGTAACATAACTCAAACTAACTTTCTTATTAGGTTTAATGTTTGAAATTTTTTTAAAAAGTTTTCTTTTTTATTTTCTAAAATTGAAATGCATTAGTTCAAGACAATCAAAGACAAATTGTTTGTGTTCGAATTCGATAACTCGAGCCTAGCCCAAACTCTTTTAGAAGAACTCGGGCTCAGACTTGGCAAGCAAATCTGAGCATATGGTCTTGGGCATGGGAAAAATCCCTCTATACTTCAGGCCAAGTCTAGAGAAACCCTCAGCCCAAGTTGGAGCCCTACCATGTAACCACCATTAGTAAAATTGAGGCTTTTTTTTCATTGTAAAATTCTTAAGACCATAGTGATCACATGATTAATAAAAAACGGCTCCCCCTAAACAACTGGACTATGAAATAGACATATTCAGGAAATGAGTTGGCACAAATGAAGACAAGTTGAGAAAATCTAAAATAATTCAAATATGTTCAGCTGTGATTAACAGAAAACCGACAATGACACTATT
Organism: Camellia sinensis; assembly: GCF_055761805.1. Lineage (NCBI taxonomy): Eukaryota > Viridiplantae > Streptophyta > Magnoliopsida > Ericales > Theaceae > Camellia > Camellia sinensis. The sequence goes on along the minus strand of NC_138961.1, from coordinate 32,562,149 downwards.
AAGAAAGCTACAATAATCCAAAGTAGTAAAAGAAACAACGACAGATGAGAATTCATTTTTTATGAGAATCCATTGGAATTGGCTAACTAGAGCCCTTGTTAAGTTGACAACATAGACTTCAACTGGTAAATAATTTTCTAACTATTTTTCTACTTTAGAATCAACAATGAGATTTCATTAGGAAAATAACAAAATCGAACTTTTCTTTTACTTAATTCAAAAAAATGAGTAATTCATACCTTTCCTTTGGTTCCTGCCACATGAATAACACTCATTCTAGAAATTGGTTCATCCAAGTCCAGCATCTACAAGTTCACATATCAAAAATTATCAGTTCAAATCAATACAAGTTAACCAAACTAGCCAATCACCAATTAGAAAATGAATCACCTTGAGGTAATCAAACAGAAAATCGAATCGATCCCCTTTGTTGCTCTTATCAGCGCGACTGCGTTTTGTAATCAGAGAAGACAGAGCATCCATAGCCTCTTCATACGGAGACACTGTAGGTCTGGGAGATCCATCGTTACCTTCACAGTAACATCATCAGCAACCAATATATTAACCAAACACTACTACATATCTAACATTTTCGAATCAGCAAAAATCAAAAGAAAGTGAATCACAGAAAGGAAGAGAGATTGGGAGAGGTACCTTCTGTCATGACGACTCTTCTCCGAAGATTGAAACCCTAGAATTCAGCAGATGATTTGGAAGATGAACCCAACGGTACGGGTATTAACATCAAGATGTCCACCACAGAATTCACAAGTCAATTTCCCAACAGATTTTTAGATGTTGTTTTGGATGCTGCTTTCGAAATTAGATAATAAGCTTTGTTTGAGAATAATAAGCTTTGTTTGAGAATATTAACACAAACAGGTCTGGGTGGTGTAGTCGGTTATCACGCTAGTCTCACACACTAGAGGTCCCCGGTTCGAACCCGGGCTCAGACATTTTTGTTTTATTATTTGATAATCCTAATACGGTTCTTTTTTATTATTTACTCCTAATACGATAGTTAAAAGCGTAAATCACATTTTGCAGAATTTTTTTATTTTAATCCTTAAAATTGCTCTCTCATTTTTTATTTTTTTTGGCTAACCTTTCAAAATTTTCTCCACTGGTTGAGGTCTAAAAATGTCATATTTGGAGCCACGTGACAATAACACATTATTAGATAATACTTTATTCATACAGTTTAAATATTTTTCTATTTTAACCCTTAAAAAATATTTTTTCATCGCGACTCCTAAGTTTTTAAATTTTTTTATGAGTTAATTACTAAAAACTCCTGTTTACATATTTGGTGGTAGCTTAGGTCCTGTCAAAAAGTTTTTGAACCAATAAGTCTCATTTATAGGTAAAATGACGTTTTGCCCTTTTAATCCCAAAACTGAGAATGTTCTCAATTTCAAAACTGAGAATATTCTCAATTTTTAAACAGAGAATGATTTCAGTATATAATTATCAAAATTAAAAAAATTTTGTTTGGCTTCTAAGAAAAGTATGGGATTGAAAAGAAAGATAATTCTGCGAATATTTTAAGAAATTTATAATTATCAATTTTGAGAAATTTCTCAATTTTTTCATGATTAAAATTGTGAATATTATAAACTGAGAAGGTTCTCAATTTTAAAAGACTCTCTCTCTCTCTCAATCTCCTAATTGGTTCTTTCGTCTCAGCTATTCACTTTCTCTCTCCGATTGAAAAACAAAATCTGAAGCTTCTAATTGAAGCTTTCTCTCTCTCTCTCTGTGCGCAATAAAATCAATCATCAGTCATTTTTATGGTTGTTAATGGCCGAAACAGAGCAATAATGGACTCATGAGAGAGACCTCATCGCACTGCCAGCACAAGCAGTACCAGCGAACTCTTCATCTGTTTCACCTCTCGTCTCTCCTCTTCTTCTTCCCCGTCCATGAAGATCTCTTCCAAGTCAATCCTCAGCCCAGGCCGCGCTCGTGACGCACTCGTCTCTCTCTCCAGCTCTCTCAGCCGCCGACTCAGAAAAAACGGCAGTCTCAAAGGCGGCCAATCTCCCATGTTCCCCACCAAAGCCAAGAAACGAGGCTGCGCTGTCGAAAACCCAGAGCCTTCTTCTCCCAAAGTCACCTGTATTAGGCAAGTTCGAGTGAAGACGAAGAAACAGGGGAAGAAGATGAGGTGGTTTGGATGGATAAATTGGTCTATTAAAAATTAATGGGACTTGAAGGAGCAAATAATTTTATCTATGACCTAATGGAGTATAAGTTCACAAAATGGGACTTATATGTAAATGCCCCTTATTTTATTTACTCCAACAACCAACGTAGGTCTAAAATTGGATGAAAAAAACCATGTAAGTCGCACCTAACTCACAAACTCTGTTATCGACACTGCTCTCGTCACTACCTTCACAAATAACATAATCCACCACCTAACTCCCCTTTCTCACCGAGTCCAGATCTTCCGCCGTGGTTTCCTGCAGTGTCCCCTGCTATGCTCCAAAACGACGTCATTTTGGTAATTTTTTATTTTATTTTATTTTTATTTTTTTGCCCTTCTCCTTTTCCCCTTTTCTTTCTACCCCATTTGCTTGAACCTACCCGTTGACAAAGGCAGAGAGGTGAAACGGAGTAATAGGTGCAAGCATCGACTGCAACGCGAGGCGGCGAGTCAGCTACGACTGAGTACATCCATTTGGGTCCTCCACTTCGTCTTCTTCGTTGAATTTTGCATCTTCTGTTTTGGGGTTTCTTCAAAAGCAAAGATCAGAAATGGGTTTTTGGTTTGTGCTTCCAAGGGCTTGGACAGTCGGCCTCTAATCGGCGTATTGTTCGAGTCATTTGAAGAGGTGAAAGAGCTCACACTCGGCTCTACTCTCCCCCACTCTTCCATTGCTCGCCAGAAATATTCCGATGAATGCGAAGATCAAAAATGGGTTTCTAGGTTTTTGGTTTACTTTTTTTTATTTTATTTATTTTTTATTTTTTTATTTTTTATAATTTCTATTGATATTCATCAGAAATACTCCAAAAAAAGAAAATAAACCCAATCTGAGACAAACCCTCTGTTGTTGTTTGGATTGAAATCTGGGTTTGTATGTTTGATTGAAAATAATTGTTTCATTTTGTTTTGTTTTTTTATTTTTTGTGTTTGTGTGTTTTGCTGAAACAAATTGCATTATTCTTCCGTCAAAACAGGTAGTAATTTGAATTGATGGCCTTAATGATAAGAATCAGTCATAGAATGTGAATTTTTTTGAGCATTGACTAGTTTCTTCAAAGTGTCCTCTGATAAACTCTCTTTCTTTTCGCAATGTAAAGATGATTGGTGATTCGCTTTCACTTCTTCTTCTTCTTCTTCTTCTTAGTTTGTTTCGTATTTGGGTTTCATTATTGGTTCAGATGAGAGCTCACAAACCTTTGAGAGGTCAAGAAAGAACCAAAAAAAAATATTAAAACGACGTCGTTTTGAAGCATGGCAGGAACCACCGCAAAGGATTCAAACTCTTTCCCACCACCATTACCAACATCTCAAAATCACTATCAATAATTTACCGCCATACCTCATTCAAATAGACACCATTGAATACTATTGTCTAGTTCTAATTATTTGAAAATTAAGGCTGTATTTGGTATAGCTCTGGAATCTTAATTCCAGAGTTATTTTCAACGCATTGTTTTGTTTAAGCTTTCCAAAATTGATTCCAAGTCACATTTGAAAACTTGTTTGGCAGCACAGTGAGCTTTTGAATTTTGAAAAGAGCAATTTTGGTCTACCCGATCGTCCACTTGGACATCTCCCAAATGTCTGTCCGGTCATACGGGTGGTTGACCGGAACTTTTTTTTTTTTTTTTTTGTGTGTGCAGATGGCACTTGTTATTTGGAAGAAAAAAAATGGGAATTTGTTTTTGATTTTTTTAACAAAAATAATATTTTTTTTATATTTTAAATCAAAAATATTATAAAAAAATTAATTCAAACCAAATATACAACAAAAGTTATTTTAAATTAGTAATTGAATATTTATTTTGAAAAAAAAATTATTTCCTTTGTAATATTTTCAATTAAATTTTTGTTAATAATTAAATTTTTAATTGAATTTTAAAAAGAATTGGATTATGAATGTTGATTAGAATTTTCAATAGTGTTTTGAGTAGTGTGTTTGGTTATAAGTTATAACAATTTAAATTAAGTTTTGAAAACTCTTTCTAAAACTCATAACCAAACAAATTTTTTTATTTCACATGTCATATCAAACATTCAAAACTCAATTCAACACTCAACTCAAAACTCAATTTAAAACTCTTTTCAAAACTCATAATCAAACAAATTTTCTGCACTCAAATCATAATTTCAAAACTCACAAACTCAAGATACAACTATATTCTTAAATCATATTTAGAAAATTCTACCAAATGCTACCTGAATTTTTTTTTGTATTTTTTTTTAGTAAATTTTTTTAATATTTTAAGTTTTTTTTCTTTACTTTTTAGATTCACATAACCTAGGTGTACCTAAAAAGTAAAATATTTATTAAAAAAAAATTATTTTAAACAAAACAATAAATACACAAGAATCTGAAAATGTACTAAATTTTTGTTTTTTTTTTTAATTTTTGATATTTAGTGAATTTTTTAAAGATTATTTTCATAAATATTATACTTTTTAATTGTATTTATATTAAATATATCTAAAAAATAAAAAAAATACTTAAAATGTTTTTAAAAATTCAATTTTCACTAAAACAAAAAAAAAATGTAAAAAACAAAAAATTAAAACCAAATAGGATGATTATTAAACAATGTCTCTTTCTCAAATCCGATTATCATTTTAATAGTTTTATAGTCTTGCTCAAATTGGATTATCATTCTAATAGTTTTAGAGATGGAGGGTAGCTTCAAAATGGAAACCAAAGTCATTTGTATATTTTTTAACAAACATTGGCTATATGGAAAAAAATAATAATAATAAAATAAAATAAAATAAAAATTATTGATTGATCTATATGATTTGATATTTTAACTTTTAATTTAGATAAATTATATTCACCTCTCATGAAACTTTAAGAAAATACAGTTGGTCTCTCGCTTTTAACATAATTACACTGGCATCGTTTTTAGAAAAATTACAATGGCCGAAACTAATTCAGATGGTAACTAGACACTAAAATAAAATAAAGACAAATATATATGTATATATATTAATACAAAATAAATGACAATATCATTTTTTTTTCTTTAATACAACTGATAAATTATTGATAAAAAATAATCTAGTTGTGATATGTGAAGAAAGACCTTAAGGGAAGACAATGCACTTATGTCAAAAATAAAATATTATCTGTATTTTTTTTGAATCTCAAAAAAGATGAGTGTAATTTATTCTTTTAATTTTTTTTTTTCTATAGATTTTTGGCTTTCACAAACCAAACAGAACCATAATTTGAGAGAGATCATCCATTAATCCTTTCTTGTGCGAATGAAACGTCATCTCTTTTTCTTTTTCTTTTTTTAAAAAATAAACTGAAAATTAAGAAACACACTAGTGTTTAAAGTAGCATTACAACAACCTAGAGGGCTAATTCCTCACAATACTAACTCCAATCATATCATTTATGACCAAAGCCCTAAGATCATCTAGGGAATCTTCCAACATCACCACATTTTCATCTTGAGCCACCCCTATGTTGGCCAACTTGTCATCCACTCTATTTCCTCTCTCAAAGTATTCCCAAGTGTGCAGTTGCATCTTTTCATTAGAAAGGCCTTGTAAGAAGAGTTATGGCTTGGGCCATTCTGGATTAGGTTAATGGCCTGTGTAGCATCAGTCTTTATCTCCACATCCATTTTGGATTAGGTTAATGGCATGTGTAGCATCAGTCTCTATAGATGGCCCATAATTCTGTTTCCACGCTTGAGCAATGCCCCAATTTGCCGTAATATCCCCATATCCATGTACTAGCTTCATCCCTCAAGAGTCCTCCATACCCTACTTGTCCAGGATCCCTTTTTGAACAGCCATTAGTGTTCAGTTTAAGCTTACTTGTAACAGGGAAACACCATTTAATTAGTCTAGGTAAAGATGTGTTAGGGTGGAGAGAAGATTGGAATGCCTCATCGATCTCATGAACATACTATTGTATAAATTATATGATAACGTAAAACAAATAGATTCATATTGAACAAACAAATTGAATTTCAGAACAAGAACATGCTTGAATTTACAGAAATTCATAATAAAATAAAACTAGTAAAAGAAAGTAGACCGAAACCTGCACTAGGCAGTGTCCTTAAAACAGATTTGTCGCCTCACCGGTTGGGTATTGGAGGTTGTTCAATGTCTATCTTCCAAGATACGACAGTTAGACCAGCTACGCAATGCGTCGACTAATAGCTTCAGCGAATAGAAGTTTGCAACACTCTCTCACGGGAAGAAAATCATAAAATTGGAAAACTTTAGAAAGACTAGAATAACAGCAATTTCTGGTGTAGAAAACTAAAGGAGAAGGTCTCCTTTTATACACATGGAGGGAGAGAGGAACAGGCTCTCCTGCAACAAATGGAAGAATTAATTCTGCATTAATCTGAATTAATTCTGTAAAACTGATAGGTTTAATTCCATCATTAATAGAGGAGACTGGGTTTTGTGTACATATTCTTGCAACCCACACATCTTACTTGGCCCAAAAAGATGAAGATGGATGGGCCAAACCCAACCCCCACACTCAATCCATTCCAGCAAGCCCAAGCCCTAAGATCCAAGATCCATGACCCACGGATCACGGACCCAGCCCGATTCGGTCTAATCCAAGCCGGTGGAGACGCGCGCGTGTGGCAATTTTTGCATAAACAACTTGGACCATAGTCTTGACCCAAGTCCATCCTTGAAGCATTCATAACTCCTTTCCTTCGAAAAATTTGGATGCCCCAAAGGGCTTACGCCTTTATGCAAAAAATGGATTTTAGATACCCATCAATTCCTCTACAATCAATGTGAGATACAAGGTTTTATACCTTTCCTAACACTTCTTTCATGAAGCCAACTTAATGAGTCAATTTCTCATTCAAACATTAATGGTTTTTTGTCATTCTTTTTGTGGTATAAAGATTACATTACAAAGAATCCAAAACCACTTTAATCTACCTTAATTGAGGTTTTGGCACCCACTTTAATATTGTATTAAAATCACCAAAAAACCATTATTCTTCCAACAATCCCCCATTTGAATAAAAATTGATCGAATATCAACAAACAGACAACGCTTCACAACAAAGACTCCGAGAGAGTGCAACGGAATAACTCCGGCATCAAAAAAGGTAGCCTTTGGCTTTGAACCCCTCCTAGTGAAGTCTATCGGATATGCTGGCTGTTCAGTGAACATGAAGTCTTGAACTGTTCTACCGTTTTTGTAAACCAAGACAACAGACCTTACACAAGAATTACTCTAACCATCGTTCTGTTCTCATTGTTGTGTCCGGTTTGGCCTTGGAACACAAGCTTGTTTCAGTGAGTGGCTTAAAGAATTAGGCTATGTTTATTCTTATAGAAGCAGCCCCACATCACACTCACATAGGTGACTCTACTTGAATATTCTGCTATACTCAACTCAACAGCTTAACACACTAGAGTCATTAAAAGCTCAGCTTAACATCTACACTTGCAGGTATTACTGATAAAAGGAATGGCTAGAGATATAACCTCCTCAGTGACATACCACCGTTATACACAATTAGGTTGTCCCATTGAACCTAAATCTTAGGATCTCCAGTCAAGTAGGTTGGGTTTCCATTCCGGTAACACGTTACACTAAAGGCCTTAACCCCATTCCTTCTGATGACTTCTCTACTAACACTCGATTTAATCTTTTGGTTAGCGGATCCGTAATATTGTCTTGAGACTTTACATAGTCTAAAGTGACAACTCCGTTTGAAAGTAGTTGCCGTATGGAATTATGTCTACGACGAATATGTCTAGACTTTTCATTATACATATTACTCTGTGCCCGTCTGATTGCCGATTGGCTATCACAATAAATACAGATTGCTAGTATAAGTCTCGACCAACGTGGAATATCCTCAACGAACTGGCGAATCCATTCAGCTTCTTCAGTTGCTTTATCCAAAGCAATAAACTCAGATTCTATCGTTAATCTCGATATATATGTTTGCTTGGAAGATTTCCAAGACATGGCTGCCCCTCCGAGGGTAAACAGATAACCACTAGTGGATTTGGAGTTTTTTATATCAGATATCCAATTAGCGTCACTATATCCTTCCAGTACCGTTGGGTATCTAGTATAATGCAGCTCATAACCCTGGATGTAGCGTAGATAACCTAACACCCACATAATGCCCCTCCAATGAGTAGCATTCGGATTACTCGTGTATCTACTAAGCCTGCTAACAGAGTAGGCTACATTCAGCCTTATACAGCTCATCAGATACATCAAACTTCCAATAACTTGAGAATATTCTAGCTGAGAAACACTCTCACCATTATTCTTGGTCAAACACTTTCATGTTTACCGGTGTCGTAGACACACTTGTTTCTAATTGGCCAAATTTCTCAAGTATCTTCTCAACATAGTGAGATTGAGAAAGTACAATACCATCAGATGTTCTAGTAATCTTAATACCCAGAATTACATCTGCAAGGCCTATATCTTTCATGTCAAACTTAGAGTTTAACAAGCTCTTGATAGTTCGAATCATTTCATCATTACTACCAATAATTAGTGTGTCATCTACGTATAGACACAAAATGACATAACCTCTGTCAATGTCTTTGACATATACGCATTTGTCACACTCATTGATTTTGAACCCATTTGACAACATAGCATTGTCAAACTTCTCATGCCATTATTTGGGAGCTTGCTTCAAATCATATAATGATTTGACAAGCTTATAGACTTTCTTATTTTGTCTTGGAGCTAAGAACCCCTCAGGTTACTCCGTGTAGATTTCTTCATCTAAATCTCCATTTAAGAAAGTTGTTTTTACATCCATATGATGCATCTCCAGACCTTATAACACTGCTATTGCAATCACTATGCAAATTGATGTAATCCTTGTCACAGGTGAATATGTATCAAAATAATCCAGGCCTTCGTGCTACCTATATCATTTGATAATTAGTCTAGCTTTATACTTATCAATTGACCCATCAGTTTTCATCTTTCTTTTAAAGATGTACTTACTCCCCAAGACCTTATTACTTGGGGGTAATCAACCAACTCCCAAGTATAGTTCTGTAAGATGGAGTTAATCTCACTCTTAATTGCTTCTTTCCATAAAGGACTTTCAGGTGAAGTCACAGCTTCATGGAAAGTTCGAGGTTTTCCCTCTAACAAATAAGTCAAGAAGTCCGAACCAAAAGACTTTGCAGTCCTAACCCTCTTACTCCTTCTTAGCTCATCAACATCTTCAACTTGATCATCTAAGTGATCATCTGTTTGATCAGCTGTGTGATCTTTGTCACCTTCAACCTCTTCCATGGAATGCTAAATCCCTTATTGGAGACGACACAGAAATACATTTTCAAAGAAAGGCACATTTCTTGATTCCATGATAGTATTCTTGTGTATATCTGGAATAACAGACCTATACACAAGAAATCGATATGCATTGCTATTATGTGCATATCCAATAAATACACAATCCACTGACTTCGGTCCTATTCGAACCCGCTTTGGTGTAGGCACTGCCACTTTTCCAAGACACCCTCATATTCGTAAGAATTTATAAGAAGGCTTGATGTCTTTCCATAACTCATACGGGGTCTTGTCCACCTTCTTCTATGGTACTTTATTCAGAATGTAATTCGCGGAGAGAATTGTTTCCCCCTACATGTTCTGTGGCAATCCAGAACTGAGCAACATTACATTCATCATCTCTTTTAGCGTTCTATTCTTCTACTCAATAATTCCATTTGACTAAGAAGAATAAGGCGTCGTGGTTTGGTAGATAATCCCGGATTGAGCACAAATCTTAATAAACGGTAATTTATACTCACCACCACGATCACTTCTTAAAGCCTTAATCGTGCGGCTTAATTGATTCTCAACTTTATTCTTATAAAGAACAAACTTGTCAATATTCTCATCTTTGCTTTTGAGCAAATACACATAACAATACTTAGTGCAATCATTAACAAAAGTAATGAAATATTTATTGCCACCACATGATTGTATAAACTTTAAGTCACACACATCACTATGCACTAAGTCCAACGGCTTTGAACTTCTTTCAATAGAATGAAACGAAGATCTTATCAACTTCACTTCAACACAAGTTTCACACTTGTGTTTCTGATTAATCTTAAAAGATGGTATGTGATCTAACTTAATTAATCTACGTAAAGATTCAAAGTTCACATGTCTTAGTTTACCATGCCACAAATTAGAAGACTCAAGCCTGTAAGCAGAAGAATCTTTATTCATCTTTGGGATAACAGTCATTACATTGAGTTTAAACATAACCCCCAACATATAACCCTTACCCACATACACTCCGCTTGGTCAGAACGACCTTGTCGGACTCAAAGACCATGCGAAAATCATGTTTGCTGAGAAAAGACCCCGAGACAAGATTCTTACGAATGTCCGGAACATACAAGACTTCGTTTACAGTCAGCTCCTTTCCTGAGGTCAACTTCAGGACCACATTTGCTTTCCCTTCAACAATTAAGGTAGCATAATTCCCTATAAACAATTTCTCATCGTTTGTAATTGGCTCGAAAGTTGTAAATAGCTTCTTCTCGGAGCAGATGTGGCGTGTAGCCTCAGTATCAATCCACAATTCTCTTAGGTTTGAACCCACCAAATTCACCTCAGAGACAACGACAGACAAGTGCATGTCATCCTCATCATGGGAGTGTTCTTACATATCTGTCATATGAGCACGAGGTTTGGTCTTGTACGACTTCTTCTGCTTGCAACAGTCACTAGCCTGATGCCCTTAGCTACCACAATTTTAGCATTTCCCCAAGAACCGATAACCAGGTTCCTATGGCTTATATGTTTGCTTCTTTGCAACACCACCTCTTGGCCGGGGTTTTGAGCCCTTGTTCACAAGAGGCTTCTTCTTCACCCCAGAAGATTTGCCATACTTAATGACATTGGCTTTCACAGAGGAGGTACTATTTCCTTTCTTTCTATTATCCTCCTCAATTTATAGTCGGACAATTAGGTCTTCAACTGACATTTCCTTACGCTTATGCTTCAAGTAGTTCTTGAAGTCCTTTTAACCATTGGGAAGTTTCTCAATGATCACAGCAACTTGGAATGACTCGTTCAAAGGCATCCCCCCAACATGAATTTCATGCAAGATCACTTGGAACTCCTGGACTTGGCTTATCACAGTTTTTGAATTTACCATTTTAAAATCCAGGTACCGGTCCATGACAAATATTTTTGCCCCGTCGTCCTCAGTCTTGTATTTCTTGTCCAGAGATTCCCATAACTCCTTTGCTGAGCTCTTGGCATAAAACACACTGTAAAGTGAGTCTGCCAAGCTGTTGAACACATAGTTCTGGCAAGGATAGTCTGTCTGCTTCCATGTGTCAAGTGCCACGACTTTTTGCCTGTCTAGCTCATTTTCTACCACAGCTAGAGGATCCTCGCTCAAAACCTTTGCAAGGTTCAGCGTGGTTAAGTAGAACATCTTTTGGTGCCATCTCTTGAAGTTCACCCCAGCAAATTTCTCTAGACGCTCATGGTAACTGAGTGGTCCTCCCGGAACAGCCGGAGTAACACCAGTGTTGACCACAGGGGTCACAATTGGGGTTGGCAAGTCAATTGTCCCAGGGTTCAGATCCCCATCAATATTAATAGTAGTAGTATCATTGGTGACAGTTGTCATTTCTGAAAAATAAAACAGAATATCACTTTCTGTGTTTCCAAAAATTAAACTTAACCTTTAGAAAATCTCACAGTTGGAAATTTAATTCAAAACTAGTCTCATTACTTAACATAGAATCGAACATGGTTAAGAATGTTTCCAAGAAGATTGGAGGAGTCACATCGGTCCCACTTAAAACCCAGTTAACCTTTTAACAAAACTTTCAAGAGCATGTTAACTCCTAGTCCAAGATAAATAATTTTTAGAATTAAATTTTCCAGTGGATGAACTAGGTTAAAACAAATCAGTTCCAACGTTACAAGCAATTAAAATAAAATTGCTAACAATTACAAGCAATATAAAAAATAAAAAAAACTGTTTCTACTATGCCAAGCAAACAACCTTGCTTACAAAATTGGCAAGTAATCATTACTAAATCTCAAGCAAAAATGCTTACAACAATGACAGAGACCACGAATTTTGGAGCTCTAAAAGATCACTAATGACATGGCACTCAATAAAAAAAGAAAAAAAATACAACACCAAGGCCAAAACATCAAATCATTCATGATGGGGCCCATTGCCACATCATTAGTGGCAGCACTAATTAGTGCTCTCACTCATTTTCCAAATGTTTAAATAATATAGTCCAAAAAAATTCGTTTGTACAACCCAAATCGATTCATTTGGTTTTTTTTTTTTTTCCATTCCCTATCACATAGATATTCCTGTAGAGAAAGTTAGCAGAAAACCAACAAAAAAAAAAAACACACCAACCAAATAATCTAGGAAAAAAGTAAATAATAAATTAATTGAAACCATCTAGCCAACTATTGAATAATAAAATTAACCAATGAAATAAAATGCTAGATAAGTTACCAAAACAAAATACAATTTGTAACTCTAAAATTAAATTACAACTTTAAAATAAAATTTGTAACTCCAAATTAAATAACAAGTTTAAAATAAAATTTGTAACTCCAAATAAATAAATTTTAAAAAAAATTAATAGTCATGAGTTATGAATGAAATTAATTCACAATAAACATTTAAACTTATAACTCCAAATAAATAAATTTAATTCACCTAATTAAATTGCACAATATTCATGTACATAAATTTAGACAAGTTACAAAACTCTATAACTCCAAAACCTTAAATTAAAATTTTAAACGCTAATGGTGTGTTTGTTTGGACGGACTGGATAAAGGGGGATTGGAATCCACCAGACTGTTAGTTCTGGAATACATTGTTCCCGGATTATTTGGTTGGATTGGATTTGTATCCTATATTTGTTTAGTCATGGAATTAAATGTCTGGATTGGACTATTCTATTGAATCATATGTTTGTTTGTGATATTATAGAGAACGATAAATGCTCAAATGATTATTTTATCATTTTCAATTATTTACTAAGTAATAAAAATATTAAACATATCTTTAATATTCTAATTATTTTTAGCTAGATTAAATAATTTTTTTTTTGCACAATTAAATAATTTATTTTAAAAAAATTAAATAAATTAAATATCAATAAAAATATGTGTTATTTTTTAATTAAAATTTTAAATAAATTTATTTTAAAAAATAATAATAATTAAATAATGAAATTAAATAAAACATCTATTAAAATTTAAATAATGAAATTAAATAAAATATAAACAAAATTTTATAATAAAACATTAATAAAATATCTATAAAAAATTATTTAAAAAATTAAATAAATAAAACATCAATAAAAATTAAATAAAATTATTTTATTTTTAAATTGAGACATTTAAATTTTATTGAATTTTACTAAATACATAATTAAATAGTAGATGGTCAAAATGGTCATTTCACCACCTAATCCCATATCCCCCATTATCCCCCCATTTGTGTCCCCTAACCCTTATCGGACACAATAGTCTAACATATTTGGGACTAATAGTCCGGAGCAACAATTTTGAGCAAAACAAGAGACTATTAGTCCAATCCCATGTCTCAATCCCTCAAAACAAACACCGCCTAAAAGTTATGTAAAATTGTTACACACCAATAACCATTTAGCAATTAACATGTAAATAAATCTAGAAATTAAATCATGTAATCTAGTTTAGAAAATAATAAGCATGTCAAAAATTGCAACACCCATAAATTATATTATAAAATTAAAATTAATGTAAATCATGGTAGGAAATTATGAACCATACTCATAAAATAAAATCATACTAAAACAATTAAGTATACAAATTATGCTAAAGCATTCTAATTAAATTAAGCAATTAAGGAATAACATTGCATAATTTACAATCATTAAATTTCCAAAAAAAAAAAAAACAGTGGACTCAATAATAAATAGGCATGCCAATTATAAAGGATATATAAAAGATTTGAAACAGTGGCCACGGTGGTAATAAAAAAAAGGATTATTTACCAATAAATCCTACTTTACAAACTGTTATACCAAATAGTCCCACTTTTATTCTATTATACCAAATAGTCCTGCTAGTGGGTTGATTTGGTCCTTTTTGTTTTTTTTTTCCATTTTTTTAAACTGTGTGGACGAGAGTGCCCTTGGTTTAATGTGGGATTGTGTTTGCTGGATCAGTTCCTTTTTTGGAAGCATTGCTCATTCTATCACTGTGTGTGTGCGTGTAACAGTGGCTGCTGTGTGTGTGTATCTTTGTGTGTGTGTGTGTATCATTGTGTGTGTGTGTGTTGTGTGTGTGTGTGTATCATTGTGCTGTTGTGTGTGTTTGTGTATCATCGTACCCCAGCCTTTTCATCACCGAGTAAATTGCATCCAACTGTGCATCAAACATGGCGTAGTCCAGAGTATTCGATGTGAACCCGAAAAACGGGTATGGGCAGACCATGAAGGGTGTGTTTGTTTGGCGATGGAATTCAAGGATTGGGGCAAATATGACCCGGTCGAAAACCCGCCTGAATCGACCCGAACTGGGTGGCTCCGAGATTGATAATATACCTAGTGAATTAGGTGTGGAGACCTGAATGCTGGATATTTCGGCAAGATTGACGGCGGCGTGGAGAGATTTCATGGCGGGGAGGAGGTGGGCGATGACGGTTTTGTCAGCGGTGGCAATGACTTCGTTCCCGACGGCGATGCGGTGGATTTTGGCGATGGGGTTGAAAGGAGGATGTTGTTAGCCACACAGGACACGGCGGCAGAGAGTTTGGAGACGGCAGGGATGTCAGAGTTGGCGACGATGACGGTGACGTAGATGTCGGAGTTGGCGAAGGCGCGGAGGATGTCGGGGTTGGCATCGAAGATCTTCACTGTGTCAATGGTGGTTTGGTCTTTGATGAATGTGTGTGTGTCTGCCTGTGTGAACCCCCAAACACACCAACCCAGCCCAAAACAAAAAACCCCTTACAGCGCGTTGTGTGTGCTGTGTGTGTGTATCAGTGTGTGTGTGTGTGTGTGTGTGTGTGTGTGAGTGTGTGTGTTGAAGCCATCAGTGTGTGTGTGTGCGTGTATCAATGTGTGTGTTATGCGCTGGGTGTGTCTTAGAGGGAGAAGAGAGAGCTGGGTTTGGTGTGTGCTCTGTGTGTGTGTGTGTGTCTGTTGTGTGTATGGTGTGTATGAGTGTGGCTGCTGGGTATGTGTGTTAATGGTGTTTTGTGTGCATGGTGTCTTGTGTCTGCTAGAGAGAGAAGATATGTGTGTGGCTGGGTCTCCATGTGTGAGAGAGAGAATGCTAAGAGAGATGAGTGGTGTCTAAATGAGGGTAATTACGTCTCTCAGAATTTTCCAGGACTAAACGGTTTACTAGAATAAAAATGGGACCAATTGGTTCATAAGTTTACATTTTGGGATTTATTGGTAAATCTCCCTAAAAAAAAATGCAAATATATATATTTCTTTGTTTATTTATTATTATGTAACAATGGCCTATACATTCATGACTCACAAGACCCAAACAGCAACATGCATGTTAATCTAAATGGATGTACATATCCCAATCATGTTATAGTTGAAACAATAGGCTCCTCGGAATTAGTACCAGGCACAAATATGTAATATGCAATTCACTTTCTTATAAATTTGTTCCATTGTCCAAGTAGTAACATTGAAAGTGAAATAAAACCAGTAATGAAAACAAGATGAGTCCTAAGCAAGTGAAACAGCGAGCATGTTCTGAAACTATTTTCCAAACTGTGGGGACATAAAATTTTGAATAAACGACACGTGGCCGAGGTGTCATCGAAGTGCCAGCCGAGGTGCCATGTGTCCTGGTCATGATGCCGAGGTGATCTCGGCAAGGCCGAGGTTATCTCCGAAGATACCGGAATTCGAGATAAGCGGACAAGGGACAAGAGTCTTAGAATGAGAGAAGACTTCAGTTTGGGTAAAGATGAGACTCTTAGAGAGTTTATCCTAATTTTACTGGGAGTCCAAGATTAGCAGTAATCCTAAGTCCATTAGAGCTAGGCTCCTATTGGGACTAGGATTGTGTTGGCTATAAAAGGGAGGCATCCCATGGGTCTAAGGTATGTTTTTGATATTCTGTCTAGTAAGTTAAGCACTATTGGTTATCTTTGAGAGATATTGAGTACTGACTTGATCGTCGGAGTGCCCCGGGTAGACGAACCACCGCCGGGATCTTCTCTTTCTGTTGTAGGTCAGTCAAGTGCCATATATTTTGCCAGTGCTCTCCAGTTGGGTACTTGCTTGGCAGTGTGGTCGGAAATTGACACCCACAATTTGGCGCCGTCTGTGGGAATGAAAAGAGAATAGATGGCCAATGACAGACCGAAAGAGAAGGTTAGGGACGACACCTCTACTGAGAGTAGGAAACATATTGACCTTGGCATTGAAGAAGACAACTACAATGATGAAACTCGTGATAAGAATCACGGAGAAGAGGACGTCGGCTAGGAGGGCGACGTGCCGAAGAAATCAAACCGAAGCAAGTATTATAACGAGAACGACCTCTAACCACCGTTCCCGTCACAAGATACGCCGATTCCAGCAGCCAAGAAAGATGCCCAAGCAGGGGGGCAGAAGAGAACTCCTACGACTCCTCAGCACGATAGGACCAAGGAACATTCTCACTGGCCTTCAAGGGAGGTCAGACGAGGAGAATCAAGAAGGGGAGATTCACAGAGGACACATCGCACCAAGGAAGCTGACTCCAAAGAACATCGGCATGTTCAGGAGAAGGACCTCTGTTTTGACGCGACCAATGGAGGGAGGTCCAAAAGGACTCGGGATGTGTAGACGTCCCCGAACGCCCCGGGAGGGTTAGTCCCGTTCTGTTCGATATTGGGCTCACTACAGCTCAGGACTCTCAAATTGTCACGGTTCTAAGTCTGAACCAAAGAGTCCAAATCCGGCAAATCGTTTTGAGAAAACAGATTTTTTTGAAAGAAGTGTCAAACATGGACTGCTTTGCCAGATACAGAGTCGCCACCTAAATGTTTTATTTTGGGGAAATTTAGGAAACCCTGACTCGTTTGCCTAAGGCCACGTGTCCGTCATCACCAAAGTTGCCTCGGCTCGGGAACTTGGGTACGATTGGGGAAGGTCACTTCGTGAGCACCCCCGCTCGCCCGATCAAAGATCGGCTTCTACTAACCATGATATCAAATTTTGAAAACATTGTGTGTTCTTATTCCGGTTATTAGCCTAGATTACTATGTGATGCGCACAACATACAAGTATAGACTGGGTCGCCTGAATTGGAACGAAACATTTCATGTTTGTTTTTGAAAGATGGTTTGCTACTCGCAAGTAGGCTTGAAATGCAGATTTTGCCACCCTCAGGTGGGCTTAAGAAGATATGGTTTTGCCATTATCTAGTGGGCTTAAAACTCACAGTCAATGATTTGTTCCAATCCAAATAACTCAACCTTCACCCACAGGCATTCAGGCAGATATATCACATAAGCAATTAGCCTCATGGTAAGCATGCTATTCATAGCAGTCACTCACACGTATTCAAGGATGCTGAAGCATAAAAACTCACCGAGTACTCCAAGCCAAAACAAAAGCTAATTAGAAATCTATGCATGATCCTAATTATACAGAAGTGCCTAATGCAACACATGCAAAAATGTAACTATAGCAGGCTCGGCTATTCTAAACATGGCATATGAAATGCTACAGCTAATATGTATTCAACTTGGAATTAAAAATACAATGCAGTTAGTATGATGCGCCGAGCCCGGTGCATGCAAAACAGATGAATGAATGCAAACATGCTATCATACTGTATGCTAATTGAAATATGCCCTAATCTAACCATCATACGCGGATAAATAAAAGGGAAGAAAGACGTGGGGTTGGAAGACATACATCACACTCACCCTCACTTATTACAGTTGTGCCCTCGCGCAGAGGGTCCGAATGAATAGTACAGTCCAGAATAAATACAGTCCAAATAATACAGATTCCTAATTAATTTACAAATTAACTAAGAAAAAAAAAGATAAACTGGCATGCAAGCCAGGGACAGCCTTGACTCTTCTTTAGATGATGGATGATGCATGTCTAAGCTGCCTTGCGCGGAAATCCACGGCGATGCCCCGATTAGCCTCTGTTTGCAATTTATTCTTGGAAAGCGCGCCGAGCCCCAGAAGACTGCCGATTCTTGATTTGCTGTAACAGAGAGCAGGAAAAGGGCATGGCAATGTATTTTCACAAATGTATGCATGCCTCGATCCTCGTGCCACCAATCACGTATCTCGATGCATGATGGCCGAGGAGTCGAATTGCACAATTCAATATAGGATGAATGCACATGAAAACAAAACTAAAACCTAACTCCATCATGGATAATCCGGAGTGTCGGTGACTAGGGAATTGAGACACGTTCCGTCACTCGGAGTACGAAATGCACCTCATTTCCCATGCCCGGGATAACTCCTATCCCGAACACGATGCAATATGCATGACATGCATGAAATGCAACTAAGATACAATCCTAACATACACAATGTTATGGAATGGCATACACGCTGCACGAGGTAATACACAACCGAGCATACACAATGCTATGGATGAAATGGCATACGCAATGCAATAATGGGCTTACACCAACATGAGAGAGCCTCAGCCACACTCACATAGGAGGCCATCAGATGAAAATAAGACAACTCGAAATGCGTGCACGCGTGCACGCAAACCGAGAGCCGACCCTCAGGCACCGAAATGTCACTCTAATGAGACATGGCAAAGACATGGAATATGATATGCAAACATGCAAAAATCAGTAGCAAAATGAGGGGGGAAAACAGCCCCGAAACAAGGCTAAATGACACCCGATGCATGGAATTTCTCCCGAAACATGGATTTTGGTGCATGAAATGGCTTGTAGCTACATCAAGCATGCATTATTTGATCATGACATGTGAAGACAGATTTAAGGCATCCCCAAAACAAGCATGTTTACAGTTCTAAGCGAGGCCAAACAGCAAACACAAATAGGGCAAAACTAGCATGCAAAAATAGCCCTAAATGTGAGATAAAGAAGCAACTCATACCTGCTGACCCCAAACAGATTAGGGCCCTTCAACAATGTTGAAGAGGGGCCCAAAATATGATGTTTTACAGTTTATGGAAAACCACAAAAACCAACACAAGTATGGCTAAGCTCTCATGCAAGAAAAGGGCCAAAAGATGGACAAAGAAGCAAGTAGTGGTTGCTGGCCTTAAACACAAAGGGGCCCTTCAACAATGTTGAAGAGGGGCCAAAAATAATGCACTTTACAGTTGATGGCCGGACCCAAAACAGTATGCAAGAATGCTCAAAATGCTATGCAAAATAAGGCCAAAAATAGGGATATAACACAAAGTATATAAAAGATGCCTCAAACCATGAAAGACCCTTAATAAAACATGAATAAGGGGTCAAAATAAGACTTTTTTCAGTTCTGAAAAGAGACCAAAAACAGAAGCATCCGAGGCTAACAAATCATGCAAAAAAAATGGCCAAAAGAGAGATATAATGACAAATAGTAAATGGAGGCCACAAACAGCAATGAGCCCTTCAACAATGTTGAATAAGGGCTCAAAATAAGCAACTCTTCAGTTTATGACATGCCTCAAAACAGATTATACATAAGCCTAAAATACTACGCAAGAAATAGGCATACAAGAGGGATAATGAAGCAAGTGCAAGATGGGGACCTCAAATGACAAAAGTCCCTTAATGAAACATGAAATAGAGCTCAAAAAAACACTACTTTCAGTTATGGCCGGAGCTCAGATATACAAGAAAGAGAGGCTAAGAAATGTTGCAAAAAATGAGCTAGAAAGAGGGAAATGGTAACTCACCCTTGTAGACCAATCTTTAGCAACTTCTTGGAGCAAATTTGTTGCCTCCTAGCCTCTGAGAAGACCTCCAAGCTGCTGGAAATGAAAGTGGTGGTGTGGTGCTAGGTGATGGTGTGTAAAAATGGTTAAGAACTTAAGGGGTTTTGAGGTTTAGAGTAGAGAGAGAGAGAGAAATTTAATGAGAGAGCTCAAAACCAAAATTTTCTCACCCTCCAACACAGCTAGGAGCTGCTGGTTTTATAAGCAAAAGAGTTGGAAAAGAGGGGGAAAAAAAGGGGGGGAAAACAATTCAAGTTTCCCCCCAAAAAAGGCCAAAAAGTGGGATATAAAGGCAAGTGGTAGCTGCTAGACCCAAATGGCCGAGAGCCCTTCAACAAAGTTGAAGAGGGGCTCAAAACAAGACACTTTATAGTTTATGACTAAGTCCAAAACAGCTCACAAGTAAGCCTAAAATACCGTGCAAAAATAGGCCTAAAAGAGCGTTAAAGAAGCAAGTGATAGGAGGAGATCTCAAACAGCAAAAGGTCCTTAATCAAATATGAAAAAGACCTCAAAATATGACTATCTCAAGTTTGGGTCAGAGCCCAAAAATGTAGAATGAAGGTTCGGGAGCCAAAACACGCAGTTTGGGGCCCCAAAAGTGGGCTGTTAGGCACCGGAAGTTGTGTCCGACCACAAAGTTGGTCTCTTGGACCGTAGTGTCCCTCAAAAGGGAGTAAATAAAGATGTATGCCAAAAACTGAAGCAAATGGAGGTGGTTAAACGGTCCCGAACCGAGGCACACGGCCAACGGCTCCGAAAAATCGGAAATCGGACTCCAAACGGGCAAAACGGCCTACGACCACGAAACGTAGCCTACGGCCACTGAGAGATGATCTACGAGACCTCTCCCTCCCTTAGGGAAGAGAAAACAGAGAAAACGGAGCCTGGTTCGTAAATCGAGGCAAAGCACAAAAGAGTCCGGAAGTCCGAAGGCAAGGCTCGCAGCCGAAACTCTGAAACTTCTGAACGAGCACAATATGCAATATCACCAAGCGCTCAACTGGTGACGTCTGAGTCTCAAGGTCGGTCAAAAATGGGGTGTCTACACGATGACACAGGAAGTAGTGCACCAAAGAGGCTAAAATTCAGAGATAGCCGAGCTCCTAGACGAACCAAGGAGGATCTGAGGGATTACCTCCAGAGAAAGCGAAAAGATGCCAAGGTGACCTCACGCGTCAAGCTGAGATAACACTGGATATGAGAAGACAAGAGCTCAGCCCAAGTAAGCCGATCCCAGATCCCAGAAGACAAGATCTCGGCCTAAGATGATTAAGTCCGAGAAGAGAAGAGTTTACCGAGATGATGTTTAAACACTTGTTGAAACTTGAGAAAAATTTACAAGTTGAAGTTAAACCGAAATCATTGTTTAACACTTGTTGAAATTTGTGGACAATTTACAAGTTGAAGGTAAACCGAGGTCATTGTTTAACACTTGTTGAAATTTGTGGACAATTTACAAATTGAAGTTAAATCAAAATCATTGTTTAACACTTGTTGAAATTTGTGGACAATTTATAAGTTGAAGTTAAACCGAAATCATTGTTTAACACTTGTTGAAATTTTTGGACAATTTACAAGTTGAAGTTAAACCGAGGTCATTGTTTAACACTTGTTGAAATTTTTAGCAATTTACAAGTTGAAGTTAAACCGAAATCATTGTTTAACACTTGTTGAAATTTGTGGATAATTTACAAGTTGAAGTTAAACCGAGGTCATTGTTTAACACTTGTTGAAATTTGTGGACAATTTACAAGCTGAAGTTAAATCGAAATCATTGTTTAACACTTGTTGAAATTTGTGGACAATTTACATGTTGAAGTTAAACCGAAATCATTGTTTAACACTTGTTGAAATTTGTGAACAATTTACAAGTTGAAGTTAAACCGAGGTCATTGTTTAACACTTGTTGAAATTTGTAGACAAAACCGAGGTCATTGTTTAACACTTGTTGAAATTTTTAGCAATTTACAAGTTGAAGTTAAACCGAAATCATTGTTTAACACTTGTTGAAATTTGTGGACAATTTACAAGTTGAAGTTAAACCAAGGTCATTGTTTAACACTTGTTGAAATTTTTAGCAATTTACAAGTTGAAGTTAAACCGAAATCATTGTTTAACACTTGTTGAAATTTGTGGACAATTTACAAGTTGAAGTTAAACCGAAGTCATTGTTTAACACTTGTTGAAATTTTTAGCAATTTACAAGTTGAAGTTAAACCGAGGTCATTGTTTAACACTTGTTGAAATTTGTGGACAATTTACAAGTTGAAGTTAAACCGAAATCATTGTTTAACACTTGCTGAAATTTGTGGACAATTTACAAGTTGAAGTTAAACCGAGGTCATTGTTTAACATTTGTTAAAATTTTTGGACAATTTACAAGTTGAAGTTGAACCGAAATCATTATTTAACACTTGTTGAAATTTGTGGACAATTTACAAGTTGAAGTTAAACCGAGATCATTGTTTAACACTTGTTGAAATTTGTGGACAATTTACAAGTTGAAGTTAAACCGAGATCATTATTTAAACAATTATTGAAACTTGAGAAAAGTTTACAAGTTGAAGTAAGACAAAGGATATGTCTTGTACTTGGTAAAATTTGTGATAAATTTACAAGTCAGGGCTAAGGTTGTATCAAATTAAAGTACTTGGGTACTTACTGAGGTAAAACATCAGTTTGTATAACCGAGGTGTATCACCCCGAAGAGATTGCACGAGGATTGAAGTATGGAGGCATACAAAGCAAGCATGCAAGTATTCAAAAGCAAAAGAGTTGTTGTGTTAAAAACACATCGGCAATGTGAAGAGTTTACATTACTTCAAAAAGAAAACAAAGTGCAATCCAATGAGGGAAAGACGCATGACTGAAACGGTTGGGTTGCTGTGCGTGACAGCTTTCACGCGTGATGACACTCTTGGAGTTCTTGATTCTATGAAGCAAATACCTCGGCTAGGAAGATGGTTTCGGCTGAGAAACTCGAACAAAGCTTGGTTGTTAGTTCCAAAACATTGATGAAAGCAGACTATAGGTCTTGGTCATATTGAGCCGACGAGTTCTGACTTCGGCAACAAATAATGGAGTAAGCTTAGCCGATGTGCTAAATTCGAAGAAATGATATAGGTTCTATCACCTCATAATGCCGAGGTAATAGAACCTAGGGGCAGTTGTGGGGACATAGAATTTTGAATAAACGACACGTAGCCGAGGTGTCACCGAAGTGCCAGCCGAGGTACCACGTGTCCTGGTCATGACGCCGAGGTGATCTCGGCAAGGCCGAGGTTATCTCCGAAGATACCGAAATCCAAGATAAGAGGATAAGGGACAAGAGTCCTAGAATGAGAGAAGACTTCAGTTTGGGTAAAGATGAGACTCTTAGAGAGTTTATCTTAATTCTACTGGGAGTCCAAGATTAGCAATAATCCTAAGTCCATTAGAGCTAGGCTCCTATTGGGACTAGGATTGTGTTGGCTATAAAAGAGAGGCACCCCCATGGGTCTAAGGTATACTTTTGATATTCTGTCTAGTGAGTTAAGAACTATTGGTTATCTTTGAGAGATATTGAGTACTGACTTGATCATCGGAGTGCCCCCGGGTGGACGAACCACCGTCGGGATCTTCTCTTTCTGTTGCAGGTCAGTCAAGTGTCATCTATTATGCCAGTGCTCTCTAGCTGGGTACCTACTTGGCAGTGTGGTCGGAAATTGACACCCACACAAACTAACAGTACAATACTAATTACATGTGAATCTATTAGTTAATTCTATGAAAACAAAGCCTGCGTTTGGTTGTGTTTTGTAAATGTGATTTGAGAGTATGAGTTGTATTTTGAGTTTGTGGGTTGTAGAATTATGATTTGAGTGTAGAAAATTTGTTTGGTTATGATTTTTAAATAGATTGTTGAATTGTGTTTTGAAGATGTATTTTCAATTAAGTTTTGAAAGTTTTATGTGACATGTTAAAGGTGAAAATTTGTTTAGTGATGTATTTTGAAAATAGTTTTCAAAACTTAATTCAACCAATAATTTATCATCAAACACACAACTCATATATCGATATCCATATTTTTTATCAACAATAATAACCAAACTATTTTTAAATTACTGAAATTAAAAATTGATTTTTTTGGTCAATTAATTTTTTATTTTGTAATTTTTTTGAATAATTGTTTTTTCGAAATAATTTTTTCATTTTAAAATAAACCTATGTCAATTATTTTCTGCCAATTAATTTTTCTATCAATTCATTTGTAAAATACGTTTTTAATTTTTTTCTAATATTTTGTTAAAGTCAACAACTTTTGAAAATACATATTAATAAAGAAGGAATAAATACACTAAATTTAATATTTTAAAATACAAATCATAATGTAAATCTTATAAAACATTATCATTTTTTTTCCATTTATTACATATTATGAATTTCGTCCATATGTGGCAACAGAAATGCAAAGTATTATTGTACCCGTTGAGCTCATATAATTGTGGGATTGACATACAAAATGACTATTATGCCCCTCTTGACTTAAATGGAAAGTGATTACATAGAACAAAATATAAACGGTAAGATAGTAATTTCACTTACTTATTACCTACCCCCTATTGTTTTATAGCTGTGTGTTCAACACTGAGGTAAAGAAAAAGGAGTGGCTGCAGTTGTGTACTCAGTACATGGATGTGATATATATATAAAAAGTAATAATATTAAAATCAAAAAATATTTAACAAATAAAAAGTAAATAAATAAAAAAAAATCCAAACTAAACCTTTTGAACCTCACCCTTTCTATGAAATCTGAATCTCATTCCGTTTACCACACCAACTTCACCATCTCAGAAGCACCTTCTCCAGTTACATCAGAAAACAAAAATTAGAGAAATAGAAGCATATCCACCATCTCATTAAGTCCTCCTTCTCCACTTTCATAATTTACAGGTTAGTTTTGATGTCAGTTCATCTTCATATTAGCTTCAGATATTACCTTCAGACATTAGCTTTAGACAATAGCTTCAGACAATAGCTTCAGAGGGAGTGAGGGAGGGAAGAGGAGGACAACCGGCCGGTCATCCCACCGATCTACCGGCCGATCATCCCACGGGACATCCGGCCGGTCATCCCGGCCCAGTCACCATTCCACCTCCGTATCTGTTCGCTTTGTTTCATATCTGTTCCATTTTCATCTGTTATATTTTCTGATTTTTGTTCTAATTTTGGCACACTATCATTTATTTTTCTGATTATCAGTTTCTAAGTTATAATAAACTGAATGAAACAAACCCAATATAAATGAGAAATGTCATTCCCTATGTTTTTTTTTTTTTTTTTATAAAAATTTGTTTCTATGGCATCTGCCTAATTAAATTTTGTCACCAAATTTTTTTATATTTATTTTTTACATAAAAATAAGTTTGTATGCACAAAAATGTACTAATGGTTGATATATTTTTCATACATATTTTTTACCTCTCATATGTTGTAATATACAATTTTCTTTCACTTTTGCAGTCATCATGCCAAGAACAAAACGAACCAGGCCCGAACTTGGTGAATCCTCAAACCCTTTACCACCACCACAACAACAACATGATGGCTATCCAACTAATGATTTTGCAACATATCATTATGAGCAGGCCTATGAACATTTCATTTCTCGACCAATTATTACGGGGAGAAACGTAAAACTACCTTCTAAATATAATTCACTCTTACTTGGCAAATTAGATACAATGGGATGGTTACCATTAAATAATTTGCCAAATAAGATATATCCCTGTCTTCTACGATTATTTTATGTTCACTTGACACTGGATGACTAACAAAATGAACCGTTCAGTCTTACCTCTTATGTTAAGGGGAAAATAATCACACTCTCTCTCCGTCGTTTTGTACAAATTATTGGAGTCGAAACAGGAGATTTACAATGTTATTTTCAAAATGAGGCCGCATTAGAAAAAATTGTTGATGATGTCACTCAGATTTATACCCTAATTTGTGACAACCGATTTAGCGGCACTAATTTACAAGTCAGCCATTTAAAACCTCATCTTCGTATTCTCCATCGATGGATAGTTGAAAATATCACTCCC
Source organism: Camellia sinensis (assembly GCF_055761805.1). Taxonomy (NCBI): domain Eukaryota; kingdom Viridiplantae; phylum Streptophyta; class Magnoliopsida; order Ericales; family Theaceae; genus Camellia; species Camellia sinensis. The sequence goes on along the minus strand of NC_138961.1, from coordinate 32,535,912 downwards.
AAAAAAGGACATTATAATAGTGTTTCATATTTTCAAGTTTACTTGTTAAATTGTTTTGAAATTGGACAAAAATTAGATTTATGCTTTATATTACTAAAAGAAATGATGCTTGCAAAATTGGATACTCTGAGTGGCCGGTCACTACCTTTTGGAGCTTTGTTAACCATAATTTTCAAAGCCCATGATGTGAACCTTGAAGGTGAAGGATGGATCAGAATCACTTCACCAATTTCTGAGTATACACTAACCCGAGCTGGTGGTGCTGACACCTTGATAGGCTCTATTTATCTTGAAAATCAACCAATACCTGATGAGGAAGAACCCAATGACAATGCCATACCATCAAATGAATAACCTCATTACTGGACTGATTATTTAGCCTTGGAACAAGAACGGTACAATCAACGCCTACAATGGGAGCAACAAATGGCTAATCAGCTCAATACATTGGGTACTTGATTCGATGAATTTGGTACTCGATTCGATGAAATTGACACCGCTCATAACTCACTAATTCATCAATTTGGTGAGTTTCGTGTAGACTCAGAAAGACGCGCTGATCTGACAAGGAACCGCATTGATCTGATTGACCATCGAGTCACTCAGCTGTACCATCAGCATTTCCCTCCACCTCCAACACCACCTGACAAGGATGCTTAACTTGTTTAAAAATCAAGTAAAATGGTTCACAGATATGGTGGTTATATTTTTTTTTCTTTTTTTGTTTTGGTTATTTATTTGGTGAGTTTTGTTGTGATTGTTTTACTTTTGTTATTTTGTTATAAACTTTTCTATTCACGTAATGAATAACAACGACGGGTTTTTTTTGGAATCATTTAATTACATAGTAATAATGTTATAACAATTTGTGCAAAAAGATTATGCATTGAAAAAATTATTTGCACAAAAATTAATAAATAGTAATTCATAAATGTCTATGAAATCCTTCATTTGAATAAAATGAATAAAAATTACACAATTATTAAATAATTTTTCTGCATCAATTATAATATAAAATTAAATTAATGTTCTGAAATTAAATAAAACAAATTATAATTTAATAATATTTAATAATAAACATTCTTTATTTTAATGAAAAGGAAAAAAAAAGTTATTATAAACTTCTGTACAAAAAATTAAAAAGAATACCCCAGCGTTTGCATAAATTATACACCCTTACTTTAAGATGTACCCAACGAATTTTTACACATTCTTCATATAAAATAATATTTTGCTATAAAATCGGATGATATAAAACAATAAAATATAATTTACTTTTTTATTTTATTTTATTTTATTTATTATTATTATTATTATTATTATTATTATTATTTATTTGTTACACTTAAATGGTGAACTTATCACCACCACCACCTACTACCACCAACCACCCACCTGCCACCACCACCCATCTGCCACCCACCACCCATCACCACCCACCACCCACCACCCCTCTGGCACCCACCACCACCCACCACCCACCACCCATCTGTCACCCACCTCTATCCACCACCCATCACCACCCACCACCCATCTGCCACCACCGCATTTAATTTAATAACAACATATTTATTTATGAAAGTTACTAAGAAATACATTGCATATTAATAACAACATATTAAATTATCTTTGATAGACTATACATAAAATTGCATATTACACATTGCATGAACAACATATTTAAGTACACACTGATATGCGAAAACCATTACCTTCATTGCCCATGTGATGATGTTTGTGTTTTATTTCATTTCATTGTCATTTGGCCCAATCGTTGTCCTCAGTATTAGTTATCCTACAAGAAGATAAAAGAAGTCAGTAAATCACAGAAACAGACAAGGAAGGGCGGAGTTATGTAGTAACGATGTCATAATGACTAAAATAATTTACCAAATAATTACGCATTCACAACCAGTAGGCAGTACGACATTCACTTGCCTTGTTCACATCCCTTTTCTATGTATGGTGAACATGTTTTTGCCACATAGCAGTAGCAATTGCATCCCTAACGTTCGATTGGGGCGTTAACCCATGTTGTGACATGTCAACGTAGTCAGCTTGGTCTCCAACAAGCCCGTCAGCTTCTACTTCTGCTTCTGCGGCCATTTCATTATCAGCTTCCATAAAGAATGGATCCATAGTTATATGCAAATGGATCCAATTGTGCACTACACAACATGCAATCACGATAGGCCCTTGTCGTGTAGACTTATAATTTGGCATGGACAGCAATATTGGGAAGTGCTTCTTCAAAACACCAAATGTTTTTTCTATGACATTGCGTAATGACGAATGTCGATGGTTAAACAATTCCTTAGGTCCTGCATAACGATGGCCACGAAACTCTTGCAAGTGATACCGTTGAGACCGAAATGAGTGGCATGTTCGTGAAACCATCATCAACTAAATAGTACTTGCCTACATGTAAATAATGAATACACAGTTCTGTCAATTGATGTGTGCAAAAACAAACAAGGAAAAAAGTGTACCGCATGTTATTCAGAGACAGTCACCATTGGGTGGGTGTGGGAATTGTAGATCAGCTCGTGTAAAAGAGTCAAGCAGAATAGCGTTGTCGTGAGCGCTACTTTCCATCCAGAATTAATAAATGTGAACAACATATCGAAGTCGCAAGCTGCGAGTACATTTTGCGATACCGTTGCTTTTTTACCGCGGAATGTATTTTGTCTTGAAGCAGGGACCCATGCATCCACCAATGCGCCATCGATAACACGACACAAACCTAATTGACAGATATTTGTTTGATATTAAAAGCGAAACAAACTTCGATATTACTTTCATAATAAAAAAATAATATTTATTAACACTTATTGATATGAACAAACTTACAGGACAGTCATACTGTTCGTACCTTGAATCAGGGAAAAAATCTCCTGTCATTTAAAATTTTTCCCGGTATGTCCTCTAGGTTACGTGGTTTGATAACCGATAATGAAAGCTTGCACAATGCACGCATAACAATTTTTATGTGCCGACAAATTGTTTCCGTGGAGTGTTGAAATCTATCTGCCATTATTCGATGGCGATCATTTTGTGCAAAAGTGTATAAAAAAATTCCAAGCGATTCCTCCACACTGATATGCATATGTTCAGTATCGATAAAGCAATTATGGAGTAAAGTGTCTTTCAATAAAATGAATGTTCGTGCATCCATTCGCATAACGTTCATCATTGTTTCTGGATGGCCATTTAATAGGCCGAAAATGTAATCATCACCTCTGAATGGACACGTTCGCTGCGGTCGGCGACTACTTGACGCGTTGATATGGTTATGCATTAAAGCAATCATCAAAAAATCCATAAAATCATCAACAACCTCATCCTCCTTTGATGAGAGCTCCATTGTATTGTTTTCTCTGTCGGATGACATATGCCTTTGTCTACATCACAGTAAAAGCATAATTATAAAATATGTTATTCATGATGTAATAGTTAGCGTTATTGGTGAAACAGTAAACTTCAGAGGAGAACAAAATTTATTTAACACATGGTCATATTATAATAACAGAACATAGTTTTAATATAACAGAAAACACTTAAAAGTTCAAAAAAAAAAACATGCGAACATAGAAAAGGAAAGAGGATATGATGGAATGAAAAAAAAGAAAAAGAAAAACCAAATCAGGAATAATGAAATCATCAAACAATTCAGCGAAGAAGATTTGCTAACACAAGCAACACAGAACTTCTCAGTTCACTGCAAAACGAGGATCATGGCTAGGCGCAAATGGGTAGGAGTGCGCATAAAAAACCTTCGCCATTCCTTATCCTTGAACAGTGTCAGTGCCCTAACATACTGCAACGGTGGTATGTCCCTAAGCTCAAGCAATGCATCTTGACATGCATCAAGGGAATAATCATCACCACCTGCACTTACAGCCTCAGTCTCATTTTCTCGTGCACGTAAATGTCCTGTTTTGGCTTGTACATAGGATGTGAAAACTGTGCACACATCATCAAACCCACTTGACCGTGACTTTTTGGAACGACCACTATCAGTCTGGCTGGTTGCAGGGCCCCTCTTGTGACCTTTGCCCTTTGCTGGATCCATATACTCATCCCCGAATAAGTCAACAGGAATGGCCTCAGCAGCATTACTCCCACCAGCGTTACTCCTACCAGCATCAACGTTCCAAAATTTATTTAACATGTCATCTTCTTCTTCTGAGTCAAGGGGTCCTTGTGTGGATGCACGAGACAGGGCCCCTGTGGCACAACAAGTTTCAACAATTTCTACTATTTCTTGAAAATATTCAAACCCTTTTGTCCTAAACTTCTTCACATATCTGCTAGCCTACAACAATTACAAAACAAGAATTCAACACTGTATGTATCATGAAATGTTTAAAATAAAATTAGAAAATAGTACAGATTAATGGAAAATCTTATCCCAAAATTCATCGGGTGCAACAACAGTGCCTATAATAGGATCCCATCCCAGACCAGTCTGTGCTTGCAGCCGCTTAAATGTCTGGTAATCAGCTTTCAATCGCTGATATTTTTGGCGCTCCTTGACACCTGTATACCGAAATCCATATATGTTGTACAACTGATTTACATAATGATTCCAATGCCTAATTGTCCACGAAGTAGTACGGCCCGTTGTTTGATTGTTTCTAACTTCATATCTCAACATATTTATTAATTTCGTTTCAATTCTGGGCGTCCACATTTTGGTGTTCTTATTGTCATCGGAATTATTTTCATCCATCTATAAATATACAAATTATATTTAAACTAGTTTGGGATGGATATACAAGCATAACAGAGTATTTTAAAGTAGTCTGCGATGGATATACAAGAATAACAGCGTCAAAATGGTTTGAAAGAGAACACAGATAAAGGAAAAAGAACAGATGATTTTATTTTGAGGAAAAAAATACGTAGCAGATTAATTGAATTTAAATAACAGAAATATAACCACAAAAAAAAAACATTCAGATAGCAGAAATATAACCACAAATAAAAAAAAAATCAATTAACATTGTGTTTATACAAGAGGAAACAAATCAGTAACATATAACCACAAATAAAAAAAAAATCAGTTAACATTGTGGTTAAATAGGAGGAAACAAATCAATAAAAGAAAAATTAAGGAAAAAAAATCAGTAAAAAAGCCCGGTAGGTTCAAACAGACTGGTAGGTTTTAACGAAGAAATGGAAAACCGAAAGACAAAACCGGAAGAGGTGGGAGGATCGGGTGGTTGACCGGCCAGATGACCCGGGGGACGACCGGCCGGGTGTCCCAGGCACTGCACAGTTCAAACCATTAACGAAGAAATGGAAAACCGGAAGACAAGGTGGGAGGACCGGGTGGTCGACCGGCCGGTCGACCGGCCGGGTGTCCCAGACACTGCCGCTTTAGGTTCAAAGGTTCAAACAGTTCATAATTTAAAAGAACAACCGATCTGAAATGGAAAATACACCTTTACAAATTCTCATAAACCATTTAGGAACTGATTTCAACTTCTCCGAAATCATTTATACATAACAGATGAAGATTGATTTACTGACTATTCTTGAAGAACAAAAAAGTTGAAACAGTTCAGGATGAAGAATGAAATCGTTTATCGACTCGTCCGAAATCATTTTCAGATAACAGATAAAATCATTTTCAGATAACAGATGAAGGATGAAGGATTTTTTTACCAGATCAGTGGGAGTTGAATAGTTATCGCCGGTGACGGAATGTGTATACTGATTGAATGTGCCACTGTTTGCTCGTCGGATTCGACAATAAATTTGATAAATTTGACCTGAAAAAAATTAAAAATAAATTAAGATGAATTTTTCAAATAATTTCCCTATAACAAAATATGTAAACAAATTTGTGAGTAATTTCACCTCGCAGTCGTCGTTGTTTGGTTGCCCGTAATAAGAATCGTCCGCAACGCACAGATCATAACTCAATCGATTTATGAAATATGATACCTGTACAGAGCGGGTTGGGTGGATTCATTGTTTATAAAATGAGTCTGAAACCCACCCGTGATGAATTTGAAGTACGGATGTTTGATACAGAGAAGCCACCAGTGATGAATCTGAAGGACTGATGTAGATGAGCTTCACGTAAAAGTTGCAGAGACGATGAAACGTTGAAAGGCAGATACAAGCTGCCAAACAGATTTTCAAAATGTAATTTGAATTAACACGCGGAATCAATTTTTGAACGTCATATCCAAACGTCATGCGCGAGCTCACGTGTTGAAAATTGATTTGAATTAACAACCAAACAGAGCCAAAGAATCTGTTTTAAGTTTATTGTATAAATTGTATGATAACATAAAACAAATAGATTCATATTAAACAAATAAATTGAATTTTAGAACAAGAATACGCTTGAATTTACAAAAATTCATAATAAAATAAAACTAGCAAAAGGAAACAAACCAAAACCCACACTAGACAGTATCCTTAAAATAGATTTGCCGCCTCACCGGTTAAGTGCTGGAGGTTGTTCGACGTCTGTCTCCTTGGATACGACGGTTGGACCAACTACACAATGCACCGATTGAATAGTTTCGGCGAACAGAACTTTACAACACCCTCTCACATGAAGAAAATCACAAAATTAGAAAACTTTTGAAAGACTAGAATAACAGCAATTTCTGGTGTAAAAAATTGAAAAAGAAAGCCTCCTTTTATAAACATGGAAGAAGAGAGGAAGAGGCTCCCCTGCAACAATGCAGGAATTAATTCTGCATTAATCTAAATTAATTCTGTAAAACTGATGGGCTTAATTTTATCATCAATAGAGGAGACCAGGTTTTGTGTACATATTCCTGCAGCCCACACATCTGACTTGACCCAAAAAGATTAAGATGAATGTGCCAAGCCTCAAGATCCACGGACCTCAGACCCGACCCGACCGGGCCCGGGTGGACGAGCGACAAACGCGCGTATGGCAATTTTTGCATAACCAACTTGGACCATAGTCTTGGCCCAAGTCCATCGTTGAAATATCCATAACTCATTTCTTTCGAAAAATTTGGATGCCCCAAAGGACTTACACCCTTATGCAAAAAATAGGTTTTAAATACCCATTAATGTTCTCCTCTACAATCAATGTAGGGAACAAGATTTTACACTTTTCCCAACACCTCTTTCATGAGGCTAACTTAATGAGTCAATTTCTCATTTTTTTGGTCATTCTTTTTGTGGTGTAAAGATTATATTACAAAGAATCTAAACTCACTTTAATTGAGGTTTGGCACCCACTTTAATATTCCATTAAAATCACCAAAAAATCATTATTTTTCCGATACATACTTGTAGACACCCCATTTTTGACCGTCCTTAAGACTTGGACATCATCGTTTGAATACTCGGTGATCATCCTTGTTCGTGTTCGTCTTGAGTTCCCGAAGGTCTCGGCTACGCGCCCTGCCTCAAGATCTCTCGACTCGACTGTTTTATGTCTGGTTTTGCACCAAACACTTGTTGTTTTGCTTCTGAGGGTGGGAAGTAGCTTGTAGGCCATCTCTACACCTCACCGGCCATGGCTTGAGGCCACCGGCCTTGTTTCCTTGCCACCGGCCATTGGTGATGGCCGGTCGGCACTATTGATGGTCGGTCGGCATTGTGTTTGGTCGGCTGGCCACTGTTTTGATCAATCGGCCACTTTTCCCGGCCGAGACCTTTTCTTGAGGGAGCTTGACCCTTTTGAACATTTTTTTAGCTTCTCCAAGAAGCTTGACCCCTTTTTTTAGCTTCTCCAAGAAGATTGAACCTTTTGACCCTTTTTAGCTTCTCCAAGAAGCTTGACCCTTTTTTTAGCTTCTCCAAGAAGCTTGATCCTTTTTTAGCTTCTTGAAGAAGCTTGAACCACTTGACCCCTTTGCCTAGCTTCTCCAAAAAGCTTGGCCCTTTTGCTTCAAGCTTCTAAGAGAAGCTTTGCCCCCTTGGTTTCTCTATAAAAAGAGGGCATCTCCTCCCCTTTAGAGGGTTAGAAAAATCAGATATATATCACTCCTTCTCTATATCTCCCTCTCTCTCTACATTTGTGTGGGTTAGAGGGTGCAAAAGGGTCTAGTTCTTGGCCATTTGAACTACACCTCCTAGCACAACACCTCCATCATCAACCTAAGGAGCTTGGAGGCCATTTTTAGAGACTAAGGGACTGTTTTTTGGACCAAGAGGCTGTTGTCCCCTTTTGGCTACAAAAGTAACTCCTTTTCCCTCTTTATTTCCCGTTTTTGCACACACTTTTAGCCTATCTTGCTTGCTGTTTTGAGCTTCATGTATAACATAAAAAGTTCTATTTTTTTGTGTTTAAGATACTTCATTAAGGTCACTTTTGTGTTTGGGGTCGTTTACCCCCTCTTAGGCCTTGTTTGGCCCCATTTTGTGCTATTTTTGGTGAGCTTTGGGACCACCTTGTTTGGGCCTCCTCACCACTGAAATCTTGAGGGATTTCAGTGATGAGGATGGTGGTTTAAGGTCCTAAGAAGGAGAGGGCCATCCCCTCTCCTTGTTATCTTCAAAAAGTGCCATTTTAACCTCATGTGTGAGCACCATTTTTAAGTTCATGTTGGCCATGTCTTAAATAGTATTTGTACTTATTTTTCCATGATATAGCAATGTTTTAAGTTGGTTTAGACACACCATTCTTGCCTTGCATACTTGTCTTGTAATGCCATGAATTGCCTTAACATGTGCCTAGCATTTAGACCACTATGCTTACTTGTTTTAGCCTAGCTTTGTGAAGCTTTTATGCTTGCTTTAGCATGCTTAAGGTCTGTTTTTGGTTGCTTAGGCCATCCATGGCTTGCTTTGTATAGCTACCATGTAACCCCCCTTGGCTGGCCTTGAGTTTAGACCATTGTAGCATGCTTTACTTGCTTTGTTTCAGTGGTTTGGAACCACTTATCATGTCATTTCAGTCCTTATAGCATGCTTGTATGTTTGCATTTGATGCTCCTTTAATGCTTTAAGAGGTTGGTGTCTTATGCTCCACGTTTGGTCCCTTTTGTATGCTTCCATGTATAGGCCATTTAGATGCCATCTAGGTGTGTCTTTGACCTTGTTTTGGCATGATTTGGGGTTTTTTTGTTTCACTTTGGTCATTTGCTTCATGTGTCACATGACTATAGTTTAAGTCCTTGGGCTTGGTTCCATGCCTTGCATGCTTGTTAGCTTAGGTTGTGTGCCTAGTACATATTGCATGTTTGCATGCTTGCCTCCATGCTCATGTTGCATACTTAGTTCACATGCTTAGGTTGCATTTGGCATCCATGCCTTGCCTTTTGAATCACCATGATAGAGATTGGGCCTCTTATTTGTTTGTATGCATTTCATTCCATTGAAATTGCACAACTTGGCTCTTGGGCCATCACGCATCGAAATACGCGATTGGTGGTCCGAGGGTCGAGAACCATCCTCCGTTGAGTCATGAACATGATAAAGAGGGTGGTGGTGCAAACAATTCTTTGAAAATGCATTGTCATGCCTTGTCTGCCCTCTGCTGCTGTCAAACAGGTTTCTGCAGGAAGTTTTTGCCGGCCGGCCATATATACTGCCGACCGACCAAATATATTTGGCCAAGAGCTCAATGGATGGTCGATGACCACTTCAAAATGGCCGGTGGTGATCCCACTTGGTCAGTGATGCTCCCCAATATCCATAGAGCGCTCCTTGGGAGTGGTGCAATCTTCAGAAGGGCAGAGCAGGGTAAACAGAGGCAGTTTGTGCATGGCGATGGATTTCCGAGCAAACCCGAGCACGCGTGCATTGGACCCTCTTCCCGAGGCCTTTACTGCTTTCTTAGCTTACTTAATTTGCTTAACTAGTTAAATGGTCTGTAATATTTAATTAGCTTGTAGGTTAATTGATTTGTATTATTCTTTTGGTCCCTCCGAGCGAGGGCGAATTTGTAATAAGTGTGGGTGCGTGTGTGCATGTCTTCTAACCCCTACTTCTTTCTCCCTTTTACTTATCTGTTTTTGATGGTTAGTATTAGGTCATATTTAATTTAGCATACCTTCTGCTATGCATGCGTGCATCCATACATTTGTCTTGCATGCACCAGGCTCGGCGTATCATACTAACTGCATTGTATTTCAATTCCAAGTTGAATACGTGTTAGTTGTAGCATCATCATATGCCATCCGTAGATTAGCCGAGCCTATTGTAGCTGCATCTTGCATGTGTTGCATTAGTCATCTTAATATGAACTAGGATCATGCATATGATTACTAACTAGTTTCTGTTTTGGCTTGGAGTACTCGGTGAGCATTTATGTTTTAGCATCCTTGCATGCGTGTGAGTGTTGCCATGACAGCATGCTTATCATGAGGCTACTTGCTTATGTGATATAACTGCTTGAATGCCTGTAGGTGGAGATTGAATTACCTAAATTGGAATAATGCATTAAAACTGTGAGTTTTAAGCCCACTAGATAGTGGCAAAACCATCTTTTCTAAAGCCCATTTGAGGGTGGCAAAACTTGCATTTTAGCCTACTTGCGAGTAGCAAACCATTTTCAAAACAAACATGCAATGTTTTGTTCCAATTTAGGCGATTTGGTCTATACTTGTTTGCTGTGCGCATAACATAATAATTCTAAGCTAATAATCGGAATAGGAACTCATAATGCTTTCAAAACAAGATATCACGGTTAGTAAAGGCCGATCTTTGATCGGGCGAGAGGGGGTGCTCATAGCTGACCTTCTCCAATCGTACCCAAGTTCCCGAGCCGAGGCAACTTTGGTGATGACGGACACGTGGCCTTTGGCACCGAGTCAGGGTTTCCTAAATTTCTCAAAATAAAATATTTAGGTGGTGACTCTGTATCTAGCAAAGCAGTCCATGTTTGGCACTTCTTTTCTAAAAATCTGTTTTTCTCAAAACAATTTGCCGGATTTGGACTTTTTGGTTCAGATTAAGAACCGTAACAATTTGAGAGTCCGAACTATAGTGAACCCAATATGAACAGAATGGGACTCATCCTCCCGAGGCCGTTCGGGGACGTCTACAATACTCCCTAATATTTTTTAGACTAGCTTAAGGTGTCGTTTGAGAAGTGGGTTGGCTTTTTGACTTTTTGACTTTTTTGGCTATTTTAGCCTGGGCTAAAAAGCTTGGTTTGAGAAGAGCTTTTTGGCTTTTTTTGTGAGAGAAGAGTATAATGATTATGGGTTGGATGTGATATTTTGTTTGTTGTGGCTAAAATAACATATTTTGTCTTTTATGGCTAAAATAGCCCCAAACCTATCCAAACCCACTTGTCAAACCATGCCTAAATGGAGTGGGTAAGATTTTCAAAAACCATTTGATTTCGATCTTTCCAGATCTGCCAAATAGTGACAATAAAGAAAATGCACCATTTTTTTTTTCCAAGAAACAACTTTTTGTTTTTCATGTTAGAGGACACCCATTCAACTAGATGCTGCCTACAACCCTCCTACCATATGAAATTCTTGATTTCAATCTAGACATATATCCTTGGATTTAGCAGAGTTTCTAAGGAGATGACTTATATCCACACTAAAAAGCCCACATCTATGACAGAGGTTAGTAGATGACATATTCTTTCTAAGCCTCATTTGATTAGTTAGTAAGTCAAAGAAAACATTTCAACTTTTGCGAAGTTTTAATTTTCCATATCTATTTTCCAGTCTGTCCCATCTAGATCATGATTAGCAATGATTTTGTAAGCAGAAGCTGTAGAGAAATTACCCTAGGGGTTCCTATCTAGGTGAAAGCATCAATGTAAGTCACAAACTTGGGGCTATTGGAAGTCTTGCTGGCTGACAGTGCTTGCTATGAATCCAGTGTTCCAGTTCCCTTCATCATCCAAGAATAAACGAACATTCTACCCTCGTTAATCTGGGGGGTGTTATAACTATGATCTAACCCCCATTTGGTAGAGCTGTGGACAAGTTATTATAGATCATAGCTTAACAGATAGCTGTGAATATAAGCTGTTAACCTGCTTGGTGTAGCTGTGAGATTATGGATTTAAGCAGCAGAGTAGTGTTTGGTTAATAAGCTGTAAAATAACTTTTTACTGTATAATTGTTCTTTCTACCATTATATGATATAAAAATGATTATTTTGTCATTTTTTTAAGTTTTAATTTAAAAAAAATTATTTCATTAATAAAAGTAAATATAATTAGTATTAATTAGTATCAATTAATATAAAAATTGATACATTTGATAAAAATGTAGTGGAAGTATTATTGTCATAATCTTTTTCCATTATAAATTAATTGGTATCAATTAATTACTTAATTAGTATCAATTAATACTAAAATTGTTAATTAGTATCAATTAATGGTTTAATTAGTCTCAATTAATACTAAAATTATTAATTAGTATAAATTAATATTAATAATTAATTTTTATTAGTATCAATTAATATTAATAATCAACAATTGTTATTAATTAGTATCAATTAATAATTAATTCATTACAAAAGTATACAATATTAATTTATTAATAATTAATACCAATTAATATTGATTTTTTAATTAATATTGATTTTTTTCTTTTTCTTCAAAAATATACAAATTTTTATTTTTAAATTAATATAAAAATATACAATATGAATTTATTAATAATTAATACCAATTAATATTTATTTTCTAATTAATATTGATTTTTTTATTTTTCTACAGAAATATATAATTTTTTCTTTTTTAATTAATATTAATGTTAATATTTGGGTATTGACGAGAACATTTAAGTAATTTTAGCCCCCCACACCCGCTGCGTGCTTAAGTCGAAAATTTAAACACTCTCTGACCAGCTTTTGAGATAAGCTGAGAAATATCTTAATTTAAGCTATAAGCTAGTTTACTTAAGCTGCACCAAATATAATATTTTAACTTGAATCAAGTTAAAAGCTGAAATAAACACCTTATAAGTTCTACCAAACAGGCCTCTAGTGATTTTTGACCACACTATCAGTCATGCCATAAAGAGATGGATTTTCCATTTCCCACATTTCATTTCACACCCTTTCTTAGAATCAATATAATAACAAACTGGTTAGTTGCTCAGATTCATCAAAATCTCTAACCCAAATATCAATAAATTGTTTTCTTTTTGATTCATTATTCGGTAGTTTGGGAATACAGTTACGTGATGTTTCTTGATAGAATAATTGATAAAAAAGATATAGTATTATTTATTTGTATTGAATAATTAAGAAATATAAAAATCATAATGAATGACGATTAATGAAATAATATAACCACACGGCACCCCGAAATTATTGTATAATTTTTCCTTGTATGGTTGTGTTTTGGTTTCTTTTCTCTGTTATATTTCAGAGATCTGGTGAGGAATAAATAACAATAATATCACTTGATTGTTTCACGTTTATACAGTATTATTATTACTAGTAATTCCTATAGAACGACTCATTCATGTGGTTGACTTTTAACTTTTTTTTTCGTTTAAAAAACGGTAGTTGATAAAAAAGAATCGTTGGTATGATTGATAATCCACCTATTTATTGACTAGAAGCCTAATTATTATTATTTTTTTATTTTTTTTGTAATTGTCACATTGACTCAGTATTAGCTGTTGTGTGAAATATTAAATAATTCTATATTCGAATTTCTTCTTATTTTATTTTATTTTATTTTTACTAATTATAACTAATCATTTAATAAAGTTTGTCTAGATGATTTTCTTAAAAACTCAATTTGTTTTGAAAAATTAAAACATTTTATTAGTTACAAACATATCTTTTGGAACATTTTTTAAAATTGTACAACCATAAAATTAATTTTTTGAAAAATTAGACGGCTAACATTGTCAAATAATATTAATTTTACATTTTATAAAATATTAAGTTGGATTAGAGAAAGATGGTGACAATACATAAAAAATACAAATGTTATGGATATCAACAAAATTGTCAAGAAATCTATCAAATCGGTGTGAAACTTACACTCATGTGAGACTCACACCCATATAAATGTTTGGTAAATTTTTTAGTAAAACAATAGTATATGTAACATTGTTATAGCAAAAAACTTGCCAAAATAATTATGAAGGGCGAAAGGGTTAACCAACATTTGTTATCCACCCAAATAAAGAAAAACAAAAAATTGATACACCCAAAAAAAAAAAACAAAAAATTGATAATCCAAAGAGGTGCTATATTAAGTTTAGTGGACTCTTCTACAACACACTTTGATAATCGAAATTATGAATTTCATAAAAGTTCTTGAACAAAAAATTAGGTTGCCGTGACATTAGTAATTATTTGATTTGATCATATTTATTAATTAAAAAGTCTATTATTAAAATTATATTTATCATCTATTTTTATAAAATAATTATCATCCGATCATATAATTAGTGATATTTGATTAATTTAATTATCTTTCATTGATGATCAACTCAATTGGCTATATAAGATGGTGGCTCTAATTAGTGAGGTGAACCAGGGACCATCTTCCAAAAAATAATAATGTGACCCCAAGAGATAAGCGTGAACCACAAATTCTTAGGGGTTGCACTCTGTCCTTGGTGTACGAAATCATCTTTGATTTTAGAATTCTTTCTCCCACCCACCTTTGCCCGAAAAGAAATTATTAAAAAAAATAAGGGTAAATTATACAAATCGTGTTATTTTGATCCCTGATTTTTTAATTGTGACATATTTGATTTTAAATTTTGAATCTTATTCCAAATAAAGATAATTGAAGATACCATTGTTTAATTTTAAGGGCAAAATCGTCAATTTAATAAAATATAAACTAATTTAACAAAAATAAATATCAAAAAAAATATTTTTAAACTTTTAAAAATTATTTTTATCCACCAATGATAAAATTATGTAAAATTGATAAAAATTACATGATTAATTTTTTAAAATTAATTTTACATAATCATTATCCAAACACATAATAAAAATTAATTTGGTAAAAAAAAAATTAAATGTCTAAAAGATTTATCAATTTTAAATAATTTTATTTTTAGTGGGTAGATATAATTTTTAAAAATTCAAAAATATTTGTTTGAAATTTATTTTTGTCAAATTAATTTATATTTTATCAAATTGACGATTTTACCCTTAAAAAATCTAATAATATTTTCAATTGTCCTTATTTGAAACAAGATTCAAAATTCAAGGTCAAATATGTCACGATTGAAAAGTCAGGAACCAGAGTGATACAAATCCCAAACTATAAAAACTATTAGTATAATTCACCCAACAAATAAATCAACAGACTATCTTCATTGCCATATTATTTTGTCTTTAAATCTATACTACATGCTCACTTTTGAAGTGAAATTTGGGATATTTTCACAAAATATAGTAGAGATTCTTAATAACTTAGTAGTTGATAATATATTCTGTAATTTATTAAAAATGTGTGTAATAAC
The DNA here is from genome assembly GCF_055761805.1 of Camellia sinensis. NCBI lineage: Eukaryota > Viridiplantae > Streptophyta > Magnoliopsida > Ericales > Theaceae > Camellia > Camellia sinensis. The sequence continues at coordinate 32,520,544 of NC_138961.1, read as the reverse complement.
TTAAATCCTTGTAGTATACAATATTTTTGTAAAATAATAATAAATAAATAAATATATAAAAACTAGTTAGTCACAAAACCTGTAATTTTCCTTTCCGTTACATTTTCAAGTTGTTACAAGATTCACACTATTCTTTGTCGTGCATACTACTGCATAACTTCAAACGCGTCATCGTCGAATATTTCTTCACTAGATGAATCTGCATAAAAATAATAAATTAATAAACATTTTTCAACTCTTTCCTAGTCCTAGCTAATAAGTAGCACACCACAATTCCTTCATCTTTCACTACTGTCTTAGTCTTAGAGAGAGAAAAAAAGTTAGAAAGAGATGGCTCCACTACAACCTCAATCACCGGCACTATCACCATCACCAACCCAAACTCTCCACCACCACTTCACCCACCCAAACCACCCCCTCATCAAGATCTACACCGCCGCAGAATACAAATGCGACGGTTGCAACACCCTCGGCATCGGAACCCGCCACCACTGCTCCGCCGGCTGCGACTTCGACCTCCATGAATACTGCGCCGCCTCTCCCTCCACCCTCCTCTCCCCTCTCCATCCCAACCACCACCTCTCCCTCCTCCACCACCCTGGCGGCTCTAACGGCCGCTTCTGCGACCTCTGCGGCCACCTCGTCAACGGCCTCTTCTACACGTGCCAATCGTGTTCTTTCGACGCCCACCCTCTCTGCACCCAACTTCCTTTACACGTGCGACATGCGTTTCACCCCCAACACGTGCTCACTCTTCAGCCGGACAGGCCTGGCCATTGGTGTGATCTCTGCCGACGTGGATGTTCCACGTGGCGGTACAGGTGTGGGGCCTGTGACGTCGACGTCCACGTGGATTGTGTTAAGGGGCCATCGGATGTTAATGGCAGGGCGATGACTGGGCGGGTTCCCACCACTTGGGTCCCGCCACCGCCACCTCTGCCGGCTACTGGGTATCTAAATCAGCCGGTTTACGGTGGGAGTGGTGGTGGTAATAATTCTGGACAGGTGTATGCTGTTGTGGGGAAGTTGGCAGCTAAAGCAGTATTGAATTCTATGTTTGGAGTTCCAACTCCCTTCTAAATCATTATTATTATTATTATTTTTTTTTTTTAAGCTTGAAATTTATGCAAATGATTTATATCCTCTATGTTCATTTGACTTCTCCATTTTTCTTTCTTTTTTTTGGTTGAAATAAAAAGGGACAATTGTAAAAGAAAATTAAAAATAGAGCCTAGACAAAATCATCAAATAATATTACATTCTCGAATTTCACTCAAAAATATAAATATATTATTTAAATTTATTTTATATTAAAACTTTTATTATATCAATTCAATCTCTACTAGACAAACATATTATTTAAAAAAATCGGGACCAAAATTTTGGAACAATGGCATTTGGGCAAAATTATTACACTTTTAGCCTCCGTTTGGGAAGTGGGTTGGCTTTTTAGCTTTTTGACTTTTTTGGTTATTTTAGCCTGGGCTTAAAAGTTTAGTTTGGGAAGGGCTTTTTGGCTTTTTTGAGTTTTTTTGTGAGAGAAGAATGAAATGATTATGGGTTGGATGTGATGTTTTGTTTGTTATGGCTAAAATAGCTTATTTTGTTTTTTGTGGCTAAAATAGCCAAAAAAACCCAAACCATGGCTTCCCAAACGAATTGTGCAAGTTTGATTTTTTTTGTGCAAGTTTTATATAACAATTACATCAAATTACATGAAAAGCTTTCACAAAAAAGAGACTCCCCTCCTCTTTTGACCGTTCAGTGATGATTCGATAAGTTAATATTTGAAGTATTTTTATATAAATTATTCATAAAATAAATTAAATTGATATAATAATTATAACTATTAAGAGGGTAATTTATATATAAATTAAGCCGAACTAGGTAATGGGCCGTTCATTGGGCCACGGTAAGAAGGGTTGGATAAAACGGAGCTTGGAGTTAGCCTGGTTCGGAGAACGCCTTATTATTATCCCGGTCCAAAAGAGCTTTGAAGTTATTCCGGTCTAAAGAAGCGTGGCGATTAGCCCGGTTGCAAAACTCAGAATTAGCCCGGTCATGGCATATTATGGATAACCCGGTCAGAACCTAGCTATTTTTTAGCTCGGTTAGGACCTTGATGTTTTGTTATCTCGGTCTAATCACGCCAGGGCTTGTGCAGGAGGAACCGAGGTAAGAGTAGTGAAAGGACACTATAAGAATTTACACATTTTGCGACCACTTTTGCCGACCAAAAAAATTTTAGTCGCAAAAAAATGACATTTGGCGACCAAATATTAATTAGTCACGAATGATCATTATTTTTGGCGACCAAATATTATTGGTCGCAGAAGGTTATATTTTGGCGACCAAAAAATATGTTGGTCGCAGAAAGTGGTATACTTTTGCCGACCAACTACAAATTTGATCGCGGAAGGTCACATATTTTTTGGCGACCAAAAATTTGGTCGCGAAAAATTTATTTTCAGCAACCAAAAAAAATTAGTTGCCAAATTATACTTTTAGCGACTAATATTTTAGTCGCCGTTGATTGAGATTTGGCGACTAAAAAATTTGTTGGCGAAAGAACCTGTTTTTACGACTAATTTGAGAGTTTGGTCGCCAAAAGTTTGGGGGGAAATTTGAAAGATTGAGGGGGGAAATGAAATTTGAACCACCATCGCACTACTCATTAGTTGTATGCATGTACCACTGTTGTGGATTGCAAGTGTGGAACAATGAAAGAAACAAGACTTTCGAAGTAGCAGATGACTCCCCAAACCTCATTTTTCCTCTCATGTCGAAAACCCTTCTCTCCCGCATCAAACCTCGTCACAACCCCAACCCAATTCTTCCCCTTCCTTCTCCTTCAACCCCACATCAAGCGACTCGTCAACGAACTCTGTGACATCCTCAAAACCCACCACCACAATTAATGGCAAGACACCCTCGAAACTCGCGTCTCCGAAGAAGAAATCGTCCCATCTGACATTGCCCATTTGGTGCTCGACCGTATTCGCGACCCCGAATTGGGTGTGAAGTTCTTTGATTGGGTCACTCAACGCCCATACGGTTGTTCTCTTGATGGGTTTGCTTATTCTTCTCTTCTTAAGCTCTTGGCCAGCTCTAGAGTGTTTTCAGAGATTGAGACTGTGTTGGAGAGTATGAAAGTTGAAGACAAGTTACCGACTCGGGAAGCTTTGGATGCTGTAATTCGAGCATATTCGGATTCTGGGTTAGTCGATAAAGCCCTTGAAATTTATACTACTGTGTTTAGTACTTCTAATTCTGTTCCAAGTGTTCTTGCTTGCAATTCTTTGCTTAATGCACTTGTAAAAGAGGGTCGAATTGAAATTGCAAGCCGGGTATATGATGAAATGTTTGAAAGAGTTGAGGATGGTTATATTTGTAAAAAAATATTTGTTTATATTTGTATTATGTTTAAAGCAATTCATGTATTATGTTTATATTTGTTTTCTTCCCTCTTTATGCTTACCCTGATAGGTGTGTTCATGTTCCTAGCACTGTGAGAATCAAAATCATTAAGATGTATAAATTCTTGGTTTGCGTGGCATTGGAAAACCTCAAAGCTTATTGTAAAAGTCTTAAACGAAAGGTTCAGTGACTTCTAGCCCAACCTCTGTCTCTCTGTAAATATATTATATCTCATAGATTAGTGGTATTGGGGCCATAAAGTTTAGATATTTACGCTCCAATTGATTTGGGGATCCAATTCTGGAAAGTTTAGCTATTTTACTTAATTTTTAGTGTGAACTAATAATTGGCTGCATGATAATGCTATAAATTTTTTTAATAGAGAACTCTTGTTGCTTTAATATTTTTTTTCTTTATCCTTATCTTCTTTTTTTATTTTTCTTTTTTTTCACACCCTCTTAATGAGTTTTGTTTCGGCACGCAGATTGTGTTCTGCTCTGATCCTAGGAAATTTGTAAAGTTAAAATATCAATGTGAGGAGTTTCTTAAAATGGTTGTAACTTCTGTTGGTCTGATCAAAGATGTTGATAACAAGGACAAACAACGGATTAGTGACCAAGTGTGCAATTGGCAGGTATAAATTAGCTGTTTTTGACTGAATACTCATTTTTAACTATTTGATTGTACGTTTAGATGAACTGCTTATTACATAGGCCTTTTACTTTTTCCTTAATGCAATTGTATCCTTTCAAATTATTATGCTGTTCAGTTAATAAGCTACTCATAAAATTTTACAAATATGATTCATGACATCCATTTTATCTTTTGATCTATCAGGAAACAGCAACCCGTTTCATTGATCGGCTATCAAATGAATATTCTGCATACGTCGATATAATTCAACCAGTTCAAGTTGCTATATATGAAATGAAACTAGGTTTATCGTTAGTTCTATCAAGTGCCATTCAAAAAATTTATCATTGGTTCTATCGTTGCTAAATTTATCGTTGGTTCTATCGTTGAAACTAGGTTTATCGTTGGTTCTATCGTTGCTAAATTTGAAAACTACCTGGCAGGAGACAATTTATTCATTTATGAGATTTCCTAGAGGCTTTGCATCTGATGCTGTTTCTGTCAGGATCGACTGTGGGTTGGCCAAGTTTCCTTCATGTGATATAGATTTCCCTATGGACACAAAGGCAATGGATATGAATTTGCTGGAAAGTTTGGTTACTTCGACAAGAGATGTCAATTCTGATAAGATGGTCTGTGACTCCTTTGATTTAATTTCTTGCCTGTATACATGTTCTGATTTAATTAGACTCATGAGCATATTGTCTTTGTATCTCATGGTTCTTCTAGTTTCCCATGTGCTTGACTTTTGTCTGAATTGATGAGAAGCTGTGTATTCAAATACTTCCCATTGATAACAGGTCTCAGACTTGCAACTGAAAGCTTCCATACGTCACAACATTCTTCTCCGTGTAGCGCATTCTATTGCTGAGGCCCAATTAATGGATAATGCATCTTTTGTTGTAAGAATTGCTCCTCTGTAGGATTTCAAACAAAAGTATTCCAAAAATTTATTTGCATCAAAGCTTTTAACTAATATAGTGTATTTATCAATCAGCTCTTGGATAAGACATTTGATGAGTTTGCTAGCCTTTGGATGAATATGAAAGTTGAAGTAAAGACCAAAGAAGATCATGAAGCTCAACAATTCAAGTTCAAGCCTTGTGCATTTAAGATAGAGAACATAATGGAAATTGACATATCAACTCTTGGTGGTTCATTAGAAAATGAGATACTTTCAGAATGGCAGGAATTGCTTTCTGATGAAAAAGTTGCTGAAAAGGTAATTATAATTTGTGTTTGTGCTGTGTGTGTATAGTTGTTTTTCTAACAGTGTCTTTTCATCCATAAAGAAAGTTACAATATTTGTGATGGTTTTTCTGTTATTTGTATATAATCATTCAATTCTAATTTGTGTCGATGAAGAGAAATGCATGGAAATGGATTGGAGGGACCCATTCCATCAAACATATCCCCTTTGAATCAATTAACTGAATTGTGAGTACAAAACATTCTTATAGCAACAAAGTAGTTTTAGGAGGTAATGTTATTTTGTTGATTTATTTGGTTGATAGCGTACTGTTGATGGAATTGCTCATGGTGTGATCTCTTTGACCAGGAGAATCAGTGACATAAATGGGATGGCTCAGGAATTTCCTACTTTGAGCAACACTACAGGGCTAGTAAGATTGTATGTTTGATGATTATATAATTTGTAATGTTCAATATTTATAGTGTGTATAGGTGAGTTTCATCGTTTAATTTTATTCATTTTTTTCGTATTTAGGGTTTTGAGAAACTGCAACATTTCTGGTGAAATCCCGAAATATATTTGGAAAATGATGAATTTGCAAATGTTGTAATTAAAGCATGTTAAGCTTTGGTGAATGATTTTTATTTGACCTTCAGTGTTTTCATCAATGTATAATTGATTACACAAAGCGATTTAATTTTCCATCCTGTTATTGTTATTGCTGTTAGTTTTTTTCACTGTCAAGGCACGAAAAGGACAAATCACAGCTCATTTATATGACAGTGCTTATTGAATTTTGTTCACAAATAGTATATAATTTTTTATCATCATGCAGGTGGATTCTGTAGTTTACCTTGTTGACGCGTACGACAAAGAGAGATTTGCAGAGGCCAAAAAGGAGCTGGATGCCCTACATAAAAAAGAACAACAATACTCAACAATACTCAACCTTGTTAACACCAGATGTTCTTTTTTTTTTAAATTGATGCTGATTATGTTAAATTTTTGTTGGAATGAATTGTTTTTTGCTTTTTGGGTTTTAGAATAGGGTTTTGTGAATTGTTCCTTGTTTTTGGAATCAATGTTGCTGCTGCTGAGTTATGTGTTGAAACTTGGATATAGAAAATTTTATAATAAGACCTGTTTTGATTATGAATTCGTCCTATTTTGATTATGAATTTGCTAAATATTATAGGTGTATTGTTTTCCTGCTTTGGCGACCAATTTATTAGTCGCGACAAATAAATTATTTTTTTTCACAAAAAATGACAATTGTCCACCAAGAGTTTTGGTCGCAAAAAATACATCTATTGCCGACCAAAAATTTTGTTGGTTGTGGAAACTCACTTTTGCCGACCAACAGTTTTGGTTGTGAAAAGTAACAATTGGCAACCAAACTAATTTTGGTCGCACAATGTCACAATTGGCGACCGAAATTTTTGGTCGCGAAATGTCACAAATGACGACCAAACTTTTTGGTTGAGAAATGTGTCAATTGGCGACTAAGAAATTTGGTCGGCAAAAGGCGACTTTTCGCGACCAAAGTGTTTTAGCGACAAAATGAATTAGTCGCGGTAATTAAATATTTAGCGACCAAAAATTTAGTCGGCAAATCCAACTTTTGCCGACCAACGAAAATTTTGGTTGCGAATTACTTTTGCCGACCCTCAATTGGCAACCAAACTAGCGACCAAAAAAATTGGTCGCGGACAACTTTTGCCGACTAAAAATAGACTTTTAGCGACCAATTTTTTTGTTGCTAAAAGTGTTAATTGTTGTAGTGGGAAGAACCAAACTAGCTATAGTTCGGTCTACTCTGCGGCTCAGCATAGCCATGCTTACCTCGGTCATATTGGAGTCCGACCATGGTAAAACCATCTCACTTGGTTCAAGCAGTGAGGAGGGTGTTGAAGGATAAGCATTATCTTTCAGGAATGTGATTCTTAGGAGGACTCTACATGAAGGAGTAAAAGTCCTATTAGAATTGTACCACACGGAACCTATAAAAGCTCATAACATCACCTATGGAGAGGTAACACAACTTTGATTCCCGAACACACAGAGCTTTTTGTCTATTTGTCTATTTTGCTGACTTAGGCATCGGAGAGGTATCCGGCACACACCCGCCGGCTAGCTCACGTTTGTGTTTTCAAGGAGTAAAGTGACGACGTACAGAGGAACGCAGGCTTGATCAACAGGATTATACGAGAAGGTTTATTTCTTTCCCGTACAATTGGCGCCGTCTGTGGGAACATCAGAGTAGAACAAAACCTCTTGATCAAGCTTTTCCTCTTTAGAAGCAATGGCGCACAACGAAGATTTGCCGCAGTCCGCCATCGACGGACAAACACCAGAGGGGGGTGCAAGGCGCGAAGGCCTACCTTCTATTCCTCCCATGGCGGACTTGGAGCCACAGCGACAGAATCCCAGGAGGGATGCAAGGGGAAGGAGGCGGACTAACAGCCCCCGTCACTCTCGTTCACAAAGTCCTGACAGACAAAGGCGGAGGATTGATCCTCAAGTTCTGGAGGACCGCGTGAAGGAGCAAGATGAATTGATAAGATGGCGGCGGACATGGAGGCCATGAAGCGCCAGATCAAGGGAAAAATGGGTGGCGACAGGAGAGGGGCGCAAAGGCAATGCGCCTCCTTGCTACTCAGAATATCGTAGTAGGCATACCACGACATCGCAAGCAGAGAGTAGAAGCCTCAGGACGAGCAACACTCAATCAAGGACTTCCAGAACTCGTTACTCCAAGTCTGAGAGAATGGGATCACTAAGGTCTTACACAGAAGGAAGTACCTATCGGCCCTCACACACGCACCATACATCATCCAGGCAAACAGAGTTGCCTAGATCGTCCGACTTACGGACTGTGCTTGAAAAAAGGGCGCGACAGAAGGAGGATGCTAGGACGCGCAATCCACACAAAGTTTCAGCCCTTCAGCGGTTGGCCCATTGGACGCATGGAAGTGTCGAGGTTGGGATGCCAATACCGCACCTTGCCTACGAACCAACAGATAAAGCGTTGGCAAGACTCCATTGCTCGCCGTTCGTTTCGGCAATTGAGAACGCACCATTACCCTCAGGCTTCATCCAGCCTAAATTTACCACGTACGAAGAAAAGACAGACCCTTACATGCACCTAAGCCACTTTCGTTAGGTTATGGCAGTATACCGACGGAACGAAGCTTTAATGTGCATCATCTTCCCATCAAGCCTTGGTGATCTAGGCTTGACTTGGTTCGAAAAACTTTCAGAAGGCAGCATAGCCTCCTGGGCGCAATTGGCGGAGGCATTCGTTACTAGGTTCAGAACGAACACCAAAACCCCGGTGGAAATTGATCAACTGCTCTCCATCGATATGGGCGAAAAAGAGTCATTAAAATCCTACAATAACCGTTACTGGGAGACCTTCAACCAGATTGGGGACTGTCCCACCAATCTCGCTATCGCACAGTACAAAAGAGGCCTTCCAGTCAGGAACAGACTGAGGGACTCAATCACTATGATACCACCTCTCACAATGGAGGCCTTAATGGAGAGAGTGCACCAACACATTCGGGTAGAAGAAGATGGCGCTCGTGCTAAATCAAAGTCTAGCACGATCACAGTACCAGATAAAAAGACCGCGACAAAGGTTAACGCAGTAGAACGTCCAAACAAAAACGGACGAGGTAGGCGGGACAACGGAGAAGACCAGGATAAAAGATGGTTGAGAATCTGCACTGCCATTACCACGGTATTCAAAAAACCAATCTACCGAATCCTAAGCGAGATACGCGATGAACCTTTCGTCAGATGACCTGCCAAGCTAGGAGAAGCTCAGAAGGACTACGACGAAAGATCGCGGTGCACCTTTCATAAAGAAAAAGGGCACCGCACTGAAAATTGCACACCATTGAGACAGCATTTAGAGGAGTTGGTGGCAGCCGGTCACCTAGATAAATACAATGAAGGAGGGGCGCAGCCAGCCTCCCAGAATGACGATCACCCGAACGGTATGCCAATCGACCCCCCACCTCAAGGCGTGATCAACGTGATTCATGGAGTATTCGAACCTGAGTGCGTATGCGAGCTCAGGGGCATGATAAAAAAGGCTGAGCACTTAAGAGAGGTACTAAGCGCCCAACCTACCATCAAAAAGGGGAGAACAGAGGCCACGAATGTCATGTCTTTTTCCGACAAGGACTTGGAAAGAATATACTGCCCTCACAACGATGCACTGGTCGTCACCTTCCGCATCAAGGACTACGATGTCAAGCGAATTTTGATAGACCAAGGTAGCTCGTGTGAGATCATGTACTACGACACCTTTAAACAACTAAAATTAGAGGACAAAGACCTGGCCCCAGTTGTATCCCCCCTGATCAGATTCAACTCAATGCCAGAATGGCCAGTCGGCAAAATTATCCTGCCAGTTAGGGCAGGAAGCGTGACAAAACAAGTGAAATTTTGGGTGTTGAAGGTCCCTTCCACTTACAATATAATCTTGGGAAGAACATGGCTGCATGCCATACGAGCGGTAGCTTCATCCTACCATCAAGTAATGCGATTCCCTAATGAAACCGAGGTAATTGAAGAGGTCTTTGGAGACCAAATTATGTCCAAGAAATGCTTTGTCACGGTTAATGGCAGCCGCGCTGCCAAGGGATATGTTCATTCGGTGGAAGAACCTGAGAGCAATGAACTGTTCGCAGATGTCGGCAAAGCAGCTGACCAAAAAGCGGTGGAAGACTTGGTAGAAGTAAGAATAGATGAAAAGAATCCGGATAAATTCTTTTTGCTCGGATCGTCGTTGTCCAGCACTGAGAGATTACAGGTTTTGGAATTCTTAACCTCTAACATCGAAGTATTCGCCTGGACACCTTACGACATGCCAGGCATTGATCCAAACTTCATCTGTCACCAACTCAATGTCCACCCATCCGCCAGACCAATCATTCAGCGCACTCGCAGATCGGCACTCCACCACGCCGAAATAATTACGGAAGAAGTGGGAAATCTGTTAGAGGCATGAGCTATCAGAGAGGTACACTACCCCAGATAGATTTCCAACACAGTCGTGGTACCAAAAAAGAATGGCAAATGGCGTGTCTGCGTCGACTATAAGACAGTCAACAAAGCATGCCCAAAGGACAGCTTCCCCCTGCCACGGATAGATCAACTGGTAGACCTAACGGCAAGGCACAACCGACTTAGCTTTCTTGATGCATACAGAGGCTACCATCAGATCGCCATGTACAGACCAGACCAATAGGTCACGTCCTTTACAACTCCAAGAGGACTGTATTGCTACAAGGTCATGCCATTTGGCCTAAAGAACGCAAGGGCAACATTCTAAAGAATGGTCACTAAGATGTTCGAGCCGTTGTTAGGCAGAACAATGGAGGCTTACATCGACGACATGGTGGTCAAAAGCAAGGATGAGAACGACCATCTGAGGGACCTAGGTGAGATGTTCCAGATTCTGAAGAGACACAAGTTGCACCTTAATGCATCTAAGTGCGCGTTCGATGTAGGATCTGGCAAATTCCTAGGCTTCCTGGTGACCAACCGGGGTATTGAGGCAGACCCCTCCCAGATTAAAGCTATTTAGGATCTGGAGAGGCCTAACTCAGTAAAAGAAGTGCAGCATCTCACCGGCATGGCAGCTGCACTCAACCGATTCATTAGCCAGTCGTCAGACAGACTACGACCATTTTTTCTAGCATTAAAATCCAAGTTCGAGTGGGACGAAGAATGCGACCGCGCTCTGGAAAACTTGAAGGTATACATGTCTTCTCCACCACTGCTTGTCACCCCAATACCTGGAGAAGAACTCTTCCTGTACTTGGCGGTCTCTCAGCACGCAATTAGCGCAGTATTGGTCCGTGCAAAAGGAGTCCAACATCTTCCCATGTATTATGTCAACAAAACATTGCTGGGCGCTAAAACGAGGTACTTGCCACTGGAAAAACTGGCCTTGGCCTTAATGATGGCCTCAAGGAAGTTGTCGCACTACTTCCACGCCCACACCATAGTCGTCCTCACAGCTTTCCCATTAAAAGCTTTGTTTGAGACGGCAAACTTTTCTAGGCGAATCTTGAAGTGGGCAGTAGAGTTGGGACAATTTGACATCAAGTTCTAACCCAGAACCACGATAAAAGCCCAAGCTTTGGCAGACTTTGTCGCAGAATTTACTCTTGGAAGTCATCATATCTGCCCAGTCGACTTGACTAATGCAACCGAACTAAGGATGGAGGTTGACGCCGGAATAGTGCAACCCCTGGTGCAGGATACTCAGTCGGACCCCAAGGCAGACCAGAGTAAAGAGAGCAAGGTAGAAGCAAACCATGCTACACCAAGCCAAGACTCACCAACAAATAAAGACTTGGTTCAATCAGATAGCGAGGGGCATACAGCAAGTATGGACCTTGAAGAAGACACCAGCAACATTCTTGACCCCACGGCATCATCTGATCCCTCCACTTGTTGGAAATTATTCGTTGGAGAGATGTGGAAGCTCTTTGTGGACGGAGCATCCAACCGGCATGGTGCGGGACTTGGCATAGTCCTCATCTCACCAGACGACCTGGTTGTGGAGCAAGCAGTCAACCTTGGATTCCCAGCATCAAACAACGAAGCGGAATATGAAGCGCTTCTTGCAGGTCTCAAATTAGCATTCTACATGAAGGCCACCAAGTTAATGGTCTACAGCGACTCACGGTTGGTGGTAAACCAAATTTCTGGCGACTACGAAACAAATGGTGACAGAATGGCCAAGTACCAAGAGTTGGTCAGAACAGAGATCAAGAAATTTGAAGTAGTAAGGATAAAACAGATTGGCAGGGAGAAAAACAGCAGAGCAGACGAACTAGCAGGCTTTGCTTCAATGGCAGATACTTCCATCCCTCACCCACTGCTAATTGACTACCTACCAAGACCAAGCATTGAAGACCCCGAAGCATAAGAGGTATGTTGCGCCAAACCAGGCCCTTCGTGGATGGATCCCATCATACTATTCTTAAAAGACGGCGTCTTGCCAAAAGAAAATAAAGAAGCCAACAAAATTAGAACAAAGTCATAGCGATTTTGGCTCTCCCCTTCTATGACATTGTACAAAAAATCATTCTCAGGACCTCATCTAAAGTGTGTTCACCCCAGCAAAGTGGAAGCATTCTTGTTCGAAATACACGAAGGCGTGTGCGGAAGCCACCAAGGAGGAAGATCGTTAGCTTACAGAGCCATTTCACAAGGATACTGGTGGCCATACATGCAGGCAGACTCGGAGAAGTATGTGAAGAAGTGCGAGAAATGTCAGAAGTTCGCACACCAAATACATCAGCCAACCAAAGAACTCCTACCATTGACCAGCCCATGGCCCTTTGCAATGTGGGGCTTGGATATAGTAGGACCACTTCCAACAGCACCCGTAAACAGGAAGTTCTTTCTCGCAGCAACAGACTACTTCACAAAGTGGGTGGAAGCAGAAGCATTGGCATTAATCAAGGAAAAAGATGTGAAGAAGTTCGTCTGGCAAAATATCATTACTCGATTCAGCATACCCAAAGCCCTAATATCAGACAACGGCACTCAGTTTGATGGCAGAATCTTTAGAGGCTTTTGTGAAGAATACAAGATAGAGTTCTACAATTCTACACCGGCATATCCCCAAGCCAACGGCCAGGCGGAAGCATTAAACAAGGTCATCTTGGATGGACTGAAGAAAAGGTTAGAAAGAGCAAAAGGCAAATGGGCTGAGGAACTTCCTCATGTTTTATGGGCTTACCGCACCACACCTCGACGATCAACAAGAGAAACACCATTCTCCTTAGCCTATGGCATGGAAGCAGTAATCCCGCTGGAAGTTGGTGTAACAACCCCCATACTGTTTATCGATTAATGACTGCTTGATTACCGATAACCATCGATTACCATTAAACTGAATTGATTACGACTGATAATTGGACTGGTTAAAGTACTGAACTGACTGACTGAAAACTGGAACTGAATTGACTGAGTATGTACGTTTGAATTGCATTCTATCTGTTGATTGTTTATTTGATCTGTTCGTATTTTAGTGTTTAAACTGCTCATTGAAGGCCTTATCGGCGGCCGAATCTGGAATTGATTAATGTTTTATGATTGTCATAATTAATGTGATTTATGGTATAATTATCTGAAAACTGATTAGGTGTGAGTAAATTAGATTAAATATTGATCAATTGCTTAAGTTGGCCTTATTTACCAAACTACCCCTAGTGGCCACTATCTCAATATAACATGTGAGCCTTGTATACACTTGAAACAAACATTTCCTCAGCCCTTTTTCCTTGCTCTAGCCGACCAAGAGAGGGAGAGAGTGAGAGGACTTGAAGTCCATCTTGAATTTTGCTTGTTAATTGAAGAACTTGAAGGTTGATTGTATATTTGAGCTCCTAGTCTTCTAATTCAAAGAACTTAGGTATGAATTTCATCTTTTGATTTTGTCTTTAAGTTGATTCATGCATGGTTCATGCCTAATTGTAGAGCTAAGTCATGTTTTAGTTCATACATGTTGATATAGAGCTCATTTCATGCTTGCATGTTTGAATTGTTGAGTTGTAAGTTGATTTCATGGTAAAATGGTGCATGCATCTCCATAACCTTGTAATGGTCCATGTTTTCAACTTGTTTTTGGATCAATGGGATCACTAGAGCATGTTTTGAAGCTTTGAATCGATTTGAATTCATGCATGTTTGCATGTTCATATTGTTCATGAAATTGGTTTGAAATTGGGTTTGAATTAAACACCCTTGGGCTTTGATTTCTCAAATTGAGCTTTGAACCATGTTATTCTATGTGTTTATAAATGTTTTCCAGAAAATGGGCCCAAGAGGATTGGTTTTGATGCATTTAAACTTGGTTTTGGCTTGGAGGTGCAATCTGGTTTTTTCAGATTTTGCACTTCCGCTCGAGCGGGGAAAGTGACGCTCGAGCGTAAAATCCGAGCATCCAGCATCTCTCTGCACTGTTTTACAGTCCGCTCGAGCGGAGGATTGGGCGCTCGAGCGGAGTCATGTCTCAAGCTCGAGCGGGCGTCGAGCGGAGATTTCACCCATCCAGTACTTTTACAGTACGCTCGAGCGGGAAAGTTTACGCTCGAGCGTGTACCTTTGTTGCATGTCCGCTCGAGCGGGGAAACATGCGCTTGAGCGGGACTCTGTTTTTCTGAAAATCTTGAAACAGTCTTCTGATCACATCTTTGCATCATCATTCCATTCTAGGCATTCTTAGGCCTAGTTTAAGACATCTTGTTGAGGATAGATGTAGAGTACACCGAGGCATTAGAGGTTAAAGTATGTTATCTCCCAACTGTATAGCTTAGTGTGTGTTCAACCTGTGAACTGTGTAGGGTTGGCGACTGGGGAGACACGCTCTAGCATACTGTAGCCCAAACTCTGTGAGTAACAATTGTGTAAAGATATGTTCAAATGATTATCTTTTGAATACTGAACTTAACTGTTTACTGAACTGATGTTGTTTACTGAATGAATGTATGTCCTATCTTCTGAACTGTATTGTGGCATCCTTAGCACCTACTGTTTACTGTTACTGTTACAGAGATCTCTGTCGGTTCCCTCGTGGGACCACTACTGTTTACTGATTGATGGCCATCATTACTGTTCGGTCTTTGAGACTTACTGTTTACTGCTATGCTAATGGATGTACTACATATAACTGAATAACTGTTCTGACTGAAAGACTGAAGTATTGTTTAATAAACTGATTTCAATACTGTAAGGACATTTCATTCTTAACCCCTTTACGCATTATGTTATTCACTGGGCTTTAGCTCACTGTTTATATATATATATATATATATGTAGGTGCTCAGCCACCAGATCGGAGCTAGGAGCGTGGGTTAGACTCCAGTTTTGTCAAGCCAGCCTTTGTGCCTCACTGCGAGGTTCCGAGTTTCTATGCTATGGCTTTGGGGTGTCTTGTTTTTCCCCCGTCTGTCTCCATACTGTTTGGATCGCTGTATAGACTGTTAACTGCTAACCGTACTGTTATCAAGGGATTAGGTCCCTGTACTGTGTGACTGTAAATTTTGTATAGACTGTACTGTTTGCATATGTGAATGCATGAAAAATCTTTTTGGCATACAAACTGACATAGCTCAATGGACATTATTTATTTACTGTTTTGGCTTCCGCCAGGCCCTGTACTCTGTTTTACTATACTACTGTTCTGCGGGCCTTCGGTAATCTCGGATTACTGGCCGGTTACGGTGCTAAACCCATAGGGCCGGGTTTGGGTCGTGACAGTTGGCCTCCCCACAATTAGAAGTGAAAATTTTGATCCAGACTTGAATGGAGAAGCCATAGCATTGGAGCTCGACCTCGCCGAAGAAAGAAGAGAAAAAGCACTGGTTCACATTGCCTCATACCAACAAGAGTTATCCAGGAAATACAACAAGACAGTACATCCAAGACAATTCAAAATCGGAGATTGGGTACTACGCAAAGTAATGGGAAACACCTTGATCCCAAGAGATGGCAAATTAGGGCCTAATTGGGAAGGACCTTACAAAGTGATCGGATTAGTAGGAAAAGGTGCTTACCACTTGGAAGACGAAGACAGCAAAGCAATTCCTAGACCATGGAACACTGCCAATCTCAAGCTATTTTATTTTTAGCTTTACTTTAAAATACTTGTAATTTTTCTTTTCCCCAATAAAACAAGTAGTTTTCTTTTCAGCATCAGTGTTTTTATTCTGTAAAAGTTATTTTAGTAGGCTAAGGGCATTGAAAGCATAGTTGGCCGGAAAAACCAACTTAGAGGTTGGCTGGAAAAACCAACACCCTTTCTAAGCCCAGGATAAGGATCCAAGCTGCAGGATGTTTGGTCGAAATAACCAAACACTTTACTTTAGGTTGGCTGGAAAAACCAATCTAAAGGTTGGCTGGAAAAACAAACACCCTCCTAAGCCCAGGATAAGGATCCAGGCTGCAGGACGTTTGGTCGGAATAACCAAACACTTTACTTCAGGTTGGCTGGAAAAACCAATCTAAAGGTTGGCTGGAAAAACCAACACCCTCCTAAGCCCAAGATTAGGATCCAGGCCGCAGGACGTTTG
This sequence comes from Camellia sinensis, assembly GCF_055761805.1. NCBI lineage: Eukaryota > Viridiplantae > Streptophyta > Magnoliopsida > Ericales > Theaceae > Camellia > Camellia sinensis. Next base: position 32,504,197 of record NC_138961.1, on the reverse strand, counting down.
GTTGGAATAACCAAACACTTTACTCTGGGTTAGCTGGAAAAACCAATCTAAAGGTTGGCTGAATTAAATCAACTCTTAGTATTCTTCAGCCGAGGTAAGGATCTCGACTAAAGAGTGGTTGGCTGGATTAAACCAACTCTTCGTACTCTTCAGTCGAACTAAGGATATCGGCTAAAGAATGGTTGGCTGGATTAAACCAACTCTTAGTACTCTTCAGCCGAGGTAAGAATCTCGGCTAAAGAGTGGTTGGCTGAACTAAACCAACTCTTGGTACTCTTCAGCCGAAGTAAGGACATCGGCTAAAGAGTGGTTGGCTGGATTAAACCAACTTTTAGTATTCTTCAGCCGAGGTAGGGATCTCGGCTAAAGAGTGATTGGCAGGTATACTTATAGTTGTAATGTTAAGACCGGGATAAAGTATCTCGGCAAGAGAATGCTGAACCTCATGCAAGACATCAGTTAGAAAGTAAAAGTACAAGCATAAAGATCAACCGAAATAAGAGTTTGAACAAAAAAGAAGCATTCATTCAAAGTTCACAAGTACAGAAGGATGTTACTTCAGCCCGATTACAATTGTCCAAAGGTTTAAAAAAAAAAAGGTACAGAATCAAGCAAAAAGGGCGTCTATTTTCGCGTCAAGTACAACTCGGAGTCCGGTTTCATCTGGTAGCCCAGTCTCATCTGGTATCTCGGTCGTCAGATCTTCAACCGGTGGCTCCAACTCAGTTGACTGAACAACAGGTTCATTATCAACCGGGGCATTATTTAGAACGACCGGAGCATTGTCTGGCTCGGTTTCTTCTTCATCATCCTCAGACTGAAGAAACTGTTGCTGAACGGACGCAGCGTACTCCGTCATCGAACCCGGGATAAAATACGGAGGAGGGTTGAAAACCTCGGTCTCTGGTCCATGACCGAGCTGGGCCACGGCCGCCCTCCATCCGCATTTAAAGAACAAGTCATTGGCTGCCTCACATTGCTTAATGTAAAGAGCCTCCCCCTCCTTGAAACCTTGAGCATCCGCGTCATCTGCCTTCTTTTGCAGCTCGGCGATCTCAGCGTTCTTCTTGCCTTCAAGCTTGGTCAGTTCACGCAGGTATTTATCTTTCATCACAGTTAGGGACCTTTGTTTATCAGCGTTAGCCGAGGTAACTAGTTCGGTCAGACGGGTGACCTCAGCCTCTAGCTCGGCGGTCTTCTGTTGATATGTTTTTAGCTCGGCTGTTTTGGCTTCAGCTTCTGCCATGGCCTACCTTGTTGCTTTCCTTAGTTCCAACACTCGCTTGTGAGCGATATGGTTTTTCTGTATGGCCTGCAAAAGGATGGTAAGACACTTTTTCAGTATAACCGAGCTGAAAATTGGACAAATTTCTTTAGAAAAAATAAAGTAAAAGGGCAACTTACCAGCACCATGAATTTTGTGGACAAGCGAAGGGCCTTCAGCTCGGTCAGGTGGTCGTGGTGCCTCATGTCGGCTGGAAGACAAACACCTTTAGCCAAGTTGAAGGCCATCAGGTAGTCTTTTTCTGCGACCACTGAGTCCGAATCCGTGATAGCACGGTTCTGAAAGGTGATTTTTGGAGCCCACTTGGAAGAGGTAGCTCGGTCAGAGCGCTCCGGTTGTGGGCTCGGTGGAGGGCTTGGCGGAGTGGTTTGAGGAACCACGGTTTTGTCTTCATCAACCAGACGTTGCTCGGTTGGAGTAGTCCGGGCACGCTTCCTTTGGCGGGATGATGAGGGTTGGTGAGATGGAAGGGCCACCACAGTCTCCTGAGGTTAACCGGCTGGTGGTACCTCGGTTGGGTTTGTTTCAGTGAGAAGGGCTCGCACGGCTCTCTTTTTGGCCATTTCTTGTTTGGCAATAAGAGAGATAAGGTTGATTTGAGGCAAGGATGGGTCCGGTTCAGGAGAAGCTTCTAAAAGAAAGTTAGTTACCCTAGTCCTTCGTTTTCCACTGTATCGGTGGGTCGGTTCAAAATTCAACAGGTCAGTCCAACTTCGGTCTGGATATCGCAGCGCGGCGCGAAGCACGTTTAAGTTGAGGTAACTATATTGGGACTTAAGAAAGTTCTTATCTACAAAAAAGAAGACAACATTAGGTTCGGTTCACAATCAGAAAACCGAAATAACAAGAAGAATGCAGTAAAGCCGGGGTAACCCTACCGACTACACCCTTGTTCCAGTTTATTCTGTGTCTTAGGATCTGGGCTTGGTGGTCTTCAAAATTCCCAGATACTCAGAAAAAATCATTATCGTTCAAGTTTTTGTCCAGTGTGTCCTTTATTATTTTTTCACGCCGGCGCTTTATTCGTAAGTAGTAAACCCAGCCATCTTCGGCTGATCCTATGGAATACTGATGGAAGAGCTCGGCAAGACCAAGGTTAAGGCCAGCCCGGCGGTTTAGCTCGGCTATTCCGTTTATTATGCTGTAAGAATTGGTGGAAAGTTGGGTAAGGCAGAGTTTGGTTTGCTTGAGGAATTCACAGAGTAAGGGCTGTACTGGGAAGCGTAGACCGCACTCCACAATGGAAATAACATTAAAAGGGACAAAGCCTTGGTTTCCCCATGGTGTGATATCTAGGTCGGCTAAGGTGAGGTGAACATCATCAGGGATGTTATAATCCTTTCGAAATTCAGCCATTGCACCAGGTGAGTTAACTAAAAACCTATACTTTCCCTTTTTTAGTTTAAGTTATGAATAAGTTATACTTGGGTGTTGGCTCGGTCGGAGAATAATGCTGAGTAGCACAGTTGAGCGCTAAAAGGAGTGCCTGGGCAACCTAAGTCTGCAAAGTAAAAAAAGAAGTGTTAAGCACTGATCATTGGATCGTGCTACAAGAAACAAAGGCAAGATAAATAAAGCCCTAGTTTGGCTACGCAGTTTTAGCTCCGTTTGAGCGAAGAGATTTAGCTCAGTCGAGCCTTTGGGACAGCTTTCTTAGACCGGTTTTAACTAAGGAAGTTGGTCTAGCCCCAACTTTTAGCTCGGTCAGTGTTGAGGCTCTCTAGTGTGGCATTGCGCAGATCTAGCGCGGTTCAGTAGTTCGGCTAGTTGAAACAAATGGTGGTTTGACTTAAGGAAGCTACAAGTATGGCGCAAGTTTCAGTTTGGTTGCCAGGTATGGCTAGGCTTACGACCAAGGCAAACAACTTCTAAGTCCGATTGCATATTTATTTGGGATCGAAACCAGTGTTTCTCAGGTTATTTCGTAAGTTCAAGTGATTCTATTACTAAGTTTTTTTCCAGAAAAACGCATGACCAAGCAGAAAATGTGTTTTGCAAAAACACAAAACAATATGCCATGAATTGTAAAAAACAAATGCGAAGACAACAAAAACAAGACAGATTTGAGTGGCTTACCAGGTCAAGAGGAAGAAACTAAAGATGGAAACAAAGACAGTGAAGAACACGAACTCAGCAAGCTCAGGAGCGAGGAGTGTCAGAGACTCGCAAGAGAGAGAAGTTGAATAATAAAGTGAATGATTGAAAGCATTAGGGCTTGTTTTGTGAAAAGAGAAGGGAAAAAGGCGGGAACTGTTCAAAAAACACGAGGTACGAAGACGACGTGACAGCTGCCTTTAGCCAATAAGAGCATGCCGCGTGTCCTTGGAATGAGAAGCGATTCAGTCTCTGTGATTGAAGAGACGTTTTGACCAGACAGGTACAGCCTGGTGTAAATTTAGCTCGGCTGGAAAGGCTAAAGGGTTTTTCAGCTCGGCTGGAAAGGCTAAAGAGTTTAGCTCGATCGTAAGGATAAAGTTTTTAGCTCGGCTGGTAACAGGTAATCCCTATCATGCTATACAGATGGAATTAAGGGGCAATTGAGAGGGTAATTTATATATAATTAGGCCGAGCTAGGTAATGGGCCGTTCATTGGGCCACGGTAAGAAGGGCTGGATAAAACGGAGCTTGGAGTTAGCCTGGTCCGGAGAACGCCTTATTATTATCCCGATCCAAAAGAGCCTTGAAGTTATTCCGGTCTAAAGAAGCGTGGCGATTAGCCCGGTTGCCATACTCAGAATTAGCCCGGTCATGGCATATTATGGATAGCCCGGTCAGAACCTAGCTATTTTTTAGCTCGGTCAGGACCTTGATGTTTTGTTATCTCGGTCTAATCACGCCAGGGTTTGTGCAGGAGGAACCGGGGTAAGAGCAGTGAAAGGAAGAACCAAACTAACTATAGTTCGGTCTACTCTGCGGCTCAGCATAGCCATGCTTACCTCGGTCATATTGGAGTTCGACCATGGTAAAACCATCTCACTTGGTTCAAGCAGTGAGGAGGGTGTTGAAAGATAAGTATTATCTTTCAGGAATGTGATTCCTATGAGGACTCTACATGGAGGAGTAAAAGTCCTATTAGGATTGTGCCACACGGAACCTATAAAAGCTCATAACATCACTTATGGAGAGGTAACACAACTTTGATTCCCGAACACACAGAGCTTTTTGTCTATTTGTCTATTTTGCTGAATTAGGCATCGGAGAGGTATCCGGCACACACCCACCGGCTAGCTCACGTTTGTGTTTTCAGGGAGTAAAGCGACGACGTACGAAGGAACGCAGACTTGATCAACAGGATTATACGAGAAGGTTTATTTCTTTCCCGTACAACTATGTAACTTTATCATATTTGTTTTTAGAAAAATGAATGAACTATTTTCAAAATGATACCTATTTTTCACTTTTTGAAAACAAATGTGATAAAATTAGGCCGAAATTGTGAGTCCACCCCGGCTTTATGTCAAAAGAATTATCTATGTAAAAAATTATGTTAATCTAACATTAGGAGCTATGAAATCGAATCACATTTCTTTTACAACAACAGACAACAAGTATGACTTTAAAAATAGACTAGTCATATTTTAGTACATGTATAAATTGATCATAGGGCTATCGATGTTTAATTTATTTAACTTTTTGTATGAATAGTTTTTTTTTTTTTTTTTACGTACCTTACAAATTGAATCAAACAAGACTACACACCCATAATTTACCTAGAAAAATGAATCAATGGTTCAAAATTATTTCACTTATAAATCCCACATTTCATCAATTTAATTTCCATCACACAAATATATCCTAGATAAATTGTGGATTTGTAAATTTAGGTTCATTGCATTTTTTAACTGAATCACTAAGATCAACCTAATTAAACTAGACTCTCCAGTCAATTCTTGGACAAGAGACAAGCTTGGTTCCCAAAAGAATTCTCATAAAATTGCATTTACTTTCTCAAGATTGGTTCCAATTTTTTGAAAATTGAGTTTTTTTATTTTCGTATTTATTTTTTAATATTTTATGCACTTTTTTTTTAACTTTTTAGATGCAGCTAACCAAGATATATCTAAAATGTAAAATATTTATTAAAAAATATTTAAACAAATCAATAAATATACAAGAATAAGAAAATGTATGAATTTTTATATTTTTTTATTTAGTGAATTTTTTTGAGATTTTTTCACAAATATTATGCTTTTTAATTGTATTTATATTAAGTGTATCTAAAAAGTAAAAAAAAATTCCTAAAATATTAAAAAAAATAACTAAAAACAAAAAAATATGAAGAATAAAAAACTCAATTTTCATAAAATTAAATTCAAAAAAATTAGAACCAAACGATATAATCTAACAGATTTCTTTGTCTTGGGCCTAGTGTCGAATGAGAGAGCCCATGCAAGTGTAAAACAGGTCTAAGCCTATCTTCTGGTCCATGTTCAGCCTCGTCGCTCGGAAAATGTTGGTTACGATAAGAGAACTTAAAAAATAAAAATAAAAATAAAAAATGATATTAATAAAAGCAAATTATACTCACATTCCTCTAAATTTTTAAAAATATAAATAGTCTCACACTTTTAATATAATTACATTAATTTCTTTTTTAATAAAGTTAAGTGATAAAAAACTAATGCAAAAAGTGGATAAACACTAAAATAAATTAAAAATTGTATATTTTTTGTTAAAAAGATATGATAACATTATTTTTCATTCATACGGTTAATAAATTAATGATGAAAGAGGGCCTAATTAGTTATGTGAAAAAATCTCAAGAAATGTCAATATAATTATGTTAAAAGTGTAGAGTTAACTATATTTTTCTTAAACCTCAAGAGAGATGAGTTAATAATAATAAGGCTAAATTACGTAGACCTCGATCAAATTTAGAGAAAGTACAAGGTAATAAAGAATTTTATATTAGGATAAATTATACTTACTTTTCCTGAAATTTAAAGAAAATATAGTAAGTCCTATCATTTTGATAGAATAACATTGATGTTTTCAAATTTTAAGGAAACTCGGTTTATAAATCCAATTATGAATTTTCTTTGCCTAAAGATCTCCACTCTAAAATACATTGTCTATAAGGACAAACTCTTATAAAATAACCAAACTACCGATTGATATATATATATATATATATATATTTCATAACTTGTGGGAACTTGAAAAACAAAGTCACTTTCTCTTTATTTCCTACACTCGCACCGTTGCCTCCGCCTCCGCCTCCGCCTCCGCCTTCTATACCGACGCCATTTCCACTCTGATGTGTAGATAAAATATATGGCTCAGGTCTAAATTGGATCATTTTTTTGTTATTGTTGTCGTTGTGTGGGCTGTGCAAAGTACTGCCCAATCAGCTAAAATCGCACCGATCTGTATTCATCTGTACTGCTCTATCCGCTAATCACAGTTTAAATTTTAAAATTTATAATCCGCATTCTAAAGCGCTCTGTTCTACTATAGTTAATACAAATATATTTTTTAATCTATAATGGAATATCAAAGTAAAAATGTGTATGAAAGGATTTAATATGTAAAATTTATTACAATATGAAAAATATTATGTAAAATTAGTTTGTATTATATAAATGAAAAATATTATGCAAATTAGTGTTATATATTATGCAAAAGCTTAATAATTGGTTAGATTATTTTTCAATCTGTTCAAAACTGTTCAAATTGCAATTTGCCAATCCATCATTCGATTTATAATCTTACTTTCACACTGCCCAAACCGTACCGTGCACACCCCTAGTCGTTGTTGTGGATTTACTCTTCTTGTTCTTTGAACAGAGTTGTGAGTTGTTTCTCTCTTATCTCTCTCTCTTTCAACTAGAAACTACTAAATCCTCTCTCTCTATCTCATCATATCTATTTGCATACCCAAATTTCAACAGATTAGATCACGGTTGGTTTCAACAGATCATTGTTGGTAGAAGCTGACTTGATAAGAAAAAATTTGGAAAGATAAAAATTGAATAGATAAATTTTGGACAGATAAAAATTTGAGCATATAGTAAATAAATTGAATAGATAGACAAAAAATTTGAATAGATAGTCAAATAATTTGAATAGATAGATATAAATTTGAACATATAAAAAATAATTTGAATAGATAGTAAAAAAAAAATCAATAAATAAATTAAGGGATAAAATTGAAAATAAAATATCTTTCAAAATAAATAAAATAATTTCTCACAAGACTATTTCACAAAGGTTGAATTTGTCATCAAAAAAAAAAAAAAAAAAAAAAAAACTACTGGACCTAATACCACATATTCTCCTTAGGTTATACTTTTCAACAATTATTTCAATATTTAATTCATATAACATTTGGGCTATTTTCTTTATCAGTAATTCGTTAGTCTATGAATGAACAAATGATATTATCTTTATTTACTATAATGTATATTTATCTTTTATAATTAATAAAATAGTGATTAGTATAATTATGTCAAAAATATATAATTAATATTTTTTTTTTTTTTTTTTTTGCACCTTAAAAGATGTTAGTGTAATTTATGAGAAGTTATTGATTATTCTTAGAAAATTACTCCATATCACTCATTAATTCTGTGTTTGGTTGGGAGATTTAGAGAGAGATTTGGAAATGGAAAGAAAAAAAATGTGTGAAACTAGGTGAAATGTAGGTATATCTTATTGAGCCCGGATCCTCTCCAGCTCTTATCTCCGGTCATTCCTCCGGTCAACAGTCAAGATTTAGCCACGTCACCCCACTCAAAATCTGTGGCTAAGATTAGCTAAAATAAATAAAAAAAACCATTAACTTCTCACCACCCACACACACTTAATCACTCACGTTTTCTCTCTCTCTCTCTCTCTCATCCCACCACGCTCTCTCTCTCTCTCATTTCAAATAAAACATAAAAAAATTATTTTAATCCTTTTTATTTTATTTTCATAAGATATATATAAAATTTTAATTTTATAAATTTAATATTATTAAAAATACACCTTTAAAATAAGACTAATATTAAATATATTTAATAAAAATCTAAAATAAATAAAAAAAGGTGTATTTGGTTTGCATGTATACATAGATTCAATTTGTGTTTTATTTGATTTGTACCTATGCATAGATTGAATTTCCGTATATTTTATATCTTTTAAAAAAATTTATTAACTTGTTTGGTTAATAAAATAAAATTAAAATTCATTATTTTCATATGATAATCTTGTGAAAATAATGACTTTTAATTTAATTTTATTAACCAAACAAGTTTATAATCATATGAAAATATCAAAAACAATCTTCATTCTAAAAAAAATCATATGAAAATAATGATTTTTAATTTTATTTTATTAACCAAACAAGTTTATAATTTTTTAAAGGAAATAAAATATATAGAAATTCAATCTGCGTATAGATACAAATCAAATAAAACACAAATTTAATTTGTGTATTGGTGCAAATCATATATACTTTTTATTTATTTTAAATTTTTATTAAATATATTTAATATTAGTCTTATTTTAAAGGTATATTTTTAATGATATTAAATTTATAAAGTTAAAATTTTATATTAAAAATTATATATATTATGAAAATAAAATTAAAGGATTAAAATAGTTTTTTAATTTTTTATTAGAAATGTGTGTGTGAGAGAGAGAGAGACAGAGTGGGATGTCAAAGAGAGAGAGAGAGTGGTGGGATGTGAGAGAGAGAGAGAGCAAAAACGTGAGTGATTGAGTGTGAATGAGTGGTAGGATGTAAATGAGTTTTTTTTTTTTAAACTAATCTTAACCACAGATTTTGAGTGGGGTGACGTGGCTAAATCTTGACTGTTGATCGGAGAATGGCTTGATAAAAGACCTGGAGAGGATCCGGACTCTATTTTATTCACATTTTACCTATTTTTTTCTTTTATCTTTTTAAATTTTTTCTTAAATCTTTCAACCAAACACAACGTAAGGGACAAATCTCCCATTATCTCTTAAAAGGAGACATGAAGGTAATAGGTCTCACTGATCCAACCTATAACAATCAAATTAAAACACCACGTTAGTTTGTCCGAGGAGCAAAAAATAATTTTCCGTAATTTATCATTTATACAATTATTAAGTGCAAACCTTGTGGATGTGAGTGTAAATTACACAAACTTTACAAAACGGGAGTTTGTACCGGTCTAGATCGGCACTCCGTCGTCATATTGCTTCCAAATTACACAACAGAATCTCGGAGTGTATGAGAAGAAGCAAAAGAAAAATAAAAAAGCGAGGTAAAGGGGCTCATCTCGGAACCAGTTCTCAACGATCTTCAGAGTCTCCAATCTCGATCAATCCAATCGCATGCGACGATACTTTGAACGAATATCTCTCTCTCTCTCTCTTGATCTCTCTCTACACACCCATCCATGGATGATTCTTTCTCTACCCTTCCCACCAGCCACTTGCTCGGTTCAGTCCCGGTACGCATTCATTCACTCTCCATATATATGTTTCTATACATATATGTGTTTGCATGTACATATATATGCTTTTGTGTGAAATTGTTATGGTTTTAACATAATTTGTGCCCTAATGTTGGATTGCATGAAAGTCCAAGACTAATTTTCATTGTGATTCAGTGATCAAGATTGTATATGATCGATGTGGGAAAATACTTAATTGAATTCGTGAATGGAAGATTTTTTTTATTATTATTAATTTGGGGGAGAAGCTAAAACCTCCATTAAAACTGTGCTTGATACGACTGTTTGTGTTGCTAATTTATTCTAATTGCGTTTTCATCGATTTTTTCTCTCTGAAATTTAACGGAGTATTAGAAATTAGTGAGGAAGTGGAAAATTGAAATTCTGAGAAAGTTGGAAGATTATTATTGTATGTTACTAGGTCAAGCATGGATGTCCAAAGAATCAATTTGATCATATATATATATATATAATAAAACTAATTATTTTATTTGATGTCATTAAAGTTTGTTTAGATGACCAGCTTTAAGTAGTTTAAATATTAATAATTATAATGGATAATGGGTTGAAACTTGGTCATTTTAGTTATTTTAGGTGTGTCTGTAATAAATTACTTGTTTTCAACCTCAAGTGCATCTTCTTATGGCCAGTTTTTTGGTGGTAAGTAATAATTTTATTGAAGAAAGTAACAATTACAAAGCTTGAGGCTGTGTTTGGTTTATGAATTTGGGAAGAGAAAGGGAAAATGTGTGTCAAATGTAGGTATATTGCATTACATTTCATCTATCTTTTCCTTTTCCCTTTCTAGTTTCAAATCCCTATCCAAATCCATGAACCAAACACAGCGTAACGAGCATATCCCTTTCCATGCAAAACACCCACGGACTAAAATATTAGAGACTAACCATCTATACCAGTAACAATTCTACGCTAAGCAAACACACATCTAATTTATTATGCCCAGTTGGATGTGTGCTTGTTTTGAATTTAAAGTTTTATGTGGCTTTATGCATTTCATTGATTTATTGGGTCTTTTTTTAGGGTGGTAAAATCCATTGATTTTTTGGGTCTTACAATTTGTTGATTATGACTTATAAATGCACTGAGAAAACATTAGAACAACTGCATAGTTTAAAGCGTTTAGTTGTAAATCTCCATTGAATCATAACCTGTTATTCACATACAGGCCGTTGTCACTGAAGGAAATAAAGCCACCACCACCAGTTATGAGGGTATGTGGCTCAAACTGTAAATCTCCATTCAATCATAACTTGATATCCATTTATAGACTCTTTTACTTGTAGTTGAATCTGAATCACACATTTTCTTTCTTGCTGCTGAAATTATGTGCAGCCCCTCAAGCGAATTTGCAAATATTTCCTCCAAATGGTGTAGGTGGGGGGCAGGGATATCAAACTCTTGGAAGTCCAAGTGGTAAGTAATTCTGATGACTGCTTTCCACATTTGAAGCTTGACAGAAATCATGGTGGTTGTTATTATATTGATCAGTCATCTATCACGATTGGTTTTGTATAGGTTTTCCATTTAGGGGATAATAATTTTCCAATGGCTTACTCTTGTTGAGTGCTCATGAACAGATCATTCATTTAATTATATGATGTTCCAATAGATAATATTTTCTTTGCTGCAAGCTTGAAGCAAAAAGACAATAGATGTTGTTTTGGTACCATTTTATTTAACTACTTGACTTGAGATATCTATTTGTGTCTGTAATCCTGAATTATATGGAAACAAGAATGTAGAATGTATAGAATTATCTGATTATGATACAAACTCTGTAGCTAAGGTACTCATCTGATTGTAGACTTGCCGTTACTTTTCTTCTTTATTTGTTTCTTTGTTTTTTGAGAATGTATGACAATAATGGATAAGCGTGTAAGCGGAGTTGCTTATTCTTAAGTTAGATTATTGTAATGTGTTAAAATTTACAATTCTCATCAATGACAAAGCATAAAACGTAGAAGATCTGATTGTAGACTTGCCGTTACTTTTCTTCTTCCTTTGTTTTTTTGTTTTTTGAGAATGCATGACAATAATAGATAAGCGTGTAAGTGGAGTTGCTTATTCTCAAGTTAGATTATTGTAGTTTGTTAAAATTTACAGTTCTCATCAATGACGAAGCATAAATCGTAGATTTACTTGCAATGTTGGACCATCAACTGGTTTTATAGTGAGATTAATGGGTTGACTTGATAGGTGCAAATCAGTGTTTACCAACTTTCATTTGTTCATTATTTTCTATGCATTTTACTTCCAAAGTGCTTTATTATATGGTGAGATTTTAAATACAAATGTCCAGTTATAACTTCATTCTTAGATGCACTAGGCTTGTCCGATCAACTCGTTTTTTACTCCTTGACTCATCTTGGCTTAATTCCTGTTTGTAGTTGTGTGGTGAAGAGTGTCCCATTCCTATTTTGAGAAAACTGTAGGTCAACATAAACTCCTTGGTCAATGAAAATACTTCGTTATGATACCAGAACTTTTGATGAGAATGATTGTGCCTAGTATTTAAGAGAAGACGATTTATGTCAAAATACTTTGATTAGAGCAGAGTAAAAGTTCCTTGAAGATGTAAAAAAAATGTTTGGTCAAGCTGAAAATCCAAATGTTGAGCTTCCTTTCTGTTGGGTGTTGGGATAGTTTATTTTCATGTAACTACAGTTCCTAGGAGGTGTATCTTTTCTCAATGGGGCTTAATTTTCTGTTTGTTGCAGTATGCTTCGTGTGCAAACTGCTACAGCAGTTTTCTTAACAACCTTTTGTTATATAAAAATGAAAAAAAGAACAAGTACTCAGATGCTGTCAATTTATGTTTACGTAATCCCTAAAGAGTAATGTGCAACAAAGTCACTACTGAGTTACGGAAATATGTATTGATGTGATATGACAGCCACTAATATTTTTCTACCCAGCTAATCATGCAGAAGGAGTTGAACAAATGTCGTCAACGAACAACTGGAAGGGAGTGTTTAACATCTCATCTTACACACAATATTTCAATGTAGACACAGATATCGTGTTGAACAGATTGATGAGCTCATTGTATCCTATTAATGGAGATTTTTTCAACAAGATTGAAGCAAACCCTGATCTGTGAGTTCTGCAAATTTTTACTTATATATATGGCTACAACTATCATAAACAGAGATAACCTGTTGGTTTTACTTGCACTCTGTTTGGTTGTTGTGAGACTTCTTTTTCTGTTTTTTTTTTTTTTTGTTGTTGTAAATATATAATTCAAAATTCGTCATTTTCTGTAACTATAAGGCCAAAGTTGGAAAGGTGGATGAGTGGAGGAAGATTAATTTTTCCGGAGTAAGGGTATGGAGGCGGGACCTTATGAAAGGATGGATGATGGATACTGATATCGTCACAGTGAAATCACTGAAATGTTAAGTAGAAAATCAAATAAGGGAATGAGAGTTTTCCAATAATAGGAAACATGTCAATTGGATATCAAAATGTTGCTACTCAGACTTATAGGTTATCTATGTGGTCCAATGTTGTTAATCCCATGTTGACTAGCATACTGTTTTTGTCATTGGTATGGTATATACCGATGACAGTGTGTTTTGGCATACCATTTCGGATTTACTGCTATAGATATTAAATTAATTATATAACACGAAACACTCACTTGCACTTTAAAAACTACAAATTTTTTCAAATCCCATATCGACTAGCATACTGTTTTGGTCATTTGTATGGAATATACCGATAGCAGTGTGTTTTGGCATACCATTTCGGATTTATTGCTATATATATTAATTTAATTATATAACACGAAACACTCACTTGCACTTTAAAAACTACACATTTTTTCAAATTCTATTTTGGGTGTTATTGTAGTGATATGTAATTAACAATTAACTTTAATAAAGTAATAGCTACACCAAGCTTCCTAATCCTTCTTATCTAAGGCCTCGTTTGGCAACCTTGTTTTTTAACCTAAAAATCAATAAGTCACTAACCTCAATTTTCAAAAAGTGTTGTTTGCCGACTTATCAAAAAGAATAATGCTATATGTATACTAGTATACCAACTGATGATGTGGCATAATTTAAAAGGTTTTTGATATTTATAATGTGATTAATGAGGTGAGTCAATAATAATGTCATAACTAGTGTTGGTACACTAATTAGTACACTAATTGGTGCATGTAGCACCACTGTACAAAAAACAGTCTTTGTTTGCCTAAACGATCAATAGACAACCAAACATACAAAGTATAAGAATAATTCACTAACCTACTGCACTGATAAGAAATGAAAAGCTTTTCTATGAACCTTTTTTCAACCACCTCGACATGGACCTCTTATCTCTATGGAAATAAGCCTGTTATCCTGTGTACATACATACCCATTTGTACATCCTCTAGTGGATAGCTTATAACTGTATATCCTTCCCACATCCATGGTATTTCCAGAATGTTACATTGACGACCTCATTTTTCAGTGATCATTTTCAAGGAATTCATGTTCCAATACATTAGTATAAATACCATGTACGCTTGGTCATACTAACTTTTCTGATATTTCAGTTACGGGCTTGTTTGGATCACCACCACATTGGTATTTGTTATTGCTGCCCTTGGAAACTGTGGCACCTACTTGATGAACAAGCACAGTGACAGTAGTACTTCATGGAGCTTTGATGTCAGCTACATAAGTTTGGCAGCGTGCTCAATATATGGCTATGCAGTAGTTGTGCCATTGGGATTTTACTTTTTGCTTCAGTATCTGGGTTCAAATGCCAGCCTTGTACGCTTTTGGTGCATGTGGGGATATTCGTTCTTCATACTTGTTCTCAGCTCTGTAAGTATCAATTTTGGCTTTAGTTTGCTCATGATAATTGAGCCCCACTTTGGAGGAAGAGAAGAGGCTCTTTAATCATCATGCATTACTTTATTTAAACTAGGGGATTTTGCTATACTCATTTTCTTGAAAGCATGTTTCGCTACTATGCTTTTGAGCTTATTTGGCTGAAAGTAATAGTAAATTAAAGAATAAATTAAGGGAATAAATTCAAAGTAAAAGTGTGGTCGCTAACCACACTTGCCGGATAAATTAAAAAGCGTACCACCCTTTGTTTTTTGTACAAAGCTGAAAGCTCAAATAAGTTTTTGTTTTAGCATAAAAAACAACTAACCACGCTTCCTAACTAAATTTGCTTTAGCTTGAAAGCATGGGTCTAAGCACACTTTTTAATTTATCCAGAAGGCATGGTCAGCAAATGAATTTTTTTACTTATTGCTATTAATTTTTTTTTTTTAGTTTATGGTTACTGTATTTGGCCAAATCAACTTAAAAGCATGTTTGCTTAACACACTTTCAAAAAAACATGTTTACGAATCATGTTTTAATGTAGTTTGGAAATAAAGTTTCAAAATTTCCTAATTGTTAAAGTTAGTTTTAAAAAAAATGCATAACAGCCTACAGAAGGGGGATTATAAAAACAAATGCTTCCATTTTCATTCCTGTCAATTACTTGTATTATGGGATTGAGAGGTCTTCTACGAAATACATATATGTTAGCTACTTCGGGAATATTTAAACCAAGAAGAGGGTTTACTTGATGAGCCTCCCTTCTAAGTAAGTAAATTTCAGATCATGTAATTACCAAAACAAAATTTTGGCTCTGGTTAAATCTTCCAGGTTCATGTAAAGCAACATTTTAAACATTGTGCTGGTCTGATGCTCGCTGTTCCATGAATGAGTTGAATGCTACACTTAATTTGCAATATTTTGAAGTTCTATAACTAAAGCACATCATTCTGTTCCATTTGGGCAGGAGAAATTTAAGCTAATTGAGTTGTCTTCTAGTGTGTTTGTTATGTACGTAGTTCTAGGACTTCTTCTTTTCTTTTCTTTTTTCATGTTATTTTTCTTATTTCATACAAAAATTTTCACTTCTTGTTTGCAATATTATGATTATGTGACTTTGTGACACATTCTCCTGGAATATTTTCAGTTTCTGTTGGTTATCCCAGTTGAATTTCTCCGGTGGATCATCATTATCATTACTGGTGGTGCATCGGCTACCTTTGTTGCCTTGAACCTCAGGTCCCATATAGAGGGGAATAATGATCTTACAATGGTGCTAGTTGCTGCTTTTATTTTGCAAATGGGTTTGGCACTCTTCATCAAGATGTGGTTCTTCCCATAACCCTAACCCACCATTGTCCAAGCTCAGCCAGCGTGTTTGCTTTGTAACACAAAATCTGAAAGGTAACATCGTTTTCTTTTATTTTGTACGGCTTGGATTTGCCCACTGGCTTATGTTGTAAAGTGAAAAAAACTAGACTATAATGTTCTCGAGAATGCTAAAACAGTTTGAGAGAGAATAGTGTTTTCAATCGTGTTGCTTGTGACGCGGTGTTGATATGAATGGCTCGGATATTGTTAGCCTACAGATTTTTGGAGACCAAATGTGATTTTTTGACTTCCCTTTTTCTAGTAAATTTTGAATCTTCCAGAAAATTATGTTTCAGTCCCTCATTAATTTTATCATGTGTCGCTTTTTCTGACAACCATGGTCCTCTCTATGAATAAATTCAAAAGCCAAAAGTACTAGAACCAGAGTTTATAATTCTTTTGGAGAAAATTTGTGGACTCAAAATTTGCAGTTATCACATTCTTGCTTCCTCATACCCGTGATTTACTACTCAAAACCCCACAGCTCGTGAGGGTGATTGCGCTGCACCTAGACAACTGTATGATATTCCTGATGTTATCAGACACAATTATACTCAACTATTATTGAATTGTTTGGAGCTACTCTAAGGTGATTGTCATTATCAAATTGAATTGGACGTTTCTCAATTTCAGAGAACTTGAACGACTGTGGGGGTCGAATTCTGTTTTGGTGATTAGAATTGTTTATTTTGTAAACTCTTATTTATATATCATATATATATATATATATATATAAATTAGTTCGATATGATAATTGTAGTATTTTTTCATTTTGTTTTGTTTGTTCCCAAAAAAAAAAATCAATGGTTTATTTTAGAAAACGTACTTCTTGTTCATTTTTTTCGTAAACAAACGTAATAAAATGAATATATTACAATTATTGGATCAACATATATATATATATATATATTTTTATAGTTGATACACATTGAGAGCATTATAAAATAAACGATTCAAATTATCAAAACGGGTTTTACGGCGAGTTTACAGGCCTTTTGAATTTGAATTTGAGAAAACTCCAATCCTATTAAATTATAATATAGAAAGTAAGTTCTAATAATATGTTAAAAGGGATTATTTAATATAAGGGAAAATTTTATCCCTTATGGTTTGGGCCATGTGCGATTTATCCCTTGACGTTTGGAAATAACAACGTAACCCCTTTATGGTTTGTGAACTGAAGTATACTGTTAGGTCCCGTTAATGATTTAATGAAAAGTACTAAAATATCCTCGTGTTTTGTGATTTGTTTGGAAAGCAAAGTGTATTGTAACCTCTTTTATTTTATTTTATGTGCGATTTACCCTATTAAAATTTGAAAATGAGTAGAAAACTTGTTATGTCTACTGCGTGTTTCACACTTCCTATTAATTTATTCTCCTAATATTTAAAAATAAACATATAACTCCACGTGATTTGTGAATTGAAGTACACTACAAATATTAGGAGAATAGCCCCACAACACAGGTGAATTCGTACAATTCTATCCAATAAAATGAAAATCGTAACTCACAAGAAAAGTCTATTAAATTTTTTTAGATAAGATTCCATTTTGTGGATTAATAATGCTACAACTAAATTTATTAAATATTAAATTTTTAAATGCATGTCCATGTGTCACTAATGGATGCATTGTTATAAGACATATAGGTGAAGTCTATTAAACTAACCTTTTTTTATTTTTTTAAGAACCAAGGAAAACATACTTTATTATATAGATAGATTGTTTAAAGGGTGGAGCCGCTCCATCTATTTAAATCTTGAATCTTTAATTTTTTTACTATCTTAATAAATAATTTTATGAATCACTAAGCTAATTATTATGTCCAAAATCATGATTGATACTTAAGCAATATATAAGATGGTATTGAAACTTTGATTGATACTCAAATATTTGTTGTATTTAATTTTTATCATTATGGTTGTAATTCATTAGATCTTATTATAAGATCATATGTAAATCAAATTAAAATATAAAATAAAAATATAAGACAAACCCTATTGTATACACCTAATAATGGACCACATGGGTGACCCCTCTCACAAGAGGTGGGCATGATGGGTACACAAATTTAAGACCAATCTTGCTATAGACCACCATCTATGTGGTCTATTATTAGCCATTAGGTGTCTCTAAATTTTTTTAATTAAGATAATATTGTATAAACTAATAATTTTATTAACTTTTCTTCTTTATCTGAGTTGCTCTTACCATGGCATTTTAATGAAAAATAAAAACTATATTACTATTTTGTTTTGTGAAATATGTGATTTTTGCAATTGGCCAATGATTTTGTAAGTCAAAGTGTTTTGGCTGATTTTTTTTATTTTTTTATTTTTTCATAAAAGATAAAAATATCAGTTTATTGCATCTGTCAAAAAAGTGTAAATATGAGAGTTACATAAGAAAGTATTTACTTGAGCACCTTATCAATCTAAGAAAAAATAAAATTTATCTGGCAACACTTAATATTGAAGAATATAATCAATGGCAAATAATATTCTAGAACACATGAACAACAACAAGAAACCTAGACCGGCTAATCAAGGTAACGCAATACCTAAAGTGTGTGTTTGATTGGGCGGACTGGATAAGGAGGGATTAGAATCCATCGGACTTGAATCCTGGGATTGTGAATCTCCCGGACTATCAATCTCCCGGACAATTTGGTTGGATTGGATATATATCATGTGTTTGTTTTCTCATGGGATTACATGTCTGGAAATGACTATTTTTAGTGAATCCAATATTTGGTTGAATGGATTGGATAGGATAAATGAACAAAAGACTATTTTACCCTTTTAAATAAATTTGTTTTTAAAAATAATAATAATTAAACAATGAAATTAAATAAAACATCCATTAAGATTTAAATAATGAAATTAAATAAAATATAAACGAAATTTTAAAATAAAACATCAATAAAATATCTATAAAAAATTATTTAAAATAAATAAATAAATAAAGCATCAATAAAAAGTTAAATAAATTTATTTTATTTTTAAATCGAGACATTTAAATTTTATTGAATTTTATTAAATATAATATATAATTAAATAGTAGAGAGTCAAAATGATCATTTTACTATTTAATTCCAACAGTAAATAGTCCTTCCAAAATTGTCCCACACCCCCCTATAATCCCCCATATGGGAGATAAGGAGTTCACTCGGATTCCATGTCCGGCGGACTAAAAAAAAAACAAACGATAGACTACTCACTCCTTCAGATAAGCAATCCGAACAGTCCCCCCCTTAATCCCCCTAGTCAAACACACCCAAAGATCATAATTGAAGATCATGAAACTAAACACTCCACCTATGCCATCTGGTGTTTGTATGGAAAATGGCTTCTCTATTGGATAATGCACATTTCATTTGTCAACTATATATTTTAGTCAAGGGTCCAGCTTGTCTCAAGTTGAGATCAAGATTGGACCCGTCCAGTCCGGCCCATGGAGCCCATTTTTTGGGCCCGTTTTGATAATATGAACCGTTCAATGTGTAGAACTCGTCGGTACTATATGTCTATAAAAAATCACATTGATCGGATATCAATAGCTATGTGATCAAATCAGTTTTGTATAAAAAAAAATGGACGGTGAAAAAATTAACGGTTGATAAAAAACTGTTTTGTTCACACAGTTATCGATATCCGATCAATGTGATTTTTTACAGACATATAGTACTTGACGAGTTCTACACATTGAACGGTTCAGATTATCAAAACGAGACCCGTGGTGGATCCTCACGGGCCTAACAGCACGGTCCAGTCCGATCTTGGACTGGACCAAAGCCGCTGCCTTTAGTCAAAATGTTAAAGAATCAGTATAAGTTGTCTACTCACATTCTCTACTTTTTTTTTTACACATCTATTTTATAAAAAAATTAAAAAATTATTAAAATAAATTATTCTCAAACGAATATCATCATTACTATTGCATTGGTATTTATTTGTCGGGCTTGTATCAAGTTGAAGTTAAATTACTAGAAATTGAACTGTTCACTTGGGTTCTGCTGAGAAGTTTTATATTTATTAATATTGATATGCAATAATAAGCTTATAGGTGTGAAAAAAAAAAATAATAAAAAAAGAAGTAAAAAACACAACTTCATAAACCAAATATTTTTATTCCACTGCAAGAGGAACAGTGGGCTGTTTCATATTTCAACCAAACAGAGCAAAGTCAATGTTTGGGCCCGTTTGGTCGAACTTATAAGTAGCTTAAATCAGCTTGTAGATTATTTTAAGCTATTTTGGTGTATTTGGTAAAATTTAAAATCACTTTTTGTAGCATAAATTAAGCCAAAAAAATACTTTTTGGCTGAGTGGCCTCCGGGATGCTTAACTCATCAGCTTAAGCGTGAAGCTACAAAATTGAGGAGCAAAATTACTTAAATGCCCTTTACTAATTTGAAGTATTATCAAGTTGCCATTATATAAATCACCAAGCATCACTGTTCATTCTCTAAGAGGGAGACAGAGACGATTTCCGGCGAGAGGCCAACCAGTGCTCTCTCTCTCTCACTCTCTCTCTCTCTCACACAAACACACACACACAAACCAGTGCTCTCTCTTCGCGATTTCTGGCGAGAGGCGAATTAGATCTCTTATCTCTCTCTCTCTCTTTCTTAGCGATCGAAGCCCTAACCAGATCGACTGCATGAAACCCTAGAGTCACAATCAACTATTTCAGATCTCTTTGAACCAAATCTCTTTCAGATCGCGATCGCGATCTGAAACCCTAGAGTCACGATCGATTGCGTAACGATCGACGGTGACGATCAACCGTCTGTCGTCGATTGGCTGCGGTTCTCTCTCCGGTGATGGATTTCAATGTGTTTTGTTTGTTTGTTTGTTTTTTTGAAGTTTTCAGTGTTTTTTTAATTAAAAAATCATAATAATAATTAAGCATTTTAGCCATTAATGAAATAAATTTTATATTAATTGATACTAATTAAAATTTTTAGTATCAATTGATGCTAATTAATCCATTAATTGACACTAATTAATTTATAATGAAAAAATGAAATAATTTTACTAAAAATGAAAAAATGAAATATCACTTAAAAAAAATGATATAAATTGAAAAAAATGAAAAGATTTGTCAAATGAATAAATGAATTACTAAAAATGAAAAAATGAAATATTACTAAAAATAATTAAAATGAATAATAATATGAAAAATAATAATAATAATAATAATTGATGGACAAATTGATACTAATTTTAGTAATTGATGAACAAGTTAATAATAATAATAATAATAATTAATAATTGATACTAATTTTAATAATTGATGAGCAATTGACAATTTTTATACTAAAATCACAATTAATAATAATAATAAAGAAAAGAAATACAGATATAAATAATTAAAATGAACATATGAAAATAATATGTAATGAAATCACAACATTAATATAAATTAGAACATGAATAAATTAAAAAAAAATAACAAAGAAAGAAGAGAAGAAAAAAAAATTAAAAAAGAAAAGAAAATAAGGTGAAAAAGAAAAGAAAAGAAAATAAAATGAAAAAGAAAAAGAAAAAGAAAAAAATGTATTATAAATGAAATCACAAATTTTATATATTATAAGGGCAAAAATGATAATTATATAGCAAAAAACTATCAGTCGTGCTAGGGAGCTCGAATCTGAGCTACCCGAATCCCCCTAATCCCAGAAACGATGTCGTTTTTGCATTTTTTTTTTTTTTCTAGTTCAATAAAAAACGAAGAAGATGAAGAAGAAAGAAGGAGAAGAGAAGGAAGGAGGAGGAGAAGGGAGGAGGACTGGAGGGGGCCCTAATTACAAGGGGATGAGGAGGCGGAGGCAAGGCAGAGGCGGGGGCTGCTGGAGACGACGATCGGGTTGCGGAGACGACGATCGGGCAGAGGCGGGGGCTGCCGGAGAAGACGATCGGGCGAGGCGATGCCGGGTGACGCTGCGATGAGCTGTTGCGAGGACGCCGGGCGACGATCGGGCGGCGACTGCGAGCCCTCTTCCCCTCTCTCTCTCTCTCTCCCTCCCTCCTGAATTTCGGGGGATTTGGGAGGGAGGGGTTTCGAGCTCCCAAGCTTTATTCAAAAACTATTTTACAACTTATTTACCAAACACTACTCTACTACTTCAATCCATAATCCCGCAGCTGCACCAAACAGATTACTAGCTTATGTTCACAGCTGTAAGTTATAATCTTTTAAGGTATAATCTATAATCACTTTCTCACAGTTCTACCAAACGGGGCTTTTGATCCTTGAATGGTTGTATTTGGCATTCAGACTTTCATATTTTTTTGAGAAATTTAAAGAGTGACACATGAGGGTTAAATAATTGGGGTAATTATCATTTTAAAAATTTATTACACATTAGTAGAAAAAATTATGATATTAATTTTGTGCATCGGAAATTATAGAATGCACTCAGGGCTTGTTTAATAGTGAAAGGACAATTATATACATTTAAGATTGGTTATTTGATTAAATTAATGAGATAATTATTTATTATGTATTTATTTTATTTTTGTTTTTGTACTTAAAATTATGATTCTCAGTCTATTTCAATATTAAAATTCATCAATTTCGTTAGATTAAATATCCATCGTATATATAATCTAGTTAATAAAATTTGTAATCAAACATAAGATTGTGAGTCCATAGATTAGCAATTCCAATCTTATGTTATAATCCTTATAATCAAACATGTCCTTAGGGCACAATCATATTATGTCATAATTTGTTTTTTTATTGAGGCTGTATTTGATTCATAAATTTGAGAATGGATTTAAAAATAAAAAAAAGTGTAAAATGTATTTATATTTTATTTATATTTCATCATTTTTCTTTTTTTAAATTTCTAACCAAATTGATGAACCATACACAGTTTATTTGAAACATAAAAAATGTTCGAGATCTAAAAATTTTCTTCAATAGAAATTTTAATAGAAATGGGGTCCACTTTAGGTCATATCTTGATAATCTGAATTGTTTATTTTTTTCAGTATGTCGAGTAAAATATTCTTATAAAAAAATTAATTTGATTGAATATCGATAGCATTATTATCAAATTAATTTTGTATTCAATTTTATACTTAAATTACACTGATTGTTTATTTTTACTAATACAAAATTAATTCGATCATAATATTACCGATATCTGATTAACTAAATTTTTTTATAGAGATATTCTATTCAACATATTTAAAAATAAATGATTTTAATTATCAAAATAACTAAAGGATTATTTAAAATGATTTAAATAAATGTATTTTTTAAGTTTTTATAAAGAGATATGATGATACAGTTCGTGATGGTTGGAAGGGTCGGACTGATCTACGCTCCTCAAGCCTATGTCCGAATGACCAAGCTCACGGGGAAACCTGCACAAAAGTCCAATGGGGAACGGGGAGTCCCCCAGCGAACCCTCCGACGAGCAAGTTAGGAAGAGAAGTAGATTGTAAAGATAGACTAGAGATAGAAAAGCTTAACCTTCTTCTTGTCTTCAATGTCTGTTTATATCCTCTGGTAATCATTTCGTTGTCCCTTCTGACTTGTCACCTTGGCCGAAAGTCTATGCTGTAGCTTACCTTGTTCAGGGTGAGGGCGTGCTGTCCCGACGGAGAGGGGTTATCGCAATAAATGTTGTAAGGGGGCTCATTAATGGCGATGTGCCGTGACAATAACTTTGCAGATCTTTGTTTGCTTATGTGGCTTGCCCTTCTCTCGCCACATGTCTTGATGTCATTGGTTCTTATTGCTATGTGGGGCTTTAGCAGTGCTGGGCTTTAGTATTTGAGATATGTATTGGGCCCTAAACAGTGGGCTATAATCTTTATGGGCTTACCCATGTCAGTAGTCCCCCATTCCCAAGTGCAGCTTTAGTCCAACGAAGGGAATAATGAAAAAAATGAGGGTTGCGAGGAATCGGCAAGGCCAAGTCCGACCGAGAAGGGTGACCGACCATGAGGAAGGCCGACTGCGAAGGGTGGCTGAGTAGGGGGGGCCGACCAAGAGGAGGGCCGACCGCGAAGGGTGGCCGAGTGGAGGGACCAACCAAGAGGAGGGCCGACCGCGAAGGGTGGTCGAGTGGAGGGACCAACCAAGAGGAGGGCCGATCGTGAAGGGTGGCCAAGTGGTGTGGCGCGGGGCTCAAGAGGTGACGTGGCACGTGTTGAAGTGAAGTGGAATAGACAGGGAAGGGGAAAGGGGCAGTGGATCGTGGTCGTACACGTGGCGGAATCGCGTAGTGGGGAAGGTTAGGTGTTGGGCAATAAGTGAAACGATAGGTCATGATAGGGTGTTGAAAAGACAGTTTGGGCGGATTTTTGAAAATTTTCAAACTGGCGAGAATTAATTGTGACCCTTGGAATACAGGCAAGCCTTGAGCCTTTGGTATTATTCGCTTTACCTATCTGTTTGCAAAACATCAAAGCATTTCCAGTGTAAACTCCTTCATTGCTAGCGATACGCCCCTGCCACATTTTGTGGATTTCCTTACGCCCGCATCCGAAGCGATTCGCAGACACACGAGAGAGATGGCCCAAGAGGAAGCAACAAATGCAAGGGTTGATCCACTAGGCGATGACGATGTGGTAGGTTTGGCAGAACAATATCGTACGGAGTGTAGGGAGAGGGAGCGAGTCAAGTTGTGCGAGCTCGCCCCAAGACAATGATCTCGGCCGCAAGACCAATTAGCCAGGTGGAGCCGGACCATTAGCACACCAAACTAGACAGGTCCGTACTGACAGTGGAGGAGGTCGAGGGGATAAGGAAGAAGTATCAAATTCCGTCGGAGATAGGGCTAAGACTGCCCGAATCCACGGAGAGGGCATCAGATGTGCGACCGGGCGAGTTTAGTTTGTACGAGGAGGCGCTGCGAAGGGTTTTGAGGCTACCTCTCCCTCAAGTGGTGGTGGAGGTATTAAACAGGTTGGAGGCGGCGCCAGGGCAACTGATACCAAACGCTTGGAAGATAGTAATGGCGTGTGCGAGTGCCTGGTTGCAGGCGACCGGGGGGACGGCAATGTCCGTAGACGAGTTCTTCTCTTGTTACAAGGCATCCGGTCAGCAGGAGACCTGGGTCACCTTGCAAGCGGTGGCAGGGCGAGGGCAGGTGGTGGGTCTCCCATTGTCGGTAAAGGGATAGAGGACGCAATAGTTTTTTGTAACAGCGAACGATGGGAGGGAATTCGCGCAACATGGAAGGTGCCCACCAAATCGGTCGAGCCCAAATATGGGACGAGTTGGTCCTACCTTCAAAGTTGTTTTCCCTAGACTTGGGGCCGCAACCGTTGGAGGAGGATCCAGCAAGGGAGGAGTTAGAGGCGTAGAGGGAGGCAGGGAAGGAGGAGGAGATGAGGTTGTTTGCTCGAGCGGACAAGTACAAGGAGACCCAACTGGGACCTACTCCGAAGCCGATCGCGAGGGAACGCATCCGACTGCGCCCCAAGCCACTAGAGGAGAAGGACTTGGGCAGTTTTGAGCCACGACTGCCCCCAGTTGATCCAGTGAAGGAAAGGGCGAACAAGGAGGGGGAGGCTCTGAAGAAGAAGAAGAAAAAGAGGAGTGTCCCTGAGGGGGCTGCAGATGCGCCTGGATCGAAGAAGGCGAGGGTCGGTGGGGAGGACGTCCCTATGGCTGAGAAAGAATGGGAGAAGGGAGTGAGGGTGACCCCAGAAAGGGTGGTTGTCCTAGAGGTGCAAGGGGACAAAGGTCAGGGGAACCAAGAGGGAGAAACGCACATGAGTGCCATGCCCAAGATGCAAGTGGAGAGTGGGTCAGCCGACCTTGAGGAAGTGATGGAGCAACAGCCTAAGGGGGGCCTGCACCCCAAAGAGAGGTGGTCAGGTTGAAACATGCCATCTATCACACTTCTGTAGTGGCTGGGCGACTGGGGGGAGAAGAAGGCCCAGCCAGGACAGCGATAGATCTTTTCTTGGGGGTGGTGGACGAAGCAGCCGTGCACTCTGCCACCAGGTTCAATGAGGCTGAGCTGCTAAGGGGGCTGTTCTCTGCCCAAATAGAGGCGACCACTTTATTAGGGGCTCTGTTGAGAAAGACGGCGGCTGCAAAAGGTGAACTGAAGCCTCTGAAGGCCAAGTTGGAGGAGGTGAAGGCCCAACTTGAGAGTTTGAGGAGTGAAACTGCGGGGTGGAGGAGGACCGCATGGAGCGTTTGCGCTAAGGGGTTGGAAGAGGCCCAGAAAGTGAAGAAGATGGAGGTGTTGGCGATCGTGCAGCGCAATGTTGCTGCTTGAGTCCATGCTGAGCTGCTCGCGGTCAAATTGGAGCTAGAGGATGAACGCCGCAAGGTAGTGTCGCTTAAGTTCCAGCTGGCTGGCGAGCATAAGAAGCTAGGAGATGCTCAAAATGCCTGCACGGTCGCCACCGAGCAGTTTGAAGAGGCTATGACCAGCAATGAAGAACTGCACGCCCAGCAAATCAAAGAAAATGATGAAGCAGACCTAAAGATTGCTGGGCTGCAGAAGGAGCTGGAAGATAAGCGTGCTAGGGCAATGGAGGAGAAGACGAGGTTAGAGAAGAAGTTGGAGGAAGAGAAAACTAATACCCCGATCTGTACGTCGCAGTAGTAGAGTAATTCACTCAGTAATGGTGGCAAGGGGTTCTGCTTCCACCCATATAGTGAAGTAATCGATGACGACAATTGCGAATTTGGTTTGGCCTCGGCCAGTGGGCAATGGGCTAACCAGGTCGATCCCCCATTTGGCGAATGGGTAGAGGCTGAAAAGCGTGATCAATTCTGTAGGAGGAGCATAGGGGATGTTGCAAAACGCTGACACTTATCACATTTGAGCACGAAGTCTGTCGCATCCTGATTAAGAGTAGGCCAGAAATAACCAGTGCGAAGTATTTTGTGGGCTAGAGACGGGGCGCCCGAATGATTACCACAGATACCTTCATGGATTTCCCTCATCACGTAGATTGCTTGAGCAGGATTGAGGCATCTGAGGTATGGGCGTGAAAAACCACGTTTGTATAAGAGGTCGCCGACAAGAATGCAGTTGGACGACCGGGCCCTGACTTTGGTGGCCTGCTGTTTGTTGTCTGGAAGTTCCCCTGTTGTCAGATACAGAAAGATGTCTGCCACCCATGGGATAGGTTTATCTTGGAGGAAGTGGACTTCCTGCAGACCAGTCAGACCTCAACCACGATGTCCGCGCTCGAATACCTGTCCCACCCGGCCATCTTGGAAGAAGTGGACTTTCTGCAGGTTGGAGGAGATGGCTGGATGGGACAGGTATTCGAGGCGGACACCGTGGTTAAGGTCTGACTGGTCTGCAGAAGCCAATTAGGCCATCTCATCTGCCTTGGAGTTTTCAGCCCGAGGGATGTGCTTGATATGGAAGGTATTGAAGAGGCGAGCAAGGGGGAGAGCAATATCCCTATATGCTCGCATGCTGTCCTCCTTGGCGTCGAATTCTCCTGTAATTTGCCTGACGATAAGCTCGGAATCGCAGAACACCCGAATGTGGCTGACATCGATGTCTCTGGCTAGGTGGAGACCTGCTATCAGTGCCTCATATTCGGCCTCATTATTGCTTACATCGAACAGGAAGCGGAGAGCACATTTGAAATAGCCACCGCCAGGGATGGTGAGGATGAGACCAGCCCCACTGCCTTCTTTGCGGGATGATTCGTCGACGTTGAGGGTCCAAGAATAGGGGTCTTCTGGCTCAGTAGGGGTTGGTGGGGTTGGAAGAGTTGTGGCTGGGGTGAGGTTAGTGAATTCCAGGATGAAGTCGGCAACAGCCTGTCCCTTAATTGCTGTCCGAGGCCGATAGGAGATATCAAACTGACTGAGTTCGACCGACCATTGCATAAGCCTGCCGGAAAGCTCTGGTTGTTGCATTATCTTCTTCAACGGTTGGTCAGTGAAGACCATTATGGAATGGGCTTGGAAGTAAGGACGGAGTTGTCTGGAGGCGGTGACCAAGGCCAAGGACATTTTTTCTAACAATGGGTAGTTTTGTTCCGCCCCCCGAAGAGCCCGATTGATGTAGTAGACCGGTCACTGGACAGAGCTGTCTTCCCTGACGAGTGCTGCACTGACTGCAGTGTGTGACACGGCTAGATAAAGGAAGAGGGGTTCGCCCGTGATGGCTTGAGAAAGTATGGGGGGTTAGCCATGCACTGTTTCAACTGTTGAAAGGCCTCTTCAGATTCTGTTGTGCATTGAAAAGTTTGCTGAAGGACTTTGAAGAAGGGAAGACACTTATCCATTGCTCAGGAAATGAAGCGGTTGAGGGCGACCACTCGGCCAGTAAGCCTCTGAACCTCCTTGACCATCCTGGGTGACTACAATTCGATTAAGGCCTTGATCTTTTCGGGGTTAGCCTCGATGCCCCGCTGACTGACCATGAATCCCCAAAACTTCCCAGATCCTACGCCGAAGGCACATTTTTTCAGATTGAGCTTCATTTGGTACTTTCGTAGGGTAGCGAAGGTTTCTCGCAGGTCGGCCAGATGATCGGTGGAGAGCTTGCTTTTGACCAGCATGTCATCGATATATACTTCCATGTTCCGGCCTATCTGATGATGGAAGACAGCATTGACCAACCGTTGGTAAGTGGCCCTGGCATTCTTCAACCCAAATGGCATCACATGATAATGGTAGGTGCTTCGGTCGGTAATGAAAGAGGTGCGTTCCTAGTCAGATGGGTGCATCAAGATTTGGTTGTATCCAGAGAAGGCATCCATGAAACTAAGCATTTGATGACCGGCCGTGACGTTAACCAGCAGATTTATGCGAGGGAGAGGGTAGCTATCCTTGGGGCAAGCTCGGTTGAGGTCGGAGTAGTCGACACAGAGTCGCCATTTACCATTGTTTTTACGAACCAGAACCACATTCGACAGCCATCTGGGTAGTCCACATTAGTGATAAACTGTGCCTCAAGGAGTTTGTCTACTTCAGAAGCAATAAGGTGATTGTGTTCCGGGTGAAAAATGCGCTGCTTCTGGCGGATAGGTTGGAAATGGGGCTCAACATTGAGACGATGGCTGATGAAGGAGGGATCAATACCCGGCATATCGGAGTGAGTCCAGGCAAACATGTCGTTGTGTTCAACTAGGAGGGCAGTGAGGTTGGCCTTGGCTTTGGGGGACAATTGGCTGCTGATCTGTCACGACCCAAACCCTCCCCTGTGGGTTTAGCACCGTAACCGGCCAGTAATCCGACATTACCAAAGGCCTGCTTAACAGTCAAACAGAATTACAGAGTGCAGGGGCTGGCGAAAGCCAATACAGTAATTAAAATATATCCAATGAGCTGTGACAGTCTTTGTGCAAAAAGACTTTTCATATATATACACATTAATAACAGAACAGTCTATACATACATGTACAATATATACAATCATTCAGGACAGGGACTTAATCCCTATCTAAAACAGTACAGTACAAAAACATTCAGTCTATACAGTAATTACAAAAACAGATACAAAAAGGGGGAAACTAAAACACCCCAAAAGCCCTAGCTTGAAGGAGTTGGAACCTCGCAGTGAGGCACAGTGGTTGGCTTTGACAAAAGGGAGTCTAACCCACGCTCCTAGCTCCGGTCTGGTGCTTGAACACCTGCACACATATATATATATATATATATATGAGCAGTGAGGTAAAGCCCAGTGAATAACATAATGCGTAAAGAGGTTAAGAATGAATGTCCTTTCAGTATAGAAAACAGTTGATTGATTCAATATATCAGTCATTCAGTCATAACAGTCATATGTGGTACATCCAATAGCAGAACAGTACAATAAACAGTAGGTGTAGAAAGACTGAACAGTCAATAATGGCCATCATAGCAGTAAACAGAAGTTTCAAAATAGGAACTGACAGAGATCTCTGTAACAGTAGCAGTAACAGTAACAGTAGTTGCTAAGGATGCCACAATACAGTTCAGAATAGAGGACAAATATTCATTCAGTTAACAGTAAACAGTTCAGTTGATCATTCAGAAAATATTCATTTTCGAACATATCTTTACAACATTATTACTCACAGAGTTCTGGGCTACAGATAAGCTAGTACGCGTCTCTGGATGCCAACTTTACACAGTTACAGAGTGAACAAACACTAAGCTACACAGTCGGGAAACAATAACTTAATCCCTATCTAGACTCGGTGTGGTTCTACATCAATATCCTCATTAAGATGCCTTAAACTAGGCCTAGAAATGCCTAGAATGGAATGAGGATGCAAAGATGTATTTTAAAAACATTTTCAGAAAACAGGGGTCTCGCTCAAGCGTGTCTATCTCCGCTCGAGCGGACATGCAGACAAGGGTCTCCGCTCGAGCGTGAATAAATACGCTCGAGCGGACTGCAAGCTACAGTAAAAGTACTGGGTATGTGAAAATCACGCTTGATTGGGCCCTCGATACCTGCTCGAGCGTGTGACACAACTACCCGCTCGAGCGTGCAATACCTCGCTCGAGTGGACTGTAAAACTGTCACGACCCAAAACCGCCCCTAAAAGTTTTGGACATGACCACTTCAGAAATAGACAAAAAAAAAAAAAAAAAAAACCAATATACGTAACGCATGGGGCCTGAACGGAAGCACCTGATAACCAAAAATTCTATTCCATTGAGCTATTACTATTATGCCAGGATCACAACATCATATCAAATAAATAATATACAGGAAACATACGCACACATACATCGGCTCAGCCCATAATTGGGCATATGACAAAACATATTAACGAAAGATAATCAAAGCATAAACCCCAAAAACCTAACAACGCTTTACAAAATGCACGGGCTTCAGTTAGTACCTGGACACACTGAGGTTGACAAGAGGGAGACGAATCTTAAGGGTTAGGACTGGCCTCTCGGTTGATTACCTATAGAAACAGACAAAATACAGAGTGAGTGAAACTCTGTGAATAATAGTACATAAATAATGTAAGGTTTAACTTGAATAATAAAGCATAAAACTGCAGAGGCATGTGATTGATTTCATTCTGTAATTATTCCAAAACAGCCATGGACCCAGTTGTTTTAATAGAGTGGTTTTAAGCCCAATATGTACAAAACAGCTATAGGTCTTCAGATACAAAACGGCCATAGGCCCAGAAATAATGGAACAGCCTTTCAGCCCAAAAATATACAGAACAGCCTTTCGGCCCAGAAATATACAGAACAGCCCTTCGGCCCAGAAATATACAGAACAGCCTTTCGGTCCAGAAATATACAGAATAGCCTTTTGGCCCAGAATGTACAGAACAGATTAACTTCAAAATCGTATATTATCCGCAAAAAGATAAATATATTTTACAGAGTGAACGCTTCCATCAATATGTAGATACCACAGTTCCATAATGCATATACATCCCATGTGCTTATCATGTTTCAATACTACTAACTAGCAGATAACATAATGCTAATATTCATTATCCATAGCAAACAAAACGCTTAGTGCAATAATGCACTTAGATTTCCTCATGGTTCTTTGGAAGTCGACATACTTGTCTCGTAATTAGCAGAACCTTAACATTAACAATAATCTGAAGGTAAAGGTACCAGTACATCAATAGGTCAGAACAATTCATATCACAACATGAGTCACACAACAATGTCGTTGATACTCAATTCCTTCCTATTAACCAACTTCACCGTGTTAATAGTTTGTATGCAATTTTTGTATGAAATCACAGGTAATTCTTAGGATGGTATATTAACATTAATCTTTAGCCATAACCAAAACACGGGGTAGGTTCAGAGTCATACCGACTTGTGAAGAGCAGAGCGTTAATAAACAGAATTATTAACGGAATTCAAATGTGTGATTACAGTACTATTACTCACAGTGCTATAACGGAGCGCTTGTCCTTCCCGAGTTATGCCCTACACACGTACACAACTTATACATTAATTCCTTTTTCTTTCTTAATTCATTCCCTGCTTCATTTTACTTCGAAGGAATTTACAGGCATCTTAAGGGCATCAAACACAAATTCTAAAAATATCAGAGGGTTAAGCACGTAAAACAGAGCAAACAATATTTTGCAACATGAGCCGCACCAACGATTACACATGAAGTTTTCAAACCTACTCCTTCAACTCAATATATATGCAAGATTACCAATCTTTAAAACACATTATGGAGTTTATAAGTAATCACTTCGATTTTAAGATAGAAGGAATTGCATGGACATCTTCCACATTTTTTCAAAAGTCCCTGGATGTCTAGGGTTTTCACCAAAAACCAAACATATCCAATCCCCATAAAGAAACCTCATTAAATCATTCTCTTGATTTAATAACTAAGCAAACCCACAAGTATTTAGTAAAATGATTTGGGATTAAACCCATTTTTGAAAACTCCACAATTTAGGTCACAAAAATCAAAATCAACATAGTCAATACCATCCCACATAATCACCACAATTCAACATAAGCAACATGATTCAACTCAACATCATTAAATAAAATTCGACATAATTCAAGAGGGATTCTTAAATCCCATTTCAATATTCCATAACCGAGTTTATGCCATCTATGTCATTAATAAATCATTTCCCCCAATTTCCTTTCTCATTACAACATGATTTACAATGCACTTAACAAAGTTCATTCGCAAATTTTAAACATAATTTTCAAGCATAACCAAATTCCAATTAAACTTGTACATATATAATTCAACCTACCAATTTCATGATTCAACTTTCAATTTTGGCGAAATCATTGATTATCATCAAAAATCAACCTAGGGTTTCAAGAAAAAATCTAGAAATTTCAAGAAAAAACCAAATTTCTTAACCCATTACCTTGCTTCAAATCTTCCCATTTATTATGCACCCTAGGTCCATAATCCATAAACCATAATCTAAACCCCATAATAGAACCCCAACATTTCAAACCCTAACCCCAAAATTTCATGATTTACACTATATGCTCAAAATGTAGATTTTGCATTTATATACTCCCAAAATATCACAAATCTAACTATCAATGTAAGCATTGAAGGGGAACTAGGACTCCTACCTCAAGATTCAAGCAAGAAAAGCAAGCTTTGATGAGATTCCTCCAAAATTTTGAAATTCCAATCGGTTGAAAAAAAGTTGATCTTCTCTTGTTCTTCATCCTTGATATAAGATTCATGGTGGATTTGTTGATAAAAGTGAAGGAAATCAAGGTTTGGGGAGCTAGGGTTTCGGACATGGAGGAGGGAAGAAGAAGAGAGGGAAAGAAAATGTAAGAAATGATCCAAAAATCACATTTTTGAGCTGCTGTCCCGCATAGTCCTGCACGTGCGCCGCTATTCCCCGCACGTGCGGATTTGCTTCGAGTACAAATGTGAAAACTTCAAACGGGTATAACTCTCTCATCAGGACTCTGTTCTAGGTCGTTCTTGTGTCCAAATTGAAGCCCCGGAAACAAGCTTTCCAATAGTTCCAACCTCATATTCAAATTCTAAGTATGGAAGGAGAAAAGGGCAAAAGAGTGACGGCCGGTCAAAAACTCAAACTTAAACTTGGGACTTTTTATCTAATCTTATCTATATATCTTGTTAAGGCTTCAATCAAGGTTCCAAACATCATCCAATGGTCCTCAATTATAATATTTGAAGTTCACTTGCCAACCCATCAATATCAAGAGTCCGACAACCATACAAGTTTTAAGGTGACAGGCACAACTATACATTAATCCGATGTGAATTTAAAATCCGAGTCGTTATAAAAACAGTGCAAAGTGCTGGATGCACGAATTTCACGCTCGAGCGCCAGTCACTCCGCTCGAGCGTCAGTCTAAAATCTGGAATTTCCAGATTTGAACCTCAAGCTCAAAAACAAGTTTCAAAATACCAAATTCGATCCTTTTGGGCTAATTTTCTGGAAAACACTTCAAAACTCATAATATAGCATGTTTCAAAGATCAATTTGAGAAATCAAAGCCCAAAGGTAGTTCAATTAAATCCAATTTCAAACCAATTTTCATGAACATAACTTAAACATGACATGCATGAGTTTAAACCAATTCAAAGCTTCAATTACATGCTCTAATGAGCCAATTTCTTCCAAAACATGGTAAAATCATGAACTATGATCAAAAGATGAACATGCATGAAGCAATCTCATGAACAATAACTTCAAAACTCAAGAATGGCAACATGCATGCATGACTTGAGCTACAATTCAACATGTTAGAACCAATTCATGACTTAGCTCTTCAATATGACATGAACCATGCAATAACCAACTTAAAGACGCAATTAAGAGGTTGAATTTCTTACCGAAGTCTTCAATTTAAGGTATGGAAGTTCTATTCTTGTAATCTCCCTACAATTTCTCCAGGTCTCCAAGCAAATATGAGATGAAATCAAGCTCTCTCCTATCACTCTCTCTAGTCGGCTATAGCAAGGAAAAAGGCTGAGCAAATGTGTGTCTAAGTGTAATCAAGTCTCAATATGTTTGGTGTAGTGGCCCACTAGGATGGCATGTTGGTAATTAAGTCAACTATTACAATTTATCCTTATTTAATCTAATTAAATTATACCAAATCACATTTCAAATAAATATGCCATAAAATCACATTAATTCTAATTATCATAAATCATCAATCAATTTCAGATTCGGCCGCCGATAAGGCCTTCAATTTGTAGTTTAAAGCATACAACATAAATAGATAATTTAGCAGTCAACAGATAGGTATGCACTTAAACAGATACACTTAATCAATCAGTTCAGTATTTGAATCAGTTCAATGACTATTTATAATCAGTCTCAGTTTAGTAATAATCAGTGGTTAATCAGTAAATAGTGGTGAGGGTTGTCACAGTCTCCCCTCCTTATAAAGAGTTTGGTCCTCCAAACTCGAATTACCTTTGTTCTGGAAGAAAACATGATTCAGTGGGAACAATTCAAGATATCTCTTAGCCATGTCATCTTCCTTTTCCTAAGTGGCATACACGCCACCATGGTTTTGCCAGTCAACTTTCACTAACGGAATCTCTTTGTTTCTCAACTTCTTGATCCGTCTGTTTATAATCTGAATGGGCCGCTCTTCGTAAGTGTAGTCATCACTTAGCACTACACGGGTAGGCTCAATCACATGGAAGGGATCTCGAAGGTATTCCCTCAACATTGAAATGTGGAAGACGTTATGCACATGCTCCATTTCAGAAGGAAGCGCTAATTGATACGTCACCGAATTGATTTTCTCAATAATCTCATACGGTCCGATATATCGCGGCGCTAACTTGCCTTTAACTCCAAAACGAGTTTGGCCCTTCATCGGTGTCACTGTTACAAAAATGTGATCACTTACTTCATATTCTCTGTCTCACCTTCTGACATCCGCATAACTTTTCTGTCGGCTTTATGCGGTTTTCAGTCTCTGTTAGATCAGTTTTACTTTCTCAGTCGTTTCATATACAATCTCGGGCCCAAGCAATAATCCATCTCCAACTTCTGCCCAGCAAATCGGAGATCTACATTTTCTGCCATACAAAGCCTCGAAAGGCGCTGTACCAATACTTGAATGAAAGCTGTTATTGTAGGCAAATTCAGCCAACGGTAAATGACTTTACTAATTTCTCTGGAAATCAAGAACACACATCCGCAGTAAATCCTTTAGAGTCTGGATGATTCTTTCTGACTGACTATCTGTCTGAGGATGGTAGGTATTACTTAGTCTCAGTTTAGTACCCAATGCAGTTTGCAGACTTTGTTAGAATCTCGATGTAAACTTCGAGTCCCTATCAGAAACAATGGACACAGGCACTCTATGCAATCTAACAATCTCATCAATATAGATTACAGTCAATTTGTCCGCATTATAAATTGTTTTGACAGGTAAGAAATGAACAGATTTAGTCAGTCTATCAACAATTGAGACCATACCTTTACTGGAGCGAGGTAAACCAACAATGAAATCCATGGTAATATGTTCTCATTTCCACTTCGGTATAGGTAAGGGTTGCAGTAAACCTGCGGGTCGTTGATGTTCGGCTTTAACTTGTTGGCAATGAAGACATTTTGACACAAAATCAGCAATTTCTTTCTTCATTCCCGGCCACCAGAAATTTAATTTCAAGTCTTGATACATTTTCGTATTTCCTGGATGGATAGACAATTTTGAATTGTGGCCCTCTTGTAGAATTCTTCTTTTCAATTCAGAATTATTCGGTACACACAATCTTCCCTGGAATTTCAACACATTATTCTCAAATTTGAAATCCGGCCTCGGTTTGGATTCCTGTTCATCGATGATCTTCTTCAAGAAGTCATCCTGTTGTTGTTTCTCTTTAATTTCTTCAATCAGTGCTGGTTGAGCAGAAATAGCAGCTATTGTTCCACTTTGTTCTCGCAAAACAATCTTAATTTCAGATTTCTCAAGGTCACAAAGCAACTCTTTCTGTCCGGTGAGTAAACAGGCTAAGTTTCCAATTGATTTCTGACTCAGTGCATCGGCAACGGTGTTAGCTTTCCCCGGATGATATAAAATCTGTAGATCATAATCTTTTATCAGTTCTAACCACCTCCGCTGCCTCATATTCAGTTCTTTCTGTGTGAAGAAGTATTTCAAACTCTTGTGGTCTGTACACACCTCACATGTCGCCCCATAAAGGTAGTGACGCCAGATTTTCAGTGCAAACACTACTGCAGCAAGTTCTAAATCATGGGTCGGGTAGTTCCTTTCATGCAGTCTCAGTTGTCTGGAAGCATAGGCAATAACTCTCCCATTCTGTCTTAAAAAAAAACACATCCCAAACCCTTATGAGAAGCATCACTAAAAATGGTAAAACCATCCGTACCTGAAGGTATGGTAAGAACCGGTGCAGTCACAAGTCGAGTTTTCAACTCTTGGAATGCTGATTCTCTTTGGTCAGTCCAGTTAAATGATATCCCCTTCTGAGTCAACTGTGTCAGTGGTAAGGCAATTTTGGAGAAGTCTTTGACAAATCTTCTGTAATACCCGGCTAACCCCAAAAAGCTTTGGACTTCTGTAACATTTGTTGGTCTAGGCCAATTTACCACGGCTTCAACTTTCTGTGGGTCAACTGAAATGCCATCTCTACTAATAACATGTCCCAAAAACATAACATGATCAAGCCAAAATTCACATTTAGACAGTTTAGCATACAGTTTCTGTTCTCTTAGGGTCTGTAGGGCAAGTCTCAGATGATGTTCATGTTCTTCTCTATTTTTCGAATAAATCAGAATGTCGTCTATAAATACAACAATAAAGTCATCGAGGAATGGCTTAAAAATTCTGTTCATAAGGTCCATAAATGCAGCAGGTGTATTGGTAACTCCGAAAGGCATAACTAGGAATTTGTAATGTCCATACCTCGTTTGAAAAACAGTTTTGTCAATGTCCTCTGGTTTAACTTTCAGCTAATGATATCTGGATCTAAGATCAATCTTAGAGAACACTTGAGCCCCCTGTAACTGATCAAATAAGTCATCAATACGCGGCAATGGATATTTATTTTTCACAGGTACCTTGTTCAGTTCACGATAGTCAATACAAAGTCACAGTGAGCCGTCTTTCTTTTTCACAAACAAGACAGGTGCGCCCCACAGTGAAGTACGGGGCCTGATGAACTTCTTATCTAACAGTTCCTGCAGCTGAACTTTCAGTTCTTTTAATTTGGTAGGTGCCATTCTGTACGGAGCTTTAGATACTAGCTGTGTACCCGGAATCACTTCAACGGTGAACTCAATCTCCCTATCAATCAAATCCCCTGGAAGATCATCTGAAAAAACATCTGGAAATTCTCTGACTATAGGAATACTGTCCACATTAGCGTTAACATCAGTAGATACAGTCAATACAGAACAGAAATATCCTTTACACCCCTTTCTAATCAATTTAAAGGCTTTCATGGAGGAAATCAGATACGGGAGAGGTACTACTCCAACTCCATTAAACACAAATTCAGGCGAACCAGGTGGACAGAAAATTACTTGTTTCGTTACACAATCTATGGTAGCATGATATTTCATTAACCAGTCCATCCCCAATATCACATCGAAATGGTCAATATTCAATGGCAGTAAATCAATATACAGATGCATATCTCCAACAATAATTTCACATGTAGGGTACATATATGCACAAGTCACAGATCTCCCAACAGGTGAAGATACAGCTAACAGATAGTTCATGGGTTCTAATGGTCTATTCAATTTTCGCGAAAAAGCATTCGATACATATGAATGTGTAGACCCTGAATCAATTAGAACATATGCATTTTGAGTACAAATTGAGAGTATACCTGACACGACGGTCTCGGTATGTTGTACGTCTCCTGGTACGAGTGCGAACACTTGGCCTTGCCTCATAGGCTCTTTCCCAGTAGCTTTAGGGTTGGGTTTTGGTGGAGCAGTTGATGCTGCTGCGCTTGGTGCAGCTTTACTATTGCCTTGAGGAGTGGAAGGGCAATCTTTAACCATGTGGCCCACCTTGCCACACCTGTAACAAGCACCTGAAAGTTTATAACAAACCCCTTTATGTTTCTTACCACATTCAGAACAGGGCGGTATGAAACCACTTCCCCAATTGGAGCTGGTGGTCGACCCTGAGTTTTGCTTTTTGTTCAGTGGGTTGTTTCTGCCTTTCTTGAATTTAAAACCCCGTTTCTTTCCGCGCTACTCAGTTACGGGTGTTTCAGTCTGTTTCAAAGCTTTGATATTTGCTTTGGCCATAATGGCTCGGTCAAGAACATTTATATATTTGAGCAGTTTCAGAACATTAATCCTGTCCAGTATTTCTGCATTGAGGCCACCTTCAAACTTCCTGGCCTTCTTGTAGTCGGTGTCCACCATGTGTGGTGCATATTTAGCAAGTTCGGTGAACTTTGTTTCATACTCTCCTACGGACATGGTACCTTGTTTCAGCTGTTCAAATTCAGTCACTTTTCTGTCCCTAACATACTGAGGGAAGTACTTTTCGAAGAAGGACTCCTTAAATTGAGCCCAGGTCATGACAGTATTTGTATCGCGGATCAACATCCACCACTTTCTAGATTCTTCTTGTAAGGTGAAGGTAGCTAGCAACACTTTGTGTGCTTCAGAACATGAAAAAACTTCAAATAACTTTTCAGTCTCAAGAACTCAAGCTTCAGCTTTTAGCGGTTTGAGGCCTCCCTGAAAGGATAGTGGTTTCATCTTACTAAATTTCTGTATCAGAGCTATGATATCATCATTCATAGGTGGCTCTGGTTGTACTGGAGGAGGTGGGGGCTGTTGGTTCTGTGGTTGCTCTAGTCTTTCAGTTAGTAGTTCCACCATTCTCTCTAACCTTGCCATTCTTGCCTCAGAGGATTCAGTTTCATCAACATTTCTTGCGTTGTCCATCTCACTATAAGCAGTTATAACAATTATAAACATAGGCAGTTGCATACTTAGACAGATTATCACATTAACAGTTATATTCATGTCTTAGCCACACACACTTATCATGCTCATGTAATGCCTTAATCACTTTTCTAAGACATCCTATAGCTCATTTGGACACGTGTGCGCGGTATAACTCGTGATTAAGTATCGCTCTGATACCACTCTGTCACGACCCAAACCCTCCTCTATGGGTTTAGCACCGTAACCGGCCAGTAATCCGAGATTATCGAAGGCCTGCTTAACAGTCAAATAGAATTACAAAGTACAGGGGTTGGCGGAAGCCAATACAGTAATTAAAATATATCCAATGAGCTGTGACAGTCTGTATGCAAAAAGACTTTTCATATATATACACATTAATAACAGAACAATCTATACATACATGTATAATATATACAATCATTCAGGACAGATACTTAATCCCTATCTAAAGCAGTACAGTACAAAAACATTCAGTCTATACAGTAATTATAAAAACAAATACAAAAAAGGAGAAACTAAAACACCCCAAAAGCCCTAGCTTGAAGGACTTGGAACCTCGCAGTGAGGCACAGTGGTTGGCTTTGACAAAAGGGAGTCTAACCCACGCTCCTAGCTCTGGTCTGGTGCCTGAACACCTATATATATATATGAGCAGTGAAGTAAAGCCCAGTGAATAACATAATGCGTAAAGAGGTTAAGAATGAATGTCCTTTCAGTATAGAAAATAGTCGATTGATTCAGTATATCAGTCATTCAGTCATAACAATCATATGTGGTACATCCAATAGCAGAACTGTACAGTAAACAGTAGGTGTAGAAAGACCGAACAGTCAATGATGGCCATCATAGCAGTAAACAGAAGTTCCAAAATAGGAACTGACAGAGATCTCTGTAACAGTAGCAGTAACAGTAACAGTAGTTGCTAAGGATGCCACAATATAGTTCAGAATAGAGGACAAATATTCATTCAGTTAACAGTAAACAGTTTAGAAAACAGTTCAGTTGATCATTAAGAAAATATTCATTTTTGAACATATCTTTACAACATTGTTACTCACAGAGTTCTGGGCTACAGATAAGCTAGTACGCGTCTCCGGATGCCAACCCTACACAGTTACAGAGTGAACACACACTAAGCTACACAGTCGGGAAACAATAACTTAATCCCTATCTAGACTCGGTGTGGTTCTGCATCAATATCCTCATTAAGATGCCTTAAACTAGGTCTAGGAATGCCTAGAATGGAATGAAGATGCAAAGATGCACTTTAAAAATATTTTCAGAAAACAGGAGTCTCGCTCGAGCGTGTCTATCTCCGCTCGAGTGGACATACAGACAAGGGTCTCCGTTCGAGCGTGAATAAATACGCTCGAGCGGACTGCAAGCTACAGTAAAAGTATTGGGTGTGTGAAAATCACGCTCGATTGGACGTTCGATACCCGCTCGAGCGTGTGACACAACTACCCGCTCGAGTGGACTGTAAAACAGTGCAAAATGTTGGATGCACGAATTTCACGCTCGAGCGCCAGTCACTCCGCTCGAGCGTGAGTCCAAAATCTGGAATTTCCAGAGTTGAACCTCAAGCTCAAAAACAAGTTTCAAAATACCAAATTCGATCCTTTTGGGCTAATTTTCTGGAAAACACTTCAAAACTCATAATATAACATGTTTCAAAGATCAATTTAAGAAATCAAAGCCCAAAGGTAGTTCAATTAAATCCAATTTCAAACCAATTTTCATGAATATAACTCAAACATGACATGCCTGAGTTTAAACCAATTCAAAGCTTCAATTACATGCTCTAATGGGCCAATTTCTTCCAAAACATGGTAAAATCATGAACTATGATCAAAAGATGAACATGCATGAAGCAATCTCATGAAAAATAACTTCAAAACTCAAGAATGGCAACATGCATGCATGATTTGAGCTATAATTCAACATGCTAGAACCAATTCATGACTTAGCTCTTCAATATGACATGAACCATGCACTACAACAAAAATAGTCTTTAGAGAGGAAAACTAATGACGAAAATAAATTTTGTCACAAAATACGTATCTTTTCATGACGAAAATAATATTTCGTCTCCAAATGTACCATTTTTAGAGTCAAAAATAAAATTTCGTCACCAATCTAAATACATAATAAAAAAATTAGGTGACGAAATTATTTTTCGTCATTATTTATATTTTTTTTGTCACCGAAGATTTTCCCGCTATTTTTTTGGAGGGTATCAAAATTTTGAGACTTTTGGTGACGAAACAATTGGTCACCAATTATAAAATTATTAATGACGAATATATTTTTGTCACCAATAATTTTTAATATTTTAATATCATTTAGTGACAAAACTATTTTTGTGGCCAATATTTTTATTTTTGGTGAAGAAATAATTTTGTCACCAATAAATGATTTAGTTGCTAAATATTTTAGAGGGAAATGAAAATATATTGGCGCCTATAGAAGCAGATTTATTCATCTTAAAAAAAAAAAAAAAAACCTGTTATGCTTGGTTGTACACACAGACCTCACACACACACACACACACAATAATTTCTCCATCAAACCTAATTTCACACACACACACACCTTATACTCATTCACGGGACTAAGTTTCCTCACCGCCGCTGCTAACATTTTATCGATTCACACACATCGCCGGTGTGCGAGGCTCACCACCGACAGCCTTTCACTACAAAACTGATTTGATCACATAGCTATCGATATCCGATCAACGTGATATTTTATAGGTATATAGTACTCGACGAATTCTACAAATTAACAGTTCGAATTATCAAAACGAAACCCATGGTGGCCCCCACGAACCCAACAGTGCACCTAGTCCTAAAGCCTCATCCAATTTTTTTCATTTTTGTTAATTTGCGAAGACCTTTCAAACCGTTGCAAAAAATTAATCTACTAATATTCCACCAATACTACAATAATACATATAGGTCACACCTAAAAATTTAAAACCATCCCACTTTTAATTCAATATGTGATAAAAAAAAAAGTGTGAAGTAACTTTTTTATTTTTTATTTATTTATTTCAGCAGCCCACACCCCCCCCAGCCAACAAAGAAACAATTCATTTTTTATTTTATTTTTGAGATTCCAAACATATCTCTCAATCCTCTCTCTCTCTCTCTCTCTCTCTCTCTCTCTCTTCAAGCGCTAACCCTAGCCTTCTGCATATTCTAGATCGCCCGGCACCCGTTCGACCAGCTGAGAGTGACCAGCGGCAGCGATCGGCGAGCAACAACGGCGACTAAGGTATTTTCTTCTCTTCTATTTTCTTCTTCTCTTATCTTCTTCTATTCTTCTACTATTTTGCTAATTCAATTTTTGTTGAAATCAACCCTTGATTTTCGATTTTTGTTGAAACTAGCCCTTAATTTTTGTTGAAATCAACCCTTGATTTTTGCTCTATATATCTCTTTCTCTCTCTCTGCCCCCTCTCCCCCAATTTCAAACCCTAACTATAATTTTCGATCT
The DNA here is from genome assembly GCF_055761805.1 of Camellia sinensis. NCBI lineage: Eukaryota > Viridiplantae > Streptophyta > Magnoliopsida > Ericales > Theaceae > Camellia > Camellia sinensis. The sequence continues at coordinate 32,461,421 of NC_138961.1, read as the reverse complement.
CTCAAATCTCAGCCCCTTCTCTGTTCTATATCACAAAAGTCATTTTGATTTCATTTCGCTTATTTTGAAGTGTTTCATATGTTAAAAATGCTAAATGTTCGATGCGTTTATTTACATGTTTGTTTATCTGCATTTTGTTAATCTTGACCTCTCTTTCTCTCTCGCTCACTCATCATATTATTTTCCTTGTGGCCTTCACTATGTGTATTTAATTCAATTCAAAATATGAAACCAGGTGCCATAGTTATTCTCTTATGTTTTGAATGACTTACAATTGAAATTTGCACTAATTATGGCCCAGCAATTTAGTAAATTAAAGACAATCTTGGAAGCATAAAGATTTATGGACTGTGAGTATCTAAAGGAACAAAAAAGTCATGGTACAAAAAGTTTACTCTTGGACTACCCTTAAATTTGAAATTGAAGTTTTATGGCTTTCAGTACATACCCAAGTATATAATTGTTGGAAAACTATATAAATTTGACAGAGCCCCCTTCTATTTGAATGTTCTGTTTCCTAATGATGGCATTGCAATTTAGATATAATTAAGAGTGCACAGGTCGATAAGTTGGCCTCTGGACAAGCCATTTTACACTTCAACATTTGTAAAACAATTTTTTTTTTTTTGGTTGAGATTTTACAGTTAAAGAATGGATGGAGGGTTGGTTATTCTTTAAGTGGTGCATGTATAATTCCTGGAGTGTGTGCAGTGTGATGGTCTTTTTCTTTGCCTAAATGCATTGTACTCACTGTCCTTCTGGAGGATATTTTATTATGTAATGTTGTTATTAATTGTTAAAGTGATAAAGAGCATATAATACACACACACACACACACACACTCATATATATATATATATATATATATTATCAACAACCTACATTCCTGAAAGATGAGAATCCATCACCCGAACAAACCTCCCTTCTCTGTTCTGACATTTCAAAAAAAGATTCTCCCTTTCAGTGCCTTCTTCCTCAACTTACTACTCAATCGCTTAGCTTCAAAACAAGTAAAAGAGAGAGATGGTAGAAAGCCTCCCCTCATTTTCCACCACCACATAACAATTCCCATCACCTGCATCAACAAACTCAGAAGTCTTTCAGCCCTGTTGAAGGAATTTCTTCATCCCCCTTTTAATACCCTTTGATTTTTGTTTAATGTATTTGCATTGGTTTTTTTGTCTCAATGCACCATATTCATTGCTCATAAAAGGAAAGTTCTACATTTAGTCTGTTAATCATTTTATGTGGATTGTTATTTTATTTATTTTATCCACGAAATTCTTCTTCATTGTATTTAGATTCTGATTTTTTGATTTAGACATGATTGTTCCCACCAAAAAAAAAAAAAAAAATGCATAATGTTTAATTATTTTTTTCAAGAAGCAAATTATCAATATAAATTCCGAGTTGCAATAAATTGACTTGAGGGATCAAAGTCACTAAGGATCAGGAAGCCTAATGTAATATGTCAATCCTGGTGTCTGGACTAGCCAAAAAATTTCAATATGGTGATGAATCAGATGATTGTCTTTGTTGCATCAATCTTTTGGCAGTTTGATCATTCTAAATTTCTTAGTGCAGGTTACTACTCCATTGCTTTTCAAGCTAATACCTGCTGTGGTACATCTTGGTGTCCTACTACGTTGGTTCTCCCCTGACAGTCCGAGTGAGGTAATCATCTATGTTGATATATATATACCTCCACTTTTAGTATTTGTCTGTTGCCGGTGAGAAGGGTTTTGATTCTATGTAGATTTGCCATAATCCTTGCTCTCTTTATTGAAATTGAAATGCTTCTTGAACATGTCCTTGACCACCAGATTGGATTCAAAGGAGAAAATCTCAACCAAAAATGGATGGAGGGTTGGAAAAAGTTACCTAGAAAAAAGGATTCTAGTTTTTCTCTTTGAGCAATTGGTTCCATACCTTAAGTTTACTTGTGTACTATTGCAAACTAAAGCAATTGTTGTTTGAAGGGAAAAAACATTAGAGGAAAAGGTATATCCCTTTATCTCCTGCTCACTTTGGGGCAGGAAGAAAATAGTGAGCAGGATGGAAACTCTCCCCCTCTTTTATTTTCCTGTTCTCTTTTGCTGCATATAATGGGATTATTTAAATTGGAATCTCTACTATCCAGTCATGTTTTCGTATGAAATTGCAAATATCAGATGGGAGATTTGAGTTATTTGGTAGGGAGCTTTTTTTCTTTTTTTTTTTTTTTTTGTGCATATTACTTATATTTATTTGTGTATATATATACATTTTGGTTTTGGAGGTTGATGAATTCCTAATATTCTTTTGTTAGTTCTATAGGAGATTTGAGTTATTTGGTAGGGAGTTTTTTTTTTTTTTTTTTCCGCTCATCTCAATGTGCACATGGTGGTTTGCATCCCAACAATTTTATTTTTATTTATTTATTTATTTATTTATTTTTTTGTGGACTTTTCTTGCTATGGAAAGTGGCAAGGGGAACTGTTTCACTATAGTCTCTAGTGAATTTCTCCAGCCAGTTCCAACTAAGGCTTTGGTCTTAAGGAATGCATTCTGCAAAACAAGACCACCCTAGTATTCCACCACACACAACTTTGACTACCAGAAGGTGCCTATTTGGAGGAAATAAAAACAAAATTAAGATGGTTATTTTCTATTTATTATATATATATATATATATATATAAGCAGGGAGCTGCCGTAAATGCCCTTGATTCTCAATTTGCAAACAATGCCTTAGACTAATTACATATATGAAAAATGGCACCATATCAAAATTTTGCATAAATATCACAAGAAGTGGTAGATATTGGGTCCATGATATTTAAAATAAAATCTTTTGTTTTACAATGTATGCACCATACTTATGCTTGTTTGATTAAATACTTGCACAAGTGACTGCTCTTAGTTCAACGGCCGTCTCAAACTGAAGTCACCACAGCGTGAAACAATGATCCTTTGGGATTCACAAATCCAAACTCATCTATTTGAGGCCTAAATCATCGATAGTGTGGCCAGATATGTAAGCTTACCCATTTCGTGGTTTCAACATAAGCTATCATAGGATTTAAGCTTTGAATGCAGCAGATAACTGTAGATCCTAAAGATTCTTTGAGAAGTGACTATTTTAGTAAAGAAGGATATATAGTGCTCATTTGAGAAGTGACTATTTTAGTTGGCTTTTTGGCTTTTTGATTGGGTGTTTTGGCTTTTTGACTATTTTAACCAAAAAACCACCATCCCAAATGGGGCCTTAATCTTTTACTACTTGTCATAATATGTTGTATGCGTTTCTTTTTCTTATTTATTTTTTTATGTGATGTGAAGCTGTAATTACCCTTTCTGTATTATTTTGGTAATAACAAACATAAAAACTTTATTGATTTTGGTGAAGATACTTCTTTTGATGAGAAAGTTAGGTTTCCTTGTTCTTTTTTGTCATGCCCCGTTTTTTTTTCATCGTTCTATATATGATAATTCAGCACCAAGGCACACTATTGCCTTTTGACACTAGAAAAGTTCCAGTGTCATATATTCATTCAAATTCACTTCTAAATGTTCCAAGGTACTTTGGGTTCGTTTGGTTTGCATTTCGGAAAAAATTTTGGAAAATTTTCTCTACAAATAAGTTTTTAAAAGTAATCAAACCAAACAAATTTTCTCAAAAAAATTTCTCAAAACTTGTAAACCAAACAAGTTTTCCAAACAAATCTCTCTCTCACACACATCAAATCAATCACTTTTTCCAAAACTCTCTCTCAAAATAATTTTCCAAAACATCTTTTGAAAAAAACCAAACCAAACAACTTTTCGTACTTTTTATCTCTAAAACACATCTCTCAAACACAAACCAAACATACCCTTTGTGTTTAACATTGGCATTTTTACATTTATTCCATGGTTGTTAAAATAAGCTAGTGAATTATGAAACCCTTATTGCGGAACCATGTATTATTAGATTTATATTTTCATTGACTGTGATAAAGTTTTCTCCTATTTTAAAACTTACTATGTTAATTTCTACTTTATTCCGTCTTTTAGGATACTTCTGACAGTCCTCCATCTGATGAACATGCAAATAGCATAGCAAAATGAACAAATTTAGTAGGGGAGAGTAGGGAAAGTTCAGATTCTGATGGACAAGCTTCTTGGTTAGTATGTTATGTTTATATGTTAATTTAGTAGAACATTTCTTCTTCAACTAGGGTAGAATAAAAAACTACTTTTGACATTTAGGCACAAGGTCCCGGAAAAATAGTGAAATATGCATCTAAAGGCCCGAAAAACATCACAAACACCTTGAGATTATCAGAAACTATCATGAACACCTTGGGAGGGATCAACATAAGTTGTGAAAACTTATAGAACAATCTTAGGACTCTCGGTTGGAAAACATTTAGCCTTGAAAATAGGCCGTTAGGGAGTAAAATCTTGAAATAGTCGTTAAAAGGCCGAGAAATATCATGAATACCTTGGGAGGAACTAATGTAAGTTGTAAAAATTTATGAAACAAGCACGGTAAAATTTGGTTTCAAATTTACTTCGAAATTTTTATTCTCTCTCTTCTAGGTTGCATATTAACATATTTAGTGAATGGTTACTTTAACCTTTTGTTGTTGTTGTCGTCTTTTTTTTTTCTTTTTAAATGGCAAATTGGAGATGAATGAATTTGGGAACCTGCATGGCAAGAGTTTTTTTTGTTGATATTACCAGACACATCCATCACAGTGTAGTATTTTTTGTTGATATTACCAAACATGTATTTTGATTATGTTGTTGTGGGTTATGATTATATTGTGACGGATCTTATCGTTTTGTTGATATTTTATTGAATAGATTAAAAGAACAGGTTTTTGTAATGATTTGTAATGGGTATTATATTCAGCAGGTTATTAAAGTGCACAAATTATTTTGATTGTGTTGTAGTTTTTGATTTTACTAGAATAGATGTTATAGTTTGGATGTTATATATTAATTCCTTGATACTACGAGACATGTATTTTGCTTGGGTTGTTTTATGATAATGAACAGTTTAATTTTATATTGATTTTTATTAGATATTTTATTTAATAGATTGTTAAAATGTACAGGTATTGTTTATTGAAAAAAAATATATAAATTGCAAATATAACCCTCCCTCTCAATTTTTAAAATTTATTTATTATTGGCGATGAAAAAAAATTGACACAAACTTTCTAATCCCAACAAATAATTTCGTCACACATATTCACTATTTCATCACTAAATTAAAATATTTGTTGACAAAAGTTTTCGTCACTGAAGGGTCTTTTTTTCCATCTTTTGGTGACAATATTTTTGTCACTAAAAATTCTATCGCTATTTTTAATGACGAAATATTTTGTCACCCAAAACAAATATAATAAAATTTTATTTAATTCTAGTGACGAAATGAACGTTATAGGTGACAAAATATTTAACATTTAGTGACGAAATATTTTGTCACCAAATACCAATAATAGGTGACAAAATAAATTTTCGTCATCAGGTACTTTTAGTGACGACGAATTGATGACGAACGTGGTGACGAAATTATTTCGTCACAGATCAATTTGGTGACGAAAATTTCACTATTGGAGACGAAGTGATTTTGTCATTAAAGAACCATTTTGTTGTAGTGATGCAAGAACCAACTTAAAGACACAATTAAAAGGTTGAATTCCTTACCTAAGTCTTCAATTTAAGGTATGGAAGTTCTATTCTTGCAATCTTCCTACATTTCTCCAAGTCTCCAAGCAAATATGAGATGAAATCAAGCTCTCTCTCCTATTACTCTCTCTAGTCGGCCATAGCAAGGAAAAAGGCTGAGCAAATGTGTGTTTAAGTGTAATCAAGTCTCAATATGTTTGGTGTAGTGGCCCACTAGGATGGCATGTTGGTAATTAAGCCAACTATTGCAATTTATCCTTATTTAATCTAATTAAATCATACCAAATCACATTTCAAATAAATATGCCATAAAATCACATTAATTCTAATTATCATAAATCATCAATCAATTTCAGATTCGGCCGTCGATAAGGCCTTCAATTTGTAGTGTAAAGCATACAACATAAACAGATAATTTAGCAGTCAACATATAGGTATGCACTTAAACAGATACACTTAATTAATCAGTTCAGTATTTCAATCAGTTCAATGACTATTTATAATCAGTCTCAGTTTAGCAATAATCAATGGTTAATCAGTAAACAATGGTGAGGGTTGTCACACGATCTTGGCGGTTTTGGCCGGGTTGGTGGGGTCAACAAGGACCTCGACAAGTTCTTCCACTGGTTCCCCCCTAACCAGCTCGTCCTCGTCTCTGATGTCAAGTCCCTCAATGATCATGGCTTTCTTCAGCTTGACTTCTTTGAGTAAGGCGACATAACATTCTCTGGCCACGGTCTGCTCTCCCCTCACTGTTCCGACCCCAAGATCGGTGGTGAACTTGATGGCAAGGTAGTAAGTGGATGTAATAGCTTGGAAAGCATTTAGGGTAGTGCGGCCAAGGATGATGTTGTAGGCAGAGAGGCAGTCAACAACAAGGAAGGTGAGCAACTTTGTGGTCTGCCGCGGGTACTCGCCAATTGTGATAGGAAGATCGATGGAGCAGATGGAGGTCACCCAGTCGCCAGTGAAACCGACCGAAGGGGTTTGGAGGGGAGACAGACTTTCTTCCCCAATCTTGAGTTGGCGGAAGCAATTGAGGAAGATGATGTCTGAAGAACTGCCGTTGTCGACGAGAACCCGTCTGACCTTGTAATTTGAGAGGAGGGCGGAAATGACGAGAGGGTCGTCATGAGGATAACGGATGCCTGTGCAGTCGGCGTCCGTAAAGGTGATAGGCTCGGTCCACTGCCTGGGGGTTGTTTGGAGGGTCGGTCCAACGTAGCAACTTCTTTGTCCGAGCCCTGCCTTATTTTTCTGAGTTCTGCCTGCTGAGCCGACCGGGATGGTCCTCCACAAGCTAGCCCACCGGAGATAACTCTGATTTCTCCAACAGGTAGGGCGGGTTACCTTGTGCCCGAGGTTGCTATGGAGGGCGATCATGACCTTGGTTAGGCTGTGCTGGCTGTCGAGAAGGGGTACGCCGGCGGTTGTTTCTGATGGGTTCAGTCTGCTGCCTCTGCTAAGGGCGAGTATCCGTGAATCGGCTGAGGCGTCCTTGACGAATCAAGCCCTCGACCTGATCTTTGAGGTTAACACACTCCTCAGTATTATGGCTGTGGTCCTTGTGAAAACGACAATATTTGGACTGGTCTTTCCGATTAGAATGAGTTCGTGATGGTTGGGGCCATTTTAGGGGGTTGTCCCGCTGGATCTGATGGAGAACTTGTTCCATGGGGGAGTTTAGGGGGGTGTACTGCTCGAACCAGCCGGGCGGTCGGTCTGGGGCCGATCGGTCGGTTCTGAAGGGTCGGTCAGTGTACTGAGATGTGTGGTTATTGTACTGGGTATTTCTGGTTTCTGAATCTTTTCTCTTTTCTCTAGGGGTTGGGTTTTTGGTTGTAGGATCTTGCCGGGCGGCTAGGGAATCTTCAGCATTCATGTATTTTTGGGCTTTGGAGAGTAGGGCGGCCATAGAGGTCGGAGGGTTTTTAAAGAGGGAGAAAAGGAACCGCAGGCCGGCCATGAAAGCCGTAAGGATGACCTTGTCATCGTTTTTCGCTACTTCCAAGGCTTCGGTGTTGAAACGGGTAACGAAACTGCATAGTGACTCCCCCTCGGTCTGACAGATGTTAAGAAGTTGGGTTGCCGGACGCCGCTAGCGCTAGGCTCCAATGAAATGGCTGAGGAAAGAGTCACTGAGGTGCTGGAAAGTGGAGACAGAGTTTGCTGGCAGTTGACTAAACCAAAGTCGAGCTGACCTCTTGAGTGTCACGGGGAAAGCCCGGCACATGATTTCGTCAGGGAAAGCATGGAGGATCATGAGGGTCCGGTAGGTCTCCAAGTGGTCGACTGGGTCCATCGTACCGTCAAAAGAGTCGATGGTGGGCATTTTGAACTTGGGGGGTAAAGGTTTATCCCAGATGGAGGCAACGAATAGCGAGTTGGCTGTGGTAGAGGGTTTATGCTGGATGTTCTACATGACCCCTTGGAGTTGGAGCCTCATGGCTCGGAGTTCTGCGTCCCAGAGAGAAATGTTGTCACCACCGGATGACAGCGGGGGCTGGACGCTACTGGCCTTTCCTTCAGGGGTTGGTGCCAGGACCGATGGATGTGGGGGTCGGGGTAATGGATTTATATTTGGGGGAGGAGGTTGCAAACCTTCCAAGTTGGGTGGATTAGGCTGCAGGATAATATGTATTGGGGCTCGTTCTTGGTTGGGGGGAATATCTGGAGGCGGTGGAGGAGGCATAGGAAGGTTTATTTGGAGTAGAGCATTTATCAGGGCTTGGTTTTGCTCGGCCATGCGGTTAATGTTGTTGGTAAACTCGATGAAATATTGCGGTGGGTTGTTTGGATTGGGAGGGTCGGCTTGGTGGTCGGCAGCGTTATGGTGAGAAGCCATGGATCTAGTCGTGACCATACACTTTGATGGGTAACAAGAAAGGGTTGTTGGGACAGGGTTTCCGGCGACAATGAGCACAACTGGCGCGCGAAGCAAAGCGTTCCCACAGATGGCGCCAACTGATGATACAGTTCGTGATGGTTGGACGGGTCGGACTGATCCACGCTCCTCAAGACTATGTTCGAATGACCAAGCCCGCGGGGGAACCTGCATAAAAGTCCAATGGGGAACGGAGAGTCCTCCAGCGAACCCTCCGACGAGCAAGTTAGGAAGAGAAGTGGATTGTAGAGATAAACTAGAGATAGAAAAGTTTAACCTTCTTATTGTCTTCAACGTCTGCTTATATCCTCTGGTAATCATTTCGTTGTCCCTTCCGACCTGTCACCTTGGCCGAAAATCTATGCTGTAGCTTACCTTGTTCAGGGTAAGGGCGTGCTGTCCCGACGGAGAGGGGTTATCGCAATAAATGTTGTAAGGGGCCTTATTAATGGCGATGTGCCGTGACAATAACTTTGCAGATCTTTATCTACTGATGTGGCTTGCCCTTCTCTCGCTACGTGTCTTGATGTCATTAGTTCTTATTGCTATGTGGGGCTTTAGCAGTGCTGGGTTTTAGTATTTTAGATATGTATTGTGCCTTAAACGGTGGGTTATAATCTTTATGGGCTTACCAATGTCAAGATATATAAAAAAAATATATATATATTATCCAAAAAAAATTAAAAAAATATTTATAAAACACACCTCAAACAAAACTTTAAAATGACCTTTATCAATAAAATAGCAGAGACATCATTATTAAGGTTACTCTCGAAACGGTGGGACCTATTTATTACGTTTATGTTGATTTTTGTGAGATAATTATACATGTGTCACAACATGAGTGGTGTGAAGTATTGCTGGAAGAATACTAAGGTTTTGTTTGGGAAGTGAGTTGATTTTTTGATTTTTTAATTTTTTTAGCTATTTTACTCTGGGACTAAAAAGCCTAGTTTGGAAAGTCTTATTGGCTTTTTTAGCTTTTTTGTGAGAGAAAGAAGGTAATGATTACGAGTTAGATGTGATTTTTGGTCTTATTAAGTTAAGGGTAAATTACACTGACACCCTCTGAGGTTTATTTTATTACAATTTTCCCTCTCACCTTTTGAAAATTATATCTCCCTCCTGAGGTTTAAAGTTTCATTACAGATTCTCCCTCAGCAATTTAATTTTTTTAAATACTAATTTTGCCCTCACTGGGTAAATTACATTGACACCCCTCACGTTTTAGAAATTACAATCCCCTCCCTAAGATTTAAAACAATATTACTAATTGCCCCCTCGATTAGTATTAGTTGGAAAACAAATTAATTGAAAAAAAAAAATTAATTGGAAAAAAAATTAATTGAAAAAAAAATTTATTTGAAAAAATTTTTTATTAGTAAAATTTTTAAATTTCTGTTTAAAAACCAATGTAAACTCATTTTTTGAATTTACTTTTTTTCCTCAAATTTACAAACTAAGACAACAATTTATAAATCAAAAACATTATCAAACAAGTTTTTATGATAGTTTTTAAAATTTTTGTAAACATAAATTAAAATTTGAAAACGAAATGGTTACCAAATAGGCCTCAGATGGTAAAAATGTCGTAAAATTAACAAATAATTAAATAAGTTACCAACATAAGAAATGACTTATCAAAAGATTTAATGGCTATGTATGGTTTGATTTTTAAAATTTTTTAAAAAAATTAAAAATTAATTTGGTTAAGAAATAAAAAATAAAAAATAATTATCATTTAAGGGTAAAAAATAATTATCATTTTAATTTTTGGATAGGTTATATACATACGTATGGCTGTTTCAATTTAATTTGTAAAAAATTATTTCTAATCACTTGAAAGATAAAAAATATATAAATAATTATCATTTTTACTTTTGGATAAGTTATATACATGCGTATGGTTGTTTCAATTTAATTTGTAAAAAATTATTTCCAACCACTCAAAAAATAAATATTATATAAAAATGATAATTATTTTTTATTTTTTATTTTTTATTTCTTAACCAAATTAATTTTTAATTTAAAAAAAAATAAAAATCAAACCATGCATAGCCTAAGAATCTTTTGATAAGTCATTTTTTACGTTGGTAACTTATTAATTATTTGTTAATTTTACGACATTTTTACCATCTGAAGCCTGTTTGGTAACTATTTCGTTTTCAGTTTTTAATTTATATTTACAAAAATTTAAAAAATTGTCATAAAAACTTGTTTGATAATTTTTTTTGTTCATAAATGATTGTCTTAGCTTATAAATTTGAGGAAAAAAATGTAAATTCAAAATATGAGTTTACGTTGGTTTTTAAATAGAAATTTAAAAATTTTACTAACAAAATTTTATTTCAATTATTTTTTTTTCAAATAATTTTTTTTCCAATTAATTTTTTTTTCAATGAATTTTTTTTCCAATTAATATTGACCGAGGGAACAATTGATAATGCTACTTTAAACGTGAGGGGTGTCAATGTAATTTACCTAGTGAGGGCAAAATTGATACTTACAAAAATTAAATTGCTGAAAGGGAGAATCTGTAATGAAATTATAAATCTCAGGAAGGGAGATGTAATTTTCAAAATGTGAGGAGAGAATTATAATAAACATATACCTCAAGGAGTGTCAGTATAATTTATCCTTAAATTAAAAGTTCATTTTATTTTTTTGTGACTAAAATAGTCAAAAAAACCTGGCTTCCCAAACGGATCTAAAATAACCTCACTGCATGCAATGAGACAATCACGATGATTAGATCTAAGGAACGGTGATATATATATCTAGAGCTGTAAATGAACCGAACTGTTCATAAACAAGTTTGGCTCTGCTCGTTAAGGGCTCGGCTCGGCTCATTTAGTAAACGAGTCGAGCTCTAACTCGAATATTAGGCTCGTTTAGTAAACGAGTTAAGCTCGAGCTCGTATAAGCTCGGCTCGTTTATTTTTATTTAAATTATATAATAAATACATTATTTATATATTAAAAATATATAAATATATATAAAAATAATAATATAAATACATTTTTTATATATTAAATAATATAAATAATATTTTTTATTTAAATATTTATATTTAAATAATATAAATAATATTAAAAAAAATTTATCGAGCCGAGCCAAGTTCAAACATAGTTCTTTATCGAGCAAAACTTGAATTCAATAAACAAACCTAATAAATAAACGAGTCAAGTTCGAACGCAACAAAAATCGATTCGACTCGATTCATTTGCAACCTATATGTATATAGTAGGGATGGCGCAGCCTATGTCGCGGGGGCGGAGAGGGCCACGTATATTTTTTATAAAAATTTAGAACACTAAATTTCTTTTTTTGGGTCAACGTGACAACGTGTCGATGGCTGCCTACTTTATAGAGAGTGGAACGCCGCCTGGTTCACCAACTCCACATCCACCAATAACAATATGCCACGTCATGAGGACATATACATACACATTCCTATGCAAGACTATGATAATATCGATCAATCGCTTGGTTTTCAATTTTTTACAAAAAGAAGAGTGTTTAACTAATGAAGGTATAGGGTGTAGGGGGAAATTAGTGAAATATTTTTTATTAGTTAAAGTGTCTTAGTAAATTTTTTTTATGATTACATCAAAAAAAAAAAAACTTCATATGAAAATGAAATTTTTTTTATGTTGGAATTAAATTTTTTTTAAGTCGGATAAAATTTTTCTAAGACGAATTTTCTTTATGAAAATATTAAAGAACCTTAACTATTATAAAAATATTATATATTTTTTATCTTATAAAATCTTAATTTTAGGATCTTAAAAAAAATTCTCCTAAATTTATTTGTATAACTTAATACATAAATCACTTGTACATTTATTATTTTAAAATTATTATTTTACTCTTCACTTTTTTGATATTTTTCATTTTTAAAAATTTTAATCTATATTTTTTAATTTTTAGTAATTTTTTTAATATTTTAACTAAGATTTTGGCAACTAATTATTTTAACTGATTTTTTTTTTAATTTTTTACAAAAGACAAGTAAAAAAACAAAAGAAATAATTAATTTTTTAGTAGTGAATTTTTTATTAAATTAAGTACTCTCCAAACTTGTCTATATATAAATATACTTAAAAAATAAAATATTTATAATTTTTTTAAAACTAATAAATATAAAATCTACTATTTTTGTATTTAGTAATTTTTGTTACAAATTTTCTTATTTTTAAATCTATCTATATTAAGTGGGTCTAAAAATAAAATAAAATAAATTAAAATATTAATAAAGATATTAATTTCATATATAAGATTTACAATTTTTCAAAATTTTCATGTCTTAAGAATATAAGTCAACAAAATATTTTTACAACAACATAAACTAATTGATAAAAAATATTAATTCACTATAAATAAGGAAATAAATATCAAAAGCTACTTAAAAACAAAATCATTCAATACAATAAAACATAACTAATTGTACAAGATTGGGCAAATCTTATATATAAATATACTTTTAGGTGACTGATAACTATGCTAATATTTGGTAAAAATAATTTAAATGGATAATTGTTCTGTCAAAGTGAATTTGTTTTCCATATAGGGGTGTTTGGAAAGGGAGTTGGCCTAAAACAGCTTAATAAAAAATGAAATAAATTAAAATAATTAATAAAATAAAATATCATATTTAAATTATAATTATTTTATTACAAACATTAAATTAATTATATAAAAAAAAAATCAACAAATTTTCTAAACACAACCATTTCAAGAGGCCAAAGTAACTAGGGTAAATTACTAATAGGTCCTAATAGTTAGACTTAATTTCCATCAAGACCTATTGAAAATAAATTTTGATAAAATTATCGTTAAAAATAATTTTTTTGTAATAATTTTTTTATATATGCCGCTAAAAATTGATAATTAGTGACTTTTCTTTTCATAATTTTTATAAATTATTACTAAAATTTATAATTAATAACTTTTTTTTATGACAAATTTTATTCATAAAACTTATTAGGCAACAAATCTATTTATTAGGATCTTCGCTTAAGTACCCGAATATCCAGCCAAAAAATTAACTTTTCAAACAAGGCGTGTATAACTGAAATCTCCAAAAACCCTACACCACAAGTCTGCTCGTTTTTGCGGCGGAGTGAGAAGCGCGCGAGTCTCTCTCTCTCTCTCCCCCTCTCCTCTGCTGCCTGACAATGGACGCAGTGGATTCAACGCGAGCCTTCCTTAAAGGCGTTAAGCGTGTCGTCGTCAAGGTCACCTACATTCTCTCCTCTACGTCTTCTCCGCAGTTTATTTCTCTTATGTTTCATGCATGGAATTCTAGTTTTTGATTTTGATTTGGTCTAAAAATGGTCGTGATTGATCTAATTCTTTCAATTTCAGGGTTTTGTTTCTGGATAAATCGATTTATTCGTTGAAGAACTTGGTTATAATTAGCCAAGACAATTTTGCCTTTTTTTTTTTTTTAGAGTTGTTACATTAGAATTTATATCTTCTTCCATTCGAAAGAACCAAGGCTGTGTTTGGGTGGATGATTTAATGAGAGAAATGGAAAGGGAAAGGAAATGTAATCTCACTTTTTGTTTGGTTATTATGGAAAACAAGGGAAAAGAGAGTGACGGGAAAACGCAGTCCCACTTTTTGGTTTTTGATTCACTTGGCTCTTTTTTTTTTCCACTCATTTTCTCAACTCAACCAAACATAGCTTAGAATTCGAATCCCATCAATACTTTCTCCTTTTCTTTCTATATTCCTTTCTCTTTCCATTTCCCTCCTCAAATCCTCCAATGAAACACAGCCTAATGAAATCCACACATTTTGTGAATGATAATTACGAAATTGGTCATATTGATAGGCAAGATCTGTCTGATTTGGAATGTAATTCAACTACTTGTAAGCTTGATTGGCCGGTGTAGTATGGAATCATAATCTTCTGGTTTATTGCATTTTTATGAATTTTCACAATGCACCCTTCGTCTCAGTGATAGTGAAGTTTTTATTTTTCTTGATAACTTGGTAACTGGCCCACTGGACCGACTAATCGGGGATCAATCCCACCTTCCACTAGCGGGGTACCAATTAAAGCCGGGGGCAAATACCTGTATGGATTTGTCCCAAGAAATTGTTTGCACCGTGGAGTTTTTGAAACTGAGACCTTGGAGGGAGCACATCCCCAGGCTTTGACCACCATGGCCAATCCCTTGGGGTTTCAGTGATGATGAAATTATGCAGAAGGGTTTGAAATGTTCTCTGTCATGTAAGAAATGCATTTTGTTGGTAACCCTGATTATTGATATTTATTATGATCTGAGTTAAGGAAACTTGATTTATTAATGGATTTTTCATCTGCAACATTTGGAAATTTTATCTCCACAAGAAGATTCAAATTTGAACCTTGACATGTTGAACTAATTTGGGAAGGAAAGTCCATGATTTTACATTTTGCTGATGTTACTCTTTGATTATTAAAGGTTGGGACTGCTGTTGTCACTCGAGCCGATGGAAGACTAGCACTTGGAAGAGTAGGAGCACTTTGTGAGCAGGTAAAGTTTCGACTATCATGCTGTATTAGCATGTATCTTTTACAATGTTGCTTACAAAATTAATTTAGCATGGCTTGAACTTTACAAATTCCTAATGAATTGCAGATTCAAGAATTGAACACTCAAGGATTTGAGGTTATTTTGGTGACATCAGGTGCTGTTGGCGCTGGTCGCCAACGTCTTAGATACCGGAGATTGATCAACAGCAGGTTATTGTGGTTTCTTTCTGCTTTTTGTATTTATTACGTTCTCTAGTGTGAATTTAAGTTTTTCTTATATCCTGAATTATTCTCAGAAAATTTCAATAATAAATTTGACCTGTGGTTACTCATGACTGATTGAAAAATTTATGAGTTTTTAGTACAGATGTTAATCCTATCACCCATGCCTTTAACAGGGCTCTGTCTTTGTTCCAGAAAAGTAAACCCTTTTAGGTCTGTTTTCTTATGGTAACCCGAGACACTGGCATGTCTGTTTAAATGTTTTATAAGGTATCTATGCTATTTTTTGCAACTATTGTGTTGACAATTCTAACATGCTTAAAAAGTTATACTCAAATCTGTTTGTAGAAATTTAGGTATTCATGAATTAGAGTGCCAAAATATTTTTTTGATCAGTGAAATCTTCTTGAGAAAAACATCTAAAGCAGATGCTACCCGTCATGTTTCCCATGTACTGATCTAAAGCCCTTCTTTAAACTAATTAATTGGCTTATTGATTGGTAGCTGTTCTCTTCTTGGCTTGCAGCTTTGCTGACCTCCAAAAACCACAAGTTGAGCTTGATGGGAAGGCATGTGCAGCTGTCGGACAAAATGGTCTCATGGCTCTATATGATACATTGTTTAGTCAGGTGATTCTCATAATTCAAGTTTACCTTTTTAATGCATCATTAGAGCTGCAAACGTGCAGAGCCGAATTTTGGGATGTTCAAGCTTGGTTCATGAAAGTTGGTTGAGCTTGAGCTCGAGCTGAGCTTAAAGAGTTGAGCTCAAGTTCGGCTTGTCATGTATTAGCGAAGCTCTAGTCAACTCTATCTCTATTATCAGTATCTTGCGATTCGCAATTTGATTTACGATTTGATTCGCAACTTTTGCAAAATCGATATGAATCTATGGATGAATCTCTTTTGGAAGTGAATCTCTACCGAATTGCAGAATTTACAATTGATTCATGATTTGATCCACTTTTTACGATTTGTACCATTCTTGAAACTATCGAGTCCGACATATTTTTTACTTTTCCTTTCTCTATTTTTTTATTGAAAATGACATAATACAACTTTTAATAGCGTTTAGTACTAAAATAACCAATATATATACAAGATTTGTTGTTATTTAAGTGATTGTAGAGTTTTAATTGGATCCAATCAGATTCAGTCATACCCAACATACTTTTAACCTTTATTCTTATTTTTTTTTCCTTTAAATAATCATAATTTATCTTCTATATCTTCTAAAGATGTTTAAGATTAATGTAACTTACACCATGAATTATCTATTACTATTTTATTAACTTAAATGTAGTTGCATATTGCATGGGTGAGGTTAGTTATACATTTTAAAATGTTTTAGACTTTAAAATAAAAGATCCTAAATAATGTTTTCTTAGTATTTTTTCATTGTTACTTGAAAAAAGTATGTATACTTATTATCCAAATATTAATATCGTTGTTAAATTATTGTTCCTTTGAAAATTGAGAGTGTCTTTGTTTAATGTCTTTATTAAGAATAGTTGATAAGACATGTCAAAAAAAGGAAAAAAATAAGATGGTAATCTTAGATAGGAACCTTTGTTAATTTCTTACCTATTAAACTACATGAGCATCATTCAAAACAACATTTTCATTAATTTATGTCTAAATATTTCATATTCATAATATATATTTAACATTCAAGTATGTAGATATATTTTTTCAAGTAATTTAGAAAAAGTGACCGAATTTTTACGATTCGCAATTCGATTTGATCTACGATTTGGTATGAGGCCATTTTGATTCACGATTCGAATCCGATGTGACAACATAAAATAGCTGAGCTTGAAGTTGATAATAAAAATTAAACTGAAATTAATATGCATATTAAGAGAAAAAATTGATAATTATGAACCAAATATAAAAGAATGCTCATATTATTAATAAATTTCATTAATCAAATATATAAATTTGTAGAAACACCAAACATAAATAGAGAAATAAAAATATTGTTTATATAGCTTGTGTTCATGATCCTATTTGAGTCGAGCTTGGGTTTACTTGAGCTCAGCTTGATTAGTAAATGAGCCTAAACATTTGGCTTGAGCTTGTTCACTTGGTAAACAAGCTGAGTTTGTTCATGAAGGAGCTTGGTTCATTATAACCTGAATTATTCTTAGCTTTTTGACAATCTACAGGATCACCAGTCTGAAGCTAGACAAATTAGTCGTTGATTTCATATTTCATGCTTTGTACTGAAACTTAATACCTGCTCTTTTTGCACAGATGGATGTCACATCTGCTCAGCTACTTGTCACTGATAATGATTTTAGGGATCCAGAGTTCAGGAAGCAACTTACTGAAACTGTAAAATCATTGCTAGCTTTGAAAGTGGTCCCAATTTTTAATGAAAACGATGCTGTTAGCACCAGGAAAGCTCCATATGAGGTATAGAACTATTTCTTATTTGCTTAGTACTCTAGTTTTGGTTCTATTCATGTATATGCATACATCTGCCTATCTGCACTGCTGTTCATCTGCTTGCTGCATTACTCTTTTTTGTCTTTGTTTTTGTTTTTGTTTTTGTTTTTTATTTTATTTATTTATTTATTTATGAAGTTTCTGTTTCTGATTTATGCTTCTCGAGACCTTGAGTTATACTCTTCCTGGTAAAGTCCTGAAATTCATATTGTATTTTATAAAACTTGCTTTGTACTTGTAGGACTCCTCCGGTATATTCTGGGACAATGACAGTTTAGCAGCTCTACTAGCCTTGGAGCTAAAGGCTGACCTTCTTGTCCTTTTGAGTGATGTGGAGGGTCTGTATAGTGGCCCTCCTAGTGATCCAAATTCAAAGCTAATTCATACCTATGTTAAGGAAAGATATGAAGGGGCGATTACTTTTGGAGACAAATCCAGAGTGGGAAGAGGGGGCATGACTGCCAAAGTAAAAGCTGCTGTTTATGCAGCTTATGCTGGCATCCCTGTTGTTATAACCAGGTATTCTTATTCTGCAAGAATTATTTTTGGATAATGGAATGCGTCCTTCAAATATCCTTCTTTAAAAAAAATTAATTAGTTTGGTGTTAAATTGTATCTGTATTTGTCCAAATTATTAAGGGCAGGGCTAGCAATACTTCGCTTATTTATTTTGAGAGATGGGACTCACTTCTCCTTGCTGTGGTGTGTTCTTGTTAATTTTTAGATACTGATAGCAGTTACATGTTGATGAATTTCGAGTTCTGTACATGATAATTTAGTAATAATCCTGAATTGGATACATGTATACATGCATATATGTACGTGCATTTGCTTTCAAATGAACAATGATTGTTCAGTAATGTGGTTTGATACATATAGATACGGTTAAGACGAATATTAAATGGGTCATTTTCTGTTCTTAAATTAATTAGAAGCAAAGAATGGTAGGGTGATTAGGGGCAGTATTTTACAAAAAGTTAGAAGGACCAAAAGAGCTTGTGGTTTTGGCTGTAAAAAGTAAAGGTAATCAAAAACTACTTTAAGTGCGTTCGCTAGTACTTCCAATGAAGTCTAAGTGGAATTTCAAGGAGATATTCCACCTGCTGCCAGAGTCCTGACCTCCAACTAATTAGTGGAGAAGGATGTCAGTTAAAATCCCTTTCTTGGCCCCTCCAAATAACTGCCCTATCTTCCTTCTCAGTCTAGCTGAGTAAAGCTTTTTAAAAGTTCAATGCCACCTCAATCGACTCCAAAGATCCAGACATTGATACTCGCTTTTTTGTACTTGTGGCATATAAATTAGAATGTTAGCCTAAACAGAGCAATATCTTGTTGCACATTGTTTGTAAAATAGAATACTTGTGTCACCCTTTAAAGAAGCCACACCTTTCCTAGAACTTCTCAAAGCCATCCAAACTTCTTTCCGCACTCCACATTAAAGACCTCTCATATTCTCATAATGCCAACACGAACAAGGGCGTTTGTATTTCTACATCACGCTATTTCTCCAAGAATTCGTTGCACTTGGTTTTCAAGAAGAGCTTGATTCAATTTATGAGGGGACCTATCTTCCAAACATCTAGAGGTTCTGTTCCAAGGAGAATAAAAGTACTTCCCACTGGGCGAGAGACCTACCCACTCATCAATCAAGGTGTTTGACTTGCACTGATAGACCCATGGCGGGAGTGCGAAACTCAACCACTGAAATTGGTACCCGAAGGCTACACTATGTGGGTTCACAAAATACTGATGTGTTCAGGGTGGAACCAGAGTTTGAATATTTTCAATTGTTATTGGTTTAAAAAATACAGTACCTGTTAACTATTTATTTGAAATGAACTTTGAAACATGTTTAGAAAAATGTAAGATACTAAAAGAAATATTAGAGTTCCCAAAGTTATGTGTGTAGAAACTATAATAAAACTTAAATACTTTGTCAGTTTGGTCAGGGAGGAAATTATTTGGAAAGAGAGATTGATATGGAGAATAAGGAGAGATTCTTGGCTAAATTTTTGGAGTTCTAATGTTTTAGATTGGAAAAAATATTCTATTTATCTCCATAACCCCCTTCACTTTGGCAATGGAAGTGTTTGCTATACTTTGTGACATATGCTGGCTTCTGCTTTTATTTTTTCTGAAGAACACTATGTTGTTTCTTTTTTAATAATTTTTTTGAAGTGGCTGTGCTACTGATAATATCATAAAAGTACTTCAAGGAGAGCGTATTGGTACTCTCTTTCATCGAGATGCCCACCAGTGGGTCCCACTTGGAGAAGTTGGTGCACGTGATATGGCAGTTGCAGCAAGGGAGGGTTGCAGACGACTACAGGTAAAAAATCACATTGCTCATGGTTGTTAAAATTTGATATCCCTGTATATATGAGTTGAAGCTCTCTTTGCCTGCAAAACTTATGTGTATGGATTTATATTCTTGTTTGGAAGCATGTCTTTTGTGAGGATTGTGATATGCTTTGCCCTGCAGGCCATGTCTCCACAAGACAGGAGTAAAATTTTGCTGAGCATAGCTGATGCCCTGGAAGAAAATGAAAAACTGATCACCATAGAAAATGAAGCTGATGTTGCTGCTGCACGGCTGGCTCGCTATGAACAATCATTGATAGCTCGGCTGGCTCTAAAGCCTGGAAAGGCAAGAATTTGGTCCATTTGTGTTTAGTTTTTCTTTCTTCTTTTAATTTTTATATAGATAGCAGGCCATATTATTTGAGCTAGGCAAGACTGTTGATTTATGGAAGTTTGGTTAGATTGGATTTCAATTTTTCTTTTACTTCATGATTATTTCCCAGCTATATTACCTTACAGAAGTGGCATTCCTTCTATAAAATGTTCTCACTGGGAAACCCTCTCTTTCTTTCTCCAAGCATTCATGTATTATTGTTTCTGAATTCAATCTTATGATATGTAGATTTCAAGTCTTGCAAACTCAATTCGTGTGCTTGCAAACATGGAAGAGCCAATTGGTCGTGTTTTGAAGAAAACTGAGGTACTGAAATGGAATTTTGAGGATTTAATTTATTCAGACTTTGGGTATTTTGATAAGGGAAAGGTACAGACAGACAGAACATTAATATGTTTAAAATGATTTAACTAGTAATATTTCGCTTTATCTACTCGAGGTATCTTTTGCTGCACAATCAAATTCTGACTTTTGCACCTTGAGCTAGAAATGAAGAAACTAGGTTAGCTTCTTTGAAAAGAATGTGAATGCACGCCTACATTTTTTATCAACACAACTGACCATATTATTTATTTATTTATTTATTTATTTCCCCATTTCTGTAAAAGGTTATTACTTTTTGATCTTATATTCATGGCCTTTGATCATCATCATCATTGATCTCATGAACTGGTATTTTTTGACGAGTAACAACTACTTTTTTATCCAGATTGCAGAAGGATTCCTCTTAGAGAAGACATCATCTCCTTTGGGTGTTCTCCTGATTATTTTTGAGTCTCGTCCCGATGCACTAGTTCAGGTAAACAGGGCTTGCAAGTTTTTGGACAAGGTTTTGTTGAGCTGATATGGTTTTCTTGAGTTTTCTGCAAGCTACTTTTGATAACGTTTATGTCTTTTCTTGTGATAATTTTTGTAAACATGGTTTGGCTGTGGTTTTCCTTCTCATAGTTGCCATCTGCACAAAAGTTGGCTTTCTTGCACAAAATTGGGCTTTTGTGCAGTGGGTATTTCAATTTTTTTATTTTTTTATTTTTTCCTTTTCTTTTCAATAGCATGCTTACATGGTATTGTTGGTGCATTGTATCTTTCATGTCTTCAGGTTTCCTGAGGCCATTTTTTTCCTTCCTTTTCTTACATTGGGACTTTTGCTAATAACTAGTTATATTTTACCCTGGGTGTGTGGTATCCATAGTTATCAACCACTTCTTGACGTCTAAGATTATGTCTCAATCAACTTGGTCTAGGCTTTTGTTAACTTTAAATGGAATGGAATGCTTGAGGATGGAAGAGTTGTTGATCGTTGAATGATTGAATCTTATGTGGATTTCTGTTATGCAAAAATAGATTATTCGTGTAGATTGCTGACATTCGTAATGCATCTCTCACTTACTATATATAGGTGTGTGTGTGTGCAGTAATGGGGTCTGCCACCCCATTCCGCCTCTTCTTCCTTTCCCCATAGGATAATTGGGCATATATTCTTGCGACTCCTCATTGCTTTGTTTTTTGTTTGGCTAATTGCTTGACAAATTTGCACCGAACTGGAATTGTTTCCAATTATGTGCACAATTTATTTTTTGGCTTTTACCTTTCTTTCTCGAATAGTTTCATGATTCATAGACGCAAGTCAAATATTATTTTTTTCATCCATCTCGTTGAGCAACATGCATGGACAACCATTTATTTGACTTTCAAAGTGCACTGTTTCATTGATAATACAAACCCTGTATTTTTCTCTCTATTTGAACAGATAGCTTCATTAGCAATCCGATCTGGGAATGGGTTACTCTTGAAAGGGGGAAAGGAAGCTAAAAGATCTAACGCAATCTTGCACAAGGTTTGGTTTGTTAAATAAATTTTGTTAGTCTTGGATTGATTTGATGTCAAACATTGCATTTTCCATTGATTTGTTTTTTTCATAATTTATTACTTTTTCCCCATATTTTTAGGTTATTACTTCCGCTATACCACAAAATGTTGGTGAAAGGCTCATTGGACTTGTGACTTCTAGAGAGGAGATTCCTGATTTGCTCAAGGTTGGTTGAACCTGGAATGATTGCCACTAACTTGAACATTTTGTTGCTGAGAATGATGATTGATACATTACACATAAATTGGAACTAAGGATTTTACATTTTTGCTCCAGCTTGATGATGTGATTGATCTTGTGATTCCTAGAGGCAGCAATAAACTTGTTTCTCAAATCAAGGAATCAACGAAAATTCCTGTTCTGGGTCATGCTGGTAGGATATATTTCCCTTACAAAACTACATATAGCATCTGCACTAAATGGTCGATTTCATATTAAAAATAGAACAAGGATGGTGTGGTAATGCTGATGTTTACTGTTCAGATGGAATTTGCCATGTTTACGTTGACAAGTCTGCTAATATGGATATGGCAAAGACCATTGTTTTGGATGCAAAAACAGATTATCCTGCTGCTTGTAATGCGATGGTAATTTATTTTTTATTTATTTTTCGTTGATAATGTCATGTCTGATGATACCTGAAAAGGTCAGCTCTGGTGGAGAACTAAAACATTTAACTTCATGTTTCAAGAAATTTTTTCCTTGTATATGAGTATCACAGTCATTGCTGCTTGCCTTTCTTGTTCCTAGGAAACGCTTCTTGTTCACAAGGATTTGGTGCAGAAGGGTGGCCTTAATGAGCTTATTGTAGAGCTTCAAATTAAAGGTGAGGCTTCTTTTGCAAGCATATTTTCTTCTAAACCCATAACCAATTGCCAAGAAAATTATAATATTTTTGTAACTTGTGATGCTGGTCATGCTATTGAATTTTGTAAGCTTCTTACCAGAATTGAGAGATTTAGTGACATGAAAGCCCTTTTATTTTCTTCAGTTGGTTTTTGCCCGTTGAGATATTTTATAGATAACAGCAAATTGAATCTATTAAAGATTAGAGAATATACTGTTGCATCTTGTAGATGTATTGGTTGTTCCAACTTGACTTGAAAAAAAACCAATATTGTAATTCAGATTACCACCCAATTAAGTAATGTAAACAAGCTACTTTTCCACTCCACATTTTAGAAAGTGTCATACATTACTGTATTTGTGTTCTCAGCTTTATGTGATATTTTTATTATAGCATCCAATTCCACATTGTCTTTGTTGGAATGTGTGGAATTTTTTTTTTTTAGGGATTGCATTTATAATGAAAGATACACTATACCAGTCGTTAGGCCCCGTTTGGAAAAAAATATAAATAAAAATTGCTGCT
The DNA here is from genome assembly GCF_055761805.1 of Camellia sinensis. Lineage (NCBI taxonomy): Eukaryota > Viridiplantae > Streptophyta > Magnoliopsida > Ericales > Theaceae > Camellia > Camellia sinensis. The sequence continues at coordinate 32,437,741 of NC_138961.1, read as the reverse complement.
TAAGAAGAAGCTTACTTAAAAGAGCATCCCAAACCCACGTAGCCTTTTGAGCTTATTTTTAGCTGAAAAAAGCAAATAAGTCGAATACCTGAAAAGTCTTACCAAACACTTTGCCAAAGTACAACGGCAAGAGCACACATTTTTGAAACTTATGCTAAAAGAGCTACAAATTTTTTTTTTATGAATCTTGACTTGGTGGATGATGTAGAATATTTTATGTTCCTACAATAATTTATTATACTTATAAAAAAAAAAAAAATTATGTTCCTACATTGTTTGTTCTTTTACCCCTTTTAGTTGCATATGCACTCTAGGTATGCACTCTAGGGTGTTCTGATATGTTTAATCAGCTTTAGGAAAAGTCTCTTTCTCCGCCACCTTCTAATTTGACAATACAGCAGTAATACTCCAGAAAAATAAAGAAAATGCTGTGGTCTCATCTTATACAACCCTCCCTCTAGTTTTTGTCTGTCCATCCATTCTATGCGGTCAACTTCAACCTTGTTTGATCACTGAAGTAAACTTCAATTTTGAAGTTTGCTCTTTAGAACTCCAAAAAATTGACAAATGGAGTCCTGCCGTTGCTAAATGAAAAGACATCAACTGGGTCAAATGAAAAAGGCTCTCTGAGGCCTTTATACTATTTGGAAGAGCAATTGATTTCACAAGTGAGATTATATGCTCATGACTTTCTGCCCGAAAGAGGGCGAATTTGAGGGATATGATGAACTTGCCATAGGCAACATTCTCTTTGTTTCATAGGTATGGAAATGGAGAAACTATTTTTTGGGAATAAATTCTCTTTGTTCTATCCCTTTTAAGCTTTGTAAATTCTCCATTAAAAATCTCCAAATTTCATTACTTAGTTCCCTTGATTTCTTTTGATATTCAATATTAGCCATTTTATCAATGTTTTGTAGTTAGGATGTGCTTACTACTGTAGAATCAAGTAATCAGTGACCTTCAGAATGTAAAACAAAAGAAACAGAATCTGAAGAACAGCTCAGTAAGCTGCTTCTGTTGCAGGTGTTGCTATATATGGTGGACCAAGAGCAAGCTCCTTGCTGAATATTCCAGAGGCACGCTCATTTCATCATGAATACTGTTCACTTGCATGCACCGTTGAAATTGTTGATGATGTGTATGCCGCCATTGATCACATACATCGTCATGGAAGGCATGTTGACATTTCTAATCATTCCCTATCTAAATGTGTGATCTTTCATGGGCCAGGTGTAGTACTATTTAAAAGATGTATACAGGGGTTTATCGTTGTTTGCTCTTGTTGGCAGTGCACACACTGATAGCATTATCACAGAAGACCATGAAGTTGCAGAAATCTTTCTACGTCAAGTTGACAGGTATGATTGCTACTAACATGTCTATTTTGTCTCTTGTTCTGAGGAATGCAGATGTGACATATTGCTGTTGGCCCGATTTGGTGGGACTTATAAGTCAATTTATTTAGTTTATTTGCTTAAAAAAAAGTTGACTAATGGGTGTTTGGTTACAGTTTTAGAGTATTAACTTGTTTGACTTTTTTAACTTATTTGGCAAAAAAAAAAAAGAAGTGACGGGTGTGTTTGGTTTGTGTTTTGAGATAAATTTTCAAAAAAAAATTTGGGGAGAGTTTAGAAATTTTTTTGATTTGTTTGGTTGTATATTTTGAAATTAGTTTTGGAGTTTGAGAGTTTGGGATGATTTGATATTTTGTTGTAATTGAATAGATGTGTGAGAGAAAAAGTGATTGAGAAGGAGAGACGAGAGAGAAAAAGTGATTGATTGATGTATAATAGAGAGGGAAGTAATTTTAGAATTTTTTTGAGAAAATTTGTAACCAAACATGTTTTTGAAAATTTTCTTCTAAAGACATGTTTCAAAACACAAACCAAACACACCCAAAATTTCTTAAGCCACACGATTTATAGCATTTTTATCTTATTTGAAACCTTTAAATACGTATAGACAAAAGTACCCCATCTTTTTGTCTTTGTTATAACTTTCGAGAGCATTATAAATATTTACAAAACAAAAAAAAAGAAGTTATGTGACATTGACAACTTACTTAACCTGTTTATGAAAAGCTGCACCAAACATATTTACAACTTATTTTAATTCTTTTAAGCTAATGATCCAAAAAAAAGAAAGTTTATTTGTAAATGATACCAGACGGGGTCATTATGATTTGTTTGATTCTTCTTGTATGCTATTTATTCTGAACTTATTAACAAGCTCAACGAATATAATCTGGCTGGTTATTTGCACTGGCAGTGCTGCTGTATTTCACAATGCAAGCACGAGATTTTCTGATGGCGCTCGTTTTGGACTAGGCGCAGAGGTCTTATTAGCTAGCTCTATTGATCATCACTTTGGATATGATTGAAGTTTTTTCTATTGTATTTATTGATTGTTCTTGGCTGAACAGGTCGGGATAAGTACAAGTCGGATACATGCTCGTGGTCCAGTAGGAGTTGAAGGATTGCTAACAACACGATGGTATGCTAATATTTTCTGTAATGAGTCTATGTTGGAAGTTATATATTTGTGTGGAGTTTTAATGAAATTTAAACGAAATTGACTAATCAAAAACACCTTAAATATTTCTTCTTCTTTTTTCTTTTAGGTTAATTACACAACCTCTACACTTGCACCAAAATCCCACTTTGATCCCTACATTTTCAGTTGTAACAGTCAATCCTTTTTATATTTTAGGTCAAGCGTCAATCTTGCCCTTCTGTCATATGATGCCAACGGAAATGTTTTTTAGTAGTTTTACGTCAAAACCATGATATAGTATAATATTTTTCTCTGTTAAATGCTTTTTAACAATGATATATGCACGGTAAATATCATGATTCGGTGAGGAACACCCAAAAAAACAAAAACAAAAAAAAACTGGTTAGCATGAAACTACTAAAAAGTGCATTTCCGTTAGCCTTACTAAATGGATGGAAGGGGATGTCAAGTGTAAATTTTTGATTACTTGGAGAGAAACCACCTCATTGTGTTTTTCATATGTTGACCTTGTCTATTGCTGCTGTATTATTAAATTTAGGATCGCTAGAGGAAGCGGGCAAGTGGTTGATGGTGATAAAGGGGTGATCTATACTCACAAAGACCTCTCTCTTCATGCTTGAGTTCATGGAAATGCTTTGTCAAAACACAACCATTGGAGCTATTTTGTTGTTAAAGGTATTATCAGATGATCAGATAAAGTGAGCAAACTCGTCAGCAGCCCTTTTAAGTTGAAAAAGAGATCAAGAGAGTATATTATCTGTTTTTGCTCCATCAACAAATGTACCATTATGTGCAACAATTGTTATATTTGTTTTCTTAACTTAAATAATTTAAATTATTGCCAAATTTCCATGAATTCTAGGATGAATAACTTGTACCTCTATGAAAATAACTCAGAAATCAGACTTTGGAAGAGTTATTGGAGGGTGATACATACACTTTTGAACAGTTGAGTCATTTAATTGAATTTCAGGTTCATGTTCATGTGATTCTGATTGTCTTCCTCCATTAAGGAGTCTCTGAAACTTGAAAGTGCTATGATTTTCTTCATCTCTCAAACTTGAGAGAGAGAGAGAGAGAGTTTGATGATGCCCGGAAGCACCCTCAACTTGCGCACCAACAAAAAATAAGTGTGTCTTAAACTAGCGATGGGCAATAGTTTGCTTAGGTCAGACCTGTTTTTTCAAAATTTGTGGGTAGTTGGCAGGGCTGGCCTTGAGTTTTTGAGGGTCCAATGCGAAACAAAAACGGAGGTTTATATTCACAAAAATAAAAAATCACCTTCTTTGACTACTGTTGATTGATACTAAAATTGTTGATTGATACTAAAATAGATATTAAAATGTATTCATATAAAAAAAAAAATTACTAAAATTAGGAAAATTTTATTCAATTAAAATGTATTAGATATGTATTGAATTAATTGTTGTTTATTGAATATGTTGTTTATGAGTGGTTGAGTGTGGTTACATTGTTGTTTATTGAATATATTGTGTATGAGTGCGATTGAGATTGGTTACATTGTTGTTTATTAAATATATTGTGTATGAGTGTGATTGAGATTGAATTAATTGTTTATTCTAATAAAATTTAATAAACAAAGAAGGTAAAAAAATATGACAAATTAATTTATTTCACTAAAATCTGATAAAGAAGGTAAAAATAAAATAAAATTAGGGGGCCTATTTTGGGCACCAACATTTTGCATGTGTATGTAGTGTTTTTCATTCAAGGGCCACAACATTCTGTATATATTTTGATTTCAATTGAGTCAAATCACACTTGTAAACAAATATGGGCCCAACAGAATATTTTTGGGTTCTTTAGATTGATTCTAAAATAATAAAAATAATTTGGGCCTATTTATATTGGTAATGTACTGTAATACTTTGGGATACCTACTGGCCGATCTTACTCTATTAATTTATTACTCATTAGGTCCTGGAGCGTTTCATGTGTGCCACTAAGTCCTTAAATGTCTTTAATATTCTCATTAAATATATTTTTTTTCTTTACTCTCTAATATTTGGATTTGGGATTCCTGTTGTTCACCCAGCGCAGCAAGCACTGCTGTGCGGCCTTATGGGTTTATTTTAGGATCCGTTTTGATAATCTGAATCGTTTACATTTTAATATATATCGAATAGAACATATCTGGAAAAAATTAAGTTAATCGGATATTGTTAACCTTTTTATCCACTTTCATTTGTATCTTCAAAAATAAATGACATTGTGATTTAAAATATTAAAATGAATACAAACGAGAGTGGATGAAAGGGTTAACGATATCTAATTAATTTAATTTTTTACAAGTATGTTCTACTCAATGTACTCTAAAATGTGAACGGTTCGGATTATCAAAACGGACCTCAAAATAAGCCCATAAGGCAGCACTCTGCTGTGCTGGGTGCACAGCAGGCACCCTAACTCCCTAATATTTTGCAGAGAAAGTTTTCTCTCTCTTTCTCTCTCTCTCTCTCTCTCTCTCTCTCTCTCTCTCTCTCTCTCACACACACACATACACACACACCTTTCATCTCTCTATACTACCATCACACACTGCCACTGTTACCACACCTATCGCTACCATACACCGCTGGCTGCTGTTGCTCACCTTAATCAACGTGCTGCTTTGTCGCTATTAATGGTGCTCATCTTAACCATCTTCCTCCGTTAATGCCAAAGTCAATCACCTCAACCACTACCTTTATCCTCCTCTCTCGTCGCCGTCGTCACTCATCTTATACTACTGTCATCCTCCTCGTTACTTACCTTCAACATCACCGCCGCTGCCACAATCCTTCATCGATGGCTTTAGTTCTAGGTTTTCAATTCTGATATACTATCTTTGGCGCCAATCTGGTACTATACGTGGTGGCCAGTGAGATCGAGACTTTTTTTTTTTTTTTTTTTTTTTAGATCTTGTTCCTCATCTCTTCTCTTTGTCTCTTTTTATTTTTGAAAGTAGATTTATTGCAAATTTATTTATCAGTGATAAATAAATTAGTCTATCTTGCTTTGTATGTATGTAAGATGAGGTGTCTTCTGAGTAAGTGAGTGAGTGAATTGGTTAGATTTGGCATATGTAATTTTTTTACAAATCACGCAGTGATAAATTTATCACTGAAATGTTTAGTGGAAATTATCACTAAATATATTAGTGATAAATTTATCAGCCAATCTTGTTTTGTATGTGTGTATCAAAAGAGGTGCCTTGGGAATAAGTGAGAATGAGTATGAATCAAATTTGAAATATGTAATTTTTTTTACAAATCACCTAGTGTCTTTGATTATTTTGTTGATCTTTTAATGATCTATGACAATGATGACTTATTGTGGACTTTTTTTTGTAAAGTTTTTATTTTTCTCCTTGTCTCTCTCCAATATCTCTCTCTTTCTCTCTGATGTTGCTACCAGATCTGAGTAGGTAGTGGTGGAGATGAACATTGTTTTTGTTAGAAAATGGTCTGAAAAATGTAGCCGAGAGTCGGTAGAGATTGGAGATGGTTGTGGGTAGTAAGAAATGGTGGCCTAAGGTGGTCGTCGAAAATTATCACCGAAGGCCAGAGGTTGGAGGTTATCGCCGGTGACCAAAGGTAATTGCTCGTAAGTGATATTAGTAATGTTGTGGTTAAGTATTGAATGAGATAAGGTGAGGGCATTTTTGGAATATTGATAGTTGAAAAAAAAAAACATGACTTATAGATAAGTGTGCCTTTATTTGCACACCACATTTCATCTCAAGGCACACCACTATTTAAGGCACACCTTTAGTAATTTGATAAATAAAACATTTGCTCAATACACACCACAATCTTCCATCTTTACCCTTACACACTCCACCCACAATCTTCCATCTTTACCCTCATTCACTCACACACCCTACCTACCCACGATGTTTCATCCCACCCTCCATTCTTTCATTGTCGTTCCAGTCTAAACCAATGGTGAAGACCCATTCTCCTCCAATATCTGTTTCATCAAAGACGTCGCCGATGGTGTTCGTTGTTGTCATCACAGATGGAAACAACTTCGCATTGGAGATACAGTAGGTGGGAATTCTTATTTAGCTTAGATTTTAGGATTTTATATACGTTTTTTCATTGCCATGAGTATTGTATTTGAAATTTCATTTTCTGAACCGTTCGACATTGTACTTTCAAACATTAACCATTTGTCCGGATTGTTTCTGTCGAACAATGTAAATTTGTTCGACATTTTAGTGTCGAACATAACTAAACTATTCGGAAGTAGACTGTCGAACATAACGTTTTAGATACTTGGTGTATGCTACATTCATTATAGTCTTTTATGGCAATTTTACAAAAGGTGTGTATCATAACCCTTGTCCTTTGTGGTCATTTTGCATAAGGTTAATATTGTAATAAAAATTAAACTAATTATTGGTGTGCTTAAAAATTAAACCAATTATTGGTGTGCCATGAGATGAAATGCGGTGTGCAAATAGAGGTTCTTTATAAATAAATAAATCCAGCCAACAGGATTGAACTGTAAGTGCCCCTAATACTTTTCTAAATTTGCTATCCAATTTTGGACCAATTTTTTGAGGCCCAAGGCATAGACTTCAATGGCCTTAGCCCAGGGCCGATTCTGTTCTAGTAGTTGGAGGGGTTTGCTTTTTTGACTTCTCTGTCACTTTTTTTTTTTGTAAACATTTTTCAAAAAAAATCAAAAAAAAAATATATATATATATATATATCACGTTTAGCTTTTTTAGTTTATTTTTGGATATTTTTATATTTTTTAAATTTGTCTCCACAAGATTGGACTGGAAAAGTAACCCCAAAAAAAAAAAAAAATTTTGACAATTTTTTTTAAAACTTTATTAAAAAGGTTTGAAAGAAATGACTTTTTTAACAGTATGCCAAACATCCAAGTCTTCAACAAAACCTTCCCATTTTCTTGCCATTCACATCAACATATGATAAGATCACCCAATAATGGCCACATTTTTTCCCTTTCAAATTCCATAATGAGAAATCTCTATCAGAAACAAAACTGACACAATAATGACATTAGGTTTTACAAGGAACCAATTTTTCAACACAGCAATACTAAGGTTAAACATAGAACAAAGTTTGTAGAATTCTAAAACTGCTCATACATGTCCAAGATGTAACATACTTATCCAACAATATTTGATACTGAAACTGCAATAAAAAAAAATGTTAAAAATCCCAATAACTCTATCAAAATTTTTACCAAATGTCTCATATGGATGTGAGATCCACATGGGATCCACATAGTATGAGTTCCCCATCCATGAGAGACATTTGGTAAAAATTTTAATAGAATTTTTAAAATCTCTAGCATTACTCAACTGCAATAACCAAAGTTTGGATAAAAATGTAACAGTAAATCTAAATCATTTTCTTTATAATTATGAATCATGGGAGTTCAACCGATTCCCCAACAAGCAAGCACATCAAAGTTTCTGACTTAAAAAGGGTTTCTAATTACTCTTCAGTAAATTAGAACTTGCATAATATGTCTTGTGATGCATATATAAATAGCAGTTGCAGTAGATCAACAAAGTTCATGCAATGCAGTCCCAAAACTGTTCAACCAAGCCAAAAATACTTAAGCCTCAACAAACTTCTCAAGGTTTTTCAGCCACATCAGGTATTCTCTGCTGTCTTTGTTGATCATATACTCATGTAAGAAATTTGTAGTGTTGGGCTTGATTCCCCTAAGCTCCAGATACTTGTGAAAAGCCCTCTGCAGATTTTCATCTAAATCCCTGGAAAATATATATATATATATATTAGTCAAGAGAGGGGGCAAAAACAACAAAATGAATATGTAAGATAAGTTATGAACTGTAATACTAACGAGAAGTCAGGCCCCTCATAGGCAATTTGATCCTCGGAGCTTTCAGGATCCTTAACCGACAAGCTGTCTATAGAAATCTCATCTGGGAAAGCAGTACAAGTAAACTCCAAACAGGGTCCTCTACTCTTGGAAACTCTAACAATAAGGGGGACGCTAGATTGATTACTCTTCTCAGCATCATCATCGGCAATGTCATCATCATCCTCACCAGCAACAAGGTCGGGCATCTGAACCTCAACATTGATGGTTTCACCCTGATATTCTCGAGTCAATGATATTGTCTGCTCGCCTGGGTTATCTTGAATTTTGAAGGGGAAGCCATCGGGCACCTCTTCATCCTACAAAACAAAACAAATTGAGAAAAGCAACTTTATTGTATGGCATTGAATGCAATCAAAATTGAACAAGCTAAATCTCAAGGCGTGACTGGCTTCAAACCAACTTCCATGTGAAACAGTAATGCTTACTTGCTTGGTCACCAATGTAAGGGCATCTCCAACACTTGACTCAAACCTATATTAAATTTAAATTTGGGAAAAAATCACTCAAAACCTTCTCCACTCCCTGACTCAAACTTACATCAAATTGAGTTTTACCCTTTTTTTTTAACACAAATCAAGGGCAACTCGGATGTTTACTTGAAAAAGGATTTACTTAAATTTATGCTAAAATACGAGTTTGTCCATTGGGGTGCTTCCTATCAAATAAAGCTTTACTCTTAAATTTGAGTAAGGGCTGGAGATGGCCTAACTCAAAGAAAGGGCAGCATCTCCAATTCTTTACCTTTTCTTTCATCAAATTTAAATTTGATGGAAAAGTGTTTAAAAATCATTTCCAATCCTTTCATCAAATGTTCATCAAATCAACAGAGAGTCATTTTTTTCATTAAATTGAGAACTCATCAAATGAAAATTTAAGAAGAAGAAGCATTGGAGATGATTTTTTATTATTATTATTTTTTTAATCAAATTTGACGAAAAGTGAATTTTGGGTGAGAAAATAATTTTTTAAAGGGTAAATTACACTGACACCCCCGGAGGATTGGTCCGATTACATCCCACCCCCTGCCGTTATAGAAATTACATTCTCACCCCTATTGTTAATAGTCTCATTTCAAAAACTCTCCTACTTATATTAAAGGCACCAACTCCTGATAGAAAAACAGAGAAAATTACATTAAAAAAAAAAGAGAGAGAGAGTAAAGTAAAGTAAAGCAAAGCAAAGCAAAGCAAAGAAGAAGAAAAAAAAAAAAAGGGAAAAAGTAAAGCAAAGTAAAAAAAAAAAAAGAGAGTGTACGAATGCAATATCTTTTTTATACCAACGTTAATTCCGTCAAAATAATTACAATGACAGGGGATCAATGTAATTTCAAAACGTCAGAAGGTGATATATATTAAACCTAAACCTCAGGGGTGTAATTGTAATTTATCCTTTTTAAAAAAGATTTTGATAAAAATTTGATGAAATGATTGGAGTAGTTCATATCAAATCAAGTGTTTACTCAAATTTGAAATCAAATGAAAATTTTGGTGAATGATTGGAGTTGGTCTCAGAAATCTCAATGGAATACAGGTCCCCAAAAAAGAAGTGTAAAAAAATTCCGATATTTTTATTTGCAATAATAATTGCTTTTCACCATCACATTTCCTAACAAACAATGATTTCCAATTAAATGAATAGAAGTTTTTTCTACTTTTTTTTTTCACTCTAAATTGAGATTAGGTTTACTATCATTGAGCCGTGGACTTCAATCAACTCGGTTGGTAATATCTTTTCATGATTTTAAAGATCCTTCCCCAACTCTAAATCATGAACTTAACTCCTGTATCAGATATAATCAAATTAAGCTCTTTATTTACAAGAAATAAATAAATAATAATAAAATCAGATTACTCAATGCCTAAATTGCCACCCATTACACTTGATAACATTTTCTTTCCAGTTTTCTCAAACCAATTTCTGCCCACAAGAAAGTTTCAGGAAAATGATAATGAAAATTAGGACAAACATAAAAGAAAAATAGAAACCACAACTGTACTAGTTTCTCAGGAACCAAACAGAGGGTAGAGAATAGCAGTGAGTGAGGAACACACCTGATCATGATCATCAGACTCTTCGGCGCACTTGATCTCCGCCTTTATGACTCGGAGGAGAGTCTCGTCGGAACTCGGCCTCTTAGAAGTCGAAGAGTAGTGAAGGATTGATGGGAATGAAACCCGAGAGAGCTGACGAGAGAGATTGCTGTGATTGACGGCGGAGAAAAGAGCAGAGCAGTGGTGCTGGTATCTGTGACCTCCGATTACTCGAATCGCTAGAGGGACAACGGCAGAGGCTGACCTGCGAATCATGCTAGCAAACGCCATTTCAAGAGCGGGAGAGAGAAGAGAGGGTTAGGGTTTAAGGTTTAGGGTTTTGGTTTGGACAAGACGAGAGAGGGCTTTGATGTATTAGGGTTTCGAGGGTTTTAGGGTTATGATCGGGTGTACCTGCCTTCGGAACTTACTGACTACACTTGTCTTGTGATATGTTTTGTGGGCAAGGAATCCCCACCGCCTTTATTTAATTTTTGAAAGAAAAATATTTGAGGGTTACAAAATTAGTAGCTCAAATGGCTCAAAACCATTTGAGTCACTGATTTTGTGGCCCTCTACCATTGCTGTTTTTGAAAAATATTTAAGAGTTCAAAATTTTCGACACTCGAGTGGCCCAAATTCAAAATGACGTTATTTTGAAATTATTTTTTCCCTTTTATCTATGAAATAGAGGGAGGAAGAAAGAGAGAGAATAGTGAGGAAGAGAGAAGAAAGAGAGAAAAGAGAGGGGAACAGAGAGACCCATCGGCGCCGCCATCTTTCATAGATCTGTGTATACACAGCATTGCCATCCTCTACAAATCTGTGTATACACGGCACTACCATCCTCCACAGATTTGTGTATACACGGCGCTGCCATCCTCTACAGATCTGTGTATACATGGCACCGCCATCCTCCACAGATCTATGTATACACAGATCTGTGTTGATCTGTGTATATGTCTTTTTTTTGTTCTGTGTATCTCTTTCTCTCTGTGTATCTCTCTCCCTGATTAGTTTTGATTTGTGGGCTTGATTTTTAGCCTTGATTTTTGGGTGAATCTTTTGCTCTATCTTTCTTTTTTTCTCTTTTTTTCTTATTTTCTGTGAGTTGTGGAAAGGAAGAATAAGAAAAAGGAAAAAAAAGAAAAGAAAAAAAGAGAAGTCAAAACGCTGTTGTTTTGGGATTTCGGGTCACTCGAGCTTTTAAATTTTCGTGCTACCTAGCGGGGTTGTTAATTTTTTATTTTAAAAAATTGAAGAATTACATGCACGTGGTAGATAGAAAAAAATTACAAATATATGAGAGTGTAAGTAATTACAAAAAATTACTTTGTTTTCTATCACTCTCTGGAAAATTTGGAAAAACAGGAATTTAAAAATTTTTGACAACAAAACTTCTAGCTTTTTTGAAAGTTTTAAGTTCATATTAGATTATTCTAGAGAGATTAACCAAGCTTTCACTTTGTTTGTTACTAACCCAAGGTCAGCACTTATGCTAATCAAGTGGATTTGTCCTCCCTCAGGTACCTTCAAGTTGAACACTGATGGCTGCTACCGAATGGCCATACCTGGAGGTTTTGGAGGCCTGTTAAGAGATGAAACAGGAGCATGGACCTGTGGTTTCTATAGTAAACTTGCGACTTGTACCAGCCTTGAGGCATAGCTATGGGCTGTATACAAAAGCCTAACCATAATCCTTCAAAAAGGTTTCCACAAAGTGATCATTGAAATAGATGCGACTGAAGTAGTGAAGCTACTTGAAGAAGGTCCTGGAGAACACCACCTCCTCCGAGGCCTTGTGGAAGACGGACGAATAATCTTTAATGGCTGTCAATGCACTGTACAACAGATCTACAGAGAAGGAAATTTATGCGTACATGTAATGAGCAAACTTGGAGCTGAACAACCTGAGGACATTCTAGCTGTAAATGACCCATCTGCTGAAATCAGAGAGCTCTTGGTCTCTGATATGGTTGGGTTAGCTAGGGAAAGGGCTTAGTCCCTGTTTGTTTGTTTTTCACTGCCGTTGTATCGAAAAAAATTAAGTGTGTCTATAGTGGGAGTGTATTACACCCCCTACGTGTTGATAAATTTTTTTATTTTTTATTTTTTATTTTTTTTTCATTCTATTACTTGCATGTAATTCTCCCATAAAAAATTATCTCGGGTAATTTAAATTTTGTTTTACATATGTATCGAAAAATTTATAGTTATAATTATTAATATTGATAAAATTTATCACTAATTTATAATTATTTTTCAATTTTATATTGATCTAATTATTTATTTATTTTTTTTAAGTTTCTCGTTTTTAATTATAGCTTTTTGACAAATCATCACTGTGATTCCAAGCCTCCAAATTTCAATTGAGTAATTTATTCTCCATTTATTTTATTTTGAAAGTTAATTGGTATTATTAGTTTAGTTGTAATGCATTTTAAAATTTTGTACTGTATTTTTTTGTCCAATTTAAAAAAAAATTAAGCCCACCCAACGCTCGGCCCTAACACAATGACCTCATATTTTTAAGCCCATGAATAAGTCTTGGACTTTAAGAATCCAATATGGGCTGACCCAAGCCTAATGTGTTGACATATGAATGCCCATGGGCCAGAGCCTTAAATTGTAGGATTGGGCTGGGCTAACCTATTCCGTTTAGGACATTACCAAGAAAAGACTAACCCAATAAAGCTTAGTAAATTTAGCAAAAAGAGGAAGTATCTAAAATTTGTTGAGTATTCAGACAAAACATTAGCTGAAAATGTAAAAAAAAAAACCCCCAAAATATGAGGGAATGGGAAGACAAAAGCAAAAGCCACACATACAAGTGTACAAATCACAAGACTTACAGAAATGAAATGATTAAAAAATGGTTACAATTGGAAACAATAATTAATGTCCCAATTCTTTCAGAAAGGGTACAGATTTCAGGGCTTCTTTGTCCCCAGCCCTAGATCTTCCTTCATCACAAAACATTTTCTGAGAATTGTTCAGAAATCTCTAAAGCATCCACAACAGGGCCCTCATTCTGCTTTGGAAAAAGGACCCATCTAAAAAGAGAGATAAAGGGTTCTATAGAGAGAGATTGTGTTATAGGTCCTCAGACAGAGAGAGAGAGAGAGAGAGAGGGAGGAGAGGAGAGGAGAGGAGAGAGAGAGAGAGAGAGGGAGGGATGAAAGACTTGTTTGGCAGTCCAGGGAAGGTGAGTGGTCTTGTTTTGAGGATAGGACAGTGTTTGTTTGCTGCTGCTTCAATTGGGGTCATGGCCTCTGCTTCTGGCTTCTCTGGCACCACTGCCTTCTGGTATTCCCTCTCTCTCTCTCTGTTCACCAACACATTTCTCTCTCATTTTTAGTTCTATCTTTACCCTCCTGCTTCTTCTTCTACTGCTTTCTTTACTTTTTCTGGAGTTGCCTGTACATTTTTTTTTAAAGATTTGTTTTTATGTGTATGCTTGGGCCATTTCCAGCCCTTACTCAAATTTTGTACTAAAAAAGTAAAAGCTTTACTATATATGAAGTACTTCAATGGACAAACTGAGATTTGAGTAAAAACTTCAGCAATGGCTGAGTTGTAAATTTGAAAGCTATGAAATGGTCTTTGAAAAATTTGAGTAAACATTTGAGTCTTCCTTGAATTGGGTAAAAAAAATGGATAAAACTAAATTTGACACAAGTTTGAGTCAAGGAGTGGTGAGGTTTTTGAGTGGGTTTTACCCAAATTTGAAATAGGTTTGGGTCAAGAATTGGAGATGTCCTTATGTGTATACTTACATATGTATTTATGTATGTGTGTATATATGGTTCTTGTATGGCTCATTGAAACGTCAATTTCCATTGTGGGTATCTTGCTACCTTGGTATGTTTTTGTGAGTTTATTACAAATTGAATTTGTTCTCTTTTCCCATATGGGTACTGGTTCTTTACGGTGACATTTGGTGTCTGCAGCAAAGAAAAGTTTTGGCATTTATGGTAATCTGTGGTTGTCATGTTGTTTAATGAATCAACGTTTTTAAAACAGAAAATATGATATTTGCAACATTCAATGACAGATTTTCTATTACTGTCTTGACAAAAGGGGAATGCTTTTGGATATAAAGGCCCTAATGCCACACATTTGGTTTCGGTGACTATCTGTCTCTGTTTCTTTTCTATTTAGTTGTCATTTTTGGGAATCAACAATAAGTATGATAAAATGATAGTTATAACTACAAAAACTCGACTAAATTCTTAATTTTTTTTGGAAGCTTGAAGGATGAATTTGGGTGAACCAAAGCAATTATGGTTTCTTTCTATGGATCTAGCTGTATTTGAAGCTAAACCTTCAAAAGACGTAGCCAATAGATTTCCATAAGGATGAGAGTGAAGACTCAGGTGTCCAAAATCTTCAGTTTGTTGGCTTATTTATTTGCTTAGATATTGCAAAGTTTTGATTTGTCCACATAAGAATATACAATGCATGGATGATGCTCAGATTTATCACATTGCATGGTTATCAGGACAAGATGGATAAGCTTTAATGTGGATGGCAAGTTGTTAGGTTAGATTTGAGTAGATTTGGCTAAATTCTTTGAGAATAGCTTATTTACGGCTGACCCATAAGCATCGTAGAATTTATGGACAACCTATCCCTATGAGAATATCATGCTTCTCCATTTCCCTTCCCTCTAGCCCAGATACCACCACCATCATCAAACACACCTTCAAGACAGTGAGATTGCAGATATCTACTCATATATTCATGTGTCTTGAAAGAATAAAGCAACAGATTTTTGATAAAAAAATTAATTCATCCACCCAAGTAAAGCCCCATATTCTTTCCTGTGATTCTTCTTATTAGTTTTTAAAAATTTCTAAATTTATAAGCCATACCCATTTTTTTCATTGTGATTCTTTTTATTATTGATTTTGAAATCTACTATTGACTATTGAAAACCTCTACTGAATCTAAATCTAAACCCACCATCACCACTACAAACACACAATCACCAACATCAAACCCACTATTTTCAGCACAAACCCAGCATTGAACCCGCCATCGCTGCCATCGGTTGAGTAATATCCAAGGTGGTTTCCTGAAGAGAGAGGGGAAGCGAAACAGAGAACCAAATGGAAGAAAGATTTGTAAACACACCTCACAAATTGGGATGGCATTGCAGCTCATGATTGGGTGTCCATAGAGTCGACGGTTTGTGGGATGGCCCGTGAATAAGTTATTCTCAAATTCTATTTGGTAACGTTGTTGAGTGGCCACTAGATATTCTGAATGTATTGAATTTTGGATTGTTAATAAAATATTTGAGAGTTTCTCTCTTTTCTTCCTTGTGGATTCGAGGAAAAGAAACCATAGTGGATTACATGGAAACTCAGTGGATTCTAAGGTAGACTAGGGTGAAGACTGGATACACTTGTCTTGTATACCATCCCATGTTTTTTAATTGTTAGTGGGCAGATACTAGAGTCATAGTCGAAATTTGATTTTGTTTCTACATTTCGTTGTAGTTATTGAAATTGTTAATTATCTCGAAGTAATAGGACAAGTAGAAAGAAGTTGTGCAGTTGCCATATCAACCGCATGCTGGTTTTAAGTCAATGGTCATTTATGAATCAGTCTGTAACTCAGTTACATTAAGATTTCACTTTCACTCCAGGACACATAGGAATAACTGGACAAATCTAGTTTGCATTTGGGTTGAGAAGATTCAAATGAATTGGGATTACAACTTTGATTCTAGAATGAATAGCTTACATTTTAGATTTCACCAAGATGGATGGGAGGATTTGAGAGGCTTATGTGTGGGTGGATTGAAATGACAAGGTGAGAGAAGTTATTTGAAATCTACTCTCCCAATCTAACTGCAATAGCCATTCCTCTTATATAATTGTAAATTTGAGCCTCAAGTTCCTTCATTTTAAATTGAACTGAATTCCATCAATAATGGTCAAGAAGTTGCACATGCTTAGGCTTTGTAGACGACATTAATGCAGTTCATACTCCGTCATGATTTTGCTATTTTGAACTCTTAGTAATGTTACCCCATTTGACCACAAATCTTTTTGAGTTTCCTTTCCCATAACATGGCATTTTAGACTAAGTTAGTATTTTGCATTTTAGATCCCATTCTACATTGTAGGTGTCCACTAATCTGCGCTAAGTAAATTTTCTCATCAAAAGTAGTTGATGGTAATTTGAACTTTTGTAATACTACTCCACTAAATGCTAAGAGCTCAGTGCTGACCTATTACCACAAACTAATAATTTATGCTATGTTATTATTGTATTCCCTATTTTTCTTTTTCTTTTTTCTCTTCTAATTCTTTTCTTCTGCACTACCAGTTCCTCTTCATGCTTTTTAAGACGACAAACTTGCTTTCTAGCTTAATTGTTGTGGTGTTGTATGAATATAAGATTTAGCAGAAAAATCATTTCTGAGCTAAGAAAGAAATTCGGGTTTGTGGGCTTGCATGTGTAGGGGCATATGCAAAGATGCAATGGTGTGCCTGTTGAAGATACATAATTAAGTTGCATTTTTCTCTAATAGCTTAAGTTTTTAGATGGGTTGGTGGTTAAAAACTTGGCATGGTATCAAAGCAGGCAAAGTTCCTTGTGTTCAAATCTCACAGTCTACCTGATAACTATAATTCTTGCTTGTGTTTAGCTGCTCATGTTGGGGATTGGGAAGCTTGGTCACTAATGAAGGGATAAATAAGTTGCATCTCTCTCTCTCTCTCTCTAATAGTTTAATAAAGCATTGTGTGTGAATGTTTGTTTGTTTGCATGATGGTGAATCAAGTAGTGTTGTTTGTCTGCTAATGGGCTTAAATTGATATCATTACATTCTTGCTAATTTGTAAAGGAAATTTTATATTTCTTGATGATGTTTCCTTTAGCAAGTCCAATAGTGATCCGTTGTGCATATGCCGTAGTATATATTCTCACTATTATACATTTCTGGGTTTCAGCTATTTAATTGCATCAATGGGGCTTCAAATCTTGTGGAGTTTCGGACTTGCATGCCTCGATATTCATGCTCTGAGGCTAAAAAGAGACCTGCATAATCATGTCTTAGTGAGCCTGTTTGTTGTTGGCGATTGGGTTTGTGATTTTCCTTCTGAACTTGTTTTAATCATAATTTTAATGCCCTTCGATATCTTCTTTTGTTTCCAATTGGAGATATCTAGTTGAAGTCAGCTGTGACAGAGTATTCACATCAGATTGAAAAAGGAAACACTGATTTTGGTTCATGTGTCTTAACAGTTTCTTCTCTCTCTCTCTCTCTCACACACACACACACCCCTTTGCCATCTGGCGCTTTGTTTGACTTTGAATTTAAAAGCAGGTCTTAGATGTCTTCGACTTCTTTGTTTTGTTCTGCTTGACACAATTTAGCAGGACACAATTCATTCAAGTTCGTGAATAATTTTAAAAACCTCACGTCGAGTGAGATCAATGAGATAATATTTCTTGAAATTGATCCAATGAATTTTTGTATCAAAAAATATATTTATGATATATTTTTCTCAGTACAAATTAATACTACTTAAAGTAGGTCAAGATTGCTATTTTGCATTACGGGACTTCCCAGAAATTTTGCACATTTTCAATATCTTTATTTCATGTTGATATTATAACCATGCTGCATAGCATGTTAGTGTTTCACCCCGAGACTAAGAATCTTGTCTAGAGATCGTAAAAATGTTTTTTTTTCATTGATGGAAAACTTAACTGGGACTGAATTGGTATGGCAGGTGACGGCCATTCTATCACTTGCAGCTGCATGCTCATCGGCTGGGGTGGTAGTTCTGTTTTCAAGAGATACAAATTTCTGCCGGGTAGAGAAGCAACTTTCATGCAGTATGTACAAAATTTCTGTTGCTTTTGCTTTCATGTCATGGTTCCTCCTTGCAATATCATCTTATGTCATGTTTTGGCTTCTAGCCTCCGTTTGAACGATTCCTTGGCCATGTCAACCACACACAGATCATGTTGCTCTCCTTTGTGTAAATATTGCTCTACTCCTGAACATATTTATTGGAAATGGTTTTGTTTTTTTGTTTTTTCTTCTCTCAATTGCATGTATTTTTGGTCATGTTTGAAGGTGTTCATGAATCAATCATGAACCATGTTGTAATGCAGCCATACTTGTTTCTTTGCCCGTTGAGACTAAGAAAAATAGTAAGAAAATGAGATTATTAAATTTGAGTGGCTTAGTAACTCTCAATCAATGTGTGAATGAATGTTCAATCTCAATTGATTACGACATCAACAAGCAATTCTCTTTTCTTTTTCTTTTTTCTTCTTTTTTTCTTTTCGTATGAATCCCCAAATTACAACTTTCTCTTTTTTCTTTTTTTCCGCGGTATATTAGAGACTCTAGTTTGGGGAGGAAGAGTTTTGATAGGCAATACTTGAATCTGCGACCTTGTAGTGATGTCTACTTTATTTATGGAGAGGACAAGCTTTAGTCATTTGTCGTACCCTCGTTTGATTCATTTTGACATATCATTCCAGCTGTTATTCTTTTTCTTCTTTTTTTTTTTTTTCCTTTATTATTATTATTTTATAGTTAAGTTACCGACACAAAATTTGGGGTACAAGAAGTGAAGGATGTGATGTAGATTCATTTTATATCTGTAGAAATACTGGGCTTGTTTGGTTTGTTTTTGTAGAGTAGTTTTTTAGATAAAAAGTACGAAAACTTATTTAGTTTGTTTTTTTTTAGAAATAGTTTTGGAAAATAGTTTTGGAGAGAGAGTTTTAAAAAAAGTGATTGATTTGATGTGATGAAAGAGTGTGATTTTGAAAAGTAGATAGTCAAATAAAATTTTGAGATTTTTTTTGAAAAAATTTGTTTGGTTTGATTACTCTTGAAAATTTGTTTATAGAGAATTTTTCTCAAAATTTTTTCTGAAAAACAAATCAAACAAGCCCACTATTTTTGTTATTATTAGGGAATGTGATGGTCCCACATAGTTGTTGAAAGTTTAGATATTAGCAGTCACCCTCTTATAAAATTATTGAAATATTTGATAGCAACTTCCCAACAAGTACAACAAATAATTGCTACTGGCTTGTACACCCTTTTTTTTTTTTTTTTTTTTTTTTGGCAATTTGGTCTAAAGTTGCTGTTAGAGTTTTCAAAAAAAAATTATATTTTTTGTTTTCTGTATTTTTTTAATTTTTATTGATTTTTAAAAATATTTTAAACATTTTTTTTTAATTTTTAAACATACTTAACATAAATATACTTAAAAAGTAAAAAATTTGTTAAATTTTTTTTTAAAAAAATTCACTAAATACCAAAAATATAAATAAAAAAATTACAAGAATTTAGTACATTTTTTATATTTTTATGTATTTATTAATTTTTTAAAATATTTTTTCACAATTTTTTCACTTTTTAGATATATCTAAGTAATGTACATTTCAAAAAATAAAAAATACAAAAAACAAAATATTTAATTTTCAAAAAATTTAATTCAAAAAATTCAAACCAAACACACTGAATATTTTTCTCCACTGTTGTCTTTCTTTGTGGAATAACGTATTGATGGTTGCAATTTCTTCACATGGCCAGGTCACACACTACTTTCTTCATTTCAATATGTACCTTTATATATTTTTAAGGGGAGGAATAAGGTAAAGGAGAAGCTGCGTCACCTAGCTAAAATAATACTTGAACTTGGGCATCACGATTGATAAGGAAATATCTCATTCACCAATTCTTAATCTGTGAGATTTAAATTCACTTATCACGCTTTATAAAATTGTACTTTTATTAGATAGTTTGATAAATATAATTGGATTCATTTTTTAACAATTTAACATGATATCAAAATCTAAATTAGGGAAAATTTTGAATTAAAATCTATCCATTAACAATTTTTTCTTTAGTTAGCATACTTTGTTACAACTCGAGTATTATTTGTGATTTTCCCAAGAAACTTTCACCCTCCTGAGAAAGACCATTAGATCTACAATTAGAGTATATAATTGTATTTTTTTGACTTTTTGATTAAAAGAGTAAAGGAAAAAAATATAAATGTTTGGAATAATTTTTTATATTTTTATAAAAAGATATGTAATAAAATCAAAATGACTATTTTACCCTTATTGACTTTTGGATAGTTAAATCCAAAGGACAAAATAATAATTTTACCTCTAGACTTCCCCACAAACTTTTTTCAAATAATATGAACTTTTTAAATTTTTTAATATTTTTTTTAACTTTTTAACTCTTATAAGTTATCTCAAACCTTAATTAGAAGTCTTTCTTCAATAATATAAATTATCTTTTGATATTGTCAAATCTTACAATGTCATCAAACTTCCACTATATATTCCGCAAATTAAGTTGAGCGCCCACATAATTAAATTTTATTAATTACGATATGAAAATTCCGCTATTTATTCCGCAAATTACGCTCAGCCCACATAATTAAATTTTCAAGAATAATCAAACTAAACAAATTTTTTCAAAAAAAATCTCAAAATTTTGTTTGGTTACCTACTTTCCAAAATCACTCTCTCTCTCTCATATACATCAAATCAATTACTTTTTTTAAAACTCTCTCCCCAAAACAATTTTTCAAAACAATTTCTGAAAAAAGACAAACCAAACAAGTTTTCGTACTTTTTATCTCAAAAACTACTCTACAAACGCAAACAAAACACACCCTTGGTAATTTATTTGGGATCTATAGCATTTTCTTAAAAATTATCAATGGACACTTTTCATATTATCTTCTAAAACACCAGATTAATTTAACCTACTGATATAATATTCAGCACCAGAGAGATCACAACAGTCAATCATCCAATGCCAAAAATGCTATTAAGCTAAACAAACAAATAATTTATTTCTATAAACATTTAAAGATACATAGCTCACACCACTGATCAATATATAAACCCCTCAAAACAGACACTTAACACCTTCAGAACTGTAGCTCACAATCATATCCCAACTTGTAGCACTGAGTTTTACACTTGCAAAGTAGGAGAAATGGGGAAAAAACACATAAATGGGACAGAACACATCCAAATTCAAAACACAATAACTTACCACTACCAACACCATACCTTCACATAACTATCTCTGGCTTCAAAATGCTCGATTTGATCTCTTTGTGTGGCAAAACTACGCCCCCATTGCTGTAAATCTCATCGCAGACGTGAACATCCTCTCCAAGAATTGTCATGTTCTCCACGCGAGCCCACTGCCCAACAGTTGAGTGCCACCCAATGATGCTACTTGAAATGCACGCGTGTTTCTTGATGCGGACCCCACGCATTACGGTGCAGCGAGAGAGTCTAACTCCTGCCTCAACCACACAGCCTGGGCCGATTGCAACGTCAGGACCAATTAAACATCCTTCGCCAATTTTTGAGGTCTCATCAACCAGAACATTTCCTACAATATGAGGTCCAGTAGACAATTTAGATGGAGATTTCTTTCTCAAGGAGTCAAGGTAAAGTCTCAGGCCAGTAATGTAGTCCCTAGGCTGTCCAATGTCCATCCAAAAGCCTGGTAAAACCATGCCGTAAAGTTGTTTCTGGGCTGCAATTTTTGGGAAGACCTCTTTTTCAATTGAGGTGGGCCTCAGTTCAATTCGATCAAGAACAGATGGGTTCAGCAAGTATATTCCAGCATTGATCTTGTTACCCACAAATAATTTAGGTTTTTCTACAAATCTCTCAACTTGGCCAGTTGATTCTTCCATAACCACCACACCATATTTTGATGGCTCGTCAACCTACATCAACCAACCAAATCATTTCCAATCATCTTACTTTGATTTAGAAGTTCAAAATGTCTTGGAAGAGAAATCTAGGAAAAACTGATAACAGGAAATATATGTATTCAAGTTTACCTTGGTTACCATTATCGAAGCCTCGCCTCCATGGGATTTGTGGAATTCGATCATCTCTTTGAGGGGGTATTCACTGATAACATCACTGTTAAGTACAAAAAATGGCTCACCAGAATCATCTATCAGTTTGTCCCTAGCCAGAGCCAGAGGACCTGCAGTACCAAGTGGCTCAGTCTCTTGTGAGCACGTGATTTTGATTCCAAGTTTAGCCTCAAAGTCCTTTAAGAAGTTCAACATCACCTGACGAAACAAGCTATTTTAACACAAGCGAGTTCACCAACAAAAGGGACACCAGTAATGTCTAAGAAACACATGAATTTTGTTGTAGAGAGAGCCACAGGATTTTACCTCTGGTTGGTAATTGATAGCTAGAACCACTTCACTCACTCCAATAGCCTTGAGAGCCTCAATCTGATGTAATTCAAAGACAAATCATATAAACCCATGGTGAGCACCCAAGTGCGCCCGCACATAGATAAAGGGAAGAAAGAGCAAGGGAAAATTTAGGAAGGAAACAGAACAAACTAGAAAAAAAAGACACAATGACAACTATCATACCTGATGCAGGATCATAGGTTTGTTAGCAAAATCGACAAGAGGCTTTGGGACACTAAGTGTCAATGGTCTCAACCGAGTTCCAAAACCACCAACTAGAATGAGAGCCTTCATTGTGAGATGGCCTGCTTATCTTGCCATTAGACAGTCAGAATCTAGCAAAAATGTATCACAAACTAACAAATAATGCAATTTAAAACCCAGTTAGATGACAGAGTCCAATCCTTCATATTTATTCATTCCATGAAGGAAGAAAGCTGCATTGCCATAGAACTCTTTATTGACATTTGTGGATCATGAGAAATGATAATAAGCTGATCTCCAAGGGCAAACCTGTTGGTGCTCTACTAACAGGTATTGTATCAAACTTGACATGATATCACCAAAAGCACGGAAGAGAACACAAAACCAGTCTACATGGAAGGCAGGTGAGAAGGAAAAAAAAAGGACCTGGAAAATTTAACTTTAGGCTGGCCGAAAGATTCATACACGCATCATAACATGAATCATAACGCTTATAGACAGTCAGGTAAAATACATCCAAATGGTTTAGCTGGTCGAAGGAAACAAAGTCCAGCTGCACCACAGGCTGGAGGTTTTAATGGGAATGACAAATCCATTGAATTTTATGATGGCCAACTACATAAAACATACAGAGTACTACTCCACAATCTAGTTGGGAGTTCACTATTATTTCTTTCATGTCTCAACCCAAAAAACTCGCAGTCAATATGAGAATAACCAAATGGTTTAAAATGGGTACTCCAAGAAAGAGCGCAACTAAGCAAAACCTCATCCCTAATGTCAGGTTCAGTTGAGTGGTTCTTGTTTCTCAGCTCTACATGTTCCCAATAATATAGCGTAACACCTTATTCATCTATTTATTTTACAGGGAAAACTGGTTTCACTCAATAGATATATTCATAGCAAAAGTAACAAAATGGAGTTTTGGATTTGACCATAAGAACACAAAGTTCACAGGGGGAAATTTTTCTGATTCTTTGTGATCACCAAAAGAAGTAAAAAGTAATTATCAGAATTATTATAATATAAAGAGCAGTAAGTTCATTGCTCAAGATTTTGGTTGACACTTCCACTAAAAAGGCACATTCCCAAATGGATAGAAAAACAAATCACCATGAAACTCAACTCAACTCAACTCAACTCAACTCATCAAATCCTTAATCACATCTACCATATGAATCGGCTAAGAAACTTTGTTTTGTCCCTCCATCCACATCTTCCGAATACAATCTACAGCCACGACTGTCAATTGCAATAATTTGACATGTTGTGGATTGATAAAGAAAACAGTTGGGAGGTTCTAATTAATTCAGTTAGAACAAAATTTCAATTTTTCCTCCTTCTAAGATTAGCCATAGAAGCCAACCAAGCAATAACTGCAAATAAGCACAAAAAATGAAAATAATTTATCAGATCATGAAGGAATAGATGCCAGATCTGATGACATAAACAATATACGTTCTGTATTTGACAAGAAAGCTCCAAACAAAATATTCAAATGATAAAAAAAAAAAGAAGCCAAAAACAATGCATATATCAAAAACGATAGAATTTAAGCACTGAAAATCGAAATTAACAACTTTCGAGAAAATTTAAGACCAATTACGATAAGATCTTAACTACATTATTATGAAAGCGCTCTAAAATCTCCAAAAAAGCACAGAGAAAGGAGGAGCAAACGACGAGTTACAAAGCTCAAAACGACCAAATTACACCAATCAAATCGCCAAAAAGTTGAGAACAAAAAGCAAATCAAGCACATAATTAACAGAGAATTCACCTTAGATCCGAGCGAGCTATAAGGGGAACGAGTCGGAGACGAGTTTCAACGGTTGAATATGACTCGGACTGAGTCAGAATCACCCCCAACGGTTTTTCGTCAGGGGTCTGTGTGCGGTGTTCGCAGGGCGTTTGTTGAATGAACCTTCAACCTCTCTCTCTCTATATACATAGATATATATAGAGATAGAGATGGATATGCGTATCAGTATTCCGGGAATATAAGAATCGACTGGAGAGTATTTTAACTTTTCATAAAAAAAAGTTGTAAAAAATAAAAATAAATAATTTCACAATTTATCGTCATCACAAATTCATATGGTCAACCGAAGCCAATAATAGGGCTAAATTTTTATGATTTAAAAAATAATAAAATTTATAAGGTTAAATTGAAAAAATTTATCAAAAAATTTTTGTGTAAAATGAAAAATAAATAAATAAAATAATATTTTAAATTTTAAATTATATATGTTATATATTAATATATTTAAGGGTATTGCTTAAAATATGATTTGCCTCTATAATTTTGAAAATTACATCTCGCTAATTGAAATTTTAATTTCATAACAAATGACTCTTTTTATTAATAACTAATCAAGTTAATTAATTTATTTTAATAATGTTAGAAATTTATTTTAATTAATAATTTAGGAAATTTTATTATTATATAAGAGAATAGTTAGAAAATTTTCTTTTTTAGTTAATTCAATTAAATAAAAAAATTATGATAAGAAAATATTTGTAATTTTTAAAATTATATGAAGTAATTATTATTTCGAACAAATCTCAAAAAATATATTTATAATTTATCCTATATTTAATATCTATCTATCTATCTATACTATCTATATAACCAAATGTAGTTGTTTTGTCAAAAGCCTCCAAATATTTATTCTTAAATTCTCATAATTTTAAAACACTCTCTTTCTTACGTGGCAACCTTCTTTGATTGCCTTTCATGTTTTCTATTTTTCTTCATTTTTTATTTGTTTGATTAATTAAAATTAAAATTAATTTCATTACTTATGGATAAAGATTTGAATTTCAAAATTCCTCCATATAGATAAACATGTAAAAACTAAAAATTAATTTTATAATCTACAGATAAAGATAAAAAATAAACAATTAATTTAAAAAAAATTAATTTCATAACTTATAGATAATTTAAAATTTCTTCCCATAAATAAACAAATAAAAGTTGATAAATAACTTATAAAAATTAATTTCATGGCCTACAAATAAACATAAAGATTAAATAATTGATTTCTTTTTTTAAAAAAAAAACAAAATTAGTCTCTCTTTTTTTCCCCTTCATTTCGTACTTTAATTAATTTCATTATAAATAAACATATAAAAATTCATAAATAATTTATGAAAATTTGTTTCATGACCTATAGATAAAGATAAAAATTTTAAAAATTATTTTAAAAAAATAATTTCATGACTTATAGATAAATAAACATGTAAAAATTGATAAATAATTTATAAAGATTAATTTCGTAGCCCATAGATAAAGATAAAGATTAAATAATTGATTTTCAAAAAATTAAAAACATATATATCTATCAAAAATTAAAAATTAAAAATTAAAAATATGATTTGTTAATCTATATATCTATCAAAAACATATATATCTAAATATTTATTTTGATTTACTCTTTTTTTTTCTCCTATCACATATTATCTTTTTTTATTTTAAATTTTTTATCTTATGAAATGCCCTTATCTATAACTTCTTATCTTCTATTAAATTCTTAACATTCTCTTAATAATTTTTATTATTCGTTATTATTTACCAAATGATAAAGATTATAAAAAATAAAAAAAATATATCGCTCTGAATGAGAATAGTATTAATAATGAAATAATAAAGGCTACATAGGAGAAGGTAGCACAAAAATCTCACAAAATTAATTTTCTTCACTATATTTATAAAATGTAATAATTTGAGATTCTTTCTATTAGTTATTAAAAATAATTTGTATTAGATCATTATTATGTTTTTTTTTTTATTTTTTTATGAGGCTGTCATTCGTTATAGTATTTCTTCAATCCCATCTCTAAATTCTCTCTTTGAAATTTTTGTTTTCTCAATAATTAAGTTTAGAATCAATTTCCTATCAAATTTGTTTTCTTGATCCTTATTTTATTGCAGGATCGAGACGAATAAAACTTTCATATAATATATGAAATTAATGAATATAATACAAAGAAGATAGGGAAGTACCACATATTTGTCAATATCTCTATGTTATTGTTAGCTGATTTGCTAGATTATACTATCAATTTAGAACCCATATAATTTAATTCAATGTTCATGACTCTATTTGTATTCGACCATTTTTTTGTTGAGTAACCGATATAATTAATTTTTTTGGTATATAATGATTAAAGGTATCATTTGTTATATTTTTCAAGTACAATTCAAATAATTTTTTTATCATTTTTTATAAATAAAATGGATTAAAACTATTCTTTTATATAAT
Source organism: Camellia sinensis (assembly GCF_055761805.1). NCBI lineage: Eukaryota > Viridiplantae > Streptophyta > Magnoliopsida > Ericales > Theaceae > Camellia > Camellia sinensis. The sequence goes on along the minus strand of NC_138961.1, from coordinate 32,410,579 downwards.
TTTTATAATACTATGACATTTTTATCTTGATTAATTTTTTTAAAATGACGTAGGAACTATGCAAGTATTATTCAAATTATGGAGAATGATTTATATTTTGATATGATATGAGTGTGTTATTGATAGAGGAAATCAAAGATAGAGAGTTGCTAATATAATCAATTAATGATTTGTTTGAGAAGGTTTTTTTATAAGCAACGCAACAAACTTAGATTAAATTTTTTTAAAAACTACTTATAAATTATAATAATAATAATATACACCACTGATTTAAAAGTCCAAGTAAATTTATGATAACTTTTCTGAACTTATAGAATTTCTCTCTTTTAATGTTTTGTTTAGTTTAGTTTAGTTTGATACAAATTATTTATGTTATCAAGTGATTGTAATACTATTATTCTCAACAATTTTTATAATTAATAATTTCTTATGCATGTCAAATTTTATTGTAAAATTTTGTGGGTTAATTATTGTTAACATCTATCTAGATGTTAATATTATGACTTGTCGCTATTAAGATATAATTTAAGATTAAGATAATTTATTTATCACACAAAATATATATAATCTATTTTTTTGTGCATCGCACGGGTTACTGCTAATATATATATACATAATTGAAGTGGAGATGAGATGGTATAATGTGAAAGGAAAAAACTCATCTCAACAACCCCACCTTCCTTATTGGGGGTCTTTATCGGTATGGAGAAAGTAGGGTGGAGCTCCTTACTTTGGCGGATCTAAAAATAAAATATTGGATTTTGTTAATACATTTCTTTTATGATACATGTTATATTCTAAAAGAATTTATATTTTGTATTAAAATATGTACCATAAAAAAATACATAACCTTTTTAAGTCATCTTAATATGTCCGGAAATTTTACATTCATTTCTTTGTTATGATTTTTGTGTTTTTTTTTTAACTTATTGTGATATTAATTATGATATTATTTAATTAAAATACAAAAGTTCTTTAGTTATACTTTAAGTAGTATTTAGTTATAATTTTTTTAATTTTTTTTATTATATATATATTTATGACTTCTATAAAATTTGTTATGACAATTGTAATAATCAAATCTAATAATTATCATAACTTATATATGATGAATAATCCTATATGCACTAATTAGTGTACACATTATTGTACTAAAAGATGATGTGACATAATTTTAAAAGATGATGTGGTAATTTGTTTGGAGTCCCTAGCATAACTCTTTGTAATTTGTATAATAAATAGAGTTATTAATGAAATCATAACACTAGTTGGTACATTAGTGTGTACAGTAATTGGTACATGTAGCACCACCGATATATGATACATATCATTCTGAGAGTGTGTACCATAGCCTTACCCTAATATGTATGCACTAAAATCTTGTTTATTTGGATCAACTTTGAATTTTGTTAATACATTCTTTTTAAGATACATGTTATATTCTAAAAAAATTATACATTTTAGGCTCCGTTTGGGAAGAAAAAAGTCAGGTTTTTTTTGGCTAAAATAGCTATAAAAAACAAAATAGGCTATTTTAGCCACAAAAAACAAAACATCAAGTTCAATCCATAATCATTACAATCTTCTCTCACAAAAAAAAACTAAAAAAGCCAAAAAGTCCTTCCCAAACCAGGCTAAAATAGCCTAGGTTAAAATAGTCAAAAAGCCAACCAACTTCTCAAACGGGGGCTTATTATTATTATTATTTTTTTATTTTTTATGATCGAGTGTTCAGGCCAATTTATGTACATCTCGATTAATCCCAAAACCTACGCAAAGCACTCCCTCTACGTGGATCAAAAAAATATCGAGCTGAACTCGTAGGCGTGATTTCAAAAAATTGATAGCACCTTATCGTAGTTGTATTATAAACAAATACATAACTTCTAAAGTCTATATATATATTCTAAATTTAGGTTTGTTTGAATAGATTGAATTAGATGAGATTGACATATCTAAGGAGAATTAGATTTATCAATATATTGTGTATCATATTCTAGCTGAATTTGGAAAGTTAGTAAAAATTGATTTTTTTGACTTTTTGACTTTTTTGAGAATTTTTTTTGTAACTTTTTTTAAAGAACTTGATAAAAAGTTGACTTTTTATCAAGTTTCTAATATATTTAGATTGGTGTGAGACTATTAAGAGTGAATAATAAAATCTTATCAATTTTAAAATTTAATTAATTAATCCAAATTTTTCCTTAATACTTTCCTTTTGTATCCCACACTTTTTTAAAGATTCAATCATCTCTCATATTAAAGCCAATCTTAATTTTCTTAATTAAAATATTAAATTATTAATATGATAATTTAACCAACTTGGCGTAATGATAAACTATTACTTTTTAGCTGTCGAAGAAACACGTGCGACGTCAGAGTGGGGAAAGCCCTTTGGAGATTTGATTTTTGAGTTATGCTAAGAATTTTGTATACTTCATTAAATTTTTTATCAAATTTTTTATATGAATGTGTTACATGATTTTTACATTCATATGAAAAGTTTAATAAAAAATTTAGTAGATGATTTGAAATTCATAATATTTTCTTTATTTTTTTATTTGATTTATAATTTTAAGAGTAATGTTATAGATATCAAATTTTTTATTAAATAAATAACTAAATATTTTATATAGATATAAGGTCCACAAAATATGAGATCCCTACATATGAGATATTTAATTAATTGTTTTAATTTTAAAGTGTTTTTGTAGAATCTAATTACCGAATGATGATATGTTTGGGTGGATACTGAATGATGATTGAGGAGAGAGAAGGGGTACGTAGGGAGTGCTTTTCTCCCGTTTAATTTGGATAGGAGAGAATTGTTTAAAACTATAGAGTTTATTATAATTTTTATTTTGATAATTTAAATTATTTATTTTATTAAATTTTGTATATATTTATAAAAAAATAATTTAATCTAATATTCACAATTCTTTCATTTTATAAAAATCATATTTAAAAAAATTAATAATCAATTTAATAAATTATTCATTTTTTGTCACAAATTTAATAAAATAAAAAAGCTACGAATATTAAACTAACTTAACTTTTTTATAAATAATATATATACCACGGTCAATAAAATAAATAGTTTAAATTATTAAAACAAAATCCGTAATCCCAAAGGTCGGAACAATCTTTTTCCAATCTAGATAAGCACTGGGGTGGAGGCTTACCCATAAAAATATATTGCCCAGCTGGCAAAATGGTTCGACACAAACAACTCTGATTGCGTGGAGATGGGTAAAAGTATCGGAAAAGTTACGTGTATATAAAAAAGTATAAATTTGTTTATTCTATTTTTTAAATTAATTTCACTACAAATTTCTATATCTTGATTTTTATAATATAGAGTAAATCATAAATATACTTTTTAAAATTTTCCTAAAATATGTTTAAATTATTTACCTAAATTTTTTAATTATCATTAAAAAGGAAATTATTTAACAAAATTATTAAAAAATTAAAATTTTTAATTACTCTTCTATATAATGATAAAATTACCCACATTACTAAGAGAGATTTTTTTAAAGTCTCTAATATTAAGATTTTATACGATAAAAGATATATAATATTTTCATAATAATTGGGATCCCTTAATATTTTTACAGAAAAAAAATTGACAAAAATAAATTGTCCTAGCACAAAGAAATTTTTCTGATTTCACTAATAAATTTGATATGATTATAGATAAATTTTTAAATAATAAAAAAAAACATATTGGATCTCTCCTACTACTCAAAGTTGGAGAGAAATATTTCGCTAATTTTTTCAATTATTAATTGAAATAAATTTATGACATTATTAAAAATTATTAATTGACTTGATAATAAATTAATAAAAATAATCATTCGTTATGAAATTAGAAATTTCAAGAGATGGACTGTAATTTCTAAAATCACAGAGAGCAAATCGTATTTTAGACAAATCTTAGGGGTATATTTATAATTTATCCTATAATATTAATTAGTTTTAAAATATGTTTAAACTAAATTTATTTACCTAATAATTTAATTTTAAATAAATTTTAATGAATTAAGCACACAAAATTTAAATAACTTAATTTATTTATTTTACAGTTTTACATCAATAAATCCCAAATAATGATCTTATGAATTGTTTGGTCCTCTTTTTTTTCTTATGGACCGAAAGGTCCTATTCTAGTGTGAATTACATAAAGGACCAAGGTGAATTTTCTTATAATGTTGAAATTATTAAACGTAACACTTTAAAAAAAAAGCGCCATAGTGTACTTTTTTCCAAATGTAACACTCAAAAAATGTAACACTATAATGTAACATACTAAAAAACTCCTTAGTATACTCTTTTCAAATGTAACAACGTAACATTCAAAAAAAAAAATCTTAATGTACTTTTTTCAAACGTAATACTTTAATGTAACATACTAAAAAACTTCTTAATGTATTTTTTTCAAACGTAACAATGTAACATTCTAAAAAAATTCTTTAATGTATTTTTTTCAATGTAATACTCCAATCAAGATAATACACAAAAACTGTGAATTTTCCAAACGTAGCATTCTAATATAACATTAGAAAACCATATTGACAGAAGTATAGATTTTCACGCTCGACAACCAATATTTTAGCCACCAGTTCTTCTAAATTTTTTTTTTCACACCTCACATTTTCATTCTCATGCCAAAAATAAATATAAAAAAAATTAGAAAAAATAAATCATAAAAAGGTATTCACTTAAACTTAAATAACACAAAATTAAATAAATATAACTTTTCAAAACAAAAAAGGATTAATTGATTCATAAAAGAATTCTTAAAACTAAATAGATCAACATTTTTTTATATAAAATTTATAGATAATTTTTTTTAAATATATTATTTTTCTTTTCCCTTTGTACAACATCAATGTAATGAATGTGGCAGAAAAAACTAATGTTATATATATCAATTAATGTATTAATTGATGATATAATATAATATAAAATTATTTAATATTTAATTATTTAATATTTATAATTTATATAATAAATAAGATCAATAATAATATTATAACTGATATTGATACGCCAATTAGTAAACCAAGCACCACTTGGCGGAAAAAGCACACTTGGGTATATTTGGAACACGTGCATTAACTCACTCCATTGCCTGTTAAATGGCTGCTAACCCATTGTTTATAAACTTGAAAACGACTTGGCCCAATGAGAAATTAAGATATTAGTGATGTGGTGGATTCTTTTTACAATAATGATAGAGACTGCTAATTTTAAAATTTTAAAAGGATCACTAATGACATGACATTTAATAAAAAAAAAATACAATACCAAGGCCAAAACATCAAATATTCATGGTGGGATCTACTGCCACATTATTAGTGGTAGCACTAATTAGTGCTCTCACTCATTTTCCTTCTTTTTAGGTCAAGTTTGACATACACAAAATAATTCATCTTTTTATTTTTTTATCTTTTTTTCATCACATCATCTTTCTTTTTTTCTACATATCTTTTTATAAAAAAATAAAAAATATAATTATTTAGGTAGTCCAAAATAACCACTTAATTTATGAAAGGCCAGTCCAGTAGAGTCAGCCTCAATAAATGTCGTGGATTAGTTAACTGGATATAGCTTCTCTTTATATTCTTATTTTTCATACTTCTTCCTATTTTATTTTTTAAATTCTAATTTAAGTCTATAATAATAATTTAAATAATTTATCTTTTAAATCTTATAATGAAAATTATCTGTACAAAGAATCAACTTTATCGGATATTGATGAATACAAAAGCAAATCACTATTTATTTTATAGAATGAAATGTTTAAATTTAAACTCACAATTATTATCTATTTTAAAAAATAAGATATATTTTTTCATATATCTAGTGATATTTGATAAAACTATTGTTTTGTATAACTCATCTAAATTGTTGGGATTATAAGATGAATGGTTTAGATTATTAATGTTAATCTATAACGGAGTCAAAAAATAAAATATGAATATGAATATGAGCCATTCCCTTCACCGGTTAAAATAGTAAATTCACTAATTGTTTGCGTCGTTTCAGGAAACAATTGGACTAGTATTTTTCAAGGGTAATGTTAGAGATAAATTTTTTACTAAATAAATGACCAAATGTCTCACATGGGTGTAGGATCCACAAAAGTGTAGGGTCTATACCCATATGAAACAATTAATCATTTATTTAATAAAAAATTTAAGACCTATAATATTTTTTATTTTTCAATCAATGGTGTGGAGCAACACTCCAAGACTACCAACTAAAGTTAACAATTAACATGGTTGTAATATTATATTGATTGTCTAACATAATTAATTGTAATTGTGAGAAAATTAATAAAATCTAATCCTCTCACGAATCACATTTAACTGGATTGGACCTAGTTTCTTTTATTAATAGATAATAGAAAGTGCAAAAAATAGCTTTTACAGTTGTTGCCACTATTGAAAGAATGTGTAAAAGTATCTTAAAATATATAAAACGTATATTGAGATTAAAAATATTTAAACATTTTATAATGTCTATTAACAATACTTAGAACTATTATTAGTCGGATCCTTTATTAATTACCTGATGATCAATGTAAGGACAACTTGAAGTTTTTAGTTTCTTCTTCTTCTTCTTATTATTTTGGGCAAATTACAAACACCCCCTCGAGATTTGGTAAAAATATAGATTTCTCCCTGAGGTTTGAGAGATTACATTTCGCCCCCTGAGATTTATATTTTCATAACAAATTGCCTCCTGGGATTTTTATTTTCATACAGATTCCCCCCTAATTTTTCTTAATTTGTTATGAAAATTTGACCCTCAGGGGGTAATTTGTAATTTCTCAAACTTCAGGAAGAAATCTGTATTTTTACTAAATTTCGAGGGAGTGTTTGTAATTTGCCCTATTATTTTATGCAAATGCAATAATTTGAATGATAAAGGCTTTTGTTGCTATATTCGTGTCCCATTTGCTTTTACTAGTGTAAGACCCACAATGATATGATGATTTATTAAAAGCACCAACCATCAACTTGGTGAGTCCTCCTCATATCTCTCAATTAATTAATAAAAAAAAAATGATTTATTTTAATAAAAATAACATTGCCACTTTTATTGACAAGAATAATCCTTTCAATTTGTTAAATAAACACATATATATGTAAAGAACACATGGATGGCTCAACTATAAAACCAACAAAATCTTTATTTTAGGCTCAATTTCTAAATACCTAATTTTTTAAAAGATTATCTATCATAAATAAGACTTCTATAATTTTTACATCTTCTTTTGAAAAATCAGGCTCTGATTTAGATGAAAAATAGGCGAATTAGAAAAAAAAAAAGAAAAAGGCTTTCTTAAAAGCCTATATATAGTTCAAATAAATAAACACAAATGTTCATCAGAAAAAAAATGCCTAAAACCAGTTATAATAGTTAATTATTATAAAAAATAATTAATAGATTTTATAATTAAAAAAAAACATTTATCTTCATTTTTACGGATACAACTCTTTCAAAAATCAATCAATTAATGTTTTTTTAATTATAAAATCAATCAATTAAAACTTAACCATTATATATTAATCTCTTAAATTTTTAAAGTTGCATATTGTCATTATGGTGTCACACCATCTCTAGATTCTTGTGCTAAGATCTAGATCTAATTCAAAATCTATACGCTATAAACTTTGGGCTACTGTGATAGATTAACTGCAGCCTATATAAAAATGTTAATTTTCATTAATTTTATCTTATAAACATGACCAATAATATTATAACCTTTCTAACATGATACGAATTCCAAAACTGTCGTGGACTTGTTCATTAGTCCAACATTAAAACTTAAGGTTTGGTTAACAAATACAATTAGCATAAAAACTAAGTAAATAAAAATACGACATATATTTTTTTTCATCAAATTTTAAAGGGGAATTTTTTTTTAAAATTTTGATATTAAGATTTTATGAGATAAATAATATATAATATTTTCATAATAATTAAGGTCCCTCAACATTTCTACAGAGAAAATTTGACTCAGAGAAATTTTGCTTATCTCGGAAAAATTCACCCCGACTAAGAGAAATTTCAATTTTCACAAAGAAATTTCAAAATTTCTCTGTGATCATATTAGAAAAATTTCAAAATTTCTCTGAGTCGGTGAAATTTGTCTAAGTTAGGCAAAATTTCTTTAAGTCGAATTTTCTCTATGAAAATGTTGAGGGACCTTAGCTAATAAAAATAAATAAATCTTGGACCTCTCTTATTATATAAAGTTAGATAGAAATGTTTCACTAGTTTATCTCACTTAGCATTTTCCTTATGCTATATTAGGTAAGTCAACATCATATATATATCATCATATATATATATATATATTATTTAACTAGTAGTTAACTTGTGCGATGCACGGGCTAAACATATTTGTCTTAATTTTTTTAAAATAAAATTTAGTTAAATTATTTATATTTTTGAATATGTAAAATATTTAAAATAATCGTTAAATTAGAGAAAAAAAGAAGAAGCAATAATTTAAAATTTAAACAATAATTCTAATTATTTATTTTAATAATTTTAGTTGTATCGTTTCATAAACGCGTTATTTAAATCAACACATATACTAATTTTAAATAAATTATTTATGTGTATTTTAATAATTTTAGCTCTATCGTGTTATATAAATGTAATTTACATAAATATATATAATAAATTTCATAAAAATAAATATTTTTAATATTTAATTTTTTCAAAAAAAAAGTGAAAAAGTAGAATAAAATTAATTGGTAAAATATTTTTAGTATGTATAATTCTATGAATTTTTGTTTATGGGTAATTAGATTTAATATAAGTCTTTTAAATATTAAATTTTAGAAAGAATTTTGGGAAGGGTATTAGTCTGGAATTTTAATTAAAAAAAAAGGAAAAGAAAAAAAGGGAGACACCATAGGAGAGGGGAAAAAAATTTAAATGTAAACAATATTTTATTTATTTATTTTGGTAATCTTAGTCCTATCGTTTAATAAAAGTCTTATTTAAATCAACACATATAATAATTGTAAATAAATTATTTGTATATATTTTAATAATTTTAGCTTTATTGTACTATACAAATATAAATTAAATAAATATATATATATATATAATAATTTTAAAATATATTAAATTAAATTATAACACAAAAAAAAAAAACATTCGTTTGATAATTTTAACATTTCGTGCTACAACAATGTAACTTAAATAAATATATATATATATAATACATTTATATGATATTAAATTATAACTTGATATTAAAAATAATTGTTATAAAATTAAAAGTGATTCTAATTATTTAACAAATTCAATATAATTAATATTATAAATAAGATAGACATAAAAAATAAGAAATAATTTTAATATTTTATTTAAAAAAAAAGTGAAAAAAGTATAATAAAATTAATTGATAAAGTACTTTTAGTATGTATAATTCTATTAGGTTTTGTTTATGGGTAATTTAAATTAAGAATTTTGGTAAAAGAATATATTGATGTAGCATTTTAATAAGGAAAGCAATTCTCAATTTTTCTCTCTACTACGTGGCATATCTTTCATTTTTTATTTTTTTTATTGAAATGCCACATCAATATATTCTTTACCAAAATTCTTTCTAAAATTTAATATTTAAAAGACGTTAATTGTATTTGCTTTCAAATTTTCTCTTTCCTATGTGGCACATCTCTATTTTTTTCTTTTCTTATTAAAATGTCACATCAATATATCATTTTATCAAAAAAGATTCTAAAATTTAATATTTAAAATATTTCTACTTAATCAAAATTACCCATAAATAAAACCTAATAGAATTATACATACGAAAAAATATTTTACCAATTAATTTTATTATAATTTTTTCACTTTTTATAAATAAAATATTAAAATTATTTCTTATTTTTATGTCTATCTTATTTATAATATTAATTATATTGAATTTCTTAAATAATTAAAATCACTTTTAATTTTATAACAATTATTTCTAATATGTAGTTATAATTTAATATCATATAAATTTATTATATATATTTATTTAAGTTAATTTTTTGTAGCATGAAAGGTTAAAATTATCAAATGAATGCTTTTTTTTTTGGTTATGATTTAATATAATTTAAAATTATTATATATATACTTACTTAATTTATATTTTTAATATATGATAGAGCTAAAATAATTATATGTGTTGATTGAAATAGGACTTTTATAAAAAAATAGCACTAAGATTATCATAATAAATAAATAAAATATTGTTTATCTTTAATTTTTCTCTCTCCTATGTAGCGTATCTCCCTTTTTTTTTATTAAAATTTCAGATCAATATACCATTTCCAAAATTCTTTCTAAGATTTAATATTTAAAAAATTTCTACTTAATCTAAATTACCCATAAACAAAAATTAATAGAATTATACATGCTAAAAATATTTTACCAATTAATTTTATTTTACCTTTTCAATTTTTTTTTGAAAATTATATATTAAAAATATTTATTTTTGGGAGATTTATTATGTAAATATTTTACACATAAGTAATCCAACTAAAATTATTATATATTTATTTATGTTATATTTTATATCATGATAAAATTAATATTATTATTTTGTAATGCATATATTGCAACATATTTTTAAAAATAATTTATACATAGACATATATAAATAATTTAATTTAATTTTGTAAAGTATTATTATTTTTTTAAAATTAACTCGTTACTGTTTCATACAATTTTTTTTAAAATAAAGTATTTGGAGGGGTCATTCGCAGGCTAAAATCAGGTGGGCGGCCCGAGTCCTCCCACTGTTTCATGCAAAATAAATAAATAAATAAAATTTTTAAAAAAATGATATTATGAGTTGACATTAAGGTGTCCATTGAGGATGTAACAAGTAATTAAATTCGGGCTCTTCCTAGGCATGGTGCGGCCAATGGCATCAACTCAACATGTGATTGTCCTTTTTTTAAATAAAATATTTTAATTACCAAATCAATGATCCTAAGGTCATCATATTTAAATGAAAAATATTAAAGATTTTGAAAATTTTATCAAATTTTTTAATATTACTCAATTTGAATATCTGAATAAAAAATGTTACGTTCAAGATTTTTTTTTTTGTTATCATATATATTTATTGTAATTAGGGGTGTGAATAATACCGCCGAAACTGTCGAAACCGCCAAAATCGCACCGAACCGTACCACCAAGGCAAATTCGTTATTATTTGTCAATCGAACCGTCGGTTTTTAGTAAAAAAAATGACAAATTCTAGTGACACTTTTATCAATCCGCCGGTTTCTATTTTTCTTCAAAACCACACCGACTCGCACTGCTATTAAATCATATTTTATAAGATTCTAAAAATTCTTTTTTACTTAAGTTTGCTTGTTGTTCTATACCTTAGAATATAGTATTTCATTACTGCTCGAGGGGAATTCAAAATGTCAGTAATCCAAAATAAAGTTGAATTCCAATTCACTTTTCAATCTTATTTTTTTCTGGCCATATTGCAAACTTGCATCAGCTCACTTTTCAATCTAAATACTTTTCAACAGTAAACATTTTCAAAATATTGTAAACCCTGAATGATATGTATTGTATTTGATCATTGTAGCTTCTACAGATGCTTGTAACGAACTGAATGCATAGTCGTTGATATTATCATGTTGTGGCTACACTTGCTGCATCAGAAAAAAGCTTCGCAAGATGCTTAATATCACGATATCTTTCGTCTTTTTTTTATTCTTTGATTTAAATTTTGTAATTTGAATTATATTTTTTATAAACCGCCAATCCACCGGAACCGCCAAGGCAAATCCGTCATTATTTGCCAATCAAACCGCCGATTTTTGATAAGAAAAATGGCAAATTCTAGTGACACTTTTATTAATCCGTCACCCGCCATACGGTTTCTATTTTTCTCTCAAACCGCACCGACCCGTACCGCGCACACCACTAATTGTAATTTTCGTAATTTTTAAATAGTAGTACTATACTTGTGAAAGTATCAATTTTTAGAAACAAATTCAATTTGTAAGGATGAATGTATCATTATTATATTTTTAACAACAAAATTAGAAATTGAATTACTATTATTTTGGGACTAAAATTTTTTCTCAAGAAATATATATTTTTTTTGTCTCCAAATTCATTAGCGACATTTTTAAAATTGTGGCTAAAATTTTTTTTATAATTTTTTTTTTTTAACATTTTGAGATGATCTTTTTATTGACAACGATCAAGATAACATGAATTAGTCTCTAAGTTTTTTTATAAAAAAAAATTCATTTTTAAAAATTAAAAAATTTAATTTCTAAAATCTTTATATGTTATAATATGTGTCATATCAAACGATAAATATAAATGATCAAATCAAAAGATAAACATAGCGTTGTTCTATTTATATACTCCACATTATGCCATAAATAAATTACAAATACAAAATTTAGCATTTAAATTTTATAATCCATCGTAGCATTACTATTATCAAATGGTGTCGGCGATGAGATATTGATATCTCTCCCTCCAAGGGTATGTTCATTTTATCTTTTCTTTTGATTTTAAAAGAGTAGTTAAAAGCATAATAGCAGGTGAAGACAAAAAGCATCTCCTCCATAAAGAAGTTGATCAGTACCCCCTATTTTTATTTTTATTTTTTATTTGGGATTTTTTTTTAAGGTTCCTGGTATTATAATTTTATAATATAAAGAACACTCAATATTTTTATAATATCTAAGGTCCCTCAACATCAATCCAGAGAAAATTCGATTCAGAAAAAATTTGATCCAGAGAACTTCTCTGGACACATTACAGAGAAAATTTTAAATTTCTCTGAGTTTTTGTGAATTTCTCTAGACTAGAAGGAAATTTTCACTGACTTTTTGTGAATTTCTCTGGATTTAAAGGTAATTTCTCTGGACTGAGAGAATTTCTCTGGGACAGTTTTCAAATCAATAGAACAGCAGATTCAACTCTACCTATTTTGTCATAGAGAAAATCTCAACAAAGAAATTCTGGAAAGAATTTCTCTGAATTCTTTAGAGAAATTTTGAAAATTTCTGACATTCCCCTAACTTTTCCACTCTCTAGAGAAATTTTGGAAATTTCTCTGGCCTTCCCTCTCTCCAGAGAAATTCCCCCTTCTATTTACACAATAATCACAGATACAAACCAGAGAAATTTAGTCTATCATAGAGAAATTTACTCAAACTCAGAGAAAATTACCTTCCAACACAGAGAAATTCACTGAAATCCAGAGAAAATCCCAAGAAAATCGTAAACAACTAGACTGGGGGTTCACCATGAGACAAATATAGATGAGCAGCATTTTTGGATTTATCAGAACACTAGAGATTTATATCATGTAATACTAAACAAAGAACAAAAAATCTTGAGGATTGTTCTTCCATCATTTTTCAAAGTTCAAACAAGCAACAAAAACTGCTTTATGATAAATTCATCTAATTTAATTCATGTCGTATGTGTAAATTAAGCTAAAAATGCATGACAAAGAGGGAAGGGAGAGAGGCAAAAACAACATTAAGCAATATAATCCACTTTCACTCAAACCAGATCCACATATATATATGCCTAACTATTTTGGCGATGGAGGGTGGCGGAGGCAAACTCGAGCGTGAGTGAACCATCGGCAGAACCGTGTGTTCGGTGGAGGTCCAATTTGGTGATGATCTCCCTCGCCTCTGGGACGATACAATCGCCTTGGTCGCCGGACTAATCTCAGAGCAATGCCTCGATGATTGGCTTATCTGGCTGTCTCTCTCATCCAGGGAGTCATTGAGAGAGAAGAATTCGATTGCAAGATCGTCGAGGCTGATTTCGGGAAACGCTGAGCGTCGAGCTGTATTGACTAATCTTTCTCTTAGAGCGTCGGCGAATTCGGGAGGGGGTCCGGAAGAAGCAGGGAGAAGCGACCGAGACTCCTTGAGTGGCGGTGAGGTTTGGTGGAGGTACCGGATTCGGCGGTGGCGTTTGATGGAGAGCTGATTGGCGTTCTCTTTGTGGTTGATTTGAAGGCCGATGTCGCCATCGCTGATCAGGAAGGGAGAGATTAGTGTTTGAAATTAGCCATTAGAGAGAGAGAGAGAGAGAGAGAGAGAGAGAGAGAGAGAGAATAGAGGGAGATAGTGGTGGGATTGGAATAACAAAGGCAAATAAGCTTAAGAAGAGAAACAATAATCAATGGGGCTGAATTTCTCTGCGATAGATGGGAGGGACCTTACATATCAAAAAATAATATTGTGGATGCCTTCCATTACTAAAAATGGAAAATGGACTTTAGACTAATTTTTCCTTTTTATTTTTAAGTTAATTTTCTAATAAGTCTCATATTTTAGACTTACACTCGTTTAAGAAATTGGAGTTGGGACTAAAATAATCATAAGAAAATAAAATAGGGTTTTTACCCTAGGCTAAAAAAAATCACATCCAAAACATAATTATTTTATTTTTTTCTCACAAAAGTCAAAAAAGTTAAAAAATCTATCTCAAATAAGATTTTTTAACCTTAGGTTAAAAAAGTAAAAAAGTCAACCCACATCCCAAACAAAAGCTATTATATTTTTTCTTGTGATCCATTTAGTTATTTTGAATGTGTAATGACTTATTTGCTAGCCATATTATAGTGTTAAATTTGAGAAGTTACGTTAGAGCGTTACATTTGCGAAAAATATATTAATGAGTTTTTCAATGTGTTACGTTGGAGTGTTGGAATGTTACATTTGCGAAAAGTATAATAAGGAATTTTTTATGGAGTGTTTACCTTGGAGTGTTACGTTTGAGAAAAGTACACTAAGGAGTTTTTTAGTATTTGGGTGTTTGAGTGTTATGTTTGGGAAAGTATATTGAGAAATTGTTTTAGAGTGTTACTTTGGGGTATTACGTTTGAAAAAAGTATACTAAAGAGTTTTTGTAGTGTTGGACTGTTACATTTGGAAAAAGTACATTGAAGAGTTTTTTAGTGTTGTAGTGTTGGAGTTTTTTTAGAGTGTTACGTCGGAGTGTGGAGTGTTGCGTTTGCGAAAAGTATATTAAAGAGTTTTTTAGTATTAGTGTTAATTATGTTTGAAAAAAATACACTGAGGAGTTTTTTAGTGTATTATATCGGAGTGTATTCAAAGTGTTAAGTTTGATAAAAGTACACTAAGGGATTTTTTTTTTGAGAGTTACGTTAAAGTTATGGAAACGTGATAAAAAAAATTGGATCCAACTTTCTTAAGATGGCATCCCTCAATGAGGAAAGGTATAACATGTCTATCAAATCATATTAAAATTTAAAATACGATCTCAAGATAAGGTTGTTAAAATAAATAGGACCTATTAGTGTATTAAAAAATTTATGAGACTTATTGGAGTAACTGGTTTGCATTTGAGACTTTTTGATAATTTTCTCCTTTTTATCATATTTTTTTATTATTTGATATAACAAATGGATGATTATTAACTTAATGAATTTCACTTGAGTTCTCCAAATATTTAATTAATATGAATGTGTCACACCATTAATAAACAAATTGTGACAGAAAAATATGATAAGTTTATTATTAGAAAGTTTAAGACGTTTGATAGTCTTTAATTCATGTGAATGAAATGATTATTTGATTAAAATATTACTTTTACAACTAGTTAAATAAAAATATATTACAAATAAAATCATAATTCATATAGTTATTCTAGTGAACCAAATGCTATTTATTTTTCTACTGCAAATGTGGAGTGCAAAGCATGGAGCCAAATGACAAGCAACATTGGCTTGCAATAAGAATCAAAGTTGAAGAAAACTAACAAATTGCAAGACAAAATTAAAATTTTAATATATTCATTACATGATCAAATCTTAATTAATTTCATTTGAGATCCAATGATTTTGATACAATACAAACTGATCACAGTATGGAGGAAATGTGTCACATGGAATTAATGTCATATTAGATAAACCTATAAATGAAACATGCACTGAGGTTTGCATTTGTGATAGGCAATTACCCATTTCATAGGCCAAGCCAAGTCAAGTGAAGACCCACACACACACACACACACACACACACACACACACACACAGGACAAATCTTGGGGAAGGTAGGCTTCTATGCTTGGACAAATACAAGTACTCACTCACTCTCACTCGCCAAAACATCATTGATATGGACTTTGGAAGCAACCCCTTGGTCCTATTCACTGAAAAAAATCCAGGCACAATGTGGCCATCAACATTGGTGCTGTTTGGCGTAGTTGTTAAAACAGATTATAAATTATAGTTTAACAGATTATAAATTATGACTTTAATTAGAAGCTGTTAATCTGTTTGGTATAACTGTTGGATTATAGATTTAAGTTGCTGAGTAGTGTTTGTTAAATAAGCTGTAAAGTACCTTTTTTAATTAATTTTTATTTTTTATTATTCACTATTTGTCTACATTTTTCATAAATAATAATAATAATAATAATATTTTATAGTCCATTTAGGTCTTTTTCTATTTTTAAAAAAAATAAAAAATAAAAAAATCTAACAGTATAACTGTGAATTAACATGTCCACAGCAAAAGTTGATAATCAGAAGTAAGGGGTGAGCAGCTTGAGCTTTTTTGACTTAAAATAAATTGTCAGAAACTGTTTGAAATAAGTTTAACCAAACAGTCCAAAATAACTTTTTAAAAGTCAAAAACCATAAGCTAACTCAAAAAAACCCCACCAAACACCTCCATTAAAAATGACTTTTTCTCTCCTCTGCATTCTTTTAACATTGTATTATGTGCACTTTTTATAAAAATTTCAGCCTGTATAATTATTGTTTTCTTTCAATTTTTTTTTTTCTTTTACCAGCTCATATGTTGAATATAGTGAGAGCATAAAATTAGAAATAAAAAAACCTAAGGTGTGCTTCCTATATACATACAAAGGAGGAAGTTTCTATGAAGAATTTCATCGTTTGATAGCATCTTGGTACCTCTAATTCTTTCCGTCCAAGGTCATTCATTCGATGTCTGTTTAATTCTGGGTTCGTTTGGCAAGCAAGATTGGGCTAAAATAGCCACAAAAGACAAAATAGGCTATTTTAGCCACAACAAACAAAACATCACATCCAACCCATAATCATTACACTCTTCTCTCACAAAAAAAGTCAAAAAAGCCAAAAAGCCAAAAAGTTCTTCCCAAACCAAGCTTTTTAGCCCAGGCTAAAATAGCCAAAAAAGCCAAAAAGCCAAAAAGCCAACCCACTTACCAAACGGAGGCTCTATCAGATTCAAAATTCAAATGCAATGTTAAAATATAAATATAAAGGGAGGAAAAAAAAAACATAAAAAAAAAACATTAAACTATCAGAACATTGGCATTTTGTGTTTTTATATATGTTGTGCAAGGCTGTCACCAGGCAGGACAACATGAGCCAATTTATGCTGGTTGCTTTGGTGGCTTTTCCAACACTTTTTTGTTTTGCATAAACTAATATCAAACAATTAAAAGAGATTTGGACAAGACTTCACTTCTAGCAAGATTTAGGAGATGTAGTAAGCAGACAGTTTTTAATTTTATTTTTTTAAAAAATTTATTTTCAATAATTTTGGACACAACATTATTCTAGTAGCATGCTAGTAAATTTTATGGGCTTTGTATGTGTGTGTAGAAGAAAAACTGATTTATAAATAGAATTTTTATACAAAAGATTTCAACCAAATGATGTTATAATAGTTTTATTTAAATAATGTCATAATACTTGAGAGGGTAATTTTTGGTAAAAATTGGGCCGAGCTATGAGATGGGCTTTGTGGCCCAAAGTGCCAAAGACTTGGTGGAAAGGCCGCAATGTTACTCCGGCCCAGGAAAGGCCGCAATGTTACTCCGGCCCAGGAGAGGCAAGGCTACTCCGGCCTAAGAGAGACAAAGTTACTTCGGCACAGTGACTGTAAAAGATACTTCGGTCCGAAGTATCTTTGGAGTTATACCGGTATTGGGGCTAGACCGGCCGAAAGTCGTTGGTTCGGTCTAAGACCGTACCATGGGTTCTACATGGAAAGCTGAGATAAGAAAGGGAAAAACAAGAACCGAACTAAGGATGAGTTCGGTTTACTCAGTGGCTCTGCATAGCCAAGCTTATTTCGGTCATATAGTAGTTCGGCCAAAGTAAAATCCATCCCACTTGGTTTAAGCAGTGGGGGAGGGTGTAAAAGGATAAGCATTATCCTTAGGAGTATGAATCCTAGGAGGACTCTGCATGGAGGAATAAAAGTCCTACTAGGATTGTGCCACTGGAAACTCATAAAAGCTCACAAACATCACCTTGGAGGAGGTAACATAACACAATTTTTCTGAGAACATAGAGCTTTGTCTATTTGTCAAGTTTTCTGACTTAGGCATCGGAGAGGTTTCCGGCACACACCCGCCGGCTAGCTCACGTTTGTGTTTTCAGGTGACAAAGCGACGTCGTACGGAGGAGCGTGGACTTGGTCAACAGGATTATACGAGGAGAATTATTTCTTCCCAGTACAATTGGCGCCGTCTGTGGGAAGAACAGACAAGAACAAAAAACCTCTTGACTAAGCTTCTAATTTTCTCAATCAATGGCACACATTGAAGAACTACCGCAGTCCGCCGTCGACGGGCTAACTCCAGAAGGGGGCGCAAGACGTGAAGGATTACTTTCTGTCCCTCCCATGGCGGACTTGGAGCCCCAAAGACATACCTCCAGGAGGGATGCTAGGGGGAGACGGACTCACAGCCCCCGTCAGTCCCACTCTCAAAGTCCCAACAGACAAAGACGGAGGATTGACCCTCAAGCTCTGGAAGATCGCGTAAAAGAACAAGATGAATTGATAAAGAAGATGGCGGCGGACATGGAAGCCTTGAAGCGCCAGATGAAGAAAAAAGAAGTGGCGACAGGAGAGGGGCGCAAACACAAGACGCCCCCTCGCCACTCGGAAAATCATAGTAGGAATACTACACCTTCGCAAGGAGAAAACAGAAGCCTCAGGACAGGCGACACTCAATCCTGGTCTTCCAGAACTCGTCACTCCAGGTCTGAGAGGACGAGATCTGAAAGGTCATACACTGAAGGAAGCACATATTGGCCCTCACATTCACACCAAACCAGATCTAGACAGACAGAATTACCCAGATCATCCGACTTACGAACCGTGCTCAAAGAAAAAGCACGATGCAAGGAGGATGCCAGGGCAAGGGATCCACATAGAGTTTCAGCCTTACAGCGGTTGGCTCCTCGGACGCATGGAAGCGTCGAGGTTGGAATGCCAATACCACGACCGGCCTACGAACCAACGGACAAAGCATTGGCAAGACTACAGACTTCGCCGTTTGTTCCAGCAATCGAAAACGCGCCCTTACCATCAGGCTTCCTTCAACCGAAATTCACTACATATGAAGGGAAGACGGACCCGTATTCACACTTGAGCCACTTTCGCCAAGTCATGGCCGTATACAGGCGAAACGAGGCCTTAATGTGCATACTCTTCCCATCAAGCCTTGGCGACCTCGGCTTGACTTGGTTCGAGAAGCTCCTAGAGGGCAGCATAGCCTCCTGGGCTCAACTGGCAGAAGCATTTGTAACAAGGTTTCAAACAAACACTAAAACACCGGTGGAGATAGACCAGTTACTCTCCATCGACATGGGGGATAAAGAGACCCTTAGATCCTACAACAGTCGCTACTGGGAAACATTCAATCAGATTGGGGACTGCCCCACTAATCTTGCCATTGCGCAGTATAAAAGAGGCCTTCCAGTCGGAAACAGACTAAGGGACTCTATCACCATGACGCCACCCCTTACCATGGAAGCCCTGATGGAGAGAGTGCATCAGCACATCAGGGTAGAAGAGGATGGCGCACGTGCCAAAGCAAAATCAAGTGCGACCGCAGTACCAGAAAAGAAAACCTCAGCGAAGGTCAACATGGTAGACCGAAGTAACAGGAACGGACGTGGCAAACGAGATAGTGGAGAGGACCCAGACAAGAGATGGTTAAGAATCCGCACCGCCATAACTACGGTGTTCAAAAAACCAATATATCGGATCCTGAGCGAAATAAGAGATGAGCCTTTTGTCAAGTGGCCAGCCAAGCTGGGAGAGGCTCAGAAAGACTATGACGACAGATCACGGTGCACCTTTCACAAAGAAAAAGGGCACCGAACTGAGAATTGCACGCCACTGAGACAGCACTTGGAAGAATTGGTGGCAGCAGGCCACTTGGACAAATACATTGAAAGAAGGACACAGCCAGCCCCCCAGGATCACAATAACCCCAACAGAATGCCAATCGACGCCCCACCTCAAGGCATTATCGATGTAATACATGGAGTCTTTGAACCTGAGCGTGTATGCGAGCTCAGGGGATCAATCAAGAAGGCTGAGCACTTTAGAGAGGTGCTAAGTGCCCAACCTGCCATCAAGAGGGGAAAGACAGAAGCAACAAATGTTATGTCCTTCTCGGATAAGGACTTGGATCGAATATACTGTCCTCACAATGATGCTCTGGTCATCACTCTCCGAGTCAAGGATTTTGACGTCAAGCAGATTCTGATTGACCAGGGTAGTTCATGTGAGATCATGTACTACGACACATTTAAACAACTGAAGTTACAAGACAAAGACTTGGCGCCTGCAGTTTCTCCCCTAATTGGATTTAACTCCATGCCAGAGTGGCCCGTCGGCAAGATAATACTTCCAGTCAGAGCAGGAAGCGTGACAAAACAAGTGGAGTTCTGGGTATTAAAAGTCCCCTCCACTTACAACATCATCCTGGGCAGAACATGGCTGCATGCCATGCGATCGGTGGCCTCATCCTACCACCAAGTGATGAGGTTCCCAAACGACACTGGTATAATTGAAGAAGTCTATGGGGATCAGATCATGTCAAAACAGTGCTTCGCCACGGTGAATGGCAGCCACGCTGCCAAAGGATACGTTCATTCGGTGGAAGAACCAGAAAGTAATGAACTATTCGCGGACGTCAGTAAAGAGGCTGATCAGAAAGCAGTGGAGGACTTGGTGGAGGTAAAAATAGATGAGAAGAACCCGGATAAGTTCTTCTTGCTTGGCTCGTCGTTGTCCAGCGCTGAGAGATTAGAGGTCTTGGAATTCTTGACCTCTAACATCGAAATATTTGCCTGGACGCCCTACGACATGCCAGGCATTGATCCAAACTTCATCAGCCACCAACTCAATGTCCACCCATCCGCCAGACCAGTCGTACAACGCACACGCAGATCGGCACTCCACCACGTCGAAATAGTGGCGGAAGAAGTAGGCAACCTGCTAGAGGCAGGAGCTATTAGAGAAGTGCACTACCCAAAATGGATCTTCAACATAGTTGTAGTGCCAAAAAAGAATGGTAAATGGCGTGTCTGCGTCGACTACAAAACGGTCAACAAGGCCTGCCCAAAAGATAGCTTTCCCCTACCAAGGATAGATCAACTGGTGGACCTAACGGCAGGGCATAACCGACTTAGCTTTCTGGATGCATATAGAGGCTACCACCAGATCGCCATGCATGAGCCAGACCAGGAGGTCACATCCTTCACAACACCAAGGGGATTATATTGCTACAAGGTCATGCCCTTTGGCCTAAAGAACGCAGGGGCGACATTCCAACGGATGGTCACCAAGATGCTCGAACCATTGTTAGGCAGAACAATGGAGGCTTACATCGACGACATGGTGGTCAAAAGCAAGGATGAGAATGACCATCTTAAAGACCTAGGCGAGATGTTCCAGATCCTGAAGAAACACAAGTTGCGCCTCAATGCGTCCAAATGCGCATTCGGAGTTGGATCTGACAAATTCTTGGGCTTCCTTGTGACCAACCGGGGTATAGAAGCAGACCCTTCTCAGATTAAAGCAATCCAGGAACTGGAGAGACCAAACTCAGTCAAAGAAGTGCAGCATCTCACTGGTATGGCGGCTGCGCTCAACCGGTTCATAAGCAGGTCATCAGACAGACTACGACCATTCTTCCAAGCTTTAAAAGCCAAGTTTGAGTGGGATGAAGAATGCGACCAAGCTCTAGAAAGCTTGAAGGAGTACATGTCTTCCCCACCACTACTTGTTACTCCAGTACCTGGTGAAGAACTCTTTTTGTACCTGGCCGTCTCTCAGCACGCAGTTAGCGTAGTGTTGGTTCGTGTAGAAGGAATACAACACTTGCCCATCTTTTATGTCAGCAAGACATTGTTGGGAGCCGAAACAAGGTACTTACCCTTAGATAAACTAGCATTAGCATTAATGATGGCATCTAGAAAATTGGCACACTACTTTCATGCCCACACCATAGTCGTCCTCACAGCTTTTCCACTAAAAGCTTTGTTTGAAAGGGCAAACTTTTCTGGGCGAATCTTAAAGTGGGCAGTAGAGTTGGGACAATTCGACATCAAGTTCCAACCCAAGACCGCAATAAAAGCCCAATCTTTAGCAGACTTTGTCGCAGAGTTTACTCCTGGAAGTCATCATATCTGCCCAGTCGACCTAACTGACACAACCGAACTAGGGACAGAAGTTGACGCCGGAATAGCGCAACCCCTAGTAGAGGGTAGTCAATCAAGCACCAAGGCAGACCATAATAAGGACAACAAGGAAGAGACAAACAAAGGCTCACCAACAGTTCAATCAGAGGACGTAGGGCAGACAGCCAACATGGACCTTGAAGAAAACACCATCCTTGACCACACGACATCGTCTGACCCCTCCACTTGCTGGAAGCTATTCGTTGGAGAGATGTGGAAGCTCTTTGTGGACGGAGCATCCAACCGGCATGGTGCAGGGCTTGGCATAGTCCTCATCTCCCCAGACGGCCTGGTTGTAGAGCAAGCAATCAACCTTGGCTTTCCAGCATCCAACAATGAAGCGGAGTATGAGGCGCTTCTCGCAGGACTCAAGTCAGCTTACTACATGAAGGCCATCGAACTAATGGTGTACAGTGACTCCCTACTGGTAGTAAGTCAAATCTCTGGCGACTACGAAGCAAAGGATGATAGAATGGCCAAGTACCAAGAATTAGTCAGAACAGAGATCAAGAAGTTTGATGTAGTAAGGATAGAACAAATTGGCAGGGAGAAAAACAGCCGAGCGGACGAACTAGCAGGCCTTGCCTCAATGGCAGATACATCAAACCCTCATCCATTACTCATCGACTTCTTACCAAGACCAAGCATAGAAGACCCCGAAGCAGAAGAAGTATGTTGCACAGAATTAGGCCCCTCATGGATGGATCCCATCATCCTGTTCCTAAAAGACGGCATCCTACCAGAAGAAAAAAAAGAAGCCAACAGAATAAGGGCAAAGTCACAGCGATTTTGGCTATCTCCATCTTGGGCACTTTACAAAAAGTCATTCTCAGGGCCTTACCTAAAATGTGTTCATCCCAGCAAAGTGGAAGCATTCTTGTTCGAAATACACGAAGGGGTGTGCGGAAGTCATCAAGGGGGAAGGTCGCTAGCTTACAGGGCCATTTCACAAGGATATTGGTGGCCATATATGCAAGCAGACTCAGAGAAATATGTGAAGAAGTATGAGAAATGCCAAAAATTCGCGCACCAAATAGATTAACCAGCTAGAGAACTCCTACCATTGACCAGCCCATGGCCTTTCGCAATGTGGGGCTTGGACATAGTAGGACCACTTCCAACAGCACCTGGCAGCAGGAAGTTCTTTCTCGCAGCAACAGACTACTTCACAAAGTGGGTGGAAGTAGAAGCATTGGCATCAATCAAAGAAAAAGACGTGAAGAAGTTTGTTTGGCAGAATATCATCACTCGATTTGGCATACCAAAAGCACTGATCTCAGACAATGGTACTCAGTTCGACGGCAGAATCTTCAGAAGCTTTTGTGAAGAGTATAAGATAGAGTTCTACAATTCTACACCGGCATATCCTCAAGCAAATGGGCAAGCAGAAGCATCAAATAAAGTCGTCTTGGATGGACTAAAGAAAAGGCTAGAAAAGGCAAAAGGCAAGTGGGCGGATGAACTTCCTCATGTTTTATGGGCTTACCGCACCACTCCTCGGCGATCAACAGGAGAAACACCATTCTCCTTAGCCTACGGAATGGAAGCAGTAATCCCACTAGAAGTTGGCCTCCCCACAATTCGAAGCGAGAATTTTGATCTTGACTTGAATGGAGAAGCCATAACATTGGAACTTGACCTTGCAGAGGAAAGAAGGGAAAGAGCACTGGTTCACATTGCCGCATACCAACGAGAGTTAATCAGAAAATACAACAAAAAGGTGCATCCAAGACAATTCAAGATAGGCGATTGGGTACTGCGCAAAGTAATGGGAAACACCTCAAACCCAGGAGATGGCAAGTTAGACCCAAACTGGGAAGGTCCTTATAAGGTGGTTGGGTTAGCAGGCAAAGGGGTATACCACCTAGAAGACAAGGATGGCAAAGCAATCCCTAGGCCATGGAACACGGCCAATCTCAAGTTATTTTACTTTTAGCTTTTCTTTTTTCAAACATGTGTAATTTTTTCTTCCTTCAATAAAACGAGAAATTCTTTTCAGCACAAGTTGTTCTTTGTAAAAGTTAGCCTTAAGGTTAGGCACATTGCAAGCATTTTATTCTAAGATTAGCTGGAAAAACTAACTTAGAGGTTGGCTGGATTAAACCAACACCTTCCTAAGCCCAGGATAAGGATCCAGGCTGCAGGACGTTTGGTCGGAATAACCAAACATTATTTTAAGTTAGCTGGAAAAACTAACTTAGAGGTTGGCTGGAATAAACCAACACTTGTTACTCTTCAGCCGAAGTAAGGGTATGGCTGAAGAGTGGTTGGCTGGATTAACCCAACTCTTGTTACTCTTCAGCCGAAGTAAGTGCAAGGCTGAAGAGTGGTTGGCTGGAATAAACTAACACTGGTTACTCTTCAGTCGAAGTAAGGGAAAGGCTGAAGAGTGGTTGGCTGGAATAAACCAACACTTATTACTCTTCAGCCGAAGTAAGTGCAAGGCTGAAGAGTGGTTGGCTGGAATAAACCAACACTGGTTACTCTTCAGCCGAAGTAAGAGAAAGGCTGAAGAGTGGTTGGCTGGAATAAACCAACACTTATTACTCTTCAGCCGAAGTAAGTGCAAGGCTGAAGAGTGGTTGGCTGGAATAAACCAACTCTTGTTACTCTTTAGCCGAAGTAAGTGCAAGGCTGAAGAGTGGTTGGCTGGAATAAACCAACACTGGTTACTCTTCAGCTGAAGTAAGGGAAAGGCTGAAGAGTGGTTGGCTGGAATAAACCAACACTTATTACTCTTCAGCCGAAGTAAGTGCAAGGCTGAAGAGTGGTTGGCTGGAATAAACCAACTCTTGTTACTCTTCAGCCGAAATAAGTGCAAGGCTGAAGAGTGGTTGGCTGGAATAAACCAACACTGGTTACTCTTCAGCCGAAGTAAGTGCAAGGCTGAAGAGTGGTTGGCTGGAATAAACCAACACTGGTTACTCTTCAGCCGAAGTAAGGAAAAGGCTGAAGAGTGGTTGGCTGGAATAAACCAACACTTATTACTCTTCAGCCGAAGTAAGTGCAAGGCTGAAGAGTGGTTGGCTGGAATAAACCAACTCTTGTTACTCTTCAGCTGAAGTGCAAGGCTGAAGAGTGGTTGGCTGGAATAAACCAACCTGTTACTCTTCAGCCGAAGTAAGTGCAAGGCTAAAGAGTGGTTGGCTGGAATAAACCAACTCTCATTACTCTTCAGCCGAAGTAAGTGCAAGGCTGAAGAGTGGTTGGTTGGAATAAACCAACTCTTGTTACTCTTCAGCCAAAGTAAGGGTATGGCTGAAATTGGATTGGCTGGATTAAACACTTTGTACTCCTCAGCCGAAGTAAATATATCGGCTAAGGAGTGGTTGGCATGTAAGCATAGTACAAGCATACATATCAGAACCGGAACAAGAGTTCAACAAAATTTTCATTAATTGAAAAGCAAGTACAAGAGGAACATAGCCCGGTTACAAAGAAAAGGTAACAAAAAAGGAGAAAAAATTAGGAAAAAAGCTCTTCAATTTCGGCGTCAAAAGCCGCATCACCATCAACTTGGAGATCGGTTTCAAGCGGAAGTTCGCTCTCGGTGGCCAGGATGGTTTCGGCTGGAGCCACGGTATCACTTGGCTGATCAATAGGTGGGTCCTTTACCATGGGCTCCAACCGAAGTGATGGGTCTGCACTAACAACCGGAATGTCTTCAGGAGCAGAGAAGTCATCAGAATCTGAGTCTTCCAGAAACTCTTGTTGCAAGGCATCCGCATACTCCGCAAGGGACTTCGGTATAAAGTAAGCTGGAGGGTCGAAGACCTCGGTCTGTTGATCATGACCGAGCTTCTCAACAGCCGCCCTCCAGCCGCACTTGAAGAACAGCTCCTTGGTAGCGTCGCACTGTTTGACATAGGCATCTTCTGCCTTCTTGTAACCCTGCTTGTACCCCTCCTTTTCGGCTTCCTCCGCGCTCCTTTTTAGTTGAGTTATTTCGGTGTCTTTTCTCTTCTCAAGCTTCACCAACTCCCGCAGATACTTGTCTTTCATAGCGATGGCGGCTTTCTGCTTCTCCGCTTCAGCCGAATTAACCAGATCGGCAAGTCGGCTGTTCTCTGCTTGCATCTCGGCCAGTTTCTTTTCAGCTTCTTCTAGCTCGGCCACCTTTGCCTCGGCTTCCGCCATTGCCTGCCTTGTGGTTTTTCTAAGCTCTTGGACCTTCTTGTACGTAATGTTATTTTTTTGTAAGGCCTGATAGAACGAAGACTTTCCTTAAGCCGAAGTAAAAGTTTGAAAATTTAGACAGAAGAAACGGACAGAGCTACTTACCAAAATCATGGACTTCGATGTCGACCGGATTGACTTCATTTCGGTGTTTAATTGCTTTAGGTGGTGCTCCATGTCCTTGGGGAGGCACACACTTTTGGCCAGGTTAAAGGCCAATTGATGATCTTTTTCAGCCACAACCGAATCAGAATCTTTGATATCTCGGTCGTTGAAGGTTAGTTTCGGAGCCCAATTGGAAGATTCAGCTCGGTCGGTTTGCTCCGGTTGGAGGATAGGTTGAGGACTTTGGGGGATGGATTCAACCTCATCGACAAGTTGCTATTCGGTCGATGTAGATCGGGCGCGTTTGGAAGGGCGAGATGAAGAAGGCCGTTGAGAAGGGAGGGCCACAACGGCGGGCTGCATTTCAATAGTTGGTGGTACTTCGGCCCTGGTTGTGGCGGTTAGAAGGGCCCTAACTCTGCTTTTCTTTGTCATCTCTTCTTCAGCGATTAATGGGACAAGTCGTATTTCGGGCAAGGTTGGGTCCGGTTCAGGTGCTTTTTCAAGAAGGAAATCGGTCACTCGGGCTTTTCGACGACCGCTATATCTGTAAGTCGGCTCAAAGTTTAGAATTTTAGTCCAACTTCTTTCCTTAATCTGTAGTGCGGCTCGAAGTATGTTCAGATTTGGGTAGCTATAATGGGATGCAAGATGAGCTGAGTCTGCAAAAAAATATACAACTGTTAGATCGGTCATGACGCCTGAAACCGAAGTAAAAGAAAAACATGCATAAAACCGAAGTAACTTTACCAGGTTCTCCTTTCTTCCAGTTAATACTTCGGCCTGGGATTTGGGCTTGGTGATCCTCAAAATTGCCCGATACCCAGAAGAAGTCATCGTCATTAACATCCTTATCCGGTGTATCTTTTATTATCTTTTCTCTACGTCGGCGTATCCTAAGGTAATAAACCCAGCCATCATCTTTGGAACCTATGGAGTACTGGTGGAAGATTTCGGCTAAACCGAGGTTCAGGCCTGTTTGGCGGTTTAGCTCGGCAATACCCATTATTATCCGGTATGTATTGGTGGATAGCTGGGTTGGGCATAGTCTGGTTTGCCTAAGAAATTCACAAATTAAAGGCTGGACCGGGAACCTTAGTCCGGTTTCTATAATGGATAAAACAGTAAAGGGGACAAAGCCTTGGTTATTCCACGGAATGGTTTCCTTCTTGGCTAGGGTAAGCTGTACATCGTTTGGAATGCCATAATCCCTTCGGAATTCGGCCATACCACCAGGGGTTTCTACCAAGTACCTATACTTACCCATTTGTATAATTTACAAATAAGTTATATCGGTGCAAAAATTGTGCCCAGTAGCTCGGTTGAGCGCACGCAGGAGTGCCTGGGTAACCTAAGTCTGCAAAGTAGAAAACAGAGGGGTTAAGCACAGATCATTGGACTGTGCTACAAATTAAAAGCAAGGTAAATGAGCCCTATTTCGGCTGTGTGGGCTGGTTCTGTTTCGGTTCTGCACAATACTCGATAGTTTGGTTTGAACCTATTGTGCGCAAGATCGGTTTTCCTTTAAGGATTTGTTATCTCGGTTTGAACAGTGGGTTTTTTGCTTCGGTTAAGCCACTAGGGGCAGCTTTCTGTGTTCGGTTTAGAAACTAAGAAAGCTGGCTTAGCCCCAAAGGCTTAGCTCGGTTGAAAATCGTGGTTCCTAGCCTGGTTTGTTCAAACTTTGTTCGGTAATTTTATTTCGGCTACAGTGAATCAGGAGTGGGTGATTTGTTAAGACTTCTACAAGTTCTAGTTCGGTTATTGTCTAAAGTGATCTACCAATATTGGACAAACAGTTTCCTAGTTCGGTTGCTATGTGATTTTAGATCTAAGACTAATTTTCTACATAATAGTTCATACACACATGAAGTTCTACTGGTTTTTTCATAAAAATACAGAAGCAAAGCAGAAATGGAAGAGCATGTTCTGCAAAAGTACAGTAAACCAAATACATAAAGCAAATATGAAAGCAAAAAACATGAAAGGAAACAGAATGAGTTTGCTTACCAAGATTGAAGGAAAAGAGGACTGGAGACGAAAACAGCAACGGCAAATAAAAACAAGCTTGGTAGTTGGAAAAGCAGAGGCACGAAGAGAGAAGATGAATAGAATGAGTGAATGATCCAAAACAGGAGGAGTTATTTTGTGAAAAATGAGAGAGGGGAAAGAAGCGGGAACTGTTCAAAAATTGCGAAACACGAAGACGGCGTTGACAGCTGCCTTCTACGAATAGGAGCGTGCCACGTGTATACGGAAAGGGAAGCGTTACAGTCGTGATTGAAGAGACGTTTTGACCGGACAAAGTGAAGCCCGAAGTAAAATTAGCTCGGCTGGAGAGGCTAAAGGGTTTTTAGCTCGGCTGGAAAGGCTTAATAACTTCAGCTCGGTTGGACTGGTAATCCCAATCATGCTGTGCAGATGGAATTAAGGGGCAATTGAGAGGGTAATTTTTGGTAAAAATTGGGCCGAGTTATGAGATGGGCTTTGTGGCCCAAAGTGCCAAAGACTTGGTGGAAAGGCCGCAATGTTACTCCGGCCCAGGAAGGGCCGCAATGTTACTCCGGCCCAGGAGAGGCAAGGTTACTCCGGCCTAAGAGAGACAAAGTTACTTCGGCACAGTGACTGTAAAAGATACTTCGGTCCGAAGTATCTTTGGAGTTATACCGGTATTGGGGCTAGACCGGCCGAAAGTCGTTGGTTCGGTCTAAGACCGTACCATGGGTTCTACATGGAAAACTGAGATAAGAAAGGGAAAAAACAAGAACCGAACTAAGGATGAGTTCGGTTTACTCAGTGGCTCTGCATAGCCAAGCTTATTTCGGTCATATAGTAGTTCGGCCAAAGTAAAAACCATCCCACTTGGTTTAAGCAGTGGGGGAGGGTGTAAAAGGATAAGCATTATCCTTAGGAGTATGAATCCTAGGAGGACTCTGCATGGAGGAATAAAAGTCCTACTAGGATTGTGCCACTGGAAACTTATAAAAGCTCACAAACATCACCTTGGAGGAGGTAACAGAACACAATTTTTCTAAGAACATAGAGCTTTGTCTATTTGTCAAGTTTTCTGACTTAGGCATCGGAGAGGTTTCCGGCACACACCCGCCGGCTAGCTCACGTTTGTGTTTTCAGGTGACAAAGCGACGTCGTACGGAGGAGCGTGGACTTGGTCAACAGGATTATACGAGGAGAATTATTTCTTCCCCGTACAATACTGATGTCCTATCTAAAAAAAATGTCATAATAATAATGGGTATTTTAGTTGTATATCACTATTCTTCTTAGAGACACTAGAGAGTGTTTCACAAACATTATAAGAGCAACATCAGTAAATTAAAATTACCCAGAAAATAGGTCGAGAATTTTGCCTAGAATGTTAGTATATGGTTGAGATTAAATTGGTATATTGTGAGATTCATATACAAAATGATCTAAACCGTATATAAATATTTTTTAAACAAAATTCTAGATTAAAAAATTATATATAGTGGAGTGGTGTTACATGCACCAATTAGTTTACTAACTAATTGAGAGGGTAATTTGTAAACAAATTGGGCCGAGTTAGGAAAAGTCTTATTTGGAAGTTGGGCCGCGCAATGGGTCGAGATAAGGGCTGGTGTAGCTCGGTCTTAGGCCAAGAAGACATCTCATATTTTGAATTTGGGCCGAACTATGGGCCGAGGTATGGGCTTCGAGTAGCTCGGTCTCATGTTGTATGAACTCCAAGTTAGGCAGAGGTACTTTGGACCGAGTTACCTAAACAAGTGGGCCTGGTGGTTAGCCAAGGTGTTGGTGAGAAATGAGGCCGGGCTTGGTATAGCTCAGCCGAATGCCATATACTTCATTACTTAATTGAGTATATGATCGAGGTAATCTAGCTCGGCTAGGTTGCAGCAGCTTAAACGAAGGAGGTAACCATCTTACTTGGTTGGTGGAAAGTAGAGTGTTATTATGATAAACATTCTTCATTGAGTAAGAGTGTGACTCCTAGGAGGACTCTACTAAGGAGAGTAGAGTCCTACTAGGATTGTTCAAAACTATCTCACTTGGTTGGTAGTGAGTAGGGTGTGTGATTCCTAGGAGAACTCTTATAAGGAGAGTTGGAATCCTACTAGGATTGTGCTAGGCAGAGTCTATAAAAGCTCATAGCAGGACCTATGTACAGGTATCCCAATTCTTACTTTAGAATACACAGAGCTTATTGTCTATTGTCTAGTTGTTGACTTAGGCATCGGAGGGGTTTCCGGCACACACCCGCCGGCTAGCTCGCGTTTGTGTTTTCAGGAAGTAAAGCGACGACGTTTGGAGGAGCGCAAACTTGATCAACAGGATCATACGAGAAGAATTATTTTGTACTCGTACACTAATATACCAACACTAGTTATGATATTATATTATTGACCCCACTCATTGTACAAATTACAAATATAAAAAATATTTTAAATTATGTCACATCATTAATTGGTACACTAACTAGTATACTAATTGGTACATATAGCATTAATCTATATATTGGTACTGGAGAAATATTGGTTGATTCCCAATTGATTAATTGGTTGAATGCAAACAAATTTTAATTTTTTTTTTTTTTTTAAAAAAAAGAAGCAGAAATCCAAAGTTCTGTTATTCAGCTGGGAAAAAGCATGGTCTGATATACTTGCATTAGTTTTTTTTCTTTTTTTTTTTTTTGAACTTTGTATACTTGCATTAGTTGGTTTTGGTTGTTCACCACTCTAGGAAATGTTTGGTACTGCTTCTTTTTCATCTACTCTTTATTGCCAAGAAAAAGCCTAATCATGAATCCATGTTAAAACTTTGAAAATGCTCCAATTGACGGGATTTAACTTAGACCACTTAATAACGAATAATTATTAGATAGCGATGGAATATAATGACGTGCTGCTCTACAAATGTTGTAATTGGTAAAGAATATAAAATTTATAATTTTAGCACGAGTAATTGAGAAATATAAAAAAATATTATTATATGATAATTAGTGAAGGATATAAACATGTGATGCTCCCTGAGCATTTAATCATTTTTGCTTTTTTTTTTTTTTGAACGGTTTAATCATTTTTGCTTGAATAACCTCTCTATAGCACTGGTCAAACAGTTGACCAACCTACTAGTGTTGTCTAGGCCTGATGTTGCACCATTACCTAGTTTCTTCAATTATCAAATAAGGATGGGCTACCTTTAAGGTTAGGTTTGAGAAAATATTTTTTTAAATTAAAATATGAGATAAAAAAATAAGGTAAATTATTTTGATTTTTTTGAAATTTAAAAAATTATAGTAAATTTTATAATTTTGACATAATTATAGTGATCTATCTTTTAATAAAGTTAAAGAGATCAAAACTAATGCAAATAGTATAAAAATACAAAGATATACAAGTTATTGTAGGCCAATCTTCACTGTATTTAAAAAGATTAAATTCTGTTGTGTACTTAACAACAACCAGAATATAAAAGAAATAAAAGAAATGAGAGAATTTTGTTTGATTACAAAAATCTAATTCGAAATAAAAATAAATAAATAAAAACAGATTTTGTTTTGTTACAAAAACAAAATTAAAATCTGATTAAATAAATAAATAAAACAGAATAATAAATCAAACAACTTACTTGATTAATTTCTTTGAATAATTATTTGATCAAGTCCAGTGTTTGACACTGTGTCCTTAAGACAAATTCGTCCTCTCCTCGGTGCTTTCAGAATTTAGACGTCTATCTCCCAGGATAAAATGATCTACTACAAACAATAGCAATACTACAAATTGTTTTGCCTAACGAACACACTGAGTGTTTATACTCTCTCACAGAAGAAAATAATGCAGCAATATGAAAAGAATATTTGCAGAATTATGAAGGACGAAATTATTAGAGTTACAAAATCCAAATGAGAGCTGTCCTATTTATAGATGGATTGGTGGCTACAGATTTTGAATTAAACATGTACAAACCTAGTTGAACAGGTATGAAACCTGTTTGGTTTTGAATTTAAACAGATTTGAATCTGTTGGGTTCACAATTCAAACAGATAACAAAAACGGGAAGGGCCCTGTCTGTTTGGGTGTACAGTAAAACCGGACCAGTTTATTTCCGGTTTAATTTGAATTATGGATTTTATTTTACCAAAATAAAATTAAATTCAAATGTTTTTGGCCCAAAAAGATTAGTATTGGGCTGGACAAGCCCAACCCAACCTTACACCACGCATCTGCGCTGAAGCCCAGCTCGCCCGACCGACCGGACAGCGACGCGCGCGCGTGTGGTGTTTTTTGAGTCTAATGGGTCTAGCCCATTTTGCCCATAACCTCCCTCTCTATAACAGCTGGGTATCCCTTGGGGCACACCCCAAGTACCAAGCCCATGCCTTATAAACCTATTAAAAACTTTCCATCAAATCAATGTGGGATAAGCTTTATTCAAACCTTTAATGATTTTCTACCAAAACTCCATTTTCTATGGAGCACACTTTGGCTTCAATTTTTCATTCACTCGGTAATGGTTTTGAGCAACCAAATATATCACGTGAATCACAACGCGACATAGAACGCGTTACCACTTTGACCCGCGACAAACGACGCTCGGAGCCCACCTAAAAAATAGACCAAACTTAGGAAAAAATTCTGATTTTATCCAGAATTTTATTACCATTTCCAACAGTTATAATGTACATTTTAATGTAAATAAGATGATATTATTTTTCATTTATACGACTAACAATTTCTGATGAAAAATGGGTCAACTATTATGTTGAACTTATGGGATTTATTGCATTTTTTTCAAATCTCATTAGAGTTGAGTGTATTTGACCTAAAATCAGTATCTTTGGAAATGATATTTGATTTTTTTTAACGAAAAAAAATTGTAAAAAGTAGTGTGAATGAATGAGAATAAGTCATTAATTTTTATATAAATAATTTTTTTTTGACTTTTTAATTCAAATAGCCGATCGGAGAGGGTAACAATGAATAACTCCCAAAGAAGTAGTTGTTTTATTTGCCCAATCCCAACCAAATTCTTCTTAGCATTGAAATTTAGTCATCTATTCGTCCAGTAGGGATGAGCATGGTCCGGATTGAATCGGATTGGGACAAAATCAGGACTAATCCATTATTTACAGTTCTTGAAAAATTGGAACCAATCAAATCTGTTTAAATCATGGAACCAATCCGAATCAATCTATTTAAATACGGATTGGATCGGTTTAGGACCACAGATTCATATAATTAAATAACAAATATATATATATATATATAACAGTTTAATTTCATAAAAATATAAACATAACGCTATATTAGTTTCACAATAGCAATATATTTTTCTATAATAGTGACATACTGTTCTAGAATTTAAACAATCATAAGAAAACTGGTTTCACCATAAGTATTTAAACTATTACAAATTAAAACTAAAAACTAACAAATAAAAGTAATAAAATAAGATATTATACAATTTTAGGTTTGAGTTTAGATTTTATATAGAATAAGAGAAGCTACTATGGGGGAGGATGTATAATAAAAATATAGACTATTTGTATACAGTTCGGATCGGTTCCAATTCGAAACCGTGGGGTTCAATCCGAAATCAATCCGTGGACTATGGATTTTTAATTCTTCAATCCGGAACCGAACCGCGAATCCAAAAAACCAATCCAAACCTATCAGATTGGACTGGACTGAATCAGATTATGTATTTCACGGATTCCTTACTCAGCCCTATCATCCAGGCGAAGCATTAAGGGAGATAGATGAAGACGTTCCGCACGAGTCTCTCACTGGAGAGAGTTTCTTTGCGGTACTCCACTCTATCTAGCTGAAGGAAATACCTTTCGCCTTCGTTTCGCGTGTCAAACTTTTTTGATTTTTTTGATTATTTTAGTTAACTTTTTAACTCAACAAGATAAAATATCACATCTAATCTATAATCAATTCATTTTTTTTTTACAAAAGTAAAAAAAGACAAAAAGTCTGAGCGCAGTTGCCAAATGGAGACTTAATTTACAAAATTAAAAAAAAAATTATTGTTTCAGATTTTGAAAATTTTTTATTAATGAAAAATCAAGTTTTAATAAAACCTTATAAAATTTATTAATTTATATAATATTTTCTTTTTAACTTGAACTAAAGAAATTTGCAGAAGATAGTCTTAAGTGTGATAAATGAAGTACTAGCAATTGGCCGGTGCAATACACAGGTTAAATTGTTTTTAACCAATATTTTATAAAATTAACTTAAATAATTTATATATGTTTACGTATAAATTATTTTTAGAATTTTTTTGCAATTTATGCATTACAAAAGAATAATATTAATTTTATCATAATATAAAATATAACATTAATAAATATATATATATAATAATAATAATTTTAGTTGAATTTTTATGTATATGTGTACATATGTATAAAATTGTTTAAAAAATATATTATGAAATATGCAGTGTAATTTTCACTCGGTTGAACTATAAAAGTGTATTTTAAATATATATATATATATATATATATGATAATAAAACAAATTTTAATTTTAATATTAAAAATAGTAATAAAATTACAGAACAAAAAGCATTTAAAATTAAAGAATGATTTTAATTATTTATTTTGATAATTTTAGCCATTTCTTTTATAAAAATGTTTCTTAAATATATATAATTTAATTTTAATTATTTATATGTATTTTAATAATCTTAGCCCTATCGTGCTATATAACTGAAATAAAAATATATAATGATTTTATATGATATTGAATTATAACATAATAAAATAAAAACTCATTTTGATATTAATAATAATAGTTAAATTGAAAGAAAATTAATAACGTAAAATTAAAAGTGATTATAATATTTTAATTTTTTTTTATTCATTTGGAAGTAAAAATATGTAGAAATGGAAATTATATCAAATTTATTTTAAAAAATTAAATATAAGTACGTTGTGGTTAGATTAAGAAAAAATAAATAGATTAATTAATTATGTTGACCATTGATTTTCTTTAATATACGGTTTATATTGTTTCTACATATTGTATATGATTATACATAAAGTTATATAAATTTAAATTAAATATAAATCTTCAATTTCATGTTAAATAGGAAACTCAATATAAATTAATAATAAAATATGAATAAGATAGACAAAAAAATAACAAATATATTTAATTTTAATATAAAATTTGACTGAAAAATATAAGAAAATTAATTTGTCAAGTATTTACATATAATTCTATTAACTTTTATTTATAGATAGTTTAGATTAATTAAAAATCTTTTAAATATTATATTTTAGAAATAATTAATATAAGAATATGTTAGATGGCACTTTTTAAAAGAGGAAGAAAAGAGAGATATGCACCACATAGCAGAGGGCGAAATTTTAAAGGTAAATACTACTTATATATATATATATATTTGATTTTCTAATTGGGTTTAATAGATTTTCTATTCCTAAATTATTGTCAAATTATCTATTTAATCCTTAAACTGTCGATTGAGTCTACTTAGTTCCTAAAGTATATAAATTAAAATATATTTAGTCCATAAACTATTGATCGAATCTATTAAAGTCCCTAAACTATTTAATTCAAACGTATTTAATATTGAAAGGATTACGAAAATAAAATATATGCCCATAGATATTATAAATTAGTAAAATACTCTATCTAATTAAGATTTTATTACAGAAAAATCGTAATTTTTTATTTTATCTTTAAAAACTATTTTATTTCATTGTGTGTTTAAATTAATATTAGAGTCTGATCTTACTGATAAAATTATATGAGTATTAAATATATTGAAGAAGTAGAATTAGATATTTTAAATAATAATATTCACAACAAATAATAATAAAACAAAATAATATAATAATTAAGTTTTAAAAAAAATTAGCGAAAAACTTAAAAATAATTAAAATTATAAATAAAATCTGACATATAACATTAGACAAAAACAAGCAGGTAGTCATTGTAGAAAATAAGTAAGAAAATATATAGATAATTTGTGACACTCTAAATATTTAATTAATTTTAACACCTCGTTAATATCAACTACTTATGGTTACAAAATATATATATATATATATATATATATTTAATTTTATAATTATGCGTTAAAATATAATCTGTAATGCATCGAAATAATTACAATAATCCAACTCCAAACAACTAATACAAGGTGACATAATTGAAATGATAAGGTGCCATTTGGTAACACTTACGTTTTCAGTTTTCTGTTTATATTTACAAAAATTTAAAAAATTCAAATAAAAACTTGTTTGGTAAATTTTTGATTTATAAATTAGTGGTCTCAGTTTATAAATTTGGCCAAAAAATGTAAACTCAAAAAAGGTGTTTCCATTTTGAGTTTTCAGTTTTTTTTTTTTTACCACCCAACACTAGCTACCACCCGCCACCATTTTCGACCATCGTCTTCCGCCACCACCACCCACCCCCCACCACCACCTGTCACCACCACTCACCACCCACCACCTACCCGCTACCACTACTCACCACCCACCTGCCACCACCATCCATCACCCGCCACCACCAGCCACCCACCCGCCACCTACCCGTCACCCACCTGCCACCACCACCCACCACCCACTCGCTACCACCCACCACCCGCCACCGTCACCCACCTACCCACCCACCACCACCACCACCACCACCACCACCCACCATTTGCCACCCACCAGCTACCACCACCCGCTACCACTACCACCACCCACTCGCTACCACCCATCACCCGCCACTGTCACCCACCCACCATCACCACCTGCCACCTACCCGCCACTACTACCAGCCATCTGCCACCCGCCTGCCACCACCACCCGTCACCACCACCCACCACCCGCCATCGTCACCCACTCACCCCACCACCACCCGCCATCCGCCACCCAATCGCCACCACTACCCACTCGCCACCACCCACCACCCACCACCCGTCACCGTTACCCACCCACCCACCCACCACTATCCGCTACCCACCACCTACCGTCACCACTTTCCACCACCGTCTTCCATCGCCACTTGCCACCACTTGCCATTTCTTACTTTTTTTTTTATATTTTTAAATTTTTTTAAACATTTTGTCAATTACCAAACGCGTTTGTAGTTTATGGTTTTCTAAAAATAAACAAAAATAAACAAAAACCAGTTTATAAAATTTTTATAAATATAAACTGAAACCGTAAACGTTACCAAACAGACCCTAAACTTTCATTAGTCAGTATTTATATACAGAAGGTGATAAGGAATGAAAGCTAGACAAATGTGCATGTGCTCTAAAGGTTTACATCTTTCCAAACCAATGCTTGGGTACATAAAAAATGAGTCAGAAGCTTAATACAAATAAAGCCATAGGTTTGTACAAAAGTTAAATACAAGATAAACAAAACTGAGCCTTCAACTCTACAATCCTCCTAAGCTAAGTCCTTAGTGGAGGCATATCATTAGCACCTGAAAATGATTTTCCCAAGTAGGGTGAGCCAAAACCCAATAGAAACAATCTAACAGAATATATGAATCTTAACAAAGATATAAGTGTAATATGTATCTACAATGCACCTAATAAAATCATTTACAATTGCTCTACAAAACCATGCTACACCAAGCTCTATATCTCAATCCATATTATCTCAATTCATAAATCGTTTTTCATTTCATTCAGATAACCAAACTGAAGGTACTGCTGTTATACAAACACTTCCATTTGCTATTTTACGGATATTTCATCTGCGAGAATTAGAACCTATGTATACGCGCAGTTTTCGAGATTTTCACCCTAGACACACAGGCCAATTTAATTCAATAGAGTCCATTTATTTTCTTCTCCCAAACATGGAGTACAGCCCATTTCTTCTCTCAAATATCATACATTTACAATGTATTAAAGACATAGTCATATTCAATGACAACGAATTAGAGATTAGTTTCAATTCACCTAATCCTTATGCAATTTCTACAATAATCATAGCTATCTTCCACCAATAGTCCAAAACAGATATTTCTAAACAGATATACAATCTCCAAGACAAATAAAATCATTTACAATTGCTCTACAAAACCATGTTACACCAAGCTCTATATCTCAATCCATATTATCTCGATTTATAAATAGTTTTTCATTTCGTTCAAACAACCAAATTGAGGGTACAACTTAATGGGTCTCTAATTAACACAGCTGTTATACAAACACTTCCATTTGCTATTTTACAGATATTTCGTCTGCGAGAATTGAAACCCATGTATACGCGCGGTTTTCGAGACTTTCACCCTGGACACACAAGCCAACTTAATTCAATAGAGTCCATCTCATTTCTTCTCCCAAACATAGAGTACATCCCATTTTTTCTCCCAAATATCATACATTTACAATGTATTAAAGACATAGTCATATTCAATGACAACGAATTAGAGATTAGTTTCAATTCATCTAATCCTTATGCAATTTTTACAACAATTATAGCTATCCTCCACCAATAGTCCAAAACAAATATTTCTAAACAGATATACAATCTCCAAGACAAATAAATTATCCAAATTTCCATTGGTGAGAGGTAATACATAGCCAATTTCACCATTTATATAAACATCCATCCAATTTCAAATTGCCAATGCCAATTTCATTTATTTATACAAAATAACTATTGGAGACATTTAAGGCAAAACTTCATTTTCTTCCGAAATCCACCTAGATATCAAAATCAACAAATTTATCACAACACAACCTCACATCTACTCTCATAACCATTTTTAATACATACATTTGAAAACCTCTCTTTTGATTTTAAACCAAAATCCTAGGTTTGTTCAAAATCATTTCAAATTCCAATAATCTTTACACATCAACAAATAATTAAGTTAAAACTCAGAGAAGAGCGTAGAAAATCCCTACCTCAAGTTTAGAAGACGAGTAAAGTAAAAAAAAAAAACTTCGAAGACATCGAAACCAAGTTTTGTTTGGACCGATGTGAAGCTCTTGAGACGCTCTAAATCTTTCCCAAAGACACTAGGGTAGAGAAACTAACGGATTTATGTGAAAATGTAGAGAGAGAGGCTCTAGATATAAGGCTTTTGAAATGTTTAGAGAGACAGATTTGAAAAAGTGATGTAAAATGACCTCTTTACAAACTGATATACGCACAATCCGCTCGAGCCCAAGAAGTGACGCTTGAGCGTTAGACACAATAAGTTGTTCCGCTTGAGCACAAGAAATGACGCTCGAGTGTAGAATGCACACTCCCAATAGTTTTGTAGACAACAGACTAACGCTCGAGCGCAAGAAGGGCCGCTGGAGCTAAGACCGCTCGAGCGTAGAATACCCTCTCCCAGTAGTTTTGCAGACCTGCAAAAGTACTGAGAGTTCATAAAGCCTGCTTAAGCGCAAGAAGTGCCACTTTAGTGGAGAAGAAAATTCTGGGCAACAAAAGTTTGAAAACCAAGTAACCAACCTGTTCCAAACACAACCATTACAATCCAATAGCCAAACTTAAGAAAGTATGAGGGAGAAAAGACATGAACAACACTACGAAACCACGAAACCAGAGTCCAAGATACAAAAAGGTCGGGTTAAAACCGAAATCGCTATATAATCTAATTTAAAAATTAAGAGTTATTATGTTTTATCAAAACATAACAATGTAATTATTATATTAGTTCGGCTAAAGTATAACCAGGGAGAAAAATGGCAACGACTAGAGTCCTCCAAATTAAGCCAGCTGTGCCATTCATGATTACAAGCACAGGTAAGAGTGATATGTCATTACTTGGGCTCATGTATATGAGGGGTTTAGTGTAACAAGCAAATGCAACCAAAAAAAAGAAAAAAGAAAAAAAAAGCACATAAATGTGGAAATTGAAATGGATTTTGAACAAGTTATCATCTAACTCTAAGATAGACCAAGTTATAACTCACCTCATAAGGCCTTCAATAAAGATACAAAGTTTCCCCTGAAGAGATGTAATTGCTCCATTAGCCACTCCTTTTACGAGGGGAACAAAGTTGCTGACAAACTAGCAAATTTAGGAGTAGCCCAGGATGATCATGTGGTAGTCTTAGAAAACCTTCCTGAAGAAGTGACATCTCTTGTCATAAATGACATGACTGGAGTAAGTCTTGTAAGGGACTGACTTTATTAAATTGTAAGGATAATTTAACTGCTCTATGCTTTTATTTCAGTTGAATCAAAGAAAAAATAATGATAATAATAAATCAAAGGAAGTAGTAACAAGGAGCGGAGCCTTGGAGAGATCAGAGAAGATAAGAAGTACATAGTAAAAATTGATATTAAGGTGAGTTATGTTATATTTTAAATTATTATAAATTATTTTATGTAAATTATGCTTTATAAATTATATTAACATTTGAAATATATTATTTATGTAATGAACTTTATTTGTTTGAAAAAGGAAACCTATAGATATAACTGTTTATGTAATATGATTTTGATATTTGATGATGCATTTTGTAAGTAACACCATAGATGTCCCATATTTAGAGAACTTAAATAATCATTGGCCTCTGATTAGTCACTTTAGTGACTCTCTATTTGTCATGGATCCCTTGGCCGTCTCTATTATGTTTTATACCTGTGGTTATAATTATATTGTTTATACGATTGCTGAATTATATTTTTGTTATTTAGAATAATTTATTTCTTCAAACTGAATTATTCACTGTTTAGCCTAAATAATTATCCATGGTGACTTTTATACCCTTATATTCTTAGTATAATATTTCTCACTCTACCATGTACTTATAGTTGTTAAACCCTTTCAAGTAATAAAACTTAGGAAGGAGTTTTTACCCCATAAAGTAGGATCAGGGCTTGCAATAAACATAGTGTTTTTTTAATTTGTAATTATTGCCTGGCTCTTATTAAATGAATAAAAGTTTCAATATACGTTTCCAATAAAATAAATATCTATGTGCACCTTTTATTTTACTCCACTGCATTATTAACTTATTTAATTTAGAATTAATCTTTGGTAACTTAGGAATCGACTAGTTACGACATCCAACCCTTGGGTATTGGGGTTGGGTCATGACAAAAGTGGTATTAGAGTAATGGTTTAAAAATAATCATTAAAGTATAGGACACAAGTACAATTAAGTAGGATGAGAACTTGTTGACACATTAGCCATTATGTGTGTAGTCTCTTATGAGTTCCACAGTTTGGACATCTTATGGTATAGGAAATGTCAAAACTAAACTTTGGTGATTCATTCTGGTATGGGCTTGAGCCATCAAATCTCAAGGATATTTTTGTAAGGCACAATGGCTATGTTCCATACTTGCCAGAGGAATAGGGAGGT
Source organism: Camellia sinensis (assembly GCF_055761805.1). Classification (NCBI taxonomy): domain Eukaryota; kingdom Viridiplantae; phylum Streptophyta; class Magnoliopsida; order Ericales; family Theaceae; genus Camellia; species Camellia sinensis. Next base: position 32,368,437 of record NC_138961.1, on the reverse strand, counting down.
TCAGAAGACATAATTAGACGTTTACACCCGACCCTTAATTGATTTATAGATAGGCCTGTATACCTACGGGTAGACCCAGCAAAGGTAGAACTGTTGTGGTGGAGGACTAATAATGACATCACGTTAGATAGATACCTTGGACCAACCAGAGTTGTGGGTCTCACCTCAAATGTGGGTCTTACCTCAGATGTGGGCTATCCTCACTTTTTGGTGACACCTTTACCTCTAGAATTTATGGCAAGAAGAGAAAATGCATTCTCTTGTGATAATAAACACACCAGTACCCCTTGCCCATAAAACATCATCAATGTCTAAACTATTGACTTTAGTGATTTCATGACATAAGTGTAGATCATTGAACGCTGGTTTTGGGGGTATGAGTGATCCGCACTGGCACCTCTGCATATGTCATAAAATTACTAAAGTCAATAGTTTGGACATTGATGATGTTCTAGAGAATGCATTTTCTCTTTTTGCCATAAATTTTGGGGGTAAATGTGCCACCAAGAAGTAAGGATAGCCCATCTCCAAGGCAAGGCCCCACAACTCTGATCGGTTTGAGGTATCTATCTAATGTGTTGTTGTTGTCAGTCCTCCACCACAGCAGGTCCATCTCTACTAGGCCTACTCGTAAGTATACAGATCTACCCATAAGTTGGTCAAGGACCGAGTGTAAACGTCTAATTATGTCTTATGAATCTCTCCATTCCTCTGGCAAGTATGAGACATAGCTGTTGTGCCCTCTAAAAATCTCCTTGAGATTTGATGGCTTAGGTCCATACCATAATGAATCAACAAAGTTGAGCTCTGACATTTTCTACACCCAGGGATGGACTGACGTGGGGGCTATTAGGGGTTACGGCCTCCCTGCTAAAATTTTTTTTTTTTACTAATATATATATATCATTTCAACAAAGTATCAATAATATAGTCAAATGGCCCCCCTACTTTGTTTTGTGGGCTCCCATCTATTTATTAGATGGCCCAGGGCCAGGTCTCTTCTTTTCAAAAAAAAAAAAAAAAAAGCTGAAGAGAAACAGAAAAAGACAGAAAAAAGAAAGAAAAAAAAACCTAATTGCTTTGACTTGCTACGCCGTCTTATTATTGAAAGCATAGGGTTTTCTTGGAGTCAAATCAACTTGGGGAACATACAAAAAAAGTCTTGCTTTTGCTATTAATCTTCTCATTATTACAAGTATGTGATTCATATTATCTTTTATTGTTATTTTCAATTTGTAATACTTTTATTATCTTTTTTTTCGATGTCATGTTGATACAATTGCGATTTTTTTAATTTTACATATTAAGAAAAAAAATCATGAATTAGGATGTATGATTTCAATTACTAGGGTTTTTTTTAATCATATTTGGGCAAATTTAATTTTATTCAGATTAAGTGTTATAAATTCAAAATTAAAATGAATTGAGACTTGTATAAAATTTACGTGTTGAATCTGAATTCTGAATTTTTTAAATTAATATGAAATTTGTTTTAATTGCATTTGTTATTCTAGGCACAAAAAATTTCTATGTCTTGTGATATATATATATATATATATTACATTAGCAATTGGTTTTAACTTCTAAATAGAATATTAACCATGTATGTAATGAATTCTATTTTGATTTGTAAATTATTATGGGAAAGTCATGTACAACTGATAGATTTTTTTAAAAGAAAAAATGCAAGTTCCTCAGAAGTTAATGCTGACAATACATCATTGCCAACTTCCAATGTTGATATCCCTGAAAATCCTCCCAGAAAACCTCAAAAAATTGATGTTAAAGAAATTGATTTTGGTTCATTGGAGCGAGATGCTGGATTACTTACACAGATTTGGGATTATTATGTTAATCAACGTGATGAAATTCGACGAGCTTATATTAAGGCTGGTCCATACCAATCTATACTTTCAAAGTATCCAAAATCTGGATCAACAACTTATCTTCGTAGTTTTCAACCATCATGGTTCAAACTATTTCCGTCATAGTTGGAATATTCACCTACAAAAGATGTAGCTTTTTGTTTACCATGCTTTCTTTTTTTATAAACCATGTGGATTTGGATATTATGGGCAGCAAGCATTCACTGTTGATGGATTTCAGAATTGGAAGAAAGTTAGGGATGGATCAAAATGTGCTTTTTTAAATCATATAGGGAAAGATCCTAATTCTTTTCACAATGTTGCCAAGAGATCATGTGAAGACTTAATGAATCAATTTCAATATATACAAAAGGTATTGGACAATTTCACTTCTGAACAAATTGTAGATAATCGACTAAGATTGAAGGTCTCAATTGATACAATCCGATTGCTTGCATTTCAAGGTTGTGCTTTTAGAGGTCGTGATGAAAGGCCGAATTCAATCAATCGTAGAAATTTTCTTCAAATAGTGAAATTGTTGGGGTCATATAATAATAATGTTGCTAAAGTATTGGATAAAGCTCCGAAAAATGCCTTCTACAAATCACCAAAGATTCAAAAAAAAAATTTACATATTTTTTCAACCAAAGTGAAGAATGCAATTCGTGAAGACATCAGTGATGCAAAGTATTGCATAATTGTTGATGAAGCTCGTGATGAGTCAAAGAATGAGCAAATGGCTATAGTTTTGAGATTCGTTGACAAAGATGGTTTTGTGAGAGAGCCTTTTTTTTGGCTTATTCATGTCTCTAACACTGTTGCATCAACCCTAAAAGATGAAATATATTTTGTATTGTCTCATCACAATTTAGATATTCAGAATATCCGAGAACAAGGATATGATGGTGCAAGCAATATGCAAGGTGAGTGGAAAGGATTACAAACATTAGTTTTGAATGATTGTCCATATGCTTATTATATTCATTGTTTTGCATATCGTTTGCAATTGGCTTTAGTGGCAACATCGAAAGATGTTATCCAAACTCATAAACTTTTTCCTAAATTGACTTTTGTTGTCAATATTGTTGGTGCCTCATGCAAGCACAATGATGAATTGAAAGTTGCGCAAGCTGCTTAAATTAAACATATGATTGACATTGATGAGCTTGACACTGGAAAGGGACTTAACCAGATTAGCACTTTACAACAAGCTAGAGATACTTGTTGGAGTTCTCACTTCAAGTCAATTTCAAGCTTAATAAAAATATTCAATCCAACATGTGAAGTTCCTCTCAACATCATTAATGAAGGAGTGACTTCTGCCCAACGAGGAGATGCAGACTTAGCTTATGAAACATTGACTTCATTTGAATTTGTCTTTAGTTTGCATCTCATGAAATAAATGTTGGAGATCACTGATTTACTTTGTCAAGCTTTGCAATGCCGATCTCAAGACATCTTAAATACTATGAATCTAGTTTCATCTACCAAGGCGTTTCTGCAAATGTTTAGAGATGACAAATGGGATGCTTTACTAGCCAATATGAAATCATTTTGTGAGGTACGTAACATAGATGTCCTGAATATAAATGCTCCTTATATTAGGAGAAGAGGTCGAGCTCGTGATCATCAAGATGACTTTACAGTTGAGCATTATTGTCGAGTAGATATTTTTTATGCTGCAATAGATTCTCAACTACATGAATTAAATGTGCAGTTCAGTGAACATGCAGTAGAGTTGCTTAATCTTAGCTCAACTTTAGATCCTCGAGATGTGTCTGAAACTTTTAGAATCAACGATATTTGTTGGTTAGTAGAAAAGTTTTATCTGCAAGACTTCACAGATCAAGAGAAAATACAGTTGAGAATGCAACTTCACCATTACGAGCATAATGTAGTTCAACATGCATATTACAAAAAGTTGTCTACTATTTTTGAATTGTGTCAGTGGTTGGTAAGGACAAACAAATCTAAGATCTATCAATTTGTTTGTAGAGTGATTACACTTGTTCTTACTCTTCTAGTTTCTACTGCAACTACAGAGCGATCATTTTCAGCCATGAAAATTGTCAAAAATAGACTTCGTAACAAAATGGAAGATAAATTTCTTACAGACTCTTTGCTTGTGTACATTGAAAAAGAAATTGCTGAAAATTTACCACAGAGTCAATCATTGAAGACTTTTGAGATATGAAAGAATGTCGAGTTCCACTTTGATAGATGATTGGGTTGATTTGTATAAATAATTTTTTAATACATGACTTTGTTTTTATTCATATATTAAATTTACCAAATATATGATTTTTTTTACGTACTAATTTAATATTAAATTTTAGCTTACTTTTGGAATTCAAAAAATAGTAATTTATATCAATTCATATAAAAAACAAAAAATTATTTATGTCTTGGCCCCCCCGCAAATGAATTCTTGGTTCCATCCCTGCCTACACCATAAAATGTCCAAACTATGGAACTAAATAAGAGACTACACACATAATTGCAAATGTATCAAACAACCTAAGGTTTTTTTCTCATCCTACTTCTTAATTGTACGCGTGTCCAATGGTCGAATGATTTTTTTTTTTTTTTTAAATCATTATTCTAATACCACTTTAATTACGACCCAACCCCGGTACCTAGGGATTAGATGTCGCAACTAGTCGATTCCTAAGTTACCAATAATTAATTTTTAAATGAAACAAATTAATAACGAAGCGGAGTAAAATAAAAGGTACACATATATATTTATTTTATTTAAAACGTACATTGGAGTTTTTATTTATTTAATAAGAGCTAGATAATAATTACAAATAATAATAAAAAAACACTATGTTTATTCCAAGCCTTGGTCCTGCTTTATGGGGTAAAAACTGCTTCCTAAATTTCATTACCTGAAAGTAGGGGTGAGCATGGTCCGGATTGGACCGGATTACGGTAAAACCAGGACCAATCCGTTATTTACAGTTCCTGAAAAATTGGAACCAATCCAATCCGTTTAAATCATGGAACCAATCCGAACCAATCCATTTAAATACGGATTGGATCGGTTTAGGACCACGGATTCACATAATTAAATAACAAGAATATATATATATATATAACACTTGAATTTTATAAAAATATAAATATAGCACTATATTAGTTCCATAATAGCAACATGTTTTTCTATAATAATGACATACTGTTCTAGAATTTAAACAACCATAAGAAAACTGGTTTCACCATAAGTATTTAGACCATTGCAAATAAAAACTTAAAACTAACAAACAAAAGTAATAAAAGAAGATATTATACGGTTTTAGGTTTGAGTTTAGATTTTACATAGAATAAGAGAAGATACTATGGGGGAGGATGTATAATAACAATATAGACTATTTGTATACGGTCCGGATCGGTTCTAATCCGGAACCGTGAGATTCAATCCGGAACCAATCCGTGAACTACGGATTTTTAATTCTTCAATCCGGAACCGAACCGCTGATTCAAAAAATCAATCTAAACCTATCGGATTGGACTGGACTAGATCGGATTACGGATTTCACGGATTCCTTGCTCAGCCCTACCTGAAAGGGTTTAACAGCTATAAGTACATAGCAGAGTGAGAAATATTATATTAAAAGCATAAGGGTATGAAATTCACCATGGATAATTATTTAGACTGAACAATAAATAATTCAGTTTGAACGAATAAATTATTCTAAATAACATAAATATAATTCAGTAATCATATAAACAAAATAATCATAACCATAATACTGAACATAATAGAGGGTCAATAAATACATGACAAACAAAGAGTTAATAAAGTGACAAATTAGAGGTGAATGATTATTTAAGTCTTCCAAAGTATAGAACCTCTGTGGTGATAATTACAAAATATATCATCAAATATCAAAATCATATTATATAAACAGTTTTATTTATGAGTTTCTTTTTTTTTAAAACAAATAAGGTTTATTACACAAATAATATATTTAAAATGATAATATAACTTATAAAATAATTTATAATAATTCAAAATATAATAAAACTCATTTTAATATCGAACCCTACTATTTAGTGCCTATCTTCTCCGAGGCTCCTCTCCTTGTCAGTACTTCCTTCGGCTTAATATTTTTGCTGCATTTGCTTGCTACGCCAACCCCTTATATACATGAGCCCAAGTAATATGAGCCCAAGTAATGTGCTTGCAAAAGATGACCCATGACCTCTACTGATGTGTTGACCATTTATATATTTGAATTTTTTTTAAGAGTTATGTCTGATAGTGACATGAATGATTTAGATCATTTTAAAGGTTGTGGAAATTGTAATTTGTGGGGGTCTCTATCATTATTGGGTGGCTTAATTAGGAGGACTCCGGCCATTGTCACATTTTTCCCTAATTATACTTTGGCCCAATTAATATAATAATTACATTTTTATGTTTTGATAAAACGCAATGATCTTTAATTTTTAAATTAGATTACATTTTAACACATATAACTATAAAAATAAAATTAGGAGACTAGTATATAACTATACTAACCTCCTAATTGTTATCTTGTGAAGAAAAAAAAAAAAACAAAGGATAATATAATGTGAAAATAGTTAAAAAATTTAATATCTTATATGCTCTTTACATATACATCATGCTAGTGATCACTGGTTGTTTTTCTGGCTTGAGAGTGTGTATGGAGGAGGTTCCAAATGAGATTTTTGCTGTGGTTTCTTCAGAGTTGGTATATTCTGCTTTGGGCATTTTAACTATCTAAAAGAAAAATAAAATATAAATAAATAAATAATTAAAACATCGTGTGTGTATGATTGCATATAGGTTTGTCATTGTCTTTCTCTTGGGCTTGGGATTCCGCTTATAGTGGGCTTTATTGCTCAGGCTTGAGCTTCTGTTAATTTCAACTTAATTTAATTTTATTAATTTATTAAAAAAAATTGTATCTTATAATCTTATTATTATTTTGGATAATTCTATTTACACATTATCGATCCTCTTAGTATACATCATTACGTTGTACACATCCATAATAATTTTTAGATTGTGAAAATATCTCAATTCACACCATAACTTTCCCTTTTTAACCCTAATAAATTGGTACACTCCACAACCAAACCGTTCAATTTTTTTTTTATGTATGAACATTTAATATTTGATCAACCTTAACAATTTGAACAAAATAATTTTGTTCAAATATAAATAATTGAACATTTTAAAATGTTCAACTTTGGTTGTCCGAATACATGACAAACGAGACAAACAAAAAGTAAACTAACATTTTCATTGTTGTATTGTTTCAAATCAATAATGTGAGTGTCATCCATTATGTGCAAATCTTCAAAATTAATTGATTTCAATTTTCTTAAAATCCTATATCTTCAAATATAATGTTTTGAGTTTGAAAAATAATAGTGAAGATTATAATTGTGAAGATGATGAGTGTAGTGTGTTATATTATAATAGTGAAGATGAACATTGTTGGAAGAGAGATTTATTCCAAAAGATATAGTGGTGATTGGAAAGTTTGGGACTAGGGTTTTTTTTTTTTTTTTTTTTCACAAAAAGGCAAACTTTTTGCAAAACAAAAAAAAAACACATCCAAATAAAATATCACATCAAATCTCATAATCATTTCACTTTTTCTCTCATAAATATCACATCCAACCACAAAAAAACTCAACTATCTTCTCAAACACAAAAATTTTTCTTCAATAATATCCTACAACTAAAAAAACTTACATAAAAACTCACTTCCCAAACACCCACAGTGCATAGGTGATGGTGTGTAAAGTGATATTTGTGTCTTCTTATGTGAATTATTTGAATGAGTACATATGCACTCATATTGTCGTTAATAGTCATTTTACTTGAAGGTATTATTGTCATATAAATTTAATGGTTAAATGGTGTGTACTGAGAGGATTCATGGTGTGTAAATAAAATTTTCCTATTATTTTTTGTTATATTATCTCTAAAATGTAGAATAATCAAAACAAAAAAAAATTATTTTATTAGTCTTAAAATTCTATTTTACATACATTTTAATCAACTGGATGGAGTTAGACCAGTTATTAAAAAAATGTGATGGCACGCATTAGTGAAAATAATATTAAGATGTATAACTAGGTATTATTAAACTAGTTATCTATGTTAACTATATACATATTTGATCATAACTTGATCTGTTTAATATTTGTGTTATTAGGTCATGTTATATCCATATTTATGTTAGAAATGGTCAATCATAATATGCTAACTTTGTATACAATTCGAGCCATCATAAAATTTCCCATCCGTATTGAAATTATAATTTTTTTTATTTATAAATCTTTAATTATTTTGAAAAAGTTTCAATGACATGTAATTTTTCATATTTTTTTTATGAGATTCTATAAGAACATCTTTAATCTTTCACCTTTTTTTTCATCAAATTTAAATTTGATTATAAAGTGTTTAAAAATCATCTCCAATGCTTTTATCAAATGTTCATCAAATTAAGGGAGACAATTTTTTTTTTTTTTTAATCAAATTCGGAACTTATCAAATCTGAAAATTTAAAAAGATAAAACATTAGAGATGATTTTATTTTTATTTTTTTTCCATCAAATTTGATGAAAAGTGAAATTTGGGATAAGAATGTAATTTTTAAAAGATTTCGATAATTTTTTGTTGAAAAAATTGAAAAAATTCATATTAAACTAAACTTTTTACTCAAATTTAAAATCGAATTGAATAAAAAAGTTTGGTGAATGATTAGAAATGCTCTAAGACCATCTCTAATGTTTACTTTTTTTTTTCCATCAAATTTAGATTTGATGAAATAAGTCCATATTTGATGCTCCAACCATAACATCATATCCAGGATGTCTTCAGTTTTTCATCAAATTAAGGATGCCTTCAGTGTTGTAGGTACACTAGATAACCGGCCGGTTGTTCTTCTAGACAACCTTTTCCTTGCAAAATTGTCCTTCAAGTTCTGGTCAATTTACACAAATTGGTCAACTGGTTAAACATCTGTCGAGTCGACTAGTGGGTTGATAAAAAATAAAAAGTTTTTTGTTGGAACGCTTAGTATTAGATGAAATTTTTACTCAAATTTGATAAAAAAAGAGAATAAGCGTTGGAGAGGCTATAAGGAGGGGAGAAATCAAATCACAAATCAAATCTCTCATAAACTAGTAGGTGACCCATGCGATACACGGGAATTTATTTTTAAAATGAAAAATTAATTTTGAGTCTTAATACTTTATGTGTAGAAACTTTTAATAAATGAAGCTCAAATACAAAAAGATTTGTTAATGGATGATGAAAATTGTTGTCACTATATGTGATCCTATATAAAATAGGAAGGCAATTCTATTTCCACACACTAATTTCCCTCGGTACACACACACACTTAATGAACACATTCTCAATACACATATTTAAAAAATATAAATTCTTAGCACATATCTCTATATTCCAATATTACCCTTATTTTCAATTTTATTTGAATCAGTTTTTTGAAATTTTTCTAAGAAAATTATAAATTAATTTGACAAAAATAAATACCAAAAAAATATTTTAAAATTTTTTTGCCCCTAAAAAGATAAAACCATCTTGAAATAAGAAGGGTTTTTTTTTTTTTTTCCCCCCTCCATTCGCCCACTCCTCCTTTATTGTCATTACCGCCACTTTTAACCCTCCATCGCCACCATTGCCACTTCTAGCTCATCTCCCTTCATCCTAGACCTCCACAGTCAACCTTGAGTAATTCGCGGTAGAAGACTTGTGGGAGTGTATGGTTCATGGTGAAAGTGATCGCAAGTGAAGAGGGAAAAAGGTGAAAAGAGGGGATGGCAAATGAGAGAAGTGGCGTTGACAATATAAAATAGTTGTGATGGTTTAGAATTAGGGTTTGAGTAGAAGAAGATGAGGGTATTATAGTATTTTTATTCTAGGATAAAACTGTATTAATGAAAATTTTCATTAAGTGTGTGAACTGAGGAGAATTTGTGATGCCCGGGTACACAACCTACCTTGTTATTTTTTAATTGTGTTTATCTTATTCGTGTTGGGGTTATTGGGAATCAATCCAAGGTCTCGTCGACCATTTGGGATCACCATTCTTGAGACCTTTCTTGAAATTTTTTTGTCTTAATTTTCGTTCCGAAATTGAATGTTGCTGTTTCAGGAATCACAGTTGAAATCTAGGGTGTTGTGAGTTTTTCTAGTACTCTTTTGAGATAGAAGCAAAAACCGCACGTGCGAGGGCTTAGGCCCCACATACGGCAATGGTGCCGCACATGCGGTGAGGTGAGGCCTCCAACTGGTTGGCTATTGTTTTTATTGAACAAGTGAAGAACCGCACGTGCGGAAGTAGGAGCTACATGTACGGAAAAAGGCGCGCACGTGCGAGAGTATGCTAGGTCCGAAAAATCTGCTCTTTTCTTCTCTTTGGACTGAGTGTATCACACTTTTTACACGTCTCTCTCTCTCTCTCTCTAAAAATATCTTTTCCTCTCATTTCTCTCTACAAACCTCCACTTACCATCATAAATTCTTGATTTCTTCCAATCCATTGGAGTTTTGTCCCAACATCCGTCATTAATTTTGGAGAGCTAATCGAGAGCTTCGTTTTGTGCAATGAAGATCAAATTTCCACGCCATCAAATTTGAGGGTTTCTTCTCCCTTCTTCTCCAAAACTTGAGGTAGAGATTTCTTGAGTTATATATACGTTTTTTTTATTTGTAAGTCTATGCTTTTTTAGAGCTTTTCCTTGTGATTGAAATATATGATATTGGGCTTATGAACTCCAAAGGGGTTTTAAAGTGGGTTTCCTCTACATTCTCCATATCCTTAAGGATAGTAAACTATGTGGTTGTATGTGTGAGTTGTTGGGCAAAAACCCTTTCAAAATGGAGAAAAAGCCTAGTTTTGAGGAAACCTTAGAAATTTGGGGATTTTGGAAAAAATGTAAAGATGTTGTGAAACCTATGTTTGAATAAGTGTTATGAGGGACTTATGATTAAAAAAAAAATTATTCATTGTATGTATATGAGAAATTCCATGGCAAAACGAGAAAGAGTAGATTTTGAGGCTTGTTGTTGTAGCATATCGTTGATTGGTCTTGGTATAATCAAATTAAAAATGATGATTAGCATGTAGAGAATACACATGTTACGGAATTATTGTCTAATTCTCGAAAACACATGTACATGTATATGTATAATGGAAGTTTTGCATGGTAAATGTGAAGATTCTTGTATTATCTCTTGGGGTTGTATTAAGATTTTACATTGATAAGAGATAAGGGTTCGTTGATCACAATGGAAGATTGTGTGAAGGAATTGAAAATGAATAATTGGATCACAAATGGAAGATTGTGTGGAGACACCAAAAATGGAAATATCAAAATGCATATTGATACATATTGCATCGACACTCCATTATATTGTTGTTGAATATGACTTTGAATTGCATTTTTAGATGATGCTTTGAGAAAGGAATTGTTTGTGAAACAATATCATTTGATTTACTTTGGAGTAAATACGTATGGTAAGTCTAAATAGGGGGTATAGATTGGTATTGTTTAAGTTGATCTGAGTGTCCAAGGTGATAGACCAAAAATCATGCACAAAGGAGGTACCACGTGCCTTTCAGTGAAAGACCGATAAAGTGGTGGGGAGGTGCCACTTGCCTTTTGGTGAGAGATCGATAAAGTGGTAAAGAGGTATCACGTGCCTTTCGGTGAAATACCGGTAAAGTGAGGTTTGGTAAAGCATGTTAGGCCTACTTGTGGATACTAACGTAGGAATTACTTAAGTCATATTTACTACCCCCTTGAAAATAATATTGGAAATTGTTAGGGCCTTATGTTTCCAAAATTTGCAGTGTGCACATGACTTTTAAAAGATGAGAGACACATTTTGAGCATGACATGACATAAACATACATATCATCAAATTGTATAAATTGTATATGCTTTGATAGATTTCTCTACTGGGCTTTGTATTCATCCCATGGGATCTTATGTAGGAAAGGATGGGCTGATTCCACCAAATTAAAGGCTTGGAATGTGTCATGAGAGTACAAGACTTTTACCTCGTTGGTTGTAATTATCTTGGATAAGCTAAAGGCTTAATATGTATGGGTTTGAAAACCACTTTTGTATAACCGGGTTTAAACCTGGAAATTTGTAGCCCGTGAGGGCATTAATTTGCTCTTGACTTATATTGCCATGTTATGGATTTATATTCTAGAAATGTTGAATATATACTCGCTTGTGGAACTTTTGTAAATCTCTTGATGTCTTAATGAATATACATCTTTGAGATTTAATGATGATGTTATGGATGACATTATAAAGATCATGATTGTGGGTAATCTTGTGTCCTTCATATGTAAAAAAAAATTTCGGCCATTACGGAATTGTTATGTGGAAATACAATTATCCAAAACAAGTTCATAAAATTAATTTCTTTCAAAATTAAAAAAAAAATGTGTATTCTCAACCTAAAATCAAATCCTTATTTGTGTTAATCAAATTTATTAAAAATCATGAATTCCACTTGTATCAAGATATTTTTTTTTTGGGAAAAAATGTAAAAATAACAAAAAATTCTATAATATACAAATTATGACTTGGTTATAACTCATGGTGTATTATTTTAATTATTAATGGAAAATGTCTTTACTAATTTCTTATGTTTTTTATTATGTCTAAAGTGGTACATCGAGTCTTTAATTATTTGATTATGATCTATTATAATATTTTTATATGATAAAAGGAATCAAGTACAAAATCTCTATAATTTTAATAATTCCAGTTCTCAAAGAGATTCTAATTAATTATGTGACACATTATAATAACCGTAAAAAATTTATCCCAGCCAAATTATTATTGTATATCTTTTCTAGCAGAGCTTATGAATGTGCATTATCAGTAATCTTATAAATTCAAAATTTTTATTTAAAAATTATTCAAGAAACATTAATAGGTGCCTTAAATATACACAATCATTTTCGATGAATTATTATTCTTTAATAGGGCGAATTATACCAACAGTCTCTGTAGTTTGGGGTTTGTGTCACTTTGATTCCTGACTTTTCAATTGTGATATATTTGACCCTAAATTTTGAATCTTGTTTCAAACAAGCATAATCAAAGATGTTTCCTTTGCAAACAGTCCATTTCAACGACGAAGTTGCCATACAACTTATTTTGTATTGGTTAACTTGTATGTTGTTTAAAATGTAATGACATTTTTATTAATAAATACTATTGGGACTTTTTTTTTGTTATAAAATTCTATTTGGTTTGGCATTTATAATTTATTTTTAGAAAAAATTTCTAAGAAATTAAAAATTAAATTGGTGAAAAAAAATTAAAAACGCATTATTTTTATATAATTTTATCTTTTGGGAGGGTAAAAATAATTTTTTAAAATAATTTTTTTGTTATTTATTTTCATTAAATTAGTTTATATTTTTTCAAAAGTCAAATATGAAGACAAATTTAATATCATTATTAAACCAATTTATTAAATCAAAAAGTTCAAAACTAAAAATATTTCATATATTAATATCGATTACACATTAAAAACAATAACCATCCAAAAATATCTATTAACAACAAATACAACTATCTATTACAACCATCCAAAAATCAACAAAAATAACTGCCCATTCCATGATCATCATCCAAACACATATTAAAAATTAATTTGATAAACAAAAATAAAAAAATAAAAATGTAAAAAATTATCATTTTGATATAATTTTATCTTTGGTGGCTAAAAATAATTTTTGAAAATTCAAAAATATTTTTTTGACATTTATTTTTGTCAAATTAGTTTATGTTTTAACAAATTGATGATTTTGCTCTTGAAATGGAGTAATAGTATTTTCAATTGTTCTTATTTAGAACGAGATTCAAAATTCAAAGTTAAATGTATGACAATTGAAAGGTCAAGAAATAAAGTGATACAAGTCTCAAATTATAAGTGCCGTTAATGTAATTCGCCATTCTATAATAATACTCCATACTATTTATCATTTGACATTTATCAATTTATCTTCTAAAAACTTAACAAAAAAAAGTATTGAGTTCCATTATTTTAATCAATCAATATCAAATTAGATGCTACACGTGTATTTAAATCACTTTTCGAAATATGATGTCTGACATAAAATCACAATGGAGTTAATATTTTATACTATAATATGTGTTACAAAGAATAATATTAATTTTAATTTAAAATAAAATTTAAAATATTTATTTTAATAACCTTAGCTCTATTGTTCTATAAAATTGTTATTTGAATACTTATATATAATAAATTTAGTTAAATTATTTGCTTATTTTGATTATTTTAGTTCTATTGTGCTATAAAAGTGTAATTATCATATAATGATTTTATATATATATATATATATAAAATTATAAGATAGTAAAATAAACGCTAATTTTAATATGAAATATAATAGTTAAATGAAAAAGAGAATTAATAATATAAAACTAAAAATGATTCTAATTATTTAATTTTAATTTTAATTTTATATTTATTTGGAAATAAAAATATATAGAAATACAATTACGTAAAATTCATTTAAAAGATTAAATAAAAATATATTGTGATAGAATTAAGAAAAGAAATACATAAATTAAATATGTAGAGTACTTATTTTTTTCTTTAATATTCTTTTTAAATTATTGATACATATTGTATATAGGAATATAAAATTTAAATTAAATATAAGTATTTTGTGATAATAATTGGGTAAATTACACTTACACCCCTTGAGATTTGGGTTTAATACATATCACTCTTTGACATTTGAAAAATTATATTAACCCCTTTGTCATTATAATTATTTAAACGGAATGAAAATATTGAACTCGTTCACTTTCTCTTTTCTTGCTTTCCTTTACTTTCTTTGTTTTTTTTTTTTTCCTTTCCTTTGCTTTATTTATTTTTTCTAATGTAATTTCCTCTATTTTTCTAGTAAGAGTTGTTACCTTTTATATAAATAATGGGTTTGTTAAATGAGACTATTAACTACAGGGGTAGGAATGCAATTTCCAAAACACCAAGGGTGGGATGTAATTGGGCCAAATCTCAGGGGCTGCCAATGTGATTTACAATAAATAATTTCATGTTAAATACAAAATTAAATATAAATTAATATTAAGGCATCAATATAATAGAAAAAAAATAAAAAATATTAAAAAAATTAATTTGATTCATGTGTTACACATAATTAAGTATATTTTGTATTATTTATTTATTTGTTTGTATATCGAGATAATTTTTTTTCAAATATCATAACAATTAAATTAAAATATCAATTATATAAAAGAAATTTGATAATGACAAAAATAAATAAAAAAATTATGAAAAATAAGTATTTCTCAATTAGAATCCATATAAAATTGGTTATTATAATTAAAATTGAATTTGTGTAGAATTTTATATGTAAATAAATAAATAAAAAAAACATGCTGATATGCCTTTTTTAGAAGGAAAAAAAAGTAAACCTACCATCTAAATAATACAGTGTGTTTGGTTTGAGTTTTTTGAATTAAGTTTTTTGAAAATTGAATTTTTTTTTTTTGTATTTTTTTTGTTTTAAGTGAATATTTTTAAAATTAATTAATTTTTTTTTTTTTTTTTACGTTTTTAGATGCACCTTACTAAGATATATCTAAAAATTAAAAAATTTGTGAAAAAATATTTTAAAAAATTAATAAATACATACATAAAAATACAAAAAAAAAATACTAAAATTTCTCCTAATACAACTATTAGCTTTAGTCATTGTAACGCCCTCAAAATAAACCCATAATAACCATAACATTAACATGCATTTATAAAAGAAAACGAATCATTTGAGTTATTCATCAGAGTATTCTTATTGAAAGACATCACATGTAACATCCTGCAACATCAAAATAAATGCCCTAAGGGCTTACATCTTTCCAAGCTAACACTTGGACACAAAAAGGATGGGTACTAACTCATTTACAAGTTAAGCCCTAGGCTTGAATGTTTACATGAAATCTCAAAAATAACAAAATAAAACATATAACTAAAGACAAGTCTTCAAAATCCCAAACATCAAATCCTTCCAGGCTAAGTCCGTGGAGGTAGCTTATCACCTGAACCTGAAAATGATGTTCCCATAAAGGGTGAGCCACAGCCCAGTAGAAAAAATACTAAACCAAATATAAGCATTGAATAAAGCTATAGCATTCAATAGATTGTTAACCAAGATAATCAATTTTATCATTAAACAGTCTCATGACACTAATGTCTAAGACACATTTCACTTTCCATTATTATCAACATGGCTCAGAACTTGGTCAAACTTACAACAGTGAATTATATATCATATTCACATTACTTCCAATATCAACAAAACAAATGAGACTCATGCTCATATCAAAACACTTCATACTTCCCATTTGATACACATTTTAGTGCTGTATCAATAATCATGTAAAAACACTTCAATATAATAAGCACACATAAAAATGGTGCTAATGGAGTCCATCCCCTATCTCCTCCCAAACAAAAATCCGGTTTAGAGGTCCATCCCCTATCTTCCCCTAAACCGTGGAGTACATCCCCTATCTCCTCCCAAACAATATGCATATGCAATGCTCAATCAATACATGTAATTTCTGTATTAATTCAATAGTCTAAATTTATGACTTAAACAAATTGATTAGTTTCAATTTTCCCTAATCCGAATGCAATGTCTACAACAAGCACGACTATCCTCCACCGATAGCCCAAAACAGTTATTTCTAGACTCGAAAAATAAATATACCAACAATTCAATAGGCGAGTGATTTATATTATCCAACTACACCATTTAATCAATAAATTCCCCAATTTTATGGATTTAACCAAATTCCCCAATTTCCTTAAATTAATTACTCAAATCAATTTAGCAATTCAACTAGGGTTTTTTTCCCAAAATTTTCAAAGTGTCCCCAACCTATCAAAATACCAAACTTAGAACAAAGCATATAAAATGGAGTAGGAAAATCCCTACCTTGAAGAAAATAACCCGTATGGAGAAGATGGAGATGAAGACCAAAGACCAACGTGCTCCAAATCCCAAGTTTCTCAGATTAAAACGAAGCCCTCAACTCACTCTAACTTTTTAATAAAGGATCTAAGGTAGAAACTCACTCTAAGGAGATCAATCGTAAGAGAGAAAGTGTGTAGAGGGAGAGAGAGAGATAAAAACACTCCAGGGGCGGTTTTTAAAAAGTTATGAAGGAAAAGTAGGTCAAAAAGTGATCCAAAAAGTGAAATCACGGACTGATATAATCGACTCTACGCTCGAGCGTAGAAAGCCCCGCTCGAGCGTAAGACACAGAATCATGCTCGAGCGTGAAGAAAGCCGCTCGAGCGTCGATTGCACCCTTCCAGAAGTTTTGTAGGCCCTGGCACCCGCTCGAACGTCAAACTCCCCGCTTGAGCGGAGGAGCAAAAACAAGGGATTACGCTCGAGCGTAAAATCTACCGCTCGAGCGGAAGAACTGCAGAGCAAAATACTGGGAGATAGAAAATCACGCTCGAGCGTCAAAATTCCCGCTCGAGCGGAGAAGCAACAACGAAGAGACCGCTCGAGCGTTAAAACTTCCGCTCGAGCGTGAATGCCAAAATCTGGGCATCACCTATTGGCATCTAAAATCATCCAACCTGTAACAGACCCGCCCAACACAACCTATACTTCAAATACAAAGAGATTAAAGGACAACAACAACCAATAAGTAATGACAGGATCCACGGAACCTAAGTCCGGATACAATAATTTAAAGAGAAAAGACCGGGGTCGCTATAGTCATCGTCCTTTAGCTAATATAATTATTGAACATCAAGGATCTCCAGTCCCAGCCTCTCCTTTTAAGTTGCATGGCACTGACCAAATGGGACGGAAGTAGGAATAAACAAGAAGAATGAAGGAAATACAGATAATTGAAATAGAACAAAATAATTAAGTTAAAATAAAAGTTTAATAACTTACAATTGTTTAACAGAAGTAGCACTGGATTGCTTCAAAATACATTTTTTAAACAAAAGCAGATTAACTAGTTGACTAGGTGTTGGTTCTTACTTAGTTCTCACACAGAACTTTACAGTTTTGAACCTCTGTGTACAAATGAATTAACCATTACAATTTATAAAAAGAAAATTAACTATGCAGCATGTGACTTGGGGTTGATCATGAGAGCAGCTGGCAGCACATGAGCAAAAGCAGGCTATTTAATGCTTTCGGCTGATTGACAAAAGTTGAAGCAGCTTTTAGCAAATTGATTGAGTGATGAACAGTAAAAGTGAATAGTGACTTTTTATTATTCATTACTTTTGGTGGAAACACGTTAATAAGGGAATCAATATAAATAGAAATTGACAGCTTTTCTCAAAAGAGTATTGATTGAAGTTAATTTGTATCTATATGGAATCCAATGCAGGGCTGACTAGGCATATGGGTCCTGAGCATCTTGGAACTCGGGTCCATATGGGTTTTGAGTAGTTGAACCAGTGGATGAACCTTCAGAAGAATGTGAACTGTCTGAACCTTCTTCTGAATTGTTGTTATCCGAATTATCCGAATCTGACTGGGCTTCAGCTTGATCAACAAGCAGACGGGCCATCTTGAGAAGCTCAGCTCCAGATGACTTGGTTTTAACCTTGGACTTAGCAGAAGATATAGGAGTTGTAGATTTAGCCTTGGACTTTGCTTTAGTAGATTTGGGCTTTGCTTTGTCCTTTGATTTGGGCTGAGCAGAGCTGGGCTTAGCAGTCGTGGATTGAATCTTTGATTTGGATGACTTGGGCTTGGAAGAACTTGAAGTTGGGCTTCCTTGATTATCAGTAGGAAGTTGGCTTCCTTGGGTAATTGAAGCAGTTGGGTTCTGCTGAGCTTTAACTATGACAAGTGTAGGAGCATGAATGTTAACTGGGAACTCAGTTTGAACGAGTTCAACAATGCAGGGAATTTTGTAGTTATCCCACTATTTAACCGAATGTATCCTTTGAATCACATCATCAGAAATGCCATAGTGCCATTTAAATATCTAAGGGATTTTATATTTGGATATAAAAATGAGCAATTTAGGAAATTTCTTCTGTTGTGGAGTGAATGAGAAAACAGTTGAAAAATAGTTAACCTGTTCCAGCACAATAGCTGGGAAGATATCTGAAATGGCGCCATAATGAGTCCACCATCGTAGAAACCAAGTAGGTAATTCAGATTTAAACTTTTGATCAAACTGAATGAACCAAAGTGACTAAAGGTTTCAGTCTGATACAGAAATATTTTGAACCAGGCATCAATATAGTCATAATAACTATACTGAAGAGAGTGATTGGGCATATCTCGAAGCTAATAAGGAGAACCTCATTCAGCCAAGGAAACAATGTTATGAATATAAAGGGAATAGTAAACAACTTTACTAGTGTAAATTCGATTATAAATGGGTTTAATCACAATGGATTGATGGTTGAACAGAATGTCTTTATAGAAGGTGATTGTTTTCTCTGGATGCATGGGAACAAAATGTCATCCAAGAGAAAAATAGGATTTAACCAAGTCATTAACAGACTGACTTTTTGGGTGACTAGGTTCATTGAAGAATAGGTTAGTGGTGGTTGATTTAACATAATCAGATCGGGCAGTTTTAATAGGATTAGGAGGATATAGAGTAACTGCTTGGCTGGATGAAGCAAAGGGATCAGTAGCCAAAACAGATGTGTAGCTAGGTTTGGGAATGTTACCAAGGACTTGGTAACGATTAATCATTTCAATAGGATGATATTGGGTTACTAGCTCCAAATGAGGAGGAACAATGTGTTGACTAAATGGGACCAGGGCTTTGGAAGGAGGCCTGGGATGAGACATCTGTTTAATAGAAACAAAGATTAGCAATGAAGATTAACAACCACTAAGGAGATCTAAGTAAGCTTGATGAAAATCCAAACAGTTGTAATAATCAGCAAGTAAATGACGACGAGCTTGAATCTGATGGTAGTTAATATACTGAGCACGTGAACTAGTTTTTCTGGCTAATTTTAGTCGAGCAATTTTGTAAGCAATTTGGTGAATTAGATCACGGTAATGGGTGATTTAGGTTTTATGGTAAGAAAGAAAAGGAGTGGCCATCTCTATCCCTCCTGTAAAACTTCTCAGGTAAGAAAATCAGGAATAGAATTTTGACAACCAGGACTGTGTGCAATATCAAAATAAAAAATACTTAATATAGATTGCCAACGGGCAAAAATTTGCTTACCAGCAAGATTTTGAACATCTTTTTCCAAAACATATTTAGCAGATTTACAATCAACATGAAGTAAAAAATTTTGATTTAAAATATCATCTTGAAATTTACTAATACATAAAACAGTAGATAAAATTTCTTTTTTAATAGTACTATAATTTAATTGTGCTTTATTTCAAACACCAGAATGATAACGAACAATTTGTTCAGAAGATTGGGGAGTGATTTTCTGAAGAAGAATGCCACCATAACCAATATCAGAAGCATCAGTTTGAATAATTTTGAAGGAATTTTCAGTAGGAATACCAAGATAAGGAAGAGACTTAACATATTGTTTGACTTGTTTAACAATAGCAGTATGAACCGAAGACCAAGGAGGAGGATTATCTTTCAATCGATCAAAGAGAGGTTGACAAGTTTTTCTAAGATCTTTGTAAAATTCAGCAATGTAATTGAGTGATCTTAAAAACCTTTGTAATTGGGTTTTATCTAAAATTTCATTAGGAAACTTAGACGCAAACTTGATGGAACGACTAATAGGTTAAAGTGTATTTTGGTGAATATCATAGCCTAAAAATCAGACTTTAGTTTGGAACAATTTAATCTTAGGAGCAGATATAACGAGACCATGACTTTTAATAGTGTAAAAGAATGCAGTTAAATGTTTCCAATGTGCACTAATGGATTGGGAAAAAATTAATATGTCATCTATATAGACAATAGAAAAATGACTAAATGGGTTAAAAATATTATTCATTATATTTTGGAATTCACTAGGAGCATTTTTTAATCCGAATGGCATTACATTCCATTCATAATGACCAAAGGGTGTAGTAAAAGCAGTTTTATATCTATCTTTAGCATGAATTTGTATTTGCCAAAAATTACTTTTTAAATCAAATTTACTAAAAATAATAGCATGACTAAGTCTTTTAATCAAATCTTTTGTATTAGGAATTGGATAGCAAATCCATTCTAAAACTTTATTTAATGGTTTATAATTGATAACCAGGCGAGGGACACCTCGTTCTAATTCAGCATTTTTATTAACATAAAAAGCAGGACAAGACCGTGGTGATTTACATGGACTAATTATTCTATTTTTTAATAGTTCATTGATTTCTTTTTTACACATTTCAAATAATTCATGATTCATTTGAATAGGTCTAGATTTAGTAGGAATTTGTTTTTCATTAAAATTCTCAATATAAGGTAATGTGACTACATGTTTTTTCCTATGCAAAAATGCAGTAGGTAAAGTGGAACAAACATTTGTTTCTAATTTTAATTTAAATTCATGAATTAGAGAAATAAGAATTGGATCAGTTAATTGCTGATTAATTTTTTTATGATTGATTTCTTCTTTAAGATATCGTAGCTGACGAGTTAATCGATTAATAGTTTGAGAAATAAAACAATCTTTTAATTGATTTAATTCTAACATTTCTGGAGGAGCTAAGAATTTAAAAGTAACAGGTTGACCTAATATATGAGTAGTTATTCCTTCACTAGATGTAGTAAATGGATATAGTAAATAAATAAATGGTGTACCTAAAATAACTTTATCAGTCATATTTCTGACTAAGACAAAGGAGGTTTTAAAACAAACATTATTTTGACAAATATGAACTTTAGGTAATTTATATTTAATATGCATTTTACTACCATTAGCAGAAGTTAACTTTTTATGACATTTTTCATAATATTTAGTAGGGAGTAATCCTTCTTGAATGCAATTAAGATTAGCACTAGTATCAATTAAAGCAATAACATCTAATTCAAAATTATTAATAACAATTTACTTTGGAATACCATTTTTGAATATGAATTTTATTAATAAGATTTAATCGGTTATCTTCAGGATTGGAATGGTGTGATCGATTATCAAACAAAAGATTTTCAGAATTAGTATGATCAGAATCATGTTCAGATTCATGAGGAGATTCATTATTATTGTCTTGGAAATTTTTAAAACTTTGATTAAGTTTTAGTGTAATAATTTCATCTTCTAATTATTTGTCTTTATTGTGTAATTCTTTAATAGTTTGTTTAATCTGATTGATTTCATGTTGTAAATCTTGAAGAGTAATTTCTTTTTGTTTAGTTTTAAATCTTTCTAAGGTTTTAGATAAACTAATAATCGGTTTATCATACTTAGGTTTTCGATTAGGATTGGTTAATAAAGATTTAAGTTTATCAGTATATTTTTGTTTTAATTCTGGATCATCTAGGCGGCTAATTAATTCAATAAGAGCAGATTCTTCTTGATTCTGTTTAGTAAGAACAATGATTTGTTTAACTGGTTTACAACAAATATCATTACATCCTAATGCAATATTGTTATCAGAATCTTCACTGGGTGAATGGTAATCAGATGAAGTATTAGGATTATCAGAAGAGGAATTACTAACAGATTGATTCAATTGAAAATTTTCATATAATTGATTTTTTGATTCATCTGTAATTTAGAGTTGATTAATTTTATCTTTTAATTTTGTTTTTCTTTACATTTATTAGAATAATGACTTTTTTGACCACAGTTATAACAAATGATATCTTTTATAGATTTAGATTTTGGATGTGATTTTTTATAATACTTCTTTTTTGGTTTAGTATAGAATTTATCATTTGATTTAGAAGGTGAATAATTATTTTTTATATTTATTAGAATATTTATATGATGATTTATGTTTATGTTTAGAGTATTTATGTGATTTACGACGAGAGGGTGCTATAATTATCCGAATCTGACTGGGCTTCAGCTTGATCAACAAGCAGGCGGGCCATCTTGAGAAGCTCATCTCTGGATGACTTGGTTTTAACCTTGGACTTAGCAGAAGATACAGGAGTTGTAGTTTTAGCCTTGGACTTTGCTTTAGTAGATTTGGGCTTTGCTTTGTCCTTTGATTTGGGCTGAGCAGAGCTGGGTTTAGCAGTCGTGGATTGAATCTTTGATTTGGATGACTTGGTCTTGGAAGAACTTGAAGTTGGGCTTCCTTGGGTAATTGAAGCAGTTAGGTTCTGCTGAGCTTTAACCATGGCAGGTGTAGGAGCATGAATGTTAACCGGGAACTCAGTTTGAACGAGTTCAACAATGCGGGAATGTATCCTTTGAATCACATCATCAGAAATGTTATATTGCCATTTAAATATCCAAGGGATTTTATATTTGAATATAAAAGTGAGCAATTTAGGGAATTTCTTTTGTTGTGGAGTGAATGAGAAAATAGCTGAAAAATAGTTAACCTATTCCAGCACAATAGCTGGGAAGATATCTGAAATGGCGCCATAATGAGTCTACCATCGCAGAAACCAAGTGGGTAATTCAGATTTAAACTTTTGATCAAACTGAATGAACCAAGAGTGACTAAAGGTTTCAGTCTGATACAGAAATATTTTGAACTAGGCATCAATATAGTCATAATAACTATACTGAAGAGAGTGATTAGGCATATCTCGAAGCTAATAAGGAGAACCCCATTCAACTAGGGAAACAATGTTATGAATATAAAGAGAATGGTAAACAACTTTACTAGTGTAAATTCGATTATAAATGGGTTTAATCATAATGGATTGATGGTTGAATAGAATGTCGTTATAGAAGGTGATTGTTTTCTCTGGATGCATGGGAACAAAATGTCATCCATGAGGAAAATAGGATTTAACCAAGTCATTAGCAGACTGACTTTTTGGGTGACTAGGTTCTTTGAAGAATAGGTTAGTGGTGGTTGATTTAACATAATCAGATTGGGCAGTTTTAATAGGATTAGGAGGATATGGAGTAACTGCTTGGCTGGATGAAGCAAAGGGATCAGTAGCCAAAGCAGATGTGTAGCTAGGTTTGGGAATGTTACCAAGGACTTGGTAACGATTATCATTTCAATAGGATAGTATTGGGTTACTAGCTCAAAGGAGGAGGAACAATGTGTTGACTAGATGGGACCAGGGCTTTGGAAGGAGGCCTGGGCCGAGACATCTGTTTAATAGAAACAAAGATTAACAATGAAGATTAACAACCACTAAGGAGATCTAAGTAAGCTTGATGAAAATCCAAACAGTTATAATAATCAGCAAGTAAATGGCGACGAGCTTGAATCTGATGGTAATTAATATACTGAGCACGTGAAGTAGTTTTTCTGGCTAATTTTATTCGAGCAATTCTGTAAGCAGTTTGGTGAATTAGATCACGGTAATGAGTGATTTGGGTTTTATGGTAAGAAAGAAAATGAGTGGCCATCTCTATCTCCCTTACAAAAATTCTCGGGTAAAAAAATCAGGAATAAAATTTTGATAACCAAGACTGTGTGCAATATCAAAATCAAAAATACTTAATATAGATTGCCAACGGGTAAAAATTTGCTTACTAGCAAGATTTTGATTTTTTTGAATTTTTAGTATTTAATGAATTTTTAAAAGATTTTTTTCACAAATTTTTTATTTTTTTAAGTATATTTATGTTAGGTATGTCTAAAAATTTTAAAAATTGCTTAAAATATTAAAAAAATTCAATAAAAACAAAAAATACGAAAATAAAATTTTTTGAAAAGTATTTTTGGAAAACTCTAACCAAGCTTAGAGTCCATATAAAATTGATTATCATAATTAAAATTAATTATTATAATTAAAATTGAATTTGTGTAAAATTAAATAAAGAAAAACATTACTTTTAATATATATATATATATATATATATAGGGTAGTTACATTGACATCCCTCGAGGTTTGGTTCAATTACTACTCATCTCCTGACATTTTGAAAATTGCATTCATACCCCTGTGGTTAATAGTCTCATTTCATAAACCCCTTACTTATATAAAAGATAACAACTCCTAATTAAAAAATACAAGAAATTACATTAAAAAAAAATAAAAGAGAGGAGAAAAAAGAGAAAAAGTAAAGTAAAGCAAAAAAAAGAGAGTGTGTATGAGTTCAATATTTTCATTCCGTCTAAATAATTACAATAATAGAGAAATTAGTGTAATTTTTTAAACTTCAAAGAATGATATATATTAAAGTCAAACTTATGGAAGTGTAAGTGTAATTTACCATATATACATATATATATATATATATATATATAGGCCTATTTTAGAAAGTAAGTTATAATCAACTTCTCATATTATAACTCACTTCCTCTTTCATAAAAAAAACTCTTTTCATCAAAAAAAAAAAAAAAAAAAAAAAAAAACTGATTAAATGAATAATCGTTGCTAGTCCTTGTAGAAGAAGCCCTAGAACACACACCAGTCATCTCCTCCGCGCTGATCATTCTCTGATCATCAATCATGGCGTTGAATGGACCCGGTTACTCCAACCCGCCACAGAAACCGCCGAGCAAGCTCCGGTGGGGTGAGCTGGAGGAGGACGACGGCGAGGACCTCGATTTCCTTTTGCCGCCGCGGCAAGTGATCGGACCCGACGAGAATGGAATCAAGAAGGTGATCGAGTACAAATTCAATGACGAAGGCAACAAGGTCAAGATCACCACCACCACTCGCGTCCGCAAGCTCGCCAAGGCACGCCTCAGCAAACGCGCCGTCGAGAGGCGCTCTTGGGCCAAGTTCGGCGATGCTGTTCACGTAGATGTTGGTAGTCGCCTCACCATGGTCTCCACCGAGGAGATCTTGCTCGAGCGTCCTCGCGCCCCTGGTTCGTCTCTTTCTCTCTCTCTCTCTGATGTTCTATTTTTTTTATTTTTTTTTTCTTTTAATTCTCTGCTATATCATGTTGATTTGCTTTTCAATATCTTTGCTTGATTGGTTTTTGTGAATTGGGTTTGTGCTAAGTTTGAATTTTATTTGTTTTCGAATCATGTGTTAAGAAATAGAAAAATTATTGAAAACTGTCACTTTGTTATTTAGATTTGTTGAATACTTGATTACGATGGATCGTGGATGGAAAAAGTTGAAATTTTGTTCTTCAGAAAAATAAAAAAAGAAGCTTGAAATTTGTTTGGTGTGCTGCTTTTGGATTGACAATCGGTTTTGATAGACGTGTTTGATAGAAAAGAAAAGAAATATATATATATATATATATATATATAGAGAGAGAGAGAGAGAGAGAGAGAGAGATTGAGATTTCTCATCACTTCATCACTTGTTTGGATGATTAAAGAGATGAGAAAGGGTGAGAAGGTGAAATTCCTCAAAACCCATGTTCTGTTTTCTTTTTCCCAAAAAAAATTGTGGAATCATTTTGTTCCATCCCCAAATGATATGATAATTTTTTACAATGCATTTAGGGATTCATTGTCTTTGGCCTTTTCCATTTAAAGGTATTACATTATGTTATATGGGGACATATGAGTTGCTTTTGTCAGCTTAACTCAACGAACCTTATTCAAGCCACTTGAAGTTAGATACATGGATTTGTATTCTCCAAATAAACTCCATCCAAAGCCATTTGCTCAGTTAAATAAGGCAATTATGTCCTGTCTCTTTCACAACCTTGAATGTGTCTTTATTGGCTTTCCTCTTGTCCTTTTGACACCTTTTACATAAGTTTTATCACTCCTGTGTGGCAGCTGACATTTGGTCTATGTTGCACCAAACCATCTCTATCTATGATTCTCGTTCTATTTAATTTTGTCACTTCTTACTTATCATAATGCATTTGTTCCTTATTTTATTTTTCCTGGTAATTTCACTATCATTTTGATGACACATTTTTTGAACATTTTGATTATTTACTACACAACATTCTATACTTTACAAATAATTCATCTTGTAACTGTCATATAAAACTTTTTTTTCAATTATGATGCCATAATACTTTTAAAGCAGTTTTCCAACTCATCCACTTCTATAAAGTTTGTAGGCGACAGCCTATATGAATAATTGTCCAAGATATTGAAAATGGATACTCTTATGTCGTTCCTGTCCATCATGTGCTATGCTGCTTCATTCCTACTAGTTTTGCTAAACTTGTACTCTATATTACTACCTCAGTCCTACTTAACCTAAAACATTAGTTGTACTTAGTTTCAGCAATTAAAACTATGTTATCAAGAAACAACATATATGATGGGACATTCTCTTGAATGTGTCTGGTAAATTCATTTATAACTAACCTCAAAAATATGAGGCTTTAGATATGTTTTAATGTGATTAAGGACACATACAATAGAGCTATAATTAAAACGAGAACAATGGGGGAGATCAGCACTAACAATTTTTATTTCATTTTATTGTAAATCCATCACGGCTTTAATTAACAATCAATAATATGCTTATGAAAACACAAAGCCTTCTTTTGTATCAAATCTAACATCACAATACGAATGAATTGTGTACATACATATATAAAATTATATATTATGCTAAATAAAGTGAATCTTACAATTCATGATTTAATACTATTCATGTTTCACTATTTTAACAAAACGATTCACTATCCAATTCGCGATTTGACAACAAACTTAGTTTTAACTTTCTAGTATTTTGGTGGATATAATTTTGCATGTTAGTTCAGCTGGTTTGATTGGTATAGTTTTGCATTTATCTTATGTTGGAGCTTCAAACAGGTACCAAAGAAGAAACTAAGGTTGCTGGAGACTCCCTGGCTCAGCTTGGAAAAGGTGGTGCTGTTCTCATGGTGTGCCGGACTTGCGGCAAGAAAGGTGACCACTGGACATCTAGATGCCCGTACAAAGATCTTGCACCTCAACCTGAATCCTTCGTTGATAAACCTGTTTCATCGGAGACAAATGCAACCTCCGGCACGACCAAGGGAGCTTATGTTCCACCAAGCCTGAGGGCAGGAGCAGAAAGACCTGCTGGTGGGGGGTCCGACATGAGGCGCAGAAATGAAGAGAACTCAGTTCGTGTCACCAATCTATCAGAAGACACGCGTGAACCGGACTTGCACGAGCTGTTCCGCACATTTGGTGCTGTGAGTCGCGTCTATGTTGCTATTGATCAGAAAACTGGCATGAGCAGAGGTTTTGGTTTTGTCAATTTTGTTAACAAGGAAGATGCCGAGAGGGCCATTGCAAAGCTCAACGGGTATGGTTACGACAACCTCATTCTTCGTGTTGAGTGGGCCACACCCAGAACAAATTAGAACGCAATTGTTTTCCTTGGGGATGCTGGAGTATTGAAACTTTGTTCGGCCTGGGACTCCAGGCTCTGCTGGTACGGTTGTCTTTTTATCCTCCCTTTTTTGTTTTTATTTTTATGGTGTTACAGTTTTGGAAAAATTTGTTATTGGTTTTTTTTTTTTTTAGTTTTTATTTCAACATTTTTGGTGATCATATCTGATATTGGGAGTCAAAAAATAATTACTGATTCTTGTATTATTAATGATATTGTTATTTTTTATTTGTGACTAAAATGCATGAATCAGGAGCTATATTTATTTCCATTCTACTTTATATTGTTTTTTGATGCTCTCTTTCATGGGTAATTATTCTCTAGTCCCGAAGTATTATATGACATGTGATGTTTCAAGTCAATCACATAATAGAAAATTTTATGAGTGAAGCATGCTGACTCATTGTTAAGAAGTTAGGAGCCGGAGATAAAATGATTCACTTTAGCATGGCAATTTTTTCATTTGTTAGAAGTATCATGTAGACAATGTCACAGATATCTCATAATTTTTCCTTTTTCATGTGGTATTTTTGGTTTTTGGAGGATTTAAATACGATTTATATATCTAACCTACTCTTCGGGCGAGGGAAAGAAATGGGTGACAAGTTGCGCATCTATAAATTAAATGAAAGCTACCAGTGTCACCCAACTCTCACTGCTAGTGGGTTTTTGTTTGGACAATACTCCTCAATTAACAGCATTGGGATCTTTGTAACATAAGCATTGGTATCTTTATTTTATGTAATAGTGAAAAACATTGTTGATGAAAAAAAAAAAAAAAAAAACAGTGAAAAACACTTCCACTTCCATTTACAATATACAATACGGAACTTAGAGAAGCATACTAAGACCTAAACCTAGATCAGAACTCTGCCAACCAACACTGACCTAAACCAACCCTAAACAAAAACTCCATCCTTAATCAGTCCACTTTCTCAACCTCCTTGGCAGTTGCAATACTGATTATGTACCCAATCTCTTCTGCAACCTCCTTCATGGAAGGCCGGTTTTGTCTCCGCTCCTCCAAGCACCCAGCAGCCAAAAACCCTAATGCTTTCATCGTCTCCAACTCCAAGCTGCTTGCTCCTTCCTTCAATATTGGATCCACTACGTCCATTATCCTCTCTTCCTCCACCATCCGTTGCACATAAACTGCCAAATTTACATCATCTGATGGTCTATTGAAATCTATGGCCTTTTGTGATGTCAAAAGCTCCAAAAGCACGACTCCGAAGCTGTACACATCGCTCTTGTCTGTCAACTGGTAGTTCCTGTAGTACTCAGGGTCGAGATAACCTAGTGTCCCTTGAGCACACGTGGATACGTGGCTCAAATCCGTATGGGCCAAACGAGACAAGCCGAAATCTCCAACCTTTGCATTCATCTTCTCATCGAGTAAAATGTTGCTCGACTTCACGTCACGATGATAAATCGGAGGCATTGCAGAGAAGTGGAGATAAGCTAGTCCTTCTGCCGTCGAATGGGCGATGAAGAGCCGGTGGTTCCATGAGAGGTGGCCTCGGTTGGGACCCTGTAAGTGGTCGGATAGGGTTCCATTAGGGATGTACTCGTAAACCATCAATGGTTGTTCGAGCTCGACACAACACCCGAGGAGGCCGACTAGGCTCTTGTGGTTGACCTGGCAGAGGATGCGGACCTCGTTGAGAACTTGTTCGGTACTCTTGGTGTTGCCGAGCTTGGCGCATTTGACTGCGACAGTTGTGCCGTTGCTGAGGAAGCCCTTGTAGACTTCGCCGTAGCCGCCAATGCCCAGGAGGCGGTCTCTAGAGAAATTGTTGGTTGCTTTCTTGATTTCCTTGCCGGTGAAGATTTTGGCAGACTTGCCAGTGTTTCCAGCGTTTAGGATCTCTTCGCGCTCTCTGGTAAGACGCTCTTTTGCTTCTTTGATGCGGCGGTGGCGTTTGTACAGTAAAGCTCCGATTATGGCCGCAAATAATGCTGTGCCAAGACCGGCAGTCAGACCTGCATGGGTTTTTGCACCGGAATTAGTTAAATTGACAGTTAATTTGCCAAACAGGAATTAAACTTGGATGAGTGAGGTAAATTCAAATTTGAGTAAAATTACAGTGTCATGTTGAGCAGAAGCCATAGATTGGAGTAAGGAGATTAGTGGAAAATTTTAAGTAAAAATGTCCAACCATGAAGTTTAGATTGGGTAGAAATCTGGGTAAATAAAATGGGTTTCCCTTAATTTCGGTAAAAATTTGAGTACAATTCAATTTATTTAGTATAAGTGTTTAAGTCAAAGAATAACGGGTGTTTTGAGTATTTTTCTTTAAATTTAAATTTGATAAAGTTGAAGTCCAGAATTAAAGATGCCCTAACATGCTCTATGGATTGTTCTTAAGGGCGATTGGAAATATGACAACTTCTTTTTTGAACTCGGAAATATGATAACCTGAACACTATTATTCTCTTTCAACATTGGAGAAAACAGAAGGGAAGTAAAATATTGAATACCGAGAGGTACCATGTGACAATGTTATATGGTAACTTCACCAATTACAAATAATTTGAAACAAATAAACAATCACAAATACAAAACCGTTAATCTCACATTTGTGATTAATCATGTATTCATATTTTGTATTCTAAAAGGTTCTCATTTTCTAACACCATCATAAATAGATCTTATGTAACCCAAAAAAAGAAAAAAGAAAAAAGAAAATCTTACAATCTAAATCAATCCAATTAGCGAAGAAGAAAGCAATATTTTTATTTTAATGGGTAGTGTTTATCTATAAAATTGAAATAAAAAAAAACAACATATTTAATTGCTTTATAAGAGGAAATAGGCAGCTAAACACAAATATTAGTTGCATAGAAATAGAATGTGGAAATGAAGACAGCAAATAGAATTTTTTCTTTTTACTAAAATTCAATTTAAATGTAGTGTGAATTATATTTAAATTAAAATTTTCTCTATTTAGTTTCACTTTCAGAATCATTTTTTTGAATTGTTTATAAAGAATCAAAATCAGTTTGGAAAAATAAATACCAAATTATTTTTTAATTAAAAAAAATTATTTCATTTCCCAAAAGATATAAAACCATTATAAAATGATTACTATTTAATTTTTAATTTTTAAATTTTTTTTTTTTGTCATAAAAATTAGATTTTGAAAATTAAACCAAATTATGTAGTTCCATTCTCACCTGCTATAAGTGTAGTCCGATTCTTTGAGCCATTACAGCCATTCGGATCTTGACATGTCACAACTGCACAACAAAACCAAACCCATCACATGTATAGAAAGACTCCCACAAATAAGACTTAGATAGAGTTAACTACACCAACACTCCTAACAAATAACTATTTTGTATCACTTACCCCTTCTTCTATAAACTCATTCAAATTGCAAAAATATTAGAGGTTTCAAAAATTTTACTAAAAATTTTATCAAATGTCTTACATGAATATGGGACCACATGTGACTCACATTGTGTAGATTTCACACCCATATAAGACATTTGTTAAAACTTTTAGTAGAATATTTGAAGTCTCAAACATTACTCTTCAAATTGATCCCTTAAATTATAAAAATCATATATCCTTTCAAAAAGTGATCTAGAGGAGTGTAATGTATATAAAGAGGTCAAAATGAATTCATAAATAAATTTAAAAAATTGATATTGACAAGTAATCGAGGGGTCTTGGTGTAATTAAGACTAAAACTTATAAAAATTGAGCAAGTGTAAAAAAAACTCACTTTCAGCACACAATCCTTGAATCGGGTCCCACCGCAGACCCGAATTACAAAAGCACCTATTAACCCCATTCTCGTGCACATCCGACCCGCACGTGGAGTTGGAATCACAATCCGCCTGAGTCCCACAAACCGGTTCACTCGGCGACACCCACTGTATCTCCAACCCGGGCTGAGGCCACCGGTTCACGGGCAACGTCGGGTTCAAATTCACAAAACTTGAATAAGCCCGACAACCCGCATCTCGAACCCGAATCATATACGACGTAGTGGACCCCCCAGCCCGAAACGTACAACAGATCGGAGCGCTCTGGCAGGCCGATACCTGGGCCGAGGAATTGATGAAACTGTGGCAAAGACTCGTCGATGAGCAATTCAACGGCGAGTTGAGAAGTGTTGTGGTGCAATTGAGGTACATGATGGTGTTGCTGCTGGTGATATTGAAGGGGAGAGAGCTGTTCATCTGGATCCCCATGGTGGAGATATCGGATGTGACGCAGGTGTTGGGGACGAAGCTAGAGGGCTGGATGACGAACCGTTGGATGTCGGGAGTGATGGTGGCGATGGAGTAGGTGTTGTTGAGGGTGTCGAATTTGAGTGAGCCCGCGTCGCAGCGGATTTTGTAGGATTGGTCGCCGCAGTTTGGTCCGGTGCTGAGGGGGTATGGGACTGGGGTGGTGCCGCAGGAGGGGCAGTGGTTGGCGGAGGTGGTTAACCCGGCGTACATTAGCAGCGCCGCCGTGAAAAGCCGGAGATTGGAAGTCAATGCCATTCTAGAGAGAGAGAGAGAGAGAGAGAGAGAGACCTGAAGGGCTGGGCAGTGGTTTTTCTGATTTATAGGTGCGAGTGTGTGTGTGTTTTGGGTCAAAGTTTTGTACAAGATCTGCTATTTTTCTAGAAGATTATGATGTGAATAATTCTTACAGCAAAATATCTTGCACGCTTTATATTAGAATTTTGGGAAAATTATATAAATAATTCCCAGAATGTAATAAAATAAATTTTAAATTTTATTAATTTAAATTATTTATTTATTTTCATTAAGGCTCGTTTGGGAACAGGCTAATTTAGTAATTTTTTGGTTATTTGGCTAAAATATGAGCTAAAAAAAATAGTATGTTTGGGATGACTTTTTGACTTTTTACGAAAAGATGTGTAAAAAATAGAGAGAAAAAAGAATCTTTGACTTTTTGGTATGAGTTGTTGACTTTTTGACTAATTTAGTAACTTTTTGACTTTTTGACTAAAAAGTTCAGTTGCCAAACGAGGCCTAAATAAAGTTAATGAAAAAAATGTGTTTTACTCATTAAACTCAATGTAGGTATATATAGAATATCTAAAATATTTTACTACAATATCTTTTTTTTCTTTTCTTTTTTATCAATTTTATTTAGTAGAAGTAGATAAATAATTTGGATCGAAAATAAATCAACATATTAGAGTTAAATTGATAAACTTAAAAATTCATAATTTATTTTGTTATAAAAGTCAAATCATAAAAAAAAATTGATAATATTTTCTGAAATTTTCTTTCAAAAAATTGGATACGTCCAAGTAGAAAAATTATTATTAGGTAGTCAATAGGCACCATGTGTCTTTGCACTCATATTGTTCTTCTGGTGCTTCAACACAATTTTAGAGTTAGTCTTTCCATCAATTACAACACTCCCGATATTGACTATCTCTTATAACAATCAAATAACTTCTCAAGTAAGATAATGTGATCGGTTTAAAAGAGGTAGAGATATATAATTATTTTTTTTTTTGTTGGATATGAAAGAAGAAAATTAACTATGAAGCTTAATTCCTTAATACTACAATATTTATGGTATTGTTTAATTTTTAAATTTTCTTTATTTAATCTCATCTCTTATATCAGTATTAAGTTTACTCAATTATATAGTATAAAATAAATGAGCATCTTGGTATTAATGTCGTAATCTTCTTGTGGTAATCCAACCTAACAGATTGATATTACATTTTTAACTTAATACTTATACTAGTAATCTCATCATTAAGTTTCAACAAATTCATAATTCATGTATCAATCAGTGTACTAACTAGTGTATCAATATTAGTTATAACATTGCTATTGATCCCACTTATTAATTACATTATAAATTTCAAAAATTTCTTAAATTATATCACATCATCAATTAGTATACTATTTAATATATTAATTAATACATATAGCATTATTTTCAGAGTAATGCTAGAGACCCCAAATATTCTACCAAAAGTTTTACCAAATGTCTCACATGGGTGTAGGTCCCACACCCATGTAAGACATTTGATAAAATTTTTGGTAGAATATTTGGAGCCTCTAACATTTTTGTTATTCTTAAGTTACAACAAATTCATAACTCAACTTGTATTCTTGTCAAACATGACATTAATGTCTTATAAAAAGCGTGTAAGCGAGAAAATATTTAGTGCTCCTAGAGCAAGATAATGTAGGATTTAAACTTAGCCTGTGTTTGGCAAGGGCTTTTTCAGGCTTTTTTGGCTATTTTAGTCACAAAAAACAAAATAGGCTATTTTAGCCATAACAAACAAAACATCACATCCAACCTATAATCATTACATTCTTCTCTCACAAAAAAAGTCAAAAAAGCCAAAAAGCCAAAAAGCCCTTCCCAAACCAAGCTTTTTAGCCCAGGCTAAAATAGCCAAAAAAGCCAAAAAGCCAAAAAGCCAACCCACTTCCCAAACGGAGGCTTAATCTTTATTGATTAAAATTATGAGACTGAATATTTTCATATTATTTTTTAAGAGATAACATGACAAGTGTCACATAATGAATGGTGTAAAATATTACTATAAAACCACCAAATAACCACTCGAATAAGAGACTAACGTTGTGTTTGATTGAGAAATTTAAGAATAGATTTGAAAAGAAAAAGAGAAAAGATAAGTATATTTAATCTAATTTCACATACTTTATCTCTTTTTCTTTTCAAATCTTTTAACCAAACACAATCTAAAAAGTATAACGCCAATATCATTATCCTAATTATTAATTGCGTGCAAATGCAAGTTTATTATTTATGTAATGTTGCGTGCCGCATTGCAATTTCCATTTTCTTTTCTTTTCCCTTTATATATATATATATATATATATTTTTTTTTTCTTCCTATTCTAAACACGTTGATGGCATCTTCTTATGAACATTTTACTAAAGAATTAAGAAATAAAAAGTTAGTCAACCAGTTTAATTTTCATTATTTATTTATTTAACTTAAATTTTATTTCATAATTAAACATTTGTCGTACGACTTATTAGTTATCCAGCATATTATTACTTTTTTTTAATCTTTAGTCATTTTTTATATATTAAAAAATTCAATCCTATACTACATACTTTAAAAGTAAAAAAAATATAAAAAATTAATGCTGATGTTTAAAAAATTTACTAATATATTTAACTTATCTTGTTTAAAACCAATTCCACAATTGTCAGCACCATAGCCAAATGATTAAAAAAAAAATTAAATTGAATAATCAAGAAGTGACCATAACCAAATAAAACCTCTTAAATGTGTTTGGCATTATAAAATTCATTCTTAGAAATTCAAAATCCAGGGCATTAATCCATGGTGGCAAAATCAATTAGCAGTAAGTGGCTGGTGGCTTAAAAAGAAGACATCAAACAAGGTAAGACCAGCATTGTGATTTGGCCTAGGAGATTAATGAAAACCACCTTTAATATCATAGTAGAATTTAGAGATATCAAACTTAATTAATAAACAATTGAGTGAAAAAGACTTTTAAACAACATAAGATATGCCCGGCAAATTATAAAATGTTTTCGAAGTATCACGTGTCCGTACTCTTTAACCAATTATCATTTAATATGTCCCTCATGTTCCCCAATCACCCAACACAATACCTCGCCTACTTACATTCTCCACTAATTACAATATTAAGAAATACCACGTATTTATAACTCATATCTCATCAATTTAAAATTTAAAATATTCACTTCACTTTCTGAATAATTTTCAAGATAAAAATACATAATAAATAGCATTTTCCTTTTATAGTCTCCTAAATTAAAACCATTTATTGCTCTAACGAATAATAGTTTTCCAATATGGTCAACTAGTGGTTGGATCACAACAAGTAGGTAGGACCACCACCAACCCATGTCCATGTGCTTTGATCAATCATAAACAGATTTGACCCAAAATCCTGCATAAGACAATGAGAGTTCACCAAATCCTATATGTGTATATACATATTCAAAATTGAAGATGAGAGCTGAACATGATGTGCTTGTAGTGGGGGGTTTCATCTAGAAAGACTTCAAAAGTCGTCTCTAGAACAGCAGCTAAATTTGATTTTATACATTCTCTACCCTTTAAATGACAAAAATATACTTGTCATGGAACCAAGTTTGGTGCCCCTTGGAATATTTGTAATGATTTTTTTTATTTATTTTTCTTTACGTGGAGACTTTTGACCATCTAAAGAGCATCCACAAGAAGGCTAACTAAACTTTTAATTAACTTAAATCATTTTTTAAAAAAAAAAAAATTCCTTTAATAGACTAGTTAAAAGACTTGAAATAGTTTTGTAAAGGCCAACTGACTTTGAGGGTCTGTCATCCTCCCCATGGAAGAAAGTGCAAGGACAACATGTGACTCTTTCACAATTTAGCCAAATAAATAAATAGAGAAGAAGAAAAAGCAGAAGAAATAGAAGTAGAAGAATGCTCTGCTTTGAAAATGGGTTCATATTGGCAATATGGCAGCATCAATGCCTTAAACAAGAATGAATCAGTACCTAGAATATCATGTTATATTGTGTATACGATTCAATCCAACCCAACCAATGATGTAGAATTTTTTTTTAACGAATAAGACAATGATACCTAATATAATATGTTTTTGTAGTTTCTTATTTATCAAAAATACTACGTAGACAACGTCACATAAAATTTTGAAAAGCCCAAAAATTGAGAAATTATTCAATATTCTTAGAACATGAAAGAAATAAGTGAGTGATATTGAGAGAGTAAGAAAATTCTTGTATTTAATATATCTGAAAGTGTAAGAAGAGACTCCATATATAGGAGCTGCTTTGTACAACATCATTATGAAAGCAAAACATATAATAATATAAAACAGCCGAAAGCGAAGGCAACCGAATATATAATAAGAATCCTATGCTCCTATGCTCTGTCATCCTATAGCTATTAATATATGATACATTAATATATATAATATATACATTATTATAATACATTAATATGATACATTAACAGCCCCCCTCAAACTCAAGGAGGACAAACATCAACCAACTGGAGTTTGGAGACAAGTTCAACGAAGCGGCCAGGAGAATGAGCTTTGGTGAAGATATCAGCAGGTTGATCAACAGAAGAGATCGGATGGAGACGGATAGTACCACGAGTGACGTGTTGACAAATAAAATGGCGGTCAATCTCAATGTGCTTGGTGCGATCATGAAAAACATCATTGTGAGCAATTTGAAGAGCACTGTGATTGTCACAAAAGAGGGCAGTAGCACCAGAGGGGGAAACACCCATGTCAGCAAGAAGCCAAGGAAGCCAGAGAAGTTCTTGAGTAGTATCAACAAGAGCACGGTATTCAGCCTCGGTACTGGAACGAGCAGTAAGAGATTGTTTCTTGCTGCGCCAAGAAATAAGAGAATCACCCAGAAAAAAACAGAACCCAGTAGTAGAGCGCCGGTCAATAGGATCGCCAGCCCAATCAGCATCGGAGAAAGCATGAAGCTGGAGAGATGAGCGGGCGGAATAATGAAGGCCATGAAATAGGGTGCCTTTGAGATACCGAAGGATACGAACCAAGGCAGCATAATGAGGGGTACAAGGAGCCGACATAAATTGGCTGACAATATGAACGGCATAAGCAATATCAGGACGAGTAACTGTGAGATAGACAAGACTGCCAACCAGCTGACGATATAGTGTAGCATCAGAGAGAAGAGTGCCATCAAGAGGTGTAAGACGACTCTGAGGTTCCAGGGGAGTAGAGGCAGTCTTGCAATCCGTAAGACTAGCACGTGTGAGAAGATCAGAGGTATACTTAGCCTGAGAGAGAAAGGAACCCGTAGAATCATGGAAGATTTCAAGACCCAAGAAATAGCTGAGAGGACCAAGGTCTTTCATCTTGAAATGATGGCTAAGAAACTGTTTAAGGTGAAGAATACCATCGATATCATCACCGGTGATAATCATGTCATCCACATAAAGTAAAAGCAGGGTGGTCCCTTGAGCTGTTTTTCGGATAAAAAGAGCAGTATCATAAGAGCTGGAGGTGAAACCACATTGCTGAATAGTGGAGCTGAACTTGGCAAACTAAGCGCGTGGAGCTTGTTTGAGACCATATAAAGCACGCTGAAGTTTGCAGACTTGATGCGGGAGATAAGCAGACCTAGGGGGAGGTTGCATGTAGACCTCCTCGAGAAGAACACCATTAAGAAAAGCATTTTTCACGTCCAGTTGATAAAGATCCCATTGTCGAGTGGTACCAACAGCATAGGAGCAAAGGTCTCCTCATAATCAATACCATATTCTTGATTGAAGCCTTTTGCAATAAGGCGGGCTTTGTAGCGCTCAATAGATCCATCAGAACAAGTCTTGATTTTGTATACCCATTTGCAGCCAATGACAGTCTTGCCAGGAGGAAGATCCACAATGTCCCAAGTATGAGTTTTGTCTAAAGCCTGCAATTCATCAGTCATAGCTTGCTGCCAAAGAGGATTAGAGCGAGCCTCACGATAGGAGGTCGGTTCATAAGTAGAAAAAGCAG
This sequence comes from Camellia sinensis, assembly GCF_055761805.1. Lineage (NCBI taxonomy): Eukaryota > Viridiplantae > Streptophyta > Magnoliopsida > Ericales > Theaceae > Camellia > Camellia sinensis. Next base: position 32,329,685 of record NC_138961.1, on the reverse strand, counting down.
CAGAACCAACAATAAAGTCACGAAAACGAGTAGAAGGTTGGGTTACCCGATGTGGTCAAGCAGAGGGAGGAGGAGCCAGAGGAAGAGACTCAGCAGGAGGGGAGGATCCCGATGGAGCAAGAGCAGGACCATCAGAGGGAGCAGGTGCATGGGACAAACCGGTAGGCAAGGCGATCCCGAGAGAGGTTGGCAGGGGCGGTGGAGTAAGCGTATCAGAAACTCGAGAGAGGCTGGCAAGGGTGGTGGAGGAAGGTCATCAGAAAATAGACCTGTGGAAGGGTCAGTAAAAAAAAGAGAAGGTGAGGGAACGGACAAATGGAAGGGAGAGAGAGAGGAAAACATTTTGTGTTCCCAAAAGACCACATGACGAGAAATACGAAGTCGTTGGGAGAGAGGATCCCAACAACAATACCCCTTATGTTCAATACCATACCCCAAGAAGCAACAAAGGCGGGAACGAGGTTCAAGTTTGGTGCGTTCATGAGGTTGGAGAAGAACAAAACAGGCAGAGCCAAAGACTCTAAGGTTGGTGTAGGGGGAACGGGTGCCATGCAGACGCTCATAAGGAGTGTGATTATGAATGACAGGTGTAGGGATACAATTGATAGTGTAAGCAGCAGTGAGAGCTGTCTCTCCCCAAAAATGTTCCAGACAAGAGGAAGACAAAAGAAGAGCGCGAGTAGTGTCGAGAATATGCCGATGTTTCCGTTCAGCACGTCCATTTTGTTGAGACGTGCCGGGACAGGATCGATGAGGTTGAGTACCATGACTCTGAAGGAAGGAAAGAAAGTCAAAATCTTTATATTCCATGGCATTGTCGGAACGAAAAAGCTTAATAGTTTTAGAAAATTGTGTTTTAACCATTGCAGCAAAATTGTAATAAAGTTGTTTGAGCTCAGATCGATTTTTCATAAGAAACAACCATGTAAAACGAGAAAAATCATCTATAAAAACAACAAAATAGCGGGCACCGCCCATAGTGGGAGTATGAGAGGGTCTCCAAATATCAGAATGGATGAGATCAAATGGTGCAAGAGAAACAGAGTCACTTTTATTAAACGACAAAGCAAGTTGTTTGGCAAGTTGACAGGACACACAATCTAAAGCATCAGAACTTACAGGACCTAAATGACCACTAGAAATTAAAGATTTTAAATGACTAACAAAAAGATGGCCTAAACAACAGTGCCAAAGCTGAAAATGAGATAAAGGAGGAGCAGTGGTAACAGTGGTAGGAGCTGTGATCTGAGAGGAATCCGGAACATGAAGATGAATAAGTTCGTAGAGATGTCCATGCTTACGGCCGATCCCAAGAGTTTGCCCCGTCCGAGGGTCCTGCACCAAACAACCAGTATGGGAAAAGGTAACAGTTAGACCATGCTCACATAATTGACTAATGGATATAAGATTTAAAGTGAGAGCATGCATAAGATAGACATGAGATAAAGATAAATGAGAGATGGAAACAGAACCAACATGACTTACAGATAGAAGAGACCCATCAGCAGTATGGATAGAAGGAACAGGAGAAGTAGAAGAGGGAGGAGTAAAAATAGTAGGGTCAAAGGTCATGTGATTACAACAAGCGGAGTCAAAGTACCAGGAAGTGTTACCTGCGGTGACAGACAAAACAGTAGATGGAGGAGTACCGGAATTCTGCCAGAAATGGTGAAGCATGGCTTCGACATCTGTGTGAGAGAAGACTGGAGTGGAAGGATCTATAGGGACAGAGGCAGGTAAATCCTCTGAGGCAGCAGCAGCAGTGCGTTGAGCAGGCATTGGTTTAAACGGAGTCCCAGAACGGTGAGAGTTTGTTACGGGAAAAATGCCCGGGGGAGGGACCATTGCGAGAGACACGGGCAGGGTTGCGGAAGCAATCGTGCTGGAGATGACCAGGACCAGTCTTGTTAAAAACCGACAAAGACGAACTGGACAATTAACCAGAAGATGAGTTGACGGAAGATTGCGGTTTTGACAGTAGTTGCAGATAGTTGTCTTCTGTGGGGAAGATGGTGAAGGAGAACTTCGAATCTGGAGAGTAGCAAGAACAGAGTCCGCAGAGTGTGGATGGAGAGTACCAAACCTGGTTTCCTCTGACAGTAGTTCAGAAATTGCTTGCTCAAGAGTGGGTAAAGGAGTGCGATGAAGGAGAGATGCGCGGACTGGCTCAAAACGGGGAGTGAGAGCCATGAGAAACTGAACCAAGCGTTGTTGGTCACGGTAAGTAGTAAACAAGGTAGCATCCTTAGTACAATCCCATGGAGGTTCAGAGAGAGCGAGCTGATCCCAAACATAATACATTTGTGAGAGGAAATCATTAATGGTTTGAGTTGTTTCTTGGCGCATACGGTGAAGATGACTCAGAAGCTGATATTGGTGAGCAAGGCCAGTAGTCTGATAGCGTTCTTGTAAAAAATCCCAGATGGCTTTGGCTGGAGAGGAAGCAGAGTCAAGTTGGAATCGACCAAACTGAAGGCTGATAGAAGTAATAGAAGTATTACGAAGCCAAGTGATGATCTGATAGTTTTTGCTATCCCAATCCTCCAGACGGTCAACATATTTGGCAGCGGAGTCCGTGGTGGCAGCGGATTCTGTGGTGGCTGGGATGGGTTTGCACACATCCCCAGTGATGATGCGCCAAAGTTTCTTTCCTTTGAGGAACCCAGACATAGCTTGTGCCCATAAGACATAGTTAGTTCCGTCAAGAACAACGGAAATAGGGTGGTTAGAGGAGTCCAGGCGATCCATGAGGAAAAAGTAGTACTATCGAAGCCGAATCTGAAAAATCCGAGGTTACCAGTGAATTCAGAGGGTCGAAATCAGTGGGAAATGAGTGAACGGACCAAAAAAAAAGATGACCAGAAGGCACTAAATTGGCTTGTCAAAGTTGGTCAACAATTCTGGTCAAAGATGACGTCACTGCTGCAGATGGTGATGTCACAGGCGCGGCGCACGTTAGCATAGGCAGGCGCGGCGTACAATAGCAGAGGAAACAAGCGGCGCACGGAAGCAGCCAGGGCTGACGTCAACTGACGTCAAAAACACGCGGCTCACGTTAGTAGATGAGGCCGCGGCGCATGATAGCACGGGACAAGTGTTGAGGCGCGTAGAGCGCGTCTGAGAACGAGGAAACGCGTGGATGAAAGTTCTGGTGGCACGTGGAACGTCGGATGAGGATGAATCTGGTGGCGTTGGATTCGTCGTGAGGAGACGAAGGTTCTGGTGTGGTCCAATCTGTAATTTAGATAAGGACGAGATATGCAACAATCTGCTCAAAATAAAAATGTGATGCAGCAGAGGAAGAGACTAGGCAATACACCTGTGCTCTGATACCATGAAAGAAATAAGAGAGTGATATTGAGAGAGTAAGAAAACTCTTGTATTCAATATATCTGAAAGTGTAAGAAGAGACTCCATATATAGGAGCTGCTTTGTACAACATCATTATGAAAGCAAAACATATAATAATAGAAAGCAGCCGAAAGCGAAGGCAACCGAATATATAATAAGAATCCTATGCTCCTATGCTCTGTCATCCTATAGCTATTAATATATGATACATTAATATATATAATATATACATTATTATAATACATTAATATGATATATTAACAGAACAAATCCAAGTAATGCTCCAAAATAATAGTTATTCGTTTAAACCAGACCCATTCACTTTTTGTGGTAAGAGTTTTAAGAGAGAATGTGCCAAGTATCAATCGATAAATGGAATGGAACAATACCTCAAGTGCACTGAATAATTTATCCTAAGAAATTTCCATGAACATATAGCCATCTACGTGCTTCTGTGTCTATGTCTGTGTTCTTCATTTTTGTGTTTGTGTTTGTGTTTTCCAAGGAAATCAAGCCTATTAATGGCACTCTTTGCCAATTTTTTCCCCTAATTAAATTAGTTAATATAAATTAGTTAGTTAATATAATTGAACCAGGCGCGGAGAAAACATAATGGGAGAAGCAAATCCCCTCCCCCGTTTTCTTATCAGAGAGGCATCTAGTGTAGTGTAGGGGATGGATGGCATAAAGAACCTGATCACTGTAATTATGGAGCACAGACCCAAAAAAATCATGAAGGACAAGGGTGAAATATAAGAATTTGCTTGAGGATGGCCTTTTTTTTTTTTCTTTTTTTTTTAATTTTGTCCTTTTATTTTTGAGTAATTTATTAATGGTGGCTTATATATTGAGTGAAGGTTTTTTCATAATTATGTAAGCATTCTTGGTCAATTATGTAAAATAGACTTTTTTTCTTAATTACGCAAACATTCTTGGTCAATCATGCAACAAGTTTTTTCGTAATTATGCAAACATTCTTAGTCAATTATGAAACATAAATATTTTATTTTTTAACAAATTATAAATACACTCATAAGGTTTGTTTAAAATAAGAATTAATCCTATAATATTAGAAATTACAACCACCGTTTGTTATATAAATTTTTATTTAACACAATATTCAGGGCAAAAAAAATCAATTCTCCTATGTAATAATAAATTATCAAAATTATTTCTCATCATTAAAAACTATTAATTGGCTTAATGATTTATTTATTAACTAAATGATTAATTGAAAAATATTTTTCATATCATTACAAATTTTTAATTACTTAATGATTAACTTATTAATAAAATTGGTCATTCGTTATGCGAATATAATTTATGCATTATATATATATATATGTATGTATTTTTTTTCTTTATTAGTTCAGTAAATTATCTTAATAATTTTTTTTAGATGAGAGAATTATTTTAGTATTTGTTTTAGCTACACACCATAATTTTTTTTTAAAATAAATTCGGAAAAAATGTTAAAAACTCATAAATTCACCCAAAATAATATGATAATAAAATTGGAGTTTACATTATTAGTTGTATAACAAATTAAAAATTAAAAAATAATACATACCATACCACATAATTATATTATTTATGTAATGATTTATTTTATTCAATTTCATAGAAAAATATTTTAATTTTTAAAAAATTATCAAAATACAAAACTTAAATCTATTGTAATAATAGTCCGAGCCTTGCACGGGCCTTCTTAAACTAGTATATATATAAGAACTGCTTCGTTGCTTGATGTTCGTCTTTTCTTTCTAATTTTGTCCTTTCATTTTGAATGATTTACCAACGATAGCCTATATATTAAGTGAGTTTTTTTCGTAATTATGCAAATATTCTTAGTCAATTATGCAACAGATTTTTTTTAATTATGCAAACATTCTTAGTCAATTATGAAACAAGTTTTTTTCGTAATTACGCAAACATTCTTGAAAATAGATTTTTTCGCAATTATTTTTGGCCAATTATGAAATATAAATCTTTTATTTTTTAATAAATTACAAATACACGAAAAAAATTTGTTTAAAATATAAATCGATCCTATAATATTAGAAATTACAACTATCATTTGTTATAAATTTTACGATAAATTACAACTACACCCCCTGAAGTTTGATTAAAATACGAATCGCTCCTTGTGGTTTTGAAAATTACATTCCACACCTGAGATTTTTAATTTCATAACAAATTGCTCATTTTATTAATAAATCATCAAGCCAATTAACAATTTTTAATGATGTTAGAAATATATTTCAATTAATAATTTAAGTAATTTCATTATTGTATAATAGAACAATAATGAATTTCATTTTTTTAGTTAATTCTGTTAAATAAAAAATATTAACAAAGGTATTTGTAATTTTTCAAACCACAAGAGACAATATGTACTTTAAGCAAAGCTTAGTGGGTGTATTTGTAATTTACCCTAAATTTAATTTAACATAATACTCAAGGGAAAAAAAAAACTATTCTCCCACACAATAATAAATTATTAAAATTATTTATTGAAAACTATTTATCATATAATTAAAAACTATTAATTAACTTAATGATTTATTTATTAACAAAATGATTAATTAAAAAATATTTTTCATATCATTAAAAATTATTAATTTACTTAATGATTTATTATTAATAAAATTAATCATTTGTTATGCAACTATGATTTATATATTAATAAAACTAGTCATTAATTCAAAAATAAAATTAATCATTTGTGTATATATATATATATGTACTTTCTTCTACTTCTTTAGTAATTCAGTAAATTATCCTAGTAATTTTTTCAGATGAAAAAATTATCCTAGTATTTATTTTATATTTATGTGTTGAGAAAAGTTATGCACCATAATTTTTTTTATATAAATTCGGAAAAAATATTAAAGACTCATAAATTCACCCAAAATGACATGGTGATAGAATTTGAGTCTGCATCAATTGGTGTATAACAAATCAAAAAATGATACATATCATACCCACATAATTCTATCATATATCTAATGATTTATTCTATTCAATTTTATAGAATAATATTTTAATTTTAAAAAAATTATCAAAATAAAAAGCTTAAATATACTGTAATAATAACCTGTATCTTGCACGACCCTTTTTAAATATATATATATATATATATAAAGAACAAAAGAGCAACTACAGAGTTGAAAAGAATCCAGAAACAACCCCATACATAAGTCAGCGTTTGAAGGCTTAGTTTACATCAGATAGTTCAGAATGCATTATGCATATCCACAATGAACTAAAACTTTGTTTTTGTTATACATCTCAGAAAACACATTCCCCTGTGGCAGCGGTGCTGCCTGCTGCTGAAAAAGCGACACCAATCATGGTGAACCTTGACCATGAAAGAATGATTACTTGCATACATATATATATGCATATGTATACAAACTACTGATGTATGTACATACACATAAAATTCAAATGTTTATATATCAATGGAGGAAACTACTAACCTAACAAAACTGTGTTCGAGCCCTTTCGAGTTAACGCACCTTAAGTAGGCTATTCAGCAAGCATAAGAGTGTGCCACCAGCCACATGCGATATTTTTAGAGACACAACCATCAATGGGAACTTGAGAAGGAATGTTGCGGTCGATTACATCGCCCAAGCCAAGCTGCATTGGTAGAAGAATTAGTATATGGATTAAATCTTAGTAGATAACACACGGTGTGCACAAAAGGTAGATTAGTGGATTTTCAGGGTGTTGAGAAAACAAGTTGATCAATTAAACAACGCAAAAATATTAGTGCACATGAAAAATAAAAGGAATTATTTCGGTCAATGTTGTGTTATGTGTAAATGTTTAACTTGATTGAGCTATTTGAGTGCACGCCATGCCACATATGCAACTTAATTGAGAAGTTTTAGTGCAGTACCTGGCCATACTTGTTCCATCCCCAGCAGAACACCTTACCGTCATCTTCAAGCAACAAAACAAGAAGTCAGAGAAGACACTATCAATGACACATCTAAACATGAACACACAACGCAAAATGCTAAACTGATTTTACAAACTCTTAGGAGTTATCTCATCCATACAACAATCTATAAATATCATTACCAATTAATCTCATCTAAACATGAACACATAAAGCAAAATGCTAAACTGTTTTTACAAACTCTTACGAGTTATCTCATCCATACAATTGAACAATCTATAAATAACATTACTAACTAATCTCATCCATTATTTTCAGATTTTATTCCATATTAAAGAGCTTGAAATTGGTCCATTTCCTTCTTTGCGACAACCATAAAATATCAGTTAGATCTCATCTTTATTGCCTAATGAGGCGCTACACTAAGATCCCACTTTGGTTATTGAAGAAGGCACAATTATTCAAGCCTATTTGTATGGAACCAAGCTAGGCTAGACGAAGGTCCCCACTCCAAAGTGGTCCTCCCCACCCCCATTCTAAGGTGGGCTGAGCTAAGGGTTCAATCTTGGCCCATTCCCCACTCCGAAGTGGGGAAGGCCACGGGCTTAGCCCAAGCTCCTTTCCTTACTATGATGTGGGCCGAGTTAAGGGTACAGCCTTGGCCCTTTCGCCACTCCGAAGTGGGTTAGTCCATAACTTAGGCTCCAAGACTCTTACTCCAAGACACTTGAGCTCTAACAGATCAACCAACACCATGTGAGTAAAGGACGCGTGGTGCCCTCGAATGATGGAACCGCCCAACGGAGTCTTTACTCTCCTCCAATGAGGCGCGACCTAACATAACAAATAAGTGCCAGGTGGTAGAAAGACAAACTTAATGAGCAAGTTAAGCCTAACCTTACCTCCCTTTACAAAGGATCAATCTCTTTACACTCTACACACTCGTCTTCTCTACCTTCTCTCCACCAAACTCTGGTACCACCTCGACCGTCGAAGGGGTTTCCGACCAACCCCTGGTCAGGCAGCCTAACGATTTGTTCGTTGTGCAGGCCTTCACCCATTGGTGCATCAGGGTTCGTCTACGAAGTTCCATCTTACTCTATTGCGGAAACCAATCCGCACAGTTATCCAATGATAAGCTTTTTTCGTCTTCTACTTCTAAAATTATGATAGCATATAGTTCCGTTGGCTTAAATTTTCTCTATGATAACCAATCCACCTTTTTGAGAAGTTTTAAGTGCATGAATGCACTTTTGAGTATAAAAAATAAAACAATAAAAAAACAAAATAAAATAAAAAGTAAAACTTGGAATGTTATGCTTATTTGAAGTAGGAATGGTTGTCCAAAACCCTGATTTTCTATTTTGTTCCTACCACTGTCGTTGAATTAAATAGTGTTCAAAACTAGCTTCTTTTCACATCAACCTCTTGTGTTTCACCACATTCTCGTAGAATGCTGGTCAGACACCTATCCACTAACTGCATAACATTTCTAGAACATGTTTTCATATCTAGAAGGTATAAGTAAGGCCTCTTGGCTCTCATTGATCACCAGAACCTCTGTTTTTGTTTATTTCAGAATTCAAATCCAGTGCAAAAGACAGGCCAAGCCAGTTTGTCTATGCATTTGTACGCTTGGCGTCATGGAAAACTACCTACTCCACAGTCCACACTCTTTTCACCAAAAATGGAAATCCAGATGGCAATAAAAGAGCATGAATGATGTACCTGTGACTACAGCACTGTGACGAGCACCGCAAGATACTATTTTTGCATGATTGTTTTCCAAACTTGGAGCATCAAGAAGCCTGGGAAGTGTCTGATGCAGGAAATACAGAAAAAACAGAGTTAGTTAAGCAAACTTGCCTTTCAGCTTTGAGGATGTTTACAAGTCTCTGATATTCTAAAATGATTAACCACTAGTGATAGGGCAAAAAATCGGGGTGAAGGACATGTCTGAAATAAAGCAAGACCAGAAATAAGGAAACATTTTTGAAGTTTGCTTTACAAGCCGTTCCATTTTTGAAGGAGAATATATTGCATAACTAAGAACTACTTCCAATTGACTCTATTTTTGAACTAGAAGATTTTTAGTGCAAGAGTAGAATCTTAACCAGCAAATCATGGCATTTCGTAAATAGAATGAATTCAAAATTTATACCTCTGCCTGATCAGTGCCAGTTCCCAACTGCCCAAATTGATTCCCACCAAATGAATAAACATCACCATCAGCAGAAATGCAGACGGTGTGCCAGAGTCCTGCAGCCACGCCCTCTATCTGGATACCCAGTAAGCTAGATACACATATAGGGCTGAGCTCATCATCTGTGCTTCCTTGCCCGCACTGCACCAGGACATCTCAGCAAACATAAATCAACATATTAATATGACAATTCGCGAAACATCAAACAATTAGATTGAGTACAAATCAAAAACTTAGCAAAAACAACACAAGGATATAGATCAGATTATCCCTTTCTAGAGTGGATATGGAGCTCATCTTGAACATCTACTGTGCTTTTTTTTTTTTTCTCCACCATTTTCTACCTTACATAGATGTTGACTCAGAAAGCAGTTAATGCTTAGAAAACTTCTTGAGCATCAACAATGTATGTAAGAAAAATAAAATGTTCAACATACTAAGCGGAACAACAAAACAAGACACCAGCTTTGAAAACTTCTTGAGCATTAGCAATGTATGTAGGAAAAATAAAATGTTTAACATGCTAAGTGGAGCAACAAAATAAGACCGCAATACCAAATTTTCCTTCGGTAATTTCATTAGACAACAAATAATAATGCTTTACTACAAAAGATGCAGACATACAAAAGTAATAAAATGATAGGTGGGCCCAAAATTCATGCAAATCGATGATGTCATGAAATCCAACAGCAAGCCTTCACAGAACTGTAGTTAACAGGCACAGTGACTGAATTTCGACAACTGACAAGCAATGGACATTTTTTATTCAGGAGACAGCAAATGCTGCACCCAGACTGAATCTCTAGAGTTTCAGCGAGGAGAGGAGGGATGGACACACATATGATTTTTCTGGAGCATACTTTGAAGAAAAAGGAGATGGCATATTTGACCAGATGGCTAGGCATCAAAATGTATACTAGTCCTTGTCTTAACAAATAGACTACTAGCTCATTAAATTGAAAGAGAATGACATATTTGACCATCAGATAAATGAAGGCATAATAAAGAAACCATTTAGTTAAAAATTTTGGAAGGACTGCTCCACATTCCTGTGGTAAGGAATGCAAACTGCCAAAAAAATGATTAAACGAAGTCAAGACTCTGTCAGCAACTGGGAACTTGATCTAAAGCTGGCTTCTATATTGAGCAACCAAATTATATATTATGAAAAATTTGCTGCAACTTCAGCAGTTGGGAAGAAAAACAAAACATCCTCATGTTGAGTTAGCTTCTTAAAGCCCAGACCTAATGGGTTAAAATTTTAAAGAAATCTTGATGCCTCCATACAACCATCAGGCCTTACTAAAAAGTTAAAATACTTCTGTAAGCAAAGATATGCTGTTCCCTGAGTCAACCTATTTGACAACTACTCAGATTCACAGTCAAATCTCCGAAGGCAGGTAAACCAGATGAGTTTAACTACTATTTGATACTCAGATTCACTGTCAAAGCTCCAAATGTTGGTAAACCAGATGAGTTAAACTAGGTACCATGCACAGACACAGAATTGGGACCACACTAAGAAGCATTAACACTTCTAAAAAGATAATGTGTCAACATGACACGCGTTTGACACTTCCCAATACTTCACACATGAATCACACCACAAGTTTGAATAAAATAACTTGAAATCCAATAAATAAAAAAAAACAAAACAAAAAAAATAAAATGTAAATTTATACTTATTCTCCTCTTTTTAACTCTAAAAATTATTTTCTTAAATATTCATATAATAAATATATAAAATTATAAATTTTGCATGCGTCCCCCACATGTCTGTGTCCTACATTTTTTGAAAATTACCGTGTTGGCACGCCCATGATTCTTAGGGGCCACACATGCTAAAATTAGGAAAAATATTATTCCCACTCCACTTGTTTATAATGTACTCCAAAATCACATGACACTATTCCCAATTCACACTAGAATAGTGCATTTACAAAGAAGTGCTAACATATTCCTAAATTATTAATTTAACAATTCAGATACAAAGCAAAAAAGAATGAGAAAAATAAATCACACAAAGCATGCAACAAGAGATTTCATGATCCAGAAAAATTCACCTGTCCATAGAGTCCCCATCCAAAAGCAAGTAGTGCTCCAGCATCTGTAATTGCAAAAAAAGTCACATTAAAAAGTGAGGTAACATAAGATTGAAAACAAGTAATGTTTTCCTAAATACTATGCTGCACTCGACTAGTTATCAACCAAGTCACGAAGTGATTACCAGTGATTACTGCACTGTGTCTCCCTCCACAGGCAATTTCCCTGACATAGCTTCCTGGAACTCTAAAACCTTGTCCCTCTGAGCTCAAGCTTCCTCGTGAAAGGGCCGCAGATCTATCTTTCCCAAAAGAAGAGGAATCAATGCAAGGAACAGGATGCGGAGAGGACACCATCCGTATCCGGGACCCCAAACCTAGCTGCCCCTCGCCTCCATAACCCCAACCCCACACCTGTCCTATATCTGAAACTTCAGGAAAATAGGATATATCAAGTGTCTTTCTTCACATAATAGGATATATCAAGTGTCTTGCTTCACATAATATGCTTCCATAGTTGCAAACAGCATGCTACCTAGAACCTATGTATTACAATGAAGAGCGAACTACACATCAAAGATGTGGCATAAGGAAAGCAGTTAATCAAGGATATAGTGAATACCTGACAATGCTAATGTATGGCGCCCACCAGCTGCAACAGTAGCAATTCTTACTCCCGGGTTCAATGTCACAAGACATGGCAATGCTGAGAGAGTTTCATCACCAGATGGTGTGCTTTCTGCAGCTTGCTTAGATGATGATATTCGTCTACGCTTTGTACCTTCCTCCCCACCTCCTCTACCGTCTACACTGGACACTGTTCCACCAGATGATCTTGATCCCTGAGGGCGGGGACTCACTGTTACAGAATTAACCTTTACCGTTATTCACCAATTGGAAAGCAATTTTTTGTGAATCATTCTGATAACAAGGCTAAACCAAATTACCTTGTTCTGCCAAAAATGAACTGTGTCTTTCAAAAGCATCCTTCTCTTGGATTACAGCTGTAGATGAATCTCCAAATACTTTCCCAGAGGGAACACACTCTTTCCAACCCCATGTGTACACTTCTCCATTTTCTGTATTGAGAATCAAACATTGCTTACTCCATGGCTCAAGGAAGAGTGATTTACCAAGAAAAGTATTTATAAAAAAATGGCCCAATAACAAAAAACCACAGTAGCTCTATGTGAAACACACTTTTGAAAACCAGACCGGCTGGTTTGACTGGTTGAACCGTCAACCAGTCTAAATTCCAGTCGAGTTAGACCCTTGAACCCATTCAAGCTCAAAACAATGGTCTTTTTTTTCTTAAACCGGAAAAACCAGCAGTTGAACCAGTAAACCGGTGCCGATTTGAGAAAACCGGCCAGACTTAACATATGAGGTTAAGATTTGAAAATTGTAGTGCACAAGGCTTGAAAACACTTCAAGTATGAGACTCTTGTTAAGTTCCCACTAAAGCCAACAATGCTCCTTGTAAATAAATTCGTAGATATAATTTATTTATTATATTTCAATCATTTTCTCTCACAATTAACATTTTTACAAATAGCATCAATAAAAAAAAAAATTATAAATATATGTAAATCCTAAATATGTTTATATAAATATCTAGTATAAGGTATATTTAATATTTATTTTTTATTTAATTATATTTTTAATTTATTTATTACATATTTATGATATCACGGTTCAATCCGACAGTTGAATTGGTGACCCGTCCACCCGATGCATTTTTTGATTCGCTCACCGGTTCCCTTTTTAAAACCTTGGTGAAACAAATTCAATGGGACTTCGACTAATTTGATCTCTGTCTTTTAATTAACATAGCGCTCCATTTGGTTGTAGGGAGAAAAGGAAGAAAAAGGGAATTTAAAACATTGTACCTGCAAGTTTTTACAATTTGTGACTTTATTCTTTCCCTCCATTTTACTAGCAACCAAAGGCGAAAAATGTTCAGTTTCTTTCACATATTAAAGAATGGAAATCAGAAGTACCTGTAACTGCAACACAATGTGCCCAACCAGCTGCAGCTTTTATTATTTTAGCTTCTGACGGTAGAGGAAAAGGCTCTGGCGTTTCCTTAACAAACACAAGGGAAAGACAATAAAATTAAGGAAGAAATCAAAAAAGAACTCAAATCATTTTCAAGTAAAATGTAGTTCTGGTTTACCCCATGCTTTCCGGATGTAACATAGCTTTGACCTAGATCATCTGTTGAACCCCATGTAATGAGCTTTCCGGACTCTGATTGAAGAATAAATATGAGTACAAACGAAATTAAGCTCCTAACCATTACCAACAAACACTGAAATGGAGTAAAAACTAAAGCAAATCACATCAAAAATCAAAAAATCAAAAAAAAAAACTTTTCAATTGAAGAAAAGATTTCAGAATCAATACATAATCAAAAGCAAACAGATTTTCATGGACATGAAAACTTAATACAAAAATTAAGCAAGCATTTTTTTAAAATGCTAATTAGGGACGGCAATGGGGGTTAATGGAGTGGATATTAATTTCCCATCCCCATTCTCCTATAATTATTTTTCCCCATTCCCCATGGGTACTACCTTCCCAATCTCCTAATGGGTTTGGATTTTCCCCAACCCAACTTGACCCTTTTTTTTTTTTTTTTAAGATTCACAACCAAAGCTAAATATACATTCAATCTTATTTTATTTTATTTGGCTTAACAACAAAATCAATTACACATTAATTAACATTGTCACGTTATTCTTATCAAATTTTATGTATATTTACAATTTTTTAAATTTATTTAAAAAAATTCTATTCCTTCGAAAAAAATTTCATCTTCTTTTTTAATTTTATGTATCTCCTTTTCCTCTCTATTAATAGATCTTCGATAATCTAAAGGTGAGTTGTTACTCTTATTTCCATCTTCTTCTTCTTCTTCTTCTTTTAAATTTTTATTTGTATTTATAAAATGAATTTTCTTGTTTCAATATCTCTTGCAATTGTTTTATTAGATTTCTCTCTGATTTGATGGTAGCCTTAAATTGAATTTCTCAATTTTCATATTTTGGTTATGATTAATTGCGCGTTTTTTATCGATAGTCACAATCTTATCGCCGCTAGATTGTCGCCATCACAAATCGCCGTTGTTGTAGTGAGAGGATGAGAGAGAGTGAGAATTAGAACTCTAATTGTAAACAGAGTAGTGAAAACTAGGGATGGCAATGGATCACCTACCCTGTGAGTATCTATGGAGACCCAACCCAAATACATGGGTTTTTTCTTTTTTTTCTTATCCGTCGATGTTATTTAAATCTCCACCGAGGATGGGTATCCACTAATTTCCCCATATATATATATATATATATTTTTTTTTTTAGGTACATCGGAAAATAATTTCTCCATATGTTTTCACTACTCTATTTACAATAAAAGTTCTAATTCCCACTCTCTCTCATCCTCTCACTACAGCAACGGCGATTTGTGATAGCAACAATCTAGCGGCGATAAGATTGTGACTATCGAACAAAAACGCGCAATTAATCATAACCAAAATATGAAAATTGAAGACAAAAATGTATAAAATTTCAATTAAGGTGGTTACTAGTTAAGATGAAAATTGAAAAATTCAATCTAAGGTTACCATCAAATCAGAGAGAAATCCAATAAAACAATTGCAAGAGATATTGAAACAAGAAAATTCATTCTATAAATGCAAATAAAATTTAAAAAAAAAAATAAAATAAAAAGAAGAAAATGGAAACGAGAGCAACAACTCACCTTCAGATTATCGAATATTAACTAATAGAGAGGAGAAGGAGATACATAAAATTAAAAAAAAAGATGAAATTTTTTTGTAGGAATAGAATTTTTCTAAATAAATTTTAAAAATTCTAAATATACATAAAATTTGACAAGAATAATGTGACAATTTTAATTAATGTGTATTTGATTTTGTTGTGGAGCCAAATAAAATAAAATAAGATTAAATGTATATTTAGTTTTGGTTGTGATCTTGAAAAAAATAAATAAAAATATAAAAAAAAAAGGATAATTATAGAAAAATGGGGAGGAGAATTAATATCCACTCTATTAACCCCATTGCCATCCTAGTGACAGCATATAGAGAAATTATTTTCTAATGTAGCTTAAAAAAAAAAACATACGAAAAAATTAGTAGGTATCCATCCCGCCCCATCCCAGTAGAGATTTAAAAAACATCACTTACCCTACCCGATGAACAAGAAAAAAAAAGGAAAAAAGTCATATATTTGGTTGGGTCTCCATGGATAGACAGGTAGGTTATCCATTGCCATCATAATGCTAATCTCGGCCAAAATTAAAGCTTTTTAAATAAACTCTATCACTAACGTAGGGTTACATTAACTGAAGGAACGGTGTTAACAGATCCAATGTTAACAAAAAAACACAATCTTTTCAAAACAACAAATCGAAACGAAAACCAAAAGAAAAGCACCTGAAATGGCCATAGCAAATCCGCAACCGCCGCCATAAACATCCTTCCACGAGCATCCGTCTCCAATCGACGGCGGAAGCCTAACCGCCACCGGAGACAGCAGCGGCGACCTCTGCGGCAGAGCTCCGGGAAGGTACCCCCACATGAACACTAACTTCTCCTTTACTTCCTCCATTTTCACAGCTTCTTCACCTCCTCCTCCACCATCGCCATTCATACCGACTTTCCCGAGAAAACAACACCGAGATAATCCGAAAGAATCACGCACTTCAGGGTCTCTGTTTTAGCTTCTAGAGAGAGAGAGAGAGAGAGAGAGAGGAGGTTAGTTGGGTTGGACTTGGGGAAGTGCCCTAATCGTTTGAATAAAGTGATACCATGTATACCCGAATATACTTATAAATTTTAAATTTTTGTAATGTATGCCATTAGTGTTATTCATATCAATTATTATGTTAATTAATATATTAATATATATTATAATATTATTATGTTTTTTTGGAAAGTGGATAAAAATAGTTTTTTATTTTTTGGTAAGAGGGTAAAAATAGTTTTTTATTTTTTTTAATTATATTATCTCTTTATTTTTTTATATTTTAAAAAAAAAATTAAAAAATTAATTTTTAACTTATTTCTCAAAATAATTCTATAATTTTTAAATTATGAATCTCATTTATTAAATAAATTATAAAAATTCAAAATAAATAAAATTATTAGTAGTGACATATATATCAATTAATTTACTAACTAGTATAATGACATAATTATAAACCGCACTCATTATACAAATTATAAATATTTAAAACTTCTAAAATTATACCACATTATTTATTAATACATTAATTAATATATATAATATTATTCTAAAATTATACTTTATCATCCATTAATATAATATATCGATTAATAAGTATAATAGATAAAATTTATAATTTTGAAATGATAATATGCTTTGAGGGCATCCGTATCATTTTCAAGCGAGTGGGGGTGCCACGTAGGATGCTCACGTGGGGGGATCGAACACGTGGCGAATTTGCGACCGGTGGATGCTTCGGCTAATGGTAGCCAGGAGTTTCCCAGAAGTTTCTGGAAGCTCACCAGACTCCAGAGACCTTCGTAGTAGATGGCGTGGTCTCTTGGATTCTTGACACGTGTATTTCTTTACTAAATAATTCCAATCATTACGCAATGCCACGTGTCGGATGGTGGGGGAGGGGAATTACTACAGTAATTGCATTTTTTTATACGGCGCTGCTTGAGGGCCCGAGATTTCGGGGCTCGAATGCCCCGAAATTTCATTTCAAGTAAAAAAAAAAAAAAAAAAAAGGAAAAAAGAAAGAAAAAAAAAAAACAGTTTCCCAAAATGGAAATTAGAGGTATTAGGGGCAATTTTTTTAGGGCCACCAATCATTTTCCTTTTTTAAAAATTTTTTGAGGTACCACGTGACACCTGTGGAGGGGCCCTTTTATTAATTGTTTGGTAATCGTTTTCTTATTTGCCACAAATACCCTCGTGATTGTTGAAATTGGGACACGCGTCGATGCTTGAGAGGGTGTTCTCACTGTTAAGACATACCTTTACCTTTTAAGTGCGCGAGTAATATTAGAAATAAAAATATTATTCATCACAAAAATTTTATTAAAAGTTTTATCAAATGTATTAAATGAGTATGTAATTTACAAAATTTACATTATGTGAATTTCATATCCATGTGAGACATTTGGTAGAATTTTTGGGTTCCTAGCATTACTCTATTAGAAATTTTAAAAATTCTATTAAAATTTTTACAAAATATCTCATATGGGTGTGGAACCCATACCATGAGTTTGATATAAATCTCACATTTATGTGAGATATTTGATAAAATTTTTAAAATCTCTAATATTTTTGTAAGTGTCCTTAGTCGCACTCAATTTCTTTTTTTTCCTTAGTGCTGTCCAAGAGTCAAGTAAGAAAAGTTATTGGGTGGTGTTGAATCATTTATTCATACTACTTAGGAGTGTTTTGAAAAAATAGTAAAAAATAATTTTTTGACTTTTAACTAAGCTTTTGGCTCTTTTAGACAAGTGATTTGAAAAGTTGGTAAAAAGTTTAGGGCTGAACAAGAAAATATATAATCCGTAATCCGATTTGATCCAGTCAAATCCGATAAGTTTGGATTGGTTTTTTGAATCCGTGGTTCGGTTTTGGATTGGAAATTAAAAAATCCGTAGGCCACGAATCGATTCCGGATTTAACCCCATGGTTCCGGATTGGAACCGATTCAGATCGTATACAAATAGTTAATATTTATACTATAGACCCTCTCACATAATATCATTTCTTATTCCATATAAAAGCTAAACCCTTATTCCATGTTGCTGCTATGATTTTGCTTGTTTGTTGCTTCTGTTCATGGAGTTTTGTTACTTTTGTTTGTCTAAAACTAGTTTTCTTATTATTTTTATTTGATGTCATGTTTAGTTTTAATACAGAGGAGAACTTTGCTTTGTGTAACATGTATCTAATTTTATTGCTTTTGTTTGTTGCTTTTGTTTGATGTTATGTTTATATTTTTATAAAATTAAAATGTTCTTTATTTTTTTTTATTTAATTATGCGAATCCGTGGTCCTAAATCGATTCAATTCGTATCTAAACGGATTGGTTCAGCTTGGTTCCACGATTTAAACGGATTAGATTGGTTCCAATTTTTCAGAAAACGTAAATAACGGATTGATACTGGTTTTATCCCAATCCGGACCATGCTCATCCCTAGAAAAGTTGCTTTTAGTTTTTTTTATTAATATTTATTTATGATGTCAAATCACAATAAAATGACCAAACTACTCCCATTCAATTTAAAATATTCACAACTTCACCCATCACTACTAAAAATCAGACTTTTTGCGACGGTCTCAAACGTTGCAAAAGGTCCACGTGTTGTCGCAAAAGACTTTTTTGCGACGGAGTAGCGATGGGAAATGAGGGGTGACGGAAGGGGGAGTGACAAAAAGTATTTGCGACGGTTACAAACCGTCACTTTCTTGTAGCGACAGTAAATCAATAGTTTTTGCGACGGTTTAACCTGACACAAAAAATGGGAGAAAACATCACTTTTAGCGACGGCTTAGGATGCCGTCACCAAATTTTTTTTTTTAAAGACAGTAGTTGACGTCGCAAAAAGTACCATTACCAACGGTTTTAAATAAGCTCTATGTATTCTAGAGTAAGAATTGGGATACCTGTACATATGTCTGGTCATGAGCTTTTATAGACTTTACTTGGCACAATCCTAGTAGGATTCTAACTCTCCTTATAAGAGTCCTTCTAGGAATCACACACCCTACTCACTACCAGCTAAGTGAGATGGTTTACACAATCCTAGTAGGACTTTACTCTCCTTAGCAGAGTCCTCCTAGGAGTCACACTCCTACTCACTATCAACCAAGTGAGATGGTTTTGTATAGTCCTAGTAGGACTCTACTCTCCTTAGCAGAGTCTTCCTAGGAGTCTCAAGCCCAAGGATAATGATTATCCCTAAAACACCATCATCACTGCAAGCCAAGTGAGATGGCTGAACCCTTACCTCGGCTAACATTGCGGTCAACTGTGCTTACACAGCCTGGTGATACTTTAAGCACCACTGTCAGTCTTAACTCTAAGATGACGCCCTGTAGAGCTATCCTTTAGCTCGGTTCTCCCTCCACTGATACCTCGGTCCCGGATAGCTAGGCCAGGTCACTGGTAGCCCATCTCTAACCGACCCGATGTTTAGATGGTCAAGGACCGTGCTACATAAATATTTACCTCAGCCCATAGTTCAGCCCAAACCCGAAATATGAGATGTCTTCTTGGCCTAAGACCGAGCTACACCAGCCCTTATCTCGGCCCATTACGCGGCCCAACTCCCAAAGAAAACTTTTCCTAGCACGGCCCAATTTGTTTATAAATTACCCTCTCAATTGCCCCTTAATTCTATCTGCGTAGCATGATTGGGATTATTTTTTCTCCAGCCGAGCTAAGAACGCCGCACTCTGCCAAGCTAAAAAGTTGTTCGGTTTCATAACTCGTTCGGCCCCAATAAGCCTTGTCAGTTGCTGAACATGTTCTTCCACTAATCTGGCACGACGTCATTCCCAAGATACGTGGCGTGCCCCAATTATCCTCGTTCTCTTGTTACAACCGTCACGTACCTTCAAAATTTTGAACAGCCCCGCCTTTTTGCCTTCAACATTTATATCCTTCAAGTTTGCAATCGTACTAGAAGACGTTCTTTCTGTGTAATCGGGCTATATGTCCCACCTTTTGTAATGAAAAATTTCGATCTCTTTGCTCGGTTACTGTGTTTCTTTTTCAATGTTTTGCATCATTTCGACTGTATGCCTAGCCAAACTAATTAGTTTGGCCTTACTTGATCCTGTCAACCTTCTTTGGCTGGGATACGCATCTCAGCTGAAGAATCCAAAAATTTGTTAGTCAAACCTGTCAACCTACTTTGGCCGAGGTAACTGCCATCCCAGCCAAAGAGTGCAAAAATTTTGTTGGTCAAACCTGCAAACCTTCTTAAGCCTAGGTCTTTATCTCAGCTGAAGAAAGCTAAATGTTGGTTATTCCTACCAACCTTCTTCAGCCTAAATCCTAACCTCGACTGAAGGGAGCTCAATGTTGGTTATTCCAGCCAACGTTCTTCAGCCTAGATCCTTATCTCAGCTGAAGAGAGCTAAATGTTGGTTATTCCTGCCAACCTTTTTTCAGCCTAGATCCTGATCTCGACTAAAGGGAGCTCAATGTTGGTTATTCCGGCCAACGTTATTTAGTCTAGATTCTGATCTCGGCTGAAGGGAGCTCAATGTTGTTTATTCCGACCAACGTTCTTCAGCCTAGATCCTTATCTTGGCTAAAGATAGCTCAATGTTGGTTATTCCTGCCAACCTTCTTCAGCCTAGATCTTGATCTCGACTGAAGGGAGCTCAATGTTGGTTATTCCGGCCAACGCTCTTCAGCCTAGATCCTTATCTCGGCTGAAGAGAGCTAAATGTTAGTTATTCCTGCCAACATTCTTCAGCCTAGATCTTGATCTCGGCTGAAGGGAGCTCAATGTTGGTTATTCCGACCAACATTCTTCAGCCTAGATCCTTATATCGGCTGAAGAAAGCTAAATGTTAGTTATTTCTGCCAACCTTCTTCAGCCTAGATCCTGATCTCGGCTGAAGGGAGCTCAATGTTGGTTATTCCGGCCAACGTTCTTCAATCTAGATCCTTATCTCGGCTGAAGAGAGCTAAATGTTTGGTTATTCCTGCCAAACTTCTTAATTGCCCCCAGGTCGGGCAAAGACTTTTACGCGGTCGGTCCTACTTGTCAACCGTGTTAACTCTCGCCAAAGGCTTTTTGTCTGATATCGCTGTTGTGCAGGACTCTTTCTCGGTGCGCGCCCCATCTTCCTCTACCCGGATGTGTTGGTGCACTCTCTCTATCAGGGCTTCCATAGTAAGGGGTGGCGTCATTGTCATTGAATCCCTCAACTTATTGCCGGCCAGCAAACCTCGTTTGTACTGTGCGATAGTTAGGGTTGTGGGGCAATCTCTAATCTGATTAAAAGTCTCCCAATACCGGTTATTGTAAGACCTCAATGTTTACTTCTCGCCCATATCTATGGAGAGAAGCTGGTCAATCTCTACAGGTGTCTTGGTGTTTGTTCTGAATCTAGTCACAAAT
The DNA here is from genome assembly GCF_055761805.1 of Camellia sinensis. NCBI lineage: Eukaryota > Viridiplantae > Streptophyta > Magnoliopsida > Ericales > Theaceae > Camellia > Camellia sinensis. The sequence continues at coordinate 32,308,029 of NC_138961.1, read as the reverse complement.
GCCTCTGCTAGTTGCGCCCATGAAGCTATACTACCTTCTGACAACCTTTCAAATCACGTTATGTAACAACTCAGATTTTTAATTATTCTATAGAATTTATACTAATATTATTTAATCTCAGTTCGGAAAACATATAATTTATTATATATTATTATGTGTAATTTTGTAAAATAATATAATTATTAAAAGTTTAGGGGTCAAAATATAATAAATAATAATATAGATAATAATAATAATAATAATAATAATAATACTAATAATAATAATAATAATAATAATAATAATGGGTGTGGTAGTAAAATAAATAATTAATTTTATGTTGATATACGATAGTGTGTAATTTAATTAAGAATTAATTTATTTATATAATTATATTAAAATATTGGGTCAAAAGGTAATTATCTTAAATATCTATTAAGGATAAGAACGAATCTGTGAAATCATTACCGAATCTGCCACGTAGTGCCTTATTCCCCTATAAATAGGGAGGCGTGTCACGCCTGGAGAGAAAACAGAAAGAAGAAGCGAAAGAAAGAAAGAAAGAACGAGAGAGAGAGAGAGAGGAAAGAAAGTAAATAATAGTGGAAGTTGAAAGGGTCTTTGATAGTGGAAAGAAAGAGTAAGGTATTAAAGTTAAGGTGAGTTATATTATACCTTGAGTCACCAAAATGTATTTTACGTATGTTTTAACTTACCAAAATCTGTTTTACACAAGTTATGTTTTTAATAAAAGTTATGTTTTATAAAGGTTTCAGTTACGTGGTTTATCTTCTGAACCCTATTTGCTTAAAAGAAAATCCATAGATATGTCTGTTTATATTTTAAAGAATATTTGGTTATGACCTTATATACAATTATGTTTTGTAAGTACCACCACGGGAGTCCTACGCCTTGGGAGACTTAAATAACCATTAGCTTCTGTTTGACCACTTTGTGGTCCTCTGTTTGTCATGGATCCATTGACCTCTGTTCTGTGCAAACTAAAGTGTTGTACGGAGCTAAGTGCTACACTATTGTGGGAGCCACCTCTAGAATCCGTACGAGCCACCTCTTGAATCCGTACCTCTGTTCTGACTGTCACTTCTGTGACCTCTGTTCTGTACCGTGGTTATGGTTATCTATTTATATAATATCTGTATTTCAGTTTCTGTTACTTAAATGATTTCTGCTACTCAAATGATTTGTTTATGTAAATATTTTGGCTACATAACTATCCATGGTTATTTTGTATCCCTATACTCTAGGTATAATATTTCTCACTCTGCCATGTGCTTATAGTTTTTTACTAATTTTCAGGAAACATGCAATTCAGAAATAGCTTTTGGAAAGTCTTAGACGCGGGGCTGCGGAATAAACACACACAATACTTTTATGATATTTTTATATGTAAATATCGCCTTTTTGGTCAATATATTTTGTAATAAAATAGAAGCTCCAATGATTATTTTTGTACCCTTACTTAAATATTTCTTCCGCTTGCGTTTATTGATTTGTTTAAGAATTGACTGTAGGTAATTTCAGTTACTGGCCATCACGATACTTAACCCTCGGGTACGGGGAGCGGGTCGTGACAAGTGGTATCAGAGCAATAGTTTATAAAAAAAAAAAAAAAATCATCATTGGAGCATAGGACACATGCACATTTAAGAAGTGGGATAGAAGGTAATTAGTACCGAATTATTATATTTTGTTCGTCGATTTAATTATATTATAATTTTATATGATTATATATAATAATAATTTTTTTTTTTAGTGTGTCTAATTTGTGAAGGATATTAGATATAATTTATATTTGTTATAGTAAAACAAGGACAAGAAAAGAAGGATGTCGGGTTCAAGCACCCACCAAAATTATAATATAATTAAATACAGATAATTTTCAGTTTAGTATTCAAAAAAAAAATTATTTTGATGTTTTTTTAAAAATTGGGTTCAAATTATAAAGATACTAATTTTGAAACTATTTCCTGTCAATGAAAAGTTCATCTCAAATTTTTCAATTCTTGCATATAATTCTGTCATTGTGTTCTCATTTTTATCTATTTTTATCATAAACAAAACGAGTGAACAGTTTTTAAAAGTAGCCCATTATTTCTCATTTTGGCCCTAATCAATTTTTGACAACCAAACAGTGAATTATTTTTGGTAAAGTTTTTTTTTTTTTTAGGTAATATTTTCTATCAGATTAATCATCTAATATATATTTATTAGAGTACGCAGTGGATAGCTTACATATGACAAATTTCGAGGACGAAATTTTAAAAGGGGGGAAGATTGTAATAACCCAATTTTTTAATTATTCTATAGAATTTATACTAATATTATTTAATCTCAGTTCGGAAAACATATAATTTATTATATATTATTATGTGTAATTTTGTAAAATAATATAATTATTAAAAGTTTAGGGGTCAAAATATAATAAATAATAATATAGATAATAATAATAATAATAATAATAATAATGGGTGTGATAGTAAAATAAATAATTAATTTTATGTTGATAAACGATAGAGTGTAATTTAATTAAGAATTAATTTATTTATATAATTATATTAAAATATTGAGTCAAAAGGTAATTATCTTAAATATCTATTAAGGATAAGAACGAATCTGTGAAATTATTACCGAATCTGCCACGTAGTGCCTTATTTCCCTATAAATAGGGAGGCGTGTCACGCCTGGAGAGAAAACAGAAAGAAGAAGCGAAAGAAAGAAAGAACGAGAGAGAGAGAGGGAAAAGGAAGTAAATAATAGTGGAAGTTGAAAGGGTCTTTGATAGTGGAAAGAAAGAGTAAGGCATTAAAGTTAAGGTGAGTTATATTATACCTTGAGTCACCAAAATGTATTTTACGTATGTTTTAACTTACCAAAATTTGTTTTACACAAGTTATGTTTTTAATAAAAGTTATGTTTTATAAAGGTTTCAGTTACGTGGTTTATCTTCTGAACCCTATTTGCTTAAAAGAAAATCCATAGATATGTCTGTTTATATTTTAAAGAATATTTGGTTATGACCTTATATACAATTATGTTTTGTAAGTACCACCACGGGAGTCCTACGCCTTGGGAGACTTAAATAACCATTAGCTTCTGTTTGACCACTTTGTGGTCCTCTGTTTGTCATGGATCCATTGACCTCTGTTCTGTGCAAACTAAAGTGTTGTACGGAGCTAAGTGCTACACTATTGTGGGAGCCACCTCTAGAATCCGTACGAGCCACCTCTTGAATCCGTACCTCTGTTCTGACTGTCACTTCTGTGACCTCTGTTCTGTACCGTGGTTATGGTTATCTCTTTATATAATATCTGTATTTCAGTTTCTGTTACTTAAATGATTTCTGCTACTCAAATGATTTGTTTATGTAAATATTTTGGCTACATAACTATCCATGGTTATTTTGTATCCCTATACTCTAGGTATAATATTTCTCACTCTGCCATGTGCTTATAGTTTTTTACTAATTTTCAGGAAACATGCAATTCAGAAATAGCTTTTGGAAAGTCTTAGACGCGGGGCTGCGGAATAGATACACACAACACTTTTATGATATTTTTATATGTAACTATCGGCTTTTTTGGTCAATATATTTTGTAATAAAAATAGAAGCTCCAATGATTATTTTTGTACCCTTACTTAAATATTTCTTCCGCTTGCGTTTATTGATTTGTTTAAGAATTGGCCGTAGGTAACTTTAGTTACTAGCCATCACGATACTTAACCCTTGGGTACGGAGAACGGGTCGTGACACGTTAAACCCAGGTCACCAAGGCTGGAAGGAAATAGGATACACATCAGAGCCTCGTTTCGCTGAAACACGGCCATAACCTGGTAAAAGTGGCTCAAGTGTATGTAGGGGTCCGACTTCCCCTCATAAGTAGTGAATTTGGGCTGGTGGAAGCCTGAGGGTAATGGTGCGTTCTCTATTGTCGGAATGAACGGTGAGCTCTGCAATCTTGCTAACGCTTTGTCTGCTGGTTCATAGGCAAGGTGTGGCTTTGGAATTCCAACATCGACACTCTTATGTGTTCTAGGAGCCAATCGTTGTAGTACGGAGACTCTACGGAGGTCGCGAGCCTGAGTGTCTTCTCTCCTTCAAGCTCTTTCAGTCCTCATTCTCTCAGGCCTGGAGTAGCGTGTCCTGGAAGTCTTTGATTGTGTATCGCCCGACCTGAGATTTCTACTTTCAGTTTGTGATGGTGTGACTTGTTTGTCACAATCTTCTGAGTGGCAAGAGTGTGTGTTGCCTTTGTGCCTCTCATTTGCTGCCATCTCTTTGCCTTTTATCTGGCTGTTCATAGACTCTATGTCAGCCTCTATTCTTCTTATTACTTCGTCTTGCTCCCTTACGTGATCTTCGAGAACCTGGGGATCCATCTTCCGCCTCTGTCTTTCAGGACTTTGAGAGCGATAGGGGTTGCCAGCCCGCCTCTCCCTTGCATCCCTCCGGGGGTTCTGTCGTTGGGGTTCTAAATTTGCCATGGGAGGGATAGAAGGAAAACCTTCATGCCTCTTACCCCCTTCCGAGGTTTGCCCATCAATAGTTGATTACGGCAAGTCTTCATTGTGCGACATTGCTTCCAATTAGAGAAGAAAGCTTGATCAAGAGGTTTTGTTCTTTGTGGAATTCCCACATACGGCGCCAATTGTACGAGTACGAAATAATCTTCTCGTATAATCCTGTTGATGAAGTTTGCACTCCTCCAAACGTCGTCGCTTTACTACCTGAAAACACAAACGTGAGCTAACCGGCGGGTGTGTGCCAGAAACCCCTCCGATGCCTAAGTCAGTAACTAGACAATAAGCTCTATGTATTCTAGAGTAAGAATTGGGATACCTGTACATAGATCTGGTCATGAGCTTTTATAGACTTTACTTGGCACAATCCTAGTAGGATTTTAACACTCTTTATAAGAGTCCTTCTAGGAATCACACACCCTACTCACTACCAACCAAGTGATATGGTTTGCACAATCCTAGTAAGACTTTACTCTCCTTAGCAGAGTCCTCCTAGGAGTCACACTCGTACTCACTACCAACCAAGTGAGATGGTTTTGCATAATCCTAGTAGGACTCTACTCTTCTTAGCAGAGTCCTCCTAGGAGTCTCAAGCCCAAGGATAATGATTGTCCCTAAAACACTCTCATCACTGCAAGCCAAGTGAGATGACTGAACCCTTACCTCGGCTGACATTGCGGTCAATCGTGCTCACACAGCTCGGTGATACTTTAAGCACCACTGTCAGTCTTGACTCTGAGATGACGCCTTACAGAGCTATCCTTTAGCTCGGTTCTCCTTCCACTGATACCTCGATCCAGGATAGCTAGGTCAGGTCACTGGTAGCCCATCTCTGATAGACCCGATGTTTAGATGATCAAAGACCGTGCTACATAAATAATTACCTTAACTCATAGTTCGGCCCAAACCCGAAATATGAGATGTCTTCTTGGCCTAAGATCGAGCTATACCAACCCTTATCTCGGCCCATTACGCGGCCCAACTCCCAAAGAAGACTCTTCCTAGCTCGGTCCAATTTGTTTACAAATTACCCTCTCAAAGCAAGTTCTAGTGGGCTGTCCTAGACAAGGAATAAATACAGATAACTCATAAGTGAGTAGATATATCACCAAAATATCTTGCTTAAGAATGGAGTTTTCCTCTGCAGTTAGTCAATTATAAGAATTGTGGAATTTGAAAGGCATAAAAACATATTACACTAGTGATTGCTAATATTCTCCAAAAGATGTTACACAAATATAGTTTATGGGGCTAGTTGCATGCTACAGCCGGAACCTAATGTGAATGTGAATGATGGGGATATAATTGCACAAATACGAAAATGTACCAAGATCTGAAACAGAATTTCTGGTGGCCGGGAATGAAGAAAGAAATTGCTGATTTTGTATCCAAATGTCTTCATTGCCAACAGGTCAAAGCTGAACATCAACGACCTGCCGGACTATTGCAACCCCTACCCATACCAGAGTGGAAATGGGAGCATATCACGATAGATTTTATCGTTGGATTGCCTCACTCCAGAAAAGGTATGGATTCAATTTGGGTTATTGTTGATAGACTAACCAAATCTGCTCACTTCTTACCTGTCAAGACAATCTATAATGCAGACAAATTGGCTGTTATCTATATTGATGAAATTGTGAGACTGCATGGAGTGCCTGTGTCTATTGTTTCTGACAGGGATTCGAAGTTTACATCAAGGTTTTGGCAAAGCCTACAGACTGCATTGGGTACTAAATTGAGGCTGAGTAGTGCCTATCATCCTCAGACAGATGGCCAATCAGAAAGGACCATCCAAACTCTGGAGGATTTACTGAGAATGTGTGTCCTTTGATTTTCAGGGAAATTGGGAAAGTCATTTACCTTTGGCTGAATTCGCCTACAACAACAGCTACCATTCGAGTATAGGTATGGCGCCTTTCGAGGCATTGTATGGCAGGAAATGTAGGTCTCCAATTTGCTGGGCAGAAGTTGGAGATGGGCCTTTGCTCGGGCCCGAGATTGTGTATGAAACGACTGAGAAAGTGAAACTGATACAACAGAGACTGAAAACTGCATAGAGTAGACAGAAAAACTATGCAGATGTTAGAAGACGAGACAGAGAGTATGAAGTGGGTGATCACGTGTTTGTGAAAGTGACACCAATGAAAGGCCAGACTCGTTTTGGAGTCAAAGGCAAGTTAGCACCAAGATACGTCGGACCGTATGAGATTATTGAGAAAATTAATCCGGTGGCGTATCAAGTTGCGCTCTCTCCTGAAATGGAGCATATGCATAACGTCTTCCACATTTCCATGTTGAGAGACTACCTCCGGGATCCCTTCCATGTGATTGAGCCTACTCGGATAGTGTTGAGTGATGACTACACTTATGAGGAACGGCCTATACAGATTGTAAACCGACGGATCAAGAAACTGAGGAACAAAGAGATCCCGCTAGTAAAAGTTGACTGGCAGAACCACGGTGGCGTGTATGCCACTTGGGAAAGGGAAGATGACATGGCCAAAAGATATCCTGAACTGTTTCCACTGAATCCTGTTTTCTTCCAGAATGAAGGTAACTCGAGTTTAGAGGACTAAACTCTTTATAAGGAGGGGAGACTGTAACAACCCTCATGCTGTTTACTGATTAATGACTGATTGATTACTGATAATCACCGATTACTGCGAAACGAAACTGATAATGACTGATAACTGACTGATAATTGAACTGATTAAAGTACTGAACTGACTGACCGAACTTTAAACTGAATTAAATGAATACATCTGTTTGAATTGCATTCTATCTGGTACAGCCGGAACCTAATGTGAATGTGAATGATGGGGATATAATTGCTCTGACCCAGAAGTTCAGCAAAATGAAACCGCCATCCTTTCAGGGAGGCCTTGAACCGTTAAAAGCTGAAGCTTGGGTTCTGGAAACAGAAAAACTATTTGAAGTGTTCCCGTGCTCAGAAGCGAATAAAGTACTGTTAGCTACCTTCACCTTACAAGAAGAAGCTAGAAGGTGGTGGATGTTGATCCGTGATACAAATACTGTTATGACTTGGGCTCAGTTCAAGGAGTCCTTCTTTGAAAAGTATTTCCCTCAGTGTGTTAGGGATAGAAAAGTGACTGAATTTGAACAGCTGAAGCAGGGCACAATGACTGTTGCGGAATATGAGACGAAATTTACTGAACTTGCCCGTTATGCACCGCATATGGTGGATACTGAGTATAAGAAGGCCAGGAAATTCGAAGGTGGCCTTAATGTTGCAATCCTTGATCGAATAAATGTCTTGAAACTACCGACTTTTGTGGGTGTTCTCGACCGGGCATTGATGGCCGAGTCGAACATTGCAGCGGTGAAACAATCTGAAACACCAACAACCGAATGGCATGGTAAAAGGCAGGGTTTCAAATTCAAGAAAGGCAAGCACAACCCAGCCAACAAGAAATAGAATACGGGGTCGACAACTAGCCCCAGCCAAGGGAGTGGGTTCATACCACCCTGTCCTGAGTGTGGCAAGAAGCACAAGGGGGTCTGCTATAGAATATCTGGAGCCTGTTACAGGTGTGGCAAGGTGGGCCACATGGTTAAAGACTGCCCCTCTGCTCCACAAGCCAGTAGTAAAGCTGCACCAAGCGCAGCAGCATCAACTGTAGCACCAAAGCCTAACCCCAGAGCTACCGGGAAAGAGCCCATGAGGCAGGGCCGAGTGTTCGCCCTAATACCGGGAGACGTGCAAGATACTGAGACCGTTGTGTCAGGTATTCTCTCTATTTGTACACAAAATGCATATGTATTGATTGATTCGGGGTCTACACATTCTTATGTATCGCATGCTTTCTCACGGAAATTGAATAGACCCTTAGAACCTATGAACTATCTGCTAGCCGTATCATCACCCGTAGGAGGGTCCATGACATGTGCTTATATGTACCCCGCATGTGAAATCCTTGTTGGGGATATGCATCTGTTTATTGATTTACTGCCATTGAACATTGATCATTTTGACGTAATATTGGGGATGGATTGGTTACAAAAATATCATGCCACTATTGACTGTGTGACCAAGCAAGTTGTTTTCCGTCCACCTGGTTTGCCTGAATTTGTATTTAATGGGAGTGGAGTAGTACCTCCTCCGTATTTGATTTCGTCAGTGAAAGCTGTTAAATTAATTAGGAAGGGGTGTAAAGGGTATCTGTGTTCTGCGCTGACTGCGTCTACTGATGATAGTGTTAAAATTGATGTAAATTGTGTTCCTATAGTTAGGGAATTTCCAGATGTTTTTCCAGATAATCTTCCAGGAGATTTGACTGACAGGGAGATTGAATTTACCGTTGATGTGATTCCCGGAACACAACCAGTTTCTAAAGCTCCTTACCGAATGGCTCCAACTGAACTGAAAGAACTGAAAGGGCAATTGCAAGAACTGTTAGACAAAACGTTCATCAGACCTAGCACTTCGCCATGGGGTGCTCCTGTTTTGTTTGTCAAGAAGAAAGATGGCTCACTGAGACTGTGCATTGACTACCGTGAACTGAATAAGGTAACTGTAAAGAATAAATACCCATTACCGCGTATTGATGACCTGTTTGATCAATTACAGGGTGCTAAAGTATTTTCGAAGATCGATCTCAGATCCGGATACCATCAGTTGAAAGTTAAATCAGATGACATTGATAAAACTGCTTTTAGAACGAGGTATGGACATTATGAATTTTTAGTTATGCCATTCGGAGTCACGAATGCCCCAGCTGCATTTATGGACCTCATGAACAGAATTTTTAAACCGTACCTTGATGACTTTATTGTTGTATTTATTGATGACATATTGATTTACTCCAAGAGTATAGAAGAACATGAACATCATCTGAGACTTGCCCTACAAACCTTAAGGGAACAGAAACTGTATGCTAAGCTGTCTAAATGTGAATTTTGGCTTGACCATGTTATGTTTTTGGGGCATGTTGTTAGCAAAGATGGGATTTCTGTTGATCCGCAGAAAATTGAAGCTGTAGTGAACTGGCCTAGACCAACAAATGTGACTGAAGTCCGAAGCTTTTTAGGATTGGCTGGATATTACAGAAGATTTGTCAAAGATTTCTCCAAGATTGCCCTACCATTGACTCAGTTAACTCAGAAGGGGACACCATTTGACTGGACTGACCAAAGGGAATTAGCATTCCAAGAGTTGAAAACTCGACTTGTGACTGCACCGGTTTTGACCTTACCATCAGGTACGGATGGTTATACTGTATTTAGTGATGCTTCTCATAAGGGTTTGGGATGTGTTTTAATGCAGAGTGGGAAGGTTATTGCTTATGCTTCCCGACAACTGAGACCGCACGAAAAGAACTACCCGACCCATGATCTGGAACTTGCTGCAGTAGTATTTGCACTGAAAATCTGGCGTCACTATCTGTATGGGGTGACATGTGAAGTATACACCGACCACAAGAGTTTAAAGTATTTCTTCACACAGAAAGAACTGAACATGAGACAGCGGAGATGGCTGGAACTGATTAAAGACTATGACCTACAGATATTGTACCATCCGGGAAAAGCCAATACCGTTGCCGATGCATTGAGCCGGAAATCGATTGGAAACTTAGCCTGTTTGCTTACAGGACAGAAAGAGTTGCTTTGTGACCTTGAAAAATCTGAAATCGAAATTGTTTTACGAGAACAAGGTGGAATCTTAGCTGCTATTTCTGCTCAACGGGCGCTGATTGAGGAGATTAAAGAGAAACAGCAACTGGATGACTTCTTGAAAAAGATCATCGAAGAAAGAGAATCTAAACCGAGACCGGGATTCAAATTTGAGAATAATGTACTGAAATTTCAAGAAAGACTGTGTGTACCAAATGATACTGAACTGAAAAGAAGAGTTCTGCAAGAAGGCCACAATTCGAAATTGTCTATCCATCCGGGGAATACGAAAATGTACCAAGATCTGAAACAGAATTTCTGGTGGCCGGGAATGAAGAAAGAAATTGCTGATTTTGTATCCAAATGTCTTCATTGCCAACAGGTCAAAGCTGAACATCAACGACCTGCCGGACTATTGCAACCCCTACCCATACCAGAGTGGAAATGGGAGCATATCACGATAGATTTTATCGTTGGATTGCCTCGCTCCAGAAAAGGTATGGATTCAATTTGGGTTATTGTTGATAGACTAACCAAATCTGCTCACTTCTTACCTGTCAAGACAATCTATAATGCGGAAAAATTGGTTGTTATCTATATTGATGAAATTGTGAGACTGCATGGAGTGCCTGTGTCTATTGTTTCTGACAGGGATTCGAAGTTTACATCAAGGTTTTGGCAAAGCCTACAGACTGCATTGGGTACTGAATTGAGGCTGAGTAGTGCCTATCATCCTCAGACAGATGGCCAATCAGAAAGGACCATCCAAACTCTGGAGGATTTACTGAGAATGTGTGTCCTTGATTTTCAGGGAAATTGGGAAAGTCATTTACCTTTGGCTGAATTCGCCTACAACAACAGCTACCATTCGAGTATAGGTATGGCGCCTTTCGAGGCATTGTATGGCAGGAAATGTAGGTCTCCAATTTGCTGGGCAGAAGTTGGAGATGGGCCTTTGCTCGGGCCCGAGATTGTGTATGAAACGACTGAGAAAGTGAAACTGATACAACAGAGACTGAAAACTGCACAGAGTAGACAGAAAAACTATGCAGATGTTAGAAGACGAGACAGAGAGTATGAAGTGGGTGATCACGTGTTTGTGAAAGTGACACCAATGAAAGGCCAGACTCGTTTTGGAGTCAAAGGCAAGTTAGCACCAAGATACGTCAGAACGTATGAGATTATTGAGAAAATTAATCCGGTGGCGTATCAAGTTGCGCTCCCTCCTGAAATGGAGCATATGCATAACGTCTTCCACATTTCCATGTTGAGAGACTACCTCCGGGATCCCTTCCATGTGATTGAGCCTACTCGGATAGTGTTGAGTGATGACTACACTTACGAGGAACGGCCTATATAGATTGTAAACCGACGGATCAAGAAACTGAGGAACAAAGAGATCCCGCTAGTAAAAGTTGACTGGCAGAACCACGGTGGCGTGTATGCCACTTGGGAAAGGGAAGATGACATGGCCAAAAGATATCCTGAACTGTTTCCACTGAATCCTGTTTTCTTCCAGAATGAAGGTAACTCGAGTTTAGAGGACTAAACTCTTTATAAGGAGGGGAGACTGTAACAACCCTCATGCTGTTTACTGATTAATGACTGATTGATTACCGATAATCACCGATTACTGCTAAACGGAACTGATAATGACTGATAAGTGACTGATAATTGAACTGATTAAAGTACTGAACTGACTGACCGAACTTTAAACTGAATTAAATGAATACATCTGTTTGAATTGCATTCTATCTGTTTGACTGTATGATTATCTGTTCATGCTTATATGTTTAAACTGCTAATTGAAGGCCTTATCGGCGGCCGAATCCGGAATTGGTCAGTGTTTTATGATCCTCATAATTAATGTAATTTTATGGTATAATTATCTGAAAACCGATTAGGTATGATTAAATTAGATTAAAATAAGCCAATTAAAGAGTTTGACGTAATTACACTTTTGCCATCTAGTGAGGCCTTTGTTTACTCATATTTGAGCCTTGTGTATGCTTTATCAAAACATTTCTTCAGCCATATTTTGAGCACACCACCGAACTAGAGAGAGAGGAAGTGAGAGAGTGGAATTGTTCTAGAGAATTGGCTTGAAAGGCTTGAAGAGATCATAGGAGATTTGCCTAATTGGACTCCTAAACCTTGAATACAAGCTCTAGGTAAGGATTTTATCTTCTCATTCTTGTGTTTGAACTGGTTCTTGCATGGTTCATGTCTAGTTGTAGAGCTAAGTCATGAATTGGTCCATTAATGGTGAATTGAAGCTCAATCTTTGCATGCATGTTAGTATTGTTGGATTTTGAGTTGAGTTCATGGCAAAAGGTTACATGCATGTTCATAATTTTGTAATGGTCCATGTTTTCACCATGTTTTGAAAAGAATTGGCTCCTTAGAGCATCACACTGGAGCTTCAAAATGGTTTGAATTCATGCATGTTGCATGTTCATATTGTTCTTGAAATTGGTTTGAAATTGGGTTTGAATAAAACACCCTTGGGCTTTGATTTCTCAAATTGAGTTTTGAACCATGTTTAACTATGAGTTCACATGTGTTTTCTGGAAATTTAGCCCAAGAGGTCGATTTTTGATGCTTTTGAACTCGGTTTTGAGCTTGGAGGTGCAATCTGGGTTTTCCAGATTTCGCACTTCCGCTCGAGCGGGGTAAATGCCGCTCGAGCGTGGAATCCGAGCATCCAGCATCTCTCTGCACTGTTTTACAGTCCGCTCGAGCGGAGGATTGGGCGCTCGAGCGGAGTCTTGTCTCAAGCTCGAGCGGGCGTCGAGCGGAGATTTCACCCATCCAGTACTTTTACAGTACGCTCGAGCGGGAAAGTTTACGCTCGAGCGTGTACCTTTGTTTGCCTGTACGCTCGAGCGGGGAAACCTGCGCTCGAGCGGGACTCTGTTTTTCTGAAAATCCTGAAAATCCTTTTAAATGTGCATCTTTGCATCCTCATCCCATTCTGGGCATTTTTAGGCCTAGTTTAAGGCATCTTGTTGAGGATATAGATGTAGAACACACCGAGGCATTAGGGATTAAGTTGTTATCTTTCCCAACTGTGTAGCTTAGTGTGTTCAATCTGTTAACTGTGTAGGGTTGGCGACTGGGGAGACACGCTCTAGCATACTGTAGGCCGAACTCTGTGAGTAACGATTGTGTAAAGATATGTTCACAAATGATTATTTTCTGAACAACTGAACTGTACTGCTTTCTGAACTGATTACTGTTAACTGAATGAATGTATGTCCTATATTCTGAACTGTATTGTGGCATCCTTAGCACCTACTGTTTACTGTTACTGTTACAGAGATCTCTGTCGGTTCCCTTGTTGGAACCACTACTGTTTACTGACTGATGGCCATCATTACTGTTCGGTCTTTTAAGACCTACTGTTACTGTTATGCTAATGGATGTACCACATATGACTGTTTGCTGTACTGAACAACTGAAATACTGATTGAATTGAACTGTTTTCATTACTGTAAGGACATTCATTCTAAACCCCTTTACGCTTTATGTTATTCACTGGGCTTTAGCTCACTGCTCATATATATATGTAGGTGTACAGGCACCAGATCGGAGCTAGGAGCGTCAGGGTAACTCCAGTTTTGTCAAGCCAGCCTTTGTGCCTCACTGCGAGGTTCCGAGTTGCCATGCTATGGCTTGGGGGTGTTTTGTTTGTTTTCCCCCGCCTGTCTTCATACTGTCTAACTGTTCTGTATAGACTGAATGTTTACCGTACTGTTATCAAGGGATTAGGTCCCTGTACTGTGTGACTGTAAATTCTGTATAGACTGTACTGTTTGTGTATGTGTGAATGCATGAAAGATCTTTTTGGCATGCAGACCGTCGCAGCTCATTGAACATTGTTTAATTACTGTTTTGGCTTCCGCCAGGCCCTGTACTCTGTTTTACTGTATTACTGTTCAGCAGGCCTTCGGTAATCTCGGATTACTGGCCGGTTACGGTGCTAAACCCATAGGGCCGGGTTTGGGTCGTGACAGAGTGGTATCAGAGCGATACTTACCACGAGTTATACCGCACACACGTGTCCAAATGAGCTATAGGGTGTCCTAGAAAAGTTATTAGGGCATCTCATGAGCATGATAAGTGTGTGGTTATGTTATCACTGAATACATGCTAATGTGGTAAACTGTTAAACAAATGACTGCTTATGTTTAAAACTGTTATAACTGCTTATAGTGAAATGGACAATGCAAATGAACCTGAGTCCTCATCTACTGAGGCAAGAATGGAAAGAATGGAAAGAATGATGGAACTGATAACTGCTAGACTTGAACAACAGAACCAACAGCCTCCTCCTCCTCCGGTACAGCCGGAACCTAATGTGAATGTGAATGATGGGGATATAATTGCTCTGACCCAGAAGTTCAGCAAAATGAAACCGCCATCCTTTCAGGGAGGCCTTGAACCGTTAAAAGCTGAAGCTTGGGTTCTGGAAACAGAAAAACTATTTGAAGTGTTCCCGTGCTCAGAAGCGAATAAAGTACTGTTAGCTACCTTCACCTTACAAGAAGAAGCTAGAAGGTGGTGGATGTTGATCCGTGATACAAATACTGTTATGACTTGGGCTCAGTTCAAGGAGTCCTTCTTTGAAAAGTATTTCCCTCAGTGTGTTAGGGATAGAAAAGTGATTGAATTTGAACAGCTGAAGCAGGGCACAATGACTGTTGCGGAATATGAGACGAAATTTACTGAACTTGCCCGTTATGCACCGCATATGGTGGATACTGAGTATAAGAAGGCCAGGAAATTCGAAGGTGGCCTTAATGTTGCAATCCTTGATCGAATAAATGTCTTGAAACTACCGACTTTTGTGGGTGTTCTCGACCGGGCATTGATGGCCGAGTCGAACATTGCAGCGGTGAAACAATCTGAAACACCAACAACCGAATGGCATGGTAAAAGGCAGGGTTTCAAATTCAAGAAAGGCAAGCACAACCCAGCCAACAAGAAACAGAATACGGGGTCGACAACTAGCCCCAGCCAAGGGAGTGGGTTCATACCACCCTGTCCTGAGTGTGGCAAGAAGCACAAGGGGGTCTGCTACAGAATATCTGGAGCCTGTTACAGGTGTGGCAAGGTGGGCCACATGGTTAAAGACTGCCCCTCTGCTCCACAAGCCAGTAGTAAAGCTGCACCAAGCGCAGCAGCATCAACTGTAGCACCAAAGCCTAACCCCAGAGCTACCGGGAAAGAGCCCATGAGGCAGGGCCGAGTGTTCGCCCTAATACCGGGAGACGTGCAAGATACTGAGACCGTTGTGTCAGGTATTCTCTCTATTTGTACATAAAATGCATATGTATTGATTGATTCGGGGTCTACACATTCTTATGTATCGCATGCTTTCTCACGGAAATTGAATAGACCCTTAGAACCTATGAACTATCTGCTAGCCGTATCATCACCCGTAGGAGGGTCCATGACATGTGCTTATATGTACCCCGCATGTGAAATCCTTGTTGGGGATATGCATCTGTTTATTGATTTACTGCCATTGAACATTGATCATTTTGACGTAATATTGGGGATGGATTGGTTACAAAAATATCATGCCACTATTGACTGTGTGACCAAGCAAGTTGTTTTCCGTCCACCTGGTTTGCCTGAATTTGTATTTAATGGGAGTGGAGTAGTACCTCCTCCGTATTTGATTTCGTCAGTGAAAGCTGTTAAATTAATTAGGAATGGGTGTAAAGGGTATCTGTGTTCTGCGCTGACTGCGTCTACTGATGATAGTGTTAAAATTGATGTAAATTGTGTTCCTATAGTCAGGGAATTTCCAGATGTTTTTCCAGATAATCTTCCAGGAGATTTGACTGACAGGGAGATTGAATTTACCGTTGATGTGATTCCCGGAACACAACCAGTTTCTAAAGCTCCTTACCGAATGGCTCCAACTGAACTGAAAGAACTGAAAGGGCAATTGCAAGAACTGTTAGACAAAACGTTCATCAGACCTAGCACTTCGCCATGGGGTGCTCCTGTTTTGTTTGTCAAGAAGAAAGATGGCTCACTGAGACTGTGCATTGACTACCGTGAACTGAATAAGGTAACTGTAAAGAATAAATACCCATTACCGCGTATTGATGACCTGTTTGATCAATTACAGGGTGCTAAAGTATTTTCGAAGATCGATCTCAGATCCGGATACCATCAGTTGAAAGTTAAATCAGATGACATTGATAAAACTGCTTTTAGAACGAGGTATGGACATTATGAATTTTTAGTTATGCCATTCGGAGTCACGAATGCCCCAGCTGCATTTATGGACCTCATGAACAGAATTTTTAAACCGTACCTTGATGACTTTATTGATTTACTCCAAGAGTATAGAAGAACATGAACATCATCTGAGACTTGCCCTACAAACCTTAAGGGAACAGAAACTGTATGCTAAGCTGTCTAAATGTGAATTTTGGCTTGACCATGTTATGTTTTTGGGGCATGTTGTTAGCAAAGATGGGATTTCTGTTGATCCGCAGAAAATTGAAGCTGTAGTGAACTGGCCTAGACCAACAAATGTGATTGAAGTCCGAAGCTTTTTAGGATTGGCTGGATATTACAGAAGATTTGTCAAAGATTTCTCCAAGATTGCCCTACCATTGACTCAGTTAACTCAGAAGGGGACACCATTTGACTGGACTGACTAAAGGGAATCAGCATTCCAAGAGTTGAAAACTCGACTTGTGACTGCACCGGTTTTGACCTTACCATCAGGTACGGATGGTTATACTGTATTTAGTGATGCTTCTCATAAGGGTTTGGGATGTGTTTTAATGCAGAATGGGAAGGTTATTGCTTATGCTTCCCGACAACTGAGACCGCACGAAAAGAACTACCCGACCCATGATCTGGAACTTGCTGCAGTAGTATTTGCACTGAAAATCTGGCGTCACTATCTGTACGGGGTGACATGTGAAGTATACACCGACCACAAGAGTTTAAAGTATTTCTTCACACAGAAAGAACTGAACATGAGACAGCGGAGATGGCTGGAACTGATTAAAGACTATGACCTACAGATATTGTACCATCCGGGAAAAGCCAATACCGTTGCCGATGCATTGAGCCGGAAATCGATTGGAAACTTAGCCTGTTTACTTACAGGACAGAAAGAGTTGCTTTGTGACCTTGAAAAATCTGAAATCGAAATTGTTTTACGAGAACAAGGTGGAATCTTAGCTGCTATTTCTGCTCAACGGGCGCTGATTGAGGAGATTAAAGAGAAACAGCAACTGGATGACTTCTTGAAAAAGATCATCGAAGAAAGAGAATCTAAACTGAGACCGGGATTCAAATTTGAGAATAATGTACTGAAATTTCAAGAAAGACTGTGTGTACCAAATGATACTGAACTGAAAAGAAGAGTTCTGCAAGAAGGCCACAATTCGAAATTGTCTATCCATCCGGGGAATACGAAAATGTACCAAGATCTGAAACAGAATTTCTGGTGGCCGGGAATGAAGAAAGAAATTGCTGATTTTGTATCCAAATGTCTTCATTGCCAACAGGTCAAAGCTGAACATCAATGACCTGCCGGACTATTGCAACCCCTACCCATACCAGAGTGGAAATGGGAGCATATCACGATGGATTTTATCGTTGGATTGCCTCGCTCCAGAAAAGGTATGGATTCAATTTGGGTTATTGTTGATAGACTAACCAAATCTGCTCACTTCTTACCTGTTAAGACAATCTATAATACGGACAAATTGGTTGTTATCTATATTGATGAAATTGTGAGACTGCATGGAGTGCCTGTGTCTATTGTTTCTGACAGGGATTCGAAGTTTACATCAAGGTTTTGGCAAAGCCTACAGACTGCATTGGGTACTGAATTGAGGCTGAGTAGTGCCTATCATCCTCAGACAGATGGCCAATCAGAAAGGACCATCCAAACTCTGGAGGATTTACTGAGAATGTGTGTCCTTGATTTTCAGGGAAATTGGGAAAGTCATTTACCTTTGGCTGAATTCGCCTACAACAACAGCTACCATTCGAGTATAGGTATGGCGCCTTTCGAGGCATTGTATGGCAGGAAATGTAGGTCTCCAATTTGCTGGGCAGAAGTTGGAGATGGGCCTTTGCTCGGGCCCGAGATTGTGTATGAAACGACTGAGAAAGTGAAACTGATACAACAGAGACTGAAAACTGCACAGAGTAGACAGAAAAACTATGCAGATGTTAGAAGACGAGACAGAGAGTATGAAGTGGGTGATCACGTGTTTGTGAAAGTGACACCAATGAAAGGCCAGACTCGTTTTGGAGTCAAAGGCAAGTTAGCACCAAGATACGTCGGACCGTATGAGATTATTGAGAAAATTAATCCGGTGGCGTATCAAGTTGCGCTCCCTCCTGAAATGGAGCATATGCATAACGTCTTCCACATTTCCATGTTGAGAGACTACCTCCGGGATCCCTTCCATGTGATTGAGCCTACTCGGATAGTGTTGAGTGATGACTACACTTACGAGGAACGACCTATACAGATTGTAAACCGACGGATCAAGAAACTGAGGAACAAAGAGATCCCGCTAGTAAAAGTTGACTGGTAGAACCACGGTGGCGTGTATGCCACTTGGGAAAGGGAAGATGACATGGCCAAAAGATATCCTGAACTGTTTCCACTGAATCCTGTTTTCTTCCAGAATGAAGGTAACTCGAGTTTAGAGGACTAAACTCTTTATAAGGAGGGGAGACTGTAACAACCCTCATGCTGTTTACTGATTAATGACTGATTGATTACCGATAATCACCGATTACTGCTAAACGGAACTGATAATGACTGATAAGTGACTGATAATTGAACTGATTAAAGTACTGAACTGACTGACCGAACTTTAAACTGAATTAAATGAATACATCTGTTTGAATTGCATTCTATCTGTTTGACTGTATGATTATCTGTTCATGCTTATATGTTTAAACTGCTAATTGAAGGCCTTATCGGCGGCCGAATCCGGAATTGGTCAGTGTTTTATGATCCTCATAATTAATGTAATTTTATGGTATAATTATCTGAAAACCGATTAGGTATGATTAAATTAGATTAAAATAAGCCAATTAAAGAGTTTGACGTAATTACACTTTTGCCATCTAGTGAGGCCTTTGTTTACTCATATTTGAGCCTTGTGTATGCTTTATCAAAACATTTCTTCAGCCATATTTTGAGCACACCACCGAACTAGAGAGAGAGGAAGTGAGAGAGTGGAATTGTTCTAGAGAATTGGCTTGAAAGGCTTGAAGAGATCATAGGAGATTTGCCTAATTGGACTCCTAAACCTTGAATACAAGCTCTAGGTAAGGATTTTATCTTCTCATTCTTGTGTTTGAACTGGTTCTTGCATGGTTCATGTCTAGTTGTAGAGCTAAGTCATGAATTGGTCCATTAATGGTGAATTGAAGCTCAATCTTTGCATGCATGTTAGTATTGTTGGATTTTGAGTTGAGTTCATGGCAAAAGGTTACATGCATGTTCATAATTTTGTAATGGTCCATGTTTTCACCATGTTTTGAAAAGAATTGGCTCCTTAGAGCATCACACTGGAGCTTCAAAATGGTTTGAATTCATGCATGTTGCATGTTCATATTGTTCTTGAAATTGGTTTGAAATTGGGTTTGAATAAAACACCCTTGGGCTTTGATTTCTCAAATTGAGTTTTGAACCATGTTTAACTATGAGTTCACATGTGTTTTCTGGAAATTTAGCCCAAGAGGTCGATTTTTGATGCTTTTGAACTCGGTTTTGAGCTTGGAGGTGCAATCTGGGTTTTCCAGATTTCGCACTTCCGCTCGAGCGGGGTAAATGCCGCTCGAGCGTGGAATCCGAGCATCCAGCATCTCTCTGCACTGTTTTACAGTCCGCTCGAGCGGAGGATTGGGCGCTCGAGCGGAGTCTTGTCTCAAGCTCGAGCGGGCGTCGAGCGGAGATTTCACCCATCCAGTACTTTTACAGTACGCTCGAGCGGGAAAGTTTACGCTCGAGCGTGTACCTTTGTTTGCCTGTACGCTCGAGCGGGGAAACCTGCGCTCGAGCGGGACTCTGTTTTTCTGAAAATCCTGAAAATCCTTTTAAATGTGCATCTTTGCATCCTCATCCCATTCTAGGCATTTTTAGGCCTAGTTTAAGGCATCTTGTTGAGGATATAGATGTAGAACACACCGAGGCATTAGGGATTAAGTTGTTATCTTTCCCAACTGTGTAGTTTAGTGTGTTCAATCTGTTAACTGTGTAGGGTTGGCGACTGGGGAGACACGCTCTAGCATACTGTAGGCCGAACTCTGTGAGTAACGATTGTGTAAAGATATGTTCACAAATGATTATTTTCTGAACAACTGAACTGTACTGCTTTCTGAACTGATTACTGTTAACTGAATGAATGTATGTCCTATATTCTGAACTGTATTGTGGCATCCTTAGCACCTACTGTTTACTGTTACTGTTACAGAGATCTCTGTCGGTTCCCTTGTTGGAACCACTACTGTTTACTGACTGATGGCCATCATTACTGTTCGGTCTTTTAAGACCTACTGTTACTGTTATGCTAATGGATGTACCACATATGACTGTTTGCTGTACTGAACAACTGAAATACTGATTGAATTGAACTGTTTTCATTACTGTAAGGACATTCATTCTAAACCCCTTTACGCTTTATGTTATTCACTGGGCTTTAGCTCACTGCTCATATATATATGTAGGTGTACAGGCACCAGATCGGAGCTAGGAGCGTCAGGGTAACTCCAGTTTTGTCAAGCCAGCCTTTGTGCCTCACTGCGAGGTTCCGAGTTGCCATGCTATGGCTTGGGGGTGTTTTGTTTGTTTTCCCCCGCCTGTCTTCATACTGTCTAACTGTTCTGTATAGACTGAATGTTTACCGTACTGTTATCAAGGGATTAGGTCCCTGTACTGTGTGACTGTAAATTCTTTATAGACTGTACTGTTTGTGTATGTGTGAATGCATGAAAGATCTTTTTGGCATGTAGACCGTCACAGCTCATTGGACATTGTTTAATTACTGTTTTGGCTTCCGCCAGGCCCTGTACTCTGTTTTACTATATTACTGTTCAGCAGGCCTTCGGTAATCTCGGATTACTGGCCGGTTACGGTGCTAAACCCATAGGGCCGGGTTTGGGTCGTGACAGTTATTAATGAGAAACAACAGGAAACATAATCCAGTTAATTCCAATGTTATTCAATCCAAATTGTATAGTTCTTAATTGGGTTAGTTTTTGTTATACATTTTCAAGGAGCAAAACAATCCAAAATCTTGCCTTTTATTTCCATGTCGTTTCCCATAAACCAAACAGATACAAAAGGAACTATAATTTCTTCTTTCAACACTAATAGGTTGTTCTTGAGCTTAAAAACTTCAATTTTGTGACAAATGTGAGACTAGGTTGTACCCAATAAACCATGAACAACATTTCCAAGAAAATAAAAGAAACACAATCTGAAGAATAACAAAAAAAATATGGAAGATTAGAAGAGAATGGAGTAAATTACCTGCTGAGCCAATTGATGAGGGAATCCCACAACCCCATTTCGGAGAAAACAAGAATTTCAGATGAATTGAATGGAGTTGTCAAGAAAACCCTTTTTGTTTTTATTTTTGAGTTCTGAGAAAGCAATCAAAGCAAAACAAAGTAAAGCATCATGTTCTGTAAATTGAATTGAAGAGAGAGAGAGATCTGAAACTGCTTATACATACATACAAATATATATATATATATATGTGTGTGTGTGAGAGAGAGAGAGAGAGAGTGAAAAGAGAAATAAAATTAGGGTTTTTGATTCCCCCACTACATTCCGCCCTTACTACGCATCTTAATTGCTGCATCTGTCGATTCTAGCCTCTAAATTTGGCCACCGATCTCAATGTCAAACCCCTTCAATTGCCACTAATGTTTTCCATAACTGCGAATAAAATTTCTAGCTTTAGCAAAGTTCCTCAATGTTCAACATCAGATAATGGTAAACATAACATTGAATTGGGTATTGAGTGCTTTCACTATTTGTACTAGTAACCACAATAAAAAAAAAAAAAAAAAAAAAACCCAGTTTAAGAATAGAAAGTTATTCAAGCCTCAACATCACTTGGTGAAATGGGAGACTGTTTTGCTTCCATTACCACCTAAGGTCAGTAAATATAACTCAAAAATCATCAAAATTAAAACAAAAAATGAAAAACAAAATAGTTGCAAAAATCAATTGAAAGTGAATACCATTTTCTCACAAATCAATTAGATTGAGAGCGATCAAACCCTAAATTTCCTTCAAAATCGCAATGTAGGTGAACCCATTGACTCTTTCCAATATACCGACAATGTGAATAACCTACAAGATCCAATTTGTGCCACCACAATCGATAAACTCGCACCAGAGACGACTCTCTCTATATATCTTCCTCATTTTTCCTTGGGATTTTCTCTCTGAAAATGAAGGTAATGATGGGGTTTAGAAACACATAGAAAGTGTTGCAGAGGCTTTAACCTTTGAGAGAAACCAAAAAACAACGAGAAAACCCTCTGTAACTTTTTTCCCTCCTCAGCCCTAATTTACTCTCTCTAGATTCTCTCTCTATGCTTCGGGAGTTACTTTCTTCCTCATTCTCTGTCACGAAAACACTTGACACAAACGAATGAACGAACGATCGCGTAAAGGTGAGAGATGTCGTTAATTTTTGTATTCCAGATTTGCATCTAATGTTTTCCGTAACTACGAGTGCTGCCATCAGGTGCTGCTGGTTTGTGACGGTGATATCAATGGCAGTGGTGGTCGTGTGCTCCTGTACTGACGGCGGTGGAGAGAGAGAGAGAGAGAAAGAGAGAGAGGGGAGGACGTGATAGAGAGACAGAGGCGTATAAGAAGCTTTTTTTTTTTTTGGTCTGTTAGCCACGACACAACAAAGACCATGGCAAAAAAAAAACTTTTTGCGACGGGGAGAAAGTGCCATTGCAAAAAAATAGGCCTTTCACGACGGCTAAAAGTTTGTCATCGCAAAAACCATTCATCATATCCTTCCATCTTTTTGAGACAGGAATTGCCGTCGCAAAAAGCGACCATTGGCAACGGGATATTACCCGTCGCAAAAGAGTACTT
The DNA here is from genome assembly GCF_055761805.1 of Camellia sinensis. Lineage (NCBI taxonomy): Eukaryota > Viridiplantae > Streptophyta > Magnoliopsida > Ericales > Theaceae > Camellia > Camellia sinensis. The sequence goes on along the minus strand of NC_138961.1, from coordinate 32,284,739 downwards.
TTTGCAACGATTAATATGCCGTCGCAAAAAGTTCTATGTCATATACCCATTTTTCTAGTAGTGCTTGTAGCATATTTTGATCCATGAGGGATAAAATTATAATTTTATCAATGGTTGAAAACCAACTTCACAAATGTCTTTAAATACAAAAAAATCAAATTTTGAATTTTACTACAAACCTACGAAAATGGCTCAAAGTCAAGTACCAAAAGAGGCCTTCGTTATTGAAGAACACTTGTTCACTTATCTTATCAAAAGAGATTAAAAAAAAGTTGATGAATTTTATTATTTTAATTAATAACAATTAAATTGGGACGCCATATCAATATATTCTAAGAGCAAAAAATAATTTTTCATCAATTAAAGATTAGAAGAACCGACCAATGTATTTTATACTTTTTTTTTTTTTTGGTACTTCGAAAATAAGCAATGTATTTTACACCAAAAACTATAATACTATTATATTTACTTTTTTTTTTTTTTATGTCACATTAATATATCATATTGTTAAACTCAAAATAACCTCACAGTTTATGAGAGAATTGTGCCTATTCTGTGTTTGGTCTATACATTTAGAGCTATTGATATTTTAATAGGTTGCACATAAATTTTATTTAATATAATGATCGTGATTGTATCACATAAGATAATGAAAAAAAAATACTCATAAATGAAAAAGGCTTATAATTTTGAAGTGTAATTTACTCCATTTTCGTGGATTCCCCTTGAATATGGATCAGGTATGTGTCAACTGAGTCACGTGCTATTTTTTTCACAAAAACTATAATTATTGTAATTTTGATCAAAGATATTTGGATCAAAGTGAAAAGAATATGATAATTTAGAGACTAAAAGAAAATAATTTTTTGTTTAAAGATCAAAAATAAAGAAAGAGTGATATTTTATGGAGCATGTACAAGCATGAAATAATTCTTCTCGTATGATCCTGTTGATCAAATTTGCACTCCTTGAAACGTCGTCGCTTTGCCACCTGAGAACACAAACGTAAGCTAACCGGTGGGTGTGTGCCGAAAACCCTTCCGATGCCTAAGTTAGCATAATAGACAATAGACACAAAAGTTCTGTGAATTCAGAGGTCAAAATTGTGTTCTAGAGTAAGAATTAGGATACCTGTACAAAGGTCTGGTCATGAGTTTTTATAGACTTTACTTTGGCACAATCCTAGTAAGATTTCAACTCTCCCTATGAGAGTCCTCCTAGGAATCACACACCCTACTCACTACCAACCAAGTGAGATGGTTTTGCACAATCCTAGTAGGACTCTACTCTCCGGAGTCATACTGCTACTCACTACCAACCAAGTGAGATGGTTTACACAATCCCAATAGGACTCTAACTCTCCTTAGTAAAGTCCTACTAGAAGTCTCATCACTGCAAGCCAAGTGACATGGCTGAACCCTTTTACCTCGGTTATACATTCCTGACCGAACTGCCTTATCTCGGTCCCCTGCATTCGGACCATGTGATCGAAAGCCGATTCATCGAATGTCACCCTGCTGAGCTATATACAGCTCGGCCCTCGCCATTGATGTTACCTCGGTTTGCTACAGAACTTTCTTTACTTCAGCTGTCATCTTTACCTCGGCTCTGTGCTCAACTAAGTAATGGAATAGAAGCATCGACAGAGCTATACCTAGCTCGGCCATCTGTCTTACCAAACACCTCGGCTAACCCTTGGGCCTAGTACTTAGGTAGCTCGGTCAACGCCCTTGCCTAGTTTGGTACTCAGATAAAAAGGGACCGAGCTACTTGTCGTCCATACTCCGGCCCTTACCGCGGCCCATTACGCAGTCTAGCTCCTAAAGAAGACTCTTCTTAGCTCGGCCCAATTTGTTTACAAATTACCCTCTCAGAGTACAAATATAATTTCTCAACTTTTTTATTTTTAATATCTTTTGGGTCATATCATCTCTCTAATTTTTTTACATAATTTTTTTTTTAAAAATTAAAAAAATAAAAGACTAACTTTTTGATTTACTTTTCAAAACAACAATTTTATAAAAATGTCCATAAGTTCTCCAACTAGCAAGAAAATTCGAGAATGTCAGGGGAAGATGGCCAAATATTTGAAACTTTGGCCAAATATTTTGTATACTAAGGCCTCGTTTGGGAACTCTCATTTTTAGTCAAAAAGTTAAAAAGTTATTAAATTAGTCAAAAATTCAACAATTCATACCAAAAAGTCAAAGATTCTCTTTTCTCTTTATTTTTTGTACATCTTTTCGTAAAAAGTTAAAAATTCATCCCAAACATACTAGTTTTTTTTAGCTCATATTTTAGCTAAATAGCCAAAAAGTTACTAAATTAGCCTGTTCCCAAACGAGACCTAAGCCTCCGTTTGAGAAGTGGGTTGACTTTTTGGATTTTTAGCTTTTTTAGCTATTTTTTCCTGAGCTAAAAAGCTTAGTTTGGGAAGAGCTTTTTGACTTTTTGATTTTTTTAACTTTTTTTGTGAGAGAAGAGTGTAATGATTATGGACTGAATGTGATATTTTATTTATTATAACTAAAATAATTTATTTTATTTTTTTGTAATTAAAATAATTAAAAAAATCTGAAAACCATCTTTTCAAACAATGCCTAAATAAGATTCCTCTTATTATTAAAAACATTTAACATCACCTGATCAAAATGTTGATTGGATGCTTTTAGCCCTTCAAATTAAGCTTATCAATGTGGGTAGGCTGGAGCTCTGCTGTGGGCTCTGCTGCCAACCCACTTAGGGCCTCGTTTCGGGGTGGGGCTTTCCGGCCCGGGTCGGTTGGGGCAGGGGCTATCCCACATCGGATAGCCAGTTGGGTGTGTGTGTATATTACATCTAACCTGGGCTTGCTTTGAAGGCGAGTTCAGTGTTGGCTCTGTGGTTCAAAACAAGAAAATGACAGCTCATCTGTGTCTCATACTCTCATTAAAAATATATATATATATATATATATTTTTAAATGATAAATAATAGTTTGGGAGGAAATAAGTAAAGTGACTGCACAGATAATAAATTAGTGTGTTAATGATGATGTTGAGATATATACTCATCAATTGCTCCTGCAATATAGGACACTGTTATTGTTGTCTGCAGAACCTAAATATTTCGCGCCTAAATCATAAAGGATTTAGAAATGGTGTGGGGAACAATAGTAAAAAGTTAATTTTTTAATTTTTTTAGTCAAAAAAAAGTTAATTTTTTTATTCAAAATAATTTAATATTTTGTCAAAAAAATTAAAAAACACCACAGAAAAAGATAATCCATCGTCTATTCGGTATCTTTACTTTGTTATTCAAATCTTTTTTCGGGATTAGGTTCCTTTATTATTTTTGGAAAAATGCCTGGTTGCCCGAAGCTACCAGGCTCGAAAATGGCTTGAGAGGAAGAGAGGGAGAGGGAGAGGGAGAGGGAGAGGGAGAGAAAGAGAGGGAGAGGGAGAGAAAGAGAAGGGAGGGAGAGGAAGAAGGTCGGCGTCGCAGCTTCCCGCCCCGCCGTTGTCGCAGCTCCCGCCGCCGCCTCTGCTTCCTCCTCCGTCGCAGCCCCGCCGATGTCGCAGCACCACCGTCGTCTGCCCAGCCTCCCCTCTTCCTCAAACCGGTTTTTATGGCCCCCTCCCCTCCCTCCTCCTCCTCCTCCTCCTCCTCCTCCTCCCTTCTCTTCTTCTCCCTTCTTCTTCTTCTTCTTCTTCTTCTTCTTCTTCGTTCTGCAAAACCAGGAAAAAAAAAAAAAAAAACAAAATCGACACCAAAACGACGTCGTTTTGGTGTCGAGCCGTGTTTCGAGCCGCGACATTCGGGCTCCATAGCATGATCGTTATTTTTGTCATTCTTGACTTTATTCTTGAATTTTTGGACATTTAGGCACTGTTTAATTTAGTTTTAAAATAATGATTTGAATGTGTACCTATATTTATTTTTAGAGATAAAATAGATGAGATTGATAATGAAAGAATTAATAGGAAGGGGTTTGTTAGTGAGGAGGATTAAGTAAAATTATGTTTTCTTTTATGATAGTTATTAGTGTGAGAATTGTTAAATTATTTTTATATAAAAGAAATATAAAATAATAAAACAAATAACATTATGATTTTTACTTAATAAAAAATACAAAAATATTAAACATTAATATTCAAAAAAATGCCCAACATATAAAAAAAAAAAAAAAAACTAAGCTAGAGGACTAATTTTCTAATACAAAATCTTTAGCCTCCATCTCAATCCTAATATCCAAGGCCAATCCTCCATCTCAATCACATTCCTTTCTTCATCTCTCAAAACAAACGGATCCTAAGTGTGGAGTTGTGAGTTGAATTTTGCAAAGAGTTTTGAGTTTTTAAATTTTAAATTTTAAAAAGAGTTTTGAGTTGTATTTTGAAATTTTTTAGATTTTTTTAAAAAATATTTAAAAATGTTTAAAAAACTTAATTTTTTAATTTTTAATATTTATTTTATTTTTTTAATATTTTAAACTAAAAAACACAACTCCACACTCAAATCATAACCAAACACATAACTCAAAACTCAATTCAAAGTTTATTTTTAAAACTCATAACCAAACACATAACTCAAAACTCAATTCAAAAACTCTTTTCAAAACTCTTTTTTAAATTCTATTAAAAAAATTCAAAAAAATATTTTTTATTTTGTTCTTTAAAATTATTTTATATTTTATATTTTTTGAAAAAACATTTTTTTCAAATTTTTTATATTTTTAAAAAAACTAATTTTTGTTATTTTTAATTATTAAAAAATATAACTCAAATATTTATAAAAAAAATACAGTACACAAATGTATAAAATACTGTGCACATTAAAAAAATAAAACTCAAAACTCTTTCCAAAGCTCTTTCAACGCTCATAGTCAAACAAATTTTTTTTTTTTCAAAACTCATAACTCAAAATACAACTTCACACTCAAATTATGATTCGAAATCACGATTCTAAAAATAATTTTAAAAAATTAAATAAAAAATATTTAAATATTTTTTTAAATAGAGTTTTGAGAAGAGTATGATTATGAATTTTGAAAAAAGTTTTAAATTGAGTTTTAAGTTGTGTATTTGTTTATTAAAAATAATTTTTGAATTTTTAAGTTATATGTTTACGTATAAATTTTAAAACAAAAAATTAAATTTTTTTAATTAGAATAAAAATTTTAAAAGAGAACCAAACCGACCTTACTTTCTATCATGTTAACTTCAGACTAAGATATTTATCTTATTCAATCCCTCAATCCAATGATGATCCTCCACCTCTTGGGATCTAAAAGCTTCCTCCTCCACTAACAAAAATAGCTTACTAATTTTGGACAAGACAAATACAGTATGTATTTTGTTTTATTTCTTTTTGACATTCGAAAGGTGAATAGGTATCGTCATAAACTAAAAGTAGTACTCTCTCCGTTCCAAAATAATGGTCCTTTTTGGGGAATTTAATTTTTTTTGATAGTACAATTATTACATTTGAAAAAAGTTAATTTTCCAAAATTACCCTTTTGATAGTACATTTTTTGGGAATATCAATGTCATAATTGTACTTTTTATATTATTTATTAATTTAAAAGAATGGCAAAATAGGAATTTTACATTATTTTTGTACTTGATTTTTTAAGAGGGACTAATATTTTGGGACAATGAAAAATAGAATAAGGGACTAATATTTTAGGACGGAGGGAGTATTGAAATAGTCATTTGGCATTGGGAAATTAGTGCACCATTTCAATTCAAAAGCCATACATTTATGTCTTTTGCTTTGTTTGGCATGTGAATTTTTGGTTAAATTAGTTATAAAAAAATAAAATAAATTAAAAAATTAATAAGATAAAATTTCATATTTAAATTTTTTTTTTCTCACAATGATTAAAAAAATCAAACTAAATAAATTTTTTTACCAAAATTAAAACAACTAAAAAATTAAAAAATCAACTAAAAAAATTACATGCCAAACGGCAGCTTTGACTGCCCAAAAAGATCAACTCATATCGGTCTACTCTCTGCCAAGCCAATTGCCATACATTTGCTGTCGGTTTTTGTTAGTGCTCTTTTCAATTCAAAAGCCAACTCTCACCACTGACCATAAAAATTTGAAGTAATTAAAATTTAAAAAAGAAAAAAGAAAAAAGAAAAAGAAAGAGTAAGTACAGAAGAAAAGAAGAGGAAGAAAGTGCAAGTACACAAGAGGAGCTCATCAATATTATTAATCATTTATAAATCTATGGATAAAGAAATTTTATTTCTCACATGCTTTTATAATAGAAGTAAGATTCTTTACAATAATTATGCAATGGTGGCTTAAGAGCTAAAAACATTACCATTATATGATTTAAGAAAATAATGATTTAATCTTACAATGATTATATTTTGGGCTCTTAATGTACCATTATGATGTCATTATAATGATGAATTATTACCAAGAACACTACTTATAATGAGTAATGCTACATGTACCGACTCAGATAAGAGTAATTGATTAGCTCTAGTGAGACCTAATCAGAGTAGCTCCCACTTAAAGACTCAATTCATTTTATTTTTTAACACCATTACATTCATCGAATTTGTTTAATCCAAATTCACCTAAATGAGTTTCTTCCCAGTAAGAGACTCGTGCACCGAAGTCACTTTTCAGGAAGAGACTCATTCGAATTAATTTGGACTAAACAAATTCAATTGACGAACATTAGTTTTTCTTTTTATAATTATTTCATGCACTAACATGGCCTAACAAAATTAAGAGAATTGTGGAAAAATTATTTAAATAAAATAAAGTAAGATAATGTTGTTAAAAATTTTCAAGTACAATCATAATTCATGAGTTCGAGCTCAAGCAATTCAGTAAAAAACACATGAATATGAGCTTGAGTAATTATGAATGAGATGTCCTAATTTGATTAGAAATTGTAACCATGAATTTATGGTTAAATTTTCGTTAAAAAATTCAATCACATTTAAAGCTTCATTTGGGAAGTTAGTTTAGAGGCTTTTTTGGCTAAAATAGTCACAAAAAATAAAATAGATTTTTTAGCCCAAGAAGACAAAACATCACATCCAACCCATAATCATTACATTATTTCTCTCACAAAAAAGTCAAAAAAGTCAAAAACTCTTCACAAACCAGGCTTTTTAGCCCTAGGTTAAAATAGCCAAAATATCCAAAAAGTCAAAAAACCAACCCACTTGCCAAACGGAGCTTTAATGATTCAAATTAGTCAAAGATGTGATCTATCTTCTTTGATCTTGAGAATTTGATTAAAATGTATACGTGGGTTCATTTTTTTAAATGTATATGTATTCGTTGGCTTATACCATTAAAATTGTCCATTTTGTAATAGATTGGTTTGGATCATTCAATTTGGACAAATCGTATGGATGCTTGTCCAACCTTATATAATATATATAGATGAATCACTTCAATATTTGTATGAATTTTATAATTAAAGAGATCAAAGTATATAAATTCATAAATAAAAAAACAAAAAATAAAAAAAATCTATATTTACTCATAATTAAAGAAATCTGGATGCAAGGGTGTAAAAATGGCCCGAGACTCATAGGTAGTGTGAGATGGGCCCGGTTAGGCCTACGAGCTAGGGCCAGGCCCAATCTAGGACTCTGAGCCTAGGCCGTTATTTTGAAGCCCGATCCACTAGCCCAACCTGCAAAAATTTTGCACCTTGTGGCCAGCCCGGTTCAACAGCCCACCTGCCTCCCTTCTTCTCTGTTGAACTACCAACTGTCAAAATTCAAAAATAAAAAATAAAAAAAATTTGTTGTAACTTGCAACAGTAAAAATAAATAAATTAAATAGTCATTTTATTGCACAGACTGATGCGATGCGCTGCTCCATGCCAAAAAAAATTAATAATTTAAATTTCCGCTACTACTGCAAACTAACAGTAAAAATAATAATGATAATAATAATAATAATAATAATAATAATTCAAAAGGTCACATGATCGTTTAATAGAACGACCTAACAAAAATTATTTATAAATTCACCTTATCCTCCCAAACTCCTATAAATATCACCCATCTTTCAAAATAAATCTCACAAATAATTATCTGTCTCCAACTCTCAACTCTCTCAATTAATTTGGAAGTCTTGTCCCCATGTGGCAATTGCAATTATGCAAGAAGAAGCTTTTATCAAAAGAAATTAATTTTTGTATTGCATTCACTTGTTTGTAACATTAATTAGTTTAATTAAATTTATTAGTTACTCCTTTTTTACATTAATTATTTCTTAACATATATTAGTTGTTATTGTTTACTTATTATTTAAATTAATTGTTAGTTCTTATTTGTTATTTTACTTACATTATTTTACTTACATTATTATGGATCTAAATATTTCTAATGTTTATGTTGATATTGATGCATATACTACACAACATGAATCTGTTGATTCTCTTTCTAATGTACCTAATATCCCTCTTCTAATAGTTAAATCATCATCTACGGGCACAACTAGTGGTGTTTGAGAACATTTCAAAAAAATAACTATAAATAATCCTGATGATACAATTACATTTAAAGCAAAATATAAATATTACGCATATTTATTTAGTACTGTATCTGTAGGGAATACTAGTTATCTAAAAAGGTATACTAACAGATATTTACAAAGTCAACAATTTGATATTAGAAGTCAAATGCAATTAGGAACTTCATTAAATGGTCATTTACAAACATTTTCATATGATCATATACGTGCACACAATTTTGTAGTTGATTATATTATAAAAAAATAATAACATTTTACTACTAATAAATGTCCCAATTTTGCCCAAATGATTCACGAAAACTTTGCACCAAAATATTAAAGTTTTTCAAAAAATACTACTAGAAACAGGATTTTAAAGAAATTTGAAAATATTAAAAGTGAATTATTTGACATCTTTAAAAAAATTGAACGGAAGAGTTTATTTAATATCTTATTTGTGATCAAATAATGGTTTAGAATATTAATATATTACTGCACCTTTTATTGATAGTGATTAAAAATTGAATAAATTAATTATTTCATTTAGTTTAGTTGTATACACTGGTCATTCGATTGGTGTAGGAATAAAAAATGTATTATATGAGTGGATTTTGTAACATAAAATATTTACAATTAATTTAGATGATGCAACATATTACAATTAGACTATAACCCATTTGAAATCAACTTTATAATTATTTGTTGGTAGTGATTTATTTCATGTTCGTTGTTCTACCCATATTTTAAACTTGATTGTTAAAAAAGCTATGCATGTGTACAAGACTTTTGTACTAGTAATAAAAAATGCAATTGTTACTATTATGTCTTAGGTTGATCGAATTTTGGAATACAAGAAAATTTATCAATGAAAAGGTATGTTATTTAAAAAATTAATTTTAGATATAGATAATAGGTGAAATTCAACTTATAATATGTTTTAAAAAGTTTGTAAATAAAGAAAAACAATAGATTTATTTTTTGCATCAACATCAATAGGAGGAGTATTAACTCCCACATAACTTAATTGGTGTCAAGTAATCTTGTATAAAAATTTTAATTTTTTTTTTGATACTGTAACAAAATTATTTTATTATATATATATATATATATATATATATATATATTCTTATTTCACTATTTGTTTTATATATGTTACCAGAAATAATTAAAATTTTCGTAAAATATATGGGTAATGAATATTATGTAACCATTATTACGTCAATGAACGAAAAATTTGATAAATATTTGGATCCATTGCCTCATCTTTTAGGTTTAGCCATTATAATTGATCTTAGGTGTAAAGAAATTGATTTATAAGAATTTTTAGAACGTATTTTTGCTGATCAAAAATAATTTGTCCCTATTATGCACACATGCAAAATATTATTTGAAGAATACAAGACAATTGCATCTGCAAATACACTTACACACGCTACACCAACAACCTCGTTTCGCAATGGGAGATTAAGTGTTTTTTCAGTAATAAAAAGTAGAAGAATATCTCAACATACAAACATAAATAGTTATGAGCTACAACGTTATTTAAAAAGCCCATCAGTGGATGATTTCGATGATTTTCACATTTTGGATTGGTGGAAACAAAATGAAACTATGTGGCTTGTGGTTTCACAGATAACTCATAATATACTAACTGTTCATATTAATGGGTTCATTTCCCAAAATGAACATAATATTAACGAGCCTCATCTTCATCTCAATCCCATTCATTTTTCCATCTCCCAAAACAAACGGACCCTAAGTATGGAGTTGTGAGTTGAATTTTGCAAAGAGTTTGAATTTTTGAATTTTAAATTTTAAAAAGAGTTTTGAGTTGTATTTTGAAATTTTTTAGATTTGTTTTAAAAAATATTTAAAAATGTTTAAGAAAAATTAATTTTTTAATTTTAAATATTTTATTTTACTTTTTTAATATTTTAAACTCAAAAACACAACTCGTAATCATAACTAAAAACATAATTCAAAATTTATTTTCAAAACTCATAACCAAACACATAACTCAAAACTTGATTCAAAAACTCTTTTCAAAACTCTTTTTAAAATTCAATTAAAAAAATTCAAAAAAATATTTCTTATTTTGTTCTTTAAAATTATTTTATATTTTATATTTTTTTGAAAAAAATATTTTTTTCAATTTTTTTAAAAATATTTTTTGTTATTTTTCAATTATTTTAAAAAAATATAACTCAAATATTTTTAAAAAATACAGTACACAATTGTATAAAATACAGTGCACGTTAAAAAAAATAAAACTCAAAACTCTTTCCAAAATTCATAGTCAAACAAATTTTATCTTTTAAAAACTCATAATCCAAAACACTACTCCACACTCAAATTATGATTCTAAATCATGATTCTAAAAATAATTTTAAAAAATTAAATAAAAAATTATTTTAATTTTTTTTAAAAATAGAGTTTTAAAAAGAGTTTGATTATGAATTTTGAAAAGAATTTTAAATTGAGTTTTAAATTGTGTATTTATTTATTAAAAATAATTTTTGAATCTTTAAGTTATATGTTTACTTATAAATTTTAAAAACAAAAAATTAAATTTTTGTAATTAGAATCACAATTTTAAAAGAGAACCATACCGACCTCACCTTCTATCCTGTTAACTTCAGACTAAGATACTTATCTTATTCAATCCATCAATCCAATGATGATCCTCCACCTCATATTGGGATCTAGGTAAAATTTTCCTCCTCCACTAACAAAAATAGCTTACTAATTTTGGACAAGCCAAATAAGTATATATTTTAATTTATTTTTTTTTGACATTCGAAAGGTGAATAGGTATTGTCATAAATTAAAACTAGTATTGAAGTAGTTGTTCGACATTGGGAAATTAGTGCACCATTCAATTCAAAAGCCATATATTTATCTCTTTTGCTTTGTTTAGCATGTGAATTTTTAGTTCAATTAGTCATAAAAAGATAAAATAGAATAAATTATAAAATATTAAATAGATAAAATATTACATTCAAATCATAATTATTAGTTTATTTTAAAAAATTAAAAAAAAAAATCAATCCAGACAATTTTTTAATCAGAATTAAAATAACTAAAAAATAAAAAAATCAATTTAAAAAAATTACAGCTTTGTCTGCCCAAAAAGAGCAACTCATATCTGTCTACTTTCTGCCTCGGTAATTGCCATGCATTTGCTTTCGGTTTTTGTTTGTGCTCTTTTCAATTCAAAAGCCAGCTCTCACCCACTTACCCTAAAACTTTGAAGTGGATTAAAATTTAAAAAGAAAAAAAAAAAAGAAAAAAAAGAAGAAGAAAGAGTAAGTACACAAGAGCAACTCATCAATATTTGTGGGAATAATAAGAAATAATAACCAACGAAAATAAACGGATTCGGACATACTGTTAATATAAATTTCAGAACATAAACCTTACACTTTGAATCATTTACCATGTGTATTATCAAGAAATCAAGACAAAATGACATACCTGAATCCATTGATGAACGGTTAAACGAAAACGTGATTATCAATGAACTCTTTGTTATTGATTATGTTATTGCCTTCTAATCCTTTCCCCTTTGGTGCCTTATGTTTCTCCTTGACAGGATTTAGGAAAAATGGCAGTGTTCTTATTTTTTTTTCACCTGGGAAGGAATAGGGACCATAACCTTTTAAAGGTTGTAATTGGTTTTCAAAACTGAAAGGTTGTGGAAGTTCAAAAAGAATGAAAACCAACTTTAACCATTATTGGTTTTAATTTCTATTTATTGGTTTTCAAAACTGAAAGATTGTGGAAGTTCAAAAGGAATGAAAACAAACTTTAACCACTATGTTTTAATTTCTATTTTTGCCCCTCATAGAAATAGAAATTATACAACTAGTATCTACACATTAGGTCCATAACACATATACCCTTAAGCCTATTAACTAAATTGAATCACTTAAATTGTAGGCTTCTTCTAAATGATAACACCACATTTAATTATGTGGTCCCATTGAGACATTATCTAACAATCTCCTACTGGACCACATATGTATCCTGAAAAATGTGTTTAACTTTAGTGAGCTCAGAAATTTGTTATCATAACTTGAGGGTATCCAAACAATCTTGTCCATTAACTATATTAATATAGGATCAAAGCAGTCTTCGTTACATCAATCGTAACTCGACCCACCAATGGTCACGTATACTAATACAGCTAAATGACATAGATCAATCATGGATGCGTAGCATGGAAATTACATGTGATGTGATCCATACATGCCTATTTCCAACTGGTCCTACTTAACTTTATTGAGATCAATACTTCACAATACGTAACAGAGCGTAATAAACTGAATATTTCATTTCTGCAGAAATTAATCTAATTACATAGATAAAACTCAAAGCTGACATAAAGCAGTAATATAAATACAAACTCCCACTAAACCAGAATGTTCTCAAATAGAACAACACCCATCTGAGCAGTGTGCTCATGAAAGACCTTGGGTGGTAGTCCCTTCGTAAGTGGATCCGCTATCATGGAGTTTGTCCCAATGTGCTCTATGGAAATCTGTCCACTCTGCACTTTTTCTTTTACAACTAGGAACTTGATATCAATATGCTTTGATTTTGTCGAGCTTCTGTTGTTATTGGAATATAAAACTGCAGACTTATTGTCACAATATAACTTAAGTGGTCTTGCAGTGCCTTAAGTTTGGAAGCAAGATGAGACATTTCCATGATGTACTTGTGAACATTACCCTTGCCTTTATACTTTATTGAAATCAAGCTTGCTAAAAGCGTGCTTGTTTCAGCCTTATCGTTTTTAGCAAAACGCTTTTGAATTTTTTTGAAAGAAATTCACCGGCAACGGTAATATCCTCTGTTATTGCACCCTGAAAAAATTCTGGAATCCCACGCTTCATGATCATAAGACTTAGCCTGTTAGAACGATCCCACTTTTCAAAGTACACAGTTTCCTCAAGAGTACTTTGTGCAGTGAGAGCATTCGGTTTTGGCATCCTTAATGCCAAGTCTATGTCCATGCAGCCGAGAACAATCAATATGTTCTCTTTCCAGTCCTTAAAGTTTGTTCCATTTAACATTGGAACATTGTTCATGTTGGCAGAGATTGAAGTAGTCGACATTAAAGCTGAATAGAAAAGAAATTAAAATGAATAAACAATTATGCTCACATTAAGTTACCAAACAGATAATCTCTAAATAAATTAATTTAATGACAACATCTCAAGATACCTAGCACAACATTAATATCAAGCCTTTGGGTAGTGATATTAACTGTAAGTGGTATTCTTGTTGTAATGATCAAACATTGACAATAAGTTATGTCAAATAACAAATCTATCTTTTGATGGATTTATTATTCACATTAGGTTTTCTTGACAATTGGCATATGTTTATCACCACAAAATGTGTGTGTAATTCTGCCAAGTCTTAATCATGTCTTTGGACCGATAAGTACCCGCATGAGATACACAGACATGAACTTCAAAACATTCCATATAAAACAATCTAGACAAGAGAGATCACTTTTGTGACATCTTGTTTGAATTGACTTATATTGAGAATGTTAGAAAATTAAATTTCTGTAGACGTTGTATGAAATTACATTAAATTTAAAGATTTCTAAATTTGTGACCTCGTATATGTTATATAATCTGCAGCAATTCCAATTATATATATACATATATAAATAGAATTGACGGGTCCAAAAACAAATAGTTTTTTTTTATGATGTTCAAAATTAAACCGATCAAATCGCAAGATATATATATATATATATATAAATACATGATGTTCATCCTTTTGAGAGAAAAAAAAAAACTGCCCACCGAATCATTTTACAATTCCAGAAAACAGATTGCTATTTTCACAGAACAAAACAGGAAAAAACAGAATTTACATCCATAAGAAAATTCAGAATCTGATTCCAGGAAACTAAATAGAATGAATAAAGCATATCAATTCTGATAAGACACATGATATGCAGGCTCTGATACCAATTGTTAACATAAATTTCAGAACATAAACCTTACACTTTGGATCATTTACCATGTGTATTATCAAGAAATCAAGACAAAATGACATACCTGAATCCATTGATGAACGGTTAAACGGAAGCGTGATTATTAATGAGCTCTTTGTTATTGATTATGTTATTGCCTTCTAATCCTTTCCCCTTTGGTGCCTTATGTTTCTCCTTGACAGGATTTAGGAAAAATGGCAGTGTTCTTATTTTTTTTTTTCACCTGGGAAGGAATAGGGACCATAACCTTTTAAAGGTTGTAATTGGTTTTCAAAACTGAAAGGTTGTGGAAGTTCAAAAGGAATGAAAACCAACTTTAACCATTATTGGTTTTAATTTCTATTTATTGGTTTTCAAAACTGAAAGGTTGTGGAAGTTCAAAATGAATGAAAACTAACTTTAACCAATATGTTTTAATTTATATTTCTACCCCTCATAGAAATAGAAATTATACAACTAGTATCTACACATTAGGTCCATAACACATATACCCTTAAGCCTATTAACTAAATTGAATCACTTAAATTGTAGGCTTCTTATAAATGATAACACCACATTTAATTATGTGGTCCCATTGAGACATTATCTAACACATACCTTTCACGCTCAAACTGAATTCATAGATCATATGGGTGAATCATATGCCTCTATTGATGCCTTCGAAATCTTCCTAGTAGTGGAGTAGAACTACTAGAGAATTACTTACATTATTCACAGTACAAAGGCGGAATGGTTTATGGAAAGAGAGAACGTATACAGAATCTAAGGTCAGCTTATATAGGAGAGTTAGGAGACCCATAGGAGAGACGTATTAACCCAGATAATATCTATCCCATATCAATAATATCTAATTAATAATTATCATCTAATATATTGACAATTATCCATATCAAGATTATCTCATATCTTGAAATATAATGTATTATTTTATTTGTATCTCTTCTAATCGGGTCATGCCACCATGGGCGACCCAATTGGGTCCGGATTCTAAACCCGACTCAATTTCTCACATCTCTCACTCAAACATGCGTTAGCATGACATCGCTTCTTTTGTATCTCAATCTACCCAATTAACACAATCATACTGGCCAATGACCATGTGACCACTGCAAACACCTGCATGTGAGAGTTTTACACTAGGAACTCAAAAAAAGATCCAGCATAGAGACATCTACCCGAAAATAAAAATAGTGTCTCATATACTCCAGACCTATCTAATTACACCGATCCAAAAAACATCTCTAATCCCTCAAAATAGTATATTTGACCCTCTCAATTCTTGCAATATATTCACACTCAATCTGCCTCATACAGAGCGATATGAGTTGTCGACAGTGAATATACAATAGTGGTGTAATACTAGATGATCTTCTCTTCGCCCTCATGTCATTTAGTTTAGGATTGATCACTTTCCTAGTGATGTCCCTTTAAGTCGAATCATATATGACCGCAGGCAACATACCAAAGTAGCAGAATATTAACCCCTTACCTTATGACATAGTCAAAGGTCACAAAAGGATACATAAGTGAAAATCATATCAATAATGACACGTAAGCCTCATACGGTAAGGAAATAGGGATCCATTCTCTCACATCATTACTCGGTCGCCAAGCACATGTAGTTTGAATACATACTATGGTGTAGTAACTCTTCCAAAGGGTGATGTCATACTCAATACACCGTACAAATCTTAGTGTAGTCGGTTTCTAGCACCCAACCCGAATTCTCTATTTGCTTACCTTCTAGGCGCTAAATGAGATCTCACATTTAGCTAATCATAACAGGCACACACATGGAAAGTGGGTACTAACATCCATGTTTGGTCTTTAATACGACCTCATCTTGGTTGTAACCAAGACGACGTACATAATGGATAATTTAAGCCTCTCTTAGCTCCAAATAAAATAAACCACTAGTCTTATCCTTGCTCACTTCCAAACGCTAAGGATGATTGCTCGTGTAAGTGAGTCAATTTTGCCTACTGACATTATCATCTAGTAATCATTATGACATAAAGCATAATAGTCTCAATATCCTATAATCTCACAACAAATAAGTGATTGATTGAAAAACACAACCACAGTTTGCGCAATTCGAGAATCCAAACATAAGCCTTATCAGCACCTCTTACGATAAACATATACAACAGAATCCACCTCTTGCTCTAAAGATATTTTGGTGACCAATTTGCTTCCATTCAAGATGCGTCCAACAAGCACATTGAATCTTACAAGGGGTAGATTTATACACTACTAGTAGAGCATCTTATCCATTGTCTAATAAGCAAGGTCAAAGTCTAAACTACTCAGTTGACCATTTACCAAAGATAACACTCATCATGCCGAATACGCCCACGTAGCGTACTTTAGGCTCCCACAACAAAAAGATCAAGGAATATAAGTCATTTGTTTTCTCCTAAAAACAATCTAAGGATTCACTAATATCTAAGACTCTAGCTTTTACCAATAAGTAAGTCAATAAGTTTACAATTTCGCATCTAGAATCATTCTAGGATATTTCTTATGTAAGTCATCAAAGACAAATAGAGAATTCTCCCAAAACAATCCCTAAGGATCGTACATCTGAGCGTATAAATTACATCACCCATGTCTATCATATCTAAAACAGAGGACTGCCAACCCTAGGTGACGACAACCTTATAAATTCCTGGCTCATAATCACTAAGTAAGGAAAAACTTCTTTTAAACTTCATCAATGATCGTTGGCCCATCATGGCTCGATGAAATCTAACAACCACTATTTGGATAACTGTTTTAGGCTGTAAAAGATTTATTCAGACTAGCAATCTTTTTGCGCTCCTAACTTTTTGCCATAAAAGCAGAAGGTAAATCTTTCCGAATCTACTTATCCAATTCTCCAATGAGAAGTTGGGTCACAATGTCCACAAAGTAAAGTTCCGAACATATGTTAATCATGGCCTAAGTCGAAATAACCTCACTCCCCAGGAGGAAGTCTTCTCATGGTCTACACATTTCTTAATGGTGTGATTTTTCAATATCTAGCGAGCCTTATGCCTCAAAAAGTGACTATCCAAATCGCACATAACTTTAGAACAATTTCGCGTCATTATGAAAAGTCAACTAAATTGTAGAAATGGTTAATCCTCTAAGACTTTGTCTTAAAATGCGTAACATTAATCCACCTTTTTAAAAGTAGGGGACTAGAGAGCCTTTGGCATTATCCTAGGCTCTTTATTATCTTACGAAACAATCATGAATGTTTCCCTCTCAATCACCCAGCGATGATGTGGAAAAATTTCACAAACGCTACAACGTAACTAAGAATGTAAAGTATTCTTCTCTAATGGAGTAATCCACTAGTAGGCACGTCGCTCCCACTATCCCTAGGATATTGGAAATTTCTTTTTATTCTCAACTAGGCTACATAAAGCGCCATACTTAGAATTCTCTATCTTATAGAGTTTCAAAACTCTATTCACGTCACCTTTACTAAGAAAACTTTATGTGACTTAGTTACACTCCCACAAAGCTGTTCACCTATAAGCACATGACTCGTGGGGTTTACATGACAGCATACAATAATGTGTCACATGACCTTAAGCGTTTATAAGACAATATACAATAATGCGCCCTAGAACTCTAGGTCTTAACTTCACAACCTTATGAAAAGTAAAATAAAGATAACTGTTTGATGGTTACAGATCGCCAATAAATGGCTCTCCGCTAACCCATTACTCAAATAGAGTGTAAAATCTGATATGAAAGGCACTTAGTTAGGGACATAGGCAACAAACTAAAGTGCAATTCCCAATTGGAAAATATATTGCGCCATCATCCATCTAACATAAACAATACTTAATTCCTTATCTCTACTACACCATTGTGTTGCTGAGTACTAGGAATAATCAAATTTCTAAGCATTCATTTCTCTTCAAAAAGCTTTCTAAAAAACAACTCAAATAGATACTCGCCACCTTGGTCAAAACTAAAAGCATGAAAACTCTTATCTAATTAATCTCGACCTCATATGTGCAATGTCAAAAATCATCTCAAAACTTTTGACTTATGGGAGATCAAATAGTCTAGACTAAGATGCATATCATAATCCATAAATGTCTTGAGATTGGGGCTAGTTATCATATCCTTACACATATCCAGTCACAAATATCATAGTATACTAAATGCGCCAATACAGATGCCCTTCTGCACCTTTCCTACTTACTTGTGCGCAACCATTGTGAACAAAGTTACACATTCACATGAGAGCAGGATGTTGCAAACGAGTGGGCCCGAGAGGGCCTACTCAAACAATCCATATCATATTCTCATTAATGTGATTAAGTATAATAAGCCACTGGTTCTGTGATAACCCTGCTCCGTATTATGCTAATTAATCTTAATTATGAATGTGATTATGTGTTGGATATGATTTTGAGTGTCATTTATATAAATATATGTGATTTTGAATTTCTATCTGTTCACCGTAGGAAAATCTGTTTGATTATCTGCTTTAGAATTTAAATTGAAGGCCTTATCAGCCATAAAAACCGAAATTGATTGCGTCATTGTGATTAGCGTAATTTTTAAAGCCTATGGTGAAATTTAATTGAAAATTGATTCAAATCAAATTAAATAGATTAAATTGATTAAATAGTGCTCAATTAATTAGTGTTAATGAAATATGATTAAGGGAGACTTTAAAAGGGGCACTATACACCCACATTCCTTTAGTTGAGCTTAAAATCAGATTTTACACTCTAGAGAGGGAGAGGGTCGGCTCTAGAGAGAGAAAGAGGGAGAATTATGCAATTTTGGTTCAAGGCTTAAGAATTGGAAATTGAACTCAAAGAACTTGGGTGTTTGAAGCTCCTAGATGAGTAATCAACCCTTAATTCATGAGTTTGAGTTGTGATTTTGTGAATTGAAGATTAAATGGTAAGTTAGATCATGAATTGAATTGATTAAGTTGAGATTGAAGTCCATGTGTTCATGCATGAAGAGAATTGCTATGAAATTACGTAATCTAGCATGTAATATGTGAATTATGAGAGATTGAGCATTGAAGCATACATGCAAGCATGGTTTTGTTGAGTTTCATGGTTATGAGCATCATTGGTGCTATTTGAAATGGAATTGAAGTCAAAAATTGACATGCATGTTTGATTATTGGAGATATGGAGCTTATATGAAGTTTGAATGCATGGGTTTTGATCATACAAAAGAAATGAGGGTTATTTGAGAATTAGATAATGATTTTGAACAATTTGGTGCCATACTCTTATATTCTCATGTAATATAAT
Source organism: Camellia sinensis (assembly GCF_055761805.1). Lineage (NCBI taxonomy): Eukaryota > Viridiplantae > Streptophyta > Magnoliopsida > Ericales > Theaceae > Camellia > Camellia sinensis. The sequence goes on along the minus strand of NC_138961.1, from coordinate 32,264,960 downwards.
GTGTTTACATGTTTTTGAACCGAAATCATGAGTTTGGAACCTTTGAACATCAAAATTGAACTTCAAGAACAGTTCTGGAAAACCCAGAATTTGGCATGTCCGCTCGAGCGTGAAATGCGAGCTCCAGAACTTTTTACAGACATTGATGTCCTCTCGAGCGGGGATATTCATGCTCGAGCGGGGAGCCATGTAGTATGACCTTCAGCTCGAGCGTTCGAATTCACGCTCGAGCGTAAAAATGAGGCAACCAGTACTTTTGCAGACCATGAGGGTTTGCTCGAGCGGCGGAACCCATGCTCGAGCGAGGAGCCCTGTTTCAGAAATTTTGTAAAGATGTTCTGTGTTTTATTTTCCATTCTCTTTCATTACTAAGCACTCTTAGGCATACATTGAGCATCATGAATTAGTTAAAAGGATAAGAAAGAAGCCTAAGAGGGATGTATGAATTAAGAACGGATTGAATTATTTGTGACCCATTGTGTTCATGAAATGTGTAGGGTCGAGCTCTAGGGCAAACCCGCCGGCAGAACACAGTGAGTAATATCTTAGTAAAGATATTTTGAATTATGTTATTTGTCCAATCACTTATTCCCATATAAGTCTTATAAGTTGTTAATTTGAATTGTGGACAAATGTTTTCTATGCCATATGGTTGGGCCAAAGGCCGTTGGGTATAATTGATTGGGCCGAAGGCCGTTTGACATGCATGAATGCTGGACCAAAGGCCGTTTGACATGAATGATTGGGCCGAAGGCTGTTTGACATGAATGATTGGGCTGAAGGCCGTTTGATATGAAAGATTGGGCCAAAGGCCGTTTGACGTGAATGAATAAATGAGCCGAAGGCCGTTTAACACGAATGATTGGGCCGAAGGCCGTTTAACATGAATGAATGGGTCGAAGGCCGTTTGACATGAATGAATGGGCCGAAGGCCATTTGACATGAATGAATGGGCCAAAGGCCGTTTGACACAAATGAATGGGCCAAAGGCCGTTTGACACAAATGAATGGGCCAAAGGCCGTTTGACACAAATGAATGGGCCAAAGGCCGTTTGATACGAATGATTGGGCCAAAGGCCGTCGAACAGGAATGATTGGGCCAAAGGCCGTCAGATATGAATGAATTGGGCCTGAGGCCGTTTGATGTGTTTGGAACCGCAATCACTTGACCTATATATATATATACAAGATAGAAATATGAATTGGGCCCAAGGCCGTCTGATGTATGTTGTTCTAAATACCATTTAAATATCTTCTTTATTTGATATTATTCACTGGGCTTTCGCTCATGCTCATTCATGTGTCTGTAGGTGAGCAAAGGGAGGTCCAAACCCAGTCTCAGTCAAGTTTGTGTGAAACAGTCAAGGTTTTGAAGAGTCATCCCATACATCTCACGCACGAGACTTGTTTTCGCCCTTTTGCTATTTTGTTATATTTTCTCATGTTGGCGAGAACTTTGGATCACGGTTGTATAGAGTTTTGATTGGCTGACCTTAACTTGAATGATCCTGTTGTGTAAAGCTTATATGTTAACTTTCCTTGATGTGAGTTATTAATGTATGTTTGTGAAATGTTATGACGTGCCATGTAAGTGCAGCTCTATGGACAAAAGTTTGAAATTGCTTCCATTTGGCGCCTTTAACTCTGTTAAAATATATCTGATTTGGTTTAAGGTCGCAGGTAATCTTGTGATTACTGGTCGATTATGTCCTTAACCCATGGGGGAGGGTTCGGGTCATGACAGAGTGGTATCAGAGCACGAGTTAATAACTCACTCACTCGTCCAAAAGAGCAATAAGCATCTAGAAAAGATCTAGGATGCATTCATGTGATAAGTAGAAATTTGTAAACATTGAGACTATGTTTAAATGCTCTGAAATAAATGATTATGTGCTATATGTTTGTGATTTACTTGCATTGCAAATTATGTGAATATGTATGCTCTTTAGTATACGCATACTTGTGAAACTTTTGTATAGAGAATTATGCAAGTCTCATCAGATGGTGAGAGCAAGAGGTGATGAAATAGAGGAGTCCTCTACTGCTAGAATGGATAGGATGGAAAGATTGATTCAGGAAATGGCAAAAACATTGAGGCAAAAACATTGAGGCAATAACAATAGTGGCAACAACAGTGGCAGCAACCACAACCTCCACCTCCGGCACTATCCGTACCAGACTTACAGAATGATGACCGAATAATATCTCTCACCAAAGAGTTTAAGAAAATGAAACCCCCACAGTTCCATGTGGGATTAGATCCGTTAAAGGCCGAGGCGTGGGTTCTCGACATTGAAAAGCTGTTTGAGGTGTTTCCTTGTTTAGAGACACAGAAAGTACTTCTGGCCACTTTTATGCTAGAAGACGAAGGAAGAAGATGATGGATGTTAATGCGTGAAAGTCATAAAGACATTGGCTGGGCAAAATTCCTGGAAGTTTTCTATGATTAGTATTTCCCTTAATGTGTCTGTGACAAGAAAGTATCGAAGTTCATAGAACTTAAACAAGACAGCATGACAGTAGCTGAGTATGAGGCCAAATTCACTGAGTTGGCCAGGTTTGCACCACATGTGATCGATACCGACTACAAAAACGCAAGACATTTTGAAGGTGGGCTTCGAAGTGATATTTTAGAAAGGGTAAATGTCCTGAAGCTGGAAACCTATATTGGGGTGGTAGACCGGGCCATAATATCAGAAGCTAACATAGCTAGACAGACCAGATCAACAACTGACTGGAAGGGTGGCAAAAGACAGGGCTTCTTTTCGAAGAAGAAATTTTCAAAGAAGCAAAACACGGGCTCCTCAAGTACTTCGAATTCTTCCTGAGATACATCTCCTATGTGCAATATTTGTACTAAAAGGCATCGTGGGATTTGTAACCGTGTGTCGGGAGCCTATTTTAAATGTGGTAAACAAGGGCACATGGCCAGAGATCGTAACCAGAACAGTGGAAAATTAGCTGTTAGCTCAACAGCATCCATCCCAAAACCAGGAAATACTATGAGATCTACTACCACCGGAGACACCGTGAGGCAAGAGAGTGTTTTCGCACTTATTCCGGGCGATACATGGAATACTAACGCAGTTGTCTCAGGTACTATTTCTATATGTAATCAGGATACTTTTGTGTTAATTGACTCCGGATCAACACACTCTTTCGTAACATGTGCATTTGCATCTAGACTGAGTAGACCTCTAGAATTCTTGCCATACCTGCTATGTGTATCTGCTCCATTCGAGGAATTTGTATTGTGTGAATCTGTATATCGTTTTTGTGACATGCGAATTGGGAATGCTATTCTGTATGTGGATTTGTTGCCCTTGAACTTTAGGCACTTTGATATAATTCTGGGTATGGATTGGTTAACTAAATATTGTGCCACCATTGATTGTGTAACAAAACGAGTTGTGTTTAAACCACCGGAACATGAAGAAATTGTGTTTGTGGGTAACAGGGTAGTGCCTCCACCTTATTTGATATCTGCAATAAAAGAATACAAATTAATCAGGAAAGGGTGCCAGGGTTATTTGTGTTGTGTGCTATCTGAACAATCTGTGAATGTTGAATTGAACAGTATCCCTATTGTTAGAGAATTTCTAGATGTGTTTCTAAATGAATTACCAGGGGAATTGGTGGACGGGGAGATAGAGTTTACTATTGAAATTGTGCCAGGCACTCAGCCTATTTCTAAAACTCCCTACAGAATGGCTACTACTGAAATAAAAGAATTGAAAGAACAGTTACAGGACCTACTTGATAAAGGATTTATCCGACCTAGTATTTTACCATGGGGTGCACCGGTGTTATTTGTGAAAAAGAAAGATGGAACTTTACGCTTGTGTATTGACTACTGAGAACTGAACAAGGTAACAATAAAGAATAAATGTCCCTTACCCCGTATTGATGACCTGTTTGACCAGTTGCATGGATCATAAGTGTTTTCCAAAATTGATTTGAGATCCGGGTATCATCAGTTGAAAGTGAAAGGAGAAGATGTTGAGAAAATCGCATTTCGAATAAGGTATGGCCATTATGAATTTCTTGTTATGCCATTTGGGGTAACTAATGCTCCGGCAACATTTATGGACTTAATGAACCGAATTTTTAAAACCTACCTTGATGAATTTGTTGTGGTTTTTATTGATGACATTTTGATATACTCCAAGAATAGACTTGAACATGAACAACATCTGAGGACTGTGTTACAGATACTTAGAGAAAAGAAGTTATTTGCTAAACTAAAGAAATACGAATTTTGGTTGGATGGAGTAATCTTTTTAGGGCATGTGATCAACAAGGAGGGAATTTCAGTGGACCCACAGAAAATAGAAGCAATTGTGAATTAGCCTACACTGACAAATGTAACGAAGGTCTGCAGTTTCATGGGCTTTGCCGGGTATTACAGGAGGTTTGTGAAAGACTTTTCGAGGATAGCTGTACCTCTTACCCAACTGACACGAAAAGAGCAACCGTTTGAATGGAATGACGAAAGAGAATCTGCCTTTCATGAACTAAAAACAAGACTGACCATTGCACCAGTGTTGACATTGCCCACAGGTACGGAAAACTTTGTAATTTTCAAGGATGCATATTATAAAGGTTTGGGTTGTGTACTAATGCAGAATGGAAGAGTAATTGCCTACGCCTCTCGGCAGTTGAGGCCACATGAGAATAACTACCCAACACATGATTTAGAATTGGCCGTAGTTATTTTTGCTTTGAAAATCTGGCGGCACTATTTGTATGGGACAAAATGTGAAGTCTACACAGATCATAAGAGCCTGAAATACTTCTTTACACAGAAAGAGCTGAATATGCGACAGAGAAGATGGCTTGAATTGATAAAGGACTATGACCTCGAGATTCAGTATCACCTTGGGAAAGCCAATATATTTGTTGATGCCTTGAGCAGAAAATCAATGGGGAATTTGGCATGTTTGCTTACTGAATAGAAGGAAATCTTGCAAGATTTTGAGAAGTCCAAGATTGAAGTGGTATTGTGTGAACAGGGTGGACTGATAGCCGTCATTTCAGCCGAACCGGCAATCATTGATAAGATTAAACAGAAACAAAAAGAGGATGAATTCCTCAAGAAAGTAATTGATGAAATTGAGACAAGTTCGAAAGCAGAATTCAGCATTGAACACGAAGTGTTGAGGTTTCGAAACTGAATGTGTATCCCAGATATTCCGGAGCTAAAGAAAAGAGTTTTGGATGAAGCTCACAAGTCAGTATTTGCTATGCATCCAGGCAATAACAAAATGTATCGAGATTTGAAACAAAGCTATTGGTGGCCTAAAATAAAGAAAGAAATTGCAGAGTATGTGTCCAAATGTCTTCAATGTCAGCAAGTAAAAGCTGAACATCAGAAACTGGGCGGTCTACTTCAACCTCTCCCTATTCCTGAATGGAAGTGGGAGCATGTGACTATGAATTTTGTTGTTGGTCTACCTCGAACACCTCGAGGTATGCATTCTATTTGGGTTGTAGTTGATAGACTGACTAAATCTGCACATTTTATGCCCGTTAGAACTACATTTGATGCGTATAGATTGGCTACAATATATGTTGATGAGATTGTCCGTTTACACGGAGTTCCGGTGTCTATTGTATCGGATAGAGATCCGAAATTTGTATCTAGATTGTAGAAGAGTTTGTAGAAAGCTATGGAGACAGAACTGAGGTTTAGTACTGCGTTCCACCCACAAACAGATGGGCAATCAGAACGGACTATCCAGACCTTAGAAGATTATTTGCCACTCGCAGAGTTTGCATACAATAACAGCTTCCACTCCAGCATCGGTATGGCACCATACAAGGATTTATATGGTAGAAGGTGTAGATCACCAATTTGTTGGTTAGAAGTCGGGGATAGAGCTTTTCTTGGGCCTGAAATTGTGCAAGACACTTCTGAGAAGATCAAAACCATTCAGCAAAGGCTCAAAACAGCTTAGGACCGACAAAAGAATTATGCAGATGTTCGAAGAAGACCTCTCGAGTATGAGGTTGGTGACCATGTATTTATCCGTGTGACTCCGATGAAAGGCCAAGTCAGGTTTGGAAAGAAGGGTAAGTTGTCGCCCTGTTACATTGGGCCGTTTCAAATTCTGAAAAGACTTAGTCCAGTTGCTTATCGAGTCGTTTTGCCACCGGGATTCGAACAAATCCATTATGTGTTTTATGTATCAATGTTGAAGGGTTATCTTCGAGATCCATTTCATGTCATTAATTATCACTGGGTAGCTCTTGATGAAAATATAGAGTACGCCGAATGGTCGAACGAATCATTGACCGGCAAGTGAACAATTGAGAAGCAAGTCCATCCCAATGGTGAAAGTGGAATGGAAAGAACACTATGGGACGGATGCCACATGGGAAAAGGGGGATGAAATGCGACTATGCTATCCACATTTGTTTCCCGACGAAGGTAAAATAAGTTTGAAGGACCAAACATCCTAAATGAGGGAAGACTGTGATAACCCTGCTCCGTATTATGCTAATTAATCTTAATTACGAATGTGATTATGTGTTGGATATGATTTTGAGTGCCATTTATATGAATATATGTGGTTTTGAATTTCTATCTGTTCACCGTAGGAAAATCTGTTTGATTATCTGCTTTAGAATTTAAATTGAAGGCCTTAACGACCACAGAAACCGAAATTGATTGTGCCATTATGATTAGCGTAATTTTTAGAGTCTACGGTGAAATTTAATTGAAAATTGATTCGGATCAAATTAAATAGATTAAAATAGTGCTCAATTAATTAGTGTTAATGGAATATGATTAAGGGAGACTTTAAAAGGGGCACTATACACCCACATTCCTTTAGTTGAGCTCAAAATCAGATTTTACACTCTAGAGAGGGAGAGGGTCGGCTCTAGAGAGAGAAAGAGGGAGAATTATGCAATTTTGGCTCAAGGCTTAAGAATTGGAAGTTGAACTCAAAGAACTTGGGTGTTTGAAGCTCCTAGGTGAGTAATCAACCCTTAATTCATGAGTTTGAGTTGTGATTTTGTGAATTGAAGATTAAATGGTAAGTTAGATCATGAATTGAATTGATTAAGTTGAGATTGAAGTCCACGTGTTCATGCATGAAGAGAATTGCTATGAAATTACATAATCTAGCATGTAATATGTGAATTATGAGAGATTGAGCATTGAAGCATACATGCAAGCATGGTTTTGTTGAGTTTCATGGTTATGAACATCATTGGTGCTATTTGAAATGGAATTGAAGTCAAAAATTGACATGCATGTTTGATTATTGGGGATATGGAGCTTATATGAAGTTTGAATGCATGGATTTTGATCATACAAAAGAAATAAGGGTTATTTGAGAATTAGATGATGATTTTGAACAATTTGGTGCCATACTCTTATATTCTCATGTAATACAATGTGTTTACATGTTTTTGAACCGAAATCATGAGTTTGGAACCTTTGAACATCAAAATTGAACTTTAAGACCAGTTCTGGAAAACCCAGAATTTGGCATGTTCGCTCGAGCGGGGAAAGCGCCGCTCGAGCGTGAAATGCGAGCTCCTAGAACTTTTTGCAGACATTGATGTCCGCTCGAGCGGGGATATTCACGCTTGAGCGGGGAGCCATATAGTGTTACCTTTAGCTCGAGCATCCGAATTCACGCTCCAGCATAAAAATGAGGCAACTAGTACTTTTGCAGACCATGAGGGTCCGCTCGAGCGGCGGAACCCACGCTCGAGCGGGGACCCCTGTTTTAGAAATTTTATAAAGATGTTCTGTGTTTCATTTTCCGTTCTCTTTCATTACTAAGCACTCTTAGGCATACATTGAGCATCATGAATGAGTTAAAAGGATAAGAAAGAAGCCTAAGAGGGATGTATGAATTAAGAACGGATTGAATTGTTTGTGACCCATTGTGTTCATGAAATGTGTAGGGTCGAGCTCTAGGACAAATCCGCCGGAAGAACACAATGAGTAATATCTTAGTAAAGATATTTTGAAGTATGTTATTTGTCCAATTGCTTATTCCCATATAAGTCTTATAAGTTGTTAATTTGAATTGTGGACAAATGTTTGTTATGCCATATGGTTGGGCCAAAGGCCGTTGGGTACAATTGATTGGGCCGAAGGCCGTTTGACATGCATAAATGCTGGGCTAAAGGCCGTTTGACATGAATGATTGGGCCGAAGGCTGTTTGATATGAAAGATTGGGCCGAAGGCTGTTTGACGTGAATGAATAAATGGGCCGAAGGCCATTTAACACGAATGATTGGACCGAAGGCCATTTGACATGAATGAATGGGCCAAAGGCCGTTTGACACAAATGAATGGGCCAAAGGCCGTTTGACATGAATGAATGGGCCTGAGGCCGTTTGACATGAATGATTGGGCCAAAGGCCGTCGGACAAGAATAATTGGGCCAAAGGCCGTCAGATATGAATGAATTGGGCCTAAGGCCATTTGATGTGTTTGGAACCGCGGTCACTTGACCTATGTATATATATATATACTAGATAGAAATATGAATTGGGTCCAAGGCCGTCTGATGTGTGTTGTTCTAAATACCGTTCGTGTATCTTCTTTATTTGATATTATTCACTGGGCTTTCGCTCACGTTCATTCATGTGTCAGTAGGTGAGCCAAGGGAGGTCCAAACCCAGCCTTAGTGAAGTTTGTGTGAAATAGTCAAGGTTTTGAAGAGTCAGCCCATACGTCTTACGTACGAGACTTGTTTTCGCCCTTTTGCTATTTTGTTATATTTTGTCATGTTGGCGAGAACTTTGGATCACGGTTGTATATAGTTTTGATTGGCTGACCATGACTTGAATGATCCTGTTGTGTAAAGCTTATATGCTAACTTTTCTTGATGTGAGTTATTAATGTATGTTTGTGAAATGTTATGACGTGCCATGTAAGCACAGCTCTATGGACAAAAGTTTGAAATTGCTTCCGTTTGGTCCCCTTAACACTATTAAAATATATCTGATTTGGTTTAAGGCCGTAGGTAATCTCGTGATTACTGACCGGTTATGTCCTTAACCCATGGGGGAGGGTTTGGGTCATGACAGGTTCATGGCCAATGTCATAAACTAATTGTAATCATCCTAATGCATGAGTTCTCAAAGACAAGTGTAAAGGTTTAGACCCAACTAGGTAATGACTCATGACTAATTCATGTTCACTAGATCATAAAAGGATGTCATGGAGATATCAAGTGCACCTAAGTTACAAATTTAACTAGTAAGTGCTAATCTCCTGCACCAAGTCAATTTTAACTAGTAAGTGCTAGTTAAAACATGATGATACTCCTCTTGCCATCTCTGTTTCTCGCTTCATAATTAGTTGCAATTAATTCTACTATCCACAAGAATGAGAGAATAAGCTATCAATCTATGACAGCTCCTAAAGTAACTTAAGCACGAATTAGGCTAAAGAATCTAGTTCAACACAATGCTCTCACGAGCGATGCATCAAATTCTTAGAGTCATAACAACCTTGTCGGCCTTGATCTTTTCATTACTATGCTGCAACTTTTGCACTTAGTAGTAAACATCATTCAAAAGCGTTCGCCTAGCTAAGGAATCATACAAAAAAACACCTCCTTGTGTCTCACACTCAAGTGTGGAAACAGTAAGTGTCCAGACTTGGATAAGTTGACAATGCTAATAGATTTTGTAGCTACTAGGCGCTAATCTTTTCACTTAGTGTTAATAGATGTTGCAGCTTCTAAGCGCTAATCTTTCAACTTCAAGTGATACTTCAACGCACACTATTATAGTGCGTGGAATTTTGCTCCATCCACTTCCATCAATTGGATAGAGAGCAAAATACTGCTCATACTGGCTACTCATCTTATACATTTAAGTTCACATTTCTTAGATGACGTGACTCATGAATGGTGCTTCATCCAATAACGCAACATTATTAGAAGTTAAATTACTAAGTCAATCCACACAATTCAATAGTCAAGATCATATCTAGATCTATTGAGGGCTTCTTCATTTCACAACTCCAAACTCGCCAATCAAAACTGCTTAGCATGCCGCTAACCATAGCGCACACATCAGTTTTTATTGTGCCAAACAAGGCAACAAAATCACGGCGATTTGGAATCATGTTTCCTTACTTTGGCTCAATTAAGGTCTGACCTAAAGTCTCTAAAACTTTCTGCTCATCTGAAGAATAGGATTACATTGTTCACATTTGAACATCTCTATTAAGTCTAGGTCAACCAAATTAACTTCCATAAGCTAAGTCAATTTAGAGGGAAAAAAAAATGCACATTGAGATTAATTTGATTAGCATATTATAATATAATTTTGTCACAAAAATCTAAATTAAATAGTGACAATATTACACAAGTCGCAAGATCAAAAATTTACTATGCTCGTAATCATCTCTTGCGCCACAAGTGACAATTATCTAAAATTTAATTTAATTCATGCGCAAAACATTAGTTTTCGGGAGTAAATCTACAAAGATTTCTCTCAACCGAACAACCTCCTACTAACTATGGCATGTCTAAAGCATGATAAAATATTTAACTCCACATGATTACATCTCAATGTAATTCATTAAAAAAATGCTACAATATTTAATCATGGAATTAAAATTCACCAATATAAATAAATCATGCTATTTAAAAAAAAAACAACATACTACAAGTTCTAATCATTTAAAAGAACTTAACATGCTTTATACAATATTTAAATAATGCCATAATATATTTCTATAATTTCTGTAATACTCTGAAATTTTCTAGAATTACAAGTAATTAATAATTACATAGAAAATCATAAATAAATATTACAGAATCTAGAAAAATGCAAAAGTTATACCAGTAAATAAGATTACATAACAACAGTCTACTATAAAAATTTCAAGTCTAGAATCCAAGTCAAGCTCCCCCCCAAAAGCAATTTAACATACAAATATTGAATTTTTCATTAATGAAAAATAAATATTTTTCATAAATTATGAAACTTTAATATCTTGTAGAAAAATTAATTACGAGTCCAACGGTATAAGCCATGCTTCAATCAAAATTATAACGAATAATTTAGAAGCAATTAACGTAATTTTGAATTAAAATCAAACCAACAGAGCCTTAAGGGCGCCTGCATCAGTGCTTACCTAAGCAGATGATGTTAGCACGCGTCAGCACTTTCATTAGCATGTCAACCAACGATGATGTCAGTGCGTTGTAATGCTGACATCAGCGCTCGCAACAATTTCGACTTCTTCTCCAATGGCTCTAATAGATTCAACTTTCACCAAAAAATTAGGGTTTAACTTTTCTACTCAACCGTAAGTCAGAATCAGGTCTATAATATACCGTTTCGAAGGTCTCGAAACAAAGATTCCAAATATATAATCTTCATAACATAAAAATAAAGCATATAAAACCAGCATGCAGTTAAAGTTTCAAAAAATTAAATATGAATCTTCATTTTTCTCAAAATCCGACCGTCCAATTTTTGCAAAACTTTGCAGATATTATCTAAATAATATAGACTACAACATATACGAAATTTAGGATGATCTACAATGGTTCGAAAAATATTAATTTTATGCACAAATAATTATCATATAATATATTGCCAATTATCCATATCAAGATTATCTCATATTTTAAAATATAATCTATTATTTTATTTGGATCTCTCCTAATCAGGTCATGCCACCATGGGCGACTCAATTGGGTCTACGTTCTAAACCCGATCCAATTTCCAACAATATTATTAATCATTTATCATAAATCTATGGATAAAGAAACTTTATTTCTCACATGCTTTTATAATAGAAATAAGATTCTTTGCAATAATTCATCTTTACAATAATTATGCAATGGTGGCTTAAGAGCTAAAAACACAACCATTATGTGATTTAAGAAAAAAAGGGTTTAATCTTACAATAATTATGTTTTGGGCTCTTAATCGACCATCATGTTATTATAATGATGAATTATCACCAAGGATGCTATTTATAATGAGCAATGCCATATGCATCGATTCACATGAGAGTAACTAATTAGCTCCGGTGAGACCTAATTAGAGTAACTCCCACTTAAAAGACTCAATTCATTTTCTTTTTTAGCACCATTACATTCATTGAATTTGTTTAATCCAAATGAGTTTCTTCCCAGTACCCACGCACCGGTGTCTTTTTTTAGGAAGAGACTCATTCGAATTAATTTGGGCTAAACAAATTCAATCGATGAATCATTAATCTTTCTTTTTATAATTATTACATGCACTAACATGGCCTAACAAAATTAAGAGAATAGTGGAAAAATTATTTAAATAAAATAAAGTATGATAATGGTATGAAAAATTTCAAGTACAATCATAATTCATGAGTTCGAGCTCAAGCAATTTAGTAAAAAATGACATGAATATGAGCTTGAGTAATTATGAACGAGACGCCCTTATTTGATTAGAAATTGTAGCCATGAATTTATGGTGAAATTTTCGTTAAAAAATTCAATCACATTTAATGACACAAATTAGTCAAAGATGTGATCGATCTTCTTTGATCTTGAGAATTTGATTTAAACTGCTTAATTAATTTAGGTGGGTTCATTATTTTTAAATGTATATGTATTCGTTGGCTTAGACCATTAAAATCGTCCATTTTGTAATGGATTAGTTTGGATCATTCGATTTGAACGAATCGTATGAATGCTTGTCTAACCTTACAAAATATATATAGAGGAATCGCTTCAATATTTGAATGACTTTTATAGTTAAACAGATCATAATCTATAAATTTATAAATAAAAAAAAAATCTATATCTACTCATAATTAAAGAGATCTGGATGTAGGGGTGTAAAAATGGCCCGAAACTCGTGGGTGGCCGGAGGTGGGCCTGGCCTGTCTCGATTAGGCATACGGGCCAGGCCTGAGCCCAATCCGGAACCCTAGGCTTGGGCCTGGGCAGTCATTTTGAAACCTAACCCACTGGCCCGACCTGAAAAAAAATTTGCGCCCTGCGGCTAGCCTGGCCCAACAGCCCACCTGCCTTCCTTCCTCTTTCTTGAATTGCCAACTGTCAAAATTCAAAAATAAAAAATAAAAAAATATGTTGTAACTTGCAACGGTAAAAAAATAAATAAATTAAATAGTCATTTTATTGCGCATACTCATACGCTACGCTACCCCATGCCAATAGAAGAATTTTTTTTTTTTAATTTCTGTTACTGTTGCAGACCAACAGTAGTAATAATAATAATAATCATTCAAACGTTCACATGATCTTTTAACACAACGACCTAACAAAAATTATTTATAAATTCACCTCATCCTCCCAAACTCCTATAAATATCCCCCATATTTCAAAATAAATCTCACAAACAATTATCTCTCGCCAACTCTCAGTCTCTCTCAACTCTCATCTCTCTCAATTAATTTTGAAGTCTCGTTTCTAAGTGGCAATTGCAATTATGCAAGAAGAAACTTTTATTAAAAGAAATTAATTTTTGTATTGCATTCACTAGTTGGTAACATTAATTAGTTTAATTAAATTTATTAGTTACTCATTTTTTTTATATTAATTATTTCTTAACACATATTAGTTGTTATTGTTTACTTATTATTGTTGCTCATTATTTAAATTAATTGTTAGTTCTTATATATTATTTTACTTACATTACTATGAATCTAAATATTCCTAATGTTTATGTTGATATTGATGCATATACTACACAATATAAATCTATTGATTCTCCTTCTAATGTACCTAATATCCCTCTTTCAATAGCTAGATCGTCATCTATGGGCACAACTAGTGGCGTTTGAGAACATTTCAAAAAAATATCTATAAATAATCATGATGGTACAATTACATTTAAAGCAAAATGTAAATATTATATACATTTACTTAGTACTGTATCTATAGGGAGCACTTGTTATCTAAAAAGGCATGCTAAAGGCATCTTCAATAGTTTACCAAAAATTTCATCAAATCTGAGTAAAAATATGACCAAATCCTCTATCTGATATTAGCCACTCCAGTGGTGAACTACTGTAACTTTCATCAAAACACAGGATATCTGGAGAGACGACCAACCAGTCGACCGACAAGAGCAAAATGAATTTTTTTTCCCTCAATTCCTTTGCCATTTCTTTTTGCCTCTATTAATTATTTCCCTTAAAAAACAAATATAAACAGATTAAACCATGTACTATATAAACCAAACAAACAACGTTGTATCTGGAACCAACCAGAGCTAAAAAATAGAGCATATTGACTAGTTCAACTTCTTATTTGTTCATTTCATTTTTATCCTTTTCTTCTTCTTCATCCTCTGATGATGCATGTGATGACGAAAAATTGTGAAACTTCTAGGTGTTTATGAGATAAATAATACTAGTATGATACAGATTCTAAGAGCAAGTGATCGATCAAAGAAAAGAGGTGGTTCCCTTGTGGGACATAAATACATACGTCACGATAGAAGGAAGGGTCATGATCGATTGTTTGCAGATTATTTTGCGACAAATCCAGTTTATTCACCTGCAACATTTCAGAGATGTTTTAGAATGCGTCGTCCTCTGTATTTGTGAATTTTGAATGCCATTGAAACACACGATCCATATTTTGTTAAAAAAAAAGATGCAGCTCATATCATCAGATTGTCTCCACTTCAAAAGATGACTTCAACAATTAAAATGCTCTCATATGGAGTGGCAGCAAATGCAGTTGATGATTATGTGCGAATTGGGGAAAGCATGGCAATTGAAAGTTTAAAACACTTTTGCAATTCAATAATCGAAATCTTTGGACCTAAATATCTTAGATCTCCAACAATAACTGATATTGCTAGATTACTTGCTATTGGAGAGGTTAGTAGGTTTCCGAGTATGTTGGGAAGTTTAGATTGCATGTATTGGGAGTGAAAAATTGTCTAACAGCAAAGCAAGGTCAATACGTAGGCCATCAGAAAAAGCCAACCATCATTCTTAAAGCAGTAGCTTCCTATGACTTATGGATTTGGCACGCATTTTTTGGAATGCTTAGATCACACAATGACTTGAATGTCTTGGATCGCTCGCCCTTATTTTTTGATCTTACCCAAGGTAAAGCTCTACATATCCATTACACTATTAATGGACACACTTATAATATGAGTTATTACCTTGCTAATGGTACATACCCTCAATGGGCAACACTAGTTCAGACAATCTTTTCTCCCCAAGGAGCAAAGAAGCAACATTTTACAATGATGCAAGAGTTAGCAAGAAAGGATGTAGAGCGGGTATTCGGAGTGCTCCAATCCCAATTTATAATTGTAGGTAGTCCAGTACATTTTTGGAATCCCAAAATGCTTGGTAACATAATAAAAAGTTGCGTTATATTGCACAATATGATTGTCGAAGATGAGAGAGATGAGCATCTTGATTTCGATTATAAAATTTCATCAACCAACTCACCAATACTAGTTTCGTGTAGCAGTAACAATGATTTTCAATCATTTATGTCCCGTCATTTAGGTATTAGAGATAAGAATGCATATCATACCCTCCGCAATGATTTAATAGAACATATGTGGCATCTTCATGGTGAAAACTAACTTCACCACATGGACGAGAACATGAACTTTTGGTTGGCTTTTTTTATTGGAAGGTGATTACGCAAGGAAGGCTATCAATGTTTGTTGTTGCTCTTAAACCAGCAACAACAACTAACAACAGTAACAATAGCCTCGAATTTCAACTTATCCAACCACTGATTTTCTCACTTACAATCATTAACAAGCCTTTTAACTATTCTGAAGCCGACCTATTATCACCTGGAGAAGGCTAAATCTTCCTCCTCGATATGATCCTATGTTAGTTAGCAAACTTGAGACTATGGGGTGGCTAAATTTAATCAATTTACCATAAAAGGTATATCCTCGTCTTATGTCTTTATTTTATGTTCACTTGAAAACTATTGATGAATAAGATGAAGAATTTAGTATTATATCTTATGTCAAAGGTAAGGCCATTGAATTTGACATCCCCAGTTTGGCACAAATTATTGGAGTTAAGCAAGGGGATATGCAAATCTATTCTTACAGTGAGTCTAACCTACTTGATATTGTTGGCAACATAAGTGAAGTATATGCTACTATCAAATTGTAGCACTTGTGTCCTTCAAAGATTTTGGGAAGTGTTTTTGAATCCTTTATTTTTATTTTGGAAATCTTTGGTGTTGTTATGGGTTGGTTTTGGAGGAGTATAGTCCAATTTAAACTTGTTGGGTTTGGTTGTTCGCACTTGTTCTTGTCAAAAGTCCCTTGGAAACTTAGAAATTTTATTTTATGGTCGACACCAGCCTTCCTAAGGGTCGACCCTTACCAGTTGGAGAAATTCTGGAAGTGTTGCTGGAAAATAGGGTAGACACCAGACTGGGAGATGGTCGACCCTCTTATGTCTGTGTGTTAGTTGCTTGAAAATAGGGTCGACCCCTCCTGTCTAAGGGTCAACCCTCTTGCATGCTGTCAAACATAAGTTTCTTCATAGGGTCGACCCCTGTAGACTTTTTTTTACAGATTTCAGTCTGTTTTGGGCCTACTTTTTGGGGATTTTGACTTGGTCTTTTGGGTTGACTTTGGGACTTCATTTTACTTTGACCTAGCACTATAAATAGGTCCCTCACTTAACCTCTCCTTTACCTTTTCTTCTCTTTTTCTTTCTCCAAGCCGTGAGACTCTTTCATCCTCTCCAAAATCACTTTTTGCTCAAAGATCTTTAGATCTACTCACTTGGAAGCATCTTCTTGCCTTGCTCGTTTGAGATTAAGTGTAGAGCTTATCAAGAGTTTCGTTTTGATCCAAGTAGAAGTTGGTTCTGACAACTTTGCAGTTTCAACCTTGTTTTGCTCATCTTCTCTTCTAAGTTTGAGGTAGGGATTTTCTTTGAGTTATATATATGTTTTTGCAAGATCTAAATAATTTTCGAAATCATCATTTGTTTAGTTTTGAAAATTGATTGTTGATTCAAGAAGATGAATGATTTTGAAAGTGGGTTTACTTCCTTTCCCTTCTAAAACCCAGAAATTAGGGATTTTTAAGAAAGATATTGAAAATCTTTAGATATGTTGTTATATCTATTTTGTGTGCCAAAATAAATGATGTTTGAAAATTGTTTATTTATTACATATAAATAATGGTTTTCCATAAAATAAGAGAATTGTTGAAGTTTTGAAAATTGTTGTTTAAAAGTGTTGATATAGTCTTGAAATGACTAAGTTGTTGGAAATGTTTGAAATGTGAGAATTGTGTTATCCCTTGGACAAATTGAAATAAAAGTATTTATTCATCTTGTAAAATTGCATTGAAGTGAGAAATGAAAATTTTGATCACAATAGGAATATTGTGTGGGAGTATTGAAAGTGAAAGAAATATTGCATTGTATTATTAATCATTGCATTGGCATATCAATTCATTTGATTACATTGAACTTTGAAAGTTGATTTGAAAACTTGCATTGAGAAATGAATGTTGAGAAACAAGTTTTCATGAAATAGTTTTGGGATAAATATAGTGGTAAGTCTTGAAAGGTAGTATAGAGAATAGGTGTCGAGCCTTCCAGTTAATACTGGTAAAAATGACAGATTATGGGTGTCGAGCCCTCCAGTTGATACTGGTAAAAATGACAAATTGGTAGTACTTGTATAGTCTACTTGCAGACACTGACCTAGGAATTACCAGAGTTGTATTTACCGCCCCTCAAATAAAATTTGATAAATGTTGAGCAGTTGAAATGACATGACATCATTGAGCATGTTGGTTTTCAAAAGATGAAGATGTGTTTTACTTTCAAAAAGGCATGGCATGGCATAAGCATTCCATCTCTTGAGACTTGTGTAAAATGTATATACTTTGTTAAGAATTCTATACTGGGCTTTATGCTCACCCTACGGGATTTTTGTGCAGGAAAAAGAGTGGTGATTCTGTGTTGGGAGTACAATGCTCTCATTTTGCGTGACTCTATTTTGTAAGCTAAGGGCTATATTTGTGTGGATTTGAATAACCGATTTGTGTAACCGGGCCTTAGCCTTGGAAACTTGTAAACCCATGAGGGTATTTATTTGTTTATGTTATTTTGATTTGAAGTAAAGGTATTATCATTTGGGCATGAAAATTGGGACGTTACACAAATGTAAAGTATTTTTTCTGTATTGCATGATATATGCGCTTAGCTTTAGCAACCTAAAAAATGAAAATTATAAACATTTCGGTACAAAGTAGATTAAGAACTCAAAAAATTGATATTTAATAATAGAAATAAAAATTACCATGTCTGCTTCAATTGTTCCACTTTGTTGCCTCAATTGGATTTGCTCAAAAAAACTACATAATTTATTAATTGCCTTTTGCATGACAGACCAACGTTGAAACAAAGAAATACGATTTCGATTTGATTCACCATTCAATTGTGAATTAAAATAAACGAGTACTTGTTCCCAGAATATTGCCATGGTCTGACTATTACCAGTAATGTAATCTTGAGAGACGGCCAACCAAAATCTACATAAAATTTTATCTTCTATAATGGAGAATGTTTTACCATGAGAAACACGAGAAGTTTTCGAAATAAAAGTAACATAAGTGTTATACTCTAAAGTTTGTAATTCCTCAAACATTTCAAAATCTTCCATAGTTTTAAGGTAAAATTTGTACAAATAAACAAATTAAAAAAATTTAAATAGGATACAACATCCAACACACAATGAAATATATTGTAAAAAAAACAAGAAAAAAATTAAAGAAAAAAGTGAAAAATTAAAGAAATAATATGGACTGAAAATCACATAATGAAAAGACAAATGAAAAAAAAGTGAAGATTGAAGTTAACAATGATAAAGAAAAGAGAAATGTTAATGATATTGTGAAATTAAAAGCCTGCTAGAGTCTTATTTTATAGACCACAACAACGGTAACTTTGTCAAATCGTCTGCAAAACCAACGGTAACCTTATTGGAGTTGCACCCTGCTAAATGAACAGCTAATTTTGGTACAAATTTAAATCTACATGCAATGTATTTGCCTCTGCTTTCCATGCATCAATGTTTGTAAGGAATTTTGTCTTGGTACCACAAAAAGCAAACAACTTTGCAAGCCAGTTTGCATTCCAAACCATGGCTGTGCTCTAGGAGTCGTGCAGTTGACCGGATGACTGGGGAGACAATCGGCCGGACATCCAATGAGTCCCACCCCCAACGTTCATGCATAGTAAACTGGTGAAAGCTGGCCCAGGTCCTCAGTTTGGTGAAAGATTTGGGATGTTCTCAATTTGATACAGGTTTGAGAAACTATTAGAGACGTACTTTTTCACCAAATTTAAATTTGGTGATGGATTTGGTTAAACATTGGAGATGGCCTAACAGTCATTTACAAAGTCAACAACTTGATATTATAAGTCAAATGCAATTAAAGACTTCATTAAATGGCCATTTACAAACATTTTCATATGATTTTATACGTGCACAAAATTCTGTAGTTGATTATATTATTAAAAAGAATAACATTTTACTACAAGTGAATGTCCCGATTTTGCCCAAATGATTCACTAAAATTTTGCACTGCAATGTCAAAATTTTTCAAGAAATACTACTAGAAACAGGATTTTAAAAAAAATTGAAAATATTAAAAGTGAATTATTTAACATCTTTAAAAAAATTGAACGGAAGTGTTTATTTAACATCTGATCTGTGATCAAATAATGATTTAGAATATTAATATATTACCGCACCTTTTATTGATAATGATTAGAAATTAAATAAAAGAATTATTTCATTTAGATTAGTTGAACTTCTATACACTGGTCATTCGCTTGGTATAGGAATAAAAAATGTATTATATGAGTGAGTTTTGTAAAATAAAATATTTATCATTAATTTAGATGATGCAACATATTACAATTAAACTATAGCCCATTTGAAATCAACTTTAGAATTATTTGTTGGTGGTGATTTATTTCATGTTCGTTATTGTGCCTATATTTTAAACTTGATTGTTAAAGAAGTTATGCATGTATACAAGACTTATGTACTGGTAATAAAAAATGCGATTGTTACTATTATGTTTTATGCTAATCAAATTTTGGAATACAAGAAAATTTATTAATGAGAAGGTATGTTATTTAAAAAATTAATTTTAGATATAGACAGTATGTGAAATTCAACGTATAAGATGCTAAAAAGAGTTTGTAAATAAAGAAAAGTAATAGATTTATTTTTTACAACAACATCAATAGGAGGAGTAATAACTCCACATAACTTAATTGGTGCCAAGTAGCCTTATATATAAAAAAAAAAAAAATTAAAATTTGATACTGTAACAAAATTATTTATATATATATATATATATTCTTACTTCACTATTTTTTTTACATATATTATCAGAAATAATTAAAATTTTCGTAAAATATATGTGTAATGAATATTATGTAACCATTATTACGTCAATGAAAGAAAAATTTAATAAATATTTGGATTTATTGTCTCATCTTTTAGATTTAGCCATAATAATTATTAATCTTAGGTGTAAAGAAATTAGTTTATAAGAATTTTTAGAACATATTTTCACTAATCAAAAACAATTTGTCCCTATTATGCAAACATGCAAAATATTATTTGAAGAATACAAGACAACTGCATCTGTAAATACACCTATACACACTACACCAGCAACTGCATCTGCAAATACACCTATACACACTACACCAGCAATCTCGTCTCGCGGTGGGAGATTAAGTGTTTTTTCAGTAATAAAAAGTAGAAGAATATCTCAACATACAAACGTAAACAGTTCTAAACTACAATGTTATTTGAAAAGCCTATCAGTGGATGATTTCGATGATTTTGACATTTTGGATTAGTGGAAACAAAATAAAACTATGTGGCATGTGGTTTCACAGATGATTCATGATATACTAACCATTCATATTTCTATAGTTGCTTCGGAAACAACTTTTAGTGCAGGTGGATGAGTGCTAAGCGATTATCGCAACAGGCTTTCACCCCAAATGGTTGAGGCATTGATAATATCCAGAGATCATATACATGCATTTACGATAAGACAAAATTATAGTGAAAATAGGAGAATTCAAAACGATTTGGATGACATATCCTTGAGCTACGCGAGTGAATTGTCTGTCTCCTCCGATGATTGATCAACAATTTATTTTTCACTATTTCATTTCGCTATTTTTTGTATTAGATTATTGAAGCGGAGTATAATGTAAATGGTTGGTAGGCTAGTAGGTGTCAACCTCATTGGGATGTACTTGACCTATAGTGATGCAATTATTCTACATTCATCAATAATCTACATCTATTTTATTTAATGACATAATTTTTGTAATATTCTATTTCAATTTGAAATAAAAATTATTCATTCAATAAATATTATATATTTAATTTAATGATTGTAATATTGAAAGTTTCATTTTGATATATATATATATATAATTATTTATTTCAAAAGACGAAAATTATATAATTTCATACTTTTTTAGTCATAAGTTCATAACAAAAAAAAAAAAGTCATACATAATTAAATTTAAAATACCACCACACGTGAAATATAATCAAACATTTCATTAATTTTAACTAAAATACTCTAGTATAATTTTTTTTTATTTTATATCCCTCATAAATAATTTATATATATAATATATTTATCGATCATTTTTTGAAGGAAAAAAAAAAAAAGTCTTGGCCTAGCCAGCCGATCCGACATTAGGTACTATTCTAAATGGATCTGGACCTGTCCGGGCCGCTAAAGAAACGGAACCTGTAAAACTCGTAAGGGGTCGATCCCGAAACTGGGGCAAGCTGGACCATAATTACTCCCAAAAAATGTTTGGGATTCTCACAAAGGAGGACCCCCACCCCCACTGATATTTTGATCATTGATGCGTTTAAATTTTTTGAAAAATTATGTCTAATAATAACATGTATAGTTCAGATTATTTAAAAAATTATAAGAGTTGTATTTTATGGAAATCTCTACCATTACTAATTCCTCCCCCATGTAATAATTTTGTCTAAGCTTAAAAAGTTGGTATGCGAGCCACTTGTTTTTCAAGTGGTCTAGCGGTACGGACCCGTAAAGCCACTCGTTGAGTCACAATGTCCTACACATGCGACACCATATCATTTGAGCCTCATAAAAACGACTCAATCAGGGTCCTCCAATAGTCATTTTTGGCGGGTCACATTTTTTGGATAAGAAATGTTGTGGTTCTGATTAAAAACAAAAGAAAACAGGACCAATGATTGTGTGGAGAGGTGACGTGGCCATGAAATCGAGTGGTGGATCTTGTGTATAACCAGGACGGAACAGTGTAACACTATGGACCCCAATGTACGGAATTAATGTGTGTGTGTGTCTGTCTTTTTTTTCCATCCTATCAATCAATCTTGGGTTTTTCTAACAAATCATTGATGGACCTTTTGGGGTGGGTTTGTGTAGTGGTGGTGAGAACCCATTGGGCCAGCCACTTGGAATGTGGCTGCTATTTGTCTTCGATTACCTTGCTCAAACCACTCACTTCATTTAGCTGTTAAAGCAATTTCAATTGTGAAATTACAAATAACTTTGTTAAAGTAATTTTTTAATTTATTACAATGCAAAAAGTTATTTTTTTAGAAAAAATATTTGAGATTCACAAAAAATTCTTATAATTTGACTCACAATAATGCTGTATGATAGGTGTCAATTTTTTATTTATTACGCATCTAATGATACAAGGGCTCAACTCTATTTTCCACATTATTATAGCTGTATTTGTGAATCTCTAACATTTCTCTTTTTTTAGTGTATATCATTTTTTTTGTTATTTTAGCACAATCAACTCCTATATTAATTTTGGATTATTGAATCTATTTTTTTCAAAAAGAAGGATTGCTTTGTGACTCCAGCCCTTAGAAGTGATTTTTTGTGAGAATATAACAAAAAATGGCTCAAAGATTGAGATGCATTTATATGTTATTATATAATGTAGAACTACAAATAAGTTGAGTTTTGCAGTATTCAAACTTGATTTGTGAGAATTTTATCGAGCTTGAGGTCGAATTCAATTTGAACTAGAAAAGGGAACAAATTAATATGCTTGTTAATAGAAAAATAAAAAAATTATAAGCAAAATATTAAATCTTATTTATATTATTAGTAAATTATATTAATCAAACATATAAATTTGTATCAACACCAATGATTAAAAATATTTTTAGTAAGATATTGAGCGTGAATGGTCCTACCATTGATAGGTGTTAGTAAGATAAAGTGAGATAGATGTTTATCTTACCAAAATAAATAAACCTAATGGACATTCAATAATATTTGAAGCCCATCATCAACTTTATTTTAATAATTTAAATCGTTCATTTTGTAAAATTTTATGTGTATATCATTCATAAAAAAAATTAAGTCAATATGATAATTGTAACATTTTTATTTTATTACATTTATCTCAAAAAAAATAAACAACAAATATATTGTTGAAAACATACCACCTATTATTTATTTATTAAGGGAGAGAAATTTATGTATTCACCTATCAAGTGAGTTAACAAAAATTAAAGGATTAATTTTGACAGTAGTCCTATATTTTAGTTTTCATATTATTTTGATCCTTATAATTTTAATTGGCTTAATTTTGATCTTAAATTTATAATTTTGTTTTAATTTGGTCTAATTGATTACAACTCTTAACATTTTTTTAATAATATAAATTTATTAAACTCAACAAGTTCAACTCAATCGAAATAGTGATTATTTTTCGTCAAAAACACTAATGCTTGGTTAAAGTTTTCCAAAAACTCTTTTCAGAAAATTCTACTTTCTTATTTTTCGTGTTTTTTTGTTTTTACTGAATTTTTTAATGTTTTAAGCAAATTTTTTTACTTTTTAGACATACCTAACATAAATATACCTAAAAAGTAAAAAAATTGTGAAAGAAACCTTTTTAAAAATTCACTAAATACCAAAAATATATATAAAAAAATATATACGAGAATTTAATACATTTTTTATATTTTTATGTATTTATTAATTTTTAAAAATATTTTTTCACAAATTTTTACTTTTTAGATACATCTAAATAAGGTGTATCTAAAAAAGTAAAAAAAAATGTTTAAAATTTTAAAAATATTCACTAAAAACAAAAAAATACGAAAATCAAAAAATTCAATTTTCAAAAAACTTAATTCAAAAAATTCAAACCAAACACACTGCGATCAAGAGGTGGATCTGTCTACTCAAAATTATTAATTTGAGTAGACACATTATTAATTTGATCAAAATAACACAAAATTAAACCAATTAAACCAATTAAAAGTGAAGACTAAAATAATACAATGAATAAAATGTAAAAACTATAGATATAATTTGTCTTAAATTAAACTTGCAGACGTGATTCCTTATAGGGTTGATAAGCCATCGTGTGGCCAGAAACATGTCCAATTATTGAGAGTATAAATGGGCCCTGCGATCAAGAGGTGGATCTGTCTACTCCGATGGAGGAATAGGGGATTACGATTACGATTTTGGACCCTCATTTAGAACATTCCCATCATATTATCTAAATTTTATTTTAAAATATTATTAAAAAATTTATTTTTTATTTTAATAATTATTTTTTTATTTATTTCCCCAACGCTCTCTATTATTTTCCTATTCTATTAACAAATTTCCTATTTTTTTATCTATTTTATTAAAATATAGATTTAATTATAAATTTTAAAAAATAAAAATTATAAATGTGTATTATAGTCCCTAAACAAAACAAAACCAAAAAAAAAAAAAAAATTATAAGAGGGTTATAGTGACTTCCTACAAATAGAAAGTCACTGTAACAATTCTTATTTTAGGAAAGTGTTTAAGAGCTCTAATGGAAGGATATAGAGAATCATTAATCCCTTAAAATAAGTAAGGATGAAAATTAAGAATTCTATTAAGGATGTTCTTAGGGAAGGAAAATGTTTTGATGTGTTTGTCCAATTGTCTAAATTTATGTATGTTTATTGATTATTTGAACGATAACATTTGTCTACTATAATTCTTATCAATCATAATTATATTGTCCGAATAATTGGTAAGTTAAAGTTTGAACCATTTAGACAAATTTAAATTTGAGTTACCTACCATTATTATTTATGAAATTATACATGCTTCTCACAATAGAAAAATGCCTAAGACCCCTAGTGGAGGTCACTGAGAATTGTGCGTATAGACCCATGATTGGTCCAAAAAATAAATTATTATTATTTTTTTTTTTGTTTCAACGAGTGGCAGCGCGCCATGTCACTGGCGTCTGAAGCAAAGCCCCTCACAATAATACATGTGTTCCAAATCTATAGGTGATCATCCCTCCCTATCAAATTGTGTTTGATCACAATCATTTGATGGGCTCACCTGATTGTGATGGTCATGTCCCATTCTCACATGTCAAAGTCCTGATTGGTTGGTATCTGCTATTCATCTGTCATGTTATTGCATGCGTCCCTCGTCGGCAAATTAAATTGGATAAATTATTAATAAATTTTAATAGTTTAATTTAATTTTTATTAAATTTTATTAAAAATAAATTTTAATAAAATCGTCGTTAAAAATAATTTTTTATGATAATTTTTTATATATATCCTTAAAAATTAATAATTAATAACTTTTTTGTCACAATTTTTTTATAAATTATGGCTAAAACTTAGAATTAGTAACTTTTTTGTAACAAATTTTTTAAACTATTACTGAAAGTTAAAAATTAATAATATTTTTTTATGGCGATTTTTTTAAACAGTCACTAAAACCTATATTCAGTGACATTTTTAGTGATAAAATTTTCAAATTGTTGTAAAAAATGAATAATTAGTGATTTTTTTAATAATGTTTGATGAAAAATGTCATTAATTATCACACGATCTATTGAATAATAAATCCGCCTATTAAGACCTACACGTAAACCCCCAATTAATTAGAGTTTTTTTTTAATAATGGCTTCTTCTTTTTTAATTTATGTTTGTATTACTTACATCCTGAATTGTTTCCCCAACACAAAATGAAAATTTAAAACAAAAATTTAATTTATTCATCGAATTTGAATTTGCTTGAATCGTTCGAAT
The DNA here is from genome assembly GCF_055761805.1 of Camellia sinensis. Classification (NCBI taxonomy): domain Eukaryota; kingdom Viridiplantae; phylum Streptophyta; class Magnoliopsida; order Ericales; family Theaceae; genus Camellia; species Camellia sinensis. The sequence continues at coordinate 32,238,857 of NC_138961.1, read as the reverse complement.
TTATACATGCGTACCACCACAACCGGTGCAACTTTTGTCAACCACAGTTATCACCCTTATCAACTGTGGGTGTCACCCTTGTTGCCGAATAATTGGCCGGACAACCGATATACACAAATTCGGATGATTTGAACAAATCAAAATTCGATAGATGTAGTATTGTTTTAAAAACAATTTATTCTCATATTAAAATTATCAAATTATTTTTAACAAATTAAAAGTATTTAGAGAGAGATTTTAACTAATGATTTTTTTTTATTTTTTTAAGTTCAACACTAAAATATATTATTTTTAAATTTTCTATTAAACTAGACTATCATTGGTCATTTAAAAAAATTCAACACTAACAACTACATAATATAAAAAAAGCCATCATAACAAGAAAGAAACAAGAAGAAGAGAAAGACTATAATGAGATGATATAATCAATTTTTGTCATTAACGGGTATTAACCTCTCAATTGAGTACTTCGTTTGAGTATTTCATTTGGAAAAAATTAATTTAGCCTGATTTTTTAATTTTTTTAATCTATCTAAATTAATTTTGTTTAGAAAGAATCTTTTATATATTTTTATTTAGATGTAATAGTTATAAAAGAAAAAATAAAATAATTATGATTTAAATATGACATTGTCTTATATTATTTTTGCTTATTTAAGCAAAAAAAAATTGTTATCAAACGACAAATGACCAGCTGAGTTAATCCAAAATAATTCATTTTTCGTATCACATAAAATTGATATTCGTTACTATGTGTATAATAATAATAATAAAGGTAGATTACACTACTATTCCTGTGGTTTAAAAAGAATAACCCATAAGTATAATATAATTACATCAACGTCTTATTAAAAAGGTAAAGCAATTGGAATTGTTATTATTGAAGTGGGATAAAATTAACTAAGTCTTGGTGTTCGACTCAAAGCCAGACATGTACCAGTGGGAGAGCTAGGGGCTCGGCCCAATGACCAAACACTTGCTCTCGATCAAGGCAATCAAGGTAGCTCGGCCCAATCCAAAACGGACCAAGCAACATATTGGACAACCACTCCAAAGTGGGCTGAGCAACATGTTGGACCTCTTGGTTAGACAACCACTCTGGAGTAGACCAACTTAAATAAAGTCAATTCACTGAAGATCTTTTTTGGGCTCACAAGAGACAAACAACTCAGCTCCTCTCCATTTTGTCTGAACAGAACGTGGAGACATGGAGATGCAGAGGGGACAAGGCGCACACATGACAAACCTGCATCTAAGTGTCAGGCGGAGTGGTCGTCCTCTTCCAATGAGAGACGACCACTAATAAGACAAATAAGACATACTTTTACCCGAGTGTTAGGCGGAGTGGCCATCCTCCTCCAATAGGAGACGACCACAAATAAGACACATTGGACAAATGACGGAGAGAGAAGGTCTTGGAGGACAAGCAACCTTCTATAAAAGGTGAGCACTATTCACCATCAAGGGATCCGAAATCCACACACTTAACATATATACAATCTTTGTATTCTCTCTTTTTCCTTTTCTTTAGTCCTTGACTTTACCATCGGAGGGGTTTCCGACCAAACCCCGGTTGGGCAGCCTCACCGTTTGTTATTCTATGCAGATCTTCAATTCTCAAAGCATGTTGTTCATCCACGAAGTTCAACCCTTTTTCATAGTGCGAAAATCACCCCTGCACAATTGGCGTCGTCTATAGAAAAATCACTAATTGTATCGTGATGAACTCTGACTATGGGAATAGAAGATACACCCTATTCTAGGCTAGCAGAAAGGACTCCAATGACGGAGAGAACCAAAGATAAGGGTCTAGCATTTCCCTCAACGCACAAGGACCCTATAGACCATGACTATTAGGCACCCAACGTAGTAGAACGATGTCGTGCCGTTGCCATTAAGTCATCTTAGCCTCTTTTTGTTGAGAGAGACCGCCGTGATCGCATCATCGACTCAATGGGTTTGGAGATCACTGAGCTTCGCACCCAATTGATGAAGTTCATGACGACTCCCATGGAGCCAAGAAAGTCCTTTGGAGGACCATCACAAATAAGACATACTCCTCCTCATTCGCCACCTCACAAGGAGCACTCCAACCGTGGCCCTACTCGTAGAAAGCGTAGCTGGCCAATTCCGGTACGTAGTGAAGAGGCCAACAGTAGGATGAATAACCTCCAAAAAAATAACCCATGAAAGGATTCTCATAAAAGGCAAATGACTGTCAGCCGCCTATCTGAAACCTTTCATTGCTGCCGTGATGAGCAATCACACGATTTGAGAAGTTAGCTGAACGATAACAGAGAAGAGGCACGACGGCTACGCAAGGAAGAAGAACGTTGACGAAATAGGGAAGAGGAACACCAGCTCGACAGGGAAAGGGACCAGTTGGATCGATCCATACACCAACAAGAGCGTCACGCTCTAGACTGGTTGGTGTCCACCCTATTCTCCCTAGAGATAGAAGCTGTAGAACCTCCACGGAAGTATAGCCCACCGAAATTCATTCTCTATGGCGGGAAGACGAACCCTCTGACCCACATTAGCCATTACCGCCAGGTGATGTCCCTCTAGAACCGCAACGACGTGCTCATATGCAAAGTCTTCCCTTTTAGCCTTGGAGAACTTGGCCTTCGATGGTTTGACAAACTCCCTAGTGGTTTGATTTATGACTGGATGCAGCTCCCTGAGGCGTCCTGAGCCTGATTTGTCTCCAATAGTAGAGTCCCAAAGTAGATGGATACCTTGTTCAATATCCAAAAAGACAAGAAAAAGACCCTACGCCAGTACACGTGACAATATTGAGAGGAATATGGCGACTTGGAGGAAAATGTTTACAGTGAACAATTAGCCGTGCTATACTTCAAGCAAGGCCTACCTCCTTCGCACAAGCTAAGGCAGTCGTTGACGAAACGACCTGCCCCCCACTATGAAGGATTTGAGGGCCCGAATAGAGCAACAAGCTCGTGTGGAAGAAGACGCTACTTCAGTACACGTTGCGATCATTGAAGAAGAAGTCAGACCGCCTTGACCACCTAGGACTAAGCAACCAATGAGGGATGAGCAGCGTAAGAACTATGGCCAAAAGAACCGCACTACAGTGGAAAACGAAGAGGAAAGGGCCAAGTCTTATGAAGGCATCACTACCATCTTCAAAGAGCCAATATACAGGCTCGTCAAGAAATTTAAAAGGGAAGCCTTCGTTGTCTGGCCCGCTAAGATGCCTAGAGACCTTACTCGGCGCATGCGTTGCACCTATCATTGAGAGAAGGGACACAAGACGCAAAATTGTAGAGCTCTCAAACAACACTTAGAGGACTTCGTTACAGGAGGCCACCTCCAACAATGGATAGACATTGATAAGACGAGGAAAAAGCAAGGACAAGACCAAGCCCCTCCTTAAGAGAACCATGCCCCGAGGTTGGTCATCAACGTTATCCATGGAATGACCGACCCCGAAAGGGAAAACGCCGTTCGAGGAAAAATTCAAAGAACCACCCTCCTTGAACAGGTAATGTTGGTAGGACCTCCTCTCAAAAAGTCCAAGACAGAAACCAGACTTTCTCGGTTTAATGTCATGTTCACCGAGAAGGACCTTGAGAGAATCTAACACCCCCAGACCGATGCCCTCATTGTTACAATTGGTGTGGCCAATAAGTTCGATATGAAGCGAGTCTTGATTGACCAAGGAAGCACCGCAGATATCATGTATTATGAGCTTTTCAAGAAGCTTGGTCTCAATGAGCAACCCTCAACACCTCCTCTTTAGTTGGCTTCAACTTGCAAACAGAATAGCCGCTCGGCAGAATAACTCTGTATATCATAGCTAAGCCCAAGGTGGTCTCTGTTGACTTCTTGGTGGTAAACAACCATCTTTCTACAATGCCATCCTTGGCCGACCTTAGATTCACTAGATGGAGGCAGTCCCTTCCACCTATCACCAACTCGTTTGCTTCCCAACCAACTATGGAGTAGAGGAGATTCACGGAGACCAAATAGCGGCCAAACACTATTTCATTGCCGCCATGAAAACCAAACAAGTCTGCGACCAAGTGTAGATGGTGGAAATACCTTACTAGCCAGTTTTGGAAGACATTGGCGGAGTGCCAACCGAAAAGATGATAGAAGACCTAGAGATGGTCTTGGAAAAAGGAGGAAACACAGACAAGTTTTTCCTACTCGGCACTTCCCTCACTGTTGGAAAGAAAGAGCAATTATTGGCTCTACTCCGCAAAAACATAAGTGTTCGCCTGGTCAGCCTATGACACTCCTGGGTTAGACCCCAATTATGCTTGTCATCGACTCAACGTCCAATTAGGAGCACGACCAGTTGTTCAGAAAAGTAGACGATCATCCGCGCAACACACCGATGCAGTGATTGAAGAGATGGACAACCTTTTAGCTGCTGGAGTCATTTGAGAAGTGCAATACCTAAAGTGGCTGCCTAACACCATCGTGGTGATGAAGAAGAATGGCAAGTGGAGAGTCTGCGTTGATTTCACTAGCCTTAACAAAGATTGCCCCAAGGATAGCTTCCCCCTTCCACGAAAAGATCAACTTGTTGACGCAACAGCTGGATATGAGTGCATGAACTTTCTAGATGCCTACAGTGGCTACCATCAGATCCCCATGTTCGGCCCTAACCAGGAGAAAATAGTTTTCATCAGCCTAGTGATGCCTTTCGGCTTAAAGAACGCTGGTGCGACCTATCGACGAATGGTTACCAAAATGTTTAAGGACCAACTCGGTAAAACCATGGAAGAATACATTGATGACATGGTCGTCAAAAGCAAGTTGGCCGAGCACCATCCAAGGGACCTTGAGCAAGTGTTTGAAATTTTGAAGACTCACAAGCTTCGACTGAACGCTTCAAAATATGCCTTTGGAGTAGGATCAGGAAAGTTCTTGGGGTACATGGTGACTAGGCGAGACATCGAAGCCAACCCCGACCAAATCAAAGCCCTCAAAGACCTCAAAGTGCCTACAAAGGCTAAGGAACTCCAGAAACTTGTTGGCATGGCTGCAGCACTTAACCGTTTCATCAGTCGGTTCTCTGATCGAATGAAGCCCTTCTTCCAACTTCTAAGGAAGAAAGCCAACTTTGAATGGGGGAGCCAGTGCTCTGAAGCACTGGAAGATTTGAAGAATTATATGTCCTCTCCTCCCCTTCTATCCACCGCTGTCACCAATGAAGAGCTCTTCCTTTACTTAGCTATTTTTTATCATGCCATCAATGCAGTGCTGGTCAGAAAGGATGGAAAGGAGCAAAAACCAATATATTATGTTAGCAAGACTCTTTTAGATACTGAAACTAGATACTTGCCATTGGAGAAATTGGCATACGCCCTATTAATTGCCTCTGGGAAGCTTGTTCACTACTTTCAAGGACATACCATCAACGTCCTCACTGAATTCCACCTCAAGTCAGTGTTCAGTCGAGCTGATTTCTTAGGCCGAACAGCAAAGTGGTAGATGGAGCTTCGAGAGTTTGACATCAAGTTCCAACCTCGAACTGCTATCAAAGCTCCATTCCTGGTAGACTTTGTTGCAGAATTCACTCCAAGACCAACTATCCTCTCCAAAGGGAGCTTGGCCTTGGTCACTATGACTGCCCAGTATAGAGGGCAATCCCCAGTCGAAGCATGGAAGCTTTTTATCGAAGACATATGGAAGTTGTTTGTGGACGGTTCTTCTAACCAAAAGGGCTCAGGGGCAAGAATTGTCCTTATTTCTCCTAAAGGATTCATCTGGGAATAAGCCATCCAATTGGGCTGGAAAGCTTCTAATAATGAAGCAGAGTATGAAACTCTACTAGCTGGCCTGCGGAGTGCCGAACACTTCAACGCGAAGGAGTTACTCGTCGTTAGTGATTCCCAATTAGTGGTTAACCAACTCTCTGGAGTTTACGTGGCTCGCGATGAGCGGATGGCCACTTATGCAGAACAAGCCAAAAACTTGATTAGAAAGTTACAAGCCATCAGAGTTGAGAAGATTGACCGAGAGGGAAATGGTCACGCTGCTGCCTTAGCTTGTTTGGGTTCCTCGGTCAACTCTAGAGATGGCCGCAAAATATAGGTGGAATATGTACCCTAACCAAGTATTCAACTAGTCGAAATGGTCCTCTGAACTGACTTGGGCCCAAGCTGGATGGACCCACTCTTGGCCTTTTTGAAGAACGACACCCTTCATGAGGACAAAAAAGAAGTGCACAAGATAAGGCACAAAGCTGCTCGATTTTGGGTCTTCCCATCTGGCAAGCTTTACAAGAAGTCCTACATAGGCCCTTATCTACTCTGTGTTCATCCAAGTCTGATGGAGAATGTGCTTCACAAGATCCATGATGGAATTTGTGGAAGCCACATTGGTGGTCGATCCTTGGCACACCGAGCCCTAACACACGAGTATTGATGGCTACTCATGCAAAATGAGGCCCAACAGTATGTCCGCAAGTGCGACAAGTGCCAAAAGTTTGCTCCTCTCATTCACCAGCCAGCCAAAGCTCTGACTCCCCTCACTAGTCCTTGGCCATTCGCTTAGTGGGGCTTAGACATTGTTGGACCATTAGCCAGGGAAATTGGGAATAAAAGGTTCTTCATCGCTGCAACTGACTACTTCACCAAGTGAATGGAGGTGGAGGCCTTGTGCAAAATCAAAGAAGCAGACACTAAAAGGTTTGTTTAGCGCAATGTTATGACTCGATTGGCATTCCCAGAGTCCACCTCTTTGACAATGGCACACAATTTGATGGCTAGATCTTCAAGAGATTTTGCACTGACTTAAAGATAAAGTTTTGAAGCTCCACTCCAACCTACCCACAGGGCAATGGCCAGGCTGAGGTGTCCAACAAGATGATCATCGATAAGATAAAAAAGCATCTTGAAAAAGCCAAACGCAAATGGGTGGAAGAGATACCGAATGTCCTCTGGGCCTACCAAATTACTTCTCGCCAATCGACCAGTGAGATACCTTACTCTCTTACCTATGGGATAAAAGCAGTCATCCCTTTGGAAGTTGGCCTTCTTACCATCCGTTCTGAGATCTTTGAGCCAGTAAACAATGATGAAGCCATTGTCCAAGCTCTGGACATGGCAGGGAAGCTATGATCGTTCGATTGGCGGCTTACCAGCAACAGCTCACTAAGAGCTTCAACAAGAATGTACGTTCAAGGAAATTCCTACCAGGTGACTTAGTACTCAGGAAAGTGATGGATCACAAGAAAGGTCCTAGAGAAGGGAAACTTGGTGCTAACTAGGAAGGGCCTTACAAGGTCACTTCATCACTTGGCAATGGGAAAGGCAATCCCTAGACCATGGAACATTGCCAACCTAAAAAAGTACTTCCAGTAATGTAATTCATAGAATGAAGTACTTTTAGTAATGTATTTCTCAGAACATGCCTCGATGTAATCAAAAGTTCTAAGTATCAATGAATGAAAATTTGTTTTACAATTTCTTTATTTACTTGTGTTGTACATTTGCACTCGGTGGAGCAAATTGGCCACGGGTCTTAACTCAAGCCAAGCCCGGATGTTCGACCCATTGGTTGGAGCGAGGTGCCATGTGGTATAACTTGGTGGAATTTGTGCCAAGTATCGTTACTTGGAGCACGGTCCATGTTCACAATTCACGGTCGAAGAAGGGCTGAATTACACTCTACGATGGATTAAATCACGCCAAAACTTGACCAAGTCAGGTGGCGGCCGAACAACACAATACTCGGTCAAGGCTAGGGGTGGACACGGATTGGTTGCGGCCACGGAACCTCCAATCAGCCATCCGTCTGCCAGATTGGCGGATTGGAAAAAATAAATCCGCATCCGTCCGCCAATCTGGCGAATGTGGATTGAGCGGATTGGCGGATTAGCAGATGGATGCGAATCGGTTTGGCGGTTTAAAATTTTATAAATTTTCAACATAATTCAACTTGTACACTTCCTAAATAAAAAAAAAAAAAAAAAAAATATTACAATCAATGACGTAAAAAGGTATTACAATCATTTGATGTCTCATCCAAAGAAAGAAAGTTTAAACTTTAGAATATTACAATCACTGCATGCCTCATCCACATATTACAATCACAGTATGTCTCATCCACATAAAGTATTACACTTTGTTGTTTTTAAAATATAAAAATAATTCAAACCACCAAAACCATGAACAAAGCAGTAGTAGAGATTGTATGTCTCTGTATTGTTACATCTATATTTGTTTTTTAAAACAAAAACTATTATTTTTAAAGTTAAATTTAAAAACAAAAAAAAATATAGATAAATAATACATTTATTTTTTTCAATTCAAAAAATATATTCAAGTTGAAAGCTCTTTTTCAACAGAATATATTCAACATAATATTTAAACTCTTTTTCAATTGAAAACACAAATAAAATATCTAAACAAATTGAAAACTCAAAGTCTTATAAATTACTAGGGATGCTCGCGGTTTGGCAGTTCGGTTGCGGCCAAAGGAATCTCAAATCCGTCATCCGTCCAAAACTAGGCAGATTGGAAAAAATCAATCTGCAACCGTCCGCTCATCATCACGCATCCGTCCAAAATGCAGCGAATCGGTTCAGTTTGGTCTGTTTTGGCAGATCGGTATATCCGCTACTCACCCCTAGTCAAGGCTAAAACTAAAAAAGGCCAAAGCTTCTGGTTGGCTGAATGACAAAACTTTCTTTACAATTTTTTCTCTCACAAGGCATGAAGCATGGTCTGACCGAATAGACTGCCTTTTGAGCCACAGAGCTCATGCTTGGTTGGGGGCATAATAAACTCACTTTCTTAATTTTTTCCAAGGCACGAAGCCTAGTCAGACTGAACAAATGGCTTACTAGGCCACAGAGCCTCTACCCGATTGGGGGCAAACATTACATACAAGCAAAAATTGAAGATAAGCAGTTCAATACTTGCGAAAATATAAAAACTAGTGCATTGATATGAAACTTCAATTACAAAAAAGAGTTCAGCCTTACAAAAGGAGAGGTCCAATCGACCGAACTCCAAAAACAAAAACAAAAAAACAAAAAATGCAAATTTGCAAGTTCAACACTTGGCAAATTTAGAAGATACTTCACTAACTTCCAAGTTTCATTACAAAAAAACTACTGAAGCAGAAGTAAAAGCAAAAACTCGAGGCAACCAAACAACTTACTCCTCGCGTTGCTCCTCCTCACAGTGTCCCTCCTCACGGTGCTCCTCCTCTGTAGGATCGACAATTTGCCCAACTAAGGAAGAGTTCAGCGGAAGAGGAGAAAGGTTAGAAGGATCAACATCCGTAGCTCCAGCCCCCCGAGACCTTCTCTTCCTAACTCTTGCAACGGTCTTCGAAAGGATTGGGATATCGTCAATATCATAAAGAGGAGAAGCCTCTTCCACCTTAGCAGCGCAAAAAGCCCCAGTCCAACCTTTAGTAAAGATCTTGTCCCTCAGCTTCAAGATCTCCTCCAAGTAGGTCTTTTCAGCCTCGTCATAGCCCCTCTATTCGGCCTCGTCCACCATCCCTTGAAAATTAGCCTTCAAAGACTTCAGAGCAGCATCGGCAACTGCAGCCCTCCGTTCGGCCATGAACATCAGTGCTTCGGCCTTCTTCTTTGCATCTTCTATTCCTTTAGATCCTCTCCGGCTGCCTTCAAGGATGTATCAACATCAACCAACATGTTGATCGTCTTAACCCTTTGCTGCTCCTCACAATGCCGTCTTTCATCCATGATGTGCGTCCTCTGAATGCACTGCACCAAACCATGGTGTCATGTTCTCAACAACCAAATTTAAGGAAATGACAAGGACATAGAAGAAGACTTACTGCGGTTAGCATCTGCACCGAACCCTTGATCAACATGTCGCTTGAAATGTTTTACTCTGCAATGTCCAAAGGTAACAGCAATGCCTTTGATAAGTCAAAGGCCAAGTCGCTTGAGTAGATTGTGTTGTCCGATGTAGTGACTGCTCGACCGTTATGCTCTAAGGGAGGCACCCATTCTTCAACTGAGCCCTGCTCATTAGAACCCCCAACAACTTCTTTACCTTTGGACCTTTTCCTCTTTGAGACCCTATCAGCAGAAAGAGTAAAAGTAGCAATGAGAGGAGAAGGAGCAACCACATGCTTTTTTCTACCCTTAGACCTCTCAATCGACGGAGAAGGAACTCATGTGTCGACTATAAAAGTAGCCAGAAGGTCCTTATCATCAGATCCAAAGACCAAGGCATTAAGATTGAGCTTTTGGCGGTGAGCCATTTCGTTTGCTAAGCCTAGCGACGGAGAGTAGCCTCTATTGAGTAATCCGCTTGATGAACAAACAATAGTAGAAGAGGAAGCTCTGGTGGTATGGCCAACTTGCTCTTCGGTTTCTATTTCAAGTAAGTCCCTCAAGAAGTCATTTACTTTGAGTTTCTGTTGGATGAGATATCTGTAAGTTCGCACATAGTTAAGCAAATATGGGGCCGACTGATCTTCGTACCTCAGTGCAACTTTGATGTCCCTCGGATGCTCTTTTTCTAGCCTCCTTTTTAGCTTCTTTAAACCTGCAACTAAGAACCAAAAAAAAAAAAAAAAATTCACAAGCAATAAGGGAATGGACAAAAGGAAACTAAAACGAAGAATGACCTGGGTGGCCGTTCTCCCGTGGAACTCACTTTGATCGGACCACCTCCTCGGCCGCAAACTCTTAATTCCCTCCGACTTTAAGGAAATTAGATCCATGTTTGTCATTATCGGGAAGTTCAAAGACAAGTTGGAGGTCCAATGACCGAACTTTGACATAATAGGTTTTGTCGCCTTTGTTATGAGATAAGGAATAGCAATGAAGGATATCCCAAATACCCAAGTCCAAGTCTAAGAGGTCGTTTAAGACCGAGACGCCATTTACCACTCTAAATGTGTTCATTGATATTTGCATTGATGTTAGTTCAAAATAAGAAAAGAATCGACACAACAAGGGGTTCAACGGAAACCTAACACCCCCCTCTACAATTGAGGCAATTGAAAAGGGCATTGTAGTGCTCGTACACGACCGATCTCCGTCCACCGCTGCCAATGTCAATGTGACATCATTAGGAATGTAATATCTTTGGCGGAACTCGTCCATTCCCGCTGGAGTGTCCATTAAATTCTGAAACTTACCCATGGGAAGTGCAATGTCCCACTGAACAACTACACTAAGGATAACTTGCAAGGTTGGAGGTACAACAGCCAACCGAGCAACTGTGTGCTAGACAACTCTCAATGTTACACCTAACCAAAACAGCAATGGTGAAAATGGAAAAGAAATACATGGTTCAATAACATACGGTGCCGAAACCAAGTGGAACTCGATGGCGAGCGTCTCCGATGAAGCAATCCCACTGTGGCAACCAAGAGATAAAAATTGTGAGTTCACCGAGAAATTAAGAAACCACTGGAAACAGTGGTGAATAAACAGCTGCAATATAAAAATAAAAAAAAGAGTAAAAAAAGCATGAAAAAGGTAATAGTGGTCTAAAGACTTACAAAACCAGTGTCAGCAATGTGAATCAACAAGCGACGATGGTGAACCCATTGCGAGAGAAGAAACACTGGTGGTGAAAGAGTGACTTTGGAGTAAAGGCACAAGAAATGGCGTTGAAAGGCCGTCAATACTGTCGGAGAAAATAAAAACTTCGAAGGAAATGGCAAAGCAAGGTAACAGGGGCAAAATGAGCAAGCCATAGGTGACGAGACGACGGTAAGATCACTCCTTCACCATAAAAAAAAGTACTGTTCGGGATGTCTGCGAAGCCTAAACCAACATGAAGTAAAGAGGAGATTGGTCTCTTTGACGTTGAATTTCTAGAGAAAGAACTAGAGGACAAGCTCTCAAATTTTGAAATGGCAATTAATTTCAAGAGAGAGGAAATGTAAGGATAAAACCAATATCAGAGATTCTATTCCAAAAATGGGTCATGGTGTTTCTAAAGTCAAAAGGTGAGGAAGTGAAGACATGGGAAAAATGGGTCTGGAAATTCAAATGTTTAAAGTAAGAAAGTGATGGATAAGATGGGTTTGCTTATTTTCAAAAAACTCTAAGATGTCTTGCTTTCACGTCACGTTGGTAGCCCTCAAACTAATCAAATATGGACGCATGATGGCTCGACAGTCAGAGTGAGTACATTAGTTAGGGCCGAGCTCGAAGTCTAGCGACAAGGCCAAGATAACGACCAACCGAGGTGCGATGCTCATGGACAGGTCAACTGAAGCACTTTAGACAGAGCTAAAGGGTACATAAAACAATGACAACTAAGTGTGAAATTGGTCCAGCTCTAAACTTTTTAGGTGAGCCGAGCAAGGCATGTGAGTGGCCAAAGCTCCGTTAAGCGACTCAACCAAATCAGCGAGCAAACAAGTTGCTTCTACTCAATAAATTTAAATGCAAGCCAAAGGGCAAATGAAGTGGGATAAAATTAACTAAGTCTTGGTGTTCGGCCCAAAGTCGGACCCGTACCAGTGGGGAACCTAGAGGCTCGGCTCAATGACCAAACACTTGCTCCAGATCAAGGCAATCAAGGTAGCTCGGCCCAATCTGAAACGGACCAAGCAACATATTGGACAACCACTCCAAAGCGGGCCGAGCAACATGGTGGACCTCCTGGTTGGGCAGTCAACCACTCTGAAGTGGGTCAAGCAACATGTTGGACCTCCTGGTTAGACAACCACCCTGGAGTAGACCAACTTAAAGAAGGTCAATTCGCTGAAGATCTTTCTTGGGCTCACAAGAGACAAACAACTCAGCTCCTCTCCATTTTGTCTAAACAGAATGTGGAGACATGAAGGTGCAGAGGGATAAGGCGCAAACATGACAAAGCTGCATTTGAGTGTCAGGCGGAGTGGTCGTTCTCCTCCAATGAGAGACAACCACTAATGAGATAAACAAGACAGACTTGCACCCGAGTGTCAAGCGGAGTGGCCGTCCTCCAATAGAAGACGACCACGAATAAGACATATTGGACAAATGACAGTGAGAGAAGTTCTTGGAGGACAAGCAACTTTCTCTTATAAAATGTGAGCACTATTCACCCTCAAGGGATCTGAAATCCACACACTTAACATATATACACTCTTTGTATTCTCTCTTCTTCCTTTTCCTTAGTCCCTGACTTTACTATCGGAGGGGTTTCCAACCAAACTTTGGTCGGACAACCTCACCGTTTGTTACTCTGTATAGATCTTCAATTCCCAAAGCACGCTATTCATCCACGAAATTCAACCCTTCTTCATAGTGCGGAAATCACTCCCGGAAAATTATTTTTAATAAGGGAAAACAACTAGAATTATTATAGATGGCATGAACACACATAAAGGCTAGGTTTGTTTCGCGATTTGAGTGGTCAGATTAAACTATCATAATTTTAAATTCCACCTATAGCATAGTTGATAGTAAAATGAAAGGACAGATTGATAGTCCAAGAGGTTTAGTAATTCCCCTCAATAAGGGATTAACTTGGTTGAATTTTGGATAAAATTAGAAAAATAGTAAAGGAATTAAGTCTATTTTATATAAAAATTTTGTTTTTTTAATTTTATTTTTCTCACCAAGTGCACCTATTTGTTTTAATTTTTTTAATATAAAAATAATTTATTTATTTATTTTACATAAAAATAATTTAACAATCTCATCATTAACTATCTATCATACTATTATAAAAACAAACACACTTTTATTTAATCTCTTCGCTAACAATCCACACATTAACAATCTCTTCACTAACCATTTTATCATTAACAATCTTATTTAACCAAATCTACCGAACAAACATTACCAAAATGTCTAATTTTATCATGGCAAAAGCAGTTGAACAAAGAAACAAAAAAGTCATAATGACCTTGTTTAAAAAGTTAACTATTGTAATAAACTATTTGATTTTTTTTATTATTTTAGTTTGATTAAAAAATTTTGTATTTAAAAAGTTAGCCGAATTTTTTTTATAGTTGATTTGATAATTATAAAAGAAAAAATAAAATAATTATAGATTAGATTTGATATTTTAATATCATTTGGCATGAAAGTTGATTTGACTTTTTGGCTAAATTATCACAAAAAACAAAAAATGTTAAAAAATTAATAAGACAAAATGTCATATTTAAACTATAATCATTTCATTTTTTCTCTCACAAAAATTAAAAAAAAAATTAATCCAAACAAACTTTTTAACCAGGACTTAAAATAGTCAAAAAGATAAAAAGCCAACCCGACTTTCCAAATGAAGCCTATTGACTATTTTAACATATTTTGGGTGCGTTTGGTTTGGTTTGGTTTTGAGAGATTAATTTTCGAAAAAAAATTTAGGAAAAAAGTTTGAAATTTTTTTTCGCTTGTTTGGTTGTATATTTCGAAAATAGTTTTGGAGTATGGAATGATTTGATATTTTGTTGTAATTGAGTAGATGTTTATGAGAGAACAAGTGATTAAGAAGAAGAGAGGAGAAAGAAAATATAATTGATTGAAATGTAGGAGAGAAAAAGTGATTAAAAATTTCCATTCAAACAAAATTTAAAAAAAAAAAAATTCAGAAATTGTGTTTTGAGAGCTAAACCAAACAAGGCCTTTATCTTTTAGTGAGTTATTCTAGGCCTCGTTTGGGATGCTTCTGTTTTAGCCAAAAAGTCAAAAAGTTACCAAAAAAGTCAAAAAGTCACCCTAAAAACCTATATACACTAGCTGCACGTGAAAGCTGCCAGCTGTAGTGTAAAATGACCGTTTTGCCCCTCTTTCATTTTGTTTATCTCGTTTTCACCCCTGCCTTTATGTCAAACATTGATGGGGATATCAGCAGACGTACTCTCCCACAGGGTGTAGTAGCTACGGTTGTGTAGCTACATCAAACGGTGAAGATGAAGATGACCCTTCGTTCAAGGCTGGATCATAGTAGAAGCTCTGATCTGAAGAGAAAGAGGAACCAAGAGACGACGATAGTCCGCCAAGGCAAACAGAAAAGCAGTCCCTCCTCCGACGATCCCCCCAACTGCAGGTATGCTCTCGCTCTCTCTCTCTCTCGCTCTCTCTCTCTCTCTCTCTCTCTCTCTCTTCAGCCTCTCTTGTTTCTATTTCGCTATGGCTTCTCAACCGTCGTACGCTCTGTTTGGTTTGTATGTATGTATGAACTCTCTCTCTCTCTCTCGCTCTCTCTGTCTGTGTGTGTGTGTCTGTCGCTCTGTCTGACCATTTTTGTTTTCCAATTTGTCTTCAACATTCGAGTTGGGTAAATTTTTTCAGAAACTGGCCTATTATGTTGGGGGGTTTAGGGTTTCTTTCACGTACCGAAAATAGACAATATTGCGGGTTGTTCGTTGGTGGGGGGGTGTGGATCTCATAACCATGACTTCTCTGCTCTGGTTTTTGTATATGTGAACAGTCTGCCCTCTCTTCCTCTCGCTCTCTATTTGTCTTTGTCACTGTGTGTGTGCATCAACCGTTGCCTATTTCATACGCATTATGTGTTCTAAAACCAAAAATTACAACGCTTTTTTTGGGGGGATTAACAACAAAGTCCCCTAAATACGATGAAGTATTATGATTAATTTTCCCCTAACAAGAAATCCTCCTAAATAGGACGAATTAGTCTGTATTAATAGAACAAGTTGGAAGTATTCTGTTTGTCTCTGTGGTTATAATTGTGCAATACGTTGACATGAAATTTTCATTTATACTATTCCTATAAATTTGGTGAAATTAGCTACAAATGCCACCATTGTGATTTCTACGAACACATCACAATAAAGTTTGTGAATAATTGGTCATTTTCTTTTGTTTATCTGGCAGTCTGGTTGTCCCTGTTAATCTTTTGAGTAAGGTGGATTCAATCCCTATAATGAAAAAGGAGGGGGGAGAAAAAAGAAAATTTGTCACTAGAAAACAACGAATCATACGAATTTCCACAACAAACTCATCTTCCATATGACTCAGTGTTTAAACAATGTACTTCAGCAAAAGATTTTTAATCTGTTCAAGGTAATGTTGATTTTTATGTGTTTAAAATTTTCACAAATGTTTAATCTGTTTCAAATTTTTAAACTGTTTAAGATTTCTGTTTAAGGTCATCTGTTTAAGGTAAGGTAATGTATGCATTTGATGGAGCTATATTTTTAGGTAATCTGTTTAAGGTTTTTAATCTGTTTAAAATTTGTAATCTGTTTGCATGCGTTTAAGATTTTTAATCTGTTTAAGGTTATCTGTTTAAGGTAAGGTCATGAAGCTGTATTTTAAATTCACAAAATAGTTTAAAGGTCTTCATTTTTCTGCTTGACGCTTTCTTATTTTTCATTTTTCTGCTTCACGCTTGCCTCATAGTGTTCATGGAAATGTGATACGATTGTTAGAAAGTGCTAAATAGATGGAACATAGACATGAATTCAGTAGCTGTATAACTGTGAAGTTGGTGAGCATGATTTTCATGATCAGGATGTTTGTGTAACATCTATTCAAGTACTTTTTGTAGATCTTTATGCATATACATATGCATGAATATAGTCTATTTCTTTCTAATCTAATACACATGTACATATATATATATATATATATATATGTAAATGTGCATATGTTTTAACATGACATAACATTCTATTTCTTTCTAATCTAATACACAAGTTTGTAGTTTCAAAAAAATCCTAGTATGAGTTTGACATTCCCTTGAGTTGCTTCAGTCTTTAGTAATCGCCATGTTGGTTGATGCAAACCATTGTGCTGCTTGGTACATAGTTGCCTTAATATATTGACCTCAAAATCATGTTGGCTTTGCTTAACTACTGTATTTCCTGACAAATATTAGTTGGCTTCTTGTGGTTATGCCTTAATTAACATTGTCCTAAATACAATAAAACTGCTAATCCAAGGATGACTTTGACTTGTAATGCTATCAATATATGGTTAATGCTGTGGTGGGATCTTACGTTATTATGTTGCCTTCATACCTAGCTAGTTTTTTGAGACTGCAAATTTTAATGTTGCCCAGATAGATGCCTTAGCACAATGTTTCCTAAAGTGATAGATTAATTGCATCAGTATGTGTGCATGGCCATTCCAGCGTGATGAATGGTTGTCTTTCTGCATGGTAATTGATTGAGGATTTTTCATTTCTCCCATTTCAAAGAGGTTAATTGCATCAGTATGTGTGCATGGCTATCAAAGAGGTTTCTTCTGATGTGTGTCATGTGCTATTTTGGTATTATTGGTTTGCCATGATTCTGTTTTTTTTTTTTTTTACTTTCATTTTCAAGCTCTTTGCTTGTTGTATGGTGAATCATGATTAATATTTTAATTTCTCGGTTTTAAATCTGTCATAACAAAGCACAAGTGTAAATCATGTTCAAATTATGAAAGGCAAGGAAAAGTCTGAGACACTTGAAAACTCAATCAACTTATAAAGTACTGACACTTCAAAATAGATGTGTTTGTGTCAATGTATGGGGCACCAACATGCTAGGGATATATCTCTGTGTTGGACACGTCATGTGGAATGAATTATTTGTTTTTTTTAACTAGACAATTCACAGATACGTGTGTCCTATGTTTAAACATGCCTCAAATCATATTTGTGATATTTTTTATATGATTTAGAAAGATGCATTAAGATCAAACTAAAATATATAAAAACAAAGAAAGGAAACTGAGAAAGTAAAAATACACCTACATACATTAATGCCTTTTATATCAGTGTCTCCTAAATTTATATTTATATACATAGCAATGGAAATTTTTAAAAAAAAAAACAAAAAGATTTTTTTTGCTGTATTTCTGTCTTGTCTTGTCGGTATCTTAGTTTTTTACAAAATTCCCGCCTCTGCCTCTGCGCTTCTTAGCATTCAACCACTTGTACATAAATGACTAGGGAAGCAATCCTATTCAAAATGGAAGAATATATGTTCCCTTTTGTAAATATAATGTTGTGTTTTGTTTACACCATACACTTATCCCGTACCGTAAGTGTCACACCCGTTTACCTATTTTGTTGTGCTTGTCATGTCATCGAACACGTCATTACAGACTACATGGCCTCGTTTATGTCCACTGCGACATCAACACAACCAGGCCCTATGTGTGCTTGTGGGTACGGGCATTGTGTGGTCAAGATTTCTTGGTCCGCCAAAAATCCAGGACGTGCGTACTACCAATGCCCTCGTGGAGTGGTGAGTACAAGCACCTTCACCTTCTTTGGGATTATTACCTTGTCAAATCGTCACTAATAATTTCATAACTTTTTTTACCTCAGCCATGTGTCAATTGGATTGGGTGGTGTGACGAATATGGCCGACAAACGGCTGCTGAGAATGACAGAGACAATGTTCGTCGTTTTGAGACGCATTTGATTGACATTGAACATAGTCTACGTGTACTTAAAGTTAGGGGTGCAACTCGGGCGGGTTCGGTCGGATTGGGGGTCTGCCCAAGCCCGATCCGAATTGTATTTGGCAGTGCCCAAGCCCGCCCAAGCCCGACCATGAACCCGAACATTGCTGCCCAAGCCCGGCCCAAGCTTTGTATTTTGAACTCGGGTTAGCCCAAATTGCCCGAGTCCAAAAACCTGTAGGTAGATTTGTTTTGAAACCTGTAGGTAGAATTGAGAATTAACAAAGAATTGAGAATTATTCAAAGTTATTTTCTAGTCACCAAATGAGAAACCTGTAGGTAGAAACCCTAAAGATGTAGCCATAACCTTCTTTTTTTCCCTTTAATTAGAGGATTACAAAATAATTTCGAAGCAACCAGAATAATTCAAAGTTCAATTAAATATAAGTGAAGCACAGTGAACCCAACTTCCCTTTAATTAGAGGTTTCTATTAATCAATAACTGGTAGGAGCAAAACAATACATCCATTAGAGCAGACTAGCAAAACCCAAAAGATAAAAGGCCAACCAAAAGATAAACCCACGCCTCTCAACCAAAAGATATATATATTTATATATAAATCAGTTACATATTCCTGATGCAAGAACAAAGAAGAAGGAAGCTTACCCAAGACGGATCTACCAGGGCTGAAGAAGGAGGAAGTGAATGAAGGTGGAGATCGGGGACGATAGGGTTTTGCCTCTGCCGTTCTTCAAAGTTCTTCAAAGTTGAGCAAAAAATCAAATGAGTCTGTGAGAGAGAGATAAGGTAGATAGATAGGGTTTCTTTAGATTTAATCTAAGGGTAGACATAAAAGATGCTAATCTAATGGTGGAAGACTAATCAAAAAATAAATAAATAATAAAAATTAAGACTAACTCTTTTACTTAATTTATATATATTATATAATTTATATAATATATTAAATTCAATTCGGGTTCGGGTTGCTCGGGTTGGCCATTGGTTCTGCCCAAGCCCGGCCCGAATTACAATTCGGGCATCAAAAATCTGGCCAGGCCCGTCCAGATTACAAGATATAGTTGCCCAAGCCCTAAAAAAACTCGAGCTGGGCTCGGGTTGCTCGGGTTGAGCCCGCCCGAGTTGCACCCCTACTTAAAGTTGTCACATGTTTTTTGTTCATCATCGTCGCTATCTTGTTATTCCGTATGTAATATATGTATCAGTGTTTAGATGGTTACTATACTATGGTTTCCGTATGTGATATATGTATCCGCGTGTTGCTTGTTACCGTACTATGCTTTCCTTATGTAATATATTACTTATCCGTGTCATTTTACTATTGCATATGTGTTGGACAAACATAATAACATACGGTTAACACAACTACAAGTAATGCACACAACAAACTAATAAGTAATGCAAATTATAATGTTCTATAGTCGCATGGCTTCAACTCGATCCGGCTCTCGTACCCCTTCCGGGAAAGGGAAGGGCCCAAAACCTTATCACAAAGCCAATTGGGACTGGGAGGACACACGTATCTACTTGGAACTTGTTGTCAAGGAAATAGACGCAGGCAACAGGCCGCACATGTCAATAAATCCGAATGGGTACCGGTCTTTGGCTAAGACTTTTGAGGCAACAACTGGGTTGACACATAGCATGAAACAACTGAAAAATAGGTACAACCAACTAAAGGCAGAGTGGCGTGCATGGTCGAAGCTAATGGATAGCAGCAAAGGCCCCACTGGAATTGGGTTCGACCAAGAGACTGGCTTGATCAATGCGTCGGATGAATGGTGGGCTACAATGGAGAAGGTAACGACTTGAACTCATGTTTACATAATTTTGTGTTTCATAATGTCGTTGAAATTGAATCTGCTGCAATACAAGTATTCATAGAGACATGTTGAATTCAAATACATTTGATTATACGTCTCAAGTAGGCATACCAAACAAGACTATTTACATCTGAAGTGCTAAACTGCATAATTTCAGGAACCTCGTACCAGATATATGTACAGTTCAATGTTGATTGAGGGAATATAATGATGCTCACTTTGTGGTTACACTAGTTTTGGCATGACATGTCATGTGTTTTTTGTAAAACCTTTGTTTGATCTTCTTGAAAACTTTCCTCAGCATCTCAGTAATGTGGAAATGTATAATTGTCAAGAGTTGATTTCACTTTTTACTTTGTCGTTGCCTAGACCGTCTCAGATTTCTACCTTAATTTTTCTTTCACAATTGGATCTATCATCATGTGTTTTTTTGTTTCACTGTTTTCCCCATTTTCTGTCATTGATGTAATGAACTCCAGCAATATGTAATGAATGATGACAAGATATGCTTCTATTTTTAGAAGCCTATACTGTAAGATCCTGGGAATTACAATTTCACTTCGCTATCATATAATAATCTGTCCAAAAAAATAATAATCTGTTACAATAATCTGTCCAGTAAAATTTTCCTGGACAGATTATATGAACCCTTATCTGTCCACTAGAACCTCTTATATCGCCTTGTTGGTTTTGTTGGTTCTTCTTGGGGGGGGGAGGGGGTTTAGGCCTTCGTCTCATCTTGGTTTGTCTCATTTCTGGATTTGGTAAATGGGTTATCTGAGAATTCAGAATAGTATTGATGGTTTTGACACTTTGAATTATGGGTTTTATTAATTTGTTAGTTTTTAGGAGTTGAAACAGCTGGGTTTTAAGTATTTGTCACTTTGTGGGATTGCGTATATGCAATTTTGATCATTTCTGCGGATTAGATCTTCCATTAGGTATGCCCTATTATGAATATTATTTTTACATTGCTGTGTTGAACATTGTTCCTGGACAGATTATATCAAAAATATGTCTGGACAGATTACATCAAAAATATGTCTAGACAGATTATATTCCTGGACAGATTATATCAAAAATATGTCTAGACAGATTATCCCTGTCTGGACAGATTATAACAGATTGTATCAGATTTGATTTAATAAAATTATATTACCTGTTAGCAATATGTAATCATAGAATTACCCAGATAGTTGGACAGATCTGTTATTGGGTAGGACTGTCCAGACAAATCTGTTATTCATAATGCCTGATTAATACTTGCTAAATGTTGGTAGTTTAAAATTTTTTTGGTTATTCATAATGCACAGATTTCCAAATTCATAAGTTATTCATTTTGGTAATGGTGTACTCCCATTGTATTGTATTACAGGTTGACAAAGAGTGTTGCAAGCTTAGAACAAAGAGGTTGGATCATGAGGGAATTAATGCGTCGTGTTTTCACGGGGGCTGCGGCAACGGGAAAAAATGCTTGGACGCCTGGTGAGATGCGGAACCAGCTGGAGGTGGAAGGGGAGTCCGATAGTGCAGACTTCTCTACGGACAGCAACGAATTGGGTGCCTCTGAAACTGCAAACTTGATGAAATCTGCAAACATTACCGCATCCGGTAGTGGCAGTAAAAAGAGGCACTCATCTGTCACAGCCGTGCAGAAGAAGCGAATCACTGGGGCAGAAGCATTGGCAACAAGCATGGATGATTTGCTGAATTTGGTGAAGACACAAAGTAAGGAACTCACTGTTAACCATGTTGTCGGTGGACAAAGTGTCACTATGGCCGAAGCTGTCGGACGTCTTTATGAAATTCAAGGACTTGAACAAACTAATCCACTACTCCATTTCGATATTTCCCTTATGGAGGTGCCCAATAATAGGGAGATGGTTATGAGTATTCCTTCCGATGAAGGCATTATCGGCTGGCTCCAGGTGAAGCAACAAGACAAAGAGAGGACGACAGCAGTTCCAACTCTTACAAGCATATTGCGCAATCAAGGACTTCGTTTCTAACTATGCTTTGTGTTGGACTTCTTATGCGTTATGTGTTGGACTTCTGTTCGCTTATGCGTTGGACTTCGCTTATATTTGCTAAAGGGCTGCGTTTTAATGAAATGCTTTGTGTTGGACTTCTTTTCGCTTATGTTCGTTTTGTATTTGCTAATGACATGATGTTTTCAACTATGCTTTGTAAGGAGAATTGGTAGGGAGATGGTTATGCTATTCCTTTTCTTTGCCTGGTTTTCTAATTATGGATGTGCATTGGTTGGGTATTGGCTATGGATTTTACAATTTTAAATTTCAATAAACCATGAATCTGATTACACTCTTCCAATTTGCAGCTTCATAGTTATGTAAACAGTGGTTGTAAATCAGCTGTACTGGACCATTTGAACAAAAGCGTTGCTACTTGTAGAAAGACATGTCCAGTTTACTGAAGCCTTCAACTTAAAAACTGGAAGTTAGACCCTTTGTAAGGTATTAAAAAAAAAAATAATTTAAGTTATTATTTTTGTATATTTTAATTTAACATTGTGTTTTTGTATATCTCATTGCAATTTTTGTATTGCTTATTAGTCAGAAAAAGGAAAAAAAAATTGCTTATTTATACATCAAGTAAATGTCTTCACGATTTCACCATTGCTAACAGAACTACTTTAATACAATGGAAGGTCTCAGAAGAATTTATGCAAATGAAATAAATTGATTATTTATGCATAATACTCCTGTTATTGACAGCCTTTATAGTTGACCAAACAAAAATTAATTTTTGCATGTTTAATTTTGGCAGAGTAGTAGTCTGTCATGTTATGCTTCTGATTTTATTTGAAGTTATGTGATTTAGGCATGGAAAGCGACGATGACACCGATGCACGGATGCAGGAAATGTGTGATGATGTCGCGGCGCTCGCAATCGAGTGGCAGGCTGAAATGAATAATAATTATGTTGAAGCGTACAGAATTGCCTCCGACTACAACAGGGCGCGCATGCTTAAAGTTCCATGTTTGACGTCCATCTTGACGGGGAGGGCATGGATTTTGGAAATGTATAATGGACACAGTGGCAGATCTCGCTATGAACTGTGCATGCCCAAAGTCGTTTTTACCCGTTTATGTGCCACACTAGTGAATGACTTCGGGTTGCATGTACCTGAGCGGGACCACGGCTTGCACGTTGAAGAGAGTGTTGCAATCTTCATTCATGTTCTAAAAAACTTGCCTAACCGTGAGCTTCAAGAAAGATTCCAACTAGGAATGGCAACGGGCCGGGGCGGGGCCGGGGACTACACTCCCCGTCCTCGATCCCCGAAGGCTCAAAAATCCCCGTCCCCGCCCCCGATCCCCGGTAGGGAAACCCATCAACTCCCCGTCCCCGTCCCCTAACGGGGATCGGGTTTCCCAGACCCCGAAAAATCCCCGAGCTTTTTTTTGAATTTTGTTCAACACAACAACAAATCAATATAATCACTATGTTTTGTCATGAACAACAAATCAATGTATACACAGATCAGGCACAGATTTAAATTAAAAAAAAAATTAATGTGAAAGAAAAATCTGTTTTTAACAACAATATGTTTTCATCATCATCAATAAATCAATATGTGTATACAGATCAGATCACACAGAGATTTAAATTTTTAAAAAAAATTAATCTGAAAAAAAAATCTGATTTCAACAACAATACCAGAGAGAGATCTGAGTGCACAGATCATATCACAGAGAGAAAGAGAGAGAGAGAGAGAGAGAGAGAGACATAACATATCTGAGTTCAGATCTAACAGATTTGGGCGCGAGATTGACAATCGCTGGTTGTGGCAGTGGGTTCGGTGGTGGTGACAGAGAGACAGAGCTTCTGCGGCAGTGGCGGTGGCGGTGGCGGTGGCCGACGGTAGTAGTGGTGTCGGGGCTGAGATGAGAGTCGGGGCTAAGTTGAGAACGAGAGTTGACAGAGAGAAGAAACGAAAGTTGAGAGAGAGTGAATGAGAGAAGAACGAGAAACAGAGAGTTGAGAGAGTGAGAAAGAGACGAATGAGGGTGAGAGAGTGAAAGAGTGAGATGAAAGTCAGAGAGTGAGAGAATAGAGATGTATGTAAGAGATATATAATAATATAATAATAATATGAAAGAGATGTATAATAATATAATAATAATACAACTAATAGTATATACGCGGGGAAGCTTCGGGGAACTTTCGGGGCGGGGCCGGGCCAGGGCCAAGGCCGGGGCCAAGAAATTAATCCCCGTCCCCGGCCCGAAAATCATCGGGGATGTGTTTTTTAATACCAGCCCCGGCCCTATGGGAAATAATTTTCGGGAAAAAACCTATTTATCGGGACGGGGCGGTCCGGGTCCCCATCGGGCCGGGTTAATATTGCCATCCCTAATTCCAACACTCCGGTGAAACAATATCACGCCATTTTTATAATGTTCTGAAAGTAATGAAAAAGTTTACCATCACGCACTGTCGGCCGCCCACAGATTTCCAAAATAGGAGGGATCCCCACCTGCAGACCCAACCACAGTATTTGCTGTTTAAGGTGCGAAAAAAATGCAACAATTCGAGTTTTTTTCCCGCAAATTCTACGAAGATGTGACTTCAAAAAATTGCGCGACTATAATGCATGTCATCATGGTACTAATACGTTGCCTACTTGTTCGAATTGTGTAGGATTGTTTAGGTGCCTTGGATGGGACACACGTGCCAGTGTGCATAAAGGAGTCGGAAGCAGCTCCGTATTTTAGCCGAAAGGGTTGCCACACTCAAAATATTTTGACAGTGTGTGATTTCAATATGTGTTTCGTCTTTGTGTCATGTGGTTGGAAGGGTAGCATGCGTGACAGCCAGATTTTAAACATTGTCACCGAGGATCCGCAATATAATTTTCCAACTGCAGTGGATGGCACGCACGCACAGTTTATTTGTTCAATGCCATAACTTGTTAAATTTGTTTGCCCACACGTGAAACAAATATGTATTAATATGTACACATTCACAGGTCGCTATTATCTAGTGGATAGTGGATACAGTAATAAGAAGGGATTTCTCGCACCATATAAGGGCGACCACTATCACCAACCACACTTTCAACGTCACAAGTCGAGGAATCGTGATGAGTTGTTCAACCGTGCCCACTCTTCATTGCGGAGTGCGATTGAGCGAACATTTGGCGCTTGGAAGTCGCGGTGGAGATTCTTGCACAACATGCCTCGGTTTGACTTTCGTAGAGTCCAGGTGCCGTTGGTGGTTGCATCTATGGCATTACACAATTTCATACGCAGAAACTGCGAGGATGATGCGACCATTGCTGCTGTCAAAAATGCGGCGGAGTACACGTATGCCGATATTCCAGATCGCGTAGATTTGGCTGCCCTAGACGAAGCCGTCGTGGCTACGGACGTGGACGTTGAAATGGCGAAAGTGCGTCATCGGATAAGGGCTGAGTTATACCAAATTCGGCGCAATGGTAGGTAGTCGGACAGTATTGTTTACCATGACTGCTTTTAAATGTTTTCCGTAATATGTGTTTTGTGAAAACCGTCACTAATGTCTTGTTTTGTACTTTTGTATGCATAACGTACAAAACTGTTTAGATATTTGAAGATGTACGAATTTAAAAAAAAAAACTTTCGAAATCGTCGTACTTTGCATGTGTATATGGTTAATGCAAAATCCCTACTTCACGGATTGTCATAACGAATTTCGTCACACATATTACATGCATTAACTGTAAAGTCTATAATTGTGCCCAATTACATCACGTAAAAAACATGGCACAAAATTGTCTTCAACCAACTAAAATAAAAATCAGTATTTCAAAAATAAAATAAAAAAATTAATGTATTTGAAAAATCTTCAAATAAACTACTTTCAATATTGCAAATTGACAATAATTAAAATTTTATTTTCCAAGTTTCATCTATAACACCACAAACATTACCAACAAAAGTGTCAACGTTATTCATTACGAAATTTGTTTTCGAAAATGTTGTAGACATCAAAAAAATTACCATGTGTGTGGACCAGACACTTATGTCAAATTTTTTTTTTAAAAAAAAAAAATTGAAAATTTACCAAGTTTACAAAATTGAGAATTTTTGAAAGTATGGGTGTGTGTGGTTTGGTTTTGAGAGATAAATTTATAAAAAAAGAAAAAAAAAATTGAAGAAAGCATTTACAAATTTTTTTGGTTTGCTTGGTTGTATATTTTAGAAATAGTTTCCCATTGTGGGAATTTAAAAAGATTGTATATTAATCTGTACTTGAGTGGATGTGTGTGAGAGACAAAAGTGATTCAAAAGGAAAGCGGAGAAAAAAAAAATTATTGATTTATGTGTAAGACATAGAAAATGATTTTGAATTTTTTTTTCAAAACCAGTAAACCAAATAATATTTGTAGATTATTTCCCCTACATTTCTTTTCCAATTTTGAACCAAACAAGGCCTACATGTTGCATTTGTGCTGGTGTCAAAATCCTGAAATTAAAAAAAAAAACAAAAACCTAAAAAAAAAGAACAAAAAAAAAAAAAATTAATCAAGCAATACATCACAATAGAAACCCAGGAATCTGATTTTCCAATTACATATGTGGCCACGTGTGATACTTTGACATTGGTTGCACATGAGTCAAAAAATGTACAGTACATTGTCATATAAAAAATAAAAAAAAATTAAATATTGGTCAAAAGTTCCAACAGGCAGCTACAACGGACAGTAGCTGCATCTGTCTCCATTTCCCAGGCTTCGATTTCCATGCAAGGGCAAAAATGTCAAGTTTCAAACTTTCATTTTTTTATATTATTTCTTTATACATTTTTTTTTTGTAAAAAGTCAAAAAGTTCATCCCAAACAACTTAATTTTTTTAGCTCATATTTTAACCAAATAGCCAAAAAGTTACTAAATTAGCATGTTCCCAAGCGAGGCCGTTCAAATTTTTTCCAAACAAGGCCAAATTATGATATTATTTTATAAGTTTAATTTTATATGAAAAACAGCACGTAAAGGGCAAAAATCAATTAATTCCCCCGAAATCCAAATAGAGAGAGTAATGCAGAAGGCAGAGACAAAATTTCACCCTTCAAGAAAGCATATTATAATTTTACCCACTAGAGAAAAGAAAAAACTGTCTAATATATGAACATGCTATGAATAAATAGTGTCCTAAACGGTTTCAGTGGCACTTACAACGCAATTAACAAACCTAGAAACGCCTCCGCATGCGCTTCACGTTGGCGTTTGCAGAATCCGCGACAGCCCCATCTGCTGCCTGATCTTGCCCTAAGATGCTATTGGAACACCGTTTCCTATTTAACTGCAGACTTGAGTTCTCATCCACCCCTGCAACAGTCTCCAACAGCTCAGACAACAAGGATGGGCAGCTCTCTTCTAAGGACTTAAATCCTTCCGACTGCATAAACACTGCAAAACATAAAAAGGAAATTATTTAAAGATCCATCTAAAACAGAAAATCTAAGTGCACAGATAATTACGTGAGACAATGTGGGTCCCGCACATTGGTAGACCCCACATGTGTGGACCAACCCTTTGTCTCGCGTCTCTGTATGAAAATCTTCTATGTTCATAGGACAGCTTTGTCTACATAAAAGGAACAATTACACAAGAATGAAGACTACACAGATGAATTAGAAATTCTATTTTTCATCGTAACAAGAAGATGTCCTAGAGAAAATAACCAAAAAAGAAAAAAGAAATTATTTTAGAAAGAAGACATCTTAGAAATATGAAACTCATAATGAATAGAACAGGAAATAGAATGGTTACGCTAATGCATCAATTTTGTTGTTTGAAGACAAAATATAAAAGCCTCAAATATATTAAAGGTCACCAAACAAGCATCAATAAATTCCTAGTTATATTCACACACCTAGAAAACATATAAGAAATCAGCCACAAGCAAAAGTGCGTTTCATGATTACATAACAACAAAAGATAAGATTACACAGTGATATGAATATCACCTCTTCTCTTTTTTTATGGTAAGCAAGCATTTTATAACCAAAAAAGAGAATAACACATAACCGCAAATACACATAACACAATAGGGCATACAATATCATAGAGAAAAACATAAGACCCACCCTGGCCTAAGCAAGGAAACAAACACGCCTTAAAAGGCAACTCGCATACATGATACCTGCTGGCATAAAAAATCAAACATTATAGCCAGCAAACAAAGAAAACACCCATGCCACATGGCATCTCATAAACGAGTACTGAGTTAGATTAGGCAATACACCATACTCAGATCGTACCATTGGCAGCATACTTTACGCGCTGTACCATATTAAAGCCCAAACAATAACGCCCAAAGCAAATCAATACTGCCATGTAATTTGAACATTAGTCAGCACCAGTTAGAAATTTCACACGTCTTGGTGGTGAGAAAAATAGCTATAACACATGGTCATGAGAAAAATAGCTATAACAAATAAAGACCAGAAGTGCAAGGGAAAACTCCAGCCCATGAGCAATTAAACCATCTCAAATTTCCCTGAGAGAAGCACATGCATGCTCCAAATTATTTCTGGTCAGAAGGAAAGTGAGTCAGTCAGACAAGATAAAACATCTCTGCCTTATGCAACGCGGCAGCCGCAACTGGAAAGCAGACACCTTTAACCCCACGAATGCAAGACAGGAAGGCCAATGAAAAAAAGAGGCAGCCTACTCCCAAACTTCTCTCCCCATAGAAATCAGATCACCACTTGAACAAACAAGATAGAAACACCTTAGATATGGTAGCGGTACATTCATGCTTTCTGATAGGTGGCTCACTCTCCTTACTTCAACAACAAGGGATAGATGGCTCAACCTCCTTCCTTTGACAATTCAAAAGTTTATCAACTAGCAATTGCAGGCATGACCAGACCTTGGGGGCCATCATCAGGTCGTAGTGGGTAGATATGTTATACCTCAAGAGTGGTACCAAGGATCTGCAGTGGTTACGTATTAAGAATACAAAGTCACATATCCTGGTTACTGCTGAATTGTCATCTTGCTGAGGTCTCTCTCTCTCTCTCTCTAATACAATTGAGGTGGAGGTCCCCTCTAAAGAGTGGGGACAAGGAACCTTGACAAATGCTCAACTCTAGCCTTTAAGTCACAAATCGTCCTTTGGTGATACCTTAATAGCACAAACCGAGGGTTGAGATATAGAAGTTTCTAAGGTTGGGAGTGCCTATGTGAGCATGTATATATTTTACATACTCCCTCCATCCCATATTATTTGTCCATCTTTCCTTTTTTGGATGTCCCAAAATATTTGTCCATTTTGAAGAGTCAAAACATAAAACTCTAGAAAATTCTAAAACTACCCTTTAAAAATAATTATAAATATATTTAATAATGAGAATAAAAGGGCATGTAAATTAATATATTTTGATTTGACTTCAAAGCAATAACTACATGTCCCACTAAAAAGTTAGAATCCCTAAAAGGGACTATTATTGTGGGATAGATGGAGTATTAAATACATGCTAACTTTTTTGTTTTTGCTTTGTGTGTTAAAATATGAATCATTATTGAAGATTGATGTCAACTACAAATTTCTTGTTAATTATAAATAAATAAATAAAACTACTAGAACAAGTTTTGAGTTATTTTTCTTTTATTTCTTTGGGATTTGTATGTTTGAGAGATTCTATGTCAGTTGAGAGCGAATTTCTAACAAGTTTCTTACTTGGGAGCACGAAATTGCATTTTTGAGTAAAAAACATCACCCAAGTATGAGTATCTTGCCACTAAGGGTGATCCTCAGTGAGGGTCATAGCATCGCTCGAGTACTAACCCCAAGGGAAAGGAACCCAAGCACAAGCACACCCACACCCACAAAAGGATGTTTAAAAATAAATAAATAAAAATAGAAGGTGAAATTCTACCCCACGCTGACTTGGTTTCTGAGTTGTCTTGGAGAGTACTGCTGAAAACTCATAGAAACCTTCTTAGACCAATGCTTACCCAACATATATACCTAATTCTTATCATCAAAGCTATTGGAAGTCCTAAAAGAAAGAAAATACAGCAACATTAAATCAAAAACTCCTAACAAGACTAACTACTACTTAATAATAGCAACATTAAATTAAAGGGCATGCAAGGTCAAAACAAATTACAAAACGAAACCATAAATTTACAAGAAGAATGAGAATTGAATATCTCCTAACAGCAATAGAAGGAATTCAACCCACTAATGGCAATTTAACCATCAAGCTCAAAAACATTAAGAGGACAAAATGCTTAAAAAATGAGATTATTCAAGGCACTTTAATCAAAATTGACAAGCTAAACTAGGTATGTAATTCTATTGTATCCACATTAACTGCCAATAATTTTGGCCATGAGAGAAACACCTTCCACTTCAATACATGACCATTATAAGAACATATCCAACTCAAATTTATCCAGGAAAAGTCCATAGAGTCCAATTCCCAAATGATCCATTAGTTATACAAGATTGAAGAATCTAACTGCAATGCCTCTCTAACGGTTGTCATGGTCAACAAGGCCGAGGAGCGTTCAACATAGGCACACAAGGCCCCCTAAAACAAAAACACAAGAACAAGCCTACACAATTGTATACTCATCTGCATGTAGGTATATATGCAACCGTATTTTAAAAATAAGTAGTGATGTATACATGTACTTATTTGTGTTATATCTTTCTTTTTTTTTTCTTCTTTTTTTTTTTCCTAGCATTATCTATAAGTGGACTTTGCTCTAATTTTGAAGTGGAACAACAGCAGACTAGGAATCTGCGTCTCCATTTGAAGACGAAAAAGAAAATGGATAAAATTAAGAAGAGTTGTGGTTCAAGCCTTAGATCTGGTGTCAGTGATTAAAAAAAAAAAAAAACAGAAGCAAGAAAAGATCCATTGTAATCTGACTAAGGCCCAGCAGCAATGGTATTGTTTGTAACATCTCCAATGCTGTGTCCCACTTTCTCTCTCCAACATTCTCTCCATCTCCATCGCCACCTCCATTACCTCCTTCCTCTTTGATTGGAAGCAATAGTAAAGCCTGCTTAGCTTTTAGTTTCCATTTTCCTCAGTGCTGAAGGTCTACAAGATGCAGGAGTACAAGTCCAAGCTCATATCAACAAATGTCGACAAGCATGTCCATGTGGACACTGGTCCACAAAAGCTCCACCTATCTTAGGATTAAGTCTATGAATCATAAAATTTCCTATATATTTTAGCAAGAATACCATTTTTTAGCATAGAACTGGAATAACATCTCCAATGTGTTGTATGCATGTAGAAGCATCAACAGCACTTCAGCACATTAAAGTGAAACACTAAAATTGACATAACCTGAAAGATTGCATTGCTGAGATTCTATGGACAACACGCACCTCCCAAGTTTGCTGCTGCAAATTTCAAGCAGATAGCCTTCAGCTGTGGACACTGGTGTTGTGCGGCAAGAGGAAGAGTTGTTGCCACTGTATCAACACTTATTTCTTCACACAATTTTGCTTCACACAACAGTTTCAGTCTATCTAAGCCAAAGCGGTCGGCAGCAGCCAACAAATGTTGCACCATACTGGTGGAAGTGCACATTGATGTTGAGTCTGTAATTTCATGTACATTAGGAAGCTTATCCGAGTAAATAAAAAGAAGCATGGCCTGCAAAACATATAAAGGGCCAATCTAAGTCATCTCTAAGCACAGTAATGCAAAACTTAGAAACATAAGTATATTCACCCCTAAGAGACAGGTACCAGAGCAATTACTGGGAAGAAAGATTTGACTAACCAATCTACACCTCTTGGACCATGAAAACAATGCAATAGTGTAGTAGATAGTATCAAGTTGCTTAAACATGTTCAGAGTGCAATTCATTTAATTTAATTTTAATGCATAAAACAGAACCATATTATGCGTCATCTCATGGAAGTACATGACAAAGAATTATCTTTTAAGGTAATATAATATGAAGTATGAACACATAATACATCTATGTAACTAGAATTTGAGTTGGTAATGATAACAAACAAATATTTACGCATATATTTAGAAAACTCCTATAGTTCGATGCAATGGATTGCATAAAACTATATCAAAGCATTGTATATGATGATAATCTAATGCCCGGTAACCATAAAAACCTATGCTCTTCGTGCTTTTTTTTATTTCTTCCAAGGGTGATTATTGTGAAGCAACATGATTGAAGGACCAATACCTTGAAGATGGAAGGTTCAAGATCCTGCAATTCTACTTTATCCATGTTTGGATTTCCCATAAGTCCATAAAATTGGGCTCTAAACACAGGAGAGCGAGCAGCAAGTATCAACTTATGAGCTTTGAACATTTCATCGCCAACCTGAAAAGCTATATCGCAACCAACTTCAGACTCCAGCAAGTACTTCAGTTTCTGGCCCATATCTGAAGGTGGTACATGAATGCTATATTCTTTGAGTCCCTCCAGACGAGTTCTAACAACTCCCACAGTGCAATGCATTTCAAGGCAATCATCCTTTATATAATCAGAAGTTTCTAAAATGGTTCTCCTGAAAAAACGCTTGTAACCCCTGAAATACATGTAATCAATTCATATCAGCGATAAAAGGGTCGTAATAAAATAAAGGTTATTTTCTTTATCATCTACGAATGATTAAAATGCATTAGAATTGTCAATACCAGACATTTGTTGGATTTCCAAATTTCCAATGCAACTTCTACATATAGCCATCAAGTTATGCATCAAAGAAAAAATCATTATCAAATGTTCGGAAGACCAATAATTATACCCAATCCACAACTAACATATAAAATTGAAGAAAATACAAATTCTACCTAATTTATTTATTTTTTTCCTCAATTCATTCAAAACATGGTAGACAAAGATTAGGCAGGTCTATCAAGTAAAATTCAAATTCATTTGACCTGTCAAGTAAATTGTCTATAACTCAATGCATTTCTGAGTCAATTTCCTAGAGCATCAACATTCCAACTAAAAATTCACATTACATATAACCCCCAATATAGGTCATGGTAGCTGGAATTCAAATTATGGCTGCATTGGATTAACCAATCCCAATAATTTGGACAAACTCAAATCAATACGAAATTATACAATTTCAAAAGGAAAAGGAACAATCTTTCTATCAAAACAGCACGAAATATATCAAATCAAGTAATTAACCATCATTTCCAAATTCCAATCCCAATTAAAACACACTAAAACACAGCAAAACATATAAGTTTGCACAAAAACTAACCACATGCTTCCTCTATACTTGAGAGTATAAGGACCACTCTCCAACGCACGATCAAAGTGACTATGAACTTTGTGCTTCCCTTTCCCACTCTGATCCAACAAAGTGAGCTCAAACAATGCCCTCACATCAGTCCCTTCGCTCGCCAAAGCGATGAACACAGACACATACATTGAACCATCTTCAATGTTCTTCCCATCAGGATAGAAGTAAATTGCCCAATCGTATCCACCAACTGTAAACGTATCGCTCGATATGTACCTCCCAGAACCCATTCCTTTCGCAAGCGAGTACCCCTTGATCGTGAAATTGTGCGAGCCATTCACCGTCTCGCTGATCGACTTCGAGCATGAGTTTTCGAAATCGTAATCGTAATCGTAGTCGTAGTCGTAGTCGTAGTCGTAATCGTAGACTAACATGGTTTCATGGAAGTGAAGTGAAAAACCCTAACCCTAACAGGACACAACTTGAATTCGCTTGAATTGGGAAAAACAGGGCTTGATTGGGGGTGTTTCGCGGGCGAGAAAGGACCAAGAAAATGGACGAAAGGGGGACAAGAAATAATTCAGTCAAGGTTTAAATATACTTTTATAGTTGACAAGTCAAGTTTATAGAATCCTCGTTTTCCCGAATCTCTTATTGTTCAAAACGACGTCGTTTTTTACAGTAATTTTTTTTTTTTTCCCTTATGCAGTTTGAACAGAGGGAGAGGAGAAGAGAGGGGAAGAGAAAGAGAAGAGAGAGGAAGAGGGAATGGAGAGAGTGTCAATCGCCAATCACCGATTGCCGCCGTCGCCTCCGATCGCCGATTTCCTTAGCTACTTTTTTTTTTTCAAATCGAAGCCCGATTTTATTTTATTTTTCTGAAAATGTGATGATGATGATGATGGCGATGTTGATGAAAATGTTGTTGTTGATGATGAATGGTTGTTGATGTTGTTGATGATGTGGTTGAATAGTTGTTGATGAAGATCTGAAGATGATAACGATGATGTTGTTGATGATGATTTTCTCTCTCTGTCTCTCCGATACTCTCATCTTCCTCTTCATCTTCATCCTCCTTCTTCTTCTTCTTTCTTCTTCTACGTTATTGAAAAAAAAAAAAAAAAAATCAAAACGAAACGACGTCGTTTTGAATTCAGGGCATTCGGGGAATGGAGGATTCGAGCTATGTAACATAACTGAATTTATAATTCTCTCTCTTTTTTTTCTTTTTAATAAATTACATACAGGTTAAGTATAAATTGGCGTATGTTATGTGTTAATATTGAAATTATTAAACATAACCCTTTTAAAAAAATTCGTAATATATTTTTTTCAAACGTAACACTTTAATATAACACATTAAAAAAAAATTCTTAATATATTTTTTTCAAACATAATAATGTAGCATTCAAAAAAAATTTCTTACGTTGTGTTTGGATAAGAATTTGAGAAGAGATTTAAAAACGAAAAAGGAAAAGGTAACTGAAATGTAAATAACATATACTTACATTTTATTTAATTTCACACCCATTTTTCTTCCTTTTTTTTTTCAAATCTCTCAACCAACCACAGTGTTAGTGTACTTTTCCCAAACGTAACACTTCAATCAACAGGGGTGTTTAGTGTGGATTATAGAGGGTGACTATGCCTTATTTTAATTTGGGAATCTGTGCCAAACTGTTTTGTGCAACTTCTGCTTATAACATTTTAGGCAGAAATAGCTTAAATAAGTTGAGAAAAATTGATTATTTAGAAACTGGGAAAGGGGTGCTTTTAATTTATACTTTCTGATTATCAACTTTTAACTTATAATAAGCTGAACCAAACAACACCAATGTAACACATAAAAACTTCTTAGTGTACTTTTCTCAAACGTAACACTCAAATAGCCACAAAAAGACAAAATAGACTTTTTAACCCAATAAAAATAAAATGTTACATCTAAATTATACTCATTTCATTTTTTCTCTCACAAAAGTCAAAAAAATCAAAAAGCCTATTTCAAACGAGACTTTTTAACCCCAGACTAAAATAGTCAAAAAGCAACCCATATCTCAATTGAAGCCTTAGTGTCTTTTTCTCAAACATAACAACATAACATTCTAAAAAAATAACACTCCAATGTAACAAAATTTCTTAATGTACTTTTTCATACATAACACTCCAATCAATGTAATATACAAAAACTTCTTAGTATTTTTTCTCAAACGTAACACTCCAATGCAATACACTAAAAAATTTATTAGTATACTTTTCTCAAACGTAATATTTTCAAACGTAAATTTCAATGTAGCATACAAAAACTCTTTAGTGTACTTTTCCCAAACGTAATACTTTAATCAATGTAATACAAAAAAAATTTAGTGTATTTTTTCTACACGTAATACTCTAATATAATACATTAAAAAATTTCTTAGCATATTTTTTTTAAAAGCAATAATGTAATATTTCAAAAAAGCTCTACAATGTATTTTTTCTAAACATAACACTCCAACCCAAAAATTCGTTACTATACTTTTTCCAAATGTAATACTCTAATGTAACACCAAAAAATCACACTAACAAAATTGTAGATTTTCACACTCAATAACCAATACTTCAGCCACTAATCCCTAACAAAATATTCCACGCCTCAAGTTTCCATTTCCATCCAAAAAATGAATCACAAAAAGGTATTTACTTAAACTTAAATGACACTAAATCAAATGAATACAACTTTTCAAAACAAAAAGGACTAATTAGTTTATAAAAAAACTCTTAGAATTAAATGGGTCAATATTATCTCATATGCGATATATAGGTAAATTTTTGTTTAATAATTTGTTAATTGACTTTATATGTATTTGTGGAAAAATTAAGGGTCTTTATTAATTAAATTTTATTTAAAAAATTAATTAATTGAATTTAAATAATTTTAAAATTTATTGAATTATTATATTCAAATAATTTATTGGTCAACTCTCAATTCAATTTATTTATGGGACTAGTTCGATGGATTTATATTTATTTGTATTTAAATGATTTCAAACAATGCACTATTATTATAGTATTATGTTAATTAATTGTCAAATTAAGTTGAATGGGACTATAAATATAATGAGATTGTGTAATAAAATTATTAGTGTGATTTTACATAGTATTTTCACCATTGATCTGGTGAAATTAGATATATGCTTTTTATTTTACAACCATAAATAACCATCAATGTTGAGGTTTTGTTTTAGAGAAAATTAAGTCTCTCTCATTTTTAGTAATAGAAGAAATCTATAATACTATTTTGTGATGTATAAAGTCCCTCAACCTCACATACATATATCACAGAGAAATTTATTATACTCTTTCCTTGTAAATATGTCTGTCATTTCCAACCAAACAAACAAGATCCACTTCTAAACCCCTATGAAAGCGATAAGAGAGAGAAGCATAAGAGAAGTGCGAAACAAATCCCTCTCTTCGATTCGTCTTTTCCACACACTACACACAAATATACGTGTATCTATATATATATATATATATACAGTGATACGCATATAAATCAACCAAATTGCCATCAACATCAGGCGTGATCTCCCTTTCTAAGACTATCTCTCTTTTCAGCATCGTCTTCTCTTTCTCTTTATATAGCTTTCTCTAGATTGTGATTACAATTGCTATGAAATTTTCCTTTTCTTCTTGTAATATGTCGCAATAGAGGTAAGTCATGTCCCCAATTTCTTCACTTCGAGAAATTTCAATTTTCTTTGAACAAAGTTAGAGAAATTTCAATTTTCTCTGATTTGAACCCAGAGTAATTGACTGCACATAATGGGGCAAATTTTTCTAGTTTTGAGAGAATCTATCTGGGAAATCTAGAGAAATTCTTTGAATCAAATTTTCTCTAGATCGATTTGAGAGACTTTACACATTATGAAAATATTTGATATCCTTTATGCTATAAAATCTTAATACCAAGGGCCCTAAAAAAAATCCCCTTTTGTTTTATAAGTATAAATAAACATAATTAGTTGGATTAAATTTTGGTAACCATAATTAATACAATATGACCTTGAAGGGTTTTTGCCCAAAAAAAAAGAAGATATTTTCAAGTTGATATTGCATTAATCCATTTATAGGTTTTACATATTTTTCAACACTAATAATAGTCCTAACGGCTTTTTTAACATTTTTGTTCATTTAATACCAAAAATAATGTGATTTTTTTTACAATAAAAATAATGTGATTTACTGAGGAGCATATTAATTAATTATAACTTTTTTTTAGTATTCAAATTACTTAGAATACTATCAAATAAAAAAAAATCATTTTATCTCTTTTTTTATGTTTTATTAAAATAAAAAAATAAAAAAAAACTCAAGTGAGAAGTCAATTTCTAAAACTGCAGGACTAATAGGCTAGAAATTAATCTTTTGGGATAAAAAGAACATTATTTGTCTAAAAAAAACATATTATCTGTCCAAAATTTTAATTATATGTTCAAATGTCACTTATCTGTTTAAATATATCTATATGTACACATGTTACATATCTATTCAAATATTTAACTATTTGTTCAAATTAGGGCTGGACATTCACCGGACCAGGCCGACGCTACATAATAAGGGATTTGGTGTATGTCCAAAGGTTGCCCGACCCTAATATTGAGCCTCTATATCTATCAAAGTCTGGTTCAAAAAATAATTATAAATCTCAATCCCGCCCATCGAACTATATGTATTTTTTTTAATACATTTCATAATTAAATTCAATTACACATTATATTTTTTAAATAAATATAGTGATATCATTATAAATTGAAGGGTTTTGTGTATAAATTGAATGATTTCTTAAATAAATTCAATCACACATCATTACAAATGTGAGTTTCAATCTAATCAACAAAGACGAAGTCTAGACCCTAGTAAAAAATATATTTTTATATATTATAATTAATTATTTAATTTAAGAACAGGCTGGGATGAGTTAGGTTGAAAGTATAAATCCAAGCCCATCCCATTAATATATTAGGCTGAAAATGTTGGCTCGGTCCGTCCCTATGAACTAAAATAACATTTTCAAATCTTAAAAAAATAGGGTTGGGCAGAGCGAATTGGGCGGGCCAACACCCCTAGTTCAAATGTGTACATGTGTCACCTATTTATTTAATTATCTATTCAACTATTTTGCTATCAATTGCTATCATTAGTCGCCACCACTACCCACCAATTGCCAATAACATTTCAAAGTATGTGTAGCGATCCTAATTTTTCGTAGGTCATTATTTATTTGTTATTATTTTATTTTATGTTTGGCTTTATTAATTGTGTAGATCCATGAGAATTTAATGTGGTATTTAATTAATTTAATGTGTTATTTAATTATGGGTAATTAATCCGAATATTGATATATTTATATTGTTTAAAAAAAAAGTGTTTATATATTGATAAAATATATATCACATTTATATTTATATATATTGTATTTATGTTGTGTTTTTATAATATAATGTTAATGGGTTATCATATATTAAACCTAGGTTATTATAATCATAAAGTGTCTGTGAAGTTTTCCAAGAAGGACACAGCAGCCGAGAAAGAGAGAGCGAGAGAGAGAGATATTAATCGAAGAAAAAGGGAAGAGAGTGTTGTGTGGGTACATAATTTCCGAGAGAAAGAGAGGAACGACGGGATAGAGGAGTGGAGAAGAAAAAAAGAGTTAGGGTTTTGTTTTATTGGCTCCATTAGTTTTTTAAATATTTCTTTGATCTTCAAAAATAATAGTGAGTACAAAACTCACTTCCCTTGAATTATGTTTAATTTGTTATTTTTATTTATTTATTTGATGTTAGTTTGATTTTGTATTTACATGAAGATGATAGATTGATTTTAATTATTTTGATTAGTTGTGTATGTCAGGTTTAGGGTTTTCATATGTATTTATTTTATGATTGTAATCACACTCATGAATATATGAAATTAAAATAAATTAGAAATCCATGAATAAATTCCGTACACTCTATCATGACTCCAAAGATTGTTATTTTATTTGAGTGTTGATGAGAAAGAGTGTATTAAAAAAAAAAATGTGAGATTATGAGATTTATTTGAATGCCTTAGGCTTGACATTGTTATGTTTGTTCTCATGAATAGATGAGAGATTGTGTATATATATATTGTTGCATCGTTCTCAGGAGTAGACGAGTACTTTGATTTATGCGTGTACGTATATGCTAACCATCTAGAGAGTGTGGGTCAAACTCGAGACGATATCCTCGTGCAAGTTTGGCTTCGGAGCGGTGTTAGGTATACGGGAGGCACATGGGATGTATATATAGGCTGGAAGTGAAGGGCCGAAGTGGTGGAGTTAAGGTACAAATAATTAAATATGAGTTTATTGTTATAATGCGAATTGTATTGATTTGTACATCTTGAAAAGTAGTAAACAACCTTGATAAATTATGAAATTTGAGCAGAGGCATGTATATATAATTCTAGACAACTTTTGTATTTTAACTTTGTATTAGAAAGATTGATTAGAACTTGTAATCGGATGATCTTTGTTTCAATAGTTTTTATTTATTTTAGTATTACAGATTTTAGATACTGTTTTAACTCATGAAACGAGTTCATTTTTATTGGTTTTGCGTAAACTAAAGTAAAACATTATTCTAAACACTTTTCATGTTTTGAACTTTTTCGAAAAAAATCATCTTACAGGAATTTCTTTTCGTTTTCAGTTCTAGTTTTTTTGATCGAATTTCGTTTAGGATTTTCTATTAAGTTTTTCTCTCAACCTATTCAGTTATTACCAAATTCGTCCATGCAACCTTTTATAAAATTTGATTTTGTACAACTTTGGTTCTTTAAGTTTTGGTCAATTCGAATTATTTAAGCATAAAATGGTTACATTTTTATACTTCTTCAGCAAGTTACTTATGATTAAATTATATAAATTTTATTTTTTGTAGGATGATAGGTCTTACTAAATTTTTATATAGGGTTGACCTACCATATTTTTATTTTTATTTTGTTTATTTTATTCTGAATTTATATTTCGTTGTGTATAGGTAATGTAACAACCCTTACCACTGTTTACCGATAAACTACCGATTACTGCTAAACTGAGACTGATTATGATTGGTAATTGAACTGATTGAAATACTGGACTGGCTGACTGGAATCTAAAACTGAATTGATTAAGTATATCTGTTATATTGCATTTCTATCTGTTGACTGTTTGATTATCTGTTCATGTCTTTGTGTTTAAATTGCGAATTGAAGGCATTATCGGCGGCCAAACCGGAAATGGATTAGTGTTTTATGATCATCATAATTTATGTGATTTTATGGTGTATTTATCTGAAATTCGATTTGGTATGGTTAAATTAGATTAAATAACATTATATTACAAAGTACTTGTATTTACCAACTTGTCATCCTTGGTGGCCCACTACCTCAACATATTGAGCCTTGTACATACTTAGACAAACATTTTCTTTAGCCATTTTGAGAGTTCTAGCCGACCAAGAGAGAGTGAGGGAGAGAATTGAATTGTTCTAGAGAATTGGCTTGATAGACTTGAAGAGATTGTAGGAGATTTGCCTAATTGAACTTCTACACTTGTAATTGAAGATCTAGGTAAGGAATTCAACCTCTTAAGTGTGTCTTTAAGTT
The DNA here is from genome assembly GCF_055761805.1 of Camellia sinensis. NCBI lineage: Eukaryota > Viridiplantae > Streptophyta > Magnoliopsida > Ericales > Theaceae > Camellia > Camellia sinensis. The sequence continues at coordinate 32,197,867 of NC_138961.1, read as the reverse complement.
GATTCTTGCATGGTTCTTGTCTAATTGAGGAGCCAAGTCATGATTTAGTTCTAACATGTCGAATTATAGCTCCATATGTCGATTTGAGATAGAATTCATGCATGCATGTGTTTATCCTTGCATTGTAAGGTTTGATTTCATGGAAATCTTGCATGCATGTTCATTTATTTACAATGGACCATGTTTTCATCTTGTTTTTGGAACAATTGGCTCATTAGAGCAAGTGTTTAAAGCTTGAAAGTGGTTTAAATTCATGCATGTTGCATTGAAATTAAGTTCATGAAAATTGGTTTGAATTTGAGTTGAATTGATCTTCCCTTGGGCTTTGATTTTACAAATTGAGTTTTGAACCATGTTATACTATGTATTTGCAAATGTTTTCCAGGAAATGAGCCCAAGTGGATTGAATTTATTGCTTTGAAAGTTGAATTTGAGCTCAAGGTTCAAATTTGGGAATTCCACATTTTTGAACTCACGCTCGAGCGGGGTGACTAGCGCTCGAGCATGAAAATCGTGCTCCCAGCATTTTGTTCTATTTTTAAGTCAGCTCGAGCGGGCTAATTTACGCTCGAACGGGATCTTGTGTCTTACGCTCGAGCGGATGTCGAGCGCCCAATCGAGCGTGATTTTCACCTATCCAGCACTTTTGACTGTTTTGCAGTACGCTCGAGCGTCCAAGTCTGCGCTCGAGCGGAAACCTTTGTCTGCATGTCCGCTCGAGCGGATTAACCTACGCTCGAGCGGGACTCCTGTTTTCTGAAAATGCTTTTAAAGTGCATCTTTGCATCCTCATTTCATCCGAGGTATTCTTAGTCCTAGTTTAAGGCATCCTAATGAGAATATAGATGTAGAACCACACCGAGGCAAATTAGGGATTAAATTATTATCTTTCCCAACTGTGTAGCTTAGTGTGTGTTCAATCTGTAAACTGTGTAGGGTTAGCGAATGGGGACGCGCTCTAGCCCAACTGTAGCCCAGCACTTTGTGAGTAACAACTGTGTAAAGATATGTTCAAAAATGATAATCTTCTGAACAATTGAACTGTACTATTTCTGAATTGATACTGTTAATAGAATGAATGTATGTCCTCTATTCTGAACTGTACTGTGGCATCCTTAGCAACTACTGTTACTGACTGTTACTGTTACAGAGATCTCTGTCAGTTCCCTTGTTGGAACCACTACTGTTTACTGATTGATGGCCATCATTGACTGTTCGGTCTTTCAAGACCTACTGTTTACTGTACTGTTATGCTAATGAATGTACCACATATGACTGTACTGACTGAACGAATGAAATACGGATTTAATGAACTGTTTTCATTACTGTAAGGACATTCATTCTAAACCTCTTTACGCATTATGTTATTCACTGGGCTTTAGCTCACTGTTCATATATATATGTAGGTGTACAGGCACCAGACCGCGGCTAGAAACGTTGGGGTAAGCTCCAGTTTTGTCAAGCCAACCACTGTGCCTCACTATGAGGTTTCGAGCCTGTCAAGCTATGGCTTAGGGGTGTTTTAATCTCCCCCGTCTGTCTCTGTATCTATTTTGTAGACTGTATAGACTGTTACTGTACTGTTTAATAGGGATTAGGTCCCTAATCTGGATGATTATAAATGTTGTACATATTGTTCTGCACTGTGTATATGTATATATGAAAAGTCTTTTTGGCATTCAGACTGTCACAGCTCATTGGACATTGTTTATTTACTGTATTGGCTTCTGCCAGGCCCCTGTACTCTGTTTCACTGTATTACTGTTAAGCAGGCCTTCGATAATCTCGGATTACTGGCCGGTTACGGTGCTAAACCCATAGGGGCGGGTTTGGGTCGTGACAGGTAAGAAACTAAATGCCACCATATCTCGAGAAACTGCCCATTCGTCTAAGTGCGGATGGAACTACTTGTTTTGTCCTGTAACAAAACTTAAAGTTATTTTTGCTTGTGTCTTGTGGACATGTGGATGTCAAATATTTGTACTCATACTAATATACTTGTATACTAACCCGTTTTGTCTTTTGGCATCTCAGGTGCGTTATATTTGAGCGCAGTTGAGCTTCCTTTGCAAAATTAGTTGAGACTATGATGGTGACAAGAAATAGCTATGATTGTAGGATATGTCTTTTAGACTTCTTTTGGTTTTTTTGAGCTTAGGGTTGATATTAGTTTATGTATTTATTATTTTTTATGACCTTAGTATTTTTGACAATTTGACATTGTGGGTTGTTTTTCAACGTTCCATTATTTAAGTTGTTTTGACTAGATGTTGCTACTTTAATGTTAAAGGTATTGGATAGTTATGAATCTCTGATGAATAGTTTGGTTGGCGTTTATTAATTATTTTTTTTAATCCCTTGCTATCTTTTGAGCATGGAAATTTACTTAAACCTTATGGAGACGAGAACGTTTAGATTTTGTTTCACCCCTAGGATTTGGATGATGAAATATTGATTGGGGTTTAGTTCTAATTTAATATTTAACTGTTCAAATTTTAGAGCGTGACAGTATGTCTTTGTTACCAAATAAGATTAATACTGAAACCTCCTGGGCGGTAGCGCAGATGGCTTAGGAAAAGTCTCAAGGTGCTGCTTCGCAGCAAATTGGCATGGGTTTAACTCCCCTTTGCTGTGTGAGTCTAGACTTAAATGGGATTTGTGTTAAGGAGTTGGTGTAAGCTCTCAAATTTTAGTCTCTCATTTGGAATAGATAACATGATATCTTGGTGATCTCGCCACTAATGCTGCCTTGAACCTGCGGAACCATAGCTTTTCCCTTTCAACCAACCACAGCTTTAGTGTACTTTTCCCAACGTAACACGCCAATCAATAGGGGTGTTTGGTGTGGATTATAGGGGGGTGATTATAACTTATTTAAATTTGAAAATCTGTGCCAAATTATTTTGTGCAACTTCTGCTTACAGCTTTTTAGACAAAAATAGCTGTTGATTATTTAAAAGCTGGGGAAATGGTGCTTTTAGTTTATGCTTTCTGAGTATCAATTTTTAACTTATAATAAGCTGAACCAAACAGCACCAATGTAACACATAAAAACTCCTTAGTGTATTTTTTCCAAATGTAACACTCAAATGTAAGCCTTCGTTTTTTGGGCTTTGTGGCTAAAATAGACACAAAAAGACAAAATAGATTTTTTAGCCCAATAAAATAAAATGTAACATCTAAACCACAATTATTTCATTTTTTTCTCTCACAAAAGTCAAAAAAGCCAAAAAGCTTATTCCAAACGAGACTTTTTAGCCCCAGGCTAAAATAGCCAAAAAGCCAACTCACATCCCAAATGAAGCCTTAGTGCCTTTGTCTCAAACGTAACAATATAACATTCTAAAAAAATAACACTCCAATGTAACAAAATTTCTTGATGTACTTTTCCATACATAACACTCCAATCAATGTAATATACAAAAGCTCCTAAGTGTTTTTCCTCAAACGTAACACTCCAATATAATACACTAAAAAATTTATTAGTATACTTTTCTTAAACGTAACATTCCCAAATGTAAATTTCAATGTAGAACACAAAAACTCTTCAGTGTAGTTTTCCCAAACGTAATACTTTAATCAATGTAATACAAAAACTCTTTAGTGTATTTCTTTTTAAACGTAACATTCTAATATAATACATTAAAAAACCGTTTAGCATACTTTTTCTCAAACATAATAATGTAATATTTCAAAAAAACTTTACAATGTATTTTTTCTAAACGTAACGCTCTGATCAATGTAACACACAAAAATTCGGTAGTATATTTTTTTCCAAATGTAATACTCTAATGTAACACCCAAAAATCATACTAACAAAATTGTAGATTTCCATACTCAATAACTAATACTTCAACCACTAATCCCCAAAAAAATATTCCACACCTCAAATTTCCATTTCCATCCAAAAAATGAATCACAAAAAGGTATTTACTTAAACTTAAATGACACTAAATCAAATGAATACAACTTTTCAAAACAAAAAAGACTAATTAGTTTATAAAAAAAACTTTTAGAATTAAATGGGTCCATATTATCCCATATGGGATATATAGGTAAATTTTTGTTTAATAATTTGTTAATTGACTTTATATGTATTTGTGGAAAAATTAAGGGTCTTTATTGAATTAATTAAATTTTATTTAAAAAATTAATTAATTGAATTTAAATAATTTTAAAATTTATTGAAATATTATATTCAAACAATTTATTGGTCAACTCTCAATTCAATTTATTTATGGGACTAGTTCGATGGATTTATATTTGGAGGATTTATATTTATTTGTTTTTAAATGATTTCAAACAATGCACTATTATTATAGTATTATGTTAATTAATTGTCAAATTAAGTTGAATGGGACTATAAATATAATGAGATTGTGTAATAAAATTATTAGTGTGATTTTACATAGTATTTTCACCATTGATATGGTGAAATTAGATATATGCTTTTTACTTTACAACCATAAATAACCATCAATGTTGAGGTTTTGTTTTAGAGAAAATTATGTAATGGAAGAAATCCACAATATTATTTTGTGATGTATAAGGTCCTTCAACCTCACACCCATATATCACAAAGAAATTTATTATAGTCTTTCCTTGTAAATATATGTCCGTCATTTCCATCCAAACAAACAAGATCCATTTCTAAACCCCTACAAAGTGATAAGAGAGAAAAGAGAAAGAAGCATAAGAGAAGTGCGAAACAAATCTCTATCTTCGATATGTCTTTTCCACACACTACACACAAATATACGTGTATATATATATATATATATATACACAGTGATATGCATATAAATCAACAAAATTGTCATCAACATCAGGTATGATCTCCCTCTCTAATACTATCTCTCTTTTAAGCATCGTCTTCTCTTTCTCTTTATATAGCTTTCTCTAGATTGTGATTACAATTGCTATGAATTTTTCCTTTTCTTCCTGTAATCTGTCGAAATAGAGGTAAGTCATGTCCCCAATTTCTTCACTTCGAGAAATTTCAATTTCCTTTGAACAAAGCCAGAAAAATTTAAATTTTCTCTTGTTTGAACCCAGAGTAATTAATCTTTGGGATAAAAAGAACATTATTTGTCCAAAAAAGACATATTATCTGTCCAAAATTTTAATTATATGTTCAAATGTCACTTATCTGTTTAAATATATCTATATGTACACATGTTACATATCTATTCAAAGATTTAACTATTTGTTCAAATTAAGGGTGATTATTCACCGGGCCAGGCCGACGCTACATAACAAGGGATTTGGTGTATGTCCAAAGGTTGCCCGACCCTAATATTGAGCCTCTATATCTATCAAAGTCTGGTTCAAAAAATAATTATAAATCTCAATCCCGCCCATCGAACTATATGTATTTTTTTTAATACATTTCATAATTAAATTCAATTACACATTATATTTTTTAAATAAATATAGTGATATCATTATAAATTGAAGGGTTTTGTGTATAAATTGAATGATTTCTTAAATAAATTCAATCACACATCATTACAAATGTGAGTTTCAATCTAATCAACAAAGACGAAGTCTAGACCCTAGTAAAAAATATATTTTTATATATTATAATTAATTATTTAATTTAATAACAGGCCGGGGTGAGTTAGGTTGAAAGTATAAATCCAAGTCCATCCCATTAATATATCGGGCTGAAAATGTTGGCTCAATCTGTCCCTATGAACTAAAATAACATTTTCAAATCTTAAAAAAATAGGGTTAGGTAGAGCGAATTGGGCGGGCCAACACCCCTAGTTCAAATGTGTACATGTGTCCTATTTATTTAATTATCTATTCAACTATTTTGCTATCAACTACGATCATTAGTCACCACCACTGCCCACCAATTGCCAATAACATTTCAAAGTATGTGTAACGACTCTAATTTTTTGTAGGTCATTATTTATTTATCATTATTTTATTTTATGTTTGACTTTATTAATTTTGTGGATCCATGAGAATTTAATGTGGTATTTAATAATTTAATGCGTTATTTAATTATGAATAATTAATCCGAATATTGATATATTTATATTGTTTAAAAAAAAGGTGTTTATATATTAATAAAATATATATTACATTTATATTTATATATATTGTATTTATGTTGTATTTTTATAATATAATGTTAATATGTTATCATATATTAAACCTAGGTTATTATAATCATAAAGTGTCTGTGAAGTTTTTCACGAGGGACATAGTAGCAGAGAGAGAGAGAGAGAGAGAGAGAGAGAGAGAGAGAGAGAGAGAGAGATATTAATCAAAGAAAAAGGGAAGAGAGTGTTGTGTATGTACAGAATTTCCGAGAGTAAAACAGGGATGGCGGGATAGAGAAGTGGAGAAGAAAAAAAGAGTTAGGATTTTGTTTTAGTGGCTCCATTAATTTTTTAAATATTTCTTTGATCTTCAAAAATAATAGTGAGTACAAAACTCACTTTTCTTAAATTATGTTTAATTCATTATTTTTATTTATTTGATATTAGTTTAATTTTGTATTTACATGAAGATGATATATTGATTTTAATTATTTTGTTTAGTTATGTATGTCAGGTTTAGGGTTTTTATATTTATTCATTTTCTAATTGTAATCACACTCATAAATATATGAAATTAAAATAAATTAGGAACCCATAGATAAATTCTTTATACTCCACCATGACTCCAAGGATTGTCATTTTATTTGAGTATTGGTGAAAAAGAGTGTATTAAAAAAAAAGGTGAGATTATGAGATTTATTTGAATGCCTTAGGCTTGGCATTGTTATATTTGTTTTCATGAGTAGATAAGAGATTGTGTATATATATATTGTTGCATCGTTCTCAGAAGTAGATGTGCTTTGATTTATGTGTGTACGTATATGCTAACCATCCGGGGAGTGTAAGTCAAACTCGGGACGATATCCCCGTGTAAGTTTGGCTTCAGAGTGGTATTAGGTATACGAGAGGCATTGTCATGACCCCATTTCGCCCCTAGTAGAATGGTGCCGTGATAGCCAGTAATCCGAGATTACCGAATGCCAACTTTCAAAAATTCACACACAAGCAGAGTATACATGTGGGGCTTACAAATGCGGAAGAAATAAATTCAAAGCTAAGTAGTCCATAAGAGCGGTGCATAAGTTAAATGGAATGGCATACATCATTACATAACTTTAATACAACAAAATGAAGTACAAAAATACATCTTGACCAAAAGGCTTCTCAGCCATCAAATACAAGAATACAATGAAATATAAGTAAGAAGCATAATCTTCAAGATGCTGCAAAAGTGCAAAATCCAAAACAAGTGGCAAGTACATCTAGGCGTCACCGCCGTCCTGCTCGACACCTACATATATATAGAGATGGGTGAGCTTAGATACTCAGTGAATGGTATAAATAATAAAGGAGTTTGCATGAATGATATCTGAAATCTTTATCAAATCAAGGCACATCACATCTCGTACAAAATCCAAGGTCAAATCAAGTTTATCTAACAAATCTTTCAAGTCTCAACAATTAAAGTCTTTCAAGGCTTTCAAGTTCCAAGGGATGACATTAACAAAGGTTGTGCTACAAATGCTTATAGTCCCCTAGCACGTACGGACTTTCAAAGATTGTGCTACAAATGCTTATAGTCCCCTAGCACATACGGACTTTCAAAGATTGTGCTACAAATGCTTATAGTCCCCTAGCACGTACGGACTTTTCAAGGTTGTCATTCAAAACAAGGCTAATACTTGATATACAAAATAGGGATCATCATTCATGCTTCACAAAATACTTTTCCAAAACAAGCAAGGCAAAACTTTATCAAAACTTAATAACATAACTTTATTAAAAATACCACTCACATAGCTCTTCAGACGTCGGGGTCAAGGCAAGTCCAAGTCCTACAAACACATGGTAAAGTCTGTTGAATGCACATTCAAACAAGTTCACATGCATACAGATGATCTCGGCATCCTTCAAAACCAAGCTAAGTCAAAACAAAACACTGTTTCTCATCTCGGGAAAATATGTTGGGTGACTACCAGGTCTAGGCCGAGGTCTCACACCTCCTTGCCGAGGTGTTGCCTCGATGGCCACATTCAAGGAAATGAGGTCGGAAAAATCTGGGTTTCCCTTTCTTGAAGAACATGTCGAACATGAAGAACATGAACATGAGGAAGATGAATGCAAGATCATAATTTGCCATTACAAAATCTGAGATTTCATGCTATGAATTCAAAAACATGGACCTGGGTACCCATATTCAAGGATCTTGCGAGAATGAACACAAAACATGAATCTTAAGGCAAACTTTCGGATCAAACAAGACTTTTTCTTCAAAAACACATGAACACTATATTCTCTTTCTAAAACCAACTTTAAACCAATGCGTAACATGCAAAACAGGTTCGATCGTGCAATGCAGCTAGATAAACATAAGGAACAAAAAAAGTAAATTAAGAATCTAACCTCAATACGCGAATCTAACAGTTTGATCTCTAGGAATCAAGCTCAAAAGCCCACTCTCTCACTCTAAAACTTCTTCTTCTTCTTCTAGAGCTTCTCTCTCCTCACAAACAAAGACATATGACAAATGATACATTTCTAGGTCTGCTGGCTGACTTAACACTCAGCTGGGACACGTGGCACTACCGGGTTGGTTCTCCTCAAAAAGGTGGAAAAGACAAGACTATGACAAAGTGTGTTCAACAAGCAAGATGGCATGGGCACTCTGGCAGGTAATGATCTCGGCTAGGAAGGACAACACTTGACTAAGCTGTGCCACACCTTGGCCTAGATGTACCACACCTTGGTCTAGGTCACAGCACTCCAAGACAAGATCACTTAGGTGCAAAGGTAACATCTCGGCCTAGATAATACACATCTCGGCCTTGGTGATGAACACCTCGGCCTAGATAATGACATCTCGGCCAATATGTCAGGGCGAAGGTGGAGCTCAAACAAAGTGGTTCCAAGGAAGTTCTAGACTAAAGATGACCTCGGCTGAACTTACACCAAGCAAGGTACAAAACATGCGAGAAACACTTAAGCAAGACGAATCAAGGTTTGCAAAGATGCAACATATCAAGACAAGATCAGTAATATATACAAGCATGACTAGGGTAGAGTGAGGATTATTACATCCTACCCTCCTTAAAGAAGTTTGGTCCCCAAACTTAATTTACCTTGTTCCACAAATAGCCCCGGATAACGGATTTCCATTTCTTCTTCTATTTCCCATGTAGCATCCTTGCCGTAATGCTCTTTCTATTCGATTTTCACCATTGGTATAGATTTGTTCCTCAACTGTTTCACTTGTCTATCAATAATTTTCATTGGCTTCTCCTCGTAGCCTAAATCGTCACTAACCGCAATCCCGGTATAATCAATTACCTGCAGTGGATCCCGAATATACTTCTTCAACATCGAAATATGGAACACATTGTGAACTTGACTTAGTTCTGGTGGCAAAGCTAGTCTATAGGCAGCTGGGTTAACTTTCTCAAGAACTTCAAAAGGCCTGACGTAATGGGGTGCCAATTTACCCTTCTTCCCAAATCTTAAAACTCCTTTCATCAGCGAGATCTTCAGGAATACATGATCCCCAACTTAAAACCCTAACTCTTTTCTTCTCTGGTCGGCGTAACTCTTTTTTCGACTCTGAGCGGTTCTAATTCTCTGTTGGATAAGCTTGATCTTTTCGGTTGTCCTTTGAACTAGATCGGGGCCGACCAAAGCTTTATCTCCTACCTCGATCCAGCATATCGGCGATCTGCACTTTGTTCCATACAGTGCTTCATACGGCGCCATGCCAATGCTAGCTTGATAACTGTTGTTGTAAGCGAATTCTACTAATGGCAAATACTCTTCCCAAATTCCCTGGAAATCCAATACACATAGCCTAAGCATATCTTCAAGCGTTTGAATTGTTCTCTCTGTTTGGCCATCGGTCTGGGGATGAAAAGTCGTACTAAACCTCAATTCGGTCCCCAAAGCCCTTTGTAAACTCTGCTAAAATCTAGAAACAAACTTTGAATCCCGGTCTGACACAATGGACATCGGCAAACCATGAAGTCTAACAATCTCATTCATATACAACACAGCAAGTCGGTCAGCATTAAACGAAGTTTTAACAGGCAAGAAGTGTGCTGACTTAGTTAATCTGTTGATTATAACCCAGATCGAATCCATTCCTTTCTGTGTCTTCGGCAAACCAATCACAAAGTCCATGGAGATGTGTTCCATTTCCACTCAGGAATCGACAAAGGTTGGAGAAGTCCTGCTGGTCTCTGATGTTCTGCTTTCACTTGTTGACAATACAAACACTGGGACACGAACTCGACTATCTCTCTTTTCATATTCGGCCACCAAAAAGTCTGTTTTACATCTTGATACATCTTGGTGTTCCCTGGGTGAACTGCAAATCTGGATCCATGAGAGTCTTGCAAAATCTTTCCTTTCAACTCTGGGACGTCGGCCACGCACAATCTTCCTTCAAACTTAAGCACTCCATTCTCAAGGGTGTAACCTGACCTCGGCCTGGTGACAATCTCGTCGGTTACCTTCTTCAGGAATTCATCCTCCATTTGCCTTGCCTTTACTTCCCCAATAGTAGTCGGCTCCACTGAAATCATGGCTAGGCATGCCAAACTTCCCACTGACTTTCTACTCAATGCGTCGGCTACCGAGTTTGCTTTACCCGGGTGATGCCGAATCTGCATGTCGTAGTCCTTCAATAATTCAAGCCACCTTCTCTGCTTCAAATTCAGTTCCTTTTGAGTGAACAAGTACTTCAAGCTCTTGTGATCTGTAAAAACTTGGCAAGAGGCTCCATACAAGTAGTGACGCCAAATCTTCAAAGCAAACACCACGACTGCTAGCTCTAGATCATGGGTTGGATAGTTCTTTTCATGAAGTTTCAACTGACGAGATGCATATGCTATGACTTTGCCCCCTTGCATTAATACACAACCCAAACCCTTATGTGAAGCATCGCTGAAAATCTGAAAATCTGAAATTCCTTATTACCTGATGGGAGTACAAGAACTGGTGCCGTAACTAACCTCGTCTTCAACTCTTGGAAGGCTGATTCTCTATCATCGGTCCATTCATATGTTGTCCCCTTCTTGGTTAGTTGTGTCAACGGTACTGCAATCCTTGAGAAGTCCTTCACAAACTTTCTGTAATAACCTGCCAAGCCCAGAAAACTACGAACCTCGGACACGTTGGTCGGCGTCGGCCAATTCACAATGGCTTCAATCTTACTGGGATCAATTGATATACCCTCTTCATTAACCACATGCCCTAAAAATGAAATGCTAAAAAGCCAGAACTCGCACTTGCTCAGCTTGGCGTACAACTTCTTGTCTCTCAAGATTTGCAGGGCAAGTCTCAGATGATTCTCATGTTCAATTGTACTCTTGGAATAGATCAGTATGTCGTCAATAAAAACAACTACGAACTCATCTAGATATGGCTTAAGGACTCTATTCATCAAGTCCATGAACGCTGCAGGAGCATTGGTCACCCCGAAAGGCATTACCAAAAATTCGTAGTGGCCATACCTTGTCCGAAAAACAGTCTTCTCAATATCCTTGGCTTTAACCTTCAACTGATGGTAACCCTACCTAAGGTCAATCTTAGAAAAGACTCGTGCTCTTTGTAGTTGATCAAGCAAATCGTCAATCCTAGGCAATGGGTACTTGTTCTTGATGGTTACCTTATTAAGTTCTCTGTAATCAATGCAAAGGCGAAGTGTGCCATCCTTTTTCTTAACAAATAGAACCGGAGCTCCCCATGGTGAAGTGCTCGGCCTAATGAAACCCTTACCCAACAATTCTTGTAATTGCAGTTTTAGCTCCTTAAGTTCAGCTGGGGCCATTCTATAGGGTTTTTTGGAGATAGGTTGCGTTCCCGACATGATGTCAACTGCAAACTCTACTTCTCTATCGATCAAGTGGCCAGGCAACTCATTTGGAAAGACGTCGGGAAATTCCTTAATAACTGGTGAGAGGGTAATTTTTGTGAAAATTGGGCTGAGCTATAAGGTCATTATGGCCCATAGTACGAAGGGCTGGGTAAAAAGGCCGTAAAATTACTCCGGCCCAAGAGAGGTACAAAATTACTCCGGCTCAAGAGAAATGCAAAGTTACTCCGGTCCAGTAGCGACTTGGAGTTATTCCGGTCTCAGAGTTAGCTCGGTCATGGCGTATTGTGGTTAAAACGGTCAGAACCTTGCTACTCGGAAGCTCGGTCTAAACACACCATGGGTTGTACATGAGAGAACCGAGATAAGGAGGAGTGAAAGGAAGAACCGAACTAAGGATAGTTCGGCCTACTCTGTGGCTCAGCATAGCCAGTTTTATTTCGGTCATGTTGTAGTTCGGCCATGGTAAAAACCATCTCACTTGGTTTAAGCAGTGAGGGGGGTGTTGAAGGATAAGCATTATCTTTCAGGAGTATGAATCCTAGGAGGACTCTGCATGGAGAAGTAGAAGTCCTACTAGGATTGTGCCACACGAAACCTATAAAAAGCTCACAAGCATCACCTTTGGGGAGGTAACACACAACTTTGCTTTCTGAATACACAGAGCTTTGTCTATTTGTCAAGTTTGCTGACTTAGGCATCGGAGAGGTTTCCGGCACACACCCGCCGGCTAGCTCACGTTTGTGTTTTCAGGTGATAAGGCGACGTCGTACGGAGGAGCACAGACTTGGTCAACAGGATTATCCGAGAAAGTTTATTTCTTTCCCGTACAATTGGCGCTGTCTGTGGGAACAACAGACAGGACAAAACCTCTTGATTAAGCTTCTCCTCTTCAGAAACAATGGCGCACATTGAAGAATTGCCACAGTCCGCCATCGACGAACAAACTCCAGATGGGGGCGCAAGGCGTGAAGGACTACCTTCTATCCCTCCCATGGCAGATTTGGAGCCCCAACGACATAACACCATGAGGGATACTAGGGGGAGGCGAACTAACAGCCCCCGTCACTCTCGTTCGCAAAGTCCTGATAGGCAAAGGCGGAGAATTGATCCTCAAGCTCTGGAAAATCGCGTGAAGGAGCAAGATGAATTAATAAGGAAGATGGCGGCGGACATGGAGGCCTTGAAGTGCCAGATGAATAAAAAAGAAGTGGCGACAGGAGAGGGGCGCAAAAACAAAACGCCCCCTCGCCACTCAGAAAATTGTAGTAGGAATTCCACACCCTCGCAAGGAGAGAGCAGAAGCCTCAGGACAGGCGATACTCAATCATGGTCTTCCAGAACTCATCACTCCAGGTCTGAGAGGACGAGATCTGAAAGATCGTACACTGAAGGAAGCACGTATTGGCCCTCACATTCGCACCAAACCAGATCTAAACAGACGGAGTTACCCAGATCATCCGACTTACGAACCGTGCTCGAAGAAAAGGCACGATGCAAGGAGGATGCCAGGGCACGAGATCCACACAGAGTTTCTGCCTTACAACGGTTGGCTCCTCGGACGCATGGAAGCGTCGAGGTTAGAATGCCAATACCGCACCCTGCCTACGAACCAACGGACAAAGCATTAGCAAGGCTGCAGACTTCGCCGTTTGTTCTGGCGATTGAAAACGCGCCCCTACCATCAGGCTTCCTTCAGCCCAAATTCACTACATATGAAGGGAAGACGGACCCCTACTCACACTTGAGCCACTTTCGCCAGGTCATGGCTGTGTACAGGCGAAACGAGGCCTTAATGTGTATACTCTTCCCATCTAGCCTTGGCGACCTAGGCTTGACTTGGTTTGAGAAACTTCTAGAGGGCAGCGTAGCCTCTTGGGCACAATTGGCAGAGGCGTTCGTAACCAGATTCAGAACAAACACCAAGACGCCAGTGGAAATTGACCAACTACTCTCCATCGACATGGGCAAAAAAGAGACCCTAAGATCCTACAATAGTCGCTACTGGGAGACATTCAATCAGATTGGGGACTGCCCCACCAATCTCGCCATTGCACAGTATAAAAGAGGCCTTCCAGTCGGGAACAGACTAAGGGACTCAATCACCATGACGCCACCCCTCACCATGGAAGTCCTGATGAAAAGAGTGCATCAGTACATCAGGGTAGAAGAGGATGGCGCTCGTGCAAAAGCAAAATCTGGGGCGACCACAGTACCAGAAAAGAAGACCTCAGCAAAGGTTAATACGGTAGATCGACCGAACAGAAACGGACGTGGCAGACGAGATAATGGAGAAGACCCGGACAAAAGATGGTTAAGAATCTGCACTGCCATAACCACGGTGTTCAAGACACTGATATATCAGATTCTGAGCGAAATAAGAGATGAGCCTTTCGTCAAGTGACCAACCAAGCTGGGAGAAACACAGAAAGACTACGACGAAAGATCGCGGTGCACCTTCCATAAAGAAAAGGGGCACCGCACTGAGAATTGCACACCATTGAGACAACACCTGGAGGAGTTAGTGGCGGCAGGTCACTTGGATAAATACATTGAAAGAGGGACGCAGCCAGCCCCCCAGGACCATAATAACCCCAATGGGATGCCAATCGACATCCCGCCTCAAGGCATTATCAATGTGATACATAGAGTCTTTGAACCTGAGCGTGTATGCGAGCTCAGGGGATCGATCAAAAAGGCTAAGCACTTTAGAGAAGTGCTAAGTGCCCAACCTGCCATCAAGAAGGGGAAGACAGAGGCAACAAACGTCATGTCCTTTTCGGATAAAGACTTGGAACGAATTTACTGCCCTCACAATGATGCCCTGGTCGTCACTCTCCGAGTCAAGGATTTTGACGTCAAGCGGATTCTGATTGACTAGGGTAGTTCATGTGAAATCATGTACTACGAAACATTTAAACAATTGAAACTGCAAGACAAAGACTTGGCGCCTGCCGTATCTCCCCTAATTGGATTCAACTCCATGCCAGAGTGGCCCGTCGGTAAGATAATTCTTCCAGTCAGAGCAGGAAGCGTGACGAAACAAGTGGAGTTCTGGGTATTGAAGGTCCCCTCCACTTACAACATCATCTTGGGCAGAACATGGCTGCATGCCATGCGATCGGTGGCGTCATCCTACCACTAAGTAATGCGGTTCCCCAATGACACCGGTATAATTGAAGAAGTCTATGGAGATCAGATCATGTCAAAGCAATGCTTCGTCACGGTGAATGGCAGTCGCGCTGCCAAAGGATACGTTCATTCGGTGGAAGAACCTGAAAGTAATGAGCTATTCGCAGATGTCGGCAAAGCGGCGGATCAGAAAGAAGTGGAGGACTTGGTAGAGGTAAAAATAGATGAAAAGAACCCAGATAAGTTCTTTTTGCTCGGTTCGTCATTGTCCAGCACTGAGAGATTAGAGGTCTTGGAATTCCTAACCTCTAACATCGAAGTGTTCGCCTAGACACCCTATGACATGCCAGGCATTGATCCAAACTTCATCTGTCACCAACTCAATGTCCACCCATCCGCCAGACCAGTCATTCAGCGCACTCGCAGATCGGTACTTCACCATGCCGAAATAGTGGCAGAAGAAGTAGGTAACCTGCTGGAGGCAGGAGCAATTAGAGAGGTGCACTACCCAAAATGGATCTCCAACACGGTTGTAGTGCCAAAAAAGAATGGTAAGTGGCGTGTCTGCGTCGACTATAAAACAGTCAACAAGGCATGCCCAAAAGACAGCTTTCTTCTACCACGGATAGATCAACTGGTAGACCTAACGGCGGGGCACAACCGACTTAGCTTTCTGGATGCATACAGAGGGTACCACCAAATTGCCATGCATGAACCAGACCAGGAGGTCACATCCTTTACAACTCCAAAAGGACTGTACTGTTACAAGGTCATGCCCTTTGGCCTGAAAAACGCAGGGGCAACATTCCAACGAATGGTCACCAAGATGTTTGAACCATTGTTAGGAAGAACGATGGAGGCTTACATCGACGACATGGTGGTCAAGAGCAAGGATGAGAACGACCATCTCAAGGACCTAGGCGAGATGTTTGAGATCCTGAAGAAGCACAAGTTGCACCTCAATGCGTCCAAGTGTGCGTTCGGAGTAGGGTCTGGCAAATTCCTGGGCTTCCTTGTTACCAACCGGGGTATAGAAGCAGACCCCTCCCAGATCAAAGCAATCCAGGATTTGGAGAGACCAAACTCAGTAAAAGAAGTGCAGCATCTCACCGGCATGGCGGCTGCGCTCAACCGATTTATCAGCCGGTCATCAGACAGACTACGACCATTTTTTCATGCCTTAAAGGCCAAGTTTGAGTGGGATGAAGAATGCGATCAAGCTCTGGAAAGCTTGAAGGAATATATGTCTTCCCCACCACTGCTTGTTACCCCAGTACCTGGTGAAGAACTCTTCTTGTACCTGGCAGTCTCTCAGCGCGCAATTAGCGCAGTGTTGGTTCGTGCAGAAGGAATCCAGCATCTGCCCATCTATTATGTCAGCAAGACATTGCTAGGGGCCGAAACAAGGTACTTACCCTTGGAAAAATTAGCATTGGCCTTAATGATGGCATCCAGAAAATTGGCACACTACTTTCATGCCCACACCATAGTTGTCCTCACAGCTTTTCCACTAAAAGCTTTGTTTGAGAGGGCGAACTTTTCTGGGCGAATCTTGAAGTGGGCAGTAGAGTTGGGACAATTCGACATCAAGTTCCAACCCAGAACCACAGTAAAAGCCCAATCTTTGGCAGACTTCGTTGCAGAGTTTACTCCTGGAAGTCATCATATCTGCCCAGTCGACCTAACTGACACAACCGAACTAGGGATGGAAGTTGACGCCGGAATAGCGCAACCCCTAGCAGAAAGCACTCGGTCAGACTCCAAGGCAGACCAGACTAAAGACAGCAAGGAAGAAACAAACCAAGACTCACCAACAGTACAATCAGATGGCGAGGGGCAGACAACAAGCATGGACCTTGAAGAAAACACCAGCAACATTCTTGACCCCACGACATCATCTGACCCCTCCACTTGCTGGAAGTTGTTCGTTGGAGAGATGTGGAAGCTCTTTATGGATGGAGCATCCAACCGGCATGGTACAGGACTTGGCATAGTCCTCATCTCACCAGACGGCCTGGTTGTAGAGCAAGCAATCAACCTTGGCTTCCCAGCATCAAACAACGAAACGGAGTATGAAGCGCTTCTCGCAGGACTCAAATCAGCATACTACATGAAGGCCACCGAACTAATGGTCTACAACGACTCACAGCTGGTGGTAAACCAAATTTCTGGTGACTATGAAGCAAATGATGATAGGATGGCCAAGTACCAAGAATTGGTCAGAACAGAGATCAAGAAATTTGAAGTAGTAAGGATAGAACAAATCGGCAGGGAGGAAAACAGCAGAGCAGACGAACTAGCAGGCTTCGCCTCAATGGCAGATACCTCCATACCTCATCCACTACTGATCGACTACCTACCTAGACCAAGCATAGAAGACCCCGAAGCAGAAGAGGTATGTTGTGCAGAACTAGGCCCCTCTTGGATGGATCCCATCATCCTGTTCTTAAAAGACGGCATCTTACCAGAAGAGAAAAAAGAAGCCAACAGAATAAGAGCGAAGTCACAGCGATTTTGGCTCTCCTCATCCTTGGCATTATACAAGAAGTCATTCTTAGGACCTTACCTGAAATGTGTTCATCCCAGCAAAGTGGAAGCATTCTTGTTCGAAATACACGAAGGGATGTGCGGATGCCATCAAGGAGGAAGATCGCTAGCTTACAGGGCTATTTCACAAGGATACTGGTGGCCATACATGCAGGCAGACTCGGAGAAATATGTGAAGAAGTGCGAGAAATGCCAGAAATTCGCACACCAAATACATCAACCAGCTAGAGAACTCCTACCATTGAATAGCCCATGGTCTTTCGCAATGTGGGGCTTGGACATAGTAGGACCACTTCCAACAGCACCCGGCAACAGAAAGTTCTTTCTCGCTGTAACAGACTACTTCACAAAATGGGTGGAAGCAGAAGCATTGGCATCAATCAAGGAAAAAGATGTGAAGAGGTTCGTCTGGCAAAACATCATCACTCGGTTTGGCATACCAAAGGCCCTAATTTCAGACAATGGCACTCAGTTCGACGGTAGAATCTTCAAAGGCTTTTGTGAAGAGTACAAGATAGAGTTCTATAATTCTACACCGGCATATCCCCAAGCAAATGGCCAAGCAGAAGCCTCAAATAAAATCGTCTTTGATGGACTGAAGAAAAGGTTAGAAAAGGCAAAAGACAAGTGGGCGGATGAACTTCCTCATGTTTTATGGGCTTACCGCACTACACCTCGACGATCAACAGGAGAAACACCATTCTCCTTAGCCTACGGAATGGAAGCAGTAATCCCACTAGAAGTTGGCCTCCCCACAATTCGAAGCGAAAATTTTGATCCAGACTTGAATGGAGAAGCCATAGCATTGGAACTCGACTTTGCGGAAGAAAGAAGAGAAAGAGCACTGGTTCACATTGCCTCATACCAACAAGAGTTATCCAGAAAATACAACAAAACGGTGCATCCAAGACAATTCAAGATTGGAGATTGGGTACTATGCAAAGTGATGGGAAACACCTTGATACCAGGAGATGGCAAGTTAGGGCCAAACTGGGAAGGTCCTTATAAAGTGGTTAGGTTAGCAGGCAAAGGGGCATACCACCTAGAAGACAAGGACAGCAAAGCAATCCCTAGGCCATGGAACACGGCCAATCTCAAGTTATTTTATTTTTAGCTTTGTTCTTTTCAAACATATGTAATTTCTTTTTCCTCAATAAAACAATCGATTCTTTTCAGCATGAGTTGTTCTCTGTAAAAGTTAGCTTTAGTGAATTTTAGGCACATTACAAACATTTTATTCTAAGTTGGCTGAAAAAACTAACTTAGAGGTTGGCTGGAATAAACCAACACCCCTCCTAAGCCCAGGATAAGGATCCAGGTTGCAGGACGTTTGGTCGGAATAACCAAACATTTTATTCTAAGTTGGCTGGAAAAACTAACTTAGAGGTTGGCTTGATTAAACCAACTCTTTGTACTCTTCAGCCGAAGTAAGGGTATGGCTGAAGAGTGGTTGGCTGGATTAAACCAACTCTTTGTACTCTTCAGCCGAAGTAAGGGTATGGCTGAAGAGTGGTTGGCTGGATTAAACCAACTCTTTGTACTCTTCAGCCGAAGTAAGGGTATGTCTGAAAAGTGGTTGGCTGGATTAAACCAACTCTTTATACTCTTCAGCCGAAGTAAAGGTATGGCTGAAGAGTGGTTGGCTGGATTAAACCAACTCTTTATACTCTTCAGCCGAAGTAAGGGTATGGCTGAAGAATGGATTGGCTGGCTTTTAACTCTTTCTACTCCTCAGCCGAAGTAATTATGTCGGCTAAAGAGTGGTTGGCTAGTAAGCGTAGTTAGATTGACTAGCTAAAATCGAGATAACAGTTGAAAGTAAAAAGATCATGGAAAAATCATAATAAGTACAAACGTACAGATCAACCGAAGTAAGAGTTCAAGCAAATTTTCATTCATCAAAAGGCAATTACAAAGGAGGGACATAGCCCGGTTACAAAAACAAAAAGTAACAAAGAAGAAAAGTACAAAATCAAGTGAAAAAGTCTTCAATTTCGGCGTCAATATCAACTTGAACACCGGCTGCAGATGGAAGATCAGTCTCAGTAGCAACTGGCAGAACGATATCAGTCGATGGCTCAACAGTCAGGTCTTCAACCGTTGCCTCCAACCGAGCTAATTGATCGTTGATTTGCTCGTTGACTACCGGAGTAACAGTTTGCTCGTTTTCATCATCTTCATCATCTGAATCCTGCAAGAATTGTTCTTGTACCGAAGCAGCATATTCCGCTAGTGAGGCCGGAATGAAGTACTGTGGAGCATTGTAGACCTCGTTTTCAGGCCCACAGCTGAGCTGTTCAACTGCACTCCTCCAGCCACACTTGAAGAATAAGTCCTTTGCCCCCTCACACTGAGGAATGTAGAGGCCCTCTGCCTCTTTGAAACCTTGGGCGTTGGCATCACCGGCCTTCTTCTTCAGATCGGCTATTTCGGCGTCTTTTTTGCCCTCAAGTTTGACCAACTCGCGCAAATATTTGTCTTTCACCATTGCTGTAATTTTTTATTTTTCGGCTTCAGCCGAGCTAACAAGTCCGGTCAAGCGACCGTTCTCGGACTGTAGCTCGGCTATTTGCTTCTTAGCTCGCTCAAGCTCGGCTGTCTTTGCGTCAGCATCAGCCATGGCCTGCCTTGTCGTTTTCCTGAGCTCCAGCACTTTCTTATGTGCAATGTTGTTCTTCTGAATGGCCTGCAAAAAGTAGTAACTCTTTTTAACCGGACTGACAGTTGGGAAAAGTTAGACAAAGAAAAGGGAGAGCCACTTACCAGGATCATTGACTTTGTTGATGACCGGATGGCCTTCAGTTCGGTGTTGAGTTGCTTGTTGTGGTGCTCCATATCTTTTGGAAGGCAAACACTCTTGGCTAGGTTGAAAGCCATTAAGTGATCCTTCTCAGCAACAACCGAGTCACTTTCCTCGATATTTCGGTCTTGAAATGTGAGAATTGGAGCCCATTTGGAGGAGTCAGCTCGGTCGGACTGCTCCAGTTGAAGGATGGGTTGAGGACTTGATGGAAGAATGGTCTCATTCTCGTCAACAAGTCGCTGCTCGGTTTGGCTAGTCCGGGCACGCTTGTTCGCCCGAGATAAGGATGGATGTTGCGATGGAAGGACTACCACGGTCTCAATCGTCTGACCGGTTTGTGGTACCTCGGGTCTGTTAGTTTCGGTTAGAAGCGCCCTTACTCTGTTCCTTTTAGCCATTTCTTCTTCGGCAGTTAGTGGGATTAGTCTGATTTCTGGCAAGGTTGGGTCCGGTTCTGGTGCATCTTCAAGAAGAAAATCAGTCACTCTGGCTTTTCGGCGACCACTGTATCTGTAGGTCGGCTCGAACTTTAGCAGTTTGGCCCAACTACGTTCTGGATACCGTAGTGCGGCGTGCAAAGTCGCTAGATTTGGGTAGTTGTATAAAGAATGGAGGTGGGCAGAATCTGCGAAAGAAGACAACTGTTAGGTCGGCTGAAAGATTGAAAAATCGAAATATAGTAAAACACGAAGGAAAATCGAAGTAAAATATACCGGGTTCTCCTTTTTTCCAGTTTATACGTCGGCCAGGAATCTGGGCTTGATGATCCTCAAAATTCCCAGACACCCAGAAAAGGTCGTCATCATTTAAGTCTTTATCCGGTGTATGTTTTATTATCTTCTCTCAGCGACGACGTATTCTTAAATAGTAGACCCACCCATCTTCTTTTGAACCAATGGAGTATTGGTGGAAGATTTCAGCCAGACCGAGGTTGAGTCCGGCTTGGCGGTTTAGTTCGGCTATTCCCATTATGATGCGGTAGGAATTGGTGGATAGTTGGGTTGGGCATAGTCTGGTTTGCCTAAGAAACTCACAAATTAAGGGTTGGACCGGAAATCTCAAACCGGTCTCAATTATGGACAGAAGGGTAAAGGGAACAAATCCTTCATTACCCCAAGGAATGACATCTTTTTCAGCTAAAATCAGGTGGACGTCATCGGGTATATTGTAGTCTTTTCTAAATTCGGCTAGGCCGCCTGGAGTATTTACTAGATACCTATACTTCCCTATTTATTGTATAAATAATGTATAAATTAGATCGGTGCAAAAATTATGCTCAGTAGCTCGATTACGCACGCAGAGGAGTGCCTGGGCGACGTAAGTCTGCAAAGTGAAGAAAAAAGGTGTTAAGCACAGATCATTGGATTGTGCTACAAATTGAAAGCAAGGTAAAAAAGTCCTACTTCGGCTTTGTGGATTCTACAGGTTCTATCTCGGTTTCTGCAAGGTGATTGGTAGTTCGGTTTGAGCATGGTTTTTGTTAGCGCGACCTTGGCAAGCGTCTCGACATATCGGTTATGGAAACGATTTTGTTAGACCGGTTCATCGTCTAGGGGCAGCTTTCTGAGTTCGGTCTGAAAAACTAAGAAAGCTGGTTTAGCCCCGAAGGCCTAAGATCGGTTGGAGTTTAGGTATCTCAGTATGCTAAATACAAACTTAGTTCGGTTGGTTACCTCGGCTAAGGACGATCAAAAAGTTTTGATTTATTCAAAGCTACTGGTGTTAACATGCAAGTGTTAGTCCGGTTGTACGCTGAATAGACTTTTACCTAGCTTAAACTGTATCCTAGTTCGGTTACATCATGATTTTGGATCAAAAACTAGTTTTCTACAGGGAATTTCATATACTCATATGTTCTATGGTTAAAGTTTTTTCCATAAGAATACACAGCAAAGCAAAATGAAAAAATGTTTTGTAAAAACACAGAAAGTAGAATACGAAAACAAAGTGAGATGTACAATGCTAACCTGATGAAGAAGCAAGAGTTGGAGGGAGACTAGCAGCTGCGAAGAACACGAGCTCAGAAGAGTGGAGAGGCAGTAGAAGCTCAGATAAGGAGAAGTTACAAAATATGGCAAAGATGAAGAGGCTCGTTTTAGGTAAAGGCAAAAAGGGCGGGACTGTTCAAATTTCACGAAGTACGAAGACGGCGTGACAGCCGTCCTCAGTCAATCAGAGTGTGCCACGTGTCATTAGAATGGGAAGCGATACAATCGCTGTGATTGAAGAGACGTTTTGACCGGACAAGCAGAGCCCGGAGTAAAATTAGCTCGGCTGAAAGGCTAAAGAGTTTTTAGCTCGGCTGGAGAGGCTAAAGGATTGTTTAGCTCGGCTGGAAAGGCTTAAAAACTTCAACCCGGCTGATAGACAGGTAATCCCTATCATGCTGTGCAGATGGAATTAAGGGGCAATTGAGAGGGTAATTTTTGTGAAAATTGGGCCGAGCTATAAGGTCATTATGGCCCATAGTACGAAGGGCTGGGTAAAAAGGCCGTAAAATTACTCCGGCCCAAGAGAGGTACAAAATTACTCCGGCCCAAGAGAAATGCAAAGTTACTCCGGTCCGGTAGCGACTTGGAGTTATTCCGATCTCAGAGTTAGCTCGATCATGGCGTATTGTGGTTAGAACGGTCAGAACCTTGCTACTCGGAAGCTCGGTCTAAACACACCATGGGTTGTACATGAGAGAACCGAGATAAGGAGGAGTGAAAGGAAGAACCGAACTAAGGATAGTTCAGCCTACTCTGTGGCTCAGCATAGCCAGTTTTATTTCGGTCATGTTGTAGTTCGGCCATGGTAAAAACCATCTCACTTGGTTTAAGCAGTGAGGGGGGTGTTGAAGGATAAGCATTATCTTTCAGGAGTATGAATCCTAGGAGGATTCTGCATGGAGAAGTAGAAGTCCTACTAGGATTGTGTCACACGAAACCTATAAAAAGCTCACAAACATCACCTTTGGGGAGGTAACACACAACTTTGCTTTCTGAATACACAGAGCTTTGTCTATTTGTCAAGTTTGCTGACTTAGGCATCGGAGAGGTTTCCGGCACACACCCGCCGGCTAGCTCACGTTTGTGTTTTCAGGTGATAAGGCGACGTCGTACGGAGGAGCATAGACTTGGTCAACAGGATTATACGAGAAGGTTTATTTCTTTCCCGTACAATTGGTATATCGGCTAACTTAACACTTCCATTCGAATCACTTAGTATACTGCACAAATAACCTTGACACCCTTTTTGGATCAACTTATAAGCTTTCATGGATGAGATTAAGTAAGGTGGGGGCACTACTCCCTTACCCTGGAAAATAACCTCGGCTTGGTTTGGAGGTTTCAGTGTGACATTCTTCGAAACACAATTAATGGATGCATGATTCGCTACTAACCAATCCATTCCCAATATGACATCGAAATGAGCCATGGTTAACGGCATTAAATCGACTAACAATTCTACACCCCCAATCACGACCACACACGCCCTATAAATGGATGCAACAATCATAGTTCTCCCAGATGGAGTAGACACATATAACACATAGTCAAGGGGTTCTTGTTCTCTATTTAACTTCTCGGCAAACTTAGCAGATACAAATGAATGCGTAGAACCCGAATCAATTAATATGTATGCATCTTGAGAGCAAATTGGGAGTATGCCTGACACTACTGTCTCAGCATTCTGAGTGTCTCCTGATACCAATGCAAAAACTCTGCCCTGTCTCGTCTGTGCCCTTCCGATGTTATTTCTCTGTGCATAGCCCGAGGTACTCCCATTCTTCTTACCATCATCAGTCCTTACCTTCGGGCAGTCTTTCACACGATGACCCATTTCACCCCATTCAAAACAGGCTCCCGACGCCCAACGGCAAAGTCCGGAATGCGGCTTCCCACAGCTTGCACACGTCGGCCTAGTATTACCTTCTTGGTTCGAGTTGCTGGAGCTGTCCACATTTGCTTTCTTCTTGGCGTTAAACGGAGCTCAGCGATTATCATAATTCTACCTTTTCTTCTAATTTTCACCTGAGTTCTGATATCGGTTGAAGTTAGCCTCTGCCAAGATGGCCTTGTCCAATACTCCGGCGTAGGTCGGCATATTGAGCATGTTAACTCGATCCTGAATTGGTCCACACAGTCCACTTTCAAACTTCCTGGCCTTTCTGTATTCATCATCGACCATGTGAGGCGCATATCTCGCCAACTCGGTAAAAACACGATCATATTCTGCCACTGTCTTGTTGCTTTGTGTCAAAGTCTGAAACTCTGTGGTTTTACGGTCTCGAACACTAAGGGGGAAATGCTTGTTGTAAAACAATTTCAAAAATTTGGCCCAAGTCAGATCTGGGTTGCTTTCTCGGGTCATCATCCACCATCTTGGTGCATCGTCGTCTAGTGTGAATGTTGCCAGTGACACCTTCTGGGCATCGGTACTGGGAAAGATCTCGAACAGCTTCTCCATTTCCAAGATCCATGCTTCGGCCTTCATCGGTTCAATACCCCCAGAGAAGCTCGGCGGTTTCATCTTTTTGAACTCTCTGATCAAGGCTATGGTGTGGTCCCCATATAAAGCTTGTTGTGGAGGCACTTGCGGCATTAGAGGAGGCAGAGGTGGAACTGCATGTCGGCCATTTGTCTGCTCGGCCTGGGTAGAAGTAGTACTAGTGTCTTGTGGCCGAGTTTGCCTCAACTCACGGACCAAACCTTCGACTAGTCTCTCTAATCTGTCCAATCTATCTTCGGGATGATCTCGGCCAACTGGTAGTCTACCCCTTCTCATGATGCTAAGAGTATGCAAAACGTGACTTAAAACAAAACGATCAAATGTACATGTACGCAAGCAACAAACAGTCAAGCCGAGATAATGCACACCTTGTCAAATAGCAAGCATTAGGATGCAATCCTAACATTTTTTCTAAGGAAAATCCTATGCTCTTTAGGACTCAAGTGTGTGAATAACGTACTATAAGAAATTTGCGCTCTGATACCATTCTGTCACAACCCCATTCTGTCCCTAGTAGAATGGTGCCGTGATGGCCAGTAATCCGAGATTACCGAAGGCCAACTTTCAAAAATTCACACACAAGCAGAGTATACATATGGGGCTTCCAAATGCGGAAACAATAAATTCAAAGCTAAGTAGTCCATAAGAGCAGTGCATAAGTTAAATGGAATGGCATACATCATTACATAACTTTAATACAACAAAATGAAGTACAAAAATACATCTTGACCAAAAGGTTTCTCAGCTATCAAATACAAGAATACAATGAAATACAACTAAGAAGCATAATCTTCAAGATGCTGCAAAAGTGCAAAATCCAAAACAAGTGGCAAGTACATCTAGGCGTCACCGCCGTTCTGCTTGTCACCTACATATATATAGAGAGGGGTGAGCTTGGATACTCAGTGAATGGTATAAATAATAAAGGGGTTTGCATGAATGATATCCGAAATCGTTATCAAATCAAGGCACATCACATCTTGTACAAAATCCAAGGGCAAATCAAGTTTATCTAACAAATCTTTCAAGTCTCAACAATTAAAGTCTTTCAAGGCTTTCAAGTTCCAAGGGATGACATTAACAAAGGTTGTGCTACAAATGCTTATAGTCCCCTAGCACGTACGGGCTTTCAAAGATTGTGCTACAAATGCTTATAGTCCTCTAGCACGTACGGACTTTTCAAGATTGTCATTCAAAACAAGGCTAATACTTGATATACAAAATAGGGATCATCATTCATGCTTCACAAAATACTTTTCCAAAACAAGCAAGGCAAAACTTTATCAAAACTTAATAACATAACTTTATTAAAAATACCACTCACATAGCTCTTCAGACGTCAGGGTCAAGGCAAGTCCAAGTCCTACAAACACATGGTAAAGTCTGTTGAATGCACATTCAAACAAGTTCACATGCATACAGATGATCTCGGCATCCTTCAAAACCAAGCTAAGTCAAAACAAAACACTGTTTCTCATATCGGGAAAACATGTTGGGCAACTACCAAGTCTAGGCCGAGGTCTCACACCTCCTTGCCGAGGTGTTGCCTCGATGGCTACATTCAAGGAAATGAGGTCGGAAAAATCTGGGTTTCCCTTTCTTGAAGAACATGTCGAACATGAAGAACATGAACATGAGGAAGATGAATGCAAGATCATAATTTGCTATTACAAAATCTGAGATTTCATGCTATGAATTCAAAAACATGGACCTGGGTACCCATATTCAAGGACCTTGCGAGAACGAACACAAAACATGAATCTTAAGGCAAACTTTCGGATCAAACAAGACTTTTTCTTCAAAAACACATGAACACTATCTTCTCTTTCTAAAACCAACTTTAAACCAATGCGTAACATGCAAAACAGGTTCGATCGTGCAATGCAGCTAGATAAACATAAGGAACAACAAAAGTAAATTAAGAATCTAACCTCAATACGCGAATCTAACGGTTTGATCTCTAGGAATCAAGCTCAAAAGCCCACTCTCTCACTCTAAAACTTCTTCTTCTTCTTCTAGAGCTTCTCTCTCCTCACAAACAAAGACATATGGCAAATGATACATTTCTAGGTCTGCTGGCTGACTTAACACTCAGCTGGGACACGTGGCACTACCGGGTTGGTTCTCCTAAAAAAGGTGGCTGAGTGAAAAGACAAGACTATGACAAAGTGTGTTCAACAAGCAAGATGGCATGGGCACTCTGGCGGGTAATGATCTCGGCTAGGAAGGATAACACTTGACTAAGCTGTGCCACACTTTGGCCTAGATGTACCACACCTTGGTCTAGGTCACAGCACTCCAGGACAAGATCACTTAGGTGCAAAGGTAACATCTCGGCCTAGATAATACACATGTCGGCCTTGGTGATGAACACCTCAGCCTAGATAATGACTTCTCGGCCAATATGTCAAGACGAAGGTGGAGGTCAAACAAAGTGGTTCCAAGGAAGTTCTAGACTAAAGATGACCTCGGCTGAACTCACACCAAGCAAGGTACAAAACATGCGAGAAACACTCAAGCAAGACGAATCAAGGTTTGCAAAGATGCAACATATCAAGACAAGATCAGTAATATATACAAGTATGAGTAGGGTAGAGTGAGGGTTGTTACAGGCATATAAGATATATGTGTAGCCCGGAAGTGAAGGGATGAAGTAGTGGAGTTAAGATACAAATAATTAAATATGATTTTATTGTTATAGTGTGAATTGTATTGATTTGTACATCTTGAAAAATAATAAACGACCTTGATAAATTATGAAATTTGGACAGATGCTAATTTTAGATAATTTTTGTATTTTAACTTTGTACTAGAAAGATTGATTAGAACTTATAATTAGATGATCTTTGTTTTAATAGTTTTTATTTATTTTAGTATTGTAAATTTTAGATGCTGTTTTAACCCATGAAACGAGTTCATTTTTATTGATTTCGCGTAAACTGAAGTAAAAACTATTCTGAATAATTTTTGTGTTTTGAACGTTTCCGAAAAAAATCATCTTACAACAATATCTTTTTGTTTTCAGTTTCAGTTTTTTTGATCGAATTTCGTTTAGGATTTTCTATTAAGTTTTTCTTTTAACCTGTTCAATTTCTACTAAATTCGTCCACGAAACCTTCTATAAAATTTGATTATGTACAACTTTTGTTCTTTGAGTTTTGGTCAATTATAATTATTTAAGTATAAAAGGTACATTTTTATACTTTTTTAATAAGTTATTTATGATTAAATTATATTAACTTTATTTTTTGTCGGATGGTGGGTCTTACTAACTTTTATGTAGGGTTGACTCACTATATTTTTATTTTTGTTTTGTTTATTTTATTCTCAATTTATATTTCGTTGTGTACGGACGAGAAGCTAAATGCCACCGTATTTCGAAAACTACCCATTCGTCTCGGTGTAGATGGAACTACTTGTCTTGTCCTGTAACAAGGCTTAGATGTATTTTTGCTTATGTCTGGTGGAAATGTGGGTGTCAAATATTTGTACTCATACCAATATACTTGTATACTGAACCGTTTTGTCTCTTGACATCTCGAGTGCGTTCTATTTGAGCGCAACCGAACTTTCTTTGTAGAATTAGTTGAGACTATGGTGGTGACAAGAAATCACTATGATCTTAGGACATGTCTTTTGGACTTCTTTTGATTTTCTTAAGCTTATGGTTGATTTTAATTTATGTATTTATTATTTTTTATGACCTTAGTATTTTTGACAATTTGATATTATGGGTTATTTTTCAACGTTACATTATTTAAGTTGTTTTGACTAGTTGTTGCTACTTTAATGTTGAAGGTATTGGATAGTTATGAATCTTTGATGAATAGTTTGGTTGGCGTTTATTAATTATTATTTTTTTAATCCCTTGTTATCTTTTGAGCATAGAAATTTACTTAACAACCATGCTAGAGACACCCACTGGGGGGTGACCCCCAGCACCTCCGTCTCCGCCTCCGCCTCCACCTCCAAGTGGGAGGCTGTGAGACCAAGAGTGAAAATAATAATAATAATAATAATAATAATTTGAACCAATCACAAAACAGTGGGGGTGGTAGGGTCACCCCCACTGAGGTCTGGGCCATTTTCCTTTATTTAAACCTTATGGAGACGAGAACGTTTAGATTTTGTTTCACCTCTAAGATTTGAATGATGAAATATTGATTGGGGTTTAATCCTAATTTAATATTTAATTGTTCAAATTTTAGGACGTGATAATATGTCTTTCTTACCAAATAAGATTATTACTGAAATCCCCTGGGCTGTAGCGTAGATGGCTTGGGAAGAGCCTCAAGGTGCTGCTTCGCAATAAATTGACATGTGTTTAACTCTCCTTTACTGTATGAGTCTTGACTTAAATGAAATTTATATTGAAGAATTGATGTAAACTCTCAAATTATAGTCTTCCATTTAGAATAGATAACATGACATCTTGATAATCTCGTCATGAAGACTGCCTTGAACTTGCTGAAAGAATATGAGGATTTTCTATATAAAAAAAAAAAAAATACCGAACACATAACACCTCTTAACTTTGATTTACGGACAAAATTTTCGCAAATTTATTTATTTTCACTCAAATTAGAAACCACAATCAAATTATTTTAAATTTCTCATAAATTAGGACCAAACCGACTGTAAAAAAAGCGTCGTTGGTTTTCGCGAAGCAACAAACAATGATAGCAGAGATCGCCACCAAATTCCACTCCCTCACAAGAAAGTGACTACATCTTCGGCACCACACTCCACTCATAAGCGTTTCTTCTTTTCTTCTTCCTCGATCACACAGGATACGCGCGCGCGCGCGCACACACATACACATATATATATATATATATAGAGAGAGAGAGATCAGATCTGGTGAAGCAGAGATTGAAGAATGAAAGGCTTCATCAACAATGGAGATTTCATAAAATCATCAACATTCCTAAAGATCTCAGGTTTCATTTTCATATCACTCGCTTTCTTCTATTTGGGCAAGCACTGGTCCGATGGTTCTCACCAACTCATCTTCTTCAACTCTCGCCAAAACCCTCTCTCCTCTTCCAAAACCCCTTCCCCCATCTCTCTCTCCCCCAATTTCAACAAAACCTTCGATCTCAACTCCCTCATCAACAACACTACCCAAACCCAACCCCTCTCCGATCCAACCCTACCTTCAATTCCACCGACATCCCTTCCAAAACCACTTCCTCCTCCTCCTCCTCCTCCTCCTCCGCCGCCGCCGCCGCCGCTCGAGAGGTTCGGGATCGTGGACGAAAACGGAACGATGGCGGATGATTTTGAGGTCGGAGACTTCGATCCGGGTGTTGTGGATAATTGGGGGAGTGATATCGAAGCGGAGGTGGTGGAAGATGGTGGTGGTGGGTCTAGGGTTGTTGTTAAGAAGTTTGGGCTTTGTACGAAGAGTATGAGGGAGTATATACCGTGTTTGGACAATACAGAGGCGATTCGGCGTTTGAATTCGACGGATAAAGGTGAGAGATTCGAGCGGCATTGTCCCGAAGAAGGTAAGGGCTTGAATTGCTTGGTTCCGGCACCTAAGGGTTACAGAGCCCCAATTCCCTGGCCCAGAAGTCGTGATGAGGTATAATTGTTTTGATGTTTATTCAATTTGATATGATACTACTGAACAATTTGATATGCTATTTAGGTTGCTTTGTGAATGAAATGCAAATTAATTGTCAAATTCTTAAAAATTTGGTTAATTGTCTGATTGGGTACTGAATTATTTATTAGGAAGTTATACCCATTACACTCTAATGCAGGTATGGTTCAGCAATGTTCCCCATGCCCGTCTTGTTGAAGATAAAGGGGGCCAAAATTGGATTTCCATAGATAAGGATAAATTCAAGTTTCCTGGAGGTGGTACGCAGTTCATACACGGGGCAGATCAGTATTTGGATCAGATTTCACAGGTTGTTAAGTTATAACTTTGCCACTTGGATGATAGTAAAATTAATATATCAGTCTGATATTCGAGGAAATTGTCTTTCTGATTATCATTTTCTTGTTTTTATGTATAGATGATCCCTGACATAGCATTTGGTCATCATACTCGAGTTGTTATGGATGTTGGTTGTGGTGTTGCAAGTTTCGGTGCGTATTTATTATCACGGAATGTACTTACTATGTCTGTAGCCCCAAAGGATGTGCACGAGAATCAGATTCAGTTTGCACTTGAGCGTGGAGTGCCTGCAATGGTGGCAGCTTTTGCAACACACCGTTTGTTGTATCCAAGTCAAGCTTTCGACTTGATACATTGTTCGAGATGTAGAATTAATTGGACTCGGGATGGTATGCTATTCTCTCTGATAATTTAATTTATTGACCCTGTTTGGTAAAGCTGTGGGAAAGTGCTTATAACTCATGCCTTAACAGCTTATAACTTATAACTATGAACATAAGCTGATTTCTGACTTATAAATTAAGTATCTCCTGTCCCACTCAAAGAATAAGCTGATTTCTAACTTATAAAAAGTTATAAGCTGTATTGTTAAGCTAAACCAAACACATCAAAATAGCTTAAATTAAGCTGAAAGCTGAAATAAGTAGCTTTTAAACTGCACCAAACAGGCACATTATCTTTGTTGGGTAGAAAATGATTTAGTGAACAACTAATTAGGCATCAGAGTATATATTGGAAGTGTTGCACCTCCTATTGCTTCCTTGCAGAATTTCTATCAAAGGTTAAATAAAATTTTCATGCCAAATATGTTTCTCATTAACTTGTTGTATTGTTGATATGGGTAATGGAGCCACCACCTGCATAAAGATTGATGACTGTCAGTCTCAAACTGGCAAGTGAATGTCTGATATGAGATCCCAATTCTCTATGTTCCATCAGTTCTTCCCTGAAGTGGATCATTGATCGCCGTGGGATTTCCATACCTTCAAACTTTTAGTTGAAAAAATTATAACCATCGAATAGGTTTTTATGCTAAGAAATGTAGTTTATGACAATTTTCATTTATTGTCGACACTCTGATTCCATGTATTTGTTAGTTGTTGACTGTAATGAAAGTTCCACCAGGTTTTGTTTTGACATGTAAAGAGCTTTGCCTTGACAATCACTTAGGCCAAGTTTGGCATGTGCCCAAAAAGCTAAAAAGTCAAAAAGTTACTTAAAAAGTTAAAAAGTTATCATTATTCATCAAAAGTCAAAAAGTACGGTTGCACAACTCCCAATCCTAATTTTTCCCTGTACACTAATTTATACAAATTTTGTAATACACATTTTTCCATAAAAAGTCAAAAAGTTAACCCAAAAAATCATATTTTTTTTCTCAACTTTTTAGTCCAAAAAGTCAAAAATGCACTTATTTAGGACATCCCAAACAACCCCTTAGTATATGTATGTGTGTATATGTATTGTGTTGTAGCCTAATTCCTCATTTCACACTTCCAATTGATAAGAGATAAAGTAGTTTAAAAGGCAATTAAACATTTTTATTTACCATATGATTCATATCTGCAAGTTTATGAGGCCAATGTGTAATCATTCTTGTTATGCATTATAATTTATAATCTAGTTGTTCCATGTCGTCTATCCTCACTATTTTCCATGTGGCATATCATTATCATTGTGGAAATCTCTTATTTGGAAATAGTAGTAGATATTATATGGGAAAATTGTTGATGTTCATTTGTGGGACATATTCTTATCATGCCTCTGTTTGTTTCTTTCATTGTGGCAAAGACGGAATTTTGCTGCTCGAGGTCAACAGGATGCTACGTGCAGGAGGATACTTTGCTTGGGCAGCACAGCCTGTTTATAAGCATGAATTAGCCCTTGAAGAGCAGTGGGAAGGTATGACTAAGCAGAATTTGTTTATGAAATAAGATGAACAGTTATTTTCACTTTGGTGAGTCGATAAGCAATTTTGAGTTTGAGTTTTGAATGTTTGCACATCTTTCTGTTATACCCTTATGTGAAAAATTGTGCACCTTAGTTTGCATTTGATCTCCCTGTTGAATCCCAATTGCTTACAGAGTGACTTCTGCAATTGTTTATAACTTAGAAAAAATTAAGGAATCTGAATTTGGTAACTACCCCAGCTTGGAGAGCAAAAAATTTGCAAACTGGTTATGGGACTTAGATAAAATGGCAGGGAAAGGTCCTAAAGCATGTAATATGTTAGTTCATCGGGGTGCCCCATAATTTGTTTAATGAAGGTCAATCTTCCAGTGCACCCAAATGAAGTGTTTCCATTGCATTTTATTGGTGGTCTAAATAGGAGTAACATGTGCAGCACATCAGACAAGAAGTTCAGTTTACTGATCGTTTGTCTTCCTTCATCTTCAGAGATGATTAATCTTACAAGCCGCCTTTGTTGGAATCTTGTGAAAAAGGAGGGGTATATTGCAATTTGGCAGAAGCCCTTGAACAACAGTTGCTACTTAAGTCGTGAGGCAGGAACGCGACCTCTGCTGTGTGATTTAGATGATGATCCAGACAGTGTTTGGTATATTAACTATCCTCGTTCTGGTATATTTTGGTGATGCAAATAGTACATTAAACTGCCTTGAATGGTTAAAGTTTTAGATCTCTATTTGACAACTGCTATGTCTGTAAGGCTTCTAAAGCATATTCAGTAGTATGACATGTTAACTTCATGCATTGTAGGCCTACAGCTACTGTAATTTATGTGTAACCATTGACATGAAATATTGACAAGCTTTATGTTTAGACCATCAGCAGTAAAAAATGGGACTGTAAACCCTATTAACTTTAAGCACTTGGCCTAGTAATGACATGTACCCTAGTAATGACTATAAAGCCTAGTAATGACATGGTTCCCTGTGACTTTTTCTCATCCTGCCTTATCTTTTACTGAGTTGACACTTCAAACCCAGCTTTTCATGGACAAGGAATGGTTCTAATTTCTACTGATAAATATAAAGTGGAATGGGTTGTGGTAAAAAGGCTGCTTTTGGACCCAAGTGTGGGTGGATGGACTAATGCTAAACTTGTATCTTCTGTGATTGATCTTAATTATACAATTTCCATGCCTATCCGAAGAGGAATGGGTTATAAATGGTTTTGATTTTGAAATTTTTTTTTAATTAATTGTTGATGAAACTATTATGACTAGGCGTGCATATTTGAAATGCAACTTGGTGTTTGTTTGTACATTCTGATACACAACTATGTTTGGAGAATGGGAAGAAAAAAAAGAAAGAGAAAAAATGGAAATAAGTGGTAGTACATAAGAAAAGCATTGTAGCTAAAATGTACCATTTTAAGGCTCATAATGTCATTGAAATTGCCTGTATGCGATATATTCGGGGCTGTCATGCTATTGTATAAGAAGATCCCTAATATAATAGTGCAAAACTCTGCTTCCTCTTTAGCAAGTGAAGGTTATTCTGTTGATTATTGATTCGATTTGAGTGAACTTATGTGATATTTCACTGAGAAATTTTGTTCCAGTTCTTTAAAAAAAATCTTATCTCAAAGGCTTCTTTTTTAATTATTTATTATTATGATAGAATCTCGCTGTGTTGGATTATGGGATCTAGCAACATTATGATTCTGAATACAGTTCTTCATGTTATATTATTTTATTTCATAGGGGAATTATAATATGGCAAAATACAAATAATTTAGGTAGCTATGCATAATGCAAACCCAAGTCCCTGAAGAAAATTATGCATGTGTAGTGTCTACAGGAATTTTTATGAAGTTTAATGCCACACAGCCAGGTTAAATTATTAGTCGATGCGTTCTGACTTTATAATGCTTAGTGATCTATCAAAATATTGGTTGAATCTATATTTGCTTTATAATGTTTAGTGGTCGACCAAACATATCGGTTTGACTCTACATTTGCATTGTCATGCTGTTTATTGAGGGCCTTTTGAATCACTCATAATTTACTAATATCCATTGCATTATTAATTTAGGTATGTTGAGCTGAAGGCATGTATTAGTAGACTACCCGAGGATGGGGCCGGAGCAAATGTTACCACATGGCCTTCACGCCTTCAAAATCCTCCTGACAGGTTGCAGAGCATACAAATGGATGCATACATATCCAGAAGAGAACTCTTTCGGGCAGAATCAAAATACTGGAATGAAATAATAGAAAGTTATGTTCGTGCTTTACATTGGAAAAAGTTCAAACTTAGAAATGTGCTGGACATGAGAGCAGGTTTTGGCGGGTATTACATTTCATCTTCCTTTTGTTCTTCTTTCCTCGTTATATTGAACTAGTTATCCATACCATGCCAAGCATTCAGTAACATTATGCTTATGCCTAGATTTTAAAGTGAAAATTGCTTATTTTTTGTGGTCAATTTATTGGTTTTGGCAGATTTGCAGCAGCATTGATCGAAAATAAACTTGATTGCTGGGTTCTAAATGTGGTTCCCGTTAGTGGTCCAAACACCTTGCCTGTTATCTATGATCGTGGGCTTCTAGGAGTTATGCATGATTGGTACAAATTAGACTTCATTCTTTCCCCAATTTCTTAATTGTTGTCTGTACTTTATCTGTTGCTCTAGTAGGAAAGAAAAATAGAAACATGGAAAGAAAATTATATATATTTGTTATTCTTTCATAATTTATTGGCCCCTCGTATTAACATTTCCAGGTGTGAGCCATTTGACACGTACCCAAGAAGCTATGATTTATTGCATGCAGCTGGCCTCTTCTCTGTTGAACGAAGACGGTACTCTCTACTCGCCCGTTAATATTCACTAAGCAGACAGTGCTCATATCTCAGTTTTTTTGTTCTCTGCCGGTGATACATTTAAGATTCCATAATCATTTGGTATATCACATTTACGTGCTTGATTTACTTCTATCAGATGCAATATCTCTAGCATCATGCTTGAAATGGATCGAATGCTAAGACCTGGTGGACGTGTATACATTCGTGATTCTCTTTCCGTCATGGATGAACTCCAAGAAAGTGGGAAGGCCATGGGTTGGCACGTGGCATTGCGGGACACAGGTGAGGGCCCACATGCAAGTTATAGGATCCTGACATGTGATAAACGATTGTTGCGTGCTTGAAGGAACGAGATGTATAACCAAATTGAATTATGCCATCTCTTGTATATGGTGAAATGGAGATCAAGAACTCTGAAACTAATCTCTCTGACACTTGATTGTCATTGAGATTGAGGGGAGAGAATGCTCACTGAAATCCGCTGAAATCTGGCAACTTGGACGGTGGATGTGACAAATTTTTTCAACCAATTAAGCATAATGTGGCAGTTCTTCGTGTATAGTATAGTATGGCATAGTTCATTATGTAGTCAGTCAACTACCAGTAAGTACAATAATACATGCGGCTGTTTTGAGTTCTATCATTTTTTTTAATTTTTTATTTAATCGAATTGAGCAGAAAATACGTGCAAACAGTCAGTATTTTTTATATTTTTTATTACTTGTATTCTTAACAATCATTTATCCAAATATCGGCCTCATGCTCTCTTTGGATTATGTCGCATTGTGATTATTGGGGGCTGTCTGGTGGTTCAGTTTTCAATCAACTGTCAGTCAAAGAAAACCAATATTGATTTATAAAATTTTCCCCATTCTTGTATCAACTCACATAACCATTTGGTAACGCTATGGAACTAGAAAAATAGATCAAAAAGTTACCCAAAATGTTAGATGGTGTAGGTTTAATTTTGTATAGTGGGTAATCTCAACTCTGCAACGTTTTTTCTAATTAATTTTCAAAGTACCATGATAACAACTGTACATGTGCCACTTCTCTATGGCTTTAAGTAGTAATTTTGGTTATAATTTTGATTATGAGACTTGTAAGTTGTGTGGGATATGAATAAAGTGACTATGCAATGGGTCAACACAACATTTGCCATATATGTAATGGGAAAATGCTATTCAAACTAACAAATCTGGCACTGTGACTAAAATCAGACAGATTTATGCTAAAACTCTCAAGACGATCGCCAATTTAATCAAGATCACTCAATAATAATAAAAGCACTAAGGTACGCTTGATCCTGTAGGAAAACTTTCTCTCCGAGTATATGTAATTTACAGAATATTAAACACAGATATAACATACAAACAGAATTATACACAGAAACAGATCAAGTAGTTTTTCCCTTAACAGAATAATAAATAAAATACAGAACTTACAACTTTCTTGAAAAATCAAACTAAGAACAAATTTGTGATTGAGGCCAGTGTATGGACACTGTGTCGTTAAGACAGAAATTCGTCCTCTCCTAGGTGCTCGAGAATGATAGACGTCCTGCCTCCAGGATTCAACAATCACCCCAAACAAATGCAGCACTGCAACCTTGTTTGTACAGCGAACCAGAATGTTTTATTTTCTGAACTCACAAGATGCAAAAATGAAGAATGAATGAAGCAGAGATCGGAGAAGACTGATTACGGATGGGAAAAAAAACATCCAACATCTTGGAATGGAGGATTGCTATAAATAACGGCAGTGAAGTGCCATTTCCGGAACAGACAAAAACGTTTTGAAGAACAGTCGCGACTGGTCGGAATTTGAGAAGGATCATAACCGAAAATTTTGAATTCAAAATTTCGGTATTTGTATTTTTCCCGCAGAATTTATTTGAAACATTTCAAATAATTTTGGAGCAAAAACAAAGGACGGGTTAAACCCACACCCGCGGCCGCCCCGCCCGGACGGACGGCGGCGGCGGCGCGCGCGTGTGGTAATGGTTTTGGGTTTGTCCATAACTCCTCCTCCTACAAAACTTGGGTACCCCTTGGGGCCCAACCCAAGGTCTCCAACTTAGAGCTTATAAACACTTTGAAACTATTCTAAGTTTCCTATGTGGGACAAGGTTTTAGATACCAACTCAAGGGAACCACACAAAACATTTCATGTTTATGAGGCTCACTACGGTATCAATTTCTCATTCACTCGTAAATGGTTTCGACCACCTGAGTATATATTCTTGTTCACCGCATGGCAAGGAACGTGTTGCCACTCGGACCCATCCAAATCGAGGTATGGGACCTATATTAATAAAAGCTCAAATTTACCGAAAATTAATGGTGAAATCCATTTCTCTAACAATCCCCCACATGAATGAAATTGAAAACGAAAATACAACAACATGCAGACACTGAGAGTACAAAACTGAAAATATCCTGCACAGGATAGGTAGCTTTTGACTTTGAACCTTCCCTTGTGAAAGACGATCGGGTTTACTGGCTGATTAGTGAACATGATGTCTTGAACTATTCTGCCATTGGTGTAAACCGAGACAACAGTCTGTCACACAGTTTTATTTTCTTACACAATCTGGTTCTATCGGTTGTGCCCATTTTGGCCCTGGACAATACCTGGTTTTCCTGAGTGCTCTAGAGAATTCAGCCTTTTATCAATTCTCATTGAACCGGCCCAGTTCACACTCATATAGGTGATTTTCATTAAGAGTATTCTGCTATACCCCACTTGGATTTCCAAGTTATGAATATCATTAAAAGCAAAGCTTAACCTGATTAGCGCTGCAGACATCACTATGTCATCATAGGAAAGGGTAGAAAAAAATTTTCCCTTAGTGATCCTAATGAGTCACACATAATTCGGTTGTCCCTTTGAACCTAGATTTTGGGATCTCCAGTCAGTTAGGTTGGGTTGCCATTAAAGTGACTCTTTAGTTAAAAAGGCTTTAATCCCATTCCCCTCGATGATGTTAAAACTTGCTCTCTGGTCAAACCTTTGGTTAACGGATCTGCGATATTATCTCTTGACCTTATGTACTCAATGGAGATCACTCCATTTGAGAGCAGTTGCCTAACAGTATTATGTCTACGTCGAATATGACGAGACTTACCGTTATACATATTATTTTGTGCTCTTGCCATTGCTGCTTGACTATCGCAATGAATGCAAATGGCTGGCACAGGTTTTGGCCACATTGGGATATCCTCTAGAAATTGACGAAGCCACTCTCCTTCTTCACCTGCTTTATCTAAAGCAATAAATTCGGACTCCATTGTGGACCTTGCAATGCATGTCTGTTTGGATGATTTCCATGAGACTGCTGCGCCTCCCAATGTAAAGACATAACCACTGGTAGACTTAGAGTCTTTAGTGTCTGAGATCCAATTAGCGTCACTATAATCTTCTAAAACTGCTGGATATCTCATATAGTTCAGCCCATAGTTTCGAATATACTTTAGATATCTAAGTACCCTAACTATTGCTGTCCAGTGGTCTGTTCCTGGATTGCTAGTATACCTGCTTAATCTGCTAACTGCATATGCTAAATCTGGACGAGTGCAGTTCATAAGGTACATTAAGCTTCCGATAATCCGGGAGTATTCTACTTGTGATACACCTTCACCCATATTCTTCATCAAATGAAGATTAGCATCTATAGGGGTCTTAGCGAGACGATCGTCATGCTTGTTAAATTTCTCAAGTATTTTATCAACATAATGTCCTTGAGACAGGGTATATCCTTCAGATGTCTTTGTAATCTTTATTCCAAGTATAACATCTGCTATCCCCATATCTTTCATGTCAAACTTAGAATTCAACATTTTCTTGGTAGCTTTGATCATTTCATTATTACTACCAAGGATGAGCATATCATCTACATATAGGCAAACAATGACATATCCCTTTTCTGTGTTTCTCACATAAACACATTTATCACATTCATTAATTTTAAATCCATTTGACATCATTATATTGTCAAATTTTTCATGCCATTGTTTGGGTGCTTGTTTTAGACCGTAAAGAGACTTCACAAGTTTGCACACTTTTTTCCTTTGCCCTGGAACCACGAACCCTTCTGGTTGTTCCATGTAAATTTCCTCATTCAAATCGCCATTCAAGAATGCAGTCTTAACATCCATTTGATGGATCTCAAGATTATACAAAGCTGCAATAGCTATTAACATTCGAATAGACGTTATTCTTGTTACAGGTGAGTAAGTATCAAAATAATCTACTCCTTCAGTTTGTCTGTAACCTTTAACTACAAGTCTCGCCTTGTATTTATCAATTGAACCATCCGGCTTTATCTTTCTTCTAAAAATCCACTTGTAGCCAAGAGGCTTACAACCTGGTGGAAGATCCACCAATTCCCATGTATGATTTTGCAAGATTGATTCAATTTCACTATTGATAGCTTCTTTCCAGGAAGGAGCTTCAGGAGTAGACATAGCTTCTTTGAAAGTTCGAGGCTCCTCTTCCAGTAAGTATGTTAAGAAATCAGGACCGAAAGATTTTCCTGTCCTAGCTCTTTTACTACGTCTGGGTTCCTCCTCGACTTTTTCCTCTGGGTTTCCTCAACTTGCCTTTGATCATTGTCAAAGGAAGCATCATATGTCCTTTTAGACTCTTGTGTCAATTTACAAGGAAACACATTTTCAAAAAATGATGCATTCCTAGACTCGATAATTGTATTGACATGAATCTCTGTGTTCTCACTTTTATGTACTAAAAACCGATAGGCACTGCTGTTGATTGCATATCCTATGAAAATACAATCAACAGTCTTGGGTCCAATTTTAACCCTTTTCGGTTCTGGTATTGCTACCTTAGCCAAACACCCCCACACTTTCAAGTATTTGTAGGAAGGCTTTCGACCTCTCCACAGTTCATAGGGTGTTTTATGAGACTTTTTATGAGGAATTTTATTGAGAATATAATTAGCGGAAAGAATAGCTTCCCCCCACAAGTTCTGAGGTAACCCTGAACTTATTAACATGGCATTCATCATTTCTTTTAAAGTGCGATTCTTCCGCTCAGCAACTCCATTTTGCTGAGGTGTATAAGGTGCAGTGGTTTGATGTATTATTCCTAATTGTGAACATAAGTCACCAAATGGTGCTTCATATTCACCACCTCTGTCACTCCTTATAGCCTTTATTTTCTTGCCAAGTTGATTCTCAACCTCAGCCTTAAATTCTATGAATTTTTCTAAGGCTTCATCTTTGCTTCGCAACAAGTATACAAAGCAATACCGAGTGCTATCATCAATAAAGGTGATGAAA
This sequence comes from Camellia sinensis, assembly GCF_055761805.1. NCBI lineage: Eukaryota > Viridiplantae > Streptophyta > Magnoliopsida > Ericales > Theaceae > Camellia > Camellia sinensis. The sequence goes on along the minus strand of NC_138961.1, from coordinate 32,157,002 downwards.
TATTTTTTCCCTCCTCGTGTTTGAACAAATTTCAAATCACATATATCACTATGGATTAGATCCAGAGGTTCAGTATTTCTTTCAATTGACTTAAAAGATGCCTTAGTCAATTTTGATTCAACACATACTTCACACTTATGATTTGTAACAAAATGAAATTTAGGTAGATATTCTAAGTTAATTAATCTACGCAAGGTACCATAATTAACATGTCCTAATCTACCATGCCACATATATAAAGACTCAACAAAGTAAGCAGAAGATGTGTTAATCTTATTAGAAATAGGAACCACTGTCATTACATTTAGTTTAAAGAGCCCATCGCTCAAGTACCCTTTCCCTACATACATCCCATTTTTAGTGAGTACAAATTTGTCAGATTCAAACACAAGGCGAAACCCGTTCTTGCTCAGCAATGACCCAGATACCAGGTTCTTCCGAATTTCTGGTACATGCAGCACTTCTTTCAAAGTAAGCTCTTTGCCGGATGTCATCTTGAGTACTACTTGTCCCTTGCCTTCAACCTTTGAGGTAGAAGAATTGCCCATATAAAGTTGTTCCCCGTTATCCACCATTTGATATGTGGAGAACATCTTTTTCTCAGAGCAAATGTGACGTGTAGCACCTGTGTCCACCCACCATGTTTTGGGGTTGTTTACCAAATTCACTTCAGACACCATTCCGGACACATGTAATCCCGAAATCATTGCACAAAGATTTTCTTCCTCTGTTATGTTGGCTTGAGCAAGTTTCTTTTTCAAGGTTCGTTGAGTCCGACGCTTGTAACAATCTTTGGCACGATGTCCTTGCTTGTTACACACATAGCATTTGCTTGTGAAGTTTTGAATTTCACTTGTCTTAGAACCAGAGCTGCGTTTTGAACTCTCACCAGGATACTTCCTCTTCTTACTGTTGTGCTTAGGCTTCTGTTCCAGCACATTAGCCTTAGCCTCCATCAGATTACGCCCATTTTTCTTTTCAGACCCACGGTTGTCTTCTTCAATCCTCAACCGAACAATCAAGTCCTCCAGTGACATCTCTTTGCGTTTGTGCTTTAAATAATTCTTGAAATCCTTCCAAGACAGCGGTAATTTTTCAATCATAGCTGCTACCTGAAAAGACTCACTCAAAGACATACCTTCTGCATGAATTTCATGCAAGATAAGTTGTAGATCTTGGACTTGACTGATCACCGTTTTGGAATCCACCATCTTAAAATCCAGGAAGCGGCCAACAACAAATTTCTTTGTTCCTGCATCTTCCGTCTTATATTTGCGATCCAAGGAATCCCACAACGTTTTTGCTGTCTTGATCGGACTATACACATTGTAAAGTGTGTTGTCCAATCCATTGAGGATATAGTTCCTGCAGAGAAAGTCTGCATGTTTCCATGCATCTACTGCTGCAACAACTTGCGCATCACTCTCATCTTCTTTCAGAGTTGGCGCATCTTCTCGTAAAAACCTTGCCAAATTCAGGGTGGTTAAATAAAATAACATCTTTTGTTGCCACCTTTTAAAATCGGTACCACTGAATTTTTCAGGTTTTTCCCCATGGTTCACTGGAACATGTCCATGACCCGGGCCATGAGTCAGAGTTGGAGTAACTACCGGTATAGAAACCACCGGTGGAGGCACAATGGGATTAGGAGTAATAACAGTATCCTCAGTTGCCATCTTACTGTTTAATAAAATAAATTAAATTAAACAGAAATTAATCTCCAATATACTAACAAAATTCGGAATAAAGTACTCTAGTAAAAAATACTAATGAGGAGAACAAGAATCTAATTTTATTGATCTTAAAAACAGACTATAAAGTATAAACCAAAGTAACCAAATAATCTGTCAAAAGAAACAATAGAATTGACCAAAATAAATAACTCCCCGAAATAATCTCAATAAAAAATATCAACAGTAATATGACTAATTAAAACAATAAATTAAAAAGCATATACTGTGTATGAATATTATAAGTACCAAACATCCTAAAAACTAATCATGCTCATGTACTCAAAAGAAACATTATCCAACACACATGATATGTGATCAACCTGCTAGTGCTTTAATAAAATAAAGAATAAAACAATGTATTCAAGAAACAGTGCATGCAAATATTTTATTCAAGAAGCAATGCAAGTGGAAAAACGGCTACTGCACATATGAACTAAAGAATAAAACAACTTATCACAATATGATCACATATCCTTAACAGGAATATAAATACACTGAACTGCTTTATCATTCTGTAAATTAGTTTTTTAAAACGAAGATCATCTATACAGGATTAGAAAGGTAAAACAGTAACCAACGAAGTATATAAACGGAAATTTCTGTCTTAAAATCGTAGGAAAACTTTCTCTCCGAGTATATGTAATTTACAGAATATTAAACACAGATATAACATACAAACAGAATTATACACAGAAACAGATCAAGTAGTTTTTCCCTTAACAGAATAACAAATAAAATACAGAACTTACAACTTTCTTGAAAAATCAAACTAAGAACAAATTTGTGATTGAGGCCAGTGTATGGACACTGTGTCTTTAAGACAGAAATTCGTCCTCTCCTAGGTGCTCGAGAATGATAGACGTCCTGCCTCCAGGATTCAACAATCACCCCAAACAAATGCAGCACTGCAACCTTGTTTGTACAGCGAACCAGAATGTTTTATTTTCTGAACTCACAAGATGCAAAAATGAAGAATGAATGAAGCAGAGATCGGAGAAGACTGATTACGGATGGAAAAAAAAACATCCAACATCTTGGAATGGAGGATTGCTATAAATAACGGCAGTGAAGTGCCATTTCCGGAACAGACAAAAACGTTTTGAAGAACAGTCGCGACTGGTCGGAATTTGAGAAGGATCATAACCGAAAATTTTGAATTCAAAATTTCGGTATTTGTATTTTTCCCGCAGAATTTATTTGAAACATTTCAAATAATTTTGGAGCAAAAACAAAGGACGGGTTAAACCCACACCCGCGCCGATCCGACGGACGGCGGCGGCGCGCGCGTGTGGTGATGGTTTTGGGTTTGTCCATAACTCCTACAAAACTTGGGTACCCCTTGGGGCCCAACCCAAGGTCTCCAACTTAGAGCTTATAAACACTTTGAAACTATTCTAAGTTTCCTATGTGGGACAAGGTTTTAGATACCAACTCAAGGGAACCACACAAAACATTTCATGTTTATGAGGCTCACTACGGTATCAATTTCTCATTCACTCGTAAATGGTTTCGACCACCTGAGTATATATTCTTGTTCACCACATGGCAAGGAACGTGTTGCCACTCGGACCCATCCAAATCGAGGTATGGGACCTATATTAATAAAAGCTCAAATTTACCGGAAATTAATGGTGAAATCCATTTCTCTAACAGATCCAACCTCGAGAAAACCCAAGCTTGCCCAGTGCCACAAATTCATGTACACAACATTATATATGCATAGGCGGCAAGAAAGGATGTGATTAAGAAAGGACATGATTACTTTTCAACAAAGAACATCACTTTCAATAAAACCAACAAGAGGTACGTACAAGTCATTGGATCAAAGACTTGTTGAATTATACAACTTCAATATTTGCTTGAACATGTACATAAAAATATCAAGTTGTGTGTTTGTACACGTTCATGTATTTCTATTTTTCAGGATGCAGCTTTGACCTCTTGACAGTCACGGCTTACAAACCTCACAAGACATCAAGATTCAATTATATATCATGAAATGTTATAGAAGCTCAGCACACTAGTATCCCAAAATCAAAATAACAGCAACTGTGAAAAACGTAAGTTTTTTTCTATCATAGCAAGCCAAAAAGCTCATTAGACACTGTTTACCAATCAGATCTTGGTCTCCAGGCTCGCTGGCCTTGGCTGTTTGACGCATTACTAACCATTCTTTGCGTGGTCACATTACTGGGACGCCTATCAATCCTCATGTTCTGAAACTGATGGAGCACTTGTGAGGGTGAGTGAACTGCCCTGTGCATCTGAGGACGCGGCCTACTGTAGCTAGCGTTGTAGCCACTAGCGTTATTAGGTGTTCTCCAAATAGATTGTGATACGTGTGGTCTGACTAGTGTCGGAATGAGAGAACTGTGACTCTGATTGCGCGAGGTAAGTGCATAGTGGGTTCCCTGAAATGCTTCTGATATCCTCGTTAGATGTCTAATGCTAACAGTCCTAGCCGTGTTAACTGGTTGCTCAAAAGGGTCCTCAACCTAAACAGCCATTAGCAATAAAATTAGCTCCACTAGTGGAAAAAAGCCAAGTCGTAGTTGCAGCTGTAGTGGAGAGAGAGAGAGAGAGATTACAAATAGTGCATAAGTTTTGGGCAGCCATCTCATATTGGCATCAATTTGTTCCCATTGTCCAGTATATGGGCAGATTCCTTTTTCTGAGGCCCTCGAACTAATGTCAGCAAACTGCAAAATATATATATATATATATATTTATTACCCAATCTATCGAAAATTAATAAACAGTCTATTTACATGTTCGACAATTCCTCATAGCCATCCCATCCATAGAATGGGGAAAAGCCCTCCCTTTTGGGTCAGAATAAATTTTATGAATCAAATATTAGAAAGAAAAAAACATTTATTGTATTTTATACACAATATCATTCAGGTCAAAATACCCAAAAATAAAATAAAAGAAAGAAAATGTAACAAACATATACAAGGTGCTAGGAGTGCTAGGACGGATTCAGGATTATCACTATGGGGGTGCGAAAATATGTTTGGGTGTGCAAATCCTTATAATTTTTAATTATTTTAAAGTTTCTAATATAATAAGTGACATTTTTCAAATTTTAGAGGTGTGTTCCCCCCCCCCCCCCCCAAAGATCCGTCGTTGGTGCCGATCTCATACATATAAATTCACTTGTAAAGGAAAGAATTATGAAAGAACTACTTACTTTTTTGAGGAATGAAATGAAAAGCTCAGATAAAGAACTTCTATTTATTTTTCTGGACTTATCCGATCTAAACTTGTTTATATTCTCAGCACATATTTCTTCAATATGTCTCTCTGCAACAGCCCTCACACCTGCAATAGAACATATATGACAAATTATTAATTATTAACCAAGTTACCAAGCTGTTATGAAGATTTGGCAACTGTGGCTTTCATATTCACAAGTTATGCAACCATGGAATTCAATCTTCTTTGGTCAAATACTATTCCCATTTTGCATCTCTTGATTCTCAAACCTACTAGAATGGGTCAACATGCAAAAAGTTTCCTCAGATCACTTTCATTTTCTTAGAATCTTTCAAGTTTTCGACATCAACTCATGTAAGACCAAAACCCTGCTTGTAGAATATTTCTGACAGAATTCATAAGTTGTGGAAAATTGAAGCCTCAAACATGCACTTACACTAGTACCAGGACCACACTGTTTTTGTTAAGAAGTACCAACAGAGAGAGACAGCCCTCTATTGGACCTTAAAACACAATAATAATTTTTTTAGAATCTAATGCAGTCTTCATGTAACGGAAAGATAATAAATCATTCTTTTGGCACTTTGACTTCCAACTTCACAAGGAAATTTTAAATATTTTCTTTTATTGATAGGTTTCAACTCAGTATCTAAACTAATTATAGATAAAAATGCCTAAAGATATGTCGTGTTGCCTGTATCTTTATTAATTTCAGAAGAATGCAATGAAAAAAAAAAGGGGGGGGGGGGGGGGGGGGGGGGGGGGGGGGGGCAAGAGAGAGGACAAGTACCTATCAGGTCATCAACTATATTTCCTGGGTAGATTTCTTTAAGAGGAGGTAAAAGTGGAGGTACACATGTCTGCAAGAGAAGAAAAAGATGAAGCACAGAGAAAAAAGGTGGAGATCTTGGTTGCTCCAAATCAGAACTAAAAAATGGATAATTAAAAGACATAAAAGGATATAAATATAATGGAGAAAACAGACACAGAGGATGCGATTGAATTAAGCTAAAAATTTATAGTTACAAAGTGACACAAATATAGGGCACACTATGATCACTGGGACACAAATAATACTTCAAGATCACCTTAAAAACAGGACTATACAATTTGATGGGTTGGTTCACTATGTTCTCCTGTACATAAGTTTTACAGGTTGTAGGATTTACTTTCAGCAAATGAGTCAACTTCCGAGATCTTAGAATATGTCCAGTCGATTAAGTGTTAAAGAAGAATCCTCAATTTACTTTCAATTAAAAATATATAACAACAAAGCAATAGCAATAACAAGAAGAAATCAACAACCATAATTATAGGCAAAATCACCTGAAAATGGAAAATAATAAGCATGCTGAGACAGTATGAATTTAAAGTTCCTGACTTTGAATCATTGATACCATGTGTTTTGGCCCATTCCTTGACCTGCATGCAAAAATTGATACATCAAATTAGTGCATAGTTTCCTGACAGCATCACCATCTATTAATTTGTTATAAGAACGTGCCAATAAAACCATATTACGGAAACGCCCATCAATCTCATTGATCCAAAACAATAATTTGGACTTCATTTGACCATTCAGACTATTGATTGAGACATCACAGGAGATGTTCAGGTAGTTGCTCTCGAACTTTAGAATGGGAACTCTTGCATTGGCGATAAACTGCAATTTATACCATCCACCTACAAAACAATGCTATTATTAAATAAAAAGGAGCACTTCAATAAAGAACAATAAACAAAAGACCATGCCATAAAAATGTGCTTATATTATGCTTCTATTTGCTGATGGCACCTTTTTTTACTTTCAAAGGTGATGTTAGTAAATGAAAAATGGAGCCCCAAGTCCTACAAACTATAAATGATTAGTAAGATGTGAGTTTACACCATCTAGGAAGTATATTTCATTTTGTATCTTATTGCACTTGAAGGAAAGAACTCAAATTTTAAATGGACAGAGCAAGCAAGACCACAAACACACAGAATGATCTCCTAAGATAGTTTTATACATACAAGAAACTTATCCATTCTGATTGCTACATAAACCATTGTCTCTTTCGTTTGATTGATGCCCCCAGTGGCTGGCTCCGGGCATTTGTTTTCTCGAGTGATCTGTGTTGTGCACTTCATATTGTTTTTATTTTCCATGAAGTTCTTTATGTTTTCTTCGCTTTTAGTTTTAGTGTTCTATCATCCTCCCTATTTTTAAAGCTATTTTACTTATTAATTTCATTGTTTCCAGGATCAAGAACAGCTCATCCTTCTTAATTAGCAACGATTTATCTTCAAAAGTGGTTCAGGTAACAAACAAAAGAAGCAATAATGACATGCAAACTTTCAATGCATGTAGAGGTCTTGTGACATGCAAAAGAGTAAAAAATTGGAAGTATTAAGTTAAATCAAATTACCTCTCCTCCTTAAAGCTTTTTGTAAATCTCCTAGTAAAGTCTGCTTGAGTTTCTTTCCGGCAGATGAAATAAATGAACCATTGGGTAACTCTATTGATAGATCAAGATCTCCCCACCGTGTAAAGAGATTAGAGACAAATGATCCATATGGCTCCACAGTTGCACCTATTTGCACCATTCATCATTAATAAACATTGTCAACTATAAATCATATAACCAACATTGTCGGCTATAAATCATATAACCAATGCACACTATAAATCATATATCCTAGATAGAATCCTAGGGACCAACAAATCAAGCTACCCCTCACGGGTAAAGTAAGAATTTAGTAAACAACTACTTTAATAATAGTCAAGCGACATAAGACACACTAACACGTTTTTTCTGTTCTAACATTTCTTGCATGTTTTAGTTTTGTATCGCATATAAAAAAAGCCCATTTTTTTTATACATGTCTAGGATCATTGAAGTTTTTTCATGAGATGAAATGGTTTCATTTTTCAAAATCACTATGGCCAGCTGCAGGTGATGGTTCTCTGGCTTGAATGCTTTAGGAAACCAAATGCACTTAAATTACCATTGCATCTTATATGCAAATCAAGAAAGATTGCAAAAGAAGACGGTGAGTTTTTCAGCTATTACTATGCATGCACAACTGGATTCAAAGAAAGAAACAACAATATATTTTAGCGCATAACTGGATTAAAAGAATGAAATATTAATATAATTTAGCATCAAGTACCTCTAAGACTTTCCACAGATTCAACAACAGCTCGAAGCTCATTAATAAATTGAAATCGTTTTGCCCAGTCTTCTTCTAAGGGACTGATCACACGAAGAATATCCCTGAGAGTGAGCTCCAATGTACTGTAGTCGTTCATTTTTTAGCACTAAATAACATTGAAAACGGCTGATGTAGATGAGCATTCAAAAACTAAGGCATAAGGATGGCCATCCACACTGATCAGAGAGATACACACGGTGGAAGCAGTGAATCATACCAAGAAAATCTGATTGACTACCTATTCCGGGAAATTGAATGTACTATAGGAAATAAATCTTGGAATGATCTACGAAAGCAAAGCCTCAAACACCCTTTGGAATAGCAGCCATGACCTGAAAGTTGAAGGAAATATGAAGACATGTCAATGTATAAATAAATTCCATCCATTACTTATGAGAAAGAGAAGGTATATCCACTCGGCTTTTTTTTTTTTTTTAAAGCTTAAACTTGTTGGTGTGCTCAAAATTTTCTTGTCAAAATAAATGAGTGTTTGACTGTATAGACATGAACAGAAAATGAAAAATGAATGTTACATAATGTGAACAACTATAAGAACAACTATCAGTTTCTGTTACTTCAAAAGCTTCAAAATCAATTCAGTAAATCATAAAGAAAAAGTAAGCCAACATAAAAAATACTACACCCTTGATATGTCTTTTTTTCTTTTCTTTTCCTTAGAAACTAAGATTGCTCCAACCCAATCCATCCTTTTACCACATGAGCCAGACCAGAGGCTCAATATCTAAGAAGCACGGATACTTTTTATTTATTTATTTATTTATTTATTTATACTTTTTTTCTTAAATATCCTTTGCTTTTCCTTCTTTTTTTGGTCAACTTATTGGATGAGTATTAATTAGCATCAAGAAACAAGATATATAATGAGGCTCAAACAAAAAAAGCAAGAGGCAGACAAATCGTAGCCACAATGAACAACTATACAGATCATAGTCCTAATCAACTATACGGTAAAAACAAAAAATCCATAATCTAAAAAGAAGAGACATTAAGCCAATTGATATTGAAAGAATTTAGGGATGCACCTTTATATCACTTTCCCCCCCCCCCCCCCCCCCCCCCTTCTTAAATCCTTGTCGAAACCAGATGAAACCGATCTGTTGTTAGTTGCATTAAGAATACACTGAATTAGTTTCATAACCCATCATTTCTTGGGGGCAATTCAAATTATTATTTTCATCAGGAAGTTCATTTTGGTCTACTCCAAAAATATCTGTTCCACACATCTTTCTGATGTAAGCCCAAAAGCAATCTTTTACGAGATGCATTAGTTTTGCACTACGAGATTGTCTGAATCATTTCCACTACAAATGTCTTCTTTACTATAACTTTACACCGGTAAAAGATTAGAAACTGTTAATTAAAGATACCTAATTATCACCACTAGACAGAAATTTAACAAGATGGGCAACAGCAATCTGGAAGAAGCCAATAATTCATGGCTACTGTGTTTTCTCTCAAATTCTCAATTATCCAGTGCAAGCCACACTAATCGTGCTCCATTATTCAAGTACATTAAAAAGGCATGCCTTTCCTCTCAATAATAATCTTAAACCTCTGGTTAACAAATCTAGATCCTCAAACTTATATCCTGGATATCCAACATCACATATTAAAATATAATCGATCAAAGATTAAAGAAAATCTCCAAACACCAATTCTATAATCTGTAACAATTATGAATCAATCTATGTGTTTCATGATTTTTCCATTACAATAATCACTATTATGTATTCATTAAACCCCACTACAAATAATCACTATTACCCCGCTACAAATGTCTTCTTTACTATAACTTTCCACCGGGTAAAATGATTAGAAAGTGTTAATTAAAGGTATCTAATTATCACCACTAACTAGACAGAAATTTAACAAACTGGGTAACAGCAATCTGGAAGAAGCCAATAATTCAAGGGTATCAAGTGTTTCATCTCAATTATCCAGTTTATTATTCAAGTATATAAAAAAAAAAAAGACATGCCTTTCCTCTCAAGCATAAACCTTAAACCTCTTGTTAACAATTCAAGATCCTCCAAACTTTAAATAAAAACAATCAATCAAGATTAAAGAAAATCTCCAAACCAAAAATAAAAATAAAAAATAAAATAAAATAACACCCAAATTCTGCAATCAGTAACAATTCTGAATCAATCTACCCATTTCATGATTTTCCCATTACAATAATCACTAATAGTAATCAAGAAACCCCATTACTAAAAACAACAAATAGACTCTTAGATTGAAAATTCAACTACATATCTCACAAAAACGAAAGAGATAAGGCAACGTTACCATCATTGAAGATCGATTGACGAGGACTTGAAAATCAGTGCCAAACTTACAAGGGTTAAGTCTATATATATATATAGTTTGATGAACTCAACATTAACAGTGATAAAAAATAGTCACTGCAATAAAGAATCAGATGAAATCGAAGAAAAGGACGATCTTTATTTCTAGGGTTTGAATGTAGAATTGAGAATCGTACAATCACCAAAATGGTCCATCAGGTTGAGCATTTCGCTTTTCGGGTATTGTTTAAAAGTAGTGGGTGAGGCGGCTTTGCTTCGCATGAGGGTTTTCTATGACTCTCTCTCTCTCTCTCTCTCTCTGCATATATATATATACATACACCATGTATATAATATGTGTGTATTGTGGGTATGAACTTGGGAGTACGAAACGCGGGAGAGAAGTTCAAATTACAGTAATGGGCGTGTACACAAACAATAATAATATAACTCTATTGATGATAATTTTTGATTGATGATTGAAATTGGTTTTCTACAAATTTTCTTTCACCTTGTTCGTTCGGAAATGGGTTATTTTAATAATTTTTTTTTAAATATACAAAAAAAAATTAAGTGTAATAATTTATAATATTTTTTTAATTTTTTTTAGGATTGTTTTGGAAAGATAGTTAGGTGCCGTTTGGTAACACACGTTTTCAATTTTCTGTTTATATTTATAAAATTTAAAAAACTCAAATAAAAACTTGTTTGGTAAAATTTTTGATTTATAAATCAGTGGTCTCAGTTTATAAATTTGGCTAAAAAATAAAAACACAAAAAATATGTTTCCATTTTGAGTTTTCAGTTTTTTTTTTTTTACGACCCAACACTAGCCACCACCCACCACCATTTTCTACCACCGTCTTCCGCCACCACCACCCACCACCCACCCCCTACCACCACCTGCACCACCCACTAGCCACCACCATCCACTCCTCGCTGCCGCCACCACCCACCTACCATCCACCCGCCACCACCCACCACCCGCAACTATCATCCATCGCCCGCCACCACCACCCGCCACCTACTTGCCACTACCACTCACCACCCACCTGCCACCACTATCCACCCCCTGCCACCCACCACCACCAGTCACCTGCCACCCACCCGCCGTCACCACCACCACCATCACCCACCACCCACCCGCCACCCACCTGCCACCACCACCCACTACCCACCACCACCACCCACTCGCTGCCACTTACCACCCGCCACCGTCACCCACCAACCCACCACCACCACCACTCGCCATCTACCCGCCACCACCCACTACCACCCGCCATCCGCCACCCACTTGTCACCACCACCTATCACCTGCCACCACCACCACCACCCACCCGCACCCACCCACCACCCGCCACCATCACCCACCCACCCACCATTACCACTCACCACCCACCACCCACCCGCTACTACCCACCACCGCCCGCCATCCGCTACCCACCTGCCACCACCACCACCCACTCGCTACCACCCGCCACCGTTACCCACCTACCCGCCACCACCACCCGTCACCACCACCCACCCGCCTGCCACCACCCACCACCACCCACCATCCGCCACCCACCTGCCACCACCCGCCACCACCACCACCACCCACTCGCTACCACCCACCACCCGCCACCGTCGCTCACCCACCCACCCACCACCACCAACCCGCCACCACCCGCCACCACCAGCTACCCACCACCCACCGTCACCACTTTCCACCACCGTCTTCCGCCGCCACTTGCCACCACTTGCCATTTCTCACTCTTTTTTATATTTTAAAATTTTTTTAAACATTTTGTCAATTACCAAACGCGTTTGTAGTTTATGTTTTTTTCAAAATAAACAAAAACCAGTTTATAAAATTTTTGTAAATATAAATTGAAAACGTAAACGTTACCAAACACACCCTTAAAAATTGATTTTTTTGACCTTTTTGAAAAAATATATAAAAAAAATGTGAGAAATGATAAGTTTTCGTACTATTTATCTCAAAAACTACTCTACAAACACAAATCAAACACATCCCGATGTGATCCAAAATGAATTAAAAGTTAAAAAGTGAATTTTAATCCACTTTTCAAAATAAGCCTTAGTCTCCAAACGAGGCCGCATAGAGAATATCGGAATTCATGGGACTTATTTGCTAATATTCAACTTTTGTTCTTGAATTTATTTTAGTTTTTATAATTTTAATTGATTTACTTTTGATTTTGAATTTATAATTTGGATAATTTTATTTACACACCATCGATTCTCTCAGTACACACAATTACTTAGTACACTGTATAATAATTTTTAGATTGTGAAAATATCTCAATTCAAACTATAATGGCGAAGATTATAATGGCGAAGATGATGAGTGTGGTGTGCTACATTACAATGGTGAAACTGATAAGTGTAATGTGTTAGATTATATTAAGTATGTCTTATAATTTTGATTCAATTGATCAATTTGTTAGTATTTTTTTATTTTTATTTTTTTGAAAAATGCATACATAAGCAATATGTGTTATATTTTTATAAACAAAATTGTTAATTTGTTCAACTAGTGAGTTAATTTTGAATAACGCTATATGCACCACTTGATATATCAATTAGTGTATTAACAAATAATGTGACATAATTTTAGAGGTATTGGATATTTCTAATTTGTATAATGGATGGGGTCATAATTTTAAAATAATAATGTCATGGTATATGTTGGTATACTAATTGATACGTGTAGTACCACTGATTAAAAAAAGTCAATAATTGTTAATTTTCAACGACAGTTTAAAAATTTTATCACAAAAAATATCAGTAATTATAAGTTTTAGTAACAGTTTCAAAAAATCATCATAAAAAAAATCATTAATTTTCAATTTTCAACGATAGCTTGAAAAATTTGTCAAAGGAAAATGTCACTAATTATAAGTTTTGGCGACAATTTATAAAAATCGTAATAAAAAAAAAACATACTAATTGTTAATTTTTAGCAACATATGCAAAAAATTGTCACAAAAAATTATTTTTAGTTCTGATTTTACTAGGACTTATTTTCAATGAGGCATTATGAGAATTAAATCCAACTATTATGACTTATTGGTAATTTACTTTTAAAATTATAGAGAATGCTTCTCTCCAGTTGGGATACCCAACTGGAGGGTGCTGTTAGGCCTCCATGGGCTCATCATGACGCCTGCATCGATGATTCAAACATTCAATGTATAGGATTCGTCGAGTATTTATACAAAAAATCACGTTAATCGAATATCAATATTCGATCAACGTGATTCGATCAACGTGATTTTTTGTAAAGATCAAATACTAGACGAGTCCTACATATTGAACAGTTCTGATCATAGATGTCGGCTTTGTTAGGGGCCTATAGAGGTCTAACAATCCTTCAATCCGATTTGGACTCGAGAGAAGTCTTTCCCTTAAATTATAATTATTTTTTAAAAATTAGATAATTTATTATTAAAATTATGTTTCTTGTTTTTCTTTAAAAAACAATTATAAATACACCCTTAAAAATTACTTAAAATACAAATTGCACTTTGCGGTTTTAGAAATTACATTTCATTCCTTGATGTTTATAATTTCATAACAAATTGCTCATTTTATTGGTAAATTATCAATTCAATTAACAATTTTTAATGATGTCAAAAATATATTTCAATTAATAATTCAGATAATTTTATTATTGTATAAAAGAACAATTATGAATTTTATTTTTTCAATTAATTCTGTTAAATAAAAATTCTGATAAGGAAATATTTATTTTCAAATTACAGAAAATAATTTGTATTTTAAACAAATTTAGAGGGTGTAATCGTAATTTACCCTTTAAAAAACAAATATGATTTTATTATTTGACTATAAATATTTGATTAATTTAATTTTTTAAAATAATTTACTCAACAAACACTATAATATCAACCACTCAAATTACTAAGATAAGTTCAGAATAAACTCATTTAAGGGGGCATGGTAGCATCACACGTCCATGAATAATTATGTAGAGCAAATTACAACGTTAATCTCTACACTATAATATGAACGGAAAATGGAGGAGACCCCAACACTCCCAGTGGGTGCTAATTGGCCCAAATTTTTTTTTTTTTTCATCCTTACTTTGACCCTCATGTGTATGTAAGGGTGGTGAGGGTCACCCCCAACTGGGGGTCTGCAGCATGATTCAATATGAATCACTCAAATTACTAAGATAAGTCAGAATAAACTCATGTGAGGGGGCATGGCAGCATCCCATGTCCATGAATAATTATCTAGAGCAAATTACAACGTTAATCTCGTATTTTATTATTTATATCATATTGGTTTTTATAATTTTAATTAATTTGTATCTAACCTTTAATTTTTAATTTTTAATTTTTGTGTCAATTGATAAAGTTGATTAAAATTTTTGTAGGAAAACAGTAATTGCATTAGTTAAAATTAACCGGTGATGCTATACGCACCAATTGGTATACCAATATATGTTATGGCATTGTCATTTCAACACTATGACCCTACCCATTATACAAACTATAAAAATTCAAAACATATAAAATTATGTCGAATCATCCGTTGGCACACTAATTAGTATACCAATTAATATATATAACATTATTCTAACAAAAACCATTTAAATATGTGTCCAAATGGAGAGAAACCTTCTCCATAATTTAAATACTAGCATATCACCAGTGCTATGCACAAGATTAAATAATAGTTGATAAATTTATTTTTAAATTAATTAAAAAATAAATAATAAATAATATTAAGTAAGTGTTAGCATTTTTTTTTTTTAACAAAAAGAGTGTTTGAAATTAATTTTTTAAGTGGCTTTTTAAATTTTTTAAGAGATAAAAAAAGTTAATATATTTAGGAATGAGTTTTTTAATTGTATGGAAAAATGTAAATATTTTCGTTTGTTACTTAAATTTTCCGTTTTACCCTTTCAAATGTGTAAATACCTATGCACTCACTCACAAGAATTGTTTGGTCTTTTTAAATTGGTACAAAGATTTTCAATATTTTTTTTTTGGTACATGCCAAACACATTTCAGCACTCTTTAGCTTTTTAACTTTTTAATCAAAAAGATAATATCTCAAACATGGCATGAGTTACACAATTTTTATTTATTTATTTATTTATTTGTTGATATCAATGCTTTGTCCCAAATATTATATAACAAATTGATACATAATAATTCAATTGGTAAAATTAAAACAAATTAATTTTCTAAAATTACAAAAGTTATACTTTTGATCAAGTATAATTACATTATTAACAAAATTCGTAATTATAATTCATCATATCACAGTTTGTGATATAACAATCTTCTCTTCTTCTTCTTCTTCTTCTTCTTCTTCTTGTGTGTGTGTATCTCTCTCTCTCTCTCTCTCTCTCTTCCTCTCTCCTACTTATCTTCTATCTCTGTTTATTTTTAAGGCGATGTGGCAAAAAAATTGAAATGAAATATTTAAATTTTTATATTTATTTCAGTAAGTACATTAGGAAAAATATTATTGTATTAGTAAAATTTGGTTTGTCAATTGATAGACTATGATAAATTTAAGTTGATCATAAAATATATGGGTATTTTTAAATATTTTAAAATTTTATGAGATGATCGAGCTACCTAAGATATGTTAAATTTATTTCAATCAACACAAATTGAAGAGTCACTTGATCAATTTGTTTATGTAAATATTTTTTAAATTAGTAAAAACACATCATTAGTGATTTTTTTCTCATAATAAAATGTACATATTTATGTATATTTAATAGATTTAAAAAAATAGATTATATATGACATATGTGGGCCTATAGGAGCTTTTGGCCCACAACTTAGAGCCCAATATATAATTCAAACACTAAAGCCCAACATTCCCAATAGTCCCTACCTGCCACCCACCAAGGTGGATGGTCATAACTAGATCCATGGCTTCTCAACATAACGCTGTAGACCCCTAAGCCGACCCTTCTAACACAAACGACCTACCGCAGTATTTCACAGAACTCACCAACAGCATTAACTGTCTAGCCCAGCAAAACCAAGCCCTGATTAATGCTTTGCTTGAATGAGACCTCTCTGTGCCTCCTCCACCACCTCAAGATATCCCACCCAATCGAGAACAAGCCCCGAGCCATCCATTCCAACACTCCCACTCCTCTAACTTGGAGGGTTTGCGACCCTTGCCCCAAGATATGAACCCGTCACCTCGGGCTCCACATCCACCAGTCCAAGCACCTGCTCCCGAGGGAAAGGCCAGTAGTGTCCAGCCTCCATTCCATTCTGGTGTTGACAACGTTCCTATTTGGGATACGGAACTCCAAGCCATGAAACTCCAGCTTCAAGGAGTCATGCAGAACATGCAGAATAAACCTTCCACCACAGCCAACTCACCATTCGTCGCCTCCATCTCCTAAGTTCAAAATGCCCTCGATTGACTCTTTCAACGGTACAACGAACCCAGTCAACCACTTGGAGACTTACAGGACCCTGATGGTCCTCCATGCATTCCCTGATGAGATCATGTGTCAAGCTTTCCCCGTAACACTTAAGAAGTCGGCCCAACTGTGGTTTAGTCAGCTGCCGACAGACTCTGTCTCTACTTTCCAACACTTAAGTGACTCATTTCTCAGCCACTTCATTGGTGCCCAGCGCCAGCGGCGTCCGGCAATCCAACTCCTCAACATCCATTAGTCGGAGGGGGAGTCGTTGCGCAGCTTCGTCACCCGCTTCAACACCGAAGCCTTGCAGGTGGCAGAAAACGATGACAAGGTCATTCTCACAGCTTTCATGGCCGGTTTACGATCATCCGATTTCCTTTTTTCCCTCTCCAAAAACCCTTCAACCTCCATGGCAACCCTCATTTCCAAAGCGCAAAAGTACATGAACGTCGAAGATTCACTAGCCGCCCGATAAGATTCCATAACCAAAAACCCAACCCTCAGAGAGAAGAGAAATGAATCTGAAACCAGAACGACCTAGTACACATAGCAAACACCCTAGTATACCGACCGAACCACTCGCGCTGACCGATTGACACCTACCTGACTGCCTGGTTGGTTCGAATGATACACACCCCTCAACTCCTCCACGGAACAAGTGTTAAACCAGATCCAGCGAGATTACAACTTGAAATGGCCACAACCCTCACGGTCTTCTTCCAACCAGCAAGACTAATCTGAATACTGTCGTTTCCATCAGGACCATGGCCACAACACCGAGGAATGTGTTAACCTTAAAGACCAGGTAGAAAGCTTGATACGCCAGGGGCGCCTCAATTGGTTCACGACAGCCCGTCCCTAGTAGCGGCCGAGGATCGAACTTGCTAGGGGTAACCACCGACACACTCCTCCCCGACAACCTGCACTCCCTAACCAAGGCAATGATCGACCCCCGCCGTAACCCCGAGCGCAAGGTAACCCTGCTCTCCTGGTTAGAGAGATCAGAGTCATCGTTGGCGGACTTGCATGCGGAGGACCGTCCTGTTCGGCCCAGCGAATCGAACTCAGAAAAATTAGACAGGGCTCCGACAAAGAAGTCGCGACTTTGGAGCGCCTCCTTAAACACCCCAAACAGTGGATAGAGCCCATCACCTTTACGGAGGCCGATTGCACAGACATCCGTTACCCTCACGACGACCCCCTCGTCATCTCTGCCCTCCTGTCCAATTACAAAGTCAGACGGGTACTTGTCGACAATGGCAGTTCCTTAGACATTATCTTCTTGAATGCCTATCGCCAGCTCAAGGTCGGGGAAGAAAGTTTGTCGCCTCTCCAAACCCCACAGGTCGGCTTTACTGGGGATCGGGTGACCTCCATAGGCTCTATCGATCTTTCCATTACCATCGGAGAGTATCCGCGATAGACTACCAAGTTGCTCACTTTCCTCGTCGTCGACTATCCCTCTGCTGATAACATCATCCTCGGTCGCACTACCCTTAACGCTTTTCAAGCTGTCACATCCACATATCATCTGGCCATGAAATTTCCTACCGACCTCGGTGTCGGCACCGTGAGGGGAGAGCAGACCGTGGCCAGAGAATGTTACGTTGCTTCTCTCAAAGAAGTTAAGCTGAAGAAGGCTATGTTCATCAAAGGCCTCGACGTCAGAGACAAAGACGAGTTAGTCAGAGAGGAACTAATGGAAGAACTTGTTGAGGTCCCCATCAACCCCTCCAACCCAACAAAAACAGCCAACATTGGCAGCCAACTATCCTTCCAAGCCAAGGCCGACCTTACAGCTCTCTTAATCGAGCACAACAATGTGTTTGCCTGGACCCATTCCAATATGCCAGGTATTGATCCCTCCTTCATCACTCATCGTCTCAGCATCGAGCCCCATTTTTGACCTTTTCACCAGAAGCAGCATATCTTTCACCCAGAATGCAATGCTCTTATTATTTTCGAGGTAGACAAACTACTGGAGGCACGGTTTGTCCAGAACGTGGACTACCCTAGATGACAGGTATTGATCCCTCCTTCATCACTCATCGTTTCAGCATCGAGCCCCATTTTTGACCTTTTCACCAGAAGTAGCATATCTTTCACCCAGAATGCAATGCTCTTATTGTTTCCGAGGTAGACAAACTACTGGAGGCACGGTTTGTCCAGAACGTAGACTACCCTAGATGGCTGTCGAATGTGGTCCTGGCCCGTAAAAACAATGGAAAATGACGACTCTGCGTCGACTGCTCCGACCTTAATCGAGCTTGCCCCAAAGATAGTTACCCTCTCCCCCGCATCGATCTGTTTGTCGACGCCACTGCCGGCCATCAGATGCTCAGTTTCATGGACGCCTTCTCCGACTACAATCAAATTCTGATGCACTCGGCTGACCAGGAACACACCTCCTTCATCACGGACCGGAGAACTTACTACTATCGTGTTATGCCATTCAGGTTGAAAAATACCGGAGCAACTTACCAACGGTTAGTCAATACCATATTTCATCACCAGATTGGTCGGAATATGGAAGTGTACGTCGACGACATGCTTGTCAAGAGCAAACTCTCCTTTAATCATTTGACAGACCTGTGGGAGACTTTCGACACCTTATGCAAGTATCAAATGAAGCTAAATCTGGAGAAGTGCGCTTTCGGCGTAGGATCTGGAAAATTCTTAGGTTTTATGGTCAATCAGCAGGGTATCGAAGCCAACCCCGAAAATATTAAGGCCTTGATAGAAATGCAGTCACCTCGAACGGTTAAAGAGGTCCAAAGGCTTACCGGCAGAGTCGCCGCCCTCAACCGTTTTATTTCCTGTGCAACAGACAAGTGCCTCCCCTTTTTCAAAGTCCTTCAGCAGGCCTTTGAGTGGACCGCCGAATCCGAAGAGGCCTTTCAACAATTGAAGCAGTACATGGCCTACCCCCCTACTCTTTCAGGCGCTCTCTGGCGAGACCCTTTTTCTCTATTTAGCCGTATCAAACACCGCAGTCAGCGCAGCCCTCATCAGGGAGAACGACTCAGTACAGCGTCCGGTTTATTACATTAGCCGAGCTCTCAAGGGGGGCCGAACAGAACTAACCTCTGCTGGAAAAAATGGCCCTTGCCTTGGCCATAGCCTCAAGACGATTCCGACCTTATTTCCAAGCTCATTCCATAGTAGTTTTCACTGACCAACCTTTGAAGAAGGTAATGCAACAACTAGAGTCGTCCGGCAGACTTATGCAATAGTCTGTCGAGCTCAGCCAATTTGAAATCTCTTACTGACCTCGAACAACGATCAAAGGACAGGCTGTCGCTGATTTTATCTTAGAATTCACCAATCCCACTCCAACCACACCCCCTCAACCCAGGCAACTCAACATTGAGACAGTAGATCCCCACTCCTGGACCCTCAATGTCGATGGATCATCCTATAAAGAAGGCAGTGGGGCTGGTCTTATCCTCACCACCCCCGAGGGCGATTATTTCAAGTGTGCTCTCCGCTTTCTATTCGACGTGAGTAATAATGAGGCCGAGTATGAGGCCTTGATAGCAGGTCTTTGCCTAGCCAGAGACATTGGTGTGAGCCATATCCAAGTGTTCAGTGATTTCCAACTGATTGTCGGACAAATTACGAGGGAATTCGACGTAAAGGAAGACACCATGCTCGCCTATAGGGATATTGCACTCCTCCTTGTTCGCCTTGTTAACACTTTCCATATTAAACATATCCCTCGGTCAGAAAACTCCAAGGCAGATGAAATGGCCCAATTAGCCTCTGCCGACCAGTCAAACCTCAGCCATGGCGTCCGTCTTGAATACCTGGCCCACCCGGCTACTTCACCAATCCAGTAGGAGGTCTACTTCCTCCAAAATGAACCTACCCCATGGGCGGCGGACATCCTTCTGTTTTTGACAAGTGGGGAGTTGCCAACTGACAAACAGTAGGCCGCCAAAGTCCGAGCCCGGTCGTCCAATTGCATTCTCATCAGCGGCCTACTGTACAAACGTAGATTTTCACGCCCATACCTCAGGTGCCTCAGTCCAGCTCAAGCGACCTATGTGATGAGAGAAGTCCATGAAGGTATGGTAATCATTCGGGGTGCCAGATCGCTGGCCCATAAAATACTTCGCACCGGCTACTTCTGGTATACTCTCAACCAAGATGCCACTGAATTTGTGCTTAAGTGTGATAAGTACTAGCGCTTTGCTAACATCCCCCATGCTCCACCTACAGAACTTATTACACACAACAGTCTCTACCCATTCACCAAGTGGGGCATCGACTTAGTTGGTCCATTACCCACCGGTAGGGGCCAAACCAAGTTCGTGGTAGTCGCCATTGATTACTTCACCAAATGGGTGGAAGCGGAACCCCTCGCCACAATTACTGAACGGAACATAACCAAATTTATCTGGCAGTCGATCGTATGCCGATTTGGAATCCCTCAAGTCATCGTTTCAGACAACGGTAAGCAATTCAACAATGCCAAATTCAGGAAATTCTATGTAGAGCTCCACATTCAACCATGTTTTTCTTCCCCAGGTCATCCCCAAGCTAATGGACAAGTAGAGGTCACCAACCGTTTTCTCTTGAAGATCATCAAAACTAAGTTGGAAGCTGCTAAGGGACTCTGGGCTGAGGAATTACCAAACGTACTCTGGGCCTATCACACTACCGCCAGAACCCCTACTAGAGAGACCCCCTTTCGCTTAACATACGGCGCTGAGGCAGTCATCCCAGTGAAAATCGGCCAGCCGATCCCAAGGGTTTTATATCCGAATCCAGAAATAACCGAAGAATTGCGTCGGGTTGACTTAGACCTAATTGAAGAGCTCCAAGAGACCACTGCTGCCAGACGGGCCTCATATCAACAGAAAATGAGAACACACTATAACCGTAAAGTTCGACTAAGGGAGTTCGCTGTGGGGGACCTTGTCTTGCGCAAAGCGACTCTTGCCACCAAAAATCCCGCCGAGGGAAAGCTAGCAGCCAAATGGGAAGGACCTTACGTCGTTAAAGCCAGACCTCGCCCATGCACTTACCGACTCCAAGACATGGAAGGCAGAGACCTCCCCCATCCGTGGAATGTTGAGCACTTGAAGCGTTATTTATAGTAAAATAATGTTTCATGTTTTTGTACCATTTCGTTGTTGCATTTTCCTTTTTGTACTACTCCATTGGTGTAAACTTATGATCCACAGGCTGTGCCTTCAATGACAATGACTTTATATCTCTATTACTTGCATCGTGATTCAATAACAACTTGTTAGCTAACACCTCAGCCAGACTGCGCACGAAACTGAGTTAATTAAAGGCTCAACCAGACTGAGTTAGCCAAAGCCTCAGCCAAACTGAGCACGAAGAGCTCAGCCAGACTGAGTTAGTTAAAGCCTTAGCCAGACTGAGCACGAAGAGCTCAGCCAGACTGAGTTAGTTAAAGCCTTAGCCAGACTGAGCACGAAGAGCTCAGCCAGATTGAGTTAGCTAAAGTCTCAGCCAGACTGAGCATGAAGAGCTCAGCCATGCTGAGTTAGCTAAAGTTTCAGTCAGACCGAACACGCGAAGCCCAGCCAGACCGACTCAGTACGACAGAGCCCTTCAAGTCTTAGTCAGAACTCAAACGAAAAATTCGGCCAATCCATTTTCACAATTTAATATCACGACATGGTTGCCATACTTAGTTAAAATCCAAGTTCATGACCATCCATTTTCACTAATCATACAAATTAGCCTGTCTGTTCATTTTTAACATTTTTTCCACCATGGTTTATTTACGAAATTTCATATCAAACTTTCATGGTTCGCCCATTTTTAACATTTCATATCAAAGTTTCATATCCATTTTCCCTAGTCAAACTTTCACTGATTATTCATTTTTAACATTTTTCCCATCATGGTTCGCCTATTTTTAACATTTTCATGTTTAACACAGTTTCACATTTTCACTTCGCACATCACAATTTACGTACAAATTTACAAATCAGAAACACAAAAACAACAATTAACACAACTCTTTGTTTTATTAACCAACTTACACTTTCATAAAATTTGTTGTAGAAGTTACATATATTAAAAAAAAAAACGATCAAACAAATAAAAACAACAAAACACATAAACATAAAATTTTTGCATAAGTCACTCTTCCTCACTCGAGGCAAGATCTTCATCTTTAATTCCCTCGTCCAGGGGGGTCTGGGCGACGTCATCTTCCCCTACCTTCACAAGGTTGAAGTCCAAGTCTGGAAACAGCTCTTGCGCTTTATGTTTGAAGGTCATCCAATCGCTGTCCTAGAACTCGCTCATCTCGTGCTTGTAGAAGTCAGATTGTTGGAAGCTTTGGATCACTTCCTCTTCACTCTTACCTCTAGCGGCCGCTCCCGACGGCCCAGCCCCCCCATCTCCCTTCTTCGCCAGGCTCTTGGCGACAGCGGCAGTAATGGCCATCTGGAAGTCGGCGGACCCCTTGAATTGCTCTACGGTCGCCATACACACGTTGGGGTACGCCGCCCTCTTAAATGCCAATTTCGCCATCTCCTTTGGCATGGCTTTCTCCAGCTCCGTGATCTGACCATCTGCCTTTTCTTTGTCTTTGATCGCCTGGTTACGCAGCTCTTCATTGTTGGCCATGGCTTC
The DNA here is from genome assembly GCF_055761805.1 of Camellia sinensis. NCBI lineage: Eukaryota > Viridiplantae > Streptophyta > Magnoliopsida > Ericales > Theaceae > Camellia > Camellia sinensis. The sequence goes on along the minus strand of NC_138961.1, from coordinate 32,133,492 downwards.
TTCCCATCTCTCATTAGCGGTAGTGTAGGCTTGCCGGACCTGCTCTAGTTCCCCCTTCTCGCCCGCCAACTCGAACTCTAGCGATACCGCCTTGCGGTGCTCCGCGGCCAACTCTGACTTGGTTGCGAGGAGCTCGGCACTAGCTCGGTCTGCTGAGTAGCCATGCACCAACGCCAATACTTCCATGTTCTTCGCCCTCTGCCCATACTCCAGCCCCTTGGCGCATGCACTCCGAGCGGCTTTCTTCCAGCTCGCTGTCTAATCCATTAATTTCTGCAACTGCCCCTTTACCCCTTCCAGCTGAACCCTCAACGGCTCTATCTTCATCTTCTCACGCACTGCTTTATTCAACAGGGCAGCCGCCAAGGTTGCTGCCTCCATCTGGGCCAAGCACAAACCTCTCAGGAGGTCGGCCTCCCCCAACCGTGCCATCGACCGCACGGCAGCATCCTCTAACACTCCAACTAGGCGGTCGGCTGCCACTCTGGCTTTCCCCTCTTCGTCCGCCGAGCGACCTGCCAGCGCGCGCGCGTGGTACAACGTGGTCGTCAGTGCGACACTCGTCCCTGGAGTGCTGGCCCCAATCTTCCCTTCACTAGGACTAGGGGTTACTTCTGGTGAAAATACCACCGTCGCCACCACTTGGGCACTTGGACCCAAGTGTTATTTTAGCACTTGGGCGCTTGGACCCTCGTTTTCTTTCGCCACTTGGGCGATCTCCCATTCTGGAGCTGCCTCCACCCTTCCTTCCTTTATCTTCTCCACCATGGGGGCGTCCTCGCTTCTAACCTTTATGTTTTTCAAGACCGGGGCGCTTTTTTCCCCCTTTACAGCCGCCCTCTTCTTCTTTGTCTTCTTCAACACTGCATCGACCTCCTGCTTGTTTCTCGCCTTTAACGGGTCTATTAGGGGCGACAGTAGGGCGAAGCTAGTTAAGTCTTTGTCCCCCAGCAGTTTGGGATGTGGTCGGATCCGCTCCCTCATCACTAACTTAGGCGCAGGCCCCAGCTGAGCCTCCTTATACTTTTTTGCCCTGGCCAAGGTCCTCTGTTCCTTCACCTCCTTCGCCTTTCGCCTCGCCTCGCCTCCAATTCCTCCAGGGTGGGGTTCTCTTCCATCGGCTGCGGCTCTAAACCTAAGGCACACAGGGCTGAAGGACGGACAAGGTCGTCCCACCTCGCACCCTCCTTCTCCCTCCACTCCTTCACCTTTCTCACCCTACCTTCTGCATCTGTCCCCAACTTCGACTCCACCGACTTCGTAATAACTTTCCATGTCATGTGCACTGCCCCCCGACATTAGCCGACACATAAAACCACCTCGGTCTCCACCCTTTCACTGATGAGGGCAACCCCCTACTAACCTCCTGCCCGCCACCGCTTGTAAAGTCACCCACGTCTCCTGTTGACCGAACCCTTTATAGCACGAAAAGAATTCTTCCACTGTCATCGCCGCTCCCTCGGTCGCCCGTGGCCATGCAATCGCGCAGGCCATTATAATTTTCCATGCGTTAGGCATCAGCTGCCTTGGCACTGCCTCCAGTCGGTTCAGTATGTCTACCACTACTTGAGAGATCAGCAACCTTAGGCCTCCTCGTAATGCTTCCTCGTACAACGAGAATTTCGCCGGCCATGTATCCAACGCCCTCTCCTTAGATGTGGGCACCCTCAACTCTATCTCTGCCAGAATTTGGTACTTTCTTTGTGTCTCCTGCAACTCCTCCACCGTGAATGTCGACCTGTCGGGCTTGGTGTGCCAATGGTCTGGCTCCACTTGGCTAATTGGCCTGGCGATAGCGATCATCGTCGTCGGACGAGCCCGCACCACTTTCCCTGCTCCCCTCTTCTCCCTTCGTTCCACCCGATACTGTTCCGTCAACTCTACTGCGTTGTCGTCCCCCAAAGAGTCTAGTCTCATAATTGGCACTTCGTCTCGAGCCATCTCTCATATGTGTTTGTGTATAGCTTCAAACGTTGGCACAAGGAAGTTCGCAAAGTGTTACAGAGGTGTATCACACAAAACAAATGAGTTTATTTCTAGGACGTGTTGGTTTTTTGCAAAAAGGTAGGTAAAGCGAATAACTCCAAACGCCCACGGCTTGCCTATATTCTAAGGGTCAAGATTAAATTTCGCTAGTTTGAAAAATTTCAAAAATTTCTGCCCCCGCCTTTTCAACGCCCTATATTAGCCTATCCCTTCATTTTCTGCTAATGCGTCACTTCCCTTGTTACCGAATTGTGCCACGTGTACGACCACGATCCACAACTCTCTTCCCTTTCCCTGTCTATTCCATTTCACATCATCACGTGCCACGCCTTGCCCCGAGCCCCACGCGCCGTCATTTCCTTTCTCACTCGGTCACCCCTCGTGGTCGACCCTCTTCGCAGTCGGCCTTCTCATTCGGTTACCCTTCGCGGTCGGCCCTCTTCTTAGTTGGCCTTCTCACTCGGTCACCTTTCGCAGTTGGCCCTCTTCGCAGTCGACCTTCTCATTCGGTCACCCTTCGCGGTCGGCCCTCTTCGCAGTCGACCTTCTCATTCAGTTACCCTTCGTAGTCGGCCCTCTTCGCAATCGACCTTCTCATTCGGTCACCCTTCGCAGTCGACCTTCTCATTCAGTCACCCTTCGTGGTCGGCCCTCTTCGCAGTCGGCCTTCTCACTCAGTCACTCCTCGCGGTCGGCCCTCTTTGCAGTCGGCCTTCTCATTCGGTCACCCTTCGTGGTCGGCACTTTTTGCAGTCGGCCTTCTCACTCGATCACTCTCCGCAGACGGCCTTCCTCGCAGTCGGCCTTCTCACTCGGTCACCCTTCGCGGTCGGCCCAAATCTTAGTCGGTCTTCTCTTCGTCGACCTTTCACAACCCTTATTTTTTTCCTTATTCGAAATTCTCTCCGTCGACCTTTCACAACCCTTATTTTTTTCAAGTGGACTAAAGTTGCACTTGAGAATGGGGGACTACTGACATAGGTGGGCCTATAGGAGCTTTTGGTCCACCACTTAGAGCCCAATACATAATTCAAACACTAAAGCCCAACATTGCTGGAGCTCAACGTGGCATCAAGGACCAATGACATCTAAACACGTATCGAGAGAAGAACCAGCCACATAAGCAGACAAAGATCCTGTAGAGTTATTGCACCACACATTAGCCATTAATGAGATTCCCTGCAGCATTTATTGCGATAACCCGTTCACGTCGGAACAGAACGACCTCACCATGAACAAGGCAAGTTAGAACGTAGACTTTTGGCCAACGTGACAGGTCAGAATGGACAAGGAAATGATGAGCAAAGAATATAAGCAGGTTTCTAAGATAAAGAGAATGTTAAGTTCTTTAACTCCATCCTATCTCTATACTCCGTTGATTTCCCTTCTTTAATTTGTTCGTCGGAGGGTTCGCTGGGGGACTCTCGTTCCCTGTTGAACTCTTGTGCAGGTTTCTTAGTAGGCCAACGATCAGACAACCGTGTGAGAGGCCTGGATCAACTCGACCCGTTACCCAGAAACAAGTAGCATCATCAATATATAATAGTTTTTTTTTTGTATTTTTTTTATAGGTTTGTAATTATGGCCGTAACTTCACTTTAATCTAGGCAACTGTAGATAATTTTATAATATTTTTAAATAAAATTAAACAAAAATCAATTCAAACAAGATATCACTTCAATTCAAACAAAATTAAACATATATTTATTTATGCAAATACTTTTAAACAAAATTAACTACAAATAAAAATATTAAATAAAAAATTATTTAGTACTTTTAAACTAATTCTCTACACCAATTGTTAATTAAGACATATCATGATGTCACAAAATATAAAAAGTAAAAAATAAAAAAAGGTAGTGATTACAAAAAAAATATTAATAATAATTTTGTTAGATTTTGATCTATCACTTTATAATAAAGAGTTCATTGACATGTTTTTTATTATACAAATATTACTATCACAACATTTTAGGGTAAAATTTTACATAAAAATCCTAGCAAAATAATATTTTTTAACCAAAAAAAAAAATGGTTATAAGCAAGAAAACAAATAATGGTCCGTAGAGAGTAGATGGACAAATGATACATAAAATATGAAATGCAATAATAAAAAATGGTTAGAAGTAAAAAATAAATAGATAAATAACAAAAAAAAGTGTACTTAAAGGATCAAAAAGTGTTTGAAAAATGTAAGAGACTAAATATTAACTAACCTACAATTGTCTTATAAAGATAGAGAAACAAAAATAAGTTAAATCATTGCATGAATGTAATATTTATAGAATGAGAATGACATGAATGACTTGGAGAATATGTAATGTATAACGGTTAGGATTTTGGGATAAGAGAAAGAATGCACAATAAGGATCTTCTTCATATTTCTTTTTCTAAATCATAAATCATGATTTTTTTTTAAAATTATTTTTTGAACTTAAAAATTCACAAATTTTGTATGGAAAGCGGCCAAATTAATTTATTTAATTTTTTTTTATAGAGAAACAATTCAATTATAGGGAAACAACCAAATTAATTATAAGAAAATAAAATCAATAAAATAAAACAATTTAAATAAATTTGAATTGATTTTTGTTTGATTTATTTTAAGAAATGAAGAATTTTAGGTAGAGATTTTAGAAGGTAGACAAATAAATTAGAAGGTCAACAAATCATATTTCTATATGTGTGATTTTGGAAAATAATCATCTATTAGGTAATGATTTTAGAAGATATGCTTGAAATTTATTTATTTATTTATTCAAAAATTTTGTGAAATATATGAATAATTTATTATTTTTTTAAATTAAAAAATTAAAAAAAATTAAAGTTGGGCATGTGAAGACATTTCTGACAAAAAGTTTCCTTCAATATATAGTACGTAAATGATTGTCTAATCACTAGCTTGATCATGCGAGTCATCGACACCTCGAAAGAGGGACGTAGTGCTTGTTTAGGTTGACTTGGAGTCAATAATATAACAGTGGTGATAGATCTCAGTAAAAATGGACCATTAAGTTAATTCTAATAAGTTGGTAGTTCGAAAAATAAAATAAAAAAAAACAAAGAGTAAAACATCAAATCAATTAGGGGCACAGTATTTTTAGAGCTATTAGAGCTCATTGTTTTAGTGATCTCAAACAATTTTCATAATATAATTTAGCTGTTAGGGTGTGTTATACAAGCATATTTTTTATTTTTTATTATTATTTTTGAGTCTTTATTTATTATTTATTTTTTTTATAAAAATTTAAAAAATATATTTATTTAGATCATTTTAAATAATTCTTTACTACAAAAAAAAAGAAAGATAAATTACAAATACATCTCCTGCTATTTGATTAAAATATGAATTGCCTCTGTAATTTTAAAAATTACATTCTACCCCTGAGATTTCTAATTTCATAATAAATCGTTCTTTTTATTAATAAATCATCAAGTCAATTAACGGTCTTTAATGATGTTAAAAATATATTTCAATTAATTATTTAGGTTATTTTATTATTGTATAGGAGAACAATTATGAATTCTATTTTTTTAGTTAATTCTGTTAAATAAAAAATTATAATAAAGGAGTATTTGTAATTTTTCAAATCACATGGGGCAATTTGTATTTTAAACAAACCTCAAGGGGTGTATTTGTAATTTACCCAAAAAAGAATTATCGTCTTTGATTTTAATTTTTTGAATTCAATTATTTAAAAATTAAGTTTTTTATTTTTCTCATTTTTTTTAATTTTTAGTGAATATTTTTAAAATTTTAAATATTTTTTTTTACTTTTTTATATACACATTACTTAGATATATCTAAAAATTAAAATAGTTATAAAAAAATATTTTAACAAATTAATAAATACACAAAATATAAAAAATGTGTTGAAATTTCGTATTTTTTTAAATATCTTTTTGATATTTAGTGATTTTTTAAAAATATTTTTTTCACAAATATTGTGTTTTTTAAGTAAATTTATGTTAGATATATCTAAAAATTAAAAAAACTATTTAAAATATTAAAAAAATAATAAAAACAAAAAATATAAAAATTTAATTTTTTTTTTTTTTTTTGGTTACAGGAAAATCCTCCCTACTCTCCCGCAGGTCCAAAGCCCCTTTGTAGAGATCACCAATGTGTCCTCTTAGTCGTTTTGAGCGAAGAGACTATAACCTGGGAACTTGCCCAGACCTCCCAAGACAAATTTCGCTTAAATCAAGACTCGCACAGCGGGGAGCATTAAATCCAAACCAAGTGCTGGTTAGACAACTTGATGTCCAACGTCCTAACCAACTGTACTAAGCCTAAGAAATTGCTCCAGGAAGAATTTGAACTCATGACCTGGAAGCTGAATCCCCATATTCTTACCACAAGGCCACCCACCCCTGGGTTAGAATTATGAAACGAAACAAGCTGACTGGTAATCCCAACCCAAGAAAGAAAGCATGGCAGTCCACTCATACTTCATCTGAAATGGACAAGAAAAAATTGGCACCAATACTGATTGGTATGGTCCTATTTCCCCAGTTCGACTAGTCTTCAACAAAAAATTAATTAATTAATTTTTTTTTATTAGGGGTTTGGGGACATCACGTGTCATTATTTTTAATTAATTATTAAGGGTTATTTTAGAAAATGGTTAAAAATTATTTTTTAATTTTTTTTCGACTTTTTTTAAAAAAACATGTAAAAAATGTGAGAGATGATGTGATTTAAAATAGGTTAAACGCTTTCAAAATAGCTCTAAATGTTAAGTTTTTCTATTACTTAAAAAAAAATAAAATTGTGAGGTATAAAAAAAAGTAGAAAAATGTTTAAGATTCACACCAAAAAAAAAAAAAAAAAAAAAAAACTTTTATAATTTAATCTATACTAATGTGACATGATACATGTTAACTTTTGATGTCACATACTCAATTATTTGGGGGCTATTGTTTTTGCCACATTATTGTAGGTAAGTTAAGAGATCCAATTTGTGAGTCTCTAACACTAATAAAAAAAAGTAGCAGGGAGTACTAGTATGATTGATGAGTTGTTTGAGATGATCTAAATAAGTATACTTTTTGATTTTTTACGAAAAGATGTATAAAAAAATAAAAAGGTAATGTGATCCCAATAAACGCACTTATCTAAATAAGTGCATTTGTTTAATTTATGCCAAATAGTGCTCCGCACATTTCACTAATCATAACAATCCAAGAGTACTATGTTTTAAGAATAATAAATAACTTTTGATTGTGTTTGGTCTAGTAATCTTACAGTTATATTTTAGGGTGCGGTGAGAGAAAAGTCAAAAGGTTTGATTTGATAGAACAACGGCGATCTCTTTAGTTATAATTTAAACTTTAGACACTATTTAGCATAAACTAAATAAGTGCATTTATTTAATGCACTTATTTAGATCACATCGCCTTCTTATCTTTTTACACATTTTTTCATAAAAAATAAAAAATTATAGTTATTTAAAGCATTCCAAATAACTCCTTACTAAAAATTAATACCCTCAATCTTGATTTAAACAAAAAAAAAAAGTAATAATGAATATTTATTAGTAGTGCGTGCAGAAAAGACTATAATACAAATTATGAAAGTCATACGGTCTACATGTTCTTAAGAATATGCATCATAACCTTTTCTACACATGATATTAATGTGATTATGTTAAATAAATCTTAGTTATTATTTTTGTTCAGTGAACTATTTTTAAAAGTTTTCGAAAAAATTAACTTTTCAATCTTATTGACTGGAATACCTTAAAAATAAAATTTGACTTTTAAATATATATATATTTTTACTTTAGATCTTTTTTTGAGAACATTTTACTTTAGATTTTTCTAGATTGGAAGAACTTGAAAGATAAATAAAATAAAATTGACACAAATTATATATAAAAAAGGACAGCTGTAAAAAAAAATAATATCACCTCAAAATAATTATGAAGTAAAGAAAGTGCAAGCAGTTTTTATTTTTTTATTTATTTTTTATTTTTAAGATGGGAAAATACTAGCAGTTAATGGGCTCAACTAGTGTTGGTGTTCCAACTAACGGGCCTTGGGGGAAGAATACAAACATGCTTTTAAATAAACACACCAATAGAAGCGTGATTAACGGGCCTTGGGGGAAGAATGGGGGGATTCTATTTGATCTCGAAATATGTCTCCGTACTTCAAATTTAAGTTTATAAATTTAATTTCTTATTATATTTTAGGAAAAGTCTACAATGTGCACCTTCTAAAAGGGCATATGATATGCACTTATTGTGTGGTTCATATTGTGCCACGTCATAAAAAGTAACTTGCTAAACAGGTCATTTAACAGGTTACATGAAAGAATCATAACGTTTTTCAAATATCATAACAATACTACAATGAATCATAACAATGTCATAATATTCACCAAAGTATCATAACAAAGACACTATAAATCATAACAATATAATGACGACTCATAACAAATATAGTTATTTCTAATTAATTATCATAACATTTGAATCGTAACATTTTTTATTATGATTCATCATGACAAATCATAACTTTTGGTGGTACAAATCATAACTTTTACTGATGAATCATAACCATAACAAATTGAGTATAACTTTTTTTACCACAATCATAACGACATTAACAAACTATCATAACTTTTATCAATTAATCATAACATAGTATGTTGATTGTAATTTTGTCCCAAAAATCATAACAACATTAAGAAAACATCATAACTTTTAAAATTTCAAACACAATTAATTGTGTAATCAATTGGTATAGCATATTGGAGTGAATGGAAAATCATAATTGATTACAAAATCGATTGGATTGAAAGACCACAATTGATTATACAATCGATTAGTGGCCAGAGTTTTGAACTATCACAATTGATTGTACAATCCAGTAGGATATAAGGGAGATTCAAATATCACAATTGATTGTACAATTGATTGGTTGATCGGGCACCATTTATATGTAATTTTGTTGTTGTGTTTTCATTACCTCAAACATTATCACTAACAAAAACGCATGACACTTCAACTACGTTTCTCATTTTACAATTCTCTCTCTCTCTCTCTCTCAGAGTCATTATCGTCAATGTTAATGTTATCTGAAATGTTGTTGCTATGACTATCTCATCGACTCTCACTCTTTATTTCCTTGTCATTATTAGTGAATTAGACAACAATGTTATTGTTACCAACTTCAATTAATCATGCCCTTTGATCCACTAAAACACAACCATCATCATCGACTTAGGCCATTATAATAGCATTGTTGCCACTATTAGTGTCATGTTGTCATTATGTCCAAATGATGACGTTGGGTATAAATGACTTTGACACACTACAAGAATTTTCACTTTTGGCGAATAAATTTTTAGTCGCCAAAAGTAAATTTTTGTATACAAAAAATAAATAACTTTAGCTGTCAAAGTACATACAAACCAACTATTGTCCAAACTAAAATAATAATTCCATACAAAATATAGAATCATACAAAAAGCAAAGCCCTCCATATACAAATATTACATTTACTATCATGTGAAATGACCATTTGGCATGGTACAAATTACCATCGTAATCTGTACCACGACAAAAGGTGATGTATGTACCAAGACAAAAGTACATCTATGTACCATGACAAAAATCATATATATGTACGGCGACAAAAGGTGATCTATGTACCATGCCAGTAATTATCTGTTGGCTGTCAAAAGTTTTCTGTATCAGTAATAGTGAACTGCACAAAAGCCGGGGATGACAAAAGTATTACATTAGTTCTATACAAAAGTGAAATTTCTTCTCTATACACCAAAATATTACTTAGTCCACGCAACAAAGTCATCTATAAAAAACAAAAAACAAAAAAACGGACCCAAAAATGCCCAACTTCATGAATGCATTTGGGAACAAGTGACAAATAACATATCAAAGAAGAAACCTTCCATGATGAATCAACTATCAGTCTTTCTAAAGTCTTTTGTTATGAGGAACATTGTTAAATGCAGAACAATCATTACTAAATCTGTCATTACTAACATAAAGCTAATGTAACAATCTTCTATTTATATGCAATATGTATCCAAATTCTGTGGCTAAACCAATATCCAAACCCAATGTGAATAGAAACTATTCTTTTTACTAACTTCCTCATTAATTGTTTGCAAAAGGCAGTTGAATCATTAGATTGGATATAAAACTATCCCTGCTTATTAATGTCTATCAGTGCCATTTCATTCAGGATATTACAACATGTGAGAAAAATAATAACCAAAATAAAGTTCAATTACAAAAGGAAATATGTAGAAATGTATGTTCAATCACAAAAGCAACCTTCTATGATGAATCAATTATCAATTCTGGGCATATTCGGCTCTAACTCCCAACCAACGGGTTTGAATTACATTCTTTCAGTTGTCACAAGTCCTATTTGTCATAGGAAAGCTGCCCGTGAGAGTCACATGGCGGTTCGGGGTTTGTTTTGAATTTTCGCCCCTGAAACGTCTTTTTTTGAGTAAGTTTTGGGCGTATTCGGCTCTAACTCCCAACCGACGGTCTGAATTACATTCCATCAATTGTCACAAGTCCTATATGTCATGGGGAAGCTGCTCGTGAGAGCCACACGGCAGTTCGGGGGCTGTTTTGAATTTTCGCCCCCGAATCGCCCTTTTTCGAGTAAGTTTTGAGCGTATTCGGCTCTAACTCCCAACCTACGGGTCCGGATTACATTCTTTCAGTTGTCACACTATTTGTCATGGAAAAGCTGCCCGTGAGAGTCACACAATGGTTCGGGGGCTGTTTTGAATTTTCGCCTCCGAAATGCCCTTTTTCGAGTAAGTTTTGGGCGTATTCAGCTCTAACTCCCAACCTACGGGCCCGAATAACATTTGGTCAATTGTCACAAGTCCTATTTATCATGAGGAAGCTGCCTGTGACAGTCACACGGAGGTTCGGGGGCTGTTTTGAATTTTCGCCCCCGAAACGCCTTTTTTCGAGTAAGTTTTGGGCATATTCGGCTCTAACTCCCAACCTACGGGTCCGAATTACATTTTGTCAGTTGTCATAAGTCCTATTTGTCATGGAGAAGCTTCCAGTGAGAGCCACACAGTGGTTGTGGGGTTGTTTTGAATCTTTGCCCCGAAACGCCCTTTTTCGAGTAAGTTTTGGCCTTATTCGGCTCTAACTCCCAACCTACCGGTCCGAATTACATTCCATCAGTTGTCACAAGTCTTATTTTTCATGAGGAAGCTTCTCGTGAGAGCCACATGACAGTTCGGGGGCTGTTTTGAATTTTTACCCCCGAAACGCCCTTTTTCGACTAAGTTTTGGGCGCATTTTGGCTTTAACTCCCAACCTACGGGTCTGAATTACATTTCGTCAATTTTCACAAGTCCTATTTGTCATGAGGAAGCTGCCTGTGAGAGCCACATGGCGGTTCAGGGGCTGTTTTGAATTTTTGCCCCCCGAAACGCCCTTTTTCAAGTAAGTTTTGGGCGTATTCGGCTATAAATCCCAACCTACGCGTCCGAATTACATTCCATCAGTTTTCACAAGTCCTATTTTTCATGGGGAAGCTGCCCGTTAGAGTCACACGGTCGTTCAAGGGCTGTTTTGAATTTTTGCCCCTAAAATGCCCATTTTCGAGTAAGTTTTGGGCGTATTCGGCTCTAATTCCCAACCTATGGGTCCGAATTGCATTCCATCAGTTGTCACAAGTTCTATTTGGTATAGGGAAGCTTCCCATGAGAGCCACATGGCGGTTCAGGGGCAGTTTTGAATTTTTGCCCCCGAAACACCCTTTTTTGAGTAAGTTTTGGGCGTATTTGGCTCTAACTCCCAACCTACGGGTCCGGATTACATTCCTTCAGTTGTCACAAGTCCTATTTGTCATAGGGAAGCTGCCCGTGAGAGCCACACAGTGGTTTGGGGGCTGTTTCAAATTTTTGCCCTCGAAACGCCTTTTTTCGACTGAGTTTAAGGCGTTTTCGGAAAAAAATGATATTTTGTAAAAGTCAAATTTCAATAAAAAAAATTGTAAAAAAAAAAGTCTGTGGAAAATAGAAAATAAAAAAAAAATATTAATAAATTTGCATAATTATTTGACCTCACCAAATTTAAAAAGGTGGATTAACTCGACCCCCCATAATTTGGATTTGAGGGCACTGTTTGGGCCTGTGAGGCCCATCACATGTTCTATTTCGAATCCAAACCATACATGTTTAAAGGGGTTGTTGAATTGCTGAGAACTGTGTTTTTGTGACATCAAACAAATCAATTCTAACCTAACCCAACCCAACCCATATTCGATTAATTTTTGTAACTAAACAATTGAGCCATCATTCTGATTAGTACTATTATTACTAGCTAGCTAATACTACAGAAAAACCAGAAACAAGCCCTAGCAAAATTTTCTCAAATGCATTTCTTGAGAATCAAAATGACATTCCCATCAAAAGTCAAATGCATAATAAATCAGTGACATGGCTTAATACTCAAAATCGTAAGCATATATAAGTTACATCAGAGGAACATAGTTTGATTGGTAAATTCAAGCACTATAAGACTTGCAGAATCTATGATTGCTACTTCTCACTGAATGTAATACACTAAGTGACACGAATAAGAAGTACGACCATGATGAATATACATGTCATTACAAATATCAGAAGCCATGTAAAACACGTAGTCTTGAAACTCTTCGAGTATATATCCATAGCACGCACATTGGCGTGACCTGTGCTTGCCAAGCTCTGTTCAACCGCCTGCTCTGTTGAATCAAGTATCTGCACTCAAATTACAATTGCACTATCAGGTTCGTTGACCATGTGTTAGAATACATCTAATATGCTAGTTATTAGACATCCTAGTTATAAGAAATCTCTATAATACAAGTATTGTCAACTGTCCAAGCTACTAGGATACATTGCACTGTATACCTCAAGACAACAATCAGAATCAAAGTAAATTAAAACTGTGACATTTTGGGAACTTACTTCTTTAGTGTTTTGTAGGGATTGACTCATCATGAGACTGCTCTCTTTAAGTTGCTGTGCCAACCCAACCATTTCATCTGTCAAATCATCTTGAAGTTTTCTAATAGAGGAAGGAATAAGAATTAGCAATAATGAAGTATCTGCGGTAATAATTACAAATGATATCTAGGTCAAGTAGAATGCAATCCTAAAAAAGAATGATGAAATTTCATTTCCCCTAAAAGGAATTAAATTGTGGATAGTCTACATAAAACAAGGATATGGTAAAGGTAGGTTAGGTTACCGACTGTTCAACTGCAATGACGCAATACATATGTAATGTACATAAAATTATATACATCAATAAATAGAAAGAGACATGTCTACATCAATCATGAAACAAATAGGTACTTTCTTGCTCTCACTCTCTTATTATGCTCTAGTACTTCAACTTAGTTCAACAATGAGTTAAGACGTGGAAAATACCTGTGCTTGTCAATATGAGTCTGTGCTGCAGCATCCAATTTGACAGGCGCTGAATAATCAGTCACAACACTCTCACGAGGTCTATCTTCAATGTTTGATGGAGCGCTGTTTAATCAAAAAATGAAACAAAGTAAGACCAAACACATATCACCAAAAAAGCCATAGTATAGAAACCATAGCTCCTTACACAAATCTCCTCCTCAATCCTGGAGAAGTGGGAATAGAACTTTCTCTTACTGCTTTGGAAGGGCTTTCTTTGACAGAAGTAATAAAAATAGACTGTAGAGTTTATGGAAAAACTGACTCTGACTGGAAGTTTTCAAAGAGAAAAGTTAGATGGAAATGAAATACCCATATAAGATGCATGAATATGTAATTCAAAATCAGAGAAATGGAACAGTTTCATAATGCTGGGGATCTGAACTAAAACCCATGTTCATTCAAGTGTACTTTACTAAAACTTAGAAAAACCTTAATATTATTTGTCCAACATGCAAAATTGCCAATACAGAACAAAGCTGAAGTATACATGCACCACAAGGGCAGCCAATTTGGCAGTAAGGGCTTCAATCTTCTCTGAATAATCATTCACCTGAGCTTTTGAAACTCTATATAAACAGTCACAGAAAAAAAAAAGAAAAAAAGAAAGAAAAAGAGATTCACAATGTTAATAAATTAAGTAACTTAGAACAATTCCTCCACATGAACATCACTAGCAGATCATGTATAGAAAAATATGAAATTATGCACATTATGAGTCTAATATCTATTTATCAAGAAAAATATATTTACACATCAACACTTCGTGAAGTTTAAAAAAAAATGACGACTTAGAATATTCAGGTACCAATATCAATTTTGTTATATCTATCAAGATATCTACAATCTTTGAAGACTAAGATATCCATTTTTTACAAATATTTTACCCCTTGATCGGACCTGCCTACATTAGTATTATTATTATTTTTTTTTGTCATTGCATTGATGTCTTTATATTGAATTTTTTTAGATTTCTTCTATGGCTTTAGTTTCTTGAAATGGTTCTAGCTTTCAGTTCTTCAAATGAATTACATGTATGATGCTATAAAAGGCCAGCACAATAATCTGAAGGAGCTATATCTACCTAAGAAGGCCTCAAATGAAGAAATCAATACACAATCATTCCTCCTAAAATGGCTTTAGACGACCTTCACCTATTATCTCCAGTGCTTATAATGCATTATTTATAATTTCCCTTCAATCTTAGGCTCTATTTGGTTCATTGAAATGAAAGGGAATGGAATGGAAATGTGATTCATTAAATTTTCCTATGGAATGATAATTCCCTTAAAATGGTGTAACATGAATCCATTTATAATGCATTTATTATTATTATTTTAGTCTAACCAACTATGAGAATGAATATTTTGATGGAATGATCATTCTATTCCACTCTATTGCAGTGAACCAAACACTACCATAATACTACACAATTCATGATTGAAATTGCAACATCAAAGATCATCATTTTGAAAAAGATACACAAAGAAAAACTTTTTGAATTTACCAAGAGAGTGAAACATCGGGTCCCACTAGAAGGATATGTAAAAAGCAATTCAAAATGTTCACAACAATTATATGACGGACATGACAGTGTGCACTATGCAGCGCCTCTCTAATAATCCAATAGTACAAAGAAAAAATAAATAAAACTTCGAAAGAAAAGAGTACTGACCTTGGTAATCCATCTGAGGTTCTCTCTTTAGCTAGTTGTTCTAATTGTTCTCTTAGTGTAGCAACATACTGGAACGATGCAAAGATATAACAAGTATGGCATGAATTCATAAACAAAAAAACAACAAACCAAATTCTTTTTCCAGATCAATAACAAAATATCTATATATATATATATAACAACCAATGCACAATGCCAATCAATTAAGGCATTTTAACATGCTCTAAAACCATTTAAAAAATAATAATAACAGAAACATCCCCCAAGAAGGGAGCGTTGTAACTGAGTAAAAATCTATATATACATAAACATGCGCGCACATATATAGAGAAGATAGAGCACACAAACCATTCCCAAATCAATAGTTTGAGTTGAAAGATCCGTAGACGTACATGTATAAGCTTTGCTTGATTTTGTTGATGAGATGCAGCAGCAAGCAACCTCCTCAAGTTTATTTCTATTTTAATGATCCCCATTTTCAAAATCCTAAAACATTGGATTAAAGCTCATATCACTATTGACAACCAAATGGCACCCAAGTAGTTGATCTCTATCATATATGTTTAAAGGGGTTGTTTTTCTTAATGGTTGTTTAATTGTAGATGCACATAAAACACAGTGTTCAAAGCGTTGTTCTTGGAAAAGATACGTTTGTGGTGACTGTGTATCCAAACGTGGACTACGCCTTCATAGTTGCTCTTGTGGTTGTTCTTGAAGAGATCAATGAGGACAGAGAAGATTGAAATCACCTCCAGTGAAGTAACTCCTGTTTACGTTACTAGAATCATTCCTGTTTACATTACTAGAATCACTAAATGTGGTTTACTAATGTGCCACTCATTATAATGATTCCTAGAATTTCTGGAGTGCTTACATAAATAAAAGTGACAATTTTGTGTGTGAACATGTTTTGATCCGTACATACTCATTGCTCAAATGCAGTTTAGTTTGAGATTATTTTGAAATGATTTTGTCTTGTATTGTTGGGTACAATTAAAATTTCAAAATTATTCACTTTTGCAGAGATTGATGATTTAATTTTGAGATTTGGGTGCAATAGTTGAAACAGGGAAGTTTGAGTTCAGTTTCTGATGAGGGAGGGTAGTTCTGAGTTCACCAGCTTGGCCAAGATGAAGGGGCATTGTGGGCTTGTTCATGACATTGGTGTTTTGAGTCCTGACAACCTTTTCCCCCTCTCTACCATGTTCAAAAAGAACAAGAACAATATGGAAGAAAGTTTCCTTCAACTCTTAGTGCTTACGGATGATTTTTTGAGTGTTGGAGATTCTTAGTACTAAAAAGATGATTTGAATGTTAATAAGAACCTACTCAATCTGATAGAATTCCAAACAAATATAAAATTACTATTAAAAGAATAGGTGCTTAGATAATGCACCAACAACATCCAATCATGAGAAAAATTGTATATCAATCAATAAAAATCCTGAAATGTATAGGTAAAATATGCAACTATTAATCCATAAGGGGAATATTACATTCAATGATAACCCAAAAGCACCATTACCAGAAGTATAACATAAGAAGAAACGAAGAATTAGAAACATAAACAGATTTCAATAAATAAATAATTGCAATCTCGTATCAGTTACATGAGTACAAAATTCAATTGCCCACACATCAGATTTCACAAACTCAACCAAAATTTCAAGATATATATCTATATATATGAAGTCAAAACAACTACCAAATCAAACAAACATTACAAACAGAAGCTATTCATATAATCTTTTCCTAAATTTAGAATCCAACCACTCCAAGTGAGTTCACAAACGTGAAAGGGGTATTTTGAACAATGGGAAACAAGAATCGATACAGGGATTTCGAAGAATGGAATCAAAGCAACTACCAAAGCAAACAAACATAAAAAATCTAAACCTAATATTTTCCTAATTTTATCAACCAACCCAGTGAGTTCACAAACGTGAAAGGGGCAGTTTCAAAGAAGGGGATTGCGGTCTAGGGTTGCATAGAATGGAGATGGAGAAAGGGGGAGAGAAAAAAGTTGCAGAGAGAGAGAGAGAGAGACATACCTTGAGGCGAAGTTGAGGGTAGGTTGTGTTCGGGGGGATGGTCTTGGAGGGATGGTCTTTGAGGGCGAAGAAGAGTGTTAGAGTGGTGTCTCAAAAACAGAGGGGGCTTTGGGAAAACAACGTGAAGATCTCAGCTGGAAAGAGAACAATCGGTGAAAAAATTTGTAAAAATGGTAACTGGTTGAAGAGGTAGTCAAGATTTCTAATCAAATTATTAAGTGGTTGAGATTAATTTACAAAAATTTAATGGCTTAAAATAAATGTGTATATGATGTGCACATATTATTGAGGTGCACATCTTAACAACTCCCTATATTTTAATATGAATTTAATAATAAGGACAACACATATTAAATCTTAAAATAATTTTTTTCTCTCAAGATACACCGTAATCAGTTATTCCTATTCAAATCTCTGCATCTTCTTCCCCAAGAGATCAAAGTTATTTTTTTTTCTTCTTGTTCTTCTTCTCTCCAAAACTCTAATCTGTCATACCAAAACTCACCATCATCATCAACATCATTGTTTTTTTATTATTTTGAAATCCTAAACCATACAAGAAAGTTTGAACAAAATCAAATAATAGATAAGAGTAATAATCAAAATAATTTTTTGAAACAACCCATCAAAAAGGAGGTAAGTATTCATATAAAGGGGTTTCATAATTTTTATAGAGTACTATCAATTATTTTCTATATCGTTTTTTTCACAAAAAATAAAGAATCTAATAGTTAGATTAACAATAACATATTATTGGAGTTGTTCTTATTTTGTCATTTAAATAGTACATTATTTGAGAATTACTCTTTCTTGTTAGTGTTTTATGTTTATGTGCTTATAAGTTTGGTTTTTTACTCTTTCACAAGCATTCTTGTGAATAATTTATAATGTAAAAGTTTTTTTTTTCCTGTATTGAAAAGTTTTATAATACTTATGTAAAAGTTTGGTTTTTTTTTTCTCTGTATTTATTATGTTTATGTGTTTATAAGTTTATTTATTTATTTATTTATTTGTATTTGAGAATTATTTTTTGTATTGAATTTTTTTAAAAATAATTTAATTTATTTATTATTTATTATTTATTATTTATTATTTGAGTTTATCTTGACGGTAATTTAAAAAAATAAATAAATATAATGAGAGTAAAATAAAATTTTAAATGATTAAATAAGATGTACCTAATGATTTTTTTTAGTGTAAATAAAATCCCCCTACCAACATACTTTCTAAATGAACACACCAATACTTTTTAAATGAACACACCAATAGAAGCGTGATCAATGGGCCTTGGGAGAAGAATCCAAACATACTTTAAACTCAAACTATCGATATCGACTATTTATATTTTATTCTTTTAATATTTTAAACTCAATCATTATCCTTCTTAAACTATTTAAATATGAATATTAAATCTTTCTGTTAATTATCCGTTAAATATTTAGATAAAAAATTATTAAATATTGTAGACATGATGATTATATTAATTTTTTACAAAAATAAAATAGGATAATTTATTCAAAAAATTTAATATAATCATCATATATACAACATTTGATAATTTTTTATTCAAATATCTAATAGATGATTAATAGAAAGGCTTAATGTTCAAATTCAAATGGTTTGAAGAGATAATTGTTAGGTTTAAAACATTAAGAGAGTAAAATATAAATAGTCGATAGTTTGAGAAAGTTTAATATAATTTGCTTTACTTTAAATGATGAGAGATATTATAAATTCAGAAAAATATATTCAAAATTTATTTACAAATATTAACATTTGGTTAAATTCATTATACACTTCGACATCCACAATACACAATATTAATTTTCATCACAATTGATTTTGGCCAAAATTTGAGTCCTTGTACTTTCTGTTAAAGACTGTTAACTGAAGCAAAACTCCTTTTTATAACAAGAAGTTGTTACATGTTAAATGCTCAATTTATGGAGTGGACTTGGCAAAAGTTTTAAGTTTTTAGAATTTATTTTATAAAGCTGCCGTTTGACAAAGTTTTTAGAATTTATTTTAAGTTTTTATAATATAAAATATCATATTTAAATTATAATTATTTAATTTTTTATTTCACAAAAAAACAAAAAAGTCAAAAAAGCAAAAAAATTTCTTTCCAAATGGATTAAATTAGCCAAAAGCCAAAAAGTAAGACTAAAAAAATTCTTCCTAATGCTGTGTTTGGTTAGAGAATTTGAGAAGGGATTTGGAAAGGAAAATGGAAAAGGTAGGCGAAATGTGAATAAAACATGTCTATATTTCACATAGTTTCACACACCTTTTCTCTTTCCCTTTCCAAATCCCACTCCAAATCCCCCAACCAAACACAACATAAATGAATCCAAAATTAGTTTCACAAAAAAAAAAAGAAAAAGAAAAAGAAAAAAAGGAAGATGGAAAATGAGATCAGAAAACTCAACTAATTACTTTATTAAAAAGAAAAGTTTGTGATAAGTTAGCTAATGCAGTGAGTTTTAAGATTAAAATAAAATTTTCTTTTTGGGGAAAAAAAATAACAGCAGTGCTACATTCACATAATTTTTTTTTCCCACAATCATTTTAATGAGGTGGCAAAATACATATAAGAAGAGTTTTTAGAAAATATTTGAATGCGAGTTAACTTTTCAAATTTGCCATGTCATTTGGGAAAGTTTAGGGGGAGAAATTATTTTTTAAAAAATAAAAGCAATTTATCAACTACATCTGTTAGATGGGATCATGGGACCAAGAACCTGTGTGGGATGGAACAGTTAATAGGATTGGATTATATGTAATTTTTTTTAAAAAAAAAAGAAAAAGAAAGAACAGTTTTTTATTCCCCTC
This sequence comes from Camellia sinensis, assembly GCF_055761805.1. Classification (NCBI taxonomy): domain Eukaryota; kingdom Viridiplantae; phylum Streptophyta; class Magnoliopsida; order Ericales; family Theaceae; genus Camellia; species Camellia sinensis. Next base: position 32,113,475 of record NC_138961.1, on the reverse strand, counting down.
TTGAAAAAGAACCTGAGTCGTGTCACATGTTAGATAATGTCTCAATGGGACCACATAATTAAATGTGGTGTTAGCATTTATAAAAAAACCTACAATTTAAGTGATTTAATTTAGTTAATAGGCTTAAGGGTATATGTGTTATGGACCTAATGTGTAGATACTAGTTGTATAATTTCTATTTCTATGAGGGGCATAAATAGAAATTAAAACATATTGGTTAAAGTTCGTTTTCATTCCTTTTGAACTTCCACAACCTTTCAGTTTTGAAAACCAATAAATAGAAATTAAAACCAATAATGGTTAAAGTTGGTTTTCATTCCTTTTGAACTTCCACAACCTTTCAGTTTTGAAAACCAATTACAACCTTTAAAAGGTTATGGTCCCTATTCCTTCCCAAGTGAAAATAAGAACACTGTTCTTTTTTCCCTAAATCCTCTCAAGGAAAAACATAAGGCACGAAAGGGGAAAGAATTAGAAGGCAATAACATAATCAATAACAAAGAGTTCATTGATAATCACGCTTCTGTTTAACCGTTCATCAATGGATTCAGGTATGTCATTTTGTCTTGATTTCTTGATAATACACATGGTAAATGATCAAAAGTGTAAGGTTTATGTTAACAATTGGTATCAGAGCCAGCATATCATGTGTCTTATCAGAATTGATATGCTTTATTCATTCTATTTAGTTTTCTGGAATCAGATTTTGAATTTTCTTATGGATGTAAATTCTGTTTTTTCCTGTTTTGTTCTGTGAAAATGGCAATCTGTTTTCTGGAATTGTAAAATGATTCGGTGGGCAGTTTTTTTTTCTCTCAAATGGATGAACATCATGTATTTATATATATATAGATATATCTTGCGATTTGATCGGTTTAATTTTGAACATAAAAAAAAAAACTATTTGTTTTTGGACCCGTCAATTCTATTTATATATGTATATATATAATTGGAATTGCTGCAGATTATATAATATATACGGGGTCACAAATTTAGAAATCTTTAAATTTAATGTAATTTCATACAACGTCTACAGAAATTTAATTTTCTAACATTCTCAAAATAAGTCAATTCAAACAAGATGTCACAAAAGTGATCTCTCTTGTCTAGATTGTTTTATATGGAATGTTTTGAAGTTCATGTCTGTGTATCTCATGCGGGTATTTATCGGTCCAAAGACATGATTAAGACTTGGCAGAATTACACACACATTTTGTGATGATAAACATGTTTGTTATTTGACATAACTTATTGTCAATGTTTGATCATTACAACAAGAATACCACTTACAGTTAATATCACTACCCAAAGGCTTGGTATTAATGTTGTGCTAGGTATCTTGAGATGTTGTCATTAAATTAATTTATTTAGAGATTATCTGTTTGATAACTTAATGTGAACATATATTGTATATCTCCAGGAACATGAGGTAGAAAATGGAATGTCGAAAGATGATCCAATCAACTTTCGTCAAGCCATGGAAAGTTCCAACTCTCATAAGTGGATAGAAGCCATGAATGAAGAATATAAGTCTATGCAAGACAATAAAGTTTGGGAACTTGTCTCATTACCAGTTGGTGCGAAGCCCGTAGGTTGTAAATGGATATTTAAAACCAAAAGGGATTCAAATGGTAATGTGGAGAGGTATAAGGCACGTCTTGTAGCCAAAGGCTTTACTCAAAAAGAAGGAATTGACTTTAAAGAAACTTTCTCTCCAGTTTCTTCGAAAGATTCTTTTAGGACAATTATGGCGCTTGTTGCATATTTTGATCTTGAGTTGCATCAGATGGATGCCAAAATAGCTTTTCTTAATGGTGACATTAAAGAAACAATTTATATGGTGCAGCCAGAAAACTTTGTGTCAGGAGACCCAAAGAATATGGTTTGCAAATTGACTAAATCCATCTATGGACTCAAACAAGCTTCTCGTCAGTGGTACTTCAAATTTCATCAAGTTCTCACTTCGTATGGTTTTGAAACTAATGTTGTTGATGAATGTGTGTATCACAAGTTCAGTGGGAGTAAACACATATTTTTGGTTTTATATGTTGACGACATATTACTTGTCACAAACGATATAAACTTATTGCATGACACCAAGAGATTTCTATCTAAGAATTTTGAAATGAAAAATCTTGGTGATGCTTCCTTTGTATTAGGAATCGAAATACTCCGAGATCGTTCTCGGGGTATTCTGGGATTATCACAAATGAGCTATATCGAAAAAGTACTCAATAGATTTGGCATGCAAAATTGTAAATCAGGTGAAACCCCGGTTGCTAAGGGAGACAAGTTTAGTCTCAGCCAATGCCCGAAGAACAGTCTTGAAATTCAAGAAATGCAGAAGATTCCTTATGCCTCGGCTGTAGGGAGTCTAATGTATGCTTAAGTATGTACGCGTCCGGATATTGCGTTTATAGTTGGCATGTTAGGCAGATATTTAAGTAATCCTGGCATGGATCATTGGAAAGCAGTCAAGCGTGTTATGCGATATTTACAGAGAACAAAGGAATATATGCTCACATATAGGAGATCGGATAAGTTAGAGGTCATTGGATATTCCGACTCCGATTTTGCTGGATGCCAAGACAGTAGGAAATCCACATCACGCTATATTTATCTGTTAGCTGGCGGAGCAATTTCTTGGAGGTCTGCAAAGCAGACGCTCATAGCTTCATCCACCATGGCCGCAGAATTTGTAGCATGTTATGAGGCATCAAACCAAGGGATATGGCTGCGGAATTTTGTCACTGGGTTGCGTATTTTGGAAGGCACTGCAAGACCACTTAAGTTATATTGTGACAATAAGTCTGCAGTTTTATATTCCAATAACAACAGGAGCTCGACAAAATCAAAGCATATTGATATCAAGTTCCTAGTTGTAAAAGAAAGAGTGCAGAGTGGACAGATTTTCATAGAGCACATTGGGACAAACTCCATGATAGCGGATCCACTTACGAAGGGACTACCACCCAAGGTCTTTCATGAGCACACTGCTCAGATGAGTGTTGTTCTATTTGAGAACATTCTGGTTTAGTGGGAGTTTGTATTTATATTACTGCTTTATGTCAGCCTTGAGTTTTATCTATGTAATTAGATTAATTTCTACAGAAATGAAATATTCAGTTTATTACGCTCTGTTACGTATTGTGAAGTATTGATCTCAATAAAGTTAAGTAGGACCAGTTGGAAATAGGCATGTATGGATCACATCACATGTAATTTCCATGCTACGCATCCATGATTGATCTATGTCATTTAGCTGTATTAGTATACGTGACCATTGGTGGGTCGAGTTACGATTGATGTAACGAAGACCGCTTTGATCCTATATTAATATAGTTAATGGACAAGATTGTTTGGATATCCTCAAGTTATGATAACAAATTTCTGAGCTCACTAAAGTTAAGCACATTTTTCAGGATACATATGTGGTCCAGTGGGAGATTGTTAGATAATGTCTCAATGGGACCACATAATTAAATGCGGTGTTATCATTTATAAGAAGCCTACAATTTAAGTGATTCAATTTAGTTAATAGGCTTAAGGGTATATGTGTTATGGACCTAATGTGTAGATACTAGTTGTATAATTTCTATTTCTATGAGGGGCAGAAATAGAAATTAAAACATATTGGTTAAACCTTTTGAACTTCCACAACCTTTCAGTTTTGAAAACCAATAAATAGAAATTAAAACCAATAATGGTTAAAATTGGTTTTCATTCCTTTTGAACTTCCACAACCTTTCAGTTTTGAAAACCAATTACAACCTTTAAAAGGTTATGGTCCCTATTCCTTCCCAAGTGAAAATAAGAACACTGTTTTTTTTTCCCCTAAATCCTCTCAAGGAAAAACATAAGGCACGAAAGGGGAAAGGATTAGAAGGCAATAACATAATCAATAACAAAGAGTTCATTGATAATCACGCTTCCGTTTAACCGTTCATCAATGGATTCAGGTATGTCATTTTGTCTTGATTTCTTGATAATACACATGGTAAATGATCCAAAGTGTAAGGTTTATGTTAACATTACAGGCCTCGAGTATTGAGGTGTGAATTTGCTTGGAATTTGTTTAACCGATCGTTCGGCCGGTTGTCTGGCAACGAGGCTGACAGTCGCGGTCGATAAGATGACAACCGCGGTAGACAAGTGCTTCATCCGGTCGTCCGAGTGGTTGTCTGGCCGGTCGACCGGTGACCACAAATTCACGCCATTCGCGCTTGAAGCTCTCGAGGCCTGAAGCATCAACCAAAGAGCACATAGAGCTCATATAATGTCTATATTTTTTGGGAAGAATTTTTTTTTTAAAAAAAAAACAGGAGAGGAAAACTCTCGACCCATTTTAAAAACAATAAAAAAGCAGCTCTTGTTATGAAAAAAAGGACTAAAAAATAAGGTCCCAATTTTGAAAAGTCTATATGTAATAAATATATTACAGCTACGCTGTGTTTATATTATAAATTTGAATAGAATTTGATAGAAAAAGAAAAATAGAGAAAAAAATTAGTTTATATTTCATTTTCATTTCTCTCATTTTTTTTTCTTTTCATTTTTAAATTCTTATTAAAATTTATGACCCAAACATAGTTTTAGGATCTAATAATTTTTTGTGTATATTTTTTGGAGAAGAAAGCCATGGATCACTCATTAATCGAATGAGCTTATTATGAGTGCTAAAAAAGGCATTAAAAAAAGTAGGCTCCAATTTTTTAAATACACATCAAAGTCCAATTGTCTTCTGAGTTTTTATTTTTTTTAATTTTTTAATACAACTCTCTCTATTGATATTTTAGAAATGAAAAATCAAAAGTCAAAGAGGAAAAAAATCCCATTTGGATCTTAATTTTGAAAAAATTGTGGGGTACAAAAAAGGGAGAGAAAAGTGAATAAAATAGAAAGATAGTTTTTTTTTTTAAAAAAATTATTCTATTTTCTTTTCTCTCCACAAATTCAATATCTACAAAAATAAAAAATAAAAAGAAATTGTACCCAAAGTAAAAGACGGGTGTGTGGGCCCAATAAAATATAGTTTATCAGCCTGCTAGTTTCTTGGGTTTATTGAATTTATTTTTATTTTTTTTTTAGCAAGAAGGAAATAGTAAAAAATAAAGGCCCATTTTCAATTTTAATTGAAACATAAAATCCTTTGAGGAGCAAATCCAATGTCATCTGAAGGGAAAATTACTTTATTTTTATGATTAATTTTCAATATTAAAAATTAAATAAAAATGGGCAAGATGAGAAGTTGGATAATATGATCATAGAGGTTTATATAAAAGTTGAATAAATTACAATTTTTTACCCACAAACTTTCACCCGAATTTATTTATTCTTTATATTTTAACAAGTGGGGTGCACGTGTTATACGTGATTTTCATCTAATATAATATAATATAATGTAATTAGTTTTTAAAAATTATCTTTATAATATAGTCAACAAACTTTAGAATAGGATGAACATACTAAACAATACACTCCTTTGTAAGTATATTGTATACACAATTTAGTACAATGGTGAACAAAATATAACATATATGGTAGTGCTACATGCATCAATTAGTATACTAATTAGTGTACTAATATATGTTATAATATTATTATTTCAAAATTATGACCCACCGATTATACAAATTACAAATATTAAAATTTCTAAAATTATGATACATCATCTATTAGTAAACTAATTTGTATACCAATTAGTGCGTATAACATTATTCTAACATATATAAACTTTAAAAATACAATAAATAAGTTCTTAAATACATAATGTTACCAAAAAGAAGGAAAAAAAAAAAAAACTGAATAAAGAGTTTTTGAGACTGGTTTCCTATGCAGTGAATATCCTGAGAAAGATAACATTATTCATAAATCATTCATAGTTCATGTAGAAAATGTAAGAAATTTATTTTATAAGAAAATAAATTTTACTTTAATATTTCGATCCATATAAAAATTGCATAAGTAATTTTTTGATATTTATAGACCTATCGTTATGAGTATATTCAACTTCACTGTCAATTTATATTATCAAAATCTTTTATACGAATCATAAGTAATTATATGTTAAAATTTGTCAAAGAATTAATGTAATGGATTTACTTTTGCACCATTAAATTTTAGTCATGATGTTTGGCCATCATTTGATTTTTTCCTTTTATTATTGTGAGTAATATGTGTATCCAAATAGAAAATAGGAAATAATAGTTTTTTATTCAACCGTATCGAATCTCAAAAAGAGAATGAAAAGAATTTGTCTTGAAGGTAGAATTTGTTTATATATCAAACTCTGCATTTTTTTTTAAAATAAATAAAAGCATGTTGATTGTAAGTTCTAACCGGTGCATTGGTTTGAGTCTAAATTTGACCCTTTTAGATTATTAATTATATACATATTTATATATATATATATATATATATAAAACAAAACAAAACATTTAATTCAACATATTAAAACATAAAATATTGACTTACAATTACAAAATCAGCAACTGTAAGGATCTTAACTGGTTACAGCATAAGGGTGTTGGTTTTCACTTAGAGCTCTTAGATTTTCAGAATTTTCTAAGTCTGCCGAATGAGTTCAACTTGATTACATTATATACAAAATAAAGAAAAGAAAAGCAAATAATTGATTGAGGAAAGCAGCTGGCAGTGCATGGGGTAAAGCAGATGCTGTCGGATGCTTTCGGTTGATTGATTGAATAGTTGAGCAGCTTTAAACAAAAGTTGACTGGGTGAATAGTAAAAGTGAACAGTAACTTTTACTATTCATTACTTTCGTTGGAACATGTGAATAAAGGAATCAATATAAATACAAATTGGCAGCTTTTCTCAAAAGAGTATTGATTGAAGCTAATTTGCATTTATATGGAATCCAATGTTGATTATATAAATGGATCCTGAGCATCTTGAAACTCGGGTCCTGAATACTGATTAGTTGATTCTTCAGAAGAGTGGATTTGATCTGGGTCGTCTTCTGAATTGTGTGAATTGGTGGATTGAGCTTTAGCTTGATCCAGAAGTCGATGGGCTAACTGGATCATGTCTTCCTTGGATGATTGGGATTTACTCTTGGACTTGCCTTTGGGCTGAGCAGGAGGTGAAATGGGCTTCGCCTTGACTTTGGATTTTGATTTGGGCTTTGACTGGGCCGGTTGTGCAGCAACAGCTTTTGACTTGGATTTGAATGATTTGGGCTTGGAGCCACTGGATGAGGGGCTTCCAAGATTGACTGGAAGAAGGCTGGGCTGACTTTCTTGAGTAACTGCAGCAATTAGGTTCTGCTGGGCTTTAGCAAGAGCAGGAGTTGGAGCATGTTGATCAGGTGGGAATTCTTCTTGAACAATTTCAAGAATTCTGGGAAAATTGAACTTAACCCACCATTTAACTGTGTGTTGGCGAATGATGATGTTATCATCAATTCTATAGTGCCATTTGAATATCCATGAAATTTTGTATTTGGCAATAAATATGAGTAATAAGGGAAATTGCCGTTGGTGAGTGGAAAATGGGTAAACAGAGGCAAAATAATGAATTATGTTACTGAGATCATCAGGGAGGATATCTGAAATGGCGTCATAGTGAGTCCACCATCTCAGAAACCAGGTAGGTAATTCAGATTTGAATTTTTGATCAAAAGATACGAACCAAGAATGACTAAAAGTTTCATTTTGGTACAAGAAAATCTTGAACCAAGCATCAATGTAATCATGCCAATTATATTGAATAAAATGGCCAGGTAAATCATGAAGCTGGTTAAGGTTTCCCCATTCAGCCATGGAAACAATGTTGTGAATATAAATTGAATGATACAGGATCTTAAAAGCATAAGTGCGATCCTGGATGGGTTTGATCAAAATGGAATGGTGGTTGAGTAGAATGTCTTTGTAATAAGAGAGGGTTTTCTCTGGATGTGAAAGGGTGAAATGGCATCCAGAGCCAAAATGGAATTTAGCAATTTCATTAATGGTTTGATTTTTGGGGTGACTAGGTTCTTTATAAAACAAGTTAGTAACATGTGAATTAGTATACTCAGACCGGGATGGTTTAATAGGGTTAACTGGGAATGGAGTAACTGAAACTGATTGGCTAGATGCAAAAGGATCAGAAGCCAATGCAGATGAATAATTAGGAAGGTGAATGGTACCAAGAGTTTGGTAACGGCTAACTATTTCAAGTGAATGAGATGGGGTGACTGACTCCAAAGGAGGAGGGACAATAAGTTGATTAGGTTTACTGGAAGAGGGGACCAAAGCCTTGGAAGGAGGCCTTGGGTGAGACATCTGTTTAAACAAGAAACAATGATTAGCAACCAGAAAGAAGATCTAAATAATTCTGGTAATAGTGCAAATGATTAGTGTAATCAGCAAGTAAATTGCGACGAGCTTGAATCTGGTGGTAATTGATATATTGGGCTCTTTTATTAGTTTTTCTGGCTAATTGGAGACGTTGGATTCGGAAAGTAACTTGTTGTATCAGGGTCTGGTAATGGGTAATTTGGGTTTTAATATAGGCAATTTGTGGAGTAGCACTCATCCCTTACCCCCCTGTAAAAATTCTCGGGTAAGAAAATCAGGAAGGGAATTTTGAGAACTAAGTATATAAGAAATATCAAAATAAAAAATGCTTAAAATACCTTGCCACCGGGCAAAAATTTGTTTACTGGCAAGATTTTGAACATCTTTTTCAAAAATATATTTAGCAGATTTACAATCAATACGAAGTAAAAATTTTTGATTTAAAATATCATCTTGAAATTTTTGAATACATAAGACAGTAGATAAAATTTCTTTTTTAATAGTACTATAATTTAATTGTGCTTTATTCCAGACACCAGAATGATAGCGAACAATTTGTTCAGAGGATTGAGGAGAAATTTGCAGTAGAAGAATACCACCATAACCAATATCGGAAGCATCAGTTTGAATAATTTTGAATGAATTTTCAGTGGGAATACCAAGACAAGGAAGAGACTACATATTGTTTGACTTGGTGAACAATAGAAGTATGAACAGAAGACGAAGGAGGAGGATTGTCCTTTAACCTATCAAACAGAGGTTGACAAGTTTTCCTAAGGTCTTTGTAAAATTCAGCAATGTAATTGAGGGACCCTAAGAACCTTTGTAATTGGGTTTTATCAAGAATTTCATCAGGAAATTTGGATGCAAATTCAATGGATCGACTAATGGGTAAAATAGTATTATGATGAATATCATAGCCTAAAAATCTAACCTTAATTTGAAATAATTTAATTTTAGGAGCAGAGATGACAAGACCATGACTTTTAATTGTGTAAAAGAATGCAGTTAAATATTTCCAATGTTCACTAATTGATTTTGAAAAAATTAATATGTCATCAATGTAAACAATTAAAAAATGACTAAAAGGGTTGAATATGTCATTCATTATATTTTGAAATTCACTAGGAGCATTTTTTAAACCAAATGGCATGACATTCCATTCATATTGGCCAAAGGGTGTATTGAATGCAGTTTTATAACGGTCTTTCGGATGAATTTGAATTTGCCAAAAATCACTTTTTAAATTGAATTTACTAAAAATAACAGCTTGACTGAGTCTTTTAATTAAATCTTTTTTATTAGGAATGGGATATCTAATCCATTCTAAAACATCATTTAAAGGTTTATAATTGATAACCAATCGAGGAACACCTCGTTCTAATTCAGCATTTTTATTAACATAAAAAGCAGAGCAAGACCATGGTGATTTACTTGGACTAATTATTCGATTTTGTAATAATTCATTAATTTATTTTTTACACATTTCAAGTAATTCATGATTCATTTGAATTGGTCTAGATTTAGTAGGAATTTGTCGTTCATCAAAATTCTTAATATAAGGTAAGGTGACTACATGTTTTTTCCTATGCCAAAATGCAGTAAGTAAAGTAGAACAAACAGTTGATTCAAGTTTTAATTTAAAATCATTGATTTGAGAAATAAGAACTGGATCAGTTAATTGTTGGTCAATGCGTTTATGATTTATTTCTTCTTTAAGAAAATTTAGATGCCGAGTCAGGCGGTTAATTTGATGGGAAATAGAACAATCTTTTAATTGATTTAATTTTAATAATTTAGGGGGAGATAAAAATTTAAACGTAACAGGTTGTCCTAAAACATGTGTAGTTATCCCTGTACTAGATGTAGTAAACGGATATAATAAATATATAAATGGGGAACCTAAAATAATTTTATCAGTCATGTTTGTGACTAAAACAAAGGAGGTTTTAAAACATATATTATCTTGGCAAATATGGACTTTAGGTAATTGGTATTTGATATGCATTTTAGTACCATTAGCAGAAGTTAATTTTTCTTGACACTTTTCATAATATGTAGTAGGAAGTAAACCTTCTTGTATACAATTTAAATCAGCACCAGTATCAATTAAAGCAATTAATTCTAATTCAAAGTCATTGATAATTAGTTTGATTTTAGAATACCATTTTTGAATATAAAGCTTATTAATTAGACTTAACCGTTTTTCTTCAGGATTGTTGGATTGAGAGTGGTGTGATCTGTTGTCAAATATTAAATTATTAGGATTAGTAGGATCAGAATCAGATTCAGATTCAGATTCAGTTGGAGAGTCTTGATTATTATTTTGGAAATTATCGAGACTTTTATTAAGTTTTAAAGTAATAATTTCGTCTTCCAATTTTTTATCTTTTTGTTGTAACTCTTTGATTGCTTGTTTAATCTGATTGATTTCGTGTTGTAGATCTTGTAATGTAACTTCTTTGTGTTTATTTTTAAATCGTTCTAAAGTTTTAGTTAAACTTATTATAGGTTTATCAAACTTTGGTTTGGTATCTGAATGGATTAATAAGGATTTTAATTTATCACTATATTTTTGTTTTAATTTTGGATCATCTAATTTACTAATTAGGTCAATAAGAGCAGATTCTTCTTGAGTGTTTTTAGTAAGAACAATAATTTGTTTAACTGGTTTACAACAAACATCATTACATCCTATATTAATATTGTTATCAGAATCATCACGAGGTGATTGGTAATCAGATGAAGTATCAGGAGGATCAGAAGAAGATGAACTACTAATAGATTGATTTAATTGAAAGATTTCATATAATTGATTTTTGGAGTTGTCATCAATGTGAAGTTGATTAACACGATCTTTTAATTTTTGTTTTTCTTTACATTTATTTGAATAATGACCTTTTTGACCACAGTTATAACAAGTAATATCTTTAGTAGGTTTAGATTTTGGATGTGATTTGGATTTATAATATTTCTTTTTAGGTTTAGTATAGAATTTATCATTTGATTTAGAAGGTGAATAATTTTTTTTATAGTTATTAGAATATTTGTATGATGATTTATGTTTATGTTTGGAGTATTTGTGGGATTTTCTACGAGAGGGTGCAACAGGAGGTAAACCATATTGTTCACAGAAATTACCTAATTCATATTTAGCTTTATGTTTATCTTTATTGGCTTTTTGAGTAAGTTTAAGATCAATACACATTTTTAAACCTTATTTTTGAATAGTGCTAATGATATCACCATATGTTAAATCATCATATTCAATAACACCAGTAGGTTGACTAAGAACATCTCTAATTTTGTGAGCAAATAAGTTAGGTAATCCATTAATAAATTTTTATTTCTAGAATGATTTAGTACAGTCTTCTCTTAACATAACTCGAGAGGTAAATACGTCTTTATACCATCTAAAATCACTTAAGGTTGGACAGGTAAGATCACTAAGTTGATCATGTATGCGAGAATATATATTTGTAGGGGTACCAATAAAATGTCGGACTATTGTATAGATTAATTGATTAATGCCATCAGGGTGACAACATCCTAAAGTTTCATCAAAGATAGGTAGACCATTGTCATCAGTTTGATTAGCATATATGATTAAGTCACGTTGTTCTTCAGTGAGGTATTTTCCCACTAAGATTTGAGCATACTAGTAAAACCGAAGGTAAGTAAGGAAACTATTTCAGGTTGAGAATATTGGGGATAATTACTGAGATAACTATTGGCTACCATAGATAAATGATTTAATTTTTGAAGGATTTGATCTTCACTAAGACCATCAATATTCCATTCGTATAATTTTTTAGCAGAAACAGAAAATTGATTATTAAGATTAGTTTCTTTAAACTGGAGATCAGGTGGAGTAGGTCGAGAATACCAATTTTTGGTAGTGTGAGGATTAACTTTAGGATAATGAAGTTTATTAAGATTAGAAGATTGAAATTGGTGGGCTAATTGATTGATTTCATTATCAGTAGTGTCAGTTTCAGATTGACCAGTGGTGGTAATAGGTTGTTGATTTAAAACAGTAAGACCTTTATCTTTGGATGTAGAAGTATCATTGGGAGTTAGTTAGTAAATAAATGTTCAATAGCTTTGGCAGTAGATTGATCATTAGTAACTAAGCTAGTTCGTTTAGAACGATGACTAGGAAGATTAAGTAAAGGTTGATCTAAGGATTTAGTAGATTTTGCTAATTGTTCGTCTAAATTAGTTTCTAATTTATCTAATTGTTTACCAATGGTTTTTAGACATTGATTAGTATAATTATTTTGTTCAATAACTTTTTTAATTTCAGGGTCAGTACCAGGTAATTTAAAAGGAGAGGCTGGAACTTCAGAACCTTGATGATCAATGATTATATTTTCTAATGGAGGATGATTAGAGCTAACAGAAGTATTAGGAGAAGTTTTCCACTTATGTTTTGTGATTGTGTTGATCTTTTTGTAGTATTGATCCAGATAATCAAAGAAAGATAATTCGAAACCATATTGAACCATAAAATCATACCATTTTTTAGTTATTCTGGATTGTTGAGCAGAATCATATTTGGCACGATAAGCATGTCTTTTAGTCCTATTTTCTTTAGATCTAAAGTCAATAAGTAATTTATCTAAATCGGGAGTAAAAGCTTTTTTGATTGTCATTAACTGGGGATTCATGGGCTGTATGAATTCTTCAAAATCAGTTTGAGTGGGAGAAGTGTTTGAAGCTATTTCTTCTTCTGGTAAATGTGTGGTAGTAGTATAAACAGGTTTACTAATTTGGGAAGTGGTAGAATTATCAATTCCTTTTAGTTTATTGTGGGAAGTTTGGTTAGTTTGACCAAGATGTATTTGACTATTTTTTCTAAATAAAGGAGTGTTAAATATTTCATCTTCAGTTGTAATTTCAGTAGGGACATTAGATGTACTATGCCTAGAGGATTGACTTCGATTAAATTTAATTCTGACAGAACCATCATTATATTGTTGAATATCTTGGATATCTTGAATTGAAAATTGTTGTTGAGTGTGTTTGTAATTTTCATTGATAGTAACCCATTATTCAGGTAAATCTATATTTTGCCATTCTATCATTTGGGGAACATTAATATTGGATTCACCACTACTACTGCTTTGGATTAATAAAGTTTTATCTTTGGGACTTTTATGTAAAGCATGAACATTTAAATTAGTTTGCATACATTTATAATGAACACGATAAATTAAAGCAATATTATGAACTTTTTCTAACATTTCAGTGTAGGAACCATGTAATTGAATATTTAATGTTAAAGCTTTAAAATATGTGGATCTCGTAAACTTAGTGTAAAATCAGGAAAACAATTAAAATGTACTGGACCTTTATGAAGACCAGTTTCCATCATACCCATTAAACTATCATTGTAATTAAGAAAGCAAGCATCTCGTAAACATAATAAAACAGATGTATTTTTACCAACTATAGTTAATGGATTGACACCAACTTGAATTAAACCAATATGCATAAAATTATAACCATTATCTAAATGTCGTTTAATTAATTTTGAATCAAACAAGTGGCAAGTTTGTAGAAGTTTTTCTAAGGCATAAACTTGTTCAATGGTTTTAACATGGAGAACAACTTTGAAAACATTCTGTAAAAAAGTAGTTTTATAAATTTCTTTAATTGGCAATTTGGGAATATTCCATCAGCATTAATTTTATCATTTTGTATTTCAACATCTTCTTCATTAATGACTAATCCGTGATTAGGTATTGAGGGCAAAGTTGTTGACCTAGAATTGACTGATGAGTTACTTCTAAATAATCGACTCATTGTTTTGTTTTAATTAACCAGTTTTACAGATATCTTAATACATACCCTATTCTTGTCAATTTTACCACATACCTAGTATACATACATACCCTATCTTAGAACCCCAAAGTCTGACTTTGCCTAAACCGAAGGACTTACACTAGACTGGGAAGAAGTGGGTGACTGAAACTAGGTGGATAGAACAGATTGATCTTTTGGGTGATTAAGATGAACTGAAAACGGGATTAATCAAATTAACAATAGAGAAGATTGAGTAGAAGTAGCACAACAGTTAGAATCAGGATACAACATCACTTGGCTCTGATATTTATATATATATATGTGTGTGTGTATGTAAATAGTGACCATATTTTTTTGAGTCAATTTAATAAGAGATATAAATATAAACCTATTCAATTAAAAACAATTTGTTAATCAAATACTATTGGTTTCAAACTCAAACAACAAACTAACTTTTTTTTTAAAAAAATAAAATAAAAAATATAAATATAATAAATAAATAAAAGAAAAAAGAAACTTTCAATCTTAAATAAATTCAAATTTTGAATTTCAATACGATTATAAAATAAAATATATATTTGTAAATAATTAAATTTGGGAGGCTAATTTCTCATTCTCTTTTTGAATAAATGAATGTTTTTTGCGAAGGTAGTTACCATACAGTGGTTTCAGGCGAACATGAAATCCATCTTGAATCCAATTTTTTAGGGAGTGTTTGAGAAACTCTTTGATCAATCACGTCGAGGAGGTACTACTCATCAGTAGCGATGTGCCATAATAGCTCTTGAATTAGATGACGATGTTGGTACCATCACCTCTGAACCTTATAGCAGCCTCTTGCCATTGATAAATCACTTTTCTCTATTGCACAACTTCCTCTTCGCTCACTTACAACCGTGTTGTCTCCACCTGTTGTAGCCCATCAAAACATCTCACCTTTACTCGAGATTTGGACTCCGATCATTGTCTTAGGCAACCGGTTGATGCAATTTCTTTTAACAACTTCCAATGCACGTCATGATTACCATATTCTAACTAATCTTATTAAGTATTAATCAAACTCTCATCAACTAATTTGCAACCTCTGCTTTGGCGCAACCATTCATTCATTCAATTATTTTCTCTTTTCATATTCAACGAAGGTGTTTTTTTTTTTTTTTTTGTTATATATTTTTTATGTGGTGAAATGGGTGAGGGATGGGTGTATGTGGAATAACCCCGACCTCTGATTAATGCTAAACCATGATTAGTTATGCCTAATAGTAATTTAGAAAGAATCCAGAATTAAATTGCATATGTATTGCATTATCTTTGTGTTTTTATCTGTTTGCCATAAAATGATCTGTTCCTGTTTTATGTTTTAAACTACAAATTGAAGGCCTTATCGGTGGCCGAATCCGAAATTGATTAGTGTTTTGTGGTAATTAGAATTAATGTGATTTTATGGTAAATTTAGTTGAAATTTGATTTGGTATGATTAAATAAAGTTAAATTACATTAGTTCAAGTTAATTACCTAATTGCCACTTAGTGGGCCACTTCTAAGAGCCTTGTTTAGAATTGTTTCATATAACATTTTCAGCCTGTTCCCTTGCCAAAACTGTGAGAGAGAGGGAGTGAGGGAGGAGATTGATTTCATCTAGAGATTTTGCTTGGAATTGGAAGAATTGAAGAGTAGTTGCATATTTAAGCTTCTAGGCTTGGAATTCAAGGTTTAAGGTAGGAGATTTCCCTTTCAATTGTGAATTTAAAATTAATTCTTGCATGGTTCTTGGAAGATTAGAGTTTAAAGTCTAGAATTTGTTTTAAGAGTTGGATTTGAGAGTGACTTCATACATGCATGCACATATTCTTGGATTTTGGAGTTGTTCTTCATGAATTTCCACATACATGTCCACATTTTTGTTATAGTCCATGAATTCATCCTATTCTTGAACTTAATCTTGTTTTGGATCATGTTTTGGAGCATTAGAAGTCATGAGAATTCATGCATGTTACATTTAAGTTATGTTCTTGATATTTTATTTGAAATTGTGTTCAATTAACTCACATTTGGGCTTTGATTTTACAAATTGATCTTTGAAACATCTTATACTATGAGTTTACAAGGGTTTTCCAGAAAATGGGCCCAAGAGGTCGAGTCTTGAGGGGTTGAATGCTTGGTTTGAGCTTGGGAGGCAAATCTAGAAATTCTAGAATTTGGCTTCCTCGCTTGAGCGAAGGATTCCACGCTCGAGCGATCATCGTTTGTTTAGAGCTCCGCTCGAGTGAAGGAATGGTGGCTCGAGCGTAAATTGCAAGCTCTTAGGTTTTTGGTGCACATAGACGCACGATCGAGCGACGAGACCTACGCTTGAGTGACGAGCTGTGTCTCACGCTCGAGAGAGCATCCGCGGGTATCGAGCGTAAAATTTCAATAACCAGTACTTTTGCATTTTTACAGACCGCTCGAGAGAAGGAGTTTACGCTCGAGCGACCCCTCTGTTTTGACAAGCTCGCTCGAGCGAAGGAAGCTACGCTCGAGCGAGACCCCTATTTTCAGCAAGTTTTGAAAAATATTTTTCAAGGCATCTTTGCATCCTCATTCCATCTTAGGCATTCTTAGGCCATGTTTAAGACTTTATAGTGAGGATTTAAGGTTAGAAACACACTAAGAACCAACAACGTAATTTTTGTGCAATTAGAATGTGTGTTTCAAGTGTGTGTCCGTTATGTGTTATGTAGGTCACGTGCCGCGTGTCGTGTGATCAATTTGTTCCGTTTGTCTGTTTCAAGGCCAACTGTGAGTAATAATTTAGTAAAGTTATGTTCGACTGTATCTATTTTTTGTGTGATAAAACAAGATCTGTTTTCCGAAATGATATGTTCTGTACAATGAATGATTGTTCAATTTCTAATATGTATTCATGACATCCTTAGTATCATGTGATATCTGTTAGCTGTTACCCAGTATCGAAGGTTCCTTTACGGAACTTATTTCTGTCTGCACTCTGTTACCCGTACTGGAGGCCCAGTCATGGGGGCTCAGCTTCTGTTCTGTTCTGTTACCCAAATCCGGAGGTTCCTTTATGGAACTGGTTATTCGTAACCCCATGTGTATATGTTCTGTTTTGTTCTGTTAATGCTAATGGATGTATCACGTAAACTTAATCATGACTTATGATTTCTGTCTGTATATGATCTGGATAAACTATAATTTTGATATGAACTGAATTATGATTTCTGAATCTATACGAACTCATTCATTGAAACCCTTTACTCTATTATTATTCATTGGGCTTTCGCTCACAGTTTATATTATGTATATAGGTGAGCCGGCACATGACCAAGGCCAGAGTTGACGGCCTTCTATTCCATTTTTGTCAGCCAACCGTTGTGCCTCCCGAGGAGGTTCCGATCGAGTCTAAAACCATGACTGTTTTTGTATTCATGCTAGTCTCTGTATGTGTTTTGTAAGGACAGGTCTTGGGATGTAATACTTTGTAAATATTGGTGTCCTTTGATTGGCATGCTTATGTATATATATAAGTTTTGAAATGTTCCATCCCATGTACGTTATCACAGCTCATTGGACCTTGCCTATTTTGTATTATTGCTTCTGCAGCCCCTTATTATTTGTTAATCTGTTCAGAGGCCTTTGGTAATCTACGAATTACTGGCCAGTTACGGTGCTAAACCCATAGGGGCGGGTTTGGGTCGTGACAGAGTGGTATCAGAGCACGTGTTCTATCGCACACACAGGTCCGTATGAGCTTAGGATGTCCTAGTAAAAGTTAGGGGCATTCCATCTGCATGTGTGAGTATGTGGTAATTCAACTGAATGTACATTTGAATCAAATGAATTGAAGGAAACGAATAAGATTATGCCTGTGTTTATTATCATTTGATGTCTGTATAGTAAGATGGAAAATGCAAGGGGAAGTGGTGAAAGTGAATCTTCAAAGGCTCGCATGGGCCGAATGGAACAGATGTTAGCAGCATTGACTAAAGCCTGGACACAGTAACAGAGACAACAACCTTTGCCCCCTCCGCCTCCACCGGCACAAGCCGAGGCAGATAATACTCACATCATCAATCTGACACAGAAATTCATAAAAATGAAACCACCAACGTTCTCTGGTAGAATTGAATCTTTGAAAGCTGAGACGTGGTTGCTTGAGAAGGAAAAATTGTATGAAGTATTTCCTTGTTCTGAAACTTAGAAAGTCCTCCTAGCCACTTACACTCTGAAAGATGAAGCCCGCAGGTGGTGGTTACTGATCCGAAGTGGCAATGGAAATATGACATGGGCACAGTTTAATGTTATCTTCTACGACAAGTACTTTCCCCAATGTTTTAGGGATCAAAAAGTGTCTGAATTTCATGAACTCAAACGGGGAAGAATGTCTGTGGCAGAATATGAAGCTAAATTCACCGAATTACACGGTTTGCTCCACATATGGTGGACACTGATTACAAGAAAGCACAAAAGTTTGAAGATGGACTGGATTTAGAGGTGTTTGATTGGGTAGGCGTCCTAAAATTGCCTACTTATGTGAAAGTGTTAGACAGATCTTTAATGGCAGAGGCCACCCTAGCCGCCATGAAACAAGGTAAAGCCCCAGCAACTACAACAACTGAGTGGAGAGGAAAAAGATCCGGGTTTGGTTTTAAAAAGAGCCGGTCCTTTGTTAGTAAGAAGCAAAACACAGGGACTTCAAACAGCTCAAGTCAGAGTAGTGGGTTTATTCCGGTCTGTTCTGATTGTGGAAAAAGGCACAGGGGTGTGTGCTACTGAGCGTTCGGTGCTTGTTTCCGGTGTGGCCAGCCAGGTCATGTAGTGAAAGATTGCCCGCTTAGGTCTGAGACTACTAGCCATCCTGCAGCAAGTTCAGCGGGATCCGCTTCTGTGGCCAGGACCAATGCCAAAGCCAATACTGGGAAAGAACCTCTGAGACAAGGCCGTGTGTTTGCCTTAGTGCCCGGTGACGTACCGAACACCTATACTGTGGTGTCAGGTACACTCCCTATATGTTCTCAAAATGCATGTGTACTGATAGATTCTGGTTCTACACATTCCTTTGTATCACATGCTTTCTCTCAAAAATTGATTAGACCATTAGAACTTATGACATATGTGTTATCTGTATCTACGCCGTCTGGGGATTCTATGGTGTGCACTCATATTTATCAAGCATGTGATGTTATGATTGGCGATATGATGTTATATGTGGACTTACTACCCTTGGACATTAATCATTTTGATTGTATTTTGGGGATGGACTGGTTGACTAAATATTGTGCTACCATTGACTGTGCAAATAAAACTGTTGTGTTTAGACCACTGGGTATGCCTGGATTTATTTTTATTGGGAATGGGGTAGTTCCTCCCCCATATTTGATTTCGGCTATGAAAACTGTAAAACTCCTTAGGAAGGGATTTAGGGATTATTTGTGTTGTATACTGACTGCACCATCTGACAGTGTTACTGTAGAAACAATCCCTGTTGCTTGTGAATTTTTCGATGTATTTCCGACTGACTTACCTGGGAACTTAGTAGATAGAGAAATTGAATTCATTGTTGAGGTGTTTCTGGGGACACAACCTATTTCCAAGACTTCCTATAGAATGTCTACCTCTGAATTGAAAGAATTGAAAACCCAACTTCAGGAACTGTTAGATAAGAAATTTATCTGTCCGAGTACTTCACCTTGGGGTGCTCCAGTTTTGTTTGTCAAAAAGAATGATGGATCTTTGAGATTGTGTATAGACTACCGAGAACTGAACAAAGTGACTATCAAGAATAAATACCCTCTGCCCCGAATAGATGACTTGTTTGATCAACTTCAGGGTGCCCAAGTGTTTTCCAAAATTGATCTCAGGTCTAGGTATCATCAATTAAAGGTTAGAGCTGAGGACATAGAGAAAACTGCATTCCGAACTAGATATGGACATTATGAATTTTTAGTAATGCCGTTTGGGATGACCAATGCACCTGCAGCTTTCATGGATCTTATGAATAGGGTGTTTAAATCATATCTGGATGACTTCATTGTTGTATTTATTAATGACATTTTGATTTATTCTAAAGACAGGGAAGAACATGAGAACCATTTGAGAACCACCTTGTACATTTTGAGAGAACAAAAATTGTATGCTAAATTGTCAAAGTGTGAATTCTGGCTTGACAGTGTGGCATTTTTGGGACATGTAATCAACAAGGATGGAGTTTCTGTTGACCCTCAGAAAATTGAAGCCGTCGTGGATTGGACTAGACCGACAAATGTGACAGAAATCCGAAGTTTTCTGGGACTTGTAGGTTACTACAGGAGGTTTGTGAAAGACTTTTCCAAGCTTGCCATGCCATTGACTCAGTTAACTCAGAAAAATGTGCCATTTGCCTAGAATGAACAAAGAGAGGCAGCTTTCCAAGTGTTGAAAACCAGGTTAGTGACTGCACCAATCTTAACCTTGCCTAATGGTACTGATGGGTTCCAAGTGTACAGTGATGCTTCCTATAAAGGCTTGGGGTGTGTTTTAATGCAAAACGGAAGGGTGATTGCCTATGCTTCTAGACAACTTCGACCTCATGAAAAGAATTACCCAACACACGATCTTGAATTAGCAGCTGTGGTGTTTGCTTTGAAAATCTGGCGTCACTACTTGTATGGGGTAACTTGTGAGGTGTACACCGACCATAAGAGCTTGAAATACTTCTTCACCCAAAAGGAATTGAACATGAGACAGAGGCGATGGTTAGAGTTAATCAAGGATTATGACTTGCAAATCTTGTATCATCCAGGAAAAACTAATACCGTAGCAGATGCCTTGAGCCGAAAATCTAGTGCGAATTTGTCATGTTTGCTATCCAACCGAAAAGAATTGTTGACTGACCTAGAACAAGATGGGCTATTAACTGCTATTGCCGCTCAACCTACAATTCTTGACGAGATCAAACAGAAACAGTGCGAGGATGAATACTTGAAAAAGATCACGGAGGAATTTGATTCAAAGCCGAGGCCAGGATTTGTGTCTGAGAATGATGTGCTGAAATTTCAGAACTGTCTTTGTGTGCCCGATTGTTATGATTTGAGGAAACGTGTTATGACCGAAGCTCACAGTAGTAAATTTGCTATGCATCCGGGGAACACGAAGATGTATCATAATTTGAAACAGAATTTTTGGTGGCCTGGAATGAAAAAGAGTATTACAAATTTTGTGGCTTGATGTCTACATTGCCAACAGGTTAAAGCCGAACATCAGCGACCCGCTGGTTTGCTACAACTACTCCCAATACCGGAATGGAAATGGGAGCACATTACCATGGACTTCATTGTGGGATTGCCTCGTTCTTCTCGAGGTATGGACTCTATCTGGGTTATAGTTGACCGTTTAACTAAGTCTGCCCATTTTCTGCCTGTCAAAACTATTTATAACGCTGGTAAATTGGCCAATATCTATATGATTGAAATTGTGAGATTGTATGGAGTGCCAGTATCTATTGTGTCTGGCAGGGACTCAAAGTTTGTATCGAGATTTTGGCAGAGTTTGCAACAGGCTTTGGGGACTGAATTGAGACTGAGTAGTGCCTATCATCCACAAACAGATGGCCAAACTGAACGAACGAACCAAACTCTAGAGGATATGCTCAGAATGTGCGTGTTAGACTTCCAAGGGAATTGGGAGACCTACTTGCCATTAGCTAAATTTGTGTACAACAACAGTTACCATTCAAGCATTGGAATGGCTCCTTACGAAGCTTTGTATGGAGGAAAATGTCGTTCTCCGATATGTTGGGCTGAAGTAGGTGATAGACCTTTGTTGGGACCGGAACTTATGCAAGAAACAACTGAGAAAGTGAAATTGATACAGCAACGCTTGAAAATTGCACAGAGTCGGCAGAAGAGCTATGCCGATGTTCGAAGAAGAGATAGGGAATATGAAGTTGGGGACCACGTGTTCATAAAGGTGACCCCAATGAAGGGTCAAACTCGGTTTGGTGTTAAGGGCAAATTGGCGCCAAGGTATCTTGGACCTTATGAGGTCCTTGAAAAGATCAATCTAGTGTCGTATCGGGTAGCCTTGCCTCCGGTAATGGAACATATGCACAACGTCTTTCATGTATCGATGCTTCGGGAATATTTGAGAGATCCACTCCACGTCGTTGAACCGACACATGTGCTTCTGAAAGATGACTACACTTATGAGGAAAAACCTATCCAGATTGTGAATCGCCGAGTCAAAATATTGAGGAATAAGGAAATACCACTAGTAAAAGTTGACTGGCAAAACCACGGAGGAACCTATGCAACCTGGGAAACCGAGAAAGGCATGATGAAGAGATATCCGGATTTGTTCCCATTTGACCCAATGTTGATTTCGAATGAAGGTAATTCAAGTTTGGAGGACCAAACTCTTTTAAGGGGGGAAGACTGTAATAACCCCAACCTCCGATTAATGTTAAACCATGATTAGTTATGCCTAACAGTAATTTAGAAGGAATCCAGAATTAAACTGCATATGTATTGCATTATCTTTGTGTTTTTATCTGTTTGCCATAAAATGATCTGTTCCTGTTTTATGTTTTAAACTGCAAATTAAAGGCCTTATCGGCGGCTGAATCCGAAATTGATTAGTGTTTTGTGGTAATTAGAATTAATGTGATTTTATGGTAAATTTAGTTGAAATTTGATTTGGTATGATTAAATAAAGTTAAATTACATTAGTTCAAGTTAATTACCTAATTGCCACTTAGTGGGCCACTTCTAAGAGCCTTGTTTAGAATTGTTTCATACAACATTTTTAGTCTATTCCCTTGCCAAAACCGTGAGAGAGAGGGAGTGAGGGAGGAGATTGATTTCATCTAGAGATTTTGCTTGAAATTGGAAGAATTGAAGAGTAGTTGCATATTTAAGCTTCTAGGCTTGGAATTCAAGGTTTAAGGTAGGAGATTTCCCTTTCAATTGTGAATTTAAGATTAATTCTTGCATGGTTCTTGGAAGATTAGAGTTTAAAGTCTAGAATTTGTTTTAAGAGTTGGATTTGAGAGTGACTTCATGCATGCATGCACATATTCTTGGATTTTGGAGTTATTCTTCATGAATTTCCACATGCATGTCCACATTTTTGTTATAGTCCATGAATTCATCCTATTCTTGAACTTAATCTTGTTTTGGATCATGTTTTGGAGCATTAGAAGTCATGAGAATTCATGCATGTTACATTTAAGTTATGTTCTTGATATTTTATTTGAAATTGTGTTCAATTGACTCACCTTTGGGCTTTGATTTTACAAATTGATCTTTGAAACATCTTATATTATGAGTTTACAAGTGTTTTCCAGAAAACGGGCCCAAGAGGTCGAGTTTTGAGGTGTTGAATTCTTGGTTTGAGCTTGGGAGGCAAATCTGGAAATTCCAGAATTTGGCTTCCTCGCTCGAGCGAAGGATCCCACGCTCGAGCGACCATCGTTTGTTCAGAGCTCCGCTCGAGCGAAGGAATGGTGGCTCGAGCGTAAATTGTAAGCTCTCAGATTTTTGGTGCACGCATACGCACGCTCGAGCGACGAGACCTACGCTCGAGCGAAGAGTTGTGTCTCACGCTCGAGCGAGCATCGAGTGGGTATCGAGCGTAAAATTTCAACAACCAGTACTTTTGCATTTTTACAGACCGCTCGAGCGAAGGAGTCTACGCTCGAGCGACCCCTCTGTTTTGACAAGCTCGCTCGAGCGAAGGAAGTTACGCTCGAGCGAGACCCTTATTTTCAGCAAGTTTTGAAAAATGTTTTCCAAGGCATCTTTGCATCCTCATTCCATCCTAGGCATTCCTAGGCCATGTTTAAGACTCTATAGTGAGGATTTAAGGTTAGAAACATACTAAGAACCAACGACGTAAGTTTTGTGCAATTAGAATGTGTGTTTCAAGTGTGTGTCCATTATGTGTTATGTAGGTCACGTGCCGCGTGTCGTGTGACCAATCTGCTCCGTCTGTCTGTTTCAAGGCCAACTGTGAGTAATAATTTAGTAAAGTTATGTTCAACTGTATCTATTTTCTGTGTGATAAAACAAGATCTATTTTCCGAAATGATATGTTCTGTACAATGAATGATTGTTCAATTTCTGATATGTGTTCGTGACATCCTTAGTATCATGTGATATCTGTTAGCTGTTACCCAGTATCGGAGGTTCCTTTACGGAACTTATTTCTGTCAGCACTCTGTTACCCGTATCGGAGGCCCTGTCACAGGGGCTCAGCTTCTGTTCTGTTCTGTTACCCGGATCCGGAGGTTCCTCTATGGAACTGGTTATTCGTAACCCCACGTGTATACGTTCTGTTCTGTTAATGCTAATGGATGTATCACGTAAACTTAATCATGACTTATGATTTCTGTCTGTATATGATATGGATAAACTATAATTTTGATATGAACTGAATTATGATTTCTGAATCTATACGAACTCATTCATTGAAACCCTTTACTCTATTATTATTCACTAGGCTTTCGCTCACAGTTTATATTATGTATGTAGGTGAGCCGGCACATGACCAAGGCTAGAGTTGACGGCCTTCTGTTTTGTTTTTGTCAGCCAACCGTTGTGCCTCCCGAGGAGGTTCCGATCGAGTCTAAAGCCATGGCTGTTTTTGTATTCATGCTAGTCTCTGTATGTGTTTTGTAAGGACAGGTCTTGGGATATAATACTTTGTAAATATTGGTGTCCTTTGACTAGCATGCTTATGCATATATATAAGTTTTGAAATGTTTCGTCCCATGTACGTTATCACAGCTCATTGGACATTGCCTATTTTGTATTATTGCTTCCGCAGCCCCTTATTATTTGTTAATCTGTTCAGAGGCCTTTGGTAATCCACGGATTACTGGCCGGTTACGGTGCTAAACTCATAGGGACGGGTTTGGGTCGTGACAGTATGGCAAGGAACGATGCTGCTCTAGCCATGGGTGAGGGAAGAAAGGGCAACGACAGAAAGGGACGTCGCCGAACAAGATGCGTACGATAGACAAAACCATTTACCCATTCTTTTTTTATTTTTTATTTTAAAATCTAAATCATTGAATAAACAAAATGATGAAGTGGCATCATCTCATTCACAAAACTGAACAGTCCAATTTTTTGGTAAATTACAGATAAGCCACTCTCCTGTTATAGTAGTAAATAGATGCAAGCAACGATTTGTACATACCTTTTCATTCAGATGTGACAATGCTTCATGTTTGTCGTTTCATTCAAATCCAATTATACATAGAGTATTTTCAAAATAGAAGAAAAGTTGAAAAGTAGTAGAATTATGAAAAAAATAATCATATAATGAAGTTTGAAGGTGTTTGATATTTTTGAAGGTGCTTGAATTCCGGAAGGTGTTTGCTTGTTTGGTATATGTAGGCTACTATGTGATGTTTAATAAGTTTGGGAGGGTATTTTCGGTATACGAAAAATGTAGAAAATATATGTACTCTTTAGATTTTTAAAATAGTAGTAGATTACCATCACAAGAACACAATTTATGGGCATTAGAGAAAAAATTTATACGACAAAATACACTTTTTAACTTTTAACTTTCACTTAAATTCTACTTTAATTTATCATATTTCAACTTTCACGGAAACTTTGAACAATGAGATGACAGGAAGAACATATTGAAACATGAGTTAAAATTGAGTGAAAATTTTAATTTACTTTAAAATTTTCAATAATGCCAGGTATTAGGGTGAGAGAAACTAGAGCATTGGACAAATAGCCCACCAGTCACAGGTCCAACCAAACTCTGATACCAAGTTGAAATGGCCAGCCCACAATTCTCCTTAAAACTCAGGTATTAAGGTGAGAGAAACTAGAGCTTTATAACTAGCACAGATGGGACAATTTCAAGCGATGTGGGACACATTCCAACATATACCGATAAAAAATTATTGAAAAAAATTACTTAAAAAGCCACATGAGTGAAGCATATTTATTCTGATTGTGACCCACATCATATCAACTTTAAATCTATGCTAAAAAACTTATTCTCAAGATACAAATTCCGGGTATATAGCACTAATATTTTTCCAAAAAAAATCATGTTTAAAGGCATACTCTAGGAATCAGATGCTTTGGAATTAGAATTGTCAAATGCTTATTCTGTTTTCAGAGAATGTTTTGTGAACAAAAGAGTAAAGCACATTCCTTAATAAAGGGCATACACATAGATAGATGGAATTTTGCCTGCATGTTTCAGCTTAAACCAGTCGAATTTGTGGTTCAGAATTCCCATCATCACCTATCTTTGCTTGCTTATTCTTCAACTGTTTTTGTTTCTCAGACTTAGAACAACACAACTTTCTATATGTTTAAGAACACAGTTGGGAATTCTTATTCTATTCTTGTTTTATACCTTCTGATAAGAGCCGTGGCATCTTATTCCATTAATCAGGATCTTCATTACAGAGAAGAACATATACAGAGGTGATCTGTGATCTAACCTCACATTAAAATGAGATTGAAATCGCATCGAGATTCTAAATTTGATTTTTTCTCATAATTTTAATTGATATACATGGTTTAGAACACGGGCAAGTATTCGTGTTCTACTCTACATGGATTGGTCAAATGTGACCCTACCTTAAAAATGTTAACCAATATCGAGACTGTAAGTTTCAAAATAATTCATTTTGGTAATTGAATCAGACTCCATTTTTATTTTTGAAAATCTTGGGTTATGCAGATGGCCTATTAGAAAATGGCATATTGTTTATACAAAGATGGTGTACAGAATAAATCATATTTCTCTACTATTATTGTTTAGTTAGAGCATTTTTAGAGCCCATTAGTGTCAGAATATTAGTCAGTTAGCAAAGTAATACTTTTATTTCTTCTCCAATGGTGTGGTTATCTGTATTGTTAGCTAAGAAATTTGTTAACTTGCTCGCCAACTGTGACTACACACTTAGCAAACATAGAAGGGACACACTGATCGAAGGAGAAAGAGTGCCTCCTGCCTGTACCATTTTTGCCATTTTCATTTTTGGCCATCTTACTTTGGAAAAAAAAATATTATTTTATTGTATATAGTTGTTTTTTATATTTACATAATCTACCATTTAACACACATAACCATACCATTGGAGTGCTTGCACACTCTCTAAACTAATCAACACCTTACACACACAAATGGGTTTCACTTTTCACATTTTTTTGTCATATAAAACTTTTTAACCATCCCATTGGAGATGCTCTTAATTACATACTTTTATTTCAGAATTCAGAAAGTCAATCGTTACTAAATGCAAAAAATGATAATTTATTCTTTATCGAACGTCTTTGTTAGATTGTTTATTTCTTTCATATTATTGACCAAAAAAAAAGTCATTGATTAGTGATTCATTTAAATGCTTAAGTTATTAGATAGGATGATAATTTTATTATACTGTAATTAGATTATTGATCACTTATTACTTTGTTAAATGCTTAAATTATTAGAAGCGTAAGTTACTTTTGTTATTGGTATCTCAATATGTTAGTGATTGAGGCCGAAATGTATAATATTGAAGTCGACAATTGAGATTTTTTAACCCTCTTCTTGATGTAATTTTGTACATTTTACTACTGTTTGATGTGAATCAGATTGAATGCGTTTGGAGTACAAAACGAGCAAAAAAGATGAAATTTTAATAGAAAAGTCATTCTCACACATGCAGCCTCTCATTTTGAAATTCAACATATTCTGAAAAATCCACATGTGTGGAGGGTTTTCCCACAAGCGCGGTGACATTTCCCGCACGTGTGGCCCAATCTTGTTTTGCGTTCATAACTTTCTAAACGTATTTTGAGGCCTGCAAGGTATAAAAAGAAGAAAAGAAACCTGGAGAATGGTTCTAATATTTTTTCAAAGAAAAAGAAAGGCTAGGGTTTGGAGAGAGAAAAGCTTGAAGTTTCAAGAATGTCTTCTATGGTAATTTCCCCCTATACCTCTTCCCACTCCCACTCCTTTATGAGTAGTTAGTCTTCTATTTTCTGGAGTTTTAATGGAACCTTAGCCATATAAAGAGATTTTTCTTAGAATTTGATTGTGTAATGATTTGAACAAATATATGGATGTTTTAGAATTTTATAATAATATTTCTTTTCATCTTTTTAAATATTTTACTTTATGTGATTGTTAAATACTTTTCATACATTCGTTTTCTTTGTATTTGTATTCAAAGTACGAGACGAGTCGTATTACGAGAGACGAGTGGTGTTGCTACTATAGTTTTGAGCGAACGATTCATGCTACTTGAGATGATTCATGCCTATGCGTTGAATGCGACAATTCTCTTGATCAATGTTTTAAACTTGTAGTTGTGAAATATTGGATAGTTCAACCCGGATTGCAATTGATGACTGATAGCAAATCTTATTTATATGACTCATGGTGAATTTTTGTTCTAAGATTTTTCCAAAATCAATATCTCAAATCCTAATTTTAATTGTTAATTCAATTTCTCAATTTCATTTTAATTCTCATTTAATCATATTATCCATCAATCTTTTTATCAAAATTAATTTAAAATTTTAATAATTAAATTAGTTTAATTTCACAATTGTCCATATTGATCAATACCTAACTTTGCCATTATTCTAAAGGATTTAAGCATAATTTAATGTTTACTTTGATGTGCCGAGCGACCCATCAACTACATCATGTGTACCAAAATTCTTTACACGACAGGTTCTATTTGCATGACATTAATCCCACTGATGCTTGACATAAAATGAAAAAAATTAATATTTGTCATCAGATAAATTTATCTACTTCTTAATAAAAATGTTCTATGTGGTGGATTCAAAAGATGAAAGGTGAAAGAAAACAAAAAAAAAAATATTGAAATTTATGTAACACATTAGCTCATCTCATTTACCGGTTGGATATGGCTTGTGTCTAAGGTTTTGACTAGAATTGTAAATGAACAGAATCGTTTGTGAATAGACTTAAGTTCGGCTTGGTATAGGTTCGTTTGAACTTGATTCATTAAATTTTTATAGTGTTTGGGTTTGAACTTGAGCTCGTTAAAATTTTAATAAATAAATCCAAGCATACACAGGCTCGGCTCTAAGATTTTCGGGGTCTAAAACTGATAATCAACTAATAAATTTTTGAGGCCCTTCCCATTTGTTTTTTTTATTGAAAAAAAAAATTGAAAGTAAAGGACAAAAGATTTGTGTCAAAATTATAAAAAATACTTATCATTATATTACAACAACTAACAAGTATCACTTGATACTCGCTTTTCTTACATTTTTAAAAGCAAATAAATCAATAATACTTGCAAAATCTTTTTTTTTTTTTGCAAAATTATTTTCAATGCATGACAATGCTAATTATTTTAAATGGGTCTTTCAATTTTTTAATGGATCAATTTATTTTAAGTTAATTTGGGCCTTCCTTAATTTTTTTTGGACTTAAAATATACTTAATATATTATACTAAACTATAATAGGAGAGGCCCTTTTTGGGTCTATTTTCAATGGATAACAATGCTAATTTTTTTGAATGGGCCTTTTAATTTTTTAATGGGTTAATTTATTTTAAGTTAGTTTAGGTCTTCTTCAATTTTTTTGAACTTATATTTTACTAAACTATAATAGGAGGGAGTCCATTTTTTGAGTCTATTTTGAAAGGCCCTAGGCCATGGCCTTGTGGGATTATGCCCAGGGCCGGACCTGAACATACTAAAGATGGGCTCGTTTAACATTTATTTAAATAATAGAATAAATATATTAAATAATATAAAAATATGCATACAAAATAGGATAAATATGTTATTTATATATTTAAATAATGTAAATGTAAATAATAGCTAAATTATATAATATAAGAAAAAAACATTATGAAATCTTTGAGCTTGAAACTCTTAATACAATTTTTTCAATTTTTTTTAGTTTATAAAATATAAATACACATGTCATTCAATCATTGGTTGATTATGTTTCAAATCTATTTAATAATTGATTATTTAATTCATACCGTAATAATTATCAAATCACTTCAATTTGGAAAGTAAATTAATTTTTGAATTGTTATTAATTTCAAAACACATTTATTTTAATGATTTATTATCAATATGGTAATGTTTGTATAAAAATGGATATATTTTTGAATTATTTATACTAAAAAATAATCCAATTTATTATATTTTTATTTATAAACAAGCTCGTACTATGAAGAATATTACGCATAACATGGACAACGTATGTTTTTTTTAAATATAAAAACACACATGTCATTTAATCATTGGTTACTATGAAAATTATTATGTGTAGTACAATTTCATAATAAATTTTTTTGTTAGAAGTTAAAATCTTTGCAATTTAATTTATAAATTCGTGCTATAAACTGAAAATATTCATAAAAAAATCATCCGTACATGGAAGCAAAAATCATAGCATGATATAAAACCTAGAGATGACAATTTGAAACTGGCCACGAAGTGCGGGTTTTCCCTGAAAAATACCCCCGACGGGACGGGAATGATATTTAAAATTCAATCCCCGAACAGATTCGGGCCGGGGACGGGGATAAGTGTCCCAGCCCCGTACCCGGCCCCGTCCCCGTTCCCCGGCTCGGTTTGTCCCTGAAATGAAATTACCAATTTACCCCTAGATATATATATACACACACTGTGACCTAACCAAACCAAACCAAACCCTCATCTCATCCTCTCCAGTTTTCTCTCTCTCTCTCTCTTCCCTCTACTCTCTCTCGACGTCGATCATCGATCATCACGTCTATCGTCGATCATCACTGTAACCAAACTAGATCTGGTGGAGTTCACGACGTCGATCATCACTGTCCATGACGCCGGAGGAGTCCTTCCGTCGTCCATCGCCACTATCGCGACGCAGTCAGCCACAGCCACCCATCGCGACGCCGATGATGCTCTCAGATCGTCCATCGCCACCGATCGTCCTCCTCCATGAACTCCACCAGATCTAGTCTCTCTCTCTCTCTCTCAGATCTTTCTGTCAAATTTTTTTTTTTATTTTATTTATTTATTTATTTTTTATTCTGTATGTTGTTGATCTGGTTGAAAATGTATGTGATGTTGTTGATCGTCTATCTCTCTCTCTTTCTCTCTCTCTCTCTCACTTTAGTCTCTTGATGTTGTTGATCTTTCTGTATGTTGTTGAAAATGTATGTGATGTTGTTGATGTTGAAACAAATTTAGGTGGGGAATTTTCGGGATCGGGGAAACCCGATTCCCGATCGGGGGCGGAGGTGGGGAGAGGGAAAGGTGCCCCGTCGGGGATCGGGGCCGGGGACGGGGCCATGTTCACCATCGGGGATCGGGGACGGGGAGTGTGATCCCCGCCCCGCCCCGCCCCGTTGCCACTCCTAATAAAACCCGTGCACAAGTTAATTAACACTAAAATATAATTTATTTTTAAATTTTAACCAGTTTCAAAATTATAACCAATCAAATTAAAACTCATTAATAAATATACTAGCTTTTCTTACGTGTGTTAGACTGAATATATTCAGAAATGTTATTTATTTATTAAAATTACAAAGTAACTGATGTAATATATTATAAAATTAAAATTAATATATAATACACTCTAATACAATATTCATTGTTATAAGATTTTGAATATTTTGAATTTTTATTATAGTTGCTACTAAATACCAAGTTTGCTAAGTAAATTGACATTATATTAAAGTAATGAAATGATAATATTTGAAATTTAATTTCTTTGTTATAACAAGATTTTTAGATATTTTTTTAATTATGAAAGCGTTAATTTAAGAATAAAAACTTAGTACCCATACATAAGTTTATATAACTTAAAAAATAAGTCCGTACATGAGTTTCAATATAAAGGAATTATTAAGAATGAGTTTACAAATTAAAATTCATTTTTATTAAATTCATTCCCAAATATAAATTTTATTTATAGCACGATATGATTTTATTATAAATAAAAAATTATTACTCTAATGTAATGTAATTTTACTTAACAAAATTTTATTGAATAATGTAACCATTTTAGTATGATTAATTTAATGAGATAAATACATACTTGATTAATGTTTTAAAGTTGTCAATTTCTGTAGTTATATCAGTATATCTTCCATGGCAACTGAAACTATTATACTATTTTATTAATGATTAAATGAATAAAAAATATTAAAATTTAATGTAAAATTGACATTCAACTAAAAGTGTATTGAACATTTTATTATAAATATCTTTCCAACTTAAAATTAAAATTTTAGTTTAGATAAATTTTCAATTTATAGTTAATTGTGAGTTTATGAACACTCCAACACTACTTTTGAATATTCATATTGACGATCCGGCTGAACGAATGTGGTGACGCTAAAATGTAATATTAATTTTTGCAAAATAAGATTTTTTATTACATTAATCAATTTTCAAAATTTTATTTTAACAACATATAGAGCTGTCTCTATAAATCATCTTATTAGTGTAACATTGAAACAAAAAAAATAAAATAAATCACTTAGGCTTTTATGAAAAATTTTATAATTAAATTTATTTTTTTTCTTCATGCGTAGTACGAGTTTACTGTTAGTTTATTTATATGTAAATAATAGTTAATTATAGATAATATATTTATAATAGTGGTGGTAGATATTATTATTTTGGTAAAATATTAATTTTTTTTATAGTATGTTTATATATATTGCATATATAATTGTATAATTAAAATTTCAATTGTAATTTTAGTCTCATACGCAAGTATGAATTTTTTTTTTGACTCGTTAAGCCTCTGTTTGGCAAGTTGGTTCTTGGGCTTTTTTGGCTATTTTAGCCACAAAAGACAAAATAGGCTATTTTAGCCATAACAAACAAAACATCACATCCAACCCCATAATCATTACATTCTTCTCTCACAAAAAAACTCAAAAAAGCCAAAAAGCCAAAAAGCCCTTCCCAAACCAAGCTTTTAAGCCCAGGCTAAAATAGCCAAAAAAGCCAAAAAGCCAAAAAGCCAACCCACTTCCCAAACGGAGGCTAAGTCTCGTGAACAAATTCAAACTCGAGTTCAGTTCATTAAATTTTTATTAAATTCAAATTCATTAAAATCTTAATAAACAACTCTAAGTGGGGTTGTCTGGGATTGTACTTTTTGACTTTTTAGACTAAAAAGTAGAGAAAAAAATACGGTTGTTTGCTAAATATATAATTGCCTACTGACAGTGATGGTACCGTCATGCATACGGTTGGTAGCAAGATGTATAGGACCAGATTGCCTACGGTGTTGTTCGGCTCGTGGGGGCCCACCATGTGTCCCGTTTTGATAATCAGAACCGTTTAATGTGTAAAACTCGCCGAGTACTATACATTTGTAAAACATCTCATTGATTGAATATCGATAGCTATTTGATTGGATTAGTTTTTTTGTCAACCGTTACTTTGTGTACCGTCCATTTTTTTATGCAAAACTAATTTGATCATATAGTTATCGATATTCGATTAACGTGATTTTTTACAGGCATATAGTACTCGACGATTTCTACACATTGACGGTTCAGATTATCAAAAAGGAACCCGTGATGGGCCTCCACGAGCCGAACAACATCGTCCTGTGTATCATGAAAAGTGCATCCGACTGTCTAATGTGTACCAGTAGCACTGCAGACAGCACATCACTTCAATACACTTTTTGACTTGTACTTTTTTTTGTAAATTTATTTTTTTAATATATATTTTTTTGTGAATAGTGATAATTTTTTATCTTTTTTCATGAATGCCAAACCAGTCTTAAAATTCGACTTATTTACCGTCCTAACCTGACAAAAAAAAACTTGCTGAACTTAATTAATGGAGGGCTTGAACACTATTTTCACGAGCGAACCGATACCATCCCTTATATCAGTTTATATTTAACCATGGTTGGCAAGCATAGAAGTGATGCTGTCACCATCTTGAATTAGGTTCTATTCAACCAACCCTCAGAGAGAGAGAGAGAGTGATGGCATCACTTTGGGACCAAAAACATTGCAAACAGCTGGAGATTAGTGTCTCTTTGTGCTTTTTAATAAATCAAATGCTTTGCACAACACAAAGGATCCGAATCGCCCATGAAGCCCCCCCAACCCATCCCATCCCCACCCCCACTGAAAGAGAAGCCTACCTTTATGTTTATCCATCCACCACAACAAAGGTCCCCCCAACACTAATCACCTACAAAGTAATAACCATTTTTAGGTACCAAAACTATTTAGGAAAAATGACTTTTATGTGGAAATCTAAATTCATTGACATGTTTGATTTGGATTCTAACAATTTAATGATATCTCACCACTACAGGTCATTATTTGTCGTGAATACGCGTGGTCTCTGTGAGCAGATTTTTATCCAATCTAACCCAAGCTTGTATTCCAAACGGACTAGCTTGAATGAGGCTTTGGTTGGACCTGAGTTTAGGGTTTGAAACCTAACTTTCTAACTGACCAATTGTCCATACAAGAAATGTGAAAAAAATGAAAAAAATATATACTTAAAAATATAAGTTTGAATCTTAAATTGTTTGGCTAAGTCCTCCCATTTGACAAAGGTGACCCACAAGCCCGTTATGTTTTTTTTTAGTAACTTTCCTCATAAAAATTGTATTTTTTTTACGATGTGCAAATGCATATTATTGCATTTCTCAATATTAACTACGTTAATTAGAATATATCTAATCCTTGATATTACTGAAATAGAATTGTTAAAAATTAACCTTACCACTCCTATTCCAATTATGAAAATAATATTTCTTCTATTTTTCCCCATAAAATATCACATTAAAATTTACAAGCAAGAGAGATGATCCATGGTTTGACTTGAGCTAGCCTATCCCTGTATATGAGACTCAAAAGTTAGTCCCATATGAACAAATTAATGAAAAACATACTAGTTATACCACTTTGAATATTGCCAAACACCACCATGTGGCCAACAAAATGAGACAGCACCCAATAATTAAAGGATCTCCTGTAGACATATTGCCTTTTTCTCATTGCTGTCCTCCCAATAATTGTACCGTACAACTATTGATTATGCCCCCCTCTTCTCAACCATTTTTGAATGATCATGCCCTATAATTATCTCGTATCTAAAATTCAAATTAATGCCAACAAAAACACTAGCTTGAAGGGCCATAAACAAATCCAGTCTGAATAGTTCGCTGTTAAAACTTGATTTAAATATTTAATGAATTAAAAAAATGTGTTCAAATTTAATTTCTTGATTACATAACGAGTCAATTTTAAATAATTTTTTAAAGAATCGAACATTAGTTTAGCTCGAATAGTTTATTTTTTTATTTTTTATAGTGTACATAGCCAAGTAGTAAGTTACACAAATTTTGCTGAAAAACTTAATAAGTCCAAAATATATATTTAAGTTTGACTTGTTTACTTAATGAGTCGATTTCAAAATACGATTATTTTCACTTGTAAATTTTAAAAAAAATTTCAATTAAGTGTAGATTTTTAAATAAATTATAGATAAGTGATAAATTTTATACACTTTAATAATTAAATTCATAACCCTTTTCATGAATCAATAATAATTTTCTAATACTTCCACTGTTTGGCAACTTTCCCTAAATTTTTCTCTATTATAATTATTTGAAATCTTTCTTGTTATTTGACTGTTGAGATTATGCATTATTATATGCTTTTGTTAATTTGTTTTTGAACCCTTTTATACATATCTGGCATACATTAATTTATTTCATCCTTTTATCTTTTTTAGGTCACATTAATCAACATATTCTCTCTATTTTTCTATACATATTTTTATAAATTTTTATAAAAAGTCAAAAAATATATTTATTTAGAATATTCCAAACAACCCAATCTCATGAGAACGTATTGAAGTTGAAGATATCTTTCTTGTTATATTAATTATTGTGTTAATACTTTTTGTCATATGCTTTTGTTAAATTTGTTATTTAGTGTATGTACCAATTAATGTATTAACTAGTGTATTAATATTAGTTATGACATTATTATTAACTCCACTCATTATACAAATTATACAAATTAATACATATAGTATTATTCATAAGAAAAATACTTGATAGCTTTAATTTGTGTGATCCAAAAAACTCAAATATATCAAAACGATATTATTATATCTAAAAAATGACGTTACTTGAAATATTCAAACCATTCAACCTATGAAAATTTGAACTACTAACGGTCTCATAAAGGAAGAAACCCTTTTATACAGTTGACCATTATACTTAACGCAAGTCATTAGGTAGTGTCGTGCTTCCGAATAAGAAAAATGATCCTCCATTTTGAAGGGTTGCTATGCTGTTATCATTTTTTAACTTTTAATGTGAATCCACACAACATCTGCCACGCGTATACTCACGGTATAAATATCTTATTTAGACACTCACGTAATAAATATCTTATTTTGATAAATATATTTAATTATTTTTTGAATATATTAAAATTGAATAATATTAGAGGCATCAAAAGGTTTATTAAATTTTTTATTAAATGTCTTACATGAGTGTAGGACGTATACCATGTCAGTTCTACATCTATGTGAGAAATTTAGTAAAAATTTGAATTTTTAATAGAACTTTTGCAATATCTAACATTTTTAATTAAAATTTTCGCATGCCATGCCATTGCCTCGGCTAGCATGCCATGCCACTGCCTTGACCAGCATGTTGCAGCACAGGCCACAGTCAGATCTGATCGGATGTGATCAAGGGACATGACCATTCGATCAGATCTATCAAGGCCTACATATAGGTTGTGAAATCAACCATTTCAATCCATCCAAAATATTCAGAAGCATTCCTGCAATTCTCTCTCCGTCATAAGATTCAAGATCTTATTGACAAAGAGATCATAGCTCCAGCAAAAAGATCTCAGGCTACCACTAACCCATTGCCTTCACACCTCAACCTAATCCATACACTACCATTCACCTACAACCCCAACATGTACACTTGCGCGCGTCCTTGGCAGCTTGGTTGCTTGGCCTGCGCGCGGCCTTCGCAGCATGTCAAGCCTACAGCCTTGGTAGCATGGCAGCTTGGCTTGCGAGCGGACTAGGTAGCGTGGCATGCCCGCGGCCTAGGCAGCCATGAAATTGGGGTGTGACTTAATGATCTAGTAGCTACATCGTAGGGTGTAGTGAGTGAGGGGTTAATGGTTCGAATTGATGGAACAACGGCGACCATTCAGTTGTAATCTAACTATACTAACATATTAACGTTATCTCAAAAAAAAAAAAAAAAAAAAACTCATCTTGTAAATTCTCGAAGAAAAAAGTAGTGACATTCTTATAGTGACAAATAAAATTTTTAAATTTATTATAAAATGCGCAAAGTATATTAAACCCCTTTCAACTATCGATCATTTATATTTTATTTTTTAATATTTTAAACTCAACAATTACTTCTTCAAACTATCTGAATTTGAACATTAATTCATTATGTTAGTCATCTATTAGATATTTGAATGAAAAATTATCAAGTGATGTACAAATGATGATTATATTAAATTTTATGATTAAATTATCCTATTTTATCTTTTGTAAAAATTTAATATAATCATTATTTGCATAGCACTTAAATTTTTCTATCTAAATATTTAACAAATGACTAACAGAAAAACTTAATATTCAAATTCAAATAGTTTGAGGGGTAATTGTTGAGTTAAAAAAATTAGAGGAATAAAGTGTAAATATGATCGATAATTTGACAGAATTTAATATAATTTGCCCTATAAATTTTTACAATATTTTATTTTATTTTTTAAAAAATGCTAAAAATAGTTCTAGGGATTTTTACTAGTGTTAATATTTTTATTTTATTTATTTATTTATTTTTATAAAAAGTGCATTGTAGTGAATTAAAATGTGTAAAATTATCTTGAAATATGTAAAAATTATATTAAAATGTTAATTTTTTAAATATTTTATGGCATGTATCGACAACCTTAAAGGAAAATTAGTCTAAGGTTCCTTTCTCACTTTTTGTAATGGAAGAGATCCACAAAATTATTTTTTAATGTCTAAGGTCCCTATAGAGAAATTTGATATCCAATTCTATTCTAACCTGAAAAATCGACACTGTATGAAGTCATCTTCTCACACAAACGCACACTCTCTCTACTTTCTCTCTCTAAAACTATATATATCTATCTTTCTCTGAAACAGTGCCCTCCTACATCAATGGTAGCTGGGTTGGTATCCAACGGCGATTTCTCTGCTGCAAAGTCTCCAGTCGTCCGATAAGAGCATGATGCTTGCGACTGGATTTCTCTCCCGGCGATCTTCGAGAACCTTCCCGGCCTTCTTCAGCGCGTCGCTGGAACTCGACGTGCCTTGGCTGAAAACAATGGCAAGAATAGATCGAAACGAAGGAATGCCAACTTCCAGATTCCTTATCCAGTCCACGATCATGGCCTGGTACACTGTCGAAGAACACGAAACGAACTCGATGTCGCCAATCCCAAGAGCTTCTCTGACAGACTTCTAGTTCAGAAAATTCTCCATGTTTGCGAAGTCATAGCATAGGTCACCCTCGCATTTCTTTCTGATATCGTAGTACCGCAAATCATAAATGTAACGAATTCTCATTGTTGTGGGGGAAAAAAATGTAGGATAAAACTGTTAAGAGTGTGATATATAACTTACATTAGCATCGCCAACGATGGACATGATCTTGTTAAATATGGCATTGCAAGCAGAATATGCAGACATGCAAGAGTTTTCTCCGTTGGCACCTAATGCAGGAATTCTAATAATTCTACTAGAATGTAAAGACACATACGGTACTTTGCGCAAAGGAGATTAAATTTCATCTGCAGGAACTGGTCAGGCCTCTGCTTTGAACTGAAATTTCTCTGGGTTGGTCCAGAAAAATTCTCTGGTTTGAACTGAAATTTCTCTAGGTTGGTCTAGAGAAATTCTCCGATTTGGATTGAAATTTTCTCTGGATTAGTCCCTGATATTAAGATTTTTCAGCATAGAGTTTGTCATTTATCTTATTTCCATCGTCAACCTCTATGTCATGTTGCATCTCCAAACCACCCCCTGATGTTGAATCGCAAGCTTTGCCCTTTTGTTTGCAGCCATCACCACCTTGTTCACTTGTTCATCCACTCTCTGAATGTGAATTGTATTAGCAGCTGTTTTTAATAATAATATGTGGAAGCTTTGGAAATCAGAGAATTTCTTTGGACCAAACTAGAGAATTTCTCTAGACCAACTCAATTTTCTCTGAAGCAGAGCACTAGTTCAACTCAGAGAATTTCTCTGGACCAACCCAATTTTCTCTGAAGCAGATAAGGATACTACAGAGAAGTTGCGCAGTTGGACCAAGGAAATCCTCATCTACCACCAAACAAGTATAAATGCAGCTTCA
Source organism: Camellia sinensis (assembly GCF_055761805.1). NCBI lineage: Eukaryota > Viridiplantae > Streptophyta > Magnoliopsida > Ericales > Theaceae > Camellia > Camellia sinensis. The sequence continues at coordinate 32,074,000 of NC_138961.1, read as the reverse complement.
AATGATGATGGTGACAACGACAAATATGATACTTCAAGCGAGAATGGCGACAGCAGTGCAAAGGTAGAAGAAGAACCCAAATGTCATGAGGTTGCTCATGAGAGTAATGGTGCAATGGTGAAGAGAGAATCTAAAGAAGTAGTAGTAGTAGTCCAAGCTTGAATGAAACTACTTGTGAAACATAAAAATGTGGTTCCCTTACCACAATGCATTTCTTTCTTTCTTTCTTCTTCTTCTTCTTCTTCTTATTTTAAGTAGTAAAAAAGTGATTATTGGACATGTTATTGGGTATTATCAAGGTGATGTTTCTTAATTTTATTTTATTATATGTGATTGGTTCCCTCAATTCGTTGTTGATCATATTTAAATTATTATTTTGAGGGAGTGGGTTAGTTGGGTTGGTTAGTGGTGATGGTTGGAGGATGTTTAGGGGAGGAGTGGCAGAGGAGAAAGATTCAAATACTCGGTCACGAAATTTCTCTGGAGAGAAACAGAGAATTTCTCTGGGTTTGAGAGAATTTCTCTAGATCAGAATTTCTCTGGATCAAATTGAGGAACCTTAGATATTATGAAAATATTACCTGTCCTTTATAATATAAAGTCTTAATACCAGGGACTCTAAAAAAAAAACCCAACCTTAAAGCTGTAATTAATAAAATCCTTTATTATTTGATATTATTTGATGCTATTTTATACAAATTGAAAAAAGAAAACATTAATCTTCTTCTAAACAATTTTTTTTTTATTATTCCTCAAAAAAATAAATAAAAATGTTTTTTTTAATTTAAATTATACTATTTTTATCTTATAAATTAAAATAAAAATCACATCAAACATTATGACAATTGAAAAAATAATATCAGATACTTGTCATAAACTACACCAAATATAACCATAATATTGGAGAGAAACAGACTCAAAAAAAAAAAAAAAAAAAAATTTGTTTATAAACCATAAAAACATTAGTAGCCATTTGAAATTAAAACAAGTATATATACATTTTTCTAACCCTTCCTTATAGCCTTCAAATAAAAATATCATTTTACCATTAAAATGATATTTGAAGACTTAAATTTCTATATATATATATATATATATAAATATATATATATTTCTTTTTAATACTTTGAAGGATATATGCCCTACGACACTCCTCCATCTCAAGACATCATCACCAAAAGTAACAATTAATTAAAAGCTAAATAATAATAATAATAATAATAAAAAGTCGATGGGGGCTATAGATCTCTCCTCAAATCGACGACGACGACGCTGACGTTGTCCGTACTGTGCCTGGCCAAGGCCAGCTTCGTCAGCAGAATCGAGGCGTCGGAGCAAGCCTTGTCGGAGCTCTCGCCGGCGGCTGCAATGTTGACTTCGCTCCCCGGCGACTGTGGCGGCGACGGCGGCTTCATCGACCTCAAGCACATTCTCGCGACGCCGCACGCGGTTTCGTTCGACACCACGTCCCAAAGTCCATCGCTCGCCAATATCAAACACTCGTCCTCCGCCGTCCGATCCGTTACGGTTACCTCCGGTTCCGGTATAACGAACGGTTTCAGATAATTATCACCTGAAAATATACATATACCAAATACAGATCAGAACATGTAAAAAGAATAACGATTTTGTATTGCAAATTTGATGAATTCTGAGTTCGGAGCATATACCTATTGCCCTAGACATGGCTAAGACTCCGAGTACTCTCGCACCGTCCCAGTATATGACTCTTCCACCGGCGTTTTGAATTCGATCGAGTTCGTCCGGTCGATCAGGCTGTGATTGATACAAAAAACACATAAAATATATGAGAAATCCAGATCTCGATGTTCAATCCAAGTTTGAAGAGATAGGAATTTGAATTGAGGCCTCACCTTGTGATCGGAGGAGAGAGGAATTGCGACGCCGTTACGGCAAAGTACGGCTCGGGAGTCACCGCAGTTGGAGACGATGATCTTCTCCGGCGTCACGACCGCGACGACGGCCGTGGATCCAACGGCGTCGCACTGCGGTGTTTGGAGCTCGCACCTGCAGTTGGAGATAGAGCTTCCGACTCCAACGCCGCTGGACCAATCGGTTACCTCCTTGTCCATACGAGAGAAGCTTCGCTCCATCATTTCCTTCCACGAATCTTCTTCGTGGCTTTCGAGCTCGTCTCTCACTATCTCGTGCAATCGATCTTTGCACTTCATCGCCACCTACAAGAATCAAATCACAAGGAGATCAACAAAACGTTCTTAAAAAAAGAGAAAAAAAAAGAAGGTAGATCGTAAGAAGATTTGATATTTGATCGAGAAATTTACATGTGAGCAACCGTGGCCGTCGTAAACGCCGAAAAAGTGCAAATCCGCCGGATTCTGACTACTCCGGCGGCAAAACAAGGGGTGAATGGCCACAGCGTCTTCCATATCTCTCCTCCTTCCACACACAGAAGTCATGCCTAACTTAGGGCATTTCTGAACCACCTCAGGCTCGTTTGTCACATTTGAAGTCGGAGATGCACACTGTTTCGCAGACGTCGTCTCTGATTCACCATTCTCCACCAAACGACCTTCACTAATCACGCAATTCTCAACTGCTTTCCCGCACTCAGACAGCTTCGAATCTGCCACAAAAACATCCAATTTCCGACGTTTTCTACCGTTCTCCGGCAGCGGCACCGCCATATCTGCTGCAAGAATCTTCAGCTGGTGAATTTCCATCCTCCGCCGCTTCGCCACCCTCAAGCTCGGCTCCGCTGCCTCCGTCGTCGTCTCAGTCTCGCCAACAACTCTGCAACACATCCCAGCCATTACCGAACTATACAAAAACCGAATTGCTTCTTCGAATTCCGATCCAAATCCTGAATTCGAACGGTGAGAGAGAACAACGAAAAGTTGTGTAAACACGAAACAAGAACTACAAGAGAGATTTCGAAGCAAGCTCTCGAGCACCCATTAAAATGAAGCTTTAGAGTGGGCCACTGGGAGGGTATTTTGGGGCAGCCCGTCACCGTCCCGGGCAGTATCCGACATGTCCAGTTGGTGTGACGTAGAAACTCTGAATACAATATGAGCGATCCTCACCGTCCATCGTATCATCGATATTCTCTCTCCTCTTGTTAGGGTACCACGTGGAAGATCTTTTTGGGAACGTGGGTACGTGGACCAATGGGATTTCAACACGGACGGGCCAAACCGCCTTTCCTTTACTGACACGCATGTGGTCCTTGGGAAGATAGAAAATTATTCAGTGAACTCATACAAATGTAGGGTATGTTTGGTGAAAAATTTCCAAAAACCTTGTTTGGTTTGAAATTTTTCTAAAATTATTTTTAAAATTATTATTTTTTTTCTTACACATCAATTAATTATTATTATTATTTTTTTTAATCACTTTTTTTATATGTATCTATTCAATTATACCAAAATATCAAATCATTTTAAACTCTCAAATTTTAAAATTATTTTCAAAATACACAATTAAACAAATTAAAAAAATTTCTAAACTCTCCCTAAAATAATTTTTAAAAATTACTTTTTCAAAACTAAACCAAATATATTTATAATATTTTATAATATTACGATTGATAGAAAAAATAAATAAATAAAATATTATATTAAATTATTAAAAATATAATAAATATATTAAATGATAATTAGTTAAAGGGTATACGTGTGATAATGCAAAAATATTTAATAATTTCCCGGGATGACCTTGCCTGTTATTCTTACCTTTTCCACTCTCTCCCAATTTATTTTTTATGCGTTTCACGATCTGTTGCAAAGGATAATCGCCACGTGGCAAGATCGTTGAATACGAGATTCGTGTTTCGTTGATGCTCACTGCTACGCGTTCCGTCCAGGCGCGTCTCACGTGGTACGTGATTTCTTTTTTTTAAAAAAAAAATTATTTTCCTCTATTAAACATAGAATTTTCTACGGAAAAAAAAAAAGAAAAAAGAATTATCTACAAATTCAGCAATTCCTTGTAATTATGGAGAAATTATGGTAGCGTTTGGTTTAGTTTTAGAATTATGATTTGATAATAAAATTATATTTTGAGTTTGTGAGTTATTAAATTATGATTTAAAAGAAAAAATTTGTTTGGTCATCAATTTTGAATCTTTTTTTAAATTTTTGAAATGAATTTTGAAATAAAAAAAATTGTTTGGTTATGAGTTTTGAAAAAAAAATTCAAAATTTTATTTAAAAACTTATAACTCATAACCAAACAAATAACTCAAAATTTTATTGAAAATTCTATTCAAAACATAACTAAACCCTTTTTAAAATTCAATTCAAAAAAATAATTATTAAAAAAATAATTTTTTTATTTAGAATTGTATTTGAAATACTAAAAAATATATTATTTTTTGTTAAAAAAATATTCAGATAGTGCTTCAAAATTACTTTTGATTGTTTATTTTTTTAATTGCTTTGTTTAAAAATACTTTTTTATTTTTTAAAAATTACTTTGACGAATTAATTTTTTTTAATTTTAAATAAATGGCTAAATAATTTGCCATTTTGGTCAACAAAATAATTTATATATTTAAAAAATATAAAAAACAAATATAATTTTTTCCCCTTCAAATAACAAGTGCTAATTGTAAAAAAAAAAAAAAAAAAAAAAAAAAAAAAAAAAAAAAAAAAAAGAAGAAGAAAAACCACCTATTTTGGTCAACTAGTCAGATGTCCGAGTAGATCTAAAAATTCAAAAACTGTCTGGGCAGATGTCCGGAAGAACGATCGGGTAGAATAAAATTCAAAAACTCTCTGGTTATCAAACATGTTTTCAAATGTATTTTGAAATATTATTTAGAATCATATTTTGAAAACTATAATCAAATAGAATGTTGAAATATGAGGGTGAATCATGATTCTAGAATGAAACCAAACAGAGTCTATACCTTTGTCTGTGAAATATGAATCAGGCCTTTGTTGATAACAAACTTGACTTATAGGCAGGGGTATAAATTGGTCCGACCTGATCCAGTCCATTGGGGTTTGGGGTTAGGCTGGTCCACTGTTGAGCCACAGGCTCCTATCAAAATTTGGGTCTTAGGCTAGGCCCAAGCCCAGGGGGTTCTCGGGCCTCGAGCTGGTTGGCGGGCCAGGTCGAGCCAGCAAACCTTGGCTTGGGCTTGGGGCAGGCTTGGGTCGGGTTTGACCATTTATTTATTTATTTTACCAAAATTTTATTTTTTTCATCGAAAATGATGTTGGGCCTCCGTCAGGTCGGGTTGGTCCTTAAGCAGGCCGATGGACTGGGTTTATGGGTTGGGTCAAGTCGGGCTTCGAAACAAATGGCCCAGGCCTAAGGTCTTGGGCTTGGGCCGCACCGGGCCACGGGCGGGCTTCAGATAGGTCGCGGACTGGTGGGCCAAATTTATATCACTACTTATTAATTTATTTAAGTTATATCATCACTCTTCTCAGCTTTTTACATATTTTTTCATAATAAATAAAAAAAATCAATTTGTAAGTCACTTCTCAAAACAACTCTCAATTCACATTTTGGCTTTATAATTATTTTTTTTTTGAAAATTTCGAACGTTAAGTTATTAGATTTTTATTTTGATCTAATTATCACTTGCCATTCAATTAGTTAACAGAACATACCACGTGAAATTGACTAGAACCTGAGTTAGCTTAATTATCTCTTTTATATACATTTATGGTTATTTGGGGTATGATTTATTTTTTAATTTTTATTATTATAAAAAACTATGTAAAAAATAGAAAGAGGATGTAATAAAATAAACTAATAAACAACTTACTTGGAGTGTCCAAAAGAAGCCTTAGTTAGGAAGGAATTTAGAGAGTTGATCCTTGCTAAAGATAAAAATTAATTATTTCTCACTCATTATAAAACTTTGTTGTAATGAGCTTCATTTTTCACATTACGGGCTCTTTTTGGATTGGTAGGTTGTTGGGTTGGTATTATTTGATGAATTATAACAGTTTGTTTGTTATAATTATGTTTTTTTACATTTGTAAATATTCTACCGATTTACAATATATATATATATATATATTGACGTGAACCTGGATTAAATAGTGTAAGATATTGATAACGCAGTGGGTAAAAGAATTCAAATCATACCTTGTGTAAAAGAATCTGAAACGAAGAATCTTGTGGGTAAATCATGTGCTTGACAACCACAAACTATGAACTCCCAACAATGGAGTAATACCACAGTATGAGTATCACCCACTCTAGTCACAGTGCAAAGGCTTAATCGTTTTACATGTGGGAGAGTTAGAGAGAGAGTATGGGAAAAAAAGTTATGGGTAAAAAATATGTAACGTATCTAATGTTTTATATATTCAAATATATAATCAGATATATAACCATATATATCCATATGTCCATATCTCCTAAGGATAAGATAGATGTAGATAGATAGAGGGTTATTCTAACAAATAGGATTATCAAGAAATCAAATTCAAATTACATGGGTAATTTGAATGGTCTATGGGTTATGCCACATGGGCGCTCAAAGTCGGGTTCGATACCCGGCCCAATTTCCAACATCTCCCACTCATACATGAGTTGGCATGACACTGCCACATCTTTATATCAATCTCCCTAATTATTTAACAATTGCATACTAGCTAATGAACCGTGCGATCGCTGAGAAATACCTGCATGTGGGAGCTCTATACTAGAACTTAAAAATGAGCCAGCATAGAGACATCAATCCGAAAATAAAAATAATGTCTCATATACCCTAGACCCATCTAATTACATTGGTCCAAAAAACATCTCTAATCCCTCAAAAGAGCATGTTTGACCCTCTCAATTCTTGCAATATATTCACACTCAATTCGCCTCTCATACAGAGCGATGTGAGTTGCCTACAGTGAATATACAACAGTGGTGTAATATTAGATGATCTTCCCTTTGCCCTCATGCCATTTAGTTTAGGATTGATTGCTTTCCCAGTCCCTTAAGGCCGAATCATACATGACCGCAGGTAACATACTAAAGTAGCAGAACATCAACCCCTTACCTTATGACATAGTCAAAAGTCACAAAAAGGTACATAAATGAAAGTCATATCAATAATGACACGCAAGACTCACACGGTAAGTAAACATGGATCCATTCTCTCACTTTATTACTCGGTCACCAAGCATATGTAGTATGAATACATGCTACGGTAGAGTAACTCTTCCAAAGTGTGACGTCATACTCAATACACCGTACAGATTTTAGTCTAGTCGCTTTCTAGCACCTAACCCGAATTCTCTATTTGCTCGTCTTCTAGGCGCTAAATGAGATCTCGCATTTGGCTAATCATAATAGGCACAACATAAAAAGTGGGTACTAACATCCATGTTTGGTCCTTAATACGACCTCATCTTGGTTGTAACCAAGGCGACATACATAGTGGATAATTTAAGCCTCTCTTGGCTCTAAATAAAAATAAACCATTGGCCTCATCCTTGCTCCCTTCTAAGTGCCAAGGACAATTGTTCATGTGAGTGAGTCAATCTTGCCTGCTGACATCATCATCTGCTAATCATTATGACACAAACCATAATAGTGTCAACATCCCATCGTTTTACAACAAATAAGTGATCGATTTTAAAAAACAAGACCACAATCTGCACAATTCTAGATTCCAAGCATAAGCCTATCAGCACCTCTTGCGATAAGCATATACAACGGAATTCACCATGTGCGCTTCATATGAAATGGTTCAAGATCACTACATCTGGCGCAATTACCTCTCTAAAGATATTTTGGTAACCAATCTGCGTTCATTCAAGATGCGCCTAACTAGCGCATTGAATCTTACAAGGGGAAAATTTATATATTACTAATGAGCAAGGTCAATGTCTAAACTACGTAGTTGACCATTTACCAAAGATAACACTCATTATGCCGAATACGCCCACATAGCGTACTTCAGGCTCCCACAACAAAAAAAAAAAAGATCAAGGAATATAGGTCATCTGTTTCTCCCAAAGACAATCCGAGGATTCACTTAATAGCTAAGGCTCTGGCTTTTACCGATAGGTAAGTCAATGCGTTTGCAATTTTGCATTTAGAATTATTCTAGGATATTCCTTATGTAAGTCATTAAAGACAAACCAGGAATTCTCCCAAAACAATCCCTAAGGATCATACATCTGAGCATATAAATTACATCACCCATGTCTATTATATCTAAAATAGAGGATTGTCCACTCGAGGTGGCGACAACCTTATAAATTCTTGGCTCATATTGACTAAATAAGGAAAAACTTGTTTTGGACCATTGATCATGCCTCAGTGGTCTTCATTGATTATCATTGGCCTATCATGGCTCGACGAAATCTAAGAACCACTATTTGGATAACTGTTTTAGGCTGTAAAAAATTTATTGGAACTAACAACCTTTTTGCGCTCCTAACTTTTCACCATAAAAGCAGAAGGTGAATCTCCATGGATTTACTTATCCAATTCTCCAACGAGAAGTTGGGTCACAACGTCCACAAATCAATGTTCCGAACTTATGTCAATCATAGCCTAAGTTGAAATAACCTCACTCCCTAGAAGGAAGTCTTCTCATGGTCTACACCTTTCTCAATGGTGCGACTTTTCGGTATCTAACGAGCCTTATGCCTCAATAATGACTATCTAAATTGCGCATAACTTTATAACAGTTTCACGTCGTAATGGAAAATTAGCCAAATTATAGAAATGGTTACATTGTCTTAAACTGCGCAACATTGATCCACTTTCTAAAAAATAAGGGACTAGAGCCTTTGGCATTATCCTAGACTCTTTATCATCTTGCGGAGCAATCGTGAATGTTTCCCTCTCAATCACCCAGTGATGACATGGAAAATTTTCACATTCGCTACCACGCAACAAAGAATGTAGAGTATTCTTTTCTAATGGAATAATCCACTAGTAGGCACATCGCTCCCACTATCCCTAGGATATTGAAAATTTCTTTCCATTCTCAACTAGGCTACACAAAGCGCTATACTTAGAATTCTCTATCTTATAGAGCTCCAAAACTCTATTCACGTCACCTTTACCAAGAAAACTTTATGTTAGTTAACACTACCACAAAGCTGCTTACCTATATGCACATGACCTGGAGGGTTTACATGACAACATACAATAATGCGCCACATGACCCTATGTGTTTACAAGACAATATACAATAATGCGCCATAGAACTCTAGGTCTTAACTTCGCAACCTTATGAGAAATAAAATAAAGATAAGTTGCTTAACGGTTACAAATTGCCCATAGATGGCACATCGCTAACTCATTACTCAAATGGAGTGTAAAATCTGATATGGAGGGCACTTAGTTAGGGATATAAGCAACAAACTAAAGTGCAATTCTCAATTGGGAAACATTTTGCCCCATCATCCACGTAACATTAACAATACTTAATTTCTTATCTCTACTACACCATTGTGTTGCTGAGTACTAGGAATAATCAATTTTCTAAGCATCCATTTCTCTTCATAGAGCTTTCTAAAATAACTCAAATAGATACTCGCCACCTTGGTCAAAACTAAAAGCATGAAAGCTGTTATCTGATTGATCTCGACCTTATATGTGCAATGTCAAAAATCATCTCAAAACTTTTGACTTATGGGAGATCAAATAATCTTGACTCAGATGTGTATCATAATCTATAAATGTGTCGAGATTGAGGCTAGCTATCATACTTTTACACATATCCAGTCACAAATATCATAATGGACTAAATGCGCCAATACAAATGCCCTTTTGCGACTTTCCTACTTACTTGTGTGCAACCATTGCGAACAAAGTTACACATTCACATGAGAGCAGGATGTCACAAGCGAGTGGGCTCGAGAGGGCCTACTCAAACCATCCATGTCATCTTCTCATTAATGTGATTAAGTATAATAAGTCACCGGTTCATGACCAATGTCATTAACTAATTCCATTCATCCTAATGTGTGAGTTCTTGAAGACAAGTTTTAAAGGTTTAGGCGTAATTAGGTAATGACTCACGACTAATTCATGTTTACTAGATCATAAAAGGATGCCATGGAGATATCAAGTGCGCCTAAGTTGCAAATTTAACTAGTAAATGCTAATCCCCTACACCTTCAAGTCAATTTTATTCTCCATATACTTTACTGCATCTAGTTGAAAGATGACGATACTCCTCTTGCCATCTCTATTTCTCGCTTCATAGTTACTTGCAATTAATTCTACTATCCACAAGAAGGAGAGAATAAACTATCAATTTATGACAGCTCCCGAAGTAACTTAAGCGCGAATTAAGCTAAAGAGTCTAATTCAACACAATGCTCTCACGAGCCATGTGTCAAATTCTTAGAGTCATAAAAACCTTGTCAGCCTTGACCTTTTCATTACTATGTTGTAATGTTTACGCTTAGTGGTAAGCGTTATTCAAAAGTGTTAGCTTAGCTAAGGAATCATACAAAGAAGCACCTCCTCATGTCTCACACTCAAGTGTGAAAATAATAAGTGTCTAAACTTAGACAAGTTGGCAATGCTAATAGATTTTGCAGCCACTTGGTGCTAATCTTTTCACTTAGTGTTAATAGATTTTGCAACCACTTGGCGCTAATCTTTTCACTTAGTGTTAATAGATTTTTGTTGCTACTAAGCGCTAATAATTTAACTTCAAGTGATGCTTTAATGCACACTATTATAGTGCATGAAATTTTGCTCCATCCACTCCCAACAGTTGGGTAGAGAGCAAAACACTGCTCATACTAGCTACTCATCTTACATTTAATGACTAATTCATTTAAGCTTGCATTTCTTGGATGACGTGACTCTTGAATGTTACTTCATCCAATGATGCAACATTATTACAAGTCAAATTACAAAGTCAATCCGCGTAGCTCAATAGTCAAGATCATATACAAATCTATTGAAGGCTTACTAATTTCACAACTCCAAAACTTGCCAATCAAAACTACGTAGCATGCCGCTAACCATAGCGCACACATCAGTTTTATTGTGCCAAACAAGGCAACAAAACTACGACGACTTTGAGTCATGTTTGCTTACTTTGGCTCAATTAAGTTATGACCTAAAGTCTCTAAGACTTTTTACTCGTCTAAAGAATATGGTTGGATAGTTCACATTTGAACATCTCTATTAAGTCTAGGTCAACCAAATTAACTTCTATAAGCTAAATCAATTTAGAGAAAAATTCGCATTGGGATTCATTTGATTAACATAATATAATTTTGCCGCAAAAATTTAAATTAAAAAGTGACAATATTACACAAGTCGCAAGATCGAAAATTCGCTATGCTTGTAATCATCTCTTGCACCACAGGTGACAATTATTCAAAATTTAATTTAATTCATGCGCAAAATATTAGTGTTCGGGAGTAAATATACAAAGATATCTCTCAACCGAACAACCTCCCACTAACTATAGCATGTCTAAAGTATGATAAAATATTCTAATTCCATACAATAGCATCTTAATGTAGATTTACAATCAACTCATGCTATGTTACATTTAATAATGGAATTTAAATAAATAAAAAAAATTAATCATGCTATTCCAATCACAACATATTAGAAACTCAAGAGAAGAACAAAAATATGTTGTGCTTAATATTCAAATTATGCCATAACAAAAAGTACAACACTTCTGAAATTTTTTAAAATTTTAAATAATTAATAAATACATATAAAATCAGAAATAAATATTTCAGAATCTGGAAAAATGCAAAAATTATACTAGTAAATAATAAACTATTACAGTAGTCTACTGTAAAAATTTCAGTCTCATAAACTTAGTCATGCAATCCCAGAAACATTTTAAAGCAGAAATAATGAATTATTATTTCAGGAAAATTATTTTTTTTTTCATAAAATTTTGAAAATTTTACAGTAGATAAAAAATTTAATTCTAAGTCCAATAGTATCAACCACGCTCAAAACAAAGCTATAACGAATTATTTGTGACCATTTATCGCGATTCAGGATTTAAGGGAAAAACAAACAGTGCCTTAACATCCAGTTGCCAAGCCAATCAAGTCGGCGCGGAAAAACGGCGCGGTTTGGGCTGCACAACGCACGGTTCGTGCATGGCAGCAAGCATGGGGCGGCTCAAAGCAGCATGGCTCATCGCTCGCGTGGGAAGGGCGCAAGTCGAGCGCGTGAGAAGTGCGCCTGCAATGTGCGGCTGATGGTGACGCGTGGCTGGCACGTGGAAACGCATGGAAAGTGCGCCTAGTGCGTGGAAGCACATGGCCCGCTGCTGGCTTCACGCGTGGAAACGCATGGAAAGTGCTCACGCCCCACCTTCCGTGGTGTTTTCTGGTCCAATTTTGGTACTGCCGGACTCCATTTTCCAAAATAAAAATATTTGTGGACTCAAAAATGGCATTTAACAAACACAAATAATGGAGTGTAGCACACACTCTCTCTAATGAGAGTGGAAGTGCAGAAACTCTGCACTTCATCTTCCTCCTTAAGCCACCAAAAACACAAAAACGAACCCAAATTATGATTTGCTTTTTCTCATCAATCGTAAATCGGAATCAGACCCATAATATACCATTTCGAAGGTATCGAAACAAGGATTCCAAATATATAATTTTCATAAGATAAAAACAAATCATGTAAAACCAGCATGCAGTCAAAGTTATGAAAAATTAAATATGAATCTCTATTTTTCTCAAAATTCGACTGTTGGATTTTCATGAAACTTTACAAATATATTTTACATGAAATATACTACAACATATGTAAATTTCAGGTTGATTGAAGAAAGTTCGGGAAAGAATTAATTTTTTATGCATATATCATGTGTATATATATATAATTATATACATATTTTAATGCACAAAAAACAAGTACAAAAATATCCATTTATGGCTCTGATACCAATGTAAGATATCGATAACGCAACGGGTAAAAGAATTCAAACCATACCTTGTGTAAAAGAATCCGAAACTAAGAACCTTGTGGGTAAATCACGTGCTTGATAACCACAAATTATGAACTCCCAGCAATGGTGTAATACCATAGTATAAGTATCATCCACTCTAGTCACAGTGCAAATGCTTGATTATTTTACATGTAGGAGAGAGTTAGAGAGAGAGTATGAGAAAAAATGTTATGGGTAAAAAATACATAACGTATTTGATGTTTTATATATTTAAATATATAATCAGATATATAACCATATATATCCATCTATTCATATCTTCTAAGGATCGGATAGAGATATAGATAGATGTAGATAGATAGAGGGTTATCCTAACAAATAGGATTATCAAGAATCAAATTCAAATTACATGGGTAATTTGAATGGGCTATGAGTCATGCCACATGGACGCCCAAAGTCGGGTTCAATACCTGGCCCAATTTCCAACAAATAGAAATATCAAGAAATTAAATAATTCTTTGTGATGATCGATGAAGTACAGGTACGAGTGGTGGTATTGGTGTGGTACAGGTACATTGATACAGTAAAATTCAAAAAAAGTAGGGTACGGGTACGGCTTGGGCTTGGTACACTTGTAAAAAAATATTTATTTTTAATTTAGAATAATGCAAAAATTAATTAAATAGTTTAATTTGTTAAGATCCAACCTATAATTAATATTTAATGCCAAAAGTAAAAGTTTAAATCAAAATTAAATGTCAATATATTAAATAACTTACAAATCATAGTTTAATTTTAAAATCATGCTAAGTGTAAAACTAAAAATAAAAAAGAAGTCTAGTGAAAGATGTTTTATTCCTGTAGTACAAGAAAATATTATTTCAACTGAGGTACGATACGACTTGGGTATATACTAGGTACGTTTGGGTACGCCAAAAATGATGAAGAAAAAATTTATGTATGTATTTTGTGTACTTGATACTTATACAGAAGTATCATACGAGATATCATACACCGGTAAGTACCTGGTACAAGTACGACATGTTTTTCAAAATGCCCATGCTTCATAGGTGATGATGGTTAAATCATAATTTCTCCAGGTCACTTAATATATATATATATATATATATGTATATTGACTTAAACTTGAACTAATATAGAATAATCGAGAAATTAAGTAATTCTTTGTGATGATGGGTAAATTGTACTTTGTCCCATCTTACTTTCAATTTAAAGATTTAGGCCAAGTTTGGGAAGACTAAATAAGTGCACTTTTTATCTTTTTGGACTAAAAAATTGAGGTTGAAAATATGGATGTTTGGGTTAACTTTTTGACTTTTTATTGAAAAATGTGTAATAAAAAATTGTAAAAATTGATTTGTAGCAAAAATTTGAATTGGGAGTTGTGCAGCCGTAATTGTTGACTTTGGTGAATAGTGTTAAATTTTTAACTTTTTGAGTAACTTTTTGACTTTTTGATTTTTTTGGAACATCCCAAACTTGGCCTTAGTTTTTATTACAGTTGGTTCTTGAATTAAAGGTTTTTTTGGGGGTTAATTTGTTCTAATTGTTAATTAATTGCTATAAAGCATCAAGATGGTTCAAATCTTAAAAAAAAAAGAAAAAAATTGGTGATAAATCTAATTTGAAGGATGTTAAAGTTATTAGATCTAATGAATATTTTTTGTTAGCGATAGATCCATCTTTTGTGAAATAATTTGGTGAGAAATTCTTTATATTGTTTTGAAAGACATTTTGTTTTCAATTTTACCCCATAATTTATCTGTTGACTTTCATTGACTACCTGTTCAAATTTTTTTTCCTATCTGTTCAAAAATTTTCTGTTCAAAAAATTTCCTATCTGTTCAATTTTTTTTAATCTGTTTAAATTTTTTACCCTATCTGTTTAATCTATTAATCTTTTCAATTCAAATTTTCCTTATCTGTTTAAATATTTGTCCGAATAAAATTCTATATATTTAATTTTTTTTTCTATCTATTTAATTTTTCCCTACTTATTCAATTTTTTTTAATATTTTCAATTCAATTTTTGTTCATATCTATCAAACCAACTCTATCTGATGTCAATTTTTTTTCTATTTGTTGAAGTTTTGTATTTATTTGTTGTAATTGGTAGAGGGAGATGAAAGAGTTATTTGTTGCAATACCAAGCCAAACGAAACTAAACATATTTGTTAAAAAATTATTATTTTTCTATCTGTTCAAATATCTCTTAATCCCATCTGTTCAACATAACACAAGAATAAGAAAAAAATGGTACGATTTGTTTCATTTTCATCAACATCGATATCACCAAAATCAACATCAACAACCAAAATAACTACAACTACATACACGTATACAACATATCAATTACCAAAAAAACAAAAAACAAAATTAGAAGCACAGACATACACGCACATACATGTATACATATACAT
The DNA here is from genome assembly GCF_055761805.1 of Camellia sinensis. NCBI lineage: Eukaryota > Viridiplantae > Streptophyta > Magnoliopsida > Ericales > Theaceae > Camellia > Camellia sinensis. The sequence goes on along the minus strand of NC_138961.1, from coordinate 32,058,700 downwards.
ATCATACATTAGAAGAGTCTTCCAAAAAGAAAATCTGAAGAGAAAAAGAGAGAGAGAGAGAGAGAGAGAGAGAGAGAGACAGACAGACAGACATACAGAAATATACATATACATATATATACACATATCATACATTCGAAGAACCTTTAAAGCTAAATAATTGCGTATCATCAACAGATCTAAGATCTGAGAGAGAGAGAGAGAGATCCATAGAGAGAGATTATGCGATGCTGTCGGCGGCGATGGACGACGGAAGAGGACGACGTAAGGTGTGAGATCTATAAGATCTAAGTATGAGAGAGATTCTGATCTCAAAACCACAATCATAATCATTGTCTTTTGAGAATTCACTAATGATGAGATGACTCCATTTCCAGATCTAATAGATTTGTTTGAAGTAGCAATTGACGATGATGAAAAGAGAGACATAGAGAGAGAGAGAGAGAGAGAGAGAGAGAGAGAGAGAGAGGTGGCGAAGACTCTACAGTTGATCCGAGGAGGCGCTGGCAACGTTTGTTCAGATCTGCCGTAGCGGAGGGAACCAATGTCGGAGTAATCAGTATCACGATAGTGGTGGTGGTGGTGGTAGTATAGGGGAGGAGGCAACGGTGATTGTGATGTTGTGGGAGGCGGATGAAAAACAGAGAGTGGGAGATAGTAGAGGGAAGAGAGAGAGAGAGTGTGTGTGTGTGATTTGTTAGGTTTGAATGTATATATAATATATATAACGAAGGGTATTTTGAATATTTTGCTTGAGTTTATCTTTTTGGATGAAATGTTTCAATACCTAAATTTTTGAACAAATAAAATTAAAATTTGAACTTTTAGACTGAATGAAAAAAAAAAAAAAAATTAATTGTCAAGATGGTAGTGTGAAACTTGCTAATGGAATGCATTTCAAGTTGCAAGATTCAATTGGTGGTTGGTTATTTTATTAAAAAAGTTTAGATTTTACGAAAAATATTTTTTTTAAATCATTACATACGCATGGTTGGCAATGCTTAGGATCTAGTGCCCTATTGACCGGTCATGCTTTTGTGATAGTTTTTGCAATTTTTTTTTTCCTTCTAATGTGTAACTTTGTTATATTTTATTTGTTTGGTGAAATTGATGGCCATATTTAGTTTAGTTATTAGAAATTTATTTTAGAATTTTATTTCAAAAAATTTAAAAATTAGTTCTAAAAAAATCAAAATTATTTATTATTTTTATATAATTTTATCTTTTTGGATGGCAGAATAAAATTTTAAAAATATATATTTTTTATATTTATTTTTGTCAAATTAATCTTAATTTTTATTTTTAAAAATTCTAAAAAAAATTCAAAGAATGAAACCAAAACATGGCCGTCGTTTTTAAAACAATTTCATGGATTGTTTTTGGATTAGGACTTTGGCCATATTTGTTTCGTGTTTTGAGTGGCCAGATTAGATTATCATGGCTGTGGATCTCACCTATAACATGTTTGGTAGAAAAATGATAGGGCGGATTGATAGTCCAAAGGGCTTAGTAATCTCCCTTAGTAGGGGGATTAACTTAGTTAGGTTTTGGGTGAGATTAGAAAAATAGTAAGGGAATTGAGTTTATTTTATATAAAATTTTTATTTTTTTATGAAGTGCACTTATTTGTTTTAATTTTTTTAATATAAAAAAATTTATTTATTTATTTTATATAAAAATAATTTAATAATTCCATCACTAACCATCTCCTATATTATTATCAAAACTAACACACTTTTACTCTCCTCACTAACAATTTTATATTAACAATTTTTCACTAATCTTCCTCTCACTAACAGTTTCACATAATTTAAAGTCAAACAAACATGATCTCAGCATAGTCTCTAAGCGTAATAATTCGATGGTAGGTTGATAGCAAATGTATTTTTCTATTGAGCAAGGTGGAGCATGAAGACCGCTCTGCAAACGGTAAGCGTAGTCCTGGTGAGAGAGGAGATTGAAGAATACTATTAGGGTGTTTACAGTTTGGTTGGAGTCGGAGAATTTTTAATTTGTTATCTGTCTGCCAAATACATAGATTGAAAATAATAATTTGCATTCATTTGTCAAATTGATGAATGCGGATTGACCGAATCGGCGGATTGACCGAATCGGCAGATTGACGGATAGATGCGAATCGATTTGGCTATTAAAGTTATACAAATTTTGGCAAGGGCAGGCTATTTTAGTTAAAACAAACAAAATATTACATCCAACCTATAATTATTATACTATTCTTTCACAAAAAAAGTCAAAAAAGTCAAAAAGCTAAAAAGCCCTTCCCAAACCAAGTTTTTTAGCCCAGACTAAAATAGTCAAAAAAGCCAAAAAACTAAAAAGCCAACCTACTTTCCAAACGGATGCATAATAACTTATCAACATTTTTTGAATAATAATCCAACTCAACATAACTAAAAGATTATCAAATAAATTATTAAATAACAATAACAAATACATATAAGAAAATCATGCATTATCAAAACTATTTCATTATTTTTTTTATTCAAAAATTATTTAACTTGATTTTTTTTAAAAACTGACAAAATTAAAGCCCTATATTTTTCACACAAAAATATCAAATATCAACATTTGTTATTTGATAAAAGGATTTCCAAATTGAAAAAAAATTGAAACAAAATAGAATATCTAAATTCTTTTTCAATTGAAAACACAAACAGAATATTTAAACAAATTGAAAATACAAAGTCTTACAAATTACTATGGGTGCTCGCGGTTTGACGGTTCGATTGCAGTCAAAGGAACCTCAAATCTACCATTCGTCTAAAATTAGGCGGATTAGGAAAAATCAATCTGTAACCGTCCGCTCGACGCCAAACATCTATCCAAAATGAGGTGGATCGGTTCGGTTTGGTTGGTTTGAGTGGATCAGAATATCCGCTGCTCACTCCTAAACACTATTGTCTAGATAATATTTTAAAAGATTTACGTGTAGATCTTAATAGGTAGATTTATTATTTAATAGGTTTTAAGATAATTAATTAAAATTTTCATAAAAAATTATTAAAAAAATACCAATAATTGTTAATTTTTAGCAATAGTTTAAAATCTTGTTAAAAGAATGTCATTAATTATAAATTTTAACGACAACTTAAAAAAATTGTCACAAAAAATCACTAATTTTTAACTTTTTAAACAGTTTAAAAATTCGTTATAGAAAAATGTTATTAATTGTAAGTTTTAGCGACAATTTATAAAAACTGTGACAAAAAAAGTCACTAATTATCAATTTTTAGTGACATATGCAAAAAAATGGTCACAAAAAATTATTTTTATGGACAATTTTAGTAAGACTTATTTTCAATAGAATTTGATGGGAATTAAATTCAACTATTAAGACCTATTGATAGTTTATCCATATTTTAATTAATAAAAAAATAAAAAATATCAAAAACAATTTTTATGATTTAATGTTAAAAAATGTGTAAAAGTTATATTAAAATTAATAAAAAACATAAAAGTAGTCCAAAATGTATGAAATATGCATTAAAATTACAAACATTTTAAAATTATATGATACTTATTGATAATTTTTAAAATTATTATTGACACTCATAAAAACACCCCACACATATTAAAGTTATATATATTTTTTTATCTCTTTATTATCTGAGAAAAGTTACCTAGTATGTTTGTTCATAAAATTAATTTAAAATATCATGAAAATATTGTTACATGAAATTTTGAAGTTACTAAAATAATTATCCAAGAAAAATTTTCGTAATTTTTTTTATAGAAAAATTAACATTCAGTGTGAGTTTTGAAAAGTTATTATACAATAGTGAATAAGTTTACGATTTTAATTATTAATATTTATCATTTATATATTTTCTTGTAATTATTTTTTCTGTCTATCACCATCAAGTTTATTTTATATATATATATATATATATATTTTTTTTTTTTCACTTTTTTAAAGTGTAATATAAATAATATCAATAATGAGAAGAATATTAATTAGTGCACTAACACCCTAATTAGATACAACATTAAGGAGCAGTAATGGAGTCAGAAAATTAAATCAAAGGGGACACTTATTAATTAGAGAATTGAAATTTTTTACAAAAATATTTCACATAAATTTTTACGATTGACTTTGAGAAAGATAAAAAAATAAATAATGTTATTTGTAACTAATGTATCATAGACAATATAAAACAAAGTTATGGATAGAAGTTTCAAAATAAATTAGATAATAATAAAGTAATTTTTTTATATATAAAATTTGAGTAAAAATTTAATATAATGGTAATACTAATTGATATGTAATATCAACAATCAATAATAAAGAAACACATAAAGGGTGAACCCCACAAATCGTATGTAACTAATAATTCAATAAATTTTATATATTTATAGTAAGATTAATTATATTTGCATGTCAATAATGATAGACATCACCGATACATTAAATTTTTTTCCCATAGATATGATTTATCGTAGTTTCTTTATTTTCAATCAAAACAACTATTATTGTTCTCATAATTTCAAAAATATTATTGATATTTCACTCTAAATAATATTTTTATATTTTTTTTAAAAAAAATTTCTTTATATTTATTAAAAACAAACCAAAACCAGGAAGACATGCGCCCCCCTTGCCCTCTCTATCTCCGCCCCTACCAAGGAGGACCGAATTACACTGTGGAACCACAAATATATATATATATATATATATTGTGTCTTAATTAATATGTTAGTTGATATATTAATTAATATTTTTTGACATTAATAATATAATATAAGATGATATTATAAAATTATGAAATAATTAAGAGAGAAAAGAAAGCATCCAAAATTATTGGCTAATCTTAAAATATCATATAATTATATTTTAAGCTAATCATAAATTTTCATGTCTCTTCATGATTTTTAGTTCTCATTTGGTAAACATTTTAGGGGTAAAAAAGTACAAAAATAATAAGAAAAAAATATCATATTCAAACCATAATTATTATATTTTTTCTCTCCTAAAAGAAAAAAAACTCAAAAACAAAAACCAAAACCAAACTTTACTAAAAAAGTTAGGTTAAAAAAGTTCAAACACAAAAAAGTTCAAACACAAAAAAGTGGCTACCGTAGTCCTCGTTTGATAAATATTTTGGGACTAAAAAAACACAAAAAGACAAAATAAGCTATATAAGTTTATAAGACAAAATATTACATTTAAACTACAATTATTATATTTTTTCTCTCACATAAGTCAAAAAAATTTAAAAATAAAAATCAAATGAGATTAAAAAAGTCAAACTAAAAAAGTCTTAGGCCTCGTTTGGAAACAAGTTATTTTAGTAACGTTTTGACTTTTTACGTAAAGATATGCAGAAAAGTAGAGAGGTGATATGACAACTTTTAGTAATTTTTTGACTTTTTGACTAAAATAGTCACTCCCCAAACGAGGCCTTAATATATAAAAATTGATTATCATAACCAATGCCAAATTAAACTGTAACTAATACCAAACAAAATTTAATTATTCAATATAAGTCTTTTGGGAAGTGAATCACTTTTCTCTCTCACAAAAAGTTAATTATAATTAATTTTTAACTAAAAAATTAATTATAACTATTTTCTCATTAAAAAAAAAGAAAAGAAAAACGTGCGTTGGAATGTATATGATGTGGGATATTGATTTGGACCAAACGAAGGGCAGTATTGTGTGGAGGGACACGTGGGGGACCACATGTCAACGTCGGTTGACGCTGTTGCAGAATATCTGGAAGTTAGTTTAACTGCAAAGTCGACACGTGTATACCCACTGACGTGGAGCTGAGGATGCAAACCTCGCTACTTCCTCCACGTTCGGAGCACTGCCATTAATTTTTTGCAGTCCCTCAATTAATATATATTATTCCTAGTCGTTGATCCGTGCCATGCAAAGATTAATATATATTTTTTAAAATAATATTTTATGTTATATATAAAAAGTAATATTAATATTAACTTTAATTTTAATTTTGTTTGTGTAATTAGAAAATACAAGTACTAAACACATTTTTTTAGGGACAATTATATTCCAGTATAATTTTTAAAAAATAATTAAATATTCATAAAAATATTTAAGATTTTAATTGTTAATATTTATAATTTTTTTTATTGATTTGTAATTACTTTTTTAAAATATCATTGCTTTGATATTTTTTATTTTTTTAAACAACAATGATTTAGACCACTAAAAAATACATCACTAATAGCACTAATATATTGGGAATGACAAAAAAATAAAAAAAGACATAGAAAGTGGGCGGGATCCACTGCTACATCATTATAGCTCCCTCTAGTGATTCCTTTTTTAGTGCTCCCAAGTATTTTTCTTTTTTAAATAATGATATTCACACTCCACTTTAAACGTTCCACATTAAAAGTAGAATTTAAATATTAGGAAAAATTTAGTGAAATATCATTTTCTAACTTTGTGTAGTAGAAGTCTAAGATATGTTTTTTTTATTAGTTAAGGTCAATCAATATTTTTACAGAAAAAATTCAATTTAGAGAAATTTTGTCCAACTCATAGAAATTTCACCAAATTCAGAGAAATTTTGGCCCCGACTTAGAGAAATTTTGAATTTTCTCTGGTATAATCATAGAGAAATTTTTCTCTGTGAAATGAGAGAAATTTCACCCGACTTAGAAAATTTTCGAAATGTCTCTGTGAAATCAAAGAAATTTATCTGTAAAAATTGAAATTTTTCTGAGTTGGGGTGAAATTTTTCTAAGTTGGGCAAAAATTCTGAGTCGAATTTTCTCTGTGGAAATGTTGAGGGATCTTAACTATTATGAAAATATTATATGTCATTTATCTTATAAAATCTTAATATCACGAATCTTAAAAAATATTCTCCTAAATATTATTATTCTTTATTCTTAGAAAAAATATAAAAAATATATATTTTAAATTTATGTAAAAAGGCAAAAAGAAAAGAAACTACACGTATTTGTATACCTCAATACACCAAAGGATGTGAGTATTACCATTTTTAAAAAAGTTATAAATATTGAAAAGTTATGTAAGACCATCTTTAATGGTTACTCAAATCCGTCATCAAATTTGAATTTGATGAAAAATGACTCCTTTTCCTTCCCTAACGGTTTCATCAAATATGTATAAAATCTAGGATTTCACTTTTCTTTCATAAAAATGGGGACCAATGTGCCTTTCATAAATTACTGTTCATAGTCGTTTGATTTTCACCACAAGATGTTCTCTTGGATGTCCCTCCGGATGACCACCTCAAGGCAAAAAATTGTGAAAAAATTACACTGGTCGGTTGACCGGTAGGACATCTGCCCGGTTGATCGAGAGAAATTTCATCTGACATAGAGAAATTTCAAAATGTCTTTGTGAAATCAGAGAAATTTCTCTGTAAAAATTGAAATTTCTCTTTGAGTTGAGGTGAAATTTTTATGAGTTAGGCAAAATTTCTGAGTCGAATTTTCTCTGTAGAAATGTTAAGGGATCTTAACTACTATGAAAATATTATATGTCATTTATCTTATAAAATCTTAATATCACGAATCTTAAAAAAAATTCTCCTAAATATTATTATTCTTTATTTTTAGAAAAAATATAAAAAATATATATTTTAAATTTATGTAAAAAAGCAAAAAGAAAAGAAACTACATGTATTTGTATACCTAAATACACCAAGGCCCCGTTTGTTTTGAGAGGTAGAATGGAGGGGATTGATAGTGAGGGGATTGTTAGTGGGGGGATTGATAGTAAGGGAATTAAGTAAAATTGTGTTTGTTTTGATGATAGTTGTTAGTGTATGAATTGTTAAATTATTTTTATATAAAATAATAAAACAAATAAAAAAATATAAAAAATTAAACATTAATATTTATAAAAAAATTCCCAATATATAACAAATAAAAAAAAATATAAAAATTTCTAATCCCCTCACTATTTTTCTAATACCATCTCCCCAACCTCCATCTCAATCTCCTCCCCAACCTCCATCTATATCACCTCCACCATCCTAATCCCCTCCCCAACTCTACAAACAAACACAACATTAAATAACACCTCCACCATCCTAATCCCCTCCCATCTACTTAACCCAAAACAAACAGGCCCCGAAGGATGTGAGTATTACCATTTTAAAAAAATTATAAATATTGTAAAGTTATGTAAGACCATCTTTAATGGTTACTCAAACATGTCATCAAATTTGAATTTGATGAAAAATGACTCCTTTTCCTCCTCTAACAGTTTCATTAAATATGTATTAAATCTAGAATTTCACTTTTTTTCATCAAACTAGGGACCAATGTGCCTTTCATTAAGTTACTGTTCATAATCATTTGATTTTCACCACAAGATGTCCTCTTGGATGTCCCTCCGGATGTCTCTCGGATGATCACCTCAAGACAAAAATTTGTAAAAAAATTATGCTGGCCGGTTGATCGGCAGGACATCCGCTCGGTCGTTCGCGCGCAGTTGACCGATGTTCTGATGAAACTTTGAAAATTTCTGTTGGAACACTTGATATCAAGTGAAACTTTTACTGAAATTTAATGGAAAATTTGATAGATCGTTGAAGATACTCTAAGTAATAAATTAGACACACACGTATGTCTACCTAGGCTAATAGTATAGGCTACATGATTGACCCTCTGCTATTAAAATGACATATCATAAATGATATTAGAAGTGGCCAATTATTCACTAGATTTGTCAAAATTGAATGGTCCGAATTAATTTATTACAAAATGAATAGTTGTAATGGTCTGAGTAGATGGATGAAAATGCATTTTCCTTAATCTGTTTAAATTCGGGCAAATGATAGATAGGAAAGCACGTGACCTAGCCCGATCCGCCAACATCCCTAACAGAATGATGTTATGCTTATATGCTTTGTGTGTTAAAAAAAAAGGAAATACTTATATTTACTATTTATGAAATATGAAATATAGGCCTTTATTTTTATTATTAAAAAAAATGAAGTCTAAAAAATTTTGGGCTAAAATAGTAAAAATTACTAAAAAATAGTTTAAAAAAATATCTAAAATTGTAAAACTTAAACCGTCAAATCGATTTGTATCAACCCACCAACCCGCATGGCCAACTCAATCCGTATCTACTAACTAAGTGGACGAATGCAGATTGATTTTTTTTCAATTCACCTAAGTTAGTGAATGAGAGGCTACTTAACTCGACCCAATCTACGAGCTACTCTACGTGATATAATCTGTTTCTACAAATAAAAGAGATAAATATTTATTCTTAGGATAAAATACAGTTTTAGTCCTTAAAGTCTGTGTTCTTTTTTATTTTAGTTATTTAAGTTTCAATTTTGTCATTTTGATCATCAAAGTTGTTAATTTGAGTCATTTTAGTCCTATTTCTAACGTTTGTTTACATTGATAATGAAAAAAGTATTTTATCCTTGGGTAAAAGATAATTTGGTCTCTAAAGTATGTGTTTTTTTAATCATTTTAGTCCCTTAAGTTTGAAATTTTGTTATTTTGGTCATCATAGTTATCAATCTGTTTGAGTTAGGACCAAAATGACTCAAATTGATAGCCATGAGGATCAAAATGACAAAATTTAAAACTTGAGAGATTAAAATGATGAGGAATGTATACTTTAGGGATCAAAATTGTCTTTATCCCTATTCTTGTTATCAATGTAAACGGACATTAGACCTAGGATCAAATTGACTCAAATTGACAATTTTGAGGGTCAAAATTACAAAATGGAAATTTAAGGGACTAAAGTGAAAAATAATGCATATTTAGGAACTAAAACTGCATTTTATCCTTATTCTTACATTGTTGAAATGACATATCTTGTATAATACAAATTCATAGTACTAATTTTTTTTTGGATAAAAGTTACCAAGGATTATTATAATTTTATTATTTTGAAATTATGATTCTAATGGTGAGATTAAATCCGAATGATAATACTTTTACCCATATTTTTAAAACATAATATGCTTGCTATAAAATTTATTAATTAGGGAAAATTACTTGTCAATGGGTATATCAGAAAATTATTACAAAATCATGAAAAAAATTATACTTATAATTATTAATGTGTATAAAGTTTACTATTTATTTATAATTTTTTTTTAAAAAAAAATTTACACTGGATTGAAAATTTTCCAATTTATTAACATAATCTTGGTGTGATGAGTACCACTCACATATATTATGAGAATAACTATTAGACTGACACATTATATAGAAGAAGATAATAACTCAAAAAGATGTATAGAAAGGTAAACAATGTTGGCACAACCCTGTGGAAGCCTACTATGGAGTATAGTGCTGAATAACACTCAATGCTCATGGCTACCAATCCCTCAAATGCTTCAGTTTGTCTCAATTTAGTCCCTCTCAACTGTTTAAATGGCTTCAATCATTTGTTTCTGTTTGGACTTGGATGTTAGATGGCCTCAATCTCATCCTTTGATGCTTTGGTTTGAACAAAATATAAGTAAAACATTTTCAAAGATAAATATTTTTCATCGTTTAAAAGAATTGTAAGTAATTTTTGAGGAAAATAATTTCATTTATAAAATATTTTTCATCAAAACAAACGGAATATTGAAAAAGGAAAGTTTTTCCCCCAACATGCAGCTCCCAAATCATTTCCTGTGAATCAAGCTGCCCGAAGTTCATTTTTCTCTAAATACCCATGTCATGTCATCAATTAATGTCCAACTCCAAATAGAAGGATGAAATTGAGATATTTGAAAAATTAAGGTACTAAATTGAGTCAAAATAAAGTTTAGGGGCCATGTTGTTTATTAACTCTACAATCAATATATGGAATATGTTGCCACATTAGTCTCCGTTTGGGAAGCGGGTTGGCTTTTTAGCTTTTTGACTTTTTTGGCTATTTTAGCCTGGGCTAAAAAGTTTGGTTTGGGAAGGGTTTTTTGACTTTTTGACTTTTTGACTTTTTTTGTGAGAGAAGAATGTAATAATTATGGGTTGGATGTGATATTTTGTTTTTTGTGGCTAAAATAGTCTATTTTGTCTTTTGTGGCTAAAATAGCTAAAAAAGTCCCGTTTAGCTCTTGCCAAACGGAGACGAAGCATGTTATGGAACTTGATGTTGTGATTTTATGTTCACAGGTGCAATGAATTAACTTACAAAGAATTTGGCTTGTGAGTGGGCAAAAGATAACATCCGGAGTAATTGTGTTACACCATTTTGCATCAGAACCCCACTCTTAGAACATGTAATATTCTTCTCTCTTGCTTATTGTTATTTTAGAATCTATAAATTTTTCTTTTGGATAATTTCAATTGGGGCATTTACTCTGCAGATGCTTCGAAAAGTATAATTAGCAAATTAAAATCTCTAATTAGCAAAGTATAATGGTATACCTGCCATTTTATATTGATACACAGTCCTCATGTAACACCATTTATTAATATTTTGATTACCCTACTGGCTATGGTTGCCATTTTTGTTATTGGTATGGTAAATTATCGAGTCAAAAGTCATTTTCAGCTATAACCTCTTAAAAATAAATAAAAATAAAATAAAAATCCTCAAATAATGTGCCAAAATTTGGCAAAGGATATTCATGATAACTAGATATTTCAAAAATAAATAAATCCAATAAAGCAAAAATTGACATGAGAATTATTTGTGCAAAAATGGATGATAACCTTTGAGATCCATGATAGTATGATAAATTAAAAGTTGACATCAATTTTTGTGACAGCCCTATAAGTCAAATTAAAATATTTTTTTTAAGGTCCAAATATTTTCCCACAACATTTCACCCACTAGCTCAATTCTTAAAAGAAAATGTTTAAAATTTTAAAAATGATTTTTTCAATTTGACTTGTAATAACATTATGTGTTGGGTATCAATTTTTAATTTGTTACACAGTAATCCACACAAGGTCTTCATCTCTTGTCACATCACTATAAATTGATTTTGGAAAATAGAAAAAGAAAAGAAAAGAAAAGTTAACTTATTGATTTTTTTGGACTTTTTTAAAAAAATGTACAGAAATATATAGAGGTAATGCGAGTTAAATAAATCAAGGGCAAATTATCCACAAATCTTTTTTGAAAAATATGTGTTATATTTAATGTCAAAACCTTTTGGGTAGACCCAAAAGAACAGTGCGTATTTTTTTTCCCGTCTCTCTTTACACCTTAATTCTTCTCTTTATCTCTCTTTCTCTAATGTTCGGTAACGACAACAGCCACGACCATGATCATGATCACGAACACGCCTTCTTTCTTTTCTTTCTCTTTTTGATCTACACTCATTGGCGACTATCATTGATTGAGGTTCACCAACAACTACCGAATACCGACTCCTTTCTTTGCATTTATCGACGACAAAGGAGACAAATTTCCGACGAAAAAGATTAGTAGACATACTCAAATCTGATATAGATCTATCAAATCTGAGTAGATTTACGCCAAATCCAATTAGATCTAAACCAAAATTAGTTGCCGAAGTACAATTTTCTCTCTATATCTGTCTCTTTCTTTTGATCTCTTAGCTTTTTTACATTTTCTCTACTACAAATTTCTATCTTTTTATTTTAATGGAGAGAATTTTTAAATTCTAAATAAGTCATTTTCGAGTTTTGTTACAGGTGGTGAAAACTGTAAAATTTTACAATTTTAGTTTTTATGGTGTTGAAATAAATCATACTTTAAAACTGTAAATTTTTGTAGTTTCATAACATTATTTAGAACTGTAAAATTTTGCAGTTTCATAATATGTTTTCTAATTTGATTAATAAGGATAAATACTTAATAAAATCATATTTTGAAACTGTAACATTTTACAATTTCAAAACTTACTTTTAAATTTGATCAATATTAGAGATTATTTGCTTAAACCCTACAAAAATTAAAAATAACATATATATTTTTTTCTCCCATTATTACTGTTTGTTGTTGTTATGGTTTTTTGTTTTTGTTTTTGTTTTTGTTTTCCTTTTAGTTTATTAATATTTAGTATATTTTGTTATGTTTTTTGCTATAATTTCTCTATTTATTTATTTATTTTTTCGGATAATATTCTGGACGTTTCGGTGAGTCATGTGATATTTTTAACGTCTAGTGAATGTTCTACACATTTAGGTGACTTCCAGTGACATTCAGAATATTCTGACAATTTTTTGGTGATATTAAATATTCTGGCGAGTTTTCGATGACTGTCTAACGGAAATCCGACAGTGGTAGAATGTAACATCGTCTTTAAATTAAATTTTTTTTTTTGGTAATAATTAAAAATATATAGGACTAATTGGTACAAATATGTTGTTTTGAAACTAAATAAATTTTGAACTTTATATATAAAAATTACCGATAATTTTCCATAAATTAATAAATTAACTTTTTCTTTTCTTATTTTTCAAAACAAGCTTAAATTGTGAATGTTTAATTGGAGTCTCTAATTTTGAATGAAAGGTGAGGAAAGCAATAAAGTAGATGGGAGTAGGGGTCCGTTTCTGATTAGGAGAGAGGGTGACTACCGAAAATGGTTAGGGAATCGTAGCACGGAATGTGGTTTTGGGACCAGCAATGCTATAAGTAATTAATTTGTCATCATTACCCTCACTACACTAATATGAGGTGATAATTGAAAAAAAAAAAAAAAAAAAAAAGAAGGCACAAACTCACTGTGTTAGCAGGTGAGACTCACTGTCACATAATTAGTGGTTTAAAATATTTCTCTTTGAGGATAGCCTTTTGATTTAATAATACGTACATACATTACATACAGTCACACACACAATGATAATAATAAGAATAATGCTATATGTATCTATTATGTCATGTTTGTTTGAATGGATATGAGCTTGGGATTGGACTAATAGTCCAATAAAATTATTAATCCGATGTTTGGTTAAACAATTAAAGTACGGACTAATTATTTTAAACTTGACTATTAGTTAAGATGGGATATATAATCCAATGAATTCGTAGTCCTAGGACTATTAGTTATGGGAATGCTAATCCAGTCCGTCCAAACAAACATGACCTTAGTGTATTAATTGATGATATGATATAATTTAAGATATTTTTAATATTTGTAATTTATATAATGGTGGAGTCAATAATAATGTTCTAATTAATATTGATATACTAATTACTACATTAATTAGTAACACTAATCTAGTAATAATAGATGAATCCCCATAATAAGTGCATCCACTGATAACGTGACACGTAACGACTTCTGTGCTGGCTCAACCCTCCACGAGGTGAGAGACGTGAATTTAGGATCGAGCTGGCAGGGATTGTGGGATTTCGGTAGACGATTTTTTTGAATTTTTTATGATAAATTAAATTATTTATATTATAAAATTAGTCGAGTATGTTATTTATGTAAAAAAAATAAAATCAAAATAATTAAAAATCAACAACTCTATAATCAAATTCAATTTGTTTTATAAAAATTATATTAATCATTTATTTTTTTTTAAAAATATAAAAAATATACTTATTTAAAATATCCTAAACCATTCCTCGTCACTGACAGCAACCTTCACAAATCTGGCGAGGGCTTCGTCATCCCCAAAAAGGGAGGGTGGGTTTCAATTTACACACTTCACGTCGTCTCTCCAGTTGTTCACATTATTACTCCACATATAATTTTAATTAATTAATTAATTTTTTTTTTTGGCAATTGACACTACCAAATCGTTAAAAAAAAAAAAAATTAAAAAATCTTATAATATCATCATTTTCAACATTAAACTTCAATCCTAACTCAAAAACCAGCAGCATTGAACCCCCTCCCTCTAGACGTTTTCCCACGTCTTTCTTACAAGTTCAGAAAATATTTTTATAATGTAAATATAAATTTTTTATGCATAGAAATAAGTGTTTTAGAGCTTCTACTTCCATTTTTTTGCATAAATTTTAAAATTTTTAGCGCTCAAAATGATTCATTTTCTCTTATTCCTCCTAACTTATTGTTGTTGTGGATGTTTTTCTTTTTTTAACTGACTTCTAATGATGATTGAAGTTCAAGAAAACAATGACGGAAGAGGAAAAGTTAGACAGCAGCCACAAAGACGATGACGTTGGTGTGTTTTGGCTTTATTTTAATTCAAATCTTATTTTTTCAAACCACGTTGTAAAGTTTGATGACTTTTCTAAAATCGCAACTAATTCTTTTACAACTTCTTGTTTGTAATTTGTACAGGGTTTTATGTTTAATCCTTTATGGCATGTTTGATTGGAAGGATTAAAGCATGGGATTAGGATTATTAATCCGTGGGCCCAATCATCCTATGTTTGTTTTGATATTTTGGTTTAGGATTATTAATCCAATGGATAATTAATCCAACAAATTTGTAGGATTATTAGTAATGGGGTAGGGATGGGATAGTTAATACCACACTAATTTGATGGGATTATTAATACTTCACTATTAGTGTTGTGAATCAAACATGGCCTTAGAGCCTTATTGTTTTTCTTTTTCCTATAAGTCGTTTATTTTCACGTTAGGAGTACTAGCATATCACCTGTGCTATGCACGGATTGTATTGACAATTATCTATATATGTAAATTGTGATTTAAATTTTTTTTTTAAATGTCTTCTTTTTTTCATTTTTTATATTATATTAAAGTTTAATATTTTGATAATAATAATATGTGTTAGAATTTTCAAGGAATTAAATGTCTTTTTTTTATTATATTATATTAAAGTTTAATATTTTGATAATAATCATATGTATTGGACTTTTTAAGAATTTTTTTTTTATATTTGTTCTTAATGCATTAAAGTGTTATTATGAGAGATAATAATCATATGTGTTGGAACTTTTCAAAGAATTCATATGTGTTGGATTTCAATTTTTTTTTTTATGTTTGTTCTTAATACATTAAAGTGTTATTATGAGGGTAAGACTTGGGAGTTGAGAGAAGTTAATAAATGCTAAGATTATTTTTTTTAAAATCAAAAAATCAAGAAATTTAGATTGGGAGATCGGAGCTCCCACAAAGCTTGGGGTTAAAAACCCCCTTTTGCTTAATATATAGTATAGATTTTGAGATGATCTAAATAAGTATACTTTTTGATTTTTTTTGAAAATATATGTAAAAAAATAGAGAGATAATGTAACCAAAATAAGTGCACTTATATAAGTTATGCCAAACACTCCCTTAATATAAATGCATTACAACTTCTCAAAAAAAAAAACAAAAAAAAAAAAAAACTTCAATCCTAATTCCAACTCATCACCCATTGTCAGTCGTCGCCTTCTTCCCTCCTCTGTCCCTTCCCTTCTTCCCTCTTAAATGTGGGGTTTCAAGGTGGTGGGTCTTGCAAAGGTTGGGTCATGGTGGTCTGGCGTTGGAGAAGGGAATCACATTGGGAAATCAGGGTGGAGAGAGGTTATCAAGGTGTTAGGGGCCGGTGAAAAGGTTGTGATGCTAATGGTGGGAATGGTGGATGTAGTTAGGATATGGATGGAGGCATGTGCTATTTATTCAAAATAGTAATATGTTCAAGGAACAAAATCATAATAAAAATTTTCAAAAAAATGAGATGGGAAGAAATATATAGTGTGCAAAGAAGCTCCATCAAAAAAGAAATGAGCCTACAAGTTCCTCATGTATAAACTTCGTCGGTGTTAGATCACCAACAAGGGGTGTGAATTGTAATTTTGCTGCATCTTAAAAAAATTACTCAAAATTTTTAAAGGTGGACAAAAAATATTTTAGAAAAAATAGTACAATTCATGCCCTATCCAAAACGAATCTTATCCACATTTAAATTGAGCAAATATTCTAAATCATTATTACAAATCTTGTAAAAAAATAATTTCACCAAATCTTGGCAAAAATATTACAAATCATTATTGATGATAAGGCAATTATGCAGATGTCTTCCTAAACTCCCCAAGCATTTGTGCATTCATATATATATAGATACAAACTCATCAATGTATTCCCGTTTGTTTTGGGAGATAGAATGGAGGGGATTGATAGTGAGGGGATTAATAGTGAGGAATTGTTAAATTATTTTTATATAAAATAATAAAACAAATAAAAAAATATAAAAAAATAAACATTATATTTAAAAAAAATTCCCAATATATAAAAAATAAAAAAAATAAAAAAATTTCTAATTCCCTCACTATTTTTCTAATACCATCTCTACCTCCTCCTTACCAATTCCCCTTCCTCGTCCTTATTAATACTAAGGTATTATTAATCCCCTCCCTATCTCTCAAAACAAACACTCCATTCTCAATCCCCTTCTCACTATCAAATTCAATCCCCTCCTTATAACCCCAAACAAACGGGCCATAATATGTTCAAATTCACTTAGTTGGGCTGTCCAAAGAAAACTGGCTATGAGTTTGTCTTTCCAAGAGGGACAAAAATCAAGCCAGCAATGCTGGACTGGGCAGCACAGGTTAATGACTTCGGGCCAAGCAAACGAGGGAGCTGTGCCAAGCTGCTTGGACCCCAAAGTGATAGCAAGTAAAGGGCAGACCCTTGATCAAGTGGCAGGCTTGCACACCAGTGTGGGGTTTGGGTCGGACACCCTCCTACTTAGCGGGTTCAAACATGGTCTGGACAGGGAAGGGTTTAATATGGCCAGGATCTAGTGGCAAGCTGGATATGACTTGCTCTTTTGAGTTGCACGTAAGATTGCAAATGAGTTGAGTTGAATTTTAGTATGTTTTGACTTGTTTATTAAGATTTTAACTAACTCGAACTCTAAAAATTTAACAAATCGAGTTCGAGTTGAATTGGCTTAGACTTAACTTGAGTTTGAGCCTATTTACAAGCTAAAAAATTTATAAATTCATATTTATATGTGACTAAAATTACAATTAAAAATTTGATTATATAATTATATATACAATATATATAAGCATACTAAAACAAAGTCAATATTTTACCAAAATAATAATATATACTATCACTATTATATAAATGTACTATCTACAATTAACTATTATTTACATTTATATTTTTTAAATATATAAATAACATATTTATTTTATTTTTTATACATATTTTTACGTTATTTAATATATAAATAATAAATATTAAATGACTCAGTTAACGAGTCGAGTTTTAGAATATTTGGACTTGTTTATAAAAAATTTAACAAGTTCGAGATCGAACTCGAACTTAAACGAAAAAAAAAATTTAACAAACCAAGTTCGAACGAACTTTTACTGAGCCGAGATTGAATATGCTCACGAACCACTCTGTTCATTTGCAGCCCTAATTACACATCATACAAAGTGTTAGAGATCTCATAAAATGAGTAAAAGTTCCATCACATGGGATAACAAAATAACTTGCGGATATTCTGCAAAACAGGATAATGGTCACCCCTAAATGGGTAATCGTTCGACCAGCAGGCACGTGAGCTAGTTATCCTCAAGTAATTCTTAGAGAGCAAGGAGAGAAAACCCTATAAAAGGTAAACCTCAAAACTCTATGAAGGGATAGTCTTTTGAATACACACACTGACCATAAAATCTCCACATTTCCTTATCAAAGGATCTTCTCCGACCAAACATTTGGCCTGGAAATGTTGACGGTGTGTTCTAGTGCGCAGGCGACAGAATTCCTGGAAGGCTTTGTGAGATTAGGAAGCTTCAATTCCATTAGTGCAAATTTCACCTTGCACACCTATGGAATATAATAATTCACAACATATTAAACAAACTGCACCCAGTTGATGGAATGGAATATAATAATTCACAACATATTAAACAAACTGCACCCAGTTGATGGAATGAACATAAATACAGATCCATAAGCCCAATTTTTAACCGAGTATCAAATCCAACCACAACACTCAAAAAAAAAAAAAAAAAAAAAAAAAAAAAAAAAAAAAAAATTCAGAAATGGGAGAAAACTACCCAGTTTTGCTACCATATAGAAACTAAAAACTATACAAAGCCATGTGTCACTGCAATCAACAACAAAAGTCAGGGCTCAATGGTGTCACAGTATGTATGTGAGACTCCTTTGCCTGCATTTCAGAGTTCATCTACAAAGAAGTGCTCTAAACAAAAAATGTTTTAGGCACAAAAACTAGGGTGAAAAGAACTTTGAAATGCATCAGAATACCTCAACAGTCATGAAGCATGTTTTTTTCTTTTTTTTTTTTGGTGTTATATCATGCAAAAACTAGAACATAATACAATAACAACGGGTTTTAGGCATGCCAGTAGAAGTCATAGCGCCCCAAAACAAACTCAACACATGCTTGGGCAGCTTCTCAAAATACTAATAGATACTAAGATCCACATAACTAAGGTTGCACCATAACTTAATAACCAATACCGATCACACTCTTTATATTTGTGTACATGTCCATAATACCCTACATATTCTACCCCTTTATTGCCAAAAAGAAAAAAGGGGCGCACAATCAACGCAGCCCAAATACAAAAATTATACCAACACGGACAAACAAACAGACAAACAAACAATGACATATTTGTGGCTTTCTTTCTCCCCTAATTAAGTGAGAAACCATAAACAGTCATTCCTCCGTCAACAGAAATAATCTGACCAGTGATGAAAGATGAAGTAGGCATATGAAGGAATGCCACCAAGGATGATATTTCATTTGGCTCTCCGGGGCATCCAAGAGGAGCTCTAGATCTTACCTTATCCAGGTAATCTTGCTTTTCTAGCAACTGCAAAGGAATAGAAATTTCAGGAACGGGTATTAGTGTCTAGTGTACAGTATAACCAACTTAATTACATTCAGCTAAATCAACTCAGTGTAGCCAAAGGTGTTTGGTATGTCAAGAGGTTAAAACAAAGCATTAACGCCCAGCCGGTTTACTTCAAACTCTTCCTATACCTAAATGGAAATAGGAGCATATCACCATTGATTTTGTTCAATACTACCTCGTACACAAAAGAGACATGACTCTTATTTGGGTTGTTGTAGGTAGATTGACCAAATCTACACATTTTTTGGCTATTAAGAAAAACTTTTCACTTGTTAGGTTAGCAAAACTTATATGGGAAGAGATGTGGGACTCCCGTGTGTTGGGATGAGATAGGAGACAGAGAATTGTTGGGTCCAAAGATTGTTCAAATTACTACCGATAAAGTGAGGATTACTAGAGATATGTTGAAGGTGGAACAAAGTAGACAAAAGAGCTATGTAGATGATCCGATGAGAGATTTGGAATTTCAAGTTGGGGATTATGTGTTTTTATGGATCTCGCCATGGAAGGGAGTGATGCGATTTGGTAAGAAAGGCAAACTAAGTCTGAAGTATGTAGGGACATTTGAGATGCTAGAGCACATTGCCAAGATAGCTTACCGTTTGGCTTTACTACCTAGTCTATCTTGCATTTATAATGTGTTCCATGTATCCACACTGAAGAAGCACATGCCGAACTCATCACACGCGTTAGATTTTCAACCAATCCGACTTAGGAACGATTTGTCTTATGAAGAGGAAGCTGTAGAGATTGTGGATAGGAGGGATCAAGTATTGCTTTCTAAGACTACCATTAGTAAAACTATTGTGAAAAAATCATGCTTTGGATGAAGCAACTTGGTACTGGGAAGATGATATGAGAATTCGATATCCACATCTTTTTCAAGGTGTAAACTACATAAATAAATAAATAAATAAATAAATTTTGAGGACGAAATTTTTTTAAGGGGGTAGAATTGTAATAACCCAAGCAATATGGGTAGCCAAACACCCCCCTAAGTTAAATCCAACCTAGAATACCCAAAACCAACCCAAACATGATTATTAGTGAAGCCAAACATTACCTTACCAGCTTCTAAGAAAGAAAAATGCAGAATTTGTTTTCATTTTCATTTCCTTCTTCTCTCTCTATCTTCTCTCTAGCTTTATCTCATTTTCCTACACTTTCTTGGTGGCCAAACACTTCACCCTTGCTCCACTCTTACACCACCGCCAACCATCTCATCTCGCCGGAAAAAGCTCCAGTTGGCCATGGTTTCTCTCTCCGCGAAAATAGCACAAATCAAGCTCAAACTTCATATTTTCTTAATCTCTCCAAGAATTAAGACTTGGGTTTGTGTTTCATGATGCAATAGAAGCCTATAGTTGGTAAGAATCTCTCTACAAAGTTTAGTTTAAGATTTTACATATTTTGAGTTAGAGATGTTGATTTTTAGATCTATCCTGATTTGGGTTTGATTGTTGAGTTTTTTGCTTTCAATTAGTTTCTATGGATGTTTTTGCATGTAGAAAAGTTTTTGATTTGATGATTGATTTGGAGATTGAAATTTGGGTTATTCAATGTGATATAAAGATTGAGGATTTTGGTTCCAGGAAATTTATGTGTTGAAATGGTAAATTGAGTATCTTTATGTATTATGAATGATGCTGGAGGACTTTATAAATTATTGAGGTAAATTACCCATGGGTTTATGGAAAAGTTGATTTTTGACCTTTGGGGTTTAAGAGGTGATGATGTTTTGCATATCACTTGATTGGATTTTATAGTAGATGATTACTCAAAATTCTACTCACTCCGTACCAAAATATTAATCCCTTATTCCATTTTTCATTGTCTCAAAATATTAGTCCATTTTCAAAAATCAAGGACTAAAATATATGAATTTCCTATTTTGCCCTTCTTTTAAATTCATTAACACAAAAAGTACAATTACGACAATTGATATTTGTTAAAATCCACCTACTCTCCACCTACTTCATCCACTTAAACCTACTCCACTAAACCTAACCCACTACACCACTACCACCTCACCTACTCCACTAAACCTAACCCACTACACCACTACCACCTCCACTTCACCTACTCCTTACCTACTACACACTCACCCTCTTCTATATATAGGAATCATGAATCATTGTAATAGAGATCAATAAAATCAATCAATAATACAATGATTTTTTTAACATGGTATCAGAGCTAGTTTAGAACCTAGTATTTTCGCTTTTCCGGCGGGCGGCAACCTCACCTTAGCCGCCCGCCGGATCTCAACCTATTCAGCTTATTTTCTACACATACCTTCCCATCACTGCCTAAATCCTCACCTTAGTTCTGGGTCTTTTGAATCGTCTCTACAATTCACTGAATCTCGCTGCCTCGTCTCTTGCCGAACCTCCGTGAGCCTCGCCACCACTTCCGGAGGAGCCCCCACCTTTCGACAGTCCATGTAAGCTTCCAAAAGGCTAGAGTAGTGAGGATGAGCGATGATCTTAGCTTTGATAGCTTCAACATCATTCGAGTTCTCATTCTCTTCTTGTTGTTGATCATTATGATGAACAGTACTGCTTTGGTGAGTGTGGGTTCTTATGATTGATGGGTAGTGAAATTTCTGGGAAGTTTCTGTTAGAATTTCCCATCTTTACCTTCACCTACTCCACTACACACTCCACTTCACCTACCTCCACTTCACCACACACTCCACTTCACCTAACCCACTATCACCTCCACTACACCTACTACCACATTTTCTTCTATATATAGATTGTATAGGAATTGTAATGAATTAATCTTGTAAACAATCTTGTAAGATATCAATCAATCAATAATACATAAATTTTTCATGGTATCAGAGCTATAGGTTAAGCTCTTGATATTCTTCGCCTTCCGGCGGGCGGCAACTTTGCCTTGACCGCCCGCCGGACCTCAACCAATTTGAGACCTCCAAAAGAAGAATATAGTGTACCTTTACTTACTCTTCCACAGACCCAGCTGATTAGTCACCTTGCTTCAGAATACCCTCCTGCTGTGCAAGCGTCTTTCCAGTCTGATGCTTCTGGACTCAGCTTGGAAAAGATGCAAACTACTCAGGTCCAGAGGTACCAACGCGGTCCACGGGTTGCCGGACTTCCAGTTCGAAACCATCCCCAATGGCCTCCCTCCTTCAGAAGCCGACTCCACCCAAGACATCCCTCCTCTCTCCTTTCACCCCATTTCACTTCATACCCTTCCCATCATCAACTTCAATTAGCCCGATCGAGCCTCACAAAAACATACCCATACACAATCAATCTACCAAGAATGGCTTCTTCGCTGGGTGGAAATCGACATTTCTGCTGAACAGTGATTCGATTGACGGCGGAGCCGGAGAATCCGATGACCCATCTGGGTGTGAATTGGGTGTTCTCTTCAACCGGACTCCTCCGCCGCCGGGAAGTGAAGGAAGTGGGAGGACTAGGAGCTTCCTTGCTACATTACCAGCTTTCTATCGTCATCTGCGGATTCGGCTTCAACTCCAAGACCGATCTCACCATCGAGTCGTGGGCTCACCACAAAGCCCTCGACCAAATGAAGTTCTCGGCCTCTTCGTCGTGTTCGGCGGCGTCATGGGAAGTACTGAGGCCTCTGATCGTCTTTGGCATCGTGGCCCCTTCGATCTGTTTCACAACCTCGCTGACGTCCCCTTTGCCGCTGACTCCAGCGATCCATGGCCATGGCAGTCGATCCCTCCTTCTCTGACTCCTCCTCCACCGCCCTAAACATCTCCCAGTTCACACACCCACCAACTTTCTCTCTCTCACTTTTCACCCTCTCTTTCTTTTCTTTTTTTTAATATTGCCATCCCTATTTTATCATTCCCATAAAGCCGCTGTCTGATCCCACCGCCCATCACCGACATATTTTTTCTTATTTTATTTTATTTTCACCCCTTCATCATATTTTATCATCATCCTTTTAATCCCATCATTATATTCTTCCCCATATATATATATATATATATATATCTCTTTTTTTATTATTGTCTTTTATTTTATTGTTTTTGTTTTGTAAAGAGGGGCACACGTCCAATACACAAAAAAAAAAAAAAAAAAAAAAAAAAACAATTTCCTAATTTGCCCAACACTCATATTTTATTCATATCAGGGGCTCACCCCGATCACCATTTTACATCAAAAAAAAAAAAAAAAAAAAAAAAAAAAAAAAAAAAAACCACAACAAACCAAACAATTTGTTTTCTTTTCTGCAGCCGGCCACCAACCGACCTCACTTCTTCGCCTATTCCGCCGGTCTTTTCTTCTTGCCTCCGTCCTGGGCGGCCCTTGCCGGTGTTGCCTCCGTATTTCCCACTCCACTGGGCATGATCACTACTCCCTGCTCCTCCACTGCAGCATATGGCGGCCCCCCAAATCGGAACATCACGGTGGCCTTCCGCTTCAGCTCCTTGTTTTCTGCCCTTAACACGCTTATCTCTGCTCGCGCATCCTTATACATGCGTTGGAGCAGAGCCAGCTGGGCGTTTAAATGCTGCACCTCATTTGTCCTACTCTGCAGCCGGTTCGACAAATTTGTGACCGCCGTCATGGTTTCCACGCATGACTTCAGAGTATACTGATTAGCCTCAATATCAGTTTGCACCGCCATTTTTTGCTCCACCGACCGCATCGGAAAGTTCAATGGAGCAAAACCAGAGGTGGTTGGTTGAGGTTCACTGGCCACCGCACCAGTTATTTCTCCTGTGGGCTCGTTCAGTTCTGGAAAGAGAGTGAGCAGGTTCTGGGTAGCTGGACGGGAAGAAGAGGCCATGTTTTGGGTTGCTAAGTGTTTCCGAGCAGGGTTTACAGAGTATTTCAGACTGCCAAAATTCAGAGGTTTCAAACTGGTTTGCACAGCCTCTGCCTTCGTCTTGGTTATATAGCCGAGGCAGCCACGCGCATCGCGCGCCTCTTGCCACCAGCCGACAAACGGGCACGCAAGCCAAGGCACCCACGTGCCTCACCATCATGTCCGGCACACCTTTTGATGAATTGGGCACGCCTTTTGATGGCACGCCTTTTGACAAAATTGGGCACACCTTTTGAGGGTGCCACTTTTCCAAGGGTCCGACAAGACTCTGTAAACTGTCCCGACATTGATTCCGGTTAGCTCCTTTATGGGTCCGACAAGACTCTGTAAACTGTCCCGACATAGATTCCGGTTAGTTTCTACAAGGGTCCGACAAGACTCTGTAAACTGTCCCGACATTGATTCCGGTTAGTTTCTACAAGGGTCCAGCAAGACTCCGTAAACTGTCACAACATTGTCTTCTACAACGGTCCGACATGACCCCATAAACTGTCTTCTACAAGGGTCCGACAAGACTCTGTAAACTGTCCCGACATTGATTCCGGTTAGTTTCTACAAGGGTCCAGCAAGACTCCGTAAACTGTCACAACATTGTCTTCTACAACGGTCCGACATGACCCCATAAACTGTCTTCTACAACGGTCCGACATGACCCCATAAACTGTCTTCTACATCGGTCTGACACCACCATACAGTGTCCTCTACAACGTTATGACACCCCATACAGTGTCTTCACCAACGGTCTGACACGACCATACAGTGTCTCCTATCCTTTTTTATTTTTATGTATTTTCTTGTTTTGTTACTCTCTCCAAACTCAAGTTGGTTAGTTTCTCTCCTCCTTGAGTTTGCGGGGGGCTGTTAGAATTTCCCATCTTTACCTTCACCTACTCCACTACACACTCCACTTCACCTACCTCCACTTCACCACACACTCCACTTCACCTAACCCACTATCACCTCCACTACACCTACTACCACATTTTCTTCTATATATAGATTGTATAGGAATTGTAATGAATTAATCTTGTAAACAATCTTGTAAGATATCAATCAATCAATAATACATAAATTTTTCAGTTTCGGCTTCAAGAATCACTGCTACTAAAGCAATTGCCCCACATGGGCATGTCCCTCTAAAACTAAATATATTTGTCCACCCACACACAACTTTTGTCCCTCTCTTTTCATTTCTTTATTATTATTTTTTTTTCTTTTACTCATCCATGTGACCCACTATGTTCCAACCTACACTTTTTTTCCCCACTTTCTTTATTATATATATATATATATCTTTTTATTATATTATATTAAAAATAAGAGGTGCTAAGGCACTGTCTCAGTTTGCTTTTGTGAATCGGGACATCTGTTGGGAGGAGCTTGAGTGGATGGGGAAACATGGGCAATCTCCTGCCATGGTTGCTACAAAGCCTCATTACTTCCTTGATTTGGATGTCCAACGAACAGTGGAAAATTTTATAGAAAATGTGCCTGAATTTTGGTCATCCAATGAGTTTGCTGATTCATTAGAAGATGGTGACATTTTGTTCATTGACACCAAATTCTTTGTAGATTTTTTTGTTGATTTGATGTTCAAGGAGGATGCAAAAGAAGTATGGGAAGTCATAAATGAATTTCACTTTCTTTATTATATATATATATATCTTTTTATTATATTATATTAAAACAAAAAATTATATTATATTAAAAAAAAAAAAAAAAAAAAAAACAAATATATTTTTATTATTTTTTCTTTATTTTTCTTTCACATTCTTTTTAATCTTTTTCCAATTCCATTCATCCCATATAGCTTTGCACACCAAACCATATTTTATTCATCTCAGGGATCCACCCCGATCACAATTTTACACAAAAAAAAAAAAAAAAACAACAACAACAAACCCAAACACAACAACAAAAGATTTGTTTTCTTTTCTGCAGACGGCCACCCACCGACCTACTCTGCCGCCGGTCTCTTCTTTTTGCCTTCGTCCTGGGCGGTCCTTACCGGTGCTGCCTCAGTGCTTCCTAATCCACCAGGCATGATCACTACTCCCTGCTCCTCCACTGCAGCATATGGTGGACCTCCAAATCGGAACATCACGGTGGCCTTCCGCTTCAGCTCCTTGTTTTCTGTCTTTAGCACACTTATCTCTGCTCACGCATCCTTATACATGCGTTGGAGCAGAGCCAGCTGGGAGTTTAACTGTTGCACCTCATTTGTCCTGCTCTGCAGCCGGTGCGACAAGTTTGTGACCGCAGTCATGGTTTCCACACATGACTTCAGAGTATACTGATTGGCCTCAATATCCGTTTGCACCGCCATTTTTTGCTCCACCGACCGCATCGAAAAGTTCAACGGAGCAAAACCAGAGGTGTTTGGTTGAGGTTCACTGGCCACCGCACCAGTTATTTCTCTTGTGGACTCGTTCAGTTCTGGAAAGAGCGTGAGCAGACCACGGGACGAGGAGGCCATGTTCTGGGTAGCTGGACGGGAAGAAGAGGCCATGTTGCTGAGTGTTTCAGAGACGGGTTGGTTACCGAGTATTACAGAGTTTCTCTCTCAGCAAAGGAAGAGTTTTTTTTAGAGGATTTTCAGAAGTTTTTTGTCTGCCTCAGCCTCAGCATCAACCTTGGTTAAATAGCCAAGGCAGCCACGCGCATCATGCGCCGCTCGGCGCTCGACGCCAACCTGGACACACCTTTTTATGGCACGCCTTTTGATGAATTGGGCACGCCTTTTGATAGATTGGGCACACCTTTTGAGGGTGCGACTTTTTAAGGGTCCGACAAGACTCTGTAAACTGTCCCGACATTGATTCCGGTTAGCTCCTTTATGGGTCCGACAAGACTCTGTAAACTGTCCCGACATTGATTCCGGTTAGCTCCTTCATGGGTCCGACAAGACTCTGTAAACTGTCCCGACATTAATTCCGGTTAGCTCCTTCATGGGTCCGACAAGACTCTGTAAACTGTCCCGACATTGATTCCGGTTAGTTTCTACAAGGGTCCAGCAAGACTCTGTAAACTGTCACAACAACTGTCACACAGTGTCTGCTACAACGGTCCGACATGACCCCATAAACTGTCTTCTACATCGGTCTGACACCGCCATCCAGTGTCCTCTACACCGTTATGACACCACCATACAGTGTCCTCTACATGGTTATGACACCCCCATACAGTGTCCTCTACAACGTTATGACACCACCATCCAGTGTCTTCACCAATGGTCTGACACGACCATACAGTGTCTCTTATCCTCTTTTATTTTTATGTATTTTCTTGTTTTGTTACTCTCTCCAAACTCAAGTTGGTTAGTTCTTATCCCCCTTAAGTTTGCGGGGGGCTGTTAAAATCCACCTACTCTCCACCTACTTCACCCACTTAAACCTACTCCACTAAACCTAACCCACTACACCACTACCACCTCACCTACTCCACTAAACCTAACCCACTACACCACTACCACCTCCACTTCACCTACTCCTTACCTACTACACACTCACCCTCTTCTATATATAGGAATCATGAATCATTGTAATAGAGATCAATAAAATCAATCAATAATACAATGATTTTTTTAACAATGATTTTTTTAACAATATTCCCCAAAAAATGTACTATCAAAGGGTAATTTTGAAAAAATAATTTTTTATTGTGCAATAATTGTACTACCAAACAAAGTTGAATTCCCCAAAACGGACTATTATTTTGGGACAGAGGGAGTATTAAGGATGAAGTTGGACAATTTATTTTATTTAGGGGTCTTAAGAGAAGGTCGGAGGAGTTCATATCATATTTAGGTTCAACTTTATAAATGTTGCATCATGATTGACGTATTTTCCTAATTTCTAGCATCTTCTATTAATTACTAGGATTGGAGGAAGGCATCTCTACTCGTTAGATTCGTAAATTTTCAACTATTCATTTTGAGTTTTAGAGGTGAGTATACTTTACCATGGAAAATTCACACTATGTTTATTTAAATACAAGTTTTGAGAATATTTGGTTAAGAGGAAATGATTGAACTCGTTATATTATTTTACTAAAATATATAAATTTATTTGGGGTCAAAGGTTAAATTTCAATAAATGATTTTTATTGCATGATAGATTATCAACTCTACTTGAAAATGTATTTAAGTTGAAACTTTCAATTTTTGACAATGATGATAATGGTTTGATAACGAAGCGTTATTTTAATAACATTTCTTTTGCTAATTATATATCCAAATATAGCTTATGGGGCCATAAGGGCCAAAATGCTTTGGGGTCCTGGGGACTGAATGTTTAAGGGCCACATGGACCGTTGCGTATAAGGGGTCCTGGTCCTGGGGACTGAAATATTGTTATGAGATATTATGAGTTATGATGACATGATGTATAATCTCGAGTGGATATGTATAAGATAACGGTACTATCACCAAGTACGTCGTGAGGTAACTTGACCTTAATGCTATGTGGTGGATTATATGATGGATACAAGGTTGATAATGAATGTTAAGTACAGTACTATTTTTCTTTTATTTCCTTGATGCAAATGTATTCAACGGCAATATGATATTTTTTTGAGAAGGATTGGAAATTTTGTTATGCAAAAATTATTAATGTTCTAGTTTTCTTTCTAGATCAAGTTTCATACATATCAACTTATTGTTGACCCCATTTTGAAAAGTATAGATTTTATAACTCCCGTGGAAAAGGTATATTCATTGGGCTTTAGCTCATTCTTTTTTCTTAAAAAAGCTTTTCCAAATTATAGACTATAGCATGGCTGCATAGGGTAACTCTACAATGAAGATTATTTGTGCTTATTAAGAAAATGATTGTATATTTTTTTGGGTCATGAAGTTTGATGTAAAGATGGATTCATTTTAGTACTTTTGGGGAAAAACTATGCTTGGGAACAAACAACTTAGTGACTTGCTATTTTTGGGCTCGAATGGATGCAAATACTATATAATTGTTGAATGAAGATTGTTGATGCTTTATTGGAGATATGTTAATATGAAATGTACAGGGATTATTATATACAGGTGTTATAGTGCTTGAGATCCACCCTCTCGGTAGGGTTTTCCTTGCCAGGATTGGGGTGTGACAATGATTCCCCACCTTGAGACAAGCTTATGTCTTTATTCAATAAGAGCGCATCCACAATGCTATGAATACAACTAATAAGAACCATACTGCTTTACCTATCACGGACTCGCATCCAATTCATGAGATGGAAAATTGAGTCCAAGTCCAGTACCAAGGGTAGCACAGTAGATAGTGATCAATTAAATTGTGATTATTCTGGGAAAAAGTTGACATACAAGACAGTACTTTTGGAAATTGAATGCTGGCCCCACTTGGGAGAGCGGTCTCTGCTTTCATTATCTCATGTCTGAGACTTTTGCAGATCCATTAGGTGATATTGGCAAACTCTCAAGCATTTGATGACCTAACTTTCTCTACCAAAACTCCTGCCCTTGCTTCCTCATCCACCAACTCGATACTTGTTCTACCATAGCTCCTACCCTTGCTTCTCTAGCTTCCTCATCCAACTTTGCTCAAACAGGTATCTTAGTGAGTGCACTCAATGCCTATCCTTACAACTGATCTTTGAATTACAGAAATCATATGATATAGACTAAGAAGCTTGGACAATTCTAAAATGATGTGCTCGTGTAAGACACCAACACTAGTTCGAGACTTATCGACACATACTGGACACACATCCAAACATGCCCCATTCTTTTATATATGTCCACCATGCGTCATGTGTCCACATCAGTTCCTTGAGACAAAAACTTCTAGTTTTTTTTTTTTAAAAAAAAGTAACAATGAAAGCACATCAACTTTATCATCTTCGCAACCACCACCATGTTCAAATCACTCAATAGGCAAGCTAATTTGTTTATATAGGGGAATGACAAGGTTAAACGGTTTAATATTACACAACACATTAAGTATAGGTAATGCACATTTATTATGTTTATTAAATTTTATAAACAAATTTAATTTTATATTGATAAAACCAAAACAATATCAAAACATAAAAGCAATACTAGTACATGCCATACCAATAACAAAAATGGCAACCATAGCTAGTAGGGTATTCAAAATATTAATAAATGGTGTTATATGAGGACTGTATCAATATAAAATGGCAGGTATACCATTATTGTAAAATAATACAGGATGATATATTAATTAAATGGGTGAAGGAAGTCTACTCATTAGAGATGTTAATTTGCTAATTATACATTTCGAAGCATCTGCAGAGTAAATGACCTGATTGAAATTATCCAAAAGAAAAATTTATAGATTCTAAAATAACCATAAGTAAGAGAGAAGAATATTACATGTTCTAAGAGTGGGGTTCTGATGCAAAATGATGCAACACGATTACTCCGGATGTTATCTTTTGCCCACTCAGAAGCCAAATTCTTTGTAAGTTAATTCATTGCACCTGTGAACAGAAAATATGACCCAAAAGCATGTGGCTTCACAACATCAAGTTCCATAACATGCTAATGTGGCAACATATTCCATATGTTGATTGTAGAGTTAATAATCAATATGGCCCCTAACTTTATTTTGTCCCTTAATTTTTCAAATATCTCAATTTCATCCTTCTATTTGGATTTGGACATTAATTGATGACATGACAGGGGTATTTAAAGAAAAATGAACTTGGGGCAGCTTGTTTCACAGGAAATGATTTGGGAGCTGCATGTTGGAGGAAAAACTTTTCTTTTCAAGGTTCCGTTTGTTTTGATGAAAAATATTTTACAGATAAAAAGATTTTGCCCAAAAATTACTTACAATTCTTTTAAACGGTATCTTTAAAAATGTTTTATATTTTTGTTCAAACCAAGCACCAAAGGATGAGACTGAGGCCATCTAACATCCAAGTCCAAATGGAGACAAACAGAAACAAATGATTGAAGCCATTTAAACCATTGAGAGGGACTAAATTGAGACAAACTGAAGTTTAGTGACCATTTTCAGACAAGGGATAAAGTTTACGGGCCATATGAGCCATTAATACTTGATGGTAACTTACCTTTGCTAGCTCCATAAACGGATCCGGAACCGGTGTGCACCAAGCCAGCAACGGAAGAAATAAACACAATGCTTTCCAACTCCTCCAGATGTTTTTAGAAGAGGATATGCAAGTTGGCAGAGATGGAAAGCAGAATTGCCATTGGTAGCCATGAGCATTGAGTATTCTTCAGCACTATACTCCACAGTAGGCTTCCAAAGGGTTGTGCCAACATTGTTTATCTAGTGCCAGCAGAATGATATACTTGTAGAGTAAGTTTCTCAAGGGTCCAATTAACAAGAGAAGTCATCCATTAAGAGATTGTTCAGCATATAAACATTTATAATTCAGCATCCCAACATTGGTTTATATAGAGTAGAGCCAGAAGATCATGCAAAGAGAGCCTATAACAGCTTCAAGGAACCAAAAAATGTGATTTAAAGTGACATTCTGATTTTGTGCAACAGTAATTGAAAAGACAGCTACTAATTAACTTGGACAAATTTTTAGTCTAAAGTTGAAAGAAACAATGCAAGGTAGTGAACATATTCATGAAAATTTGAATATCTACAGATTTTGTGGAGGTGGCAACATGAAATAGCGAGCACATCATCATATTTGACATGGACGCCTAAAATCTCTTTTGAGATCGAAGCCCTTGGGAAGCTATATTTCATCGAAAGTAGATTCCTCTAAGCCTCATCTTGCCTCGTGTTGATCTATTGGTATCAAAAATCATTTGTAAACTGATTGAGAGTTAAGAAAAAAGCATACAAAGGATGATACTTGTTCTACCCTAAACCCTATATAGCATGCTTTGTTTGTTTAATTATCCTAATAAAGTCAAGAAAGGTTAAAATGCTTTATTGATATTTCCATAAGCAATGCTTGAATAGTTAAATACCATGAGTTTAACATCCTGATAGATTTTAAAGCCTCAATTTTACTCTCTTGGTCTTTATTATACTACAATTCTTTTAGGTTAAGAAGAGGACAAGGTTTTAAAAAGCGGCCACAACCGTTACGTAATGCTGTTACATAACGGTTTTGGTGGTTACCGCCACCCGTTACGGCCGCTTTTGTAGTGTGATTGAGATTCACAGGTGTGTCGGCTGTAGCGGCTGCCGTAGCGGTCGTAACGGTACCGTAACGGCCGTAACGACCTATTACGCACCGTTACGTAACGGTTCCGAACTGCTTCTTTCGAAAAAAAAACTAAAAAAAAAAAAATTAAAAATGGGGGAAGACGGATAGAGAGAGAAGAGGAAAGATGGAGGAGTAAGAGATAGAGAGAGAAGAGAGAAGATGAAGAACATGTTATTGATTTGTTAAAGCTGTAAGACCTATACTATTTTATTTAGTTGTTATCATTCAACCATTTTGTTTGTGTGCATCTATCTATATATTGTTTAAAATTAATAATAATAATAATAATAATAAGTGTGATTATTATCTATTTATATATATATATATTTGGGCTATTATTTTTTCTTTTACTTTTGTCATTGTTTAGTGATTGATTTTTTTGTAAAACATCTAGAAAACATAATACCTATAATTATATATTAATATATTTTTTATACATGTCAATTTTTTTTTTGATTAGTTTATTTTATTTTTATTTACTAGTAATCAAAAAGAGAATGAATATTCAAGTGATCCAAACCCAAACAAAAAAAATTTCTTCATAATTTATTTTTTTAAAACTATTCAAATTAAAAGTTGTATATGCTTCCACAAGTATAATAATTAAAAAAATAGTTTTATACATCTAAGTCCAATAAATTTTTTTTTTTTTGTTGCCACAAGTATGGATTTATGACATATAAAGTTCTTAATTATTAAAATAAAATGTAAAAAACCCAGTTTATAGTGATTTAAAAATATGAAATATATTGGATCATATTTAAAAATTTATAAAAATTGATCAATATTTATTTTAAAACCCAATAAATATGATTATGGAAAAAAAATGTGTATCGGTAAGTTTTTTTTAAATTGTGCGAAAAATAAAAAAATTCACGGTTTCGGTTACCGCAATCGTTATGCTACGGCTTTTACACCCCGCAACTGCAATCGCAACCGCGTCACTGCCACCGTTACGGCAACCACAATCGCTTTTCAGAACCTTGAGAGGAACGTTAAGAGAAGCTTTAAGACGTATACAAATCATCGTGATTTTTGACAATCTCAAGTATACTAAATTACTAACGGCTAAGAGGAAGAACTTGGTGAAATTTGTACCTGGGGCAGATACATAGAAGCAGAGTAAATCCATTTTTATTTTTTTATTTTTAAACAGGCATCTTGTGTCCTCGTATAGAGATGAAAGAACCTAGATACAAATTGAAGCCTTTTTGTTTAAACATGACGGCCTTGTTTGGTTTAATTCTCAAAATACAATTTTTGAAAAAAAATTTCAAAATTTTGTTTGATTGGAAATTTTTTGAATTTTTTTTTCAAAATCTTCTCTCTCCTACACATCAATCAATCACTTTTTCTCTCTCTATCTCCTTCTTAATCACTTTTTCTTTCACACACATCTACTCAACTACAACAAAATATCAAATCATCACAAACTCCTATACTCTAAAACTATTTTCAAAATATACAACCAAACAAACTAAAAAAATTTCTAAACTCTTTTCCCAAGATTTTTTTTGAAAATTTATCTTCGAAAATCAAACCAAACACACCCGACATTTTTAAAGTATCTTAAATGGTTGCTTCATTAAAAACATATATGAAACAATTGAGCCAAATCGAGTTTTGCAATACTCAAGCTAGGATCGAAGCTCAATAATAAAAAAAACAGTTTGATTCGATAACCAAGCTCGATTGACTTGTTAAATGTTATTATATACTACAATATGCATATATAACACATTTTACATTATTTAATATATAAATAATACATTTATCGTATTATTTAAATAAATAATAATAGAGCTAAGCTTACTCTAGCTCAAGTTCAACTTGTTTATTAAATGAGTTTAAAAATTTGACTCGAACTCAATTATATACAAGTCAAGCCAAGCCCAGTTCACTTGCAATCTTGACAAAATATATCACTATTACACTCAATATGTGGTTCTTGTATATGCATTTATTTCCATTCTCCATTGAACATAGTTCACAATCTTTGATTACTATGGCTATATTTGGTGCAACTTATTATAAGTTAAAAGCATATCTAAAAAAAAAAAAAAAGCCAAAAGCCCCTATCCCCAATGTTTAAATAATCAATTTTTTAAACTTATTTTAGTTATTTGTAACTATAAGTAGAAGTTGAATCAAATGATCCAACACAGACTTTCAAGCTAAAAAAATGGATAGTTACCTTTTAAAAAATTTTAATGATAGGAAGTGTTATAAACAACTTATTTAAGCTGCACCAAACAACTTATTCAAATGATCTGGCCCGTTTTGAATCATTGAAACGGTCCTGTTGTGAATCCACAGGACCAAATGGTGCCCACCAGTCCAAATTATGAATAGGAGGGACTCCTCCTCCAATGTTTATTAGACTTGTTTAGTGCAATATAAAATTGATAAGCAGCTATAGCACAACGTTTTTTGTCCAAAAAAAAAAAAAAAAAAAAAAACTAAAATTAACTCAGATATACTGCATCAAAAAGTCTATTCTCACATTTAATTAAGTAAAAAAATAATAAAAGAATATTATAAATAGAATCATTATTTACGAAATAAATATATTTAATTTTATTCTATTTAATTCTAATAAATTAGGCTTTTTTGGCAGGTGGATTAGAAAGCCTACCAGAAATAAAACAAACTAAAAAGTCAATAAGCTAAAGTCTTATTTGGAAAGTTATCTGTTTTAATTGACTATTTGATTTTATGACTATTTTAACTTACAGTTCCGATTCGTAACTCGAAAGAGCGTGGCTCGAGAGTGGCTCGACACCGAAACGACATCGTTTTGGTGTTTTTTTTTTTTTTTTTTTCCTCTCTTTCTTCGCGTTTTGATGAAGATGAAGAAGAAGAAGAAAAAGAAGAAGAGAAGGAGGAGCTGCGCTGCTGGGTTAATCAACATCAACAAACAAAAAAAAAATTTGTTGATCAACATCAACAATATCTGGGTCTGCAGATCCAGATCAACATCATCAACATTTTTTTTTTGAACAAATTTTTTTTTTGATCCAGATCCAGATCATATTTTTTTTTGAACAGCTTCAGAGTTTGAACATCATCATCATCTCCATCATCTTCAACATCATCATCATCTTCATCAACCAAAAAAAAAAAATTCCCTTTCATCCTCACCGACCGCCATCACCGCCATCATCCAGATCAAATTTTTTTTTGAACAGCTTCAGATTTTGAACATCATCATCATCTTCAACATCATCATCATCTTCATCAACAAAAAAAAAAAACTCCCTTTCATCCTCACCGACCGCCATCACTGCCGATCACCGACCGCCATCACCGATCTTCCTTCTCTTCTCTCTTCCTCTCCTCTTCTCTCTCTCTCTCTCTCTCTCTCTCTCTCTCTCTCTCTCTCTCTCCTTTTTTCTTCCCTCTGTATTTGAACGCACAGAGAAACAAAGAAAAAAAAAAATCCAAAACGACGTCGTTTTGATTATTCGGGCCAAATTCGAGCCAATAAATTCGAGTAACGGATCATTTTTCTTTAGCTTAACTAAATTAATTATGTTTGAGAAGTTATTTTATTTTATTTTTAAGTTGATTTAATAATTATAAAAAAATAAAAATAATTATAATTTAAATATGATATTTTATTTACTAAACTATTTTAATTTATTTATTTTTTAATCAACTATTTTAATCTGACTTTCTACCCAAACAAAGTCAAAAATATCAGATCTAAAATTACAAAAAGTCAAAAAAATTATCCAAAAACCAAAGCTAAAAGCTGGGCTAAAATAGTCGAAAGTCAAAAAATTATTACCAAACGAAACCTAAGCACACGAATGAGTTTTGGGGGTGACTTACCAGGGTATTCAGCTTGCCATTGAAGAGAGATGAGACTTCATCCCAACATCTTCTCTCTTTGACTTACCAGGACCATTCCTGCAAGCAACCATTGAGCTCGGATTCGTTGCGAGAACAGGTGTGCACGATCGCCCCTTATCGGCTAGTTCCTCCACAACATCGTACCTAAAATACAATACAGCCAATCAAAACCCTAGAAAACATGAATCGTCAATTTCAGGTGGAGAGAGAGAGAGAGACGGGGTATATACCCGATGCCGCGAGTGCCGCCGGTGACGAAAGCTGTCATTCCCGCGAGAGAGCATCTCGAACCTCTCTCACTGCTCCCTAACTTCTTCGCCATTTTGACTATCTCTCTCTCTCTCTCTCTCACCTTTTTTCTGATACTGAGATATGATAGGCTTGCTTGCGCAGTGTAGTGTCGGGGGCATGATGCTCAATCTGGAGGACTGTGACTGATGATATGATTTTCGTCTTATTAGTTATTTTAATTTATCTTATTAATTATTTTAATCTATCTCTTTTTTTTATTTTTTTTTTATGAATTTTAGTCTATTTTTTTTTTATTTATGAATTTTAGTCTAAACGGGGCTGAAATTCTTCTGGCTAAACATCCCTATATATATGGAATGTACTTTATAATTAAAAAATTAATATAATTTTAATTTTTTGAATCATAATTAAAAAAAAATGATTTGTAACTCGAATTTCTCCTTTTCTGAATCTCCCGATGTCGTTTTGGGCAGTTTATTTTTTTTCTTTTTATCCTTATGCAATCTGAAACTGAAACTGAAACAGAGGGAGAGAAGAGAGAAGAAGAGAGGGGGAGAGAAAGAGAAGAGAGGGGGAGAGGGAATGGAGAAAGAGAGAGAGAGAGAGTCGATAGCCGATTGCCGCAGCTTCCGCCTCTGAATTTTTTTTTTCAGATCGTAGCCCCATTTTTTTTTTTTCTAAAAATGTGTTGATGATGATGATGCTAATGTTGATGAAGATGTTGTTGATGATGAAGATGAATGGTTGATTATTTTTTTTATTTTTATTTTTTTGGATCTGAATGGTTGTTGATAAAGATCTGAAGATGATGATGATGATGATGATGTTGTTGCTGTTGATTTTTTTTTTTCTCTCTCTCTCTACTACTTTCCTCTTCTTCTTCTTCTTCTTCTGCGTTATTGGAAAAAAAAAAAAAAAATCAAAACGACGAAACGACGTCGTTTTGAATTCGGGGGAATCGGGAAAGGGAGAATTCGAGCTACGTAGCATAACTGTTAAAAAAAATTCATAACTAAATGTAACGTTAGACATAATTAAAAAAATTATAAGTCACAACTAAAATGATGTCATAATTAAAAAAATAACATAATTAAATATACAAATGATATATCATTTTTAAAAGGAGTATATATTAGAATTTTTCTTGTTAGGAGGGAGTTGTTTGCTTCTTTTTTTTTAAACTCTTCCCAGGTTAGCCATCTCGGTGACAATATATAGTGCTCGTATGGCATGTATTGGGGCTATTTTAGCTATAAAAAGAAAAAATAGACTTTTTAGTCCAGGCTAAAAGTTGTCACATTCAAACCATAATCATTATATTTTTTCTCTTACAAAAGTAAAGAAAGTCAAAAAGTTCATCTCAAACGAGACTATTTTAACACCAAACTAAAATAGTCAAAAAAATCAAAAAGTCAACTCACATCGCCAACAAAGCCATAGTTAACTTTTTTATATTTAGATGAATCATACCTTGTATCAAAAGTGTAAGTTCGAATTTTTCCCTATGTGTAAGCGTTACATGATTGAGAGGCCCTACTATGTACTATCACCAAAGAATGACATCTATAACCTCGGTTCCTTATGATCTAACTCTAAAAGTCATCCCTATGTCGTTAAGTCATTTACTCAACAAAATAAACTCAATTTTTTTTTTATTATTAAAAAGTTTGTAAAAACAAAAAAAGCTAAAAATAATGGATCTTTTTACTTATTTTGGATTTTTTTTTTTAAAAAAGAAAAGTTTTTAGATTCTTTTATCCAAGGCAGATAAAAAAAGTAAAAATAATAATAAATAACAAAATTTATAAAAATGTCATTAAAAAAATTAGAAAAAGAAGACACTTATTTCTTTGTTCCCAAACAACCAGTAGTGACATGGGATGTAGGGTTTGTAAAAGGATTATTCTTTCCGATCCACAACTGCCTTGTTTGGATTTGCGGGGTTCAATACGATTCTTACCATGATGATTCAAATTGTTATTTTTAGGCCACAATACATAAACTATTTATAAAATAAAAAAAATTAAATTAATCTAATAATTGTAATTATGTTTGTTTATAATTTCACTTTAGTGTTCGTAGTGTCAATTTGAACCATTTGAGTCCAGATGGGTGGTTAGTCTGTAGGTGATGAGATAGGAGAATAAAGTGAAATTTTGTTTGAAAAACAAGTGGAGGCACATTTTTTTTTTCTAAATTTTCAAAAATCTTGAAAATTTTATAATCAATTTCACTTTTTTAAAATTAAAAATAATATATTAAATAAGTTTTTATTTTCAATTTAAAAAAAAAACTTACTAGCAAGTGCTTTTAGGGCACAAGTAAAAACCGAAAAAAAAAAAAAAAATTTAAGAACGCATGACACTCTTTACTAAATATAATACACTTTTATTAAAATCAATACACTTTTTAACATCTCACACATTTTCAACATACTTTTTACACATTTCCTAACATTAAACAATGCATATAAAACAATTGTTAGTATTTACTTTAAAAAAATTAAAAAGAGTACTGCTATTAACACCTGCCTAAATTCTTTGAACTCCTAAATTTATAATTTTTTTTTATTACAATTATACTATAAAGTAAAATTATATTAAAGACCTCATTTAATGGAATACCTACCTATCAAATAAGAACTAACACTCTACAATATTGGACCCCCACCCCCACCGCCAACTAAACATATTTTATCTTTGAGTAATGATTCATCCCCCCTTTTCCCCCACCCCCTTTGACCCCCTCTCTCTCTCTCATTGGTTACCTTTTCTTTTTCTTTTTCTTTTTTTTCCTGCTCCTCCAATCACCTCCTGTCACATGGCAAAGGGGGTGAGGGGGTAACCCCCAAAAGGGGGTCCCAAACATTATTCTTTATCTTTCTAAACCGTAAACTTATTACTCTTCATAATCAACCAACATAAACCCTAAATCTATTATTCTTCATAGCCATCTTAAACCTTGAATGTATCATCTTCATCACCATCATCAACCTTATTGAACCAGAAAATTTTGTTTCAAGTATAACGTATACTTCATCACTTATTTCACATTGTAGAGCAATGGAGGATGATGACAACAATTTTGATGAGGCTGGCGTTTTATTGCTAAGTTTATCTGTCTTGCATTAATATTCTTGGTTGTTTTTAGTTATTCTTCCTTTGTTTGAGCTGTTTGGTACTGATTTTGCGGACTGTTAGGATCATGTTCAGTAATATAGTCCTGAACATAATGGGTTTCGAATATTTATGCAAATAGTCAGTACTATTGAACCAAATATAATCTTTATTTTCAGCACTGTTAAAGTGAACAAAACCATTAGTTTCGGCACTGTTCAACCGAACATAATTTTTTCAATTATGAAATTACATTCACACATGTTTTTAGGGTGATGCTTCGACTAGAAGCAGTAAGGTTGGTTCAGAATTTGCAATGAATTATAGTAATGAATTTGTCACTTATGAGGTGAGTCTTTGATTGTTTTACAAATAATGTACCTTTTTTGTCCTTTTTTATGTGCAATAATTGATTAGTTTAGTTGTGGGGATATATTTTCTGAGTACCAACACGTGGCAAGGTGACGCCAACGTGTCAGCCGAGGTGCCACGTGTCATGGTAGTTGTGCCGAGGTTATCTTGGCGATGCCGAGATTATCTCCGAAGATATCGAAATCCGAGATAAGCGGAAAAGGGATAAGAGTCCTGGAGAAAAGAGAAGACTTTGCCAAGATAAGGATAAAGTTCTAAGAGAGTTTATCTTTATCTATTGAGGAATCCAAAGTAAGTACTAAGTTGGAGTCCATAAAAGTCAGGCTTCTAGTGGGACTAGGATTGAGTAAACTATAAAAGAGAGGCACCCCCATGGGTCTAAGGTATGCTTTTAATACTCAAGCTTGTGAGTTTAGTACTTGATTTATCTTTGAGAGATATACTGACTTGATCGTCGGAGTGCCCTCGGGTAGTCGAAACCATCGCGGGATTCTTATATTTCTGTTGCAGGTCAGTCAGGTGCCATCTATTCTGCCGGTGCTCTCCAGCTGGTTACTAAGCGGGCAGTGTGGTCGGAAAATCACCCACACAATTTGGCGCCGTCTGTGGGAATCTTAGAAGAATAGATGGCCAGTAACGAACAGAGGGAAAACATTGGGGGCAACACTCCTGCTGGGAGTGGCAGACCAATTGACCTTGATGTTGAAGGAGACAACCATAATGCAGGAATTCATGACCAAGGCCACGTCGAGAAAGACGTTAGCCAGGAGGGCAACACTTCAAATAAAACAGACCAAGGCCAGTACTATAACGAAGATAACCTTCAGGTATGGAGGGATAGGTGCCTACGGAGGGATGAGGAAGTAAAAGACTTGGCAAACAAGTTGGCGGACCTACAGTCGGTCGTCAACTTCATGATGCAAAATAATGTTATGCAGCCACCATACCCGCTGCAAGATATGCCGATGCCAGTGATTAATACCCAGAAGGGAGGAAGAAAAACAATCCCCGAAGCCCCTCAGCACACCAGGAGTGGAAGCCACTCTCACCGACCTTCCAGGAAAGACAGACGAGAGGAACCAAGGCAAGAAGAGTCTCGAAGGACACATCACATGAAGCATCCAGGGCCCAAAGAACATCGGCATGTTCAAGGGCAAGCACTCTGCTTTGACACAACCAATGGAGAAAGATCGAAACGGGCCCACCACGAGGCCGAAAGTAGTGTGCCAAAAAGATTGAAGTCCAGAGATAGCCGAGCTCTAGGGAGGAGTAAGGAAGACTTGAGGGACTACTTCAAAAGGAGACAGCAGAATGCTGAAGCCGAGGTGACTTCCAAAGTTAAGCCGAGAACACCATTCTCGGTGGAACTTGACAAATTTGAAGCACCAAAGAGATTCAGTATGCCGAGGTTCCAAATTTATGATGGTAAGTCAGACCCCAACTTCCATGTTGGACTATACCTGAACTCAATGGCATTATACAGTGGGAACGAGCCATTGCTCTGCAAAGTATTTCCCTCATCCTTTGGGGAAATTGCATCCGATTGGTTCCATAAGCTACCAAAGAGAAGCGTGAAGACATGGGAAGGCCTGGCCGAAATGTTTGTGGTCAGGTTTGTAACAAACAAACTACAGCCCTTGAGGGTCGACGCCCTGATGGCTTTAAGAATCGCCAAGGAAGAAGGCCTTAGGGCCTACACGAAGAGATACTACGAGGTGTTCAATCGAATACCCGAATGCAACCAAGAAGTGGTGGTCGTATCTTTCAAGAACGGCCTGAAAGATGACTGCCCACTACGGAAGTCTTTGGCAAAAACACTGCCAAAAATCATGGAGGAACTCATGACAAGAATTGAGAAGTACGCCAGAGCCGAGGAAGATACATCGGGAAATAAAGAGATAAAGCAGGAGAAAGCAAACGGCTCGCCGAAGCGAGGCCGAGGTAACAATGGACCATCCAAACAAGAAACGGAATTGAAGGGCAAACAGGCAGTGACGACGGTGTTCCGAATCCCCATCCATAAAGTCCTAGATCAAATACGAAACCAACCCTATTTCAGACCTCCAGCAAGAGCACCAGGGGAATTCATGGGAAGAAACATGGGTAGGCGTTGTGCTTACCACAATGAAGAAGGGCACCCAACCCAGGGTTGCAGAGCCCTAAAAGCACACTTAGAAGACTTGGTAAGGCAAAGCCATCTGAGGGACCTTGTTGATGAGGCCAGGACCAGAGAAGAACAGGCGAGATTGCTTCAAGCACCAGCAGCTCCACCACCTCCAGCACAGCAACCACAGGCAGGAGGACCAAGGGTGGTTAATGTGATCCACTCAAGGGTCAACGAGAACGAAGTCAGAGGAGAGACCCAGAGGGTAAGGCATTTACAACATGTCTACCAAATCGGGAAAAAAAGACATCGGCCAGTAGAGTGCCAAGGGCCGGTAATAACCTTCACTGAGGCCGATCTAGAGATGGTCCAGCATCCGCATAATGATACCTTGGTAGTATCCCTCCAGTTTGGGGAATGCCAACTAAAATGCATCCTAATAGATCAAGGCAGCTCTTGCGACATCATGTACGTCAGATGTTACAAGGAGCTGGGCCTTCATCCTGACGACCTGGAACAATCCAGCAACCCTATGGTCGGCTTCAATGGAACGCCGACATGGCCACTTGGCGCAGCAAGCATGGAAGTACAAGCTGGTACTAAGAAGATCAAAACAGAATTTATGGTGATTGACACACCCTCACCATATAACATCATCTTGGGAAGACTATGGTTGCACGCAATGGGGGCAGTTCCCTCAACATTGCATCAACTACTACGGTTCCCCACAGAGCATGGAATTGAAGAAGTCAGAGGAGATCAACTGCAGGCAAAAAGCTGCTCCATGGCAGCAACGAAGTCCACTTGTAACATTCGAGAGCCAAAAGAGGCAGAGATTGAAGACGAGGACATGGAGGTCCTAGATGATGTCGGCAAGGAGCCCACCGAAAAAAGTGAAGAGACACTAAAGAAAATCCTAGTCCAGGAGGGCGACGAAGAACGTTTCTTTCTTCTCGGTTCAGGCTTAGCCGAAGAAGATGAAAGAGAACTGGAAGATTTTTTGAGAGCCAACATTGAGGTGTTCGCCTAGACACCTTATGAAATGCCTGGCATTGACCCCGAGGTCATTTGCCATAGATTGAATGTCGACAGGTCGGCAAAACCTGTGATTCAACGAGCCAGAAGACCGACGTTGATGCACGTCAAAGCAGTAGAAGAAGAAGTAGACAAACTTCTGGAAGCCAAGGCCATCCAAGAAGTTCACTATCTGACATGGCTGTCCAACACAGTAGTAGTGAAAAAGAAGAACGGTAAATGGAGGGTCTGTGTAGACTTTACCAGCCTCAATAAAGCCTGCCCCAAAGACAGCTTTCCTCTGCCCAAGATTGACCAGCTAGTAGATGCAACTTCAGGGCACGAAAGGATGAGTTTTTTGGATGCATACAGGGGGTACCACCAGATTGCCATGTACCCACCAGACGAAGAGAAGACTGCGTTCATCACCCCTAAAGGCTTGTACTGTTACAAGGTAATGCCTTTTGGGTTGAAAAACGCAGGAGCAACTTACCAAAGGTTAGTAACAAAAATGTTCAAGCACCTGATTGGCAAAACGGTAGAAGTCTACATCGATGACATGGTCGTAAAGACCAAGGAATCTAAGGGTCATCTTGCCGACCTAAAAAAGGTCTTTGATATACTCAAAACATACCGGCTCCGACTCAACGCTTCAAAATGCGCGTTTGGAGTTGGATCAGGCAAGTTTTTAGGGTATCTGGTAACGAGAAAGGGCATTGAGGCCAAT
The DNA here is from genome assembly GCF_055761805.1 of Camellia sinensis. Taxonomy (NCBI): domain Eukaryota; kingdom Viridiplantae; phylum Streptophyta; class Magnoliopsida; order Ericales; family Theaceae; genus Camellia; species Camellia sinensis. Next base: position 32,014,559 of record NC_138961.1, on the reverse strand, counting down.
CCAGACCAAATCAAGGCCATCCTAGAGCTGCAGAGCCCGACGTCGGCAAAACAGGTTTAGATGCTTACCGGAAGGGCCGCAGTCCTAAACAGATTCATCAGCAGAAGCTCAGATAAATGCAGACCCTTCTTCAACTTGGTGAAAAAAGCCACGGACTTTCTGTGGACAGAAGAATGCGAAGCCGCCTTAGCCGACCTAAAGAAATACTTGACCACAACCCCGGTTCTTTCCAACCCAGAACCAGGGGAAGAACTGTTTCTGTACTTGGCTGTCTCAGAACACACAGTAAGTGCAGTACTGATCCGAGAAGAAAAAGGGGAGCAAAAGGCTGTTTATTATGTTAGTAAAACCTTGGCCGACGCAGAAACAAGGTATCTACCACTGGAAAAATTAATGCTAGCCTTAGTAATGGCTTCAAAGAAGCTAAACCATTACTTTCAGGCACATAAAATTGTGGTATTAACAGAGCATCCATTGAAGTCCTTATTACAGCAAGGAGACCTAACATGAAGGATAGCAAGATGGGTCGTAGCCCTAGGTCAGTATGATCTGGAGTTCAGGCCAAGAACAGTGATTAAAGGCCAAGTTTTGGCCGACTTCGTGGCAGAACTCACCCCCGAAACCACCGAAACATCGGGCTCCATTGAGCCAGGATGAGCATTGTCCCAGCAAGCAAGGAGAATCTCAGCCAAAGACCAAAGAGCAAAGGAAGGAAAAACTCAGACCCTGCAGCATCTACATCGGCAACTTATTCAAACTATTTGTCGATGGAAGTTCAAACCGACAAGGCGCAGGGGCAGGAGTACTGCTGATATCTCCAGATGGAGAAATAATAGAACAGTCCATCCGTTTGGGGTTCAAGGCCTCAAACAATGAGGCGGAATACGAAGCATTACTTGCAGGGCTAAAACTGGTAGCAACAGCAGAAGCAGATGAGGTAATAGTTTTTTGTGATTCACAACTTATTGTTAACCAGTCCACAGGTGAATTTGCAGCCAGAGATGAAAGGATGTCGGCATATGCAAAAGAGGTCATCAGATTGGCAGCCCTATTTCAGAACTGCCGACTACTGCAAGTCAGCCGAGATGACAACACCCACGCCGACGCGTTGGCTTACCTGGCAAGTTCAATACAGACTGGAAAAACAAGAACAATTATGATTGACTATATGTCGGGCCCGAGCATAGAACCAGAGAGCACAAAGCAGCAAGCAATGTGTGTGGATATGGGGCCAAGCTGGATGGATGCAATTGTTGCATTCCTGAAAGAAGGAAAGTTACCAGAAGACCGTAAGGAGGCACACAAAGTTAGATTGAAATCGGCAAGATTCAGTCTGACAGAAGATGGACACCTCTACAGAAGGTCCTTCACTGGACCACTTTTAAGGTGCGTACACCCTTTACAGGTTGAAGATTTCCTGTATGAAATTCACGAAGGAATTTGTGGAAGCCATACTGGGGGCAGATCATTAGCCCACAGGGCCATTACCCAGGGGTATTGGTGGCCCTACATGCAGAAGGATGCTGAAGCCTACGTAAAGAAGTGTGAACAATGTCAAAAGTTTGCACCTTTGATACATCAGCCAGCTGCTGACCTAAACCCAGTATCCAGCCCTTGGCCGTTTGCCCAATGGGGCATGGATCTAGTTGGGAAACTTCCCTAGGCAACTGGGCAGAGAAAATACTTGCTGGTGGCAACAGATTACTTTACAAAATGGATAGAGGCAGAACCTCTTGCCAAAATCCGAGATGTGGACGTCAAGAATTTTATATGGAGAAACATCATCACCAGATTTGGGATTCCAAGAGCAATAGTTGCCGACAACGGAACACAGTTTGACAGTAAACTCATCAAGAACTTTTGTGCAAAATTCAAGATCAAGAATTACTTTTCAACACCAAGTTTTCCCCAAAGTAATGGGCAAACAGAAGCATCCAATAAAGTAATTCTGGATGGAATAAAGAAGAGGCTGCAGGCAGCAAAAGGAAAGTGGGTAGACGAATTGCCCAACGTACTTTGGGCATATCGGACTACGCCGAGAAGATCAACTGGGGAATCCCCCTTTGCCATGGCTTATGGCACAGAAGCTGTCATCCCATTAGAGATCGGCATCCCAGGGATCAAGACCCAGGGAGTAGAGAATGGCACTAACGACATACTCTAAGCCCGAGATCTAGACCTTTTGGAAGAACGAAGAGAAAAGTCTGCAATTCAGCTAGCAGTATACCAGCAGCAGCTTGCTAGAGCTTACAACAAAAAGGTCAATCCAAGAGATTTTCAAGTCGGCGACCTAGTCTTGAGAAAAGTCGTCGGCAACAAAAAAGATCCCAGAGAGGGCAAGCTTGGCCCAAACTGGGAAGGACCCTACAGAATTACTTCGGTATTAGGCAATGGAGCCTATCGGCTTGAAGATAACGAGGGCAAAGCACTGCCAAGACCTTGGAACACTTGTAAATTGAAATTCTTTTATCATTAGATGTGCAGTATTTTTTGCCGATGTCTTTAATAAAGTTTTCTTTCAAGAGTTCTTTCAACACATATGACTGATAAAATTACATACTTATGTTTTTGGAGACATGAATAATGAGAACCCAAGTAGAACTCAGGTTCACATTGGGGGCAGGAAGAAGAAGAATGCGTTTTCCACTTGTTGAAATTTGTTATAATTTACAAGTCGGTTAAACCGAAATAATGTTTAAACTAAAATTAGACCGAGATGATGCTTAACTGAAGTTAAGCTAAGCTGATTCCTTATCTTCACTTGTTGAAATTTGTAGCAATTTACAAGTCGAAATTAAGCCGAGATTATTCCTTAATTCACTTGTTGAAATTTGTAGCAATTTACAAGTTGGAATTAAGCTGATTCCTTAATTCACTTGACGAGTTGGAATTAAGCTGATTCCTTATCTTCACTTGTTGAAATTTGTAGCAATTTACAAGTTGGAGTTAAGCTGATTCCTTATCTTCACTTGTTGAAATTTTTAGCAATTTACAAGTTGAAGATAAGCCGAGATTACTGTTTCTCCTCACTTGTTGAAATTTGTAGCAATTTACAAGTCAAAGTAAAGCTAAGGTTATAGTTTGCAGCTTATAGCAATCTACAGGTTGATCCAACCAAAGAAGATGCTTAACACTTGTTGAAATTTGTAGCAATTTACAAGATAATGTTAAGTCGACATGTGATCATCCGTCGAAATTTACAGCAATTTGCAGGTTGAAGTAAAAGCTAAGTATATTATTCAAACACTTGTTGAAATTTGCAGCAATTTACAAGTAGATCATTATTTAACACTTGTTATAACTTGAGAACAGTTTACCGTATATATTAACACTTGTTGAAATTTGTTGCAATTTACAAGTAGGTTAAACCGAGATCACTGTTTACATACTTGTTGAAACTTGAGAAGAAACTTGCAAAGTTAATATTGAATAATATATGTTAAACACTTGTTGGAATTTATGAAAAGTTTGCAGGACAGTATCCTGCCGAAGTAAAAGTTTATAGCTATTATACTCGAGGTATGTAACCCCGAAAAGATTGCACAAGGAAGGAAAAAGTATACAAAATATTCTAAGTACAGAACCATGCAGAAGCAAATCAAACAGAAATTAAAAGATTGAAGCATTCAGAGAATACAGTTGTAGTCTTCCATAAAAAAGGGAACAATCCAAGAATAACTGTTCAGAAGAAGGCACATCGGCCATACAAAGGAATTTATATTGTCCAAAAAAAAAAACAAAAGACATGGAAGTTATGATTCTTCAATTTCAGGAGCAATTTGGGCATGGACCTCGGAAGATTCTGGTGGAACCTCCTCGGCAATCTTTTCTGCCTCAAGCTCGGCATGAATCTCTGAAAGCGTTTTGTCAAGACTTCTTTCAGCCAAAAGGAGGTCGGATGATAATATCCCTGTAGCAACTTCCCCAGGCGCCTCTCCAATCTCATCACCCTCTTTATCCAAAGTTAAGTCCATGACTTGCTCAGTTGAAGGAGGGGACTTGGCCTCAATAGCATCCTTGGATTTCCTCACCAAGGCCTCATCTTCATTATTATCTTCATCCTCAGCCTCAGATTCTGCCTCATCTTCAGCTTGACTTGAAGATGGAGCAGGAGGAGGGAATAGGAGAGGAATAGCTTCAGCCTTGAGCAGAGGAGAATCTTTAGGAACACTGAGCTTTTTGGCCAAGGACATCCAACCAAGGGAAAAGCCTCTGTTGCATGCCTGCCTAACTTGCAGTTTGTAGTCCTCAGCAACATCGGCCATTCCTTGGGCATAAGCTTTTTTATCGGCTTCAGTAATTTCGGCAGTTTTAGTGATCAGGGCCTGCTCGAGCTCTTTTTCGGCTTGGGCCTTTTTTACCTCGGCATTTTTCTTCTCGGCCTCGGCAACTTTTTTGATAGCTTCAGCAAACTCCGCTTTTTCTTCGGCCATCTGCTGGGCTTTAGTGGCAGCCTCGGCCTGATCTTCCAGCTTCTTCATCTTTATCAGAATAGCTTTGTTCTCCTTTTTGAGGGCAGAAACCTCCCTCTTCATGTCGACCAATCTTTGCCGATTTTCAAAAGATTGCATTGAAAACGAATGGGCGTGCTGGATGGCCTGAAGGAAAACAGAAGTGTTAGAAAATCTTCTAAGTATGAAACAGAAAGGAAAGTCAAAACAGGAAACACTTACTTGAACGGAGTGCTGGAGCATTAGCGCATAATTCTCATACTCGTTGTACCCAGCATTTTGCTCCAGATCGCTCGGAAGAAGAAGAGCAGTACTGAGGGCGACACCGACATTAATGTCGTCGGCACTCTCAGTTGACATAATTGGCCTATCCTCCAAAGTCAACTTTGGGGCCCAGGGGACATCGGGTTTCTTGGACCCCGAAGTAGTAGCTGAGGCAGACCTCGGCTTCTTTGAGTGAGTGGATCTTGATGGTTGGGCCTCAGCAGACCTCTTGGCAGAAGTAGAGGTACTCTTTCTATTCTCGGCCAGTTGAGAGATGGGCAGAGCATCCTCAGCCTCAACCTCAGCGGCTTTGGCCTTGGACTGAGCCTTTTTGATTCTTTTGGGCTTTGGTGGGGGCATGGATTGAGCTGGAACAGCATCAACATCGGCAGGTAAGTCAGCTAAAAGATCTACAGCAATAGGCTTCGGGCGACCCATCTCAGCAGTCTTGACAAGTCGACGCCGACGTTTTCTTTCTGGTATTGGGACTAAGTATGGGGCTGAAGTAGATGGCAGATCGACTGGGTCAGAAGTGGATCCTTCGTCTGCTTGTGATGTGGAAGCAAAGGGAGGAGTTGTGGCAGAATGTGGAGAAAGACTCTTTTTCTTCATTTTTGGGACGTTGGGTAGTGTGGATTTGTATGTCGGAATAAAATTTAGTAACATGGGAGCCTTGCGCTTGTGGATTGGAAGATCAAGGAGCTTCTTTAAATCTTTTCCTGGGAAGTACGATTGGCGAAAGTGTTTTTGGTGGTTGATGAAGATCTGCAGGACAAACAAACAGGCATTAGAAGCAGACAAAGTTTTAAAGACTTAGAAATAACTAAGTATTGATGCTGGGCTCTTACCCTTGCCCTCTTTAACTGTTCGAGGAAGAGGGTAGAGGTGAACATCTTCGTCTGGACCAAATTCCCAATTTCCCGAAGCAATGACAAAGTCATCCCTGGCTCCCTTGTTGGAATCCGGGAGGTCGGCTACAATTTTGAATTCAGTAGACCTCGGCTTGAGGTAGTAGACGTAACCTCTTTCCTTCAGGTTAAGGGGGCACATGGTATAACAATATTGTACATCGGTAAGGGTAATCCTAACATTTTCCTGCCTAGTTAGGGCTATGATACCATTAATCACTCGATAGGAGTTGATGGTAAGTTGCATGGGGTTCAACTTATAGAAGTGGAGAACCTCACGAAAAAGGGGATTGAGTGGAAGCCGGAGTCCGCACTCAGTAAAAGCTACTATAGGAAAGGGCATTGAATTGTCCGTGGGCATGATATAGTCATTATCTTCAGCCAGTCTCAGGTGGACATCGGCAGGAATGGAGAATTCTTGCCTAAAGAATTCAAGTTTGGTTGGGGTGTTCACCCGGTGTCTCCACATACCCATTACGTCGGCCTAAACAAAAAAGGCTGTGTTTCAAAAGATAGGTGTTTCAGAAGGGTTGCTAGAACCTCGGTTTCAACCCTGGGTAAGGACTAGTAAGGTTTGTTTTAGTTTTTCCTAAAGATTGAAGGTTCTACAGACGAATCCCAAACCTAAAACTATACAGACGAAGATCGAGGGCACAGATCTGGTAAAGACACAAAAAACAGAGAACAAAAGCGAAGTTTCAGAAACAAGAACAGGGATGGGCTATCAAGAACACGAAGAATACAAAAGGTTAAGGGCCAAGAACAGTGGTGAAACAGTGCAAAGAGTTCATGGCATGTAAAAAATCATGAAATAAGACGCATTCAGGTGAATGATTCACAAATAATGCCTAAGAAGAACAGTAATAGCAAGAAACTTCAGAAACAATCAAGAATTAGAAAAAGAGGGTAAGGGGGCCAGTTGCTTACCGGATAAAATGAAGCCGGAGCGATATTCGCCGAGATTAGACGACAGTTGTAACAGTGGCGAAAGCTTCGCGGGAATGGAAGAATAAGGATGGTTGCAGAATTTGGGGCTTAGAGCAATGGCAGATTCGAAGAATGCTAGAGCTTTTAGAGAGAGAAAAAGCAAGAAATCAGAATGCAAAAAGTGGAGAAAGGAAGAGGAAAAGAAAAGTTTTATCAAAAAACTTGAAAACAGCGACAAAAGCAGGGAATTTATTACGCCTGGAGCAACGCACACGTCAGACGGCGCAGACGAGTGAAAGACAGCTTTCAGGCGCGTCACAGACACGGGCCAATGAAGACAAAACACGTGAAAGGAACGGTTAGATGTGCATGACAGCTCATGCGCGTGATGGAGTTCATTTGAATTCTTGTTCTCTGAAGAGAACACATCGGCTCGAAAATGAATTATCTCGGCCAAGCAGTTTTTGAGCCACTATGTAGAAAGAAATATCGATATAGGTTCCATCACCTCAGAATGCCGAGGTAATAGAACTTAGGGGGTAGTTGTGGAGATATATTTTCTGAGTACCAACACGTGGCAAGGTGACGCCGACGTGTCAGCCGAGGTGCCACGTGTCATGGTAGTTGTGCCGAGGTTATCTTGGCGATGCCGAGGTTATCTCCGAAGATATCGGAATCCGAGATAAGCGGATAAGGGATAAGAGTCCTAGAGAAAAGAGAAGACTTTGCCAAGATAAGGATAAAGTTCTAAGAGAGTCTATCTTTATCTATTGAGGAATCCAAAGTAAGCACTAAGTTGGAGTCCATAGAAGTCAGGCTTCTAGTGGGACTAGGATTGAGTAAACTATAAAAGAGAGGCACCCCCATGGGTCTAAGGTATGCTTTTAATACTCAAGCTTGTGAGTTTAGTACTTGATTTATCTTTGAGAGATATACTGACTTGATCGTCGGAGTGCCCCCGGGTGGTCGAAACCACCGCGAGATTCTTATATTTCTGTTGCAGGTCAGTCAGGTGCCATCTATTCTGCCGGTGCTCTCCAGCTGGTTACTAAGCGGGCAGTGTGGTCGAAAAATCACCCACACAGTTTAGTTTATTTATTTCAGATATTCAAGAGTCGAGATGAGTTAATTCGATGGGCACGTTAAGTTGGGAAAAGAAATGGATTCGTTATTGTCGTGCAGAAATCAAATGGGGGTGGTATTCGTGGTAGGAAGCCAAGACTTAGCTTAGCTTGTGAGAGGAGTAGATCTTATAAGGACACTCAAAAAAACAGCAGGCCTAAGACAAAAAAGACAAGACTAACTGGTACTAAAAAATGTGAATGTCTTTTTTTATTGAAGGGCAAAAAATTAGCCACAAATGATGATTGGATCTTGATGGTTGTTTGTGGTGTGTATAATCATCCTGTTGCAGAATATCTTGAGGGTCATTCTTATGCTAGAAGGTTGTCACATGAGGAAACCTCTTTGTTGGTAGGTATGTCGAAGAGTATGGTACGACCGAGTGAGATATTGGTTACATTGAAACAACGTGATGATGCAAATGCTTTCATAATGAAGACAATTTACAATGCACATCATAGGTATAAAGTTGCTGAGAAAGCTAGGAGATCTCAAATGCAACAACTATTGGGTCAGTTAGCGGTCAACAAGTACATTGAGTGGCATAAGAGCTATGCAGATACTGAGACAGTGACTGATTTGTTCTTTGCACATCTTGCTAGTTTAAATTTGTTACGTGCATTCCCAAAAGTGTTATTGATGGATTGTATTTATAAGACCAATCGATATCAGTTTTCCCTTCTGGAGATTATAGGTGTGACATCGATTGACATGACCTTGTCAGTTGCATTTGCATATCTCCACTATGAAAAGGTGGATAACTACACATGGGCACTTGGTATTTTGCGTAATGTCATGGATGAAAATACTCTTTTTTCTGTTATTGTCACAGATAGAGAATTGGCCCTTATGAATGTCATATGTATGGTGTTTCCTGGAACTACAAATTTGTTGTATAAGTGGCATTATAACGCCCTAACTACCAGGTCGTTAATAAATCAAATCAACCTAAAAATACAAGATTTCACAATCTTTCCCCCTTAAACAAATTTTGTCCTTAAAATTCACAATCTCTAATACTCCAAAATTTAATAACTACTAACTCCTCAAATAACATGCTTTTGATACGCACTCAAATATAAACAATGATTTTTTTTACCTCGAATATTGAATCCAAATATTAATCACCCAACAGATCCTATGTAAGACCTAATCCGTACGCTCTGATACCATTATGTAACGCCCCAACTAGTAGGCCATTGATAAATCAAATCAATTTAAAAAATATAGGATTTCATAGGCATATTGGTAAAAATGTGCTTGCTAATTGTAAAAAGATGTTTGAGACAAAGGATAAATGGGAAATATTTATAATGAGTTGGAATATGTTGGTTACATTATCATTTGAAGAAGTATACATGCAACGACTATCTTAGTTACATAGTGAGTTCAATACTTATCAAGATGCACTTCATTATGTTACCTTATCTTGGTTAGATACATATAAGCCGAAATTTGTGACTGCTTGGACTGACACATTTATGCACTTGAAAATTCCACAACAAATAGGTAAATACGAACATTTAAATTTAATAGTTACTTAATTTTTTATAACATTATTATAATAGTTTGTTTTCATGTATAAGGCTGAGAGTTCACATTCAAAATTTAAAAGATATCTTGGATCAAGTCAAGGAAATTTTGAGTCGAATTGGACAAGGATACACAATTTACTTGAGTTGCAACATAGTGAAATAAAATTATCATTTGAGAAAAGAAAGATAGTTGTGCAACATATGGCAATTGTGACGATACATTAAATACATTAAGGATGTTGCAGCAGATGACAATTGTGGGTTCCGAGCTATTGCTGGTTTGATGGGTTTTGGAGAAGAAGGATGGTTACAAGTGAGAAAAGATTTACTTATAGAGTTGCATGCATACAGTGACCACTACGGGAAATTATTTGGATCACAAGAGAGAATCGATGACCTTACCAATATCTTGGCGTATTTTGAACCAAACCCTAGGATGAACCGGTGGATGACGATGCCTGACATTAGTCATCTTATATCGTCTTTCTGCCAAGTTGTTCTGATCCACTTGTCTATGCAACAATGTTTGACATTCCTCTCTCTCAGGTCAATATCGACGTCTATTGCCTCTCGCAAAGAGATATGTATTGGCTTTGTCAACAACAACCATTTTGTTCAAGTATTGGTTTCAACACCCTGCCTTAGAACATTTAAAACTTAATAACGACAACATTTTTGTACATTCTAATATTTTTTATTATTTATTATTATTATTATTTTTTTGTAGCTCATCTTGGAGCCTAGTCATCCTATTCCACTCATAGCAACTAACTGGCGGAGGTACCATGACCCTTGTGCTGTAGGTTGGGAGGTTGCATACAGTTCTCGAGTACAACATTTCAAATTAGTCATTAGTCCAGACATAGTCACAATCAAAACAGTAGACTTGGATGAGGACTAATATCATACGAGTGAGATAGGAAACAGAATTGGAATGGATTTAAGTTATGTTATTTTATTTGTTATACTGAATTAGAATGGAAAAGAGTGAATTGGAATGGATTAAAGCTATGTATTTTGAATGGATTTAAGTTATGTTATTTTCTTTGTTATATTGAATTAGAATGGAAAATAGTGAATTGAAATGGATGTTATTTTCTTTGTTATACTGAATTGGAATAAAAAAAAGTGAATTGGAATAGATTCAAGTTACACACTGGTGAACAAATTTTGTTCGGACATACAGTGTTGACAGGATCACTAATGTTCGACAAAATAGTGTTGAACAAAGAAGATTAGTTCGACAACACAGTGCTGAACGGTTTGTTTTTATTTTGTTTCACAGTGTTGAAGTGATTGGGCCAGCAAGAATTTATGTTCGACACTACAGTACTAAAATGAACTTGTCTATTCGGCATTAGAGTGCTAAACAAATGCAATCTGTTCGACATTATGGTGCTAAACGAAGAGAATTTGTTCGGTTAGTCAGTGATGAACATAAAATTCCTATTTTATATAAAGTAACCAACATTTCAAACAAACAAACTATCAAACTAATTCAAACCATCAAACCAATTTAAACAAATTCATTAATGTCATTGCTAAACTATCAAACACCATCAAATTAATTCGTTGAGTGCCCAAAAAGTATGGTAAAGTCATATACAAGCCTAGCTCATACTTGTGTCATATACAAACCGCCATCAAAATGCAAGCTAAAAATATTTCTCAAACAAACTAACATATACTAAAGTGTCTAACATGTAATAAAGTCTAACATATGTTTGAGACTAAGATTTCAAAAAGCACATTTGAAACATTTGAAACCAACAAAATACTAAAGTCTAAGATGTTCCTCCATGTTTCATACAACGAGTGTACACCAAGTTCTCTGATGGTGTATGTTCTTCACTGGACTGTTGGCCCTCCAAGACTTGTGTTATCTTCTTCATAGCATTGCGTAACATATCTCGAGTGAGAGCTGCTTCATTGTATTCCATTTTGACCATTGAACGTGAAATGCTCAAGGCACTGTCAATGCACTGCAAATAAGAAAATAAAACTTAACAATTGCCTTGACGAAAATATATATGAAAATGAAAAGGTTAAAAGTTGACATACGAATTGAAGTTGACAATAAGCAACTGATGACTCAGAGCGTGGGTTATACTTAGAACGATATGTCGGGTTTTGAACTTGTATGTGTGAAATGAAAGTAAACCACTCCAAGTAACTTGGCACATAATCCCATGGATGCAAGACTGGAACACTATGCGTCATCTCAGACAACAAGTGATTTTCCTAACTCTCCCAAATCGTATCCAAGTATTTATAGGCAATGCTGTACTATTTTGTAGTGGATCCTCTAAAGGCTCGAACTAGAGCAAGTGGAGGTGAGGGAATAGTTTGCACCTTGTCAAACTATCTCAACACCCAATCCGGATGGTATGGTTCAATAATGTGCATACATTTTAAGCATCCACTATAGTAAGCAACATAAAAAAAAGGATGCTTAATAAGCTTATCATGGTATGGACCCCAAATAACCTATAACAGCCAAATATTTATACGTAAGTTATGAGTTAGGTTGAATAATAGCAAGTAATATGTGCATACACGGAATTAAGATTGACACTTACATCATAGGCCCTTAATTTGTCGAGGTCCTCTCACAACCTTTGTAAAATAGACATTGATGAACCAGGTTAGGTGTCAGAAATCCAACGAAAGACACGAGGCTAATCTTTTTTATAGTCCAAATTGGGGTGAGGTCTAGCACCAACAAAATGCTCGTAAATCCAAGCTTCCAGCAATGTCATATATCCTGCAATCTGTTTCACAGCATACCTTGTGGCAGTACCCAATTGTCAGTATAAAAAACCCAATGCTGCTATACCCCAAGCATAAGAAACAATTGATTGCAAATCCATAAGAAAAGACAAATACACTACAAGAACACGTGTCCCAGTCTTGTCTGCAAATAATATACAACCTAACAAATATAACAAATATGCCCTAGCTGCACACTCAATGGTATTATCATTGTCCGCATCAGACACTGACCCAAACCGTTGTCTCAACCATTCTACCTTCATAGACTGGCCCTGTGCTGCCTTCAACGCTACATCTGCCTCATCTACTGTTACTCCCAAATCCTCAAGTAATAGATTTGCAGCCTTAACATTAGATAACTTCTTGCAAGAGATAGATTTACCAATCACTGGAATCCCTAGAATTACACTAACATTGTCTAGGGTTGGTGACATCTCACAAAATAGTAAATGAAACGTGTTTGTCTTTGGCTGCCATCTTTCCACAAAGGCCAAAACTACAATTTTGTTTACAAATTTATATGAGCAACTCACTAAAGAAATCAACCTCAAATCTATAATTAAACCATGAAATTTGGACTATCATTTTCTTCAAGTTGAATGACCATTCACCAACTTTAAAACCATATTTAAGCATTTAAGTATTCCGCGTTCCTGCAACATAGAATAAAAAAAAAAGAATTACTAAAGTTGAAACAAAATTTAAAACGTTAAATTAATCTAAGACAACGAATTACATCATTATGCCAAATTTTTGCTGCTATGTGACAATGAAAACTCTTCAAAATTGAAGGATCATCTGCCCCCTCCAAGAAAAGGTCCAGTAAGATCTTCAGTAAAATTTTCAGTTATATGTGCTGGTTGGTCTTCATAGTCACCCATGTCTATTGGTTCATCACTCAGATCATCAACCATATCTGTTGGTTTATCACCCCGATCACCCATATCTATTGGTTCATTACCCAATTCATCACCCAAGTCATTAACATTAAACTGATTGCCCCTATCGTTTTCAACCTCAACCATTTTTGCTAGAGCAACACCTATGTCATTTATGTCATGTTCATTAACTCCACTACCCTGATCCTTAGTCTTATGAGTGCGTCGAGGTCTCTTAGCTGCTTTTTGAGAAATTACAACATTACGTCTTCTAGACGATGTTGGGCGATCTCGAGCAAGTTCCACCATAGTTGTCCAGCAAGTATAATTAGATGTTAGTCAATGACAACGTAAGCAAATATATAAGGCAACATAAGAAAATAGAATAAACCATAAGACAAAGGCTAAAACTAATATAATCTAATCCAATTGAGTAAATACTAAATCAACAATATTTCACAAATTAAACAGCCAAAGTTATATCTCACATAATACCAAAAGCCTTCGAGTCTTATTGTTGGCTTCCCCTTCTACCAATTTAAATAGAAAAAAAGAAGAAAAAAAGAGAGAGAAACTCACTTTTGTCTTGTCTTCTTATATTTACTAATTACAATAATAAAATAAAACTAACTAATAACTACCCACAAATTGATAGGGCCAAATAATAATATTCAAATAAACAAAAACACTCAGAGTTCCACAAAAAACTCCAAGTTCCTGAATTCAATTCAAATTTTATTCCTAAAAAACTTTTTATGTTGACAAAAGTGCTTTTGTTTTCAAATTCGTCATGTCTATAGCTCTGTTATGTGTTATGGGGTCCATATCTTCAATAAAGGTCAAAATACATCTTCTTGTATTTCCTAATTACAATAATAAAATAAAACCAACTAATAACTACACACAAATTGATAAGGCCAAATAATAATATTCAAACAAACAAAAATACTCAGAGTTCCAAAAAAAACTCCAAATTCCTGAATTCAATTCAAATTTTATTCCTGAAAAACTTTTTATCTTGACAAAAGTGCTTTCATTTTCAAGTTCATCATGGCTGTAGCTCTGTTATGTGTTTTGGGGGTCCATCTCTTCAATAAAGGCCAAAACACATAAGTTATAGAATGTAATAAATATGATGATCCTGAACTGTGTTTGAGATCGAAGAAAATTGTTTCAGTTGTCGTTCAGCTACTTTGAACATGAAAAAACCATGCAATCTATAATTTAAACATCATTCATCAACATACAAGATACTGTTTTATCAATCATAAATCATAAACAATATCATCGAATGAATTTAAATATTGAATAGATCATCCGTAAAAATACATAAATAAATCCTATTATTTTGTATAAGTAATTGAAGTGGGTGAAAATTAATCAAGTCTTGGTGCTAGGCCCAATGCAATACTCACTCCAAGGTGGAGCTAGGTCGGACCTCGGCCCTATGGCCAACACTTGCTCCGAAGTAAGACAATCATAGGAGTTCGGCCCAATGTACGAGCGTCACTCCAAAGTGGGCCGAGCAACATGGTGGACCTTCTGGATGGACAGAACCACTCCGAAGTGGGTTGAGCAACATGTTGGACCTCCTGGTTGGACAACTGTTCTAGAGCAGACCAACTTAGAGAAGGCCAATTCACTGAAGATCTTTCTTGGGTCCACTAGAGACAAACAACTCTGCTCCTCTCCCTCTGTATGAACATAACGTGGAGACATGGAGGTGCAGAGGGACAAGGAGCATATATGACAGACCTGCGTCTGAATGGCAGGCGGAGTGGTCGTCCTCTTCCAATGAGAGATGTCCGCTAATGAGACAAACAAAACAGACCTGCACCCGAGTGTCAGGCGGAGTGGTCGTCCTCCTCCAATAGGAGACGACCACGAATAAGACACGTTGGACAGATGGCGGAGAGAGAAGGACTTGAACGACAAACAACCTTCTCCTATAAAAGGTGAACACTATTCACTCTGAAGGGATCCGAAAATGGACACACTCAACACATATACTCTTTGTATTCTCTCTTTTTCCTCTCCCTAAGTCCCTAACTTTACCATCGGAGGGGTTTCCGACCAAACCCCGGTCGGGCAGCCTCACCGTTTGTTACTCTGTGCAGATCTTCAATTCCCGGAGCACGGTGTTCATCCATGAAGTTCAACCCTTCTTCATAGTGTGGAAATCACCCCCGCACAGTAATACTGTAATGTTAACATTTATCAAAGGTTTGAACCAAAAATTCCACTGGACCAACGCAAATAGAAGTAGAGAATATAAACAGTACAAATTGTCATTCTTTCTATAAACTGTTTGTTTTCCTCTTCAAGACTTCAATAACTTTTCTTCAACTATTCTATTTTGATTTGTTTTTGGGATTTACTAAACTTTCCCTAAAAAAGGGTCCTGGGTTTTGCTTACGAGTGGAAAAAAATCAATGGGTTGTTGTAATTTAACCATTGAATTTTGTTTCCAATCTTGTTTAAAAAAAATAACTAATAAATTATAAAATAAAATTACATAGGATTAAGTTAACTAAAAAAAGGGTTAGACAGAAGAGATTAAGTTAACATCAAGGTAGAGATTTTGATCTCTTTGCTGTGGAATCAGGCCATGTGAAAATCCATATTTAAATTATTCTTAAAAGAAAATAAATAAATTAATTAATTAATTGTATTCAGAATCTACCTAAAATATATAATAGTACCAAAAAAAAAAAAATTTTAAATTAACCCAATTCTATCACTAATAAAGACCTTATTAAGAAAAAAAACGTTGTGGATGTTCAATAATTATTGTTATAAAAAAATAAAAGTAAAAATAAAAATAAAATAAAATAAAACAAAAAATTTTGTGGCTGTTTGCATGGTGATATGGGAACCATAAACCATTATCTTTCTTAGGATTTAGGGAAAGCCATAGAATTTGGAGAAAGTGAGCAAAGAAATTAGAGAAAGCCTAATTCTTAGAACTTGGAGAAAGGGAATGGTTTTATTAATGAAAAGAATGTGTGAGAGACAGGGAGAGAGAGAGAGAGAGCTAGCCACAGCGAGAGTCTATATAATGCACCTAGTAGCATGCACAGAAAGTTCATATTTTCTGGGCTAAGCATAAACCATATACATCAAAATAGAGGGAATTCTTGTGGAAGAAGAGGAGGAGGTTGAGGTTGCATATTTTTCCTACCATTTCATTATTCCATTTCAACCCTACAACTAAGTAAGAAAGCCCTCTCAATCCTCTCATTTTTTTTACATAATTGAAATTTTCAGATTGTGTACATATGATACATTGTCTAAACTGTGTTGAAAATAATCTGTGTTGAATCTGCCAGCATGTTTGCCTGAATTTTTAGACAATTTTATACTCAAAATTTCGAGATGATTTCTTCTACAAAGTTGTTGATAATGATTTCTAGTTCATCCAGGAATTTTGGTAATAATTTTCGAGCTTTCCATGAATTTATACAAATTTTTAACTAAATCTGAAATTGTGTTGAGAATAATCTGTTTTGAATCTGCCAGCATGTTACCCGAATTTTTAGATAATTTTATACTCAAAATTTCGAGATGATTTCTTCTACAAAGTTGTTGATAATGATGTCTAGTTTATCCAAAAAGTTTTGGAAACAATTTTTGAGCTTTCTACGAATTTATACAATTTTTTAACTAAATCTGAAACTGTGTTGAGAATAATCTGTTTTGAATATGCCAGCATGTTTACCCGAATTTTTAGATAATCTTATACTCAAAATTTTGAGATGATTTCTTCTAAAAAGATGTTGATAATGATGTCTAGTTTATCCAGAAATTTTTGGCAACAAATTTTGAGCTTCCTACGAATTTATACAAATTTTTAACTAAATCTGAAACTGTGAGACAGATTTTATTATGTATTTGAAAATTTATTCAAAATCCTATAGTAAGCCAAATATGGTAATTTCTAACTAAAAGATGAGACTTGAGAAGTCTAGTTTCATGATAAATTTTTAGATTATGGGTTTGATCTATGAATTAATCTAAATGAATAATGGTATATATAAAGTTACAATTGACGGTTAATACCAGTTGTTTAGGGTGAGTATTGGTTTTAAAGAGTGTACGAAATTAAGGGTTGACGGTCAATACCGGTTGTTCAGGGTGAGCCCTGGTTTTGAGAATTCTCACGTAAATTGTGTTGCGAAACTCTAAGATGGCACGAGACTTATTTGAACCCTTTTCGGTATTCGGTTTTGGAATAAGGGTGGATGTGCAGGTGGCACACAGGGAGGTTACTTACCCCTGGTAGACCGTTTCCTTGGGGCAGACCACGGATGCCACTACTTGGGTATATAACTCCGGACGTGGGCATCCTTGGTAGTTACGGTTGGTAACACTTAAATATTTGACCAAGAGAGGGTTTCAAATTAACCGTTGCCATGCTTAGTGGTTGGTAAGTTAAATCTCTTTGGTGAGATTTCGAGTGTCACCTAATTTATTAAAATTATTGAAATTATTCTAATGGTTGTAATTTATGTGTACAATTATATTGTTATCTCATGTTTAGAATCTTATTATTTTTCTCTTAAAAAGAATGGTAGGTTGGTTACGTTTTCTTACTGTGTTTCAAAACTCATGGCATATATTTTGTTGCCCTGGCGTTTCATGCCAGATTATGTCGAAGAAAGGACTGAGGCTGAAATTGGAGCTGCTACCAATATCGAACCTTGGCTGACTTAGAGTCAAGATTTTATCAAAATAAAATCCTGTTATCCCTTGTATTAGGATTTAACTATGTTGTGACATTGTGTGTGAACTTGTAGTTTTATTTTGTTGTTGGGCTTTGACTATGTAAGAACTTAAAAGTTCTTAATCAGTAGTTAAAACTTTATTTAGCAAGTTATCGTTATTTAAATCTTATGACGTTTCAAAAAAAAATTTGGGGCGTCACAGGCCATGAATGATTATGATATTTTTATTTTATTTTATTACTAGTTGGTATGTAGATCTCTATTAGATTATAATATTCAAGCCATTCATTAGATTATAATATTCAGATCTCTATTCCCTAAAAAATTTGAATTTGCTGTGAAATTAGGCCATCCAATAGGTTATAATATTCTCTCAAAAAAATAGGCAAAGGAGAGGAGACTTTGCAAAGACATGAAGAGGACCAAAAGAAAAAAAAATATAAGACAAAGATTGACCAAGTGTCGTGATCAGAGTGGACACAACGAAGGGTTATTATCACAATTAGGGTTTTGGCGATTGTGGTTCTGGTTGGTAAAGGGCTTTTGTTTGTGTGGTCATGGTTAATTGCAGAGAAGAGAGAAGCAAATTATACCTCAATTTGAGTGAAGAGACCTTTGATTCTTAAGAAAATGTCTACAGCTTCGTTGTGTGCTGCTCCACCACTAGCACCAATACCATTAATACCACTGTTAATTGTATGTTCACTCAAGAAGTCGGTGTTCTTCAACAACAAGAGATTGGTGGTGTTCTCTTGAACAGGAGATGGACAATCATTAACAGGGAAAGGAGATGGTATGAAAAATTGGGTGAGTGTACATTTTCTGTGATAATATTTTGAATATGGGTAGATTTGGTATTAAGTGGGATGTTCAAAAAAATGTTATTAAAATTTAAGGTTTAGGGTGGAGGTCCAAAGAATTGGGGGATCCAAAGAATTTAGACAAGTGTTAATAGCAGCACTTAATAAAAATAGAGACATAAAACACGAAACATAAACATTAGCACGCCACACTTGTATTATAACGATTCCGATTTTGACCCGACCCTTGTTGTATCTCAGACTCGGGTTTCATGGTTTCATATTGTTGCTCACATCTTACTTCCCTTGTATTTCCTTAAATTTGACTATTGGATTGTTGTAGTTGCGTTTGGGATAGGTTGGTTGCTTAGTTTCCAAACTTTTGTTGCCCAGATTTTTGCTCCTCCGCTCGAGCGGCACTTCGTGCACTCGAGTGGGGTTTGCAAACTCTCAATACTTTTGTAGATCTGCAAAACTATTAGGAGAGTGTGTTCTATACTCAAACGGTTCTTTCTGCGCTCAAGCCGGCTCAGCTCGAGTGGCCTTTCTTGCGCTTAAGCATTGGTTTGTTATCTGTAAAACTACTGGGAGTGTGCATTCTGCGCTCGAGCGTCGTTTCTTGTGCTCGAGTGGAACAACTTATTGTGCCTGATGCTCGAGCGTCACTTCTTGAGCTCGAGCAGATTATGCGTATATCTGTTCGCAGCAGCCTCCTTCCACATCACTTTTTCATCTCTTTTCTTCCCAAAACCCTAGATCTAGATCCTCTTTCTCTAGAACTCACCTTTTCTCTACATTTTCATCTAGATCCGTTGGGCTCTCTACCTGTGTGCCTTTGTTAAAAAGGTAGAGTGGCTCAAGAGCTCCATTTTGGTCTGAACAAGATTTGGTTTCGGCGTCTTTAAAGTTCCTCCATTGTTGCTTTAATCTTTTAAGCTTGAGATAGGGACTTTCTACACTCTCCTATGATTTTTAGCTTAATTATTTGTTGTTGTAAATAATGTTGGGATTTAGAGGATTTTAGACAAACCTAGGGTTTTGGTTTAAAATCAAAAGAGGGGTTTTCAAATGAAGGTATTGAAAATGGTTATAGGTATAAAGATGACGATGTGTTGCGTTAAATTTGTTGATTTTGACACATGGATTTGATTTGGGAGAGAATTAAGTTTTGCCCTAAAATGTTTAATATAATTATTTTGTATAAATAATGAAATTGGTATTGGAGATATGAAATTAGAAGAATGTTTATATCAATGGTAGAGGTGGATGTGTATTCTCTCTTACCTATGGAAATTTAGATAATTTATTTGTCTTGGAGATTATATATCTGTTTAGAAATATCTGTTTTGGGCTATCGGGGGAGGATAGCTATGATTGTTGTAGAAATTGCATGAAGATTAGGTGAATTGAAACTAATCTCTTAATTGTTGTCATTGAATATGACCATGTTTTAATGCATTGTATATGTATGATATTTGGGAAGAGAAAGGGGATGTACTCCATATTTGGAAGAAGAAATGGAATGGACTCTATTGAATTAAGTTGGCCTGTGTGTCCAGGGTGAAAATCCCGAAAATCGCACGCATACATGGGTCCTGATTCCCGCAGACGAAATTTTTATAAAATGGCAAATGAAAGTGTTTGTGTAATGATTGTATTGGTTAGAAAACCACTGAGTTGTAGTCTCAGTTGGGATGTCTGGCTAACAGTGGACTTGACTCATGGATTGAGGTGAAATGAATTAAGATAAAATGGCTTGAGATATGAAACTTGGCATATTATGATCTTGTAACAATACGAAAGCTTTTATTATGGGCATTGTATATGCATATCATACTTATATCTCTGTTAAGATTCATATATTGTGTTAGATTGTTTCTATTGGGCTTTGGCTCACCTTACTTGGGAGAACCATTTTTAGGTGCTGGTGATATGTTCCGCCAAGGGCTTAGCTTGGGAGGATCGTGGAGCTGAAAGCTCACTTTTGTTCATTTTGTATTTATCTTTTTGTACAAGCTTAAGGCTTCACTTGTATCGAGTTTCTGACTCATTTTGTTGTAACTAAACATAGTCTTCGAAAGATGTAAGCCATTAGGGCAAATGAATACTTCTTTAGCTTTCTTTTCCCTATTACCTCTTGTAACACATGTTGTAGATTCAGGATGAACGATTTATGAATATATATAGCATGTGTCACTGTAGGCGCACCCTTGGGCTTCATGCTACAGTTCGGACTCAAATGTCACGGTTCTTAATCTGATCTCACAATGTGCTATGTGAGATTGATAAGTCACCAAAGAGTCCAAATCTGGCAAATCGTTTTGGAAAACTAATTTTTGTAAAGAAGTGCCAAACGTGAACTATTTTGCCAGATGCAGAGTCGCCACCTAAATATTTTATTTTAGGGGGGATTTAGGAAACCCTGACTCGTGCCTAAGGCCACATGTCTGTCATCACCAAAGTTGTCTCGGCTCGGGAGCTTGGGTACGATTGGGGAAGGTCATCTATGAGCACCCCCGCTCGCCCGATCAAAGATCGACCTGTACTAAGCATGATATCTTGTTTTTGAAAACACATGCGTTCTTATTCCGGTTATTAGATAGAATTACTATGTGATGCGCACAACACACAAGTATAGGCTAGATCGCCTAATTTGGAACAAAGCATCGCATATCCATTTGTTTGAAAAATGATTTGAAGATTGCTACCCGTAAGTAGGCTAAAATGCGGATTTGATGAATTGTTCCAATTCAAGTAATCTAGCCTTCACCCACAGGCATTCAGGCAGTTATATCATATAAGCAATTAGCCTCATGGCAAGCATGTTGTCATGTTAACATTCACACATGCAGTATGCTAAAGCATAAACACTCACAGTGTACTCCGAGCCAAAATGAGAAACTAGTTAGAAATTATGCATGATCCTAGTTCATGTTAAAATGGCTAATGCATCACATGCAAAGTGCAACTGGAATAGGCTCGGCTAATCTAAAATGGCATATGAGATGCGACAATTCGATACATGTATTCAAGTAGAAATTGAAATACAATGCAATTAGTATGAAGCACCGAGCCCGGTACATGCAATACAGATGAATGATGCAAACATGCATAGCATAAGGATGCTAATTGAGATATGCCCTAAGACTAACCATCGAAAGCAGGTAAGTAAAAGGGAGAAAGAAGTGGGGGTTGGAAGACATGCATCACACACACGCACGCTTATTACATAATTGCGCCCTCTCGACGGAGGGATCGAAAGAATAATACAAATCATCTAATTAACTAACTAACAAGCTAATTAATTATTACACAACCCTTAACTAATTAAACAAATTAATTAAGCTATGAAAACAGTAAAACAGCCTCGGGAAGAGGAACGAATGCATGCTCGATCGGCTTCGCTGGGAAATCCGTTGCCATGCTTCATGTTGCCTATCTTTGCACTGCTTTGTACCTCTGAAAACTGTGCCAACTTCTGTGACACTTCTGAACCAACTTGTGGGCATTCTGAGAGGTCATCGACCAAAAGATAGGGCCATCGGCCATGGGAAATTGGTCATCGACCAAACATAAGGTTATCGGCCAAGTGTTTGTTGCCGATCGGGACTGAATGTGGTCGACCGACCATATCTTCTTGTGAAAAGCTCCTGTGGCTGCAACAGAGGACAAACAGAGCATGGAAATACATTTACAAGACAATGTCTACACAACTACACCCCTTATCATGGTTAAGACTCAAAGGAGTGTAGTTCTCGACCCTCGGACCATCAATCACGCATTTCGATGCATGATGGCTAAAGGAGCCAAGTGTGCAATTCAATATAAAATGAAATGTACAAAACACATAAGGGGGCCCCAACCTCTATCATGCTTGATCAAGAAGCAAGGGAATGCACACACAATGCAATGCAACCTAAGCATGCAAGCAAGCATGCAAGCAACTCAAGCATGCAACAAGTTTGCAACTAGATCATGCAATGCAACTAACATGCAATAGGCATACAACCTAAATATGTAAACATGCATAGCATGCAACAACATGCAAAATGAAGTAAGCATGCAACAACATGCAAGACAAGCATGCAACAACATGCAAAGATGGACTTAAACTAAAGTGGACAGCTCTTAAACATGCCCAAATTAGTGGCCAAAATGCTAAGAAATGATAGACAAAAACACATACAGACATGCACATGTGATGGCCTATCATTTAGGCATAAGAGGGCAACTTTCAAGAGCACTTAAAAGAGGACAAACATGGACATGTGGCATATATTGTAAGCTCCGAAATCATGCATGGAAAGGTGCCAAACCAACCAAACAAAACAAGCAAATCATGCAAGAAGACTCAAGGCTAGCCAAGGGGTTCAAACCAAGGCCATGCAAGACAAGCCCCAAAGGGCCAAGGGGACTTAAAACAGTCCCAAGCCAACACATGCTAGAACATAATGCCAAAAGCATGAGGCATGCAAGTCTACAAAAGGGGTGTTACGCTACACCTATCAAAACCAAACTTGGCATTACATAAACCAATAAAAATAGAGTTATGACATGGTAAAACAAGACCAAAAACTCATTTAGATGGCATCCCAAAAGACCTAAGCATGGGGGCATACACCATGGTCCCTTCAAGAGGCATGAAACATCAACTCTTTAAAGCATTAAAGGAGTGAAAAGGGCAAGTATATGAGCATACTATATGGACTGAAATAACATAACAAGTGATGCCAAATCACTGAAATGGCCCAAGTAAAGCATGTTAATGACTTGGACACTCAAAGCTAACAAGCTTGATTGCCTTATGGCTATACAAAGCATGGCATATATGGTAAAAACAACTCAAATCAAAGCTTAATCATGTTATAACAAGGCTAAAAGCTTCATGGAGTTGAGCCAAAAGCATGCTAGAATGACATGTTACAACATGATGCATATTAAGGCAAACGAGGGGATTGCAAGACAAGTATATGGAGCATGTAAGAGGCCATTAAACCAACTTGAAACAGAGGTATATCATGGCAAAATAACACAAAATACTTGCTGAAATGGACACAACATAGGCTAGAATGACATGCTACTTCATGAAGAATACAAAGCTAGTGTGTGTGATTTACACTACAAGTGTATAAACCATGTATGGAATGACCAAGACAAGCAAAAACAGTGGTGAGCCTCAGCAAAATAGCCACAAATAGGAAGGTCAAAACAAGGTGATCCCAAGGCTTAAAAAGAAGGCACAAGAACAAGGCCAAACAAGGCCTGAGAGGGGGTAAACAACCCCAAACCAAGAAGTGACCTTAAGCAAAGGTCTAAAGCATCAAAAATCAGAACTTATTGTAGTTTAGAGTTAAGCTTAAAACAATAAGCAAGAAGGTCTAAAAGCTTAAGCAAGAAAGGGATATTAAAAGCAAGGATGCTCACCCTTGAAGAACAACTTCAAGAACACCACTCCAGCAACTTTCTCTGATCAAAATCACCTCAAGAACCCTAATACCAACTCCCTAGCGCCTCAGCAACCAAGGATGGTGTATTGCTAGGTGTTTGTGTGCAATAGTGAGAACAAAACACCCTTTAGAGCATAAAAACACACACAAAGATGTAAAGAGAGGGAAATATAGAGATAGATAGATATAACTTCTCCAACCCTATTTTTTAGAACCTCTGAGAAGGGAGGAGGAGCTCCCTTCTTATAGAATTCAATTTCAAAGTTTCTTGGAGAAGCTAAGCCAAAGGGGCAAATCCCTCCATATACGTGTATGGAGGGGGTGAATTGTGGATGCCAGCTATGATAGCTGGCATAAAATATCTACATAAAGTAGATGAATAAGGTTTGGCCAGAAAACATGGCCGATCGACCAACACAAGGGCCGATCGACTAAAAGAGTGCCGATCAGCCAACACTTTTGGCCAATGGCAAGAAAATAAGGCCGATGGATTCATGCCTTGGCTGATGGGTTGAGGTGATGGCCAACAAGCCACCCTCTTCCCTAAGGAGCAAAAACACAAGTCCTTGGTCCAGAACCAAGCACGAAACAGACAAGTTGAGAGATCTTGAGGCAAGGCGCGCGGCCGAGACCTCCGGAAACTCAAAACGAACACGAACATGGATGATCATCGAGTGTTCAAACGATGACGTCTAAGTCTTGAGGACGGTCAAAAATGGGGTGTCTACAGTTGCCCCTCTTTGACAGAACTCGAAAGTCATAACAATGACGTGAGTGAATGTCAAAGCCCAGAGATGATCCATTTTTGACAAGGCCGAAGACTTAGGCAAGAAGATAGCAAGATAGCAAGATACGTGCCCGAAGGCAGGGGCAAAATGCAAGGAACATGCACGATGCCGAACATAACATATGATCATGCAAAGAAAGCTGTAACGAAACATAACATGCAACAGTTTTAAGCAAGCAGATAAAAACCAAACTACATTATATGCAAAAAGGATGTAAGAGAATTATTCAATTCTCGCTACGTCTCACGCGGAGAATGTACAATACCTATCCGGTTCGTCTGGTCGCGCCAGCCTCAAATGAACTGTACATACAATATCGTGCCTACAAAAGAAAGAAACTTAACAGGTACAATATCGTTAGAAACATGTATAGCAATGCAGGTGAGAAGTGCGTGACAACACGAGTGAAGTGTGCATAACAATACAACTTAAGTGTGACGCATAACAATGCGGAAGGGATGCAAGACAATGCAACCTAAGTGTGATGCATAACAATGCGAAAAGGGATGTGAAACAATGCAACCAAAGTGTAACGCATAACAATGCGGAAAGGGATGCAAAACAATGTAACCTAAGTGTAACGCATAACAATGCGGAAAGGGATGCAAAACAATGCAACCTAAGTGTTCAAGACAATGTAATGCACTAACAAATGCGGGTAAGGTGCGCAAGATAGCACGATGCAATGCACAAAATAGTGCGATGCGCAAGATAGCGCGAGTGAAATGCAATGCACTAACAGGTGCATATGATGTGCGTAAAATAGTGCGAATGAAATGCAATGCATTGACAAGTGCAGATTATGTGCGCAAAATAGCGCGAATGCAATGCAATGCACTAACAGGTGCATATGATGTGCGCAAAATAGCGCAATGCACAAAATAGCGCGAATGATGCAAAATGCAATGCACTAACAGGTGCATATGAGGTGCGCAAAATAGTGCGATGCGCA
Source organism: Camellia sinensis (assembly GCF_055761805.1). NCBI lineage: Eukaryota > Viridiplantae > Streptophyta > Magnoliopsida > Ericales > Theaceae > Camellia > Camellia sinensis. The sequence continues at coordinate 31,988,991 of NC_138961.1, read as the reverse complement.
AAATAGCACGAATGATGCAAAATGCAATACACTAACAGGTGCATATGATGTGCGCAAAATAGCGCGAATGATGCAAAATGCAATGCACTAATAGGTGCATATGACGTGCACAAAATAGCGCGATGCGCAAAATAGCGCGAATGATGCAAAATGCAATGCACTAACAGGTGAATATGATGTGCGCAAAATAGCACGAATGCAATGCACTAACAGGTACATATGATGTGCGCAAAATAGCGCGATGCGCAAAATAGCGCGAATGATGCAAAATGCAATGCACTAACAGGTGCATATGAGGTGCGCAAAATAGCGCGATGCAATGATAGTATAGTAGATACAAAAAAAGGGTGACATACTCCAACCATGCTGGAATCATGAGAGGAGGAAAACAAACAATCAGGCGCGCATACAACACAACCTGAGTCAAATTCCAAACACGCTGAAATCATGTGAGGAAAGGGACACTCAAACCACGCTGAAGTCGTGAGAGGAGGTCCAGAACAACCCGGCCAGGTGTGTTCAAAACACAATCTGAGATAAATTCCAAACACGCTGAAATCGTGTGAGGAATGGGGACACTCAAACCACGCTGAAATTGTGAGAGGAGGTCCAAAAACAAACAATCAAGCGTGTACACAACGCCACCTGAGATAAATTCCAAACACGTTGAAATCGTGTGAGGAAAGGGACACTCAAACCACGCTGAAATCGTGAGAGGAGGTCCAGAACAACCCGGCCAGGTGTGTTCAAAACACAATCTGAGATAAATCCCAAACATGCTGAAATCGTGTGAGGAATGGGGACACTCAAACCATGCTAAAATCGTGAGAGGAGGTCCAAAAACAAACAATCAGGCGCGTACACAACGCCACCTGAGATAAATTCCAAACACGCTGAAATCGTGTAAGGAAAGAGAGGAGGGAGAAACATAGGGACATATCCCTGCTGTTTCGGAACGGTACAAGCATTGGAAGGTATTCCAAAATGCTCTAAACCAAAAAAGGAGAAACATAGGGACATATCCCAGTGTTTCGAAAAAAAAAAGAGAAACATAGGGACATATCCCCGTGTTTCCCGAAGGAAAGAGAAACATAGGGACGTATCCCCGTGTTTCCCGAAGGAAGAGAAACATAGGGACATATCCCCATGTTTCTCGAAGGAAAGAGAAACATAGGGACATATCCCCGTGTCTCCCGAAGGAAAAAGAAACATAGGGATATATCCCCGTGTCTCCTGAAGGAAAAGGAAACATAGGGAAAGATCCCCGTGTTTCCCGAAAAAAAAAAAGAAAAGTGTGCAAAATAATGCACAGCTCTCAGCGTATCACACGCAAGAGAGGAAAGGGGCAATTTCTCAGCGTACCATACGCAAGAGAAGAAAGGTAAAACCTCTCAGCGTATCACACACGAGAGAGGAAAGGGAAAACCTCTCAGCGTATCACACGCGAGAGAGGAAAGGGGCCATTTCTCAGCGTACCACACGCAAGAGAGGAAAGAAAGCATCTCTCAGCGTATCACACGCAAGAGAGGAAATGAAACATCTCTCAGCTCATCACACGCAAGAGAGGAAAGGAAGTATCTCTCAGTGTATCACACGCAAGAGAGGAAAAAAATCCAAACGCACGCCAAATATGAGAGGAGAAAGGTATCAATCAAATTGAACTGGAACTTCTCTGAATAAATAGTACATGCAATACCGTACATAAATGAGGAAGAAATTGATAGGTATAATGCAATACAATGCATGATGTTTGAGGAATGCAGTAAACAGACAAAGCGGTGCTTTAGAAAGCACCTCAAGAGGTGAGTGGCGGTGAACCACTCTACTCTGACGGGGATCCCACCTCTCGTGTTCTTCGAACACTTACCTTCAACTCACAGTACAAAGGTCCTGAAATGTTGACAAGGAGCAACATCTGCTGGGGAAACCACGGATGCTGCTTTTCTTCCTGATCATATTCACAACTTTCCCTATTTTTCAACGGGGTGACAGACTAGGTTAGTTCAGTATCCAGAATCGAGGCACGTACCTGCTACCTCAACCTATGGGGCTTCCATACAGATTTCAAGTCGGGGATACACCCCTGGGTATTTAAACCAGACTTTAGTCTAAAAAATTCCAAACCTTTGTGTTCTAGGCAACAACCATTCGAACTCTAGTTTCCACCATCGCAATTGATCTTCTAGGAACTCATCGCAAACACAACCAAGACGCCTCTGGAAGGGATTGGTACTCTGGGAGAGCACTTCTGATTGCCATTCTGACACAAAAATAGTCGGCATAGTATTCTATTGACCTTGAACACACAGTTCGCATTGCACACTGCTCATTCTGAACACACAGCTTATAACATAGCACTCTGTTTCTCTGAACACACAGCCCATTCTGAACACTGCTCACTCTGAATACATAGCCCATAATATGATACTCGATTTATTCTACTCACAGCTTATTCTTAACATACAGCCTATTCTGAATGCTGTTCACTCTGAACACACCGCTCATAACACAGTATTCTGTTCACTTTGAACACACGGCTCATACGGCAAACTGCTCATTTTGAACACACAGCCCATAACACAGTACTCTGTTTCTCTGAACACACAGCCTATTCTGAACACTGCTCATTCTGAACACATATCTCATAACACGGTACTCGATTTATTCTGCTCACAACTTATTCTGAACATACAGCCCATTCTGAACACTGCTCACTCTGAACACACAACCCATAACACGGTACTTGATTTATTCTACTCATAGCTTATTCTGAACATACAGCCCATTCTGAACACTGCTCACTTTGAACACATAGCCTATAACACAGTATTCTGTTCATTTTGAACACACGTGATGTAAAAAGGGAACTTGCAGAAGTCGAAACGTACTCAGATGCTCCGAATTTTCCTTATTTTCCTTTGCTTCGCAATCCGGAACCCATAGCTTCAGATAGGTCCTAGTTCCACTATTTTGACATGACCTGGGTTGGACCCTGCGGTTTATGAAAGAACGAATTCTTGTTCTACACAAATGTGGAGAATGGCACAACATTCTGAGCACAAAACGATTTATTTTTGAAATTATAATGAGAAAAGGGTTCTCAACCGGGTATTGAGCCTACAGTTGACCACAGTCAAAACGACTCAACAAAGACAAACAAAAGGTAAACAACCTAAACACATCGAGTAACACTCGAAACGACTCAAAACAAGAATCGAGAAAAATAACACAACCAACACGACACTCAGACGTATTACAAAGGTGAGAGACCTCTCAGTTCGCGAGGAGCCAGTTTCTTCGGGTATTGGTTCCCACCCTTTCTCATTTATGATTCTCACATCACTCGGCCCTCAGGCCCTGTTTTTCTGAGAAAGCCCTTTTCCTCACTTTTTCTCTTGACGCACATCTCTCTATTCTTCAATCTCTCATTTTTATCCGTCCCCTGGGCGGTTGATGGATAAATAGGAAGTTGTGGGTTTATGCCTAATCATTTTCAGCTCGCGGCTATTTCCTCCGGTGACATCTAGTCGATCCCCGGGTGAGGGAGTGGAGTATCTCGATCCATTCCAGTTCATGCTTCGCACTTGGCTTGATACCTCGCTGCTTAGAGGATATTGAGAGCTTTCAGCCCTTTGTTGTTAGCTTCAGTTTTGCCCTTTCTGGCAAGTATGTTGGCAATGGGGTAAAGACAGAAGATCTGACTCAACTGTGCCCCTAGTTCATCATTTTGACCATTTTTTTGGTTTTGATTTTCTACTAAAACAATTTTGACCAAAATGAGAGTTAGATTAACATGCTTGTTCAATTTTTTGATTTAAAATCATGCAAGTCAGGCTATGAGCACTGAAAATTTTCCTTCTTTGGGTCCAAGAAATGGTCCAGTTTTGAAAAAATGAAATAATTTTCGAGAAAATCAGTCAACCTCAGTAAAAATTCTCAAAAACTGTTTTTGCAAACGGCCACTGTTCAACGAGCACAGAACTTGCTCTTGAGATGCACAACCTCAGATTCATAACAATGGAAAACTGCCCCTTATCTGAAGGACATTGCATGGCAACGAAAAGTTGCCCCTTGTTTGAATAGTACCGCGGCACACTAAATGGCAATGGAAAGTTGCCCCTTGTTTGAGTAGTGCCGCAGCATACCGTAATCAGTCCTCAAAGTGACGATCACAACCGAACTCTCGGATACTGCAAAGACAAAGACGATCGAAACCATTACATGGACACAATCGATTTGGGAGTGTTTATGGCTGGACTTCAGAATGAAGTTGCCTACGTATCCCAAACATGGGAATCAAGCCTTACGTAGTTCCGGTTAAGGTATATTCGAGTATTTAACCTTTCCTTTTGTGCTCTAACTTTTGCCAAGGCCGCCCTTCCGGGTTTTCAACCTTGCGAGCTTTGTTTTTCTTTTCTATTCATTTCTTTTCTTCTTTTGTTTCATTCTTTGCATTTTTTATTTTTTTCATTCTTTGCATTTTTTATTTTCTTTTTTTGTGTTCTTTTTCTTCTTTTTTTCTTTTTCTTGCTCTAACTTTTACCTAGGTTGCCCTTTCGGGTTTTCGGCCCAGTAAGCCTCTCAAGGGTAAAAGTGTAGCTTTGTCCATGTCAAATGGTTTCAGGATCTCGAAGCCATCTGAATCCAGGAGAATGGCTGCTGTTTGCTGATGATGTAGGAGTCCATCCAATGGGGGTTGAATTGTCCTCAATGTTGTGGATAGGAACTCAGTTGTCCTTCAACAGTATTTTCTTCTTTCCTCCCTTATGGGATTTGGCATTCCTGCCTATCTTTATTGGCTTTGAGAAATGTCCCGATTATTTATTCTTCGAGCACATCGGACATCTTTGCTCCTAGTTCGAGGGGTGCCTCTGATCTAGCTTTGCAAACTTCTTTTGACGGCATTTGATCTTCTTGATCTGACTTTGTTGCCGCTAATTCAAGGGCTGCTTCAAATATGGCCACACAGGTTTCACATTGCGGTTGACTTTTGAACACTCTGAATCCAGGTTCAAGGTTTTGAAAACAAAAAGGGTCGAGTCTTGAGGCTGAGAGCGATCCTAAGGTGCACAATCTCAAGAGCGATTCCACACAGGTCTTCGCAGGACCGCGCAAAATATTTTTTTGAAATCTTTTAAGAAAGCGACAAATTGCTTGTGCTGAAGACAGTGTAGAACCAATCTGGATCAAGCCAGGATCCTTGTCAGTACCCACATTAACAAACGTGATTTCATTCATTAAGGGCTTAGCATGCCTCTCTTCCTCTCAATTGATCAAATTTTACAAATCCCGAGGAATTCCTTCCTCTTTGTTTTCAACACATTGTTCAAAAAGTTTTCAAAAACTTAGGTCAATGTAATGAATTCAAAGCACAGAAAAGACACAGTTTCTAGTCGTATACTGCTATCTCATTCAGAACTTCTAGCATAACTGACACAAGGCAGAAGCAAACACAAGAGTGTGAAAATTACTGCTGTTTCACTCAGATCTGTTGGGACAACTGGCTCCAATGTAGAAACAGAATCAAAAGAAAGCGAAAAGACAAACACAAAATAAAATAGTGATATCCGAGGTAACACCCCCGGAATCACTCGACTCCTATGCAACAGGACTGACTCGATATAAAAAGACAGACCTAACTGACATAGTACAAAAAGACTGACTATATACAAGACAACAAAACTGACTGAATATCCAAGTCAGAAAGTACAAAAACTAGCATTCGTAAATGCTCAAAATAGTGCATGCCATACGTCACATCTGAAGTAAACTGAGTGCCGCCCGCAGGTGGTTCATCCCCTGATCACATCACATTATCCTCCAGGTTCACTAATCCAATGATGATAGACTTTGCTGAACTTGGTGGGAGGATGACCTCGTTGTCAATCAAATCCTATACTTCGTGGCGAAGACGAAAACAATTGTCGGTGCTGTGACCAATTTGTTGATGGTATGCACAATACTGAGTAGCGTCATGACTTGATGGAAGACGACTAGGGAGAGGCCGAGGCTCGAGGGGTTTGAGATACCCTTTTTCAGCAAGGATTTGAAGAGCCTTGGACAAAGGCATGTAGAGGGCATGGAAGACCCTACGACCTCGGGGTAGATACTTCGAGGTTTGTGAACTTTTGCTGGACGCACTAGCAAAGGGGTTGACAGGCGCTGATTTGGTTTTCTGATCTTTCCTGGATATAGAATTAGGGTTGAGAGGAACAGTTCTGGCACGACAATCATTCTCCCGATTTTTCCCTTGGCTTGAACTGCCCTCGTTTTGAGTGCGAAATCCACAGCCTTCATAGCAACTGCGAGCACTTGCTGTTTGTTTAGTCCACTGGCTTTCAAAGCCTCAACAGCCTGTAGAAGTTGTTCATAGGGATCAGTGTCCGCCCCCACCTTGTTCTTACCACTCGCCTCAGCTTGGTTGAAGGTTTGGGTTGCTATATCAGTGCGAAGTCCTGTTGTTGTCGACATGTCATTGCCGAAACTTGGGATAGCTTCAGGTTGACTAAGTTCAATTATAATTTGCCCCAATAGTGGAGGCTCTTCCAGCATAAAGTTCTCGGCATGTGACATGGTCGACGGTGGAGCCGATATTTCGTAGGCTAGATCAGCAACAGATCTCTGAAGATCGCCGATCATTCCCATCAGCTCAAAAGTGGTGGGTTCACGGGTTTGAAATACCTGAGGTTCCCAGATTGGATGTGCGGTAGGTGACCTGGGTGGGCGTTGCATTTCAACATCGGCCTCACCGTGCATGGTGATTTCCTAGTTTAATGTTGTTGCCATGACCACAATTTCTTCTGAATTCTGTGTGATCATGAGTCTGCTGAATTAAACAGAGGTGATGTGATTAGTGGCTGATGGATCTGATGAACCGGTGAGCCTTGACTGGCCCTTTTCTGCCTTGCCTCAGCGAAGGAGAACACTGGTTTCTCTGAATCGAATCTCTGAACTAAAAGAGAAAACAGGCAGCATCTCAGCCCAATTTCACCAGAACAGACATAAGAATAGCTGAATAACTATATTCGACCATTGATCACTATTCCCAAAATTATTGCCCCAAAATTGAATTTGATACCCGCAGATATAACTGATTCTCAAAATACTGATGCCCACAGGCCTGATACTCAGACTTGTAAACTGATACGTGCATTCCCCTGTAGAGGCACACTCTAAAAGCACATAATTAAGCAAATGAGAACTAAAACACCCCTATGTTGGGGTAGGGTTTCCCTGTCCTATTTTGTCAGGCGCTAGGGTTTCACTACGCACGCAGTGGTTTCAAACAACCTACAATCGGGTAAGTAACCTATCCTAGTTTGGAATAGTCACTATGGTTTCCGATATGCACTAGGTCGAATGGTCAAAAAGGGTGCCCTGGTAAAAACCGGGGTTTGTGTTCCCGTCATGGCAGAGCCTATAACTGGTCAGTCTTATGTCATGCTTCTCAAAGCATGCCTCCGGCAAACCGTTCAGGAATAGTATACGGCAAACATGGTGTCCTAGGCGCACCAATGCATATGTAATGCAAAGAAACACATAAGTGTAATAAAAATAAGATATCATGAGTTCGAGTCAAGTCCTCTAATATCCCCAACAGAGTTGCCAGAAACTGTAGGCGCGCCCTTGGGCTTCATGCTACAGTTCGGACTCAAATGTCACAGTTCTTAATTTGATCTCACAATGTGCGATGTGAGATTGATAAATCACCAAAGAGTTCAAATCCGGCAAATCATTTTGGAAAATTGATTTTTGTAAAGAAGTGCCAAACATGGACTGCTTTGCTAGATATAGAGTCGCCACCTAAATATTATATTTTGGGAGGCCACGTGTCCGTCATCACCAAAGTTGCCTCGGCTCAGGAACTTGGGTACGATTGGGGAAGGTCATCTATGAGCACCCCCACTCGCCTGATCAAAGATCGACCTGCACTAAGCATGATATCTTGTTTTTGAAAACAAATGCGTTCTTATTCCGGTTATTAGCTAAAATTACTATGTGATGCGCACAACACACAAGTATAGACTAGATCGCCTAATTTGGAACAAAGCATCGCATATCCATTTGTTTGAAAAATGATTTGAAGATTGCTACCCGCAAGTAGGCTACAATGCGGATTTGATGAATTGTTCCAATTCAAGTAATCCAGCCTTCACCCACAGGCATTTAGGCAGTTATATCATATAAGCAATTAGTCTCATGGCAAGCATGCTGTCATGTTAACATTCACACATGCAGTATGCTAAAGCATAAACACTCACAGTGTACTCCGAGCCAAAATGAGAAACTAGTTAGAAATCATGCATGATCCTAGTTCATGTTAAAATGGCTAATGCATTGCATGCAAAGTGCAATTGGAATAGGCTCGGCTAATCTAAAATGGCATATGAGATGTGACAATTCGATACATGTATTCAAGTAGAAATTGAAATACAATGCAGTTAGTATGATGCGCCGAGCCCGGTGCATGCAATACAGATGAATGATGCAAACATGCATAGCATAAGGATGCTAATTGAGATATGCCCTAAGACTAATCATCGAAAGCAAGTAAGTAAAAGGGAGAAAGAAGTGGGGGTTGGAAGACATGCATCACACACATGCAGTGGCGGAGCCAGAAAATTAAATTAGAGGGGCACTTATTAATTATAATATCGAAAAATTTTACAAAAATATTTTACGCAAGTTTTTACGATTGATTTCGAGAAACATAAAAAAAAACAATGTTATTTATAACTAGTGTATCATGAACAATATAAAAAAATATTGATATAAGTCTTAAAATAAATTATAGGGTAAATTACAAATACACCCTCTGAGGTTTGATTAAAATACTAATCGCCCCCTGTGATTTTGGAAATTACATTCCACCCCCTGAGGTTTTTAATTTCATAACAAATAGCTCATTTAATTAATGAATCATCAAGTCAATTAAAAGTTTTTAATGATAATCGAAATATATTTGAATTAATAATTTAGGTAATTTTATTATTGTATAGAAGATCAATTATGAATTTCATTTTTTTAGTTAATTATGTTAAATAAAAAATACTAACAAAGAGGTATTTGTAATTTTCCAAACAACAGAGGCAATTTATATTTTAAGCAAATCTCATAGGGTGTATTTGTAATTTATCCTAAATTATATAATGATAAATTATTTTTTCATACAAAATTTGATTAAAAATTCAATATAATGGTAATATCACGTCATCATTAGTATGTGATACCACCAAATAATAGTAAATAAACACATAGAGAGTAAACCTCAATGTTAAATGTAACTAACAATCCAATAAATTTTATATTTTTTATAGTGAGATTACTTATACTTGCATGTCAATAACAACGACATCACCGTTATATTCAATTTTTTTTTATAAAGTTTTCATAGATATTATGATTTATAGTAGTCTCTTCATTTTCAATCAAAACAACTATTATTGTTCTCATAATTTTTAAAATGTCATTGATAATTCACTCTAATAATATTTTTATACTTTTTTTATTTTCTTTATATTTGTAAAAAAAAAAAAAAACCTAAAATCCATGGGGGGCATGTGACCCCCCTGGTCTCCAAGTACCCCCGCCCTTGCACACACGCACGCTTATTACATAATTGCGCCCTCTCGACGGAGGGACCGAAAGAATAATACAAATCATCTAATTAACTAACCAAAAAGCTAATTAATTATTACATAACCCTTAACTAATTAAACAAATTAATTAAGCTATGAAAATAGTAAAACAGCATCGGAAAGAGGGACGAATGCATGCTCGGTCGGTTTCGCTCGGAAATCTTTTGCCATGCTTCATGTTGCCTCTATTTGCACTGCTCTGTACCTTTGAAAACTGTGCCAACTTCTGTGACACTTATGAACCAACTTGTGGGTATTCTGAGAGGTCATCAACCAAAAGATAGGGCCATCGGCCGTGGAAAATTGGTCATCGACCAAACATAAGGCTATCAGCCAAGTGTTTGTTGCCGATCGGCACTGAATGTGGTCGATCGACCATATCTTCCTGTGAAAAGCTCCTGTGGCTGCAGCAGAGGACAAACAGAGCATGGAAATATATTTACAAGACAATGTCTGCACAACTACACCCCTTATCATGGTTAAGACTCAAAGGAGTGTAGTTCTCGACCCTCGGACCATTAATCACGTATTTCGATGCATGATGGCCAAAGGAGCTAAGTGTGCAATTCAATATCAAATGAAATGCACAAAACACATAAGGGGGCCCCAACCTCTATCATGCTTGATCAAGAGGCAAGGGAATGCACACACAATGCAATGCAACCTAAGCATGCAAGCAAGCATGCAAGCAACTCAAGCATGCAACAAGTTTGCAACTAGATCATGCAATGCAACTAACATGCAATAGGCATACAACCTAAATATGTAAACATGCATAGCATGCAACAACATGCAAAATGAAGTAAGCATGTAACAACATGCAAGACAAGCATGCAACAACATGCAAAGATGGACTTAAACTCAAGTGGACAGCTCTTAAACATGCCCAAATCAGTGGCTAAAATGCTAAGAAATGATGGACAAAAACACATACAGACATGCACATGTGATGGCCTATCAGCTAAGCATGAGAGGGCAACTTTCAAGAGCACTTAAAAGAGGACAAACATGGACATGTGGCATATATTGTAAGCTCCGAAATCATGCATGGAAAGGTGCCAAACCAACCAAACAAAACAAGCAAATCATGTAAGAAGGCTCAAGGCTCAAGGCTGGCCAAGGGGTTCAAACCAAGGCCATGCAAGACAAGCTCCAAAGGGCCAAGGTGACCTAAAATAGTCCCAAGGCAGGTCCAAACAAGACCAAAAACATGCTCGAAACTAGCCAACACAAGCTAGAACATAATGCCAAAAGCATGAGGCATACAAGGCTACAAAAGGGGTGTTACACTACACCTATCAAAACCAAACTTGGCATGACATAAACCAATAAAAATAGAGTTATGGCATGGTAAAACAAGACAAAAAACTCACTTAGATGGCATCCCAAAAGACCTAAGCATGGGGGCATACACCATGGTCCATTCAAGAGGCATGAAACATCAACTCTTTAAAGCATTAAAGGAGTGAAAAGTGCAAGTATATGAGCAAACTATATGGACTGAAATAACATAACAAGTGATGCCAAATCACTGAAATGGCCCAAGTAAAGCATGTTAGTGACTTGGACACTAAAAGCTAACAAGCTAGATTGCCTTATGGCTATACAAAGCATAGCATATATGGTAAAAACAACTCAAATTAGAGCTTAATCATGTTACAACAAGGCTAAAAGCTTCATGGAGTTGAGCCAAAAGCATGCTAGAATGACATGTTACAACATGATGCATATTAAGGCAAACGAGGGGATTGCAAGACAAGTATATGGAGCATGTAAGAGGCCATTAAACCAACTTGAAACAGAGGTATATCATGGCAAAATAACACAAAATACTTGCTGAAATGGACACAACATAGGCTAGAATGACATGCTACTTCATGAAGCATACAAAGCTAGTGTGTGTGATTTACACTACAAGTGTATAAACCATGTATGGAATGATCAAGACAAGCAAAAAAAGTGGTGAGCCTCAGCAAAATAGCCACAAATACATGCTAAAATATGGCCAACATGAACTTAACAAACAAGCTCACACATGAGGCATATTAAGGTAAATATTGAAAACACAAGGAGAGGGGATGACCCTCTCTGGATTTCAGTGGTAGGAAGGTCCAAACAAGGTGATCCCAAGGCTTAAAAAGAAGGCACAAGAACAAGGCCAAACAAGGCCTAAGAGGGGGTAAATAACCCCAAACCAAGAAGTGACCTGAAGCAAAGGTCTAAAGCATCAAAAATTAGAACTTATTGTAGGTTAGAGTTAAGCTTAAAACAATAAGCAAGAAGGTCTAAAAGCTTAAGCAAGAAAGGGATATTAAAAGCAAGGATGCTCACCCTTGAAGAACACCTTCAAGAACACCACTCCAGCAACTTTCTCTGATCAAAATCACCTTAAGAACCCTAACACCAACTCCCTAGCACCTCAACAACCAACGATGGTGTATTGCTAGGTGTTTGTGTGCAATAGTGAGAACAAAACACCCTTTAGAGCATAAAAACACACACAAAGATGTAAAAAGAGGGAAATATAGAGATAGATAGATTAACTTCTCCAACCCTATTTTTTAGAACCTCTGAGAAGGGAGGAGGAGCTCCCTTCTTATAGAATTCAATTTCAAAGCTTCTTGGAGAAGCTAAGCCAAAGGGGCAAATCCCTCCATACACGTGTATGAAGGGGGTGAATTGTGGATGCCAGCTGTGACAACTGGCATAAAATATCTGCATAAAGCAGATGAACAAGGTTTGGCCAGAAAACATGGCTGATCGACCAACACAAGGGCCGATCGACTAAAAAGAGTGCCGATCGGCCAACACTTTTGGCCGATGGCAATAAAACAAGGCCGATGGATTCATGCCTTGGCCGATGGGTTGAGGGGATGGCCAACAGCCACCTTCTTCCCTATGGAGCAAAAACACAAGTCCTTGGTCCACAACTAAGCACAAAATAGACAAGTTGAGAGATCTTGAGGCAAGGCGCGCGACCGAGACCTCCGGGAACTTCAAACGAACACGAACATGGATGATCATCGAGTGTTCAAACGATGACGTCCAAGTCTTGAGGACGGTCAAAAATGGGGTGTCTACAGTCACCTTTTGTATATCAACTCTAATTAATGAAAGCTTATTATTTTATTTATATCACGTTGTAATAGTGTTTGGAGTTGGATTATTGTACTTATTTTGGGGGCGTTACAACTTGGTATCAGCACGTGCCGGGTTTGAATACTTTGGGTACGTGGGAAGTGGTTAGTACCACAATGGGTTTATCTCGTTTGACAGAGATCTTTATATGTTTGCAATGCTATTTGATAACATGTTTATGTGATTATATGGGTATGGAATCTAATTTCTAGGATGTTGATTGAGTCTACAGGTTTCTAGGAGTCCTATTAGAAAACTTGATCACTGCTGTTTCTAATTGAAACTCTGGCAACGTTGCGGGACGGTTATTATCCGGGAATGAAATTCGTATGTGCTTACATGACTAAGTGCTTATGTGGAGTGAATTACTGTTGTCCATCATATTAGGATGCGAGTCATGACACATTTGTAAATGTGCTAATCTCTTTTGTTACCTTCATTAGGGTGTCAGGATGAGAATGTGGTGGTGGTAGGCGTGGTAGGCCTAGGAGGCATGAGGTGCCTTTACCAGATAAAATTCTGACACAGGAAGAAAGGGTTGGTCAGGCCAATGTGGCCAAACCAGTTAGGAACAAGCCATGGGTGCCTTAGCTCTCAAAATGGCCAGAGTGTTGCAGGAATCTATAGACATTCTCAGGGCAGAGAATCAAGTCTAGGCCCAAGTAGCTGAGGCATGGCCGTCTTTCTTGAAACAAGAGTTTTTTTGATCGAATTCGGATGAGTTCTTAGGTGATCCCAAGGAGCCACTGAAGGCAGATGAGTGGTTGGAGCAGATAGTGAAAACGTTTGAGATGCTTGGCATCGAGGACGATCAGTTCCGAGTGACCTTGGCATCATTTCAGCTAAAAGGAGATGTAGGTCAGTGGTAGAAGTATGCACATGGGCGCATTGGGGTGGCTTGGGAGGCTTTTTTTAGCGTCTTCTAGGACAATTTTCTACCTCCCACAGTTAGGGAGAAGTTGAGAGACCAGTTCTCCAAGTTGGTGTAGTTGAACACTCTCGTGGCCGAGTTTGAGGTCACATTTACTAGCCTCTCTAGGTTTGCACCAGAGTTAGTGGCGACAGAGGAGTGCCGTTGTTTGGAGTTTGAGAAGAGGTTGAGGACCAGACTCATGTTCAAGGTGGCAAGATCGATGATTAGAGATTATGGACGCCTTGTGGAGACGGCGTCTCACCTTGAGACCGTAATGTAGATGGAGGAGGAGAGGATGAGGGGGCCCCAGATGGAGTCAGGATGTTCAGGGAGATAGTAAGAGGCAGAGGGGTCCTACCCCACAGCAGTCCTAGGGAGTACAGTCGAGGTCTACCTTTCTAGTGCCAAGTTTAGATTCTGGGAGAGGTGGTCAATGAGATTTTACTTGTTACAAGTGTGGTCAGTTGGGCCCTAAGTCTCTAGCTTGCCCACAGAGAGGAGGAGGGCAGCGGTCTGCATCATTTTCGGCTCGTTCTCAGAGCCAGAGTCAGGAGAGAGGGCAGTGCTCACTTGTCATTAGTGTGGGCATGCGGGGCACATGAAGAGATTTTGCCCTCGGTTGGGTGGCACACCCAGTGTGTCTGGTTCGAGACAAACACAGAGCCACTAGCTGTAGACACCCCATTTTTGACCGCCCTCAAGACTTGGGCGCTTGATTCCGAACACCAGATGATGAAAGTTACACTGTGCAATCTTTTGAATTCTTGGCGAAGAAATTTGGATTCAAGCTCTAATCCCAAACCTTGCACCCCATTTTGGCCAAAATTATTTTTAACCTTAAAACCCTCCTTTCAAAATACTTTTGAAAATGTTTCTACGATGTTCCAAAGCTCGCATTTCGTTAAAAATTACGCTTTTCGATAAACCGAGTAAGGACAAAGTGAAAATAAATGGAAGAGAGTGGACTCTTTGAAAAAATCTTTAAAAACATCTTATTTAGAGGTTTGGAGTTGAAGAAAATTGGAGGAGAGGGAAGAAACCTAATTGGGGAAGAAGTTGGGCATAAAAAGTTGAGAGACCACTGGGCAGCCTCACTAAATCAGGTGTATCCTTTTGTACACTTGGACTTAAGTTGTGAGGCCGCCACCATTGGAAAGAGGACTTTTGGAGCTTCATTTTTTATTCAATAATCTCCTAAAGTCGAGTCCGGATGAGGGAGATATGGCTGGTTGAAGTTAGGCATCAATCCGGTTAAGCCAAAACTAAGCAACCTTCACTAAAATTGGCATATCTCTTAGCACACTTAGAATTTTGATGTGAGACCACTTCCATTGGAAAGTATACTTCGGGGCTTCAATTTAAGCTCAAGAATGACCTACAAAGGAGTTCGGATGAGGGAGATATACTCGTTTAAAGTTGGGCCTGAATGCAGATTTTGAGGGCCGGCCGTGGATCAGTGAAGGCCGGTCAGGCTTTGATGGCGTCAGACAGACAGCGGGTGGGAATTGAACAAATATCTTTGTTTGAAGATATTTATGATATTTTTGGCTCAAATTCTATAAATAGAGCCTCTTCCTTCAAAATTCAAGGTTGGCAAAATTTTTCAAAGGCTTTGAAGAGTTAAAAAGACCCTCCTCCCTTTTCTTTCCTCCTTGGACCCTCAAACCTCTTTTTAGCTATACATACACAATACATACACCATTGGAGCTTGTTCTTGGAGCTTTTTGCTGAGATTTCAAGCTAAGTTTCATGAACTTGAGGCTATTGGAATCAAGTTTATTAACTACAAGTTATCTCTCTTTCAAGAGGTATAACTTTTGCATCTTCTTCCTTACTTCTCTCTCACTCTCTTCCTCTCTTTTCCTTACTTTTAGCCACTATTTTTGGGCTGTTTTGGGACTATCTTTATGGGCTGAAGCTTGTGGCTTAAAGCTATCAAAGGTAGAGGGGTTAACCACCCTTCTTTGAACCTTATTCTCTAAGCTTTTGCCCTTGTGTTTCCCACTTTTTTCTCAACTTTTTCTCAACTTTGGGCCACTGATTTTCAGAGTTTTAGAAGGCTAAAATATGTGGTTTTGAGGTCCAAAAAGTGGAGGGGTTAGCCACCCCTTCTTAGGCTTGCTTACTAGCTTTAATTCTCTCATATTTTGCTTAATTTTTTTTGCTTTTGTAGTGTAATTTCAGCACTGTTTTTAGCCTATAATGGGCTGTTTTAGGGCTGTCCAATCCTTTAAAATTGTTTCATGCTTTGATTAGTTTGTTTGTTGTCTCGTTAGTTTGCATACATAGCTGGTATTGTGTTGTTTACTTCCTTCTCACTCTAAATAATCAATCAACCATCCATCACTTGTATTTGAGAATGGTTTCAATCAATTGAGGTTGTTCAATACATGTAAGGGAGACCTACACTTAATGGCTTAATCTCTTTGGAGATTCATCGTCAACGGTGTAGTCTCTGTCTCATGTCTTAGAAGAACCTCTTGTTTGACATTATTTCTTGCTTAGAGGACTTTAACATCACCATGGATAAATGGACTAATGAATAGAAAGGCCTAATAAAATTGGTTTAAAACTTGGATTAACACACATAAAGAAAATGGTTGGACTTGCTTGAACTTGGCCGGATGTTATGCCAAGTTCCTTGTGTCAAGAGTTGTCACATGCTAATTCATGGCATTTTGATGATCCTTGAAGCGTTACAACCTCCCACTTTGAGTTCATACCATGACCAGAGGGAGGGGTGGTCTCATTCTTTGCATTTTATTAACTTTTGTCCAAAATTGAATTCAAGCATTAAGCAATCATATTGCTCATTGATGGTTTTGGAATCAATTCCAACCTTGTCTTGAGACTTTCCTATGACAGAGAAGGAAGGAGGGACAAACAGAGCTTGAAAATGCTCTATCTGCCCTAATTTCACCTCAGAGCACAGAAACAAAGCTTTGCACCAAATCAATGTACCGCCGGCCCTCTGTAGGCCCGGCCGGCCGGCCCTTGGTGTTTGGCCAGTAGTGCAGTTTTGTTGAAACAGAGGTAGTGGCTGAAGGTGAAACAAAGGCAGTCTGGGGTAGATAGAGCAGCTTTCACGCGATGCGCATGCAACATCCGTTCATCTTCTGTCATGCTCATATCAAATGTGTTGTTATTTAATTGTTTCATTGGCATAGCAAATAGTGTTGTAATATTTAATTAGCCTAATTAGTTGTAGCTAATTGGTTGTGTTGTAATATTTAATTAGCTTAGCCTAATTAATTTAGTTTAATTAGCTTAGATAGTTAGTATTCATTTCAAGTGTTGTAATAAATTAGTTAATTAGTTTAGCTATTTATTCAAGTTTTATATTAATTAGCTTAGCTTAGCTTAATCATCGTAGCTAGTTAGCTTATTCGTCAGACCATCCTTCGCGAGGGCATAATGTTGTAATAAGTGTGCATGCGTGTGTGTATGTCTTCCAACCCCACGTCTTTCTCCATTTTATTTAATCGCTTTCGATGGTTAGATTAGGGACATTTTCAATTAGCATACCTTATGCTTGCATCCATTCATTTGTATTGCATACATCGAGGCTCGGCGCATCATTCTAATTGCATTGTCATTTCGATATCTTATTTGAATATGTGTTCAAACGCATGTAATCAAAATGCCTCATATGCCATATTAGTAGCCGAGCCTATTAAATTGCTTATTGTATGTGTTGCATTAGACATTTGGCATAGTTAGGAATCATGCATAGTTTTCTAACACATTTCTTTCTTAGCTTGGAGTACTAGGTGAGTTTTAGTGCTTTAGCATATTTGCATGAACGTGAATGTTGCCATGTCTAGCATGCTTGCCATAAGGCTAAATGCTTAATTGCTAAACTACTTGAATGCCTGTGGATGGAGGCTTGTTGTTCGAATTGAAACGATTCAACAAATGTGCATTTTAAGCCCACTTTGTGAAGTGGCAAAATCTTGCTTTAATCCCACTATGTTTGGTGGCAAATCCGCATCTTTAAGCCCACTTGAGGGTGGCAACTTCAAACCATTTTCGAAAATAAAAATGAGTTGAATTTGTTTCAAATTGAACAAACTAGTCTATATTTGCTTGTGCGCATCACATAGTAAGGTTAGATTAATAACTGGAACAAGAACACATAATGTTTATAAAACACCATATCATGATTAGTAGATGTCAATTTTTGATTGGGCGAATGGGAGTGCTCATTTTCGGGCCTTTCCCTCTCGTACCTAAGTTCTTGAGCCGAGGCAACTTTGGTGATGGCAGACACGTGGCTTTAGGGTTTCCTAAATTTCCACAAAATAAAATATTTAGGTGGCGACTCTGTATCTGGCAAAGTAGTCCAATTTTGACATTATTTGATTTAAAATCGATTTTTCAAAAAGGTTTTCCAGATTTGGACTCTTTGGTGATTATCAGTTTCACATTGTACTTGTGAGACTAGATTCAGAACCGCAGGGGTCTGAACTATGAGGCCTTCTTTTCAAGCCCTTTCTGAAAGGCGGGGCGCGGAAAAAAGCGAGTCCACAGTTTTTAGCGACTCTGCTGGGGATTTTGAGAACTTGACTCGAACTTGTGATATGTTATTTTATCTACACTTATGTGTTTCTTTGCATTTGTATTTGCATCTGCATCGGTGCGCCTAAGTCATAGTGTTTTCCATATGGTATTCCTGAGCGGTTTGCCGGAGGCTTGCTTGGAAAAGATTGCCAAAAGGCTGACTGGTTGCGGGCTCTGCCATGATGGGAACACAACCTATGGATCTGTACTACCGCTGTACCGTTTGATCCTTATTTTATTTCTCGGTGTTAGGTGTGAGAGGTATATTAGGTAGTCTTGCCGAGGTACTCTTTTTGATCAATTGACCTAGTTGTATATCGAAAACTGTAGAGACTGAATTCACCAGTGCAGTTTCTACAGTAGTCACCTCTCAGTTTACCCAGGTCTAGTCTGGTCTGGGAACAGTTGTTTGCATTCAGCTCAGCATGAGATCAATCACTCATTCCCATGGCTCAGTATCCCCCAGCCAGTGTAGAAGAACTGATACAGCAAGGTAGACACCCCATTTTTGACCAACCTTAAGACTCAAACGTCATCAATTGAGTGCTCGGTGATGACGCATGTTGTGCTCATTCTGAAGTTACAGAGTCTCAGCTGAGAGCCTTGCCTCCAGACCTCGGGATTCTTTTGTGTTTTGTCTCGATTTGCGAACCAAGTTCTGTTTTCTCTTCCTGAAGGGAGGGAGAGGTCTCGTAGACCATCTCTCAGTGGCCGTAGGCTACTTTTCGTGGTCGTAGACCACTGTTCCCATTTGGAGACCAGTTTTCAGTTTTCGGAGCTGTCAGCTGTGCGCCTCGGTTCGGGACCGCTTAACTTTCACCGTTTGGCACGATTTTTGGAGAGCTTGAACATTTTGAACCTTCGTTTTAGCTTCTTGAGGAAGCTTGAACCTTTTGAACCTTTGTTTTAGCTTCTTGAGGAAGCTTGAACCTTTTGAACCCTTGTTTTAGCTTCTTGAGAAAGTTTGAACCTCTTGAACCTTTGCTCTAGCTTCTTCAAGAAGCTTGAACCTTTTGCTCTAGCTTCTCCAAGAAGCTTGAACCCTCTTGTTTCTCTATAAGAGAGGGCCTCCCTCTTCTTTAGAGAGGTTGAAAAAAAAATTGTCTAAGGCTCCAAGATATATCTCTCTTTATATCTCTATATTTTGGGTTCAAAAGGGTCTTGTTCTTGGCCTATTACACCACACCTCATAGCCACACACCTCCACCATTCATCTAAGGTCCTTGGACGGTATTTCCAGAGATTGAAGAGTTGGTTTTGGGCTAGAGAAGCTGCTGGTTTTGCTGAGCTACAAGGGTAACCCCTTTTCTCTCTTTTTAGCATTATTTTTATCCTTCTCTTACCCTCATTTGCATACATATTTAAGCTTTGTTATAAACTGAAAAAAGTCTTGTTTTAAGGTCCTTTTCATGTTTGTTTAAGACCATTTTGTTGTTGAGGGTCATTTACCCTCTTGCATGCTTGTTTTGGCCTTGTTTTTGGCCATGCCATAAGGCCTTCGAGCTAGTCTTTTCTTGGCCTTCCTACCACTAAAATCCAGTGGATTTTTAGTGGTGAGAATGTGGTTTTGAGGGCCAAAATCAGAGAGGGGTGACCCTCTCTCTTGTTGTCTTGTTTACTAGCATATTTGGCCTTTTAAAGGAGCCTATATTTTCACACCTCCAAGCCTTGTTTTAGGCCCTTTTCGGTGACTTTTAGGGCTTGCCTAGGCTCTGTCCAGAGTTGGTTTTGTCATCTTGGGTGTGCCTCTTGCATGTGTTGATCACTTTTCAGTGGGTTTTTGGGCATTATTTGGCATGTCATGCCTCTGTCTTTTTTTGGTTTAGTGGCCTCTTGAATGCTTCACATACTTGTAGTGTAAACCATGCTCACTAGCTTACATTGCATATTGTCTTGGCCCTTGATTCTAGCATATTTTGGCCATGTTCTAAACTGATTTTATTCATGATTTGGGCTGCCTTAGCTCTGTTTTGAGGTCCCATGGTCGAATGATGCTTGCCATGTATGCTTGTAGTGTAATAGCCATGCCTAGCTTTGAGTTTTGAAGCCTATTGCATGCTTATATTGAGGTGTTTGCATGTTTTAGTATCATTGTGTATGATATTTCAGAGCTTATTCATTTGCCATCTTCCCATGTTTATCACCCTTTAAGCACATTTGAGAGTTGTGCTTGTGTGCCCCATTTATGAGCCATTGCATGAGCTTCATTTTTGCATACTTCAAGACATCATCTTAGTCCATTTTGCCACTGTTTTGGGCCTGCATAGGGACTGTTTTGGGCTGGTTTGGTCATTTGTGCATTGCTTTGCATACCTCTAGTGTAATGTGCTTCACTAGTTTCGGTATTTGAGTCATCCAACATGCATTGTGTGAGTTGTTTGCATGATTCGGGACCATCTTGTATGCCATTTCAGAGCTAGAACTTGTGCTATTGTATGCCATATTTCATCCTTCCAATGCTCTTGTAAAGTTGTGCTTTGTGCCCTAGACTCAGAGCCATTGCATCTTGCATGTTTGTACGTGTGTTGTTGCCTTATTTTCATCATGATTGGCCACTGATTTGAGTGTGGTTGAGGCCCACTCATTTTGGTTTAAGTCCATTTTGCATTGAGTATGCCATTGTAGTTCATAGCATTGCGCATGCCATGTAGTTCGTCGCATTGAGTATGCTATTTGATATTCGCATCGTGTATGCTAGTTGCATCTTGCCATATTGGTGCATATGTTGTCTTGCATTGAGTATGTGAGCATTAGCATTGTGCATTGTGCATTGTGCATGCCATTAGCCTTGTTAGGTTGTCCATGTTGCATTTCATATTGGCATTGTGCATGCTATCATGTCATCCTTTGCATGTTTGCATACTTGTTTAGGTTGTATTGCATTTGGCATGCTTATACCATTAGCCTTGTATGGCATCGTCCTTAACATACTCATGTTGCATTAGTTTTGTTTGCATGCATGCATCCCTTGCCTCTTGATCAACCATGATAGAGGTTGGGGCCCCTTATGTGTTGTGCGCATTTCATTTAATATAAATTGCACACTTGGCACCTTTGGCCATCATGCATTGAAATGCGTAATTGGTGGCCCGAGGGTCGAGAACCATACTCCCTTGAGTTCAAAACATAATAGGGAGGGTGGTTGTGCAAACACTATCTTGTAAATGCATTGCCATGCTCTGTTTGTCCTCTGCTGCAGCAAAACAGCATTCTGCAGGAAAAGATGGCCGGTCGGCCATCTGAAGTGCCGGTCGGCTACAAATTGTTGGCTGAGAGCCTCATATATGGTCGATGACCAGTTCTCCTTGGCCGATGGCCTTGTTTCTTGGTCAGTGGACTCTCAGAATGTCCCCAAGGTGGTTCAGAAGTATCCTTGCGACTTTTAAAGTTTTCAGAGGTGCAGAGCAGTGTAAACAGAGGCAACATGACATGGCGATGGATTTCCGAGCAAAGCCGAGCATGCATGCATTCGTCCTTCTTCCCGAGGCTGCTTTACTGCTTTCAGTAGCATAATTAATTTGTTTAATTAGTTAAGTGTTGTGTAATAATTAGTTAGCTTGTTAGTTAGTTAATTATTTGATTTGTATTATTTATTCGAACCCTCCGAGGAGGGCAATGTTGTAATAAGCGTGTGTGTGTGTGATGTATGTCTTCCAATCCCACGTCTTTCTCCCTTTTACTTACCTGCTTTCGATGGTTATTTTTAGGGCATGTTTCTATTAGCATCCTTATGCTTCGCATGTTTGCATTCATTCATCTGTCTTGCATGCACCGGGCTCGGCGCATCATACTAACTGCATTGTACTTCAATCCCAAGTTGAATACGTGTTATCTGTAGCATCTCATATGCCATCTTATAATAGCCGAGCCTATCTTAGTTGCATTTTGCATGTATTGCATTAGGCATCTTAGTATAGTTAGGATTCATGCATGTTTTCTAATTAGCTTCTTTTTTTGGCTCGGAGTACTCGGTAAGTGTTTATGCTTTAGCATCCTTGCATGCGTGTGAGTGACTGCCATGATAGCATGCTTACCATGAGACTATGTGCTTATGTGATATAACTGCCTGAATGCCTGTGGGTGAAGGTTGGGTTGCTTGAATTGAAATAATTCGTCGAAACTCGTGTTTTAGCATACTTGCGAGTAGCAAACTTCAATCCATTTTCAAAACAAACAGATATGCAATGCTTTGTTCCAACTTAGGCGATCTAGTCTGTACTTGTATGCTGTGTGCATCACATAGTAATTCTAGGCTAATAAACCGAAATAAGAACGCATGTGTTTTCAAAAACTCGATATCATGTTTAGTAGTGGCCGATCTTTGATCGGGCGAGTGGGGGTGCTTATTGCATGACCTTCTCCAATCGTACCCAAGTTCCCGGGCCGAGGCAACTTTGGTGATGACGGACACGTGGCCTTAGGCACGAGTCAGGGTTTCCTAAATTCCCCAAAAATAAAATATTTAGGTGGCGACTCTGTATCTGGCAAAGCAGTCCATGTATGGCACTTCTTTCTAAAAATCAATTTTTCAAAACGATTTGCCGGATTTGGACTCTTTGGTGATTTATCGATCTTGCATTGCACTTTGCGAGATTAGATTCAGAATCGTGACATCTAGTCCGAACTGTAGTGAGCCCAATGAACAAAACGGGATTTTCCTGGGACGTTCGGGCGCGTCTACAAGCACCTGTAACAAACAGTCGAGGCATTGCAGTAGGACGCAGTTCGACAGGCTGAAGTAATGGCTCGTCAGGCCGAAGTGATAACCTGGCTACAACAACAACAATAGCCACAGCCGGCCGCGACTTCTACACCTCATGCATCTCCCACGGGTAACCCGACACCCAGAGCTACTGCCCATACTGCTAATGTCCAAGAGACTCAGGGCAATCCGGCGGAGCCAATCCTAGCACATACCTCTCAAGCTCTTGTCTATCAAATCGAAAATTTGAGATTGACCCAACTGCACGTAAGGTCAATAAACTGGAGAAGTTATTCAAACAAGCACAAGGAGTGAACTTCATCTTGGATTTAAAGGACGGGTATACTGAATCTGTAGTTACCTTATCGGAGCGGTTTAAAATGCCGCATATCGACTGCTTCGATGGCTCTGGAGACCCAATGGTGCATCTCCGCCTATTTTCTGATATCCTGAGGCCAATGGGTTTGATCCCAGCCCATAAATTGTCTCTCTTCGGCCGAACCATGTCTGGGATAGCCGCAATCTGGTATGCGAAATTGGAGGGCTCTGTGAAACAAAACTGGGAAGAGATGGTTGAGGCCTTTATTGCCCAATACTCCTATAACACACAGATCGAGGTCACAACTCGTGATCTCGAAGCCACCCGTCAAGAGCTAAAGGAGGGTTTCTCAGAGTTCGTGACAAAATGGAGAGCGAAGGCCTCAAGGATAACTACAAGCCCTTCCGAAAAAGATCAAATCAGGATGATTGTTGGGAATCTGCATGGCGAGTTGCTGCAGAAGATGATTGTTCTACCTCTATTTACCTTTCCAGAGTTTCATGGAATGTGGCTTCAAATCGAGGATGCCATTAGACAAGGGATCTTTGTGGAAGATAATGAGCTTTTGAGGAAGAATGTTGTTCGCAGTTTCAATGTTGCTACTAATGGTAGCACAGCTGCAAAATGCTCAAAAGTAAACACTGTCACCACTCCCATCAATGGCCAATAACCAACCACTTCAACTCAGCCCCAAGCCTGAAATTTCCATCCTCTTTACATGAGTTTTTCTCAAGCCTTAAAAATGCTACTAGAAAAAGGGTACCTAGAACACTTAGAACCCCGACCCCTTCCAAATCCTCTTCCACCAAAATATGACCCAACTAAATACTGTGTTTATCATCAATAGCACGATCGTGATACAAACCGTTGCACCGGCCTCCGTTATAAGATTCAAGATCTTATTGACGAAGAGATCATGGCTCCACCGAAAGGACCTCAGGCCACCCCTAACTTGTTACCTCCACATCTCAATCTAATCCATACACCGCCATCTACCTACAACCCCAGCATATACATCACCCTAGTTCATTTACCCAAGCCTGAGGTGTTCATTCCAAAAAGCATGGACTTATGTATGATGGATGCACTTGAACCCCGATTATCTCAAACCCAAGAACCCACTACTTCTGAGCTGATGAGCATCATTGAAGATCTTTAGAGAACTGTGGTAGATCTAGCCTTTGGGGTTTTGGCTCCATCATCGACCACATCACATACCAAGAATTTCATGTCAAAAGGCTCCCCAATCTTGGGACGGGTTGCATTTGAAGAAGGCCAATCCCTTGGAAAAGTGGAGGCAAATGGCAAGAACAAGGTAGGGGCAAGCATTGGTCCCTATGAACATCTTCAGTGGGCTGTTGAGGCTTTGAAAGCCGAGGGACTGAACAAACAGCAAGTGCTTGCAGTTGTTGCAAAAACTGTGGATGGCACTTTTGCCACTCAGGTTTGGGGCATTTTGAATCAAGGGACAAGCCGGGAAAATGGATGTCGTATCAGAAATGCCTCTTTCAGCTTCAAACCTATACTCGGAAGAGATCATCAAACCAGTCAGCACTTGCCAACCCCTTTGTCGGTACATCCAACACAACTTCACAAACCTCAAGCCATCAGGCTTGAGGCCAGAGGGTCTTCACCCCGCTTTGCATGTCCTTATCTAAAGCCCAAGGAGTCCTAATCAAAAAGGGACATCTTAAGCCGTTAGAACAACGCCCACTACCTGATCCTCTCCATCCGAAACAAAACCTGACCAAATATTATGCCTTCCATCAACAAACCGGTCATGACACTGACAGTTATTTTTGTCTTCGCCATGAAATACAAGATTTGATTGACAACGAGGTCATCATCGCACCAGGTCCTACAAAGTCTATCAACATCGGATCAATAAACTGGGGGGATAATGTGACCATGTGATCGGGGAGGAACCACCTGCTGATAGCGCTCATTTTACTCCGGATGTGGTGGATGGCACGCACTGTTTTAGCACTTTCAAAATGCTGTTTATTGTACTTTCTGACTTGGGTATTGAGTCAGTTCTGTTGTGTTATATTGAGTCTGTCTTGTTATATTGAGTCAGTCCTGTTGTGTTAGAGTCGGGTGATTTCAGGGGTGTTACCTCGGACATCATTATCTTGTTTTGTGTTTGTCTTTTACACTCTTTCTTTTGCGTCTGTTTCTGCCATCGAGCCAGTTGTGCTAGAAGATCTGAGTGAAATGACAGTACATTTTCACCTACTTTTCCTGTGGCTTTAAATCATTGCATTGACCTAAGTTTTTCAAAACTTTTCTAACACTGTGATGAAAACAAAGAGGAAGGAATTTCTCGGGATTTGCAAAAATTTGATCGACTGAGAGGAAGAGAGGCCTGCTAAGCCCTTAATGAATGAGATCATGTTTGTTAATGTGAGCACTGAGAAGGATCCTGGCTTGATCTAGATTGATTCTGCATTGTCTTCAGGAGAGCGCGAGCGACTATTCACTTTCTTAAAAGATTTCAAAAAAAAATGTTTTGCGTGGTCCTACGAAGATATGCATGGAATTGCTCTCGAGATTGTACAACATAGGATCATTCTCTATTTCAAGACTCGACCCCTTTGCTCTCAAACCTTGAACTTTGATTCAGAATGTTCAACGATCAACCAAAACATGAAGCTTGCAAAGTTGGATCGGAAACAGCCCTTGAACTAGGGGCAATAAGGTCATATATCATCAAAGGAAGCTTGCAAAGCTGGATGAGAAGCATCTCTTGAACTAGGGGCAGAAAAGTCAGATGTGCTCAAAGATTCAAAATTGGGTCATCTCTTAAACCAATAAAGACTGGCAAGAAAGCCAAATCCGAGAAATCTGAGAGAAGAAAAGTTTTGCTAAAGGACAATCGAGTTCCTATCCACAACACTAGGGGCAAATTTAGACCTTAATTGGATGGGCTCTTACATTATCAAGACTATTTAATCAAAAATAACAGCCATTCTCTTGGATTCAGATGGGTTAGAGATCCTACGGCCAATCAACATGAACAAGTTAAACTTTTTTTTATCCTTGAGAGGTTCGCTGGACCGAAAACCCGGAAGGGCGACCCAAGCAAAAGTTAGAGCAGAAAAAAGAAAAGAAGAAAAATGAAAAAATGAAAAAAAAAGAGAAAAAGAAAAGAAACAAGAAAAAGAGAAGAAAAGAAAAAAGAAGAACTAAGGAAAATGAAAAAAAATAGCTCGCAAGGTTGAAAACCTGGAAGGGCGACCTTGGCAAAAGTTAGAGTGCAAACGGAAAGTGTTAATACCCAAGTGCGCCTTAACCCGGAACTACGTACAGCCTGATTCCCATCTTTGGGATACGTAGGCAACTTCATCATGAAGTTCAGCCCCAACCATTTTTAGCCTACTTGGCTCATCCATGTTGATTGGCTTATCCTTGTTCAAACTCGGCTATCTTATCCATGTGCAAATTGGCTCGTCTTCATTCAAATTCAGTTGTCTTATTCCGTTACAAGATTCAGTTGCAAGACAAATCAAGTTCAGATTTGAGATTGTGCATCTCAAGATTAGATTCCGTGTTGGTTGAGCAATGGCCATTTTCAAAAACAGTTTTGAAGATTTTTAGTGAAGTTGGCTAGCTTTCTCAAAAATTATTCCATTTTTCCAAAACTGGACCATTTCTTGGACCCAAAAAGGAAAATTTTCAATGCTCATAGCCTAACTTGCATGATTTCAAATTAGAAAGTCGAACAAGTATGCTAATCTAACTCTCATGTCAGTCAAAATTGTTTTAGTAGAAAGCCAAAAACAAAAAATGGTCAAAATGATGAACTAGGGGCACAGTTGAGTCAAGTTTTTTGTCTGTTCCCCATTATCAATGTATTTGCCAGAAAGGGCACAACTGAAGCTAACAGCAGAAGGCCAAAAGCTCACTCATCCTCCAAGCAGTGAGGCATCAAGCCAAGTGCGAAGCACGAATTGAAAATGGAGCTAGATATTCGGTTCCCTCATCTGGACGATCACACCCAAATTGACGTCTGACTTGGAATGGGGAAGTAGAAAACGCAATGTGTGAGACCAATCAATTGTATACCTAGCCGGTGAGACGTATTGTAGTTCATCTTAATCAAGTGAAGCCAAGGGCATCATCAACCGATGTCAGTTGCAGATTTGTTACGCATCCGGTCATACCATAACCCCTCCGTGGGAGAGCTCACTAGTTGTGAATGAAAGAAGGAGAATCTACTAGAATACTAGGGGCAAGATCCCATAACTTCTTGCTTATCCATCAACTACCCAGGGGAGGGATAAAAAATAGGAGAGATTAAAGAATAGAGAGATGTGCGTTGAGAGAAAAAGTGAGAAAATGGCTTGTTAAAGAAATAGAGATTGAGTGCCATAGTGATGTGAGAATCACAAATAAGAAAGGGTGGGAAACCATACCCCGAGAAGCAGGCTCCTTGTGAACTGAGAGGTCTCTCGCTATTGGAACACATTTGAGTGTTGTGTTTGCTATTTTTGTTTGTCTTGATTCTTGTTTTGAGTCGTTGTGAGTGTAAATGTTTGTGTTTAGGTTATTTTACTTTGTTTTCCTTTGTTGAGTCGTTTAGACTGTGGTCAGTCGTAGGCTCAATACTTGGTTAAGAACTCATTTTTCAATTTCAATTTCAAAAATAAAATCGTTTTGTGCTCAGAGTGCCGTGCCATTCTCTACATTTGTACAAAACAGGATTCTTTCTTTCATAAATTGCAGGGTTCGACCCAGGCCATGTGAGAACAATAGAACAAGGACCTATCTAAAGCTATATAGGTTCTGGACTGCAAAGCAAAAGAAAAGAGGGAAAATCATAGCATCTGAGTTTGTTTCAGCTTCAGAAAATTTCGAGATTGCATTCCGGATGTACCTCCTCAAGCCTTGTCAATGCTCCGAAGTATGAGTATACCTCTATCTCAAGTTCAAGCTTAAGCCAGCTTCAAGCCAGAATGGCGATCAGAAGTGTTCTACCTGAGCACCATTCCCTGCCAGAGGCATCTTGGCTGTGTTTACAATGAGTTCCTAGGAGACCAAATACGACGGTGGAAACTAGAGTTCGAATGGCGACGCCTAGAATACAAAGGTTCGGAATTTTTGAGACTAAAGTCTAGTTTGAATACCCAAGGGTGTATCCTTGGCTTGAAATCTGTATGGCAACCCCATAGATTGAGATAACATGTGTGCACCTCAATTCTAGATATTGAACCAACCTAGTCTGTCACCCCGTTAGAGAATAGGGAAAGTTGTGAATATGATCGGGAAGAAAAGCGGCATCCGTGGCTTCTACATGTAGAGGTTACCCCTTGTCAGCATTTCAAGACCTTTATACTACGAGTTGAAGATAAGAGTTCGAAGAAAACAAGGTAAGAGTTCGAAGAACACAAGGGGAGATCCCCGTCAGAGTAGAGTGGTTCATCGCCATTCACCCTATGAGGTGCTTTTTAAAGCGCCGCTTTGTTTGTTTATTGCATTCCCTAAACATCATGCACTACATTTCTTGTAACATGTATCATATCATCGCACTTATTGTAATTATTTGCATCTTGCGTTATCTTGTATCTTTTATCCTTTGACGCTGAGCAGCGTTTGTCCCCCGGGGCTTATCTCAAGATGCGTGGAACGCGCTCCTGACGTCTTTTCTTTGGACCTCTTCTCACGATTTCAGCGTGGTTAGAGTGTCCTATTCCTCACATGATTTCAATGTGTTTGGAATTTATCTCAGGATGCGCGGAACGCGTCCCTGATGGTTTTCTTTGGATCTCTTCTCACAATTTCAGCGTGGTTAGAGTGTCCCATTCCTCACACGATTTTAGCATGTTTGGAATTTATCTCAGGACACGTGGAACACGCCCCTGATGGTTTTCTTTGGACCTCTTCTCACAATTTCAGCGTGGTTAGAATGTCCCATTCCTCACATGATTTCAGCGTGTTTGAAACTTGTCTCAGGATGCGTGGAACACGCTCCTGACGTCTTTTCTTTGGACCTCACGATTTCAACATGGTTAGAGTGTCCCATTCCTCACACGATTTCAATATCTTTGGAATTTATCTCAGGATGCGTGGAACGCGCCCTTGATGGTTTTCTTTGGACCTCTTCTCATGATTTCAGTGTGGTTAGAGTGTCCCATTCCTCACACGATTTCAGCATATTTGGAATTTATCTCAGGACATATGGAACGCGCCCCTGATGGTTTTCTTTGGACCTCTTCTCATGATTTCAGCGTGGTTAGAGTGTCCCTTTCCTCACAAGATTTCAGCGTGTTTAGAATTTATCTCAGGACGTGTGGAATGAGCCCTGGAATGGTTTTCTCAGGACCTCATCTCATGATTTTAGTGTGGTTTAAGTGTCCCATTCCTCACACGATTTCAGCGTGTTTGGGATTTGTTCTTCCTTCTCTCACGATGCCAGCATGGTTGGAATATGTCACTCTATTCATCTACTGCATTATCTGTTTTATCGCCTGCATCCTTTCCATGTTAAGCTTAGTTTGGTATGTGCCTATACTTTTCACGTTAAGACATAGTTTTGCATGTGTACGGGCCTATTCTGCAAGAATTGTGGTTTGAGGGTTTTGGCACCTTTTCTGTGTTAGACATGATTTGTTTTGTGTCCATACCTTTTCTAGGAAAAATGTGGTTCGGCTTACGCCCTTTATTCACTTTATCCATTGCATCCATTGCATTGTACTTTGTGTTGTTACATTCAGCATTTAGGATCACGATCTTTCCACAGCAGATCATTCCTCACTTATATCATCCCACCCTATTATTTGTATTCTTTCTGGAAAACACATAGTACTGTATGTGCACACGCCTATTCCGCAGGAATTGTGGTTTGAGGGTTTCGACACCTTTTCTGTGTTAAACGTAGTTTGATTTGTATCTCCATCCCTTTATGGTATTCGTGTGGTTTTGCATTGCTTGTGGTTTGATTATTTCATTACATTGTTTTGTTATATTGTGTATCATTTTGCATTTTGCCCCCTGAACTACGCTGGTTTGATTCCTTGCAAAGGGATATGTAGGCAACCCTCGGGTTCAACTAATTGCACCTGCATTTTGTTTGTTTGCCTAAGTCTTACGACCTTGTCAAAACGGGTCGTCTTTGGGCTTTGACATTCACTCACGTCATTTCATGACTCTGAGCTCTATCAAAGAGGGGCAACTGTAGACACTCCATTTTTGACCGCCCTTAAGACTTGGGTGCTTGATTCTGAACACCCGATGATGAAAGTTACACTGTGCAATCTTTTGAATTCTTGGCGAAGAAATTTGAATTCAAGCTCTAATCCCAAACCTTGCACCCCATTTTGGCCAAAATTATTTTAAACCTTAAAACCCTCCTTTCAAAATACTTTTGAAAATGTTTCTACGATGTTCCGAAGCTCGCATTTTGTTAAAAATTACGCTTTTCGGTAAACCGAGTAAGGACAAAGTGGAAATAAATGGAAGAGAGGTGAACTCTTTGAAAAAATCTTTTAAAAACATCTTATTTAGAGGTTTGGAGTTGAAGAAAATTAGAGGAGAGGAAAGAAACCTAGTTGGGGAAGAAGTTGGGCATAAAAAGTTGAGAGATCACCGGGCAGCCTCACTAAATCAGGTCTATCCTTTTGTACACTTGGACTTAAGTTGTGAGGTCACCACCATTGGAAACTGGACTTCCGGAGCTTCATTTTTCACTCAAGAATCTCCTAAAACCGAGTCCGGATGAGGGAGATATGGTTAGTTGAAGTTAGGCATCAATCCGGTTAAGACAAAACTAAGCAACCTTCACTAAAATAGGCATATCTCTTAGCACACTCAGAATTTTGACGTGAGGCCACTTCCATTGGAAAGTAGACTTCTGGGGCTTCAATTTAGGCTCAAGAATGACCTATAAAGGAGTTTGGATGAGGGAGATATACCTATTTGAAGTTGGGCCTGAATGCAGATTTTGAGGCCGGCCGTGGATTAGTGAGAGCCGGCCGTGGATTAGTGAGAGCCGGCCGTGGATCAGTGAAGGCTGGCCGGGCTTTGATGGCGTCAGATAGACAGCTGGCAGGAATTGAACAAATATCTTTGTTTGAAGATATTTATGATATTTTTGGCTCAAATTCTATAAATAGAGCCTATTCCTTCAGAATTCAAGGTTGGCAAAATTTTCCAAAGGCTTTGAAGAGCTAAAAAGACCCTCCTCCCTCTTCTTTCCTCCTTGGACCCTCAAACCTCTTTTTATCTATACATACACAATACATACACAATTGGAGGTTGTTCTTGGAGCTTTTTGAGGAGATTTCAAACTAAGTTTCATAAACTTGAGGGTATTGGAATCAAGTTTATTAACTACAAGTTATCTCTCTTTCAAGAGGTATAACTTTTGCATCGTCTTCCTTACTTCTCTTTCACTCTCCCTCTCTTTTCCTTACTTTTACCCACTATTTTTGGGCTGTTTTGGGATTGCCTTTATGGGTTGAAGCTTGTGGCTTAAAGCTATCAAAGGTGGAGGGGTTAACCACCCTTCTTTGAACCTTGTTCTCTAAGCTTTTGCTCTTGTGTTTCTCACTTCTTTCTCAACCTTTTCTCAACTTTGGGCCACTGATTTTCAGAGTTTTAGAAGGCTAAAATATGTGGTTTTGAGGTCCAAAAAGTGGAGGGGTTAGCCACCCCTTCTTAGGCTTGCTTACTAGCTTTAATTCTCTCATATTTTGCTTAATTTTTTTGGTTTTTGTAGTGTAATTTCAGCACTGTTTTTAGCCTATTATGGGCTATTTTAGGGTTGTCCAATCCTTTAAAATTGTTTCATGCTTTGATTAGTTTGTTTGTTGTCTCGTTAGTTTGCATACATAGCTGGTATTGTGTTGTTTACTTCCTTCTCACTCTAAATAATCAATCAACCATCCATCACTTGTATTTGAGAATGGTTTCAATCAATTGAGGTTGTTCAATACATGTAAGGGAGACCTACACTTAATGGCTTAATCTCTTTGGAGATTCATCGTCAACGGTGTAGTCTCTGTCTCATGTCTTAGAAGAACCTCTTGTTTGACATTATTTCTTGCTTAGAGGACTTTAACATCACCATGGATAAATGGACTAATGAATAGAAAGGCCTAATAAAATTGGTTTAAAACTTGGATTAACACACATAAAGAAAATGGTTGGAATTGCTTGAACTTGGCCGGATGTTATGCCAAGTTCCTTGTGTCAAGAGTTGTCACATGCTAATTCATGGCATTTTGATGATCCTTGAAGCGTTGCAACCTCCCACTTTGAGTTCATACCATGACCAGAGGGAGGGGTGGTCTCATTCTTTGCATTTTATCAACTTTTGTCCAAAATTGAATTCAAGCATCAAGCAATCATATTTCTCATTGATGGTTTTGGAATCAATTCCAACTTTGTCTTGAGACTTTCCTATGACAGAGAAGGAAGGAGGGACAAACAGAGCTTGAAAATGCTCTATCTGCCCTGATTTCACCTCAGAGCACAGAAACAAAGCTTTGCACCAAATCAATGCACCGCCGGCCCTCTGTAGGCCCGGCCGGCCGGCCCTTGGTGTTTGGCCAGTAGTGCAGTTTTGTTGAAACAGAGGTAGTGGCTGAAGGTGAAACAAAGGCAGTCTGGGGTAGATAGAGCAGCTTTCACGCGATGCGCATGCAACATCCGTTCATCTTCTGTCATGCTCATATCAAATGTGTTGTTATTTAATTGTTTCATTGGCATAGCAAATAGTGTTGTAATATTTAATTAGCCTAATTAGTTGTAGCTAATTGGTTGTGTTGTAATATTTAATTAGCTTAGCCTAATTAATTTAGTTTAAATTTCAAGTGTTGTAATAAATTAGTTATTTAGTTTAGCTATTTATTCAAGTTTTGTAATAATTAGCTTAATTAGCGTAGCTAGTTAGCTTATTCGTTTGGACCCTCCTTTGCGAGGGCATAATGTTGTAATAAGTGTGCGTGCGTGCATGTATGTCTTCCAACCCCACGTCTTTCTCCCTTTTATTTAATTGCTTTTGATGGTTAGATTAGGGACATTTTCAATTAGCTTACCTTATGCTTGCATGCTTGCATCCATTCATTTGTATTGCATGCACCGGGTCTCGGCGCATCATTCTAACTGCATTGTCATTTCGATATCTTATTTGAATACGTGTTCAAATGCATGTAATCAAAATGCTTCATATGCCATATTAGTGGCCGAGTCTATTAAATTGCATATTGTATGTGTTGCATTAGACATTTGGCATAGTTAGGAATCATGCATAGTTTTTTAACACATTTCTTTCTTAGCTTGGAGTACTAGGTGAGTTTTAGTGCTTTAGCATATTTGCATGAATGTGAATGTTGCCATACCTAGCATGCTTTCCACGAGGCTAAATGCTTAGTTGCTAAACTGCTTGAATGTTTGTGAATGGAGGCTTGTTGTTTGAATTGGAATGATTCAACAAATGTGCGTTTTAAACCCACTTTGTGTAGTGGCAAAATCCTGTTTTAAGCCCACTATGTTTGGTGGCAAATCCGCATCTTTAAGCCCACTTGAGGGTGGCAACTTCAAACCATTTTCGAAAACAAACATGAGTTGAATTTGTTCCAAATTGAGCAAACTAGTCCATATTTGCTTGTGCGCATCACATAATAAGGTTAGATTAATAACCGGAACAAGAACACATAATGTTTATAAAACACCATATCATCTTTAGTAGAGGCCAATCTTTGATCGGGTGAGTGGGGGTGCTCATTTCAGGACCTTTCCCTCTCGTACCTAAGTTCCCAAGTCGAGGCAACTTTGGTGATGATGGACACGTGGCCTTCGGCACGAGTTAGGGTTTCCTAAATTTTTTCAAAATAAAATATTTAGGTGGCGACTCTGTATCTGGCAAAACAGTCCAATTTTGGCATTATTTGATTTAAAATCATTTTTCTAAACAGGTTTGCCGGATTTGGACTCTTTGGTGATTATCAATTTCACATTGCACTTATGAGACTAGATTTAGAACCGCGGGAGTCCGAACTGTGAGGCCTTCTTTTCAAACCTTTTCTAAAAGGCGGGGCACAAAAAAAGGCGAGTCCACACCAGCCTGCACAGTCAACACAGGTCTCGAGGGCCAATCAGGGAGCCTCTTTGGCTCAATCACTGCATCAGGCATATGCTCCGGGGGTGAGCAGGTTGAGCATAGACCTACAGGGCGTGTGTATGCTGTTACCGCGCTAGATCTAGTACCAGCGCCTTCGGTAGTGAAAGGTATTTTTTGTTTTGCAATTCTGTTGCTAATGTGTTGATTGATATAAGTGCATCACATTCATTTATCTTGTCTGCATTTGCATCGGTTTTGGGGTTAGAGTTGGCTTAGTTAGCATCTCATAGCTGTGTAGAGTCACCTATTGGTGGTGAAGTTGTTTTGAAGCAGGGGTGTCAGGGTTGTGACGTAGAGGTTGTCGGTTGCCGACTTTTTTTTGCATTTGTATTGATTAATATGTCTAGTTTTGATGTTATTTTGGGTATGGACTGGTATTATAGATTGCTACCGTCAGAGGGTTACTATATGTACCTTGAGCGGTGATTGCTTTTATTTCTTGGGAGACGGGGTTGATAGTCTTATCACCGGTGTATGATCCGCATGAGCGGAGTGAACTTAGTTACCTTCTTGCCAACTTCTTGAGTACTGAGTGTGATGAAGCCCGAGTTGAGTTGCCAAGGGTAGTTTATGAATACCTGAATGTTTTTTCGAAGGATCTTACCAGTTTACCACCTCGTCGTGAGCTTGAGCTCTCGTTTGATTTAGTGCTTGGCACGACAGCGATTTATATGGTACCGTATAGATTTACATCTGCTGAGTTAAGTGAGTTAAAGATTTAACTCTAAGAATTGTTAGATAAGGGTTTTATTCACCCTAGTACTTCACCTTGGGGAGCACCGACTCTTTTTGCCAAAAAGAAAGATGGTGCGTTGCGACTTTGTATAGATTACCGAAAGTTGAACTGGGTAACTGTTAAAAACAAGTACCCAATGCCTCATATAGACAATTTGTTTGATCAACTGAAGGGATTTGGTTACTTCTCTAAGATAGACTTGGGATTGGGTTATCATCAGCTGAGGGTAAGGGAGGAGGATATCCCAAAGACGGCGTTCCGTACGTGGTATGACCATTACAAGTTTCTAGTGATGCCCTTTGGCCTAACTAATGCACTAGCTATGTTCATGGATTTGATGAACCGGATCTTCCGTGAGTTTCTAGACCGCTTTGTAGTCGTCTTTGTGGACGACATGTTGATTTACTCACCCTCTGAGGAGAAGCACGAGGAACACTTGCGAGTGGTACTTGAGTTGCTTAGAGCCCACAAACTGTATGCTAAGTTTGGGAAAAAGGGAAGTTAAGTTCTTAGGCCATGTGGTATCCGGGGAGGGGGTGACTATAGATTTATCCAAGGTAGAGGCAGTGCAAGATTGGGAACCACCTAAGAATGCTTTCAAGATCTGTAGTTTCTTGGGGTTGGTTGGGTATTACCATCGGTTCATGAAGGATTTATCTAGATTAGCCTCACCATTGACTAGACTAATGAGAAAAGGAATTAAGTTTGTGTAGAGTGAGACCTATGAGAAATCTTTTCAAGAGCTTAAGGTTAGACTTACCATTGCTTCATTTTTGATTATTTCGGAGAGAGGTTTGGGCTATTTGGTGTATTGTGATGCCTTATGGAAAGGTTTGGGTGTCTTGATACAGGAGGTAAATGTATTAGCTTATGACTTACGACAGTTAAAGACACATGAGAGGAACTACCCTACTCACGACCTAGAGTTAACGGAAATAATCTTTGCCTTGAAGATTTAGAGGCATTATTTGTATCATGAGAAGTTTGAAATATTTTCTGATCATAAGAGTCTGAAATATCTGTTTACGCAGAAAGACTTGAATTTGAGGCAGAAAAAGTGGATAGAGTTTGATGATACAACGTGTTCCAGATGAGACGGGTCGGACTGATCCACGCTTCTCAAACCAGTGTTCGAATGACCAAGCCCACCAGGAGACCTGCACAAGAGTTCAACGGAGAACGGAGAACGGAGAGTCCCCCAGCGAACCCTCCGACGAGCAAGTTAGAAAGAGAGATGGAATGTAGAGATGGATTAGAGATAGAAAGCTTAACCTTCTACTTGTCTTTGACTTCTGTTTAAATCCTCTGGTAATCATTTCGTTGTCCCTTCTGACCTGTCGCCATGGCCGAAAGTCTATGCTCTGGCTTGCCTTGTTCATGGTGAGGCCGTTCTGTCTCGACGGGGAGGGCTTTTCGCAATAAATGTTGTAAGGGGCTTCATTAATGGCTGATGTGCAGTGCAATAACTTTACAGGATCTTTGTCTGCTTATGTGGCCTGTCCTTCACCTGCTACGTGTCTAAGTGTCATTGGTTTTTGATGCCATGTTGAGCTCCAGCAACGTTAGGCTATAGTATTTGAATTGTGCATTGGGCCCTAAACGATGGGCTGTATCTTTTATGGGCTTATCCATGTCAGTAGTCCCCCATTCCCGAGTGTAGCTTTAGTCCAACGAAGGGAATAAGGAAGAAGATGGTGGTTGTGAAATACTGGCAGGGTGAAGACTGACCAAGAGGTGGGTCGAAGGCGGTGCGTGACCGCAAAGGGCGACCGAGTGGTGAGACCGTCCATGAGGAGGGCCGACCGTGAAGGGAGACTGAGTGGTGGGACCGACCGTGAAGAGGGCTGACCGCGAAGGGTGGCTGAGTGGTGGGATCGACCGTGAGGAGGGCCGACCGCAAAGGGTGGCTGAGTGGTGGGACCGACCGTGAGGAGGGCTGACTGCGAAGGGTGGCCGAGTGGTGGGACCGACCGTGAGGAGGGTCGACTGTGAAGGGTGGGTGGTGTGGTGTGGGGCTCGAGGGGCGGCGGGGCACGTGGTGACGTGAAGTGGAATAGACATGGAAGGGGAATGGGGCAGTGGATCATGGGCGTACACGTGGCAGAATCTCGTGAGGGAGAAGGTTAGGCATTGAGCAAGAAATGAAACGATAGGTCAATATAGGGTGTTGAAAAGATAGTTTTGGCGGATTTTTAAAAATTTTCAAACTGGCAAAATTTAATTGTGACCCTTGGAATATAGACAAGCCTTGGGCTTTTGGTATTATTCGCTTTACCTATCTTTTCGCAGAAAATCAAAACGTTCCAGAAGTAAACTCTTTCGTTTCCAGTGATATACCCCTGCAACATTTTGTGAACTACCTTGCCCCAGCATCTGAAGCTATACGCAGGCATACCAGAGAGATGGCTCGAGAGGAAGTGCCCAATGTGAGACTAGATGCCTTGGAGGACGATGACGCAGTGGACCTGGCGGAGCAATATAGGATGGAGAGGCGAGTGGGGAATGAGGGAGAACCGGCAGGACGACCCCGCTCATCCACGCTGATAGCCATGGCAAAGCCAATCAGTTAGGTTGAGCCAGATCGTTGGCACACGAATGCCGACAAGTCGACCTTTACAGCGAAGGAGTTGGAGGTGATGCGCGAGAAATATCAGATTCCCGCGGACATAGAGTTAAAGCTGCTGACATCAAAGGAGAGGGCATCCGATGCTCGACCGAGGGAGTTTTCCCTGTATGAGGAGGCGTTAAAGGGGGGTTTGAGGTTGCCTCTCCCAAGGATAGTGGTGGACGTGTTGGGTTGGCTAGAGGTGGCGCCGGGCCAACTGATGCCCAATGCATGGAAGATCTTACTGGAATGTGCAAGTGCGTGGCCGAAGGCGAACGAGGGGGCTGAAATGACAGTGGACGAGTTTTTTGCATGCTACAAGGCTTCGGGCCAGCAAGAGACTTGGGTCACTTTAGAAGCGGCGGTAGGGAAGGGTCTGGTGGTGGGGTTGCCGTCGTCAATTAAGGGGTGGAGGCCGCAGTGGTTCTATGTGTCTGCGAACGGGGGAGTGGGGGTGCGCACCGTATGGAGAGTGCCAACCAAGTTGGTGGTGCCAAGGTTGGGAGCGGCAGCAGAGGAGAGGGTGAAGAAGGTGAAGGCATAGAGGGAGAAGGAGGGTGCCAAGTGGGACGACCTCGTTCAGCCCTCCGCCTTGTTTGCTGCAGGGCTGGGCCTTCAGCCAACCGGTGGGGATTTTATGCCGGCAGAATTGGAGGTGAGGAGGAGGGCGTAAGAGGCGAAGGATAGGGCGAGTTTTTCCAAGTCTAACAAATACAAAGAGTCACAGGTAGACCGTCCGCCGATGCCGATCGCGAAGGAGAGGATCCGACCGCGCCCCAAACCGCTGGGGGAGAAGGACTTGGGTGAGTTTGAGCCACGACCGCCCCCAATTAATCTATTGAAGGAAACGACCAACAAGGAGGTGGAGGCTGTGGTGAAGAAGAAACGAAGAGTAAGGGAGAGTGAGGAGGGGCCAACCCTGAAGAGGGCAAAGGGGGTGGTGGCAAAGGAGACCCCTGAAGTGGGGCTGGGGGAAGGGGCGAAGGATGGGGGGAGGATGGGGCAACTGTCCCTGAAAGACAAGTGGTGGGTGGGGAGACTGGTCCCTTGGAAGGGGTGGCGCAGCAGCCTAGGGAGGCTCCTGCGCCCCAAGGAGAAGAAGAGAGGGCCAGGTTGAAAACCGCCTTTTACCATGCCCTAGCGGTGTCCGGGCGACTGGAAGGAGAAGGAAGATAGGCCAGGACCGCTGCAGATCGCCTCTTAGGGGTAGTGGAAGACGCAGCTGTGCGCTCGGTGGCCAGTTTCACTGAGGCTGAGCTGCTAAAGGGGTTGTGTTCTGCCCAAATGGAGGCGACCGCCTTAGCAGGAGCCCTTCTGAACAAGGCGGCGGCTGCAAAGGGCGAGGTGAGGCCACTTAAGGCCAAGTTGGAGGAGGTGGAGGCCCAACTTGAGAACTTAAGGAGGGAGACTGCAGGGTGGCAGAAGGCCGCGCGAAGTGCATATGCTAGGGGGTTGGAGGAGGCTCAGAAGGCTAAGAAGATGGGGGTGTTGGCGGTGGTGCAGGGTAATGTTGCCAACCGTGCCCATGTTGAGTTGGTCGCGGCAAAGTTGGAGCTGGAGACGGAATGCCCTAAGGTGGTGTCACTCGAGTTCCAGCTGGTTGGCGAGCAGAAGAAGCTGGAAGAGGTGTAGAAGGCCTGCACCGTCGCCAACGAGCGGTGGGATGAGGCGATGACTTGTAACGAGGATCTGCGCGCCCAATCGATCAAAGAAAAGGAAGAAGCAGATCTGAAGATCGCTGGGCTGGAGAAGGATCTGGCAGATGAGCGCGCCAAGTTAGCGGCAGAGAAGGCGGGGCAGGAGAAGGCCTTGGA
This sequence comes from Camellia sinensis, assembly GCF_055761805.1. Taxonomy (NCBI): domain Eukaryota; kingdom Viridiplantae; phylum Streptophyta; class Magnoliopsida; order Ericales; family Theaceae; genus Camellia; species Camellia sinensis. The sequence goes on along the minus strand of NC_138961.1, from coordinate 31,949,444 downwards.
GGAAGAAAGGGCAAAACTGGCATCTGAGAGGGCGGCGTACCCCGACCTATGTGTTGCAGCGGTTGAGCAGTTCAAGGGGTCCGCCGACTTCCAGATGGCCATTGATGTCGCGATCGCCAGCAACTTGGCAAGAGAGGGGTCTGGGGGGGCTGGCCCGTCGGGGGCGACCGCTGGAAGCAGGAGTGAAGAAGAAGTGATCCAGAGCTTCCAGCGGTCGGACTTCTACAAACACGAAATGGCTGAGTTTTAGGACAACGGCTGGAAGACATTCAAGCGCAAGGCAGAAGAGCTGTTCCCAGACTTGGACTTCAGCAATGTAAAGATTGACGAAGACGACGTGGCCCAGACCCCTTTAGATGAGGGTGTTGAAGAAGAAGACCTCGCCTCAAGTGAAGGGGAATGATTGATGTGCACAAAATTTGTACTTAGAATTTTGGTTGTTTGTTGTTTCTTTTTTTTTTGTTGTGTTTTTTTTTTTGTTTTTTGGAATTTCTATAGTAAACTTATGTATAAGTTCTGAATAAATAAAATTATGACTTGTGTGTTTTTTTATTTTATACTATTGTGTTTATTTTTTTGTGGATTTGCAAAGAATAAGAATGATTACTCATGCAAGGCTTGTGCAAAAATCACAGTGAAAATTGAGAAGTAGGGAGCCAATCTATCTTGTGAAAAAATGATGATGCGAAGAATGTTAGCAATAAGAATGTTGAAATGTAAAGGTCTTGAAACATGAGGGTCTTAAAGTGTTAAGGCATGTGGTCAGAGTGTTGAAAAATGTTTGAGTGAAAAAGGTCTCAAAATGTGACAGTCTTGAAGATTAAAAATGTAAAGAACGTTAATAGGTGTAAAAGCATGGACCTGGAATTTGACCAAGTTTGGCAACTATGTTGTAAACATGAAGTTGTAAGGATGCTCGAGCCATAACTAACTCAGCCTAGTTAAGCCCTTGGTGCTCAGTCGGGCTGGGGCTTTAAGTAACTCAGTCTGGTTGAGCCCTTCGTGCTCAGTCGGGCTGAGGCTTTAAGTAACTCGGTCTGGCCGAGCCCTTCGTGCTCAGTCGGGCTAAGGCTTTAAGTAACTCAGTATGGCTGAGTTCATCATGCTCAATCTGACTGAGGCTTTTCATGCTCAGTCTGGCTGAGGCTTTTCATGCTCAGTATGGTTGAGGCTTTAAGTAACTTAGTCTAGCTGAGTTCTTCGTGCTTAGTCTGGCTGAGGCTTTTCATGCTCAGTCTGGCTGAGGCTGCAATCAAAGTGTTATTGAAATACCACACAGATAACTGAAGTACAAGCTTGTTGTCATTCCAAGTGTAGCCCATTTGATTATATATTTACACCATGTGAGAAGAGAATGAGAGTATTCAAGTGCGTAGATTGTCAAAAAGAACATACAACAATTGATCAATACAAAAATACAGCTTTTATTGAAAATAACGCTTCAAATGCTCGGTGTTCCATGGATGGGGGAGGTCTCGGCCTTCCATGTCCTAGAGTCGGTAAGTGCCCGGACGAGGTCTGGCCTTAACGTCGTAAGGTCCCCCCCACTTGGCTGCCAACTTGCCTTCAGCTGGATTTTTGGTGGCAAGAGTTGCTTCGTGCAAAACAAGGTCTCCCACGGCGAACTCCTTCGGTCAGACTTTGCGATTGTAGTGAGTTCTCATTTTCTGTTGATATAAGGCCTGTTTGACAGCAGTGGTCCCTCTGGCCTTAACGTCGTAAGGTCCCCCCCACTTGGCTGCCAACTTGCCTTCAGCCGGATTTTTGGTGGCAAGAGTTGCTTCATGCAAAACAAGGTCTCCTACGGCAAACTCTTTCGGTCAGACTTTGCGATTGTAGTGAGTTCTCATTTTCTGTTGATATAAGGCCTGTTTGACAGCAGTGGTCCCTCGGAGCTCTTCAATCAGGTCTAGGTTGGCTCGGCGTAGTTCTTCAGTGAGTTTTGGATTTGGGTGCAGAACCCTTGGGGTAGGCAGACCGATTTCCACTGGGATGACCGCCTCAGCGCCGTATGTTAAGCGAAAGGGGGTCTCCCTAGTGGGGGTTTGGGCTGTACTACGGTACGCCCAGAGTACATTTGGGAATTCCTCAGTCCAGAGCCCCTTAGCAGCTTCCAACTTAGTTTTGATGATCTTCAGAAGAGAACGGTTGGTAACCTCAACTTGGCCATTGGCTTGGGGATGACCTGGGGAAGAGAAACATGGTTGGATTTGAAGTTCGGCACATAATTTCTTGAACTTGGCATTGTCAAATTGTTTGCCGTTGTTAGAAACGATAGCTTGGGGGATGCCAAATCGGCACACGATCGACTGCCAGATAAATTTGGTTGTGTTTCGATCGGTAATTGTGGCAAGGGGTTCTGCCTCCACCCATTTGGTGAAGTAATCAATAACGACAATTGCGAATTTGGTTTGGTCTCGGCCAGTGGGCAATGGGCCAACTAGGTCGATCCCCCATTTGGCGAATGGGTAAGGGCTGCAAAGTGTGACCAATTCTGTAGGAGGAGCATGAGGGATGTTGGCAAAGCGTTGGCACTTATCACATTTAAGCACGAATTCAGCGGCATCTTGGTTGAGAGTAGGCTAGAAGTAACCAGTGTGGAGTATTTTGTGGGCTAGTGATCTGGCACCCGAATGATTGCTACATACACCCTCATGGACTTCTCTCATCACATAGGTCGCTTGAGCAGGATTGAGGCATCTCAGGTATGGGCGTGAAAAACCACGTTTGTACAAGAGACCACTGATAAGAATGTAGTTGGACGACCGGGCCCTGACTTTGGCTGCCTGCTGTTTGTCATCTGGTAGTTCCCCCGTTGTCGGAAATAGAAAGACGTCGGCCGCCCACGGAATAGGTTCATTTTGGAGGAAGTGGACTTGCTGCTGGTTTGGGGAAATGGCGGGGTGGGCCAAGTACTCAAGGCAGACACCGTGGCTGAGGTCTAACTGGTCGGCAGAAGCTAATTGAGCCATCTCATCTGCCTTGGAGTTTTCTGGCCGCGGGATGTGCTTGATGTGGAAAGTGTTAAAAAGGCGAGCAAGGGGGAGTGCAACATCCCTGTAAACCCGTATTGTGTCTTCCTTGGCATCGAATTCCCTCGTGATTTGTCTGATAATGAGCTGGGAATCGCTGAACACTTGGATATGGTTAACACCAATGTCTCTAGCTAGGCGGAGACCTGCTATCAATGCCACATATTTGGCCTCATAATTGCTTGCGTCGAACAAGAAACGGAGAGCACATTTGAAGTAACTACCCTCGGGGGCGATGAGGATAAGACTAGCCCTACTGCCTTCTTTGTGGGATGATCCGTCGACGTTGAGGGTCCAAGAGTGGGGGTCCTAGAGTGGGGGTCCTCTGCCTTAGCCTGGGGTCGCAGAGGTGGTGGGGCCGTGGTCGGAGTGGGATTAGTGAATTCCAGGATAAAATTGGCGACAGCCTGCCCTTTGATCGCCGTTCGAGGTTTGTAGGAGATGTCAAACTGGTTGAGCTCGACTGACCATTGCATAAGTCGGCCGGACAACTCTGGTTGTTGCATTATTTTCTTCAACGGTTGGTCAGTGAGGACGACAATGGGGTGGGCTTGGAAGTAAGGTCGGAGTCGTCTTGAGGCTATGACCAAGGCTAAGGCCATTTTTTCAAGCAAGGGGTAGTTCTGTTCTACTCCCCTGAGAGCCTGACTGATGGACCGGTCGTTGGACAGAGCTGTCTTCCCTGACGAGTGCTGCACTGACTGCGGTGTTTGACACGGATAAGTAGAGGAAAAAGGGTTCACTTGTGATTGCCTGAGAAAGTAGGGGGGGTTGGCCATGCACTGCTTCAACTGCTGAAAGGCCTCTTTGGATTCTACCGTCCGCTCAAAAGTTTGCTGAAGAACTTTGAAGAAGGGAAGGCACTTGTCCGTTGCGCGGGAAATGAAGCAGTTGAGGGCGGCGACTCTGCCAGTAAGCCTCTGAACCTCCTTAACTGTTCTGGGCAACTGTATTTCTATCAAGGCATTGATCTTTTCGGGGTTAGCTTCGATGCCTCACTGACTGACCATAAAACCCAAGAATTTCCCAGATCCTACGCCGAAGGTGCATTTCTCCGGATTGAGTTTCATTTGATACTTTCGTAGGGTGTCAAAGGTCTCTCGCAGATCGGCTAGATGATTAGCGAAGAGCTTGCTCTTGACTAGTATGTCATCGACGTATACTTCCATGTTCCGGCCTATTTGGTGATGAAAGACGGAGTTGACCAACCGTTGGTAAGTGGCCCCAGCATTTTTCAACCCAAACGGCATGACAAAATAATGGTAGGTCCCCCGGTCGGTGATGAAGGAGGTGTGCTCCCGGTTAGATGGGTGCATCAGAATTTGGTTGTATCCAGAGAAGGCGTCCATGAAGCTGAGCATTTGATGGTCGGCCGTGGCGTCAACGAGTAGATCTATGCAAGGAAGGGGATAACTGTCTTTGGGGCAAGCTCGGTTAAGGTCTGAGTAGTCGACACAGAGTCGCCATTTACCGTTGTTTTTACGAACCAGGACCACATTTGACAGCCATCTGGGGTAGTCCACATTTTTGATAAACTGTGCCTCAAGGAGCTTATCTACTTGGGAGGCGATAAGAGTGTTGCGCTCCGGGTGAAAGATACGCTGCTTCTGGCGGAAGGGTCGGACGTTGGGCTCGATGTTGAGACGATGGGTTATGAAGAAGGGATCAATACCCGGCATGTCGGAGTGGGTCTAGGCAAATACGTTGTTGTGCTCAATCAGGAGGGCAGTAAGGTCGGCCTTTGCTTGGGAGGATAGTTGGCTGCCGATTTTGGCAGTTTTTGTTGGGTTAATGAGGTCGATGGGGACCTCAACAAGCTCTGCCACTAGTTCCCCTCTGACCAGCTCGTCATCGTCTCTGACGTTGAGCCCTTCTATGATCATAGCCTCCTTTAGCTTGACCTCTTTAAGTGAGGCGACGTAACATTCCCTGGCCACGGTCTGCTCTCCTCTTATTGTGCCGACTCCCAGGTCGGTGGGGAACTTGACGGCAAGATGGAAAGTGGATGTGATAGCTTGGAAAGCATTTAGGGCGGTGCGGCCGAGGATAATGTTGTAGGCAGAGGGACAGTCGATGACGAGGAATGTGAGTAACTTTGTGTTCTGCCGTGGGTATTTCCCGATTGTAATGGGAAGATCGATGGAGCCGATGGAGGTCACTTGATCTCCAGTGAAACCGACTAATGGGGTTTGGAGAGGGGACAGACTTTCTTCCCCGATCTTGAGCTGGCGGAAGCAATTTAGGAAGATGATGTCTGAAGAATTGCCGTTGTCGACGAGAACCCATCTGACCATGTAATTGGAGAGGAGGGCAGAAATGACGAGAGGGTCGTCATGGGGGTAACGGATGCCTGTGCAGTCCTCATCCGTAAAGGTGACAGGCTCCATCCACTGCTTGGGCTATTTGGAGGGTCAGTCCAATATGGCAACTTTTTTGTCTGAGCCCTGCCTTATATTTCTGAGTTCTGCCCGCTGAGCCGAGCGGGATGGTCCTCCACAAGCAAGCCCGTCAGAAATAACTCTGCTTTCTCCAACAGGTGAAGCGGGGTTACCTTGTGCCCGAGGTTACTGTGGAGGGCGATCATGACCTTAGTTAGGTCGTGCTGGTTGTCGGGGGAGGGGTGCGCCGGCGGTTGTTTCTGATGGGTTCGGTCCTTTGCCTGTACTGAGGGCGAGTTTCCGTAAATCGACTGAGACGTCCTTGACGTATTAAGCCCTCGACCTAATCTTTGAGGTTAACACACTTCTTGGTATTATGGTCGTGGTCTTGGTAAAAACGACAGTATTTGGACTAGTCCCACCGATTGGAAGGAGACCGCGATGGTTGGGGCCATTTTAGGGGGTAGTCTCGTTGGATCTGATTGAGGACTTGTACCATGGGGGTATTGAGAGGTGTGTACCGTTCGAATCGGCCGGGCGGTCGGGTTTGTGCCGACCGGTCGGCTCGGGGGGTCTGTCGGTATACTGAGGTGTTTGGTTATTGTATTGGGTGTTTCTGGTTTTTGAGTCTTTTCTTTTCTCTCTAGGGGTCGGGTTTTTGGCTGTAGGGTCTTGGCGAGCGGCTAGGGAATCTTCAGCGTTCATGTATTTTTGGGCTTTGGAAAGTAGGGTTGCCATAGAGGTTGGGGGATTTTTGGAGAGGGAGAAGAGGAAATCAGATGATCGCAGGCCGGCCATGAACGCCGTGAGGATGACCTTGTCATCATTTTTCGCCACCTACAGGGCTTCGGTGTTGAAGCGAGTGACAAAGCTGCGCAGCGACTCCCCCTTAGTCTGACGAATGTTGAGGAGCTGGGTTGCCCGACGCCGCTGGCGCTGGGCTCCAATGAAATGGTTGAGAAAAGAGTCACTGAGGTGCTGGAAAGTGGAAACAGAGTCTGCTGGCAGTTGACTAAACCAGAGTCAAGCCGAACCCTTGAGTGTTATGGGGAAAGCCCGACACATGATTTCATCGGGGAATGCATGGAGGATCATGAGGGTTCTGTAGGTCTCCAAGTGATCGACTGGGTCCGATGTACCGTCGAAAGAGTCGATTGTGGGTATTTTAAACTTGGGGGTTAGAGGTTTCTCCCTGATGGAGGCAACGAATGGGGAGTAGGCATTGGTAGATGGTTTATGCTGTATATTCTGCATGACTCCTTGGAGCTGGAGCTTCATGGCTCGGAGTTCTGCATCTCAAAGAGGAATGTTGTCACCATCGGAAGGGAACGGGGGCTGGACGCTACTGGCCTCTCCTCCAGGGGTTAGTGTCGGGACCGATGGATGCGGGGGTCGGGGTGCCGGATTTATTTCTGGGGGAGGGGGTTGCAAGCTTTCCAAGTTGGGTGGATGGGGCTGCTGGATAGTTTGGCTCGGGGCTCGTTCTTGGTTGGGTGGAATATCTGGAGGTGGTGGAGGTATGGGAAGGTTTCTTTGGAGTAGAGCATTAATCAAAGCTTGGTTTTACTCGGCCAGGTGGTTAATGCTGTTGGTGAGCTTGGTAAAATACCGCGGTGGGTTGTTAGGATTGGGAGGGTCGGCTTGGTGGTCGGCAACATTGTGGTGAGAAGCCATGGATCTAGTTGTGACCATCCACATTCGCAGGTGGTAAGAAGGGGTTATCGGGAAAGGGTCTCCGGCGACAATGAGCACAACTGCCGCGTCGAGCAAAAGGTTCCCACAGACGACGCCAACTGATGATACAACGTGTTCCAGATGGGACGGGTCGGACTGATCCACGCTTCTCAAACCAGTGTCCGAATGACCAAGCCCACCAGGAGACTTGCACAAGAGTTCAACGGGAAATGGGGAGTCCCCCAGCAAACCCTCCGACGAGCAAGTTAGAAAGAGAGATGGAATGTAGAGATAGATTAGAGATAGAAAGCTTAACCTTCTTCTTGTCTTTGATGTCTGCTTATATCCTCTGATAATTATTTCGTTGTCCCTTCCGACCTGTCGCCATGGCCGAAAGTCTATGTTCTGGCTTGCCTTGTTCATGGTGAGGCCGTTCTGTCTCGACGGGGAGGGCTTATCGCAATAAATGTTGTGAGGGGCTTCATTAATGGCTGATGTGCAGTGCAATAACTTTGCAGGATTTTTGTCTGCTTATGTGGCCTGTCCTTCACCTGCCACGTGTCTAAGTGTCATTGGTTCTTGATGCCATGTTGAGCTCCAGCAACGCTGGGCTATAGTATTTGAATTGTGCATTGGGCCCTAAGTGATAGGCTGTATCTTTTGTGGGCTTATCCATGTCAGAGGTTATAGAGGATTATGATTTCAAGTTACATTAACATCCAGGAAAGGCCAATGTTGTGGTTGACGCTTTGAGTATGAAATCCATTAGCAGTGTAGCTTGTATTTCCATTCGGGAATGGGAAATGTTGGGTGCTATTGGGGAGTTTGACTTGCATCTTGGCGAGTCTGTTGAGTCTGCAACCTTGTTTTTGGTAGTTGTACAACCTATACTTGTGAATCGAGTGATAGAAGCACAAAAGGGTGATCTTGAGGTAGAATCCCTCTGGGAGAAGATCTCTAGTGGGAAAGTAGAAAGAGGCTTGAACGTGTATTACGACTTGAGTGCTATATTCCTTGACTGTCTGTTCGTGCCGGAGTCTTGCCGAGAGGAAGTACTCCGAGAGTTTCATCATTCATGCCTTGTAGTGCATTCGGGAGGCACACAAATGTATCACGACCTTTGTCGCCAGTTTTGGTAGAGGGAAATGAAGAAGGATGTGGCTATGTTTGTGTCAAAGTGCCTTACTTGTCAACAAGTGAAGGCCGAATATCAGATACTAGCGGGTTTGTTGCAACCCTTGCCTATAGCCGAGTGGAAGTGAGAGCATGTCACGATGGATTTTGTTGTGGGCCTTCCGAGGATTTAATGGGATAGTGATTCCATTTAGGTGGTAGTTGACTAGCTGACTAAGTCAGCGCACTTTATACCTATGTGCGTAAGTGACTCGGTAGATTATCTTGCCGACCTTTACATTAGGGACATAGTGAGATTGCACGGGATCCCAGTAACGATTGTTTTGGATAGAGATCCGCGTTTCACAGCTCGGTTGTAGTAGAGCCAACAGAGTGCGTTGGGCATGAGATTGACCTTTAACACTGCTTATCATTCTCAGACTGACAGGTAGTCAGAACGCACTATTCATATTTTGGAAGATATGCTTTGGGGCTGTGTCCTTGACTTTAAGGGTTCGTGGGAGAGACACTTGCCCTTAGTAGAGTTTGCCTACAACAATAGCTTCTAGTCGAGTATTGGCATGGCGCCGTTTGAGGCCTTGTATGGCCGACCGTGTAGATCTCCTGTATGTTGGGCAAATGTGAGTGATGCACCTATATTGGGTCCAGAGTTAGTTCGGGAGACGATGGAAAAAGTTGCACTGATCCGAAAGAGGTTGGTTATGACCCAGAGTCGCTAGAAAAATTTATACCGACCGTAGAAGGAGACCTTTTTCTTTTGAGGTGGGAGACCATGTCTTCTTGAAGATATCACCTAGGAGGGATTTCATGAGGTTTGGAAAGAGTGAGAAGTTGTCCCCTCGATTCATTGGGCTTTTTGAAGTCCTTGAGCAGATTGGAGAGGTAGCTTACCGTTTGGCCTTGCCACCACAGCTTTTTGGGGTTCATGATGTGTTTCATATTAGCATACTTTGGAAGTACAAACTAGATCCATCGCACGTGTTGGATTGGACCGACTTAGAGATAGATAAGGATGCCTCGTATAAGGAGAGACCAATGAGAGTCTTGGATACTCGGGACCAAGTCTTGCGAGGCTAGACAATTTCCTTGGTTAAGGTATTGTGGAAACATCACGGGATTGAGGAAGCAACGTTAGAACGTGAGTTGGAAGTCCGTGAGAAATATTCGAATTTATTTGTTAATGCTTAATCATATATTAAAATTTTGTCATGCTAATGAGATATGAAAACATTGTATATGCTTTGAGAATATGGAAACATGTATATGTTGTATAAGTTTTGGAAACATGGATTTAATATGAACATTGTATATGTTTTGGAAAAATGTGAATTGTACTTTTGATGTAGGAACTTGTGCATTGAGTTGATAAGAATGGATGAGCGGAGAATGGGTCATGGTAGTGGAATTGATTAATTATCGTTATTTTGTTCGGTTTAAGGATAACTTTAAAACTTGATTTAAAATTTCAAGGATGAAATTCTTTAAGAGGGGAGGTTATAACGATTCCAATTTTGACCCGACCCTTGTTGTATCTCGGACTTGGGTTTCATGGTTTCATAATATTGTTCACATCTTACTTCCATTTTATTTCCTTAAATTTGGCCATTGGATTGTTGTGGTTACGTTTAGGACAGGTTGGTTGCTTAGTTTCCAAACTTTTGTTACCTAGATTTTTGTTCCTCCGCTCGAGCGGCATTTCTTGCGCTCGAGTGGGCTTTGCAAACTCTCAGTACTTTTGCAGGTCTACAAAACTATTGGGAGAGTGTGTTCTACACTTGAGTGGTTCTTTCTGCGCTCGAGCGGGCTCAGATCGAGCGGCCTTTCTTGAGCTCTAGCATTGCTATTGTCTGCAAAACTACTGGAAGTGTGCATTCTGCGCTCGAGCGTTGTTTCTTGTGCTCGAGCGGAACAACTTATTGTGTCTGATGCACAAGCGTCACTTCTTAAGCTTGAGCGGATTGTGCGTATATCAGTTCGCAGCAGCCTCCTTCCACATTACTTTTTCATATCTTTTCTTCCCAAAACCCTAGATCTAGAGCCTCTCTCTCTAGAATTCACATTTTCTCTACATTTTCACCTAGATCCGTTGGGCTTTCTACCTGTGTGCCTTTGTTAAAAAGGTAGAGCGTCTCAAGAGCTTCATTTTGGTCTGAACAAGATTTGGTTTCGGCGTCTTTGAAGTTCCTTCATTGTTGCTTTGGTCTTCTAATCTTGAGGTAGGGACTTTTTATACTCTTCTATGATTTTTAACTTAATTATTTGTTATTGTAAATAATGTTGGGATTTAGAGGATTTTAGACAAACCTGGGTTTTGGTTTAAAATCAAAGGAGGAGTTTTCAAATGAAGGTATTGAAAATGGTTATGGATATAGAGATGAGGATGTGTTGTGTTAAATTTGTTGATTTTGACACAAGGGTTGGATTTGGGAGACAATGAAATTTTGCCCTAAAATGTTTAATATAATTATTTTGTATAAATAATGAAATTGGTATTGGAGATATGAAATTAGATGAATGTTTATATCAATGGTGGAGTTAGATGTGTATTCTCTCTCATCTATGAAAATTTGGATAATTTATCTATCTTGGAGATTGTATATTTGTTTAGGAATATCTGTTTTGGGCTAGTGGGGGAGGATAACTATGATTGTTGTAGAAATTGCAAGAGGATTAGGTGAATTGAAACTAATCTCTTAACTGTTGTAATTGAATATGACCGTGTTTTAATACATTGTATATGTATGATATTTGGGAGGATAAAGGGGATGTACTCCATGTTTGGGAGGAGAAACTGAATGGACTCTATTGAATTAAGTTGGCCAATGTGTCCAGGGTGAAAATCCCGAAAATCGCACGTATACATGGGTGCTGATTTCTGCGGCTGAAATTTTCGTAAAATGGCAAATGGAAGTGTTTGTGTAATGATTGTATTGGTTAGAAAACCACTGAGTTGTAGTCTCAATTGGGATGTCTGGATAACAATGGACTTGACTTATGGATTGAGGTGAAATGAATTAAGAGAAAATGGCTTAAGATATGAAACTTGGCATATTATGATCTTGTAATAATACGAATGATTTTGTCATGGGCATTGTATATGCATATCATACTTATATCTCTGTTAAGATTCATATATTGTGTTAGATTGTTTCTATTGGGTTTTGGCTCACCCTACTTGGGAAAACTATTTTCAGGTGCTGGTGATATGCTCAGCCAAGGACTTAGTTTGGGAGAACCGTGGAGCTAAAAGCTCACTTTTGTTCATTTTGTATTTAACTTTTTGTACAAGCTTAGGGCTTTACTTGTATCGAGCGTCTGACTCATTTTGTTATAACCAAGCATAGTCTTGGAAAGATGTAAGCCATTAGGGCAAATGAATACTTGTTCAGCTTTCTTTTCCCTATTACCTCTTGTAACACATGCTGTAGATTCAGGATGAACGATTTATGAATGCATATCGCATGTGTCACCATTTGTATATCAACTCTGATTAATGAAAGCTTTTTATTTTATTTATATCACTTTGTAATAGTGTTTGGAGTTGGATTATTACACTTATTTTGGGATCGTTATATGTATGTACCATAATCAATCTTTGTTGAAATCTTTGTGATTAAAATAATAACTAAAAACATTAGATTTTGGTTTAAAGAGCTGTGAACACTATATTGGCTATTTAACTTTTGTGTGAGAAGAGTTAATTTAGTTTGACTTTTTAATTAATTTAGTTTGGGATATTATTTTTTTTTTGATGCAATAATTGTGGAGGGGGGGGGGGGGAAATGAAACGATTATGATTTAGATATGACATTTTGTGTTATTTTGATTTTTTAAACTTATTTTATCTTTTTGTGAGTTAAATTAGCCCAACTCTCTTTCCAAACAAAGCCTTAGTGTTTGTTTGGCATTGGCTTTTTTAGTTGGCTTTTTTGTGTTGGGACTTTTTTAGCCTGATTTTTTTAACTTCGTTCGGTTTGGCTTTTTTAACTTTTGTGAGAGAAAAAATATAATGATTATGATTTAGATGTAATATTTTGTCTTATTGGCTTATGTAGTTAATTTTGTCTTTTTATACTTTTTTAGCCAAAAATTAAATGCCAAATGAAGCTTTAATTACATTGAGCTTTATTATTATAATTGGAAGTTGTTGGATGTATTGGAGATGTGTGGAGTTGGAACGAACTTATTATTTATTTTTTCGAAGAGATAAACGTCATATAATAAAAATATCATGATTTTTAAACTCATTTAATTTTTAAAGTAATTGAAAATCTTATAAAATAAACAATTAAAATTATTAAAAACGACATGCTCCAAACCCACGTACTCTCAAATCCGATTTAAATTTGAAATAAACATAATCATTGTGGGGGCATATTTTGTGAATGACAGCACGTGGCCAAGGTGACGCCGAAGTGACAACCAAATTACCACGTGGCCTGGTCTTGATACCGAGGTGATTTCAGATTGGCTGAGGTTATCTGCGGATATACCAAAATCTGAGATGAGTGGATAAGGGACAAGAGTCCTAGAACAGGAGAGAATCTTAGTCTGAATAAAGATAAAACTCTTAGGGAGTTTATCCCTATCTAGCTGAGAGTCCAGGATGAGCATTGAGCCTGAGTACACTGAAGTTAGGCTTCTACAAGGATCAGGTCAGTGCTGGTTATAAAAGCAGGGCACCCTCGTGGGTCTGAGGTATGTGTGATATACTGTGAGCAATAAGTTCTTTCTTGTGAGTTAACCACAATTAGCTATCTTTGAGAGATATTTGATTACTGACTTGTGCGTTGGAGTTCCCCCAGGTGGACGAACCATTTCCGGATTCTTATCTTTCTGTGACAGGTTGTTCAGGATTAATCTATTCTGCCGATGCTCTCCAACTGAGTTCCCCCTTTGGTTGTGTGGTCAGAAATCAACACCCACAATTTGGAGTTGTCTGTGGGAAAGTAAGGAGAATAGATGGCCAACGACGGACATAAAGAAAAGGTCAGGGACGACATCCCATGTGGGAGTGGTAAACAAGCCGATCCTAACATCGTAGAAGAAAATCATAGTGAAAAAGCACAGGATCCAAATCTTGAGCAGAAGGACGTCAGCAAGGAGGGTAACGCCTCGAAAAAAGTGGGTCGAGATGAACATTACAATGAGAGCGACCTTCAGGTATGGAAGGACAAATGCCTGAGGAGGGACGGCGAGATGAAGGGAATGGCCAACAAGTTGGCAGTCCTACAATCGGTTGTCAACTTCATGATGTAGAACAACGTCATGCAACCATCGTTTCCATTGAAGGACACCCCGATTCCAGCGGCCAAGAACGATGCCCAGAAAGGGGGCAGAAAGCAATCCAGCAATTCCTCAGCATGACAGGGTGAATGAACACTCACATAGGCCTTCACGAGATGCCAGGCGAGCAGAGTCGGTGAGAGGAGAGTCTCAGAAGACGCCTCGTACCAAGGGAACTTATGTTAAAGAATATCGGCACGTTCAAGGAAAGGAACTTTGCTTTGATATGGTGAATGAAGAGAAATCCAAAATGACACATAATGACACCGGGAGCAGCACACCAAAAAAGCTAAAATCTATTGACAACCGAACTCTTGGTCGGACTAAGGAGGATTTGAGGGACTATCTCCAGAGGAAGCGACAGAATGCCGAGGTCACATCTTCCGTTAAGCCGAGAATGCCGTTCTCAGAAGAGTTGGATAGGCTTGAGGCCCCAAAAAGGTTCCATATGCCAAGGTTCTAAATTTATGATGGTAAGTCCAATCCGAACTTTCACATTGGCTTATATCTGAATTCAATGGCTTTGTATACCGGGAACGAACCGTTGCTATGCAAGGTGTTCCCTTCATCCTTTGGGAAAATTGTTTCGGATTGGTTTCACAAGTTTCTGAAAAGAATTGTGAAGAGTTGGGAAGGCCTGGCCGAGATGTTTGTGGCCAGGTTTGTTACAAACAAGTTGCAGCCACTGAGGGTAGACTCCCTGATGGCTCTGAAAATTGGCGAGGGTGAAGGCCTCAGGGCTTATGCCAAAAGGTATTATGAGGTGTTTAACTGAATACCAGGATGCAACTAGGAATTGGCAGTCGTGTCTTTTAAGAACGGCCTGGAGGATGATTGCACGCTTCGAAAGTCACTGGCGAAGACTCTACCAAAGAGTGTGGAGGAGCTTATGGTAAGGATCGAGAAATATGCCAGAGTAGAAGAGGATACGTTGGGAACGAAGGCGCCGGAGCAGGAGAAGAGAAACGGCTAGCCAAAGCGAGGCTGAGGTAATACAAGTTTTAATAGGCATGAAACAGGGTTAAGAGCTGCACAGGCAGTCACCATGGTGTTCCGGATCGCGGTTTATAAAGTTCTAGAAAGGATCAGAAGCTAGTCGTATTACAAAGCGTCGGAGAAGATTCTTGGCGAATTTATGGGGAAATGCCTTAGGAAGAACTATGCTTACCACAATGAAGATGGGCACCTGACTCAGGGGTGCAGAGCCCTGAAGACGCATTTGGAAGATCTGGTCAGACTAGGTCACTTGAGAGACCTGGTAGATGAGGCCAGAAAGAGGGAAGAGCAAGCAAGACTGTCCTAGGCACTAACAGCACCACCTCTACCACCACCACAATAGCAAGCAGATGGACCTCGAGTGATCAATGTGATTCACTCAAGGGTCAATGAGAATAAGGTGCGTGGAGAGACTTAGAGGGTGAGGCACTTACAGCATGTGTATCAGGTCTAGCAAAAGAGGCCTAGGACAAACGAGTACCAAGGGCCAATGGTGTCATTTACTGAGGTAGACTTAGACATGGTGCAGCATCCACACAACGATGCTTTGGTAGTGATCCTCAAGATTGGAAAATGCCACGTAAAACGCATTCTGATTGACCAAGGCAGCTCTTGTGACATCATGTATGTCCGATGTTACAAGGAGCTTGGCCTTCATCGAGATGATTTGGAGCAGTCCAATAGCCCAATGGTCAGGTTCAATGGAACGTTGACATGGCCCCTAGAAGCAATGAATTTGGAGGTGCAGGCAGGCACCAGGAAGGTAAGCACAGAGTTTGCAGTAACTGCACCCCATCCCCTTACAATGTTATCTTGGGAAGGCCATGGTTGCTTGCAATGAGGGTTGTTCCCTCAACGCTACACCAACTGTTGCGGTTCCCAATAGAGCATGGAATTGAGGAAGTTAAAGGGGATCGGGTGTTGGCAAAAAATTGCTCAATGACAGCAACAAAATCCACCTGCAACGTGCGAGAGACAAAAACAACACAAATTGAAGACAAAGACATGGAAGTTATAGATGATGTCGGCAAAGAACCAGCCGAGAAGAGTGAGGAAGCCTTGAAGAAAATTCTGGTCCAAGAAGGGGATGAAGAGCGTTTCTTCCTTCTCGGCTTAGGCTTGGCCGAGGATGAGGAAAGAGAGTTGAAAGTTTTCTTATGGGCCAACATAGAAGTATTTGCCTAGACGCCATATGAGATGCTAGGCATGGACCCCGAGGTCACGTGCCATATGTTCAATGTAGATAGGTTGGCTAAACCAGTCATCCAGCGAGTGAGGAGGCTGACGTTGATGCATGTTGAGGCAGTTGAGGAAGAAGTGGATAAACTGCTGGAAGCCAAAGCCATTTGCAAGGTGAACTACCTTACTTGGTTGTCCAACACTGTGGTAGTGAAAAAGAAGAACGGCAAGTGGAGGGTTTGTGTCGATTTCACCAGCCCGAATATGGCTTGCCCCAAGGACAATTTGCCACTGCCCAAGATTGATCAGCTAGTAGATGCCACTTCAGGGCATGGAAGGATGAGCTTCCTGGATGCTTACAGGGGATACCACCAAATAGCAATGTATCCCCCTGATGAGGAGAAGACTGCATTTATCACCCCAAAAGGGCTGTACTACTCAATAGTGATGCCTTTTGGGTTGAAAAATACAGGAGCAACCTACCAGAGGTTAGTGACCAAAATGTTTAGACATCTGATTGGCAAGACAGTAGAAGTGTACATTGATGACATGGTCATGAAGACCAAAGAACCTGAGAATCATCTGGCTAACTTAAAGGCAGTTTTTGATATCCTGAGAATATATCAGCTTTGACTCATGCTTCGAAATGCACATTTGGAGTTGGGTCTGGAAAGTTTCTGGGATAATTGGTCACCAGAAGGGGGATTGAAGCAAGTCTAGATCAAATCAAGGCCATCATTGACTTGAAAAGCCTGACA
Organism: Camellia sinensis; assembly: GCF_055761805.1. Lineage (NCBI taxonomy): Eukaryota > Viridiplantae > Streptophyta > Magnoliopsida > Ericales > Theaceae > Camellia > Camellia sinensis. Next base: position 31,933,007 of record NC_138961.1, on the reverse strand, counting down.
TTCGCAAAACAAGTGCAGATGTTGACTGGAAGGGCCACAGCCCTGAACAGGTTTATCAGCCGAAGTTCTGATAAGTGTAAACCATTTTTTAGTTTGTTAAAGAAGGCCACAGATTTTTTGTGGACAGAGGAGTGCGAAGTCGCCTTGGCCGACTTAAAAAAGTACTTGACAACAGCTCCGGTTTTGTCAAATCCAATTCCTGGAGAAGAATTGTTCCTATACTTGGCAGTTTCAAAGCACGCAGTGAGTGCAGTGATAATCAGAGATGAGAAAGGAGAACAAAGGGCAGCATACTATGTGAGTAAAACCCTAGCAAGTGTAGAGACCATGTATTGACCCCTGGAAAAGTTGACACTAGCCTTGGTGATGGCTTCGAAAAAACTAAATCACTACTTCCAAGCCTATAGGATTGTGGTACTGACTGAGCATTCTTTGAAGTCCCTATTACAGCAAGGAGATCTGACAGACAGGGTAGCCAGATGGGCAGTAGTGTTGGGCTAATATGACTTAGAGTTTGGGATGCCCGGGGGAGCAAGAAGAAACCCAACTGGAGCCCAAGCACCCCACTCAAGCAAAACAGAAGAAAAAAGAGAAACCAAAGCCCTGCGACATCTACATCGGCGACTCCTTCCTCTTGTTTGTTGATGGAAGTTCAAACCGTCAAGGAGCGAGGGCAGAAGTAGTGTTAGTATTGCCAGATGGATGAATGTTAGAACAATCTATTCGTTTGGGGTTCAAGGCCTCAACCAATGAATCAGAGTATGAGGCACTGATTACGGGGTTAAAATTAGCAGCAATAATGGAAGCCGATGAGGTGGTAGTCTTCTGTGACTCCCAACTTATTGTGAATCAGGCAACATGCGAGTATGTAGCTCGAGATGAAAGAATGATAGCCTATGTCAAAGAAGTTGTTAGACTGCTAGCCTTGTTCTAGGATTGCCGGCTACAGCAAGTTAGCCGAGATGATAACAGTCATGCCGATGCCTTGGCTAACCTGGCTAGTGCAATGAAATCAGGAGAGGCAAGGACAATATGGTTGATTATTTGTCAAACCCAATTATGGAACCATTGATCACAGAGTATGAAATAATGTGTGTGGAGATGGGTCCAAGTTGGATGGATACAATAGTGATGTTCCTTAGGGATGGCAAACTACTAAACCACCGAAAAGAGGCACATAAGACCAGATTGAAGTCGACTAGGTTCAGCCTAACATCAGATGGCCATCTCTATAGGAGATTCTTCACTGGTCCCCTTTTGAGATGTATGCATCCCTCCCAGGTTGAAGACTTTTTGTATGAAATGCATGAAGGAGTATGTGGAAGCCATGTTGGGGGCAGATCACTTGCTCATAGGGCCATTACCCAGGGGTACTAGTGGCCCTACATGCAGAAGGATGCTGAAGCCTATGTCAGAAAGTGCGAGAAGTGTCAAAGGTTTGCACCTTTGATACATCAACCAACAGCAGATTTGAACTCAGTATCCAGTCCTTGGCCATTTTCCCAGTGGGGCATGGATCTTGTTGGACAACTGCCCCAAGCAACTGGGCAAAGGAAGTTTCTGCTGGTAGCAACTTATTACTTCACAAAGTGGGTAGAAGCTAAACCCCTTGCGAAGATTCGAGATATTGATGTGAAGAACTTCATATGGAAGAACATCATCACCAAGTTTAGCATCCCAAGGGCAACAATAGCAGACAATGGTACACAGTTTGACAGTAAGGTAATCAAAAGTTTCTGTGCAAAGTACAAAATCAAGAACTACTACTCTACTCCAAGTTTCCCTCAGAGCAATGGTCAGGCAGAAGCATCCAATAAGACTATCTTGGATGGGATCAAAAAGAGGCTGAAAGCAACAAAGGGAAAGTGGGTAGAAGAGTTGCCCAATGTACTCTAGGTATATCGGACTACGCCGAGAAGATCAACTAGGGAGTCTCCATTTTCCATGACTTATGGCACTGAAGCAGTTATCTCATTGGAAGTCGGCATCCCTAGGATCAGAACCTAAGGAGTAGAGAATAGGACTAATAAGGCATTCCAGGCCCGAGATCTAGACCGGCTGGAGGAGAAAAAAGAGAGAGCAACAATTCGGCTGGGGACATACCAGCAACAACTTGCTAGGGCTTACAACAAGAAGGTCAACCCAAGAGAGTTTAAGGTTGGGGACCTCGTGCTGAGAAAGGTCGTTGGAAACAAGAAAGATCCCAGGGAGGGAAAACTTGGCCCAAACTGGGAGGGGCCTTATAGAATTATCTCGGTTGCCGGTAATGGGGCATATCGGCTTAAAGACACTGAGGGCAAAGAGTTGCCAAGACCTTGGAACACTTGCAACTTGAAGTTTTTTTATCATTCGTTTTTTTATTTTTTGAAGTTTATGTCATAATTTTATTAGCCGAAGTAATAATAACATGCTAGTTTGCTTTTTAAGATTTTCAAATTTGTGCGATAGGACTGACCAGTCCTATGACGATGTTTCTAACTTAGACTTATTATATGACAGAGTTGAATTACACTTGCATATAATAGAGTTGAACTAAATTGGCGATGTTTCTAAATGAAACATGATGAATAACTTAGACTTATTTTATGGCAGAGTTGAATTATACTTGCATATAATAGAGTTGAACTAAGTTGAATTAACCTAGGCTTGCCATGTTGGCAGAGTGGCACTAAAGTCGACTAACAGAGAAACCAAGGTTGGACCTCGGATAGTCTTTGTTTGAATCTGACTTCGGCAAAAGATTATAAACGCATAATGTGAACTTAAGTGGAACTTAGGTTCATATTAGGGGGTAGGGAGCAAGAATGATAAATAAACTTAAGAGCTTGGGACTTGTTGAAATTTTTTAGAAAAATTTACAAGTTAAAATGGACTTAACACTTGTTGAAATTTCAGAGAAATTTACAAGCTGGAGTTAGCCGAGGTAATTATGAAAGAAGTATCCGATGTATATATTACCCGAGATGACCAACCAGGTTGCCAAGCTTGGAAAGGTTAGAAGGGTGAGGACTTGACGGAAAACAGCAAGCGGAAGTAAAGAAGCAATACTTGACTAGGTAAGTTAAAAGAAATAGCACTTGTAAAAAATATTTCAAAATATTTTTAAGTGTTGGCCGAGGTATTCCAAGTGTTGACTGAGACAAACAGTTAATATTTATATCTGAGGTACTGTATCCCGAAGTGATTGCATAGTTAATGTGTACTTTAAAGAAGTAGAAAAATATTCTATGTATGGAGAAACATACAAACATGCAAGGCATAAAGAGAAAAGTAGTAAACATATATACACCTAGCCAAAGGAAAGCATGCATTCATAGAAGAAACTATTTGAAAGACAAAGGCACCTCGGCTTGGCCAAGGAAACTACTTGTTCAGATTACAAACAGGCACATCGGCCAAAAGAAAAAGTAAAATAGCTCAGATGGAAAAATGTTACAACTGTTCAAAAGTAAGAAGAAAAATACAATAAGGGAAAAATCCTAAGTTCATGTATCTCCGACATTTTTCACAGTCTGCCATTCCTCGACAATTGGCGTTATGTCAGCCTTGTCAGGTAGCTGGGCAGACCTTTCAGCTTGGACCTTGGTGTAGATCTCACGAAGGATGTCATCCAGGCTCTTATTGGCAGTCTCGATATCGGCCTTGGAAGTAGTTTTTTGAACCTCATCCTCGTCATCCTGAGTCAAGTCTAGGACTTCCTCATTCAGAGTTGGGGACTTGACCCCAGCAGAACCTTCAGCACTAGCTTTGACCTCGGCTTCTTCTTCCCCCTTAGCCTCATCCTTAGATTGGCTTGGAGTGGGAGAGAATGGCAGTACAAGCCGGCTTTCGTCCCAAAGAGGCGAGTCATCGGGGATAGCCAACTCCTTCAAAGCAGCCATCCAACCAATGGTGTAACCCTTATTGCATGCTTGGTTGACTTGCTTTTTATATGCATCGCAGATGTCGGCTACCCCTTCAACATAAGCCTTCTCGTTGGCCGCTGTGATTTCGGCTGCTTTGGTAGCCAATACCACTTGGAGCTCAGTCTGGGCATGAGACTCCTTCTCTTTGGTTTTTTTGGCCTCGGCCACATTCTCAGCAGCTTCGGCGTGATCCTCGGCTTTGCTCTGGGCCAGTTGGGCAATTTTTACCTGGTCCTACAAGCTTCAGATGCGGGCCTCGGCCTTGTTCAGTGAAGACAGGAGCTTGGTTGCCTTTTTTGTCTTATTGGTTAGCTCCTTTTTAAACTCCTCGGTTTTGACTGGGAGCGAGCGACCGTGCTGGATAGCCTGCAAGAATGGAAAGAAATTTGTTAAGTATAAAAAATAGAGTTGAAATTGGACAAAAAGTTACAAGTGTTGAGACTTACCAAAATGTAGTGCTACATCATCATTGCATAGTTTTCATATTCAGAGAGCTCGGCCATCCGATTGATGTCGGTTGATAAGAGAACGGTAGTGGAAAGGGCAGCACTGACCTCCAAACTATCGAGTGCGTTGTCCTCGGCAAGAAGAGGTCAGTCTCCAATCTTGACAGAGGGGTTCCAGGGCTCGTCGGCATGGAAGACATCCGGCTCAGAAGCTCTCCCTGGATTTTGGTTTCTTGGATCATGGCTGATTAGATGACTCAGCCTCGGCAGGCCTCTTCTCGGCAGAGACAGACTTTTCCATTTCAGCCAATTTTGAAATTGGCATTGTGTCCTCTGATTCTACCTCAGTGACGCTGGGTTTGGCCTTAGCCCTTTTGACCCTTTTGACCTTGGGTTTTGGCTGATATTGGGAAAGAGAAGAGGAATGGACCGATACCACGTCGGGAATGTCGGCAAGAAGGTCGTTCGGAATGATTTTTGCGCGACCTATTTCTTCAGCGGTGGCGGCAATAGTGACCTTGGTGCCAAAACGGATTGCTGGAAGGGCTGTGGGAGGATTAGCAGCGTAGTGAGCCGATGCCTCAGATTTTCGGCGTCGGCGGCTGCGAGTTCTACTAGCAGGAGCAGAAAATAGAGCTCAGCATTGACGTTGGTGCTGGGATGGAGGAATTAGCTGAGGGGTAGAAATTGATGGTTGGTCTGCAAGATCAAAGGTAGAGGCCTGATCTAGCCTTGGAGATGAAGCAGCTAGATGAGTGATGGTGGATGAAGGAGATTTGTTCTTTCTAGGGACGTCGGGCAGAGGACTCCTATACGTACGGATGAAGTTGAGAAGGATTGGAGCCTTGCGTACTTCAATGGGCAAGCCGTGAAAACGCACCAGATCCTTGCTTGGCGCGTAGTATTGGCGAAAGTCGTTTTCGGGCTAAGGAAGGGCTGCAAAAACACAAAGAGAACATTAGAAACAGAAAGATAGTTAAGTAAGGAAACAAAGAAAGAGACTTTGGGAGGGGACTAGGCCCTTACCCTTGTCATCCCTAAAAATTTCACAACGCAGGAGAAGAGGTGGAGTTCATCTTCTGGCGCGAGCTCCTAATTGCCCGAGACAATTAGGTAGTCGTCTGCCGCGCCTTTATTAGAATCTAGTATATCGGCTATCAGCTTGTATTGCATAGATCTCGGCTTGAGGTAGTAGGTGTAACCTTTGGGGGTTTTTAAGCTACACATGGTCTAGCAGTAGTGGATATCAGAGAGGGTGATTTTGGCATTTTGCCAACGTGCCAGTTCGGCAATGCCATTGATAATCCTAAAAGAGTTAACGGCCAATAGCATGGGATTGAGTTTATAATAGTGGAAGACTCCCCTAAAGAGGATATCTAGGGGAAACCTAACTCCTTCTTCAACAATAGAGACGACTGGGAATGGCATGTAATCTTGGCTAGGCATAATTGAATCGTCCTTCCCAGCCAACCTCAGACGGACATCGGCCCGGATGAAAAACTCTTGCTAGAAGCACTCTAGTTTGGTCGGGCTATCTACTCTCCACCTGAACATGCCCATGATGTCGGCTTACTGAAGATTGGTGTAAAATTTCAAAAAAGAATGGTTGGTATGGGTTTAAAGACCTTAGCTAAACCCTAAACTGGCACTGGAGCTAGGGTTTTTGCAGATCTAAAGGAAGCACATTTTAGTTTTTCCTAAGTATTTGGTTTCTAGGCAAATCCCAAACCTATGATCTATGCAAATGAACAAAGATTCGAAGGCAGAATCAAGAAATAGAGCAAGAAGACTAGACAAGAAATATAATTCAGAAATCAAGATTGAAGCAAAAAATAGATATATACACCCAAAACTTCAAGTCACTGGGTGAGTGTGTGAAAAATAGTATACAGATTCAAGATTCAAAAAAAAAAAAAACAAAACAAAACAAAAATGATGACCTGAACATGAAGATGGAAACGACATACAACAAGTCTAAATGCAAGGCAACAACAGACAATGTGCACATATAGCAGATTTGAAACAAATCACAAATAAAATACTGAAATTAAAGAGAAAGAAGTTGTGTAACTTATTGAATAGGGCCGAGAATAAGAACGTCGAAGTAGGGTGGGCCGGAGTTAGACAATGCCATAGATCGAGATGTAGTAACAGAGGATTCATTGGAAAAGGCAGTTCAAGAGCTTTGAAGGTTCAAAAATGGAGGTTTTTTTAGAGAGAGAAAGTCTAAGTGCGAATAAAGAACGAGAGAATGCAAAGTGAGAACATGAAGAGAGAGAAAGAGCATTTTTGTTAAAAACTGAAAGGGCGACAAAAGGAAATGAATATGCCTTGGATGATGTGTCTATTAGGTGGCGTGCGTAAAAGCAACGCGACCTGATAGCGCGTATCAGGTACAAACCAAAAAGAAAGGGACGCGTGGAAGGAACGGTTGAGAAAACTGTGCGTGACAGCTCATGCGTAGATAAAACTCTTGGAGTTCTTGATTTAATGAAGCAAAAACCTCGGCTAGAGGAACGATCTCGGTTAAGGAACTCAAAGAACTTGATTCTTGGTTCTTGATCATTGGTAAAGATGGACAGTTGAGTCTTAGGTACTTGAAACCGATGAGTCATGATCTTGGTCGAAGGGGAGAATGAATTTTTGCCGACACAATGCATGACTAAGTGATATAGGTTCCATGACCTCAGATTGCAGAGGTAATAGAACCTAGGGGGCAGTTGTGGGGGCATATTTTGTGAATGATAGCACGTGACCAAGGTGACGCTGAAGTGTCAGTCGAGGTGCCACGTGGCCTGGTCTTGATGCCGAGGTGATTTTGGATAGGCCGAGGTTATCTGCGGATATATCAGAATATGAGATGAGCAGATAAGGGACAAGGGTCCTAGAATAGGGGAGGATCTCAGTTTGGATAAAGATAAAGCTCCTAGGGAGTTTATCCTTATCTAGTTGAGAGTCCAGGATGAGCATTGAGTCTGAGTCCACTGAAGTTAGGTTTCTATAGGCATTAGGTCAGTGCTGGATATAAAAATAGGGCACCCCCGTGGGTCTGAGGTATGTGTGATATACTGTGAGCAATAAGTTCTTTCTTGTGAGTTAAGCACAATTAGCTATCTTTGAGAGATATTTGATTACTGACTTGAGCGTCGGAGTGCTCCTAGGTGGACGAAACACTGCCACATTCTTTTCTTTCTGTGACAAGTTGTTCGGGCTTAATCTATTCTGCCAGTGTTCTCCAGTTGAGTTTTCCTTTGGTTGTGTGGTCAGAAATCAACACCCACAATCATTTTACTAGTAACTAAACTAGATAACTAGCCTCATAATAATGACACGCTACACTTTAATTTGACCACTACATCAAATCATAATTAATATTATTTTTTTATTATCAAATTATCCTTTTGTTATTAGCAAACAAAGAATGACAGAAAATATGGAATAAGAATTGCATTTTATATTTTCTATCTGTAAGATTGATAGTTTTAGATAAACAGATGCACATACACCATTATTTCTCTAGCAATGACTGAGAAATTTGTTGCTGGAGCATCTCTTTTCTGAAGTATTACAATTGTGTAAAGGTTTTATCATTCATATGCTTGTGTTATTAGAGAATGCAAGAAAAAAATGTTTGGTCGTTTTTGCTTTAATTACTACTTCATCAATCTTATTGATTAGCGTACCCGTTGTATCCATCACATGCTTCAAAGGAAATTATTATTTCAATGATTCAAAATGGTGCCTTTCTTTTCTTTTCAAAATACAGCACATGCTTGTAATTCAAGTTCATTACAAAAATCAGAAATTTGGGGACTGTTTATTCTTTAGAAGATGATACATGGATCTCATCAAAGTAGAGCCAACCCTAGTTGGATTCACATGGAATTTTAACACTCCGAGGATATTAAAAGGTTGTTTCTTCAGTCTGAAAAAAGAACAGGCCAGAAGGCCCATTGCCAACCATCAAAGCCAACTTTACAGGACCTTTTGCACCTTCTTCAATCGTGAAATGTCCATTATTAGAGCTCATGTATGTTTTACAAAAGCCAGGACTAACTGAATTTACGCCAAATTTTGGAAAATTTTTAGCCAAAACCCTCTTCCAGGCATTAGGAGATGCTTTGGAAACAACATAAGCAGAGTGAGTAAACCAACCTTTGGACTCCAACACATCCTCTTTAGCATCCTGTAAAAACCGACTCACTATCTTATCTACTTTCTCTTCTGTGAGTCCATCGACATCACTTAGGATCGCTTTTGCCCATTCATTTGTAACATTCTGTGCAACAACATTTAGTTATATGTCACGGGGCTAAATTTATAGCACAGTTTAACCAGTCTTTGAAGGAAAGTTTTTTTACCAGAAAATTGCCCCCAAACCAGATGAGACATTAACTATTCTTGTAGAACCAGATAGCTGAAGAAATGGAATAAGAGCTTGAGTTAGCTATTTCGGTCCGTAGTAATTTGTTCGTAGACACCCTTTTGCTATTTCATAAGTTTGTATCATAACCTTTTTCACCATTTCTGCTTTCTATCTACAACCTATATCATTTTAGCAGATTAAAATCCTTCATGTATACAATAAGGAAGCATATATATTGACTTCTATAGAGATGGTTGGCTCATTTGGGAATTGATTGTTTTAGTGACTTTTTAATTTTTTTTTTATTATTGAAAAACATGCAGAAAATTAAAGAAAGTAATGTGATAACTTGTTGTGATTTTTTGAATTTTTGGCTAAAACTCTTAGTTGCCAAATGATAACTTAGAATCTGGTAAAAGACTTGCCTTTCCAGCCTTCAGGTTTAAACTAGTGAAAGACTCCGCATCCATTATGACTCCGGTGACCCCTGCATTGTTCACCTGCCAAGAATTTAAATACATACTTGTTAGTGAACAATTACCCACTTGAGAACCATAGATAAAATTAGTTTCTGTCAATTATCTTACCAATATGTCAAGCTTTCTAAATTTATTTTTGATGTAATCTACTAAGGAAACAATACTAGCAAAGTCTGTTACATCAAGTTGATGAAAAACAACATCAGATAGTCCATAAGTTTTGAGATTTTCAACAGCTTCAGTACCTCTCTTCTCATCTCTAATTGTTAAGATCAACATGACTTCATTCAAAGCTGATTGTCTACATATCTCTAATCCAATTGCTTTGTTGCTCCATGTTACTACTACAATCTTGAAAAATCAATTAACAAACACACAACAAAACTAAGGTGTTAGAGCTTCAATGTTGGTTCATGAAAAACTTCAAAAAAATTTCACAAATATATACAATGAGAGAGAGAATGAGAAAGAGAGGATGTGCCTTTCCGGTGATGAAGTGGTGACTGTGTTGGATTGGGTGGCCAAATAGCCCTCAATATTTATTTATTAATGACAATTTGTTCATATATATAATGTTTTACTTTATTATTTTATTGGGAGCTTTTATGATAAATCCTTTTTTTAAGAGTTTTATTCCATCCAAACCATATTCTTTTTTACTATTCCATTAGGTCCTATTTGAGGTAAGAAGACCAAAATACCCTTTTCATCTACTTATGTTCTATTTAGTCCACATTATTTTCTTATGTTTCAATAAGTCCTATGGGTGACATAATTACCAAAATGCTCCTAATGTGAATGTTCACATCGCCAATGTGAATGCTCCTATTTGGGGTAAGAAGACAAAAATACCATTTTCATCTACTTATGTTGCATTTAGTCCACATTATTTTCTTATGTTTCAATAAGTCCTATGGGTGACATAATTACCAAAATACCCCTAATGTGAATGTTCACATCCTATGGGTGACATAATTACCAAAATACCCCTAATGTGAATGTTCACATCGTCAATGTGAATGTTCACACCGTCAATGTGAATGTTCCTATTTGAGGTAAGAAGACCAAAATACCCTTTTCATCTACTTATGTTCCATTTAGTCCACATTATTTTCTTATGTTTCAATAAGTCCTATGGGTGACATAATTACCAAAATACCCCTAATGTGAATGTTCACATCCTATGGGTGACATAATTACCAAAATACCCCTAATGTGAATGTTCACACCGTCAATGTGAATGTTCACACCGTCAATGTGAATGTTCCTATTTGAGGTAAGAAGACCAAAATACCCTTTTCATCTAGTTATGTTCCATTTAGTCCACATTATTTTCTTATGTTTCAATAAGTCCTATGGGTGGCATAATTACCAAAATACCCCTAATGTAAATGTTCACATCCTATGGGTGACATAATTACCAAAATACTCCTAATGTGAATGTTCACGTCGTCAATGTGAATGTTCACAGTGTCAATGTGAATGTTCACACCATCAATGTGAATGTTCCTATTTGAGGTAAGAAGACCAAAATACCATTTTCATCTAGTTATGTTCCATTTAGTCCACATTATTTTCTTATGTTTCAATAAGTCCTATGGGTGGCATAATTATCAAAATACCCCTAATGTAAATGTTCACATCCTATGGGTGACATAATTACCAAAATACTCCTAATGTGAATGTTCACGTCGTCAATGTGAATGTTCACAGTGTCAATGTGAATGTTCACACCGTCAATGTGAATGTTCCTATTTGAGGTAAGAAGACCAAAATACCCTTTTCATCTAGTTATGTTCCATTTAGTCCACATTATTTTCTTATGTTTCAATAAGTCCTATGGGTGACATAATTATCAAAATGCCCCTAATGTGAATGTTCACATCCTATGGGTGACATAATTACCAAAATACCCCTAATATGAATGTTTACATCGTCAATGTGAATGTTCACACTGTTAATGTAAATGTTCACACCGTCAATGTGAATGCTCATATCATCAATGTGCAGGGGCTCGGCCAAGCCTGGACCGAGGCCAACCCATGTAAAGCCTCGTGGGTGCTTGCCAAAATTCGGGTCGGGCCGGACCAGCCCACGGGCCAAAAAATTAGGCCTAGGCCCTAGCCCTAGCACAAAGGTATTCAGGCTTTGGGTGCCCCGGTGGGTCGAGCCAAGGGGCTTGGGCCTAGACTTGGGCTTGGGTCGGGCTTGGGTGAGCCTCGCCATTTTTTTTAATTCTTTTTAATTTTTTCTCCCAAAATTTTATTATTTTCCACAAAAAAGACATCGAGCCTCTGGCGGGCCGGGCCTTGGGCCGAGCCTCAAATGGGCCTTATGCGGGCCAAGATTCAAAGTGATGGCCCAAGTCCTAGCCCAAGTTCTCGGGTTGGGCTCGGGCCCGGGCCTAAACGAGCTTGCCTCGATCCGCGGGCCAATTTTACACTCCTATCAATGTGAATATTAACATGTCAATGTGAATATTCACATTGTCAACAGGTCGAACCCGCTCCGGGCCGTGGGCCAATTTTACACTCCTATCAATGTTAATGTTAACATGTCAATGTGAATATTCACATTATAAACGGGCTGGGCCGGGCCCGCTGGCGGGTTTCGGGCCGCCTACGGGCCGCGGGTCAATTTTGCACTCCTATCAACGTAAATGTTAATATGTTAATGTGAATATTCACATTGCCAATGGGCCAGGCCAGGCTCGCCCCGGCAGCCCACGGGCCGCGGGTCAATTTTACACTTCTATCAATGTGAATATTAACATGTCAATGTGAATATTCACATTGTTAACGGACCGGGCCTGCCTCGGCCCAAGGAGAGCGTCAGACCGTCCACGAGTCACAGGCCAATTTTACATTCTTACCAATATGAATGTTAAAATATGAATATTTACAGCCCGCCTCGCCCCGGGCAACGGGCGGGCTTCAGGCCGTCCATGGGCCGTGGGAAAATTTTACACTCTTATCAATGTGAATGTTAACATGTCAATGTGAATATTCACATTGTAAACGGGCCGGGCCAGGCTCACGGGGGGTTTTGGGCCACCCACGGGCTGCGGGCCAATTTTACACTCCTATCAATGTGAATGTTAACATGTTAATGTAAATATTCACATTGTAAATGGGCCGGACCGGGCCCGCGAGCGGGTTTCGGGCCGTCTACGGGCCGCGGGTCAATTTTACACTTCTATCAACGTGAATGTTAATATGTTAATGTGAATATTCACATTGTCAACGGGCCAGGTCGGGCTTGCCCCGGGCAGTCCACTGGCCGCGGGCGGATTTCGGGCCGCCCACGGGACGCGTGCCAATTTTACACTTCTATCAATGTGAATGTTAACATGTCAATGTGAATATTCACATTGTTAACAGACCGGGCCCGCCCCGGCTCGGGGTCGAGCTTCGGACCGCCCACGGGCCACGGGCCAATTTTACATTCTTACCACTGTGAATGTTGAAATATGAATATTTACAGCTTGCCCCGCCCTGGGTAACGGGCGGGCTTCGGGCCGCCCACGGGCTGCGGACCAATTTTACATTCCTATCAATGTGAATGTTAACATGTCAATGTGAATATTCACATTGTAAACGGGTCGGGCCGGGTCCGCGAGCGGGTTTTAGGCCGTCTACGGGCCACAGGTCAATTTTACACTCCTATCAACGTGAATGTTAATATGTTAATGTGAATATTCACATTGTCAACGGGCCGGGCCGGGCTGAGCCCGCCCCAGGCAGCCCACGGGCCATGGGCGGGTTTCTGGCCGCCCATGGGCCGCGGGCTAATTTTACACTTCTATCAATGTGAATGTTAACATGTCAATGTGAATATTCACATTGTCAACGGACCGGGCCCGCCCCGGCCCGGGGGCGATCTTCGGACCGCCCACGGGCCACGGGCCAATTTTACATTTTTAGCAATGTGAATGTTAAAATTTGAATATTTACATCATAAAATTGCTAACCGTTCAAAAAATATTTGTAAGGATATCAAAATTAAATATAAGGGCATAAACTACACATATATGAGACTAAATGGGTTAATAAATTTCTTCATGGACTTTTTGGATTAAAACACTTCTAAATGGGATTTATCAATAAAAATCCCTATTTTATTTGACTAACATTTTATTGTTTAGTTTTTTATTTTATTTATAGAAACGGTAATGGGTGTGATTGACCAAGTTGACTAAGTAGTTTGATTTGGTCAAGGCATTATTAAGTTTTTTCCTACTTAGTATGAGATATGTATGTGGATGTGGATAGTGTGGTTGTTATCGGACAGGCGTCCCTGTTGTGCTCAAAGCACAGCAGTGACTGTGGTGCCTCCGTTTGAGGTGTATTATGATCTTATTTTTATGATCTAAACCGTTTATATTGTAGGGTTTGTTGAGTACTTCATGCCTACTAAAAATCATATTAATCGAATATCAATAACTATATGATCGATTTGCATATTGTTTATGCTATTTCTCAAAAGAAAAACTTATTATTTATTTTTTTGGTTATCGATCATATAGTTGTTGATATTTGATTAATATGATTTTTGGTAGGCATGAAGTCTCATCAAACCCTACAAAATAAACGGTTTGGATTATAAAAATAAGATCATAATACACCTCAAACGAAGGCACCACAGTCACTGCTGTGCTCAAAGCACAGCAGTGACCCCTTTTCCGTTGTTATCTCCTAATAAAAAGGAGTTGTTATAATATGGATAACAATAATACTTGAGACCCCAAAAATTTACGATCCCCACAGCCCCCAATTGATTTGTGACCACTCATTATTTTTTCCCCCCTCTATCTCTCTCTCTCTCCCACAAATGCTATGGGGGTTGTGTGGGTCCTGGGGGTCTCTAGCATGATTGTTGTAATAATGAGTGTTTGTTGCTTAGGTCTCTCATTGAATGGAAAATACTTAGGACCTCCACAATTTTTGACCCCCACAACCCCCAATTGATTTGTGACTACACATTATGTCACGTCTTAAAATTTGGACAATTAAATATTAAATTAGGATAAAACCCAAATCAATATTCCATCATCCAAATCCTAGGGGTAAAACAAAATCTAAACGTTCTCGTCCCATACGGTTTAAGTAAATTTCCATGCTCAAAAGAGTACAAAAGATTAAAAATAAATAAATAAATAAAAATGAACAAAATGCCAACCAAACTATCTATCATAGATTCATAACTATCTGATACCTTCAACATTAAAATAACAATAAATAGTCAAAACAACTTAAATAATATAAAGTTACAAACCATGCCAAATTATCAAAATAATAAGGTCATAAAAAAATAATAAATACATAAACTAATATCAACCGTAAACTCAAAAAAACAAAAGAAGTTCAAGCGACATGTCCAACAACTATAGTTATTTCTCGTCACCACCATAGTCCCAACTAATTCTGCAAAGGAAGCTCAGTTGCGTTCAAATAAAACGCACATGAGTTGCCAAGAGACAAAACGGGTCAGTATACAAGTATACTGGTATAAGCACAAATATTTGACACCCACGTGTCCACCAGGCACAAATAAAAGTACATTTAGTTCTTGTTATGGGACAAGACAAGTAGTTGCACCCGCACTAAGACGAAGGGGTAGTTTTTCATGATACGGTGGCATTTAGTTTCTTACCTGTACACAAATAAATATAAATTGAGTATAGAATAAACAAAATAAACATAAAAATTATGGTGGGTCAGCCTTACAAAAAAAGTTAGTAAGATTCAACATTCTGCAAAAAAAAAAAAAAAATTTAATATAATTTAATCATAAGTAAATTGCTGAAGCAGTATAAAAACGCATTGTTTCATGCATAAATCATTCGAATTGACCAAAACTCAAAGAACAAAAGTTGTACATAATCAAATTTTCTAAAAAGCAATGCGGACGAATTTAGTAGAAACTGAACATGTTGAGAGAAAAACATAATTGAAGAACCAACACGAAATTTGATCGAAAAATCTGGAACTGAAAACGAAAAGAAACTGCCCTAAGATGATTTTTTTTTTCAGAAAAGTTCAAAACACAAAAAGTGTTCAGAATAATGTTTTACTTTAGTTTACTCGAAATCCATAAAAATGAGCTCGTTTCGTGGGTTAAAACATCCTTTAAAATTAGCATTGCTGAAATGAATAAAAACTACTATAACCAAGATCATCCGATTACAAGTTCTAATTGATCTTTTTAGTAAAAAGTTAAAATAAAAAAATTGTCTAGAATTACGTATACATGCCTCCGCCCAAATTTCATAATTTATTAAGGTCGTTTATTATTTTTCAAGATGTACAAATTGAAACAATGCAAACAATACCAACAAATTCATATTTAATTCTTTGTACCTTAACTCCACCACTTCGGCCTTCACTTCCGGCCTATACATATATCTCATGTGCCTCCCGTATACCTAACACTACTCCGAAGCCAAACTTGCATAGGGATATCATCCCGAGTTTGACCCACACTACCCAGATGGTTAGCATATACGTACGCGCATAAATCAAAGGACTCGTTTACTCTTGAGAACGAGGCAACAATATATATATGCACAATCCCTCATTTACTCATGAGAACAAACATAACAATGCCAAGCCTAAGGCATTCAAATAAATCTCATAATTCTCACCTTTTTTTTATATACACTCTTTCTTACCAACACTTAAATAAAAAAAACAATCCATGGAGTCATGGCGGAGTATAAGGAATTTATCTATGGATTTCCAATTTATTTTAATTTCATATATCCATGAGTGTAATTACAACTACAAAATAAATATATATGAAAAAACCCTAAACATTACATACACAATTAACTAAAATAATTGAACTCAATCTATCAACTACATGCAAATACAAAATCAAACCAACATCAAATAAATAAATAAAAACAACGAATTAAACATAAATCAAGGGAAGTGGGTTTTGCACTCACAATTATTTTTGCAAATCAAAAAAATATTTGAAGAACTAATGGAGCCACCAAAACAAAACCCTAACCCTTTTTTCTCCCCTTTCCTCTTTCTCCCCGCTGTCTCTCTTTTCTATTCTTTTTTTTCTTTCTCTTCGTGGCTGCTCCTCTCTCTCTCTCTCTCTCTCTCTCTCTCTCACGCACTCAGTTGCTTCTAAGTTGACAATTCTTTCACACACTATTATGATTACAACCTAAAAGCATATTAGTAACCTAAGTCTAAATATATAATAACCTACTTTCCTATTATATTATATTATACAAATAAATCACAAATATAACATATATAAAAATAAATATCTTATATAAAATCTATATCAATAATTTCTTTTCTTTTTTTATTTAAAATATATGGATATAAATATTCAGATTAATTATATATAATTAACAAACACATTAAATTCTCATGTAACCACACAATTAATGAAGTCCCAAAATAAAATAAAGTAATAATAAATAATAATAAATAAATGATAACTTATGAAAAATCAGAATCGCTACAATATACACACCTTAAAAGAATCTCGTCCCGAGATTTGATAGGAGAGAGTACTAAGCAAAAAGCTCCGGGTGCATAAGCCAAACTTTCTCTTCCAATTCTCAAGTGATATCATTCTCATCCTCGCTCCATTGTACTTTCACCAAGTTCACTTTCTTGCACTGCAACTGCTTTGCATCCATATCTAGAATAGTAACCGGTCACACTACATACGTTAGATCGTCATTAATCTCCAACACTTCTGGTGATACTACTTGGGAAGGGTTTTGCACACACTTCCGCAATAAAGATACATGGAACACATTATGAATCATAGCTAAAGCAAGTGATAGAGCTAATTTGTAAGCCACATTACCAATCCTCTCAGTGATCTCATATGGTCCTACAAATCTAGGTGCCAACTTTCCTTTCTTTCTGAATCGCATGATACCCTCAATCGGCGAGACCTTCAAAAACACAAAATCTCCAACATTTAACTCAACCCCCTTACGTTTTCTATCAACGTAACTCTTCTGACGACTATATGCAATCTTAATATGTTCCCGAATAATGTTTACCTTCTCTGTAGTCTCTCTCACCAACTCTGGCGCATCTCCTATCTCTATCCAATAAGTAGGTGATCGACATGGCCTCCTATACAAAGCTTCAAAAGGTGCCATCCCGATACTTGAGTGATAGCTATTTTTATAAGCAAACTCCACCAATAGTAAGTGTTCTTCCTAACTACCGTCAAGATCGAGGACGCAAGCTCTCAACATATCCTCCAAGATCTGATTTACATGTTTAGTTTGCCCATCCGTCTGAGGATGATAAGTCGTGCTCAAGTCTAACCTAGCACCCAAAGCATGCTGAAAACTCTCCCAAAACTCTGCCACAAACAACGGACCACGATCCGAAACTATAAAAATTGGTGCACCATGAAGTCGCACCACCTCCTGAATATATAGCCTAGCCAGTTTATTCGCAGTTCGGTAAACACTGATAGAAATAAAATGAGCAGACTTGGTATCCACTATCACCCAAATAGATTCATTGCCTCGCTTAGACCGCGGCAATCCATCCACGAAATCTATGGAGATGTACTCCCATTTCCAAGTAGGGATATTGAGAGGTTGCAAAAGTCCAAATGGTTGTTGGTGTTCCGTCTTAACCTGTTGACACATATAGCATCGAGAAACATACTCTCCTACTTCCTTCTTCATACCTTCCCACCAAAACGTCCTCTTCAAGTCATGATACATCTTGGTCCCACTAGGGTGAATGGTATATCGGGACCTATAGGCATCATCCATAATCTCTTTTCTCAATTCAACAATGTTAGGTACACACAACCTGCCCCTAAGTCGCAATCTCCCTTCTGAGTCCACAGACCAATCAGTAGGACAATCATCGATTAAATCCACTACAAGGTCATTGAGCTTACTAACGAGGAACCCATCTAAATTCTGCATCTGATGAACTTTACTCAGTAACATCGGCTGCACGGTCAAACTACCAATGTATGCCCTCTCAACACTCTCTATTGGTTAAACATCATGCATCGAAATTAACTCCGAGGACTTCCATTCCTGAATCATCAAAGAAGCTATAATCCCATGTCGTCGACTAAGTGGATCTGCGACAACATTTCCTTTCCCTGGGTGGTAAAGGATCTCGAAGTCATAACTACTGACGAATTCAACCCACCTCTGTTGCCTCATGTTCAACTCTTTTTGAGAAAAAAAAATATTTGAGGCTCTTGTGATTTGTGTATACCTGAAAGTGCTCCCCAAACAAGTAGTGTCGCCACACTTTCAATGCAAAAACAACTGCTGCCAGCTCTAAGTCATGAGTAGGGTATCGTCTCTCATGAGGTTTTAACTATCGAGAAGCATAAGATACAATCTTCTGATGCTACATCAACACACATCCCAACCCAGTTCCACTAGCATCAGTAAACACAACTAACTTTTCCCCTTGTATTGGTATAGTTAACATCGGTGCTGTTGTCAACCGCTGTTTTAACTCCTAGAAAGCTCTCTCACAATCATTTGTCCATAAGAACTTGCAGGTCAACTTGGTCATGGGTACTGCAATAGTGGAAAACTTCTCTATAAATCTTCTGTAATAACTATCTAGTCCTAAAAAACTCCTCACATTTGAAGGAGTTGTAGGCTGCTTCCATTCTTTGACCGTAATAACTTTCTCAGGATCTACTACTATCCCCTGTTTGGACATAACGTGTCCCAAAAACCGAACTTCTTTCTCTCAAAAGTGATGCTTACTGAACTTAGCGTATAATTGCTGCTCCCTCAAAGTCTGTAACACGACTTTCAAGTGTTCTCTGTGTTCTTCTTCATTCTTAGAATACACCAGAATATCATCTATGAAGATAATCACAAACTTATCTAGATATGGTTGAAAAATTCTGTTCATCAAGTCCATGAAATAGGCAGGAGCATTGGTCAAACCAAAAGGCATTACAGGAAATTTGTATAACCCATATCGGGTCCGAAAAGCAGTATGCGATATACTTTTCTCTTACACACCCATCTGATGGTAATCGTTCTGAGATCAAACTGAGAGAACACGGCTACCCCCTTCAACTGATCAAACAAGTCATCAATTCTAGGTAGCAGATACTTGTTCTTGATAGTCACCTTGTTCAGCTCTCTGTAATCTATGCACATGCGGAGAGTGCCATCTTTCTTGGAGACAAAGATTGTGGGTGCTCCTCACGGGGAGTTACTTGAACGTATAAACCCTTTTTGAAGCATCTCTTCCAGCTACTTCTTCATTTCCACAAGCTGTTTAGGCACCATTCTATATGTCGCCTTAGAAATTGGTGCAGTTCTTGGCACTAGGTCAATGCAAAATTCTACTACCCGTCGAGGTGGAGGTCCAGGTATCCCCTGAAATACATCCTCAAACTCACGTATCACATCTACCTCACTAAGATCTTGCTTAGGGATTTCTACCGAGTATAGAAAACTCATCATCATCGACTATTCTCCATCGCTAGAAGTATAGGTAAGCCATGGCATACCGAGAATATCTATATTTACAGTCCTTCCAGCACAATCTAGAGTCACAAAGTATTTTCGTAGCCAATCCATACCTAAAATAATTGTAAACCCCTCAAACCCTAACACAATTAGGTCCACATACAAGACTTTGCCTGCAAAATCAATTTCAAAATCTTTACACATCTCATAAAGAATAACTGTCCCTCATAAAGTGGTCTCAACACGAATAAGTCTAGATAAGGAGATAGTTACAAGGTGTTTTCTTTCTACAAACTATCTAGATATGAAAGAATGAGAGGTACCAGTATCAAAAAGTACTCTAATGGGTTCTTGAAAAAGATTAAAAATACCTTGCACTTTGTCTCTTGGCGTCATTGCAAATGCCCTAGCTAGAGCTGCTGGACCTTGTTGTGCCTACTGTCTCTGAGAGCAATCCTTGACTATATGTCCTAAGTGTTGACACCCAAAGCATTTAATATTGATCGGTTGATGTGCTACTGCTTTGATAGGTGGGGGCCCCTCCAACTGAGGTATACGAGGATGATAACCCAACTGTGGCACTTGCTGCCGTTGTCCTTGATAACCCTGTGGGTGCAGACCACCCAGTCTCTGATAATAGTGCCCTTGGGGCAGGAAATTGCCTCGAGGCTTGAAATTAACTTGAGGTCTAAAATTTCCCTGACTACCCTGTTGTTGTGGCCTCTGAAACTGTTGACCCCTATACCTTTGATCTTAGGGTCGGTATTTGTTCCCATCATGCTATTGGAAGTGACTCTCTCTCGAAGTCTCTCCAACCTTAGCCTTCCCTTCTTTAAACTGCTTCTCCTTTTCCTCATACTTCAGTGTTAAGTCAAGAACTCTGTCAAACGGTTCAGCATCAAAGGGAATAAGGGACTTAGACAAGTAATGATTTAATCCCTTAATAAACTTCTCATTCTTCTTTTCCTGCGTGTCAACCAAGTAAGGGGCATATCGAGACAACTCATTAAACTTGGTGACATACTCGATCACTTTTCTACCCTCTTGAGTCAGCTTCAAAAATTCATCACTCAGCTGAGACCGAATAGCAGCAAACTTCCGGTCAAATCTAGACCCTCATTCCATGAGTTCTATGAAAATAGGGCTGCTCCCTCAAGTTGATGTGTCACCAACTCCTGTTTTTAGACCTCAGTGAGTTGCATACGACCAAACACCATCTCACATTTCTGAACACAAACATCAACTGCAATGGGTCCTCCATCTCTAGAGAATTTTTGACCTCCCAACGAACCAAAGTCTTTGTTTCTCTTCGCAGAGGGATCTCCCTGTTGACATTGATTATTGTTCTGCACAACTTGAAGTAATTGAGCCATCATCTGTCCCACATTAACCTGCACCGTACTGGTTGCCTCGGTAGCAGCTGCTACTGCCGCGTTAGCAATTGTTTATTTCCCTGTGCTATTGGGCTCAACACTTCTCAAATTATACCTTCCAGCCATCACTTTCAAGTTAAACACACAAAAATAATTCGTTCATAAATACTTAGAATAAATTCAACCACCAAACTAAACCAGCTAACCCATGTTTCCATAATCCGAGGATCACCTAAACTCTCACGAGTCTAGGGTAACCTAGAGCTCTGATACCAAACTGTCACGCTCCAAAATTTGGATAATTAAATATTAAATTAGGACTAAACCCCAATCAATATTCCATCATCCAAATCCTAAGGGTCAAACAAAATCTAAGCGTTCTTGTCTCATAAGGTTTAAGTAAATTTTCATGCTTAAAAAAGTACAAGAAAAGAAAAACCGAACAAAACGCCAACCAAACTATTCATCATAGATTCATAACT
The DNA here is from genome assembly GCF_055761805.1 of Camellia sinensis. Lineage (NCBI taxonomy): Eukaryota > Viridiplantae > Streptophyta > Magnoliopsida > Ericales > Theaceae > Camellia > Camellia sinensis. The sequence continues at coordinate 31,911,488 of NC_138961.1, read as the reverse complement.
ATCCAATACCTCCAACATTAAAGTAACAATAAATAGACAAAACAACTTAAATAATGTAAAGTTACAAATTATGCCAAATTATCAAAATACTAAGGTCGTAAAAAAATAAAAAATACATAAACTAATATCAACCCTAAATTCAAGAAAAAAAAAGAAGTCCAAGCGACATGTCCAACAACTATAGTTATTTCTCGTCACTACCATAGTCCCAGCTAATCCTGCAAAAGAAGTTCAGCTGCGCTCAAATAGAACGCACCCGAGTTGCTAAGAGACAAAACGGGTCAGTATACAAGTATACTGGTATGAGTACAAATATTCGACACCCACGTGTCCACCAGACACAAATAAAAATACATTTAGTTCTTGTTACGGGACAAGGCAAGTAGTTCCACCCGCACTGAGATGAAGGGGTAGTTTCCCAAGATACGGTGGCATTTAGTTTTTTATTCGAACACAACCAAATATAAATTGAGTATAGAATATAAACAAAATAAACATAAAAATTATGGTGGGTCAATCTTGCAAAAAAAGTTAGTAAGATCTACCATTCTGCAAAAAAAAAAAAGAAGTTAATATAATTTAATCATAAGTAAATTGTTGAAACAGTATAAAAACGCATTGTTTCTTCCTTAAATCATTTGAATTGACCAAAACTCAAAAAATAAAAGTTGTAAATAATCAAATTTTTCTAAAAAGTAGTACAAACGAATTTAGTAGAAACTGAATAGGTCGAGAGAAAAACTTAATAGAAGAACCTAAACGAAATTCGATTGAAAAATCTGGAACTGAAAACGAAAAGAAACTGACCTAAGATGATTTTTTTTGAAAAAGTTCAAAACACAAAAGGTGTTCAGAATAATGTTTTACGTCAATTTATTCGAAATCCATAAAAATGAGCTCGTTTCATGGGTTAAAACAGCCTCTAAAATCAGCATTGCTAAAATGAATAAAAACTACTATAACCAAGATCATTCGATTACAAGTTCTAATCGATCTTTTTAGTAAAAAGTTAAAACACAAAAATTGTCTAGAATTACGTATACATGTGAAAAATCTAGAAGTCCCCTAGATGTTGATTTGTGATTATGTATCAATTTTAAGCAGTAAACAACAATCCCAATCAAACAATCAAGACAAATCGCCACAATGATTTTACGTGGAAAAACCATAATTGGACACCTCTAATTGTGATAAAAAAATCACGGGCAACAGCCACAAAACAATCCACTAAGAAGACATAAAGGAATTACATAGGTATACTCTCAATTACCTAGTGAATCCACGCCCAAATTAAGCCAACCCCTATGTGCCTCTTCCAACCCCGTCTTCACCTCGGAATTGTCTTGACGATGAGCCACTCCGGAATCCACCAAAGCTTCAGGCTCGAATTCTTCAGAATCCACCGAAGAACAATTCTCTCTTTTGTGTAGAACAAACAAATAATCCTTTGATGTATACTCTTTAAACCATGAGTTGAATACTCAATCAAAACATTAAAGAAAACTAGCAAAATATTCTCAGATATAAACCATAGAACCCAAGAAGAAGATCTGGGGAAGTAATCCTAAAATCTGACTGAATCACGTACTTATAGAAATCTGAATCGCGATGCTCGCTCGAGCGAAGCTTCTCTCGCTCGAGCGAGGAACCAAAAACGTGTGTTTTCCATAAGTGGCTTCGCTCGAGCCACGCAAGCTTCGCTCGATCGTACATTCATCTCTTTCAGGCTTTTACATAGATGCAGCCTTTACTCGAGCGAGCACTCCTTCGCTCGAGCGAGCAAGGGCGGACATGCAACTTTGAATGCAATTTTGCATTTTGTTTGGGGACGCTGCCCCTCGACCCCGCTGTGGCGCTGCCCCAGACCCGCCAAGAGGCGCTGCCCCCTCGACCCCCGCGAGCTGACCGGGCAGCTCGATCCCCGTCATAATCAGCGAAGTGGCAATCTTGAAAGTATTAACATCACAAACTTCTCTGCAAGGCACAATTCGGGTTGGATTCGCATCTAAACACTCATAGCCTCACTGAAATAAAAAGTGCGAAAACAAATACAACTTAAAGGCGTTTTGTCAAACGGGGTTGCCAAGAATAAAAACCTAACAACATGCCTCTGCCCAAATTTCATAATTTATTAAGGTTTTTTACTATTTTTCAAGATGTACAAATCGAAACAATGCAAACAATACCAACAAATTCATATTTAATTCTTTGTACCTTAACTCCACTACTTCGGCCCTTCACTTCCGGCTTATACATATATCCCATGTGTCTCCCGTATACCTAACACCGCTCCGAAGCCAAACTTGCACGGGGATATCGTGCCGAGTTTGACCCACACTCCCCGGATGGTTAACATATACGTACGCGCGTAAATCAAAGGACTCGTTTACTCCTAAGAACGAGGCAACAATATATATATATATATATATGCACAATCCCTCATCTACTCATGAGAACAAACATAACAATGCCAAGCCTAAGACATTCAAATAAATCTCATAATTCTCACATTTTTTTTTGTATACACTTTTTCTCACCAATACTAAAATAAAACAACAATCTATGGAGTCATTGTGGAGTATAAGGAATTTATCTATGGATTTCCAATTTATTTTAATTTCATACATCCATGAGTGTGATTACAATCACAAAATAAATACATATAAAAAAAACCCTAAACATTACATACACAACTAACTAAAATAATTGAACTCAATCTATCAACTACATGAAAATACAAAATCAAACCAACATCAAATAAATAAATAAAAATAACGAATTAAACATAAATAAAGGGAAGTGGGTTTTCTACTCACAATTATTTTTGCAGATAAAAAAATATTTGAAGAACTAATGGAGCCACCAAAACAAAACCCTAATCCTTTTTTTTCTCCCCTTTCCTCTTTCTCCCCGCTGTCTCTCTTTTCTTTTCTTTTTCTTTCTCTTCGTGGCTGCTCCTCTCTCTCTCTCTCTCTCTCTCTCTCTCTCTCTCTCTCTCTCACTCACTCACTCACTCACTCACTCACTCTCTCACTCGGCTGCTGCTAAGTTGACAATGCTTTCACACACTATTATGATTACAACCTAAAAGCATATTATAAACCTAAGTCTAAATATATAATAACCTACTTTCCTATTATATTATATTATACAAATAAATCACAACTATAACATATATAAATATAAATATCTTATATAAAATCTATATCGATAATTTTTTTTCTTTTTTTATTTATTTAAAATATGTAAATATAAATATTCAGATTAATAATATATAATTAACAAACACATTAAATTAACTAAATATCACATTAAATTCTCAAGTAACCACACAATTAATGAAGTCCCAAAATAAAATAAAGTAATAATAAATAAATGACGACTTACCAAAAATTAGGGTCGCTACACATTATTTTTGTTTTTTTTCCTTTCTTTTTTCCTCTCTCTCTCTCTCTCTCTCCTTCATTTCTCTCATAAATGTGTGGGGGTGCTAGAGGTCTGTAGAAGGGCTTTATGGATAAATGGTTGAAGATTTGGGTGAGTGAAACAACCCCCACAATCTGATTTATAGGAAATCTATTTTCTGACATGTATGCAGATGTGGGTGTGTGACCCCCATAATTTGATTTTTAGGAAGACAGTTTCTAACGTATACTTTTGTATACTTATATATATGTGATTCCCAACCATGAAATATATACACTGCAATCTAAGCACAATATTTACAATATCTTTCCATTATCTATTGCTTTTGCAAACCTAATATTTTTTCAGATATTAATTCAATTTTACTGTTGCTGCTGAACATCAAGTGCCATTACAGTTCAAGAATTCCTGCGTGGTGTCAATTGTTTATCATAGGTATCAAAGCCACTGAAAGTTGAAGCCTATTGCTGAAGCCTACAAGATTTCTTTAATTGGCCATAGACAAGCAGCAACTATTCCATTAGTGTTGACTTTGCAAACAATCAACATTGTATATTGTTCCTTGTGTGGGTCCATGCAAAGTTTTCCATGATCAACATGTTGGAAAAAATGATTTAATATAAGCATATTTTTGAACCCAAAATTGAGTGGGCCCCAAACATCTTTTTGGGGTGGGTCCGAAGAGGTGATGTGTTCCTTGCCGCGTGGCAAGTCACACGGTATAGACGGAATGTCAAAACCATTTATGAGTGAATGGGAAGTTGATGTCGTTTTCGGGTCTAACATTAATTTTTTAGATAAAATTCTTTTGAATTTTTTCAATAAGAAATTATTGTGGAATTTAATCTAAATATAAATTCAAATTTTTGGGTTCCTAAAGTGGTTTCCTAAAATTTGTCAAATAGATTAATATTTATATTCCAAACAGGTTTTATTAAATCTATTATACTATTGGCTTTATTTGATTATCTAGTCTAATAGTTTAATAATGTTTATATTCCAACAGTTTAGAATTTAGTCTCCTTTGGCTACTTCCTCAAATTGTTTGGAAGATATATAATTGTTCCTGTACAACGGGCTGAAATATATTGAAACAGTTGCAAATTGTTTGAATTTTGAATGACATCTGTTCATTTCAAATATCATCTGTTCACTTCTTTATGTACCTGTTCGGGTCTATTAATACAAGACTTGTTCCATCAAATGTGGGGTGAATAAAAACATCCAGAAAAATTCTTCGGACAGATTGAAATTTGCACAGGTGCAGATCTGTCCAGTTCCCAATCTGTATCTGTCCTATAACAGTTTCATATCTGTTTGGCAGTTTACACGCCTGTTGGGACAGAATTTTGTGCCTATAAATACCATCATTCCAGCAGTGTTTTTAGTTCGAAAAAATAGTCTGCAGATTGTCAAAATTGCTGTCCACATTTTATTTGTGCATTATTCTCCATTTTAGTTTTAGAATAAAATTCAGAGAGTAAGAAAACAAGGTTCTAGTTCGTTGTACAAATTTGTGTGGAGTGCTACTACAAGTTTGTGAAGATCATTGTATCCTGGGAGATAGACGCCACTCAACCGTAAGTATCGTAGCGGGGCGAATCTGTCTTAAGGACAGAATGTCACACACTCGACTTGGTCTTAATTTTAATTCGGTTCGATAAATAAATCTGGTATGTTATTTATTTATTTTGTTTGAATTTATTTCAAGTTATTTTATTTACACAGAAGATTGTTCCAATAATCTTCAGACAGATTCAAATTATTCTGTTTACAGAATTTTTCGTTTGTTTTCCTTTTTCATTCTTCGTTTTTAAGAAAATTATTTTCTATGGATATACAAAATAATATTCTGGTTGGAAAAACAAATAGTGATTATATGCTATTTGACAGATAGTAGTAATATACTGTCTATTTTCTTTGACAACTAGTAGTACGATACTGGTGTCATTAACAATTCAAAATATATTTTTGTGAAATTTTGTCAGAAAATTAATTTTGATTTTTAGAAATTATTTTCTGAGTTTTCATTAATTAAAATTCTGTTACAGTATTTTAATTATTGGAGTGTTACAAGAGATTTAAGTTTCTGTGTGAAATTAATTTGGTTGAATAAAATTTTATTTTATTTCCAAATTAATTGAAAAATAAAAGTTATATTCTTATTTCTTTTATTTTACAGAATTTAATTTTTTGTGTGGAATTAATTTGTTTAAATAAAATTTTATTTTATAGCGATCCCGGGTTTACCCTTGTTGTACAGTGATCCGGACATGTGTCCGTGGATGTTGGTAGTTATTTATTATCTTGTTTGCATCCTCTTTACTTTGTATATTGAGTTATAGGATGTGTTGGGCAGGTTTGTTACAGGTTGGTTGTGTTTGGGAGCCTAGTGCTGCTGCCCAGATTTTTGGACCTTCGCTCGAGCGAGGTGTTGGTCGCTCGAGCGAGAGTTGAGTTCGTGTCTGGTGGATCGAGCCAGAGTGGCTTCGCTCGAGCGAGCGATTGCGTCTGGTTCTGGACCTGAGAGTTGCATTTCTTGGCTCGAGCGAGCTTTCTTCGCTCGAGCGGTCTGGTTTGTTCTTCGCTCGAGCGAGAAGTCTGTCGCTCGAGCGTGCTTCTGGTTGCAGACCTGAGGGTTTGAGTTGTTGGCTCGAGCGAGCATTCCTTCGCTCGAGCGCACTTTTGAGTTTTCGGCTCAAGCGAGAACTTCTTGGCTCGAGCGAGAGTTTTCTGTGTCTGGTCGCTCGAGCGACAAAGGCTTCGCTCGAGCGAGCGTGTTTTATATCAGCGGACAGTAACGTTTTTGAACATTAGTTTTTCACTTTCTTTTTCTTTCAAACCCTAGATCCGAGACTCTCTCTCTCTCTACTTACACTCTCTCTAAGATTTGATCTCCCTAGAGTGTGAATCTAGCCTAGGGCCTTTGTTAAAAAGATAGAGGGCGTTGAGAGCTTCGACTTAATCTGAAAAAGTTTGGATTTGGAGCACGTTGATCTTCGAGTCTTCATCTCCTTTTTGGCTCAAACTTCGAGGTAGGGATATCCTACTCCTCTCTATGGATTTTGTCTTTAAATTTTAGTATTTTGAGATGTTGGGGTTGGTTTGGTTATTTTGTGAAAGTTTGGGGCTTTTGTGTTATTTTTCAAAAGTTGGGGTTTTATTCATAATAAACCTAGATGCATGTTTGGCATAGAGAAATGGAATAAATGTTGGATTATATGATGAAAATGGGACCTAAGGGTTGAAATGTTAATTATGGAAAATGACCTAATTACATTGTTTGATTAATTGGGATAATTAATTGTGAGAAATGAGGAAATGAAATGTTGATTGAATATCCATTGTGCATTTATTATCTGTTTAGAGATAACTGCTTTGGGCTATCGATGGAGGATAGTCGTGATTGTTGTAGACAATGCATGATGATTAGGCAAACGGAAACTAATCAATGGAATGTGTCATGGAATTTGACGGTTGATAGAATACATTAACTGTATGTATTGAGTGATTGTATATAGAACCAATGTGTTTGTACACGATATGTGTAGAGGAGGAGATGGAGGATGTACTCCGCGGTTTAGGGGAAGATGGGGGATGTACCTCTAAACCGGATAGTATTGGGAGAAGATAGGGGATGAACTCCGTAGATACAGCTCATATGCTTGTCTAGAGAAGTGAAGATAGAGCTCATATGCTTATCTTTGTGAAATGTGGATATATCTTATATGCTTATCTGTGAATGTGGGATATTGTCGTTATACATATCTGTTGAGAATGTGGATATAGCTTATATGCTTATCTGTGAATGTGGGATATAGTTTTTATACATATCTGTTGAAATAATGATAGAGCTAACATGCTTATCTGTTGAAAAAGGGAAAATGAAAAGTAACTTGGACTCATAAGTCGGATGACATAAATATGAGATTTATGTGAATGTATCAGTGTTGGCCATCTATCAATTGCTAATCTTTTAGTCATTGTTCATGGTTGGTTTAGTGTATTTCTACTGGGCTGTGGCTCACCCTACATGGGAATATCATTTTCAGGTACAGGTAGCATGCCACCTCCAAGGACATAGCTTAGGAGGCTAGAGGCCGACATACTTTTGTCGTTTTACTTTTTGATGTATTACATGTAAATTCAAGCCAAGGGCTTAATGTGTAATGAGTTAGTACTCTTTTGTTGTAACCAAGTGTTAACTTGGAAAGCTGTAAGCCCATAGGGCAGTTGCTTTTGTTGTTAACATGTAATACTTATGTAATGGAATTCTGATAAATGGAAGAATGTGGAACTTTTATATATCAATGCATGTCTTATTTGATGGGTTTAATGTTATTATTTTGAGGGCGTTACATATTTTATTTTCAAATTAATTGGAAAATAAAAAGTTACATTCTTGTTTCTTTTATTTTTACAGAATTTCATTCTGTGAATTTGGATTAGTTTTCTATGTGGAATTAATTTGGTTAAATAAAATTTTATTTTATTTTATTTTCAAATTAATTGAAAATAAAAGTTACATTTTGTTTGTTTCTTTTATTTTAACAGAATTTATTTCTGTAGTTTTTGTTTAATTTGTTTAAATAAAATTTTATTTTATTTTCAAATTAATTGGAAATAAAAGTTACAATTCTTGTTTTTTTTATTTTTACAGAATTTAAAATTCTGTGTTCTTTGGATTAAATTTTCTGTGTAGTATAAAATTCAAATTATAATTTTATTTTATAATTTAGAATTTATGGTTATTAAAACTGGTCAAACTTATGTTCAAACCAGTACTGGTATGATGATTGCCATTACACCAACCTCTCCTTATGTTGGGACTGTGCCAGTGAATCATGGTAGAAAACCAGAGAAGTTCTTAGGAATAGTTTTTAGAAGATGGTAGAAGAGAAAGCTATCTAAAGGAGAGGAAACTAAGAAGTACAAGTTTAACAGCATGTGTAACATTTGTAACAAAGAGGGACATCGGGCCAAAGATTGCCATTACCAACGTAAAGGCAAAGGAAGATTAAGTAAGAAGGTTGCTAAAGCCAAAATGACCGAAATGGATAAAATTTCTAGTGGTGTAGATGTCATAAATCTTTCTGCAGTTGTTTCCGAGGCATATCTTGTCGGAAATCCTAAAGAATGGTGGGTGGACACTGGTGCTACTCGCCATATCTGTGCCGACAAAAAGATGTTCACATCTTATTCTACAGTGGACAATGGTGAACAACTTTTTATGGGCAATTCCTCAACTTCCAAAGTTGAAGGACGAGGAAAGATTGTACTCAAGATGACATCTGGAAAGGAACTCACTCTAAAAAATGTGCTGCATGTCCCGGACATTCGCAAGGATTTAGTTTCCGGGTCTTTGTTGAGTAAGAATGAGTTTAGGCTAGTTTTTGAAAGTGACAAGTTTGTACTTACCAAAAATGGGATATATGTTGGAAAAAGTTACATGTCTGATGGCCTTTTCAAAATGAATGTAATGACTGTTGTACCCTCAGTTATTAATAAAAATACATCTTCTTCTTATTTGCTTGAGTCTTCAAATTTATGGCATGGTAGACTAGGACATGTTAATTATGGATCTTTGCGTAGATTAATTAATATGGAATGTTTACCTAAATTTGACATTGATTCAAATCATAAATGTGAAATTTGTGTTGAGGCAAAATTATCTAAAACTCCTTTTCATTCAATTGAAAGAAGTACGGAACCACTTGAATTAATTCATAGTGACATTTGTGATTTTAAATCAATTCAAACCAGAGGTAGGAAAAAGTATGTTATCACTTTTATAGATGACTATACTAGATATAGTTATGTTTATTTAATTCGAACCAAGGATGAAGCTTTGGAAACTTTCATTCAATATAAGAATGAAGTTGAAAATCAACTTGGTAAGAAAATCAAGAAACTTGGAAGTGATAGAGGTGGTGAATAAGAATCACCTTTTGGTGAGTTTTGTAAAGAACATGGAATAATTCATCAAACCACCGGTCCTTACTCACCTCAACAAAATGGTATTGCTGAAAGGAAAAATAAGACTTTAAAAGAAATGATGAATGCTATGTTAATAAGTTCTGGATTACCTCAGAACTTGTGGGGGGAAGCAATACTTTCTGCTAATTATATACTTAATAAAGTACCCCGAAAGAAAGTGAATCAAACACCTTATGAATTGTGGCATGGAAGAGTCCCATCCTACAAATACTTAAAAGTGTGGGGATGTTTGGCTAAAGTGGCTATTCCTAGTTCTAAAAAGACTAAGATAGGTCCTAAGACCATTGATTGCATTTTTGGTTATGCCAAGAATAGTAGTGCATATCAGTTTTTGATTCATAAATCAGAACATTCCGAAATGCATGTAAATACTATTATTGAGTCCCGGAATGCATCATTCTTTGAACATGTATTTCCAAATAAGACTGGACAAGAGACTAGTAATAATAAGAGATCTTTTGATGCTATTACTAGTAATGATCAAGAACATGATCAAGAGCAAGAGTTAGACCAAAATGAGGAAGAAGAACCTAGGCATAGTAAATGTGCTAGAACCTCAAAATCTTTTGGTCCAGATTTTCTAACATTTTTGTTAGAAAAAGAGCCTTTAACTTTTAAAGAGACTATGTCCAGTCCTGAAGCTCCTTTATGGAAAGAAGCCGTCAACAGTGAAGTTGAATCCATCTTGCAAAATCACACTTGGGAATTAGTGGACTTGCCACCAGGTTGTAAACCTCTTGGGTACAAGTGGATTTTCAAAACAAAATTGAAAGCGGATGGATCAATTGACAAATACAAGGCAAGACTTGTGGTCAAAGGATTTAGACAAGAAGAAGGTCTTGATTACTTTGACACACACTCACCGGTTACTAGAATAACATCCATTAGAATGCTAATTGCCATTGCATCTCTATACAATCTAGAAGTTCATCAAATGGATGTGAAAACCGCTTTCTTAAATGGTGAGTTAAATGAAGAAATTTACATGGAACAACCAGAAGGTTTTTCTGTTCCAGGAAAATAAAAGAAAGTGTGTAAATTGGTTAAATCATTATATGGTTTAAAACAAGCGCCAAAGCAATGGGATGAGAAATTTGACAAGGCAATGATGCCAAATGGATTTAAAATTAATGAGTGTGACAAATGTGCTTATATTAAAAACACAGACAAAGGTTATGTCATAGTATGTCTTTATGTAGATGATATGCTCATCATTGGTAGTAATAATGATATGATTAAAACTACTAAGAAAATGTTGAATAAACATTTTGACATGAAGGACATGGGCATTGCTGATGTAATTCTTGATATGAAAATTACCAAAACATCGGAAGGATATGCTTTGTCACAATCTCATTACATTGAGAAAATACTTGACAAATTTAGCAAAGATGATGATCATCTTGCTAGAACACCTGTAAATGTTAATTTGTATCTTTCTAAGAATGTACAGGAAAGTATTTCTCAATTTGAGTATGCCCAAATTATTGGAAGCTTAATGTACTTGATGAACTGCACTCGCCCAGATATAGCTTATGCAGTAAGTAAATTAAGTAGATATACGAGTAATCTGGGAGTAGAACACTGGAAAGCAATTATAAGGGTTCTAAGATATCTCCGATTTACTCGTAACATTGGGCTTCATTATACTAGATATCCAACAGTATTTGAAGGATACTGTGATGCAAATTGGACATCGGATACTAGAGACTCGAAGTCCACTAGTGGGTATGTCTTTACTCTTGGTGGGGTGACTGTATCTTGGAAATCTTTCAAACAGACTTGTATTGCTAGGTCTACTATGGAATCAGAATTCATAACTTTAGACAAAGCAGGGGAAAAGGCAGAATGGCTTCGCCACTTCCTTGAAGATATTCTAATTTGGCCAAAACCGGTGCCTGCTATATGCATACATTGTGATAGTCAATCAGTAATAGGTAGAGCACAGAGTCATATGTATAACGGTAAGTCACGACACATTTGTCGTCGACATAACACCGTAAGACAACTACTCTCTAATGGAATTATTTCCATAGAATATGTTAAGTCTAAAGACAACATAGCGGATCCACTAACCAAAGGGTTAGCAAGAGAGCTAGTTGAGAATTCATCGAGGGGAACGGGACTAAAGCCTATGAAATAAGAGTTACCACAACGGCAACCCAACTTAGTCGACTGGAGATCCCAAGATCTAAGTTCAAAGGGACAACCGAGTTGTGAATGACTCAGAAGGATCACTAGGGAGTCTAACTCCTACCTATTTCTTTGATGAAATAGTGATGTCTGCAGCATTTTAGGTTAAGTAATACTTTTAAGGATTCTTATATCTAGGTAAACCTAGTGGAGTATGGCAGGATACTCTTCATAAGAATTACCTATGTAAGTGTGAACTGGGCCAGTTCTATAAGATTTGCGAAGGGCTACAAGTCTTTAGAGCACTCATGAAAGACCAGATTGTTCAGGGCAAAATGAACACAATAGTGAGAACTAAACTGTGTCTGGGGATATACTGTGTGAGCTCTATTGTCTTGGTTTACACAAACGGCTGAACAGTTCAAGACATCATGTTCACTGGTTAGCTAGTAAATCCGATAGTGTCTCACAAGGGAAGGTTCAAAGCCAAAAGCTACCTATCCTTTGCAGAATATTTCCAATTTTTGTACTCTCTGTATTTAGATCATGTTGTTGCATTTTCTCTCCGTCAAATTCCATTCATGTGGGGGATTGTTGGAAAAAAATGGTTTAATATAGGCATATTTTTGAACCCAAAATGAGTGGGCCCCAAACATCTTTTTGGGGTGGGTCCGAAGAGGTGATGTGTTCCTTGCCGCGTGGCAAGTCACACAGTGAAGACGGAACATCAAAACCATTTATGAGTGAATGGGAAGTTGATGTCGTTTTCGGGTCTAACATTAATTTTTTAGATAAAATTCTTTTGAATTTTTTCAGTAAGAAATTATTGTGGAATTTAATTTAAATCTAAATTCAAATTTTTGGGTTCCTAAAGTGGTTTCCTAAAATTTGTCAAATAGATTAATATTTATATTCCAAACAGGTTTTATTAAATCTATTATACTATTGGCTTTATTTGATTATCTAGTCTAATAGTTTAATAATATTTATATTCCAACAGTTTAGAATTTAGTCTCCTTTGGCTACTTCTTCAAATTGTTTGGAAGATATATAATTGTTCCTGTACAACGGGCTGAAATATATTGAAACAGTTGCAAATTGTTTGAATTTTGAATGACATCTGTTCGTTTCAAATATCATCTGTTCACTTCTTTATGTACCTGTTCGGGTCTATTAATACAAGACTTGTTCCATCAAATGTGGGGTGAATAAAAACATCCAGAAAAATTCTTCGGACAGATTGAAATTTGCACAGGTGCAGATCTGTCCAGTTCCCAATTTGTATCTGTCCTATAATAGTTTCATATCTGTTTGGTAGTTTACACGCTTGTTGGGACAGAATTTTGTGCCTATAAATACCATCATTCCAGCAGTGTTTTTGGTTCGAAAAAATAGTCTGCAGATTGTCAAAATTGCTGTCCACATTTTATTTGTGCATTATTCTCCATTTTAGTTTTAGAATAAAATTCAGAGAGTAAGAAAACAAGGTTCTAGTTCGTCGTACAAATTTGTATGGAGTGCTACTACAAGTTTGTGAAGATCATTGTATCCTGGGAGATAGACGCCACCCAACCGTAAGCATCGTAGCGGGGCGAATCTGTCTTAAGGACAGAGTGTCACACACTCGACTTGGTCTTAATTTTAATTCTGTTCGATAAATAAATCCGGTATGTTATTTATTTATTTTGTTTGAATTTATTTCAAGTTATTTTATTTACACAGAAGATTGTTCCAACACAACATACCAATTGTTTGATTCAACGCCTTCAAGCATTGTCCATTTAATTTTTTTTTAGGAGATCAAGATAGTGGAAGCAATTCCGGAAAAGTAGTGTCGCCAACGAGGTTCGGTATACAACAATATTTTTGTATGCGTTTATGGTCAGTCCATCTAAATTTATATTAATTGATAATCTATATTACATGGACTCGCCAGTTTAGGGCAGAGTACCCGTGTTGACATGATACGACACGGGTACAGGTGTGAGATATGTATTGGATTCGACATGGTTTTCTCGGACACAACTGACATGAAAGGAGAAAGAAGAAGGGTTGTTGAGAGAAACTTATAGTGGACCAATGGTAGTTGGAGGTCGCAAGCCTTTTCACAGGACGTCACAAGCCTTTGTAGTTGGATTGGAGGTCACAAGCCTCTTCTTTGTCATCGCAAGCCTTTCGCCAGAGGTCGCAAATCTCGCCGGAGAACTGATAAAGATGAGAAAGGGAACTGAGATAGATATGAGAATGAAACTTCATAATTCTTTTTTTTTATCTCTAGAAACAGAAGTTATTCAATTCCAAATCAGAGAGGAAGATTGTACCGGATGTTGCAAGTCTCGTTAGAGAACTGACAGAGATGAGAAAGGGAATTGAGAGAGATATGAGAGAGAGATAAGAATGAGACTTCATATATTTTTATTTTTTTTTATATCTCTAGGGGTGGTTTGAGATGTTCTAAATAAGTATACTATTTGACTTTTTATATAAAAAAATGTGTAGAATAGTAGAGAAACTGGTTAAAAAAGTATAGAAGAGATATTGATAGATGTTGATTGATGTGATCCAAATAAGTGTATGTAGGTAAAAAAAAATTGCACTTTTTTGGTTTACCTCATACTCCTACCTAGGAAGAGAAGTTATTCAATTCCAAATTTGAGAGAAAGATTGTACATCATAGAGATATGTTCCTCCTCTTTATATGGCTCAAGATGATTAGACAGTGTGCATTATTATGATAAGAGGAGATGGATATACACATAATATATATATATATATATATATATATTTGTGTGTGTGTGTGTGTGTGTGTCTGTGTGTGAGTAGAGTTAGAGATCCCAAAATTATTATCAAATGTCTCACATAGGTGTGGAACTGATGTGAGTCTCACACTCATGTGAGACATTTGGTAAAAAATTTGGTAAAATTTTTGGGGTGTCTAGCATTTTTCTATATATATATATATATATATTTATGAGTATTGTTATTCAGATTTAAAAATTAGATTTACTTTGTATATTTATATATATATCAAAAAAATGATTAATTAATAATTAAATATTTTTTAATTATCAACCAATCATCTTCTTGACATATCACAAATAGATTTAATTTTTTATTAAATCTTTTATTTCTTATTTCTATGATATTCTCAACCTACAAAATATGATAATATGAATAAAAAATAAAACATTAATTAAAAAATTGTATTCATGCATAAAATTATATAAAAATTATGTGGTAATATCATTATTATAAATAAATACATTTTCAATAGTTTTTTATTTTGAAGTGAATGGGACACTTGTTAAGGAATAATAAGGATAAAAAATATCTTAATACTGAAAAATTTATTATTAAATTTAATATATATTTTTTAATTTAATTATTTTTTCAATATATTTTTTTACATATTCTCAATATTAACAAGTGCCATGGGAACGCTTATTAATATTTGTCTAATAAAAGTATGCATGAATTTTTTATTTATAGCATTACTAACCTATTAAGTATTTTTAATACATTTTATTTTATAATTTTATATTGTGATCTTTTTCTTTTTTTCTTTTTTTTTTTTACAATAGAATTCAATTGAAATAAAGAAAAATAAATAAAGATTTTATTTTAAAATGATGGTCTTATTAGATCTACACAAGACTCGAGATAATTGGAAAGTGTGTACAATTATGATAGAGGTAATGACCTTGTTTGGCAATGGTTATTTTTTTTGAATTTTGGACTAAAATTTACAAGAAGACAAAATAAGTTAAAATAGCCAATAAGACAAAATGTCATATCAAATCTATTAGGACTGTTCAAAAATCCGTTCAAACCGGTAATTCGGACCAAACCAGACCGAATCGTACGGTTTGGTTCGGTTCTATTAAGAATTGATTCGGTTTCGGATTAAGAAATATGAGAACCGTAAAAACGGTTCGGTTAATGGATTTTATGAAAAAACTGCGGTTCGAACCGAACTGAACCGAATTTAAAAAATATATATATATATAATATCAAGTTTTATTTTTATTAATTGGTTTTTTTTATAATTTTAATGATATTAGGATGGTATAGATATGTAATATTAAGTAATGCCTTTATATTATTAGTTTTTATCATGAGTTAAATGTAATTAGTTTGAGTAATTATTTTGTTAATATTAACAATTTATTTTTGTAAATAGAAATTTTTGGAACCATAAACCAAACCGAAACCGATCCGTTTTTTCGGTTTGGTTCTGGTCCGATTTTACAAGTGTAACGGTCTAGTCTGGTTCTTAAAATTACAGAACCGTTAGGATCGGTTTGACTCTTGGATTTTCTCAGAACTGAACCAATCCGGACCATGTACAGCCCTAAAATCCATAATCATTTTATTTTTTCTCTCACAAATATCACATCTAATTACAAAAAAATCAACCATCTTCCCAAATACAAATATTTTAGCCTAGTAAAATAGCCAAAAACATCACATCAAATATTTATTTTTCTCTCTATTTTTTACATATTTTTGGATAAAAAATTAAAAAGTTATTTCAAGCATACAAATTTTTTTACCTTGTATTTTAACTAAAAAATTTAAAAATTATTAAAATAATCTATTCTCAAGCCAATATTACTTTTCACTTAGTTTTAAAAAATACTTTGGTAATGATAGTAAATAAAAATAATATGCAAATAATAAATTTATTCATAATATATGACATTACCCATTAAGCATAAATTTATAATTAATTTTGGTCTCTTACGCTTATTCTTTATGTTTTCTAAATTGTAATTGTGTATAATTTTTTTAAGAGAGAAATTATTTTTATCATATTCTCTTATGCTTATTCTTTAGTTTTTCTATCTTTTCTATATTCAACGTATAAATTTTTCCACCATATCTAATTTGTATTAATACAAATTTTACTAATTATTCTAATATTATCCTATTTTTTACAATTTTCACTTAAAAAACTCATTATGGTTGAGGCAGCTACTCTATTATCTAGTCTGTGTCAAATAGCTTGGTAATTCAAATTGAAAAAACTAAAACAGTAATCATTATAATTAATGAGTGATGTTATATAAGCAAATATATATATATATATATAAATAAAATAATGTAGTTCATTGTGGACTTTTGATTTTAAAATAAAACAACATTAAAAATAAATTTATTTATAATGCTAATAGTATTGTTATATCATTCTTATGAATAATTTTTTTTAGATGAGAATTTTTTTTTTATAATTTAATAAAGAAATAACAATCAATTTGCCCAATGATTTCTAAAAGATGTTGTATGATAGAAATAGACACTATACCATACCATGCATCCTAAATTATTTATTTGTAGTAATTATATTATTTAGGGCTTGTTTGTAAACATGCTATTTTAATAATTTTTTAACTTTTTAAAAAAATATATACACCTTTTTAAATGTCTAGAATAATAAAATTGAGTAAACAAATTGGGAAATTAATACAAAAGTCAATTGCTTCTTCTAAATTGGAAATAATCACTTGAACTAATACATATGTACGGACTAGCAAAAAATAAAAATAAAAATACATATATATTGGAAAATTATAATTACCTACTGTAATACGATATGATATTCTCTTTATATTTGTAAATAATTGTCATTGATTAATAAAAAATATTGAGTTAGTCAGGTTTATAAATTTAATTTTATATAAGTTATTTTTACGTAATAATGTAAGTAAAACTTGTGCTCCCTCCATTTTAATTTGTTGGGACAATTACAAAAAATAAAATAAAAAAATCCAGATTTTAAGCCTTTTAACAAAATAAATCCTGACTTTTAAATTTTGTCAATTTAAAGTATAATCTTTTGATTTGTTTTCAATATAAACTATTAGACTACTTCTGTTAAGTAAAATCGATAAAAAAAAAAAAAAATTATTAAACTCAATGTAGGTATACATAAAATATTTAAAATATTTGCAAATTTTCAGAATTTAATAACTAAACTACTGATTTTTCTATCGATTTTACATAATAAAAATATGCAATCCATTACAAAGAAAATGATTAAAAAATGATTAGTATTGAAAATGAATAAATTATAAAATATATAATTATCTGTTAGATGAAGATTAATTATTATTTTATAATTATTTGCTAAATAGAAAGATGTCATTTACTTGGTAAAAAAATTATTATGACAAATATTGTTCAAATTGTCTAGAGAAATTGTTAAGTATTGAAATTAAAAGTACAAATTGTTTTGAAAATACATTTCAAGAAAAAAGTTAAAAACAAAAAAGAAAGATTTGTGTTCCATGAAATCCATTACAAAGAAAATGATTAGTTAAACAAAAATTTGTTAGTTTGCCGTTAATCCCACTCAGTAGTTACTAATACCGATTTGTGTCCTCCTTTATGTTAATTACACTAACAAGTCTAATTTCTCACACTAGTTACTAACACCGATTTTTGTCATCCTTTATGTTAATTGTACTTACAAGTCTAATTTCTCACACTAATTACTAACACCGATTTGTATCCCCATTTATGTTAACTACACTTATAACACAGTAACTCATCGTGTACCCAATTTTCTCTCTTCTTTTAAGTCTAACATCTCTCACAAGTTATTGTTAATGACGGCCTATTTGTTGTAATGACCCAAATTGTTTTTTTTTTTAAATAGTCAGTGCATAATTTAATTGAGTAATATTCGGATTTGACTACTATGTAAAATTCTGTGTAAAAATAGTTCGGTTTTGTTTTTTTTTTTTTAAATAGTTCCTGTTCTTAGAAAATTTTGAAATTTTTATATGTTGTTCCCATATGAGTCAAGCACGTTGGATAAAAATTTTAGAATTTATCAATGAGTATTTATTTTATGAAAATTCATGGACTGATTGGTGTTCAGTTTAATTTATAGCAGCAGTTGAAAATGAGTTTTGTATGTTGGACCATGATTTGAGATTAGTTTGTTAGGTCTACTTTGATATGTTATTGGGTGACGTTTAGCTTATGAGTGAGAATTTAATTCAAGACCCATGATTTAGATTTAATTTAATTTGAGTTTGTTTAATTACACATGTTTAACTGTTTGGTCCTTTTTGATTATGTGATTAGTATTGACCACTATGGGAGTTGTTGTTATTTATTATATATGATTATACTGTTGGGTATACCTCCTTATTAGAGTATGGGATCCAATTGGTTTATTAAAATATGGTTTAGTTTGGTGTTGATTATAATATATTTTAATATATTATATCTAACTTTTGGAAGCCCAATGAATTTTTTATAATCAGTTTGGTACAACTAGGGTTTTGATAAAAAGCTCAAGAATTCTAAATATATATATTTGGGATTGTTTTGTTTTTCTATATTAGTGTGCGGTGGCTGCTCTTTCGGTTGGTCTTTGAAGTTTTCTTTTGCTGCTAACATTGATGATCTAATTCGGTGGTGTGCTTGGGAAATTAATTCCAAAGATGATTTTCAACTGCATTTTGTAGTGTTAGTGGAAGCTATTTTGATTTAGACTTGTGGTCTTCTTCAACACTGTTTCGAAGACTTTTGTTTCATCTATTTGGTGAGGTCTTTTCTCTTGTTTATTTGTGATTATTTGGAATTCACCTAAGGATGGTTTTGTGAGACCATTCGTGTCTCGTTTGTAATCGTTTGGAAACTCTTTGGTTGATAGTGGAATCGAATTTTGATCCCGTGAACGTACCTCACATTGAGGGAACCCTGTAAAATTCTTGTGTCGCTATTGATTTAATTTTTCCACATTAGTTTTTATCCTCATTGATTGTTTTACTTGTGGGAAATCATATATTTTTCCTAAGAACTGGTACCAGAGCTTACGGTTTATTTGGGTTTATTTATTTGTGTAAATCAATGGAGGGCAATGTGGGTCGTATGTCTAGCTTCAATGGAAGCAATTGGGTAACTTGAAAAACTAAAATGAAGGACCTATTATTTTGTAAAGATTTGTATGGGCCTATTGAGGGTGACAGTGGCAAACCTGAGGATATGCAAGATGATGAATAGAAGAGGCTTAATCGAAAAGCCGTTGGTGTTATTCGTCAATAGATTGATGACAGTGTGTTTTATCATGTTGCTACTGAAACTTCAACACATGATTTATGAAAAATATTAGAAGACCTTTATGACAGGAAATCAGCCACAAATAAAGCTTTTCTATTTCATGAGTTGGTTACTTTAAAATATAAAAAGGGCAGCCCTATTCCGAAACATTTGAATGAAATAAAGAGTATTGTTAACCTACTTGCTTCTATGAAAATTATTTTTGATGATGAGTTACAGGCTTTGATGCTACTTAGTTCTTTGCTCGAAAGTTGGGAGACTTTGGTTATGATGGTTAGTAATTTGGCGCCCGATGGAGTTATCATAAGGAGCTAAGTCACTAGTAGCTTGTTGAATTGGGAAACTAGAAGACAATCAGGGGGTTCTTCTCATTCAGAGGCATTGTTGTGAGAGGCCGAATCAAAACAAGGGGAATGAGTAATATTCCTCATGGTCGTGATCAAAGCCATGACAAATCAAGAGATGGTTGTTTTTCACAGAAAGACATTGAGTGCTATTATTGTCATGAGAAAGGGCACATGAAGCCGGAATGCTGAAAGCTCAAGAACAAGGAGAAAAGACGTGACAAAAGTATGGATAAGAAACAAGAAGACACAACAGCAGTTACTATCGATGATCTCATGGTCGTCTGTGAAGATGATTATATCAATTTTGTGGGCCAAGAGAGCAATTGGGTGATTGATTCCGGTGCTTCTTTTCATGTGACTTCTCGAATTGATTTCTTCACTACCTACACCAAAGGAGATTATGGTTGTGTTCGAATGGGTAATGAAGGTTTGTCCAATATTATTGGCATGGGTGATGTTTGCTTGGAAACAAATTTGGGCGGCAAGTTGTTGCTTAAATATGTGAGGCATGTTCCCGGCATTCACCTCAATTTGATATCTACTAGATAGCTTGATGATGAAGGCTACAACAAAAATTTGGTTATGGAATATAGAAGCTCACAAAGGGTTCTTTGGTGGTGGCTAAGTGCAAGAAGACTCATACACTTTATTCGATGCAAGAAAAAATTTGTAAAGGTGTTGTCAATGCACTTGAAGATGATACTCCTACCGAATTGTGTCATAAGCAACTTGGCCATATGAGTGAAAAGGGGCTACAAGTTTTGTTCAAAAAAGAGCTTTTACCCAATTTAAAAGATACACATCTTAAAACTTGTGCTCATTGTTTGGCGGGTAAACAATATAGAGTTTCTTTTCATAAAATTGTTGCTTCTAGAAAAGAAAATGTTTTGGAGTTGATTCATTCTGATGTTTGTGGTCCTTTAAAAGTTAGAACACATAGTGGTGCACTTTATTTTGTTACTTTCATTGATGATTATTCAAGGAAAGTTTGGGCTTTTATACTAAAAACTAAAGATAAAGTTCTAGATGTATTTAAGCATTTTCAGGCCATGGGTCAAAGAGAAATAGGGCAGAAATTAAAGTGCATCTAAACAGAAAATGGTGGTAAATACATTGGGCCATTTGATGAGTATTGTCGCAGCCAAGGTATTAGGCATCAAAAGACAGTTAAGAAGACTCCTCAACAAAATGGCGTTGCCGAGAGGATGAACCGCACCATTGTGGAAAGAATAAGGTGTTTGCTTTAACATGCTAAATTGCCAAGATCCTTTTAGAGTGAGGCAATGAGGACAGCGGTTAGGGTGATCAATTTGTCCCCCTCCTATCCTTTTGTAGCAATCCCGGTTTTGATCCTTCTTTTATGTTTTGCCACTTCGACTGGGCCGGTCGGGGGTCGAGGAGGCAGTGCCCCTTAGCGGGGGTCCAGGGGGCAGCGCCCCTTAGCGGGTCCAAGGACAGCACCCTAGCAGGGGTCGAGTTGCCCGGTCAGCTCGTGGGGGTCCAGGGAGCAGCGCTCTTTGGCGGGGTTGAGGTGCAGCGCCCCTCAAAACAAAAATGCAAAACGCATTCGAAGTTGCTTGTCCGCACGTGCGGGGAATGAGGCCGCACGTGTGGAAAATAGGGTAGGGGGGTTGAAGCACACTGCTAAAAAGGCAGGTGCGGCTGGAGGTGCGGGAAGTTAAGTAGATCCGGAATTTTTCCTTTTCTTCTCTCTTTGGGCTGATTGAATGTCACTTTTTGGTATATCTCTCTCTCTAAAAACATTTACTTTCCCTTCTCTCTACGTTTCCTACCAAAAACCTCATACAATCTTTGATTTCTCCAAATCCATTGGGATTTAGATCCAAGTCCTTCATCAAAATTGGTTATCTAGGCGAGGGCTACGTTGTGTGCGGTGGAGATCGAGTTTAAGCATCGTTGATTTTTGGGGTTTCAACTCGTTTCTTCTTCAAACTTACGGTAGAGATTTTCTACACTCTAATATGGTTTTTAGCTTAGTTATCTGCTATTGTGTATAGATGATGAGATTTGGTTGTGGTTTGGACAAATCTAGGATTTAGGTGTGAAATGAAAAGAGGGGTTTTGATGAATATGAGGTAAATGAGTATGAAGCTTGAATATAAGATCATGTTGTGCCAAAATAGTTGATTTTGGTGTTTGGGTTGATATTTGGTGAAAGGGGGATTTTTGCCCTAATTTTGATTAAACTATTATTTTGCATAAATAATTGGGATTAATATTGAAAACGTGAAATTGGAAGGTTGTGATTATAAATGGTGATATTGGATATGTATTATCTCACCTATGGAATTTTGAAATAAACTATTTATTTTGATATTGAACATCTCTTTAGAAATAATTGCATTGGGCTATCGGTGAAGGATAGCTATGATTGTTGTAGAAATTACATGAGGATTAGGCGATTTAATGCTAATCCATTGTTGGTGTCATCGAATATGACTATGTTATAAATACATATTATATGTATGTTTATTGGGAGGAGATAGTGGATGTACTCCGTATGTGATTATGTTTATAAATACATTGTATATGCATGTTTATTTGGAGGAGATAGGGGATGTACTCCATATATGATTATGTTTATAAATACATTACATATGTATATTTGTTTGGGAGGAGAAAGAGGATGGACTCCATCTAAAGCAAGTTGGCCAGAGTATCTTGGGTCAAGACCCGAAATTTTATATATAAATGGGTGACGATTCCTTCGGACGAAATATCCGTAAAATGGCAGGTTTGAAGTGTTTATGTGTATTTTTGCATTGTTGGAAAACCATTGAGTTGTAGTCTTATTTTGGTTGTTAAAAGATAATGAATTTAACTCATGAATTGAGTAGCATATATGAACTAGAAATGAAATGAAGGAAAATGGAAATAAGGTTTGGTCTTAGTAGCATATGAATATGCAGGCCTTGTGGATACTTCTGTATCGGTATTATTTATGTACGTGGTATTTATACTTTTGCTAAATCTCATAAATTGTGTTAGATTATTTCTACTGGGCTGTTGACTCACCCTATATGGGAATACCATTTTCAGGTGCAGGTGAGATGCTTCCTCCAAGGCAATAGCGTGGATGGAGTTTTGGGAAGCAAGAGCTTCTTAATTATGTCTTGTTGTGTGTATGTTTTTATTATTTGTAAAGCCAAGGGCTTAAGATGTAACGAGCGAGACTCAATTTGTGTAACCAAGCAATGACTTGGAAAGATGTAAGCCTACATGACATTTAACCGTTTGTTAAACACTGAACTTTGATGAATGCAAGTATTGTATTTCTGTTATATTCTTCCGCATGGTAGATAGGGTTATTGTATTATTTTGGGGGCGTTACACCTTTGAATGGTGATGTTCCCGAAAGAGTTGGGACCAACAAAGATGTGTCTTATGAGCACTTGAGGGTGTTTGGTTATCGAGCCTTTGTTTACATTCCAAAGGATGAAAGGTCCGAGCTTGATAGCAAGTCAAGACAATGCATTTTTCTTGGCTATGAATATGATGAATTTGGTTATAGATTGTGGGATCCGGTCGACAAGAAAGTTATTTGAAGCTGTGATGCTGTGTTTCTTGAAGACTAAACAATTGAAGACTTTGGTAAAGGTGATTAACCGGAGGCAAAAACTAGTGATCTCATTGACATGGATCCATCTCCTTCATCTTCAGTTAATGATGAAAATAGGGAAGATGTGCAGCCACCATTTCAAGATGTGGATGATGATGTTAATCCTAATGAACTTGAGCCAGAAATTGAGGAAGAGCATCCAACTCAAGAATCGCCACCACAACTTGAGTTGAGAAAATCTACAAGGGACCGACAACCTTCAAGAAAGTATCCTCCCAATGAATTTGTATTGATTTCCGATCAAGGGGAGTGTAGAGGTCCCCGAACGTCCTGAGAAAATCCCGTATTGTTCATTTGGGCTTACTACAGTTCAGGACTCAATGTCACGGTCCTGTATCTAATCTCGCAGAGTGCAATGCAAGACCGATGAATCATCAAAGAGTCCAAATTCGGCAAATCGTTTTGAAAAACTAATTTTTAGAAAGAAGTGCCAAACATGGACTGCTTTGCCAGATAGAGAGTCGCCACCTAAATATTTATTTTGGGAGAATTTAGGAAACTCTGACTCGTTGCCTAAGGCCACGTGTCCGTCATTACCAAAGTTGCCTCGGCTCAGGAACTTGGGTACGATTGGGGAAGGTCAGCTATGAGCACCCCTGCTCGCCCGATCAAAGATCGGCCACTACTAAGCATGATATCAAGTTTTTGAAAACACATGTGCTCTTATTCCGGTTTATTAGCCTAGAATTACTATGTGATGTGCACAGCATACAAGTATAGACTGGATTGCCTAAGTTGGAATAAAGCATCGCATATCCGTTTGTTTTGAAAATGGATTGAAGTTTGCTACTTGCAAGTAGGCTAAAACACGGGTTTCTACGAATTATTCCAATTCAGGCAACACAACCTTCACCCACAGGCATTCAGGCAGTTATATCACATAAGCATATAGCCTCATGGTAAGCATGCTATCATGGCAGTCACTCACACACATGCAAGGATGCTAAAGCATAAATACTTACCGAGTACTCCGAGCCAAAGAAAGAAGCTAATTAGAAATCATGCATGAATCCTAACTATGCTAAGAATGCCTAATGCAACACATGCAAAAATGCAACTACAATAGGCTCGGCTATTCTAAGATGGCATATGAGATGCAACAATCGATACATGTATTCAACTTGGAATTGAAATACAAAGCAGTTAGCATGATGCGCCGAGCCCGGTGCATGCGAGACAGATGAATGAATGCAAACATGCGAAGCATAAGGATGCTAATTAAAACATGCCCTAAAACTAACCATTGTAAGCTGGTAAATAAAAGGGAGAAAGACGTGAGGTTGGAAGACATGCATCACACACACGAATACTTATTACAAAATCCGCCCTCTCGACGGAGGGTCCGAATAAATAACACAGAACCAACTAGCTAATCTAAACTAATCTAATTAAACTAATTATTACACGACCCTAATTAATTAACAAATTAACTAAAATAAATAAGCTAGCATGAAAAACATATGAAATGGACTGCCTCAGCTCGGTCTTGAATGATAAGGAATGCATGCATGCATGCTCGAGTCGCCTTGCTAGAAAATCCATCGCGATGCTCCGATTTGCCTCTGTTTGCAACTGGTCCCAGAACACTGTACAAAACTCTAGAAGGCTGAAACTCCACCATGCTGTAGGGATACCACCGACCAGTTTTTGCTGCTGGTTTCCGGTTTGCTGCAACAGAGTACAAGAAAGGGGCATGGCAAAGTATTTTCAACATATGTGTGCACGACCACTCTTCTCGTCATTGCATAAGCTCTAGGGAGTGTAGTCCTCGATCCCAGTGCCACCAATCACGCATCTCGATGCATGATGGTCGAGTAGTCGAATTGCATGACTCAATGTGAAATGGATGCACAAATGAACACAATAAGGCCTAAACTCCATCATGGGTAATCAAGAGTGTCGACGACCGGGAATCGAAGCACGTTTCGTCATTTTAAGTATGAAACGTCCCTCGTTTCCCGTGTTTAGATTAAACCCTACTCCAAACACTATGCAACAACTAGAATGGCATGGCATGCAAACACAATGCGATAACTAGCATGCAATCCTAAACGAAATTCAACTAAGACATGCAAACATGCAAGGAATGACATGTAAAGGTGCAACTAGCATACGTAATGCTATGAACTACGAATGACATACTCAATGCACATGATGCTATATGGCATGCACAACGCACATGTGACGATGGACATATACAAAGGCATAATCAAGGCATACACAATGCGACGATCAAGCATGCGACAACATGGGCATGGCACACACAATGCAAGATGGACTTAAACTAAAATGAATGGGCCTCAGCCACACTCAAATCAGTGGCCAAACATGATGAAATTAGGCAACAAAACACATGCAAATATGCACAAATGCAAGGGACCGAACCTAAGGCATCAAATGCCACTATACCAAAACATAGCCAGGGGTGAAATATGGCATACAATCATACATTTTCCAGCTCTGAAATGACATGCAAGATGACCCGGAATCATGCAAACACTTCGTACAATGCATGCTAGATGGCCAGAATACCGGAACTAGTGAAGCGCATTACACTAGAGGTACACAAAGTAATGCTTAAATGACCCAACCGGCCCCAAACAGTCCCTATGTAGGTCCTAAATAGTGTGAAAATGGTCTAAAATGATGGCTCAAAATGCAAAGAAATGGGGCTCATGCAATGGTCCAAAAATGAGGCATACAAGCACGACTCTCAAACGCATTTAAAGAGTGGAAAACATGGGAATATGGAATACATGTAAGCTCTGAATTATGATGCACAATGGCCTCAAAACATGGAAACACCTCAACATAAGCATGTAATAGGCTCCAAAACTCAAAGCTAGGCAAGGGTATTGAACTACAACCATGCATAGCAAGCATCATTCGACTATAAGGCATAAAAACAAAGCTAAGGAAGTCCAAAACATGCACAAAATCAGTTTAAGGCATGGCCAAAAAGTGCTAGGATCAAAGGCCAAAATAGCATGCAACACAAGCTAGTGAAGAGGGTTTATACTACAAGTATATGAAGCAATCAAGAGGCCACCAAACCAGCAAAAGTCAGAGGTATGACATGTCAAATAAAGCCCAAAAGTAAGGGAGACCAGCTACCTAACAAGAAAATCGGTCGGCGGGAGAAAAGTGGTCTCCAAGGAGAAAAGGTGGTCTCACACCCTTGTACCACCTTCCAAACAATGAAAATAGGGTCCATGCCAAAAATGAACCAAGACGGATGCAAAACGAGGGCTCGGGGGCTAAAACGCGCGGCCGGAGGCCCAAAAAATAGACTGTTAAGCATCGAGAGTGGCGTGCGACCATGAAGGTGGTCTCCCGGGCCACAGTATCCCTCTAGAGAGAGGAAACAAGGTGTGTGCCAAAAACCGGAGCAAATGGAGAAAGTTAAGCGGTCCCGAACCGAGGCGCACGGCCGACGACTCCGAAAATCAGAAACTGGTCTCCAAATGGGAACAGTGGTCTACGATCACAAAAAGTAGCCTATGGCCACTGAGAGATGGTCTACAAGACCTCTCCCTCCCTTCGGGAAGAGAAAACAAGATCTGGTTCGCAGACCGAGGTAAGGCACAAAAGGGTCCCGAAGTTTGGGAGTATGGCTCTCAGCCGAAACTCTGAAACCTCAGAACGAGCACAACATGCGCGATCACCGAGCGCTCAATCGATGATGTCTGAATCTTAAGGTCGGTCAAAAATGGGGTGTCTACAGTTGCCCCTCTTTGACAGAACTCAAAAGTCATAAGTGACGGGAGCGAATGTCAAAGCCTGAAGACGACCCATTTTTGACAAGGCCGAAGACTTAGACACACATGCAAGATAACAAAGAAATGTGCCCGCAAGCAAGGGCAAAAATGCAAAATGTTATGCAGGAAGATTTTGATAATTGGACTTATACGCTACGCGAAACCGGTTTGAAAATTGGACTTATACGCTACGTGAAGCCAGTTTGAAAATTGGACTCATACGCTAAGCGAAGCCGGTTTGATAATTGGACTTATACGCTAAGCGAAGCCGGTTTGATAATTGGACTTATACACTTTCGCGAAGCCGGTTTAATAATTGGACTTATACGCTAAGCGAAGTCGGTTTGAAAATTCAGGATTTATGCAATGCACTGTAATGTAGTGGCTAAAATGCAATGTAATAACTAGGAAGTGAAGGTACCTTACAGGGGCAATTGGCAAATGACTTACCTCATGCTGCTGGGGATCTTTCGCTTCTTCTCAGTTGAACCGCAGGTACTACTTTTCTCCCTGACTATGGTCGCAGCTTTCCCTATTCTCCAACAGGGTGACAGACTAGGTTGGTTCAGTATCCAAAATTGAGGCGCATACATATGCTATCTCAATCTATGGGGCTGCCATATAGATTTCAAGTCGAGGATATACCCCTGGGTATTTAAACTAGACTTTAGTCTCGGAAATCCCGAACCTTTGTGTTCTAGGCATGAGCCATTCGAACTCTAGTTTCCACCATTTCAGTTGGTCTCCTAGGAACTCACCGTAAGCACAGACAGGTGGCTATACCAGACCACCGGAAGTCGTTCGGGCACGACAAACACCAAAGGAGTTACACCTTTAGGGGATTTAAGGTGTCCTAGACTAGAAAGTGCACAAGACAGTGCGAATAAAGATGCAGGATTTAAGGTCTCCTAGACCAGAGGATTTAAGGTCTCCTAAACCAGCATAAAACAGATATGATGTAATGGATGTAACGGATAGAGCAATAGATGCAAAAGGGATAACGCACTCCAACCACGCTGGAATCGTGAAAAGAGGCCGAAAAAAAATGCCCAAGTGCGTACACGACGCAACCTGGGATAAATTCCAAACACGCTGAACTCGTGTGAGGAAAAGAACACTCCAACCACGCTGAAATCGTGAGAAGAAGCCTGGAAAAAAAACGCCCAAGCGCGTACACGATGCAACCTGGGATAAATTCCAAACACGCTGAAATTGTGTAAGGAAAGGGACACTCATACCACGCTGAAATTGTGAGAAGAGGTCCGAAAACAAACTGCCCAGGTGCATACACGACGTAACCTGAGATAAATTCCAAACACGCTGAAATCGTGTGAGGAAAGGGACACTCAAACCACGCTGAAATTATGAGAGAAGGTCCAAAAACAAACCGCCCAGGTGCGTACACGACACAACCTGAGATAAATTCCAAACACGCTGAAATCGTGTGAGGGAAGGAACACTCAAACCACGCTGAAATCGTGAGAGGAGGTCCGAAAACAAACCGCCCAGGTGCGTACATGACGCAACCTGAGATAAATTCCAAACACGCTGAAATCGTGTGGGGAAAGGGACACTCAAACCACGCTGAAATCGTGAGAGGAGGTCCGAAAACAAACCGCCCAGGTGCATACACGACGTAACCTGAGATAAATTCCAAACACGCTGAAATCGTGTGAGGAAAGGGACACTCAAACCACGCTGAGATTGTGAGAGGAGGTCCGAAAACAAAACGCCCAAGCGCGTACACGATGCAACCTGGGATAAATTCCAAACACGCTGAAATCATATGAAGAAAGGGACACTCAAATCACACTGAAATCGTGAGAGGAGGTCCAAGAAACTATCAGGTGCGTGCTCGGCGCAACCTGAGAAAGTCCCGCAAGACAACGATCCTAAACGCAGCTCGACGTAAAAGGATAAATGATACAAGATAACACAAGGTGCAAATAAACGCAATAAGTGCGATGATATAGTACATGTTATAAGAAATGTAGAGCATGATGTTTAAGGAATGCAATAAACAGACAAAGCGGGACTTTAGAAAGCACCTCATAGAGTGAGTGGCGGTAAACCGCTTTACTCTGACGGGGGTCTATTCTTGTATTCTTCGAATACTTACCTTCAACTCACAGTATAAAGGTTCTGAAATGCTGACAAAGAGCAACATCTGCATGTAGAAACCACAGATGCCGTTTTTCATCCTGATCATATTCATAACTTTCCCTAGGAACTCATTGCAAACACAGCCAAGATGCCTCCGGCAGGGAATGGTACTCAGGAAGAGCACATCTGATTGCCATTCTGGCTTTGAAACAATCAACATCGTATTCTGTTCACTCTGAACACACAGCTCATACAGCACAATGCTCATTCTGAACACACAGCCCGTAACACTGTACTCTGTTTCTTTTGAACATACAGCTCATAGCACAGTATTCTGGTCATTTTGAACACACGGCCCGTAACAGCACACTGCTCACTCTGAATACACAGCTCATAACACAGTACTCGGTTTATTCGGTACACAGCTCATTCAGAACATATGGGATGTAGTGACAGAACTTGCAGAAGTTGAAACAAGCTCAGGCGCTCCAAATTTTCGCTCTTTTATTTTGCTTTTCCACCCGGAACTTTCATAGCTTCAGATGGGTCCTGGTTTTTTTACTGTTCGCATATGACCTGGGTTGAACCTTGCGGTTTTATGAAAGAACAAATTATGTTTTACACAAATGTGGAGAATGACACGGCACTCTGAGCACAAAACAATTTTTTGAAAGGGAGATGAGAAAATGGTTCTCAACTGGGTATTGAGCCTACAACTGACCACAGCCAAAACGAATCAACAACGGAAAACAAAAGGTAGAACAACCTAAACACAACTAAACAAAGGGAAAACAAGGTAAAACAACCTAAACACATCTATTGACACTCAAACGACTCAAAACAAGAATCGAAACAAACAAAAACACACAAACACAACACTCAGCTATGTTATAAAGGCAAGAGACCTCTCGGTACACAAGGAGCCAGTTTCCCCGGGTATTGTTTCCCTCCCTTTCTCACTTGTGATTCTCACATCATTCGGCCCTCAAGCTCTGTTTTTCTAAAAAAGCCATTTTCCTCACTTTTTCTCTCAGGGCACATCTCTCCATTCTTCAATCTCTCATTTTTTTATCCCTCCCCTGGGTGGTTAATGGATAAGCAGGAAGTTATGGGCTCTTGCCCCTGGTATTCTACCATATTCTTATTCTTGTTCACAACAGTGAATTTTTCCCACAGAGGGGTTGCGCTACAACTGGGTGTGTAGCAAATTTGCAGCTGACATCAGTTGACGATGCTCTGCTGGGGAGTTTGGATGTGATCAGATCTATCCAGATGAGGGAGTGGAATATCTTGATCCGTTCCAGTTCGTGCTTTGCACTTGGCTCGATACCACGCTGCTTAGAGGATGTGAGAGCTTTTTGCCCTTTTGCGGTTAGCTTCAGTGGTACCCTTTTCCGGCAGGTATGAGTGCCCTTCTTGGCAAGAATGTTAACAACGGGGAAAAGACAGAACACCTGACTCAACCGTGCCCCTAGTTCATCATTTCGACCATTTTTTGGTTTTCGGCTTCTGCTAAAACAATTTTAACCAAAATGAGGGTTAGATTAACATGCTTGTTCGATTTTCTAATTTAAAATCATGCAAGTCAGGCTATGAGCACTGAAAATTTTCCTTTTTTGGGTCCAAGAAATGGTCCAGTTTTGAAAAATGGAATACTTTTCAAGAAAATTAGTCAATCTCAGTAAAAATTCTCAAAAACTGCTTTTTCAAATGGCCACTGCTCAACGAGTACGGAACCTACTCTTGAGATGCACAACCTCAGATTTATTACAATGGAAAATTGCCCCTTGTTTGACCGCAGCACATTGTATGGCAACGGAAAGTTTCTCCTTGTTTGAATAGCACCGCAGCACACTGTAACCAGTTCTCAAAGTGACGATCACCAACGAACACTCAGATACAGCGATGACAAAGATGACCTGTTCAATCTCATGGACAGGACAGTTGAATTTGAAGTGTTTTACAGCTGGACTTCAGAATGAAGTTGTCTACGTATCCCAAACATGGGAATCAAGCCTTACGTAGTTCGGGGTAAGGTACACTCGGGTATTAACCTCTCCTTTTGTGCTCTAACTTTTGCCAAGGCCCCCCTTTCTGGGTTTTCAACCTTGCGAGCTTTGTTCTTCTTTTCTTTTCATTTCTTTTCTTCTTTTTTCTTTTTCATCCTTTCTTTTCATTTTCATCATTTTTCTTCTTTTATTTTTTTCATTCTTTACATTTTTTTTTATTCTTTTTGTTATTTTCCTTGCTCTAACTTTTGCCTCGGTCGCCCTTCCGAGTTTTTGGCCTAGCGAGCCTCTCAAGGGTAAAAGTGTAGCTTTGTCTATGTCAAATGGTTTTGAGATCCTGAAGTCATCTGAATCCAGGAGAATGGCTGTTGTTCCCTGACGATTGGAGAGCCTTTTGCCGTGAAACTCCTAGCATGTGATGTGGCCAATGTTGGAGCCAATGTCCCGGAGGCCAGATTTGTCACAATTCTTTGAAGATCTTCAATCATTCTCATCAACTCAGAAGTAGTGGGTTCATGGGTTTGAGATGATTGGAGTTCAGGTGCACCCATTATGCATAAGTCCATGCTTTCCGGAATGAACACCTCAGGCTTGGGTAGATGGGTTGGGGTAATGTATATGCTAGGGTCGAAGGTGGATGGTAGTATATGGATGAGGTTAAGGTGGGGAGGTGACGAGTCAGTACTAACCTGAGGTCCTCTGGGTGGAGCTAGGGTCTCTTCATCAATAAGATCCTGAATCTTATGACGGAGGCGGATGCAACGGTTCGTATCATGACCGTATTGTTGATGATAGGCACAGTATTTAGCTGGGTCATATCTTGGTAGAAGAGGATTTGGAAGGGGTTGGGGTTCTAGGAGTTCTAGGTGCCCTTCTTCTCGCAACTTTCTCAAAGCTTGAGAGAGACTCATATAAAGAGGATTGAACTTTCGGGCTTGGGGCCGATTTGAAGTGACGGGTTTTTGGCCATTGAGGGAAGTGGTGATAGAGTCTACTTCTGAGCATTTTACAGCTGTGCTACCATTAGTAGTAGCATTGAAACTGTGAACAACATTCTTTCGCAAAGGCTCATCATCTTCCACAAAGATTCCTTGTCTGATGGCATCCTCGATTTGAACCCCCATTTCATGAAGTACTGGAAAGATAAAAAGAGGTAGGACGACCATCTTTTGCAACAACTTGCCATGTAGATTCCGAACAATCATTCTGAGCTGATCTTTGTCGGAAGGCCTTGTAGTCATCATTGAGGCCTTTGCTCTCCATCTCGCCACGAACTCTGAGAAACTCTCTTTTGGCTCTTGGCGGGTGACTTCGAGATCACGAGTTGTGACCTCGATCTGTGTATTGTAGGAGTATTGAGCAATAAAGGCCTTGGCCAGCTCTTCCCAGTTCCATTTCACAGAGTCCTCCAATTTCGCATACCAGATTGCGACTATCCCAGACATGGTTTGGCCAAATAGTGACAGCTTCTGGGCTGTGGTCAAGCCCATTGGCCTCAAGATATCAGAAAATAGGTGGAGGTGCACCATTGGGTCTCCAGAACCATCGAAGCGATCGATATGTGGCATCTTGAACCAGTCCGGTAATGTCACTGCCGAATCGGTGTATCCATCCTCTATGTTTGGGATGGGCTTCACATCCTGAGACTTTTTGAACAGCTTTTCAAGCTTGCTCACTTTCAACGCCGTGGGGTCCACCTCGAACTTAAATGGTGAATCCGGTAGGTTGGGCTGTGCTTTGGATAGCTGGGGTAGGATTGGAGGCGGAGCCAGCTCTGTTGGAATGTCCGTATCTTCCTGGACATTAGTTGTCTCCTCGAGTATTGGCACTCTTGGTGGGGGAGGAGCTTGGTGTGAAGCGGATGCTCCGGTTTGCTGTTGTAGCCTGACAATTAACTCTGCCTGTTGAGCCATGACCTCGGCCTGTTGTTTGGAAAATTCTGCTTGACGAACAGCGTCCTGCTGCATGGTTTTCATACTTTAATGGAGCTGACACATCATCTCTTCCATGCTAACTGAAAACTACTGATCTAACTGAATAAGTGTGTATCCCCTTTCTGAGGTGGAAACAGATATCTCAGCCCAACTGGGCACAGGTGAGGTGGATAATGATCACTGATCCGAAGACTGTTGAACTGATGATCTGTGCCTGACTGGCCTTTTTACCCTGCCTCTAGCAAAGGAACATTGATTGCCCTTGAACTGAATCTCTGACCTGACAAAGTCTATCAGCACAAGTCCAATGTACCCGGGGGATATCGAATCCTTCTGAAGCTATGGTTCCCAAGACTACCCTAGCAAAAAAGAAAACAAGCAGCATCTCAGCCCAATTTCACCAGAACAGATATGAGTAAAGCTGAATGACTGTGCTCTCCCCTAAATTCTGCCCCAAAACTGAATCTGATACCCGCAAATATAACTGATTCTCAAAACACAGATACCGATGCCCGCAGGCCTGATTCCCAGACTTGCAAACTGATATATGCATTCCTGTAGAGACACACTTTAAAAGCACATAGCAAACAAGTGAGAGCCAAAAACACCCCTATGTTTGGGTAGGGTTTCTCTGTCCTATTTTGTCAGCAGCTAGGGTTTCACTACGCATGCAACAGTTTCAAACAACCTATAATCGGGTAAACAACCTGTCCTAGCTTGGAATGGTCACTACAGATTTTGATATGCACTAGGTCGAATGGTCAAAAAGGGTGCCCCGGTAAAAATCAAGGTTTGTGTTCCCATCGTGGCAGAGCCCGTAACCGGTCAGCCTTACGGCACGCTTGTCAAAGCAAGCCTCCGGCAAACCGTTCAAGAATAGTAGATGGCAAACATGGTGTCCTAGGCGCACCAATACACATGCAATGCAAAGAAACACATAAGTGTAGTCAAAACAAGATATCATGAGTTCGAGTCAAGTTCTCTAAATCCCCAGCGGAGTCGCCAGAAGTTGTAGACGTCCCCGAACATCCTGGAAAAATCCCATTTTGTTCATTTGGGCTTACTACAGTTCAGGACTCAATGTCACGGTCCTGTATCTAATCTCGCAGAGTGCAATGCAAGACCGATGAATCATCAAAGAGTCCAAATCCGGCAAATCGTTTTGAAAAACTAATTTTTAAAAAGAAATGCCAAACATGAACTGCTTTGCCAGATAGAGAGTCGCCACCTAAATATTTATTTTGGGGGAATTTAGGAAACCCTGACTCGTTGCCTAAGGCCACGTGTCCGTCATTACCAAAGTTGCCTCGGCTCGGAAACTTGGGTACGATTGGGGAAGGTCAGCTATGAGCACCCCCGCTCGCCCGATCAAAGATCGGCCACTACTAAGCATGATATCGAGTTTTTGAAAACACATGTGCTCTTATTCCGGTTTATTAGCCTAGAATTACTATGTGATGCGCACAACATACAAATATAGACTGGATTGCCTAAGTAGGAACAAAGCATCGCATATCCGTTTGTTTTGAAAATGGATTGAAGTTTGCTACTCGCAAGTAGGCTAAAACACGGGTTTCTACGAATTATTCCAATTCAAGCAACACGACCTTCACCCACAGGCATTCAGGCAGTTATATCACATAAGCACATAGCCTCATGGTAAGCATGCTATCATGGCAGTCACTCACACACATGCAAGGATGTTAAAGCATAAATACTTACTGAGTACTCCGAGCCAAAGAAAGAAGCTAATTAGAAATCATGCATGAATCCTAACTATGCTAAGAATGCCTAGTGCAACACGTGCAAAAATGCAACTACAATAGGCTTGGCTATTCTAAGATGGCATATAAGATGCAACAATCGATACATGTATTCAACTTGGAATTGAAATACAATGCAGTTAGCATGATGCGCTGAGCCCGGTGCATGCGAGATAGATGAATGAATGCAAACATGCGAAGCATAAGGATGCTAATTAAAACATTCCCTAAAACTAACCATTGTAAGCTGGTAAATAAAAGAGAGAAAGATGTGAGGTTGGAAGACATGCATCACACACACGCACACTTATTACAAAATTCGCCCTCTCGATGGAGGGTCCGAATAAATAATACAGAACCAACTAGCTAATCTAAGCTAATCTAATTAAACTAATTATTACACAACCCTAATTAATTAAGAAATTAACTAAAATAAATAAGCTAGCATGCAAAACGTATGAAATGGACTGCCTCAGCTCGGTCTTGAATGATAAGGAATGCATGCATGCTCGAGTCGCCTTGCCAGAAAATCCATCACGATGCCCCGATTTGCCTCTGTTTGCAACTGGTCCCAGAACACTGTACAAAACTCCAGAAGGTTGAAACTCCACCATGCTGTAGGGATACCACCGACCAATTTTTGCTGTTGGTTTCCGGTTTGCTGCAACAGAGAGCAAGAAAGGGGCATGGCAAAGTATTTTCAACATATGTGTGCACGACCACTCTCCTCATCATTGCATAAGCTCTAGGGAGTGTAGTCCTCGATTCTCGTGCCACCAATCACACATCTCGATACATGATGGCTGAGGAATCGAATTGCATGATTCAATGTGAAATGGATGCACAAATGAACACAATAAGGCCTAAACTCCATCATGGGTAATCAAGAGTGTCAGCGATCGGGAATCAAAGCACGTTTCATCACTTTGAGTACAAAACATCCATCGTTTCCCGTGTTTGGACTAAACCCTACTCCAAACAACATGCAACAACTAGAATGGCATGGCATGCAAACACAATGCGACAACTAGCATGCAATCCTACACGAAATGCAACTAAGACATGCAAACATGCAAGGAATGACATGCAAAGGTGCAACTAGCATACGCAATGCTATGAACTACGAATGGCATACTCAATGCACATGACGCTATATGGCATACACAACGCACATATGACGATGGACATACACAAAGGCAT
Source organism: Camellia sinensis (assembly GCF_055761805.1). Lineage (NCBI taxonomy): Eukaryota > Viridiplantae > Streptophyta > Magnoliopsida > Ericales > Theaceae > Camellia > Camellia sinensis. The sequence goes on along the minus strand of NC_138961.1, from coordinate 31,875,105 downwards.
AATCAAGGCATACACAATGCGACGATCAAACATGCGACAACATGGACGTGGCATACACAATGCAAGATGGACTTAAACTAAAATGAATGGGTCTCAGCCACACCCAAATCAGTGGCCAAACATGATGAAATTAGGCAACAAAACACATGCAAATATGCACAAATGCAAGGGACCGAACCTAGGGCATCAAATGCCACTCTACCAAAACATGGCAAGGGGTGAAATATGGCATACAATCATACATTTTCCAGCTCTGAAATGACATGCAAGATGGCCCTGAATCATGCAAACACTTCATACAATGCATGCTAGATGGCCCGAATACCGAAACTAGTGAAGGGCATTACACTAGAGGTACACAAAGCAATGCTCAAATGACCCAACCAGCCCCAAACAGTCCCTATGCAGGTCCTAAATAGTGGGAAAATGGTCTAAAATGATGGCTCAAAATGCAAAGAAATGGGGCTCATGCAATGGTCCAAAAATGAGGCATACAAGCACGACTCTCAAACGCATTTAAAGAGTGGAAAACGTGGGAATATGACATACATGTAAGCTCTAAAATATGATGCACAATGGCCCCAAAACAGGGAAACACCTCAACATAAGCATGCAATAGGCTCCAAAACTCAAAGCTAGGCAAGGGTATTGAACTACAACCATGCATAGCAAGCATCATTCGACTATGAGGCATAAAAATAGAGCTAAGGCAGCCCAAAATATGCACAAAATCAGTTTAAGACATGGCCAAAAAGTGCTAGGATCAAAGGCCAAAATAGCATGCAACACAAGCTAGTGAAGAGGGTTTATACTACAAGTATATGAAGCATTCAAGAGGCCACCAAACCAAAAAAATTCAGGGGTATGACATGCTAAATAAATCCCAAAAACCCACTGAAACATGGTCTATGCATGCAAGAATGATAGGCTCCTTTGATAGGCTATAAAGAGGGTTGTTCTACACATGCAAGATGGACACCCAAAATGGAAAAATGGGCTCTGGATAGAGCCTATGAAGGTCCTAAAACCCACCAAAAATAGCCTGAAACATGGCTTGGAAGTATGTAAATAAGGGTTTCTTTGTTAGGCCAAATATGCTAGTAAACAAGACAAGGGGTGAGAGGGTCACCCCTCTCTGATTTTGGCACTCAAAATAGCCAGCTAGCCACTGAAAATCCACTAGATTTTAGTGGCTAAAAGGCCAAACAATGGTCAACACAAATGCTCTAAGGCATGGCTCAAAACAAAGTGAAATGAAGCATGCAAGGGGGTAGACGACCCCCAACAGGAAAATGGTCTTAAACAAACATGTTAAGGACCTCAAAATAAGACTTTTTTCAGTTTATGACAAAGTCCAAATATCCTTTCAAGTATAGCTAAAAGATGAAGCAAAACAATGCTTAAAAGAGAAAAAGAAGTGTTACCCTTGAAGCTCAGCAAGATAGCACACTTTGGGATAAAAAACCAGACCTTCAAGACCTCTCAAGACCTTTCCGAGAAGTTTAGGTTGGTGTTGGAGGCGTTATGCTATGAGGTGTGGTGCAAAGGTGCAAGAACAAGGGACCTTTTAGCCTAGAATATAGAGACAAAATGAGAGATATATGTGTATGCCTCAAACCAAATTCTGAACCTCTGCTAATGAGGGAGAGAGTCCCTCTTATAGCCAAAGGGGTTTAAAGCTTCTCCAAGAAGCTAAAAAACAAGTTTGAAGATCCTCCATACACGTGTATGGAGGATCAGTTCTTCTAGCTGGCACAGCTGGCAACAACTCACAGAGACAAGACAGAGGGGAGTAGGCTAACCTGTTCAAGTGGTCAGCCGACCACTTGCCCTGGTCAGCCGACCAGGTCAAAAGGTTTAGGTGGTCGGCCAGCCAGTTCAAAAGGGTCAGGTGGTCGACCAGCCCATTTGGTGGTCTCCCAACTGAATGTAAGCTAGTGGTGTGGTGGGAGACCAGCAATTGTGGCCCAAAGTGAGGGAGACCAGCTACCTGTCAAGAAAACCGGCCGATTGTGAATATGTCTTCTATTCGGGTTGTACTTGGCATGGCCGTAAGTATGAATCTTGAAGTTTAGCAACTTGATGTGAAGACTGCATTTCTTCATGGTGACCTTGAAGAAGAAATTTACATGAAGCAACCAGAAGGTTTTATAGAGAAAGGGAAAGAGAAATTTGTTTGCAAATTGAAGAAAAGTCTGTACGGTTTCAAGCAAGCCCCGCGGCAATCGTACAAAAAGTTTGACTCTTTCATGATGAATAATGGTTTTTTTAAAACCACTTCGGACCATCGTGTGTTTGTGAAAAAAATTTCGATTGTTAAATTTATTATTCTTTTGCTTTATGTTGATGACATGTTAATTGTGGGAGAAGATTACACTATGATTAACGAGTTGAAATTGGAGTTGAGCAAGTCGTTTGCTATGAAAGATTTGGGGCCGGCAAAGCAAATACTTTGTATGAAAATTGTTCGTGATCACAAAAAGAGGCTGATTTAGTTGTCTCAAGAAAGCTACATTGAAAAAATTCTTGAGAGGTTCAACATGGATAAAGCAAAGTCGGTTGATTGTCCACTTGCGGGTCACTTCAAGCTTAGTTTGAATCAATGTCCTACAAGTGAGAAAGACAAGGAAGAGATGCAGAAAATTCCTTATGCTTCAGCGGTTGATTCTTTGATGTATGTCATGGTTTGTACAAGGCCGGATATTGCTCACGCCGTTAGTGTGGTGAGTCAGTTTCTGTCTAATCTGGGTAAAGAACATTGGGCAGCGGTGAAGTGGATTCTAAGATATCTTTAAGGGACTTCGAAGGTGTGTTTGCGCTTTGGGGATGGTAAGCCGATGCTTAATGGGTTCATAGATTCTGATATGGCCAGTGATGTTGATTCTAGGAAATTTACTTCAGGGTATTTGATGACATTTGTAGGGGAAGTTGTGGCATGGCAATCTAAATTACAAAATGCGTTGCTCTCTCAACTACCAAAGTTGAATTTATCGCCATTACAAAAGCTTGCAAAGAAGAGTTATGGTTGAAGAAATTTTTGCAAGAATTGGGTTTGAAGCAAGAAAGGTATGTGCTTTATTGTGATAGTCAGAGTGCTATTCATTTGAGTAAAAATTCCACTTTTCATTCAAGATCAAAACACATTGATGTGAGATACCAATGGATTCATGATGTGTTAGATTCGAAATTGTTACAACTCGAAAAGGTTCACACAGAAGATAATATTTCAGATATGTTGGCTAAGACTTTGTTGAGGGACAAACATTTGAAGTGTCGAACTTTAACGGGTATGGTTGATGTTTCCACCTAAGTCGGTAGGGGGAGAATTGTTGGGTACACCTCATTATTGGAGTATGAACCCAATTGGTTTATTAAAATATTTGGTTTAGTTTCGTGTTGGTTATAATATATTATATCTAACTTTTGGAAGCCCAATGGATTTTTTATAATCAGTTTGGTACAACTAGGGCTTTGATAAAAAGCCCAAGAATTCCAAATATATATATATATATATATATTTGGGACTGTTTTGTTTTTTTACATTAGTGTGCGGTGGCTGCTCTTTCGGTTGGTCTTTGGAGTTTTCTTTTACTGCTAACATTGATGATCTAATTCGGTGGTGTGCTTGGGAAATTAATTCCAAAGATGATTTTTGGCTGTATTTTGTCGTGTTAGTGGAAGCTATTTTGATTAAGACTTGTGGTCTTCTTCAACTCTATTTCGAAGACTTTTGTTTCGTCTATTTAGTGAGGTCTTTCCTCTTGTTTATTTGTATTTATTTAGAATTCACCTAAAGGTAGTTTTGTGAGACCATTCGTGTCTCGTTTGTAATCGTTTAGAAACTCTTGGTTGATAGTGGAATTGGATTTCAATCTCATGGACGTACCTCACATTGAGGGAACCACTTAAAAGTCTTGTGTCACTGTTGATTTAATTTTTCCGCATTAATTTTTATTCCCATTGATTGATTTACTGGTGGGAAATCATATATTTTCCCTAACATATACTTTACATTTGAAAGTTGAATTTATGGGGTGTGCCATACGGTGAAAAATTATATATTTCTGTAATGAATGAAAATGAGTATATATTTCATAGTGAGCAAAATATTATACTTTGTGGTGAGAAAAATTATATTATTTTATAATTTATATTATAAAATTTTGAGGTATTATTACAAAAATTTTATTTTTTGGAAAAACTAATTCTTGGGAAGGCAACCCATGTGGGGCTGTCCCCTTTCCTCTCTCCTTGTTCTTTTTCTTCTTTCTTTCTTCATTTTGCTTTTCCTTTTTTTTTTTATCAGAGAGCTCAGCTCTCTCTCCATCTCTCTCTCCTTCTTTGTTTTCCATTACTGTTCAATCTTTGAGCTTCAAATGAGAGTCCTTAAAGTGAGATTTTGCAAAAGCTTTGTAAATAAAAGTCAGAGAGCTTGTCGTGATCTTCGCAATGGCAGTCTCAGATTCATGATCGGGTGAAGTTTGCCTTTCGAATTTGCTCCTCTTCATTATACAAGGTAGGGACTTTCTTCATATTATTACCTTACAATTATGTTGGGGATATTTTGAGAAAATTTATCATTATAAGAGGCATTGCATATATATTTCTCATATTTTTGTTTGGTTAATTTTTGGAAGAAAATTATGTTGAAATGTTAAGAATATTGATATTTTGAACTTGATTTGGGAAAATCATCTTGTGTTGATAATTTTTGTTAAAAATCCAAAATTAAATTTTAATAGTTGTATGGGTTGTATTTATATTATATTACGATTAAATAATTTATTTTGAGAAAAATAAAGTTGAAATATTTTTCATCTTTGATTTTGAAATTTATTTTTAAAAAAAATTAATGTTGATGAATATTGTGTAAATTGTTAAGTTGGAATTAGAGAATTCTTTTGGGATTAAAAACTCTAAAAGTGTTGTATTCATGATATTTTATGAATGGTGATATATATTGATGATTAGGTTTTGTTCATTTTTGTGAAAATGAAAAGATGAAATGTGGACTTTCGAACTCCTAACCCAAAAAAGTTTATGCTTGGACAATTTCATGATTTTTGAGATAAATATCACGTGACTAATTATTTTGACAAAAGTTGTGAAAATTATTATTTGTAGAGATTTGGGAAAGATTGACTAATTGAATAGTTTGGCATGAAATATGGTTATGTTTGAGAGATGAGATATGTGAAATTATATTTGGTGTTAATAATTTGGAAGATGGTGAATATAATGAACTTACTAATTTGATGAATTAAATTCGTTTGGTTAATATTTTAAATCCTTCGTAATTAAAGGGGTGTTATTGGGTTTAAATTTCTAACTTTTAATATTATGAGATTAAAAGTGATGAAGTTGAACCAGTATGAGATTTGGAGAAATAAACAACATTAAGTTGTTGTAGTATGGAATTTGGTCCCTAGTTTTACTAGTTGAGTTATGTTATCATAATATTACTTAAAATTCATAAATGAGATATTTGAATGATTTTGGCGATCTTTGACAAGAAAAGAAAAGAATGTGATTTTAGCTCATTTGGAGCAAATGGATGAATTGGATTAAAACAAGAATGAGTTATCAAAACTTTTATTTATTTATTTATTTATTCCTTGGTTTAATTTGATGGGGTTAATGTTGATAATTGAAAAGTGAACACTCGTGTTATATTTTATATTTATAGTCAAGAGAGATTTTGATAAAATTGATCAAGTGTTGGAATATTCACTTATACTTATTGAAAATTATGATTTAATTTGAAGATCCTGAGATTTTACTTGCATGAGAAAAAAAAATGGGAATTTAATTCAATTGAATGATTGGGATAGTGATGTGTTTTGGAAAGATTGTAATTACATTACATTGATAAAGTATGTGTGTTAGAAATTGATGAACCTTGTAACGCCCCAAAAAATATGATAAACCCATCTCATTTGCAGAAATAGAATTAAAACAACATACTTTCATTCATCAGAGTTAATATATAAAAGGTAACACATGCGATATACATTCATAAATGCCCTATCTTGAATCTATAGCATGTGTTACTAATAATCAAAAGATGAAAGTTGAACAGATATTTAAATGCCCTAATGACTTACGTCTTTCTAATTCAGTCCTTGGTTACAACAAAATGAGTCTAGCTCAATATAATTAAAGCCCTTGGCTATACAAATTAAATACAACAAAAACAAGCCCTTGCTCTAAGTCTCTCCAAGCTACTGTCTTGGCGGAGGCATGTCATCAGCACCTGAAAATAGTTTTACCTAAGTAAGGTGAGCTAAAGCCCAATAGAAACAATCTAACACAACATATGAATCTTAGCAAAGATACAAGTATGAAATGCATGTCCAATGCCCATGATAAAACCACTTATGACACTTTTGCAAAACCATGCCATGCCAAGCTTTATGTCACAATTCATATTATCTCAATTCATTTTGTCTCAATTCATTTTATCTCAATTCATGAGTCAATTCCATTCATTCCAGAAAACCAAACTGAGGACACAGCTCGGTGGGTCTCAAATCAACATAACTATCATACAATTACTTCTATTTTCCATTTTACAGAAGTTTTGTTCGCGCAGTTTTCGGAACTTTCACCCTGGACACACATCCATGTATACATGCAGTTTTTGGAACTTTCACCTTGGACACACAGGCCAACTTAATTTAATGGAGTACATCTCATTTCTCCTCCTAAACATCATACATATACAATGTATACACGTCATAATCATATTCAATGATAACGATCTAGAGATTAGTTTCAATTCGCCAAATCCTCATGCAATTTCTACAACAATCATTGTTATCCTCTGCCGATAGTCTAAAATAGATATTTCTAAACAGATATGCAATCTTTACAACAGATAACTTGTCCATATTTCCATAGGTGGGAGGTAATAGATATCTAATTCCACCATTCATACAAACATTCATCCAATTTCATATTCCCATTACCAATTCCGTAATTTATGCAAAATAATTATTCAATATATTTTAGGGCAAAAAACCCTTTTTCCCAACCTTATCCCAAACACCAAAATCAACCATTTTAACATAACACAGGCCCATATCTACTTCTATAACCATTTCCAATACGTTCATTCAAAAACCCCTCTTTTGATTTTAACCTAAAACCCTAGGTTTGTTCAAAATCACCTCAAATCCAAATGTTTCTTACATATCAACAAATATTTAAGTTAAAACTCATAGAAGAGTGTTGAAAATCCTTACCTCAAAGTGAGAAGACGAGCAAAGCAAAAGGGAAACTTTAAAGACACCGAAACCCTCTTTTGTTCAGATGAAAAGCAAGCCCATGACATGCTCTACCTTTTTAACAAAGGCACAAGGGTTGAGAGATCACTAGATCTAGATGAAAAGTAGAGAGAGGGTAGGTTTTAGAGAGAAAGGGTCTCAACTTTAGAGTTTCAAGAGAAATAGATATGAAAAAGTGATGTAAAAAGTCATTTTCGTAACTGATATACGCACAGTCCACTTGAGCGCAAGAGTAAACGTTCGAGTGTAAGACACAATAAGTTGTTCCGCTCGAGCGCAAGAAGTAACGCTGGAGTGCAGAATGTACACTCCCAGTAGTTTTGCAAACAACAGACCAACGCTCGAGCGCAAGAAGGGCCGCTCGAGCGCCCATCTGCTCAAGCGTAGGAAATACCGCTCTTACGTAGAAAACACTCTCCCAGTAGTTTTGTAGACCTGCAAAAGTACTGAGAGTTTGCAAAGACAACTTGAGCGTAAGAAGTGCCGCTCGAGGGGAGGACCAAAAATTTGGGCAGCAAAAGGTTTGAAAATCAAGCGACCAGCCTGTTCCAAATGCAACCACAACAATCCAATAGCCACATTCGAGTAAGAATAAGGGGGAAACGACAATGAACAACATTCAGAAACCATAAAACCTAAGTTCAGAACATCAAATGGGTCGGGTCAAAATCGGAATCGCTATAACCTCCCCCCTTAAAGAATTTCGTCCCCGAAATTTCAAATCAAGTTTTACAGTTATGTTTAAACCAAACACAATAACGATAGATAATCAATCCGAATACCATGATCCATTCTCCGGTCATCCATTTTCATCAACTTGATATACAAGTTCCAATATTGAAAGTAAAACCCACATTTCCTAAAACATTTACAATGTTTACATTAAATTCATGTTTCCAAAATATACACAACATATACAATGTTCCTATATATCCAAAACATATATAATGTTTTCATATTTCATTAACATGACAAGATTCCATTACATGCTTAAACATTAACAAATAAGTCTGTATATTTCTCTCGGACTTCCAACTCGCATTCTCAAGTTACTTCCTCAACCCCGTGATGTTTCCACAATACCTTAACCAAGGGAATCGTCTTGTCTTATAAGACTTGGTCTCGAGTATCCAAGACTCTCACTGGTCTCTCCTCATACGAGGCATCCTCATTTACCTCTAAGTCGGTCCAGCCTAACACGTGGCGGTAAGGCCAAACGATAAGCTACCTCTCCAATTAGCTCCAGGATCTTAAAAGGCCCAATGAATTGAGGGGACAACACTCCACTCTTTCCAAACCTCATCAAACGTCTTCCAGGTGATATCTTTAAGAATACACGGTCTCCCACCTCAAAATAAAAAAGGTCTCCTCCTACGATCGGCATAATTCTTCTGACGACTCTAGGCCATGACCAACCTCTTACGGATAAGTACAACTTTCTCCGCCGTTTCCTGGACTAACTTTGGACCCAACATAGATGCATCACCCACCTCTGCCCAACATACAGGAGATCTACATGGTCGGCTAGATAAGGCCTCAAACGGTGCCATACCAATACTTAACTGGAAGCCATTGTTATAGGAAAACTCCACTAAGGGCAAGTGCCTCTCCCACGAACCCTTAAAGTCAAGGACACAACCCCGAAGCATATCCTCAAGGATCTAAATACTATGCTTGGACTGCCCATCAGTCTGAGGATGATAAGCGGTGCTAAAAGTCCATTTAGTGTCGAAGGCACTCTATAGGCTCTGCCACAACTGAGTCGTAAAACACGAATCTCTATCTGATACAATCGTCATTGAGACCCCGTGCAACCTCACTGTGTCCCTAATGTATAAGTTGGCGAGAAAATCCACCGAGTCACTCACACGCATAAGTATAAAGTGCGCTGATTTAGTCAACCAGTCAACTACCACCCAAATGGCATCACTACCCCATTGAGTCCTCGAAAGGCTCATAACAAAATCCATTGTGACATGTTCCCACTTCCACTCGGCTATAAGCAAGGGTTACAACAAATCTGCTGGCTTCTGATGCTTGGCTTTCACTTGTTGACAGGTAAGGCACCTAGATACAAACACGGCCACATCCTTCTTCATACCCCTCCACCAAAAACTGGCGACTAAGATCGTGATACATCTATGTACCTCTCGGATGCACTGCAAGGCATGAATGGTGAAACTCTCAGAGTACTTCCTCTCGGCAAGACTCTGACATGAAAAGACAGTCACGGTATCTCACACTCAGGTTGGGATACATAGTCAAGCCTCTTTCTACCTTCCCACTAGAAATCTTCTCCCATAGGGATTCTACCACAAGGTCACCCTTTTGTGCTTCTAACACTCGGTTCACAAGCGTAGGTTGTGCAACAACTAAAAACAAGGTTGCAGATTCAATAGACTTTCCTAAATGTAAGTCAAACTCCCCAATAGTACCCAACATCTCTCATTCTCGGATGGCAATACAAGCTACACTGCTAATAGATTTTCTACTCAATGTATCGGTCACAACATTGGCCTTTCCCGAATGATAGTACCACTCAAAGTCATAGTCTTCTATGAATTCCATCCACCTCATCTACCTCATATTTAAGTCCTTCTGTGTAAACAGATATCTTAGACTTTTGTGATCCGAAAACACCTCAAACTTCCCACCATACAGATAATGTCTCCAAATCTTTAGGGAAAAAATCACTGTTGCTAACTCTAGGTCGTGAGTAGGGTAGTTCTTCTCATGTGTTTTTAACTGCGGTGAGCTAGAGGCATCACAATACATAGAATAGCCTAAACCCCTCTCCGAAATAATCAAAACTGGAGCAGTGGTAAGTCTAGCCTTAAGCTTTTAGAAAGACTTCTCACAAGTCTCATTCTACACAAACTTAACCCCCTTCCTTGTCAATCTAGTTAACGGTGAAGCTAATCTAGAGAAATCCTTCACGAACCAACAGTAATACCCGGCCAACCCCAAGAAACTACGGATCTCAAAAGCATTCTTAGGTTCTTCCCAATCTTGGACTACCTTTATCTTGGATGAATCTATAGTCACCTTTTCCCCGGATACTACATAGCCTAAGAACTTAACTTCTCTCAGCTAGAATTCACACTTCCCAAACTTAGCATACAGTTTGTGGGCTTTAGGTAACTCAAGTACTTCCCACAAGCATTTCTCATGCTCCTCCTCAGAAGGTGAGTAAATCAAGATATCATCCACAAAAACGACCACAAAATGATGTAGGAACTCACGAAAGATTTGGTTAATCAAGTCCATAAACACAATTGGTGCATTGGTGAGCCCAAAGGGTATCACTAGAAACTCATAATGGCCATACCGCGTACGGAATGTTGTCTTCAGGATATCCTCCTCTCTCACTCTCAACTGGTGATAACCTGATCTCAGGTCTGTCTTAGAAAAGCAACAAGACTCCTTCAACTGATCAAACCAATCATCTATACGAGGCATTGGGTACTTGTTCTTAATAGTTACTCGATTCAACTTTCGATAATCTATACAAAGTCGCAACGCACCATCTTTCTATTTGGAAAAAAGAGCCGGTGCTCCCCAAGGTAAAGAACTAGGGCAGATAAAACCCTTATCTAGCAGTTCTTGGAGTTGAATCTTCAACCCATTCAACTCGACAGGCGCAAATCTATACGGTGCCATGGAAATCGGTGCCGTGCTAGGCACTAAATCAATAAAGAATTCGATCTGCTGGTGAGGTGGTATACTGGTAAGGTCCTTTGAAAAAACATCCGGGTATTCATTAACTACCCTTGGTAGCTCAACTTGGACTTCATCATATTGAGTACTCAGGAAGTTAGCAAAAAGGCGACTAAGCTCACTTTGCCCGCTCACTCTGCCCACGTGGATCATACATCAGTGATAAGACTTTATCAACCTAGTCTCCCAAGAAATAAAAGCAATCACTGCTCAAGGTACATACAGTAACCCTCTGACGATAGCAGTCTATAACAGCCTGATAAGGTGACAACCAATCCATACCCAATATAGCATCAAAGCTAGACATATCAATCAATACAAATGCAAAAGGAAGTCGGTGACCGACAACCTCTATGTCACAACCTTGACACCCCTATTTCAAAACAACCTCACCACCAATAGATGACTCTACACAGATAGGAGATGCTAACTAAGCCAAATCTAACCCCAAAACCGATGCAAATGCAGACGAAATAAATGAATGGGATGCACCCGTATCAATCAACATATTAGCAACTGAAATACAAAACAAGAAGGTACCTCTCACTACCGAAAGAGCTGGTACAAGATCTGGAGCAGTAACAACATACATACACCATGAAGGTCTCTGTTCTACCTGCTCACCCCTCGGAGCATAAGCCTGATGTACTGGCTAAGCCGAAGAGGCTCCCTGATTGGCCCTCAAAGCCTGTGCTGACTGTGCAGGCTGGTGGCTCTGTGTCTGCCTCGAACCAGAAGCACCAGGTGTACTACCCAATTATGGAAAAACCTCTTTATGTGCCCCGCCTGCCCACACTGATAACAAGTAGGGATGCAACTTAGGCAGGATCAACCCGAGCAACCCGAACCCGACCCAATTTTTTTTAGGGCTTGGACAAAATATTTTCAAATTTGGTACGGTCTTGGGCAAATATTCAGAAGCCCGAATTAAATTTGGGCGGGTTTGGGCAAAGATATCAAATAACTCGAGCAACCCGAAACTCGAATTATACATATATAGATATATAAAAATATTAAATATATATATATATAAATTATTAGCCATTACATGATATTAAAGTAATTTAGATTATTAAATCATATTGAATATATATTATATATACAAATAGCATAAAATTTTTTTTTTTTTTTCACTCATAAATTGTAAAGACTGCTATAGCGGCATCTCTCTTACATTATATAAATTATTTGTTTTGATGGTATTAATGATTTTCTATAAAAAAAAAATGTAAATAGAGTCAAAGTTTAATAATTTAATAATGTAAAAAAAAAACTGAAATTGATTTACAATTCAGGCAACTGGGGTTTAACTCGGGTCGGGCTTGGGCATGCAACCTCGGGTTACAATTCGGGCCTGGGCGGGCCTGGACAGATCTCAGCACAATGTGGGTTGGGCTTGGACAACCACCTAACCTGCTCGAACTCGCCCGAGTTGCACCCCTAATAACAAGTGAGCGGCTGGCCTCTTCCCTAACTCTGGCTTTGAGAATGAGCCGTAGACGATGCAGACCGTTGCTCTCCTCCTCTCTGCGGGCAAGCTAGAGACATATGGCCCAACTGGCCACACTTGTAACAAGTGAAATCTCTCTAACCACCTCTTCCAGAACCTGAACTCGGCACTGGAAAGGTGGACCTCGACTGAGCTCCTTGGGACTGCTCTGGGTTAGAACCCCTTTATCTCTTACTGTCCCCCTAAACATCCTGACTCCTCCTGGAGCCCCTCATCCTCTCCACCTTTATTTGCATTACGGTCTCCAGATGAGCCACCACCTCCACAAGGCATCCATAATCCTTACTCAGCGACCCGGCCACTTTGAACATAAGCCTTGTCCTCAACCTTTTCTCGAACTCTAAGCAATGGCGCTCCTCAATCACCACAAGTTTCGATGCAAACCTCGATAGACTAGTGAATACGGCCTCGGCCACCGGTGTGCTCAACTACTTGAGCTGAGAAAACGGATCCCTCAACTTCTCCTTAACAGTGGGAGGCAAGAACTTGTCCTGGAAGACGTTGACAAAGGTCTCCTAAGTCACTCTAATGTGCCCACGCGCATACTTCCATCATTGACCCGCATCTTCCTTCAACTGGAAGGATGCCAAGGTCACTCTCAATCCGTCATCCTCGATGCCAAGCATCTCGAACGCCTTCACTAGCTGTTCTAACCACTCATCTGCCTTTAGTGGCTCTTTGGGATCACCCACAAACTCATCCATGTTCGCCCGGAAAAACTCTCACTTCAGAAAAGATGGCGCTGCCTCAGCTACTTGGGCCTGGACTTGATTCTCAACTCTGAGAATGTCTATGGATTCCCTCAATGCTCCAACTATTTCACTGGCTAAGGCGCCCATGGCCTGTTGATAAACTAATTCAGCCACATTAGCCTGACCAATACCTTCTTCCTGTGCCGAAATATCATCCGATGTCGGCATCTCCTGTCGTCTAGGCTTACCACGCCTACCACCACGTCTACGTCCTGACATCCTAATGACGGTAACAAAAGAGATTAGCACATTTACAAATGTGCCGAAGCTAACTCACTCGCGTCCTAATGTTGTGGACAAAAGTAATTCACTACACATAAACATGTTGTCACGTAAACACATACAAATTTTATTTCTGGATAATGACCGTCCTACGGTGTTGTCAGAGTTCGAATTAGAAATGAAAGTGATCAAGTGCTCTTCTAATAAGACTTCTAGAAACTCGTAGACTCAATCAACATCCTAGAAATTAAATCCCATACTCAAATACTCACATAAGCATGTTATCATATAAGCACACATCATTTATACTAAAGTCTTTAGCAAGCGAGACAAACCCATTGTAGTACCCAAAGTATTCAAACCCAGTACGCTCTGATACCAAGTTGTAACGCCTCAAAAAATATGACACATGTGATATACATTTGCAAAAATAGAATTAAAACAACATACTTTCATTCATCAGAGTTAATATACAAAAGATGACACATGTGATATACATTCATAAATGTCCTATCTTGAATTTATAGCATGTGTTACTAATAATCAAAAGATGAAAGTTGAACAGATATTTAAATGCCCTAATGACTTACATCTTTCCAAGTCAGTCCTTGGTTACAACAAAATGAATACAATTAAAGCCTTTGGCTATACAAATTAAATGCAACAAAAACAATCCCTTGCTCCAAGTCTCTCCAAGCTATTGTCTTGGCAGAGGCATGTCATCAGCACCTGAAAATAGTTTTTCCTAAGTAGGGTGAGCCAAAGTCCAGTAGAAACAATCTAACACAATATACGAATGTTAGCAAAGATACAAGTATGAAATGCCTGTCCAATGCCCATGATAAAACCACTTATGACTCTTTTGCAAAACCATGCCATGCCAAGCCTTATGTCACAATTCATATTATCTCAATTCATTTTATGTCAATTCATGAGTCAATTCCATTCATTCTAGACAACCAAACTGAGGACACAGCTCAGTGGGTCTCAAATCAACATAACTATCATACAATTACTTGCATTTGCCATTTTACAGGAATTTCGTCTGCGAAAATTGACACCCATGTATGTGTACGGTTTTTGGGACCTTCACCCTAGACACACAGGCCAACTTAATGTAATAGAGTCCATCCTCTTTCTCCTTCCAAATATGGAGTACATCATCTTTCTCCTCTCAAATATCATACATATACAATGTATACACACCATAATTATATTCAATGATAACGGTCTAGAGATTAGTTTCAATTCGCCTAATCCTCATGCAATTTTTACAACAATCCTGGCTATCCTCCGCCGATAGCCCAAAATAAATATTTCTAAATAGATATACAATCTTTACAACAGATAACTTGTCCAAATTTCCATAGGTGTGAGATGATACACATCTAATTCCACCATTCATACAAACATCCATCTAATTTCATATTCTCATTACCAATTCCGTTATTTATGCAAAATAATTATGCAAGACATTTTAGGGCAAAAGACCATTTTTCCCAATCTCACCCCAAACACCAAAATCAACCATTTTAGCACAACACAAGCTCATATTTGCTCCCATAACCATTTCCAATACGTTCATTCAAAAACCCCTCTTTTGATTTTAACCCAAAACCCTAAGTTTGTTGAAAATCACCTCAAATCCAAATGTTTCTTACATATCAACAAATATGTAAGTTAAAACTCATAGAAGAGTGTTGAAAATCCCTACATCAAAGTGAGAAGACAAGCAAAGCAAAGGGGAAAGTTCAAAGACACCGAAACCTTCTTTTGTTCGGATGAAAAGCGAGCCAACGACGTGCTCTACCTATTTAACAAAGGCACAAGGGTGAAGAGATCACTAGATCTAGATGAAAAATATAGAGAGGTTAGGTTTTAGAGAGAGAGGGTCTCAACTTTAGGGTTTGAAGATAAATAGATCTGAAAAAGTGATATAAAAAGTCATTTTCGCGAACTGATATACGCACAGTCTACTCGAGCGCAAGAGTTAACGCTCAAGTATTAGACACAATAAGTTGTTCTGCTCGAGCGCAAGAAGTGACGCTCGAACGCAGAATGCACACTTCCAATAGTTTTACAGACAATCGACCAACGCTCGAGCACCCACCCGCTCGAGTGTGGAAAATGTTACTCGAGCGTAGAAAACACTTGCCCAATAGTTTTGCAGGCCTACAAAAGTTTTGAGAGTTTGCAAAGACCGCTTGAGCGCAAGATGTGCCACTCGAGCGGAGGACCAAAAATCTAGGCAACAAAAGGTTTGAAAATCAAGCGACTAACCTGCTCCAAATACAACCACAACAACCCAATAGCTGCAGTCAAGTAAGAATAAGGGGAAAACGACAATGAACAACATTCAGAAACCATAAAACATGAGTCTGAAACATCAAATGGGTCAGGTCAAAAGCAGAATCACTATAAACCTATTGCTTAGAAGTTTTGGCATTGGTAACCGGTGGGGGATTACTATGTTTGCATTTAATGAAGGATTTCATGGAAGGATGAGAAATGTTAGAACTTTGTAAGTTTGATATATAGTTTGTTATAGATTTGTCTTAAAATGACTAAATTGGATATGTTGATTAATATGTGGAGACTATATGAATGTTGATATTGTTGTATTATCTCTTGGGATTATATTCTGATATTGCATTGATAGAGATATGGAATTTGATCACAATTGAGTATTGTTGGTGGAATTGAAATTGGAACTATTCTAATGCATTGTTACATATTTCATTGCCATTCAATTTCATTGTTATCATGGATTTTGAATTGCAATTGAAAACTATTGTTTTGAGAAAGGAATTCTTTTTAGGAAACAAGATCATTTTGATTTGTTTTGGGTAAATACGTTGGTAAGTCTGGATATGGGGTGTAGTTTGATATTGGTTAAGTTTGCCTGAGTGTCCATGGTGAAAGACCAAAAACACAAGTGGAGGAGGTGTCGCGTGCCTTCTGGTGAGAGACTGGTAAAGTGGTGAGGAGGTACCACTTGTCTTCCGGTGAGAGACCGGTAAAGTGGTGAGGAGGTACCACTTGTCTTCCGGTGAGAGACCGATAAAGTGGGGATTTGGTAGTGCTCGATATGCCTACTTGCAAATACCAGCCTAGGGATTACCTGAGTCGTATTTACCACCTTGAAATTATATTGAAATTGTTGGATTAATGTGTTTTCAAATTGGCATTGTGCACAAGATTTTCAAAAGCTGAGAAAAATATTTTGAGCATGACATGACATATGCATTTGTCTCATAAGACTGTATAAAATGTATTTGATGCTTTGTTAGATGTCATTATGAATTGTTTAACTATTGATTCAATTGACAAATGGGTAATTGAATAAATTGAAAAGCATGTCCTGTTACTATTGAAGGATGTTTATTTATTTAAGTTTACTAGTTGTAGTTAATTAAATAAAATGGATTTAAGAGATTATATAATAGAATCATATGGTTTTGACATGATATGATTTCACGTATATGTATGAGTATCTTTGTACCTGCATATGTTCTAATGTTATAATGGGGGTGTTTGGGAAGAAAAAAGTAGCCTAGTTTAGGCTATTATAGCCCCTTTGTCTAAATAAGCCAAAAAGCCTCTTTGTCTTCATTTTCAAAAAAAAAAAAAAAAAAAAATATAGGCCGGCAGAGCTGTCACTGTGACAGAACCTACCACTGTCACAGTGACAGGTAGGGAAATTACATTTTTGCCCCTTTGTCTTTATTTTGAAAAATGTGAGATTAGGGCTAAATTAGTCATTTTAACTTCAAACATCATTTCAACACATTTTTCAATATACCAACTCAAATAAAAATCTATCTCATCTTCCCAAATACAAAAACTAAAATAGCCTACTAAAATAGCCAAAAAGCCAAAAAGCCTCTAAAATAGCCACTTCCCAAACGAGGCCAATATGAGATTGTTTGGTGAGCTAGTGGTTGCTCACCCTCTACCTGTACATATGTACATGGAATGTTTTCAGATTTGATGATCAAACATGGTTATAAAGTGGTGATGAGTCGTAATGTTTTTTTTTTAATTGTTTCTTTGGTTGAGTTCTATGCTTTGTAAAGGGCAAAGCTCTCTTATTTACTATAAGCCTCAAGACATTTTTCCTATTTCTATGTAAATGACATTGTTGTATAATGAGAGAGAACATGTATATTTAATTATTTATCATTTCATCAAAGGATGAATTGTTATTTGTAAATGGACTTAATTAATGAATATTGGTAATGTTATCCAAGTAATAAAATACAAGGTGTGACATTTGTTTTGAGAGATGAGAGGACTTTTGGATAATATCCTCATTAGCAATGCACACATTAACAACCCTACTCAACTTAACTCTAAAAACAATCTGTGTATTCTCTTTTTGTTAATCACACTTATAACATAATAATCATATGTGTAGCTTACTTTCCACAAACTTGCCAAATTAATTACCTGAACTATTTATTTGAATATCATGGTACGTTGGAAGTCTAATCTCTCTCACTGACTATAGGGTTCGTTTGTTTTGGGTTATAGGAGATGGGATTGGATTAGGATGAATGTGAGGTTCACTAATATTGTGTTCGTTTGCAAAATAAGGATAGGATTCACAATACCTTGGGACTATGATAGGCCTCTATGGATGGGATTGGTAGTCCCCCATGGGAGATGGTATTAGAATAACAATCCCTTGGGAGTAGAGAAGGGATCTACTGTTTTGCCCTCTATTATCCTACCTAATTTACTTACTCTACTCGATTAGTATGGTCTTTTCTCTATCATTTTTTTTAATTATTCCACAATTTTTTACTCCACCATTCTTTATATCAAAATAATTTAATAACATAATAATTTTTAATATAAAAATATAAAAGTATAATAATATTTATATAAAAAAATTATATTAAAAAAATAAAATAGTACCAAAAATATATATATTTATGAAATATAATTTTAATATTTATAAAAAATATTTTTAATATTAAAATATGTAATGCATTTATTAGTTGGTATAAGCCAAAATTTGATATATATATTTTTTTAAAAACGTCAAAATTTCTTTTTTAGAAATTTGAATAGGAAAATAAAGTACAAAATATAAATAACTTTGTTTTTATTTATAAAAATAATTTCCATTTTAATCATAAATTTTGTTACTCATTTTTTTCATTTTTAGTGCATTTTTTAAAAATTTGTTAAGCATTACCTTATTCATTTAGTAATTGACAAATCAGGATATATTATACATGGATGTTATTTATACATATCAATGCCATTGTCATCAGCATGGAAAACAATACAAAAATGTTAGAGATCCTAAAAGTTTTACCAAAATTTCTACTAAATGTTTCACATAGGTGTGGGACCCACATGGGACCTACATGGCGTGGGTCCCACAATTATGCAAGACATTTGGTAGAATTTTTGGGGTCTCTAGCATTACTCAAAACAATAAGAAGAAATGGTCATCTCCATTTAATGCTCAACCCTACTACAAACTATCTAGTTGTACTAATACATGATATGTGGAAATGGTCATCTCTACAATACTTTGCCGCCAAGTGCCTCCATCTTCTTATGGAAGCTTTTTGTCTACAAATTACCTACTTTAAAACAGATTTTTTGGAGCTGAAAACTTTCTGATACATGTTTCTCCCTTTCTTTTATTACACCTCTGCCTTCCCCATTTTAGAGGAGTTAAAGCTTCGAACTCCATTTCAGAGAAGGATTTTAAAGTTCCCTCAACTACCTGCAAAAAATTTAAAGGTACTTCAGAAAAATCAAGCAAAAATATGTTTAAATTCTCTCTTTCTCTTATTTATTTCTTTCCCCTCAAGTTTAACAACACCAAGGAAGTACTGTTACTTTTATTTCACATAACAATCATATATTTTTCATATTTAATTTTTAGAAATTTGTTTTTATTTTTCAACTAATTTCATCAAAAATTAACACTAAAAATTATTTCAGAAATTAGATTCTAAAAACTACAGTAAACTGAGTTTTTACAATGAACTAGAATCATATAATAATCATAAATATTGTCACCTAATTTTTTGTACATACATATGCTCCTACAGGCATAAATAATGTCATCCTCGAAATCTACTAGCAAGGAAAAGCAGAAAGGAAAATGAAAAGTTGTTGTACTACGTCCAGCGAAACCTCAAGGAATTGAGTTTGATGATAAACCATTGTGGAATCACATGAAGGTTCTTAGTATACCATTAGGTGGGGGTGGAAATAGATGTTGGTCCTGCAACTATTGCAATAAGAAAGTAATAGGCTCATATTCAAAAGTCAAGGTTAATTTGTTGAAGCTTCCTAATTGTGAAGTAGAAGCCTACAAAGCTACAAAGGATGATGTTTTTGAAACACTCAAAAATGAGCATGAAGTGGGAGAAAAAAGAAGAGCTCAACAACAATTGGATACAAGAAAAAGAGAAGATTATGCGTCTCTACCTGAAGGATTAGACTTGCTTCAAAAAAAAAAAAAAAAGAGTTCAATTTCAGGACCTTTGGCAGCTGCTTTTAACGTGGTAGAAAGAGACATTGCTGATAAACAAGTTGCTCGTATGTTCTATGCCTCTGCTCTGTCATTCAATTTAGCAAGGTGTCATTGTTTTAGAAAATATTCACAGACCTTGGCAAACAACAAACTATCTGGTTATTGTCTTCCAACATATGATAGGTTGCAGACAACATTGCGTGCACAAGAAAAGGCACATATGAATAGAAAGCTTCAACCCATAAAAGATTCATGGAAAAAGAAAGGAATATCCATATGTTCTGATGGATGGTCAGATAGATAGCAAAGACCACTCATAAACATAATGGCAACATTTGTTGGTGGAGCAATGTTTATGAAAGCAATTGATGCAAGTGGAAATATAAAAGATGCAGATTATGTTGTGAACATATTTCTATTAGTGATTGAAGAAATTTGGAAGCAAAATATTGTTCAAATTGTTACTGATAATGGATCTAACTTTAAGGCTGCTGGGTTGACAATTGAAAATAAGTATCCCCACATTTTTTAGACACCATGTGTAGTGCATAGTTTGAATTTGGCATTAAAGAGTATGTGTGAACTCCCTCAAAGTTTGTGTTAACATTCTGAATGCAAATGGATAGCCAACTTGGTCACTGATGTTCATAACATAAGAAATTTCATAGTGAATCATAGCTTGCAAATGCCATTTTCAAAGTTACTCAAATTTGGAATTACTAAGGGTTGCAGAAACAAGGTTTGCATCATACATTGGCATAGCTAAACGTTTGAAGGAAATGAAGCCAGCATTAGAGAAAATGGTGATGGATGCGGGATGAAAGATTTACAAAGGAGATGGAACGAATCCAGTGGTTGCTAAAGCTCGTGAGATGAAGCAACTCATAGTAAATGATGTTTGGTGGGTTGACTTGGATTACCTTTTGAGTTTTACAGAGCTTATTGTTGACATGTTAAGGGCTACAGACACTGATGCTCCTGTGTTACATTCTATATATGATATGTAGGACACCATGATAGAAAATGTGAAAGCAATTATATTTGAGCATGAAGACAAAGATCATATCACAGGACAATCAGATTTCTTTGACACCATTCATGAAATTTTAGAAGCTAGATGAACCAAAGCAACACACCTCTGCATTGCATAGCTCATTTCTTGGTCCCTAAGTATTATCATAAGTCTTGGCTTCAAGGTGGAAGTAATGGCATTCGGCGATTGGCACCGCATGAAGATGAAGAAGTATCTACTAACTGGAGCAAGTATTTTGAGCGGCTGTTTCAAAAATATATAACTCATCTGCGAAATGTTTATGTTGAATATAGTGCTTTTTCAAGTGGATTTGGATATTTCAATCAGCCACATGTTATTAAAGCAAGAATGTGTGAGAAGCCAATTTTTTGGTAGGCTAATCATGGTGCTTCAATACCATTTATAGCGATTCCAATTTTAACTCGACCCTTTTGTATCTTGGACTCTGGTTTCATGGTTTCGTATTGTTGACCATGTCTTGCTTCCCTTATACTTCCTTAAATTTGGCTATTGGATTGTAGTGGTTGTGTTTGGAACAGGTTGGTTGCTTAGTTTTCAAACTTTTGTTGCCCAGAATTTTACTTCTCCGCTCAAGCAGCACTTCTTGCTCTCGAGTAGGCTTTGTGAACCCTTAGTACTTTTGCAAGTCTACAAAACTACTGGGAGAGCGTATTCTACTCTCGAGCGGTTCTTTCTGTGCTCGAGCAATCTTAGCTCGAGTGGCCTTTCTTGCGCTCGAGCATTGGCCTGCTATCTGCAAAACTACTAGGAGTGTGTATTCTGCGCTCAAACGGAACGAATTATTGTGTCTGACTCTCGAACGTCACTTCTTACACTCGAGCGGACTATGCATATATCAGTTCACAACAGCACCTTTCTATATCATTTTTTCACATCTTTTTCTCTCAAAACCCTAGATCTAGAGTCTCTTCCTCTAAAACTCACTCTCTCTCTACATTTTTACCTAGATTTGGTGGTTTCTCTACACGTGTGCCTTTGTTAAAAAAGCAAGAACACCTTGAGGGCTATGTTTCCATCTGAATAGAGTTGGGTTTCGGCTCCATCCGAGTTTCTTCCTTGCTTGCTCGTCTTCTAGCTTGGAGGTAGGGATTTTCTACACTTTTTCTATGAGTTTTAACTTAGTTATTTGTTGATGTGTAAAGAATATTGGAATTTGGGATGATTTTGAACAAACCTAGGGTTTTGGTTTAAAATCAAAAGAGGGATTTTCAAATGAATGTATTAAAAATGGTTATGGGAGTAGATGTGTTGTTGTGTTGTGATAAATTCGTTGATTTTGATACCCGGGATGGATTTTTGAAGAAAATGAAGTTTTGCCCTAAAATATCTCACATAGTTATTTTGTATAAATAAATGAAATTGGTATTGGAAATATGAAATTGGATAAATGTTTATATAAATGGTGGAGTTGGATATATATTACCACTCACCTATGGAAATTTAGATAATTTATCTGTCTTGGAGATTGTATATCTGTTTAAAAATATCTATTTTGGACTATCGGTGGAAGATAGCTATGATTATTGTAGAAATTGCATGAGGATTAGGTGAATTGAAACTAATCTCTTAACCTGACTATGTCTTTGATACATTGTAAATATATGATGTTTGAGAGAAGAAAGGGGATGGACTCCATTGAATTAAGTTAGCTTGTGTATCTAGGGTGAAAGTCCCGAAAACCGCACGTATACATGGGTGCTGATTCTCGTGGACCAAATATCCATAAAATGGCAAATGGAAGTGTCTGTATAATGGTTGTGCTGGTTAGAGACCCATTGAGTTGTACCCTCCGTTTGGCTGTTTGAATAAAATAGTAAATGACTCATGAATTGAGATAAAATGAATTGAGATATAAAGCTTAGCATGGCATGGTTTTGTAAAAGAGTTATAAATGATTTTATCATGGGTATTGGATATGCATATCATACTTATATCTTTGTTAAGATTCATGCATTGTGTTAGATTGTCTCTACTGGGCTTTGACTCACCCTATTTGGGAAAAATCATTTTTAGGTGTCGGTAATATGCCTCCGCCAAGACAGTAGCTTGGAGGGATTTAGAGCAAGAGCTTCTCTTTTATTATATTTATTCTATATAGCCAAGGGCTGTAATTGTGTTGAGCTAGACTCATTTTTGTTGTAACCAAGCAGTGACTTGGATCTGTATTGTTTGGAGTTAGATTATTATAATTATTTTGGGGCGTTACACCATTGTTGCAAGGGCTATCATTTAAGTTGCTGTCACAACCAGCTTATTCATCATGTTGTGAGAGAAATTAGAGCACCTATGGTCTTATTTATAGCATCAAAAGAATTAGGTTGACAAGTAGCAGAGCTGAAGATCTGGTCTTTGTACATTACAACATAAGGATATTATCAAGAAAGAAAAAAGAGTACAAGGAAGGGCCTTCAAAGTATTGAGATTTATGAAAGTTTCTAATTCATTAATCTTGTTTTTTTTCTTCTACAACACCTTTTTTTTCCTAGATTAGTTATTGACTTTTGCATGATGTAGGTGGAGATAGGTTTGACATTGATGGATCTCCAATTGAGTTTGCAGAACCTTCATCAATGAACCTGAGTTAGAGCTTATGACTTTTGATGATGCAATAGAGGAGGTTCAGCCTGATGATGTTGATCATAATGCTTAATACTTAGATGCTTAACTTTTGGACTAGCATGATTTGATCTTTTGCCTTTTTATATATTGACGTTTATGTAAAGACTATAATTTTTTTTTTTTTTAATATTTTGTGGTGTGGTGGAGATGATCAGTCAACTATGAATAAGAATAGTTGACTTGACATACAAAACTTATCATTTTTGTAAATCTAAATTTGATTATCTCAATCAACTTGAAAGTAGCTTTTTTTTATCATAATGTTTATATTAGTGACATCATTCACAATTTGAATTTATAATATGCTGCAATTATAATGATAATAGAATATTATAGGTGTGGTCAAAGTTATACACATTTTAAACATGATCAAGTAAGCATCCATATCATTTTCTTGTCTTTTTTTTTGCTTAATTTATATTTTATACACAATGATTTTTTTATTTCTTGCCTAAACTAATGGTGATAAGGAATTATGAAGCTAAAATGGTGAAAGAACATGTGAATTATGGGACGTTGGAAGCACTAATCAATCAAGTATGTGCCCAGGTCCTATATTCATTTCATAATAAATTATTTTTTCTCTTCTATGCATTTTTATAGACTTTAACTATCTGGGTATCAATCATCATGATGCATAGATTATGTAGTTAGTTAGCACAATAAAAAAATTCTATTAATATTTTATGTGCCGTGTCCCCGTATCCGTACCTATTTTTTTGACACTTTTTAACTGAGTCCCCGTATCCTTATTTTTACGAATAGGCAAATATGACACCTAAACACATACCCGTATCCAACACCCGCACCCGAGTCCGTGTAACATTGTTGATAATTTATATTATGGCTAGTAAAGCAACCAGTCAAGAACTCAGTAAAACTGAAAAATTGAATGGTACTAATTTTTCTACTAGGAAACGTCGTATCCGTCACATTCTTTTGCAAGACAAGGTTGAGTATGTGGTTGATATTGATCTACCAGATCCACCTCCCGAAAATTGTTAGGGCTTCCACTAGGAGAATGTATGAAATTTTCTTCAAGATGATAGGATTGCTAGAGACATCATGCTCACTTTCACGGAACTGGATATTGAAATTTTATTTGAAGATCATGTGCATGCTAAACCCATGTTTGATGCTATTAATGATGCTTATCGCGCTTCATCTGAATCATATGTTCAATTGTTAATTGAAAGATTTACTAGGACTTTAATGACGGAAGATGGGAGTGTAATTGAACATGTTAATAAATTATTTGTCATTGCTAAAGAACTAGCGGCTTTAGGGAACCCTATTCCTAATAGAATGCAAGTGTCCGCAATTTTACATAGTTTACCTGATTCTTGGGAGCCTGTTGTTGTTGCTCTTAATTTGTCTTCGACTCTTGTGACCATGAAAATTTTACCTATTTGATTAGGAGTAGAGATTGAAAAAAGAGCAAAAAAGAAAATCACTAAATCTTTTTTAACTGTTACCTCTGCTGGTCCATTTGAGCCACCACAATTTGAAAAGAAAATTTTCTCTATTATTTCCGCAGAAGCTTCAAATTTTGGAAAGAAAAATTTTTCAAAGAATTTTAAAGGAAAAGTTAAAAAGTTTAAAACTAGTGGCAATAATAATAGTGGTTATAACAAATGGAACAAAGGCGTCTGTTTTGATTGTGGAAATCCTGGACATCGTCAAATTGATTGTTGTGTGAATAGAAATAAGAAGAAACCTTATTCTAGAAGCTCCAAATAAGAATAAAAATAGTCCGTTTATCTTCTTTAAGATAAATATAATGAAATAATATGAACAAAATTATTGAACCAATCTGTTTTACTTAATTATTATGTGTATAATTAATCTAACACATTAAGACTTACAAATATCAATATAATTATCGATATTTAATTAATTTAACTTTTTTTAGATGCATGATCTTTTTAACCGGCTGTACAAAATTGTTAACAACTTACACCAACAAGATGCAATGAGAATTTTAAAATAAAAAAACATAAAAATAAAAATAAAATTTTTTGGAAAAATATCAAATGAGTGGGACAATAAAAAAAAATTATTAGAATTTTTTGTGTTACCACTACAGGAAAAATAAGATATGGTGGCGTTTTTTTAACGACGTTTTTTTGAACGTCACTTTTATTAATATTTAACGGCGTTTTATAAATGCCACCTATTCTTTAAAATAAAACTACACCGTTTTATAATAGGAGTCGCTTTTAAACGCCTCCAAATCCGTTAGCCTCACGCGCCTCCTCTGTCCCTCTTTGTTGAAACCCTTATTTTGAATCTGAGATGTAATACGCACGCATCTCTCTCTCTTTCTCTCAACCCTCTCATTCTCACACCTTCAAATCTCGCCTCTCTCCTGCTCACCCCCAATTGCTTCTAAACCTCGAGAGCGATTTTCTTGGAGATTCAGATTCATGCAGGTTCATTTTGAGATTCAGAGCGATTTCGATTTTGAAGATCTCTCTCTCGATTTCAAAGCTCCACCGTCTCTCTCTCTCTCTAGATCTGGCCGGTAATCATAGTTTTATGAGAGAAGGAGGACAGGGACTGGGAGCTTGCGAAGAGAGAGGCAGTGCTTGATTTCTCAGAGATTCAGATCGGTCTCAGAGATTTCATCTCTCAGCGATTTCGATTTTGAAGTTCTCTCTCTCGATTTCGAGGCTCCACCGCGACCACCATCTGCACCAGCTAGGTATTGATTTCTGTCTCTCTCTCTCATGCTCTTCCTTCCCGTCTCTCTCGATTTGGTTATTGAAATTACAAACAAGTTTAATCAGGATTTGCTGGCCTTGTGTGAAAGTGACCGGAAGAAGGAGCTTTTGCTGCTACTACAGATCATTGACATAAAGATTATTTCTCTAGGTCATCTACCAAATATTTTCAGATCCTTGGGGAGGCTTTTATTTGAGTCTTTTGTGAAGAAATTCATTTTGGAATTAAAAAGCTGTGGTATGTCCATGATTCTTTCATTTTTATGATTTATAAATATAGCAAAGACCGAGTGCTCATTTTCTCGATTATGAGTCCAGAAATTTGTCTGTCTCTGATTTTGCAGCAATGCTATTTATACTTGGGTTCAGATTTTGAAGCGAATTGGCATCCTTAATGGAAGTATTAGTACCTTTTGTGTGTTCTGTAACAATTGGGTTGAGGAAAAATGGACCATGTTCTGTTGCTCTACCCGTTGAGTTGGTGTGTTTGGTCGAATATTTTAATTGGTGGGGAATCCAATGGGTCACGCCGGGTCCAGTGATAGAGTTGTTGCATTGGTGGGATGGGGTTTCTTTCAGAAAGATAGAAAAACAAATTTGGAAAGTAATCCCCATGGCAATTTTGCTGCTCAAAAATAAATAAATAAAAATTGCCAACAGGGTGAAGCTTAACCTCAAGGGAGTTTTGTATTCTGTCAATGATTTTCTATATAACCTGCAGCATATTCGGTCATGTTATTAGACTTGTGGTTAGGATTGTTGTTAGATATTGGCTATGTTGTTTCTTGTTGGTTTTGCTTGGGCCTTCTCTATTGACATTTTAAAGGGTTGATTGTTTAGTTTCTATTAGGGGTATTCAAAATAGCCTGAGAACTGAAGAATCGAAGAATCGAATTAAACCGGTCTCTTTGGGTTAGCTTGATTTGGTTTTTTTAGTCCATTGGTTTGGTTCCGGATCTTCAATTTGTCAAATTGATAGGATTGAGTTGTTTCTTAATTTAGACCTGATTTAAACCTAATCAACTTGAGAATCAAACCTATATATGCATATATATATATATTTTTTCTTTTTTTAATATTGACGTGTCTTTATATTACCATGGTTTTGTATGTGATTTCAAAATCCTCTTTTCATGAAGCTTGTGCAATTGAACAAATTTTGAATTATTGGTCCAAGAGTGATAGATTCTGCTTCATGTTAAATGATTTAGCCTACTAACAAGGTAAATGATTTAGTGTAGAGAATAAGAGAAATTATGAGCCGTATGTATGTGAATTATGAAATGTTAGACTCTATTTCAAGTTATTCTTTAAATAGCATGTGTCAAAGTTCAAATGAAATGGAAGTTGATAAGCTCATTGATGGTTGTTGTGGTGAACATGTGAAGTCTCTTCAATTTGAATTTTTGAAGCACTTGGAAGAAGAAGAAAATGTTGATGCAAAATCAGAGACAGACAAATTTCTGGACTCATAATTTTTGCTATATTTATAAGTAACTTTTTGTAGCAGTGCTATTTATACTTGAGTTCACTTTATCTCTGGACTTTTCAATTATAATAGTCTATCCTTGTATTTTTGATCAATTTACAATGTGACTTAACCGTTAATATGTTGATGGAAAATAATGGTGTAACAATCATGTGCACTTGTCACATTCTATTTTTCCGTTAATAAAAAAGGAAGTCAATCTAATCTGATCAAAATCTGAACTCAATCTGATCTGATCTCTCTCGCATTTTGTTAAATCTGCTGATTAACAAGGTTTCAAGCAAGTCGTTTTTATTTTGTTTTTCATTAACAAGTGTTAATCGGTGTTTGATTTCTTTGTAGGTGGTGATGAAGTGTAGAGATCGGTTACATGAACTTATAAAGGAAGAGATAGAGAATAAGGATTCGAGTACGGAGGAGTGGAAGATCGTGATGGAGAGAAGCTTCAAACGCATGGACAATGAGGTGATTGCATGGAACAACATTCATTTTTTGTTCTGTCCAGATTTTTTTCTTTTCTTCCTCTTTTTCTTTGTTCTGTCCAGATTTATCTTCCTCTTCGATTCACTTTACTTTTTCAGGGCAGGTTAGTTTTTTTTTTTTTTTTTGATGCACAAGATAGGGATTCATAGCCAAATGACAACTAATGTTGTACCCATTTGCTGGGCAGAGGCTACTACCTGTCTCTTGTACCCATTTGGGCATGTGTTGAGCTAGTCTTTATGGCCTAGCCCCTCTATCTATATATAGTAGTTCACCTCCTTTGTTTCAAAGCAGGCAAGCAAGCAACCACCTCCCTCAAACCCTTAGGCTTCATTTCTTCATTTCCAGACCTCTGGTGGTTCAACTCCATCTCAGAGCCTACCATACTTCCTGAATGGCTCCAACAATCAGTTTACACAATCTACCATCCACACCCTACTTCTGAAAATACCCTGACCTGAAAATCCAAACTCTAGAATCTAGACTGACAGAGGTTGGTCTGAAAGCCATCCCAACCTTTTCTCATCTGGCCGCACTTTGCTATTCATTTTGTAAATAAGTATAAGGAATTGGGGAAAGGGTTTTGTTTGACTTACAAAAAGAAAAATGAAAGAGAAGGAAAATAAATATGAAGGGAAAAGGGTTCTATAAATAAAAAGAAAAAAAGGAGGAAATGGCTTGGCACAAAGTATGTACTATATAATTTGTCGTACGATGCTTGATATGTCATATGAAATTACTCATTTGGATTAAGAATTGTGGTGAGTTGATGTACTGGAAGTGCTAGATATTTTCTGCTGCTGCTGCTATTTTGTTTTTTTTTTTTTTTGGGGGGGGGGGTGCAATTGGGATCTGGATGTTATTTATTTTCAGTTGGACAACGTTTCTTTTCTGTTCCTTTTAACCCACAATCAAAACAATGTGTAATGAGGTTGGCCAGTTCTTTATCAAGTAGTGAAATATGAAATTGTTCCCCGTACAATAGTTTTTTCAATGCTGATAATCTAAGTATTAAGATATAATTTTTTACAAGCATGCGCAGTTAACATAGACTTTGTAAGACCATATTTTAAATTTGCATACACTTGATAAACACACACTAATCAATATTATATGATAAATTTATTTTTATTAAACTTTATGTTTGGGTGGTTTCAGGGGCTGGACAATATAACTGCTTGAAGTCTCGTGCACAAAATAGAAAAGCAATATGAATGCTAGGTGTACACACACTAATCAATTATTCTAGTGTCTATTCTATCTATCTAGGTAATTATTCTACTGTCCTTTTCTTTCCTTATCTTTCTTCCTTCCCCAAAACCCCTCTCCAGGTGTGTGGGAGAGAAGAAATAAAATTTACTTTTTGGAAGCTAAAATCTTGTTAAAACAGGTGTTTAATTGTGTTTTTTTCTTGTATTTCACAGGTTGACTCTAAGCAACAAATGAGTTAGCATTGGTTTATTTAATGTTAAATGCCCTAGAATCCTAGTACCATCATGTTTATTCCTCCTATTTTTTTAATTTATTTTTAAAATTTTTAATTTTTTAATACTAGAACTTAGAGATAGCATGGATAAAGAAAACTAAATTGTTTTTTAAGGTTGTTGGCTGGATTCATACTCCACTTGTTGCATTGGATATATATATCAGGTATCATGTTATTACAATTACTGAGTACTTAAGGTTGGGTATTGGGTTTTTGGTGTTTAGGAATAACAGTTTTCACTAATCATATTTGGTACTCCACAGTTGTATATATTTTCTTTTTCTTCTTTTTTTTTTTTTTTTCTGTTTCGTAGTTGCTATTTAAGCCACTGTTTTACATTTTGTGGTTATATCATGGTTATATTATGATATGTGATGGGAGATATATTAATATATATATATATATATATATTTATATTTATAATTGTTCAAATATTAATATATATATTTATTTTTTTCTCTGCAATGTACCTGTAGAGTATGTTTCATACTTATTTCACTTCTTCATTCCTTTAAGTTGATTTATTAGACTCACTGTTCATGGACCTATTAAAACCAATAAATTAAGGCTTGAGACTAAGTAAAAAAATATTTCCACATCAATTTTTTTTATTAAAAGTTTAACATATATGCCAAATAAAAGTTTTAGACTAAAACAAATACATATCATTTAGTTGAAAATGAGATAAAAGTGCCCCTGCATATCAAAATTTTGATTAAAATGTGATAAATTAAGGCTAAAAGAATAAATAAAAAAAAAATGTGTAAAATTGTATTTTAGAGGAATTACTAATGATTTTTGAAATTTCACGGCCGCGACACCCAATTCCCGATACGTACCGGTGAATAGTACCAATACCGATACTACGTGATCGATACCGTTACATTACCCGATACCTTGATTTAGAACTATGGGATGGATACGCACTTCTAACTCCTCTGTACATGTCCTTGCTCTTCCCATCATTAACTAGCATCGGACGATCTTCACTAACCAAACATCTTGCTGGAAACGTTAACAGTATGTTCTAGTGTGCAAGGAACAGAATTCCAGGAAGGCTTCGTGAGATTGTGAAGCTTCGTTTTCATTAGTGCAAATTTCAACCCCGCACATCAGTGGAATCAAATAATTCATAATTGATTAAAAAATTATACCCAGTTGATGGATCAAGCATAAATGCAGATCCACAAGCCAAGTTAACAGAGTATCCAAACCAACCACAGCACTAAACAAAAAAACCAAAAACAAAGAACAGGAGAAATCTACCAAGTTTCGCTACATTATATAAACTAAAATCTACACTAAGCAATGTAATAATGCAATCAACAAGTAGAGTCAAGAGTTTTAGGCACAAAAAATAGAGTGATACCTCAACAGTCATAAACGATTTTTTTTGGGGGGTCAAGTGAAAATCCATTGAGCGGACTGATAAACCATACAACAACAACGGGGGTTAGGCATACCTGCCGCAGCAAAACAAACTCACCACACGCTTGGAAAGCATTCAAAATACTAGTAGATACTATGGTCCACATAACTAAGGTGTACCATAACCCAAGAACCAATACTGATCACATTCCTTAGATTCGGGTCAATCATATGTCAATGGTACACCAGATATTCTACCCATTATTCGCAAATAAAAAAAAAAGCACAACAATGCAAGTCCAAATACATAAAATTTTCCAACACAGACCAACAAACAAACAATGCCAGATTTGTGGCTTTTTTTTTTCTCCCCTAATTAGGTGAGAAACCATACACAGTCATTCCTCCATCAACAGAAATAATCTGACCAGTGATGTAAGATGAAGTAGGCATACAAAGGAATGCCACCAAGGATGATATTTCATTTGGCTCTCCAGGGCGTCCAAGAGGAGTTCTAGATCTTACCTTATCCAGGAACTCTTGCTTGTCCATCAACTGCAAAAGGAATAGAAATTTCAGGAACCGGTAATTAGTGTCTACTGTCATGAGTGGTGAAAACTTTTTTTCAATTTTAATTTTTTTATAATTTTAATTTTTTTTTTCTTTTTTTTAAAGTCATCTCACTAGAGCTTAAATAATGTGTAGTGTACAATTTAACCAACATAATTACTTTCAGCACAATCCACATGATTCAGAAGTGGCCTATGATTAACTGAGGTACACGTAATACGGTAGTTAAATTTTAGCTAAATCAATTCGATTTAAAAGAAGTCTATGATTTACTTGGCTAATATACAATGTCCAGTTTCTTAGCAGCAACATTGTCAATGTTGATTGAGTTTTTAGCAATAATCTCTGTCATTTAGCAAACGGCAAAGAGGTTAAGTCATCAATCATTTGCATTCAAACTAGCAGTGACCCATGCTGTGCACGGATCTTATATATAAGTGAGTAATTTTATTTAAAGATTTTCACCTTCATATTTTTTTAAACAAATTTCCACTTTATGTTGGAAGCCATAAAAAAATAATTATTGAGTAAGAGACTTGGCTTATAAAAATCTGTCCAAAACTTATTCTATTGATTAAGTAATTAAGAAAAATGAAAAGTAAAAAAAATTCACAAACAATTCAAATATGTCAACACAACATAATGCATCAAAACTCCTTAGGAAAGATCATGTTCTACAAAATAATATCAAAATAGGGGTACTTATTCTATTGATTAAGTAATTAAGAAAAATTAAAAGTAAAAAAATTTCACAAACAATTCAAATATGTCAACACAACATAATGCATCAAAACTCCTTAGGAAAGATCATGTTCTACAAAATAATATCAAAATAGGGGTACTTATTCTATTGATTAAGTAATTAAGAAAAATTAAAAGTAAAAAAATTTCACAAACAATTCAAATATGTCAACACAACATAATGCATCTCAACTCCTTAGGAAAGATCATGTTCTACAAAATAATATCAATTTTTTTTGGGGGGTTAAGAAACCTACCTCACACAATTCAAACATCATATCGTATACCCAAAAAACCTAAACCATTATATAAAGCACACAACTCATAATAAATTTTGTCACGATTTTTGTATACATAAAATATTCCTATTTATAATAATGGGACATTTTTTCATAAATCTCTTTTTGCCTACTTATGTTCCATCAGTTCATATTATTTTCTTATGTTCCAATAAGTCTTATGGGTGACATAGTTATCAAAATACCCTTAATAATATTTATATTTACAATGTGAATGTTCCGTAATGTGAATGCTCACATTGTCAATGTGAACATTCACAATATGAGCATTCACATTATCAATGTGAATGTTAACATGTCAATATGAATATTCACATTATAAAATATGAATGTTCACATCACCAAATTGCTAACTGTTCAAAAAATATTTATAAGGGTAGAAATGTCCATAAAATACGTTAAATATGATAATTATGATTAGGTAGAGCAAATGTCCAAATAATAGGACTTATTAGAATATAAGAATATCTTATAAACTAATTAGAATACAAACACTTAAAAAATAATTTTTTAATAAATTTCCCTATAATAATTGCCATGATTATTAAATTTTAATTGCTTCAAATAATTACCATAATTATTTTACCTATACACATGGAGAGACGCATGTGAGAAGGAGAGTTGTGAATTTCTATAAGAGCTGAAGATAAAGTGAATAGCCATGTACTTTTTTAATTTGAAGTATACCTCTTTGTTATGTCTTGTTAAATTTTTTTTTTTTCAATATATTTTAAAATAATTATAAATTAGAAAAAAAAGAAAAGGTACACTTTGCATGAGATGCAAGGTTGTTAAAATTAAGATAGTAGGTGGGATCCCTGGGAGAGACTTATGGATCGGATTGAGGATCATAAGATTTTACTTTTAATGTAAAATAAAACAAGAAATTATCTGTAAAGATAATGTATCTTAAATAATTTTAAAATATTAAAGAAAAATAATAAATATGATATAATGCATATTTATGTTAACACAAATTAGAAAAGATGTTGGGTGAAACAGTTATAATTAAATTTCTTATATAAATATACACACTAACATACGTATATAAGAATTTTTTTTTTAGTAGGATCGGGATTGTCGTAAAATCGGGATCATAATGTGATTCTACAAGATTTTTTGACTACCATTGTAGTCACTTTAAAATTCTACAATCTAAATCAGGATTCTAATAACCATGATGAGATGTTAATATTGAGATTTTGAGACATATGTGAACACACGACATTCTTATAGTATGTAAGATACCAGAATCATAAAGATAAAAGCCTATCCTTGGCAATATGCTTTTATCCTTGGCAATATGCTTTCATTCAATGAATTAAATTATATTGAAATGATAAAGCTTTAATTCCTCCAACACCATAAAGATGGTTAACCACGTAATAATGCCTAAATTCGGGTTACAAGCCTAGCTATGACCAAACACAGAATACCACACCGAAGAAAGAATCAGGTTGCTAAGCATTGTATAAAGAATAAAGTTATACGTATCAATTGATATATCAATCAGTATATTAACAAATAATATGATATAGTTTTATTGACTTTGAGTCTTTATAATTTGTATAATGGGTGGAATCCATAATTTTGAAATTACAATACTCTAACATGTGTTGGTACACTAATCAGTATACCAAACATAAGTGGTATGACATTATTGTAAAACAATAAACAGCATGATATAGTAATTAAATGGGCAAAGCAAGTCTACTTATTAGGGGTGTTGGTTCACTAGGTATATTTGTCCAAAAGAAAAGATTTTAGATTCTAAAATAATCATAAGCAAGAGAGAAGAATATTACATGTTGTAAGAGTGGGGTTCTGATACAAAAGGGTGTAACACAATTACTTCGGATGTTATCTTTTGCCCACTCACAAGCCAAATTTTTTGTAAGTTGATTCATTGCACCTGCGAACGGAAAATATGACCCCAAAAGCATTAACTTCACAACATCAACTTCCACAGCATGCTAATGTGACAACAAATACCATATATTGATGGTAGAATCATAACACATATGATCCCTAAACTATACCCTTCTTTTGGAGTGGTCCCTAAACTTTATTTTGTCTCAATTAAGCCCCCTCAATTCTTTAAATTTCTCAATTTCATCCCTTTTTTTTTTTGGATTTTTTATGTTAATTGATGATGTGACATCGGTATTCAAGGAAATTGAATTTGGGACAGATTATTTCACGGGAAATTTGGAAGCTGCATTTTGGTGGAAAAACATTTCCTTTTGAGACTCGTTTGTTTTGCTAGAAATTATTTTACAGATAAAAAGATTTTTCCCATATATTACTTACAAATTTTTTAAATGGAGAAAATATTTGTTTTTGAAAAATGTTTCTTATATTTTGTTCAAACCAAGCACCAGAAGGATGAGATTGATGCCATTAACGTCCAAGTCCAAATGAAGGCAAACGGAAACAAACCATTGAAGCCATTTAAAAAGTGAAAGCGCTAAATTGAGACAAAATGAAGTTCAGGGACCATAATAAAAAAAAAGAGAGACATACTTTACGGGCCATATGAATCATTAACTCCTGATTGTAACTTGCCTTTGCTAGCTCCATAAACGGATCCAGAACCGGTGTGTACCAAACCAGCAACAGAGGAAATAAACACAATGCTTCCAACTCCAGAAGCTTTTAGAAGAGGATATGCAAGTTGGCAGAGATGGAAAGCGGACTCAAGATTGGTAGCCATGAGCATTGAGTATTCTTCAGCACTATACTCCATTGTAGGCTTCCAGAGGGTTGTGCCAACATTGTTTATCTAATGCCAGGAGATAATAAAATTGTACAGTAAGGTTGCGTTTGGTAGAGTTTTGTAAATATAATTTGAGAGTATGAGTTGTATTTTGAGTTTATGAGTTGTGGAATTATGAGTTAAGTGTAGAAAATTTATTTGGTTCTGATTTTTTAATAAAATGTTGAATTGAGTTTTGAATTGAGTATGGAATTGAGTTTTGAAAGTTTGATTTGACATGTAAAGAAAGAAAATTTGTTTGGTTATGAGTTTTAAAAAGAGTTTCCAAAATTTAATTTAAATTGTTATAACTCGTAACAAAACACACTACTTTCACACTATTGAAAATTCTGATCAACACTCATAACCAAACTCTTTTTAAAATTCAATTAAAAAAATTTATTATTAACAAAAAATAACATTAATCAATTTTTTAATTGAAAATACTACAAAGGAAATAATTTTTTTTCAAAATAAATATTCAAAAAATTTAAATCATAAATATTTAAATAATTTAAATAATCTAAAAAATTGAATAAGTAAAAAATTAAAATAAATATTCAAAAAATTTAAATAATTTAAAATGTTAATATTTTAAATTTAAAAGCAACTCTACACTCAAATCGTAATCAAACACATAAGACAAAACTTAATTCAAAAATTATTTTTAAAACTCATAACCAAACACATAACTCAAAATTTCATACTACTTTCACAACTCTACACTCAAATCGTAACAAAATACATAACAAAAAAAAATTAAATATTTAAAAAAAATTTATAAAATAGAGTTCGAATTTATTTTTATAAAATATTTTAAAATTTAAAAAATTAAAATCGTAATATTTTGAAATTAAAATATTTAAAAATATTCAAAAAATTAAAAAATTAAAAAGAATCAAATCATATTTAAATATTAAAATATTTAAAATCTTAACAAAATTAAAATATTTTTAAAATATTTAAATATTAAAAATATTAAAAAAATTAAAATATTGATTTGAATTGAGTTTTGAATTATGTGTTTGGTTATGAGTTTTGAAAAGTAATGATTATGTTTTGAATTGAGTTTTGAGAAATGGGTGTAGAATTATGATTTAAAAACTCAAAATAAATAACACACTCAAATCAATGGGTGAAATTATAATTTAAGAGGCTTACCAAACGAAACTTAAGTTTCTTAAGGGTCCAATTAACAAGAGAAGCTATTTAAGAGATGCTCAACATATAAGATATTTAGGCTCCGTTTGGCAAGAGCTAAACGGGGTTTTTTTGACTATTTTAGTCACAAAAGACAAAATAGGTTATTTTAGCCACAAAAAATAAAATATCACATCCAACCCATAATCATTACACTCTTCTCTCGCAAAAAAAATCAAAAAAGTCAAAAAACCAAAAAGTCATTTCCAAACCAAACTTTTTAACCCAGGCTAAAATAGCCAAAAAAATAAAAAAGTCAAAAAGCCAACCCTCTTCCCAAACTGAAGCTTAGGGGCTATTTAGAATATTCTAAACATGTGTACTTTTTAATTTTTTTATGAAATATGAATTGAATTTAAAATAATATAATAAAAAATGATATAATTTAAATAAAATAATATGACTTAAATAAAATAATAACTTTTTAATTTTTTAAAAAATTAACAAATAAGACGTTATATTCAGCATCCCAACATTCTTTGTCTAGATCCAGGGATCATGCAAAAAAAAAGCCTCTAACCGCACAAAAAGGTGTCTTAAATTGACACATTCTGATTTGTGTAACAGTGATTGAAAAGACAGGTATTTATTACCACAGAAATTTTTTTAGTGTAAAGTGAAGGAAACAATGCATGGTCGGGAATACAAAGAATGAATTTGTTCACCTTAAATGTAAATCCTAAATTTTATAGAGGACTCATTAAGACCCTTTTAAAACTTTCACTCCCATTATTCCTATATATATGTGGGGGTTGGGTTGGGAATTGAAAGAGAAGAAGAAAAAAAAAAAAAAAAAAAACCAATCAAAAGCAAAGGAAATCAAAGAGAGTAAGGAGAAAGAGCGTCTTAAATATTTTTAAATTTTATATAACATATTTTGCTTATTTAATTAATTATCCTAATAAAAATTTTCCAAAAGTCCAACAATAACAAAGGGGTAAACCACATCTTAATTACTAGAATAAATATGCCACCAAAAATTTTGAATGTAGAAAAAAATAGAAAGATTTACAATATAAAAAATTAATATGTTATTTAAATTAATATTTACATATAAAAGCAACATTTTTTGGATTTCACCTAATCCCCGAAGAGTATTGGGTCACCCACACATAGCTTAGCTTAGAATACTTGATTGGACTATCATGTTCTGGATAATTTTATTTACACACAATACTTTATCTTAATACGTATTATTTATACTATTCGTATATCAACTTGTGAACAAGGAACAATTGTTCTTATATTTTTTGAACAAAAAGTAATTCTTCGGACATTTTTTGAACAAAAACTAATTGTTCGAATAAAAATCATGTTCAATAGTTAATATCCGAACAATTGCAAGACACAACATATAATTATATATATATATATATATTTGATAAATAATAAAACTTTATTATTAAAAAAGTATTAAGATGATGCAAAGAATATAAGGAAACTATAAAAGCAAACTAAACACACCTAACCAATTATATCATCCAAAAAATTCAAGAATGCAAACAAATTTAAATCAACTCTAGTCTCCAACCAACTAAACAAAGTAACTAAAAGTCGATTCTCCGACCATGACATATAATGATAAATCTCTTGAAAAATTCGCCTATTTCTCTCCAACCAAACAAACCACATCAAACAAAACGGCACCAATGACCACACCCGTCGTCGGCGCCACCCAACCTGAGCTCCCCTCCAACTCCACAGCATTTCCAAAACCCCTTTAAACTGTACCCAAATAATCCCAAACAAAGAACAAATCAATCCCCAAAGACGCGAAGCAACGGAATAATGAAGAAATAAATGATCAACCGACTCCGCATCAGCACAACACATACAACACCATAAAACCTGAGTACAAGAATTTTGTAAGAGTATTTGGAAAACAAGTAAAGATGGTGAGAGAGAGTGCGAGAGCGAGTGACTTGCGATCACCCAACGGTAATGGAGGTTGGATTCCTGTTGTGAAGCAACGACGAGGAGGTGGAGCTTAGGGTAAAGAAGAAAAGCACGGCCTACACACAATATTTGTGGACAACCTTCCTAGTTCAACGGATGCTAAATCCCTGTTCAAGCTATTCACCAAGTTTGGCATAGTGAGAGATGTTTTTATCCCCTTCAAAAGAAGAAGAGTGTCAAACTCAAGATTTGGTTTTGTGAGATTCGACTGTCCTATAGCATCAGACATTGCTATTCAGAAAGCAAATGGTCTTTTGGTAGATGATAAGGTTCTCGCAGTCAACATGGCTTCTTATGACAAGAGTAACAGGGATGTGCAAAGTAGGAGGCGGGCCCAGAATAGCAGAGGTGCATTTGAAACAACCACAAGTAGGGGTCAAATATCATTTGTTGGCCCTAGATCATTCGCAGAGGTACTAAAATGGGGCAAACTCACTGGAAAAGCTTGCATGACCATCAACGTAAATGAAGATGGCCATGGATGGCTCTATGACAGTGTCATAATCAGACTTAATATGGATTATTCTGCTAATAGTATCAAAGAGGCCCTTAAGGAGAATGGGATACCGCAAGTTGTGGTCAGAAAGGGGGGGTCGTGATGTAGTCGTGACTTTTAAATCCCATGCAGAGCTGCAATCTAACATCCACAACATTAAGGAATGGTTTAAAGACTGGAGTCAGTTTGTATTAGAATGGCAGCCAGAAGTCCAAATTCATCAGGAGAGATGTGTGTGGTTAAGGTGTTATGGCATACCCCTTAACCTCTGGAATAGGAGCACACTAAACAACATTGGAAGCTTGTGGCGGTCGGTTCTTAGCTTAGAGGGTGATATCAATCAACCTAAGTCCTTCTCCTACACCAGAATCAAAGTGGTTACATCTTGCATGGAGCTCATCTCTTCAACAATAAATTTGGAGTGCAAGGACATACTCTATCCTATCCTTGTATATGAGGATCATTTGGACAACCCAGTTGAGTCTTCTAGTAGCTCACACACTAAGCACAATGACTAAAACTCCATTGTAGGAGTGGGGGTAATTAATTTTCCACAGAAGTTTGGCATGGAGAAGGTTGATGATACTGCAATGGCACATGGGTATGATCACTTAGGTGATATGAGGCTCACACAGTACAACAGTGGTGAGAAGGAGGATATAGTAGTTGAAGAGACCCGCTGTGATAGACAGCTAGGTGAGAACGTAGTTGGTGCGGTGGTTGCTGGTTCTAATGAGGTAGCACTCAAGAAGGGACCTAATCAGTGCTACAATGGAGAGTTGGTGGACACAGCGGTTGAGGTGACTTTGTGTGAGGGGAGGCTCAGCCATGCCAGTGCAGTAGGAGTGAAGGTGGCAATGATGGAGGAGCTAGCACCCTACCCAAAAAGCTTCGTTGACCCACTGAGGAGTACTGAGGAAGTTTTATCTTCTGGCCTTATCAAAAGTCTAAGTGGATCAAAAGAAGATCTTGGGCTTGGCATTTCTCTTGAGGTGGATCTAGCCCAACTACATGGTATGCAAAGAATTCAAGGCCTAACTATTTTTAAGCCACCTGAACCCCCTGTTACCAGGCCTAGTAGTTGTCAAGTTCCATCCTCAGGCCCACATGTTATTGCTAGCCTATCTACATTGGGCATTTAGGGGCTTCAGGATCAAAGCCTTGATAGATCATCTTCCTTCACCCTTAATCCCTTTCGGAAGGCCAAGAAATCTGGGAAGAAGAAGGCTCATGTGGAGGGCTTCTCCCGTTTTGCTAGGCTTTATGGTCAGAAAGCTACAGCCATTAGTAAATATTCATCCAGGTCTGTTATCCTCAGACCCGCTGCCGTTGCCCTTGCTCAATCAAATCTGTCTGAGGGAGACTCAAGCTCAAATAGCTTCCTCCTCAAAGAAGCTAAAGCAACCATTAAGTTGGGGGAGCAGCTTGGTATTAATTTTAAGGCTAAAGAAGTTGCTGTGTTGGACAAAATTATCGATCTTGAGCTGAATGCTAAAGAGAGAATCAATGAAGTGGGCTCAGCAACGTTGTGATTGTAGTGTCTGGGGGCCTCACAGTGTATCAACTGGTCTCTATGAAGCTACTCTCTTGGAATGTTAGAGGCATTGGTACGCCTGAAAAGAGGGGCAGAATCAAACGTCTTCTGAGAGATAGACATATTGATGTTGCTTTCATTCAAGAAACTAAGAAAGTAGTGGTTTCAGAGTTTGTTGCTTGTGGGCTTTGGGGAAATAGGAATATGAAATTTATGTCTGTAGACCCTATTGGTACTATAGGAGGGCTCCTCTGCATTTGGGATCTGAATGTTTTCTAACTAATTGGGAGCTGCTGCAACATGAGGTTCATTCTTCTCTCAGGAACACTCTGTAACTCTTTTGATTGTGTTCTTTTAAATGTATATACACCTAATGATGTTAGTAGCCGATCCACTCTTTGGAATTCCATTATTAAGCTCAAGGACTCCTTCCCTAGCCCTTGGTGCTTGGGTGGTGATCTTAATGAAATAAGGCACATGGGAGAGAGAGTTGGATGTATCAGAAGAGATAGGGAAATGCGGTATCTTAATGAGTTTATAGACAAATACGAATTGAGTGACCTGTCCCTTCTTGGACGGTCATACACTTGGTGTAACACTCAGGAGGCCTAGAAATGGAGTAGAATTGACAGAATTATGCTCAGCCCAGAATGGTTGGTCCACTTCAAAATGAAGCTCTGGGGCCTGCCTAGGTTAATATCATATCATTGCCCTCTATTGATGATGGAAGATGAAAGAGATTGGGGCCCTAAGCCCTTCAGGTTTATTAATGCTTGGACCTTGCATCCCAATTTCTCTCATTTTTTCATTTCTTGCTAGGAGAATTCGACTGTTGCTGGTCAGGCAGGCTTCATAATCCAGCAAAAATTCAAGCACCTTGAGATGGAGTTACAGGTTGGGAATACTAACGTGTTTGGTAATATTACAACTAAACTCAAGGCAACAGAGGAGGAATTGCATGCCTTAGACAGAATTGTAGAGGAAAGAGTACTGCTTCAATCAGAAATGGCTCAAAGAAGAGAAGTAAGATGTAAAGTGTGGAAACTCTATAGAAGGGTGAAGTGGTTATGGAATCAATAATCCAGAATGAACTGGTCTCTGCAGGGGGACAAAAATACTAGATTCTTTCATGCTGTTGCAAGTACCAGACATAATAGGAACATGATAAATTCCATCTCAGTAAATGGTGTGTCTTTAGAGGAACCTAGTAGAGTTAAACATGAGGTGTTCCTTTATTTCAAGAAACACTTCAAGGAATGCTGGGTTAATAGGCCTGTGTTTGAAGGGGAATTCAGATTAATTGAGGACACTATCTCCCACCATCTTGTATCAGATTTCACTGAAGCAGAGGTATGGGCTGCCATTAAAGAGAGCAATAGCAACAAGGCTCCTAGCCCAGATGGGTTTAACCTCCTATGCTATCAGAAGTTTCGGAGAATAATGAAACAAGTGATCATGCAATTCTTCTAAGATTTTCACAACCACAGCAGTCTTACCTATGGATTCAACAGCTCCTTCATTACACTTATCCCCAAGACTTCTAATCCCATTAATTTGTCCGATTACAAACCCATTAGCCTAGTGGGTTCTATATAGAAGATTTTAGCAAAGCTTCTCTCGCACAGAATGAAGCCCGTGATGCCCTCCATTATTGGTGACACTCAGACTGCTTTCATAAGGGGAAGGAATATCCTAGATGGGGTGTTTATTGCTAACGAAGTAGTCGATGGTTGGAAGAAGGCTAAACAACAAGGGTTGATCATCAAGCTAGATTTTGAGAAAGCTTTCGATTCAGTAAACTGGGAGTTATTGTTCTCTTTGATGTCCAGCTTTGGATTTTGGGCTAAATGGGTCTCTTGGATAAAAGCATGCGTGTCTACGGACTACTAGTGGGATTGCTTCCCAAAATTTCCTTAGTGGGTGCTTAAATTTATCACCCTTCCACCAATTGAACAGGGCTGCCGCAGATTGTGGGATACACCAACAGAGCCCCTATTCATATAACACAGGTGACCAAATGGTCCAAGAGAAATGGCAATGAAGCAAGACATGGAAAACAGATTCAGGGGCCATTTTGCAGAAAGGACATAAAGGAGAAACATTGCTGCCTAGAATACCAATATTGAGTAGAAACACCGCTGTTTTGATTCTGTTTTTCCATGCTAACCATCCAAAGAAGTGAACTTTGGAAGGTAAAATATTGCTCCAAATGAACTTGCTAATGATGAGATGTGGCCCAAGGAGAGTATTGCAAAGAGAATATAAGGAAGACACGGAGACAACACAAGAACCTGAGGCCGCAGATGACCACACCAGGCTGTCAGCACTGTTAAGGCTCAAGGGGAGGAGGGCAGAGGATAACATTATAATCAACCTAACTTCAATGGCCTTTTCCCAGGCATACAGGACTCTTCTATAGGGAAAGTTCCAGACTGTAGAGCTGGTTTTCCTGGCATAGAATTGTTGAAAAGAACCATTCTTATCAGCAGACAGGTTAAAGAGAGAGGGGAACTCATCCTTGAGATAGGCAAATCCACACCACTTCTCATGCCAAAATCTGATACGACTACCATCCCCAACCTTGATTTGGCAGTTTTCCAAGAAGAATTGAAACGTATTCGAACTATGAACTCCTATAAAAGTAATGTCCTTCCATACCCTAGAGTGCTTGTAGGAGGATTGCACAGGAGGATGCCAACACTGTACCTCAATTTTATACTTGCT
This sequence comes from Camellia sinensis, assembly GCF_055761805.1. Classification (NCBI taxonomy): domain Eukaryota; kingdom Viridiplantae; phylum Streptophyta; class Magnoliopsida; order Ericales; family Theaceae; genus Camellia; species Camellia sinensis. Next base: position 31,831,616 of record NC_138961.1, on the reverse strand, counting down.
GCAAATAACTTTTCCTCCATAATGCTGAGATTTGATTTTCAAATTTCCACCACCATTTGAGAAGCAAGCATGCATTAACATCCCTAATCCTTCTGATGCCCAAGCTCCTTTGGGCAATACTCTTTGTAACCTCAACCCATTTTACCAAATGAATTTTTCTTTTTAGGCCATCACTACGCCACAAGAAAGTAGCCTCAATCTTTTCAATTTCACGAGCCACACCATCAGGCATCTTGAATATGGAAAGATAGTACACAGGGAGACTCGAGAGGACAGACTTGATCAAGGTTAACCTCCCGGCGTAGGACAACATTTTCCTCTTCCAGCCTGAAAGTCTAGATCTAATATTATCAAGCACAAGCTTCCAGGTTGATTTTTTACCCGGGTTGGCTCCTAAAGGTAGCCCCAAAAATTTCAGTGGCAAGCTTAGTTGCTAAGCCTGCTGATCTGTTAGTCTTGGTGATCTACTACTAGTTTGCTCTGTTGTGGCTGTAATTTGGTTGTTAATGCTTTTGCTTTTTTGTTTTTCTCTTTTTGTTGGTTTCTCACCAACTAAAGCTTCGAGCTTGAGCTAGCTCCGAGCTCCTCTTTATTGATGTACTCTACCATTTTTGTATGTTTCCATCAATAAAGATTTATTTTGCCGATCAAAAAAAAAAAAAAAAAAAACAACACATACAACACCGATTTCCTAACACATGTCCTCGACAAACCATATTATCAATTGTAAGGTTCCGACCTAAGGCAGCTGTCCACTAGAAGAAAACCACCTTAAAAGGAACTTGAGGCACCCAAATATTCCTTCAGGGAAATTCACCCACCACCTCCCCCACCAAACTCCGATAAAAGGATTGAACCGAGAACTAACCTTTGGTACCCACCACATTCCAAACCACCACATCTTCCTCCCTATCCGAAAGCCCAACCTATACAAAAATGTGGACTAACAGGGAACAACATATAATTTTATATATTATTATATGTTATATTTTTTAATATTATAAATTTAGTCAATATCAAATTTTTATTCTCATCGAATTTGTAAGCCTTTGGCATGCTATTCTAATGAAAAATAAAAAATTGGAACATAGCGTGTCACTAACATGTTCGATTCCTTTAACGTGTTCGGTGTGTGTTCGTGTCAGATACATGTCAGACACCAATTTATAACTTTCAAAGAGGTGCTCATGCTCATATCGTGACAATAGCACTAGTAAATGAGAGTTTAAATGTTGTGATAGTATGTGGAACTATATGATTTAGTGGGGCATAATGGAAGGTAGTGTTGCAAATAAGTTAAGTCGAGTTGAACTTTGAAGTGCTTTGGCTCATTTGTTTTGGAGCTCAAAAATTAATCAAACTCAAGCTCTACTCGTTTCAAGTCATAGCTCAATAACAAGAAAAGTATAAACTCGATAATAAAATTTGATCAACTCGTTAAATATCATTCTATATTACAATATTTATATATTACACATATATTATTTAACATAAAAATAATATATTTATCTTATTATTAAATAAATAATAAATCAAATGGACTTATTCTAGCTGAAGTATGGCTCGTTATTAATCAAATTGGTTTTTATATACAAGTGAAGTTGAGCTCTGTTCATTTCTCCTTCCTACTTAATTTACATTGCAGGTGTTTGGCAAAGCTGCTAAAACAGATTATAGATTATAACTTTAATAAGAAGTTGTTAATCTGTTTGGTGTAACTGCTGGATTATAGATTTAAGTTGCTAAGTAGTGTTTAGTAAATAAGTTATGAAATAACTTTTTGAATTAATTTTTATTTTTTATTATTCACTATTAGTCCACACACACACACACACACAAAAATCCATAGTCTATTTGAGTCTTTTTCTATTTTCAAAGAAAAAACAAAATCCTAAAAGTATAATCGTAAATTAATATGACCACAGCAGAAGTTGAGAATAAGAAGCATAGACAAACAACTTCTTAGAATTAGCTTTTTATGAATTAAAATAAGTTCCTAAAATCAAAACCCATTTAAAATAAGTTTAACCAAATTATGGGTGTAAACGGTTCAGTTCGGTCGGTGTTAAGAGTTTATTTAAGACCGAACCAACCCTTTTGGTTTTTATAATTGAGAAACCGATACAGACCGTATGCTACGGTTCGGTTTTGTCGGTTTGATGTAAAAGAGAAATTTATATGAAATTTTAAAAGGTTTTATAGTAGATTATGAAATTTTACATTGAAAATAAATGAAGAAAATATATAAAAATTGCTCTATGAATGTTGTTCTTCCTAATTTGTATCACAAAAGTGTATTATCTTAGTTACTTCTCATATAATGTTTAAGAAATTAAAATATAAAATATTTAAATATAATATGCAGTTGATTCGATTTACATCGATATAACAAATTTTAAAATTAAAACAGACCATATGTTATGAAAAATAGACCAAAAACTTAAATTTCGGTCAGTTTCAATCGATGATTTCGATTTTATCAAATTTATTTTACATTCCTAAACCAAACCGTCTAAGATAATATTTCTAAAACTAGAATTTATAAGTTGCCATAATTAGCCACACTAAACACTCCCATTCTTTCGTTACTATGTATGGTCACTCGTACCAGCAAAAAGAAGGATATGAAATCAATCTACATAAAGTCACCTAAAAGCCTGAGCCAGACGAATTGGACATAAAATTAATGAACGGTACGAAGACAAATGTAGGACCACATGCCGTGTAGGCGAAGCGATAAAATCCTTTAGAGATGAGCAGCGGATATATCGATTCGTTAAAATTTGTATTTTGGACAGATGCGTGATGACGAGCGGATGGTTGCGGATTGATTTTCTCCAATCCGCCAATCTGGTGGGCGGATGACGGATTTGAGATTCCTTTGGCTACAACCGAACCGCCAAATCGCGAACACCCCTAGTAATTTATAAGATTTTGTGTTTTCAATTAAAAAAGAATTTAAATATTCTGTTGAAAAAAAGTTTTCAACTTGAATATCTTTTTTGAATTGAAAAAAATAAACGTATTATTTATCTATATTTTTTGGTTTTTAAATCTATCTCTAAAAATACTAAATAGAAAATATGATATATGCTGGTTGGTTTTTATTTTCAAAAACATATATAGACGTAACTATACAGAGGCATACAATCTCTATTACTGCTATGTTCATAGTTTTGGTGGTTTGAATTGTTTTTATATTTTAAGAACCACAGATTGTAATACTTTATGTAGATGAGGCATGCTGTGATTGTAGTATGTGGATGAGACATGTAGTGATTGTGATATTTTAAAGTTTCAAACTTTCTTACTTTTGATAAGGCGTGCAGTGATTGTAATATTTTTTTAAGTCATTAACTGTAATACTTTTTTCTTTTTCTTTTTTTGAGGAAGTGCACAAGTTGAATTATGTTGAAAATTTATAAAATTTTAAACCGTCAAACCAATTCATATCCATCCGCCAAACCGCCAATTCGCTCAATCCATATCCGCCGGATTAGCGAACGGATGCGGATTGATTTTCTCCAATCTATCAATCTGACGGACGAATAACGGATTGAAAGTTCCGTGACTGCAATCGACCCGCACCCACCCCTAAAATCCACCACACTCAAAACAAAAAACAACTTACAAAAAAAAACAGGGAGCACCAAAAGTTTCGCAACGGTGGACCAACTAATTCTTTGTTTGGTTTATTGAAATTGACATAAAATGATCATTTCTTTGTCTATGTACAAAGGATCATTCATTATTATAACCTGAAATGAAATGATTATTTTTTAATTTTCATAAAATAATTTTAACAATATTATTTATTTTGCCTAAAAAGGGTTTGTTTAACTATTTTTTCATCTATGTTGTTTATTTTACACACGACAATGCTACGTAACTCAAATTTTGTGGCTCGAAAGTGGCTCAAATGGCCAAAACGACATCGTTTTGAGTACAGAACAACATAAAAATGGCCAAAACGACGTCGTTTTGTATATTTGAGCTACTTTTGAGCCACAAAATTTGAACTACGAGACATTTTCCATTTTACACATATCTATTTACATATAATGTTTAAAGAGCCTATCAAAATTAGCAAAAAAGAATTTTGTTAAAATAAATATAATAGCGAGTCAACTAGAGTAACTAAAATACAATATGACTAGTTACAATATTAACAAGAATCTCCTTACGAGATTGTGTTTAGTTTATACATTTGAGAATGATTTAAAAATGAAAAGAAAAAATATGTGTGAAATGTAAATAAAATCCACCAATTTCAAATTTATAAAACAAACACATTCTAAAGATTAGAGTTGATCTCATTCAATAATCATTCATCCACAGTATATATTTACTATTTTTTTTAAAGCTGTGTTTGTATCCCCATCTAAAAAAAAATTGTGCTTGTATAATGGATTTGAGTATAAGATTTAGGGTTGGTTTGGCATAAACTAAATAATACAAAAAGTTAAAAAGTCACTATCCTATTTAAGTCACATCATCTTATTTAAATCACATCACCTCTCTAACACATCATATCAAACCCAACCCAAACCCAACTTATATAAACCAATAAGTCAAAAAATACACTTCTTAAAACATTCCAAACCAACTCTCAAAATCGGTATCACTCACATGTAGTTCACTTTTTTTTTTAATCTCTAACTAAATTTATATCAAATACATGATACAAACACAGCATTAGTTTTAATCCAGAGTGACTTACAAGGATATTGAGCTTGCCATTGAAGAGAGAAGAGACTTCATCCAACATCTTCTCTCTTTGAGGCCGAGACGATACATCGCAGACCGAACCGGTGACCGTGAAACCCTTGGCGGACCATTCCTGCAAGCAACGACTGAGCTCGGATTCGTTGCGAGAACAGGTGTGCACGATCGCCCCTTTATCGGCTAGTTCCTCCACAACATCGTGCCTAAAATACAATACAACCAATCAATCAATCAAAACCCTAGAAAACATGAATCGTCAATTTCAGGCGGAGAGACAGAGAGAGAGATGACGCATATACCCGATGCCGCGAGTGCCGCCGGTGACGAGAGCGGTCATTCCGGCGAGAGACCATCTCAAACCTCTCTCACTGCTCTCCACCTTCTTCGCCATTTTGACTCTCTCTCTCTCTCTCTCTCTATCTCTCTCTGTGCCTTGTTTGGAAAGTTTATTATTTTAACTGGTAATTTAGCTTTTTAATTATTTTGGGTTATTTTCAAAAATTAGTTAAATATTGTTTCTTTTTAATTTTTTTAAATGTATAAAAAAAATAGAAAGATGATATAATTCAAAATAGATTAACAGTTAAAAAATAACTTTTAATCATGTTTCCAAAATAACTTTTTAACGTGTCTAAAATATTTGTGTTTAGAAAGTTATTTTTTTTTTATAATTATCAAATTAATTATAAAAAAAATAAAATAATTATAGTTTAAATATAATATTTTATCATGTTCAATATTTTAAATTATTTTATTCTTCTAGTAAGCTACTTCTACCTCTATACACCCCTCAAACACTCATTTTGTTTGGAGAGTTAGAGGTGAAATTGAGATTAGTAGTAAGGTGAGACCCACTAATATTGTGTTTGTTTTGAGAGATGAGAAGGGGATTAATAGTGAACTCCGGTTTAGGATAGGCCTCCCCAAGGGGATTCAGATGGGCCTCCAGGACTTGGTATTAGAAAAATAATCCGGCGGACTAGAAATTTTTTATTTTTATTTATTTTTTATTTTAATTTTTACATGTCGGGCAATTTTTTTTGAACATTAATGTTTAATTTTTTGTATTTTTTGTTAAGTAAAAATCATTATTTTATTTGTTTTATTTTTTTTTTGAAATTTTTTTATTTTATTTTATTTTTTAAAATTTTTTTACATGTTGGGCATTTTTTTTAAAAACATTAAGGAAAAATTACTCATAAATCTCATATTCAGAAATGTTGGTCCATCTAGTCCTAAGTGTTTTTTCTTAAACCATTTAATCCTTTTTATTTTTGGTATGATATATATTTTTGATTTATTTTATATGTAATTTACATTCTTATCCATATTTTGTTGATGTTCGATGTTCACAACAGTATGGTCTTTATGGTCAATTTTGGAACATGGTCTTCATGTTTCTGTTGTGAACAAACATCATGGTCTTCATGTTCACAACAGTATGGTCTTCAACAACAGTATGGTTGTTGATGATGTATATTCTTGTTGTTGTTGCTTCAATCTCTCCACCCATCTTCCATGTAAAACCATCTATATCCATATATATATATATATATCTTCATCACAACCATACCTATCAAAATGCACAACACCCAGAATCAAAACCAGACCCAAAACCACATTCACGGCGCTGATGTTGCGATGTTGCTGATGTTCCGATCTCACGGCGCTGATGTTGCGATGTTGATACGAATTGTAAAACAGAGACGAAAAATTGATGTTGATGTACGAATATATAATCGATACAATAATACATCTTCAGTTCTGACTTGTGAGAGAGAGAATTATTCAATGTTTGATGTTCGAATATATTGAATCTATTCCTTAATGTTTGATGATTATTTAATGTTGGATGTTTGTTGACGTTTGATGTTTGTTAATCTGGGGAAATTATTTAATGTTCCGATGATGATGTTCAATACATTAAATTATTCAATGTTTGATGTTCGAATATATCGAATATATTGAATCTATTCCTTAATGTTTGATGTTTGTTAAACAGAAACCCCTCTTCCCCCGTTGCCCACAAACACCGACAATAGCTTTCCATCACACTCCATCAGATAACTTGATGATCGAAGAAAAAGCGAAAGCGGAAGAAGTCGGTGAATCGTCTCACCGTTTCTGCGAGTTTTGCGTTGAGAATAAAGAAGCCGATGAAATGTTCCAAATCGATACCTGTTCTCACTCCTTCTGTTCCGATGATGATGTTCAATACATTAAATTATTCAATGTTTGATGTTCGAATATATCGAATACATTGAATCTATTCCTTAATGTTTGATGATTATTTAATGTTGGATGTTTGTTGATGTTTAATGTTTGTTAATCTGGGGAAATTATTTAATGTTTGATGATGTTCGAATATATTGGTGATGATGTTCGAAAGTTGATGATGTTTGTTGATGTTGTGGTGTTCACAATTTTTTTGATGATGTTTGTTGATGTTTGATGATGTTTTGTTGATGTTGATGATGTTCACAATTTTTTTGATGATGTTTGATGTTGTTGACGTGTTTGATTATGTTTGTTGATGTTTGTTGATATTTTAATGTTTGATGTTGTTGATGTTTTGATTATGTTTTGTTGATGTTTGATGTTTGTTAATGTTTGATGTTCATAAAGGAATGAAATCTAAAAAATGCCTATAGTAAGCTTCTTGGGCAATTCTGTAAATTACACATAAACACCAACCCAAAATTATCCCATCAATTATTGACCTTGTCGCCTAAAAAAATGGATACTAATGTCTTTACACATAAAATAGGACCTATTAGTCCAACAAAAAACCTTCAGGACTAAATGGGTTAAGATTCCTAAATTCGGGATTTAATGGTGTTTTACCCAAACATTAATGTTTAATATTTTGTATTTTTTTTATTTGTTTTATTATTTTATATTTATTTTATATAAAAATAATTTAACAATCCCTATACTAACAATTATCATCAAAACAAACACAATTTTACTTAGTCTCCTCACTATCAATCCTCTCACTACTAATCCCCTCCATTTTACATCTGAAAATAAACGGGGGCCTTTGTCTCTCTCTCTCTCTCTCTCTCTCTTGAAAATGTTATAAATTTTAAACCTTCGTTTGGCAAGTTGGTTTTGAGATTTTTTGGATAAAAATAGTCACAAAAAATTAAATAAGTTTTTCTACCTCAATAACACAAAATATCACATCAAACTCATAATCATTACATTCTTTCTCTCACACAAAAGTCAAAAGTTTTTCCTAAAAATTTTTTAATCCCAAATTAAAATAGTTAAAAAAATTAAAAAAATCAACCTACTTTCTAAACAAAGCCTAAATAATTTATTAAATTTTTTATCAAAATTTTCGCATGGCTATGAACCTATACAAACCCACATATATATAAATTATACAGTTATATAAAAATTTTAATAAAAAATTAATTAAAATTCCTACAATATCTCTTTTGTTTCAGATCGATGGTTAGGAATCATAGGATAGTGGGCAGTGCTGTAGGCGAGAGCATTTTAAAAAGGCTCAAAGGTCGGTCGTCGTCTGCTGAACCTCACGTGTCAAGGTACCAAATCAAAATCGTGCTGATTCGACCGTTACTTTACCATGTGAGGGGATCTCCCAATCATTCGTTGCTCAGAGTTCATGGTACACATATATGCAATTATGATATTTGTTATAACTAAATTATTTCATAATCATAATTTAAAAAACAACAAAATTCATAATCAATGTATTAATTTTGATTTTTTAAAATTAAAATTTTCATTTTTCATATTTTTTTATTTTTAGTAAATATTTTTAAAAATTTAAATATTTTTTTTAAATGCACCTTAGATATACATAAAAAGTAAATATTTGTAAAAAAATCAATAAATATATAAGAATACAAAAAATATATTAAATTCTCGTATATTTTTTTTATATTTTTGATATTTAATAAATTTTCTAAATTATTTTTTCACAAATATTATATTTTTTAAGTGTATTTATATTAGAAGTATCTAAAAATTAAAAAAAAAATTTGCTTAGAATATTAAAAAAATTCAATAAAAAAAATAATTTTCTAAAAAGTGAATCTTAAAAATTCAAACAAAACAAACTGAATATAATTCATACGGCTAAAAAAATAATGTTATAATTAACATGACAAGAGGAGAAAAGGTGTCGTGATAGCCCCGCTGTGATGATTCGATTGAAATTTGTATTAATTTTATTTTAATGATTCGAACTATTTATACTATAAAATTGGTCGAATATACGTAATTTTATGATCGGATCATTATTGTTATTTAAAAAGTTATTAAAATTATATTAATCGTTATTTATTTTAAACATAAATGTAAATTTGTTATAGGTTACAAATGTTTAATTGACTTAAATTTGTCATGACGAATCTTACAATATAAAGGCTTGTTTTGGGAAGTTGGCTTTTAGCCACTTTTTTTGGTTTGTAGCAAAAGCCAAAAGTTGGTTTTTTTGAATTTTTTTCCATTTGGGAAGGTGGTTTTTAGCCAAGGGTAAAATTACAATTTTACCCCTCATGAGTCAAAATATACTACATGGATGAAGTTGTAATATTTTAAACTAAATAGGGATAGTTTGGTCTTTTGATTATGATTTGATATCATAAACAAATATTAATCAAAAAAGCCAAAAGTCACTTTTTACCAACTTCCCAAATCATTTGTCTAAAAAAGCCAAAAACTTTGTTAAAAGCCAAAAAATTACTTTTTACCATCTTCCCAAAATAAGCCAAACTATTTGAATCATCGGAATAGATTCGAAAAAAACCTCCACGGGCTTACAACATGGTGTTGTACCCTGTTTGGTTCTTAATCAACATATAATAAAGTCGTGACAAATATCACAATATGTATAATGAAATTATAACTAACACCATAATAGATTATAACTAAATACACCAACGTAATAACAAAATAAACTCTGAATTTTTAAATTTGTCAATTTAAATTCTAAATTTTTTATTTGTTTTCAATCTAAATCATTTGTCTATTTTTATTAAGTAAAATCGATAGAATGTGTATTTTAGTTATTAAACTCAATAAAAATTGATATTTTAGACATTTTATGTATACATACATTGAGTTTAATAATTAAAATACTATTTTTTTCATCAATTTTAGCTAATAAAAATAAATAAATAATTTAGATTGAAAATAAATTAAAAGATTAGAATTTAAATTAATAAAATTAAAAACTAGAGATTTTATTGTTACAAGGTCAAACATTGAAATTTTTCTTGTAATTATCCCTAAAATTTTCCAAAATTAAATATATGAACCCATTTCATATTCAGAATTCATATATATATATATATATATTATCGGTGTAATGAAAATAAATCATCTCCTTGCATAGAAATGTGCTTTGACATTTGTTTATAAAGGCTACCAGCACTACGGTTATATTTAGGGCTAGTTTGGCATGTACTAAATAAGTCAAAAAGTCAAAAAGTCACTATCTTATTTAAGTCACATTATCTTATTTAAATCACATCACCTCTCTAACACATCACATCAAACCCAACCCAAACCCACCAATAAGTCAAAAAGTGCACTTTTTTAGGACATCCCAAACCAACCCTTAGTTTGAGTTTTAGAATTTGTTTTTTCTTTTATTTAAAAGATTAAAAATTAATTTTTAAAAAATAAAACAAAATTAAGAAATATTTATATTTTTATATAGTTTTATTATTTGGGAAGGTCTAAATAATTTTGAAAAAATTCAAAAATTATTTTTTGATATTTATTTAAGTTTAGTTTTTTTTTTAATTTTGAAAAAAGTTTCAAAAAATCAAATCACGCATGGCCTACATCATTTGACCTGAAATGTATGTTTAATTTTTTTTTTATATTTAGGATAGAACAAGAAACTTGGTCGTTGAATTGCATGGCAGTTATTTGTTTGAGAAGTTTATTAAAAATCGAATTTTAGTTTTTTTTTTTTTTTTTTTTTTGGACTTTTTTTAAAAAATGTGTAAAAAGATAGAAAGATGTCACGACCCAAACCCGGCCCTATGGGTTTAGCACCGTAACCGGCCAGTAATCCGAGATTACCGAAGGCCTACTTAACAGTAATACAGTAAAACAGAGTACAGGGCCTGGCGGAAGCCAATACAGTAATTAAACAATGTCCAATGAGCTGTGACAGTCTGTATGCCAAAAAGATTTTTCATGCAATCATACATATACAAACAGTACAGTCTATACAAAATTTACAGTCACACAGTACAGGGACCTAATCCCTTGATAACAGTACGGTAAACAACTGACAGTCTATACAGTAATCCAAACAGTATGGAGACAGACGGGGGAAACAAACAAAACACCCCAAAGCCATAGCATGGCAACTCGGAACCTCGCAGTGAGGCACAAAGGCTGGCTTGACAAAACTGGAGTCTAACCCACGCTCCTAGCTCCGATCTGGTGGCTGAGCACCTACATATATATATAAACAGTGAGCTAAAGCCCAGTGAATAACATAAAGCGTAAAGGGATTTAGAATGAATGTCCTTACAGTAATGAAAACAGTTCAATTCAATCAGTATTTCAGTTGTTCAGTACAGTAAACAGTCATATGTGGTACATCCATTAGCATAACCGTAACAGTAGGTCTTAAAAGACCGAACAGTAATGATGGCCATCAGTCAGTAAACAGTAGTGGTTCCACGAGGGAACCGACAGAGATCTCTGTAACAGTAACAGTAACAGTAAACAGTAGGTACTAAGGATGCCACAGTACAGTTCAGAAATAAAGGACATACATTCATTCAGTAATACCAGTTCAGTAAACAGTTCAGTTCAGTATTCAAAAGATATCAGTTGAACATATCTTTACACAATTGTTACTCACAGAGTTCTGGGCTACAGTATGCTAGAGCGTGTCTCCCCAGTCGCCAACCCTACACAGTTAACAGGTTGAACACACTAAGCTACACAGTTGGGAAATCTCATAACTTAATCCCTAATTTGCCTTGGTGTGTTCTACATCGATATCCTCATTAAGATGTCTTAAACTAGGCCTAAGAATGCCTAGGATGGGATGAGGATGCAAAAATGCACATTTAAAAGCATTTTCAGAAAAACAGAGTTCCGCTCGAGCGCAGGTTTCCCCGCTCGAGCGTACAGGCAAATAAAGGTACACGCTCGAGCGTAAACTTTTCCGCTCGAGCGTACTGTAAAAGTACTGGATGGGTGAAATCTCCGCTCGACGCCCGCTCGAGCTTGAGACATGACTCCGCTCGAGCGCCCAATCCTCCGCTCGAGCGGACTGCAAAACAGTGCAGAGAGATGCTGGTTGCTCGGATTCCACGCTCGAGCGTAACTTTCCCCGCTCGAGCGTAAGTGCGAAATCTGGAAAACCCAGATTGCACCTCCAAGCTCAAACTCAAGTTTAAATGCATCAAAACCGATCCTCTTGGGCTCATTTTCTGGAAAACATTTGTAAACACATAGAATAACATGAATCAAGGCTCAATTTTGAGAAATCAAGGCCCAAGGGTGGTTAATTCAAACCCAATTTCGAACCATTTTCAAGAACAATCGTCAAACATGACATGCATGATCTTAAATCATTTTCAAAGCTTTAATGCTGTTTCAAAAGAGCTCAAACCTTCAAAAACAAGATGAACTCATGGAGTATAACCAAAGGATGGACATGCATGTGAGGAAACATGGACTACAACCTCAAAACTTCAATATATGTACATGCATGCAACACTTAAGCTTCAATTCACCATTAATGACCCAAATCATGACTTAGCTCTACAATCTAACCTGGACCATGCAACAATCAACTCAAAACATGAACAAGAAGACAATGGAGCTACCTTTAGTCTTGTATTTCAAGAAGGGAGCTCAAATATGCAATCTCCTTAACAATTTCTTCAATTTCCAAGCAATTCCTCAAGATGAAAACCAATTCTCTCTCTCTCTCTCTCTAGGTCGGCTAAGCACAATGAGAAATGGCTGATGAAATGTTCTTCAAGTGTGTACATAAGGCTCAAGTGTGTGTATTGAGTGGGCCACTAAGGGTGGCAATATGGTAATTAAGTCCAACTCTTTAATTAGCTTGTTTTAATCTAATTTAATCATACCTAATCAATTTTCAGATAAATATACCATAAAATCACATTAATTCTGAGGATCATAAAACATCAATCAATTTCTAATTCGGCCGCCGATAAGGCCTTCAATTAGCAGTTTAAACATATGAGAATGAACAGATAATCATACAGTCAAACAGATAAAATGCAATTTAACTAACATATACTCAATCAATTCGGTTTCCAATTTCAGTCAGTCAGTTCAGTACTTTAATCAGTTCGATTATCAGTCGTAATCAATTCAGTTTAACGGTAATTGATGGTTATCGGTAATCAATCGGTCATAAGTCGGTAAACAGTGTGAGGGTTGTTACAGTCTCCCCTCCTTATAAAGAGTTTAGTCCTCTAAACTCGAGTTACCTTCATTCTGGAAGAAAACAGGATTCAGTGGAAACAGTTCAGGATATCGTTTGGCCATGTCATCTTCCCTTTCCCAAGTGGCATACACGCCACCGTGGTTTTGCCAGTCAACTTTCACTAACGGGATCTCTTTGTTCCTCAGTTTCTTGATTCGTTTATTTACAATCTGTATAGGCCGTTCCTCGTAAGTGTAGTCATCACTCAACACTACGTGGGTAGGCTCTATTACATTGAAGGGATCCCGGAGGTAGTCTCTCAACGTGGAAATGTGGAAGACGTTATGCATATGCTCCATTTCAGGAGGGAGCGCGACTTGATACGCCACCGGATTAATTTTCTCAATAATCTCATATGGTCCGACGTATCTTGGCGCTAGCTTGCCTTTGACTCCAAAACGAGTCTGGCCCTTCATCGGTGTCACTTTCACAAAAACGTGATCACCCACTTCATATTCTTTGTCCCGTCTTCTGACATCAGCATAACTCTTCTGTCTGCTCTGCGCAGTTTTCAGTCTCTGTTGTATCAGTTTCACTTTCTCCGTCGTTTCATATACAATTTCGGGCCCAAGCAAAGGCCCATCTCCAACTTCTGCCCAGCAAATCGGAGATCTACATTTTCTGCCATATAATGCCTCGAAATGCGCCATACCAATACTCGAATGGTAGCTATTGTTGTAGGCGAATTCAACTAATGGCAGATGACTTTCCCAGTCTCCCTGAAAATCAAGGACACACATTCTCAGTAAATCCTCCAGAGTTTGGATGGTCCTTTCTGACTGTCCATCTGTCTGAGGATGATAGGCACTACTCAGTCTCAATTCAGTACCCAATGCAGTATGTAGGCTTTGCCAAAACCTCGATGTAAACTTCGAATCCCTGTCAGAAACAATAGACACAGGCACTCCATGCAGTCTCACAATCTCATCAATGTAAATCACGGCCAATTTATCCGCATTATAAAGTGTCTTGACAGGTAAGAAGTGAGCAGATTTAGTCAGTCTATCAACAATAACCCAAATTGAATCCATACCTTTTCTGGAGCGAGGTAACCCAACGATAAAATCCATCGTGATATGCTCCCATTTCCATTATGGTATGAGTAGGGGTTGCAATAACCCAGCGGGTCGTTGATGTTCTGCTTTGACCTGTTGGCAATGAAGACATTTGGACACAAAGTCGGCAATTTCTTTCTTCATTCCCGGCCACCAGAAATTTTGTTTCAGATCTTGGTACATTTTCGTACTCCCCGGGTGGATAGACAATTTTGAATTGTGGCCCTCTTGCAGAACTCTTCTTTTCAGTTCAGTGTTATTCGGTACACACAGTCTTTCATGAAATTTCAGTACATTGTTCTCAAATTTGAATCCCGGTCTCGGTTTGGATTCTATTTCCTCGATGATCTTCTTCAAAAAATCATCCAGTTGCTGTTTTTCTTTAATCTCCTCAATCAGCGCCGGTTGAGCAGAAATAGCAGCTAAGATTCCACCTTGTTCTCGTAAAACAATTTCGATTTCAGATTTTTCAAGGTCACAAAGCAACTCTTTCTGTCCTGTAAGCAAATAGGCTAAGTTTCCAATCGATTTCCGGCTCAATGCATCGGCAACGGTATTGGCTTTTCTCGGATGGTACAATATCCGTAGGTCATAATCTTTGATCAGTTCTAGCCATCTCCGCTGTCTCATGTTCAGTTCTTTCTGTGTGAAGAAATATTTCAAACTCTTGTGGTCGGTGTATACTTCACATGTCACCCCGTACAGGTAGTGACGCCAGATTTTCAGTGCAAATACTACTGCAGCAAGTTCCAGATCATGGGTCGGGTAGTTCTTTTCATGTGGTCTCAGTTGTCGGGAAGCATAAGCAATAACTCTCCCATTCTGCATTAAAACACACCCCAAACCCTTATGAGAAGTATCACTAAATACAGTATAACCATCCGTACCTGTAGGTAAGGTTAAAACCGGTGCAGTCACAAGTCGAGTTTTCAACTCTTGGAATGCTGATTCCCTTTGGTCGGTCCAGTCAAATGATGTCCCCTTCTGAGTCAGTTGAGTCAACGGTAAAGCAATCTTGGAGAAATCTTTGACAAATCTTCTGTAA
Source organism: Camellia sinensis (assembly GCF_055761805.1). NCBI lineage: Eukaryota > Viridiplantae > Streptophyta > Magnoliopsida > Ericales > Theaceae > Camellia > Camellia sinensis. The sequence goes on along the minus strand of NC_138961.1, from coordinate 31,816,318 downwards.
TATCCGGCCAATCCCAAAAAGCTTCGGACTTCAGTCACATTTGTTGGTCTAGGCCAGTTCACTACAGCTTCAATTTTCTGCGGATCAACAGAAATCCCATCTTTGCTAACAACATGCCCCAAAAACATAACATGGTCAAGCCAAAATTCACATTTAGACAGTTTAGCATACAGTTTCTGTTCTCTTAAGGTTTGCAGGGCAAGTGTCAGATGATGTTCATGTTGTTCTACACTTTTGGAGTAAATCAATATATCATCAATAAATACAACAATAAAGTCGTCAAGGTATGGTTTAAAAATTCTGTTCATGAGGTCCATAAAGGCAGCAGGGGCATTCGTGACTCCAAAAGGCATAACCAAAAATTCGTAGTGTCCATACCTCGTTCTAAAAGCAGTTTTATCAATGTCTTCTGGTTTAACCTTCAGTTGATGATACCCCGATCTGAGATCGATTTTGGAAAACACTTGTGCACCCTGTAACTGATCAAATAAATCATCAATACGCGGTAATGGGTATTTATTCTTTACAGTTACCTTATTCAGTTCACGGTAGTCAATGCACAGTCTCAGTGAGCCATCTTTCTTCTTGACAAACAAAACAGGAGCACCCCATGGCGAAGTGCTAGGTCTGATGAACTTTTTGTCTAACAGTTCTTGCAATTGCACTTTCAACTCCCTCAGTTCAGTTGGAGCCATTCTGTAAGGAGCTTTAGAAACTGGTTGTGTTCCGGGAATCACGTCAACAGTAAATTCAATCTCCCTGTCAATCAAATCTCCTGGAAGATTATCTGGAAAAACATCTGGAAATTCTCTGACTATAGGAATGCAATTCACATCAGTTTTAACACTATCATCAGTAGACACAGTCAGTACAGAACACAGATATCCTTTACACCCCTTTCTAATCAGTTTACCAGCTTTCACAGATGAAATCAGATACGGAGGAGGTACTACTCCACTCCCATTAAACACAAATTCAGGCAAACCAGGTGGACGGAAAACAACTTGCTTGGTCACACAGTCAATAGTGGCATGATATTTTTGTAACCAATCCATCCCCAATATTACGTCAAAATGATCAATGTTCAATGGCAGTAAATCAATAAACAGATACATATCCCCAATAATAATTTCACATGCGGGGTACATATAAGCACATGTCATGGATCCCCCTACGGGTGATGATACGGCTAGCAGATAGTTCATGGGTTCTAAGGGTCTATTCAATTTCCGTGAGAAAGCATGCGATACATAAGAATGTGTAGACCCCGAATCAATCAGTACATATGCATTTTGAGTACAGATAGAGAGAATACCTGACACAACGGTCTCGGTATTCTGCACATCTCCCGGTACTAGTGCGAACACTCGGCCTTGCCTCATAGGCTCTTTTCCGGTAGCTTTAGGGTTCGGTTTTGGTGGAGCGTTTGATGCTGCGCCGCTGGCTGCAGCTTTGCTATTGCCCTGAGGAGCAGAAGGACAATCTTTAACCATGTGGCCCACCTTACCACACCTGTAACAGGCTCCAGATAATTTGTGACAAACCCCTTTATGCTTGTTACCACATACAGAGCAGGGTGGAATGAACCCACTCCCTTGGCTGGGGTTAGTCGTTGACCCCGTATTCTATTTCTTGTTGGCTGGGTTGTGCTTGCCCTTCTTAAATTTGAAACCCTGCCTTTTACCATGCCATTCAGTTGTTGGTGTTTCAGATTGTTTCACTGCTGCAATGTTCGACTCGGCAATCAACGCTCGGTCGAGAACACCTACAAAAGTCGGTAGTTTCAAAACATTTATTCGGTCAAGGATTGCAACATTAAGGCCGCCTTCAAATTTTCTGGCCTTCTTATACTCAGTATCCACCATATGCGGTGCATAACGGGCAAGTTCAGTAAATTTTGTTTCATATTCGGCAACGGACATTGTGCCCTGCTTCAGCTGTTCAAATTCAGTCACTTTTCTATCCCTGACACACTGAGGGAAGTACTTTTCAAAGAAGGACTCCTTGAACTGAGCCCAAGTCATAACAGCATTTGTATCGCGAATCAACATCCACCACCTTCTAGCTTCTTCTTGAAGGGTGAAGGTAGCTAGCAATACCTTATTCGCTTTCGAGCACGGAAACACTTCAAATAATTTTTCTGTTTCAAGCACCCAAGCTTCAGCCTTTAACGGTTCGAGGCCTCCCTGAAAGGATGGCGGTTTCATCTTGCTGAACTTCTGGGTAAGAGCATTTATATCCCCATCATTCACATTCACATTAGGCTCCGGCTGTACCGGAGGAGGAGGAGGAGGTGGGGGCTGTTGGTTCTGTTGTTGTTCCAGTCTAGTAGTTATCAGTTCTATCATTCTTTCCATTCTTTCCATTCTTGCCTCAGTAGATGAGGACTCAGGTTCATTTGCATTGTCCATTTCACTATAAGCAGTTATAACAGTTTTAAACATAAGCAGTCATTTGTTTAACAGTTTACCACATTGGCATGTATTCAGTCATAACATAACCACACACTTATCATGCTCATGAGATGCCCTAATAACTTTTCTAGGACACCCTATAGCTCATTTGGACACGTGTGTGCGGTATAACTCGTGGTCAAGTATCGCTCTGATACCACTCTGTCGCGACCCAAACCCGGCCCTATGGGTTTAGCACCGTAACCGGCCAGTAATCCGAGATTACCGAAGGCCTACTTAACAGTAATACAGTAAAACAGAGTACAGGGCCTGGCGGAAGCCAATACAGTAATTAAACAATGTCCAATGAGCTGTGACAGTCTGTATGCCAAAAAGATTTTTCATGCAATCATACATATACAAACAATACAGTCTATACAAAATTTACAGTCACACAGTACAGGGACCTAATTCCTTGATAACAGTACGGTAAACAACTGACAGTCTATACAGTAATCCAAACAGTATGGAGACAAACGGGGGAAACAAACAAAACACCCCAAAGCCATAGCATGGCAACTCGGAACCTCGCAGTGAGGCACAAAGGCTGGCTTGACAAAACTGGAGTCTAACCCACGCTCCTAGCTCCGATCTGGTGGCTGAGCACCTACATATATATATAAACAGTGAGCTAAAGCCCAGTGAATAACATAAAGCGTAAAGGGATTTAGAATGAATGTCCTTACAGTAATGAAAACAGTTCAATTCAATCAGTATTTCAGTTGTTCAGTACAATAAACAGTCATATGTGGTACATCCATTAGCATAACCGTAACAGTAGGTCTTAAAAGACCGAACAGTAATGATGGCCATCAGTCAGTAAACAATAGTGGTTCCACGAGGGAACCGACAGAGATCTCTGTAACAGTAACAGTAACAGTAAACAGTAGGTACTAAGGATGCCACAGTACAGTTCAGAAATAAAGGACATACATTCATTCAGTAATACCAGTTCAGTAAACAGTTCAGTTCAGTATTCAAAAGATATCAGTTGAACATATCTTTACACAATTGTTACTCACAGAGTTCTGGGCTACAGTATGCTAGAGCGTGTCTCCCCAGTCGCCAACCCTACACAGTTAACAGGTTGAACACACTAAGCTACACAGTTGGGAAATCTCACAACTTAATCCCTAATTTGCCTTGGTGTGTTCTACATCGATATCCTCATTAAGATGTCTTAAACTAGGCCTAAGAATGCCTAGGATGGGATGAGGATGCAAAAATGCACATTTAAAAGCATTTTCAGAAAAACAGAGTTCCGCTCGAGCGCAGGTTTCCCCGCTCGAGCGTACAGGCAAACAAAGGTACACGCTCGAGCGTAAACTTTTCCGCTCGAGCGTACTGTAAAAGTACTGGATGGGTGAAATCTCCGCTCGACGCCCGCTCGAGCTTGAGACATGACTCCGCTCGAGCGCCCAATCCTCCGCTCGAGCGGACTGCAAAACAGTGCAGAGAGATGCTGGTTGCTCGGATTCCACGCTCGAGCGTAACTTTCCCCGCTCGAGCGTAAGTGCGAAATCTGGAAAACCCAGATTGCACCTCCAAGCTCAAACTCAAGTTTAAATGCATCAAAACCGATCCTCTTGGGCTCATTTTCTGGAAAACATTTGTAAACACATAGAATAACATGAATCAAGGCTCAATTTTGAGAAATCAAGGCCCAAGGGTGGTTAATTCAAACCCAATTTCGAACCATTTTCAAGAACAATCTTCAAACATGACATGCATGATCTTAAATCATTTTCAAAGCTTTAATGCTGTTTCAAAAGAGCTCAAACCTTCAAAAACAAGATGAACTCATGGAGTATAACCAAAGGATGGACATGCATGTGAGGAAACATGGACTACAACCTCAAAACTTCAATATATGTACATGCATGCAACACTTAAGCTTCAATTCACCATTAATGACCCAAATCATGACTTAGCTCTACAATCTAACCTGGACCATGCAACAATCAACTCAAAACATGAACAAGAAGACAATGGAGCTACCTTTAGTCTTGTATTTCAAGAAGGGAGCTCAAATATGCAATCTCCTTAACAATTTCTTCAATTTCCAAGCAATTCCTCAAGATGAAAACCAATTCTCTCTCTCTCTCTCTCTCTAGGTCGGCTAAGCACAATGAGAAATGGCTGATGAAATGTTCTTCAAGTGTGTACATAAGGCTCAAGTGTGTGTATTGAGTGGGCCACTAAGGGTGGCAATATGGTAATTAAGTCCAACTCTTTAATTAGCTTGTTTTAATCTAATTTAATCATACCTAATCAATTTTCAGATAAATATACCATAAAATCACATTAATTCTGAGGATCATAAAACATCAATCAATTTCTAATTCGGCCGCCGATAAGGCCTTCAATTAGCAGTTTAAACATATGAGAATGAACAGATAATCATACAGTCAAACAGATAAAATGCAATTTAACTAACATATACTCAATCAATTCGGTTTCCAATTTCAGTCAGTCAGTTCAGTACTTTAATCAGTTCGATTATCAGTCGTAATCAATTCAGTTTAACGGTAATTGATGGTTATCGGTAATCAATCAGTCATAAGTCGGTAAACAGTGTGAGGGTTGTTACAAAAGATAATGTGACTGAAAATAGGTTTAAAAATCAAAAATTAACTTTTAGCCAAGTTTTTAAAATATACCCCTAAGTGGCAATGGTCGCCTCAAAGTATGCTTATTTTAGAAATTAGATTAAAAGTTAGCTTATTGGCTTTTAAATATTTTTTTTTTTGGTATCACATCACCTTTTTATGTTTTGTACATTTAAAAAAAAAAATACTAATTAGTATACTAACAGAAAATGCAACATAATTTTAGGGGTTTTGAGTCTTTATAATTTATATAATATGTGGAGTCATAATTTTAAAATATTAATGTCATAGCATATGTTGGTACACTAATTAGTACATGTAGTATCACCATAAAAAATTAAAAAAAAATTAATAACTAAAAAGTAAATTTTTAACCTACTTCCCAAAATAGTTAAGTCTTTCATTTTTTAAAAAATATTTATCATTGTCATTGTAATTTTATTAATGTTACTATCAAATTATTTTTTGTTATAAATTTTATAAAATTTTGTAAAAATATTATTTTTTAAAAGGAGAATATCAAAAAAGTAGAGAGTGGAAAAATTATGGGGAATTTTTTTTAAGGTCTCTGATATTAAGATTTTATAACATAAAGGACACTCAATATTTTCATGATGTCTAAGGTTTCTCAACATCAATCCAAAGAAAATTCAATGCAGAGAAAATTTGATCCAAAGAATTTCTCTGGACAAATCACAGAGAAAATTCAAATTTCTCTAGACACATCATAGAGAAAATTTCAAATTTCTCTGGATTCAACCCAGAGAAAATTTCCTCTCCACTCTAGAGAAATTTACTCATTCCTAGAGAAAATTCCCTCTAACCGGAGAAATTCACTTGTTGTCTGCAGTTTGATAGAAGGGTTCAAGAATATAACCAATACGAGACACAATGCAATACATAGAACTAAAGAGTGTACATCTTGATATTGATAGCTCAGCAATGCCTTGAATCAACACTTCTGTTAACACTGTAATGCACTTATCCAAAGAGAAAAAGAGAGATACCAAAGGACTAGATATAGGTGCTAATATCAAATGTCTTCTTAGTTGTTTTATGACCGCAGACCAGCTCAATTTGGGGACTGTATTGGCAACAATAAACAATGTACTTACATGTTTAAACAAGTCAAAAATGTTTGGATGCACAAGTAATATACGATAAATAGAAGATTAAAAAATGAACCAGTTAAAACATGTATCTGGAGAGAATTTCTCTGAATGAGAATTTCTCTAAAGAGAATGAACCATTCCCGAATTTCTCTGGATGAGAATTTCTTTGGAGAGAATGAGATGGTTTTCCATCTTGTGAAGCTTTGAGAACTATGATTTCCAAAACCCTAGCAATCGAAATCATCTCGTCCGTTCCTCCTTCGGATCATCAAAACTGTACACCGGCACTGCAGGCGCATCGTCGGGACATTTCCTTTCTACCATTTCCTTCAACCTCTGCTCGAACAGACCACTGTTTCTCAACGAATTCAACGCCACCAATCCACCGAATAATTTCTCGTTGAAGAAAATCTGAGGTACTAATGAACTTCCAGTTCTCTCTACCAACTCTATCTCTCTCGTTGGATACACATTGATGTTGATTTCGACGAACTTCAATCCTCATTCTTTGAAGAACGATCGAATCGCGCTGCAATCTCTACAGTTCGATCTCGAGAAGAAGTTGATTCGCCGTTTGAATTTGAGATCTCCATTTTCATTCCCTTTCTTGAGCTTCACGATCACTTTGAGTCCCGAGAGATCGAACTCTGTCACATTCAAAATCAAATTCGAATTCGACTTCGAATTTGATTCATCATTCTCTTTTATTGAAAAAATTCGTTTCGCGATCGCTGTCGATAAGCTGTTGCTCTTCTCCTGGAAGAATTTCTCGATCGCCAGCATGTCAACTGAGCTAGTTTCCGGTAAGGACTGCGACCGTTGCATAGAAGGACAGTCCTCGCCGTCGCCGTCATCACCGTCCGATTATCATTTTTTGAGAGAAGATGTGAGGCGTGAATCTGAGAGAGAGAGAGAGAGAGAGAGAGAGAGGTGAAGGTTTGAAGCTTATACCAAGTTTCTCTATAATACGTGGGGCGTGGGGTTGAGGGACCTTAGACATCATAAAATAATATTATGGATCTCTTCCATTACTAAAATTGAGAGAGGGACCTTAGACTAATTTTCCCAAAAATTATTACAAAATTATGAAGGTATAAGTGATTTATGCTTTCAATTTTGCAAATAAATTTTGTACCTTCAATTAGTTGGATTTTTTTTCCCCACATATTTGAAATTTTCCCTTTTTTTAAACTCAAATTTGAATAAATCTTCATTTGATATGAAGCACTTTAATGGAAAATAACAACTTTTACTCATTCTTTTTAAAACTTTTCATTATATTTTAAAAACGACAATTTTAGTAAATGAATGGAGTAAATATAGTCTTTGAACATTTGAACCAAAAGTTGAATCTCCTTTCGTTTGGGTAAAGATTTAAGTGGTATGAGTTTTAAGTATCGAGAGTATGCTTTACTCAATTTAAAATTTGAGTCAATATTTGGGTAATGATTAAAGATCCACTAAAATGGAAAATTATGAAAAACAACGTGGTGAAATTTGTTAAAGTTGAAAATCTAAATTTCATAAATGAATTTAGCGCATTCTAAGATCAATCTGTATTCATGTTAGCGATTTTGTTCATCTCATATAACAAACTGTGAAATGCTAATAGTTAGTATTGGCCCTGGGTTAAGGCTATTAAGACTTGTGTCTTAAGCTCCAAAAATTTGACCCAAAATAGGGGTTCCAAATTTAGTAAAGTATTATAGTATATTATAAATTTAAATTGGCCTAAATTATTTTTGTTATTTTATGGCCAATTCAAAGGGTTCAAAAATATTCTGTTGGACCATAATTATTTATAAATTTGATTTGACCCAATAAAATTAAAATATCTACAAAAAGTATTGATGGTCCAGGAGAGAAGAATAATACATACAAGCTCTCAATCTCTCTCTCTCTCTCACACACACACACACACAAAGTGATGATGGAAATGAAGCATACCAAGCATAAGTAAAGCACTGAGCAGTGGCAGAAATTGATTGGAAATTATCGACGGCGGCGACTCTCTCTCTCTCTCTCTCTCTCTCTCTCATACTATTAGATTTTAATGAAATAAATAAATTTTTTCTAATTTTTTTTACATTCTTTCTTTATTAGATTTTAGTGTTTTAATAAATTTGTCCTAATTTTTTTTTACCTTATTTATTTATCAAATTTTAGTGGAATAAATAATGTTTTCCTAATTTTTTGGCCCTAGTTTTGTTGCATTAAATTATTTTTTATATTTTCTTTACTATCAAATATGAAATAATCAGTGGATTGTGATTTGTAAATTGAATTGTGATTATAATCATATTTCCTAGCAAATATAGTTCTGGAAATGAAAAGAGAAAGAAGAAACTAAAAGTAGAACAATTAATTCAATCTCAATCGGGAGCACTTGATAAATATTTTTGTGTGTCAATTTCTGACCACACTACCAATCAAGCACTCAGCTAGAGAACACTGGCGGAATAGATAGCGTCTGAATGACCTGTAACAGAAAGAAGAGATTTCGGCAGTGGTTTTTCCACTCGGGGGTACTCCGGCGATCAAGTCAGTTATCTCTCAAAGATAATCAATAGTGCTTAACTCACAATTCAGAATATAAATTGCGTACCTTAGACTCATAGGGTGCCTTTCTTTTATAGCCAACACAATCCTAGTCCAAATAGAAGCCTAGCTTCAATGGACTTCTACTCAGTGCTTAGCTTGGGCTCTCCAATAGATAAATATAAACTCCCTAAGAACTTTATTCTTATCCAGGCTGAAGTCCTTCCTCATTCTAGGACTTTTGTCCCTTATCCGCTTATCCTAGACTCCAATATCTTCGCAGATAACCTCGGCCTAGCCGAGATCACCTCGGTGTCACGACCAGGACACGTGGCACCTCGGCTGACACGTCGGCGTCACCTTGGCCACATGTTGGTATTCAGAAAATATATCCCCACAACTACCCCCTAGGTTCTATTACCTCGGCATCCTGAGGTGATAGAACCTATATCAGTACTTCCTCCTATAACGTTGACTAAGCTTGCTTCTTAATTCATTGCCAAAGTAAGAACTCGTTGGCTCAGTATGACCAAGACCCACAGTCCGCTTCCATCAATGCTTCAGAACCGTTAACCAGGATTTGTTCAAGTCTCTCAGCCGAGATCATCCTCTAAGCCGAGGTACTACTCCATGAAATCAAGAATTCCAAGAGCTTTATCACGCATATTCAGCTGTCACGCATGACTATTCAACCGTTCTTGCCACGCGTCTCTCTCTCTTTGGGCTGTACCCGACATGCGCCACTAAGTCGAATTGCTCTCGTGTGCGCCGTCTGGTACGTACGTCGTTTTAGGCACATTAATTGTCTTTTGCCGCCATTTTTGTGTTTAGACAAAACTTCCTTTCCTCTTTCCGTCTCTTCACTTTACACCACCGTTTCTGAAGTTTTTTCTCTCTCTAACTTTTTCTCCCAAATCTTCCATTATCGTTTTTGCGAAGCTTTCTGCAATTACTTCCGTTCACTCCCCTCCGACGAGGATTTTTGCTGCATTTTTCCGGTCGCTGCCACCATCTGATCTCGGCGACTCTAATTTTTCCTTGTAAGTCACTATTCCTCTGTTTCGATTTTTATTCTTCCTCAAACTATTATATCTGTATACTGTGATTGCAATGTTGTTCATTTTTGTCTTTTTGAATCCAACCATGTGTTCCGAGCATATTTTCCTCATGATTTTGCTTTTTGCCCAAACTTTTCTTGAATATACACATAATACCCACATACTTGTTTATTTTGCCACTGTTCTTGGCCTTGCACCCTGGCACACACTCTGTCACAGTGTCCTTGATGATTCACCCCTATTCTTAATTCTGAATCATTGCTCTTGTTTCTGTTTGCCGTGTTTTTTTTCCAAATTCTTGCCTCCAATCTTCATTTCCATAGATCTAGGTTTGGGATTTGTTTATAGAACCCACAAATTCTAAGAAGAACTGAAACGATCCCCACAAATTCTTACCCCAGCTCATATTTTAGGTTTTTGCCGAGGTCCCTATAACTCTTACAAAACACCTTCTTCTTGAAATCTAACTCCTTCAATTTAAGCCGACGTTATGGGTATGTAGAAGCATAAGGTAGACACCTCGACCAAGTTAGAACACTTTAGGCGGGAGTTTGACATCCCGGCCGACGTTCATCTGAGGTTGGCTGGAGAGGATGACTCCATCATGCCTGCAACTGATTCTATGCCCTTCCCTGTTGTAGCTTTTATCGAGTACGGACTTAGGCTCCCACTCAACATCCTCTTCCATGAGATAATCCATTACTATAAGTTGAACCCAATGCAGCTTGCCATAAATTCCTACCGAGTCATAAATGGTATAATAGCCTTAGCAAAACAAGAAAATACTAGGGTTACCTTAGCCGACATCCAATACTGCTACACCATGTGTGGCCTTAAAAACGAGAAAGGCTATATTTACTACCTCAAGCCGAGGCCCACAAAGTATAAAATCAGTGCCGACCTCCCAGACTCCAACAAGGGAGCCGGGGATGATTACTTCATTATCTTAGGGAACTGGGAGTTCGCTCCAAATGAGGACCTCCACCTCGACCCTCTTCCTCGAACAGTTTTTGTAAAGGGTAATGGTAAGAGCCCAGTGTTTTATACTTACTTGTTTTTTAAAGTCTTCAATACTTCGTTTTATTCTAATGTCTGTTTTTCTTGCAGCTTTTCCCCAACCAGAAAAAGGCTTCCGCAAGTCCTTTTTCCCCAACAAGGGCTTGAAGAAGCTATTGGATTTGCCAGTCCACAAACGCAGAGCCCCTTTGGTACTCAACTTCATCCCGACCTCCAAGTCGGTACTTCCCAACGTCCCAAAGAGGAAGAAAAGCCATTCTCCCCCTTCTGCCACAACTCCTCCAACAGTGTCCTCATTTCGGCCAGATCAAGGGTCAACCTCAAATCTAGCGGAGTAGCCATCTTCCTCAGCTCCACAACTGATCCCACCATCTCAACACCGACGACGACGACGACGAATTGTTTTTACTGCTGAAATGGGCCGTCAGAAAGCAATTGCTAAAGACCTTTTGGCCAACATTCCATCCACCATAGACACTCAACCAACGCAGTCCCAGCCTCCACCAAAGTCAAAGCCAAAAAGAATAAAGAATGTTAGCCAAAAGTAACGGTGACTCAGATTGATACTGAGGACACCTTGCCAATTTCAAAGTTGGCTTCGAGTGAGAAAACCCTCTCTGTCCCCGAGAAGAGGCCCGCCGAGGCCGAGCCATCCCAATCAACTCGGTCAAAGAGACCGAGGTCAGAATCTGCCACGACCTTGGGGACCATGAAAGCAAATGCCCCCTAGGCCCCCCAGATCACCGTTGAGGACAAGCCGGTCAGAGCCGGTGACAGTGCGACCGATCTTGAAGTCGGTGTCGTCCTCTCAACGGCTTTGCTCCTTCCAAACGATCTAAACTAAAACGCCGAGATGAGGGAGTATGAAAACTTCGCTTTGATGCTTCAGCACTCTGTTCAGGTAAGTCTTCCACACTTGGTATTTCTCTTTTTCCATTCTTTTATACTCAGAGGATTTTACTAACTTTTGTTCTGCTGATTTTCTTTCAGGTGATCCAGCACGCCCACTCCTTCTCAATGCAAGCTTTTGAGATGAGGAAGGAGTTGGCCGACAAAATCAGGGAGGTCGCTGCTTTACAAAAGTCCCTCAATAGGGCTAAGGACAAGATGAAAACCTTGGCAGACCAAGCCGAGGCAGCTGTAAAAGCTCAGGACTCAGCTGAGGAGAAGGCTGACGCTGCCGAGGCCATTGCCAAGGACCTCATGGTAGAAAAGAAAAAGGCCGAGACAAAGATGGTCGAGGCCTTGGCCACTAAGGATGCCGAGATCAAGGCTGCAGATGAAAAGGCATATGCTGAGGGGGTGGATGATGTCACGACAGACTACGAGAAACAGGTGAAGCAGGCATGCAACAAGGGTTTCACCCTTGGTTGGATGGCTCTCCTAAAAAAGCTTGAAGTCCCCGAGGACTCCCTCCCCCCCCAGGAACACCGACGTCCTCGTCCTGCCTTTCCCTCAAACTCCAAGACAATCCGACGACGATTCTTAGTCTGAGGAGGAAGCTCTGGTAAGGAAGTCAAAGGAAGCTATTGGGGCCAACTCCCCTACTCCAAATGAGAAAGTCCTGGACTTGACTTAAGATGAGAAGGGTGAGGAGGTTCCCCAAGATGCTACTCCTGAGAAGGCAACATTGGACGCACCTATTGCCGATAAGAGCCTCGACCAAACACTCCAAGAAATAGATGCCGAGCTCGCGGCTGAAAAGGCGGCCGACATGTATTCTCAGCAGTCTTCCGATCTCCAGACCAATCCAGCCAGTGCCGCCAAACAGTCTTAGTTTGATTTCTTTCTCATTTTTTCAGTTTCTTTGTACTTATTTCTTTCTTTAAAACAATGTAAGCTTTTTGTCTGGCCAATGTGCCTTCTTTCAAATGTAAATACAACTTCTACTTTTGAATGCTTGTATGCTTGTCTTTTTTGCACGACTCTATACTTAGAATCATTTGCATGTCTTCAACATTCATCTTAGTCTGTGCAATCTTCTCGGGGTGATGTACCTCGGTAAAAAATAAAGGCTTTTATCTCGGCAAGTACATAAGTACTTCCTTCATTTCACAACCTCGGTTTAACTTGTAAATTTTTACAAATTTCAACAAGTGTTAAATATAATCTCGGTTTAACTTCAACTTGTAAATTTTTCTCAAATTTCAACAAGTGTTAACCATGATCTCGGTTTAACTTCAACTTGTAATTTTTTCTCAAATTTCAACAAGTGTTAAACATAATCTCAGTTTAACTTCAACTTGTAAATTTTTCTCAAATTTCAACAAGTGTTAAACATGATCTCTGTTTAATTTCAACTTGTAAATTTTTCTCAAATTTCAACAAGTGTTAAACATGATCTCAGTTTAACTTCAACTTGTAAATTTTTCTCAAATTTCAACAAGTGTTAAAACCATTTTCCAACTCTCTGCCCCCTAATGTGAACTTAAGTTCCACTTGGGTTCTCATTATGTATGTAAAACATTGTCAAGTATCGTATTAGTCACAAGTGTAAACGAAGAATCAAACTAAAATTGTATTTATTACTTTGGCTAATAACAAAGAACAAGAAAATCTAATGATAAAAAAATTTCAGATTGTAAGTATTTCAGGGCCTTGGCAACTCTTTGCCTTCATTATCTTCAAGCCGATATGCCCCGTTGCCCATTACCGAGATGATTCTATAGGGTCCTTCCCAATTCGGGCCAAGCTTGCCCTCTCTAGGGTCCTTCATGTTGCCGACGACTTTTCTCAAGACCAGGTCGCCGACTTGAAACTCCCTTGGGTTGACCTTCTTATTATAAGCCTTGGCAAGCTGCTGCTGGTATGCTGCTAGCTGAATTGTAGCTCTCTCTCTTCTTTCTTTTAGCAGATCCAGATCTCGGGCTAATAACACATCATTAGTCTCATTCTCTACTCCCTGGGTTCTGATCCCTAGGATTCCGACTTTTAGAGGAATGACTGCTTCTGTGCCATAAGCCATGGCAAATGGGGATTCCCCAGTTGATCTTCTCGGCGTAGTCCGATACGCCCAGAGTACACTTGGCAGTTCATCCACCCACTTTTCCTTTGCTGCTTGCAGCCTCTTCTTAATCACATCCAAGATGACCTTGTTGGATGCTTCTCCTTGTCCATTGCTTTGAGGAAAACTTGGGATGGAAAAATAATTCTTGATTTTGAACTTTGCACAGAAGCTCTTGATTAGCTTATTGTCGAACTGTGTTCCATTGTCTGCAACTAGTGCTCTTGGGATCCCAAACTTGGTGATGATGTTCTTCCATATGAAGTTCTTCACATCCACGTCTCGGAACTTGGCAAGGGGTTCAACTTCTATCCATTTGGTGAAGTAATCTGTTGCTACTAGCAGGTACTTCCTTTGCCCAGTTGCTTGGGGCAGTTTTCCAACAAGATCCATGCCCCATTGGGCAAACGGCCAAGGACTAGATATTGGGTTCAGGTCTGCTACTGGTTGGTGTATCAATGGTGCAAATCTTTGGCACTTTTCACACTTCTTGACATAGGCTTCTGCATCCCTCTACATGTAGGGCCACCAATATCCTTGGGTGATGGCCTTATAAGCAAGTGATCTGCCCCCAGTGTGGCTGTCGCATACTCCTTCATGTATTTCATGCAAAAAAATCTTCGACTTGTAAAGGATGTACACACCTCAAAAGGGGTCCAGTGAAGGATCTTCTGTAGAGAAGTCCTTCTGCTGTCAGATTGAATCTTGCCGACTTCAATCTGATCTTGTGTCCCTCCTTGTGATCATCTGGCAGTTTGCCTTCTTTCAAGAATGCTATTATTGCATCTATCTAGCTTGGTCCCATGTCCACACACATTGCTTCACGCTCTGTGGTTAGTGGCTCGATGCTCGGGCCCGATAAGTAGTCAACCATTATTGTTCTTACCTTTCTAGGTTGTATTGCACTAGCCAGGTTGGACAGGGCATCAGCGTGGCTGTTATCATCTCGGCTAATCTGCTGTAGTCGACAATTTTGGAATATTGCCACCATTCGGCCGACCTCCTTTACATAGGCCGACATCCTTTCGTCTCGGGCTACAAACTCGCCTGTTGTCTGGTTGACTATAAGTTGAGAGTCACAGAAGATTGTCACCTCATCTGCTTCTACTGCTACTGCCAGTTTCAGTTCTGCAATCAGTGCTTCATATTCTGCTTCATTGTTTGAGGCCTTGAACCCCAAACGAATGGACTGTTCTAGTATCTCTCAAGAAGGCCTTCAACTCTTTTTCCTCTTCTTCGGCTAAGCCCGAGCCGAGAAGGAAGAAGCGTTCTTGATCCCCCTACTGGACGAGGATTTTCTTCAGTGCTTCTTCACTCTTCTCGGCTGGCTCCTTGCCGACGTCCTCTAAGACCTCCACGTCCTCATTTTCGATCTCTGCCCTCTCTGGTTCTCATATGTTGCAGGTGGATTTCATTGTTGCCATGGAGCAATTTTTCGCCTGCACCTGATCTTCTCTGACCTTCCCTGTCTCATGTTCTATTGGGAACCGCAATAGTTAATGCAGTGTTGAGGGAACAACCCTCATTGCATGCAACCATGGCCTTCCCAGGATAGCATTGTAAGGGGAGGGTGTGTCAATTATGGTGAGCTTTGTCTTTATCTTCTTGGTGCTAGCCTGCACCTCCAAGCTTGCTGCTCCCAGTGGCCATGTCGGCGTTCCATTGAACCCGAACATTGGGCCATTGGATTGCTGCATATCGTCTGGGTGAAGGCCAAGCTCCTTGTAACACCTGACATATATGATGTCATAAAAGCTGCCTTAGTCAATTAGGATGCGCTTTACTTGGCACTCCCCAACATGGAGGGATACTACCAAGGCATCGTTATGTGGATGCTGTACCATCTTAAGGTCGGCTTCAGTAAAGGACACTACTGGTCCCTGGAACTCCTTGGCCCGATGGTGGTTCTCCCTGACCTGGGGCACGTGCTACAAGTGCTTTACCTTCTAGGTTTCCTCTCGCATTTTGTTTTCGTTGACCTTTGAGTGAATTACATTAATTATCCGAGGTCCGCCTCTCTGCGGTTGCTGTGCTGGGAGAGGTGGAGCTGCTGGTGCCTGAGGCAGTTTTGCCTGCCCTTCCCTTGTCCTGGCCTCATCTACAAGGTCCCCTAAATGGCCTTGTCTTACCAGGTCTTTCAAGTGTGCTTTCAGGGCTCTGCAACCCTGAGTCAGATGCCTATTCTCATTGTGGTAAGCACAATGCTTACCCAGGCTTCTTCCCATAAATTCTCCTGACACTGTTGTTGGTGCTCTAAAATAGGGCTGGGTTCGGATTTTATCTAGGACTTTGTGAATTGGGATTCGAAACACAGTTGTGACTGCCTGTGCAGCCCTCAGTCCTATCTCTTGCTTGTTGGATCCGTTGTTACCTCAGCCTCGCTTCGGCAAGCCGTTTCCTTTCTCTTGCTTTGTCTCCTTAGTCCCTGACGTGTCTTCCTCAGCTCTGGCATATTTCTCAATTCTAGCCATGAACTCTTCCATGCTTTTTGGCAATGTTTTTGCCAAAGACTTTCGTAGTGGATAGTCATCTTTTAGGTCGTTCTTGAAAGATACGACCGCCACCTCTTGGTTGCACTCGGGTATTCGGTTGAACACTTCATAGTACCTTTTAGCGTAGGCCCTAAGGTCTTCATCCTTATTGATTCTTAGAGCCATCAAGGCGTCTAGCCTTAATGGCTGTAGTTGGTTTGTCACAAACCTAGCCACGAACATCTCGGCCAGGCCTTCCCAGGTCTTCACACTTCCTTCCGGCAATTTGTGAAACCAATCCGATGCAATTTCCCCAAAGGATGAGGGGAATACTTTGCAGAGCAACGGCTCGTTCCCAGTGTATAATGCCATCGAGTTTAGGTATAATCCAACATGAAAGTTGGGGTCCGACTTACCATCGTATATCTGGAACCTCGGCATACTGAATCTTTTCGGGGCCTCAAATTTGTCCAACTCCACCGAGAATGGTGTTCTCGGCTTAACAGAGGAAGTTACCTCGGCCTTTTGTTGCTTCCTTTTGAGATAATCTCTCAAGTCCTTTTTGGTACGCCTAGGAGCTCGGCTATCTCTTGATTTTAATCTTTTTGGTGCACTACGCTCAGCTTCGTTGTGAGCCTTTTTTGACCTTTCTCCATTACTTGTGTCGAAGCACAGCTCCTGCCTTTGAACACCCCGATGTTCTTTGGGGTCTGCCTCCCTGGTGCGATGTGTCCTTCGAGATTCTTCCCTCCTCGGCTCTCCTCGCCCGACCTCCCTTGAAGGCCGGTAAGAGTGTTTTTCGCTCCTGGTGTGCTGGGGGGCTACAGGGATTTTTTCTGCCCTCCCTTCCGGGTATTGGCCGCTGGAATCGGCGTGTCTTGCAGCGGGAACGGTGGCTGCATGACGTTGTTTTGCATCATGAAATTGACGACCGATTGCAGGTCTGCCAATTTGTTCGCCATTTCTTTCACCTCTTCGTCCCTTGGCAGGCATCTATCTTTCCATACCTGGAGATTGTCCTCATTGTAATACCCGCTTCAATCTGACTTCTTTGGTACGTCACCCTCCTAGTCGACGCCTTCCTTACCGTGATTCTGGTCCTGAGTCTCCTCGTTGCAACCATCTTTCTCCATGTTAGGGTCAACGTGTTTACCGTTCCTAGCAGGGATTTCGCCCCCAACCTTATCGTTCTGTCCGTCGCTAGCCATCTATCCTCCTTTCTTTCCCATAGACGGCGCCAAATTGTGTGTGTCAATTTCTGACCACACTGCCAATCAAGCACTCAGCTGGAGAACACTGGCGGAATAGATGGCGCCTGAATAACCTGTAACGGAAAAAAGAGATTCCGGCGGTGGTTCGTCCACTCGGGGCACTCCGACGATCAAGTCAGTTATCTCTCAAAGATAATCAATAGTGCTTAACTCACTATTCAGAATACAAATTGCGTACCTTAGACCCATGGGGGTGCCTTTCTTTTATAGCCAACACAACCCTAGTCCTAATAGAAGCTTAGCTTCAATGAACTTTTGCTCAGTGCTTAGTTTGGACTCTTCAATAGATAAAGATAAACTCCCTAAGAGCTTTACCCTTATCCAGGCTGAAGTCCTTTCTCATTCTAGGATTCTTGTCCCTTATTCGCTTATCCTGGACTCCGATATCTTCGCAGATAACCTCGGCCTAGTCGAGATCACCTCGGTGTCACGACCAGGACACGTGGCATCCCCGCTGACACATCGGTGTCACCTTGGCCACGTGTTGGTATTCATAAAATATATCCCCACAATTTTGGTAGCAAGAAATAGGTAGATTTGTTTGCTTTACACTGCTAGAACATTTCATTAATTAAATTTGTTGATTAATTAATTTGTTTTGTTCATTTGAACTATATGATGGTAATTTTGTTTTTTTTTTCGAATGAATACATTTTGATATCTATTTACGATACCAAACAGGTTTTTTTTTTTTATTTTTTTTTATTTGAATATAGACCCTTTTTTTTGATTTCGCTTTAGGCCCTGAAAACTCAAGACCGGTACTGGTTGGGATAACTAAGGGGAATGATTATTTGATTTCATCTAACAATTGGGGTAGAGAAGGGTGGGGAGTGATAGAGTAGCGAGAGTGGATAAGTGGTAGAAATGGATGGGGATGGGATTTGGAGTGGCGGAAGATGGTAAGAGAGGGTACGGGGTCAGAGCTAATAGGGATGTAATTGCTAGCAGCTGGAGCTGATAACCGAAATGTTACAGGGAAGAAAATAGATAAAAGGAAAAAAAAAGTTGATTACACACCACTTTGTAAATTTAACAGGTGCTTCCCATCTTTATATAATTTGTTTTGCAATTTTCACTTCCACTTCCACTATAATTCTTGAAACCTTTTGAATTTTTTAAAATGTATGCCTTAAATGTCACTCAGTTGTTATTTTTCTAAAAGTTATTTTTTGGTTAAATTTTTTGAACTTATTTTTAATTTTAAAAAACATATAAAATATTTTGATAATAATAAGTACAAAAAAAAATATAATTTTAAATTTAAAATTTATTTCCATTCCAAAATTTTAAATTTCACTCCACTTCATTTTTTTCATCAAACAAAATTTTAAATTTTAAAAAAAAAATGTAAAACTTTGTGAGTGTTTGGGATTGACTTTCTTCTGGTTTTTAGTAAACTTTTTTTTTGTTAATTTTAAAAAATGTTTTAGACTTTTAGATTCTATTTAATTAGACAAGTGAAAAAGGTAAAAAATAAATAATTTTAAAAAATGTTTACTAAAGATTAAAAAAAAATAGAGTTAGCTATTCTAGCTTTAGTGAACTATTTTTAATTTTTTAATTTTATTTTTGGTAATTCTTCAGATTATTTTACACTAAACGAATTGAAAAAATAAACAACATAAATAACATAAATTAAAAATAAAAAATAAAAGATCTTGCAGTTGGATGGCAAACCGCGCATCAATCAAAAACCTCATTAATTAATTATAAGTTGGGGCTCAAGGAAACAAAGAATTAACTTATTTATTTAAGATTTGTCATTTAGTATCTCGGGCACCTCTACGGTGGAGAAATTATCTAGTCCGTCACAAAGATCACGTATAAAAAATTATTAAGTAGTTTAGTGGCATCACTTATTTCTATCTTAAATGTCAAAATTTCATATTGCTTTTCATGTTCAAATACAAAATTATAAATTCTATTTTTACTAATCACGATACTCCTACGACGTGACTATGTTAGACCAGCAAATAACTTCTCAAAGACTAGAGCAATTTTTTTAATAAATATTTTACGTTTTCATGAGGTAGGAGTCACGTGGCAGCCCCATAGTGTAAATAATGTTTTGATTTTTTTTTTTTGGAAAAAAAACATGTTCCGTTGAATTGTAGGAGATGGTGGTTGCCTAGAGGTTGCTGAATAATAATAATTTTTTAACAATTTTAATACTAAATTAAAGTGGGATCTAACTGTCGATTTAGATGAGTCAAAGTGATTTTGTATTCTCTTAACTGAGAAGATTACAACATAGGAAGAATGAGCCAAAATCATTGAGTTTTGAATTAGATATTGTTTCATAAAATGAATATTAATAAAAGTTGGGTTTGAATTTAGACGAGTCTTAGTTTTGACTAGTCCTAATGGATCTTAAAGCTTGGGCGTAGATTTAGACTTAGCCTTGGTCTGCATTGGCCTAAGCTTCCGCATATGCATGTGCTTGACTTAGTCTTGGTCTGGTCTAGGTTTGGGCAGGGTCGGCCCTGAGATTTAAGAGGTCTAAGGCAAATTTCAGAAATAGGGTCCCTCTTATATTGAAAAAAAAAAAAGTTCATGGATAAAACGATAAGTTACAATAACTTTTTTATTTGTTTGTAGTCATAAAAAAATTTACTTGCACATATAATCATTAAAATTATAAACAAAAATTTACTTTCATATGTTAAAATAGGAAGCAATCATTACAAATACTTAAAAAAATAAAATCTGGTCTTGTTGCTTTATAGTTTAACAATATCCAGTTTACAATTGAACCAATTATCACATAAACATTACTTTTCTCACATTTTTAGCTGCAAAATCACTAATGAAGCTTGCATAATCGAATTTATCCACCATATCCTTTTCAATGGATAACAAAGCTAACCCATTCAATCTTTCTTGGACTATGTTTCTTTCTTTCTTTTTTTTGAGCCCAATGTTCAATTGGGCTTATAGTATTTGAGCCTTTTTTTTTTAATATCTAAAACACAAAATTATATTTGGGGACTCCTATTTTCACCCCAAATTTGGGGGCCCAAAGGCGCATGCCTCTCTTGCTTGCCCTCAGGGTCGGGCCTGGGTCTAGGCTTGTGCTTGTGCATGTGCATGTGCATGTGCATGGATTTGGGATTGGGTTTGAATCGACTTGTCGCTCAACACCGATATTTATTTTGTGACCCATCTGATTGAATTGAATTATTCAAATAGCATTATATATATTTATTGTTATATATAATGCAGATAGGGTTTTCAACATATATAACTCTACCTCTAATGGCTAGAGTTGATGGCAATTAATGCTAGATTTTATGGTAGCCTTCATGGCTAAAACTCCTCCCCTACAAGTATAAAAATATCATTTTCCCTCCAACTTTGAGATGAGATTTTTTAAGATAGAAAATGGAGATGATTTGTACACAATTTTTTTTTTTTTTTTTGTCTTTTTTATTGCTAGTCCTTTTCCTTTGGTTCTTTTTAGAGAGAGAGAGAGAGAGTACCACCAATGTTCAAGTTCGTTAGAGCCGATTCAGTGAGTGTTACTGTAGTAGATGTTCAACCGCTGTATTCTGGGAGACAGACGTTGGCAAACCTCCAATACTACAGGTGAGACTGCGAATCTACCCACCAAAAAAAAGGCCGTAAATCTGTTTTAAAGACACTGTGTGAAACACGAGACTTGGTTTGCATCCCTTGTCATTTGTTTTTTAATTTTCAGAATTATTTTTTGTTTCAATGAGTTCTAATCTTTATTTATCCATGTTACTAATCTGTTCTATTAGTGATTTGGTTTATTCGAATTCCATGTTGTAATCTAATTCATGCCTGTATTTTCAGATTTGTAGTTTGTTCCCCAAATATATATATTATTTTATTTATTAATAAAAGCAAGATTGTTTTATCTTCTCTACTTTATTTTATCTAAGTTATTTTTCAATTATTATCATGGAACAATACCAACAGAGGTTAGATGGACTTGGTGATCGGTAGTGGGCATGGTTGAATATGGCCATTGGAGTTGATAGCTAGAGTGTCGCCGGAGATCATGACCAATGGCGTAGTTAGGAATTTTCTTTAAAGGAGGTCATTCAATAAGTCATCGTAAATGTCATTGTGTCAAATTTTTAATTATACACAATTTATGAAAATCAACATTTACATAATAGACTGCAATTTTATATATTTTCAATCACATTATCAAAAATAATTTAAATTACATGTAAAAATAAAGCTCGAGATATTAATACTACACTTAACAAAAATCAAACAAAGATCTACTCACTTATAATTGTCCATAGTGATTTTTTATTTTGGAAATCATTAAAAATAAAGCTTGCGCTATAGTATAATAAATTTTTTTATTTTAGTATATAAAAATTTGTCACCTGGCACGAAGAGAAGATTTGGACACCAAATTCAGTGTTCACAAATAATATAGATAGATAGATATAGATATAGATATATGCAACTAAAAAATTATTCATCCAACGTTACAAAATCATTTTTTTTAATGAATTATATTATTATAAATTTACAAAACCGATAAATTTGTTCTATGTTTCCTAATTTTACTAGGATCACTTTTAAAAACCCAAAAATCGATATAACAAGGAAACTCTATTTTTGAATCCAGATGTGACATCTATCTTAGGTGGTGATGAGATTGAAAGGTTGAGATTAATTTAAGAGTTGTGTCTTTTTACCTTGATGGTTGGATATAGGCTTTAAAGTTGAAACCATGTCAAATTCAGACCCATTTCAGTCTACTATCTCTTCTTCACCGTCCAAAATTTAAATTCACAACATTTCAAACCCATTTCATCATCATTGTTTGTGACATTTTGTTCCAAGTGACTGCTCGAGCAGTGAAAGCATTGCTCAAGCGAAGATTGGGGGCATTCAGTAGTTTTACAGGTCAGGGTGGACCGCTCGAGCAACCATTACTTCGTGCAAGCGAAGATGCAGGGCTCCTAGTATCTCGTTTTGCAGACAAAAATATTGAAAAGCCTCGTTCAGCGCTTTAGCAGTCTGCTCGAAATCAACAATTTAAAAAGGCACTCTCTAGCTAATTTCTTCACATTTTTTCTTTCTATCTTCTTTCTCCTCTCCCTCTTTCCAAAAACCCTAAGTTTCTTACCCCAAATCTCTCTCAATTCTCTAAGATCTAGTCTAAATCACTTGCAAGGAGTGAAGTACACGTGAAGATCATCCTTTCTACCAATTGGATCTTGGTTTGTGAAGGATTCTTCTAGAAGTCTTACTTTTAACTTAGTATCTCTTAGATTTGAAGATGTTTACGTGGTGTGATTGTAAATAAAAGACTTGATTTAAAGATTGAGTGAGGTAAAACTTGTATTTGACAAAATGGGAAATTTTATTTGACTATTGTTGGAGCTTTACTCAACCTTTCATAGAGTATGATTATTGATGTTGGAAATTTGTGTATTTATGAATGATTAGTGGATGGAAGTTATAGATGGTAATAGTTGAATTGAGATTGTGATTTAGATATAAATGAAATTATAAATCTTGTTTATGTATTCATTTTTTTTGTGATATTGGAAACTGGTTCTTTTGAAAAATGGTTCAAGGGGAGGTAAATTGAGTATGAGTCCAAGGTAGAGAGTCGAATTTAAGAACTTGTGTTGTGTTGGTACCCGTGCGGAGAGTCAAGGTACCCAATTTTCCTGTCTGCACATATCGCCGAATGAATGTGAAAAAATATTTTTGGGTGTCCACTGGTCCTACCATATAATAGTCGGCAAAAGTGAAAAAACGGATGATTTAGGTGTCTACGCCCTACCGTATTGTAGTCGGTAAATGTGGGGGATATTTTCGGTTACAAATGTGTATATATATATGTATATGTGTTCGGACTCCTACAAGGGATTCATGACTTGTTTACTCCCTTGTATTGATAAAGGTTTTCTTGTAATGAGCATAATTGTTTTACTTATTCATTTTAAATGTTCAAACTTAAATCCCGAATTATTATTTTCTGAATTATAATTGTGCCATGCACGTTTTCAAATGATTAGATACCTTGTTAAATGTATCTTTACTGGGCATATAGTTCATCCATATTTGACTTTTTAGGAGCTGGTGACATGCCACCACAGTAGTGACCTGGAGTTTACATTTTGTTTTTGGTTGGGAATTGTGGCTCAAGGATAATTAATTGTGAAGCCTTAAAGCCGTGTGACGGGCATTTAGAAATCCACTGGTCCTACCATATTATTTTGTTTTTGGTTTGAATATGCCTCTATGGTAATGACTTTTGAATTGTTTTCTAGCTGATTGAACTAGATAATGGACTTGAATTGTCATTAGTGTGTAGACCTTGGGATTTATAATTCGAAACCTTAGTTCAATGAAAAAGAAGATTCTATGGTACTCAGCTATGCTTGGTTATTGAATGTTGATGTGATACATTTTAGGGCGTTACATTGTTGCTTTCTCTTAGTCTATCTTCGCCTGGTTCTTCATTGCTTCGATGGTTGTATTCAAACCCATTCATCATCACTGCTTCTTTCTCTTACTCTCTCTTCACCTGGCTCTTCGTTACTTCGATGGTTGTCGTCGATTGTAGCAAGATTGTTCACCTTCAAGTAACACCTCTCTCTTTCCCTCAAGGTCTCAGTCCCCTCCCCCTTCCCAACCTCACCTGAAACTCCCTACTCTCAGTCTCTAACTCCCTCACCTAAAACTCCTTCTCTATACCCACCTATTACTCCCGCAATCCCCCACTTCCAACACCCATCATTTCATTTCATTTTATATAGGCATTGGATCTTTTTCCATTTTTGTGTTGTTATGGACTGTAATGTCAGTGATGCTTAGTTTGTTGTTCATGTTTTTTAATCATTTATGGAAATTTTCTTTGAATTACATAAATGGATTGATTTTCTTTGTTGTTTTCTCTTATCTCATGGAATGGATTAATTAAGAAATCAGATATTTTGGGGATTAATCAAGAAATCAGACATTTTTGGGTCAGACAATTTTTGGAGATTAATTAAGAAATTAGACAAATATTTAGCCAATGAAGGGCCAATAAAAGTTTGTTTTTCCTATTATAATAACCCAATAATGGCCTTGATATGTGTTTGTGTTTGTGTTTCTAAGGGTTCCAAAATGGGAGATTTATTTATAAATTCTATGTAGTAGAGTTACAAATCAATAACTCCATAAAGTTTTTAATGTTTGATCAAGTCCCATATATTTAAACTTATATTCTAATAGGTCATTTTTTTCCATATTAGAATTATTATGTAGACTATTTTACCCTTATAGACTTTTATTATAATATATAGGGTAAACTACCAATATGTCCTAATAGTTGGATTTCATTCCCATAATGTCCTGTTAAAGATAAGTGTTAGTAAAATTATCGCTAAAAATAATTTTTTATGATGATTTTTTTGCATATGTCGCTAAAAATTGAGAATTAGTGACCTTTTTTTTTTGTCACGATTTTTATAAATTACTGCTAAAACCTACAATTAGTGACTTTTTCATGTGACGAATTTGTCAAATTGTTGCTGAAAGTTGAAAATTAGTAATTTTTTTGTGACGATTTTTTAAACTGTCGCTAAAATTTATAATTAGTGACATTTTTGATAAAATTTTTAAACTGCTGCTAAAAATTTACAATTAGTGATATTTTTTAATAGTGCTTGATGAAAAAAAGTCATTAATTATCCTACGACTTATTAGACAATAAGTTCATCTATTAGGATCTACACGTAAATCCTCTTAATATATCTATATATGTTATACCATATATCTAGAAAGAGAATATCGATTATTATATATATTTTATTTGTGGTATATATAAAACATTGTCTATAGAATATGAAAAAGTATTATTCTTAGTATTTTCTTTGCCTCAATGTGAGGGATTCACTTAATTAAGAATCTTCCTTCACCATTGTTGGAAATTGGGCCGGGTATTGGACTTGGATTTGGGCTCCCATGTGGCATGACCCATTCAAATTACTCATGTAATTTAAATTTGAATTTTTATGACTATCCTATTTGGATAACCCATTATCACTATATATATCTATCATATCTTATCAAGAGACATGGATAGATGGTTAGATGGTCAGCCTATATATCAGATACGATATATGGAATGTGGGATGAATCAAATAACGAATGAATTTTTTTCCCATACTCTCTCTCTAACTCTCTCTCCCATTAAAATAACGATCAAGTCTTTGCACTGTGATTAGAGTGGGTGATACTCATAATGTGGTATCACTCCATTGCTGAGTGTTCTTAGTTCGTGGTTGTGAAGCACGTAATTTACCCTCAAAGTTCTTCATTTTGGATTCTATTATATAAGGTATCGTTTGAATCCTTTTACCCGATGCGTTAACTGTATCTTACAACTATTATTTTGTATTAAGGTCTTGCCATTGAAGAATATTTGGAAGAGAAAGTTAGTTGTAGACCAATAATAGATAGAGATGATGATGGACTCGCAACAGAGATGATGGTAAACCGGCGATGATCAATCATTTTTTTGTCACTGTTGCACATAAACCGTAATCTCTTTGTCGATTTGTGTAGCCACCAATATTATGTAGTTTATTATACAGATTTTTCTAAAAAGGTGTGTCAATATATATGAACTATTTGATAATTTTTTGTATATTATTTGTTACTATACTTGTTTTTTGTTGCCATCAAACAATCAAAATAGTTGGTTTTTTTTTTTCCCAATTTTATTTCATGTTTTCATGTTACAGTGTGAATGTTTACATTAATATGAATTTAGTTTTTTTAAGGCTAGTTGTATGTTAATTG
Organism: Camellia sinensis; assembly: GCF_055761805.1. Taxonomy (NCBI): domain Eukaryota; kingdom Viridiplantae; phylum Streptophyta; class Magnoliopsida; order Ericales; family Theaceae; genus Camellia; species Camellia sinensis. The sequence continues at coordinate 31,789,989 of NC_138961.1, read as the reverse complement.
TAAATTGTAAACATTTACATTATATTTCGGTATGATTTTTTTTTTATAATTTTTTTTGAAAGTTAGTTGTACGTTTGTTCTTTTTGTTACTATACTTGTTAGTTGAACAATCATTGTTGTTACCATTGAACAATCGAAATAGTCTATTTTCACTTTTTTTAATTTTGTTTTATGTTTTCACATTGTAGTGTAAATGTTCACATTAGTATGAGTTTATGTTTTTTTAAGGCTAGTTGTATGTTAATTGTAAATTGTGAACATTTCACATTGTATTTTGGTATGAATCTTATTTTTCGAAAGTCAGTTGTATGTTTGTTGTTTTTGTTACTATGCTTGTTGGTTGAACAACTATTTTTGTTACGATTGAACAATCGAAATAGTTGATTTTTACCTTCTTCAATTTTGTTTTATATTTTCACGTTACAGTGTAAATGTTCACATTGGTATGAGTTTATTTTTTTAAGGATAGTTGTCTATTATTTGTAAACTGTGAATATTCATATTGTATTTTGGTACGATTTTTATTTTTTTGAAGGTTAGTTGTATGTTTGTTGTTAACTGTGAACATTCACATTGTATTTTGATTTTCATTTAGATTTTTTGTTGCGTTATTTTTATAATTTTCACATTATAAAAAAGTTGAAAGTTCATAATTTGATATTTTCTCCGTGGAATGATGGAGAGATTTTCTCCATAGAATAAGACAGAGATTTTCTCCATTAAATGAAGGACTATTTTTATTTTTTATTGTGTATTAGTTTCAAAATGAAAACATGTGCAAAAAATTATAAGGGTGATTTCGTCATATTACATTAAATAGGACCTAATGGAATACTAAAAAAGAAAATGGTTTAGATAGAATAAAACATTTAACAAAGGAATATATCAAAAAATGACCATTTGAAAATATTTCTATCCTGTCTGGTAAGAACCCAGGAAATATTTTATTTTATCTTTTTTATTAGTCCAGAAAATTTTATGTCTTGTTTGGTTGTTGAAAAAGTGAGAGGAAAAGTAGAGAAAGTGAAATTTTGTTGTGATTGTATTTTTGTCAAAATTAATTTTTTTATTAGGTTTTGTTTGTCTTGTTTGGTTACTGAGAAAGTGGGAGAAAAAGTAAAGAAAGTATAATTTTATCATAATTGGTGGCGGTGAAGAGTGAAATCAAACATTTTGGTCAATAATGGGTTGTTTTTCCTATTAACCCAATACTGGACTTTTTTTTTTTTGTCGAAACAATTAGAGATATCTCCTACTTAGAAGTGTTTCAAGTGTATACTAGCCATTTGTTATATTTATATGGATTTACAGTCTAAATGGGATGAGATTAAAGTTTATGAGATATAATGGGATTTAAGTTTATGATAATGGATCTCAAATATAATGAGATTCAAGTTTCTGATAATGTATTTTATATAAACCAGTTATCCTCTAGCCTCTAGAAGTTGCTGTTTAGTAGATAGAGCTCTCAACTTTTCTAAATAGACTTTTAATAGGTTTGGATAGTTAAATATGTTGATTTTTTTTTTGTCATTATTTTTTTTATTTTTCATTTTTTTCCTTGTGTGTGTGTGTGGGGCTTTTCTAGATGTTTGATTATTGAAAAAGAGAGAGGATAATTTCATAGCTTCTAAAATTGTGAGATTGGGGTGGTTGAGTTTGACTGGATGAAATTAGAGTAATATTACCTCCACCGAATTTTGACTTATTTGAATTGTCCGAATTTGTGCATTTTGGTCATCCGGCCAGTCATTCAGTAACAAAGGTAACATCCGCGGTAAACAAGGGTTACACCGGTCGTTCAGGTAATCGTCTGGACAGTCGATCGCCATGCACAAATTTGAGTGATTCGAACAAATTCAAATTCAGTGGATGAATTATTTTTGATGAAATTATTTGTTGATTTTATGGAATTTGACTTTATGAAATTATATATTTGTATTACATTATTTTTTGTTTTCTATTTTTATCTATTTGGCCACTTTAGGTGGAGAAGTATATATTTTTACTGTTATATATGTTCTACTCATTTGCACCCTTTGCCAGGTTAAGGTGATATGGCATGTCTGAAATTTTTGGATTTATTAATTTATAAGAAAAATGGTAAGATTCATTAACATTTTCTTTTGATATTGTTTGGAATCATATTGTATTACCAATATTTGAAAATGTCCTTATATGAGATTAATTCATTATTTTTATTTAATATTTGAAGTCAAATTATTGTTTTAAAACTGTGTAGATGTGGATTGTTAATTTTAATTGTGGGTGTTGATTTTTGACCACACAACCAAAAGGGAACTCAGCTGGAGAGCACCGACAGAATAGATTAAGCCCAACAACTTGTAACAAGAAGATGAGAATCTAGCAGTGGTTCGTCCACCCAGGGGCACTCCGATGATCAAGTCAGTAATCTATATCGCTTAAAGATAGCAAATTGTACTCAAAACTCAGAAGAAAGAACTTACCTTAGACCCACGAGGGTGCTTTACTTTTATAACCAACAGTGACCTGATCGTTTTAGAAGTCTCACTTCAGTGGACTCAGGTTCAATGCTCATCCTGGACCCTCATCTAGATAGAGATAAACTCTTTTTGAGCCTTATCTTTATTCAGACTGAAATCCTCCCCTATTCTAGAACTCTTGTCCCTTATCTGCTTACTTTGGATTCCAGTATCTTAGCAGATAACCTTGGCCTAGCCGAAATCATCTCAACAGCATAACCAGGCCACGTGGTACCTCGGTTGACACTTCGGCATCACCTTAGCCACGTGCTGTCATTCATAAAATGCTTCCCCACTTTAATAAATAGATTCTTGGAAACAAGGTACTAGTGATTGATGTGGTTTATTGATAGTTTCAGTTGGAATCACAACTTATTTTGATAAATTGTTTAATTTTAGTAAAACTTGGTGGCAGAAAATGATTGGTGGGTTTTTAATTTGACATCTGCATATCTGTGTGATTTTTTATTAATTCCTTAAATGAGATATTTTATTCATAGTGTATGAATTAACTTTACAACTTTTGCAGTTCCATTTAAACCTCTTTTAGTTCAATAAAATTCAAGAAAACTTAAGTCATCAATATGTTTGATTCCTAACAAGAATGTAGGAGCCATCGATGTTAAATATCTATTGATTGCTTCATTTGGTTTCACTTGGAGAATTAAAATAAGATATTTATTGCTATCTTTCCATGAATAAAAATAACTTTTGTATTGCTTGGATTAATATCACTATAAGAAAAAACACTTTTTGAGACCACCGTTTTTGAGTTGGTTGCAGATAGGTCACTTTTTGGGACTAACATTTTGTTGGTCGCTGATGGGTTGGGTTTTTGCGACCAACATTTTATTGGTGGCTAATATGTATTTTTTTGTGACAAAAAAAAAAAAAAATTGGTCACAGAAAGTATTCGCGGGAGAGAGAAAAAAAAAACAAGATATCAAAACTTTTGGTGACCAATAAATTGTGGTCACAGAAAGAAAAATGTCATATTTTGTATCAAAACTACATAGTTTTGAATGCTGATGGCTTCAACAATGAATTCCTAAAAATTGATCTTCCTTTTCATCGTTGTTCTCTTCTTCGGACTCCTCCTTGTTAGATTGGTTGCTTAGTTGTATCTCTTCACTCTGTACACTCCCAATCAGAAGCGAAACCCTAGCCACCATCTCCATTCCATTCAGTTCATCCCCCGTTTTGCTGCATCTTCATCTTCGCTCCGCCACTTTTGCTTACCAGGTTAGTCTCTCTCTCTCTCTCTCTCTCTCTCTTCTCTACCCTGCCCCTTCGAAGCGTAGAGAGAGAAACAGGGGTTACATATGTTGTTCTTTGATTTCCACTCTCGTCTTTCATCGATCGTGTTGATCCGATTGCTTGCTTCTGGTATAATCTTTGCCACCCATCTCTTTATGTCTGAAATTCCTGTGTGATTTTTTTGTTAATAATCGAGGGTTTATGTGTATTTTTATAGTGATCCCTTGTTTTCAATCGATTTGTTTGAATCTGTATACGTTATAACGAGAGATTGTTGGTTGATAATCAAGAGTTTGTGCTTGATCTGTGTTGATTGTTTCTAATTTTTCTGGGATTCGATGTTTTGTTTTAACCCATTTGTTTTAATCTACCTTTTTTTTTTTCTTGGTGGGTTTGTGTGTTGTGTTGGTAGCTATCTAACAGCAGTGGTCATGGACATGCAATTTTACTATCTGGGGGTTTTTTTTTTTTTGGGTACCATTTTACCAACTAGCATTTTATCTGTGGGACTATCTATATTTATATTGTGTAAAATTTTCTTCCTCACCTTCTTCCTCTACTGAATCCACAATACTACTTTTTCTCATATATATACAAGGGATGCCTTGGGGGTGGAGGCATTGCTGAGAGAGCAAAGAAGTGTTTGATCTGTTAATAATAGGCATGTGTTTGTAACTTAGTTTAAACATGGATTGGGTAATTGAATTGGGAGTCACTGACACAAACAAAAATGGTGGTGTTGAATATAGCCTCTAAAGAAACTACAATAATATATAAGAATCCTGATGTTCATCTTCCATTCTTTACTTTCAGAATTTGGTTTTAGTACAACAGCACTACTGTGTGACTGCCACAATGAATTATTTACTGCTCTCATTTGGTTTTAACTCTGTTCTATGGGTCAGGAAAGGAAGTCACTTGCTGCAAATTATTAATATAAGACATTGTTCTAAACAATATTTCATTATAACCCAGTAATTAACTCTGTTGTGTGTATAGCAGCACTACTGTGTGTTGCACAATGAATTTTTATTGCTCTCATTTGGTTTTAACTCTGTTGTTGACTAGCCTATAAAGAAATACAGTGTTTTTTTATTTTATTTTTCAATTTATTATTTAGTCTATTTTGAGTTCAAATGAGACCATGATAAAAGTGTTTAAATTTAAATCATACCCTTCATTTTCAATTCAAATTTGATCGATCCACTTAATTTTCTCAAATTTTTTCAATGTGCCATTTTTATTGTATTCTTTGCATGTGTGACCATTTGATTGCCTCTATTGTTTCTTAAACCTTTCAAACTCTAGGCGACATTTATTTAGTTGGCTCTAACTTTGGCTCCATTAATTATAATTTAGTTTAAATTTATGTGCCATTGTATCTAATACTTTGTAGTTAGAAGCTATTAAGATTCTCCATGACCTATTCAATCACCTAAATGCATCACCAAAATGACAGTAAACCTGTTCAATCTCCACATACAAAGGCTATGGAGGTATTGAACAAGTTCTAAAAAAGTTTCCCAAGCACAACCCATTGTAGTTTGACTTTTCGTGTTCCTTTCAGATACGACTAGCCTCATAGTTCGAACTCTTGTAGTTCTGAATCTAATTTCACAAAGTGCAATGTAAAATAGTAAAAACACAAAAGAGTATAAATCCGGCAATTCTTTTGGAAAATCGATGTTTGAATCAAATGCCAAAAATAGACTACTTTGCTAAATTTTAGAGTCGTCACCTAAATATTTTTGAAAAATTTAGGAAATCCGAGACTCGTGCCAAAGGCCATTAGTCCGTTATCACCAAAGTGTCTTGGCTCGGAAACTTTGGTATGAGAGGAGAATGTCATGAATTGAGCACCCCACTCACCCGATTAAATATCGACCTCTACTAATCATGATGTGAATCTTATTTACATTATATGCTCTTGTTCTGGTTTTATTAGACTAACATTACTATGTGACACACATAAGTATAGACTAATTTTCAAAGATTGGAACATTTGATTTCATGTTTGTTTGAAAATTATTTTTTTAATACTCGTCATTTGAAAAGGTGAGTTTGTACATTAATCAATTTGTCCCAATTTTGGCAATCAGCCTCCATCCACAGGCATTCAAACAAGTATATCATTTAAGCAATTAGCCTCATGGAAATACGCTAGGCATGGTATACAAACATTCGATGCAAGATGCTAAAACTCAAAATTGCTCACCTAGTACTGCAAGCCAAAACAAAGCAAAATAATTAGAAAATATGTATGCTCCTAACTAATGCGATATGACTAATGCAATACATACAAGTATGCAATTAATCGGCTCGGCTATGAGCATGGTATATGATTCCATTTAAGACATGTGATGAGTCACGTATTCAAGCAATGAAGCACATATTCAAGCAATGAATTCAAATTGACATTGGGTTAGTATGATGAGCCGAACTTTGGATTCATGCAAGACAATGGATGCGAATCATAAGAATGCTAATTTGAAAAATAATGTTCTATACTAACCATCGTAAGTAGGTAAATAAAAGGGAGAAAGACGTGGGGTTTGAAGACGTACACATTATTACATATTAGCCCTCGTGCAAGAGGGTGCGAATCAATGTCCGAGAGTTCGAATTAAACTAATTATTGCAAAACCGAATGAATGAATAACTAACTAACTATCTAAGCTATAATTAACTTAGTAGCTAAATTATTACAACCAAATAGGCCAACTATCTAATAAATCATTGCTACAACAATATTAATTACGATGATGATAATTACAACAATATTGAAGTCATTAATTTATAATTTACAATGGAAGCACAAGAATGGCATGCAAGCACAAGGATGACATGCACGTAGCAGTTTCAGAAGTAACTTTATATGCCTTCCTTGGAATTTGTCTTGTTTCACCTTCAGTCACTGCCTTCTGCTTCTGCAAAACACACTGCCTTACTAAACATTGATGGCCGGCCAGGCCCAAATAAGGTCAGTCGTGCCTTAATGTTATGCAAAATCCTGTTTTTGTACTCTGAAGTGAAAATAGTGCAAACAGAGTTATTCTAAACTATGTTTTTCCCTTCTACTCTTCTCTATCATGGTAAGCCTCAAGAGAAGAATGGAGTCATTTCCAAAAGCATCAATGAGAAAATTGATTGCTTGATGAGTTAGGGCATGATTTTGGACAAAAATTAATGAATGCAATGAATTAATAACCACCGTCCCTCGTATCATGGAGTAAGCTCAAAGAGGGAGGTAGGAATGCTTCAAGGCTCATCGAAACATCATGAATTGATACAAGACGACCCTTGACACAATAGACTCGGCATAGCGTCTGGCCGAATCCAAGCAATATAACTCATTTTCTTTATGTGGGTTGGTTCATTTTAGCAATTTTAAACCATTCCATTCTTTAGTCCATTAAGTCCTCTAAAGATTACGTCCACTAAATGAGAAGCATGTCAAGCGGGAGTTGGTTCTCAACATGAAAAAGAGACCATGCCGTTGACAATGAACCTCCATAGAGATTAAGCCATTAAGCATAGATCTCTAGTTCATGTTTTGAATAACCGTCAACGGGTTGAAACAACTCTCAAATAAAAGAAATGGATGATAGGCTGCTTGTTAAAATGAGGTTCTTAACATGGAAATTAAACAAAGAGAGGCCAAGAATAACATATAACAAGTTATATATGCGAACATATGAGACAACAAGCAAACTAATCAAAGCATGAATTAATTAAACAACCTAGGACAACCCTAAAACAGCCCTTAATGGGTGAAAAACAGTGGCTCAACTACTTCAAAAAGGGGAAGAAAGTGAACACAAATAGGAGAGGACAAGCTATACAAGCAAACTTGCACTACAAGCATGATATTCAAAGCATAAATTAATTAAATGAGTCAAACAGCCCCTAAAACCAAAAAAATCAGTGACAAAACTACCCCAAAAACAAGCTGAAAATAGTTTGAAAAGCTAGAAAAAGTAAGCAAAGATTAAAGAGAACAAAGCTAATAAGAAAGCCTAAGAAAGGGTGGCTAACCCCTCCACTTTTTACAACTTCAAATCACATATTTTAGCCTCTGAAAATAGTCCAAAAATAGTCCAAAAACAGTGGCTGAAATCATGTTAAAAGAGCACAAAAGATAGGGAAAGATAAAGAGATACAAAGCTAGTAAGCAAGACTAATAAGGAGGGGTAGCTAATCCCTCCTCTTTTTGGACTTCTAAACCATGTTTTTCAAACCTTTTAAACTCTGAAAATTAGTTTGTAAGCCAAGAAAATAGTGGCAAAAGCAAGAGAAGCCAAGTAAAAAGAATAGAGAAAAAGCTATGGAACAAAGCCACCCCTTCACTTTTTGTAACTTTTAATCACATATTTCAGCCCCTCAAACCAATCCAAAAATAGTGTATAAATCAAGGAAAAGAGAGGAAAAGAGAGAGAGAAGTAAGAAAGAAGATGCAAAAGTTATATCTCTTGAAAGAGAGAATACTTGTAGTTAAACAAACTTGATCCTAAACACCCTCAAGTTTGTGAAACTTAGGTTGAAATCTCAACAAAAAGCTCCAAGAACAAGCTCTAATAGTGTATGTATTGTGTATGTATAGCTAAAAGGTGATATGACGTTAAGGAAGCTTTTGGAAGGATGATAGATGTTTTATCAATGCCTAAGCCTCATGGAAGGTTTTCTAACCTTAAAATCTAAAGTGGGAGATCCTATTTATAGAATTTGAGCCAATTTGGTAAAAAATATCTTCAAACAAAGATATTCGTTCAATTCCCGCCAACTGTCTGTTCGGCGCCATTGAGACCTGGCCAGGCCCCAAAACCCACGGTCGAGCCCAAAAACACATGGTCGGGCCTAAAAAGCAAGTTTGGAAAAGTTTTTATTGAGACCCGGCCGGGTCTAAGTGAGGCACAACCGGTTCTAAATGGACCCAGCCGAGTCCAAAAATCTGCATTTCAAGCCCAACTTAAAACGGGCATATCTCCCTCATTCGGACTCGGTTTTAGGTGATTCTTGAGTCTAAATTGAAGCCCCAGAAGTCTACTTTCCAATGGTAGTGACCTCACATCTAAATTCTAAGTGGTCAGATAGATATGATTAATTTAGTGAAGGCTGCTCATTCTTTCTCAACGATTTGATTTCCAACCTTTCCCCCAACTAGTTTCTTTTCATCCCCTCCTATTTCCCTGAACTCCAAACCTATAACTAAGATGTTTTGAAATATTTTTTAAAGAGTTCACTTTCCTTCAATGTATTTCCACTTTATCCTTACTTGGTTTATCGAAAAGTACAATGTTTTAAATGAAATGCGAGCCTCGGAATATTGTAGAAGCATTTGGAAAAATATTTTGAAAGGGAGGGTTTTAAGGTCTAAAATAGTTTGGCCAAAATGGGGTGTAAGGTTTGGGATTAGAGCTTGAATCCAAATTTCTTCGTTGATAATTCAAAAGATTGCACAATATAACTTTCATCATTGGGTGTTTGGAAAAAAGCGCTCAAGTCTTAAGGGCGGTCAAAAATGGGGTGTCTACAGTTGCTCCTTTTTGACAGAGCTCGAAGTCATGAAATGACGTGGGTGAATGTCAAAGCCCGAAGACGACTCATTTTGACAAGGCCATAAGACTTGGGCAAACAAACAAAATGCAGATGCAGTTGGTTGAACCCGAGGGTTGCCTATGTATCCCTTTGTGAAGAATCAAACCAGCGTAGTTTTGGGACAGAATGCAAAATGATACACAATGCAACGAAACAATGCAAATGATATACAACGTATGTATATAACGAAATCATCAAGCCACAAGCAGTGTTTACCACACAAATATCATAAAGGAATGAAGATGACCAAACAATGCCTAACATAGGCCAAGTGTCTACGCCCAATACTGGCCTCAGCACAGCATGGATGCTTACACATGACGGAAGTGGCCACAACCAAATGACGCCTAACATAGGCTAAGTGCTTACACCCTCAATACTGGCCTCAGTGCAGCATGGGTGCTTACATATAACAGAACCATGTTTTAACGTGAAAGGGGTACGAGCACATTCAAAACTATGTTTTTCGCAAAAAGAGAAAGAGTACAAGTAATTGGGTGGTATGATATAAGTGAGGCATGATCTGCAGGGGAAAGATAATGATCCTAAATGCTGAATACAACAAGATAAAGTACAATGCAATGGATGCATTAAATAAGGGGCGTAGGCCGAACTACGTCCTACCTAGAAAAAGCACGGACACAAAATAGACCACGTCTAACATAGAAAATGTGCCAACATCCTTAATACTGGCCTCAGCGCAGCATGGGTACTTACACATGACAAAACATGTTCTAACGATGGAAAGGTATGAGCACATGCCAAACTAAGCTTAACATAGAAAAGATGCAGGCGATAAAATAATACGATGTAATGGATGTCATGGACAATGGGGTAGCTGTATGCGATAAATGTTATATGCAATGTAATAGATGTAATAGATATGATGTAGTAGCTGGGAAGTGAAAGTACCTTTACAAGGGCAATTGGTGATGACTTACCTCATGCTGTTGGGGATCTTCCTCTTATTCTTCATCTACTTTTCTCCCTGGCTATGTTTGCAACTTTCCCTATTCTCCAATAGGGTGACAGACTAGGTTGGTTCAGTATCCAAAATTGAGGCGCATACAAGCTACCTCAACCTATGGGGCTACCATACAACTCCTGAGTATTTAAACTAGACTTTAGCCTCGAAAATTCAAAACCTTTGCGTTCTAGGCATCGCCATTCAAACTGTAGTTTCCACCGTCTTAGTTGGTCTTGTAGGAACTCACTACAAACAATGTTAGGTGGCTATACCAGACCGCCGGAAGCCGTTCGGGCATTACTTTTAGAGGATTTAATAAGGTCTTCTAGACCCAATGAGTTCATAAGACAGTGCAAATGAGGTGCACAAAACAATGCAGATTAAACAAATGCACAAAATAGTGTTGTGGGTGCACAAAACAGTGCGATACAAGGTAGAATGTACAAAATAGTGAGATATAAGGTGCACAAAACAGTGCAATGTGGGGTACACAAAACAGTGCGATACAATGTGCACAAAACAATGCAATACAAGGTGCACAAAACAATGTTGTGGGTGCACAAAATAATGCAATACAAGGTGAATGCACAAAATAGTGTGATGTGGGGTGCGCAAAATAGTGTGATACAGGGTGCACAAAACAGTGCTGTGGGTGCACAAAACAATGCGATATAAGATGAATGCACAAAACAGTGCTATGTGGGTGCACAAAACAGTGCAATACAAGTTGAATGTACAAAACAGTGCGATGCAAGGTGAATGCACAAAATAGTGCGATGCCAGGTGAATGCACAAAACAGTGCAATACAAAGTGAATACACAAAACAGTGCGATGTAAGGTGAATGCACAAAGCAGTGCGATATAAAGTGAAGATGTATGAATGCACAAAATAATACGATATAAGGTGCACAAAACAATGCGATCTCAAGGTGCACAAAACAATGCGATGCAAGGTGCACAAAACAGTGCGAACTCAAGTGAATGCACAAAATAGTGCGATACAAAGTACACAAAACAGTGCGATACAAACTGAAAGATGCATGGTATGTAAAGGGAAATGAGCTGTACTCAGAGTAATGTGTCATGTACCTTATGAAATGAGTGCAGGGCAACTTGCCACAATTTATCTATACTATATATTAAGCAAAAGGGAGTTTTCAACCCCAAGCCTTGTGGGAGCTCCAATTTTCCAATCTAAATTTTCTGATTTTTTGATTTTAAAAAAAAAAAAATCTTAGCATTTATTAACTTCTCTCAACTCTCAAGTCTTATCCTCATAATAACACTTTCATGCTTTAAGAACAAGTATGAAAAAAATTCTTTGAAATCCAACACATATGAATTCCTTGAAAAGGCCCAACACATATGATTATTATCCATGATAATAACACTTTAATGTATTAAGAACAAGCATAAAAAAAATTTCTTGAAAAGTCCAACACATATGATTATTATCAAAATATTAAACTTTAATATAATATAATAAAAAAAAGACATTTAATTCCTTGAAAAGTCCAACACATATGATTATTATCAAAATATTAAACTTTTATATAATATAAAAAAAGGAAAAAAAGAAGACATTTAAAATAATAATAATAATAAAATATTTAAAAATCACAATCTATCTATATCTATACTATATATTAAGCAAAAGGGAGTTTTTAACCCCCAAGGACTATGAGAACTTCAATATCTCAATCTGAATTTTTAAAATTTTTAATTTTTTTCCTTTAAAAAAAAATCAACATTTATTAAATTTTTCAAAGTCTTTTTGACTTCCTTTTCAATACTCTACTCTATGATTGGAAGAAAGATACAATGCTTTCAACCGTGTTTTGGGAAATGCAATTACCATAATATGGTTGCTACTTTCTCACGTGATAGCCATTGAGTTTTCCCAAGACTAATCACCCTAATTATTTTAATAAGATTAATTTTATACAAACAAATATGATTGAAGTTGGATAAACATATAAGTTAATGTGAACTCTTATATTATTGAATGCTTTAATTAAAGCCTATGCATACCAAACTTATTAATTGAGTCATCCATGGCCCAATAAAAAATTCTGCCATATTATAAGTGTATTATGATGTCTGCCTGAATTCCACATGTAATATATATATATATATATTTCTTGGCCCATTAAATTGTAGTTTTCATTAATTAAATTTTTTGTTTTAGCTCAGCATTTATTAAATTCTTCAAAGTCTTTTTGACTTCTCCTATATACACATCATTTTTAACTTTTTTTTTGTTGTTTTTTTTTTATAAAAAAAACACACTTTTTAACTACTTTAGCCTTTCTCACTTCTTCACCCTTTTTAACTACTTTAGTCTTTCTCACTTTTTCACTTTCAACTTCTCACTTTCAAACCGTGAGCAATCCAGTGAGCATTCTTTCAAACCGTGAGTAACAAATCTCAGCACTCCACATACAATTCTTTTATTTACTATTTTATTCATTTTTTTTTCAATTTTTTTATTATGAGAAAAAATGTGATTTGTATGATTGAAATTGTCTCATTTTGTTAATAATTTGATTTTTTAATATGATTGAAGTTAGATATGATTGTAGTTAAATAATTGTGATTTGTATGATTGAAGTTATCTCCAAAATTCACCCAAAAAAATAAAATAAAATTAAACACTCACAAAAAGAAAAATGTGATTGTAGTTTGTTCAATAGTTCTAAATAATTTTTTTATTTACTATTTTAATGGTTATTTTTTTCAATTATTTTTTTTTTATGAAAAAGATGTCATTGTAGTTAGATAGCATTAAAAAAATTATGATTTGTATGATTGAGGTTATCGCCTTTTTTTATAATTTGATTTTTTAATATGATTGAAGTTAACTCACAAAAAGAAAAATGTGATTGGAGTTTGTTCAATGGCTCTAAATAATATTTTTATTTACTATTTTAATGGTTCTTTTTTTCAATTATTTTTTTTATTATGAGAAAAATATGATTAAAGTTAGATAAATCTAAACACTCACAAAAAGAAAAGTGTGATTGTAGTTTGTTCAATGGTTCTAAATAATATTTTTATTTACTATTTTAATGGTTATTTTTTTCAATTATTTTTTTTATTATGAGAAAAAGACATTGTAGTTAGATAGCATTAAAAAAAAATTGTGATTTGTATGATTGAAGTTATCTCCTTTTGTTTATAATTTGATTTTTTTAATATGATTGAAGTTAACTCGCAAAAAGAAAAATGTGATTGTAGTTTGTTAAATGGCTCTAAATAATATTTTTATTTACTATTTTAATTGTTATTTTTTTCAATTATTTTTTTTATTATGAGAAAAATATAATTGTAGTTAGATGGCATTAAAAAAATTGTGATTTGTATGATTGAAGCTATCTCCTTTTGTTTATAATTTTGTTTTTTAATATGATTGAAGTTAGATAAACATAAACACTCACAAAAAGAAAAATGTGATTGTAGTTTGTTCAATGGTTCTAAATAATCTTTTTTTTTTCACTATTTTAATGGTTATTTTTTTCAATTATTTTTTTATTATGAGAAAAATGTCATTGTAGTTAGATAGCATTAAAAAATTGTGATTTGTATGATTGAAGTTATCTCCTTTTGTTTATAATTTGATTTTTTAATATGATTGAAATTAACTCACAAAAAAAAAATATGATTGTAGTTTGTTCAACGACTCTAAATAATCTTTTTATTTACTATTTTAATAGTTCTTTTTTTCAATTATTTTTTTTACAATAATGATTCATCCCATTAATTTGGGAGCACTAATTGACCACTAATGATGTGGAAATTCAAAAAAGAAAAAAGAAAAAGAAAAACTTAAAACCAAAACATCACATCAATAAGTGGGACCCACCAATTAGTGCTCTCCTAGTGCTCTGAAATTAGTGGTCTTAAACATTTTTTTTTTTATTTTGAGAAAAATATGATTGTAGTTAGATAGCATTGAAAAAATTGTGATTTGTATGATTGAAGTTATTTCCTTTTGCTTATAATTTGATTTTTTAAATATTATTGAAGTAAGATAAACATAAACACTCACAAAAAGAAAAATGTGATTGTAGTTTGTTCAATGGTTCTAAATAATCTTTTTATTTACTATTTTAATGGTTCTTTTTTTTTATTATGAGAAAAATATGATTGTAGTTTGATAGCATTAAAAAAATTGTGATTTGTATGATTAAAGTTATCTCTTTTTGTTTATAATTTGATTTTTTAATATGATTGAAGTTAGATAAAGATAAACACTCACAAAAAAGAAAAAAATGTGATTGTAGTTTGTTTAATGGCTCTAAATAATTTTTTTATTTACTATTTTAATGGTTCTTTTTTTCAATTATTTTTTTGTTATGAGAAAAATATGATTGTAGTTAGATAGTATTAAAAAAATTGTGATTTGTATGATTGAAGTTATTTCCTTTTGCTTATAATTTGATTTTTTTAATATGATTAAAGTTAGATAAACATAAACACTCACAAAAAGAAAAATGTGATTGTAGTTTGTTCAATACTTCTAAATAATCTTTTTATTTAGTATTTTAATGGTTCTTTTTTTCAATTATTTTTTTTATTATGAAAAAGATGTCATTGTAGTTAGATAGCATTAAAAAAATTGTAGATAATTCACATATATAGATAATTGTAAACGCAATCCGTGCATGGAAGCTCCAATCTCCCAATCTGAATTTTCTAAATTTTTTATTCAAAAAAAAAAAAAAAAAAAACTAAGCATTTATTGATTTGGTCAAAATCCTCTGATCAGCATTTATTAACTTTTTCCAATCCACATGTCTTTCTACATAGCTGCATTTATTGATTTGGTCAAAATTTACTGATCAACATTTAAAATCCTCTCATACAAATAATTATAGATACAACCTGTAAATAATTAGTGCAGTACCCTTTTCAACTTCTCCCATCCACTATGGTTAGTGATAAGATTGTTAAATTATTTTTATAAAAAATCTTAAAAAACATAATTTATTATTAAAAAAAATCTAAAACAAATATAAATATCTATAATTATCCCGTGCATAGCACGGGTGATAGGCTAGTTGAAATGTAACACAAAGGGAGGCAACTCGACAAAAATCTGTTGTTCAGAACAAAGTCAAGAGCAAGAGCAAGAGCAACCAATCACGCAGTTCAAATCAACCAGAGTGTATGGGCATGCATGCATAAAGCCCGTGTATTAATCAGGGGGAAGATGGCAATCCCAAGAGAGTTTTGAAATGGTTGGAGACAACTTTCGAAAGCTAAATCATATCAGAATCATCATGGGGGTGAGCTTACCCTAACCCAGGGGAAAACGCTTAACAAATGGCTTTGAGTGGACTGAGAGAAAGGTTGGGTCCATGCCCCTTGTTCAAATGATGGCCCGAAAATTTCCCCTAGTGTCCAGTCACTAGCCACCGATTGGGTTCATGCCCCTTATTCGATTGATGGCCCGATCAGATGTACTGAAAATTGCCCCTAGTGTCCAGTCATTGGCCACCTTTTTCAACATCATGCAGGTACGTGTGATAGGGATCATCAAATCCTAGAACAATTGCTAACCAATCAGACTCTTGCTTTTTTTCTGCCCCCGACATGTTGAGAACTTACTACAGTCCCCTCCAAAGCAGTGACAGATTCCTCATATACACTTTGCAATGATCATGAATGTGATGCCCCTTGTATCGGCTCTCTCAGTTTGTTTATGAATTCTACACATGGACTTGTTTTTCGTTTGGAGCGAATGTTCATGTATGGAATTTTGGCGATACCACTTTGTTGAACTTTAAGTGACAAACACATTATGGTGACTCGATGAAGAGTGCTTTTGAGCGACATACACGCTATGGTGACTCGATGAAGAGCACAGACTGAGACAAACACCAGGCACGACACAACAGAACTCACAACTGACCCAAAAGCAGAAAAAGACTCAAGGTGACTGATCATTCATCGTGCCCCTAGTATTACTTATGTTTTCTTTAAAACGCAATTTCGTAAAACCCGAGTTTTGATTCATTTTTTTGCTCAAGTTAGAGATTCAATTGATAAGTTCAAGTATTGAAAATTTCTCAACTTCTTGATGCAAGCTAGTTCTTTTTTACCCAACGCAAGTATAATATGTGCAGTAGTCGGTGTAGCTCATGGATTGATGTGAAGCTGGCGACGTAAATTGGGCAAGATGATTGGGTCGAGAAGAACAAGATAGATATGGTTGAGATCGAACTTCAGGATGAAGTTGCCTACGTATCCCAAGATTGGGAATCAGGTCAATGTAGTTCATGGCTGAGGTTCACTCGGGTGTTGACACTCTCCTTTTGCACTCTAACTTTTGCCAAAGTCTCCCCTTCAGGGTTTTCAACCTTGCGAGCTATATTTGTTTGATTTCTCATTTTTTATGCTCTAACTTTTGCCTAAGTCGCCCTTTCGGATTTTCGGCCTAGCGAGCCTCTCAAGGATAACGTTACAACATTTGTGGTGAATTTAATCAATAGTCATCCTTGCCCTAACGCTAGAACTAGCTTCACCTTGATTTGGGCTTGATTCTCCATTATCTTATGCATGTCTTCTTCTTTTCTTTTGCTCTATTTTGAAAGTTGGTTCTTCTCGCAATGTGGTACTTCCTCACATTGGCTTCCGCGAATTCAGACAAAAGTTTATTTCCTCACAGTTGATTGGATTTCATTGGTTGATTTCTTTCCTTTTCTTTTTTCCTTCTTTCTTTTGCCTTTTTCGTCTTTTTTTTTTCTTTCTTTCTCTTCTTTTTCTTTTTCTTCATTTTTGGCTTTGCTTATCCATTTCTTTCTAAAGTAATGGAAACACCAGGGAGAGAAATTCTACGATGAGTGAGGTCTGAAAGTTGTTTTGTACTTGTAGGTTTGAAAGGCACCTTGTGCTTGCCAAAATGATTGCCTAAAGGTAAAGATCATCTCCAGGACAATGCAGAATACCACACACAATTTTGAACCTATCTTTGTAAGTTTGCAAAAGAAACAACTAAAAATTCTTAAAATCATGAAGGACTTTGCACTGATAAGTCAGAACCCACTCAAACCATTCGGGGGATCATTCTCAACACTCGAGCTTATTAACAGAATCTTATTCAAAAAATAAATTCAAAGCTTTTTCTATTTTTCTTTTTTTTTTTTTAAAAAAAAGGTCACACATGCATTGCTGTAGGCACGACAAAATGATCAAAAACTTGACTCCCGTTTTCTTATAAAGACAAAGACTTGAGGGTACACGAAAGTGACTCAAAGGAAAAGACTAAACTAACACAACAACGCAAGAAAAGAGAAAGAAAATAAAACTCACAACTCCATACACAACTCAACTACGTACAAGACACAACTCAAAATGAAATCAGTACTCTAGAGACAAATGGGGTTTCCTCTAAATCCATCTGCAGAATTCAAAAACAACTTCAAGTAGCCCACGGGAGGGTTCAAACCTGCCTTTAATTCAGTAATACTAACATCCACACTTAGTAGGACTGATTTCTCACAGATTGAGCCTTCACTACAAGAATTTACACATTTGACGACCACTTTTGTCGACCAAAAAAATTTTGGTCGCAAAAAAATGACATTTGGTGACCAAATATTAATTAGTCGCGAATGATGAATATTTTTGGCAACCAAATATGAGTTGGTCGCAGAAGGTCACATTTTGGCGACCAAAAATGAGTTAGTCGTAAAAATTAGTATGCTTTTGGCGACCAACTACAAATTTGGTCGCGAAAGGTTACATTTTGGCAACCAAAAAAAAATTAGTCGCCAAATTAGTACTTTTAGCAACTAATATTTTAGTCGCCGTTGATTGAGATTTGGCGACTAAAAAAGTTTGTTGGCCAAGGTACCTTTTCTGCGACTAATATGGTGTTTTGGTCGCCAAAAGTTTGGGAGGGAAATTTGAAACATGGAGGGGGGAAATGAAATTTTTTGGCGACAAAAAAAATTTGGTCGCCAATTAAAAAACGACGTCGTTTTGTACCTGGAAAACAGGAAAAAAAATAAAAAAACGCCCTCATCTCCTCTCTGTCTCCAACTAGCTCTCTGTGTAGTATGTTCAGGAGCCCTCTCCCTCTCTCTGTGTTCTGTCTCTCAATCGGTGCCCACTCTCTCTAGCTCACTGAAGTCCCTTACCACCATTGCTCACGTCCGTCGCACATCGCCATCGCCATCTGTCTAATGGACTCCTCATTTCTGGGGGATCCTTACCCAATCTCACCTCATCGCTGACCAGCGTCGCACGCCACTGCTAGCGCCACCGCCACTGCCGCTGCCGCATCCTCACAGGTTCTCTCTCACTCTCGGTCTGTCTGTTTGTCTCTCTCTCTGTTTCTCACACACTCCCTCTCTAGCCTTTGCCCTCGGTCTCTCTCTGTCCAAGAAACTGAGAAGTTTGAACTCTGGCTACAAAAGTGGAAAACGTGAAGGTTTAGCTCGTCACATATTTTTCCCCTTTCTTTTTCTTTCTTGTTGGTTGCCTTAAGCGCTACCTTTTTCAAGTGTGTCATCATTTCTTTGCACACCAATGAAGAGAAGCTGAGAAATTGATATCCCAGAGGGAGTGAAATTGAAAAACAAAAAGTTATAGAAAGCGATAAAGACTAAAGAATTTGAGGTCAACTGTAAATTATTTTTTTGTAAATATAAACAAATTTGAGTTAATTTTTTCCTTGTAATCTCATGGAATAGGGATTCATATGTTTGAGAGGTTCCATTCCAGTAGAAGATTCCTACAAGTAAGGTTGAACGATCATTTTGGGAAATGAGATTGTTTTATTTGCACAATGAGTTTTCTGTTTTAGCTTGTCCATTTTGTTGGCATGTCTCTTGTTACATACACAAATCTTCTCCTTCTTGTTGTTAATATTTATTCAGTATTATTTTTTAGTTTATGAAACCTTGTCTAGCTTCTTCCAATTCTATTTCCTTAATATTTACCCTGGTTTTATGTTGCTTAGGCTTTATTGCAATCGGAGAAACAACGAGCCGATGATTCTGAAAGAAAATGTGCAGAAGCCCTCGAATCAAATGAAGAAATGCGTAAGAAGTTGGAAGAAACTGAAAGAAGAGTTCATCAACTTCAGGAATCTTTGAACAGGTAGCATTAGTGCATAAACTCTTTAGGTTGATATATATTCACAGTTTTGAAGCTTTGAAATTGGATATACAATTCATCAAAGTGCACATGAGCAAGATATATCAAAATGTTAGGTCAAATTAGGTACTTTATTGGTTACCATCAAGGATTCTGCCTTTATGTGGTTAAAATGACATTATTTTCTTCTTTGATCTGATATCTATGAGATCCAAATGCTTCAAAATTTCTTTTGAGGTCTGTTTGAGCGACTGTATCCTTTCCATTCTTCTTCAGACTTTACACAAGGGAAGGTATATTTTTTTTTTCTCTACGTGAGGAGTATTGTTGGTTGTTGAGATTTCAAGTTTTATGGTTGTAAGTTGCTTGGTATATGTAATTGTAATCATAGTGGCAATATTGAATAGACTTAGTTTCTTATGGCTGGAGTTCACATTTTGATTCATTGGTAATGGAAATACCCTAGCATTTTTTATGTTCTTGTACTGATGTAAGATCAACCACCTGATTTACATATACTTGAAAGGTCAATGCAGAACTTGCTAACATTATGTAAGAAAATAGCAATTACAAGTTCTAAAAACACCAGAGGACAGTTCAGCTTTCCGCAGTTCTCATGCTGGGGGGAGTTCTTAGAGTGGATTTGAGGTGGGAGCAATCCAAGAAGCTTCCTTATGAATCTCCCATTTGTAGATGAGATTATTGCAATTTATGGATTTAGATGGGCCAAGTGACACATTGAAGGTGTATTTTTTTGTGTTTTCAGATGGTGTTTTTGTAACGTGTAAATGTTAGAAAGAGTGAGTTGATTCCAAGAGGGGAACCGACAAATTTGGCAAGTCCTTTTTTGCTCTCTATTTGGAGAGGGATGAGGGAGGAAATTAGAATTATTTGATAGATCGGGAAGTGTTGTGTCGTACGTATCACATACATGAACACTTGACCAACACTAACACGCTAACACGTCAATTTTCAAAAGTGCAGGACACTACATCTGGGACATTTTAAAAATTTATATTTTTATAAATATATTATGTGTAAATATGTGAATAGTTTATTTTCATAAATATGCTATGGCTTCCGACCACCTTAGCTCTGATACCTTGTGACATAATACAATGTAAAGAGAGAAAGATGCCATATTATTGTATATTATCCTCAACAATTACAATACGAAAATAATTAACAAATTAATGCTAATTAAATAGAGAGGAACCCTAATGACTAAAAATAACAAAAGTACAAAAATATTTCTAAACAAAATATGACATATGAAAACATCCAAGAGAATCTTTTTCACAAGTTCTGCTAAGTATTTTTTGGTAATCTGATAACTGCAAGGTCTGAGGTTCTACTTTTGGCAACAAGATGGTAAAATGGCAGATTTGATTTTGTATTTTCTAACACTTGACAGATTAGTGCATTGAATTTCATCTATTAGTCAAATTAATTCATATGAAGTGGACTTTGGTGGGATTGTTGCAAGGAAATTCTAGCAATGAAGTTGTGCTTCTACATAGATAGGTTTCAAATTAACAATCATGCACTGCTGCATAAATTAGTAACTTGGTGGCATGTCTAAAAATATGTCTCTCTGTATGTCTTGTGGGGTTATGTGAACATAACCTTTTTAAAGCAAATTTAGTGTCCTTGGGATAGCAATAGTGCAATTTCAGTGAAATCTTTTCTTTGATCTCTTTATCTTTTGCTTGTGGTCTTTTGTTTCCCCATACTTCTAAATTTTATCATTGCTTTTGTTGATGAAGAAATCAATAATTGCACATTTTCATAACGAAAAGTTCAAATTGTATATCTATTGCATATCTCCTCGAGTTCAAATTGTTTCTTAACGAAAAGTTCTTTCATCTTGCTTGCTTTCAATTGATCCAATCTCTTAACTTCAGCCTCCACCTTGAAACATTTCGAAACGACATCAAATCTTGCTTGTGATGCTGATGCTCTTGAGAATTATTGATTACATATGTACTAACCTGCTGGATTATATCAAGGGTGAGGCTTCCAGGAGAGGATATTTCAGCCGATGAAGCTGATCATAATAAATTAGTAATGTGACAGAACAATTGACGATCTTCGAAAGGTGTATCCATAAGGTTCCACAAGTTTGTCAATGCTTTACCAAGATGGTGAAGCTGCAAAGTCCACACAAAATCCACAGAGAAGACAATTCATTATGTCGATGCTTCCTCTGAGCAACAGACAAGTCAGAGGATGGTGAGTAAAACAGCTTGAATAAGTTTTACCTTCTCTAGTCGCTTGTGTTTTTCTTCTTCAAGAGACTCTACTGTGCTTTTTAGTTTAACCAAAATACCGTCACTTATGTTCTTTGACAGTCCAGACAATTCATTTAGGCTTGGACTTCAGAAACAATTAAAATCATAATAAGATGCTAGGCTGCCTGAATTTTGTATCTTGCACTTCAGAAACATCTACTGGATAGGTTGCCTGAAAAAGGTACAGATGAAAAGATTAGCAACTAATATGAATACTTTTTGATCCATACAACACACCTTAACTATATTTTTAAATCTACTATCAGCTATTCATTATGGGACTTGTGAGCTCTAGAAATGTTCAAATAAGAGCAGGGGATTTTGTTGGGTTCTCAAGATGTACCTTAATCTTCTTATCAGTTGATGGGTTCTATTTGTATACCATTTGCATTAAGATTTCATGACGGGAAGGCAGTGGTGTAAATGTATCTTATTATTTTATGCTTACATATACACTGCAATAAACCCATTGATTATGCTAGATCTTGTGTAACATAGCAACTACATAAAAAAGAAAGGTTTGTTCCTGAAGAAATGTGAACTTTCACAGGAGTTCCTGAAGAAAGGTTTGTTCTATTATTTTGAAATCTTTATTACTATTATTATTATAAATTTTAAAAAAGAAAACCTGTTTACTCCTTTTGTGAGGGTAATTTTGGGAGGCAATGAACTAAGGTGTTCTGTAATTGTTCTTTTTCTAATAACACTTTCTTTGTCTATGTGATTTGCAGCCTGGCACTTACCTTGATCAGAAGGAGAAGCTCATCAAGTACAGTGATTTTGTCAACAAAGAGCTTATATTGTTTTTTATGGTAGATCTTCAATGGTCAATTCCTTCATGTACTTTCAGTTGAGTTACTAAGGTGTTCTGAAATTTCATAGCGTGCTGCTACTAAGGTGTTGCTACTTCTGCAGATGAGACTTATCATAGCGTCAATAGTGAGTTGAGAGAGTTGCCTGCAGTTGAGCTGTCTACACTTCCTTTAATACTAAAGGTTGAAACTGATTCCTTGTTTTCAATTTTTGGTTATTATATTTTTAATGTTGATTTTTATGCTGCTGGATTGAGTGGTTAACATTAAACATATATGGTTAAAAGCCTGCTGATAATTAAAAAGTTTGTTTTCGTAGTTAACTGAAGTTTTTCAGATTCTTACTTGGGCAGCGTATTTGATAACTGTGGTATAACTGAGATCACTGAAGTGAATATAACACTATCAGAGGCTTGTGATTCATGTTTTAGACCCTTGAGGAACACATGAACATTATTTAAACATACATGAAATACATTACAACTTTGAATAAAATAATTGGAAATCTAATAATAATAAAAAAATGATGTAATTTTATACATATTCTCCTTCTTTAGATTTTATAAATTAGTGTTACATTGCATTTTGTTATTGTCTTTGTATAACATATACTCACTTATATATAACGTCTAAATAAATATATAAAATTATATATTTTGCGCGTGTTCCCACATGTTGTATCCTATATATTTTTTAAAATTTTCATCTTGGCGTGTCTGTGTTATGTATGTCATTGTTAGTTCTAAGATGTTATGTGAAAACAAGTAAATTGACTCTTGTTTTGGTTAAAATTAAATTAAAATGAATGTTGAAATGTTATTGGAGGTAAATTAGGGAAAGACATTTATGTGCACCAAAAAAAATCATGTTTTTATATGGCAAAATTGGTTGTCATTTTTATTTTTTGAATTTCTGGTGTGTGTATGCATATTAAATATTCATGTGTGTACATGTAATAGTTAACACAATTTCATCACCTTTGGTCTGGCAGACTGTGGTTGGGAGTGGTATCGCCGATCAGATTCGTCTAGCAGAACTCATATTAAATGATGTAAGTCTTGTACATCTTTTTCGTGATTTTTGTATTGTTGATGTGATAGGTTATACATGAAAAGAAATTGAAAAATAAAACTGATGGCCTGATTTGTTATTGTAATTTTGTATGAGGTTTATTTTTGTAAGTTTAATATTTTGGGGTCTTGAAGAGGTCAAATACCTGGCGACAAAATCCTATGTTCCTTTTCTACTTGGCTTATAACTTCGATTACTCTTGTTAGATTTTTCTGAAGAGGAAATTTTATAGTGTGTTCAATGAACTAAGGTGTTCTGAAATTTTATAGTTGAGTTACTGCAATCAACTGGTCTGTTTGACATTTTTACATCATGTACTTTCAGTTGTCATTTTTGTTTTTTACTTTCATACTATTTCTGTCTACTGTGCATATGTAGTTTTGAGTGTTTCAATTATTATATGATGTACTTATTCAGTTTTCATTTTTTTTTTCACATTCATACAGTTGTTATCTATGCATTTCTAGTTTTGAGGGCTAAATCTTGGCTAAATGAACTACTGCCCGAATCAATGTTTTTCCATCCTGTTATTGTTATTGTTGTTAGTTTTTTTCTCTGTCAAGGCACGAAAAGGACAAATCACAGCTCATTTATATGACAAGGAGTCTTGAATTTTGTTCACAACTAGTATATAATTTTTGATCATCATGCAGGTGGATTCTGTAGTTTACCTTGTTGACGCCTACGACAAAGAGAGATTTGCAAAGGCCAAAAAGGAGCCGGATGCCCTCCTCTCAGACGATTCACTTGCAAATGTCCCGTTTCTCATACTTGGGAACAAGATTGACATACCCTATGCTGCCTCAGAGGATGAGTTGAGATATTACTTGGGTTTGACTGGTGTTACTACCGGTAAGGGTAATGTTGACCTCGCTGACTCAAATGTCCGTACTATTGAGGTCTTCATGTGCAGTATCGTGCGCAAGATGAGATATGGCGATGGCTTTAAGTGGCTTTCCCAATACATTAAGTAGGAGAATCAGAGAATGGAAGAAGCAAGTGAATGTGCGAAGCCATCTAAGGGTAACTTTCATGCCACTGCTGCATGAATGTATATATTGGGAATGTAAAGTTTAGTATGTAGCTTTTACCTTGTTATCTTGCAGACAGTCTTGCTATTTTTTTGGTGGGGAAGGGTAAGTTGATTCTGTTCTCTCTCTATGTCTGTCTCTCTTTGTACTTGACACGATTGTAAAGAAATTAAGTTGTGTTGTAATGTTTATGATTAATGGGGAAATGTTTCGATCTTTTGCATTCCATGGCAACTGAGTGTGAAATGTTGTACTTTTGTCCCAAATTCCCAATAGCTTTTGCTAAAAAAGCCCCAAAACTAGTAAGGGCACTCGTGCCCCAGCAAGTTATACTTTTGCCGACTAAATAAAGTAGTCGGTGTATCACCAAGCACATTTGGCGACTAAATAATTAGTTGTACAAATTATTAATTTTGGCAACCAAAGGATTTGGTCGCGAATAGGTCTATTGCCGACTAAAGTTTTAGTTGCGCAAAACATGTTTGGTCGCGGAATGTGACAATTGGCGACCAAACAATTTGGTCGCGGAATGTGACAATTGGCGACCAAAATTTTTGGTCGTGGAATGTCACAATTGGCGACCAAAATTTTTTGATTGCGGAATGTCACAATTGGCGACCAAACATTTTTGGTCGTGGAATGTCACAATGGGCGACCAAAATTTTTTGGTCGTGGAATGTCACAATTAGCGACCAAACTTTTTCGTCGTTGAATGTAATAATTGGCGACCAAACTTTTTGGTCGCGAAATGTGTCAATTGGCGACTAAGATATTTGGTCGGGAAAATATCACTTTTCGCGACCAAAGTGTTTTAGCGACTAAATGAATTAGTCGCGGTAAAGATATATTTTTAGCGACCAAAAATTTAGTCGGCAAATCCGACTATTCGCGACCAACCAAAATTTTGGTCGCGAATTACTTTTGCCGACCCTCAATTGGCGACCAAAGTAGCGACCAAAAAAATTGGTCACGGATAACTTTTGCGGACCAAAAATGGGCTTTTAGCGACCAATTTTTTGGTCGGCAAAAGTGTTAATTCTTGTAGTGCTTACAATTACCCTGGTTGTCCCCACACATCTCATTGACCATGCTGGCAAGGGTCAAAGGTTGGTTGTTGGTAAACTATGGATAGGATTTATGTTATGGGGTGGCAATCTATTGTGGTTAGGGAGAGGTTTATTAACAACTTTGGGATTTTCAGGTGGGGTGATGACCTTATTCTCAATCAAGTCTTGAATTTCATGGCGAAAACAAAAGCAACGGTCGGTATGGTGACTGTACTGCTGATGGAATGTGCAATATTGGGTAGGGTCATGTCTTGATGGGAGAGAGTTAGGGAAAGATCGAGGATTGAGTGGTTTGAGATGCCCTTTCTCCATCAGTACCTTCAAGGCGAGGGTTGGGCTCATATAGAGATGGGTGAAGGTTCATTTTTTGGAGGAGGAAGCATCAAGTTTAGAAACATTGGCAAATGGGTTGGCGGGTGTTGGATGGGTATTTATGGGTTTGGGACTAGAATCAGGATGAGTGTTTTTGGTAAAGAATCCATTTTCATTGCTTGCCCCCTGATTCAAAATGCTCTCAACTTGAGCGATAAACATGTCATCCACAGTCTTTACAACAACTACGAGCACTTGCTACTTGTTCAACCCTTTGACCTTTAAAGTTTCAATAGCCCACCGAAGGTGTGCAGACAATGTTCGCTTTTGATTGGTCCATTCCACTTTTAATGTGTCCCAAGATTGGAGAATTCTTTGACAGGGTCGGAACCCCAAAGGTCAAATATGCCACCGTTCCTTGAAGGTCTTTAATCATTCTCAACATCTCGGCAGTAGTGGGTTTAGCCATTTGGCGCTTAATGTAGGCTGAAAGGTACCACATTGAGGCCACTTAAGTTACATTTTTAGTTTTTCAATTTTGTTTATTTGGTGGAGATGATGTGTTTCGTGTACTTGTACAGATTTGGCAGGAAATATGAAAATTCAATCAAAAAGGGCGCGAAAGCAGATCCTCCGTACAAGAAGTGAAGAATCCGAACCAGCCAGACCACTGCACGTGCGGCCAAGCTTCACAGCACGTGCGGCCCACATGGGCGCTCGAGCGGCCCACCTAGGGATACGTGCACAAAATTTTTGGTCTGTTTTGCTGAGAATAAAAGAGAGAAAAATAGCCAAACCTAGGGTTCGAAAAATTAATTGAAAGTAAAGGGAGGCTAGGGTTCTAAAGAGGTGATTTTTCTCCTGAAGCTTGAAGAACATTTCCATGGGGGTTTCTTCCTCATTTTCTTCCTCTTCCTACTCCTCCATGAGTGGCTAGTCTTCTTTTCTAGGGTTTTGATGAAACCCTAGCCATGTAATAGGATTTTTCATAAGCTTTAATTGTGAATTTGTTTGAATGGATGTATCGATGATTTAGAAGTTTTTAATAATTGTTTCTTTCATCTCTTCAAGCATTTTACTCTCTGTGATTGTTTAATACTTTCCACACATTAGTTTTCTTTGTGTTTGTATTCAAAGTACGAGACGAGTCATGCTACAAGAGACGGGTCGTATTGCTACCATAGTTTAGAGCAAATGCCTCGTACTACTCGGGATGATTTGTGCCTGTACGTTGAATGCGACAACTCTCTTGATCAATATTTCAAACTTGTAGTTGTGAAATATTGGGTAGTTCAAATCGAATTGCAATTGTTGGCCAATGTTAAGTCTAATTCATGTGGTTAGTGGTGAATTCTTTGCCCTAGGATTTTTCCCAAAAATTAATATCTCAAACCCTAATTTTAATTGTCAATTTAATTCTTCAATTTCATTTCATTCCTGTTTAGTCATAAAAGCAATCTTATCTTTTTAATCAAAATTAATTTAGGAATTTAGCGATTGAATTAGTCTAATTTCACATTTGTCCCTATAGATCGATACTTGGACTTGCCATTATTCTAAAAGAATTTGGTATAGTTTAGTGATTTATTTTTGGTGTGTTCAACGATCCATCAAATTTTGGCGCTGTTGCCGGGGACTTCTGGCGAAGTTAATTAATTTAAAGTTACATTCTTATTTTAATTTTAAGTTTAGGATTTTATGCTTTCGTGTTGCTAAGTGTGCAGAGTATTTGCAATTGGAACCATCACCGGAGTGCAAGCGAAATGCAGCCAAGTTTTTAAACAAAAATATCGCAGCACCAAAGTGCTAAAAAAATAAAAGTCAATACTCGCAAGCAAAGCACCAAAGTGCTACGAAGAAAGACAAAGCTCAATTGGAGGTTGGAGACAACGTCTACACGTCAAGCACCCGCAAGACGAGTAAAGCGTTGTCGTTAAATCCCTGTGAGTATTTCTCCCTTGGTATTTTGCTTTCATACTTAGTGCACAGAGTCGGAACTTAGTGTGGTGTGTGTGAGTAGTGTATGCACGGGTGCCGTTCTTGTTGCCCTGAATTGTGGAGTTTGGACCTTGAACTAGAAAGGACTCTTAGGAGACTTAGAGCCTCTGCCCGTGTTCCTAGGCTTGAATATTCATATCCATACATTGAGCCATTACAGGTGGAAAATCCAAATGTCCCGAATGTGCCCAACCGGACCCTTAAGGATTATTTCACACCCACTGCATATACATCACCATCATGCATCCAATTACTCGACACCACTGCTGCTCATTATGAGATTAAGTCCAGCACCATACAAATGCTCCCATCATTCCATGGACTAGCTCATAATGATCCTTATAAACATTTGAATGAATTTCTAGAAATTTGCTCTACAGTGAGGATCCATAATTTCACAAATGAGGCCTTAATGTTGCGATTGTTTCCATTCTCATTAAAGGACAAAGCCAAAAACTGGCTGAAGTCCTTATCTTCCAATTCAATCACAACTTGGGACCAATTACAACAACAATTCTTGGAGAAGTACTTTCGCATTGGTAAAACCAACCAACTTAGGTGAGCCATCACCAATTTTGCTCAAATTGATGGCGAGCAATTTCATGAGACGTGGGAAAGACTTCGTGACCTTCTCCAACAGTGTCCCCACCACCAAGTGCTTGATTGGCAACTTGCGCAGACCTTTTACTATGGCTTAACTGAGCCTCACCGCCAAATGGTGGATTCCTCTTATGGTGGGACATTCATGTCCAAAAATGATGCTGAGGCATGGCAATTGTTTGAGAACCTAAGTGATAATTCCCTTCACCATTCCTCTGTAGCCCGGTAAGTCCGACAACTAGTAGTTGGAGTCCCGAAAAGAGGGGGCATTTATGAGATCGGGCAAAACCTAGAGTTAGCCTAACAAGTAGAGGCATTGTCCCACAAAATGGATCAATTATTAGCTGCGGGACATGCCCCTACACAACAAGATCAGCCTCAATTTCAAGAGGCATGTGTTATTTGTTCGAGTCCTGCTCATGACTTGAGTGAGTGCCCTTCGGCATCACAATTTCCGGAGTTAGTCCAAGAGCATGTAAATGCGGCTCAAGGATTCTCCAACCCGAGTAATGACCCATACTCCAACACATACAATCTGGGATGGAGAAATCACCCTAATTTTTCATGGAGACCCCTTTCACAAGGAACTTCTTATATCCTCCACCACCAAGGCACAATTTTAATAATTTTGCCAACCAATCATCTTACTGACCACCGCAATCTTATCGACTCCCACAACCATACCGGCAACCACAACCCCCGCCTGCTCCTCAGGGCAACTCTGCCTTTAAGACTTAGGTGTTGGAAGTTTTCTTAGAACTTAAGGGGTTAGCACCTGTAGTTCACTCCTATACTCACTCTATTGCCAAGCTAGAGGCCCAATTAGGTCAAATGGCTAACAACATGAATATAAGAGAGGAAAAATTACCGAGTCAGGCTGTGGCCAACCCTAAGGGACAATATGGGGTAGAGAGTTCGGGTGAGAATGGAAAGCACCTTGAGCAGGTGCAAGTGGTGATTACTTTGAGAAGTGGGAGAAAGTTAGAGCCTCAGCTAGTTGCGTCTGATGTAACTAGGGCTAAGAATGGTGACCATGGTGGTACACCCAATGAGAGCAAAGGTGAAGGAGAAACATCTAAGAGGGACGACTTAGCCCCTAACACTTCATATGTGCCTAAGGCACCCTTTCTCCAATGCCTTGATACGTCGTCCCTTTTAATAAGAAGGCGACATCCATGGAAGTGATGATGGAGATCTTTAAACAAGTAAAAATCAACCTCCCCCTGTTGGAGGCGATTAAGCAAGTACCCTCCTATGCTAAATTTCTGAAGGACCTTTGTACGCAAAAGTGTAAATCTAGGACACACGTGTCCCAAAAGGTCATACTCACGGAGCAAGTAAGCTCCATCTTGTTGAATGACACACTCCCTAAGTTTAAGGACCTGGGTGCTCCAACCATTGTATACATTATAGGGGACCATTTCATTGATAGGGCCTTATTAGATTTAGGGGCTAGTGTCAATTTGTTGCCGTACTCTGTGTACGAAGAATTTGGGCTTGGCGAGTTGAAACCCATTACTGTTACTCTCCAGTTGGCTGACCGGTCCCTCAAAGTGCCACGTGGCATGATTGAGGATGTGTTAGTAAAGGTTGATATGTTTTACTTTCCTGTTGACTTTTTGGTTTTAGATATGGAACCAGTAGCCAGTTCTAGGAAACAAATCCCGGTGATTTTAGGTCGACCTTTCTTGGGTACAGTCAATACATGCATAAATTGTCATACCGGGTTAATGGAAGTTTCATTTGGGAACATGCAAGTGAAACTTAATGTTTTCCAAGCATCCCAACAACCCTATGAGAGAGAAGAGTTCTTATTTGTGGATGTTGTGGATGGCATTGTGGAGGAAGCTTTACCCTCCATTCTTGTAGAGGACCCTCTAATAGCTTGTTTAGCTCATTTTGGTTTTAAGAATTTTGACATTGACGGGTTGATTGAAGAGGCGAATGCCTTGCTTAATGCTTCTTCTACACCGGATTTTTCTCCATGGAAAGCCCAGTTTGAGTCACTTCCTCCTCTGTCGAGAGAGTCTGCCATACCATCTTTAGTCACACCACCTACACTTGAGTTGAAGCCACTCCCGGCCACACTCAAGTTTGCATTTTTAGGGCCCCAGGATACTTTACCAGTCATCATTGCATCTGACTTGACTGTAGACCAGGAGAGTCAGTTAATGAGTGTTCTTGTGGCACATCGGAGTGCTATAAGGTGGTCGGTGGCTGATTTGAGAGGGATAGATCCCTCTGTGTGCATGCATTATATACATCTAGAGAAAGACATCATACCTTCTTGTGAAATACAACGGATGCTTAATCCTAATATGAAAGAGGTGGTGAAGAAGAAGGTATTGAAACTATTAGATGCAGGCATTATATACCCCATCTCGGATAGCAAGTGGGTGAGTCCCACACAAGTGGTGCCCAAGAAATCAGGCATCACTGTTGTTGAAAATGAGCAAAGAGAGTTGGTCCCCACACGAACCACTACTGGGTGGCGAGTGTGCATTGATTATAGGAGATTGAATTCCATGACTAGGAAAGACCATTTTCCTCTGCCATTTATTGATCAAATTCTTGAGAGGCTAGCGGAGCAGGGTTTCTATTGTTTTCTTGATGGCTACTCGGGGTATAATCAAGTCCTGGTGTACCCTGCTGACCAGGAAAAGACCACATTCACTTGCCTTTTTGGCACTTTTGCTTATAGGCGCATGCCTTTTGGGCTATGTAATGCACCGGCGACTTTTTAACGGTGTATGATGGCTATTTTCTCTGACATGGAAGAGAAATTTTTAGAGGTCTTCATGGATGACTTCTCCGTATTTGGGCCATCTTTTGAGGAATGTCTCCAAAACTTAACTAAAGTCCTTATTCGTCGTGTGGAGACAAATCTGATTATGAGTTGGGAGAAGAGTCATTTTATGGTTCGCGAGGGGATAGTGTTGGGACATATTGTGTCCCCTCGAGGTATAGAGGTTGACAAAGCTAATGTTGACTGTAACAAGCCCGCGGGGGACCTCGCTACAGCTCGGACTCGACTTTTCGTAGTCACGGTTCTAAGTCTGAACCAAAGAGTCCAAATCCGGCAAATCGTTTTGAGAAAACAGATTTTTGAAAGAAGTGCCAAACATGGACTGCTTTGCCAGATACAGAGTCGCCACCTAAATATTTTATTTTGGGAAATTTAGGAAACCCTGACTCAGTGCTAAAAGGCCACGTGTCCGTCATCACCAAAGTTGCCTCGGCTCGGGAACTTGGGTACGATTGGGGAAGGTCACTTCGTGAGCACCCCTGCTCGCCGGATCATAGACCGGCCTCTACTAACCATGATATCAATTTTTGAAAACATTGTGAGTTCTTATTCCGGTTATTAGCCTAGGTTACTATGTGATGCTCACAGCATACAAGTATAGACTGGATCGCCCGAATTGGAACAAAACACTTCTTATTTGTTTATTTGAAAGGTGGTTTGCTACTCGCAAGTAGGCTTAAAATGCAGATTTTGCCACCCGCAGGTGGGCTTAGAAAGGATGGTTTTGCCACTATCTAATGGGCTTAAAACAAACAGTTGATGATTTATTCCAATCCAAGTAACCCAACCTTCACCCACAGGCATTCAGGCAGATATATCAGATAAGCAAATAGCCTCATGGTAAGCATGCTATTCATGGCAACACTCACACGCATGCAAGGATGCTAAAGTATAAAACTCACCTAGTACTCCAAGCCAAAAAAAAGGAAGTTAATCAGAAATCATGCATGATCCTAAGTATACAAAATGTCTAATGCAACACATGCAAAATGCAACTATAGCAGGCTCAGCTATTCTAAACATGGCATATGGAATGCTACAACTATCATGTATTCAATTTGGAATTAAAAGTACAATGCAGTTAGTATGATGCGCCGAGCCCGGTGCATGCAATACAGATGAATGAATGCAAACATGCTGTCATACTGTATGCTAATTGAAATATGCCCTAATCTAACCATCATAAGCGGATAAATAAAAGGGAGAAAGACGTGGGGTTGGAAGACATACATCACACTCACGCACACTTATTACAGTTGTGCCCTCACTCGGAGGATCCGAATAAATAATACAGTCCGAATATTACAGTCCCCAAAATAAAAGAATATTACAGTCCAAAATATTACAGAATTCTAATTAATTAATGAATTAACTAGAAAGCAAATAAACTGGCGTGCAAGCCAGGGACTGCCTTGCTTCTGGTGGATGATGCATGTCCGGACTGTCTTGCGCGGAAATCCACCGGAATGCCCCAATTAGCCTCTGTTTACACCTGTTATTTTTGAAAAGCGTGCCAAGTCCCAGAAAGTTGCTGATTCCTGGTTTTGCTGCAACAGAGAGCAGGAAAGGGGCATAGCAATGTATTTGCACAAATATATGCATGTCTCGATCCTCGTGCCACCAATCACGCATACCGAGGCATGATGGCCGAGGAGTCGAAATGCACAACTCAATATAGGATGAATGCACATGAAACTACAGCTAAAACCTAACTCCATCATGGATAATCCGGAGTGTCGGTGACTGGGGAATTGAGACACATTCCGTCACTCGGAGTACGAAATGTACCTCGTTTCCCGTGCCCGGGCTAACTCCTATTCCGAACATGATGCAATATGCATGATATGCATGAAATGCAACTAAGATATAATCCTAACATACACAATGCTATGGAATGACATGCCTCGAAGTGCGTGCACACGGGCACGCAAACTGAGAAAATGGCAGAATGATATGAAGATGAGGTGCCTCGAAGTGTGTGCGTACGGACACGCAAACTGAGGCGATGGCAGAAACGATGCGAATGAGGTGCCTCGAAGTGCGTGCACACGGGCACGCAAACCGAGGCGATGGCAAATGCAATGAAAATGAGATGCCTCGAAGTACATGCACACGGGCACGCAAATCGAGGCGATGATAGATGCAGTGAAAATGAGATGCCTCGAAGTACGTGCACACGGGCACGCAAATCGAGGCGATGATAAATGCAGTGAAATGACAAATGGGCTTATACCAACATGAGTGAGCCTCAGCCACACTCACATCGGATGCCGTCGGATAAAAATGGAGTGCCTCGAAATGCGTGCACACGGGCACGCAAACCGAGGCGATGCTAAAATGACATGGAAATGACAAATGGGCTTATACCAACATGAGTGAGCCTCAGCCACACTCACATCGGATGCCGTCGGATAAAAATGGAGTGCCTCGAAATGCGTGCACACGGGCACGCAAATCGAGGCGATGCTAAAATGACATGGAAATGACAAATGGGCTTATACCAACATGAGTGAGCCTCAGCCACACTCACATCGGATGCCGTCGGATAAAAAATGGAGTGCCTCGAAATGCGTGCACACGGGCACGCAAACCGAGGGGATGCTAAAATGATATGGAAAATGGCAAAAATGATATGCAAGCATACTAACAGAATTTCAGCAACAAAATATGGGGAAAAACAGTCCCGAAATGTAGCGAAATGATACCAGATGCATGAAATTGTCCCGAAATGCAACATTAGGCACCCGAAATGGCCTATAGCCATGCTAAACATGCACAACATGGACATGCAATGCAAAGACAGAAGCTAGACAGCCCCAAAATAAGCACTTTTCCAGTTATAAACATGGCCAAACAGAAAATATAGGTATGTCAAAAATAGCATACAAGAATAGGGGCCAAGATAGGGGTAATGAAGCAAGTGGTATAAGCTAAACCCAAACTGAAAAATTTCCTTCTACAACAATGAAGATGGACCAAAAATATGAACATTTACAGTACATGGAAGCCTCAAAATCAGTATACAAATATGCTAAAAATGGGATGCAAAGCAAGGCCCAAAAGGTGCTATAACATGAAGTATATAAAATAATCACCAAACAGAAAAAAAGTGTGAATGAAACATGAAGTATAGGCCAAAATAAGGCCACTTTCAGTTCGGACCAAGGTCCAAAAACAGAAACCAAGAGGGCTATCAACTTATGCAAAAATGGGGCCAAATAGGGGATTGAACTACAAGTGATACATGGCGACACCAAACAATGTTGAGCCCTTCTCCAATGTTGAAGAGGGGCTCAAAATAAGCCCTAAATAAGTTTACCACATGCTCGAAAATAAATTGCTCATGGGTCAAAAATAGCATGCAAAACTATGACATACAAGATGGTCAATGAAGCAAGTGTATCATGGAGGGCTCAAACAGGGTTGAGCCCTTAATGAGAAGTGAATATGAGCTCAAAAGATGGCCCTTTTCAGTTAGGGCCGGAGCTTGAAACAAAAAGGAAGTGAAGCTTAGAAGTGGATCAAGAAAAAGGGTCAAAGGGGTAAAAGTGTAACTTACCCTTGAAGATTCGAATTTTTGTTGCTTCTTGGATGGATTTGCAGCTTCTTTAGCCTTCAAGAATCCCTCCTTGCTGCTGGAAATGAGATGGTGGTGGTAGAGCTTGGTGGTGTAGAAGGAATGAAGGTTATGGACTTAGGGTTTTTTGAAGAATTGAAGAAGAAGAAGAAGATGGAGGTGGCTATGGAGCTTTGAAGAAAAGTTTTTCTAACCCTTGTAGAGGAGGCCATCAGCTGGTTAAAAGGGCCAAAAGGGGGTGTAAAAGGTGGGGGAAATGGAGAGGAAAACTCCCCCACAAAATATCCCCCGGATACAGAAAATATCTGGGGGATATTGCCCAACAGCTGGAAAGGGTACAGTGAGGAGAATACGGCCGGCCTCATACTTTTACAGGAGGTGGCCGGCCGGCCACACCCCCTAGCCGGCCGGCTAGGGGTCAAAAGGGTCAAGGAGTTTTCTGGCCGGCCAGATATTGGGGAGGTAGCCCTATGTGTGTACAACACAACCATGTAATTGAAATTCCAAGAAAGTGGGCCCAAGGGGTTCAACAATGGCTCGGAAAGAGGGGGTCAAAAGGGTCAAGTGACCTTAATGGCCGGCCACCAACTTTTAGGGGCCTCTCAGGTGTGTACATCACAGATATGTGGTTCAAAGTTCAAGAAAAAAGGTCCAAGGGGTTCAACATTAGCCCGGAAGAAAGGGGTCAAAAGGGTCAGGTGACCTTAATGGCCGGCCACCAACTTTTAGTGGCCTCCCAGATGTGTAGATCACAGATATGTGGTTGAAAGTTGGCAACACTAGCTCTAAGGTATTCAACATTAGCCCGGAAGTGCGAAAAACGGGCGCCGGGAGGCTCCGGAAGAGAAATAACTGGTTGCTGCAACAATTGCTGGCCTCCCACCCTTCAGTGACCTTCCCTGTGATAAAACAGAGGTACCTGCCAAAAATGAGCGAAAACCGTTGCAAAACGAATGTTCCGGAGCCAAAACACGCAGTTCGGGGTCCCGAAAATGGGCCGTTAAGCACCGAAAATGGTATTCGACCTCGAAGTGGGTTTCTCAGCCCCCAGTGTCCCTCAAAATGGATGAAATAAGATGTATGCAAAAAATCAAAGCAATAGGAGATGGTTAAGCGGTCCCGAACCGAGGCACACGGCCTGACGGCTCCGAAAACCGGGAACCGGACTCCGAAATGGGCAAAATGGCCTACGGCCACCAAATGTAGCCTACGGACATTGAGAGATGGTCTACAGGACCTCTCCCTTCCCTCAGGAAAAGAAACACAGAAAACCGAGTCTGGTTCGCAAACCGAGACAAGGCACAGAAGAGGGTTCGGAAATCCGGAGGCAGGGCTCATGGCCGCAACTCTGAAGCTTCTGAACAAGCACATTATGCAACATCACCAAGCGCTCAATCGGTGACGTTTGAGTCTTAAGGTCGGTCAAAAATGGGGTGTCTACATTGACCTCATTGCAGGCCTTCCTCTACCCAACTCTATGTGTCAAGTTAGGTCTTTCCTAGGGCATGTAGGTTTTTACGGTCGATTCATCAAAGATTTTAGTAAAATATCCCATCCTTTGTGTAGTTTACTTGCTAAGAACGCACCATTTGTCTTTGATGAGGCTTGTCTTAAAGCCTTCGAAACATTGCGAGCAGCCCTTTCTACTGCCCCTATCATGCTATCTCCTGAGTGGTCCCTCCCTTTCGAAATCATATGCGATGCATCTGATTATGCCCTCGGCGCTATCTTGGGCCAAAGGGTGAATAAAGTTCCCCATGTCATATCTTATGCTAGTCGTACTTTTTCTGATGCTCAATTAAACTACACTACCACTGAGAAAGAGTTACAAGTTGTTGTCTTTGCACTTGATAAGTTCCGGTCCTACCTCCTAGGGTCTAAAGTCATTGTGTTCACTGACCATGTCGCTTTGCGGTACTTACTATCAAAGAAAGAGACCAAACCTAGATTGATTAGGTGGATTTTACGCTTTCAGGAGTTCAACCTAGAAATTCGGAACAAGAAGGGATCCAAGAATGTAGTCGCGGATCATCTATCCTACATCTTTATTGAGCACACGAGTGATCCCTCAGCTTTGCACGACTCGTTTTCAAACGAGCAACTTTTTGCAGTTTCACACGTGACCCTCCCGTGGTTTGCTCATATAGTAAATTACTTGGCAGTTGGTCAAATTCTGAAAACTTGGTCTAAGCAAGACAAAGACCGATTTTTTTCACAAGCCAAGCATTATTTCTGGGAAGACGTAGAATTGTTTAAGTATTGTTTGGATCAAGTGATTTGGCTGTGGGCTCGCCTTTTTTCGTGCCCCCACTTTTCGGAAAGGGTTTGAAAGAAGGCCTCATAGTTCAGACTTCTGCGGTTCTAAATCTAGTCTCACAAGTGCAATGTGAAACTAATAATCACCAAAGAGTCCAAATTCAGCAAATCGTTTTAGAAAATCGATTTTCAATCAAATAATGCCAAAATTAGACTGTTTTGCCAGATTACAGAATTGCCACCTAAATATTTTTATTTTTTGAAAAATTTAGGAAATCCTGACTCGTGCCAAAGGCCACGTGTCCGTCATCACCAAAGTTGCCTCGGCTCCGGAACTTGGGTACGAGAGGGGAAGGTCATGAAATGAGCACCCCCGCTCGCCCGATCGAAGATCGGCCTCTACTAAACATAATATGTTCTTTTATAAACTTCATTGTAGACACCCTATTTTTGACCATCCTCAAGACTTGGACGTCATCATTTGAACACTCGATGATCATCCATACTCGTGTTCGTTTTGAGTTTCTCAAGGTCTCGGCTGCGTGCCTTGCCTTGAACCTCTCAACTTGTCTGTTTTGTGCTTGGTTGTGGACCAAGAGCTTGTGGTTTTGTTTCTGAGGAAAGAGGGGGTGGCTTGTTGGCCTCCCTACAACCCATCGGCCAAGTCTTGTGCTTATCGGCCATGTTTTCTCTCCATCGGCCATCAGTGTTGGCCGGTCGGCATTCTTTTTGGTCGATCGGCCATTTTTTTGGCCGAGACCCCTTTTTCTGCTTTCATAGATATTTTTCTTCCAGTTGGTGCCAGCTGTTGGTCACTTGGTGTATCCTCTATACACGTGTCTGGATGGATTTGAACCAAGCTCTGGCTTGCTAAACAAGCTTGGGACTTCATTTTCTATAAGAATGGAGGCCCCTCTCCCTTTCCAGAGGTTCTGAGATTTGATATAGGAGATATATATATATATATATATATCTCTATATTTCTTCCTCTCTCTCTATATTTGTGTGAGTTTGTGCCTTAAAGTGTGTTTTGTTTTCACTTTTGCACTACAACACCTAGTAGAGCACCTTTGCTTTGCTACTGAGGTACTAGAGGACCTTGTTTGGACTCTCAAAGCTTGTTTCTTTGCCTCAGAAGTTGCTATTCTCAAGAGGTTCTTCAAGGGTGAGTCCCTTACCTCTTTAAGGCTCTATTTTTATAGCTTATTTAGCCAACTTTGCATGCTTCTTTTGGCTTAGCTTTCAACTTAAAAAATTCTTGTTTTAAAGTTCTTAACATGTTTGTTTAAGGCCTCTTTGGTGTTGGGGGTGGTCTATCCCCCCCTTTATGCCTTGTTTGGCCTTGTTTCGAGCCACCTCTTTAGGCCTTCGAGATCATCTCCTTTTGGCCTTTTAGCCATTGAAATCCATTGGATTTTCAGTGGTAGAAAGTGTGTTTTCAGGCCTCACATGGGAGGGGGTTGTCCCCCCCCTCGCCTTTTGGCCTTTGAGCATGTCTTAGGCCTTGTTTTGCCATGATATAACGCTGTTTTGGCTTGGTTTGATCATATCATGTATGCTCCTTGCACTTGTAGTGCAAATCCATTCATTGGCCTAACATGCATCATGCTTTTAACCATCATTCTAGCATGATTTTGGCTCAACTCCAACAATCTTTTGTTCATGTTTTACCATGATTTAGCTCTGTTTTATGTTATTTTGGTCGTGCATGACTTGTTTTGTATAGCCATAGTGCATTCTAGCTTGTTAGCTTTGAGTTTCCAAGCCACTAGTATGCATTGCTTGGGCTATCTGTATGATTTGGCATCACTTGGTATATGATTTCAGCTCATATGGTGTGGCCATACTCTCTCATGCTTCACTATTTCAATGCTTTTGGTGAGTCATGCTTTATGCCTTAAGTATGAGTCTATATGCATACCTTATTGCCTAAACTTTTGGGCTGCCATATCAGTGCATTTTGGGTCCTATTTTGCCATGATATAACTCTAATTTTAGTGGGTGAAGTCATCTCATGTTTGGTTTTGGGGGGTGTAGTGTAATCCTCTTTGTTGGCCTTGTGTGCGTCATGTTTTGTGCTCACCATGCTAGCTTGTTTTGGCTTCATTCCATGCATATTTTGGCCTTATTTTGACTTGTCTTGGGACTATTATGGGTCACCCTGGCCCTTTGGGGCTTGCTTGATATGGCCATGGTGTAAGTCCTTTGGCTAGCTTTAAGCTTTGAGCCCACTAGCATGCTTTGCTTGTCATATGTGCATGATTTAGCATCCCTTGGAATGTGGCTTCATAGCCTATTTCACTGCCACACTCTCACATTTTCCACTCCTTCAAAGTGCTTGAGAGTTGGTGCCTTTATGCTTGGTTTGTGAACCAACTGGCATGCATGCTTGTATATACTTGTGGACTTCATTTTCAGCATGCTTTTGGCCATTGTATTGGTATGCATGAGGCTTGTTTGAGGTTGATTTGGTCCATTGAATATTGCATCACATGGCCCTTACCATTGCATTGTTGTTTGCATGTTGTTGCATAACGTTGTTATTTGCATGTTGTTGCATGTTCATGAGGTTTAGCATGTTGATTATATAGCATGTTGTTGTATGCTTGTGGCTTTTCATGTTGTTTGCATGTTGCATTGCATAATGTTAGCATGTTGTGTGTTGCATTTTGTTTGGGTTGGACGTCAATCCAAACACGGGGAACGAGGGGCGTTTCATACTTGAAGTGATAAAACGCGCCTCATTCCTTAGGTCACCGACACCTTTGATCATGCATGATAAGGTGGAGGTTCATTGAGTCCAATGTGTTGTTTCCGTGCATTCAATGACATTGATTTGTGCAACTTGGCCTCTTTGGCCATCATGCATTAGGATGCGTGATTGATGGCTTGAGAGCCGAGCACTACACTCCATTGAGCCTTAGACATGATAAGGAGTGTGGTTGCACACACATTTTCTTGCAAATACACTGCCATGCCTCTGTTAGTACTCTGTTGCAGCAAAAGGGAGAATCTGTAGGAAGCAGTGGCCAATCGACCACTTAGTCTGCCGATCGGCTATAAAAATTGGCCGATAGCCATAAATGCTGGCCGATGGCCACTCCTCTTGGCCGATGACCTCTCAGCATGTCCATGAGGTGAATCAGAAGCATCTTGGAAGTTGGCACAATTTTCAAAAGTCTAAAACAGTGCAAATAGAGGCATCACGAGGCATGACAGTGGATTTCCAAGCGAAGCCAACCGAGCATGCATCATTCATTATTTCGAGGCAGAGCTATGGCAGCCTAACCTAGTTTCTTTTTCATACTTAGTTGGTTTTGTAATCTTAATTAATTTGTTTAATTAGTTAAGAGTTTTGTAATAATTAATTAGCTAGGATAGTTAGTTAATTAGTTGGTTTGTATTATTTATTTGGACATTCCTTCAAGAGGGCAATGTTGTAAATAAGTGTACGTGTGTGTGATGCATACCTTCCAACCCCATTTCTTTGTCCCTTTTATTTACCAGCTTTTGATGGTTAGTTTTAGGGCATATTTCGATTAGCATACTTATGTTTGCATGCGCGCATCATTCATTTGTCTTGCATGCACCGGGCTCGGCGTATCATTCAAACTACATTGTATTTCAATTCCTATTTGAATACATGTACCAAAATTGTTGCATTTCATTTGCCATTCTAGAATAGCCGAGCCTATCTTAGTTGCATTTTTTCATGTGTTGCATTAGGCATCTTAACATAGCTAGGATCATGCATTGATTACTAACTAACTTCTGTTTTGGCTCGGAGTACTAGGTAAGTTTTTACGCTTTAGTATACTGCATGAGATGTGCATGTTGCCATGATAGCATGCTTTCCATGAGGCTAATTGCTTAAGTGATTAACTGCTTGAATGCCTATGAGTGAAGGCTTGATTGCCGGGATTAGAACAACTCGATGATTGTGAGTTTTTAAGCCCACTTGAAGTGCCAAAATTATGTTTTTCTAAGCCCACTTGAGGGTGGCAAATCCGCGTCTTAGCCTACTTGCGAGTAGCATCTTCAAACCATTTTCGAAAAACAAACATGAGTTGTTTTGTTCTAATCCGCGTGATTGAGTCTATACTTGTATGCTGTGCACATCACATAGTAAATTAGGTTAATAACCGGAATAAGAACGCATGTGTTTTCAAAACCAACATATCATATTAGTAGAGGCCGATCCTTTGATCTAGCGAGCGGGGGTGCTCATTTAAGGACCTTCCCCTCTCGTATCCAAGTTCCCGAGCCGAGGCAACTTTGGTGATGACAGACACGTGGCCTTAGGCACGAGTCAGGGTTTCCTAAATTTCTCAAAATAAAATATTTAGGTGGCGACTCTGAAATCTGAAAAAGTAGTCTATGTTTGGCACTTCTTGATTAAAATCGATTTTCCAAAACGATTTGTCGGATTTGGACTCTTTGGTGATTTATCAGTCTTACATTGCACTTTGTGAGATTAGATTCAGAACCGTGACATGAGTCTGA
The DNA here is from genome assembly GCF_055761805.1 of Camellia sinensis. NCBI lineage: Eukaryota > Viridiplantae > Streptophyta > Magnoliopsida > Ericales > Theaceae > Camellia > Camellia sinensis. Next base: position 31,748,236 of record NC_138961.1, on the reverse strand, counting down.
ACTGTAGCAGCTAAGAATAACGATTCACGCCCTCGCACACGGAGCGGAGTTCTGGGCGGTCTACACTCATGTGTTCTTATTCCGGTTATTAGCTAACTTTACTATGTGATGCGCACAAGCAAGTATAGACTAAAATTGCAAGAATTGGAACAAATCAAATAATGTTTGTTTTCAAAAATGGTTTGAAGTTGCCACCCTCAAGTGGGCTTAAAAACGCGGATTTGCCACCTGAAGTGGGCTTAAAACATGATTTCGCCACTTCGCAAAGTGGGCTTAAAACACACATTTGATGAATTGTTCCCAATTCAAGCAACGAAGCCTTCATTCACAAGCATTCATGCAGTTTAGCAAGTAAGCACATAGCCTCATGGCAAGCATGCGAAACATGGCAAACATGCGAAACATGGAAATATGGCAATCACACTCATGCAAGTATGCTAAAGCATAAAACTTACCGAGTACTCCAAGCCAAAACAAAAACTAGTTAGAAATATGCATGATCCTAACTATAGAAAATGCCTAATGCAACACATGCAATATGAAATTAATAGGCTCGGCTACTAATATGGCATTTTCAACACTTTGATAGCATGCTTTGAAACACGTATTCAAAGAAGTATTAAAACTACGATGCAGTTTGAATGATGCGCCGAGTCTCGGTGCATGCAAGAAAAATGAATGGATGTAAACATGCAAGCATGAGGTATGCTAATTGAAGTATGATCCTTAATCTAACCATCGAAAATGATTAAATAAAAGGGAGAAAGACGTGGGGTTGGAAGACATGCACACACACAGACGCACACACTTATTACAACATTACGCCCTCACGAAAGGGGTCCGAATGAATAAGCTAACTAGCTACGCTAATTAAGCTAATTATTACAAACCAAAACTAATTAACTATTCTAAGCTAATTATTACAACAATTGAAATAAATTAACTAATTACTCTAAGCTAGCTAAATATTACAAACCGAAATTGAAGAATTAGTTACACTAACTAATTAAGTACAACACTTGAGTTAACTAGCTATTCTAAGCTAACTATAAAGCGATTAAATGGCCTCGAGGGCGAGGGACGCATGCATGCTCGGTTGCTCTATCCAAAAATGCCACTACCTTGCCATCGGATGCCTCTGTTTGTACTCGTTTGATCACTGAAAATTGTGCCAACTCCCAAAATGCCTCTGCTCCAACTCAGGAACACACTTGTGCAAAATTTCATTTCTGGCCGGTCGACTACCAATGGTGGCTGTCAGCTACCATTTGTGGCCGGTCGACTACTGCTGGTGGCCGGTTGGCCACCCCTTTTCTGAACTTCTCTTTTTTGCTGCAACAGAGAGCAAACAGAGGCAAAGAAGTGTATTCTCAAGGAGTGTATGTACTGTTACTCTCTTTATCATCACACAAGCTCAAAGGAGTGCAACTCTTGGCCCTCAAACCATCAACCATGCATTTTTATGCATGATGGCCAAAGAACCAAGCTTATACAAGCTTAATGAGTGCAAAACAAGACTCAACAAAACCACAACCCTATCATACATGATTAAGGGTGATGGTGACCAAGAAAAGTGGCACGTTTTATCACTTTGCGTATGAAACATCCTAACTTTCTTGTGTTAGAATTAATGTCCGATTCGAACACATGCAATGCAACACAAAGATGCTTAATCTTGCCTCTTTTACTTGTCATGTTTTATTTACTCATTTTAGATTACCAATCCATTATTTAATTGATTAGTCCAAAAGGTGAGTGTCCTCTAATAGAACGAGGGCTTAAACCACAAGTACCTTGAGCATGAAAGATGCCTCATGCTGTTGGTAATGAACTCCCGAAGGAATTAAATCATTAGGCATGAGGGTCTCAATTCCACACTCAAGCCAACAAGGGGTTCAAAGCCACTTTCAAAATAAAAGAAAGAGTAAAGAATAGAGAGAGATTGAAGAGATTTCAGTGCTGAAATGGCGTGCAAAATGATACCAAAACATGCAAGCAACTTATGCAAATCATGTTTAAGAGCTTAAAACATTAAGCTAGTGAAGGAGATTGCACTACAACCACACAATACAATCTTCAAAGGACCAAACCAGCTCAAAACAAAGCTAAAACAGTTCAAAACAGTAGCAAAGATATGCTGAGACTAAGGTACAAAATGCTAGAAAAACATGCTCGCATGTTAAGCTATCTAGGCATGTAAACAAGACAACAAGGAGGGGAGGCCACCCCCTCCAATTTTGGACTTCAAAATAAGGTTTTTACCACTGAAAATCTCTAAATTTCAGTGCTTAAAAGACCCAAAAAGTTTGATTTAAAGGTGATGAAAGATAGCACAAAAAACTTAACAAGCCAAAGAGCCAAAAGGAGGGACAACCCCCTAACTCATAAAGGCTCAAACTACCATTTCTAGGACTAAAAAATAGAGGTTTTTGTAGTTGAAAATCAGACCAAAAATAGTAAAAAAAGATGGTGAAACAAGTTATGCAAAACAAGTTTAAAAGGTGAGTCTTATACCTCTTGAAACACAACACATTTCAGGCACATATGAGGCACCAAATCAAGCTAAAATCACCTTCTAAATCTCAACGAAGGTCCCAAGGAATCTCAGCCCAAAGATAACCAACTTTGGTTAATGGTTGATGGGCAAACTAGAAGCGTATCTCTACTTGTATGCACAAAAGGGCAGGAGAGAGAGAAAATTGTAGAGAGAGAGGCTCCCAAATCTTTCTAACCTTTAAAACAATAAATAAGGCCCTCTATATATAGAAATACAAGAGCCTTGGTCGGAAATATTTGCATTAGAGACAGCTGGAGCAGTGTGATACAACTGGAGGAAAATATTTGCAAAATCTGAGCTTTCTGGACACTTGTGGCCAACCGGCCATCATTGGTGGCCGACCAGCCACCACTGGTGGCTGACAAGGGTCACTCCTGGCCAACCTATGGCCGGAAAACTCCATTTGTGGCCCACACATGGTCGACAAGCTTCACTAGTGGCTGGAAAGCAAAAACTAGTTTCTGGCCCTGACTTCAAGCAGGCATATCTTCTTTATCTAGACCCCTTTGCAGGTCATTCTTGAGCCTAAATTTAAGCCGTGGAAGTCTTATTTCCACTGGTGGTAGCCTCACATAAAAAATCCAAGTGTGCAAAAAGATATGCTTGTTTTAGTGAAGACTGCTAATTTTCAGCTCAATCGGATTGATGCCTAACTTCAACCAGCCATAGCTCCCTCATCTGGACTCAGCTTTAGGAGATTCTTGAATGTAAAATGAAGCCCCAGAAGTTCACTTTCCAATGGTGGTGGCCCCATAGCTGAAATCCAAGTGTACAAAAGGATAGGCCTCTCTTAACGGTTCATGCCCTACTTCTTCCCCAACTAGGTTTCTTCCCTCTCCTCCACCTTTCTTCAACCCCAAACCTCTAAACAAGATGTTTCAAAGATTTTTTCAAAGATTTCACCTCTCTTTCATTCATTTCCACTTTGTCCTTGCGCAGTTTACCGAAAAGCGCAACGTTTAACGAAATGCGAGCCTCGGAACGTTGTAGGAACTTTTTTTTTAAAAAATATTTTGAAAGAGAGGGTTTTAAGGTCTAAAATCCTTTTGATCAAAATGGTTTTGGTCCAAAAGGGGTTGCGGGTTGGGATTTGACACTCTCATTGCCGAAGAAATTGAATCTTTGCACAAGATAGCATGCACCATCAAGTAAGCAATCAGTGGCGCCCAAGTCTTATAGGCAGTCAAAAATGGAGTGTCTACATCGACGTTGTGTGCCTGAGAGTGAAACCCATAGTAGTCTCACTTTTTGTCACTATCATGCTTGTGGCGGCCATTTTAGTGGGCAGAAAACGGCCGCCAAGGTTTTACAATGTGGGTTCTACTGGCCCTCTATCTTCAAAGATGCCCATACCTTCTGTAGAGCTTGCAGGCATTGCCAACGCATGGGCTCTATGTCACGAAGAGATATGATTCTGATGACCCCAATTTTAATTATTGAGATTTTTTATGCTTGGGGCATCGACTTTATGGGTCCCTTCCCATCATCTTTTGGCTTTGAATATATTTTGGTGGCTGTGGACTACGTTTCCAAGTGGGTGGAGCCAATGGCAACCAGAACGAATGACCACAAAGTTGTGGTTAAATTCCTCCATGAGACCATTTTTTGCCGTTTTGGGTTTCCGCGTGCCATAATTAGTGACGGTGGCAAACATTTTTGTAACCGATTCTTTGAGGGGTTGGTGCGAAAATATATGATCACTCACAAAGTTGGCACTCCTTACCATCCCCAGACCATCCCCAGACTAGTGGTCAGGTAGAGGTTTCTAATAAGGAGGTTAAACACATCCTCGAGAAAACTGTGAGGCCCGATAGGAAAGATTGGTCCACTAGGTTAGTAGATGCACTTTGGGCTTATCGCACTGCATATAAGACACCCATCGAGATGTCTCCATATAGGATTGTGTTTGGAAAACCGTGCCATCTCCCTGTTAAGTTAGAACACCAGGCTTTGTGGGCCATTAGGAAATTCAATTTTGATATGGCCAAAGCCGGTGACCATCGAAAACTCCAACTCAATGAGTTAGAGGAGCTCCACAATGATGCGTATGAGACCTCTAAAATCTACAAAGCTAGGACTAAGGCATTTCATGATAAACATATTTCTCGTAAGTCCTTCGAGCCTCACCAAAAAGTGTGGTTGTTCAATGCCAAATTACGGTTGTTCCCGGGTAAACTCTGGTCTCAATGGGATGGCCCATATGAGGTTATAGAAGTCTTTCCGCATGGGGCGGTTGAAATTAAAAATCCACAAGATGGTACTACTTTCAAGGTCAACGGCCAAAGATTGAACCACTATGTGGATGGTATTGAGAAAGGAGAGATGATTGAGGTTGTCCATTTGACGGACCTAATATATCTTCCATAGTGATTACTTTGAGTCTAGGAGACTTTAATTCCTTTAAAGATGTAATTCCTTTGGCGTTTGTTGTGCCCGAACGGCATCTGACGATCTGGTATAGCCACCTAACTGTGTTTGTAATGAGTTCCTAGGAGACCAACTGAGATGGTGGAAACTAGAGTTCGAATGGCAAAGTCTAGAACGCAAAGGTTTGGAATTTCTGAGACTAAAGTCTAGTTTAAATACCCAGTGGTGTGGAGATTGCTTCAAAACCACCCCGACTTGAACTCTGTATGGCAGCCCCATAGGTTGAGTTAGCTTTATGCGTCTCGACTTTGGATACCGAATCAATCTAGTCTGTCACCCCTGTTGGAGAATAGGGAAAGTTACACACACTGTTAGGGAGAAAAGTAGTACCCGTGGTTTTCGCGTGAAGATTATACTCTTGTTAGGCATTCCGATATTTTCCAAAGTGCTATATTTATTCCGGATGTCAAATGAAGGTAGAAATGGTTTAGCATGTTTTGGGTTGGACTTGGTTTTTAATTTCTTTTCTTTAACCTCTAAAAAAATATATATACATATTTATAATTAAAATAAATAAATAAATAAATAATGTTGTACTTGGTTTTTAAGAAAATAAAAAATATAAAATATAAAATAAATAAATAAAAGAAAAAATAATAAAATACTAAAATAAAAAAATAAAAAAGGGGGGGGGCGACAAACCGCACGTGCGGCCCAAATGGGCGCATAAGCGGATCCACCAAGCTTGGGCGCACGAGCGGTTTGTTAGGCCGCACGAGTGGCCAAACCCAAAAGGCTATTGCTTTCATGCCGCAAGAGCGGCTTACTTGCCCAGCTAGAGCGGCCCAAAAAAAAAAAAAATTACCGCACGAGCGGCCCAAGCCCAAATGGCTACGTCATTCACGTTGTAGGAGCGGCCAAAAATACGGAGCTTGAGAAGCCCAAATTCAAAAAAAAAAAAAAAAAAAAAAACCACCGCACGAGCGGAGGACCAGATCGCATGAGCAACCCAGGCCCAAATGTGTTCTATGCAAGAGCTACAGGAGCGGCCCAATTCTGCCGTTGAAGCATTCGTAATTCAGCGCTCGAGCGGCCCAACTGGGCGCACGAACGGCCTGACTCCAAAAAATAAAAATAAAAATAAAAAAATGGTGTAGTTTCACCCTTTTTCTATAATTACTTTTTATTTATTTAGTTTCACCCTTATTTTAATTTTAATTTTTAATTTTTTTTTATTTTATTCAAAAATAAATAAATAAATAAAAATAAAATTAGTAAATAAAAAAATAAAAAAAAACGAAATTTCCTAGACAAAAGCGCTAACACACTTGTTGACTCTCACTTTCCCAACCATCTCTATCATTCTATCTCTCTCATCTTCTTCTTCTTCAATTTCTTCTTCTCTCTCTAAACCCCACACACCCACAAACTCCATCAAACCCCACCATCACCAACCTTCACCCTCCTTCTTCCTCACCACCATCTCACCGCCAACACCCTATTTCCTCTCCGTCCGTCGAATCTCCGGCGACCACTATTTTTTCCGGCGAATCGTCCTTCTTTCTCTCTTTTTTAACTACTTAAAGGTAAATCATCCCTTTTTGTTTCAAACTTTATATTTCTTCTATTAATCTTACATTGTAGTTAGATTGAAGGTTAGTTTACCATAGATCTAGTGTTTCTTTCACAAAAAAAAAAAAAAAAAAAAAAAAAACCTCAGAAATAAAGGTACTAATAATAATAATAATAATAATAATAATAATTTAGCTTATTTTATTTACTATATTTGTTTAGTTTAAATTGATTAGTTAGTGATTCTCGTTAGCTTAATTTGCTAGTGGATTGTTGTTATTTTTATTTTTATTTTACTTGTTTAATTAGTGATTTTATTTTTATTTTTATTTTATAATGTAATTGTTCGTTTAAGTGTTTAGTAGTTTAGTTTTTATTTTATTTTCTTTTCTTCTACTAACTTAGATTGTTTAATTTAATTTAATTTTCTTATTTGTTTCATCTTTGTAGTTCCACTGTGCGTTACTATGAGTTTTTTTTTTTTGTAATATGTTTAATAATATATTAAATAACTAAATAGATAGAATTCCAAAAAATATATATATATAGAATAAAATAAAAAATAAATAAATAGACAAATAAAAAAAATAACAATAAATCTGGTGGTGTGATGACGATGAGGTTTTGAGTGATTTATGCATACATGCTGTATTTGATGAGTGCTGATATAATGGTTCCACATTTTTGGTTGTGCTGGTTAAATTATTTTGTGCAGATACGTCTTCATCATCTCGTCGAGCACCTAAACAGCCTCGCAATGCCAACATTGCATTTAGGGATGCGCCAACCGATGCTTGGGCCAACAAACCAGTTGCATGTGATATATCCTTTGATGTGAACTTCTTCCGTCGCCATCAAACCACTGCGTGGAGTATTCAACTTGAAGGCTGGGGCCTCCTGGGCATCTGCACTGTCACTAAACCGGCATATCCTCACATTGTGCGACTCTTTTATTAGCATATGTACATCAGCGACGAGGCCCCGGGAGGTATTTGCTCCCTTGTTGACGAAGTGGAGTTAGTGATCACTCTAGTTTCAATTGCCGAGGTCCTCCACTGTTCCATGGACCCTATCAATGCAAAACAGTTCCCGGTATTCACTCGGGAACTCACCATCCCGGCACTGGTAACTAAATTTTATGACCGGCGTCAGGATGATGACGACCGTACTAGTATCCGACGGACTAATTTACCACGCCGCCTTTTTTCCCTCAATGTGGTACTGAAAAAGAATGTCATTCCTCTTGGCCACAAGGAAGAGCGGCAAGGGGACTTCCTCCATGCCTTGCATCGATTTGACTTCGGGTTTGGGTTTGACATCCCTACTTTGATCTACAACCAGATGCACCGAATCCTTAATGAAGTCAAAATACGCAATACCCGGGGCAGTTCTACATGGGCCCTCCCTTTCGCCAACCTCATCACTGTGCTCATAAAAGACCAAGAGACAAACGCACTACAGGCCAATGAGGTTTAGCTTCCACCGCCCACACTTTATGGTAAAACCCACTGGCGCCAAACCACTGCTCACCTGTCGCCTGCACTACTACTCCCCGAAGCCCCGGCCAATCCTAATGATGCCCCAGTCGAGCCCGTCACTGCACCAGCGCCAGTACCACTGCCACCGCCACCGCCACCGCCATTCCGTATGACGAGGGCGCAATATCAGGCTCTTTTGTCTAATCAAGCCACCATTCAGCAATCTGTAGTTGATCTCTGGACCAACTACCAGGCTTATCGGGATTACTCACAGGTGGCATTTGATGGGTATCAACAGTCAATTGCATCTCTGCAAACTGACTTCTATACATACCAGAATTTAAGTGAGCAGTAGTTTGATCAGCTTGGCGCTAGGGTTCTTGATGAGGCGTTCAAGACTCGGACACTGATGCATGCCCTCTTTGAGCAGCATTTTCCATCACCGCCAGATCCACATCAGTGATATCTGTATATTTTCTTTGTTTTCTTTCCTTATTTATTTTGTTTTGTTTTATTTTATTTTTATTTTCCTTTTATACTGTACTGAAAAAAACATAAAAAAGTAAAAAAAACATCAAAGTGTGTGTGTGTTTGGGTGTCCTTGCCTCGCTGGATGTGCACCCATGTTGTCTGGTAAGATCCTCTCTCTCATTTTACTCTCTACTATACAATTTCTTACATTGAGAACAATGTTGTATTCCAATTGGGGGGTGAGGGTATTTGTAATAACCATTCATGTTTGTACTTGTTGCACTTGATTGCACCACTTCACTTAATGTTTACTTTGTGCCAGTATGGTAATGATATGAGCTTATGTTAATTGGGGAACATAGTGGCTTGTATGAAAAAGGGTTTATTGGGTAAATACTCACATGTGATGTTTGCACTAGGATAGTTATTTGTGTTTGTGGTATTAGTACACTTGTCATGAGTATGCCTTAATTCACATGAACACACTATCGTAGCGGTGACCTCTTTATTATAATCCTTGGTGCACATCGTTGATAATGGCTAGGATTGCAGAAAAGAACAAATGAGTAACCAAGATTCGTAAAAAAAAAAAAAAAAAACACACACACACACACAAAATTAAAAAATAAAAAATAAAAAATAAAAAAAATAAAAATAAAAAACAAAAAAAACACTTGACTTGTTTGGGTTCATAGCCTTTTTAACTCGAGTTATTAAGCCCGTACGGGTGTCATCACACCTAGTGCCCTAAAACCGTCTGGTTTAGGAGTCATTGGCCCAATACTTGCTACACAGGTTAATTAGAAAGCTTAAGGGACTTAGACATTGCACAGTTAAGGAAAAATAAGGAGAATGACTTGTTCGGATTCGTAGCCTTTTCAACTAGAGTTATTAAGCCCGTAGGAGTGTCTTCATACCTAGTGCCCTAAAACCGTCTAGTTTGGAAGTCATTGGCCCAATTTTTATTACATGGGTTGATTAGAAAACTTAATGGATCAGAGCATTGTACAGTCATATTTAATATATATATATATAGAAAAAAATTGAGAATCTTTGCTGCAACAGTTTAGTTTTCTATATATGTTGGTTGTTATTATGAGTTACACTGGGCTATTATAGTGAACAGTTAACTAATATGGAGATTGCACTTTACACTGAGGGTACTGATGATGTGTCTACTAGCATGCACAAGTACAAGGGACTTTACTTTTGTATTAACTGAATTGTGGTTTTGACTCAATAGATTCCTTCATGCTTGTCCACTGTGCCTTCAATAACTCATCATGTCTTAATCTCACACAGTAGTGGCACATAAGTTGATTGTTAGGTGGAGTAGTATGATTAATTGTTGTTGAGCGGATATGAATATGTTGATGTTTGTGGGTATCATTTCTGAAAACCCTCACGAGACTATACTCGTCCACTTGGGGTAACCTTGTGGTTTAAAGGTTTGTTGCATATGCTAAATGCAATCATGGTCCCTACGAAAGTGGCTTAGAGTATTTTATTTTTCTTATTTCTTTTGTTTTGCTTGAGGACTAGCAAAATGTAAATTGGGGGGTGTGATGTAGGCCGAAAGGTACCACATTGAGGCCACTTAAGTTACATTTTTAATCTTTCAATTTTGTTTATTTGGTGGAGATGATATGTTTCGTGCACTTGTACAGATTTGGCAGGAAATATGAAATTTCAATAAAAAAAGGGCACGAAAGCAAATCCTCCGTGCGAGAAAGTGAAGAATTCGAACCAGCTAGGCCACCTCACTTGCGGCCCACCACCGCTCGAGCGGCCCACCTAGGGATGCGTGCATATAATTTTTGGTCTGTTTTGCCGAGAATAAAAGAGAGAAAAATAGCCAAACCTAGGGTTTGAAAAATTAATTGAAAGTAAAGGGAGGCTAGGGTTCTAAAGAGGTGATTTTTCTCCTAAAGCTTGAAGAACATTTCCATAGGGGTTTCTTCCTCATCTTCTTCCTCTTCGCACTCCTCCATGAGTGGCTAGTCTTCTTTTCTAGGGTTTTGATGAAACCCTAGCCATGCAATAGGATTTTTCATAAACTTTAATTATGAATTGGTTTGAATGGATGTATTCAATTTCAGCGCTCTTGATATACCCGAACCGGATTGGGTGCATCCATCATGCACAAATCGGTACTTTCAACAATGAACACCTTTGGCTTCGGCAGATGGGCTGGAGTGATGTATATACTGGGGTTGAAGGTAGGTGGCAGTGTATGGATGAGGTTAAGGTGAGGAAGAGATACTTGGTTATGGATGGGAAGTAGATTGGCGGTAACATTGGGTTCTTTAGGTGGAGCTATCGTCTGGTTGTCGATGAGATTCTGAACCTCATAACGAAGGTAGTAGCAATGATCAGTACCATGACCACGCTATTGATGGTATGCACAGTATTTAGTAGGGTTATGTCTAGCTGGGAGTGGGTCAGGAAGAGGTTGGGGATAAAGGGGTTTGAGATACCCTCTTTCCATCAGGACTTTTAGTGCGCTAGTTAAGCTCATATAGAGGGGGGGTGAAAGTTTTGCCTTGAGCTCGGGTTAGGCTGGTTGTTCGTGGGTTGGTATTGGCGAATGCGTCGACAGTTTGTGGTTTGGTGGCGACGGTATTGATTTCAGTGGGTTCAGGAATAGTGCTATTACTAGCATTGGTACTCTCGGAAAACACCCTCGTTGTTGGTTCGCTTGTTCTGGGAATAATCCCTTTGTTGAATGAACTCTCAATCTGAATCCCCAATTCATGCAAATTTTTGAAAGTGAACAGTGGAGCAACTATTAACTTTTGTAACATATCAGGCTCAAGGTTCTGGACCACTATCCACACTTGGTCCCTCTCAGAAGGTCGATCTGTCATTTGTGCTGCCTTTGCTCTCCACCTTGCAACAAATTCCACAAAAGGTTCTTTAGGATTCTGGTGGGTTGGTTTAAGCTCTTGGGTGGTCATTTCAATTTGGGTATTATAAGAATACTGATTGACAAATGCCTGAGCCAAATCTTCCCAGTTCTGTTTCACTTTATCCTCCATCTTGGCATACCAAATGGCTGCTATACCCGACCGAGTTGTTCCATACAGAGAGAGTTTCTGAGGCTTAGTTAGACCCATCAATTTCAAGACATCCAAGAAAAGCCGAATATGCACCATAGGATCTCCAGACCCGTCGAAACGGTCAATGTGTGGCATTTTGAATCTATTTGGGAGCTTTATGATGGCCTCGATGTACCCATCCTCAATGTCAAAAATGGAGCTATTTCCCTGTGTCTTTTGAATTGCTTCTTAAGGTTAGCAATTTTTGACAAGCTCAGGTTAAGATCATTAATATCAAGAGGAAAAAGGCCCTCATTAGGCTGCACCAAGGGTTTGAAAACCCAAGCCTGAGCCAACTTTTCTTGAGGATCTGGACCTTGCAAATCTTCAGCTGGTGGAGGTAGGTCAAAGTTCGGCTGGGGGCCAGGATTGGATGTGTGGTAGATGCTCAAGATGGGCGTTGTTATAGACACCCCATTTTTGACTGACCTAAAGACTCAGACGTCATCGATTGAGTGCTCGATGATCGCGCATGTTTGTGCTCGTTTCGAGTTTCTGGAGTTTTCGGCTGAGTGCCTTGCCTCCAGGCCTCTGAACTCTTTGTGTTTTGGCTAGGTTTGTGGACCATGCCTTGTTGACCTTGCCTGGAGGGAGGGAGAGGTCTATAGACCACTTTTTGTAGTCGTAGACTACTGTTCCCTCTTGTAGGCTAGTTTTCAATTTCCGAAGCCTTCAGCCAAGCGCCTTGTCTCGGGACCTCTTAACCTTCTCCTCTTGGCCTGGTTTTCGGACCATGCCTTATTGCCTTTGCCTAGAGGGAAATAGAGGTCTGTAGACCACTTTTTGTGGCCGTAGACCACCTTTTCCTCTCGTAGACCACTTTTTGCACCCGTAGACTAGTTTTTGGGGCTTCCGGCTGCGTGCCTTGTCCCGCGAGCTTTTGTCTTGCTTCCTTTTTTGGTTTGGTTTCGAACCAAACTTTGTTACCCTTGCCCAGAGAGTGGAACAGGGGGTGTAGACCAATTTCTCCCCCTGTAGACCACTTTTCTTCCCTGCCAGCCAGTTTTCTAGTCGGCCAGCTGGTCTTGGTGGTCTGTGGACCACCTAAAGTGGTCGACAGGCATGTCACCACCTTCCTCTCTTTTTGCAGACCAACTTTCCCCTCTTGTCGACCACTTGTTGACCTTGCAGACCACTTTTTGTGGTCGATCGACTAGTGGGAGTGGTCGGCCGACCACCTCAACTGGTCGGTACCTTTTCTGCATCTTTCTGCAGATATTTTCTTGCCAGCTGTTGGGCACAGATAGCATCCATACACGTGTATGGATGGATGGCTTGGAGCCTCTAGCTTATTGAACAAGCTTGGAGCATGGCTTTCTATATAAGGGAGCCTCCTCCCTCTTGCTTTAGGTTCAGAAAAATTGGCTAAGGGTTATACATATATCTCTATTTCTATATTGCTCCCTCTCTATATTTGTGCTTAAAAGTGCCATTTCTTCACAGTTTTGCACACAAACACCTAGTGAAACACCTTTGTTTTGGAGCTGAGGCACCTTGAAGCTGGTTTTGGGGTTTTTGGATTGCTTTTGGTCCAAAAAGTTGCTAGAGTTGCTGTTTTGAAGTTGTTCTTCAAGGCAAATTGGAGCTTGGCAGAAATTTCTGGTCGGCAGACCAGAAAAAGTAGCTGGCCGACCACTTTTTCTGGTCTACAGCATACTTAGGTGGTCTACAGGTGGTCTACATCACCCTTTTCTGGTCAGCAGCCCTCCTAGAGGTTCCCATGTTGGAGTAGAAGCTATCTAAAGGTTTGTGCAGTGTTCTGAGATCAAATGCAAATAGAGGCAAGTTGGGGCATAGTAATGGATTTCCGAACAAGGCGACCGAGCATGCATGCACCCCTCGCCCCGAGGACCTCTTTTTACTGCTTTACTTAGCTACTTTGCTTAGCTAGCTAATGCTTTGGTTTTGTACTTAATTAGTTAATGTGTTTAACTAATCAATTTGTGTTGTAATAACTAATTAGTTAACTAGGATTAGTTAATTAGTTTTGGTTTGTAATAATTAGTTTAATTAGCTTAGATTAGCTAGTTAGCTTATCATTCGGACCCTCCGTCGAGAGGTTGTAATGTTGTAATAAGCGTGCGTGTGTGTGATACATATCTTCCAACCGCCATTTCTTTCTCTCTTTTACTTAACCACTTTCGATGGTTAGTTTAGGGTCATTTTCAATTAGCATCCTTATGCTTCACATGCGTGCATCCATTCATCTGGCTTGCATGCACCGGGCTCGGCGCATCATACGAACTGTATTGTATTTCAATACCTGCTTGAATACGTGTTTCAAAGCATGTTATCAAGTGTTGCGTTCACATGACATCTTAGAATAGCCGATCCTACTTAGTTGCATTTTGCATGTGTTGCATTAGCATTTCAAACATAGCTACGATCATGCATTGATATCTAACCTAACTTCCGTTTTGGCTCGGAGTACACTGTGAGTGTTTACGCTTTAGCATCCTTGCATGTGTGTAAGTGACTGCCATGATAGCATGCTTGCCATGAGGCTAACTGCTTAAGTGTTTAACTGATTGAATGCCTGGGGGTGAAGGCTTGATTGCCTGGATTGGAACAACTCGATGATTGTGAGTTTTAAGCCCACTTGAAGTGGCAATATTATGTTTTTCTAAGCCCACTTAAGGGTGGCAAATCCGCGACTTAGCCTACTTGTGAGTAGCAACTTCAAACCACTTTAAAAAATGAACATGAGTTGTTTTGTTCTAATCCGCGTGATTGAGTCTATACTTGTTTTGTTGTGCGCATCACATAGTAAGTTAGCCAATAAACCAGAAAAAGAACGCATGTGTTTTCAAAAACAACATATCATGTTAGTAGAGGCCGATCCTTTGATCGGACGAGTAGGAGTGCTCATTTTAGGGCCTTCCCCTCTCATACCCAAGTTCCTGAGCCGAGGCAACTTTGGTGATAACAGACACGTGGCCTTAGGCACGAGTCAGGGTTTCTTAAATTTTCCAAAACAAAATATTTAGGTGGCGACTTTGAAATCTGGCAAAGCAGTCCATGTTTGGCACTTCTTGATTAAAATCAATTTTTCAAAACGATTTGCCGGATTTGGACTCTTTGGTGATTTATCAGTCTTACATTGCACTTTGTGAGATTAGATTCAGAACCGTGATAGGAGTCCGAACTGTAGTAGCTAGAGCTACAATTCGCATCTTCGTGCGCGGAGCGGAGTTTCGGGCGGTCTACAGTTGCATTTCAGCACTGGTCTCATCCTGGATGACCATTCTCTGGTTTAGGGACGCTATCATGGCCACGACTTCTTCTGGACTCTGTGCCATCACGAGTCTGCTGAGTTGGCAATCGGGGGAATGGATGGGTGTAACTTGAGAGCTGACTAATAAGGACTTTGACCCGGTTACACTGGATGTATCTGAACTGGAAGGTTTGACTGGATCGGGCTTTTTAGAATTGGTCTTTCAGTAGTGGATGGATCTTTTCTGAGTTGGCCTTTTGGGGATCAGATGGACTGGACTTTTGCTAAGTGGGTTTTTCTAGGATTTGAATGGACTGTGATGGGTTAAGGCTTTCTGGGTTGGATTGGATTAGGCCTTTGCTGAGTTAGGTACTGCTCCTTATTTGGCTTAGACAAACCTAGCATTAAAACAAATGCCTCATCAGATTAGGATACCGTGTATGCCAGTCAAAGCAAAGCAAGATACAATTTTTGGCCCTGGTTTTAGTCTTGCTAAAAATTCACCCATATCAAACACAAACCCCTGGATTTCGACCCAAATTCTGATTTTGATATGACCCTCAAGTTTTGAAAAGAATCACTTCAAGATTAAGACTCTCCCAGGATTGCATCACATATTTCCAAAGATTTCACATTTTGCACAAAAGGCACTCAAAACACCCCTATGAGAGGTTAGGGTTTCCCTGTCTTAGTTTTGGAGTGATCTAGAGTTTCACTTCTTCAAGCAAGTAGTTTTATGCAATCCTGCATACGGGTGAGCATCATGTCTTAGTTTGGATCACTCACTATGGCTTTCTACATGCAGCTAGGACGATTGGTCAAAAGGGAACCTTGGCAAAATTACCTAATATACCTCTCGCACAACACCGAGAAATGAAAGGAGGATCAAACGGTATAGCAGTAGTCCAGATCCAAGGGTTGTGTTCCCAACATGGCAGAGCCCATGACCGGTCAGCCTTTTGGCAAGCTTTGGGTAAGCCTCTGGCAAACCATCCAGGAATAGCAGATGGAAAACACAATGATTTAAAGTAACAATGCAAACACAATGCAAAGAACATATATAGGCAAATAAAATTTCACATCATGAATTCAAGTCAAGTTCTCTAAATCCCTAGTAGAGTCGCTAAAAACTGTAGCTTGACTTTTCATGCTCCTTTCGAATACGACTAGCCCCACAGTTTGAAGTCCCATGGTTCTGAATTTGATTTCACAAAGTGCAATGTAAAATAGTAAAAACACAAAACAGTCCAAATCTGGCAATTCTTTTAGAAAATCGATGTTTGAATCAAATACCAAAAATGGACTGTTTTGTTGAATTTTAGAGTCGCCACCAGAATATTTTTGAAAAATTTAAGAAACTCGAGACTCGTGCCAAAGGCCGTTAGTCTATCTTCGCCAAAGTGTCTCGGCTCGGGGACTTAAGTACGAGAGAGGAAGGTCATGAATTGAGCACCCCGCTCACCCAATCAAAGATTGGCCTCTACTAATCATCATGTGATTCTTATTTACATTATATGATCTTGTTCTGGTTTTATTAGAATAACATTACAATGTGACGCACATAAGTATAGACTAATTTGCAAAGATTAAAACATTTGATTTCATGTTTGTTTGAAATTTTTTTTTTAATACTCGTCACTTGAAAATGTGAGTTTGTACATTAATCAATTTGTCCCAATTTTGGCAATCAGCCTCCATCCATAGGCATTCAAACAAGTATATCATTCAAACAAAATAATTAGAAAATATGTATGCTCCTAACTAATGCGATATGACTAATACGACACATACAAGTATGCAATTAATAGGCTCGGCTATGAGCATGGTATATGATTCCATTCAAGACATGTGATGAATCACGTATTCAAGCAATGAATTCAAATTGACATTTGGTTAGTATAATGAGCCGAACCTTGGATGCATACAAGACGATGGATGCGAATCATAAGAATGCTAATTTGAAAAATGATGTTCTATACTAACCATCGTAAGTAGGTAAATAAAAGGAAAAAATACGTGGGGTTGGAAGACATACACATTATTACATATTGGCCCTCGTGCAAGAGGGTGCGAATCAATATCCGAGAGTCTGAATTAAACTAATTATTACGAAACCGAATGAATGAATAAATAACTAACTAGCTAAGCTATAATTAACTAAGTAGCTAATTTATTACAATCAAATAGGCTAACTATCTAACGAATCATTGCTACAACAATATTAATTACGATGATGATAATTACAACAATATTGAAATCATTAATTTATAATTTACAATGGATGCACAAGGATGGCATGCACGTAGCGGTTTCAAAAGTAACTCTGTCTGCCTTCCTTGGAATCTGTCCTGTTTCACCTTCAGTCACTACCCTCTGCTTCTGTAAAACACATTGCCTTACCAAACATTGATGGCCGATCGGACCCAAATAGGGCCGGTCGTGCCTTAATGTTATGCAAAATCCTATTTTTGTGCTCTGAAGTGAAAACAGTGTAGACAGAGTTATTATGAACTCTGTTTGTCCCTTCTACTCTTCTCTATCATGGTAAGCCTTAAGAGAAGAACGAAGTCATTTCCAAAAACATCAATAAGAAAATTGATTGCTTGGTGAGTTAGGGCATGATTTTGGACAAAAAATAATGAATGCAATGAATTAATAACCACCCATCCCTCCTATCATGGAGTTAGCTCAAAGAGGAGGGTAGGAACGCTTCAGGGCTCAGTGAAACATCATGAATTGAATAACCGTCAACCGGTTGAAACAATCCTGAAATGAAAGAAATGGTTGATAGGTTGTTTGTTAAAATGAGGTTCTTAACATGGAAATTAAAAAAAGAGAGGCCAAGAACAACATACAACAAGCTATATATGCGAACATATGAGACAACAAGCAAACTAATCAAAGCATGAATTAATTAAACAACCTAGGACAAACCTAAAATAGACCTTAACGGGTGAAAAACAGTGGCTCAACTACTTCAAAAAGGGGAAGAAAGCGAACACAAATAGTGGAGGACAAGCTAGACAAGCAAGCTTGCACTATAAGCATGATATCCAAAGCATAAATCAATTAAATGAGTCAAACAGCCCCTAAAACCAAGAAAAGCAGTGACAAACCTACCCCCAAAACAAGCTGAATATAGTTTGTAAAGCTAGAAAAAGTAAGCAAAGATTAAAGAGAACAAAGCTAATAAGCAAGCCTAAGGAAGGGTAGCTAACCCCTCCACTTTTTACAACTTCAAATCACATATTTTAGCCTCTGAAAATCATTAAAAAAAAGCCCAAAAACAGTGGCTAAAATCATGTTAAAAAAGCACAAAAGATAGGAAAAGACAAAGAGATACAAAGCTAGTAAGCAATACCAAGGAAGGGTAGCTAATCCCTCATCTGTTTGGACTTCTAAACCATGTTTTTCAACCCTTTTAAACTCTGAAAATCAGTTTGTAAGCCAAGAAAGTAGTGGCAAAAGCAAGAGAAGCCAAGTAAAAAGAATAAAGAAAAAGCTATGAAACAAAGCCTAAGGATGGGTGGCTAACCCCTCTACTTTTTATAACTTTTAATCACATATTTTAGCCCCTCAAACCAATCCAAGAACAGTGTATAAAGCAAGGAAAAGAGAGGAAAAGAGCGAGAGAAGAGTAAGGAAGAAGATGCAAAAGTTATACCTCTTGAAAGAGAGGATGCTTGTAGTTGAACAAACTTGATCCTAAACACCCTCAAGTTTGTGAAAATTAGGTTGAAATCTCAACAAAAAACTCCAAGAACAAGCTCTAATGGTGTATGTATTGTGTATGTATAGCTAAAAGGTGATATGAGGTTAAGGAAGCCTTTGGAAGGACGATGGATGTTCTATCAATGCCTAAGCCTCATGGAAGGTTTTCTAACCTTAAAATTTGAAGTCGGAGGTCCTATTTGTAGAATTTGAGTCAATTTGGTTGAAAATATCTTCAAACAAAGATATTTGTTCAATTCCCACTAGCTGTCTGTTTGGCGCCATTGAGACCCGGCTGGGCTCTAAAACCCACGACCGGGCCCAAAAACACACGGTCGAGCCTAAAAAGCAATTCTGGAAAAGTTTTCATTGAGACCCAGCTGGGTCTAAATGAGGCACGGCCAGTTCTAAATGAACCCAGCCGGGTCCAAAAATCTGCATTTCAGCCCCAACTTCAAACGGGCATATCTCCCTCATCCGGACTCGGTTTTAGGTAATTCTTGAGTCTAAATTAAAGCCCCAGAAGTCTATTTTCCAATAATGGTAGACTCACATCTAAATTCTAAGTTCTTAGAGAGATATGCTTAGTTTAGTGAAGGCTGCTCATTCTTTCTCAATGATTTGATGCCCGATCTTTCCCCCAACTAGTTTTCTTCTATCCCCTCTTATTTCCCTCAACTCCAAACCTCTAACTAAGATGTTTTGAAAGATTTTTCAAAGAGTTAACCTCCCTTCCATGTATTTCCACTTTGTCCTTACTCGGTTTACTGAAAAGTGCAATGTTTTAAACGAAATGCAAGTCTCGGAACATCGTAGAAGCTTTTGGAAAAATATTCTAAAATAGAGGGTTTTAAGGTCTAAAATAGTTTGGCCAAAATGGGGTGTAAGGTTTGAGATTAGAGCTTGAATCCAAATTTCTTCGCTGAGAATTCAATAGATTACACAGTGTAACTTTCATTATCGGGTGTTTGGAATAAAGCGCCCAAGTTTTAAAGGCGGTCAAAAATGGGGTGTCTACACCCGTAGACTTGATAATTCCCATATTTACTTAGCCAAAGGAGATAGAATAAATAAATAAAAAAGAAACAGTCCCAAGCACAACCCGCAAGGGATTAGGTATAGGTCTTCAATACAACAACACCTCACCAGTAAAACACTAGTAGGAGCACTGTTATTGCTGCTGGCAACATGAACCAAAATAAAAAGCAAGTTCCAAACATAAGCCATGCCTTATAAAGGCACAAATTGCAGCCTTGTCCAAATTTGCTTATTTTTCAACTTCATCACCACTGCATTTAACATGACCTGAAGGTCCAAACACATAAACGAAAACCCAATGAATAAGAATATGTAGCTGGAATACCTATAACAAATCTCAACTTCTATTGCTTGCATTGCATCATTTTGTTTTTGGGTGTCAAGTGTTGTAGATTATTTAAACATTAGTTTTTATTTTTCTTTCTCTTATTGAATTCCTCATATATATATATATATATATATAACAATAACACATGCATATGTACTTGTAGTTTTTATTTTTCTTTATTTCATCTCTTCACCCTTTCTCTCTTTAGGCTATTTTCAGTCGACAATACAAAAAAAATTTTCCAACTGACAATTTTCTCGTTTTGGTTCTTAAATTCTATTCCTAAATTGGTAATTTTTTTTGACAAAATTAATAAAGTTGATTTTTTCTTTGATTGGCTTTACGAATGACATTAGGGTATTTTTGTTTCTATTTTTTAAAACTTTTGAAAACAAAAAGTAATATAAAATTAGCCTTTAAAAGATGAAAAAAAATTAGGTTTAAGTCATAGACCTTGTGCTCTCTCTCTCTCTCTCTCTCATTTTTGTTTTCTTTTCTCTTTCCTATCTAATTTTTTTCCTTCTCTATTATTGTCAGCTATCTATTTTCTCTTTCTACTTGTATCTTCTTGCTTCTACTAGGTGTCCATGAGATTTTATGCTTGCATAAAGCCTATAAATAACTTTTTTGACGTATAACAAAATTGGCCTAAAAAATAGGAATAAAATTCATATTTAGTTAATCAGTTCTTAGTTTATTCACCTAACATAATCTTCACTTTATAGGTGACCAAATATGGCAAAAAAAGTTGGATCTCCATTAAAAATAGATTGAGTTCGGAGTACAGAGAAGGGGTTAAGTCATTTCTCCAATTTGCAATGACAAATGTTGGCCTAGATAATAGAATTCGTTGTCCGCGCATGGATTGCCTAAATTTTGAAAATCATACCACTGAGGATGTGGAATATCATTTGCTCTGAAAATGGATGGTGCTTTCATACAAGACTTGGGTGCACCATGGGGAAACTGTTCCAGTCAATCAACCTCGTGTGTGGAATAATGACAATGAGGTTGAAGGTGTTGTTGATAAAGGGACAACCAATGATGAACTTGACCTTAAAGATGAATTGTATGATATGTTAGAAGACCGTCGCAGGGAGAATATTTTTGTTGATGATGAAAAGGATGAGTGGCATGATAATGAGCAAAGAGAGGATGCATGGAACTTTGATAAATTGTTAGAGGATGCTCGGCGTCCGTTATACCTTGGATGTCAAAAGTTTACTTTGTTATTGTTTGTCATTAAGATGCTTCATATGAAAGTGTTAAACAAGTGGAGCAATAAGTCTTTTGACATGTTGTTGGGTGTATTGAAAGACGTTTTACCAAAAAGTGATCAAAAGGTTCCATGGACCCTTTATGAAGCCAAGGAATTTTTGCGTGACTTAAGTTTAGGATATGTGCCTATTCATGCATGTAAGTATGATTGTGCTCTTTTTTGGAAGGAAAATGCAAATTTAGAAATTGTTCAATTTGTAAGGAGCGTAGATACAAACTGAATGATGGCAAAGGTAAGAAGATCCCTCATAAGATTTTGAGATATTTCTCGTTGACACCAAGGTTGCAAAGATTATACATGTCGAGAAAAACAATTGTAGCTATGAGATGGCACAAAGAAAAATGTGTTGACGATGGCATATTAAAGCATCCAGCCGATGGTGAGGCATGGAAAGACTTTGACAGGCAACATACTTTGTTTGCCCAAGAACCACGTAATGTGAGGCTAGGGTTGGCCACCGATGGTTTCAACCCTTTTGGAAATATGAGCAACTCATATAGTATGTGGCCAATGGTAGTTATGCCTTATAACCTACCACTGTGGAAGTGTATGAAATAACCATTTTCCATGATGTCATTGCTTATTCCTAGACCGCAAGCACCAGGGAGAGATATTGATGTTTACTTGAGGCTATTAACTGACGAATTGAAGGAGTTATGGGAAGATGGTATAGTTATGTATGATGCCTCAACTAGGGCAAGTTTTCAAATGCATGCAATGGTTATGTGGACTATTAATGACTTTCCAGCTTATGGTAACTTGTCAGGGTAGAGTACAAAAGGATATTTGGCTTGTCCCAATTGTAATGAGAATGCATCATCACAACGGTTAAGAAGTAAGATAGGGTATACTGGTGCTCACCGATACTTGCCTAAAGACCATCCTTGGTGAAAAAGTAAGCTTTTTAATGGTAAGGCAGATGATCGAGCATGACCTTTGGAGTTTTCAGGGGAGCAAATATTAGATCAACTTGATTCAGGAATATTCAAACCATTTAGGAAGCATCCAAGCAACCAAAAAAGAAAAAGGGATGAAAATATAGTACTTAATTGGACAAAGAAAAGCATATTTTTTGAATTGCCTTACTGGAAGACATTCAAGTTACAACATAACCTTGATGTCATGCACATAGAGAAGAACATATGTGACAATTTGATTGGGACTTTGTTGAGCATTGATGGAAAGAACAAGGACATGGAAAAAGCACGCATAGATTTAGAGGATATGAAAATTAGAAAAGATTTGCACTTAAAGAGGCGAGCGGATAGGTCCTTTGAAAAGCCCCTTGCATTGTACACATCCCTAAAGGAAGACTAGGTTTTTATGCATTCTTAAAATCGATTAGGTATCCTGATGGATATGCAACAAACATCTCTAGGTGTGTGAGCACTAAGGGTGGCAAGTTATCTGGTTTGAAAAGTCATGATTGCCATGTCGTTGTACAACAACTTCTTCCTATTCGGATGCATTGGTATCTTAACAAGGACATTTCTATTGCATTGTTTGAGTTGGGAAATTACTTTCAAGAGTTATGTTCGAAAATAGTGAGGGCGAATGATTTGGATAAATTACAAGAAAGCATAGCACTCATACTTTGCAAGTTAGAAAAAATTTTCCACCTGCATTCTTTTATGTCATGGTCCACTTAACTATTCACTTGCCTCGCAAAGCCATTCTTGGAGGGCCAGTACAATATCGATGAATGTGCCCTATCGAAAGGTATTATTATGCGCTTATTGTAAAATTATTTTTTTTAATATTATAGCACCGTATATGTGGTTTGTATAGTAATTTCATGTTATTTGTTGAAGATTACTTGGGATTTTGAAAGGATATGTAGCGAATTGAGCTCACCCAGAAGGTTCGATTGCAGAAGCTTACATTGTCAAAGAATGCGTCACTTTTTGCTCTATGTATCTTGGTGGGATTGAAACCGTATTTAACATAGAGGAAAGAAATGAAGATGGTGGTGATGTTGGCATGGGGTATTCAGTTTTTTCACAAAAAGTCCGTACTTTTAGGCTAACTCAAAGGGCACTCGATGTATCTCAGAATGAAAGAAAAATGGCTCAATGGTTTGTCTTGTACAATAGACCTAAAATCGATAAATATCTAGAGTATGTTCTCATTGTTCTAATTTAGTTAACTGTACGCATAACTTTTTCGTTATGGTCGCACTCAAGTACTAATTATTCACATTTTTTTGAAGTAGAGAACACAAGAATCAGTTACAGAATGCAAATGTACATGATATTACAAGACGACAACAAGAAGAATTTCCTAGGTGGTTCAAAGAGCGAGTAAGATATATAGATAAATATGTAATAAACATCATAAACATAATTCACTGCTCATAGATTGATATTAACATCATACATCCTTGTCATATGTTCATGTAGATAAATCAATTACAAGCTGAAGGATCATCGGAAGCAACTGATGAGTTATGGTGACTAGCTAATGGTCCTGGTCCAATTGTGAATATTTATTCGGGTTCTATTTGTAATGACATTCGATTCCATACCAAAGATCGAGACAACCGTTATAAAAGTCAAAATAGCGGCGTGGTCGTTCAAGGGGATCATCAGGGTATGTCAATTGATTTCTATGGTCACTTGACTAAAGTTTGGGAAATGACATACATGTTTGGGCATCAAGTTGTATTGTTTCAATGCAAATGGTTTAACATTTGTAGCAGCAGAACATTTCGCACTAAACACATCTAACAACCATTGATGGAAGAAGTCATTGGTATCAAAATGACCCATTTGTCTTGCCAAGTCAAGTGCAGCAAGTTTTTTATGTCAATGATACCAAATTAGGTGAACATTGGAAAGCGGTAGAGCGACTTCAAAGTCAAGGAATATGGAATGTGCCGGAGGTGTATATGTAGAGGCTGCAAACAGAGATGATTTTATCTGTGATGATGATGATGATGATGATCAAAATTCAAATGATCCTAGTGATGATGAAGATGAATTTCATAGTCATAGTGACTTGGATACAGATGATGATGTAGAGCCTTGATTGTAATGGCATGCACTTGTTAATGAAGTCATGTTTAGTTATGAATCAAATTGTAATGAATTTTTTTGCTGATAATTTCATTAATTGTAATGTAGTTATAATATTAGACTATTAGCTTATCTTATAATTTCATGAATTGTCATGCATTTTAAATATTTATTAATTCATTGCTTATAATTTATTTGTTACATACAAAGACTACACATATGCCACTCGGCAAGCCACTAAGAGGAAGCCGATGACTTCAATGTCAGAGGTAACCCCGACTAAGGTCCCAGCTCACTTGTCAACATCTCCATCATCGCAGACAGCTGGTATTTGTAAGTGTTTCATCCTTTGTATAGAACAGTTTGATTCCTGCACCCACCATTGTACTTTATGTTGATTCCTGTCATGTATGGGACTGAGGGGGGCGTGCTGCCATAACCACAATTTTGTGACAGCGAAATAGTACCGTTTGGCTTTTAGGCCATTTATTTAATAAAAAACATTGTGACCCGCAGTGCTGTTAATAGGTTTCACCCATTTATTTAATCAATAACATTATAGAATTCCAATTAATATAGAATGTACACTACATGTCTCATACTTAATTAGAAAATGCCCCAATTGTTTCTATTAATGCATCTTAAACAGGCATACACACATGCAATAGGTTCAATGCAACTTTGACATAGAATGTACACTGCTACAAAATGTTCTTTACTTCTTCTTTCCTATTTTGTTGATTGACTTCTTGATTCACATATGTTATTTAAATAGATGTTCAAATCTGCTAAACAGCTCTTCATATGAAACTGTTAAATTGAACCTATTAAATTGTTCAAAACTATTCAAATTTGTTCAAAATCTGTTTAAATAGCTCTTCTTTCCAAACTGTTCAAATAAGTTCAAAAATTGTTCAAATCTGTTCACATCTGTTAATTTGTTCACATCTGTTAATCAACATCCATTCTTTCAATTTTATAGGCTGCTGTTAATTTGTTCACATCAGTGAAGCGAGTACAAGGTTTGAGAGGGGTAATAAGACTAGTAGACTTATCACCCAACACAGTGGCAATAAGCTTTTTGTTAGAGTTTCTAGTGAGTGGAGAACATTTGTGGGTCTTAATGCCACTAAGGCGGCTAATGAATTGGGGGCACAAATTTGATTGCAAGCCCCTTTGCAAGAAACAAAAAATTGAGAGGACGTTCTAGCAGCCATTCGAGCAGCTATTTTACAGTCCTTGCGGGTAATTTAATTTTTATAGTTGATGTAAGTAGGTTAATATATACGATGTCTGTTTACTTGTCTAATTATTTAATTGGGACAGGATAAGTTTGAGATTGAATGATACGATGAGAGTCCACTTGCACAAAAAGTTGTTGACACAAAGGCCACACATTTGTTCAAAGGCTGCCGATGTCATATGAATCAACATTACAAAGTGTTGGGGAAAGCAAGGATAGATCCTTATAGTAAGCCATTTGTTGGGGTGAGCGAAGAAGATTGGAGGTACGTGATTGATCATGTGTTTCTTGATGACACACACAGGGTAATTAACTCAACACTCATGAATGTTTCTTCTAATTACACCACACAAATCACCATTATACCTTATTCTAATTGCACTACAAATCCATGGATGTTTAAATTTCTTATAACTCAAAGTTCCCAAGTTTCTTTGAAATTGAAAGAATGGATGTTGATACACACAATTATAAATGCATGTATATATATATATATATATAATGAATGAATGTGTGCTATAGAGTAAGGAAATTGCAAAGAGAAAGGGAAAGAGAGGAAACTAAATGTATGTGCTATAGAGTAAGGAAATCCTGTTTTTGTCTCATCACCTTCTGTACCTATATATCTCTGTCCCGCCTTCTTGTGTTGTCTCTGTCCTACTTTCAGCTACTTTACCTACTACCTCTTGCTCTGCACCATCTATATCTGCTACCTCTTTATCTAAACCATATATACCTCCTGTATCTCTTTCTGCACCAGTTATCTCTACTATCTGTCCAAATCAGTTTTCTATATTTTAAACTATTAGTTTTTCAAGTTCTAGACCTTCAGACCAGACTCTGTTTTCCCTTGCTCACATCTAGTAACTGAGTACCCTTGTCAAGTTTTACAGCATCTGGTGGATTACTAAAATTATCTCAAACTTTGTGGCAAAATTTCATTCGCTAGTAGATCAAAAAAATATTGACTTTGATGGAATTGCAAATCGTTTGCCAATCTGTTTGCTAATATTATCTTCACTAAAAATTGACTCTTGTTCGAGTATCATATGAGAGGGCTATCAGAACTCTAATGATCCATCTCTCTGTACTAAACAAGTCCATTGATAAGAGTATTCAACAAGTCCACTAATATGTTCAATACTTCATTCATTACTTGCAATTATATCGTGTTACATTGTAATGACTATGTGAATAATTCAATGAAAATGAAATCTTCATTTCTTGTTAAAAACAAGCGTGGACTGATAAATACAATAATAATTGTATTGCATTGTAAAAATGGTCAAAAAGAGGCAAAGACAATAGAAAAAAGTTACCCTATAATCACACCATGGGTTCAAGGTCATTTTCAGTAACAATCTCAATTGAGGTAACATATTTTTTGTTTTAAAACAATTAGTTAATGCTGCGTTGTTTTTTTAATTAATAATATTGCTAAGCTTGCATTTTATATTTTTAATGCAGGGAATTGAAAATGGCAAGGAGCCTCACATAGTAGATTTTTACAAGACCTCACATTGGAGTAAGAAAAAGAATGATTGGACTGAACCAGTTTGTGGGGTGTTATTTGTAAGTATACCTTCACTATATTTGTTATTCATATTCCTAACTACTTGTTTGTTGTTTTCTTGGATTAATTACATTTTAACTCCTCCTGATTTTACTCAAAAGCACTTTACCCACCTGAAGTATAAAAATATATACACATAGTAACTAAAACTACACATATGATCCCCTACACAACCCTTACGAGTAGGTATTAATACTAGAGACCAAATTAACCACCAAAACTGAAATAGAGATCTACACATAGTAATTAAAACTACATAAATTTTCCAACCAATAACATGATGAGGCGCATGTGTAGACACCCCATTCTTGACGGCCCTTACGACTTGGACGTCATCGCTTGCACACCCGATAACGAGTCTATATGCTTGTCAAGTGCTCGAAGTCCTCAGTAGAGTGCCATAGCTTTGAGCCTTTCAAACCTTACACCTATTGCCCTATTTTGGACCAAACCTAGTGATCTTTAAGCCTGCAACCTCTGGTGGCCTGCCGGCCACCTCTCTTGGCTGCCGGCCATCACTCTTGGTTGCTAGCCACTGATGTGGCCTGCCAGCCACCAGTGATGGCCGGCCGGCCACCAATGTCTTTTGCAGATATTTTGTGAGATGCTTGCATTTGCTCCCAACTATATGGATAGATGTTCTTGAGGGAAATTTGTGTTTTCTATATATAGAGGACCTCCCCTCTTGCTTTCAAGGTTAGAAAAATTTTGGAGCAAAATTTATCCTCTCTCTCTTACAAATTTCTACACCTTTGCCTATACACTCTTCACCCTCTTCATCTTTGAGCTGAGGTATCTTAGAGCCTTGTTTGAGCTCTTGAGGGTGTGTTGGCCTTAGTTTATTGGTTGGAATTGGTTTTCCTCTTCAAAGGTATAAAAGCTTTGCCTTTTTACTAGCTTTGTCTACTCTTTTTCTTGCTGTTTTCCAACTGTTTTTGGGCTATAAAAATTCTGTATTTTTGGGCTGAAACTTGGGTTTTAAGGCCAATAAAGGCTGAGGGATGGTTCACCATTCTTTACACCTTGCTCTCAAGGCCTTTTCCCTTGTGTTTCCCACCTTTGCACTATCTTTTTTTGAGCTTTTAAACATTGATTTTCAGAGTTATTTCAATGGCTAAAATCATGTTTTGAAGTCCAAATTTGGAGGGGTTAGCCTCCCCTCCTTGTGTCTTGCTTACTAGCCAGCTTGCGCTATGTTTTAGCTTATTAATCTAGCTATTTTTATCTTAATTCCAGCATGTTTTAGGACTGTTTTTAGACTATTTTAGCACTATTTTTGGTTGATAGTTGCATTTGAGCTTTGTTTTGCATGCTTATAGTGTAATTGTCCGCATGAGTTTGATATTTTAGGCCTTAGACACCATTTTATTTGAGTTGATTACATTTATTTATGGCTTTCCATACTTGTGATCACTCTTAATCACCTCTGCAACCTCCCTCCTTTCTTGGCTTTTATTTTGTTTTGAAAGTAGTTTCAAACAACTTGTTTGTTCAAACATGAGATTGAGATGTCATGCATAATGATTTAATCCCTTTGGGGTTCATTACCAATGGTATGATATCTCTTTCATGCCTAAAACAACACTTGGTTTGAGCCCTCTTTCCATTAGAGGACTTAAATTCACCCATTGGACTCAATGATTTATAGGATGGTTGGTAATTAAAATGAAGTAATTAAAATGGGACTAAAATGGTGTAAGATAATAATTGGTTTTGTGTTCAATCGAACGCTAGTTGAACACATGGAAGCTTGAGGCATTTCGTACTCATTTGTGATGAAATGGTTCAAGTTTCCCTTGATCAATTCATGAAAGAGAGGAGGTTTGAGTCTTGTTTTGTTGCATTTATTGAACTTGCACATTTTGGTTCATAAGCCATCATGCAATGAAATTTTTTGAGTTGGTGGTTTGTGGACCAAGTTTTGTCCCTCCTTTGATTTGTTCATGATAAGGAGAGGTGAGTTGTACAGACAACCCTTTAGAATACCCTATGCATGCTCTGTTTATTCTCTGTTGCAGCAAGATGAACCCTGTAGCAGTGGCCGGCAGGCCATCACTGGTGGCCGGCAAACCCTCACTCCTGGCCGGCCGGCCACCAATGCAAAATCCAGCAGAGTAGAGCTATTCTGGAGGTGGACAAAAGTGTAAGTGTTCTATTGTGCAACAGAGACCTTCTGGAAGCAAAACAGTGGCCTTTTCAGGTGGAAACCAAGCACGTGCATGAGCATTCCTCACATATTGAGCATGTTTAGTTTAAGTATTTAGCTTAAATATTTGTTGTAATTAATTAGTTGTAGCTAGTTGAATTTGGTAAAGTGTTGTAATTTGATTAGCTAAAATAGTTAGTTAATTAATTCATTTGTTGTTGTAATAATTAGTTAAGTAGTTTAGCTAATTTCATTTGTTTTGTAATAATTAGCTTAGCTTTAATTAGTTAGCTAGTTAGTTCATTCAGTCTCTCCTTCGTGAGAGCGCAAATGTTGTAATAACGTGTATGTTTTCCAACCCCGTATCTTTTTTCCTTTTATTTATTAGCTTATGATGGGTAGTTTAGGGGTATCACGTTTTGTTTAGTATTATTCATGCTTGCATCCACTCGTATTGCATGCACCAAGGCTCAATTCATCATTCTAACTTGCATTGTTAGTTAAAATTCTTTGAATACATGCTTAGACCACATGTTATCAAATTGATTCATATGCCATATTAGTAGCCGAGCCTAGTAATTGCATATCGCATGTGTTGCATTAGTCATATTGCATAGTTAGAAATCATGCATTTTTTCTAACTAGTTTCTCTTTTGGCTTGGAGCACTAGGTAAGCCTTTACTTGCTTTAGCATATCGCATGAGTGTCGATGTTGCCATGTCTGGCATGCTTGCCATGAAGCTAATTGCTTAAGTGCTATAACTGCTTGAATGCCTGTGGATGAAGGCTAATTTCTTAAATTGGAATAATTTGAGTAATATTTATATGCGATCACTTTTTTAAGTGGTACATATTTCGAAACAATTTCAAAACAAACATGAATCAAGTGTTCCAATTCTTGCAAAGTTAGTCTATACTTGTGTGTGTGCGCATCACATAGTAATGTTAGCCTAATAACCGAAATAATAGCATATAATGTAGATAAAAATCATATCATGATTAGTAGAGGCCGATCTTGGATCGGGCGAGCGGGGGTGCTCAATTCATGACATTCCCTTCTCGTACCTAAGTTCTCGAGCCGAGACAATCTTGGTGATGATGGACACGCGGCCTTTGGCACAAGTCATGGGTTTCCTAAATTTTCCAAAAATATTTAGGTGGTGACTCTATATCTGGCAAAGCAGTCTATTTTTGGCAATTTGATTCAAAATCGATTTTCTAAAAAGATTTACCGAATTGGGACTCTTTGGTGATAATCTATTTCACATTGCACTTGTGAGATCAAATTCAGAACCATAGGAGTCCAATACTGTAGGGCTTATTCGACTTCCGAGAGGGGGCGCAAAAAAGTCGAGTTACAGCATGTTGCAGCCACCACCAAGTTAACAGTCTATTCCTTTGAAGAACAAGAGAGACATTATCCATGGAAGGGCGCCCATTGCAGCCACCTCCAAACCACCAAACCAATCCTAATAGCTTTACATGAACTTGTCCAAAAAATAGGTTCAGTGATGAATTGTCAATAGATGGATTGCCAAGACAACACAAACTGTTCCAATCATAAAGCAACAAGAATAAATGTAATTAACCCTTCTTTCTTTTTCTTTTTTTTAAATTGATAAGAGAAGATGGACCAACTTCATGAGGAAGCTTCACAGCCTGGAGCAACCCCGCTGACACAGGAGCAAATTTTAGTTCAAGTCCTTGGGAAGAGGTCAGGGTATTTGAAAGGTTTCAGGGTTGGTCCAAAGCCGTCTTCTGCTTTCAAGTCTATAGCTAGGTCACAAGCACATGATGAAGAGGTTAAGGGCCTTGAAGACGAGGTAGCATCATTTAAAGGATAATTCAATCATATGAAGGACGCTTTGAGCAGTTCGAACACTTTATGAGACAAATGCAGGGCGATCATAGTGGATACGACTCTTTTGAAGAGTAAGTACTTTAAATTTTATTACATATATTAGCGCTTTTAAAATAGTATTATTCACATATGTCTGTTTGTAATTCTTCTTCTTCTTCTTTCCTCTTGAAAATCTTTTCAACAAAATATGACATAAAACGAATATGAAAGCTACAAGTTCTTATCAATAAAGTTTGAAAACAGAGTAGTGCCATATATACAATGATGCTCCTCCAAATATCTCTTTATTGCATAATTCCTCATTATCTAAAATACAAAGTATGAAACTGAAAAAGTCAGCTTCAAAATTTTCAACAAAGTTTGAGGTTTAGATATAATGTTTTGAATAGATAGTGAATGATCTAGTGGATGTATCCTCCTTTGATGCATATCCATCAAATCTACAAGGATGTGTGACTCCATTTAGAAGAGTGTTAGTTGAGCAATCAACAAGACATACAGATGGATTTTCCAGGTTTTTTTCATTCTAAACAGGTATATGACCTAGAGGCCCTGAACTTCCATGTTTTATTTTAAGGAGGCATTTAAGTTCAAGTGAACATTAATGTCTTTGTTATAAGCTAGGCCCTAAACATTAATGCCTTCTAATTCATTTATCCTATTCTATCCAAGTTATGACAAATTGAATTGTCATGCAACTTTGAGCAAAACATCGTACCCTCACAGCATTCAGATTTGAGGTAGCTCTTGGCAAAAGAGAACCTAATCCCCTTGACACAAACACAAAATATCCATACTTGGATGTCGATAATATTTTAGAACTCTAAAAGATTCTAATGTTCTATAACAATTTCTTCTACAAGCATTTATGTTAAGATATATAGAGCCTAAGATACACTACTAACAACCAAAAAATCGGGATTTAATTCCTACCTTGGTTCCAGAGATGAAGAGAAAATCTTTAGCACGTGAAGGCTAAAAAAAAGAGAGTTTATTTAACATTACCCTCCAAGGACTCCATCAGTTTTACTTCTACTTTCTGGTTTTGTTTCTAAATATTATCTACATATCATGCATATGTATCATGTTGTGCTTCAACTATGTGACCCAATACTAGAACTAGTGATTTGGCTGCAATTAAGTAATGGCTTTGCCATGTGTAATTAACATGATAACTTGTATTGCTTGATGAAAAAAAAAAAAAAAAAAAGAGAGAAAGAAAAGAAGGCAAAACTGGTGCACCCACTGGCTCTATGCCAAGTTTGTACTTTGACATGTTTTGCATATATAGTTCTATGACCACTGCCATTGATCTCCTAGTTTGTGTGCATACACTTGGACATGTGCCTTTTGCTGCTAGTATATGTTTGATGGATATATAGTAAGATTCGACATGACAAAATTAAAAATGAATATCTTCGTGAATAACTGAGCATATTGTCCTTGACAAAGTGGAATGACAATAAATACTTCATGTAGCGAACCCTACTTTGTTGGGACACAAGGCTTAGTTTGATTTGGTTTGGTTTGGTTTGGTTTGGTTAGACTATCTTGAGCAAAATATTAAGATAGGTAACCCTTTTTCTTATAGAAAAACTCATGTGGCATGATTGACCTGTGATAACAGAAAAGTAATGTTATAAGATGACACTGATCTCTTTTTCATACTGTTTCAGTAATAGGTAAATTATGTTAATATGCCTGTATTTTCTCTGCTTTTTGTGTTATTCAGTTGAAGGAAATAACAACAAATTGACTGATGAAGATGACACATTAAATGGAAGCATTAGGATAAAACACCCAAAAACATAATTTAGAAAGAGTTGACGGACACCATCATGGGTTTGTATCATGGGGAGGAAACTTAATATATGTTAAGTGAAATCGAATATGTTAAAATCATCATCTTAATACAATATGTTAAGATGTGATCATGACATTCAGAAGGCTCTGTGTGATTGTTAATAAGGCTCTGTGTGGTTGCTAGTTTGGGAGTGGAATAAGATCCAAAAAATTTTACAAAATTAAATAGAAGTGTAAACAAAAATATTATTATTAACAATGCTTTCTTCATTTTTATTTTTTTTTTCCCTTGCAGGTAGCTAGAGGTGTAGTCATGCTTGTTTATGGACATGATTAGTTCACCGGTGCATGAATTCTAAGTTATGGTTATATATGGACTTTTTGATATATTTTGCATCAAACAAATATAACACGCACTTGGATATGAATGGTTTTTGAAATCTTTGACAATTTTCTCATATATGTTTTTGATTTGGTGAATATTCATTGTAAACTAAATGGATGAATGGATGGCAATTTTGTAAATTAAATGGATGGATGGTAGTTTTGTAAAGTAAATGGATGGATGGATGGTAATTTTTGTAAAGTAAATGGATGGATAGATGGTTATTTTGTCAAATATTTGTGTATTCATGTTGACAGATGGTAGTAATTAGATGGATTAATTATTATTTTGACTTCCTTTTGATGGTGTTTTGTTTGCAGATTGGATTGTTGATGGATTGGTATGTTCAAATTAATTGGATGGACATGAATTATGCATTAATTGTAAGTGTATTATAGGTATTACAAACAAAAATAGCATTATATATGCTGTTTAAAATTGAAAACTTTTTTGCGACCAATAAAATTTTAGTCTCAATAGGTCCTTGGCAAGCAGTTGTTGTGCTAGACTTTTCACGACTAAGATAGTTTTGGTCGCCAAAAACCACATTTCAGTGACTCAAATCGATGGTCGCAATTGTTATCTTTCAGCAACTAGATTTTTCGTTGCAAAAAGACCTACTTTCAAGAAATTTCAAATGATTTCCGCGACCAACATATATGGTCGCAAATTCCTACTTTTCGCGACGAAATATGTTTAGTTGCTAAAAATCATATTTTAGCGACTAGATTTTTCGTCGCTAAATGAACTACTTTCGAGAAATTGAAATACTTTCCGCGACCAACATATATGGTCACAAATTCCTGCTTTCTACGACCTACTTTATTTTTGGTCGTTAAAAACCTTCTGTGACTAGCTTTTAGTGACTACATAGCGACCAACTTTTTTTGGTCGCTAAAAATCATTAGCGACTAGATATGATCTTTTTGCGACCATTTTTTTAGTCGCTAGAAGTGTTATTTCTTGTAGTGTATGTATTTAGTGAAGTTAACTTTCATGGGGGTGACCATTGGTTCAGTGGTAAAATCTTTGCCTAATAACTTTGAAGTTATGGGTGCAAGTTTCGGGACAACTACTTTGTGCACATTATGTCAAAGGTTAGGTGTGTACGTAATCTTTCCACTTTCAAATACACATTAATGTGTACTATTTGTACGTTGTATTTTAGTGAAGTTAACTTTCAGAAAAATTACAAGTTTTCGCAATACTAAGCTACAACGACCTCTAAAATTATGGATAATTTAAGTTGTCTTTTTTTAAAAAAAAAAAAAAAAAACTAGTTCATAATAAGTATTACACCTTTATTATTATTTTAATTTTATTTTCTTATAATTGCAGAACATTATTTTACCATTTTAAATTTTGTAGATTTATATTTTTTTTACTCTAAATTTTACTATTTTGATTTGCAATATTGGTGAACATTATAAATTTTATATATTTATTCCTTAAGTTGCATTAAGACTAGGGGGAGTTGTTATTTTTAATCGCGGTCTGTAGTGCGTTGTAGTACAAGAAAATTTGTTAAAAGTTCTTTAAGGAGAACCAAAAATTGTTATAGACTCTATAAATTTTAACATGATACATACAAATTACAATTACATTTTGATCTCAATATTATTTATATCGTGCCTTTAGACATAGACATAAACTAGTTTTCAATAAAAATCTATATATATATATATAATACTGATATTTAAATATTTAGTGGTGTGACTTGACATGGACGCCACTGGTTAAGCCTTGGCTCCACCTTTGGTCACCACAGTGACCGATCCATCATCGAAACCTTAAAGCATAACTATAAGATGTATAATTTTTAAATGGGTAAGTTGTGAACCCAAATAAATAATCTCATAATTCTAGTTAGATTGAAGTTGTTTGTTTGGATTTATCTAAATGAATCTAAACCATTAGTGAAGTTGTGTTGGTATTTTTTCATAATAATATAAGAAAAATATATAAAATAAATCAAATAGAAGTGACAAAATAATTTTTTTTATTAAAGGATGAAATACAAAATAAACGACACAATTAAATATAGAAATAAATTAGATTACATTACTAAAAGAACATATTATTAACATAGATAACTAAAGATTAGAACTCGTCGAGGTAAACTTAATTCTAAAAAATTAAAGAACAAATAATAAGAAAAGAAGCAAACTGAAACCTATGTAATACCACAGTTTCCTTAAAATAGATTCACCGCCTCTCGATGGGTGCTAGAGGTATGCCGACATCTGTCCCCCAGGAAACGACTGTCGAAACCAGCTAATGCAGAAGCACCTTCTGAATAGCTTCGACGAACTTGACAATGGTTGTATTCTCTCTAACAAGAACCAAAGAAGAGGCTAATAAAAGAAGATAGGAAAAATTTTCTTTGGTGTAAAAAATCTGTTGGGTCAGTGGACCCTGATAAGTATTGGTCACTCAACCCTACTGTTCACTTAAACACTAGGTCTAATGGGGAGTTTGGGGGCGGAGGGGAGGGCCTTCCCCCATGGAGGAGGGGGGTCCAGGTGTGGTTTGTTGGAACAATCCTCTGTGTAAACAAAATAACTTGAAATAAATTCAAACAAAATAAATAAATAACATACCAGATTTATTTATCGAAACGAAATAAAATTAAGACCAAGTCGAGTGTGTGACACTCTGTCCTTAAGACAGATTCGCCCCGCTACGGTACTTACGGTTGAGTGGCGTCTATCTCCCAGGATACAATGATCTTCACAAATTGTAGTAGTACTCCAAACAATTTGTTCGACGAACCAAACCTTGTGTTTTAAGCTCTCTTTTATTTTTCCTTAAACTAGAATGAAGATTAAAATGCAAAATAAAATCTGGACAGCACAAAGGAACAAATAATATGAATAATAATGCAAACGTGCTGATTTTCGGATAAAAATTTGATCCCGAAAACT
The DNA here is from genome assembly GCF_055761805.1 of Camellia sinensis. Taxonomy (NCBI): domain Eukaryota; kingdom Viridiplantae; phylum Streptophyta; class Magnoliopsida; order Ericales; family Theaceae; genus Camellia; species Camellia sinensis. The sequence continues at coordinate 31,712,174 of NC_138961.1, read as the reverse complement.
GCTGGATTCAAGTAGTATTTATAGGAAAAATTAATAGACCCGAATAGGTGCAATCTGAAAAAGAACCGGTGCACCACTGTTTTGAATAATTTTGATTCAAATGAACAGGTGCACAAAAGTCAAACAAAATTGACCGTTTGCCATTTGAATGCATTATTCAAACTTTTGAAAAAAGTTCCGTTTGTAACTGTTGGAACTAAAAACTATTAATTAAACTATTTAAAATATATATATATATATATATTAAACTATTTGAATATATATATATTAAACTATTTGAATATATATATATTAAACTATTTAAATAGTTTAATAAATAAAAGAAGAGGTATAAACTTTATGAAACCACTTAGGAATCCAAAATTTGAATTTAGAGTTAAATTAAATTCTCATAATTACAAATTTTAAGAAACCACTCAGGAATCCAAAATTTGAATTTTAGAATTAAATTAAACTCCCACAATAATTTTTATTGAAAAAATTCAAATGAATTTTATCTAAAAAATTAATGTTAAACCCGAAAACGACGTCAACTTCCCATTCACTCATAAATGGTTTTGACGTACCGTCTTCACCGTGTGACTTGCCACGCGGCAAGGAACACGTCACCTCTTCGGACCCACCACAAAAGACGTTTGGGGCCCACCCAAAATGGGCTCAAAATTATGCCTATATAAACCATTTTTCCAATAATCCCCCACATGAATGGAATTTGACGGAGAGAAAATGCAACAACATGATCTAATTACAGAGAGTACAGAAATTGAAAATATTCTGCAAAGGATAGGTAGCTTTTGGCTTTGAACCTTCCCTTGTGAGACACTATCGGATTTACTAGCTAACCAGTGAACATGATGTCTTGAACTGTTCAGCCGTTTGTGTAAACCAAGACAATAGAACTCACACAGTATATTTCCAGACACAGTTTAGTTCTCACTATTGTGTTCATTTTGGCCCTGAACAACCTGGTCTATCATGAGTGCTCTAAAGACTTGTAGCCCTTCACAAATCTTATAGAACCGGCCCAGTTCACACTCACATAGGTAATTCTTATGAAAAGTATCCTGCCATACTCCACTAGGTTTACCTAGATATAAGAATTATTAAAAGTATTACTTAACCTAAATCGCTGCAGACATCACTTATTTTATCATAGAAATGGGTAGGAGTTGGACTCCACAGTGATCCTTCTGAGTCAATCACAACTCGGTTGTCCCTTTGAACCTAGATCTTGGGATCTCCAGTCAACTAGGTTGGGTTGCCATTGTGGTAACTCTTATTTAATAGGCTTAAGTCCCATTCCCCTCGATGAATTTTCAACTAACTCTCTTGCTAACCCTTTGGTTAGTGGATCCGCTATGTTGTCTTTAGACTTAATATATTCTATAGAAATAATTCCATTAGAGAGTAGTTGTCTTACGGTATTATGTCGACGACGAATGTGTCGAGACTTACCGTTATACATATGACTCTGTGCTCTACCTATTGCTGATTGACTATCGCAATGTATGCATATAGCAGACACCGGTTTTGGCCAAATTGGAATATCTTCAAGGAAGTGGCGAAGCCATTCTGCCTCTTCCCCAGCTTTGTCTAAAGCTATGAATTCAGATTCCATAGTAGACCTAGCAATACAAGTCTGTTTGGAAGATTTCCAAGATACAGCCGCCCCACCAAAAGTAAAGACATACCCACTGGTGGACTTCGAGTCTCTTGTATCCGATATCCAATTTGCATCATAGTATCCTTCAAGTACTGCTGGATATCTAGTATAATTTAGCCCAATGTTACGAGTAAATCGGAGATATCTTAGAACCCTTATAATTGCTTTCCAGTGTTCTACTCCCGGATTACTTGTATATCTACTTAATTTACTTACTACATAAGTTATATCTGGGCGAGTGCAGTTCATCAAGTATATTAAGCTTCCAATAATTTGGACATACTCTAATTGAGAAATACTTTCCTGTACATTTTTAGAAAGATACAAATTAACATCTACAAGTGTTCTAGCTAGATGATCATCATCTTTGCTGAATTTGTCAAGTATTTTCTCAATGTAATGAGATTGTGACAAACCATATCCTTCTGATGTTTTGGTAATTTTCATACCAAGAATTACATCAGCAATGCCCATGTCCTTCATGTCAAAATGTTTATTCAACATTTTCTTAGTAGTTTTAATCATATCATTATTACTACCAATGATGAGCATATCATCTACATAGAGACATACAATAACATAACATTTGTCTGTGTTTTTAATGTAAACACATTTGTCACGCTCATTAATTTTAAATCCATTTGACATCATTGCCTTGTCAAATTTCTCATGCCATTGCTTTGGCGCTTGTTTTAAACCATATAATGATTTAACCAATTTACACACTTTCTTTTCTTTCCCTGGAACAGAAAACCCTTCTGGTTGTTCCATGTAAATTTCTTCATTTAACTCACCATTTAAGAAAGCGGTTTTAACATCCATTTGATGAATTTCTAGATTGTATAGAGATGTAATGGCAATTAGCATTCTAATGGATGTTATTCTAGTAACCGGTGAGTATGTGTCAAAGTAATCAAGACCGTCTTTTTGTCTAAATCCTTTGACTACTAGTCTTGCCTTGTATTTGTCAATTGATCCATCCGCTTTCATTTTCCTTTTGAAAATTCACTTATATCCAAGAGGTTTACAACCTGGTGGTAAGTCCACTAATTCCCAAGTGTGATTTTGTAAGATGGATTCAACTTCACTGTTGACAGCTTCTTTCCATAAAGGAGCTTCAGGACTGGACATAGCCTCTTTAAAAGTTAAAGGCTCATTTTCTACCATATATGTTAGAAAATCTGGACCAAAAGATTTTGAGGTTCTAGCACGTTTACTACGCCTAGATTCCTCTTCTTCATTTTGATCTAACTCTTGTTCTTGATCATGTTTTTGATCATTACTAGTAATAGCATCAAAAGATCTTTTCTTATTACTAGTCTCTTGTCCAATCTTATTCGGAAATACATGTTCAAAGAAAGATGCATTATGAGATTCAATAATAGCATTTACATGCATTTCGGAATGTTCTGATTTATGAATCAAAAACCGATATGCACTACTATTCTTGGCATAACCAATGAAAATGCAATAAATGGTCTTAGGACCTATCTTAGTCTTTTTAGGACTAGGAATAGCCACTTTAGCCAAACATTCTCACACTTTTAAGTATTTGTAGGATGGTACTCTTCCATGCCACAATTCATAAGGTGTTTGATTTATGTTCTTTCGGGGTACTTTATTTAAAATATAATTAGCAGAAAGTATTGCTTCCCCCCACAAGTTCTGAGGTAATCCAGAACTTATTAACATGGCATTCATCATTTCTTTTAAAGTCCTATTTTTCTTTTCAGCAATACCATTTTGCTGAGGTGAGTAAGGAGTGGTGGTTTGATGAATTATTCCATGTTCTTTACAAAACTCACCAAAAGGTGATTCATATTCACCACCTCTATCACTTCTAAGTTTCTTGATTTTCTTACCAAGTTGATTTTCAACTTCATTCTTATATTGAATGAAAGTTTCCAAAGCTTCATCCTTGGTTCGAATTAAATAAATATAACTATATCTAGTATAGTCATCTATAAAAGTGATTACATACTTTTTTCCACCTCTGGTTTGAATTGATTTAAAATCACAAATGTCACTATGAATTAATTCAAGTGGTTCCGTACTTCTTTCAATTGAATGAAAAGGAGTTTTAGATAATTTTGCCTCAACGCAAATTTCACATTTATGATTTGAATCAATATTAAATTTAGGTAAACATTCCATATTAATTAATCTACGCAAAGATCCATAATTAACATGTCCTAGTCTACCATGCCATAAATTTGAAGACTCAATCAAGTAAGAAGAAGATGTAGTATTATTAATAACTGAGGGTACAACGGTCATTACATTTAACTTGAAAAGGCCATCAGACATGTAACCTTTTCCTACATACATCCCATTCTTAGTAAGTACAAATTTATCACTCTCAAATACTAGCCTAAACCCATTCTTACTCAACAAAGATCCGGAAACAAGATTCTTGCGAATGTCCGGTACATGCAGCACATTGTTGAGAGTGAGTTCCTTTCCAGATGTCATCTTGAGTACAATCTTTCCTTGTCCTTCAACTTTGGAAGTTGAGGAGTTGCCCATAAAGAGTTGTTCACCATTATCCACTGTAGAATAAGATGTGAACATATTTTTGTCGGCACAGATATGGCGAGTAGCACCAGTGTCCACCCACCATTCTTTAGGATTTCCGACAAGATTTGCCTCGGAAACAACTGCAGAAAGATTGATGTCATCTACACCGTTGGAAATTTTGTCCACTTCGGTCATATGGGCTTGAGCAGGCTTCTTGCTAGTTCTTTTCTTGCTTTTGCCTTTGCTACGGCAATCTTTGGCCCGATGTCCCTCTTTGTCACAGATGTAACATTTGCCATTAAACTTGTACTTTTTATTTTCCCCCCCTTTAGAGCCTTGTGATGAACTTTCTCCAGAAGACTTTCGTTTCTTGATTTTTGAAGCATGTTCCACCACATTTGCCTTAGACTCCATAGGAAGCTTACCAGCCCGCTTTTCAGAATTGCGGTTATCCTCCACAATCCTCAAACGCACAATTAACTCATCCATAGAAATTTCTTTGCGCTTATGTTTGAGGCAGTTCTTGAATTCCTTCCAGCCTTTTGGTAATTTTTCAATTAAGGCTGCAACTTGAAAGGATTCACTGAGAGACATACCTTCTGCGTGAATGTCATGCAGAATGAGTTGGAAATCTTGAGCTTGGCTGATCACAGTTTTTGAATCAACCATTACAAAATCTAAGAATCTGCCAACCACAAATTTCTTTGAGTCGGCATCTTCTGTTTTGTACTTTTTCTCCAACGATTCCCAAAGTTCCTTTGCTGTTTTGATTAGACTGTAGACGTTGTATAATGTGTTGTCAAGTCCGTTCAAGACGTAATTCCGGCAAAGGAAATCGGCATGTTTCCAGGCATCAACCGCAACAACCACTTGCCGGTCGGTTTCATCCTCTTTCAGGATAGGAGCATCTTCACGGAGGAAACGAGCCAGGTTCAGAGTTGTAAGATAGAACAACATTTTCTGTTGCCATCTTTTAAAGTCAGTTCCTAAGAACTTCTCTGGCTTTTCACCGTGATTTACCGGTACTGTTACAACAGGAGAGGGGGTTGGCGTCATTGTAGCCACCACAGTAGTACTTGTTTGGGCATTCGTTTCAGTAGCCATCAATTCTAATATATAAAACAAAATTATAATTAGAATTTACACTACACAGAAAATTAAACCAAATTCACAGAATTAAATTCTGTAAAAATAAAAGAAACAAGAATGTAACTTTTATTTTCCAATTAATTTGAAAATAAAATAAAATTTTATTTAAACAAATTAATTCTACACAGAAAATTAGATTCTGTAAAATAAAAGAAATAAAAAACTATAACTTTTATTTTTCAATTAATTTGGAAATAAATAAAATTTTATTTAACCAAATTAATTCCACACAAGAAAATTAATTTCAGTAATCCTTCAATAATTAAAATACTGAAACAGAATTTTAATTAATGATAACTCATAAAATAATTTTTAAAACCCAAAATTAATTTCTGAAAAAAATTTCACAAAAATATATTCTAAATTGTTAATGACACCAGTATCGTACTACTAGTTGTTGTTAAAGAAAAGAGACAGTATATTACTACTATCTGTCAAATAGCATATAATCACTATTTATTTTTCTAACCAGAATATTATTTTGTAAATCCACAGAAAATAATTTTCTTCCGAAATTATTTACGAAGAATGAAAAAGGAAAACAAACGAAAAATTCTGTAAACAGAATAATTCGAGTCTGCCTTAAGATTGTTGGAACAATCCTCTGTGTAAATAAAATAACTTGAAATAAATTCAAACAAAATAAATAAATAACATACCAGATTTATTTATCGAAACGAAGTAAAATTAAGACCAAGTCGAGTGTATGACACTCTGTCCTTAAGACAGATTCGCCCCGCTACGGTACTTACGGTTGAGTGGCGTCTATCTCCCAGGATACAATGATCTTCACAAATTGTAGTAGTACTCCAAACAATTTGTTCGGCGAACCAAACCTTGTGTTCTAAGCTCTCTTTTATTTTTCCTTAAACTAGAATGAAGATTAAAATGCAAAATAAAATCTGGACAGCACAAAGGAACAAATAATATGAATAATAATGCAAACGTGCTGATTTTCGGATAAAAATTTGATCTCGAAAACTGCTGGATCCATGTAGTATTTATAGGCAAAATTAATAGACCCGAATAGGTGCAATCTGAAAAAGAACCGATGCACCACTGTTTTGAATAAATTTGATTCAAATAAACAGGTGCACAAAAGTCAAACAAAATTGACCGTTTGCCATTTGAATGCATTATTCAAACTTTTGAAAAAAGTTCCGTTTGTAACTGTTGGAACTAAAAACTATTAATTAAACTATTTAAAATATATATATATATATATTAAACTATTTGAATATATATATATATTAAACTATTTAAATAGTTTAATAAATAAAAGAAGAGGTATAAACTTTATGAAACCACTTAGGAATCTAAAATTTGAATTTAGAGTTAAATTAAATTCTCATAATTACAAATTTTAAGAAACCACTCAGGAATCCAAAATTTGAATTTTAGAATTAAATTAAATTCCCACAATAATTTTTATTGAAAAAATTCAAATGAATTTTATCTAAAAAATTAATGTTAAACCCGAAAACGACGTCAACTTCCCATTCACTCATAAATGGTTTTGACGTACCGTCTTCACCGTGTGACTTGCCACGAGGCAAGGAACACGTCACCTCTTCAGACCCACCCCAAAAGACGTTTGGGGCCCACACAAAATGGGCTCAAAATTATGCCTATATAAACCATTTTTCCAATAGGGTTTGCCCCCTTCGGCCGAAATTTTTGGGTACTTTCGTAATTCCCATATGCTTCCGTGTAACCCTAATTCTATACTTATAAATAGATGAGGGGACGCCTCTTTTAGGTTAAGAAAGAGTTGTATTTTTCTAATCATAGTGAAAATCGCAGCAACCATAGACATAGCCCTATAATGGGATGAACCACGTAAATCCTTGTGTTCTTGTGTGTGTGATTTGTTTGATTCGTTAATTTCTTTCTTGTTTGTTATTTCTTGTCTCACCAATTTTGGTTAGGAAGTGTCAATTCCTAACAACTAGTATTAGAGCATTGGTTCGAGTGGCTGCAGACGAAAAGGTTAGAATCGATAAATTCAATGGCACAGATTTTGGCTTTTGGAAGGTGTAGATTGAAGACTATTTGTATCAAAAAAAAACTCTATAAGCCCTTTTCAGGGACGAAACCAGAAAAGATGAAGGATGATGAGTGGACTCTTCTTGATCACCAAGCGCTAGGTGTTATTTGGCTAACGTTGTCTCGTAACGTTGCGTTTAACATAGCGAAGTAGAAGACTATAGTGGGTGTCATGGTGGCACTCTCAAGCATGTACGAAAAACCCTCTGCCTCAAATAAAGTTTATTTGATGCATAGATTGTTTAATCTAAGGATGACAAATGGTGCTTCGGTGGTTGAGCTTCTGAACGAATTCAATATTGTGGTAACACAATTGAGTTTTATATCTATCGAATTTGATGATGAGGTTAGGACTTTGATTCTTCTATCTAGTTTGCCAGAAAGTTGGAATGGTACTATAACAGCAGTAAGTAATTCTTCCGGAAAAGAAAAGTTAAATTACAATAATATTTGAGATTTAATTCTGAGTGAAGAAATTCGCAGGAGGGAATTAGGGGAAACATCAGGTTCTGCCCTGAATACAGAAGCCGGAGAAAGATCAGCAGGAAAAAAGTCGAACCGTAACAGATCAAAATCCAAACACAGAAGTAAGTCAAGAACTGGAGAGGGACGAAGTTGCTGGAATTGTGGAAAGAAGGGACATCGAAAGGTGATTGCCCAACATTGAATAAAAACAAAGGTGATCAAAATCAGAAGTCTGCTAATGCTGTAACGGATGAGATTTATGATGCCTTGATCTTAAGTATTGACAGCCCTCTTGAATCTTCGATTTTAGATTCTGGGACATCATTCCATTCTACTTCACAAAGGGAAATCATGGACAATTACATTGGTGGTGATTTCGGGAAGGTTTATTTGGCTGATGATGAACCTTTGAAGATTGTGGTAAGGGGATGTAACAATTAGGTTGCCAAACGGATCTGTTTGGAAGATACAGAATGTCAGACATGTACCTGGTTTGAAAACAAACTTGATTTCTGTTGGACAACTTGATGATGAAGGTCATGTTGTAACCTTCGTGGGTGATTTGTGGAAAATCACCAAAGGAACCATGGTTGTTGCTCGTGGTTAAAAAGAAGGCACCCTTTACATGACTACGAACAATATGAATGCAGTAGCAGTTGCTGGTGAGAAGGAAGACTCAAATCTGTGGCACTAAAGGCTTGAGCATATGAGCCAAAAAGAGATGAAAGTAGTTGCATCTAAGGGAAAACTGTCAAATTTGAAATCGGTGGACATTGACTTTTGTGAGGATTGCATCTTTGGCAGTTTTTCAAAGGATGACAGGAAACTGAAGTCAGAACAATTGGAGTTGGTTCGTACAGATGTGTGGGGACCTGCACTAATTTCATCTCTTGGAGGATCATCATACTATGTTATATTTATTGACGACTCAATGAGAAAAGGTATGGGTTTATTTTCTGAAACATAAATCTAAAGTTTATACTACTTTTAAGAAGTGGAAAGCCTTGGTGGAAACTAAAACACGTCTGAAAATTAAGTGCTTGAGATTAAATAATGGAGGGGAATATGAAGACAATGAGTTCAAGAAATATTGTGCAGACAGTGAAATTAGAATGGAGAAGACTGGTCGAAAGACACCTCAACAGAATGGCATTGCAGAACGCATGAATAGAACTCTGAATAAACGCGCTAGAAGTATGAGGATACAAGTCAGATTACCAAAGATGTTTTGGGTAGATGAAGGTAACACTACAGCATATTTGATTAACTGTGGTCCATCTATTCCATTGGATGGAGAGTTACCAGAAAAAGCTTGGAGCCGTAAAGAGGTAAATCTTTCTTTTTTGAATGTATTTGGCCGTGTTTCATATGTGCATATAGATTTTGTTGATAGAAGTAAACTTGATCCAAAACCTGTTAAATGTACTTTTATTGGGTATGGCATTAATCAATTTGATTATCGGTTTTGGGATGATAAAAATTGAAAAATAATCAGAAGTAGAGATGTCATATTTATTGAGAAAGTAATGTATAAAGATAGGGATAAGTTTGCATGTGAATCTGAATCTGAATCTGTTACTTGTCATGAGCATGTTGAGTTAGAGAAGATTAATGAGAGTGATTTGAATATTAGGATTCAGAATAATCCTGAAAAACTTATTCCACAAACTGAGCCACATACTCCTACTCCTACATTGAAACGGTTAGAAAGAGAGTCTAAACCTACACAGTGTTGGTCTTCATCTTTACATTATTTGTTGTTCTCTGATGGAGGTGAACCTGAAAGTTATGATGAGGCTTTGCAAACTGACGATTCAATTAAGTGGGAGTCAGCTATGCAGGATGAAATGGATTCACTCATGGAAAACCAAACATGGGAGTTGACTGAATTACCAGTGGGTAAGAAAGCTTTGCACAACAAGTGGGTTTACAGGGTCAAACAGGAACATGATGGGAGTAAACGCTACAAGGCCAGATTGGTTGCAAAGGGATTTCAGCAAAAAGAAAGGGTTGACTACACTGAAATTTTCTCTCTAGTTATGAAGTTGACCACTATCAGATCGGTACTGGGAATTGTGGCTGCTGTAGATTTGCATCTTGAGCAGATAGATGTGAAGACGGCTTTTCTCCATGGTGATTTGGAGGAGGAAATTTACATGAAGCAACCACAAGGTTTCTTGGCACGTGGCAAAGAAAAGTTTGTATGCAAACTTCAAAAAAGCTTGTATGGTTTAAAACATGCCCCAAGGCAATGGTACAAGAAGTTTGACGGGTTTATGTGTAACGGTGGTTTTACAAGATGTCAAGCAGATCATTGTTGTTATTTCAAGAGATTTGACAAAAGTTATATTATTTTGTTCTTATATGTTGATGATATTCTTATCACGGGATCTAGCATTGAAGAGAAAAAAAGATTAAAGAAACTTTTGTCCAACCAATTTGAGATGAAGGATCTTAGAGTTGCAAACAAAATCCTTGGTATGAGGATTCACAAGGACAAGGCAAATGGTACTTTGAAGTTGTCACAGGCTGAGTATGTCAAGAAAGTTCTCAAGAGGTTTAGCATGGATGGTGCAAAGCCAATGAGCACTCCATTGGCTGGCCACTTCAGACTTACCAAAGAACAGTCTCCGAAGACCGAAGAAGAGTAGGGTTATATGGAACATGTTCCATATGCTTCAGCTATTGGTAGCATAATGTATGCTATGGTTTGTACTAGACCAGACATTGCACATGCAGTGGGAGTGGTTAGTAGGTACATGAGTAATCCAGGCAAATAGCATGGGGAGGCAGTGAAATGGATCCTTAGATACTTGAGTGGTACTACAGACATGACACTTTGTTTCAGACGAATCGGCATTGGGTTACATGGTTATGTTGATGCAGACTTGGCTGGTGATATGGATAATAGAAAGAGTACTAGTGGTTATCTTTACACATTGGGTGGTACAGCAATGAGTTGGATTTCACAGTTACAGAAGATTGTGGCCCTTTCTACAACAAAGGCTGAGTATGTTGCTATTACTGAAGCTGGGAAGGAGATGACTTGGTTATAGAATTTCCTAGTAGAGTGGGGTAAGACGCAAGAGATGAGTATTTTGCATAGTGACAATCAAAGTGCTATTCATCTTGCAAAGAATCTGGCTTTTCATTCTAGGACGAAACACATTCAGCTGCGATACCATTTCATTCATTCACTTGTAGATGATGGAGTCTTGTCTCTTTAAGAGGATCTAAGGTAGTAAGAATCCAACAAATATGTTGACCAAGACAGTCACCATTGACAAATTGAAGTTGTGTGCAACTTCAGTTGGCCTTCAAGATTGATGAAAGAAGATCGAGTTGTTGCGGCGTTCCTCTATGTGATAAAGATGATGGAGAGTTTGTATTATCAGGTTCCAAGTGGGAGATTGTTGAATCAGTGAACCCTGATAAGTACTGTTCACTCAAACACCAGGTACAATGGGAAGTTTGGGGAGGGGGGGAAGGGGGTCTAGGGGCTGTTTACCCCCTCTAGCCAAAATTTTTGGGTACTTTTGTAATTCCCATGTGCTTCCGTGAAACCCTAATTCTATACTTATAAATAGGTGAGCAGACGTCTCTTTTATGTTAAGAAAGAGTTGTATTTTTCTAATCATAGTGAAAACCACAGCAGCTGTGGACGTAGCCCTATTCTGGGGTGAACCACGTAAATCCTTGTATTCTTGTGTGTGTGATTTGTTTGATTCGTTAATTTATTTCTTGTTTGTTATTTCGTGTCTCACCGATCTTTGTTAGGAATGGTCAATTCCTAACAAAATCATCTCCAACTTTTTGTTTCAAAATACCATCTCATTTTCCATCACAAAACCTCTCTAAAAAACAACCTACTAAGTTAGAGGAGAAAGGCCTCTGTTTATACTAGTAGATGAAAGCCTTAGTCATGAAGGCTAACATCAATGGGGTCATCAAATGTCATCAACTCTTGCCATTAGGGTTAGAGTTATAAAGGTTCAAAACTCTAAAATCATTATATAAATCATAATGTTTATATAATGTATAAGTTTTGAGAATTAAACTAGATGGGTTGCAAAATAGATACGGGTGTTGGGTCACAACCCGATCCAAGCTCAATCTCAAACACATGCACAAACTAAGCCCAGCACAACTCAACCTAAAGCTTAAGACTAGGTCCAAATCCAACACTACAAGAAAATCTGTTATATAACACGAAGGCTTTTGCGACGGGGCACCTGCCGTCACAAAAAATGAGTTTTTGCGACGCAGTGTAGTTGCCGTCGCCCAAAAAGTATTTTTGCGACAGCGTTTATCTACTGTCGACGAAAATGGCCTTTTGCGACGGGGTTTACCTCCGTCGCTAATAAATTTCACCAAAAAATGCAGGAGCATTTGTGACGCACGTATACCGTTGCAAAAAGTATTATTTAGCGACGGTAAAGAGTTGCGGTCGCAAATGGTGGACCATTTGTGACAGCATAAGCCCGTCGCAAAAAAAAATTTGTAAAACGACATTGTTTTAATTTGTTAATCAAGTATCATTTGTGACGGTGGTATATATTCCGTCGCAAAAAAAAAAAAAAAAAAAAAAAAAAAAAAAAAATTCACATCCCGCTCATTTCTCCCATTCGCGGGGATTTCTCCCATTCGGGGTCATCCTAAAATCCCCAAAATCCCAATCCCTAAACTCACCAAACCAAAACCCCCAAATCAAAATCCCTAAACTCACCAAACCAAAACCCCCAAAATCCAAATCCCAGAATCCCCAAAATCCTGAAATGAAAATCATTCAGTACCAGGGTGAAGGAGGGTGAACGACGGCATTCGTAGATTGACGAGGGTGAACGACGGCCTTCGCCGGAGTGACGAGGCAGTGACTGTGAACGACGAGTGACGAATGACTATGAACGACGAGTGACGAGGCAAGAATGAGGGTGAACGACTGCGAACGACGAGTGACGAGGCAAGACTGTGAACGAGTGACAAGGCACCTTCAATCCTTTCCATTCTTTAATTTGATTCCCACTTTAAGGTTGGGAAGTTTATAATATCAATTGATATATCCATATTCTTTAGAGATTGAAATGTAGTTATCTGTGTATTTTTTAGACATTGATATTTTGATTTATTGATATATTTTATTATGATTTTAATTTTTGAATCTGGATTTCTCCCCAAACGATATCTATATTTTGTGATATATTGATATCATCTAGGTTGTTTATATCCTCTATTGATGTTATGTTTCATCTTGGGCTTTATATCCTCTATTGATTTCTCCCCAAGACATCGGCACATTTCGGTTTTATCACCCAATACTTGGGCTTCTCATATGAGATGCTTTTTTCTTTTCCAGCTAAATCTCTCAATCACTGGAGGAAGCTATTTTTTGGATGCTGTTGTTAATAATTCCCAAGTTGTAGAAGTGATTCAGCCACCATCAGGTTTACAATGCTCGCAGTCAGTACTGGCTCCTAAAGGGTTGGGAACTGCACTTGTTACTGTTTATGACATTGGACTTTCACCTCCACTTGCTGCTGCTTCTGTGGTAATCTTTCCCATTTTTTATGTTTTCTTTGCGTGATTTGTCCACCCATTAGAATCTGTCAAAAATTTCCTTTTAGTTTTGCTTCTTACATGATTACAGATTTCCAATTCTAATTTCTATTGCTTGTATTGAAGATAGAAAATAAGAAGGTTAAGATATAAAATTTCCTTTTAGTTTTGCTTCTTACTTAAATGAGACATGCAGAACATATGAATTAATTTGCAGATTTTATGTTGGATGTTATAGTTTTTGAAGTTTCTCAAGTTGCTTGAGTTTAGGGAGTGAATGTTTGACTTACATTTTAGTTTGAAACCCTAATGCAACATGCCTTAAGGAAAAATTTTACTCAAGTTTCTTGCTTCCCTTGGCAGGGGGTACTCGGGGGTTTTCTATTTTTTTATGTTTTGGGGGTGGAGGAAAAGTTCCCTGTCTCACTGTTGTTCCAAAGGCAAGTTGAGTATTCACTTCTGTTTTGGGCGTACCACTTTCGCTCAGATACGGCATGAGGTTTATATTTTACTGTTTTATTTTTGTATATAAATAAACATTGTATATTTACAAATTATTTGGATTCTAATTTTCATATTTCTAAAAAAATGTAGATGACCAATAAGGGGGAGTCTACTGATAAGATGAATGTTTGGCTTATGACACGTAGAGCAGATGACCCAGAGGTTATCCAGACCTTGGTAGTTTCCAAACACCTTTGATTGTATTTAAAGTTTATTTTTTATTTTTTGTGTTAACCATCTTAATTTGGCATATACTTGTATTTCTTATTCAATACAGGATGAGTTTAATGGCCAACTCTCTATGCTACTTGAGGATTGTCGGACTTTGGAGGCTAGGAATACCATTTTCCATTAGTTGATAGGTCATGACAATCATGGATATTGTCGCACATACGGGAGAACTGTGCCTCGGAGAGCAGTGTATAAAGATGGTGCAGGGCCATCACAGTCAGCACCCCAGCCATCGACTATCGTTTAGATCACCCAGCAGGTTCGTGCGGAGCTAAGGGATGAGTTGAGGGAGGAGCCGAGGGAGGAGATGAGAGCAGAGTTCTCTACACATTTACAACAGCTGAGAGCTGAGATGATGGCCTTTGTGTCACAGGGGGCAAGTGTGGATCCTAACAGACAGGTTCGATATAAATTAAATTGTTTGATAGTTAAATTGTCACACAACATTATGTATAAAATTCGAATATGATTAACACATTATGGATTGACTATCATAGGCTCCTGATGCATCGAGTGGCCACTGGGCATTTAGGGAATCTGCAGAAGACGAGAATCCATATACACCACCACCAAAAAATCAGTTATAAAATGTAACTTTACATTCTAAGATAAAATGTATATTTGCATTCTTTGCATTCTAAGCTAATAGAGTTGTGGGAGAAGACGGGACTCAAATTGGGTTCCCGGATTAGGAGTTAGAGATGGATTTCACTCTAGGCAAACTATTTCTTTAAAAAACTTGAATTCGAGGTGTTAACGCCCCAAAATCACCAAAAGGGGTCGAATTGGCACGAAACTTGGCACACACGACCACCTAGGCACGAAAGACTTGTGGGAAAAGACGGGACTCCAATCGGGTTCCCGGATTAAGAGTTAGAGGGATTTCACTCTAGGCAAACTAGTTCTTTAAGAAACTTGAATTCGAAGTGTTAACGTCCCAAAATCACCAAAAGGGGTCGATTTAGCACAGAACTTGGCACACACGACCGCCTAGGCACGAGAGACTTGTGGAAGAAGACAGAACTCCAATCGGGTTCCCGGTTTGGGAGTTAGAGCCGTATTTCGGTTTAGGCAAACTAGTTCCTTAAGAAACTTAAATTCGAGGTGTTGACGGCCCAAAATCACCAAACGGGGTCGGATTGGCACGAAACTTGGCACACACGACCGCCTAGGCACGAGAGACTTATGGGAGAAGAAGGGACTCCAATCGGGTTCCCGGATTAGGAGTTAGAGACGAATTTCACTCTAGGCAAACTAGTTCTTTAAGAAACTTGAATTCGAAGTATTAACGTCCCAAAATCACCAAAAGGGGTCGGTTTAGCACGGAACTTGGCACACACGACCGCTTAGGTATGAGAGACTTGTGGGAGAAGACGGAACTCCAATCGGGTTCCCGGTTTGAGAGTTAGAGCCGTATTTCGGTTTAGGCAAACTAGTTCCTTAAGAAACTTAAATTCGAGGTGTTGACGCCCCAAAATCACCCAACGGGGTCGGATTGGCACGAAACTTGGCATACACGATCGCCTAGGCACGAGAGACTTGTGGGAGAATACGGGACTCCAATCGGGTTCCCGGATTAGGAGTTAGAGACGGATTTCACTCTAGGCAAACTAGTTCTTTAAGAAACTTGAATTCGAAGTGTTAACGTCCCAAAATCACCAAAAGGGGTCGGTTTAGCACGGAACTTGGCACACACAACCGCCTAGGAACGAGAGACTTGTGGGAGAAGACGGAACTCCAATCGGGTTCCCGGTTTGGGAGTTAGAGCCGTATTTCGGTTTTGGCAAACTAGTTCCTTAAAAAACTTAAATTCGAGGTGTTGACACCCCAAAATCACCAAATGGGGTCGGATTGGCACGAAACTTGGCACACACGACCGCCTAGGCACGAGAGACTTGAAGGAGAAGACGACACTCCAATCGGGTTCCCGGATTAGGAGTTAGAGACGAATTTCACTCTAGGCAAACTAGTTCTTTAAGAAACTTGAATTCGAGGTGTTAACGCCTCAAAATCACCAAAAGGGATGGGTTTAGCACGGAACTTGGCACACACGACCACCTAGACACGAGAGACTTGTGGGAGAAGACGGAACTCCAATCAGGTTCCCGGTTTGGGAGTTAGAGCCGTATTTCGGTTTAGGCAAACTAGTTTCTTAAGAAACTTAAATTTGAGGTGTTGACGCCCCAAAATCACCCAACCGGGTCGGATTGGTATGAAACTTGGCACACACGACCGCCTAGGCACGAGAGACTTGTGGGAGAAGACGGGACTCCAATCGGATTCCCGGATTAGGAGTTAGAGACGGATTTCACTCTAGGCAAACTAGTTCTTTAAGAAACTTGAATTCGAAGTGTTAACGTCCCAAAATCACCAAAAGGGGTCGGTTTAGCACGGAACTTGGCACACACGACCGCCTAGGCACAAGAGACTTGTGGGAGAAGACGGAACTCCAATCGGGTTCCCGGTTTGGGAGTTAGAGCCGTATTTCGGTTTAGGCAAACTAGTTCCTTAAGAAACTTAAATTCGTGGTGTTGACGCCCCAAAATCACCAAATGGGGTCAGATTGCCACGAAACTTGGCACACACGATCGCTTAGGCACGAGAGACTTGTGGGAGAAGATGGGACTCCAATTGGGTTCCTGGTTTGGGAGTTAGAGCCATATTTCGGTTTAGGCAAACTAGTTCCTTAAGAAACTTGAATTCGAGGTGTTGACGGCCCAAAATCACCAAACGGGGTCGGATTGATACGAAACTTGGCACACACGACCGCTTAGGCACGAGAGACTTGTGGGAGAAGACGGGACTCGAATCGGGTTCCCGGTTTGGGAGTTAGAGCCATATTTCAATTTAGGCAAACTAGTTCCTTAAGAAACTTAAATTCGAGGTGTTGACGCCCCAAAATCACCAAACGGGGTCGGATTGGCACGAAACTTGGCACACATGACCGCCTAGGCACAAGAGACTTGTGGGAGAAGACGGGACTCCAATCGGTTTCCCGGTTTGGGAGTTAGAGCCGTATTTCGGTCTAGGCAAACTAGTTCCTTAAGAAATTTGAATTCGAGGTGTTGACGCTCCAAAATCACCAAAAGGGGTCGGTTTAGCACGAAACTTGGCACACATGATCGCCTAGACACGAGAGACTTGTGGAAGAAGACGAGACTCGAATCGGGTTTCTGATTTGGGAGTTAGGGTCGGATTTCTATCTAGCCAAAATTATTTACTTAACTATCTTTGTAATTATATAGTAATTAATTTTTTATGTTTTTTTGTAATTAAAATATTAACACATAATTATATTGTCATTAATTATTTTTATTTTTTATTTTCAGATATTTCCTGAGTAGCAGTTTGCTTCTTGTGGAATGCAGCCGTGTGAAAATTGCGACGAACTTTTGTTTTTTTAACCCACGGAAGAATTATGAAGAAAACTTTTATTTTTGATTTACGTTATTTAGATTTGTGAACAACATTATGTATGTATTATGCAAAATTATGTGGTTGGATAATTTTGATGATGTGTTGTTATGAATGGAAGAGTATTTTAATTATGGATGAAATTTTATTTATATACATGAATTTTTATATTATTATATAATTATTGATTTTTTTTAGCTATTTTTATTTAATACAGGTAATTTGCATATTTTTAATAATTTTATTGCAGCATTTTTGTTAGAACCAGGTTTTTGCGACGGTAGCGTAGCCGTCGCCAATGATATTGGCAATATTAACAAAAGGCCTTTAGCGACGGTATTTTCACCGTCGCAAATAATATTTTTAGAGACTGCACATTTTTCTGTCGCAAATAACAGTATTAACGACGGTATTAAACATGTCGCAAATAACCATTTTAGCGACGGTATTTTTACCGTCTCAAATAAACCCTTTTGCAACGGTATTTTACCGTCGCAAATAACCATATTAGCGACAGTATTTTAGTGCCGTCTCAAAAACTTCAGATTTTTACACATTAATTGCGACAATATTTTGTCGTTGTTAAAAGGCATTTTTGCCGTCGCTAATATTTTGCGACGGCGTCTTACCGTCGCTAAAGACCTTTAGCTACCCCTTTTTTTGCGACCCCCCTATTACCGACGCTAAAAGCTATTTACCGTCACAAAAAAGCTTTTGAGACGGCTTTTTGGGTATTGGCGACGGTATTTTACCGTCGCAAAAAAACAAATTTTTTGTAGTGCAAGTTTAAGACCAATACTAAGTCCAAATCTAAACCCAACTTTATTAATACCCACTTTATGAGATAATTTTCATTCACAACTCAATGGTTTCAGCTCATTATTTTTATATTGCAATATTCTCATTTAAAAGAATACCAAAACTATTCAGATCCACCTCAACTGATGATATTTTAATTTCGAATTAAAGTTATGGAATTAAAGTGTGCGCCACACTGCTGGCCAGTGTCCATAATGTCCGATCAAGAGGTGACTGGCTCTTTTGCTGATCTTTATTCTTTTTTGATCTATTGAGTTGGTTGGTGAATTTTGTGTTTCCTCCCAACCTGAGAATGAGTAGTTGGTCTTTCAAGTTTCGGTAATTGGCCTTTTTTTTTTTTTGTATGCCCCACTTACAATTAGGTCAAGTTTGGCATGTCTTGAAAAAGATAAAAAGTTAAAAAATCATTATCTTATTTAAGTCACATCATTTTATTTAAGTCACATCACTTCAAACTCAACCCAAATTCAATCCATATTTCATAAAAAATTAAAAAATACACTTATTTAAATCATTCCAAACAACACCTTACTTAGGGGCTCTCTCGCTAACTAGAATCAATCATAGCATATCAGGACTAGAAAAGTGAGATTCATAGAAAAATTCCAACCTGTCGCTTCATAAAATCATGGTAACATAACATAATTTAAGTATCAAATTAGTGTGATTGAAAAATAAGCCACCCATCTTTATGGTCAACATTTTATTTATTTGACTTTCTCCTCTTGTGGTTTAATAATGAGGTTGGATTGAACCAATGTCATAAGTTATCTCCTAATCCAAAGCATCATAACATGAACAGCATCTGTGTTTGACAGGATTAGAATATGAGTTTGAAATTATTAATTCATATGCTCAATAATTTTGTATTTATTTTAAAATTTTGTTTCAGAATTATTAATCTAATAGATAATTAATTCCATAAATTTGTATGATTATTAATAATGGGATAGGGGTGAGATTATATATCCTGAGGTGGGAAATAAAATAAAAAGACTCTTTTACCCTTGACTAAAAATTCAAACACTTATTATTTTTATATAATTTTATATTTTAGAAGGCTAAAAATAAGTTTTAAAATTTTAAAATATTTTTTGATTTTTATTTTATCAAATTAGTTTATATTTTTTATACAAAAAAAAGATTAAAAAACAAACCAAACATGGCCTTTGTATTTGTATTTTTATTTTGTTTGTATTTATTTATTTATAATTTTTTTCAAAACCATGTTTATGAAGAAATTTTGATAAAGTAAAGATTGTGAAGAAATATTGATGGAGGATAAGATTGGAAAAGAAGATAAATATAGTTGTAATCCCATATTCATATGTTTCCTTATTCAATGCAAATCAAACAATAGACAAAGGGATAAATTATCCTACTAATCTAATTGGATGGTGAATACCACACTAATTTGATGAGATTATTAATACCTTCACTATTAGTCTATCTTGTGAATCAAACATGGCCGAAAAGTCTAAAAATACAGAAATTAGACACAGTCATATCATATATATGAAAGGTATCCTATTTTTTTGTGAGTTCTAGAGAGAGAATTATATCCAATTTTTTGATTAATTTATGTACAAATAAACTGTTATGAAATAAACAATGATTTTCATAGTGAGAAAGTCACAACATTAATGGATTGTGACACTATGGTCACCATGATATTCATCTAATTCTAGCTGTAAAGTCAGATTGACACAAGTGAGAGCACTAGGAAAGGAAGCCCATCATGATTCAACGAAAACAATGGGTTGGGTTACTTGCGTGGTCAAGAAAACAAATATAACCCACAAGGACTTCTTTGAATTTTCATGTGCATATATTATTGTCAATGGTTGAAATAAATTGGTGTCACATTTTTAATCTAATTTATTAATCTTTTAAATTAATTGTGGGGTTGAAACATCTTAGTTTGAATTGACGATACTCTCAACAAAGAACTCGTTTCATTCATTTGACCACCACAAATTACTCTCATTGATTTACAATTTTGAAAAATTGTGGGACTTATCATGGGTTGCAACAAGTGACTTTATTTGATGGTCTAGTCCGTTTATTTAATAATAAATTATTTGAGACCTTTAAAAAATACTCACAATAATATGGTAGACTATGTGTTAATTTTTGATATTTTACACATTTAGGCCTCGTTCAGCAAGTGGTGATTTTAATCAAAAAGTCACTAAAAAAACCAAAAAGCTAACAATCTATACTAAAAAGTCAAAAATCTCATTTTCTCTCTACTTTTTGTACATCTTTTCGTAAAAAATTAAAAAGTCATTACAAATATACTAGCTTTTTTTATATCATATTTTAGTCAAAAAGTCAAAAAATTACTAAAAAAAATATGTTTCCAAACGAGGCATTAATAATGATGTGCCAAACTCTCATGCCATATCATTATAGTGAATTTGTGATCTCTAACATTACTCCATTTTATAAGACTTTATATATAGATTGTTTATTAATTGAATTTATTCAATAATTATATTCACATTTTTTTAATCATATTTTAACTAAAAATGGTCAATAACAATAATTTTAAAAATAAATATAAGAGAAATGTGGCGGTAATTAATGAGTCAATCTGATTTTTAAGACCAATATATTTAGGAATTTTGAATAAGCTAAAAATGTTATAAATCGTAGCTTATATAAGGTGAAAAAGTCATACAAATTATAAGTTGAAATTGCAATCAAACTCATTAATTAGTTTTTGTTTTTTTAAAAAAAAACAAATAATCATCTGAAGTTGAAGATCCCTGCCACCTCTTTGCATGACCGCTAGCAAAGCAGCCAGCTAGTTATCGAAGACTGCCGGAGCCGGAGCGCTCGCACCTCTCCGTCACACCGGAGTTCTTGAAAAATAATTAACATGGCTATTTTATTGAAATCGAAGAAACAATTAAATGATCATTTCGTTGAAAAATTTGGTTTTTTAGGCTTATTTTGGATCAATTTTGAGCTCTATTTTGACTGAGTCCCAAACGTCTTTTGCGGTGGGTCCAAAAAGGTGACGTGTTCGTTGCCGCATAGCAAATCACACGGTGAAGACGGTTCGTCAAAATCATTTATGAGTGAATGGAAACTTGACGTCGTTTTCGGATTCGTGGAATGGACATTTAAAAAATTAAATGTGAGTTTCCTTGTAAGGCTTGTTCCACGTTAGAAACTTAAGAAAACTTATGTGTGTATATAAGTTCTAGATGGTAACACTTGGGTTGGGCCCTAAGGGGCACCCCAAGTTTGTAGAAGGGAGGAGTTATGGACAATTGGAACCTTGGCTCAAATCACCACACACGCACTCCGCCACCACCGTCCGACCGAGCCGTGTCGGGTGTGGGTTGTGGGTCGGATCGGTTCTAATGTTAATTTTTTGGACAAAATTCGTTTGAATTTTTCCAAAAATTATTGCATGAAATTAATTCAAAATTTTGCACCAAATTTGAATTTAAATTTTTTGTCGATAATTGTGCCACTTCCAGTCCAAAATTCCCAACAGATAAACTGGTTTTTAACAAGTTTTAACTGCCAGAAACTGCCCAGCAATTCTGAACAGATTCTTTTTTTTTCAAACAGATTTAAATATGCCCAGGCAGATTTGAACAGATTCAAACTGAGGTTCAACAGGTTCAAAATATACTAACAGATCGGAAAACTACCCAGCAGTTCTGGACAGTTTTTATAACTGCTGCAGTTAACAGATCTGTCCAGTTTGAAGTTGTATCTATTCAATTTGAATTTGCACCTGTTAAATTCAAAAAAACCTATCTGTTCGGGTCTATATATAGTAGGCCATTTCCAGCAGTCATTCGATTCAGAAAATTTGATTTTCTTTCCTTCATTTTGCTCTCTTGCATTGTTATTCTTCATACTAGTTTTAGAGAAAAATTCAGAGAGTATTAGAACACAGGTTTTTTGTTCATCGTACAAATTGTTTGGAGTGCTACTACAATTTGTGAAGATCATTGTATCTTGGAAGATAGACACATTTTATCCATAAGCACCGTAGCGTGGCGAATTTGTCTTAAGGACAGAGTGTCAAACACTCGACTTGATCTTTTAAATATTTATTTGGTTCAGTAAAATAAATTCGGTACGTAGTTTATTTTATTTGTTTGATTTGTTTCAATTTATTTATTTTACACAGAAGATTGTTCCAACAATCTTAAGACAGAATCGAATAATTCTATTTATACATAATTTTTCGTTTGTTTCCTTTTTTCTTTCTTCTTCGTACAGAAATTATTTTCTATGGTTTTACAAAATAATATTCTGGTTGGAAAAATAAATAGTAGTAATATACTATTTGACAGATAGTAGTAATATACTGTCTATTTTCTTTGACAACTAGTAGTAATATACTAGTGTCATTAACAATTTAGAATATTTATTTGTGAAATTTGTCAGAAATTAACTTTGGTTTTCAGAAATAATTTCTGAGTGTTCATTAATTAAAATTCTATTTTTAGTATTTTAATTTTTGCAGTGTTATAGAAATTTAATTTTCAGTGTGGAATTAATTTGTTTAAATAAAATTTTATTTTATTTTTAAATTAATTGGAAATAAAAGTTACAATTCTTATTTCTTTTATTTTTACAGAATTTAATTCTGTGGTTTTGCTTTAAATTTTTTGTGTAGTATAAAATTCTAATTATAATTGTGCTTTATAATTTAGAATTCATTGTTACTGAAATTGGTCAAACTAATGTTCAAACCAGTATTAGTATAGTGGTTGCTACTGCGCCAACCCTTCCTCTTGTTATGACTGTACCAGTCAATCATGGTGAAAATCCAGGAAAGTTCTTAGGAACTGATTTTAAAAGATGGCAGAAGAAAATGCTATCTAAAGGAGGGGAAACTAAGAAGCACAAGTTTAATGGCAAGTGTTACATTTGTGACAAAGAATGATATCGGGCCAAAGATTGCTGTTGAAAACGCAAAGACAAAGAAAGATAAAGTAAGAAGCCTACTCAAGCCAATATGACCAACATAGACCAATGGTATCGATGTCATAAATCTTTCTGCAGTTGTTTCCGAGGCAAACCTTGTCGGAAATCCTAAAGAATGGTGGATGGACTGGTGCTACTCGCCATATCTGTGCCGACAAAAAGATGTTCACATCTTATTCTGTAGTAGACAACGGTGAACAACTTTTTATGGGCAACTCTTCGACTTCTAAAGTTGAAGGACAAGGAAAGATTGTTCTGAAGATGACATCTGGAAAGAAACTCACTCTTAACAATGTGCTGTATGTACTAGACATTCGCAAGAACCTTGTTTCTGGATCCTCGTTGAGTAAAAATAGGTTTAGGCTAGTTTTTGAAAGTGACAAGTTTGTACTTACCAAAAACGGGATGTATGTAGGAAAATGTTGCATGTCTGATGGCCTTTTCAAAATGAATATAATAACTATTGTACCCCATGTTATTAATAAAAATACATCTTCTTCTTATTTGCTTGAGTCTTCAAATTTATGGCATGGTAGACTTAGACATATTAATTATGGATCTTTGCGTAGATTAATTAATATGAAATGTTTACCTAAATTTGACATTGATTTAAATCATAAATGTGAAATTTGTGTTGAGGCAAAATTATCCAAAACTCCTTTTCATACAATTAAAAAAAGTATGGAACCACTTGAATTAATTCATAGTGACATTTGTGATTTTAAATTAATTCAAACCAGAGGTGGGAAAAAATATTTTATCACTTTCATAGATGACTATACTAGATATACTTATGTTTATTTAATTCGAACCAAGGGTGAAACTTTGGAAACTTTTATTCAATATACGAATGAAATTGAAATCAATTTGGTAAGAAAATTATAAAACTTAGAAGTGATAGAGGTGGTGAATATGAATAACCTTTTGGTGAGTTTTGTAAAGAATATGAAATAATTCATCAAACCACCATTCCTTACTCACCTTAGCAAAATGGAATTGTTGGAAGGAAAAATAAGACTCTAAAAAAATGATGAATGCCATGTTAATAAGTTCTGGATTACCTCAAAACTTGTGGAGGGAAGCAATACTTTTTGCTAATTATATACTTAACAAAGTACCCCTAAAGAAACTGAATCAAACACCTTATGAAATGTAGCATGAGAGAGTAACATCCTACAAATACTTAAAAGTGTGGGGTGGTTTAGCTAAAGTGGCTATTCCTAGTCCTAAAAAGACTAAGATAGGTCCTAAAATAGTTGACCGCATATTCATTGGTCATGCCATGAATAGTAGTGCTTATCGATTTTTGATTCATAAGTCAAAACATTCCGAAATGCATGTAAATACTATTATTGAATCTCGGAATGCATCATTCTTTGAACATGTATTTCCAAACAAGACTGAACGAGAGACAAGTACCAATAAAAGATCTTATGATGCTATTACTAGTCATGATCAAGAACAAGAGTAAGAGATAGATCAAAATGATGTAGAGGAACCTAGGCGTAGTAAACGTGCTAGAACCTCAAAATTTTTTTGGTCCAGATTTTCTAACATTTTTGTTAGAAAATGAGCCCTTACCTTTTAAAGAAGCTATGTCCAGCCCTGAAGCTCCTTTATGGAAAGAAGCTATCAATAGTGAAGTTGAATCCATCCTACAAAATCACGCTTGGGAATTGATAGATTTGCCACCAGTTTGTAAACCTCTTGGGTACAAGTGGATTTTTAAAAGAAAAATGAAAGCGGATGGATCAATTGACAAATACAAAACATGACTTATGGTCAAAGGTTTTAGACAAAAAAAAGGTCTTGATTACTTTGACACATACTCACCGGTAACTAGAATAACATCCATTAGAATGCTAATTGCTATTGCATCGTTGTACAATCTAGAAATTCATCAAATGGATGTGAAAACCTCTTTCTTAAATGGTGAGTTAGATGAAGAAACTTATATGGAACAACCAGAAGGATTTTCTATTCCAGGAAAAGAAAATAAAGTGTGTAAATTGGTTAAATCATTATATGGTTTAAAACAAGCGCCAAAGCAATGGCATGAGAAATTTAACAAAGCAATGATGTCAAATGGATTCAAAATTAAAGAATGTGACAAATGTGTTTATATTAAAAACACAAACAAAGGCTATGTTATAGTATGTCTTTATGTTGATGATATGCTCATCATAGGTAGTAATAATGACATGATTAAGACTACTAAGAAAATGTTGAATAAACATTTTGACATGAAGGACATGGGGATTGCTAATGTGATTCTTGGTATGAAAATTATAAAAACATCAGAAGGTTATGCTTTGTCACAATCTCATTACATTGAGAAAATACTTGACAAATTCAGCAAAGATGATGATCATCTTGCTAGAACACCTGTAGATGTTAATTTGTTTTCTTTCTAAGAATGTACAGGAAAGTATTTCTCAATTAGAATATGCCCAAATTATTGGAAGCTTAATGTACTTGATGAACTGCACTCGCCCGGATATAACTTATGCAGTAAGTAAATTAAGTAGATATATAAGTAATCCAGGAGTAGAACACTAGAAAGCAATTATAATGGTTCTAAGATATCTCTGATTTACTCGTAACATTCGGCTGAATTATACTAGATATCCAGTAGTACTTAAAGGATACTGTGATGCAAACTGGATATCAGATACTAGAAACTCAAAATGCACCAGTAGGTATGTCTTTACTCTTGGTGGTGCAGCTGTATCTTGGAAATCTTCCAAACAGACTTGCATTGCTAGGTCTACTATGGAATCAAAATTCATAGCTTTAAACAAAGCTGGGGAAGAGGCAGAACGGCTTCGCCACTTCCTTGAAGATATTCCAATACGGCCAAAACTGGTGCCTGCTATATGCATACATTGCGATAGTCAACCAGCAATAGGTAGAGCATAGAGTCATATGTATAACGGTAAGTCACGACACATTCGTCGTCGACATAACATCGTGCGACAACTACTCTCTAATGGAATTATTTCCATTGAATATGTGAAGTCTAAAGACAACATAGCGGATCCACTAACCAAAGGGTTAGCAAAAGAGTTAGTTGAGAATTCATCGAGGGGAATAGGACTTAAGCCTATTAAATAAGAGTTACCACAACGGCAACCTAACATAGTTGACTGAAGATCCTAAGATCTAGGTTCAAAGGGACAATCGAGTTGTGTATGACTCAGAAGGATCATTGGGGAGTTAAACTCCTACCCATTTTTATGATGAAATAATGATGTCTATAGCATTTTAGGTTACGTAAAATTTTAATGATTCTTATATCTAGGTAAACCTAGTGGAGTATGGCAGGATACTCTTCATAAGAATCACCTATGTGAGTGTAAACTTGGCCGGTTCTATGAGATTTATGATGGCCTACAATTTTCTAGAGCACTCATGAAAAACCAGGTTGTTCATGGCCAAAATGAACACAAAAGTGAGAACTAAACTGTGTCTGGGGATATACTGTGTGAGTTCTATTGTCTTGGTTTACACAAATGGCTGAACAGTTCAAGACATCGTGTTCACTGATTAGCTAGTAAATCCGAGAGTGTCTCACAAGGAAAGGTTCAAAGCCAAAAACTACCTATCCTTTGTAGAATATTTCCAATATATGTACTCTCTGTAATTAGATCATATTGTTGCATTTTCTCTTCGTCAAATTTCATTCATGTGGAAGATTGTTAGAAAATTTGGTTTTATATGCTTATTTTGGGCCAACTTTGAGTCCAATTTTTAGTGGGTCCCAAACGTCTTTTGGGGTGGGTCCAAAGAGGTGACGTGTTCCTTGCCGCATAGCAAGTCACATGGTAAAGACGGTTCGTCAAAACCATTTATGAGTGAATGGGAACTTGACATCGTTTTCGGGTTCGTAGAATGGACATTTAAAGAATTAAATGTGGGTTTCCTTGTAAGGCTTATCTCACATTAGAAACCTAAGAGAACTTATGTGTGTATATAAGTTATAGGTGGTAACACTTGAGCTGGGCCCCAAGGGGCACCCCAAGTTTGTAGAAAGAAGGAGTTATGGACAATTGGAACCTTGGCTCAAATCACCACACACGCGCCCCATCACCGCCGTCCGTCCAGCTGAGCCGTGCCGGGTGTGGGTTATGGGTCAGGTCGATTCTAATGTTAATTTTTTGGACAAAATTCATTTGAATTTTTTCAAAAATTATTGCGGGAAATTAATTCAAAATTTTACACCAAATTTGAATTTAAATTTTCTGTCCATAATTGTGCCACTTCCAGTCCAAAATTTCCAACAGATAAACTAGTTTTTAACAGGTTTTAACTGCCAGAAACTGCCTAGTAGTTCCGGACAGATTTCATTTTTTCAAACAGATTTAAATCTGCCCAGGCAGATTTGAACAGATTCAAACTGAGGTTCAACAGGTTCAAAATATTCTAACAGATAGGACAAAATGCCCAGCAGTTCTAGACAATTTTTATAACTGCGGCAGTTAATAGATCTGTCCAGTTTGAAGTTGTATCTGTCCAATTTGAATTTGCACCTATTCAATTCAAAAAAACCTACCTGTTTGGGTCGATATATAGCAGGCCATTTCCAACAGTCATTCGATTCAGAAAAATTGATTTTTTTTGCCTTCATTTTGCTCTCTTGCATTATTATTCTTCATACTTGTTTTAGAGAAAAATTCAGAGAGTACTAGAACACAGGTTTTTTTGTTCGCCATACAAATTGTTTGGAATACTACTACAATTTTTGAAGATCATTGTATCTTAGGAGATAAACGTCTTTTATCCGTAAGCACCGTAGCGGAGCGAATCTGTCTTAAGGACAGAGTGTCACACACTCGGCTTGATCTTTTAAATATTTATTCGGTTCGATAAAATAAATTCGGTACGCAGTTTATTTTATTTGTTTGATTTGTTTCAATTTATTTATTTTACACAGAAAATTGTTCCAACACATTTTTTAACATTGGAACAACAACTAGTTAGTTTTCAATGGTGTAACTAACAATTAGTTTCCAACATGATTGATTTCAAAGTAATGGTAATGTTTTTTGGCTTCTGTTCATATAATTCTTTTGATTTGTCGAACAATTAACAGGTAACATTGTATTTGGATTGGGGGGTTTGGAAAAGGAAAAAGAAAAGGTGTATGAAATTATGTGAAATATAGGTATATTTTATTCACATTTTAATTGTCGAAAGAAAAGGTATAAAACTACTCAAGACGAAGATCAAGAATTTCCTTTCCTAGATAGAGATCAAGACTGATTCACTGCGATCACAACGAAGATCAAGACGGTGAAGATCAAGAGCGGTGCGACTGGTTCAGTGGTGGTAGGGATCCAACAAATAGTGTGTTAAATCTGTTGCCCCTGTTTTTCAGATCTAAAGGTTCTTTCATAGATTTGGGGATATTTGATTTACAAGAAGAATTGTGAGAGCTTGTCAACAAGGACATGGCGAATGGCAACCAGTGATCCGTAGACATGGAGGCCGAGGGGTGTGGAGCAGAAGGAATGAAGCCTCTATTCACTCTGTCTTTGTGAATAATATATCAAAATCTATGGGTTCTAGAGGGTTGCACAAACTATTCTCTAACTATGGAGTAGTGATGGATACGTTTATCCTAAATAAGAGAAGGACGATGACTCAGTCTCGTTTTGGTTTCGTAAGATATAACTGCTCTGTAGCAGCGGATATGGCAGCTCAAAAAGCCAATGGGCTCTGGTGTAGGGACTGTGCTTTGAGAGAATGGCAGAGTTTGGAAAAGATGGTGATGCAAAACACAAAATGGTCTATGTACCACAGATTATGAAGAAAATGGAGACAAATAACACATACAATGCTGGATATAGGGGAATTAAGACATTTGTTGAGGTAGTGAGAAGTAGGGGAGCTGAACTATCGGTAAACAGAGCCATTAAGGTATGTGAGGAAGATAATGTCTAGCTTTATGAAAGTGCAGTACTGCGACTCAAAGCCTCAGCTTCTGTGGATGATATTAGAGAGAAACTGGTTAGGCGAGGTAGTGGGGATATAATAGTGCAACTGGGAAGTGGGAGAGATATTGTTCTATCATTCCAATCAGCAGCAGTTATGAAAGAACAGCTTGTGTTAATAAAGGAGTGGTTGTATGACTGGTGCGAATCAGTAATAGAATGGAGACAAGGGATAACCATTGAACATGAAAGATACGTTTGGCTTAGTTGTTATGGAGTCCCATTGAATTTGTGGAGTAACACTGCATTCAGTAGCATTGGAAAGGTTTAGGGTAAAGTGATAGGCATGGATGAAGAGACTAGTAGACAGATTTCTTTTCAGTGTGGGAAAGTGAAGATAGCAATAAGTTATATGGAGTCCATTAATCAAACTATCCAGCTAGAGTGTAAAGGTATAACTTACCCTGTTAGGGTATGTGAAGAGCAAATCATCGTGTCAAATGCTGTGAAGGAGCAGTGTGACTACAAATCAATGGACCGGAAGACTGGTGACAATTATCCTTTTGAGGAGGTTGACAAGAATCAGTATATAGACACAAGCAGTGAATATAACAAGAAGGGGGAGGATAGGTTGAGGGATGTCTCTGTGGTGGCTGAAATAGATATGATGAAGGTAGTGTTAAAGGTTGAAGGCACATACGAGGGTGATTTTGCAGAGGTGGGAACGAGCTCCAAATTTACCACTGAGGGTGGTAGGTGTAGGTTAGATTGGGACATCTATACTCCTAGGTTATCAGAAGTTTAAGTGGCACAGCAAGAAATAGGCTTGGGATTCAAATTGAAGTAGACCTTGATAAGGCCCATCTTAATCGTGATGAATCAAATCAAAGAGTGGTGGGGCTGGCCCACATGGATAGTAGTGGGTCATTTTCGTCTAGGGCAATTTCAGGCCAAGTAGTGGGTCTTCTCAATCATAGGGACCGAAGAGGGGGCAAGGTACAAGTCCAGGCCTAGTAAGGAAAGCTATTGTGCAAAAGAGAGGTCAAACAAGCAGAAGAAAACAAATGAAAAAGAAGAAGGGGAAATGTGTAACTACTAAGAAACTGGGGGCATCATCACTGAATTTGAGAAATGGAGCTGTTTTCAAGTCAGTTGTAGCTGTCATTCCCCTATCAATGGCTAGTGGAACCAACAGAGGCAGGAGAGTGCTATCGGAGGCTGAAGCTTCACTTCAAATTGGCAAAGCTCTTGGCCTTGATTGTGAAGGTAAGGAGGAGGAGGTAATCAGCAAATTGAAGGCATTTGAAGACAAGGACAAAGAGAAAGTAAGGCATAAGGAGGGAGCTGTTATCTTGACTAGCACTTCAAGGTGAGTTAGAGTGTTCTAATGTGTTAATGAAGATACAATCATGGAATGTGAGGGGGCTCGACAGACCAGAAAAAATAAGATAGTTAAAGAAAAGCCATGCTGCTAGAAAAGTGGATATAATTCTCCTTCAAGAAATTAAGATCTCTGCAATTAGTTCTGAATTGGTAAAATCTTTGTGGCTTAGGGACCAAATGGAGTTTATGGCAGCAAATGTGGTTGGTAGAGCTGGAGGATTGCTGACCATGTGGAACCCTACAGTGTTTCAGTTGCAAGACTGTTGCTATAATCATAATTTCATCTTGTTGTCAGGTACTTTGTTCTATAGCTTTGATTGCATTATTATTAATGTCTATGGGCCTAGTAAGGTGGTGAATAAGAAAAAGTTGTGGGATCTCTTAGTAAGTTTAAAGTCTAATTTTCTGGGGTCATGGTGTTTGGGGGAGTGATTTCAATGAAATTAAGACTATATCAGAACGAATTTGGTGTTCGAGAAGGGATAGAGGGATGAAAGATTTCAATGATATGATTGAACATCTTGAGCTGATAGATATGCCAAAGCTTGGGAGGAAGTTTACTTGGTGTAACTCTTAAGATAAAGCGAAATGGAGTAGACTGGACAGGTTTCTACTCAACCATGAGTGGGTTCAGAATTTTAATTTCAAACTTTCGGATCTCCCTAGAAAATTATCTGATCATAGCCCTATCTTATTAATGGAGGATGATAGGGATTGGGGGCCTAAGCCCTTTAGGTTCCTAAATGCTTCGTTACTCCACAAAAATTTCTTACCTTTTATGAAGCAAAGTTAGTCTGGGTTTGTAATGGGGGGTTAGGCAGGATATAAGTGTCTCATGAAATTTAAAGCCCTGAAACAAGCTTTAAAACAATGGAATGTGGAGGTCTTTGAGAAGGTGGAAAATCATCTTAAGAGTGTTGAAGAAGAAGCTCATGCTATATATTTGCTTGCTGAGATCAGACCTTTGCTTCCTTAAGAATTGAATAGAAGAAAGGAAGTGAAAGGAGAAGTTTAGAGGCTAAGTAAAATGTTGGAGTGGATTTAGTTGCAGAAATCCAGAGTGAATTGGGCACTTAAAGGGGATAAAAATAGAAGATATTTTCATGTTATAGCTTGCAGCAGGAATAGTAGGAATTCTTTGTGCTCCATTATCGTGAATGGCTTAATGATTGAGGACCCTATGGAAATTAAAGCTGAGGTGAAGACTTATTTTCTGAAGCATTTCTCCGAGGATTGGAAGGTTAGACCAAAATTATCTGGTCATTTTAAGAACATAAGTAAAATGTTGGAATGGATTTGGTTGCAGAAATCCAGAGTGAATTGGGCACTTAAAGGGGATAAAAATAGAAGATATTTTCATGTTATAGCTTACAGCAGGAATAGTAGGAATTCTTTGTGCTCCATTGTCATGAATGGCTTAATGATTGAGGACCCTATGGAAATTAAAGCTGAGGTGAAGACTTATTTTCTGAAGCATTTCTCCGAGGATTGGAAGGTTAGACCAAAATTATCTGGTCATTTTAAGAACATAGGAAGACCACAAGTTATTGAACAACTGAAGGCAGAGTTTACTGAAGAGGAAATTAGTATTGTAATCAAACAATGTGAAAGGGAACAAGGCACCTGGACCTGATTGATTCAACATGGCTTTTTTCAAGAAATGTTGGAACATTGTGAAATCTGATGTATTACAATTTATGAGGGAATTTCATCAGAATGCAAGCTTAGTGGGTGGGATTAATAGCTCATTCATTGCTCTAATTCCTAAAACTGATAGCCCCTCTTGTTTGGATGAATATAGTCCTATCAGTCTGATTGGTTCCATGTATAAAATTCTAGCAAAAGTGTTATCAAATAGGATGAAGCAGGTGATACCCATGATTATTAGTGAGGTCCAGTCAGCTTTTTTGGGTGGTAGGAACATTCTAGATGGAATTCTTATAGCTAATGAAATTGTTGATGGATAGAAAAGATCCAACAAGAAAGGTTTGGTACTTAAATTGGATTTTGAAAAGGCATATGACTCAATAAATTGGGAGTTTCTCTTTAGTATGCTATCAAACTTTGGTTTCAGCTCTAGATGGGTGAGTTGGATGAAAGCTTGTGTAACCTCTGCGAAGATATCTATTTTGGTTAATGGGTCAACAACATCTAAATTTAGACCACAAAGGGAACTTAGACAAGGTGACCCATTGTCACCATTTTTATTCAACATTGTAGCAGAAGGACTTAATCTTGCTGAGCTAGACGAAGGAGTTAAACTTAATCAAAAGGGTAGAAGTGGGGTCTAATGGTCTAAGAGTAACTCACTTGCAGTTTGCGGATGACACGATTTTGTTTTGTGAAACTAAGAGAGACGAAGTCGGTAATATTAAAAGAATTCTAAGATGCTTTGAGATGACATCGGGGCTGAAAAATAAATTATCATAAGAGTGTTATTTGTGGAGTTGGGGTTGGTGATGGACTATTCCAAGAGTTGGCCTCTAATCTAAATTGTCTTCATCAGAAGCTACCTATAATGTATTTGGGGCTGCCATTAGGGGTCAACCCAGGTAAGAAAAGTACTTGGAAATCGGTTCTGGTCAAATTTAAGCAAAAATTAGCTAACTGGAAGAGAAGGCTACTTTCTTTTGCTGGGAGATTAACCTTAATCAAGGCTGTGATGTCCAATCTGCCTGTATACTATTTATCATTGTTCAAAATTTCAACAGTGATGGCTAAGGAGATTGAGAAAATGCAATCTGCTTTTCTGTGGGGTGGATCTGACCTCAGAAGAAAAATGCATTTGGTCCGTTGGGAGGTGATAGCCAAGAATAATAATTTAGGTGGCTTGGGCTTGAGGAGGATTAGAACGTTTAATGAATGTCTGTTGCTAAAATAGTGGTGGAGGTTTGGTGCTGAGAATCAAACTTTCTGGAAAGAAGTGATCTGCTCAAAATATAATGTTCAGAATGGGAAATGGTTTCCAACTTTGGAAGGTAGAGGATCCAAAATCTGGAATGATATTCTTAATACAATTTTGTTGAACCCAGACTTACATAATTTCTATCTTCATAATTCTCAAATTGTTTTGGGGGATGGGTGTGGAGCTTAATTTTGGTTGGATAAGTGGATTGGTAATGTATGTTTGAAGGAAGAATTTCCTAAACTCTTCTCTCTATCTAATGATAAGCATGGGATGGTCATGGTGTTTTTTGAGGAGATGAGTGCAAATGCTGTTTGGACCCTTTAGTTGAGAAGAAATCTGTTGGTCTGAGAGGAGAATGAGGTCCATAGATTAGCCTGTTTGCTTAGATGTGCACCAGCTCTTTGCATTGATAAACCAGATGAATTGAAGTGGGTAGTAGATTCATCTGGATTGTTTAGTGTAGCATTAGCTTATAAATGGAGTGAATCCCTTCTTAGTCCTGTACAGCCAATGGCAAGCTCTATTTGGAATAATTTTGCTCCTCCCAAGGTGCAATTTTTTGGGTGGTTGGCATGGCTTGGTAAGGTGAAAACTTCCTACTTTCTTCATCGAATTGGTATACTTGATGGGAGTGTTAATCTGGCATGTGTTTTCTGTCATGAGGATATTGAAACTGTGGAGCATATTCTACTCTTCTGTCCTTTTGTTTGGAAGCTGTGGTCAAACATTATATGATGGTGGGGCTTCCAGTGGGTATTGCCAGGTTCAGTAGATGGGCTACTGCAGTGGTGGTATGGATGCAAAATGTCAAAATTGGAGAAGAAGATCTGGATGGTCATCCCTTTTGCAACTCTTTGGTCTACATGGAGGCATGGAAATGAGTGTGTTTTCAATGGATCTCAACCAAACTTTGAAGCTCTATGTGATATTGTGAAAATGAGAGTAGCTTTGTGGGTAAAGGCTTCGCCATTACCTGTGGCAGCCTATGTGCATGATTTGGTTTACAATATACAGCAGGTTAAGTTCTGTCTCAGGCTCGGTGGTTAAGTGTGTAAAGCCTGGTTCTACAGTAGCTATGGTGACTGAGCCTGTGCAAGACCTGGTTTCTGAGCCTGGTATTGTTAATCAACAATGTGATGCAGTGATGTCTTAGCATCTGTTTTTGGTGGCTGATGTTCTGCAATGATACTTGTGTCTAGTATCTGATGTTCTGGTGTCTGGATTGTTGAATTGATGCACTGTGATGCAGTGATGTTGTAGTATCTATTTTTTGGTGGCTGATGTTCTGCAATGTTACATGCCTATGGTATTTGATGTTCTAGTATCTGGTTTTGAGGATGAATCTGCACTACTGCACTAATGTTGAGTCTGTTTTGGTGTTGAGTCTGTGTTGGTGGTTGAGTCTACACTGATGCACTAATGTTGCTGCACTAGTGTCTGGTATCTGAATTGATGCAATGGGTGTTGAGTCTCTACTGCTGGTATCTGATGTTTTGGTAACTGGTTTGGAGAATGAATCTACACTGCTGCACTAATGTTGAGTCTGTTTTGATGTTGAGTCTGTGTTGGCGATTAAGTCTGCATTGCTACACTGATAAGTCTGTCTGGTGCTCTGGTTTGGTGTTGATTTGTAGGTGGTTGTTCTGTTTTTTTTTTGTTTCCTTGGTTGGTTGCTCACCAACTCTGGGAGTGCTAGCAAATGATAGGATGGGCTTTTTGGTGCCAACATAGTTGGATGATTTAGCTCATTGTGATGCTTTTGCACTTGCCTTTCTTTATTGATGTTTTTTGCTTTGTACTTTGTACTATGCTCTACATCAATGAAGTTTCTTTTTTTGCCGATCAAAAAATATAAATATATAAATGTATATATTTTATTCACATTTTACCTACCTTTTTCTTTTTCCTTTCCAAATCTCCCAATCAAACCTAAAAGAATATATGCTGAGCAATCAACAAAATAAAAAAAGAAATAGAAAAATACCCAACCCAATACAACTGGAAATTATTAAATATTCCCAAAGTACCATGTGTCGGTACTCCCTAACCAATCATCATTCAATATACCCCCTCATGTTTCCCAATCACCCAACACAATACCCCACTTACCCATGTGCCTCCTATCTCTCTCTCTCTCTTTCTCGGAAAAATTATAAAAAATAAAATAAAATCCTTAAAGTTTAAGTCACATAATAAAATAAATCTTAAATTTTTAATTTTGTCAATTTAAATTTAAATTTTTAAATTTATTTTTAATCTAAACTATTATCTTATTTTTGTTAAGTAAAATTGACGAAAATGTATATTTTAATCATTAAACTCTGTGTAGGCATACAAAAAATGCCTAAAATACTAGTTTTTTTTAGTGATTTTAATTACTAAAATACAATTTATTATTATTATTATTATTTTGTGATAATTTTACTTAACAAAAATAGATGAATGATTTATATTGAAAACAAATTAAAATATTATTGTTTAAATTAACAAAATTGAAATTTTATTTTGATACACAACTAAACCTTGATTTTTTTTTTAATTTCCCAAATTTGTTGTTTTATTTTTGTTTCAATCCACAAAACAATGTTGTTTTGTACACTTCAGAAAAACTTTGGAGATATTCAACTTTAGAGGATCCAAACACAATAAATTGATTATAAGTACTATCAAACATGACTATAATAACTTACAAAATGAACAAATAGATTCATGGGAAACTTATTGATAAGTCTTATACACAGAATTCAAAACTCATCTAATTCCAAAACAAAATACTTGTATCAATTACTCATACATATTTTTAATTGTTACAAAAAAATTATATATATATATATATATATATTTAAATTTATAGAAGCTGCTATATTTTATCACCGTCGGACTTCCATTAGATTGTTATCGGAGACTCGTCGGAATATTCAACATCGTCGGAAAGTCACCAGAATATTGCTGGAGTGCTCTAAACGTTATTAGAAGTCGCCAGAATGTCCAGAACGTTCGTTAGACGTTAAGAATATCGTCTGAAACTCACTGGAATGTCCAAAAAAAAATAATAAATGAAAAAATTAGAGCGAAAAAACATAGCAAAATGTGTTAAATATTGATAAATTAAGAAGGAAAAAAAAAAGGTAACAACAACAGACAATAACAATGGGAAAAAATATGTTATTTTTCAATTTTTGGAAGGTTTAATCATATAATTTCCAATATTAATCAAATTGAAAAGCAAACTTTGAAACTGTAAAATGTTACAATTTCAAAGAAAAAAAAATCTATTAATTATTTATCCTTATTAATCAAATTGAAAAACATGTTATAAAACTGCAAAATTTTACAGTTCTAAAGAATATTATGAAACTACAAAAAAATTTAGTTCTAAAGTATGATTCATTTCAATACCAAAAAAAATGAAACTGTAAAATTTTACAATTTTTACTGCTTGTAACAAACTCGAAAATAACTTGTTCAGAATTTGAAAATTTTCTCCATTAAAACAAGAGAAATAAAGTGTGTAGTAGAGAAAAGATAGAAAAATTGAGAGATTAAAGGATTGAGACAGATATAGAGAGAGGATTGTACTCCAGCAATTATTTTTGATTTAGATCTAGCGGGATTTTATTTAAATCTACTCATATTTGATGTAGATCTGAGTAGATCTATATCAGATTTGAGTGGATATACTCATCTCCTTTGCCAAAAACTCATTTCCTTTGCCATCAATGAGGGTGGAACAAGTAGTCGGTGGTCGATGGTTGCCGATGAACCCCAATTGATGGTGATCGTCAGTCGCCGGTGAATATATATCAGAAAGAGAAAGAGAAGAAGGAAGATGTGGTCACAGGTCATCAATCGCCGAAAATCAGGAAGTGAAAGAGACAGAGAAGAATGAAAGTAGAGAAGAAAAAAAATGATACAGGACTTTTGGATATAAACAAAAGATTATGAGAATAAATAGGCCACACCTCTTTCAAAGAGGACTTGTTAGTAATTTGCCCTAGAAACATTGTAAAGGGCCCATGGTGAGCCCAATGTGTTCAATTGAATTGTCTAATTGACAAAGTGGGTTGGAGACAATGGACTATTTGATACAATTTATTATAAATTGAAAGTTGATAAGCAAATGTCAAAATCATTTGTCCTTTAGTTTTTTGATAATTAATTTTTTTTTAACTTATTATTTTTATCTAATAAATTATATGAACAAATTACATTAAATAATTTAGCATAGATTCTCAAAATAATATATATATATATATATATAAAAATAGCTAATATAAACTGCACCAGCCAATCCCAATATACCTCTATATATATATATATACATGTTGTGTTGTCTTAGTGTGGGTGTTGATTTTTGACTACACAACCAAACAGGGAAACTCAACAGGAGAGCACCGAAAAAATAGATTAAGTCCGAACAACATGTCAAAAAAATAAAAATCCGACGGTGGTTCCTCCACCCGAGACACTCCGACGATCAAGTCAATAATTATCTCTCAAACATAGCCAATTAGGCTTAACTCACAAGAAAGAACTTAATGCTTCTAGTATATCACACCTACCTAAGACCCACGAGGGTGCCTTGCTTTTATAGCCAACACTGACCTGATCCCTGTAGAAGCCTAACCTCAACGAACTCAGACTCAATGTTTATCTTGGACTCCTAGCTAGATAGGGATAAATTCCCTAAGAGCTTTATCTTTATCCAAACTGAGATCCTCCCCTGTTCTAGGACTCTTGTCCCTTATCCGCTTACCTCGGATTCTGGTATTTCCATAGATAACCTCGACATCAAGACCAGGCCACGTGGCACCTCGGCTGACACTTCGGCGTCACCTTGGCCACGTGCTGTCATTCACAAAATATGTCCCTACAACTGCCCCTTAGGTTCTATTACCTCGGCAACCTAAGGTGATGAAACCTACAATGCTTATTCATATATTATGTCGGCTAAAATTCATTCTTTCCTTCAACCAAGATCATGACTTGTCGGCTTCAAGTACTCGGTACTTAACTGTCCATTTTTATCAAGGGTCAAGAACTAAGAATCAATTTCTTTAGATATTCCAATCGAGGTCGTTCCTCTAGCCGAGGTTGTTGCTTCATTAATCCCAAGAACTACAAGAATTTAATCTACGCATAAGCTGTCATGCACGGTTTTCTCAACTGTCTTCGCCACGTGTCCTTCTCTCATTAGTTCGTACTTGACACACGCCATCAAGTCGTGTCGTTTCTGCGCATGCCGCCTGATAGACACGTCATCCAAGGCATAGTCATTTCCTTTTGTCGTCTTTTCGAGTTTCAACAAAACTCTCTCTCTCTCTCTCTCTCTCTCTCTCTCTCTCTTTCTCTCTCTCTCCGTCTTCTTACTTCGTATTCTCGCATTCTCTCTGTGCTCAAGATTCCCTCTCTCTAACAATTGCTCAACCTCCATTGTTGTTTCTTCGAGTTCTCTGCAATTGTGCTCCATTCACCTCCTCCGGCGAAGTATTTACTGTT
The DNA here is from genome assembly GCF_055761805.1 of Camellia sinensis. NCBI lineage: Eukaryota > Viridiplantae > Streptophyta > Magnoliopsida > Ericales > Theaceae > Camellia > Camellia sinensis. The sequence goes on along the minus strand of NC_138961.1, from coordinate 31,673,128 downwards.
CTGCTCCACTCGTTGTCATCGTCTGACTCTGGTGAACCTCAAACTGGTGTCCTCGACCTCGGACCGAACTGGTGGGTTCTTAGTTCTTTTTAATTTTCATTTTCAGCCCTCCATGATTTTGAATATGTTCTTTCTTTACCATTTGTCTATTCTGTTGCTATTGAATTTGTTTTCATGGTTGCACTCTGTTTTTTTCTTCAATTATAAATCAATTTCCTGCTCTCAAATCTTGAATCTGTGTAATCTTTTGAAGATGCCAATCATGTTTTCTTGTTATGACTTTTGCACACTGTCTCTCACACACTCACTCAGTGTTCATGAATCTGTACTCTCCATGTTTCTTGGATGTTGCTTTCTTGATTCTGATTCTTGCTCTTTTTTGCTTTGTCTTACTTTGTCTTCAGATTCTTGCCTTTGATTCCTAATTCAGTATAGACTTAGGTTTTGGGATTTGGTAGAAATCGCAATCTCTAGGAAAATTGGAACAAATTTCCCCTAGATCTTGAAAAACCCTTGCCTCAGTGCCAGTCTAGGGTCTAGCCGAGGTTTCCAAACCCATACCAAATATTCTTTTTTTGAAATTTTGCACCAATCCACCCTAAGCCGACATCATGGGAATGTTTAAGTGGAGGGTAGACACCCTAGAAAAACTTGAGAACTTTAGGAGGGAGTTCTCTATCCCATCCGACGTTCAGATGAGATAGTGTGACAACCCTCACCACTGATTAGTGCTAATCTATGATTAAGCATGTTAACTGACTGATTGATTGAAATTCTGAGTTAATTGATTGAGTGTGTTAGTTTAAATGCATGTCTATCTGTTTGACTGTTAAATTATATGTTCGTGTTTTATGTTTAAATTACAAATTGAAGGCCTTATCGGCGGCCGAATCTGAAATTGATTAATGTTTTATGCTAATTGGAATTTATGTGATTTTATGGTATATTTGATTGAAATTTGATTTGGTATGATTAAATTAGATTTAATAATGTTAAATTCCATAAGTTGGCTTTATTTACTAAAATGCCATGTTAGTGGGCCATCTCATAAAACATTTGAGACTTGATTCATATCTCTTCCTCAACCATTTCCTTATACACAACCGACTAGAGAGAGAGATAAGAGTTAGAGTGATTTCATCTTATTTTTGGCTTGGAGACTTGAAGAAATTGAAGGTTGATTGCATAATTGAGCTCCAACACTTGTAATTCAAGGTCTAAGGTAGGAGAACCATATTCTTGAGCTTGCATTTGATTTATACCTTGCATGATTCATAGAAGTTTAGTGAGTTGAGGCTAGAATTGGCTTATTATGTTGAATTGAGTAGGAAATCATGCATGCATGTGCATCTCTTGAAGTTTAGAGTTGTTTTCATGGAAATTATTGCATGCATGTCCATATTTGGGTTATAATCCATGAATTCATCATGTTTGGGAGTAAATTAACTCATTTGATCATGCTTTGGAAGCTTTGAAGTTGATTAAATTCATGCATGTTGTGTTTGATCATGTTCTTGAAGTTTTTTTGAAAATTGTGTTTAATTGACTCACCCTTGGGATTTGATTTTACAAATTGATCTTCAAAACATGTTATATTATGGGTTTAAAGTGTTTTTCCAGAAAATGGGCCCAAGAGGTTGAGTTTTGATGCATTAGAGTTGAGTTTTGAGCTTGAGGTTCAAATCTGGAAATTTCAGATTTTGGACTCACGCTCGAGCGAGGAACCCCACGCTCGAGCGTACGCCTTGTGTTCATGCAGTCCGCTCGAGGGAAGAAAGTGGCGCTCGAGCGTGAAATGCGTGTATCCTGTACTTTGCATGTGTTTACAGTTCGCTCGAGCGAGAGAGTTCACGCTCGAGCGAGGACTTGTGTCTCACACTCGAGCGTGGATCGAGCGCCCATCGAGCGTGATTTTTGTGCAGCCAGTATTTTTACTATAGCTCGCAGTCCGCTCGAGCGACGGAAGTCACGCTCAAGTGTAGATCTTTTATCTGCATGTTCGCTCGAGCATAGAAAGCCACGCTCGAGCGAGACCCTTGTTTTCTGAAAATTATGAAAAGTATTTTAAAGTGCATCTTTGCATCCTCATTCCATCCTAGGCACTCCTAGGCCTAGTTTAAGGCATCTTAGTGGGGATATTGATGTAGAACCACACTGAGGCAAATTAGGGATTAAGTTATTATTTTCCAACTGTGTAGCTTAGTGTGTGTTCATTCTGTAACTGTAGGGTTGGCATCTGAGGACGCTCTAGCTGCTTATAGCCCAGTGCTCTATGACTAACAATGTTGTAAAGATATGTTCAATTGAAATTATTTTCTGAACAAATAACTGTACTGCTTTATGAAATGACACTATTTACTCAATGAATGTTTGTCCTATTTGTGAACTGTATTCGTGGCATCCATAGCAATTTACTAATACTGAACTGTTACTGCTACTGTTACAGAGATCTCTGTCGGTTCCCATGTTTGGAACCACTACTGTTTACTGATATGATGGCCATCATTGACTGCTCGGTCTGTTAAGACCTACTATACTGTTTTGCTATTGGATGTACCACATATGACTATTATAGTTTCTGAATGACTGTTATGGCATAAATTATGAGTCACAAACTGAATGACTGATACACTGATAAGTGACTGTTTTCAATACTGAAAGGACATTCATTCTTAACCTCTTTACGCATATGTTATTCACTGGGCTTTAGCTTACTGTTTATATATATATATATATATATGTAGGTGTTCAGGCACCGGACCGGAGTTAGGAGCGTCAGATTAGCTCTTGTTTTCTCAAGCCAACCATCGTGCCTCACCTTGAGGTTCCAGTGCTGCCAAGCTAAGGTTGCTTCGGGGTGTTTTAGATTCCCCCTTTTCTGTCTCTATTTTGTATCGACTGTATAGACTGTTATTGTACTGTTATGGTAGGGACTTGGTCCCTAACCTGAATGATTGTATATGATGTTTGTATATACTGTTTTGTCTTGAATGTGAATATGTTTTAAAAAAAAAAAAAAGTATTTTTGCATACCGACTGTCACAGCTCATTAGACATCTTTTAATTACTGTTTTGGCTTCCGCCAACCCCTGTACTCTGTATTACTGTTTTACTGTTAAGCAAGCCTTCGGTAATCTCGAATTACTGGCTGGTTACGGTGCTGGTCGTGACAGATAGGCTGGGAAAAAGGACTCCATTATGCCTAATGGAAACTTTATGCCCTTCCCAGTAGCTGCCTTTGTAGAGTGTGGACTCAGATTTCCCCTAGACATCCTTTTTAAGGAAATCCTCCATTATTATAAACTCAACCCCATGCAACTAACCATCAACTCATACAAGGTTATCAATGGCATCATAGAACTAGCACGCCGAGAAAATGCTATGATCACGCTAGTCGACATCCAGTTCTTGTTACGACCCAAACCCGCCCCTATGGGTTTAACATCTTAATCGGCCAGTAATCCATGGATTACCAAAGGCCTCTTAACAGAATATCATATAGTTATGGGCCACGGAAGCAAATGTATGAAATATACGTGGTCCAATGAGCTGTGATGACATATATGGGACAGAATTTAAAACTTTATACTCGCATATGTGACGTTGTAAAAGCATCAATCTTACGTCACTTGAGCCATTTATACAAAACTTTCAAACACATGTTCAGTCCAGACATAAACATTTAGAAAGCACAAAAGTTCCAAAACACAAAAGCTTGGGCAGATCTCAAAAAGGAACCTCCACGGGAGGCACGATAGTTGGCTGACACCAAAACATCTAGGTGGCAACTTAGGCCTGGTCACACGCTTACTCACCTACATACATAATATAAATACTGAGCGGAAGCCCAGTGAATAATAACGGAGTAAAGGATTTTAATGAATGATGTCCATACAGATTCAGAAATCATAATTCAGATTCATAACAGATTCATATTCATATTCTTGTTCAGATCATATACAGAAATCAGAGTTCATGCTTAATCATACGTGGTGCATGCATTAGCGCTAACAGAACAGATACAGAACAGATGCAGAACATATGGTGGTTATGAATAACCAATTCCATAAAGGAACCTCCAAATCCGGGTAACAGAGAATAAACATGCTGAGCCCCATAATAGAGCCTCCGGCACGGGTAATAGAGTGCAGACATATTAAGTTCCATAATGGAACCTCCGATACCGGGTAACAGCTAACAGATATCACATGATGCTAAGGATGCCACGAATACATTGTCAGAAATTGGACAATCATTCATTGTACAGAACATATCATTTCAGAAAACAGATCTTAATTCATCATACAAAAAATAAATAAAGTTGAACATAAATTTACTAAGTTATTACTCACAGTTGGCTTCAAGTGCAGACAGACAGAGCAGGCTAATCAAACGATCTACGACACGTGACCTACATTAACATAAAACAAATACACATTTGAAACACATGTTAGAGTGCATCTGACCCATTATGTTCTTGTTCTTAGTGTGTCCCTACCCTTATTCTTATTGTGGTGTCTTGACCATGGCCTAGGAATGCCTAGGATGGAATGAGGATGCAAAAATTGTACTTGAAATCATTTTTCAAAGCTTGCTAAAAACAGGGTCCACGCTCGAGCGTGACTTTCTTCGCTCGAGCGAACATGCAAAAGGTGAAGGTTTGCTCGAGCGTGACTTCCTTAGCTCGAGCGGACTGTAAACTCTTGAAATAGTACTGGCTGCTTATTTTTCACGCTCGACGGACGCTCGATCTCCGCTCGAGCGTAAGACTCAGGCCCTCGCTCGAGCGTGAGTTCTGTCGCTCGAGCGTGCTGCAAGACATATGAACTTCTGGATACATGCATTTCATGCTCGAGCGGGTATCATGTTGCTCGAGCGGAAGTGCACACATTCAGAGTGCTTCGCTCGAGCGTAAACTCCTACACTCGAGCATAGAGTCAAATTATGGAATTTCTAGATTTGATCTCCAAGCTTCAAACTCAAACCAAACACTTCAAAACTCATCCTCTTGGCCCAAAATTCTGGAAAACATTTAGAAACTCACAAAACATCATGCTTTGAAGATCATTTCATGAAATCAAAGCCCAAAAGCATGCCAATTGTTCAAAAAATCAACTTAAACTTCATGAACTCTCCAAAAACATGACATGCATGAAATGATTGAGCTTCAAGTTTCCAAATCATGATCAAATGAAATGAGAGGATGTAAAACATGATGAATTCTTACAACTAAGCTCAATTTATGACATGCATGAGAGAATTCCTAGTAAACATGCTCCAAACGTATTGAAATGTACATGCATGTATGAATTAGTCTTCCCTCCTACTTTTTAAGCTTGGTTCTTACATCTCCTAACTCAATTCACTTAATTTCATGGGTGAATCAACTCAACTTCAAGACTAAAGGCTTGGTTTCTTACCTAAGCTACTCAATTGAGTTCCACTTAAGCAAAATCTTGAGCAATTCACTAAATCTTCTAGCAATTCTTCCATTTGCTTCTTGAGATCAACTCTTACTCTCTAATTCTCTCTTCCTCTCACGTTTGGAGATTTAAGATGGGAAATAATAGTGTCAAAAACATGTCTAAGAGAAATAGAAGTGGTCTTGTATAAGCCCACTTAGTGGCATTTAGTTAATTGGCCTAAACTAAGCTAAGTAGCATTAATTATTCTAATTTAATCACTCCAAATCGAATTTTAATTAAACCTACCATAAAATTCTATAAATTCCACATAACACATATACTAAATTGATTTCGTCATCGGATGCCGTTAAGGCCTTCGATTCACAAAAGGTAACAGAAATTTCAAACAGATACTCCTACAATGAACAGATAAAACATAAATAATGCACCACATATGCAATTAATTCAAAATTTGATCTTAATAATTTATTAGGCATATTGAATGATAGATTATCGTTAATCTTGAGTCGGGGTTGTTACAGTTCTGTTACACCATGTGTGGCCTTAAATCTGAAAAAGGCTACACATATTACCTCAAGCCCAAATCCACCGCCTACAAAATCGTAGCCGACCTTCCGGAATCCAACAAGGGTACTGGAGATGACTATCTGATTGTCTCGGGCAACTGAGAGTTTGCACCAAACAATGATCTTCATCTATTCCCACTACGCCGAGGAGTTTTTAGAGAGGATAAGGATAAGAAATTGAGTCACCTCCCAACTTTATCTCTGCTCAAGGCTTGTTAACCTTTATCTGCTCATCCTAATGTTTCTCTTGTTTGCAGCTCTTCTTCAGCCAGCAAAAGACTTTCGCCAGACATTCTTCCCCAGCAAAGACCTAAAAAGGCTACTGGACTTGCCAGTTGAAAAATGCAAGGCCCCGTTACTGCTCGACTATATTCTGACCTACAAGTCAGCCCTACCCGACATTCTCCATCGAAGCAAGACTCCTCATTCTACCACAACTCCACCAACAACTTCATCTCCAAGGCCAGATCAGGCCTCCTCCTCTGCCCTAGTTGAGCAACCATCTACTTCTGCCCCTCAACTAATTTCACCATCTCAGCGCCAACGCCGACGTCGTGCTCTACCCAACATACCAGCGGGCCGAACTCGTAGCCGCAAACGATAAGATTCTGAGATGTTGACCTATGATCCGACCAATCCTCCCAGTACTCTTCCCGCTATTCACTTCGGCACCAAAGTTACACTTGTTGCTACTGCCAACAAAAAGGGCCGCAAACCAGGTGTCGTCGAGGACCTTCTAGCCGATATCCCTAGGGTAGTGAATGTTCAGTCCTCTTCCTCTCCCTCTCAACCCAAGCCAAAGCCTGAGAGAGTCAAAAAAGCTAAGACCAATGCTACAGTGACTCAGATTGATTCTAAGGACACTATACCGATCTCAAAACTGGCCGAGTCCGAAAAGAGTATTCCTGCTGTTGACAAAAGGCCAGCCAAGGCCGAGGCGTCTAACCCACCGCAATCCAAAAAGACGAGGTCCAATGGGTCCTCTGATCCTTCTGGTTTCCGGGCCGACGCTCCCTAGACTCCATTTGTCACAGTCGGAGACCGACCCCTTCTTGTCGAGGATAGCGCGCTTGACAGCCTGGAAATCAGTGCCGCCATTTCCACCGCCATTCTGCTCCCAGCTGACATAAATCGAATGGCCGAGCTTTCCAAATATGAAAACTATGTGATGATAATGCAGCACTGTCTCTTGGTAAGTGTCAACACTTGTAACTTTTAATTTCAACTCTTGTTTTCATACTTAACAAATTTTCTTTGCAAGTTATCCAACAGCTTCACTCCCTTTGCAGTCAAGACTGATGAGTTCAAGAAGGAATTAACCCAAAAAACAAAGGAGGTAGCCAAACTCCTTTCCTCACTAAACAAGGCCGAGGCCCATATCCAAGGTCTTCTAGATCAGGCCAAGGCTACTAAGTTGGCCCTGAAGAAAGCTGAGGATCGCGCCGAGGCTATAGAAAATATTGCCGAGGTTGTTCAGGCAGAGGCCAAAAAGGCCAAGAAGAAAGAGGCCAGGCCCAAACTGAGCTCCAAACATCACTGTCTACAAAGGCGACCAAAATCAAAGAGGCGGACGAGAAGGCTATGCCGAAGGAGCAGCCGACGTCCGTGACGAATACAAAAAACAAGTCAAATAGGCATGCAACAAGGGTTACGCCCTTGGTTTGATGGTTGCTTTAAAGGAGTTTGCTGTCCTTGACAACTCATCCCTCTAAGACGAGAGCCAACTTGTCATGCCCTTCCCTCCCGCTCGAAGCCAATCTAAAGGTGAGGCTGAGGATGATAAAGAAGTTGAGGCCGACAAGGCTGGGAAGACTGAAGTTGCTAGGGCCAAGTCCCCGACTCTAAATGAGCAAACCGTGGACTTGACTCACGACGACAAAGACGAGGTCCCTAAGAACATGCCTGAAACCGAGGTTGAAAGTGCCGAGACTCTTCTAGAGAATAACACCGAGAAGACTACTGAGAAGCTCTCCCAACTGTCTGCTGAGGCCGAAACACAGCCAACCGCCGATGCAGAACAGTCTGTGTAGAATCTTTTCTTTGTTTGTACTTTTTCCTTTGTAGTCATTGTAACCTTTTGGACAATGTTTTAACTTCAGTTTGGCTGATGTGCCCTTTTGTGCTTGAACAAGTTGTCTTTTCTGAATGTAAGTCTTATTTTTTCTTCCAAGTGTTGAATGTATGCCCTATTTTCTTCTATGCATGCTTACTGCTTTCTTTCCTGCCTTTCATGCATCCAGAATATTTTTGTATTTATTTCCAAGTATAACTTAACTATATAATAGCTCCGGGATATAATACCTCGAATATAAACCTTGAATGTTTTCCTCGGCCAACTATCGGCATACCTCAGCTAACACTTTAAAAATATCTAAATATTTTTACAAGTGTTATTCAGTATTACTTTTTACCTTCACATGCTATCTTCTAAGACTTCGCCCCGTCCAAGTTTGGACAACCTGGTTGGTTACCTTGGGTAATATGTATCTCGGATACTTTATTCATAATTACCTCGGCTAACTCCAGCTTGTAAATTTCTCCGAAATTTCAACAAGTGTTAAGCACATTCTAACTTGTAAATTTTTTTGAAAATTTCGACAAGTCTAAGATTTCAACAAGTCCAAAGCTCTTGCTCTCAAGTTTATTTTATCATTCCTACTCCCTGCCCCCTAATGTGAACCTAAGTTTCACTTAAGTTCACATTAAACATGTGTCTATGGTATTTCGCCGAAGTCAGATTCAAACAAAAACTAGCCGAGGTTCACAACCTTGGTTTCTCTGTTAATCTATGCATTTAGTTCCATTCTAAGTTTGACTCTGCCGACATGGCAAGTCTAGGTTAATTCAACTTAGTTCAACTCCATTATATGCAAGTATAATTCAAATCTGCCATATAATGAGTCTAAGTTATTCGTCATGTTTCATTCAGAAACATTGCCAACTTAGTTCAACTCTATTATATGCAAGTATAATTCAACTCTGTCATACAATAAGTCTAAGTTATTCGTCATGTTTCATTAGAAACATCGCCAACTTAGTTCAACTTTATTATATGCCATATAATAAGTCTAAGTTATTCGTCATGTTTCATTTAGAAACATCGCCATGGGACTGGTCAGTCCTATCACACAAATTTCAAATTCATAACAATCAAACTAAGATTTCATTATTACTTCGGCTAATGACATAAACTTCGAAAAACAAAAATCTAATGATAGAAAAACTTCAAGTTGCAAGTGTTCCAGGATCTTGACAACTCTTTGCCATCACCATCCTCAAGCCGATATGCCCCGTTGTCGGCGACCGAGATGATTCTATAAGGCCCCTCCCAATTTGGGCCTAGCTTGCCCTCCCTAAGATCCTTCTTGTTGCCGACCACTTTCCTTAGCACAAGGTCCCCTACTTTGAACTTTCTTGGGTTGACCTTTTTATTGTAAACCCTAGCAAGTTGTTAGTCTGCCCCCAGCCGAATTGCTGCTCTCTCTCTCTCTCTTTTCTCCTCCAAAAGGTCTAGATCTCAGGCTAGAAATGCCTCATTAGTACCATTTTCCACTCCCTGGGTTCTGATCCCTGGAATGCCGACTTCTAGTGGGATAACTGCTTCAGTGCCAGAAGCCATGGCAAACGGAGACTCCCCAATTGATCTTCTCAACATAGTCCGATATGCCTAGAGTATATTTGGCAACTCCTTCACTAATTTTTCCCATTTACTGCTTCTAGCCTCTTTTTGATCCCATTCAAGATAGTCTTATTAGATGCTTCTGTCTAACCATTACTCTAAGGGAAACTTGGAGTAGAGTAGTAATTCTTGATTTTGTACTTTGCACAAAAGCTTTTAATTAGCTTACTGTCAAACTGTGTACCATTGTCTGCTATTAATGCCCTTGGGATCCCAAACCTGGTGATGATGTTCTTCCATATGAAGTTCTTCACATTAATATCTCGAATCTTCGTAAAGGGTTCAGCTTTTACCCACTTTGTGAAATAATCAGTTGCTACCAGCAAGAACTTCCTTTGCCCAGTTGCTTGGGGCAGTTGTCCGACAAGATCCATGGCCCACTAGGCAAATGGCCAAGGGCTAGACACTAGGTTCAAAATTGCTGCTCGTTGATGTATCAAAGGTGTAAACCTTTGACACTTCTCACACTTTCTGACGTAGGTTTCAGCATCTTTCTGCATGTAAGGCCACCAGTACCCCTGAGTAATGGCCTTGTGAGCAAGTGATCTTCCCCCAACATGGTTGCCACATACCCCTTCATGTATTTCATACAAGAAGTCTTCAACCTGGGAGGGATGCACATACCTCAAAAGAGGGCCAGTAAAAGACCTTCTGTAAAGATGTCCTTCTGTTGTTAGGCTAAACCTTGCCAACTTCAGTTTGGTCTTGTGCGCCTCTTTGCGATCATCCGATGACTTGTCGTCCCTAAGAAACATTACTATTCCATCCATCCAACTTGGACCCATCTCCACACACATTGCTTCATACTCTATGATTAGTGGTTCCACACTTGGGCCTGACAAGTAATCAACCATTATTGTCCTTGCCTCCTCTGACTTCATTGCACTAGCCAGGTTAGCCAAGGCAGCAACATGGTTGTTGTCATCTCAGCTAACCTGCTATAGTTGGCAATCCTGAAATAAGGCTAGCAGCCTAACAACTTCTTTGACATAGGCTATTATTCTTTCATCTCGGGCTGCATACTCATATGTTGCCTGGTTCATAATAAGTTGGGAGTCACATAAGACTACCACCTCGTCGGCTTCCATTGTTACTGCTAACTTCAACCGTGCGACTAGTGCCTCAGATTCTGCTTCATTGTTTGAGGCTTTAAATCCCAAACGAACAGATTGTTCCAACATTTGCCTATCTGGTGATACCAACACCACTCCTGCCCCTGTTCCTTAACAGTTTGAACTCCCATCAACAAACAGGCAGAAGGAGTTACCAAGGTAAATGTCGTAGTGCTTGGGTTTTTCTTCTTTCTTTTGCTCTGCTGTGGGGTTTTTCATTCCCAACTGGGTCTCTTCTTGTTTCCCTAGACACCCTAAGCCGCAACTCACCGAAGCCCGACGTGGGATGACACTAGGTGTGAACTTAGCCTCAAAGTTGGCTAGAACCTGGCCTTTGATTGTCGTTCTAGGCCTAAACTCTAAGTCATATTGGCCCAACACCACTGCCTATCTGGCTACCCTGCCTATCAGATCTCCTTGCTGTAACAAGGACTTCAAGGGATGCTCAGTGAACACCACAATCTTGTGGGCCTGGAAATAATGATTCAACTTTTTGGAAACCATCGCTAAGGCCAGTGTCAATTTCTCTAGGGGTAAGTACCTGGTCTCTACGCCTACTAGAGTTTTACTCACATTGTATATTACCATTTGTTCTCCCTTCTCTTCTCTGATTATCATCGCACTTGCTGCATGCTCTGAAACAGCCAAGTATAAAAATAGTTTCTCTCCAGGTACTGGATTTGATAGAACTAGAGCTATTGTCAGGTACTTTTTCAAGTCGGCCAAGGCGACTTCACATTCCTCTGTCCACAAGAAATCGGTGGCCTTTTTTAACAAACTGAAAAATGGTTTATACTTATTTGAACTTCTACTTATAAATCTATTCAGGGCTACGGCCCTTCCAGTCAACATCTGTACCTGTTTTGCTGATGTCGGGCTTTTCAAGTCCAGGATAGCCTTGATTTGATCTGGGCTTGCCTCAATGCTCCTTTTGGTAACCAAGTATCCCAAGAACTTACCAGATCTAACTCCGAATGTGCATTTCAAAGCATTAAGTCGGAGCCGATATGTTCTAAGGATATCAAAAACTGCTTTTAAGTTGGCCAAGTGATTCTCAAGTTCTTTGGTCTTCACGACCATGTCATCAAAGTACACTTCCAATGTTTTGCCAATCAGGTGTCTGAACATCTTGGTCACCAACCTCTGGTAGGTTGTTCCTGTATTTTTCAACCCGAAAGGCATCACTTTGTAGCAATACAGCTCTTTTGGGGTGATAAATGCAGTCTTCTCCTCGTCGGGGGGATATATTGTTATCTAATGGTATCCCCTGTAAGCGTCCAAAAAGCTCATCCTTCCATGCCCTGAAGTGGCATCCACTAATTGATTGATCTTGGGAAGTAGGAAATTGTCTTTGGGACAAGCCTTATTCAGGTTGGTGAAGTCCACACAGACCCTTCACTTCTCATTCTTCTTTTTCACAACAACTGTGTTTGACAACCAAGTTAGGTAGTTTACCTCTCGAATGGCTCTGGCCTCCAACAATTTGTCCACTTCCTCCTCTACTGCCTTTACATGAACCAACGTCGGTCTCCTTGCTTGCTGAATGACAGGTTTAGCCAACCTGTCTACATTTAGTCTATGGCATGTGACCTCGGAGTCAATGCCAGGCATCTCATAAGGCGTCTAGGCAAACACCTTTATGTTTGCTCGCAAGACTACTTCTAACTCCCTTTCCTCCTCTTTGGCCAAGCTTGAGCCGATAAGCAAGAAGCGCCCTCCATCCCCTTGTTAGACCAGAATTTTTTTCAAGGCTTCCTCGCCTTTTTCGATTGGTTCTTTACCGACGTCCTCCAGGACCTCCATGTCCTCGTCCTCAATCTCTTTTTTTTATTCTTCTTGCACATTACAAGCAGATTTCATTACTTCCATGGAGCAATTCTTTGCCTGCACCTGATCCCCTTTGACCTTCTCAATTTCATGCTCCGTTGGGAACCGCAACAGCTGGTGCAGTGTTGAGGAAACAGCCCTTACTGCGTGCAACCATGACCTTCCCAAGATAACATTGTAAGGGAAGAGGGTGTCAATTACTGTGAACTTTGTGCTTACCTTCTTGGTGCCTGCTTGCACCTCCAAATTTATTGCTCCCAGGGGCCATGTCTGCGTTCCATTGAACCCGACCATCGGGATGTTCGACTGCTTCAAATCATCTCGGTAAAGGCCAAGCTCCTTGTAACATTTGTATGTCACAAGAGCTGCCTTGGTCAATCAGAATGCACCTTACCTGTCATTCTCCAATCTTGAGGGTTACTACTAGAACATCGTTGTGTGGATGATGCACCATGTCTAGATCTGCTTCAGTAAAGGACACCATTGGTCCCTGGCACTCGTTTGTCCTAGGCCTCTTTTGCTGGACCTGATACACATGCTGTAAGTGCTTCACCCTCTGAATCTCCCCACATACCTCGTTCTCATTGACCCTCAAGTGAATCACATTGATCACTTGAGGTCTGTCTGCTTGCGATTGTGGTGCTGGTGGAAGTGGTGCTGCCAGTTCCTGGGGCAGCCTTGCCTGTTCTTCCCTCATTCTGGCCTCATCTACTAGGTCCCTTAAGTGACCTTGTCTAACTAGATCTTCCAAATGCTTCTTCAAGGCTCTGCACCCCTGAGTTAGGTGCTCATCCTCATTATGGTAGGCACAGTGCTTCCCAAGGCTTCTTCACATAAATTCGCCATGAATCTTTTCTAGTGTTCTATAATACGGCTGATTCCTGATCCTTTCCAAGACTTTATAAACCGAGATCCGGAACACAGTGGTGATTGCTTGTGCAGCCTACAGTTATGTTTCTTGTCTATTAAAATTTGTATTACCTCGGCCTCGCTTCGGCGAGCCATTCATCTTCTCTTGCTTTGATGCCTTCGTTCTTGGCGTATCCTCTTCTACTCTCGCATATTTCTTGATCCTAGCCATGAGCTCCTCCATACTCTTCGACAGAGTCTTTGCTTGTGACTTTCAAAGCATGTAATCATCCTCCAGGCCGTTCTTAAAAGATATGACTGTTAACTCATGGTTGCATCCTGGTATTCGGTTGAACACCTCGTAATACCTTTGGCATAAGTCCTGAGGATTTCACACTCGCCAATTTTCAGAGTCATTAGGGAGTCTACCCTCAACGGCTATAATTTGTTTGTAACAAACCTGGCCACAAACATCTCGGCTAGGCCTTCCCAACTCTTCACAGTTCCTTTCGGCAACCTGTGAAACCAATCTGATGTAATTTCTCCAAAGGATGAGGGGAATACCTTGCAGAACAACAGTTCATTCCTGGTATAAAGTGCCATTGAATTCAAATATAAGCCGACGTGAAAGTTCGGATCGGACTTACCGTCATATATCTGAAACCTTGGCATATGGAACCTTTTTCGGGCCTCAAACTTATCTAACTCCACTGAGAATGGTGTTCTCAGCTTGACCGGGGATGTGACCTCGGCATTCTGCCGCTTACTCTTGAGGTAGTCCCTCAAATCCTCCTTAATCCGACCAAGAGCTCAGCTGTCAACGGATTTTAGTCTTTTTGGTGCACTGCTCCTGACGTCGTTATGAGTCCTCTTGGACTTCTCTTCATTCATCGTATCAAAACAAAGTTCCTTCCCCTGTACATGTCGATGTTCCTTGACATACGTTCCTTTGGTATAAGGCGTCCTTTAAGACTCTTCCCTCATTGACTCTGCTCGCCCGACGTTCCGTGAAGGCCAATGTGAGCGTTCCTTCACCCTATCATATTGAGGGACTACTGGGACGGATTTCTACCCTCCTTTCTGGGCATCGTTCTTGGCCACTGGAATTGGCGTGTCCTTCAATGGAAATGGTGGCTGCATGACGTTGTTCTATATCATAAAGTTGACAACCGATTGTAGGTATGCCAACTTGTTTGCCTTTCCCTTCATCTCGCCGTCCGTCCTCAAGCATCTATCTTTCCATACCTAGAAGTCATTTTCATTGTAATACCCGCCTTGACATGCTTTCTTCGGTGCGTCTCCCTCTTGGCCGACATCTTTTTTCTAGGGATTCTGATCCCGAGGTCCTTCATTACAATTCTCCTCCTCTACATTAGGATTGGCGTGTTTTCCACTCCCACTTGGGATGTCATCCCCGACCTTTTCTTTCTACCTATCGTTGGCCATCTATTGTCCTTACTTTCCCACAGACGGCGCCAAATTGTGGGTATTGATTTTTGACTACACAACCAAATAGGGAAATTCAGCAGGAAAGCCCGGCAGAATAGATTAAGCCTGAACAACCTGTCAGAAAGATAAGAATCCGACAGTGGTTCGTCCACCCGGGGGCACTCTGATGATCAAGTCAATAATTATCTCTCAAAAATAGCCAATTATGCTTAACTCACAAGAAAGAACTTAATGCTTCTAGTATATCACACCTACCTGAGACCCATGGGAGTGTCTTACTTTTATAGCCAACACTGACCTGATCCCTATAGATGCTTAACCTCAACGGACTCAGACTCAATGTTCATCTTGGACTCCTAGCTAGATAGGGATAAACTCCCTAAGAGTTTTATCTTTATCCAGGCTAAGATCCTCCCCAGTTCTAGGACTCTTGTCCCTTATCCGCTTACCTCGGATTCCAGTATTTCCGTAGATAACCTCGGCATCAAGACCAGTCCACATGGCACCTCGGCTGACACTTTCGACTTTTCTTTTTTTTTTTTTTTTTTTTTTTTTTGTAGGATTAAAAAATCTCATTTGAAAATGATTTTTTAACTTTTTGTAAGAGAAAAAATGTAATGATTATGAGTTAGATATGATGTTTTGTCTTATTAAGCTAAAAAGTTTATTTTGTATTTTTGTGGCTAAAATGGGTTGGGTTGGGTTGGGTTGGGTTGGGTTGGGTTGGGTTTGGAGCTATTTTAACCACAAAAATACAAAATAGATTTTTTAGTATAATAAGACAAAATATCACATCCAACTCATAATCATTACATTCTTTCTCTTACAAAAAGTCAAAAAAATCAAAAAATCAAAAAATACTTCTCAAACGAAATTTCTTAGCTCCGAGCTAAAATAGCAAAAAAAACTAAAAAATCAACCCACTTTTCAAACCAACTGGTGTTAGGGGTGCAACTCGGGCGGGCTCAACCCGAGCCCAGCCCGAGTTTTTTTAGGGCTTGAGCATCTATATCTTGTAATCTGGACGGGCTTGGGCAGATTTTTGATGCCCGAATTGCAATTTGGGCTAGGCTTGGGCAGAACCAATGGCCAACCCGAGCAACCCGAACCCGAATTGAATTTAATATATTATATAAATTATATAATATATAATATATATAAATTAAGTAAAAGAGTTAGTCTTAATTTTTTTTTTTTTTTTTTTTTTTTGTTAGTCTTCTATTAAGTAAAAGAGTTAGTCTTAATTTTTATTTTTATTTTTATTTTTTGTTAGTCTTCTACCATTAGATTAGCATCTTTTATGTCTACCCTTAGATCTACCTACAGGTTTCTAGACTCGGGCAATTCGAGCAATCTGGGCAATTCGGGCAATTCGGGCTAACCCGAGTTCAAAATACAAAGCTTGGGCCGGGCTTGGGCAGCAATGCTCGAGTTCATGGTCGGGCTTGGGCGGGCTTGGGCATTGCCAAATACAATTCGGGTCGGGCTTGGGCAAACCCCCAACCCGACCGAACCCGCCCGAGTTGCACCCCTAACTGGTGTTTGGGAAGAAGCTTTTTTAGCTTTTTTTTGGCTAAAATAGCACTAAAAGACAAAATAAGCAAAAATAGTCAATAAGACAAAATATCACATCAAATCCATAATCATTTTACTTTTTCTCTCACAAACATCACATCTAACTAAAAGAAAATCCAACTATCTTTTCAAACATAAAAATTTTAACCTCCTAAAATAACCAAAAATTAAAATAACCTACTAAAATAACAACTCTCAAACATCTACTCTAAAAACAACAGTGAAACGGACATTTCAAACCCCTCATGTGCTACTCTGACTCTGTCACTGCACTCTTTTAGACAACCCACATAAATATCCAGAGCTCGCTAGTTGTTAACCTGTTCCATAAGAAAAATCAACTCATTAAACCCTAGTTGTTTGGCAGAAACAAACCCACTCAAAAAGTAAGTTATAACGAATGTCTCTTTCTCTGTCTACTTTAAACCCTATATGTCTCCCTCACTTCATGCCCAAGTGGAAAAACAAAGAACCCAACTCAAAAATCAGATCAAAAACATCAAAGCAATATCTTCAATGACTGGCTGAGCTATAATGGGAATATGCATTTGATGGGTCAGTTTAATTCTGTCTACATACATATAAACTATTTTCTCAGTTTCTCTGAGAAATCCATTAAGTCAAAAAAAGCTACGTTACATCGATTAAATAAAGAATAGAATGGAAAGAAAACTGACAGAACTGAGAGATCGCCGTGTATTCTGCAAGAACCTTCGGTACTAACACGTACCAAACAGTGTCTGTCAACATGCTACATAGCCCAGGTCTAGTTTTTTTTAATAATTGTTTTTAGAATTGTTGAATGTTGTAGGCTGTTAGGGCTGGTCGTTGGATACTGCAATTTCTTTTCTTTTTTTTTAAGGTTATAACCATATACACCCTAATGTGACGTATTGAGAAAAAAATTTAAAAATTGTTCAGAATTTAAATTGAATATATTAAATGGCTTGAAGGTATTTACATTTATAGTTAACGAAATTAGTAGTTATATTTTGGTTTAAAAACCATATAAGAAGAAAAATTGTATGGTTTCAAATTATAAAGGGGTAAAATGAATTTTGTCAAATACAAAATCTGATAAAAAAAAATTCTCATACAACATATTGTGTGGATCACATCCATTCTAAGAGTGATCTACACCACGCATTGCCACTTTTAAAATAATTTCCACTGTATTTTTTCAGGGTAGCTATGTTTTTTCCCCAATCAAATATAGAAGCTTTTTTGGTTTTTTATCAATAAAAAGAATTTTTATTGATGAATATCAAACGTACAAACATAAGAAAATACACTAAACATAGAAGCTTTTAATTTCACTTTTAAAATAATTTTCATTGTAACACTAAGTCAAATAGTTTTTATTATTTAATTTTAGCTAGTTCATTATAAATTCCAATACTTTGTTGTTGCACACCACAAAAATTTACCCCAAAAGAAAAAAAAAATTGTATAAAAATTTGCTTGTATAACATTTTTTATGTATTTTTTACACATTTAATTTTACCAATTTTTATATACTTCCTATGTCCTAAAATATTATTCCCTTATTTCAGTTTTTATTGTTTCAAAATATTAGTTCATTTCGAAAATCAATAACATGAATTTTTTATTTTGTCCTTCTATTAAATTCATTAATTATAACAATTGATATTCTAATAAAAAAAGTCAAAGGATAATTTTAAAAATATAATATTTTTAAAGTATAATAATTATACTATTAAAAAAAATTAGATTTTCAAAAAAAAGACTAATATTTTAATATTCTATTTATGCAGCTACAAATACTATTGACAATTCAAAAGACTATCATTAACGTATATAAATGCATGAAGTTATATATATACATGTGCAAAAATTGAAGTTCTAATATGGCTGTTTGTTTTGCTCTTCCTTTGATTTTTGTTTATGCTTTCTCTTTGTTTATGGTTGATTACTTACCAATTCTTGATAGTGTGTTAGTACATAATTAGGCGGACTCATTGGTGCCAATCTAATTGGAATTAATTTGTTTCGTTAAAATATTTTTTATATTTATCTTTTTTTATTGATATAATACTCTTTTAATTTATCAATAAAATTAATCTCTTCTACGGATAAATATATATATATATATAAGGGTGGCTTTGATATATGAATAAAGTAATTGGGTAGAATCACAACTAAGAAGGATTTTGTGGGGGGGGGGGGGGGGGGGGAGTCTTTATCTATCTATCTATGCGTGTATCGGTGGATATAGATCCGTTACCGTTAGTCATATGGGATGTCGACGAAGTGATATTTGTGTCAGTTACTGTCAGTTGTTTCATCCCATGCATCCAAAAAAAAGTTTAACAAAATTACAAATCAGTTGAAACACAAAACAAATTTGTAAAATCATAGAAAAAATTGTCACTTCAATCATTAGAATTGATAAGTTTAATCAGTGATTTGTATCTGTATTATTTTTTTTTATTTTTTTTTTTTTTTGGATCTTTCAACTGAATTGCAATTTCCTCAAAAAATTATGCATGCTCTTGAAGTAAATTTGTAGTGTTTTGAGAAGATGGTTAAAATTTATTTTTTGATTTTTTTTATTTTTTTGTGAGAGAGGGAAGTAAATTTAAAGTTAAGAAATGACTTTTAACTCACTTCTCAAAATAAACTGTAGTCTCAACTTGATATTTATTAATTAAAATTGTGAGATCTAATACTTTTTATTAAAAATTTGAGAGACAATTAACAAGTATCAAGTGATATATAGCGTAAAATAATATTTCAAAACCACCAAATCATCACTGTAGACTCCCCGCACATTTTATCTTTCTCACTCAGTAACAAAAGCGTATATTTACTTGTACATCATTCAGGATTAATATGGAAAGTGACTTTTTAATATTTTAGTGAGTGTTTTGGAAGTGACTATTTTAAAGGTTTTTTAATTTTTTGACTATTTTAATAGGCTATTTTAATTTTTATTTTTGAAAAGTTGGGTTAAATTTTTGGGTTGGTTGTTGTATTGAAAAATGTGTTTGAAATGATATTTGAGGTTGAAATGACAAATTTGCCCCTAATCTTATTTTTTTCAAAATTGATCTACGGGGGGAAAATGATAATTTAACTGCCTGTGGGATGGCAGTACTAGCCTGAGCTTACATTGTATTGGTCACAGTGGGGGTGTTTGGTGGGGCTTTTTTGAGCCAGCTTATGGCTTCTGGCTTTTAAAAAGTTATTTTGGACTGTTTGGTTAAACTTATTTCAAACAGCTTCTGATTCTAACAACTTATTTTAAGTCAAAAAAGCTGATTCTGAGAAGCTGCTCACCCCTTACTTCTGATTATCACCTTTTGCTGTGGACATATTAATTCACAGTTATACTCTTAGATTTTTTTATTTTTTATTTTTTTAAAAATAGAAAAAGACCCAAATGGACTATAAAATATTATTATTATTTTTTATGAAAAATGTAGGCAAATAGTGAATAATAAAAAATAAAAATTAATTGAAAAAGTTACTTCACAGCTTATTTAACAAACACTACACAGCAACTTAAATCTATAATCCAACAGCTATACCAAACAGATTAACAGATTCTGATTAAAGTCATAATCTATAATCTGTTAAGCTATAATCTATAATCTGTTTTAACAGCTACACCAAACAGCACCAGTGTAGGTTATCCGTGCATGACAGCCACTGCATTTTCTTTATTTTTTTTATTATTATTTTTTTTTAAATCAATGGATTAGTGTGACTAAAAGATTTTTTTTATATATATATTTGAGGCTAAAATAGCCTGTAGTCACGGTTCCCAAGCACCGCCTAATGAACTAGGATAATATTATATTTTTTTGTTGAAAATTTGTTAGTTTTTTTTTAAAAAAAAAATAATTTTTTAACTGTTTAACTAAAATAATTATTTGTCCAGTGAAGCTTTATCTATCTATGCGTGTATCGGTGGATATAGATCCGTTACCGTTAGTCATATGGGATGTCGACGAAGTGATATTTGTGTCAGTTACTGTCAGTTGTTTCATCCCATGCATCCAAAAAAAAGTTTAACAAAATTACAAATCAGTTGAAACACAAAACAAATTTGTAAAATCATATAAAAAATTATCACTTCAATCATTAAAATTGATAAGTTTTATCAGTGATTTGTATCTGTATATTTTATTTTATTTTTTTTTGGATCTTTCAACTGACTTGCAATTTCCTCAAAAAATTATGCATGCTCTTGAAGTAAATTTGTAGTGTTTTGAGAAAATGGTTAAAATTTATTTTTTGATTTTTTTTATTTTTTTGTGAGAGAGGAAAGTAAATTTAAAGTTAAGAAATGACTTTTAACTCACTTCTCAAAATAAACTGTAGTCTCAACTTGATATTTATTAATTAAAATTGTGAGATCTAATACTTTTTATTAAAAATTTGAGAGACAATTAACAAGTATCAAGTGATATATAGCGTAAAATAATATTTCAAAACCACCAAATCATCACTGTAGACTCCCCGCACATTTTATCTTTCTCACTCAGTAACAAAAGCGTATAAATAATGAACTTTTGAACTTGCATTCTAGTACCTCTATCAAACATTAGATTCATCTAGGGTTATAAATTTGGCCCGACCCGGGTCAGGCCTTGCGAGCTCCAGCAAACATTTGGGCTGGGCTCGGTCACAAGCCAAAAAATTAGGCCCAGGTGTTTTCAGGCCTTGGGCGGGCCAGTTCGCCTGGGCTTGAACATTTTTTTTTCTATTTTTTCTACCAAAATTTTATTTTTTTCACAAAAAATGACACTGGACCTCGGGTGGGCCAGGCTTTGAGTGGGCCTTGAGCAGGTCCACCGGTCGGCCTTCAAAATTATGGCCCACTCCCAGGCCCCAATGTCCCCGGTTGGGCTCGGGCTCAAACCTAATCGGGACAGGTCCACTCTGGACCACAGGTCATTTTTACACTCAGGCCTTGTTTGGCAACAGGCCGGTTTAGCCAAAAAGTCAAAAAGTTATTAAAAAAGTCAAAAAGCCAACAACCCATACCAAAAAGTCAAAGATTATCTTTTCTCTCTACTTTTTGCACATCTTTTCGTAAAAAGTCAAAAAGTCATCCCAAACATACTAATTTTTTTTAGCTCATATTTTAGCCAAATAACCAAAAAGTTACTAAATTAGTCTGTTCCCAAACGAGGCATCATTCATCATTGTACAAAAATAAAAAATAATATTTAGAGGGATATCCGTCAAAGTAATTGTTAACTGTACTTGGCTGATTGAACAAACTTGTATCCTCACCTATGATGGTGTTAACATCTTGAAATACTAGAAATGTCATACAAAAATAATTTTAAAAAATATATTATAAATTGAATTTAAGTTTTAGATGAGTCATTCTAAAAATTAATCTAATTAATCACACATTTCAAAATTTTAACACTTTTATGAGTATTTTTGTTCTTTCGAATAGGTAAGCATTGTGCTAGTAGTGCACATCAAGGTAACTTTTTTTTTTTTATAGATTGGACAACATCGAGGTAACTTAGATAGATCTTGTTATATTTTATCTGAGTTTCAAATGTGAAAAAATTTTCTGGAACAAAGTCCTATTATATCAATTGAAGGAATGGAAACAACCTAAAACTTTATGACATGTAAAAATATAAAATGGAAGAACAATAGAAATACACAATTTTATAAATTGATAGAGATAGAGATAAGAGTGCTTAAATATCACTCATCTCTAACAATCACAAGTCACAATAAAAAAAAACATACTGTATGTTTCATCAATAAAGATTTATTTGCCGATCAAAAAAAAAAACAAGTCACAAGCCAAAGAGGAAGACAGTAATAAAACCCAACTATTACCATGTTTTTCATGATGCATTAAACAAACCCAAAATGTATCAAAAAAAAACAATACTATGTCAGCTTTTAGTAAGATCAAAAGGACAAGAAAGAAATTAAAGAACAGTAAAATAATTTTTTTTTTTTTCTCCCCTAAGATGTCTACCAATAATGTTGTCATCCAAGAGCTTTACTTCACCTTTGGTGGATCACCAAGCCTGAGCTCAAGATCCAAATCCTCCAATGACCCCCTGGTCTTATGTCTCTTACAAGTCATCACCTCATGATGATCACCACCAAACCCAGATGGTTGATTTTCAAAAACATTCAAATTCAACCCCATTGACAAACTGGTTTCAACACAATCATCATGACCTAGAAACACAAAATCTTCTCTCTTTTCATCCTTTCGATACACTGGTTTTGAATCCGAATCATTAAGAATCGTAAAATCTTCTTTCCTTGCATTCTTTCCGAACGCGGTTTTTGAATCCGAATCATTAAAACGGCGACCAAGCCGGTCTTCGGAAACAGTTGCAGAACAAAAAGGAGACATATAGGTATGTTCACTAAAATTCTCTTGGTTGGACATGGCTGAAACTGAAACCCTAGAAGGTGAAACAGAACTAGGGTTAGTATTATTGGAATCTGTGATGCAAACCTGAGATGGGTATGAAGCAATATCCAATGATTTACAATTTTGGGGATGATGAAGAACTTCATTTTGTGGAGTGAGAGATTGCTGCTTAAGCCTAGCTCTATCCCTCCTATGAACATTCATGTGACCTCCTAGGGCTTGAGCAGACCTGAATTCTCTTTTGCAAAAGCTGCAAGAATAAGACCTTGGAGGCCAAGCAAATCCCCCTAGAGGCCCCACGGCATCATCCATGAATGCTTGTTCTTCCCAAGAACTGTTGAATTGATCTTGAAAATGCACATTAAGAATGTGTTTGCTCTTATTCATCCACATCAAATACTGAGAGTATTGCTCCATTGATCTTAAAGCAGAGAAAGACATAAACAACAATTGGGAAGCAAGGGAGAGATGATGAGCTTTGATTTATGGTTGTTATGTTAATGGAGGAGGAGAGAGGTTGTTATTATAGATGAAGTAGAGAGAGAGAGAGAGAGAGAGAGATGGTGTATATGTATCTATATTTCAATATATTCAAATTGAATGCAATGAAAGGTACTAGAGAATCTACGAGGGGAAGAGAAAAAGGCCAACTGAAAAAGTCGTGGGGGTGTGGGTTTTGGAAGGTGATGGGTAGCTCTCATTTGGCTGTTTTGATGAAGTTATATTGTTGTTTGGTAGCTTGGATTTCCATATATGAGTCATTGTAATTAGTAGCAGTAGAAGTAGTGCTTCTTCTTTGACAATCTCTCTTGGAGAGGTCCCATTTATGGTCAGCTCATGCAACTGTCATACATTTGAAAGTTCATGCGTTATGGTATTCAAGATTGTACATTTACGTGTATATAGAGAAAATAATAATAATAAAGAGTTCGGATGGTCTTCGGTCCAAGTTGGGCCCGGGGTAATCGCTTTTTTATTTTCGGTGACGGCAACGCCCCTTTTTTTTTTTTTTTTTTTTTTTTTTTTTTTTTTTTTTTTTTTTTTTTTTTTAACAGTTATCGGCGATTGCTGACTGGAAATCTTCATTGATTGAGGTTTACGAGCAACTACCGAGTACCAATTCCTTACTCCCTTACTCCGTACTAATCGACGGCGAAAAAAATGAGTTTCCGACAAAAAAGATGAATAAATCTACTCAAATCTGATGTATATCGTTAGATCCGGCAAGATTTAAATCAAAAAATAGTTATCAGAGTACAAACATCTCTCTATATCTATCTCTTTCTTTTAATCTCTTAGTTTTAATATTTTTTTTGTACTATACACTTCTATTTTCTTGTTATAATAGAGAAAATTTTCAAGTTCTGAACAAATTTTTGAATTTTAATTGCAGGAGGTGAAAATTGTAAAATTTTACAATTTTTTTTTTGGTACTGAATTAAATCATTCTTTAGAACTGTAAAATTTTACAGTTTCATAACTTTTTTTAGAACTGCATGTAACATGTTTTTCAGTTTGATATATAAGGATAAATATTTAATAAAATTATAATTTGAAACTTTAATATTTTATAGTTTCAAAACTTACTTTTCAGTTTAATCAATATTAAAAATTATTTGCATAAACCCTACAAATATTGAAAATAACCTGTGTGTTTTTTATTGTTGCTATTTGTTGTTCTTAGGTTTTTTTTTTTTCATTTTTCA
Source organism: Camellia sinensis (assembly GCF_055761805.1). Lineage (NCBI taxonomy): Eukaryota > Viridiplantae > Streptophyta > Magnoliopsida > Ericales > Theaceae > Camellia > Camellia sinensis. Next base: position 31,648,545 of record NC_138961.1, on the reverse strand, counting down.
GTTTATCAATATTTAGCACATTGTGCTATTTTTTTAACTTTAATTTCTCAATTTATTCTTTTTCTTTTTTCAGCAATATTCTAGACATCCTGGTGAGTCTCCAACGATATTCTTGACGTCCAGCGAATATTCTAGATATTCCGACGACTGCCGATTACGTTCAGAACATTTCAGCGATACTCCAGTAAATTTTCGATGATATCCCGACAATTTTTCGGTGATGTTAAATATTCTAGTGAGTCTCAGATAACCGTTTGATGGAAGTCCGACGGTAGTGGGATGTAAGAGCATCTTTAATTTTTTTTTTTATAATAAATTAGGATTTTTTAATAACAATTTAAAATATATAGGAATAATTGGTGCAAATATTTTGTTTTGAAATTAGATAGATTTTGAACTTTGTATATGAAACTTATCGCCAAGTTCCCCTCTATTTTTTAGTGTGAGTTTGCGTGTTCAAATTTTATGAAAATGAATTTAATATGTTTTGTGTTGTAACCTGCTAATTTATAATGTGTGACCAAAAAAAATAAATAAATAAACAAATAAATGGCCCATGGATAGAGCTGTCAACGAACCGAATTGTTCATAAATAGTTCATTTAAGTTCGGCTCGTTTATTAAATGAATAAGTTCGAGTTTGATTTTTAGATTTGTTTATCAATCAAGTAGAGCTCGAGTTGTCCCAAGCTTGGCTCAATAAACCTCGTGAACATTAAAAAAAAAAATTAATTAATTAATATTTAATTTTAATAATATATTAAATAAATTTTCAATAAATAATTTTATTTTTCTATTTATATTTGGTATTTGTGTAAATTTACATCTTTAATTGATGAAATTTAATATTAACATAAGTATTTTTTGTATATTTTGCTCCTAGTTTTCTATTTTTTATCTAAATAAGTAAATTAGTTTAAATTAAATGTTTTTTTTAAGCTCAAGGTTGAGCTCGAAGTCTACTCGTTTATATAATCGAGCGAGCTCAAATATTTAAGTTCAACTTGATCTCGGCTCGAGTTCAAGCTTGATTAATTTTTAATAAATAAGTCTGAACACTTGAAAGTTCGGTTCGACTCGACTCTTTGCAACCCTACCCATGGGGCAGCATGGAATTATGATGATTCAATTTATTCATCATTTTATAAATTTAATGTGGAAATCGTTCATAAATAATAAATAAATTTTTAAAAAAATCAAATTCATTATAATCATGCCCATATTATTTTTCTTATTTTTTTCTCAAAAAATAAAGTTGGACAAGAAGTATGAATCTGATGATCAACACGAAATATATATATTTATTTATTTGTTAAAGGATATATCTGTTTATCTATTTGTTAAAGGATCTACTATGGCTCTGATTAAAGGATGTAATTTTTAGTTTAAGGTCTTTAATATTAGAAAAAATAAAGGATATAGAACATTTTTGTAGTTGTGATCTCTCAATATTTTTATAGAGAAATTTCTAACTCGTCAAAGAGAAATTTCTTTTTTCACAAAGACAAAGAAATTAGTTCGTCATATAGAAATTTTAGTTCTTCACAAAGAAATATATCTATAATGAGTTGAAACTTCTCTAATAATATTATTGAAAGACCTTAACTAATAAGAAAAAAACATACTGAACCTCTTCTACTATCCAAAATTGGAGAGGGATATTTTATTAATATTTCCTTAAAAGATATATCGGTTTACTATTGATTTCTGATGATAAAATGAATAAATTGAATTGTTGAAATAGGACCTGCAATAGACCTTATGAACGCAACTAGATTGTCCTGTCCACAACTAAGGACATGAGACGAGTTGATTTTTTAAACATATTCAGAATTTAAAACATACAAATTTTGACATAGTAAAATGGCAAAAAAAAATTTATGTAACTGAACTCAATTGAGAGGGACACAAGACTTTATTTAAATATGTTAATAACTTTATTTAGCAAAATACTTAGAAAAATGTCCATAAATAAAATTTTGATCTATCCATTTTAAATTATTTTAAATATGTAACATTGTTGCATGTGACTCCAATCTATTGGAGAAAAAGTTGCAATAATCAAGTGGCTAGAATTTGATGATCAAGTCAATTCGCAACATTTGTATTTAGCCCAAAGATAATAATAATAATAATAATGAATAAAAACCAATATTACTTGGTCATACAATGGACATAACGATTATACTAGTGGGAAAGAGTCGAACGATAACATAATGCCTATCTATATCAGACTAAGACTTAAATAATTAGATAGGCAATTGTGAAGTTTGAAAAATTACATGTAAATTATTATTAATAAATACTTATGATTAAAATATAAGGTGAGTATCATTTAATTTGTTGAATCTCCGAAATTGATGAAGAATTCATGGTGCAAATAATTCAATGATTGATGAGTATGCTTGTACATAAACAACAGTATTTGATTAAATAATTTCTAGAATGATCATCGCAAGAACTTGATTTGATCATTTAATTCAAAACTTATCGTTTTGCAAGTGTTAGCAATCGTGTTCAGAATCTTTCTGGTCTTTCCTTCGAGATCACGTCAATTTAAAAGTCAATTAAACCATTCAATCTGTCTCTCTCCTCAACATGGAGGCTTGGTAGGATGGGTTGGTGGAGCCAATACAATCCATTATCTCCTAGCCATTACAAAAAAGAAAAAGTTTAAAAATAGAGAAAGCTTCCAAACACAGAATGTATAGTTATGACGCATATGTTCATAATTATAGATGTAAATATTTTTTATTTTACATCCGTGTATTCTGTTTTTGAACATTTCTATGTTCATTGCACATCCCATACAAAAAAAAAAATAGAGATCCAACCTTGACAAATTGGATAGTTAAAAATTACCCATATCACCACTTAACTCATTCTCTAAATTTTAAGACTCTCCTTCACTTGAATTATTTGAAATTAAATCAAACCCCTTGAGTTCGTTAATTTTCTCTTAAGTCAACCAATTCTTTGATTCCTTAGCCAATTTTCTCTAGAATCTCCAACACTTTCTTCAGGGTTTGTCTTCAATGCTTTATTTAACAAACTCTCTCCGCTTCATACCTATGGCCCTATCAATTTCCCCGAACAAATCATCCCTAGTATCATTCAAATTTACTAAACCCAGGTTATTGGGTGCATCTTCAACATCAACAATGGCGTTTATGAAGATCAATTAGTCCTTAAACTGCTTCATGGAGCTTCAGGATTATTGTGGGTAGCTTAGAGGTGATTTTGTTGGAACTTGGAAAAGGTTTTTTTTTTTCTTTTTCAGATCAGTAAAATAAAATTTTCATTAAAAATATGAAATTAAAGGTACAAGACGATAAAATACATCGAAAGAGATTCAGAAAGTACAATCTACCTCTACTACTGCTACTCGCATCTATACATTCAACCCTGGCCTCACCATTTTTTTTTTAAAAAAGAAAAAGAAAAAAGACACACACATATAGTTAAGTAGATCTTAACGACACTACACCCAAAATTAATAATTCCCCACACATCTTGTCACCCATGCCTATTCCTCACCTACCAAAGAAAAGCTCTACCTCCCACTTTTCTGGTCTCCCATTTGCCGATCACCTTGAGCAAGAACACCGCCGATCACCTTCCACGGCCGCACACATCCCATTGCCTTCCAAGGTGGAATGCCGTTAGCCAAAAACTCCCATGGCCAAAACATCACCCTCCATAATCGAACACCGCTAGCTGGACATACCCATGGCCGAACTAAACTTACTTCCATGGCCAAACACATCAACTTCCAAGGCTGAAACACCTCATCCCATGCAACCGCGGTCGAACAAACTATCCATGATATTACAATATCTCAGAGAGAGAGAGAGAGAGAGAGAGAGAGAGAGAGAGAGAGAGAGAGAGAGAGAGAGAGAGAGAGAGAGAGAGAGAGAGAGAGAGAGAGAGAGAGAGAGAAAAATCTGTATTATATTGAATATTATGTTGAATAATTATGTAATAATGTATACAAGACTCCTTTATATAAGAGGAGAGAAGCCTAAGTTTGGTAATCCTAAATATGGTATTAAATATAATATGGTATGTATGATAGATAGATTATATAGTTATTATATTTAACATCCCCCCTCAAACTCAAGTAGGGATATCAACTTGAGTTTGGAGAGAGAAACTAAAACATGAAATAAAACTAAAATAAAATAAAATATGAATATATTCGAGACAAATAGATTGCAAAACCCAGATGGGTGTACATGGGTGCTTGAGATAGATTAGGGGCCGGAGCTAATGCCGAAAAATAGTTTGTAGTCGTGCCAGACCGTTGTAAAAACTGGTCGGAACTAATGTCAGGGTAGTTTAAAGTCATGCTAGACCATTGTAGGAACTGACCGGAATCAATGTCGAGACAGTTTACGGAGTCATGCTGGACCATTGTAGGAACTGACCGGAATCAATATTAGGATAATTTAAGGAGTCATACCGAACTGTTGTAGGAGAATTGGATGTTAAACCAACAAACGTGGCACACACATAATGATGACGTGGTGCTAAACGGTGATGGCAATAGATGAAATTGTGTGCCAGGGGGCGACTTAGGTTGTGCGCCAGAGAGGGCGGCTTGGGTGGTTTGCATGATGTATAAAAATGCTCACCATAATATAGATATAATACATCCCTTTCAAACTCAAATAATTTTGAAAATAGAAATCTATTTGAGGTTGAAATTAAAAACAAAAAAAACAAAAAAAAAAACAAAGTGAAACAGAAATACACATAAAAATGAATTGCGAGTAAAAAAAAAAAAATACGATAGAGATATTTGGGATAGGAATAAACTAGTGGATAGAGGAAGACATCACTACAAAATGATACTGAAAGAAAATATGACAGTGGAATAGGTTAAGGTCTGACAGGCGGCCAAGGCAAGGTTGTCGCCCGGTAGTGAAGCAAAATTACTAGGTATATAACCTAACCTGATACCATGTTACAATATTTAACAAAAAGAAAGAGAGATCTGTATTATATTTAATATTGTGTTAAATAATTATTTGTAACAATGTATAGAAGACTCCTTTATATAGGAGAAGAGAAACCTTAGGAGTTGTTTGGGATATCTTAAATAAGTGCACTTTTTGTCTTTTTGGACTAAAAAGTTGAGGAAAAAAATATTGATGTTTGGGTTAACTTTTTGAATTTTTTTGAGAAATGTGTATTAAAAAATTGTATAAATAAGTGTGTAGGAGAAGATAGTGTAGTACACCGTAAGATTGGTAGTCAGTCGACTGGGTGAATACATGGAAAAAAATTGCCTCCTTTTCGGGCTTTAATTGAACGGTGTTGTTCAGCCGATAGGGCCCCACCACGGGTCCCGTTTTTCTAATCGGAACCGTTCAATGTGTAGAACCCGTCGAGTGCTATATACTTGTGAAAAATCACGTTGGTTGAATATCGATAGCTATCTGATTGTGTTAGTTTTTTTTGTCAACTGTTAACTATAACATCATCCAATTTTTATACAAAACTAATTTGATCATGTAGTTAGCGATATCTGATAGACGTGATGTTTTACAAGCATATAGTATTAGACGAGTTCTACATCTTGACGATTCGGATTATGAAAACGGGACCCATGGTGGGCCCCCATAGGCCCAACTTTACCATCCAACTTAGTGAATGTACACATGCAAATTTTTTTTTTTCTCCCAACCGTCTGAAGCTGGCCTGGCGTCCGTACATTGATGGGAGAAAAAGTTGATTTGTATTTAATATTTGTATATTAATTTTTTTATATTTTTTTTGGTAAATAGTAATTTTTTAACTTTTTTTTCTAACTTTTTGACTTTTTTACTTTTTTTACACTTGCCAAACCAACCCTTAGTATGGTAATCATAAATATGGTAATAAATATAATACAGTATGTATGGTAGATAGAATATATAGTTACTATATTTAACACATGGCCTAAAGATTTCCATGATCTAACACCACTCATGGCCGAAACAACTCCATCCATGGCCAAAACACCACCACCACTACAACATTTTCTTAGTTTAGTGACATTTGAAAGTGCCACAAAACTATTCTTCTAATGACATTTTTTGGTCTTGTGGCATTTTGAACAAGTGCCACTTTTATTGGTGCCACGATAGATACGAGTGCCACGGTAGATACTTGCAAGTGCCACTGTACCATAATGGCTGAAAACTTTCAATGACATTTTAATGTCATGGTAGATATTGTTTGTGGCACTATCAAGCCCCATTAAAAAAAGAGTTAGTGACACTTGTAAGTGTCATTACACCATCAAGACTAAAACCTTTCAGTGATACTTTAATGTCATGGTAGGCACTATTCGTGACGCTATCAAGTGCCATTTATGACGATAATTCGTTGTAGAACAATTTATTCCGCTTTTGCGGAGACTCGAACCGCCAACCTTTCGCACCATAAACCTTATACACCACACTCTTCCCACTACACCTCTATAGCACCACATGATTATATATGCAACATATATTATTTATATAGTACATACATCCATATTAATATAAAAGTATATGTATAAACATAATTATTTTATTAAACATAATTTATGTAAAATAAACTATTTACTACCAAAATAAAAAAAGACCACTTTTGGCGACTAAAAATATTTTTTAGTCGTCAATTCTATACTTTTGGCTACTAATTATTTTTTAGTTGCTAAAAATCTTAACTTTTGTAGACCAAAACTGGATTTGGTCGCCGAAAATGCACTTTCAGCTACCAAAATTTTGGTCACCAAAAAATTTTATTCCCGCCTTAGGATTTTAGTTCTCCCGCGCTAAAAATGATCACTTTTGGCGACTAAACTTATTTTTTAGTCGCCAATTGTAGACTTTTGGCTACTAAAATTTTTTTTGGCACCAAAAAGCTTTACTTTTGGCTGTTAAAATTTTTTTAGTTGGTAAAACCCATATAATTAGCGACCAAACTTATTTTTAGTCGCCAATTGTAGACTTTTGGCTACTAAATTTTTTTAGTCGCCAAAAAGCTTTACTTTGGGCTACTAAAAATTTTTTAGTCACTAAAACCCATATAATCAGCGACCAAACTTAGTTTTAGTCGCCAATTGTAGACTTTTACTAAAATTGTTTAGTCGCCAAAAAGCTTTACTTTTGGCAACTAATAGCTTTCAGCGACCAAATTTTTTTGATCAGGAAATTTAGTCGCCGAATATGCTTTTTCCTGTAGTGTATATTGAGTTTAATTCATTTATTTTTAATCATTTACTGCATTTTAAAAATTTAAAAATATATTGACGTTTTTTATTTTTTCAAAAATGTCATTATAAGCTTGGAAAGTTTTTGGCTTAGTGGCATTTCTCAAAATGCTATAAAATATTTGTTTATGACACTTTTCACCTAAGTGCCATAAAAAGTAATTTGCGCCTACCTAGTGTCCTGACATTTTTTAAAAAATGCCATTGCAAATATTCATAAAAAGTTTTTGTAGTGACATTTTTGTTGTAGTGAAGTGAAACTTTTTTTAATTGAAATGTCACTAGAGTCTTGTATGTTTGTGGCTCTATGACATTTTTCTAAAAAATGCCACCAAATATTCTTTTTGTGACATTTTTTAAGAACATACCACTAGTATGGTGTCACTAAAATATGTTTTTGTTGTAGTGTTGTGACACTTGTTCATTGAAATGTCACTAGAGCCTTTTATGTTTGTCGTTTTTTGGCATTTTTCAAAAACGTGCCACTAAATATCAATTTTGTGTCATTTTCTAAAAATATGCCACTAGTGTAGTGCCACTAAAGTATGTTTTTGTTGTAGTTTTGTGACACTTGTTCATTGAAATGTCACTATAGTCGCCAATTTTAGTCGCCAAAGGTGTATTTTGTTGTAGTGCTAAAGCCTTTTATGTTTGTCGTTTTGTGGCATTTTTCAAAAACGTGTCACTAAATATCGTTTTTTGTGACATTTTCTTAAAATATGCCACTAATGTAGTGCCACTAAAATATATTTTTGTTGTAGTGCACCATGGGGGCTTCTGGTTGGTAATTGTTAGATGGGAGTTGGGTAGAATCTGTCATCAGAGTCTATCAATAGGGTTTTCATGGAAGAGAGAGAGAGAGAGAGAAGTAGGGGTTGGGTTAGGTGTGTAATTCTGTCTTTTTGATCTCGATGTAAAGGTCAAAATATAATTTCACAAATTCTGTTAGTTTTGTTTGTCTTATAGCTATTAGATGTCTGTAGTTATGTTGAAACTATAAAAACTAGCTATATTTTTTTGTTTTTAAATTTTAAAAGAGATCAATATAATCACTTAAAGTTAAAGTTGAATAAAAAATACAATCAATGTTTAGAAATTGGAATTAGAATGGCAAATCAGATGAGTTGAATAGCATCCCCTTTGAATGTGGATGGGGTCATTATACAATTGGCCAAAAAACAATATGTTGAATCATCACTCTACTAGCAACAAGAACCTAGACACTAGTTGCTACAACAAATGATTCCTTTTTATCAATGGCTGGAAACCCTAAATTCCATAAGCTTAAACAATACAAGAAGGGACATGTATCTATTTCAATAATCAAAACCATTGACTATTGTAAACTTGTTTTATTTATTTATTCATTTATTTTTTTTTTTAAAAAAAACATTTAAATATACTATTAAGATTGTCTTGTATTGATAGCTTCTACCTACTCTGTCTTCATTCTCAACTTGTAGAAAGGTGAGGAAATTCATGCATGTCCAAAATTTTGTTATCTTGATTACAAAACAACAAACAAAAACTTAAGGAAGTACTTTTATGTAGGGAATTATTAAATAATAATGAAGTCTAGAGAAATTAATTATTAATAAATTCTCTGCCGACTATGATATTTAGCTAAGTCTTACATGATATCAGGGGTGACATGACACTCGGGGACTCCATGAAAGTTGGTTAAACTTTGCTTCAAGAGAAGTTAGAAATTAATTACAAAAGCTCCATGTGTTAGTTCATAATTACAACTCTTCTAATACACAATTCATATAATAAAAATGTATACTTTAATTTTTAGCTTTGTCTAGAATGATTTATACGACTTTTATTATATAAAAAATTACTGATTAAAACCTCAAAACCAAACAAAGTCAGACTCTCAATTGCTAAATTAAAAATAATAATAATAAATAAATAAATAAATAAACCATCAAGCATTTCTTTTGGGTGGGATATAATATTAGATAAATGAAAATGGCAAAAGAAATTGCAAATGCAAGGGAAACATTTTTCTGGGGTAAGTAATAAAAGTCTGGCTATGGACAAATCATTTTCTACCTTACATTTTACCGTTTACTCACAATGAAAGTGAGTTTCACATATCATCATAGTATTGCCCCACTTCATGGTAAGAAAATAATGTGTCTCTGTATGATTCAGTGATGAATGTGCCGGGAGCTTTTTTCCGGATCACAATTCTTGCTTTTATTTTATTGATTTGCAAGTCCTTTGTTTTTTGGTTTCTCATTTTTTTATTTTTTTTTTCTTCTTAGAACCTTGTTAAGAGAAATTTCTCAAGATTTTGCTTCGTCATCATGACATCGATATTACCTCACAAATTAAAATAAAGTAAAAACCAGTCAATAGGTTTGTTACCTTCAGCTTAATGAAAGGTTTGTTGAATTCACCCCATGTGAAGGGGAAATTGTCTTGTGAACACACCCATGTGAGGGGGAAATTGTCTTGTGAACACACCTTGGTTGGTCAACAAGGAAGTAGGCTACCAACCATGTCAAAGAAGGAGGCTGCCGAAGTCAAGCATGGAGGCTACCCAATGGCACTCCCACCTACTCCAAGGTGTATAAAATGGAATGGTGATGGTGAGTTGTAGACAGGGCAAATGGCAAAACACATTGCTGAGAGAAAGGCACAAAACAGAGAGAGCTAGTGAGAGCTATTTTCTGTTTGTCAGAGAGTGTGAGTGAGTGTGTTATATAGAGAGACAGTGAGTTGAGAGTGTGTAATCTCCTCCATTTGTTGATATATAACAACATCGCTCCCGTGGACGTAGGCCGGTTTGCCGAACCACGTTAAAACTCTTGTGTTTTTGCTTGTGAGTGTCCCCTGGTGTGCCCACGATCCGCAACAAGGTTTAATATATAAGTGTCGTTTGGGAAGTGAGTTGGCTTTTTAATTTTTTGACTTTTTTTGCTATTTTAATCTGGAGCTAAAAAGTCTGATTTGAAAAGAATTTTTTTATTTTTTTGACTTTTTAACTTTTTGGTGAGGTGTTTACATGTTAAATGACCGAACTACCCTTGGTGTTTTACATTTCCAATCCTAGCAATCCTTCCTCCACGTTAGCGTCATTATCCTTTTTTCTTTTTTTCTTTTTCTTTTTCTTTTTTTTTTTTGTTTGGATGAGACATATTTGTCATTTTTTATGGTTCTTTTTTTTTAATTTATATTTTTGTCATTTTTATTTTCTTTGTATACATTAATTTGTTTTTATTTTTCAAATATGTTTTTTCATGTGTTTCATTTATTCTTAAATTACGTGGCAAATACTAATTTCTGTTTTTATTTATTTTTATTTTTTTTGGATGAGGCGTATTTTTCTAGTTCTTTTTTTTCAATTTACGTTTTTGTCATTTTTATTTGTATACATTATTTTTTTTTTCAAAAATGATTTTTCATGTGTTTTATTTATTTTTAAATTACGTGGCAAATGCTAATTTCTGTTTTTATTTATTTTATTTATTTTGGATGAGGCATATTTTTGATGTTCTTTTTTTTTTTAATTTATGCTTTTTTCATTTTTATTTTTATTTGTATACATTAATTTGCCTTTATTTTTCAAAAATGATTTTTCATGTGTTTTATTTATTTTAAAATTATATGGCAACTGCTAATTTCTGTTTTTAAATATATATATATATATATATATTTTTTGGTTGGATGAGGCATATTTTTGTGGTTCTTTTTTTTTTTCATTTACGTTTTTGTCATTTTTTTTTTATTGTTTTCATTTTGCTTTTTTTTTTTTTGTTTGGAAAAAGATTTTTTATGTTTTGTTTTTTTTAACATGACGTGGAAAATGTAAATTTGGGTGTTATGTGTTGTCTTTATATATATATATATATATATTAATTTGTTTTTTTTTTTATTTTGGAAAAGGCTTTTTCATTTTTATTTTTATTTGTATACATTAATTTGTTTTTATTTTTCAAAAATGATTTTTCATGTGTTTTATTTATTTTAAAATTACGTGGCAACTGCTAATTTCTGTTTTTAAATATATATATATATATATATATTTTTTTTGGTTGGATGAGGCATATTTTTGTGATTCTTTTTTTTTTTTCATTTACGTTTTTGTCATTTTTTTTTTATTGTTTTCATTTTGCCTTTTTTTTTTTTTTTGGAAAAAACTTTTTTATGTTTTTTTTTTAACATGACGTGGAAAATGTAAATTTGGGTGTTATGTTGTTGTCTTTATATATATATATATTAATTTGTTTTTTTATTTTGGAAAAGGCTTTTTCATTTTTTTTTTTAAATGACGTGGAAACTGCTAATTTCAGTTTCATTTTATCGACTTTTTTTTAATTTATTTTTTTTTTCAAAAAGGTTTTTTCATGTTCTTTAATTTTAAATAACGTTGACAATGCTTATTTCAATTTCATTTTAATGTGTTTTTTTTTTTTTTTTTTTGTTCTTGTTTTTTATTTTTTATTTTTTTTGGAAAAGGCTTTATTATGTTTTTTTTTTTCAAATGACCTGAAAAATGATAATTTTGGTTTTTTTTTGTTTTAATTTGTTTTTTGTTTTTGGCAAGGGATTTTTTATGTTTTCTATTTTAAATGACGTGGAAAATAGTAATTTTAATTTTATTTTATTGACTTTTTTTATATTTCATTTTTTATTTTTATTTTTGGAAAACGCTTTTTCATGTTTTTTTATTTTAAATGACATGGAAAATGTTAATTTTGGTTTTATTGTATTGTCTTCTTTTTTTTTTGTTTAATTTTTGTTTTGTTTTTGGCAAAGGATTTTTCATGTTTTCTATTTTAAATGACGTGGAAAATAGTAATTTTGAATTTATTTTTATGCCGTTTTTTTTATTTGTTTTATTTTTTGGAAAATGATTTTTTATATTTTTATTTTAAGATGACGTGGAAAATGATGTGGCTATTTTGTCTGCTAGTGGTATGAATTGGTGCTTCTATGAAAGTGAAACAAGAAGTGCTTTGGGGTAGTTTGGTAAATTCATCAAACGCTGAGTTGTTTGTGGGCAAGTAATGATGTTTTGTCTTCTAGTAACTACTTTAGCCAATTTTAAACGGATGTGACTATTTTAGCCCCCAACTACATTGCCAAGCAGAGGCATACTATGAATCAAATGACAAAACCATATGCATTACATTTGTTTATTTCAAATCCAATTTATATGAAATGATTTTGATAGGATTGTTACAAGTCGATGATGGTCAAAGAAGACCTATGCTTTAAATATTGTAGTAGTGGTAGGTTGTTAACTGTTGTTCTTTGACTCTTGTTCATACTTAACCTATTTATGTATTCTCTTTTTCCTTCTTTTTTTCTTTTTTTAAGGGGAATTACACTGACATTATGCCAGTGAAAAATATTTATAAAAAATTAAAAAATATTATAAATATTAATAATTAAATCATAAGAGTTTTTTTTTTTTTTTTTTTGTAAATAGTTTTTGCTGCTCCCACTGATGTGTTATTCTCTCTTTTTTTTTTTACTGCTTTAGAATGAAAAAAAAAAAAAAAAATCTTCTTAGGGAGAGAAAAGTGCATTTTGGATAGAGTTCAAGAGAAATAAAGTCCATAATCAGTTAGAAATTAAAATCATGAAAAACATTAATATACATAACTACCCATTGTCTGTATCTATCAGTAAGAATTTGATTTTTTTTTTTTTAAAAAAATGAATTTATATGTTTTATTTTCAATATAGTATTAAGAAAGAAAAAATATATAAATAAAACAATTAGTTCATAGTTTTTTTTCCCTAGACACAAAAACATGTATTTGTTAATATGGGTCCCATTACTTTATGTAAGTGATAAAAAAAAAATCTAATAAAAAATCACTCATTAAAAAATTAATTTTTCTACTTAAATAAAATTTAATCACGGAACTAGATACAATATTTTACATGACATGAAACGCATATATAAAAGAATTGTTTCAGTTCTGAATTATGTGCAATTAGAATTTCAGTAATGCTATGTAGCTCGAATCTGGCCTTCCCCAAATCTCCCTGAAATCAAAACGACGTCGTTTCGTCGCTTTTATTTATTTTATTTTTTTTCCGAAGAAGAAAATCAAAAAAGAAGAAGAAAGAAGAAGAGAAAGAAGAAGAGAGAGATAGAGAGAGAGAGAGAGACCGAGACCAACATCAACCCAGACCAACATCAACCATTCATCTTCATCATCAACATCATCATCGGATCCCAAAAAAAAAAAACAAATAAAAAAAAAAAAAAAATTCAACCATTCATCTTCATCATCAATATCTTCATCAACATCATCAACATTTTTATTTTTTTCCCTTCATTCCAGATCCAGAAAAAAAAAACAAAAAACAAAAGAAAACAAAATCGGGCTGGGCTCGATTGGCGGAGGTGGCGGCGATCGGCGACAGCCTCGACCCTCTCTCTCTCTCTCCATTCTCTCTTCCCCTCTCTTCTCTTTCTCTCTTTCTCTTTCTCTCCTTCTCCCTCTCCCTCTTCCTCTTCCTCTCTGCATTTCAGACAAAGGAGGGAAGAAAAAAAAAAAAGAAAAAAAAAGAAGAGGAAACTGCCCAAAATGACGTCGTTTTGGGCAGTCGGGGATTCGGGGAAGATAAATTCGGGGGAAAATCATTTTCCTTAGAATTTTTCTTAAAAATTTGTCAAATGTAGCATATTGACCAGACTATAGAGTTGTCATCATGCATGTCCACGAAGAACTTGAAATTTGGGTCACCTGATGGCAATAATTGTAAATCAACAAAAGTTAGTTATGGCTATTAAAAGAGATGTCACTATATATATCTCACTTTGCACTAGCAACGGTCACAATGGGAAATCAAATTAAATTCTTTTAATAATCAAATAATTGAATATACTATATCATATATATTATTGTACATTAGCTACTCATGATATGACCAGTTTATAGTAATTTGTCAATTATAAACTAGGGATCTATCAACTGAGATGTGCAAGAAAAGGAAATAGCTCCATTTGTAGATTCTTGCTTGTACGTTTTGAACTAATAATCAACTTTTTAGATTAACATGATGAAAAAGAAAATAGAAGAGAAGAGAAGAGAAGCAAGGGTAAGGCTGCTCTCGATATATATAGTCATTTTCTCCATATATATAGAAAAGTTAGGTGAAATGTGAATAAAGTATACTTACATTCCATCTAATTTCACACACATTTTTCCTTTCCCTTTCCAAATCACTCCCCAAATCCCCCAACCAAACACAGCATTAAGGAACAAGTGTTTTTCAGGAATAATTATTTTGTGTTCCGTGAATATCATGATGATTGTGTGTGTGCTCAATAATAAAAGACATGGACTTTCAAGAATAATTATTTTACTTCTATGAATATCCTGTTGAATAACAAAAGACATGGACTTACATAGTGAACAAATCACAAAACATCAAACAATTGCCTCATTTGGGAAATCGGCTATTTTAGTTTTTGGTTATTTTAGTAGGTTAAAATTTATATATTTAGAAATATGATTGAATTTTTTTATAGTTGGATGTAATGTTTGTGAAAGAAAAAAATGAAATGATTTTTAAGTTTGATGTGACATTTTGAGGGTCTTTGGGAAGCAACTTTTTTGGCTAAAATAGCACTAAAAGACAAAATAGGCTAAAATAACTAACGACAATGCTAGGTAGCTCAAATTTTTGTGGCTCAAATGGCTCAAATCTGTCAAAATGACGTCGTTTTGACAGATTTTGAGTGTAAAACGACGTCGTTTTGACAGATTTGAGCCATTTGAGCCGCAAAAATTTGAGCTACCAAACATTTTCCAATAACTAATAAGATAAAATGTCACATCAAACTTATAATCATTTCACTTTTTATCTCACAAACATCACATCCAACTACAAAAAAAAATTAACTATCTTCCCAAACATAAAAATTTTAGCCTCTTAAAATAGTCAAAAACTAAAATAACAACTTCCGAAACATCCACTTTGTCTTATTAGCTATTTTTAATCTATTTTGTCTTTTTGTAAATTTTAGCCCCCCCCAAAAAAAAAGCTAAAAATCCACTTCCAGATCTATATGAGAATTTTCACAGTCAGTTGTACTGAATATGGAAGATGAATTAGGTTGAATATATATATTAATTTGGAAGAAGAATTCACCTGTGAATCAAATTAGAGTATTCAGTACCTAATTAAGTTCCATCTATGCATGTAGTATTGATGTATCTACGTGAAGTATAGAATTTAAATTGATAAAATTATTAATTTAAAATTTAATTTTGTATTAGTTATTGGAATAAAATTCTTAAATTTTTTGGGATAAATTACACAGTTTTGAAATAATTACATTGTCATTCCTTCTAAAAAGATTAAAAAGAACGAAATTAATACAAATAATGTAAAAATCATAATAATAAATATACATTTCAATATAAAATATATAACATCATCATTTTTCAGCAATGTGCCAAAGCTATGAAATTTGTTATATTTTCTCCAAATCTCAGTGTAATTTACTCTCTTTTTTTTTTTTTTTTACCACGTCGATTTCGTTCATTTAGGGCCTTAAAAGCTCAACTTGGGCCTACTCAATCATGGTCAATCCCACCATGGTTTCGTTACCAACTTTAGATGTATGGGCCGCTCATGTTAACTTGGGCAAAATTTCGTAAAAGTGGTTTTTTGTTTTAAAATTTTTATTTTTATTTTTTTCAAGGAATAGGTTGGGCCGCTTATATTTTTTTATTTTATTTATAATAGATCGCTTATATTATTTATTTATTTTGTGTGTGACATTGAGTAGAAATTAGTTCATGGAAATAATTTTTTTTATTTTTATTTCTTAGAAAAATGGTGCTAAGAAAGTAAACAAATTCTTTCAAGATTTTTTGTGGTTATAAGAATTTAGGTAAATTTTACATTATTTACAAGTTTTAAAAAATAAAAATAGATAGTAAATGATTTTTTATTTACAACTTTTAAAATTTTATAAATATAAACAAAAAAAATTGTAAATGCAATCTTCCACCCTTAACTACGTTGTACTCTGATGTGACTCTACCTTTTGTAGTGCATTCTTTTTTTGTCCTAGTGGTGGGCTCCTTGCTTTGAGTTGGTTTAGATTTGGCCGACAACCGGTTACCTTGAAGCCAAGGCCTATGGATGCTATGATACCCTCACGAAACGTCTTTTTTTCGATTCAAAAAAATAAATAAATCCCCCACCGGTTAATTTGTTTATTAATCATCTCCATTAACATAACATGTGCAGGATTTAGTTTAAAACCCAGAGTTTATTCTATTAGTGGGATAAACTATAGAGTTATATATATATATATATATGGTTTTTAGTTTAAATTCTAAGATATTAGGATTTTTATAAGATAAAGGACATGAAACATTTTCATAATAATTGGGATCTCTCAACATTTTCACAGAGAAATTTTAGCTCTCCTTAACTAATAAGAAAAAACATATTGGATCTCTCCTACTATCCAAAATTAGAGAGATGTTTCATTAATTTTTCTCCATATATATATAAATGATTTTATTTATTTTTAAATGGCAAGTCATGTTAGTACATACTCATTTGGGCCTGCTCAATCATGGGCCTTCCGCCATGCTTGTGTTGGCAACTTTAAATATATGGGCCGCTCATTTAACATGGGCCTAATTTCAGAAGCAGCTCCATCTTTATAATTATAAAAATAAATAAATAACTGGGTTTCTTACCAAGTGGGTGGCGTATACCAAAATAAATATAAATAAATAATTTTTTTTTTTATTTTTCTTGGAGATTAAATAAAAATTTATAGATTTAACAATTTCTTTTTGTTTTTGTTGTTTATCTTTTATTTAGGGGTGATCATGGATCCATCCAACCCGACCGAACCGATCCAACTCAATTAATTTTGGGCAGATGCGTGTCTTTCAACGGACAGATGTGGATGAAATATTTCAAAATTCATAAATACGGTTCGAATGGCAGATTAACCGTCCCGCACTGCATGAATGCAATCCATCCGTGGATAAAGTTTAAAAAAAAAAAAGGGTACTCGACGAGAAGTCCAATTTTAAATTTTTTTGGTCCAAAGATCCATGTGCTCATTTTCTTTGTCCAGAAGGACAAGCTTATGTAAAATGACTATATATAAGAGTCTGGGAAGGTCACCAGAAAATTCAAATGCTGTCGAAAATTTTGAATGTCCGTTGGAAAATTTGAAGATTTTTCAAAGATCGCCAGAAAACCCCGAATTCTTTAATGAGAGGCTTAGATTCTTCAATGGTTACAATTAGAAACACAATAGCAAAGAGATGATAGAGATAAAAGATTGGGTGACGAAAAAGGAAAAATAGTTAAAGAGAGAATAATAGTAAGGCTCTCCCATAGATTTCCTATTTTCACTCTCAAGGTAGATAATGGAGAAGGGAAATTAGTTCTCTCCCAAAAATTGTCTCTCCAAAATTTCTCCGTTATAAAGTTATGAGTGGGTGCTATTTATAGGCACCTCATGATATAAAATGGAGCCCATGTGCAAGGCACATGTAGCATATTCTCTCTAACCACTTTGTCCAAAGAGGTGACGTCTTTGAGGATGAGAAAAATTCCAAAGAGGAGATCAACCTCTCGACAAACCATTCCTATTAGCCACGCCTAACCAATGATCTCCAAAAGGTTAGGGATAGTCCCAGAGGACGCCATGCCGCAGAAGGGTTAGAGGTACTTCAAGAGAATGCCCTGCTGTAAATATCGCCAAGTCTCAGGGACTTCTTAGATTGTGTCACCTCGATCCAGATATAGGCTAATTTAACTGAAGAGTGAATTTATCTCCACTCATCATCTTTAAGATCAGGTCATTTGTTCGGCTCCGTCACGTCCATGGTTCTAGTGCGTAGATCTTGGAAAGCTCTGAGCTCGTAAGTGTTCTAAGACTCATTAACGGAGTAACTTTTACATTGCGTTCAAATTCGTTCAAAGCCAAGCACTTCGAATCTTTAGGTTTGTGGATCCGAATCCTTTGAAGTTTAAGCTCAAATAAGTCTCTAGGTTTGTGGTTCCAATCCCTTTTGAGACTAAGGCCTCGTTTGGGAACAGGCTAATTTAGTAACTTTTTGGCTATTTGGCTAAAATATGAGCTAAAAAAAACTAGTATATTTGGGATGACTTTTTGACTTTTTACGAAAAGATGTGCAAAAAATAGAGAGAAAAGAGAATCTTTGACTTTTTGGTATGGGTTGTTAGCTTTTTGATTTTTTTAGTGACTTTTTGACTTTTTAGCTAAACGGGTCGCTTCCCAAACAAAGCCTAAGCAAATATCTTGGAGAGTGGATCTCCTCCGAGGTTTCATCTCTTTTAAAAGCAACGATCAGCCTTCTTAGATGCCCATATGATCTGGACCTCCTCGAATGGGTTTGTTGGACTTTCTTAAAGATATAAGCCCGATAGGTCTTCCTTTTCCTAATTTATTGACTTTCTCGTAAGTCCATTTAGTAGAATTCATTTATGCTGTGTGTGGTTGAGAGATTTGAGGAGAGATTTGGAAACGGAAATGAAAAAGATTGGTGAAATATAAATGAAACATACCTATATTTCACCTAGTTTCACATACATTTCCCCTTTTCATTTCCAAATCCCTTCTCAAATTCCCCAACCAAACACAGCGTTAAGGTCACTTGGTGATAATTTCTCCAGACCCATTAATTTTTGGGCTTCCAATTAGACTCCGATTAGACCCAATTAATTTAATGGGATCAAGTTAACCCCTCTTACAATGACCAACGTACCCTTCTTCATATAATCCATATACATGGTCCAAATCCCAAACACTCATATTCTCTCTCTCTCCCCGTTCTGTTGCCATAGATAGCAGCTGTCCACCCCTCACCCTCACTTGTCTCCTCTTCTCATCGGCAATCGCGAACTAGAGTGGAGATGGCAATCAAACCAGACCTTCGTCGTCGCCCTCGGCGGTGGGTTCATCGTTGGATCGTCTCTCAGATCGGCGGTGGGTCCATCATTTCTCTTAGTTTTGAATTCATCGTTAGATCTCTGATGGGAAGAGGACTCACCTTTCATTCCCAAGTATCACTAACCGTCGGATTATTCGAAGCCATGGAAATCAACGATCCAGATTATTCGAAAGCTATGGTGGAATACTAATACACCATCTCTTTCTCACTTTTCAATAGTTCTTCTCTTTTGTCTCCAGAGCTCCAGCTCGCAAATCCAGATTTTGTCAACCAGTTGATGTTATTAGCGTTTCGAGCACACTGTCGCTGTTCAAGATAACTTTGAACATTAAATTGTTAAAGTAATTGATCTGGGGTTTTATTCTTGGTACACGAGTCATAGTTTCGGGGTTTTGTATATGAAATTTCATTTATTCAATGATATTTATTGTCTAGAAAAGTCCTAGATTCTGCTTTGCTAAATGAGTTCTCTCTCTCTCTCTCTCTCTCTCTGTGTGTGTGTTTAAGAGCCCCTACAACTTCCCGTCGGAGTGAGAGTTGTGACAGTCGATGATAATCATGGTTTCGTCGGAATTTGACGAAGTTGAAGTGGATAGATTTTTGTTTTCTGTTTGGTTGATGAGAAAGTTGAGTTGCTTAACACTAAGTTATTGTTAATGATGATGAATGATAGAAGAAAATTTTTTGAACAAATATACAAAATTTAGGGGATTTTCTTTTTGTTTGGTTTGGAAGAGAGTGGAGAACAAATAGGTTGTTTTGTTGTTATTGATGATGATGATGATGAATTTCAACATATAAGGGAAATATGTTTGGCAAATTTCAACAGATAAAAAAAATAAGTTTAGTGAACTTTAATAGATAGTTACAAAATTGAATAGATAAAAAAAAATGTAGTTGAAAAATTGGAACACATCGTTGAAAAATTTGAACGAATAGATATAAATTTGAACATATAAGAGCAAAATATTGAACAAATAGTTACAAAATTAAAAAGCTAAAAAAACTACAGTTTGAAATTTTTGAATAGATAAGGGAAAAAATTGAATAGATATGAAAAATTTTGAACAAAAAAGGGAAAAAATTGAATGGATAAGAAAGATTTGAACAAATAGAAAAATTTTGGAATAGATAGATATAAATTTGAGCAAATAGTTAACAAAAAGTCAAATAGATAAATAAAAAAAAAAAAAAAAAAGTTACAAGGGGTAAAATTGAAAACAAAATATCCTTCAAGACTTTTCACCAAATTATTTCACAAACCAAGGACCACTCGCCAACAAGAAATATTCACTAGATCTAATATCTTCTTCTCTTTTTTTTTTTTTTTTTTGTTGATCGGAAGAAATATTTCATTCATAGATCTAATATCTTATACTCTCATTAGTTTGGATTTATCACAAATTTTCTCAAAAAATAAACTGTTAACAAGTAATAACATAGAATAGAAATAATAAAATATATATTTTTGTGAAAATGAAAAACAATACCTTAAAAATATATATGTGCAGTGCCATAGTCTATTATAAAAGATTGTAAAAGTTATTAATTATAATTCAAAAAAATGTCCAAATTTTGTAAAATCCAAAACAGCCAAATCGATCGCATCAATCTGCCAACCCGCATGGCCCACTCAATCTGCATCCATCAATTCGATGGACAGATGTGAATTAATTGTTTTTAATCCATCCAATTTTGAATGCATGACTGATAAGATATCACCCGACTCAATCTGATCCGTGATTACCCTACTTTTCTTTTTGTGACACTGATGAGATATCACCAGACTCAGTTGTTTCCAGAAAAGTGGTGCTAATAAAATAAACAGATTCTTTCAATATATATATATATATATATATTTTTGGAGGGTTTGAATTTTCTTTAAATTTTAATAATAATCTGGAAATTATGCAAGGGAACAAAGTATATTTTACAGATGGGTATAAAGTTGTACTTTTGTACCTTTTTACGCAATAAAAGTTTTTTGTTTTATAAATGCACCTTTTCTTTTTTGGTTCCTTTTAGAAAATTAACTATTTTAGTAGTTTATTTTAATTTTTGACTACTTTAGTGAGAGGGTGATTTATGATCTGGAATTGAGCCGAGACAACGGTCGAGCAAGAAGAGAGCCCAACCGTGCATGGGGCCGAGATGATCGACTATCCGCCCGGAGATGGGCTGCCAGAACTTGGCCCGGGTAGGAATTGGGCCAAGTGTGAGCCGCCTCGGACCGAAAAGAAGCTCGGCAAGGCAGTGCTCGGTTGGACCGAGCTCCTTGGTCAGGAGATGGTTGAAGCCAGACAAGCTGAGCGACCGGCGCCCGGAAAGGCATGGTCAACCGAGGAAACCGTTTGATCGGCAGGAAGGCCGACCATAGGAGGTGCCCGGGTTGGGCTTTGCCGAGATGCCGCCTAGCCCGGTCCTCCCTGGGCCTAGCCAGTGAAGCGCTTGGGTTTGAAGCACAGCACGGCCGTGGATAGAGCAGCCCGGCTGCCGAGCTCCAGCTGGGAAGGAAGGCAGTTGTGATTAGGTGATGATCGGCAAGGTTTATGCTGACAGATGGGATAGCAGAGCCACGTGTCAGGAGATGACTGGGAGTGGATATGGGGCGCAGAGGGTATATAAGTATGTCTGCGCCCCCCATACGGGACACACGAACATTCTGTAAGGAAATTCTTACACCCATTCACTCCTCTCTCTCTCTCTATCCTAAGGTGTGTGCTAACTTGATCGTCGGAGGGTTTTTCCGGCCACACACCGCCGGGTAGCTCACCCTTATTGGCTCGTAGGTGATCGGACAAAGACGGAGCTCGAAAGAAAGGAGTACAGGCTTGCCGGAATATTTGCTCCCGGTACAATTGGCGCCGTCTGTGGGAAGTCGACAGACAAAACCTTGTCTTCCAGGTTCATCTGATCGCCGTCCATGGCGAACAACGATGAGTTTCCGTTGTCTGCCATAGATGGAGCTACCCCGGAGTTCACCCGAAGGAGAGAAGGCCCTCCCGCCGTCCATCCAATGGCGGACTTGGGGACGCCCACCGGAGGCCAGTCAGGAGACGCGCGGGATAAGCGCGGAAGAAGTCATGGACATTCACGGAGTCCAGACGGTCACCGGCGGAGGAGAGACTCACACGCCAGGCGTCTGGAAAATAAGTTGAGGGATCAAGACGCTGTCATCCGGCGAATGGCGGCGGAGATGGAGGATCTGAAGCGGCATGTCAAAGGGAAGGGTGTAGCTGGAGTGGGAGACCACAGCGAGGGCACCCCATCCCGTCGTTCAGGCGGCCAGAGTCAGCGACGTACTCAGTCTATATCTATTACCAGAAGTTACCAGGTTGGTGATTCCGACGCGCATGCAGAAAATTCTAGCGCGCAAGATAGCACCTACAAACCTTCACGTCCGGCGACGACGTCAAGGTACTCTTACTCCGCTCAGTCAGAGGATTTACGGGCGGTCTTAAAGGAGCGGGCTCGTCGGCACGAAGCCCATAGAATACCTGCTTTCCAGCGGCTATCCTATGGGGTTCACACCAGCGAGGAGGTCGGAATGCCTCCACCCCGCCAAGCAGTGCCACTCTTTGAAGATACGGACTTGGCTAGGCTGAGTGCCACCCGTTTTTCCCCGGAAATAGAAACAACACCCTTTCCGGCAGGCTTCCACCAGCCTAAGTTCACACTTTACGACGGAAAGACCGATCCATATATGCATGTGAGCCACTTCCGACAGGTTATGGCCGGACATAGGCGCAATGACGGACTTATGTGCCTAATCTTCCCGTCAAGTTTGGGCGAGCTGGGCTTAAAGTGGTTCGAGAGGTTGCCGGAAGGGAGCATACAAAGGTGGCATCAGCTAGCCGAGGCGTTTGTTACACGCTTCAAAACCAACACTAAGACACCGAAGGAAGTCGATCATTTGCTGAGTGTCAAGATGGAACCGAGCGACACACTGAAGGTATACAACTCAAGGTACTGGGGAACCTTCAACGAGATCTTGGACTGCCCGGTCAACCTTGCAATCACGCAATACAAGCGTGGTCTCCCGGTCAGACATAGACTGCGGGACTCGCTTACCATGCACCAGCCGACCTCCATGGGCCAACTCATGCAGCGCATCAATGAACACATCCGAGTAGAGGATGACGCGTCAGCTTCTACCGTGAAGGCCACTCCGGTAGCAACAGACAAGAAGACAGCAGGCAAAGTGCACGCAGTTGGGCACAAGTCCAGCCGCTCAAGTGACCGAGCAGAGGAATCGGACCGTGGCTCGAACCGTAAAAATCGGGGTAGAGGACGTCGTAATGACCGGGATGACTACCCCCGAGATGATGTAGCGGACGCAAACAGAAGGATGAAGGCAAGGACTGGCATAACCACGGTCTGCAAGATTCCAATTTATCGCATACTTAGTGAAATCCGAGACGAGGAGTATGTCCGGTTTCCTGCTAAGTTGGGCGATGGACAAAAGGGCTATAATCCGCGGTATCGTTGCACGTTCCACCGGGAGAGAGGCCACCGGACTGAGGATTGTTTACCTTTGCGGCAACATCTAGAAGAGCTGGTTGTGGCCGGGCATCTAGACCTTTACATTGATGGCGGCGTAAAGCCGAATCAGGCTCCGGTTGATCCCAGGGGATAGGATGACCGAGACGCACCACCACAGGGAGTTATTAATGTCATCCACGGCATCGTGGAACCGGAGCGTGTTTGCGAACTCCGGGGCATGATAAAAAAGTCAGAGCATATGAGGGAAGTTTTGTCGGTACAGCCTGCCATCAAAAGGGGGAAGACTGAAGAAAAAGACGTGATTAGTTTCACCTCGAGGGATCTAGAGCGTATCCAGACGCCGCACAACGATGCCCTAGTAGTAACACTACGTGTCAAGGACTTTGATGTTAAGCGGATCTTGATCGATCAGGGAAGTTCGGTCGAGATCATGTACTATGATGCGTTCAAGCAACTGAGACTCCGGGAGACGAACTTGGCTCCGGCAACTTCGCTACTGGTCGGATTCAACTCACAACCAGAGTGGCCTTTGGGAAAGCTTATCCTGCCGGTCAAAGCGGGATCCGTGGTCAAACAAGTTGAGTTTTGGGTGCTGCAAGTGCCTTCGACGTACAACCTTATCCTTGGAAGGGGATGGCTACACGTCATGCAAGCTGTAGCATCGACTTATCACCAGGTGATGAGATTCCCCTCGGCTATGGGGGCAATCGAGGAGATTTGGGACGATCAGGTCATGTCCAAGCAGTGCTTCGTGGCGGTCAACGGGAGCCGGGCTGCCAAAGGATTCGTTCAAATGATTGAGGGACCGGAGGACCAGGGTGTCCTGGATGATGTGGGCACCAAGGCCGAAGACAAGGCTGTTGAGGAATTGGTTGAGGTGCGAATTGATACAGAACAACCGGACAAGTTCTTCTTGTTCGGCTCAAGTCTCACGGCCATAGAGAGGACCGAGATGGTTGAGTTTTTGATGGCCAACATCGAAGTCTTCGCGTGGTCGCCCTACGACGTGCCTGGCCTCGATCCAATTTTTATCTGCCATCACCTCAATGTCTTCCCTGGAGCAAAGCCAGTCATCCAGCGAACAAGGAGATCGGCACTGCATCACGCCGAGGTAGTTGCAGAGGAGGTTAAGAACCTGCTTGAGGCACGAGCAATTCAGGAAGTGCACTACCCTCGATGGATTTCCAACACAGTAGTGGTGCCCAAGAAGAATGGAAAGTGGCGAGTTTGTGTCGACTATAAGACAGTCAACCGAGCTTGTCCCAAAGATAGCTTCCCTTTGCCGCGCATTGACCAGCTAGTGGACTTGACGGCTGGACATAATAGGCTCAGTTTCTTGGATGCCTACCGCGGCTCCCATCAGATTGCCATGCACGGGCCTGACCGAGAGATCACCTCTTTCACGACTCTAAGGGGACTCTTCTGCTACCGAGTCATGCCTTTTGGTTTGAAGAACGCCGGGGCAACCTTTCAGAGGATGGTGACTAAAATGTTTGCTCCTTTGCTTGGCCGGACAATGGAGGCTTACATCGATGATATGGTGGTAAAGAGTCGACATGAAGCAAACCATTTGTCTGACTTAGCCGAGATGTTTGCCATTCTAAAGAAGCACAAGTTGCGTTTGAATGCCTCAAAGTGTGCCTTTGGAGTGGGATCCGGAAAATTTTTGGGATTCTTAGTCATGAACCGAGGCATCGAAGCAGACCCTACTCAGATCAAAGCCGTGCAAGAATTGAAACAGCCCAGCTCGGCTAAGGACATGCAGCATCTGGCCGGGATGGCCGCCGCGCTTAATCGATTTATAAGCCGGTCATCAGATCGCTGCCGCCCTTTCTTTCAAGCATTGAAGTTGAAGTTCTCCTGGGACGCGGAGTGTGACCGAGCTTTGGCCGAGCTCAAGGAATATCTGTCTACTCCGCCATTGTTGGTTACACCAAAGCCGGGAGAGGAACTTTACCTTTACCTTGCCGTCTCCCAGCACGCGGTCAGTGCAGTGCTAGTCCACGCTGAAGGAATCAAGCACTTCTCAATTTTTTATGTCAGCAAGACCTTACTGCCGGCTGAGACGAGATATTTGCCGCTGGAAAAGCTTGCGTTGGCATTGATGATGGCTTCGAGGAAGTTGGCGGATTATTTTCACGCCCATACCATCGTCGTACTGACCGAGTTTCCCCTCAAGGCCTTGTTTGAACGGGCAGACTTTTCAGGCCGAATTCTTAACTGGCGGTCGAGTTGGGACAGTTTGGCGTGAAGTTCCAGCTGCGCACCACTATCAAAGCCCAGACCTTGGCAGATTTCGTCGCCGAGTTCTCACCTGGAACTCATCCGGTATGCCCGGTCGATATTACCGTGGCAGATGATGAGATGCACCCAAGACCAACCGAGGTACAACCAGTTGGAGGCGGTAGCGACGCGGAGTTTGCGCGCACTGTTGAAGCACCCACAGTTTGCACGATTTTACAACCCGGTGATGCGATGACGGAGTTAAATATCACTGAAACATCTGCTCTATCTGGTCCCGCATCACCAAGGGGGGAAGAAATTGAACCACACAGCTCAGAACCTACGGCCGGCTTAACACCGCAACCTGATGATTCGCCTACGGACTTGAGCATTACAAATCGACTTGCTGAGTCCGATGCCGAATCACCAATGGGGACTGAATTGGAACCGGTCAACACAGAACTTGAAACCACACAGCCAAGCAATTGTGATCCCATTGCCCTTCGCAACTCTCAGGACCCATCAGACTGTTGGAAGCTTTTTGTGGGGGAAATGTGAAAGCTTTTTGTTGATGGAGCGTCCAACCGTCATGGTGCCAGCCTAGGTATCGTTCTTATCTCCCCGGATGGCCTAACCATTGAACATTTTATCACGCTTGGCTTCCCAGCATCTAACAACGAGGCTGAGTACGAGGCCCTTCTCGCCGGGCTCAAGAGCGCAATTCATATGAAGGCTGCCGAGCTCCTGGTGTACAGTGATTCCCAGCTTGTGGTTAACCAAGTCTCTGGGATTTACGAAGAAAAGGACGGCAGGATAGCGAAGTACCAAGCTCTGGTCAGGGAGCATATCAAGCAGTTTGAGGCAATCAGAGTCCAACAGATTGGCCGTGAAGACAACAGCCGAGCTGATGAGCTGGCCGGCCTCGCTTCCATGGTAGATAGTACGTCTCCAAACCCCCTGTTAATTGACTTTCTGCCGCGGCCAAGCATTGACGACGCCGGGTAGACGGATGTACTCTGTGCCACGCTAGGTCCTTCCTGGATGGACCCCTTGATCTTATTCCTCAGAGACCGGATCCTACCAACTGACAAGAAAGAAGCCCACAAAATCCGGGTGAAGTCAGAGCGGTTTTGGCTCTCTCCATCTGGCGCTCTGTATAAGAAGTCCTTCACTGGTCCTTATCTAAAGTGCGTGCACCCGAATAGTGTGGAGGCCTTCTTATACGAAATTCATGAAGGCATTTGTGGCAGCCATATAAGGGGCAGGTCCTTGGCCTACCGAGCTATTTCGCAGGGATACTGGTGGCCGTGGATGCAGGCCGACGCACAGAAGTACGTCCGCAAGTGCGAAAAATGCCAGAAATTCGCCCATCAGATCCATCAGCCTGCTAGGGAACTTCTTCCCCTCACCAGTCCTTGGCCCTTCGCCATGTGGGGGCTAGATATAGTAGGACCACTGCCAACAGCACCGGGCAACCGGAAATTCTTCATCGCAGCCACAGATTACTTCACGAAATGGGTTGAAGCTGAGCCCTTGGCAACCATCAAAGAGAAAGACGTGAAGCGGTTTGTTTGGCAGAACGTGGTCACGCGGTTTGACGTCCCCAAAATCTTGATCTCTGACAACGGCACCCAGTTTGATGGTCGCCTATTCAGAGGATTTTGCGAAGATTTGAAGATAGAATTCTACAACTCCACCCCGGCTTATCCACAGTCCAATGGTCAAGCCGAGGCATCAAACAAGACTATACTGGAGGGGTTGAAGAAACGGCTGGAGAAGGCAAAGGGAAAATGGGCGGAGGAATTACCCAGCGTCCTTTGGGCAT
This sequence comes from Camellia sinensis, assembly GCF_055761805.1. Taxonomy (NCBI): domain Eukaryota; kingdom Viridiplantae; phylum Streptophyta; class Magnoliopsida; order Ericales; family Theaceae; genus Camellia; species Camellia sinensis. The sequence goes on along the minus strand of NC_138961.1, from coordinate 31,620,813 downwards.
ACCGGACAACCCCGCGGCGTTCTACCGAGGAAACTCCATATGCTTTGGCTTATGGCATGGAGGCAGTCATACCCTTGGAAGTTGGCATGCCCACCCTAAGAAGCGAGAGTTTCGAGCCCGAGCTGAATGCCGAGGCTATTGCCTTGGAATTGGACCTAGTGGAAGAGCGTCGGGAGAAGGCCCTCATCCATGTGGCCGCCTACCAACAAGAGCTCTCCAAGAAATACAACAAGACGGTGCACCCCAGACCATTCAAGGTTGGTGATTGGGTTTTGAGGAAGGTTATGGGCAACACCCTGGTGCCAGGAGAAGGCAAACTAGGGGCAAATTGGGAAGGACCCTACAAGATCACCGGTCTGGCGGGCAAGGGGGCTTACCACTTGGAGGATTTAGAGGGAAGAGCAATACCCCAGCCATGGAGTGCGGCCAACTTGAAACTGTATTATTTTTAAGCTTTTGCCTTCTTTTCTTGTGCAAAGAACTTTTTGGCTTGCACTGCAGCATGTAATTCTTTTTGTCAATTTATAGAAGTAATTTTGCTTTAGCACTTGGACTGTTGTTTTAATGTTAAGGACCGAGATGATTTACTCCGGTTGGACGAGTTGGTGTTTTGTCCAACTTCGGATTCCCAACCGAAATGATTTACTCCGGTTGGACGAGTTGGTGTTTTGTCCAACTTCGGATTCCCAACCGAGATGATTTACTCCAGTTGGACGAGTTGGTGTTTTGTCCAACTTCGGATTCCCAACCGAGATGATTTACTCCGGTTGGACGAGTTGGTGTTTTGTCCAACTTCGGATTCCCAACCGAGATGATTTACTCCGGTTGGATGAGTTGGTGCTCTGTCCAACTTCGGATTCCCAACCGAGATGATTTATTCCGGTTAGAAGGGTTGGTGTTTTGTCCAACTTCGGATTCCCAACCGAGATGATCTGATCCGGTTGGAAGTGTTGATGATTTGTTCAACTTTGTTATTACCAACCGAGATGGTTATTTTGGTTTATGAATTTGATGTTTGTTCTGCTTAAATACTTCAACCGAGTTATGAATTCTGGTTGACGAGGGGTTTTGTTCAAACAATGATTTATACCGAGATGTTTTGCTGAAGATGGCATTGATGACGACCGTGCAAACACTTGGCAAAATTTGAATTTTTCATTGACAAGAAAATCAGTACAAAAGGTGGGGACAGAGCCCGGTTACATCAGCAGCGTTGAAAGCAAAAATACAAAACAAGAAAAGAAAACTAAACTAGGGGGGAGAGATTGGTAAACTCGTCCTCGCCAGCATCAAGGTTGATGGTTGGACTTGCATCTTGGGCACGGGGCTCATCATTGCCGGGCTGCTCTTGCACCTCGGCCTCCTCTGCCTCAGAATTTGTCTCACCGTCTCCCTCTTCAAGTCCTTCCTCGGCCTCAGCTTGCAAAGCGCTGAAGACGTCGTTTGCATAAGGCACGAGGTAGACCGGTAGCGAAGCTGGAGGAGGGTTGGCAAATACGTCGGTGTCAGAGCCCTGGCCGAGGTGTTCGCAGGCGGACTTCCAGCCAGCCTTGAAGTAGATGTCTTGTATTGCAAAGACTTGCTTCTTGTAGCTCTGCTCGGCTTCGTTAAAGCCGGCGTTATTAGCAGCCCGGCAAGCTTTCTTCTTTGACTTTTTGAGCTCGTCTACCTCGGTCTGGAGCTCATCCCGTTTTTTCTCGGCCGCATCCAGCTGACCGAGCAGTCTGTTGTTATCGGAATTGGCCATCTCAAGCGAAGACTTAGCTCGGCCGAGCTCGGCTTGGAGGCTCTCGACCTGGCTGGCTGTGTCATTGGCCTTTTGCCGAAGTCTGTGGATGCGCTCCAAAACCAGGTGTTGTTTTTGAATCGCCTGCAAAAAGCAAAGTTGATTAGAAAAGGAACCGGGCAAACACTTGTGAAATTTTCAGAGGAACATTGACTTACCCTAGCCATGGACTTCACTGACGATTTGACCAACCGAGTGTTAGGAACGTGGTCGCTGCCGACCACGTCGCTCGGTAGTAGAAGAGCTTTGGACAGATCGAAGGCGAGCAGATGCTCTTTGTTAGCCTTGATCGAAGCCGTTGCTGGGATGTCTTGACCCTGGTGCTTCAACTGTGGACGCCAGGCCGGCACTGGGACGGGGGCGTCAGATGGATGCTCAGTAGTGAGCTCGGCGACTAGCTCGGCGGATGGGTCTGCCCGAGCTCTTTTACCGGCGCGTCGTGCAGAGGGTTCTCGGCTGGATTGCCCGGTCGCTTGAGAGGCAAGGGCGACCACAGCGCCGCTGGATTGACCGGCGGCTGGCGAGCGAGTTACAACGCTCGGCAGCTTGGCGGATGTGGCAGTGAGCAGGTTCTTGATTCTGCTGCGCTTGGCCATTTCTTGTTCCTCTGTCAGGCGAATGAGGGGAACGTCTGGCAGAGTTGGATCTGGTGGAGGCGTTGGAGCTCGGAGGAAATCAGTAACTTTACTCCGACGGGGAGCGGAGTATCTGTATGTGGGACTGTAGCTGAGCAATTGGTTGCAATCTCGGTCGCGGTAGCGAAGCGCAGTCCTGATTGCCTCTACGTTGGGGAAGTTATAGTTGGCTTGTAAGGCTTGGATGGCTGCAAAAGAAACAAGGAAGAGAATGATTAAGGTACAGAAACATTAAGAAAGTGTATTAACCGAGGTAATTTGCACGGCTTACATGTGCTGCCAAAGTTTTTGCTAATCATCCAGCCCGGTACCTCGGCTGTCTCATAATTGCCAGACACCCAGAAGAAATCATCGTCGTGAAGATCCTTGTCTGGTGTGCCGGTCACGATTTTCTCTCTGCCCGGTCTAATCTTGAGATAATAGGCAAGATCGTCGCCGGTGTGGCCTAGGGTGTATTGGCGCAGGATCTCGGCTAAACCTAGGTTAATGCCTAACCGGTTGTTTAGCTCGTGCATGCCGTTTATTATCCGGTAAGTGTTGGTAGACACTTGGGTGGGTGCTAGCCCGGTTCGGCGTAGGAACTCGGTGATGAGTGGGTTCAGAGGAAAGCGGAGCCCTCCTTCGACGACCGACAGCACGGTGAAAGGGCATTGTTCTGTTCTACCCCAAGGTGTGGTCTCTTCTTCTGCGAGCTCCAGGTGGACATCGGCCGGGACACCGTACTCCTCCCTGAACGCAGCCAGCGCGGCCGGAGTATCCACTAGGAAGCGGAATTTCCCCATTTGTGGCCGGCTTGGTACAGCCCAGCTGAGGGGTTTGGCACTGTGGTAATTGGTTGCTGCTCGGTCCTGAGAGCCTCAGGAATGACAGTGGTCCCCTTGGACTCTGCAGGAAAAGGATGACAAGTGTAAGTGTGAGCGCGGTCGCGCAAAAGGAGCTGGACTTTAGCTCGGTCATTAAGAGTGCCAAACCACCTCGGTTGTCTATTCTAACTAAGGAGCACGGTCGCCCAAGCAGACCAGATGTTAGCCCGGTTGAGCGACCAAGCCCTTTTATTATCTCAGTTTTTGCTGGGGTTGAGACGAACTTGTTATTTGCTCGGTTAGACTGGTTTTTTAGATCAAAAGAGGACCAGGAGCCCGGTTCGCCCCAGTTCTTCAGTGTTCTTCATGAAGATGAAGAACACCAAGAACAGTGGGAGGTTTGGGACGGATTCTATGGCCTATGCCCTAAGAGCTACGTTTTTGTGCCCTAATGTGTGTAATATGAAAGAGAATAGCAACAAAATAGGGGTAGAAGAACTCACCAGTGAAGGGCAGGATCTATTCCCTCGAACACGAAGAATGCTAGACGAGGCCAAGGCAAGGATGCAAGAGCTCTGAGGTCGTATAACAGAATGGCAGTAGGGAGAGGTGAAGTTTGGGAGGTCCTGTATGTATAGACGAGAGAGGCCGCCCAAATTCAAAATTCTGGCAAAAACGGCAGGTTGGCTGCTCGATGACCAATGGCAGCCCGCCACGTGTCCCCATTTATGGCAACGTCAGGACTGAAGCGACGGGTTGAAGAGCGAAGAGCCAACCGAGCTACTTTCGAGGAAAAGGATGTCAGCCGAGGGATATAACCGGGCAAGTTTGCAGACAGTTATGTTAACTAGCCCGGTCGAGCTTTGGTATCTTGAAGACCGGAGAAATGTTTTCTCGGTCGAAGTGAGTAATCCCAGTCACGCTTTCGCAGACGGAATTAAGGGGCAATTGAGAGGGTGATTTATGATCTGGAATTGGGCCGAGGCAACGGCCGAGCAGGAAGAGAGCCTAACCGTGCATGGGGCCGAGATGATCGACTATTCGCCCGGAGATGGGCTGCCAGAACTTGGCCCGGGTAGGAATTGGGCCAAGTGTGAGCCGCCCCGGACCAAAAAGAAGCTCGGCAAGGCAGTGCTCGGTTGGACCGAGCTCCTTGGTCAGGAGATGGCTGAAGCCAGACAAGCTGAGCGACCGGCGCCCGGAAAGGCGTGGTCAACCGAGGAAACCGTTTGATCGGCAGGAAGGCCGACCACAGGAGGTGCCCGGGCTGGGCTTTGCCGAGATGCCGCCTAGCCCGGTCCTCCCTGGGCCTAGCCAGTGAAGCGCTTGGGTTTGAAGCACAGCACGGCCGTGGATAGAGCAGCCCGGCTGCCGAGCTCCAGCTGGGAAGGAAGGCAGTTGTGATTAGGTGATGATCGGCAAGGTTTATGCTGACAGATGGGATAGCAGAGCCACGTGTCAGGAGATGACTGGGAGTGGATATGGGGCGCAGAGGGTATATAAGTATGTCTACGCCCCCCATACGGGACACACGAACATTCTGTAAGGAAATTCTTACACTCATTCACTCCTCTCTCTCTCTCTATCCTAATGTGTGTGCTAACTTGATCGTCGAAGGGTTTTTCCGGCCACACACCGCCGGGTAGCTCACCCTTATTGGCTCGCAGGTGATCGAACAAAGACGGAGTTCGGAAGAAAGGAGTACGGGCTTACCGAAATATTTGCTCCCCGTACATTTAGTAAATTAAAATATTTATATTTGAGAAGATAGTTGAATTTTGTTATACTTAGATGAAATATTTGTAAAAGAAAGAGTAAAATGATTATGGGTTTGATGTTACATTTTGTTTTATTGACTATTTTAATTTATTTTATTTTTTTGTGAATTTTATCCAAAAAAAACCAAATTTTGGCTTCCCAAACACTCCTAAAAGGTCATTGCCAAATGCCACTTAGGTTTGCTTTGGGAAGTAGAAAAAAAGTTAGCTTGGTTTTTCTTTTTTACTTTTTTTGAAAAAATATGCAAAAAAATATAAAGATAATATGATTCAAATAAACCAATAAATTAATAAATTGATTTTTTTTTCATATTCCCAAACGAGACCTTACCTTATCACTGACTTGCGGGTTCTATTTTGATTTTATTTATTTATTTATATTTATTTATTCATATTCCCAAAGGAAACCAAGTTGTACAAATCTTGGCCAAATTTTCTAGGGGTCACTAGCTTGGGTTGAGCCGCATCACAATTCATCTAGGTTGGGTGAAACCCCAGACTTGGGTAATTTTTACTTCATTAAAGAAAAATGATTATTATTATTATTATTATTACAACTCAGTAAGAACAAATATTAGATACAAAAAAAAAATATCATCTGACGATATCATGTGATATTTTTCACCAATTACAAACAACTATTTTTCATATTATCACCCAAACTTGATGGACCCTACTATCTACATCAATTACAATTAAAATAAAATAAAATAAGATTAAGACCTTCAATTTAAATCTTATTCGATAGCTAGTTAGATGGAATGTTTGTGAGAGAAAAAGTGAAATAATTATAGATTTGATGTCACATTTTATTTTATTGGCTATTTTAATCTGTTTTATCTTTTTATGAATTTCAATTCAAAAAAAACTAATTTTTGGCTCCCCAAATACTCCTAAAAGGTCATTGCCAAATGCCACTTAGGCTTGCTTTGGGAAGTAGAAAAAAAGTTAGCTTGTTGGTTTTTCTTTTTTAGTTTTTTTTTTTTTTTTTATAAAAAAAATGTGTAAAACAATATAGAGATAATATTATCTAAATAAATCAATAAATTAATAAGTTGACATTTTTTCTAAAACAGACCTTACCTTTTATCACTGACTTGAGGGTTCTATTTTTATTTTATTTATTTAGGGGAACTTACTGATAAGTTCCATGTACCAAGTTCAAAACCCAGCTAATCCCAAAACAAAATACTTGCACCAATTAGTCCAATATATTTTTAATTGTTACCAAAAAATTCTTTTTTTTTTTAATTTACAGACACTGTTCACATCTTACTACTGTAAGACTTCCGTCAAACGGTCGTCGGAGACTCGTCGGAATGTTCAACATCGCCGGGAAGTCGCCGGAGTATCACCGGGAAGTCACCGGAGTTTCGCCGGAAGTTCGCCGGAGTGTTAAGAACGTTAATGGAAGTCGCCGGAATGTTCAGAACGTTCACTAGACGTTAAGAATATCACTTAAGACTCACCGGAATGTCTAGAATATTGCCGGAAAAAAAAAAAGAATAAATCGATAAATTATAGCAAAAAAAAATATAGCAAAATGTGCTAAATATTGATAAACTAAAAGGAAAAAAAATGAAATGACAAAAAACAGCAACAATGGGGAAAACATATGTTATTTTTCAATTTTTGTAAGGTTCAAGCAAATAATCTCTAAATAGTGATCAAACTGAAAAGTAAGTTTTGAAACTGTAAAATGTTACAGTTTCAAAACAAAAATCTATTAAGCATTTATCCTTATTAATCAAACTGAAAAACATGTTATGAAACTGTAAAATTTTACAGTTTTATACCATGATTCATTCCAGCACCAAAAAATTCTTTTTTTTTTTTTAATTTACAGACACTGTTCACATCTTACTACCGTAGGACTTCCGTCAAACGGTCACCAGAGACTCGTCGGAATGTTCAACATCGCCGGGAAGTCGCCGGAGTATCACCGGGAAGTCGCTGGAGTTTCGCCGGAAATTCGCCGGAGTGTTAAGAACGTTAATGGAAGTCGCTGGAATGTTCAAAACGTTCACTGAACGTTAAAAACATCACTGAAGACTCACCGGAATGTCTAGAATATTGCCGGAAAAAAAAAGAATAAATGGATAAATTATAGCAAAAAAAACATAGCAAAATGTGCTAAATATTGATAAACTAAAAGGAAAAAAAATGAAACGACAAAAAACAGCAATAATGGGGAAAACATATGTTATTTTTCAATTTTTGTAAGCTACAAGCAAATAATCTCCAAATAGTGATCAAACTGAAAAGTAAGTTTTGAAACTGTAAAATGTTACAGTTTCAAAACAAAAATCTATTAAGCATTTATCCTTATTAATCAAACTAACAAACATGTTATGAAACTGCAAAATTTTGCCGTTTTATACCATGATTCATTTCAGCACCAAAAAAATTTGAAACTACAAAGTTTTACAAACTCGAAAACTACTTGTTCAGAATTCGAAAATTTTCTTCATTAGAACAGAAAAACAGAAGTGTATAGCAGAGAAGAAAAAAAAGAGATCGAAGGAGAAAAGCGCATGTAGAGAGAGGATTATACTCCGGCAACTATTTTTTGTTTAGATCTAGCCAAATCTGATGTAGATCTACTCAGATCTGATGTAGATCTGAGTAGATCTACATCAGATCTAAGTAGATCCACTCATCTTCTTCGTCGGAAATATATCATCTTCTTCGTCGGAAATATATTATCTTCGTCGTCGGTGAAAGTGAAGTCACGAGTTGATTTCGATGGTTGGCGGTTATCAATGAACCCCGATCAATGGAGAAAGACATGATCACCGGTCGTCGTCCATGACAAAGACGATGAGAGAAAAATGCAGAAAAAAAAACGAGAGGAAGGAAAGCAAAAAACAGAGAGAGAAAGAGGAAAGGACTTTTGGGTGTACTCAAAAAGTTATAGGATTAAATTGTGTCCACATGTTCCACATGGGACCTGTGGATAATTTTCCCATTTATTTATTTATATATATATTTTTTTCCCTAAGGCTTTAGGAAACCAACTTGCACAAATCTTGGCCAAATTTTCTAGTGGGTCACTTGGTTGAGTTGAGCCCCATCATAATTCATCTAGGTTGGGTGAAACCGAAGACTTAGGTAATTTTTACATCATTAAAGAAAAATTATTATTATTATTATTATTATTATTATTATTATTATTATTATTATAACTCAGTAAGAACAAATATTAAATGTAGAAAAAAAAATATCATCTGACAATGTCATGTGATATTTTTTACTAATTACAAACAACCATTCTTCATATTATCACCCAAACTTGATGGACCTACTATTTACATCAATTACAATTAAAATAAAATAAAATAAAATAAAGATTGAGACCATCAATTTAAATATTACAATTTTACCTATAATAATTTGACAGATTATGTATCAACTTTTAACGTGTTGCAAATTCAATCATGTAAAATTCAATTCTCTTATTATGTCATTATGTATAAATTGAGAGTCTCTAAGGCTTAGTTTGTTTAAAATGAAATAGGTAAAAAGGGAGGGAAAAAGGGAGGAAAAAAATTAGGGAACTTTTTTGATAAATCCATTTTCTAAGAGATTTATTCCATCCAACTCATATTTTTTTTGAGTATTCCATTAGGTCCAATTTGAGATAAGAAGACCAAAATACCATTTTCATCTATTTATGTTCCATTTAGTTCACATTATTTTTTTATGTTTCAATAAGTTCTATGAGTGACATAATTACCAAAATACCCTTAATGTGAATGTTCACACCGTCAATATAAATGTTTATATTGTCAATGTGTAGGGGCCCAGCTCATGTCGATCCTCGTGGGTGTTCGGAAAAATTCGAGTCGGGTCGGGCCGGCCCACAAGCCAAAAAAATAGGCCCGACCCGGCCCGTTGATAATATGAATATTCACATTGACAAGTTAACATTCACATTGATAGGAATGTAAAATTGGCCTGCGGCCCGTGGGCAGCCCGAAACTAGCCCGTCGCCCGGGGCGGGCCCGGGCCGGCCCGTTCACAATATGAATATTCACATTGACATATTAACATTAACATTAACATTGACAAGAGTGTAAAATTGGCCCATGACCCGTGGGTAGCTCGAAGCCCGGCCCCGGGTCGGGGCGGGCCCGGCCTGGCCCGGCCCGTTGACAATGTGAATATTCATATTGACATGTTAACATTTACATTGATAGGAGTGTAAAATTAGCCCGCAGCCTGTGGCCGACCCAAAACCCGCCTGCGGCTCGTGGGCTGCCCTGGACGGGCCCGGCCTGACCCGTTGATAATGTAAATATTCACATTGACATGTTAACATTCACATTGATAAGAGTATAAAATTAGCCCGCGCCCCGTGGCTGCCCGAAACTAGCCCACGGCCCGTGGGCGGCCCGGGGCGGGCCCGACCCGGCCTGTTGACAATGTGAATATTCACATTGACATATTAACATTCACATTGATAAGAGTGTAAAATTGACTCGCGTCCCATGGGTGGCCCGGGGCGAGCCCAGTCCAGCCCGTTGACAATGTGAATATTCACATTGACATATTAACATTCACATTGATAGGAATGTAAAATTGGCCCGTGGCCCGTGGGCGGCCCGAAGCCCGCACCCTGCACAGGGCGGGCCCGGCCCCGCTTGTTGACAATGTAAATATTCACATTGACATATTAACATTAACATTGATAAGAGTGTAAAATTAGCCCGTGACCCGTGGACAGCCCGAAGCCCGATCTCGGGCCAACGCGGACCCGGCCCGTTGACAACGTGAATATTCACATTGACATGTTAACATTTACATTGATAAGAGTGTAACATTAGCTTGTCCCCCGTGGCTGCCCGAAACACGCCCACGGCCCGTGGGCGGCCCGAGGAGGGCCCGGCTCGGCCTGTTGACAATGTGAATATTCACATTGACATGTTAACATTCACATTGATAAGAGTGTAAAATTGACTCGCGTCCCACGAGCGGCCAGAAGCCCGTAGGCGGCCTGGGGTGGCTCGGGTTTGGGTCCGGGCCGTGGGCGAGCTTCGGGCAGCGGACAAGTTTTACACTCCTATCAATGTTAATGTTAACATGTCAATGTGAATATTCACATTGTCACGGGTCAGGCCAAGCCCGCCTCGGGCTGCGATCGGGCTTCCGGCCGCCCACCGGCTGCGGGCTAATTTTACACTCCTATCAATGTGAATGTTAACATGTCAATGTGAGTATTCACATTGCCAACGGGGCGGGCCCGCCCTGGCCCGAGGTCGGGCTTCGGGCTACCCACGGGTCATGGGCCAATTGTACACTCTTATCAATGTGAATGTTAACATGTCAATGTGAATATTCACATTGTCAACAGGCCGGGCCGGGCCCGCCCCAGGCGGCCCACGGGCCGTGGACGGGTTTCAGGTAGCCACGGGGCGCGGGCTAATTTTACACTCCTATCAATGTGCATGTTAACATGTCAATGTGAATATTCACATTGTCACGGGTCGGGCCAAGCCCGCCTCGGGCTGAGGTCGGGCCTCGGGCCGCCCACGGGCTGCGGGCCGCCCACGGGCTGCGGGCCAATTTTACACTCTTATCAATGTGAATGTTAACATGTCAATGTGAATATTTACATTGTCAACGGGCCGGGCCCACCACGGGCAGCAGGCGGGCTTTTGGCCGTCCATGGGCCGCGGGCCAATTTTATACTCTTATCAATGTGAATGTTAACATGTCAATGTGAATATTCACATTGTCAACGGGCCGGACTGGGCCCGCCCCGGGCCGCCCATGGGCCGCGGGCGGGTTTCGCGCCGCCACGGGACGGGGGCCAATTTTACACTCCTATTAATGTGAATGTTAACATGTCAATGTGAATATTCACATTGTCAACGGGCCGGGCCGGGCTGAGTCGGGCCCGCCCTAGGCTGCTGTCTAGTTTTATACTCTTATCAATGTGAATGTTAACATGTCAATGTGAACATTTACATTGTCAACAGGCCGGGCCGGGCCGGCCCACGGGTCGTGGGCGGGTTTCGGGCAGCAACGAGGCGCGGGCTAATTTTACACTCTTATTAATGTGAATGTTAACATGTCAATGTGAATATTCACATTGTCAACGGGCCGGGCCGGGCCCGCCCCGGGCTGCGGGCGGGCTTTTGGCCGCCCATGGGCCGCGGCCCAATTTTATACTCTTATCAATGTGAATGTTAACATGTCAATGTGAATATTCACATTGTCAACGGGCCGGACCGGGCCCGCCCCAGGCCGCCCATGGGCCGCGAGCGGGTTTTGCGCCGCCACGGGATGGGGGCCAATTTTACACTCCTATTAATGTGAATTTTAACATGTCAATGTGAATATTCACATTGTCAACGGGCCGGGCCCGCCCTGGCTCGCGGGCGGGTTTCGAGCCGCCCACTGGCCAATTTACATTCCTACAAATGTGAATTTTAAAATATGAATTTTCACATCATTAAATTGGTAATCATTGAAAAAATATTTATAAGGGTATCAAAATTAAATATATGGGCATAAGTGTCTAAGAAAATAGTGTAAATCAAGAAAATGGACTTTATGGAATAAAACTATACATACATGGGACTAAATGGGTTAAAAAATTCCTTCATGGACTTCTTGGGTTAAAACACTTCTAAATTGGACTTATCAATAAAAATCCCAAAAAATTATGAGTTTATTTATTCTGAAAGTGCTGGAAAATAGAAGAAATTTAATTTTCTTATACAATTCATATTAACATTGCAGCTAATTTTTAATTTCTTGTACAAAAATTCAAAAAAAAAAATATAAGAAAGATTGAATGTGTAAGTTATTTATAATAAAATTTTTAAATTTTTCTATGTTTTTGTTACAAATTTTTTTCATCTTAATCAAATATTTATATAAAAAAAAAATTCCATTTTTTTCTTTCACTTCATTTTTTTTTTACTTTTACTTTTTAATAAATTTTCTTTATAATAAAACGGAACCTAAAATTTTTCTAAAATAAATGCACTATGTGACAATGTTCTCTCTAGTTTGTAATAATGAGTCTGGATCCTCTGCCGTGTTTATCTGCGGTGCTTCCTGCGACATCTTCAAAATTATACCGTTTTAACATTTTTTTTTCTCATTTCCCCTTCTTTCATTCTCTCTCTCAGCTCTCAAATGTTTGAGAGACTAGAACCCAACCCTAAGCACCTTATGAACAGAGAGACAAAGAGGACATAAATGATCGGACAGCGCGACGGCAAGGCAGCGAGCGTTGAATGAACGGTGATAAATGACTGGCGAAAATCTATGTTAGATATAGTGGGTATCATTCCTGAGTCCAATCATAATTCACCGAAATCCTCTCAGTCCTGAGATCTTCTTCCCAGAAGAAGTTCATGTTCAAATCAAGAAAAGAAAGTCGTTTTTTATTTTTTAATTTTAAAATCTCATAGAAACTCAGAATGAAATACGTAAATCACCAAGTAGTGGTCAACAATGAATTTAAAATCAACAAGAAAAATAATAGGGGTCTATGATTGTCATATGGAAATGACTTTTCTATTTCTTCAAAATTAACCAAAATCTACCAATCATGTTAAGAAAAACAAAAGGTTCATATATCAATAAACATAGTTTTATTTACCTCTCCCACTTGAGTTCAAATTAAAGAAAACACCTATCTAAGAGTTGAATGTACAATCAAAGACTCAGCTGCGAAACAAAGAAAAAAACAGAGGAAAAAATGGAACAGAGCCCGTTGCCTCGCCGTCGTGCCGTGCGATCATCTATGTCCTCTTCGTCTCTCTGTTTATACGGTGCTTAGGGTTGGGTTCTGGTTTGTCAAACATTTGAGAGATTTGAGAGCTGGGAGAGAGAACGAAGAAGAGGAAATGAAAAAAAAAATGTTAAAACGATGTCGTTTTGAAGACGCCGCAGGAAGCATCGCAGATAAATAATTGCTCGATCTTGATGGTTATTTTGGAATGGTTGAAAACTTGGGTACCAAAACAGTCTATTCATAGGTCGCGCATTAAAGGCTCTGAATGCAAACAGGTGGACAATTTAACTAGGGGTGTGCGCGGTGCGGTTCGGGCAGTTTGAGAGTAAATTTACAAATCGAATGGCGGGTTGGCGGATTAGCGGATTGACAAATTGCGGTTTGGGCGGTTTTTGGCGGATTGGCGGATTGAAGAATATTCTAACTAATTATCATACATTTGCATAATATATAACACTAATTTCTATAATATTTTTAGATATATAACACAAAGTAATTTTATATAATATATTTCATATATATAACCACTAATTTGTAATAAATTTCATAGCTTAAATCTCTCTCACACTCATTTTTACATTGATATTTCATTAGAGGTTAGAAAATATATATGTATTAATTATAGCGGAGCGGAGCGGTTCAGTTGGCGGATTATAAATTTTAAAGTTTAAACCGCGGATAGCGGTTAGAGCGGTGTGGATAGATGCGGATCGGTGCGATTTTAGCGGATTGGGCGGTATTTTGCACAGTCCTAAATTTAACCGTGATTTTTTTTTGATTTTATAAAAATAAAATAATTTTTAATTTGATGCAATTTAAGAATAGAGAGATTTATTTATATATTATATTTAATAGATTTATAATCCAATAAATTCATAAAGATTTCTAATGTTATATCAAGTTTCATATATTTAAATTTATATTTTAATAGGTTCTTTTTTCCATATTAGAATTATTATATGGACTATTTTATCCTTATAGACTTTTATTATAATATATAGTATACCATATATTTAGGAGAGGAAATATCAATTATTAAATATATTTTGTTTGTAGTATATAAAAAATTATATATAGAATATGAAAGATTATTATTCTTAATATATATATGTATATATACTAGCGTATACACGTGCCTAAAGGCACGGTGTAAATAATATTAAGATTAAAATGTAGTTCTAAAAATATATTAAAATATTTTTTTTCTTAAACAACTTGTAACAATTTTGCTTGTATTACATGCTTTACAAAACTCAAATAAGATAACAACTCCCCTAATCTTAATGCAAATTAAGAAACAAACATATCAAATTTATAATGTTCACCAATATTGGTAACCCACCCCCATTAATTTTAAAACGGACCAAGCTTCTCTCATCATGTATGGTTTCCTGACAGGCTGATCCCGACACTTCCTTTGATAAGTAACCATGTGTGCAGTGAATCCTGCACAACAATATAATTTAAATTCTGAAAAGAAAGAGCATAAATGAAAATGGAACAACTATTCTTGCAAAAGAATGCAGTCTATATACTTGGTGCCAGGAATATTCAGATTCCGACCCCTCAAAAAAAGAGAGGTTTCTTGCCCACCCACAACAGCCAAAGGGGACACTGATATGAATTCTGGAGGACGCCATAAAAAAAATTGAAACCAAAATGAAATTAAAAAAATAAAATAAAATTATTCAACAACAAAGAAAAAAGCATTATTAGCATATACATATTACCTTCATGAAATCTTCAATCACATCTGCAAGTAACCAAACTATATGATCAGCTCTAAAACAGAGGCATCCAAAGCAACCACTTGTTCACCAATGTTTGATTATGCAAAACACTTCTATTAAGTAACCATGTGTGTAGTGAATCCTGCACAACAATATAATTTAAATTCTGAAAAGAAAGAGCATAAATGAAAATGGAACAACTATTCTTGCAAAAGAATGCAGTCTACATACTTGGTGCCAGGAATATTCAAATTTCGACCCCTCAAAAAAAGAGAGGTTTCTTGCCCACCCACAACAGCCAAAGGGGACACTGATATTAATTCTGAAGGACGCCATAAAAAAAATTGAAACCAAAATGAAATTAAAAAAATAAAATAAAATTATTCAACAACAAAGAAAAAAGCATTATTAGCATATGCATATTACCTTCATGAAATCTTCAATCACATCTGCAAGTAACCAAACTATACGATCAGCTCTGAAACAGAGGCATCCAAAGCAACCACTTGTTCACCAATGTTTGATTATACAAAACACTTCTATGGCTGTATAGTTTTATATGTAATCAAAACAAATATGCAAGTGCTTGCAACATCAATTTTTCAAATTCTAACAACACGGATGCAAAAGAAAATGCATGCATAGATACATACACACACAGAGAGTGGCGAGGTTGGCGAGGTTGCCAACATCAATTTTTGATCTTCTGGGTATTTATTTAATTGAGTGATAGCTCTTCGATTGATTGAAAATTCCTAAAATTTCAATGAGGATTGAGGATAGATTTTAAAGATTTTGAAGTCTTTATGCTGCTGTTTGGGTTGGGTCATTTGGATTCTGGGAATTTTTTTTTTTTTTTGGGGGGGGGGGTTGGTTTAGGGTTTAGATGGAGGGGGTTGAAGAAGCTAATAGAGCAGCAGTAGAGTGTAGCCATAGAGTTCTTAGGTTGTTATCTCAGCCCCCTGATCAGAATCAATTTAGAAATGTAGTGGTAGAAATAGGGGAGGCTGTAAATAGGTTTAAGAGAGTTGTTTCTCTTCTTAATACTGGATTGGGTCGTGCAAGAGTAAGAAAGATGAAGAATTTTCAAGCCCCTTTTACCCAAAACATCTTGCTAGACAACCTACGGAGTAAAACAGATCGTCACCCCAAACCTGTTCAACTTCTGCAGACTAATTTTCTTGAACTCAACCTTAAAAAAAAGAAATGGAAAACTAAATAATCTTATCAAATAGATGAGAAAACTAAAATAAAATTTGGATATATCCAAAAGTAAATTTCAACGTTTTTCACTTTTTTTTTTTTAAGTTCAGATTACCTAAAATGAAAGAGAATCAGAAAATACCGACAGATGGAAAATTTGAAAAGAAATCGTTTGTGAGATCAATTAAAAGCAAGAGCAGAGTGATAGCAAGAATTAATCAGTTTTTAAATGAAAGAGAGATAAATAATCAAAAAATACCGACAGAGGGAAAAGTAAAGTGAGATCTGTTTGTGAGGTCAATTGAAAGTAAAGTGATAGCAATCAAACAACAGAGTGATCATGAAGATCATTGTTTCGAAAGCCCTAGATCGAATTCAACAGAGTGATCGAAAGCCCTAGATCGAAAAGAGAGAGAGAGAGATAGAGAGAGAGGGAACTCAACGGGTCTCTTTTATGACAGAGTGATCTTACCTGGAGAGCAGCAGTTTCGGGAGCGAGTGTATGGAGGAAGAAGAAGAACAGGGAGGGAGAGAGAGATAAAGTGGGAATAGGGTGGGTGAGAACAAAGGAATGAGAAGATAAAGATAGAATAACATACTAATCTTAAAGATAGAATGGAGATAAGACGTGGGTAAGTAGGAAGGAAGTGTAGTGTTTGGGCGGGAAGTAAATTGATATATATTTAAAGGGCTTCATCTTATCTGTCTATAGAAATACACAATTGAATCATAACCATTAAAATGTCCTAGTAGGACAATTGTCTCTAACATATTTTCAAAAACCTTTGTGCCTTATTATATATCCTAGCGTATACGCGTGCCTAAAGGCACGATGTAAATAATATTAAGATTAAAATGTAGTTATAAAAATATATTTAACAGACTGTACTCTACAATTCCAAACAAATCAAATATAAAAAAAAAAATTGAATATCAAATGAAACAATTGAACAGAGTACTTAAATGGTTGGGTTTCACAGAGAATGAAACTGATTGTCAAGTAAAATGGGCTGTTGTAAATACTCTCTTAATATTAGTTCGTCATCAGGAAGCTCGATCCAAAGTAGTAGAAGCCATGGCTTTGGGAAAGTCCGTTGGCTCTTGCATTGATATAATAGAGAACATATTAATTGACAAAGAAATATAGATATATTATTACATTTTGTTTCTGCCAAAACTATGTGTGTGTTAGACAGATCAAAGAAAAATCTTTCAAAGTCTTCTAGTCAGAGTTGAAAACTTGCTCCATATTGTGCAAATTTTATGAGAAGTCAAGAAACCTAACAGATTACTAATGCAATTCAATTTCCTTCAAACCTGTTTTAAGACTTCAAATTAATTACATACATTCATTTATGTGTTTACTCTTTTCGGTATTGTTTAGAATGTTGGGGCTAGTATTGTCAAAAATGCTTACTCACCCATTTCTTGGTGAGTTTTTTAGATACAGATGGAGCTCAAATCTAATTTTAATTTAAGATATTGTTGGTAGCTTAATAACACTATTGTTTATATTCATCTATAGTTGTAGACTCCTCTCAAGTCGTTTTGATGCTGAAGTGCGATTAACATGATTAACAAATATCATAATGTTTTACTTTATCGGTCCCTCTTAAAAGATAATTTTTTTTTAATTCTAAAATTTAAAAAGTTAAAATAACTTTAAAACGTTCATTATTTTTTTCCTTTAATAAAAAACGTTAACTATTTTTAAATATTTCATTTAAAAAAAATAATATTTTTTCAACTTGTCTTGTCGTCCAGAAACTTGGGCACTCTTATATTTTGGTCTTGCACATTTTCCATGCAGAGGTTAACTGGGCTAATGGTCCAAATTTCACATTTGAACTTGAGGATCTATAACCAACTTGCATGTTTGTTTACAGTATCTAAACAAACTTGATTTCCAAGTATTTTTGATCTAAAGATTTGGTACATATTGGATAAATTAATCAATTGACATAAAGCCATCAACCACAAAATTCCCTAGAAGAGGAAAAAAAAAAATCACAATTGACATCAAACTTCACTCATCAAAACTGTAGTAACTTTGATTCATATGCCCCCAAAAGGAGCTATACCCATAAAGCCACAATAGATTTTTAAAAAGAAAAACCAAAAAGAGAAAAATCATTGTACATCACACAAGTCTGGTTAGCTCCTAAAACTCCTCAAAAGCATAACCAATATCCCCTTTCCCTTTACCCACCTTCTTAGGCAACAGAGTCTGGTGAATGTGGTTTGTGGGTTTCTACACGTTTGAGAAAATGTGGGTGGTCGTAGATTTTTTTTTTTTTTTTTTTTGAAAGAGTAAGGAGTGAATACACCAATTTATAGAAAATTCAAAAAATTTATATAAACATTCAGCGAAACATTGGAGTGAATTCACCACATTTGAAACAACACATGACAGAAAATAGTAGAAATGTGAGCGAACTTTTACCTTTAGTTTGAGAAGAGTGAGCGAAATGATCTGTTTGAGGATCGAAGACGAAACAGAATGTGTTTATGAGATCAATTGAAAATAAAGTAATAGCAATCAAACATAATAAAGTAAGCGTGTCTGGGACGCGCTCTGCTAGAGAGTGATTAAGCAATAAAAAAATAATTAATCCATTCAAGTTTGGCTAATGTACGGGAAAGAAATAAACCTTCTCGTATAATCCTGTTGATCAAATTTGCACTCCTTTGTACGTCATCGCTTTATCACCTGAAAACACGAACGTGAGCTAGCCGGCGGGTGTGTGCCGGAAACCTCTCCGATGCCTAAGTCAGTAAACTTGACAAATAGACAAAAGTTCTGTGTATTCAGAAAGCAAAGTTGTGTGTTACCTCTTCAAATGTGATGTTTGTGAGCTTTTATAGGTTTCGTGTAGCACAATCCTAGTAGGACTTCTACTCCTCCATGCAGAGTCCTCCTAGGATTCATACTCCTGAGAGATAATGCTTATCCTTTAACACCCCCCTCATGTTTAAACCAAGTGAGATGGTTTTTATTATGGCCGAATTCCAACATGACCGAAGTAATCTTGGCTATGCTGAGCCGCAGAGTAGGCCGAACTATACTTAGTTTGGTTCTTCCTTTTACCCCTCCTTATCTCGGTTCTCTCATGTACAACCCATGGTGTGTTCAGACTGAGCTACCGAGTAGCAAGGTTCTGACTGTTCTAACCTCAATACGCCATGACCGGACTAACTCTCAGACCGGCCAAACTCCAAGTCACTTTCGGGCCGAAGTAACTTTACATTTCCCTCAGGCCGGAGTAATTTTGTATGTCTCTTGGGCCGGAGTAACTTTGCGGCCTTTTTACTCAACCCTTCGTATTGGGCCATAATGACCATCTCCCAGCTCGGTCCAATTTTCACAAAAATTACCCTCTCAGTTGCCCCTTAATTCCATCTGCGCAGCATGATAGGGATTACCTGTCTACCAGCCGAGCTGAAGTTTTTAAGCCTTTCCAGCCGAGCTAAAAAACCCTTTAGCCTTTCCAGCCGAGCTAAAAAACTCTTCAGCCTTCCAGCCGAGCTTATTTCACATCGGGCTCTGCTTGTCTGGTCAAAACGTCTCTTCAATCATAGCGACTGTAACGCTTCCCATTCTAATGGCACGTGGCACGCTCTGATTGACTGAGGACAGCTGTCACGCCGTCTTCGTACTTCGTGAAATTTGAGCAGTCCCACCTTTTTTCTCTTTACCTAAAACAAATCTCTTCGTCTTGGTACACTTTACAGCTTCTTTCTCTCTGAGCCTCCATTGCTTCCCAACTTTTGCAACCCTGAAGCTTGCTTTGCGTTCGTTTTTTACTGCTGTTGCATCCATTTCCAGGTCCTCTACTTCAACTTGGTAAGCAAATCCATCTTTCTTGCTCTGTTTGTTTTCGTATTTGTTCTATGTGTTTTGTTTTCTGTGTTTTTTGCAAACACGTTTTTCCGTTTTACTTTGCTCTGTACTTTTATGGAAAAAACTTAACGGTAGAACATATGAGTATATGAGATATCCGGTAGAAAACTGGTTTTTGATCCAAAATCAAGATGCAACCGAACTAGGATACTATTTAAGCTAGGTAAAAGTCTAGTCAGCTTACAACCGGACTAACACTTCATGTTTACACCAGTAGCTTTGAATGTCAAACCACTTCTTGATAAACCTTAGCCGAAGTAACCAACCGAACTAAGTTTGCACTTAGCATACTGAGATACCTGAACTCCAACCGACCTAGGCCTTGGGGCTAAACTAGCTTTCTTAGTTATTTAGATGGAACTTAGAAAGCTGCCCCTAGACGATCAACCGGTCAAACGGAATCGTTTCCACAACCGAGATATCTAGATGCTTGCCAAGCCCGAACTAACAAAAGCCCTGCTCAAACCGAGCTACCAATCTCCTTGTAGAAACCGAGGTAAAACCTGTAGCATCCACATAGCCGAAGTAGGGCTCCTATTTTTTACTTTTATTTTGTAGCACGGTTCAATGATCTGTGCTTAACCCCTTTGTTTTTTACTTTGCAGACTTAGGTTGCCCAGGCACTCCTCTGCATGCTCAACCGTGCTACTAAGTACAATTTTTGGACTGAACTAAGTTATTCGTAAATTATACAATAAATGGGGAAGTATAGGTATCTAGTTGAGATGCCAGGTGGTCTAGCCGAATTCCGAAAAGATTACAATATACCCGATGACGTCCACTTGATTTTGGCCGAAAAAGATGTCATACCCTGGGGAAATGAAGGCTTTGTCCCCTTCACCTTTTTGTCCATAATTGAAACCGAACTATGATTTCCGGTCCAACCCTTAATTTGTGAGTTTCTCAGACAAACCAGACTATGCCCAACCCAACTATCCACCAATTCATACCGTATCATAATGGGAAAAGCCGAACTAAACCGCCAAGCCGGTCTGAACCTCGGTCTGGCCGAAATCTTCCACCAATACTCCATTGGTTCAAAAGAAGATGGGTGGGTCTACTATTTAAGAATACGCCGTCGCCGAGAGAAGATAATAAAATATACATCGGATAAAGACTTAAATGATGACGATTTTTTCTGGGTGTCTGGGAACTTTGAGGATCACCAAGCCCAGATTCCTGGCCGACGTATAAACTGGAAAAAAGGAGAACCCGGTATATTTACATCGGTTTTCTTGCGTGCTTTACTGTATTTCAATTTTTCAATCTTTCAGCCAAACTAACAGTCGTCTTCTTTCGCAAATTCTGCCTACCTTCATTCTCTATACAGCTACCCCGATCTAGCGACCTTGCGCGCCGCACTACGATATCCAGAATGTAGTTGGGCCAAGTTGCTAAAGTTCGAGCCGACCTACAAATACAGCGGGCGCCGAAAAGCAAGAGTGACCGACTTTCTGCTAGAGGAGGCCCCAAAACCGGACCCAACCTTGCTAGAAAACAGACTAATCCCACTGATCGCTGAAGAAGAAATGGCCAAGAGAAACAGAGTCAGGGCCCTCTTGACCGAGACCAACAGACCCGAAGTACTGCCACCACGCCAAACGATTGAGATCGTGGTAGCCCTTCCATCCCAGCAGCCATCTTCATCTCGGGCGAACAAGCGTGCCCGGATAAGTCAAACCGAGCAACGCCTAGTCGACGAAGCCGAGTCCATCCTTCCACCAAGCCCTCAACCCAGCCTTCAACCGGAGCAATCTGACCGAGCTGACTCTTCCAAATGGGCTCCAATTCTCACCTTTCAAAACCGAAATATCCAGGAAACTGACTTGGTTGTTGTTGAGAAGGATCACTTGATGACTTTTAATCTAGCCAAAAGTGTTTGCCTTCCAAAAGATATGGAGCACCACAACAAGCAACTAAACACCGAGCTGAAGGCCATCCGGTCATCAACAAAATCAATGATCCTGGTAGGTGGCTCTCTGTTTTCTTTGTCTAACTTTTTCCCAACTGTTAGTCCGACTAAAGAGAAATATTATTTTGCAGGCCATTCAGAAGAACAACATTGCACATAGGAAAGTGCTGGTGCTCCGGAAAACAACGAGACAGGCAATGGCGGAAGCCGAAGCCAAGACTGCCGAACTAACACGTTCTCAACAAAGGATGGCCGAGCTGGAGGCCGAGGTAACTCGTCTAACCGGACTAGTTGCCTCGGCTGACAGTGATAAACGGCGAGCTGTTACTGAAGTGAAGGACAAATATTTGTGGGAGATGGCACAGCTTGAGGGCGCTAAAGACGCCGAAATAACAATTCTGAAGAAGAAGGCTGAGGACGCCGAGGAGAAGGGTTTCAAGGATGGCGAGGCTGCGTACATCCAACAGTGTGAAGCTGCGAAGGACTTGTTCTTCAAATGCGGCTGGAGGGGTGCTGTGGAGCAGCTCGGTTGTGGGCCTGACACCGATATCTACAATGCTCCGTAGTATTTCATTCCAGCCTCACTGGCGGAGTATGCTGCCGACCTCCGGAAACAATTTCTTGAAGCGTCTGACGATGAAGAAGAAGATGAGCAAACTGAGACTCCGGTTGTCAATGCGGCTGTCAACGATCAATTAGCTCGATTGGAGCCAGTAGTCGAAGACTTGATGACCGAAAATGTGCTTCCAACAGAGACCATGCTTCCAACTGAGACCGTTCGCCCCTCTGAAACAGGAGTCGGTGTTGATATTGAAGCCGATCTCGATCTTTTTGACTAATTTTGTACTTTTCTTTTCTTTGTTACTTTTTGCTCTTGTAACCGGGCTATGGCCCCCCTTTTGTAATTGCTCTTTTGATGAATAAAAAATTCCTTTTTCTTATTTCGGTTGATCTGTATGTTTGTACTTGTAATGACTTCCATGGTCTTTTTACTTCTAACTGTTATCTCGGTTTTAGCTGGTCAATCTAACTACGCTTACTAGCCAACCACTCTTTAGCCGACATAATTACTTCGGCTGAGGAGTAGAAAGGTTAAAAAGCCAGCTAACCACTCTTCAGCCATACCCTTACTTCGGCTGAAGGGTACAAAGAGTTGGTTTAATCCAGCCAACCACTCTTCAACCATATCCTTACTTCAGCTGAAGAGTACAAAGAGTTGGTTTAATCCAGCCAACCATTCTTCAGCCATACCCTTACTTCGGCTGAAGAGTATAAAGAGTTGGTTTAATCCAGCCAACCACTCTTCAGCCATACCCTTACTTCGGCGGAAGAGTACAAAGAGTTGGTTTAATCCAGCCAACCTCTAAGTTTTTTCAGCCAACTTAGAATAATATTTGGTTATTCCAACCAAACGTCCTGCAGCTTGGATCCTTATCCTAGGCTTAGGAAGGGTGTTGGTTTAATCCAGCCAACCTCTAAGTTAGTTTTTCCAGCCAACTTAGAATAATGTTTGGTTATTCCGACTAGACGTCCTGCAGCCTAGATCCTTATCCTGGGCTTAGGAAGGGTGTTGGTTTAATCCAACCAACCTCTAAGTTAGTTTTCCATCCAACTTAGAATAATGTTTGGTTATTCCGACCAGACGTCCTGCAGCCTAGATCCTTATCCTGGGCTTAGGAAGGGTGTTGGTTTAATCCAGCCAACCTCTAAGTTAGTTTTTCTAGCCAACTTAGAATAATGTTTGGTTATTCCGACCAGACGTCCTGCAGCCTGGATCCTTATCCTGGGCTCAGGAAGGGTGTTGGTTTAATTCAGCCAACCTCTAAGTTAATTTTTCCAGCTAACTTAGAATAATGTTTGCAATATTCCTAACTTTACTAAAGCTAATTTTGATAGAAAACAATTATACTGAAAATGATCGACTTTGTTTTATTGAGAAAAAGGAAATTACATATACTTTAAAAGAGAAACTAAAAGTAAAATAACTTGAGATTGGCCGTGTTTCATGGCCGGGGGATTGCTTTGCTGTCCTTATCTTCTAAGTAGTATGCCCCTTTGCCTGCTAAACCAACCACTTTGTAAGGACCTTCCCAATTAGGCCCTAACTTGCCATCTCCTGGTACCAAGGTGTTTCCCATTACTTTGCGCAGCACCCAATCTCCGATCTTGAATTGCCTTGGATGCACTATTTTGTTGTATTTCCTGGATAACTCTTGTTGGTATGAGGCGATGTGAACCAGTGCTCTTTCTCTCCTTTCTTCCGTAAGATCGAGTTCTAATGCTCTGGCTTCTCCATTTAAGTTTGGATCAAAATTTTTGCTTCGAATTGTGGGGAGGCCAACTTCCAGTGGGATTACTGCTTCCATTCCGTAGGCTAAGGAGAATGGTGTTTCTCCTGTTGACCGCCGAGGTGTGGTGCGGTAAGCCCATAAAACATGAGGAAGCTCTTCTGCCCATTTGCCTTTAGCTTTCTCCAACCTTTTCTTCAGCCCATCCAAGACTACCTTGTTTGAAGCTTCTGCCTGTCCATTTGCTTGGGGATATGCCGGTGTAGAATTATAGAACTCTATCTTGTATTCTTCACAAAAGCCTCTGAAGATTCTACCGTCGAACTGAGTGCCATTGTCTGAGATTAGGGCTTTTAGTATGCCAAACCGAGTGATGATGTTTTGCCAAACAAACTTCTTCAGATCTTTTTCCTTGATTGATGCCAATGCCTCTGCTTCCACCCACTTTGTGAAGTAGTCTGTTGCTGCGAGAAAGAACTTCCTGTTTCCGGGTGCTGTTGGAAGTGGTCCTATGATATCCAAGCCCCACATTGCAAAGGGCCATGGGCTAGTCAATGGTAGGAGTTCTCTGGCTGGTTGATGTATTTGGTGTGCGAATTTTTGGCATTTCTCGCACTTCTTCACATATTTCTTTGAGTCTGCCTGCATGTATGGCCACCAGCATCCTTGTGAAATGGCCCTGTAGGCCAGCGATCTTCCACCTTGATGGCTTCCACACACCCCTTCATGTATTTTCAACAAGAATGCTTCCACTTTGTTGGGATGAACACACTTTAGGTAAGGTCCTGAGAATGACTTTTTGTATAATGCCAAGGATGGGGAAAGCCAGAAGCGCTGTGACTTCGCTCTTATTCTGTTGGCTTCTTTTTTCTCTTCTGGTAAGATGTCGTCTTTTAAGAACAGGATGATGGGATCCATCCAAGAGGGGCCTAGTTCTGCGCAACATACCTCTTCTGCTTCGGGGTCTTCAATGCTTGGTCTAGGTAGGTAGCCGATCAGTAGTGGATGGGGGATGGAGGTATCTGCCATTGAGGCGAAGCCTGCTAATTCGTCTGCTCTGCTGTTTTCCTCCCTGCCAATCTGTTCTATCCTTACTACTTCAAATTTCTTGATCTCTGTTCTGACTAATTCTTGGTACTTGGCCATCCTATCATCTTTTGCTTCATAGTCGCCAGAAATTTGGTTTACCACCAGTTGTGAGTCGCTGTAGACCATTAGTTCGGTGGCCTTCATGTAGGATGCCAATTTGAGTCCTGCAAGAAGCGCTTCATACTCTGCTCATTGTTTGATGCTGGGAAGCCAAGGTTGATTGCTTGCTCCACAACCAGGCCGTCTGGTGAGATGAGGACTATGCCAAGTCCTGCACCATGCCGGTTGGATGCTCCATCCACAAAGAGCTTCCACATCTCTCCAGCGAACAACTTTCAGCAAGTGGAGGGGTCAGATGATGTCATGGGGTCAAGAACGTTGCTGGTGTTTTCTACAAGGTCCATGCTTGCTGTGTGCCCCTCGCTGTCTGATTGTACCAAGTCTTTATTTGTTGGTGAGTCTTGGTTTGGTGTAGTTTGGTTTGTTTCTTCCTTGCTGTCTATAGTCTGGTCTGCCTTGGAATCTGACTGAGTACCTTCTGCTAGGGGTTGCGCTATTCCAGCGTCAACTTCCATCCCTAGTTCAATTGTGTCAGTTAGGTCGACTGGGCAGATATGATGACTTCCAGGAGTAAATTCTGCGACGAAGTCTGCCAAAGATTGGGCCTTTACTGCGGTCCTGGGTTGGAACTTGATATCGAATTGTCCCAACTCTACTGCCCACTTCAATATTCGCCCAGAAAAGTTTGCCCTCTGAAACAAAGCTTTTAGTGGAAAAGCTGTGAGGACAACTATGGTATGGGCATGAAAGTAGTGTGCCAATTTCCTGGAGGCCATCATTAAGGCCAATGCAAGTTTTTCCAGTGGCAAATACCTTGTTTCGGCTCCCAGCAATGTCTTGCTGACATAATAGATGGGCAGATGTTGAATTCCTTCCGCACGGACCAATACTGCGCTAATTGCGTGCTGAGAGACTGCAAGGTATAGGAAGAGTTCTTCTCCTGGTATTGGAGTGACCAGCAATGGTGGAGAGGACATGTATTCTTTCAGGCTTTCCAGAGCTTGGTCGCATTCTTCGTCCCATTCGAACTTGGCTTTTAAAGCTTGAAAGAATGGTTGTAGTCTGTTTGACGATCGACTTATGAACCGATTGAGCGCGGCTGCCATGCCGGTGAGATGCTACACTTCTTTTATTGAGTTTGGTCTCTCCAAATCTTGAATTACTTTGATCTGGGAGAGGTCCGCTTCTATACCCCAGTTGGTCACAAGGAAGCCCAGGAATTTGCCTAATCCTACTCTGAATGCACATTTAGATGCATTGAGGCGCAGCTTGTGCTTCTTCAGGATTTCAAACATCTCTCCTAGGTCCTTGAGATGGTCATTCTTATCCTTGCTTTTGACCACCATGTCATTGATGTAAGCCTCCATCATTCTTCCTAACAATGGTTCAAACATCTTGGTGACCATTCGTTGGAATGTTGCCCCTGCGTTCTTCAGGCCAAAGGGCATGACCTTATAACAGTATAGTCCTCTTGGAGTTGTGAAGGATGTGACCTCCTGGTCTGGTTCATGCATGGCAATTTGGTGGTAGCCTCTGTATGCATCTAGAAAGCTAAGTCGGTTGTGCCCCGCCGTTAGGTCTACCAGTTGATCTATCCGTGGAAGAGGAAAGCTGTCTTTTGGGCACGCCTTGTTGACTGTTTTGTAGTCGACGCAAACACGCCATTTGCCATTCTTCTTTGGCACTACGACCGTGTTGGAGATCCACTTTAGGCAGTGCACCTCTCTAATTGCTCCTGCCTCCAGCAGGTTACCTACTTCTTCCGCCACTATTTCGGCATGGTGAAGTGCCGATCTGCGAGTGCGCTGAATGACCGGTCTGGCGAATGGGTGGACATTGAGTTGGTAATAGATGAAGTTTGGATCAATGCCTGGCATGTCGTAAGGTGTCCAGGCGAACACTTCAATGTTACAGGTTAACAATTCCAAGACCTTTAATCTCTCAGTGCTGGACAGGGACGAACCGAGCAAAAAGAACTTATCCGGGTTCTTTTCATCTATTTTTACCTCTACCAAGTCCTCTACTGCTTTCTAATCCGCCGCTTTGCCAACATCTGCGAATAGCTCATTACTCTCAGGTTCTTCCACCGAATGAACATATCCTTTGGCAGCGCGGCTGCCATTTACTGTGGCGAAGCATTGTTTCGACATGATCTGATCTCCATAGACTTCTTCAATTACACCGGTGTCGTTAGGGAACCGTATTACTTGGTGGTAGGATGACGCCACCGATCGCATGGCATGCAGCCATGGTCTGCCCAAGATGATGTTGTAAGTGGATGGGACCTTTAATACCCAGAACTCCACTTGTTTCGTCACGCTTCCTGCTTTAACTGGAAGAATTATTTTGCCGACGGGCCATTTTGGCATGGAGTTAAATCCAATTAGTGGAGATACAGCAGGCGCCAAGTCTTTGTCTTGTAGCTTCAGTTGTTTAAATGTTTCATAGTACATGATTTCACATGAACTACCCTGGTCAATCAGAATCCGCTTGACGTCAATATCCTTGACTCAGAGGGTGACGACCAGGGCATCATTGTGAGGGCAGTATATTCGTTCCAAGTCTTTATCCGAAAAAAACATGACGTTTGTTGCCTCTGTCTTCCCCTTCTTGGTGGCAGGTTGGGCACTTAGCACCTTTCTCAAGTGTTCAGCCTTTTTTATTGATCCTCTGAGCTCGCATACACGCTCAGGTTCCAAGACTCCATGTATCACATTGATAATGCCTTGAGGCGGGGCATCGATTGACATCCCATTGGGGTTATTATGGTCCTGGGGGGCTGGTTGCGTTCCTCCTTCAATGTACTTATCCAGGTGTCCTGCTGCCACCAACTCCTCCAGGTGCTGTCTCAATGGCGTGCAATTCTCAGTGCGGTGCCCCTTTTCTTTATGGAAGGTGCATCGTGATCTTTCATCATAGTCCTTCTGAGCTTCCCCTAAGTTGGTTGGCCATCTGACGAAAGGCTCATCTCTTATTTCGCTCAGAATCCGATATATCGGTTTCTTGAACACCGTGGTTATGGCAGTGCGGATTCTCAACCATCGTTTATCCGGGTCTTCTCCGTTATCTCGTCTGCCACGTCCGTTTCTGTTCGGTCGATCTACCGTATTAACCTTTGTTGAGGTCTTCTTTTCTGGTACTGTCGTCGCCCCAGATTTTGCTTTGGCACGTGCGCCATCCTCTTCTACCTTAGTGTGCTGATGCACTCTTTCCATCGAGGCTTCCATGGTGAGGGGTGGCGTCATGGTGATCGAGTCCCTTAGTCTGTTCCCGACTGGAAGGCCTCTTTTATACTGTGCAATGGCGAGATTGGTGGGGCAGTCCCCAATCTGATTGAATGTCTCCCAGTAGCGACTATTGTAGGATCTTAGGGTCTCTTTATCGCCCATGTCGATGGAGAGCAATTGGTCAATCTCCACCGGGGTTTTAGTGTTCGTTCGGAACCTTGTTACGAACGCCTCTGCCAATTGTGCCCAAGAGGCTATGCTGCCCTCTGGAAGTTTCTCGAACCAAGTCAAGCCTAGGTCGCCAAGGCTTGATGGGAAGAGTATGCACATTAAGGCCTCGTTTTGCCTGTATACAGCCATGACCTGGCGAAAGTGGCTCAAGTGTGAGTAGGGGTCTGTCTTCCCTTCATATGTAGTGAATTTGGGCTGAAGGAAGCCTGATGGTAGGGGCACGTTTTCAATAGCCGAAACAAACGGCGAAGTTTGCAGCCTTGCTAATGCTTTGTCCGTTGGTTCGTAGGTAGGACGCGGTATTGGCATTCCAACCTCGACGCTTCCATGCGTCCGAGGAGCCAACCGCTGTAAGGCTGAAACTCTGTGTGGATTCCGTGCCCTGGCATCCTCCTTGCATCGTGCCTTTTCTTCCAGCACGGTTCGTAAGTCGGATGATCTGGGTAACTCCGTCTGTCTAGATCTGGTTTGGTGCGAATGTGAGGGCCAATACGTGCTTCCTTCAGTGTATGATCTTTCAGATCTCGTCCTCTCAGACCTGGAGTGACGAGTTCTGGAAGACCTGGATTGAGTATCGCCTGTCCTGAGGCTTCTACTCTCTCCTTGCGAGGGTGTGGTATTCCTACTACGATTTTCTGAGTGGCGAGGGGGCGTCTTGTTTTTGCGCCCCTCTCCTGTCGCCACCTCTTTTTTCTTCATCTGGCGCTTCAAGGCCTCCATGTCCGTCGCCATCTTCCTTATCAATTCGTCTTGCTCCTTCACGCGGTCCTCCAGAACTTGAGGGTCAATCCTCCGCCTTTGCCTGTCAGGACTTTGTGAATGAGAGTGACGGGGGCTGTGAGTCCGTCTCCCCTTAGTATCCCTCCTGGTGTTATGTCGTTGGGACTCCAAGTCCGCCATGGGAGGGATAAAAGGTAATCCCTCACGCCTTGCACCCCCATCTGGAGTTTGCCCGTCGATGGCGGACTGTGGTAAATCTTCATTATGCGCCATTGTTTCTAAAGAGGAGAAGCTTAATCAAGAGGTTTTGTTCTTGTCTCAATTCCCACAGACGGCGCCAATTGTACAGGAAAGAAATAAACCTTCTCGTATAATCCTGTTGATCAAATTTGCACTCCTCTGTACGTCGTCACTTTATCACCTGAAAACACGAACGTGAGCTAGCCGACGGGTGTGTGTCGAAAACCGCTCCGATGCCTAAGTCAGTAAACTTGACAAATAGACAAAAGTTCTGTGTATTCAGAAAGCAAAGTTGTGTGTTACCTCTTCAAAGGTGGTGTTTGTGAGCTTTTATAGGTTTCGTGTGGCACAATCCTAGTAGGACTTCTACTCCTCCATGCAGAGTCCTCCTAGGATTCATACTCCTGAGAGATAATGCTTATCCTTTAACACCCCCTCATGTTTAAACCAAGTGTGATGGTTTTTACCATGGCCGAATTCCAACATGACCGAAGTAATCTTGGCTATGCTGAGCCACAGAGTAGGCCGAACTATACTTAGTTCGGTTCTTCCTTTTACCCTTCCTTATCTCGGTTCTCTCATGTACAACCCATGGTGTGTTCAGACCGAGCTATCGAGTAGCAAGGTTCTGACCGTTCTAACCTCAATACGCCATGACCGGACTAACTCTGAGACTGGCCAAACTCCAAGTCACTTCCGGGCCGGAGTAACTTTACATTTCCCTCGGGCCGGAGTAATTTTGTACCTCTCTTGGGTCGGAGTAACTTTGCAGCCTTTTTACTCAGCCCTTCGTATTGGGCCATAATCACCATCTCCCAGCTCGGCCCAATTTTCACAAAAATTACCCTCTCAGCTAATAATATTAAATGGTTTGAAATAGATGCAAGTCACACAACAATTAAAACCCCACTACACACTTGCCTTGATTCTCCTAAAACATAGAAGTCAAGTATGTGTTCCATCTAAGCTTCACAAATTGCAAGTACCTACTTTCATGTTCTCCCAAGTGACATAAATCAGAATTTTTGTGAATTCATCAATTTCTCTATGGAATTCTAACTCCTCTCAATAATTTCTCAGATATCTTGCAGATTATAAATTACTGTGATGCCAAAGAATTCCCTGAATCTCTTGTCACTGTGTTTTCAGATCAACAATTTAATTTAAAAATTATTTGAAAATAAATAAACAAATAAAGAATGCATCTACTTTCGTACCTATCCCAATTTGAAACAAATGAGTTAATATGTTAAAATTATTTTGGTGGGTTTGGCGTTTTTCATTAAAAATTATTTTGGTGGGTTTGGACCCTTCTCTTTCCCCACTGACTTCAATTTTATAAAGATGAAATTGAAACAAAAATCAAAACCCATTATAATTATAGGTATTTTGATTTCATCATAGACATATATAAACCCATCATATTTGCAATCCATCAATGTAGAGAGAAATATGTAAAGAGAGAAAATGTAAAGCCATCACATTTGCAACTCCAAAAGACTTGTTTAGATACCCCTAATTTCTTTAGTTAAACAATTATCAACCAAATGATGGTTTAAAAAAGGAAATAGCATGATTTCATGACAACCCATAATCTGCCACTATCTTTTCCTATTGATCGCTCGATTCAGTAACTACAATGATTATCAAACTTTTTTATGGACAATAGGAAACTCTACACAACTTTGCTCCTAAATAAATAAATACTATTTGGAATAGTTAAAAGAAAACAAAACACTCATAAAATACGCTACAGTCAAAAGCAGATTTATAGAATTTATATAAAGATTAAAAAATTAAAAATAAACAATTTGAGATGCATTTTGATACTAAAAAATAAATAAAAAATACCATTAGCAGCCCAAGCGATTTGTCAGTGGAAAGAAGTGGCCACTCAATCCTTTGCAGGCTCTGTCTTCCGCATATTATTTTTTGCAGTCCTATT
Organism: Camellia sinensis; assembly: GCF_055761805.1. Taxonomy (NCBI): domain Eukaryota; kingdom Viridiplantae; phylum Streptophyta; class Magnoliopsida; order Ericales; family Theaceae; genus Camellia; species Camellia sinensis. Next base: position 31,589,512 of record NC_138961.1, on the reverse strand, counting down.
GAAAAAAATAATAATATATCAACACAATTTGATTATATAAAATACATAATAATATACATAAAGATTGATTACTTTTTGCATTCCTTACTATGTTTCTTCACCATGTCTTCAACCAAAGATGAAGAAATAGTTTATGAATTTCCACACTTCGTTCAAGTATACAGATGGCAGAGTAGAAAGATTAATATTGGGATTAGAATATAATTGTAATCCCAACCCTTCAATCTTATTATATAGATTATAAATTTAATATAAAAACACTTCGATGAGGCAAATAAACCCTTCTGTCAAACTAATAAATAGACAAATACCATTGTATATGAGCCAATATGCAAAAACACTTTGATGAACACTGTGATATTGTTTTTTGCACAAAAATTGCTTCATACGGACAACATAAATGCTTCACTGAAATAGTGAATAGAACTCACTTGAGAAGATGGGATGCCATCAGCAACTCAAGCTCTCCACCCCATACATAAGGTTTTCGAATTCTTTCCACATACGCATCAAAGTCTCCTTCAATGAACCTAAAACCCATGAAGAGAATGAATAAACACTTGCATTCAAATTTAACCATGTGCAATAACACTACCTATACACTTATCAAAAAGCTCACCATTCAGTCTCTTTCCGCCTCGTTAAGACTTCATCCACAACCTACAAATCACACTAACTAATGTACTTCAAAAAAAATAAAAATCAAGTTAAACCATACCTACTGTTTTCAATGTGTTTGATGGAGGAAGTCTTGAATTGCAGCAAAGGGAAAGGTTGTACACAACTAAATTATCAATCTCAAGGGAAAAGGTTGATTTAAAGGCTTGATTTGAACTCACCTAAAGAAGCAAGCAGCTAGCAGTTACCAGAGTCAAGTGGTCTGCCACGACCCCTTTTGGAAGAAGAGGACTCAGAAGAAGAAGAAGAAGGAAAATGAGGTGAGAAAGAAAAACCTGGTGGTGGTGATGATATAGATGGTAGTCTCAAGTTACCATTTGATTCAAACTTTTGTGGCCTCCCTTTCTTCTTCACCAACAAACCACCGCCACCACCACCAACTACACCATCACCACATGTAGTGGTGATCTGTAGGCTTCTCTCCATGCTCATGTTCATCACGTCAATAACAAATTGTATTGGTATTAAAGTATGAAATAAAAAAAATAGAACAAATAAGTCCTAAATTCAGACTTGGAAATCAAATCAAAGGGAAAAAAAAGCCCTGTCATAACTAATGTACTTTAAAAAAATAAAAATAAAAAAAGCTCACCAACAAATACGGACAAAAAAATCTAAATTAACAACCAATTAAACTCACCTTGGTAATGAAAAAAGAAACAGAGAATAACATTCAGATTAAAAAGTAAGAATAACCCTCAATGGTGTATTAAGCATGCTAGATGATCTTCAACCATATATGTATTAAGCATACTACACTACCAGTTTTCTGATCATTAAACCAAATCTATATAGATAAATTACAATCAACTACCAGTTTTTCTGATCATCTACTGTAAGGGAATGTGTTTGATGTTTAACCATATCTATATAAATTCCTGGGCATACATTATAAAAGGTTAAGGAAGAAATTACAATGCCTTTAATCGAAAAAAAAAATTACTGGGAAAAAAATTACAATGATCATTCTATTTAATCAAAAATAAAACCAGCCAAGTAACAATTTTATCACATCAACACTGCATCACTGGAAAATAAAATATTATCAGATATAATTTTGACAATGCCCTCAAGAGGGAGGTTTTGACCAAACCCTGTATTACTGGAAAATACAATGTTATCTGAAAAAAAATTAACAAACTAAAAAAATTGTGGGCGTTTCACAAACTTAAAAAATTTCACAAACTCAGAAGCTGTGGGAGTTTCCACTGAAAGTCAAAAAATTGGATTTGATTATATTATGGAAAATACAATGTTATCTGAAAAAAAAATTCACAAACTCAAACAATTGTGGAAGTTTCACAAACTCAGAAGCTGTGGGAGTTTACAACAGCTGTAGACGTCCCCGAACGCCCCGGGAGGGAATCCCCCCCCCCATTCTGTTCGTTTTGGGTTCACTACAGTTCAGGACTCTCAAATTGTCACGGTTCTTAATCTGAACCAAAGAGTCCAAATCCGGCAAATCGTTTTGGAAAACAGATTTGTAGAAAAGAAGTGCCAAACATGGACTGCTTTGCCAGATACAGAGTCGCCACCTAAATATTTTTTATGGGGAATTTAGGAAACCCTGACTCGGTGCCAAAGGCCACGTGTCCGTCATCACCAAAGTTGCTTCGGCTCGAGAGCTTGCGTACGATTGGGGAAGGTCAGCTATAAGCACCCCCTCTCGCCTGATCCGAAGATCGGCCTCTACTAACCGTGATATCCATTTTTGAAAACGTTCTGTGTTCTTATTCCCGTTATTAGCCTAGATTTACTATGTTATGCGCACAGCAAAAAAAGTATAGACCAAATCGCCTGAATTGGAACGAAGCATTGCATATCCGTTTGTTTGAAAAACAGTTTGAAATTTGCTACTCGCAAGTAGGCTAAAGCACGGACTTCAACGAGTTGTTCCAACTCAAACAATCCAACCTTCACCCACAGGCATTCAAGCTGTTTATATCACATAAGCATCTAGCCTCATGGTAATCATGCTATTATGGCAACACTCACATGCATGCGGTATGCTAAAGCATAAATGCTTACCTAGTACTCCGAGCCAAAACAAAAACATGTTAGCAATCAATGCATGATCCAAGTCCATGTTAAGTGGCTAATGCAACGCATACAGAATGTCATTAGAGTAGGCTCGGTTAGTCTATAAATGATATGTGAAAATGCACAAGTAGCATGTATTAAAGTTAGAATTGAAATACTTATGCAGTTAGTATGATGTACTGAGCCTGGTGCATGCAATACTGATGAATGATGCACGCATGCATAGCATAAGGTATGATAAAGTAAACATGTCCTAATACTAACCATCAAAAGCAGGTAAGTAAAAAGGAGAAAGAAGTGGGGGTTGGAAGACACACACACACACACCCACACTTATTACAGATTTGCCCTCACTCGGAGGAACCGAAAGAATAATACAAGTTAATTAACCTATAAGCTAATTAAATATTACAGACCAATTAATTAATTAACAAATTGACTAATCTAATGAAAGCAGTAAACAACCTCGGGAAGGGGGGACCAATGCAATGCGCGCTCGGCTCCGCTCGGAAAGTCACTACCATGCACAAGTTGCCTCTGCTTTGACTGTTCTGCTTCTCTGAAAATTGCACAACTCCCAAGGTTGCTTCTCTGAGTGCTGTGGAACACCACCGACCAAGTGGGAACACCACCGGCCATGGAGAATGGTCACCGGTCACAAATTTATGCTCTCGGCCAAACATGTTTTGCCGGTCGGCACCCAACACTGCCGGCCGGCCAATTCTTCCTGCTGAAACCTGCAGCTGACAGCAGCAGAGGGCAAAACATAGCATGGCAATGCATTTCAAGTAATGTATGCACCAACCACACTCCTTATCATATGTATGACTCGAAGGGGTGTGCTCCTTGGTTCTCAGACCATCAATCGCTCATTTCGATGCATGATGGCCCAAGAGACCAAGTATGCATTTTGATTTCAAATGCAATGCACACACACAAACAAAGGCCCAATCCCTATCACTAGATCAAGGGACAAGGCATGCATGCTAGATGGAATGCAACCTAGGCATGCAAACTAGTGTGCTATATGGTATGGGGGGAGCATGCAAACATGCAATGTACACTAGGTACGCAACCTAAGCAAACAAGGCAAATGAGCATGTCACAATTATGCAAGCTAATGAAGCATGCGAGATGTGATCTAATCATGCAAGTGTGCAAGGCATGCAAACATGCTAGCAACTTGACCAAGAGAATGCATGCCCAATGCAAGTGATTTCAAGCATGCAACACATGCAACCAAAACATGCAAACATGGATTAATGCAACAACATTTGAATAGCATGCAAAAGATGGACTTAAAATGAATTAGGCAGCTCTCAACTAGGCCCAAAACAACGGCTAACATGCTCAAGAATGGGAGCCAAAACACATACAAATAGGCATGCATGTAAGGTCCAACACTTAGGCACATAGAGACAAATTTTAAGCACACTTAAAAGAGGAACAACATGGGCATATGGCATGCAATGTAAGCTCTGAAAATCATGTTAATGATGGTGCCAAAACAAGCAAACAAGGTAAGCATGGCATGCAACAATGGTCCAAGATTCAAGGCAAGCCCAAGGGGGATTGAACTACACTTAATGCAACCACACATGGCATGGATTAAATGACTAAAACCAGAGTTTTAGCATGCTAAAACAAAGCCAAAAGACCACTTAGATGGCATCTAAATGACTTACACATGGAAGCATACACAAAGACCAAACATGGAGCATAGGACACAACCTCTTGAAACATCAAAGGGGCCATGAAATGCAAGCATACAAGCATGCGAAGAGGACTGAAATGATGCTATAAGTGGTGCCAAACCATTGAAATTAATCAAACAATGCATGCTCAACACTTCACATACTTAAAGCCTACAAGCTAACAATGCAAAGGAGCTATGCAATACATGTTATGGTTGACCAAAACAACCAAAAATAGACCTTAAACATGGCAAAATAAGTACGAAAGCTTCACAAAGCTAGGCCAAAAGCATGCTTGAACAAGGGCTAAAACCTAGATGCATGTTAATGCTATAATATGGCATTACAAGGCATGTATGCTAACCAAGCATGGTGTACCAAAACCAACTAAAAACAGAGGCATATTATGACATAATAAACATGAAAATCAGCTAAGGCATGGCCAACATGAACCTAAACAATATGCTCTCTCAATAAGCTAAAATGACCCTTTTCAAGGACAACAAGGAGAGGGGGTGGCCCTCTCCTTCCTAGGACCTCAAGGCACCATCCTCATCTCTAAAATCCCTCAAGATTTCAGTAGTGAGGAGGCCTAAACACAATGGTCCCGGAGCTCAACCGAAATGGCACAAAACAAGGGCCAAACAAGCCTTAAGAGGGGTCAAACGACCCCAAAGCTTAAGGCAACCTTAACCAACTATTTAGAGCACTAAAAATCAAAACTTTTATATGTTATACACAAAGCTCAAAAACAGATGCAAGGTAGGAAAAAATGCAATGCAAAAATGGGAAATAAATGGACAAGTTTCTTACCCTTGTAGACCCTCTTCACCAATGGTGAACCAGCTGGTTCTTCAAGCTCAAACCAGCTCCACAACTCCAAAAACAACCCTCAAGGGCCTCAGCTCCAAGAAAAGGTGTGATGGTGGGTGTTTGTGTGCAAAACTAAGACAAAACACACACAAAACACAAGAGAGAGAGAGAGAGAGAGAGAGAGAGATGGAGGATATATGAACCCTAACCCTAAAACTCAAAACCCTCCAAAAATGTTGTCTAAACTCTCTAACCCTTGAACAAGAGAGAGGAGGCTCTCTTTTAAAGACAATTGGTCTTGTAAAGCTTCCAAAGGAAGCTAACAAGAGGGCAATCCCTCCATACACGTGTATGGAGGGGGTGACAGTGTATGCCAGCTGCACAAAAATATCTGCAAAAGCAGATGCACAGTAGTCGGCCGGATAAAAATGCAATTGACCAAAAAAAGATAGCCGGCCAGCCATCTATAGTGCCGGCCGGCCAAACATTTGGCCGATGGAAGCAAAACACAGCCGGTGGCCTCAAGCCATGGCCCGTGGAGTGTGGGGATGGCCCACAAGCCATTCCCTACCCCTCAAAGGCAAAACACAAGTGTTTGGTGCAAAACCAAACACAAAACAGTCGAGTCAAGGGATCTTGAGGCAAGGCGCGCATCCGAGACCTCCGAGAACTCAAGACGAACACAAACAAGGATGATCACCGGGTGGTCAAGCGGTGACGTCCAAGTCTTGAGAACGGTCAAAAATGGGGTGTCTACAATAGCCAATAAAAAGACTTGAGGGAATAAATAATTTAATTTGTTAGAATTAGAGGGATTTACCAGTTGCAAAGAATGTAAACACTTTAATGGGAACCTCACAAAAATGAAAAGACACAAAGGAAAAAAAAGGTAGGTTTTAGACATCCTTACCTGCATATCTTCAGGCTTATTATCTTCTAAAATCTGTGGGATCAAGAGAATTCAATATTTCAGGCTTATGGGATTAGTAAAAACCTTCCCTCAGTCCCCAACCAGTTAGTTGAGTTAATTTTTACAATGCCCAAAAAAAAAAAAAATACAATGGCCATTCTATTTAATAAAAAACAGAACCAGCCAAGTGACAATTTTATCACATCAACACTACATCACTGGAAAATACAATGTTATCAGATATAATTTTTACAATGCCCTCAAGTGGGAGGTTTTGACCAAACCCTGTTTTTTTTTTGAAAAAAAATTCACAAACTCAAAAGCTGTGGGAGTTTCCAGTGAACTAAAATGTATTAGATTGATTTTAGAAAAACCTAAATGACCTGTAAACAAAACCCTAAAAAAACCTGTCTATTTATAGTAGTCACAGCCCGACAGGGAGAGAAGGGGAGAGGTAACAACACTGAAAGGGGAAAAAGACTGAAACCAAACCCATTTGATACATATGCTAAGTTTCAATTACAATCTGAACCCAACAGATTCTAAAAAAAATATGAACGGACACATTACAGAATAAAACCCATTTGCTATGAAAATACATATGCATATACTAAGTTTCCATTACAAATATTTTTCCATTTAAAAAAATCAAACTTTGAATACAAAATTAAAAAAAAAAATAGAGAAGGGAAATCTTAAAAAAAAAAAAATGGTGGTTTTGATCAAAATCCACATAGCAAACACCCACACCAAACCAAACCTATATAAGTTTACACAACATCAATCTGCCTTTAAATAATCTTTAACTTTATATAACGTCAATCATTTCAAAGTTTGTCAACAATAAAACCAAAAATAGTGTAAATTCTACACTCGAACTCTCTAGTTTTGCACCAATATAAACTTAGTAACTTTATATAATGTCAATCATTTTCAAAGTTTGTCAACAATAAAACCAAAAATAGTGTAAATTCTACACTCGAACTCTCTAGCTTTGCACCAATATAAACTTATTGCCGTGCAATGCATGTGCTTACACTACTACACATAGCCAAAAGACGCTTTATAAGTAAAGAATCATCTTTTAGAAAGTGTATTAGTATAGTCACAAATTACTTTCACATATACACATGACAAAGTTTCAGATTTACACTTGAAAATGAAATGCATAATTACATACACTTGAAAATGACAAATCAAGATAAGTTTCTTTATCAGCAAAAGGGCAGAAATCAGTTGTGACAAAAGTAACTGTAAAATTAATGATGCCTAAGCTCTCCTACATTTCAAAACAATTACCAAATCATTTATAAGAAGTGTCTAGACGAAAATCAGAATACTTAAGCTGAAGCTTTAAAGATAAAAGGTTTGAAATATATAAAACTTAACAAATTGCTTAAAATTTGAAACATTCTAAATGACTCAAATAGCATGATGAAATTCTCAACAACCAATAAGAAATTCTAAAAAAATAAGAAGACTTTTGCTAATGAAAGTTTGAAAAGTATGACACTACAAATTCAAACCAATTAAGATATTAATTTCAAAATCAATTAATTGAAAAATTCAAATCCTAATCATTAACACAAAGAAGCCATGCATTTGACCTGGAATTTGAATCTTAGTAAATAAAAACTCGAACTCAGCTTTATAGCTTTAAAACAAGAGTCTATTGGTTGAATTTACAAAATCATTGCATTCATATAATGTCCTAATGTGACTAAACTAATCATGTAAATGAAAAAGTACTTTAAATAAGAGTAATTACACATATGATTAATTTGGAAGTCATTAATTAAATCAACTACGACAATTTTAAATTTGAAATTGTTGCATTAAAAAATAACTATAATAAAAGGACTTTAAAATGGTCCAATAGTCATTTTAGTAACTATATGAGAGGGTAATTTATGGGGAAATTGGGCCGAGCTGGGTAATGGGCCGTTATGAGCCGCAGTACAAAAGGCCGAATAAAATGGCCATATAAGTTACTCCGGTCGTCTGGTTATTTTGTAGATAGTCCGGTCCTAAGGCCGTGAAGCTAGTCCGGTCTGACAGAAGATCGAAGTTAGATCGGTCTAACGGTACTTTGGAGTTAGACCGGTCTTGGAGTTACACTGGTCTTGACATGTTAGTTTGGTCTAACCATGCCATGGGTTGTGCATGAGAAGCCGACGTTAGAGCAGTAAAAGGAAGAGCTGGTTCGGCTTATCCTGCGGCTATGCATAGTCATGTTTACTTCGGTCATATTGGAGTTCGGCCATGATAAAACCATCTCACTTGGTTTAAGCAGTGAGGGGGGTGTTGAAGGATAAGCATTATCTTTCAGGAGTATGAATCCTAGGAGGGCTCTGCATGAGGGAGTAGAAGTCCTACTAGGATTGTGCCACACGAAACCTATAAAAGCTCACAAACATCACCTTTGGAGAGGTAACACACAACTTTGTTTTCTAAATACACACAGCTTTTGTCTATTTGTCAAGCTTACTGACTTAGGCATCGGAGAGGTTTCCGGCACACACCTGCCGGCTAGCTCACATTTGTATTTTCAGGTGATAAAGCGACGACGTACAGAGGAGTGCAAACTTGATCAACAGGATTATACGAGAAGGTTTATTTCTTTCCCGTATAATTGGCGCCATCTGTGGGCAGATCAGATAGGACAAAACCTCTTGATCAAGCTATACCTCTTTAGGAACAATGGCACACATTGAAGAATTACCACAGTCCGCCATCGACGGGCAAACACCAGATGGGGGGCCAGGCGTGAAGGATTACCTTCTATCCCTCCCATGGGGGACTTGGAGCCCCAACGACACAACACCAGGAGAGATACTAGGGGGAGGCGGACTCACAGCCCCCGTCGCTCTCATTCACAAAGTCCTGACAGGCAAAGGTGGATGATTGATCCTCAAGTTCTGGAGGACCGCGTGAAGGAGCAAGACGAATTAATAAGGAAGATGGTGGCCGACATGGAAGCCTTGAAGCGCCAGATGAAGGAAAAAAGAGTGGCGACAGGAGAGGGGCGCAAAAACAAGACGCCCCCTCACCGCTCAGAAGACCATGGAAGACATACAACGCCGTCAAAGGCAGAAAGTAGAAGCCTCAGGACAGGCGATACTCAGTCTGGAACCTCCAGAACTCGTTACTCCAGGTCTGAGAGAACGAGATCATTAAGGTCTTACACAGAAGGGAGTACCTACCGACCCTCACACTCGCACCAAACATCATCCAAACAGACGGAGTTGCCCAAATCATCCGATTTGCGGATCATGTTGGAAGAAAAGGCATGATGGAAGAAGGACACCAGGGCGCCCGACCCTCGCAGAGTTTCTTCCCTTCAACGATTGGCTCCTAGATCGCATGGAAGCGTCGAGGTTGGAATGCCATTACCACGCCCTGCCTACGAACCGACGAACAAAGCATTAGCAAGGCTGCAAACCTCGTCGTCCGTTCCGGCAATCGAAAATGCGCCCCTACCTACAAGCTTCCTTCAGCCCAAATTCACTACGTACGAGGGGAAGATGGACCCCTACATTCACCTAAGCCACTTCCGCCAGGTTATGGCGGTATATCAGCGAAACGAGGCTCTAATGTGCATCCTCTTCCCGTCAAGCCTTGGCGATCTAGGCTTGACTTGGTTTGAAAAACTTCCAGAAGGCAGCATAGCCTCCTGGGCGCAATTGGCAGAGGCATTTGTCACAAGATTCAGAATAAACACTAAAACCCCGGTGGAGATTGACCAGTTACTCTCCATCGACATGGGCGACAAAGAGACCCTAAGATCCTACAATAGTCGCTACTGGGAGACATTCAACCAGATTGGGGACTGCCCCACCAATCTCGCCATTGCGCAGTATAAAAGAGGCCATCCAGTCAGGAACAGACTAAGGGACTCGATCACCATGACGCCTCCCCTTACCATGGAAGCCTTGATAGAAAGAGTGCATCAGCACATCAGGGTGGAAGAGGATGGCGCACGTGCCAAAGCAAAATCTGGCGCGACCACAGTACCAGAAAAGAAGACCTCAGCAAAGGTCAACACGGTAGATCGACCTAACAGAAACGGACGTGGCAGGCGAGACAACGGAGGGGACCAGGACAAAAGATGGCTGAGGGTCCACACGGCCAAAACCACAATATTCAAGAAACCGATCTATCGGATTCTGAGCGAAATACGCGATGAGCCTTTCGTCAAGTGGCTAGCTAAGCTAGGAGAAGCACAGAAAGACTATGACGAAAGATCGCGATGCACCTTCCACAAAGAAAAGGGGCACCGCACTGAGAATTGCACACCATTAAAACAGCATTTGGAGGAGTTGGTGGCAGCCAGCCACCTGGATAAATACATTGAAGGAAGAACGCAACCAGCCCCCCAGGACCATAATAACCCCAACGGGATGCCGATTGACGCCCCGCCTCAAGGCATTATCAATGTGATACATGGAGTCTTTGAACCTGCGCGTGTATGCGAGCTCAGAGAATCAATCAAAAAGGCTGAACACTTAAGAAAGGTGCTAAGTGCCCAACCTGCCATCAAGAAGGGGAAGACAGAGGCAACAAACATCATGTCTTTTTCGGATAAAGACTTAGAACGGATATATTGCCCTCACAATGATGCCCTGGTCGTCACTCTCCAAGTCAAGGATTTTGTCGTCAAGCGGATTCTGATTGACCAGGGTAGTTCATGTGAAATCATGTACTACGAAACATTTAAACAATTAAAGCTACAAGACAAAGACTTGGCGCCTGCCGTATCTCCCCTAATTGGGTTCAACTCTATGCCAGAATGGCCCGTCGGCAAAATAATTCTTCCAGTCAGAGCAGGAAGCATGACGAAACAAGTGGAGTTCTGGGTATTGAAGGTCCCCTCCACTTACAACATCATCTTGGGCAGAACATGGCTGCATGCCATGCGATCGGTGGCGTCATCCTACCACCAAGTAATGCGGTTCCCAAATGACACTGGTGTAATTGAAGAGGTCTACGGAGATCAGATTATGTCCAAACAATGCTTTGTCACGGTAAACGGCAGCCGCGCTGCCAAAGGATACGTTCATTCGGTGGAAGAACCTGAGAGTAATGAACTGTTCGCAGATGTAGGCAAAGCAGCTAATCAGAAAACGGTGGAAGACTTGGTAGAAGTAAGAATAGATGAAAAGAACCCAGATAAGTTCTTTTTGCTCGGTTCGTCGTTGTCCAGCACTGAGAGATTAGAGGTCTTGGAATTCTTAACCTCTAACATCGAAGTGTTCGCCTGGACGCCCTATGACATGCCAGGCATTGATCCAAACTTCATCTGTCACCAACTTAATGTCCACCCATCTGCCAGACCAATCATCCAACGCACTCGCAGATCAGCACTCCACCACGCTGAGAGAGTGACGGAAGAAGTAGGTAACCTGCTGGAGGCAGGAGCAATTAGAGAAGTGCAGTACCCAAGATGGATCCCCAATACAGTTGTAGTGCCAAAAAAGAATGGCAAATGGCGTGTCTGCGTCGACTATAAAACAATCAACAAGGCGTGCCCAAAAGACAGCTTTCTTCTACCACGGATAGATCAACTGGTAGACCTAACGGCGGGGCACAACCGACTTAGCTTTCTGGATGCATACAGAGGCTACCACCAAATCGCCATGCATGAACTAGACCAGGAGGTCACATCCTTTACAACTCCGAGAGGACTATACTGTTACAAGGTCATGCCCTTTGGCCTGAAGAACGCAGGGGCAACATTCTAACGAATGGTCACTAAGATGTTTGAACCATTGTTAGGAAGAACGATGAGGGCTTACATCGACGACATGGTGGTCAAAAGCAAGGATGAAAATGACCATCTCAAGGACCTAAGAGAGATGTTTGAAATCCTAAAGAAGCACAAGTTGCGCCTCAATGCATCCAAGTGTGCCTTCGGAGTAGGATCTGGCAAATTCCTGGGCTTCCTTGTGACCAACCGGGGTATAGAAGCCGACCCCTCCCAGATCAAAGCAATTCAGGATTTGGAGAGACCAAACTCAGTAAAAGAAGTGCAGCACCTCACCGGCATGGTAGCCGCACTCAATCGGTTCATAAGCCGATCGTCAGACAGACTACGACCATTCTTTCAAGCTTTAAAAGCCAAGTTCGAATGAGACGAAGAATGCGACCAAGCTCTGAAAATCTTAAAAGAATACATGGCCTCCCCACCATTGCTGGTCACCCCAATACCAAGAGAAGAACTCTTCCTGTACCTGGCAGTCTCTCAGCACGCAATTAGCGCAGTTTTAGTCCGTGCGAAAGGAATTCAACATCTGCCCATCTATTATGTTAGCAAGACATTGTTGGGAGCCAAAACAAGGTATTTGCCACTAGAAAAACTGGCATTAGCCTTGATGATGGCCTCCAGAAAATTGGCACACTACTTTCACGCCCACACCATAGTTGTCCTCACAACTTTCCCACTAAAAGCTTTGCTTGAGAGGGCGAACTTTTCTGGGCAAATCTTGAAGTGGGCGGTAGAGTTGGGACAATTCGACATCAAGTTCCAACCCAGAACCACAGTAAAAGCCCAATCTTTGGCAGACTTCGTCGCAGAGTTTACTCTTGGAAGTGATCATATCTGTCCAGTCAACCTAACTGACACAACTGAACTAGGGATGAAAGTTGACGCCGGAATAGCGCAAACCCTAGCAGAAGGTACTCAGTCAGACTCCAAGGTAGACTAGGCTAAAGACAGCAAGGAAGAAGCAAACCAAGCTACACCAAACCAAGACTCACCAACAAATAAAGACTTAGTTCAATCAGATAGCGAGGGGCAGACAGCAAGCATGGACCTTGAAGAAAACACCAGCAACATTCTTGACCCCACGACATCATCCGGCCCCTCCACTTGCTGGAAGTTGTTCGTTGGTGAGATGTGGAAGCTCTTTGTGGATAGATCATCCAACCGGCATGGTGCAGGACTTGGCATAGTCCTCATCTCACCAGACGGCCTGGTTATAGAGCAAGCAATCAACCTTGGCTTCCCAGCATCAAACAATGAAGCGGAATATGAAGCACTCCTAGCAGGACTGAAATCAGCATACTATATGAAGGCCACCGAATTAATGGTCTACAGCGACTCACAGTTAGTGGTAAACCAAATTTCTAGCGACTATGAAGCAAAGGATGATAGGATGGCCAAGTACCAAGAATTGGTCAGAACAGAAATCAAGAAATTTGATGTAGTGAGGATAGAACAGATAAGCAGGGAAGAGAACGGCAGAGCAGACGAACTAGCAGGCTTTGCTTCAATGGCAGATACATTCATCCCTCATCCATTGCTCATCGACTACTTACCAAGACCAAGCATCGAAGACCAAAGCAGACGAAATATGCTGCGCCGATCTAGGCCCCTCATGGATGGATCCCATCATACTATTCTTGAAAGATGGCATCCTACCGGAAGAAAAGAAAGAAGCCAACAAAATTAGAGCAAAGTCACAGCGATTTTGGCTCTCCCCATCTCTAGCACTATACAAAAAGTCGTTCTCAGGACCCTATCTAAAGTGTGTCCACCCCAGCAAAGTTGAAGCATTCTTATACGAGATACATGAAGGGGTGTGCGGAAGCCATCAAGGAGGAAGATCGCTAGCTTATAGGGCCATTTCGCAAGGATACTGGTGGCCATACATGCAAGCAGACTCAGAAAAATATGTGAAAAAATGTGAAAAATGTCAGAAGTTCGCACATCAAATACATCAGCCAGCCAGAGAACTCCTACCATTAACCAGTCCATGGCCCTTTGCAATGTGGGGGTTGGACATAGTAGGACCACTTCCAACAGCGCCCGAAAACAGGAAGTTCTTTCTCGCAGCAACAGACTACTTCACAAAGTGGATGGAAGTAGAAGCTTTGGCATCAATCAAGGAAAAAGATGTGAAAAAGTTCGTCTGGCAGAATATCATCACTCGGTTTGGCATACCTAAAGCCCTCATATCAGACAACGGCGCCCAGTTTGATGGCAAAATCTTTAGAAGCTTTTGTGAAGAATACAAGATAGGGTTCTACAATTCTACACCAGCATATCCCCAAGCAAATGGCCAAGCAGAAGCATCAAATAAGGTTGTCTTGGATGGACTGAAGAAAAGGTTAGAGAAGGCAAAAGGCAAGTGGGCAAAAGAACTTCTTCATGTTTTATGGGCTTACCGCACCACACCTCGACGATCAACAGGAGAAACACCATTCTCCTTAGCCTACGGAATGGAAGCAGTAATCCCACTGGAAGTTGGCCTCCCCACAATTCGAAGCAAAAATTTTGATCCCGACTTGAATGGAGAGGCCATAACATTGGAGCTCGACCTCACCGAAGAAAGAAGAGAAAGAGCACTAGTCCACATTGCCTCGTATCAACAAGAGTTATCCAGGAAATACAACAAAACGGTGCATCCAAGACAATTCAAGATCGGAGATTGGGTACTGCGCAAAGTGATGGGAAACACCTTGATACTAGGAGATGGCAAGTTAGGGCCAAATTGAGAAGGTCCTTACAAAGTGGTTGGGTTAGCAGGCAAAGGGGCATACCACCTAGAAGACAAGGACGGCAAAGCAATCCCTAGGCCATGGAACACCGCCAATCTCAAGTTATTTTATTTTTAACTTTTCTCTTTCAAACATGTGTAATTTTTTCTTTCCTCAATAAAACAATCGATTCTTTTCAACATAAGTTGTTCTCTGTAAAAGTTAGCTTTAGTAAAGTTAGGTACATGGCAAACATTTTATTCTAAGTTGGCTGGATTAAACCAACACCCCTCCTAAGCCCAGGATAAGGATCCAGGCTGCAGGACGTTTGGTCGGAATAACCAAACATTTTATTCTAAGTTCGCTGGAAAAACTAACTTAGAGGTTGACTAGATTAAACCAACACCCCTCCTAAGCCCAGGATAAGGATCCAGGCTGCAGGACGTTTGGTCGGAATAACCAAACATTTTATTCTCAGTTGGCTGGAAAAACTAACTTAGAGGTTAGCTAGATTAAACCAACCCTTAGAACTCTTTAGCCGAAGTAAGGACATCAGCTAAAAGAGTGGTTGGCTGGATTAAACCAACTTTCAATACTCTTTAGCCGAAGTAAGGACATCGGCTAAAGAGTGGTTGGCTGGATTAAACAAACTTTCAGTACTCTTTAGCCGAAGTAAGGACATCGGCTAAAGAGTGGTTGGCTGGATTAAACCAACTTTCAGTACTCTTTAACCGAAGTAAGGACATCGGCTAAAGAGTGGTTGGCTGGATTAAACCAACTTTCAGTACTCTTTAGCCGAAGTAAAGACATCGACTAAAGAGTGGTTGGCTGGATAGCTCAGTCAAATTACTTAGCTAAGACCAGATTAAAGTACCTCGGCCACAATACTATTAAGAAGGCAAGCTCAAACAGAAATTTAAACCGAGATAACAGTTGGAAGCGAAAAGATCATGGAAAAGTCATTACAAGTACAAACATGCAGATCAACCGAAGTAAAAGTTCAAAACAAGAAAATTTTCATTCATCAAAAAGCAAATACAAAGGAGGGGCCGCAGCCCGGTTACAAGAGCAAAAAAGTAAACAAAGAAAAGAAAGTACAAAATCAAGTGAAAAGGTCTTCAAGGTTGGCATCAATATCAACTTGAACACCGGTTGCAGATGGAAGATCAGTCTCAGTAGAAACAAGAAGAACGGTGTCAGTCGACGGCTCAACAGTCAGGTCTTCAACCGTTGGCTCCAACTGAACTAATTGATCGTTGCCTTGCTCATTAACTACCGGAGTAACAGTTGGTTCGTTTTCTTCATCATCATCATCTGAACCCTACAAAAATTGTTGTTGGACAGAAGCAGCATATTCCGCTAGTGAGGCCGGAATGAAGTACTGCGGAGCATTGTAGACCTCGGTTTCGGGCCCACAGCCGAGCTGTTCCACAGCACTTCTCCAGCCACACTTAAAGAATAAATCCTTCGCCCCCTCACATTGTGGAATGTAGAGGCCCTCCACCTCTTTGAAACCTTCGGCATTGGCATCACCGACCTTCTTCTTCAGATCGGCTATTTCGGCGTCCTTTTTCCCTTCAAGCTTAACTAGCTCACGAAGGTACTTGTCTTTCATTACGATCAACGCCTTCTGTTTGTCGGCCTCAGCCGAGGTAACTAGTCCGGTTAGACGAGCTACCTCAGCCTCTAGCTCGGCCGTTTTTTGTTGGAACTTCTTCAGCTCGGTCGTTTTTTCTTCAGCCTCTGCCATGGCCTGCCTAGCTGTTTTCCTGAGCTCCAATACCTTTTGATGGGCAATTTGGCTCTTCTAAAGAGACTGAAATAAATGGAAAGAAATCAATGTCAAAACCGAACTGAAAGTTAGAAAAATCTTTTAGAGACCCATCTTACCAGGATCATGGATTTAGTGGCCGATCGGATGGCCTTTAGCTCGGTCAAGTTCTGGTGGTGTTTCATGTTTGCTGGAAGACAGACACTCTTTGCAAGATTGAAGGCCATCAAGTGATCCTTCTCAGTAACCACCGAATCGGTATTGTGAATAAGGCGGTTCTGAAATTTCAGCTTCGGTGCCCACCTTGAAGAGCCAGCCCGGTCAGAAGGCTCCGGTTGTGGAATCGGTGAAGGCGTGGTTTCGTGCTCGTCTACTAGACGCTGCTCGGTTGGGGTAGACCGAGCGCGCTTAGATGGGCGTGATGAAGAAGGCTGTTGAGAAGGAAGGGCCACAACGGCAGGTTGTGTTTGGCTTGGTGGCGGTACTTCGGGTCTGTTGGTTTCGGTCAAGAGGGCCTTGACTCTGTTTCTCTTGGCCATTTCTTTTTCGGCGGTCAGCGGGATTAGTCTAATTTCTGGCAAGTTTGGGTCCGGTTCGGGGGCCTCCTCTAGCAGAAAGTCAGTCACTCTCGCTTTTCGGCTGCCGCTGTATCTGTAGGTCGGTTCGAACTTTAGCAGCTTGGCCCAACTACGTTCTGGATACTGTAGTGCGGCGCGTAAGGTCGCAAGATTTGGATAGCTGTATAGAGAATAAAGGTGGGCAGAATCGACGAAAGAAGACAACTGTTAGTTCGGCTAAAAAAATTAAAAATCGAAATATAGTAAAACACGCAAGAAAACCGAAGTAATTATACCAGGTGTTCCTTTTTTCCAATTGATGCTTCGGCCAGGAATCTGGGCTTGGTGATCCTCAAAGTTCCCAGACACCCAGAAAAAATCGTCGTCATTCAAGTCTTTATCCGGTGTGTTTTTTATTATTTTCTCACGACGACGGCGTATTCTAAGATAGTACACCCATCCGTCTTCCTTCGAACCAATGGAGTATTGGTGAAAGATTTCGGCCAGACCGAGGTTGAGACCGGCTTGGCTGTTTAGTTCGGCTATTCCCATTATTATACAGTAGGAGTTGGTGGAAAGCTGGGTTGGGCATAGTCTGGTTTGCCTAAGAAACTCACAAATTAAGGGTTAGACTGGAAATCGTAGTCCGGTTTCAATTATGGACAAGAGGGTGAAGGGGACAAAGCCTTCATTTCCCCAAGGTATGACATCTTTTTTGGCTAAAATTAGGTGGACGTCGTCGGGTATATTGTAATCTTTTCGGAATTCGGCTAGACCGCCTGAAGTATTTACTAGAAACCTATACTTCCCCATTTATTGTATAAATTATGAATAAATTAGTTCGGTCCAAAAATTGTGCTCAGTAGCTCGGTTGAGCGCGCAGAGGAGTGCCTGGGCAACCTAAGTCTGCAAAGTGAAGAACAAAGGTGTTAAGCACAGATCATTAGGCTGTGCTACAAATTAAAAGCAAGATAAAAAGAAGTCCTACTTCGACTGTGTGGGATGCTACAGGTTTTGTCTCGGTTTCTGCAAGGTGATTGGTAGCTCGATTTGAGTAGGGTTTTTATTAGCTCGGCCTTGGTAAGTGTCTCGATATCTCGGTTGTGGAAACGGTTCTGTTTGACTAGTTGATCGTCTAGGGGCAGCTCTCCAAGTTCCGTCTAAAAAACTAAGAAAACTGGTTTAGCCCAAAGGCCTAGTTCGGTTGGTTACCTCGGCCGAGGTAAAGCAAGAAGTGGTTTGACTTATTAAAACTACTAGTGTAAACATGAAGTGTTAATCCTGTTGTAAACTGACTAAACTTTTACCTAGCTTAAACAGTGTCCTAGTTCGGTTGCATCATGATTTTGGGTCGAAAACCAGTTTTCTACAGGATATTGCGTGTACTCATGTGTTCTATTGTTAAGTTTTTTCCAGAAAAGTACAGAGCTAAGCGAAATGGAAAAATAAGTTTTGCAAAAACACGAAAAATAAAATACAAAAACAAAGTAGATGAGCAATACTAACTAGATGAAGAGGCAAGAACTGGAGATGGAAGCAAAAGGCAGCAAAAGACGAGCTCTTTCAGAAGACGAAGAACAGTGAAGAACTCAAAGAAAAGGAAGAGGATGAATAGTTGAAGTAGGGGGATTTTGGCCTTAGGGTTTGTTTTTGTTAGAAAACCCAAAATTTGGGCGGGACTGTTCAAAAAAACGCGGAGTACGAAGGCGGCGTGACAGTTGCATTGAGCCAGTCAGCGCCTGCCACGTGTCATTAGAATAAGAAGCGATTCAGTTGCTGCGATTGAAAAGACGTTTTGACCGGACAGCTAGAGCCCGGCGTGAATTTAGCTCGGTTGGATAGGCTAAGGGGTTTTTAGCTCGGTTGGAAAAGATAAAGGATTTTGGCTCGGCTAGAAGACCTTAGCCCGGCTGATAAAACAGGTAATCCCAATCATGCTAGGCAGATGGAATTAAGGGGCAATTGAGAGGGTAATTTATGTGGAAATTGGGCCGAGCTGGGTAATGGGCCGTTATGAGCCGCAGTACAAAAGGCTGAGTAAAATGGCCATGTAAGTTACTCCGGTCGTGTGGTTATTTTGTAGATAGTCCGGTCCTAAGGCCGTGAAGCTAGTCCGGTCTGACAGAAGATCGGAGTTAGATCGGTCTAACGGTACTTTGGAGTTAGACCGGTCTTGGAGTTACACCGGTCTTGACATGTTAGTTCAGTCTAACCATGCCATGGGTTGTGCATGAGAAGCCGACGTTAGAGCAGTAAAAGGAAGAGTTGGTTCGGCTTATCCTGCGGCTATGCATAGTCATGTTTACTTCGGTCATATTGGAGTTCGGCCATGATAAAACCATCTCACTTGGTTTAAGCAGTGAGGGGGTGTTGAAGGATAAGCATTATCTTTCAGGAGTATGAATCCTAGGAGGACTCTGCATGAGGGAGTAGAAGTCCTACTAGGATTGTGCCACACGAAACCTATAAAAGCTCACAAACATCACCTTTGGAGAGGTAACACACAACTTTGTTTTCTGAATACACACAGCTTTTGTCTATTTGTCAAACTTACTGACTTAGGCATCGGAGAGGTTTCCGGCACACACCCGCCGGCTAGCTCACGTTTGTGTTTTCAGGTGATAAAGCGACGACGTACAGAGGAGTGTAGACTTGATCAACAGGATTATACGAGAAGGTTTATTTCTTTCCCATACACTATATATGAAATAAATAATAAAAAAATCAAATCAAATCAAACGAATTAAAGGAATGTTATTCAGAGAAAAAAAAATGTCTAATATGAATTGCTAGCATATCACTCGTGCCTAAAGGCACTCCCATATAAACAACTTAAATGGTTGAATCTTTTCTCTATAAAAAATAAAAAATAAAAAATAAATCATACAACATAGAAGTTTGAAGAGATTACCTTAATTGGAGAGTTCAAGGGTGCCATTGGTTTGTTTCCTTCTATCAATGAACAACCCCTAACTCTTTCAAAAGCTTCTTCATCTCATCCAATTCCTATAGATTCATATCCAACCAACAGTGGTAGAGTATTTAGCTTGAATAAGGAAGAAGATCAAAAAAGCAAAAGTACTTAGGAACGTGACATATTTCAAAAAATTATTTAAGAACATAAAGTCTAAATAGGAGAGTATTTAGGAATATGACATATTTTCATAGTACATACCGTGGAAAAAAAGTGGAAAATTTAAAATTTACTTCGCAAAAGTGTCACCCTTCCAAAAATATATATTTAAAAAAAATCCATTTTTACTACTAAGATAACTGTGGAACATAAAACCTTATAAAATTCATGTGAGTTTACCACTTTGGATGCCATTTAGGATAAAGCTGAAAGAGATTGTCATATCTTTTCAAAAAAATTGAACGAAGTATGCACAAATTGTTGCACACTCGAGATTGCCACTCTTTCAACACTCATCAATCAAAGAAGTGCACGTTTAGTTTAATATTGTAACTCCCAGAACAATAAATACAAAATCATTACAGAGATAAGAAAAACTTAACCTTAAAAAAATGTAGACCTATAAAAAGGAGCCGATATTGCCATTCGCTTCTAGTCTTCATTCACCTGTAAAATACAGAAAAAAGCCAATATGATAATTAAAAGAGACTACCCAATTCAAAACAAACACGCGCATTGTAACACTATTAAAAGGTTTTTCATAGACCACCCAATTCAAACTAAACACAAACAATGTTGCACAATAATAATAGATTACCCAATGCAAACACTACCAAAAAAACACAACACATTGTCAACACAGATACAAATTAATGACTAATAAAAACATTAAGTTACAAAAATCAATCAATATTTTCTTTGGGTTTTATTTTTTTCGACTCTTACTTTTTGTAACTTCCCATAATTGATCACATAATGTTAGAGGGAAAATTTAAGAAATAAGTGTTCCTAAGGTCTTTGGTATACAAAGAAGAGATTTCATTACATTATGTGATTAAATTCAAAAAGCAAACTCTTTGCTTGGCAATTCAACAACAAACTCTAACTAACTTAATTCCCCCATGATTTACAAATCAATATAGCCCCAAAACCCCCATTTACTTTGTCCAAAAACCCAAATCACCCATTCAGATTCATTTTGCTTCCAAGCTTGAACTGAAAATTATGAATACTTCTGAAAATTCTAAATAAAATTGGAATATTTGTTAAGCAATACATGACTATAAGCAAAATATCCAACCAACCCCTTGCCACAACAAAAAAAAAAAAATTTATCACAGCTTACCAATCCTCACTCCCAAAGAAAGAAAGAAAAAACAATAGAAAAACACAAAAAAACCCAATAAATATAGAAAAACTTCATATCAGTATTTCAAAAGTATTTAGCAAACTCATAAGTGTTTAGAATTAGAATACATCAGAAACAACAATAATGCCTTTGTGTGATTTTTTTTTTTTTGGTTGATAAATAATGCCTTTCATTGCGAATTGACATTTGATGTTTGAGGTTTTTATATTGGTACAAAACTTGGACAATGCACTATTGTTATGAGATTCAATTTGTGCTGTTTTTGTTTTGAAACAAAACAGCATGGTGAAGGACCTTTGGTAAAACATCGTATTTAGCAGTTGCAGCAACCATCAAAATTCAGCTTTAAATTTTTTCTCTACTCTTTCATTCTCTTCAACAAAGCAAAAAAATTAGGTGCTACAAAAATCAACATTTTTTCTCTACTCTTTCATTCTCTTCAACATCTCACCTCATTACCAAACTCTGGATACTAATCTTAAAATGCAAGCTCCCATAGAGAGAGTGAGAATATTTTACAGAGCAACAACATGAAAGTAGTTTAAAAACCCAAGTACTCCATTTCAATTTAAAAAATTCTTAGAATCTGAAACCAACAGATTCTGTAAATATTTAACCATATTTATAACATCTATAAATACCCACAAATACCTACAAATCTGAAATCCATCTATAAATACCATATTTATAACTTGAGAAATATGAAATCCATCTATAAATACCAAATCTGAAATCCATCAATTAGCAGTAAACTTGAGAAATCTAACCATATTTATAACATCTATATATACCCCCAAATCTGAAATTCATGAAAACATGGTACTTAAAAACAAACACAAAAAGCAATTTTGGCAAAACATAACCAGGAAACCGTAAATCAATCTGTAAAATTCAACACAAAGCATGTAATTAATAAACAAAACTTTAAATCACACCAGTGAAGCTTGTAATTACGATCTCCTTGCTATGTATTCATGAAATGAAGGAAAAGAACAGAGAGAGAAGGGTAAAAAATAAATCACACCAATCAAACCTAAAGAACAGAGAGAGTGGGGTTGGAACTGCAGCAAGCCAAATGGAAGTAAGGGAAATTAGTCAAAAAGAAAAACAGAGAGAGAAGGGGAGAGGCAGAAATCGAGTGAAAAGGCTCAATCTTACCTTGCGAGGGCAGCGTCGGTAGCATGGACAGCAAAGGGAGCCGAGTTTGAAGGGTTGTAAGGGAATGAGGAGTAGCGTAGCGAAGAGGGATGGTGGGTATCGAAGGGCGGGTGGGTATCGAAGGGTTCGAAGGGTCTTCAATGGCTGTGGTGATGAGAGACAATGTGACAGAGAACGTAGGAGAGAGGGAGCTGAAGAGAACGGGTGGGAACTAAATGTATCTCTGACCATTGATCTAAATGTATATGAACTTAGGATTCATCTTGGCCATTAAAACTAAATGTATCTCTGATACATTTGGGATATTTTCAAAAACCTTTCTTCCATATTATATAGATATATATATATTTTGCCTCAATGTGAGAGATTCACTTAATCAAGAATCTTCTTTCACCATTATTTTGCATTAAAGTCCTTTCATGGAAGAACATTTGAAAGAGAATGTTAGTTGTAGACCAATAATAGAAATGATAATGGATTCGCAACAGAAATGATGGTAAAATGGCGATGAAAAATCATTTTTTTGCCGCTGTTACACATAAACTGTAATCTTTTTGTCAATTTGTATAGCTACCGATATAGTTTATTCACCGGTATTATACCAGTGTTGATTATATACAGATTTTTCTAAAAAGGTGCGTCAATACGTATGAAATATTTGATGATTTTTTATGTATTGTTTGATGATTTTTTGTATATTGTTTATCACTATATTTGTTGTTTAAATAATCATTTTTTTATTGCTATTAAACAATTAGAATTGTCGATTTTTTTTCTTTCAATTTTGTTTTATTTATTTTTGTTGCAGTGTGAATGTTCACATTGGTATGAATTTAATTTTTTTAAGGCTAGTTGTATATTAATTATAAATTGTGAACATTCACATTATATTTTGATATGATTTTTTTAAAAAAAAAATTCTATAGTTAGTTGTATGTTTGTTGTTTTTGTTACTATGTTTCTTGGTTGAACAATCATTTTTGTTACCATTGAATAATCGATATAGTTGATTTTTATTTTTTCAATTTTGTTTTATATTTTCATGTTGGAGTGAAAATGTTCACATTGGTATGAATTTATTTTTTTTAAAACTAGTTGTATGTTAATTGTAAATTGTGAACATTTATATTATATTTTGGTATGATTTTTATTTTTTCAAAAGTTAGTTATATGTTTGTTGTTTTTGTTACTGTGTTTGTTGGTTAAACAATCATTTTTATTATCATTAAACAATTAAAATAGTCGATTTTTACTTTTTTAATTTTGTTTTATTTTTTCACGTTGCAGTGTAAATGTTCACATTTGTATGAGTTTATTTTTTTAAGACTAATTGTATGTTAGTTGTAAAATATGAACATTCACATTATTTTTTTGTATGAGATTTATTTTTTCAAAAGTTAATTTTATATGTATTGATTACTGTGAACATTCACATTATAATTTGATTTTCGTTCAGATTTTTTGTTGCGTTATTTTTAAAATTTTCACATTATTAAAAAAGTTAAAAATTTATAATTTGAGATTTTCTCTTTGGAATGAGGGAAATTTTCTCTATAGAATAAGGGAGAGATTTTCTCTATAAAATGAGGGACTACTATTATTTTTTTATTGTGTATTAGTTTCAAAATGAAAACATGTGTAAAAAATTAGATGGATAATTTAGTCATATTATATTAAATGGGACCTAATAAAATACTTAAAAATAAGATGAATTAAATGAAATAAAACACTTTAAAAAATAATTTATTAAAAAATGACCCTTAAGAATATACTCGAACTCGAATCGATAAACTGGTTGAATTAGTCAATTCGATACAATTTCAAACGTATTGTTTGGCACAATAAGGTTGAATGCATAAATTCAGGACCTACCAATTGGGAGACTTTGTGAAAGCACTAACTGAAAGTGATACATACCCCCTTCATAAAAACCAAGCCATTGTTGGTCACCAAAAATTGGTTGATTTAGGGACCATATTGACTATACTGTGTATGCCCACTTCATATATATACATTTACATCTATAATGTCAATAATAAAAAATACTATAATAAATTTTAGAAAATAAATATTTTTTGTTAGCCAAAAGTGTGTTAAAAAATATCGTATTAAATTTTACAAAACAGACAGGAGAAAGTGTTTTATACTTCTATAGGTAGTGTTTGGTTTAATTTTTAAAATTCGATTTTATTTTCAAATCATGATTTGAATTAAAATTTATAATTAAATAAATTTTGAAAATACAATTCAAAAATTACTTTCAAAACTCCTTTCTTCTCTATTTTTTTTAATTATTAATCAATCAATTAATCACTTTTTTTTCTCTGGTCTCTCCTCTCTCCTCTCACATATTCTCTCACACTTTATACATCAATCAATCAATCAAAAAAAAAATACAAATCATCTCAAAATTATTTTCAAAACTCATAATCAAACAAATTTTGATAGTGTTTGGTAGAGTTTTAGAATTATGATTTGATAATAGAGTTGTATTTTAAGTTTGTGAGTTTTGAATTTATAATTTGAAAAGAAAAAATTTGTTTGGTTATGAGTTTTGAAAAAAGTTTTGAATTTTTGATGTGAGATATGAAATGAGAAAAATTGTTTGGTTATGAGTTTTGAAAGAGTTTTCCAAATTTAATTGAAAAACTTTGTTGGCTTTTTTGGCTTTTGAAGGTTAATTGTGTAATTTAAAGTATGCCAACAAAGATTAATAAGTCCTTACAGAATTTTTAATTGCCAACCAATTATTAGACAATTGTATTGAAGTTTCTTTTAGCCTTAATGAATAAAACTTTTATTGGTGGCTTGTTTAAGGGAAACTTACAAATAATAAGAAGTACAAAACACAGTTCAGAAACTGAATTTCATTTAAGCAAATAAGAACTTACAATGAAATAACTCGGCCTTAAAAAGGTTTACAGCACCGACTACTTGAAACTACTCCTACGAAATGAAGTACAGTACAGGAATTAAAGAACTGGAAATGTAAAAAACTGGAAAGAAAATTTGAAGTACATGACTGGTTTCTAGATCTGAGTCTAGATCATTCATTCTGGGGCCTTCTTTTCTATTTATACTTTCTAATAGTAACAGTCGAAGTGGGCTTCCAACTGTCGAAAGGTCCTCCCATGATCCCTGATCATATTCTCTCACAATTAGCCTCCACTACTATAATGCCCCAACCCTTCACATGTCATCGATATTGTTTGCTTTGGGCCACGTCCGCACGGATTTGTTCTTCGCAGTGGGTCACCCATCCCAGAACTACTCCAGCTTAAGCACTCTTAACTGGGGAGTTCTGTTAGGGATTTCATCACTCGGGAAAAGACCTCGATACTATATAAGGGTCCAGGTTTTTACTTTTATAGCCCAGAAACTTCCCTTTCATTCTCGATGTGGGACACCGGGACCTTACGACTACGCCATTCTTGTAGTTAGGCTTCTCTCCTGAATTTGAATTTGAATTTGTGAGTAACCGTTGGGCCACGTCATCTTGCGCTCTCTAGCTGCTTCAATACTGTGCAGATCCATTATTACCAATCTGAACCCCCACGTGTCTCTTGCTTATTGGAAGCTTACATTAACTCCCCAAATTACCCTTTACGTGCCACGTGTTAAACTGGGATTAGCTTATACAAAATATGCAGCCAACATTACCCCCCACACTAATATACCCAATACTTGATAATATTAGTAGATCAATGCACTCTATCCACGTCATAGGATGTGCATGGACTTTGTTTATCTTAGAAGTGTAGTCTTCTGCTTAGAAATGAAGCACTGAACTTCATTAAATTCTCCTTTACGCTTGATGCTTCCTCCACTATCTGAGTATCCGAAGGGACTGATACATCTTCAATGGCCAATCAAGCCCTCTCCTATATTGATCGAGCATGCGAGGAGGTGTTTGATAATGATAACCGACCTCAAAAGAACCTTCATGCATTTATTGGCCACACTTATCCCCCCCCCCCCATTTATACAAGCTATGGAAGTTTTTGCACTGTACGAACCTCTGGACCAAGCATTTGCACAAATGGATCTTGGAAACTCTCCATCTACTCCAAAACTCTTTGCATGGGATGAAGCTACTTCATCTTCTTCTGGAAATACTGGCTGGGATACTTGGTCAACACTAGTTCAACCTCAAATAAGGGAGCGAATTCACCACAGAATTGTTGAATTTGGTGACCCTCTTCTGGTGCCTCATTCTTCCCGAAGCTTAGTAGTATATCCCTGTATACACATTGATCACTGTCGTTGTTTAGAGGACAACCTACTTTCGACATGGTACACCTCTTCCCTGCCAATGAGAATAGTATAAAAACTCCCAACCCCACCAAAGCATTAGGATCCAATCCCTCATTCTTGGCTAAGAAGGCAAATTATTGCTCTTCTAACTGGCTAGAGTGTGTGAATGATCCGTAATTTCCTCATTCTTTTGGGATGGATCCCACTGCACCCTCTCATCCTCAAAATCCCAATTAGATGGAGGAATTGAAACATACTCTCTTCGAGGGTTAGCATTTTTCCTCATACCAATCTCTAGTTCCTCCAACTGCATTTCAGCAGTATAAAACTCAACTTCTGCTTGTCGCCTTCTCCCATCTGCCTTTCGAAGTCCTTAGAGATGATGTTCCTTACAAGAACTTCTTATGGGCTTGTGATATTGTATCTCAAGGTCATACCCTTAACCCCATAGCCCAAATAGAACTTCATACCTTCTTGGACCAGCTTCCTCTCATGCTCAACTGGCATAAAATCTTCCGAGCCACTAGTGATTCTTTGGATGAAATTAATGTCATTCGAATTCATACTCAATACGAAGTAGAGAACCTCCTTGAAGAATATGACGCCTTCAAGAACAAGGACTCAACATACTGGGATGATGGAGACATGGACGAGATGGATCAGAGTTTGAAAGAGACTGAGTTTGAAGTGAAGGATGAACAACTTTTCTACCAAATAAGAGTGCATCAGCTGCAAAAACCCAGTTCAGATAGAACTGAAGATAGGATAAAGAAAGAACACAAGTTTATAGAACACTGCTGGACTAAATTCAATGAACTTGTTACCCCCTCTAATGTAAATATTTTATATATCAATACAACTAGGTTCTTCAAATTTTATTTGCATGATCTGGTTTTATATTCCAATTGTATGATAAACTGTATGATTAATATGACCCTATTTCTTACTTTGTTCACAGTCTATCAATAGTAGCTTCGAAGCAACCAATCTTGCTTTGAAATATGATATTAAATGCTTCGAATCATAAAATTTCTCATAGGAGTGATAGTATTTGTCTTAGGTCTTCACATTCTAATTATATGGTTAATATAATCTGTATAAATAACAACTTCGAACTAACCAATCTTGCTTCGAGGCCTGGTTTAGGGGTTTCGAAGCATGAAATTTCTCTTAAGAATGACCACATTTACCTTCGAAGGGTCCTATCTAGGCAAAAAGTGCAAGAAAATATTTTTATGCATAGATAAGTCCTTTGGTCTTTGAACTTTCCATATTGCTTGACCAAGAACTGGTTTCATGGTGCGTATTTCTGCTAAAAGACTAGGCAAGAACCCTATCTAATCGCAGAATATTACAAAGACCCCTTCGAAGGAAATTTCCTTTGATGGAAAGTCTAAAAGCATACCTCCAAGACTTTCGAAGTGAACAAATCTCAGCTATGCTTGAATTGACTGGCTTCGAAGCCAACTATCTGTTTTCAAAGCTAAGCTAAGATTTGAAATGTGTTTCCCTCCTTCATAAGGTACCTACATACTAGTTCAAAGATAGTTTTTTTTCCTGTGTTTTCAAGGATTTTAAAATAAAAGCTTTAATCACACATGGGGTCAAAACTTGGGTCTGTTTGACCCGTTCTATTAAATGGGTAATTTTGGATAGAAAGGTTTAAAACCCCATTTTCTCGCGCTTTATCTACACGCTTGTCCAAAATTTCCCTTTCACTCATATTGCCCCCGACTGCAACCTATTACCCTTCTCATACTTACTCTCCTCATTTCCCTTTCAACCATTCATTGATGGCTTATTTTTTTTCAAAAGTACCAATTGCTGAGCGTGTTAACCCGTCCATGGCTTTAAGGAAGTGTATCAACAAAGAATGTGACAAATACAAAGCTGGTGAACGAAGCGCCATTAATGGACGTATCTTCATTCCCCGTCACCATGCTCAAGGGGAGTTCATCCTTGGACCTATCTTTAGGGAAGCCCCTACTCACCTTCCTACTCTATACCCTCGTTTAGAGGATCACTGCCTCATTTATAAGGGTGTCCTTGACTGGAGTAATTGGAGAATGCACCGACCTCATCACTGCTGGCCTACATTGAGGCCAGAATGGGAGGAATGGTATGATCGAGTTGTTCTTGCCAGGATGCTGGACCTCCAAGAATTCTGTCTTCTCGACACCCTTCAACTAACCAGGTTTACCATTCCCGAAGACCTTTTTCTTATACCTGCTGCACCTTGTTTTTGGAATCCATCTTTCAGTTTTTTCCAATTTCGATGTGGCATGATGGCCCCCATTGTCCCTGATATGTGCCATCTCTTAGGGCTATCACCCATTGGCACCCCTTTCGGTCCAAATTATATTGACCTTCAACTCCCTTTCTCCATTCTCTCTTTGAACTCTTCATTTAGTGATTTTGTTAAGTCTGAGAATAAAAAGGAAGGTCCTATGACCGACTGAGAATTTCTTTTTTTTCTTCTGTATTGGCTTTGTAAATTCTTTTTTTGTACCTCTTCTCTGAGGATCATGCCTGAGTTTGCCCTTCTTGCCAAGGCTCTTGCTTCGAATAAAAGGGTAACTTTGGCTCCATATGTTTTGGGTCATGTCTATAGAGCCTGCTCCCAATTCTACAAAAAAACCCATAGATGCTAATCAAGGAGGCTCATTCTGGATACTCCAACTCTGGCTTTTTGCCTACTTCACAAACTTATACTCCAAGTGTTTAAGATTCCTGGGGCAAGACCCTATCACTTATGGAATGAAATTTTCCAGAATCTTCCTCTATCCTTCCAATTTTGCCTTTTATTTTTTCTTTTTTTTATCAACTCCCAGCTTCCCCTCATTCTCGCACTTTCTTCTGCCCCTTTGAAGCCAACAAAGGGCTAACCTGTCTAAGAAACTTTCTAGTTGATAGAACCTGCTCTAGACCTCAGCACAAAGATATGTGAGCCTCCATTCTAATCCCAAGGGAGCTTTTTATGGGCACCTTAATCCTTTAAGCTTACAAGTGCATATCTGAAGACTACCTGCTCAATTTGCTAGGCAATTTAAGCTTACTCAGGGAATTCATGTCCCTCTCTGCAGCCAAACTAATCCAAATCTTGT
This sequence comes from Camellia sinensis, assembly GCF_055761805.1. Taxonomy (NCBI): domain Eukaryota; kingdom Viridiplantae; phylum Streptophyta; class Magnoliopsida; order Ericales; family Theaceae; genus Camellia; species Camellia sinensis. The sequence continues at coordinate 31,559,772 of NC_138961.1, read as the reverse complement.
AACTAGAGAGCTGAAAGTGCCAAAAACTAGGCTGGATTAAGCAACCTCTAAGCTGATTCAAGATTTAATTGAGTTTGAATTCTCTCCCTTCATTCCCTAAGGCATTGCATTGAAGAGATATTAGAATTTGTGGACTACCAATATGGAGGTGCACTTGGCCATTTCCCCCCAGGATCTGCTGGTAGGGCTAGATGTACCTTTTTAAGCCAAGCCCATGGAGACTAGGGTCACCATCACTTCTTCTATTGCTCCTGTTATCCCAGCTCCTACTCCTGCTGCCTAATCTCCTCCTCCTAGAGTCACTAGGGCCACTTCGAAGAAAGGTGTACATCTTATCCCCTTTGCTCATTTCTTTTTCTAATGTCTTGTTTGTTTGCTCATAGCTTCAATATTTGATGTATAAGCTTCACAAGAGACTTCACCCCAGAGGGCTCAAGCTTTGACCATCCTCAAGGGCAAGCAGCAACAGAAGAAAAGAAAACTCATACTACAGCCTGACCCTATAGAAACAATATCTGAGGAGGAAGAAGAAAAAGAAGAAACCCCTCTGAAAATGACAAAGAAGACATTCTCTCCTAGTGATCTTGTCGTGGACCTCATTCATGAGGCAGCTGCCAAAGCAGTGGAGAAGGAACAATCTAAAGGGATTATTGTTTTTCAAAGGTTTGAGAAAAGAAGGTAGCAACAAATACAAAAAGGAGAGGCTGTTGCTGCTGAAGCATTACAAAAGGAGACTGAAATGAAGAAATAAACTGCTGAGCACTATGTCCTTCGCAGCTCTCCAACCATTACCATTGAAACCACTGAGGCTGCTAATTACTCTCAGTCCTGTAGACACCCCATTTTTGACTGCCCTTAATACTTGAGCGCCTCAGGTTGATCACTCGATGATGAAAAGATACGATGTACAAATGTTCAATTTCTTCAGCAAGAAGAGTTTCTAAATCCCAACCTTACACCCTATTTTTGACCAAAACTATTTGAAACCTTAAAACCCTTTTTTCCAAAATATGTTTTTCAAATGTTTCTACGATGTTTCGAGGCTCGCATTTTGTTAAATATTGCACTTTTCTGTAAACCGAGTAAGGACAAAGTGAAAATTAATGGAAGGGAGGTGAACTCTTTGAAAAATATTTTAAAAAAATCTTATTTATAGGTTTGGATTTGAAGGAAACAGGAGGGAATGGAAGAAAAATAGTTAGGGAAATGGTTAAGAATGAAACCATTAAAAGATAACTGGGCAACCTTCACTAAAATAGGCATATCTTTTTGTACACTTAGACTTTAGTTATGAGGCCACCACCATTAGAAAGTGGACTTCCAAGGCTTCAGTTTAGACTCAAAAATCTCCTAAAGCCGAGTCTGAATGAGGGAGATATGGCCGTTTGAAATTACGCATCAATTCGGTTAAGATAGAAATGAGCAACCTTTACTAAAATAGGAATATCTCTTTTTACACTTAGAATTTAGATATGAGGCTTCCACCATTGGAAAGTAGACTTCCGGAGCTTCAATTTAGACTCAAGAATCACCTAAAACCAAGTCCAGATGAAGGAGATATGCCCATTTGAAGTTAGGCCTGGAAGTAGATTTTTGTGGCCGGACGCCCACTATTAGTGGCTGACCGGCCACTTGTGTAAAACACAGATATTTGTTGCTAGTTGTCCCCCAAAAGCTCCAGCTATTCCTATACAGATATTTCCAACCTGAGAGGTTTTTTTCTATGTATACAAGGCCAACCCTCATGGTTTTATGTTACTGAACATTCCTTAAGGACCAAAACTTGAAATTCTCTCTCTATCTCTATCTTACAACACACACACCTTACCAAAAAACTTCCTAAACCAATATTGGAGCTCTCCTTGCTAAGATTATTGAGTCCAAATTTCAGCCTTGAGAGTGTAAGCTTTGTGATTTGTGCACAAAAGAGTAGCTTGCTTCAAGAGGTATAATTTTGAGCTACACTACTTCTTTCTTATCTTTTCTTGCTATTTTTGAATAGTTTTTTGACTATTTTTATGGGCTGAAACTTGTGGTTTAAAGCTACCAAAGGTGGAGGGGTTAATTACCCTTCTTCGAACCTTGTTTTCTAAGTCCTCATCGGTTTGGTGTTTTAGGCATTAGACACCAACCTATTTGAGTTGATAACATTTATTTAGTGTTTTCCATACTTGTGATCACTTCTAATCATCTCTGCAACGTCTTTCATTTCTTGGCTTCTCCTTTGCTTTGAGAGTAGTTGCAAACCGATTGTTTGTTTAAGCTTAAGATTGAGGTCTTTGTGCTTAATGGTTTAATCTCTTCAGAGGTTCATTACCAACGGCATGATATCTCTCTCATGCCTAAAACAACCCTTTGTTTGACACTTCTTTCCATTAGAGAACTTAATCTTCATTTTTGGACTAAATGAATTAAGGAATGGAAAGGTAATTAAAAGAGGTAATTAAAATTAAGATAAAATGGACCAAGATAATAAAATAATTTGGTGTTCAATCGGACATTAATTGAACACATGGAGACTTGAGTCATTTCATACTTGTTAGTGATGAAATGGTTCAAGTTTCCAAGGTCAATCGCTTCCCTTGATCAAATAATGACAGGGATGAGGTTTACGAGTCTTTCATTATGCATTTATCGAAATTGTATCCCTTAGTTCATAAGTCATCACACAATGAAATTCTGTCGATTGATGGCTTGCGAATCAAGCCTATTTCTCCTTTGAGAAACATCCCCTGAGAATACTCTGGTTTGTGCTCTGTTTGTTTTTTGTTGCTGCAGGAAAGAACCAACATTAGTAGCCGGAAGGCCACTTTTATTGGGCGGCAAGCCACTATTTGTGGCCAGCTGACCACTACTTCTGGATTGCCGATCACTTTTCCAACAAGGCAATGTCCCTTTTCCAACAAAGCAGAGCAGAGGCATGAGGTGGAAAAACAGTGCAATTTTCTAACTGTTCAATAGAGGCATTCCGGTAGCAAAATGGAGAGCATTATCGAATGGAAATCCATATCCATGCATGGGTCAACCCTCATTCCCCGGGGCTCATAATAGTTAATTAATTAGCTAATTAATTGTGCATTGTAATTAGCTAGTTAGTTTTTGTATTAAACTAAGTAGAATAGCTAGTTAATTTTGTGTTGTATTTATTTAATTAGCTAAAGTAGTTAGTTAATTCGTGGTGTTGTAATAATTAACTAGCGTAGTTAGTTTATTTCATTTGTGTTGTAATAGATTAGTTAATTCGTAGTAATTAGCTAGGGCATTTATTCAGACCCTCTTGCGCGAGGGAAAACATGTAATAATGTGTATGTCTTCCAACACCACATCTTTCTCCCTTTTATTTACTTGCTTATAATGGGTAGTTTAGAATATCATGTTTCTTTTAGCATATTCCATGATTTGCATTCACTTGCCTTGCATGCATGGAGGCTCGGTTCATCATTCTAACAAAGCATTATATTTATTACTTCATTGAAAATGTGCTTAAACCGCATGCTATCAAATTGATTCACATGCCATATTAGTAGCCGAGTCTATTAATTGCATATTACATGTGTTGCATTAGTCATATTGCATTAATTAGGGACATGCATATTTTCTAATTATTTTGCTTGTTTTGGCTCGCCTCAGAGTATTAGGTGAGCATTTTATTGCTTTAGCATATTGCATGAGTGTGATTGTTGTCATATCAAGCATGTTTGCAAATAGGCTAAATGCTTAAGTGGTGAGCATTTTATTGCTTTAGCATATTGCATGAGTGTGATTGTTGTTATATCAAGCATGTTTGCAAATAGGCTAAATGCTTAAGTGATATACCTGTTTGAATACCTGTGAATGAAAGATAGTTGCTCAAATTGGAATAATTTGGGTAATGTGCATATGAGATCACCTTTTCAAGTGATACATATTCGAAACAATTTTCAAAAACATATATGAAATCAAAGTATTCCAATTTATGCAAATTAGTCTATACTTGTGTGCAACACATAGTAAAATTAGTCTAATAATCGGAATAAGAGTATATAATGTAAATAAGAATCACATCATGATTAGTAGAGGCCGATCTTTGATCGGGCGAATGGGGTGCTCAATTCATGACCTTTCCCTCTCGTGCTTAAGTTCCCGAGCTGAGACATTTGGTGATAACGGATAAGTGGCCTTTGGCACGAGTCTTGAGTTTTCTAAATTTCCAAAAACATTTAGGTGGCGACTCTGTATCTGACAAAGCAGTCTATTTTTGGCATTTTGATTCAAAATCGATTTTCCAAAAGATTTACCGGATTTGGACTCTTTTGTGTGTATCTATTTCACATTGCACTTGTGAGATCAGATTCAGAATCATGGGAGTCTGAACTGTAGGGCTATCGTATCCGAAAGGAGCACAAAAAGTCGAGCTATAGTCCTTTTTGACAATTTCCTTTTTCAAGACCTAACATGGATTCTGACATTTTCTTTCTATTTTGAAACAGCAACCAGCCTTCACATTCCTACCTCAAAACTTCCTTCTTCTACACCATCTATGAACGAAAGGCCCTTCTTAACTTCTGCAAAGCTAAAGGCAACCTTCAAAGAAAAAGAGAAGGTTAGCACTGAAGTGCCAGTGAGCGTAGAGCCCATCCAGATGATACTTCCCCTTCCCAGCTCCACACTCTCTATGCCTTCTTTCCTTCTTTCCTTGAGACCAAGCATTCCAGCTTCCCTTTCTCCTGGCCTTTTCAATTCTTTGAACTTGCCTCTGGTTTCTATCGCCTTACCTCTGCAGATCTTTCCCAGAGTCTTGGTTTCCCAACTATCACCTGAGAGAACTCCAGTTGTCACTTCTCTAGTGGCAGCTGGTACTTCCAAGGATGACACTGGCAGCTCACTAACTCCTGGCCTTTTCAATTCTTTGAACTTGTCTCTGGTTTCCATCGCCTTACCTCTACAAACCCTTCCCAAAGTCCTGGCTTCCCCACTATCACCTAAGAGAACTCCGGTTGTCACTTCTCCAATGGCACTGGCAGCTCACCAACTCCTCTCCCACCGTCTAACTTCAGTCCCTCTTCTCTTGACTTGCTGGTGGCCAGGACAATAGACATTGCTGGGGAATCCTCAACCCCTTCTCATGTCCCCATGTTTCTATCTCTTCCTTCAACCAGTTACTCCTCTATACTGATAATGTCAGAGGAAGAGATGGACATCTTCGAGGCTCAACTGGTCAACTTATTTGGCATATCTTCACCAGTTCGAGCACCAAACAGTGAGACTAAGCCATTGGTCCTTGTTGACTCCTTCTTGGAGATTATTGAGAGCTCTTCCATTGTTACTGAAGCCTCCTTGCCTCGAGTGGACTTGGACACCTGCTTGAATCTACTATAATCATTCTCAAGGATTCCGTTTGAAGCCTTAGAAAAGCCTATTATTAAAAATGGTTTCCTCAAGTGCTGTAAAGTTTTTGAGCAATCCAACATGGCCTTCTCAAGTCACTTATCCCAAGCAGCAACCACTATAGATTTCTATATCAACATCTGCTATATGGCCAAGGCTGCAAAAGAGGAGCTGCTAAAGGACAATGAGTTTGCCTCTCATATTCATGTTGAGGTGTTTGAGTTAAAAGAACAACATTTCTATGCCTCCCAGTTTCAAACCCAACCCTTAGAGAAGAAGGCCCAACTAGAAGAGGATCTAGCAACAGTCAACCTAGCCTTGGATCGAAATGCTAAAAAGCTACAGATTACTAATTAAGGGCTACCTGACAAAAGGCAGGATATGGCTGTAGCCATTCAGTTGTTCTCATCCCTCAGGAGTAGAGAATCAATTGTAAGGAAACAATTGAAACATTATACTGATTTTTTGAGCTAATTTATGGTTGCATGTACTCAAATTTATATGAAATGAAAACTCTTTATTATTTATCTGAGTGTTTCATGCTCTTTACCTAGCACTTTCTACACTCCTTGTGTTTCCCACACAATCGGATAATAAGGTTTCAAATACCTGTCATTGATCTTTTTGGGATGTACGTACCCATTTAGATTTCTCAGATAGTAGGCTCCCCCAAGCAAGACTCTATGAATTTGATATGGTCCTTCCCAATTAGGTGACCATTTGCCAAATTTATGGCTCTTAATTCCTATTGGCAGTATTGTTTTCCATATCAAATATCTTTTATCAAAACTGATGTGCTTGACTTTCTTGTTATAGCTTCTGGCTGCCTTTTTCTTTTGGAAAAGGATATTGTTTAATACCAAAATTTTAGCCTCGTCACATTTTCTATCTCTAAGAACATGCTTTGATGATATTGCTCCATTGTTAACTGGTCTTAGCATTTTACTCTCAAGGATTTGATATTAATTTCTACAAGCAACACTGCATCATGCCCATATACTAAGGCATAAGGAGTGATCCCTGTACTTGACATTGGAGAAGTTCTATAAGCCCATAGCACATCTAAAAACAAGCTACGCCAGTCTCTGGGATTGTCTTCTACAACTCTTTGTATTCATTTTTTCAAGAATTTGTTAGATGATTCAGCTTGACCATTTGCTTGTGCATAATAGGGGATGGAATTGATAAGACTAATTCCAAATTCTGCTGCGAAAGACTTCATCATCTTTCCATCAAACACAGTTCCATTATCTATAATTATGGTCTGTAGGATGCCAAACCTATGGATTAATTCTCTAATAAATCCAATAACCTCAGTTTGATCCACAACCTTATAAGGCTTAGCTTCGACCCATTTAGTGAAGTAATCTGTGGCCACTAGAATGAAACAATGATGCTTCGAAAAGGGTGGATATATTTTTCCTTTCATATCCATTGCCCATCCTCTAAATGGCCATGGCTTCACAACTGCATGCAAATCGGATATTGACACATGTCTTGTCATGCCATGCTTTTGGCATGCCTGACATCCCTTTGTATATTCTATACAATCTTTAAGGATGGTTGGCCAATAATAGGAATGTCTTCGAAGCAACCATCTCATCTTCACACCAGGCTGGTGAGCGCCACAAATGCCTTCATGCACCTCCACCATGGTAGTTAGTGCCTCTTTTGGCCCTAGACGTTCCAACAGCAGTCCATTTGCCCCCTTTTGTAAAGAGCATTCCCATATACTATAAATTGCATTAACTGCAATTTAATTTTTCTGCTAGCCTTCGAAGAAGGACTAGTTAAATATTAGATGATTGGATGTCTCCAATCATACTCTTCTAAGTTATTCTGGTTAACTTCTACCATGATATCCTTTTTAGCCAAAGGTGATATTAACTTTTGATATGTTGCTTGACTTATGTCCCCTTGGGTGTTACCCCTTCTTCTAAAATTCAAAGCCTTCTAAGCTACATCATTGGCCTTGTGATTCATGAATCTTGGGATATAAGTCACATTGGCTATCTGAAACTGAGAAAGCAAATGTAATGCAACAATATAATATGGTAACATATTTGCATTTTGACATTTGAAAATTCCTTTTATTTGGTTAATTACCAATTGAGAATCTCCAAATATATCAATTACATGAGCTTGTAATCCAATAAATATCTCAAGTCCCATTACTAAAGTTTTATACTCAGCTTGGTTATTGGAACAAGTAGCTTCATCAACTCTAAAACCATGTGTGGTTTCTATCCCCTATGGTGACTTAACCACAACACCAATTCCAACCAGACTATTGGCTTTTGATCCATCGAACCACATTTGCCATGGCTCAACATTGACCATACCAAGATCCATTATCTTGTAGCTTTCTGTTTGACATGAATGATCTGCTAAGAAGTTAGCTAAAACCTGTTCTTTTACTGTTTTTTGGGAAACATATTCTAGATGAAACTCTGATAGAGCTAATATCCATTTTGCTAATTCTTCCTCTTAGCATGGGTCTAGATAACATGTATTTAACCAATTTTGTGGTTGTAATTACCAAGACAACAGTAGGCAAAAGATAATATCTTAATTTCATTGCTGCAAAGTACAATGCTAGGCACAGCTTTTCTACAGCTGAGTATTTACATTCACAAGAATTTAAAAACCTACTAAGGTAATAAATTGTTTGTTCCTTGCCTTCTTCACTTCCTGAGCTAGAAAAACTCCCAATAAATCTTCTGCTACAACAATGTATAGCTTCAAGGTTTTATCTTTCCTTGGTGGCATCAACACTGGAAGCTTGGCCAAGTAGGCTTTAATTCCTTCGAAAGCAACTTGATGCTCAGCTGTGCACACAAACTCTTCATTTTTTAGCTTTAACAAAGAAAAAAATACTTTAGTTTTCCCTACAATGTTAGAAATAAATCTTAGAAGGAAATTAACCTGACCAAGGAATTTTTGTAATTCTTTCTTACTTGATGGAGGTTTGGCCTCAATGATAGCTTTGGCTTTATTCTGATCAATCTGTATTCCCTTCTTGTGTACTACGTACCCCAAGAAGTTTCCAGCTGACACACCAAAAGCACATTTGAGAGGGTTGAGTTTCAACTTGAACTCTCTCATTTTGTTGAAGGTTGCTGTCAAATGAACCAAGTACTCCTCTGTAGACTAAGATTTCACAACAATATCATTAATGTAACACTCTAAATACCCCCTAATGAGATCATGGAAGATAGTGTTCATTGCCCTCTTGTATGTTGCTCCAGCATTCTTCAACCCAAATGGCAGCTTGACCCATTCAAAGGTGCCAATATTTTCCAAGACACCTGAAAGCTATCTTGTGGACATCTTCCTCTGCTATGCAAATCTGGTTATAGCTAGAATGCCCATCCATCGTGGACAACATCTTGTGTCCTACTGAGCTATCCACCAACAAGTCATCTATAGGCATGGGATACTTATCTTTTGGAGTTGCCAAATTTAAGTTTCTAAAATCGATGTATACTCTCATTTTGCCATTCTTCTTGACCATAGGCACAATATTAGACAACCATTCAACATACCTGGCTGTTCTAATGAAGCATGCTTTAAGGAGCCTAGCAATCTCCTTTTTCACCTTTTGAACCACTTTAGGACTCACCCATTTTGGCTTCTGCTTGTGTGGCCTGAAATTAGGCTTCATTGGGAGCCTATGTTCCACTAATGATCTGTCCATCCCAGGCAGTTCATTATAAGACCAAGCAAAACAATCCTTGTATTGTTTCGGGACCACCACCAACCGATTCTTGTCATTAGGATCCAACCAAGCACTAATATAGATGGGTTGTTGTGCTGAACTTTCACCCAGGTTGACTTCTTCTAAGGGGTCTTGCACTTGGGCACTCGCACTTAGGCACTCACTGATGCTTCTCCCTTGACTTCTTCTATCTTCGAAGCAGTTTTTTCATCTAGTTCGACATCCCTACTTTCTTCTTCATAGACAAAATCTGTCCACAAAGCCTCTTCTTCCTGTATTTCCTGGACTTTTATTTCAATATCTAATGCACAATATTTTCCAAGAGCTAAAAGTTTGGTCTTTTGTTGCTCTTGATTACGACGAATCATCATGGCATCTCTCTCTTTTCCCTGTACTTTGTGGATTATTGACTCTATGTCCAATGCTAAAAATTTGATTAAAGCCAATGGTTTGGCTTCTTGGTTTTGATCTTTTTGCCTATAACTAGGCATCATTGTCATCTTTGGTGATGAACTCTTCACCAGCACTCTCTGTACTAGGTGTTTCAGGTGTGCTCATTCCTCATCAACCGTCACTTCTGCTGTTCCATCGAACTTCCTCAACACACTGAGTGGAACCACCCATTCAGTACATAGCTTGGCCTCTGCAAAATCAGCACAAGCAATAAATGGTTGTGGATCTGCGTTGATCTCCTTTGCCTTCCCATTGTATAGTGTTATCATCATTTTTTGATGTAGAAAGGAAGGCACACATTTGTTGGTGCAGATCCAATCTTTGCCAAGCAAAACATTATACTTGGCATTACTATCTATAACAAAGAATGCCATCATGCAATCTCTGGTTCCCACACTCAGGTTGATAGGCAGAATGCCCTGAGCCATCTGCTTATCCCCAGCAAAACCAGCAATGGTTATGCTTATTGGGATCAACCTACGGTTTCTTTTCCCAAACTTCTGCAAAGAGGATCTCGGAAGCAGGTTCACTGCTGCCCCCTTGTCCACTAACACCATGTTCATTTGTGTCTTATCGAAGTAAGCCTTGATATACAGGGGCTTAACGTGTTGGGTCATAGATATTGTAGAGTACTCAAAGGGGTATGAAAGGTTAATACTCACCTCCTCCCTTTCTTCATCAGTTTCCATTGGCTTGGCCACTTTTGACTCATCTTAAACCATACTAGCCTGTGAATCTTCACTAGAAACTAAAATGGGGTCATCTTCTTGACCTTCGTCGTTTACCTCCTCAGCTTGGAATTCCTATGGCAGCACATAAACCATGTTTACTAGCACTGGAGGGAATAAGCCAAACTGTACCACTGGCTGCAATTGCTCTCCTTCCATATTACTCTGCTCTAAAGCTTGGAAGACATCCTCCATGCTGCACTCCGGAACCTTAGTGTCGGTGGGTTCCTTCAAAATTTGTTTATGATTTGCTCTCATGGCTTTTCAACCAGGAAGGTCTGCTCAGCCATGAAGGCTTTGAACATTTTATCTTTAGCCAATTCCTTCTCTTGACCTAGTTCAACCTCTCCATCCGTCTCATCATCACTTTTCATTAAGGCCTTTTCAAGGCCTGTTAAGCTGGATGTTTCTTTGGCTTTTAGTTCAACATGAACTTTGGCTAACTGTTCTCTACTGGCACCCTCTTTGATCTTAGGAACAGGTCTTGAACCTTCTCCTTCTTCTATCTGGCCTTTTGACTGTGCTAAAAAAGTACTCTCTCCACTTTCTTTTAGGTCTCTCTGATACTGAGTGTACCTTCACTGGATCTTTCTCCTTTGGGACTTGGAAATTACTAGAACCATTTCTGGTTCCCTTGTTTTTGAGCTTTTGAGCAGTATCCAATTATTTGGAGCCACCAAAGGAGGCTTGATCATCTTTCCCTTGTCTTCGAAAGTCTTGTTTTGTGCCAGTATGACTTTAGGTTTGCTCTGCATGACAAACCAATCTGGAACTCCAAGGACCCATGAGCCTACTGCTCTAGTTGTTGGGCCTACTACACCTATCTTCATACCTGTCTTCGAAGCAGTTCTTGGAGGCTAATTACTAGGCCTAGTTCCCTGTCTTGAGCTAAATTCAGGCTTCCCTTCCGACTGATTGCCCACCCTATAGTAGTTAGGTGGCCTGGTTTCATGCAGGGGCCTCTTTCTCTTTGATTGCATCCTAGTGTCTGGTGAACCCACCAAGGAAGGATGTTATCTAGGACCAGTTGGATATGGCCTTCTGTTGTAGGTGCTGGCTGATTTTTGATCTCTCTGTACATCTTTATAATAGTGTTTCCCATCAACTGGGAGCCCCTTTAGCCATTTGTAACTCATCCTTCATCTAGGACACACCCTCTGCACTACCGCTGCTTCGAGGGAATCATCATCCAGTATTTCTTCACTAGAGCCATCCCTTTGGCCTGTAGAGTTTTGTCCACTAGCTGGTGAACTTCTGGTGTCCTTGAAGGCAGCTTGGCTAGCCATATACATCTACACAGTGACTTCCTCCAATTCCCCCAAAGAGAGATTTTGGAAATCTAGGATGCCAACATTGGTTGTAGCCTTGCCAATCTCTAGAAAAGGGTTAGTGTCAATTTCCATGGCTTTCTCGGTCTTGGTTAGAAACTTTAGCCTTCCCTTCCGAATCTATTCTTGGATCCTGTCTAAAAAAAAATGCAATTTTTAGTTAAGTGAGACTAAGAATTGTGTCACTTGCAGTACATTTTCCCTTTAAGTTCTTCAAGAGTGGGGATCTTCACTCCCTTTGGCAACTTTAGGAAATGGGCTGCAAGCAAATGATCAAAAATGTCATCTACTTTTGTTATGTCAAAAGAATACTTCCTATGAAAGTCTTTCTTTTTAAACTGCTGGTCTATTGTAGTGTCTTATTGAATCAATGCTTCACAGGTCATAGGTTCTTTTCTTATGATCTCTGCTCCATCAATTTCGTAGTTAAGGTCCCTATAATAAGTTTTATAGGATGCATTGTTTCAATCCTGTTCTTCTTCCAGCAAGGTTTCATATATGGAAACTTTATAGGTTAATTCTACTAAATCCCGAAATTCAGTTGCATCAAACTTCTTTCGAAGCCTAAATTTCAACCCATTTTGAGCCAATCTTACAAATTCAGGCTCAGGTAGCATGACCCTACATTTTGTTTTGTCCTTTTAAATCTAGCAATAAATTGAGCAGCCTTCTCATCAGGTCTTTGGCTCAATCTTGCCAAGTCTGCCATAGAAACCTTAGGCTCTTTTTGGAAAAATTGGGCATGAAATATCTCCTCCATTTGTTGCCAGGTTTGGATAGAGCCACGTGTAAGGTTTATATACCATACGAAGGATGCCCCAATTAAAGAGTTTGGAAAAAGTCTTAGTTTCATGTAATCATTATTAGCGAACTCCTCACACTGGCCTGTAAACCTAGCAACGTGTTCTACTGTTGACTAGTTTTCATTTCCATTAAAATGGCAAAGTCTGGTATTCTAAACCCCTTTGGATATTCATGTACTCTATCTACCCATTCTGGGTAAAGTTTTTTGTACGCCAGAGTCTGGACCTCCCGAGCCATAGGTCCACACATCTCTCTAACAATATCAGCAATTTGGTCCCTAAGAACCATATTTTGCGCTGGTTGGACCACTACTGGAGGAACAAACATAGGGTTTGGAGGAACTCCATGTGCTTAAGGGCCTTTTGGTCCATATATAGGTACATTCAAGACTAGTTGCCCTCGTTGTATTAGTTACTATTGAAGGTATGACTGACCTCTTGGAATCTTTCTTGGGAAAGGCCCTACGAAAGGTTCTACAGGAGGAGAAACAGGTGTTATTTCTCTTCCAACTGCAGGAAATCCTTTCAACCCCCCGAGTGCAAATTCAAACGCAGGATTAGTGAAACCCTGTGTGCCAAGTATGGCTTCGAACATAGGATTTGAAAACATCCTCATGCCATTCCCTTATGCTAGCCTAGATCCACCAATTTGTATGGTTTCGCTGGTGGGCAATGATACATTTTGATTTGCTAATGGTCTCGAAAGAGGTTCATACCATGACTGAGGCATAGGTGATGACCTCTTATGATTTTGATTACTATCTGACCATTAGCTTGTCCATTATTTTGTATAGGCTGTTTATCTCGAGCCAATCTATGCTGAAGGAAATTCACATTTTCTTTAGCTTGTCTTATGACAGTTGGTTGATGAGAATTTATTCGATCCAAAAAGGATGTTGCCCATCTTTTCATTGTATACATTAGTTGCTGCCCCATGGCATCTACTAAACCTCTTTATGGATTCATTGGTTGAGTAGAAGGGACAGTCGAATGTCGAGTTTCATGGCCTTGTCTAGTATGATGGACATGTGTTGCATATTCTGAAGTGCTGGTCTGTTCGACCATTTGTGAAGGATCTAATGGGATAGATGCATCCATAGAATGTGATATTACATTATCCTCTGGGTTAGATACTTCTACCTCTCCTTCCACACCTTCTTCCAAAAGCTCATTTTCTTCTCTTGTTCTACGTCTAGCCATTTTTAATTGTCCCACTGGGTGTGCCAAAAATATATGTTCGCTTTTTTGGCTTTCGAAGGTTAATTATGTAATTTAAAGTGTGCCAGCAAGGATCAATAAGTCTTTACATAATTTTTAACTACCAACCAATTATCAAACGATTGTGTTGAAATTCTTTTAGCCTCAATGAAGAGGACTTTCACTGGTGGCTTGTTTAAGGGAAACTTACAAATAATAACAAGTACAGAGCACAGTTCAGAAACTAAATTTCATTTAAGCAAAAAAGAACTTACAATGAAATGACCTAGCCTTAAAAAGGTTTACAACAACAACTACTTGAAACTACTCTTAGGAAATGAAGTGCAATACAGGAATTGAAGAACTGGAAATGTAAAACGGGAAAGAAAATATGAAGTAAATGACTGGTTTCTGAATCTGAGTCTGGGTCATTTATTCTGGGGCCTTCTCTTCTATTTATACTTTCCAATGGTAACCATCGAAGTGGGATTCCAACCGTCGAAAGGTCCTCCCATGATCCCTGATCATGTTCTCTCATAGTTAGCCTCCACTACGCCATTCTTGCAGTTAGACTTCCCTCTTGAATTTGAATTTGAATTTGAATTTGAATTTGTGAGTAACCGTTGAGCCACGTCATCTCGCGCCCTCTAGCTACTCCAATACTGCGCGGATTCATTATTACCAATATGAACCGCCACGTGTCTCTTGCTAATTGGAAGCTTACATTAACAACCCAAATTACCCTTTATGTGAAACGTGTTAAGCTAGGATTGGCTTATACAAAATATGCAGCCAACAAACTTATAACTCATAGCCAAACGCACAACTCAAAACTCTATTGAAAATTCTATTCAAAACTCATAACCAAACTTTTTTCAAGATTCAATTCAAAAAAATAATTTGTCATTTTGGTCTAAAAAAATAATTTGTATATTTAAAAAATATAAAAAACAAATATAATTTTTTTTTCCAAATAACAGGTAGCATTGGCAATTGCCAAAAAAAAAGTACTGTTTAAGACATCCGGGAGGACGTTCGGGCGAACAACTAGGTAGACAAAAAATTCAAAAACTATATAATTTACCAAACATATTTTCAAAATGTGTTTTGAAATTGATTTGGAATCATGATTTGAAAGCTAAAACCAAATATAACATTCAAATCATAATTTTAAAACTAAACCACACACCATAAAATTATACTTTATTTTATTTTATTTTTATTTTTGTAATAAGATGCATATACTCAAGTTAACTTTAATTACTTTCATCTGACATGTTGGCCAGTTAAATGTGTCAAATCTAATTTAAAACCTGCCCAATTTAAAATATGCTTAATTAGGGGTTGTTTGGTAAATGAGTTTGGCTAAATAATTACAAAAGGATAAAAAAATGTCCAAAAATCATAAAAAGTCAAAAATCACAAAAGGACAAAAAAAATTCACCATTCCAAAGCTAAAAAGCCAAAAAAACTAATTAAGAATACCAAACGAGCAAAAAAGTCTCAAGCTAAAAAAGTCATTGTCAAACGAAAGCTTAGTCAATTATGTTTTCACAATAGAAGATGATTTCTATGTGAAGTGCACTTTTGTTTAGGCAATAATGATTCATCCCTTTAATTTTAGAGTTTTAATTGAACATTAATGAAGTAAAAATTGAAAAAAAAAATTAAAAAATCTAAGGCCAAAACATCATATCAATAGGTGGAGCCCACCTCCTAAAGCTCCTTTAAAGCTCATAGTTTAGAGCTCCCAAACATTTTTCTTTGTTTAAGAGAGGAGGCAGGTAACGAGGGGTGCATTAGATGTTCTAATGGGTAGCCAGTTTGGATAATCACGGCAAAAAATAAAAATTTTAGGGACTAAAATTTTGTTATAAAAAATATTTAAGAATTAATTTATGATATTTTGAATATTGTCGCTAAAAAAATCATCCCAAAAGGTCATGAAAAGGATTTTTAGTAACAAAATTTTAAAATATCGCTAATAAATGCATGTGACTAAATAATTTGACTCAAAACAAATTTATTTTTGAGAATTTTATTTTTTCTAACTAATACTAATTCATCTTTAAATATTCAATTTATTCATTAAAAGTACAATAATTACACATTTGACAATAAATGGGTGTTTTGGAAAGTTGGTAAAAAGCTGGCTTTTGGCTTTTTACTAAGCTTTTTGACTTTTTTAGAAAGTGATTTGGGGAGTTGGTAAAAAGCTAATTTTTTGCTTTTTGGTATAATATTTTTTTAAAGTGTCAAATCACTTTAAAATGACCAAAATACCCTTAGCCAATTTATGAAATTTACGATTTTGCCCTTGTCCTTGTGTATTTGAACACTTTTTTTAATGTAATATTACAATTTTTCAATGTTATGCGGTGCAAATTATTTAATTATGAATTTTTTTAATGTAATATTACAATTTTTTTTTGTTTATCAATGTTACGCAGTGCAAATTATTTTTTTATTATTATTACAATTTTTTAAAATTATTTTTATTATTATTATTCAATGGCATATTTAATTTATTATTTTTTTCCAAGAAATTGCGCTCCTACATTAATTCATTTCCACATTAGAAACTGCTAAACGCCCTTCACAACCTGCAATTTACAAACACAACCGTACATTTTTTTGACACTTTCAACAGTTTGACACATTCATTTCATTTGCCATCAACTCGTACAGACCAAACAGGATTAGAACCCAAGTTCACGCCGATGTCGCACTAATTCATTCCGTATTGATTTCCTCACTTCGTTCATATGTATGTCATCATCACCCTCTTGTTCACCATCATCGTCGTCACCAACACCCGCAACATTTGGCATGTCGTTGAAAGTAAAAGTCTCTGCATTCGCAACCTTATTGAACGCTTCATCGTCGTTGGAGTTGTAGCGTATAAAATTATGTAGTGCCATTGAAGCCCCGACCAATGCCACCTGCACTTTCCCAAAATCATATCGTGACATGTTATGTAAGAATTCCCATCGCGCTTTCCATACTCCAAACATACGTTCAATTGCACTCCGTAAGGAGGAGTGCACCATGTTGAAAATTTCGTTTACATTTTTTGGCGTCCAGTTGCACGAAACTCTTCCTAGTGGTAGCGGCATCCCTTAAATGGCGCCAAAAAGCCTTTTTGGTTCTTGTACCCCACATCAACAAGGTAATATTTTCCTGCTTGTATTTTGATAATTTTGCATTAGTAAGTATCATCATTACAAATATCAAAGGCACACAAGTAATACAAAAAATTCACCAGCCCTTATTCATCTAACCTTCCTCTGGCATGGGGAATTGTTTGGCTGGGTCCTATGTTACATCGTTAAAAACTCTGCTATCATGCATACTACCCTCCCATCCGCAAGATATAAAAGTAAAACACAAGTTGAAATCACATGTTGCGAGTATGTTTTACGTGTACCATCCTTTACGGCCAAAATATGGCGCAGCCTCCTCCGGTGGGAGATGTGCCTCCACATGTGTGCTGTCAAGCGCGCCAATGCAATCCTGCACAAGCACACAAAGCGATACAATAACTGTGAAAGAGAAATGCTTTAACCCGAAAAAAGTTCTCCCTTATTTTCTGAATATGGTTACTATTCACAATTAAATGTATGAAAAATTAATACACTCACTTTGAATGGCAAATATTTTCGTCGGGCTCTAAGTACGGATGTCTACTGTGTTGTGACCTTGTCGGTCGACAGTGTGCAACCGTGAACAACTTCATCACTTTAAGAACTCGCATTACATGACGCCATACTGTTTCTCCCGAGTGTTGGAAACGGTCTTCTACATCCCAACTCAAGAAGCCCTGCAACACGAATATGAACATGCCGACACTCTCAACTACGTCTACACCATAGGGACGTTGTGGTACTGGGAGGCAGCAGTCCTCAACTAATGTCTTGCACAACATTAAGAACACATCCTGTGACATCTGAAAATTTCACTGAAATGCTTCATTCCTACCTCGAAGCATCTCCTGCATCCACATGCTACTAGTCAATGCTGATGTGTGAAACGGAGTCCTGTCAACATACATGTACTCATTGGCAATGCGAGCAATTTTCACCCAAATCATTGATGTCGTTGATTCTATTTCTCCGATCGTCTCTCGTATCCAAGAATTTATTTGGCCATAGCGTACGAGTCCTGAGCTAGTACCCTCTTACGGATCCATAGACGTTCCAAATTATATGAAAGAAAAATTACAAGTTGTAGTTCGCATTTGTAACATGTGTTGATCAACTCCATCATATATAGCACTCTTGTTAGACATCTTGAACTACTACATTCAGTTACTGTGGCCATGTGATTACCCAAAGCTGAACAACATGACACTACTATGTGAATGGTAGTACATTCTCCAAGTTTGTACAATTTCTAGTCTGCATGCTTCCATATAAGCAACCAAGTTTCATGTTCTTGTGATTGACGTGAGACACATCAAATAACTCCAATATTGCATCATAAATTTTTAGTTAAAATAAAGTAAGTAAACAAATCTAAATAAATAAATTAATGGAACACACTTTTGGAAGTAATAACCACTAATAAATGTGTGGCAAAAATATAATTGAATTCAAATCAAACTTTTTTATGAATAATTTTTTACAATATAGATTAGTTTCACAAAATTTAATGTGTGGACAAATTTTGTCACACAATTGATATTCTTAGTTATGTCAATTTTTAGGGATGTCAAGTTATGCTTGTAGTTATATCAAATTTTGAATCTTTGGTTAAGATTTCACAAGATATTATCCTTTTTTTTTCACAAAAATTAATTTTAATCTGGTAAAAAAAACCCATCATTTTCTTTTTTTTCCTTCCTTGGGACTAAATTATTTGTTTTTTCATTTTTTTTAAAAATTAGTGTTTGTTTTTGTCAATTTAATTTTTGTTTTGTCAATTATAAAACAGATTTAAAAAATTCAATCCAATAATTGAAACATAGACCAATTTGAGTTTTTCACCTCAAATCACCATCTGCCCGCCCCACTAATTTTTTCCACACATTTATTCTAGAGCAATTTCAGTTTTTTTGGCCCCACAGCAAATGACCACAAAATTACAACACAAATAAATGAATGCGGAGATCCATAGATGACGTAAATAGAACACCAATCCAGTCAATAAATTAATTCATACAGAAATTTAAATAAATAGACCTGTTATGGAGCACCTAATATAAATAATTATAAAACAAACAAAAAAGAGCCTGCAAACACAAACAAAGTTGAACCTATATGTTTCACACCAAGCATAGATTCCCTAGACAACAAACAAAACGTACATGCTGATGCACCATGCATAGATTCCCTGGCCATGACATTTTGCATAACATAACAACCATGTGACACAATAGTGCCATCTTGTGGCACGTATACTCCCAGGCAGTACCTAAGTCCTGCACAATCATAAATAAACGTCCAAACCAAAAAAAACCAAAAAAAAAGGAATACGAATAGTCTCTCATGTGCACCACAACCAAAAAAAAAAAAAACACACACACACACACACACACACACATTGTTATACAAAAGAGTCGACGAAAATAGCAACTGAAAATAAACTACAGTCTCATGATAATAAATACTAAAATGACAATCCAACCACAGAGGCCCAGTCCAAGTCAATAGCAACATCATTCCTGAACAGCTGTGTCCCTTGTTCACGATCCCTGCCAACATTGGCCGGCGTGCAGGCACACTTCTCTGTCAACCAGTTCACAATGTAATTCACAGGGAGGGCCATGATAATGTCCCGATTATTAGGTGAATCCATTATGCCGCATGCGAATGAGAACAACTTACCGCCGGGCTCCAATCTAGGCGTGCTCATAAGCCTTGCAAGACAGTCCCCCACGGTGTTGTCACCTTTACCAGTGACAATGTATTGCATAATTTTTAGTTCCCGACTTTGTTTGCTCACTACTTCCACGAGATTGTCCATGCTACTAGCAACAGTACCAGGCGCTGGCCGCTTGCAACGTTTTGCATTGGCTAATCCATCCACGGCTGACTGGGGAAGAGCATCGTCAAAGAGGGTACTATCCAGTACGTTCTCCCTGATAGTGTCATGGCCCGGTTGTGGTTGTGTGTCTGCACTGAGAGGTCTTATCCCGCTATCCTCGTTGGCATTGGTCGCGGCAGCAGCATCATCGCGCACTTCTGTTGGAGTCCATGCATATTTTCCAGTCGCTACTGCGCCAGAGTACACCCGCTCCATGAGGTCCAAGTGCTCTAGAGGCTTACTCTTGAACTTAGCACATCGGTTGTTCATCTAAGATAGGAGAAAACACATATGTAAGTAAAGCTTGAAATGTGTTTACTACCCTTAAAGTGTACCACCAATGACAGTAAAAGAGGCTAAACATATGAAAGGATTAATTGTTGTAATTTAAAACAATAAATGTAAGCACAGAATTAAGTGTACACATGGCACATTGTGGGTTGCCCAACATATGTAAAAGTAGTATATTAAATAAGTGCTTTAATTTGCAAAAGTAGTAACGTGAACAAAATATGGCACCACAAATCAGAAATACTAGTACAACAGTAATGGAAAAAATAAATGGTTGCAATACACACCGCTTGCATTTTGGCCCACCAATGGTCAAGTGTAGTGAACGAACCCGTCTCATGGTCGTACCCAAGCCCTGTCAAGCCGTGGCTGGCATTCTCCAGCTTCTTCCACGGTACCCAATCTTTCTTCAAGTTGTCAAACTTGTTTTTCATTTGTTTGGCCGAATGTAGCAGGCCGGTTTTCTCCAAAAATTTGTTCGCAACGTTCTTATACCAAGTCATGGATAATCCGCACGGTTGTCAATTACCAACTTCCATTTCAGCAATGACGAGTTGAAGAAACAATTTTGTATTGTCACTGTCGAATTGGCATTTGTAGACTAGTTAGTGTTGGGTTAATGTGATAGCCTTACCTCGAGACTTGGAAGGGGTACGGGGTGATGATCGGTTCGTTGCCATGAGCAGTGCCGTCCTGCTTGTAAATTTAATGAAATATCAGTGTTAAAGAAAGTAGAGTAGATAATTTTTTCATGCCCAAAAGTGAAATTGAAGTGTCCAGACAATTACTGCAGTAATAACAAGAAATAGTACAACGCTTTGCAAAAGACAAAGTCGGTTTGTATTACACATTGGGGAAATGTTATGTAACAGGACGAACACATAATTGACAACAAGTACATATGTGATACAAAAAGTACCTGTGCAACAATATTACATCCATGACAATGCATCACATCCGAAACAACAACACCAAAACAACGACGCACAAAACACCGACGACTGTCCTAAGCGTATGTAGGCTCTGATCTATGCGCACGACATCCACCCGTAACCCCGTATCGACATCATTATGTGGGTGGTCAGTACCAAATCTGGCGCTGCGTCACGACCCAAACCCGCCCCTATGGGTTTAGCACCGTAACCGGCCAGTAATCCGTGATTACCGAAGGTCTGCTTAACAGTAATAATAGTAATACAGAGTACAGGGGTTGGCGGAAGCCAAAACAATAATAAAAGATGTCCAATGAGCTGTGACAGTCTGTATGCAAAAAAGACTTTTCATACATATTCACATTCAGAACAAAAGTAGTATATACATACATCATATACAAACATTCAGGTTATGGACCAAATCCTTTCCATAATAGTACAGTACAAGTCTATACAGTCTATACAAAATAGAGACAGAAAGGGGAAATCTAAAACACCCTGAAGCAGCCTTGGCTTGGACACACTTGGAACCTTGCAGTGAGGCACGTTGGTTGGCTTGACAAAAAGGGAGTTTAACCCAACGCTGCTAACTCCGATCCGGTGCCTGGACACCTACATATATATATATATATATATAAACAGTAAGCTAAAGCCTAGTGAATAACATATGCGTAAAGAGGTTAAAAATGAATGTCCTTTCAGTATTTAAAACAGTCAGTTATAACAGTCATTCAGTCATATGTGGTACATCCCATAGCAAAACAGTACAGTAGGTCTTAACAGACCAAACAGTCAGTTGATGGCCATCATATCAGTAAACAGTAGTGGTTCCAAACATGGGAACCGATAGAGATCTCTGTGACAGTAGCAGTACAGTACAGTAACAGTAAATTGCTATGGATGCCACGAATACAGTTCGCAAATAGGACAAGCATTCATTCAGTAAGAAATATCATTTCAGAGAGCAGTACAGTTGATCATTAAGAAAATATTCATGATTGAATATATCTATACAACATTGTTACTCACAGAGTTCTAGGTTACAGATAGGCTAGTGAGCGTCCTCAGATGCCAACCCTACACAGTTACAGAACGAACACACACTAAGTTACACACTTGGAAATCAATGACTTAGTCTCTATCTTGACTCGGTGTGGTTCTACATCAATATCCTCATTAAGATGCCTTAAACATGGCCTAGGAATGCCTAGGATGGAATGAGGATGCAAAGATGCACTTTAAACACTTTTCAAAATTTCAGAAAACAGGGGTCTCGCTCGAGCGTGGCTTTCTACGCTCGAGCGAACATGCAGACAAAGGATCTCCGCTCAAGCGTGACTTTCCTCGCTCGAGCGGACTACAAAAGTACTAGATGCATGAAATTCATGCTTGACAGGCGCTTGACCCCCGCTCGAGTGTGAGACACAAGTCCTCGCTCGAGCGGACTGTAAACACATACAAAGTATTGAATACACACATTTCACGCTCGAGCGTTACTTTACTCGCTCGAGCGGACTGCATGAACTCAGAGTGTACGCTCGAGCATGAAGTTCCTCGCTCGAGCGTGGATCCAAAATCTGGAATTTCCATATTTGTCTCCAAGCATGAAACTCAACATTTAAAGCATCAAATTCTATCATTTTGGGCTAATTTTCTGGAAAACACTTTAAAACTCATAATATGACATGTTTCAAAGATCAATTTGCAAAATCAAAGCCCAAAGGTAGTTCAATTGAACCCATTTCCAAACAAAACTTCAAGAACATGATGAACATGCAACATGCATGAATTTAATCAACTTCAAAGCTTCCAATACATAATCAAATGAGTCAAAACTTCCAAAAACATGATGAATTCATGGACCATGGCTAGAATAAAGACATGCATCTAAGGATTTTCATGAAATCAACCTCAAAACTCAACAATGTATACATGCATGCATGAATTCCTACTCAATTCAACACATTAAGCTAATTCATGCCTTAAATCACTATCCTTACCATGAATCATGCAAGAACAACTCAAACTCACAATTAAAAGAGTGAGTCTCCTACCTCAAGTCCTCAATTTTAAGAATGGAAGCTCAAATTGCCATCTACTCTTCAATTCTTCAAGTTCTCCAAGTAATTCTCTAGATGAAACCAAACTTCTCCTCACTCACTCTCTCCTACGGTTTTGGTCTCTCAAAGATGAGTAAATGACATGAAATCAAGCTCTAGACAAAGTTTAACAAAGTGGCCCACTAAGTGGCATTTTGGTAAATAAGCCAACTAATGTAATTTAACATTATTTAATCCAATTTAATCATACCAAATCAAATTTCAACTAAATTTACCATAAAATCACATTAATTCTAATTAACACAAAACACTAATCAGTTCTGGATTCGGCCGCCGATAAGGCCTTCAATTTACAGTTTGAAACTTAAAACATGAACAGATAAATCAATGACAAACAGATAGAAATGCATTTAATATAACACATTCAAGCAATCAGTTTAGGATTTCATCCTAATCAGTTACTTATCATGTTCAGTCACAGTTTAGCAGTAATCAGTGGTGAGGGTTGTCACAGCTGCGAAACTTGTCACACCAACCAATCCACGCAACACATCGCTGCCATACAAAAGTGCAGTAGATAGTTAGCATACATACTATGCGACACAACCACAAATGAACGACGACATGACTAAGTGCATAAGAGAGGGGCAACACAAATGCACCGTAGGACTAGGGCAAATGTAGTACGCATGTCCAGGGTTTTTGGCAAATCTGGATACTGTAGACACCCCATTTTTGACCGCCTTTAAGACTTTGATGCGACTAATGGTTTTGGAAGTTGGGCAGTGCAAAGGTTTAATTTCTTCGGCAAGGAGAGAGAGTCGAATATCAACTTCATACCCTTTTTTTTTTGACCAAAATGATCTTGATCAAAAGATTTTATTCTTAAAACCCTCTCTTTCAAAACATTTTTGAAATAAAGTTTTTACGATGTTCCGAGGCTCACATTTTGTCAAATGTTGCGCTTTTCGGTAAACCGAGCAAGGACAAAGTGGAAATGAACGAAAGAGAGATGAAATCTTTGAAAAATATTTCAAAACACCTTACTTAGGGGTTTGGAGTTGAAGAAAAGAGGAGAAGAGGGAAGAAATCCAGTTGGGGGAGAAAATGGGCATGAACCGTTAAGAAAAAGGCAAGCAGCTCTCGCCGAATCGGGCCTATTCATTTGCATACTTGGAATCAAGCTATGAGGCCACCACCGTTGGAAAGAAGACTTCCGCAGCTTCATTTTGCACTCAAGAATCTCCTAAAGCCAATTCCGGACGGGGGAGATATGGTTGATTGAAGTAGGGCATCACTCCGGTTGGACCGAATCTGCGCGGCTTCACCAAAACAGGCATAACTTTTTCCACAGGAGGAATTTTAATACAAGGTTTACTCCATTGGAAAGATAACTTCCGGGGCTTCAATTTGGACACTTGAACGGCCACATTGAACTTCCCTATCACTGACCGGCCACCTTTCTTTCCGGTAGACCCATTTTTTGTCCTGAAAAGTAGCAAGCCGACCAGAAAAGGTGGCAGGCCGGCCACCTACCTGGTTGGATGACCATTTTGGCCCTTTTGAGCTGGCCGGCCATGATCCCCTCCCCAAGTGTGTTCTAGGTGTGCAATTTGTTTTCCTCCAGACCCTATACCCGAGGGTCTTTCCTTTTGGGGGGAAATTTAAATTGGTTTTCCCCCCCATTTTTCCCCCCTTTCCTCCACTCTTTTCCCTATAAAACCAGCACCCTTAGCTTCATTTTAGGGGTTAACAAAATTTCTTGGAGCCTTGCATACGTACATCCTCCATCTCTCTCTTCCAACCCTTCAAACCCTAAAATCTTTGCACCATTTGCACTACACCCCATAGCACAAGGCCTCCATCCTCCATTCCAGCAACTTGAGGCTGCTTTCCAAAGGTGAAGAGCTCCCAAACTTGGTCCAAGAGCTGCTGGTCCATTGGTCTACAAGGGTGAGTCCCATTTACCCTCTTTTGTGCCTTATTTTGCTTTGTATCTAAGCCATACTTGCTAGCATTTTTGGGCTCCGACCCAAATTTTAAATAGTCATATTTTGTGCTCATCTACATGTTTGATTAAGGATCTTCCTCTATTTGAGGCCTCTTGCTATTACTTGCTTCTTTATCTCTCTTTTAGGCCAATTTTTGCATAGTATTTTAGGCCTATTTGTGAGCTGTTTTGGACTTTTCCATAAACTGTAAAATAACTTTTTTTGAGCCCCTCTTTAACATTTTTGAAGGGCTCTCCTCTGTTTGAGGCCTCTTTCTATCACTTGCTTCTTTATCTCTCTTTTAGGCCAATTTTTGCATAGTATTTTAGGCCTATTTTGAGCTGTTTTGGACCTTTCCATAAACTGTGAAATATCTTGTTTTGAGCTCCTCTTCAACATTGTTGAAGGGCTCTCCTCTGTTTGAGAATAGAAGCTGCCACTTGTCTCTTTACTCCTCTCTTAGGCCTTTTCTTGAATGATAGTTTGGCCTTATTTGTGATTATTTTCGTGGCTTGATGTAAACTGTAAAGTGCCCTGTTTTGATCTCCTCTTAAACGTTTTTGAAGGGCTCTTTGCCATTTGGGGCCAGCTTCTGTCCCTTTGTGTTTAATCTCCGTTTTAGGGCCATTTTTGCATGATAGATTAGCCCTATTTGCGTTCATTTTTGGGACTTGTTATAAACTGGAAATATGCATGTTTCAGGACTATCTTGCCTCTGTATTCATGCTTCATCATCAAATAATGCATTCTTTGTATAGCTATAAGTCATTCCATGTGCCTAATTTTGAGTTTCGGGGTTCATCTCATGCATCGGGTGCCATGTTTCCATGTTTCGGGACCATTTTATATCATATTCCAGTGCTGAAATTTGCATGTTTGCATACCATGTTCCATGCCTTGCCATGCTTTGGTAGAGTGGCATTTGATGCTTTAGGTTTGGTCCTCGGTTTGCGTGCATGTGTGCACGTACTTCGAGAGTCTCATTTTCATCTAATGGCTACTGATATGAGTGTGGCTGAGGCCCATTCATGTTGGTGTAAGTCCATTGTGCATTGTGTATGCCATGTCTTTTCATAGCATTGTGTATGCTAGGTTGTATGTTAGTGCATTGTGTATGCCATGTTACCTCGTGCATCGTGTATGCCATTTCATAGTATTATGCATGCTAGGTTGTATATTAGTTGCATTCATGCATGTCATGCATATTGCATTGTGCTTGGGATAGGAGTTAGCCCGAGCACGGGAAACGAGGGACGTCTCGTACTTCGAGTGACGGAACGTGTCTCAATTCCCGATCACCGACACTCCGGATTATCCATGATGGAGTTTTGGTCCTGTTGTGTTTATATGTGTGCATTCATTTCATATTAAGTCGTGCAAATCGACTCCTCGGCCATCATGCATCGATATGCATGATTGGTGGCACGAGGATCGAGGACTACACACCCTGAAGAGTAGTCATGCATACATATGTGAAAATACTTTGCTATGCCCCTTTGTTGCTCTCTGTTGCAGCAAATCAAAAATCAGCAACCTTTCGGAGCCTAGCACGCATCCCAAGAACAATTACAAACAGCGGCAAACCGGGGCATCCCAAGGGATTTTCCAACAAAGGCAATCCGAGCATGCATCATTCATCATCCAAAGCAGATTTGAGACAATCCATGGCTTGCATGCCAATTTATTGCTTTCCTAATTTAATTTGTTAATTAATTAGGGTTTTGTATATATTTGGACTGTAATTATTTGGGACTATATATTATTTATTCGGACCCTCTACGCGAGGGCACAACTGTAATAAGTGTGCATGTGTGCGATGTATGTCTTCCAACCCCACGTCTTTCTCCCTTTTATTTACCCACTTATGATGGTTAGATTAGGGCATGTTTCAATTAGCATACAGTATGACAACATGTTTGCATTCATTCATCTGTTTTGCATGCACCGGGCTCGGCGCATCATACTAACTGCATTTGTATCTCAATACCAAGTTGAATACATGTTAGCTGTAGCATTTCATATGTCATGTTTAGAATAGCCGAGCCTGCTATAGTCGCATTTTTGCATGTGTTGCATTAGGCATTTCTGTATAGTTAGGATCATGCATGGATTTCTAACCTAGCTTCTGTTTTGGCTTGGAGTACTCGGTAAGTATTTATGCTTTAGCATCCTTGCATGTGTGTGAGTGACTACCATGATAGCATGCTTACCATGAGGCTATATGCTTATGTGATATAATTGTCTGAATGCCTGTGGGTGAAGGTTGGGTTATTTGGATTGGAACAATTCATCAATTGTGAGTTTTAAGCCCACTAGATAGTGGCAAATCATTTTGTTTTCTAAGCCCACCCGAGGGTGGCAAATCCACGTCTTAGCCTACTTGCGGGTAGCACCATCAACCACTTTCAAAAATAAACATGAAATGTTTTGTTCCAATTCAGATGATCCAGTCTATACTTGTATGCTGTGCGCATCACATAGTAAATCTAGGCTAATAACCGGAATAAGAACGCATAATGTTTCCAAAAATAGATATCATGGTTAGTAGAGGCCGATCTTTGATCGGGCGAGCGGGGGTGCTCACGAAGTGACCTTCCCCAATCGTACCCAAGTTCCCGAGCCGAGGCAACTTTGGTGATGACGGACACGTGGCCTTAGGCAACGAGTCAGGGTTTCCTAAATTCTCCCAAAATAAAATATTTAGGTGGCGACTCTGTATCTGGCAAAGCAGTCCATGTTTGGCACTTCTTTCAAAAATCTGTTTTCTCAAAAACGATTTGCCAGATTTGGACTCTTTGGTTCAGATTGAGAACCGTGACAATTTGAGTTCGAATTGTAGTGAGCCCAATACGAACGGAACGGGACTCGTCCTCCCGGGGCGTTCGGGGACGTCTACAGTTTATGGCGACTCTGCCGGGGAGTTTAGAGAACTTGACTCGAACTCATGATATCTTGTTTTGATTACACTTATGTGTTTCTCTGCATTGCATGTGCATTGGTGCACCTAGGACACCGTGTTTGCCATCTGCTATTCCTGAACGGTTTGCCGAAGGCTTGTCTTGTCAAGGCATGGCCATAAGGGTGACCAGTTACGGGCTCTGCCAGTATGGGAACACAAACCCCGATTTTATCGGGGCGCCCTTTTGACCATTCGACCTAGTGCATATTCGGAATCCATAGTGAGCATTCCAAGCTAGGACAGGTTGCTTACCCGATAGGTTGTTTGAAACTGTTGCGTGCGTAGTGAAACCCTAGCTCCTGACAAAATAGGACAGGGAAACCTTATCCCAACATAGGGGTGTTTTGGCTCTCACTTATCTGTTATGTGCTTTTAGAGTGCGTCTCTACAGGAATGCATGTATCAGTTTACAAGTCTGGTCATTAGGCCTACGGGCACTAATTCAGTATTTTGGGATTCAGTTTACCAAAGGGTAACAGTTTACAGGCCGAATTTTGGGGCAGAATTCAGTAGAGGGCACAGTCATCCTGTTATGCTCATATCTGTTTTGGTGAAATCAGGCTGAGATGCTGCATGTTTTCTCTTTTGCTAGATAGTCCTGGAACTATAGCTTCAGAAGGCTTCGATATCCCCCGGGTACATTGGACTAGTGCTGATAGACTTTGTTAGGTCAGAAATTCAATTCAAGGGCAACCAGTGTTCTTTCGCTAAGGCAAGGCAAAGAAAAGCCAGTCAGGGCTCACTGGTTCATCTGATCCGTCAGTCGCCAGTCACATCACCTTTGTTCAGACTCAGCAGACCGTAATGGCATAGGGTTCGGAAGAATTTGTGGCTATGATAGCAGCGCTAAATCAGGGAACTGCCATGCAGGTTGAGACCAGTATTGAAACGCAGTGCACATCTGGGGCGTCTGCTTCACATCCAGCTTTGGGACCCCAGCCGAACTTTGACCCACTTCCGCCAGCTGAAGATTTGCAGGGTCCAGATCCTCGATAAGGGTTAGCTCAAGCCCAAGTTTTCAGACCCCTAGTGTAGCCTAATGAGAGACTTTATCCCCTTGATGCTAATGACCTCGATCTGACCGCAGTGAAAATTGTGAACCTTGAGAAGCAGTTCAAAAAGGCACAGGGCCTTAACTCCATTCCCGACATTGAGGATGGGTATACCAAGTCTGCCGTACGGCTCCCAGACAGATTCAAAATGCCATATATTGACCGTTTCGACGGGTCAGGGGATCCAATGATACATATCCGACTTTTCTTGGATGTCCTAAAGCCGATGGGTCTGACTAAGCCACAAAAACTCTCTCTGTACGGAAGAACCCTGTCGGGTGTAACAGCCACTTGGTACGCTAAGTTGGAGGACAAAGTGAAGCAAAATTGGGAAGAATTGGCTGAGGCCTTTGTCGATGAGTATTCCTACAATACCCAAGTTGAAATGACCATCCAAGAACTTGAAGCAACCTGCCAGAACCCAACAGAGCCTTTTGTGGAATTTGTTACAAGGTGGAGAGCAAAGGCAGCACAGATGACAGATCGTCGCCCTTCTAGGAGGGATCAAGTGCAGATGATGGTGCGAAACCTCGAGCATGATATGTTGCAAAAGTTGATAGTCGCTCCACTATTCACTTTCAAAAGTCTACATGAACTGGGGGTTCAGGTCGAGAATGCGTTCAACAGTGGGATCATTCCTAGAACAAGGGAACCGACAAGGAGGATGATTTCAAGAAGTACCAATGCTGGAAGTAGCACTATTCCCGAACCCACTAAAATCAATACAGTCACCACAATCAACCCTTTTGCCAAACCAAGCCTACAAACCGTCGGCCCAGCCCGAGCTTAGGGCAGAACTTTCACCCCTCTCTATATGAGCCTGACTAGCGCACTAAAATTCCTGATGGAAAGAGGGCATCTCAAACCCCTCGATCCTCAACCTCTGCCTGACCCACTCCCAGCCAGACATAACCCCTCCAAGTACTATGTGTACCATCAGTGCAGTCATGGCACCGACCGTTGCTACCGCCTTCGTCATGAGATCCAAAATCTCATCCACAATCAGACGATAGCTCCACCTTCAGACCCCAATGACCAAACATCTTCTGCCTACCTCAATCTCATCCATTTACTGCCATCCACCTATAACCCCAGCATATACATCACCCCGGCCCATCTACCCATGCCTGAGGTGTTTATCCCAGAAAGCATGGACTTATGCATGATGGGTGTACCTGAACCTCAACCATCTCAAACCCGTGAATCCACTACTTCTGAGTTGATGGGAATGATTAAAGATCTTCAAAGAACCGTGACAGATCTGGCCTCCGGGACATTGGCTCCATCATCGACCACACCACATACCGGGAACTTCATGTCAAAAGGCTATCCGATCTTGGGACGGGCTGCATTTGAGGAAGGCCAATCCCTTGGCAAAGTGGAGGCGAGTGGAAAGAACAAGGTAAGGGCGGGCATGGATCCCCATGAACATCTCCTATTCGCTGTTAAGGCTTTGAAAGTCGAGGGACTGAACAAAGAGCAAGTCCTCGCAGTTGTTGCAAAAACTGTGGATGACACTTTCGCTACTCAAGTTGAGGGCAATCTGAATCAAAGGGAACATCGGGAGAAGGGCTGTCATACCAGAGACGATCTTGTTATCTCTAATCCTCCACTCAGAAGAGATCGGCAAACCAAGCCAGCACTTGCCAATCCCTTTGTTGGTGCGCCCAGTAAAAATCCACAAGCCTTGAAGTACCAACCCCGAGGTCGGAGGGTCTTCCATGCCCTCTATGTGCCTTTGTCCAAAGCTCTCCAAATCCTTGTTGGATAAGGCCATCTCAAACCCCTTGAGCCTCGGCCTCTCCCGAACCTTCTTCCGGCTACACATGATGCTACCCAGTACTGTGCGTACCATCAACAAACTGGCCATACTACCGACGACTACTTTCGTCTTCGCCATGAAGTACAGGATCTATTTGACAATGGGGCCATCCTCCCGCTGAGCTCAGCAAAGTCTATCGGCACTAGATCGGTGAATTTGGGGGGATAATGTTATGTGATCAGGGGATGAACCACCTGCAGGCAACGCTCGATTAACTCCAGACGTGGGAATGGCATGCACTGTTCTGAGCAATATGCAAATACCAGTTTTTGTGCTTTCTGACTTGGGTATTGGGTCAGTCTTGTTGTGTCGTACAGAGACAGTATTTTCTTACTGAGTCAGTTGGGTCTGTCTTGTTGTACCGAGTCAGTCCTATTTTGTTAGAGTCAGGTGATTCCGGGGGTGTTACCTCGGGCATCACTGTTTTGTTTTGTGTTTGTCTTTTTTCTTTCTTTTGAGTCTGTTTCTGTCTTGGAGCCAGTAATGCCAACAGATTTGAATGAACAGCAGTGATTTTCACATTCTTGTGTTCGCTTCTGCCTTGTGCCATTTGTGCCAGAAGTTCTGAATGAAACGACAGTGCTTTTCACCTGCTTTTCTGTGCTTTGAAAATCATTACATTGACCTAAGTTTTTCAAAACCTTTTGAACATTGTGATGAAAACAAAGGGGAAGGAATTCCTCGGGATTTGTAAAACTTTGATCAAATTGAGAGAAAGAGAGGCGTGCTAAGCCCTTAATGAATGAATCATGTTTGTTAACGTGAGTACTAAGAAAGATCCTGGCTTGATCCAGATTGGTCCCACACCGTCTTCAGCGCGAGCGATTAGTCGCTTTCTTAAAAGATTTCAAAAAAAAAATGTTTTACGTGGTCCTGCGAAGACCTGTGTGGAATCGCTCTTGAGATTGTACAGCTTAGGATCGCTCTCAGCCTCGAGACTCGACTCCTCATTTTCAAATCTTGGACTAGAACTCAGAAAGTTCAAAGGTCAACTACAATGTAAGGCCTGTGTGGCCAGATCCAGAGCAGCCCGTGAATTAACGGCAACAAAGTCAGATCAAGAAGCTTGCGAAGCTAGATCAGGAGCACCCCTCGAACTAGGGGCAAGAATTTCAAATGTGCTCGAAGAGTCCAAGATGAAGATCGGCAAGAATGCCAAACCCCAGAAGGGAGGAAAGAAGAAGACATTGTTGAAGGACAACCGAGTTCCTATCCACAAACACTAAGGGCAAATTCACCCTCCATTGGATGGACTCTTGCATCATCAGCGAACAACAGTCATTCTCCTGGATTCAGATGACTTCGGGATCTCAAAACCATTTGACATGGACAAAGCTATACTTTTACCCTTGAGAGGCTTGCTGGGCCGAAAACCCGGAAGGGCGGCCCAGGCAAAAGTTAGAGCAAGAAAAGAAGAAAAAGAACAAAAAAGAGAAAAGAACAAAAGAACAAAAAAGAAAGATGCAAAGAAAAGAACAAAAAAAGAAAATCAAAAAGAAATTAAAAGAAAAGAAAAGAACACAAAAATTGAAAAGAAAAACAAAGCTCGCAAGGTTGAAAACCCGGAAGGGCGGCCTTGGCAAAAGTTAGAGCGCAAAAGGAGAGGTTAATACCCGAGTGTACCTTAACCCCAAACTATGTAAGGCTTGATTCCCATCTTTGGGATACGTAGGCAACTTCATTCTGAAGTCCAGCCGTAAAACACTTCAAATTGACTGTGCCCATGTAATGGTTTTGATCATCTTCGCTTTCTCTGTATCCAAGAATTTGGTTGTGTCCGTCACTCTGAGGACTGACTACAATGCGCTGCGGGGCCATTCAGACAAGGGGCAACTTTTCGTTGCCATTCAATGCACTGTGGTGCCGTTCAAACAAGGGGCAACTTTCCGTTGCCATTCAATGCGCTGCAGTGGCGTTCAAACAAGGGGCGACTGTCCGTTGCCATGCAGCTCCCCTCAAGCAAGAAGCAATTTTCCTTCGAATCTGAGGTTGTGCATCTCGAGAGTGGGTTCTATGCTTGTTAAGCAGTGGTCGTTTGAAAAAACAGTTTTTGAGAATTTTTACTAAGGTTGACTGATCTTCTCTCGAAAACTATTCCATTTTTCCAAAACTGGACCTTTTTCTTGGACCCAAAAAAGGAAAATTTTCAGTGCTCATAACCTAACTTGCATGATTTTGAATCAGAAAATCGAACAAGCGTGTTAATCTAACTCTCATTTTGGTTAAAATTGTTTTAGTAGAAAGCCAAAAACAAAAAATGGTCAAAATGATGAACTAGGGGCACAGTTGAGTCAGGTGTTCTGTCTTTTCCCCATTGTCAACATACATGCCAGAAAAGGCGCCATACTTGCCAAGAAGGGCACTCTACCTGCCAGAAAAGGCACAACTGAAGGCGACAGCGAAAGGGCTGAAAGCTCTCTCATCCTCCAAGCAGCGAGATATCAAGCCAAGTGCGAAGCACAAGGTTAGAACGGATCAAGATACTCCATTCCCTCATCCGGCGCATCGACAGATGTCACCGGAGGAAATAGCCGCGAACTGATTATGTTGGGCAAGAGCCCGCAACTTTCTGTTTATCCATCAACCACTCAGGGGAGGGATAAAAAATAAGAGATTGAAGACTAGAGAGGTGTGCGCTGAGAGAAAAAGTGAGAAAAGGGCTTTTTTCAGAAAAACAGAGCCTGAGGGCCGAGTGATGTGAGAATCACAAATGAGAAAAGGGTGGGAAATAATACCCGGAGAAACTGGCTCCTCGTGCACTAAGAGGTCTCTTGTCTTTGTAACACAGTTGAGTGTTGTGTTTATGTGTTTTATTTGTCTCGATTCTTGTTTTGAGTCGTTTAAGTGTCAATAAATGTGTTTAGGTTGTTCTACCTTTGTTTTCTATTGTTAAGTCGTTTTGGCTGTGGTCAGTTGTAGGCTCAATACCCGATTGAGAACCCCTTTCTCATTTCAATTTCAAAAATTGTTTTGTGCTCAGAGTGCCGTGTCGTTCTCCACATTTGTGCAAATCAGGATTGGTTCTTTCATAAAGCCACGGGATTCAACCCAGGTCATGTGAAAACAGTAAAATCAAGACCCATTTGAAGCTATGAAAGTTTCGGGCTACAAAGCAAAAGAAAAGAGGGAAAATGTCGGGCATCCAAGATTGTTTCAACTTCTGCAAGTTTCGTCATTGCATCCTGTATGTTCAGAATGAGCAGCGTCTTGTATGAGCTGTGTGCCGAATAAACAAAATACTGTGTTATGGGCTGTGAGTTCAGAATGAGTTGTGTTCAGAACGGACCATGTGTTCAGAATCAACGGTGTCCTGCGTAAGCTGTATGTTCCAAAATAAGTAGAATATTGTGTTATGAGCTGCGTGTTCAGAATAAGCAGTATGCCGATACGAGCTGTGTTCAAAGTGAACAGAATACTGTGTTGACTGTTTCACTGTTTCAAGCCAGAATGGCGATCAGAAGTGCTCTCTCTGAGTACCATTCCCCGTCAGAGTAAAGCGGTTTACCGCCACTCACTCCATAAGGTGCTTTCTAAAATGCCGCTTTGCTTGTTTATTGCATTCCTTAAACATCACGCTCCGCATTGCTTGCAACATGTATCGTATCATCACACTTATTGCATTTATTTGCATCTTGTGTTATGTCTTATTGTTTATCCTTTTACGCTGAGCAGCGTTTAGGATCGTTGTCCCCCGGGACTCAACTTAGGTTGCGTGGAACACGCTCCCGAGTTATTTACCTCTTCTCACGGTTTCAACGTGGTTAGAGTGTTCTTTTCCTCACACGATTTCAGCGTGTTTGGAATTTATCCCAGGTTGCGTTGTAGACGCACTGGGCGAGTTGTCTTTGGACCTCCTCTCACGATTTCAGCGTGATTGGAGCCTTCCCTTCCTCACACAATTTCAGCGTGTTTGGAATTTATCTTAGGTTGCGTTGTGCACGCACCTGGGCGATTGTTGTTTGGACCTCCTCTCACGATTTCAGCGTGATTGGAGCCTCCCCTTCCTCACATAATTTTAGCGTGTTTGGAATTTATCTCAGGTTGCGTTGTGCGTGCACCTGGGCGGTTGTTGTTTAGACCTCCTCTCACGATTTTAGCATGGTTTGAGTGTCCCGTTCCTTACGCGATTTCAGCGTGTTTGGAATTTATCTCAGGTTGCGTTGTGCGCGCACCTGGGCGGTTGTTGTTTGGACCTCCTCTCACGATTTCAGCGTGGTTTGAGTGTTCCGTTCCTTATGCGATTTCAGCGTGTTTGGAATTTATCCCAAGTTGTGTTGTAGATGCGTTAAGCAATTGTTTTCGGACCCCTTCTCACGATTTCAGCGTGGTTAGAGTGTTCCGTTCCTCACACAATTTCAGCATGTTTAGATTTTATCTCAGGTTACGTTGTGCGCGCACTTGAGCGGTTGTTTTCGGACCTCTTCTCACGATTTCAGCGTGGTTAGAGTGTTTTTTTCCTCACACGATTTTAGCGTGTTTGGATTTTATCTCAGGTTGCGTTGTGCGCGCACTTGAGCGGTTGTTGGACCCCCTCTCACGATTTCAGCGTGGTTTGAGTGTCCCGTTCCTTACGCGATTCCAGCATGTTTGGAATTTATCTCGGGACGCGTGAAGCGCGAGCCCGAGCGGTTGTTTTCGCACCTCTTCTCACGATTTCAGCATGGTTAGAGTGTCTTCTTGCCTCACACGATTTTAGCTTGTTTGGAATTTGTTTACCTCTTCTCACGATTTTAGCGTGATTGAAGCCTCCCCTTCCTCACACAATTTTCAGCGTGTTTGGAATTTATCTTAGGTTACATAGAACGCGCTTCTGATTTGTTTTCTTTGTTCTTCCTCCACTCACGAGTCCAGCGTGGTTGGCGTATGTCACCATTTTGCATCTATTATACTCTCTGTTGCATCATATATATTATCTATTGCATCACATCTATTACATCCATTGCATCATATCTATTTTATCGTCTGGTCTAGGAGACCTTAAATCTTGCATCTTTATTCGCACTATCTTGTGCACTTTCCGGTCTAGGAGACCTTAAATCCTCTAAAGGTGCAATTTCTTTGGTGTTTGTCATGCCCGAACGACTTCTGGTGGTCTGGTATAGCCACCTGTCTGTGTTAGCAGTGAGTTCCTAGGAGATCAACTGAGATGGTGGAAACTAGAGTTCAAATGGCTTATGCCTAGAACGCAAAGGTTCGAGATTTCCGAGACTAAAGTCAGGTTTAAATACCCAGGGGTATATCCTCGGCTTGAAATCTGTATGGCAACCCCATAGGTTGAGATAGCATGTGTATGCGCCTCAATTCTGGATACTGAACCAACCTAGTCTGTCATCCTATAGGAGAATAGGGAAAGCTGCGACCACAGTCAAGGAGAAAAATAGTACCTGTAGTTTAACTAAGAAGAAGAGGAAGATTCCCACATCAGCATGAGGTAGGACATTGCCGAGGTAAGTCATTGCCAATTGCCCCTGTAAGGTACCTCCCTTTTCCTAGCTATCACATTGCATTTTAGTCATTACAGTGCATTGCATAAATCCTGAATTTTCAAACCGGCTTCGCGTAGCGTATAAGTCCAATTATCAAAATCTTTCTTCATATTATTTTGCATCCTGCCCCTGAACTACGCTGGTTTGATTCCTTGCAAAGGGATACGTAGGCAGCTTGCGGGCACAACCATTTGTTTATCTATATTTTGTTTGTTTGTCCAAGTCTTCGGCCTTGTCAAAAATGGGTCGTCTCTGGGCTTTGACACTCACTCCCATCACTTTTTGACTTCCGAGTTCTGTCAAAGAGGGGCAACTGTAGACACCCCATTTTTGACAGCCTTTAAGACTTGGATACGACTGATGGTTTTGGAAGTTGGGCAGTGCAAAGGTTTAATTTTTTCGGCAAGGAGAGAGAGTCGAATCTCAACTTCATACCCTTTTTTTTTTTGGACCAAAACGATCTTGATCAAAAAAATTTAGTCTTAAAACCCTCTCTTTCAAAATGTTTTTGAAATAAAGTTTTTATTATGTTCCGAGGCTCGCATTTTGTCAAATGTTGCGCTTTTCGGTAAACCGAGCAAGGACAAAGTGGAAATGAACGAAAGAGAGATGAAATCTTTGAAATATCTTTCAAAACACCTTACTTAGGGGTTTGGAGTTGAAGAAAAGAGGAGAAGAGGGAAGAAATCCAGTTGGGGGAGAAAATGGGCATGAACCGTTAAGAAAAAGACAAGCAGCCCTCGCCGAATCAGGCCTATTCATTTGCATACTTGGAATCAAGCTATGAGTCCACCACCGTTGGAAAGAAGACTTCTAGAGCTTCATTTTTCACTCAAGAATCTCCTAAAGACAATTCCGGACGGGGGAGATATGGTTGATTGAAGTAGGGTATCACTCCGGTTGGACCGAATCTGCGCGGCTTCACCAAAACAGGCATAACTTTTTCCACAGAAGGAATTTTAATGCAAGGTTTGCACCATTGGAAATCTAACTTCCGGGGCTTCAATTTTGACACTTGAACAGACACCATTGGACTTCCCTATCACTGACCGGCCACCTTTCTTTCCGGCAGACCCATTTTTTGTCTTGAAAAGTAGTAGGCCGACCAGAAAAGGTGGCAGGCCGGCCACCTACCTGGTTGGATGACCATTTTGGCCCTTTTGAGCTGGCCAGCCATGATCCCCTCCCCAAGTGTGTTCCAGGTGTGCAATTTGTTTTCCTCCAGACCCTATACCCGAGGGTCTTTCCTTTTGGGGGGAAATTTGAATTGGTTTTCCCCCCCATTTTTCCCCCCTTTCCTCCACTCCTTTCCCTATAAAACCAGCACCCTCAGCTGCATTTTAGGGGTTAACAAAATTGCTTGGAGCCTTGCATACATACATCCTCCATCTCTCTCTTCCAACCCTCCAAACCCTAAAATCCTTGCACCATTTGCACTACACCCCATAGCACAAGGTCTCCATCCTCCATTCCAGCAACTTGAGGCTGATTTCTAGAGGTGAAGAGCTCCCAAACTTGGTCCAAGAGCTGCTGGTCCATTGGTC
Source organism: Camellia sinensis (assembly GCF_055761805.1). NCBI lineage: Eukaryota > Viridiplantae > Streptophyta > Magnoliopsida > Ericales > Theaceae > Camellia > Camellia sinensis. The sequence continues at coordinate 31,522,017 of NC_138961.1, read as the reverse complement.
TACAAGGGTGAGTCCCATTTACCCTCTTTTGTGCCTTATTTTTCTTTGTATCTAAGCCATACTTGCTAGCATTTTTGGGCTCCGACCCAAACTGTAAATAGTCATATTTTGTGCTCATCTCCATGTTTGATTAAGGGTCTTCTTCTGTTTGAGGCCTCTTGCTATCACTTTCTTCTTTATCTCTCTTTTAGGCCAATTTTTGCATAGTATTTTAGGCCTATTTGTGAGCTGTTTTGGACTTTTCCATAAACTATAAAATAACTTTTTTTGAGCCCCTCTTTAATATTGTTGAAGGGCTCTTCTCTGTTTGAGGCCTCTTTCTATCACTTGCTTCTTTATCTCTCTTTTAGGCCAATTTTTGCATAGTATTTTAGGCCTATTTGTGAGCTGTTTTGGACCTTTCCATAAACTGTGAAATATCTTTTGATGAGCTCCTCTTCAACATTGTTAAAGGACTCTCCTTTGTTTGAGAACAGAAGCTGCCACTTGTCTCTTTACTCCTCTCTTAGGCCTTTTCTTGCATGATAGTTTGGCCTTATTTGTGATTATCTTCGTGGCTTGATGTAAACTGTAAAGTGCCCTATTTTGAGCCCCTCTTCAACTTTTTTGAAGGGCTCTTTGCCATTTGGGGCCAGATGCTGTCCCTTTGTGTTTAATCTTCATTTAGGGCCATTTTTGCATGATAGATTAGCCCTATTTGCGTTCATTTTTGGGACTTGTTATAAACTAGAAATATGCATGTTTCGGGACTGTATTTCCTCTATCTTCATGCTTCATCATCAAATAATGCATGCTTTGTATAGCTATAAGTCATTCCATGCGCCTAATTTTGAGTTTCAGGGTTCATCTCATGCATCGGGTGCCATGTTTCCATGTTTCGGGGCCATTTTATATCATATTCCAGTGCTGAAATTTGCATGTTTGCATACCATGTTCCATGCCTTGCCATGCTTTGGTAGAGTGGCATTTGATGCTTTAGGTTTGGTCCTCGGTTTGCATGCATGCATGCATGTACTTCGAGAGTCTCATTTTCATCTAATGGCTACTGATGTGAGTGTGGCTGAGGCCCATTCATGTTGGTGTAAGTCCATTGTGCATTGTGTATGCCATGTCTTTTCATAGCATTGTGTATGCTAGGTTGTATGTTAGCGCATTGTGTATGCCATGTTACCTCGTGCATCGTGTATGCCATTTCATAGTATTATGCATGCTAGGTTGTATATTAGTTGTATTCATGCATGTCATGCATATTGCATTGTGCTTGGGATAGGAGTTAGCCCGAGCACGGGAAACGAGGGACGTCTCGTACTTCGAGTGACGGAACATGTCTCAATTCCCGGTCACCGACACTCCGGATTATCCATGATGGAGTTTTGGTCCTGTTGTGTTTATATGTGTGCATTCATTTCATATTAAGTCGTGCAAATCAACTCCTCGGCCATCATGCATCGATATGCGTGATTGGTGGCACAAGGATCGAGGACTACACTCCCTGAAGAGTAGTCATGCATACATATGTGAAAATATTTTGCTATGCCCCTTTGTTGCTCTCTGTTGCAGCAAATAAAAAATTAGCAACCTTCCGGAGCCTGGCACGCATCCCAAGAACAATTACAAACAGAGGCAAACTGGGGCATCCCAAGGGATTTTCTGACAAAGGCAATCCGAGCATGCATCATTCATCATCCGGAGCAGATTTGAGACAATCCCTGGCTTACATGCCAATTTATTGCTTTTCTAATTTAATTTGTTAATTAATTAGGGTTTTGTATATATTTGGACTGTAATTATTTGGGACTATATATTATTTATTCGGACCCTCTATGCGAGGGCACAACTGTAATAAGTGTGCGTGTGTGCGATGTATGTCTTCCAACCCCACATCTTTCTCCCTTTTATTTACCCGCTTATGATGGTTAGATTAGGGCATGTTTCAATTAGCATACAGTATGACAGCATGTTTGCATTCATTCATCTGTTTTGCATGCACCGGGCTCGACGCATCATACTAACTGCATTTGTATCTCAATACCAAGTTGAATACATGTTAGCTGTAGCATTTCATATGTCATGTTTAGAATAGCCGAGCCTGCTATAGTCGCATTTTTGCATGTGTTGCATTAGGCATTTCTGTATAGTTAGGATCATGCATGGATTTCTAACCTAGCTTCTGTTTTGGCTTGGAGTACTCGGTAAGTGTTTATGCTTTAGCATCCTTGCATGTGTGTGAGTGACTGCCATGATAGCATGCTTACCATGAGGCTATATACTTATGTGATATAATTGTCTGAATGCCTGTGGGTGAAGGTTGTGTTATTTGGATTGGAACAATTCATCAATTATGAGTTTTAAGCCCACTAGATAGTGGCAAATCATTTTGTTTTCTAAGCCCACCCGAGGGTGGCAAATCCACGTCTTAGCCTACTTGCGGGTAGCACCATCAAACCACTTTCAAAAATAAACATGAAATGTTTTGTTCCAATTCAGATGATCCAGTCTATACTTGTATGCTGTGCGCATCACATAGTAAATCTAGGCTAATAACCGGAATAAGAATGCATAATGTTTCCAAAAATAGATATCATGGTTAGTAGAGGCCGATCTTTGATCGGGCGAGCGGGGGTGCTCACGAAGTGACCTTCCCCAATCGTACCCAAGTTCCCGAGCCGAGGCAACTTTGGTGATGACGGACACGTGGCCTTAGGCAACGAGTCAAGGTTTCCTAAATTCTTCCAAAATAAAATATTTAGGTGGCGACTCCGTATCTGGCAAAGCAGTCCATGTTTGGCACTTCTTTCAAAAATCTGTTTTCTCAAAAAATGATTTGCCGAATTTGGACTCTTTGGTTCAAATTGAGAACCGTGACAATTTGAGTCCGAACTATAGTGAGCCCAATACGAACGGAATGGGACTCGTCCTCCCGGGGCATTCGGGGACGTCTACAGATATCTTGACAACGCAATGTCCAAAGCCACATGCACACATCCTCGGTAGCCATGATGAAGTGGCAGTTGACATGGCAGACGCCATCTGTATACTCCTTTGATTTTTTGTACATGTTATAAGTTGAACTAATATGATGTAGTGTGAGGAATGAAAGAAAATAACTAAAAGAATTTCATAAAATTTAGTATTTTTTTCAAAAAATACTATTCTTCATACCTTTTAAGTAAGGGTTAATTTTGTTGATAACACACATTTTAAAAATAACACAGCACAAAAATATGAAAAACCAAATACAAACTTGAAATGAAACGGCACAACACCGGCCACCTCTAGGTTAACTATTGAAAATGCTAGTTTACTGGTGTGTCCTGATTAGACATTTTCTTTTCTCAAGTTTTCCGTATTGTAATTGTCTTGTGATTTCCTGTTTTGTCATACTAGTTTAGGAATACATAAGATATTTGTTATACGAATTTTTGTAGTTTGTTAAGTAAAATAAAATAGTAAAATAACATGAAAATGACCAATATTTTGTTTTCTTTTTCCAAATGGTGGAAGTTTAAAGCCCCCACTAGTCTTCCAACTCCACATCTCTAGTTTGTCCCCAATTATACTACAATTTTATAACCACCCTCCACAACAATGGTCTCAGACAACATCCTAATGGTGTACTAATTCTTTTCCTCCCCATCCCAACAATACAATACACAATTCACAATACAATGAAGAGGAGCCATTTTCCAAATCCTACTCAATACCACCTCCAATTGCTACAGCTTCAGCACTGATGAATCTATAGCTCCAATAATGCTACATATCGCAATTATTTGATGAATCTATATCTATAACTTCAGCATTGATAAACAGTTTTGCTTGGAGTTTTATAAATGTTTATTCTAACATTGAAGGCTTTTTTTTAATTCATGTTCTCATTTTTTGTTCTAAACATTAATTAAAAATATATATATATATATATATATATATTGTTTTGCATTTTTGTCAATTTGAAAGAGAAATTAACAAAGCAATATTTTGTTGCACCAAAGCCTTTGGTGCAACACAATGTTTGGTAGTTTTGATCGATCGAAAGAGATGAGTACATAGACGCTTCTGTGTACCTAACCCACAAGCCTGAGCTAACCCAGCCCAAACTTATTGAGTTTGGGTTTTGCTCAAGTTGCCTCAAATGATCAAGCTTGGTTGGATTTTTTCCAGCTTTGTTCAGGTTTTTCTTAAATGCATTTGTTCAGGTTTTGCTTAAATGCATTTGTTCAGCCCAGGTGTAAGGTCATTTATAGGCCATAAAGTCCATTTGTCATATTCAAATATCTGTTCAACATAACATTTTCTTTGTGTTGATGAACATCTATAATGCTTAAGCCAAAAAAAAAATATCTACATTGCCAAGAATGGAAAAGAAGAAGAAGAGGAAGGAATCAAAAGATTACACAAAACCCAGTACCAAAAACTAAAAGGTTTAATCTACTATATGTGAACCCAGTGGATGAAGGGGAAGCCACTTTCTATAGACAACAAGAAAAAGAAGAAAAAAAAAAACAAAAACTTCAAATGATGATTGCAAATAACAACCTGCTATTATAGGTACACTGAAATTTTTAAAAGAAGGCTAGTAACATGATCGAAAGGAATGAGTACACAAAACACCGACGGCCAAAGATCGGAAATACAAACATCACACAAGTCAAAATCACAAATGGAAATGAATATGGAGCAACATTACAACATATATATATCATACAGCAGCTGGTCCCTTAATTTTTGAACAACTGTTGTCATGGAAATTGGTCTGTCAATACTTGTGAGAAGACAACAACGGAAGAGGGTTTTTGGCTTACCTAATGGTGCAGATCCGGCGACGACAAGGATGTGGACGACAATTCCAGCAGCAGCTTCGGCGGGGAACAGCAAGGTCCTGGGTTGTTTGAGGGAGTTGGAAGCGCAACTTCAAGGAGGAGGACGAAATCAACACCAGAGGGGGAGGAGGCAAATGAATGTGTTTTGTCCTAGGCCCCAATTACATAAGACGGAGGGTAGTTTGGTAAATTGACAGAGTTGCATTTTTAGATCTTTCCAAATGGTATATTTGCGTTTTTTTAAACTTCTGCGTTTTTTCCGTTAGGTCAAAACGCTGTTTTTTACTATTGTTTCCAAAACGGCACAAAAATATTTCATCTCAAAAAATAATTTTATTTCTAAATTTTTGTCTTCAAAATTTTAATTTGTTGTAATGAATGACATAATAGTATAAGAGAGAGTAGTCAATATATGTATCGACACAATATTATAAAAGTAAATAACTTTCAAGACTAACGACTAATTACATTAGTATATTGGCACGATCATTACTTCAATTAATCCTAATGTTTCTTGAATGGATCTTTTAGTTGTTGGGAAGGTTGCAAAAAGGTAGCATACGAGGCAACTTATAGTTTGGTAGCTGCACTTACGCTAGTTTTTTAGGTTTTTTTTTTCTTTCTTTTTTGCTTTCAGTGACATTTATAAAACTTTGGCAAAAAATTGGGAAAATTATGGAAATAGTCTCTATAGTTTACACGACGTGTCAATTTGATCCCTGTAATTTCAATTTGTTCGATTTTGTCCTATAATTCAATGGATTGTGTCATTTTAGTCCAATAAATAACGGTTGTTAAGTGAATTTAACTGAAAGTCAAACAATGTATCAATTTGGTCCTTGTATTTTTCACAATGTGTCAATTTATTCCCTGTCAGAATCGAGAAAATTGAAACTATAGGGACCAAATTAACACATCATGTAAAGTACAGAAACCAAGTTGACACATTGTTTGACCTTCCGTTAAATTAACTTAACAACTGTTATTTATTGGACTAAAATGACACAATCCGTTAAATTAAGGGGCAAAATCAATCAAATTAAAACTACAAGGACCAAATTGACACATTGTTTAAACTATAGGGACTATTTACATAATTTACTCAAAAAATTTTAAGTTTAGGTGCTTTTGGTAAAGAAGTTCCTAAAAAACTTTACAATTTTTGGTACATTATAAAAAGTTTAATAAATACAAAATAAAATTTTAATTTTCTTGTCTTGTCTTGTCTTGTTTTTTTTTTACGGACATTTCATACACTTGACACTTCTTAATTAGCTCTGTCATCTGTTGATAAAGTCTTTTCCGTATAACCGATCAACCGTTGTCTAAAAAATATTTTGAACAACCTAGAAAAAATAAAAAGGAAGTAGACAAAGTAAGAAAAACAAAACGTAAGAAAAGTATTTAGAAATTTTTTAATCGATTCATTCAAAATGAAAGCAATGTTGCCAAAATACTGTTATTGTGGCTGCTAATGCCATGAGCAAATATTTTATTTTTATTCAGTGATTTTTATGAAAAGACCTTGACGCAGTGTTTAATTGTGAGATTTGAGGAGTGATTTAGAAATGAAAATAAAAAAAATAAATAAAATGTGAATAATTTCACACATATTTTTCTTTTCTCTTTTCAAATCCTCCAATCAAACATAACATGAAAGTCTTGGTCTCATGTAGTCAGTTTGTAACTAAGGCTATCTCTAAACCATCTTTAATACCACAATATATATATATATATATATATAAATTTTTTTTTTGATTTTTTTTTTTTTTTTGTTTCTAAACTTAGTAAAAGGTAATATTATTTTTGGTAACTGCTTTTTCGCTAGATTTTTAGGTTTCTTTTTTTTTCTTTTAGTGACATTTATAAAAATTTTAATGTTTAGTGACATTTAGTACCATTATAAGAAAATACACTTTTGGCAATCACTTTTGGCGACTAAAACAATTTTAGTCATCAAAAGTTGTAGAATTGGCGGCCAAAAATTATGTTAGTCAACAAAAGTACAATATTTAACTACTAAATTTTTTTAATAAGGGTATATTGATTATTGGCGACTAAAAAAAATATAGTTGCTAAAAATCTCACAATTGGCGATTAAAAAAAACTTTAGTCGCTAAATTTGTCACAATTGGCTAAACAAAATTTTTAGTCATTGTATAGTTAGTTTTGGTTATAAAAGTTATTTAGTTGCTGAATGAAAAACAAAAATTAATTTTTTATTTTTGGCAGCCAAAAATTTGGTCACCAAAAATTTATTTTCAGCAACTAAAAAATATTTTAGTCGCTGTATAGTTGGTTTTGGATACTAAAATTATTATTTTTTATCTTTGGCTTTTGGTCGCCAAAAATATATTTTCAGAGACTAAAATATTATTTTCGTCGCTGTATAATTAGTTTTGGCTACTAAAATTTTTTAGTCGCCAAATGAAAAATAAAAATTTACTTTTTACCTTTAGTGACCAAAAGTTTGGTCGCCAAATATTTATTTTCAACGACTACAAAATATTTTTAGTTGCCATATAGTTAGTTTGGCTACTAAAATTATTTAGTCGCCCAATGAAAAATAAAAATTTACCTTTATCTTTGGTTGCCAAATATTTATTTTCAGTGACTAAAAAATATTTTAGTCACCAAAGATAAAAAAAAATTTCAGATTTTTTTTTTGAACTACGAAATTTTTTTGGATTGGCACCATTATTTTTAATTATTATTATTATTATTATTTTGAGTGGTGATTCATCTCACTAATTTTTGGACCACTAATAGCACTAATGAGTTTAAAAAAAAAAAAAAAAAACTCAAGTCAAAACATCATATCACTTTGGTGGGGGCCACTGTGCCACATCATTAGTGATGCTCTAGAGCTACCAATTTAGTGCTCTAAAATATTATTTTATTATTTTTGTACAAAAATGCTTTAGACTACTAATTAGTAATGTCTCTAATGACCCACTGCCACATGTGTTTTGTGCCTTTTTTTTATTTTTTTTAATTACCATCTCACTAGTGATGGGGTTAGTGATGATAAATTAGTGGTATACAGCATTGCTATTTTTGTATCAAATCTATTTGGAATACAAACAGGTTCTCATTTGCTCGCGCTCTCTCTTTCTCACAAAATCAAACACCACCAAACCTCACCGCGATCCGCTCATCTCACCATCGCTCACCGCCATGCGACCTCGCACATCGCCACAGATGCAAATCACAGTCGCACATCACAATTGTCTCGCCTCCAGCTTACATTCAGGTTCTCTCTCTCTCTCTCTCTCTCTCTCTCTCTCTCTCTCTCTCTCCACCATCGCTCTCTCTTGCTCTAGGGTTTGATATTCTTCCTTTATGTTCCCATTTCTCACTTTTGCTCTAGGGTTTGAAATGATTTATTCAGTTTAATTTCGTGTTGATTTCTTAAATGGATTTGGTTAAACTGGTTTGATTTCTAGAGTTTTATGGGTTTAATGTTGTAAATGGGTTTGATTTTAAGTCCAATACACAAATAATCGAGTTTTTCTGTCTCCATACACGCTTGGATTTACCTAAAGAACATAGACATTATGTATAACAAAATTAGTTGAACAACATCAAAATTAAAGAACATAACAGGTTTTGTTGCAATGTGGGCAAGGTTTTGGATCTAAATCATGGTCAATATTGAAATCAGTTGCAGTTGGAGCCCATTCACCATGGTATTTCTTTATATTTGGAACTTGAATCGGTAATTTTTTAACAAACTTGATTTTGAATATTTAATCAGATATTATGTTTATATATACATCCTGTGCATGGGAAAGGTGAGCAGCCCAATAGCAAATGTAGCCCGAATTTTGGGAAGGTTTCAGAAAATGAAAAGGTATGCCTCAGCACTAAGTAGAAACTATTATTTTATTGCAAGTGACGAAAGCTACTTTTACTTTCAACAATTTATCATTTTACTGGAAACATTGTAATCTGTCTTTATTTCCATCAATTTTTATAATCAACATACTGGTATTCTCTGTTTGCATTTATTTGGGGGCCCTAGTTTTTTGGTTTTTGTTTTTTTGTTTTTGAACATGTTTTCTTTCTATTCGTTACTATTTTTCAAATTTTATGGTCCAAGGGACCAGCATGGCTCGTTATTCATGTCATGGTTACTGGTCTAAACTCTAAAAATCTAGAGCATCATTTATTAAATGATGAGATAAATCTAATAGACGGATGAATAAAAATATAATAAGAAGATGCATTAGAGCCATCAGCAAATAGGTATGCGTACTAATGAGCTTGGAAATTGATGTATTTTTAGAGAAGTCAGTGGTTAGGATTAACAGATGCACCAATGAGGAAGGTTTCTAATCAAAATGAAGCCTTTACAAGGCAAAGAAATTGACACAAAATAATTGGTTGAGACTACCTCCCAGCTTTGGCATAAATAGGATGATGTAGCACATTCAGTATTAGCTTATAACATTGGTTAAGACTTTGGGCGCCTTTCTGGTGTTTAATGTTTGAACTTGACCTGTTTTGATGACATGTTCCTTTAGCTCTTGGTGTATTCATGATGTGAAAGGGTATATGATCATCCTTTGGTAGATGACACTTGCTCAGGTCTGAAGTACAGTAAAACCTTCATGAAGGTAGTGTAGATGGAAGGTTATTGAAGCTTCATTAAGTTAGTGGATGGTAATGGTTAGATGAAACTTGCTACTCAAAATGCTTAATTGAATTTGAGAATGTGATATTGGAAATATGCTTTCTATGGGGACAATTTCATTAAAGATAAGCTGGGGATCTGCTAGTTAATTTTGGAGGTGGCATTTAGTTGGGTGGTGATTGTTGTTGATACTGACAATTTCATTTTTATCCCATCACTTTGAGTTTTTGCTGATGTTAACAGTTTCATACCATTGTTGGTCACAAGTAGGGCTGCAAATGAGTTGAGCTGAGCCGAGTATTACAATGTTCAAGCTCGGCTCGAGCTCAAGTCGAGCTACATTAACTAAGCTCGAGCTTGGTTCGGATTAGCTCGATTAAGGCAACTTTTGTCTATTGAAGCAAATATTTGATAAGGGAAGCTTGTTTCCAGCCCTGCTTATCAAGGGCCAGACCCACACTCATATAGTGGTGCTTTAGTAACTATTAACCTTGTTGGAGACCTATGTGGGACTCATAGATTATAAATAGACAAGTGAGCATTCTAATGTATTTTATATATTTGCACTTGCAAAAAGTTGAAATTGGGTCTCAAAATTCAATTGCAATGTATCCAGCACAATAATTATGTGGATTGATAAGTTCATAACAAGTTGACCACCAAAAACTCACAAGAATTATTTATTATCAATCTTAAAAGCATATTATATGGGGAATTTTATACGTTTGTGGTCTTTGGTTATGATTAATTGTAGTGTTGGTTGTGATTCAGCTATAACTTATTGTGATTATTATTTTAGTTATAGTTAAAAAGCTCTTTAGTTGTACCTTATGTGATATTTGGTTATGATTCATTATTTTTTTAGTTGTGACTAAAATTGATTTCATTATGAGATTTATGATAATCAATACCATAAATGCCATAACTTGCATGATACACATCCTTTTGAGGGTTTGTATTCTAGTATGAACCCATTATATATATATAGTTGTATGTATCTGTGCATGTTCATGTCATAAGAAAATGACACCATATATGATCAAATTGCTAGGGGACCAACGCTCTTGAAGTATAGTTCACTTGGAGAACTTCTTGTTGGAAAATTGGTTTTTATATGGCTTATTTTGGGTCAACTTTGAGCCCAAAATTGAATGGGCCCCAAACGTCTTTTGGGGTAGGTCCGAAGAGGTAAAGTGTTCCTTGCCACGTGGCAAGTCACTCGGTGAAGACGGTTCGTCAAAATCATTTATGAGTGAATGGGAACATGACGTCGTTTTCGGGTTCGTGGAATGGACATTTAAAGAATAAAATGTGGGTTTCCTTGAAATGGGTTGCCCCACATTAAAACTTTAAGAGAGTTTTTTTGTGTATATAAGCTCTAGACTACAACACTTGGGTTGGGCCCCAAGGGGCACCTCAAGTTTGTAGAAGGGAGGAGTTATGGACAAAGTGAACCTTAGCCCAAACCACCACACACGCATGTGCCACCGCTGCCGGCCGTGCCGGGCGCGGTTGTGGGTCGAGTCGATTCTAATATTAATTTTTGAACAAAATTCATTTGAATTTTTTCCTAAATTTTTTCGGGAAAATTTTATTTTCTGAACCGAAATAAATTCAAATTTGAATTTATTTTTTCTGTCCATATATTTCCTCTTCCAGTCCATTATTTCTGAACAGATTAATCAGTCCAAACAGGTCTCAAAATCTGTTACACCCGAACAGATTCGAACTGTCCCGAATAGATTTAACTGCTGTGCAGTTATCTGTTGTAATTGCCAAATCTGTTTGATTTTCAAACAGCATCTGTTCAATTCAGATTAGTACCTGTTCGGGTCTATATATTCTAGACTTGTTCCAGCAGATTTTGTTTGTATCAAACATCAAGTAAATTTCTGTCCAGACAGGTTTTCAATCTGTTGAAACTTTGGACAGATTCAAAAATCTGAACAGTTGAAATTCTGGACATTCAAAATCTGCACAGTTGCAGATCTGTCTAGTTTCTATACTAAATCTGTTCAAGGGTTGAAGTTACAGATACTTACCTGTTCGGACAACCTTTGTATGCCTTTATATACCAACATTTCTAGCAGTATTCGATGAAAAAAAAAAATAGTCTGAAATTAATTCCTTTGTGCTGTCCAACTTTTGTCATTGGTGCATTACTCTTCATATTAGTTTTAGAATAAATTTCAGAGAGTTAGAACACAGGTTTGATTCGCCGTTCAATTTGTTTTTGAGTGCTACTACAAATTGGTTAAGATCATTGTATCCTAGGAGATAAACGCCACATAACCGTAAGCACCGTAGCAGGGCGAATCTGTCTTAAGGACAGAGTGTCACACACTCGACTTAGTCTTTCAATTTTCTTCGATAAATAAATTCGGTACGTTATTTATTTATTTGTTTGAATTTTGTTTCAGTTTATTTTATTTACACAGAAGATTGTTCCAACAATTTTAAGACAGATTCGAATTATTCTTTTTACAGAATTTTTCGTTTGTTTCCTTTTCTTTTTCTTCTTTTAAGAAAATTATTTTCTGTGGATTTACAAAATAATATTCTAATTGGAAAAACAAATAGTGATTATATGCTATTTGACAAATAGTAATAATATACTGTCTATTTTCTTTGACAACTAGTAGTAATATACTTGTGTTGTTAACAATTCAGAATATATTTTTATGGAATTTTTTCAGAAATTAATTTTGGTTTTTGGAAATTATTTTCTAAGTTTTTGTTAATTAAAATTTTGTTTTAGTATTTTAATTATTGAAGTGAAACCGAAATGTAATTTTCTGTGTGGAATTAATTTAGTTAAATAAAATTTTATTTTATTTCCAAATTAATTGAAAAATAAAAGTTACGTTCTTATTTCTTTTATTTTTACAGAATTTAATTCTGTGAATTTGGTTTAATTTTCTGTGTAATGTAAATTTTAATTATAATTTTGTTTTATAATTTAGAATTTATGGCTATTAAAATTGGTCAAACTAATATTCAAATCAGTACTGGTATGGTGATTGTCATCACACTAACCCCTCCTTATGTTGGGACTGTGCCAGTGAATCATGGTGAAAAATCAGGATAGTTCTTAGGAACTGTTTTAAAAGATGGCAGAAGAAAATGCTATCTAAATAAGGGGAAACTAAGAAGTACAAGTTTAATGGCATGTGTTACATTTGTAACAAAGAGGGACATCGGGTCAAAGATTGTCGTTACAAACGTAAAAACAAATGAAGATCACGTAAGAAGGTTGCTAAAGCCAAAATGACCAAAACGGATAAAATTTTCAATGGTGTAGATGTCATAAATCTTTCTGCAATTGTTTCCGAGGCAAATCTTGTCGGAAATCTTAAAGAATGGTGGGTGGACACTGGTACTACTCGCCATATCAGTGCCGACAAAAAGATGTTCACATCTTATTCTACAGTGGACAATGGTGAACAACTTTTTATGGGCAACTCCTCAACTTCCAAAGTTGAAGGACAAGAGAAGATTGTTTTGAAGATGACATCTGGAAAAGAACTCACTCTCAACAATGTGCTGCATGTACCGGACATTCGCAAGAATCTTGATTCCAGATCTTTGTTGATTAAGAATGGGTTTAGGCTAGTATTTGAGAGTGACAGATTTGTATTTACTAAGAATGGGATGTATGTAGAAAAAGGTTACATGTCTGATGGCCTTTTCAAGATAAATGTAATGACCGTTGTACCCTCAGTTATTAATAAAAATACATCTTATTCTTACTTGCTTGAGTCTTCAAATTTGTGGCATGGTAGACTAGGACATATTAATTATGGATCTTTGCATAGATTAATTAATATAGAATGCACTACGCCAAAATTGTAAAACTGTCGTTAAAGCCTTTAACGGCGGTTTTGTTACCGCCGTTTATGCGCGTGTCGGAAAAAGTACAACCGTCGTAAAAAGGTAAATTACCATCGTTAAAAATCGACCAAAAACGGCGGTAACATAGGACCAAAAATGGCGGTTTTTTACCGCCGTAAATAGGTTCAAATTTTTCAAAAAATAATTCTTTCTTCTTGCACTCCCCAAGTCTTGAACCCTTTACCTCTCATCCACCCACACTAACCACTCTACCATAGCCACTCTTCATGAAATATATTCCCTAAATAAATATTTAAACATTACTTTTACTTTATTGTAGATGGTTTCGCCGGAGTTTCGCCGGCAAAGACCGCCGTCATTAACAGCGATAATGATTGGGCATTAGCGGCGGTATTGTTACCGCCGTTAAAAGTGGGCATTAACGGCGATTTTTTTAACGGCGGTAACAAAACCGCCGTTAATGATACCTTTAACGACGGTTTTCGTTACCGCCGTTAATAGTACCTTTAACGACGGTTTTCACAGCCGTTAAAAAAATCGCCGTTAATGCCCTGTTTTGGCGTAGTGATGTTTACCTAAATTTGACATTGATGCAAATCATAAATGTGAAATTTGCATTGAGGCAAAATTATCTAAAGCTCATTTTCATTCAATTGAAAGAAGTACGGAACCACTTGAATTAATTCATAGTGACATTTGTGATTTTAAATCAATTCAAATTAGAGGTAGGCAAAAATATTTTATCACTTTTATAGATGACTATACTAGATATAGTTATGTTTATTTAATTCGAACCAAATATGAAGTTTTAGAAACTTTCATTCAATATAAGAATGAAGTTGAAAATCAACTTGGTACGAAAATCAAGAAACTCAGAAGTGATAGAGGTGGTGAATATGAATCACCTTTTGGTGAATTTTGTAAAGAACATGGAATAATTCATCAAACCACAGCTCCTTACTCACTTCAGCAAAATAGAATTGCTGAAAGGAAAAATAGGATTTTAAAAGAAATGATTAATGCCATGTTAATAAGTTCTAGATTACCTCAGAGCTTGTGGGGGGAAGCAATATTTTTTGTAAATTATATTTTAAATAAAGTACCCCGAAAGAAAGTGAATCAAACACCTTATGAATTGTGGCATAGAAGAGTATCATCCTACAAATACTTAAAAGTGTGGGGGTGTTTGGCTAAAGTGGCTATTTCTAGTCCTAAAAAGACTAAGATAGGTCCTAAGACCATTGATTGCATTTTCATTGGTTATGCTAAGAATAGTAGTGCGTATCGGTTTTTGATTCATAAATCAGAACATACCGAAATGCATGTAAATACTATTATTGAGTCTCAAAATGCATCTTTCTTTGAACATGTATTTTCAAATAAGATTGGACAAGAGACTAGTAGTAATAAAAGATCTCATGATGCTATTACTAGTCAGGATCAAGAACATGAACTTGATCAAGAGCAAAAACAAGAGCTAGATCAAAATGAAGAAGAGGAACTTAAGCGTAGTAAACGTGCTAGAACCTCAAAATCTTTTGGTCCAGATTTTCTAACATATTTGTTAGAAAATGAGCCTTTAACTTTTAAAGAGGCTATGTCTAGTCTTGAGGCTCCTTTATAAAAAGAAGCTGTCAATAGTGAAGTTGAATCCATCTTGCAAAATGGCACTTGGGAATTGGTGGATTTGTCACCAAGTTGTAAACCTCTTGGGTACAAGTGGATTTCAAAAGAAAATTGAAAGCAAATGGATCAATTGACAAATACAAGGCAAGACTTGTGGTCAAAGGTTTTAGACAAAAAGAAAGTTTTGATTATTTTGACACATACTCACCGGTTACTAGAATAACATCCATTAGAATGCTAATTGGCATTGCATCTCTATACAATCTAGAAATTCATCAAATGGATGTGAAAATCGCTTTCTTAAATGGTGAGTTAGATGAAGAAATTTACATGGAACAACCATAAGGTTTTTTTGTTCCAAGAAAAGAAAAGAAAGTGTGTAAATTGGTTAAATCATATATGGTTTAAAATAAGTACCAAAGCAATAGCATGAGAAATTTGACAAGGCAATGATGTCAAATGGATTTAAAATTAATGAGTGTGACAAATGTGTTTATATTAAAAACACAGACAAAGGTTATGTCATTGTATGTCTTTATGTAGATGATATGCTCATCATAGGTAATAATAATGATATGATTAAAACTGCCAAGAAAATGTTAAATAAACATTTTGACATGAAGGACATGGGCATTGCTGATGTAATTCTTGGTATGAAAATTACCAAAACATCAGAAGAATATGCTTTGTCACAATCTCATTACATTGAGAAAATACTTGACAAATTCAGCAAAGATGATGATCATCTTGCTAGAACACCTGTAGATGTTAATTTGTTTCTATCTAAAAATGTACATGAAAGTATTTCTCAATTAGAGTATGCCCAAATTATTGGAAGCTTAATATACTTGATGAACTGCACTCGCCCGCATATAGCTTATGCAGTGAGTAGAACACTGGAAAGCAATTATCAGGATTCTAAGATATTTCCGATTTACTTGTAACATTGAGCTTAATTATACTAGATATCCAGCAGTACTTAAAGATTATTGTGATGCAAACTGAATATCGGATATTAAAGACTCAAAATCTATCAGTGGGTATGTTTTTACTCTTGGTGGGGCGGCTATATCTTGAAAATCTTCCAAACAAACTTGCATTGCTAGGTCTACTATGGAATCTGAATTCATAGCTTTAGACAAAATAGGGAAAGAGGCAGAATGGCTTCGCCACTTCCTCGAAGATATTCCAATGTGGCCAAAATCGGTGCCTGCTATATGCATACATTGCGATAGTCAATCAGCAATAGATAGAGCACAGAGTTATATGTATAACGGTAAGTCTAGACACATTCGTCATCAACATAATACCGTAAGACAACTACTCTCTAATGGAATTATTTCCATTGAATATGTGAAGTCTAAAGACAACATAGCGGATCCACTAACCAAAGGGTTAGCAAGAGAGTTAGTTGAGAATTCATCGAGGGGAATGGGACTTAAGTCTATTAAATAAGAGTTACCACAACGGCAACCCAACCTAGTTGACTGGAGATCTCAAGATCTAGGCTCAAAGGGACAACCGAGTTGTGAATAACTCAGAAGGATCGCTGGGGAGTCCAACTCCTACCCATTTCTATGATGAAATAAGTGATGTTTACAGCGTTTTAGGTTAAGTAAAATTTTAATGATTTTTATATCTAGGTAAACCTAGTAGAGTATGGCAGGATACTCTTCATAAGAATCACCTATATGAGTGTGAATTGGGCCGGTTCTATGAGAATTGTGAAGGGTTACAATTCTCTAGAGCACTTATGAAAGACCAGGTTGTTTAGGGCCAAAATGAACACAATAGTGAGAACTAAACTGTGTCTGGGGATATATCGTGTGAGTTCTGTTGTCTTGGTTTGCACAAACGGCTGAACAGTTCAAGACATCATGTTCACTGGTTAGCTAGTAAATCCGATAGTGTCTCACAAGGGAAGGTTCAAAGCCAAAGGCTACCCATCCTATGCAAAATATTTTCAATTTTTGTGCTCTCTGTAATTAGATCATGTTGTTGCATTTTCTCTCTGTCAAATTCCATTCATGTGGAGGATTGTTGAAAAATTGATTTTTATATGGCTTATTTTGGGCCAACTTTGAGCCCAAAATTGAATGGCCCCAAACGTCTTTTGGGGTGGGTTCGAAGAGGTGAAGTGTTCCTTGCCGAGTGGTAAGTCACATGGTGAAGACGGTTTGTCAAAACCATTTATGAGTGAATGGAAACATGACGTCGTTTTCGGGTTCATGGAATGAACATTTAAAGAATGAAATGTGGGTTTCCTTGAAATGGGATGTCCCACATTGAAACTTTAAGAGAGCTTTTTTGTGTATATAAGCTCTAGACTACAACACTTGGGTTGGACCCTAAGGGGCACCCTAAGTTTGTAGAAGGGAGGAGTTATGGAGAAAGTGAACCTTAGCCCAAACCACTACACACGCGCGCGCCGCCGCCGGCTGTCCGGCCGTACCGGGCGCGGGTATGGGTCGAGTCGGTTCTAATATTAATTTTTTGGACAACATTCGAAAAAATTTTATTTTCTGAACCGAAATAAATTCAAATTTGAATTTATTTTGTCCATATATTTCCTCTTCCAGTCCATTATTTCTGAACAGATTAATCAGTCCAAACAGGTCTCAAAATCTGTTACACCCAAACAAATTTGATCTGTCCCGAACAGATTTAACTACTGTGCAGTTATTTGTTGTAACTTCCAGATCTGTTTAATTTTCAAACAGCATCTGTTCAATTCAGATTAGTACATGTTCGGGTCTATATATTCTAGACTTGTTCCAGCAGATTTTGTTTATATCAAACATCAAGTCAATTTCTGTCCAAACAGGTTTTCAATCTGTTGAAATTCTGGACAGATTCAAAATCTGCACAGTTGCAGATCTGTCTAGTTTCTTTACTAAATCTGTTCAAGGGTTGAAGTTACAGATACTTACCTGTTCGGACAACCTTTGTATGCCTTTATATACCAACATTTCTAGCAGTATTCTATTGGAAAAAAAAAAACAGCCTGAAATTAATTTCTTTGTGCTATCCAACTTTTGTCTTTGGTGCATTACTCTTCATATTAGTTTTAGAATAAATTTCAGAGAGTTAGAATACATGTTTGGTTCGTCGTTCAATTTGTTTTGGAGTGTTACTACAAATTGGTTAAAATCATTGTATCCTGGGAGTTAGACATCACATAACTGTAAGCACCGTAGCGGGGCGAATCTGTCTTAAGGACAGAGTGTCACACACTCGACTTGCTCTTTCAATTTTCTTCGATAAATAAATTCGGTACGTTATTTATTTATTTGTTTGAATTTTGATTCAGTTTATTTTATTTACACAGAAGATTGTTCCAACACTTCTCAATTTTTTTTGGGTAAAACTCAATCCTCTCATCTCATCTCTTTGATTTTGTGGTAAAAATTAAAGGGTAGGATTTTCTAAAGTAAACAAGTTTACAGTGTTCTTAATTTTAAAAGCTTTTTTTTGTTATTTTGTTCGTAGATGCGGAATTTTGTGATGTTCCATGTATGTATTTTATTTTCAATATTAGGTAATTTAAAAAAATCATGAAAATGGAATGTTTGATGCTACTACTTGTTAGATGCCATGCCTAGGGTGTTTTATCTTGAAAGTCTACTAAAAAAGGGCACTCAAAATTAATTTATCTTGAATAATTATGATTGGAAATTTTTCCAGAATAAATATAGAATAATTACTCACTTTTGAATTCAATCAACAACCTCGGAATAATCATAGAGAACGCCAAGGTGTTGACTGAAAATGGGTGGACAAGGAAATTTTAAAATAACAAGTGTCTAATCTGTTTTCATGCTAAAATGAATTAGGCCTTGTTTGGGAACAGGTTAATTTAGTAATTTTTTAGTTATTTGGCTAAAATATGAGCTAGAAAAAATTAGTATGTTCGGGATGACTTTTTGGTTTTTTACGAAAAGATGTGCAAAAAGTAGAGAAAAAAGAATCTTTGACTTTTTAGGATGGGTTGTTGATTTTTTGGCTAATTTAGTAATTTTTTGACTTTTTAACTAAAATGGAGGATTTCCAAACGAGGCCTTAGTATCATTTTATAGTCATCTTAATTTCAAAGCAACAATTGTGCAAAGAGGGTGATATTTTCAATTCAACTAATGATTGTCATTAATCTGTGTTACTTATATCATTATTTTTCTTCGTTATTTGCAGTGAAGCAAATTCTAATCATCTAATGACTATCAAAGATACGAAAACACCTAAAAGTTACAAAGTTGAACATTTCTATATTTGTGAGAATATTTCTAAGCTTTCCTGCTCTACAAATTTTCTGGTCAAAAGAAATTTGAGATATCCTTTATGTCTTTATTTTTTAAAAGTCTAGAAAGTAGTGGCAGTATTTTTTTTGATTTTGAAAGCAAAGAGACAAGTAAAAGATACAAGAAAATGTACAATCGTTATTCTTATATTTTTGAAATAATATTATAATCCTTCAAATTACAAGTACTTCAGCTCTCAGATTAGTTGTTTTTGTTTAGGGGTTGCATATGCTTGAAATCATAGTGCTCCGAGTGATGTGCAAATATTTTCATAAAAAAGTTACTTGACATTATTTTTGTTTTTCTTTTGTACAGATGGATGGACTCGTGCATGGAGTTGAATTGTATATGACTATTTGACACTTGTTACATTTGTTGAAGGATTTTATATTTTTGAATAAATGTGTATGGAAAGTATTTGGATAGACGACTAGTTATATTTTTGGATAGATGCATATGGATAAAAATTTAAAACATAATAACAACTACTTGTTATGTTTTAAATTTTTATACTAGATGGATGTGAATTGGATAATTATATAGATTACATGACCATTTTAATTGGACGGTTATGTGGTTTGGAATTACTTATAGATGAAAACTTATAATAGTTGATAATTTTAATTAAACAAATTAAGTATTGGCTAATTTTTGTATTTTGTTGGATGTTCATGATTCAGTTGATTTTGTTGGTTTGAATGATTCTTGCAAATTACAAGTTATATTGAATGGTTTAGATGGATTATTATATATCATACAGGTCAAATGAAATTCTTTTTATATTTTATTTCTATTTTTATAAACAAAAAGATTTGATTTGGCGACCAAAATTTGGTTTGGTTTTTATCTTTTGGTGACCAAGTGATTAGTCGGTGTTTCACTATTCACATTTGGCGAGCAAAAGGTTGATAGGCGAAAGGTTACATTTGGCGACTAAATAATTAGTCAGTAAAATTATTAATTTTGGTAACCAAAGTGTTTAGTTGCGAATAGGTCTGTTGCCGACTAAAGTTTAAGTCACGCAAATATTACTTTTGGCGACTAACATTTTTGGTCAAGAAATATGACAATTGGCGACTAACATATTTAGTTGAGAAAATATCACTTTTGGCGACTGAAGTGTTTTAGCAACAAAATGGTTTAGTCGCGGTAATATAACATTCAGCGACTAAAAATTTAGTTGGCAAATATAATTTTTTCTCGACTGAAAATTTTTTTAGTCGCTAATTATTTTTTCCAACCCTCAATTGGCGAGAAAAGTGGTGATCACAAAAATTAGTCATAGATTACTTTTGTTGGTTAAATTTTTAATCAACAAAAATACGATTTCCTGTAGTGTATTGAAGTTCGTAAAAAATAACTTTACAATTTTTGGTAATTATAAACAGTTTACTAAATACAAAACAAAATTTTAGTTTTCTTGTCTTTTTTTTTTAGGACCTTTCTTACACTTGATGCTTCTTCTAAAAAATTTATTGGTACCACCTAAAAAAAATAAAAATTAAGAAGGTCTTGGTCTCTCGTGTAGCTTGTTTGCAACGCTCTAAACCATCATTAATACCAAAAAAAAAAATTCAATTGTAATAGAAAACCCTACACATACATAACTTCTACAATCCTCACTCTCATTACAATCACTCATAATATGATACACACACATACATGAGTAGACCCTACACACATATCAAGGGTCAAGATCAAATTAAGGGTAATGAAACCCCCAAAAAAGGAGATCCCAAACATTTCTTAAAAAATTTATATATATTTGATTTTAATGTATCTAAACTTAGTAACAGGTAATATTATTTTTGTTAACCCCGCAAGACAAGATGTGTTTTGAGAAATTGATAAAAAATTTATTTTTTGACTTTTTTAATTTATTTTGTCCTTTTGTGAGAAAGAGGTTGTACAAGTGTTGCAACATTTTAATGTTAAGGAAACAAATTAAAATAAATTGATTTGACTTGAGAGATTGAATTGTCATTTTAACTTAAGAACTATAAAGGCCAAGTTTGGCATACATAAAATAATTTATCTTTTTATTTTTTTTTCATCACATCACCTCTCTACTTTTTTACACATCTTTTCGTAAAAAAATAAAAAATGTACTTATTTAGGTCATCCAAAATAATCCTTAAATGTGCGTAGATTGCATTGCATAGTACTATAAAACTGCTAAATAATTATCCATGTTGAGATTATGACTACAACTTGAATAAATAATGTACTTCTTAGTGATACTATACTTCTTTTGTGAAAATCTTGAAAAATCATAGTGATTTACGCGCTAACCCCAAAAAAAAAAAAAAAAAAATACATACAACATAAGAAGAGTATGTAGAAAATTTTGTATGGGTACACATTCCGTTAAGATTGAAGCAATGCTGCCTATATTTTGAATACTTTTATGATGGTGGGTAATGTATATTTGATTTCTATACTGATAGATTTATTGAAACAATAAAAGGCAGTTATTATTTTTGTAAACCTTAGGTTTCTCTAACGGTGTATTAATTTTTTTTAGTAAATTTGAGTAAAAATTTATTTTGATATCAAGTGCTCTAACGGAAGATTTTGTTGTTTCATCAGATCAACGGTCGACCGGGTAGACGACCGGGCTGACAACTGGCCAGTCAACCGATCAGGGTAATTTTTTCACAAATTTTTTCCTTGATGTGGTCATCCGAGGAAACATCCGGTAGTAAAAATTCAATGGCAATTAATAGTGATCTGATAAAAGGCACATTGATCCTCAGCTGATGAAAGAAAAGTGAAATCCTAAATTTGATGATAAATTTAATGAACCGTTAGAGGAATAAAAAGTAACTTTTTTTTATCAAATTTTAAATTTAATGATAAATTTAATAAATCATTGGAGATGATTCTACCAGACATATCATGGATCAATAAGTGATGGATCGACAAGTGTTGCAATCTTTTGATTCAGGAATAGCAGTTTAAAAATTACAATTAAAATGGATTGGTTCTTAAGGGGGTTGAATTGTCATTTTATCCTAAAATATATTAAATGCGCCACTACTATGATTCTTTATATGCAATTATGTCTTCTCTTTTTCCTTTTTCTTTTTTTCTTTTGTTTCTTTTTTTTTTTTTTTTAAACTTACCTAGAATGATATGATATAATACGGAATAAAACAATATACTATTAAAAAATTTGGATAAATTAGGTACATAGCTTCTGTAATTTATATGATATATCAATTTAATTTTTGCTATTTTAATTTGTTTAATTTTTTTTAATTTATTGGATTGTGTTATACTGGTCTAATAAATAACGGTAATTAAGTTTGGTGAACAGAAATTTAAACGATGTATCGATTTGATCCTGTAATTTACACGATGTGTTAATTTAATTCTTGTCAAAATCGAGTAAATTAAAACAAAAGGAACCAAATTGACACATTATGTAAACTACAATGATCAATTTAATACATCGTTTGAGCATATGATAACTTTCCGTCCACCAAACCTAATGACCGTTATTTATTGGACCTAATATAATACAATTTGTTAAATTGAGGAATAAAATCGAACAAATTAAAATAATATGGATTAAATTGACACATCGTATAAATTACAGGGATCATTTGCATAATTTACCTTAAAAGATTTGAGCTCACCATAAGCAACAAAAGTTTTCAACAAAAAATCCCTTTAAAAAGAGGGAAAAAAACTTTAAAATGCATACATTACCTAAAAGTATTGAGTCTAAAATAGAATTCAATGAACCATAAAAACTGACCTTAAAAAAAACTAAGAATGTAAAAATAACCCGTGGTCCGTGGGCAGTCCTAAATCTACCCGCGGTCTGGGGTAGGCCTAACCCAATTAGGCCCGGTTAGGTCGAGGCCTGAGCCCAAGCGTGAGCACTGGGCCTAGGTCGGCCCGTGGCTCGGCCTTATCGGCCTGCTCAAGGCCTACTCAAAGCCTGGCCCGTCCGAAGCCCAGTGTCATTTTTAGTGGAAAAAAATAAAATTTTAGTAAAAAAAATAGTAAAAAAATTATGAAAAATGTTCAAACCCGACCCAAGCTTGAGCCCAAGCCCATCAGCTCAGACCAAGGCCCGAATACCCCCCGGGCTTGGGCCTAATTTTCACACCCATAAGTTGGCTCGGCCCTTAATTTTGGCGGAAGTCCACGAGATTCGACATGGGCTAATCCGGGCCAAAATTACACCCCTAAAAACAATCAATCAATAAAGAGATTTTAAATCATGAGCAAAAAAAAATACAAAAATAAATTACAAATTAGTAACGTGACTATTTTAGGAAACAATGTTAAATATTTTAGACATTTTTTAGATCTTTTAAATTCAAACATTATATTATAAAAAAAACAGTATATAAATAGATTTTCTATTTGAATTTTTTATTGCAATATACACAAAGGTATGAGTCACACATATATTTATCAATAATCCTAAATGCACATAATCATATCGTAGAACTATTTACAATCCTCTCATATGAAGCCAGATTCATTAAATCCATGAATTAAGAAAATTATATTTGATTTTATAATTGAATTTTATACACGTAAAAAATTATATGTTTATTAAAATGTGAATCAATTACTTTGTCTAAATTGAGGATAATCCAAAAAATAATAATATGAGAAATGGTAAATACACAATTTAAAACTCATAATTTGCTCAGATCGGCATGGTAAAGAGTTACTTTACATAATTAAATTTGTGACAATATAGGTATCTTTAAGAGTCTCAATCTTTTTCCAAACAGCATATATATCTAATTTTTTACACATTATTTTACACAATCACTCACGTGTAAAATAATGTTATAAAAGATTACTAAAAAAAAAATAAAGTCTATCAAAATAGTAAAGTAACAAGAATTTGATTTAGAATTCTAGATATCGATGTAAGTTTAATATTTTTGATGTGAAATGAATTTCAATCTTTAATTTAAAATTTTAGATAAATGTTTGATATTTTTTTTTGAAGAGGCTACAGATTTACCGACAATAAAAAAATAAAATAAAAATAAAAACAAAAACTAGGTACACCTGACATTTGATAACCCAAACGAAACGAGCCCAAAGGCCCAAACCCCACAACACTGTACAGTGTAACCACCTATCCCATGGATCAAGCCACATCGGTTGATCCTGTTCCTCCATATTTTTCCCCCACCAACACACCAACCTATTTCTGGGTTTTGTTTTGCTTCTCAGTCCTCTAACACTTCTCTCTCTCTCTCTCTCTCTCTCTCTGTATATATATATATATATATGTGACAAAAGAGGGAAAGGGCCTATCTAAAACCACACCTCAATTACCACCCATTTCAAAAAACAGTATCATTATTGTACGGACACCTCAAAATCGAACCAAAAACATCGAACCTGTTAGGATTTCCATGCAAAAAGCTTTGGTTTCATCGTCTACAGATTTTCTTGTTCTCTGAATATAAATTTCTGAGTCTTCTCTGTTCTTTTCAGTGTTCCCAAACATGTCACAAATTCGAGGACCAAATCCGACCCACGACCCGTTCAAATGCTTCGGACTCTTAATCTTTCACACCACTGACTATCTCACCACGGCGTTGAGAGGAGCTCTGTTGATCTTCCTTGTGGCGTCGATTTCACTCGTTGTCTACTCCGGATTCATGACCCAGACCCAGATGTTCCACTGCCCCGAATGCTCCCACCCGACCCAACACATCGACACTCAACTCTGCGACGAGACCCACAACGTTTCGGGTCGAGATATCGGAGCAACCAACATCTCTCACCTCGTATTCGGCATCGGAGGATCCGCCAAAACCTGGGACCACCGCCGTCACTACTGCGAGCTGTGGTGGCGACCCAACATCACCCGCGGGTACGTTTGGCTCGACGAAAAACCCGACCCGAAAATCCCATGGTCAGAAAAATCGCCTGAATACCGGGTTTCGGAAGATTGGACCCGGTTCAAGTTCTCGAGCTCGCAATCTGCGGTTCGGATAGCCCGGATTGTGTTGGAAACGATTCGGCTCGGGTTACCCGATGTGAGGTGGTTCGTAATGGGGGATGATGATACGGTGTTTTTCACTGACAACTTAGTTTCGGTGCTAGCGAGGTACGATCACCGTTCGATGTACTATGTCGGTGGGAACTCCGAGAGCGTGGAGCAAGATGTGAGGCACTCGTACGATATGGCGTTTGGCGGCGGAGGATTTGCGATCAGCTACGGGCTGGCTTTAGAGCTTGTCAAAGTGTTCGACGGTTGTCTTGATCGGTACTACTATTTCTACGGCTCTGATCAAAGGGTCTCGGCTTGCGTAAACGAGATTGGAGTTTCTCTCACTGTAGAACGTGGTTTCCACCAGGTATGTCTCTAAACTTTTTTTTCTTTTTTTTAATCCAACGGTGATATCATGTAATCGGTTTCTCACCCATTGTGCGTACGTGACAAGTAAAAAATGGAGGTTGATCTCGAAATTTAGGGTTTATTGGCTTAGGTTGGCCGAATCAGGATTCTCTCCTTGAAGTTTTCCTTAATTTCTTATTTACTAGGTCATTGGGCTTACTTTAGGCCTAATTTTGTTAATTTAAACTGTTCATATTTTAAAATATGTTAAGTATATTATATTTGTAAAAAATTAAATTGATCGAATATCAAAAAATATATGTTCGGATCATCAAATTAAAAATCATTTTTAAAAAAAATTTAATAAACAATTTGCCGAACATATCCTTTCTGATATGCGATCAAATCCAACAAATAAGAAGCCAAGTAAAAACTTCAATGAGAGGATCTTGATTCAGATTGGCCATGTGAGATTGGATTAAAATAATTATAAAAATGTAAAATAAGTTAAAAAGTTAATAAAATAAAATATTATATTTAAATTATAATTTATTTTTTTTAGAAAAAATTTAAAAAATTAAAAATCAACTCATTTTCATTATTTGCATTAAACTTTTAGAATTTTGTTATATCTTTTGTTTCGTCTCTCAATTAAATTACACTTTTAAAAATATGAGAAAAAAAATAAAGCTCACGTAATTAAATATAAGACAAATTAATGTTTGAATAATGTTTTAGAGCATTAAATTGGGAGCTCTAGAGCATCACTAATGATGTGGCACAGTAACCCCCACTAAAATGATGTGATATTTTGACTTGAGTTTTTTTTTTTTTTTTTTTAACTCATTAGAACTATTAGTGATTCAAAAATTAATAGGATGAATCACCGCTCAGACGCCTACCATTTCACCTATTCGTCTGTCTCTTGATTTTTGTTTGTGACGTGTCGTGATTTGGTGTGGGTGGTTTTCCACGTGGCAGATTTTGGGGCCAAGAATAGAATAGTAGGTATTTTTTTTTTAATGAAAACAGTAAAGTATGTTATCCAGCAGATAACTTCTGCGGTGAGAAACCTACTTTGAAAATGAGTTTTATGCCACGTGGAACTCGGAGTTTGACACTGTTTGTTTGTCGTAACCTGTAGGGCATGTTTGATTGGGTGGGTTAGAGCATGGGATTGGGATTATTAATACCCAATTATCCTATGTTTGTTTTAACATTTTGGTTTAGGATAATTAATCCAATGGATAATTAATCCAATAAATTTGTAGGATTATTAGTAATGGGGTAGGGGTGAGATTATTAATCCAATGGATATTAATCTAATTGGATAGTGAATACCACACTAATTTAATAAGATTATTAATACTTCACTATTAGTTTTGTGAATCAAACATGACCGTAGTGTTTTATCTTCCACTTGGTTGTGGAAATGTCTAAGTTTAAGGGTTGTTTTAGAAAATCGATTAAAAATTAATTTTTTAATTTTTTTAATTTTTTTTTAAAAAAATATGTCAAATATAGAGAGATGATGCAATCAAAATAGATTAAAAACAAAAAAAACAACTTTTTACTTTGTTCCAAAAGAAGCCAAAGTTTAGATGACTTTGGTTTCATAGCGTAATGGTTCGTTAGTATTCTGGTCTTTTTCATTTTAGGTTCTGGTTGGCTACAATTTAAATATCTTCTTTTTTTTTTTTTTAGAGATTTTTTTAAAAAACTATGTAAAATTTTTTTATTTTTCAAAAGACTGTAAAAAGTAGTTTTTTACAAAAATTTTAATTTTTTTTTTTGTATTTAATGATTTTTTTTTTTTTTAACTTTTTCAAGTCCATTTTAGTCTAATAAACAGTTATATTACAAACGGGAGACAATCCATCTCCCAAATAGAACCCACAAAAATAATAAATGGAAAATGGTTTGTACCCCACTGGGGGAGACCCAGTGGGAGCTGATTGGCCCATTTATTTATTTATTTATTTAATGACGAATTGTGTGTGGGGGTGGTGGTGAGGGTGAGAAAACAGCGGGGTCTGAATCAAAGTTGATAATAAATAAATAAAATCTTTCCAAAAAAGCAGTCTAACTTTTGAAAAATATTTTCCCATCTTAAAATAATTTTGAAAAGAATAACATGCTAGGAACCCATATGAATTATTAAATATTTCACTAAACTTTTTATATGAGTGTGGGATCCACACAAATTATATGTGTGAATCTACACCCATGTGAAAGATTTGATAAAATATTTAACAATTCATTTGGATCTATAACATTTTCCTTTTCATATTTAAGATGAATTAAATGAAGGTGGAATTTATTGTACTTTTTTTTTTTTTTTTTGAACACTGTTCTCTTTCAAAAATGTTCCGGACCCCCTCTAAATAGTGACCCCCACGACCCCTTGGTTTGTGATTGGCCAGATTTCTTTTTTTTTTTTTTTCAAATCCCTTCCTCCAATCACCAACCCCCACGTGTGTGTGGGGGTGCTGGGGGTTGGTGATTGAGGGGGTCTCTATCAAAGTTGGTTCTCTTTAATTAATGCAACTGAAGATTGACGGGGACGATTCGGGGGGCAAGTCGGCGGAGTTGTCACTTTGGAAATTTGAGTTAAAAATTTGGAAATGTTTGGTAACTCAAAATTGTGTGGTTCAAATGGTTCAAATATGTCAAAACAACGTCATTTTACACTCATTTATACTCAAAACGATGTCGTTTTGAGTGATTTGAACAATTTGCACCACAAAATTTTAAACTACCTAACATTGTTGCTAAAAATTATAGTCCCAAGTTAGGAAAAATTCTTATAATGTTTTTAGACCTCAATTGAATGAGGCTCTAAATTTTTAACATCAAAACTCACCTAAGTAGAGAATTTCAATTACTTTTCAACTTATCAAAACCTAAGTAAATTTAACACTTTATATTAAATCCCAAGACAACACAATTGTAGTAATGAAGGTTCAAAGTAATTGATTTCACTTTACTAAATTTCTCTCCAACTTAATTCATCTATTATGAGGTTGAACTTTTTTAAATCATAATTAATGTATTTGGTTTTAGTTTTTTTAATTCATTTTTCTAGAAATTAAGTTTTTTATTTTTTGTGCTTTTTTATTTTTAGTTAATATTTTGAACATTTTTTTTTTTTTACGTTTTTAGATGCACCTTATTTAGATATTTCTAAATAGTAAAATATTTGTGAAAAAATATTTAAAAAATTAATAAATATACAAAAATATGAAAAATGTACTGAATTTTCGTTTTTTTTTTTTTTGTATTTTTAGTATTTAGTGAATTTTTAAAAAAAAATTTCTCGAATATTATACTTTTTAAATATATTTATGTTAAGTTTGTCTAAAATTTTTTTTAAAAAAATTACTTAAAATATTTAACAAAATCAATGAAAACCAAAAAAAATACGGAAAACAAAAAAATAAAATTTTCTAAAAAAGTGAATTTTAAAAAATGAAACCAAACGGAATAAATAGTATTCTCTTTAGATACCTTTAAATTTTGTATTATTTTAAATTTTACTTCAATTGTTTGTTGGCTTTACTTAAAAACTGAAATTTCTATAATTGAATTGATTGTTGTTTGTTGAATAATGGAATACATGTAGGAGTATAAAAATAGTCCGCAGTCCATAAGCGGCCTGGGGTGGGCTCAGCCCATTTAGGCCCGGGCTCAAGCCCGAGCCTAACCTGAGACCCTGGGCCAAAGTCTGGGCCATCCTTTTGAAACCTGGCCCAGCCCGTGGGCCCGCTTAAGGCCCACTCAAGGTCCGACCCAAGGCCCGGCCTGCCTGAGGCCTAGTGTTTTTTTTAGAGGAAACTAATCAGCTTGCATGTTTTCATTTTTCAAAAAACACTTTTCAGAAAATTCTACTTATTTCCCTTGTTTTTTTTTATTGAATTTTTTTAATATTTTAAACAATTTTTTTACTTTTTAGACACATCTAACATAAATGCACTTAAAAAGTAAAAAAATTGTAAAAAAAATCTTTTAAAAATTCACTAAATACCAAAAATATTTTAAAAAAAATACAAGAATTCAGTACATTTTTTATATTTTTATGTATTTATTAATTTTTTAAATATTTTTTCATAAATTTTTTACTTTTTAGATACATCTAACTAAGGTACATCTAAAAAAGTAAAAAAAATGTTTAAAATTTAAAAAATATTTACTAAAAACAAAAGAATACAAAAACTAAAAAACTCAGTTTTCAAAAAACTTAATTCAGAAAACTCAAACCAAACACACTGAATAAAATTTTGATAGAAAAAATTAAAAAAAACAAAAAAAATTGTTCAGTCCCGCCCAAGCTTGCCCTAAACCCGAGTACAAGCCTAGGCCTACCGGCCTACCCAAGGCCCGAAAATTCCATGGGCCTAGGTTTGGGCCTATTTTTTTGGCCCATGGGCCGGCCCCGTCCAGACCTAAATTTTGGTGGAAGCTTGCGAAGCTCGACCCTAGCCCTAGCCCGCGTGGGTCAGGCCGGGCCAAATCCCTAAATGCATGTTTATTTAATCAAACTTTCAAGAAAGTATAGAAGAATTAATTGAACTACAATTACAAGCTCTTGGTTCAATTTTGTAACTAAAAATGCAAGAACCGTCATGCTCAAGTGATATAGTGATATAATTCATTCAATTTTATTTTTTATTTTATATATATATATATATATATTAGTTTTAGATTCTTATATAGCATTTTTTTCTTGTGTAAATTGTTAGATATAAAAGATAATTTTATCCTTTAAAATTTTTGTAATAATTTTTTAAGATTCTTTTTTTAATTTTTTTTTTTTTTTTTTTTTTTTGAGTGACATGAAGAATTGTAGGGTATCATGTTGAGTGTTTGCTTTAGGCCCTGAATGTTTAAAGCCGGCCCTGGCTACATCTCCTAATATATAATCTCTATTTTGACCTCTAATGAGGTGAAAAGAAGAGATAGAGAGAGGAATGATGGGGAGTGAGGAGTGAAATTCATTTCATATCATTAAGGGTAGATTAAAGATGTTCAATTAGTACTCCCAAATATTTTTGTAATTACAATCCCATATTAGTAATGTTACATAATTTATTCGTCTTAGTAGAGTTCGTCCACTTTTACTAAAATGAATATGATTTTTAGTACTTTAAAAAAACTTATGCACTTTTAAATATTAAACAATATCCATGTGCACTTGTTACCATTTACTTTCATTAAATACAACGTTGTTGTCATCCTATTCTGTTGTGTTATTGGTATTTTTTTCCATTATACAGTTGACATTGCATTTACCTCTCAAAAAAACTAATATAATATTATGATAATTATTTTCTTATCACGTTTATGATCATATTATTATTGATCAACTAAATATGAAATAAAAATACAATGACATTCATTCTGTTTAATTTTGAGTTTTTAAAAATAATTTTTCATTTTTTATTTTTATGTTTTGTTGTTTTGAATCAACAATGTCAATGCGATGATGCAGTGCACATTTCCAAGCGATACGTGTCACAATCACAAACCCACTATCTGTAGCAACGATTCAATGAGCTAAAGATGTGGGTTTGATTTGTGTTTATAAATTAGTTTTTTTAAATAAAAAGTACGAAAATTTATTTGGTTTTTTTTTTTCAGAAATTGTTTTAAAAAATTGTTTTGGAGCGAGAGTTTTAAAAAAGTGATTGATTTAATATGTATAAGAGAAAGAGAGATTTTGGAAAGTAAGTAACCAAACAAAATTTTGAGATTTTTTTTTTAAAAAATTATTTGATTTGATTACTCTTATAAATTTGTTTGTGGAGAATTTTTTCCAAAATTTTTTCTAAAAAACAAACTAAACAAGGCCTAAGTTCACCCATTTTGAGTTCACATTCCAAAGTGATTGGCCGAAGATTGCTCAAGTCTAAAGATTAGCTTTTTTGACTTTTATTCTCAGCGAAACGTGTCTCTAAGAAGTGTCCTCGTCAGGTGACCTTTTTCGCTAATTTGATAGAGATACCATTTTTACTTTAATGAACACCTTCTCGTGCCGTGATGGTTGAGACATATACAAACTAACAAAGTCTTGTTTGGCTTTCATTTTATTTTTCATTTTTGTACTTTTTAAAGTCTCTTAGCCTCCGTTTAGGAAGTAGGTTGGCTTTTTGACTTTTTGACTTTTTTGACTTTTTTTGTGAGAGAAGAATATAATGATTATGGGTTGGATGTGATATTTTGTTTTTTGTGACTAAAATAGTCTATTTTATCTTTTATGACTAAAATAGCTAAAAAAACTTCGTTTAGCTCTTGCCAAACGGAGCCTTAGTTAGATTCCAATCATATGGGACACGCTACTTAGTTATTCTCATTTTTTTTAAAATAAAGGGTGTCATTTTCTAAGCATAGAAGTACTTTTTTTATTTTATATTAATAATATAAAGTTTATTGAAGTGTCTGTGCTAGGGCGACTTTTAGTACTATCCTTTGTCCGGCCACTAAAAAAATAATATGTTTGAAATTCACATTACATCAATTAGTCCGATATGTGGTCAAACCAATGGATGGTGATATAAAAAATAGATGAGTAGAGATTGTCTATTTTGCAATCTCTACATCAATTAGTCCGATATGTGATCAAAACCAATGATGGTGATGTAGAAATTGGAAGGACATCATCTATTTTGCACTCTCGTATCACTTTATACCAAACCTTGATTGATAGCGTGTTTAAAACACAGGACATCAGAATCATTTTTTTCAAATCATAAATCAAGTTATAAATCGTTTTGTTAAAATAGTAAATCATGAGATTAATTTTTTTTTTTTTATCATAATATATAATTTTATATATGTATACATATAAAAATATACTCATTGTTTAGAATGAAATAAATTGATCGTCGTTTCATGTACTATGTAAATAGAATTGAAACGCAATGAATGATAGCTAATTATAGTGAATTGCAATTAATCATAATTGAATCGTACGATTTACTCAATTTAAGATTCAACAAGACAAATAAGAACGTTTTGGATGGAACTCGTATCAAATTGTATGAATTGAATCATAAATTTCAATATTCTAACAACTATGATGAAAACATGTGATGGGATTTTGTGCTGAAGTAAGTAGTTGCTGTGGTTAATTAGTCTAATGTTTAAATTGATCAAACGAATGATGTTGATATCGGATACCCTTTATCCCAAACCCCGATTGAGAGGCGGTTTGAGATGCGGGTAATGGGAATCCATGACAGGGGATGTAGTTAATTGGTCCAATGTCTAACCTCAGCCATATGATGTTCATGTCACTGTTAATACTGATTGATCCAACTATGTAGCTTCACATCAAATAGACACACTCAGTAGTCACTTGTGTGAGAAACACAACCAAGTTTGGAAAATTACAACAGAAACATAATTCATTCGTCGATTTTGGAAAATTACTATGCTTTTCTTATATTTCTTGATTTAAAAGTCTGTTTCAAGTTTTAGATTACAAAGTTACATTTTACAAAGTAACTTATGTGACATTGTAATTTTGACAGTTTGATATTAGAGGGGATGCATACGGTCTCCTGGCCACCCACCCGATGACGCCACTTGTCTCACTTCACCACCTTGACGCTGTAGATGCACTGTTCCCAGGTCAAACCCAGCCAGAGTCATTGCAAAAGCTGATCCAAGCATATCGGGTTGACCCAGCCCAAACAATACAACAAAGTATCTGCTATGACCACCAGCGTAAATGGTCGGTTTCCATCTCATGGGGCTACACCGCTCAGATTTACCCTTCACTGTTGTCTGCAAACCAGTTGGTGATTCCTCTCCGGACTTTTAAGACGTGGCGGAGCTGGAGCAAAGGGCCTTTCATATTCAATACCCAGAACATGAAATCCAACATATGTGAGCAACCCGTTAAGTATTTCTTGGACAAGGTTGAGGATGCCGGGCCTGGTCATACCCTGACTAGTTATAAGGTGCATTTGGCTGAGGGACAAGAGAAATGCAGCCGGGCCGGTGTGTTGGCAGTCAAGAGAATTGTGATTTTAGCAACAAAGATGAACCCCCAAGGCTGGAACAAGGTAAGTCTATCTTTTGTTGTATTCAACATTTGAGCGCTTTTTTCCAGAATGTTTTTCGTTGTTAGTGATATTTTTTTTTTAGGATAAATTATAAACACATTTCCTGAGATTTATTTAAATTACAAATTAATTCCTATGGTTCTAAAAATTACATTATACTCCTTAAGGTTTCTAATTTTATGATAAATGGGTCCTTTTATTAATAAATCATCAAGTTAATTAACAGTTTTTAATAATATTAAAATTTTATTTCAATTAATAATTTAGATAATTTTATTATTGTATAAGTAAACAGTTAGAAATTTTACTTTTTCAATTAATTTTGTTAAATAAAAAATTCTAATAGTAAGGTATTTGTAATTTTTCAAATCACAAGGAACAATTTGTATTTTAAGTAAATTTCAAGAAGTGTGTTTGTAATTTACCTTTTTTTTTTTAAGTAATGCTTAAAATATTTTACATTTTAACTGCATCTGAACTAAAGGAAACTAAAATTACACGAGATCATCAAAAGGCTCCGTTGTATTATGGATAATCCCTTTAAGGGGCAAATTAGGTTAAAAAAATTCCTTCAATTCAGGCATAAGATTCAATCCACTAAATACGAAAAACCAATTTCATAGTTTATTTATTTATTTTATTTTTTTTCCAATTTTTTTCTTTTTTCTAATTTGTTTTAATTTTTAGGGTTGTCGTAACATTATATTTGAGGGATTAATATTGACAGTGAGTTGAATATTCAACATTTTGTCTTTGGGTTAATTAGTCAATTACGGACTAACCGTTCTTCTGTTTGAACGAATGAGCAGATGCCACGTAGACGGTGCTGCGAGATCAGTGGAAGTTGGAAGAACACCATGAAGGTAAAGATCAGAAGCTGTAAACAGAGGGAAACTATCACTACTTGAGAGGTCAGGTCTTATTCCACAGTCCATATTTTGTGAATAATCAAAAGCTATTACAAACTAAAAATAGTTTTATAGTAAAATAATTTTCCTGGTTAGGGCTAATTTTCTTAGAAGCCCTCGTTCCGGTTCTCTCTCTCTCCCTCTCTCTGTGCTATCATATACACGGGCATATGTGCGATTGTCATCTGAAATTTTCAATGTTACACTGCTATTTTTATACAGAATTTATTGACAGAATGATGAAGTAATGACATTTTTGTAATTAAATATCATCCACAAAATTGTTTACATGGTTTTTTTTTTTTTCTTGATTTGTTTTGGGAGGAAGCTTTGACATTAGTTAACAATGGTGGAAAAAATGGTAGTGACAATCAAATCAATTTTCAATCACTAGTGCAGCAACATGTATATATATGGTTTGGTGGGGCCTTCACTTGTTGGTCCATGGCCATTGGAAGTGGAATTCAATGTTGTTTGTCCTTATTTTTGCAATGTGTAATGCTATATATAAACAGTTTTTTTTATATAATTTTTTTTATCACTAAATTTAAAAATAGTACGATTCACATTAATAAATATATATACAATTTACTAATTTCGTGTCTTAAAAAATAGAAATATAAATTACATCATCAATTATTTTACCAACAATTATTAATTATTTTACCAATAGTAGTAAAATAATTAATAATTTAGTTTGTAACTATAACAAAGCTCTTGCGCTTAGGATAAAAAAATTATGTAAAAAGTTTGTTTATATATATCCTTCTTTTTTTTTCTTGGCAATATGTTAAACAACAATGATTCATCCCCCTTTTCCTCCCACCCCCTTTGACCCCCTCTCTCTCTCATTGGTTACATTTTTTTTTTCTTTTTCTTTTTTTTCCTGCTCCTCCAATCACCATCCGTCACGTGGCAAAAGGAGGTGAGGGGGTGATCCCCAAAAGAGATCCCAAGCATTATTCTATGTTAAATTTGTGAATAAAGCCAAAAATGGTGGAACCATGAGTCTAGTTTGTGATGATGATGATCGCTACTTTGTACCTTTCTCCTTCCTTTAAAGAAGTGCCTTTTGGACCATAGATTGTGGAAGAAAAGGCAGAAAAGAAAATGGAAAGAAACAAAGTAAAAGTTTTTAGATTCTTTGTTTTTTTTTTTTTTTTTTTTCATTTTTAGTTTTGTTTTCCACGTTTTCAGAAGTAAAACAATGAAATGTTTAAAAATGCTCATCGCTATTTAGTAAATTTATACTGCATTAAGTTCTCGATAAGAATTTTTAATAGACGAAATTACTCTTTAAATAATTATTATTTATCATTTGTAATTGTTTATTAAAAAGTATGCCGATGTAATTTGTTTTTAAAATTCTCACTAAACAAATTTTAAAAATAATTTGGTAACAAGTTTTCTGTATTTTTCAAAAAATGAATCCGTAAAACAAAAACATAACCAAATAGAATCTTATTAAAAAATGATTAAAGATCCATAATTCTACTCACAATAACATAACATCTTATATGTCAATTTTTGAGTGGTTATAAACTGAATCAAAAAAAATCTCTTGCGATCTCAATTCATATACAGTGTCTTCTACTCAGTTCTGCTTTAATATAAACGCAACATATATATATATATATATATATATGAATAAAATTTTAAAAATTTTGTTGATAATACTCATTCCAAAATTGAGAAAAGTGGCACCCCCACTCAAGAGCACTACTTCCTTAAAGTGAAGTTAGTCAAAGTCACTAGCAATTTGTCGGTAAATTCCATTTCTAAAATTTGATTTTAGTTTTTAGAATTCATTTTTTTTTAAATTTCATTTTTTTTATTTTATTTTTTTATTAAATATTTTAAAGAGGCATTTACACACAAATCCTAATTTATAAACTTATACTCTATTAAATCTTAACTAAGATTTTTTAGACTTTCAAGTCTCATTTAATTTTTAATAGTCGAAATTACCCTTCAAACAATAATTATTCATCATTTATAATCATCTATAAAGAAACATGATGATTTGACATTTATTTTGATTTTCAAAACTTTAAAATGTCAACTTTCAAATTGAAAAAATTAAAAAAAAAATTATGAGCACAAAAAAAAATTAATATGCTTTTTTTTAAAAAAAAAAATTGAAAAAACTTAATTAAATTTTGTGTCTATAAAGAATCATGATGATGGAACATTGATGTGTAAAATTGGAAAAAAAAATTTAAAATGAAAAAACTGATAATATTCTCTGTTTTAAAACTAAAAAAGCTGATAATGTTCTCGGTTTTCTTGGATAGTTGAATCAAACTAATAAGTAAAAGGGCAAAAATATTTAATCTCATACTTTATTTTTTTTTTCATCTGTTAGTGAAGCAATTATCTGCTACATTACTATGTAAAATTGATAATGTTTTTAGTTTTAAAAAGTGTAAAAAAAAAAAATTGATAATATTCTTAGTTTTACTAAATAGGATTTATTGGTTCAAAAAATCTTAGATAGAACTTAAACTACCACAACATTTATAAATAGAACTTTTAGGTAATTAACTTTTATTGTGAATATATATATATTTTTTTAATTTTTAGACTCACCTAACATAAATACACTTAAAAAATAGGGGTATTTTTTTTAAGATTCCTGGTATTAAGGCTTTATAGTATAAATGACATCTAATAATTTCATAATGTCTAAGGTCCCTCAATTTCATCCAGAGAAATTTCATCTCTGGACTTCCCAGAGAAATTCTATCCAGAGAAATTTTAGACTAAAGAAAATCTATCCAGAGAAATTCTGGACCAAAAAAATTCTCTGTTTCTCTTCAGAGAAATTTCCAGATTATGTAAAGAACTAACAACTATGGTTTTTAACTTTAAAAAAAAAAAAAGGCAAAACAACACCACCACCACCAGTACTAATGCAAAGAGAAATGTGCACACTAGACAGATCATGCACAAAGTTATTGCATTGAGTACAACCAAGAAACAAAATTTCTCTGATCCACTCTCCAAAGAATTTCTCTAGCCTTCCCTCATCTCCAGAGAAATTTCCCTTCTCTCCAGAGAAAATTGAAATTTCTCTGAACAAAATTATTTGTTCCTATAGGATCCTTTCTCTGTGAAACCACAGAAAATTCAAATCCTTTACCAGAGAAAATTCAAAATCTTGTACCAGAGAAAATTGAAACAAAAAAAAAATTCCAAATCATTTTACCAATCAAATCCTTTATCAGTTGAATAGAAGAGAAAGAATGAGAAGTGTAATATATATACTAATAGTACACAACCAAAGTAATGTGCTCACCAGATAAAATTTTGGACCAGAGAAATTCTGGACCAGAGACTAAAACCCAGAGAAAGTTACTGCAAATAAATTGCTCAAATTCATACATTTCACACTACCAATAGCCGACATACATACGCAGCTCAAACAGCAAAAGCTATTAGAGAGGAAGAGAGAGATTCTAGAGAATTTTTCTAGAGAGATTTTATCTGAATTTCCAAAGAATTTGAATTAGTTTGAACTGTGAGAATTTTGTGACTGAATAATCTTTGCTGATGTGCTTCTCTGTTTTTTCCTTTACAATATATAATTTCAAGAACTGGTGACATATTGTCTTTCTTTGCTCATTTCAATAGCATGGCTTCAAGATCATCCACAAATCTTCAGAATCACATCAGGGAAAGTCAAGTCATATGCCTATGACCTTTGTGAGGAGAACTTCCTCAAGCTAATCTGTCAAC
The DNA here is from genome assembly GCF_055761805.1 of Camellia sinensis. Classification (NCBI taxonomy): domain Eukaryota; kingdom Viridiplantae; phylum Streptophyta; class Magnoliopsida; order Ericales; family Theaceae; genus Camellia; species Camellia sinensis. Next base: position 31,483,745 of record NC_138961.1, on the reverse strand, counting down.
TATTGGAGGGAGTCGAATGATCTCGATAGCGAAATTAGCAATAGTGAATACATGGACTACACGGTGCACATTCCACCAACACCTGACCATCAACCCATAGATCCATCAATCTCTCAGAGGAGAAAGACATTCAGTGGCTGGAGATTCAACCAAGGCTTGATGATTGAAGTAAATGGAGGTTTCTGGACGTGAGAGGAGAAACAGGCAGTGGCGGTGACAGTGACGCAGGCGGAGCGGACAACGGGCTTCCTTTCTCTTGCGGCAGCGAAAACGAAGAAGAAGAAGCCCTAAAAAATCCCTCTCTTCGAGCTCAACAACTCTACCCCTGCCAAACGCCTCACCAACGTAGATCTGATGTTGCTTCCTACCGGTCTACGCGAGCGAACCGCCAAGAAAAGAGAGGAGGGTTTTTTGGATCTAAGTCTAGGGCTGATGATTCTGAGAGTTGGGTATCGAAAAAGAAGAGCAGAGTCAAATTTCTCTGATATGATATATGGGTGTGGGTCTAGGGACCTTAGACATCAAAAAATAATATTGTGGACCTTTTCCATTACTAAAAATGGGAGAAAGACCTTAGACTAATTTTTCCTAAAAAATATAATATTTGTAAAACAAAAAATCTTTAAAAAATTCACTAAGTACCAAAAATATAAAAAATAATAATAATAATTCAATACAGTTTTCTTATTTTTGTGTATTTATTAACTTTTTAAAATATTTTTTCACAAATATTTTACTATTTAGATACATCTAAGTGAGGTAAGAGTACTCGCGGTTCAGTTGCGGCCGGGAACCTCCAATTCACGATCCGTTCGTCGGATTGGCGGATTAGAAAAAATCAATCTGCATCCATCCACCAGATTGACGAATATGGATTGAGCGAATTAGCGATTGGATGCGAATCGGTTTTGCGGTTTAAATTTTTATAAATTTTGAACATAATACAACAACTTGTCAACATTTTTTTTTATAACAATTCAACTCAACATAACCAAAAGATTATCAAGTAAATTGTCGAATATAAATAATAAATACATATAAGAAAACCATGCACAAGGTTTTGAAAAGTGGTTGCGATCGCCATAACGGTTGCAGTCACACAGTAGTGGTTGCGGGGTGTAAAAGCCGTAGCGTAACGGTTGCAGTAACTGGAATCATGATTTTTTTTTCTTTTTTTTTTTGCACAATTTGAAAAAAAACTTACCGATGCGCATATATATTTTTTTTTTTCAAAATCACATTTATTGGGGTTTAAAATTGATGATACAGCGTGTTCCAGATGGAATAAGTCGGGTTGATCCATACTTCTCTAACCGGTGCCCGAGGTACCAAGCCCACCAGAAAACCTTCACAAGAGTTCAACGGGGAACAAGGAGTCCCCCAGCGAACCCTCCGACGAGCAAGTTAGCAAGAGAGGCGGAATGTAGAGATAGATTAGAGACAGAAAGCTTAACCTTCTTCTTGTCTTCAACGTCTGCTTATATCCTCTCGTGATCATTTCGTTGTCCCTTCCGACCTGTTGCAATGGCCGAAAGTCTATACTCTAGCTTGCCTTGTTCATGGTGAGGCCATTCTGTCTCAACGGGGAAGGCTTATCGCAATAAATGCTGTAAGGGCCTTCATTAATGGCTGATGTACAGTGCAATAACTTTGCAGGATCTTTGTCTGCTTATGTGACTTGTCCTTCTCTTGCCACGTGTTTAAATGTTATTGGTTCTTAATGCCATGTTGAGCTCCAGCGATGTTGGGTTTTAATATTTGAGTTATGTATTGGGCCTTAAACGGGCTATGTCCTTTATGGGCCTACCCGTGTCAGTAGTCCCCCATTCCCAAGTGCAGCTTTAGTCCAACGAAGGGAATAAGGAAGAAAACGATAGTTGTGAGTAGGGCTGTGCAAAATACCGCCCAATCCGCTAAAACTGCACTGATCTGCATCTATCCGCACCGCTCTAACCGCTAACCGCGGTTTAAACTTTAAAATTTATAATCCGCCAACCAAACCGCTCCGTTCCGCTATAGTTAATACATATATATTTTTTAATCTCCAATGAAAAATCAATGTAAAAATGAGTGTGAAAGAGATTTAAGATATAAAATTTATTATAAATTAGTAGTTATATATATGAAACATATTATTTAAAATTACATTGTGTTATATATCTAAAAAATATTGTACAAATTAGTGTTATATATTATGCAAATGTATGATAATTAGTTAGAATATTCTTCAATCCGCCAAAAACCGCCCAAACCGCAAATTGCCAATCCGCTAATCCTCCAACCCGTCATTCGGTTTGTAATTTTACTCTTAAACCGCCCGACCCGCACCGCGCACACCCCTAGTTGTAAAAGACCGGCGGGGCGAAGACCGACCGAGGGGTGGGCCGACGGCAATGGGTGACCGCGAAGGGCGACCAGGTGGAGGGGCCAACCATGAGGAGGGCCGACCGGGAAGGGTGACCAAGTGGAGGGGACCGACCATGAGGAGGGTCGACCGCGAAGTGTGATCGAGTGGAGGGACCGACCATGAGGAGGGTCAACCGCGAAGAGTGACTGAGTGGTGGGACCGACCATGAGGAGGGTTGACTGCGAAGGGTGACCGAGAGGTGAGACCGAGTATGAGGAGGGTCGACCGCGAAGGGGGACAGAGTGGTGGGACCGACCATGAGGAGGTCCGACCGCGAAGGGTAGGTGGTGTGGCGCGGGGCTCAAGGGGCGGCGGGGCACGTGGTGAAGTGAAATGGAATAGATAGGGAAGGGGAAACGGGCAATGGATCGTGGGCGTACACGTGGCGGAATCCCATAATGGGGAAGGTTAGGCGTTGAGTAAGAAATGAAGTAGTAGGTCAATATAGGGTGTTGAAAAGACAGTTTTGGCAGATTTTTGAAAATTTTTAAACTGGCGAAATTTAATTGTGACCCTTGGAATATAGGCAAGTCTTGGGCTTTTGGTATTATCTGTTTTACCTATCTCTTTGCAAAAAACCAAAACATCCCAGAAGTGAACTCGTTCGTTGCCAGTGATACGCCCCTGCAACACTTTGTGAACTTTCTTGTGCCCGCATCCGAAGCCATTCGCAAACACATAAGAGAGATGGCCCAAGAGGAAGCAACAACCACAAGGGTTGATCCGTTAGGCAACGACGATGCGGTGGATTTGGCAGAACAGTATCGTACGGAGCAAAGGGAAGCAGGGGTAGTTGGTGAGGCGGTGCGGGCTCGTTCGAGGGCAATGATTGCAGCCGCGAAACCCATTAGTCAAGTGGAGCCGGACCACTGGCACACCAAACCGGACAGATCCATACTTACAGCGGAGGAGTTGAAGGGAATAAGGAGGAAGTACCAAATTCCCTCGAAGATAGGGTTAAGATTGCCCACATCCAAGGAAAAGGCGTCGGATGTGCGACTAGGCGAATTCAGCTTGTACGAGGAAGCGTTGCGAGGGGGTTTGAGGCTACCTCTCCCCCAAGTAGTGGTGGATGTGTTAAACAAGTTAGAAGCGGCGCCAGGGCAGTTGATGCCGAATGCCTGGAAGATAGTAGTGGCCTGCGCGAGTGCCTAGCTGCAGGCGACCGGGGGGACGGCAATGACAGTAGAGGAGTTCTTCTCCTGCTACAAGGCCTCCGGTCAGCAGGAGACTTGGGTGACTCTGCAAGCAGTAGCGGGGCGAGGGCTGGTAGCAAGTCTTCCATCTTCGGTAAAAGGGTGAAGGCCGAGATGGTTCTTTGTGACGGCGAACGGTGGGGCTGGGGTTCGCACAACGTGGAAGGTCCCCACCAAATCAGTCGAGCCCAAGTTGGACGGGGTGGCCGAAGACTGAGTGAAGAAAGTGAAGGAATGAAAAGAAGAGAAGGGGGTGAAGTGGGACGAGCTAGTCTTTCCTTTAACATTGTTTGCCCTGAACTTGGGACCACAACCGTTAGGGGGAAGGATCCAGCAAGGGAAAAGTTGAAGGTGCAGAGGAAGGCGGAGGAGAAGGAGGAGGGAAGAATATTGTTCGCCAGAGCGAACAAATATAAAGAGGCAAAGTTGGGGCCTACTCCAAAACCGATCGCAAGGGAGCGAGTCCGACCGTGCCCCAAGCCTCTAGGGGAGAAGGATCTGAGTGGTTTTAAGCCACGACCACCTCCAGTCAATCCTCTGAAGGAGAAGAGCAAAAAGGAGGTGGAGGCCGTATTGAAGAAGAAAAAAAGAGTAAGGGAGAGGGAGGAGGGGCCAGCCCTGAAGAGAACGAAGGAGGTGATGGCAAAGGAGACCCCTGAAGTGGGACTGAAGGAGGTGGCGAAGGGGGTGGAGAGTGGGGCGACTGCCCCTGAAAAGCGAGTGGAGGGTGGGGCGACTGGCCCTTTGGAGGGGGCAAAGCAACAACCCAAGGGGGGTCCTGCGCCCCAAGGAGAACAAGAGACGGCCAGGTTGAAGACCGCCTTTTACCACGCCCCAGCAGTGTCCGGACGACTAGAAGAAGATGGAAGAGAAGCCAGGACTGCTGTAGATCGCCTCTTGGTAGTAATGGAAGACGCAGCCGTACGCTCGATGGCCAGTTTTACTGAGGCTGAGCTACTAAGGGGGTTGTGCTCCACCCAAATAGAGGCGACCGCCTTAGCAGGGGACCTACTGAGCAAGGCGGCGGCTGCAAAGGGCGAAGTGAGGCCACTGAGGGCAAACTTGGAGGAAGTGGAAGCCCAACTTGAAAGTTTGAGGAGGGAGAGCGCAGGCTGGAGGAAGACCGCGCGGAGTGCGTGTGTCAGGGGGCTTGAAGAGGCCCAGAAGGCCAAAAAGATAGAGGTGTTGGCGGTGGTGCATGGCAATTCAGCCGACCGTGCCCATGCTGAGCTGCTTGCGACCATGTTGGAGCTGGAGACGGAACGCCGCAAGGTGGTGTCGCTCGAGTTCCAGCTGGTTGGCGAGCAGAAGAAGCTGGAAGAGGTCCAGAAAGCCTGCACCGTCGCCAACGAATGGTGGGATGAAGCTGTTAGAATTTACCATCACCTACCACACACTTACCATCACCTACCACACACTCACCTACTACACTCACCTACTCCTCACCTACCACCACCTAACCTACATCTATATAATCAATCCATTGTAACATAACAAAAATTAATCAATCAATCAATCAATCAATCAATAATATATACATTTTTTATGGTATCAGAGCTAAATTAACAACCTAATCATTCTGCTTCACCGGCGGGCGGCAGCCTCACCTTGGCCGCTCGCCGGACCTCTACACATACCTTCACTCCGCTGTCACAAATTCCATAACTGAAGAGCGGGGTCTCGATTTCAGCCTCTGATTCCGTCTTCTCTTCCTCCGCTTTTCTTTCCTCTCTCAAAAATTCCCCAAATCAATCGACTTTCCCAAGAAACAAACAAAACCCCCGAATCGACTTTTTCGAGCAGCTTCTCGATTCTGTGCCAATCGACGAAGTGATTTCTGGTCTCCTGTTCTTCCCTCGGATTAATCCATTGAATCCACAGCTACAAGTGCTCCATGCTGAACTCCATAGGACTGGTTTTTATCATCAGTGTCAACATCTGTGGAAGTGTCCGTCTGTTGGCTATTGTCAGCCATTCCAGAATCTCCCACCAAACCCTAAAGGAATCATCTTTCAACCCTCAAATTTCCAAATTAGTCCCAGAATCAGATGAGAATAGTAACAAGCCTCTCTTTTTTGGGAACAGAGGGCTCGATATCGACTTGAATCTGGACTTCAGCTCTCCGCCGCATACGGCGGACTCCGGCGGCGGAGGAGTCGATACGGCGCACGTTTCCATGGCCGAGAAGAGTTCAGTCGGTGAATGCGATCTTAAGGAAGAGGTTAACGGTTGCGATTCGTCTGCGCACAAGGATGATGAAGAGGAAGAAGAAGAAGAATCAGTAGTTGAAGAGAGAGGAACAGAGTTCTCAGAGGTCATAAATACGAGATCTCAAAGCTCGGAAATCGATCACAATGGAGTCGCTGAAGACACAACGATGATCAAACCGAACAATAACAATCCACTACCAGAACTCAGAAGTGATCACGACTTTCTACATTTGCTAATCGAAGCCGCGAAGTTGATTTCTGGCGACTTCATCGACAGCCGAGCCTATGGATCGGCTTCTGCGACTCAGCTTCAGTATGATTACGACTACGAAGAGTACTTGGACGACTCGGAGGGATCGATTCCAGGAAGAGGAGTGCAGTGGGTGATCATGGGGGATCCACTGGCGAAGAAACAGGTTTATGCTGAGAGGCTCTCGAAGCTTCTTCGAGTCCCTCACATTTCTATGGGCTCGCTTGTTCGCCAAGAGCCACACCCTCAGTCTTCTCTCTACAAACAGATTTCAAATGCTGTGAACCAACGGATTGGGGCACAGATAAACACATTGTTTATCTGTGATTCAGGAGCAGCTCCCATGTCTGCTTTTTCAGAAAGTTAAAAAAATATAAAAAATAAACATAAAAATAAATAAATATAAAAAATAAAATAAAAAGAGGAATAATCTTGGAGGGGTGGAAGCTCTCTCTCTCTCACTTCCCGTTCTCCCACATGCACGCACTTTATGATAAAAATATTTTATTTTTAATCCACTCACACCCTCTCTCTCAGGTTCCACCCACTTTAATCATTTCCACCACTATTTTTTCTTATCACACTTCTCTTTATATCCTTTATACAGATATATTTTTGTTTTCTCTCCACCGCATCTGCTTTCTCTCTTAATATCTTCTTATTATTATTATTATTATCACAAAAAAAAAAAAAAACACACACACGAAGCCGATGACCTGCACACCAAACTCCACCTTATTTTATTCATGTCGGGACTCACCCCGATCACCATTTTACATTAAAAAAAAAAAAAAAAAAACCAAACAAACACAACCCAAACAACCACATACACAGGCGGCCTTTTTCTTCTCTACTCTGCCGCCAGTCTCTTCTTCTTGCCTCCGTCCTGGGCGGCCCTTGACGGTACTGCCTCCGTGCTTCCTCGACCACCAAGCCAGTTGCCTCCCCCCTGCTCCTCCACTCCCGCATCTGGTGGCCCTCCAAATCGGAACATCACGGTGGCCTTCCGCTTCAGCTCTTTGTTTTCTGCCTTTAGCACACTTATCTCTGCTCGCGCATCCTTATACATGCGTTGGAGCAGAGCCAGCTGGGAGTTTAACTGCTGCACCTCATTTGCCCTACTCTGCAGCCGGTTCGACAAATTTGTGACCGCAATCATGGTTTCCACGCATGACTTCAAAGTATACTGATTGGCTTCCACATCCGACTGCACTGCCATTCTTTGCTCCACCGACCGCATCGGAAAGTTCAACGGGGCAAACTCCGGGGCACTTGGTTGAGTTTCCAGTGCCACCGCACCAGTTCTCTCTCTCGTTGACTCGTTGAGGTCGGGAAAGAGGGTGAGCAGCCCGCGGGAAGACGATGAAGCCATTTTCTAGGCAACAGAGTGTTACACAGTATCTCTCTCAGAAATCTCTCTCAGAAAACAGAGTGTTACAGAATATCTCTCGCAACAGAGTGTTACAGACTCTCTCTCTCAGCACACCGCAGAGTTTTTCTGACTCTCTCTCTCAGCACAATGAAGTTTTTTTTTTCAGAGGTTTTTCGCAGCTTTTCTCTGCCTCAGCCTCAGCCTCCGTCTTATAGCCGAGGCAGCCACGCGCATCGCGCGCCTCTTGACAGCCGACAAACGGGCACGCAAGTCAAGGCACTCGACGTGCCTCGCCATCATGTCCGACACACCTTTTGATGATTGGGCACGCCTTTTGATGGCACGCCTTTTGAAAGATTGGGCACACCTTTTAAGGGTGCGACTTTTTAAGGGGTCCGACAAGACTCTGTAAACTGTCCCGACATTGATTCCGGTTAGCTCCTTTATGGGTCCGACAAGACTCTGTAAACTGTCCCGACATTGATTCCGGTTAGCTCCTTCAAGGGTCCGACAAGACTCTGTAAACTGTCCCGACATTGATTCCGGTTAGCTCCTTCAAGGGTCCGACAAGACTCTGTAAACTGTCCCGACATTGATTCCGGTTAGTTTCTACAAGGGTCCAGCAAGACTCTGTAAACTGTCACAACAACTGTCACAACATTGTCTGCTACAACGGTCCGACATGACCCCATAAACTGTCTTCTACATCGGTCTGACACCACATTTCAGTGTCTTCACCAACGGTCTGACACGACCATACAGTGTCTCCTATCTTTTTTTTTATTTTTATGTATTTTCTTGTTTTGTTCCTCTCTTCAAACTCAAGTTGGTTAGTTTCTATCCTCCTTGAGTTTGCGGGGGGCTGTTAGAATTTACCATCACCTACCACACACTTACCATCACCTACCACACACTCACCTACTACACTCACCTACTCCTCACCTACCACCACCTAACCTACATCTATATAATCAATCCATTGTAACAGAACAAAAATTAATCAATCAATCAATCAATCAATCAATAATACATACATTTTTTAAGCCATGACCTGCAACGAAGATCTGCATTCCCAGTCGATCAAAGAAAAAGAAGAAGTAGATCTGAAGATCGCTGAGTTGGAGAGGGAGCTAGAAGACGAGCGCGCCAAGTCAGCGGCGGAGAAGGCGGGGCTGGAGAAGGCCTTAGAGGAAGAAAGGGCTAAGCTGGCATCTGAGAGGGCGGCGTATCCCGACCTATGTGTTGCAGCAGTTGAGCAATTCAAGGGGTCCGCCAACTTCCAGATGGTCATTGATGCCGCGATCACCAGCAACTTGGCGAGAGATGGGTCTAGGAGGGCTGGCCCGTCGGGAGGGACCGCTGGGAGCAGGAGTGAATAAGAAGTGATCCAGAGCTTCCAGCGGTCGGACTTCTACAAGCATGAGATGGCTGAGTTCTGGACAGCGGCTGGAAGACTTTCAAGCGTAAAGCAGAAGAGTTGTTCCCAGACTTGGACTTTAGCAACGTAAGGATAGACAAAGACGACGTGGCCCAGACCCCCCTAGACGAGGGTATTGACGAAGAGGACCTTGCCTTAAGTGAAGATGAATGATTGGTGTGAACAAAATTTGTAAATAGAATTTTGGTTGTTTTTGTTTTTGTTTTTGTTTTGTTGTCGTTGTTTTTTGTTTTTTTTTTTTTTTGTAATTTTTGTAGTAAACGTATCTATAAGTTTGTGAATAAATAAAATTCTGAGTTGTGTTTGTCACACTGTTCTGAGAATGGTTATTAAAATAAGGCTTATGTATAAATCACAGTGAAAATTGAGAAGTAGGAAGCCAATCTAGCTTGTGAGAAAATTATGATGCAAAGAATGTTAACAATAAGAATGTTGAAATGTAAAGGTCTTAAAATGTGAGAGTCTTGAAGTGTTAAGTCATGTGGTCAGAGTGTTGAGAAAATGTGAGAGTGAAAAGGTCTTAAAATGTGACAGTCTTGAAATGTTAAATGGCTGGCAAATGAAAGTTTAAAATGTAAAGAATGTTAAGAGGCGTAAAAGCGTGGACCTGGAATTTGACCAAGTATGACAACTATGCTACAAACATGAAGTTATAAGAATGCTTGAGCCATAATTAACTCAGTCTGGCTGAGCCCTTTGTGCTCAGGCTGGCTAAGGCTTTAAGTAACTCAGTCGGACTGAGCCCTTCGTGCTCAGTCGGGCTGAGGCTTTAAGTAACTCAGTCTGGCTGAGCCCTTCGTGCACAGTCGAGCTGAGGCTTTAAGTAACTCAGTCTGGCTAAGCCCCTCGTGCTCAGTCGGGCTGAGGCTTTTAGTAATTTAGTCTGGCTGAGCCCTTCGTGTTCAGTTTGGCTAAGACTTTAAGTAACTCAGTCTGACTGAGCCCTTCGTGCTCAGTCTGACTGAGCCCTTCAGACTTTAAGTAACTCAGTCTGGCTGAGTCCTTCGTGCTCAGTCTGGCTGAGGCTTTAAGTAACTCAGTTTGGCTGAGTCCTTCGTGTTTAGTCGGGCTGAGGCTTTATGTAACTCAATCTGGCTGAGCCTTTCGTGCTCAATCTGGCTGAGGCTTTAAGTAACTCAGTCTGGCTAAGCCTTTCGTGCTCAGTCGGGCTGAGGCTTTAAGTAACTCAGTCTGGCTGAGCCCTTCGTGCTCAGTCTAGCTGAGGCTTTAAGTTACTCAATCTGGCTGAGGCTGCAAACAGGGTGTTATTGAAATACCACGCAGATAACTGAGATATAAGAGTGTTGTCATTTAAAGCGTAGCCCATTGATCACAAATTTACACCATCTGAGAGAAGGATAAAAACATCCAAGTGCGTAGATTGTCAAAAAGAACATATAGCAATTGATCAATACAAAAAATACAGCTTTTATTGAAAATAACGTTTCAAGTGCTCGGCGTTCCATGGATGGGGAAGGTATCGGCCTTTCATGTCCTGAAGTCGGTAATTACCCGAACGAGGTCTGGCCTTAACAATGTAAGGTCCTTCCCACTTGGCTGCCAGCTTGCCCTCAGCCAGATTTTTGGTGGCAGGAGTTGCTTCCCGCAAAACAAGGTCCCCAACGGAGAACTCCCTCGGTCGGACTTAGCGGTTGTAGTGTGTTCTCATTTTTTGTTAATATGAGGCCTGTCTGACAGTAGTGGTCTCTTGGAGCTCTTTAATCAGGTCCAGGTCTGCCCGACGCAGCTTTTTAGTTAGTTCCGGATTCGGGTGCAGAACCCTTGGGGAGGGCAGACCGATTCCCACTAGGATGACCGCCTCAGCGTCGTATGTTAAGTGGAAGGGGGTCTCCCCAGTGGGGGTTCGGGCGGTAGTGCGGTAGGCCCAGAGTACGTTTGGTAATTCCTCAGCCCAGAGTCCCTTAGCAGCTTCCAACTTAGTTTTGATGATCTTCAGAAGAGAACGGTTAGTAACCTCAACTTGGCCATTGGCTTGGGAATGACCTGGGAAAGAGAAGCATGGCTGGATTTGAAGCTCTGCACAGAATTTTTTGAACTTGGCATTGTCGAATTGTTTGCCGTTGTCGGAGACGATGGCTTGAGGGATGCTAAATCGGCACACGATCGACTGCTAGATGAATCTGGTTGTGTTCCGCTCGGTGATTGTGGCAAGGGGTTCCGCCTCCACCCATTTACTGAAGTAATCAATGGCGACGATTGCGAATTTGGTTTGACCTCGGCCGGTGGGCAATGGGCCAACTAAGTCGATCCCTCATTTGGAAAACGGGTAAAGACTGCAGAGTGTGATCAGTTCTGTCGGAGAAACATGTGGGATGTTGGCAAAGCGTTGGCACTTATCACATTTAAGCACGAATTCAGTGGCATCTTGATTGAGAGTAGGCCAGAAGTAACCGGTGCGAAGTATTTTGTGGTATTTTGTGGTATTTTGTGGGCTAGTGACCTAGCACCCAAATGATTACCACATATACCCTCATGGGCCTCTCTCATCACATAGGTCGCTTGAGCAGGATTGAGGCATCGCATATATGGGCGTGAAAAGCCACGTTTGTACAAGAGGCCATTGATGAGAATGTAGTTGGACAACTGAGCCCTGCCTTTGGCGGTTTGCTGTTTGTCGTGTGTAGTTCCCCCTTTGTCAAAAATAAAAAGATGTCGGCCGCCCATGGAATGGGTTCGTTTTGGAGGAAGTGGACTTGCTGCTGGTTTGGGGAAATGGCAGGGTGGGCCAAATACTCGACGCGGACACCATGGCTGGGGTCAGACTGGTCTGCAGAAGCCAATTGAGCCATCTCATCTGCCTTGGAGTTTTCTGCCCGGGGGATGTACTTGATGTAAAAAGTATTGAAGAGACGGGTAAGGGGGAGTGCAATATCCCTGTAAACCCGTATTGTGTCTTCCTTAGCATCGAACTCCCCCGTAATTTGTCCGACAATAAGCTGAGAATCGCTAAACACTCGGATATAGCTGACACCAATGTCTCTGGCTAGGCGGAGACCTGCTATCAATGCCTCATATTCGGTCTCATTATTGCTTGCGTCGAACAAGAAGCAGAGAGCACACTTGAAATAACCACCCTCGAGAGCGGTGAGGATGAGGCCAGCCCCACTGCCTTCTTTGCGGGAGGATCCGTCAACGTTGAGGGTCCAAGAATGGGGGTCTTCTGCCTCAGTGTGGGGTTGCGGGGGTGGCGGGGCCGTTGTTAGAGTGGGTTTAGTGAATTCCAGGATGAAATCGGTAACAGCCTGACCTTTGATCGCCGTTCAAGGTCGGTAGGAGATATCGAATTGCTAAGCTCGACCGACCATTGCATGAGTCTGCCAGACAGCTCGGGCTGTTGTATTATTTTCTTTAGAGGTGATCAGTGAGGACCATTATAGAGTGGGCTTGGAAGTAGGGACGGAGTCGCCTTGAGGTGGTGACCAAGGCCAAGGACATTTTTTCTAGCAATGGGTAGTTCTGTTCGGCGCCTCTAAGAGCTCGGCTAATGTAATAAACCGGGCGCTGTACTGAACCATCTTCCCGGATGAGGGTTGTGTTGACTGCTGTGCTCGAGACGGCTAAATAGAGGAAAAGAGGCTCGCCTGTGAGTGCCTGGGAGAGTAAGGGGAGATTAGCCATGCACTGCTTCAACTGTTAGAAAGCCTCTTCGGATTCGGTCGTCCACTCGAAAGTTTGCCGAAGAACTTTGAAGAAGGAGAGGCATTTGTCCGTTGCACGGGAAATGAAGCGGTTGAGGGCGGCGACTCTGCCAGTAAGCCTCTGTACTTCCTTAACTGTTCTGGGTGACTGCATTTCTGTCAAGGCCTTGATCTTTTTGAGGTTAGCTTCGATGCCTCGCTGACTGACCATGAAACCCAAGAACTTCCCAAATCCTACGCCGAAGGCGCATTTCTCCGGATTGAACTTCATTTGATACTTTCGTAGGGTGCCGAAGGTCTCTCGTAGATCGGCTAGATGATCAGTGGAGAGTTTTCTCTTGACTAGCATGTCATCGACATATACTTCCATGTTCCTGCCGATCTGATGATGAAAGATGGCGTTGACCAACCGTCGGTAAGTGGCTCCGACATTCTTCAACCCAAATGGCATGACACGATAATGGTAGGTTCCCCGGTCGGTGATGAAGGAGGTGTGTTCCTAGTCAGACGGGTGCATCAGAATTTGGTTGTACCCAGAGAAGGCATCCATGAAGCTGAGCATTTGATGCCCAGCCATGGCATCGACTAGTAGATTTATGCGAGGAAGGGGATAGCTATCTTTGGGGCAAGCTCGGTTGAGATCGGAGTAGTCGACACAGAGTCGCCACTTGTCATTGTTTTTACGGACTAGGACCACATTTGACAGCCATCTGGGGTAGTCCACGTTTTTGATGAACTGTGCCTCAAGGAGCTTATCTACTTCAGAAGCAATTAGGGTATTGCGTTCCAGGTGAAAGATACGCTGCTTTTGGCGAAAGGGTCGGAAGTGGGGCTCAATGCTGAGACGATGAGTGATGAAGGACGGATCAATGCCCAGTATGTTGGAGTGGGTCCAGGCAAACACATCTTTGTGTTCAGTCAGGAGGATCATGAGGTCGACCTTGGCTTGTAGGGATAGTTGGCTGTCGATCTTGGCCGTTTTTGTTGGCTTGGTGGGATCGATGGGGACATCAACAAGCTCTTCCATCGGTTCCCCTCTGACTAGCTTGTCTTCGTCTCTGACGTCGAGTCCTTCAATGATCATAGCCTCCTTTAGTTTGACCTCTTTAAGTGAAGCCACGTAACATTCTCTGGCCACGGTCTACTCTCCCCTCACCATGTCGACCCCAAGGTCAGTGGGGAATTTGACGGTAAGATGGAAAGTGGATGTCACAGCTCGGAAGGCATTCAAGGCGGTGTGGCCGAGGATAATATTGTAAGCAGAGGGACAGTCGACGATGAGGAAGGTGAGCAACTTTGTGGTCTGCCGCGGGTAATCTCTGAGTATGATGGGAAGATAGATGGAGCCGATGGAGGTCACCCGATCTCCAGTAAAGCCTACCAGTGGGGTTTGGAGAGGGGACAAACTTTCTTCCCTAACCTTGAGTTAGCAAAAAGCATTGAGGAAGATGATGTCTGAAGAATTGTCATTGTCGACGAGAACCTATCTGACTTTGTAATTGGAGAGGAGAGCAGAGATGACGAGGGGTCGTCATGGGGGTAACGGATGCCTGTCCAGTCGGCTTTCGTAAAGGTGATGGGCTCTATCCACTGCTTTGGCTGTTTAGAAGGGCGGTCCAGTGTGGCAACTTCTTTATCTGAGCCCTGCCTTATTTTTCTGAGTTCTGCCCGCTGGGCCGAGCGGGATGGTCCTCCATAAGCGAGCCCGCCAACAATAACTCTGATCTCTCCGACAGGGGGAGCAGGATTGCCTTGTGCCCAGGGTTGCTGTGGAGGCCTATCATGACCTTGGTTAGGTTGGGCAGGTTGGCGAGGAAGGGTGCGCCAACAGTTGTTTCTGATAGGTTCAGTCATTTGCCGTTGTTGAGGGCGAGCTGCCGTGGACCGACTGAGACGTCCCTAACGTATCAAACCCTCGACCTGGTCTTTGAGGTTAACGCACTCCTCCGTATTATGGCCGTGGTCCTGATGAAAGCGACAGTATTTGGACTGGTCTCGCCGATTAGAAGGAGACCGTGATGGTTGGGGCCATTTTAGGGGATAGTCTCGTTGGATCTGGTTGAGGACTTGTTCCATGGGGGGATTGAGGGGTGTGTATCGCTCGAACTGGCCGGGCAGTCGGGCTGGCGCCGACTGGTCGACTCGGGGTGATCGGTTGGTATACTGAGGACTTGTTCCATGGGGGAATTGAGGGGTGTTTCTATTTTTGGAGTCCTTTCTTTTCTCTCTAGGGGTCGGGATTTTGGCTGTAAGATCTTGTCAGGCAGCTAAGGAATCTTCGGTGTTCATGTTTTTTTGGGCGTTGGAAAGTAGGGTTGCCATAGAGGTCGGGGGGTTTTTAGAGAAGGAGAAAAGGAAGTTAGATGATCGTAGACCGGCCATGAAAGCCGTGAGGATGACCTTGTCATCGTTTTCCACTACCTACAGGGCTTCGGTGTTGAAGTGGGTGACGAAACTGAGCAGCGACTCCCCCTCGGTCTGACGGATATTGAGGAGTTGGGTAGCCGGACGCCGCTGGTGCTGGGCACCAATGAAATGGCTGAGAAAAGAGTCACTTAGGTGCTGAAAAGTGGAGACAGAGTCTGGTGGTAGTTGATTAAACCAAAGTCGCGCCGACCCCTTAAGAGTTACAGGGAAGGCGCGACAAATGATCTCGTCAGGGAATGCATGGAGGATCATGAGGGTCCTGTAAGTTTCCAAATGGTCGACCGGGTCTGTTGTGCCGTCGAAAGAGTCAAGCGAGGGCATTTTGAATTTAGGAGGTAAGGGTTTGTCCTTGATGAAGGCAATGAACGGTGAGTTGGCTGTAGTGGATGGTTTATTCTGCATGTTCTGCATGACTCCTTGGAGCTGGAGCTTCATGGCTCGGAGTTCTGCATCCTAGAGAGGAACGTTGTCACCACCGGAATGTAGTGGAGGCTGGACACTACTGGCCTCCCCCTCGGGGATGGGTGGCTGGACCGACGGATGAGGGATCCAGGGAGGCGGGTTCATATCTGGGGGAGGGGGTTGCAAACCCTCCAAGTTAGGCGGGTAGGGCTGTTGGATGGGATGACTCAGGGCTTGGTCTTGGTTGGGTGGTATATCTGGAGGTGGTAGAGGAGGCATAGGAAGATTTCTTTGGAGTAGAGCATTAATCAGGGCTTGGTTTTGCTCGGCGAGGCGGTTAATGCTGTTGGTGAGCTCGGTGAAGTATTGTGATGGGTTGTTTGGGTTGGGAGGGTCGGCTTGGTGGTCGGCAACATTGTGGTGAGAAGCCATGGATCTAGTTGTGACCATCCACCTTGGTGGGTGGCAGGAAGGGATTATCGCGAAAGGGTCTCCGGTGACAATGAGCACAACTAACGCGCGGAGCAAAAAGGATTCCCACAGACGGCGCCAACTGATGATACAGCGTGTTCCAGATGGAACGGGTCAGGTTGATCCACACTTCTCTAACTAGTGCCCGAGGTACCAAGCCCACCAGAAAACCTGCACGAGAGTTCAACGGGGAACGGGGAGTCCCCCAGCGAACACTCTGACGAGCAAGTTAGAAAGAGATGCGGAATGTAGAGATAGATTAGAGACAGAAAGCTTAACCTTCTTCTTGTCTTCGACGTCTGTTTATATCCTCTCGTGATCATTTAGTTGTCCCTTCCGACCTGTCGCCATAACCGAAAATCTATGCTCTAGCTTGCCTTGCTCATGGTGAGGCCATTCTGTCTCAACGGGGAGGGCTTATCGCAATAAATGCTGTAAGGGCCTTCATTAATAGCTGATGTGAAGTGCAATAATTTTGCAGGATCCTTATCTGCTTATGTGGCTTGTCCTTCTCTTGCCACGTGTTTTGATGTTATTGGTTCTTAATGCCATGTTGAGCTCTAGCGACGTTGGGCTTTAATATTTGAGTTATGTATTAGGCCCTAAACGGTGGGTTATGTCCTTTATGGGCCTACCCGAGTCAAAAATAAATATTGATCAATTTTTGTTAATTTTTAAATATGATCCAATATATTTTATATTTTCAAATCACTATAAAATGAGTTTTTTACATTTTATTTCAATAGTTAATGATTTTAAGAATAATTGATTTTAAATGGGTACAAATTATTTTTTTACCAATACCTAAACTAACTGAATAAAAAATATTCACAATTATTAAATGAAAGGATTATAAAATAAAATTGTGTCATAAATTTTTTAAAAAACAATTATAAAGAAAAAAGTCATACAAGAAATTTTTTTTTTTTTTTTGACTGGGATCACTTGAGTATTTGTTCTTTTTTTGAGAACTTTTGTTTGTTTTTTTTTTTTTTTTTTTTGAAAAAAGTAAACTATTCACAATATTGTAAAAGGATATAACGATATTTAACAGACCATTACAACCGTTACGATACCATTACAACTGTTACATAACACTAAAATGGCCATTGCATATGTTAATTTTCATTACACCGATAAAACAGCCGTAACGTGTGATTACATAATAATTGTGGCTGTTTTTTAAAACCTTGTTATGCATTTTCAAAACTATTTCTTTACTTTTTTTTATTCAAAAATTATTTAATTTGATTTTTTTTAAAAAATTACAAAACTAAGTCTTATATTTTTCAAAAAATGCTATATACCGCAAATGATTTATTAATTTTTTTATCAAACCTCTCACATGGGGTATGGCACCCACACAAATCTATATGTGTGTAAATCCCATACCCATGTAAGAGGTTTAGTAAAAAAATTGGCAAATCATTTGATGACTCTAGCAAAACCCATATTTTTCATACAAAAATACCAAATATCAACACTTGTCATTTGATAAAAAGATTTTCAAATTGAAAATACAATAGAACATATAAACTCTTTTTCAATTGAAAAGACAAACAAAATATCTAAATATATTAAAAATACAAAATTTTACAAATTACTAAAGATAATCGTAGTTTGACAATTCAGATGCGGCCAAAGGAATCTCAAATCTAGTATTCATACAAAACTAAACGGATTGGAAAAAATCAATCCACAACCGTTCGATCGTCATCACGCAACGATCCAAAATGCAACGAATCTATTCGGTTCTGTTGATTTAGACATATCAAAATATCCGTTGAGTACTGCTAAAGTAAGGTGCATCTAAAAAAATATAAAAAAATTTCTTAAAATTTTAAAAATATTCACTAAAAAAAAAAAACACAATTTCCAAAAAACTGAATTCAAAAAATTAAAACCAAACACACCTTCTGTGCCAGTTCACCTTATTGATAATCAAATTATGAGAAGTGCTCATAATAAATAATAATTTAAAAAAACAAAAACAAATTGGCTCTTTAAATAATGGATAAGAAAGAGAATGGTACTGTTGATTACATCTTCACATTATAGAATAGATTATTGCAAACTCGAGTAAAACAATAGGCTCTACAGGCACAGCAATCCCACTTCATTCTATTGTACCAACAGTCGTATACTTCAAAAAACAAATAAACAAAAATGTACTATTCGCAAAACAATGTCTCTCGTGTTGCATTGCCAGTTGTTGGATTCACCCTGAACATAATATTCATTTCAGTATGAATGAAACAAACACATCAAGATAATGTGTTACAAAAAATAGATTTGTTTCTCAAAAACATACAAAGAAAATATATATATATATATATATATATTACCCATCAGCAATTTTGCAAAGGTATTCCCGTTGATCATCTCTCAGAGGCACATCTGTGAAGTCTGACCACATACATGACAGATCAGATCTTGCAGTAAAGCTGACAAGTGAAGCTAAAAACCACATACGGTGCATATTGATATACAATTGAAATAAAAAATCACTCCATTTGATTTTCACATCTTATGCTCAAAAAACCCTTCTTTAGTCTGGATCATTCAACTCTTGCAAAAGCAAATCAAAAGCTGGGAGGGACTCATCAATGTGAGTGATAGTTGAAAGGGATTGTTAGATTCCTAACCATGGTTCTTCAAGTGATCAGGAATGGCATGAATCTATAGGGAAAAAAATAAAAAAGAGGAACAAAATAATGCTATAAATACAACTGTTTTTCAAATGCCACAAAAAATACCAGGGGATGATTTAATTTCCAAAGAGAACCGACTCCAGAACATTACAATATATATATATATATATATACCACGAGACAATGCGAGAATGAATGATCCAATGATTCATTACTTCTCCTACACATGATACACCATTGAAAACAAAGAATGCGATTAGGAATCCTTTTTTGAAGTGTCATTTCCATGAGCCAAAGTTCAAGTTCACATGAAAATCTTTACTTTAAGAGGCACACCTACTTTCCAAATTCTTTTATAATGAAAGAAAGGATGAACAATGGGATTATCAATGATTATGTCAAAAAACAAAAGACTTGCATGAGAAGATCTCTAAAGAATGAAGAGACCACACCAATTTAGCGTTGACATTTGGTCTCAAGGAAAAGTCATGAAGCATAGCCAACAAAGACACCAACTCAAAAGTTTTCCAGTCACTGGGGTTTCTAAAGAAACTGAAATCTCATGAAATCTGAGCCGTAGAGGCAATGGAAACATTATGGGATCAAGCCAACCTATAAGAGTATACTAACTAGGTTAGTCTTCTGAAACACAAATCTTTGTTAGTATGGTGTATAATACATTCTAACTTCTTGAACCATTGTTAAGTGATGATTCTACATACCAGCACCAGTTATAGTTGAACCCTTGAAAGATGTGTTACCAGTAGCTAGTGCTCCTTCCAAGTTAGCATTGCTCAGATTTGCCTGCAGAAAGGTATTTTATACATGCATCAGAGCATAGCAGCAACCTATAGAAAAAGTGGTTACGCATTTGGCATCCCGTGATTTTAGCCTAAAACTCAAAAAAGTCATTAAAAAAACCAAAAATCCTACCATTTTATCCTACAAACCAATCTACAATTTGAAATCATGTGGGTTGATAAAAGCCTACCATCCCAAGATTTTAGCCTAAAAGTCTAATAGTACTGATGAGGATTTTTTCGGAATAAAAAAATTGTCAGAGTCCCACAACGTATCTTGGTCTAGTGCCATCAGCGCCTTCATTTCACCTGACAAAAGGTCAGGTGAGTACAAATTCACGGACTGTTGCAAAGGCAAAACTGTCAATTTACCTATTTCTTTATTTTATAAATTATTTCATTTCACATTTTTTCGTAAAAAGCTAAAAAATTATTCTCAAACATACTAGTTTTCTTTTACCTCATATTTCAGTCAAAAAAACAAAAAGTTATTAAAATAGCTTGTTCCCAAACGAGGCCTAAATCAGACACAGTGAATTGTTCCGAATTCAATCTGCTGACATTAGAAGGCCTTAGTTGTGTAAAATCCAAGTACAACCCTGCATAGTGGAATACATGTGTTGAAAAATTATGTGACCATGTCAAAAGCCCAGGCACATAGGATGTTCCTGTCATTCTAATTTTCTCATAACCCCAGGGAAGATTATCATGGTTGCTTGGTTTTATATGTATATAAATTCTATATTATATTATATTAAATCAAGTGAATCTTACAATACACAATTCACTAGTTTAGCTAATGATTCACGATTCAGTTCGTGATTTGACAAAAATGGGACCAACAATTCAAGGATTTGCAATCCCTCCCATGGGTGTGCAGCCCAGCTGAAAGCAGTAAATCTCCATGGGACACAATTCATTTTACGGACCTGGGTTGTTAATCACTGCAAGGACATCTAGTAATTACCTCCACAAAGGCTGTATAGATTGATATCCCAAAAAGGTTGTTTGGGACAGTGAAGCCTCCAACCAAACTCACAACCCAAGTAGAGTAAAATTCAATCTAAATTTTTATATTTATTGCCCAACCTAACCCCGCCCGTGTCATTCTTATTGTTTAATATTTTATACAACTGGTCCCAAGCCCGGATAAAGAAGGATGGTTGTATGTTAGGTAGCCTAACAGCTAGTACGTCAAAATATTGTATGTAGTTGCTATAATTTGATTCATAGGAAATGGATTATGTAAATCTAGATAAATTACTTTTCAGAAAGCAAATACAAGACAAAGAAATTGTGGAAAGACTTCACATAGATTGAACTGAGCATCAAACATTATTATAAAAATAACCTTTGTCACATTTGCCAAGGAAAAATCTGCACCTCTGAGATCAGCATCAGAAAGATCAGCCCCTGAATCACAAGATAAACAATAAAAACAATGTGAAAGCTTATTGTATAAAAATTCGTGAGTCACATAATAGCTAAATTTAACAGTGAAAACAATCAGGCAAAACCGCAACATATATGCACTAAATTGTGTTCAATTTTCATAAAATAAAAAAATAAAATAAACAATTGTCCCAGTCACCAACCCATCATTCTCTCCTCAGCTACTGAACCGTAGATAGGCAAATTTGCACATACAACCCACCAAAAAAGAAAAGAAAAGAGACCACATTTATTAGTAACACTTAAATTTTTGAAAACCCAAATAATTAAATGGGAAACCCCACATCCATTCACATGATTAATTGAGCTGCTCCCCAATATTCCATTTCTATGCCGTTGTAAAATATACAAGTTTCTCTAGTTGAATAATTTTGCATCAAAGAACAAAAGATCTGCATATAACTTGATTGAATATTATATTGAACACAAGCCAAGTCTGCATCTTTGAAGTACATATGAAACTGGCATGCTCTTAAGGATATGTGTCAATAACAACTTCTTTAAATAACAAGAGTCAAAGACTCAAAATACATCCTCTCTTTTTTTATCCCCCTCGATGGGAACACAGGAAAGTTCAACTCACATTCTAGGAGAGCAGGCTTGCACACAATGCAAAGCAATTTTTATCATTATTTAACAAAAATTTCATTTCCTATTGCAATTAACATCCCTGATCCCCTGAATGGCATCATAGATGCCAAGAGCTCTCCAAAGGTCAATATCGTATACCATCATGCGATGAACCTACAGTCTCCAATTAGTGTTTGGTTTCTGCCACGAGCGTAAGGGGTTAGGGCTTGAATGCCACTGATTCCAGGCTAGCTTCGCTTTTTGAAAAGCATCACTTCAATGTCTGCAATGGGATAATGAAGGGTAAGTTCATCAGGGATTTTAGCAAAAAAGGTTAGACCTAATTCCCCTTGGGCAGAGGTTTTGTTGCGAGGAATAATGCAGCTATCAAAAATATGTTGGCGAAGTAGCTGCTGGAACTTAGGTGGAAAACGTTGCACAGGTGATGTTTCTGCTTGTTTCTTTCCTTTGGTTTGAGCTCGTTTAGGTGCCATTAGGGTGAGCAAAAAGGGTTTCAAAGCAGAAAAAGTTTGAAGAGGCGAAGAACATAGTAAAACAGAAGGAATGAGAGTAGTGAAGTGATGATTTGAATTCTGACGGTCAAATAGCTTATGGTGGACCCTCCTGTTACTAACAATTGGGCCTGTTACTAACAATTGGGCTTAACGGTTAGGCCTTTTGAATTCATGTTTTGCGTCAATTTTATCGGTTAAGTGTTATTATAAGCATTTGGGTTTTAATAGGTGGGTTTGTTTTTATAAGCCTAAATGAATTGCCCATATATATAAGTGTCCAAAACCTTATTTTGTCCTTTTTGACATTCATTCAAAACAAAAAACATCTTTTTGTCTTGAATGAGGAGGGCATTGTTGGCACTAAAATTTATCTTCTCTGTCGAATAAACATAACAAATACAGAGGGTTGATCCAAGGGATGCTAGGAGTGAAAACCATAAGTTTACAATGGAGGATGGACCCCAGAATGCAGAGCAAGTGGCAGTTGAAGCCATTTAAGGAGCAGATGTGGCAGATGCAGTTTCTTCTGTCGATTCCTCTGATAATGCAGTGAGATGTGGCCAAACGTGGCCCAGGTGTCAAGTTAAGGAGTTAGGCATGCAAGTGAGACAGGACACGTGGTTTGTGTGCAAAGAAATGTGTAAGAGAAAAAAATGCTACCGCAAAAAAGCAATTACCAGCGATTATGGAGATCATGGACAGTTATGTAGGAAGTGGAGGAAATTTGCTCCATGATGGGACACGTGGCAGCAGAGAAGTAGCGAAGCCAGCAGCATAAAGGTTGGAAATTTGAAGGAAAGAAGATCTTCAATCAAATTCACAACCCATGTGGAATTAGGAGTAATTTAACTTAGCTAGCAATAGCTTATGTACTTAGGAGTAGTTTGTTTATAATTCAGCCTCTATGGCCAAATTTTCCTTTGTTGATTGTCATACACATTGAACTTGTAATTAAGTGGCAAGTTTACTTGTTCTTCAATCGATTTTTAGTTTATTCACACCTGTTTCTTCGCATTACAACCTCCAAAGAAGTCCTTGAATCTGTCAAGGCATAGAACATCAACCACAGTCACTTGATCTGTAGTTGTTTGTGAAATTGTGGTTTCTCTGTCGAATCATGTTTGTCGATTTGACCCAAACCAGATTTTTGCTAATATATTTTGGCACACCCAATGGGACCTGTCTAATTTGGAGTGATGGCTAAGAATAAACAGCATGAAGTCTTTGAAGATCTTGAGAAAAGGGTTGAAGACGGAGAAGGAGGTGGGCTTGAAGGAGTGCAAGACAACCTAGCTGATGGCCATTCAGTGGCCAGGCAGGAAATAGGCCAAGGAAATGGCCAACATATGGCAAAGAATGGCCAATCTAGTTGCCCTCCTGTTGATCCAAAAACAGCTCTTTTGTTGTACACTCAGCAAACAATTGGTTCCATATCTGCATATGAGAACCAAGTGATGATAGATGACTTGTTGGCATTGTTTAAGAGAGCCAACATCAAGCCCAGCCAATCAAAAAGGATTGGAGATGAGACTCAGGTAAATAAAGCACAATTTATACCACCCGCGACCCCTCAACAGCATGAAAATGTAAATGAACCTATGTCATTTTATAAACCTCCCACATTCCAAGAAAGATATGAGGAGGGAATGACTAAAAATCTTGTGTTTGAAAGAGAATACCCCACAAACTCAGTGTTTAATCATAACTTAAATAATATGGGAAATAGACCTGGGGGGCAACTAAGGCCACAAGTGTATGGTACTCCTGCATATGGTATTCCTGCATTTGATGGGCTTGGTTATCAGGAACAAAGAAATAGGCCAATGAATCAAGTAAGGCCTCAGAATGTTCAGGAACATGTCATACAACAACCCTATTATGAACCTAACATAATGCATCCAAGGCCTAGAGGGCTTGGTCCTCCTTTTCCTTACTTCCAACCAGAAGTTCAAGGAGGGAGACAACAGCAGCAATATTTAGACCCTCAAGTTAATAATAGGCAGCAAATAATGAACATCATACAAGAAATATATGGTCCAGGCCTAAGACGGCCAAATAGACCAATGTTTAGGAGTCTTTACCCTCCATGGGTGGAAACAACTCCCATTCCAAGAAACTACAGGATTCCTAAGTTTACTTTGTTTACAAGAGAAGAGAGACAGTCAACTATAGAACATGTAGGCAGGTTCATCCTCCAGTGTGGAGAACCTGGTAATGATGATAATTTAAAACTAAAACTCTTTCCTCATTCTCTATCAAAAGTGGCATTTACATGGTTTATTAACTTGCTAGGAAATTTTGTTCATACTTGGCAAGAAATGGAGAGTCAGTTTCATGCCCAGTTCTTTAGAACTGAGCCTGAAGTGACAATGGTGGATTTGTCAAAATTTAAACAAAGGCAAGGAGAGAGTGCAGAACAGTACATCGATAGGTTTAAGAAAGCAAAAAATAGATGTCATGTGTACATGCCTGAAATAGAAGTTATATGGTTAGCTCAGAATGGTTTACACTTTGAACTTAGGAAAAAGTTTGAAGGCATGATGTTTAGAGACCTGTTTGAGTTATCTTCAAGGGCAACTAGTTATGAGGCCATTCTCAGAATTTGATATTGATATTGACATTGACATAGATGTTGACATAGATGTTGCTCAAGTAATAGGTAAAAAACCTGTGGTTTGTGAAACATTAAGGAAAGCTTACAAACCTGTAAGTATGCCAACAACACAGAGAGCCAAAAAGAATGTGGCTGTATCACATAGGCAGTATTCTTTTGATTTATCAAAAGCAAATGCATTATTTGATGAATTGTTAGCAAATAAATTTTTAACTTTGACTCCAGGCCACAACATTCCCAAAGAGGGGACAGGGTTGACAAGAAGTATTGTAAGTGGCATAATTTTTTCAGGCATTCCACTAATAACCGTGTTACATTTCGTAATTGCGTGCAGGATTTGATTCAAAAGGGAATGTTAAAGTATGCTAAAAAAGATAAAGGGGTCATGGCAGTTGATGGTGATCCATTTCCTAATATTATGGAAATCAATATGGTAGCAACTGATTTTCAGTCAAATGATCAGAAGAAAAAGGGAAAAGACCCTAGAGTTCTTTTGGTAGAGTTAGAAAAACTTCACAAGGAGAGAATGGAGAAAATGGCAAAAGAAATAAAAGGGAAAAGAGTTCAGGAAGAACCTAGTGAGAGGTTCATTTGTTTCAAGTGTGGTACTGATAAAGAAAAGGCTAAGGCCATTGTGATTAATGGAATTCAAAAAATTGGAAAGGATGTTAGCCTGAAGTTTAACACTATGGGTAGTGGTGATTTGCAAATTTTTGATAATGATTGTCTATTCTATGATGGGGTAGACCCGGGAATATTTAGTCCTGCAGAGAACTATGGCAAGGATGATGCTCCATTTTTATTCCAAGAAGCTCCTGTTCATCCATGTTTTGGTGAATCAAGCAATGTGAGGGCTATGCTCAAACAACACAAGGGTGCTAAGCCCTATGGAAGTCCAAGGGTTGTGACTAGGCCATATAGTGGCCAGCAACAGCAGTCTGGTCCATCATATAGTTGTCATCAACAGGCTGGAAGGCCATATGGAGGGCAGCAACAGTTTGTAAGACCATTTGGAGGATTTCAACAGCAACATCATTGCCCAAGAATGAGGCCAGAAATACAATCAGTTCAACCAAGGATGGTGAAGTCTCCAGTACCATCTCATCTAGGGTGGCAAGGAGTGTCTCACCCAAAGTTCCCAATGATTGGTTGGAGACAAATGGGAGAAACAAGAAGTCAGAAAATGAGAACAAAGGAGATCCCATGCTATGATGTCTACAGCTACAGGCAAGGTTTTAAAAAGCGGCCGCAACCATTACGTAACGCCGTTACGTAACGGTTGTGGTAGTTACCGCCACCCGTTACGGCCGCTTTTGCAGTATGATTGAGATTCACAGGTGTATCGGCCGTAGCGGCTGCTATAGCTGTCGTAACGGTGTCGTAACAGCTGTAACGGCCTGTTACGCACCGTTACGTAACAGTTCCGAATTGCTTCTTTCGAAAAAACACACACAAAAAAAAAAAAGTTGAAAATGGGGAAAGAGAGATAGAGAGAGAAGAGGGAAGATGGAGGAACAAGAGATAGAGAGAGAGAATAGGGAAGATGAAGAACATATTATTGATTTGTTGAAGTTGTAAGACCTATGCTATTCTATTCAGCTGCTATCACTCAACCATTTTGTTTGTGTGTGTCTATCTATATATTGTTTGAAAATAATAATAATAATAATAAGTGTGGTCATTACCTATTTGGCTTGATTAATATATATATATATATATATATATTTAGGCTTTTATTTATTCTCTTACTTTTGTCATTGTTAATCTTATATTTAATAGTTAGTGATTGATTTTTTGTATAATACAAAGTCATTAATTATTAAAATAAAATGTAGAAAATTCAGTTTATAGTGATTTAAAAATATGAAATATATTAGATCAAACTTAAAAATTTATAAAAATTGATCAATATTTATTTTAAAACCCAATAAATATGATTATGGAAAAAAAAATTTGTGTATCGCTAAGTTTTATTCAAATTGTGCGAAAAATAAAAAAATTCACGGTTCCAATTACCGCAACCCTTATGCTATGGCCTTTACATTCCGCATCCGCAACCGCAACCGCAACCGCAACCGCGTCACCGCCACCGTTACGGCGACCGCAACCGCTTTTCAGAACCTTGGCTACAGGTGATAGGCCAGCTGGAAGGCAGGATCTACTACGGACTAGAGATGGATTGGTCTTATTGCTGGAGGAAGGGAAGGGAAGGGTTCAACTTCTAGAGCCCATCCAGGTCAACCAGTTTAGCTTCTGAAAAGGAAGATGGAGCCAGAAAAGACAGATGACAGACCTGTTGGGAAACTCTCTGAGAAGTCTTTGTTGAGGCGGAAGCTGAAAGAATTGGAGAAACATCTAATGTCTGATGAAGATGACAGTATTAAGAAAGATGTGGCAATGAAGGATGATCAAGATCAGGAAATGGTCACTGATGGCATGAATATTAATGAGGAAGTTAAAGAAGATGAAGTCAAGACAGATAGTTCTGATGGTGACTTTGGAGAAAAGCTGGCCGCTATTCATTTTGGTTCTTTACCTCCATCCAAGAAGTGTAACATGATTATGGCCATCCCTCAAAGGTTTCAAACCAAGCCAAACCAACCAGATGAATTGGCAGGAAATGTTGAAGATCTGACTGAACCAGCAGTTCAGATAGCAGTGGTTGACACATAAACCAAGCCACTGAAGTCAATTGAGGTGGTTAGGTCTGTCGATGGAGAGAAGGTTGTGCTGCAAAAACCAGAGGATAAGCTCATCGGGCATCTAAGGCCTTTATATGTCAGAGCTTATTTAGAGGGGGTGCTAGTGGAAAGGGTGTTGGTTGATAATGGAGCCATTGTTAACATTCTTCCTTCTAGGACACTAAAAGCTATTGGGAAATTCGTTGATGACTTGCTTCCTACTGATGTGAACATAAGTAATTTTGCTAGTGGATCATCTGAGGTCAGAATAGACTTTAGAAATCTAAATCTACCAACTCCTAAGGATGAATATCCTATGCCAGTGGCTGACTGTTAGTGGATTCAATAGCCAAAAGCAGGATTTTGTCCTTTATGGATGGTCATGCTGGGTATAATCAAATTTTTATTAACCTAGAAGATACACATAAGACAGCCTTCAGATGTCCTAGTGCTTTGGGGACATTTGAATGGATAGTCATGCTTTTTGGATTAAAGAATGCAGGAGCAACATACCAAAGGGAAATGAATTTTATTTTCCATGATTTGATTGGGAAATATTTAGAAGTCTACATAAATGATGTAGCCATCAAGTCTGACAGTTTTGATGAACGTGTGGAACATTTGCAGCAGACATTTCAATGGATGAGAACTTGCAAACTCAAAATGAACCCTTTAAAGTGTGCCTTTAGGGTATCTGCTGGAAAGTTTTTGGGCTTTTTAGTGCACCACAAAAGGATAGAAGTGGATGCCAACAAAGCCAAAGCAATTCTGGTTTCGATCAAATCGACAGACGTGATTCGACAGAGAAACTACAATTTCACAAACTACAGACCAAGTGACTGTGGTCGATGTTCTATGCCTTGACAGATTCAAGGACTTCTTTGGAGGTTGTAATGCGAAGAAACAAGTGTGAATAAATTGAAAATCAATTGAAGAACAAGTAAACTTGCCACTTAATTACAAAAATTAAATTACAAGTTCAATGTACATGACAATCGACAAAGGAAAATTTCGCCATAGAGGTTAAATTATAAACAGACTACTCCTAAGTACAAAAGCTATTGCTAACTAAGTTAAATTACTCCTAATTCCACATGGGTTGTGAATTTGATTGAAGATCTTCTTTCCTTCGAATTTCCAACCTTTATGCTGCTGGCTTTGCTACTTCTCTGTTGCCACGTGTCCCATCATGGAGCAAATTTCCTCCACTTCCTGCATAACTGCTCATGATCTCCATAACCGCTAGTAATTGCTTCTTTGCTGTAGCATTTTTTTCTCTTACACTTTTCTTTGCACACAAACCACGTGTCTTGTCTCACTTGCATGCCTAACTCCATAACTGACACCTGGACCACGTTTACCCACATCCCACTGCATTATCAGAGGAATCGACAGAAGAAACTGCATTTGCCACATCTACTCCTTAAATGGCTTCAACTGCCACTTGCACTGCATTTTAGGGTCCACCCCCCACTGTAAACTTATGGTTTTCACTCCTAGCATCCCTTGGATCAACCCTCTGTATTTGTTATGTTTATTCGACAGAGAAGATAAATTTTAGTGTCAACAATGCCCCCCTCATTCAAGATAAAAAGATGTTTTTTGTTTTGAATGAATGTCAAAAAGGACAAAATAAGGTTTTGGACACATATATTTGGGCAATTCATTTAGGCTTATAAAAATAAACCCACGTATTAAAACCCAAATACTTATAATAACACTCAGCCGATAAAATTGACCCAAAACATGAATTCAAAAGGCCCAACCGTTAAGCCTAATTGTTAGTAACAGGTCCAAACTCAATCAGGAGGGTCCACATAAGCTATTTGACCATCAGAATTCAAATCATCACTTCACTACTCTCATTCCCTCTGTTTTACTTTGTTCTTCGCCTCTTCAAACCTTTTCTGCTTCGAAACCCTTTTTGCTCACCCTAATGGCACCCAAACAAGCTCAAACCAAAGGAAAGAAACAAGCAGAAACGCCACATGTGCAACATTTTCCACTTGAGTTCTAGCAACTACTTCGCCAACATATTTTTGATAGCTGCATTATTCCTCGCAACAAAACCTCTGCCCAAGGGCAATTAGGTCCAACCTTTTTTGCTAAAATCCCTGATGAACTTACCCTTCATTATCCCATTGCAGATACTGAAGTGATGCTTTTCAAAAACGCGAAGCTAGCCTGGAATCAGTGGCATTCGAGCCCTAACCCCTTACGCTCGTGGCAAAAACCAAACCCTAATTGGAGACTATGGGTTCATCGCATGATGGTATATAATATTGACCTTTGGAGAGCTCTTGGCATCTATGATGTCATTCGATTGTCAACCTTAGCCCTAGACACGGACAAATGAGCTATTGGCGCCGCAGCCTGCTTTTGGTCTCTGTCCTGCAATTACCTCATTTTAAAGTTTGATATGATTTCTCCTACTATCCTTGATATTGTACATTTGACTGGCCTTCCTATTGCTGGCCAATATATAAGCGCCCTCTTAACTCCCCAATCAGTAGTCTCACTTGATACTGCCCTTAGTTATGGGAAATTCCGAACCAAATACCAAAAATTTTTTGATGAACCCACCAAAGAAGAAAGAACATCCTTTTACTTATTGTGGCTCTCTCAACACTTTCTATGTGTCCCAGGCCTAAAAATCACCAAAGAGTATTTGGCCCTTGCCACTTGTATCCAAGAAGGCACACAACTGGCCTTTGCCCCTTTCCTTTTGGGCACACTATACAGGGGTCTTTTCTCTTTAGTTGATAAAGAGATAGATCATAACTGTGAAGGTCCTTTTTGGCTCTTTGAGGCCTGGCTTTATGCTTATTTCCCTAAAATTAGGCTTACCACTCAAACCCCTAACTTCTCTCCCTATGAGAGTTATGCTGAATTCTTCTTATCCTTTCGAACAGCTTCATCCAACTCATTTACTAAGGTGTTCACTATTCTCTTTGAACTACCTGTCGATAGAGACTCTCAACTTTTCATCCCTTTCCATACCTTTCATTTCAACTCCACTGGACTAACATATATTAATGTTGCTCCTCAAACATTAAGTGACACTTGGAGACAAAAACAAAAAGATTTCTGGGCTCAAGTCCTCACTCCTAGATACATTCTAGTGGGTAGATCCATCTCTACCAATAAACTTTCTAATTGTAGTTTCGAAAGCTATAATCCTTGCCAATAGGCCAGGCAAATGGGACTATATCAAACTGTCCCTTGTCCTTATTTGCATCCTACCATCCATGAGCAAGTAGGATCCAGAATTCAATTCAAAATCTCCCAAGAAGTGAAAGACTTGCTGGTTGAAAATCAGAACTATTTGATCAATTTAGTTTTTACTACTGTCAGACTACTCCCTACACTACCACAAGTTCACTAAATGGTGGTCTTTGATGGGTGCTTTGATCTTTGATGAAGATCTTCAAGCTTGTCTTTGGAATGTGCATCCAGACAATAGGAGAGGAGTAGAGATGACCATTGGTAATTCTACCTCCCCTTTTCTTTCCTTATGCACACTGTTTACTTTTGAGTTTGTGTTGATACTCACTTAGCCATTTTACTCCTTTGGCCATAGAGATGCCTGCCCAGGCTGATCCAGCTCTTTGGGACAAAGGCAAAGCTCCAATGAACCCACCAAAGAAACCCAAAGGCAATCCTTTAAACACCACTAGTTGTGAAGGATTCATACCTTACAGCCAAGGTATAGAGATTGAGAAGAGGACCAAGAGTAGGCAAGAAGAAATCTAAGAAATTCTATCTTCTAAGCCCTAATTAGAGGGTGGTGCTGCCCTTGAGAGGAGGTCAAAAAGAAGGTAAGAACAACCAATTCCTCCTCAGATCACAGCTCCTGCTACACCAGCATCATCTTCTTCTAGCAGTTCTTCTTCTCTTCCAATAATGGTATAGCTTTCATTCAAACTTTTACTAAATCAATATGCATTATGTTTAATCGTACTGACACCTTATTCCAATCTCCCTCTTCTCTTTCAGACATACTTTCAATCATACAAGAGGAGAAGACCTCTCTCCAACTACATCTCCTTCTGCTCCTGAGAGATTGCCTGAGACCAAGACCATTCTACCCTCTTCTATGCCTAAGAATGAAAAGCTGTCTAAAATTCAGATCAATCCCCCTTCTATGCCTGAAGACCAGACCAAAATGCCTTCTCCTCCAACAAACTCAGGGCATCTGAATCCCCAGCTCACTCAGGAAGAACAGACTAGCATTCGGGAAGAACAAAGTGGCCCAGAGAGATTTGGCTTAGAGAGGGTAGGCCTAAGAGAACTAGCCCCTGAATTGGCACAACTTTTGGCTGATATTCCTCAAGGGATAGCCCTAGGGGACTTAATGGCCTTTCCTAGGAGTACACCATGGAACAAATGAGATCATCAATTTTCCTGATGTGGCCTCTTCCTAAGAAGAATTAGAAGCCCCTAGCCATGCCAGAGAACCTACAATTGACTCAGGTTATGTCAGAGAAAACCCAATTGATTTAACTGACAATCCTGACAACCATACAGCTACTGTCGACAGAAGTTCTCCTATCCATGACCTTGTCTCTGAACAAAATGATAACATTCCTCAGGACAGTCATATTTCATTCTACAGCCAAAGGAATGAGATTGACAGAGCTGATACTGAGGTATTGGATAATGAATCAACTTCAAGTGACATGAGAACTCCTCATGAGGTGCTTACACAATCTATTCATTTCCCTACTACCTCTATCCCAGTATCTTCATTTCATCCACCTTTACCAGTTAGATGCACCCTTATCAGACCAAGTTGAAACAAGGGCAGCTGTGGCCACTTCCAACTTGCCCAACAGACTTCTATTACACCTTCAATAGAGGTAACATATATTCAAGTAGTTTATTTTCCACAGTTGAATTAATCACTGACTTAAATTCTTTATTGTAGCAACCCAGAGTTACTCCTCTGCAAGACTTACTCTTAGGCATCTCTGTTGTTCAACAAAAATTAGAAAGTTTACTGGTAGAGATGGATCCACCCACTAGAATGTATCTAGGAGTGAGGACTTGAGCCCAGAAATCTTTTTGTTTTTTACTCCAAGTGTCACTTAATGTTTGAAGAACGGCATTAATATATGTTAGTCCAGTGGAGTTGAAATGAAAGGTATGAAAAATGATAAAAAGTTGAGAGTCTCTATCGATAGGCAGTTTAAAGAGAATAATGAACACCTTAGTAAATGAATTGGATGAAACTGGTCGAAAGGATAAGAAGAATTCAGCATAACTTTCCCAGGGAGAGAAGTAAGGGGTTTGAGTGGTAAGCCTAATTTCAGGGAAATAAGCATAAAGCCAGGCCTCAAAGAGCCAAAAAGGACCTCCACAGTTATGATCTATCTCTTTATCAACTAAAGAGAAAAGACCCTTGTATAGTGTGCCCAAAAGGAAAGGGGCAAAGGCCAGTTGTGTGCCTTCTTGGATACAAGTGGCAAGGGTCAAATACTCTTTGGTGATTTTTAGGCCTAGGACACATAGAAAGTATTGAGAGCCACAATAAGTAAAAGGCTGTTCTTTCTTCGTTGGTGGGCTCATCAGAAAATTTTTGGTATTTGGTTTAGAATTTCCCATAACTAAGGTCAGTATCAAATGGGACTACTGATTTGGGAGTTAAGAGCGCACTTATATGTTAGCCAGCAATAGGAAGGCCAGCCAAATGTACAACATCAAGGACAGTAGGAGAAATCATACCAAACTTTAAAATGAGGGAAATGCAGGACAGAGACCAAAAGCAGGCTACGGCACCAATAGCCCATTTGTCCATGTCTAGGGTTAAGGTTGACAATCGAATGGGATCATAGATGCCAAGAGCTCTCCAAAGGTCAATATTGTATACCATCATGCGATGAACCCATAGTCTCCAATTAGGATTTGGTTTTTGCCAGTGTTATCAGAGACGAGCCTAAGCGCTAAGCGAGGCGAGGCGAGGCTTCAGCGCTTCATGCACCCTGAGGCGAGGCGAAATGGCGAGGCGATGGAGAAGCGCCTGAAGCGAGGCTTAGGCGATGAAGCGCGAGGCAAAGAGAAGCGACGCTTCATCAGATTTTGGCCTGATTTAAGTTCGAATCATCTGGGCCCTTCATCGACAAAGTTAATTACTAAATAAGAAGTCCAAACCCTAGATCGACTTCGTTCGTCGACGTCTAGGTCTTCTAGGTCTTCTTCTTCCAAAGTCGAAGCATCTGGGTCTTCGTTCGTCGACTTCGTTCCTTCTTCGGACGTCGTTCCGAGGTGAGTTCCTACTTCTTCCTTCTTCTTCCTTTCTCCTTTGTTCACTGTCGACTTCACCTGTTCTTCCCTTCAACTTCACCTATTCTTCCCTTCGACTTCACAGTGTTCTTCTTTGAACACTATCGAACCTGTTAAAATTAATTCAATTAATTTTTAAAATTAATTTTTAATTCGCAAAAATTAATTTTTAAAATTAATTCAATTATTTTAAAATTAATTTTTTTTCAATTAATTCAATTATTTTTTTTCTTCTGTGTTAAAATTTCAATTAATTCAATTAATTTCCTGATTATTCAATTAATTATTTTTATCCAATTAATTCAATTAATTTGTTTATTTTAATTCAATTAATTTAATTCAATAAAATTAATTTTCTGGTTATTTTAATTTTCTGGTTACTCAATTAATTCAATTAATTTGTTTAATTCAATTAATTTGTTTATTTTAATTCAATTAATTTAATTCAATTAATTTCCTGGTTATTTTAATTTCCTGGTTATTCAATTAATTATTTTAATTCAATTAATTTCAACTATTTTAATTTCTTTATGTTCTTTAATGTCGTTAAAATATGTTCTTTAATTTCTTTATACTGAAACATTGAATTGCTTGTTGGATAGAATTAATTTCTTTAGTATTTGGAATGATAACTGCATGATGGTTCTTGAAAATATTTATATATTTGTCTATACCATTTATTTTAAAAAAATATCCTTTCTGGTCGCCTCGCCTTGTCGCCTCGTGCTTAGGCGTTAGGAGACCTTGTCGCCTCGGTTCGCTTTTCGCCTTAAAAAACACTGGTTTTTGCCACGAGCGTGAGGGGTTAGGGCTCGAATGCCACTGATTCCAGGTTAGCTTCGCTTTTTTGAAAAGCATCACTTCAGTATCTGCAATGGGATAATAAAGGGTAAGTTCATGAGAGATTTTAGCAAAAAAGTTTGAACCTAATTCCCCTTGGACAGGTTTTGTTGCGAGGAATAATGTAGCTATGAAAAATATGTTGGCGAAATAGTTGCTGGAACTCAGGTGGAAAACGTTGCACAGGCGGTGTTTCTGCTTGTTTCTTTCCTTTGGTTTGAGCTCGTTTAGGTGCCATTAGGGTGCGCAAAAAGGGTTTCAAAGTAGAAAAAGTTTGAAGAGGCGAAGAATAGAGTAAAACAGAGGAAATGAGAGTAGTGAAGTGATGATTTGAATTCTGACGGTCAAATAGCTTATGGTGGACCCTCCTGATTGAGTTTGGGCCTATTACTAACAATTGGGCTTAACGGTTGGGCCTTTTGAATTCATATTTTGAGTGAATTTTATCGGCTAAGTGTTATTATAAGTATTTGGGCTTTAATATGTGGGTCTGTTTTTATAAGCCTAAATGAATTGCCCAAATATATAAGTGTCCAAAACCTTATTTTGTCATTTTTGACATTCATTCAAAACATAAAACATCTTTTTGTCTTGAATGAGGGGAGCATTGTTGGCACTAAAATTTATCTTCTCTATCGAATAAACATAACAAACACAGAGGGTTGATCTAAGGGATGCTAGGAGTGAAAACCATAAGTTTACAGTGGGCTAAGAAGCACGGGTGCGGTGCGCGTGCGGGCCCGGGTGCGCGTGCGGGTACGAGTACGGTACGGGTACGAGTACGCCGATACGGCAAAACCCCAAAAAAATAGGATACGGGTACGGCTGCAGTACGCCGATTTTTTTTTATTTTTTATAATTATGGTTAAAAGATCCAACCTACAAATTGAAGTTAAATATCAAAACTAAAAAGAGAACTATAAAACTAAACGACAAATATTAATATATTTGAATTCAACATAACCAACAAATGGGCTCTAACTCTAGAATATGACCCTTGGTACTCAATGTTACAAAAATTACACTTAAATTTTGTATTACCACTTCCTCCTTCTCCCCTTTTAACTAATTTTGTAACATAGCCCCAAAGAGGAGCATTTTCATCTCCAGATTGATCAATGGAAGGAGCAGAAGCACTTGCAGCAGATGAACCTAAACTGCTTGATGAACTCATTTTCCTATAAGCATAAAAAATAATATTTTTGATTATTAAAAATAATATTTTATGATTAAAAATAATATTTATGATTATTATTAACATTCTGTTGATCTAATTTTATGATTAAAAATAATATTTATGATTATTAATATTTATGATTATTTCCTAATTTATTAATTTTTCTGATCTAATTTTTTTTTTTGTTCTAAATATGATTGAATAACCTGGTTCTAATTTTTTTAATTTTTTTGTTCTAAATATGATTTTTTGTGTTATAATTTATTAACATCAGATTATACCTCTGAAGAAAAGAAGAAACAAAAAAATAAAATAAAATAAAAATAAAGATGAAGAGATACCTCTCTGCAGGTCGAAACCGAAGTCTCTGGGTCGAAGTCGAAGACGAGGGTGATGGTCGCTGTCGAAGACGAGGGTGATGGTCGAGTCGCTGTCGAAGACGAGAGTGATGGTCGAAGTCGCCTCTTTGCTTCGATGAGATTAGGGCAAAAGTCGAAGTCGAAGGAGAGTGATGGTCGAAGTCCTCTTTGCTTCGATGAGATTAGGGCAAATGTCGAAGCCGAAGACGAGGTGATTAGGGCAAATTCGTATATACATTTTTTCTTTTTTAATTTTTCTTAATTTTGCTCCGGTACCCCTCAATTTTTCAAAAAATTTGATTTCTGCCCCCGTCGTACCCAAAACGCACCATCGGCGTACCCATTCCGTACCCGAGCCGTACCTATGTCATACCCGACTGAGGCAGACGTACCCGACCACTTTTTGTCGTACCCGGTACGCGTGCAGCCGTACTGGTACGCGTACCCACACCCGATAAGTACCCAGTGCATGTACGGCACTATTTTTGGAGTACCTGTGCTTCATAGACAGTGAGGGATGGTCCCCAGAATGCAGAGCAAGTGGCAGTTGAAGCCATTTAAGGAGTAAACGTGACAGATGCAGTTTCTTCTGTCGATTCCTCTGATAATGTAGTGGGATGTGGCCAAACGTGGGTCAGGTGTCAAGTCATGGAGTTAGGCATGCAAGTGAGATAGGACACGTGGTTTGTGTGCAAAGAAATGTGTAAGAGAAAAAAATGCTATAGCAAAGAAGCAATTACCAGCTGTTATGGAGATCATGGACAGTTATGCAGGAAGTGGAGGAAATTTGCTCCATGATGGGACACATGGCAGCAGAGAAGTAACAAAGCCAACAGCATAAAGGTTGAAAATTCGAAGGAAATAAGATCTTCAATCAAATTCACAACCCATGTGGAATTAGGAGTAATTTAACTTAGTTAGCAATAGCTTCTGTAATTAGGAATAGTCTGTTTATAATTCGACCTCTATGGCCAAATTTTCCTTCATCGATTGTCATGCACATTGAACTTGTAATTTAATTCTTGTAATTAAATGGTAAGTTTACTTGTTCTTCAATCGATTTTCAGTTTATTCATACTTGTTTCTTCGCATTACAACCTCTAAAGAAGTCCTTGAATCTGTCAAGACATAGAACACCAACCACAGTCACTTGGTCTGTAGTTGTTTGTGAAATTGTGATTTCTCTATCGAATCACGTCTGTCGATTTGACCCAAACCATTGTTGGCACTAAAATTTATCTTCTCTGTATAATAAATATAACAAATACAGAAGGTTGATCCAAGGGATGCTAGGAGTGAAAACCATAAGTTTACAGTGGGGGCTGGACCCCAGAATGCAGAGCAAGTGGCAGTTGAAGCCATTTAAGGAGCAGATGTGACAGATGCAGTTTTTTTTGTCGATTCCTCTGATAATGCAGTGAGATGCGGCCAAAGGTGGCCCAGGTGTCAAGTCATGGAGTTAGGCATGCAAGTAAGACAAGACATGTGGTTTGTGTGCAAAGAAATGTGTAAGAGAAAAAAATGTTACAGCAAAGAAGCAATTACCAGCGGTTATGGAGATCATAGTGGAGGAAATTTGCTCCATGATGGGACATGTGGTAGCAGAGCTGGAAGGTGGGCTTGAAGGAGTGCAAGACAACCTAGCTGATGGCCATTCAATGGCCAGGCAGGAAATAGGCCAAGGAAATGGACAAAATATGACAAAAAATGACCAATCTAGTTGCCCTCCTGTTGATCCAAGAAGAGCTCTTCTATTGCTCCAAGAAGAGCTCTTCTGTTGCACACTCAGCAAACAATTGGTTCCATGTCTGCATATGAGAACCAAGTGATAATAGATGGAGATGTGCCAGTCACCAACCCATCATTCTCTTCTCAGCTACTGAACCGTAGATAGGCAAATTTGCACATACAACCACCCCAAAAACGAAAAGAAAAGAGACCATATTTATTAGTAACACTTAAATTTTTGAAAACCCAAATAATTAATGGAAACCCCACATCCATTCACATGATTAATTGAGCTGCTCCCCAATATTCCATTTCTATGCCTTTGTAAAATATACAAGTTTCTCTAGTTGAATAATTTTGCATCAAAGAACAAAAGATCTACTTATAACTTGATTGAATATTATAATGAACACAAGCCAAGTCGGCATCTTTGAAGTACATATGAAACTGGCATGCTCTTAAGAATATGTGTCAATAACAACTTCTTTAAATAACAAGAGTCAAAGACTAAAATACATCCTCTTTTTTTTTTCCCCTCGATGGGAACACATGAAAGTTCACCTCACATTCTAGGAAAGCAGACTTGCACACAATGCTAAGCTTATTTTATCATTATTTAACAAAAATTTCATTTCCTATTGCAATTAACATCCCTGATAGCCGCCCCCCCCCCCCCCCCCTCTCTCAAACTAGAACTTTCTATTTTCCCTGATTTACTGCACCTTGATCAAATTTATGAATCCATCCAAAACATTGATGCTTAATTTATGTTAACCATTCAAGTAAAGTTGCATTAATCAGAAAGAGGACAAGCAACAAAACATACACAAATCACGATAGTGAGAATGAATAACGAGCTTCCAAGTGGGAGGAACCATAATAGATGATATGACAGGGATTTCCCCCCCCCCCCCCCCCCCCCCCCCCCCCAGTAACATGGTAAAGAAAATAAAATCATTAGAATGAGGCATAATGAATCTTCATCAAGAGACTTGCCAAATGAGAGGCATATATTTACGGAATAGGGATGTGCTAAACTCAATCGCAAATTTCAAGAACTAAAACTCAAATGAAATATTGACCCATCTCAAAAAATCCAGCTTCCGGACTCCATTCCAATACAAAATAAGCCTACTCAATGAAATGCCAATCTGAAATTTATATAACAAACAAACAAAAACCTGTTAAATCAGAATCGAAGAAGCTAGCTCCTAGTAACTTTGCACCTTTGAAATTGGCTTGTCTCAATATTGACTGAAACAAATTAGCAAACACTTTACACATAAATTAGCAAACACTCAATATTAACTGAAACAAATTAGCAAACACTTTAGGGAAAATTGCATTTCAGTGGAGTAGTGATAAAAAAAAAAATTCATTTTCATGACTATGCAACTCTCCTATGCGTGTAGTACAAATTCATTCTTATACTTTGTGCAACTCTAACTGTGTGTCAGAGTTGCATGAAAAAAACATTGGGTAAATTATCAATAGTTTCTACTATTGAAACTTGTTACCCATTAAATAGTATTGATAAATTTATCATTCTCTCATGTTTTTATAAATAAATTTAAGTGATAAATTTATCAATCAGCACATACGTAAACAAGTCTAATTAATATTACTGATTGGTAAGTGTCCCAAAACATTCTCATTTGTAGTACAATTATTTTATGACTGTCCATCTATTTGCAATTTCCCCCAACACTTTTATACACAAACCCAGAAACAGACAGAGAATAGTGGGTAACCCATGTAATTCAGTGCACTATATGCGCACACACACAGAGACAGAGGATTTGG
Organism: Camellia sinensis; assembly: GCF_055761805.1. Taxonomy (NCBI): domain Eukaryota; kingdom Viridiplantae; phylum Streptophyta; class Magnoliopsida; order Ericales; family Theaceae; genus Camellia; species Camellia sinensis. The sequence continues at coordinate 31,444,441 of NC_138961.1, read as the reverse complement.
ATAAATGTATTTACCGTTTTGAAGTCTTGCTTGATCAAACTTTTCCCGCTAAAATCTTTTCCACTGAGATCCTGACCCCTCGTCACTTCAGAACCATATGGACCTCCACCCTTATTTATCAAAAACCATCAAATTTCAAACCTCCACAAAATTAAAAAAATTGGAATAGAAAGAGACAAATTGAAAGAGAGGGTTTGTTCGATTACCTTGAATGCAAGTGCAGGATCGACGAAGAAGAGCGAGGAAGAGAGAAGGGCGAGAAAGCCCGCCTTTGCCACCGATTCGCGGAGAGAGAAGAGGAGGTTTTGAGGAGGGGTTTGGAGGGAGAGAGGAGAGAAATGTGGGTGTGAGAGATGAGGCTTGGGAAGAGAGAGAGGTGGTTTTGGAGTGAGTTTGGAAGAGAACGAGACGTTGAGAAGTGCCATTGATGGAGAGACCCAACTCTCTCTCTCTCTCTCTCTTCAACTTTTATGGATAATACAAATGTATGCTTATCCATTTATGAAGACGCAAAATAGTTTGTGAATAACGACTAGTTGCCTTTTTTTTCTTTTTTCTTTTTTCTTTTTGTTTTTAATTAAAAATTAAAATTTTATTTGTAAATCTTATTAAATTAGGCAGGCTTGAAAAGTAAATAAAAAATAAAATAATTGGAAAAACATTTTTTTGAGCAAATTACCAAAAAAACTTTATTAAATTAGACAGATTTTAAAAAGTAAATAAAAAATAAAATAATTGAAAACAAAAATTTGAGAAAATTACAAAAAAAACTTTAGGGTTTGAGAATAAAATTTTAATTTTCTTAATTTAAATTTGAATTTTTTTATTTTCTTTTAATCTAAACTATTTATCTATTTTTGCTAGTTAAAGTTAACAAAAAATTATATTTTAGTCATTAAACTCAATAAAATATGATATTTTAGATATTTTTTGTACCCCAATGTTGAATATAATGACTAAAATACAATTTTTCTGTTAATTTTACCTAACAAAAATAGGCAAATAATTTATATTGAAAAAGAATCAAAATAGAAATTTTTATTGATAAATTCATTTTAAACTTGTTGTAACCCATTATGTCCACAAAGACTTTTATAGCTTGATTAGTCCCATGCATTTATCTTTTTATTCCATGAGATCATTTTTACTAATTATATATTTTTTAATAGACTATTATGCCCTTATATATAGTATTGATACATATGTACGTTTCTTCTTTTTTTTTCGGTTCATTCTATTTTGGTAGTTTCTGTATTCACGCTTTTGATCATGATTCTAATTCAGATGGATACATTTCAATTTTGCTAGCTCGCCTGAAGGCTTCGATGTGCTTTGGTTTCATTGTTCTTGTTGTGGTAGGTTCAGTGATTTAGGAATGAAGACAACGGCTGAACGGTGTTCGGTTGTGACATTGTTCCGAGTATAACTAGTTGAAATCAGTCGTTTTCAAAGTAGAGGACGAGTGCAGGATTGCATGATTAAGGTTAGTATCATTTTGGTTATGAATGCATGTTTAGTTTATGTTTTGATTTGGGTGATGGATTAGATGCTCTATTTTTTGATTGATATGGATCAGATGCTCTGTGTGTTGAATTATATGCATTTTACATGGCCCTATGGTGGGGAGGTAATTCAGATTAGGTGAAGAATATGGATGTTCACATCTTACTTGTAATGATGGTGGTGATATTTTGAATTTGGTTTTAGCAGTGTAAAATCTACATATACACATATATTTTGTATCTTCGTTTTATGTTATGTTTTGATATATGTGGTAATGCAAGTGTTTATTTGATGAGTTTTTTATGTTTGCTTAATGAGGCTCTGTGTGTGCGAGATAATTTAGAGTGTCTGAAACAATGTGAATGTTCACATGTTATTAGTATGGAGTTATGGAGGGTTGTTTGCATGTTGTGTACTGTCACCTCATTCTGATGGTGTCATTTTGATATTGTAAAATGTTTTTATGTTATGTAAGGATGGTGGTGATATTATTCATTATAGATTTAGTAGTGGAACTGTACACATAAGCTGTAGCGATCTTAATTTTTCGTAAGTCTTATTTATTATTATTACTTTATTTTATTTTTGACTTTATTAATTACGTGGTTATATGAGAATTTAATGTAGTATTTAATTAATTTAATGTGTTATTTAATTATATATAATTAATCTAAATATTTATATATTTATATTTGTTATATAAGAAAAAGAGGTGTTATATATATATATATATATTATCTTATATTTATATTTATATATATTATAATTATGCTGTATTATATAATATAATATATTATAATAATTTACTAGGGTTAGAATAGGATTAGGTAATCTATCAAAAAAAAAAAGAGAGAGAGAGAGAGAGAGTGCTGTGTGTGTGGAGAGAGAGAGAGAGAGAGAGAGAGAGATCAAGAAAAGAAAACCAAGTTTAAGAAGAGAAAACCAAGAAAGCCAAGAAAAAGAGGAATACCGATAAAATGGGGGAGGGAAGAAAAAAAATATTAGGGTTTTATTTTGGTGATTTTATTAATTTTTTAAATAATTTTTTAATTTTTTAAAAAATATTGTGAGTATAAAATTCACTTCCCTTTATTTATGTTTAATTCTTTATTTTTATTTATTTATTTTTATTTATTTGATATTAGTTTGATTTTGTATTTACATAAAGATGATAGGTTGATTTCAATTATTTTGATTAGTGGTGTATGTAAAGTTTAGGGTTTTTAGATAATTAATTGATTTTAATTACTTTGATTAGTTGTGTAGGTAAAGTTTAGGATTTTTAGATGATTGATTAATTTTAATTATTTTGTTTAGTTGTGTATATAAGGTTTAGGGATTTTAGTTGATTGATTGATTTTAATTATTTTGATTAGTTGTGTATGTCAGTTTAGAGTTTTTATATGGATTTATTTTATGGTTGTAATCACCCTAATGGTTATATGAAACTAAAATTAATATGGTTATATGAAATTAAAATTAATTAAGAACCCATAGATAAATTCCTTATACTCCACCATGACTCCGTGGGTTGTTATTTTATCTGTCACGCCCCACTTTTTATTACTCGAAGTCATTACCAAATTCATTAACTTAATTCAATTTCAAGGATAACATGCGGAAATAAACTCATACATTCAATCCGTAGAAGTGATTAACAATACTCTCATTCGTATGCAAAGTAAATATTACATGAACATACTTAATAAATTGCCCTTGGGCTTACATCACTTAAGGTACAAGAAGAAGGGTGTAACCCTTCTACAACAATGGCATTCCGCCAACATAACTGAGGCTCCCTGGCCAGTAAATAAATAGATCCAAATCTTGCAGCACATTCAGCTCAACACCTGAAAAAGATTTCAACAACGTGGGATGAACATATAGTCCAGTAAGGAACTCAACATGATCCTCAACAATAACAACTTACAGATAGCTATGATCATGAACACTCATTCTCATACTAGAATAGTAATGTGACAGTTTATACAAAATATATATATATATATATATATAAACTTTTCTCGAAAACAACCGTTTCATTCAACGCTACAAGTGGTTTGTCTTTCCTTTTTCCTTTCATTAACCTACATTCCCAATCTTTCATAACATTAACAAATACTTAGGAAGTAATCACACTAAGCTCGATACTCTCTTCCATTTCCTATACATACTCAGATGTACCTTTTCAAACATGTTTATCTTAAAGACATTTGTTCTCCTCCACACTTTCCAAAAGACAAAAATGACGTTTTGGTTCGTTCCCATTACTATCATAGCTATACATGCATATCTGTGTAAAAATATAAATTTACAACCCACCAACATGTATACAATCAACCAATGGAGTAACTCGGTCCTCCGAACTGTAACCAATCAAATCCATGATATTTTCAGTTACAACGAAACAACTACAACCAACTTCGCTCTACTAGCTATGTGCGTAGTAAGCCAACAATACACCTTTTACAACAACAAGCCAGTTTACCAGGCGCTAGCTGGAGGGGTATGGTACCTTCGATTATTAGCGCAGACAGTTCTCCAGGCGCTAGCTGGAAGGTAACGGTACCTTTGATTATTAGCGCAGGGTATAACACCAACCAACCAAATGCAACAAGGCACAACCAACATGTATAACACATATACATAAACCATCCGGATACAAACAATGTGTTAAAGTATATGAACACATAACTACCTCTTCCCAAGCAAGCATACATATATAATGTATCTCAATAATTCATCACATAAGATGTTCCGTTAACAATGGTATAATGCATACACGACAATTCAACACAACCATGTCATCCTCCACCGATGACCAAGGACAAAACCTCTAGATGCAAATATATTGTACATCTATTAACAGACTCAATTATCATGAGATCACAAACCCATTAACAACCCAAACATGGTAGTTACAATTTATTCCCCCAAATGTGTACACTCGACACGCATGATACAACAATCCAATTCCCATATTTATTTTCTATGACTCACATAGAGTTAAAGTTTCATTCTTCACTTTCAGAACCAACTTTCATAATTTTCCAAATCAATATGTTCCACCACTTATTCCAAAAACACTTTTCTCATTTTCTCAAAATCAATTCCATTCCTTCCATAACCTTCCAAAACTAATTATGCAAATTAAATCATAAACATTAAGTTAGGGTTTTTCTCCCTCTTATGATTCATCAAGACATATATAAATTAGGGCTTTTCTATATTTCAACAACAGCATGCTATTTCACGCCACAAATAGTCCAATGAACACCCAAAGACAATAAATCCATTTTTTAATCAACCAACTCTAGGTTCCCTCATGATTTTCAAATAAACCCAACATGGTACAATTTTCATGCAATATAAAAATTACCACATGTCTATCTATAGACGGAGTATTGAAAAAGAACAAGGAGAATCCCTACCTCAAATGGAGAACTCAAATGGAGAAGATGACCCAAAATCAAAGTGCTCCAAATCCCAAATTTCTTGGATCACAACGAAGCCCTCGACGATCAACACACTTCTTACAAAGGCCCAAGGTGAGGAAAACACTCTAGCTAGATCAATCCTAAGAGAGAAGTTAGGTTTTAGAGTGGGGTGCTCTCCAATGGCTTTTTCGGAAAAGTAAGAGAGAGAAAGGAAATCAAAAAGTGATTCAAAAAGCTGAATCTCGGTGTGTTATACAGGTCACCTCGCTCGAGCGTGGAAACCCCCGCTCGAGCCTCACTCACAGACTCCCGCTCGAGCGCCAAAAACCCCGCTCGAGTGGCGGATACAACCATCCAGAAGTTTTGCAGAGCAGGCCCCCGCTTGAGCGTCCAACTCCCCGCTCGAGCGTCTCACACAAACTCCCGCTCGAGCGTCAAATCTCACGCTCGAGCGTCCAACACTACAGAGGAAATACTGGGAAGGTGATTTTCCCGCTTGAGCGCCGAAACCCCCGCTCGAGCGGAAAGGTCAAAAACTGGGCAAAGATTATAGGTTTTAAAACACAACCAACATAACCCAACAAGTCTAACACAACCCAAAACTCTAAGATAAAGAGTAAGGGACAGAAAAGAGAATGAGACAACAACAACAAATCTACGGAACCGAGTCCGGATTACGGTTCAATAACAACAGGGAATATCGGGATCGCTATATTATTTGAGTGTTGATGAGAAAGAGTGTATTAAAAAAAAAGTGAGGATTATGAGATTTATTGGAATGCCTTAGACTTGGCATTACTATGTTTGTTCTCATGAGTGAAATGTTTTGTATATGTATATTGTTGTCTCGTTCTCATGAGTAGACGAGTGTTTTGATTTATGCGCGTACGTATATACTAACCATCCGGGGAGTGTGAGTTAAACTCGGAACGGCATCCCCGTGCAACTTTTGCTTCAGAGCGGTGTTAGGTATACGGGAGGCACATGGGATATATGTGTAGGCCGGAAGGGAAAGGCCAAAGTGGTGGAGTTAAGGTAGAAAGAATTTAATTATGAGTTTGTTGGTGTAGTGTGAATTGTGTTGATTTGTATATCTTAAAAAAATAGTAAACGACCTCGATAAATTATGAAATTTGAGAAGAGGCATGTATACGTGATTCTAGACAATTTTTGTGTTTTAACTTTTTGTTAAAAAGATTTATTAGAACTTATAATCGGATGATCTTGGTTATTGTAGTTTTGATTCATTTTGGCAATGCAGATTTTAGAGGCTGTTTTAACCACGAAACGAGTTCATTTTTATTGGTTTCTTGTAAACTGAAGTACAACATTATTCTAAACATTTTTCATGTTTTGAACTTTTTCAAAAAAAATCATCTTACAGCAGTTTCTTTTCGTTTTCAGTTCCAGATTTTTCGATCGAAATTTGGTTAGGATATTTTATTAAGTTTTTCTCTCAACCTGTTTAGTTTTTACTAAACGCCACTGTATCTCAAGAAACTACCCATTCGTCTCGGTGTGGATGGAACTACTTGTCTTGTCCCGTAACAAGAATTAAATGTTTTTTTTGTTTGTGTTTGGTGGACACGTGGGTGTTAAATCTTGTATTCATACCAGTGTACCTGTATACTGACCCGTTTTGTCTCTTGGCAACTCAGGTGCGTTCTGTTTGAGCGCAGCCGAGCTTCCTTTGCAAGATTAGTTGAGGCTATGGTGGTGATAAGAAATAACTATGATCGCAGGACATGTCGTTTGGACTTCTTTTATTTTTCTTGATCTTAGGGTTGTTAGTGGTTTATATTTTTTTTTATTTTTTTTATGACCTTAGTATTGGGATATTTTGGCATGGTTTGTAACCGTACATTATTTAAGTTATTTTGACTATGTGTTGTTGCTTTAATATTTGAGGTATTGGTTAGTTATGAAATTATGGTGAATGATTTGGTTGGCATTTAGTTTTTTTTTTTGTTTCACCCCTAGGATTTGGATGATGGAATATTATTGGGGTTTAGACCTAATTTAATATTTAATTGTCTGAATTTTGGGACGTGACATAAGCATTTACTTTTGCACAATGTGAATTTTCATATAGTATGGATTATTATATATGTTATTGTTCGTATGGTTGTAACGTGGCTGTTGACTGCTACATTGTTGTGTTTTTACAAGAGATAGATATCTTTATGATGTTGGTGTGCACATATGGTTGTAGTACAACTATAATAAATGTAGTTCGAGCATTGTGTTATTCGCGTTAGGTGGAGTGTTTGTGTGAAAAATGGGGTGAGTTGTCTGCTTATTCTGTTTCATTGTTCTGTCAGCTACTTGGGATTAATAGGTGTGATTTAGAGAATGACGAAGAATTTCAGAACATGTTATTGCTTGTCAAATCAATGAGGGTATAACATGTAGAGGTTGTCGTTGATTTGAAAAGTGATATTGGTCAGTCGAGTAGCTCGGGGTCGCTACGTGTGGGAAGTGGGGAAGAAATTGATGCACTCCGGAGATTTTGCCACCATAAGGAGAAGGTATTGTTGTCAGCCCCTTGGTAAATGATATTACGAATGTGGGACAACGGTTTGTAGGAGTTGCACAAGAATTTCGTGATGTTTTATGCAAGTATGCAATCCAATGCAGGTTCCAGTTTGAGTATGTCAAGAACAAGACAACGAGGGTTACTGCAATACGTGCGATGCGCAAGGAAAGAGCATGCTTGTGGGCTATACATTATAGAGCACAACGAGCAAATGGATTTTTCTACATTAAGAGATTCAGTGATGTGCATAGTTGTGGTACCAATGTCCAGACGTCGAAGAATCCGATAGTTAGTTCTGATTTGGTGTCAAATACTATATCTGAGATTATGAAGGACAAGCCATTAACTCGCTCGTGTTAGGTGGTTACTATTTTGAAGTGGGATTATAGCCTGGATATAATTTACTACGTGGTATAGTTAGGCTTGGAGAAAGCAAAGACTATCATTCATGGAGATCATTCATTATCGTTTGACCAGCTGTGGTGGTATTTGGATGCTGTGATGCGTTACAATCCAAGAGTTACGTCAATATTGACTACGACACGAGTAGTCAACAGTTTTGTCATTTTTTTGTATCATTCGCTACGTGTATTTCTGGGTATCATTTTTGTTGGCCTTTGTTATTCCTTGATGGAACATTCCTCAAAGGAAAGTACAAAGGTCAGCCACTTGCGGCAACGGCAAAAGATAAAAGCAATGGTTAGTATTTTTTTTTGTATCTGGGTGTGTCCATGTAAATATTCACATTGAGCGGCGTAGTGTGGATATCTACCTTACCATTTACACAGTGTGAATATTCACAACCCCTACTGGCTTTTTAGTGTTTTTGTAAACCACTTGTGTTAATATTCACATTGGAATATTATGATCAGTTGTTTAATATTGTTATGTTGTTGGTTTATTCCCTGTTGCATTTGCGATTGTTGATTCAAAGATCACGGCCAATTGGTCATGGTTTTTGCACGAACTTGGGAAGGTTATTGATAGTAAGCGTCAGACTGCTTTTATTTCCGACCGTAATCTTGGTCTGTTAGAAGTGATGCCTAAGGTATTCCCATCAGCTCACCACGGTTATTGCTTACAATACTTGAAAAACAATTTAAAAGACCAGATGAAGGGGATTGATAATGGATTTAAGGACCACCTGGTTAGTAGTTTGGGTGACTATGTTTACGAGCCAATTGTGGTAGGGTTCCATGAAAAGCATAAGAAATTAAAAGAGAAGGGTAAGTAACGAGCACATAACTTTTTCAAGGAGTTAACACCTAAGCACTGGGCAAATTCAAACTTCAAGTAATAGTAGTTTCCTGATGTATTTCATTTGTCAAGTTTAGAATGGTAGCTTGTAGTAATTTCAGTCATGTTTTGTGGCGAAATGAAATTTCATATTCAATTTCGAAGAAATTAACTTCAATGTTGTACAATGTTGTGATATTGTGCAGGGGCATGCGTTATAGGGAGATGACATCCAATGTGTGGAGTCATTTAATAATTGGATTAAAGTAGCACATAATCTTCGTATCACTTGGTTGGTGGACACAATTCGTACTCAGTTGCTGCGACAATTGTCGGCGCGAGGTGACCAAGCAAACAAGTGGAAGGAAACAATTTGTCCTACATTCGAAACCATGCTTCTTCATTCGTTTAATGACAACTCTTGGCAAGTTAGCAAAGCCAATGAAGATGTATTTAAGGTTCATTCAATACCATCTATTACAGTTGACATTGCAAGGCGTACGTGTTCTTGCTTTCAATGGCAAATCAATGGATTCCCATATGACCATGTTGTTATTACTATTCAGAAGAGCCGGTACAATCTCAATGATTGTATGGAACATTACTTTCATGTAGAGATGTATCGTGCAGCCTATTTGGGTACCATATTCCCTATATCGTCGGTGGAAAAGCCCCCTTTCGATCTCACGGACTTTACCATATACCCACCAATTGTGAAAAGACCACCCAACAGGCCGAAGAATAATAGAATCTCATCAAGGGGTGAGAAGCTAAAACAAATAAGGTGCGGGAAATGTGATAAGTTGGGAAGTCACAATCAGAAATCATACAAAGAGTCGATATAGGGTGTACAATTTTCATTTCAACATTGTGTTGTACATGGGATTCTTTTATTGATGTTTGGAATAAGATTGCGTTGTGTTGGCAAACATTATGTTGAAATAAGATTACGTTGTGTTGGCAAACATTGTGTTGAAATAAGCTTACTTTGTGTTGGCAAACATAATAGTGTGTTGGCAAACATAGTATTTGATTTGTGTTGTCTATATTTCGTTTTCTTATATGTTTTTGGAATGAGGGTGTAAATAAAGGAGGACATTTTTTTTTCCTGGCGAACTAACATTTGTTGGTGTTTTAGTGATTACTACATAATGTAAACATTCACACTTGTGTACAAGATTCACATTATGTGAATACTCGCATCTGGATTGAACTTTTTCACAGTATTGCTGTGAATGTTGACAGGAATATAATATGGGATGTGAAATTTCATATGCATACAGTTTGACATGAAGTGAACATTCACAACTGTTGTGATAAGAATAGATATGAATATTCACACTTGTGTCTGTCCTTAGTAATGATGTCGTGTAGACAATGTGAACATTCCTGCACACAATATGTGTATTATAAAATAATGTAGTTCAAACAATCGCATAAATTAACAAAACAACACCAAATGTAGATCAAAATGCACAAATGGCATATCAGATGTATTAATAGATGTTATATCGCTGATTTACAATCAATTTTTGTTTGTCAAAATGTCAAATCAATTGATATTAACATTCACATCGAGCATTGGTTAGTTTGTAGCCCCTGCCTTTATTTTTCTGTGATTTAAAAAACTGTGTACTAATAAGTCTCATACGCCACACCATTCAGAACAAGCGAGGCTACCAACAATTTTTTCATGGTATATGTGTGCCCGCATGATATAATATATTGCAGGCCCTCAGTCTACCCTATAAATGCAAAATGGTTATGATTAGCACTTGACATTTATGTTTGCATAATGGTTGTGAAGGATTTGTACAAAATGTTGTGAGGCTTACGAGGTGTCGGCCTATTGAGGACAGACATCAACTAATATGATTTGTTGTGATGGATTTTGGCTTGCGAACTCAGTCCATAATAGTGATGCCTCAGCAATAATGCACACAATATTCTCGATGTAGTCCCTCTATGTAAGGAATTTCACGTTAGGTATCAACAAACATATGTGTGCATGTATTCATTTTGGAATTTAACACATCACAACAATTCATATTTGTGTACAATAAGAGTCACTTACAACTTGCTGTGCTTGGTCAACATGCGGGTCGTGTATGCCGGGTCTTGGTTGCAATGAGTTACAATGCCTTCACAAATTGTCTTTAGCGTCGTACACAACGATCATCCAGTGGAATTTATGGTGCAATGGAAATAGTAGGTATCTATGTCCTTGATAGTTTTTCATATGTGCATCAATATGTTTATTTCTTTTGCAAAAAGGGTACTCTCGTGTTACTTTCTTCACACATTGTACATTCAATCATGTAAAGGTCACATTAATGGACTGTGAAGATTCACAGTCACATTTAAAAAAAAAATAGAATGTTAGAGCTGCTACCAAACACGTGCTCGTGAAGATAAATGAGGTTTCCTCTAAAGTTGGGTTGACCACCTCTTGTTGTTCATGTAGTAGTTCGGCATATACATCTATCACCTGTACAAACATAGGGTCGTATTATATTATTTATGGTGGGTGAACAGTGTGTGTGTGTGTGTGTGGCTATCAATGTGTCTGTGTGTGAACAATGAATAATGTTGGTAATGGCATGTATTGCTGTGTATCGATTCCTCCTTGATAAGGCGCACAATGTCATCAAAATACACGTATCTAGCTTTTGAGTCTCCTTTCCACACAAACAACCTATGCATTTTTAGTAAACTAATGTGAATATTAACATTGCACATAAGTAAACTAAACCAAATCAATAAGTACAGCTATGAATATTGACATTTATGAAAGGTGAATGTTCACATTATGTGTTTGTACAGTCACTTACTCATCGCCTCCACTCTTTTGTAAAGTCTGGACCTTTTGCTTGTTGTGTTTGGACATCATGCTCCAGACCTTGAACTTGTCGATCAATGTCAATAATTTTTTTGGGTGCTTCGCCGGTGAATGTTTGTCCACATCTTGAACTATGTAGACTGTATGGGGCTGGTTTGGACCTCGATCATGCTCTTTTTTTTGGCTAGGTTGGTCTAGGTACTAGAAGTCAGGTAAGTGGTGCCTTTTTCGATCTTTCTCTTTGATACGCTTCACCCTAGAAGGTAGGCTGAGATTGTGTTGCATTGGGTCGAGAGGTTGCTTGCTGAAACTGTCATAATACTTATACGCCTCGGCCTGTGTGCCAATGTGGATAGACTGATCATTGAAAAGGTCTTGAAAAACTATTTTCTCGCATTCTAAGTCGATGACCAACTGCGTTAAGCTCACAATTTCTGCATCCTTCTGTTCCATGCACTTTTGAATTTCAATGCTAATGTTGGGTGGGCTTGACTGGTTGAACAGTTTATCTTCAAGATCAACTATCACTCTTGCCCTTAACTCCCATGAGAATTCAAGGTGTTTGTATTTGGTTCCCACTGCCTTATGATGCCTTAAGCCTTCCAATTTTCTTTGACAGGCATATCAATAATGTCGGGTTGGCTTGTGCTTGCTATGACAATAGCTCTCTCACCAGGTGGGCTGCTAAAGGGAATGTTGATGTCCTCATCACTGTCATTTAGGTCAACTTCTTCCTTAGGAAATTCAGAGTTGCTGCCATTATGTTGTTCTTCTTTGATGTTAGCGAGTTCGGGTGATGTGGTGGTTGGTTCATCACATTAGGGCTCCACCTTCAATGTGGTACAGTTGAAATTTTAGAATTCTGTTTGGGTTGCGAAGAGCTCGCTAGCATTAACCTAAAATGAAAAAGTCGTTTTAGTTAACGTACATATTTAGGTGGTGTTATGATGTGAATGTTTTCAACAATATTTGAAGGTCATACCTCATTAAAACCAAGATTAGCCAACGATGTGGATCTCATCTTCTTGTATAAAGTAGTCAGGTCCCACTTAACATAACGAGGAATTGCATTGGGCTTATGGTGTTATAGGATGGTTTTGTGTTCACACAACCAGTACTTCAACAAACAACAAAGACATATGTTATTTTGCTATTTCAGAGCAATCTCAACAGATGTAAACATTCACACTAGTTCCACAGATGTGAATGTGAACATTCATAATAGTGCCACAAGTGTGAAGGTGAACATTCACAACATTGGCATAAGTGTGTTGTGAACATTCACACCAGTGGCACATATGTGAATGTTCACAGTTGGCGGAGATGAAAACACTCAAGAACATGTGAATGTTAATATTTGGGAACATGGGTACTTACCCTCAATAACATGACACAGCCAGTGACTTTTGCCGGCTTTTTGTCGTTTTGGGAAATGGAGGATGTCAGTGTTGTTCTAATTTGTTTGACCCAATCATATTCTTACATACTTTCCAATGGAACCATATGTGCAGAGTAGCCCCATCCTATTGTCTTGCTGCTTGTCGAGAAAAAAAGTTTCTGGCATGCATACATGCAAACTAATCGGGCGACTTCTTTGTTGTCATCTTTCTTCTTGCCATTTAATGCCTCGATCAAAAGGGTGCGTATCCATTTCGAAGTCAACCAGCTAACATTTTTGCACCTTTTCTGTATATGCCAATGTTCGGTTTCGCACCATATGATATGTCCATTGGTTTGGTCCCACAGTCTACGCCAAAAATCAGCTTAACGTCATTGTCGTGTATGTTCATATTTTTTTCCCCCAATGTAGAAGGCATCTTTTGATGCCTTGTGTATCTGTAGGACATGCACAACAACATCATCGTATTTCATACATTTGTCAAGGTCGATCTCACCAGTTCTCAATGCATTTAATAAATGCTAAAACGGTGTTTGTCGCAAACAGCCAAGCTGTGCTTGTGTGAATTTGGTACTTTTCATTAATTTCACCAACTCGGTCATGTTAGATTTGTAGTTGACACAGCGCATGTTAACATTGCTGCTAGTATTTGCATATGGGCTTTCTTCTTTCACATGATATTCATCTCTTTTTCGCTTTGAGGTTTTTTTATGTGCAATATCTGCAAAATAGAGCATAAAATTTAAAGCAATACTCATGCGATCAGAATAGGTAACAAGTAATAGATGTTGCCAACAACATCAGTTATATGAACATTCAAAATAATAATGTCTATAGTGACAATTGGTGGATGTGAACATTCACAACATCGCACAAATGTGAATGTCAACAGTTGTGTCAACAAATGAATGTAAATATCCACATCTGTCCATGGATGTGGATGTTCACTATGTCAGCAGAAACACAGTGTGCACAATGTGTGTATAAAGATCACTGTGTGTTGATACAACCATGAAGAACATTCAAGGACATGGGAATGTTGAACCAAACAAATGAAATTATGTTGTGAACATTCACACTACTAATTTAGATGTCAATGCACAAACTTATTACAATCATGCAATGCCGATGTTATAGTTCAACCTCAAAATTAAAATAAAGTTTCAAACATGGAACAACAAAAGTGATATGTTTCCCTAAAACACAGTGGTGAATGTTCACAAAGTGTATAATCAATTTACACATGTTATGAATGTTCATAACATAATTATATGTAACAACAACATCTTACACAAGCAAGTTAGACTGCGATTCTTTATTTTCATGTGAATTATCATTATTGTTAACAACAACAATATAAGGGGCATGAACAGTAACAATATAAAATCACACACATTGTATGAATAAAAACAGGGTATAAGTGTAGAAGTTCATATTGATGCAATTTGAATAAGACATTCACATGATCAAAAAATGCAACAACAACAAGAACATCTGCAACAATTGGATTGGCTCAACATATTGACTAGGACATTCAATTTGAATAAGACATTCACATGAACTTCCACATTTGTCAAATGTTAACCCAACATATCAAATTATGTTGTGAACAACCACACTTGTAATTTAGATGACAATGCGTATACTTGTTACAGTCATGCAATGTTACAGTTCAACATCAAAATTGAAATAAATTTTAAAACATTAAAGTTGACATGGAAATAACAAAAGTGATATGGTTGCCCATGATTCTTTGCTTTCATGTGAATGTTCACTAGTATCAACAACAACAACAATATTAGGGGCAAGAATAGTCTGAATGTTCACATATGAGTATCATACAACAAGAATAGAGTGGAAACAATTGTGTTGGTCCACATATTTTTCTCTCATGTGAATGTTCACTGCTATTAACATACAAGATGTTACTACAACTTTTCTGGGAGGTGAGGGTTTCACATTCAATGACTATTAGTGTCAATAACAACAATTGAACAATAAGGGAAATAACAACAATAGTATGAACTTCACACATTGCACAAATAGGATCAATAAATTTGGGTGAAAGTTGAAATTATAAATAAATAAATAAATAAAAAAACAGAGGGTTACAGTTTGTATATAAGATTTGTGATGAACACTTATGTTTCTTGACCATTTTTGATGATTTGGGTTGCCACAAATGAAGCAATGAGATGGCGGTGATTCTAGCGAAACGACACTAACAATGGGTAATAACAATGACAATACGATGGGATTCACGGTGTTTTTGATGATTTTGTTACCACTGATGTGACAATGGTAGTTTCCGACGAATCGGCGGTAATCACCACGCGGCGATGACGGGCTTCATGGTACTTCTAAGGATTGGGTTGCGATAGATGCGCCGATGAGAAGATGTGATGATGCCAGTTTTTGGTGACCGACTGTGATTATGGTGAAGAACGATGCAGAGACGATGAAATGACGGGAGAGATGGAATATTGGAGATTGATGACCTAGGGTTTGGGATTTTGGAAGAGGGAGATGTATTCGGCAAGATCGTTGCTTAACTGATTCTACGTTTCAATTCAAACAGCAAGGCTTGAGGGATTTTTTAATCCTATTATACTGAATGAGACCTAATGGGATAATCAAAAAGGATTTGGGTTTTATGGCATAAAACTCTTAGAAAGGGGATTTATCAAAAAAACTCTCATCAAAATATAATGGTTTAAATTGAAAAAATTAAAAATTAAGATTTATTTTGTAATAAGGATCAAATTGTAATTTTCTTCCCTTCTTGTTTTCAATAAATTTTTTAAAAATATATTTTTTTTTATTTTTTTTTTATTTTTCTAGAGTAGATGAACCCAGAAAGTAAGAACTCTTAATTAAAAAATTTCAAAAAAATATTTTTTTAACTATTGCCAAACATATTATAACTTATATAAATTTGATTTTGAAAGTGAAGCAAATTTTAAAAATTTTAAACTTAATTTAGTTAGTTTTTAATTGATGTGAGATGAATACGAATTTACCTTGTTTGGCTCCAATTTCTTGAATTTAATTATTTGAAAATTGACTTTTTTTGTTTTTCATTTTTTTATTTTTATTTTTAGTGAATTGTTTTAATATTTTAAGCATTTTTTTTATTTTACTTTTTAGATACACTTAATATAAATATAATTAAAAAATATAATATTTATAAAAAAATTGATTAAATACCAAAAATATAATATATATGTATATATATATATATATATGAAAATTCAATACATTTTCATATTTTTGTGTATTTATGAATTTTTTTGAATATTTTATTTTATAGGTACATCTAATTTAGGAAAATTAGTCTAAGATCTCTGCCCAATTTTGGATAGGAGAAGAAGCCCACAATAATATGTTTTATGCCTAAGATCCCTCAACCTTATTTTAGGTTGTAAAATACCTAACCTACCCTCCTTCATAAGATACGTTGTTTTATATTTTGGCAAATTAAAGATTTTATTGCTATTTTGTCGGAGGTTTCGTAGGGATTCCGTAGGTGTTACAGTGGACTTGATGATGGAAATTGTTATGATTGTGTTGGTGTTGGAGTGGTGTTGATTTTTTTTATTTGATTTCTAGTAAAGTTGAATTAGCTATGTTTCGATGGAGATTCCATATGAATTTCGATTTTTTATTTGACTTGTATGTAAGAATTCTGATTTCATATTAGTTTTTCGAGTGTATTTTGATAGGTTTTTGTTTTCAGTTTTGATCAATTTGAGAGAGAGGCTAGCTCAGTAGAGTTGTTTTTGATTTTTGGAGTTAATTTTTCGTTCTTTGTTATTGATCAATTTTAGAGAAAGGCTAGCTCAATGGAGACAATTTTGATTTTTGGAGTTCATTTTTCGTTCTCTATTTTTGATCAATTTCAGAGAGAGTCCAGCTTAGTGGAGTTGATTTTGATTTTTGAAGTTCATTTTTCGTTCTCTGTTTTTCATCAACATGCATATCAAAGATAAGTTTTGTTTTCTGTTTTTTTTGGACTTTTTTTGTAGTTTGGAGAAAATTGTAAGTTTGTTATTATAATCTAATGAAAATCACAGAGAAAATTATAATTTCATATGGACATGTTATTATAAGTTTGTAATCCAGATAAAATCACAGAGAAAATTGTAAGTTTATAGTCTAGTGAAAATCACAGAGAAAAATATAATTTCATATGGACATGTTATTATAAGTTTGTCATTTTTTATTTTTTATTTTTTATTTTCTCAATTGACTGTTTTTTGAGCAAAACAGATCTTCTTTATGATTTTCTCTGTATTTTTGTGGAATAGTTAGCATTTTGTGTTTTGATGTGGATGTGTTTTTGTTTTTGTGATCTTGAAAGTGAATATAAGTTCGTAAATTTCTCTGAACTTTTATTTGTAGTCCAGAGAAAATTATAAGTTTGTTATTATAATCTAGAGAAAATTATAATTTTATTTGGACATGTTATTATAAGTTTGTTATTTTTTATTTATAATGTCCTCTGGATTAGATATATAGATTGGAGAATTAATTGAATGTTTTATGAGTAAATATGATTTTCTCTGTATTTTTATTGTGTTTTTTTAGAATAGTTAGCATTGATGATGCTATGATTTTACCTTCATTGAGTAAGAGACCAGCTAGGAGGCCAAAGAATAACAACATTGCTTTTACTGGAGAGTTTAAAAGGGTGATGAAGTGTAATCAATGTGGAAGTATTGGTTGCCATAATATCCATCCGTTTAATTGTTTATATTACATTTTATTGATTGAATAATACATTTGAGGATGTTAGAGAAATTTATGTTGCATTTTTTGGGCCTTATTATTGTAATTGGTCCGTTGGTCTATCTACCAATTACAGCCCATTCAACATTAAACCTGTTCAAAAATCGAATTTATGAAGAAAATATTTAAATTCCATAAACTTGCATTTTATTTAATCATAAAAATATACATAAATATTTTCCCATCGCCAGTCGTTTACATAATATGAAATTTCGTCGAGTACAATGGTCAATGTGAGACAATAATTAACTACACTAATAATCCCAAAGCTGGATAATTTGTTCGTCATCCTGCGTGCAATAAGCTGGGTAAATACAGTCTCCGTGAGGCTTCTGCGACCATGGGATGTCAGCCATGTATACATTGTCGCTGTAAACGTCCGGATTCCCAATGCTTTCCAGAGGTTGTAGTTGAATAGGCATTCTATCTTGTATACCCCCTGATTGCCCGGTCTGGAGAGGTCTACTGCTTTGAACCACATCAGGTTCTTCAAAGTATCGTAAAAGACCCCTGACAGCGTCCTCTCTCTCCAATGTATGTGGTTCGACACAGCCGTTCGTATGGAATATCGAACAGCCGCATTGGAAGTGGAATATCTTCCTGCGTTGGGCCTTCTTCTTGGCATTACGATGCCTCTTCTTGATTGGTTCTGGCAAACAGGGGCTGAATGCCTGTATAGAATTCTGCGTTTCTGATTGTCCACGCTTTGAGCCCGGCGTGTTCATGTTTTTCTAAAAACTCTTTGTAACTAGAATCGGCTCCGGGTTTGCATAATATAATACTTGGAATCCCGTCCTTTATTTTCTTTGGGCGGGCATATTTACAATTTGAAAAAAATTCCCGTTGCGCTCCAATAAACTAGCGCCAATGTTTCAAAAATTGTGGGGCCACATCATCGATTATGTTGTAGAAAGCGTCGTACTTGTGGTCCCTCAGGTCGATGTGACCAGAATAATAATTATGTGGTCCCAAAGACTGGGCCCAACATGTTTTCCCAATTCTAGATGGGCCTTCAATTATAATGCTCTTGGGCCTATGCGGTCTTTGGGCTTCGTCTCTTATATTGTCTGCAACCCATTGCTGTATGGCTGTTGGAACGATCCATACTGTGTCTGTAAATGGATGAACATACGGCAATGGTGGATTAACTAAAATCCGGTCATAATTGAATGACAACTTGTCATAATTTAACCAGAAATATTTTGGATCGCCATTTCGTACCAGTGCTAGTGCTTCGTCTTTGGTGCCGGCGGCAAGCGCATCGCGATATATATTTTCTTTGTTACTCTGGTTAGCGCAGCGGCTCCACTCACGGAATTCACCCTATTACGTGTAATCCCCGTGTTTGGAGATGTATTCCAGCACATTCTGTTGGTTGTAGGCCCCTTGTACATTCAGATGGAAATGGCGACTACTTCGATTGTGAGTAACGTCGAAGAACCGTTCATTCTACGTCTGAAAACGGTATGGAAATTGGACAAGGGCATGGAGATGCGGTTGCTCGTCCTCGTGTAATTCATGTGCAACCCTTACATAATTTAGTGGCCTGGTTGTGAACAGCGCTCTAATTTTCTCTAACAATCTCTCTTTAGGTATAGAACATTGGGCATATGTGAGGAAGATGTTCTTACTTTGAACTCTAAAACGACGTCGCGTTGAGGCCATAACTCACTCTCTATGACGTCACTCACTCTCTCGGATGACGCAAGTCACTCTCTAGAAAACTTTACTGGTGGAAGAGAGTTAGGGAGTGAGTTATATAGGTGCCCAGGAGCGTCCCACTAATATTACCTGGGATGCTCCCCCTGCGCCACGTGTTGTCCCCTGATTGGTGCTCCTTTCCGCAATTCGCGGCGTGTTGTCGTCTAGGGGCTCCGCTCCGCGCCCAGATCTGCGGCCAGGATTAAAAATCTAAAAAGGCAAGCGCAAGCGGGAATTTATTATATAAGCCAAAATAATGGGGGAGTTTGAATTATTTTGGAAATGGATCGCCGAGATCTAGGCCAATTTAGGCGGTTGATTTTAAAATACGAGCCGGATCTATTGTTGGTGCACTGGTCCTTGTTGGTCATCGGCGAAAACAACGCCGAAAAGTTAATCAACGCCTGTCAGCGGCAACAAGATGCTCTATTCACCGGTATGAAAGCGGTTTCCGAACTAGAAACCCAAGCGACGTCAGACACATATTCCGTCGCTGATTATTATTACGTCACGGCGCCTGAACCAGATGTACCTGTGTGGTCTAGAACTGGATTTGGGTGTAATAAAAAAAAATTGTAAATTATTTTTTTTTCATAATTTGTGTTGCTTTGGGATATGTAATCAAAATATTTTATAAACGGTATTTCATTACTAGGCCGCTCCTCAATTAATGATGGGTCTATGTGTAATGGGCCTCTAGGCTGCGCCTCAATTAATGATGGGCCTATGTCTAATAGGCCTCTAGTATCCACTTCTTTCATAGTTTAATGGGCCTATTCCAACTGTTCATGACAAACATTATATGGGCCTTATTATTGTAATTGGTCCGTTGGTCTATCTACCAATTACTGCCCATTCAACATTAAACCTGCTCAGAAATCGAATTTATGAAGAAAATATTTAAATTCCATAAACTTGCATTTTATTTAATCATAAAAAATGTACATAAATATTTTCCCATCGCCAGTCGTTTACATAATATGAAATTTCGTCGAGTACAATGGTCAGTGCGAGACAATAATTAACTACACTAATAATCCTAAAGCTGGATAATTTGTTCGTCATCCTGTGTGCAATAAGCTGGGTAAATAAGTCTCCGTGAGGTTTCTGCGACCATGGGATGTCAGCCATGTATACATTGTCGCTGTAAACGTCCGGATTCCCAATGCTTTCCGAAGGTTGTAGTTGAACAGGCATTCTATCTTGTACACCCCCTGATTGCCCGGTTTGGAGAGGTCTACTTCTTTGAACCACATCGGGTTCTTCAAAGTATTGTAAAAGACCCCTGATAGCGTCCTCTCTCTCCAATGTATGTGGTTCGACACAGCCGTTCGTATGGAATATCGAACAACCACATTAGAAGTGGAATATCTTCCTGCGTTGGGCCTTCTTCTTGGCATTACGATGCCTCTTCTTGATTGGTTCTGGCGAACAGGGGCTGAACGACTGTATAGAATTCTGCGTTTCTGATCGTCCACGCTTTGAGCCCGGTGTGTTCATGTTTTTCTAAAAACTCTTTGTAACTAGAATCGGCTCCGGGGTTGCATAAACTCTTTGTATGTCCACCATTGCCGTATGTTCAACCACCTAAATTGGCCTAGATCTCCGCGATCCATTTCCAAAATAATTCAAACTCCCCCATTATTTTGGCTTATATAATAAATTCCCGCTTGCGCTTGCCTTTTTAGATTTTTAATCCTGGCCGCAGATCTGGGCGCGGAGCGGAGCCCCTAGACGACAACACGTCGCGAATTGCGGAAGGGAGCACCAATCGGGGGACGACACGTGGCGCGGGGGGGAGCGTCCCAGGTAATATTAGTGGGACGCTCCTAGGCACCTATATAACTCACTCCCTAACTCTCTTCTACCAGTAAAGTTTTTCAGAGAGTGACTTGCGTCATCCGAGAGAGTGAGTGACGTCATAGAGAGTGAGTTATGGCCTCAACGCGACATCGTTTTAGAGTTCAAAGCAAGAACATCATCCTCACATATGCCCAATGTTTTATACCTAAAGAGAGATTGTTAGAGAAAATTAGAGCGCTGTTCACAACCAGGCCACCAAATTATGTGAGGGTTGCACATGAATTACACGAGGACGGGCAACCACATCTCCATGCCCTTGTCCAATTTCCATACCGTTTTCA
The DNA here is from genome assembly GCF_055761805.1 of Camellia sinensis. Classification (NCBI taxonomy): domain Eukaryota; kingdom Viridiplantae; phylum Streptophyta; class Magnoliopsida; order Ericales; family Theaceae; genus Camellia; species Camellia sinensis. The sequence continues at coordinate 31,422,858 of NC_138961.1, read as the reverse complement.
GACGCAGAATGAACGGTTCTTTGACGTTACTCACGATCGAACTAGTCGCCATTTCCATCCGAATGTACAAGGGGCCTACAACCAACAGAATGTGCTGGAATACATATCCAAACACGGGGATTACACGTAATGGGGTGAATTCCGTGAGAGGAGCCGCTGCGCTAACCAGAGTAACAAAGAAAATATATATCGCGATGCACTTGCCGTCGGCACCAAGGACGAAGCACTAGCACTGGTACGAAATGGTGATCCAAAATGTTTCTAGTTAAATTATAACAAGTTGTCATCCAATTATGACCGGATTTCAGTTAATCCACCATTGCCGTATGTTCATCCATTTACAGACACAGTATGGATCGTTCCAACAACTATACAGCAATGGGTTGCAGACAATATAAGAGACAAAGCCCAAAGACCGCACAGGCCTAAGAGCATTATAATTGAAGGCCCATCTAGAATTGGGAAAACATGTTGGGCCCAGTCTTTGGGACCACATAATTATTATTCTGGCCACATCGACCTAAGGGACCACAAGGACGACGCTTTCTACAACATAATCGATGATGTGGCCCCACAATTATGTCTATAAGGGGCCTACAACCAACACGGTTACGAGCAGATGATCAATTACAGACCCACTTTACGTTTCTAGTTACATGCCCAGTAGACATCAACCGCCTAAATTGGCCTAGATCTCCGCGATCTATTTCCAAAATAATTCAAACTCCCCCATTATTTTGGCTTATATAATAAATTCCCGCTTGTGCTTGCCTTTTTAGATTTTTAATCTTGGCCGCAGATCTGGGCGCAGAGCGGAGCCCCTAGACGACAACACATTGCGAATTGCGGAAGGGAGCACCAATCGGGGGACGACACGTGGCACGGGGGGGGGAGCGTCCCAAGTAATATTAGTGGGACACTCCTGGGCACCTATATAACTCACTCCCTAACTTTCTTCCACCAGTAAAGTTTTTCAGAGAGTGACTTGCGTCATCCGAGAGAGTGAGTGACGTCATAGAGAGTGAGTTATGGCCTCAACGCGGCGTTGTTTTAGAGTTCAAAGCAAGAACATCTTCCTCACATATGCCGAATGTTTTATACCTAAAGAGAGATTGTTAGAGAAAATTAGAGCGCTGTTCACAACTAGGCCACCAAATTATGTGAGGGTTGCACATGAATGATACGAGGACAGGCAACCACATCTCCATGCCCTTGTCCAATTTCCATACCGTTTTCAAACGCAGAATGAACGGTTCTTCGACGTTACTCACGATCGAACTAGTCGCCATTTCCATCCGAATGTACAAGGGGCCTACAACCAACAGAATGTGCTGGAATACATCTCCAAACACGGGGATTACACGGAATGGGGTGAATTCCGTGAGAGGAGCCGCTACGCTAACCAGAGTAGCAAAGAAAATATATATCGCGATGCACTTGCCGCCGGCACCAAGGACGAAGCACTAGCACTGGTACGAAATGGCGATCCAAAATGTTTCTGGTTAAATTATGACAAGTTGTCATCCAATTATGACCGGATTTCAGTTAATCCACCATTGCCGTATGTTCATCCATTTCCAGACATAGTATGGATTGTTCCAACAGCCATACAACAATGGGTTGTAGACAATATAAGAGACGAAGCCCAAAGACCGCACAGGCCCAAGAGTATTATAATTGAAGGCCCATCTAGAATTAGGAAAACATGTTGGGCCCGGTCTTTGGGACCACGTAATTATTATTCTGGCCACATCGACCTGAGGGACCACAAGGACGACGCGCCTTACCACCTTGAGCTTGAAAGGGGGTGTTAGCTGTATATTATTATACTTATCTATTTGTATTGTAGATAAATATTATCTATTAGTGTAGTTACTATTTGTATTGAAAACGATTATGTCTACAACATAATCGATGATGTGGCCCCATAATTTTTGAAACATTGGCGCGAGTTTATTGGAGCGCAACGGGAATTTTTTCAAATTGTAAATATACCCGCCCAAAGAAAATAAAGAGCGGGATTCCAAGTATTATATTATGCAACCCCAGAGCCGATTCTAGTTATAAAGAGTTTTTAGAAAAACATGAACACGCCGGGCTTAAAGTATAGACAATCAGAAACGCAGAATTCTATACAGTCATTCAGCCCCTATTCGCCAGAACCAATCAAGAAGAAGCATTGTAATGCCAAGAAGAAGGCCCAATGCAGGAAGATATTCCACTTCCAATGCGGCTGTTAGATATATAGATTGGAGAATTAATTGAATGTTTTATGAGTAAATCTGATTTTCTCTGTATTTTTATTGTGTTTTTTTAGAATAGTTAGCATTGATGATGCTATGATTTTACCTTCATTGAGTAAGAGACCAGCTAGGAGGCCAAAGAATAACAACATTGCTTTTACTGGAGAGTTTAAAAAGGTGATGAAGTGTAATCAATGTGGAAGTATTGGTTGCCATAATAAGAGTATATGCAAGAAACCTTTAGTAAATAGTTGAGGATATCCATCCGTTTAATTGTTTACATTACATTTTATTAATTGAATAATACATTTGAGGATGTTAGAGAAATTTACATTACAACAAAAAGCATATTTGGTGATACTTTTTAGCAACCAAACAAAAATTTAGTTGCCAAAGATACATAATTGGCAACAGAATATTTGTGGTCACTAAAAAATAAACTTTTGGCGACAAATTTATAATTTTGGTCGCTATTGATTTTGGTGCCAAGTGAATTTCTTGCGCGGGAGTGCGAAAAACTTTTTAGCGACCAAATTAATTTATAGCGACGGAAAATTTAGTCACCAATTGTATTTGTTTTGCGAAAAATATTACTTGGTCGCTAAAAATCTGAATAACATTTATGGCAACCAAATTAATTTGGTTGCCAATATATTATTTGTCTTTACCCTAATTTTTTATTGCCAAAAATTGTTGTCAAGTGAATAAACAAACAATTGACCTAACTTCTTCTCATTTTCTCATCCATCTGAGACGGCATAGCACAGATCAGGTATGTTCTTCTTCTCTCTCTCCCTCTCCCTCTTACTCTCTCGCGCCGCTGAATGCGAAAGGCACAGCAGTGCTCGGCGGCAGCAACACTGGGCTGCAGCAGATCGCGACCCTCTTTTTGGGTCGCTGCTCTGTTCTCTTCTCTGTCTCTGATGTTTTGAATGTAGTCCCTCTCCCTCTCCCTCTTGCTTTCTCGCGCCACCGAATGCCAACGGCATAGCACAGCTGGGCAGCAACGCCGAATGCCTAATTTTTATTTTATTTTTTATTTTGGGTATATTCATGGTTATGTATGTGTATGTATGCACTCATAGATTTGTTAGTTTTCATGTTTATATGGGATTGAGATTGTTGCTTTAGCTAGTTGATGAGAATATATTGGGTGTGGCCTATTTGGAATGCTCTCTTCTCTTTATTTTTCTTTTGGGAAGGGAGACATAAAAGAGGCCTATGGTTCCCATCCGAATGCCGTGGAAATGGGTTGGGGCACACTGGTGTTACCCAAAAGCTTCAGGCCTTTGTTCCACAGTTGTACTAACTCCACAGCGAGTTTTGTATTATCATATCCTTTTACATCTGTAGAACTTTTTAACTTCTATAGGTCATATTTTTGTGGTCCCATAAAATGTTCTATATATTTGTTAGTGCATTTTGGTCAAAACAATTTGGAATATATAAGAACTTTGGGAGATTTAGATACTCCAAGTTAAGGATAAACATAAATATATGAGCAAACCCTCTATTTAGTAGGGTTAGATTTGATATGAGAAGAACTTTTCTTCCAAAACCCTCAATCCCAATCATTTTGGTAAAATTCTTACTGCATTCAATTTGCCCTTGGTTACAATTATTTTGATAGGATTTTTAGTGGTTCGAAATTTGAATGTGAAATGATTATTTCAGTGCAACTAATAACAACAACAACAACAACCCAAAAAAAAAGAAAAAAAAGAAAAAAAAGAAAAAGAAAAAAGAAAAGATTATTCTGATGTAAGAGGTGTTAGCATTTGTGAGTATAACTTTTCCTTCTGTATGTATTATCCTAATAGGATGCATCGGAAGAATGGTCAGTTTGCTTCATTGAAAGAAAATTCAACCTCTTCTAGTTGGGATTCTACTAAGAGTTGCCTTCAAAGAGATGCTACACCTCGTCCAGAAACTGTGTGAGTGGCAACCTGAATCTCAAATTGTTGTTTTAAATATATAGACCGATACTTCACTATCTTCCTCCTAATTAATCTTTACAGTGAATATCATTTTTTGTAATATTGTCTAGTGTTCGAAGATGTCAACATTGTGGTGTTGGTGAAAATTCTACTCCTGCAATGCGTCGTGGCCCAGCTGGACCAAGGACACTCTGCAATGCATGTGGGCTTATGTGGGCAAACAAGGTATGTATAGTCTTGATCATCAAAAGCTGTACCTTCTTTTTTTTTGAAGGTCATCCAATATATTCTCATCAAATTGCTTTTTTTTTGTAGTGTGATCGTGAATATATTCAATACCCTTCGCAGCATCTAGCGCGATCTGTGAGGCCTATGCTAAATAAATAAATACCTTTGAGTAATGGATCAATCTGTTGAGAGGCCTATGCTAATTAAATAAATACCTTGAAGCCAAAACCCAATCAAGTTTGTCACGATGTCTACTAGAGTGATAGCCAATTTTGATGTGGACTAGATTGGATCATCTATGGTTGTAGGTTTATAATCGATCATATCTATTAGAGATGAGGATTTGCTATTGTTAGTTTCAATTCTTCTTCTTATGGAGGCCATATTAGAAATTCGTAAGGTTGCAACATCTAGAACATTAGAGTACTTGATTTCTCATTTATTCACAAGCAAATTTCCCTGTGGTAGATATAAGAAAGATGGTTGCTCTTGTTTGATTGTGTTTTTGTTTCCTATTTACATTTTCGGGAAAACTCAGGGAAAAAAATATTTGGTGATTTGTTCATGAAAACAACCCATTATTCACAAACCACCAAAAGTTGTTTTCGAAAATTATTTTCTCATAAAAATGAAAACGATGTGCAAACAATGGACGTTCTTGCATTTTTCAATGTTTTTGTTTTTGAAAACACGAAAAACGAACAAAAGAAAATGAAAAACAACCAAACAGGCCCAATTTTGAGTAGGTAGGACTTCAAGATCAAGACTCAAGGATGGCTGAGGCAGTTAGAACTAATTAACCTAGACAAGGTGACAACGGCGCCACTGGTTCTTTCCCTCACATTTGATTACGAGCCACACAATGGTCACAACCCTTCTTCATAGTTGAACTTGAATTAATTAAGCTAAAAATGTGGGGGAAGAGGTGGTGTACTGATACATGACACTTCCTTCTGCATAGATCCTTTTCCGAGTCGTTCTTTATTTATTCTTTTTTTTTCGCGTAGAAAATTCTTTGTTTATTCATTGTTTTGTGCAATCCTAACTCAACTGCCATTCTTTATCAAGATTTTGTGGCTAATGCACTTCCATACACAAATTCTGTTTAACTTTTTTTTTTTTTTTTATGTTTCTATATCATTACTCTATTTCTAATGCACACCATTACTCTTTCACATGCACACCATTACTCTTTCACATCTTGTATACAAAAATATCACTTTTTATTTGAAATGAAACAAGAGCGATAACTAACTCCTTATACATAGAAATTTAAAGTACTTCAATTAATTCGCAACACAGAACACAAGAACTAGTAGTACATAGAAAAGAAAATCGGTCTGCAATTCGAAACTGCATATTTTTATTTTTGTTGAAAATATGTTTTGGCAGAGGCGAGTAGTTTCTCTCCGGGTGGCAGATGTTCTTTGATGACAGAGCAATTAACATACTCTTCGATCCATTTGTAGAGTCTAGGAATATATGCCAAGTTTAACTAGTGAATCGTGTGTTACTTTTTGATTTTGGTATATTGGAATTTTGTAATTCACTGTAGGAAAATTTGCTCTCAATTTGTTCATCTATAATGTAAATAAGGCACTAAATCAGTGATTCACACAATCACAGATTATATACATAATACTAAAAATAAAAAGATTCTATATATTTTAATTTCTATATTCAACAGTATTGTGATGTTCTTTTATCTATCATTTCATTTGGTATATTTGTTAGGAAGTCGCATGTCCCTTTTTAATACATACACGTATTTGTATACATACCTAGGGAATTGCAATCGTGCTTCATTTGAAGTAGGATAGCACTTTTATTTTTCCTATGTCTCACTTGTTCAACTAAAATGCAGATATTAGTCAAATCAAACCTGATATCGTTGAATGATACGTCCTGGTGATGAAAATATTGTGATGTTCAATTATCTATTGTTCCATTTGGTACATTTGTTAGGAAGTTGCATGTCCCTTCTTAATATGTACACACAAATATGTATACACATGGAATTTCAATCCTACTTCATTTAGCATTGTACTAGTTCAAACCTTAAGTGAGGGACTTTACACTAACAATCCATTAAGAAGCATAAAATACCCAACCAAAAGGTAAGCAAAAGTTTAATTTAGCGAAGGCAACAGGCAAAGATTGTTCCAGTAACAAACTGAACTCTATCACAAGCTTAAGATGTTTTCAGACATCCACAAATGCTATAAAGCATAATAGTGAAACTTAGTTAACAACTATGAGCAAAGGGGAAAGAAAGTTTGTCTTTGAGGGCTAGAACTCGACGAACTAAAATTTAAATCATAAAAAAGATGATCCAAAAAGATTTTGAGTGAGCAGAGTTTGGTACTTATGATCTTTAAACAAATAATATTGAGGAAAAGAAGAATAAAGTAAAGGATCAAATTTGTTGGGTGAAAGGCAGACAACTAAAATAGGGTTGGATCTTATCAGTCAATGCAGTGCCGATGCGCCTTTGAATTGAACCATCATTTGCCACAAGAACAGAGAAGAGGTGAAGAAGGAAAACGACAACCTGTTGTAGACGTCCCCGAACGCCCCGGGAGGGTGAGGTCCCGTTCCGTTCGTTTTGCGGGTTTACTACAGTTCGGACTCAAATTGTCACGGTTCTTAATCTGAACCAAAGAGTCCAAATCTGGCAAATCGTTTTGAGAAAACAGATTTTTAGAAAAAGAAGTGCCAAACATGGACTGCTTTACTAGATACAGAGTCGCCACCTAAATATTTTATTTCGGGGAATTTAGGAAACCCTGACTCGGTGCCAAAGGCCACGTGTCCGTCATCACCAAAGTTGCCTCGGCTCGAGAACTTGGGTATGATTGGGGAAGGTCAGCTATGAGCCCCCCCTCTCGCCCGATCAAAGATCGGCCTCTACTAACCGTGATATCTTGTTTTGAAAGCATTATGTGTTCTTATTCCAGTTATTTAGCCTAGAATTACTATGTTATGCGCACAGCAAACAAGTATAGACCAAATTGCTTAAATTGGAACAAAACATTTCATGTTTGTTTTGAAAATGGTTTGCTACTCGCAAGTAGGCTGAAATGCAGGTTTTGCCACCCTCAAGTGGGCTTTTAGAAAAGATGGTTTTGCTACTATCTAGTGGGCTTAAAATTCACAGTTTTAATGCGTTATCCCAATTTAAGCAATTCGACCTCCATCCACAGGCATTCAAGCAGTTATATCACATAAGCAGCTAGCCTCATGGTAATCATGCAATTATGGCAACACTCACACGTATGCGGCATGCTAAAGCATAAAAGCTCACCTAGTACTCCAAGCCAAAACAGAAACCAGTTAGTAATCACATGCATGATCCTAGTTCATATTTGAAATGGCTAATGCAACACATGCAAAGATGCAATCCAAACAAGCTCAGCTATCCTAAACATGGCATGTGAAATGCTGCAACTAACAAATACTCAACTTGGAATTGAAATACTAGTGCAGTTAGCATGATGTACCGAGCCTGGTGCATGTAAGACAAATGTATGGATGCACGAATGCTAAGCATAAGGTATGCTAATTTAAATATGCCCTAGTCTACCATCATAAGCGGGTAAATAAAAGGGAAGAAAGACGTGGGGTTGGAAGACATACACACACTCACGCACATTTATTACACAATTGCCCTCGCTCGAAGGGTCCGAATAAATATTACAGTCCGAATAAATAATACTAAATTAATTATTACAAAATTTCTAATCTAATTAACAAATTAAATGCAAAGAGAAGATCACCGCAGCTCCCGCCTTGGAATGCGTGAATGATGCATGCTCAGATTTATCTTGCCCCGAAAGCCCGTACCATACCACTGCTGCCTCTGTTTACACTGCCCTGCTTCTCTGAAAACTTCCAAAATCCTGGGACAGGTTCCCTGAACCCTGTAGGACACCATCGGCTGAAGGGAATATACACCGGCCATGGAAATTATCCATCGGTTGGGGTTTTGTAACAAGCCCGCGGGGGGACCTCGCTACAGCTCGGACTCGACTTTTCGTAGTCACGGTTCTAAGTCTGAACCAAAGAGTCCAAATCCGGCAAATCGTTTTTGAGAAAAACAGATTTTTGAAAGAAGTGCCAAACATGGACTGCTTTGCCAGATACAGAGTCGCCACCTAAATATTTTATTTTGGGAAATTTAGGAAACCCTGACTCGGTGCCAAAAGGCCACGTGTCCGTCATCACCAAAGTTGCCTCGGCTCGGGAACTTGGGTACGATTGGGGAAGGTCACTTCGTGAGCACCCCCGCTCGCCCGGTCATAGACCGGCCTCTACTAACCATGATATCAATTTTTGAAAACATTGTGAGTTCTTACTCCGGTTATTAGCCTAGGTTACTATGTGATGCTCACAGCATATAAGTATAGACCGGGTCGCCCGAATTGGAATAAAACATTTCATGTTTGTTTTTGAAAATGGTTTGCTACCCGCAGGTAGGCTTGAAACATTTTGATGATTCATTCCAATTCAGATAACCCAACCTTCACCCACAGGCATTCGGGCAGATATATCAGATAAGCACATAGCCTCATGGTAAGCATGCTATCATGGCATTCATTCACACGCATGCGAGGATGCTAAAGCATAAAGCTTACCGAGTACTCCAAGCCAAAAACAGAAACTACATTAGAAATCATGCATGATCCTAAATATACAAAAATGCTTAATGTAACACATGCAAAATGCAATTATAGCAGGCTCGGCTATTCTAAGATGGTATATGAAATGCTACAACTAACATGTATTCAACTTGGAATTGAAAGTACAATGCAGTTAGTATGATGCGCCGAGCCCGATGCATGCAATACAGATGAATGATGCAAACATGCTGTCATACTGTATGCTAATTGAAATATGCCCTAATCTAACCATCAAAAGCGGATAAATAAAAGGGAGAAAGACGTGGGGTTGGAAGACATACATCACACTCACCCACACTTATTACAGTTGTGCCCTCACTCGGAGGGTCCAAATAAATAATACAGTCCAAATATTACAGTCCCCAAATAAAAGAATATTACAGTCCAAAATATTACAGAATTCTAATTAATTAATGAATTAACTAGAAAGCAAATAAAACTGGCGTGCAAGCCAGGGACCGCCTTGCTTCTGGTGGATGATGCATGTCCGGACTGTCTTGCGCGAAATCCACCGGAATGCCCCAATTAGCCTCTGTTTACACCTGTTATTTTTTGAAAAGCGTGCCAAGTCCCGGAAAGTTGCTGATTCCTGATTTTGCTGCAACAGAGAGCAAGAAAGGGGCATAGCAATGTATTTGCACAAATATATGCATGTCTCGATTCTCGTGCCACCAATCACGCATACCGAGGCATGATGGCAGAGGAGTCGAAATGCACAACTCAATATAGGATGAATGCACATGAAACTACAGCTAAAACCTAACTCCATCATGGATAATCCAGAGTGTCGGTGACTGGGGAATTGAGACACATTCCGTCACTCGGAGTACGAAACATACCTCGTTTCCCGTGCCCGGGCTAACTCATATTCCGGACACGATGCAATATGCATGATATGCGTGAAATGCAACTAAGATGCAATCCTAACATATACAATGCTATGAAAATGGGATGTCTCGAAATGCGTGCACACGGGCACGCAAACCGAGAAAATGACAGAATGCACTGAAAATGAGGTGCCTCGAAATATGTGCACGCTGGCACGCAAATCGAGGCGATGATAGGTGTCTCGAAATACGTGCACGCGGGCACGCAAACCGAGGCGATGATAGGTGTCTCGAAATACGTGCACGCGGGCACGCAAACCGAGGCGATGATATGAAAAAAGACAAATGGGCTTATACCAACATGAGTGAGCCTCAGCCACACTCACATAGGATGCCGACGGATAAAAAAGGAGTGCCCCGAAATGCGTGCACACGGGCACGCAAACCGAGGCGATGACAAAATATTATGAAATGACATGGAAATGACAAATGGGCTTATACTAACATGAGAGAGCCTCAGCCGCACTCACATGAGATGCCGATGGCAGAAAATGAGGTGCCTCGAAATGCGTGCACACGGGCACGCAAACCGAGGCGGTGCATACGCAATGCAAATGACATGGAAAATGACAAATGGACTTATACTAACATGAGAGAGCCTCAGCCACACTCACATAAGATGCCGATGGCAGAAAATGAGGTGCCTCGAAATGCGTGCACACGGGCACGCAAACCGAGGCGGTGCATACGCAATGCAAATGACATGGAAAATGACAAATGGACTTATACTAACATGAGAGAGCCTCAGCCACACTCACATAAGATGCCGATGGCAGAAAATGAGGTGCCTCGAAATGCGTGCACACGGGCACGCAAACCGAGGCGGTGCATACGCAATGCAAATGACATGGAAAATGACAAATGGACTTATACTAACATGAGAGAGCCTCAGCCACACTCATATAAGATGCCGATGAATGAAAAACGAAGTGCCTCGAGATGCGTGCACACGGGCACGCAAACCGAGGCAATGGCAGAATGCGATGAAATGATATGGAAACATGATATGGGCTTATACCAACATGAGTGAGCCTCAGCCACACTCACATAGGATGCCGTCGGATAAAAATGAGGTGCCTCGAAATGCGTGCACACGGGCACGCAAACCGAGGCAATGATAAAATGTGATGCAACATGGCAAAATGATATGCAAGCATGCTAATGGAATTCCAGCAACAAAACAAGGGGAAAACAGCCCCGGGATGAGGCGAAATGACATGAAATGCAAGGAAATGTCCCGAAATGCAACATTAGGCACCCGAAATGACCTATAGCTATGCTAAACATGCACAATATGGACATGCAATGCAAAGACAAAAGCTAGACAGTCCCAAAAGATGCACTTTCACAGTTATAAACATGGCCAAACAGCAAGCATAAGTAAGGGAAAAATAGTATGCAAGAAAAGGGGGCAAAAGAGGGGTAATGAAGCAAGTGGTATAAGCAAAACCCAAACTGAAAAATTTCCTTCTACAACACTGAAGAGGGACCAAAAATATGAACATTTACAGTATATGGAAGCCTCAAAATCAGTATACAAATATGCTAAAAATGTGATGCAAAACAAAGCTCAAAAGGTGCTATAACATGAAGTATACAAAATAATCACCAAACAGAAAAAAAGTGTTAATGAAACATGAAGTATAGATCAAAATAAGACTATCTCTAGGCCTGTAAAATGGCCGAAAACAAAAGCATGGTAGGCTAACTAAACACGCAAGAAAACGAACCAAAAGGTAGCCAAAGAGGCAAGTGGTATATGCAATGCTCAAACTGAAAAATTCCCTTCTACAACATTGAAGAGGGACCAAAAATAAGCATATTTCCAGAACTGTAAAACAGCCAAAACAGAATACAAACATGCTAGAAATGCAATGCAAAATTAGGCTCAAAAGTGGCTATAACATGAGGTATGCAAAATATTCCACAAATGGCCAAAGACCCTTAATGAAACATGTTAAGAAGGTCAAAATAAGACTATCTCTAGGCCTGTAAATCGACCAAAAACAAAAGCATGGTGGGCTAACAAAACATGCAAGAAAACGGTATTTACGAAGGGTATTGAAGCAAGTGGCATATGGAGGGCTCAAACAGGGTTGAGCCCTTAATGAGACATGAAAATGAGCTCAAAATAAGGCCACTTTCAGTTATGGACGGAGCTCAAATCAAAAAGCATGGATGACTTGCAAAAGATCCAAGAAAAGGGCCAAAAAGGGGAAATTGCAACTTACCCTTGAAGACCAATTCTTTTGTTGCTTCTTGGGCCAAATTTGTTGCCTCTTAGCTGCTGGAATTCCTCTCCTTGCTCTTGGAATGGAGTGGTGGTGGTAGAGCTTAGTGTTGTAGTGTAAATGGTGGTGTAGGACTTGAAGCTTTTTAGGAAAATGAGAGAGATGGAGGAGGATTTGTCTCTTGAGGCTTGAAGAACCAATTTTCTAACCTCCTAAAAGGGAGGAGAGGTTCTCTTTATATAGAGAAACCAAAGGGGCAAAGCTTCTCTTAGAAGCTTTGACCAAAAGGGCCAAGCTTCTTGGAGAAGCTAGGCAAAAAGGGTCAAGAGGTTCAAGCTTCTTGGAGAAGCTAGCCAAAAGGGTCAAAAGGTTCAAGCTTCTTGGAGAAGCTAAACAAAAAGGTTCAAAAGGGTCAAGCTTCTTGGAGAAGTTTTGAAAAGGGGTCAAAAGGTTCAAGCTTCTTGGAGAAGCTAAACAAAAAGGTCAAGCTTCTTGGAGAAGCTAAAAAAGGGGTCAAGCTTCTTGGAGAAGCTAAAAGAGGTCAAGCTTCTTGGAGAAGCTCAAAAAAAGGTCCAAAAGGGTCAAGCTCCCTCAAGAAAAGGTTTCGGTTAGGAGAAGTGGCCGATTGATCAAAAATAGTGGCCGGCCATGAACTTTTAGGGTCCTCCCAAGTGTGTAGATCACAGATATGTGGTCGAAAGTTGGCAACACTAACTCCAAGGTGTTCAACATTAGCCCGGAAGTTGGGAAAACGGGCGCCGGGAGGCTCCGGAGGAGAGATAACTGGTTGCTGCAACAATTGCTGGCCTCCCACCCTTCAGTGACCTTCCCTGTGATAAAACAGAGGTACTTGCCAAAAATGAACGAAAACCAATGCAAAACGAATGTTCCGGGGCCAAAACACGCAGTTCGAGGTCCCGAAAATGGGCTGTTAAGCACCGAAAGTGGCATTCGACCTCGAAGTGGGTTTCTCAGCCCCCAGTGTCCCTCAAAAGGGAGCAAATAGGAAGTATGCCAAAAATCAGAGCAATAGGAGATGGTTAAGCGGTCCCGAACCGAGGCACACGGCCTAACGGCTCTGAAAACCGGGAACCGGACTCCGAAATGGGAAAAATGGCCTACGGCCACCAAATGTAGCCTACGGACATTGAGAGATGGTCTGCGGGACCTCTCCCTCCCCTCAGGAAAAGAAACAGAGAAAAACGAGTCTGGTTCGCAAACCGAGACAAGGCACAGGAGAGAGTTCGGAAGTCCGGAGGCAGGGCTCACGGCCGCGACTCTGAAACTTCTGAACGAGCACAACATGCAATATCACCGAGTGCTCAACTGGTGACGTCTGAGTCTCAAGGTCGGTCAAAAATGGGGTGTCTACAGGTTTCATATTATCGACCACCAATCCATGGTCGGTCGGCACTCCACAGTGCCGGTTGGCAAGAACTCCCTGCAGAAACTGGTTTTTGACAGCAACAAGGACAGACAGTGTATGGCATGAAATTTCAAGCAAATGAATGCACGGGCACACTCCCTATCATGCAAGGGACTCAAGGGAGCATGACCCTCGACCCTCGACCCTCGGGCTATCAATCATGCATTTTGATGCGTCATGGCCTAAGGAGCTAAGGTTGCGATTCAATGAAAATGCATGCAACATATAAATGAATACCAAAACCCGATCATGCCAAAGTCAAGGGCCTCGGTGACCGAGAGTTGAGACGCGTTACATCACTTGTAGTATGAACACTTCTCCCCCCCTCACACTTGGTTTGACACCCCAAACCAAGCAATGCAATGCATGTTATGCAAACATGGCTCGAAAATGCGACATATCACTAAAATGCAAAGCATGCCAAATGCAATGCAACATGCCATGGCAAGCATGCAATTTTCCTAACATGCAATGCTACAATGCAACTCATCATGCAAAGTTAATATGGTATAATGCAAGTATGCGATTAGAGGCAACAAGTCACGCATACAACCATGTCCGAGAAGGGACTTAGACTGAAATGGGAGGCCTCAAACACCCCCCAAAACAGTGGCCAAAAGTGCCTCAAGTGATGGACAAAATGCCTTACAAACATGCAAGCCAAAAGAGGGGCCAAAGCTAAGGCATAACAAAGGGCATTCTACCACCACTAACCCAAACAAACATGGCATGAACTATACAACCAAAACAGAATTTTAGCATGCAAAAAGAGCTCCAAAACCCACACATATGGCATCCCAAATGAAACAAACACCCAGGCATACACAATGCACGTTCCAAGGCATAAGAGGGTACAACTTCAAAGCATGAGAGGAGCGATGAATGCAAGTATACAAGCATGGTTTAGGGACCGAAATGATATGCTAAGTGATTCCAAATCACCGAAATAGCCTAACCAATGCATGTTCATGACCCATACCCTCAAGGCTCATGATCCAAAATGCAAAGCAACTATATCAAGCATGCTAAACAAGACCAAATCAGTGGCCAACAGACCTCATTCATGACAAAATATGGTCAAGGACTTCACAAAGTGAAGCCAAAGTATGAGAGCATGGTAGTCAAAAGTCATGATGCGTTTCTAGGCACAAACAAGGGAATACAAAGTAAGTATGTTAAGCATGCAAAGGGCCACCAATCCGACCAAAAACAAAGATAACATGTGACCTAAATAGCACCAAAAACATCTGATATGGAGCCAAAAACAACCAAGCATATATGCTACCCTTATGAGCCCAAAATATGCACAAATGAGACACAAAGGGAGAGGGGTGTCCCTCCCCTATACAAGACTTCAAATCATCTTCTTCACCACTTAAAATCCACTGGATTTCAGTGGGGAGGAGGCTAATACAACAAAGCAAATAAGGCTTAAAGAAAAAGGCACCAAAAGAGACCTAAGAGGGGGATTTCAGCCCCCAATGCCAAAACACCCTTAATGAAAGTTCTTAAGCAGGAAAATATAAGACTTTTTTATGTTATACTCAAAGCTTGAATCAGCATGCAAGATAGGTCAAGAACCAATGCAAGATTGGGGATAATAAAGTGAAAGTCTTACCCTTGAAGAACACTTTAAGAACAGTTGGTCCAGCCACACTCTACTGAGAAAAATCAGTCCAAAATCTCAAAAAACAACCCTCAATGCCTCTCAATCTCGGAGCAAGGTGTAATGGTGTGTGTATTAGTGCAAAAGTAAGGTCAAAATGCACTTTTAGGCCAAGAAAACACACACAAGGGAGGAGAGAGAGGGAAATATAGAGAGAGAGTGTGTATATCAGATGTATATGTATATAAGCTCTGGTTTTTATGTTCAAAACTCCAACCCCTAACAATGGAAGAAGAGAGGTGCTTAAATAGGCAAAAGGAAATGACTTAAGCTTCTCAAAGAAGCTAAGTGAAAGGGGCAAAAGGGGCAAAGGAGTCAAGGTTTCTTGAGGAAGCTAGGACAGCTGGCCAAGCTTCTTGAGGAAGCTTTGACAAAGGATCAAGCTTCCTCAAGAAGCTTTGACCAAAAGGGAGCAAAAGGGGCAAAACAGCCACTTCATGCACGAGGAGGAGTGTTGGTGCATTCCAGCTGGCATGCACCAAGTCTGAAGGGTGCAAAAGGGTCACACCGGCCAGCAAAAAAAAGGTCACCGGCAAAATAAAGTGCCGGTCGGCAAAATATAGTGCCGACCGGCCATTGGTTTTAAGAAACCACTACCGGTGGCACCAATAAACGGCCGGTGATGTGAGGGGACAGCCGGTGGGATGTGGGAATGGCCAACAAGCCATTCCCTGCCTTTTAAGGAAAAAACACAAATGTTTGGTGCAAAACCAGACACTGAAAAGTCGAGTCGAGAGATCCTGAGGCGAGGCGCGCAGCCGAGACCTCCGGGAACTCGAGACGAACACAAGCACGGATGATCACCGAGTGTTCCAACGGTGACGTCCAAGTCTTGAGGACGGTCAAAAATGGGGTGTCTACACCTGTACAATGAGAAGAGGAGAAGGGGGTGAAAGGAAAAGAAAAGAAGCTGTGAGGGGGGAGCCGAGAGAGAGAAGGAATGGGGCAACCACCATATGTTCATGATTCTGCCAAAAGGAACCCCTCTCTTGCCTCAGACTTGGTAAATTATAGGGTTCTTATCTATTGTCCAACCTAACCATCTTCTTGCTCTTGTCAAGACTCCATAGGTCCACTTGTCATGCCACTATTTACACAAATCAAAACTCTACTAGAAATTCTAATGGTCCAAAGCCTAAAAGCATGGACAGTGACGGACAAGGAATTACAATAGGGGGCTTTTTACTGGAAGTGATGATAAAATAGTGGGTTGCAGATCTGGTATGTAGGGGGAAAAAAGATGAGGTTTTAGAGTTACAATATTGCCCTCATTGTAGTCGACAAAGGAAAGGGACTGGGGTATTTTTTGTCCAAATTCTAACCTTCTTTAGTCATTAGCTAAAGAAGGCCATGTATAGGTAAATAGTTATCATAAATATACTTCCTATTATTCTGGTTTCGGTTTTGTTTTATGCACCATGTCAACTTTTAGTTCTCAATGGTGATCATTTCAACCCTATCCTGATTAAGATTATGATTCCTGTAACTTCATGCAAAGAAGTCCTTTCTGCATCATTAATGATAAATTTCTAGTCTAGCTAAGATGTTGCTCACATGAAGTAGTTTTGTCTCTATGATTCATCAAAGTTAAGTTGAATTTGAGTCATCTTTGCCTCAATCTTTACTTCTTTGTAACTAAAAACTATTATCGCACAGCTTTATTTCTGTCATTTCCACTTCCTCTCATGAAGTGATCTTGAGCGTGGAAGTCCTGTTGTTGCCACTCTATAGTAGTGCTTTGCATTTTCTGGCTTCAGTGGCCTTAAACTGAGCTCTGGCTTAAACTGAGCTCTGGCTCATTTATGCAGTTCTGATTTTGCTGTAAGCGAGCAACTGTTGTCTTTATGTGGACTGCCATTATCTAATGGCATTTAAGATGTTTTTGACATCATCTATGAAGCCTATGGAACATCTTGACAATTCATTTCACATGAATTCATTCAACTCAGAATCTCTTAAGTGTTTTCTAAGATTTTTAATTTGCCTTAATTATCACTTATACAGTCACCACAGTCCACGATTGTTGCATTGTGAATGACTTTTCTACTCTTGAGTTCTGATATTTTATTTTCTTTGCCGTCCTTAATTACAGTTGTAGATTTAAAGTTGTATTTTGTTTATCATATATAATTTTTCCACTAATTTTTATTAAATTTTATATTCTTATGTCTTTTTGTGTCTCTTACAAAATAGAAAAATAGATAATCTTTTCTGCCTAACATCCGTTATATGCATAAGCCGGATTGTTACCCATTGCCACTATTTACATAAATGTTTACAATGATTGCCTTTTTTTGGTGCAGGGATGGTTACAATGACTTCAACACATTCTACATGCAAGTAAGCATTGTGACATTAGATGTTATTTGTTGGATTCTATAAATTACAAAGTTTATCAATTTTCCTGGAGTTATTTTGATAATTCAAGTTGCTAAGCAAAATTTGTGTTGGACTCATCAGTTAGCATTGCTGCTGATTGGTCGTTGGTGTCAACATTAACACATTTTTTGTTTGTCTAATTAATTTACCACCACCATTGCTAGTGATTGTTCCTTCTCTCTTATTGTTGAATTGAACATTTTAACATTATAATTTTTTTTTTCATATGTTTGACAGATTGGCAATGGACGGAATATAGTTCGGGAAGCATCAAAGGATTACATTTTGAATTTTTGGATATATTTTGTCATAGGTTTTTGTTATGAATTTGCAAGCTTAGAAGGTTTTTGGGCATTACATGTTTCAAGTTTGGGATTGTAAGAGATTTGTACTTAAATTGGATGTTTTGGATTTGATATGTTGTTTATATTTAATATGATACTACTTTTGAATTAAGTTTATATTTTGGATGCTTTGCACAAGTATGTTAATTTGAATTATATTTTGCTTATGTTTATAGGTTTATGAATTATGTATTGAACAGGAAAATTGTTAAAAAAAATTATAAATAATGAATTTTTGGTGACAAGTTTTTTTAGTTATAAATTTACTTTTGGTGACATTTTATTTATGTTGCTGAAAGTATGTGTCAATTTTTTTAGCGACCCAAAACTTGATTGGTCGCCAAAAGTTTTAACATTCAACAACCAATTCTTTTAGTCACTGAAAGATATTTTTAGCGACGCATTTATATGTCGCTGAAACTTAACATGTCATCAGTTGAAGGCTACTTTTAGTGACTAAATGTTAATTTATGGCAACGAAATTTTAGTCTTTTGGCGACGGAAATATTTGGTCGCCAATTTATTTATAAAGGCAACCAAAATTGATTTGGTCGCCGAAGCACTTAGTGACAGGGCTTCAGCGACCAATTTTGTTCATGTCGCGGATACTTTCAGCAACCAAAATTACACTTTTGGTGACTAAAAAACAGGTCGCTAAAAGTGTTTTTTGTTGTAGAATTATGTTGCATTTTTTGATGTTGGATAACAGAGAGAAATTTGTATGCTTGTGGATAATATTACAAGATAATGTGTCTTTTGTGCATTATGTTTTGTAATTTTCTCTAATTTTTTTTTTCTGAATTTTCTCTGTAATTTCTAAATCAACGCAAAACATACCTTGGGCAATGAGTTTATAATACCAGTCAAATTCATCCAGAGAAAATTCCCAATACCAAAGAAAATTGCTTTTCTTTGTTACTAGAATTTTCTTTGTGAAGTTTTGGTAACTTCAAACCAAAGAAATTTCTTTACAAATATAATTTTCTCTATATACATTGTGTTGATAATCATCACTTAGCATGCATTATCAACAAGACATAAAGAGAATTGATAATCATCAGAAAAACTATATATATATGTTTATATATTTAACCATTGATAGCAATAAAATTTTGAAGTTTACATTAATCAAAAAAAAAAATATATATATATATATATATACATATATATCAACCATCATCATTCCTTCAATATATCAAAAAAACAAATTGAAGGGTTATTCCTAATTACATTGGTCATTTACTAGTTGCCTCCTGGACTTGGACTTTTTGTGTGTGTGTGTGTGATGTTTTGCTGCTGCTACATTCCTCCTGGACTTGGACTTTTTTTTTTTGTGTGTGTGTGTGTGTGTAATGTTTTGCTGCTGCTACATTTTGATCTTAGATCATAAGTGGCAGACTCAGAGACTTTCTGTTTGTGTGTGTGTGTGTGTGTGTATGTGTGTGTGTGGTGTTTTTGGTGTTTTGTTACTGTTGCATTTTTCCATTTCTAAACAATGAAAACATAAAGATGCCAACATTAAATTTCAGAGAAAATTACATTTACAAGCACACAACTAGCCAAAGAAAATCAAAGAAACAATATAAATTAATGTGGTTAGGTAAAATTACACATGCTAGAGAAAATTAAACATACCAGAGAAAATTACACACACGAATGTATTAAGTAGTTTTTAATAAAATAAATCAAACATGACAGAGAAAATTAAATATGCTAGAGAAAAGTAATGTGGCTAGAGAAAATTATATATGCCAAAGAAAATTACAAATACAGAAGAGAGTACTAAGCGTTTTTTAAGCAAATAAATCAATCTAGTCACAGAAAATTTTCATTCCCAAATAAATTTTCAATAACTGAGAAAATTAAACATACAAATACACAACTAGCTAGAGAAAATCTACAAAGCAACATAAATTAATGTGGTTAGAGAAAATTAAATATGCCATAGAAAATTAAGCCGCGACCAAAGGAGGAACAACCAACTTATGTTTTTAATATCTTGTTGTGTTTTGGATAACATGGATATTTTGACAACTTTAATATTTGTTGGAATGGACTACACAACGGGCCATAGGATTTATTATATGTGATTTATATTGGATATAAAATAGTCAAAGTCTAAGCATATTAGACTGGACATTTTGAATTTCTAATACTACACTTGAGTTAAGGCCCTATTTTAATCCCATGCTAAGTATTGTCTAGTCTCATATATATATATATATATATATAGAGAGAGAGAGAGAGAGAGAGTAGAGTCTGGTGAGACTTGAAATTAGAAAAATGAAAGAAGAAAAAAACATTTCCATAAATTAGAAAAATGAAAGTATTCTTGTTTCCTCTTTTGATTGGGAATGGGAAAAAAATTAGAAAAATGAAAGAAGAAAAAAATATTTCCATAAATAACAGGGTTAGAATTTATTCTAGTCCATGAATTCTCTTCCATTAGATCACTTCACTTAGGAGTTGGGTTTAGGAGTTGGGTTTGGTCTCTGTTTCCATCGTAGTAGTAATTCTCCATTTGAGATCGAAAATTGAAAAAAATAAACTGTTAGAAGCACACAACTAGAAGAAACTCAAAGAAGCAACATAAATTAATGTGGTTAGATAAAATTAAACTTGCCAGAGAAAATTACACACGAGAGTATTAAGTGATTTTTAACAAAATAAATTAAACATGCCAGAAAAAAGTAATGTGGCCAGAGAAAATTATATATGCCAGAGAAAATTACACACACACACAAGAGAGTACTAAGTGTTTTTTAACCAAATAAATCAATCTAGCCATAGAAAATTTCCATTTCTAGAGAAATTTTCAATAACTGAGAAAATTAAACATACAAGTACACAACTAACCAGAGAAAATCTACAAAGCAACATAAATTAATTTGGTCAGAGAAAATTAAACGTGCCAGAGAAAATTAACCACGACCATCTGGTGTATTGAACCATTGTCTATGGAAACATTTTTTAGATTAAGAACTGAAAGGCATGGTTTAATACAGAGCCTGATACATATAACCCTTTTAGGATCCTAGATACGTAGTAAGATGAGATAACCAGAGATGAAACCATGATGGTCAATGGCTTATTTTAAGTGGTTTCTAGCTAAATAAATCAATCTAGCAACAAAAAATCCTAGAGAAATTTTCAATAACTGAGAACATTAAACATACGAGTACACAATTAGCAGATAAAATCAACAAAGCAACATAAATTAAACATCCAAAGAAAATTACACAACATAGAAATTTGAATGAATTGAACTTGAATCAAATTTGAAGGAAAAAGAGGTTGGTGTATATTAAAAAATGTAAAAGAGCAGAGAAATTTAAAAACAATAGAGAAATTTTCAATAGAAAATCAATTATACAAGAGATAAAATCAATTCCATAGAAAATTCTACCAAACAAATATGCCAGAGAAAATGAATTCCATAATAAATTCTAACAAATAAATAAATGCAGCCACAGAAAATACTGAGAAAATTACACATAGAAGTGCAAAATAGTCAAAGAAAATCAAAGTAGCCACAAAAATATAAATAAATGAGAGAATAAATATGCCAAAGAAAATTCAAAAAAGAAATATAAATCAAGCAAGTAATAGAAAATCCAAATGCTAGAGAAATTTACAAACACAAGCACATAACAAGCTTCAAGAATAAGTTCAAAATGCAGAGAAATTTCATTTTTCAAATTTACCTGGATTTTATTACGAAATTGAAACCCGAATTAATGGAAGGCTATTATAAAATGTAATTAACTGTGTTTCCAAAGAAAAACTAGTTGATTTGTAAAAAAACTTACCAGAGTGAGGATGAAACCCTAATTACGAACTGATATACCCTAAGATGAAGATGCACTGTGATGAAGATGAGCTAAGATGACAATGAACAGTAAAAACTCGTCAGAGAAATTTGTGAGGAAGGAATCGCAAAGATTTTTGCGGAAGATTGTGAAAATGATTGTAAAACCCTAATGTCGATGTTCTCTCAATCATGGATATCAGTTTTGGAACTCCAGTTATCAAAATCTAGTTCACTTTTCTTAGTTGATTGTAAAAGGTATTTTGGTCCAAAAAATAAATAAAAAGCGCACGTGTTTTCGTTCAAGGACCTAGGCGTCATCTATTTTTTTAGTATCTTTCATAGTCTAAATTACTATTATTAGGGATCTTAAAAAAAAATAAAAAATAAAAAAATCCCCCATCTAAATTAGGTGCATCTATAAAATAAAATAAAAAACTTAAAATATTAAAAAATTCACTAAAAAACAAAAAAATATTAAAAAAAATCAAAAACAAAAACTTAATTTTCAGAAAATTGGAACCAAACAAGATGAATAAATTTTTTTTTTTTTTTAAGTGATTTGAGTTTAAGCCAATTCAAAAAAATGTATAAAATTGTTAAAGTATGGTTATTTGTATAATGATTGAGGTTTTTAATGGGTCGAATAGGGATTATTTTCAAATAACTTGTACAGAGACTTGGCGAAGTAATCTTTTGAAGTGGATTGGCTAAAGTCGTTGCCTTTGGGCCCATTCAGTTGGGCTAGTGTTTCAAGAGTTGAGAAAACTAATGGACTAAGTTATATTACATTATAGCGAAAGGATCACAGTTATTCTATCGATTTCAATTTTGAACTTCTGATCTTCTCACCGTCTCATTTACGTATAATTGTGGGCAAAACAATAGTTAGAAGATTTCCAATATTTTTTTTAAAAAAATTAAATTTGAGTAAAAATTGAATCAAAAGCTTGATTTAATATTAAATGTTTTAATGACTTTATATCCAGTTTAACTAAAAAATTTGATTTGGTGAAAAATATGAATGCTTCAATCCTTAATTAAAAATTTCTTCAAATTGTTTTAAAAAATTTCAATCTTGTCCCCCAGAAGCTTCCATCATCAAATATGGTTAAAAACTTTTTTTTGCCTTGGCTTGATGATTTTTTTTATAAAAACTAAGAAAATGATTAAAGACTATTTTTACTAAATTTTGTTTATCAAATTTAAATTTAATATAAAATTTGAGAAAGAATGAGAAATGCTGCTATAACATAGCCAGAAGATAATTAGTACATACAGGGCAAGTTATTCATCAAACAAAGTGGAACTTGGCCGCAAAACACGCTAAATTAAAGAATAACCATGCTGGGACCCCCAACACCCTCAGTCCACGTGGAGGGCTGCAAATGGCAGGAAAAAAAAAAAATTTTTTTGACCAATCAGACCCCACTAGGGTCCTGGGGTCTGATGCATTTTTCATTAAAGAATAGGTTCTCAATCATTTCACATTATGCAATTGGTTGATGAAACAACACGCTATTTTTAATTTTTCTTAGGCAAATGCTAACACGAATTTTATGATCATTGTTTAATGTTAAAAGGTATATAAAAAATCTCTTAAAAATACGTAAAAATGTATTGATTTTAGTAAAAGTGGGCTCATTTGGCAACCTCATAAATAAGTTGTTTATTGATTTATTGACTTATTTAGATTATATTACCTCTCTATTTTTTTACATATTTTTTCATAATAAATAAAAAAATCAATTTATAAATCATACCAAAAATAACCCTAAATTTAGTAAAAGACATTTGTGTTATTCAAATTTTTTGTCTTCTACTTACGTCTTACAGACATTTATAAGCAAGACTTTTTTTCATAAACGTGATAAAACTAGTGACAATTTTCCTCTCTAAAAAAATAAAAATAAAAAAAATCGTAAATCATGTTTACTTTTTTTTGCTAAATAAAATAAGGAAAATGATTGGTGGCCCTAAAAAACTTGCCCCTAATCCCCCTAATTTCCATTTTTGGAAACTGTTTTCTTTTTTTCTTTCTTTTTTCCTTTTTTTTTTTTTTTTTTTTTTACCTTAAATAGAAATTGGGGGCATTCGAGCCCCCAATTTTCGGGCCCTGAAGCACGGCTGATAAAATAAAGCATCCCATGCCCAAGTAGTAGTCATGATTATTGCAAAACCCAAAAAGCTATTACTGGACTCAGTGCCATTTTGGAACATAGCAAAAAGTCATGTTTTTGGAATGTTCAAAAACGCAAGTGTCAAAAACGTTAGTAGATTAGTTTGACAAGTGCTAAAAATGTAAGTGTAAAATTATAAAATAGAGCCTATGAAAAAAAAAAAAAATTTGTTGAGTAAGAGTATTTTGGTTATTTTAATTTGATTTGACACCATAAATAAATATTAAACTAAAAAGTAAAAAGTCAATTTTTTACCAACTTTTCAAATCACTTTCCAAAAAATTAAAAAACTTGATAAAAAGCTAAAAATTAATTTTTTACTAACTTTTCCAAACACTCTTATCAGGAAGAAAACGAGTACTTCATGCCCGGAACAATTTTTTTTGAAGAAAACGCTCACATCACACGCATAACTCATAGAATTATTCCTTAATAATTCAAAGAAATAGAAAGAATTTTTGAGATGTAAATGGATAATAAAATTAAATAGAAATATGATTATCTGAAATAAAATAAAATATTTTGACGGCAATTTCTCTCTGTTCTCCTCCACATCACACGGATTTTTCTGCCTTGATAAAAAAAAAAAAAAAAGATAAGATCGGTTTTTATCTCTCTATTCCCATCTTGATTATATTCATTAAACATATAAGAGTAAATTATACTTACTTCTCTTGAGATTTTTGGCAATTACTAGGACCTAATCTTGTAGTTTCAATAATTACAGAAATCTTTTTTACTTTTGAAACTAGTATTAAGATTCTTCAACGTTAATCTTCTGTTAGTTTATTTAACAGAATATGTTGTGTGGGGATATATTTTCTGAATACCAACACGTGGCAAGGTGACGCTGACGTGTCAGCCGAGGTGCAACGTGTCCTGGTCGTGATGCCGAGGTGATCTCGGCAAGGCCGAGGTTATCTCCGAAGATATCGGAAACCGAGATAAGCGGATAAGGGACAAGAGTCCTAGAATGAAAAGGAAACTCAACTTGGATATGGACAAGAGTCCTAGATTGGGAGAAGACTTCAGTTTGGGTAAAGATAAGACTCTTAGAGAGTTTATCCTAATCTCACTGGGAGTCCCAGGTTAGCAGCAATCCTAAGTCCATTAGGGCGAGGCTCCTATTGGGACTAGGATTGTATTGGCTATAAAAGAGAGGCACCCCCATGGGTCAGAGGTATGCTTTTGATACTCAAGCTTGTGAGTTTAGTACTTGATTATCTTTGAGAGATATACTGACTTGATCGTCGGAGTGCCCCCGGGTGGTCGAAACCACCGCGGGATTCTTATATTTCTGTTGCAGGTCCGTCAGGTGTCATCTATTCTGCCAGTGCTCTTCAGCTGGTTACTAAGCGGGCAGTGTGGTCGAAAAATCACCCACACAATTTGGCGCCGTCTGTGGGAAAGAAAGAAGAATAGATGGCCAATGACGGATAGAAAGATCAGACTGGAGACAACGCTCCTGCTGGGAGTCGGAGACCTATCGATCTCGACGTTGAAGGGGACAACCGCAACACAGAAACTCGTGACCAGAGTCACGGAGTGAAAGAAGCCGACCAGGAAGGTGACGCACCAAAGACAACAGATCGAAGCAACGAAGAAGACCTCCAGGTATGGAAGGATAGATACCTGCGGAGGAACGAAGACCCTTCCAGAAGGGATGCAAAGACAGGGGGCATGAGCGCTCCCAAGGAGATAACATTTAAGTATAGAAGAACTCATCCTGAGTGAGCAGATCCCGGATTTCAGATCCCGGATTTCAGATCCTGGATCCCGAATCCGAGAAGACATGATCTCAGCCTAGACAAGTAGGCCTGAGAAGACGAGAGCTCAACCTAAGTGAGCAGACCCTGAATTCCAGATCCCGGATCCCAGAAGACATGATCTCGGCCTAGATGAGTAGGTCCGAGAAAAGAAGAGCTCAACCTGAGTGAGCAGATCCAAGATCCCAGAAGATAAGATCTCGGCATCTGACTCCGAGAAGAGAAGAGCACAATGAGCAGATCTCAGATCCTAGAAGATAAAAAGGAAACACACAAGATCAGACTAAAGTTGGTCAGAATTGAGAAGTATGTTAGGGCCGAGGAAGACATGTCGGGAACAAAGGCGTCGGAACAAGAAAAGAGAAACGGCTCGCTGATACGAGGCCGAAAATCAAACTCAGGTTGGAGCCAAGTAAGATCAATAGAGAAACCAAGGCCGGCAACCTCGGCTTGAATTAAACCTCGGCGACAAGGTCGAAGCTACATGTATGATGAGAACCCAAGTGAATTTTAAGTTCACACTGGGGGGCAGAGAAAAGAAGAATGCGTTTACCACTTGTTGAAATTTGTAGCAATTTACAAGTTGGTTAAACCAATATGATGCTTAACAGAAGTTAAGCCGAGATAATGCTTAACCGAAGTTAAGCCGAGATGATGCTTAACCGAAGTTAAGCCCAGATGATGTTTAACCGAAGTTAAACCGAGACGATGCTTAACCGAAGTGAAACCGAGACGATGCTTAACCGAAGTTAAGCCGAGATGGTTCCTTATCTTCACTTGTTGAAATTTGTAGCAATTTACAAGTCGAAGTTAAGCCGAGATTATTCCTTAATTCACTTGTTGAAATTTGTAGCAATTTACAAGTTGGAATTAAGCTGATTTCTTAATTCACTTGTTGAAATTTGTAGCAATTTACAAGTTGGAATTAAGCTGATTCCTTATCTTCACTTGTTGAAATTTGTAGCAATTTACAAGTTGAAGATAAGCCGAGATTACTGTTTCTCTTCACTTGTTGAAATTTGTAGCAATTTACAAGTCGAAATGAAACCGAAGTTATAGTTTGCACACTTGTAGCAATCTACAGGTTGGTCCAACCAAAGAAGATGCTTAACACTTGTTGAAATTTGTAGCAATTTACAAGATAATGTTAAGCCGACATGTAATCATCTGTTGAAATTCGCAGCAATTTACAGGTTGAGGAAAGAGCTAAGTATATCTACACACTTGTTGAGATTCGTAGCAATTTACAAATAGATTATTGTTTAACACTTGTTATGTTACAGTAGATTCTTGTTGAAATTTGTAGCAATTTACAAGTAGACTAGACCGAGATCACCGTTTAAACACTTGTTGAAACTTGAGAAAAAGTTTGCAAAAGTTAACATTGAGTAGTATATGTTCCACACTTGTTAGAATTTATGAAAAGTTTGCAGGTCAGTATCTTGCCGAAGTAAAAGTTTTTATACCCGAGGTATGTAACCCCGAGAAGATTGCACAAAGATGGAATCATGCAAGAGCAGTTAGAAGAAGATCAAAACAGAATTCATCGTGATTGACACGCCTTCACCTTACAACATCATCTTGGGAAGGCCATGGTTGCATACAATGGGGGCAGTTCCCTCAACGTTGCATCAACTATTGCGGTTCCCCACAGAACATGGGATTGAAGAAGTCAGAGGAGACCAACTGCAGGTAAAGAATTGCTCCATGGAAGCAATGAAAACTACCTGCAACATTCGGGAACCAAGGAAGGCAGAGATTGAAGACGAGGACATGGAGGTCCTAGATGATGTCGACAAGGAGCCAGCCAAAAAGAGTGAAGAGACACTGAAGAAAATCCTCGTCCAGGCGGGCGACGAAGAGCGCTTCATTCAGAGAAGGAAAGTTGAATTAGACATTCAAGAACAAAGAGGCACATCGGCCATATGCAGAGCTTACATTATCTAAAGAACAAAAAAGTACAAGAGTACAAGCGACAAAAAAAGGAAAAACTTCAAAAACTGAGATGATGCTTAACCGAAGTTAAGCCGAGATGATGTCTAACCGAAGTTAAACTGAGGTGATATTTAACTGAAGTTAAACTGAGATGATACTTGACCGAAGTTAAACCGAAATGATGTTTAACACTTGTGGAAATTCTGAGAGAATTTACAAGTTAAAGAGTGCACAAAGCTAAATGTCAGCAAAAGATTCGCCGGAGTCAAACGTCGTTTTGATTAGAACCACTAAGTGCACGCCAGAAGTGGTGACCAGAATTGTGAAAAGAATAAATGCTTCAAGAAACAGCGATGATAGTTTGCAAAGGCCAAGAGAAAGAGGGTCTAAAGGGGGTGAATTAAATACCAGAAGTTTTAATACATCGGCGAAAGAAAAACACATCAGGTCCATGACTACAGCACGAAGCCCACTTCCCTAATGTGATCCTAACGTTCACATTAGGGGGCAGGGAGAAGGTGCAGGGGGAAGGAATGATAATTAAGGAGCAAGGAAAGTTAACACTTGTTGAAACTTTTGAGCAAAATTACAAAATGAGTTAACTGAAGATTATGAAGTCTACCATTTGTTGAAATTTGTAGCAATTTACAAATTTGGCATAGCCGAGATAAACACTAAAAGACGTTTCCAAGATATGATCAACCGGGATGACCAACTAGCTTGTTAAGAGTTGAGAAGGTTGCCAAGTACAAAAATGAAGACCTTAAAGAACTAGGGACTGAAAGCAAGAACGTCGGACTAATCTGCTTCCACGGACGACAATGGTTCAGCCTCGGCAGTCAGTTGGAGGAGCTTCTCTACCACTACCTCGGCATCAATTTCAAGAAGGAAGCAAACTACTCGGCATCAGCGGTAGGTTGTGTCTCACCCCCAGAAGACAGTTGGAAAGAACTTCTCAGCAGCCTTCTCAGCCACGAGCTCAGCATCGACCTCCTGAAGAGTTTGATCAAAGCTCTTCTTGGCGATTGGCACCTCGGAGTTTGAAGGCAAAGATTGAAAGCAAGAATCTAGAAAAAGACACAGAAAATAGAAACATGAATGTAATTCGAAATCAAGAATGGTGATGAAGCTACCAAGAAATCAAGACAAAAAGATTGCACAACTGTGTCAAGCCAAGAATAGTGGTGGAAATCAACAGATGTGTGAACAGTGTGTATTCAAGAAGACGATTTGGAAATAACAGGTAAAACAACAATGGTGATTAAACAATGAAGCAGAGCTTCTTGGAAAGCAACAAGAAATAAAACCAAGAGGAACAGTGGCTTACCAGAAAGAAGAAAGCCGAAATGAGAATTGCTGAAGTCTGACGACAATGACAGAATGACGTAAGCTTCACCGGAGGAGAGGAACGAAGACAGTTGCAGAAGCTTGAAAGCTTGGAACAAATGGCGGATTCAAGCAAAAGAGCTAGAAAGCAAAGAAGCCAGAGGATTAAATGAAAAAAGAGAAAAATAGAAGTCAAGAAGATGACAAAGTTCAAAGAATAAAGCCAAGTGCACAGGCACTAAGTAAGTATGTGAAGAACAAGAAAGTAATGAACCAGACATGATGCTCGCAACAGAAAACGGATATGACAAAGAACAGCTCCAGGCATTTTAGCAAATAAGAAATTAAAAACTTGAAGACAGATGAGAACAGAAGGCCACAAATGGCAAATAAACAGATTCAAAGTAAATCAGAAGAGTTATGAAAGATTGAACTTAATAAAAAAGTAAGAGTTTATGAACCTACAAAAGTGAAATGAACGCCGATATGAAAATCGTCGGAGTCAAATAGGTGACTGAAAATCGGGAACTCACCAGAGAGTGTGAGTGGAGCAGTTGCAAAACTCTTGGAGTTTACGAATTAATGGAACCAGAATCTCGGCTAGGAGGTACGATTTCAAGCAGCTTGGAAAGCATGAAACTTGACTCTTGACACTAGTGGACAGTAAAGTCCAGGGAACTTTGAGGTCGGCGAATTTGATCTCGGACAGAGGGGCACAAGTGAACGAACAGTTTAGGTTCCATCACCTCAGAATGCCGAGGTAATAGAACCTAGGGGGCAGTTGTGGGGATATATTTTCTGAATACCAACACGTGGCAAGGTGACGCTGACGTGTCAGCCGAGGTGCCACGTGTCCTGGTCGTGATGCCGAGGTGATCTCGGCAAGGCCGAGGTTATCTCCGAAGATATCGGAAACCGAGATAAGCGGATAAAGGACAAGAGTCCTAGAATGAAAAGGGAACTCAACTTGGATATGGACAAGAGTCCTAGATTGGGAGAAGACTTCAGTTTGGGTAAAGATAAGACTCTTAGAGAGTTTATCCTAATCTCACTAGGAGTCCCAGGTTAGCAACAATCCTAAGTCCATTAGGGCGAGGCTCCTATTGGGACTAGGATTGTATTGGCTATAAAAGAGAGGCACCCCCATGGGTCAGAGGTATGCTTTTGATACTCAAGCTTGTGAGTTTAGTACTTGATTATCTTTGAGAGATATACTGACTTGATCGTCGGAGTGCCCCCGGGTGGTCGAAACCACCGCGGGATTCTTATATTTCTGTTGCAGGTCCGTCAGGTGCCATCTATTCTGCCAGTGCTCTCCAGCTGGTTACTAAGCGGGCAGTGTGGTCGGAAAATCACCCACACATGTTGATATCATGTATTATGAGTAAAAAATTCCAAGATTGCCCCATATAGTCAAATAGTAAATTTCACTCATCTTCCCTAAGGTTTTACAAAAAAAAATAATAAAGATCCATACATTATTTTAATAATGTTGAACAAAATTATTAAATTCTATACAATATTTAAAAAAATTCAAAATTGTTAAGATAAACATATATACATGGATGTTTTGAAAAGATGTTAAAAAAACTAATTTTTTGGCTTTTTTTAGCTTTTTTTACTATTTTATGTGAGAGGTGATATGACCTAAAATGGTCTAAAATATGACTTTTGACTTTTAACTTATGTTCCCAAAATGGGCCACAGTAGAATAACCAAATATTACCTTATCTTAAAAAATAAAAATAAAAATAAAAAAAGCCGACAAATTGATCACCATCAAACCTTTTGGCAACCGAACTTTTTAGCCAAAAAATTAAAAAGTTACTAAATTAGCCAAAAAGCCAACAATTCATACCAAAAAGTCAAAGATTCTCATTTCTCTCTACTTTTTGCACATCTTTTCGTAAAAAGCCAAAAAGTCATCCCAAACATACTAGTTTTTTTTAGTTCATATTTTAGCTAAATAGCAAAAAAGTTACTAAATTAGCATGTTCCCAAACGAGGCCAAATTAAATACAATCCTTTATATGAAAATTACAAAACAAAATATAAAAGATGTCAATTTTTTGTTTTTTAAAAAGACCACCAATTTTATGTATACCTATTTTGAGAAATTAGAGATTGAATAAAAATTTAAAAATACACATAGGTATTTGGTTTTTTTGTCATATGAAAAATACCTATTTGGAAAACGTATCCCTCTCTTTCTAATTTTTTTTTTTATATTTTATTTAGGGTGAATTATACTAACAGTCTCTGTAGTTTAAGACTTGTGTCACTTTGATCCCTAATCTTTCAATTGTAATATATTTAATCCTGAATTTTGAATCTCATTCCAAATAAAGATAATTGAAGACATTGTTGTTCTATTTCAAGGATAAAGTTGTTAATTTGATAAAATATAAACTAATTTAACAAAAATAAATATCAATTTTTTTTATAAATTTTTAAAATTATATCTACTCACCAAAGATAAAGTTATATAAAAATGATAAATTTTTTATTTTTTATATTTTTTTACCATATTAATTTTTAGTATGTATTTGAATGATGATCATGTAATGTAATAGGTGATTGTATTTGTTGATATTTTTGAACGGTTATCATTTACTAAATGGTTGTATTTGTTCTTAACAGATATTTTTAGATAGTTATCCTATAAGGATGGTTTTTAGACTTTTAATGTATAATCGATATATTTAATATATGAAATATTGTTAGTTTTGAATTTTTAATTTAATGGATTGGTTTTATAATGGTATCAAGATTATCGCCATGTTTGACTTTTGAAAAAATAAAAATTAATTTAACGAAAATAAATATCCAAAAAAATTATTTAAAAAAATTATTTCCACTCTCCCAAAAGATAATATTATATAAAAATGATGTATTTTTAATTTTTTTACCATTTTAATTTTTAATTTTTTTAAAAAAAAATCTGAAAATAGATTATGAAAATCAAATCAAACAGAACTTTATAGCAAAAAAAGTTTCAACATTATTCATTAAAAAAAGACCATTATATTTCAAACAACATATAAGTTAACCAACACAAAATAAGTTATATAACGACTTTGCCCTTCCAATAGAGCAACAATATCTTCGATTATCCTTATTTGAAACAAGATTCAAAATGTAAGGTCAAATGTATCACAATTAAAATGTTAAGAATCAAAGTGACACAAGTCCAAGTGCAATTCACCTTTTTATTTATTTCATTATTCTTTGTATTTATTCTGTCGTTCATTTTTTCATAGGGTCACTGTAGCCAATACCAATACCACATAATTTATTATTATTATTGTTATTATTATTTGTTCTATTCTTTTCTCTATTTTTTCATCAGTTTTTTTTTCTCTTTCATCAATATTAGCTAGTATCATCAAATACAATAGCAATTTATTATATGAATTTTTCTTTTATTTTGTAAACATATTTGTGTGTTAATTTTTTTTTTAAAATAAACATAATAACATTTCATATTTATAATAAAAAAATAATTGACTTATAAAAATTACCAAATACTACCTCATAAATATATAAAATAATTACCATTTTTATCTTTTCACAATCTTATACTCTCCAATTTTAATTTTTATCTTTGAATCTATCAATTTCCAATCAATGGATATTTTAAAAAAAATGAATCAATATTTCTCACTTTAGTAATAAAATTTTCAAAAATAAATATAAAAGTGAAAAGAAATCTAATCACATTACAATAAATTAAAATTAGTTGATAAGGAATGCAAGCAAAAAAAAAAAATGAAAATAATAAGCTATTTAAAATTTTCATTTCTTACATCTAATTAAAATATAATTTTACTTGAATAAATAAATTATTTGAAAATAATAAAATACTCAAATAATATGTTATTTATTACATCTAAAATCTATATCTCCATCTTTGTTTCTTTGATTTAGATTTTTTTTATTAAATTAAATCTCAAAATTAATTCAACAAGAAACATGGATATTATTTCTCAATTTTATTAATGGTTTTTTTTTTTTTTAACTGATAAAAGTTCAAATAGCAGAAAAAAATACAAAGTCAAGGAAATACAAAAAATAATAATGAGAAATTAATATATAGGTAAAATACACTAAAAAGGTATTACGGTCATTTGTACAATCAAGTTAATACTGTTTGGCCTAAATTAACAGGAAGGGAAATTTTAACAATGTCAAAAAAAATAAGGAAGGTAATTGTAATTTACGCAATATATAATTCAATTTTCTTAAATATAATAAAACATTAAAATATTATACTGACACTTATTTTCATTTTCATTTTCATTTTCATTTTATTTTATGTTTTATATGTTTTAAGTCTGATCACTATATATTATTTGTGATATACTATATTATTTCTTATTTTTATTGATACTATTATTTTCAAAGTTATAAAATTAACACGTTCTCGTCTTACTCTCACACTAATCCTGTTACCTCTCCCCATTTATCCCATCCCTCATATGATTAGGTATAAGATCGATCTCGATTTATTTCATCTCTCCCATGATTAGATATTAGGCAAGGCACTATAAACCAACACGAGCACACCCTATTGTGATGGAAGACATGTTTTGTTGGCTCACAAGATATGATTTTCACATGCATTACTATTACTTTCAAGTTTCAAATCAAGTTTGAAGTTTTTTTAACGCTGTGTTTTGATTGAGAGATTTTGAAATGGATTTAGAAAAAGAAAGAGAAAAAGTGTGCGAAATTATGTAAAATATAAATATATTTTATTCACATTTCACCTATTTTTTTCCTTTCTCTTGTAGTTCTATCGACTCGAATTCTGAACTTTTGATCTTCTTACTAGCCCATTTATATACTCTTAATTGTGGGCAAAACAATAGTTAGAGGATTTCCAATCTTTTTTAAAAATTTTAATTAAAAGCTTGATTTAATATTAAATGCTCCAAGGACTTTTCATCAAGTTTAACTAAAAAACTTGATTTGGTGAAAAAAATAAATGCTTCAATCCTTAATTAAAAATTTCTTCAATATGGTTAAAAACTTTTTTTTTGCCTTGGCTTGATGAAAATTTTAATAAAGACTTTATTTGATACAAGTCTAATAAAATGATTAAAGATTATTTTATCAAATTTAAATTTAAATATAAAATTTGAGAAAGAATGAGAAATGCTGTTATAACATAGTCAGAAGATAATTTCTTAATAGTACATACACGACAAGTTATTCATCAAACAAAGTGAAACTTGGCCACATAACATGCCAAATTAAAGAATAGGTTCTCAATCATTTCACATTATGCAATTGGTTATTTTTATTTTTTTTAAGCAAATGCTAATATGATTATTGTTTTATATTGAAAAGTGTATAAAAAATCTCGTAAAAATATGTAAAAATGTGAAAAAATGTATTGATTTAAGTAAAAGTGCTCTCATTTGGCAACCCCATAAATAAATTGTTTATTGGTTTATTGATTTATTTAGATCATATTATCTCTCTACTTTTTTTACACATTTTCCCATAATAAATAAAAAAATCAGCTTATAAATCATATCCAAAATAACCCTAAATTTAATAAAAGATATATTGTGTTATTCGAATTTTTTGTATTTTACTTATGTCTCACTGACATTTATTAGCAAGAATCTTTTTTCACAACGTGATAAAACTTGAGACAATTTTCACCCAAAAAAAAAAAAAAAAAAAAAAAGGACCTTAAAACACTTAGCCCTAGTTTGGCTATCATTTTAGGGTTAAAAAAAGTATAAAATGACAAAATAGGCTAAATAAATTAATAAAAAAAAATATCACATTTAATCCATAATTATTATATTTTTTTTCTCACAAAAGTAAAAAAAAAAAATTAAAAAATCCAAATCGAACATGGCTAAAAAAGTTCTAACACACAAAAATTGACCATGTTAGCTAAACCAAACGAAGTAGTAGTCCATGATTCTCATGAAAAAATAATATTGGCTAATAAAACTTTTAACGCTGCTTCATACCCCCAGTGGAGGTTGACTCCAGTGACGTGGCGCGCTGCGGAGGTTGACTCCAGTGACGTGGCGCGCTGCCATTCACTGAAACAAAAATAATAATAATAATAATAATATTTTTTTTTTGGGCCAATCACGGGCATACACGCATGACCCCCAGTTACCCCCACTGGGGGTCTTAGGCATTTTTCTAAAACTTTTAAAGCATCTCGTGCCCAGTGGTGGGGGAGTGAAGGCTGGGGGAGTCACGTGCCCTTGGATTTTGAGATTTTTTTTTTCAAATTTTACAAATATAAAGAAAATATTTTAAATAAAAAAAATTACAAAAATATTATTAAAGTGAAATATCAATGACATTTTAAAAATTATGAGAACAATAATGATTGTTTTAATTGAAAATGAAAAGATTACTATAAATTATATTATCTATGAAAAGTTTTGAATGTAACGGTAATGTCATTATTATTGACATGTAAATATAAATAATCTTACTATAAAAATATGAAATTTATTTGATTGTTAGTTACATTTGACATGTAAGGATTACTCTCTATGTATTTATGTACTATTAGTTGGTGATATCACATATCATTGATGACGCGATATTACCATTATATTGAAGTTTTAATCAAATTTTGTATAATTTTTTTTTCCTGATTATGTAATTTATTTTAAGACTTATATCTATACTTTTTTTTTTATATTGTCTATGATGCGCTACTTACAAATAATATTAGTTTTTTGATATTTTTCAAAATCAATCGTAAAAATTTATATAAAATATTTTTATAAAAATTTTTAACATTATAATTAATAAATACTCATTCTAATTTAATTTTTTTAGCACCACCGCCGCCCATGCCGAAGTAGTAGTCCATGATTAATGCAAAACCCAAAAAGCTATTACTGAACTCAGAAGCTCTTATCACGAGGAAACCGAGTGTCATTTTGAGAACATAGCAAAAAGTCATATTTTTTGATAAATATCTAAAAATGCAAGTGTCAAAAATGTCAGAAAATTGGTTTGACAAGTGCTAAAAATATAGGTGTAAAATTACAAATTAGAGCCTATGAAAAAAAAAAAAAAAATTCTTATGTTAGATAAGAGTATTTTGGTGATTTTAATTTGATTTAACACCATAAATAAATATTAAACTAAAAAGTAAAAAGTCAACTTTTTATTAATTTTTTAAATCACTTTTCAAAAAATTAAAAAATTTGATAAAAAATCAAAAGCTAACTTTTTAACAACTTTCCAAAACAACCGCCTGAAACAATTTTTTGAAGAAACCGCTCACATCACAGGCATAACTCATGGAATTGAATAATGACTTGGACCCCTTTTTTTGGACCCCCTTTGACCCCCAACATATTTTTTATTATTCATGTTGAGAAGACAGTAACAATGA
Organism: Camellia sinensis; assembly: GCF_055761805.1. Taxonomy (NCBI): domain Eukaryota; kingdom Viridiplantae; phylum Streptophyta; class Magnoliopsida; order Ericales; family Theaceae; genus Camellia; species Camellia sinensis. Next base: position 31,386,430 of record NC_138961.1, on the reverse strand, counting down.
TATAATCTATTAATACTAATCGTGAGAAATAAATAAATACATAAATAATTGGTCTAAATTGTTAAATTATACACTTTGAACCTCATATTTTATTATCTTAAAAAAAAAACTCATATTTTATAAATATATATATATATATGGGTTATGTAATTACTTAATCTTTTTTAAAATTTAAAACCAGCGTATTTATATAATTTTAAAATAATTAGATATTAATACTAATATATAAAATGAAATGTTGAAATTATAGTAACGAGGAGCGGAGCCAAAGAAGGTCAGGGGGTCACGTATCCCCTCTCAATTTTGAACTTTTTTTTTTATTTTTGTTTTGTGGTCATATACAAAATGTATTTTTTTCTTAACATGTTTTTTGGTTAAGGATTTATTGTATTATTCACAATAAGTAATTATTTGATACTTTGGGAGCACTATATATTATTGTTTATATATTGGTCTAAACTACAGTGTAGTGGAAAATCGTATGAATTGATATAATTAACTCATTATTTGCACTTAACAAACTGTTTAGTGTGATTTGTAATTTCTCAAGCTTTGAGCATCACATAAGCAATACCATATGATACCCTAATACTATTTAATAATTTCCATTCAAAACACATCATTTATAAGCAATATCATCACTTTAATATTTTTTGTCAAATAAAAATTAAATATATTTTATAATAATTTGTGCTATAAATGATGTGTTTTTATTTTTTAAAATTAAAAATTTTGATCCATAATTTTTTGTGCTAAAATATCGAACTTACATCACCATCTCGCACCGAACTATTACACACTATTATAAAATTTTGATTTGTTTCTACTCCATTAATAATGATTTTTAGCCATGGTTTAGCTAACATTTTAGAGCTAAATAATCACAAAAAAATAAAATAAGCTATATATGTCAATAAGGCAAAATATTATTGTTTACTCATAATAATTATATTTTTTCTCTCACAAAAGTTAAAAAAAAAATCCCAAAATAAAAATCAAACGAAACTAAAAAAAAGACTAAAAATGTCACAAACACAAAAAAAATTGGCTAAAAAAGCTAATGTCAAATGAACCCTAATTTTTTATGTTTAAATTTAATTCATAAAATTATTATTATCTTAATATTATTGATCATAATTTTTTTTAAATAAAAAATTATAATTAATAAATACTTTTTCTAACTTAATTTTCGCCCCTGATAACGATGGCCTGCTCTTACAATCTCTAAGTGCATCTTTGGTCACAGTTGATCACCAACCTCACACAAAATTTGATGAGCCTTCAGATATGCTAATAATGTCAAACTAAGCAGTAGAGATTGTCATGCTGTACGTTGATGTTTTGACATTACTTGTGCTTGTACTTTATTATCAACGACTTTCGCAATAACTTTGACATTTTCTAAAAGGGCAAATTACATATACACCCCTCGAGGTTTGGTTAAATTACAGATATCCTCTGAGGTTTCGGAAATTACATCCCGCCCCTGAGGTTTGTATTTTCATAACAATTTACCCCCTGAGGTTTATATTTCATAACAAATTACCTCCTAATTTCTTATGCAAATATAGCATTCAGGGGGGAATTTGTAATTTCTCAAACCTCAGGGGTATTTGTAATTTAGTCAAACCTCGAGGGGTGTATATGTAATTTGCCCTTTCTAAAAACAATCTCTCTCGTTTAGGACCCGTTTGATAGAATTGTAAAAAAATGATTATAATTTATAACTTAATAATTTATATAAGTTAATTTTTGACTTATAAATTAAGTTTCTCGTCCCCCCACTTAAAGAATAAGTTGATTTTTGATTTACAAAAAGTTATGAACTGTATTGTTAAGCTGAACCAAACACATCAAAATAGCTTAAATTAAGCTAAAAGCTGAAATAAGTTAGAAATAAATCCTACCAAACAGGGTTTAAGTTGTGTTTGGTTAAAAAATTTGAAAAATAATTTAAATAAATAAATAAAAAAAATATATAATATATTTATATTTTATTTTATTTTTATATATATTTTTAAATTTCTTTTCAAATTTGTTAACCAAACATAATATTAAGGGGTTGTTTGGAATGACCTAAATAAGTGTACTTTTTGTCTTTTTATAAAAAGATGTACAAAAAAATAAAGAGATGATATGATAAAAAAAATAAAAAAATAAAAAATATATATACTTATTTTGAGTTGCGAACCTTAACCTAAATAAACTTCAAACTTAGGGTTGGTTTGGGGTGTCCTAAAAAAGTGTACTTTTTGTCTTTTTACGAAAAGATGTGTAAAAAAGTAGAGAGGTGATGTGATGAAAAAAAGATAAAAAAATAAAAAGATGAATTATATAATGTACCCCAAACCAACCCTTAATTTGAAACTTGAAAGTAGTAGGTGAAAATCATTTCTTCCGAGCCAACAATTGATTGAACGTCTGCCATCACAATCGAGCATGGTGAGGCTGATTTATAGTGTCTTGTCTCACATCTAATTATATGAGAGATAAGATAAATCGAGAGGTCTTCCACTTAATCATATGAGAGATAAGATAAATCTAGAGAGAGATAGGACTAGGGTGAGAGCAATACGGGAACGGATTACAACTTTAAAAATAGAAGTATTAAAAAAAATAAAAAATAATATAATATATTACAAATAGTATATAGTGATAAGAATTAAAACATATAAAACATAAAATAAAAAAAAATAAAAAATGAGTGTCAGTATAATATTATAATGTTTTATTATATTTAAAACAATTGAATTATATATTGCGTAAATTACAGTTGCCCCCTTGAGGTTTCTGACAATTATAGGAACTTCTCCTGTAGTTTTAATAATTACAGAAGCCTCCCTCATTTTTCTGACATTGTTAACATTTCCCTTCCTGTTAATTTAGCCCAAACAATGTTAACTTGGTTGCACAAATGACCATAATACATAGCATGTTTGTTTTGAGGGATAAAGGTGTGGGATTGGACTATTAGTTCTACCGGATTAATAGTCCATTGTTTGTTTTAGTCCCACAAATATGGGACTATCCTATCCCATGGGGGGTGTGGAATAGAAATCATGGGATTGGTATCCCATGGAATTATTTTGTGAAATGTCCATTTTATCCTCCATGCTATTACTTAGTAAACAATTAGAAAAGAGTAAAATAGTCTTTTGAACATTTATAAATTATTTTTTTAGTGTTGTTAATTTTAAATTATATATTAAATAAAAAATTTAAATTATAAATTATAAATTAAATTTAATTAAAAATAATAAATTAAAAATTATGGCCGTATAAATTAAATTTTTTTAGTGTTGTTAAAAAATTAAATTTACTTATTAAATAAAATTATTTTTTTAGTGTTGTTAATTTAAAATTATATATTAAATAAAAAATATAAATTATAAATTAAATTTATTTAAAAATAATAAATTATAAATTATGGCCTTATAAATTAAATTTTTTTAGTGCTGTTGAAAATTTAATTTATATATTAAATAAAATTATTTTTTATTGTCGTTAATTTAAAATTATATATTAAATAAAAAATATAAATTATAAATTATAAATTATAAATTAAATTTAAAAATAATAAATTATAAATTATGGCCTTATAAATTAGATTTTTTTAGTGTTGTTGAAAATTTAATTTATATATTAAATAAAATTATTTTTTTATTGTCGTTAATTTAAAATTATATATTCAATAAAAAATATAAATTATAAATTATAAATTTAATTTAATTGAAAATAATAAATTAAAAATTATGGCCTTATAAATTAATTTTTTTTAATGTTGTTAAATTATAAATTATAGATTACAAATTTAAAACTATATATTAAATAAAAATTATAAATTATAAGGATAAAATAGTCTTTTGAACATTTATCCTTCTCCATAATATCCCAAGCAAACATGGGATTCAATAGAATAGTCCAATCCAGACCTCTAATCCGATGACTACACAAACATAGGATACAAATTTAGTTCATCCAAATAGTCCCGGGACAATGTATCCCAAGACTAATAGTCCGATGGATTACAATCCTCCCTTATTCAGTCCGTCCAAACAAACGAAGTATTTAAGTACAATTTACCTATACATTAATTTCTCATAATTTTTTTTTTTTTTTGTATTTTCTTGACTTTGTATTTTTTTCCGCTAAGTTTTTGAACTTTTATAAGTTCAAAAAAAAAAAAAACCATTAATAAAATTAAGAAATAATATCCATGTTTCTTGTTTGAATTAATTTTGAGATTTAATTTAATAAAAATAATTTAAATATCAAAAACAAAGATGGAGATATAGATTTTAGATGTAATAAATAACATATTATTTGAGCATTTTATTATTTTCAGATAATTTATTTCTTCAAGTAAAATTATATTTTAATTAGATGTAAGAAATGGCAAATTTAAATAGTTTATTATTCTCAAATAATTTTTTTTATCTTTCATTCATTATCAACTAATTTTAATTTATTGTAATATGATTAGATATTTTTTCACTTTTATATTTATTTTTTAAAATTTTATTATTAAGGTGAGAAATATTGACTCTTTTTTTTTTTAATATCCATCGATCAGAAATTGAAAGATTCAAAGATGAAAATTAAAATTTGAGAATATAGGATTGTGAAAAGATAAAAATGATAATTTTTTTAATATATTTATGAGGTAACATTTGGTAATTTTTATAAGTCAATTTTTTATTATAAATATGAAATGTTATTATGTTTATTTTTCTTAAAAAAATTAATGCACAAATATGTTTACAAAATAAAAGAAAAATTCATATTTCGTAAGTTGCTATGCTATTATTGGAAGATGCTAGCTAGCATTGATAAAACAAAAAAAAATGACGAAGAAATAGATATAATATCATATATAAGAGAATAAATAATAATAATAATAATAATAATAATAATAATAAATTATGTGGTATTGCTATTGGTTGTAGTGACACTATGAAAAAACAAATGAGAGCATAGATAATAATTAGAATGAAATAAATAAAAGGGCAAATTACGCTAACAATTCTTTAAGCTTGGGGTTTGTGCCATTTTGATCCCTAACATTTTAATTATGATACATTTGACCTTGAATTTACAATCTTGTTTCAAATAAGGATAATTGAAGATTTTGTTACTCCATTTGAAGGGCAAAGTCGTCATATAATTTATTTTGTGTTGGTTAACTTATATAATGTTTGATATATAATGACTGTACGGCGAGCTAATATTCAGGCAAGCTCATATTCCTTTCTTTCAAGCTTCGTTTCTGTCCGATCACCTGCGTGCACAACAGCAGTGAGCTACCCGGCGGTGTGTGGACAAAAAACTCCTCCGACGACCAAGTTAGCACACACCTGAGGATAGAGAGAGTGAGGAGGGAGTTGAGTGTAAGTGTTTCTCTTACCAAATATTCATCTCTCCAGCATGGGAGGCGCAGACTTGCTTATATACCTTCTGCGCCCCAAATCTACTCACATTTGTCTCTCGACACGTGGTGCTGCTATCCCATCTGTCAGCACAAATCTTGCTGAACATCACCTAACCCGACTGCCAGCCCACTGTATTGGGAGCTCGGCAGCCGGGCTGTAGCATCTCGGCTGTCAACGGCCATGCTGCGTTTCATGCCCAGGTGCCCCCAACAACCGAGCTCCTTTCCAGCCATGCTCAACTGTATTCCGGCGAAGCCAAGCTTGAGATTGGTCATACCGGTCAACCAAAGTCCTTCTTGCCGAGCTTCAGGCATGAGCATTCAAGCCGAGCTATGGATGCGTGCTTTCCAACCGCGCAACGCATAAACCGTGGAACCGTTACTTGACCGGCCTCCGTGCCAACAAGGTGAAGTAGCTTGGTTCCACATGCCCTTGCAATTGCCGAGCAAAAATCACTTCTGGGTGGACCCGGGATACCACGGCCCAAATGTGTTCGGCCCACAATTTGCCTGGTATTACCATGGCCCAATCCAGACCATATTTTTCCCTCTCAATTGCCCCTTAATTCCGTCCGCGCAAGTGTGACCAGGATTACCTGTTTCGACCGGGATGAACTCTTCCTCGGTTCATAATTTGTAAGAGGCACCCGGGCTAATTTCCGCGCTCGGATCCTTGTCTTGCTCGGTCGACGCTTCATCTGACCTTCCTGTCTCTTCAACTCTGACGCTGCCATTAATGGGGTCACGTGTCAATCTCTCATTGGTCCTCGAGCAACCAACCTAGCCGTCCCCTGAAATTCGAATTTGGGCGGTTTTTCTTCCTCAATAAACATGCCCTCTCCCTCTTTGATTCATTCTCACTGATATTCCTCCGTTTCAAGCGTCTCTGAGCTCTTGCCCTTTCTCTCTCGCCATCCCTAAACTCGTGTTCGAAGAAGGAGCCTCTGCCTTTCATTGGTAAGTCCCCCAACCCTTGTTATTACTATTTTCATTTCATATTTTTTTTCTTTATGGCGCCAAATCCGTAGGTTTTAGGGCCTCCCCCACCCAAAACCTTCAATGCCCCATAGTTTCTTCGCTGTTCTTCAATTTCCCTGATGAACAATGAAGATCCGGGGCGGACCGGGCTCCAAATCTTCATCCGATTCCAAAAATCATTCAGACCGAGCAAATCTTTAGTTTGTCCCAACCTTAGTAGAAACCGAGGTAGTAAAAAGGACTTGGCCGCTCGACCGGGCTAATCTCTGGTTTGCTTGAGCGACCGAGCTCCTTGGCTAGCCTTTACGACTGAGGTGGTTTGGCACAACCCAAGATGGAGCTCAAGTCTAGTCGTTTTGCGCGACCGCGCTCCCACTTACAATTACCCTCTGTTTTCCTGCAGAGTCCAAAGGGACCAAAGACCAATTCTAAGGCTCTCAAGGACCGAACAGCCATTAATTCCCAGCCTGTGCCAAACCACCTCAGCCGAGCTAAATTAGTCGGCCACACATGGGGAAATTTCGCTTTCTTGTGGACACACCTACTGCCTTGGCCGCCTTCAGGGAAGAATACGGTATCCCGGAAGATGTCCATTTAGAGCTCGCCAAGATGGAAACAACCCCTTGGGGCAGGCTTGACCAATGCCCCTTCATCGTGTTGTCAGTAATTGAAGGAGGCCTCCGCTTCTCGGTCAACCCTTTGATGACCGAATTTCTGCGCCGCACCGGGCTAGCACCCACCCAAGTTTCGACTAATACTTACCGAATAATCAATGGCGTGCACGAGCTAAACAACCGGCTAGGAACAAACTTAGGTTTAGCCGAGATACTACAACAATACACCCTTGGGCACACTGGCGACGGCCTGGCCTATTATTTAAAAATAAGACCGGGCAAAGAGAAAATAGTGACGGGCACCCCAAACAAGGACTTACATGATGACGACTTCTTCTGGGTGTCTGGCAATTATGAAACAGCCGATGTACCGGGCTGGTTCATCAGCAAGAACTTTGGTTTCACATGTAAGCTGCGCTTATTTGCTCGGTTAATTTCCTGCCTTCAACATTCTGTACTTAACCATTTTTCCTGTTTATTTTGCAGCAATTCAAGCCTTGCAATCCAACTACCAATATCCCAACGTAGAAGCCATCCGGACTGTGCTCCGTTATAGCCACCGGGATTGTAACGAGTTGCTCGGCTACACTTCAACCTACAGATACTCAGCTCCACGCGGAGCAAAGTTACAGACTTTCTCCGTGCTCCAACACCTCCTCCAGACCCAACTCTACCGGACGTGCCGCTAATCCGGCTGACCGAAGAACAAGAGATGGCAAAACGAAGCCGCATCAAGAACATCCTCACAGCAACCTCAGTTGAGATACCGAGCATCATTACCCACCCGCTAGCTGCCAGTCAATCCAGTAGCCCCGTGGCTGCCTTGGCATCTCCAGCCGCCGGGCAGGCCAGACAAGAGACTCGCCGGGCTGGCAAAAGACCTCGCGCAGACCCATCTGCCGAACTGGTTGTCGAGCTAACCACCGAGCAACTCGCCGTCACCGCCGACCCCACACCATCATGGCGACCGCAGCTAAAGCACCGGGGTAAAGACATCCCGGCTAACGCTTCCGTCAAGGGCGATAAGGAGCACTTGCTCGCCTTCGACCTTTCAAAAGCCCTTCTACTGCCGAGCAACGTGGTTGGCAGCGACCACGTCCCTGACACCCGGTTGGTGAAATCCGCCGTGAAGTCCATGACCAGGCTAAGAATCTCAATCTTCTACTGAAATTTTTACAAGTGTTTGCACGGTTTCTTCTCTGATCAAATTTTCTTCTTGCAGGCCATCCAAAAGCAACACTTGGTCATAGAGCGCATCCATCGACTGCGGCAAAAGGCGAATGACTCCGCCAGCCAAGTCCAAAGCCTTCAAACCGAGCTTGGCCGAGCAAAGTCCTCATTTCAAATCGCCAATGCTGACAACAACAGGTTGCTCGACCAGCTTGACGAAGCCAAGAAAAAGAGGGATGAGCTCCAGGCCGAGCTGGATGCACTCAAGAAGTCAAGGGAGAAGGAGTGCGAAGATGCCAACAACACCGGCTTCAAAGAAGCCGAGGACAGCTACAAGAAGCAGGTCTTCGCAACTCAAGACATTTATTTCAAAGCGGGCAGGAAGTCTGCCTGCGAACATCTCGGTCAAGGTCCTGATACCGACGCCTTTGCCACTCCGCCGCCTGCCTTCCTACCGACCTATCTCGTTCTATATGCCAACGACGTCTTCAGCGCATTGCAAGCTGAGGCCGAGGAAGGTCTTGAAGAAGAGGCCGAGGTAGATGCTGAGGGAGAGGACCACCAAGAGCAGGAGCAGCCCGGCCGAAGTGAGCCCGATGCCCAAGACCAATCTCCAACGGTCAACTTGGAGGCAACCGAGGATGAATTCACCAACCTTTCCCCCTTAGCTTAGCTTTCTTTTTTCTTTGTTTTTTGTTTTGCACATGTTGCTGGGCTCTCTGCCCCTCCTTTTGTACTACTTTTTTCATTAACGAAAAAGATCTAGTTTCACCAAGTGTTTGCACGGTCCTAGAGCTGAGTAACTTCAACCGGACAAAATATCTCTGCAAGACAAATTTTATTAATTAACTTATATAACTGGAATAAAACATCTCGGTTGAGAATACCTAAGTTGAGCAAAACATCAACTTTTTAACCGGAATAATCATCTCGGTTGAGGCGAACTAATTTGAACAAAATATCAACTTTTCAACCAGAATAAACATCTCGGTTGAGAATGGCTAAGTTGAGCAAAACATCAACTCTTTCAACCGAAGTAAACGTCTCGGTTGAGAATACCTAAGTTGAACAAAACATCAACTCTTTCAACCGGAATAAACATCTCGGTTGAGAGTGCCTAAGTTGAACAAACATCAACTTTTTCAATCGGAGTAAGCATCTCGATTGAGAGTACCTAAGTTGAACAAAACATCAATTCTTTCAACCGGAATAAACATCTCGGTTGAGAGTACCTTAGTTGAACAAAACATCAACTCTTTCAACCGGAATAAACATCTCGGTTGAGAGTACCATAGTTGAACAAAACATCAACTCTTTCAACCGGAGTAAACATCTCGGTTGAGGGTACTTAAGTTGAACAAAAAATCAACGCTTTCAACCGGAATAAACATCTCGGTTGAGAGTGCCTAAGTTGAGCAAAATATCAACTCTTTCAACTGCAGTAAACATCTCGGTTGAGAATACCTAAGTTGAACAAAACATCAACTCTTTCAACCAGAGTAAACATCTCGGTTGAGAGTACCTAAGTTGAACAAAACATCAACTCTTTCAACCGGAGTAAACATCTCGGTTGAGAGTACCTTAGTTGAACAAAACATCAACTCTTTCAACCGGAGTAAACATCTCGGTTGAGGGTACCTAAGTTGAACAAAACATCAACTCCTTCAACCGGAGTAAATCATCTCGGTTGAGGGTACCTAAGTTGAACAAAACATCAACTCCTTCAACCGGAGTAAATCATCTCGGTTGAGAATACGCAAAACTCAAAGCAACAAAAAATGCTAAGGCAAAGATGAGTCACTTCTATATATTGACAAAAATGAATATTACATGAAGTGTAAGGCAAAAAATTCCTTTGTACAAAAAAGAGAGCAAAAGCTAGAAATAATACAACTTGAGGTTGGCTGCATTCCATGGCCGGGGTATTCCTCTACCATCCAAGTCCTCCAAGTGATATGCCCCCTTGCCCGCCAGACCAGTTATCTTGTAGGGTCCTTTCCAATTCACCCATAGTTTGCCTTTGCCTGGCACCAGGGTATTGCCCATGACCTTCCGCAAGACCCAATCACCCACTTTGAACGATATGGGGTGCACGATTTTGTTGTATTTCCTTGAAAGCTCTTGTTAGTAGGCGGCCACATGGATAAGAGCCTTTTCCCGTCGTTCTTCCACTAAGTCCAATTCCAAGGCAATGGCTTCGACGTTCAGCTCAGGCTCAAAACTTTCACTTCTGAGGGTGGGCATACCAACTTCCAAAGGGATGACCGCCTCCATGCCATATGCCAAAGCAAAAGGGGTTTCCCTGGTAGATCGCCGTGGGGTTGTTCGGTATGCCCAAAGGACACTGGAAAGTTCTTCAGCCCATTTTCCTTTGACTTTTTCAAGCTTCTTCTTCAGTCCATCAAGAATGGTCTTGTTCGAAGCCTCGGCTTGACCGTTAGACTGCGGGTAAGCCGGAGTAGAGTTGTGGAATTCGATCTTCAAATCTTCACAGAACCCCCTAAATAGGCGGCCGTCAAATTGGGTGCCGTTATCAGAGATCAGAATTTTGGGGATGCCAAACCGCATGACCACATTCTGCCAGACAAACCGCTTCACGTCTTTCTCCTTGATTGTTGCTAAAGGCTCCGCTTCAACCCATTTGGTGAAGTAGTCTGTGGCCGCGATGAAGAACTTCCAGTTGCCTGGTGCTGTTGGGAGTGGCCCCAGTATATCTAGCCCCCACATCGCAAAGGGCCAAGGGCTAGTGAGGAGAAGAAGTTCCCTGGCCGACTGGTGGATCTGGTGGGCAAACTTCTGGCATTTCTCACACTTGCGAACATATTTCTGGGCGTTGGCTTGCATGCACGGCCACCAGTAGCCTTGCGAAATAGCTCGGTAGGCCAAGGACCTGCCCCCTATATAACTGCCACAGATGCCTTCGTGAATTTCGCAAAGGAAGGCTTCCACGCTGCTAGGGTGCACACACTTCAGGTAGGGGCCGGTGAAAGACTTCTTATATAAAGCGCCTGATGGAGAGAGCCAAAACCGATCATACTTCACCCGCACTTTATGCACTTCCTTCTTGTCGGCTGGAAGGGTCCGTTCTCTAAGAAAGAGGATTATAGGGTCCATCCAAGAAGGACCTAGCTTGGCGCAGAATACTTTTGTCTGCCCGGTTTCCTTAATGCTGGGCTGCGAAAGGAATTCAATCAAAAGAAGGTTGGGAGATGTGCTGTCGACCATAGAAGCAAGGCCGGCCAACTCATCTGCTCGGCAATTTTCTTCTCAGCCAATCTGTTGGACCCTGATTGCCTGAAATCGCTTGATGTGGTCTCTGACCAGAGCTTGGTACTTCATCATTCTGTCATCCTTTGCCTTGTAAACCCCAGAAACTTGGTTAACCACAAGCTGGGAGTCACTGTAAACCATTAGTTTGGATGCTTGCATCCAAAGCGCGCTCTTGAGACCGACCAATAGCGCCTCGTACTCGGCTTCATTGTTAGATGCTGGGAAGCCAAGGGTGATAGAATGTTCAATAGTCAGTCCGTCTGGCGAAATCAGAACTATACCCAGCCCAGCACCGTGACGGTTCGAGGCTCCATCAACAAAAAGTTTCCACATTTCGCCGACAAAGAGCTTTTAACACTCTGAGGGGTCCTGAGAAGCTTGAAGGTTGATGGGATCACGGTTGCTCGGCTGTTCGGCTTCCGGTCCCGTGCTGAGCGGTTCCACTTCAGCCCTCCTTGGTGATTCGGTGCCGGACTCAGCAAGTTGATCCATAATGCCTAAGTCCGTAGGCGAATCGCCAGGTTGCGGTATTATGCCGGCCGCAGGCTCTGTGCTGAGCTGTTCCATTTCTTCCCTCCTCGGTGATGTGGTGTCGGACAAAGTGGGTTGGTCAGTGATAGCCAACTCCGTCATCACATCACCGGGCTGTAGTATCGTATTAACTGAAGGGGCTTCGGCGGGGAGCGCAAGTTCCGCGTCGCCAATGCCGCCAAGCTGTGGTATTTCGGTCGAGCTTGCATTCACCTCTTCATCTGCCACGGCAATATCGACCGGGCATACCGGATGAGTTCCAGGTGAGAATTCAGCAACGAAGTCGGCCAGAGTCTGGGCTTTTATGGCTGTGCGCGGCTGGAACTTCACATCAAACTGTCCCAATTCGACCGCCCACTTAAGAATCCGACCAGAGAAGTCTGCCTGTTCGAACAAAGCTTTGAGAGAGAACTCGGTCAAGACGATGATGGTATGGGCATGGAAATAGTGTGCCAACTTCCTTGAAGCCATCATCAAAGCTAACGCAAGTTTTTCCAGCGGCAAGTACCTTGACTCTGCCGGTAGTAAGGTTTTGCTGATGTAGAAGATGGGTAGATGTTTGATTCCTTCCGACCGAACAAGCACTGCACTGACTGCATGCTACGATACGGCCAGATAAAGGTACAGCTCTTCTCCGGGCTCCGGTGTGACCAACAACGGCGTTGAAGACAAATACTCCTTGAGCTCCGCCAAAGCCCGATCACACTCTTCATCCCATGAGAACTTTGATTTCAATGCTTGAAAAAAAGGACGGCTGCGATTTGATGACCGGCTTATAAATTGGTTAAGCGCGACGGCCATTCCGGCCAGATGCTGCACATCCTTAGCCAAGCTAGGCTGTTTTAACTCTTGCACGGCTCGGATTTGTTTAGGGTCTGCTTCGATACGTCGGTTCGTGACTAGAAAACCCAAAAATTTTCCAGATCCCACGCTGAAGGCACACTTAGACGCATTCAGGCGTAGCTTGTGCTTTTTTAGAATGGCGAATATTTCGGCCAAATCGAACAAATGGTCTGCTTGATGCCGGCTCTTAACCACCATATCATCAATATAAGCCTCCATTGTCCGGCCTAGCAAAGGAGCGAACATTTTGGTCACTATCCTTTGAAAAGTTTCCCTGGCGTTCTTCAAACCAAAAGGCATGACTCAGTAACAGAAGAGTCCCCTTAGTGTAGTAAACGAGGTGATCTCTCGGTCGGGTCCATGCATGGCAATCTGATGGTAGCCGCGGTAGGCGTCCAAGAAATTGAGCCTGTTATGTCCAGCCGTTAAGTCCACAAGTTGGTCTATTCTAGGCAGAGGGAAGCTGTCTTTTGGACAAGCTCAGTTGACGGTTTTGTAGTCAACACAAACTCACCACTTTCCATTCTTATTGGGCACCACGACCGTGTTTGAAATCCACCGAGGGTAGTGCACTTCCTGAATTGCTCGCGCCTCAAGCAAGTTCTTCACTTCCTCCGCAACTACCTCGGCATGATGCAGCGTCGATCTCCTTGTGTGCTGAATGACCGGCTTTGCTCCGGGGAAGACATTGAGATGATGGCATATAAAACTTGGATCGAGATCGGCCATGTTGTAAGGTGACTATGCAAAGACTTCGATGTTGGCCATCAAAAATTCAACCATGTCGGTCCTTTCTTGGGCTGTAAGGCTTGAGCCGAGTAAGAAGAACTTGTCCGGATGCTCTGTATCAATGTGCACTTCCACCAATTCCTCGACAGCTTTGTCCTCGGCCTTGGTGCCCACATCGTCAAGGACTCCCCGGTCTTTCGGTCCCTCAATCATTTGAATGAAGCCTTTGGCAGCTCGGCTCCCGTTGACCGCCACGAAGCATTGCTTCGACATGACTTGATCGCTCCAAATCTCCTCGATTGCCCCCATAACCGAGGAGAATCTCATCACCTGATGATAGGTTGACGCTACGGCTTGCATAGCGTGAAGCCATCCCCTTCCAAGGATCAAATTATAAGTGGATGACACCTGCAACACCCATAACTCCACTTGTTTGACCGGCAGGATAATCTTTCCCAAAGGCCACTCTGGTTGTGAGTTGAAACCAACTAGTGGCGAAGTTGCCGGGGCCAAATCTGTATCCCGGAGCTTGAGTTGTTTGAAAGTGTCGTAGTACATGATCTCGACCGAGCTTCCCTGATCGATCCAGATCCGTTTGACATCAAATTCTTTGACGCAGAGTGTAACCACTAGGGCATCGTTGTGCGGCATCTGAATGCGCTCCAGATCTCTTGAGAAGAATTTGATCACATCTTTCTCTTCGGTCTTCCCCCTCTTGATCGCAGGTTGAACTGACAAAACTTTCCTTATGTGTTCTACCTTCTTGATCATACCTCGGAGCTCGCATACACGTGCCGGTTCCACTATGCCGTGGATGACATTAACAACCCCTTGTGGAGGCGCATCTCGGTCATCCGGTCCCCGCGGGTCAACCGGAGCTTGATTGGCCTTTACGCCCCCATCAATGTAAAGGTCCAGGTGTCCAACTGTGACTAGCTCTTCCAAGTGTTGCCTCAAAGGCAAATAGTCCTCTGTTCGGTGGCCTCGCTCTCGGTGAAACGTGCAACGGTACCTCGGATTAAAGCCCTTCTGTCTGTCGCCTAACTTGGCAGGAAACCGGACATACTTCTCGTCACGGATTTCACTAAGTATGCGATAGATTGGAATCTTAAAGACCGTGGTGATGCCTGTCCTTGCTTTCAACTTTCTGTTTGCATCGGCTACGTCATCCCGGGGGTAGTCATCCCGGTCATTCCGACGTCCCCTACCCCGGTTTTTGCGATTAGTGCCTCGGTCCGATTCCTCAGCGCAATCGCTGGATCGGCCGGACTCCTGCTCGACCTCGTGCACTTTGCCAGCTGACCCCTTTTTTTAATGAATAATGTTGAAACTTTTTTAGCTATAAAGTTCTGTTTGGTTTGGTTTTATGAATCTATTTTCAGAAAAAAAAAATTCTAAAAAATTAAAAATTAAATTGGTAAAAAAATAAAATAAAAAACACATCATTTTTATATAATATTATCTTTTAGGATGGAAGAAATAATTTTTTTTTATTTATTTTCGTTAAATTAGTTTTTATTTTTTCAAAAGTCAAACATGGCGACAATTTTGATGTCATTATTAAACCAATTTATTAAATCAAAAAATCTAAAACTATAAATATTTCATATATTAAACATATCGATTATACATTAAAAGTCTAATAATCATCCATTACATGATAACTACCTAAAAATATCTGTTAACAACAAATATAACCATATAGTAAATGACAATCATCCAAAAATATCAACAAAACCAATCACCCCTTACATTACATGATCATCATCCAAACAAATAATAAAAATTAATTTGGTAAAAAAATAAAAAAATAAAAAAAGTTATTATTTTTGTATAACTTTATCTTTGGTGAGTAGATATAATTTTTAAGAATTAAAAAAAAATTGACATTTATTTTTGTTAAATTAGTTTATATTTTATCAAATTAACAACTTTGTTCTTGAAATTGAGCAACAATGTCTTCAATTGTCCTTATTTGGAACGAGATTCAAAATTCAAGATTAAATATATCACAATTTGAAAGATCAGGGATAAAAGTGACACAAGTCTTAAACTACAAGGGCTGTTAGTGTAATTTTTCCTAAATAAAATAAATAAAAAAAAAAAGGAAGGAGAGGGATAATTTTTCCAAATAGGTAATTTTCATATGAAAAAAAAAAAACGAAGTACCTATATGTATTTTTAAATTTTTTTTCAATCTCTAATTTCTCAAAATAGGTATTCATAAAATTGGTGATCTTTTTAAAAATAAAAAAATGACATCTTTTATATTTTGTTTTGTAATTTTCATATAAAGGATTGTATTTAATTTAGTATAAGGTTTGATGGTGATTAATTTGTTGATTTTTTTTTTAATTTTTTTAATTTTTTTTATAGATAATGTAATGTTTGGTTATTCTACTCTGCGTGTGTGTGTTTATCTTAACAATTTCAAATTTTTTTAAATATTGTATAGAATTTAATAATTTTGTTTAATATTATTAAAATAATGTATGGGTCTTTATTATTTTTCTTGTAAAACCTGAGGGGAGATGAATGAAATTTAGTATTTTAATATAGGGTCTGGCTTTAGTTCAGTCTACCATTGGACTGGAACGTGCCGTTGGGCCCGTGGGGGCCCACCACGGGTCCCGTTTTAAAAATCTGAACCGTCAATGTGTAGAACTCTTTGAGTACTATATACCTGTAAAAAATCACGTTGATCGGATATCGATAGTTATGTGATCAAATCAGTTTTGTATAAAAAAAATGGACGGTGAATAAATTAACGGTTAATAAAAAACTGATTTGATCATATAGCTATCAATGTCCAATCAATGTGATTTTTTACAAGCATATAGTACTCGAAGAGTTCTACACATTGAACGGTTTATATTTTCAAAACGGGACCCATGTGGGCCCCCACGGGCCCAACAGTAAGGTCTACTCCGATGATGGATTGGACCAAAGCCAAACCCTTTAATATATGGGGTAATCTTGAAATTTTTTACTCATAATACATGATATCAACTATTCTGTTAAATAAACTAACAAAGATTAAAGTTGAAAAATCTTAATAATAGTTTAAAAAATAAATGAAATTTTTATAATTATTAAAACTATAAGATGTTTTCGTAATTGTTAAAAATCTCAAGAGAAGTAAGTATCCTTTTATATACTTTTTAATGAATATAATCAAGATGAGGATAGAGAGATGAAAACCGACCTTATCTCGTTTTTTCATCAAGGCAAAAAAAACCCGTGTGGTGTAGAGGAGAACGGAGGGAAATTGCCGTCAAAATATATATATATATATATATATTTGTAGATAATCATATTTTTATTTAATTTTATTATCCATTTACATCTCAAAAATTCTTTCTATTTCTTTGAATTATTAAGGAATAATTCCATGGGGCGATGATTGAGACCCCCTCCAATCACCACCCCACCACCCTACACACATACACACGGGGCGGGTGGTGATTGGAGGAGAAGGAAAAAAAAAAAGAAAAAGAAAAAAGTGACCAATCAAGTGAAGAGAGGGTCAAAGGGGTCCAAAAAAAGGGGTCCAAGTCATTATTCTTTATTAAAATCGGGAGTCAATGTGAGAGCCAGCCATTTCCCACATTTCTAAAGTTCTTAGGGTTGGTTTGGAAAGTGGGTTGACTTTTTAATTTTTTGACTTTTTTTTAACTTGGGCTAAAAAGCTTGGTTTAGGAAGGATTTTTTGGCTTTTTGACTTTTTTGATTTTTTTGTAAAAGAAGAGTGTAATGATTATAGGTTGGATGTGATGTTTTGGCTTATTTTGGGAAGATGGTAAAAAGTGACTTTTTGGCTTTTAACCAAGCTTTTGGCTTTTTTAGACAAATAATTTAGGAAGTTGGTAAAAAGTGACTTTTGACTTTTTTTATTAATGTTTGTTTATGATGTCAAATCATAATAAAATGACAAAACTACTCTTATTTATTTAAAATATTTACAACTTCATCTATGTAACACATTTTGACCCATGAGGGTAAAATTGTAATTTCACCGTTGGCTAAAAACCAACTTCCCAAATGAAAAAAAAGACAAAAAAGCCAACTTTTTACTTTTGATACAAACCAAAAAAAGTGACTAAAAGCCAACTTCTCAAAATAGCCCTTTGTTTATTGTGATTAAAATAACTTATTTTACCTTTTATGATTAAAATAACCAAAAAAACCCACAACCTATCTGGCCAAATGAAGCCTTAAAAGAAGAAATGACTATAAAAAGGAGTGAGCTTTATGTGCACTGTGCAGTTAACTTTACAAATGTCGTGAAATTCATAAGCTTCTCACTCACAATTGCTGTATTAAATTGTTCAGTACATTTCAGAAAACAACCTTTTTTGAAAAGGCCATATTTTGTTTTTTAGAAACTTTATTTTATATTTTTCTTTTAAAAAGTTAAAATTTAATTTTGTAAAAAAATAAAAAAATAAAAATAATTATTATTTTTTTAGAAGCATAAATAATTTTAAAAAATTTAAAATATATATTTTTGATATTTATTTTTATCAAACTAATTTCTATTTTTCTTAAAAAAAATTAGAAAATGGTTTGAGAAACTTAAACCAAATCTTGATCATAATAGACACAAGTGTTTTTTACCAAGCAAAATTTGAAAAATGTGGAATAAATTATTATTAATAATATTACACGTAATTGAGCAACGAGAATAGAGTGAGAAAAAAAATTTAAATTTCATATTTTTAGATTATACTTGTTTTTATTATTAAGTGTTATTTAAGATTATTCTTGAAACTTTTGATTTTTTTTACACAAAATTCCATTTAAATTTTTTCCCCCTATAACCTATTTGATTTTTTTTAGATAGGATATTATCTGAAATAAAGATCTCGAAAATAGTATCTCAAGAATTAGATTTGGACGTAATTTGTAAATTTTGACTAAACTGTGAGATAAAAAAATTAAAATGTTTGAAAAATGATTTTTTAACTACTTAATTATTTTTAGTGACCTTTTGTTATTTACAAACAAAGCCTATGAATGATATAAAATCACAAGAAAAATCCATATCATTGGGAGTCTGGGATAGGGATGGCAATTTCACCTCGGCCCGACGGGGATCCGACCCCCCGACCCCGATCAGAATGGTTTTTTCCCGAAAAATATCCCCGTGGGGACGGGGATGGTATTTAAAATTAAATCCCCGAAGCATTTCGGACCGGGGACGGGGATAACATTCACAGCCCCGGACCCAGCTCGTCCCCGTCCCCGTCCTCGTCCCCGTATCTCCCCGAAGTGATATTACGAGTATGTCCCTGTGTATATATATGTGTGTGTTTAGGGTTTAATGACACAATCCCAACACAAACAAACACAACAATAGGCTGCTCTCTCTCTCTCAATCTCTCACTCTCACTGCCGTTCTCTCCCCCTCCCTCACTCAAATTTCTCTCCCTCTTTCTCACTCAAATTTCTCTCTCTCAGACCACGTCTCTCATCATCTAGAACAGATCTAAACCGATCCTCCACCACCACCACCTCCGTCATCATCATCTAGGTCAGATCTAAACAGATCTGAACAGATCTGCCGATTCTCCACCACCGCCTTCGTCGCCATGGCTTCCTCGTCGCAACACCGCCTCTGTCCGGCCTCCGCTGCAGCTCCGTCGCAACACAGCTTGACGAACAGATACAAATCCGTGATTTTTTTTTTTTTTTTTTAAGTTGTTGTTGATGATGATGATGATACATATATATATATATATATACATATATATATATACGTGTGTGTGACATGAACAAGTTCAAATTTTTGAGATTTGAGATTTTTTTTGAGATATATATATATCTTCGTCGAATCGTCGCCAGATTTTTGATATATATATATATATATATGCGTTGATGATGATATATATGTGTAATGAAGAATTTGAGATTTTTTTTTTTTTTTTTTTTTTTTTTAAGTTGATGATGATAGATTATACAACAAATTGAAATTTTTAATGATGATGATGCTGATGATAGATTATTGAAACTGAATACAACAGATTGATTTTTTTTTTTTGTGTTAAAAAAAAATAAAAATGAACAGGTCGGGATTTTCGGGGTCGGGGAAACCCGATCCCCGATCGGGGCGCGGGGCGGGGGGGCTGATGGGGTCCCCGTCGGGGATCGGGGATCGGGGACGGGGAGTGTGGTTCTCGGCCTCGCCCCGCCCCGCCCCGTTGCCATTCCTAGTTTGGGAGATGAACAAGCCCTCATTTGGCATGTTTGCAGCGAGGGTTAAAAGTTAAAATGGTTATAAAAAGATAAAATAAGTTAAAAAAATTAATAAAATAAAATGTCTCATTTGAATAATCATCTCACTTTTCTCTCTTATAAAAGTCAAAAAATTCAACCAAAACGAGACTTTTCATAGATAAAAAGTCAACTCACTTTCAAACGAAGCCATTATATTTAAAATAAGGCTAGGTTTGGCAAAACCTATATAATTCATCTTTTTATCTTTTTTTCATGGGCAAATTACATATACACCCCTCGAGGTTTGGCTAAATTACAGATGCCCCCCTGAGGTTTGAGAAATTACGAATTCCCCCCTGAATGCTATATTTGCATAAGAAATTAGGGGGTAATTTGTTATGAAATATAAACCTCAGGGGGCAAATTGTTATAAAAATACAAACCTCAGGGGGCGGGATGTAATTTCCGAAACCTCAGGGGGTATCTGTAATTTAGCCAAACCTCGAGGGGTGTATATGTAATTTGCCCTTTTTTCATCACATCACCTCTACTTTTTTGCACATCTTTTCGTAAAAAGATAAAAAGTACACTTTTTTAGAACACCCCAAACCAACCCCAAGTCTATGATTTCAGATTTAAGAGTGTTTGGAATGATCTAAATATATTTTTAAAATTTTTTTTATGAAAAGATGTATAAAAAATTAAAAAGATGATATAACTCAAAAAAATTATTTTTGTATTACACCCCAAACACTCTTAGCCTGTGTTTGGCAAGTGGGTTTGCAGGCTTTTTTGGCTATTTTAGCCACAAAAAATAAAAGGGCAAATTACATATACACCCCTCGAGGTTTGGTTAAATTACAGATACCCCCCTGAGGTTTCGGAAATTACATCCCGCCCCCTGAGGTTTGTATTTTCATAACAATTTACCCCCTGAGGTTTATATTTCATAACAAATTACCCCCTAATTTCTTATGCAAATATAGCATTCAGGGGGGAATTTGTAATTTCTCAAACCTCAGGGGGGTATTTGTAATTTAGCCAAACCTCGAGGGGTGTATATGTAATTTGCCCAAAATAAAATAGGCTATTTTAGCCATAACAAAAAAACATCACATCCAACCCATAATCATTACATTCTTCTCTCACAAAAAAATTCAAAAAAGTCAAAAAGCCAAAAAGTCCTTCCCAAACTAAGCTTTTAAGCCCAGGCTAAAATAGTCAAAAAAGCCAAAAAGCCAAAAAGTCAACCCACTTCCCAAATGGAGGCTTATTAATCAGATTTTTTTTAGTGGAATAATTGTATAGTACACTGTAAAATCTATATATCTAAAATAAATTTGAATTAAAATAATAATTATAAATAATTTTTAAATAATTAAGTTTGAATTGTTAATATTATTATTGTATTTAATAATGCATACACCAAAAATATAAGGACAAATTACATATACACCCCTCCAGGTTTGACAAAATTACAGATACCTCCCTGAGGTTTGAGAAATTACGAATTCCCCCTGAATGCTATATTTGCATAAGAAATTAGGGGGTAATTTGTTATGAAATATAAACATCAGGGGGTAAATTGTTATGAAAATACAAACCTCAGGGGGCGGGATGTAATTTCCGAAACCTCAGGGGGATATCTGTAATTTAACCAAATCTGGAGGGGTGTATATGTAATTTGCCCAAAATATAAAGATTAAGGTTCGTTTGAGAACATGTTTTTTTTATAATTTTTTAATTTTTTATGAAAAAAGTATAAAATAAAAATAATAATATAATAATTTATAATATATATTTTTATTTTTTTACTAAAATATTTTGTCTCCAAGCATAGTCAAAGGCTTAATTTGAAATTTTTAATTAAAAAATTAATATAAATTATCACATTAATTTTTTTATTTTTTATATATATTTTTATTATAAAAAATTAAAAAATTATTAAAATAAACGGACAGGCAGGTCTCATTATTTATTGAATTATTAATTGTATCGGTGTGTGAGATATGGTTCCAGACCTCGTCACTCGATACATTGTCGGGACTTGCAGACATTGATGTATGTGTTCCACTACCCGCGTCCCCACCCCTTCCCCCTCATGCGCACGTTACCCCACACCCCTTCTTTCTCTCTCTCATTTGGACAGAGTCCATCCCCAAGGCCAGGTTAAGGTATACTATGGCGGGAATTAAGTAAAATTGTATTTGTTTTAATAATAATTATTAGTGTAAGAATTGTTAAATTATTTTTATATAAAATAATAAAAAATATAAAAAATTAAATATTAATGTTCAAAAAAAAATTCTCAATATGTAAAAAATAAAAAAATTTATAATCTCCTCACTATTTTTCTAATACTACATCTACCTCTTCCATCTCAATCCTCTTTCCAACTTACATCTTAATCCCCTCTTCCATCCTAATCCATTCTCCAACTCTACAAACAAAAACAACACAACACTAAATAGCCTCACTTCCATCCTAATCCCATTCCATTCTTTACACCACAAAACAAACGGGGCCTTTAAGAATAATCCAGATCCTCTCTTTGATCTCTATTTGACTTCTTACTTGCAAGGTCATTGGGCTTACATTTGGACTTAATTTTGATGATTCGAACTGTTTACATTTTAAAATTTGTTAAATATATCATACTTTTAAAAAATCAAATTGATCAGATATCAGAAAACTACGTATTTGGATCATCGAACTAAAAATTACTTTAAAAAAAATTTAATAAACAATTTTCCGAACACATACTTTTTGATATCCTATCAACTTAATTTTTTATAAGTATGATATACTCAACAAATCTTAAAAATAGGTCCAATGGCTTAACAAATAAGGAGTCAAGGGGAAAGATCAAGGAGAATCTTGATTCCTTTAAGAAAGGGGATTAAATTAATAATCTATAGAATTCATTTAAAAAGTATTTGGTTAGAGATATAAATAAGAAGATTAATTATTCCCTTGAATTAGTAATCTTTTCATGTGATAGGACTAACAAAATCTTAGAAGGGTTGAGATTAGAAATTAAGTGAGGGGATTAGTGAAATTTTAAATGATTTTTTAGCAAAAAATATACTTTTTAGAATAAAAAAATAATTATAATATTAAAAAAATACTAAAACTTAAAAAATATTAATTTTATAGATTAATACTATCTATAATATTACTAAACCGGTGATATCTAAATAAACACTCTTTATCTTACACCTCCAATCTAATGCCACCACACCAATAATTTCTTGGGTCCAGCTTGTTTCAAGTTGAGATCAAGACTGGACTCGTCCAGTTCGGCCCATTGGGTCTATTTTTTGGGTCCGTTTTGATAATCTGAACCGATGAATGTGTAGAACTCGTCGAGTACTACATGCTTGTAAAAAATCACATTGATCGGATATCAATAGCTATGTGATCAAATTAGTTTTGTATAAAAAAATGGACGGTGAAACAATTAACGATTGATAAAAAACTGTTTTGTTCACATAGTTATCGATATCCGATCAATGTGATTTTTTACAGACATATAGTACTGGACGAGTTCTACACATTGAACGGTTCGAATTATCAAAACGGGACCCGTGGTGGGCCCCCACGGACCCAACAGCACGATCCAGTCCGATTTTGGACTGGACCAAAGCCACTGCCTAATTTCTTTACTCAATCCCACCGTACTCTTAGGCATCATTTGGTAACTCAATATTTTAACTTAAAAGTCACTAAAAAAATTTAAAAAGTCAATAACCTATACAAAAAGTAAAAAAAATTATTTTTTTTTAACTTCTTGTACATATTTTCGTAAAAAACTAAAGAGCCATTTCAAACATATAATTTTTTTTATCTCATATTTTAACAAAAAAAAATCAAAAAGTTATTAAAATAACTTATCCCCAAACGAGGTCTTAATCCCTCCACCCTATGGAGAAAAAAAAACGTGGCCTTAGAAAAATGAGAAATATTGGTTTGTCTTGGACACTGTTACGTGATGTTTCATTAATATTATAATTGGTGAAGAAAGTAGGGTTTATAAATTTATATTAGATGATTTAAAAATAAAAAAGAATATGATGAATTGTGATTGATGTAGGACATTGCCATATAACAGCCAAGACTAACCAATAATTTTTCTAAAGAAATAGTAAGGGACCTAAGACCCTCATCATCACTATGTCATCGTTTGAAAAGATGAGTCCGGGTGTGTTGGGTTAAACTAATCACAAAAAAATAAAATAAAATTTTTAGTCTCAAATTAAAAAAATATTATATTTAAATCTTAATCATTTTATTTTTTTCTATCACAAAATTTTAAAAAACTAAAAAATTTATGTTAAATGAGACTTTTTAACCCCGAATTAAAATAGCTAAAAAATCAAAAATAAAAAACAACTCAAATCCCAAACCAACTCAATGCATAGACCCCCATCATACAATATGTAGACCCACATCAACCACATCTCAACACACATAACATAGGGTCTTTCAGTCATTTTAAACCATTATTTTTTAAGTATTCATTTGATATGAATTTTTTTAATCTAACTTTTATTATTTGACTATTTTAATCTAAATAAAAAATTATGTTTAGAATAATTTTTGGTATTTTTTAAGTTAAATTCATGATTGTGAAAGTAAAAATAAAATAATTATAATTTACATGTCACATTTTATCTTATTAATTATTTTAAATGAAAGTATATTATAAATACATCTTTTAAAATTTATTTAGAATACAAATTATCTCTTATGATTTTAATAATTACATCTAGGGATGTAAAAAAAATAAATAAAACCGAGTCTACAAATCGAAACCGACTGAAATTTTAGTATTCGGTCTTTTTTCATAACATACGTTCTGTTTCGGTTTTGAAATTTTTTATACCAATACAAATCAAACCAACCAAATATTATATTTAAATATTTTTATATTTTAATTTCTTAAACATTATGTGAGAATAAACTAATATAATACACCTTTGTAATAAAAATTATAGAGAAAAACATTTATACAGCAATTTTCATATATTTTCTTTATTTATTTTTAATTTAAAATTCTATAATCTATTATAAAGCCATTTAAAAGTTCATGTAAAATTTTCTTCTATATCCAACTGACAAAACCGAACTGTAGTATACGGTCTATGTTGGTTTTTCAAGCATAAAAATCTAAAGGATTAGTTCGGTGCTAAATATACTCTCAACATCAACTGAACCAAATCATTTACACCCCTTACATCCGACCTCTTGAAAATTTTAGTTTCATAACAAATTATATTTTTTATTAATAAATTATTAAATCAATTAATTTTTTTAATTACATTAAAAAATTATTTTAATTAATAATTTAGATAATTTTATTATTATATAAAAAAGTAGTTAAAGATTTTATTTTTTAATTAATTCTGTTAAATAAAAATTTATAAAGGGTAATTTATTTTTTAAATAAACTTTAAAAATGTGCTATTTGTAATTTATTTATTTATTTTTAATATCATGTTGGACAGTCATTGTTCGACTAATGTTGTTCCAGTGGGTGACAGTATAGAGGATTGGAATTGAAAGCTTGACTTCTTGAACTTTGACAGCCCCAAAACCATTTACAAGAAGGGGGGACAAAGATCCTTATCGTACGCCTGGGTAGTGCTCACTCTGTTAACGTACACACACCTCCACTACCAGAACAAGAAATGTTTTGAGACTGATGAAAGAGAAGAATAGCCCCACAAAGGGCCAGAACCAAACCCTAGCTCGTGCGTACCCAACTGAATCTTACTGTTAAGGTACATACACAACTTTCTTCTTTCCAAATCTCTCTCTCTCTCCTCCCCCCCCCCCCCCCCCCCCCCCCCTCTTGTGTGTATGTGTACTACATGTTCACGAGAAGAATGAGCTGATTTGCGATCGAAAGATGCGATTTCAAGTTGGCTTGGTTGTAGATCTTTACTTGTTTCAGGGTTTTGGAGATGGGTTTTGTGTTCTAAACAAGCTTCGACTCAGATCTGGGTTTTGAGATCTAATAAAGATAGTGATTAGGGTTTTATGGGAAAGAAAGAAAACCCACATGGGTTTTGTTTGATTTGCCGTCACATGGTTGGCTGGGTTGGGGATTGAGATAAGGTTTTTTGGATTCTATCTGTTGGAATTTGGGGCTTCTTCATTGGATCTCAATCTATAATATATTAGATATTAGCTACCAAACAAAGTAAAGAACAAAATAGAGAAGAACCTAAAGAGCTATCTGGGTCTTATCTTTACATTTCTTTCTTGGTGGTGTAATCTAATCTCCCAATTGATTTTAGCCCAATGTGAAGAAAGGAAGAGAGCTAGGTTGTTGCATTCAAGATTAACAGCTGGGTTTCCTCTAATAGAGAGAAAAACAAGAGTTGTTGGTTAATCTGAAACAGTGAGAGTTTTGTTGAAGACATGGCGAACCGGTGGTGGGCCGAGAATGTGGCGATGAACCCGATGCGAAACACTGCAGACGACGATGATAATGGTGGATTGAATCGGCTTGGAGGACCTACAAGAGAGCAAGATTTCCTAGACAATACAACCACCAGAGACAATCTAAACCCTAGTTCCAGCAACCAAAACCCTCACGAAGACGAAGAAGAAAGCCGAGAAAACGACGGAGACCAAGCAGAAAACCCGACAGCCGGAGCACTTGGCTTTTCCAAACCGGGCACTTCTTCCGGCCGCCGACCCAAAGGCCGACCGGCCGGTTCAAAAAACAAACCCAAGCCTCCTATCATCATCACCAAGGAAAGTCCCAACGCCCTTAGGAGCCACGTGTTGGAAATCAGCAGCGGCAGCGACATCGCCGAGAGAATCGCCACCTTCTCGCAACGCCGCCACCACGGTGTCTCGGTGCTCAGCGGCAGCGGTGTTGTCACCAACGTAACGCTCCGCCAAGCGGCTGCCCCTGGCGGAGTGATTACGCTCCACGGAAGGTTCGAGATACTGTCATTGTCGGGTTCGTTTCTGCCCGCTCCGTCCCCGCCCGGAGCCACCGTGTTGACGGTGTATTTGGGGGGCGGGCAAGGGCAGGTGGTGGGAGGAATTGTGGCGGGCGCTTTGGTTGCGGCAGGGCCTGTAATTGTGATTGCAGCTACGTTTTCAAATGCGGTTTATGAGCGGTTGCCGCTGGAGGATGAGGAGGGAGGAGAGGGAGTAGGAATGCAATTGGAGCCAAATTCAGGAGTGAATAATGCAGGAAGTAATAGTAGTTCAGCATCTCAATCTCATGGTTTGGCTGACCCATCTTCTTCAATGCCATTGCCTGTATACAATGTTCCTCCTTGTCTCCTACCCAATGATCAGATGCCTCAACATGATGTGTTTTGGGCTCCTCCTCCCCCTCCCCCTCCTTATTGAGAGAGAGAGAGAAACAGAAACATGGTTTTAAATATCTGTTGTTTGTTATGTATCGTATCGGCTGATTTGTAATGGAATTTTGAAATTCTAATACCGTTACTTACTGATGTATCAGTTGATACTATTAATATTGCCGATGCTGATATGTATTCTGAAACCGTTATTTAAAATCATGAAGAGAGAGAGAGAGAGGAATTGTTTGTTTTTGCAATAAGTCAGATTCGAGTTGATGTAACCATAGCAAGGTATGACCTTTTTGGTAATACCTGTACTCCTTGTGCATCATAGTTTCTCTTTAGCTAGGTTTTCTTGTTTGATTCATTTGTAAATTTTGTGTGTTTCTTTCACTTTCCCCTTCACTTTCACTTTCATTGTCTACTTTGGTAGAAGTTTTCATTTTGCAATGTGTAGGCTAGGCAATGAAGTGGATGACAAAGTAATCAAGAAATGGAGTCTAAGCCATTGATTCATGGGATGATGAGATTGAGAAAAGAAGCTGTTCAATGGTAAGCTTTTCAAACTTGTGTTTTCATTCCCCTTATATCTTTGTTTAAAGTCCTTGGATTTGATGTTGCTTGATAGAATAATTTCTGAATTCTCTAGAACTTGTAGACCATAACTATGAGAGAGAGAGAGAGTAGGGTTTGGTTCATCTGCATACCGTATGAATCTGTCTTTTCATGAGTTCCAAGTTGGGTTAATAAATGTTGCTTTATCATCATTGTGGTTCGTAGGATAGTTCCGGAAATGGGTTTTGTCCACTTGATTTGGTAGTTGGAACCTTTATGCTGGGGTTAGGGTTGGATCTGAGGAGGGGCCATTGAAATCCTAAATGAGTAAATTGACAGTTAGTTGCCAATCTTCTGAATAACTATTCCTGAACATTAATGGCATTTATGGTAAGGAGTGGATGGATTGAACTATATTAGATTGGATAATGTTATATGCACTGTATTAATTAATAATGTGATATAATTTATGATGATGTTATATATATATCAATTAGTGTATCAATATTAATTATGACATTATTATTGATTCCATTCATTAATCATATTACAAATATCAAAAACTTCTTAAATTATATCACATCATCAATTTGTACACTAGTTATTACAATAATTGGTGCATATAACATTATTCTATAATTTAAGAGATTTTTGATATTTATAATTTGTATAATGAGTGAGGTTAGTAATAATGTCATTACATATATTGTTACATTAGTTAGTATACTAATGGATGCATGTAGTATCAACATATCAGATTGGGACAATCCGTCCATACTTGCATCTAGTCATACTTATTCATATTCCTCTTGTGGGACCAAATTTGAATTCACATCAATAATCCAAATAGTTTACTTTGTAAGTTCTGAAATAAATGTCATCTATATAAAAAATTAATTTCACCAAACATCTATAAACATAAAAACAAATCATATTTTGTTTTATAAAATGAATAGCAAATAAGATTGTAAACTTAAACCATTCATTTTGTAAAATAAATCGTTATATATTTATGTATTTATAGTTGTCCGATAAATTTAATTTTTTGTATGAATAATCTTTACTGTGAAGCCTATAATATAGACAGCTTGAATCATCAAAATAAGTTCGAATTAAAATTCATAAAAAGAGTATGTATAAGTATAGAAATATGAAATATGGACCGGAGCTTTTCCCACTTAGATTTTGGTCCTCTACACTTGTAGATGAAATGATTTACTCAACCACACTAATGGTGCCAATTAAATAAATTTCTTGTACACAAGCTAATGGTTTATTTTCCCTTTTGGCTACATCTAACTTGAATATTAGGGTCGTAAACAGATCAATTCGGTAGGAGATTAGTAGAAATTGACAGTTGAATCAAACTAACCTGTTTTGCCTTTGCATTAATTGAAACATTGGTTTGATTTCATGTTTAAGATACTTGAAAGAAGTTTTCCAATTTAACCTACAATAGTGTGACATAATAGGTCTCAACATTTGGTTTGTCACCCAATCAATTATACAGGGCCTAACTGACTTGCCACCTCATTATGAGTTATGAAGTACAGGTGCATATACAGATATTGATACGGATACGATACGGATAAGATAATATAACAAAATTTAAAATATATAGGATACGGTTACAGTTACGGTACGTTAATAAATTTTTTTATTTTTTTTATAATTTATAATTTGAAATCCAATTAACAAATCAAAGTTCAATACCACAACTAAAAGGAGAAATTACAAAACCAAAAGAAAAATTCTAGTTCAACAATATCAATACCAAAGCAAAGTTTATAAGCTATTTTAATGCCATGCCATTAAATAGGAGGTATTACAAAATAAAGTTTCATTTCAAAAGTAAGCTAAGTAAAATTTAAAAATTTGAAATTTTAATTTTAACTTCTATTAACTTCATCATTGAATAATATATTTTTCATTTCTGGCACATAAAGTAAAAGATTTGTAATTTCAAGTAAATAAAAACTCTCTAATAAATTAAGTGTATCCCTATCAATGTCTCATAACTTAGTATACTCCCGATGCACCCATGAAGTATCCATGGAGTATCTAACTGTCAAAAAATGTATAAAAACTTCCAGTGCATATTTCGAGTATTAGTATGCATGGAACCCTGTCAATACGAGTACCAGTACTCGGTAAGTACTCGATACGAGTACGACGATATTTTCAGAGTACTCATGCTTCATAGATTATAAATCAATTTGTGGGTATAAAATTGTGAGCTTTTAGAATTACTTTTTCCCCAATTGAACCAATTTTTATTTTGACAAAAAAAGGCCTAAATCGTTAACAAAAATGACGAATCACTTAAATACGTATAACAAAATGCAAATCCAATTCAACAGATCTTTAACAACTACACAAGTCTTTCGACTTAAACATTTAATAAAGAAATCATATTGTAATTTTATTCGTATTGTAAATAATCTTCTATTGATTGACAAAATAAATGAATAAATAAATAAAGAAATCAGTCTTTATTTTCTTCTAGATTGTATCTTTAGTTAGATGGTTTCTTCTTCTTAAACCTTTTATTCTTCCTTTTTCCCTTTATTGTATCGTAAGATCTTTGTTTTCCCTTTTTAAACCTTTTATTCTTCTTTTTCTTTAAAAAAGAGCAATTCTCCATCTCGTATTATTTAGTGAAAAATGTAAGATATTTGATTATATGTTTACACTTCAGGAAAAGACAAGAATGACAGTGTACATAAAGAAACCAAAGATACAAGGAAGTATTGTTTAAAATTAGGAAAAAATTATGTAAATAGTCCCTGTATTTTACATGATGTATCAATTTAGTTCTTATAGTTTCAATTTGCTCGATTTTGCCCCTTAATTTAACGGATTATGTCATTTTAATCTAATAAATAACGGTTCTTAAGTTAATTTAACAGAAAGTCAAACAATGTGTCAATTTGGTCCTTATATTTTTCACAATGTGTTAATTTAGTCCCTATCAAAATTGAGAAAATTGAAACTACAGGGACTAAATTGACACATCGTGTAAAGTATAGGGACCAAATTAACACATTATTTGACCTTCCGTTAAATTAATTTAACAACCGTTATTTATTGGACTAAAATGACACAATTCGTTAAATTAAGAAGTAAAATTGAGCAAATTAAAACTACAAGGACCAAATTGACATATCATATAAAGTACAGGAACTATTTGCATAATTTACTCTTAAAATTATACATGTTTGGTCGGTTTCGATCTAACTCGGTTTTCATGTTTTAAGAGAATCGACATAGAACCTGGAATTGAATTTTTTGAATTACAAAATCTAATCAAATTACTCCATTAGAAATTGACCAAAACCGACAGACTTTGACCAATTTGTTTGATCCAATCAGTTTTTTCAATTTTGCTTACAATTCTACCAAATATTGGTTTCAATCTATGTTATTTGCAATGTGGATTGTTTCAGTACTTGCTATGGGAATATGGTACGTTACATGTTCTAAAATATGATATGTTAAAACCTATCACCTACTTCACCCACTTAAACCTACTCCACTAAACCTAACCCACTACACCACTACCACCTCACCTACTCCATTAAACCTAACCCACTACACCACTACCACCTCCACTTCACCTACTCCTTACCTACTACACACTCACCCTCTTCTATATATAGGAATCATGAATCATTGTAATAAAAATTAACATATAACATTATATCAATCAATAATACAATTCTCTATTTCTCTTTATACATTAAATTTCAACATGGTATCAGAGCAGATTTAGAACCTAGTATTTTCGCTTCCCGGCGGGCGGCAACCTCACCTTAGCCGCCTGCCGGATCTCAACCTAATCCGCTGGAGTTTCCTACACATACCTTAACTCTTCAATCAAGAGGGGGCGATTGGACAGTGATGGCAGCGAAGCTGAAGCTCATCTTGGCAATCTCAGAAAAGGCGGCGTTTCGGACGGAGGGGACTTCAGTGGTCAAGTCCTCGTAGGCAACCTGAAAAGCCTCGAACCTCTGACCTGAGAGAGCTTGATGGCATTCAGGTGGAGTTGCAAGCTACCGATCCAACTGAGATGGGTCTTGATGTTTTCAAAAACCGTGTCGCCAGCTTCTTCCTTTGTTGAAGTATTCACCCAACTGAATCTCCATCCACCCATCTCCTCTCGCCTTTGGATATCGACTGTCACTTTGTCTTGATATAGATCAAGCCATAGATAAAGCTGTTTCTTGGACCATGGGGCAGAAGGAGTAGGATCCACCGCTCTTCCCATGATGTCCATGTAATCGGACGGTAGAAATGTCTCCCAAACTCCATCCGATTCGGCCGCCGACCTCAACAACGACGCCACCAGAGAAAGCCTGCACGCATCCCCAGGGCTCGTCAGCGACAACACATTCGCTATGCATCCCTCCGGCAACAAATCAATCATAGCTCCTCGTCCGTCATTGCTCACCATCATCATCTCTCTCTTTGCCGGTGCCGGTTCCGGCGGCGGAGCCTCGTTCTTCAACTTTTTCGGCTTCGTTGCACAGTGGCTCAGTGAAACAAGTGGTGTTCCGGCTGAGTCACCAGACGACCATCGACGAGCTCTGAGCTATGGCTTCCTCCTGGGCGTCGAAGGCGGCTCGTCAAGCCGCAATCGTTTCTCGGCTCTCCTCTCCGACTTCATCAGCTCAAGCCGCGACCCTTGTCCAGCGCCGCGGCCTTGCTGGCGCTTGCCACATCTCTGCCGACAGACTCCATCGCTACCGTCTTCTTTGATCTGCCGCCGTCGACAGCCTTCCCTATCGCCATTAGTGGTCGTAGTAGGATCTCTGCCATTAATATACCAAATCTCCTCCGTTGAGATTTGTTATAATCTACTCTAGCTTTGTTGAGATCCACACACACACATTCTCTCTCAATTTTTTTTTTACTTTCCAACCCGCCAGGCACATGCTTTTGCCATTAATATATTATTATTATTATTATTATTATTATTATTATTATTATTATTATTTAAAAAAAAACCGACGGGAATTGCCTCTTCCTCATTAATGCATTTTTATTATTATTATTTTTTATTATTCTTATTATTCTTTCCAAACTTTATTCTCATCCACCGCCCAACCTTTATTTTTTTATTATAATTTTATTTTTTATTATCCAGCTTAATTGGTGCCCTTGATGTTCCCCACTCTCACCTTTATTATTTTTATTCATCTTTATCTATTCATCATCCCCATGCTCCAAAAAAAAACAAAAAAAAAAAAACAAAAAAAAAACAAAAAAAAAAATTTACAAATTTGCACAACAGTCCATATTTTTATTCATCTCAGGGATCAACCCCGATCACAATTTTGCACAAAAAAAAAAAAAAACAACAACAACCACAACAAACCACAACACAACACCAAAAGATTTGTTTTCTGTTCTACAGACGGCCACCCACCGACCTACTCTGCCGCCGGTCTCTTCTTTTTGCCTCCGTCCTGGGCGGTCCTTGACGGTGCTGCCTCTGTGCTTCCTAATCCGCTGTGCACGTTCACTCCTCCCTGCTCCTCCACTGCAGCATATGGCGGCCCTCCAAATCGAAACATCACGGTGGCCTTCCGCTTCAGCTCCTTGTTTTCTGCCTTTAGCACACTTATCTCTGCTCGCGCATCCTTATACATGCGTTGGAGCAGAGCCAGTTGGGCGTTTAACTACTGCACCTCATTTGTCCTACTCTGCAGCCGGTTCGACAAATTTGTAACTGCAATCATGGTTTCCACACATGACTTCAATGTATACTGATTGGCCTCCACATCCGACTGCACTGCCATTCTTTGCTCCACAGACCGCATAAGAAAGTTCAACGGAGCAAACTCCGGGGCGCTTGGTTGAGGTTCCAGTGCCACCGCACCAGTTATCTCTCTTGTTGACTCGTTGAGGTCGGGAAAGAGAGTGAGCAGCCCACGGGAAGACGAAGCCATTTTCTGGGCAACAGAGTGTTACAGCGTATTACAGAGTTTCTTTCTCAGCAAAACGAAGAATTTTTCAGAGGTTTCTCTCAGTTTTTCTGTCTCAGCTTCTGCCTCAGCCTCAGTCTCAGCCTCCGTCTTGGTTAAATAGCCGAGGCAGCCACGCGTATCGCGCGCCACTTGACGCCAGACGACAAACGGGCGCGCCAGCCAAGGCACTCACGTGCCTCGCCATCATATCTGGCACGCCTTTTTATGGATTGGGCACGCCTTTTGATAGATTGGGCACGCCTTTTGAGGGCGCGACTTTTGAGGGCTCACTATATATATCCATATATATATATATTTGGGCAGCCTATGTACACCATCATACAGTGTATTTTTTAAGGGTCCGACAAGACTCTGTAAACTGTCCCGACATTGATTCCGATTAGCTCCTTCAAGGGTCCGACAAGACTCTGTAAACTGTCCCGACATTGATTCCGGTTAGCTCCTTCATGGGTCCGACAAGACTCAGTAAACTGTCCCGACATTGATTCCGGTTAGCTCCTTCATGGGTCCGACAAGACTCTGTAAACTGTCCCGACATTGATTTCGGTTAGTTTCTACAAGGGTCCAGCAAGACTCCGTAAACTGTCACAACAACTATCACAACATTGTCTGCTACAACGGTCCGACATGACCCCATAAACTGTCTTCTACATCGGTCTGACACAACCATCCAGTGTCCTCTACAACGTTATGACACCACCATACAGTGTCTTCACCATCGGTCTGACACGACCATACAGTGTCTCCTATTCTCTTTTCTTTTATGTATTCGTCTATTTTCTTGTTTTGTTACTCTCTCCAAACTCAAGTTGGCTAGTTCCTATCCCCCTTGAGTTTGCGGTGGGCTGTTAAAACCTATCACCTACTTCACCCATTTAAACCTACTCCACTAAACCTAACCCACTACACCACTACCACCTCACCTACTCCACTAAACCTAACCCACTACATCACTACCACCTCCACTTCACCTACTCCTTACCTACTACACACTCACCCTCTTCTATATATAGGAATCATGAATCATTGTAATAAAAATCAACATATAACATTATATCAATTCTCTATTTCTCTTTATAGATTTTGTGTATATTACATTTAAGAATTTTAAGTACTTTTAGAGTAATTTTCTTTTAATTATTAGGCATCTATCAAAGTATATATATTTTTCATTTTTGATATTTTTATCTTGTCTAAACTTAAGTCATCTTAAATTTTAGTTTATTATATTTGATTTTTTTTCTCTCCTAAGGTAACATTTAAGAAAATATATTGGAAATTATGTTTGGGATCGCTTCATATCACTAAATTTATCGTTTTTGAATGAAAGTGTACTATATTTCAAAACATACGTACCAATACGTAATTCGTAAGGATATTAGTGCTTTTTGGTAACACAAGTTTCAATCGTATAGTACATCTAAGTATACAATTTGGCCTGTCAATAAAAGAAAACCAATGGTTCATATTGTGGCAATTTTTGAAAGCTAGTGTTGTTTGTTCTAAATTTACGGTTTGGAGGACTAGTAGCAAAATCTTCTTGGTTTAGCAATCCTTTGGTAGAACCCTAACTAGTAGTGGAGCTGAATCCTCGGAGTCTTTGGTTTACAGGTTGTGGGAAGTGCTTATCAAGTATATGAAAAGGTATGAAGCATTCCACATATTTTTGTCTTGGTTTAGGAATCTCTCCCCCTCAGACTAACTAATGTGCAAGTCTCTGAAGTCGGATAGGGCAAGTGCTTAATGAACCTTCAGCTCTAGCTACAACTTGTGTGACCCTATAGATCCCATGTATGATGAGTGTTGTTGTTTGAATCATCCGATGAGTGTCATTAGAGTATGACACATGTCTGACATGGACACATAGCATTATTAGAAGTGTTTGTGCTTCTTAAATGACTAGGCTTATATAGGAGAGACATGCCTTGTTAAAGAGTTGTTTGGTTTAGTTAATAAGAGCGGGTGATTGTGTCATTTGATATGGAGGGAGGACCTACTTTCCAAGTTGAGGAAGAAACTGAGTGCATCTAGGCAAGCTAGTTAACATATTAAGAATGCCTCTTGGAGATTTCCCCAATTGGCCCTCGAGGATAAAGACAATGCTTCTTGGATAATTTCCCCAAGTGTTGGACCTCAAGGATAAGGCATTATTGTATGTTAGCCTCGGCAAACGTGGCTCAACCCTGAAGGGGAGTAACCGGGATGTGGCGAGATCCAATTTGCCCAGTGAATTGCTATTGTTCAGCAAAGCGTTGGCAATGGGAGAAAAGATCAATAAAATCTTTGGTTCTCCAAATTGGTCGTGAATTCCTATTTTCATTTCAAGTGATGGAAATGGAAAGGGATGAATTGTGTATATGGAGGTAGAATGGCTAATATCTCTGGGGCCAAGCATTATAGTTGCCAAACTAGGTGTGTACACTATGTAACTTTATTTGAGGCTGATAAATGAATGGGTTTACATGAATAGTATATATGTTGTTTTGTCCATTGCATTTCATTGCAAACTGACATACCTTTGTTTGTACCTCCTACAAATTGACAAAATCCCAAAAATTTTCTTTGTTTTTTTTTCTTCAGCATCGCGTATGATAATTTATAACATCCTTATGTTTTATAACATATCTGGTCTGTAAATATTACACTTCGTTGTTCTTGAAATGCGTTAGGTCATATTTAGTATGTTACCTTGAGTGAGTAAAATATGGTATTTAGTTTATATATGTACACATCATTATTTTAGTGACCTTAATTTTTAGTCATGATCTTCTATCCATTCAAAACTGTAACACCAGAATTTGAGTCTTAAAGAGTACTATGATGGTTACAACATACATGTTGTAGTTTGGTTTCGACATTGCCTATATATTCTTCTCCTCCTGAGGAATAGCTAAATGTCACTTAAGTATCTTTGTTGCTTCTCCAGAAGAAACATGTTTTTGAGTTGATATTTTACTTTCTTTCGGTTCCAGCTGCTGAGCTGTACTTTTTTTCGTGTTCACCATTGGTCCTCGTTGTTTTTGAATGACTCTTAATGTAGTTTGGGGTTTTAAAGCTAAGTTTGGGAAGACTAAATAAGTGTACTTTTTGATTTTTTATGAAATATGGGTTGGATTTGGGTTGGGTTTGAAGTGATGTGTTAGAGAGGTGATGTGACTTAAATGAGATGATGTGACTTAAATAGGATAGTGACTTTTTGACTTTTTGAGTTTTTTGGAAGATACCAAACTTGGCCTAAATATCGGCTGACATATATTGTATCAATTGATATGTATTTTATCAGTCACTATGTAACGAGATTTCGGACTTTTGATATCGATGATTGCAAATATATTAACCAATATGTGACTGCATCATCGATACCAATATATGTCCTGACTGCATTATTTGAAACTATGATGCAAGTAAGCTAAAGAATCTTATTTACTTAAAGTTCTGGTCCTTAAAATTTATGGAATAATGTTGTATGTATGTTTTCAACTTTTTAATTTCCTTCTTTGGATAATTTTTCCTATCGTTGTGTTTGGTTCATCGATTTACCTAATTAGGTAGGGATTTGAAAAGATAACTGAAAAATATTAGTGAAATGTGAATAAAATATAATTATTTTTTATTTTTATTTCACACATTTTTTGTCTTCCTTTTTTTCTTTTTTTCTTTTTTTCTTTTTTCTCAAATGCATGAACTAAACACACCCTAAGAGCTTTTGCCAATATGAAGAGTGCAGTCATCTAAAGAAGATTGTAAGAACTATTAACAAGGGCACCATTAACAGTTTGCTAGCAGAAGATTGCTTTCTTCCTTTCATTTTTGCAATAGGAGGGCCAAATATGCTCTGGAGTGTATTTTAGGGGAAATTATAGGTAACTTGGGCAATTTTATAAAAGAAGTTATAGATAATTAAGTGATAAATTTGATACACAGTAATAATTAAAGTTATAATTTTTTTTTTTCATAAATATGTTATAATTTTTTGATAGTATCAGTGACTGGTAGTTTTTCCAATTTTTTTTGGGTGCAAGTATCACCTACATGAAGTTGTGGTTTTCCAAAGGGGGAATTTCAAAAAAGTGGAGAATGAATTTTTTTTCCCCCAACTCATAAAGGTTCAAGATTTATTTGTATAATTGAATGCATAAATCACTTGTGCTTTTATCATTTTGTAATTATTTTTTTATTCTCCATTTTTTTGATATTCTCTCTTTTTCAAAAACTTTTTGGGGGTTAACTTAAAGGGAAATATTATGAGGGGTGCACACTATATGCATTCTATACAAAAAGTGTAATTTTATTACAAAAATTTGTAAAATTAATCACAAAATGCATAAGCTTGTCACAAATTGGCGTAAAAAAAATATTGTAATCAAGTTATAAATTTTTACAACATTAATTATAAAATTTTGGACATTTTATTATGTAAATTTTTGTGAGATTATGTATTTTGTAATTGATATTACGAAATTTTGTGATAAAATTGTGTACTTTTGTTGTAGGGTGTACACGTAGGATTTTTCTAACTAAAAAAATTAATTTATTAGTTAAAAATAAATTTATAAGAACTCTTAAAAAAACACTTGTTTGTTTAGTACATTTTTACCAAAAAGAGTTGATGTCAATTTTTTATTTTTTTTTTCTACAAGAAATTTCTAATGAGTTTATAGTATAATAATTTGGCTAATTTAGGATTTTTAATTTTTTTTTCCTTTTTGGGGTGATAAATGCATTTAGCAAATAAATTGAGATTTTTTGGATTTTCTTTAGACAGTTTTTAAGTTTCTACAAAATGAAGCCAGACATATGTATTATGTTGATGTTTAGGCCTTGTTTGGTGGTGTAGGTTTATAGTTTTAGGTAAATGTTTAAGACTCACAAATAAGCGTCACAATTAGATTTACAATGATGTGATATGATGTGATATTCTATGTGTCAACTATTAATTTGTTATATATTTAATAATATTGGGCTCTGCCCTTTTGACATTTTTATTGTTGAATTTGTGAGTTAAAAGTGTAGGTGTGTAGCATTACTTTTATCTGACAAGTGTAAATTGGTCTTCTTATATTATTTTGGAAAGCAGATTAAAAATTGATTTTTTAACTTTTTTTTGAAAAAAAACATTTAAAAAAATAGAGAGGTGATGTAATACTATTAATTTAATAAAATATCATAATTTTTACAATTAAAAAATATAATTTTGCTTAGATTAAAAATACTCATGAAATTATTATTCATATTAAATAAAGGGTAAAATTGAGATAGCATACATCATTATGGAAGAATAAACTTGTTAGAAACTAGTGTATACCCGTCCCTAAAGGCACGGTATAATTAATAATGAGATCAAAATATAATTGAATATAAAATTATTAAGTTAAAATGTAACGTATCAAATTTGGTATAATTAATAATGAGATCAAAATATAATTGATTATAAAATTATTTAGTTAACACGTAACTTATCAAATTTATTGCTAAAAATTTGAGGTGAAAATATAAATACAGGTCCGATTAGTTATCCGGAAATAAAAATATGTTATCTTTGTTACGGAGGTGGACTTTTTCAGTCTTTAAACAAATCACACCATCCCCATTATCTCTCTTATCTCTCTTTGTGAAAATATTACATTTTAATAGTAAAACTAAACGATTTTTTTGTTAACAGGACCCAATTTAAACCAAATTTAAATTTGTTCACCAAAGAAAAAAACATTTTCCAAAAAAACATATTCCAATTATATTTTGATCTCATCATAAAACATAAATATTTGTAATCATGTTTCATCTCTTAATGACCAAATAACTTCAATTTTTTTTTTTTATATTTAAATTTCAAATTCAACTTTGAAACTAAAAAAAATTTCCACAAACATTTTTTAACAGGACTATAATCAAACCCAACAACACCAGCCAGCACACACACACACACAAAAAAAAAAAGAAAAAGAAAAAAAAAGGACCAATTTCACATGCCCTTTACCTCAAAATCCCTTTTCCTTATTTTATTTTATTTTTTTAACATTTCCTATACTAACTACAAAATCCCATAAATTTAGGGCGTACTTTTCACTTTTAAGAGCATAAAACACATAAACCCATAAATCTAAGGCATGCCTGGATTATAGAAAAAATAAAATAAAATAAAATTAATGTTTGGTTTCTCACTTTTTTACCTTTCTATCTCTACCTCTTTCTTCTAATCCCTCAAATTCCAAATCCTCCTCCTACAATTTCTTCCAAAACCACAGTACCTCTCATATACAATAATCCAAGATTCAAGAACCCTCACCGTTGATCAGAATCCGAAATCACCCTCTTCGTACAATTACACCACCCTTACTGACAACAATCCTCTCTGAAACCACCCTCATTGCCACCCTAGAACACCTCCTCCATGCTGCCTCCAACGCGACGCCTACCACCGGCCGCGACTTCAGTAGGTATTGTACGGCGATGGTTCGTTTGGATCTAGTGATCTCCATGCCGAAAATGCTAAACTCAGATCGACCCGATCTTTGATTTGACCAAATTGACTCGTCGAGCTGCAACAACCATCAGATGTGTCTCTACCAAGTATTGTACGGTGATGATTCATTCACGGTATGCGATTTCTCAACTGAAATGTTGACGTTTCGGAGGACCAAAGTCCCCAACGTTGCTCTCGGATGCGGTCACAACAACAAAGGCTTGTTCGTCGACGTCGCCGGATTGTTGGGTTTGGACTGTGGAAAGTGAGCCTGAAAGATAAAAGAGAGAGTGTTTAGTGAGACTGAGAGCCTTAATAGAGATATGAGAGTTTAGAGAGAGAGTGAGAAGAGCATGAGTGAGTGAATGCGTGTTTTGAGATTTAAAATATGGAAAGTGAGGCCGAGAGAAAGAGAGATAGGAGAGTGTAGATAGAGAATGAGGTGAGACGTGAGAGAGTGCAATAAGAAATTTTTTAAATACAACCAATAAGAAATTTTTTGAATATTATTTAATTTTTAACAATTCGTAACCTTGTTTTTTTAAATACAACCAATAAGAAATAAATAATAATTTGGTTAAAGTTCTTTGGGGAATTTTTTATTTTTATTTTTTAAAAAATTCCTAGGAATTGACCCTTATAACAAAATCCTAATATTTTGATTTGTTTTCAATCTAAACTGTTTATTTATTTATATTAAGTAAAACTAATGAAAAAAATTGGTATTTTAGTCATTAAACTCAACAAAAAAAAAATTGGAGAAGATATTTTAAACATTTTATGTATATCTATATTAAGTTTAATGGCTAAAACACACTTTTTATGTCGGTTTTATTTAATAAAAATAGAGAAATAATTTAGATTTAAAAAATACGGGTTTAAATTAAAAAAATTAAAACCACAAGATTTATTTTATTATCATGGTCAAACTCTGAATTTTTTTTTGGTTGCTGTGATTTGTCCAAATTTTTTTTTTTTTTTTTAAAGTGTAGCCAAACTTTGTCCCAAGAGATACTTTTAAAAGTCTAATACCATTTTATACACACAAAAATAAAATAAAATAAAAAAATAAATAACAAAAACAAAAAAAAAAAACAAAAACAAACAAACAAACCAAAGACTCATTCCCAAAGAAGACAATTACATTGGAGAAAATAGTACACTACACTTGAAATTTTAAAAAAAAAAACTCAAAAAAAGAGGGGGTAGGTGGGTGGATAGGTGGAAAGACATGAAAGAAAAAAAAAGAGAGAGAGAAATATATATTTTGGGGGAAAAATAAAAGTAAAGAAATCATTTTGACCTTTAAATTATTTGATGAAATAATCTAAACCGTTGATTCAAATGTATCTCTAACACATTTTGAAATATTTTTAAAAACCGTCCCGTCATATTATATATATATATATATATATACGAATAATGATATACAGATAAAAAATTTATACAAAATATTGTAATAATTTTTGTGCTTTATCATCTTAAAAACAAGGACTTATTAATAATGATTCATATCATTCTGATATAAATTATGTATAACTTTTCTGAATATAAATTATTTTTCAATATATATAGCTGGGGGTGGTTGTAGACTTTGGTACATAACATTGGCCCTGGAAACCACCTTGCTAGGAAACCAGCCATCAACCATCTAATATAATTAATTAAATCGGAGGTCGTTCGATGAAGGTGCCTTTCTTAAATTGCTTTTTTGGAGCCGAACCTAACTCATAGTGTTCTCACAAGCAAACCCCATCCTCAAATAGTCCTCATGTTGGTCCAAAAGTCTTCATGCTACCTTTTTGTTCATAGGATAGATACAATTGCAGTGAAAAGCCTAAGTTGGCCTTAGATGCAGAGACTGTGCCTTTTTTTTTTTTTTTCCTTGAACGAATTACATTAGTCGTCTTTATAGTTTGAGATTTATATCACTTTATTTTTTAACTTTTCAATTGTAATATATTTGATTCTAAATTTTGAATCTCGTTCTAAATAAGAACAATAAAAAATTCTGTTTTCTGTGCAAATAAAAAATACTCAATTTCAAGGATAAAATTATCAATTGGATAAAATATAAATTAGTTTGAGAAAAACAAATATCAAAAAGTTATTTTTAAATTCTTAAAAAATATTTCTACCCACCAAAGATAAATTTATATAAAAATGAAAAATCTTTTACATTTTTATATTTTTACCAAACAAATTTTTATTATATGTTTGGATAATGATCATGTAATGGGTGGTTATTTTTGTCAATATTTTTGGACAGTTATTATGTAATAGATGGTTGTTTTTATTGTTAACAAATATTTTTTTTATGGTTATTATGTAATAGATAATTATTAGGCTTTTAATATGTAATCGATATGTTTAATATATGCAATATTTTTAGTTATGATTTTTTTTGATTTACTGGATTGGTTTAATAATGACATTAAAGTTGTCGTCATATTTGACTTTTGAAAAAATAAAAACTAATTTAATAAAAATAAAAATAAAAAAAATTAATTTAAAAAAATTATTTCTACTCTCCCAAAAGATAAAAACTATATAAAAATGATTTGTTTTTATTTTTTCACTAATTTAATTTTTAATTTCTTAGAAAAATTTTCTGAAAATAGATTTTGAAAATCAAACCAAACATAACTTTATAATCAAGAAAATACATTAAAAAAAAAGGTCATTTCATTTCAAACAATATATAAGTTAACCAATACAAAATAAGTTGTATGATAAATTTGTCCTTGAAATAGACCGTTCGCAAATGAAATATCTTTTATTGTCTTTATTTGAGACAAGATTTAAAATTTATGATTAAATGTATTACAATTGAAAAATGAAGAACTAAAGTGGCAAAAGTCTCAAACTACATTAATTGTTAGTGTACTTCGGCATTTTTTTTTTTTTTTTTTTTGATGCTGCCTATGCGTGCTTTTATACCATGGGCAAAATAGTCTTTTCAAACTTAATTTCACATACAGAGCCTTGAATATGATGACATAGAATCTGAGGTATTTACTCTTTTCTTGAAGAATTTTAATAGCTCCTGCCAATTGTTATTCTCTCCCTCTCTCTCATAGTTTCTGTTAATAATGATATATCACCATGTAATTGTTAGAGGTTAAAAAAGGAGTATTTTTATATTCATTGAATTTAGGTTCATTTGAATTGTCTGAATATGTATATGTTAATCGTTTGACTGATCATTTAGATGGTTGTCCGGCTAGTCATCCACAGTTGATAAATGTGACAATCGCGATTGATAAAAGTAACGTCGATCGTCTAGATAGTCGCTGACCAAACGTTTAGCTTATGTAATTTAGACAATTTAAACAAACTTAAATTTGATGAATCAATTATTATTCATACATTTTATTTTATGTTTTTATGAGGAGAAATCTATTGTAAATTGTATCCATTTTTAGGTGGCGATATGTAACAAGTCAATGACATGATTCTAAAAGTGTAACATGATGGCGTGTAATGATGCGTCAAAATAGATGTTGACAATTATGTTGGAGATAATTTCAGTAATAATTAATCAAAGCAAATAAAATAAATAAAGTAAATAACAAAATTAAATCTTATATGCAGATAGTTTATAAATAAGTTTGTGATTGAGCTCAGTGTTTGAACACTATATCTTTAAGACAGAATTTTGTCTTATCCAATGGAGCTTGAGAACAATGGATGTCTTGTCTCCAGGATACAATAATCACCACAAACGAAGAGAGCACACTATTTAATTATACAACGAACAAAAAATATGTTTTACACTCACAAAATTTAGACTCACACAGATAAAGAATACAAGAAGAATGCTTGAACTTGAGAAATTTGGAATGAAGAAAATTGGAATAGGGGTTGCTTTTATATAAGCTTTGTAAGCACCTATTTGGTTTGAATAAAAAAGGCATAAAGAAGATGATCCTTAGGTCACACCCTTTTAAAATAAAAAGACACCATGAAAGGGTTGCACCATTTCATTCAAATGGAGTCTATTTCAATTCACCACTGCCTTTATAAATTGTCCAACAATCTCTCACATGAATGAAATTGACGAAATGAGAAATGCAACAACATGTAGACTATGTGAGTACAAATCATAGGGTAGGTAGCATTTGGCCTTGAACCTTTCCTTGTAAACGACTATCAGATTTACTGACTGACTAGTAAATATGATGTCTTGAACTGTTCTGCCGTTGATGTAAACCGAGACAATCACGCAGTTTTGTTTCCACACATAACTTGATTCTATCGGTTGTGTCCATTTTGGCATGGGACAACTTTTGAATTCATGAGTGCTCAAGAGAATTTAGTTTTTTCAATTCTCATAGAACTTTTGGCCTGGGACAACTTTTGAATTCATGAGTGCTCAAGAGAATTTAGTTTTTTCAATTCTCATAAAACTAGCCCAATTCACACTCATATAGGTGATTCCTATTAAAAGTATCCTGCTATACCCTACTTGAATTTCCAAGCTATGAGTCTCATTAAAAACAAAGCTTAATCTATTTATCACTGCGAGTAATCACTATCTCATTATAGAAATGGGTATGAATTTTACTCCTTAGTGA
The DNA here is from genome assembly GCF_055761805.1 of Camellia sinensis. Taxonomy (NCBI): domain Eukaryota; kingdom Viridiplantae; phylum Streptophyta; class Magnoliopsida; order Ericales; family Theaceae; genus Camellia; species Camellia sinensis. The sequence continues at coordinate 31,341,735 of NC_138961.1, read as the reverse complement.
TTCTAATGAGTCATTCTTAATTCGATTGTTCTTTTGAACTTAGATTTTGGGATCTCTAGTCAATTAGGTTGAGTTTCCAGTTAGATAGCTCTTAAGTGATAGGCTTGAATCCTATTTCCCTCGATGATCACAACACTTGATCTCTGTCAAAGCCTTTGTCAATGGATCCGCTATGTTTTCTTTGACCTTATAAACTCAATGGAAATTATTCCATTAAAGAGCAGTTGCTTAATGGTGTTATGTCTACGATGAATGTGAAGAGACTTATCGTTATACATATGATTCTGTGCCTTAGCCATTGTGGTTTGACTATCGCAATGAATGCAAATCACTGGCACAGGTTTTGACAATATTGGAATATCTTCTAAGAAATTACGAAGCCATTATGTTTCTTCTCCGACTTTGTCTAAAGCAATAGATTTAGATTTCATTGTGGATCTAGCTATGTAAGTCTGTTTAAAAGATTTCCAAGAGGCCGCTCCACCTCCCAAGATAAAGATAAATCCACTAGTGGATTTAGAATCCTAGTGTCAAATATCCAATTAGCGTCGCAATGCCCTTCTAGGACCGCTAGATATCTAGTATAATACATCCCATAGTTACAGGTGTATTTTACGTATCCCTAACTATTACTATCCAATGGTCTTTTCCTAGGTTGCTAGTGTATCTACTCAATTTATTAATTGTATACGCTATATTAGGATGCGTGCAACTCATGAGATACATTAGACTTCCAATTATTTGGGAGTATTTCGATTGCGATATGCTTTCATGTTTATTTTTCATTAAATGAAGGTTAGCATTCACAGGTGTCTTTACATGACGGTCGTGATGCTTATTGAATTTCTCAAGAATTTTGCCAACATAATGAGTTTGAGACAAAACATACCCTTCAGATATTTTAGTAATTTTCATTCCTAAAATCACATTTGCTATTCCCATAACTTTCATGTCAAACTTAGCGTTCAACATTTTCTTGGTTGAATTGATCATTCCACTACTGCTACCAATAATTAACATATCGTCTACATATAGGCAAATAATAACATAACCTTTCTCAATGTGTTTAACATAAATATATTTGTCACACTCATTGATTTTAAATCCATTTATCATCATGACGTTAAATTTTTTATGTCATTGTTTTGGTACTTGTTTCAAACCATACAATAATTTTACTAATTTGCACATTTTTTTCTCTCTGCCTGGAATGACAAAACCTTCTGGTTGTTCCATATAGATTTCTTCATTTAGATCACTATTCAAGAATGCATTCTTTACATCCTTTTGATATATACCTAGATTGTTTAAAGCAGCAATTGGAATTAATATTCTAATGGATGTTATCCTTGTGACTAGTGAATAGATATTGAAGTGATCTACTCCTTCAGTTTGCCTATAACCCTTGACCACAAGTCTTGCTTTGTATATATATCAATTGATCTATCCGGTTTCATTTTCCTTTTGAATATCTATTTATATCCAAGAGGTTTAGAACATGGTGGAAGATCCACCAATTCCCAAGTATAATTTTGTAAGATAGATTCAATTTCACTATTAATAACTTCTTTCCATAGAGGAGCTTTAGGAGTTGACATTGCTTCTTTGAAAGTTAGAGACTCTTTCTCAAGTAGAAATGCTAAAAAATCAGGACCAAAAGTTTTCTCAACTCTGGCCCTTTTTATTCGCCTAGGCTGTTCTTCGAACTCTCCTCCTTGGTTTTCTTCAACCAATTCTTGATTATTATCAAAAGAAATATCATGAGTCCATTTAGAAATACTAATCTCTTAAGTGGATTTGCAAGGAAAAATATTTTCAAAAAATGAAGCATTCCTTAACTCAATGATTATTTTAACGTGGATCTCTGAGTTGTCACTTTTATGTACTAAAAATCGATAGACACTACTATTGTTTGCATACTCAATGAATATACAATCAATTGTTTTAGGACCAATCTTCACCTTTTTAGGGTCGGGTAATGCTACCTTAGCCAAACACCCCCACACTTTTAAATATTTATAAGAAGACTTTCGGCCTTTCCATAATTCATAACACATTTGAAGGGTTTTCTTGTGAGGTATTTTATTCAAAATATAATTGGTAAAAAGAATAGCATCCCCCCACAAGTTCTGAGATAGTCCCGAACTTATTAACATAGCATTTATCATTTCTTTTAAAGTTCAATTTTTCCTTTCAGCAACTCCATTTTGCTGAGGTCTATAAGGCGTAGTAGTTTGATGCACAATTCCGAATTGTGAACATAAGTCACCAAAAGGTGCATCTTATTCACCACCTCTATCACTTCTTAACGCCTCAATTTTTCTGTCTAGTTGTAATTCAATCTCATTCTTATATTGAATGAATTTTTCCAAGGCTTCACTCTTGCTTCGTAGCAAGTACACATAGAAATATCTAATCCTATCGTTAATAAAAGTAATGAAATACTTTTTGCCACTTGAGTTTGAACAAATTTTAAATCGCAAATGTCACTATGGACTAAGTCCAGTGGCTCAATTTTTCTTTCAATTGATTGAAATGGTGATTTAGTTAATTTTGTTTCAAGACACATTTCACATTTGTGATTTGAATCAATTTGAAATTTAGGCAACTAATCTAGGTAAATTAATCTTTGCAAAGTATTATAATTTACATGACATAATCTACCATGCCACACACAAGAAGACTCAAGCAAGTAAGCAGAAGATGTGTTAATTTCATTAAACTTTGGAAAAACAATCATTACATTAAGTTTAAAGAGCACATCACTCATGTGCCCCTTACATACATTCCAGTTTTAGTGAGCACAAGGGTGTGCGCGATGCGGTTTGGGCGGTTTGAGAGTAAAATTACAAACCGAATGGCGAGTTAGTGGATTAGCGGATTGACAAATTGCAGTGTGGGCGATTTTTGGTGGATTGGCGGATTGAAGAATATTTTAGCTAATTATCATACATTTGCATAATATATAATACTAATTTGTATAATATTTTTTAGATATATAATACAAAGTTATTTTACATAATATGTTTCATATATCTAACCACTAATTTGTAATAAATTTCATATCTTAAATCTCTCTCACACTCATTTTTACATTGATATTTCATTGAAAATTAAAAAATATATATGTATTAACTATAGCGAAGAGGAGCGGTTTAGTTGGCGGATTATAAATTCTAAAGTTTAAATCACGATTAGCGGTTAGAGTGGTGCGGATTGATGGGGATCATTGCGGTTTTAGCGGATTGAACGGTATTTTGCATACCCCTAAGCACAAACTTATCAAACTCAAACACTAATTTAAATCCATTCTTGATCAGCAATGATCCAAAAAGTAGGTTCTTTCAAATATCTACTACATACAGCACATCTTTGAGAGTGAATTCTTTGCTTGACGTCATCTTTAGCACCACGTTCCCTTATCCCTCAACTTTGGAAGTCGAAGAATTCCTCATGTATAGTTGTTCTCCATCTTCTGCTGCATGATATGATGAGAACATCTTTTTCTCGAAAAAAATCTGGTGAGTAGAGCCTGTGTCCACTTACCATGCTGTGGGATTGTTTACCACATTTACTTCAGACATGACGCTAGATACATTCAAGTGTGAAACCATTGCACAAAGACTCTCTTCCTCAGTTAGGTTGGCTCGAGTGGGTTTCTTCTTATAGTTCCCTTGAGTCCTCTTTTTATGACAATCCTTGGCACAATGTCCCATTTTGTCACACACAAAGCACTTGCCATTAAAATTCTGACTGTCTCCACTTTTAGCACCTTTCTTAGAGCTCTCTCTGGGATGTTTCCTTTTCTTATTGTTGAACTTTGACTTATGTTCTACAATGTTTGTCTTGGATTCCATGAGACGATGTCCATTTTTCTTTTCAAAACCACGATTATCTTCTTCAATTCGCAAGCAAAAAATCAAATCCTCTAGTGACATCTCTTTACATTTATGTTTTAAATAATTTTTAAAATCTCTCCAAGTCAGGTAATTTTTCAATAATAGCTGCTACTTGAAAAGATTCGCTTAGAGAGATTCCTTTTGCATGAATTTCATGCATGATAACTTGAAGTTCTTATACTTGATTGATCACTGTTTTGGAATCCACCATCTTAAAATCAAGGAAGCGACCAACAACAAATTTCTTTGTTTCGACATCTTCTGTTTTATATTTGGGATCAAGCGAATCCCGCACAACTTTTGCGGTCTTGATTGGACTATACACATTGTATAATGTGTTATCAAAACCATTGAGGATATAGTTCCTGTAGAGAAAATCTGCATGTTTCCATGCATCCACCATTGCAACAACTTGTGCATCACTTTCATTCTCACTAAGAGATGGAGCATCTTCTTGCAAAAACCTTGCCAAATTCAAGGTGGTCAGATAAAATAATATTTTCGATTGCCAACACTTAAAATCTGTACCACTGAATTTTTTAGGTTTTTTCCCATGATTGACAAGAACATTACTATGTCCAACAACCGCCGGAATGGAAGCAACCGGTGTAGACACAATGGGTGTAGGGAAAGTATTTCTCAATGTAACATGACTTTCTGTAGCCATTTTTGATTAAAAAAAATAAGTTATGTTAAACAGAAGATTCCACTATATATATAACTATAAAAATAAATTTATATATATATATATATAGCAAACTTCACAATACCATAATAATAAAACAATGTAAAAAATAAGTGTCCAAATAATCTAGTATACTACAAATTATTAGGACAACAAAACAGAGTTCTATTGCAAAGAGAATTCGAGTAAACAAATTTTTTTTTCCAAATTAAAAATGTCCACCAAACAACAACCAAATAAATTCAGTAAATTTTTTTATTTATGTTGAAAATCTTATCAACGACAACCGTTTCCAAAAAACAATATTCAGGAAAATTAACACTAGAACCAAAATACAAAAGAACAGAATTACATTGAAACACTATTACAGTTAAAACAATATTGTCTTAACAGTATTGAAAGGCCACATGTATAACAATTATACTGAAAGAAAATGGAGTCCCACAACAATACTAATACGGTAAAGAAAATTTCAAATATATATATATATATATATTGTTGGAATTGTGGTTTTTTATAGGCTTATTTTGGGCCAACTTTAAGCCCAAATTTGAGTGGGTCTCACACGTCTTTTGGGGTGTGTTCAAAAAGGTGACGTGTTCCTTGTCGCATGGCAAGTCACATTGTGCAAACGGTTCGTCAAAACCATTGATGAGTGAATGGGAAGTTGAAGTCATTTTCGGAGTTCGTAGAATAGACAATTAAAGAAGTGAAATGTGGGTTTCCTTGAAATGTTTGTCCCACATTGAAGCTTTAAGAGAGCATGTATATGTATATAATTTCTAAGTGGACAAACTTGGGTTGGGCCTCAAGGGGCACCCCAAGTTTGTAGAAGGGATGAGTTATGGACAAAGTGAGCTTTGGCTCAAACCACCACACATGCGCACATGCCACCGTCCATCCGACCGATCGGCTAGCCATGCCGAACGCAAGTGTGGGTGAAGTTGGTTCTAATATTAATTTTTTCGACAAAATTTATTTGAATTTTTTCCAAAAATTCTTACAGGAAAATTATTTTTTTCTAAACAAAATTAATTCAAATTTTGCGCCAAATTTGAATTCAATTTTATTGTCCAAAACAGTGCATCCTCCTGTCCAGCAAGTTCAAACAGATTGACAGTTTGCACCAAACAGATTTGGTTTTCTCCAGATAGATTCAAACTGTTTCAAACAAATTTGAATTTCTTTCTGCACCTGTTCGGTTCAATATTGTACCTGTTCAGCCTTTCCTAAAGGTCACCAATCTGCCTATAAATACTAGGACTTCTCCAGTAGTTGGATCATCCTAAAAAAATTGAAATTCTCTTGCTTTCCTTCTAGTTTTTCTCTTTTGCATTAATTCTCTTAATATTAGTTTTAGACAATAATTTCAGAGAGTATAAAACACAAGTTCTAGTTCGCCGTACATATTATTTGGAGTGCTACTACAATATGTGTGGATCATTGTATCCTAGGAAATAGACGCCATTTATCCGTAAGCACCGAAGTGGGGCGAATCTGTCTTAAAGACAGAGTGTCACACACTCGACTTGATCTTTTTTGTACTTATTCATTTTGGTAAATAAATTCTGTGAGTAATTTATTTTTATTTGTTTGATTTAGTTTCAAGTTATTTATTTTATACAAAAGATTGTTCCAACATATATATATATATATATATAATTGTACAATATAGAAAACCAAACCAGAGTTTTAATGTAAACGAAACCCAAGAAAAAAAATAGTAAACCCAGAAATAAATATTGTAGGATTCTCTAAATTAATAAATATTGTAGGATTCTCTAAATTTAAAACTAAAATTTAACCCAAAAAGAGTACTCAAATACAAATTTGGGTAAATATTAGTAAACAAATAGGTAATAAATAAACGAAACAGTATAAACCCAGAGCTCTAACATGTTGTACATAAGAAAACAAATTTGCTAAAAATTAATTTTGACTTAAAAATCAATATTGTAATACAGAAAATAGTATTGAAATTCTGTCTTAAAATTGTTGGAGATAATTTCAACAATAATTAATTAAAGCAAATAAAATAAATAAAGTAAACAACAAAACTAAACCTTACAGTACTTCTGTAGATGGTTTATGAATAAGTTTGTGATTGAGATCGGTATTTAAACACTGTGCCTTTAAGACATAATTTCGTCCTCTCCAATGGTGCTTGAGAACAATGGATGTCCTGTAACTAAGAAACAACAATCACCACAAACGAAAAGAGCACACTCTTTGATTGTACAACGAACCAAAAATATGTTTTGCATTCACAAAATTCAGAGTCACACAGATGAAGGATATAAGAAGAATGCTTGAACTTGAGGAATTTAGAATGAAGAAAATTTGAATGGGAGCTACCTTTATATAGGCTTTGTAAGCACCTATTCGGTTCGAATAGAAAATGCTGAAGAAGAAGATGACCCTTAGGTCACATCCTTTTAAAATAAAGAGACACTATGAAAGGGTTGTACCATTTCATTCAAATGAAGGGTTGCACCATTTCATTCAAATAGAGTCTATTTCAATTCACCACTACCTTTGTAAATTTTCCAACATTATTCACTAATCACAAAGATTGGTTAAGTACGATAGAGATTAATTGAGCTTTTGTTTGGAATGAGTTAATTTAATTTAAATTTTTGATTAATTTAGTCTGACTAAATTAGTTTTGAATGAGAAGAATTTTTTGGTCTTGTAGTTTGGATATGATAATTATGAGAGAAAAAGTGAAACGATTATGATTTAGATATGATATTTTATTTTATTAATTAAATTAATCTATTTTATTTTTTTGTACTAATTTAGCCACTTAATCCTTTCCAAACAAAAATCTACATAGTTCAAATTTATAATTATTTTTAAACAAAAATCTACATAGTACAACTTCATAATTGTTTTTAAAATTTGTTTACAACCATTAGGTTACACGTGTTTTTGAAAGAAAACACATTGATTGTTGGATTGTTAAAAGGGGGAATTATACATAAGTGAGAAGACAAAAAAATATTTATAAAAAGTAAAATAATTTATGATTTTAATTATTTATATATGTAATATTTATCACTTTGTTATAAATAATTTTTTTTGTCTTCCCATTAATATGCAATCCACCCTTGTTAAAAAAGGGACTGGATTATCTCCCATAACAATATTCAAGTGGAGAAAATTGTGGGACCATTTCAAATCTATATCAAGGATGTAAATCATTAATTTTGTAGGGCTTTTCAAAGAGATCATACAAAAAATTAGACAGATCGAACAATGAAAACTACTTAATTAAGGGGTGTTTTGAAAAGTTGATAAAAAGTTAACTTTTTGATAGCTTTTTTGTGACTTTTTTGGGAGAACTTGGTAAAAAGCCAAAATGCTGGCTTTTTATCAAGTTCCTAAATTGCACCTAAATCATATTTGTTTGAAAAATAATTAAAAGACATCGTAATTTTGAAAGTAGTTCTTTAGTTATTTTTTAAACAAATATGATCTAATTGAGTGACTCCCGATATTTAATTGACTTCATTTTGATATGCATAATCTACTCAGACTTTGTTTGGGAAGTTAAAAGCTAGGTTTTTTTTTTAAAGCAGCCCCCGAACCACTGTGGGGATGGCACGGGTAGCTTTCTCGTGTCAAATAGAACCTGTGGGGACAGATGAGACGTAATTAGCACGTGTACGTTGGGAGTTGGCATGAAAACGCCATGAACTTAGCCGAAAAAAGGCCTTTGATGGCCGAAAATTGAGAGTAGCCCCCGAACCACTGTAGGGATGGCACGGGTAGCTTCCTCATGTCAAATAGGACCTGTGGGGACAGACGAGACATAATTAGCACGTGTTGGTTGGGAGTTGGCGTAAAAAACTCCATAAACTTAGCGGAAAAAAGGCCTTCGAGGGCCGAAAATTAAAAGCAGCCTCCGAACCACTGCGGGGATGGCACGGGTAGCTTCCTTGTACCAAGTAGGACTTGTGGAGATAGACGGGACATAATTAGCACGTGTACGTTGGGAGTTGGCGTGAAAAACGCCATAAACTTAGCCGAAAAAAGGCCTTCGAGGGCCGAAAATTAAGAGCATCCCCCGAACCACTGCGGGGATGGCATGGGTAGCTTCCTCGTGTTAAATAGGACCTGTGGGGATAGACGGGACGTAATTAGCACGTGTACATTGGGAGTTGGGATGAAAAATGTCATAAACTTAGTCGAAAAAAGGCCTTCGAGGGTTGAAAATTGAAAGCAGACCCCAAAAAATAAAATAGGCTTTTTAATTCAATAAGATAAAACATTACATCCAATCCATAATCATTACATTCTTTCTCTTACAAAAAAGCCAAAACCCCTTCCCAAACAATACTTTTTAGCCCCAGGCTAAAATAGCAAAAAAAAGTCAAAAAGCCAACCCACTTCCCAAACAAAGGCTCAAAGAGTCCTATAAAAAAAATTTAGTGACATTTACATACAAGTCTTAATTTATGAACTTATTATACTCCGTTAAGTCCTAACTAAGATTTTTTAGACCTTTAAATCCATTAAATTTTTAATAGCCGGAATTGCTCTTCAAACAATAATTGCTTATCATTTATGATTATTTATAAAAGAACATGCTGATTTGTTTGATTTTCAAAATTTTAAAATATTAACTTTCAAATTGAAAAAACTAAAAAAATTTATGTGCAAAATAAATAAATAAATAAATAAAACTAATTTTTTTTGAAAAATTTGAATTATTTTTTGTGCAAAATTAAAAAATTTGTATCTATACATGATGATAGAACATTGATATACAAAAATTGAAAAAAAAAAAAATGAAAAAACTGATAATGTTCTCAATTTTAAAATTAGAAAAAACTGTTAATGTTCTCAGTTTTATTAGATAGTTGAATCAAATCAATAAGTAGAAGGGCAAGAACGTTTAATCTCATACTCTATTTTTTTATCAGTTAGTGAAACAATTATCTGAAATATTATTATACAAAATTGATAATTTTCTTAGTTTTAAAAATTGATAAAAACTGATAATATTCTCAGTTTTACTAAATAAGACTTATTGATTAAAAAAATAATAAATTGGGCTTAAGCTATCACAATATTTGTAAATAAGACTTTTAGATAATTAACTCAAAATTTTAATTATCAAAGCGGCTCTAACATGAAGTCACAATGAATAAGGTCTCGTTTGACAACATGATTTTTTTAGTTCAAAAAATCATCCTAAACATATTTTTTTATATCATATTTTAATCAAAAAAATACAAACCAAACTAACCCAATAATTTTTTTATATCATATTTTAATCAAAAAAATAAAAAAAAATTACTAAAAAAATATATTTCCAAACGACACCTCAAACTCAAACCGTTTCTAAGGGGAGAGGATCCAATCCCGTTGAGGAACATCTACAAGTGTTGAGCTCCCGTCGTACATCACTACCTACCTTTGAAAATTAACTATTTTAATTTATTTTTTTTAATTTTTTTACAATATATATAGAGAGAATATAGAGAGTGTGGTGTAATAATTTAACATTTAAATTTTTTTTACTATAAAACTATGTTACCAAACAAAATATACTTAAATTTTAGGATAAATTACAAATACCTTAAGATTTACTTAAGATACGAATTATTTTATGTGGTTTTAGAAATTATAAATATATCTTTATCAAAAAAATTTATTTAACATAATTAAAAAAAAATGAAATTCTTAACTATTCTCTTATATAACAATAAAATTACATAAATTGTTAATTGAAATATATTTTTGACATCATTAAAAATTATTAATTGACTTAATAATTTATTCATAAAAAGGGTCATTTATTATGCAATTAGAAACTTGAAGGGTAAGATGTAATTTTTAAAACTATAAAAAACAATTCATATTTTAAGAAAATCTTAAAAAATATATTTATAATTTATCCTAAATTTTATTATAAGCAAACGTTGAGGCTGTATGGTAAAATTTATTGTTATTTATTATTATTTTTTTAATTTTAGAATTTTATGAGAGTTTAATATAATTTCTACTTATTGTTTATAAAGTATAAATAACTTAAGTAAGTTAATTTTTGATAAGTAAATAAAGGGTGTAAAACTAATAAATCTCAAAATGTGATCTTATGAACTGTTTAGTTTTTTCTTTTTTCTTATGCACCTAAAAGTCTAATTAAAGTGAAAATTACACAAAAAAGGTAGTTACTTATACGCTTGGGTTTAATTTTTTAGGTATAAAAATGAGTTTTTCTAAATGTGAAATTATACATTTAGACAATTCGCATTATAGAAGTTTGGGATTTTTCCTTATTCTGGAACAAATCTCACATTATGAACAAAAATGTAACACTCCAATGTAATACACTAAAAAATTCTTAATAGGTTTTTTTCCAAACGTAACAACGTAACACTGCAAAAAAATTCTTTAATATACTTTTCCCAAATGTAACACTCCAATGGTTTTTAAAAAAAAAATGTTACATACAAAAAAAACTTATGAGTATACTTTTTTCAAATATAATACTCCAATCAATATAATCTCAAACGTAATATTCCAATGTAACACACAAAAATACTAAAAAAATTTCTTAGTGCATTTTTTCTAAACGTAACATTCATAGTTTGAAATTATACAAACCTTACTAAGAAATTATTTTACTCTTTTTGGAATGGTTTGAAAAATCTCACATTGTTTTTTTAAAGTGTTACATTAGATGTTACGTTTGAAAAAAAAAATACGTTAAGAATTTTTTTTTTTTTTTTGTGTCTTACACTTAGGAGTGTTTTTTGAGTGTTATATTAGAGTGTTACGTTTAGGAAAAACATACTAAGGAGTTTTTTTAGAGAGTTATGTTTGAGTGTTAAAATTTGAAATTATACATTTGCCCTAATCTTACAAAGGAGTTTTTGCACTCATTTTGAAATATTTGAAGAATATCATATCCTTGTAGAATGTTTGAAGAATTCTATATTTCAATTCATTTTTGTACTCTTTTTGAAATGTTTTCAAATCTCATATAAAAATTCATCCAAAATTTGATTATCATAGATTGTGTATCTTACCTTTCTAACGCATTCGCGCGCGCGTGCACACACACACACACAAAAAGTAAATATAATAGAAATAATGATATAATCGTAAATCTAATTTTCAAATAATATATTAAATATAACTTTCTAAAATTAATGGGACTAATTGATTTATAAGAAAATTTTTGAGACTAAATAAATTACCATTCCCCAATATGGAATTTATAAATAAATTTTTCTAAATAAAAAAGTACTTTTAATTTTTATTTTATGATTATCAACTACAACTTATAACTTAAGAAACATAAATAACTTAAATAAGGCCAAGTTTGGCATACTTCAAATAATTCATCTTTTTATCTTTTTATCTTTTTTTTATCACATCATCTTTCTACTTTTCTGTACATCTTTTCATAAAAAGACAAAAAATATATTTATTTAGGTCATTCCAAACAACTCCTAAATTAATTGATAAACAAAACGAGATAACTCTTCTTTTATGGAAAATTCAGTCCTCATCCTCATAGTCTTCTATTAAATGGCTTTCTTTTCCACCAAGAAACTAGGAAGGAAAAGAAAATGTTCCACAAGTAGTTGACTTGGTTACTATCTTCAAAGCTCTCTTATTTTTCTTATAAATAATCGAGGAATATAATACATAAATCTGACAAACAAGTTACCAAGTCTCCGTTTAATAAGATTTTTTAACTATTATTTGAGAATATAAATTATATTTTAAACTTATGTGATTTAAAATTATGATTTGAGTGTAGAAAATTTATTTAATTTTAATTTTGATTTTTGAATAGAGTGTTGAATTAAATTTTGAATTGATTGTGGAATTGAATTTTGAAAGTTTGATTTGACAGGTGAAGTAAGAAAATTTGTTTGGTTATGAATTTTGAAAAGCGTTTTTAAAACTTAATTCAAATTGTTATAACTCATAACAAAACACGCTATTTTCACACTATTGAAAATTCTGATCAATACTAATAACCAAACTCTTTTTAAAATATAATTAAAAAAATTTCTTATTAACAGAAAATAACATTAATCAATTTTTTAATTGAAAATACTACAAATGAAATAATTTTTTTCAAAATAAATATAAATTAAAAATTTAAATAATTTAAATAATCTAAAAAATTTAATAAGTAAAAATTAAAATAAATATTCAAAAAATTTAAATCGTAAAAATTTAAATAATTTAAATATTCAAAAAATTTAAATAATTTAAAATTTTAATATTTTAAATTTAAAAACAACTCTACACTCAAATCGTAACTAAACACATAAAACAAAAAATTAAAAAATATTTTTATAAAATAGAGTTTGAATTTATTTTTATAAAATATTTTAAAATTTAAAACATTAAAATCGTAATATTTAAAAATTAAAATATTTAAAAATATTCAAAAAATTAAAAAATTGAAAAAATCGTAACATATTTAAATATTTAAAATCTTAATAAAATTAAAATATTTTAAAAACATTTAAATATTTAAAATATTTGAAAAATTAAAATATTAATTTGAATTGAGTTTTGAAAAGAATTTTGAATTATGTGTTTAGTTATGAGTTTTGAAAAGTAATGATTATGTTTTGAATTGAGTTTTATGAAATGGGTGTAGAATTATGATTTGAAAGTTCAAAACAAACATCATACTCAAATCAATGAGTGAAACTATAATTTGAGAGGCTTACCAAACGGAGCCTAAAATTCTCAAAGGGCACTAATTACAACCTTCTATTATTATTATTACGTGATTATAATAGGTATAAGTAGATATTAGTGATAACTTGTGTTATGTACGGGATTTTAGGAATTAAAAAAAATTATTATAATTATTTTAAAATAATTTAATATTTTATCTTGTGATATACCTGATATTTATAAGTTAAATTTTATGTTTATAATTTTTTAAATTATTAGTTTAAAATTTTTATAAATATATAAAATTCTATTTAGTGCAATTTTGATTATTAGTATTAAAAAAAGTTAAACCTGATTAAGTTATATAATGAGTTGTGACGTACCTCTTATTGTTATGAAAATATACAAATTTAAAAGTTATCATTAAGATAAATATATAATTTTATTATTAAATGTGAAGTGAAGTGATATTTAACAATAATTGATATAACGTTTCTATTATTAATCCAATAATTTAAGTTACATTTCTTTTGATTTTAATTTCATAACTAAAAATACAATATGAATATAATACACACACAGATTTCTAATCTTTAAAAATAAGAAGGTTTCAGAATATTTCTAACCTTTCATCATTTTTTAAAATTTTTTTTTTATCTAATTTGATTTTAAATTTAAACAAAAAAAATTGATTTGATATGAATTACTTTCACTTTTTCATTAAATTTTTATCAATTTTTAAAGAATTTTCATTCTCATCCCAATTTTTTTTTCTTTTCATCAATTTTGATGAAAAAAATAATAATTTCCAACACATCATCTTTTTAAATTTTTATCAACTTATAATTTGATAAAAAAATATATGAAGGGTTGAAGAGTCTCTTAATTGAAATTATAGTGAAATAACATCTTGAAATTGTGAAAGTTTGAGTATATGGTTGGTTGAAATGTATAATTTGACTAATTCTCTTCTTATATTTATATTAAAAATTAACACATATGACCCCATCATTATAAGTCAAATTATGAAAAAAAAATTGACGTGTCAAATATTTTTCATTTGTAAATATCTTACCTATTAAAAAAAAAGTAAAAAAAATGTTTAGCTTTTGGATATAAACAACTAATATATCAATTTAAAAAATTAAAAAGTAAAAAATAAATAAAATAAGTTGAGTTTTTTGGGGATAAAAGAAGCCATTTAATTCCTCTATGTACTATTTAAGATGTACTATTTTAATCACATAAAAAAATACAAATTATATTTAGAGATTATCTCTATATATATTATGCTATTATATTCAAACAAATTAACTATAATATATATGAAAAGTTATATTGAGTTTTCATTTTCAATTAATTGAATTATAATTAACAAACTAACAAATAGCAGTAATGGTAAAATGGGATAAAAAGTGAATAAAAATAAAGAACACAATGATATTTAAAAGTTTTAAATTCACCTAGTTATACAAAAATCTAATGTTATAGTAAAATCTTGAATTGCCAATAAATTTTCACATTTTCTATAAAATAAAATGACAATAAAAAATAAAAAATTCAATACCCATTTTTTTATTCTAATTTTATGGTCTTCATTGAAGAAGACAAAATCTGATCAAAATCCTTGACACGGAACACGCATAGTTACTTCGATTGCTACCATCATCACCAATAATTCTTTTTCAGCATGTAAACCTGTAAATAAACACATAAACCTCACTAAAACCAAAACCAAAACTAAACTAACAACAAAGAAAGAGAATCACACAGAGAAAAAAATAAAATTAAAAAACAAATAGACTTTATGGAGTGGTAGGATGTTACCTCCAACAACTTAGATATCGCCCAGCCCAATCCGTCAGTTCTTTCGCCAATACCTGCGAAGTCCAAGAGTTGGAATGACTAATCAGATTATTCTTTAAATAAGACTTGAAAATTGATTAATTTGTTCAATTAGGTGATTTAAAATTTTGATAAATATACATCAAAAAAATTGATAATTATATTAGTAAATCATAATTCAAATTTAGATATTGTCATATCTTTTTGAGATCTATATCTAAATTCTTATCTTCTTTATTTTTGTGTGGTTTCTATTTTTTTTCTTTAATTTATTTAAAATAGAGTTGTGGGTTTTTATTTTTTATTTTTTAAATTTAATTTATCTGTGGTTTCTATTTGTTTTTAATTATTATTATTTAGGTAAGTTATGAAGTGAGTTAGATATGTGATAGACATGTGAGTTTTATAGATTTAAAGTATGATAGTGGGAGATATTTTCAAATTAGATTTGTTCAGATAGATTTTAAAAAATTTTAAAATTTAAAATTGAATATTGAGATGCAAAAGAAAGATTTTAACTGAATAAATATAAATCAAATTTGTTAATTTTATTTATTTGTATATCTAATTTTTAAATTTTTTTTAGTTATGTTATAATATAATATATAAGATATAGATAAATACCCATAACTCTAATGAAAAATATTATCTGATTTTTTAGAAAAGAGAGAATGAGGACAAATTTTAATATTTTCTTTTGGAAATCAATGAGAGAGATTAGGATGGAGAGATCATGAAATATTTTTCTTATTTTTTTATTTGAAACCCATATATTAAGGCGAGAGAGATTAGGATGGAGAAGTTATGAAATATTTTTGTTATCTTTTCATTTGGAATTCATAAATTAAGGGATAATTATTATTTTTGAAATAATTAAATAAATAAATCAACCAATAGTTTTTTTTTTTAATCTGTTTTATAAATTGAAAAATTAATAAGTTAGAATGAGAGTTTGAAACTTTAAGAGATTTCTCATTAGAAATCTCATTTTCTTTATATAATATATAGATAGATAGATGAGATGATAAATACTTTTTAATACATAAAAATGATCATTATAATATTACTGTGTTAACAATATACTACTAATTTTTTAATTGGTGGCTTTTGATGGTAAAACAGCATTTTTTTAATACATTTAAAATGATTATACATTTTTAAGATAGTTGAAGAATATAAAACTATTTAATACTGTGTTAACAATACTGTTGACTTAAGCAATTTGCAATGCTACCCGCCCTTATGGCACTTTACAAAGTAGATTTTTTTAATAAGTATTCATTCATTTTCTTAACCCAACATAAAAAATTATTAACTTCCTAAAGTTCACTTTCTTCTCTTGTTTTTTTCTTCTTAATTTCTTTTGTCAGTAAAAATTTATAATTCAAACATAATATCAAAGTCCAAGGATCAAATAAAAATATTTGAAAAATCTTCGACCAGTACTATGTAACCACATCATAGACTATGGGATGAATATATTTATTTATTTTTAATGAAACAATTGACATAAACTGATTATCTTAATTTGCAGGCTTATCCAGGCATGAGCCCACCAAGATACAAGTATTTAGTTCATAAACAAAAATATTACAATATGAACAAAATTAATTTATTATTTTTTTATTGAACTGACTTAATAATAGATAGCAAATTGTATTTTATTTTTTTGAACCAAATAATAGAGAGCAAATTAATAAAGCAAATGTGTGGCAAATGGATTAGTGATTGACTCATACACAAACTTTAATTGTCAACTAATTTTCAGGTCAGTGTGATTTCATGTGTCGAAAAATTTATTAATAGGTTTTTTCCAAACGTAACAACGTAACATTGCAAAAAAAAAAAAAATTAATATATTTTTTCTAAATGTAACACTCCAATGGTTTTAAAAAAAAAAAAAAAGTTACATACAAAAAAAACTTCTTAGTATACTTTTTTCAAATACAATACTCCAATCAATATAAATTCAAACGAAACATTCTAATGTAATACACAAAAATACTAAAAAAATTCCTTAGCGTATTTTTTCTAAACGTAACATTCATAGTTTGAAATTATACAAGCCTCCGTTTGGGAAGTGGGTTGGCTTTTTGGCTTTTTTAGCCTGGGCTTAAAAGCTTGGTTTGGGAAGGGCTTTTTGGCTTTTTGGCTTTTTTGAGTTTTTTTGTGAGAGAAGAATGTAATGATTATGGGTTGGATGTGATGTTTTGTTTGTTATGGCTAAAATAGTCTATTTTGTCTTTTATGGCTAAAATAGCCAAAAAAGCCCAAGAACCAACTTGCCAAATTATTTTATTCTTTTTGGAATGGTTTGAAAAATCTCACATTGTTTTTTAAAGTGTTACATTGGATGTTACGTTTGAAAAAAAATACGTTAAGAAGTTTTTTTTGTGTCTTACACAACACTTAGGAGTGTTTTTGAAGTGTTATATTAGACTGTTACGTTTGGAAAAAGTATACTAAGGAGTTTTTTTAGAGAGTTATGTTTGAGTGTTACAATTTGAAATTATACATTTGTCCTAATCTTACAAAGGAGTTTTTGCACTCATTTTGAAACATTTGAAGAATCTCATATCCTTTTAGAATGTTTGAAGAATTCCATATTTCAATTCATTTTTATACTCTTTTTGAAATGTTTTCAAATCTCATATATAGTTTGGGAAGTTGGTTTTGGTGGGTTAGGGGCTAAAATAGCCACAAAAAATAAAACATCAAATCCAACTCATAATCATTACATTCCTCTCTCACAAAAAAAATTAAAAAAGTTAAAAAGTCAAAAAGTCCTTTCCAAACCAGTCTTTTTAGCCCCAGGCTAAAAAAGTCAAAAAGTCAACCCACTTTCCAAACGGAGGCATAAAAATCCATCCCAAATTTGATTATCATAAATTGTATATCTTACCTTTTTAACGCATGTGCGCGCGCACGCGCACACACAAAAAAAAAAAAAAAAAAGTAAATATAATAGAAATAATGATATAATCGTAAATTTAATTTTCAAATAATATATTAAATATACCTTTCCAAAATTAATGAGACTAATTGATTTATAAGAAAATTTTTGAGACTAAATAAATTACCATTCTTTAAGATGGGATTTATAAATAAATTTTTCTAAATAAAAAAGTACTTTTAATTTTTATTTTATGATTATCAACTTATAACTTAAGAAACATAAATAACTTAAATAAATTAATTGATAAACAATAAGAGATAACTCTTACTTCTTTTATAGAAAATTCAGTCCTCATCCTCAGTCTTCTATTAAACGGCTTTCTTTTCCACCAAGAAACTAGGAAGGAAAAGAAAATGTTCCACAAGTAGTTGACTTGGTTGCCATCTTCAAAGCTCTCTTATTTTTCTTATAAATAATTGAGGAGTATAATACATAAATCTGACAACCAAGTTACTGAGGGTTGGTTTGGGATGTCTTAAAAAAATATATTTTTTATCTTTTTACGAAAAGATATGCATAAAAATAAAGAGATAATGCGATGAAAAAAAGATAAAAAGATAAAAAGATGGATTATATAGTAGATGCCAAACCAAGCCTAAGGCTTCGTTTAATAAGATTTTCTAATTATGATTTGAGAATATAAATTATATTATAAGTTTGTGTGTTTTAAAATTATGATTTGAGTATAAAAAATTTGTTTGGTTTTGATTTTTGAATAAAGTGTTGAATTAAATTTTGAATTGAGTGTGGAATTGAATTTTAAAATTTTGATTTGACATGTGAAGTAAGAAAATTTGTTTGATTATGAGTTTTGAAAATAGTTTTCAAAACTTAATTCAAATTGTCATAACTCATAACAAAACACATTACTTCCACATTATTGAAAATTCTGATCAATACTCATAACCAAACTCTTTGTAAAATTCAATTAAAAAATTTCTTATTAACAGAAAATGACATTAATTAATTTTTTAATTGAAAATACTACAAAGGAAATATTTTTTTTTTCAAAATAAATATAAATTAAAAATTTAAATCATAAAAATTTAAATAATTTAAATAATCTAAAAAATTTAATAAGAAAAATTAAAATAAATATTCAAAAAATTTAAATCGTAAAAATTTAAATAATTTAGATATTCAAAAAATTTAAATAATTTAAAATTTTAATATTTTAAATTTAAAAACAACTCTACACTCAAATCATAACTAAACACATAAAACAAAAAATTAAAAAATATTTTTATAAAATAGAGTTTGAATTTATTTTTATAAAATATTTTAAAATTTAAAACATTAAAATCGTAATATTTAAAAATTAAAATATTTAAAGATATTTAAAAAATTAAAAAATTAAAAAAAATCGTAACATATTTGAATATTAAAATATTTAAAATCTTAACAAAATTAAAATATTTTTAAAATATTTAAATATTTAAAATATTTGAAAAATTAAAATATTAATTTGAATTGAATTTTGAATTATGTGTTTGGTTATGAGTTTTGAAAAATAATAATTATGCTTTGAATTGAATTTTGTGAAATGGGTGTATAATTATGATTTGAAAGTTCAAAACAAGCACCACACTCAAATCATTGAGTGGAACTATAATTTGAGAGGCTTACTAAACGGAGTCTAAAACTCTCAAAGGGCACTAATTGTAACCTTCTATTATTATTATTACGTGATTATAATCGGCATAAGTAGATATTAGTGATAAGTTGTGTTATGTACGAGATTTTATGAATTAAAAAAAAATTATTATAATTATTTTAAAATAATTTAATATTTTGTCTTGTGATATACATGATGTTTATAAGTTAAATTTTATGTTTATAATTTTTTAAATTATTAGTTTAAAAATTTTAAAAATATATAAAAATCTATTTGGTGCAATTTTGATTATTAGTATTAAAAAAAGTTAAACATGAAGTTATTTCACAAAAATAAATAGTTAAACACAAATTATTGTAAATTTACAAAATTATGTAAGTTTTCACGGACTTATCTGAATTTATATTTAACTTACATATTTTTATGAGATCTAACATATAAATTCATAAAAATTTATGTAATTTCATATTAAAATTACATACGGTATGGATTACATACCTAATCATTTCTCCTAACTAATTATCCAAGAAATATATGTTGAATTTCAATGAGAGTTGTGTCATTGTCATGTCAAAACTTTACTGGCATATTCTTTCTTTGCATTTTCTAGACTTGGTAAGTGCACCAGTTGGGATGGGGTATACTTGAACCGCATAATTAAAAAAGGGTTGGGGTAGGAATTAGTTGTCTATCATTTTCAAATCTAAGGCATGGTGGTTAATTTTTTTTTTTTATTTTCCTTTTTTTGAAAGTCTATTTACTTCACCATTATATCTATGAAAAATTTTGCTAAAAAGTCAAATTCTTAAATCAATTTGCTATTGGTGCTTACATGGGTCCTAATTAGTCACTGCACGTATATGTCCATATCTAGATCACTGACAATTAGTTCAAAAACAAAGGTCATCTTATTAATAACATTGTTATTTTCAAACATAGTCCCCCTATATATCTAAAACAAGATTTTATTTTATTTTTAAGGAATAATTAAGAAAGAAAAATGCTTGGGAGCACTAAAAAAAGATTACTAAAGAGAGCACTAATAATGTGGCAATGGGTCCCGCCCACTTTCTATGCCTTATTTTTATTATTTTTTTGTCATTTCCAATGTATTAGTGCTATTAGTGATGTATTTTTTAGTGGTCTAAATCATTGTTGATTAAGAAATGTTACGAAAGAGAAGTGTGTTCAAAGATTAAGGTTTCATTTGGATAGTGAGTTGACTTTTTAATTTTTTAAATATTTTAGCCTGAGCTAAAAAGTCTCATTGACGTTAAATTTTTTGACTTTTTTAACTTTTATAAAAAAAAAAAATAATTATAACTTAAATATATATTTTATTTTATTAAATTTTTAATCTATTTTATCTTTTTGTAATCTCTTTAACCTCTAAAACCAACATGTGAAACAAAAGCTAAAATGAGAAAAGTGGCAACCGACGCCATGCAATTTTTGTTATTTATAGCATAGGTTGCGTGTAATCCGGCTTTAACCCAATGGATGAGTGTTGATAAGTAAATAAATATGTAATAATTTTTTTCTTTTTTAATATTTTTTTATACATATGGTGAAAGAAAAAGTGTAGTCAATGAGCCTTTCAAAGTTAGGTTCAATATTTATTTATTTATTTTTGATTATTTTAATTAAAAAGTAAAAAAATTGTTAAAAAAAGTCAATTATTTGAATAATTTACAATTTTCAATATAATTAAAAGAAATCATTTTAATATATTACTTTTTTTTATCTCATAAAAAAATTTAAAAAATAAAAAAAATTATTTAAAAATTTAATTTCCAAACGAGGCCAAATCCCCATGACATCGCAAGGAATGGCAATTCGGCAGGGTTGGGTTTGTGATGTACCCTTCCATTCCCTGTTTTGAAGGGTAGAAAACTGGGAAGGTAGCAAAGGGAAGTGTATGTGTAATTTGTTATTTTTAAGAGAGAACAATACCAGTGAAAGAAATGATATATATATGAAAAATAACAATTAATGAATGATAAAAAATAATTAAAAAAAAAGATATATATTAGCATTTTAATATTTTAATATTAAAAAATTAAATTATATATCAAACAGAGATATTTAAGTCAGATGAAACATGACATGATATCATAGAACAATTAAATTTTGTTCTCTTGGGGCATGATTTGATGTGCTATTGTTGTTGTCAATCCTAATGGTCTGCCATCAACCAAGTGGGTAGATTTATAGGGGAGGACTGTGTGGCACCATTAATAATGCAAGTACTCCAGCCTAACTTTATTGCCAATAAATATAAAAATAAATTAAACTTTAATGAAGTGATGACATTTTATAAGTGTGAAATTCTGTTCCATTGTGAAGAGAAAACCTCAAGCCCAAGTCAACTTTCTAGTCTCTCTCAAAACATTAAAGTAAATGGAATTATACCAACCAAACACTCTTATCCTCACTCATGGTGTCTGCCTTTTGAAAACTGTTTTTTTTTTTTTTTAAATAAAAAAAATTGGAAATAAATTATAAACTTTTGATTGAGAAACTGTTTTTTGAAAAAATTTCTAAAAGCACCATATTTTTTTTATGAACACTTCTAGTTGGTTTTTTTAATTTTAGAAAAATTTCGCTAAAATAAAAAATGTATAAATAATACTTTATTTCAAGAAATAAATGGTAGTTTGTTCAGAAAAAGGAAATGCATAAGAAAATTAGGCATTTAAAAACTATTTAGGATGATTTTGAGAACACAAATATTGGGGAAAAAAATGGATAGACATAACACTCAGCAACAAATATTAGTGTTATGATTAAAATAATTATTGATTAACATTAATATACAAAATCACCCCTACACCTAAATATTTAGGTAACACAAAAAATCACTTTCACTTTTATCATCAAAGCTATTCCTTGCATTCAATATTTCAAAAAAAGGTTGGTGAACCCATAACCAGAGCATCAATGCTAATGCATATGAAGAAAAAAAAAATTATACTTGCCATGATGTTTTATGTGGTTTTATTTTATTTTCTTAGGTGTGTTTATGTAATAAAATTAAATGTATAATCATCATATATTTTACTTTATACACCTATTTAATAAATTGTATATATAATATTTAGAAATAATGAAACTCACATAACAAAAAATCATTTCAATAAAAAACATAATTATCATATTGTCGTAATACAATAATATTTAAAAATTTAATAATATTATAATTATCATATTTATATATGATAAAGTATTTATTGTATTATGCATCATCATTATATTAATTTGGAGATTCTCACATGTTTGTGACACAAAATAATAATATTAACGGAAAATTCCAAAATATTATTAGATACTCTCAGCATATTGTGCCTCCGTTTGGGAAGTGAGTTGGCTTTTTGGCTTTTTGGTTTTTTTGGCTATTTTAGCCTGGGCTAAAAAGCTTGGTTTGGGAAGGACTTTTTGACTTTTTGGCTTTTTGACTTTTTTTTGTGAGAGAAGAGTGTAATGATTATGGGTTGGATGTGATGTTTTGTTTGTTGTGGCTAAAATAGCCTGTTTTGTCTTTTGTGGCTATTTTAGCCCCAACCCACTTGCCAAACACCACCTGTATTATTTTTGTACTATTTTCAATCAATAAAAAAAACACAAATCATACTAAGAGCATCTCCAATGGCACACTATTGGAGCTGCTATTGTCAAATTATGACAGCAGTGGATAGAAAGACAGCTCCAATGGCAACTTTTTTGTGAGAGAAGAGTGTAATGATTATGGGTTGGATGTGATGTTTTGTTTGTTGTGGCTAAAATAGCCTGTTTTGTCTTTTGTGGCTATTTTAGCCCCAACCCACTTGCCAAACACCACCTGTATTATTTTTGTACTATTTTCAATCAATAAAAAAAACACAAATCATACTAAGAGCATCTCCAATGGCACACTATTGGAGCTGCTATTGTCAAATTATGACAGCAGTGGATAGAAAGACAGCTCCAATGGCAACTTTTAGCAGCTGCTATCTTTGGCAGCTGCCAAAGCCTGCCAAGTCAGCTTCACCAACCTCCTCCTTCCCTCCCTGCCTTTTTTATCATCCTTTCCAAACACAGTTTCAATATTCATACTACACAGTTTCATCACCCCTTCCAAATTTCCAAACAATATTCACCCAACAATTTCTAAATTTCCAAAATTCACCCAACGATTTCAAAAATTCAAAAAAAATTAATTTTAAAAAAATTCACCAATTTGAAGCAATTTCCAAACAATTAATTTCATCAACATTATTTTTTTTTTCCAATTTTTCAATTTTTTGTTTTCATTTTTTATATTTGTTTAGTCGAGAATAATATAATATATAATTTTTTTTACAAACAGTTAAAAAAATGTCACAAAAGACAAAAAATAAACAAAAATAAAATCACAAAAAAAATCTATATCCAAACAATACCTACAAATTTAGAGAAAAAGTTGGTTGGAATTTGTCAAAATAGCAAATGACCATTGGAGCATCATTGTTATAATTTGGCAAAATAATACTATTTATTGTCAAATTATAGCAACAGTAATGGAATTATAGCAACAATGATTGGAGACGCTCTAATAGAGCATATTTTATCTCTTAACTATTTAAAGACAATTCGACTTGTCTCACCAATAAAATATTTTGCTAATTTAAATTGAAACCCTATAATTAATTTTATATAACATTTTAAAACTACTATAATTACTTGAAAATCATTCCCTAACTCTATGTTTTAATTTAAAAGTCAAAAGGTCACTAAAATCAATTTTAGAGAGTAAGTTTTCTTTTTATTTTTTTTAATTTAAAATGTGTAAAAAATATATATAAGGCCAAGTTTGGCATATAGCCAAAAAAGTCAAAAAGTTAAAAAGTTACTCAAAAAGTTAAAAAGTTAACACTATTCACCAAAAGTCAACAATTACGACTGCACAACTCCCAATTCGAATTTTTCCCTACAAATCAATTTTTACAATTTTTTATTACACATTTTTCCATAAAAAGTCAAAAAGTTAACTCAAATATCTATATTTTTAACCTTAATTTTTTAGTCCAAAAAGACAAAAAGTGTACTTATTTAGGACACCCCAAACAACCCCTAAGTGATATAAGTGATGTGACTCGGTCAAAAACATTATTTTTAACCTCTTTGCCAAAATAGGCCTAAAAAAATAAACAAATTATACACAAAAAAAAAAAAGTTTTTTTTTTCTACTTTGTACATTTTTATTTTTTATTTTTATTTTTTTGCTAAAAGGATAAAAAATTATCTCAAACATTACCTTGTTTAGTTCCAATTTTCTGAAAATTAAATTTTATTTTTTATTTTTTGTCTTTAGTGAATTTTTTTAATATTTTAAATAAATTTTTTACTTTTTAAGTACACCTAACCGAAATGTATCTAAAAAGTAAAATATTTATAAAAAAAATTAATAAATATTTCATATATTTTTTTAATACTTCTGTTATTTAGTGACTTTATTAAAGATTTTTTTCACAAATATTAATTTTTAAATTATATTTATATTAAGTATATCTAAAAAAATTACTGATGCACCAATAAATCCCAAATTAATAACTTATGCACTGTTTAGTCCTAAAAGTTTTCTTATAGACTGAAAGGTCCCATTACAATGTTAATAACATCAGATACAATGTTAATAACATCAGAGTCATGTTACAAACATTGGATTTCAAATATCTAATGTTCATCAAATTTCAATAATGTTTGAAAATATAGGATGAAAAACATCTAATGTTCATCAGATTTCAATAAATTTTGAAATTATAGAACGAAACATCAGATCATTTACATCATTCACATCATGTTGATGTAAAAATGGGACTAAATGGAGCATAAGAAAACTTTTAGGACTAAATGGTTCAACGTTTCAAAAAGTAGGACTTATGGGTAAATTTTCCAAATATTAAACATATTCATTAAAAACCAAAAAATAAATACAAAAATAAAAAATTTTAAATTCAAAAAATTAAATTCAAAAAAAATTGAAACCAAAAGTTTAAAAAGTCAATTTTCAAGAAATTGGAATAAAAAAAAATTAAAATTTCAGAAAATTAGATTTTTTTAACTCATATTTTAATTAAAAAAATTAAAAAGTATAGGTTTCATTTGGTATATAGATTGATTTTTTAATTTTTTAACTTTTTTAATCTGTGACTAAAATAGCTTCATTTGAAATAGATTTTTTTAATTTTTTTAATTTTTATAAAAAATAAAATAATTATAATTTAAATATAACAATTTTTAATCTAAAACTAAAAAATTTATTTTAAACCATCTTCCAAAACAAAAAAAAAAAAAAACTATTTTATTATATATTTAATTAACAGAACCATCTCAAATTTAACAATACCTCTCACAACACAACCCATCATCAGCTCTCTCTCTCTCTCTCTCTCTCTCTCTATATTCCTCCCAGCCAGTCAAACAAAATGTAACAAAAACCAAACATCAAAGCATCTCCACAATCACTCTCAGGAACATACTAGATCATATCGCATCTTAACATATTCTGAGCTCTGTCCTCTCTTTCATGGCGGAATCAATCTTTCTCTTTCTCTTGCTCTTGCTCTTTCTCTTCCTCTCAACAAACCCAGTTCTTTCTCAGCCCAACAATGGCTTAGTCTACAATGGCTTCAAGGGTTTTATCAACAACAACAACATAAGCCTAAACGGTGTTGCAGAGATCCACAACAATGGTCTCCTCCAACTCACCAACGACACACTTCGATTGATCGGCCACGCCTTTTACCCAACTCCGATCCGATTCAAGAACTCCACAACTGGTAAAGCTCTCTCTTTCTCTACAGCCTTCGCTTTCGCAATCGTTCCAGAGTACAAAAAGCTCGGCGGCCATGGCTTGGCCTTCACGATTTCGCCGACCAAGGAGCTTCATGGGGCTCTTCCGAGCCAGTATTTGGGTCTTCTCAATGCCAACAACACTGGAAATTCCTCAAACCATTTGTTCGCTGTCGAATTCGATACAGTCCAAGACTTCGAATTCAAAGACATCAATGACAATCACGTTGGCATCGATATCAATGGCCTGATCTCCAATGATTCGGTGAGCGCTGGGTATTATGTACAGGGCAATTCGACAATGCAATCAATCAATCTCAAGAGTGGGAACACGATTCAGGCATTTATCGACTACGATTCTGCCAAAAACGAATTGAATGTCTCTCTTTCACTCTCTTCGACAAAACCCAGTTCTTCAATTTTGACATTTCATATCGATCTGTCGCCAATTTTCGAAGACACCATGTATGTGGGCTTCTCTGCTTCAACAGGTCTGCTCGCGAGCTATCATTATATACAAGGTTGGAGCTTCAACATGAGTGGACAAGCTCATTCTCTCGATTTATCTTCTCTACCCTCTCTGCCTGAACCCAAACAGAGCTACACGGCTTTAATCTTAGGCGTCTCTGTATCTGTTGTTATAGTCATCGTCTTCGCGATTGGACTGGCCTTTTACATCGTCAGGAAGATCAAGAACGCAGACATAATCGAAGCTTGGGAGCTCGATATTGGTCCTCATCGATTCTCATACAAAGAGCTCAAGAAAGCGACGAGAGGGTTCAAAGACAAACAGCTACTTGGGTTCGGTGGATTCGGCAGAGTATACAAAGGAACTCTTTCGAATTCGAATACCCAAGTCGCGGTGAAGCGAATTTCACACGAATCGAAGCAGGGTTTGCGCGAATTCGTGTCAGAAATCGCGAGTATTGGTCGGCTTCGTCATCGGAACTTGGTTCAGTTACTGGGTTGGTGTCGCCGGCGAGGAGATCTATTACTCGTCTACGATTTCATGCCCAATGGGAGCTTAGACAAGTACATTTTCGACCAACCCACAACGATTTTGAGTTGGGAACAGAGATTCAAGATCATCAAAGGAGTAGCTTCGGGTTTGCTTTACTTGCACGAAGGTTGGGAACAGACTGTGATTCACCGAGACATTAAAGCCGGTAATGTATTGTTAGACACCGAACTCAATGGGCGACTCGGCGATTTCGGATTAGCAAAGCTATACGAGCATGGTTCGAACCCAAGTACGACAAGAGTGGTGGGAACATTGGGTTATCTAGCTCCGGAGTTGACTCGGACTGGTAAGCCGACTACGAGCTCCGACGTGTTCGCGTTTGGGGCTTTGTTGCTTGAGGTTGTGTGTGGAAGAAGACCGATCGAGCCGAAAGCTTTGCCGGAGCAGTTGATATTGGTGGATTGGGTGTGGGAGAGTTGGAAAGGGGGGTCGATTTTGGAGGTGGTGGATCCGAGATTGGGAGGTGAGTTTGATGAAATTGAGGTTGTGGTGGTGTTGAAACTTGGGTTGATGTGTTCGAATAATGTTCAGGTGAAGAGGCCGAGTATGAGGCAGGTGGTGAGGTATTTGGAAGGAGAGGTAGGGTTGCCGGAGGTGGTGGCGCCGCCGGAGGAGAAGGGTGGTGGTGGCGGTGGTGGTGGGATTGAGTTTGAGGATTTTGTTCATTCGTATCCTTCTTCGTCGAATTTTGAGAAGGTAAGTGGGTTCTCGTCCGGTGGCGATGGAGATGTTGAAACTGGTTGCGGTGGTTCTCCGGTGCCTCTCGCCGGAGGGAGAAATGGTAGTTAGCCATTGGAGAGAGAGAGAGAGAGAGAGGGGGGAAGAGGTAATTTTAATTTTTGATTTTTTTTTTATTTGTTAGGACTTTGAGTGTAATTTTGATTTTTAATTTTGGTGTACATTAAAAAATTGATTTGTTAGGATTTTGAGCTTGATTTTAGTTGGGTTGAAATGGTTAGATGTTGTTGCTGGAGATTGTAAATAATTTATTTTTAAATGAAAATAGTTATTAACATGTTTTGTTAAAACTGAAATTCTTCTAAATTTTTTCCATATTTTTTAAATTTAGGAAGAGATCGCAAACGGCATTAGGGTTGTTCGATGCAATTAATCGAACTACTTATAAGTTTTTTTCTTTTTGTTAATTTTTGAAAATTGCATCTATGTGTGATATAATTTATTTTTATAATATAAAAATAATTATTACATAGAAGAGTTTTTAACTTTTATTTTATTGACTATTAACTTATAAAATGTGTGGAAAGATAACATTTCAGTGCTAATTTTAAAAAATATAACCATTTTTATGGAAAAATTTATACATTTAATTTTGGAAAATTAAAACAAAAAAAAATTAAAATTTGACCCTTATAATAAAATAAACCGTGAACGTTTAATTTTATCAATTTAAATCTTAAAATTTTCAATCTAAATCATTTAACCTTCGTTTGACAATGACTTTTTTAGTTGGCTTTTTGATTTTTTTAACCTGTGACTTTTTTAGTCGTTTGGTATTCTTGTTTGGTTTTTTTGACTTTTTGACTTTGCAATGGTATATTTTTTTTTTGTTTTTTTGCTTATTTTGTGATTTTGTGATTTTTTGATTTTTTTTTTGTCATTTTTGTACTTATTTAGCCCAAAAGGAAAACCAAACACCACCTTAGTTATTTTTATCAAATAAAATCGACTGAAAAATAGAATTTTAAAATATTTTAGATATGTTTATATTGAGTTTAATGATTAAAATATTTTTTTTCTATTAATTTTACTTAACAAAAGTAAATGAATGATTTAAATCAAAAATTTAAATTTAAATTAATAAAATTAAAAATTCAATGTTTATTTTGTTAAACGGCCCCTGGGGATTTTTTTTTTTGTGTAATTGTCCCTTTATTTTCAATGTTTGCAAAGTTTTTTTTATTAATTTGAAAATATTTTTCTTATTTTTCACTTTAATAATATTTCCCCCAAAAATTTCATTTCATCAAATAAGCGCATTGTTTGAGTAGATTGTCAAATCTCTAATAAATATACTGTAAATAATAATGATAGAGAGTTTTAATTTGAAAACTTTAAAAAGAGCTTTAATGATGTGTTAAGAGAAAAAAATAAATAAATAAAAAAATAAAAATATAGACACACACATCACATCACATGTGGACTTCACTCTTTACCACATCACTAAAATTCTCTTTAAAATTTCAAAATAAGAATCAATCTTTATTCATACCGTAAAATGCCGAAGAACCATAATTTAGATATTTAAATTAATTTATAATGATGTGATGAGATAATGGATTCTTATATGATATATTAAAAGTTGACATTTATCATGTCATATAATTATAGGTCAAATTAGGAGAGTTTTTTTCAAAATATTTTTCAAAATATAATTTAGATAAATTACAAAATACGCCATCTAAGATTTACTTAGTTGTCATTTGGTAACAATTTTTTTAGTTGGTTTTTTTTGAATTTAAACTTTTTTAGATTAGGGTTAAAAAGTTCGTTTGAGTTGTTGTTGTTGTTGTTTTTTTTTTTTTTTTGACTTTTGTGAGAAAAAAATAAAACGATTATAATTTGAATGTAATATTTTATCTTATTAGATTATTTAGCCTATTTTATCTTTTATACCTTTTTAGCCCTAACTAGGTGTAGACGTCCCCGAACGCCCCGGGAGGATGAGTCCCGTTCTGTTCATTTGTGGGTCTACTACAGTTCAGGACTCTCAAATTGTCACGGTTCTTAATTTGAATCAAAAAGTCTAAATCCGGCAAATCGTTGTGAAAAATAGATTTTTAGAAAAGAGGTGCCAAACATGGACTGCTTTGCCAGATACAGAGTCGCCACCTAAATATTTTATTTTGAGAAATTTAGGAAACCCTGACTCGGTGCCAAAGCCCACATGTCCGTCATCACCAAAGTTGCCTCGGCTTGGGAACTTGGGTACGATTGGGGAAGGTCAGCTATGAGCACTCCCTCTCGCCCGATCAAAGATCGGCCTTTACTAACCGTGATATCTTGTTTTGAAAGCATTATGTGTTCCTATTCCGGTTATTAGCCTAGAATTACTATGTTATGCGCACAGCAAACAAGTATAGACCAAATCGCCTAAATTGGAACAAAACATTGCATGTTTGTTTTGAAAATGGTTTGCTACTCGCAAGTAGGCTAAAATGCAGGTTTTGCCACCCTCAAGTGGGCTTAAAACTTACAGTTTTAGTGCATTATTCCAATTTAGGTAATTCAACCTCCATCCACAGGCACTCGGGCAGTTATATCATATAAGTAGGTAGCCTCATGGTAAGTATGCTTTCATGTTTAACATTCACACTCATGCGAGATGCTAAAGCACAAAACACTTACAGTGTACTCCAAGCCAAAATAAAGAACTCGTTAGCAATCAATGTATGATCCAAGTCCATGTTAAGTGCCTAATGCGACACACACAGAATGCAATTAGGATAGGCTCAGCTAATCCTAGGATGGCATGTGGAATGCATAAATAGCATGTATTCAAGTTGGATTTGAAATAATTATGCAATTAGCAAGATGCGCCAAGCCCGGTGCATGCAATACTGATGAATGATGCACGCATGCATAGCATGGGGTATGCTAAATTAAATATGCCCTAATACTAACCATCAAAACAAGTAAGTAAAAGAGAGAAAGAAGTGGGGGTTGGAAGACATACACACACGCACCCACACTTATTACAAATTTGCCTTCGCTCGGAGGGACCGAAAGAATAATACAATTAACTAACCTACAAGCTAATTAAATATTACAGACCAATTAAACTAGTTATCAAATTAATTAATCTAATAAAACAGTAAACAGCCTCGGAAAGAGGGCCCAATGCAATGCATGTTCGGCCCCGCTCGGAAAGCCACTGCCATGCACAAGTTGCCTCTGCTTTGACTGTTATCCTCCTCTGAAAACTGCATAAGTCCCAGGGTTGCTTCTCTGAGTCCTGTGGAACACCACCGGCTAATGGAATTGGTCACCGGTCAAAAGGAATGATCACCAGCCACTTGTTCAAGCTATCGGCCATTGATGAATGGCCGGTCGGCACTGGAGATGGCCGGCCGGCCAAAGCTTCCTGCAGAATCTGTTTTTGATAGCAGCAGAGGGCAAAACATAGCATGGCAATGCATTTCAAGCGATGCATGCACATATTCATGACTCAAAGGAGGATGGGTCTCGATTCTCGGACCACCAATCGCGCATTTCAATGCGTGATGGCCCAAGAAACCAAGTATGCATTTTGATATGGAATGCAATGCACATAATCAAACAAAGGGGCTCTACCTCTATCATTCTCAACTCACGAGGTGAAACATGCATGCAAATGGAATGCAACCTAGACATGGAGGCTAAAGATGCAAAATGAGCATACAAGGCATGTGACAACTATGCTAGTGGCAAACATGTAACAACATGTAAGGTGGACTAAGCATAGGAACAATGCAAAGCAACTTAACCAATGAAATACATGCCAAATGCATCATGATTTCAAACAAGCAATAACATGTAATAGGCCAAGTATGCAACAATGCACAAGGCAAGCATGCTATAACATATGAAGGATGGACTTAAACTAATTTAGGCAGCCCTCAAACAAGCCTAAAATAGTGGCCATAAACTATGGAGATGGGGCCAAATGCACATACAAGCACGCGTGCATACATGATCCAATTCCTAAGCATCAAAAGGCAACTTTTAAGCACACTTAAAAGAGATGATCATGGACATATGGCAAACATACCAAACTCTGAAATTGCATAAAATGGAGGTGCCAAACCAACCAATTAAAGCAAGCAAAGCATGCTCATGACATCACACATTCAAGGCCTACAAGCTAAAATGCAAAGAGACTATACAAAATAGTTAAGCATGACCAAAGCAACTGAAAATAGAGCTAAAGCACACTAAAACATATACAAAAACTTCACAAAGCTTGGCCAAAATCAAGCTAGAACAAGGGTCAATACTTAAAGCATGTTAAGGCCAAAACATGGCATTACAACGCATGTATGCTAAACAAGCATGGTGTACCTAAACTAACTAAAAACAGAACTATATTATGACATAATAAGCACAAAAATCAGTTAAGGCGTGATCAACA
Source organism: Camellia sinensis (assembly GCF_055761805.1). Classification (NCBI taxonomy): domain Eukaryota; kingdom Viridiplantae; phylum Streptophyta; class Magnoliopsida; order Ericales; family Theaceae; genus Camellia; species Camellia sinensis. The sequence continues at coordinate 31,309,112 of NC_138961.1, read as the reverse complement.
TGGACCTAAACTAGATGCTCCCTCAATAGGCTAAAACGGCCCTTTTCAAGGACAACAAGGAGAGGGGATGGTCCTCTCCTTCTTAGGACCTCAAGGCACCATCCTCACCACTGAAATCCCTCAAGATTTTAGTGGTGAGGAGGCCCAAATGCAATGGTCCCGGAGCTCACCAAAAATGTACAAAAATGGAGCCTAACAAGGCTTAAGAGGGGTCAAACAACCTCAAAGCTCAAAACACTCTTAACCAACTATTTAGAGTAGGCAAAAACAAAACTTTTATATGTTATACACCAAGTCTAAAAATAGTTGTAAGGTAGTCAAAAGAGCTATGCAAAAATGGGATAAAAAAAGCAAGAATGTTACCCTTATTGACCTTCTTCAAGAATGATGCTCCAGCTGGTCCTCAAAGCTCAAAACCAGTCAAGAACACCAAGAACAACCCTCTGGCCCCTCAGCAACCAAGAGAAGGTGTAGAACTAGGTGTTTGTGCACAAAAGTAAGACAAAACACACACAAGGCAAAAGAGAGAGAGAAATATAGAGATAGGATAAAGACACTATGACCTAACCCTAATATCAGAACTCCTCTGGCTTTTTTTGTAACCCTAATGGAGGGAGAAGAGGCCTCCTCTTATAGAGCTTCCCTCTTGCAAAGCTTCCAAAGTAAGCTTGTCAAAAGGGAGATCCCTCCATACACTTGTATGGAGGGGAACAAAGTGTATGCCAGCTAGCACAGCTGGTATAAATATCTGCAAAAGCAGATGAACAGTGGTCGGCCGGTCAAAAATGCGATTTGACCAAAATAGATGGCCAGTTGACCATCTAGAGTGCCGGTCGGCCAAACATTTGGCCGATGGCAACAAGACACAGCCGGTGGCCTCAAGCCATGGTCGGTGGAGTGTGGAGATGGCCAACAAGGCATTCCCTGCCCTCCAAAGCAAAAGTACAAGTGTTTGGTGCAAGACCAGACACAAAACAGTCGAGTCGAGAGATCTTGAGGCAAGACGCGTAGCCGAGACCTCCGGGAACTCAAGACGAACACAAACAAGGATGATCACCGAGTGTTCAAACGGTGGCGTCCAAGTCTTGAGGACGGTCAAAAATGGGGTGTCTACAGTTGCCCCTCTTTGACAAGGCCGAAGACTTAGACAAACATGCAATACAATAAAGATATGTACCTGAGGGCACGGGCAAAATGCAACTGACAATGTAAGAAGCCGAACATAACTTATGATCGTGCAAGAAACATATGGACGTATCCCGGTGTTTCGGAAAGGTATAAGCATTGGAACGTATTCCAAATACTCTTAACCAAAGAGGGAGAAACATATGGACGTATCCCGGTGTTTTAGGAAAAGGAGAAGAAACATAGGGACGTATCCCGGTGTTTCGGAAGGAAGGAGAAACATAGGGACGTATCCCGGTATTTCAGAGTGGTTCAAGCATTGGAACGTATTCCAAATGCTCTTAACCAAAGAGGGAGAAACATAGGGACGTATCCCGGTGTTTCGGAATGGTGTGAGCATTGGAACGTATTCCGAACGCTTTTAACCGAAGAGGGAGAAACATAGGGACGTATCCTAGTGTTTCGGAATAGTGGGAGAAACATAGGGACGTATCCTGGTGCTTCGAAAAAAGAGAAGAAACATAGGGACGTATCCCGGTGTCTCGGAAAGAAGAGAGAAACATAGGGACGTATCCCGGTGTTTCAAAATGAAGGAGAAACATAGGGATGTATCCCGGTGTTTCGGAAAGGAATAAGAAATATAGGGACGTATCCCGGTGTTTTGGAATGAAGGAGAAACATAGGGACGTATCCCAGTGTTTCGAAAAGGTATAAGCATTGGAACGTATTCCAAATGCTCTAAACCAAAGGAGGTCTAACCCGTCGCACGCTCGAGGAGAAAGAACAACAATGCAAGTGAAAAGGTGCATAACAATGCAATCGGAAAGTGCATCGCAAAGCAAGCGAAATGGGTGCATAACAGTGCAAGTGAAGAGTGTTCATGACAATGCAATATAGGTGCACAAGGCAGTGCGAGTGAGGTGCACAAGAGAAGTGCGATAAAATGCATTTTCTATGCAAGTATGAGGGCATTTTCTATGCAACATGGAAAGCCTATTCTATGCATGATTGAAAGCAAAACATATTCTATGCATGAATCATAACGATGCGCGGTACGCACGTAACAGAAGTGTATATGAAAGTGCACATTCTATGCAATAGAGGAGTATTAAACATGTACTCTGGTGCCTCTGATTTACCTCTTAGAGGACTTTGCAACACACTCTGCTCGAAAAGGGGACACCCTGTTTACATTGGCGAGAGATAACATCTGCTGCTGCTTTAATTGCCATTTTGACTTGAAGCAGGCTTAAGCTTGGAGTAGAGGCACACTCATTCTTTGGAGCACTGACAAGGCCTGAAGAGGTACATCCGGAGTACAATCACGGCATGTGCCGAAGTTGAAACACACTAAGATGCTCTGATTTTCCTTCTTTTCTTTTGCTTTGCAGTCTGGAACCCATATAGCTTCAGATAGGTCCGGTTCTACTGTTCTCACATGACCTGGGTTGAACCCTGCGGTTTTATGAAAGAACAAATACTGTTTTGCACAAATGTGAGGAATGGCACAGCACTCTAAGCACAAAACGATTTTGTTTTTGAAATTAAGAAATGAGTTCTTAACCGGGTATTGAGCCTATGACTGCACACAGCGAGAAAGACTTAACAACGAAAAACAAAAGGTAAACAACCTAAACACATCGAGACACGCTCGGAACGACTCAAAGCAAGAATCGAGCCAAACAAAACAAAAGGCACGACACAGAGACGTGTTACAAAGACGAGAGACCTCTCAGTGCACGAGGAGCCAGTTTCTCCGGGTATTATTTCCCACTCTTTCCTCATTTGTGATTCTCACATCACTCGGTCCTCAGGCTCTTTTTTCTCTCAAAACCCTTTTCTCACTTTTTCTCTCAGCGCACATCTCTCTATTCTTCAATCTCTCATTTTTTATCCCTCCCCTGAGTGGTTGATGGATAAACAGAAAGTTGTGGGCTCTTGCCCCTAGCATTTTGCCAGATTCTTTTTCTTGTTCACAACAGTGGGTTTCTTCCACAGAGGGGCTGCGCTACAATTGGGTGTGTAGCAAATCTGCAGCTGACATCGGTTGACGATGCTCTGCTGGGGAGTTTGGACGTGATCAGATCTGTCCAGATAAGGGAGTGGAATATCTTGTCCCATTCCGGTTCGTGCTTCACACTTGGCTTGATACCTCGTTGCTTGGAGGATGAGAGAGCTTTCAGCCCTTTTGTTGTTAACCTCAGTTATGCCCTTCTTGGCAGGTAGAGTGCCCTTTCTGGCAAGTATGTTGACAACGAGAGAAAGACAGAAACACTTTACTCAACTGTGCCCCTATTTCATCATTTTGACCATTTTTTGTTTTTGCTTTCTACTAAAACAATTTTGACCAATATGAGAGTTAAATTAACATACTTGTTCGATTTTTGATTTGAAAATCATGCAAGTCAGGTTATGAGCACTGAAAATCTTTACTTTTTGGGTCCAAGAAATGGTCCAGTTTTGGAAAACATGAAATTATTTTCGAGAAAATAGTCGACCTCAGTAAAAATTCTCAAAAATTGTTTTTGCAAATGGCCACTGCTCGACCAATACGGAACTTACTCTTGAGATGCACAACCTCAGATCCGAAGGAAAGTTGCGCCTCGTCTAAATGGCACCGCATGGCAACGGAAAGTTGCCCCTTATTTGAATGGCACCGCAACGCACTGTATGGCAACGGGAAGTTGCCCCTTGTTTGAATGGCACCGCAGCGCATTGAATGGCAACGGAAAGTTGCCCCTTATTTGGATAGCGCCATAGCACACTGTAATCAGTCCTCAGAGTGATGATCACAACCGAACTCTCGAATACAGAAAAGGCAAGGACCACCAAAACCAATACATGGACACACTTGATTTGGAAGTGTTTGTGGCTGAACTTCAGAATGAAGTTGCCTACGTATCCCAAACATGGGAATCAAGCCTTACGTAGTTCGGGGTAAGGCACACTCGGGTATTAACCTCTCCTTTTGTGCTCTAACTTTTGTCAAGGCCACCCTTTCTGGGTTTTCAACCTTGCGAGCTTTGTTCTTATTTTCTTTTCAATTCTTTTCATTTCTCTTCTTTTTTCTTTTTCATCTTTTCTTTTCATTTTTTGCATTTTTTTTTTTTTTTTTGCATTCTTTTCTTTGCTCTAACTTTTGCCTGGGTCGCCCTTCCGGATTTTTGGCCCAGCGAGCCTCTCAAGGGTAGAAGTGAAGCTTTGTCCATGTCAAATGGTTTTGAGATCCTGAAATCATCTGAATCCAGGAGAATGGCTGCTGTTCGCTGACGATGCAGGAGTCTATCCAATGGGGGGCTGAATTTGCCCCTAGTGTTGTGGATCAGAACTCAGTTTTTCTTCAGCAATACTTTCTTCTTTCCTCCCTTTGGGATTTGGCATTCTTGCCGACCTTCTTTGATTTGTGGAATGATCCATCTTCGGCTCTTCGAGCACATTTGAAATTCTTTGCCCTTAGTTCCAGGAGTGCTTCTGATCTAGCTTTGCAAGCTTCTTTTGATGACATCTGATCTTCTTGATCTGACTTTCTTGCCTCTTGTTCGAGGGCTGCTTTGAATCTGGCCACACAGGCCTCACGTTGTAGTTGACCATTGAACATTCTGAATTTAAGTCCAAGGTTTGACAATGAGGGGTCGAGTCTTGAGGCTGAGAGCGATCCTAGGCTGCACAATCTCAAGAGTGATTCCACACATCGCAAGATCGCGCAAAATATTTTTTTTTTTTTTGAAATCTTTTAAGAAAACAACAAATCACTCGCACTGAAGACAGTGCGGAACCAATCTGGACCAAGTCAAGATCATTCTCAGTACTCACATTAACAAGCATGATCTTGATCATTAAGGGCTTAGCATGCCTCTCTTTCTCTCAATTGATCAAATTTTGCAAAACCCGAGGAATTCCTTCCTCTTCGTTTTTACCACAGTGTTCAAAAAGTTTTGAAAAACTTAGGTCAATGCAACAATTTCAAGGCACAGAAGAGTAGGTGAAAAGTACTGCCGCTTATTCAAACTTTCTGGCACAACTGGCGCAAGGCAGAAACAAACACAAGAGTGTGAAAATCACTGCTGTTTCATTCGAAATCTGTTGGCACAACTGGCTCCCTGGCAGAAACAGACTCAAAAGAAAGCAAAAAGACAAACACAACATAGTGATGCCCAAGGTAACACCCCCGGAATCACCTGACTCTAACACAACAGGACTGACTCGATACAACAAGACAGACCCAAAACAAAAAGACTGACTCAAAACAAAGAGACAGACTCAAAATAACACAATAAAACTGACCTAAATACCCAAGTCAGAAACTAGCATTCGCAAATGCTCAAAACAATGTGTGCCATACGCCACATCTGCAGTAAATCGAGCGCCACCCGCAGCTGGTTCATCCCCCGATCACATCAGTTCACTGATCAAGTGCCGATAGACTTTGCAGGACCTGATGCGGCAATGACCCCGTTGTCAAACAGATCTTGTACATCATGGCGCAGACGAAAGCAACTGTCGGTGTCATGACCGGTTTGTTGATGGTAGGCACAGTATATAGTTTGGTCATGCTTTGCAGGGATAGGATCGGGTAGGGGCCGCTGTTTCAACGGTTTCAAATGTCCTTTCCGGAGTAAGACCTCTAGAGCCTTTGACAAAGGTATATGAAGTGGGGTGAAAACCCTCTTGACTCGAGGCGGATATTTGGTTTTTTGTGAGCTACTTTCGGACGCACCGATGAATAGGGTAGCTGTTTTTGATGTGGTGGTGGTGACCATGCCCACTTCAGAAGATCTTGCAGCTGTATCACCACTGGTGGTCGCATTCGAACTGCGGGAAAACGCCCTCCTGGGCTGCTCCTTCTCCTGGTCAATGAGGCCCTGCATCATAGTATCCTCAATTTGTACGCCCATCTCATGTAAATCTGAAAAGGTGGGGAAGGGGAGAACAATCATTTTGTACATAAGCTTGGGCTGGAGGTTGCGCACAATCATCCGGATTTGATCCTTGTCAGTGGGCCTAAGGGTCATCACTGAGGCCTTGGCCCTTCAGCGGGCCACGAATTCCGAGAAGCTCTCCTTTGGCTCTTGGCGGGTGACTTCAAGATCACGAGTTGTGACCTCAATCTGTGCGTTGTAGGAGTATTGATCACTGAAGGCCTCAGCCATCTCTTCCCAATTCTGTTTCATAGAGTTCTCTAATTTTGCATACCAGATTGCGGCTATCCCAGACAGGGTCCGGCCAAACAATGATAGATTCTGTAATCTGGTGAGGCCCGTCGGCCTTAGTATGTCCGAAAATAGCCGTAAATGTACCATGGGATCCCCAGATCCATCAAAGTGGTCAATGTGCGGCATCTTAAACCTGTCCCGCAGCGTCACAGCCGAGTCTGTATACCCATCTTCAACGTCAAGAATGGAGTGGGCCCCTTGAGACTTTTTGAACAATTTCTCAAGCTTGCTCACTTTCAATATTGTGGGGTTCGTCTCGACATCAAAGGGGGGGTCTGGTAGGTTGGTGGGTGTTTTAGATAGCTGGGGTAGAACCGGGGGCGGAGCTGGCCCTATCGGAATGTCCGTATCTTCCTAGACATTAGCTGTCTCCCCGAGTGTTGGAACTCTTGGTGGGGGAGGAGCCTGGTGTGAAGTAGATACTCCAGTTTGCTGCTCTAACCTGGCAATTGTCTCTGCCTGTTGGGCTATGACCATAGCCTATTGCTTGGCGAATTCTGCTTAAGGGACAGCGTCTTGCTGCATGGCTTTCATACTATCCTGGAGTTGGCGCACTATCTCTTCCAGACCCGACATATTGTCCTGATCTAACTAATCTATCAGTATATCTGTCTCTGTGGTAAAAGCAGATATCTCAACCCAACCGCACACAGGTGAGATGGATAATGACTGCTGATCCGAAGACTGATGATCTGTGCCTGACTGGCCTTTTTACCCTGGATCTGGCAAAGGAGCACTGATTGCCGTTGAACTGAATCTCTGACCTGACAAAGTTTATCAGCACAAGTCCGATGAACCTCGGGGGATATCGGAGCCTTCTGAAGCTATGGTTCCAGGACTACCTAGCAAAAGGGAAAACAGAGAGCATCTCAGCCTGATTTCACCATAACCCATATGAGCAAAGTCGAATGACTGTGCCCCTTTACAGAATTTTGCCCAAAATTCTGCCTGTGAACTGATCCCCTCAGGTAAAACTGATTCCCCAAATACTGATAGTGATGCTCGCAGGCCTGTTACTCAGACTTGCAAACTGTTATGCGCATTCCCTGTAGAGATACACTCTAAAAGCACATAGCAAACAAATAAGAGCCAAGACACCCCTATGTTGGGGTAGGGTTTCCCTGTCCTATTTTGTCAGGAGCTAAGGTTTCACTACGCACGCGGCGGTTTCAAACAACCTATAATCGGGTAAGCAACCTGTCCTAGCTTGGAATGGTCACTATGGATTCCGAATATGCACTAGGTCGAATGGTCAAAAGGGTGCCCCAGTAAAAACCGGGGTTTGTGTTCCCATACTGGCAGAGCCCGCAATCGGTCAGCCTTATGGTCATGCCTTGACAAGGCAAGCCTCTGGCAAACCGCTCAGGAATGGCAAGTGGCAAACACGGTGTCCTAGGCGCACAAATGCACATGCAATGCAAAGAAACATATAAGTGAAATCACAACAGGATATCACGAGTCCAAGTCAAGCTCTCTAAATCCCCAGTGGAGTCGCTAGAAACTATAGACGTCCCCGAACGCCTCGGGAGGATGAGTCCCGTTCTGTTCATTTGTGGGTCTACTACAGTTCAGGACTCTCAAATTGTCACGGTTCTTAATCTGAACCAAAGAGTCCAAATCCGACAAATCGTTTTGAAAAACAGATTTTTAGAAAAGAAGTGCCAAACATGGACTGCTTTGCCAGATACAGAGTCGCCACCTAAATATTTTATTTTGGAAAATTTAGGAAACCCTGACTCGGTGCCAAAGGCCACGTGTCCGTCATCACCAAAGTTGCCTCGGCTTGGGAACTTGGGTACGATTGGGGAAGGCCAGCTATGAGCACCCCCTCTCACCCGATCAAAGATCGGCCTCTACTAACCGTGATATCTTGTTTTGAAAGCATTATGTGTTCCTATTCCGGTTATTAGCCTAGAATTACTGTGTTATGCACACAGCAAACAAGTATAGACCAAATCGCCTAAATTGGAACAAAACATTGCATGTTTGTTTTGAAAATGGTTTGCTACTCGCAAGTAGGCTAAAATGCAGGTTTTGCCACCCTCAAGTGGGCTTAAAACTCACAGTTTTAGTGCATTATTCCAATTTAGGTAATTCAACCTCCATCCACAGGCACTCAGGTAGTTATATCACATAAGCAGCTAGCCTCATGGTAAGTATGCTGTCATGTTTAACATTCACACTCATGCGAGATGCTAAAGCACAAAACACTTACAATGTACTTCAAGCCAAAACAAAAAACTCGTTAGCAATCAATATATGATCCAAGTCCATGTTAAGTGCCTAATGCGACGCACACAGAATGCAATTAGGATAGGCTCGGCTAATCCTAGGATGGCATGTGGAATGCACAAATAGCATGTATTCAAGTTGGATTTGAAATAATTATGCAGTTAGCATGATGTGCCGAGCCCGGTGCATGCAATACTGATGAATGATGCACGCATGCATAGCATGTGGTATGCTAAATTAAATATGCCCTAATACTAACCATCAAAGCAAGTAAGTAAAAGGGAGAAAGAAGTGGGGGTTGGAAGACATGCACACACGCACCCACACTTATTACAAATTTGCCCTCGCTCGGAGGGACCGAAAGAATAATACAATTAACTAACCTACAAGCTAATTAAATATTACAGACCAATTAAACTAGTTATCAAATTAATTAATCTAATAAAACAGTAAACAGCCTCGGGAAGAGGGCCCAATGCAATGCGTGTTCGGCCCCGCTCGGAAAGCCACTGCCATGCACAAGTTACCTCTGCTTTGACTGTTATCCTCCTCGGAAAACTGTACAAGTTCCAGGGATGCTTCTCTGAGTCCTGTGGAACACCACCGGTGTAGACACCCCATTTTTGACTGACCTTAAGACTCAGACGTCACCGATTGAGCGCTTGGTGATGTTGCATATCGTGCTCGTTTAGAGGTTTCAGAGTCTCGGCTGCGAGCCTTGCCTCCGGACTTTCGGACTCTTTCATGTTTTGTCTCGGTTTGCGAACCAAGCTCTGTCTTCTCTATTTTCTCTTCCCGAAGGGAGGGAGAGGTCTCGTAGATCATCTCTCAGTGGCCGTAGGCTACGTTTCGTGGTCGTAGACCATTTTGCCCGTTTGGAGTCCGGTTTCCGATTTTTCAGAGCCGTTGGCCGTGTGCCTCGGTTCAGGACCGCTTAACCACCTTCATTCGCTCCGGTTTTTGGCATACATCTTATTTGATCCCTTTTGAGGGACACTGTGGCTCGAGAAACCAACTTCGTGGTCGAACACCACTTCCGGTGCCTAACAGTTAGTTTTCGGGGCCTCGCGCTGCGCGTTTCGGCCCCCGAACCTTCATTTTGCATCGGTTTGAGTTCATTCTTGGCAGGGACCTCTGTTTCATTGTTAGAAAGGTCGTAGAAAGGTGGGAGGCCAGTAATTGTGCTGACAACCAATTTTATTCCTCCATCGCCCGTTTTTCTCGCTTGAAAGCCAATGTTGACCACCCTAAGGCCACTTTTTCTTGCCCCAAACCACATATTTGTGTTGTACACACCTGGGAGGCCACCAATATCATATGGCCGGCCAGTAATTCTGTGCGACCCTTTTGAACCCCTCATAAAAGTGGCCTTTTCTCTCTCCTGGTTCACTCTCTCCAGTTTTTGACCACATGGTTGTGTTGTGCACACATGGGAGGCCACCAATCTGGGGTGGCCGGCCACTAATATTGCTTGAACCTTTTGACCCTTGGCCGGCCGGCCATGGGGAAGGCCGGCCGGCCACCTGCAACTTCAATAACCGGCCGGCCATGATCCTCTCCTCTGGTACATTATAAATATGCCCTCTGTTTCTCCCCAGATTTTGTATCCGGGGGGCTGCACTTTTGGGGGGAAACTTGAATTCATTTCCCCCTATTTTTTCCCTCTTTTTCTCCACTCTTTTGCCTATATATCAGGCCCTCTAGCTCCCTTTATAGAGGTTACAAAAAATTGTTTTAGGCTCTTGCATTACATCTCTCTCCCTCTCTACTCCAAGCACCAAAATCCTTCAAATCCTACACCATTTTACACTACACCTCATAGCACAAAGCCTCCATACTCCATACCAGCAGCTTGAGGCTGTCTTTCAAAGCTTAGGAGCACCCAAACTTGGTCCAAAGACTGTCAAAGATTGGTTCTTCAAGGGTAAGCCTCCTTCTCCTCTTTTTGGCCCTATTTTTGCACACAATCTAAGCTATACTTGATTGCATATTTGGGCCCCGACCCTTGTTTGAGGCTTCTTTTTAACACTTGCTTCTTTACCTCTCTTGTATGCCTCTTTCTTGCATAGTATTTTAGGCTCATTTGTAAATTATTTTGAGCTTGGTTTTAAACTGAAAAGTGGCTTATTTTGAGCCCTTATTCAACATTGTTGAAGGGCCCTCCTTTGTTTGAGGCCAGCAACCATCACTTGCTTCTTTGTCTCCCTTTTGGCCCATTTCTTGCACAATGTTTTAGGCCTATTTGTGTTTAGATCCGTGGCTTGTTGTAAACTGTAAAGTGCTTCATTTTGAGCCCCTCTTCAACTTTGTTGAAGGGATCTCGGCCATTTAGGGCCATCAGCTGCTACTTGCTTCATTACCTCTCTTACGGGGCCATTTTTGCATGCTAGCTTAGTCCTATTTGTGTTCATTGTTTGGCCTTGATTAAAACTGTAAATATGCTTGTTTTGGGACTTCCTTGAATCTGTCTTCATTCTTCATGATCAAATAGTGCATGTTTTGTATAGCTATAGGCCATTGCGCATGCCTAGTTTTGAGTTTCGGGGTTCGTCTCATGCATCGGGTGCCATATCGCCATGATTCGGGGCTGTTTTGCATCACATTTTGCTACTGAAATTTGCATGCTAGTATGCCATATTCCATGCCTTGCCATGTCTTGTTAGAATGGCATTTGTGCCTTAGGATCGGTCCTCGGTTTGCGTGCATGTGTGCACGCATTTCGAGTGTCTCATTTTCATCTCATGGCTACTAATGTGAGTGTGGCTGAGGTCCGCTCATGTTGGTGTAAGCCCATATTGCATTGTGTATGCTAGGTTGTATGTTAGTGCATTGTGTATGCCATGTTATCTCGTGCATCGTGTATGCCATTTCATAGCATTGTGTATGCTAGGTTGTATCTTAGTTGCATTTCATGCATATCATGCATACTACATCGTGCTTGGGATAGGAGTTAGCCCGAGCACGGGAAACGAGGGACGTTTCGTACTTCGAGTGACGGAACGTGTCTCAATTCCCAGTCACCGACACTCCGGATTATCCATGATGGAGTTTAGGTTTTGTTGTGTTTATATGTGCATTCATTTCATATTGAGTCGTGCAATTCGACTCCTCGGCCATCATGCATCGATATGCGTGATTGGTGACACGAGGATCGAGGCATGCATACATTTGTGAAAACACATTGCCATGCCCTTTTCCTGCTCTCTGTTGCAGCAAATCAAGAATCAGTAGCCTTTCAAAGGCCTTGCACATCATTTCGGTATCAATCGCAAACAGAGGCTAATTGGGGCATCGCAGTGGATTTCCGTGCCAAGCAACCCGAGCATGCATCATCCATCATTCGGGACAGAGTCGAGGCAGTCCCTGGCTTGCATGCTAGTTTACCGCTTCCCTAGTTAAACTTGTTATTTAATTTGGATTCTGTACATATTTGGACTGTATTATTCATTTGGGACTGTATAATATTTATTCGGACCCTCTGCGTGAGGGCACAACTATAATAAGTGTGCGTGCGTGTGATGTATGTCTTCCAACCCCACGTCTTTCTCCCTTTTATTTACCAGCTTATGATGGTTAGATTAGGGCATGTTTCAATTAGCATACAGTATGATAGCATGTTTGCATTCATTCATCTGTTTTGCATACACCGGGCTCGGCGCATCATACTAACTGCATTGTATTTTCAATTCCAAGTTGAATACATGTTAACTGTAGCATTTCATATGCCATGTCTAGAATAGCCGAGCCTGCTATAGTTGCACTTTTGCATGTGTTGCATTAGGCATTTCTGTATAATTAGGATCATGCATGGATTTCTAATTAGCTTTTGTTTTGGCTTGGAGTACTCGGTAAGTTTTATGCTTTAGCATCCTTGCATGCGTGTGAGTGACTGCCATGATAGCATGCTTACCATGAGGCCAATTGCTTATGTGATATATCTGCCTGAATGCCTGTGGGTGAAGGTTGGGTTATTTGAATTGGAATAATTCATCAAATGTGTGTTTTAAGCCCACTAGATAGTGGCAAAATCATGTTTTTCTAAGCCCACCTGAGGGTGGCAAATCCACGTCTTAGCTTACTTGCGGGTAGCACCATCAAACCACTTTCAAAAATAAACATGAAATGTTTTGTTCTAATTCAGACGATCCAGTCTATACTTGTATGCTGTGCGCATCACATAGTAAATCTAGGCTAATAACCAAAATAAGAACGCATAAAGTTTTCAAAAATAGATATCATGGTTAGTAGAGGCCGATCTTTGATCGGGCGAGCGGGGGTGCTCACGAAGTGACCTTCCCAAATCGTACCCAAGTTCCTGAGCCGAGGCAACTTTGGTGATGACGGACATGTGGCCTTAGGCAGCGAGTCAGGGTTTCTTAAATTTCCCAAAATAAAATATTTAGGTGGCGACTCTGTATCTGGCGAAGCAGTCCATGTTTGACACTTCTTTCAAAATCTGTTTTCTCAAAATGATTTGCCGGATTTGGACTCTTTGGTTCAGATTACGAATCGTGACAATTTGAGAGTCCTGAACTATAGTGAGCCCAATATCGAACGGAACGGGGCGGGACTCGTTCCTCCCGGGGCTTTCGGGGACGTCTACAGTTTCTGGTGACTCTGCTGGGGATTTAGAAAACTTGACTCGAACTCATGATATCTGTTTTTTACTACACTTGTGTGTTTCTTTGCATTGCATTTGCATTGGTGCGCCTAGGACACCGTGTTTGCCATCTGCTATTCCTGAACGGTTTGCCGGAGGCTTGTCTTGTCAAGACATAACCATAAGGCTGACCGGTTGTGGGCTCTGCTAGTATGGGAACACAAACCTCGGTTTTACCGGGGCACCCTTTTGACCATTCGACCTAGTGCATATTCGGAATCCATAGTGACCATTCCAAGCTAGGACAGGTTGCTTACCCGATTTAGGTTGTTTGAAACCGCTGCGTGCGTAGTGAAACCCTAGCTCCTGACAAAATAGGACAGGGAAACCCTACCCCAACATAGGGGTGTTTTGGCTCTCACTTGCTTGCTATGTGCTTTTAGGGTGTGTCCCTACAGGAATGCATATATCAGTTTGCAAGTTTGGGCATCAGGCCTGCAGGCACCAGTTCAGTGTTTCTGGGTATCAAGGGCCTGAGGGCACCAGTTCAATATTTTGGGAATCAGTTATACCCGAGGGTATTAGATTTGAGGCAGAATTTTGGGGGCAGAATTCAGTAGAGGGCACAGTCATCCTATTATACTCGTATCTGTTTTGGTGAAGTTAGGTTAAGGTGCTGCATGTTTTCTCTTTTGCTAGGGTAGTCTGGGAACCATAGCTTCAGAAGGCTCCGATATCCCCCGAGGTTCATCGAACTTGTGCTGATAGACTTTGTCAGGTCAGAGATTCAGTTCAAGGGCAATCAGTGTTCCTTTGCCAGAGGCAGGGTAAAAGGGCCAGTCAGGCACAAATCACCAGTTCAGCAGTTACCAGATCAGTGGCCCTTATCCACCCTACCAGTGAACAGTCAGGCTGAGGTCTCAGTTTCTACTGTAGGGATAGATACCAGTCAGTTAGATGGATCAGCAGAACACATCACGGATGGAGGCAATGATGCGCCAGATGCAAGAAAGTATGAAACTCATACAGCAAGATGCTGTCCGCCAAGCTGAATTCGCCAAACAGCAGGCTGCAGTCATGGCCCAACAGGCAGAGCTAATCACCAGATTGCAACAGCAAAACGGAGCATCTGCTTCGCATCAAGCTCCCCCCCACCAGTAGATCCAATACCCGGGGAGACGCCAAATGTCCAAGAAGGTACGAACATTCCGACAGGGTCGGCTTCGCCCCCAATCTTACCCCAGCTGTCTAAAGCACCAATCAACCCATCGGACTCTTCCTTTGAGTTCGAGGTAGACCATACAACGTTGAAGTTGAGCAAGCTTGAAAAGTTGTTCAAAAAATCCCAAGGGGTAAAGTCCATCCCGGACATTGAGGACGGGTACACCGACGCAGCTGTAACACTGCCGGACAGGTTCAAGATGCCTCACATCGACCGTTTTGACGGGTCAGGAGATCCCATGGTCCACCTGAGTTTGTTTTCAGATGTTCTGCGCCCGATGGGCTTGACAAGATTACAGAAGCTTTCCCTTTTTGGCAGGACCCTGTCGGGTATTGCGGCCATCTGGTACGCCAAATTGGAGGTTCAGTGAAACGAAGCTGGGAGGAGATGGCCGAGGCCTTCGTCACACAATATTCATACAATACCCAAATCGAGATTACTACCCGTGATCTTGAGACGACGAGACAAGAGCCTAAGGAGAGCTTCTCAGAATTCGTGGCCCGCTGGAGGGCCAAAGCCTCAATGATGACCATTAGGCCAACGGATAAGGATCAAATACGGATGGTTGTGCGCAACCTCCAGCCCAAACTAATGCAAAAAATGATCGTGCTCCCCTTCCCTACCTTTTCAGATTTGCATGAGATGGGAGTACAGATCGAGGATGCTATGAAGCAGGGCCTCATTGACCAGGAGAAGGAGTAGCCCAAGAGGGCATTTACCCGCAGTTCGAATGCGACCACCAGCGGTGACACAGCTGCAAGATCTTCCGAAGTGGGCATGGTCGCCACCACCACACCAAGAGCAGCCACCCCCTTTGTTGGTGCATCCACATCAAACCCCCGAACTTCAGACTATCTACCCCGAGGCAATAGGGTTTTCACCCCACTCTATATGTCTTTGTCTAAAGCCCTGGGGGTCCTACTCAGGAAAGGATATCTGAAACTGTTAGAGCAACGGCCTCTACCCGATCCTCTCCCTCCAAAACATGACTCGACTAAGTACTGTGCTTTCCATCAACAAACCGGTCATAACACCGACAGCTGCATCCGTCTCTGCCACGAGATACAAAATTTGATTGACAACGGGGTCATCCCCGCACCAGGTCCTGCAAAGTCTATCGGCACTTGATCAGTGAACTTGTAGGGGATAATGTGATGTGATCAAGGGATGAACCATCTGCGGGCGGCGTTCAGTTTATTTCAGATATGGTGTATGGCACGCACTGTTTTGAGCATTTGTGAATGGTGGTTTTTGTACATTCTGACTTAGGTATTGGATCAGTCTTGTTGTTTTGTTTTTGAGTCTGTCTTTTGTTTTGAGTCAGTCTCTTTTGTTTTGGGTTTGTCTTGTTGTCTCGAGTCAGTCCTGTTGTATAGGAGTCGGGTGATTCCGGGGGTGTTACTTCGGATATCACCATTTTGTTTTGTGTTTATCTTTTCGTTTTGTTTTGAGTCAGTTTCTGCCAGGGAGCTAGTTGTGCCAACAGATTTGAATGAAACAGCAGTGATTTTCACACTCTTGTGTTTGCTTCGGCCGTGCGCCAATTGTGCCAGAAAATTTAAATCGAACGGCAGTACTTTTCACCTACTTTTCTGTGCCTTGAATTCATTGCATTGACCTAAGTTTTTCAAAACTTTTTGAACACTGCGGTGAAAACGAAGAGGAAGGAATTCCTCGGGTTTTGCAAAAATTTGATCAATTGAGAGAAAGAGAGGCGTGCTAAGCCCTTAATGAATGAGATCATGCTTGTTAATGTGAGTACTGAGAAGGATCTTGGCTTGATCCAGATTGGTCCCACACTGTCTTCAGCGCGAGCGACTAGTCGTTTTTTTTAAAAAGATTTCAAAAAATATTTTGCGCGATCCTGCGAAGACCTGTGTGGAATCGCTCTTGAGATTGTGCAGCCTAGGATCACTCTCAGCCTCAAGACTCGACCCCTCACCGTCAAACCTTGGACTTAAGTTCAGAAATGTTTAATGGTCAACTACAACGTGAGGCCTGCGTGGCCAGATTTGAAGCAACCCTCGAACGAGAGGCAAGAAAGTCAGATCAAGAAGATCAGATGTCATCAAAAGAAGCTTGCAAAGCTAGATCAGGAGCACCCCTCGAACTAGGGGCAAGAATTTCAAATGTGCTCGAAGAGTCCAAGATAAAGATCGGCAAGAATGCCAAACCCCAGAAGGGAGGAAAGAAGAAGACATTGTTGAAGGACAACCGAGTTCCTATCCACAGACACTAGGGGCAAATTCACCCTCCATTGGATGGACTCTTGCATCGTCAGCGAACAACAGCCATTCTCCTGGATTCAGATGACTTCGGGATCTTAAAACCATTTGACATGGACAAAGCTATACTTTTACCCTTGAGAGGCTCGCTGGGCCGAAAACCCGGAAGGGCGGCCCAGGCAAAAGTTAGAGCAAGATGCAAAGAGAAGAACAAAAAAGAGAAAAGAAAAAAAGAACAAAAAAAGAAAGATGCAAAGAAAAGAACAAAAAAAAAAATAAAAAAAGAAATGAAAAGAAAAGAAAATAACCCAAAAATTGAAAAGAAGAAAAACATAGCTCGCAAGGTTGAAAACCCGCAAAGGGCGGCCTTGGCAAAAGTTAGAGCGCAAAAGGAGAGGTTAATACCCAAGTGTACCTTAACCCCGAACTACGTGAGGCTTGATTCCCATCTTTGGGATACGTAGGCAACTTCATTCTGAAGTCCAGCCGTAAAATACTTCAAATTCAACCGTGTCCATGTGATGGTTCTAGTCATCTTTTCTGTATCCGGGAGTTCGGTTGCAATCATCGCTCTGAGGACTGATTACAATACACTACGGTGCCATTCAAACAAGGGGGAACTTTCCGTTGCCATTCAATGCACCGCGGTGTCATTCAAACAAGGGGGAACTTTCCGTTGCCATTCAATGCACCGCGGTGTCATTCAAACAAGGGGCAACTTTCCGTTGCCATTCAATGCGCTGCGGTGCTATTCAAACAAGGGGGAACTTTCCGTTGCCATTCAATGCACCGCGGTGTCATTCAAACAAGGGGCAACTTTCCGTTGCCATTCAATGCGCTGTGGTGCCATTCAAACAAGGGGGAACTTTCCGTTGCCATTCAATACACTGCGGTACTGTTCAAACAAGGGACAACTTTCCGTTGCCATGCAGCTCTCTTCGAGCAAAGGGGCAATTTTCCTCCAAATCCGAGGTTGTGCGTCTCAAGAGTAGGTTCCGTGCTTGTTAAGCATTGGCCGTTTGCAAAAATAATTTTTGAGAATTTTTACTGAGGTTGACTAATTTTCTCGAAAATTGTTCCATCTTTTCCAAAAACTGGACCATTTCTTGGACCCAAAAAAGGAAAATTTTCAGTGCTCATAGCCTGACTTGCATGATTTCAAATCAAAAATCGAACAAGTGTGTTAATCTAACTCTCATGTTGGTCGAAATTGTTTTAGTAGAAAACCAGAACAAAAAATGGTCGAAATGGTGAACTAGGGGCATAGTTAAGTCATGTGTTCTGTCTTTTCCCCATTGTCAACATACTTGCCAGAAAGGACACCATACCTGCCAGAAAAGGGCACCACTGAAACTATTCGCAAAAGGGTAGAAAGCTCTCGCATCCTCCAAGCAACGAGGTGTCAAGCCAAGTGCGAAGCACGAACTGGAATAGATCAAGATATTCCACTCCCTTATCTGGACAGATCTGATCATGTCCGAACTCCCCAGCAGAGCATCGTCAACCGATGTCAGCTGCAGATTTGCTACACACCCAGTTGTAGCACAGCCCCTCTGTGGGAGAAACTCACTAGCTATGTACAAAAGAAGAAGAATCTAGCGGAATGCTAGGGGCAAGAGCCCACAACTTTCTGTTTATCCATCAACCGCCCAGGGGAGGGATTTAAAATGAGAGATTGAAGAATAGAGAGGTGTGCGCTGAGAGAAAAAGTGAGAAAAGGGCTTTTTCAGAAAAATAGAGCTTGAGGGCCGAGTGATGTGAGGATCACAAATGAGAGAGGGTGGGAAACAATACCCGGTGAAACAGGCTCCCTGTGCACGTCTGTGTGTTGTGTCTCTTGTTTTATTTGTCTCGATTCTTGCTTTGAGTCGTTCCGAGCGTGTCTCGATGTGTTTAGGTTGTTTTACCTTGTTTTTCCTTTGTTGAGTGGTGTT
Source organism: Camellia sinensis (assembly GCF_055761805.1). NCBI lineage: Eukaryota > Viridiplantae > Streptophyta > Magnoliopsida > Ericales > Theaceae > Camellia > Camellia sinensis. The sequence continues at coordinate 31,290,561 of NC_138961.1, read as the reverse complement.
TAGGTTGTGTGCTTTTTATTTCCGTGTTGAGTTGTCTTGCTGTGATCAGTCGTAGGCTCAATACTTGGTCGAAAACTCATCTCTCAATTTCAAAAATAAAATAGTTTTGTGCTCAAAGTGCTGTGCCATTCTTCACGTTTGTGCAAAACGAGATTCGTTCTTTCATAAAACCGCACGGTTCAACCCAGGTCATGTGAGAACAGTAAAACCAGGACCTATCTGAAGCTATATGGGTTCCAGACTGCAAAACAAAAGCAAAAGAGGAAAATATCGGGTATCTGAGTGTGCTTCAACTTCGGAAAACTCCGTGATTGTGCTCCGGATGTACCTCTTCAGGCCTTGTCAATGCTCCGAAGAATGAGTGTGCCTCTACTCCAAGCTTAAGCCTGCTTCAAGTCAGAATGGCAATTAAAGCAACAGCAGATGTTATCTCTCGCCAATGTAAATAGGGTGTCCCTTTTTCGAGCAGAGTTGTGTTGCCGAGTCCTCCGAAAGGTAAATCAGAGGCACCAGAGTACATGTTTGATGCCCTTCCATTGCATAGAATGTGAACTTTCATACACACTTCGGTCGCATGCGTGCCACGCATCATTATGTTTCTGCATAGAATATGCTTTCAATGTTGCATAGAAAATGCCCCCATACTTCCATAGAAAATGCATTTTATCGCACTGTCTTGTGCACCTGCATTGCATTGTTTTGCGCATTCCTTTGTTTGGAAACACTGGGATACGTCCTTTTGTTCCTTATACCTTTCTGAAACATCAGGATACGTCCCTACATTTCCGTTTCTCCCTTTTTCCGAAACACCGAGATACGTCCCTAGGTTTCTCCTACCTTTCCGAAACACCAGGATGCGTCCCTATGTTTCTTCTTCCATTCCGAAACAACGGGATACGTCCCTATGTTTCTTCCTTCTCTCCGAAACACTGGGATACATCCCTATGTTTCTCTTTCCATTCCGAAACAACGGGATATGTCCCTATGTTTCTCCTCCTCTCCGAAACACCGGGATACGTCCCTATGTTTCTTCTCCTTTGTCGAAACACCGGGATACGTCCTTATGTTTCTCCTCCTTGTTCGTAACACTGGGATACGTCCCTAATCTTTGGGATACGTCCCTAATCCTTGGGATACGTCCCTAATCTTTGGGATACGTCCCTAATCTCTGGGATACGTCCCTAACCCTTGGGATACGTCCCTAACCCTTGGGATACGCCCCTATGTTTCTCCATCTTCGGTTAAAAGTGTTCGGAATACGTTTCAATACTCACACCATTCTGAAACACCGGGATACGTCCCTAGGTTTCTCCCTCTTCGGTTAAAAGTGTTCGGAATACGTTCCAATACTCACACCATTCTCAAACATCGGGATGCGTCCCTATGTTTCTCCCTCATCAGTTAAAAACGTTCGGAATACGTTCCAATGCTCACACCATTCCGAAACACTGGGATAAGTCCCTATGTTTCTCTCTTTGTCCCCTTCCTCACACGATTTCAGTGTGTCTGGAATTTATCTTAGGATGCATGGAGCGCGCTCCTGATTAATTTTCTTTGTTCTTCCTCCACTCACGAGTCCAACGTGGTTGGAGTATGTCACCATTTTGCATCTATTGTACTCTCTGTTGCATCGTATCTATTATCTATTGCATCACATCTATTACATCCATTGCACCATATCTGTTTTATCGTCCGGTCTAAGGAGACCTTAAATCCTGCATCATCATTCGCGCTGTTTTGCGCATCATACTTGCATTTTACTTGCATTTCATTGCATTATCTTGTGCACTTTCCGGTCTAGGAGACCTTAAATCCTCTAAAGGTGCAATTCCTTTGGTGTTTGTCGTGCCCGAACAACTTCTAGTGGTCTGGTATAGCCACCTGCCTATGTTTGCGGTGAGTTCCTAGGAGACCAACTGAGACGGTGGAAACTAGAGTTCGAATGGCTCATGCCTAGAACACAAAGGTTCGGGATTTCCGAGACTAAAGTCTGGTTTAAATACCCAGAGGTATATCCTCGGCTTGAAATCTGTATGGCAGCCCCATAGATTGAGATAGCATGTGTATGCGCCTCAATTCTGGATACCGAATCAACCTAGTCTATCACCCTGTTGGAGAATAGGGAAAGCTGCGACCATAGTCAGGGAGAAAAGTAGTACCTGTGGCTCAATCAAGAAGAAGCAAGAGATCCCCAGCAGCGTGAGGCACGATATTGTATGTACAGTTCATTCGAAGCTGGTGCAACCAGACGAATCGCGCAGGTATTGTATCTTCTCCGTGTGAAACGTGGCGAGAATCGAACAATTCTCCGCATTCCTGACTGCATGAAATGTAGTTGTTGCTTTGCATTCTTGCTTAAAACTGTTGCATCTATTTGCGAATACTTGCCTCATTACAGCTTGCTGCATTTGCATGATCATGAGCTACATTCGGCTTTGTGCCTATCATTTTGCATTTTGCCCCTGCTTGCGAGCACATCTCTGTTTATCTCACCTATTTGTCCAAGTCTTCGGCCTTGTCAAAAATGGGTAGTCTCTGGGCTTTAACATTCACTCCCGTTACTTATGACTTTCGAGTTCTGTCAAAGAGGGGCAACTGTAGACACCCTATTTTTGACCGACCTTAAGACTCAGACGTCACCGATTGAGCGCTTGGTGATGTTGCATATCGTGCTCGTTCAGAGGTTTCAGAGTCTCGGTTGTGAGCCTTGCCTCCGGACTTCCGGACTCTTTCATGTTTTGCCTTGGTTTGTGAACCAGGCTTTGTTTTCTTTGTTTTCTCTTCCCGAAGGGAGGGAGAGGTCTCGTAGATCATCTCTCAGTGGCCGTAGGCTACGTTTCGTGGTCGTAGGCCATTTTGCCCGTTTGGAGTCCGGTTTCCGGTTTTTCGGAGCCGTTGGCCGTGTGCCTCGGTTCAGGACCGCTTAACCACCTCCGTTCGCTCTGATTTTTGGCATACATCTTATTTGCTCCCTTTTGAGGGACACTGTGGCTCGAGAAACCAACTTCGTGGTCGAACACCACTTCCGGTGCCTAACATCCAGTTTTCGGGGCCTCGGACTGCGCGTTTCGGCCCCGAACCTTCATTTTACATCGATTTGAGTTCATTCTTGGCAGGGACCTCTGTTTCATTGTTAGAAAGGTTGTAGAAGGGTGGGAGGCCAGTAATTGTGCTGACAACCAGTTTTATTCCTCCATCGCCCTCCGTCGCCCGTTTTTCTCACTTGAAAGCCAAAGTTGACCACCCTAAGGCCACTTTTTCTTGCCCCAAACCACATATTTGTGTTGTACACACCTGGGAGGCCACCAATATCATATGGCCGGCCAGTAATTCTATGTGACCCTTTTGAACCCCTCCTAAAAGTGGCCTTTTCTCTCTCCTGGTTCACTTTCTCCAGTTTTTGACCACATGGTTGTGTTGTGCACACATGAGAGGCCACCAATCTGGGGTGGCCGGCCACTAATATTGCTTGAACCTTTTGACCCTTGGTCGGCCGGCCATGGGGAAGGCCGGCCGGCCACCTGTAACTTCAATAACCGGCCGGCCATGATCCTCTCCTCTGGTACATTACAAATATGCCCTTTGTTTCCCCCCAGATTTTGTATTCGGGGGGCTGCACTTTTGGGGGGAAACTTGAATTCATTTCCCCCCCTTTTTTCCCCCCTTTTCTCCACTCTTTTGCCTATATATCAGGCCCTCCAGCTCCCTTTACAGAGGTTACAAAAAATTTTTTTAGGCTCTTGCATTACATCTCTCTCCCTCTCTACTCCAAGCACCAAATTCCTTCAAATCCTATACCATTTTACACTACACCTCATAGCACAAGGCCTCCATACTCCATACCAGCAGCTTGAGGCTGTCTTTCACAGCTTAGGAGCACCCAAACTTGGTCCAAAGGCTGTCAAAGATTGGTTCTTCAAGGGTAAGCCTCCTTCTCCTCTTTTTGTCCCTATTTTTGCACACAATCTAAGCTATACTTGATTGCATATTTGGGCTCCGACCCTAACTGAAAATAGTATTATTTTGAGCTCCTTTTCATGTTTGTTTAAGGGCCTCTCCCTGTTTGAGGCTTCCTTTTGACACTTGCTTCTTTACCTCTCTTGTATGCCTCTTTCTTGCATAGTATTTTAGGCTCATTTTTAAATTTTTTTGAGCTTGGTTTTAAATTGAAAAGTGGCTTATTTTGAGCCCTTGTTCAACATTGTTGAAGGGCCCTCCTTTTTTTGAGGCCAGCAACCATCACTTGCTTCTTTGTCTCCCTTTTGGTCCATTTCTTGCACAATGTTTTAGGCCTGTTTGTGTTTAGATCCATGGCTTGTTGTAAACTGTAAAGTGCTTCATTTTGAGCCCCTCTTCAACTTTTTTGAAGGGATCTCGGCCATTTAGGGCCATCAGCTGCTACTTGCTTCATTACCTCTCTTACGGGGCCATTTTTGCATGCTAGCTTAGTCCTATTTGTGTTCATTGTTTGGCCTTGCTTAAAACTGTAAATATGCTTCTTTTGGGACTTCCTTGAATCTATCTTCATGCTTTATGATCAAATAGTGCATGTTTTGTATAGCTATAGGCCATTGCACATGCCTAGTTTTGAGTTTCGGGGTTCGTCTCATGCATCAGGTGCCATATCGCCATGATTCGGGGCTATTTTGCATCACATTTTGCTACTGAAATTTGCATGCTAGTATGCCATAGTCCATGCCTTGCCATGTCTTGTTAGAGTGGCATTTGTGCCTTAGGATCGATCCTCGGTTTGCGTGCATATGTGCACGCATTTCGAGTGTCTCATTTTCATCTCATGGCTACTAATGTGAGTGTGGCTGAGGTCCGCTCATGTTGGTGTAAGCCCATATTGCATTGTGTATGCCATTTCATTTCATAGCATTGTGTATGCTAGGTTGTATGTTAGCGCATTGTGTATGTCATGTTATTTCGTGCATCGTGTATGCCATTTCATAGCATTGTGTATGTTAGGTTGTACCTTAGTTTCATTTCATGCATATCATGCATACTACATCGTGCTTGGGATAGGAGTTAGCCCGAGCACGGGAAACGAGGGACGTTTCGTACTTCGAGTGACGGAACGTGTCTCAATTCCCAGTCACCGACACTCCGGATTATCCATGATGGAGTTTAGGTTTTGTTGTGTTTATATGTGCATTCATTTCATATTGAGTCGTGCAATTCGACTCTTCGGCCATCATGCATCGATATGCGTGATTGGTGACACGAGGATCGAGGCATGCATACATTTGTGAAAATACATTGCCATGCCCTTTTCCTGCTCTCTGTTGCAGCAAATCAAGAATCAGTAGCCTTTCAAAGGCCTTGCACAGCATTCCAGTATCAATCGCAAACAGAGTCTAATTGGGGCATCGCAGTGGATTTTCGTGCCAAGCAACCTGAGCATGCATCATCCATTATTCGGGACAGAGTCGAGGCAGTCCCTAGCTTGCATGCCAGTTTACCGCTTCGCTAGTTAAACTTGTTATTTAATTTGGATTCTGTACATATTTGGACTGTATTATTTATTTGGACTGTATTATTCATTTGGGACTGTATATTATTTATTCAGACCCTCTGTGCGAGGGCACAACTGTAATAAGTGTGCGTGCGTGTGATGTATGTCTTCCAACCCCACGTCTTTCTCCCTTTTATTTACCAGCTTATGATGGTTAGATTAGGGCATGTTTCAATTAGCATACAGTATGATAGCATGTTTGCATTCATTCATCTGTTTTGCATGCACCGGGCTTAGCGCATAATACTAACTGCATTGTATTTTCAATTCCAAGTTGAATACATGTTAGCTGTAGCATTTCATATGCCATGTCTAGAATAGCCGAGCCTGCTATAGTTGCACTTTTGCATGTGTTGCATTAGGCATTTCTGTATAATTAGGATCATGCATGGATTTCTAATTAGCTTTTGTTTTGGATTGGAGTACTCGGTAAGTTTTATGCTTTAGCATCCTTGCATGCGTGTGAGTGACTGTCATGATAGCATGCTTACCATGAGGCTAATTGCTTATGTGATATATCTGCCTGATGCCTGTGGGTGAAGGTTGGGTTATTTGAATTGGAATAATTCATCAAATGTGTGTTTTAAGCCCACTAGATAGTGGCAAAATCATGTTTTTCTAAGCCCATCCGAGGGTGGCAAATCCACGTCTTAGCCTACTTGCAGGTAGCACCATCAAACCACTTTCAAAAATAAACATGAAATGTTTTGTTCCAATTCAGACGATCCAGTCTATACTTGTATGTTGTGCGCATCACATAGTAAATCTAGGCTAATAATCGGAATAAGAACGCATAAAGTTTTCAAAAATAGATATCATGGTTAGTAGAGGCCGATATTTGATCGGGCGAGCGGGGGTGCTCACGAAGTGACCTTCCCCAATCGTACCCAAGTTCCCGAGCCGAGGCAACTTTGGTGATGACGGACACGTGGCCTTAGGCAGCGAGTCAGGGTTTCCTAAATTTCCCAAAATAAAATATTAGGTGGCGACTCTGTATCTGGCGAAGCAGTCCATGTTTGGCACTTCTTTCAAAATCTGTTTTCTCAAAACGATTTGCCAGATTTGGACTCTTTGGTTCAGATTACGAACCGTGACAATTTGAGAGTCCTGAACTGTAGTGAGCCCAATATCGAACGGAACGGGGCGGGACTCGTTCCTCCCTGGGCGTTCGGGGACGTCTACAACCGGCTAATAGAATTAGTCACCGGTCAGAGGGAATGATCGCCGGTCACTTGTTCAAGCTATCAGCCATTGATGAATGGCCGGTCGGCACTGGAGATGACCGGCCGGCCAAAGCTTCCTGCAGAATCTGTTTTTGACAGCAACAGAGGGCAAAACATAGCATGGCAATGCATTTCAAGCAATGCATGCACCAACCACACTCTTTATCATATTCATGACTCAAAGGAGGATGGGTCTCGATTCTCGGACCACCAATTACGCATTTCAATACGTGATGGCCCAAGAAACCAAGTATGCGTTTTGATATGGAATGCAATGCACATAATCAAACAAAGGGGCTCTATCTCTATCATTCTCAACTCAAGAGGTGAAGCATGCATGCAAATGGAATGCAACCTAGATATGGAGGCTAAAGATGCAAAATGAGCATGTAAGGCATGTGACAACTATGCTAATGGCAAACATGTAACAACATGTAAGGTGGACTAAGCATAGGAACAATGCAAAGCAACTTAACCAATGAAATACAAGCCAAATGCATCATGATTTCAAGCAAGCAATAACATGTAATAGGCCAAGTATGCAACAATGCACAAGGCAAGCATGCTATAACACATGAAGGATGGACTTAAACTAATTTAGGCAGCCCTCAAACAAGCCTAAAATAGTGGCCATAAACTATGGAGATAGGGCCAAATGCACATACAAGCATGCGTGCATACATGATCCAATTCCTAAGCATCAAAAGGCAACTTTTAAGCACACTTAAAAGAGATGATCATGGACATATGACAAACATACCAAACTCTGAAATTGCATAAAATGGAGGTGCCAAACCAATCAATTAAAGCAAGCAAAACACGCTCATGACATCACACATTCAAGGCCTACAAGCTAGAATGCAAAGAGACTATACAAAACATGTTAAGCATGACCAAAGCAACTAAAAATAGAGCTAAAGCACACTAAAACATACCCAAAAACTTCACAAAGCTTGGCCAAAACCATGCTAGAACAAGGGTCAATACTTAAAGCATGTTAAGGCCAAAACATGGTATTACAAGGCATGTATGCTGAACAAGCATGGTGTACCTAAACCAACTAAAAGCAGAGCTATATTATGACATAATAAGCACAAAAATCTGTTAAGGCATGATCAACATGGACCTAAACTAGATGCTCCCTCAAGAGGCTAAAATGGCCCTTTTCAAGGACAACAAGGAGAGGGGACGGTCCTCTCCTTCTTAGGACCTCAAGGCACCATCCTCACCACTGAAATCTCTCAAGATTTCAGTGGTGAGGAGGCCCAAGCGCAATGGTCCCGGAGCTCACCAAAAATGCACAAAAATGGAGCCTAACAAGGTTTAAGAAGGGTCAAACAACCTCAAAGCTCAAAATACTCTTAACCAACTATTTAGAGTAGGCAAAAAAAAAAACTTTTATATGTTATACACCAAGTCTAAAAACAATTACAAGGTAGTCAAAAGAGCTATGCAAAAATGGGGTAAAAAAAGCAAGAATGTTACCCTTGTTGACCTTCTTCAAGAATGATGCTCCAGCTGGTCCTCAAAGCTCAAAACCAGTCAAGAACACCAAGAACAACCCTCTGGCCCCTCATCAACCAAGAGAAGGTGTAGAACTAGGTGTTTGTGCACAAAAGTAAGACCAAACACACACAAGGCAAAAGAGAGAGAGAAATATAGAGATAGGATAGAGACACTATGACCTAACCCTAATATCAGAACTCCTCTGGCTTTTTTTGTAACCCTAATGGAGGGAGAAGAGGCCTCCTCTTATAGAGCTTCCCTCTTGCAAAGCTTCTCAAGTAAGCTAGTCAAGAGAGAGATCCCTCCATACACGTGTATGGAGGGGAACAAAGTGTATGCTAGCTAGCACAGCTGGCATAAAAATATCTGCAAAAGTAGATGAACAGTGGTCGGCCGGTCAAAAATGCAATTTGACCAAAATAGATGGCCGGTCAACCATCTAGAGTGCCGGTCGGCCAAAATTTGGCCGATGGCAACAAGACACAGCCGGTGGCCTCAAGCCATGGCCGATGGAGTGTGGAGATGGCCAACAAGGCATTCCCTGCCCTCCAAAGCAAAAACACAAGTGTTTGGTGCAAGACCAGACACAAAACAGTCGAGTCGAGAGATCCTGAAGCAAGACGCGTAGCCGAGACCTCCGGGAACTCAAGACGAACACAAAAAAGGATGATCACTGAGTGTTCAAACGGTGACGTCCAAGTCTTGAGGACGATCAAAAATGGGGTGTCTACACTAGGTAGCCAAACAAAGCCTTAAAATACAATTTTGCCCCTTGTGATTATAAAAATTACATTCCACCCTTAAAATTAATAATTTCATAACAAATGACTCATTTTATTAATAAATCATCAAGTCAATTAACAATTTTTAATAATGTTATAAATTTATTTCAATTAATAATTCATGTAATTTTATTATTGTACAAGAGAGCAATTAAGAATTTTATTTTTTCAATTTAAAAAATTCTGACAAGTGATATTCGTAATTTTTCAAATCATAAGAGGGCAATTTATATTTTAAGCAAAACTTAAGTGGTGTATTTGTAATTTACCCCTATCATTCTGTTTGCCCATTGATATGGATGGTGAAAATAATTTTTATTTATTTATTTGGTCCTTTTAAAACTATGAACTACAGTGAGTGGATTTCAATGAAAGAATTAATGAGAAAGAAAAAAGAAAAATTGGTCTAACATCCCTCTCTAACTTTTAATAATAGGAGAGGTCTACAATATTTTTCTTATAGCCTAAGATCCCTCACTTACATCCATATATCACCTACTCTCTCATTCTCTTTTCTCTCTTCTATCTCTCTCTCTCTGTGAATTGAGAAAGATAACAAAATTGAAACAAAACAACAATGGCTTCTTCAATCTTAGAATTTTTCTCTCTGAATTTGATTTGCTCATCCAAATCTCATATCCCTTCTTCTCTTTCTTCAAGCTTTCCACTTGGGTCCCTTTATCTTCAAAGCCATGGCAACTTTATCAATCATATTCAGTGAAGCTAGGATTTTATCTGCGCAAAAATCTTTGAGATTTCTTCTAAAAAATTTCTCTAACGCATTTTACTTTTATCCTTGAGTCTGTTCATCTTCAACTTGGTTCATCTTTGTTCGTAATTAGGGTTTTATCATCACCACCTCACTCTGGTAAGTGTTTCTATTCTTGAACTAGTTTTTCTCTGTATCTACAGTTCATTGCATTTTATAATATTCTTCAATTAATTAGGATTTCTATTTCGTAATAATATCCAGATTAATTAGGGTTTCAATTGCATTTTGTATCTTCTTGAAGCTTGTTTTGTGATTATGTCTATAATTTTCTCTTGCATCTGAATTTTCTCTGATGACATTAGATTCACTTTATTTTATGTGCTTGCTTGATCTTGTTAAAGCAACTAGTTTGGTTTAGCTGAATTTCTTTGCAATTTCTTTGCCATTAGTTTGGTTAAGATGAATTTTCTCTGTCATTTCAATTTATATTGCTTGTTTGATTTTTGCTGGTTAGTTTCTTCCATGTGATGAATTTTCTTTGGAATCCAAATTTTCTCTAACGACAACTATAATCACATTAACTTATGTGCCTTGATTGATTTTCTCTAGCATTTGAATTTTTCTTGACCCTTCAAATTATGTTACTTTCTTGATTTTCACTGATTAGCTGTCTCGTTGTGTGTAATTTTTCCCTTCATGAATTTTCTCTAGCATCACAATTTTCTCTAAACATATTAGATTCACTCTACTTTATGTGCTTCCTTGATCTTGTTGAAACTAGTAGTTTGGTTGAGATGGATTTTCTCTGCAATTTCTTTTTCTCTTTGATCTTGAGACTTTTGGAGTTGGTGTCTTCTTGGTGCTATTGCCTCTTGGGCTTGAACTTTTTGCTTTGTTTCTGGTGTTTTGTCACTGCCTTTAGATCTTAGCTTCTAACTGGCAGTGACAGAGACTTTCTATTTTGTTTGGGGTGTTTATGGTGTTTTGCTGCTGCTGTGTTTTGATCTCAGCTCATAATTAGAAGACTCAACGACTTTCTATTTCTTTTGTGGTGCTTCAGGTGTTTTGCTGCTGTTACTACATTTTGATGTCAACAGGGAATTCAACACAAGGACAGAAAATTCAGCATTTAAGATGTCAAATCCTAGAAATTTTTTCAAAAAAACAGAGAAAACTACACACACAAGCACGCAACTAGACAAAGAAAATCAAGGAAGCCACAAAAAGAAATTCGACTCTACTGTGGTCAGAGAAAATACAAATGCCAGAGAAAATTTAGCACAAAGAGACAACAAACCAGTGAAAATCAAACAAGCAACATAAATTAGTGGAAGTTTAATGTGGGCAGGGAAAATTCAAATATCAGAGAAAAATTGAGAGAAAATCAAAAAAACAACTAGTCAGAGAAATCAAGCAAGGCATAGAGAGAAAGGAAATCCAATATGTTCAGAGAAAATTCATCTCAAAGGAAAAATTACACATAAGAAGACAACTAATCAGTGAAAATCAAACAAGTAACCTATATTAATAACCTAATTGTGAGCAAACCAGAGAAATTTCAAAATACAGAGGAAATTTCAAAACATAGAGAAATTTGTGTTTTAAAATTTCTTTGGATCGAAATTTATCTGTTTTGAAATTTCTTTGTAAAATTTTGAGGGATCCCAACTACTATAAAATATTTCATATCCTTTATGCTATAAAATCTTAATACGAGGGACCTTAAAAAAAAATTCCCAAAGAAAAATTGTACTCCCCCGCTTCAAATTATTTGTAAATAATATATTTACAATAAATAGTATATTTTTATAAAAAAATTTAATCACATTATCTCAATTAATTCTTAGAGTAAATTATAAATACACTCCTTAAAGTTTGCTTAAAATATAGATTATTCCCCTTGTCATAATTTTTTATTTAACAGAATAATTAAAAAATAAAACCTCTAACTACTCTTCTATATAATGATAAAATTACCTGAATTATTAATTAAAATAAATTCATAACATCACTAAAAACTTTTAATTGACTTGATGATTTACTAATAAAATTAGCCATTTATAATGAAATTATAAACTTTAAGAGACATGATATAATTTCCAGAAATCGTATTTTAACCAAATCTCATGAAGTGTATTTATAATTTATCCCAAAATATTTAAAATCAATAAAAAAATATAAATTATTTTTGAAAACAATTGAAATAATGAAACAAAAATGTTTTGGAGGTTTAATTTTTAAGCTCTAATAGCTCTAATGTGTATGTGGAGCCCATCTGATATGATGTTTTGGCCTCTTTTTTTTGGGGAGGGGACTTTATGCTTTACTAGAGCTCAATTAGAGCTCTAGTTTTAGAGGGATGTATCATTGTTGTTAAGTTAAAAGTTAGCTTATTAGACCATCTTCAATGGTTCATCAAATTTAAATTTGATGAAAATATGCACTTTTTCCTGCTGTAACCCAATACCAAATCTTTCATCAAATCTAGGATTTCTCAATTCTTTCATCAAATTGAGGGTGGACGTGCCTTTCATGAAATCACTGTTTATATTCGTTGGATTTTTACCACCGAATGTCCCCCCAGATGACCACTTCAAAGCAAAAATTTGTGAAAAAATTACACTAGCCAGACATCTGTCCGGTTGTTCGCCTAGTCGATTGGTGTTCTGATGAAGCCTCAAAAATCTCCGTTATCAAATGGAGGTTTTACTCAAATTTGACGAAGAAAAGCATGAATCGTTGGAGATGTCCTTAACTTTTTGACTTTTTTGAATCACATCACCTCTTTACTTTTTTACATGTTTTTTCAAAAAAAAATTAAAAAATTAACTTTTAACCTACTTTCCAAAATAAACATTTCTACTATTTCTCTGCCAACTCAACTCTCTACTCTCTCGTAAAAGTTAGTTGGTAGTCTAGGATGATTGCTCTACTTATTTATCTTTGTAAAATAATTTATCCACCGACTTTGTTGTCGTTTGAGTCATCTGAATTTGTGTTAGGCGAATGACCTCTCAGACGACCACCCAGACAACCTACAGGACGACCGGTTTCACACTCATCTACTACGGCCATCACCTTCGTCAATTGCAGTCATCTCCCTGTCATTCGGACAATCGACTGATCAACTTGTCGGATGACCGACATGAATAAACTTGGACAATTCTGACGACACCAAATTCGGTGGGTGTAATATTGCTCTTTATGTTTAGACAAGGGGGAAATATTATTAGTTGTCTCTTTTAATAAAGACAAATAAGTGGGTTTGAGCGAAGACCTCATTTGTTTGGTGGATTAGGTTAGATGAGACTATAAGTACGATAGGATTGAGTGACGAAATTATTGATGTAGTGGTATTAGTTTGGAAATTTATGATAAAATGTGTTTGTTTGTGTACTAATATGATGGTATTAGTTTGTTAGGATTAAATCTATAAAATTATGTAAACACCCTTATTGTATAAAAATTAGTTTTGTTGTTTTTATAATGTAAGGGCAAATTTGTCATATCACACCCAATCCCATGGGATGGGATTAACAATCCCACGAGATTGGATTAGCAATCCCACCCCTCCCATGGGAAAGCTAATCCCACCATGTAGGGATATTGATAATCCCATTGGACTATTAGTGTCACGACCCGCTCCCCGTACCCAATGGTTAAGTATCGTGATGGCCAGTAACTGAGGTTATCTCCGGCCAAATCTTTAACAAATAAATAAACGCGAGCGAAAAAATATTTAAATAAGGGTACTAAAATAATCATTGGACCTTCTATTTTTATTACAAAATTATATTGACCAAAAGGCCGATATTTACATATAAAAAATATCATAAAAGTTCTATGTGTGTCTATTCTGCAGCCCCGCGTCTAAGACTTTCCAAAAGCTATTCATGAATTGCATATTTCCTGAAAATTGGTAAACAGCTATAAGCACATGGCAGAGTGAGAAATATTATACTAAGAGTATACGGACATAAAATTCACCATGGATAATTATTGGCTAAAAAGAGTTTGATATTAAAATGCATCATATATAATACAGAGATCATTTAACATATAATACGGAAATCATTTGACATATACTACATAAATTACGTAAACAACTATAACCACGGTACATAATGGAACAGAACAGGGGTCACAAAGTGACAATCACTACAGGGGTCAATGGATCCATGACAAACACGGGACTACAAAGTAGTCAAACAGGGGCCAATGGTTATTTAAGTCCCCCAAGGCGTGGGACTCCCGCGGTGGTACTCACAAAACATAATTGTATATAAGGTCATAGCCAATTATTCTTTAAAATATAAACAAATATATCCATGGGTTTCCTTTTAAACAAATAGGGTTCAGAAATAAAACCACGTAACTGAAATCTTTATATAATTTATAATAGTTTATAAAACATAACTTATGTAAAATAGATTTTGGTAAGTCAAAACATACGTAAAATATATTTTGGTAACTCAAGGTATAATATAACTCACATTAACTTTAATACCTCACTCTATCTTTCCACTACTAAAGACCCTTTCAGTTTTCATTATTTTTTTTCCTCTCTTTTCTCTACGTTCTCTCTTACTTTTCCTTTCTTTCTTTCTCCCTTATGGAGTCAACTGCTCCCTATTTATACAAATTCAATTCATGAGCCCCAAGCCAACTGCCACGTGTCACTTTCTTATTAATCTCCATTAATTCAAAGTTATCTAAATTAATTGAAACTTATCTAAACTTAATTATTTATTTATATTTTGACCCCTAAATTTTTAATAATTATATTATTTTACAAAATTACCCATAATAATATATAAATAATGATATATTTTCCCTAACCGTGATTAAATAATATTAGTATAAATTTTACAGAATAATTAAAAATCTGGGTTGTTACAATCTTTCCTCCTTTTAAAATTTCGTCCTCAAAATTTGTCATATGTAAGCTATCCGCTGCGTACTCTGATAAATATATATTAGATGATTAATCTGATAGAAAATAGTACCTCAAAAAAAACTTTACCAAGAATTACTCACTGTCTAGTTGTCAAAAATTGGTTTGGGCCAAAATGAGAAATAAGGAACGACTTTAAAAAACTTTCCACTCGTTTTGTGTACGATAAAAATAAATAAAAATAAAATGAGACCACAATGACAGAATTATATGTAAGAGTTGAAAAAATTTGAGATGAACTTTTCATTGATGAGAAATAATTTCAAAATTAGTATTTTTAAAATTTGAACCCACTTTTAAAAAGTTGAAATAATTTTTTTTTTAAATACTGAACTGAAAATTCTATGTATTTAATTATATTATAATTTTGGTGGGTGCTTGAGTCTAACACCTTTTGTTTATTTTTCCTCTTTTGTCATAACAAATATAAATTATATCTAATATCCATCACAAATTATACAAAAAAAAAAAATTTAATATATATATAATTATATAAAATTATAATATAATTAAATCGACTAACAAAATATAATATTTAGGTACTAATTACCCGCTATCTTACTTCTTAAATATGCGTGTGTCCTATGCTCCAATGATATTTTTTTTAAAAAAAAAAAAAAATCATTGCTCTGATACCATTTGTCACGACCCGCTCCCCGTACCCAATGGTTAAGTATCGTGATAGCCAGTAACTAAGGCTATCTCCGACCAAATCTTTAACAAATAAATAAACGCGAGCGGAAAAATATTTAAATAAGGGTACTAAAATAATCATTGGACCTTCTATTTTTATTACAAAATTATATTGACCAAAAGGCCGATATTTACATATAAAAAATATCATAAAAGTTCTATGTGTGTCTATTCTGCAGCCCCGCGTCTAAGACTTTCCAAAAGCTATTTCTGAATTGCATATTTCCTGAAAATTAGTAAACAGCTATAAGCACATGGCAAAATGAGAAATATTATACTACGAGTATAAGGGCATAAAATTTACCTTGGATAATTATTGGCTAAAAAGAGTTTGATATTAAAATGCATCATATATAATACGGTGATCATTTAACATATAATACGAAAATCATTTGACATATACTACATAAATTACGTAAACAACTATAACTACGATACATAATGGAACAGAACAGGGGTCACAAAGTGACAATCACTACAGGGGTCAATGGATCCATAACAAACACGGGACCACAAAGTAGTCAAACAGGGGCCTATGGTTATTTAAGTCCCCCAAGGCGTGGGACTCCCGTGGTGGTACTTACAAAACACAATTGTATATAAGGTCATAGCCAAATATTCTTTAAAATATAAACAAACATATCCATAGGTTTCCTTTTAAACAAATAGGGTTCAGAAATAAAACCACGTAACTGAAATCTTTATATAATTTATAATAATTTATAAAACATAACTTGTGTAAAATAGATTTTGGTAAATCAAAACATACGTAAAATATATTTTGATAACTCAAAGTATAATATGACTCATTTTAACTTTAATACCTCACTCTTTCTTTCCACCACCAAAGACCCTTTCAATTTCTATTATTTTTTTTCCTCTCTTTTCTCTACTTTCTCTTGCTTTTCCTTTCTTTCTTTCTCCCTCATGGAGTCAACTTCTCCCTATTTATACAAATTTAATTCGTGAGCCCCAAGCTAACTGCCACGTGTCACTTTCTTATTAATCTCCATTAATTCGAACTTATCTAAATTAATTGAAGCTTATCTAAACTTAATTATTTATTTATATTTTGACCCCTAAATTTTTAATAATTATATTATTTTACAAAATTACCCATAATAATATATAAAAAATGATATATTTTCCCTAACTGTGATTAAATAATATTAGTATAAATTCTACAGAATAATTAAAAATTTAAGTTGTTACAATTAGTCCCCTTTTATTTTTATCAATCAAATATGGGATATGTAGGGCTTACAGGATTGCTAGTTTAATCTCCCCACCTATGGAGTCAAACAAACATGACCTAAGGCTACATTTGTTTAGCGGATTAGGTTAGATGAAATTGTTAGTGAGAGGATGGTTAGTGAAGAGATTGTTAATGTGGAGATTGTTAGTGATGGAATTAAATAAAATTGTGTTTAATTCGATGATAGTATGAGAAATGGTTAGTGATGAGGTTGTTAAATTATTTTATATATAATAAATAAATAAATTTTTATATTTAAAAAATTAAACAAATATTAAACCAACAGATGCACTTGGTAAAAAAAAATTAAAATTATTTTTTTTATATATAAAATAGACTCAATCCCCTCACTATTTTCCTAATCCCACCCAAAACCCAGCCAAGCTAATCCCCCTACTGAAAGAGATTACTAAGCCCCTTTGACTATCAATTTGTCCTCCCATTTCACTACCAAACATACTGTAGGTGAGACCCACAACCATGGTAATCCAATTTGACCGCTCAAACCGAGAAACAAACATGGCCTAAGAGTTCATTTTGAAATTGATTATTTTAATTAAATATTTAATTTTTTATAAATAAAAAAAACATATAAAAAAATTAAAGAAAGTGATATAACAATTTATAAAAAAAAAAATTTGACATTTTGACTATTATAACCACTCCTCAAACAACCTTTGATAATATTTAAGTTAGAACATCACTTAAATTTGTTTTTCCCTAAGAATAATAAATTATAATTTCTTTTTTCTCTTGACCATTCAAAAACATAATATAATTATTGAATCTATTTAATTCAATTTTTTTTATAAATAATATATATTA
The DNA here is from genome assembly GCF_055761805.1 of Camellia sinensis. NCBI lineage: Eukaryota > Viridiplantae > Streptophyta > Magnoliopsida > Ericales > Theaceae > Camellia > Camellia sinensis. Next base: position 31,273,093 of record NC_138961.1, on the reverse strand, counting down.
AAATTTGATATTATTTTCTATTGTTCAAATAAGATAATTATATTATGATCGACTATCATTTTTTTTCCAGTGTAAATATGGGATGGCACTTCTATTCCACATGTCATATTCATCTTTATTTTTATTTTTTTTGGGGGGGGGGAGAGGGGGAGATATCGGGTATGTTTGGTTTGTGTTTGAGAGATGTGTTTTACAGATAAAAAGTATGAAAAGTTGTTTGGTTTGGATTTTTTCAAAAGATGTTTTGGAAAATTATTTTGAGAGAGAGAGTTTTGGAAAAAGTGATTGATTTGATGTGTGAGAGAGATAGATTTGTTTAGAAAACTTGTTTGGTTTACAAGTTTTGAGAAATTTTTTTAGAAAAATTTGTTTAGTTTGATTACTTTTAAAAACTTATTTGTAAAAAAAATTTCTCAAAAATTTTTCAAAAATACAAACCAAACGAACCCATCATCTTTATTATAGTTTCAACCAAAAAGTTGCTTTGTGGTTCATTTTTCAACCTTGTGAAAACATGCAAGGTATTAGTTGTTCGTGGAAGCGAAGTTGCATTCAATCACTAAACAATTGTCCTCTCAACTAGCTTGACATTGGGCTGGTTTGAAAGCCATAAAAGTAGTTCAAAAATATAAATAAAATAAAATAAGCCATAAAAGCATTCCCACTTTGTTTGTACTACCAAACAAAATGAGATGCAAATCATTGTGAAAAAAGCATATTCCCCCAACAACCAAACAACTTTACAATGTTGCCCTTCATCAACTTTACAAGTGATCCTTGTACAAGTGTCACGTGTTGATAAGCATCTAAATGTTAAACCAATCAAATTTTAAATTTAAGAATAGATGAAGTCAAAAATATTTATCTACTAGAAATAATTCATACCTGAAGGCACGATCATCAATTTTTTTTTTTGATAACACATCTGTTATGAAATTTAATTATAATAAATTAATTCAAAATGATAATATTATTTCAATTTAAAACTTCACAAATAAGAAGCGAAAATTGTTTCTACACATTGAATTGATAAAAATATTCATAAATCTCAAATAGCAAACATAAAAATTAAAGTTCAAATAATGAATTCTATATTTTAGTGTAGCATAAGTAAAAATCTAAAAAGATTTGCTAAAACTTAAATCCAAATAGCAAAATTTTTAATTTGATCCACGTTAAAATGACACATATATAATAAACCTTCAATAAAATAATATTACTGAATTAGTATCATAATTGGTAACGTTTCGCCTTCAATAAAATATTTCAATACCTTTTTTGAGTGGATGAATGAATATTTTGATACAAAATAGTAATCATCCTAGCTAGCCAAAAATAAAAAATTAATCATTCAATTTAGAATGAGAGCCAACCAACGACACACATAGAGTGTATTAACACCTCATATGCTCTTAAACTCATTGTCAAATTAAATCACATAATAAAATGATCTCTATTGAATCACAAAAAAATAGAGACCTCATGTCTCGAACAATTTGATTACATGTATCACACTTATTTTCTATATTTAAGCAAGCATTGCAAAAAATAAATGGGGGAGAAAAAAAAAAGGTGGCACAATAAAAGTTAAAAATTGAACTTGATGATAAAATAGTGAAGCATTAGATAATATTTAACCAACAATTTCTTTTTTTTTTAAATAAAATGTCAGATGAGTCAAACAAGTCTAACATGTCACCCAAATGTTTTACAAAATTGACTTAGCTTGAGAGATTGTAGGTTGCAACACTTGATCTCTAACAATTTGACAAATTCCTTTAGCCTTCTAACAACTTGAGAGATTGTAGGTTGCAACACTCAAAAAATTCCTTTAGCCTTCTAAGTATTTGACAAATTAAAATTACAAAATCAAAGTCTAAAAATCTAAAGTACCACACAACAATCAAAACAGAAAATTACTCATGCCTACGATACTCCTAAATTGAACATTGCTAGCAAAACTAACTAATAGTGCCTATTTAGTTAATAGCACAGCTAAATACACCATAAATAACTTCTTGTAATACATCCAAGCTCTCTAATAAAACTTTGTGAACAAAGTTGAGGACTGTCTGAAACTACCAAGTGAACCTTGAAGGATAAATAACTCAAGTACTAAAATAGTACATTATCTCATACTCTTAACACTTGTAACACATTCAAACTCACTATGTTAAAAGAAAGGGCACAAAGTAAAACAAAAAATAAACCCAACAAAAGCAACATAATAACCAAATTTTTTAGATTGATGTAATTGAGAGTTAATTAACATTGAAAAGAGACAACTAATTCAAAACCATCTTCTATGTGTGACCAACAAACATTTTAATTTAAGTGACATTGTCATATAAAGCTGCCTTGCTTTAAAACTATGTTCACGTTATAACGATCCCAGTTTTGACCCGACACCTGTGGTAGTTCGGAATCAGGTTTACGGTTTATGAATGTTGCTCATTGTCTTTTCCTCTTTATTCCTCCTTAAATTTGGTTATTTGGGCATTTTGAGTGTGTTTGGAACAGGTTGGTTGCTTGGTTTTCAAGCCTTATGCTGTCCAGAATTTTGGTCCTCCGCTCGAGCGGCCCTTTTTGCGCTCAAGCAGAATTTGCAAACTCTCAATACTTTGCATGTCTGCAAAAGTATTGGAGGGGTGTTTTCTACGCTCGAGCGGCGTTTCTAACGCTCGAGTGGGTGGACGCTGGAGCGTCCCTTCTTACGCTCGAGCGGTTTGTCTGTTGTCTGCAAAAGTGCTGGAGATGTGTATTCTGCACTTGAGCGGAACAATTTTTTGTGTTTGACGCTCGTGCGTCAACTCTTCCGCTTGAGCAGACTACGCGTATATCAGTTCGCAAAAATGACATTTTATATCACTTTTTCATTCTTCTCTCTTTCTAAAACTTTCCAAAAACTTAGATCTTGATTCTCTCTCTGTCTCTCTACATTTTGACCTAGATCCTTTGGGTTCTCTACCCTAGTGTCTATGAGAAAAAGTTAGAGCATTCCAAGAGCTTCATTTTAATCCGATTAGAACTTGGTTTCGGCGTTGTTGAGGGTTTCACTTTGCTTTGCTTGGTCTTCTCTTCTTAAGATAGAGATTTTCTACACTTTAATATGGTTTTTAACTTGGTTATGTGTTGTTGTGTAACAATGGTGAGATTTGGGAATAATGTGAACAAACCTAGGGTTTGGGTGTAAAATGGAAAAAAGGGTTTTTGGTGAATGAAGGGAAAATGATTGTGGATAATGATGTTGTATGGTGTCAAACTCGTTGATTTTGGTACATGGTTGATACTTGGGAAAAGAAGGAAGTTTGCCCTAAAATGGATATTATATTTACTTTGTATAAATAAATGAAAATGGTGTTTTAAATATGAAATTGGACAAGTATTGAAATACATGGTGAGATTGAGTAGATGATACGTCTCATCTTTGGAAAATTTTGAATAAATTATCTGTCTTGAGATTGAATATTTGTTTAGCGATATCTGTAACTGTTTAAAGATATCTGTATTGGGCAATCGGTGGAGGATAGCTATGATTGTTGTAGAAATTACATGAGGATTAGGTAAATTGAAACTAATCATTTAATTGTGTCATTAAATATGACGGTATGTTAAGGCATTGAATATGTATGATTGATAGTCATTGAATAAGACGGTACTTTAAATACATTGTATATGTATAATGTTTTGGAAGGAAAAAGAGGATGTGCTCCATGTTTTGGAGAGGAGATATGGGATGGACTCCATTGAAATTAAGTTGGCCGGAGTGTCTAGGGTGAAAGTCCTGAAATCTTGTGTATACATGGGTGTCAATCCCGCAGACGAAATTTTCGTAAAATGGCAAGATTGAAGTGCTTGTTTGATGATTGTGTTGATTTGAGAACCATTGATGTCACGACCCAAACCCGCCCCTATGGGTTTAGCACCGTAACCGGCCAGTAATCCGTGATTACCAAATGCCTGCTTAACAGTAATAACAATAATACAGAGTACAAGGGCTGGCGGAAGCCAAAACAGTAATAAAATATGTTCAATGAGCTGTGACAGTCTGTATACAAAAAGACTTTTCATAACATGTTCACATTCGAAACAAAACAGTATGTACATACATCATATACAGATATTTAGGTTAGGGACCAAATCCCTACCATAACAGCACAGTACAGATACACATATCATTCAGTCTATACAGTGTTACAAAACCAGATACAAAGGGGGAAAACTAAAATACCCCAAAAAACCCTAGCTTGAAGGACTTGGAACCTCGCAGTGAGGCACGGTGGTTGGCTTTGACAAAACGGGAGCTTAGCCCGACGCTCCTAGCAACAGTCTGGTGCCTGTACACCTACATATATATATGAGCAGTGAGCTAAAGCCCAGTGAATAACATATGCGTAAAGAGGTTAAGAATGAATGTCCTTTCAGTATTGAAAACAGTCATTTATCAGTATATCAATCATTTAGTTTGTGGCTCATATTTCATGCCATAACAGTTATTCAGAAACTAGAATAGTCATATGTGGTACATCCAATAGCAAAACAGTACAGTAGGTCTTAACAGACCGAACAATCAGTTGATGGCCATCATATCAGTAAACAACAGTGGTTCCAATATGAGAATCGACAGAAATCTCTGTGACAGTAGTAGTACAGTACAGTAACAGTAAATTGCTATGGATGCCATGAATACAGTTCACAAATAGGACAAACATTCATTCAGTAAACAGTGTTATTTCATAAAGCAGTACAATCATTTGTTCAGAAAATAATCTCAATTGAACATATCTTTACAACATTGTTACTCACAAAGTTCCGGGCTACAGAAAAGCTAGTACGCGTCCTCGGATGCCAACCCTACACAATTACAGAATGAACACACACTAAGCTACACAGTTGGGAAATAACAACTTAATCCCTAATTTGCCTCAGTGTGGTTCTACATCAATATCCTCATTAAGATGTCTTAAACTAGGCCTAGGAATGCCTAGGATGGAAAGAGGATACAAAGATGCACTTTAAAACACTTTTCAGAATTTCCAAAAAACAGGGGTCTCGCTCGAGCGTGGCTTTCTACGCTCGAGCGGACATGCAGACAAAGGATCTCCGCTCGAGCATGACTTCCGTCGCTCGAGCGGACTGCAAGCTACAGTAAAAATACTGGATGCACAAAAATCACGCTCGATGGGCTCTCGATCCATGCTCGAGTGTGAGACACAAGTCCTCGCTCGAGCGGACTGTAAACACATGCAAAGTACTGGATACACGCATTTCATGCTCGAGCGTCACTTTCTACGCTCAAGCGAACTTCATGTATTCAGAGTGTACACTCGAGCGTGGAGTTCCTCGCTCGAGCGTGGGTCCAAAATCTGGAATTTCCATATTTGAACCTCAAGCTCAAAACTCAACTTTAAAGCATCAAATTCGATCCTCTTAGGCTAATTTTTCTGGAAAACACTTGCAAACTCATAACATGACATGTTTCAAAGATCAATTTGAGAAATCAAAGCCCGAAGGTAGTTCAATTAAACACAATTTTCAAATAAACTTCAAGAACATGAAAAACAATGCAAATTCAATACATGCATGGGTTCCTTGAAACTCCAATGTTCTAAAACAAGATCAAATGCAAGATTTAACTTCAAAACATGGTGAGTTCATGGACTATAACAAAAATATAGACATGCATGCAATAATTTCTATGAAAACAACTCTAAACTTCAAGATATGCACATGCATACATGAATTGCAACTCAATTCAACATTCAAACAAATTCTTGGCTTTAAAACTCTAATCTTCCAAGAACTATGCAAGAACTAACTTGATTTCACAATTAAAAGGATGAAATCCTTACCTAGGTTTCTCAATTTTAAGTCTAGAGGCTCAATTAAGCAATTAATCTTCAATATCTTCAAGTCTCCATGCTAAATGCCTAGATGAATTCAATTTCTCCTAGTTCTCTCTCTCCAGTCGGTTGTGTATAAGGAAATGGCTGAGGAAGAGATATGAATTAAGTCTCAAATGTTTTATGAGATGTCCCACTAACATGGCAATTTGGTGAATAAGTCTAACTCTTGTAAATTAGCATTATTTAATCCAAATTAAACATACAAAATCGAATTTCAATTAAATATACCATAAAATCACATAAATTCTAACTAGCACAAAACACTAATCAATTTCATATTCGACCGCCGATAAGGCGTTCGATTTGCAGTTTAAACATAATACACAAACAGATAATTTAGCAGTCAACAGATAAACATGCATTTAAACTAATACACTCAATCAATCAGTTCAGAATTTCAGTCAATCAGTCAGTTAGCATGCTTAATCATAGATTAGCACTAATCAGTGGTGAGGGCTGTCACAATTGAGTTGTAGTCTCAGATGGGTTATTCAGAGAATTATAAACTTGGCCCATGAATTGTGATGGAATGAATTAACTTGAAGTGAATATATGGGAATAGATTGAGATGTAAATATCGGTACTGTTTGGTTATGTGAAGAATGTGTGTTTTGTTATGAATGTTGAATATACACTTGACACTTATATCTTCGTTAAATCTCATATATTGTGATAGATCGTTTCTACTAGGCTTTGGCTCACCCTTCTTGGGAAACCATTTTCAAGTACCGGTGACATGCTTCCTGCAAGGATGTAGCTTGGGAGGACCTAGGAACTGGAGGTTCTATTTTGTTATTTGTGCTTAAATGTTTATTCAAGCCGAGGGCTTTATATGTATAGAGCTTATGACTCTCTTTTGTTGTAACCAAGTAATGTCTTGGAAAGATGTAAGCTCGTAGGGCACTTATTTTGTTGATCATTAACTGGTACTACATGCTATAGATTCAGGATATATATTTATGAATGTATATTGCATGTGGTATCTTTTGTAATACGAACTTTGATGAATGAAAGTATTTTATTTTTGTTATTCGTCCGTTCATGAGTTGGATTTATTACATTATTTTGGGGGCATCACAACTTGGTATCAGAGCATACCGGGTTTGAATACTTTGGGTACACGGGAAGTGGTTAGTAACACAATGGGTTTGTCTCGTTTGCTAGAGACTTAAGTGTGAATGATGCGCGTTTATATGATAACATACTTATGTGATTATATGGGTATGAGATTAAATTTCTAGCATGTTGATTGAGTCCACCGCTTCATAGAAATCCTATTATAAAAGCACTTGATCACTGTTGTTTCTGATTAGAACTCTAGCAACGCCGCGGGACGGTCATTATCCGGAGATGAAATTCATATGTGTTTATGTGAATACGTGCTTACGTGGAGTGAATTACTATTGTCCACCGTGTTAGGACGCGAGTGAGTTAGCTTCGACACATTTGTAAATGTACTAATTTCTTTTGCTACCTTTATTAGGATGTTAGAACGTGGACGCGATGGTAGGTGTGGTAGGCCTGAGATGCCAGTACCGGATGATATTCTGGCACAGGAGGAGGGTGTTGGCCAGGCCAAGGTGACCAAACCAATTGGTCAACAGGCCATGGACGCCTTAGCCCGCAAAATGGCTGGAGCATTGCGAGAGTCTATAGACATTCTCAGGGCTGAGAATCAAGTCCAGGCCCAAGTAGCTGAGGTAGGGCCATCTTTCTTGAAAAGGGAATTATTTTGGTCAAATCCGGACAAGCTTTTGGATGATCCTAAGGAGCCGCTGAAGGCAGATGAGTGGCTGGAATAGATCATGAAAATGTTCGAGATGCTTGGCATCGAGGACAACCAGTTAAGGGTGACCATGACGTTTTTCCAATTGAAAGGGGATGCGGGTCAGTGGTGGAAGTATGCACGTGGGCGCATTGGGATGAGTTAGGAGGCTTCTGTCAGCACCTTCCAGGAGAAGTTTTTGCCTCCCACAGTTAGGAAGGAGTTGAAAAACCAGTTTTCTAAGCTGGTGCAGTAGAACACACCTGTGGCAGAGTTGAAAGCCACCTTCACTAGTTTGTCTAGGTTTGCTCCCGAGCTTGTGGCGACTGAAGAACGCCGTTGCTTGGAGTTTGAGAAGAAGTTGAGGACCAGGCTAATGTTTAAGGTGGCTAGTTCGATGATTAGAGATTATGGACGCCTTATGGAGGTGGCGGCTCATCTTGAGACCGTGATGCAAATAGAGGAGGAGAGGATGAGGGGCTCTAGGAAGAGTCAGGATGCCCAAAGGAACAGTAAGAGGCAGAGAGGTTCAAATCTTCAGCAGTCCCAAGGAGCACAGTCGAGGTTTACCTTTCCAGCATCGAGTTCGGGTTCTGGGAGAGGTGGTCAGGGGGATTTCACTTGTTTCAAGTGTGGCCAGTTGGGCCACAAGTCTCCGGCTTGCCCACAAAGAGGAGGAGGGCAGCGAGAAGCTTCGTCTTCAGCTCGTTCTCAGAGCTAGAGTCAGGGGAGATGGCAGCCGCTCACATGTTATCAATGTGGGCAGGTGGGTCACCTGAAGAGATTTTGCCCACAGTTGGGTGGCACACTTGGTGTGTCTAGTTCGAGACAGACATAGAGCCACTAGCCAGCACAAGCCTCGAGGGCCAATTAAGGAGCCTCTTCGGCTCAGTCTGTGCATCAGTTCTATGCTCCGAGGGGTGAGCAAGTAGATCAGAGGTCTACTAGGTGTGTGTGTGTGTGTATGCTATTACCACGCCAGATTTAATGCTAGCCCCTTCTGTTGTGAGAGATACTTTCTTGTTTTGAAATTCAGTTGCTAATGTGTTGATTGATACAGGTGCATCCCATTCATTTATCTCATTTGCATTTGCATCGGTTTTGGGGTTAGAGTTGGCCCAGTTAGCATCTCCTATTTGTGTGGTGTATTAGGGGTGAGATGGTTCTAAAGCATAGGTGTCGGGGTTGTGATATAGAGGTTGTCGATCGCTAACTTCCCTTTTCATTTATATTGTTGAATATGTTTGTTTTGATGTTATATTGGGTATGGACTGGTTGTCTTCATACCAGGCTGTTATAGATTGCTACTGTCAGAGGGTTACTGTATGTATCTTGAACGGGGATTGTTTCCATTTCTTGGGGGACCGGATTGGTAGAGTCTTATCACCAGTGTATGATCCACATAGGCGGAGTGAACTTAGTTGTCCATTTGCTAGTTTCTTGTGTAATGAGTGTGATGAGGCCCGAGTTGAGTTGCCAAGAGTGGTTTGTGAATACTCAGATGTCTTTCCCGAGGATCTTACTAGTTTACCACCTCACCGAGAGATCGAGTTCTCTATTGACTTAGTACCTGGTACGGCTCCGATTTCTATGGTACCATATAGGTTTGCACCTGTCGAATTGAGTGAGTTGAAGATTCAACTCCAGGAATTATTAGATAAGGGTTTCATCCGCCCTAGTACTTCACCTTGGGGAGCACCGGCTCTGTTTGCCAAAAAGAAAGATGGTGCGTTGCGGCTTTGTATAGATTATTAAAAGTTGAACCGGGTAACTGTCAATAACAAGTACCCAATGCCTCGTATAGATGATTTGTTTGATCAATTAAAGGGATCTTGTTGCTTCTTGAAGATAGACTTGAGATTGGGTTATCACCAGTTGAGAGTGAGGGATGAGGATATCCCAAAGACGGCATTCCGTACGTGGTATGGCCATTACGAGTTCCTAGTGATGTCTTTTGGTTGACTAATGCACTGGCCTTGTTTATGGATTTGATGAATCAGATTTTCCGTGAGTTTCTAGACCGTTTTGTAGTCGTCTTTATGGACGACATCCTGATTTATTCACCCTCTAAGAAGAAACACGAGGAACACTTGTGGGTAGTACTTGAGTTACTTAGAGCCCACAAGCTGTATACTAAGTTTGGAAAATGTGAGTTCTAGCTGAAAGAGGTTAAGTTCTTAGGACATGTGGTATCTGGGAAAGAGGTTACTATAGACTCATACAAGATAGAGGCAGTTCAAGATTGGGAACAACCTAAGAATACTTTCAAAATCCGTAGTTTCTTGGGGTTGGCTGGGTATTACCACCGATTTGTGAAAGATTTCTCTAGACTAGCCTCGCCATTGACTAAGCTGACAAGGAAAGGGATCAAATTGTGTGGAGTGAAACCTGTGAGAAATCATTCCAAGAACTTAAAGTTAGGTTGACCACTACCCCAGTTTTGATTATTCCGAATAGGGGTTTGGGCTATTCAGTATATTGTGATGTCTCGTGGGAAGGCTTAGGTTGTGTTTTGATGTGAGAGAGGAAGGTAGTAGCCTATGGCTTACGGCAGCTGAAAACACATGAGAGGAGTTACCCTACTCACGACTTTGAGTTAGCAGCGGTGATCTTTGCCTTAAGGATTTGGAAGCACTATTTATATGGTGAGAGATTTGAGGTATTTTCTTATCACAAGAGCCTAAAATATTTGTTTACACAGAAAGACTTGAATTTGAAATAGAGTAGGTGGATGGAGTTCATAGAAGATTATGATTTCGAGCTACATTATTATCCTGGAAAGGTCAATGTTGTGGCCGATGCATTGAGTAGAAAATCTAGTAGCAGCGTAGCTTGTATTGCCATCTAGGAATGAAAGATCTTGGTTACTATTGGGGAGTTTGACTTGCATCTTGGCGAGTCTGTTAAGTCTACCGCGTTGTTTTCAATAGCTGCACAACCTACACTTGTGAATCAAGTGATGGAAGCATAAAGGGGTGACCTTGAGGTGGAATCCCTCTTGGAGAAGATCTCTAATGGGAAGGTAAAGAAGGGTCTGAATGTGTATCCCGACCAGAGTGTGAGATACCGTGACCGCTTGTTCGTACCGGAATCTTGCCGAGAGGAAGTGCTCCGAGAGTTTCATCATTCATGCCTTGCAGTGCATCCGAGAAGCACAAAGATGTATCACGACCTTAGTCGCTAATTTTGGTGGAGGGGTATGAAGAAGGACGTGGCAGCATTTGTATCGAAGTGCCTTACTTGTCAACAAGTGAAGGCCGAACATCAGAGGCCAACGAGTTTGTTGCAACCCTTGCCTATAGCAAAGTAGAAGTGGGAGCACGTAACAATGGATTTCGTTGTGGATCTTCCTAGAACTCAACGGGGTAGTGATGCCATTTGGGTGGTAGTTGATCGGTTGACCAAATCGGCACACTTTATACCTATGCGTGTGAGTGACTTAGTAGATTTCCTTGCCGACTTGTATATTCGGGGCGTAGTGAGGTTGCACGGGGTCCCAGTAACGATTGTATCAGATAGAGATCCGCGTTTTACGGCCCGATTATGGCAGCGTTTGCAGAGTGCCTTAGGCACTAGACTGACTTTTAGCATAGTGTATAATCCTCAAATTGACGGACAGTCAGAGTGCACCATTCAGATTTTGAAGGATATGCTTCGAGGTTGTGTCCTCGATTTTAAGGGTTCGTAGGAGAGGCACTTGCCCTTGGGAGAGGCACTTGCCCTTGGTAGAGTTTGCCTATAATAATAGCTTCCAGTTGAGTATTGGCATGGCACCATTTGAGGCCTTGTATGGCCGACCGTGTAGGTCCCCTGTATGTTGGGCCAAGGTGGGTGATGCATCTATATTAGGCTCGGAGTTGGTCAAGGAAACGACGGAGAAGGTTGCGCTTATCCGTAAGAGATTGATTACGGCCCAGAATCGTTAGAAAAGTTACGCCGATCGTAGGAGGAGACCCTTGTCTTTTGAGGTAGGGGATCATGTGTTCTTGAAATATCACCTATGAGGGGTTTGATGAAGTTTGGAAAGAGTGCGAAGTTGTCCCCTCAATTCATTCGGCCTTTTGAGATCCTTGAGCGGATCGAAGAGGTTGCTTATCCGAAGTCCATGATGTGTTTCATATTAGCATACTTCGAAAATATGAGCTGGATCCATCGCATGTATTGGATTGGACCGACTTAGAGGTATACAAGGATGTCTTGTATGAGGAGAGACCGGTGAGAGTCTTGAATACCCGAGATCAAGTCTTGCAAGGCAAGACAATTCTCTTAGTAAAGGTATTGTGGAAACATCATGTGGTAGAAGAAGTGACTTGGGAGCGTGAATTAGAAGTCCGAGAGAAATATCCGGACCTGTTTGTGGGTGCCTGAACATGTATTGAGATCTTGATTATGTTAATGGAATGTAATAACATTATATGTCTTAAATTATGAGAACATTGTATATGTTATGGGAGTTTGGAATCATGAGTTCAATAGAAGCATTGTATATGTTTTAAGAATATGAAATATTGTGTATGTTGTATCACTTTTGGAAGCATTGTATATGCCGTATAAATTTCAGAAAAAGAACTTGGATTTTGATTAAACATTGCACGTGATTTGGGAAAGTATGAATGGTATATTCAATATTGAGATATTGTTTAACTTGTTGCTAGGAATGGATGACTGATGAATAGGTCATGGTAATGGAATTGAATGATTATCGTTGTCGTAATTGGTTTTAACTGTGCTTTAAAACTTAATTTGAAATTTCGGGAATGAAATTCTTTAAGGGGGGAAGGTTTTAACGATTCTAATTTTGACCCGACACTTGTGGTAGTCCGGACTCGGGTTTATGGTTTCTGAATGTTGCGCATTGTCTTTTCCTCTTTATTTCTCCCTAAATTTGGTTATTTGGGCATTTTGAGTATGTTTGGAATAGGTTGGTTGTTTGGTTTTCAAACCTTGTGTTGGCCAGAATTTTGGTCCTCCGCTCGAGCGGCCTTTTTTTACGCTCGAGCGAGATTTGCAAACTCTCAGTACTTTGCACGTCTGCAAAAGCATTGGAGGGGTGTTTTCTACGCTCGAGCGGGTGGGCGCTTGAGCGACCTTTCTTACGCTCGAACGGTTTGTCTGTTGTCTACAAAAGTGCTGGAGGTGTGTATTCTGCACTCGAGCGAAACAAATTTTTGTGTCTGACGCTCGAGCATCAACTCTTCCACTCAAGCAGACTGTGCGTATATCAGATCGCGAAAACAACATTTTATATCACTTTTTCGTTCTTCTCTCTCTCTAAAACTTTCCAAAAACCTAGATCTTGATTCTCTCTCTCTCTCTCTCTCTCTCTACATTTTGACCTAGATCCCTTGGGTTCTTTACCCTAGTGTCTTTGAGAAAAAGTTAGAGCATTCCAAGTGCTTCATTTTGATCCAATTGGAACTTAGTTTCGGCATTATTGAGGGTTCCACTTTGCTTTGCTTGGTCTTCTCTTCTTGGGATATGGATTTTCTACACTTTAATATGGTTTTTAACTTGGTTATGTGTCGTTGTGTAACAATGGTGGGATTTGGGGATAATGTGAACAAACCTAGGGTTTGGGTGTAATATGGAAAGAGGGGTTTTTGGTGAATGAAGGGAAAATGATTGTGGGGTTTGATAATGATGTTGTATGGTGTCAAACTCGTTGATTTTGGTACATGGTTGATACTTGGGAAAAGAATGGAGTTTGCTCTAAAATGGTTATGATATTTATTTTGTATAAATAAATGAAATTGGTATTGTAGATATGAAATTGGAAGAGTATTGAAATACATGGTGGGATTGAGTAGATGATACGTCTCATCTTTGGAAAAATTTGAAAAAATTATTTGTCTTGAGATTGAATATCTGTTTAGAGATATTTGTATTGGGCTATCGGTGGAGGATAACTATGATTGTTGTAGAAATTGCATGAAGATTAAGTAAATTGAAACTAATCATTTAATTGTGTCATTGAATATGACGGCATGTTAAGGCATTGAATATGTATGATTGATAGTCATTGAATATGACGGTACTTTAAATATAGTGTATATATAATGTTTTGGGAGGAAAAATGGAATGTACTCCATGTTTTGGGGAGGAGATACGGGATGGACTCCATTGAAATTAAGTTAGCCGGAGTGTCTAGGGTGAAAGTCCTGAAATCTTGTGTATACATGGGTGTTGATCCCGCGGACGAAATTTTCGTAAAATGGCAAGATTGAAATGCTTGTAAGATGATTGTGTTGATTTGGGAACGATTGAGTTATAGTCTCAGATGGGTTATTCGGAGAATTATAAACTTGGCCCATGAATTGTGATGGAATGAATTAACTTTAAACGAATAGATGAGAATGGATTGAGATGTAAATATCGGTATTGTCTGGTTATGTGAAGAATGTGTGTTTTGTCATGAATATTGAATATACACTTGACACTTATATCTTCGTTAAACCTCATATATTGTGATAGATCGTTTTTACTGGGCTTTGGCTCATCCTACTTGGGAAACCATTTTCAGGTACCGGTGACATTCTTCCTCCAAGGACGAAGCTTGGGAGGACCTAGAAGCTAGAGGCTCTATTTTGTTATTTGTGTTTAAGTATTTATTCAAATCGAGAGCTTTATATGTACAGAGCTTATGACTCTCTACCAAGCAATGTCTTGGAAAGATGTAAGTCCGTAGGGCACTTATTTTGTTGATCATTAACTGGTACTATATGCTATAGATTCAGGATGTATATTTATGAATGTATATTGCATGTGGTATCATTTGTAATACGAACTCTGATGAATGAAAGTATTTTATTTCTGTTATTTTTCCGTTCATGAGTTGGATTTATTACATTATTTTGAGAGCGTCACACCAACACTTCCTCCATGGACTTGACACATCCTTCATCTTAGCTATGTCCATTGCCATGTGAGAAAACAAACAATAAGCTCTACTACTCTAACTGCAAAATGGCTAACAAATTAGATTAAAATAAATTTTCTAGTAATTAAGAAATCACCAAACAATAAATTATATAATCTAGTGTGTTTCTTAACAAAAACAAACCCATAGAATAAACCAATCCAAACAAAACTAAGGATAAAGTAATGCTAAATTTCTTTCATGAATGGTCAACGACAAATAAATAAGAAATCTTTCCCTCCAAACTTGCATTATTAGGGGAAAAAACAAAAGGTCTAATTTAATTTTTGAATAGGAATATCTCCAAGAAAACATCACAACCATAGATAATTAATAAAATTATAATTCTCTATAAAAAAAATTTTTTCGATGCCTCCTCTTTTTATCCTGCTTTGCAAAATGCATGAAACTCAATAAGTCAATTCAAAGCTGCAATGGGTCTAAACACGTCTTATATGAAACTCACCTTTTACTCGTCTCATCGCATTATGGTTTTGTTTGCTCTCCAAGCATAATTTTTATTTCATATAAACAGCTTCCCATTCCATTTTCAATCCTGAAATAATTCTCAAAGATTCTATTTTTTCAAGAAAATCAAAATAAGGATACATGCTAATCTATGTAGCAAACATTTGTTGATATTTTGAAATTCAGATTATACATTTTTTACTACCCTTGAGACAAATAACACGAAATTCAGATCATGACAACCAAACTAAATTCAAAGTTACATATAAATAACCTACACAATGTGTAGAAACCGTAAGTTTAAATAATGCAAATTTCAAATCAAATTGTATTCTTCTAGAAGATTAATTAATGCTTTTTGACACTAATACACAACAACATAGACAATATAGTGATAACCCATGCCTAAAGATACTCTCCAACAAAACCTAAGCATTCGGTAGTGTATACAACTCAACATTAAATGAGGAATTTTTTTTTTTATAAAACTCGGTAGTGTATATGTAAAAACTTAAAAAATATAATTTTCAAAACCTGTAAGAGTAATTCAACCACAAATATTCCATTAGCATCATTCTTTCAACACCAAAAAATTTAAATCAATCCATTAAAGTTTATTCACCCGAATTCCTTTCCCCTAACTCTCCCACATTCTCATTCCACTCTTTCCACGTAGAGTAACCAAGAATAACACAATTGGTGAATGAAATATTGAATTGCCCTTTTTTGGCATTGTAGAAGTTGTTTATAGTGCAAAGGTTGCTTCAATTTTGTAGCCTCCAGTGCAAGAGAAGTAACCAAACAGCTAGTTTGAGCATTCTCATGGCATCATTAATAAATCAATTGCTAATTTAATATTCCTTTCATAATCAATTAAGAAAAACTCCACAATTAGAATACAAAAGAAATTATGTATAAAATATCAAAAAAATCTTGCATATAATATAAAATGAAATCCTATATGAAATATCAAGACAAAGAACAATGAAGACAATTGCTTTAGAGATAATAATTTACTATATTCCATAAAAATATTATTCAAAGGATGTGATCAATTTAAAAAAAGGAAAAAAAAATCATAAACTCAAAATCAAGATCATTTGAGAGTATCCAAACTATTTAGAAAGAATGAAAGTAAAAGTTGTAAGCTGCCAATTTTCTTACATCCTTTGAAGATTACATCCCACAGTAAGCTTCCAATTTTCATGGTGTTCCCCCTTTATCCAATCCGATAGTATCTTTCCCTCCACCTGTGATTCCAATCAACTAATAAACATCACAGGTCGCTGAGAGAACATGATAGAAACCTTAGCCAAGAGAAATTTTTGTTTTCTAATGTTATAGATTGAAATAAATCTAAAATTCAAAATTTTGATTAATTTCCTTTCACCTTCCATTCCAAATCAATCAATAAACTCAATGATTAAACCCCAAAGAGAAATTAGATCCATATGCCTGTAAATTGAAATGAATAGTTTCCTAATTTTGATAACTAATATGCATGTTTTGGCTTATAACTAAGCTCCATTTACATACCCACTACTACAGTGTAAAAAAGAAAAAGAAAAACAGAGAAAACAAAAGAAACCATATGCTCATTTGTCATAGTACTTACAGTTTATCTTGTTGTCTTATCAGCAAAGAAGCAAAAATTGGTTATAGTATACTTTTAAATGGGCACATGCCGTAAATATCCACCCTCCATATTAAACTAATTTTCTATGATTTCACTCTTTCAACCCCTCAGATTGAGTGAATTTTTGAACATGAAAGACTCAATTACTCTTTCAAGCAAAATCAATTATATTATCCCAATTAAAAAACAATGTTATAGCAAACAAAGATAACTCTCAAAGATTCACAACAAAGTTCAAAAAAAAAAAAAACCACATAAAAACATTAATGGGTTTTAGAGGGAGGGAGCACAAAGGGTAAATTTCTCTACAATACAAACTTAGCTACCAAATTTAGCATCAAAATTTCAATAAATCAAAATGAAAAAACAGAATCCACAAATACAAAATACTATTTGACAAACCAAATCAAATCATTCTTGGTCATCACAACCAAATCAAACATTGTAAATGAGAAACAAATCATTCAATATAAATGAGAAACAAAATCCACCTATAATCAAACCTTTCTTGGTCATCACAACCAACCATTTCAGACCCCACTATATCTAATCCAGACACTCAATTCATGAAAGGCCATTTGATTAGGCCTCCAAAACTTACTATCTCATCTTGCATATATTAGACACCCAATGGAAACCCAATTTCAAAGGCCCATCTTAGAAATATGTTTCAGAAACCTATGTGATGTACAAAGAATACTACAATACCCTTTACTAAGCTCCATAAGAAAGAAAGATTAAGAAAAAAAAATTCAAGAAAACTAATCTAGTGAAGAAAGTAAAAAGTTTCAACAATACTATTTTTCATCATGGTTTACATTGTCGACTGCTCATCAATCCTATTTTGCTTCCATCTTTTATGCAAATGGGAAGGGAGCATAGTTTGAAACCCTATAATCACCGAAGACCCAATAAGTAACAGACCAAAAAATTTAACTTTGATCAAAACTATATGAGTAATGAAACAAATGTAATAAAGAAAAACATAGAACAACATGAAAACAACAAAACCTAACAAACTAAAACTTAGGAGAAAACTAATGATAAGAGGGAGAAAGGGAATGACATATTTATCAAAACTTTAATGAAAAATATTATCAAAGAGATCTCAAAATTGAATACCTTTCATTATAGAAATTAATGAAATGGAGCAAAAATTGATGAACTGCAGCAAGAGGAAATCAGATATTAGAAACTGATTTAATACAAATCTAGCAATCGAAACAAAGGAAAGAATATAATTAATCAAAGTAACATTAATAGTGTAAGAAAAAATATACATGGATGTCCATTATCCACCAAGTAACTAAAAGAAAATAATGGTATCTTAGGTGACTTTGTCACAGATCGAATCACTTTTACAGTTCATTATCATCAACATGGATGTCCATACTCTACAGAGTAGAGCATATTCAAGAACAAAAAATCACACTGTAACACTGACAAAAAAAAAATTAATAAAAAAAATCATTTTGTTACAAAGATGAATAAAGTGATGGGCAGCCAAAAAGTAAATCATTCAAATACAAAGCATTACCCAAATCAAATTGATTCATTAAAACCTTAATTCTTCTGCTTGAGTTGAGTTATCGAGTCTAAAGAAGAAGAAGAAGAAGAAGAAGAAGACCAAAGAAAAACTAATAAACAAAGCTCAAAGTATAGTTTCTATCATAGCATACCAATCCACATTCCCAAATAATAATAAAAAGAGAGGCTTGTTACATATTTGTACTCTAATTAACATTGTAAAACCTGACATGCATTTGGTAGTGGGTCTAATTTGTGGTTAATTCTTTATTTTTTCCCCAGAACTTATTAAATCCCAAGGGAAATAAAGAAGAAACAAAAAAAAAAAAGTAAACTAAACCGATTAGAGTAAAAAATAATAAAAACAAAAAGAAAACTAATTCATATAAATAAGAGAGAAAGGTAACGTACGTTAATATTATCATTATGTTAATGGATACTGTATCCATTTAAAATAGTTATGTGCTGCTGTCAATTGAGAGAAATAGAGTCACCAGAAAACAACTCCATTGAGAATCTAATGATCTTCAAAATAGCATAAGTCACCCAACAAAACAAAATCAATTATTTGTTCAAAAGAAATGGGAGATCACATTGTGTTAACAAAATCACAGTGTGTTAGCAAAATCAAATTGATAACTCATAATAGGGGAAAAAAAATGAAAAAACCAATTTGATAGTGTTTTTTTTTTTTGTTTTATTTGAAGCCTGCAATATTCTCAAGACACAAAAAAGAGGGAGAAAAAAATCACACAATTATTATTGTCAACTCAAATGCTACAGAATTTGTTTCCCAATAAAAGCCAAGCACCTTATTACCAACAAATATTGCAAAATAATAACAATAATAAAATAGAAAACATCAAATAAAAACTTCAACTATTAATCGGTACCAAAAGGTATGGTTCAAATCTATCACAATTTTAGCAACAAAAATAACTAGTTAATCAACAAAACTAATTAATTAAAGTTTCCAACAACTTTTCCCATGGTTTGAACATCTCAAGCATAACTAACTAATTAAAATACTTATTTGGGATATCCTTGAACAGAGCCAGCAAGACCAAGACACTGAAACAGAACCAGAAAGGCCAAGACAAATACCCACAACCTTAGTCTGCTCCATTGTCGCAATCGAAGTCGCTACATCATATGAAGCAGAAAACATAATGGTGCTTAAAGATAAAGTAGAAAAAATATAAAGAGATATATTAATGGTGCTTGAACAAATAACCCAAGTCAATTAAGAAAAATAACAATTAAGAACATCAACATTTCACTTTCTTTTCTTTTCCCCCACTTTCTCAGCAACTAAACACAGTAACCAATGATTAGCCAAAGGAAACCCTTGTTCTTAGTACAAAACCCAATAAAAAAATAATAATTTTGATAAAAATACAATCATAATAGACCTTTCAGCAAAACCCAGAAATGACAATAACCAAAATTTAACTTTCTTTATTTTTTTTCTCCACTTTCTCAGCAACCAAACAGGACAAAAGTATTTTTGTAAAAACTACATCTAATAAAAAGAATAGTTTATGTGCTAATAACAAAAAAAAGAAAAAAGAAAAAAGAAAAACAAACCCAAATAAAAGAGGGGGAAAAAAGTGAGAGAGAGGAGACAAAAATTGATTATCATATCAAAATCCAAAACACAAATAATAACCCTAGATTCACACACCCTCTTCCCCTCCCCCCCCCCCCCAAAAAAAAAAGGGAGCTGTCTAGATTAAAGACAGAGGAGGTAAAGATTGAACAATAACAAATCCAATGGAACAATAACAAAAGGAGGGGAGGGGGGGAAGGATGAGGATTTAGCTTTTTACCTTCGAACTGTGTAGAGAGAGATGAGGCAAACATTGATGCAGATGGTAGAAATCACCCCCTCTCAGCGGGGCTATATTCCGTCGGAGTCAAATGGTAGAAATCACCACCGGAGATCACATAGAGAGAGAAAGCTTGGTGGAAAATGTGTGGTGGGAAGAGGAAAAGGTGTGAGAGACAATGGAGTTTCAAATTTTGAAATCAAAATTAGAGAGAGAGAAAGAAGATGTCTGTGAGAGATGTGAAGTGTGAGAAGAAGTTTGTGTGATGTGAGAGAAAGAAAAAGAGAGATAAGAGGTGTCTATGAGGATGGGAACCAAAAGTTAATTTGGACCATTTAAATTTAGTAAAATTGATCTCAACCATTGAAATGTCCAAATAGGACAAATGAGAGGCATTTTCAACCTTTGGATTGAATCAATCTAATGATCCACATTTTGACACATAGACAAATGTCCCATCCTGAATTCAAAAACACCCATGTTTTATTATATAGATAACTTTTGTATTCAACCATTGAAATGTCCAAATACGAAAGGTATACTTTTCTCTTCCTCCCCTCTATTTTTTTTATCCAACAAACAGGAAGCGTCAATATCCCATAAAACAAAATAGATTCCGAAAACAAAATCAAACTGAGTTTCTTTTCAATTTTTTTTTTTTTTTTTTCTTTTCCAACACTCTCTTCCTTGTCCATTGCTGTTAAGAAATCTCATATTTAATAGCTAGTGACTTTCCTTCATGCCAAGAGCATGAAATAATTTTGATGCCATCCTCCCTGCCCCCACTCATGACCTAACTTATTGAGCTCTTCTTTACACCACTCCCCCCCCCCCCCCCCTTTTAACAAAATAAAAAATCAACATTTTTTTTTCTCCCACCAAAACTCCCATTCTACCAAACCAAACAGATTTGGATTTGGTTTTAAAAACCCCATATGTTAACTGGAAAAAATTTGTGGGTAATAAAAACACAAATGATTTGATTAAAAAGGCAAAATTATGATTAATATCACCAACTTTACCTTGTCTACTGTTTGAGTTTCTCTTGCAAAAGATATTGTCATTCTTGTTGCAACCTCAGAAGGGCTGAACTCCAAGAAGTCAATCTCTGCATTGAATTCCCACCCACTATCATTAATCAAGCTTGAAATGATTGTACATTCTATAAATGTAAAGTTTCATTATTCAACAGTGAGTGAGAATTTACCTTTTATTATGCTTAATATGAGTTGGGTTGATCTAAATATTGAAGATCTTGCGGAAATTGTCTATGAAAGAGAATGGGGTGACTGCTTGCATTCTCCACTTCAATGTGCACAAGACCAAAAGCTCCTTTTTCTCTATGGTTCTTTCTAGCTTCAAACACATTTAGACTCACCCACCTGTCACATTCCTCATTACGATTAGAACAATTGGATCTACAAACAATAACAAAATACACAGGAAGAATCATTGAATATAATGTCTTTTACTTGCAAGTCTGAACGTAAAGGAAACTCGGTGCATTAATTTTACATATTTTCAGTGTCTCATAGTTTCACATTCATATTGAACTGTTCATACATCTATCCCATGACTGAACAACTAAGCACTACGTTCACCACCAATAGCTCCCCAATCACCAGAAAGGAACCTCTTATCTTCTTATCACTTCTCCAAACTACCCAATATCCTCTCATTTTTTTGGAAGGCCTCAACTAAGAAGCATAGATACAGATACGGGATACGGATATGACACAAAACGGATACAATAATACAACAAAACTTAAAAAAATAGGATATCAATATGGTTAGGATACATTTATGAAAAATATATTTTTTTTAAATTATTAATAGTGAGTTACACATAAGCTAAAGATCGTTGAAAAACCACAATGTAATTTTATAATGCAAAATACTAACCTTTAAAAATTTTGTATTAATTTAAACTAGTAGCTTGTTTACTTTTTAAATTTTTAATAGATATTGCAAATATTTCATTTCAATATCAAATTTAATATATTTATATCACAATAAAAGAACAATTCACAACTTGTCCATATGCTTTTTCCTTTGACACTAATGAAAAATATTGCATTCAAGTTTACTTGCTTATTTATTTATTGATATTTAATTTTACCATTGTTATATTTTTTTGTTAATTCTTACTTTCTATGTAGTTATAGAGGACATGCATGAAATAATTAGGATACATCAATTTGATAAATTCTATTATTTAACTCACTATGCTCTTTTTATCAAAGAACTTAACAAAATATTAGAAAAATATTCTTATATTTATACTTGCAATTATATTATATTATATTACTATGTAAGAAATGTTACAATTCTAATTTCATAAAACAAGTAAACATGACTTGAAGTATCTGATACTTCAAAATTAAATATTCAATACTCCAAAATTAATGAAAAAATAATTAAGAAGTATCCGATACTTTTAATGCGTATTCAATACGTATCCGCGAGTATCCAAGAAATATCGGTATCCAATACGAATAAGTCGCCCTATTTGAAATATTTGTGCTTCATAGGGCCTCAATGAATATATTAGAAAAACTACAGTTATAAAAAATGAATCAATTTTTTTATAAATGTACTTATATAGAAACTATGTGGAATTAAAAAAAAAAATGCATAACTTCAAAACTAAACCCCAGCCTCCAGTAGGTCTCCAAGCTTCCTCTTTAAACCAGTGACCAAATGTACGACCCTGCGCCTGGGAATAACATACTTAAATCGACACAAATTCTTCAACCAAACATTACTAATAATACCTTGGTCTCTGTCTCCACATGCATGCCTCACTATGCTTGGCTTCTGGAAACTTGACAAGAAATTTTTTACATTGGCTAAGAATAAGATGCACCACAATGTACAATATTATTAAGGTGCCTTGAACGGCCGAATATTTTATATCTAACTTAGATGTTGCACACCACTGATAAAAAAAATATTAAACAGTAATCTATAGTTAATGAGCATTCCATGCTACCAGCATCTAGTGTGAGCAAAGTCTTAATAACTGCTAGTAACAGAGTTGATTTTCAGTCTGATTATGTATCAGAATAATTTTAAGATGCATAATTGAGCAACAAAATGATAACACATGACCAATTGTGCAGGACTCATGAATTGTTCCAAGCAACCAAATAAGCTACTAACTACCAAAGTAAACAAATTAAGCAATGTAAATGGGGAAACAACCAAAGTACATACCATAAGAAGATGGCATAGCATGACCATTCTTTCCAAATACCATTCAACTTGTTTGATTCTGATTTTCAGAAAATAGTTTTCAAAAAATCTTACTTTTTTATTTTCCGTATTTTAATATTTTCAATGAATCTTTTCATATTTTAAGCAATTTTTATTTTTTAGACACACCTGACATAAATGCACTTAAAAAATATAATATTTGTGAAAAAAATATTTTAAAAAATACACTAAATACCAAAAAATACAAAAAAAAATGAAAATTCATTACATTTGTCGTATTTTTTTGTATTTATTAATTTTTTAAATATTTTTTCACAAATATTTTACTACTTAGATACATCTAAGTAAGATGCATCTAAAAAAGTAAAAAAAAATTGCTTAAAATTTTAAAAATATTTACTAAAAGCAAAAAAACACAAAAACAAAAAACACAATTTTCAAAAAACTGAAACCAAACACATTAATTGTTCTTATAAATTGAAGCATCGTTTATGAGGAACATGAACTATTTACACTAATATTTAATTTTGCTAACCATAAAGTCATATAATAGTTTATGGACACATAATCAAAAGCAAACTATGCAGGGAAAAAAAAAATTATGCAGCAAAACAAAACAAGTGGATGAGAACAGAAATTTTTATAACAAATGGTGCCACTGGTCATGCATAGAGGCAGAATAGATGCCTCCCCTGATATTATTGATTAGAGGCACTTTCCAAAAAATATATATATATATATCAATTAGAGGCCAGACACTGTTGGCCTCTAAGAACATCTTTAAAAATAGAATAAACTGCTCTCAAACATGGAGATTTTTCACTTAAGGTTAGCTAAAGAAAGCTTCATATGAAATTATTTTAAATTTTGGAAGACATGAGAGCCAAGAGCTTGCAGTCGCAGCTACTTCAAACATTAATAGCACAACATCTGGGCTTTGGAAGACAAAGCCCACTCAAAACGACAATTTATCACCACTATACACTCTGTTTGGTTCTTGAATTTGTCAAGGGAAAATAAAAGGAAACGAAAATGAAACATGACAATCTAGACTCCTTGTTTTTGGTTGGATGGTTGGTTGCGAAATGTAAAGAAAATGAAGAAGCATATCTCAAGAAATCCACTATTTTGTCTAGTTACACAGAAAAATCATAATAGGCATCCCTCAATGAATCCAAGATGTAAACATAGCCTAATGTTTGGCTATTGGATTGTATTTGTGTAAAAATCAGTATTCACTATTCATTAGTTAAGAGATATACACTGCCCCAGTAGATGAAAATATTCAATTTTCTGTCTAAATCATTGCTCGCCTGGATTATTCATTGGGCTTTCAATGACAGTCAAATTAATGCTGATAAGCAGAAACAATTTCAGCCACTTCCGATTGCAATCATGAAATCTCAAATTCATGTAAAGTAACACCAGAAGTCAAATTAGTTGAATGAACTTACGTGTAGTCTAGTCTAGCAATGAATTTTTTATTTATTAATTTATTTTTTTTTCATATTTTTTCATATTCCAGAGCACAAATCAGATTGGAAGGAAAAATATATATTAGATTAGATTCAGCAGAAATTTGAATAAAGAGAAAATACCATGGAGACTATTTGGGGGCTTGTTGATGGGCAAAGAGTAATCAACCCCACTGAGTGTAAATTTGCCATCTATGATCCTGTTCGTGACTCGGCCAACAATGCATCCAAAGAAAGGTGAAGAACCTTTCTGATCAAACATAGATCAATCAATTCCAAAAATCATAATTTAATTTATTTTTTTTTTTTAAAAAAAAAGTAAAAAAATATCCAAGAAATTATCAAATTGTTTTCTTTTCTCTTCTTGATTGCAAAAATCAACAAACCCAGAAGTGAAAAAGACAATATCATAGGGATTTCAATAGTTTTGGCCACTTCCCTTTATTTCTCATTGAATAATTAAACAGCATTTCTGCATAAATTAGGGACTTTTTCTACACATGAAATCCTATCACTCGAAAGTGCTTACATGAAAGGAAAAGTGAACCAAAAAAGAAGGGACATGTCATTTATTTTAATATTTTAAAAGAGATTTACGAATATAAAACGCAAAACATTCAAAATTCAAACATCAAATTCATCAATAACATCTAGCCAAAAAAAAAAAAAAAAATTCATCAATAAGGAAGTGTGATTACCTTGCAGTTAGCATGTTGTAGCATGTATCGTTGCTCTTTGGCAGTCATAAGTGCCAAGTTTCTTTCCAATTTTCCATCTGAGCCTCATAGGGAGATACCTCATCCTCCAGCTGTTGAAGGGTTCTATAAAAGAAAAGAGAAAAACAAAAAGTATAATCCCCACAAATACTCTACAAATATATATATATATATATATATATTTTACAATCTGTCAATGAATTGAAGGTGGAGTATACATTTTGAGATAAGTCAGCCTTGTTATTGCCTTTCGAGTGTAATCCAGAAGAATTTTGGACTCCCTCCGTAGTTGATTCCTCTTCTCCTCAACTCTATTCTTTTTTAAAGATATGTCTCCTGCTGCTACAAAAACTGAATGTGTACTAAATAAGACCTTGACATCAAAGATTCAAAAAAGAAAACTTGTTTGCAACGATCAAAGCAGCTTGAGTGTTAGCTTGGGAGAGAGTGGCAAGGTTGTGTAAATGAGAAATGCTCTGAGAAGTGTATTCAAAATCTGGAACGTCTTTACCAACCGCATCAAATTGAGATACAAGCGAAGCTTTTACTTCTTCAATCTGACTGATACTGAAACTACTGTCGTTGTCTTCTGCACATAGAAGGCTTGACACTGTATAATCAAAACTTGGTGCCATTGCAAACTTTCACTAAATCCTCTCTGATTTCTATAGATATTTATGATTTAATAACAACCATCTTATCAAATGAGAATGGTAGAATCATAGAAACCTCAGTTTTGTTCCTTGGATTGATTTATGAGAAAAATATATTTCTTTACCAAAGAATGTATGCAAAAACAAAGAATGAAAAGGGTATGAGAACAAAAAAGAGATGAAGCACTCTCTCTCTCTCTCTCTCTCTCTGTTTGTTTGATTTTAGCATATGATCGAGCACATGGTGGGCACACAATTAAACAGTTGTGCGGAACAAGAACAGGGCTCCCAACAGACAAATTAGGAATAAATGTATAACAGACAAGAGGAAGAAGACGCACCTCAGTTTCAGCAAGTTGTTCCAGCTCATAGAACATACACCAATCCACCGCTTCCGTGGAAAACGAATTCCAAATTGCAAGCATACAGCAAAATCTTTCCAAAGCATAGATGGGAGCCCTGGGTAGGCTTCACTGACATGTAATCTGGAAGCTACCAGCAACGAGCCACCACTTCTGTTATGGAGAATTCTTGGAAAAGCAATTGAGCAGCAAACAGAGGCGAAGCGGCCCGATTTGTCCATTGTTAAGCGTTAGAACGCCTTTCTACACTTGGTTCAGGTGATATTTGTTAGAATTTATCTCCACCTACCACCTCCACTATCACACACTCCACACCTACCAACTCCACCTTCACACACTCCACCTACCACCTCCACTTCACTCCTACACCTACTACCACATTTTCTTCTATATATAGGAATCCTTGTAATTGTAATCTATATAAATCTTGTAACAAACAATCAATCAATAATATAGATCAATTTATTTTTTACATGGTATCAGAGCTATAAGATTTAGGCCTATATTCCTTTCTTTCCGGCGGGCAGCCGGCCGGCAACCATACCTTCGCTGCCCGCTGGAGTTTTTCAACACCTCGCCGAAACAAACCCTATCGAAACAAACCCTATCTATTCAATCTCTCAAATTTCGAAATCCCAAACCAACCATGAGCTCTACAATTGTAGTATCACCATCAGTGAAGAGCAATCTCGGCAGAGGCAAGCCCAGAGCTTCAAAATCGGTCTCCCGATCTAACAAGGCCGGCTTCCAATTCCCTGTAGGCCGAATCGCTCGTTTCCTCAAAAAAGGCCGCTACGCCCAGCGAGTCGGCTCTGGTTCTCCCGTCTACCTCTCCGCCGTCCTCGAATACCTCGCTGCCGAGGTTTTGGAACTTACCGGGCACGCTGCGAGGGATAACAAGAAGAATCGGATTGTTCCGAGGCACATTCAGTTGGCTGTGAGGAACGATGAGGAGTTGAGTAAGTTGTTGGGGTCTGTGACGATTGCGAATGGAGGAGTTTTACCTAACATTCATCAGAATCTTCTGCCGAAGAAGACTGGGAAAGGAAAGGGCGAGATTGGATCTGCGTCTCTCGATCTGTCGTCGTCTCCGCCGGGAAGGCTCGTCGGATCTGTCGCCTCTCCCAGATCTGTCGGGACTTCGCCTGCTCCGCCACTGGATTCTCTCTCCAGGCCATGGATTCGAGCCACGTGGCCCTGGTGGCATTACTCCTCAGATCCGAGGGCTTCGAGTACCATCGCTGTGATCACAACATATCCATGGGGATGACTGTGAAATGTATGAATATATATATCTGTTAACAGAAGCGACATCACATGGCCAGGCGTTTGTTAACAGAAGTCTGAATTTGTTTCTCCTTCCAACAAATACCACTTTCTTTGTGAGCTGTAAATCAGAACCTTGAAAACCCACTTAAAATTCTTTTTCTTTTTTTTTTTATTCTTTTATTCCATCTTCTTTGAAAAGAAACAACAAATACCACTTTCTTTGTGAGCTGTAAATCAGAACCTTGAAAACCCACTTAAAATTCTTTTTCCTTTTTTTTTATTATTTTATTCCACCTTCTTTGAAAAGAAACCGTTCTGCACAAACATTTTTTTTTTTATTCTATTAAAAGCATCCCCACTCTCCCAATTCCCCCACTCATTCTCTCTCTCCTATTTCTACTTTCCAACCAACCATTTTTTTTTAATATTTCAACCCACTCTTTCACCCCGTGCTTTGAGCAGTGATTGATTTTATTTTTTTTTTATTTTTTTTATTTTCCTCTTCTTTGTTCAATTTATTTTTTTTATAAAAAAAAAAAAAAAAAAAAACAAACAAACAACCCCAACACAATTTACAAATTTGCACAACCACCCATATTTTATTCATCTCCGGGATCCACCCCGGTCACAATTTTACACAAAAAAAAAACAAAAAAAAAAAAAAAAAAAAAAAACCACATCCACAGGCAGGATTTTTCTTCTCTACTCTGCCGCCGGTCTCTTCTTCTTGCCTCCGTCCTGAGGCGCCCTTGCCGGTGTTGCCTCCGTATTTCCCACTCCACTGGGCATGATCACTCCCCCATACTCCTCCCCTGCCGCATATGGCGGCCCTCCAAATCGGAACATCACGGTGGCCTTCCGCTTCAGCTCCTTGTTTTCTGCCCTTAGCACGCTTATCTCTGCTCGCGCATCCTTATACATGCGTTGGAGCAGAGCCAGCTGGGAGTTTACATGCTGCACCTCATTTGTCCTACTCTGCAGCCGGTTCGACAAATTTGTGACCGCCGTCATGCTTTCCACACATGCCTTCAGAGTATACTGATTGGCCTCCACATCTGACAGCACCGCCATTTTTTGCTCCACCGACCGCATCGGAAAATTCAACGGAGCAAACTCCGGGGCACTTGGTTGCGGTTCACTGGCCACCGCACCAGTTATTTCTCTTGTGGGCTCGTTCAGTTCTGGAAAGAGCGTGAGCAGGTTCTGGGTAGCTGGACGGGAAGAAGAGGCCATGTTTTTGGGTTGCTAAGTGTTTCGGAAGGGTTGGTGACAGAATGGCAACAAAGTGTTCCACAGTTTCTCTCTCCGCAGAGGCAGAGTTTTTTTCAGCGAAGGGTTGGTTTCAAAGGTTTCAGAATGGTATGCCTCAGCCTCAGCCTTCGTCTTGGATAAATAGCCGAGGCAGCCACGCGTATCGCGCGCCTCTTGCCGCCCGACAAATTGGCACGCCTTTTCATGGCACATCTTTTGACAAAGTGGACACGCCTTTTGATGGCACGCCTTTTGATGGCACGCCTTTTTATGAATTGGGCACACCTTTTGAGGGTGCAACTTTTTTAAGGGTCCGACAAGACTCTGTAAACTGTCCCGACATTGATTCCGGTTAGCTCCTTTATAGGTCCGACAAGACTCTGTAAACTGTCCCGACATTGATTCCGGTTAGCTCCTTTATGGGTCCGACAAGACTCTGTAAACTGTCCCGACATAGATTCCGGTTAGTTTCTACAAGGGTCCGACAAGACCCTGTAAACTGTCCCGACATTGATTCCGGTTAGTTTCTACAAGGGTCCCGCAAGACTCCGTAAACTGTCACAACATTGTCTTCTACAACGGTCCGACATGACCCCATAAACTGTCTTCTACGACGGTCCGACATGACCCCATAAACTGTCTTCTACAACGGTCCGACATGACCCCATAAACTGTCTTCTACAACGGTCCGACATGACCCCATAAACTGTCTTCTACATCCGTCTGACACCACCATACAGTGTCCTCTACACCGTTATGACACCCCATACAGTGTCTTCACCAACGGTCTGACACGACCATACAGTGTCTCCTATCCTTTTTTATTTTTATGTATTTTCTTGTTTTGTTACTCTCTCCAAACTCAAGTTGGTTAGTTTCTATCCTCCTTGAGTTTGCGGGGGGCTGTTAGAATTTATCTCCACCTACCACCTCCACTATCACACACTCCACACCTACCAACTCCACTATCACACACTCCACCTACCACCTCCACTTCACTCCTACACCTACTACCACATTTTCTTCTATATATAGGAATCCTTGTAATTGTAATCTATATAAATCTTGTAACAAACAATCAATCAATAATATAGATCAATTTATTTTTTACAATATTATATTCCCACAATGAGGATATATTCGGTATTTTGAGCGTTAGATTCACAATTGCATTTTGGCTCTTTTATATAATGTTATAGATTATGTAAAATAAAACAATATTATATATATCATACAATGTCAAAAAGACGCTTTGCTGGTTTTATAGCAATAATACAACAATATATACAAATAATAATAGTGCCAAACACAAAAACCTTAAACCCATATAATGAAGTATCATACACACATCTCACACCCTTGTCCAAGTGTTGGGTTCCCTCTCTAGCTGCAACCGGTTTCAGGGGCTGATTTGCTACAACTTTCCATCAACATAGGAATGGAAAACCTGTTCTCAAAATATAGTTCTTAAATCCAAACTTTGCCATGATGTCAAGAATCAATATGTATTCATCAATGAAATTTCATAGTTGTCTCCCTTTCTCAGTTCCACAACCACCCAACTTCTTATCTAACTTTCCTTGATTTGGCAGGTGAGAAGAAAGAAGAAAATAAATAAATAAAATTTTGAGACAACAATTCACTCCCTCACAGAGTATATTTGTCAGAGTCAAACTATCAAACCTCCTGTTTTTCAACAAAGTAAAAGATACATAAACTCTAATCATACACAAGCATTCTTATTATTTTTTTCCTCAGTACTACAGGTTTTGTTCTGTTAAGCCTTTGGTAGTCTATGACTATTGGCTAATCAATTCCTCATTCCAATTTGAGGTGTAATGGGATCGTGATAGGGGTTAATTACAATGCAGAGCATTTTTTGCAGCATTCTATTGCCCTACTACTACCTTCTCTTCACCATCTTTCACTCCTTCAAAAATTTCATCATCATCAAACCCTGCAAATCAACAAATAGAAGTTAATTGATCTCGGAACAGAGCCTATTAGATGAAGTTATGAAAAAACTGTGATTACCTGTACCCAAGTCTTCAACATCATCAGTTGATGGTCCTAGAAGCATTGTGTTGCCCAAGGGTGGGTCAACTGTCATCCAATCTATACTCCCAAAGGCCTCCGAGCATCCTTCCTTCTCCATAACCCAGTCACCAACAATACCGGTGTTCTCAAAGGAAATCGGATCAACTGAATCCTGTTCTTTGTTCTTACAAACCCTGTAAAGGATCAGTTAGTCAGAGGGAGACCTTTTTTTCTCTTGCAAGTTTGAAATTTTCATTCGTTTTGTTACTTACATTTGCCGCAGTTGCAAGTTGTAGTGTACAAAAACAAGGTCACTAAGCCTTTGATGCTCGAGGCAGTTTTTTGTTTCGTGCATTTGTTGAATAGAGATCCGATTTGGTTTACACAAGATCAAACTGCAAGTTTGACTGAGAATACGGATGGCCAAACGAGCCAAATCCGGGCATCCCCCTCCATATGTAGACCACCACTCATCTAAGAGAATCAAAATTTTATAAGAATTTGGACAACGATTTAAACAAAGCAAGAAGTATAGTTGAAATAAAATCAATTGATGAAATATCTATCAATATTCTTGTACAAAAAGGGTTTATGATCCATTGCAATAACAAAAAATAAGGGCTCAATAAAAACAAACCACCGCATAAAACCATAAAAATAAAAATAAAAATTCTCCAGTAAGTATATACAACCATAATTTTCCATCATATAAAACAATTCAATGGACGATTATAATTACTAATTGGTTGGAACCACTATATCTAATACCAGATATTAAGCTAAGACTAGGCTTTTGAGTTTGGCTTTGTCCCTAACTCACTTGACAGCCAAGCATTACACTATGATGATTTGTACTTGAAAACCTAATGGGAAACGTGTCAAAACAACGTCTAGTCTCTTAATTACTTGAACACCTTAGCCCAATTCAAACCCTTCCCATGACTTTTTTTTTTTTTTTTTTTTTTTTTGGGGGGGGGGGGGGGGCACGATAAATAAACCCTTCCCATGACTATAACTACTCCTAAATCTCTCTTTACAATAAAATTATGAATCTCCCAACCACACCTATCTACTATCTAAAGATTCTTTATATACTCAAGAACCCACTCTTGCAATCACACCTAGTTATCTCTGAGACATAGTATATACCTAAACGCTTAAAACTGAAAAAATCGATCGTTAAGAAAGAGAGGGGCAGTAAAGAAGAAGAAAAAAAAAGGTTCACACTGATTCTACTGGTCAGTCACATGAATCACAAAAAAGCATGGGTGGTGTCTTAAGACTTGCCCCAAAGATGTCAACATTCTTCAAAATCGCTAGTTACAATGAATAAGCAAACTGACTGAACTATTTTAACAAAATGAAACAATTGTATTTTAACAGAGGACCCTCACCAGGAAGTAAAGCGTCTCTTGCTCTAATTGCCATCTTCCGCCCAAAATCCCCAACAGCATTGTGGTATGACGTCGTCTCTTTCACTATTTTATCCTGGATTTTTACGTCAGGAACCAACTTCTCTATGCAATCATACACTGACGATCGAATGTGATGATGTACATCTCCTTCAATACTGTAGAAAAACTTGGGGTTGAGGTAAAAACCAGCAGCATGAAGAGGGTGACGCTGTAGTATCCCCCACCTGTGATCTATAATATTCCAATAAACCAAATAATCTTTCTTATCAACAAGTTGTTTCTTAATTGATTCTTTTGCTCGATAAATTCCTGCATAAACATACCCCATTGCAGGCCTCTTCTCACTGCCGACCAACCTTAAAAGTCGCAAGAGTGGATCTGTTAAACGGACAATTAAGACACATGATGACCAAAATGACTGACTGCTAATATGATCTAACATTGCAAATCCCTCTGTCTTCTTTGAATATGGGCACTCCATCCACTCCTCTGAAGTAACCATGGATTGCAAATTGTGTTTGATATTCATCATTCGTTTCAGTGTTGTAAAGTCTGTTGCGAAGCAGGTAGCTCCCACGTCCACTAAATCAACACCAAAAGTATACCTTCTCATCATATTTAAAACAACACTATGGTTATATATAAATCTCGATATAGATTTAGCTTGCTCAATTATCGTGTTTATCCACTCAAGCTTTTTGAAATCCTCAAGAATCAAATCAATGCAATGAGCTGCACAAGGAGTCCAAAAAACAGTAGGCAAAACATCGGTCAACCTTTTTGCAGCAACAACATATCGATCTTCAGTATTAGTAACCACTTGCAACAAATTTCTCATTCCAACTTCTTCCACCACTTCCTTGAGCAATTCATAAAGGGCATCAGGGGAATTCATAATGTCAGATATATCCACAGACCTCAAAAATGTTATTCCTTCGGGACAGTACATCAAAAAGTTCACCACCGTTCTACCTTTCTCTGAGACCCATTCATCAACCAAAACAGAACAACCAGTCTTTGCCCACGTCCCCACACATTGATCAATGTCATTCCTCACTTCTTGAAGCGAATTCTTCAAAATACAGCTGCGAAGATCGTGATAAGAGGGAGCTACAACCCCCACTCCTTGTGAAGCAATTGCATCAACCATTGGTTGGAAATAAACTGATTTCACTGAATCTAAAGGTATCCCAACATCATAAAAAAACCGACCTATTGCCATACTAACTTGATTGTTTCCCCTTTTCGAACCTACTAAAGTATTATTATTATTATTATTAATTACAGCAAGGGCATTTGAAGTTGCAGAACGAGAAGCTTTTCTAATTCTCCCTTTTTTCTTTCTACCCGCACCTTTGTTGCTTATTTCCTCTTCTTGATTCACTGAGAAAGTTGGATTCGGTTCAACTGTTTCAGGAACCGCAACCAATGTGACTTCGGTATTCAACTCACAAGGATTCGTAAAAGTGCCTACCTCACTAGTAGATGGATTAAAACTAGTCATCTCTTCTGCAATTTTCTGTTTCTTCCTCTTCTTCACCACAACCCCATTCAAGCTCTCTTGCATTAAAAGCCGAACATCAGGCTGAACTCTCAGACATGTTGACGCATTACCCTTTTGACCCGCGAGATGTTCTTTAATTCTATGAATCCCACCACCCTTAAAAATTTTCCCACAATACGTACACTTGAGCTGAACCCTATCCCCATTTTTAAACATTTGACAATGCTTCCAAGCAGGGTCATGTTTTTGCGAAGTAAGCGGTACCGGTTCCAACCCAGAAGCCATTTTTTTCCTACCTCATCAGTGGCTATGTATGCAATAGTTTAATCCAACAAGAACAACAAGAACATTGTTTTGATATGAAATTGAGCTAAACAATTAGAGACCCTTCAACGCGAAGATGGTATATAACAAAACAAAACAAAACAAAAACCCAAGTAAATCAAGCTTGAATTGAAAGAGAAAAAGAAGGGAATCGAACTTACTTGGCTTGTGATGTTCTGAGAATGGTTTTGATGTGAGAGAGAGAGAGGACCGAGTTGAGGGGGGGTTACTCTATATAGAGAGGATGAGAATCGATGGTTAACCGGATGGACCGGTTAGGGCAGCGGTCAGGAGGAGAGAGTGGGTTTTGGGTTGATTAGTTCGGGTTTTACCGGATGATCCGGTCAACTTGGTAAAACGGGCCGGGTTAGGAGAGTGGAGAACCGGAAGTTTCGGTTGCATCTCGCTTGAGAGCCGGAGGCGGTTGTGACGCCACCTAGACCGGACGGTGGAGACCGGCGAGTCGTCCAAAGCTATTGTCGGTATAACGAACCTAGACCGGTCTGTGACCCACGATTTCTCAGTTGAGCCGACGATTCGTATAAAAACAAATTGCAGATCTTGTTTTCTTCCTCCTAGTTCTATATCATTCACACACAGAGAGAGAGAGAGAGAGAGAGAGAGAGTTATTTTGGTTTCGGTTTCTTCTGTGAATCGCTGGTTTGATTTGATGATGAGACCGACTGAGGCGATGATGAGACGGTCTGGAGATTCTGATGCCCTAGCTTGTTTCTGGTACCAAAAAAATTGAATCCTTTACATTTTGTTTTTTTAATCTAGTTTTACCTAATCTGATCAGACTCTGTATTTTTCTCCTTGAAAATTATACAAGAATCACTTCCATTAAATTAGAGCATCCAATCATTCACCTTTTCTTTCATTAAATTTGAAAGTGTTCAAAAATCTTCTCAGATCCTTTTTATCAAAATGTTCATCAAATCAAATTTAGGGAGTGTTATTTTTTCATCAAATTAACAACTCATCAAATTTGAATTTAATGAAAACTTAAAAATTTTAAATTTGATGAAAATTTAAAAAGATGATGCATTGGATTTTTTTTATTATTATCAAATTTGATGAAAAGTGAAATTTGGGATGAGGAGGTAATTTTTAAAATGATTTTGATGAAAGAATTAGAATAGTTCATATAAAATCAAACATTTTACTCAAACTTAGAATCAAATTAGATTAAAAAAAAAAATTAGTGAATGATTGGAGACGGTCTTAAGTGCTGATCGTGTAAGTTGAATCTATTTGATTTCTAAAGTTATTTGTGGGTGTACTTGTTTGCTTGTTAAAGATGATATAATTGGAATTTTGAGTTAATGAATGGGTTCTTATGAACTTAGCACTTGCAACAGGTGGTAGGTATAACATCCTTGGATGAAGCATAATATTTCTTTATCTTTTCTTTTCTTTCATTTTTCTTTTTTTGTGTATTTCAAATCTTGGGATTGATTTGTTTCATCATGGGAAACAATTATATGGTAAGCCTTGGGGATCAAAATTGATGTATTGTTCTACTAATAATTGTATGGCTAAACAATCAGCGAGAAAACCCTTGCCCTGCACATTTCAAAATTCAAGCCAACTGTCCTTCCGTGAATTTTTTGAGAAATTCTATTTCCACGCACATACTTACCTCTGTGCACACATTTAGCCTCCGTTTGGGAAGTGGGTTGGCTTTTTGACTTTTTTGGCTATTTTAGCCTAGGCTAAAAAGTTTAGTTTGAAAAGGGCTTTTTGACTTTTTTTGTGAGAGAATAATGTAATGATTATGGGTTGGATGTGATGTTTTGTTTGTTGTGGTTAAAATAGCCAAAAAAAAGCTCTTGCCAAACGGAGCCTAATGATTTATTTTTTTATTGTAGTTTTGTCCTAAAATAAAATTACTAAAGTGTCCTTATCTTCTCCACCAAAACCCTAATTTCTTTAAGTCATGCTAAAATCATTCCTGCTCCAATGTAAGTCATGCTAAAATCAAAGTAAAATCTACAAAAAATTCAGTTGCATGTATTAACAACTGTTGAATAATCTTAGATCAAAAATAAAACTAGAAAATGCACAAGAACAAACATCAAGTACGCACGTTGGTTTCCAAGCTTTCGATCCAAATGTGGGGAAGTTGGAGAATCCACATTGTTCACCACCAGAAAAGTACCATTGGAAGAGACCCCACAGAAAACTAATCGAAAAGAACTTCATGAACCCATGAACCTGCTTCCTACAAAAGGATTGTTACTAACCGCCCACATCCACTAGGGTTTCAAGAGGGATATTTTTGGTAAAAAGAGTTATGCATTGAGTAAAATTACAAAATTCAAAATTAATTGGTGTGTATTGAGAGAGAATGTGGAGCGAGACATTTTGGTGTGTGGAAATAGAATTACCCAGCTTCATTACTTTTTTCCAGCTGAAAACTAAATATGCAAATAAAAAGTGAATAACTAAAAATAATAATGATGATGATGACAACAATAAGAAAATATAATTTACTTGGCTATCGCAGAACTTCATTCTGACCCCCTTCATGTCAAGTGTTTTAACTCAACAGAGGAGTGCAAGTCTAAGGCTATGGAAGCCTAGGTCATATAACTTGCTTCGTGGGGGAAGTGGAATTGGAGATACACAAAGGAGAGTAGCCTCTCAAGGAGAAAGGAGCTATGGGAGTTGCGAAGTGATTGGTTGTAGAATGAGGTCCATGCTTCTTGTGGGATGGGATTGTGGAACATCTTGATGGATGGGTAGGATGAGTTTGCTAATCGTGTCCAATGTGTAGTGGGGAATGATTAGAAGTAAGGTTCTAGCTAAGACCATTGGTGTGAGGAAGCTTCATCTAGGTAATGGCCATTACAGACGTCTTAATGATTGTTGTTCTTAATGATGCTTTTGTTGCAGATCATGTTGTGGTTTGGAAATGAGGCATGATTTGGGATCCTTGGTTTTATAAAGCCTTATTGGATTGGATCTTGTTTGTTTGTCAACCATGAATAGGAGACATCTTGAGATGGATGGCCTCCAACGGGTGGAGATTCAAACTGAGGTCTACTATGTAGTGTCAAGTTGGGGACGTGCATGTTCCCTGGAAGGCTATATGGCATTTAAGAGTTCCTTTCATAGTGACTATTCTTCAGTTGGATAGCTATGTTGAAGGTACTAGCTATATGTACTTTGACTTGTAGTGGTAAAAGTATGCTGAATTAGTTATGTATGTTGTGTCGGGAGGCTGTAGAGATTGGATAATTTATTGATTAGGTGAGTAATAAAATGACTCTTGGCAATTCGTCTTTCTGTGTTTGGAATGCAGTAGGCTACACCTCCATCACTAGATGAGTTCTAGGTTGGGCCGCCATTATGCTTCTGACTGTATTGTTAGGAGGAATTTCAAATCTATAAAAAGTCGCTGTCAGTGGTGAAACTAGCTCCCAATTGTTTTGTATTATGGGGAGGTCTTTTTCTATAGCTTTCAAGATTGTTAATGTTTGTCTTCTATTTGTAGAGGTTTGGAAGATTGTGGACTAAAACATATTTTGGACTGTTCGAACGCGTCTTTCCCTTGTCAATTACCCACATGAGGGTTATTGAGCAGGAGTTGTTGAAAGAAACATGGGTCAAACAATTCAGTTATGTCTTTAAAATTTTAAAACTGACGATAGAGGAGGTAAAAACTAGCATGCTATATATGAGCACACTTGTAATTCTGGATCTCAACACTTCCATGTTGCAGCTGCACTATTGTTCTGTTATATAATTGATGTTTTTCTATTTAAGATGTTGTTCTAGTGGCTTGAAACAGTGAAGATAGGTTCTTTTTTTTCTTCACGAAGACATGATTTTTAAGTTACTGATGTTCTATGTAGAGGTATGCAAATCACCATGTCATAAGAGATCATGGTAACTGGTCAAATAATTTTCCATCTGGGTTAGCTAGACCCACATAACATATGTAAATAGAGGTTATGTTTCGTTAAGGTACTTTGTTGGAAGGCGCCTTTACTCAATTTGGAAAATATTCTACTTCTGAGAAACCAAACAGTTTTTTGTCATCATTTATGCATCATGCTTATCTGACTTTCAGAGATAGTAGGATAAGCATTCTTACGATTTCTATCATAGTTAGATATAGAAACGCAATGTCGATGTTAATTGAAAAAAATATCATGTTGTGGTTTGTGGCTGATATGGATACCAGTGTAATCATGCGTGTGCATGCTATCCTTTTGCTATACATGAAGAGATATTACTAAGTTGGGAGAGAGGAGAATTCAACAGTTTTTCCCCCCCTAGCAAGGGAGTCATTGTTTGTTCAGTGTTGGTGCAGGCTAAATCTAGAAATGAGCAGATAGGCTAGGACTATTTGCACTGTTTCATGTTAAGAATGTTATACATGAATTTGTCACAATCTAGGGCCTACTAATTTTAAAATCATCTATATGCTAGAGGCATAAATATCTTTCACTTTCTGTCTCTGTGAAAGAAACACATATCTTAATCTTTTCTTATCTGCAATGGTTATTTCTATGAAAAATGGATGTAGTATGCCAATTGCCAATTATGTTTTTAACTTATTTATGTTGTTGATAAGCCAAGACACCTTATATGAACTCAACTCTATTGCATTGTACATTCCAGTTCACAATTGGACCATTTATGATCACCAGTTTCCACATAATGGACAGGTCCAGCGCACCAGTGAGGATCTTTGCAACAGAGTTAATTGAAGGTACATCCCCAAATAATTTCCAATATGGCTGAGGTGAGATGAAAAATGAAAAATTGGAGTCTTACAGAAGGTTAGGATTGAAGTAGTTGTTGAGAATACAAATTTTCTTTTGTTACATGGTTTCTAATTGTATACAACCAGACGCGCTAGTATGATCTTGTTAGGTGTTGCTGTTGCCTAAACTCCTCTACACCTCTTCATTGGCTTCTTGTAGTTGGTTTACTAGTTAGCAGAAACTGTATGCTTATAGAAACCATCTTTCAAACATAGTTGAATATGTATGTGTGTTTTTGTAATTGTAGTATCTGATGTTTTGTTAAAATGTTTCTACCATGTTTCTCTGTTATGTTTTCAGAATCCCCACCAATTTTGTTGTCATTGATTTGGATATGTCAATTTTTTTTTTTTTAATTGCTATTATTGTTAGATGTTCTTGTGTGTCGAATGAGCCCGGTTAAGGCTCACACCCCTCACTCTCCTCCTTATGAGAGAGAGGTCAGAGCATGGATTGATATTTCAAATCCTCAACTTTGTATGACACCACATAACATTGTCATATGGTATATCACTGACCAATATGAAATTTCAAATGGGATGAGGTGAGTGGGATCACTTGGTTGGCTAGGAATTATGATCGGTCTCATTCCATTCTGTTTGAAGCTTCTTATTGGTTAGTGACACTAATATTTTTCTTGTAGGTCTTGCATGTGAGAAATTATTTAATAGATCCGGTTTATAGAACACGTGGTATGTCATTTTAATAGTGACATGAGTAAGCCCATAAAGATTAGAGTCCACCATTTAAGGCCCAACACATATCTCAAATGTTGAAGCCCAGCACTGTCAAAGCCCCATGTAGCAATTAGAACCAATGACATCAAGACACATGGCAAGAAAAGGGCAAGCCACATCAGCAGACAAAGATCTGCAAAGTTATTGCCACTGCACATTGCCATTAATGAGCCCCCTTTACAGCATTTATTGTGATAACCCCTCTCCGTCGGGACAACACGCCCTCACCCTGAACAAGGTAAGCTATAGCATAGACTTTCGGCCAAGGTGACAGGTCAGAAGAGACAACATAATGATTACCAAAGGATATAAGCAGACATCGAAGACATGTAGAAGGTTAAGCTTTTCTATCTCTATTCCATCTCTACACTCCACTTCTCTCTCTAACTTGTTCGTCGGAGGGTTCGCTGGGGGACTCTCCGTTCCCCGTTGAACTCTTGTGCAGGTCTTCAGGTGGGCTTAGTCATTCGGACATAGGCATAAGGAGCGTGGATCAGTCTGACCCGTTCTACCATCACGAATTGTATCATCAGTTGGCGTCGTCTGTGGGAAAGGCTTTGCTCCGGGCGCCAGTTGTGTTCACTGTCGCTGGAGACCCTGTCACAATAACCCTTTCCTGCTACCCATCAAAGTGTATGGTCACGACTAGATCCATGGCTTCTCACCATAATGTTACCGACCATCAAGCCAACCCCTCCAATCCAAACAACCCACCACAGTATTTCATCGAGCTTACCAACAGCATTAACCGCATGGCCGAACAAAACCAAGCCCTGATTAATGCTCTACTCCAAAGAAACCTTCCTATGCCCCCTCCACCACCTCCAGATATTCCCCCCAACCAAGAACGAGCGTTGAGCCATACTATCCCGTAGCCTAATCCTCCCAACTAGGAAGGCTCGCAACCCCCTCCCCCAGGTATAAACCTGCCACCCCAGGGCCCACAACCGTCGATCCGGCCACCAATCCCTGAAAGAGAGGCCAGCAGCGTCCAGCCTCGCCGCCTCTGGTGGTGACAACATCCCTCTCTGGGACGCAGAACTCTGAGCCATGAAGCTCCAACTCCAAGGGGTCATGCAGAATATACAACATAAACCATCTACCATAGCCAACTCCCCGTTTGTTGCCGCCATCAGAGACAAACCTCTCCCTCCTAAGTTCAAAATGCCCACCATCGACTCTTTCGACGGTACAACAGATCCAGTCGATCACTTGGAGACCTACAGAACCCTCATGATCCTCCATACATTCTCCAACAAAATCATGTGTCGGGCTTTCCCCGTAACACTCAAGGGGTTGGCTCGACTTTGATTTAGTCAACTCCCAACAGACTCCATCTCCACTTTCCAGCACCTCAGTGACTCCTTCCTCACCCATTTCATAGGAGCCCAGCGCCAGCGACATCCAGCAACCCAACTTCTCAATATTCGTCAGACCGAGGGGGAGTCGTTGCGCAGTTTTGTTGCCCGCTTCAACACCAAAGCCTTGCAGGTAGCGGAAAACGATGACAAGGTCATCCTTACGGCTTTCATAGCCGGCCTATGGTCATCTAATTTCCTTTTCTCCCTCTCAAAAAATCCCCCGACCTCCATGGCAGCGCTACTTTCCAAAGCCCAAAAATACATGAACGCAGAAGATTCCCTAGCCGCTCGCCAAGACCCTACAGCAAAAAACCCGACCCCCCGAGAAAAGCAAAAAGACTCAGAAGCCAGAAACACCCACCAAACACCGCATTATGCCGACCGACCCCCCCCGAGCCAACCGGTCGGCACTGGTTTGACTGCCCGGTCGGTTCGAGCGGTACACACCCCTTAATTCCACCATGGAACAAGTCCTTAATCAGATCCAGCGAGACTACCCCCTAAAATGGCCCCAACCGTCACGGACTCCTTCCAATCAGAAAGACCAGTCCAAATATTGCCGTTTTCACTAGGATCACGGCCATAATACCGAGGAGTGTGTTAACCTCAAAGATTAAGTTGAGAGCCTGATTCATCAAGGACGCCTCAGCCGATTCACGGATACTCGCCCTCCGCAGAGGCAGCGGACTGAACTCATCAGAAACAACCGCCGGCGCACCCCCCCCGACAGCCAGCACAACCTAACCAAGGTCATGATCGCCCTCCACAGCAACCTCGGGCACAAGGTAACCCCGCCCCACCTGTTGGAGAAATCAGAGTTATCTCCGGCAGGCTTGCTTGCGGAGGACTATCCCGGTCGGCTCAGCGGGCAGAAATCAGAAAAATAAGGCAGGGCTCAGACAAAGAAGTTGTCACGTTGGACCAACCCTCCAAACACCACAGGCAGTGGACCGAGCCTATCACCTTTACGGACACCGACTGCACAGGCATCTGTTATCCTCATGACGACCCTCTCGTCATTTCCGCCCTTTTCTCCAATTACAAGGTCAGACGAGTTCTCGTCGACAACGGCAGTTCTTCAGACATCATCTTCCTCAATTGCTTCCGCCAGCTCAAGATCGGGGAAGAAAGTTTGTCACCTCTCCAAACCCCTTTGGTCGGTTTCACTGGCGACCGGGTGACCTCCATTGGCTCCATTGATCTTCCCATCACAATCGGCGAATACCCACGTCAGACCACCAAGTTATTCACCTTCCTTGTTGTTGACTGCCCCTCTGCCTACAATATCATCCTTGGCCGTACCGCTCTAAATGCTTTCCAAGCTATCACATCCACTTTCCACCTTGCCATTAAGTTCCCCACCGATCTTGGGGTCGGCACAGTAAGGGGAGAACAGACTGTGGCCAGAGAATGTTATGTCGCATCACTTAAGGAAGTCAAGCTGAAGAAGGCTATGATCATTGAAGACTTGACGTCAAAGACGAGGATGAGCTGGTCAGAGGAGAACCAGTGGAAGAGCTCATTAAGGTTCCCATCGACCCCACCAACCGGACAAAAATTGCCAACTTCGGCAGCCAACTATCCTCCCAAGCAAAGGCCGACCTTACTGCCCTCCTGATCGAACACAACGATGTATTTGCCTGGACCCACTCAGACATGTCGGGTATTGACCCCTCCTTCATAACTCATCGCCTTAACATTGAGCCCCACTTCCGACCCTTCCGCCAGAAGCAGCCCATCTTTCATCCGGAGCGCAATATTCTCATTGCTGCAGAGGTAGATAAGCTCCTTGAGGCACAATTCATCAAGAACGTGGACTACCCTAGATAGCTGTCAAACGTGGTCCTGGTCTGT
The DNA here is from genome assembly GCF_055761805.1 of Camellia sinensis. Lineage (NCBI taxonomy): Eukaryota > Viridiplantae > Streptophyta > Magnoliopsida > Ericales > Theaceae > Camellia > Camellia sinensis. The sequence continues at coordinate 31,230,094 of NC_138961.1, read as the reverse complement.
AAGAACAATGGTAAATGGCGGCTCTATGTCGACTACTCTGACCTCAACCGAGCTTGCCCCAAAGACAGCTACCCTTTGCCTCGCATAGATCTACTGGTTGACGCCACGGCCGGTCATCAAATACTTAGCTTTATGGATGCCTTCTCGAGGTACAACCAAATTCTGATACACCCCTCTAATCGCAAACACACCTCCTTCATCACCGACCGAGGTACCTACCGTTACCGTGTGATGCCATTTGGGTTGAAAAATGCTAGGGCCACCTACCAACGGTTCGTCAATGCTGTCTTTCATCACCAGATAGGTCGGAACATGGAAGTATATGCCGATGACATGCTAGTCAAGAGTAAGCTTTCCACAGATCACCTGGCCGACCTGCGAGAGACCTTTGCCACCCTACGAAAATACCAAATGAAGCTCAATCCGGAGAAATGCGCCTTCGGCGTAGGATCTGGGAAGCTTTTAGGTTTCATGGTCAGTCAGCGGGGCATTGAAGCTAACCCTGAAAAGATCAAGGCCCTGATTGAAATGCAGTCTCCCAGAACGGTTAAGGACGTTCAGAGACTTACTGGTCGAGTTGCCGCCCTCAACCTCTTCATTTCCCGCGCAACGGATAAGTGCCTCCCCTTCTTCAAAGTTCTTCGGCAGACCTTTGAGTAGACGGCCGAATCCGAAGAGGCCTTTCAGCAGTTAAAACAGTGCATGGCCAACACCCCCTTACTTTCTCAGGCAATCACGGGCGAACCCCTCTTTCTCTATTTGGTCGTGTCAAACACCGCAGTTAGTACAACACTCATTAGGGAAGACAGCTCTATACAACGACCGGTCTACTACATAAGTCGGGCTCTCAGGGGAGCAGAACAGAACTACCCATTGATTGAAAAAATGGACTTAGCCTTGGTCATAGCCTCAAGGCGACTCCGACCTTACTTCCAAGGCCACCCCATCGTCGTCCTCACTAACCAACCCTTGAAGAAAATCATGCAACAACCAGAGTTGTCCGGACGAATTATGCAATGGTCAGTCGAACTCAGCCAGTTTGATATCTCCTACAGACCTCGAACGGTGATCAAAGGGCAAGATGTCGTCGATTTCATCCTGGAATTCACTAATCCCGCTCCAACCACAACTCCTCCGCCCCCAACAACCCCTACCGAGCTAGAAGACCCCCACTCTTGGACCCTCAACGTCGACAGGTCATTCCGCAAAGAAGGCAGTGGGGCGGGTCTTATCATCACCGCCCTTGAGGGCGGTTATTTCAAATGTGCTCTCCGTTTCTTATTTAATGCAAGTAATAATGAGGCTGAGTATGAGGCATTGGTAGCAGGTCTCCGCTTAGCCAAAGACATAGGCGTCAACCATATCCAAGTGTTCAGCGATTCCCAACTCATTGTCGGACAAATCACGAGGGAATTTGATGCCAAAGAAGACACAATGCGGGCTTATAGGGATATTACACTCCTTCTCGCTCGCCTCTTCAATAATTTCCACATCAAACACATACCTCGGGCGAAAAACTCCAAGGCAGATGAAATGGCTCAGTTGACTTCGGCAGACCAGTCAGACCTCAGCCACGGTGTCCGCCTCGAGTACCTGGCCCACCCTGCCATCTCCCCAAACCAGCAGCACGTCTACTTCCTCCAAACGAACCTATCCCCTGGGCGGCCGACATCTTTCTATTTTTGACAACGGGAGAACTACCGGATGACAAACAGCAGGCTACCAAAGTCAGGGCCCGGTCGTCCAATTACATTCTTGTCGATGATCTTTTGTACAAAAGGGGCTTTTCACGCACATACCTGAGATGCCTTAATCCTGCTCAGGTGACCTACGTGATGAAAGAAATCCATGAGGGTGTATGTGGCAATCATTCGGGTGGCAGGTCCCTAGCCCACAAAATACTTCGCACTGGTTATTTCTGGCCTACTCTCAACCAAGATACGACAGACTTCGTGCTCAAATGTGATAAGTGCCAACGTTTTGCCAACATCCCCCACGCTCCTCCTACAGAATTGATCACACTCTGCAGTCCCTACCCATTCGCCAAATGGGGAATCGACTTGGTCGACCCACTGCCCACTGGCCGAGGCCAAATCAAATTTGCCATTGTCGCCATCGATTACTTCACCAAATGGGTGGAAGCAGAATCTCTTGCCACAATTACCAAACGAAACACGACCAGATTTATTTGGCAATCGATCGTCTGCAGATTTGGCATTCCTCAAGCCATCGTCTCCGATAATGGCAAACAATTTGACAATGCCAAATTCTGAAAGTTCTGTGAAGAGCTTCAAATCTAGCCATGTTTCTCCTCCTCAGGCCATCCCCAAGCCAATGGCCAAGTTGAGGTCACCAACCGCTCTCTTCTGAAGATCATCAAAACTAAGTTGGAAGCTACTAAAGGACTCTGGGCTGAGGAATTACCAAATGTACTCTGGGCTTACCGCACTACCGCTCAAACTCCCACTGGGGAGACCCCTTTTCGTTTAACATACAGCGCTGAGGCGATCATCCCAATGGAAATCGGTCTTCCTACCCCAAGGGTTCTACATCCGAATCCATAACTCACTGACGAGCTGCGCCGGACAGACCTAGACCTAATTGAAGAGCTCTGAGAAACCACTGTAGTCAGACGGGCCTTATACTAACAGAAAATGAGAACACACTACAACCGCAGAGTTCGACTAAGGGAGTTCGCCATGGGGGAAATTGTTTTGCGCGAAGTAACCCTCGCTACCAAGAATCCGGCTGAGGGCAAGCTGGCAGCCAAATGGGAAGGACCTTACGTCGTTAAAGCCAGACCTCGTCTAGGCACTTACCGACTTCAGGACATGGAAGGCCGCGATCTCCCCACCCATGGAACACCGAGCACTTGAAGCGCTATTTTCAATAAAAGTTCAATTCTTGTATCAATCTTTTGTTGTATTTCCTTTTTTGACAATTTGCACACTTCATTGTTCTCATTCTCCCCTCATGTGATGTAAATCTCTGATCAAATGGGCTACACTTTAACGACAACAAGCTTATATCCCAAATATATGTGTGGTTTTTCAAATAACACTTTGATTGCGGCCTCAGCCAGACCAAGCATACAAAGCCTCAGCCAGACTGAGCATACAAAGCCTCAGCCAGACTGAGCATAAAAGCCTCGGCCAGACCGAGCATGCAAAGCCTCGGCCAGACTGAGCATACAAAGCCTCAACCAGACCGAGCCTGTAGCCTCGGCCAGACCGAGCATGCAAAGCCTCGGCCAGACCGAGCATACAAAGCCTCGGCCAGACCGAGCCTGCAGCCTCGGCCAGACCGAGCATATAAAGCCTCAGCCAGACTAAGCATGACAAGCCTCGGCCAGACCGAGCATACAAAGCCAGACTGAGCATGACAAGCCTCGCCCAGACCGAGCATGTAAAGCCTTGGCCAGACCGAGCATACAAAGCCAGACTGAGCATGACAAGCCTCGCCCAGACCGAGCATGCAAAGCCTTGGCCAAACCGAGCATACAAAGCCAGACTAAGCATGACACGCCTCAGCCAGACTGAGCACATAGAGCTCAGCCAGACTGAGTTACTTGATGCTACTGAATTATTTGAAGAGTCAGTTAATCGGAGCTCAACCCAAGCTGGGCATAAATGAAGAGCTCGATCAAGGCTAATCATGCAAACTTCACGGTTATGGCATACTGGCCACACTTAGTCAAAATTCCAGGTCTATGTTTTTACAACATTCTTTACTTAGTCAAATTCCAAACTAATCTTTCATTTATCAACACCCTTACACCGTCATTTAAAAACTTCACTCTTGGGGACCCTTACAAGCCAGACTGACTCCACTTTTGGGTCATGATTTGAAACTTTCAATTTTTAACATTCTTACAAGCTGAACTTCACTTTACATTGAGTTTTCCTCACGTTTTGCACTTCACAGTGATTTATACACAAGCCTCATACAAGTCACCATTCTCATTCATTTCAGATGCACAAACAAAAGCAATAGCATGAAAACACGACTCAAAATTTTATTTATTCACAAACTTGTACATAAGTTTATTACAGCCATTCAAAAACAAAAAAAAAAAAAACAAAAAAAAAACCTAACCAAAACTCTTAAGTACAAATTTTGTGCACTCCACTCACTCATCTTCTTCACTTGAGGCGAGATCTTCCTCTTCAATGCCTTCATCTAGGGGGTTTGGGCCACATCGTCTTCGTCAATTTTAACACTGCTAAAGTCTACGTCTGGGAATAGCTCTTCTGCTTTACGCTTGAACATCTTCCAGCCACTATCCCAGAATTTAGCCATTTCGTGTTTGTAGAAGTCCGACCGCTAGAAGCTCTGGATCACTTCGTCTTCACTCCTGCTCCCAGCGGTCGTCCCCGACGGACCAGCCCCCCCAGCCCCCTCTCTCGCCAAGTTGCTGGCAATAGCAGCATCGATGGCCATCTGAAAGTCTGCAGGCACCTTAAACTGCTCTACTGCTGCGATGCACAGATCGGGGTATGCTGCCCTTTCAGAGGCTGCCTTGGTTTTTTCTTCCTCCAACTCCTTCTCCAACCTCGCATTCTCCTCCATTGCCCTAGCACGCTCATCTTCCAACTCCTTCTGCAACCCAGCAATCTTCAAGTCTGCTTCATCATTTTCTTTGATCTGTTGGGCGTGCAGTTCTTCATTGCTGGTCATCGCCTCTTCAAACCGCTCGGTGGCGATCGTGCAGGCATTTTGAGCATCCCTCAGCTTCTTCTGCTCGCCAGCCAGCTGGAACTCGAGCGACACTACCTTGCGGCGTTCGTCCTCCAGCTCCAACTTGACCGCGAGCAGCTCAACATGGGCTCAAGCGGCAACACTGCGCTGCACGATCGCCAACACCTCCATCTTCTTCGCCTTCTCAGCCTCTTCCAATCCCCTGGCACACGCACTTCGCGCAGTTTTCCTCCAGCCTGCGCTCTCTTTCTTGAAATTTTCAAGTTAGGCCTTCGTCTCCTCCAACTTCGCCTTCAGCGGTTTCACTTCACCCATTGCCGTCGCCGCCTTCCTCAGCAGAGCCCCAGCTAAGGTGGTCGCCTCCATTTGGGCAGAGCACAGCCCCCTTAGCAGCTCAGCCTCATTGAACTTGGTCGCGGAGCGCACGACTGCCTCATCCACTACCCCCAAAAGAAGATCTGCAGCTATCCTAGTTGGGCCTTCTTCTCCCTCCAGTCGACCAGACACTGCAGGAGCATAGTAGATCGCATACTTCACCTTGACCCCCCTTTCTTGGGGCGCAGGGCCCCCATTGGGCTGCTGCTCCATCACTTCCTTAGGGTCAGCTGACCCACTCTCCATTGGCACCTTGGGCCTGGCACTCAGGTGCTCTTCTTCCTCCTGGCCTCCCTGACCTTCGTCCCCTTGCACTTCTGGGGCAACCACCCTTTCTGGGGTCGCCCCCACTCCCTTCTCCCCTGCCTCCTCCGCCATGGGGGTAACCTCCCCGCTAATCCTCATCCTCTTCGACCCAGGCGCATCTGAGGCCCCCTCAGGGGCAACCCTCATCTTCTTCTTCTTCTTCAGAGCCTCCCCCTCCTTGTTTGCCCTCTCCTTCACCGAATCAACTAGGGGCGGTCGCGGCTCAAAACTGACCAAGTCTTTTTCCCCCAATAGCTTGGGGCGCAGTCGGATTCTTTCCCTTGTGACCGGTTTTGGTGGCGGGCCTAACTGCGTTTCTTTGAACTTTTGGGCTTTGGCAAAAATGGTCCGATCCTCCGCCTCTTGCGCCTTCCTTCTTGCTTCTAGTTCTGCCGGTGCCAGATCTCCACTGGTTGGCTGAGGGCCTAGTCATGCGGCGAACAAAGCGGACGGCTGGACGAGATCGTCCCATTTGACGCCCTCCTTCTCCCTCTATGCCTTCACCTTTTTCACCCTCTCCTCCGCTGCAGCTCCCAGCTTTGGCTCCACAAACTTGGTGGGCACTCTCCACACTGTGCGCACTCTCACTCCCCCGTTCGCGTACACGTAGAACCACCGCGGCCTCCATCCCTTAATTGATAACGGCAGCCCCGCCATCAGACCTTCCTGTCGCCGCCTGCAAAGTGACCCAAGTTTCTTGCTAGCCGGAGGCCTTGTAGCAGGCAAAAAACTCGTCCACTGTCATAGTCGCCCCCTCGTTCACCCTCGGCCATGCACTTGCATAGGCCATTGCAATCTTTCACGCGTTGGGCATTAGTTGGCCTGGCGCCACTTCCAGTCGGTTTAAGACATCCACTACTACCTGCGAAAGCGGCAACCTCAACCCACCCTTCAACGCCTTCTCGTAGAGGGCAAACTCCCCCGGCCAGGCGTCGGACAGCCTCTCTGTTGGTGTTGGTAGCATCAATTCTATTTCTGCGGGAACCTGGTATTTTTTGCGCATACCCTCCAACTCCCCCGCAGTAACGATCGACTTGTCAGCTTTCGTATGCCAGTGAGCTGGCTCAGCTTGGTTGATTGGCTTCGGAGCCGCTATCATTGTCAACGAACGCGATGGTCCCGCTGGCTCCCTTACTCTCTCCACTTACCTTTCCGTCCTATACTACTCCGCCAACTCCACCGCATTGTCGTCCCCTAGTGGATCAACCCTGGCAGTTGTAGCTTCTTCCTGGGCCATTTCTGTCGTGTGTCTGCGAATGGCTTCAGATGCGGGCGCAAGAAAATTCAAAAAGTGTTACAAGGGTGTATCGCTAGTAACGAAGGAGTTTACACTTGGAATGTTTTGATTTTTTACAAAAAGGTAGGTAAAGCGGATAATACCAAAGGCCTACGGCTTGCTTGTATTCCAAGGGTCACAATTAATTCTCGCCAGTTTGAAAATTTTCAAAATTCCGCCACAACTGTCTTTTCAACACCTTATAATGACCTATCGTTTCGCCTATCGCCCAACACCTAACCTCCCCCATTACGAGATTCTGCCACATGTACGTCCACGATCCACTGCCCATTTCCCCTTTCCTGTCTATTCCACTTCACTTCAGCACGTGCCCCACCGCCTCTCGAGCCTTGCGCCACTCCACTCAGCCACCCTTCGCGGTCGGCCTTCGGCACGGTCGGTCCCTCCACTCGGCCACCCTTCGCGGTCGGCCTTCCGCATGGTCGGTCCCCCCCACTCGGTCACCCTTCGAGGTCGCCCCTCCTCATGGTCGGTCACCCCGTTCGGTCGGCCTTCACCCTGCCGGTTTTTCACAGCCCTTATTCTCTTCAATATTCCCTTCGTTGGACTAAAGCTGCACTCTGGAATGAGGGACTACTGACATGGGTAAGCCCATAAAGATTAGAGCCCACTATTTAGGGCCCAACACATATCTCAAATGCTGAAGCCCAGCACTGCCGAAGCCTCATGTAGCAATTAGAACCAATGACATCAAGACACATGGCAAGAAAAGGGCAAGCCACATTAGCAAACAAAGATCTGCAAAGTTATTACCACTGCACATTGCCATTAATGAGCCCCCCTCACAGCATTTATTGCGATAACCCCTCTCCGTCGGGACAACACGCCCTCACCTTGAACAAGGTAAGCTACAGCATAGACTTTCCGCCAAGGTGACAGATCGGAAGAAACAACGTAATGATTACCAAAGGATATAAGCAGACGTTGAAGGCATGTAGAAGGTTAAGTTTTTCTATCTCTATTCCATCTCTACACTCCACTTCTCTCTCTAACTTGCTCGTCGGAGGGTTCGTTTAGGGACTCCCCGTTCCCCGTTAAACTCTTGTGTAAGTCTTCAGGTGGGTTTGGTCATTCGGACATAGGCATAAGAAGCGTGGATCAATCCGACCGTTCTACTATCACGAACTGTATCATCAAATAGTAAGCAAACATATGAGAAATCCGGGAATTGCAACCTACAGCTTGCATCTTTGAAATTATGTAGAGAACACTCTCCAAGAGTAAAAATTTTCAAACATAAAGTTTTAGTCACTCACAAACTTACAAAAAAAATCATTCATAAAGTGGATTCGTGGGAGACAAGAGGATCTTATGTTGAAAAGGGATGTCAAAGTGGGAGGTATGATTGGTTACTATGAAATACCATTCTCCTTTTTCCCTCAATAATAATGATCACGGTACCTTTGAAAACATTATCCAAATTTTTTATTGCCAAAAGCACCGAAAAGCATTTCATTATTTTTCCCTATATACTCGTATCTTCCCGTCATTAACTAAGTGTGGTAACCTAATAGTCATTAAAATTTGTTTTTTTCGTTTCCGTTAGACTCGACTTTCTAGTAGTCCAATAATTGCGAGTCTCGTATTTTTCTTAATTTTTGAATTAAACAGTTCAACCAACTGAAGAGAAATTCGACCTATTTAGACTTAGAATTTATATTTTTCTTAACCATTGTTAAAATCAATGTTTGTAATTAGGAATGGACCTGCTCTGGGTCCAAAATAAACAATAAAAATCCTTATTATAGTGCAATTAGTTATGAATATTTTAAATTATCCCGTTGTTAGTGTTGGTGGAGCACCGACGGAGAAGAAATTTATGTGCAAAAAAAAGAAGAATAATATTAGGGATCATGAAAAAAATATCATGAAATGTATCATGAAAATTTTTTATCCGTTGATTAGTGTGTGGTGTTTTATTGTATGTGTAATCCAAAAGTGGATAATATTTCATGATCATTTTCATGATATTTTTTTCATGATTCTTAACATTACTCAAAAAAGAAAAACTAAAATTTGTGCGGCCATTATAATGATTAGTTTCTTCTAAACTTTCTCTTCAATAGGATGTACCCATCATACGACTGCCACTGAAAAAAAAATGTTGAGATTAAAACAAGGGATATTTATAAACTGATGGATTTAGATAGTAGTAGAACTTACCTAGTTAAAAAGGCCTCAAAAGAAAAGTGGGAGTCGAAAAAAACTTAGGAAGAAACTGCTCTTTTCAAACCGTTATTCCTTAATGCGGTTGTAAAAAGGAGTTGGGCATAAACCAATTAAGAATCTCTCTCTCTCTCTCTCCCTCTCTCTCTCTCTCTCTATTTTCTTCTCCAAGATTCAGAAGAAATGCCAACTTCCTGGCACCTCATCTTCCTCCCCTTCTTGTTCATGTCTCTCTCCTTTACAGGTAAATTCTGTGTGTGTGTGTGTGTGTGAGAGAGAGAGAGAGAGAGAGATCAGAAGAGTATAGTTTACAAAGCCACCATTTTGCCAACCAAAATTCAAAACTGAACTTTCACTCTCTGCTTTTCTAATTTAATTTACCCACTTCATTTTATGTTCCTGCCATTTATGTTGAATTTTTATTCACTTTTAACGGTTCTTCTTTTTCTCTTGAATCTCAGTCACAAAATGAAGAATTTTTACATGGGTTTTGCAGATGGGACTCAACTCATAGTTGTGAACAACTGCAAGGAAACCATATGGCCCGGAATCCTCGGCACAGCCGGCCACCCGACTCCCAAAGACGGCGGCTTCCCCCTCTATATCGGCGAACAAGTCGTCATCGAAGCCCCGGAAAACTGGTCAGGCAGAATCTGGGGCCGTCAGGGCTGCCGTTTCAACACAAAAACCGGCAAATTCTCGTGCCAAACAGGGGACTGTTCCGGCCTCTTACACTGCACCGGCACCGGTGGCCTACCCCCTGCAACTCTCATTGAAATGACACTTGGCACCCCCAAATCAGCCTTGCATTTCTACGACGTGAGCCTCGTTGACGGGTTCAACCTCCCGGTGTCAATGACACCAATTGGTGGCGGCGTAGGATGTGGCGTGGCGGCATGTGAGGCGGACTTGAACCAATGCTGCCCCGCCACTCTAGCGGTGATGAGGCGGGGGAGGGTGGTGGGTTGTAAGAGTGCTTGTTTGGCTACTAAGAAGGATAGGTATTGTTGTACCGGGGAATATGCTAACCCTGGAAATTGCAAGCCTACCGTGTTTTCACACCTTTTTAAGGCCATTTGTCCCCGGGCTTATAGCTATGCATATGATAATTCCGCGGGACTCAGGACTTGTAGGGCTCCACGGTATGTCATTACCTTTTGTCCTTCCAAATGATATTGGCTCACTCATATGTGTTTCGCTGTTGTTTTAGGCTTTGTTTATGAGGTTTTTTTTAAGGTTCTGGAAGTTAATATTTTGGTTCAAGTCTGTACTTTGTGTGTGAAAATACCATTTTCATTATCAACAATTGCAAGCACTCTTGTCTATGCATGCACCATAAAGTCATTGGTGCGGGCAATCGCCACATTAGGACCATGTTTATTTGGACCAATATATCCTTGGGATTGGATTAATAGTTTAATAAAATTATTAATTCAATATTTGGTTAAAAAATTAAAGTACAGACTAACAATTCGTCCGGATATGGTATCTCACATATGATGAATTATTCAATCCCACATAAGGAATGGGATATAAATTGGCAAAGTCTGGACTAACTTATCAAATGATCATAATAGATGGTCAATATATTGAATGTCCCATGTCCTATTCATTCCAATTCCCTTAAACAAACATCGGATTAGATAATATTTTATTAATCTCTCCTCATAATCCTAACTCAATCCAAACATAGGATAAGACATATAATCTAAAAGATTATAGTTGTAAGACTATTAATCATGAGAATGTTAATCCAACCTACTTCAGTTCACCCAAACAAACATAGTCTAATGGCATTGGATGCCCTGTCGACAAATTTTCCTACCTCTCTCCCTCTGGTTGCACTTCTAATTGTAGAATCGTGTTTTAATATTCTCGTGTTTTAATGGTAGAATCGTGTTTTAATAGAATCGTGTTTTAGTATTGTGTATCCAAAGTGTATTAAAATTGTATATTAAGACAAAAAGAAAAGATAGAGATGTTTTAGAACAAATGATCAGCCCTACCGAAATGACCAAGTTGCAGGCCTGTACCATATAAAGTCAAGATTAAAATTTATTCTCTCTTTATTTTTATTTTTTTATTTATTTTTATTTTTTTGGGGATGATTGTTCATTCACTCAATCTGTGGTGGTGCAACTAATTGGCTAAAATAATCAATAAAAATTAAAATAAAAAAAAATTACAATAGTTAATAAAATAAAATATTATATTTAACATAACTATCAAAGCAATTATAAAAAAAATTAAAAATAATCTCAAACATAATTTTTTTAGCCAGATTAAAATAGTTAAATAATTAAAAAGTCAGACTAAAAAAGTTCATCCCAAAGAAGAGCTCACTTACCTATCAGTTATAAAGTACCAACAGTTCAAAACATGTATTATAGGCTTCGTTTGGGAAGCCTTAGTTGGGACTTTTTTGGCTATTTTAGCCACAAAAAACAAAATAGGTTATTTTAGTCATAACAAACAAAACATCACATCCAACCCATAATCATTATATTATTCTCTCACAAAAAAATTCAAAAAAGCCAAAAAGCCAAAAAAACCTTTTCTAAACCAAACTTTTAGGCCCAGGCTAAAATAGTCAAAAAAATCAAAAAACCAACCCACTTTCCAAATCAAGCCATAGTCATGTTGGACACATGGAGCACACAGACATAACAAGGACATGTCTCGGATACGTCACATAAAATGTCTATTTTTTGATAAAAAAAAATTAAGAGACAACGGGAGTCGTATTTTAATTTTTGCAAATACAATTTTGAAGTAATTCTCTAATAAAATAAAAGTTGAATTTTTAAAAATATATTGAACTCGTATCAAAATATCAACAATGTAACACAGTTCTAATCACAATTGTAAAGTTAAGAGAGACTGCATTAATGATTCTTAAAATCTCAACGCAACACAAACTTTTTTTTCTTTTTTTAAATTTAATTAGTATTAATTTTAATTATTTATAGATATAATATATTTAGGCCAAGTTTGGCTAACAAAAAAAAAAATGTACTTTTTTTATCTTTTTATCTTTTTTGAATCACATCAATCAATATCTTCTCTCTACTTTTTCTATACATAATACAAAAAAAATTCAAAAAATATATTTATTTAAACTCCTCAAACTTGGCCTTAGCATGGTTGTTGCTTCACACATGGGTAGAGCATGACTTTGGGACTTGGGCGCGGAGAAAAAAGTGGTAGTTTGCAGACTTTGCAGTTATAATAAAATAATAATAATAAAAAATAAATAAATAAAACAGCCGTGATTCAGGGCCCGAAAACACGGGGCTCGAATGCCCCGTATTTCCATTTAAGGTAAAAAAAAAAAAAAAAAAAAGGAAAAAGAAAGTAAAAAAAAAAACAGTTTCCAGAAATAGAAATTAGGGGTATTAGGGGCAACTTTTTTAGGGCCACCAATCATTTTCCAAAATAAAATTTGCAATATGTCGAAGCGGTGGTGAAGTTATTTCTGCAACATGCAATAAATACATGTATAAGATGAGAATTGTTTGGGAGTTTTAGAAGAAGAGTTTTAGAGCTTTAATGGTGAGTCATATTATGTGATGTGATGTTTTAACTTATATTTTTGTTTTTTTTTTTTTTTTTTTTGTCACAACACTAGAGCTTATATTAATAGTTCTGTTTGGTAGAGTTGTGAAAAAGTAATTATAACTTATAGTTGTGAACATAAACTGATTTTTTACTTATAAATTAAGTTTTTCTTCCTCATTCAAAGAATAAGTTAATTTTTAACTTACAAAAAACTATAAGTTGTATTGTTAAGCTGAACCAAACACATTAAAATAGTTTAAATTAAGTTAAAAATTGAAATAAGCTGGAAATAAGTCCTACCAAACAGAACGATTAAAGCTTTATTTTTGAAGTTATATGTCATTGTTGATATAAGATATGTTTCATTTGTGTTCAGATAATGACCTACAAAAAAACAAATGCAAAGAATTTTATTGAGAATCAAATTGTCTCTTACTTCAAATCTCTCTCAAAATTTCTAAACAAAGAATAGGATTACTGACGAGAACATAATCTTTATGTGCCTTTTGTAACAAAATAAAAGAAAAAGGGTGTAAAATTTGATTCTTGAGCGGTTGCTACTACAATGAGATAATAGACTTGTTTAGTGTAGTTTATTATTAGTTAAAAATTGAAGTCAAAAGCATTTTTCTTCCGGCTTTTAAATAATTAATCAATTAATCAATATTATTATGCATCACCTTTCTAAAAAAAATAATAATAATTAACCAATTTTTTACAATTTATTTAAATAAAATAAAATAAAACCCTTATATGCTTCTCTGATTTTTAGTACTCACTTCATTCGATCCAAGTTGTATAAATTCTGGACTCCTAGGAGACAATTGAGTTCCTTTGAAGCAATTTCAGGTATCTAAAAAACTACTATTTTTTTTAGTAAGAGGGAATCTCTATCTCTAAATATTGAGTGTAACATTTTATTTTATTTTTTTGCTAGTACATAGTGTCACTGACAAATAGGTATAAGAGTTGTGAAACTAATCTTATCGGCCACTTAATTGATTGAGTAATAATCTCATTTATATTTCAATTATTTTTATTTATTTATTTATTTTAAGGAGTTGTATGCATTCAAAACATAACAATTACATCTCTACCTAAGAAAATAGAACTACATGCCCCTGACTTTTCTCAAACTCCACAATGACAAGAACATAAGGTGTTACGTTCTATAATTTAATTACGATTAGTAAAATTAGGGTTTCCTTAAACAACCTTGAATTGAAACCAAGTCCCCCCAAGTGTGATCATACTGGTGATTCAATGTGCTCAAACTCAATACCATATCAAACTAAAATTTTACAAGACTTCTTCCTTGATGTCAAGTCAATAGTATACAATCACCATATAGTCCTCTCAAAATATATTCTCCCACATCATACTTTATATTGTATTTATATCATGAATATAAATATAAAAAACAGAAACTAGTCTGATAAATATAAACACCCACAAATATATATTCTTAAATTTTCAAAAATCATTTCTCCTCCAAAAGAGTGAAAACTACATATTTAAAAAAAAAAAAAATGATTTCTTTTCAAATTTTTCATTTTTTCACCAACCTATTTTTAGAAAATATTTCTTTTTTTTTTTTTTTTTTTTTAAAACTCAACCAAACATTTCTTAAATTTGAACAATCCATTACAACTTGGCAAATATAGAATCAGAATTATGCAAAACCAGCAAGCAAACAAATAGAAGCAACATTCATATTCATATGGTAATGACATAGCTTAGCTTAAGATTAACCAAAACAAAAAATAAATAAATAAAGATTAAAATACACAATTCAGCCATATATCAGGAAAAAAGTTCTATAAGAAAGAAAATTATCAAATCCCATACATCAGAAAAAATCTGGCCTCTCTCCTAAAGACCTTAAGGCTCTCTCCGCCTGGCAACATTTTGTACAGTCACGATCACAAATTCACTACATTTCTTCCATTTTTTACATCCTTAAAAACTTGTACAGTAATATTATATCTCCTCTGCAGGGGCATCAGGTGAGGTGTCTGAGCCTCAGCTAAGCTTGATTCTAGGTATATCCTCAAACTAAGCAATGTACAATTTTTAAGTACATCCAACAACTTTTATTATAAATCAGCAACTATTCATCTGAATCAACAGACAGCATAGCTAGACAAGAAAAGAAAAGAAAAAAAATAAAAGAAGAAAGTGGGGCGCTCATACTAGCCTTGGTTAGCTGTACAACTTCTTTCATATGCGATCTAAGCGGAATATGAAGATAGAGCACCGATCCTCCTCTCTGCAAGAGATTGAGCACTTTGTTAGAGTAATCATTTCAGTTAATGAATCATTCAAGACAATTACATGATGAAAATTCAAGAGCACAGACTGTGGGATCAATCACCGAGAATGAAAAATAAGGTATGAGCAATCAGATCCTTGCAGACCCAAATTATTCTGCAACTTATGCGTTGTTGCGTAATTTTATAAAAATATGTCAAATAGAGGCTCTTAGTTCTCTAGAATAAGGCTGGCCTCCATTATCATGTTTTAAAATGTATCCACATTTTGTTGCTCTACTAATGCACTTCCTATTTGAAAAAAGGTTTTTTGCTAATGTGTGCCCTCAAGGTACATGTTAAGTGCATTCAATAAAGAATGCACAATCTTTTCAAGCATTAGTTGACAAGACCCTTGAAATAAAAATGGTTGTGGGGAAAAAAACATATATATATATATATATTTACATGTGCCTCCCTACAATGTCTCCATGACCATGTGGTGTTCCGGTCCACTTCTTATGTGCATCCCTAAAATGCATTTCAAGACATATGCCACCATGAGAGCAGTTGAACAAAGAACAGATTAACAACCAATTGTTCAGCTACGCGCCTGGTCAACCATTGAAGGTTAAACAATAAAATATAGAACCAAAAAGTTTACGAAAAAGTGGAATGGTTGTCCTCAAGTATTGATAAAAAGAAAAAAGATTACAAGGCAGTATAAAAGCAAAAGGAGGAAAGTGAGTACGTACCCCCAGCTGCAACAAGTTTCTCTACACGTGCAACTATATGCTTCCCATAAGTGTACTTCTTCAGAGCATTCAAATGAACCTTAATACGGTTAAGAATCAGTTCAAGTTGCTGGTCATCACAAGTCTCCAGAACTTTCTGTACAACATAGTTTGCAAACTGATCTTTCATCATGACCTGACTCCAAGCAAGAGTAAACAGAGGGTGTTACTGGAAACTGAGTATGTACCACGAAGCAATAAAGAACTAGAAAGCAGAGAAAATGTTATCCTTCAGAGAATGAGCAAAACGCAAATGTCTTGTGTCCACGGAAATAAAGACAACTATTTCCAAATTAAACAAATCAAGACACCCAAAAAAGGATAGGCAAGTTCGCTTCAAGTTTAGGGATCCTAGATCATAAGCTTAAGACGAAGCAACCCCTGAATCTCCTACTTTATTTATTTTTTACAGTAGCCTAATTTTTTTCGACTCTAAAATACCTGGACAAAATTCAAGGGTAAGGATCTACAACTCTTGTCACTTCTGTAAGCTGAGCGACAGTGACAAGATCAGGAATGTTGAGGCTATAGTTTCCCCATTCAAAGCAGTTATCGTGTTTGCCACCCCACTCATGTATATCATATTATTAATTTTTTACTTCTACTATATATATATGCACCATAAATGGTTGTAATGCCAAATGCCTTAAACAGTTTGTTTTATTCCTTTGTCTTGGATTTAAGGAACACCTAGTAAATTTTAGGGTTTACATATAGCTGAAGGTGAGAGGCTACAACTTCTACCCGCCTCCTGCTGCATCAAATACCCCATTGAACTGCAAAATTAATAAAATTTGTAACTGAATGCCACAAATGTTTCCTTTTATCATCCCACAAAATTTAAAGAATGAACAAAATGGACTACAAATAGAGAAGAATTCAAGTTCAAAAGAAAAATACTCAAACTCAAGCCACAGAAAAATGAGAAGTCAACTAATGCTGCTTAAAGAGGAGAGGGCACTAAAGGCAAAAAAGATTGTTACATGGAAACAAGCAAAAGAAAATGTGTCCACAAGTTTGAAAATATTCTAGGATAGAAAGTGCACAATTGACTAACCTGAAGAGGCTCATTTTCATCAGTGGTGCCAAGCATCTCAGTGACTAGGTGCTGGCGTTCTGCAGCAGTTCCAAAAGTTAAACACTTCTCAACGACATTAGAAGCAAACTTCTGCTGGCTCATCTGAACTATCTGACCAATTAGCTTAGTAATTATAGCAGAACGTTCATGCGGCTTTCCATGTTCCAGTACATGCTGTGAGAATGTATGCAAGGAATCAGAAGAGTTGATACAACAACTGAATTGCAACTAAAAATATAGCACTATAAAAAAATGTTGAATTCAGCAATTTTATGGCATTTTTTCACTGAAGGCAGAATAGACAGGTAATTAAGTTAATTAGAGGAGCAGAAATCAGAAGGTAAGAAGTGTAGGGCCCAAGTAACAAATACACAGGCCAAAAGATTAAATGGTTTAAATGACCGTTTACAGGTAAACTTTCTGAAAGTCCTTGCAAGTATTGGTTCAGTGGCAAAACAGAAATTCAAGGGAAGCTTATCACAATAAGTGGTTCCTGTCCCATTCTCAATCAGCATTAGATGAAAATTACCTCCACAGCCCTTTTCCTCCATTGAATATTAAATTATCTAATTATTAGGCACAAGGACACAAGACTGAACAATTAAAATAGATTACTAAATCCACAGCTCTTTAGGTTATGGATTTAACAATCTTCATTTAAAAATCCTACTTTGACACGGCAAGGAATGACGAGCTGCAGCTATATCAACTAAAAATTTCCAACTTACCTACAAAAGAGGGTAAGATGATTAAAAACAATGAGGTTTTCCACCATTCTAACAAATTCACATTCAATTAGAATGGATTATGAATCACTAACAAGTACACCAATAAAGGGGTTGATAAGATGCAATGTGAACTCATCTTTTACACATCAACTGAATACCCCAAAAATTTACTTGACCAAAGCCAAACTTTCAAATTGGCTTCCACCTAATTTGGAAAATGCAACCCATTGCTCCAACATACAGAGCAATTTAAATCTGCAGAAGCACGTGTAATTGGTCAAAAGTTTACAAGAAATACAGCAAACCTGAACGACATAATTCCCATATTGATCTTGTGCCAATGTGCAAACAGACTGCAAAATCTCATCCATCACTATTTGTTGGGTTTTTGGGTCACTGCAATGCTCCAGGACTCTCTGTCACATGAAAACTATACCGATTTATAATCATATTCACTACTACATCCATTTCCATCCACTGTCAAGAGTATACAATACAACAATATATAATAAGGCAAAAACTGATAGTTTCTTAACCTGTATGACACGACAACCATATGGATGGGTGGACAAGGTCACTACTTGATCATAAAATACTGAGATAATGAATTGAATAGCTTCTTGAGGTATGCATTCAATACACTTCTGAATGACATGATTCCCATTCTGATCACGTACGCAACGCATGATATGACCATCAAGCTCTGCAACCATTTTGGTCTGCTGGTCCAGATCAACAACTTCTATAGCCTGGATATTGTTACAAAGGAAGTGCGTCAAACCCAGTAACTTCAGCAATAACGTCATGCTGCTTTCATTTATTCATTTATTTTCCTTTTGCAAGTGACTTATCAAAAAAGGAAAAAAGAAATCCTTACACAAGAAGCACTTATGTCGTAGATGAAAATTTACATCTCTGTTCATTTAGCCCTACAGTACTCTTGAACATAATTCATATAGAACAGATTTCAGACTTGGGGTCCTCAGTTCTAAGATACTTCTAAAATTAGTTTAAGCAATAACTGCAAGGATTGTGCACCTTCTTCCAGATCAAGAAGCCAAGCATCTACTAACAAATTTCACACATCAGATTATCTTCTAGATTGAGATACCAAGCAAGTAGGATCCTTCTCAAATTGATTCCTTTTAAAAAATAAATCAAGAATTTCAATTTTTAAAAAAGAAAATCAAGTGCAGTCCTGAGATGGCTTACAACAATGGTTGAATTGACAACGTAAAATATAAATCAATCGAACATTATTAAAGTTTATGGTACGCTAAAAAAACTACCAAGAAGACAAAAGCTGATCTATTGAGCACACCAAAAGATTAAGATTTCACCAGCTGGATGGTTTTCTTAACAATTTAAGAAAGAAAACAAAACCCATTACACATTTAGGATGCTGAAAAATCAGAGGGGAGATTTAGACCTGGTCCTACTTTCAAAACCCATTTAGCAGGGATAAGATTCCTGTACAGCAGTCCACAAATATTTGAAACTGATTCATTTTTCACCTATTCTGGAACCAGCTTTGAGGTGGTTCTTATTATTTCAGTCACCAGGAAGCTGGTATGGAACCAGCTGACCTGCTTTGTAGATGCTCCAACCAACATATCTTAGAAAGATATTAGATAATGTTATTTATCCCATAGATCAAGCATATGGTCATACTAAGCTGTACTCTATAATTTTTAAGCCACATGGAACTCATAAACAGTACTCTATATAATTTGAAGTTATGTGGTTAAAGAGCAAAGATACCTTCTGGATCACGCGACAACCGTACATTTGAAGGCTAAGAGTCAAAACATGCCCACTCAGTTGGTCAGCCAATTCTCTTATCTGCGATGCAGTTCCATGTTCAAAAAACTGACAAAAATAAAAGAGGTATATGTCAGCTACATTTTTTTTCCACAGTTATTCTCAGAAAATTACATGATTGAAGAACATTCACCAGCAAATAAGTACCAGCTCAATAACCCCATCAAATACAAATTAGTCAAGAAAGTAATGTACCTTCTGGATCACATAGTTACCAAACACATCAGTCATCAGTGAAAGAGCTTGGGGCATAATTTCATGGAAGACCATGTTTTTCTCTTCTGTTGTAGCAGTTTCAAGCTTCTGTTGAATAAACCGACTCCCATACTGATCGGCGCTGCTCACACAAAGAGTCTAATTAAGTAAATAAGTTTTCGGAGGGCATGGAAAAAAAGAGGCAAAAATATTAACTAGTAATGCATACCTGAACTCAACAACATGACCAGCAATTTCTGAAAGCTCAAAACACTTTGTTTTATTGCTCTTAAACTCATCTAGTAATGAGGACACAAAATGTTCATCCAAGGTACCACCAGCTTCCGGGTGCCAAGATCCCATGACACCACCAGCCACGTTCCTCATAACAGAGGGAAAACGTATGTTCCGCTCACTATGCCTGACTGGACTACCTGATCCAATAGGGGAGTTTGGAAGGAGGGAACTTGCCAATGGGCTTCCAGGATAGGACATACCAAGACCGAATTGTGGGTTTCCATAGTAATTATTATGATTTAAACTACCAGATTTACCAACGTATTGAAGACCATACTGTGATTTCTGAGTTGAAAGTAACGTCCCCAGGTAAGCTTTTTGAAGTCCAATCAGATCCATGTACGAATTTCCAATGCCTTCCCTATCAATTGTTGGGTCATTGAGGGCTGCAGCCTGTGCAGCAGCATACTCAGTTGATCTCAGGTACTGAAGATACAAGGGATCCATGAGTTGCATCTGAAGAGCGCTCCCTGCACTGTGATTTCCAACTCTACTAAGATTCTGCAGTTCCGCTGCTGCTGCCATAAAATTTGGTCCTAAAGCCAAACCTCCACCCAATGCTCTAGAATCCATGCCAGAGACACCCATTGCTGATGCAGCAGCAGCAACATTTTCAAACAAAGGTGGCAAATTAGCAAGCTGGTTTCCCATCATAGATGGTGATCCAGGATTAACGGAATACCCATTTAGGCCATAGTTTGAAAATGATGAATTTGGGCTATCCAAATTGTGATAGTTGGATGGTGAACTTCCTCCACTATTGAGAATTGGAGTAGAAGGTCCTTTCAAGTATGAGCTTGCAGAGGACACAGGTTTATGAAGTTCAACTTGTCCATCAGCTATCAAGGAAGAGTTGTTCAGTTCCATCCCTATGCCACTAGTTTTACCCACATTGGAATAGGATGCTTTGGCTGATTGCAAAGCAGAATGCAAATGAAATTTCCCTGATTCAGAATTATTTAGGTAAGGATGTTGTTTAATATGGTTCTGATCACCTTGCAAATGGAAAAGGTTCTGATGATCATCAATCTCTTGTTGAATTAGAGACCGGGAATGGTTCTCTTCATCTATCAACCCATTTGTTGATAGAGTCATGCCAGACAAAGCAGCTACTAGATCTGCCTGCTCACTCATACCAGTCGACACACCATTGAACGAATTTGGACCATTAATATTTCTTTTATCGATAGAGCTGGTCATCCCTCCCATAACAAGAGGAATGGCACCCCTGGCAACAAGTTGAGGGTCAGGAGTAGTGCTTCTCGACAAGGAGGCACCCAAAGCAGAAGCATAAGTGTGAGAAGCAGCTACACCAATGTTTTGCACTGCAGGCATGCCTTGGATATTTGCACCAGAACGTAAAGCATCAATTGATGCCAGTTCATGATGCAGATGAGCAAAATGGGATTCAGAAGATTCAACATTGTCATCAAATGCATTTCGACTTGCAGGACGAGAAGGGTGCCTAGAAATAGATGTTGCATGACTTATATCATCCTGCATCAAAAAACAAAATACTTAATTCAGAACCACAAGCCCACCATCTGAAGAAAGAAATGTAATCCTGCATGTTAGCACCACATCATCAAACTGGATAAAAGTGATGTTTATACAATGAAAGGCATAGCATTGTAGATCCATGCACATCAAACAAACTAAAGACGGCACAATACCAGGAATACCCTTTTATTTTTTTTTTAAAAAAAAACTCATTCTATATCCCACATCCATAATGGTAATTAATAAATTTACAAAAAAAAAAAATATTGTTTAGACAACTCCTAATCTGTCACAATCAAATCCGTTTGTTTTACACAAATGCAGACATGCATATGTATAAATATATTGTGCATACATATGTGAATAACTTCACATGATAATTGTCTCACATAGCACCACACATGATAATTGTCCCTCGTGTATATTTCTACATGCATATATTAAAGCCCTAGATATTTTTGCAAAGGATAAACATTATTACATAGGATATCATATCATACATTCAAAGAGGGATGTATCTTCAAATTGTGCATTTCAAAGCAAGCAGTGAACAAACTTGAAATCTTTGATTTCCAAAGGACATTAATGTTTAAAAAAAAGATTGACACATAAAAGTTATTATCATTATGACTTAACACGCTAAAATTATGCAGATACACTGCAGACCTCAGTGGACAATGTTACTGCATAATCATTCCTAGTTTAAATATTCCTTAACGTGTCAGGCATCCTAGTTTATCACCCTTGTTAACAAATAAATTCTGTATTAACCAGTTGAATTGAGAGGACTTGACATCTAGCATAGGCTGCAACAGTTTTAACAATTAATTTATAATAAGAAAACCACAAGGTGATTCAGGATTTAGATGACCTGGAGGTATCAGGGTTAAAAGATTCAAAACTAACTGGCACACAAAGAGAGAGAGATAGAGAGGCCGCAAAATATAGAAAGGTCAATACAAGGAGGCCCAATAAGCAACACTAATGTAAGATACAGCAGAAAAGAGTAAGGAAACCTTAGCATTTATGAGCACTTAAGTAAGATTTGGCCCTCTTTTGCATATTTCTATATTATACGGGTGCAGATACAAATTCAGGTGTAGTTCTGCATCAAGGTGTTGGACCTCCTTGAACACGTAATCAGAGGATATAAGGATATTGTCTCCCAAAGTTGGGTAGGTCTATGTGGACATGTTTTGTATACCTAAATACATTCACATAATGTTATTACTTAAAGATATACTTGAAATTAAAGGAATTGCAATCGAAATATAATATTTCCCTATCTCCACCTACAAAGCGAAAAACACTTCACTGTCAAAATTAGTTGATTATACGCCATCCATCATCACATTTAGGGGAGTTGGGTGTCCAGTTTGTTACATATGTTGGACATATACCCATACCCTTCATATTCATGTCATGTCATATTGACACAAGTCCATTAGGGGTTATGGAGTCCGTGAAACACAAGCAAATCTAATACCCTATGAATTCTAATTGCTTATATATACAAAACACACACACACACACACACACACACACACAAATGTAAGCTGAGAGAACAAATGAACTCCATTTTATTCACGATTACAGAATTGATCAACAATATCATACAATTAGGACATCAAGTCTCTTCCAGCCGAATTTTAGTCATCATTTTAAGTGCCATCAAAGCATGTGTACAAATTTCAATCCCGCACTTGAATATAACTACAACATTAATGCTGACAAGAAGCAAACACTCAGAAATCAAAAATAGGAAAGGAAACATAAAAAGGAACTTCAATTTTCATTTACATATGGAACATAACGCCAAATTTTAGACACTTCAAAAAATGTGAATCAAGCATGGAGAACTACTCATCTACATTTTTGGGGCCTCTTATTGTTAAAACACTAATTCTATATCATTCGATCTCACTTTCAAGGACTCCACTATCATTTTGCTAAAAAACAAGGGCAGTTAGATTGTTTCTTCGATCCACCTTTTCGGCAGAAATGACCGAACACCACCCCCCTTTATTGTGATGCAACACATTAATTAGCAAACAGACAACAGGAGGTTGCAACAAGGAAGAGAAAAATCAAAATGCTTTATTTTGAAGAAAATAAATTACAGAAAAGCACAAGCTCAGCATTTCACGAAGAATTAACACTTACAACACATCCAAAATTAACATAAGAAATAAATTAAATTGGTATACCAAATGATATGCGTCAGGATAAACAGAGAGCAAATGAACCTCACCAATATGAGCAACAACACAACACAAAACATCAAAGAACAAAATCAAATCAAATGTATATTTTAAAAATATCAAATTGAAGATAGACCCAGAATTTTGACTCCACAAAAATACTACCACAATCCGAGTTACTTAATTTCAACGATGACGAGGTGTTTCAGCATATCTGACACTAACATCAGGGACCATAATATTGATAAGAAGCAAGAAGATTCAAAAATCAAACAAAAAAAATGAGATCTATCAAATGAAAATGACCTGAATAACCTCTGCTATGCTCTTCTGTCTAGTTCCCAATCCCAACCCCGGCAATCCGATGAGTCCATCACCGCCCCACTCTGCCGCTCCCTGCGGCTTCCTCGACTCGATTCCATTCTCTTCTTTCTTCCCATTAAACCCCGGTTGCATTGAAAACAGAGACCTGTTGTTACCTCCATCACCACCTCCTCTACCCACCTTCCTCCTGTCTCCAATTCCTCCCAAACCTGAGCTCGCACTCGCCCCCTGCATTCGCTGCGCAAACCTCCAATCCTCCTTCGACAGCAGTGGCGGCGGAAGCCTAGGGTTCAGATTCACATTCGAATAGTAATACGAAATGTACGCCGGATCAGACCTCAGCTCCTCCTCCGATAGACCACCGAAATCAACACCACCACCTCCGCCGCCGCCGCCGACGAACAAGCCTCCGACGGCGTTCAACGATCCTTCAACAGTGGGAGGAGCTGAACCACTGCGATACAGACTCGTCTCTCTCTCTCGATCATTAACCTCTTGCCTTCGTTGCTCTCTGAGCAACAACCCTAACTCTTCGCTGTAATCGTTGCTCTGAAGCATCGATCGCATTCCGATATCAGACATCATCTTCGAATAACTATCAGTAATCATAACCTCCTATATACATAACACAAGACTCTGTAACAAAAATCAGAACTTTGTGAGCTTAAAATTAACAACAAAAAAAACCTACAAAAACTCGATCTTTACGGTGTTAGAACGTTGAATAAGTTAATTTCATCATCAAAACTGTGAATCAAAAGCTATAAATTAAAGCTTTGATTGAGTTTATGATGAACAATGTGTTTTGTTCAAAGTGAGTTTTTCAAATCACTCATAGATACAGAGATCGGATTGAAAATGAACAATCTTTGTTGGTTCGCGTTGAGAAACGACGATGATCGGTTATTGAAATCGCCATTTTTAGAGAGAAAAGTGGGTGTTGAACAAAGAGAGAGAGAGAGAGAGAGAACACTGAAGTGAAGAGAGAATGGAGTGATAAGCACGAGTGCTGGGGAGATGTGGACCGTTGGATGGAGTGACTGACGGCGAGGATCGAGTCTTGGGGGATTTGATCTTACAATGGCTCCTTTTAGGGTTTTTATTTCTAAAGGATTTAATGCTGGATTGTGGGTAGGGATATTTTTATGTTTTTATTACAATTTTAAATTAATATATGATGATTTAAAATTTTCTATTTTGTGTATCAGATATCCCATTATGATATTGTAATTTTGGTAAGATCGTGTTAAAGTATCTTCAACAAACTCTTTAAAGTAGACTTATTAGCTATTATAATTAATTTCATGTTATTTACTCAACCTAATAGGCTAGTTAGTATAATAGTTATTTTAATAAGATCTTTGCATGCTAGTTATATTTGGAGAGCAATGAGAGGTTCCTTAAACTAGTATGTGTGAATAAATATATAAAATAAATATCAGCATTGGAGCACATAAATAAAAAAATTAATTAGGTAAAATAAAAAATATTTTTTTTTCATCTTTTAGCTAATAAAAAATGAAAAGTAATATCAGAGTTGCTCTTATATAGGACTTTAATCATACATATTATGTATTAGTTATGACTAATTATAATATTAATTATTTATTATTTTAATTATAATTTTAACTCATTTTTTTAATTATACCTTAAAATACTTTAGTTATGACATTTGTGTAGTACACACCTAGGGTAGCACAAAACTTTGTTTAATACATGGTTGTACATGTTGTAAAGGGTTTGGGTTTTTTTGGGTGTCCTAATTGCCCCAGTATTATCTATAAATTATTTTTTATGATTATATTTTTAAATTTATTAATTTAAATAATTTAAAATAAAAATATAAATATATTTAGTGTAATTTTTCATAATTTGTAAAAAAATAAACATGTTAAACTTGTTTGATTATATATAAATAAATAAATAATTTTTAAAAAAAATGAAGAGGAGAGATAAGACTCCTTTGCCCATATATACTTGAGACTTTCAAATAATTTTTAAAAAAGTTACAATTTAAGAAGACAAAAAAGGCATTTACTAATATATGGTATGTCCATGATTTATAGCTTATATAAATATTGTTATGAACTCGTAAGTCTTATTTTATATTAAAATTTATCAAACGAAACATACCCACATCTAAAAATGTAATATGATAATAGTGTATATATTATAATGATGTCACGTTATTACATTTTAATAATGATACATTTGCAAGAATTTAATAAGACATTAGTATACACTATTGGAATAATGTCTCATTATTACGTTTCAAGAATGTCACATTAAATAAAAGTTTAATAAGATAATAGCGCATAAATATTGCATTGTCACATTTTAAGAAGAATAACATCTTTATCAAAAGTTTAATAAGATAATCATATACCTATTAGAATGATGTCAAATTGTCACATTGTAAAAATGGCATATTGGACAAAAGTTTAATAAGATAATAGCGCACAAATAAAACAAATCCACATTTGAAATTTTCAAAAAATATAGTGAAAGAATTTCATAGTATATGTTTTCAAATTTAATAGAACTTAGGCTTCGTTTGGAAAGTGGGTTAACTTTTTGACTTTTTGACTTTTTTGGCTATTTTAACCTGGGTTAAAAAACTTGGTTTGGGAAGGACTTTTTGAATTTTGGCTTTTTTGACTTTTTTTATGAGAGAATAGTGTAATGATTATGAGTTGAATGTGATATTTTGTTTGTTGTGACTAAAATAGCCTATTTTGTCTTTTGAAAAGCCTCTTCCCAAACAGAGGCTTAATAATTTACAAAAACAATCATGGAACTTAAATTTTTCCAAAAAGAACACCACTAGTTAAGTTTTTTCATCAAATAAATAAGTTAATTTATAAATATTACCAAGCAGAGTCAATATATTCCAATTATGTCTTTTTCAGGTAAGGAAGCTTGAAACTATGACTTTCTTAAAATTATTTTGCAACTACTCCATTATTTTTTAATCATGTTGATATTATATTACTTTGGAACTATGACCTTCTTTTTTTCTTTTTCTTTTTTCATTTTTTCACAAATATTACTCTCGAATAGAAAAAGAATATTTACATAAAAAGACTCGAACTTCTAAATCAAGTAAAATGTGAAGTTTCTCATAAAATAGCATAAGTCAATAAAAAAAATTCAAAATCAAATAAGAAGAGTTTGTATAAATGTCCTTTAGTCATTTTAGTTCATATATATATATTTTTAATTTTGCTTATCTGAAACAAATTTATTCAAATTAAACCCATAAAAAAAATTTAAAAAAAAAGAAAAAGGAGAAGAATAACTCTTAAAGGTAACTAGTTAAAATAGGACTAGCTATTGAAATATGCATTGCACAAAATTACTAACTAAAATAGAAAGGGGAAAAAAAACCAAATTTGATTGTACTTTTACTAGCTAAAATGGCTAGAAATGTTGGAGATGCTATAAGAGTAACAGTACGGCTCTATTTGTTTGATGATTGGATTAGTAATGGTGTTATCCTTCGTATAGAAGCCAAAAAAAAAAAAAAAATTTTGAATCCATTTTCAACGATGTGCCAAAATTATATTTAGTAAAAATGCCATATTATTTTATTTTGGTATCAAAAAATGTCAAAATTAAACTTTTAAATTACTATTTTGATACCAAACCATTAGAGATACTCTAAGCACTTGAGGATGAGTGAAAATGAGAATTGAAATTAAAGAAGAGCTATTTGCTTTTTCTAATTCTTTTTAGAAGGAAAATAAAATAAGAAAATTTTAGGATAAAATACTAGTTAGTGCCTCCAATTTTATTTTAGTTTTTAATGTGATCATCGTACTTTTAATTATATTTCAATTTGACCATTGAACTTTTATTTTCTCTATTTAAACCCTTGAAATTTAATAATTAAGTCGATGTAATCTAATCTATTAACAAAAATGTAGGAAAAACTATTGTGTGCTTTTAGTTATGTAATTTTAATATATAAACCAAGAAAATGATAGTTTAAATATGATATAAAAATTAGAAGAATAAAACAAAGATGATGGGTGAAAACTACTACTAGTTCAAGTGAAATCATTTATCATTTATCTTTTAAGAAGAGAGATTTGGTCAAAGCCTCTCATAATAAAATTTTAACGTATTAAGGATAAGTATTATAAAAAAAAATTAAAAAAAAACTTGAGAAGTCTAACACATAGGGTTATTTTGGAAAGATGGTAAAAAGTGACTTTTTGACTTTTAACCAAGCTTTTGGCTTTTTTAGACAAATGATTTGGGAAGTTGGTAAAAAGTGACTTTTGACTTTTTTGATTAATGTTTGTTTATAATGTCAAATCATAATAAAATGACCAAACTACCTCCATTTATGTAAAATATTTACGACTTCACCTATGTAACACATTTTGACCCATGAGGGTAAAATTGTAATTTCACCGTTGGCTAAAAACCAACTTCCCAAATGAAAAAAAAAAAAAGACAAAAAAGTCAACTTTTGACTTTTGCTACAAACCAAAAAAAGTGGCTTTTAGCCAACTTCCCAAAATAGCCCATACTACTATTATAAAAATATCCTTAGTGAGTAATTTAATATTTTAAACTTTAAAATAATATAATTTTTAATTTAAATGTCGATTTTTAATAAAATTAGTATTTTAAGAATTTTCTCATCAAGATCTATCAAATAATATCTATATTGACTATGAAATTATTTAAACGAAAAAGTACCGTCGAAATTGATGTAAACAGTAATATTTTACTATTACAAAAAACAGAGTACATACTAGATGAACCATCTATAAATCCACATACAAAACATTTCTAAACTTGTATAAAATAAAATAAAAGTGTTTCTCGCCAAAAGAGTTCAGATCATTGCGACTATTCATAGTTGATTATTCTTTACTCTCCCAACAATTTTGTAGAAAAACCTTCCGCAGAGAGTGGTGAGTTTTAGAGAGAGATATAGATTCAACCGATGAATACAGAGATTCAAGCAATAGCCACAAAGATCAAAACTATAGGTAGTGAATCAACCACTAAAACCTAGAGACGCCAATGACGATCACCACCACCACCACTCCTTTGATAAGAACCATTCCAAGCACGAAAAGCATCGAGACTACGACGACGATGATTATCACAGATCAAAAGATGAGAGAAACGATAGCGACTTAAGGCTTGAATGGCGTCGGACTTCCTTGCTCAATTTTGTGCCTCGTTTTTAGAGAGTTTATGAAGAAAACTAAACTATGGGTTGTCATTTTCTCCGAACAAGGGACCAATTAAGGAATTTTGATTAAATGGGGAAAAATAATTTAACTTAAACGAGTAAGGGGTACTTACGTATATATCCTAATAAGTGGACTTATTGTCTAATAGGTCCTATGAGAAAAAATTGTCATAAAGAAGTCATTAATTATAAATTTTAGCGACAATTTATAAAAATCATGACAAAAAAAATCACTAATTATCAATTTTTAGCGACATATATAAAAAATTGTCACAAAAAATTTATTTTTATCGACAATTTTATCAAGATTTATTTTCAATAGGACTTGATGGGAATTAAGTCTAACTATTAGGACGTACTGGTAGTTTACCCAACAAGTAAAAGATTTCAATTGAAATTGTCAGTGATTTTATTTTTCATATTTTTCTCATTTATTAAATTTTTTGGGGGTTTAAACCCTAAATTTATGTCAATTAGAAAACACATCATATAATTTTTTTTTGTCACATCTAATAATTGATTGAACTATATTGACTTAAAATATCAAATAGCTGGAAAAAAAAATTTAGAGGTTCATGTTAAAAAGTTCAAAGCTCATATAAAAAACTAACATGAAGTTAGACAATTTAAATAATAATTAAAAAACAAATAACAGTTTCTGGGTAATATTGAAATGACTAATTGATAGTATGAGAAATAATAATTATTATATCACAAAATAAGAATGACAATTTTTTATATTTTTAAGATGTGTGCGATGCATATAAATAGAGTGTGATTGGAAGGTGAGTCTACGACTTTTAATCTGCCTAAACTAAAGATTAATAAATATAAAATCACAAAACATTTTAATTATCATAACTTTAAATAAAACCTTAGTTAGATTGTATTTTTAACTTAGAATAAATGAAATATTAGATTTTATGCCATTTTCTCATTTTCTGTCTTTCAAAAATTGTTAAGTTGAAACACATCGGAAACCCAAAAATTAAGTTGTTGAGCTTTTTTTTATAAAAAAAAAAGACATTAATTTTGCCGAAAACAATAAAAAGTAATTATTTAAAAACAAAATAAATAAACAAACAAATAAACATAGGTGTGATACAATTGTCACAGTTTCACAATATCTTTGAAATAATGCATTTTATACCTAAAAAACACACACAAACGTAAATTGTTCACGTATATAGGCACAATTATTTTTATTTTATTTTATTTATTTTGAAATGTAACTTTCACAAAGTAAAATTAGAGTTGTGCAATTCTATAGTTACAAGCCCTCTAATCATTTGTTAATTTCACCCCCCCCCCAAAAAAAAAATAATGTTGTTAGTTGATTATTATTAACATATTAAGGAGCCAATGAAAGTTTTGAAAACCCAATTTCCAGCTTTTTTCCTTCTCTCATTTGGATATTCGCGCAGAAGTTAGCTTCGTGGCACTTTGGGAAGAGGTTAAAAAAGTCAATTTTTTTGGCTTTCTAATTTTTTTGGCACTTCATAGTAGACATGATCGATGTAGGAGAATGCCCAGTTGCCCATGAGATATTTGTAGACGGAAATAAAATTATTCCGATAAATTACGTTTTCACCCCTTAAGATATGACTTTTTTGGGGGGGTTAAAAATTCTCTGTCCCTAAATTATCAAATTGTTCCCACTTTGGTCCAATTTCTTACCGCTGTTACGCTTTTGTGAGGAAATAGAATAAATTATATTTTACCTATAAAGTATGAGCCTATTCTCACTTTGATCCTCAAAGAAAAATAAATTCCATTTTGGTCCCTAATATAGAAAAATATATATGTACCTAGAAAATAAATCCCCATTCACAACTTATCACATCATCTTTTCAAATATTGTCTTATAACACTCGAAATTTCATTTTCTTTTTATGTACTTCTCATTTTACTTGTATAGCCAATTACCTATCCTATTTTCAACCTAGCACATGATCTCATTCATTAGTCACTACACTTTCATTTGGTGCCCCTTTTTTACTCGAATAACATACACACATCGTAATTTTATATTTTCGCATGTCTAATGAAAAGTTTTTTTTTTTTGTTAGGTTTAAATTTATGAACCAAAGGGGAAAATTTTAAAAAAAATTTAAGACCAAAATTATAAAACAATTTATTAAAGACCAAATTGAGAATATTTTAAAATTTTCTAAATTATCCTTAATTGTGGCCGGAGTTGATCATTAGACCAAAGTAAGAAATGATAAATAATTCAAGGACTAAAATGATATTTTTTTTAAAGAATTAAAGCATTACTTTCTTTGTCCCATTTTGACAATCCTTTACTTGGATTTAAATTTTAAAGCATTAATTTCAAAAATACCTTTCTATTTTCATTTTTAAATCTATTTATAATCATTTTATAAGGGATAATTTAAAATTTTTTAAAATTTAAAAGTTTGACTTTTCAAAATGGATATATATTTTAAGATAATAAAAAAATAAATAATAGGCTAATAAAATGGGACAGAGGAAGTAATTGACTCATACTATAAACTTTGAAATTGTATTTTATCTATCATATTGTGTAATTTTTAAATATTAATTATTTATTTGTTTTTATGGTATGTGTGTGTGAATGACACAACTGAGATAACAACAGTGTATAGTGATCACAATGGCCTTATTTGAACAGAAAATTGGATTAAAATAATTCCTTAAAAGATAAAATATGTTAAAATATTTAATAAAATAAAATGTCACATTTAATTTATAATTATTTTATTTTTATTCTTACAATCATCACATTAATATTAAAAAAATTAATTAATTTTCAAGCATAATTTTTTTTAATCAAATTAAAATAATAAAAAAATCAAATACTCCCTCCATCTTAAAATAATAGTCCCGTTAGAGAATTCAACTTTTTTGATAGTAAAACTATTACACTTTAAAAAATTAATTTTTTAAAATTATTCTTTGATAGTATATTTCTTAAGAAATATCAATTATCATAATTATATTTTTTATACTGTTAATGAATTTAAAAGAATAATAAAAATAGAAAATTTATATTATTTTTATCTTTAATTTTTAAAAATAAATTAATATTTTATAATAATAAAAAATAAAATAAGACATTAATATTTTGAGACGGAGAAAGGAAGTAACATTCTAAGTGCTTGTTTGGGAAGTGGGTTTAGAGGTTTTTTTTGACTAAAATAGTCACAAAAAACAAAATAGACATTTTAGTCTAATAATATAAAACATCGCATCCAACGTATAATCATTACATTCTTTCTCTCACAAAAAAATTAAAAAAATCAAAAATCCTTATTAAACTAAATTTTTTAGCTCTAAATTAAAATAATTAAAAAAATTTAAAAATAAAAAAACCAACTAACTTCCCAGACCAAGACTAAACGACACCAATATATACTTATAATCTGTACATATCTTCTAGATAGAGAGAGATTAATGTCACATGCCTGCAACTAAACAAAGAAAAATATTTGGGAGTACTAAAAGGCCATGTTTGATTCACAATACTAATAGTGAGGTATTAATAATCCTATCAAATTAGTGTGGTATTAACTATCCCACCCCTACCCCATTACTAATTATCCTATAAATTTGTTGGATTAATTATCCATTGGATTAATAGTCCTAAACCAAATGTCAAAACAAACATAGGATGGTTGGGCCCACGGATTAATAATCCTAATCCCATACTTTAATCCTTCCAATCAAACATGCCCAAAGGGAATCATTAAAGGAAGTACTAATAATGTGATAATGAGCCCCGCCCACTTTCTATGCCTTATTTTTTTTTATTATTTTTTTTATCATTTTTAACTAAATCATTGATATAAACAAAGGGGCAAGTACTAATAATTTATAGGTGGTTCGTTATTTTGATGCGGTGTGCCACGTCAACGTGCAAATTTAGAGAAACCCAAAAGCCACGCGCCTCTGCAACACATGTTTCAAATTAAAATGGACCAAACCAGACCAGACCAGACCAATTGCAGATTCTGCACGTGTCGTTCTCAGGTGTGGACCACGTGTTCGATCTTTGTCCACGCTTTATAGGTGCGCGTGGCACAAGCAACTTAAAAAAAACACCCTAATTTACTTTTGGAAAAAGCACCATTAAATCCTTAATTTGAAAATGTTAACCCATGTAATCTCGACGTTTTTTTGTTGAACTAATAGGTCCTATTTTATGTGTGAAGACATTAGTACCTTTTTTTTTTACGCGTCTGGATCAATAATTGAGGGGTAATTTTGAATTGGTATTTATGTGTAATTTACCGAATTACCCAAAAAGCTTACTATAGACCTTTTTTAGATTCATCTCCTTTTCCAAACATCCGATGTTTTTGATGTTTGTGGGTGTTTCAAACATCAAATTCATTTAAAAAAAATTTAACCATCATCAGCACATCATCAAAAATCGACAACATCATCAAATAATCGTCAAACATCATCGTGAACAACAGCAACATCAGAACGTCGTGAACATTATCGTGAACAACAGCAACATCAGAACATCAGATTCATTTAAAAAAATTTACCATCTTCAAAAAATCCACAACATCATCAAAACATCATATTCATTTAAACATCATATTCAAACATCAGATTAATTAATCTAACATCAGATTCATTATTGTTTCTGCCCAGCATGAATCTGATGTTCGAACCACTAAACACCCACAAACATCAAGAACACCCACAAATAGCATGAATCTGATGTTTAGATTTTTTGTGTAACAATGTTTGTTTTAAATGAACATCAGATTATCAACATCAGATTTAAGTAACAACCACAAACATCAGATTATTGCTATTGTTCATTTTTTACCATCATCATCAAGAACACCCACAAACATGCTGAACAAAGAATCTGATGTTCAACTGTGTGTCAATTTTTTGATGATGTTCTGCTGGTGACAGTAGTGTGTAAATTTTGAATATCATCGTGAAACACCCACAAACATCAAGAACATTCAGAACAAACATTGTTACTTGATTAATGTCAGATCGAACAAACGTTGCAAACAATTGCAAACCATCGAACAAACGAACAAACGTTGCAGACGAGAGGTGGCGAAGCGACGGCTCTCACGATCTCACGGCGGTGGTACTGGATCGATGTGGATCGGCGGAGGATCTAGACAGAGAGAAAGTAGAGAGAGATCGGTGTGGAGGCGCTGATGTTGATCATAGCGTTGTGATGTTGTGATGATGTTGTGGCGCTAATGTTGATCATGGCGTCGTGATATTGTGATGATGTTGTGGCGATGATGTTGATAATGTTGGGGCCTAATCGTATAGCACATTTTATGGGTAAAAATATAAACTCCATACATAATATATCAAAAATATATATTATATCAAAAATAAAAAGGACTAAATGGTTTTTAAAAAAAAACACTCAGGACTAACTAGAGCAACATTTATCAAAATGGGATTTATGAGTAGTTTTTCCTTTACTTTTTGAGAAATTTGAAAAAAAGAAAGTGAAATGTGAATAAAATATACTTATATTTCACCTAATTTCACACGCCTTTTCTTTTTATCTTTTCAAATCCCTTCTTAAATCCTCCAACCAAATACAGATTCGGAAATAATTTTTTTAGTCTAATTTTTTTAACTTTTTACCTAATAGTTTGACATTCATTTGACATAAGTTAAAATAATTTTTTTACTAAAATAGTCAAAAAAAAAAAATTAGCCCAATAAAATAAAATGTCACATCTAAATTATAATCATTTTATTTTTTTTTCTCACAAAAGTAAAAAAAGTCAAAAATCTATCCCAAACGAGCCTTTTTAGTCCAAGGTTAAAATAGCTGAAAAGTTAAAAAGCCAACCCACATCCCAAACGAACTCTAGTTTGAAATCTTTTTTTGGTTTTTTTGAATTTTTGTAAGAGAAAAAGTAAAATAATTATAATTTAGATGCGATATTTTATCTTATTAATTTATTTAGTCTATTTTATTTTTTTTTGTACTTTTTTCTAATCCTAATTCACTTACCAAACAGCAATTAGTTTGGAATTTTTAAAAAAAAATGGTGTTACACCTCTCTAATTTTGCACTCCTAATTTCACCCCTAATGATAGTTCACTCACATATGAAGCACTCCCACAATTTGAAGACAATTGATTAGTTGTTATTGTTTGTCACCTTATTATATGTGTAATTGGACACTTTCTTTTTTAAAAACAATTTTTAAAATTTTTAATTTTTAATTTGTATTTTTATTTTTAGTAATTTTTTAAAATATTTTAATTAATTTTTTACTTTTTATACTTGAAAATATATAATTTGTACAATAATTACAAAATTCATTGAATAGAATAAAATATAAAAATATACTAAATTTTTGTATTTGATGAAAAAATCCATACATATTATATTTTTTAGATATATATACATTAGGTGTATCTAAAAAATTTAAAAACAATTATATAAAATATTTTAAAAAATTACTTAAAAACAAAAGAACACAAAAAATAAAAAAATAAAAATCAATTAAAAAAAAAAAAGGTGAGTTAAACAAACAAGTTATTTTTACAAAATATTTATAAATTTATAGAAAAACTTATAACTTTGATTATTAAAATTGGTAAACTTTTTTTTACTAATTTGCAATTTTATTTGGAAACTTGCATTGAAGTGTAATTTCTCCAAAACTCTACAACAAAATGTCTAAAATGGGCATGCGAGAGAGACATACAGTGTGTTTGGTTTGAGTTTTTTCGATTAAATTTTTTGAAAATTGCCTTTTTTGGTTTTTGTATTTTTTTTATTTTTAGTGAATATTTTTTAAATTTTAAACATTTTTTTTACTTTTTTAGATGCACCTTACTTAGATCTATCTAAAAAATAAAAAATTTGTGAAAAAATATTTAAAAAAATTAATAAATACATAAAAATATAAAAAATGTACTAAATTCTTGTATTTTTTTTATATTTTTGGTATTTAGTGAATTTTTAAAAGATTTTTTTAACAATTTTTTTACTTTTTAGGTGTATTTATGTTAGGTGTGTCTAAAAAGTAAAAAAAAATTGCTTAAAATATTAAAAAAAATCAGTAAAAACAAAAAAAATAAGAAACATAAGAAAGTAGAATTTTTTGAAAAGTATTTTTTAAAAAATTGAAAACAAGCAAGGTGATAGATATTTTATTTTATTTTTTGGTCGGAAAAGCTAAATATAGGAGTTGAAGATATTTTCTTATGTTCCAATGATATTGTCGAAAGGTAAATTATAATTTATTGGTATTTTTTAAAATATAATTACAAATTTATGAAAAAATTTAAATTTAAATTATTAATTTTTGTAAAGACTACCCTTCATCTGAATTTTTTATTTTTTATTTTTAATTGACACTTAATTAATATTTTTCCCCAAAGTTTTTTTTCTTTTTTTTTTTTTGCTGATTTTTCCCAAAGTTAAATTTGCATTATTTTACCTCATTTAATTATTATTTTTCCCATTGTTTATTATTTTTATTTTTTTTTGCTGGTCCCATTGTTTATTTTTACCTTGTATCATAATGTTTGAGTGCGAAATCAAAAATAAATAAAAATAAAAATAAATTAATCATAAGTGTTTTTTTTTATAATTATTTTATCATAATTTTCTTCATGGATTGGACTTCTCTCAAGTTTAAATATGAATTTGATCGTTATATTCAGGCATGTGAGACTTACCATAAGTACTATTTTAATGATATAAACTGTTCATTTTGTAAGGCTCTCTCAAAACAAAAAAAGAAAATAAAAAAAGAAGTCAATATGATAATCATAACTTTTCATATTATTGCATTTTGTTTATTTTTAAAAAATGGATGACATGAGTGTTTTTTTAAAATGGACCATTTATTTTTTATATACAAAAGCAATAAAAATAAAAATGTTATAATTGTAAAATCTACTTGATTTTTTATTATTATTAATGATGCATACAAAGAATCCTAAAAAATGAACAGTATAAATAATTGAAATGGAATCTGTGGTGAATTCCATGAGCTCAAATATGATAGTCAAGTTTATATTTGAATTTGAGAACAACCTAACCCTTTATAGATTTATAAAAAATGACTTGCCTATGTTTGGGAAGTTGGTTTTGGAGCTTTTTTTTGGGGCTAAAATAGCCATAAAAAACAAAATAAATTTTTTAGTCTAATAAGACAAAACATCGCATCCAACCCATAATCATTACATTATTTCTCTCACAAAAAAATCAAAAAAGCCAAAAGTCCTTCTCAAACCAGGCTTTTCAGCCTTAGACTAAAATAGCCAAAAAAATCAAAAAGCTAAAAAGCCAACCCACTTCCCAAATGAAGCCATATGATACAAAATTTGATCATTGTAATATTATTGTTAGTAATCCATTATATATCTATAATACTTTTCTTCTTATTTTTTTTTATCAATCTTGAAGAGTAATTACAAATATGATAAATACTACATTAGATGTCATGACCCAAACCCGCCCCTATGGGTTAAGGACATAACCGGCCAGTAATCAAGAGATTACCTACGGCCTCAAACCAAACCAGACATAACTCATCAGAGTAAAGGGGCCAAACAGAAGCAAACTTACAAATTGTCCATAGAGCTGTGCTTACAGGGCACATCATAACAATCCATATACATACATGTTAATAACTCATGTCAAAATAAGTAATAACACAAAGTTCTGTAAATACAGAATCATTAAGTCTAAGTCGGTCAAACCCAAAGTTTATATACAAAAGTAATCCAATATTTTCGCCAATATAACAAAACCATATCCAAAGAGCAAAAGAGGCAAAGACAAGTCTTGTGCGTGAGACGTTCAGGCTGACTCTTCAAAACCTTGACTGTTTCACACAAACTTCACTGAGGCTGGGTTTAGACCTCCCTTGGCTCACCTACAGACACATGAATGAGCGTGAGTGAAAACCCAGTGAGTAATATCGAATAAAGAAGATACACTAGAACAATATACATCAGACGGTTTTGGGCCCAATTCATATTTCTATCTAATATATATATACATAGGTCAAGTGACTGCAGTTCCAAACAAATCAAACGGCCTCGGGCCCAATTCATTCATAGCCGACGGCCTTTGGCCCAACCGTTCATGTCCGACGGCCTTTGGCCCAATCATTCGTGTCAAACGGCCTTTGGCCCATTCATTCGTGTCAAATGGCCTTTGGCCCATTCATTCATGTCATACAGCCTCTGGTCCATTCATTTGTGTCATATGACCTCTGGCCCATTCATTTATGTCATACAGCCTCTGGCCTATTCATTTATGTGTGTCAAACGGCCTTCGGCCTAGTCAATTGTATCCAACGGCCTTTGGCCCAATCATATGGCATAACAAATATTTGTCCCCAATTCAATGTAACAAACTTATATAGAAGTAAGCAATTGGACAAATAACATACTTCAAATATCTTTATTAAGATATTACTCACAGTGTTCTACCGGTGGATTCACCCTTGAGCTCAACCCTACACATTACATAACACATATGGGTCACAAACGATTCAATCTGTTCTTAATTTATATATCCCTCTTAGGCTTCTTTTTTATCCTTTTAACTCATTTTTAATGTTCAATGCATGCCCAAGAGTGGTTAGAAGTGAAAGAGAACGAAAAATGAAACACAGAACACTTTTACAAAATTTCTGAAACAGGAGTCCCCGCTCGAGTGTGGGTTCCGCCGCTCGAGCAAACCCTCATGGTCTGCAAAAGTACTGGTTGCCTCATTTTTACGCTCGAGCGTGACTTCGGACGCTCGAGCTGAAAGTCATTCTACATTGCTCCCCGCTCGAGCGTGAACTTCCCCGCTCAAGCGGACATCAATGTCTGTAAAAAGTTCTAGGAGCTCGTATTTCATGCTCGAGCGGGGCTTTCCCTGCTCGAGCGGACATGCCAAATTCTGGGTTTTCCAGAACTGTTCTTGAGGTTCAAATTCAACATTCAAAGGCTTTAAAGCTCGAATTAAGGCACCAAAAATAGGGAAACACATTATATATCATGAGTATACAAGCAATATGAGGCCAATTGCTCAAAATCATAATCCAATTCTCAAATACATCCTTATCTCTTTTGCATTATCAAACTCATGCATTCAAACTTCATCCAAAATTTATATCTCTACCAATTCAACATGCATGTTAGTCTTTGACCCCAATTCCATTTCAAATAGCACCAATGATGCTCATAACCATGAAAATCAGCAAAACCATGCTTGCATGTATGCTTTAATACTCAACTTCTCATAATTAACATGCTACATGTTGGATTATGCAAATTCATGGTAATCATACACATGCATCTACATACAAGCTCCAAATTCAACAAACTCCATTCAAGTTATGTTTTTTATCACAATTAAACCTTGAATTCACAAAATTATACCATGAATTCATGCTCAATTACTCACCTACAGGTTCAAATCTTCCAATTTAGAGCAAATTCTTGAGTTAGTCTTCAAGATTTCCATGCTTCAAGATCAAAGCTTCAATCCTTCCACCCTCTCTCTCTAACCGACCCTCACTCCCTCTTTTAGAGTGATTTTTCAGCTTTGAGCTCAAACAAATGAAGGAGAGTGTAATTTGGCCCTTTAAATAAGCTCCTTTAATCACATTTGATTATAGATAATTAATAGCACTTAATTAATCGTTCTGAATCTAATTATTTTTATTCGAATAAATTTTTAATTAAATTTCACCGTAGGCTCCAAAAATTATGCTAATCACAATGGCATAATCAATTTCGGTTTCTGTGACCGATAAGGCCTTCAATTTAAATTCTAAAGCAGATTATCAAATAGATTTTCCTACGGTGAACAGATAAAAATTCAAAACCATATATATTCATATAAATGACACTCAAAATCATATTAAACACATAATTACATTCGTAATTAAGATTAATTAGCATAATACGGAGCAGGGTTATCACATTAGATATATCACTAGACCAACAATAGTTAGAAAGTCAACAAAACCTAACAACCAATCAATAAAATCCAAGTCCAAACCAAAATCCAATAACTGCTATTAGTTATATACAATCTCCATAATAGAAAAAAAATAAATCATCACAAAATGATATCAAACTCCTCTTTTAAGAGTTCAACTCCCGACCTCACAGCCACAAAAATGGTTCATCTTAGTTACAATTGGAGTAATGCTAGATGTTCCTAAAATATCACTCATAAATTTACTTATATTAATGTTGCAGATAGTTGGATCTAAATTGATTAATTCGTAAATAAATCAACAACTGTCATAAAATACTCCACATTATTAAGAATAAAATTAAAGATTGATCGATTTATTTATTTATTTATTTATTTCACTTTTTAGTAATAAGGTATATGTACTACAAAATCGTTAATAACAAGAATTGGTGAAACTTAGAATTTGTTAAAATTTTAAACTACTAAAGTAACCGCCCCAACGGTATAAAATATATTGGAGTCTATGTCATAACGTAGCATGCTTGTTTTATCGAAATTTTATCAGAATAATAATATTTATGTGATTAAATCAGATTTATTTTTTAAAAAATATTATGTGGTTACCATTTTTTAATTAGCTTAATTTTTTTTACAAAAATGATTTTAAAGAGTTTTCTAATGTGAATGATTTGACTAATCGAATAAGAGCTCATGGTGAGGCCCATGAAACACAAAAACATCCTTCGATTGAGACGCCGAACTAAAAAGGATCCTAATATTGGTATTTTTTGTTAGAATAATTTTCTGTGTATAATAAATAAATTGAAACTAAATCAAACAAATAAAATAAATAACGTACCGAAATTATTTTACTGAATCAAAGAATAATAAAAAGATCAAGTCGAGTGTGTGACACTTTGTCCTTAAGACAGATTCGCCCCACTACGGTGCTTACGGACTAATGGTGTCTATCTCCTAGAATACAATGATCTTCACAAATTTATAGTAGCACTCCAAACAAATTTGTCCGACGAACTAGAACTTGTGTTCTATACTCTCTAAATTTTTTCTTAAAAAATATATAAAGAATATATGCAACAAAGCAAAAATTGGACAGCAAGAAAATGGATTTTCAGACTATTTTTGGATGTCTAGACTATTGGAACAATGCTGGTATTTATAGGAAAAATGACATGCCCAAACAGGTTCAATTTTGAACCGAACAGGTGCAAATTTTGAATGAACAGATGGAGTCCAAAATTCAACAGATCTGCTGGACATATTGATCCGTTTGAACTGTGCAGTTTGTATCTATGTAACTGCAGCAGTTTTTGGAAGTTTAATAACTGTAAAACCAGTTGAATTTGTTAGGAAATTTTGGACTAAATGAGATAAAAATGGACAGAAAACCCACACCCGGCACGGCTCAGTTCGGTTGACCGGTTGGACGAACGACGGCGGTAGCGGCGACGCGCGCGTGTGTGGTGGTTTGAGCCAAGGTTCCATTTGTCCATAACTCCTCCCTTCTACAAACTTGGGGTGCCCTTTGGGGCCCAACCCAAGTTAGTACACAAAGAGCTTATATACCCACAAAAGCTCTCTTAAAGTTTTAATGTGGGACAACCTATTTCAAGGAAACCTACATTTACTTCTTTAATTGTCCATTCCACGAACCTGAAAAACGACGTCAACTTCCCATTCACTCATAAAATGGTTTTGATGAACTGTCTTCGCCGTGTGACTTGCCATGCGGCAAGGAACACGTCACCTTTTCGGACCTATCCCAAAAGACGTTTGGGGCCCACTTAATTTTGGGCTCAAAGATGGCCCAAAATAAGCCTATATAAAACCAATTTTCCAACAATCCCCCACATGAATGGAATTTGACGAAGAAAAAATACAACAGCATGATCTAATTACAGAGAGTATAGAAATTGGAAATATTCTGCAAATGATAGGTAGTTTTTGGCTTTGAACCTT
This sequence comes from Camellia sinensis, assembly GCF_055761805.1. Lineage (NCBI taxonomy): Eukaryota > Viridiplantae > Streptophyta > Magnoliopsida > Ericales > Theaceae > Camellia > Camellia sinensis. The sequence continues at coordinate 31,188,373 of NC_138961.1, read as the reverse complement.
CCCTTGTGAGACACTATCGAATTTACTAGCTAACTAGTGAACATGATGTCTTGAACTGTTCAACCGTTTGTGTAAACCAAGACAATAGAACTCACACAGCATATCCCCAGACACAGTTTAGTTTTCACTATTGTGTTCATTTTGGCTGTGAACAACCTGGTCTTTCATGAGTGCTCTAGAGAATTGTAGCCTTTCACAAATCTCATAAAATCGGCTCAGTTCACACTCACATAGGTGATTCTTATGAAGAATATCATGCCATACTCCACTAGGTTTACCTAGATATAAGAATCATTAAAAGTATTTAACCTAAAACACTGCAGATATCACTATTTCATCATAGAAATGGGTAGGAGTTCGACTCCCCAATGATCCTTCTGAGTCATACACAACTCGGTTGTCCCTTTGAACCTAGATCTTGGGATCTCCAGTCAACTAGGTTGGGTTGCCATTGTGGTAACTCTTATTTAATAGGCTTAAGTCCCATTTCCTTTGATGAATTTTCAACTAGCTCTCTTCCTAACCATTTGGTTAGTAGATCCGCTATGTTGTCTTTAGACTTCACATATTCAATGGAAATAATTCCATTGGAGAGTAGTTGTCTTACAGTGTTATATCGACGACGAATGTGTCTGGACTTACCGTTATATATATGACTCTGTGCTCTACCTATTGTTGATTGACTATCGCAATGTATGCATATAGCAGGCACCGGTTTTGGCCACATTGGAATATCTTTAAGGAAGTGGCGAAGCCATTCTGCTTCTTCCCCAGCTTTATCTAAAGTTTTGAATTCTGATTCCATAGTAGACCTAGCAAGCAAGTCTATTTGGAAGATTTCCAAGATACAACCGTACCACCAAGGGTAAAGACATACCCACTAGTGGACTTTGAGTCTCTAGTATCTGATATCCAATTTGCATTACAGTATCCTTAAAGTACAGCTGGATATCTAGTATAATTAAGCCCAATGTTACGAGTAAATCGGAGATATCTTAGAACCCTTATAATTGCTTTCTAGTGTTCTACTCTTGGATTACTCGTATATCTACTTAATTTACTTACTGCATAAGCTATATCTAGCCGAGTGCAGTTCATCAACTACATTAAGCTTCCAATAATTTGGGCATACTCTAATTGAGAAATACTTTCCTGTACATTCCTAGAAAGAAACAAATTAACATCCACAGATGTTCTAGCAAGATGATCATCATCTTTACTGAATTTGTCAAGTATTTTCTCAATGTAATGAGATTGTGACAAAGCATAACCTTCTAATGTTTTGGTAATTTTTATACCAAGTATTACATCAGCAATTCCTATGTCCTTCATGTCAAAATGTTTATTCAACATTTTCTTGGTAGTTTTAATCATTTCATTATTACTACCTATAATGAGCATATCATCTACATAAAGACATGCAATGACATAACCTTTGTCTGTGTTTTTAATATAAACGCATTTGTCACATTCATTGATTTTAAATCCATTTGACATCATTGCATTGTCAAATTTCTCATGCCATTGCTTTGGCGCTTATTTTAAACCATATAATGATTTAACCAATTTACATACTTTCTTTTCTTTTCCTGGAATAGAAAATCCTTCTGGTTGTTCCATGTAAATTTCTTCATCTAACTCACCATTTAAGAAAACGGTTTTTACATCCATTTGATGAATTTCTAGATTGTACAACGATGCAATAACAATTAGCATTCTAATGGATGTTATTCTAGTAATTGGTGAGTATATGTCAAAGTAATCAAGACCTTCTTTTTATCTAAATCCTTTGACCACAAGTCTTGCCTTGTATTTGTCAATTGATCCATTCGCTTTCATTTTTCTTTTCAAAATCCACTTGTACCGAAGAGATTTACAACCTGATGGTAGATCCACCAATTCCCAAGTATGATTTTGTAAGATGGATTCAACTTCACTATTGACAGCTTCTTTCCATAAATGAGCCTCAAGACTGGACATAGCCTCTTTAAAAGTTAAAGGCTTATTTTCTAACAAAAAAGTTAGAAAATCTAGACCAAAAGATTTTGAGGTTCTAGCACGTTTACGACGCCTAAGTTCCTCTTCATCAATTTGATCTATCTCTTGCTCTTGCTCTTGTTCTTGGTCATGTTCTTGATCTTGACTAGTAATAGCATCATAAGATCTTTTATTATTACTAATCTCTTGTCCAGTCTTATTTGGAAATACATGTTTAAAGAAAGACGCATTTTGAGATTCAATAATAGTATTTACATGCATTTTGGAATGTTCTGACTTATGAATCAAAAAACAAAATGCACTACTATTCTTGGCATAACCAATGAAAATGCAATCAACGGTTTTAGGACCTATTTTAGCCTTTTTAAGACTAGGAATAGTCACTTTAGCCAAACACCTCCACACTTTTAAGTATTTGTGGATGGTATTCTCCTATGCCACATTCCATAAGGTGTTTAATTCATTTTCTTTCGGGGTACTTTATTAAGTATACAATTAGAAAAAAGTATTGCTTCCCTCCCACAAGTTCTGAGATAATCCAGAATTGATTAACATGGCATTCATCATTTCTTTTAAAGTCTTATTTTTCTTTTCAACAATTCCATTTTGCTGAGGTGAGTAAGGAGTGGTGGTTTGATGAATTATTCCATGTTCTTTACAAAATTTACCACCTCTATCACTTCTAAGTTTCTTAATTTTCTTATCAAGTTGATTTTCAACTTCATTCTTGTATTAGATGAAAGTTTCCAAACTTCATCCTTGGTTCGAATTAAATAAATATAACTATATCTATGTAACAACCATCATACTGTTTACCGATTAATGACTGATTAGTTACCGATAAACGTTGATTACCGTGAAACTGAATTGATCGTGACTGATAATTGAACTGATTAAAAGTACTGAACTGACTGACCGAAATTGAAACTGAGTGGAATGAATACTTCTGTTTGAATTGCATTTTATCTGTTGACTGTATGATTATCTGTTCATGTTTATATGTTTAAACTGCTAATTGAAGGCCTTATCGGCGGCCGAATTAGAAACCGATTAGTGTTTTATGATCCTCATGATTAATGTGATTTTATGGTGTATTTACCTGAAAACTGATTAGGTATGATTAAATTAGATTAAATTAAGCTAATTAAAGAGTTGGACTTAATTACTATTAGACCACTTAGTGGCCACTACTTCACACATGTTGAGCCTTGTATACACTTCAATCAAAACATTGCTTCAGCTCATTTCTTGTGCTTAACCGACCAAGAAGAGAGTTAGGGAGAGAGAGAATTGTTCTTGTTGATTTATCTTGAAGAATTGAAGGAGTTTTGTACAATTGAGCTTCCCTATCCTAAATACAAGACTTAAGGTAGCTCAATTGTCTTTTTATTCATGTTTTGAGTGGATTCTTGCTTGGTTCATGTCATGTTGATGGAGTTTAGAGCCAAACATGGTTTAGATGTTGAATTGTGGCTTAATTGTTGCATGCATGTACATATATTGAAGTTTTGAGGTTGTAGTCCATGTTTCCTCACATGCATGTCCATCTTTTGGTCATACTCCATGAGTTCATCTTGTTTTTGAAGGTTTGAGCTCTTTTGAAACAGCATTAAAGCTTTGAAAATGATTTAAGATCATGCATGTTTGCATGTTCTCCATGTTCTTGGAAAATGGTTTGAAATTGGATTTGAATTAAACACCCTTGGGCTTTGATTTCTCAAATTGAGCTTTGAACCATGTTATTCTATGTGTTTATAAATGTTTTCTGGAAATTCAGCCCAAGAGATTCGGTTTTGATGCATTTAAACTTGAGTTTGAGCTTGGAGGTGCAATCTGGGTTTTCCAGATTTCGCACTTCCGCTCGAGCGGGGAAGTTCCGCTCGAGCGTGGAATCCGAGCATCCAGCATCTCTCTGCACTGTTTTACAGTCCGCTCGAGCGGAGGATTGGGCGCTCGAGCGGAGTCATGTCCCAAGCTCGAGCGGGCGTCGAGCGGAGATTTCACCTATCCAGTACTTTTACAGTACGCTCGAGCGGGAAAGTTTACGCTCGAGCGTGTACCTTTATTGCATGACCGCTCGAGCGGGGAAACCTGCGCTCGAGCGGGACTCTGTTTTTCTGAAAATGCTTTTAAGTGTGCCTCCTTGCATCCTCATCCCATCCTAGGCATTCTTAGGCCTAGTTTAAGACATCTTATTGAGGATATAGAGGTAGAACACACCGAGGCATTAGGGATTAAGTTGTTATATTTCCCAACTGCGTAGTTTAGTGTGTTCAATCTGTTAACTGTGTAGGGTTGGCGACTGGGGAAACACGCTCTAGCTTACTGTAGTCCGAACTCTGTGAGTAACAATTGTGTAAAGATATGTTCAAAATGATTTTCTTCTGAATACTGAACTGAACTGTTTACTGAACTGATACTGTTTACTGAATGAATGTATGTCCTATATTCTGAACTGTATTGTGGCATCCTTAGCAACTACTGTTACTGACTGTTACTGTTACAGAGATCTCTGTCGGTTCCCTCGTGGAACCACTACTGTTTACTGACTGATGGCCATCATTACTGTTCGGTCTTTAAGACCTACTGTTTACTGCTATGCTAATGGATGTACCACATATGACTGAATAACTGTTCTGACTGAAAGACTGAAGTATTGTTTAATGAACTGATTTCATTACTGTAAGGACATTTCATTCATAACCTCTTTACGCATTATGTTATTCACTGGGCTTTAGCTCACTGTTTATATATATATGTAGGTGCTCAGCCACCAGACCGGAGCTAGAAGCGTGGGTTAGACTCCAGTTTTGTCAAGCCAGCCTATGTGCCTCACTGCGAGGTTCCGAGCCTATCTGCTAAGGCTTAGGGGTGTTTCAGGAATTCCCCTTCTGTACTGTCTTACTGTTTGGTTTAGACTGAATGTTTACTGTACTGTTATCAAGGGATTAGGTCCCTGTACTGTGTGACTGTAAATTTTGTATAGACTGTACTGTTTGTATATGTGAATGCATGAAAAATCTTTTTGGTATACAGACTGTCACAGCTCAATGGACATTATTCATTTACTGTATTGGCTTCCGCCAGGCCCTGTACTCTGTTTTACTGCATTACTGTTAAGCAGGCTTTCGGTAATCTCGGATTACTGACCGGTTACGGTGCTAAACCCATAGGGCCGGGTTTGGGTCGTGACAATCTAGTATAGTCATCTATAAAAGTGATAAAATATTTTTTCTCACCTCTAGTTTGAATTGATTTAAAATCACAAATGTCACTATGAATTAATTCAAGTGGTTCCGTACTTCTTTCAATTGAATGAAAATGAGTTTTGGATAATTTTGCCTTAACGTAAATTTCACATTTATGATTTGAATCAATTTCAAATTTAGGTAAACATTTCATATCAATTAATCTATGCAAAGATCCATAATTAACATGTCCAAGTCTACCATGCTATAAATTTGAAGACTCAAGCAAGTAAGAAAAAGATATATTTTTATTAATAACAGAGGGTACAACAGTCATTACATTCATTTTGAAAAGGCCATCAGACATGTAACATTTTCCTACATACGTCCCGTTTTTAGTAAGTACAAACTTGTCACTTTAAAAAATTAGCCTAAACCCATTTTTACTCAACAAAGATCCGGAAATAAGATTCTTGCGAATATTCGGTACATGCAGCACATTGATGAGAGTGAGTTCCTTTCCAGATGTCATCTTAAGTACAATATTTCCTTATCTTTCAATTTTTGAAGTTAAGGAGTTGCCCATAAGAGCATCTCCAACCCACTAGGCATATGATGCTTGTTAGTCAAAATGCCTAATGTGACTCACTTTTTTCAACTCCAATGCACTAGGCATATGCTTAGGCATTTTGCCTCAGCTCACATTCACTAGCTACATGTAGCTAGCCTTCAAGGCTAGGCAAAATGTATTTAATCATTAAGATTATTTCCCTCCATCTTTGTTGCTGACGTGGCATTCTATAAAGTTAATAGTATTTGGATGAATAGCTAAAATAAAGAGTATGGTTGGGACAGAAACATGAAATCGTTGATAGGCAAAATAAAATGTATACTTTATAGTAATATTTAGATAGGTAAAATACCTACTACCATTGGAGATGCTCTAAAAAGTTGTTCATCATTGTCCACTGTAGAATAAGAAATGAACATCTTTTTGTCGGCATAGATGTGGCGAGTAGCACCGGTGTCCACCCACTATTCCTTGGGATTTCCGACAAAATTTACCTCGGAAACAACTACAGAAAGATTGATGTCATCTACATCATTGGAAATATTGTCCACTTCGGTTATATAGACTTGAGCAGGCTTCTTGCTTGTTCTTCTTTTGCTTTTGCCATTGCTACGGCAATCTTTAGCCCGATGTCCCTCTTTGTCATAGATGTAACACTTGCCATTAAACTTGTACTTTTTAATTTCCCCTTCTTGAGAGCCTTGCGATGAACTTCCTCTAGAAAACTTCCATTTCTTTGCTTTTGGAGCATGTTCCACCACATTTGCCTTAGACTCCATAGGATGCTTACCAGCTCGCTTTTCAGAATTGCGGTTGTCCACCTCAATCCTCAAATACACAATTAATTCTTCTAAAGACATTTCTTTGCGCTTGTGTTTGAGGTAGTTCTTGAATTCTTTCCAGCCTTGTAGTAATTTCTCAATTAAGGCTGCAACTTGGAAGGATTCATTGAGAGACATTCCTTCTACGTGAATGTCATGCAGAATGAGTTGGAGATCTTGAACTTGGCTGATCACAGTCTTAGAATCAATCATCACAAAGTCCAGGAATTTGCCAACCACAAATTTCTTTGAGCCGACATCTTCCGTTTTGTATTTTTTCTCCAAAGACTCCCAAAGTTCCTTTGCTGTTTTGATAGGACTGTAGACGTTGTATAATGTGTTGTCAAGTCCATTCAAGATGTAGTTTCGGCAAAGAAAATCAACATGTTTCCAGGCATCGACCGCAGCAACCACTTGTCGGTCAGTTTCATCCTCATTCATAGTAGGAGCATTCTCACAGAGAAAATGAGCCAAGTTTAGAGTTGTAAGATAAAACAACATTTTCTGCTGTTATTTTTTAAAATTAGTTCCAAAGAACTTCTCTGGCTTCTCACCGTGATTTACCGGTATTGTCACAACAGGAGAGGGGACTGGCGTAATTGCAGCTACCATACTAGTACTCGTTTGAGCATTTGTTTCAGTAGCCATGAATTCTAAATTATAAAACAAATTTATAATTAGAATTTTATAATACACAGAAAATTAATCCAAATTCACATAATTAAATTCTGTAAAAATAAAAGAAACAAGAAATATAACTTTTATTTTTCAATTAATTTGGAAATAAAATAAACTTTTATTTAACCAAATTAATTCCACACAAAAAATTAAATTTTTGTAACACTTCAATAATTAAAATACTGAAACAGAATTTTAATTAATGAACACTCAGAAAACAATTTCGAAAAACCAACATTAATTTCTGACAAAATTTTCACAAATAAATATTCTGAATTGTTAATGACACCAGTATATTACTATTAGTTGTCAAAGAAAATAGACAGTATATTACTACTATCTGTCAAACAGTATATTATTACTATTTGTTTTCTAACCAAAATATTATTTTGTAAAACCACAGAAAATAATTTCTGCAAGAAGAAGAAAGAGAAAATGAAACAAACGAAAAATTCTGTATAAATAGAATAATTCGAATATGTCTTAAGATTGTTGGAACAATCTTCTGTGTACAATAAATAAATTAACTAAATCAAACAAATAAAATAAGTAACGTACCAAAATTATTTTACCGAACCGAAGAATAATAAAAAGATCAAGTCGGGTGTGTGACACTCTATCCTTAAGACAGATTCGCCCCGTTACGATGCTTACGGACTAATGGCGTCTATCTCCTAGGATACAATGATATTCACAAATTTGTAGTAGCACTCCAAACAAATTTGTCCAGCGAACTAGAACCTACGTTCTATACTCTCTAAATTTTGTCCTAAAAAATATATGAAGAATATATGCAACAAAGCAAAGATTGGACAGCAAGAAAATGGATTTTCAGACTATTTTCGGATGTCCAGACTGCTGGAACAATGCTAGTATTTATAGGCAAAATGATCTGCCTGTTGAACCGAACAGATGCAGTCCAAAATTCAACAGATCTGCTGGAGAGATTGATCCGTGTAACTGCAGCAGTTTTTGGCAGTTTAATAACTGTAAAACCAGTTGAATCTGTTAGGAAATTTCGGACTGAATGAGATAAAAATGGACAAAAAAACCCATAACCGACACGGCCGACCGGATGACGGCACGCACGTGTGTGGTGGTTTGAGCCAATGTTCCATTTGTCCATAACTCCTTCATTCTACAAACTTGGAGTGCTCCATAGGGCCCAACTCAAGTTAGTACATCAAGAGCTTATATACCCACAAAAGCTCTCTTAAAGTTTCAATGGGGACAACCCATTTTAAGGAAACCCACATTTATTTCTTTAATTGTTCATTTCACAAACCCGAAAACGACGTCAACTTCTCATTTACATATAAATGGTTTTCACGAACTGTTTTCACCGTGTGACTTGCCATGAGGCAAGGAACACGTCACCTCTTCGGACCCACCTCAAAAGATGTTTGGGGCCCACTCAATTTTGGGCTCAAAGATAGCAAAAAATAAGCCTATATAAAACCCTTTTTCCAACATTTTTTTCATAATAATATATGAAAAAAATATAAAATAAATTAAATAGAAATGGTAAAATAATTTTTTATTAAAAGAATGAAATATAGATTAAATAATACGACAAAAAATTCAAAAACGAAATAGATTACATTACAAATTGAACAAATTATTAAAATATTAGAATTTATCAAATTTAAGAATAAATGATAAGAAAAGAAACAAACCGAAGCTTGCACTAGACAGTTTTCTTAAAATAGATTCACCACTTTTTGATGGATGCTAGAGGTATGCCGGCGTCTGTCTCCCAGGATACGATGGTCGAAACCAGCTAATACAGAAGTACCTTCTGAATAGCTTCAACAAATTTGACAATGGATGTACTATCTCTAACAAGAACCAAAGAAGAGGCTAACAAAAGAAGATAATTTTTTTTTCTTTGGTATAAAAAACCATATTTAACTTTTTATCTTAAAACACCATCTCATTTTTCATCATAAAACCTCTCTAAAAACAACCTACTAAGTTGGAGGAGAAAAACCTCTATTTATATTAGGGAAGAGTTTTAGCCATGAAGGCTAACATCAATAGGGTTATCAAATGTCATCAACTGTAGCCATTAGGACTAGAGTTACAAATGTTCAAAACTCCAAAACCATTATATAAATCATAATGTGCATATAATGTATAAGTTTTGAGAATTAAACTAGATGGGTTGCAAAATGGATATGGGTGTTGGGTCACAACCCGATTCAAGCCCAATCTCAAACACATGTACAAACTAAGTCCAGCACAGCTTAACCCAAAGCTTAGGACTAGGTCCAAGTCCAAGTTTAAGATCAAACCCAGCATATGCGCAAGTAGAAGTCTTGACCCAGTCCAAATCAAGACTAATTCCAAATCTAAACCCGACTTTGTTGATGCCCACTTTATGAGACAATTCTGATTTACAACTCAATGGTTTCAGCTCATTATTTTTGTATCATAATCTTTTCACCTACGATAATATAAAACCACTCAGACCTATCTCAACTAACGATTGGGTCCCACGTTAATTTCGAATTAAAGTTGTTGAAAATCCATTATTTTCTAACACCTAAATTGATATAAATTGGCAGCTTAAATTTCTGAATAAAAGTGTATAAGGCTGACCAAATTTTAGTTTAATTCTTAATTCATTTGTTTTAAATATTTATGGGACTCATATATTATTGCAAACAATTCTTTTGACCATGAAAATATGAAATGAAAAAAAAAGAGCTTTGCTTGCCATGAAGTTGTCGCCACATATATGGTTACCTAGTGGGTGCATATCTTGAGTAGGTGTGTTAAAAATTACTTGTACAAACCTTTTTGTTTTTTAATTTTATTTTATATAAATAAGTAAAATAAAGCAATTTATATAACTTTCTCATCTTTTAATTTTCTTTACCTAACCAAAAAATAAATAAATAGTAGAATTAAAATAATCAAATACAAGTAGATCCCACATATTTTGGTGTGACAGTTAGATTCATACAATTCCTTTCTTTTTAAATAGATTACATTCTACTCACGTCTCCTAAAATTTTTAAAAAATACAACTAGTCTTATAAATTTGACATAATTATATTAACATCTCTGTTAGTAAGTTTAACATGATCAAAATTAATTTAGATGATATGTAAATATTGAAATATATAGAGATAAATATGTTTTAATAGAAAATAGATGACAATATTATTTTTTCACTCATAAGAAAAATGAAATAATGATAAAAAGAAGGCATAAATATTATGTAAATTAAAACTTCTAAAAAAACTACTGCAAAAATATGAAACTAACTAATTTTTTTTTTTTCAAATTTCATTTATTCTTTTAAATAGATGGTAGATAGGACATGATAATTAGTTTAGTGGTCTATATAATTGTCTCTTGGGACATTGAGAAGGTGAGAGGTTTATGGTTCAAATTGATGGAATAATTGCGATTATTCGTTGTAATTTAATTTATTAATCTCCTAACATTTTATCATTCGAAAAAAAAAAAAAGCAAAAAAAGAAAAAAAGAAGAAGAGATAGATAGATAGATAGCATGCCTTTCTTGGTAGGTTAGTTATGTGAAATTGAACACCTTTTCTTCTTCCTAGTCATGTTCCTATTTTTTAATATACAAAGGATAAGGTTGATTTCAGCACAACATAAAAGTGATCAGACATCTATGACTAAAATAATATTAATTAATATTTATAATAATAATAAATGATGCGGGGTAATTAAGGTAGGTCACGTGATGTGCTTCTTATCACCATTCATTATTTTATTACTCACCACTGTGACTTTTTTTTTTTTTTTTTTTTTTAAATTGAAAGGAAAATATTTGAGGGTCACAATTTTTGTGACCACAATGGTTTAAAATTGTTAAAATGATATCATTTTGACATATTTTGCACCTAAAACGATATCGTTTTAATAATTTTAGACCATTATAACTATAAAAATTGTGACCCTCTAACATTGTTAGAAACTGAAATCACCACTGTGTTTGCTTGGCCATCCTGTCGATCAATCCTGGCCGTCCTCTGCCTTGCTTGGATGACACTTGTCCAAATTCAATACGCTCTCCCATGCTGTTTTGCAGCAGCTTTTTTAAAAATTAAAAATACTTGGGGCACTAAATTTATCGGTCTTAAATTAATAAAACATCCCCTCTAATTTTGTATATTAAAATAAGAAAGGTCAAAGATATTTTTTATTAAGATTCTTTAAAAAATTTTAATTTAAAGAAATTTTTTCCGACTCAAAATTTTTTTTGCGCAACTTAGAAAAATTTTAGTTCTGACTTAGAATTTTTTTTTAATTTTATATTGAGGGATCTTAATTATTATAAAAATATTATATGTCATTTATTTTATAAAATCTTAATATTATGATTTTAAAAAAATTTCACTAAAAATTATTCTTAATAATGTGTTTGATAAGTGTAAAATTTTAATTTATCAAATATTTTATCCTATGAGATTTAACTTCAATACTATGGCCCTGTTTGGTAGGGTTTATTTTCAGCTTATTTCAACTTTTAGCTTAATTTAAGTTATTTTGATGTGTTTGGTTCAACTTAACAATACAACTTATAGCTTTTTATAAGTCAAAAATCAACTTATTCTTTGAGTGGGGGAGAAGAAGCTTAGTTTATAAGTCAAAAATCAGCTTATATTCACATGTATAAACTATAAGCTGTTAGGCTATAAGTTACAATCACTTTCTCACAGTTCTACCAAACAGGGCCTAAATTATTAGAGATCATTTAAGAATAATAAATTAGGAGATGTAGTATTATTGTTTAAAAATTATTTTTTTATTAAATTATTTGTTTGGAAGATGTATTATAAAAATATTTTTATTATCGGATTTTTTTACCAAAATAGACGCAAAAGAATCAAAGAACATGGTAAGAAAATCCGTTTACGTAGAATATTACTATTTTAATCTTTATTTTGAAATTGACTATTTGTTGTAATTTTTGTTTTATGTGATAAAAATAACTTAAATAAATTTAAAAAATACCATCATCAATCGGGAAATAAGCATGTCTGGGTTCTATTTATAAATTATTAACTTTTAACTTAAAATAGATTGCAACAAGTAATTCTCCAACCATGCTATTTAGGGGTTGTTTGGAGTGTTTTAAATATGTGTACTTTTTATCTTTTTGGACTAAAAAGTTGAGAGAAAAAATATTGATATTTATGTTACTTTTTGACTTTTTATGAAAAAATATGTAATAAAAAATTATAAAAATTAGTTTGTAGGGAAAAATTAGGATTGGGAGTTGTGCAGCCGTAATTGTTGACTTTTGATAAATAATATTAACTTTTTAACTTTTTAAATAATTTTTTAACTTTTTAACTTTTTTTAAGTATTCCAAACTTGACCTTATATTAGAAATAGCTATACAAAATTTTCTTTACAAATTATTATAATATTACTAATTATAGATATTAGTGTCATTCAAAAGATTCACAACCACTCTCACATCTACTTTCACTTCAATATTTCTCAAAATTAAGATTAACGACCACATTTAAATAGTTTTAAGACTCATACTTCGACAACAATGAATGCATCTGCAAAAACCTGCAATCCATAATGCATTATAATCCCACCACAACGAGACCAATCCTTTTGTTGCTCCATATTTATATTATCATATATGTACTATGATCAATGCACGTTAAGTTGGATTAAATTATTCCATTGGGTAAACAGTTATAAAGATACCCAATGAAACAGTCCTTGTTCATTCATCTAACATGCTTTATATTCTCCTTCATCATAATAATAATAATAAATATATATATATATATATATATATTTTAAAAATTTTAATTCCATAATTTCAGTGCACGTACCACCCCCTCCACGACTACATAAATAGAGAAACAAATAATTGAATGAATGAATTCAAGTAAACGAAAGCTGAAGAACAGAAACCTCGAAACTTGGAAGGGCAAATTCATGATGAGTGATGTGTTTGTCTCCACAACCATCTCCATTCATTTGTTTAAAACTTGAATTTGGAAAGTATTAGTCTAGAGAAAAAATATAAAACATATATATTTCCATTTTTATATATTTTTTATACTTGAGATTCTATCGCAACCTTTTTGTATTTCTAACTAGATTTTTTAAAAGAGTATTTACTATTCAAATATAAAAATGAGATCATTTTTTTAAAATCAATAATGTGACAATTGTTAGATAATGTCTCAATGGGACCGCATAATTAAATGTGGTGTTATCATTTATAAGAAGCCTACAATTTAAGTGATTCAATTTAGTTAATAGTCTTAAGGGTATATGTGTTATGGACCTAATGTGTAGATACTAGTTGTATAATTTCTATTTCTATGAGGGGCAGAAATAGAAATTAAAACATATTGATTAAAGTTGGTTTTCATTCCTTTTGAACTTCCACAACCTTTCAGTTTTGAAAACCAATTACAACCTTTAAAAGGTTATGGTCCCTATTCCTTCCCAGGTGGAAATAAGAACACTGTCATTTTTTCCTAAATCCTCTCAAGGAAAAACATAAGGCACCAAAGGGGAAAAGATTAGAAGGCAATAACATAATCAATAACAAAGAGTTCATTGATAATCACGCTTCCGTTTAACCATTCATCAATGGATTCAGGTATGTCATTTTGTCTTGATTTCTTGATAATACACATGGTAAATGATCCAAAGTGTAAGATTTATGTTTCTGAAATTTATGTTAACAACAATTAATTAGAATATTTAAGGCATCTCTCTCTTATCTTCTCTAATTATCAATCAATTACCTCTAAGTAAATTTATATATCATTTTTCTTTTAAAAATTAAAACCTTTGACAATATATATATATATATATATATATTTGAGATTATCTTGGTGAGCTTTGGACAACGAATTAAGTGACATGATGGTTAAATTAATATGTCCTCAGTGCAACTATTAAAGAGCTTGTAATATAGCCAACATGGATTCGTGCAGTGGTAAAGTTTTCAAATTTCTCACTCAAAGTTTCGGTTTGAGTCTCCATAATTCATTGGTGGAGGTAAATATACTTCTTAGTGCCTAGAATACGTGAGGGCCTTAACTTTGACCCTGACATAAGTGCGATAGAATTCTTTGCAGATGCGCTATAAATACTAAAAAACAATACTCTCTAGTGAGTATATGGAGTAGTATTTGATTAGCGGTGGTACTCAATTTTTTGCACCTAAATATAGAAATATAGCCATGTATTTTTGTTATAAAAATGTGCGTCCATTGTATAATCATTTTAAAGTTTGTTCACTAATGTTCTTAAGTAGTGGTGGAACTACATGAAATCAAACGATTAATTTTTATTTTAGCACAATGTTTATTCTCATGCTTGATTTTCAAAAAAATTGATGAAAAATACATTAAAATGAAATCATGCACTATAGTAAAAAAAAAAAAAAATTTATTCCACACGAATGTTAAAGAATAATCATTCTATTCGATTTCGTCTTCGTTATAGTAAATCAAATACTCAATCTAATCATATTCAACATAACTATGTCACAAGAGTGACTCTCACTAAGCGATTGTTTAGAAATTGATTATTTTAGTTATTTTTTGACTTTTTATAAAAAATATGTAAAAAAAATAGAAAGAATGATATGCCAATTTGTAATATTTTTTTAATTATTTTCTTTACTTATGTTATTTGTTGGAACATTTTCATAATATATTTATGTATATTTAAATGTATAATATAGTTATTTGAATGATTAAAGATATGTGACTTTTGGGTTTAAACAAAAGGGTCGGAATTAAAGGGTATCACTTTTGAATTAAAAGGACACGACTTTTGATCTAAGAGACACATAACCATGCCTATATAAAGGCAAAATGGGTTGGAAATTGGATAGAAATAATCCATATGAAATCCATATAATTTCCATGGAAATTCTCTCAATGATTCATATTGTTATTTTCCTCTTGCTTGGTGGATTAGAAAAATCCAAAGGTATTCGGGATCTGATTTTGTTCGTACATAATACAGTCAAACATCAATCTTTAGACTGGGCTTCATTGTATCCTAGATGCGGATTCGCGGGTAATCCGGTGCACACCATATTCGACATAATTGGTGGGAGCGAATATTGTCTTAAAAAAAGTGACGTTGTAACGCCCCTTGAAGCAATACTAATTATTTTCTGTTTATTGCCTTCCATTATTGTCACGACCCAAATCCGTCCCTATAGGTTTAGCATCGTAACTGGCTAGTAATCCTTGGATTACCAAAGGCCTCTTAACAGAATAACATATAATTAGAGGCTGCGGAAGCAATATATAAAACATACATAGTCCATTGAGTTGTGTTGACATATATGAGACAAAATTTTCAAACAAAATTATATATATATACACACATGTAACGTCATAAACACATTGGTCTTACGTCACGCATTTACACAGATAAGGTCGAAAGGGAACTTAGCCCAAGTACAGATAAACAGAACAACAATAAAGCCTTGACATGGTCTTCTCAAAAGGAACCTCTTCAAGAGGCATAGTGGTAGGCTGACAAAACAAAATCTTAGGCCATCAACTCTGGGCCTGGTTACGTGCCTGATCACCTGCATACATAATATAAATAGTGAGCGGAAGTCCAGTGAATAACAACAGAGTAAGGAGTTTACTGAATGATGTCCATGCAGAAACAAAGTCTAATGTATATTCAGATTTCAAATCAGAAACAAACTCTTATACATGTTCATATTCGGAATCAAAGTTCGTACATTACACATTATAAAGCATGGCACATCCATTAGCGTTAACAAATCTGATGACCCACGAGGGGACGACCGTGAAGGCATTTCAATGACCCATAAAGGGACAGCCATAAAGCATTTCGATGACTCACGTGCACAGAGACGTTTCTGATGACCCATAAAGGGATGACCACAAAGGCATTCTGATGATTCATGTACACGGAGACGTTTCTGATGACCCATAGGGACGTATATCATATGATGCTAAGGATGCCACGAATACATTTCAAAAACTTGGACAATCATTCGTTCATACAAAACATAGCATTTAAGAGAATTGATCATTTCATATCATAATGTTCAGAAAACATTTAACATTGAACATAACTTTACAAAGTTATTACTCATAAATAACAGATGGCTCCAAGTAGACGAATAGAATAGGCAATTCAGATGTCTTGTGGTGTGTGACCTACACAGGTACAAAACGAACACGTACTAAATTACACACCTGGAAACAGTTACTTAATTCTTTCTTATCTTGGTGTGTTTCTACTTCTTATCTTTATTATGGTGTCTTAATCTTAGCCTAAGAATTGCCTAGGATGCAATGAGGATGCTAAAATGCACTTGAAAACATTTAACAAAAATTGCTGAAAACAAGGGGTCTCGCTCGAGCGCAGCTTTCTTCACTCGAGCGGACATGCAAAATGTGAGTGGTCGCTCGAGCGCACATTCCTTCGCTCGAGCGGCCAGTAAACTTTGAAAAAGTGCTGGTTGTTTGATTTTTCCGCTTGATGCTCGCTCGACGCTCACTCGAGCGTGAGACTCATGACCTCGCTCGAGCGCAACTTTTATCACTCGAGCGGTCTGCAAAATACACAAACTTCTGGGAGCATGCATTTTACGCTTGAGCGGACTTTTGATTGCTCGAGTGTGAAAGCAGAATTGTGGAATTTCTAGAATTGCTTTCAAGCTTTAAACTTGACCTCAAAGTTGTAAATTATGTTTTCCTGGGCCAAAAACTTAAGGAAGCTCTTGTAAACTTGCAACACATCATGAATTAAGAATCATTACTCAAAATCAAGGCTCAAAAGCAAGTGGATTCTTCAAAACAAACTTGAATTATATAAATACACATCAGGCATGTGTTATCATGAACTCAAATCTTCCCAAACACGTACAAATGAAGTGTTAAGGTACAAAACCACAATGAGCTCCCATAATTTAACAAAAATAGGCCCTTGCATGTAAGAATTTGTTGAAATCAAAACTCAAAATCCATGAATTATACATGCATGTATACAATTAGCTCATTTCTTCTATGATTGACATAATTCTTACTTATTCTCTTCAATTTCATGTAAATATTCTTACATGACTCATGAATTCACTTTCTATGTACCTTATTTCCAAGATTTAAGGGAAATGTTCATACGTAAGGTGTGAATTCAAAGGGTTCAAGCTTGATTTTTCCAAGAATTATCCTAGTTAAACTTAATCTCTTCTTCCCTCTCTCTCTCTACATTTGGTTGCCTCAAGGATGATAAAATGAGAGTGTGAGTCATGTTCCTTAATCATCTTAAGCCTTATAGAGGCTTGCTTAGTGGTGATTAATTAACCTTGGCTTAAGCTATTCATATCGGCATTAATTATTCTAATTTAATCGTTCCGAACCGAATTTTAATTAAACCTACCATAAAATTCTAAAAATTCTAATTATCACATAAATCAAGTCAATTTCTGAATTGGATGCCGATAAAGCCTTCAATTCGCAATTCGTAACGAAAACATGAATAAGTCTTTTTACGTTAAACATATATATACACAAATAAGGCAACACACCCATGCAATTTAATTCAGAATTTCTCTTAATTACCGATTAAGCTTATTCAACCACGAATTAATTTAAATCAAAGGTCGGGGTTGTTACAGTCTTCCCCCCTTAGAGAGTTTGGTCCTCCAAACTCGAATTACCTTCATTTTGGAAAAACACTAGGTCTAGAGGGAACAAATCTGGGTATCTTTTCATCATATCCTCTTCTGTCTCCCAAGTTGCATAGGTCCCTCCATGGTTTTGCCAGTCAACTTTCACCAAGGGAATTTCCTTGTTCCTTAATCTTTTGATTCGGCAGTTAACGATTTGTATTGGCCTCTCTTCGTACGTACAATCATACATCAGAAGCACATGAGCGGTTCTATTACATGGAGCGGGTCTCGTAAATAATCTCGAAGCATTGAAACATGAAAAACGTTGTGCATATATACCATCACCGGAGGTAAGGCTACTCGATATGTTACTGAATTAATTTTCTCAAGAATTTCATATGGCCTAACA
The DNA here is from genome assembly GCF_055761805.1 of Camellia sinensis. Lineage (NCBI taxonomy): Eukaryota > Viridiplantae > Streptophyta > Magnoliopsida > Ericales > Theaceae > Camellia > Camellia sinensis. The sequence goes on along the minus strand of NC_138961.1, from coordinate 31,170,064 downwards.
TATCTTGGTGCCAACTTGCCTTTCACCCCAAATCGCGTCTGATCTTTCATTGGAGTTACTTTTATGAACACATGATCACCAACTTCATATTCTCTATCTCTTCTTCGGACATCCGCATAACTTTTTTGACGGCTCTGTGCAGTTCTTAGGCGTTGTTGAATCAGTTTCACTTTATTAATTATTTCTTACACAAGTTCTGGTCCCAACAAGGGTCGATCACCTACTTCGGCCTAACAAATCGGAGAACGGCACTTCCTTCCATACAAAGCTTCATATGGAGCCATACCAATACTTGAATGATAACTGTTGTTATACACAAATTCGGCCAACGGTAGGTAGGTTTCCCAACTGCCTTGAAAGTTTAGTGTACACATCCGTAACAAATCTTCTAACGTTTGAATGGTCCGTTCAGATTGGCCATATGTCTGCGGGTGATAAGCACTGCTTAGTCTCAATTCAGTTCCCAGAGTTTGCTGTAGACTTTGCCAGAATCTTGAAGTGAACTTAGGATCTCTGTCAGATACAATAAATACTGGCACGCCATGTAATCTCACAATCTCATTAACATACAAGTTAGCCAACTTATCCGCATTATACAACGGTTTAATAGGTAAGAAATGTCCGGGTTTAGTTAAACGATCAATAATCACCCAAATAGAATCCATACCTCGAGGAGAGTGAGGTAATCCCACAATGAAGTCCATAGTAATATGCTCCCACTTCCATTCCGGTATTGGAAGCGGTTGAAGTAATCCAGCAGGTCGTTGATGTTTAGCTTTGACTTGTTGGCAATGTAAGTATCTAGCTACAAAGTCTGCAACTGTCACGACCCAAACCCGGCCCTATGGGTTTAGCACCGTAACCGGCCAGTAATCCGAGATTACCGAAGGCCTGCAGGACAGTAGTACAGTAAAACAGAGTACAGGGTCTGGCGGAAGCCAATACAGTAAATAAACAGTGCCCAATGAGCTGTGACAGTCTGTATGCAAAAAGACTTCTCATACATTTATACATAAACAGTATAGAACAGTGCAGTCTATACAAAATTTACAGTCACACAGTACAGGGACCTAATCCCTTGATAACAGTACAGTTAGCAACTGACAGTCTATACAGTAATCCAAACAGTATGGAGACAGACGGGGGAAACAAACAAAACACCCCAAAGCCATAGCATGGCAACTCGGAACCTCGCAGTGAGGCACAAAGGCTGGCTTGACAAAAGTGGAGTCTAACCCACGCTCCTAGCTCCGATCTGGTGGCTGAGCACCTACATATATATATAAACAGTGAGCTAAAGCCCAGTGAATAACATAAAGCGTAAAGGGGTTTAGAATGAATGTCCTTACGGTAATGAAAACAGTTCAATTCAATCAGTATTTCAGTTGTTCAGTACAGTAAACAGTCATATATGGTACATCCATTAGCATAACAGTAACAGTAGGTCTTAAAAGACCGAACAGTAATGATGGTCATCAGTCAGTAAACAGTAGTGGCTCCACGAGGGAACCGACAGAGATCTCTGTAACAGTAACAGTAACAGTAACAGTAACAGTAAACAGTAGGTACTAAGGATGCCACAGTACAGTTCAGAAATAAAGGACATACATTCATTCAGTAATATCAGTTCAGTAAACAGTTCAGTTCAGTATTCAAAAGATATCAGTTGAACATATCTTTACACAATTGTTACTCACAGAGTTCGGGCTACAGTATGCTAGAGCGTGTCTCCCCAGTCGCCAACCCTACACAGTTAACAGATTGAACACACTAAGCTACGCAGTTAGGAAAGATTAACAACTTAATCCCTAATGCCTCGGTGTGTTCTACATCTATATCCTCAACAAGATGTCTTAAACTAGGCCTAAGAATGCCTAGGATGGGATGAGGATGCAAAGATGTACACTTAAAAGCATTTTCAGAAAAACAGAGTTCCGCTCGAGCTCAGGTTTCCCCGCTCGAGCGGCAATGCAACAAGGGTACACGCTCGAGCGTAAACATTCCCGCTCGAGCGTACTGTAAAAGTACTGGGTGGGTGAAATCTACGCTCGAGCTCCCAGTCCTCTGCTCGAGCGGACTGCAAAACAGTGCAGAGAGATGCTGGATGCTCGGATTCCACGCTCGAGCGGCACTTCCCCCGCTCGAGCGGAAGTGCGAAATCTGGAAAACCCAGATTGCACCTCCAAGCTCCAAAACCAAGTTCAAAAGCATCAAAACTCGACCTCTTGGGCTAAATTTCCAGAAAACACATGTAAACTCATAGTTAAACATGATTCAAAACTCAATTTGAGAAATCAAAGCCCAAGGGTGTTTTATTCAAACCCGATTTCAAACCATTTTCCAAGGACAATCCTCAAACATGACATGCATGATCTTTAAATCATTTTCAAAGCTTTAATGCTGTTTCAAAAGAGCTCAAACCTTCAAAAACAAGATGAACTCATACAGTATGACCAAAAGATGGACATGCATGTGAGGTATTATGAACTACAACCTCAAAACTCCAATATATGTACATGCATGCAACAATCAAGCTTCAATTCAACAACAATGAACCAAAACAAGACTTAGTTCTACAATGAAGCATGAATCATGCAAGAACAACTCAAGGACACCATTAAGATGATGAATGATCTACCTTAGGTGTAGAATTAGAAGCGAGGGAGCTCAAATATGCAATCTCCTCAACAATTTCTTCAATTTCCAAACAATTCACAAGCAAAATTGAGATGAAATCAACTCCTCAAGTCTCTCTCTCTCTAAGGTCGGCTAGAACAAGAAGAAATGGCTGATGAAATGTTCTTCAAGTGTGTACATAAGGCTCAAGTGTGTGTATTGAGTGGGCCACTAAGGGTGGCAATTTGGTAAATAAGCCTAACTCTTTAATTAGCTTATTTAATCTAATTTAATCATACCTAATCACTTTTCAGGTAAATACACCATAATATCACATTAATTACGAGGGTCATGGAACATCAATCGGTTTCTAATTCGGCCGCCGATAAGGCCTTCAATTAGCAGTTTAAACATATAAAATACGAACAGATCAAACAAACAATCAACAGATAAAATGCAATTCAAACAGATGTACTCATTCAATCCAGTTCCAGTTTTCAGTCAGTCAGTTCAGTACTTTAATCAATTCAATTATCAGTCATAATCAATTCAGTTTAACGATAATCGATGGTTATCGGTAATCAATCAGTCATAAGTCGATAAACAGTATGAGGGTTGTTACAGTCTCCCCTCCTTATAAAGAGTTTAGTCCTCTAAACTCGAGTTACCTTCATTCTGGAAGAAAACTGGATTCAGTGGAAACAGTTCAGGATATCGTTTGGCCATGTCATCTTCCCTTTCTCAAGTGGCATACACGCCACCGCGGTTTTGCCAGTCAACTTTCACTAACGGGATCTCTTTGTTCCTCAGTTTCTTGATTCGTCTGTTTATAATCTGTATAGGCCGTTCCTCGTAAGTGTAGTCATCACTCAACACTACGTGGGTAGGCTCTATTACATGGAAGGGATCCCGGAGATAATCTCTTAACATAGAAATGTGGAAAACATTATGCATGTGTTCCATTTCAGGAGGAAGCGCAACTTGATACGCCACCGGATTGATTTTCTCAATAATCTCATACGGTCCGACATATCTCGGCGCTAACTTGCCTTTGACTCTAAAACGAGTCTGGCCTTTCATTGGTGTCACTTTCACAAAAACGTGATCACCCACTTCATACTCTCTGTCCCGTCTTCTGACATCTGCATAACTTTTCTGTCTACTCCGTGCAGTTTTCAGTCTCTGCTGTATCAGTTTCACTTTTTCAGTTGTTTCATATACAATCTCGGGCCCAAGCAAAGGCCTATCTCCAACTTCTGCCCAGCAAATCGGAGATCTACATTTTCTGCCATACAATGCCTCGAAGGGCGCCATACCAATACTCGAATGGTAGCTGTTATTGTAGGCGAATTCAACTAATGGCAGATGACTTTCCCAGTCTCCCTGAAAATCAAGGACACACATTCTCAGTAAATCCTCCAGAGTTTGGATGGTCCTTTCTGATTGGCCATCTGTCTGAGGATGATAGGCACTACTCAGTCTCAGTTCAGTACCCAGTGCAGTTTGTAGGCTTTGCCAAAACCTCGATGTAAACTTCGAATCCCTGTCAGAAACAATAGACACAGGCACTCCATGCAGTCTTACAATCTCATCAATATAGATAACAACCAATTTGTCCGCATTATAAATCGTCTTGACAGGTAAGAAGTGAGCAGATTTGGTTAATCTATCAACAATAACCCAAATTGAATCCATACCTTTTCTGGAGCGAGGTAATCCCACAATAAAATCCATGGTGATATGCTCCCATTTCCACTCTGGTATGGATAAGGGCTGCAATAAGCCTGCGGGTCGTTGATGTTCAGCTTTGACCTGTTGGCAACGAAGACATTTGGACACAAAGTCAGCAATTTCTTTCTTCATTCCCGGCCACCAGAAATTCTGTTTCAGATCTTGGTACATTTTCGTATTCCCCGGATGGATAGACAATTTCGAATTGTGGCCTTCTTGCAGAACTCTTCTTTTCAGTTCAGTATCATTTGGTACACACAGTCTTTCTTGAAATTTCAGTACATTATTCTCAAATTTGAATCTCAGTCTCGGTTTAGATTCTCTTTCTTCGATGATCTTTTTCAAGAAGTCATCCAGTTGCTGTTTCTCTTTAATCTCCTCAATCAGTGCCGGTTGAGCAGAAATAGCAGCTAAGATTCCACCTTGTTCTCGTAAAATAATTTCGATTTCAGATTTTTCAAGGTCACAAAGCAACTCTTTCTGTCCTGTAAGCAAACAGGCTAAGTTTCCAATCGATTTCCGGCTCAATGCATCGGCAACGGTATTGGCTTTTCCCGGATGGTACAATATCTGTAGGTCATAGTCTTTAATCAGTTCCAGCCATCTCCGCTGTCTCATGTTCAGTTCTTTCTGTGTGAAGAAATACTTTAAGCTCTTGTGGTCGGTGTATACTTCACATGTCACCCCATACAGATAGTGACGCCAGATTTTCAGTGCAAATATTACTGCAGCAAGTTCCAGGTCATGGGTCGGGTAGTTCTTTTCATGTGGTCTCAACTGTCGGGAAGCATAAGCAATAACTCTCCCATTCTGCATTAAAACACATCCCAAACCCTTATGAGAAGCATCACTAAATAGAGTATAACCATCCGTACCTGAAGGTAAGGTAAGAACCGGTGCAGTCATTAATCGAGTTTTCAACTCCTGAAAAGTAGATTCTCTTTGGTCAGTCCAGTCAAATGATGTCCCTTTCTGAGTTAACTGAGTCAATGGTAGGGCAATTTTGGAGAAATCTTTGACAAATCTTCTGTAATATCCAGCCAGTCCCAAAAAGCTTCGGACTTCAGTCACATTTGTCGGTCTAGGCCAGTTCACTACAGCTTCAATTTTCTGCGGATCAACAGAAATTCCATTTTTGCTAACAACATGCCCCAAAAACATAACACAGTCAAGCCAAAATTCACATTTAGACAGTTTAGCATACAGTTTCTGTTCTCTTAAGGTTTGTAGGACAAGTCTCAGATGGTGTTCATGTTCTTCCATACTCTTGGAGTAAATCAATATGTCATCAATAAATACAACAATAAAATTGTCAAGGTATGGTTTAAAAATTCTGTTCATAAGGTCCATAAATGCAGCAGGGGCATTCGTGACTCCGAATGGCATAACTAAAAATTCATAATGGCCATACCTCGTTCTAAAAGCAGTTTTATCAATGTCTTCTGGTTTAACCTTCAGTTGATGATACCCCGATCTGAGATCGATTTTGGAAAACACTTGTGCACCCTGTAACTGATCAAATAAATCATCAATACGCGGTAATGGGTATTTATTCTTTACAGTTACCTTATTCAGTTCACGATAGTCAATGCACAGTCTCAGTGAGCCATCTTTTTTCTTGACAAACAAAACAGGAGCACCCCATGGCGAAGTGCTAGGTCTGATGAACTTTTTGTCTAACAGTTCTTGCAATTGCACTTTCAGTTCTTTCAGTTCAGTTGGAGCCATTCGGTAAGGAGCTTTCGATATCGGCTGCGTACCCGGAATCACATCAATGGTAAATTCAATCTCCCTGTCAATTAAATCCCCTGGCAGATCATCTGGAAATACATCTGGGAATTCCCTGACTATAGGAATACAGTTCACGTTAGCATTATCATCAGTAGGTACAGTCTGTACAGAACACAGATATCCTTTGCACCCCTTTTTAACTAGTTTAACAGCTTTCACAGACGAAATCAGATACGGAGGAGGTACTACTCCACTCCCATTAAACACAAATTCAGGCAAACCAGGTGGACGAAAAACAACTTGCTTGGTCACACAGTCAATAGTGGCATGATATTTTTGTAACCAATCCATCCCCAATATTACATCAAAATGATCAATGTTCAATGGCAGTAAATCAATAAACAGATGCATATCCCCAACAATGATTTCACATGCGGGGTACATATAAGCACATGTCATGGACCCTCCTACGGGTGATGATACGGCTAGCAGATAGTTCATGGGTTCTATTCAATTTCCGTGAGAAAGCATGCGATACATAAGAATGTGTAGACCCCGAATCAATCAATACATATGCATTTTGCGTACAGATAGAGAGGATACTTGACACAACGGTCTCAGTATTTTGCACGTCTCCCGGTACTAGGGCGAACACTCGGCCCTGCCTCACGGGCTCCTTCCCGGTAGTTCTGGGGTTAGGCTTTGGTGCTACAGTTGATGCTGCTGCGCTTGGTGTAGCTTTACTACTGGCTTGTGGAGCAGAGGGGCAGTCTTTAACCATGTGGCCCACCTTGCCACACCTGTAACAGGCTCCAGATATTCTGTAGCAGACCCCCTTGTGCTTCTTGCCACACTCAGGACAGGGTGGTATGAACCCACTCCCTTGGCTGGGGCTAGTTGTCGACCCCGTATTCTGTTTCTTGTTGGCTGGGTTGTGCTTGCCTTTCTTGAATTTGAAACCCTGCCTTTTACCATGCCATTCAGTTGTTGGTGTTTCAGATTGTTTCACTGCTGCAATGTTCGACTCGGCCATCAATGCCCGGTCGAGAACACCCACAAAAGTCGGTAGTTTCAAAACATTTATTCGGTCAAGTATTGCCACATTAAGGCCACCTTCAAATTTTCTGGCCTTCTTATATTCAGTATCCACCATGTGCGGTGCATAACGGGCAAGTTCAGTAAATTTGGTTTCATACTCTACAACGGACATTGTGCCCTGCTTCAGCTGTTCGAATTCAGTCACTTTTCTATCCCTGACACACTGAGGGAAGTACTTTTCAAAGAAGGACTCCTTGAACTGAGCCCAAGTCATAACAGTATTTGTATCACGGATCAACATCCACCACCTTCTAGCTTCTTCTTGTAAGGTGAAGGTAGCTAACAGTACTTTATTCGCTTCTGAGCACGGGAACACTTCAAATAGTTTTTCTGTTTCCAGAACCCAAGCTTCAGCTTTTAACGGTTCAAGGCCTCCCTGAAAGGATGGCGGTTTCATTTTGCTGAACTTCTGGGTAAGAGCAATTATATCCCCATCATTCACATCCACATTAGGTTCTGGCTGTACCAGAGGAGGAGGAGGTGGGGGCGGTTGGTTCTGTTGTGGTTCAAGTCTAGCAGTTATCAATTCCATCATTCTTTCCATTCTTTCCATTCTTGCCTCAGTAGATGAGGACTCAGGTTCATTTGCATTGTCCATTTCACTATAAGCAGTTATAACAGTTTTAAACATAAGCAGTCATTTGTTTAACAGTTTACCACATTAGCATGTATTCAGTCAGTCATATCACACACTTATCATGCTCATGAGATGCCCTAATTACGTTTCTAGGACACCCTATAGCTCATTTGGACACGTGTGTGCGGTATAACTCGTGGTTAAGTATCGCTCTGATACCACTCTGTCACGACCCAAACCCGGCCCTATGAGTTTAGCACCGTAACCGGCCAGTAATCCGAGATTACCGAAGGCCTGCAGGACAGTAGTACAGTAAAACAGAGTACAGGGCCTGGCGGAAGCCAATACAGTAAATAAACAGTGCCCAATGAGCTGTGACAGTCTGTATGCAAAAAGACTTCTCATACATTTATACATAAACAGTATAGAACAGTGCAGTCTATACAAAATTTACAGTCACACAGTACAGGGACCTAATCCCTTGATAACAGTACAGTTAGCAACTGACAGTCTATACAGTAATCCAAACAGTATGGAGACAGACGGGGGAAACAAAAAAAACACCCCAAAGCCATAGCATGGCAACTCGGAACCTCGCAGTGAGGCACAAAGGCTGGCTTGACAAAAGTGGAGTCTAACCCACGCTCCTAGCTCCGATCTGGTGGCTGAGCACCTACACATATATATAAACAGTGAGCTAAAGCCCAGTGAATAACATAAAGCATAAAGGGGTTTAGAATGAATGTCCTTACGGTAATGAAAACAGTTCAATTCAATCAGTATTTCAGTTGTTCAGTACAGTAAACAGTCATATGTGGTACATCCATTAGCATAACAGTAACAGTAGGTCTTAAAAGACCGAACAGTAATGATGGCCATCAGTCAGTAAACAGTAGTGGCTCCACGAGGGAACCGACAGAGATCTCTGTAACAGTAACAGTAACAGTAACAGTAAACAGTAGGTACTAAGGATGCCACAGTACAGTTCAGAAATAAAGGACATACATTCATTCAGTAATACCAGTTCAGTAAACAGTTCAGTTCAGTATTCAAAAGATATCAGTTGAACATATCTTTACACAATTGTTACTCACAGAGTTCGGGCTACAGTATGCTAGAGCGTGTCTCCCCAGTCGCCAACCCTACACAGTTAACAGATTGAACACACTAAGCTACGCAGTTAGGAAAGATTAACAACTTAATCCCTAATGCCTCGGTGTGTTCTACATCTATATCCTCAACAAGATGTCTTAAACTAGGCCTAAGAATGCCTAGGATGAGATGAGGATGCAAAGATGTACACTTAAAAGCATTTTCAGAAAAACAGAGTTCCGCTCGAGCTCAAGTTTCCCCGCTCGAGCGGCAATGCAACAAGGGTACACGCTCGAGCGTAAACATTCCCGCTCGAGCGTACTGTAAAAGTACTGGGTGGGTGAAATCTACGCTCGAGCTCCCAGTCCTCTGCTCGAGCAGACTGCAAAACAGTGCAGAGAGATGTTGGATGCTCGGATTCCACGCTCGAGCGGCACTTCCCCCGCTCGAGCGGAAGTGCGAAATCTGGAAAACCCAGATTGCACCTCCAAGCTCCAAAACCAAGTTCAAAAGCATCAAAACTCGACCTCTTGGGCTAAATTTCCAGAAAACACATGTAAACTCATAGTTAAACATGATTCAAAACTCAATTTGAGAAATCAAAGCCCAAGGGTGTTTTATTCAAACCCGATTTCAAACCATTTTCCAAGGACAATCCTCAAACATGACATGCATGATCTTTAAATCATTTTCAAAGCTTTAATGCTGTTTCAAAAGAGCTCAAACCTTCAAAAACAAGATGAACCCATACAGTATGACCAAAAGATGGACATGCATGCGAGGTATTATGAACTACAACCTCAAAACTCCAATATATGTACATGCATGCAACAATCAAGCTTCAATTCAACAACAATGAACCAAAACAAGACTTAGTTCTACAATGAAGCATGAATCATGCAAGAACAACTCAAGGACACCATTAAGATGATGAATGATCTACCTTAGGTGTAGAATTAGAAGTGAGGGAGCTCAAATATGCAATCTCCTCAACAATTTCTTCAATTTCCAAACAATTCACAAGCAAAATTGAGATGAAATCAACTCCTCAAGTCTCTCTCTCTCTAAGGTCGGCTAGAACAAGAAGAAATGGCTGATGAAATGTTCTTCAAGTGTGTACATAAGGCTCAAGTGTGTGTATTGAGTGGGCCACTAAGGGTGGCAATTTGGTAAATAAGCCTAACTCTTTAATTAGCTTATTTAATCTAATTTAATCATACCTAATCACTTTTCAGGTAAATACACCATAATATCACATTAATTACGAGGGTCATGGAACATCAATCGGTTTCTAATTCGGCCGCCGATAAGGCCTTCAATTAGCAGTTTAAACATATAAAATACGAACAGATCAAACAAACAATCAACAGATAAAATGCAATTCAAACAGATGTACTCATTCAATCCAGTTCCAGTTTTCAGTCAGTCAGTTCAGTACTTTAATCAATTCAATTATCAGTCATAATCAATTCAGTTTAACGATAATCGATGGTTATCGGTAATCAATCAGTCATAAGTCGGTAAACAGTATGAGGGTTGTTACAGCAACACACTTCTTCATTCCAGGCCACCAGAAATTCTGTTTCACGTCATGATACATCTCTGTATTCTCCAGATGCATAGCAAATTTTGAGTTGTGAGCTTCAGTCATGATGCGTTTCCTCAAGTCAAAATAGTCTGGCACAGAAAGGCGATTCTGAGATTTCAACACATCATTGTCAAGCACAAATCCCGGTTTCGGTTTTGAATCAATCTCATTAACAATTTTCCTCAGGAACTTATCTTTGTATTGTTTCTCTTTAATCTCTTCAATGATTGCTGGTTGAGCAGAAATGGCGGTTAAGATTCTGCCCTGCTCACGTAACACAACTTCAATCTCATTCTTTTCCAAGTCACATAGCAATTCATTCTGACTGGTGAGCAAATATGATAAATTCCCAATGGATTTTTGACTTAACTCATCTGCAACGGTATTTGCCTTCCCTGGATGATACATAATTTGTAAATCATAGTCTTTGATTAATTCTGTGGGAGCCGAATAAATGGCAGAATTAGAAGCGTACACTCTGGAAGACAGATATTACTCGGCTCTATCCTGCACGATCAGGAGGCTGAATGTAATAGATAGGCCGAGTATCTATTGAACTATGGAGCTGAGTAAATAAGCGGATAAAGAGTGAAAAGTGGGCCAGGCCCCGAGGCCCAGGAAACGAGTATAAATAAAGGAACAACAGACGAAGAAAGGTATGTGAGAATTAGTATGCTTAACTTAAAATACAAGTAACCCAGAGAGAGTAGAGACTGACTTGTCCGTCGGAGTGCTAATTTCGGTACCCTCGTCCGGAGTATTCATTTCCTTTCAGGTGTTTATTCGAGGATCAAGAATGTCCCCCAGGACTAGAAGAGTATTTCCAAACCATTTCTCCACAATTGGCATCGTTTATGGAAATACTCAAATACATCCATGGCGGGCGTAACAAAAGACCCTCCGATAGTCACTGATGAAACCACACAGAGATACGACCTCACTCCAACAAACATGCTTGGACCGGAGACTATCGCCGCAAGACGCGCCTTGAACTTCGCCTCACCCTCGACTTTAGAGCATGAGACAATGCAGGTGATCATGGAATAAGCGAAGCAAAACGAACAGAGGTTGGAGAACATGATCGCTGAGAACGAACGTCTCCGTCAAGATTTGGCCTTGGAAGTGGCGAAGTCCAAACAAGCTGTACGCCTAGATCCGGAAAGACCTCTGAGGGCAGGTGGTCGACGACCTCGAGCCTGACAAGACGACACTGATAGCGATTCCGACTCATTATCCCTGGAACCCAAGAAGAAGGGGCGACCTGAAACTACCAGCTCTTCTGAAGAGAGTCCCCGTATAAGGCATAAGCGAAGAAGAAACAGTTCAAATGAAGAAGACCAGCACGATCCCTTTGTCCGACGGATTGCAAAGGCAGTGCTACCCAAGAAATTCAAAGCACCGTCATTTACCTTGTACGACGGTAAATCAGACCTCACCGATCACATCCGCCATTACAAGCAAGCTATGACGCTGCATGTAGACGACGAGGCTCTCATGTGCAGAATATTTTCGAGTAGTTTGAGACCGCTAGCTGTTAGGTGGTATTATAAACTGGAGCCGGCTTCGATTAAAAGCTTCCACCAACTCCAAAAATCCTTCAGGGCAAGGTTTATCACTAATGAGGTCCAGCCAAAGTAAGCCGATTCCCTTTGGGCAATGCAGATTCAACCGGGGGAAACCCTTCATGCATATTCGGCGCGATATTAGGAATGTTTCAATCTGGTAGACGATGCTTGCAATGACTCCATGGCCATCACCGCCTTCAAGATGGGGCTGCATCTCGACAGTGCCCTCCGCAGCTCTTTGACCAGACGGCCCCCCAAAACAGTTTGGTCGTTGATGAAGAAAGTTGAAGAATACTGTAAAGTGGAAGATGACGCCTTGCAGGTTAAAGCCGTAAATGTGACCAACAAGACAACTCCTGCTGAAATTGCTCAGCCGTTAAATTCTGTAGCACCTCATAGCCCTGAACTGCGGCATTGGGCAAAACGAGATAAGAGATGGGATTCTCGCCGATCAAGCGACCAATACTCCCATCGAGCAAATGAAAAACTGCAAGTTGATAGCAGGCGCACAAGGCGCGCCGATAAGAAATATACGGAGTTGACGGAGTCGATCATCACTGTTATGTCCAAGGTCCAACACCTTCCGTTCTTCAAATGGCCGTCCAAAATGGTGGGACCTCCCGACACTAGAAGACGGGATAGACGGTGTGAGTATCACAAGGACCATGGCCATGAAACTGAGAGTTGTTATGCATTGAAGGATCACTTGGAGGAATTGGTACAAGATGGTCGGCTACAACAGTACGTCCAAAAAGTTAACCTAACCAAAGCAATTGCCTTAAGGTAGGATTCCCTTCCACTCGGTGTGATCCACATGATATGCAGCCTGCCAATGTCATCCGCGGTGCATACGATTTAGTCGAGTCCCGACCCTCAAAATCAACTTACTCCGACTAAACGGCCCCATGAAGCTGCAAGCATTTCTTTTGATGATTTAGATTTGGCCGGAGTGACACTACCCCACATTGATCCCTTGGTAATCGAGCTGCGCGTAAACTGGTTCACCGTTGAGCACGTACTCATTGATCCGGGAAACACATCAGAAGTTATGTATTACAAGACATTCACCAAACTAGGCTTCTCCGAATCGGATCTCTCTTCGGCACCTTATCCGTTATTCGGCTTCAACGCCAATCCATAATACCTGTTGGGGAAGATCACACTACCCGTTTCGGGCGGCCTCCTGGACAGTGGAAGTAGAATTCTTGGTCGTCAAGCTTCCATCGCCGTATAATCTCATTATGGGGTGAACTTGGTTGCACACCATGCAGGCCGTGTTGAGTACCTATCATCAGCTGCTACGCTTCCCAACGGAACGCGGCATTGAGCAAATCCGTGGCTCCTAGAAATCGACACAAGTATGTTATTTCCTTGCGGGGAAGATGCCAAAAGAGTTGCAAGTGAATTCCATTGAGGTATCGGATCGTGAGGGCCTCGACGATGTTGGGCAGCCCCCAAGTGAAAAGGTCACGGAATCCCTAGATCGAGTTGAGATTGACGGAAGCTTAGACAGGTTCTTCATGGTCGGCGCCTCCCTGAATCAAGCCGACAGGCAACAACTAATTTCTTTCCTGCTCAGCAACCTTGATGTCTTTGCATGGACTCCGTACGAGAGGCCGGGTATAGATCCAATCGTTTCACAGCATTGTTTGAATATTGACCCTAAATGTAAGCCGATCATTCAGAAAAGCTGGCGATCAGCTGCAGAGCACACTGTCGCCGTTGTCGAGGAGGTCGACAGGCTGCTTGACGCCAGGGCTATCAGAGAAGTGGCCTACCCTACATGGCTCTCTAATACAGTGATTTTGAAGAAGAAAAATGGGACTTGGTGAGTGTGTGTTGATTTCACGGACCTGAACAAGGCCTGCCGCAAAGATTGCTTTTCCTTGCCCAGAATTAACCAACTTGTGCATGCGATGTCATGCCATTAGCGCATGAGCTTCCTCGATGCTTATAGAGGCTACCATCAAATCGCCATGCATCCGAAGGACCAAGACAAAACTGCATTCCTCACCCCAAGGGGAACCTATTACTATAAGGTTATGCCTTTTGGACTGAAGAATGCAGGGCCAACTTACCGAAGACTGGTCACTACCATGTTCAAGGAGCAACTCGGCCAGACTATGGAGGTATACATTGACGACATGGTGGTCAAGTCCATAGAAGAGCAGACTCATCTAGCCGACCTAGAAGAGACATTCGGCATTTTACGCAAATACAAAATGAAGCTGAACGCTTCCAAATGTGCGTTTGGGATCGGCTCTGGCAAATTATTGGGTTACATTGTCAACTACCGTGAAATCGAAGCCAACCCAAGGCAAATCACTGCAATCTTGGAGTGGCTCCCCTTGTTCAGTGAAAGAGGTTCAAAAGTTGATGGGGATGGCTGCCGCACTCAACAAGTTCATCAGCCGGTCCACAGATCGCTACCGACAATTCTTTCATACACTACGGCAGGGCAAGACTTTCGAATGGTTCGCCAAATGTGAAGCAGCCTTCAACGGCTTGAAAACCAACCTCCGATCAGTGCCACTCTTGATAACATCTTCGGCCGGTGACCTACTCATTTTGCATTTGGCAGTTTCTGATCGGGCCGTTAGCGCCGTACTAATAAAAGAAGAGCTAGGGGAACAGCGGCCAGTGTATTATGTGAGCAAGGCAATGGTTGACGCCGAAACACGCTACCTTCCGCTGGAAAAACTCATCCTAACCCTAGTTATGGCGGCAAAAAAATTGATGCATTACTTCTAGGGGCATAGCATCGGGGTTCTAACAGATCACCCCCTCCGATCAGTGCTACGTAGTGCAAAAGCATCAGGACGTGTTTCAAAGTGGGCTCTTGAACTCGGCCAGTATGATATTCAGTTTCTCCCTAGAACCTCCATCAAGGGACAAGTGCTTGCCAACTTTGTGGCCGAATTCACTGGGGGTCTTGCCGACTTCAAGTCTGACGAAGTTCAACGTAAGCCGAACTGGAGAATTTATGTTGGGGACATTTGGCAGTTATACTGTGATGGATCATCCAATCAACGGGGTAGTGGGGTAGGAGTAGTAATCATGGCTCCCGACGGCGCAATAATTGAGCAAGTCGTCAAGCTCGGCTTCGAAGTATCAAATAACGAAGCCGAATACGAAGCCCTTCGAACCGGTTTAGGGAACGCACATCTTCTGGGTGCTCGACATTTGCTTGTATTTTGCGATTCAAAACTGGTGATCAACCAGCTAAAGGAGGAGTACGCGACAAGAAACGACCAAATGGCGGCATACATGAAAACGGTTAACTCCTTACTGGCAAAATTTGACCATCATGAATTAAATTAGATAACACGTGATCAGAACACACATGCAGATGCCTTGGCTTGCCTGGCCTTCACAATTAACTCAAAGATTAAACGGACCATCGAAGTATGATTCATCCCGAAGTCGAGCATTGGCCCTTCGGAGGAAGTCCAATTCAATGTCATAGAATCTGGACCAAGTTGGATGGATCCCATTGTTGCGTTCCTATCTTCCGAACAGCTCCCAGAGGACAAGAAAGAAGCGCATAAACTGCGAAACAAAGCCTTGCGATACTACTTGGACCCGCAAGGAAAGGTTTATAAAAAATCCTTTTCTGGTCCATATTTGGAATATGTACATCCGGACAAAGTCGAAGAGCTTCTGTCCGAAATACATGAAGGCAGTTGTGGCGCCCATTCTGGCGGGCGATCTCTCGCTCATCGAGTCGTGTCGCAGGGGTATTACTGGCCGACAATGAGAGCCGATGCCGAATGTTACATGAAAAAGTGTGAATAGTGCCAGAAGTTCTCTCCTTTGACCTGCCCGCTGAAGAGCTATGCTCCATAACCAGTCCTTGGCCGTTTTTCCAATGGGGACTTGACATCATCGGACCTCTGCTTCGTGCCCCGGGTAACAAGCGATTCTTGATTGTCGCAACAGGTTATTTTACAAAATGGGTTGAAGCGGAGGCACTAACGCACACCCGAGATACCGACGTGAAGCGTTTTGTTTGGCGAAATATCATAACACGATTCGGCATTCCTAGAGTGCTTATCTCAAACAACGGTACCCAATTTGATTGTGGCGTCCACTGAGAGTTGTGCAGTAAGTATAGTATCCGGCCTTACTTTTCCACGCTGGCTTACCCACAAAGCAATGGTCAAGTTGAAGCCTCTAACAAATCCATCTTGGACGACATCAAGAAGAGGCTGGAAAAGGCTAAAGACAAGGGGTCGAAGAATTGCTGAGTGTATTGTGGGCTCATCGAACTACGCCGAGGCGATTTACCGGGGAAACGCCGTTTGTTTTATGCTTTGGAACCCAGGCGATCATACCCTTGGAGATTGGCCCCAACCCTGAAATCGCAAGTGTTTGATATGGGCCGAAACGACATGATGCTGGCTTTGGATTTGATTCTGGTCAAAAAACGAAGAGACCGAGCCCTTGCGTTCATGGCACGATATCAGTAACAGCTTGCCAAGTTGTATAACCAGCGTGTTCAATTGCGCCGCTACACACTGGGAGAGTTGGTCCTGAAGAAAGTACTCCCAGCTGCCAGGAAATCGGCTGATGAAAAATTGGGTCCTAACTTGGACGGCGCTTATCAGATCGATTCGATCGCAGGAGTAGGGGCATATCGGTTCAAAGACATGTTTGGAAGGAGTCTGCCACGGCCTTGGAATTCAACGCATTTGCGTAAATTCTATCATTAAACCCAACCTGTGGGGAATGATACTAATTTAGAACGGTTCACCGTGTACACATTCCACTTTTATAATACAAAGATTCCTGTTTATTCATTGTGTAATCCAGTTCAAAAGTGTTTCGATAAAAGACAAGTCTCCGGATTCGGAGCCCCATTGGTGCTTGACACCTTTGGGCCGTTTAAGACTCTAGATTCGGAGCGCCCTTCGTGGATGTCACGATTGGCCAAGTCTCTGGATTCGGAGCCCCATTAGTGCATGACACCTTTGGGCTGATTAAGACTCTGGATTCGGAGCGCCCTTCGTGAATGTCACGATTGGCCAATATTAGTCTCCGAATTTGGAGCTCCATTGGTGCATGACACCTTTGGGCCGACTAAGACTCCGGATTTGGAGCACAAGTCTTCGGATTCGGAGCCCCATTGGTGCATGACACCTTTGGGCCGATTAAGACTCCGGATTCGGAGCACCCTTCGTGGATGTCACGATTGGCCAAGTCTCCAGATTTGGAGCCCCATTGGTGCATGACACCTTTGGGCCGATTAAGACTCCGGATTCGGAGCGCCCTTCGTGGATGTCACGATTGGCCAAGTCTCCGGATTCGGAGCCCTATTGGTGCATGACACCTTTGGGCCGATTAAGACTCCGGATTCGGAGTGCCCTTCGTGGATGTCATGATTAGCCAAGATAAGTCTCTGGATTCGGAGCCCCATCGGTGCATGACACCTTTGGGCCGACTAAGACTCCGGATTGGGAGCCCTATTAGTGCATGACACCGTCGAGCCTGGGCTGAATGAGGTTCCGAATTCCAAGAGTTGCATCCATATGTTTGGGCCGAATTCGCGACACCTTGCGCAATTTACGTTTCGGCCAACTATGTATATTTTCATGGTCATGGTCATTTTATCAACAAGTATGATTTCATACTATCAAAGTTGGAACAAAAAGATCATAATGTCACAATTAAATCCACTCATAAAATAGTTGGTACAATAACAAAAACATTCTGAAAAATATATGTCCTCATTAAACTACTTTCGAATACATTATTAATTAAACAATAAATAAATGCAAAATGTATTTATCTTTACATAAAAGTTTATGCGGCGCCACCTTCATCGTCACTCTTCTCTATCTCGTACGCGTCAAAGGGAAGATTGCAGCGATGATATAACGGTGAAGCCGACTGAACACCTGCTGCACGGAGGGCATCCGCGGCCTTCAGTGCCTCGATCCACCCATACCGAAATCCCCAATTTTCACATCGGCAGACCTCCTCGGCGAGTTTTTCCCTGGTTTTTTCTATTCCGACCTTCCGGCCTTCATGGAAGCCTTTTTCGTAAGCCCTAGTCTTAGCAGACTCAATCGCAAACATGCTAGTCGTATCCCGATCGGCGATCGCATGACTTATTAGCCGTTGTGTCACCCTTTCTTCCACGATCGAGTTAGACTTTCCGGCCGACTGCTCTCCACCAGCCTTGACCTTTCTGAGCTCACGCTCAGCCTTCTCCACGTGAGCTTCTAGGCTTTGAATGCGTTCGTCCCTCTGCTCTATCTCCCGTCGAGCAGCACGAAGACGCATACCGATTTCGTAGGAGGTGTATAGCCCCTTCACCGCTCCATGAATGCCCTCTCGGAACACTTCAAAGTCTCGTCAACCAACCATCGACTGCTGAACTTCTGGCGGAAAAATCTGTCGCGCAAATTCTACTGCCACATTTGGATCTCGGATGATTGAATCCGCCTCCGTCATCGGTTTGTTATCGACAAAAATTGCAAAGCTCAATGGCGCGTGGTGGCCCATTGGCTTCGTTGCGCGGATGAGGGGAACTGCCCGTTGGCATTTCTCCCTTCTGGGTGACTTGCTTCGTCAATGAGGAGAATGACGCCTCTCATGCTCAGCAGATACTCTAGCCCCCGTTCAGGGAAGTTCGCCATCTCGATTCATTGAGTCCAGCTCCGCCAGTGTCTTGCCTTCCCCTTTGCTATTGAAGAATAATCTGCTAGACATTCACTCTTCGCTGCAGGGTTAAGTTTTGTTTAGTTCCTCATATAGGGTTGAGTTTTGTTTAGACACAACCCTCTCTTTAAATAATTCATGGGCACACCGTGTTCCCAAGGCGACCTCATTAATGCACGCATTCCGTAAGCCGCCGAATTTTGGCTTTCCAGTTTCACCCCCGACCAGGGAAAATCCCTTAATTCAAACGATCAATGGCTCTCTACTCAAGTCGGCTAAATCCCTTGGCCTTAAGCTGAAAGGTACCGAAAGGATCGTACCTCAGCCATTTCATGAGCCAGACTCATTCGGCAGTCCAGTTCATATTTGAGGCAATGGCAACTTTCTTTATTTAAACGGTTAATGGCTCTCCACTCGAGTCGACTAAATCCCTTGGCCTTACAAACGGTCAATGGCTCTCCACTCAAGTCGGCCAAATCCCTTGGCCTTAAGCCGAAAGGATCGTACCTCAGCCATTTCATGAACCGGACTTATTCGGCGGTCCAGTTCATATCTGAGGTAAAGGCAAGTTCCTTTATTTAAACGGTCAATGGCTCTCCACTCGAGTCGGCTAAATCCCTTGGCCTTACAAACGGTCAATGGCTCTCCACTCGAGTCGGCCAAACCCCTTGGCCTTAAGCCGAAAGGATCGTACCTCAACCATTTCACGAACTAGACTCATTCGGCGGTCCAGTTCATATCTGGGGCAGGAGCAAATCCCTTAATTCAAACGATCAATGGCTCTCTACTCGAGTCTGCTAAATTCCTTGGCCTTAAGCCGAAAGGATCGTGCCACAGCCATTTCACGAACCGGACTCATTCGGTGGTCTAGTTCATATCTAAGGCAAGGGCAGATTCCTTAAATCTGAATCATGAATATCTCCCAACTTTTGAATCATCCATCTTTTTAATAGAATAATTGTCTATTCATTCAATTAAGTACAGGAATAACACAAAACAAGGGAAAATTCCATTGATAAACTGAATACAGACAAAGTATCACTATATACATGAACATCGCCCTGAGTAAAAATAAAATAAAATAAAATAAAATACATTGAAAATCCTAGGCAAAAACAACCAGTGTGTCGTCTTAAATCAATCCTCAGGGTCCTCGGGGTCAGACTCCAGCGGCTCGATGTCCACTTGCTCATATGGAATTGGCATTGCCGATGTCACATTTGCAGCAGCAAGGGCTTTGAGCCAACCGTGTTTGAATCCCTGGTTTTCAAATTTAGGAACTTCCTCCACGTAGCTTGCAAGGGCGGCGCCTTGCCCGGCCTTGTACGCCTTGGAAGTCTCGGAGTCGGCTTTTTCTTTTGCCTTCTTCAAATCTTCCAATTCGTTCTCCAGCCTGGCAATCGCCTCTTGGGTTGACTTGAGTGTTTCATCGCTCGCGCTTGCCCTCTGCTCAGTGACCAATCTCTGCTCTTTATCATTTTTCACTCTCTCCATTTCGGCTTCCGCCCTTGCACTCTTCATCGTCGCCCTTGCCACCTCAAAGTTGGCCCTACTCCTTTTGCCCTCCACCTCTGATCTTAAACGGCCGATTTCTTCGACGGCGTCGTGCTGACGTCGCCCTATCTTGGCTATCCTACCGACTGTCTGTAAAACAGAAAATTAAAACCAAAACAAATATATGTAGAAACGCAAAAGATAAGATCAAGATATATACTAGAAGAGCTGTCTGAGCGGCCAATGCAATTGCTAACACGTCCGGCTCCGAGCAAAAAGTCGCCTTGTTAACGGGCAACGAGACCGACGAAGCCAGGCTCAACGCCACGGCTGGGTCTTTCACAGCCGATGCGTCAGAGGAGATCGGCATGTTTTTTATCTTCGGCTGATCCACAAAAGGAACAACCACGTCTGACTCCTCCAAGCGCGGCCGTTTTTCGACAGGGGTTTCTTCAGAGATGGCCTCAAAATCGGCGGGTCGCTTTTCCCTACCCTTATCGGCCTCTGGAGTCAAAAATTCAACTGACCATTCCATCTCAACAGAAACAATTTGAGCCATTTCAACAACGACAACTGGCTCGGATGATTCAGGGAGGGCAACTTTGGAAGTAATGGCCTCGGCCTTCTGACGGGTGGCTAAACGCTCAACATTCTTTTTTCGTGCAAGTTGAGAAAGAGATTCCTTCGCCATACCCACAGAATAGGAGCCGGTAGATCTTCTAAACCAGTAAAAATATCTCCAAAGGAAAACTCCTCCCGACCCGAAGTGGACGGTGAGTTAGACTGGTTAAGACCGGCCATTTCAAACGCTGAGTTTAGAGCCTCGTTGACCTCTTCGGCCTCCGCAGCAAACTTTCTCATTGGTTTGGTAACTACCTCGACCACCGGCTCTACGTCTCGTTCCGAATCAGATGCTTCAAAATCGATTTGCCTAAGGGTCTTGAAACTGGAGAAGACAAGAGCCGTAAGATGTTGTTCGCCGGTTGGGATCGGAATGTCGTCCGCGGCCGAGAACGTAGTATAAGTAGGCTCGTATCGTAGGAGTATATGGGCGGCTCTTCTTTGCTTCTGTACGTTTGGACGGCCAAAATACTTGAGTGTAGTCTTAATTTCCACAAGGACTACCTCGTCGGCCGTAGTCAAAATCTTCTTCAACTTATTGCCTGCATAAACAAAGGATTAGACTGGGAGAAAAAGCCAAGTAAAAGAAAGATAAATAAACACGAGGAGTTGCACGGCAACCTGGTTCACCTCTCTGTCTGGAAATAGGGTCTAGGCGATCTTTGCCTTTACTAAATTCCCAGTTGCCTCGGACATTGACCATCACATCATCAACTCGTTTGCCAGAGCTGGCAAGCATGGTTACTAAGTGGTGGTCAGTGTCCTTGGCCCTGAGAAAGTAGCGCTCATGCCGACCGGAGGATTTGGCTAAAGTATAGCAGTGCTGAATGGCCAGAATGCCAAGGTTGATCCTAAGGCGCCGGTTCAACTCTCCGATTCCCATGATGATTCGAAAAAAATTCACATTGGGTTGGGAAGGAATTAGACCCCAATGGCAGAGGATGGCCCTAAGGAATGGGTGTAGGGGAAAACAGATTTCATCCTCCACAATGGATAGGAGAGGAAAGACGATTGTATTTTGATCTTCCCTCTCCATATCAAGAGTATTGTCCGTCATTAGAGATAGGTGGATATCATCAGGGATAGAAAAATGTCGTCAGAATCCCGAAATACGACCCTCAGAAAGGAGGTCTTTCAAGTGCTTAGCCATTCTAGTGAGGACTCATAGGTACGCCAAATCTAAAATAAACACGAAAAATAGGATTACAAAGAGAAGAGAAGAAAACTTACAAGAGGCAAAGGAGACAAGGAGATACGGGGAGAAGTTGCAGAGGACGTGCGTCAGAGAAGGGATACCGACTGGCAATCTAGGAGGCTCAAATATTTGAAAAAGCATGCATTCAAAGGGACTGGTGCTTCAAATCGTAATAAATGCGAGAGATGCATGAATGAGGTGGGAAAGTATAATGATGACTGAACGGCGTGTGCGTTCTGACATTTACATTGGGATAGGTGAAGTCGCCTAACTTTCGTTTCTCTTGCCTTTTCAAATTCGAAACCAAACACACCAATTAACTATCGTCAATGGGGAGTTTGGGGGGCAATTGTGAGAGCCGAATAAATGGCAGAATCAGAAGCGTACACTCTGGAAGACATATATTACTCGACTCTATCCTACACGATCAGGAGGCCGAATGCAATAGATAGGCCGAGTATCTATTGAACTATGGAGCTGAGTAAATAAACGAATAATGAGTGAAAAGTGCGCCAGGCCCCGAGGCCCAGGAAATGAGTATAAATAAAGGAACAACAGACGAAGAAAGGTATGTGAGAATTAGTATGCTTAACTTAAAATACAAGTAACCCAGAGAGAGCAGAGACTGACTTGTCCGTCGGAGTGGTAATTCCGGCACCCCTGACCGGAGTGTTCATTTCCTTTCAGGTGTCTATTCGAGGATCAAGAGCGTCCCCCAGGATCAGAAGAGTATTTCCAAATCATTTCTCCACAAATTCTAGCCACTTTCTCCGTCTCATGTTCAGTTGTTTTTGGGTAAAGAAGTATTTTAAGCTTTTATGGTCAGTATACACTTCACAAGTTATTCCGTATAGATAATGACACCAAATTTTCAATGCAAATACTACAGCTGGCAGTTCAAGATCATGAGTTGGGTAATTCTTTTCGTGTGGTTGGAGTTGCCGAGAAGTATAGGCAATCACCTTACCATTTTGCATTAATACATGACCCAAACCTTTGTAGGCTGCATCACTGTAAATCTGAAACCTATCAGTACTATTAGGCAGAGTCAAAATCGGTGCAGTTACTAATCTGGTCTTTAACTCTTGGAAGGCAAACTCTCTTTGATTGTTCTAATCAAATGATATATTTTTATGGGTTAACTGGGTCAATAGCATAGCAAGTTTTGAAAAATCTTTTACAAATCTTTTGTAGTAACTTGCAAGTCCCAGAAAACTTCTAACTTCTGACACATTTGTCGGTTTAGGCCAGTCCACAATAGCCTTAATTTTCTGTGGATCCACTGATATGCCATCTATGTTGATCACATGTCTCAGAAATGCTACATTGTCAAGCCAGAATTCACATTGGACAATTTGGCATATAACTTCTTTTCTCTCTAAATCTGCAAAACAGTTCTCAAATGACTCTCATGTTCTTCCTTGTTTTTTGAGTAAATCAGAATATCATCAATAAATACAGCTATAAACTCATCTAGAAATTGTTTAAAAACTCTATTCATCAGGTCCATAAAGGCTGTGGGTGCATTTGTTACTCTAAATGGCATGACTAAAAATTCATAGTGTCCATATCGAGTTTTGAGTGCTATTTTCTCTACATCTTCTGCCTTGACCTTTAATTGGTGATACCTAGATCTAAGATCTATTTTGGAGAACACTTGTGCTCCTTGTAGTTGGTCAAATAGGTCATATATTCGAGGTAAATGGTATTTGTTCTTGACAGTTACTTTGTTCAACTCCCGGTAGTCAATACATAGTCTCAAAGATCCGTTTTTCTTTTTGACAAACAACATTGGGGCTCCCCAGGTGAGGTATCGGACAGATGAATTTCTTGTCTAAGAGTTTTTGAAGTTGGACTTTTAGCTCTTTCAGTTCAGAAGTCGACATTCTATAATGAGTCTTGGAGATAGGTTGTGTTCTAAGTAGTACATCAATTGTAAATTCAATTTCCTTATCAATTAAGTCCTCGGGTAGGTCTATAGGAAATACATTAGGAAATTCACAGACTATGGATATTGTTTCCACTTTAGTATTATCCGAAGACTTTGTCGACACACAACATAAGTAGCCTCGACATCCCTTCCTTAATAATTTTCTGGCTTTCATAAATGAAATCAAGTATGGTGGAGGGACTACCCCATTTCATGTAAAAACAAACTTAGGCATACCAGGTGGTCTAAACACAACAGATTTACTTGCACAGTCAATGGTGGTACAATATTTAGTCAACTAATCCATACCCAAAATACAATCAAAATGATCAATGCTCAGGGGCAGCAAATCAACATACAATGTCATTTCGCCAATTATAATATCATATGCTGGATAAACACAAGCACATATCATATAACCCCCAGTCGGTGTAGATACAGATAGTAAACAGTTCATAGGTTCTAACGGTTTAGTTAATTTTCGAGCAAAAACACGCGATACAAATGAATACGTGGAACCAGAATCAATCAACACATAGGCATTCTGAGCATAGATAGAAATTATACCTGACACCACAGATTCAGTGTTCTGTACATCATCAGGCACAAGTGTAAATACTCTACCCTGCCTTAAGGTTTCCTTCCTGGTGTTAGCTTTCGTGTTCATCTTTGATGCAGAAGCGGATCCGGCTGAACTTGTTGCTAGGCGATTAGTATTTTCGAGCCTAATAGGACAATCCTTCATCATATGGCCGATTTTACCACACCTGAAACTAGCACCTGATGCTCGATAGCAAACTCCCTTGTGTTTCCTACCACATTCTGAACAAGTCGGTACAGATCCACTACTTTGGCTTGAGTTATTGTAAGATTTCGTGTTTTGCTTCTTTGAGAATGACCGACCTCTTTTAAATTAGGTCCCGATATTTTGCCCCCTATTCGCTTGCTGGAGCTGAAGCTGGAGCTGGAGATTGTTTCTTCGTTGCCAAAATGGCTTCCGCCTTCAACGCCCTATCAAGCACATTCACATACGTAGGTAGGTTGTGGACTCCCACCCGATCTAATATATCTAAATCTAATCCACCTTCAAATTTTTGAGCTTTCTTATAGTCCGTGTCGACCATATGAGGCACAAACCGAGCTAGTTTAGTGAACTTGGCCTTATACTCGGCTACAGACATGTTGCCTTGCTTGACTTTCTAAAATTTGGAAACCTTTTAGTCCCGAAAACACTATGGAAAGTACTTGTCATAAAAGATTGTATTAAACTGAGCCTATGTCATATTCTCATTACTATTTCGAACCAATAACCACCATCTCTATACTTCTTCTTTCAGGGTGTAGGTGGCCAAAAAGACTTTCTGAATCTCAGAACGGGGAACACTTCATACAATTTCTCCATTTCCAACAATCATGTTTCAGCCTTTAATGGTTCAATACCTCCCAGGAAAGTTGGTGGTTTCATCTTCATGAACTTCTGGGTCAGGTTGATTATATCACAGTTATCTGGCTTATGTTGTGCTGGTAGAGGCGGGGGAGGCAAGGGTTGCTGCCTTTGTTGTTGCGTTATTGCCTCAGTCAGGGCCATAAGCATCTGTTCCATTCTGTTCATTCGGGCCTCTAAGGACTCACTTGTATCATTTTCCCTTGCATTCTCCGTGTTGTTATAGGTAAACAAAGCAATAATAATCATAGGCCAATAATTCTTTTCACTATGTTTATATCATTCAATCATGGTCCATTCATTTCTATTTCATGTATTTATGGTCAGACAGATTCAGTTTCCACATTAACAAACATTAGCCTACACACTCACACATGTGGATGAGATGCCCCTAATGCTTACTAGGACATCCTATAGCTCACATGGACTTGTGTGCGGCATAATTCGTGCTTTGATACCACTCTGTTATGACCCAAACCCAATATAGGTTTCGCGTTGAGCTGTGTTGACATGTATGAGACAAAATTTTCAAACAAACTTATATATATATATATATATATACATGTAACATCATAAACACATTATCTCATGTCACGTATTTACATAGATAAGGTCGAAAGGGAACTTAGCCCAAGTACAGATAAACAGAACAAAAGTAAAGCCTTGACATGGTCTTCTCAAAAGAAACCTCCTCGGGAGGCACAGTTGTAGGCTAACAAAACAGAATCTTTGGCCATCAAATCTGGGCCTGGTCACGTGCCTGATCACCTACATACATAATAAATAATGAGCGGAAGCCCAGTGAATAATAATAGAGTAAGGATTTTACTGAATGATGTCCATGCAGAAACAGAGTCTAATGCATATTCAGATTTCAAATCAGAAACAAATTCTTATATATGTTCGTATTCATAATCAAAGTTCGTACATTACACATTATAATGCGTGGCACATTCATTAGCGTTAACAAATCTGATGACCCACAAGGAGACGGCCGCAAAGGCATTCCGATGACCCATAAAGGGACAACCATAAGGCATTATGATGACTCACGTGCACAGAGACGTTTCTGATGACCCATAAAGGGACGACCACAAAAGCATTCTATTGACTCATGTACACGGAGACATTTCTGATGACCCATAGAGGGACGCATATCATATGATGCTAAGGATGCCACAAATACATTTCAAAAATTTGAGCAATCATTCGTTTATACAAAACATAGCATTTTAGGGAACTGATCATTTCATACCATAATGTTCAAAAAATATTTAACATTGAACATAACTTTACAAAGTTATTACTCATAAAATAACAGATGGCTCCAAGTAGACGAATAGAGTAGGCAATTCAGATATCTTGTGGTGTCTGACCTACACAAGTACAAAATGAACACGTACTAAATTACACACCCGGAAATAGTAACTTAATTCTTTCTTATCTTGGTGTGTTTCTACTTTTTATCTTCATTATAGTGTCTTAATCTTGGCCTAGGAATGCTTAGGATGCAATGAAGATGCTAAAATACACTTGAAAACACTTAACAAAAATTGTTGAAAGTAGGGGGTCTCGTTCGAGCACTGCTTTCTTAGCTCAAGCGGACATGCAAAATGTGAGTGGTTGCTCGAGCGCACATTTATTCGCTCGAGCAGCCTGTAAACTTTGAAAAAGTTCTAGTTGTTTGATTTTTCCGCACGATGCTCGCTTGATGCTCGCTTGAGCGTGAGACTCGTGCCCTTGCTTGAGTGCGACTTTTGTCGCTCAAGCGATCTACAAAACACGCAAACTTTTGGGAGTATGCATTTTACGCTCGAGCGGACTTTTGGTCGCTCGAGCGGAAGTACAAAAATAAAAGTGGTTGTCACTCGAGTGTGGAAGCAGAATTCTGAAATTTCCAGAATTGCTTTCAAGCTTCAAACTTGACCCCAAAGCTGTAAACTATGTTTTCTTGGGCCAAAAACTTAAGGAAACGCTTGTAAACTTGCAAAACATCATGAATTAAGAATCATTACTCGAAATCAAGGTCCAAAAGCAAGTGGATTCTTCAAAACAAACTTGAATTATATAAATACACATCATGCATGTGTTATCATGAACTCAAATCTTCCCAAACACGTACAAATGAAGTATTAAGGTGCAAAACCATAGTGAGCTCCCATAATTTAACAAAAATAGGCCCTTGCATGTAAGAATTTGTTGAAATCAAAACTCAAAATCCATGAATTATACATGCATGTATACAATTAGCTCATTTCTTCCACGATTGACATAATTCTAACTTTTTCTCTTCAATTTCATATAAATATTCTTACATGACTCATGAATTCACTTTCTATGCACCTTATTTCCAAGATTTAAGGGAAATGTTCACACATAAGGTGTGAATTCAAAGGGTTCAAGCTTGATTTTTCCAAGAATTATCCTAGTTGAGCTCAATCTCTTCTTCCCCCCCTTTCTCTCTCTCTCTACATTTTGTTGCCTCAAGGATGATAAAATGAGAGTGTGAGTGATGTTCCTTAATCAGCTTAAGCCTTATATAGGCTTGCTTAGTGGTGATTAATTAACCTTGGCTTATGCTATTCATATTGGCATTAATTATTCTAATTTAATTGTTCCGAACCGAATTTTAATTAAACTTACCATAAAATTCTAAAAATCCTAATTATCACTGTTAGGTTTTTATTTTTGGCAATCTCGTTTGACAAAACTCCTTTCAGTTGTACTTGTTTTCGCACTTTTATTTCAGTGAGGCTATGAGTTTATTAGATGTGAATCCAACCCGAATCGTGCCTTGCAGAGAAGTTTGTGGTGTTTAATTCTTTCAAGATTGCCACTTCGCTGACTAGGACGGGGATCGAGCTGCCTGGTCAGCTCGCGGGGGTCGAGGGGGTAGTGCCCATTGGCGGGTCTGCGGTAGCGCCCTGGCGGGGTCGAGGGGCAGCGCCCCCGAAGCAAAATGCAAAAATTCATTCAAAGTTGCCGGTCCGCTCGAGCGGAGAATGCTGAGTTCCAAAAGTTTGGTGAGTCTGCAAATATACTGTGATCCGTGTTTTCACGCTCAAGCGTTCATTTCCCCGCTCGAGCGTACATCCTAGTTTGGAACACGTCATATAGTGTCCCCGCTCGAGCGTCTATTCCCATGCTTTCGGTTAGTTCCTCAGATTCTATAAATTCGTATGTTGCTCTAAATCTAGGGTTACTTCTTCAGATCTTCTTTTTGGATATTAAGGTTTATATCTAGGGATATTTTGCTAGCTTTCTTTGATGTTTAATTGAGTATTCAACTCATGGGTTATGAAGAATACATTAAAGGTTTGTTTGTTCATTCTATACAAAAAAGAGAGTTGTTCTTCGGTGGATTCTGAACAATTTGAGCTTGAAGCTTTGGTGGATTCTCGAGTGGCTCATCATCAAGACAATCCCGAGGTGAAGATGGGGCTGGAAGAGGCACATAGGGGTTGATTCAATTCGGGCGTAGATTCACTAGGTAATTGAGAGTATACCTGTGTAATTCCTTTATATCTTCTTAGTGGATTGTTTTGTGGCTGTTGCCTGTGGTTTTTTATCACAATTGAAGGTGCTCCAATTGTGGTTTTTTCACATTAAAATCGTTGTGTCGATTTGTCTTGATTGTTTGATTGAGATTGTTTTATTGCTTTAAATTGATACATAACCACAAATCAATATCTAGCGGAGTTCTAGAATTTTCAATTGGTATCAAAGCGGGTCGCTCTTTTTTTTTAAAAAAAATTTTGAGCGAGATCTTGTTTGATTTGTAATAATGGATTCAATATGTGAGGGAAGTTCTATGGTTCGACCACCCCTACTTGACGGATCCAATTATTCTTTTTGGAAAGCTTGGATGAGATCGTTTTTGAAATTTATTGATGAAAAAGTTTGGCAATCTGTCATATATGGGTGGACCGAACCAACGATTACCATTGATGGAGTAACTTTCCCCACACCAATTGATAAGTAGGACACAATTGATTACCAAAATAGTAGCTGGAATAGTAAAGCTATCAATTCTCTTTTTTGCGCTGTCACACCTGAAGAGTTTAGTCGCATTTGCAATTGTGAAGTCGCAAAAGAGTCTTGGGATATCTTATAAACTATTCATGAGGGCACTCCTTCTGTTAAACGCTCAAAACTTCAAAGGCTCATGTCTAGTTTCGAAAACCTTTCAATGAAAGATAGCGAGACCTTTGATGAATTTTATGTGAAGGCGAGTGACATTGTAAATTCCAGCTTCAATTTAGATGAAAAAATACCGGAATCCAAGATTGTAGGAAAAATTTTGAGGTCCTTGCCCGATCGGTTCCAATTAAAAGTTACGGCTATTGAGGAGGCTCAAGATGTTGATAACCTCAAGTTAGATCAATTGGTTGGAAATCTCTAAACTTATGAGGCACATAGGAATTTCAATAAGAAACAAAAAGATATTATTGCTTTTAGTAGTGCTCATAGAGATGGAGTAGATTCTGATGAGGACTGTGAGATAGATTCCAAGATTACGGATGTTTTTGTAAAACAATTTAAAAAATCTTTTTTGAAAAAGAATCCTAATCTTTTGGACTCTACTCATACTCATAAATCCAAAGGCAAAGATATACTCAAAATTAATTCTATAGCCAAGAAGGAGAAAGGAAAGATACAAGGGAACTCTGAAAGAGTCCAATGTTATGAATGCCAAGGATTTGGCCACTTTGCTCAAGAATGCCCCACTCGTTTGAGGAAGAAGAAAGACCTTGCTATCACTTGGGATGATGAATCAGAATCTGATAAAGATGAAAGTGACAACGAAGATCAAGATGAAAAGGGACACAAACAATTCCTTGCCTTCATGGCAGCTTCTGAAACTGATGGACGAATAGAGTATTCGAAGAGCTCGATTGAGAATGCCACTGATGATGAATCCTCGGGGAGTGGAGACGAAGAACTTCAGCAAGCATATCAAAAGTTATATAAGGAATCTCTTAACTTATCCAAATTAAATGACAAACTCATTACGAAACTCAAAGTATGTGAAAGTGAGAATGTCAAATTAAAGAAAGAGATTTCCGAGGCTAGGAATGATGCCCTTAAGATTTCTAATGATCGACAAGCTCTTTGTGCAAAGCTCTTGACTTGTGAGACAGAGAGGAATGACGTACAACAAATCTATGCAACATATGAAGAAAAAATTGAAACTCTCGAGATGTCTCAAGTTGCTTTGGAAGAACTAATAATCAAGCAAGAGGAAGTACTCAAGTGTGCTATGGCTACCATTGGTCTTTGGAATAGAGGACCAAAGACTTTGGCAATATCATTTTGTCTCAACAAATTTGTTCTAACAAGAGTGACATTGGCTTTGATGGTAAGAAAGAGCAAAAATAGAGTGCTTCCACATCTCATGATATAAGAACTCAAGGAAAGGGAGAACAAAAAATTCAGCATGAGGATGGACTTCTCAATCTTTCTAGAGTTGGTAAGGTCAAAGAAAAGAAGGTACATCCTGTACACCCTGTTTTTATGTCATCATTGTGGTTTGGTTGGTCATATTCGCCCTTATTGTTATGAGTTGCATAGGAGAATGTCTCATAGAGATGGAAGAAATTCCAACATCTCGTGGGGTAGGAGACACTTCATTGGTGGTAATAAGGTTAAGTGTCATATTAGATCTCATTATTTTGATTTGCTTGAGACCAAACATGGAGCGAGTTTGTATTTGCCTAGACCTAGAAATAGGAAGTTGGAAACGATGTCGAGACAGGTTCCCATTGAAAGGGAAGGGAACCATAATGTCAAGACACTACCCAAGAACCGCCATTCTCATAACTTTGTTCATACTAAAACGGTTTGGGTGAGAAAACTTGACTTGTGTTAATTTGTTTATTAGTTTTAGTTTTTGGGTTTCTGTATGTTTTTTTTGAGTCATTTAGTGTGTGCGTGTTCGTTCTTTGACTTGCTTTGTTTAGAAAAAAAAAATGTGTGCATGTTCATTTTATGTCTTGCTTTGTTTAGAAAAAAAAAAAAAAATCCCAAAAAGATTTTCTTAGTATGGTTTTGCAAGCTTGAGATTTTTGAGTGGTCCTTGGTGCATATTAGAATTGATGAGAATATCCATTACATGTTAATATGTGTGTGCTTTCTGTGGTCATTACTCATTTCGGAGTGTGTGTTCTTTGATTAGTATGTCTCATTTTGTACACACTCTTGGATTAGTAAATATTGGAGTCTTCCACCTTAGTGATCTTTTTTCTCTATGGACCTCTGGCATGGTACCTTTTGTTTTTCTAGAGAAATTGACCGATACTAGCATATCTTGGGTGCTGTTGAGTCTTTTAACCACCTTCCATCTTTGCATCTCTACGACTTTTCCCCTCTATTCTTTGTAGTCCAGCCATGAGAAAAAGGCTACCTCAGAGTCACCAACCAGGCTATCCTTATTATATCCATGCTTCTCTGGTTCGGTTTCCATACTCTTGAGCGTGTCAGCCGCCAATAAGTGTGCAAAAGAAGAAGAAGAAGAAGAAGAAGAAGAAGAAAAAGTGTAAAAGAAAGAAAAGAAAAAATGCGAAAATAAAAAAAATGGATTCATTGATTGAGGGGGAGCCTCTGCTATTACTCAACAAATATCCCTTGATTCCTAGTGGTTTGACTTTCCTTAGTTGTGCTTAGATTCTCTTGTCAGAGGTCTAGCTATCAAATCACTACTAGGATTTGAATCTTGTGTTTGTCGAACTCCAAGAGTCACACACACACTTTTATCATGGGATCTATGCTTTTCACATAATGCATGACTTTCTTTTATGAGGAATCTTCTAGAGGCTGTGCACATTGTGTTTTCAAGTAATTGTGCTTCTTGGATAATCTTGTGTGTTTTAAGGTACAAATATGAAATTCCTTGCTTGCTCCACCATATTATTTTTTGTCGTTTTCTTCTTGTTCATTGTTTTTAGTGAGGGGGAGTTTGGTTTATCATTACAAGAGTTTGTTAGCATGAACACTTTGATTTGTTTGGTAAGGGAGATTGGCTATAGTTGTTTTGCATGTTGCTATGCACTGTTTGCTTATTATTTCCTTCTTGCATGCTCCTGATATTTACATCATCATATCATTGCTTGTGTGGTTTATGATTTTACTTTAGTTGATTGAGCTTCCTTTGTCAATTCGTGACAAAAATGGAGAGAAAGTTGTTTTTCATGTATTCATGTCATGTGACAGGTGCATATGTCGGGTGCATGTGTCTTAGGTTGTCATATGTTTAGTGCTTTTTCATATACTCTTGTGGGACTAATAGTTGTTTTGGAGATTGTGGCACTAATAACTGTTTTGCAGATCATGACCTTGAGAAAGAAGTTGGCTTTTGTTAGCTGTTATAGGTTTGGGTGTTTAGGATTTTATTTGTTCGGTGTGTTTTGTCACGGCATTGCCAAAGGGGGAGATTGTTAGGTTTTTATTCTTGGCAATCCCGTTTGATAAAACTCCTTTCAGTTGTACTTGTTTTCGCACTTTTATTTCAGTGAGGCTATGAGTTTATTAGATGCGAATCCAACCCGAATCGTGCCTTGCAGAGAAGTTTGTGGTGTTTAATTCTTTTAAGATTGCCACTTCGCTGACTAGGACGGGGATCGAGCTGCCCGGTCAGCTTGCGGGGGTCCAAGGGGCAGCGCCCCTTGGCGGGTCCGAGGCAGCGCCTTGGCGGGGTAGAGGGGTAGCGCCCCCAAAGCAAAATGCAAAATGTAAAAATGCATTCAAAGTTGCCTGTCCGCTTGAGCGGATATTCCTCCGCTTGAGTGGAGAATGCTGAGTTCCAGAAGTTTGGTGAGTCTGGAAATATACTGTGATCCGTGCTTTTACGCTCGAGCGTCCATTTCCCCGCTCGCGCGTACATCCTGGTTTGGAACACGTCATATAGTGTCCCCGCTTGAGCGTCCATTCCCACGCTCGAGCCGACCTCGCGATTTCAGATTCTATAAATTCATATGTTACTCCAAATCTAGGGTTAATTCTTCAGATCTTTTTGGATATTAAGGTTTATATCTAGGGATATTTTGCTAGTTTTCTTTGATTTTTAATTGAGTATTCAACTCATGGGTTAAGAAGAATACATCAAAGGTTTGTTTGTTCATTCTATAGAAAAGAGAGAGTTGTTGTTCAGTGGATTCTAAAGAATTTGAGCCTGAAGCTTTGGGGGATTCTGGAGTGGCTTATCATCAAGAAAATTTCGAGGTGAAGATGGGGCTAGAAGAGGCACATAGGGTTTGGTTCAATTCGGGCGTGGATTCGCTAGGTGATTGAGAGTGTACCTGTGTAATTCATTTATATCTTATTAGTGGATTGTTTTGCGACTGTTGCCCGTGGTTTTTTTATCACAATTGGAGGTGCTCCTATTGTGGTTTTTCCACGTTAAAATCGTTGTGTCGATTTGTCTTTATTGTTTGATTGGGATTATTTTATTGCTTTAAATTGATACATAATCACAAATCAATGTCTAGCAGAGTGCAAAATGCAAAAATGCATTCAAAATTGCCAGTTCGCTCGAGAGGACATTCCCCCGCTCGAGCGGAGAATGCTGAGTTCCAGAAGTTTGGTGAGTCTGCAAATACACTGTGATCCGTGTTTTCACGCTCGAGCGTCCATTTCCCCGCTCGAGTGTACATCCTGGTTTGGAACACATCATATAGTGTCCCCGCTCGAGCGTCCATTCTCACGTTCAAGCGGACCTCGCGATTTCAGATTCTATAAATTCGTATGTTGCTCCAAATCTAGGGTTACTTCTTCATATCTTCTTTTTAGATATTAAGGTTTATATCTGGGGATATTTTGCTAGTTTTCTTTGATGTTTAATTGAGTATTCAACTCATGGGTTATGAAGAATACATCAAAGGTTTGTTTGTTCATTCTATACAAAAGAGAGAGTTGTTCTTCGGTGGATTTTGAAGAATTTGAGCCTGGAGCTTTGGTGGATTCTCGAGTGGCTCATCGTCAAGACAATTCCGAGGTGAAGACGAGGCTGGAAGAGGCACATAGGGGTTGGTTCAATTCAGGCGTGGATTCGCTAGGTAATTGAGAGTATACCTGTGTAATTCCTTTATATCTTCTTAGTGGATTGTTTTGTGGCTGTTGCCCGTGATTTTTTTTATCACAATTGGAGGTGCTCCAATTGTGGTTTTTTCACGTTAAAATCGTTGTGTCGATTTGTCTTGATTGTTTGATTGGGATTGTTTTATTGCTTTAAATTGATACATAATCACAAATTAATATCTAGTGGAGTTCTAGATTTTTCAATCACATAAATCAAGTCAATTTCTGAATCGGATGCCGATAAGGCTTTCAATTCGCAATCCATAACGAAACATGAACAGGTCTTTTTACGTTAAACATATATAAACACAAATAAGGCAACACACACATGCAATTTAATTCGGATTTTCTCTTAATTATT
This sequence comes from Camellia sinensis, assembly GCF_055761805.1. Lineage (NCBI taxonomy): Eukaryota > Viridiplantae > Streptophyta > Magnoliopsida > Ericales > Theaceae > Camellia > Camellia sinensis. Next base: position 31,135,286 of record NC_138961.1, on the reverse strand, counting down.
GATTAAGCTTATTCAACAACGAATTAACGTAAATCAGAGGTCGGGATTGTTACAATTGCATTTACAAAATTTGCACTAACAATCTTAAGACGATATTCGAAGGAGATGGAAGCACATTAATGTGTATTTCGAATTATGTACAACAAGTAAGGCTGAATTCAATTTTATTTATGGTATAAAGTGGATTAAGAAACGGGGTATGAATTTTCTATATATGTAGCATTTTATATGATAATGATAATAAAAATCAGATTGCCAAGTATGAATTATTTTCTATTATGTTTTTGAAATTAGTACTATATGAATAATTGCATGCCTATAGCTGTTGTTTCTTGGTAAGAAAGTGTGTCTATAATTGACACGAAATCTTCAAGGAAACATATACTTTTCATATGTCATGAAAGAAACTGTTATGAACAAGTTATGCATTTTTAATTATAATTGTTATTTTAAATTTTGCTTTCTCTATTGCATGATAAATATAATTTTTGTTAGTATGTGTTTACAATCAATGAGGTGTAATTCATAAAATAAGATTTTTGTAACTTTTTGTATTCGATGACTAGAATGTGGGTCAACTATAATTTCTGCCACATTTTGTATGTTATTTGTGAAACACATGATTTTGTTATTTTATTTACATATTATAAATGTCCATTAAACTTTTAAGTTTTATAGGATATTGTTAATATGATTTGTTTTAAAATTTTATTAATTTTTTTTTGTGTATATATTGTAAAAATTGATCATGTTGTTATGTGTTCCATATAACTGAATACATTGTAGATGTATAAACTGAATGCATTGTAGTATTGTTGGCTTGCTATTAACATATATCGAATGGTGTATACTGGAATCGTCGGCATCTTTTCACAAATTTATTTTTGGACTTGGGCTAATCATTAATCTATGAATGGGCTTATAAATAGACTTACTTGTGTTATATTGCCCCGTGTATGCCAAATTGTTATGAATATAAAAGAAATGGGCCCAATTTTATTATATAAAGACCTAGAATGATGTATTGTTTTATATGCCTGATTTGAAGTAGTTAAATCCATATATTGGATTTAAATCATTGGGTCTAAGGTTTCAAATTTATATTCATGGTTTATTTTAATAAATAGCCCACAAGATTATTTGTGGAAGTTTCAAGAATGTTTTTTTATTTAAAAAAAAAATCAAGCTATGATTTTAATTATAAAAATCATGTATGATTTTTGGTTTGTGAACTCTTGAAGTTTGAGAAAATATAGAGTATATTTATTATATACTTGTTAACTTTCTGAATGTTATTAAATTAGAATTCCTAAATTTATGTAACTTGTATTTAAATGAAAATTTTATATTGATTGGTCAATTTATGATTCAAAACAACTACAAGCACAAATCATGAAACTTAAGCTATAAGGAAGTGTTGGTTCTTCATAGCTTTTAGTATTTACTGCTTAAGTCCCACAATTTAATTTTTCAAAATTATTAAGAATGGTTAGTTTATATGTTTAAGTGGGTATGCAATTATTTGAAAGGATACAAAGGCGCCTGTTTGAACACTTAGCATTAAAACTATGGCTTAGAGTAAATAAAGATTACTCTTGGTGGGAGTTTATCTCTTAGAATTAAAGAGATGATTTTTACAATTTGTTAATCTCTTGTAACAAAAGAGATGGAGTGACATGGTATTTTTGTCATGGACTTTTCTTGAATTTTTCAAGATGCAAACTCATCATTAACATGAGTTGATAGTTATGACAGTGATTGTTAGTCCGGACATATTGATCACGTCATAAACTGTGATGATACATAGCTATGTAAGAATTTTGTTCACGTGACTGTGAATTATCTAAGAAATACTTGCAAGGGATTTGATGTGAGATCATCAAAAGGGATGGGTCTTAAGCCCAAGTAACATATTACTCCTGGTAGAAACTCGACTCAACGCTTGAAGAAACATTAAGTCCTTGAATTCAATGAGCTTAAGTACACCATACGTCGTGATTGCAAGCACTTAAATTTTTATTTCTACAACCATCCCAAGATAAAGTGCTTGGGACTTGTAATGCAATAGAGGAGGTTGAGTTACTTAGCTCTTAATAATAAGTTTACAACGGTGAGTTCGGATAATATAGTTATAGGGTACTATAGTTATAGGGTACTCTTAGTACACTTATCTATATGAGTGTAGAAAGTGGTGCCGCTTTATATGAGTCCAAGGGCTTGACTCTAGAGCGCTCATGAAACGGGATATAGACATAAGGTCAATCCACGTGTCAGCTTTTTGAATTATCTAAAGAGAAGAAAATTTGTGTGCGAGACGTGTCCGGTTAATCGCATCAGATCATTAGTTCAAAGATAAGTCTACTATGCCATCTTGATTAACTTTGATATATTTTCACTTAGGCCCTATTTGGTAGAGCTGTGAGAAAGTGATTATAGATTATAGCTTAACAGATTATAACTTATAGCTGTGATTATAAGCTGATAACCTATTTAGTGTAGCTGTGGAATTATAGATTTAAGCAGCAGGGTAGTGTTTGGTAAATAAGTTGTAAAATAACTTTTTGCTGTGCAATTGTCATTTTTGCCCTTATGAACATAAAAATTGTAATTTTGTCATTTTCTTCACTTTAAATTTTAAAAAAGTTATTTCATCAATAGAAGTTGATTAATTAGTACGTAATTTGGTACATTTTTACATTACCTCAAATTTATTTTTTTATTTTTATTTTTCACAAGGGAACAAAAAAATGTCATTGCAATAAAACTATCAAGGCAATAAAAGTAAAACTTCCTAGATATTTAAAGAACTTCTAATTTCGTCTGCAAATTGACATATAAATATTATGTCTCTTTACATATTTTATAAGATTTAGCTTATATTTTCACAATTCATATTAACTGTAAGAGTCATGCTTTTTATCATATAATCAATTATATGTTGCCTACTGCTTCATCCTTGTAAGATATTTTCTTATTTTTAAGGTAATTTTTCTACACATTTCTGAGGATGTAAAAAGTTCTTCTGATATACAATACAATACATTGTGTTTTATAAAAACAGGAAGCCAATACAAGATATGTATTCTGATTCTACAACTATTATAATAATTATTGTCACTATTATTTGCTGGAGAAAGCAGGAGAATAGTGACAGATAAAATTATATAAACCTCCCACATCATATCTATAATTAAGAGGACATAAATGGTTAACCATTTACACTGGCTCATCAGAGAAGACTAGGAGGCATGGAGCATTTTAATGATTGAATACCTTCATCACATGACCACGTAAAGGATCAGTAAATGCGAAATGAAGTATAATGTACTGGTAGCAAGGTTGGCTTGTCATAAATGTCATGTTCATTTTTTAAAGTGGTAACTATGCATTAAGTTTATGATAGCAGCTCAACTACAGTATGAAAAATCAGAAACCGAAGATAATGAGAGTGTTTGTTTCAGCTTTTCAAAGCTAATTTATGACTTTTAACTTTGAAAAAATTATTTTAGACTGTTTGGTTAAACTTATTTCAAACAGTTTCTAATTCTAACAGCTTATTTTAACTCAAAAGAGCTGATTCTAAAAAACTGCTCACCCTTTGCTTATGATTATCAACTTCTACTGTGGACATGTTAATTTTTTGTTCTACTCTTAAATTTTTTTATTTTTTATTTTTTTAAAAATAAAAAAAGATCCAAATGGACTATAGATTATTATTATTATTTTTTATGAGAAATGTAGACAAACAAAAAATAAAAATTAATTGAAAAAGCTATTTCACAGCTTATTTAACAAACACTACTCAGCAACTTAAATCTATAATCTAACAGTTACACCAAACAGATTAACAACTTCTGATTAAAGTCATAATTTATAATCTGTTAGGTTATAATCTATAAACTGTTTTAACAGGTACGCCAATGAAAACTGGAAAGTAGTGAAGTTAAAAACAAACACTCAGCAAAGTGCATTAGTTTTCTCAGGATCCAATCAGAAACACTGTAGAAGCCTGATGTTGAACATATAAGTAAATTTCTTCCACCACCACCGCCACCACCAAATAAATAAATAAAAAATAAACCACCCAAACCAGACAGAGAGAGAGAGAGAGGGAGGTAGGCCTTATTACATCTCTTAATTCGAGATCAAATCGAACATCTGGCCTGTCTAAACCATATTGACTCATTACTTCAGCATATGTAAGCCTCGGGAAAGGATTGGGTAGCTGAATAACTTTGATCTCCAGAAAAACCTACAATAAGCATATCTAATCAAACCTCATAGTGACATCGATCAAATCAAGTTTCAGGAACATAAAAATAAACAAAATTAATAAAAGAATTATATAACATATAATTTATAACTTGATGCAACAAGCTCTGCTATGTGCAAGCAATCTCCTGTCCTGGACTCTACAAGGTGCTCAATAGTGTGCACACCAACTTCATGCACTAACAAGTTTGGTTCACTACAAATCAAGGTTGAGAAAAATTTTAAGGTTCAAAAGGTGAGCTCAGGCCATAAGACAAACCGAGATGGGCTCTGCTCAAGAGGAATTTGACCCAGTCATTTCTAGGAAAAAATGTACAAATTGGATCAACTTTTATGATCTCAATAGTCTATTCCTTAGTAAATGCTATAGATTTTAGCAGCTAGATTTGGGTTTGAAGCTTTGAAAACCTTGCAATATATCAATTGAAACTCTTTCATCCCATCTACAGACATACTCTGAGCTGAAGTAAAGCCAACCCAAGCCTATCTGTGTCCAAAAAAAATTCTAGTGATTAGGCATCAGCCTAAGCAAACCTTAAAAGATTTCATATCACAATGCTGACAAATGCCACATAAAATTAATTTGGGTCAAGTTAATTCATTAGCAGCTTTTAGTCTCAGAAAATTTTTGGCCTGTCAAAGGGTATTTTGAGATAATTTGATTGGATTCATTTTTCTCTATCTTATTTGTTGATCTTTTATCAGGGTGCTTCCCAAATCTAATTAGAATTTTAACCACCTGACAACTAACTTAATAACTTGTCTAATCAAATCTTCATTGAGCCTCAGCATGTTCTCCAAAGGGGTGAAAGCCGTCTCCATATCCAGTTGTGTAAACTCAGGCTGTCTATTTGCCCTAAGATCTTCATCTCGAAAACATCTGCAAACGAAGAAAACCAAAATGAATTTCTACCATAATTTTGGTAGGATGTCTGCCCATGAAAATCTAATTTTGATTCTTTTTCTACTATCTAACAGGAAAATGTTCATTCTTCTATTCCCAGTATGTTGGATCGTTTTGTAGGTCAAATCTTTTTGTATACTCTCTTTCATTGTTGAAATTAGTACACCCATCATTTTGGTATTCAAGAAAATCACATTTTTACACATAAAAATTGTCGATAAAAAAGAAAAGGAACAAAAGAGGAGGTAAAAAATTAAAAAATAAAAAAGATCTAAAAGTTGAAATGTTTATTGGCAGAGTGCAGAAATCACACCTAGCACAAGCAACTAGCAGAGCAGTCGAACCAGATTTTGCCCAATATATACAGAGACAAAACAATTATAATAGCTCAGTCAGTTATAGAGAACCAAATTTATGCATTTAAAATTGAAAAACATCTAAGGATTAAATAAATAAATAACAGATCACAGTAAAAGGGGGGTTTTCAACCCTAATCAGAGAGTGAAGAAAAGAGAGAGGCGTTTTCAACCCTAATGAAATCATGAAATCAACCCTAATCGATGAAATCAACCCTATGTATTGTATATAACTTCTCAGTTATGAAATCAACCCTAATCGATGTCCATATATATATATGTATTTGTATATATCACAGTCATGAAATGTTACCTTTTCGGTGCAGATGAACGGAAAACAGGGGACAACTGTTCTTGGAGAGGTAGGCGACTGTTCTATAAGCACCAATCTGCTGCGATCAAGAGGCGGACGACAGTTCTTCTTGGTCGCCAGAGAGGAGAGGAGAAGAGGAGATGAGAGTGTGAGAAGCGAGACAGTGTTTAGGGCAACAGAGATAACGGGTATATATAATGGCAGTTTCGTAAATATTGAAGTTTGAGAGGGGCATTTAAGTCATTTAAATCCCCAATCCCGACTGCACGCTTAAGTCTAAATCCGTAAGCACCCCATCACCAACTTTTGAAATAAGTTGGAAAATAATTTGGTTTAAACTATAAGTTGGTAATTTAAGCTGTACCAAATATATTATTTTAATTTAAATAAGTTAAAAATAATTTGGTTTAAATTATAAGTTGGTAATTTAAGTTGTACCAAATATATTATTTTAGTTTAAATTAAGTTAAAAATTGAAATAATCAGTTTATAAGCTTTACCAAACAGGCTCTAGGTGAATAATTCAAATCGAAAGATATCTTTATTTATTCATAAATTTTCTTAATCTATCCAAGTTGTTATTTTCATATATTTTGAAAATAGTGGGGGATAGTTGGAACATTTTCATAATATATTTATATATATTTAAATGAATAATATAGTTATATGAATGATTAAAGAGATGTAGCTTTTGGGTTTAAACCAAAGGGTGTAACCATTAAGTTTAAACAAAAAGGTATATCTTTTGGATTTAAATTATGGGGTGTAACTATTGAATTTAAACCAAAGGATATGACTCTTGGATTTAAAGGGTGTCATTTTTGAATTTAAAGGATACGACCTTTGGTATAGAGGATACAAACCCATACCTATATAAAGGCAGAATGAGTTGGAAATTAGATAGAAATCATCCATATGAAATCTATATAATTTCCATGGAAATTCTATCAATGATTCATATTGTTAGTTTCTTCGATTAGAAAAATCCAAAGGTATTCGGGATCTGATTTCGTTTGTGCATAACGCAGTCAAACATCAATTTTTAGACTGGGTTTCATTATATTCTAGAGACGGATTTGCAGGTAACCTGGTACATATCACATTCGACAGAATTGGTAGGGGCGAATATCGTCTTAAAGAAAGCGATGTTGTAACGCGCCTTAAAACAATACCAATTATTTTCTATTTTATCTCCTTCCATCACATTTACAAAATTTGCGCCAATATTATTTTGGATCCCAATTATGTGAACTTAATTTTTTTTTTGTTTACGGCACCCTTGCGACCTGTTTGGTGGTGTATTAATTTAAGTGGTTATTCATATTGTATTCAAGAATCATTAATGTTTCCGTAGTGCAACATCTTAATTAAACTATGAGAGTAATAATTTTTTTTTTCAATGACATAAATTTAGAGATTGATCCAGATGTGGTTGTTAAGGGTTATTGGAAAAACAATAAAGATTCGGATCCCTTTTGAGGGTCATCCCATGGAGCAAGGATCCTCTAGAGTGATTTTTCCCTAAAGTTTCCTAGAGTGCTACATTGTGTGGTTGAGATTTACTGGCAAGTCACATCAATTTTTCTGATGTGACTTGCCAGTAAATCTCAACCACACAATATAGCACTCTAGGAAACTTTAGAGAAATTTCACTCTAGAGGATCCTTGGTGCATCCCATGACTCCTTTTGTCTTTTATTGGTAATTTTTTTTTTTTTTTTTTTTTTAACTCCCACGTGTGTGGAGTGGTAGTAGAGAGTTTGAGGGGTCTTAGTCATGGCCCTTAGAAAAATTTAGGACAAAAGGATTGGCATGCTCCGAGAGAGAATGGGCTTTTTTTTTGGTCTGAATGGATAGGACTTCAGCTATCTCTATTTCACACAAACCATTTTGGGTTTGGGCTTCAAGCTAATATTGATCCAATAAAGAAAAAAAATTCACTAGCCAAAAAAAAAAAAGAAAAAAAAAGAGGGATGCTATATAAACATAAAAAGTAGTATATATAAAGATTTTATACAGAGTCCCGGTTTAGCAAGTGAGCTGGGTTTAAGTTGCGATTAAAAATGTATAAAAAGACAAAATATACTAATAAAATGTCACATTTAAACCATAATCATTATACTTATTTTCTTATAAAAAAAGTTAAAAAAATCAAAATATTTTTTTTCCAAATTAATCAAAAAATCAGGCTTAAATAATTCTTCCCAAACAAACTGAGAATAATGTGTCTGACTCACGGATTTATCATTTTAAAATAAAAAACTTTTGAAGACACAATTTTAATTATAAAATGCTTATGTCACATCATGTTTTCAAACCACCACCTGAATATGAAAATCTTGTTTTGAAAACACAAGTTCGTAAAATAACTTAAACTTAGAAAAATAAATTTAAGACAATTTTATTGGATAACAATTGGTGTTTGATAAAAAAAACCATCATTTTAGAGGTGAGCATAATCCAGATCTGACTGGTTTGGGGTAAAATTAAGATCAATTCACGAATTACGATTCCATAAAAATTAAAACCAATCCAAATCATTTAAACCGTAGAATCAATTCGAACAAAACCATTTAAACACGGAATGGTTTAATTTGGGACCATGATTAATCAATTCGATCAAAACCATTTAAATACGGAATTGTTTAATTTGGAACCACGATTTCACACAATAAAAATCATATAATATTATTCTACAAACATTCAACATGTAGCACATAAATATAAGTTTATCCTCTAACAAATAAATATAAGTTCAACATCTAGCAAATAAAAAAAAAAAAAAAAACAACAAAAACAGCAACACAACACAATAATAGCAAAAAAGACATCACCAACGAATAGAGATTATGTTGGAAATCAACTTGTAATATTAATCAATACACATTTCAAGCACTATAAAGAATAAAGATAAACTTGGAAAAATGGAGGACATCACCACTTTATATTACGGTTCTCACCATCATTTACAAATATATATAATTATAAATGCATAATGAGAGATTTATAAATGTTGAGATTGTATGCAGTAGGGTGTGTGGCATAATGGTAGAATGAGATAGTAAATGGTTTGAAACAAATCTAAACTAAATCTACCGAATTAGACTGAATTGGTTTGAATTGTGAATTTTTTAGTTCACCTACTCACCTCTACACCATGTGTTCCGTGATGTACCAAAAAAAAAAAAAGAAAAAGAAAAAAGAAATTTAGGTGATGGTTTTGGTCTTGGTGGCCATAACGTCACAACCATGATAGATTATTAATTGTCTAAAAAAATTTAAGTTATTAAGAATGGACATGAATTGAATCATAAGAATGGATGATGTTCAAATAAATAAATAAAATAAATAAAATAGAATAAAATAAAAAAAATCATAAGAATGGACTGTGACGAATATTATGGGCCAATAACCCAGCTAGACTGTTTAGTCCGCCAACAATGGGCCTGTGACCAATCTCATGAGATTGTATGTCTTCAAATTCAAGATAGCTTAGTGGAGATCATTTAAGGTGTCCATCAACAATATTCTACAATAAAAAAATGAGTTAATTATTTAAAAATCTCATTTATAAATGTCACAGCAGCTTAGATTCTATCTAAATTTTTTTGAACTAATAAGTCCTATTTAATAAAATAGAGAATATTATTAAATTTTTTTTTTAATTTTTAAAACTAAGAACATTATCAATTTTGAATAATAATTTTTGAGAATACTACATCTTCCAAACTCAGCTCAAAAGCTTAGTTAATGGCTAAGCCAGCCCCAGCAGCAGACATTGCAGCCACATCTACATCGGCTCAGTTGGTTTCAAAGTCAATTAGCTTAGGAGTTGGTTAGTGTGTATGTAACTAGTGTATCAGTAGTTTGTTATAACAAACTCCCAACTGATATATATGATTGTAACCTGTAAAAGTATATTCATTGAATAGTAATTATTTCTTGAATCTCAATTTCTTGATGGTATCAGAGCTTTAAAGCTCCTATGAGCACAGATCCTATAAGCACAGATCTATGGCCAATCAATTTTTTTCTTCTTTGATTCCATCTAATCTCACAATGTTAATCTCTCTTTCTTCATTTATTACTGTGAAACTTGATTCTAGTAACTTTGTGATTTGGAAAAGCCAACTTCAGAATATTCTCAAAGCTACAGATCTACTTGGATATGTTGATGGCACAATCTCATGTCCTCTTGTTACTATCACAGATTCAACTGGAACAGAGGTCTCCAATTCTGATCGAATTTAATGGAGTCTTATTGATGCTCACCTCTTAAGTTGTATTACTGCAACTCTATCTCCTTCAATCTACTCAACTGTGTTGCAATGTCAACATTTATCTAAAATCTGGTTTGCTTTGCACAGGCGTTTTACTACACTTTCCAGATCACACATCTATCAGTTGAAGAACAAATTTAACACTGTTGCGAAGAAGACAGATTCAATGGAAGCATATTTGTTCAAAATCAAAGAAATTGTGAATTAGTTAGCTCTTGCTTCAGTCATCATCAATGATGAAGATCTTGTTTTACTCACACTAAATGGTCTTCCTGATGAATTTGATGCTTTTACCACCTCTATTCGATCTCGATCTGAACCAATCACCATGGATGAGTTGTCCTCTTTGCTTTGTTCTGAAGCCATACAAATGGAGTAAAAAACTAAAAAGAATATCTTAGAACCTACAGCTCAGCTTAGGGGTGTGCATAATATCGTCGAAACCGTCGAAACCGCCAAAACCGCACCGAATCGCACCGCCAAGGCAAATTCGTTATTATTTGTCAATCGAACCGCCGGTTTTTGATAAGAAAAATGGCAAATTCTAGTGACACTTTTATCAATCCGCCGGTTTCTATTTTTCTTCTAAACCGCACCGACCCGCACCGCTATTAAATCATGTTTTATAAGATTCTAAAAATTCTTTTTTACTTAAGTTTGCTTGTTGTTCTATACCTTAGAATATAGTATTACATTACTGCTCGAGGGGAATTTTATGTATTGTATTTGATCATTGTAGCTTCCACAGATGCTTGTAATGAACTGATGGCATAGTCGTTGATATTATCATGTTGTTGCTACACTTGCTGCATCAGAAGAAAGTTTCGCAAGATGCTTAACATCACGGTATCTCTTGTTTTTTTTTTACTCTTTGATTTAAGTTTTGTAATTTGAATTATATTTTTTATAAACCGCCAATCCGCCCGAACCGCCAAGGCAAATCCGCCATTATTTGCCAACCGAACCGCCGGTTTTAGATAAGGAAAATGGCAAATTCTAATGACACTTTTATCAATCCGCCACCCGCCATACGGTTTCTATTTTTCTCTCAAACCGCACCGACCCGCACCGCGCACACCCCTAGCTCAGCTTGCTTGGTTTCATTTTTTCAAAAACACTTTTAAGAAAATTCTACTTTTTTATTTTTCGTATTTTTTTGTTTTTACTGAATTTTTTTAATATTTTAAGCAATTTTTTTCCTTTTTAGACACACCTAATATTTTGAAAAATTCACTAAATACCAAAAATACAAAAAAAATACAAGAATTTAGTACATTTTTTATATTTTTATGTATTTATTAATTTTTTTAAATATTTTTTCACAAATTTTTTACTTTTTAAATGCATCTAAGTAAGGTACATCTAAAAAATTAAAAAAAATGTTTAAAATTTTAAAAATATTCACTAAAAACAAAAAAACACGAAAACCAAAAAACTTAGTTTTCAAAAAACTTAATCCAGAAAATTCAAACCAAAATCATGTTTTCAGAGGCAAAAGTTCTTATAGAGGAAATAGGGTCAATCTCATGGTTACAAAGGCGGTGGTGGTTTTGGCAGATTCACAGATGGTTCTGTTAGAGGCAGAGGTCGAAATTCCTATACTTTATAATCATGTTAGATATGTGGTGGATTTAGCCACACTGCTCTTGAGTGGTGGTTACATAATGGATCCTTAATATCAACCATATCAATTTTCTTCTAACTCTACTCCTTCACATTCCAGAGCTTTTGTTGCATCATATGGTTCTTATGTTGCTTCTTCCCAAGTTCCTTGGTACCTTGACTCTGCAGTAACAGATCATATCACTAATGACATGACTAATCTAACTTGTTATTAGCCTTATCAATGGACAGATCACATCACCATTGGTAATCATAATTACGTACCTATTCAGCATACTGGTAAAGGTCTCTTACCTACACCTCATCATTCTTTTAAACTTAATCATGTTCTTCATGCTTCTTCAATTTCTTCTAATCTTATTTATGTTCAGAAATTAGTAAAGGATAACAACTGTTTTATTATATTTGATGATGCTAATTTTGTGATCTAGGACAATCTTTTGAAGAAAGTGCTTCACAAGGGTTCTAATATCAGTGGTCTTTATCATTTCTTGCCATCTACTGTTGCCCTTAGTTCATTATCTACTCCATAGCATCCATTGCATCTTAGTACTTCTCATTCATTTTCACTTGTTAGTGCGAGTACTTGGCATAATAGACTAGGCCATCCCTCTCCCTTGAAGTTTCAGTGTTTACATAAACTTTTACATTGTACTGCTAATAAGCAAACATCACTTTCATGTATTGATTGTTGTGTTGCCAAGAGCCACATGCTTCATTTTCATTTTTCAAACTCTACTACTGATCAACCACTTTCTCTTATTCATAGTGATGTGTGGGGTTCATATACCTCTAATTCTGGCTACAAGTACTATGTTCTTTTTGTGGATGACTTTACTAAGTTTACATGGTTATATCCATTGGCCTATAAAAGTGAAGTCTATACTAAATTTGTAGAGTTTAAGGCCTATGTAGAGAAGCAATTTCACACATCCTTACACATTTTGAGAACTATGGGGGTACTGAGTATCTTAACAATAAAATGAAGAATTTTCTTTCCACTTAGCGTATTATTCATCAACATTCTTGTCCCTACGCCCTTTCACAAAATGGAGTGGTCGAGAGGAAACATAGACACATCATTGACACAACTATTGCCCTTTTACATCATGCTATAATGCCTTTGAAATTCTGGTTTGATGTTGTGGCTATTGCCACATTTCTTATTAATTGATTACCTTATTCTAAATTGAGTAATAAGTCTCCGTTTGAAATGTTATTTCATTCTTTACCAAATTATTCTCAGTTAAGAGTTTTTGGTTGCCAATGCTTTCCTTGGCTCAAACCATATGTCTCTCATAAACTGCAGCCCAAATCCATTTTTTGCATGTTTCTTGGTTACCATCCATTTGCCAAAGGCTATCGATGTCTTAATCCTCTTATAGGTAAAATTTATTTGTCTCGTCATGTTGTTTTTAATGAGTCTAACTTTCCTTATGCTTCTCTTCCCTCTTCATCTACTTCTTCATTTATTTCTTTGCCTCAGTTACATAATTTTTTCTGGTCTTCTCCTTCTTATTTACCTTCATCTCTGGTTTATCCTAGCGCTTCTTCTTCTTCTACTCCTTATCCAGTGGCTCCATCTTCCTCATCTCCTTACTCTAGTGCTTTTTTTACATCTCCCTCTATACCTAAACCTCCTCACTCTATTCCTATTCAGTCAATTTCTACTCAGCTTCCTCTTTTCTTGCCTCCTCCTCCTACAAATACTCATCATATGCTCACCAGATCTAAAACAGTCCCGACTTGTCTGTCTCTTAAAAATCCTCTTTTTCTTCTCTCTATATTGATTATGAGCCACCCTCTCGTAAAGAAGCATTTTGTTATCCAGAAAGCAACCTAAGAGGGGAGGGGGTGAATTAGGTTTCTACAAATTAAAATTAATAATACCCCAATAAAATTAGCTACTAGTACAACAAATTATTAACAAGTACAATGATGAACTTAGCAGTAAATGATCAAGCAAAATAATAATGAAGTATAACTAACATACATGGTAAATCAAATGATTAACACATGAATATTAGATAACTATAGCAGTAGTAGGAAAGTAAAGAGATTAGGGAAGAGGAGACAAACAGATTTATAGTGGTTCGGCTTCAACCAAGCCTACATCCGCTCCTCAAGCTTCACTTGAGATTTTTCACTATCTTCTAGCTTCACAGGGGTGCTAGCAACCTCTTTACAAATGGAGCAATCCTCCACGGATTTTATACAGACTTCACAAGCCCAAACCCTTGCAAATCTTAGGTGATTCACAATCACTCTCAAGATTTCAAGAACACAGTATTTGCAACACTTTTACAAGATGAAATGGTATTTTTTCTTTCAAAGAAAGCTTACAATAAATATCTTTTAAAGATAAATATATAAAATGAAGCTTTGATTTTTCTGTAAATCTCACACAGGAAAGATGAGCTTAATGCTATAAGGCTCAGTGTATAATTTCTGAGAACATATGTGAATGATTATAGATCAAAGAATATTTTCAGGTTTTTGTAACTTGTTTACATTAGAGGCTTTGGTATATATAATGAAAATTATAGCCGTTTATAGCAGTTGTATTCATTTGAATTTATAGCTGTTTATAGCCGTTTATAGCCGTTGTAGTCATTTGAATTTATAACTGTTTATAGCCGTTGTACTTCCATCATTACCAATTTGAATATCTTCCACTCCATTATTACAAATTTGAATATCTTCCACTTGAACCTTTTGAACATTTTGGCATTTTGAACCCTTATAGTCGTTTATAGCTGTTGTACTTCCATCATTAATAATTTAAATATCATTCATTTGAACCTTTTGAACCTTTTGGCCTGCTGCTGTGCTAGACTGTTTGAACCTTTGTTTTGGGCTGTTTGAACTCCTGATTTAATCAAATATTAAATACATTCTAACAACATTTAGGATAAAGGTTTAGGTGAGAAATAATGTGACAAAATAAATTTTGATTCTATTTTTTTCTTTCAAATAAATCATCAAAATAAATTTTGATTAAAACATAATTAAATAAATCATCAAAATAAATTTTGGATTTTATTTTTCTTTTTCAAATAAATTAAAACATAATTAAATAAATGATCAAACTAAATAAGTCTAACAATCTCCCCCTTTTTGATGATGGCACACAATGATGTTTTGATTTTATTTGGGAGTAAGAAAAGCTCCCCCTCAAGTCATGCTCTCTGAATTCATTTCTGAATAGATAGGTTATCACATGTGTAATAAATAAGCTTTAATTAGAGACATGATATGAGACTAAGATAACATCAGATTAGTTTGAAAATAATACTATAATTTGAAAATAATACTATAATACATAACATCATAACATCATAAGTTTTCTCCTCCTGTGACATTATTAAAAGGAAATCATGGGTCAGAATCTGGAGGAGAAGGAGGAAAATGATAGGGATAAATGGCATCAAAAAATATATAATCATATATATATATACATACAACTCTCCCGCGTCTCTCTCGTTTTTTGCAAAATGCGGTTGCCACACGGCCTGACTTTTGCTTCATTGGTCGACAAAAGCAGCTCTCCTCGATTGCCGCTTGCCTCGGCTATCTCCCTCTCCTTGTCGTCTTCTCTTCAGCCTTCTTCTAAATCACACACTTTTCCATTTTCTTCTTCACCATTCTCTTCTATCTCTTCTTCACCACTCTCGTCTATTTCTTCTTCCTCATCGAGAGACAAAAGAAAACTGAACGGAGGAGGCCAAACCTCAGTCTGTTCTCTTCTATTTCTTTGCAACTAATTTCGTTTACAGCTCTCACCTCTAAACCATGGCTTCCTCATCCCGTCCCCTCACTCTATTTTCGGACCTAAACGATCCCATAAGCTCGGCTGGACCGAGTGCCTCTACTCCTACTCTTCCTGTCATTCCTCTTCCTATTCTTCCTATGATGTCAATTGAGCAAATCATGGCAGCTCAATCAGATATTGAAGCCAATCATTTCACACTGACGTCCTGTATGGAGACAGTGACTACAGTCACAAAATTGGCGCATCGACTGCAGAACAGAACGAGTGAGCTTCACCAGGTCAACGCCCAACTCTCTCTGCTTTAGCGCATGTACAAGGATGCGTGAGCAGAAATAGGCGCATTGAAGGCTGAAAATAAAGAGCTTAAACGAAAGACCACCTCCATGGCTCGATTTGGAGCAACATTGTTCTTGGCCTTTGATAGTCAGCGGGGAGTCGCCCCTCTCGACGAAAGTACAGGGGCAGAGGCATCAAGGGTCGCTCAAGGTGATAAAAAGAAGAAGAAAACGATGGAAGAGGAGAGTAAGTAAGATCGGTGTATGGCCGGAAAAAAAAAATGAAGGGTGTTGTTGTTGTTGTTTTTTTTTTTTTTTTTTATGTTTATTTGGATCGGCCTGTGGCTGTAAAAAAAAATGAAGGATGTTTTTTTTTTTCATTTTTTATATGTAAATATTTGTATTTGGATTTGTTTTTGTTTTTATGTTTAAGTACTGAAAAATGAAATTAAAAAGCAAAAAAAAAAAAGAAAAGAAAATTAAGTCCAAACAAAAAATAATAAAAAAATAAAATTAAAGAAATTAAGCCTAATAGTAAAATAAAAAATTAAATTAAATTAAAATAAAATAATACCAGCAGATATTAACCTTAATGAGATGTTGGTGTTGCTGGAATGGTAATGCAAAAAAAATACCATGAGGGTTTAAAAAAAATTAATGTATGCAAAGTTAACTTTACCTCAAGATGCAGAACCAAAAAAATAAAATAAAAATTACACAGTTGAGAATAACAAACTATTAAGGGGAATAAATGTATGAAGGACTTGCGAGCATTCAACTGATATAGATGTTTCCATATCAATGTAGCAATACACATAAATCATTTTAACAAAAATTCGAGTTTCACAGTCATAACAAAACTTTTTAAGTAGAAATCGACATTCCAAGCTCACCACGAATAAAATTAAAGCGATCCTCGCTTAGGGGTTTTATGAAAATATCCCCTAATTGCTTGTCGGTGTTTACAAATTCAAGTACAATATCCCCTTCTTGAACATGATCTCTTAAAAAATAATGTCAAATTTCAATATGTTTTGTTCGTGAGTGTTGAATCGGATTTTTTCTTAAATTGATGACACTAGTATTATCACATTTAATAGGGATATGATAAATGAAAACTCATAACTGAAATGTTTTCGTCAATAATATCAAATAGGATGCCAAAATGATACCAACATGAAATCTACTAAGGATACTAATATGCAATATAGAAGATTTAACAATCATATCTCAAGCATTATGTAGAATACTAAATATTGCTCATAATAGGTTAAACTAAATATAATCTCATGGAGCTAATGTAAATTCAAAAAATGAAGCATGTTCAAGGTATAGCAATCCATATGCCAAGAAAAATCATGAATTTCAATATATAGCACACATTTTAAGCATAAACATGATTTTTAGGCAAGAGCATCATCAAAGAGTATACATTGCAAATTATATGAAGCATAATCAATCTTTTTTATATCAAAGTAATAACAGTATTAGCTCAAAGAATATAAGATAGAATTTTTACCTCAAAAGCTTAAGAGAGTATATGAGGCATATGTTAGGTTCAAGAGATGAAAGCTTTTCAATCTTCAATTTTCTTTCATGAGGAGTTCATCTCAAAAGGGTTTAACAAGTATTTTAGCAAAATGATTTCTCCCCCTAAGTTGGTGCTACCATTTTCTAATGTGATTTGTGTAAATATAGCATTCATAGAACAATCATTGTTACTCAATAAAAATACAGCGCAAATCATTTCTTATCACAAACTCAAAAGGTGAAAAATAATTCAATGATCAAACAAGAGTTTGGAATGCTATTTTCCATAATTTTCAAGTTGTAGCACATAGCATAATATGCATAAGAAAATAGTGTTATGCTCTTTGTTTTATTAAAAAATGATGCAACAATCTCATTTAATCACATAACATTATCAAGAGGCATTTTCATCAATTCAATCCACATACTCAATTGTGATAAAACATTTTACTTAATGTGGAACACAACATGAATGTTATAAACAATTAATTCAATAATTTATCAATCAAAAGCATTTCATGAGATGTATGCCAATATAATCCATATTCAAAAGATATTCAATAGGATAGATGCAATGTCTCTACAAACGTATGATATTTCTTTTCATTTAGACATTGTTGATGAATCATAATAAAGGAATTTCACAACTCATTCAAATATTCCAATGTAAAGCATATAAGCATGAAATTTTCATATTGAGCATATTCTTGATATCACAAATGTAGAATTCAAAATATAAATGGTATATATCTCAAAAACATGCTATGACATCAAAATTGATTATACAAAGATATAACTCAAAAAGGAATTAACATATTAGTATGAAGTCATAGATAAGATGTGAAAAGTATGCTCACAAAAAAATTTATCACTTCTTATCTCTTTTTCATAACAATGGATGACATGATATACAATGTTAATGAATACATGAATCATTCATATTCTAATAGGAATTCATCAAAATAATATAATTCTCATTTTTGAGTTCAATGAATGTTTGAAAGAAACTAGCAGAACATGACTTAGCAAACTTAGTACAATTAGGTTACATGGAATCAATGATTAGACACAGCCTGTTGTACACAAATTACACCTTAAAGAATATAGAACTTTAAGCTTAAAGGTGTGTTAGGAGTTATACCTTCATTTACCTCTTTGGAATCTTTACCCATATATTACCTCTATTGTTTATCTTGGTAATTTTCATTTCATCATTCTTCTTCTTGTAGGAGTTGATTTTGCTCTTTAGATTGAACACTCTTGTTGTGCATTTCCTCTCAAAATCCTTGGTGTTCTTTAAGATTCCACCTACAAAATATTTTGATTTCTTTCTTGGTACCCATACTTTCTTGGGTCCATAGGGATTAGTCTCAAGAACATTTAATCTCATAAAAGGTTTAGGAGGATTAAAACCAATGCCTACTTTGTCAAAAACACATTTTTTATTTTCAAGAAGCTTGTTGAGGTTTTCTTTTCCTTTTACAAAATTTTCAAAAGTTTTGTTTAAATCCTCAACATTGTTTTTCAAAATGTTTTTCTCATTGGCAATAGACGTAAAGTCATTTTTCAAAGTAGCATTTTTCATTTTTAAAACACACATATCATTTGAAAGAGAAGTAACTAATTTCTTTAATTTAGAATTCTTAACACAAACGTTTCTAAATATGTCATGTAATTCATTGAAAGCACTTTCAAGTTCAACATAATTAGAAATTACCTCATTGTGAGCGGATTCTTCTTCTTCTCCAAGAGCCATGAGACACAGGTTGGCTACTCCATCATTTTCTCCCCAAATGGCTTCCTTTTTGCTGCCATTTATCATTGAAAGTTCATGAGCCATGAATGAGTCTAGGAGTTCTTCAATGCCTAATTTTTTCAGGTCTTTTGCTTCTTGGATAGCTGTAACCTTAGCTTCCCATTCATTTGGCAAAGACCTAAGTATTTTTCTTACAAGCTCATCATTAGTATAAGATTTACCAAGAGATTTTAGAGCATTAATAATATTGGTAAATTTATAAAACATCTCAGAAATAGATTCAAATGATTCATAGTAAAGAGTTCATAATCATGAATAAGCATGTCAATCCGAGACTCTTTTATTTGGCTAGTTCCTTCATAAGTGATTTCAAGTTTATCCCAAATCTCTTTAGTAGTAATATACCCAGAAATTCTATTATACTCATTTGCATCTAGTCCACACACAAGAATAAGTTTGGCTTTAGCATTAACTTAAAGGAGTTTATAATCATGCTCATCAAATTCATCCTCAAGTTTAAGCACACTGATATGGTCTACTACCTTGGTAGGGATTTTAGGACCTTTAGTGATAATGAGTCACAAAGCATAATTTGTAGCTTGAAGATACAAAGTTATTTTTTCTTTCCAATGAATGTAATTATTACCACCAAAGAGAGGTGGCCTATTGCTAGTTTGTCCTATAGCAGAGTAAATAGAATACATGGTTGCTATGGATCAAAAACTCAAGATTGTTAAATGTAAACAAGAGCCCCAGGCTCTGATACCAATTGTTATCCAAAAAGCAACCTAAGAGGGGAGGGGTGAATTAGGTTTCTACAAATTAAGATTAATAATATCCCAATAAAATTAGCTACTAGTACAACAAATTATTAACAAGTACAATGATGAACTTAGCAGTAAATGATCAAGCAAAATAATAATGAAGTATAACTAACATACATGGTAAATCAAATATTAACACATGAATATTAGATAGCTATAGCAGTAGTAGGAAAGTAAAGAGATTAGGGAAGAGGAGACAAACAGATTTATAGTGGTTCGGCTTCAACCAAGCCTACATCCACTCCTCAAGTTTCACTTGAGATTTTCCATTATCTTCTAGCTTCACAGGGGTGCTAGCAACCTCTTTACAAATGGAGCAATCCTCCACGGATTTTACACAGACTTCACAAGCCCAAACCCTTGCAAATCTTAGGCGATTCACAATCACTCTCAAGATTTCAAGAACACAGTGTTTATAACACTTTTACAAGATGAAATGGTATTTTTACTTTCAAAGAAAGCTTACAATAAATATCTCTCAAAGATAGATATATAAAATGAAGCTTTGATTTTTCTGTAAATCTCACACAGGAAAGATGAGCTTAATGCTATAAGGCTTAGTATATAATTTATGAGAATCGATGTGAGTGATTATAGATCAAAGAATATTTTCAGGTTTTTGTAACTTATTTACATTAGAGACTTTGGTATATGTAATGAAAATTACAGCCGTTTATAGCAGTTGTATTCATTTGAATTTATAACTGTTTATAGCCGTTGTAGTCATTTGAATTTATAGCCGTTTATAGTCGTTGTACTTCCATCATTACCAATTTGAATATCTTCCACTCCATCATTACAAATTTGAATATCTTCCACTTGAACCTTTTGAACCTTTTGGCATTTTGAACCTTTATAGCCGTTTATAGCTGTTGTACTTTCATCATTACTAATTTGAATATCATTCATTTGAACCTTTTGGCCTGCTGCTGTGCTAGGCTGTTTGAACCTTTGTTTTGGGCTGTTTGAATTCCTGATTTAATCAAATATTAAATACATTTTAACAACATTTAGGATAAAGATTTAGATGATAAATAATGGGACAAAATAAAGTTTGATTCTATTTTTCTCTTTCAAATAAATCATCAAAATAAATTTTGATTAAAACATAATTAAATAAATTATCAAAATAAATTTTGATTAAAACATAATTAAATAAATCATCAACATAAATTTTGGATTTTATTTTTCTCTTTCAAATAAATTAAAACATAATTAAATAAATCATCAAAATAAATAAGTCTAACACATTTCTCTCTCTCATTTGGTCTAATGCTATGTTTGAGGAGTATGTTGCCTTACAACACCAAAAAACCTAGACTTTTGTTTCTCTGCCACCTCACAAGCATAATATTTCAGATAATTATTTCACTAACTGATAAAAAAACAGAGTATGAGTTTTAACATTTTTGTCTCTCTACTTATTGGTTTGATTAAACTATCCAATAAAATTGAAAATATTATCATTTTTTTTTCTCCAGTTTTGCATATCAATGTTTTATCATCATACTCCTTTATAGATACAAAATTTTTAGTTTTGCACAAAAAATAATTCAATTTTTTCAAAAAAAAATTAGTTTTTTAATTTTTTTTTTTTTTTTGCACGTAATCTTTTTTTTAGTTTTTTCAATTTTAAAGTTGATGTTTTAAAGTTTTAGAAATCAAAATAAATGTCAAATCATCATATTCCTTTATAGATAATCATAAATGATGAATAATTATTGTTTGAAGGACAATTCCAGCTATTAAAAATTTAATGGGACATGAAGTTCCAAAAAAATTTTAGTTAAAACTTCATGGAGTATAAATTCATAAATTAAGACTTTTGTGTAAATGTCCCTAAAAAAATTGATAAAATTATGGCATGTTGTTGTTATTTCTACCATGGATCTTTTCACAATTACTGGTATGTACACTTAGGGGTGTTTGAAATGGGCTAAAATAGTCCATCCTAGGCTAAAAGAGCCAATAAAATAAAATATTCTATCATATTATTCTCTCTACTTTTTTAAATATCTTTTCATAAAATAATTAATTAAAATAACTTATTCTCAAACTAGTCTTGAGCACTTGATTGACTCTTCAATGGCCACACCCACACATCGTGTATATTTGCTGCACACTCCCAACCATCTATCTATACTCTGTAGACCCGACTTTTTTCTCGCGCCCCCCCTTTCGGAGAGGGCGTGAATTGGGTCTTACTACAGTTCGGACTCTTGTTACGGTTCTGAATCTAATCTCACAAAGTGCAATGTGAGACTGATAAACACCAAAGAGTCCAAATCTGACAATTGATTTTGGAAAATCAATTTTGAATGAAAAAATGCCAAACATGGACTGCTTTGCCAGATTACAGAGTCGCCACCTAAATATTTTATTTTTGGAAAATTTAGGAAACCCTGACTCGTGCCAAAGGCCACGTGTCCGTCATCACCAAAGTTGCCTCAGCTCGGGAACTTGGGTACGAGAGGGGAAGGTCCTGAAATGAGCACCCCCGCTCGCCCAATCAAAGGATCGGCCTCTACTAAGCATGATATGTTAGTTTATAAACCATGTGTTCTTATTCCGGTTATTAACTAACTTACTAAGTGATGCGCACAACATACAAGTATAGACTCAATCACAAGAATTGTAACAAAACAACTCATGTTTGTTTTCGAAAAATGGTTTGAAAGTGTTACTTGCAAGTAGGCTAAAGTGCGGATTTGCCACCCTCAAGTGGGCTTTAAAACATGATTTTGCCACTTCGCAAAGTGAGCTTAAACCTTACTATCATCGAATTGTTCCAATTCAGGCAATCAAGCCTCCACCCATAGGCATTCAAGCAGTTAAGCACTTAAGCAAATAGCCTCATGGCAAGCATGCTATCATGGCGACACTCACACTCATGCAAGGATGCTAAAGCGTAAACACTTACAGTGTACTCCGAGCCAAAACAGAAAGCTAGTTAGAAATAATGCATGATCCTAACTATACAAGATGCCTAATGCAACACATGCAATAATGCAACTAAATAGGCAAGGCTATCTAAGATGGCATATGAATGCAAAAACTTGATATATGTATTCAAAGAAGTATTGAAATACGATGCAGTTTGAATGCTGAGCCGAGCCCGATGCATGCAATACAAATGAATGATGCAAACATGCAAAGCATAAGGTATGCTAATTGAAAAATGTCCTAAAACTAACCATCGAAAGCGGTTAAGTAAAAGGGAGAAAGAAGTGAGGTTGGAAGACATGCACACACATACGCACGCTTATTACAACAATACGCCCTCGCGAAGGAGGGTCTGAATAAAAAGCTAACTAGCTATGCTAAGCTAAGCTAATTATTACAGACCAATAATTAACTATTCTAGCTAATTAATTATTACAAACCAAATTGAATAGCTAGCTAATCTAAGCTAATTAGAATGTTATAACATGAACTAAGCTAAATTAATTACAGCACATGTAATTAACTACATCTACCTAATAAAGCGATAAGGATGGCCTCTCGGGTGAGGGAGGTATGCATGCTCGATTGCTTCCTCCCGAAAATCCATTGCCTTGCCTCTAGATGCCTCTGTTTGCACATCTTTGAACCTCTAAAAATTGTGCCAACCTCCATATTGGTTCTGTTTGATCTCAAGAACACACTGATGGCCGATTGGCCATGGTTGGTGATCATCGGCCAAAACTGGTGGCCGGTCAGTAGATTTGATGGCCGGTCGGCTAGTTCTTGTGGCCGGTTGGCCGCTAATTTCCTGTATTTCCTCCTTTTGCTACAACAGAGAGCAAACAGAGGCATGTCAATGTATTTGCAAGGAAATGTGTGTACTGCCACCCTCCTTATCATGTCTCAAGCTCAAAGAAGTATGACACTTGGCTCTCAAGCCACCGACTAAGCACTTTCAATGCATGATGGCCAAAGAACCAAGCTTGCACAAGCTTAGTGAATGCACACATAAGACTCAAAGAGCCTCCACCCTATCATGCATGATCAAGGGCGTTGGCGACCAAGAAATGTGACACATTTCATCACTATGAGTATGAAACGTCCCATATTTCTTGTGTTTGGATTAACGTCCGATCCAAACACATGCAATGCAAACAACATGCTTATCTTGGACATGTTTTACTTGGCTCATTCTTGTTTACACATTTCAGCTTACCAATTAATCCCTTAATCGGTTAACTCCAATGTGAAAAGTCCACTAATTGGAAAGATGGTCTAAGCCACAAGTGCCTTGAGCATGAAAGAGGTTTCATGCTGTTGGTTAGTAGAAATCCTCAAGGGAGGATTAAAACCATTAGGCATGCGGACCTCAATTCCACCTTCAAGCCATCAAGGGACTTAAGACTACTTTCAAAATGAATGAAAGATTGAAACAATGGAGTGCAATGACATATATTTCAGCACTAAAATAATATGCCAAGTGGCTCAAAATCATGCAAACAACTCATGTAAGACATGCAAAGAGGCCTGAAAGCATCAACCTAGTGAAGAACACAACACTATGAGCACGCAATACAAAGCTCAAAAGGGACTAACAGTCCAAAATAGTCCTAAAACACCCTAAATGGAGTTCTAAAACATGCTTGAAATAAGCTAAGAATAGCTATATTAAGAGGCCAAAACAATAGCACATGTTAGGCAATTTAACACAATTGCACTACAAGCATACAAAGCAAAGCTCATGTGATCAAACCAGCTCAAAACAGAGCTTAATCATGCCAAATCAGTAGCTAAAACATGCTGAAATTGAAGCATAAAAGGCAAGAAAATCATGCGCACAAATTGGCTCTCAAGCAAGGCATAATGCACAACTCTCAAAAGTATTTAAAGAGTGATATATGTGAGAGTGTGACAATGGAATATGCTCTGAAATCACATGCTAAATGATGCCATATCATGCAAATAACTCAAATAAAGCATGCTAGGAGCCTTAAAACTCAAAGCTAGTTAAGGCATTTGCACTATAGCTATACAAAGCAAGCCTCAAAAGGCCAAGACCACTCAAAACAGTCCTAAAGCATGCTAAAACATTAGCAAAAATATGCTGGAGTTGAGCTAACACAAGCTAGAATGATATGCATACTCATCAAGCATGCTAGCCTAGTAAGCAAAATTACACTACAAGTGCAAGATGCAAGCAACAAGTGGCTAAACTAACCAAGAACAGAGTTAAAACATGTTGAAATGGAGCCTAACACATGCTTGAACTAAGCTAACACAAGCCACAAAAACATGCTACTTTGTAATGGTAACAAGGCATGGCATAGAGAGACAAGGAGAGGAGGCCATCCCCTCTCATTTTTGGACTTCAAAGCACACTTTTTACCACTGAAATAACTCTGAATTTAAGTGGTTTAAAGGCCCAAAGGGTTTGACTTTTACATGCTAAGAGATGATGCAAAAAGCTTAACAATTAGGCAACAAGAAGGGGGATACAACCCCTTAGCACAAAATGGCTTTAAACCACCATTTGAAGGACTGAAAAACAGAGTTTTTTTTTCAGTTGAAAACTAGCTCAAAAACAATTTGAAAAGATGGCAAAACAAGTGTTCAAAGCAAGCTTAAAGAAGGTAAGTATTGTACCTTTGAAGCAAAGAGTACTCTAGGCACAAATGATGCACCAAATCAAGCTAAAACCACCTTTTGGAGCTCAAACAAAGTCCCATGGAATCTCAGCCCAAAGACAAGCAATTTTGGTTAAGGATCCCTTGGCAAACTAGTTGTGTATTTCTACTTTTATGCACAAAATGGCAAGATAGAGAGAAATCTAGAGAGAGAGGGAGGATTTTGCTCACAAATTTTCTAGAGAGAGAGAGAGAGGATTTTTTAGAGAGAGAGGCTCCCACAATTGCTCACCTCTCAATATATGAGATATGGCCTTCATATATAGCAAAAAGAGAGCATTTGGCTGAAAATATCTAATTTAGAGACAGCTGGAGCATTTTGAAGACAACCGGAGCAAAAGATCTGCAAATTCTGAGCTTTCTGGGCATTTTTGGCCGATCGGCCATCTTTTTGGCTGACTTGTTACTAATGTTGGCCGATCGGACACTTCCGTGGCCGACCGTACACATCTGTGGCCGACAGGACACTACCAGTGGCTGACAGCAAATTCTGCTCTACAGGTCCAACCTCAAACAGGCATAACTCCTTCATATGGACTCCTTTTCAGGTCATTCTTGTGTCCAAAATGAAGCCCCAGAAGTCTTCTTTCCAACGGTGGTGGCCTCATAGCTGAAATCCAAGTGTGAAAAGGGATAGGCCTGATTTAGCGAGGGCCGCTCGACTCTCTCTTAACGGTTCATGCCCAACTTCTTCCCCAACTTGCTTTCTTCTCTCCTCTCATCTCTTCTTCAAATCCAAACCTTTAAATAAGATGTTTAAAAGATTTTTTCAAAGAGTTCACCTTTCTTTCATTCATTTCCACTTTGCCCTTGCTCGGTTTACCGAAAAGCGCAACATTTTAAGGAAATGCGACCCTCGGAACATCGTAGGAACTTTTTCAAAAATATTTTCAAAGAGAGAGTTTTAAGGTCTAAAATATTTTTGATCCAAAAGAGGGTGTGAGGTTGGATTTGACACTCTTCTTGCCAAAGAAATCGAACCTTTGCATAGCATAGCTTACACTATCAAGTAAGCAATCAGTAGTGCCCAAGTTTTAAGAGCGGTAAAAAATGGGATGTCTACAACTATTATTAAGTGAATGCCTAAATTGATTTAGTGAAACCTTCTTCTCCTCATGTCACATGGCAATTTTATATATGCTAAAATAAAAAAATTATTATATACAACATAAATAAGTTTTGAACCCATGACCTTGGGTTTCATTAAGAATATATTTATCATTTAAACAACATACATATTATGATATTAAATTCTCAGTTATTTATTTTTATTATTAGTTATCTGAAACTAGTTATAATAATAACAAGATGTAAAAGTAACTAAGGCATAATAAAAAAAAAAGAAAGGACAAATTATATATTATCCTCTTAAACTATTGTATCATATCACTTTATTTTTTTTAAGTTAAAAATTGTAACACTTAATCCCCTTCATTTATTTTTTTTTTTTTCAGATTTAGATCTTAATGGCAAAAATACCATTTTAACTATAGAAGTAAATTACACTTTTACCTCATCGAACTATTACTCAATATCTCA
This sequence comes from Camellia sinensis, assembly GCF_055761805.1. Taxonomy (NCBI): domain Eukaryota; kingdom Viridiplantae; phylum Streptophyta; class Magnoliopsida; order Ericales; family Theaceae; genus Camellia; species Camellia sinensis. Next base: position 31,108,216 of record NC_138961.1, on the reverse strand, counting down.
CTACCCCCTCAACTAAAAAAAATGTTTAATTTTTAATATAAAACACAATTTTAAAGTTCTTTTAAAAATAATTTTTCAGATTTTTCATTTTTCATATTTTTGTCAAAATTTAAATTTTTAGATGCACCTAAAATTTAAATATTTGAGAGCAATTTTTTTTTTTAAAAAAATACTAAAGATAAAAAAAAAACATGAAACAAAAAATTGGTATATCTTTATATTTCTTGTCTTTAGAGACTTTTTTTTTTATAGATTTTTTCATAAATATTTTTGTTGTTTGGTTTTCAGTTTTGTTAATTTTTTTTCCCTAAAAAATTAAAAATTAATTTAGTGATAAAATGAAAAAAAAAAAAAGAAAGTCCAAATTAAAAGTGATATTAGGTTGAAGGAGATAAAGTGATATGAGGTGATAATGCAAGGGGGTGAAGTGTAATTTATTCAATTGATGAAAGGGTATTTTAGTCATAAAAGTTCAAACTGAAAAAAATTAGTAGATGAGGGGGGTTAGTTATTACACTTTTTAGTTGAGGGAATAAAGTGATACAAGATAAGAGTTGAAGGGAGTAAAGTTTAATTTATCCCCCCTCCCAAAAAAAAGAGAGAAAAGAACATGGAAAAGAGAAAAGAAGAAGATGCAAGACAACTAATAATATATATCAACAACAATAAAATTTTAGTAAACAAAATGGGTAAAATTGTCCAAAAAATACACAGCTCACAAATCTCATGTCCTTTTGGAATGAGAAACACGTTTCCAAAGAGTTTACAAACTAAAAATCTATAGTTGTCCTTATAACGATAAAAGAGTTACATGAAGGAGATTTTACAAAATTTTCCTAAACTTACCGATTAGTTCTTCTCATCAAAGTTCAAACAACTCAAATTCTTAGATTTGTCTTTTTCGTAAGTTATTAAACTAATAAAAGGAGGAGGTCTAATTTACCTATAGATGGACTTCAACTATTTATACACATTAAATTAATAAATAAAAATCTTATTAAACCACTTAGGACATGAATAATTAATGAATATGACATGAATAATTAATGAAGTGGAGGCATGAACAAAATCACTGAAGACATGAATAATTACTCGCAATACATTGGTTACACTAACAATTTGAAACAAATTAGCCACATGCCACCATGTGTTTTTGTTAGGGGTTGCCTACACAATTTAGGGCGGTTTTAATTTTATAGGTTTGCTAATAAATATAGAGTGTAATTATAATATCATTTTATATGTAAAGTAACTAGTCAATAAGATATTGTAAATAAGAATAAATAGACACTCACCATTGTAATTCGACTTTCTGCGCTTCTTTCGGAAGGTGAATAGCCCTACAGTTTGGATTCCACTTGTGATTCTGAATATTATTTCATGAGTGCAATGTGAAATAGTGAAAACACAAAAAGAGTCCAAATCTAGCATTTCTTTTTGAAAAATCGATGTTTGAATCAAATGCTAAAAATGGACTGCTTTGCCAGATTTTAGAGTCGCCATCTATAGCTCGACTTTTTGTGCCCCCTTTCGGAAGACGACTAGCACTACAGTTCGGACTCCACTCGTGGTTCTGAATCTGATTTCACAAGTGCAATGTGAAACAGTGAAAACACAAAAAGAGTCAAAATCCGACAATTCGTTTTGGAAAATCGATATTGGAATCAAATGCCAAAAATGGACTGCTTTGCCAGATCTCAGAGTCGTCACCTAAATATTTTTTTTTTTGAAAAATTTAAGAAATCCAAGACTCGTGCCAAAGGCCATTAGTCAGTCATCACCAAAGTGTCTCGGCTCGGGAACTTAGGTACAAGAGGGGAAGGTCATGAATTGAGCACCCCACTCGCCTGATAAAAGATCGGCCTCTACTAATCATGATGTGTTTCTTATTTACATTATATGCTCTTGTTCCGATTTATTAGCTATATTATTATTTGATGTGCATACAAGGTATAGACTAGTTTGCAAGAATTGGAACACTTGATCTCGTGTTTTGTTTTGAAATTGTTTTGTGAATTTGCCACTTGAAAAAAGTGGGCTAAAAATGGACATTAATCAAGCCATCCCAATTCAAGCAACTAGCTTTCATCCACACGCATTCAAATAGTTATATCATTTAAACACTTAGCCTCATGATATTCATGCTTTGATACGGTAAAACAAATATATTCATGCAATATGCTAAAACAAGTAAATGCTTACCTAGTACTCTGAGCCAAAATAAAGCAAAATAATTAGAAAAATATGCATGTTCCTAATTCATACAATATGACTAATGCAACGCACATTATGTATTTTATAGGCTCGGCTATGAGTATGGCATATGATTTCACTCAAGACATGGGATAATGCACGTATTCGAGTAATGAGTTTGAACATTGATATCGAGTCAGTATGATGAGCCGAATTTTGGATGCATGTAAGACAATGGATGCAACACATGTAGCATGCTAACAAAACGCGATGTCCTATCCTATACTAACCATCATAAGCAAGTAAGTAAAAGGGAGAAAGACGTGGGGTTGGAAGACATACAACTTATTACAACATTGCCCTCGTGTAAGAGGATGCGAATCAATAGTCCAAAAGTCTGAATTAAACTAATTATTACAAAACCAAATGAATAAATTAAAGCATTAACTAGCTAACTAGGCTATTACAACAAGGGTAACCAAGATAAGTAAACTAGCTATTTAAGCTAATTAACTATGACAATTACAAATGATACAATGATAATAATTAATTAATCACAACAATGATAATTAATAAAACTAATGATAATTAATAATTAAATCATCAAACAAGGATGCATAAGGATGCACGATGTTCGCATACACAGCGGCATAGCATTGTCTGCCTTAGCTTGCACTGTTTCACCTTCAGCCACTGCTTTCTCTTTTTTGCAAAAATACATTCCAGACCAAACATTGAGGATCGACCGGCCCTCAATGAAGCCTAGTAGGGCCTACAGAAGGTCGATCGTGCCTCAATTTCATGCTAAATTCTATTTTGTGCTCTGAAGTGAAAATAGTGCAGATAGAGTGTTTTGGACTCTGTTTGTCACTCTTTCACTTCTCTGTCATGGGAAAGCCTCGAGAGAAGGTTAGAATTATTTCCAAAACTATCAATGAGTAAGTTGATTGCTTGATGATTTCGATGCACAATTTTGGACAAAATCAATAAATGAAATGAACAACGACCTCCCTTCACTCCTATCATGGAGTGAACTCAAAGAGGGAGGTAAAAATGCTTCAAGAACCACCAAAACATTATGAATTGATGTTAGACAACTCTTGACACAACAGATTCGGCATAACGTCCTGCCGAACCCCAAGCAAGATAACTCATTTTCTTTATGTGAGTTAGTTCATTTTAAGCCAAATTCATTAGTCTTTATCATCCTTTAATCCATTAAGTCCAAGGTGATTGTTACGTCCACTAAAGGTTACGTCCACTAAGTGAGAAATATGTCAAACGGGAGGTGATTCTCAACATGAAAAAAAGACTACACCGTTAGTAATGAACCTCTGTAGAGATTAAGCCATTAAGCGTAAATCTCTAGTTCACGTTTTGAATAACCGTCAACCGATTAAAAAAACTCTCAAATGAAAGAGATGAATGGTAAGTTGATTATTAAAATGAGGTTTTTAAACATGGAAATGAATGGAAGAAAAGCTTAGAACAATGGACAACAAGTTATATATGCAAACTTATGAGACAACAACTAAGCTATCAATGCATGAACTATTTAAACAACTTATAACAACCCTAAAACAGCCTTCAAATGATGAAAAACAGTAGCTAAAAATGCATGAAAAGAGCCTAAAAGGCTAAACAACAAAGAGAGGAAACAAGGCTAGTAAACAAGAGCAAGGAGAGGTGGCTAACCCCTCCACTTTTGAAACCTCAAAGCATGATTTTTAGTCTTTTCAAAACTTTGAAAATCATTGTAGAGAACAAAGAAAAAGAGTATAAGAGTAAAGGTTTGAGCTATAAGTAAATGTGTAGAAAGAGCAAACTCTCTCTACCTTTTTGGTAGCTCTTCAAACCCAAACTTAAACACTTAAAATAGGATAAAAAGAAACACAAAACAATAAGAACTAAGTAGTAAATGAAAGAAATAAAAGCAAGAAGGAATATAGCAAGCTTATACCTCTCAAGGGAGTAAGCTTTTTGTTTATGATCAAACTAAGCTCCAACACACTCTCAAGCTTGAATTATGGTGTTCAAGGCTTAACCAAGGTTTCTAGGCTAAGGTATGAAGGTGTGTATGGTGTATGGATATGAGTTCAAGGTGGTAGGTTAACTCAAAGTGTTTCTTGCACAAGAAGAAGGAGAAGAAGGAGCTCTCAAGGTGATATAATGGCTTTTTTGAAATTCTTCAACCCTTAAAACAGAGATATATGATCATGTTTATAGAATTTGAGTCAGAAATATCATAAATATCTTCAAAAATGGACAGCTGGCAGCCTCCCACCCGGAATAATGTTTCTCGCTACCAAGGCCCGGCTGGACCTCAATGAGGCATGGCTGGGCCTCAATGCATTCCCCTGTTTTTCTGTTTCAGCTTCAACACAGGGTGGCACAAGGTGTAAAAATGGATTTCTTGGGTATAATCAATGGAAATATAGAAAATTTGGGATTGTTTCGGGGCCTTAAACATGGCTCATTCGTTGAAATCTCGAATCACGCACAATACCACTTTCATCGTCAAGTGTACCGGAAAAAGCGCTTGAGCCTTGCAGTCGTTCAAAAATAGGGTGTCCACAGTTGCCCTTCTTTAATAGAGCTCGAAGTCATGACGTGATGTGAGTGAATGTCAAAGCCCAGAGATGGCCCATTTGACAACGCCACAAGGCTCAGGTAAGAAATCAAGACATAAATGCAAAGATTGAACTTGGGGGCAAAATACAACATGAAATGCAACAAATAACTTATGATTTTGCAATGAAGCAATGTAATGAAACATAATGTAAATGAAGTAATGAAACAACGCTACAATCTAGAGAAGAATGCAATGTTTGAATGAAAATGCAAGATAAAGCAAAACAAACCTGCCGTGTTTCACATGGAAAGAAATGAATAAACAGGCGTGCCTCGCGTGAATAACACAAAGAAAGCACAAACTAACCTACGTCTCACATAGAAAGGATGTAAGAAAATGCAAACCTAACTACGCCTCGCGTAGAAAGGGGGAAGGGCGATGTAACCATCGAGCGCACCCGAGGTCTCAACCGAGATCCTAACGAGCTACACGCGGGAGAAGGAAGGGTGGTGTGAACACATAGGTGCACCTACTGTTTTTAACCGGGAGTACAATCCTAACGTGTCACATGGGAGAGGAGGTAAGGTGGTGTGAACGAACAGGCGCACTTGCCGTTTTTAATCGAAGGTACAATCCTAATGCGTCATACGCGAGAGAAGGAAATGTGGTGTGAACACCGGGCGCACCTGATGTTTTTAATCGAGGGTACAATCCTAACGCGTCACACGCGAGAGAAGGAAAAGTGGTGTGAACACCGGGCGTACCTGATGTTTTTAACCGAGGGTACAATCCTAATGCGTCACAAGCGAGAGGAGGAAAGGTGGTGTGAACACCGGGTGCACCCGATGTTTTTAATCGAGGGTACAATCCTAACACGTCACACATGAGATGAGGAAATGTTGTGTGAACACTGGGTGCACCCGATGTTTTTAACCGAGGGTACAATCTTAACGCGTCACACACGAAAGGAAGAAAGGTGGTGTGAACACTGGGTGCACCCGATGTTTTTAACCGAGTGTAGACACCCCATTTTTGACCGTCCTCAAGACTTGGATGTCATCGTTTGCACACTCGATGATCATCCATGCTCGTGTTCTCTTTGAGTTCCCGGAAGTCTCGGCTGCGCGCCTTGCCTCAGGATCTCTCAACTTGTCTGTTTTGTGCTTGGTTGTGGACCAAGGACTTGTGGTTTTGCTTCTGAGGGAAGAAGGTGGCTTGTTGGCCATCCCCTCAACCCATCGGCTAAGGCCTTGTGCCATCGGCCTTGTTTTCCTGCCATCGGTCATAAGTGGTGGCCGATCGGCACTCCTTTTGGTCGATCGGCACTCTTTTTGGTCAATCGGCCATATTTCTTGGCCGAGACCTTTTCATCTGCTTTTTGCAGATATTTTGTGCCAGCTGTGACAGCTGGTGAGCACAATTCTCATGCTCCATACACGCGTATGGAGGGATTTGTTTCAAGACTCAAGCTTGTTCAACAAGCCTGAGAATTGAAATTCTATAAGAAGGGAGTCTCCATTCCCTTTCCAGAGGTACTGAAAAGTTAATATAGAAGTTATATATCTATCTCTCTCTATGTTTTACCTTTCTCTCTCCCTTTGCTCTTGTTTGTGCTCAAAAGTGTAGAATCTTCATACTATTGCACAAAAACACCTAGTAGAACACCATCCTTTGGTTGTTGAGGTCCTTAGGAGTTGGTTTTAGAGTTCTTGGAGTGGTTTAAGCTCAGAAAAGGTGCTGGAGTTGTGTTCTTGAAGGTGTTCTTCAAGGGTGAGTAAACTACCTTTTAATCCCCCATTTTGGCTTAAGCTTTTAGACCTACTTGCATATTGTTTTAAGCTTAACTCTAAACTGTAAAAAGTTTTAATTTTTCATGCTTGTGAAGTTTGTTTAAGGTCACGTTTTGGTTGGGGGTTGTCTACCCCCTTTTAGGACTTGTTTGGCCTTGTTTTGTGCCTTTCTTTTTGAGCTTTGGAACCATCTTGTTTTGACCTTTCTACCACTGAAATCCAGAGGATTTTTAGTGGTAGAAAGGTGGTTTTGGAGTCTTAAATAGGAGAGGGACACCCCCCTCTCCTTGTGTCTCATATGCTAGTATAAGTGGCTCATAATGGTAGCATGTTTGCTTAGCTTGTTTTGACTCTATTTCAGTAAGTATTTGGTGTTATTTTTCCATGCTATACCTCTATTTAAAGTTGGCTTGATGACCTCTTGCATGCACCATACACTTGTAGAGCAATTTTGCATGCTAGCATAACATGCATCTTGTGTTTGGACCATCATCCTTGCATGCTTTGGCTCAACTCAAAGAAGCTTTTGGTCATGTTTTACCATGCTTGAGCTATATTTGTATTGTCTTGGTCATGCATGCATTGTTTTGTATAGCCATGGTTCAATCTATCTTGTTAGCTTTGAGTGTCCAAGTCCTTAGCATGCATTGCTTAGACCATTTTCATGATTTGGCATCATTTCATATGTGATTTTAGTCCATGTAGTGTAGACATACACTTGCATTTGTCACCCTTTTGATGCTTTGAGGAGTTGGTGTTTTATGGCTTAAGAGTGGGTCATTGTGCATGCCTTATTGCTTAAGCTTTTGGGATGCCATCTAAGTGGGTTTTTGGGCTTATTTTGACATGCCATAACTCTGATTTTTATTGGTTAAGTCATGCCATATTTGGTTTTAATAGGTGTATCGTAATACCCCTTGTTAGCCTTGCATGCCTCATGCCTTTTGGACTCTTGTTCTAGCTTGTGTTGGCTAGGTTCAAGCTTACTTTTGGTCTTATCTCGACCTGCATTGGGACTATTTTGGTTGCCCTTGGCCCTTCGGGGCTTGCTTTGCATGGCCATAGTTTAGACCCCTTTGCTAGCCTTAAGCTTTGAGCTTTCTTGCATGCCATACTTGCATTGTTTAGTTGATTTGGCATCATTCCTAACATCATTTCAGAGCATGTAGTGTTTTCAAACTTGCATGCTTTTCACTCTTTAAGTGCTCTTAAGAGTTAGTGTCTTCATGCCTTAATTCTAGGCCAATTGGCATGCATGCTTGTTTTTTGCATTTCATTCCATCATTTCTTAGCATTTTGGCCACTGATTTGGGTATGACTGAGGTTTGCCCATTTTGGTTTAAGTCCATCTTTGCATGTTGTTGCATGATTGTCACATTGCATGTTGTTGCATGCTTATTCTTTGCATGCTGTTTCATGCTTATCCATCTTGCATGTTGTTGCATACTTGTTAGATTGTATGTTGTCGCATGCCTGTTGTTGGCATTGTTGTTGCATGCTTATTACATTGCACGTTTGCATGTTTAGGTTGCATTGCATTTGGCATGCTTGTTACCTTAACCTTATGTGCATGCTTGAGTCATATTGCATTGGCATGCTTATGTTGCATTGTATAGCATCTTCATGTTGCATGCATTGCATTGTGTTTGGTTTGGGGTGTTAAACCAAACACGAGGAACGAGAAACGTTTCATACTTGAAGTAATGAAACGTGCCTCCATCCTCGGTCGCCGACACTCTTGATCCAACATGATAGAGTTTATGGCATTTGTGTGTTTTCCTGCATCTCATTCACATTAAATTGTGCAACTCGGCCTCTTTGGCCACCATGCATCGAAATGCGTGGTTGATGGCTCGAGAGTCGAGCATTACACTCCTTTGAGCTTCAAACAAGATAAGGGGTGTAATTGCACAACATTTTCTCGTAAATGTATTGCCATGCCTCTGTTTGTGCTCTGCTGCAGCAAAAGAAGCAGTTTGCAAGAAGAGATGGCCGATCGGCTATCTAGAGTGCCAATCGGCTAACATTTTTTGGCCGATGGACTCAAAAGTGGTCGATAACCCATTTCCCTTGGCCGATGGCCATACCATTTGGCCGATGGCCTCTCAGAGTGTCCATGGGGTGGTTCAGAGACATCACAGAAGCTGGAATAGTTTTCAGAGGAGCATAAGTGTGCAAACAGAGGCAACATGGGGCATGGCAACGGATTTCCAAGCGAAGCCGATCGAGCATGCATTTGTCCCTCCTCTTGAGGCCACTTTAACTGTTTTGTAACTTAATTAATTTGCTTAAATTAGTTAAGGTTTTATAATAATTAATTAGCTTGTTAGTTAGTTAATTAATTAGTTGGTTTGTATTATTCATTCGGACCCTCCGTCGAGAGGGCGAATTTTGTAATAAGTGTGCGTGCGTGTGTGAATATCTTCCAACCCCACGTCTTTCTCCCTTTTACTTACCTGCTTTCAATGGTTAGTTTTAGGTCATGTTTTGATTAGCATCCTTATGCTTGCATGTTTGCATTCATTCATTTGTCTTGCATGCACCGGGCTCGGCGCATCATACAAACTGCATTATATTTCAATTCCTACTTGAATACATGATTATCAAGTTGCATTTCATATGCCAATGTAGAATAGCCGAGCCTATTTCTAGTTGCATTTTGCATATGTTGCATTAGCCATCTTAACATAGCTAGGATCATGCATTGATTACTAACTAGCTTTTGTTTTGGCTCGGAGTACACTGCAAGTGTTTATGCTTTAGCATCTTGCATGTGTGTAAGTGTTGTCATGATAGCATACTTGCCATGAAGCTAACTGCTTAAATGATTAACTGCCTGAATGCCTGTGGGTGAAGGTTAGATTTCTTGAATTGGAACAATTTATCGAAATTCGAATTTTAAGTCCACTTGAGAGTGGCAAAATCATGTTTTCTAAGCCCACTTGAGGGTGGCAAATCCACGTCTTAGCCTACTTGCGAGTAGCACCTTCAAACTATTTTCAAACAAACATGAGATGTTTTGTTCCAACTTAGGCGATCTTGTTTGTGTATTGTGCGCATCACATAGTAATTATAGGCTAATAACCGGAATAAGAACGCATGTGTTTTCAAAAATAAGATATCATGTTAGTAAAGGCCGATCCTTTGATCGAGCGAGCGGGGGTGCTCATTGCATACCTTCCCCTCTCGTACCCAAGTTCCCGAACCGAGGCAACTTTGGTGATGACGAACACGTGGCCTTAGGAAATGAGTCAGGGTTTCCTAAATTTTTCCAAAAATAAAACATTTAGGTGGCGACTTTGTATCTGGCAAAACAGTCCATGTTTGGCACTTCTTTATTAAAATCAGTTTTCCAAAACGATTTGCCGGATTTGGACTCTTTGGTGATTTATCAATCTTGCATTGCACTTTGCAAGATTAGATTCAGAACCGTGACATTGAGTCCGAACTGTAGTAGCTAATGAACAAAATGGATTTCGCGCCTAATTCACGCGCGGAGCTCGGGACGTTCGTGCACGTCTACAGTTTCTGGCGACTCTGCTGGGGACTTAGAGAACTTGACTCGAACTCATGATATCTTATTTTGACTACACTTATGTGTCTCTTTGTATTGCATTTGCATTGGTGCGCCTGGGAGACCGTGTTTGCCATATGCTATTCCTGAGCAGTTTGCCAGAGGCTTGCTTTGCGAAGTGTGCCATAGGGCTGACCGGTTGTGGGCTCTGCCACGACAGGAACACAAACCTCGATTTTTACCGGGGCACCCTTTTTGACCATTCGACCTAGTGCATATCGGAAACTGTAGTGACCATTCCAAGTTAGGGCAGGTTGCTTACCCGATTATAGGTTGTTTGAAACCGCTGCGTGCGTAGTGAAACCTTAGCTCCTAACAATAGGACAGGGAAACCCTACCCCAACATAGGGGTGTTTTGGCTCTCACTTGCTTGTTATGTGCTTTTAGAGTTGGCCTCTACAGGAATGCACGTATTAGTTTGCAAGTCTGGGTATCAGGCCTGCGGGCATCAGTATTTGGGAATCAGTTTTACCTACGGGTATCAGATTCAGATTTGGGGCAGTGATCAGTGGTTGAGAACAGTTCTTTCAGCTTGTGTTTGCCAACTGCGTGTTGTCTTTATTTAAGCTGTTATGCTGTCCATTTTTTTTTTTTTCTGTTCATTGTTTCCTTATTATGCTTTATTTATCTTTTTGCAAGGGTAGTTTAGCACCATTGCATCCGACCAGGCAGATATCCCCCAAACAGTGTTCCTTTCTTTACCCCCAGTTACCAGACGGAGGTCAAAAAGGCCGCAGTGTATCGGTACAGCGGTCGCCAGATCAGTGGTCTACCCCACCAGTGAATAGTCAGGCTGGGGTCTCAGTTTCTACTGTAGGGACAGATATACCGGTTGTTCAGATAGATCAGCACAATATGGCAGGTATAGAGGAGATGATGCGTCAGCTCCCGGAAAGTATGAAAACCATGCAGCAGGATGCTGCCCGTCAAGCAGAATTTGCCACACGCCAGGCCGAGGTTATGGCACAACAGTCAGAGTTGATTGTTAGACTGCAGCAACAACAACCACCGCAGCAAGCCGGAGTATCTGCTTCACACCAGGTTCCTCCCCCACCAAGAGTTCCCATACTTGGGGAGACTGCATACGTCCAGGATGATACGGACGTTCCAACAGGGCCGGCTCTGCCCCCAATTTTACCCCAACTATCCAAAGCACCTACTAACCTACTGGATTCTCCCTTTGAGTTCGAGGTGGACCCCACAACGTTAAAAGTGAGCAAGCTTGAAAAGCTGTTCAAGAAGGCTCAAGGCGTGAAATCCATTCCAGATATTGAGGACAAGTATACCGACTCGGCCGTGACTTTGCCCGATCGGTTTAAAATGCCATACATAGACCGTTTCAACGGGTCTGGAGATCCTATGGTGCATTTGCGGCTGTTTTCGGATATCCTAAGGCCGATGGGCCTCTCCAGATTGCAGAAGCTTTCCTTGTTTAGCCGGACCCTGTCAGGTGTAGCGGCTATTTGGTATGCAAAATTGGAGGACTTCGTTAAGAGGAATTGGGAGGAGATGGCTGAGGCCTTTGTAACTCAAAACTCCTATAATACACAGATTGATGTCACAACTCGTGATCTTGAGACAACCAGGAAAGAGCCGAAGGAGAGCTTCTCCGATTTTGTGACCCAGTGGAGGGCTAAGGCCTTGATGATGACCATCAGGCCTGTTGACAAGGACCAAATTCGGATGGTTGTGCGCAACCTCCAGCCCAAGCTCATGTAGGAGATGATCGTTCTCCCCCTCCTCACCTTTGCAGATCTACATGAGATAGGGGTGCAGGTCAAAGACGCGATGAAGCAGGGCCTCATTGATCATGAAAGAGAGCAGCCTAAGAGGGCATTCAACCGCAGTGCGAATACAGGCACAAGCAGTGTTGTAGCTGCCAGAGCTTCAGATGTGAGTATGGTCACCACCACCACCACCACCCCAAGAACCCTTTCAGCTACAACATTCACTGGCGCGTTCGGAAGTAGCTCGCAAACAACCAAGTTTTCACCTTGAGGCCAAAGAACCTTCACCCCATTATACATGCCTTTGTCCAAGGCTTTGGGGGTTTTGATCAGGAAAGGGCACTTGAAGCCCCTAGAGCCGCTGCCATTGCCAGAAAAACTTCCCTCCTCCCATAACGCAACGAAGTACTGCGCCTTTCACCAATAGCATGGTCATGACATCGACTAGTGCTATCGATTGCATCACGAGATTCGGGATCTCGTCGACAACAGGGTGATCGTGCCTCCGGAGAAACTGAATGTCACAACCAACCCTCTCCTACCACATAACCAAGCTCCACCTCCCAAACACATCAATTTGATCCAAACTAGGGTTGTGTCATACGACCCTAGCATATATATCACCCATTCTCACCTACCCAAGCTGGAGGTGTTCATTCCTGACAGTACTGACTTGTGCGTGTTGGACATCTCCCAAACCCAACTAGTAACGGTGGTGGTGGCTATCGAAGATAGAAGTGGGTCGACTGCAGGGGCAGATCAGAATGATCAAACAGAGCCTGAGGGGTCTGCGAGTTTCATGTACAACCCGAGCAGTTACATTACATCAGCAGGCCATGCTAGACCGAATGTGGAATTGCCAGTAGGGGCAGAGATTTGTGTAGTACGGGAGGATGGACCTAATCAGGGGCTAGATGGCCTAGCGGGTCTGGGAGAAGACATTGCAAACCTTCAGTTTTTCAATGAACAAGACTTAGGGGATGTGACTGTTAACTGGTTTGATCTGGAAGGGTCAGCAGAAGCTACTGCGTGGCTCAGCGACGAGTCGGATGTTGTTGAGCAACCTCAGCCAGAACAGGGTCCATTAGGGACGGGGACATCAGCCGTGGCGGGAAGGTCTGGTAATCAGAATGCATCGCCGGAGAGCACCGGTGTTAAGAATTTTGCTCAAAGTACGGGCAGTTTAGGTACGGAAGATACTAAACAGCAGGTTGCACTGAAGCAGTTTGAGCAGGAAAGGATCGAAGATTCTGAGAGGGCCAGAAAGGCCAAAGCCCCTGCGGGGACAGAACGTGCTGTATGCATAGGGATGGAGCGTGCTGCGAGCACAAGAATAGAACGTGCTGCGGGTATAGGAACGGAAGGTGCTGCGGGCACAGGAACAGTTGTAACAGAGCCATATAGGTGTCTGTCGGCTCCCGATGGCATGTGGTGGGAAGATGACGACCTATGTCTTGCCCACACTGATGAAGACTGGGGGAAAAGCCAGTCGGATGATACCTGGTATGTTGGCAAAGTTGATCATATGACTAGGAGCGGGCGGTATTTTAAGCCCCCGCACTTAGATCAACCAGAGGCGTCCGGAAAGGATAAGGAGGCAGAGAAACAGAAAGATAAATTGCTCGAAGAGGAGGCTGTGTTGAAACAACTGAAGAAGATACAAGTGGACATCTCCATCTGGGGACTGCTTATGGCTTCAAGAGTTCACTGACAAGCTGTCCTTTCTGCTATGGACAAAGCCAAACTTTCAATTGAGACCACGCCTGAGCAGTTGGTAGGACTGGTCTTTCTGGGAGGAGCTTCCCCGACGTTGATTTTCACCGACAAGGAGCTGCCGCCTGAGGGCGCAAATCATAACAAACCTCTCTACATCTCTATGGAGTGTAGAGACAAATGGATACCGGTAGTTCTTGTCGATACAGGATCCGCTATTAACGTGTGCTTGTCGAGGATGACATATGCAACTGGGTTGAAGCCCGCGGACTTTGTACCTACTGCCCAAGTGATAAGGACATATGACAATACCAGCAGAGAAGTGATGGGGACCGTGAAGATTCGGACTCAGGTTGGTCCAGGATAGCATGATATTGACTTTCATGTCTTGGAAGTTTTCGTAACCTTTAATCCACTCCTAGGGCGGCCGTGGCTGCACCAGGTGAAGGCAGTCTCTTCCACCCTATACCAAATATTGAAATACCCCCACGGGAAAGGGGTGGCTATTGTTTTATGGAATTCGTCAATCCATCCGCCGCCAGAGGTGTCTACACCGGTTTTGGAAATCGAGCATGGCGCGGAGGATATGTTCCTGTCAGGATTTACCCTAGCCGAGGCCTAGGTCGTACAGAATATTTTGGCTATTGATAAGGGGTTATATGTCAGCGCACAGTCAGTGTACCTCATGAATAAGCTCCAGCATATCCCTGGGATGGGATTAAGAAAAAGTGGCCGGAAGGGCATTGCAGCATCAGCCGCAGTGCCGCACAACCCGCATACCTTTGGTTTGGTTATCTGCCTACCAAAGAGGATTGGGTGAGGAAAGGCAAAGAGATTGCCGAGAGAGCCAGAGCCAAGCAGACCGGAAGGGATTTTGAGTTGATGCATCGGCCTATCCAGGGTACCCTAAACGAACGCTTTGTCCGGGAGGGGGAAGACTTTCCATTCTGCAGCTTCCCAGAGCCATGGCTAAACCCAGAGAAGAGGCACCTGCCGGGATTTGAAATCTTCTTCGACTTGTAGTTGTCTAGGGATAATGTTGTCGAAGAACAGACAGACCCATCAGCTGAGGTTGAGTAGTGTAAGGGAGTGGATTCCGAGAGCACCGAGATTGAAATGAGGGTAGCACTAGCTTGTCTACTTTTAGATCCTCCGATCGTACATGAGTGCTTGGGGGATGACCTCTCAGTGTCTATGATCAGGAATGAAACAGCTGCGAGCCCATCTTCAAACATTCTGGATGCATCCATCGCACCCTCTCTCGTTTGGCAGTACGAGGAGGGATTCTTATCGAGCAGCACCGGGTCAGGTAGTGAGCCGGAACCTGATTCCACCGAGTCTGTGGAGTCGGAATCAGGTTCCAGCTCGTTTGAGTCTGAGTTTGATATTCCTGGGGGTGACAACCCGGATGCCACAGTGTTGTCTAGGTCATCTTTTTCTTTTTCCTTTGAGTGTGTTGTAATAGAGGAATCAGGCAACTTGGAAGTGATTAATGAGAATGGAATGGCTGTGGCCTTTGAGTATTTTTCTGTGCCCTTGATTTATTGCATTAATTCAGACTTTCAAAATTTCGATGAAAACGACGAGGAAGAAATTCCTCCGGTTTTGAAATATTTGCTAGATTAAGAACATGAGAGGTTTGTAAAACCGCTGGTTGATAAAATCACCCAAATTAATGTTGGTACTGAGAAGAACCTGCGGCTGGTCCAGATCGGGTCCACGTTGTCTTCGGAAGAGCATGAGCGCTTAGTCGCTTTATTAAAAAATTTCAAAGATGTTTTCACGTGGTCCTACGAAGACATGCCTGGAATCAATCCTGAGATTGTATAACACCGGATCCCTCTTGACCCAGAGGCCCGACCTGTTAAGCAGAAGCTCAAAAGGATCCGCCCGGACTGGGCTCTCAATATCAAAGAAGAGGTCACCAAGCAAATTGATACAGGGTTCCTACTGGTATCTGAACACCCAACTTGGTTAGCCAACATAGTTCCAGTGCCGAAGAAGGACGGCAAAATTCGGGTATGTGTGGACTTCAGAGATTTGAACAAAGCCAGTCCGAAGAACGACTTTCCTCTGCCGTATATCGACGAATTAGTGGACTTCACTGCTGGATATGCGTTGCTCTCATTCATGGATGGCTTTTCAGGCTACAATCAGATTCTGATGGCACCCGAAGATCGGGAGAAGACTGCTTTCACCACCCCGTGGGGGACCTATTGTTATAGGGTTATGTCGTTTGGATTGAAGAATGCTGGAGCTACATATCAATGGGCTACGACTACGATTTTGCATGATATGATCCATAAAGAGGTTGAGGTGTACGTGGACGACATGATTGTCAAATCCAAGGAAAGAGAGGGCTACTACACCGCCTTGCAGAAATTCTTTCAATGGATCAGAGAGTATCGGTTGCGGTTGAATCCTCAGAAGTGTACATTTGGTGTTACATCAGGGAAAATGCTGGGGTTCTTGATCACACAGAGAGGTATCGAAGTCTATCCTTCCAAAATCAAGGCCATCTTAGAAATGCCACCACCGAGGTGCGAGGCTTTCTGGGTAAAGTGCAATTCATAAAACGATTTATTGTTATATTAACCTTGACTTGTGAACCACTCTTTGGTCTCCTGAAGAAAGGAAAGAAGTTCCAATGGGACGGCCGATGCCAAGCTGCTTTCGAACAAATCAAGCAATATTTACAGAACCCACCTGTGTTGTCACTGCCTGAGCTGGGAAAACCGTTGATTCTGTACCTTTTAGTGACTGAAGCTACGATGGGTTGCATGCTTGCACAGGAGTTTGAGGACAAAGTGAAAAAAGCTATCTACTACCTGGGCAAGAAAATGCTGGATTACGAGACTCGCTACACTCCGTTGGAAAAGGCTTGTCTGGCCTTAGTATGGGCTACCAGGAAGCTGCGACACTACCTGTTAGCTTACTCTATAATACTGATTTCGAGATTAGATCCTATCAAATATCTCTTCGAGAAACCAGCACTTACGGGTAGGCTAGCTCGTTGGTTGCTTCTGCTTTCCGAATTTGATCTAAAGTATATGACGCGCAAGTCAGTGAAAGGGAGAGCGGTAGCGGAGTTCCTAGCCGATCACCCAGTTGAAGGGGATGAAGTAGTTGAGTACCTATTCCTAGACGAGGCCATTTTGCATGTCGAAGAAGAGTTTTGGACGATGTACTTTGATGGAGTGTCAAACCAATATGGGTATGGGATAGGGGTGTTGCTGATAGCACCCGACAATTCTCGCATACCCCTAGCATTCAAACTCTGATTCAAAGTCTCGAACAATGAGGCAGAACATGAGGCGTGTATTGCTGGACTAGAAACAGCTCTGGAACTAGGGGCAAAACGGTTGGATGTCATCGGGGACTCGAACCTTGTTGTATCTCAAGCTAAAAGAGATTAGAAAGTCAAAGAAGAAAAGATGAGAATCTACCACCAGGCCTTGGACATGCTGATTCCTCGGTTTAAGAAACTGAATTTCGCTCATCTGTTAAGAGAGAACAACAGGTTCGCAGATTCATTAGTAACTCTATCTTCTATGATAGACATCCCTTTCGGAGTCCGGATGCGTCCGATCATCATCGAACAGAAATTTGTGCCAGCCTACGAGTTGATTGCCGCCATAGATGAAGTACAAGATGAGAACCCCTGGTATTACGATGTTTGGAACTTCTTGGAAAAAGAGGCATATCCACCAGGGGCAAATGCCAAAGATAAAAGGGCAATTCGAAAAATGGTTGCTCAGTTCATCGTCTGCGGGGGAAAATTGTACAAGAGAGGTCATCTCAGGATGCATAAGCTGTGTGTTGATGCTGAAGAATCGAAGCGCTTGATGGAGGCCATCCATGGAGGAGAGTGCGGTGCGCACATGAACGGGGTAATGCTAGCTCGGAAGATCCTTAGACAGGGTTATTACTGGTCCACCATGGAGGAGGATTGTATTGGCTTTGTCCGGCGATGCCACAAATATCAGATCCATGCAAACCGCATGACCATTCCGCCATCGAAGCTGTACAACACGACTTCGCCATGGCTATTTTCAGTCTGAGGGATTGATGTGATCGGGGCTGTCACTCTGAAGGGGTCCAATGGACATAAGTTCATTCTGGTCGCGATAGACTACTTTACGAAGTGGGTTGAGACCCAATCTTATGCGGTGTTGAAGGCATCGCACGTTACAAAGTTCATTAGGAACAACATCATCTGTCGCTACGGGGTCCCGAACGAGATTATTTCAGATAATGGTTCCCACTTGAAGAAGGAAGTGATCGACTTGTTGGAGAAATACAACGTGGCTTTTCATAAGTCATCTACATATCGGCCGCAAACCAACGGAGCAGTTGAGGCCGCCAACAAGAACATTAAGTGCATTCTGCAGAAGATGGTGGAAACCTACCGGGACTGGCTAGATAAGCTGCCGTTTGCTCTGTGGGGCTACCGGACTTCAATTCGAACTTTTACTGGGGTGACTTCGTATTCCTTGGTCTATGGGATGGAGGCCGTTCTGCCTATCGAAATTGAGGTTTCGTTATTACGAGTACTGGCTGAGTGTCAGATAGCTGAGGCAGATTGGCAGCAAAGCAGGTTCGAAGAACTCATGCTCTTTGATGAAAGAAGGCTGAAAGCACTGTACCATGTTCAGGGTTATTAATGACGAATTGCCAGGGCTTTCAACAAGAAGGTTAAGTCTAGGAATTTGAAAGAAGGAGATTTGGTGCTCAAAGACAACCAAGCTCCCATCCACGACCCTAGGGGTAAGTTCAAACCCAATTGGACTGGTCCTTACATCATCAAGTCAATCTGGTCGGGTGGAGCTGTCGTTTTGATGGACCTAGATGGCCTAGAGTTCTCCCAATCGATCAATATGGACAAGTTGAAGAAATATTTTTCTTGAGTGGCTCGCTAGGCTGAAAACCCGAAAGGGCGACCTAGGCAAAAGTTAGAGCACATAAAATTTGAAATCATAAAAACTGAGCTCGCAAGATTGAAAACCCAGAAAGGGCGGCCTTGGCAAAAGTTAGAGCACAAAAGGAAAGACTTAATACATGAGTGAACCCGAGCCGAACTACATAAGGCTTGATTCCCATCTTTGGATACGTAGGCAACTTCATCCTGAAGTCCAGCCATAAACACTTCCCCGATCAACTTCATCCATGTGATCATGTTTGGTCATCTTTGTCTACTTTGCATTCAGGAGCTCGGTTGGGATCTTCGGTACAGTGCTATTCAGACTAGGGGCAACTTTCTAGTGGTTGGGATCTGGGGTTGTGCATCTCAGTGATAAATCTCAGGTGTGTCCAGTTCTGATCCATATCGAAAATGGTTTTGAAAAGTTTTAATAAAAGTTGATTTTGCTCAAATTAATGTTTTTATAACTTAGACCATTTTTGGACCAAACGAAAAATTTTCAGTACCCACAACCTTCAATTACATTGATTTCAATACAGAGTTCTTCTACTCTTGAATACAAATTGAAGTTGCTTTTTATTACATTCATAAAGAAAACTTGAAAGTACTGATTAAAGCACATAAATTCAGGACATAGTCAGGTGTTCCTGCGTCCCCTTCCAGAGCTTGTAGAAGTCTCTGATGCCAAAGTGGGCCCGATCTGTGCCTCCTCATCAAGCCAAGCTATGCACTCATCAGAGAGGGTGCAACTGAAAGTGGGAGCAAGGGCCAGAAGCTCTCTCGTCCTCCATGCCGTGGCATACCGAGCTAGCTATGCACTTCGGACCGAAAATGTAGCAGGGTACTCTATCCCCTCTTTCGGGCAAGTCTGATCATGTCCGAACTGGCGTCGGAATCGAAACGGGAAGTAAAAAACATAGTGTGTCAGGCCAATCAACTGAATCCCGGGCTGGCGGGTCATGCTGTAGCTCATTGCCGGTAAATTAAGCTAGGGGCAATGTCAAGAGCAGACAAACTGCACATCCAGTTGCACCACCATCCCTCATCCGGAGCATCGACTAGACGTCGTTGGAAGAAATAGCTGCGAGCTGAATATGCCGGACATGAGTCCACCATTCTCAACTTGTCCATAAACCATACCTGGGGAGGGATGAAAAATGAGAGATTAAAGAATAGAGAGGTGCATGTTGAGAGAAAAGTGAGAAAAAGGTTTTGAGAGAAAAATCGAGCTTGAGGGCCGAGTGATGTGAGAAATATATGTGAGATGGGGTGGGAAAATTACCTGTAGTAGTAGTGGACTCCCCGTGAATCTAGTCATCTCCTGGCGATGAAAAGCCTTTAAACCCATCAATGTCTCGGCTAAGGTCATGGCAATGCAGCTTTTGCCCTCTTTCAAGCCCTAGGCGACTTCAATCAAACGAGTGCTAAACCCACCGGAGCTTGGGGCAAGCAAGAAATGAGACAACATGCATAAGCAAAGCGCATGTCGCCGATAACCCTGCCAGTCATGATCGCCGTGGTCACCGGCATCAGAAAAATGACGAATCAAGCTCGGAATGTCCAGCTCTTTGTCGTGAATCAATGACCGAGCATCATGCAAAGTGAGGCCGCACATCATCCTAAGGCTTGGATGTGGCCGAACCGGAGCTGAGGCAAGATTTCTTCATCGTGCTTGGATTCCATTAAAGCTTGGAAATCCTCGAAAGTGGAACACATCTCTTGTCCGCCAAAGCTAAAGACGTGTGTCACCGGATTCCAAAACCTTACCGCAACATGGAGGACTCAACGTGAATAGTACATTTATGCTGAAGCCCTGGAAATTTGGCTTTTCCGAGCCATCCAAGTTGGCAATCCAATTTGTGAGATTTTGGACAATAAGTGCTTCCATTTGGTGCAAAAACTGAGCTGAAATGGAGAGAACTACGAAGCTGAGGCTTTTGTAGAAGATAAGGTGTTGAGTGGAAGACAGATGCCAACATACTGGATGTGCTTGCCATTTTTGGCCGATCGGCTAGTAATTTTGGCCGATGGCCATTTCTTATGGCCGATGGCCTTTCCCTTTAGCCGATGGCCTTTCCCTTTGTTCTCTAAACTGTCTATGTGTTGAATATGTTGAGAATTTGTAATTGGTTCCACTTCAAATGCCTTTCGGTGATGATTTTGCGAAGTCGCGCCTGTGTTACTGCAATTTGTTTATCGAGTTGTTGTACTTTTGTTTATCGAGTTGTATCTTGTGTTCATTAGTTCTTGTCTTGCTTATCGAGTTATATTTACATTTGGTTAGCTTGTCAAGTTCTTTGTTTTGCTTATCGAGTTGTTTTGTTGTTAGTCGGTTCAGTACCTGATTAATGCAATTTGAGTATTTAGTTTTCAAAACAAAGTTCAATCTCATTTACATTGTTATATAATGCGATGCGATGCGATGCGATGCGATGCGATGTACAAATGTAACACTTTTTGAACAAAAGAGCTGTTTCATTCCATCATATTTTCTTTTGCAAAAGTACATAGTTTTGAAGAAAATAAAACCTGCCTGAGGCAGTACAATGTGCTTAAACTACTAGTAAAAAGAAAAATAAAGCAAAGAAGAAAAATAACAAAATGTCTGGGTCGGTGCCGGTAGCCTCAAGTACGGGAGTTCGTCCTGGTCCTCTTCCTGGACGAAGGTCCAGGATCGTCGCTGTCACCTCCGCTGTCTGAGTCATCTCTGGCCTCACCTTGAGATGACTCTGCCTCCGCATTCGACTCATCATCTGGGGAAGGCTCTCGTGAATTGCTCTTAGCACGAGCTCGCCTATGTCTGCCTCGGCTGTGTATCGTCATCCCCCGTCCCGCTCTCCCTGTTGCGCTGGGAGGTACAGATGGTCCTGCTGGAGCACCCCCTACGGCCGGTATCTGGAATGGAGCCTGAAAAGAACAATTGGCAAACGCATCAGTTATACTATGCAAAGTCGAGTGTGAATATCGAATACAACGTATGAGTACAGTGTATGAATGCCATGAGCAGTGTATGAGTACAATGTATGAATGCCGTGAGCAATGCTGTGAGTAGTGTATGATTACAGTGTATCAGTGCCGTGAGTGGTATGTGAATGCAGTGTGTTAAGTGCCGTATTGATAATGTGATGTATCGGATCAGTATGGAATAGATGTGCAGAGTCTTGAGACCGAGGTTGAAAGAACTCACCGGGATGCCGTAGATGGTCAGTAGGTCTATGCTCCTCTACAGGATCCCCATCACCGAGGCCGTCAGCTCAAGAGACTGACTAGTGTTCGATCAAAGCCTGCAAGAGTGTTAAAATCATTAGTATTCTGCGGGATATCAAATGAAATGAAATGACTGTACAGAATGCAAAGTATAGTACATACTGGGGTCGAGCCGCGAACTCCGACGAGCTTATGATCAGCTGGAGGAGGAGCGATGGGTATCTGATAGGTCTCCCCACCCTGTCCTCGGCAAGTCATGGTGGTGGGCAGCTCTGGTCATCCAACTCCCTGTCCCCTCCGGGACCCACTCCTGTCACGGGCCTGAGTCGCCCTCGGTGCTCCTGTTCCTCTCACAGACGCCGCAGGCCTCTCCCTCTCAACTCGGCGAGCACCGGTCAGAGGCCGCATGAGATACGCCTGGATGAACTCGGCGTAGTCACCCTCGTCTCTGAAGAAGTCAGAGTCCCAGTCGATCGTGTAATCCATCATCTCCTCTAGGGTGCACCTCTCGGTAGCCCTCGTATGGGTAGGAGGCGGCCTCGGGACTATCTGCTCAGGCAAACCGAGGGTCTGGCACAAGAAGTGCTCTACAAAATACCATCTCCGACAGACCGGACCCTCCAGCAGAATCCAGAATTGGGCAGTCTCCCGAGCACCCGCATATTGCTCTCTCACTGCATCTGGTAACACGGCCTAGGGCTGCCAGGTGATCTGTAAATAACAGGATACACAGTTGGTTATCACCTATCTATTGTTGAAAGTACAATGCAAAGTGAAGCTCAAATAAACTGTAATGTTTGACTTACCTCAGCTGCGGTAATGGTGTTGAAGTATTTGCAGAAGAACAGGAAAGACTCCCGCGGCCTTCGCTCGCACCTCACGTCATAGCGATGAGAGTATGGGACAGTGGGGGGTGTCTCTACATCCGGCACTGGGGCAAGCCTCGGAAAGTAGGCATACACCCACAACTACAGAATGTAACAGGGCAAATATGAGTATGCTTATCAGTAAGGCAGTATGCAGATAAAGCAGAAATCAGAGAATGATGTGTAGTGCATTGTGCAGTGTGTGCAGTGTATTGTGCACCGTGTGAAGTGTATTGTGTAGTGTGTGCAGTGTACAGCCAGTGTAAAGCAGATTGCATGTGTGCAGTGTGTGTGGTACACAGATAGTGTAAAGTAGAATTGTAAAACAGAAAGGGAATGCGTACCTCCCAGGCCCGCCAGTAGCCTCTGAGCAAATGTCCGCTGCGGCGAGAGAATGAGCTCATATATCCGTAAAGTGTGGCTAAGCCTACGCCACCCTAGTCGTAGCGCCGGATCCTGGTCACATCCACTAGTGCGCTCAGCAGATAAAAGGAAACAGTGTTCGCTCGGTCGGCGAAAAGGGTGGTCCCCAACAAGAACATGATGAAGCCTCGAGCATACCGCTCCACCTCCTCACGGGTCGTGGGCGCCTGAATCCAAACTGGTCCTCAAACTAAGAATACCTCACGAACCCTGGTCGGGAGAGAGGTGGCCGGGAGCCGAGCAAGTAGATTTAGGCAGCGTCCCACTCGCCCATGTCAGTGTCAAAGGGAATCAGATCACCCCCTACTCTGATGCCGGTGAGTATCGAGAAGTCGAAGGGAGTCATCGTCATCTCCTCTGCAGCGGAAAGGTGAAAGAAATCGGTGGTGTCCCACCACCTCTCCACTAGAGCACCAAGAAGGGGCCTACTCATAGTGAGGCACGAGAGTCCCATGCAGAAAACGCCGAAGCCGGCCTGATCAACGATGTGGCGAATCGTGTCGGGCAACTCCATGTACCAGCCGCGGGCAATGGTGTTCCCATACCCCCGGAAGGCATGGGAATCTCCCTGTGTTCAAAGACAAACAGTTGCGAAGCAGTATTAGATATACAGTGTTTGAATGCGTTCAGAATTGATAAGATGTAGTGTATGTGCATGTGTTCGAGTTTACGCAGATATCGGGTCTGAGTGTGCTTACGGTGAACTAAGCATGTGATGTATCAGTGTGTTTGGGTTAATCAGTTACAGAACAGTACTGGCTATCCAAAGCGTACAATCTATATTGCAGAAAGTAAAAAAGGGGAAGAGTATACCTCAGCGGCGCCGAAGGATAGGTGTGACTCTGGCTCGCGTAGCAAGAGCTCCAATGGTGCATGTAGACGTCCCCGAACGCCCCGGGAGGGTTAGTCCCGTTCTGTTCGATATTGGGCTCACTACAGCTCAGGACTCTCAAATTGTCACGGTTCTAAGTCTGAACCAAAGAGTCCAAATCCGGCAAATCGTTTTGAGAAAATAGATTTTTAGAAAAGAAGTGCCAAACATGGACTGCTTTGCCAGATACAGAGTCGCCACCTAAATATTTTATTTTTGGGGAAATTTAAGAAACCCTGACTCGTTTGCCTAAGGCCACGTGTCCGTCATCACCAATCGTACTTGGGTACGATTGGGGAAGGTCACTTCGTGAGCACCCCCGCTCGCCCGATCAAAGATCGGCCTCTACTAATCATGATATTTAGTTTTGAAAACATTGTGTGTTCTTATCCCGGTTATTAGCCTAGATTTACTATGTGATGCGCACAGCATACAAGTATAGACTGGATCACCTGAATTGGAACAAAACATTTCATGTTTGTTTTTTTGAAAGATGGTTTGCTACTCGCAAGTAGGCTTAAAGATGCAGATTTTGCCACCCTCAGGTGGGCTTAGGAAAAGATGGTTTTGCCACTATCTAGTGGGCTTAAAACACACATTTGATGAATTGTTCCAATTCAAATAACCCAACCTTCACCCACAGGCATTCAGGCAGATATATCACATAAGCAATTAGCCTCATGGTAAGCATGCTATTCATGGCAGTCACTTACACGCATGCAAGGATGCTAAAGCACAAAACTTACCGAGTACTCCAAGCCAAAAAAGAAGCTAATTAGAAATCCATGCATGATCCTAATTATACAGAAATGCCTAATGCAACACATGCAAAAATGCAACTATAGCAGGCTCGGCTATTCTAAACATGGCACATGAAATGCTACAGCTAACATGTATTCAATTTGAAATTTGAAAATACAATGCAGTTAGTATGATGCGCCGAGCCCGGTGCATGCAATATAGATGAATGATGCAAACATGCTGTCACACTGTATGCTAATTGAAATATGCCCTAATCTAACCATCATAAGCAGGTAAATAAAAGGGAAGAAAGACGTGGGGTTGGAAGACATACATCACATGCACACACACTTATTACAATTACGCCCTCGTGCAGAGGGTCCGAATAAATAATACAGTCCAAATAATACAGTCCAAATATATACAAAAATCCTAATTAATTTACAAATTAACTAAGAAAGCTATAAACTGGCATGCAAGCCAGGGACTGGCTTGATTCTGATGAATGATGTATGTTTGGGCTGCCTTGCGCGGAAATCCACTGGGATGTCCCAATTAGCCTCTATTTTACAGTTACTCTTGGAAAGCGCGCCAAGCTCCGGGAGGTTGCTGATTCTTGATTTGCTATAACAGAGAGCAGGAAAGGGGCATAGCAATGTATTTTCACAAATGTATGCATGCCTTGATCCTTGTGCCACCAATCACGCATATCGATGCATGATGGCAGAGGAATCGAATTGTGCAACTCAATATAGAATGAATGCACGTATAAACACAACAAAACCTAACCCCATCATGGATAATCCGGAGTGTCGGTAACTGGGGAATTGAGACACGTTCCGTCACTCGGAGTACGAAACGTACCTCGTTTCCCGTGCCTGGGCTAACTCCTACCCCAAACACGATGCAATATGCATGATATGCATGAAATGAAACTAAGATACAACCTAGCATACACAATGCTATGAAATGGCATGCACGATGCACGTGGTAACATGGCATGCACAATGCTCTAACATACAACCTAGCATACGCAATGCTATGAAATGAAATGACATACACAATGTAATATGGACTTACACCAACATGAGTGGACCTCAGCCACACTCACATAAGAGGCCATCAGATGAAAATGAGACACTCGAAACGCGTGCACGCATGCACGCAAACCGAGGACCGACCCTAAGGCACGAAATGCCACTCTAACAAGACATGGAAAAACATGGAATATGGCACACTAGCATGCAAATTTCAGTATCAAAATATGATCCAAAACAGTCCCGAATCATAGAAACATGGCACCCGATGCATGAAAATGAAACCGAAATGCAAAACTAGGCCTATGCATTGGCCTACAGCTATACAAAACATGCATCATTTGGATATGGAATGTAAAGAGAGATTCAAGGCAGCCCCAAAACAAGCATGTTTTCAGTTCTAAGCAAGGCCAAACAGAAAACACAAATAGGGCAAAACTAGCATGCAAAAATGGCCCTAAATGTGAGATTATGAAGCAAGTCACAGCTGCTGGCTCCAAACATCTGAGGGTCCTTCTACAATGTTGAAGAGGGACCCAAAATATGATATTCTACAGTTCTGGAAAGAGCCCAAAAACAAACACAAGTATGGCTAAGCTCTCATGCAAGAAATGGGCCAAAAGATGGACAAAGAAGCAAGTGAAGGTTTCTGGCCTCAAACACAAGAGGGCCCTTGAACAAAGTTGAAGAGGGACCCAAAAAATGGCATTTTACAGTTGATGGCCGGACCCAAAACAGTACGCAAGAATGCTCAAAATGTTATGCAAAATAAGGCCAAAAATAGGGATATAACACAAAGTATATAAAATATGCCTCAAAACATGAAAGATTCTTAATGAAACATGAAGAGGGGGTCAAAATAAGGCCATTTTTAGTTCGGACCACAGCCCAAAAACAGAAGAAAAGTAGGCTAACAAATCATGCAAAAATGGAGCCAAAATTGAGATATAAAGGAAAGTGGAAGATAGAAGCCTCAAACAGCAATGAGCCCTTCAATAATGTTGAAGAAAGGCTCAAAATAAGCCCCTTTATAGTTTATGACATGCCTCAAAACAGATTATACCTAGGCCAAAAATACTACACAAGATAATGGCACATAAGAAGGATAATGAAGCAAGTGCACCAAGGAGGCCTCAAACAGTGAGAGGCCCTTAATGAAACATGAAAAATGGCTCAAAATAAGCTTAACTTCAGTTATGGTCGGAGCCCAAAACAGCAAGAAAATATGACTTACAAATAGATCAAGAAAAGGGTAGAAAAGAGGAAAAAGGAGCTCACCTTTGTAGACCAAGTCTTGACAGCTCTTTGGCTTGAGTTTGGTGACTTTTAGGCCTTGAAGAATCACCTCCAGCTGCTGGAATGAAGGATGGAAGGGTGGTGCTAGGTGGTGGTGTGAAAAGGGGTATAGGACTTGAGAGGTTTAGTGCTTGGAAGAGAGGAGAAAGAGAGATACAAAGCAAGGGTTTGAGGCCAAATGTTCCAACTCTAATATCAGAGCTGGAGCCTCTGATATATAGGCAAGAATGGGGGGGAAAAGGGGGGAAAAATGGAGGGAAAACATGCCAAGTTTCCCTCTAAAATGCAACCCCCCGGATACAGAATCTGGGGGGAAAATGAATGCATATTTGCACTGTAGATGATGTGAGGATCATGGCTGGCTGCTTATCTAGGTTGCAGGTGGCCGGCCGGCTACTTCACATGGCCCGCCGGCCAAGGGTCAAAAGGGTCAAGTGAGATTAATGGCCGGCCATCACAGGAAGAGGGCCTCTGATGTGTGCATAACACAACCCTGTGGTTGAACACTGGAAAAAGTGAACCAGGAGAGAGAACAACCCACTTTTCAAAGGGGTTCAAAAGGGTCAGAAAGGGTTACTGGCCGGCCACCACATATTGGTGGCCTCCCAGGTGTGTACATCACAAATATGTGGTTTAGGGTTCAAGAAAATGGTCTAAAGGTGTTCAACATTGGCTTTGAAGTGAAGAAAATCGGGCGACGGAGGGCGATGAAGGGATAAAGTTGGCTGACAGAACAATTACTGGCCTCCCACCCTTCTACGGCCTTCTTACCAATGAAACAGAGGTCCCTGCCAAAAATGAACCAAAACCGATGCAAAATGAAGGTTCGGGGGGCCGAAACGGGTAGTCCGGGGCCCCGAAAACGGGTTGTTAAGCACCGGGAGTGGTGTTCGACCACGAAGTCGGTCTCTCGGACCACAGTGTCCCTCAAAAGGGAGCAAATAAGAAGTATGCCAAAAATCGAAGCAAACGGAGATGGTTAAGCGGTCCCGAACCGAGGCACACGGCCAACAATTCCAAAAAATCGAGAACCAGACTCCAAACGGGCAAAAATGGCCTACGACCACGAAATGTCGCCTACGGCCACTGAGAGATGATCTACGAGACCTCTCCCTCCCTTCGCGAAGAGAAAACAAAGAAAACAGAGCCTGGTTCGCAAACCGAGGCAAAGCATGAAAGAGTCCGGAAGTCCGGAGGCAAGGCTCGCAGCCGAGACTCTGAAACTTCTGAATGAGCACAATATGCAATATCACCAAGCGCTCAACTGGTGATGTCTAAGTCTCAAGGTCGGTCAAAAATGGGGTGTCTACAGTGCACCTCGCATGTAGCTCCTAAATTGACGGATGCTATCGGGAGCTAGTACGTGTATCGCAGGCTGGTATGTTGCCGGGTCGAATGGTCGAATGCTAAGAGATAGGAGCTCGACCTCAGGATCCATGTCCATCTCTGGGGGAATCCCACCTCATGGAATGTCGTCTGCCATCTCAAGAAGAGTGTAAAAATGGCCGAGGGTGTGGAAAATGGGCGAGAATGCCAAAAGTCAACCCCAAGGGGTGAAAAATGGGAGAAAAGGTCAGAGTGTGGGAAAAGGCATGAAGGTCGAGGTAAAATCGGGGGAAACAAACCCCAAGTGGTGGAAATCAAGAATGTGGCACCGAAAACGTGTTTCGTTCGGTTCAAAGTGTGTAAAACGAAGAGGGTTTCGCGAATCGAACGTCGTGGGAGGCTCGAAAACAAGGGAAAAGCTCGGATCTAAGGGTGGAGAATGACTTGGAGAGAGAGAGCAAGGATTTTCGGCAAGGGAAAGGTGAGGAAATAGGGTTTGAGGCCCTATATTTAAAGACCCGAGGTGAATGGACAAAATTGCCCCGAAATTGCTATTTTTGGTCAATCGGCCAAATTGTTAGCCGATCGGCTAAATTGTTGGCCGATGATCTCCTTTTGTGGCCGATGGATGGCTGATGGACTCCCCTTGTGGTCGATGCACCTCCAATACCCTTGTTTGGGTCAGTTATATTGATTAGTTCCTTCATCTCTCAAGAAAGTGCAAGAAAGTCACTTTTGAAGCTTAACCAGCCTTCGTGTTAACCTCGAACCGTGTCTTCCATGTGTGGCACTTGATACGCACAAGATGTATCCTTTTTCGTATCCTTTTGTATATTGAGAGATTCAGAAATTACTTTGAATATGTTGCATTACAATGTTTTGTCATGTTTGCTTACAAGCGCGCTTGTTATATGTCTTTTCGCTCATGCATTGAGCATGCTTATCTTCGCATTGTTACACATTGCTTGCGTTGTCGCGCATGCTTTACTTACATGTGTATATGCCTCTCTTGCTTTACACATTGTTTGCATTGTCGCGCATGCTTTATTTACATGTGTTTATTCTTATCTTCGCATTGTTACACATTACTTGCGTTGTCGTGCATGCTTTACTTACATGTGTTTATGCCTCTCTTACTTTACACATTGTTTGCGTTGTCGCACATGCTTTACTTACATGTGTTTATGCTTATCTTCGCATTGTTACACATTGCTTGCATTGTCGCGCATGCTTTACTTACATGTGTTTATGCCCCTCTTGCTTTACACATTGCTTACGTTGTCGCGTATGCTTTACTTATATGTATTTATGCTTTTTCTCGCATCTGTTTATGCACCCGTTCTAGCATTGTTACACATATTGCTTGCGTTGTCGCGCATGCTTTACTTACATGTGTTTATGCACCCCATGGCTTGCGTTGTTGTGCGTGCCTTTCTCGCATTGTTATACACATTGCTTGCGTTGTCGCGCATGCTTCACTTACATGTGTTTTTGCTTTTCCTCGCATTGTCACACATTGCTCGCGTTGTTGTGCATGCTTTACTTACATGTGTTGTCATGTTTTCCTCGCATTGTTATGAGTACACTTAGGTTGCATTGTCGTGCACCCATTACTTACGTTGTCACGCATGTTTTACTTGCACTGTCATGCTTGTTTCAGTTGCATTGCTATGCACCACCTTACTTGCGTTGTCGTGCACACTTGTTGCATTGTCATGCACCTCTTTACTTGCGTTGTCACGCACGTCTTGCTCGCATTGTTATGCGTACACTTAGGTTGCATTGTTATGTATCCCTTTGCTTGCGTTATTGCGCATGCCTTTACTTGCATTGTTATGCTCGTGTTCATCTCATATTGAAATGATTTCTTCATTTAACGATTGAACATGTGTTTCTACTATATTGTACCTGTTGAATTTCTTTCTTTTGCAGGCACGATATTGTATGTACGGTTTATTCAAGGGAAGTCTTGGTTCAGCTCAACTGCTACCCTTCTCCACTCGCATTTGGCATGCGTTTGGACGTCTCTCTCCCCTCTCGCGTTTGGCACGTGTCTGGATGACTGCGTTTTCTTGCACAGTCCTTTTTTCTCCTGCGTGTGATACGTTGAGAGATGTTGTGTTTGAGACTCCGGGTACCCTCGGTAGTTACTTTTAGTCTTCTCTGCGTGAGACGCAGTGAGAATTGCATAATTTTCTTACATCCTTTCTGCATGAAATGTAGATTGATTCTTATTTGCTTGCTTAAACTGTTGCATGTTATGCTTCATTACAACTCTCTTTGCATGATCATAAGTTATGCTCAGGCATTGTGCATGCCACTTGCATCTTGCCCCTGCTTGCGGGCGCATCTCTTTGTTATCTTGTATGCTTGTCTAAGTCTTCGGCCTCGTCAAAAATGGGTCGTCTCTGGGCTTTGACATTCACTCCCGTCATCTTATGACTTTCGAGTTCTATCAAAGAGGGGCAGCTGTAGACACCCCATTTTTGACCGTCCTCAAGACTTGGATGTCATCGTTTGAACACTCGATGATCATCCATGCTCGTGTTCGCTTTGAGTTCCCGGAAGTCTCGGCTGCGCGCCTTGCCTCAGGATCTCTCAACTTGTCTGTTTTGTGCTTGGTTGTGGACCAAGGACTTGTGGTTTTGCTTCTAAGGGAAGAGGGTGGCTTGTTGGCCATCCCCTCAACCCATCGGCTAAGGCCTTGTGCCATCGGCCTTGTTTTCTTGCCATCGGCCATAAGTGGTGGCTGATTGGCACTCCTTTTGGTCGATCGGCACTCTTTTTGGTCGATCAGCCATATTTCTTGGCCGAGACCTTTTCATATGCTTTTTTCAGATATTTTGTGCTAGCTGTGACAGCTGGTGAGCACAATTCTCATCCTCCATACACATGTATGGAGGGATTTGTTTCAAGACTCAAGCTTGTTCAACAAGCTTGAGAATTGAAATTCTATAAGAGGGGAGCTTCCCCTCCCTTTCCAGAGATTCTGAAAAGTTGATATAGAAGTTATATATCTATCTCTCTCTATATTTTACCTCTCTCTCTCCCTTTGCTCTTGTTTGTGCTCAAAAGTGTAGAATCTTCATACTATTGCACACAAACACCTAGTAGAACACCATCATTTGGTTGCTGAGGCCCTTAGGAGTTGGTTTTAGAGTTCTTGGAGTGGTTTAAGCTCAGAAAAGGTGCTGGAGTTGTGTTCTTGAAGGTGTTCTTCAAGGGTGAGTAAACTACCTTTTAATCCCCCATTTTGGCTTAAGCTTTTAGACCTACTTGCATATTGTTTTAAGCTTAACTCTAAACTGTAAAAAGTTCTAATTTTTCATGCTTGTGAAGTTTGTTTAAGGTGACTTTTTGGTTGGGGATTGTCTACCTCCTCTTAGACCTTGTTTGGCCTTGTTTGTGCCTTTCTTTTTGAGCTTTGGAACCATCTTGTTTTGACCTTTCTACCACTGAAATCTAGAGGATTTTCAGTGGTGGAAAGGTGGTTTTGGAGTCTTAAATAGGAGAGGGACATTCCTCTCTCCTTGTGTCTCATATGCTAGTATAAGTGGCTCATAATGGTAGCATGTTTGCTTAGCTTGTTTTGGCTCCATTTCAACAAGTATTTGGTGTTATTTTTCCATGCTATACCTCTATTTAAAGTTGGCTTGATGACCTGTTACATGCACCATACACTTGTAGAGCAATTTTGCATGCTAGCATAACATGCAACTTGTGTTTGGACCATCATCCTTGCATGTTTTGGCTCAACTCAATGAAGCTTTTAGTCATGTTTTACCATGCTTGAGCTCTGATTTGTATTGTCTTGGTCATGCATGCACTGTTTTGTATAGCCATGGTTCAATCTAGCTTGTTAGCTTTGAGTGTCCAAGTCATTAGCATGCATTGCTTAGACCATTTTCATGATTTGGCATCATTTCATATGTGATTTCAGTTCATGTAGTGTAACCATACACTTGCATTTGTCACCCTTTTGATGCTTTGAGGAGTTGGTGTTTTATGCCTTAAGAGTGGGTCATTGTGCATGCCTTATTGCTTAAGCTTTTGGGATGCCATCTAAGTGGGTTTTTGGGCTTATTTTGACATGCCATAACTTTGATTTTTATTGGTTAAGTCATTCCATATTTGGTTTTAATAGGTGTAGTGTAACACCCCTTGTTAGCCTTGCATGCCTCATGCCTTTTGGACTCTTGTTCTAGCTTGTGTTGGCTAGGTTCAAGCTTACTTTTGGTCTTATCTCGACCTACCTTGGGGACTGTTTTGGTTGCTCTTGGCCCTTCGGGGCTTGCTTTGCATGGCCATAGTTTAGACCCCTTTGCTAGCCTTAAGCTTTGAGCTTTCTTACATGCCATACTTGCATTGTTTAGTTGATTTGGCATCATTCCTAACATCATTTCAGAGCATGTAGTGTTGTCACACTTTTACGCTTTTCACTCTTTAAGTGCTCTTAAGAGTTAGTGTCTTCATGCCTTAATTCTAGGCCAATTGGCATGCATGCTTGTTTTTTGCATTTCATTCCATTATTTCTTAGCATTTTGGCCCCTAATTTGGGTATGGCTGAGGTCTGCCCATTTTGGTTTAAGTCCATCTTTGCATATTGTTGCATGATTGTCGCATTGTATGTTGTTGCATGCTTATCCATCTTGCATGTTGTTGCATACTTGTTAGATTGTATGTTGTCGCATGCTTGTTGTTGGCATTGTTGTTGCATGCTTATTACATTGCACGTTTGCATGTTTAGGTTGCATTGCATTTGGCATGCTTGTTACCTTTACCTTATGTGCATGTTTGAGTCATATTACATTTGGCATGCTTATGTTGCATTGTATAGCATCTCCATGTTGCATGCATTGCATTGTGTTTGGTTTGAGGTGTTAAACCAAACACGAGGAATGAAGGACGTTTCATACTTGAAGTGATGAAATGTGCCTCAATCCTCCGTCGCCGACACTCTTGATCCAACATGATAGAGTTTAAGGCATTTGTGTGTTTTCGTGCATTTCATTCACATTAAATTGTGCAACTCGGCCTCTTTGGCCACAATGCATTGAAATGCGTGATTGATGGCTTGAGAGTCGAGCATTACACTCCTTTGAGCTTCAAACATGATAACGGGTGTAATTACACAACATTTTCTCGCAAATATATTGCCATGCCTCTGTTTGTGCTCTGCTGCAGCAAAAGAAGCAGTTTGCAGGAAGAGATGGCCGATCGGCTATTTGGAGTGCTGATCGGCTAACATTTTTTGGCCGATGGACTCAAAAGTGGTCGATAACCCATTTCCCTTGGCCAATGGCCTCTCAGAGTGTCCATGGGGTGGTTCAGAGGCATCACAGAAGCTGGAATAGTTTTCAGAGGAGCATAAGTGTGCAAACAGAGGCAACATGGGGCATGGCAACGGATTTTCGAGCGAAGCCAATTGAGCATGCATTTGTCCCTCCTCTTGAGCCCGCTTTAACTGTTTTGTAACATAGTTAATTTGCTTAAATTAGTTAAGGTTTTGTAATAATTAATTAGCTTGTTAGTTAATTAATTAGTTGGTTTGTATTATTCATTCGGACCCTCCGTCGAGAGGGCGACTTTTGTAATAAGTGTGCGTACGTGTGTGAATGTCTTCCAACCCCACGTCTTTCTCCCTTTTATTTACTTGCTTTCAATGGTTAGTTTTAGGTCATGTTTTGATTAGCATCCTTATGCTCGCATGTTTGCATTCATTCATTTGTCTTGCATGCACCGGGCTCGGCGCATCATACAAACTGCATTATATTTTAATTCCTACTTGAATACATGATTATCAAGTTGCATTTCATATGCCAATTTAGAATAGCCGAGCCTATTTCTAGTTGCATTTTACATGTGTTGCATTAGCCATCTTAACATAGCTAGGATCATGCATTGATTACTAACTAGCTTTTGTTTTGACTCGGAGTACACTGCAAGTGTTTATGCTTTAGCATCTTGCATGTGTGTAAGTGTTGTTATGATAGCATGCTTGCCATGAAGCTAACTGCTTAAATGATTAACTGCCTGAATGCCTGTGGGTGAAGGTTAGATTACTTGAATTAGAACAATTCATCGAAACGCGAATTTTAAGCCCACTTGAGAGTGGCAAAATTATGTTTTCTAAGCCCACTTGAGGGTGGCAAATCCACGTCTTAGCCTACTTGCGAGTAGCATCTTGAAACCATTTTCAAACAAACATGAGATGTTTTGTTCCAACTTAGGCGATCTAGTCTATACTTGTGTGTTGTGCGCATCACATAGTAAATATAAGCTAATAACCGGAATAAGAACGCATGTGTTTTAAAAAACAAGATATCATGCTAGTAAAGGCCGATCTTTTGATCGGGGGAGCGGGGGTGCTCATTGCATGACCTTACCCTCTCGTACCTAAGTTCTCGAACCGAGGCAACTTTGGTGATGACGGACACGTGGCCTTAGACAACGAGTCAGGGTTTCCTAAATTTTTCCAAAAATAAAACATTTAGGTGGCGACTCTGTATCTGGCAAAGCAGTCCATGTTTGACACTTCTTTATGAAAATCAGTTTTCCAAAACGATTTGCCGGATTTGGACTCTTTGGTGATTTATAAATCTTGTATTTCACTTTGCAAGATTAGATTCAGAACCGTGACATTGAGTCCGAACTGTAGTAGCTAATGAACAAAATGGATTTTGCGCCCATTTCGCGCGCTGAGCTCGGGACATTCTGGCACGTCTACGCCGAGGTACAATCCTAACACGTCACACGCGAGAAGAGGAAAGGTGGTGTGAACACTAGGTGCACCCGATGTTTTTAACCGAGGGTACAATCCTAATGCGTCACACACGAGAGGAGGAAAAGTGGTGTGAACACCTGGCACACCTGATGTTTTTAACCGAGGTACAATCCTAATGCGTCACACACAAGAGGAGGAAATGTGGTGTGAACACCGGGTGCACCCGATGTTTTTAACCGAGGTACAATCCTAACGCGTCACACGCAAGAGGAGGAAAGGTGGTGTGAACACTGGGCGCACCCGATGTCTTTAACCGAGCAATCCTAACGCGTCACATGCGAAAGGAGGAAAGGTTGCATTGATAAAACTAAAACAGAGAGACGTAAAACCAAAACAATCAAAGCGGTGTAGTAAAGTGGAAGCCAATTTACCCACGTGTTAAAACAATGAACACAGTGCACCGTGTTTCAATGTGGTTGTGAAATGGACGATGATTTTACTGTGGCACGAATGATTTTATTTGGAACTCCTTTGAATGAACCGTACATACAATATCGTTTGGTTACAAAAGAACATAATAACATAATGAACTATGATTCAAACAAAGCAACTCAGAATAGTTTAAACAAATTAAAAGTTTCGAACAAATGAGCGTAAATAAGCAAGCTTAAACAAATTAAACCAAGAATCAAACAAATGCGTTCACTCAATAAAAAAAAAAAAATCAATAAAAAATCCTTTCTTTTCTTTTCCACTCTTTTTATATTTTCTTTTCTCTTTTGTTTCTAATTCTCTTTTTTTTTTCAACTCTCTTTAGTTTTCTTCTCTTTTTCAACTTGTTCTCGTTTTTTCTTTTTCTTCTTGTTCTCATTTTTTCCTTTTCTTCTTCTTTTTAACTCTCTTATTTTATTTTGTTATTTTTGGTTTTCTCCTTTCTTTTTCAACTCTCTCATTTTTTGGTCTTTCTTTTTTTTTTCTTTTCTTTTTTAAACTCTCTTTTTTTTTAACTCCATAATACAAGAAACAAAATAAAGCAAAGAAAAACAAAAACTGGACTGGGTTTACACTGAGAGCCAGCCGGGCCTCAATGAAGCACGGCTGGGCATAGAGACAGCCAGCCGGGCTTCGATAGCGGCAGGGGCAGTTTCGGTCTTTCTTCACGATTTATTTGTTTAAAACAAACCCGAACCCTATTTGCTCACAGCCTTTCATCTGAAATCCCTTCCTCTTTCTCTCTAGCTTTCCTCTCTCTCTAGATTTCTTCTTTTCCTTGAGATACACAACAAACCTCGCCATTTTTTCTTCAAAACCTTTCCCCTCTACATTTTGAACTGATTGGATTTTGATTTGGTCAAGTTTTTGGGTTTCTCATTGTTTTTGCCTTGTTTCTCACGAGTTTTCTTGATTTTGGGGACTCACTCTCGTGTTTTCACTTTCCCCTCTTATTTTCTCTCTCCTAGGGTTTAACCCCTTACATTTTTCTTGCTTTCTCTCAATTTCCTCCACTTTTCTCCATGGCTAGTGACGACGTTCCCGTCCTGGACCCCGCCATTGGTATTGGGGCTGCCCTAGGCTCAGACATGGAGGCCGAGGATGCTCCCGCGTTGCCTCTCCTTGTTGATAGGCCATTTGATGTGGCCATATACTGAACACGCACACATGCTCCACCGTCGGGTGGTATTTTGAGATTCGAGGGCCTCATTCTCGGGATAGACGAGGACGTCTTGCTACGAGAGCCCACAGAGCACTTGTCTGCCGATGCCTCCACGGTAAGCAACTTTCCTTTGTTTTGATGAATTGTTGAATCACATAAGTAGACCACTAGTTAAATACCATAAATTTCCTATTTGCAGGTGATAGCCAGGAGGATTGAGGGATACAGATCCATATTCGGCCCTAAATAGCACTGGTATGAGAGACTGCCCACGGAGGTTCGCACACTAGTTGATGTATCTGGCTTTGGGCCTTTCTGCTTAGGGCTTATACAGATGAGGGCCGAGTCACTGTTGTACGGGGCCTTGGTCGAGAGATGGTGGGACACCACATATTCATTCCATTTCTCATCGATCGGGGAGCTGACTTTGACCCTCTATGATTTTTCGATGCTTACCGACTTACGAGTTGGAGTTGGTGGCTCGATCCTATGTGATCTTGACATAACGCAGTGGAGAGCCGTATAGCGTCAGCTTCTTGGGGTGATCTCGGACATCACTAGTCACCGGGATGGTGAGGTACAATTGGTTTTACGATCATTTCACCGAGTCCCAACCAACTACTATAGATGAGGTCACCTAGTACACTCGCAGCTTCCTCATGTATCTCCTCGGTACTACCCTATTTGCGAATAGGGAAAATACCATGGGGTTATACCTTCTAGGGGCATTGGTGCATCTCCCTCAGGTGACCGAGTATGATTGGGGTGGCGCCGGCCTGGCCATGTTATACTGCTACATGAGTTCTGTCTCCCGCCGCAAGGCGAATTCACTTGGCAGCTGCTGGAGGGTTTGGGAGGTATGCCTCACACTTGTCTTTTCTGTGCATTTTGTTCATTTTTCCTTTTCTACTCATTTGTATTTCATTTTCTGCTTATTTACTTCATCCATCTTTTCTGTTTGCAGCTCTGGGTTTATACATACTTTACCTCTCTGGCTCCAGTTTCGGTGAGGCTGATCGAGTTGTCAGTATTCCACTCACGGTACTACACCTCCTAATTTGACCTCCGTCGCTGTGTAGACTGAAACTTTCCCTATTTTCGCCGCTTCTTTGACACAATCACTGCGGACCAAGTAACAAAATATCAACCTTTGCCTTTTACATACTAGAAGCAAACTGCACTATTTTCCACACTACATGGTCATTCTCATATTGTTGTTTCTATATCACATTGCCATTCTCATACTGCACTAATTTTTGACACTGCATTGATTTCTGACACTGCACTGATTCTTGCGCTTGCCTTCATAGGTTGACTGGCATCCCTAGGCAGGCGTTCCCCAAGCGTCGAGGACGACCTATATCGTGGCATGGCATGCCTCTAACATGCAGATTCTATTTGAGGGCCCCTTTGGCCAGCTTATTACCTGGGAGAGAGGTTTATCCGCCAGACACGGGGTGTTGCTGACCCCGACATTCCATATCCTCCTCCTCCGGTTATGAGGGTAGTCGATGAGTTACAAAACGGTCCTCAGATCGACCTCCTAATGTTGAGTGAGGATGGTGATCATCATCACGAGTCTGGCGACTTCACCACCTTCTTACACACTTGGGTGATAGCGCTTCTTACCCTAGGCGTGGTCTGTGTTGTGCCGGAGGTTGTTGCTGCTACGGCTGGTGATGCGCCTGCTGGAGGTGCTCCTGCTGTTGCTTCCATTCCTGGATTTCCCGTGATTCCCACTAAGATCATGTATATGCATCCAGATAGAGTGATCGAGCAGATCTCACTTGAGCGCATCGAGAAGAGAGACTGCAGGCTAATGTTTGCTCTTGGCATCGAGTAGGTACACATTTCTTCATGCTAGTCCATACTGCACTTTATCTTATTTTTTTTCTACCATTTCTGTTCTTTGTTCTTTATTACTTCTATCTATCTTTCTCAAATTATGTTCCTTTTGCAGATACCCCGAGTGTATGCTGACGACCTCCTTTGTACGATCGACCGACTGCTTCTTATGGTATGGAAGAGGTAGACCGCCTCAATCACTCATGGGATCGAGGTATATTCTGTCTATAGTTCACTGTTGTTGCCATACTATTTATATTCCTATTAGTCCATACTGATACTTGTACTCTTTTTAGCTTGAGCTGGCGCCAACAGTGCCTGCAGGACCTTCTGCAGCCAGTAGACGAAAACGGGGTCTAGTGAGGGGCCGAGGAGGAGCTGATCGAGGGAAAGCTCGAGTGAGGCAGCGCTCACCTTCCGAGGAGTTTTTTGATAAGTCTAAAACCCCCAAGGGCGAGGGAGAGGAGGTTGAATTGCAGTCTAGTAGCCCTAGCGACGACAGTGATGCACCTCTCCCACAGCCAAGGAGGAAGAGGGCTAGGATGGGCTATTGATGAGGGCGACGATTTTGTTTTGTTTTTGCTTTGTAGTTAAAGACTAGCTTCAGATAGACCCCTTTTCTCTTTTTTTCATTTTGAAGGATTTTCTTTTGTTTTGTTGCTCTGTAAAACAATGTTCGGGGTTGGACCCGCTAATTATAAAAGACAAGTTTTGTTGAATGATTTCCTTGCACAATGTGATGAATGGTATTTGCATGTAATGAATAGCATAACCTTTACATGGTAACTTCGCATAAGACTTGAAACAACGAGTATCTATTCTTGCATTCATTCTTGAATCGGATAACTATCCACAACTGGACAAAATGTAAAATACAACTCAATAACGGGAAAACAAAATAAAAACAACTCGAAAATACTAAAAAATACTTGGTACAAACAAAACAAGACTCGAAGTACAACCGCGGTATGTCAAGGCAAAATGTCAGCTTTCCTGTAACTGCACTGATCTGAGACCTCAACTGAGGCACGGCCGGGCCTCAGTGTGAGGTTGGCCAGTGCTGCCTAACTGTCATGCACTGCTCCTTCTTATTCTCTATAAATAATGCTTCCATTCTATTTTTTTGGTAGAATAGCCAGTCTTTGATATTTTGTTCTCAAGATAGAGACATTGTGCAACAATAGGCTCTGAGACTGGATAGCCATTTTGGACAGCTCGGAAAAAGTGAATTTTCATGGTTTTGGCCTAAATGCCCTTTTTTCTTTGAGTTGCACTTCTCTTTGCTTTCCATTCCTTTATGCTGCTATTCGATGTTAGAACCCGATCACACATGTGTTTCAATTCTGATCACAAAGATGTGTCCGACATTTGAGGAATTTCAAGCATTAATGGAGTCCCGACGCAATGAAGAAATCATACCACAGCCCCGTTTTGGCCATGCCCAAGCTTTGGGACGAATGTGTGGGTTATCATTACACGAGGCTCGGTCTTTAGCACATGATGGAGAGCTAGACATCCCCGGTTTAATTCATCGATTTTCCGCCATTGGAGACAGGAGTGACCTTCTTTGGCGAGGCCATTAGCAACATGCTCTTTGTTTATGCCTTCTTGCACAATTCCTCCTTGCCCCTAGTTTCGGCGGAGTTAGCATTTGGTTGATCAAAGTAGCTCAACATCTGAAAGAGGGTAAGAGTTGCATGGGTTTGGCACTGGCCAAAACCTTGATGGGTTTAAATGCTTTCCGCCGAGGAGAGACCACCCGGCTGGCAAGGAGTTCGCTACTTCTTCAGGTATTATTTTCCACCCTTCTAATTTATGATTCTCACATCACTCAACACTCATCCTCTGTTTTTCTCTTATAACCTCTTCCTTACTTTTATCTCATCGTACACCTCTCTATTCTTTAATCTCTCTTATTTTTCATCCTTCCCCAGGTATGACTCATGGATAAACTGTAAGTAGTGGACCCTTGCCCTGAATACTCGGGCTGAGCTTATTTCTTTCGTCAATGGCTAGTGGATTTCCCCTCAGAGGGTTTATGGTGTGATTGGATGTGCAGTCGGTCCGTAGCTGACATAACTTGGCATTGCCCTTGACTTAATTTAGCTGAGATGAGCTGCAGCATGTCCCGACAGTCGGGTGTGGAGTTGATTGGCCTCACACATTGCGTATTCTATTTTCCTCTCCGGTTCAGACGCCAGTTCAAGCATGATCAGATACGTCCAGATGAGGGAGTGGAATACACAACTTCATTCCCCATTCGTGCTCCATACCTGCCCTAGCATCTCGCGGCCTGGACGATGAGAGAGATTCTGGCCCCTGCCATTAGTTTCAGTTACACCTTGTTTGAGGAGTGTTTGGTTTGGCTTGGCTTGAAGAGGAGGTAGAGGTCGGGCCGTCTTTGGCATAGAGCCACCTGATTTAGCTGTGCCCCTAGTTTTATTGCTCTGATATTTTCTTTTCAAGTTTTAAGATGTAAAAAGCAACTTCAATTTGAATCGAAGAGTTTGGAGAACGTACTTGTGTTGAAATAAACAAAATTAAAGTTGCGAGTATTGAAAATTTTCCTTTCGGTCCAAAAAATGGTCCAAGTTGTAAAAGGGTAAAATTTTGAACAAAATCAACTTTTATTTAAACTTTTCAAAACAATACGATCACCATTTGACACGTACAAAATCGATTCCCAAGATGTACAGTCCCGAATCAAAAGAAATCATAACTGCCCCTGGTTGCATATCACTGCTGTTCTGCACTGTAATAAGCTTTTCTTCCCGAAATAAAGACCATAACCGAACTAAATAGATGATGAACAAAGATGACCTGATCAAGAAAATAGATAGGGCAGTTGAATTGGAGATAGTTACGGCTGAACTTTAGGATGAAGTTGCCTACGTATCCCAAAAATGGGAATCAGGCCTTACGTAGTTCGGTTAAGGTTCACTTGAGTATTAACTCTCTCCTTTTGCGCTCTAACTTTTACCAAAGTCGCCCTTTAGGGTTTTCAACCTTGCGAGGTCAGTTTTTCTTTATTTCTAATTTTTCATGCTCTAACTTTTGCCTAGGTTGCCCTTCCGGGTTTAGTTAGCCTCTCAGGGATAGTATTTCTTCAACTTGTCCACATTGATTGGTTGCGAGAGCTCCAAGCCATCCAAGTCCATAAGAATAACCGCCCCTCTTAACTAGATTGACTTGATGATGTAAGGACTAGTCTAATTAGGTTTGAACTTGCCCCTAGGGTCATGAATGGGAGCTCGGTTGTCTTTCAGCACCATGTCGACTTCTTGAAGATTCCTGGACTTAACTTTATTGTTAAAAGCCTTGGCAATTCGACGTTGGTAGCCCTGGACATGATACATTGCTCTTAGTCTTCTCTCATCAAACAACATCAACTCCTCAAACCTACTTTGCTGCCAATCTGCCTCTGTTATCTGACACTCAGCCATAACTCGTAGCGAGGGCACTTCAATTTCGATCAGCAAAATAGCCTCCATCCCGTAGATAAGAGAATAGGAGGTTGCCCCTGTAGATGTTCAGATTGAGGTTCTGTAGCCCCAAAGCACAAATGGCAATTTATCTGGCCAATCCCTATAGGTTTCCACCATCTTTTGCAGAATTCTCTTGATATTTTTGTTTACAGCTTCAACCCCATTGGTCTGTGGTCTGTAGGTTGATGACTCATGGAAAGTCACGTTATATTTCTCAAGCAGATCCAACACCTCTATCTTGAAGTGCGAGCTATTATCGGAGATAATCTCATTGGGCACTCCATACTGGCAGATGATGTTGTCTTTGATGAACTTAGCTAGATGCGATGCTTTCAATACAGAGTAGGACTGGGCCTCTACCCATCTTGTGAAGCAGTCGATTGCTACCAGGATGAACTCATGCCCATTTGATCCCTTTGGCATAACTACGCTGATTACATCTATTTCCCAAACAAAAAATGGCCATTGTGAACTCATGTTGTAAAGTTTCGACGGCGGAATGTTCATGCGATTGGCATGAATCTGGCATTTGTGATATCGCCAAACAAAACCAATACAATCCTCTTCCATGGTTGACCAGTAGTAGTCTTGTCTAAGGATTTTTCAGGTAGACATTACGCCATTCATGCGGGCTCTGCACTCTTCCCCGTGAATGGCCTCCATAAGGCGCTTTGATTCCTCTTCCTCAACACATAGCTTGTGCATTCCCAGATGGCCTATTTTGTACAACTTGCCTCTGCAGGTGATAAATTGAACGGCCAGATGCCATATTCCCCTTTTGTCCTTAGCATTTGCTCTTGGTGGATACGTCTCCTTTTCCAGGAAATTTTAGATATCATAGCACCAAGGGTTCTTGTCTGAAGCCTCATCTATTGCGGCCACGGTTTCATAGGCTGGCGTGTACTTCTGTTTAATAATGATCGGACGCATCCTGACTCCCAATGGAATGTCTACCATAGAAGATAGAGTTGCCAGTGCATCAGCGAATCGGTTGTTCTCTCTTAGCAGATGGGTAAACGTTAGCTTTTCAAACCTCAGAATTAGCATATCTAAGACCTAATAGTAAACCTTCATTTTCTCTTTTTTTACCCGCCAATCTCCGTTGAACACAACCAAGTTCAAATCCCCGATGACGTCCAATCTTTTTGCCTGTAGTTCCAGGGCGGTTTCTAAACCAGCAATACACGCCTTATATTTTGCTTCGTTGTTGGATACTTTAAACTAGAGTTTAAAGGCTAAGGGTATATGAAAGTCATCGAGTGATATCAACAACACACCGATCCCATAACCGTATTGATTGGCTGCTCTATCAAAGTACATCATCCACGTTTTCTCCTCTATTTGTAGAATATCCTCATCTGGGAAAACATACTCCATCACTTCATCCCCTTCTACTGGGTGATCTGCCAGGAATTCTGCTACAGCTCTCCCTTTAACCGACTTGCGTGTAATATATGTAAGATCAAATTTGGAGAGAAGAAACAACCAACAGGCTAGCCTACCTGTAATCACTGGTTTCTTAAAGAGATATTTGATGGGATCTAATCTCGAAACCAGGATTACGAAGTGAGCTAACAGGTAGTGCCTCAACTTCCGGGTAGCCCATACAAAGGCTAGACAAGATTTCTCAAGGGGAGTGTAACGAGTCTCATAAGCCAACATTTTCTTGCTCAAGTAGTAAATGGCTTTCTCTACCTTGGCCTCTGACTCTTGAGCTAACATACACCCCATGGTTGAGTTTGTCGCTGACAGGTACAAGATCAGCGGTCTTTCCAGTTATGGCGGTGATAACACATGTAGATTCTGCAGGTACTGCTTGACCTATTCAAAAGTGAACTGACAGCGATCCTCCAATTGGAACTTCTTTCCTTTCTTCAGGAGACCAAATAGTGGTTCACAAGTCAAGGTTAGTTTTCAAATAAATCATCTTATGAATTGCATTTTACCCAGAAAGCACCTCATTTTCAATCCTTGGTGGTGGCATTTCTAAGATGGCCTTGATTTTGGAAAGATCTACCTCAATTCCTCTTTGCGTGATTAGGAATCCCAACATTTTTCTTGTTGTTACGCCGAAAGTGCATTTTTTTGGGTTTAACCTCAATCTATACTCTCTGATCTACTGAACGAATTTCTCCAAGGCGGTGTAGTGGCCTTTTCGATATTTGGACTTGACAATCATATCGTCCACGTACACCTCAACCTCTTTGTGGATCATGTTGTGCAGAATGGTAGTTGCAGCTCTTTGATAAGTGGCCCCAACATTCTTTAACCCAAACGACATGACTCGGTAGCAATAAGTGCCCCACAGAGTAGTGAAACCAGTCTTCTCCCCATCCTCGGGTGCCATCAGAATTTGGTTATACCTGGAAAACCCATCCATGAATGAGAGCAATGCATGGCCCGCGGTGAAGTCTACTAACTCATCAATATGCAGCAGTGGAAAATCATCCTTTGGACTAGCCTTATTCAAATCCCTAAAGTTGACATAAACTTTGATTCTGCCATCCTTTTTTGGGACTGGAACAATATTGGCCAACCATGTCGGATACTCAGATACAAGCAAGAACCCTTCCTCAATCTGTTTGGTAATTTTCCTTGATCTTCAAAGCCCAATCTGGGTGAACTCTACGCAGCTTTTGCTTAACAGGCTGGGCCTCAAGGTCAAGAGGGATCCGGTGCTGTACAATTTCAGGATCAATTCCAGGCATGTCTTCATAAGACCATACGAAAACATCTTTGAATTTTTTTTAATAAAGCGATTAAACGCTCGCGGTCCTTTGAAGACAGCGTGGACCCAATCTGGACCAAGTAAGGATCATCCTCAGTACCTACGTTAATTGATACGATTTCATCTGTACAAGACTTAACACACCTCTCCTCCTCATGATCAACCAAATTTTTCAAAGCTCGGGGAATTTCTTCCTTTTCGTTTAGGCAACATTCACAGCATTCCCATTCCAAAAGTCTGGATTTTCTGTTATAGTGGA
The DNA here is from genome assembly GCF_055761805.1 of Camellia sinensis. NCBI lineage: Eukaryota > Viridiplantae > Streptophyta > Magnoliopsida > Ericales > Theaceae > Camellia > Camellia sinensis. The sequence continues at coordinate 31,063,264 of NC_138961.1, read as the reverse complement.
CTCAAAAGAAAAGCTAAAAGATGACCTAGACAGGACTTTGGCATTTGGGTTACCACTCCCAAAAGTACCAGACTCAGAGGAACTTGAATCTGACTCCGACTATCAGTAAGTCAGCCAGTGCCTTTCCCAACTGCTCTTCCTCTTCGATGTCCAGGCTTGCAGTCCTTCCTTGATCCATACCAGTGCTTAGATCTACTTGTTCATCATTCTTTTATGGTAGCTGGTGTCCGAAAAAGATCTCGAACGTCGGATACCTTGTTTTTGTCTCCCAATCATCCCAAGGCTCTGGGAATCCACAAAAGGGGAAGTCTTCTCCTTAGCAAACAAAACGTCCATTCAAGGTCCCCTGTATTGGTTTGTGGACTAATTCATACTACTTCCTAGTCCTCTTTGCTTTCAGCCTTTCTCTCAGCTCCTGCTTTTTCCTTTGCCAATCTATAGCGGTTGGTTTGTATTCCAGCTCGAAAGCGTGGCGTTATGATTGATCTCCTTACCAACAGTACCTCTTTGCCTGCCACTTCGACCTAGTCTTGATTCAGGCACATGCCCCTGCTTGTTCATCATGTATATGGATTGCGCACTTACATAATCTCCATCATCCTCTGCCATGATGGTTTAAACCAACCGAGCTTCTGCCAGAGAGAAGCCAGAAAGGAACATGTCTTCTTCCCCACGTATGATTTCCAATAATGGTGCGGTGGTTCCCTAGGGATGATGGATCACAGAGTTACCATACATAGTGGCAATCCCGCCTTTGAAGGGGTATTTCACTAACTGATGGATTGTTGATGATACAACCTTCATCTGATGTAGCTAGGGCTTTCCCAATAATAGGTTGAATGTGGCTGGAATGTCCATGACATGGAATTCTATTTCATGTTCAGACGGGTTGATTAGGACATTGCTCTTGAATGTTCCCATAAAATCCCGGATTGTATTGTCATAAACCCAGACAGCTTGGGTCGTCGGTGTAAAGTCAATCAGCCTCAAACCGATGGCATAAGCAGTTCCCACTGGACACACATTAATCGCTGATCCAGTGTCTACTAAAACCACCAGAATCCACTTTTTTCGACTTTCCAGGGTTACATACAAGGGACAGTTGTGGTTGGCACCCTTAGGAGGCAATTCTTTATCCGTGAAGGACATTACTGGCATAACATCCATAGAGGTGACCAACGACACCAATTGGTCAGCAGTGGTGTCAATGGGCAGTTTGGTTCAGTTCATTACTTCAAGCAGGTCTTGTCTATGCATCCGGGACGTCATTATCAGTCCCCAGATGGATATGTCGGCCTGAATCTTCTTGAGTTATTTCAAGACCACGTTTTCATCAACATCCTTCTCTTTTGCTTTCTCAGCCTCCCTATTGGAAGATTCTAGCTGATCTAATGTTAGGGGTTTAAAGTATCGACTACTGCAGGTCAGATAATCAATCTCATCAGTATGCCACGTATCATTAGTGGTCTCATCCTTCCACCATTCATTCGTGCATACATGGCTTGAGATCAGTATCTTTCCACCACTCCTCCAAAGTCATGACCGGACTAGCATTGGGTTCTATCCAGATCATGTTAGCATCACGTGCCCCATCGTTATACCATTCTTCTTCAACCACAGCTTGGGTTTCAACATCCCCGTACTTTCTGAGTTTCCTTAACATCCTCTTTCGGTCATTGGGAACCTATTTGACTTTTCTGGTTATTTGGGCATCACCTATTGTTGTTTCAGATTCTTCTTTCCATTTTTCTTTGCCTTGTTCTAGAGCTATCTTGGCTTGGATCTCCTTTATCCTTTTCTTTTGAAATTGTTCCAGTGCCTGTTCCTTCTCAGTAAGAGGTGCATCCTCAACCTTACGTTTAATAGTAATTCCTCTTCTGTTCCAGTCTCTCTTGTCTATTCCTCTACATCGAACTTTTTCTCACTCAACCATCCATTGCTTGTTTCTGGTTGGCTTAGGTCCCATTATCCCATCTGCACACAGCTAGTATCTTTTTCCTCGAAGAAGTAAAGATCCTCTAGATCCTCTTCCAATTCTGCCAGATCATCCTCTTGGTTTGCTAAGTCATTCAGGCCTTGCTCGGGCCACTCATTCTAATTCTGTGCCATTTGGTCTTCCTTTATAACATTAATTCTAAGAAAGTTCGGCAATATGACCACTGGCTTTGGTTGATCGATGGCCACAATGTATAAATTGGGATCGTACTCCTCTGCGAGCGAGACCCCTTCTCTATGACACGGGTATCAGATGACCCTCTTCAGTGCATTCTTCTCTTTCTCCGTTTCTACTACCACGGGCCTGGGTTGAGTTTGTGGTGTTAGATCCATCATGCACATGTCTGTGCCTTATGGAATGACCATCTCTAGTTTTGGTAAGTGGGATGAGCTAATGTATGTGCTAGGGTTGAAAGTGGGCGGTAGTGTATGGATGTGGTTAATATTTCTGGGTAGGGGGACTTGGTTGTGTGTAGGAAGTGGATTGGTTATTACGTTGGGTTTGGAAGGTGGGGCGATGACTTTGTTGTCAATGAGATCCTGGATCTCATGACGTAGACGATAGCACATGTCTGTAGGGTGGCCATGTTGTTGGTGGAAGATACAATACCGGGTAGGGTCGTGTTTGGGTGGTAGTGGATCTGGGAGTAGACGAGGATCGAAAGGCTTGAGATGCCCCTTTTGCATTAATAGCTTGAGGGCATGGGTTGGGCTCATATGGAGGGGAGTAAAAATTCTTCGATTCTGGGGTGGGCTAGTATTTTGTGAAGGTTGTGAGGCTGTGGCAGTAGCCAAAGGATCAGCCATCTTGGCCATCGAAACAACAGTACTAACATCTACAAGCCGTGGAATAGTGTTATTGCTAGCATTAGTATTCCAGGAGAATGACCTTCTTGCAGGTTCACTTGTTCTGTGGATGATACCCTTTTTGATTGCACTTTCGATCTGGACCCCCAGCTCATGTAAGGAAGTAAATGTGGACAAGGGTGCCACTATCATCCTCTACAGCATGTTTGGCTCAAGGTTTTGGACAACCAGTCAAACTTGCTCTCTTTCGGCAGGTCTAATTGTCATTCGGGTTGCCTTGGCTCTCCACCAAGCGACAAAATCACTAAATGATTCTTTGAGGTTCTGGGTAGTAGCCTCCAGCTCACTAATGGTTACTTTTATCTGGGTGTTATATGAGTACTGATTGACAAACGCCTCAAATAGCTCCTTCCAATTCCGTTTTGTAGAGTCCTCTAACTTAGCGTACAGATGGCTGCCACATAAGACAGGATTCTCCCAAACAACGAAAGCTTCTGTGCCTTAGACAAACCCATGGGCCTCAATACATCCGAAAATAATCGGACATGCAAAATTGGATTCCCATTCCCATCGAACCTATCGACGTAGGCCATCTTAAATTTCTTCGCTAATCTGACCGAAGCCTCAGTGTACCCATCTTCGATATCTAGAGTGGAGTTGAAGCTCTTGAATTTCTTCAATGCTTTCTCTAATCTGGAAATCTTGACTAAGGCCGGATTAATTTCATTAATATCAAAAGGAAAAATCCCTGGAGAAGGTTGAACCGGAGGCCGATAAGCTTGAGTTAGAGGAAACATGTTCTGAGGATCCGAGACTGATAGATTTTCTACTGGTGGGGATAGATCTGGGTTTGACTGAGTTGTAGGGATCGGGTGTACGGTTGATACTAACGCCCCAGATGTACGCCGTAGGTCGACAATGACTTCATCTTGTGCAACCATCCTTTGGTTTACAGTGTCCATAGTTCTTTGGAAGACAGTCATCATGGCAGTGAATTCCTCAGCGTTTTGTGTTGTGTTCTGTGCCATTGCTAATCTGGGTGAACTAGATGCTGGTGAACTGATTGAATGAGAACGGGTAGGTGTTTGTGGAGTGCTTTGTACTGATGCTACTGACTGTCTGTTTCTTTTTCGTCGAGTAATTGGAGGAAGTGAGACTAACACAGGCTGACCACCAACAAGATCTTGAGCTTTATATAGCCTATCGATGCGGGTCCACACAACTTGGGGAATATCAGGTCTTTCCGAAGCTATGATGGTAAACTACCTAACAAAAAGAAAGAAAGAAAAAACAAAATCAAAATCGGACAACACTTTGGCCCTAATTCACAACAGTCATAACACATAGTTGAACTGCAATCCCCGTTGAACTCTATTTTCAAACTTTAGACTGATATGAACCGTCCTGTATAGTCTCACTGTAAAAGCACATATCAAGTAAAAAGAACCAAAACAACCCTATGAGGGGGTAGGGTTATCCTGTCTTAGATTTTTGGCATGATCTAGGCTGCACTAATTTAAACAACGAGTTTCACGACATCCTGTAAATGGGTGGCATCCTGTCCTAAGTTGGATAGCCACTATAGCTTCACTGTATGCAACTAGGTCGAATGGTCAAAAGGGTACCTCAACAATAATACCTAATATACCTCTCACACCTAACACCAAGAAGTGAAGGGTGGATCAAGTGGTACAGTGGTAATCCAGATCCAAGGGTTGTGTTTCCAACATGGTAGAGCCCATGACTGGTCAGCCTTTGGGCAAGCCTCCAGCAAATCGTCTAGGAATAGTGTAGACACCCCATTTTTGACCGCCCTTAAGACTTGGGAGCATCTGATTGCTTACTTAGTGATGTAGGCTGTGCTATGCAAATGTTCGGTTTCTTCGGCAAGGAGAACTCCAAATCCAAACCTCACACCCCATTTCTTGATCAAAATATATTAGATCTTAAAACCCTCTCTTTCAAAACATTTTTGAAAGAAGTTCCTACGATGTTCCGATGCTCGCATTTTGTTAAATGTTGCGCTTTTCGGTAAACTGAGCCAGGACAAAGTGGAAATGAATGAAATAGGGGTGAAATCTCTAAAAAATCTTTCAAAAACACCTTGCTTAGGGGTTTGGAGTTAAAGAAAAGAAGAGGAGAGGGAAGAAACCCAGTTGGGAAAGGAGTTGGGCATGAATCGTTAAGAGAGAGTCGAGCAGCCCTCGTTGAATCAGGCCTATTCGTTTGCACACTTGAATTTCAGCTATGAGGCCACCACCATTGGAAAGAAGACTTCCGGGGCTTCATTTTTCACTTAGAAATCTCCTAAAGCCGTGTCCCGATGAGGGAGATATAGCTGGTTGAAATTAGGCATCAATCCGGTTGGACTAAAACTAAACAGTCTTCACTAAAAGAGGGATATCTCTTAGCACACTTCGAATTTTGATACAAGGATGCCACCATTGGAAAGCTTACTTCCGGGGCTTCAATTTGCACATAAGAATGACCTGAAAAGGCATCCAGATGAAGAAGTTAGGCTTGCTTCAAGTCGGGGACCATGACTGATTTTTGTTGCAGACCACTAAGGGAGTGTGCCGACCACAAATGGAGCATGTCGACCATGTGCCAACCAGAAATGATCCTTGTAGACCAGAAAAAGTAGCTGATCGACCAGTTGGGGTGTTTGGTCGACCAGAAATTTCCAGAAAGTCCAAAATCTGCAGATATTTTGCTCCAGCTGTTCCAGGCTGTCCTAGATATTCCTGAATTGAGATATTTCTTCCAATGCTCATATATTGCTATATATTGAGCTGTATCTCATATATTGAAGGGTTAGCAAGTTTTTGGGGAGTCTCTCTCTCTAAAGTCTCTCTCTCTCTCTATAATTTTGTGAGCAAAATTCCAGCCCCTCTCTCTAGAAGCCCCATTCTCCTCTTGTTTTTGAGCCTTAAGCTTAGAATTTTCTACACTTTTGCAAAGAGACCCTTAACCAAAGTTGATCACCATTGGGCTGAGGTCCTTTGGAACCTATTTTTGGGCTGTTGGAAGGTCGTTTGACTCAGAAAAGAGGCTATTTTGCAGCTGTGCTTCAAGGGTAAGCATCTCATTCTTTTAAGCTTATTTTTGTACACTATCTTGGCTACCTTTGCATGCTTGTTTTGCCACCCTTTCAAACTGTTTTTGGCTTGGTTTTGAACTGAAGAAAACTCTAATTTTCAGTCCTAAAAGTGTTGGTTTGTGCCTTGTTTGGCTAGGGGGTTATTCTCCCTTTTTGTTCCTTGGCTTGTGAGGCCTTTTGTGCATCTTTCACCACCTTTCAAACCAACTCTTTTTGGGGCCCCAAATAGGAGGGGGTTGTCCCCACTCCTCTTCTCTTGTTTGCTTGTGTTGGTTGCTCACAAAAAGAGCATGTATTTCTATCTTCTTGAGTCTTTGTTTGAGCACTTTTTTGTGACTTTTCAGACCTTCCATGACTTTTTTTTGGCTGTCTTGGTCACCTTTTGCATGCATCTTGTATTTGTAGTATAATCCTACTTGTGGCTCATCAAAGTAGCATGTCTTTCTAGCATATTGAGGCTCTATCTTAGCATGTTTTTGTGACTTTTCTAACATGTTATAACTCTGTTTTGGGTTGGTTTGATCACTTGTTGCATGCTCCTTGCACTTGTAGTGTAATTCCACTCACTAGCCTAACATGCATCATGCTTTGGACCATCATTCTAGCATGTTTTCGGCTTCACTCCAGCAAGCTTTTACTCATGTTTTGCCATGCTTAAGCTTTATTTTAAGTGATTTTGGTCATGCATGCCTTGCTTTGTATAGCCATAGTGCAATCTTGCTTACTAGCTTTGTGTTTTGAGTCCACTAGCATGCATTGCTCGGGCTATTTGCATGATTTAGAATCATTTGATATATAATTTTAGTGCATGTAGTGTGGCCATACACTCACATGTGTCACTCTTTCAATGCTTTTGGAAGGTTATGCTTTATGCCTTAAATATGAGCCAATATGTATGCCATCTTGCCTAAGCTTTTGGGCTGCCATTTCAGTGTGTTTTTGGTGTTATTTTGCCATGATATAACTCTATTTTTGGTTGGTTAGAGCATCCCTCATTTGCTTCTTACACTTGTAGTGTAACCATGCTCATTGGCCTAGCTTATTTGATGTTTTGGCTTACCATGCTAGCTTGTTTTGGCTACACTTCGTGCATGTTTTAGCCTTGATTTGACATGCTCTAGGACTGTTTTGGGTTGTCTTGGTCATATGGTTCATGTATTGCATAGCTATAGTGCAAGTGCCTATGCTAGTTTCAAGCTTTGAGCCTCCTAGCATGCTTCATTTGTGACATGTGCATGATTTGGCATCATTTAACATGTTATTTCAGAGCATATAGCATTGCCATGTTCTTATTTCTTCCACTCTTTGAGTGTTTTTAAGGGTCATGCCTTTGTGCCTCGCTTATGGCCTGACTTGTATGCATGCATGCCTAGACTTTTGAGCTCCTATCCCAGCATGTTTTGGTCTTTGTTTTGACCTATTTGAGCTATGTCTATGGTTGGTTCTATCATTTATTCCATGTATTTCATGCCTCTTGTGTAGTCTCCTTTAATAGCCTTGTGCCTTAGGCTTTCTAGCATGCTATGCTTGTGTTGCTTGGATGATTTGGCATCATTTCACACCTGATTTCAGAGCATATAGTGTTGTCACACTTCCATGTTTGTCACTTCTTAATCATGTTTGAGAGTTGTCTCTTATGCTTAGTTGATGGGCCAATGCATGAGCATGCATTATCTTGCTTTTCATGCCATCATTTCAGAGTATTTTGGCCACTGTCTTGGCGTGCATGAGGTCTATTTGGGGCTGGTTTGGTCCATTGAGCATTGCATTACATAGCCCTTGTGTTGAATCCTTCACTAGCTTTCATGCTTAAGGACTTTGTTTTGACATGCTTATGTTGTTTGCATGTTATTGCATTGCATTGTGTTTGCATGCCATTAGCATTGATAGGTTAATCATGTTGCATTGCATTGTGTTTGGATCGGGCGTTGATCCAAACACGAGAAACGAGGGACGTTTCATACTTGAAGTGATGAAACGTGCCTCATTTCTCGGTCGCCGACCCTCTTGATCATGCATGATAGAGGTTAAGGCCCTTATATGTTATTTGTGCATTCATTAACATTGAATTGTGCAAACTTGGCTTCTCGGCCATCATGCATTGCGATGCTCGGTTGGTGGCCCGAGAGTCGAGAAATACACACCCTTGAGCTTGAGAAATGATAGGGAGGGTGGTTGTGCACACATACCTTGCAAACACACTGCCGTGCCCATTTTTGTTCTCTGTTGCAGCAAATTGGAGCTTGGCAGGATTTTCTGGTCGGCAGACCAGTAAAAGTGGCTGGCCAACCACTTTTTCTGGTTTGCAGCATGTTTAGGTGGTCTACAGGTGGTCTACAACACCATTAAGTGGTCGACAGCCCTCCTGGAGATTCCCATGATGGAGTAAAAGTTATCTGGAGGTTTGTGGGGTGTTCTGAAATCAAATGCAAACAAAGGCAATTGGGGGCATGGTAATTGATTTCCGAGCGAAGCCGACCAAGCAGGCATATCCCCCTCGCTTCTCGAGGCCATTTGTTTAATTTGCTTAGCTAAACTAGTTCATTAGCTTAGTTATTTTGTAATTAATTAGTTAAGTGTTTAATTAATTAATTTGGTTTGTACTTAATTAACTTAGAATAGTTAGTTGATTCAATTTGTTTTGTAATAATTAGCTTAGCTTAGGGTTGCTAGCTTGTATTATTTATTCGGACCCTCCTGCTAGAGGGCGTATTGTTGTAATAAGGGTGCGTGTGTGTGTGTGCATGTCTTCCAACCCCATTTCTTTCTCTCTTTTACTTAATCGCTTACGGTGGTTAGTTTTAGGGCATATTTCAATTAGCATCCTTATGCTTGCATGTTTGCATCATTCATTCGTATTGCACGCACCGGGCTCGGCGCATCATTCAAACTGCATTGTATTTCAATACATTTACTTGAATACGTGTTTCAAAGCATGTTTTCAAGTGTTGCATTCATATGCCATCTTAGCTAGTCGAGCCCATTTTAGTTGCATTTTGCATGTGTTGCATTAGGCATCTTGTATAATTAGGATCATGCATCGATTTCTAATTGGTTTTTATTTTGGCTCGGAGTACACTGTAAGTGTTTATGCTTTAGCATTCTTGCATGTGTGTAAGTGACTGCCATGATAGCATGCTTGCCATGAGGCTAATTGCTTAAGTGTTTAACTGCATGAATGCCTATGAATGAAGGCTTCATTGCTTGAATTGGAACAATTCATCAAAATGTAAGTTTTAAGCCCACTTGAAGTGGCAAATCATCATGTTTTAAGCCCACTTGAGGGTGGCGAATCTGCAACTTAGCCTACTTGTGAGTAGCAACTTCAAACCATTTTCGAAAACAAACCTGAGGTGTTTTGTTCCAAATCGAGTGATTTAGTCTATGCTTGTGTGCTATGCGCATCACATAGTAATGCTAGCTAATAAACCGGAATAAGAACGCATGTGTTTTCAAAAACAACATATCATGTTAGTAGAGGCTGATCCTTTGATCAGGCGAGCGGGAGTGCTCATTTCAGGACCTTCCCCTCTCGTACCCAAGTTCCCGAGCTGAGGCAACTTTGGTGATAACGGACACGTGCCCTTAGGTACGAGTCAGGATTTCCTAAATTTCCCAAAACAAAATATTTAGGTGGCGACTCTGAAATCTGGCAAAGCAGTCCATGTTTGGCGCTTTTTGATTAAAATCGATTTTCCAAAACGATTTGCCAAATTTGGACTCCTTGGTGATTTATTAGTCTTAGATTGTACTTTGTGAGATTAGATTTAGAACCGTGACAGGAGTCCGAACTGTAGTAACTAGAACCACAATTCGCTCCCTCGCGCGCGGAGTGGAGTTCGGGCGGTCTACAAATAGCAGTCGGCAAACAGAGTGACTTAAGTGCACCAATGTAAATGCAAAGAACATTTAAGTGTAAATAAAAATTCACATCATGAGTTTTAAGTCAAATTCTCTAACTCCCCAGTAGAGTCGCTAGAAACTGTAGGTCCACTTTTCATGCCTCCTTTTGGAAGACGACTGGCCCTACGGTTCAGACTCCACTCGTGGTTCTGAATCTGATTTCACAAGTGCAATGTGAAACAGTGAAAACATAAAAAGAGTCCAAATCCGGCAATTCTTTTTGGAAAATTGATGTTTGAATCAAATGTCGAAAATGGACTGTTTTGTTAGATTTCAAAGTCGCCACCTAAATATATATATATATATATATTTTTTTTGGGAAATTTAGGAAACCCGAGACTTGTGCCAAAGGCCATTAGTTCGTCATCACCAAAGTGTCTCGGCCTGGGAACTTAGGTCTAAGAGGGGAAGGTCATGAATTGAGCACCCCACTCGCTCGATCAAGGATTGACCTCTACTAATCATGATGTGTTTCTTATTTATATTATATGCTCTTGTTCCGATTTATTAGCTATATTACTATGTGATGCACATACAAAGTATAGACTAGTTTGTAAGAATTGGAACACTTGATCTCGTGTTTTGTTTCAAATTTGTTTTGTGAATTTGCCACTTGAAAAAAGTGGGCTAAAAATGGACATTAATCAAGCCATCCCAATTCAAGCAACTAATTTTCATCCACAGGCATTCAAACAGTTATATCATTTAAACACTTAGCCTCATGGTATTCATGCTTTGATATGGTAATACAAACATATCCATGCAATATGCTAAAACAAGTAAATGCTCACCTAGTACTCCGAGCCAAAACAAAACAAAATAATTAGAAAAATATGCATGTTCCTAATTAATGCAAAATGACTAATGCAATGTACATTATGCATTTTATAGGCTCAGCTATGAGCATGGCATATGATTTCACTCAAGACATGCGATAAGGCACGTATTCGAGTAATGAGTTTGAACATTGATATTGAGTTAGTATGATGAGCCGAACCTTGGATGCATGTAAGACAATAGATACAAAACATGGAGCATGCTAACAAAACATGTCCTATCCTATACTAACCCTCATAAGCAAGTAAGTAAAAGGGAGAAAGACGTGGGGTTAGAAGACATACAACTTATTACAATATTGCCCTCATGCAAGAGGGTGCGAATCAATAGTTCGAAAGTCTGAATTAAACTAATTATTACAAAACCGAATGAATAAATTAAAGCATTAACTAGCTAACTAGGCTATTATAACAAGGGAAACCAAGATAAGTAAACTAGCTATTTAAGCTAATTAACTATGACAATTACAAATGATACAATGATAATAATTAATTAATTATAACAATGATAATCAATAATTAAATCATCAAACAAGGATGCATAGGGATGGCAATTTAAACTAGACCCGACGGGGACCTGACTCCCCAACCCCGATTTGAGCAGTTTTTCCCCCAAAAATATCCCCAACGGGATAGGGATGGTATTCAGAAATCAATCACCGATCAGTTTTGGGTAGGGGACGGGGATAAGTGTCCCAGCCCCGTCCCTGGCCCGTCCCCGTTCCCTTCTCCATTTATCACTAATGTGAAATTACATCTTACCCAAACCTCATCTCACTTTCACTTCTCTCTCTTTTTAGTCTCACTGCGTCTCACCGACTCATCTCAGTCTCTCTCTCTCTCTCTTTCTCTTTCACTCACTGACTCATCTTTCTCTCAGTCTCACTGCGTTTCTCATCTCTCTATCCCTCATTCAGATCTCACTTAGATTTGTCTCTCTCATTCTCTTACTTCTTATCATCATCATCATCAACATCATTCACATCCACCACCACCACTGATTTGAACAAATCGTGAACAGTGGTCCGCCCGTGAAGTCATCCGTTGCCACCGATCTGAACAGATCGTGAACATTGAACCGTGAAGCCACTGATCTGAACATATCGTGGTCTGATCGATGTCTTGATCAATGGAAAGATCGTGAAAACCTCTCTCTCTCTATATATATATATGTGTGTGTGTGTGTGTGTATTTGATGTTGTATTTGTTTAATCAGTGTAGATCCTACCCATATTTAGATCTGACTCTTTGTTCTCTAGATTTAGATCCACCATTGAATAGATTTGTTGACTCTTCATTTGTGAACAGATCCTTATCACTTTCTCTCTCGAATCTTATTTTTTAAATTTTTTTATTATGTAAGTTTAGATCTGTTATTGTTGTTGTTGTTGATGATGAAATAGATTGTAACATAGTAATTTTATTTTTTGTTCTTGTGTTGATTAGATGGAGAGAGAGACTGACAAATAAATAAATAAAGAGAAGAGAGATTTGAACAGATCTATCGGAGATTTTTTTGGGGTAGGGAAAACCCAATCCCCGTTAGGGGGCGAGGGCGGGGGAAGTGATAGGTTTCCCACTGGGATCGGGGGCGGGGGCGGGGGCGGAGACGGTGATTTTTTTTTACCTTCTGGGATCAGGGACGGGGAGTGTCATCCCTGGCCCTGCTCCAGGCCGTCGCCATTTCTAAGGATGCATAAGGATGCACGATGTTTGCATACGTAGCGTCCAAGAACAACACTGTCTACCTTAGTTTGCTCTGTTTCACCTTCAGCCACTATTTTTTTTTTTGCAAAAATACACTGCTAACTAAACATTGAGGACTGCTCGACCCTCAATGAAGCCCGACCGGGCGTAAAGAAGGCCAGCCCTGCCTCAATTTCATGCCAAATTCTATTTTGTGCTCTGAAGTGAAAACAGTGCATACAGAGTGTTTTGGACTCTGCTTATCCCTCTCACACTTTTCTATCATGGGAAAGCCTCGAGAGAAGGTTAGAATTGTTTCCAAAACCATCAATGAGCAAGTTGATTGCTTGATGATTTCGGTGCACAATTTTGGACAAAAAATCAATAAATGAAATGAACAATGACCTCCCCTCCCTCCTATCATAGAGTGAACTCCAAGAGGGAGGTAGAAACGCTTCAAGAACCACCAAAACATCATGAATTGATATTAGACAACTCTTGACACAACGGATTCGACAAAACGTCTGGCCGAACCCCAAGCAAGATAACTCATTTTCTTTATGTGAGTTGGTTCATTTTAAGACAAATTAATTGGTCTTTACCATCCTTTGATCTATTAAGTCCAAGGTGATTGTTACGTCCACTAAAGGTTGCGTCTACTAAGTGAGAAATATATCAAACGGGAGGTGATTCTCAACATGAAAAAGAGACTATACCATTGGCAATTAACCTCCGTAGAGATTAAGCCATTAAGCGTAAATCTCTAGTTCACGTTTTGAATAACCGTCAACCGATTGAAACAACTCTCAAATGAAAGAGATGAATGGTAAGTTGATCATTAAAATGAGGTTCTTAAATATGGAAATAAATTGAAGAAAAGCTTAGAAAATGGACAACAAACTATGTATGCAAACTTATAAGACAACAACTAAGCTAATCAATGCATGAACTACTTAATCAACTTATAACAACCCTAAAACAACCTTCAAATGATGAAAAATAGTGGCTAAAAATGCATGAAAAGAGCCTAAAAGGCTAAACAACAAAGAGAGGAAACAAGGCTAGTAAACAAGAGCAAGGAGAGGTGGCTAACCCCTCCACTTTTAAAGCCTCAAAGTATGATTTTTAGCCTTTTTAAAACTTTGAAAATCAGTGTAGAGAACAAAAAAAAAAGAGTGTAAGAGTAAAGGTTTGAGTTATAGGTAAAGGTGTAGAAAGAGAAAACTCTCTTTACCCTTTTGGTAGCTTTTCAAACCCAAACTTAAACACTTAAAATAGGATAAAAAAAAAAAAAAAACAATAAGAACTACGTAGAAAATGAAAGAAATGAAAGCAAGAAGGAAGATAGCAAGCTTATACCTCTCAAGGGTGTAAGCCTTTTGCTTGTGATCAAACTAAGCTCCAACACACTCTCAAGCTTGAATTATGGTGCTCAAGGCTTAACCAAGGTTCCTAGGCTAAGGTATGAAGGTGTGTATGGTGTATGGATATGAGTTCAAGGTGGTAGGTTAACTCAAAGTGTTGCTTGCACAATAAGAAGGAGAAGAAGGAGCTCTCAAGGTGATATCATGGCTTTTTTGAAATTCTTCAACCCTCAAAACAGAGATATATGGTCGTTTTCTTTATAGAATTTGAGGCAAAAATAACATAAATATCTTCAAAAATGGACAGCTAGCGGTCTCCCGCCCAGAATATTGTTTCTTGCTACCAAGGCCCAGCCAGCCCTAAATAGCCACGGCCGGCCCTCAATGCATTTCCCTGTTTTTCTGTTTTAGCCTCAACACAAGGTGGCACAAGGTGTAAAAATGGATTTCTTGGGTATAATCAATGGAAATATGAAAGACTTGGGATTGTTTTGGGGCCTTAAACATGGCTCATTCGTTTAAACCTCGAACCACGTACAATATCACTTTCATCATTTAGTGTACCGGACAAAGTTGAGACTCGGGAACTTAGGTACCACTTGCGATCGGTCAAAAATGGGGTGTCCACACTACCTAAATATTTTTGTGAAATTTAGGAAACTCGAGACTCGTGACAAAGGCCATTAGTCCGTCATCACCAAAGTGTCTCTGCTCGGGAACTTAGGTACGAGAGGGAAAGGTCATAAATTGAGCACCCTACTCGCCCAATCAAAGATCGGCCTTTACTAATCATGATGTGATTCTTATTTACATTATATGCTCTTATTCTAGTTATTAGGCTAACTTACTATGTGATGCACACAAGGTATAGACTAATTTGTAAGAATTGGAACATTTGGTTCATGTTTGTTTGCAAAATTATTTCGAATATATACCACTTGAAAAAGTGATCGTGTATAAACATTACTCAAATTATTCCAATTCAAGCAACTAGCCTTCATCCACAGACATTCAAACAGTTTATCATCTAAGCACTTAGCCTCATGGTGAACATGCTTTGATATGGCAACAACTATATTCATGCAATATGCTAAAGCAATAAAAGCTCACTTAGTACTCCGAGCCAAAACAAAGCAAAATTATTAGAAAAATATGCATGTTCCTAATTAAATGCAATATGACTAATGCAACACATACATTATGTATTTTATAGACTCGGTTATGAGCATGACATATGATTCCATTCTAGACATGGAAGAAGGCACATAGTCAAGTAATGAATTTTGAATATTTGATATTGGGCTAGCCTGATGAGCCGAGCCTTGGATGCGTGCAAGACAATGGATGCAAGGCATAAGAATGCTAATTCAAAAAAATAAAAATTTCCTATACTAACCATCGTAAGCAAGTAAGTAAAAGGGAGAATGACGTAGGGTTGGAAAACATACAACTTATTACGTAGTTGCCCTCGTGCAAGAGGGTGCAAATTAAAGTCCGTAGTCTGAATTAAACTATTTATTACAAAACTGAATTAAATCATCAAATCATTAGCTAGCTAACTATGCTAGTACAACGAGGGTAACCATGATAAGTAAACTAGCTATTTAAGCTAATTAACTACAAAAATTACAAATAAACGATAATAATAAATTAATTAATTACAATAATGATAATTAATTACAACAATAATGTGGCACTTGACTTTCTTTGCGCGCCCCCCTTTCAGAAAGGCGCAAATTGGTCTCCTACAGTGCGGACTTATGTCACGGCTCTGAATCTAATCTCACAAAGTGCAATGTGAGACTGAAAAACACCAAAGAGTCTAATCCGGTAAATCATTTTGAAAAATCGATTTTGAATTAAATAATGCCAAAACTAGACTACTTTGCCAGATTATAGAGTCGCCACCTAAATATTTTATTTTTGAAAAATTTAGGAAACCCTGACTCATGCCAAAGGCCACATGTCCGTCATCACCAAAGTTACCTCGGCTTGGGAACTTGGGTACGAGAGGGGAAGGTCCTGAAATGAGCACCCTCGCTGGTCCGATCAAAGGATCGGCCTCTACTAAACATGATATGTTGTTTGATAAACACATGTGTTCTTATTCTAATTATTAGCTAATCTTTACTATGTGACGCACACAAGCAAGTATAAATTGCAAGAATTGGAACAAATCAACTCATGTTTGTTTTTGAAAATGGTTTGAAATTGCCACCCTCAAGTGGGCTAAAACGCGGATTTGCCACTCTCAAGTAGGCTTAAAACATGATGATTTGCCACTTCGCAAAGTGGGCTTAAAACTCACATTCATCGAATTGTTCTAATTCGAGTAATAAAGCCTTCATCCACAGGCATTCATGCAGTTAATCATATAAGCACATAGCCTCATGGCAAGCATGCGATCATGGCATCACTCACACTCATGCAAGTATGCTAAAACGTAAAACTTACAGTGTACTCCAAGCCAAAACAAAAGTTAGTTAGAAACAATGCATGATCCTAACTATACAAGATGCCTAATGCAACACATGCAATAATGCAACTAAATAGGCTCAGCTATCTAATATGACATATGATTGCAGCAATTTGATACATGTATTCAAAGAAGTATTGAAATACAATGCAGTTTGAATGATGCGCCGAGCCTCGGTGCATGCAATACAAATGAATGATGCAAACATGCAAGCATAAGGTATGCTAATTGAAAATGATCCTAATCTAACCATCAAAAGCGGATAAATAAAAGGGAGAAAGACGTGGGGTTGGAAGACATGCACACACACACACACACACACACACACACTTATTACAACATTGCGCCCTCGCGAATGAGGGTCCGAATAAATAAGCTAAGCTACACTAAGCTAAGCTAAATATTACAAACCAACTAATTAATTAACTATTCTAGCTAATTAATTACAACACATTGAATTTGAATAACTAGTTACACCAACTAATTAAAGCAAGTAAAGTGGCCTCGCGGGCGAGGGAGACATGCATGCTCGGTTGGCTTCCGTCTGAAAATCCATCACCTTGCCACTGGCTGCCTCTGTTCACACTCGCTTTGATTGCTGAACATCGAACCAACATTGTGATAACCCTGGTCCGTATTATGCTAATTAATCTTAATTATGATTGTGATTATGTGTTTGATATGATTGTGAGTGCCATTTATATGAATGTATGTGATTTTGAATTTTTATCTGTTCACCGTAGGAAAATCTTTTTGATTATCTGCTTTAGAATTTAAATTGAAGGCCCTATCGGCCACAAAATCCAAAATTGATTACGCCATTGTGATTAGCGTAATTTTTAGAACCTACGGTGAAATTTAATTGAAAATTGATTCGAATCAGATTAAATAGATTAAATTAATGAAATAGTGCTCAAGTAATTAGTGTTAATGAAATGTGATGAAATGAGCTTATATAAAGGGCCAATCTACACTCTCATACCTTTAGTTTTGAGCTCAAAATCAAGTTTTACACTCTAGAGAGGGAGAGGGTCGGCTCTAGAGAGAGAAAGAGGGAGAATTATGCAATTTTGGCTCAAGGCTTGAGAATTGGAAGCTAAATTCAAGGATCTAGGTCGAATATGGGTGTTTGAAGCTCCTAGGGTCGAGCTCCAGGAAAAATCCACCGGCAGAACACTGTGAGTAATATCTTAGTAAAGATGATTTGAAGTATGCTATTTGTCCTATTGCTTATTCCTTACGAGTCTCATAAGCTTGTTAATTTGAATTGTGGACAAATATTTGTTATGCCATATGGTTGGACCAAAGGCTGTTGGATACAATTGTCTGGGCCGAAGGCCGTTTGACATGAATGAATAAATGGGCCGAAGGCTGTATGACATGAATGAATGAATGGGCCGAAGGCCGTTTGACATGAATGAATAAATGGGCCAAAGACCGTTTGACATGAACGAATGGATGAATGGGCCAAAGGCCGTTGGATACAATTGATTGGGCCAAAGGCCGTTTGACATACATGAACAATTGGGCCAAAGGCCATTGGATACGACTGGTTAGACCAAAGGCCGTTGGATGCAATTGATTGGGCCAAAGGCCGTTTGATATTCATGAATGAATTGGGCTCGAGGCCGTTTGTCAAAGAACGAAGTGAGCTAGAGGCCGTTTGATATGTTTGGGCTTGAATCGCCTAATGTACCAAAATAATGCACTAAATAGAATTCTACATGGGGCCAAGGCCGTTTGATATATGTGAATCTCAATTGCATACCTTCTTTATTTGATATTATTCACTAGGCTTTCGCTCACGCTCATTCATGTGTATGTAGGTGAGCAAAGGGATGTTCAAACCCAGCCTCAGTGAATTATGTGAGAAACAGTCAAGGTTTTGAAGAGTCAGCCCAAACGTCTCACGCACGAGACTTGTCTTCGTCTCTTTTGTCCTTTTGATATAGTTTTGTTATATCGGCGAAAACATTGGATTACTTTTGTATATAAACTTTGGGTTTGACTAACTTAGACTTGAATGATCCTGTATGTATAGAAGTTTGTGTTATTATCCCTTTGATGTGAGTTATTAGCAGGTATATATATGGATTGTTATGAGATGCCATGTAAGCACAGCTTTATGGACAAAAGTTTTAAATTTGCTTCCGTTTGGCCCCTTTACTCTGATGAGATATGTCTTGTTTGGTTTGAGGCCGTAGGTAATCCCTTGATTACTGGCCGGTTATGTCCTTAACCCATAGGGGCGGGTTAGGGTCATGACAGAGTGGTATCAGAGCATGAGTTAATAACTCACACACTTATCCAAAAGCGCAATAAGCATCTAGAAAAGATCTAGGATGCATTCATGTGATAAGTAGGAATTTGTAAACATTGAGACTGTGTTTAAATGCTCTGAAATAAATGATTATGTGCTATATGTTGTGATTTTCTTGCATTGCGAATTATGTAAATATGTATGCTCTTTAGTATATGCATACTTGTAAAACTTTTGTATAGAGAATAATGCAAGTCTAATCAGATGGTGAGAACAAGAGGTGATAAAATAGAGGAGTCCTCTACTGCCAGAATGGATAGGATGGAAAGATTGATTCAGGAAATAGTAGAAACATTGAGGCAACAACAACAGTGGCAACAACATTGGCAGCAACCACATCCTCCACCTCCACCTCCGGCACCTCTTATGCCAGACTTACAAAATGATGACCGGATATTAGCGCTCACCAAAGAGTTTAAGAAAATGAAACCACCACAGTTTCATAGGGGATTAGATCCGTTAAAAGCTGAGGCATGGGTTCTTGGCATTGAAAAACTATTTGAGGTGTTTCTTTGTTCAGAGACACAAAAAGTACTTCTGGCCACCTTTATGCTAGAAGACGAAGCAAAAAGATGGTGGATGTTAATGCGTGAGAATCATAAAGTCATTGGCTGGGCGAAATTCTTGGAAGTTTTCTATGATAAGTACTTCCTTCAATGTGTCCATGACAGGAAAGTATCAGAGTTCATGGAACTTAAACAAGATAGCATGACAGTAGCTGAGTATGAGGCCAAATTCACTGAGTTGGCCAGGTTTGCACCACATGTGATCGATACTGACTACAAGAAAGCAAGAAATGTTGAAGGTGGGCTTCAAAGTGATATTTTAGAAAGGGTAAATGTCTTGAAGCTGGAAACCTATATTGGGGTGCTAGACCGGGCCATAATATCAAAAGCTAACATAGCTAGACAGACTAGATCAACAACTGACTGGAAGGGTAGCAAAAGATAGGGCTTCTTTTCGAAGAAGAAATTTTCAAAGAAACAGAATATGGGCTCCTCGAGTACTTCGAATTCTTCCCGAGATACATCTCCATTGTGCAATATTTGTAGTAAAAGACATAGTGGAGTTTGTTACTGTGTGTCAGGAGCTTGTTTCAAATGTGGTAAAACAGGGCACATGGCTAGAGATTGTAATCAAAACAGTGGAAAGCTAGCTGCTAGCTCAACAGCATCAATCCCGAAGCCGGGAAAATACTATGAGATCTGCTACCACCGGAGATACCGTGAGGCAAGGGAGAGTTTTTGCGCTTGTTCTGGGCAAAACACGAAATGTTGAAGCCGTTGTCTCAGGTACTATTTCTATATGTAATCAGGAATGCTTTTGTGTTAATTGATTCCGGATCAACACACTCTTTCATAACTCGTGCATTTGCATCTAGACAGAGTAGACCTCTAGAACCGTTGCCATATTTGCTATGTGTATGTGCTCCATCTGGGGAATCTGTGTTGTGTGCGTCTGTATATCGATTTTGTGACATGCGTATTGGGAATGCTGCCCTATATGTAGATTTGTTACCATTGGACTTTAGACATTTTGATATAATTCTAGGCATGGATTGGTTAACCAAATATTGTGCCACCATTGATTGTGTAACAAAACGGGTTGTGTTTAAACCATCAGAACAAGAAGAAATTGTGTTTGTGGGTAATGGGGTAGTGCCTCCACCTTACTTAATATCTGCAATAAAGGCATGTAAACTAATTAGGAAGGGTTGCCGAGGTTATTTGTGTTATGTATTGTCTGAACAAATTGTGAATGTTGAATTGAGTAGTATCCCTATTTTTAGCGAATTCCCAGATGTGTTTCCAGATGAATTGCCAAGGGAACTAGTGGACAGGGAGATAGAGTTTACTATTGAAATTGTGCAAGGCACTCAGCCTATTTCTAAAACTCCTTACAGAATGGCTACTGCTGAAATGAAAGAATTGAAAGAACAGTTACAGGACCTACTTGACAAAGGGTTTATCTGACCTAGTACTTCACCATGGGGTGCACCGGTGTTATTTGTGTAAAAGAATGATGGAGCCTTGCGCTTGTGTATTGACTATCGAGAACTGAACAAGGTAACAATAAAGAATAAATATCCCTTACCTCGTATTGATGACCTGTTTGACCAGTTGCAGGGATCACAAGTGTTTTCCAAAATTGATTTGAGATCTAGATACCACCAGTTGAAGGTAAAAGCAGAGGATGTTGAGAAAACTGCGTTTCGAACAAGGTATGGCCATTATGAATTTCTTATTATGCCATTTGGGGTGACTAATGCTCCTGCAGCTTTCACAGACCTAATGAACCGAATTTGTAAGACCTACCTTGATGAATTTGTTGTGGTATTTATTGATGATATCTTGATATATTCAAAGAATAGACTTGAACATGAACATCATTTGAGGACTGTCCTACAAACACTTAGAGAAAAGAAATTATTTGCTAAACTAAAGAAATGTGAGTTTTGGTTAGATGAAGTTATTTTCTTAGGGCATGTTATCAACAAAGAAGGGATTTCAGTGGACCCACAGGAAATAGAGGCAATTGTGAATTGGCCTATACCAATGAATGTAACGGAGGTCTGCAGTTTTATGGGCCTAGTTGGGTACTACAGGAGGTATGTGAAAGACTTTTCGAAAATAGCTGTGCCTCTTACCCAACTGACACGCAAAGGGCAATCGTTTGAATGGGATGATGAAAGGGAAACTGCCTTTCATGAACTAAAAACGAGATTGACTACTGCACCAGTATTGACATTGCCCACAGGTATGGAAAACTTTGTGATTTTCAGTGATGCATCTTATAAAGGTTTGGGCTGTGTGTTAATGCAAAATGGGCAAGTAATTGCTTATGCCTTCCGACAATTGACACCACATGAGAAAAACTACCGAACACATGATTTAGAATTGGCCGCAGTTGTATTCGCTTTGAAAATCTGGCGGCATTATTTGTATGGCGCAAAGTGTGAAGTCTACACGGATCAAAAAAGTCTGAAATACTTCTTTACACAGAAGGAGTTGAACATGCGACAGAGGAGATGTCTTGAATTGATAAAAGACTATGATCTTGAAATCTAGTATCACCCCGGGAAAGCCAATACAGTTGCTGATGCCTTGAGCAGAAAATCGATGGGGAATTTGGCTTGTTTTCTTACTCAACAGAAAGAGATCTTGCAAAATTTTGAGAAGTCCGAGATTGAAGTAGTATTGTGTGAACAGGGCGGACTGATAGCCGCAATTTTAGCCGAACCAGCAATCATTGATGAGATTAAATAGAAACAAAAAGATGATGAATTCCTCAAAAAAGTGATTGATGAATTTGAGACAAGTCCGAAAGAAGAATTCAACATTGAAAGCAAAGTGTTAAGGTTTCGAAACCGAATGTGTGTCCCAGATATTCCGAAACTAAAGAAAAGAGTTCTAGATGAAGCTCACAAGTCAGTGTTTTCTATGCATCCGGGCAATAACAAAATGTATCAGGATTTGACACAAAGCTATTGGTGGCCTAAAATGAAGAAAGAAATTGCAGAGTATGTGTCCAAATGTCTTCAATGTCAGCAAGTTAAAGCTGAACATCAGAAATCGGGCGGTCTACTTCAACCTCTCCCTATTCCTGAATGGAAGTGGGAACATGTGACTATGGATTTTGTTGTTGGTCTACCTCGGACTCCTCGAGGTATGGATTCTATTTGGGTTGTAGTTGATAGACTGACTAAATCTGCACATTTTCTACCTGTTAGAACTAAATTTGATGCTTATAGACTGGCTATTATATATGTTGATGAGATTGTTCGTTTACATAGAGTTCTGGTATCTATTGTCTCGGATAGAGATCCGAAATTTGTGTCTAGATTGTGGAAAAGTTTGCAAAAGGCTATGGGGACAGAATTAAGGTTTAGTACCGCATTCCACCCATAGATAGACGGACAATCAGAACGGACAATACAAACTTTGGAAGATATGCTAAGGATGTGTGCCTTGGATTTTCAAGGGAGTTGGGAAGATTATTTGCCACTCGCAGAGTTTGCATACAATAACAGCTTCCACTCCAGCATCGTTATGGCACCATACGAGGCTTTGTATGGTAGAAGGTGTGGATCACCAATTTGTTGGACAGAAGTCAGGGATAGAGCTCTTCTTGGGACTGAAATTGTGCAAGACACTTCTGAGAAGATCAAAACTATTCAGCAAAGGCTTAAAATAGCTCAGGACCGACAAAAGAATTATGCAGATGTTCGAAGAAGACCTCTCGAGTATGAGGTTGGTGACAATGTGATCATCCGTGTGACTCCGATGAAAGGCCAAGCTAGGTTTGGAAAGAAGGGTAAGTTGTCGCCCCGTTACATTGGGCCGTTTCAAATTCTGGAAAGGCTTGGTCCATTGCTTATTGAGTCACTTTGCCACCGGGATTCGAACAAATCCATAATGTGTTTCATATATCAATGTTGAGGGGTTATCTTCGAGATCCGTTTCATGTGATTGATTATCACTAGGTAGCTCTTGATGAAAATATGGAGTACGCCGAATGGCTGGAACGAATCATTGACCGGCAAGTGAAACAATTGAGAAGCAAGTCCATCCTAATGGTGAAAGTGGAATGGAAAGAACACTATAGGATGGATGCCACATGGAAAAAAGAGGATGAAATACGACTACGCTATCTACATTTGTTTTCTGATGAAGGTAAAATACGTTTGGAGGACCAAACTTCCTAAAGGGGGGAAGACTGTGATAACCCTGGTCCGTATTATGCTAATTAATCTTAATTATGATTGTGATTATGTGTTTGATATGATTGTGAGTGCCATTTATATGAATGTATGTGGTTTTGAATTTCTATCTGTTCATCGTAGGAAAATCTGTTTGATTATCTGCTTTAGAATTTAAATTGAAGGCCCTATCGGCCACAAAACCCGAAATTGATTACGCCACTGTGATTAGCGTAATTTTTAGAGCCTACGGTGAAATTTAATTAAAAATTAATTCGGATCAGATTAAATAGATTAAATTGATGAAATAGTGCTCAATTAATTAGTGTTAATGAAATGTGATTAAAGGACCTTATATAAACGACCAATTTACACTCTCATACCTTTAGTTTTGAGCTCAAAATCAGGTTTTACACTCTAGAGAGGGAGAGGGTCGGCTCTAGAGAGAGAAAGAGGGAGAATTATGAAATTTTGGCTCAAGGCTTGAGAATTGGAAGCTAAACTCAAGGATCTAGGTCGAATATGGGTGTTTGAAGCTCCTAGGGTCGAGCTCCAGGGCAAATCCACCGGCAGAACACTGTGAGTAATATCTTAGTAAAGATGATTTGAAGTATGCTATTTGTCCTATTGCTTATTCCTTACGAGTCTCATAAGCTTGTTAATTTGAATTGTGGACAAATATTTGTTATGCCATATGGTTGGACCAAAGGCCGTTGGATACAATTGTCTGGGCCGAAGGCCGTTTGACATGAATGAATAAATGGGTCGAAGGCTGTATGACATGAATGAATGAATGGGCCGAAGGCCGTTTGACATGAATGAATAAATGGGCTGAAGGTTGTTTGACATGAACGAATGAATGAATGGGCAAGGGTCATTGGATATAATTGATTAGGCCAAAGGCCGTTTGACATACATGAACAATTGGGCCAAAGGCCGTTGGATACGAATGGTTGGGCCAAAGGCCGTTGGATGCAATTGATTGGGCCAAAGGCTGTTTGATATACATGAATGAATTGGGCTCGAGGCCGTTTGTCAAAGAACGAAGTGGGCCAGAGGCTGTTTGATATGTTCGGGCTTGAATCGCCTAATGTACCAAAATAATGCACTAAATAGAATTCTACATGGGCCCAAGGCCGTTTGATAGATGCGAATTTCATTTGGATACCTTCTTTATTTGATATTATTCCCTGGGCTTTCGCTCACGCTCATTCATGTGTATGTAGGTGAGCAAAGGGATGTCTAAACCCATCCTCGGTGAATTATGTGAGAAACATTCAAGGTTTTGAAGAGTCAGCCCAAACGTCTCACGCACGAGACTTGTCTTCGCCTCTTTTGTCATTTTGATATAGTTTTGTTATATCGGCGAAAACATTGGATTACTTTTGTATGTAAACTTTGGGTTTGACTGACTTAGATTTGAATGATCCTATATGTACAGAAGTTTGTGTTATTATCCCTTTGATGTGAGTTATTAGCAGGTATATATATGGATTGTTATGATGTGCCATGTAAGCACAGCTCTATGGACAAAAGTTTTAAATTTGCTTCCGTTTGGCCCCTTTACTCTAATGAGATATGTCTTGTTTGGTTTGAGGCCGTAGGTAATCCCTTGATTACTAGCTGGTTATGTCCTTAACCCATAGGGGCAGGTTAGGGTTATGACAAACATTCCAGACTGCTTTTGCTTCCAAAGCAGGAACATTTTACACAAAAATGGACTGGTGGCCGGTTGGCCATAAAAGGTGGCTGTTGGCCACAGACACTAGCCGGTTGGCTACTTCATGTGGCCGGTCAGCCACTGTTTTTTCCAGGCTTCTGGTTTTGCTGCAACAGAGAACAACAGAGGCAAAGCAATGCATTTACAAGGAAATGTGTGTACTGCCACCCTCCTTATCATTTCTCAAGCTCAAAGGAGTATGGCACTTGGCTCTCAAGCCACCAATCAAGCATTTTCAATGCATGATGGCCAAAGAACCAAGCTTGTACAAGCTTAATGAATGTACACATAAGATTCAAATGGCCACCACCCTATCATGCATGATCAAGGGTGACGGCGACCAAGAAACGTGACACATTTTATCACTTTGAGTATGAAACGTCCCACATTTCTTGTGTTTGGATTAACGTCCGATCCAAACACATGCAATGCAAACAACATGCTTATCTTGCACAAGTTTTACTTTGCTCAATTCTTGTTTACACATTTTACATTACCGATTAATCCTTTAACTGATTAAGTCCAATGCGATAGTCCTCTAATGAGAGAGGGGCCAACCAAAGGATAGTCTAAGACATGAGAGAGATCATGCCTTTGGCTAGGAGTCAAAAGAGAGTTAAAGCCATTGAGCACAAGCTCTATCTCAAACTTAAACACAACCTTAAGGCCAACCAACCCTCAAAGCAAATCAAAAGTGAAGAAATGAGGGAGGTTGCAGAATTTCAGTGCTGAAATGACATGCAAAAGAATACTACAACATGCAAGCAACTCATGCACAACATGTTAAGAGCCAAAAACATTAAACTAGTGAAGAGCATTACACTAGAGGCATGCAATGTCAAGCTCAAATGACCAAACCAGCTCTAGACAGAGCTAAGACATGCCAAAACAGTGGCTAAATCATGCAGGATTGGAAGCATAGAAGGCAAGAAAAACATGTTCACATGTTGGCTCACAAACAGGGCTCAAAGCACAACTCTCAAAGGCAATGAAATAGTGAAATATGTGAGAGTGTGACAAAGATAAATGCACTGAAATCACATGTTAAATGATGTTATAGTATGCAATTATCTCAAGCAAAGCATGTTAGAGGCCTTAAAACACTAAGCTAGTGAAGGCATTTGCACTATAGCTATACAAAACATGGCTCATATGACCAAGACCACTCAAAACGGAGTTAAAGCATGTCAAAATAGAGCCTAAAACATGTTTGAATTAAGCTACAAAAAGGTAGAAAAGCATGCTCATAACTTAGGCCATCTACACATGCAAACAAGATACAAGGAGGGGAGGCCACCCCCTCCTCTTTTGGACCTCAAAACCAACTTTTTACCACTGAAATTCCCCTAAAATTCAGTGGTTAAAAGGCCAAAAAAGAGTTGTTTGAAAGGCTTTAAAAGATAGCACAACACTTAGCAAACAAGCTACAAAAGAGGGCGGACCACCCCTAACTCTAAAAAGGCCTTAAACCATTATTTTTAAACCTTAAAAACAAAGTTTTTTGTAGTTGAAAACTAGGCCAAAAACAGCATGCAAAGGTGGCCAAACAAGTGTGCAAAATAAGCTTAAGGAAGGTAAGTCTCATACCTTTGAAGCACAGCACTTAAATAGCCACTATCTGAGCCAAAACCAGCCTTTAACAGTCCAAAATAGGTTCCAAGGGACCTCAGTCCAAAGATATGCAACTTTGATGAAGGATGTCTAGGCAAAGGAGAAATGTATCTCTACTTCCATGCACACTCTCTTCTTGTATGCACAAAAGGGCAAGAGAGAGGAATGTAAAGAGAGACAGAGAGATTTTAGAGAGAGAGGCTCCCAAAAATTTCTAACCTTCCAAAATGATAGATATGGCCTCCATATATAGAAAAAATACAAGCCTTGGTCGAAATATCTGATTTAGAGACAGCTGGAGCAAAATATCTACAAATTCTGAGCTTTCTAGACACTTGTGGCTAACCGACGGCTAGGGTCACTTCTGGCCGACCTATGGCCGGCACCCTTCATTTGTGGCTGGCAAACTCCCCCAGTGGCCGACAGAAAAAACTAGTCCCTGGCCCCGACTTCAACCAGGCATAACTCCTTCATTTGGACTCATTTTCAGGTCATTCTTGAGTGTAAATTGTAGCCCCGGAAATCGTCTTTCCAATGATGGCAGCCTCACATCAAAATTCCAATTGTGTGAAGAGATATCCCTCTTTTAGTGAAGACTACTCAGTTTCAGTCCAACCGGATTGATGCCCAACTTTAACCAACCATATCTCCCTCATCTGGCCTCGGCTTGAGGAGATTCTTGAATATAAAATGAAGCCCCAGAAGTCCACTTTCCAACAGTGGTGGCCTGGTGGTGGCCTCATAGCTGAAATCCAAGTGTGCAAACAGATAGGCCTGATTTAGCGAGGGCAGCTCGATTCTCTCTTAACGGTTCATGCCCAACTTCTTTCCCAACTTGGTTTCTTCCCTCTTCTCTTCTTTTCTTCAACTCTAAACCCCTAAACAAGGTGTTTTGAAAGATTTTTCAAAGAGTTCACCTCTCTTCCATTTATTTCCACTTTGTCCTTGCTCGGTTTACTGAAAAGTGCAACCTTTAACGAAATGTGAGCCTCGGAACATCGTAGGAACTTTGTTTCAAAAATATTTTGAAAGGGAGGGTTTTAAGGTCTAAAATCTTTGGTCAAAATAGTTTTAGTCCAAAAATGGGGTGTAAGGTTGGGATTTGACTCTCTCTTTGCCAAAGAAATCGAACCTTTGCACTGCACAACTTTCATCACCAAGTAATCAATCAGTGGCACCTAAGTCTTAAGGGCAGTCAAAAATGGGGTGTCTACAAATAATAACTAATAATTTAATCATCAAACTAGGATGCGTAAGGATGCACGATGTTTGCATGTGCAGCGTCCAAGAACAACACTGTTTGCCTAGACCATTTTGTTTCACCTTCAGCCATTGCATATTTGTTTTCTGCAAAAATACATTGTTAACCAAACATTGAGGACTGGTCGGCCCTCAATGAAGCCCAGCGGGGCCTAAAGAAGGCCGGTCGTGCCTCAAATTTGTGCAAAACTCTATTTTGTGTATTGAAGTGAAAACAATGTAGACAGAGTGTTCTGAACTCTGTTTGTCCCTTTCACACTTCTCTGTCATGGGAAAGCCTCGAGAGAAGGTTAGAATTGTTTCCAAAACCGTTAATGAGAAAATTGATTGCTTGGTGATTTCGATGCATAACTTGGACAAAAATCAATAAATGAAATGAACGACCTTCTCTCCCTCCTATCATGGAGTGAACTCAAAGAGAGAGGTAGAGACGCTTTAAGATCCATCAAAACATCATGAATTGATGTTAGACAACTCTTGACACAATGAATTCGGCATAACGTCCAGCCGAACCCCAAGCAAGATAACTCATTTTCTTTATGTGAGTTGGTTCATTTTAAGCCAAATTCATTAGTCTTTAACATCCTTTAATCCATTTAGTCCACAATGATTGTTACGTCCACTAAGTGAGAAATATGTCAATCGAGAGGTGATTCTCAATGTGAAAGAGAGACTACACTGTTGGCAATGAACTTCTATAAAGATTAAGCCATTAAGCATGAATCGCTAGTTCAAGTTTTGAATAACCATTAACCGATTGAAACAACTCTCAAATGAAAGAGATGAATGGTTATTAAAATGAGGTTTTTAAACATAGAAATGTATGCAAACTTATGAGACAACAACCAAGCTAATCAATGCACGAACTATTTAAACAACTTAGAACAGCCCTAAAACAACCTTCAAGTGATGAAAAATAGTGGCTAACAATGCATGAAAAGAGCCTAAAAAGCTAAATAACAAAGAAAGGAAACAAGGCTAGTAAGCAAGAATAAGGAGAGGTTGCTAACCCCTCCATTTTTGAAACCTCAAAGCATGGTTTTTAGCCTTTTTTAAACTCTAAAAATTAGTGTAGAGAACATAGAAAAAGAGTGTAAAAGTAAGGGTTTGAGTTATAGGTAAAGGTGTAGAAAGAGCAAACTCTCTCTACCCTTTTGGTAGCTCTTCAAACCCAAACTTAAACACTTAGAATAAGATCAAAACAACACAAAACAATAAGAACTAGGTAGCAAATGAAGGAAATGAAAGCAAGAAGGAAGATAGCAAGCTTATAGCTCAAGGGAGTAAGCCTTATGTTTGTGATCAAACTAAGCTCCAACACACTCTCAAGCTTGAATTATAGTGTTTAAGGCTCAACCAAGGTTCCCAGACCAAGGTATGAAGGTATGTATGGTGTATGAATGTAGGTTCAAGGTGGTAGGTTAACTCAAAGTGTTGCTTGCTCAAGAAGAAGGAGAAGAAGGAGCTCTCAAGGTGGTATATAGGCTTTCTTGGAATTCTTCATCCCTCAAAACAGAGGTATATGGTCGTTTTTATAGAATTTTGAGCTAGAAATATCATAAATATCTTCAAAAATGGACAGCTGGCGGCCTCCCGCCCAGAACAGCGTTTCTCGCTACCAACGCCCGGTCGGCCCTAAATAGCCACGACCGACCCTCAATGAGGCACTGCTAGACCTTAATGCATTCCCCTATTTTTTCTATTTCAGCCTCAGCAAAGGGTGGCACAATGTGTAAATATGGATTTCTTAGGTATAATCAGTGGAAATATCGGAGGTTTGAGATTATTTCAGAGCTTAAACATGGCCCCTTCGTTGAAACCTCAAACCACGCACCATAAAACCACTTTCATTATTGAGTGTACCGGACAAAACACTCGAGCCTTGCGGGCAGTCAAAAATGAGGTGTCCACAGTTGCCCCTCTTTGACAGAACTCATAGTCATAACGTGACGTGAGTGAATGTCAAAGTCCAAAGATGACCCATTTGACAAGGTTGCAAGGCTCGGGCAAGAAATCAAGACATAAATGCAAAGATTGAACTCGAGGGCAAAATGTAACATGAAATGCAATAAATAACTTATGATCATGCAATGAAGCTATAGATACCCCATTTTTGATGACCCTTCAAGACTTGGATGTTCTTATAGGTACATCCGATGATGAGTTTGTTTGTTCGCCGAGCGCTCGAAGTCCTCAGCAGAACGCCACAACTTCGGGCCTTTTAAACCTTGTATCCATTTTGTCTCATTTTTGGACCATGCCTTGGTCTTTCCATCCTGCAATCTATGGTGGCCTGCGGGCCATCCCTGGAGGCTGCTGGCCATCATTTCTTGTCTGCCGGCCATTGATGTGCCTTGCCGGCCATCAATGATGCCTTGCTGGCCATCACTGATGGCCGGCCGGCCACCTGTATTTTCTGCAAATATTTTATGCCAGTTGTTTGCACAGATGCTTGCATCTGTCCACACGTGGAGGGCTGGATCTCCTTGTATAGATTTCATGTTTTCTATATATAGGGACCCCCTCTCTCAGGTTTTGAGGTTAGAAAATTTTAGACTCAAAAAATTTCCCCTCTCTCTACAATTCTCTCTCTCTATACAAATTTTTTACACTTTTGCCTACAATTCTTACACTCTTGCCTATACACCCTTAACCAAATCCTCTCATCTCTGAGCTGAGGTGTTCTTGGGCTTGGTTTAAGGTCTAGAAGTTGGTATTTGCTTGGAATTGTTGCTTGGAATCACTCCTCTTCAAGAGGTATAATACTATCTTTGTAGGCTTGCTTTACATACTTGTATTCCTATCTTTTTTTCATTGTTTTGGGCTGTTTTTGAGCTGTAAAAAAACCTATTTTTTATGGGCTAAAATTGGTGTTTTGGCCATTTAAGGTTAGGGGGGTGGTTCATCCATCTTTATTCCTTGTTTAAAAAGCCTTTGCACCTTTGTTTCTCATTTTCAAACCATCTTTTTTTGGGCCTCTAAACACTAATTTTTAGAGTGTTTTCAGTGATAAAAATCAGGTTTTGAAGTCCAAATCTGGAGGGGTTAGCTTCCTCTCCTTGTGTCTTATTTGCTAGCCTAGTTGGTGCCATACTTTAGTTTAATTTTCTAGCTTGTGGAAGCTTTATTCCAGCATGCTTTAGGCTCTATTTTGGACTGTTTTAACTCTATTTCGGGTTGGTTGTTGCATTTGAGTCTTATATTGCATAGTTGTAGTGTAATAGTCCTCACAAGCTTGGTGTTTTAGGCCGTTAGACACCACTTGTTTGAGTTGATTGTATATTTTTGGTGCTTTTCACACTTAATTTTAGCACTAATCATCTCTGTAACCTCTCTCATTTCTTGACTTTTCTTTTTTCTTTAAAAGTGGTCTCAAGTCATTTGTTTGCCTAAGTGTGAAATTGAGATTTCATACTTAATAGTTTAATCCCTTAGGGGGTTCATTACCAATGGTATGAGACTTCTTTCATACCTAAAGCAACTTGTGTCTTGAGCCTTCTTTCTATTAGAGGACTTTAATTCACCTTTGGACTAAATCGGACTAAAGAATGGTTGGTAAAGTAAAATGAGTAATTAAAACTTGGGACTAAAAGATGATTAAGATAAGAACTTGATGTGTTCAATCGGATGTTAATTGAACACATGGAACTTGGACCATTTCATACTTGCTAGTGATGAAATGATCCAAGTCTCCAAGGTCAACTTCTTCCATTGATTTTTCATGAAATGGAGGAGGTTTGTGTCTCATTTTGCATTTATTAAGCTTGCACATCTTGAATCACAAGCCATCATGCAAATGAAATTGCTTGAGTTGGTGGTTCGTGGCTTAAGTTCACAACTCCTTGGATTTGTTCATGAAAATGAGGAGTGAGTTGTGCAAACAATCTGTGGGAATACCCTTTTTTTGCTCTGTTTGTACTCTGTTGTAGCAAGATGAACCAATGCATCAGTGGCTGGCAGGTGGCCGGCAAGCTACTTCCATGGCCGGCAGGTGGCTGGCAAGCTTTACTAGTGGCCGACTAGCCACTGATGCAAACCTCAACAGAGTATTGGTAAAATGAAGCAAAATTGTTCTGGAAGAGTTTGATTGTGCAAACAGAGGCTTTCAAGAGCAAAGCGGATGTCTTTTTAGGTAGAAACTGAGCATGCGCATACAAGTCTTTCATTTCCCAAGGCAGAACAACAAATTAGCTTAGTTTAATTATTGGTTGCAATTGTTTTGTAATTATTTAAATTAGTTAGTTAACTAGTAAATTCAAGTGTTGTAATAATAATTAGTTAATTAGTTTAGCTTTTTATTCGGTTTGTAATAATTAGCTTAGCTTAGTTAGCTAGTTAGCTTTATTCATTCGGACTCTCCTTCGTGAGAGTGAAATGTAATAATGTGTATGTCTTCAAACCCCACGTCTTTCTCCTTTTTACTTAACCGCTTTTGATGGTTAGTTTAGGAGCATCACGTTTCAATTAGCATACCTCATGCTTGCATCCATTCATCTGGTATTGCATGCACCGAGGCTCGACACATCATTCTAATTGCATTGTCATTTCAATACTTTGTTGAATGCGTGCTTAGACTGCATGTCTTGAATTAATTCATATGCTATATTAGTAGCCGAGCATATTAATTACACATCGCATGTGTTGCATTAGTCATCCTGTATAGTTAGGAACATACATTTTTCTAACTCTTTTGTTTTATCGTAGCTTGGAGTACTAATTGAGTTTTTAGTGCTTTTGCATACTTGCATGAGTGTAAGTGATTTCCATATCTAGCATGCTTGTTATGAGGCTAAATGCTTACTTGATAAACTGCTTGAATGCCTGTGGATGAAGGCTTGTTGCTTGAATTGGAACAATTCAATGAATGTACATTTAAGCCCACTATGTTTAGTGGCAAATTCATAGTTTTAAGCCAACTTTGTTGAGTGGAAAATTCTTTAACTTTAAGCCCACTTGAGGTGGCAAAATCAAACCCTTTTCACAAAAAAAACATGAAATTGAATTGTTCCAACTTGAGCAAACTAGTCTATACACTCTTGTGCACATCACATAGTAATGCTAGCCTAATAATTGGAACAAGAGCACATAATGTTGATAAAAAAAATCATATCATGATTAGTAGAGGTCGATCTTTGATTGGGCGAGCAGGGGTGCTTAATTCATGACCTTTCCCTCTCGTACCTAAGTTCCCAAGCCAAGACAACTTTGGTGATGACGGACACGTGGCCTTTGACATGAGTCATGGGTTTCCTAAATTTCCACAACAATAAAATATTTAGGTGACAACTCTGTATCTGGCAAAATAGTCCAATTTTGGCATTTTTGATTCAAAAATCAATTTTCCAAAAGGTTTGCCGGATTTGGACTCTTTGGTGTTTATCAATTTCACATTGCAATTGTGAGATTAGATTCAGAACCGCGGGAGTCCGAACTGTAGGGCTTATATTCAAACTTTTTGAAAGCGGGCACGAAAAAGTTGAACTATAGTTTTTGGCGAATCCGTTGGGGATTTAGAGAACTTGACTCGAACTCATGATATGACATTCTATCTACACTTATGTGTTTCTTTGCATTTGCATTTGCATTTGCATTGGTGCGCCTAAGTCACTGTGTTTTCTATCTGCTATTCCTGAACTATTTGCCGGAGGCTTGTTTGGGAAAGCTTGCCATAAGGCTGACCGGTTGCTGGCTCTGCCACGATGGGAACACAACCCATGATCTAGACTACCGCTATATCGTTTGATCTTCCTTTCACTTCTCGGTGTTAGGTGTGAGAGGTATATTAGGTAGTCTTACTGAGGTCCCCTTTTTGACCAATCGGCCTAATTGCATATCGAAAGCCATAGAGACTGCTCCAAACTAGGACAAGTTACTTACCTGAATGCAAGATTCTGTGAAACCACTTTGCTTGAATAGCGAACCCTAGTTCCTAACGAAACTAGGACAGGGTAACCCTACCCCCTCATATGGGTGTTTTTGCTCTCACTTAATTGGTATGTGTTTTTAGAGTAAAACTCTACAGGAATGTATGTATCAGTTTCAAGTTTGGGTATCAATTTTTGGGGGCAAAAATCAGTGTTGAATAGTTCTACAGCTTATGATTACAACTGTGTCTTGTTCACAAATGGCATGACTAAAAATTCTGCGAGTGCATTTGTTACCCTAAATGGGTTGAGGCCAGTACTGAGGATGTAGGCAATTAGCCTATGTTAGGCGTCGTTCGGCTCGTGCGTACTACTTTTCTGTGTTAAACGTAGTTTAATTTGCATCTCCATCTCTTTATGATATTTGTGTGGTTTTGCACTGCTTGTGGTTATATTATTGCATTGCATTGTATATCATTACATTGTTTTGTTATATTGTGTATCATTCGCATCCTGCTCCCTAAACTACACTGGTTTGATTCCTTGCAAAGGGATACGTAAGTAGCTTGCGGGCGCAACCATTTGTTTCTGCATCTTCATTTTGTTTGTTTGTCCAAGTCTTTGGCCTTGTCAAAAATGGGTTGCCTCTGGGCTTTGACATTCACTCACGTCATTTTATGACTCTGCGCTCTGTCAAAGAGGGGCAACTGTAGCACGCCATTTTTGACCACCCTTAAGACTTAGGCGCTACTAATTGTTTACTTGGTGATGAAAGATGTACAGTGCAAAGGTTCGATTTCTTCGACAGGAGAAGAGTCAAATCCCAACCTTACACCCCATTTTGGACCAAAACTATTTTGAATGATTTTTTTAGACCTTAAACCCTCTCTTTCAAAATATTTTAAAAAAGAAGTTCCTACGATGTTCCGAGGCTCGCATTTCGTTAAATGTTGCGCTTTTCGGTAAACCGAGCAAGGACAAAGTGGAAATGAATGAAAGAGAGATGAACTCTTTGGAAAATATTTTAAAACACCTTATTTAGGGGTTTAGAGTTAAAGAAAATGGTAGAGGAGAGAAGACAACTAGTTTGGGAGAAGTTCGGCATGAATCTGGGTAGGATCAAAACTGAATAGTCTTCACTAAAAGAGGCATATCTCCTTGCACACTTGGAATTTTGATGTGTGACTGCCACCATTGGAAAGAATACTTCAAGGGATTCATTTTAGGCTCAAGAATGACCTGCAAAAGTGTCCAGATGAAGGAGTTATGTCCATTTGAAATTGGGCCCAAAAATCAGATTTTTCTGGCCAACTAGAGGTGAAGGATGCTGGCCATAAATGGGATTTTCTGGCCATGTGCCGGCCATGTGCTGGCCCCCTACCATCCAAGGGTGACCCATGCCAGCCAACAATGATCATGTGCCGGCCATTGATGCAGAAAGGCAGTTTTTGGCAGATATTTTTGCTCCAGCTGTTACAGCTGTCCCTTTTGGGATATTTTTGATCAAGGATTGCATTTTGCTATATATAGAGAGTCTTCTCTATGGTTTTAAAGGTTAGAACAATTTAGGAAGAATTTTGGGAGCCTCTCTCTCTACAATCCTCTCTTTAGATTTCTCTCTCTCTCTAAAGCTTTTGTGCTAGAAGCTTGCATACATCAATCTTTAACCTATCAACCCTAAAAAGGAGTGGTTCATCTTTGGGTTGAGGTTGCTTGAAGATCTCTTGGAGCCTCCTTGGAGCTCTTGAAGGTCATTTTGCTTGGTTTTGCTGCCTGAAAGTGTGTTGTGCTTCAAGAGGTATAACTATCACCCTTTAAGCTTGTCTTGCAGACTTGTTTTGCCACCTAAAAATGGTGGTTTAAGCCCCTTTTGAGTTTGGGGGTGGTCCACCCTTCTTGTCTTTTTGCTTGTTAAGCTTTTGTGCCATCTTTCAAAGCTTTCTAAAATAACTTTTTTTAGCCTTTTAACCACTGAATTCCAGAGGAATTTCAGTGGTATAAAGTTGATTTTGAGGTCCAAAATAGGAGGGGGTGGCCTCCCATCCTTGTGTTTTGTTTGCATGTGTTGATGGCCTAACATGTGAGCATGTATTTCTATACTTTTGTAGCTTATTTCAAGCATGTTTTTGTGACTTTTTTGACCTGCTTTAACTCTATTTTTGGCTAGTTGGGTCACTTGTTGCTTGCATCTTGCACTTGTAGTGTAATCATGCTTACTAGCTTAACATACTTAATGAATTAGCCTATTGATCTAGCTTGTGTTAGCTCCATCTCAGCATGCTTTTGCTCATATTTTGGCATGCTTTAACTCTTTTTTGAGTGGTCTTGGTCATATATGCTTTGCCTTGCATGGCTATAGTGTAACGCCCCTTTACTAGCTTTGTGTTTTAAAGCCTCTAGCATGCTTTGCTTGGGTTGTTTGCATGCCTAGCATCATTTTATATGTAATTTCAGTGCATATATCTCTGTCACACTCTCACATATTCCACTCTTTCATTGCTTTTGAGAGTTGTGCCTTATGTCTTGTTTGTGTGCCAACATGCGAGTATGTTTTTCTTGTCTTCTGTGCCTAAGCTTCAGCATGATTAGGCCACTATTTGGGCATGATGTAGCTTTGTTTTGAGCTGGTTTGATCATTTGAGCATTGTATTGCATGCCTCTAGTGTTGTGTCCTTCACTAGCTCTAATGCTTTTGGCCCTTAACATGTCGTGCATGTGTTGCTTGCATGTTGTAGCACTACTTTTCATGCCATTTAAGCACTGAAAATTTTGCAACCTCTCGTTGTTCTTCACTTTTGAATTTGCTTTTGAAAGTGGTCTTGAGCCCCTTGTTGGCTTGAGCATGAAA
Organism: Camellia sinensis; assembly: GCF_055761805.1. Classification (NCBI taxonomy): domain Eukaryota; kingdom Viridiplantae; phylum Streptophyta; class Magnoliopsida; order Ericales; family Theaceae; genus Camellia; species Camellia sinensis. The sequence continues at coordinate 31,026,775 of NC_138961.1, read as the reverse complement.
TTGAGGCATTCATGCCTAATGGTTTTAATCCTCTTTTGAGGGTTTCTACTAACCAACAACATGAGACTTCTTTCATGCTCAAGGCATTTGTAGCTTAGGCCATCTTTCCCATTAGAGGAGTTTCACATTGGACTTAACCGGTTAAAGAATGGTTTGGTAATGCTAAATGGTGTAAACAAGAATTGAATCAAGTAAAACATGTCAAGATAAGCATGTTGTGTTTGCATTGCATTGTGTTCAATCAGACGTTATATTGAACACAAGGAAGATTGGTCCATTTCATACTCAAAAGTGATAAAATGAGCCAATCTCCTTTGTCTCCATCACCCTTGATCATGCATGATAGGGTGGTGGTCCTTTGAGTCTTGTTTTGTGCATTCATTGAAAGTGTACAACTTGGATCTTTGGCCATCATGCATTGAAAATGCTTGATTGGTGGTTTTGGATCCAAGAGTGCCACTCCGTTGATGTTTTGAGATGATAAGGAGGGGCACAGTACAGACATGTTCTTGGAAAACCCTCATTTTTCCTCTGTTTGTGCTCTGTTGCAGTTTGGTGAACCAGCACACCAGTGGCCGGCAGTGTTTCATCAATGGCCGGCAAGGCTTCATCTTTGGCCGGCGGTGCCTCTCTTTGACCGGCAGGTGGTCGGCAGCAAGCCCTCATGGTCGGCAGGCCACTGGTGCACTCCCCAGCATTGATTTGGTAAGGTTCAACAGGAAGTTCTTGAAGACACCCTGCAAATAGAGCCTCTAAAGAGCAAACCAGAAGGTGTTTCGAGGCAGAAACCGAGGCATGCATGTTCAACTTCTTCAACAGAGCTGAGGCGGTGTTGTTAATGCTTTATTTGATTAATTAGTTTGTTAACTGATTGAGTGTTGTAATAATTAAATAGTTTAGTTTAGCTATTTCTTTATTGTTGTGTAATAATTAGTCTAATTAGTTTAATTAGATTAGTTAGTTAGCTTAGCTTAGATTAGCTTAGCTTATTCATTCGGACCCTCCTTCGCGAGGGCGTAATGTTGTAATAAGTGTGCGTGTGTGTGTGCATGTCTTCCAACCCCACGTCGTTCTCTCTTTTATTTAACCGCTTTCAATGGTTAGATTAGGGATCATTTTTCGATTAGCATACCTTATGCTTGCATGCTTGCATCATTCATTTGTATTGCATGCACCGGGCTCGGCACATCATTCAAACTGCATCGCAATTTCAATACACTTTCTTGAATACGTGTTTCAAAGCATGATATCAAAGTGTTGCACTCATATGCTATCTTAGATAGCCGAGCCTATTTAATTGCATATTTGCATGTGTTGCATTAGGCATCTTGCATAGTTAGGATCATGCATATTTCTAACTAGCTTTTGTTTTGACTTGGAGTACACTGTAAGTGTTTACGCTTTAGCATACTTGAATGAGTGTGAGTGTTGCCATGAGGCTATGTGCTTAATTGTTTAACTGCATGAATGCCTATGAGTGGAGGCTTGATTGCTTGAATTGGAACAATTCAATGATTATGAGTTTTAAGCCCACTCTGCGAAGTGGCAAATCATCATGTTTTAAGCCCACTTGAGGGTGGCAAATCCGCGCTTTAGCTCACTTGAGGGTGGCATTTTCAAACCATTTTTCCAAAACAAACATGAGTTCTTTTGTTCCAATTCTTGCGATTTAGTCTATACTTGTATGTGTGCGGCCCACATAGTAAGTTAGATTAATAATCAACAAGAACACATGAGGTTTTTAAAACAACATATCATACTTAGTAGAGGCCGATCCTTTGATCGGGCGAGCGGGGGTGCTCATTGCATGACCTTCCCCTTTCGTACCCAAGTTCCCGAGTCGAGGCAACTTTGGTGATGACAGACACGTGGCCTTTGGCACGAGTCAGGGTTTCCTAAATTTTCCAAAAACAAAATATTTAGGTGGCGACTCTGTAATCTGGAAAAGCAGTCCATGTTTGGCGCTTTTTGATTCAAAATTGATTTTTCAAAACGATTTTCCGGATTTGGACTCTTTGGTGTTTATCAGTCTCACATTGCACTTTGTGAGATTAGATTTAGAACAGTGATAGGAGTCCAAACTGTAGGACGACCAATTTGCGCCCTCTCCAAAAGGGGGGCGCGTGAAGAAAGTCGGATGCTACACATAGTAATGCTAGCCTAATAATCAGAACAAGAGCACATAATGTTGATAAAAAATCGTATCGTGATTAGTAGAGGCTGATCTTTGATCAGGTGAGCGGGGGTGCTCAATTCATGACCTTCCCCTTTCGCACCTAAGTTCCAGAGCCAAGACAACTTTGGTGATAACGGACACGTGGCCTTTGGCACGAGTCATGGGTTTCCTAAATTTCTCCAAAAATAAAATATTTAGGTAGCGACTTTGTATTTGGCAAAACAGTCCAATTTTGACATTTATGATTCAAAAATCGATTTTCCAAAAGGTTTGCCGGATTTGGACTTTTTGGTTTTTATCAATTTCACATTGCACTTATGAGATTAGATTCAGAACCGTAGGAGTCCGAACTGTAGGGATTATATTCAAACCTTCCAAAAGGGGGCGCAAAAAATCAAGCTACAGAAGCAATACTGTGGGGAAGTGGTTTGGAAATACTCTTCGGATCCTAGGCGACGCTAGTGATCCTCAGCTAGTCATCTGAAAAAAAATAAACACTCCGATCGGGGGTGCCAGAATTAGCACTCCGACGGACAAGTTAGTTCAAACGCTCAGGATAGCCTATTTACTAGTTTTGTGAAGTGATTCTTACATACCTTTCTATAACTGTTGTTCCTATATTTATACCTGTTCTTCTTGATCCTCGGGGCCGGGGCCTACTTTTTGATCATTGTCCTTTCCTTTATTCGGCCCTAAATACTTATACTTTATTCGGCACATATATTCTATTCGGCTCCCCGCTCTCGTAGGATATAGCCGATTAATATCAGTCTTCCAAAGACACACACCATCTGATCTTTCCATTATTCGGCCCCCACAATTGCCCCCCGAACTCTCCATTGACGGAAGTTAATCGGCGTGTTCGGTCTTGAATTGGAAAGGTTAAAATAGGTGAGGCGGCTTCGCGTACCCCAATATAGATGTCAGGATGCGCACACCTTTTCGTTCATCATTACGCTTTCCCGCCTCAACCTTGCGTCTCGCATTTATTATGATTTGAAATTTCAGTCCTTTCGAATGCACAGTTCGTTGAGTATTCGAGACTCTTGGACCGCTAGCAGATATCCCTTCTCTGACTCGCATTCTCTGCAACTCTTCTCCGTCTACCCTCGTCTCTCTTGTTCGTCGTAAGTCTTCTTCTCTTTTCTTTGCAATCTTACTTTTTGTTTATCGCTTTCATTTTGGTGAACCCTTTATTCCCCATGAAAATGGCCAAACACTTGAAAGACCTCCTTTCTGAGGGTCGTGTCTCCGGATTCCGGCGACACTTTTCCATCCCCGACGATGTTTAGCTATCTCTAGTGATGGACAACAGTCTGGATATGGAGAGAGAGGATCAAAATTCAATCGTCTTTCCTCTCCTATCCATTGCAGAGGGCGGGGTTCGCTTTCCCCTACATCCGTTCCTTAGGGTCGTCCTCCGCTATTGGGGTCTGATTCCTTCTCAGCCCAACGTGAACTTTTTTCGGATCGTAATGGGGATCGTAGAGTTGAACCGGTGCCTCAGGATCGACCTTAGGGTTCCGGCCATTCGGCACTGCTATGCTTTAGCCAAATCCTCCGGTCGACTTGGGCGGTACTTTCTTAAGGCCAAGGATACTGACCATCATTTGGTAACCATGCTCGCCAGTTCTGGCAAGCGTGTGGATGACGTAATGGTCAATATCTGAGGGAACTGGGAATTTGGCGAAGGCAAGGATCGCCTAGATCCTATTCCCAGATGGAGGGGTGAACCAGGTTGCCGTGTGCCTCCTTGTGTTTTACTGAACTTTTTTTTTACTCGGCTTTCCCCTTGTGTCTAACCCCTTGCCTTTGCAGGCAGTAATTTGAAGAAGATTCTGGTTTCTGCCGATGACGTGGTCCTTTCGCAGGTTGCGACTGCACTCGGATACTTTGGCCGTCCGAACTTACAGAAGCAAGGAAGAGCGGCCCACATACTTCTTCAATACGAGCCTACTTATACTACTTTTTCGGCCGCTGACAATATTCCAATTCCATCCGGCGATCGACAGCTTGCGGCTCTTATTTTCCCTAGCTTCAAGAGTCTCAGACAAGTTGGCCTCGAGGCCTCTAACTTGGGGCAAGATGTCGAGCTGGTGGTAGAGGTAGTCGCCGAACCAGACAGAGAGTTCGCTGAGGAGGCTGAAGAGGTTGGCGAGGCCCTAAACTTGGCGTTTGAGGCAGCCACACAAAGTCAGCCTACCTCGCTGTCCACTTCGGGTCAGGCCGAGTTTTCTTTTGGAGATATTTTTGAAGGTTTGGGAGATTTACCCGGCGATTTTTTTGAAGGTATGGCTGGGGAAAGCCTCACGCAAATGGCTCGAAAGAAAAATGCCGAGTGTATGGCCGCCCGAAAAAAGGCCAAGGCCGCCCGTTCTGGGCCTGCCTTGGTTGTGTCTTCCGAACCCGTTATTGAAAAGCCGACTAAGATTGTTGAGGCCGAAAAGGCGAAAGAGGTCGAACAACCGGTCATTGATGAACGGTTAATTCAGGAAGAGCGGGGTAAGAAGCGTAGCACCGAGGGAGAGGCCGGTTCAGAAGATAGTCTTGTCGACAAAAGGCCTCGCTTAGAAGAATCGGACATGGTTGTTTCTTTTATTGTTCAGCCAAAGATTAGAGACACGCCGATTCCTTCTGATGCATCCATCATTACCGACCCAGCGGTAGCCTTGAGCCTGGCAGCGTCAGTCTCCTTACCAGCTGATAAGGCGTCCTTTCATGCCGTGCCGGATTTGGTGGCCATAGCCCTATTTGCACAGTTGGCCCTTTTGGTAGGTGAACTTTGACTTGTTTTGATTTTGGTTGCCTATGGCAACGATCGCAACTCGTTTTATAGACGGTTGGCAGGATTGCCGACTTGGGCCGCCGCCTACACGACGCCCTTGAGAGGATTGACCGTTTGCAGTCGGAAGTGGTCGATCAAAAGAGCAGGGCCGAGTTTGAGATGATGAGGGCCGCTATGGAGGCTGCGCGAGCCGAAGCCGAAGCCGAAGCGGAAAGGGCTTGGGCTGCCGATCAGCACCGTTCTGAAGCCGAAGATAGGGTGAACGTGAGCAAAGAATTGCTTAGGCTAGCCGAGGAGGCGCTTACCAGGATGGAGATTGAGTTAGCAGAGTTGAAGGCGGCCAAGGAAACGGCAGAATCTGAGGCTTCTGCCGCATTCGAGGTAGGAAAAGGCACCGCCTTCAAAGAATACATAGATGAAGTCCCCAGGTTTGAGAATCGGGAGTTCAAACATAGGTGGCTCAAGGCCCTTGGTGCCGTTGGGGTTACATTGGCCTTGCCAATTCCTTATGACCAGGTGGACGTTGAGCCACTTGAGTCTGACCCCGAGGATTGATCTGGGAGTCAGTCGAATTTTATGAAATACTTTCCCTTTTAATGTATGTTTTTGTTTTTAGGACTTTTGTTGGTTCCGAGTAGTTTTCATGTATAAATTGGCTATTGTCTGCGCTCATTTTATTAATAAAAATTATCTTCTTGTGTCACTACTAATGCGCAGTTTGTGATGTTATGTTGGTATAAAATGTTTGCCTTTCACTACTTTAGTTAGAATGACTACTCTGTTGACCTTTCTATGATTAAATATCATGATTAATCTGCCCTTGCCCCAGGCGGTGCATGATCATTCGTGTGCCTAAGGAGGCAAACTTAGTTTTGTTGTCGATTCGTGAGCCTGCTGGGGCACATAAGCGGAATATATTGATTAATCTATCACGCCCTTGCCCCAGGCGGGGCATGATCATTCTAAAATCGATTTGTGAGCCGGCTGGGGCACCTAAGCCGAATAGATTCATTAATCTATCCCGCCCTTGCCCCAAGCGGGCATGATCCTTCTGAAGTCGATTCGTGAGCCGGCTGGGGCCCGTAAGCCGAATAGATTGATTAATCTATCACGCCCTTGCCCCAAGCTGGGCATGATTCTTCTGAAGTCGATTTGTGAGCCGGCTGGGGCACCTAAGCCGAATGGATTCATTAATCTATCCCGCCCTTGCCCCAGGCGGGCATGATCCTTCTGAAGTCGATTCGTGAGCTGGCGGGGGCACATAAGCCGAATAGATTGATTAATCTATCACGCCCTTGCCCCAAGCTGGTAGGGGTGAGCATGGTTCGGATTGGACCGGATTGGGGTAAAACGACGACCAATCCGTTATCTACGGTTCCTGAAAAATTGGAACTAATCCAATCCGCTTAAATCATGGAACCAATCCGAACCAATCCATTTAAATACGGATTGGATCGGTTTAGGACCACCGGATTCACATAATTAAATAACAAAAAAAAATATATAACACTTTAATTTCATAAAAATATAAACATCGCGCCATATTAGTTCTACAATAGCAACATCTATTTCTATAATAGCGACATACTGTGCTAGAATTTAAACAACTAAAAGAAAACTGGTTTCACCATAAGTATTTAGACCATTACAAATTAAAACTAAAAACTAACAAACAAAAGTAATAAAAGAAGATATTATACGGTTTTAGGTTTGAGTTTAGATTTTATATAGAATAAGAGAAGATACTATGGGGGATGATGTATAATAAAAATATATACTATTTGTATTAGGGCTGAGCAAGGAATCCGTGAAATCCGTAATCCGATCCAGTCCAATCCAATCCGATAGGTTTGGATTGGTTTTTTGAATCCGTGGTTCGGTTCCGGATTGAATAATTAAAAATCCGTAGTTCACGGATTGGTTCCGGATTGAATCCCACGGTTCCGGATTGGAACCGATCCGGACCGTATACAAATAGTCTATATTTTTATTATACATCCTCCCCCATAGTATCTTTTCTTATTCTATGTAAAATCTAAACTCAAACCTAAAATCGTATAATATCTTCTTTTATTACTTTTGTTTGTTAGTTTTAAGTTTTAATTTGCAATGGTCTAAATACTTATGGTGAAACCAGTTTTCTTATGGTTGTTTAAATTCTAGAACAGTATGTCGTTATTATAGAAAAACATGTTGCTATTATGGAACTAATATAGCGCTATGTTTATATTTTTATGAAATTCAAGTGTTATATATATATTTTTATTATTTAATTATGTGAATCCGTGGTCCTAAACCGATCCAATCCGTATTTAAATGGATTGGTTCGGATTGGTTCCATGATTTAAACGGATTGGATTGGTTCCAATTTTTTAGGAACCGTAAATAACGGATTGGTCCTGGTTTTATCCCAATCCGGTCCAATCCGGACCATGCTCACCCCTAATTTGTATACGGTCCGGATCGGTTCCAATCCGGAGCCGTGGGGTTCAATCCGGAACCAATCTGTGTACTACGGATTTTTAATTTTTCAATCTGGAACCGAACCACGGATTCAAAAAATCAATCCAAACCTATCGGATTGGATTGGATTGGATCGGATTACGGATTTCACGGATTCCTTACTCAGCCCTACAAGCTTGGCATGATCCTTCTGAAGTCGATTTGTGAGCCGGCTGGGGCACCTAAGCCGAATGGATTGATTAATCTATCTCGCCCATGCCCCAGGCTGGGCATGATCGTTCTGAAATCGATTCGTGAGTCGGCTGGGGCACATAAGCCGAATGGATTGATTAATCTATCCCGCCCTTGCCCCAGGCGGGCATGATTGTTCTGAAGTCGATTCGTGAGTCGGCTGGGGCACATAAGTCGAATGGATTGATTAATCTATCCCGACCTTGCCCCAGGCTGGGCATGATCATTCTGAAGTCGATTCATGAGCCGGCTGGGGCACTTAAGCCGAATGGATTCATTAATCTATCCCGCCCTTGCCCCAGGCTGGGCATGATCATTCTGAAGTCGATTCGTAAGCCGGATGGGGCATATAAGCCGAATAGATTCATTAATCTATCCCGCCCTTGCCCCAGGTGGGCGTGATCCTTCTGAAGTCGATTCGTGAGCCGACTAGGGCACCTAAGCCGAATGGATTCATTAATCTATCCCGCCCTTGCCCCAGGCGGGCATGATCATTCGGGTGCCGGCGGGTCTATCCAGTCGGCGCTGGTTGATTGAGGTTTTCACAATTAATGAAATTGCCTTGAGGGTGCTGCCTCTGTGAAGGATAAATGATTATGGGTACAACTTTTATGAATGCAGTAAACAACTGACTCCAGCTTTTGAAGGAATCGTGTGAATGTCGAACAGACTTTTCTTTAACAGCAGAGGGGAAACGAAGATGCTAGCTGAGCTGGGTGGAGACATGCATCGAGGTGGTGACCCTTCGTGCACTGGGGATAGGAGTTCCAGGGATCGAGAGAGGCGTCAGTCTCCCCGACGTTGGAGCAGGTCGCCCAGGCGGAACAAGTAGTCACAGGGCAAGTCTTCTCAACCTCGAGTTGAGAAGGGATCTGACTCGAATCCGTGCCCATTAAGCTTTGCGGTGTTTGTGGGAAATAGACCCATGACAGAGGCGGATTCGATCTTGCGGGACCCAAATGTAGCGGTCGAGTTTGCTCGACAAATTTTTCCTCTTGAGGTTCAACAATCGATGGTAGGTCGTCAGGACTACGAAGTATTTTGCGAAGGCATTCACGGGGCAGTGAAGGGCCTTTACACTGCCTATGAAATCGGCATGCGGTTGCGCGCTGCCCGCCGAGAGATGGAGAAGAAAGAAGAACGTATTCGAAGTTTGGAGGCTCGCGCGGAGGCGGCTGAGCACGAGTTAAGGAAGACCAAGGCGGCCCAGGCACAAACTGCCGGGCACGGAAACCCATCGTGGAAGAAAGGGTTACTAGTCGGCTCATCAGTTCCGCGCTTGCCGATCGTGAGACGACGAGTATGTTCGCACTGGAGAACGCGAAGGGGAGGGCCTATGAGAAAGGCTTTCATGACGGCCGAAAAGTTGGAATCGAAAAGACAAAAGAAAAACTTGCTGAAGAAGTTTACCGATGTGAAAATCGTGGATTTAGGCACGGTTGGATCATGGCATCTCAAGCCATAGAAGCTCTTTGAGCGTCGAGCATTGATTCGACATCACCATTCTACCACAGTAAACATTTTCAGTTTTCTTCTTTTGAGGTCGAGAAGAGTGAAGATAAGGGTGACGCCGTATAAATGTACTTGTTGTAAGGTTGAAATGCAGATCGCGTTGAAAACTATGTAATATATTGCCTGTTTTATCAAATAAAAAGCGTTCTATGATAAATATTTTGTTGCAGTTCGTATTTGGTATGTATGCGTTTCGTTTCTGTATATGTTTGAATGGATGTATAAACGTTGATCGGCAGGGTCGATCCATGCGTGATAGCCGTTTATCCCTGAATGAGGCTATTGTAACTTGAGGAAGCCAAAAGCCAGTGGGTAAGGTGGCTGTGGCAAATTCAACTCGGCTCGAGGCCTAGATTTTTGGACGGTGCACGTGCTTCAAAAATTTGTTTGGATAACTACGCCGTGATGAATGTTAACCGACGTTTTTCTCGTGGAGTTTAGAGTTAGTGAAATCGCCTCGGGATTGCGGCCTCGAGATCGCTGCCAGTATTGAAAATAAAAGGAGTGGGCGCTTTGCCCAGATAAACAATCACTCATGTGTGGTGGAATGAGTGGGGAATGTTAGTTAGAGAGACTGGAGTTCAACCAATCTTGGTGCTGCCATGGAGCGCGGCAGAGTACCCATTCGTATGGGAAGTAGGGCGTCCAAACGTTGGCATGAATCTTCGAGTCGTCGAAGTAGATCACCCCGAAAGGAAAAGCAACGACCGTTGGGTTTTTATCCTTCCTTGTCCTGGATCTTTGCCTTGACATTGTCAATGGTATCAGTAGAGGACTTAGGCACTGTTGGCTCAAGGCATTGCAAACCGCGGAGGACTTCCGGGTGACGGGAGGTGATTCGGCGCTGCCGTTTTACTAATGTATCTTCTCTCTTTTTTAGCTTTTAAGTTTGGGGATGGGTATTGTAATGCTCAAATGCAAGTTGCGTTTATGTAACAACTGTGTGATTAAATAAAAATTGTAACGCTCAAATGCGGGTTGCGTTTATGTAACAACTGCTTGATTGAACAAAAAGCTTTATTTTGAACATTTGCGTCTTATTCTGAATTTTTTTTATATGCTTAGTTAAGCACCTTATTTGCGATGTTGGCGAGTTTTGTTTTGTTCGGGCCAAAGGTTGCTCCGAATCCGGAGACTTAGTTTGGCCAATCGTGATATCCACGAAGGGCGCTCCGAATTCGGAGTCTTAGTCGGCCCTAAGGTGTCATGCACCAAAGGGGGCTCCGAATCCGGAGACTTTGTTCGGCCCTAAGGTGTCATGCACCAAAGGGGGCTTTGAATCCGGAGACTTTGTTTGGCCAATCGTGATATCCACGAAGGGCGCTCCAAATCCGGAGACTTTAATCGGCCCTAGGGTGTCATGCACCAAAGGGGGCTCCGAATCCAGAGACTTTATTCAGCCCTAAGGTGTCATGCACCAAAGGGGGCTCCGAATTTGGAGACTTTGTTTGGCCAATCGTGATATCCACGAAGGGCGCTCCGAATCCGGAGACTTTAATCGGCCCTAAGGTGTCATGCACCAAAGGGGGCCCCGAATCCGGAGACTTTGTTCGGCCCTAAGGTGTCATGCACCAAAGGGGGCTTCGAATCCGGAGACTTTGAGAGATGAATGGAGCCACGAAGAAAAATGGTTTACATTGCAGAAGTGATACATATACAAGTATCAAAGCCCACAGATCGGGTCAGTGATAGGGTTTTCATTAAGTCTCTGCTTGTGCCGATTGGGGGGAGCCACGGATTTCTTCAATGCCATGGGCTGTCGGGAAGCGCACAAGCTGATGATAAGTGCTTGGAACAGCCTTCATCATATGTATCCAAGTTCGCCCCATGATGACATTATACGGCGAAGGGAGCTTTACGACCAGGAATTCTACTTCGACCATTTTGGAACCCGCTCGAACAGGTAGTATGATCTTCCCTAACGGATATTCGGGATTCATATTAAAGCCGAACAATGGGTAAGGTGACGGAGACAGATCTGACTTGTTGAGGCCGAGTTTGATGAAAGTTTGGTAATACATAACCTATGAAGTACTCTCTGGGTCTATGAGAATGCGTTCGATGGTGAACCGATTTATGCGTAATTTAATAACCAATGGATCAATGTGGGAAGCTGTTGTGCCGCTAAGATTAGTCATTGTAAGTAATTGTCGGAGCTTCTTTGGGCCATTCAGTCGGAATACGTTGCTTTTAGGAGATAGGATGCGATTGAATTGTGTGCACGGCTGGGGGTCCAGGCAGGCTATAGATCATATGGATCACGCCAAGTGGAGGTGAGTCCTGCCTCAAGGCCAGTGCCGTGGTTGGCTTTCCCTTTCTCACGTACTGTTGCAGTCGGTCGTCTTGTACCAGTTCTTCCAGGTGATCTTTTAATGCATAACAACTCTTCGTTTCGTGGCCGTGATCTTTGTGATATTCGCACCGCCTATCCTTTCTTCGCATGTCGGGCGGCCCCACCATCTTTGACGGCCATTTGAAGAATGGAAGGTGTTGGACTTTGGTCATTATTGCAACGATCGGTTCTGACAACTCTATGTACTTCTTGTCGGCACGTCTCAAATGCCTGCTGTCGACTTACAGTTGTTCATTCGTCCAGTGGGAGCATTGATCGCTTGATCGACGAGTATCCCTCCTTTTGGCGCGGAACTTATTGGTTGAGCAATTTCAAGGGGGGGCCGTTTTATTAGACATTTGGCCGGCTTTTATTCTCAAGGCATCGTCTTCCACCTTGCAATACTCTTCAACTTTCTTCATCAACACCCAGACTGTTTTAAGGGGTCTTCTGGTAAGGGGACTGCGAAGGGGACTGTCAGGATGTAGTCCCATTTTGAAGGCGGTGATGGCCATGGAGTCATTGCAAGCGTCATTGACGAGGTTGAAACACTCCCAATAGCGTGCTGAATACGCTTTGAGCGTTTCTCCTGACTGAATCTGCATAGCACAGAGAGAGTCGGCCTGTTTCGACTGCACCTCGTTGGTGATGAACCTAGCCCTGAAGGATTTCTGTAATTGATGGAAGCTTTTGATCGAGGCTGGCTCCAACTTGTAATACCACCTGAGAGCTAACGGCCCCAGGCTGCTAGGGAATATTCGGCACATGAGGGGTTCGTTATCTGCATGCAATGTCATGGCCTGCTTGTAGTGATGGATATGATCAGTGGGGTCTGATTTTCCATCATAAAGAGTGAATGACGGAGCTTTGAACTTCTTAGGCAGGGTCGCCCTTGCAATCCTTCGGACAAAAGGATCGTGCTGGTCCTCTTCGTCTGAACTGCTCCTCCTACGCTTGTTCCTTGTATGCGGACTCTTTTCGGAGGAGCTGGAAGTTTTGGATCATCCCTTCTTGTTGAGCTCCGTGGTTAATGAGTTGGAGTCGCTATCGGTATCCTTTGGTCGGGCTCGAGGTCATTGTCCACCGGCCCTCGGAGGTCGTTCGGGATCTTGGAGCATGGCTTCTCTCGATTTTGCGACTTCGAGGGCCAAATCTTGACGGAGACGTTCGTTTTCAGCGATCATGTTCTCCAGCCTTTGTTCATTCTGCTTTGCTTGTTCGATGATCGCTTGCATTGTCTCTTGCGCTGAGGTCGTTGGTGAGTCGAAGTTTAAGGCGCGTCTTGCAGCGATGGTTTCTTTTCCAAGCATATTTGCTGGAGTGAGGTCATCTCCCTGTGCGGTCTCGTCAATGGCTACCGAAGGATCTTCAGTCACGCCTGCCATGGATGTATTTGAGTACTCCCACAGATGGTGCCAATTGTGGGGAAGTGGTTTGGAAATACTCTTCGGATCCTGGGAGACGCTAGTGATCCTCAGCTAGTCACCTGAAAAGAAATAAACACTCCGGTCGGGGGTGCTGGAATTAGCACTCCGACGAACAAGTTAGTTCAGACGCTCAAGATAGCCTATTTACCAGTTTTGTGAAGTGATTCTTACATACCTTTCTATAACTGTTGTTCTTGTATTTATACCTGTTCTTCTTGATCTTCGGGGCTAGGGCCTACTTTTTAATCATTGTCCTTTCCTTTATTCGGCCCTAAGTACTTATACTTTATTCGGCACATATATTCTATTCGGCTCCCCGCTCTCGTAGGATATAGCCGATTAATATCAGTCTTCCAAAGATACACACCATCTGATCTTTCCATTATTCGGCCCCCACAAATACAATGAAACATAACGTAAATGAAGCAATGAAACAACACAACAATCTAGAAAAGAATGCAACGTTTGAATGACAATGCAAAACAAAGCAAAATAAACCTCGCCGTGTTTCACATAGAAAAAAGTGAATAAACAGGCACGTGTTGCGTGAAAAGCACAAACCAACCTATGTCTCACGTAGAAAGGATGTAAGAAAATGCAAACCTAACTATGCCTCGCGTAAAAAGGGGGAAGGACGACGTAACCATCACGCGCACCCGAGGTCTCAACCGAGATCCTAATGCGTCTCACGCGATAGGAGGAAGGGTGGTGTAAAGAAACAGGCACACCTGATGTTTTTAACCGGGGGGTACAATCCTAACGCGCCACATGCGAGAGGAGGAAAGGTGGCGTGAACAAACAAGCACAACTAATGTTTTTAACCAAAGGTACAATCCTAACACATCACACTCGAGAGGAGGAAAGGTGGTGTGAACAAACAGGCGCACTTGATGTTTTTAACCGAAGGTATAATCCTAACGCGTCACACACGAAAGGAGGAAAGGTAGTTTGAACACCCAGGTGCACCTAATGTTTTTAACCGAATGTACAATCCTAACGCGTCACACACGAGAGAAGGAAAGGTCATGTGAACACCGGTCGCACCCGTTGTTTTTAACCGATGATACAATCCTAACACGTCACACACAAAAGGAGGATGGATAAAATAACAAACAAATCACAAAAGTAGGAATTAGAAATAAACATGGATTCTACATAGAGAGACGTAAAATCAAAACAATCAAAGCAGTGTAGTAAAGTGGAAGCCAATTTACCCATGTGTTAAAACAATGAACACAACACACCGTGTTTTAATTTGGTTGTAAAATGGACGATGATTTTACTGTGGCACGAATGATTTTATCTGGAACTTTTCTGAATGAACCGTACATACAATAACGTTTGGTTAGAATAGAACATAATAGCAGAATGAACTATGATTCAGACAAAGCAAATTATAAACTACTCATAATAGTTTAAACATATTAAAAGTTTTGAACAAATGAGTTTAATTAAGCAAGCTTAAATAAATTAAATCAAGAATCAAACAAATGTGTTCGCACAATAAAAACAAAATGAACAAAGATCCTTCCTTTTTGTTTTCCACTCTCTTTATATTTTCTTTTCCCTTCTGTTTTTGCTTGCTTTTTTGCTTTCTTATTTTCCTTTTCCAACTCTCTCTCTCTCTCTCTCTCTCTCTCTCTCTCTCTCTTTCACTTTTGTTTTTGCTTGTTTTTTTTTGCTTCCTTTTCCTTTTTTTTTTGAACTCTCTGCTTCTTTCTTTTTTACTGTTTTTCTCTCTTTGCTTTTTTCCCCTTTTTTGTTTGCTTATTCTTCCTATTTTTTTCACTATTTTCTCTCTGTGCCTTTTCTTTTCCTTTTCTGTTCCATAATACAATAAATAAAAATAAAAATAATAAATAATAAAACTGAGCTGGGTTTTCACTGAGAGCCGACCGAGCCTCAATGAAGCATGGCTGGGCATCAAGATAGTTGGTTGGGCTTCGATAGCGGCAGGGTCAGTTTCAGTCTTTTCTCGTGATTTGTTTGTTAAAAACAAACTCAAACCCTATTTGCTTACACTCCCTCATTTGAAACACCCTCCTCTCTCTCTCTCTCTCTCTCTAAATTCCCTCTCTCTCTAGATTTCCCTTTTTCCTTACAATACCCAAAAACCCTCGCCATTTTTTTTTCGAAACCCTTCCCTTCCTCTATATTTTGAACCAATTGGATTTTGATTCAGACAATTTTTTGGGTTTCTCATTGTTTTCACCTTGTTTCTCACGGGTTTTCTTAGTTTTGGGTACTCACTCTCATGTTTTCACTTTTCCCCTCTCATTTTCTCTCTCCTAGGGTTTAGCCCCTTACATTTTTCTTGCTTTCTCTTCCTTCCTCCACTCTTCTCCATGGCCAGTGACGAAGTTCCCATCCTGGATCCCGCCATTGGTATTGGGGCTGCTCTAGGCGTAGACATGGAGGCTGAGGATGCTCCCACATTGCCTCCCCTCGTTGATAGGCCATTTGATCAGACCACATACTGACTACGCACACATGCTTCACTCCCGAGTGGTATCTTGAGATTCAAGGGCCTCATCCCCGGGATTGACGAGGACATCTTGCTACGAGAGCCCACGAAGCACTTGTCCGCTGATGCCTCTACGGTAAGCAACTTTTCTTTGTTTTGATGCATTGTTGAATCTCACAAATAGACCACTAGTTAAATGCCACATATTTCCCATTTGCAAAGATAGCCATGAGGATTGGCGGATACAGATCCAGATCTGGCCCTCGGTGTTGGTATGAGAGACTACCTACGAAGGTCTGTGCACTAGTTGATGCAGCCGGCTTTGGACGTTTTACTCAAGGTTTATACAGATGAGAGCTGAGTCATTTCTGTACGGGGCCCTGGTCGAGAGATGGTGGGACACCACAGACTCATTCCACTTCTCATCGATCGGGGAGTTGACTCTGACCCCTTACGATTTTTTGATACTTACCGGCCTGCGGGTTGGAGTTGGCAGCCCGATTCCATGTGATCCTAACATGACGCAGTGGAGAGCCACACAATGTCAGCTTCATGGGGCGATCCCGGACATCACCAGTCACGGGATGGTGAGAAACAGCTAGTTTTATGATCATTTCTCTGAGTCCTAGCCCACTACCCCGGATGAGGTCACCCAGTACACCCGCAGCTTCCTCATGTATCTCTTCGGTACTACCCTGTTTGCCAACAGGGAAAATACCGTGGGGTTGTACCTTCTTAGGGCATTGGTGCACCTCCCCCAAGTGACAGAGTATGATTGGGGTGGCGCTGGCCTGGCCACCTTATACTACTATATGAGCTATGTCTCCTGCTGTAAGGTGGATTCACTCAGCGACTACTGGAGGGTTGGGGGGATATACCTCATACGCATTTTTTTCTGCGCATTCTGTTCCTTTGACATTTTCTACTCATTTGCATTTTATTTTCTGCTTATTTACTTCATCCATCTTTTTTTTTTTGTTTCACCTTTGGGTTTATACATACTTCACCTCTTTGGCTCCGGTCCCAGTGAGACCAATCGAGTTATTAGTATCCCGCTCACGGTACTACTACTCCCGATTTAAGGGTCATCGCCGCGTAGATCGAGATTTCCCCTACTTTCGCCGCTTCTTTGACACGATCACTGCGGACCAGATAACAAAACACCAACCTTTAACCATTACATACTATAAGCATACTGCACTGTTTCCCACACTACACCGTCATTCTCATACTATTGTTTCTATACCGCACTGCCATTCTCATATTTCATTGATTTCTCACACTGCACTGATTTTACAGGTTGACTAGCATCCTTGGGTAGGCATTTTCCAGGTGTCAAGGATGATCTATGTTGCGACATGGCATGCCTCTACTATGCGGATTCTATTCGAGAGCTCCTTTGGCTAGACTTACTACCCGGGGGAGAGGTTCATCCGCCTGACGCGGGGCATTGCTGACCCTGACAATTTGTATCCTTCTCCTCTAGTCATGAGGGCAGTTAATGAGCTATAGGACGGTCCTTATATCGACCTCTTGATGTTGGCTAAGGATGGTGATCATTATCATGAACCTAGCGACTTCATTACTTTCTTACACACTCAGGTGGTAGCGCCTCTTATTCCAGGCATGGTTCGTGCTGTGCCGGAAGTTGTTGCTATTGTTGCCGTGGCTGGAGGTGCCCCTACCGTTGCTCCCATTCCTAGATTTCTCGTGATTCATACTAAGATCATGTACATGCGTCCAGATGTAGTGATCGAGCAAATCCCGCTTGAGTGCATTAATGAGAGGGACTGTAGGCTAGTGTTCGCTCTTGGCATCGAGCATGTACACATTTCTTTATGCTTCTACTCACTACACTTTGTCTTGTTTTGTTTTCTACCATTTCTATTCATTGTTCTCTGTTACCTCTGTCTAGCTTTCTCAAATTATGTCCCTTTGGCAGATACCCCAGGCGTATGCTGATGACCTCCTCTGGACGATCGACCAACTGCTCCTTATGGTATGGAGGAGGCAGACTGCCTTAGTCACCTATGGGATTGAGGTACACTCTATCTGTAGTTCATTGTTGTTGCCATATTGTTTATACTACTGTTAGTCCATACTGAGGGGTCCAATGAGGGGCCGAGGGAGAGCCGATCGAGGGAGAGGCCGAGTGAGGTAGCGCTCACCTTCTGAGGGGTCTTTTGACGGGTCCTCAACCCCCAAGGACGAGGGAGAGAAGGTTAACTTGCAGTCCAGCAGCCCTAGCGACGACAGTGATGCACCTCGTCACCAGTCGAGGAGGAAAAGGGCGATAATGGGCTATTGATGAGGACGACGATTTTACTTTCTTTTTTTTATTTTTTATTTTGTAGTTAAAGACTAGCTTCAGATAGACCCCCCCCTTTTTTTTAAGGATTTTCTTTTGTTTTGTTGCCTTGTAAAACGATGATCGGGGTTGGACTCGCTAGCTATAAAAAACAAGTTTTTGTTGAATGATTTCCTTTGCACAATGTGATAAAAGGCATTTTCATGTGATGAATGGCGTAACCTTTGCATGGTAACTTCGCATAAGACTTGAAACAACGAATATTTGCTCTTGCATTCATTCTTGAATCGGATAACAACCTACAACCGGACAAAATGTAAAATACTATTCGATAATAGAAAAACAAAATAAAAACAACTCCAAAATACTAAAAAACACTTAGCACAAACAAAACAAGACTAAAAAACAATTGTGGTACGTCAAGGCAAAGGTCAGCTTTTCTTGCAATTGCACTGATCTGAGCCATCATTTAGACCTAAAAAGGGTCTAAATATCCACGGTCGGGCTTCATTGAGGCACGGTCGGGCCTCAGTGTGAGGCCGGTCAGTGCTGCCCAGTTGTCATGCACTGCTCCTTCTCATCCTCTATAAATGATGCTCACATGCTATTTTTCTGGTAGAATAGCAAGTCTTTGATATTTAGCTCTCAAAATGGAGACATTATGCAACAATAGGCTTCGAGACTGGATAGCCACTTTGGACGGCTTGGAAAAGATGAATTTTCGTGGTTTTGGCCTAAATGCCCTTTTTCCTCTGAGTTGCACTTCTCTTTGTTTTCCATTCCTCGATGCCACTGTTCGATGTTTGAACCCGATCACACATGTGTTTCAATTTGGATCCCAAGAGGTATATCTGACACTCGAGGAATTTCAAGCTTTGATGGAGTCCTGGCGCGACGAAGAAATCATATCCCAGCCCTGTTTTGGCCATGTCCAAGCTTCGGGACAGATGTGTGGGTTAACATTACATGAGGCTCGGTCTTTGGCACATGATGGGGAGCTAGACATCCCCAGTTTAGTTCATCAATCTTCCACTATTGGCGACAAGAGTGACCTTCTTTGGAGAGGTTACCAGCAACATGCTCTATATTTATACCTTCTCACACAATTCCTCCTTGCCCCTAGTTTCGGAGGAGCTAACATCCGGTTGATTGAAGTGGCTCAACATTAGAAATGGGGCAAGAGTTGCATGGGTTTGGCACTGGCTGAAACCTTGATAGGTTTAGGTGCTTTCCGCTGAGGAGAGACCGCCCGACTGGCAAGGAGTCCGCTACTTGTCCGGGTATTATTTTCCACCCTTCTAATTTATGATTCTTACATCACTCAACACTTATCCTCTATTTTTCTCTTTAAACCCCTTTCCTTACTTTTTTCTCATCGTACACACCTCTATTCTTTAATCTCTCTCTTTTTTTTTATCCCTTCCCAGGTATGGTTGATGGATAAACTGCAAGTAGTAGACCCTTGCCCTGAGTACTCGGCCCGAACTTACTTCTTTCGTCAATGGCTCATAGATTTCCCCTTAGAGGGTTCATGGTGTGATTGGATGTGCGACCGGTCCGCAACTGACATAACTTGGCATTGCCCCTAGTTCAATTTGGCTGAGATGAGCTATAGTATGTCCCAACAGTCGGGTGTGGAGTTGATAAGCCTCACACATTGCAAATTCTATTTTCCTCTCCGGTTCTGACGCCAGTTCGAGCATGATTAGATACGACCAGATGAGGGAGTGGAATACAAAGCTTCATTTTCGGTTCGTGCTTTACACCTGTCCTAGTATCTCGCGGCTTGGAGGACGAGAGAGATTCTGGCCCTTGCCATTAGTTTCAATTACACCCTGTCTGAGGAGTGTTTGGCTTAGCTTGAAGAGGAGGCTGACGTTGGGCCGTCTTTGGCATAGAGCCACCCGACTTAGCTGTGCCCCTAATTTACTGCTTTGATCTTTTCTTTTCAAGTTTTAAGATGTAAAAAGCAACTTTGATTTGAATTAAAGAGTTTGGACAATGTACTTATGTTGAAATCAATAAAATTAAAGTTGCAAGTACTGAAAATTTTCCTTTTGGTTCCAAAAATGGTCCAACTTGTAAGAGGGTAGAATTTTGAACAAAACAACTTTTATTAAAACTTTTCAAAACAATTTTCGGAAACAATCACCACTTGACACGCACGGAATCGATTCTCAAGATGTACAGTCCCGAATCAAAAGAAATCATAATAACCCCTGATCGCATATCGCCGTCGTTCTGTACTGCAATAAGCTTTTCTTTCTGAGATAAAGAGCGCAACCGAACTAACAAATGATTGAGATGACTTGATCAAGAAAATGGATAGGACAGTTGAATTGGAGATAGTAACAGCTGAACTTCAGGGTGAAGTTGTGTAAGTTTCTCAAAAATGGAAATCAGGCCTTATGCACTTAGGTTCGGGTTCACTCGAGTATTAACTCTCCCTTTTTGCGTTCTAACTTTTACCAAAGTTGCCCTTTAGGGTTTTCAACCTTGCGAGCTCAGTTTTCCTTTATTTCTAATTTTTCATGCTCTAACTTTTGCCTAGGTCGCCCATTCGGGTTTTTGACCTAGGGAGCCTCCCAAGGGTAGTATTTCTTTAACTTGTCCATATTGATTGGTTGCGAGAACTCCAGGCCATCCAAGTCCATAAGAATAACCGCCCTTTCTGGCCAGATTGACTTGATGATGTAAGGACCAGTCCAATTAGGTTTGCACTTGCCCCTATGGTCATGAATGGGAGCTCGGCTGTCTTTCAGCACCATGTCCCCTTCTTAAAGATTCCTGGACTTAACTTTCTTGTTAAAAGCCCTGGCAATTCGACGTTGGTAGCCCAGGATATGATACAACGCTCTTAGTCTTCTCTCATCAAACAGCATTAACTCCTCAAACCTACGTTGCTGCCAATCTGCCTCTGCTATCTGACACTTAGCCATAACTCGTAGCAAGGGCACTTTAATTTCGATCAACAAAAAAGCCTCTATCCCATAGACAAGAGAATGGCGGGTTGCCCCTGTAGATGTTCGGACCGAGGTTCTGTAGCCCCAGAGTGCAAACGACAATTTATCTGGCCAGTCCCTGTAAGTTTCTACCATCTTCTGTAGAATTCTGTTTATATTTTTGTTTGCAGCCTCGACAGCTCCATTGGTTTGTGGCTTGTAGGTCGATGACTTATGGAAAGCCACATTATATTTCTCTAGTAAATCTATCACCTCTTTCTTGAAGTGCATCCCATTATCGGAGATAAACTCATTGGGCACCCCATACCTACAAATGATGTTGTTCTTGATGAACTTAGCCATATGCGATGCTTTCAACACAGAGTAGGACTAGGCCTTTACCTATTTTGTGAAGTAGTTGATTGCTACTAGAATGAATTCATGCCCGTTTGACCCCTTTGGCATGACTGCACCGATAACGTCTATCCCCCAAACATAAAATGGCCATAGTGAAGTCATGTTGTAGAGCTTCAACGACGGAATGTTCATGCGATTGGCATAAATCTGGCACTTGTGACACCTCCTAACAAAACCAATGCAATCCTCTTCCATGGTTGACCAGTAGTAGCCTTGTCTAAGGATTTTTCGAGCGAGCATCACACCATTCATGTGGGTCCTGCACTCTCTTCCGTGAATGGCCTCCATGTGGTGCTTTGATTCCACTTCCTCTACACACAGCTTGTGCATTCCCAAATGACCACTTTTATACAACTTGCCTCCATAGATGATAAATTGAACAGCCAGATAATGTATTCCCCTTTTGTCCTTGGTATTTGCTCCTGGTGGATACGC
This sequence comes from Camellia sinensis, assembly GCF_055761805.1. NCBI lineage: Eukaryota > Viridiplantae > Streptophyta > Magnoliopsida > Ericales > Theaceae > Camellia > Camellia sinensis. The sequence goes on along the minus strand of NC_138961.1, from coordinate 31,005,283 downwards.
CTCCATTTCCAGGAAATTCCAGATATCATAGTACCAGGGGTTCTTGTCTGAAGCGTCATCTATCGCAGTAATGATTTCATAGGCCGACGTGTACTTCTGTTCAATAATGATCAGACGCATCCTAATTCCCAATGGAATGTCTACCTTAGAAGATAGAGTTGCTAGTGCATCAACGAATCGGTTGTTCTCTCTTAGTAGATAGGTAAATGTTAACTTTTCAAACCTCGGTATTAGCATATCCAAGACCTGATGGTAAACCTTCATTTTCTCCTCTTTAACTCGCCAATCTCCGTTGGCTTGAGACACAACCAAATTTGAATCCCCGATGACGTCTAACTTTTTTGCCCCTTGTTCTAGGACGGCTTTTAAACCAGCAATACACGCCTCATATTCTGCTTCATTGTTGGATACTTTGAACCGGAGTTAGAAGGCTAAGGGTATATGGAAGCCATCAGGTGCTATCAGCAACACACCGATCCCATAACCGTATTGATTGGCCTTTTCGTCAAAGTACAACGTCCACATTTTCTCCTCTATTTGCAGAATATCTTCATATGAAAAAGAGTACTCTAGCGCTTCATCCCCCTTTACTGGGTGATTTTTCAAGAATTTCGCTACAACTCTTCTTTTAACCGACTTGTGTGTAACATATATAAGATCGAATCCGAAGAGAAGAAGCAACCAACGGGCTAGCCTACCCATAAGCGCTGGTTTCTCAGAGAGATATTTGATGGGATCTAATCTCGAAACCAGGATTATAGAGTGACCTAATAGGTAGTGCCTCAACTTCAGGGTAGCCCATACCAAGGCTAGGCAAGATTTCTCGAGGGGAGTGCAACGAGCCTCATAATCCAGCATTTTCTTATTCAAGTAGTAAATGGCTTTCTCCACCTTGGCCTCTAACTCCTGAGCTAACATACACCCCATGGTTAAGTTTATCATTGATAGGTACAAAATCAGCGATTTTCCTGGTTCTGGCGGTGACAACACAAGCGGGTTCTGCAGGTACTGCTTAACTTGTTCAAAGGCAAACAGACAACGATCGTCCCATTGGAACTTATTTCCTTTCTTCAAGAGACCAAAAAGTGGTTCACAAGTTGAAATAAACCGTCTTATGAATTGTACTTTACCTAGAAAGCCGCGCACCTCCTTTTTAGTCCTTGGTGGTGGCATTTCTAAGATAGCCTTGATTTTAAAAGGATCTACTTCAATTCCTCTCTGTGTGATTAGGAAGCCCAACATTTTTTCCATTGTTACACTGAAGGTGGATTTTTATAGGTTCAACCTCAATTTATACTCTCTGATCTGCTGAAAGAATTTCTCTAAGGTGGTGTAGTGGCCCTCTTAATCTTTGGACTTGACAATCATATCGTCCACGTATACCTCAGCCTTTTTGTGGATCATGTCGTACAGAATGGTAGTTGCAGCCCTTTGATAAGTGGCCCCAGCATTCTTCAACCCAAACGGCATGACTCGGTAGCAATGGGTGCCCCACGGTCTTCTCCCTATCCTCAAGTGCCATCAGAATCAGGTTATACCTGGAAAACCTATCCATGAACAAGAGCAATGCATGGCCCGCGGTGAAATCTACCAACTCATCAATATGCGGCAGTGGAAAATTATCCTTAGGGCTAGCCTTATTTAGATCCCTGAAGTTGACACAGACTTTGATTCTGCCATCCTTCTTTGGGACTGGAACAATATTGGCCAACCACGTTAGATACTCAGATACAAGCAAGAACCCTACCTCAATCTGTTTGGTAACTTCTTCCTTGATCTTCAAAGCCCAATTTGGGCGAACTCTGTGCAGTTTTTGCTTAACTGGCCAGGCATCAGGGTCAAGAGGGACCAGTGCTGTACAATCTCAGGATCGATTCCAAGCATGTCTTCATAGGACCATGCTGAAACATCTTTGAAATTTTTTAATAAAGCGATTAAATGCTCGCGTTCCTTCGAAGACAGCGTGGACCCGATCTGGACCAAGTGAGGATGTTCCTCAGTACCCACGTTAATTGATACGATTTCATTTGTACAAGGCTTAACATGCCTCTCCTCTTCATAATGAACCAAAATTTTCAAAACCCAAGGAATTTCTTTCTCTTCGTTTATGTAAGATTTTGAAAATTATGATCAAAACAACAAACCAAAGGCACAAAAAAGTAGGCAACATTCACAGCATTTCTATTCAAAAAGTTTGGATCTTCGGTTACAGTGGACTCAAAAGAAAAGCTAAAAGATGTCTTGGACAGGACTTTGGTAGCCGGGTTACAACTCCCAGAAGTACAAGACTCAGAGGAACTTGAATCTGACTCTGACTCTGACTCCACAGACTTAGTGGAATCAGATCCAAACTCACTATCCAATTCAGAACTGTTGATGACGCCTTACTCAAACTTCCAAACTAGGTGTAAAACCTCAGATGCATACATTATAAGATTGGAGAAATCTGCTGTTGGGGTATCCCCGATCATTGAGATAGTAAAACTATCCTCTAAGTTGGTGGTCTCAACTCCAGCAGTAGAACTTGTCAGTAAGTCAGCCAGTGCTTTTCCCAACAGCTCTTCTTCTTCGATGTCCAGGCTTGTAGTTCTTCCTTGATCTGTACCAGTGCTTAGGTCTACCTGCTCATCCTTCTCTTCTGGTAGCTGGTGTCCGAAAAAGATCTCAAACCTCAGATACCTCGTTTTTGTTTTCCTATCATACCAAGGCTCAACGAATCCACAAAAGGGGAAGTCTTTCCCTTGGCGGACAAAATGTTCGTTTAAGGTCCCCTGTATTAGTTTGTGGACTAGCTCATACTGCCTCCCAGTCCTGTTTGTTTTCAGTCTTTCTCTCAACTCCTTCCCCTTTCTTTGCCAATCAACAATGGTAGGTTTGTATCTTAGCCCAAAAGCGTAGGGATTATGATTGATCTCCTTAACAACAGTACCTCTCTGCCTGCCGCTTCGGCCTAGTCTTGACACAGGCATATGCCTCTGTTTGTTCATCATATATATGGATTGCGCACCCACGAAATTTCCCTTATCTTCTGCCACGATGGTTTGGACCAACCGAGCTTCTGCCAGAGTGAAGCCAGAAAGAACACGGCTTCTTCCCCATGTATGATTTCCAATAATGGTGCGGTGGTTCCCTGGGGAGGATGGATCGCAGAGTTACCGTACACAGTGGCAATTTCATCTTTGAAGAGGTATTTCACTAACTAATGGACTGTTGATGATACAACCTTCATCTGATGTAGCCAGGGCCTTCCTAGTAGTAGGTTGAATGTGGATGGAAGTCCATGACATGGAATTCCACCTCACGTTCGAACGGGCCGATTAGGATATTGCTCTTGAATGTTCCATAACATCCCGGCTTGTATTGTTTTAAGCCCGAACAGCTTGGGTCGTGGGTGTAAAGTCAATTGGCCTCAAATCGATGGCATAGACAGTTCTCACTGGACACACATTGATCGTTGATCCGGTATCTATTAACACCACTGGAATCCACTTTTTTCGACTTTCCAAGGTTATGTACAAGGGACGGTTGTGGTTGGCATCCCCGGGAGACAATTCTTTATCCGTGAAGGATATTACTGGCATAACATCTCCAGAGGTGACCAAAGACACCAATTGGTCAGCGATGGTGTCAATGGGTAGTTTGGTTCGATTCATTGCGTCGAGCGGGGCTTGTCTATGCTCCCAAGACACCATTATCAGTCGCCAGATTGATATGTTGGCCTGAATCTTCTTGAGCTGTTTTAAAACCATGTTTTCCTCAGTATCCTTCTCCTTTGTTCTCTCAGCCTCCTTTCCAGAGGTCTTTGGCTGGTCTACCATTGCGGGTTTGAAGTACCAACCGCTCTGGGTCATATGATTGATCACATCTGTATACCAAGTGTTATTCGGAGTATCAACTTTCCAACCTTCGTTAGTGTATACATGACTTAGCTCGCTGTCTTCCTACCACTCTCTCGAAGTCATGATCGGACTAGCATTGGGTTCTATCCGGAGCATATTAACATCACGCACTCCATCATCATACCATTCTTCTTCCACCACAAGGTTTCAACATCTCGATACTTTCTGAGTTTCCTTGACATTCTCTTCCAATCACTAGGTTCCCACTTGATTTTCTTGGCATTTTGAACACCGCCGGTTGTGGACTTAGCCTCTTCTTTCTTTTTTCCCATTTTTTGTTCCAGAGCTATCTTCGCTTGGATCTCCTCTATCCTTTCCCTTTGAAATTGTTCTAGTGCCTGTTCTTTCTCACTCAGAGGTTCAGTTTTAGCTTTGCCACTAACAAAAATTTCCTCTTTTGTCCCGGTCTCTCCTGTCTGTTCCTCTACATTGGACTCTTCCTCACTCAACCATCCATTGCTTATTTCTGGCTGGCTCGGGTCCCACAATCCCATTTTCACATAGCTTGTTTTTTCTTCCTCGAAAAAGTAAAGATCCTCCAGATCTTTTTCTAATTCTGCCAGATTCTCTTCTAGGTTTGCTAAGTCATTCAGGCCTTGCTCGGGCTACTTATTTTGATTCTGTGCCATTTGGTCTTCCCTCATAACATTGATGTTGAAAAAGTCAAGCAGTATGACCACTGGCTTCAGCTGATCGATGGCCACAATGTATAAATTGAGATCATATTCCTCTACGAGCGAGACCCCCTTCACTTTGACACGGCTATCAGATGACCCCGTCTTCAGTGCATTCTTCTCTTTCTCCATTTCTACTACCACGGGCCTAGGTTGGGTTTGTGGTGTTAGATCCATCATGCACATGTCTGTGTCTTCTGGAATGACCACCTCCGATTTTGGTAGGTGGGATGAGGTAATGTATGTGATAGGGTTAAAGGTGGGAGGTAGTGTATGGATGTGGTTAATATTTCTGGGCGGGGGGACTTGGTTGTGTACAAGAATTGGATTGGTTGTTACGTTGGGTTTGGAAGGTGGGGCGATGACTTTGTTGTCAATGAGATCCTGGATCTCAAGATGTAGACGGTAGCGCATGTCTATGGGATGGCTATGTTGTTGGTGGAGGATACAATACTGGGTAGGGTCATGTTTGGGTGGCAATGGGTCTGGAAGTGGACGAGGATCGAGAGGTTTGAGATGCCCGTTTTGCATTAATAGCTTGAGAGCGTGGGTTGGGCTCGTATGGTGAGGAGTAAAAACTCTTCGATTTCGGGGTGGACCGGTACTTTGTGAAGGTTGTAAAGTTATGGCATTAGCAAAGGGATCAGCCATCTTGGTTGTTGAAACAACAGTACTAACATCTGCAGGCCGTGGAATAGTGCTACTGCTAGCATTGGTATTCCGAGTGAATGGCCTTCTTCCGGGTTCACTTGTTTTGTGGATGATGCCCTTTTTGAATGCACTCTCAATCTGGACCCCCAGCTCATGGAAGGAGGCAAATGTGGATAATGACGCCACTATCATTCTCTGTAACATGTCTGGCTCAAGGTTTTGGACCACTAGCCTGACTTGTTCTCTTTGGGCAGGCCTATTTCTCATTTGGGCTGCCTTGGCTCTCCACCGGGCGACAAAATCGATGAATGATTCTTTGGGGTTCTGGGTAGTAGCCTCCAGCTCACTAATGGTTATTTCTATCTAGGTGTTATACGAATACTAATTGACAAACGCCTTAGATAGCTTCTCCCAGTTCTGTTTGGTAGAGTCCTCGAACTTAGCGTACTAGATGGCCGCCACATCAGACGGTGTTCTATCAAACAATGAAAGCTTATGTGCCCGAGACAATCCCATGGGCCTCAATACATCTGAAAACAACCAGACATGCAGGATTGGATCCCTACTCCCATTGAATCTGTCGATGTGGGGCATCTTAAACTTCTCCGATAATCTGACTGAAGCCTCAGTGTACCCATCTTCGATATTTGGAATGGAGTTGAAGCCCTGGGATTTTTTTAATGCTTTCTCCAATCTAGCAATCTTGACAAAGGATGGATCAATTTCATCGATATTGAAAGGAAATATCCCTACAGGAGGTTGAACTAGAGGCCGATAAGCTAGAGCTGGGGGAAACATGTCCTAAGGATCTGGGATTGGTAGATTTTCTACTAGTAGGGGTAGATCGGGATTTGGTTGAGTAGCCGGGATCGGGTGTACGGTTGATGCTGTTGCCTCAGATGTACGTCGTAAATCGGCAATGACTTTGTCTTGTGCAGCCATCCTCTGGTTTACAGTGTCCATAGTCCTTTGGAAGGCAGTCATCATGGCAACAAATTCCTCTACGTTCTGTGCTGTATTCTGTGCTGTATTCTGTGCCAATGTTAGTATGGGTGACCTAGATGCTAGTGAACCGATTGAGTGAGAACGGGTAGGTGTTTGTGGAGTGCTTTGTACTGATACTACTGACTGTTTGTTCCTTCTCCGTTGAGTGACTGGAGGAAGCGAGATTAACACGGGCTGACCACCAATAAGATCTTGAGCTTTACACTGCCTGCCAAAACGAGTCCACACAACTTAGGGAATGTCGGGTCTTTCTGAAGCTATGATGGTAAACTACCTAGCAAAAAGAAAGAAAGAAAAAAAAAATCAAAATCGGACAACACTTCGACCCCAATTCTCAATAGTCATAACACATAGCTGAACTGTAATCCCCATTGAACTCCGTTTTCAAACTTTATAATGATATGAACCATCTTCTGTAGTCTCACTTTAAAAGCACATATCAAGTAAAAAGAACCAAAACACCCCTATGAGGGGGTGGGGTTACCTTGTCCTAGATTTTTGGCATGATCTAGGCTACACTAATTCTAACAACGAGTTTCACAATATCCTACAAATGGGTGGCATCCTGTCCTAAGTTGGAATAGTCACTATAGCTTCACTATATGCAACTAGGTCGAATGGTCAAAAAGGTGCCTCAGCAAGAATACCTAATATACCTCTCACACCTAACACCGAGAAGTGAAAGGTGGATCAAGCGGTACAACGACAATCCAGATCCAAGGATTGTGTTTCCAACAACGACCTCTCCTCCCTCCTATCATGGAGCGAACTCAAAGAGGGAGGTAGAGACGCTTCAAGATCCATCAAAACATCATGAATTGATGTTAGACAACTCTTGACACAACGAATTCGGCATAACGTTCAGCCGAACCCCAAGAAAGATAACTCATTTTCTTTATGTGAGTTGGTTCATTTTAAGCCAAATTCATTAGTCTTGTCCATCCTTTAATCCATTAAGTCCAAGATGATTGCTACATCCACTAAGTGAGAAATATGTCAATCGAGAGGTGATTCTCAACGTGAAAGAGAGACTACACCGTTGGCAATGAACCTCCGTAGAGATTAAGCCATTAAACGTAAATCGCTAGTTCACGTTTTGAGTAACTGTTAACCGATTGAAATAACTCTCAAATGAAAGGGATGAATGGTTATTAAAATGAGGTTCTTAAACATGGGAATGAATTGAAGAAAAGCTTAGAACAATATACTACAAGCTATGTATGTAAACTTATGAGACAACAACCAAGCTAATTAATGCATGAACTATTTAAACAACTTAGAATAGCCCTAAAACAACCTTGAAGTGATGAAAAATAGTGGCTAACAATGCATGAAAAAAGCCTAAAAAGCTAAATAACAAAGAGAGGAAACAAGGCTAGTAAGCAAGAATAAGGAGAGGTGGCTAACCCCTCCACTTTTGAAACCTCAAAGCATGGTTTTTAGCCTTTTTTAAACTCTGAAAATCAGTGTAGAGAACAAAGAAAAAGAGTGAAAAAGTAGGGGTTTGAGCTATAGGTAAAGGTGTAAAAAGAGAAAACTCTCTCTACTCTTTTGGTAGCTCTTCAAACCCAAACTTAAACACTTAGAACAAGATCAAAACAACACAAAACAATAAGAACTAGGTAGCAAATGAAGGAAATGAAAGCAAGAAGGAAGATAGCAAGCTTATACCTCTCAAGGGAGTAAGCCTTTTGTTTGTGATCAAACTAAGCTCCAACATACTCTCAAGCTTGAATTATGGTGTTCATGGCTCAACCAAGGTTCCTAGACCAAGGTATGAAGATGTGTATGGTGTATGAATGTAGGTTCAAGGTGGTAGGTTAACTCAAAGTGTTGCTTGCACAAGAAGAAGGAGCTCTCAAGGTGGTATATAGGCTTTCTTGAAAATTTTCAACCCTCAAAACAGAGGTATATGGTCGTTTTTTTAGAATTTGAGCCAGAAATATCATAAATATCTTCAAAAATGTACAGCTGGCAGCTTCCTGCCCAAAACAGTGTTTCTGGCTACCAAGGCCCGGTCGACCCTAAATAGCCACGGCCAGCCCTCAATGAGGCACGGCCAGCCCTTAATGCATTCCCTTGTTTTTCTGTTTTAGCCTCAGCAAAAGGTGGCACAATATGTAAAAATGGATTTCTTGGCTCTAATCAATGGAGATAAGGGAGGTTTGAGATTGTTTCGGAGCTTAAACACGGCCCCTTCGTTGAAACCTCGTACCACACACAACACCACTTTCATCATCTAGTATACCGGACATAGCGCTTGAGACTTGCGGGCGATCAAAAATGGGGTGTCGGCAGTTGCCTCTCTTTGACAGAGCTCGAAGTCATAACGTGATGTGAGTGAATGTCAAAGCCCAGAGACGACCCATTTGACAAGCTGGCAAGGCTCGAGCAAGAAATCAAGACATAAATACAAAGAATGAACTCGAGGGCAAAATGTAACATGAAATGCAACAAGTAACTTATGATCATTCAATGAAGTGATGCAATGAAACATAACGCAAGTGAAGCAATGAAACAATGCAACAATCTAGAAAAGAATGCAACGTTTGAATGACAATGCAAAACAAAGCAAACTTCGCCGTGTTTCACACGGAACAAAGTGAGTAAATAGGCACGCCTCACGTGAAAAGCCCAAAGAAAGCACAAACCAACCTGCGTCTCACGTAGAAAGGATGTAAGAAAATGCAAACCTAACTATGCCTTACGTAAAAAGAGAAAAGGGCAACTTAACCATTGAGTGCACCCGAGCTCTCGATCGAGATCCTAACACGTCTTACGCGATAGGAGGAAGGGTGGTGTAAAGAAACAGGTGCACCTGATGTTTCTAATCGGGGGTACAATCCTAACGCACCATAGGCGAGAGCAGGAAAGGTGGTGTGAATACCGGGTGTACCCGATGTTTTTAACCGAAGGTACAATCCTAACGCATCACACGCGAGAGGAGGAAAGGTGGGGTGAGCAAAGAGGAACACCTGATGTTTTTAACTGAAGGTATAATCCTAACGTATCACACTTGAGAGGAGGAAAGGTGGTGTGAACAAATAGGCACACCGGATGTTTTTAACTGAAGGTATAATCGTAACGCGTCACATGCGAGAGGAGGAAAGGTGGTTTGAACACCGGGCGCACCCGATGTTTTTAATCGGGGGTACAATCCTAACGCGTCACATACGAGAGGAGGAAATGTGGTGTGAACAAACAGACACAGCTGATGTTTTTAATCGAAGGTATAATCCTAACGCGTCACACGCGAGAGGAGGAAAGGTGGAGTGAACAAATAGGCACACCTGATGTTTTTAACCGAAGGTACATTCCTAATGCATCACTATAGACACCCTATTTTTGACTACCCTTAAGACTTGGGTGCCATTGATTGATCACTTGATGATGACAGTTGTGCCGTGCAAATGTTCAATTTCTTCAGTAAGAAGAGCTTCTAAATCCTAACCTTACACCCCATTTTGGACCGAAACTTTTTTAAAGACCTTAAAACCTTTTCTTTCAAAATATTTTTGAAAATGTTTCTACGATGTTCCGAGGCTCGCATTTCGTTAAAAATTACATTTTTCGGTAAACTGAGTAAGGACAAAGTGGGAATAAATGGAAGAGAGGTGAACTCTTTGAAAAATCTTTTAAACCTCTTATTTATAGGTTTGGAGTTGAAAAAAATAGGAGGGGAGGGAAGAAAACTAGTTGGGGAGAAGTTGGGCTTGAAACCGTTGAGATAGAAATGAGCAACCTTCACTAAATCAGGCCTATCTGTTTGTATCCTTAGACTTTAGTTATGAGGCCACCACCATTGGAAATTAGAATTCTGGGGCTTCATTTTAGACTTAAGAATCTCCTAAAGCCGAGTTTGGATGATGAAGATATGGTTGTTTGTAGTTAGGCATCTATCTGATTAAGACAAAACTGCGCAAACTTCACTAAAATAGGCATATCTGTTTGCACACTTAGAATTAAGATGTAATGATGCCACCATTGGCAAGTAGACTTCTGGGGATTCAATTTAGACTCAAGAATGACCGGAAAAGGAATCCGGATGAAGGATATATGCCCATTTGAAGTCGGGCCTGGAAGTAGATTTTTGATGGCCAGCACCGCACACTTCTGGCCAGCTGGCCATGTGCCGGCCACCAGTGTAAAACCCAGATATTTTCTCCAGCTATTTCCACAAAGCTCCAGCTATCCCTTTTAGATATTTTTGACCTAAGGCTCATGTTTTCTATATATAGAGAACCTCTCTTCTTACTTTCAAGGTTAGAAACATTTAGGAATGAGGAAATAATTTTGGAAAATATCCTCTCTCTCTACAATTCTCTCTCTCTCTCTCTTGCAACTTGCATAGCTTATGCCCAAACACTCTAAACCAAACCTAGAGAGCTTCTTGCTGAGGTGATTTGAGCTTAAATTTGAGCTCTTGAAGCACTTGAGAGTGTGAAATTGTTGGTTTATGACTTAAGGGTTCATTCCTCTTCAAGAGGTATACCTTCTCTTGCCTTTATACCATCTTTACACCACTTGTTTTCCATCTTTTCTACTATTTTTTGGGCTGTAAAAACTTTGTATTTTTGGGCTGAAACTTAGGTTTTAAGTCCAATAAAGGTTGAGGGGTGGTTCACCCTTCTTTGCACCTTGCTCTTAAGGCCTTTACCGTTGTGTTTCCCACCTTTATATTATCTTTTTTTTGAGCTTTTAAGCATTGATTTTCAGAGTTATTTCAGTAGCTAAAAACATGTTTTGAAGTCCAAAAATAGAAGGGGTAGTCTTCCCTCCTTGTGTTTTGTTTACTAGCCTAGCATGCTCTATGTTTTAGCCTATTATTCTAGTTTTTGTTAGCTTAATTCCAGCATGTTTTAGGACTGTATTAGACCTGTTTTAGCACTTTTTTAAGTGTTTATTACATTTGAGCTTTGTATTGCATGCTTGTAGTGTAATTGTTCTCATCCTATAAGATTGGTGGTTTAGGCCTTAGCCACCATCCTATTTGAGTTAATAGTGTTTATTTATAGCTTTCCATACTTGTGATCACTCTTAATCGCCTCTACAACCTCCCTCCTTTCTTGGCTTTTGATTTTCTTTGAAAGTTGCTTCAAGCTACTTGCTTGTTTCAAGTATGAGATTGAGGTCTTGTGCTTAATGGTTTAATCCCTTTGGGTTCATTACCAACGGCGAGAAGCTTCTCTCGTGTCTAAAACAAATTTTGGTTTGAGCTTTCTTTCCATTTAGAGGACTTAAACTCACCATTGGACTCAATGAATTAAAGAATGGTTAGTAACTTAAAATGAAGTAATTAGAATGAGACTAAAAGTGAGCAAGATAATAACTTGGTTTTGTGTACAATCGGACGTCAATTGAACACATGGAACTTGGGCCATTTTATATTTGCTAGTGATGAAATGATTCAAGTCTCCGAGGTCATCACTTCCCTTGATCTTTCATGATAGGGAAGTGGTTTTTGAGAGTCTCATTTTATTGCATTTATTAAACTTGCACATTTGATTTTACAAGCCATCATGCAATGAAATTGCATCGATTGATGGTTTGTGAACCAAACTTGCTACTCCTTTGATTTGTTCAAGAAAATGAGGGGTGAGTTGTGCTAACAAACCCTTGAAATACCCTGTATATGCTCTGTTTGTCCTCTGTTGCAACAACGAGAATGAACAGTAGTGGCCGGCAGACCACCTTTGATGGCCGGCCAGCCATCACTGGTGGCCGACAACCCTCATCACTGGTCGGTCGGCCATTGATACAAAATTTAGCAGCATGTTTGTAAGGCAGAATAGAGTTATTTTCGAAGTGGGCAACAATGTTGGTGTTCTATTGTGCAACAGAGGCTGTCCGGAAGCAAAACAGTGACTTTTCGCGTGGAAACCGAGCACGTGCATGAGCGTTCTTTGCATTCCGAGCATGTTTAAGTCTGAATTGTTGTAAATAATTAGTTGTAGCTAGTTAATTTTGTAATGTGTTAGAATTTAGTTAACTAGAATAGTTAGTTAATTCATATGTTGTTGCAATAATTAGTTAAGTAGTTTAGCTAATTTCATTTTGTAGACTCGACTTTCTTCGCGCCCCCCCTTTCGGAGAGACGCGAATTGGTCCTACAGTTCGAACTCCTGTCACGATTCTGAATCTAATCTCACAAAGTGCAATGTGAGACTGATAAACACCTAAGAGTCCAATCCGGCAAGTCATTTTGGAAAATCAGATTTTAAATCAAATATTGCCAAAACTGGACCGCTTTGCCAGATTACAAAGTCGCCACCTAAATATTTTATTTTTGGAAAATTTAGGAAACCCTAACTCGTGCTAAAGGCCACGTGTCCGTCATCACCAAAGTTGCCTTGGCTCGGGAACTTGGGTACGAGAGGGGAAGGTCATGACATGAGCACCCCCGCTCGCCGGATCAAAAGATCGGCCTCTACTAAGCATGATATGTTGTTTTATAAACACATGTGTTCTTATTCTGATTATTTAGCTAACTTTACTATGTGACGCACACACAAGCAAATATGGACTAAAATCGAAAGAGTTGAAACAAATAAACTCATGTTTGTTTTCGAAAATGGTTTGAAAGTGCCACCCTCAAGTGGGCTAAAGCGCGGATTTGCCACCTCAAGTGGGCTTAAAATACACATTTGATGAATTGTTCCAATTCAAGCAATCAAGCCTTCATCCATAGGCATTCATGTAGTTTATCAAGTAAGCATATAGCCTCATGGCAAGCATGCGAAACATGGCATCATTCGCACTCATGCAAGTATGCTAAAACGTAAAGACTCACCGAGTACTCCAAGCCAAAACAAAAACTAGTTAGAAATATGCATGATCCTAACTATACAAGATGCCTAATGCAACACATGCAATATACAATTAATAGGCTCGGCTACTAATATGGTATATGATTCAACTTGATCAACATGCGATAAACACGTATTCAAAGAAGTGCGTTGAATTGACAATGTAGTTTGAATGATGTGCCATGCCTCGATGCATGCAATACAAATGAATGGATGCAAACATGCGAGCATAAGGTATGCTAATTGAAACGTGATCCTAAACTAACCATCGAAAGCGGTTCAGTAAAAGGGAGAAAGACGTGGGGTTGGAAGACATGCATACACACACGCACACTTATTATAACATTATGCCCTCGTGAAGGAGGGTCCGAATAAATAAGCTAAGCTACACTAAGCTAAGCTAATTATTACAAAACGAACTAATTAACTATTCTAGATAATTGATTATTACAACATACTTGAATAACTAGCAATGCTAAGCTAATTAAAATATTGCAAAACGAATTGAATAACCAGCTATGCTAAGCTAATTAAAGTAATTTAAATAAAGCAAGTAAACGGCCTCGAAGGCGAGGGAGACATGCATGCTTGGTTGCTTCGTCCTGAAAATCCATCGCCTTGCCACCGGTTGCCTCTATTTGCACTTATTGTGATCTTTGAACATCGTTCCAATATTCCAGACTGCTACTACTCCAAAATAGGAACACTTTTGCACCAAAATGGACTGGTGGCCGGTCGGCCACACAAGTGGCTGCCGGCCACCTTAACTGGCCGGTCGGCTAGTATAAGTGGCCGGTCGGCCACCTGCCTTTCCAAACTTGTGTTTTTGCTACAACAGAGAGCAACAGAGGCAAAACAATGTATTTGCAAGGAAATCTGTGTACTGCCACCCTCCCCATCGTTTCTCAAGCTCAAAGGAGTATGGCACTTGGCTCTCAAGCCACCAATCAAGCATTTTCATGCATGATGGCCAAAAAACCAAGCTCGTATAAGCTTAATGAATGCACACACAAGACTCAAATGGCCACCACCCTATCATGCATGATCAAGGGTGACGATGACCAAGAAATGTGATACGTTCCATCACTTTTAAGTATGAAACGTCCCACATTTTTTGTGTTTGGATTAACGTCTGATCCAAACACATGCAATGCAACACACATGTTTATCTTGCTCAAGTTTTACTTGATTCATTTTGTTTACACATTTTACATTACCGATTAATCCTTTAACCGATTAAGTCCAATGTGAGAGTTCTCTAATGAGAGAGAGGATTAACCAAAGGATGGTTTAAGACATGAGAGAGTTCATGCCTTTAGCTAGGAGGAACCCTCAAAGAGAGTTAAAGCCATTGAGCACAAGCTCCATCTCAAGCTTAAACACAATCATAAGGTTAAGCAACCCTTAAAACAAATAGAAAAATGAAGAAATGAGGGAGGCTACAAACTTTTTAGTGCTTAAATGGCATGACAAATGACACTAAATTATGCAAGCAACACATGCGTAACATATTAAAGGCCAAAAGTATTAAAACTAGTGAAAAGCACTACACTAGAGACATGCAATAACAAGCTTAGATGACCAAACCAGCTCTGGACAGAGCTAAATCATGCCAAAACAGTGGCTATAACATACTGAAATTTAGGCACAAAAGGCAAGAAAATCATGTGCACATGTCGGCTTGCAAGTAAGACACAAATCACAACTCTCAAAAGTAATGAAAGAGTGATATATGTGAGAGTGTGATAGTAATATATACACTGAAATCATATGCTAAATGATGCTATATCATGCAAACAACTCAAGCAAAGCATGATAAAGGCCTTAAAACACAAAGCTAGCGAAGCCATTTACACTATAACCATGCAAGACTAAGCTCATATGGCCAAGACCACCCAAAACAGAGTTAAATCATACTAAATCAGTAGCTAAAACATGCTGAGATCAAGTCATAAAGAGGTAGAAAAACATGGTCACATCTTAGGCCATCTACACATGCAAACAAGATACAAGGAGGGAATGCCACCCCCTCCTATCTTAGACCTCAAAACCAACTTTTTACCACTAAAATTCCCATGGAATTCAGTGGTTAAAAGGCCAAGAAAAAGGTGTTTCAAAAGCTTTGAAAGATGGCTCAAAAGGATTTACAAGCCAAAGAGCAAAAGAAGGAAACCACCCTTAGCTAAACAAGACTCAAACCATCATTTTAAAACCTTAAAAACAGAGTTTTTTAGAGGTTAAAACCAGCCTCAAAATAGCATGCAAAGGTGGTCAAACAAGTAACTAAAGCAAAGCTTAAAAGGGACAAGTCCTTACCCTTGAAGCATAACAACAAATCAACAAAGATT
This sequence comes from Camellia sinensis, assembly GCF_055761805.1. Taxonomy (NCBI): domain Eukaryota; kingdom Viridiplantae; phylum Streptophyta; class Magnoliopsida; order Ericales; family Theaceae; genus Camellia; species Camellia sinensis. The sequence goes on along the minus strand of NC_138961.1, from coordinate 30,989,900 downwards.
CTGAGCTAAAACCACTTTGAGAAGCTCAAACAAGGCCTCCATGAACCTTAGCTCCAAGGTGAAGGTGTTTGGTCTAGGGTCTTAGAACAAATGTGTAAAGAAAACTCACTTTCAAGCACAAAACAAGAAGAGAGAGAGGATTCTAGAGAGAGAGAGGGGAAAATTTGCTCTTCAAATTGTTAACCCCTCAAATGGGGGAGAAACCTCCCCTTATATAGAAATACAAGCCAAAGGCTTGTATTCATCCCTCCATACACGTGTATAGAGATGGCCTTTAGTGATCAACAGCTAGCACAACTGGCGATGAAAATATCTGAAAAAGGAGAAAAATGGCCGTCGGCCACATCAGGTGGCCGACCAGCCACCTCCCCTAGCCGACCGACCACTTCAAGTGGCCGACAAGGGGGAAAAGTGGCCAACAAGACCCTTCCCCCCTCCAGGCAAGAGGCACCAAGGTTTGGTCCAAAAACAAGCACAAACCAAAGAGGGTTTAGAGGCTCAAAGACAAGGCATTCTGCCGAGAACCTTAGGCACTCAAAACGAGCACAAACATGCACAATCATCAAGTGCACAAATAATAACGTTTGATTCTTAAGGTCGGTCAAAAATGGGGTGTCTACATATTTGTTTTGTAATAATTAGCTTAGCTAGTTAGCTAGTTAGCTAGTTAGTTTATTCAGACTCTCCTTCGTAAGGGCGCAGTGTTGTAATAACGTGTATGTCTTCCAACCTCACATCTTTCTCCTTTTTATTTACTAGCTTATGATGGTTAGTTTAGGGACATCATGTTTTGTTTAGCATACTTCATGTTTGCATCCATTTGTATTGCATGCACTGAGGCTCAGTTCATCATTCTGATTGCATTGTTAGTTCAATACTTCTTTGAATACGTGCTTAGACCGCATGTTATTTAAATGATTCACATGTCATTTTAAGTAGCCAAGCCTAAGTAATTGCATATCGCATGTGTTGCATTAGTTATATTGCTGTAGACACCCCATTTTTGACCGCCCTTAAGACTTGGGCACTACTGATGGTTTACTTGGTGGTGAAAGGTGTGCAGGGCAAATGGCCGATTTCTTTGGCAACGAGAGAGTCAAATCCCAACTTCACACCCCTTTTTGGACCAAAACTATTTTGAATGTTTTTTAGACTTTAAAACCCTCTCTTTCAAAATATTTTTGAAAGTAGGTTCCTATGATGTCTCGACGCTCGCATTTTGTTAAATGTTGCGCCTTTCGGTAAACCAAGCAAGGAAAAAGTGGAAATGAATGAAGGAGAGATGAAATCTTTTGAGAAATCTTTCAAAACACCTTGTTTAGGGGTTTGGAGTTGAAGAAAAGAGGAGAAGAGGGAAGAAACCTAGCTGAGGAAGAAGTTGGGTATGAATCGCTATAAGAGAGTCGAATGGTCCTCACTAAATTAGGCTTATCTGTCTATGAACTTGGATTTAAGCTATGAGGCCACCACCATTGGAAATATTACTTCCGGGGCTTCATTTTTCACTTAAGAATCTCCTAAAGCCGAGTCCGGATGGGGAAGATATGGTTGGTTGAAGTTGGACATCATTCCGGTTGGACCGAAACTGAGTAGTCTTCACTAAAAGAGGGATATCTCTTATCACACATGGAATTTTGAGGTGAGGCTTCCATATTTAGAAAGAAGACTTCTGGGGCTTCAATTTACACACAAGAATGACCTAAAAAGGCATCCATATGAAGGAGTTAGGCTTTCATCAAGTCGGAGACTATGACTGATTTTTGCTGCCGGACTTTATGGGAGTGTGCCGGCCATGAATGGCCAAGGCCGCCCCTATGCCGTCCAACAGTGACCCCATGACGGCCACCAATGATAAGGTGCCGGTCATCGATGAAAATATCAATTTTTTGCAGATATTTTGCTCCAGCTTGCTCCAGCTGTCTTTTTTGAGATATTTTCGACCAAAAGCTTTGAATTGCTATATATGAAGCCTTATATCTCATTTCAAGGGGAAGAACTTCATAAGCAAGTTTTGAGAGCTTCTCTCACTAAACTCCCTCTCTCTTTACAATTTTCAGAGCAAAAACCTCTGCCTCTCTCTCTAGAGCCTCTCCTTCTTGCCTTTTGTGCATGTAAGTAGAGAAATACCTCCCTTTTGCCTAGACATCCTTGGTGAAAGTGGTCCATCTTTGGGAGGAGGTTGCTTGAAGCTTACTTGGGACTTTGTTGGAGTTCCAAAAGGTGTTTTGGCTCAGATTTTGGGCTGGTTTTGCAGCTGTGCATCAAGGGTAACATCTCTCTCCCTTTAAGCTTGTTTTACACATTTGCTTGGCCATCTTTTCACACTACTTTGGGGCTGTTTTGGGGGTGGTGTTGAACTACAAAAACCTCTATTTTTCCTCTGTTTTTTATTCCTAAAAGTCTTGGTTTGTGCCTTGGTTGGCTAGGGGGTTGTCCTCCCTTTTGCTCTTTGGCTTGTAAGGCCTTGTGAGTTAACTTTCAAACCTTTCAAACAACTTCTTTTTGGCCTTAGAACCACTGAAATCCAGAGGATTTTCAATGGTAAAAACCCTGTTTTGAGGCTCAAAATAGGAGGGGGTTGTCCCCCTTCTCTTCTCTTGTTTACTTGTGTTGATAGCCAACCAAATGAGCATGTGTTTTTACTTCTTGGAGGCTTTGTTTAGGCTCATTTTTGTGACTTATCAGACCTGTCATAACTCTATTTTTGGCTGTCTTGGTCACCTCTTGTATGCTTATTGCACTTGTAGTATAAATCCTCTTTGCTTGCCTTGTTAGCCTTGCAAAGTAGTATCTTTTTGTGGCTTGTGCTAGCTCTTTTCAAGCATGTTTTTGTGACTTTTAGGACATGATATAACTCTGCCCATGGCTGGTTTGGTCACCTCGTGCATGCATCTTATATGTGTAGTGTAATCCCACTTGTGGCCCATCAAAGTAGCATGTCTTGCTAGCATGTATTGACTCCATTTCAGTGGGTTTTTGACCATCATTTAGCATGTCATAACTCTTTCTAAAGTTGTTTTGGTTGTCTCTTGAGTGGCTCATGTACTTGTAGAACAAATCTTACTTACTAGCCTTATGTGCATGTTGATTTGACTCATCATTCCAGCATATTTTGGCTTTGCTCCAGCATGATTTTATTCTTATTTTGGGCTGTTCTAGGACTGTTTTGGGCTGCCATGGTCATATCACTCACGTTTTATATAACTATAGTGTAAATGCTTTGACTAGCCTTGGGTTTTGAGGCCCCTATTATGCCATACATGTGATATTTGCATGCTTTGCCATCATTCTAAATGTTATTTTAGTCCATGAAATGTGGCCATACACTTGCATTTGACATGATTTTAATGGCTTGGAGGCTTGGCTCTTTATGCCTCATGAATGGATCATTGTGCATGCCATTAAGCCTAAGCCTTTGGCTCATCATATCAGTGCATTTTTGGTCTTGTTATGCCATGATGTAACTCTATTTTATGCTGTCCAAGTCATGCCATGTTTGGTTTCAATAGGTGTAGTGGATTGCCTCTCTCGTAGCCTCGCATGCTCCATGTTTTTGGCCTTGTGTTCTAGCCTATGTTGCCTAGCTTCGAGCTTGTTTTTGGTCTTGTTTGTGCCTGCCTTGGGACGGTTTTAGGTTCCCTTAGCCCTTTGGGGCTTGCCTTGTATGGCCATGGCTTAAGTCCCTTTGTTAGTTTCGAGCTTTGAGCTTTCTAACATGCTATGCTTGCATTGTTTAGTTGATTTGGCATCAATTTACATGAGATTCCAGAGCTTATCTTGTTGTCACATATCCATGCTTGTCGCTCTTTAAGTATGCTTAAAAGTTGCATCTTTGTGCCCAAATCCTTGAGCCAATTGGCACGCATGTTTGCCTTGTCTTTTCATGCTTTTAATATTATCAATTCATCACTTATAGCCACTGATTTTAGGTATGGCTGAGGCCTATCCATCTTTAGTGTAAGCCCATCTTACCATGTTGTCACATGCTTGTCCCATTTCGTATGTTGTTGCATACTTGTCCGCCTTCGCATGACTTGCATGTTTGTATGTTCATGTTGCATTTTATCATGTGATTCAAGGTTGTTACCTCAAATCATGCTTATATGCTTGTTGCATGCTTGATTTTTTGCATTATATGTTTGCATGCTTGTTGTATTGCATGTTTGCCATGCTTGTCTTGCATTGTCGTTTGGATGTGTTAATCCGAGCACGAGGAACGAGGGACGTTTCATACTTCAAGTGATGAAACGTGTCTCAATTCTCGGTCGCCGACGCTCTTGATAATCCATGATAGAGTTCTAGGCTTTATGTGTTTATTTGTGTATTCATTTCACATTGATTTGCATAAGTTGGATCTTTCGCCATCATGCATCGGGATGCGTGATTGATGGTCGTGGATCCGACTATGCCTCTCCCTTGATGCTTTGAGATGATATGAGGTGGCATAGTGCATACATACCCTCGGGAGACCCTCCATTTTCTCTGTTTTGTGCTCTACTGTAGCTTGGTGTCCCAGCACATCAGTGGCCGGCAGTCCCTTGCAGATGGTCGGCTGTGCCTTGTTGTTAGCTGGCACCCCTTCATTTTTGGTTGGCAGTGGCTTCCCATGGCTGGCAGGCCACTGATGCACTCCCCAGCATGTTTTTGGTAAGGTTCAGCAGGAATTCCTTGAGGACACCCTGCAGACAGAGCCTCTAAAGAGCAACCGGAAGGCGTTTCGAGGCGAAAAACCGAACGCGAGCATGCATACCCTTCTACTTCTGTGAACAGAGCTGGAGCAACTTTGTTTGTTGCTTTTCAATTTGTAGTTAATTAATTTGTTAATTAATTTAAGTTTTGTAATAATTAGCTGTGGCTAGTTATTCAATTTGGTTGTGTAATAATTAATTAGCTCGTTAGTTAGTTAGTTAGTTGGTATGTATTATTAATTCGGACCCTTCGTCGAGAGGGCCAATTTTGTAATAAGTGTGCATGCGTGTGTGCATGTTTTCCAACCTCCATTTCCTCTCCTTTTTACTTACCTGCTTTTGTTGGTTAGTTTTAGGTCATGTTTCAATTAGCATACTTATGCTTTGCATGTTTGCATCCATTCATCTGTCTAGCATACGTATGCTCACATGTTTGCATACATTCATCTATTTTGCATATACCAGGCTCGACGCATCATACTAACTGCATTGTATTTCAATTCCAAGTTGAATACATGTATCAATTATCGCATCTCATATGTCATCTTAGAATAGCCGAACCTACTTCTAGTTGCATTTTGCATGTGTTGCATTAGCCATCTTAACATGAACTAGGATCATGCATTGATTACTAACTAGTTTCTGTTTTGGCTTGGAGTACACTGTAAGTGTTTATGCTTTCGCATACTGCATGTGTGTTATTGATTGCCATGAAAGCATGCTTGCCATAAGGCTAAATGCTTATGTGTTTAACTGCCTGAATGTCTGTGGGTGAAGGTTGGATTACTTGAATTGGAACGATTCATTGAAATTCGTGTTTTAGCCTACTTGCGAGTAGCAAACTTCAAATCATTTCCAAACAAATGGATATGCGATGCTTTATTCCAAATTAGGCGATCTAGTCTATACTTGTTTTGCTGTGCGCATCACATAGTAATTCTAGCTAATTAACCGGAATAAGAACACATGTGTTTTTAAAAACTAGATATCATGTTTAGTAGTGGCCGATCTTTGATCGGGCGAGCGGGGGTGCTCATAGATGACCTTCCCCAATCGTACCCAAGTTCCCGAGCCGAGGTAACTTTGGTGATGACGAACACGTGGCCTTAGGCACGAGTCAGGGTTTCTTAAATTCCCCCAAAATAAAATATTTAGGTGGCGATTCTGTATCTGGCAAAGTAGTCCATGTTTGACACTTTTTTACAAAAATCAGTTTTCCAAAACGATTTGCCGGATTTGGACTCTTTGGTGATTTATCGGTCTTGCATTGCACTTTGCGAGATCAGATTCAGAACCGTGACAATTTGAGTTCGAACTGTAGGCATGAGGCCCTCGGGGGCGCGTCTACAATTGCATAGATAGGAATCATGCATTTTTTCTAACTCATTTATCTTTTTGCCTTGGAGTACTAGGTGAGCCTTTACTCGCTTTAGCATAAATTGCATGCGTGTTGATGTTGCCATGTCTAGCATGCTTGCCATGAGACTAAGTGCTTAATTGCTATAATTGTCTTGAATGCCTATGGATGAAGGCTAATTGGTTTAATTGGAATAATTTGAGTAATGTTTTTATGCGATCACTTTTCAAGTGGTACGTATTCGAAACAAATTTCAAAACAAACATGACTCAAATGTTCCAATTCTTGCAAGTTAGTCTATACTTGTGTGTGTGCCCATCACATAGTAATGCTACCCTAAAATAAACCGGAACAAGAGCATATAATGTACATAAGATTCATATTATGATTAGTAGAGGTCGATCTTTGATTGGGCGATCGGGGGTGCTCAAATGCATTCATGACCTTCCCCTCTCGTACCTAAGTTCCCGAGCCGAGACAATCTTGGTGCTGACGGACATGTGGCCTTTGGCACGAGTCATAGGTTTCCTAAATTTCTCAAAAAATATTTAGGAGGCGACTCTATATCTGGCCAAGCAGTCCACTTTTAGCATTTTTTATTCAAAATTGATTTTCTAAAAGATTTGCCGGATTTGGACTCTTTGGTGTTTATCAATTTCACATTGCACTTGTGAGATTAGATTCAAAACCGCGGGAGTCCGATACTGTAGGGCTTATTTTCCACTTCCAAAAGAGGGCGCGAAAAAGGTGGGCTCTAGTCACACTCGAGAGGAGGAAAGGTCGTGTGAACAAACAGGCGCACTTGATGTTTTTAACTGAAGGTACAATCCTAACGTGTCACATGTGAGAGGAGGAAAGGTGGTGTGAACACTGGGCGCACCCGATGTTTTTAACTGGGGGTATAATCCTAACGCATCACACTCGAGAAGAGGAAAGGTAGTGTGAACACCGGGCACACTCGATGTTTTTAACCGAAGGTACAATCCAAATACGTCACACGCGAGAGGAGAAAAGGTGAGATGGATAAAAGAACAAACAAATCACATAAGTAGGAATTAGAAATAAACATGGATTCTACACAGAGAGACGTAAAATCAAAACAATCAAAGTGGTGTAGTAAAGTGGAAGCCAATTTACCCACGTGTTAAAACAATGAACACAACGCACCTTGTTTCAATTTGGTTGTAAAATGGACGATGATTTACTGTGGCACGAATAATTTTATCTAGAACTCCTCTGAATGAACCATATATACAATAACGTCTGGTTACAATAGAACATCATAACAGAATGAACTATGATTCAGACAAAGCAAATTATAAACTACTTGGAATAGTTTAAACTGATTAAAAGTTTTGAACAAATGAGTTTAATAAAGCAAGCTTAAACAAATTAAATCAAGAATCAAACAAAAGCGTTCACACAATAAAAACAAAATGAACAAAAATCCTTTATTTTCTTTTCCACTCTCTTTATATTTTCTTTTCCCTTTTGTTTTTGCTTGCTTTTTTGCTTTCTTATTTTCCTTGTTTTCCTTTTCCAACTCTTTTTTTTTTCTCTTTTGTTTTTGGTTGCTTTTTTTTGTGTTCTTTTCCTTTTTTCTTTTTTCGAACTCTCTACTTCTTTCTTTTTCACTGTTTTTCTCTCTTTGTTTTTCCTTCCCCTTTTTTGTTCCATGATAAAAGAAATAAAAATAATAATAATAAATAATAAAATTGAACTGGGTTTTCACTGAGAGCTGGTCGGGCCTCAATGAAGCACGGCCAGGCATCGAGATAGCCGGCCAGGCTTCGATAATGGCGGGGGCAATTTCGGCCTTTCCTCGCAATTTGTTTGTTTAAAATAAACTCAAACCATATTTCCTTACACTCCCTCATTTGAAACACCCTTCTCTCTCTCTCTCTCTCTCTCTCTCTCTCTCTCTCTCTCTAAATTCCCTCTCTCTTTAGATTTCCCCTTTTCCTCACAATGCCCAACAACCCTTGCCATTTTTTCTTCGAAACCCTTCCCCTCCTCTACATTTTGAACGGATTGGATTTTGATTCGGTTAAGTTTTTGTTTTTCTCATTATTTTTGCCTTGTTTCTCACTGGTTTTCTTGGTTTTTGGGTACTCACTATCGTGTTTTCACTTTTCCCCTCTCATTTTCTCTCTCCTAGGGTTTAGCCCCTTATATTTTTCTTGCTTTCTCTTCCTTCCCTCCACTCTTCTCCATGGCTAGCGATGAAATTCCCATCTCGAACCCTACCATTGGTATTAGGGCTACCCTAGGAGCAAACATGGAGGCCTAGGATGCTCTCGTGGTGCCTCCCCTCGTTGATAGACCATTTGATGCGGCCACATACCGACCACGCACACATGCTCCACCCTCGGGTGGTATCTTGAGATTCGAGGGCCTCATCCACGGCATTGATGAGGACATCTTGCTGCGAGAGCCCACGGAGCACTTGTCCGCCGATGCCTCTACGGTAAGCAACTTTCCTTTGTTTTGATGCATTGTTGAATCTCACAAATAGACCACTAGTTAAATGCCATATATTTCCCATTTGCAGGTGATAGCCAGGAGTATTAGCGGATACGAATCCATATCTGGCCCCCGGAACTGGTATGAGAGACTACCTGTGGAGGTCCGCACACTAGTTGATGCAGCCAACTTTGGGCCCTTCTGCTCAGGGCTTATACAGATGAGAACCGAGTCATTACTGTACAGGGCCCTGGTCGAGAGATGGTGGGACACCACAGACTCATTTCATTTCTCATTAATCGGGGAGCTAACTCTGACCCCGTACAATTTTTCGATGCTTACCGACCTGTGGGTTGGAATTGGTGGGCCGATTCCATGTGATCTTGACATGATGCAGTGGAGAGCCGCACAGCATTAGCTTCTTGGGGTGATCGCGAACAGCACCAGTCACAGGATGGTGAGGTACAGCACAATCATTTCTCCGAGTCCCAGCCCGCTACCCTGGATGAGGTCGCCCAGTACACCCGCGGCTTCCTCATGTATCTCCTCAGTACTACCCTGTTTGCGAACAGGAAATATACGGTGGGGTTGTACCTTCTTGGGGCACTGGTGCACCTCTCCCAGGTGACAAAGTATGATTGGGGTGGCACCGACCTGGCCACCTTATACTGCTATATGAGCTTGGTCTCCCGCCACAAGGCGGATTCACTCGGAGGCTACTGGAGGGTTTGGAAGGTATACCTCACACTCATCTTTTTTGTGCATTCTGTTCTTTCTGCATTTTCTGCTCATTTGCATTTTATTTTCTGCTTATTTACTTCATCTATCTTTTTTTTGTTTGCAGCTTTGGGTTTATACATACTTCACCTCTCTAGCTCCAGTTCCGGTGAGACTAATCGAGTTGTCAGTACCCTGCTCACGGTACTATAACTCTCGATTTGAGCGCCGTTGCCGCGTAGACTGAGATTTCCCCTACTTCCGCCGCTTCTTTGACACGATCACTGCGGACCAGGTGACAAAACACCAACCTTTAACCGTTACATACTATAAACATACTGCACTGTTTCCCATACTACATGGTCATTATCATACTATTGCTTCTATACCGCATTGCTATTCTGATATTGCACTGATTTCACAGGTTGACTGGCATCCTTATGCGAGCATTCCCTAGGTGTCGAGAATGACTTATGTCATGGCATGGCATGCCTCTACCATGCGGATTCTATTCGAGGGCCCTTTTGGCCGGGTTTACTACCTGGGGGAAAGGTTCATTCCCCAAACGGGGGGCATTGCTAACCCTGACATTCTGCATCCTCCTCCTCCAGTCATGAGGGCAGTTGATAAGCTGTAGGACGGTCCTCAGATTGACCTCCTGATGTTGGGTGAGGATGGTGATTATCATCATGAACCTAACAAATTCACTACCTTCTTATACACTCTGGTGATGGCACCTCTTACCCTGCGCGTGGTTTACGCTGTATCGGAAGTTGCTGCTGCTGCTACCGCGTCTGGTGATGTGCCTACTGGAGGTGTCCATGCCGTTGTTCCAATTCCTAGATTTCTCGTGATTCCCACCGAGATCATGTACATGCGTCTAGATGGAGTGATTGAACAGATCCTACTTGAGCGCAACGAGGAGAGGGACCGCAGGCTAGTGTTCGCTCCTGGAATCAAGCAGATACCTCTGTCTACCTTTCTCAAATTTTGTCCCTTTTGCAGATACCCCGGCAGTATGCTGATAACCTCCTTTGAACGATCGACTGACTACTCCTTATGGTACGGAGGAGGTAGACTGCCTTAGTCACCCATGGGATTGAGGTACACTCTATATGTAGTTCATTGTTGTTTCCATACTGTTTACACTCATGTTAGTCTATATTGATACTTGTACTCTTTTCAGTTTGAGCCGGAGCGAGCAGTGCCTGCAGGACCTCCTTCGACTAGTAGACAAATACGGGGTCCAGTGAGGGGCCAAGAGGGAGTCGATCAAGTGAGAGGTCGAGTGAGGTAGCGCTCACCTTTTGAGGAGTCTTTTGATGGGTCTTTGACCCCCAAGGACGAGGGAGAGAAGATTAACTTGCAGTCCAACAGCCCCAGCAACGACAGTGATGCACCTCATCACCAGTCGAGGAGGAAGAAAGCGATAATAGGCTATTGATGAGGACAACGATTTTACTTTCTGTTTTTTTTTTTTGTTTTTTTTTGTTTTTACTTTGTAGTTAAAGACTAGCTTCAGATAGCCCCCCCCCCTTTTTTTTAAAGGATTTTATTTTGTTTTGTTGCCTTGTAAAATGATGATCAGGGTTGGACCCGCTACCTATAAAAAACAAGTTTTTGTTAAATGATTTCCTTTGCACAATATGATGAATGGCATTTGCATGTGATGAATGGCGTAACCTTTGCATGGTAACTTCACATAAGACTTGAAACAACGAATATCTGCTCTTGCATTCATTCTTGAATCGGATGACAACCCACAACCGGACAAAATGTAAAATACAACTCGATAACAGAAAAACAAAATAAAAACAACTCGAAAATACTAAAAAACACTTGGTACAAACAAAACAAGACTAAAAAACAAATGTGGTACGTCAAGGCAAAGGTCAGCTTTTCTTGCAACTACACTAATCTAAGCCATCATTTAGACCTGGCCAGGTTTAAATATGCACAGTTGGGCTTCACTGAGGCACGGTCGGGCCTCAGTGTGAGGTTAGTCAGTGCTGCTCCTTCTTATCCTCTATAAATGATGCTCACATGCTGTTTTTCAGGTAGAATAACAAGTCTTTGATATTTAGCTCTCAAAATGGAGACATTATGCAACAATAGGCTCTGAGACTGGATAGCACTTTGAACGGCTTGGAAAAGATGAATTTTCGCGGTTTTGGCTTAAATGCCATTTTTCCTTTAAGTTGCATTTCTCTTTGTTTTCCATTCCTCCATGCCGCTGTTCGATGTATGAACCTAATCACACATGTGTTTCAATTCGGATCCCAAGAGGTGTATCCGACACTCGAGAAATTTCAAGCTTTGATAGAGTCCTGGCGTGACGAAGAAATCATATCGTAGCCCCGTTTTGGCGATGTCCAAGCTTCGGGACGAATGTGTGGGTTAACATTACATGAGGCTTGGTCTTTGGCACATGATGGGGAGCTAGATATCCCCAGTTTAGTTCATCAATCTTTCGCTATTGGAGACGGGAGTGACCTTCTTTGGCGAGGCCGCCAGCAACATGCTCTCTGTTTATACCTTCTCGCACAATTTCTCCTTGCCCCTAGTTTCGGAGGAGCTAACATCCGGTTAATTGAAGTGGCTTAACATCTGAAAGAGGGAAAGAGTTGCATGGGCTTGGCACTGGCCGAAACCTTAATAGTTTTAGATGCTTTAAGTCGAGGAGAGACCACCCGGCTGGTAGGGAGTCTGCTACTTCTCCAGGTATTATTTTCCATCCTTCTAATTTATGATTCTTACATCACTCAACACTCATCCTCTATTTTTCTCTTAAAACCCTTTTCCTTACTTTTCTCTCATCGTACATCTCTCTATTCTTTAATCTCTCTCTCTTTTTCTTTTTTTTTTTTATCCCTCTCCAGGTATGGTTAATGGATAAACTGCAAGTAGTGAACCCTTGCCCTGAGTTCTTGGCTCGAGCTTACTTCTTTCATCAATGGCTTGTGGATTTCCCCTTAGAGGGTTTATGGTGTGATTGGATGTGCAACCGGTCCATAACTGACATAACTTGGCGTTGCCCCTGGTTCAATTTGGTTGAGATCAGCTACAGCATGTCCCGACATCAGGTGTGGAGTTGATAAGCTTCCTACATTGTAAATTCTATTTTCTTTTCTAGTTCTGACGCCAGTTCGGACATGATCAGATACAACCAGATAAGGGAGTGGAATACACAGCTTCATTTCCGGTTCATGCTTCACTCACACCTACCCCAGTATCGCGCGACTTGGAGGACGAGAGAGATTCTGGCCCCTGCCATTAGTTTCAGTTACACCCTGTCTTAGGAGTGTTTGGCTTAGCTTGAAGAGGAGGCTGAGGTTGGGCCGTCTTTGGCATACAGCTACCTAACTTAATTATGCTCCTAGTTTTACTCCTTTGACATTTTCTTTTCAAGTTTTAAGATGTAAAAAATAACTTTGATCAGAATCAAAGTGTTTGGAGAATATACTTATGTTCAACTCAATAAAATTGAAGTTGCAAGTACTGAAAATTTTCCTTTCGGTCCCAAAAATGGTCCAACTTGTAAGAGGGTGGAATTTTGAACAAAATCAACTTTTATTAAAACTTTTCAAAACAATTTTCAGAAATGATCACCATTTGACACGCACGGAATCGATTCTCAAGATGTACAGTCCCGAATCAAAAGAAATCATAACAGCCCCTGATCGCATATCATTGCCGTTATGTACTGCAATCAGCTTTTCTTCCCGAGATAAAGAGCACAACTGAACTAACAAATGATGAACGGAGATAACCTGATCAAGAAAATAGATAGGACAGTTGAATTGGAGATACTAACAGCCGAACTTCAGGGCTTACGTGTCCCAAAAATAGAAATCAGGCCTTACGTAGATAGGTTTGGGTTCACTCGAGTATTAACTCTCTCCTTTTGTGCTGTAACTTTTGCCAAAGTTGCCCTTTAGGGTTTTTAACCTTGCGAGCTCAATTTTTCTTTATTTTTAATTTTTCATGCTCTAACTTTTGCCTAGGTCGCCCTTACGGGTTTTCAGCCTAACGAGCCTCTCAAGGGTAGTATTTCTTTAACTTGTCCATATTGATTGGTTGCGAGAACTCCAGGCCATCCAAGTCCATAAGAATAACCGTCATTCCTGACCAGATTGACTTGATAATGTAAGGACCAGTCCAATTAGGTTTGCAATTGCCCCTATGGTCATGAATGCGAGCTCGGCTGTCTTTCAGCACCATGTCCCCTTCTTAAAGATTCCTAGACTTAACTTTCTTGTTAAAAGCCCTGACAATTAAGCGTTGGTAGTCCTGGACATGATGCAACGCTCTTAGTCTTCTCTCATCAAACAACATTAACTCCTCAAACCTACTTTACTACCAATTTGCCTCTACTATCTGACACTTAGCCATAACTCGTAGCGAGGGCACTTCAATTTCGATCAACAAAAAAGCCTCTATCCCGTAGACGAGAGAATGGCGGGTTGCCCCTGTAGATGTTCGGACCGAGGTTCTGTAGCCCCAGAGTGCAAACGACAATTTATCTGGCTAGTCCCTGTAAGTTTCTACCATCTTCTGTAGAATTCTGTTGATATTTTTGTTTGCAGCCTCAACAGCTCCATTGGTTTGTGGCTTGTAGGTCGATGACTTATGGAAAGCCACATTATATTTCTCAAGTAAATCTATCACCTCTTTCTTGAAGTGCGTCCCATTATCGAAGATAATCTCATTGGGCACCCCATACCAACAAATGATGTTGTTCTTGATGAACTTATCCACATACGATGCTTTCAGCACAGAGTAGGACTGGGCATGTACCTATTTTGTGAAGTAGTTGATTGCTAACAGAATGAATTCATGCTCGTTTGACCCCCTTTGGCGTGACTGCACCGATAACGTCTATCCCCCAAACATAAAATGGCCATAGTGAAGTCATGTTGTAGAGCTTCAACGGCAAAATGTTCATGCGATTGGCATGAATCTGGCACTTGTGATACTTTTGAACAAAACCAATGGAATCCTCTTCCATGGTTGACCAGTAGTAGCCTTGTCTAAGGATTTTTCGGGCGAGCATCACACCATTCATGTGGGCCCCGCACTCTCCTCCGTGAATGGCCTCCATGTGGTGCTTTGATTCCACTTCCTCTACACACAGCTTGTGCATTCCCAAATGACCCCTTTGATACAACTTGCCTCTGCAGATGATAAATTGAATAGCCAGGCACTGTATTCCCGTTTTGTCCTTGGCATTTGCTCCTGGTGGATACACCTCCTTTTCCAGGAAATCTAGATATCGTAGTACCAGGGGTTCTTGTCTGAAGCCTCATCTATCACGGCAATGATGTAATAGGCTGGTGTGTACTTCTGTTCAATAATGATCAGACGCATCCTGACTCCCAATGGAATGTCTACCTTAGAAGATAGAGTTGCTAGTGCATCAATGAATCGATTTTTTTCTCGTAGTAGATGGGTAAATGTTACCTTTTCAAACCTCGGAATTAGCATAACCAAGACCTTATGGTAAATCTTCATTTTCTTCTCTTTGACCCGCCAATCTTTGTTGGCTTGAGACACAACCAAATTTGAATCCTCGATGACGTCCAACCTTTTTGCCATTTGTTCTAAGGCGGCTTCTAAACTAGCAATACACACCTCATATTCTGCTTCGTTGTTGGATACTTTGAACCAGAGTTGGAAGGCTAAGGGTATATGGGAGTCATTAGGTGCTATCAGCAACATACCGACCCCATAATCGTATTGATTGGCTACTCCGTCAAAGTACATCGTCCATGTTTTCTCCTCTATTTGCAGAATATCTTCATCTGGGAAAGAGTACTCTGCTGCTTCATCCCATCTACTGGGTGATCTACCAGGAATTTCGCTACAGCTCTCCCTTTAACTGACTTGCGTGTAACATATGTAAGATTGAATTCGGAGAGAAGAAGCAACCAACATGCTAGCCTATCCATAAGCACTGGTTCCTCAAAGAGATATTTGATGGGAGCTAATCTGGAAACCAGGATTACAGAGTGAGCAAACAAGTAATGACTCAACTTCTAGGTAGCCCATACCAAGGCTATGCAAGATTTCTCGATGGGAATGTAACGAGTCTCGTAATCCAATATTTTCTTGCTCAAGTAGTAAATGGCTTTCTCCACCTTGGCCTCCGACTCCTGAGCTAACATACACCCTATGGTTGAGTTTGTCACTAGCAAGTACAAAATCAGTGGTTTTTTTGGTTCTGGCGACAACAACACAGGCGGATTCTGCAGGTACTACTTAACCTGTTCAAAAGCGAACTGACAGTGATCGTCCCATTGGAACTTCTTTCATTTCTTCAGGAGACCAAAAAGTGGTTCACAAGTCAAGGTTAGTTTTGAAATAAACTGCCTTATGAATTGCACTTTACCTAGAAAGCCGCGCACCTCCTTTTCAGTCCTTGGTGGTGGCATTTCTAAGATGGCCTTGATTTTGAAAGGATCTACCTCAATTCCTCTCTGTATGATTAGGAATCCTAGCATTTTTTCTGTTGTTACACCGAAGGTGCATTTTAACGGGTTCAACCTCAATCTATACTCTCTGATCCACTAAAAGAATTTCTTTAAGGCGGTGCAGTGGCCCTCTCAATCTTTGGACTTGACAATCATATCGTCCATGTATGCCTCAACCTCTTTGTGGATCATGTCGTGCAGAATGGTAGTTGCAGCCCTTTGATAAGTGGCCCTAGCATTCTTCAACCTAAACATTATGACTCTGTAGCAATAGGTGCCCCATGGAGTAGTGAAAGCGGTCTTCTCCCTATCCTTAGGTGCTATCAGAGTCTGGTTATACTAGAAAAACCCATCCATCAACGAAAGCAATGCATGGCCCGCGGTGAAGTCTACCACCTCATCAATATACGGCAGTGGAAAATCATCCTTAGGGATAGCCTTATTTAGATCTCTGAAGTCGACACAAACTCTGATTCTGCCATCCTTCTTTGGGACTGGAACAATATTAGCCAACCACATTGGATGCTCAGATACAAGCAAGAACCCTGCCTCAATCTGTTTGGTAACTTCTTCCTTGATCTTCAAAGCCCAATCTGGACGAACTCTGCGCAGCTTTTGCTTAACTGGCCAGGCCTCAAGGTCAAGAGGGATCCAGTGTTGTACAATCTCAGGATTGATTCCAGGCATGTCTTCGTAGGACCACGCAAAAACATCTTTGAAATTTTTTAATAAAGTGATTAAACGCTCGCGTTTCTCCGAAGACAGCGTGGACCCGATCTGGACCAAACGAGGATCTTCCTCAGTACCCACGTTTATTAATATGATTTCATCTGTGCAGGGCTTAATACGTCTCTCCTCCTCATGATCAACAAATTTTTTAAAACCCAAGGAATTTCTTTCTTTTCGTTTATGTCAAAATTTTGAAAATAAAGATTAGTACAACAAACCAAAGGCACAGAGAAGTAGACAACATTCAAAGCATCCCCATTCAAAAAGTCTGGATCTTTGGTAACAGTGGACTCAAAAGAATATCTATAAGATGACCTGGATAGGACTTTAGTATCCAGGTTACCACTTCGAGAAGTACCAGACTCAGAGGAACTTGAATCTAATTCCGACTCCACAGACTCAATGGAATCAGACCCAGACTCACTATCCGATTCAAAACTATTGATGACGCCTTGCTCAAACTTCTAGACTAGACATGGAGCCTCAGATGCATCCATGATAAGATTGGAGAAATATGCTGCTGGGGTATCCCCATTCATTGAGATAGTAAAACTATCCCCCAAGTTGGTGGTCTCAGCTCCAGCAGTAGAACTTGTCAGTAAGTCAGCCAGTGCTTTTCCCAATAGTTCTTCCTCTTCGAGGTCCAAGTTTACAGTTCTTCCTTGATCTGTACCAGTGCTTAGGTTTGCCTACTCATCCTTCTCTTCTAGTAGCTGGTGTCCGAAAAAGATCTTGAACCCCGAATACCTTGTTTTTATTTCCCAATCATACCGAGGCTCAAGGAATCCACAAAAGTGGAAGTCTTCCCCTTGGAGGACAAAACATCCGTTCAAGGTCCCGTGTATTGGTTTGTGGACTAGCTTATACTACCTTCTAGTCCTATTTGCTTTCAACCTTTCACTCAACTCCTTCCCTTTTCTTTGCCAATCTGCAGTGGTAAGTTTGTATCCCAGCCCAAAATAGTGGGGATTATGACTGATCTCCTTAATAATAGTACCTCCCTGCTTGCCGCTTCAGCCTAATATTGACTCGGGCATATGCCCCTATTCGTTCATCATATATATGGATTGTGCACTCAAGTAATTTCTCTCGTTTTCTGCCTTGATGGTTTGGACCAACCGGGCTTCTTCCAGAGAGAAGCCAGAAAGGAATACGTCTTCTTTCCCATATATGATTTCCAATAATGGTGCGGTGGTTCCCTGGGGAGGATGGATCGCAGAGTTACCGTGCACAGTGGCAATCCCGCCTTTGAAGGGGTATTTCACTAACTGATGGACTGTTGATGATATAGCCTTCATCTAATGTAGCCAAGGCCTTCCAAGTAGTAGGTTGAATGTGGCCAGAACATCCATGACATGGAATTCCACCTCATGTTCAGACGGGCCGAATTAGGATATTGCTCTTGAATGTTCCCATAACATCCTGGCTTGTATTGTCATAAGCCCGGACAGCTCGGGTCGTGGGTGTAAAGTCAATTGGCCTCAAACCGATGGCATAGGCAGTTCTTATTGGACATACATTGACTGCTGATCCGGTATCTATTAACACCACTGGAATCCACTTTTTTCAACATTCCAGGGTTACGTACAAGGGACGGTTGTAGTTGGCACCCTCAGGAGGCAATTCTTTATTTGTGAAGGATATTACTGGCATAACGTCTCCAGAGGTGACCAACGACACCAATTGGCCAGCGGTTGTGTCAATGGGCAGTTTGGTTCGATTCATTGCCTCGAGCAGGGCTTGTTTATGCTCCCGAGATGCCATTATCAGTCCCCAGATTGATATGTCGGCCTGAATCTTCTTGAGCTGTTTTAAGACCATGTTTTCCTCAGCATCCTTCTTCTTTGCTCTCTCAGCCTCCTTTCCAAAGGTCTCTGGCTAGTCTAACACTGCGGGTTTGAAGTACCGACCCCTGCGGGTCATATGATTGATCTTATCGATATACCAAGTGTCATCCACGATATCAGCTTTCCAACCTTCATCAGTGTATACATGACTTAGCTCGCTATCTTCCCACCACTCTCCCGAAGTCATGATCGGACTAGCATCGGGTTTTATCTGGAGCATATTAACATCACACACCCCATCATCATACCATTCTTCTTCCACCATAGCTCGGGTTTCAACATCCTGGTACTTTCTGAGTTTCCTTAACATTCTCTTTCGATCACTAGGTTCCCACTCGATTTTCTTGGCGTTTTGAACATCGTCGGTTGTGGACTCAGCCTCTTATTTCTCTTTTCCTCTTTTTTGTTCCAGAGCTATCTTCACTTGGATCTCTTCTTTTCTTTTCCTTTGAAATTGTTCTAGTGCCTGTTCTTTCTCAGTCAGAGGTTCAGCTTTAGCTTTGCCACTAACAGTAATTTCCTCTTCTGTCTTAGTCTCTCCTATCTGTTCCTCTACATCGGACTCTTCCACACTCAATCATCCATTGCTTGTTTCTAGCTGGCTCGGGTCCTGTAGACACCCCATTTTTGACCGACCTTAAGACTCAGACGTTATTGATTGAGCACTCGGTGATTGCGTATGTTGTGCTCGTTTTGAGGTTTTGGAGTTCTTGGCTGAGAGCCTCGCCTCCGGACCTCGGGTCCTTTTGTACTTTGACTTGGTCTGCGGACCAAGTTTTGTTTTCTCTTCCTGAACGGAGGGAGAGGTCTTGTAGACCATCTCTCAGTGGTCGTAGGCCACTGTTCCCATTTGGAGACTAGTTTCTGATTTTTCGGAGCCATCGGCTGTTCGCCTCGGCTCGGGACCGCTTAACATTCTCCGTTTGGCATGGTCCTTGGAACACACCTTGTTTCCTCTATCTAGAGGGACACTGTGGTTCGGGAGACCACTTTTGTGGTCGTACGCCACTTTTTGTGCTCAACAACCAGTTTTCGAGGCCCCCGGCCACGCGTCTTGCCTCCCGAATTCTCGTTTTGCATCCGTGTTGGTTCGTTCTTGGCACGAACCTTGTTTTCCTTGTTTGGAAGGTGGTACAAGGGTGGGAGACCAGATTTCTCCTCGAAAACCACTTTTCTTCCCGCCAACCAGTTTTCTGGTTGGGAAACTGGTTTTCTTAGTCTTTGGGCCACATTTTCTAGTTTCCCACCCCACCGTTGGCTTGCTTTCAGTGTGGAGACCACCAATTACCCTGGCTGACCACTTTTTTTTTTGGAAAATCAGAAAAAGTGGTCGGCCGACCAGTAAAAGTAGCAGGCCGACCACTTTTTCTAGTCGGCGGCCTTCCTACAGATTTTACAAAGTCTATGGATGCCAGCTGTGCCAGCTGGAGGGCACAGACTGTATCCTCCATATACGTGTATGGAGGGATTTAAACAAGCTCTTAGCTTGTCCAAAAAGCTTGAGAGCTGTTTCTCTATAAGAGAGGAGGCCTTTCTCCCTTATTAGGGTTCAGATTTTTGGGCTTGAGCTATACATATCATCTATATCTATAATCCTCCATTTCCCTCTTGTTTTGTACCTTAAAGTGACCATTCTTCACCCTTTTGTGCACACAACCTCCTATCCAAACATCATCCTTTTGTTGCTGAGGCACCTAGGAGTTATTTCTGGAGTTTTTGGATTGGTTTGGGTTCAAAGAGGTTGCTGGAGTTGCAGCTTTGAAGAGGGTCATCAAGGGTGAGTTTCCAACCCTTAAATCCTCATTTTTTTCTTAAGCTTTTAGCCTTATTTGAATACTGTTTTAAGCTTAGCTCGTAACTGGAAAAAGTTTTTTTTTGTATGCATAAAAAGTTTATCTAAGGTCACTTTTTTGTTTGGGGTTGTTTACCCCCTTTTGGGCCTTGTTTGGCCTTATTTTTATGCCTCTTTTGTGAGCTTCGGGACCACCTTGTATTGGCCTTCTCACCAATCCATAGGGATTTCAGTGGTGGGAATGGTGTTTTAAGGTCCTAAGAAGGAGAGGGCCATCCCCTCTCCTTTGTGTCTTCAATACATGCCTTATTTGCCTCATGTTTGAGCACCTTTGGTAAGTGTGTGTTGGCCATGTCTTAGCTTGTATTTGTGGTTATTTTGCTGAGGCATGCCACTATTTTTGCTTAGTTTGGTCACTCCTTGCATTGTTAATACACTTGTAGTGTAAATCACACAATCTAGTCTTGTATGCCTCATATTTGAGCATGTGTTTCTAGCTTGTTTTTGGGCCATCTCCGTAGATTTTTGGTGTAGTTTTAACATGCCTTAGATCTATTTTTGCTTGGTTTGTTTGGATCTTGCATGCCTTATACGCTTGTAGTGTAAATCATACATACTAGCTTTGTATGCTCCTTGAAGTGGCATGTCATTTTATCCTATGTTATGTCCATTTCAGCATGTTCTTGGGCTTATTTTATCATGTCATACCTCTGTTTAGGTTTGGTTTGGTTAGCCTTTGCATGCTCTATACACTTGCCATGCAATCCCATGAAATAACCTAACATGCGCCATGTTGTGACATTTCTTTTTAGCATGCTTTTGGCTTGACTTCAAGAAGCTTTTGTCCATGTTTTGGTATGCTTGAGGTCTGATTTTAGTTGTCTTGGTCATCCATGATTTGTTTTGCATAGCTTTGGTTCGATCTTGCTTGTAAACTTTGTGTATTGAGTCATCTAGCATTCTCTACTTCGCTTATTTCAATGATTTGGCATCATTCATAATGTGATTTCAGTCCATTTTTCATGGCCATGGATTCACATTTGTCACTCAATCAATGCGTTGGAGGGTTGGTTCTTTATGCCTTAACGTGAGCCATTGTGTATGCGTTCATGCCATAGCTTTGTGAGCCATCATTTCAGTGATTATTCAGGGTTATTTTGCCATAATATAACTCTGATTTTTGATTCTTAAGTCATATCATGTTTGGTCCTAATAGGTGTAGTGTAATTCACCCTATTTGCCTTACATATTCCATGTCTTATGCTCCTTCATGCTAGCACATTTTGGCTTCCACCATACATGTTTTAGACTCATTTTAACATGTTCTAGGACTATTTTGGGTCGCCTTTGTCATATGCCTCATGCTTTGTATAACTATAGTGCAATTGGCCTTGCTAGCTTTGTCTTTCGATGCTTCACGCATGCTATCTTTGAGCTATTTGAATGATTTGGCATCATTTAACAATTGATTTCAGAGCATATATACTTGCCATGTCCTTACTTCATTCATGCTTTGAATGCCTTTAAGTGTTGTGCATTATTGCCTAGTTTATGGCTTAGCCTGTATGCTTGCATACCTAGGTATTTGTGCCATCATCTCAGCATGTTTGGGTCCTTATTTTGACCTACTTGAGCTCTGTCCATGCTTAGTTCATGCATTTGTGCCATGCATTGCATGCCTCCTTTGTAGTCCTCTTTGCTAGCTTCCATGCCTTAGGGACCTAGCATGTCATACTTGTGTTGTTTGAATGATTTAGCATCATTTCTTACTTCATTTCAGTGCACTTAGTATTGTTACACTTCCACTTTTATCACTCCTTGAGCACTCTTGAGAGTTGTGCTCTTTGGCCTACTCGATTGGCCAATGCATTGTGCATGCATGCTTTGCATTTCGGTGCTTTTATCTTGGTGTTATTGGCCACTGATTTGGGTGTGGCTAAGGCCCATCCATTTTTGTTTAAGTCCATTTTGCATCGAGTATGCCATTGTAGTTCATAGCATTGAGTATGCCACGTTGTTGCATGATTGATCATTGCATTGTGCATGCCTTGTTCATCTCATTGTGTATATTAGTTCCATGTGCATTGTGTATGCTAGTGTCATGAGCATTGTGCATGCCATGTAGCTTATAGCATTGTGTATGCTAGTTGCATGTTTGCATGTTATCTCTTGCATGTTTGCATCACTTAGTTGCATTGCATTAGGATTGCATGCTAGAGTTGCATTTGTGCATGCCATGTTTGTTGCATTGTGTTTGGGATAGGAGTTAGTCCGAACACGGGAAACGAGGGACATCTCGTACTCAAAGTGACGAAACGTGACTCGATTCCCGGTCGCTGACATTCTTGACTACCCATGATGGAGTTGTTGGCTTTAGGTGCTTGTATGTGCATTCATTTCATATTGAGCCGTGCAATTCGACTCCTTGGCCATCATGTATCAGAATGTGTGATTGGTGGCCCGAGGGTCAAGGACTACACTCCCTTGAGCTTATGCAATGATAGGGAGAGTGGTCATGCACACATGTGTTGCAAATACTTTGCCGAGCATCTCTCTTTCCCTTTGTTGCAGAAAACCAGAAACCATGAGAGGAAACTGGTCGGCCGACCAGATTTACTGGCAGGCCGACCACTTTTTTTGGTTTCCACCACAAAAGGTGGTCGGTAGTTGGTCTCCCATGCCTATAAGCTGGTCAGCAGCCTTCCCATAGATTCCCAGGGTGGAGTTTCATCTCTCTGGAGCTTTGTGCAAGTTTCAGAGATCAATTGCAAACAAAGGCAAGTTGGGGCGTCGCGAGGGATTTCCAAACAAGGCGACTCGAGCATGCATGCGTCCTTTGTCATCCAAAACAAGAGCTGAGGCAGCCTACATCATATAGTTTATATGCTTATTTAATTCCTAACTTAGTGTAGACGTCCCCGAACGTCCCGGGAAAGAAATTCCCCGTTTTGTCCGTTGGGGGCTCACTACAGTTCGGACTCAAAAGTCACAATCCTGTATTTAATCTCGCAGAGTACAATGCAAGACCGATGAATCATCAAAGAGTCCAAATCTGGCAAATCATTTTGGAAAATAGATTTTTAGAAAGAAGTGCCAAACATGGACTGCTTTGCCAGATACAGAGTCGCCACCAAAATATTTTATTTTGGGAGAATTTTGGAAACCCTGACTCGTGCCGAAGGCCATGTGTCTGTCATCACCAAAGTTGCCTCAACTCGGGAACTTGGGTACGATTAGGGAAGGTCACTTCATGACCACCCCCGCTCGCCCGATCAAAGATCGGCCTCTACTAACCATGATATCGAGTTTTGAAAACATTATACATTCTTATTCCTGTTATTAGCCTAGATTTACTACGTGATGCGCACAGCATACAAGTATAGACTGGATCGCCTGAATTGGAACAACACATCTCATGTTTGTTTATTTTGAAAATGGTTTGATGGTGCTACCCGTAAGTAGGCTAAGACGTGGATTTGTCACCCTCGGGTGGGCTTAGAAAACGTGATGGTTTGCCACTCTCAAGTGTGTTTAAAACTCACAGTCAATGCATTATTCCAATTCAGATAATCCAACCTTCACCCACAGGCATTCAGGCAGGTATATCACATAAGCACATAGCCTCATGGCAAACATGCTATCATGGCAGTCACTCACACACATGCAAGGATGCTAAAGCATAAACACTCACCGAGTACTCCAAGCCAAAACAGAAGCTATATTAGAAATTCATGCATGATCATAACTATGCTGAAATGCCTAATGTAACACATGCAGGAATGCAACTACAATAGGCTCGGCTATTCTAAAGATGGCATGTGAAATGCTACAACTAACAAGTATTCACCTTGGAATTGAAATACAATGCAGTTAGTATGATGCGCCGAGCCCGGTGCATGCAAGACAGATGAATGAATGCAAACATGCTATCATAAGTATGCTAATTGAAACATGCCCTAAACTAACCATCATACACTGGTAAATAAAAGGGAGAAAGACGTGGGATTGGAAGACATACATGACACACATGCACACTTATTACAATTGTGCCCTCGCTCGGAGGGTCTGAATGAATAGTACAAACCATCTAGCTAATCTAAGCTAAATAACAAATTACAGCTAATTATTACACAACATTAATTAATCAACAAATTAACTAAGTAAGCAATAAACTAGCATGCAAACTAAATACAATGGACTGCCTCAACTCTGGTTCGGATGGCGAAGGGTGTATGCATGCTCGAGTCGCCCTGTCGGTAAATTCCATCGCAATGCCTCGCCTCACCCTTGTTTGCAATTGATCTCAGAAACTTGCACAAAGCTCCAGAAGGCTGAAACTCCACCTTGGGAAGGCCACCGACTAGTTATTAGCATGGGAGACCACCTGCCGACCACCCTTTGTGATGGAGACAAAAAAGGGTGGTCGGCCTGCCAGAAAATCTGGTCGGCCGACCAGTTTCCACCTCTGGTTTCTGGTTTTTTCTACAACAAAGGCAAGAGAGAGAAAAGGCAATGTATTTTCAACAAATGTGTGCATGACCACTCTCCCCATCATTGCGCAAGCTCTAGGGAGTGTAGTCCTTGATACTCGTGCCATCAATCACGCATCTCGATGCATAATGGCCGAGGAGTCGAATTGCACGACTCAATGGGACATGAATGCACATATAAGCAACTAAAGCCAATGACTCTATCATGGATAGTCAAGAGTGTCGGCGACCGAGAATCGAGGCATAATCCGTCACTTGGAGTATGAAACGTCCCTCATTTCCCGTGTTTGGACTAAACCCTACTCCAAACATAATGCAATATGCATGACATGCATGAATGCAACTCTAACATACAACCTAGATGCAAATACCACTGAATGACGCAAACATGCAAGGGATGACATGCAAACATGCTACTAGAATACACAATGCTATGAAATAATCAATGGCATACTCAATACAAGATGATTCTATATGGCATACGCAATGCATATGAAGACTAACAAACACAATAAAACAAACAAGGCATACACAATGCAATGATCAAATCATGCAACAACATGAACTAAATGGCATACACAATGCAAGATGGACTTAAACCAACATGAGTGGACCTCAGCCACACCCAAATCAGTGGCCATATGACGGAAATGAGACAACTGAAATACATGCAAACATGCACGGATGCAAAGGACCGATCCTAAGGCACAACATGCAACTCTAACTAAGTATGGAAAAGGATGAAGTATGGCATACAAACACACATTTCCCAGCTCTGAAACATGATGCACAATGGTCCCGAATCATGCAAATATGTCACACAATGCATGCTAGATGGCTCGAATACCGAAACTAGTGAAGCGGGTTACACTAGAGGTACACAAAGCAATGCACAAATGGCAAAACCAGCCCCACATAGACCCTAGGAAAATCTGAAACAGTGGGAAAATAGCCTAAAATGATGGCACAACATGCAAGGAAATGGAGCTCATTCTATGGTCGGTAAATGAGGCATACAAGCCCGACTCTCAAATGCATTTAAAGAGTGAAAAATATGAGAATATGACATTCATATAAGCTCTGAAATATGATGTATAATGACCCCAAAGCATGAAAGCACCTTAGTATATGCATGCAATAGACCTCAAATCTCAAAGCTAAGCATGGATATTGAACTACAAGCATGCAAAACAAGCATCATTCGACCATGAGACCCAAAAACAGAGCTAAGGCAATCCAAAATATGCACAAGATCAGTTTAAGACATGGCCAAAAAGTGCTAGAATCAAGGGTCAACAAAGCATGCAAAGTAAGCTAGTAAACCATGATTTGCACTACAACTATATGAAGCACATGAGAGCTCACCAAACCAACCAAAAAAAAAGAAGTATGCCATGCCAAATACTGCCCAAAAACCAATGGAAACATGGTCAACACATGTTAGAATGAAGTGCTCCTTTTGGAAGGCCACGCAAGGGGTTGTTCTACACACGCAAGATGGATATACAAAATGGAAAAACCACCTCTAGAAAGAGGTTATGAGGGCCCTAAAACTCACTAAAAATGGCCTGAAATGAGTCTAGGAAGCATGCAAGGAAAGGCTCCTTTGAAAGGCCTTGAAGAGGATTACTCTACACATGCATAATGGACACTTAATATGGCAAAACCACCTCTGGACAGAGGTCATGCAGGTCACAAAACTCATCAAAAATGGACTGGAGCATGGCTTTGAAACATGCAAATAGGGGCTCCTTTGGAAGGCCAAGAAAGCTAGTAAAGAGAATAAAGGGTGAGAGGGTCACCCCTCTCTAATTTTGAGGCTCAAAGACACATTTTAGCCACTAAAAATCCACTAGATTTCAGTGGCTAAAAGGCCCAACCAAGGCCAACACAAATGCTCTAAAGCATAGCTCAAAACATGAGGAAATGAAGCATGCAAGGGGGTAGATGACCCCCAACAAAAAAATGGTCTTAAACAAACATGTTTAGAAGATCAAAACAAGACTTTTTTTTCATTTTTTGAAAAATCCTAAATATGCTTGCAAATAGAGCTAAACTATGAAGCAAAACAATGTCAAAAAGAGGGAAATAGAGTGTTACCCTTGTAGCCAAAGGAACCAGAAACTTCTGGACCAAGATAGCAAGTCTTCAAACTCTGAAAATGAGCTCCAAGGTTCTTGGATGGATGATGGAGAGGTTAGGCTAAGAGGTGTAGTGCAATGGTGCAAGAACAAGGGACCTTTGGAGCTAAAATGGAGAGAAATAGGGAGGGAAGTGTATGTATGCCTTGAAGCAAAATTCTGAACCTAGAAATGGAAGAGGGCCCTTCCCTTTATAGAGGAGAAGATCTAAAGCTTCTCAAAGAAGCTTAAAAGCTAGCTTAAACATCCTCCATGTGTATGGAGGATGCATTCTGAGGCTTCCAGCTGGCACAGCTGGCTTCAACTCATTGAGACAAAAAAGCAAAAGGCTGGCCGACCAGTTCAGGTGGTCGGCCGACCAGAAGGCTTCCAGCTGGCACAGCTGGCTTTAACTCATTGAGACAAAAAAGCAAAAGGCTGGCCGACCAGTTCAGGTGGTCGGCCGACCACTCCCCCTGGTCGGCCGACCAAGGGTCAAAAGGTTCAAGCTGAAAAGGTGGTCGGCCTACCCATATTGGTGGTCTCCCAGGTGAATGCAGCTCAGTGGTGGTATGGGAGACCAGAAATTATGGCTCAAAAGTGAGGGAGACCAATGGGTCAAAAGGGTCAAGAAAAAAAGGTGATCGGCCTACCAAGATTGGTGGTCTCCCTGGTGAATGCAACTCAGTGGTGGTATGGGAGACCAGAAATTGTGGCCCAAAAGTGAAGGAGACCAGCTCTCTAACAAAAAAATCGAGCGGCGAAGAGATAGGTGGTCTCCAAGAAGAAAAGGTGGTCTCCCACCATAGTATCACCTTCCTAACAAAGAAACTAGGGTCTATGCCAAAAATGAACCCACACCGATGCAAAACGAAGGTTCGGGGGCCAAAACGCGCAGCCGAGTGCCCCCAAAACTGACTGTTAAGCATTGAAAGTGGTGTGCGACCACGACGGTGGTCTCCCAGGTCACAGTGTCCCTCTAAGGAGAGGAAACAAGGTGTGTGCCAAAAATCGAAGCAAACGGAGGTAGGTAAGCTGTCCCGAACCGAGGCACACAACCGACGGCTCCGAAAACCAGAAACTGGTCTCCAAACGGGAAAAATGGCCTACGACCACGAAACATAGCCTACGGCCACTGAGAGATGGTCTACTAGACCTCTCCCTCCCTTTAGGAAGAGCAAACAGAGAAAATAGGACCTGGTTCGTAAATCGAGGCAAGGCACAAAAAGGTTTCGAAGCCCGGAGGCAAGGCTCTCAACCGAGACTTTGCAACCTCAGAACGAGCACAATATGCAACATCACTGAGCACTCAATTGGTGACGTCTGAGTCTTAAGGTCGGTCAAAAATGTGGTGTCTACACTTAGTTAATTTGTTAATTAGTTAGAGTTGTGTAATAATTAGTTGTAGCTTGTTATTCATTCTATTGTGTAATAACTAGTTTAATTAGATTAGCTAGTTGGTTCTGTATTATTCATTCAGACCTTCCGTCGAGAGGGCAAATGTTGTAATAAGTGTGCATGTGTGTGATGCATGTCTTCCAACCCTCATTTCTTTCTCCCTTTTATTTACCAGCTTACGATGGTTAGTTTTAGGGCATGTTTCCATTAGCATCCTTATGCTCGCATGTTTGCATCCATTCATCTGTCTTGCATGCACTGGGCTCGGCGCATCATACTAACTGTATTGTATTTCAATTCCTGTTTGAATACATGTATCAAATTGCATTTCACATGACATTTTAGAATAGTCGAGCCTATCTTAGTTGCATTTTGCATGTGTTGCATTAGGCATTCTCGACATAACTAGGATCATGCATTGATTTCTAACATAGCTTTTGTTTTGGCTCGGTGTACTCGGTAAGTGTTTATGTTTTAGCATCCTTGCGTGTGTGTGAGTGACTGCCATGATAGCATGTTTGCCATGAGGCTAACTGCTTATGTGATATAACTGCCTGATTATCTGTGGATGAAGGTTGGATTACTTGAATTGGAACAATTCATTGATTGCAAGTTTTAAGCCCACTTGAGAGTGGCAAATCACCATATTTTCTAAGCCCACTTGAGGGTGGCAAAATCCGCATTTTAGCCTACTTATGAGTAGCAAACCGCTTTTAAAAACAAAAATGAGATGTTTTGTTCCAAATTAGGCGACCCAGTCTATACTTGTATGCTGTGTGCATCACGTAGCAATTCTAGGCTAATAAACCGGAATAAGAGCACATATGTTTTCAAAAACAAGATATCATGTTTAGTAGTGGCCGATCTTTAATCGGGCAAGCGGGGGTGCTTATTACATGACCTTTCCCAATCGTACCCAAGTTCCCGAGCCGAGGTAACTTTGGTGATGACGGATGTGTGCCCTTAGGCACGAGTTTCCTAAATTTCTTCAAAATAAAATATTTAGGTGGCGACTCTGTATCTGGCAAAGCAGTCCATGTTTGGCACTTCTTTCTAAAAATTAATTTTTCAAAACGATTTATCAAATTTGGACTCTTTGGTGATTTATCAATCTCGTATTGCACTTTGCGAGATTAGATTAAGAATCGTGACATTTGAGTCCGAACTGTAGTGAGCCCAATGGACAAAACGGGATTTTCCCGGGACGTTCGGGGACGTCTAAAGGTCCCACCATCCCATCTTCACACAGCTTGTTTCTTCTTCCTCGAAGAAGTAAAGATCCTCCAAACCTTCTTCCAATTCTACCAGATCCTTTTCTAGGTTTGCTAAGTTATTCAGGCCTTGCTCGGGCCACTCATTATGATTCTGCACCATTTGGTATTCCCCTATAGCATTGATGTTGAGAAAGTCCGGCAGTATGACCACTGGTTTCGGTTGATCGATGGCCACCATGTATAAACTAGGATCATACTCCTCTGCGATCGAGACCCCCTTCTCTATGACACGGGTATCAGACGACCCTATCTTTAGTGTATTCTTCTCTTTCTCCATTTCTACTGCCACAGGCCTGGGTTGGGTTTATGGTGTTAGATCCATCATGCACATGTTTGTGCCTTTTGGAATGACCACCTCTGGTTTTGCTAGGTAAGATGAGGTAATGTATGTGCTAGGGTTGAAGGTGGGCGGTAGTGTATGGATATGGTTAATATTTCTAGGCGCGGGGACTTGGTTGTGTGCAGGAAGTGGATTGGTTGTTATGTTGGCTTTGGAAGGTGGGGTAATGACTTTGTTGTCAATGAGATCTTGGATCTCATTGACATAGATGGTAGCACATGTCTGTGGGATGGCCATGTTGTTGATGAAAGATACAATACTAGGTAGGGTCATGTTTAGGTGGCAATGGGTCTAGAAGTGAATGAGGATTGAGAGGCTTGAGATATCCCTTTTGCATTGGGCTCATATGGAGGAGAGTAAAAACTCTTCGATTTTGGGTTGGACCAATACTTTGTGAAGGTTGTGAAGTTATGGTAGTAGCAAAGGGATCAGCCATCTTGGCCGTTGAAATAACAATACTAACATCCGCAGGCCGAGGAATAGTGCTACTGCTAGCATTAGTATTCCAGATGAATGGCCTTATTGCGGGTTCACTTGTTCTATAGCTGCTACCCTTTTTGAATGCACTCTCAATTTGGACCCCCGGCTCATGTAAGGAGGCAAATGTGGACAACGGCGCCACTATCATTCTCTACAACATGTCTGGCTCAAGGTTTTGGACCACTAGCCTACCTTGTTCTCTTTTGGCAGGCCTATTTGTCATTTGGGCTGCCATGGCTCTTTACCGGGCAACAAAATAGATGAATGATTCTTTGGGGTTCTAGGTAGTAGCCTCCAGCTCACTAATGGTTACTTCTATCTGGGTGTTATATGAATATTGTTTGACAAACGCCTCAGATAGCTCCTCCCAATTCCGTTTTGTAGAGTCCTCCAATTTAGCATACTAGATGGCCGCCACATCAGACAGGGTTCTCCCAAACAAAGAAAACTTCTGTGCCCAAGGCAAACCCATGGGCCTCAATACATCTGAAAATAATCGAACATGCACGACTAGATCCCTACTCCCATCGAATTTGTCGATGTGTGGCATTTCAAATTTCTCCAGTAATTTGACTAAAGCCTCAGTGTACCAATCGTCGATATTTGGAATGGAGTTGAAGCCTTGGGATTTCTTCAATACTTTCTCCGATCTAGCAATCTTGACCAAGGATGGATCAATTTCATTGATATCGAAAGGAAAAATCCCTCAGGAGGTTGAACCAGAGGCCGATAAGCTGGAGCTGGGCGAAACATGTCCTGAGGATCTAGGACTGGTAGATTTTCTACTGGTGGGGGTAGATCGGGATTTGGTTAAGCAGCCGGGATCGGGTGCACGGTTGATGCTGATGCCCTAGATGTACGTCGTAGATCAGCAATGGCTTCGTCTTGTGCAGTCATCCTCTGGTTTACAGTGTCCATAGTCCATTGGAAGGCAGTCATCATGGCAGCAAATTCCTTTACGTTCTGTGTTGTATTCTGTGCCATTAATAGTATGGGTGAACTAGATGCTAGTGAACTGATTGAGTGAGAACGGGTAGGTGTTTTTGGAGTGCTTTGTACTGATACTACTAACTATTTGTTCCTTCTCCGTCGAGTGACTAGAGGAAGCGAGACTAACGCGGGCTGACCACCAACAAGATCTTGAGCTTTACACAGCCTACCAAAACGAGTCCACACAACTTGGGGAATGTCAGGGTCTTTCTGAAGCTATGATGGTAAGCTACCTGGCAAAAAGAAAGAAAGAAAAAAAAAATCAAAATCAGACAGCACTTCGACCCTAATTCTCAACAATCATAACACATAACTGAACTGTAATCCCCACTGAACTCTGTTTTCAAACTTTATAATGATATGAACCATCTTGTACAGTCTCACTGTAAAAGTACATATCAAGTAAAAAGAACCAAAACACCCCTATGAGGGGGTATGGTTACCCTGTCCTAGATTTTTGGCATGATATAGGCTGCACTAATTCAAACAACGAGTTTCACAATATCCAACAAATGGGTGGCATCCTGTCCTAAGTTGAAATAGTCACTATAGCTTCACTATATGCAACTAGGTCGAATGGTCAAAAAGGTGCCTCAGCAAGAATACCTAATATACCTCTCACACCTAACACCGAGAAGTGAAAGGTGGATCAAACGGTATAGCGGCAATCCAGATCCAAGTATTGTGTTTCCAATATGGCAAAGCCCATGACTGGTCAGCCTTTTGGCAAGCCTTTTCGGCGAGCCTTCGGCAAACCGTCCAGGAATAGCAGATGGAAAACATAGTGACTTAAAGAAACCATGCAAATGCAATGCAAAGAACGTATAAGTGTAAAAAATTCTCATCATGAGTTTCAAGCCAAGTTCTCTAAATCCAAAGCAGAGTCGCCAGAAATTATAGCCCAACTTTCCGCGCTCCTTTCGAAAGGCAAATAGCCCTACAGTTTGGACTCCGTTTGTGGTTTTGAATCTTATTTCACAAGTACAATGTGAAACAGTGAAAACACAAAAAGAGTCCAAATCTGGCAATTCTTTTTGGAAAATCATTGTTTGAATCAAATGCCAAAAATTGACTGCTTTGCTAGATTTCAGAATATTTTGGAGAAATTTAGGAAACCCGAGACTTGTGCCAAAGGCTTTTAGTCCATCATCACCAAAGTGTCTCAGCTTGGGAACTTAGGTACGAGAAGGAGAGGTCATGAATTGAGCACCTCACTCGCTCGATCAAAGATCGGCCTCTAGTAATCATGATGTGATTCTTATTTACATTATATGCTCTTATTCCGATTATTAGGCTAACTTACTATGTGATGCACACAAGGTATAGACTAATTTGCAATAATTGGAACATTTGGTTCATGTTTGCTTGCAAAATTATTTTGAATATGTACCACTTGAAAAAGTGATCGCATAGAAACATTACTCAAATTATTCCAATTCAAGCAACTAGCCTTCATCCACAAGCATTCGAACAGTTTATCATCTAAGCACTTAGCCTCATGGTGAACATGTTTTAATATGGCAACAACCACATTCATACAATATGCTAAAGCAATAAAAGCTCACCTAGTACTCCGAGCCAAAACAAAATTATTAGAAAAATATGCATGTTCCTAATTAAATGCAATATGACTAATGCAACGCATACATTATGTATTTTATAGACTCGGCTATGAACATGGCATATGATTCCATTCAAGACATGCAAGAAAGCACATAGTCAAGTAATGAATTTTGAATATTTGATATTGGGTTAGCATGATTAGCTGAGCCTTAGATGCATGCAAGACAATGGATGCAAGGCATAAGAATGCAAATTCAAAAAAAAAAAAAAAATGATTTCCAATACTAACCATCGTAAGCAAGTAAAAGGGAGAAAGACGTGAGGTTGGAAAACATAAAACTTATTACATAGTTGCTCTCGTGCAAGAGAGTGCGGATTAAAGTCCGAAGTCCAAATTAAACTACTTATTACAAAACTGAATTAAATTATTAAAGCATTAACTAGCTAACTATGCTATTACAACAAGGGTAACCATGATAAGTAAACTAGTTATTTAAGCTAATTAACTACAACAATTACAAATAAACAATAATCATAAATTAATTAATTACAATAATGATAATTAATTACAACAATAATAACTAATAATTTAATCATCAAATAAGGATGCACGATGTTCGCATTTGCAGCGTCCAAGAACAGCACTGTCTGCCCAGACCATTCTGTTTCACCTTCAGCCACAACTTTCTGTTTTTTTTCAAAAATACACTGCTAACCAAACATCGAGGACCGGCCGACCCTCAATGAAGCCCGGTCGTGCCTCAAATTTGTGCAAAACTCTGTTTTGTGTATTGTAGTGAAAACAGTGCAGACAGAGTGTTCTGAGCTCTGTTTGTCCATCTGACACTTCTCTATCATGGGAAAGCCTCGAGAAAATGTTAGAATGGTTTCCGAAACCATCAATGAGCAAATTGATTGCTTGGTGGTTTCGATGAACAACTTGGACAAAAATCAATAAATGAAATGAACAACGACCTCCCCTCCCTCCTATCATGGAGTGAACTCAAAGAGGGAGGTAGAAACGCTTCAAGATCCATCAAAACATCATGAATTGATGTTAGACAACTCTTGACAAACGAATTCGGCATAACGTCCGGCCGAACCCCAAGCAAGATAACTCATTTTCTTTATGTGAGTTGGTTCATTTTAAGCCAAATTCATTAGTCTTTGCCATCCTCTAATCTATTAAGCGTAAATCGCTAGTTCACATTTTGAATAACCATTAACTGATTGAAACAACTCTCAAATGAAGGAGATGAATGCTTATTAAAATGAGGTTCTTAAACATGGAAATGAATTGAAGAAAAGCTTGGAACAATATACGACAAGCTATGTATGCAAACTTATGAGACAACAACCAAGCTAATCAATGCATGAACTATTTAAACAACTTAGAACAGCCCTAAAATAGCCTTCAAGTGATGAAAAATAGTGGCTAACAATGCATGAAAAGAGCCTAAAAAGCTAAATAACAAAGAGAGGAAACAAGTCTAGTAAGCAAGAACAAGGAGAAGTGGTTAACCCCTCCACTTTTGAAACCTCAAAGCATGGTTTTTAGCCTTTTTCAAACTCTGAAAATCAGTGTAGAGAACAAAGAAAAAGAGTGTAAAAGTAAGGGTTTGAGCTATAGGTAAAGGTGTAGAAAGAGTAAACTCTCTCTACCCTTTTGGTAGCTCTTCAAACCTAAACTTAAACACTTAGACTAAGATCAAAATAACACAAAACAATAGGAACTAGGTAGCAAATGAAGGAAATGAAAGCAAGAAGGAATATAGCAAGCTTATACGTCTCAAGGGAATAAGCCTTTTGTTTGTGATCAAACTAAGCTCCAACACAGTCTCAAGCTTAAATTATGGTGTTCAAGGCTCAACCAAGGTTCCTAGACCAAGGTATGAAGGTGTGTATGGTGTATGAATATAGGTTCAAGGTGGTAGGTAAACTCAAGGTGTTGCTTGCACAAGAAGAAGGGGAAGAAGGAGCTCTTAAGGTGATATATAGGCCTTCTTGAAATTCTTCAACCCTCAAAACAGAGGTATATGGTTGTTTTTATAGAATTTGAGCCAAAAATATCATAAATATCTTCAAAAATGGACAGCTGGTGGCCTCCTGCTCAGAACAGTGTTTCTCGCTACCAAGGCCCGGCCAGCCCTAAATAGCCACGGTCGACCCTTAATGAGGCACGGCTGGGCCTCAATGCATTCCCCTATTTTTCTATTTCAGCCTCAACAAAGGGTGGCATAATGTGTAAAGATAGATTTCTTGGGTATAATTAGTGTAAATATTGGAGGTTTGGGATTGTTTTGGAGCTTGAACATGGCCCTTTCATTAAAACCTCTAACCACGCACAACACCATTTTCATCATTAAGTGTACTGGACAAAGCGCTCGAGCCTTGCGGGCGATCAAAAATGGGGTGTCCACAACTATCTTCAACTAATCCAATGATATAGTCCTTCTCACTACTATAATATGAAAATTTTCATTATTTCGTGATACTAACACATGTTATCATTGTTATGCCTAATCAAGAGCTCAAGGGTTGCATTCAATCAAGCAACAACCTAATGACAATATATACTTTCTAAAATTCTCTCCATTACATCATTTAAGAGTTATGAAAAATCTATTATGCTTTTTAAAACACTTCTCACTTTTATGAAAGGGTAAGCTTTATGTTATTTGGGTGATGTAGCTTTGACTTTGTATTTTTAATTATTTATATATAAGTTATGATTTGGGTAAACAACTTTTGACATTGCTGCCTTGGTGTGTGTAAGTTTTCACTAGAGTTCGACAAATCAAAATGTGTTTTCTTTTTATTTTTTTTGACTCAAATGAAAATTAAGAAAATAGTTTAAGAGTGTTACAAAACTATGGGAGCCGAATAAATGGATTTCTTAATCAACAAACAGGGCACATTCAAGCCCATTTTTGATGGGCCAAATTCAGCCAAGGCCCACTGGGCTCAAACAATTTATTATCGAGTAAATCCAAATGAATTGAAATGCATGCTGAGTACAAGATATAGGTTTGGTGCGTTGGGAGCCGAGTAGATAAGGGAAGTCGGTGTGATAATCCACTTTTAAGTAGGCAAAAATATCCCTTTCTAGAAGTGTAGTAGGGGGATGGTGTAGACACCCCATTTTTGACCGGCCTTAAGACTCAGACGTTACTGTTTGAGCGCTTGATGATGTTGCATAATGTGCTCGTTCAGAAGTTTCAGAGTCGCGGCCGTAAGCCCTGCCTCCGGACTTCCGAACCCTTTTCTGTGCCTTGTCTCGGTTTGCGAACCAGACTCGGTTTTCTCTGTTTCTTTTCCTGAAGGGAGGGAGAGGTCTCGTAGACCATTTCTCAATGTCCGTAGGCTACATTTGGTGGCCGTAGGCCATTTTGCCCATTTCGGAGTCCGGTTCCCGGTTTTCGGAGCCGTCAGGCCGTGTGCCTCGGTTCGGGACCGCTTAACCATCTCCTATTGCTCTGATTTTTGGCATACATCTTATTTTCTCCCTTTTGAGGGACACTGGGGGCTGAGAAGCCCACTTCGAGGTCGAATACCATTTTCGGTGCTTAACAGCCCATTTCCGGGACCCCGAACTGCGTGTTTTGGCTCCGGAACATTCGTTTTGCAACGGTTTTCGTTCATTTTTGGCAGGTACCTCTGTTTTATCACAAGGAAGGTCACTGAAGGGTGGGAGACCAGCAATTGTTGCAGCAACCAGTTATCTCTCCTCCGGAGCCTCCCGGCGCCCGTTTTTGCAACTTCCGGGCTAATGTTGAATACCTTAGGGGTAGTGTTGCCAACTTTCAACCACATATCTGTGATCTACACATCTGGGAGGCCACTAAAAGTTGGTGGCCGGCCATTAAGGTCACCTGACCCTTTTGACCCCTTTCTTCCGGGCTAATGTTGAACCCCTTGGACCTTTTTTCTTGAACTTTGAACCACATATCTGTGATGTACACACCTGAGAGGCCCCTAAAAGTTCATGGCCGGCCATTAAGGTCACCTGACCCTTTTGACCCCTTTCTTCCGGGCTAATGTTGAACCCCTTGGACCTTTTTTCTTGAACTTTGAACCACATATCTGTGATGTACACACCTGAGAGGCCCCTAAAAGTTCATGGCCGGCCAGTAAGTCAACTTGACCCTTTTGACCCCCTCTTTCCGAGCCATTGTTGAACCCCTTGGGCCCACTTTCTTGGAACTTCAATTACATGGTTGTGTTGTACACACATAGGGCTACCTCCCCAATATCTGGCCGGCCAGAAAAGCTTGTTGACCCTTTTGACCCCTAGCCGGCCGGCTAGGGGGTGTGGCCGGCCGGCCACCTCCAGCCAAAGTGAGAGGCCGGCCGTGTTCTCCTCACTGTAGCCTTTCCAGCTGTGGGGCAATATCCCCCAGATATTTTCTGTATCCGGGGGATATTTTGGGAGAGAGTTATGCTCTCCAATTCACCCCCCTTTTACACCCCTTTCTTGACCTTATAACCAGCTGAGGGTCTTCTTCTTGAGGGTTAGAAAAATTCCTCTCCAAGCACAAACCCTAAACTCCATTGTCATCCTTCTCAATTCTCCAAAAAACCCTAACTTCTTAACCTTCATTCCTTCTACACCACCAAGCTCTACCACCACCATCTCATTTCCAGCAGCAAGGGAGGATTCTTGAAGGCTAAAGAAGCTGCAAATCAACCCAAGAAGCAACAAAATCTCGAATCTTCAAGGGTAAGTTACACTTTTACCCTTTTGACCCTTTATCTTGTTCCATTTCTAAGCCTCATTTCTTTTTGGTTTCAAGCTTCGGCCCTAACTTAAAAGGGCCATATTTTGAGCTCATCTTCACTTCTCATTAAGGGCTCAACCCTGTTTGAGCCCTCCATAATACACTTTCTTCATTGACCATCTTGTATGTCATAGTTTTGCATGCTATTTTTGACCCATGAGCAATTTATTTTCGAGCATATTGTAAACTGATATAGGGCTTATTTTGAGCCCCTCTTCAACATTAGAGAAGGGCTCAACATTGTTTGGTGTCTCCATGTATCACTTGTAGTTCAATCCCTTATTTGGCCCCATTTTTGCATAAGTTGATAGCCCTCTTGGCTTCTGTTTTTGGACCTTGGTCCGAACTGAAAGTGGCCTTGGTTTGACCTATACTTCATGTTTCATTCACACTTTTTTTCTGTTTGGTGATTATTTTATATACTTCATATTATAGCACCTTTTGGGCCTTGTTTTGCATCCCATTTTTAGCATATTTGTATACTGATTTTGAGGCTTCCATATACTGTAAATGTTCATATTTTTGGTCCATCTTCAGTGTTGTAGAAGGAAATTTTTCAGTTTGGGTTTAGCTTATACCACTTGCTTCATTACCCCTATCTTGGCCCCTATTCTTGTATACTATTTTTGCCATACCTATATTTGCTGTTTGGCCATGTTCATAACTGGAAAAGTGCTTATTTTGGGGCTGTCTAGCTTCTGTCTTTGCATCACATATCCATGTTGTGCATGTTTAGCATGGCTATAGGCCATTTCGGGTGCCTAATGTTGCATTTCGGGACAATTTCGTGCATTTGGTATCATTTCGCTACATTTCGGGACTGTTTTTCCCCATATTTTGTTGCTGAAATTCTGTTAGTATGCTTGCATATCATTTCTGCCTTGTTTCGTCACATTTTAGCATCGCCTCGGTTTACGTGCCCGTGTGCACGCATTTCGAGGCACTCCATTTTTATCCGACGGCATCCGAAGTGAGTGTGGCTGAGGCTCACTCATGTTGGTATAAGCCCATTTGTCATTTCCATGTCATTTTAGCATCGCCTCGGTTTGCGTGCCCGTGTGCACGCATTTCGAGGCACTCCATTTTTTTATCCGACGGCATCCGATGTGAGTGTGGCTGAGGCTCACTCATGTTGGTATAAGCCCATTTGTCATTTCCATGTCATTTTAGCATCGCCTTGGTTTGCGTGCCCGTGTGCACGCATTTCGAGGCACTCCATTTTTTTATCTGACGGCATCCGATGTGAGTGTGGCTGAGGCTCACTCATGTTGGTATAAGCCCATTTGTCATTTCCATGTCATTTTAGCATCACCTCGGTTTGCGTGCCCGTGTGCACGCATTTCGAGGCACTCCATTTTTATCCGACGGCATCTGATGTGAGTGTGGCTGAAGCTCACTCATGTTGGTATAAGCCCATTTGTCGTTTCCATGTCATTTTAGCATTGCCTCGGTTTGCGTGCCCGTGTGCACACATTTCGAGGCACTCTATTTTTATCCGACGGCATCTGATGTGAGTGTGGCTGAGGCTCACTCATGTTGGTATAAGCCCATTTGTCATTTCCATGTCATTTTAGCATCGCCTCGGTTTGCGTGCCCGTGTGCACGCATTTCGAGGCACTCTATTTTTTTATCTGACGGCATCCGATGTGAGTGTGGTTGAGGCTCACTCATGTTGGTATAAGCCCATTTGTCATTTCCATGTCATTTTATCATCGCCTCGGTTTGCGTGCCCGTGTGCACGCACTTCGAAGCATCTCATTTTCATTGCATTTATCATCGCCTCGATTTGCATGCCCGTGAGCACGCACTTCGAGGCACCTCATCTTTATATCATTCTGCCATTTTCTCGGTTTGCGTGCCCGTGTGCACGCATTCCGAGGCATCTCATTTCCATAGCATTCTGTACGTTAGGATTATATCTTAGTTGCATTTCATGCATATCATGCATATTGCATCGTGTCCGGAATAGGAGTTAGCCCGGGCACGGGAAACGAGGTACATTTCGTACTTCGGGTGACGGAATGTGTCTCAATTCCCCAGTCACCGACACTCCGGATTATCCATGATGGAGTTAGGTTTTAGCTGTAGTCTCATGTGCATTCATCCTATATTGAGTTGTGCATTTCGACTCCTCGGCCATCATGCCTCGGTATGCGTGATTGGTGGCACGAGGATCGAGACATGCATATATCTGTGCAGATACATTGCTATGCCCCTTTCCTGCTCTCTGTTGCAGCAAAACGAAGAATCAGCAATGTTTCTGGGCTCAACACGCATTTCAAGAACAGGTGTAAACAGAGGCTAATTGGGGCATTCCGGTGGATTTCCACGCAAGACGGCCCGGACATGCATCATCCATCAGAAGCAAGACAGTCCCTGGCTTGCACGCCAGTTTTATCTGCTTTCTAGTTAATTCATTAATTAATTAGAATTTTGTAATATTTTGGACTGTAATATTCTTTTATTTTGGGGACTGTAATATTTAGACTGTATATTTATTCGGACCCTCTGCGTGAGGGGATAACTGTAATAAGTGTGCGTGTGTGTGTTGTATGTCTTCCAACCCCACGTCTTTCTCCCTTTTATTTATCCGCTTTTGATGGTTAGATTAGGGCATGTTTAAATTAGCATACAGTATGACAGCATGTTTGCATTATTCATCTGTATTGCATGCACCGGGCTCGGCGCATCATACTAACTGCATTGTACTTTCAAATTCAAAGTTGAATACATGATAGCTGTAGCATCTCATATATCATCTTAGAATAGCCGAGCCTACTATAATTGCATTTTTGCATGTGCTGCATTAGGCATTTCTGTATACTTAGGATCATGCACGATTTCTAATGTAGTTTCTGTTTTTGGCTTGGAGTACTCGGTAAGCTTTATGCTTTAGCATCCTTGCATGCGTGTGAGTGAATGCCATGATAGCATGCTTACCATGAGGCTATGTGCTTATCTGATATATCTGCCTGAATGCCTGTGGGTGAAGGTTGGGTTATCTGAATTGGAATGAATCATCGAAATGTTTCAAGCCTACCTATGGGTAGCAAACCATTTTCAAAAACAAGCAAAAAGTGTTTTGTTCCAATCTAGGCGACCTGGTCTATACTTATATGCTGTGTGCATCAAATAGTAACCTAGGCTAATGAACCGGAATAAGAACTCACAATGTTTTCAAAAATTGATATCATGGTTAGTAGAGGCCGGTCTATGACCGGGCGAGCGGGGGTGCTCACGAAGTGACCTTCCCCAATCGTACCCAAGTTCCCGAGCCGAGGCAACTTTGGTGATGACGGACACGTGGCCTTTTGGCACCGAGTCAGGGTTTTCTAAATTTCCCAAAATAAAATATTTAGGTGGCGACTCTGTATCTGGCAAAGCAGTCCATGTTTGGCACTACTTTTTCAAAAATCAGTTTTCTCAAAACGATTTGCCAGATTTGGACTCTTTGGTTCAGATTAGGAACCGTGACAACATTGAGAGTCCGAGCTGTAGCGAGGTCCCCCGCGGGCTTGTTACAGTTTCTGGCGACTCTGCTGGGGATTTAGAGAACTTGACTCGAACTCATGATATCTATTTTTGACTACACTTGTGTGTTTCTTTGCATTGCATTTGCATTGGTGCGCCTAGGACACCGTGTTTGCCATCTGCTATTCCTGAACGGTTTGCCAGAGGCTTGTCTTGTCAAGGCATGACCATAAGGCTGACCGGTTGTGGGCTCTGCCAGTATGGGAACACAAACCCCGGTTTTACCGGGGCACCCTTTTTGACCATTCGACCTAGTGCATATTCGGATCCATAGTGACCATTCTAAATTAGGACAGGTTGTTTACCCGTTTATAGGTTGTTTGAAACCGCTGTGTGCATAGTGAAACCCTAGCTCCTGATAAAATAGGACAGGGAAACCCTACCCCAACATAGGGATGTTTTGGCTCTCACTTATCTGTTATGTGCTTTAGAGTACGTCTCTACAGGAATGCATGTATCAGCATACAAGTTTGAGTATCAAGCCTGCGGGCATCAGTTCAGTATTGACAGTATCAGGCCTGCGGGCATCAGATCAGTATACAAGTTTGAGTATCAAGCCTGCGGGCATCAGTTCAGTATTGACGGTATTAGGCCTGCGGGCATCAGCCAGTATTTGAGGATTAGTTATCTGCGGATGTCAGATTCTGTGTTAGGGGACAGTGATACAGGGATAATAACCAGTGTTTGAGGACAGTATGTTATTCAGCTTTTTGACTGTGTGCCCGACTGTGTGTCTTGCATTTTATTTTAAGCTGTTGTGCTGTCCGTTTATCTGTTTATTTATTTCCTTTTCGCTTTATTTATCTTTTGCTAGGTCAGTTTTAGCATGATTGCTTCCAACCCAACAGGCATCCCCCAAGCACCTTGGACACGAGGTCGTCGACTCCACCGATCTGAGGATCTAATCGACGGACAGCCAGTGTTCCATTCTCTACCCCCTGTTACAAGAAGGAAACAGAGAAAGCGCAGTGCATCTGAACAAAGAGCACCAGAACAGTGGTATCCCCCATCAGTGGATAGTTGGATTGAGGTCCCCATTGAGACAGATCTACCGGTAGTTCAGACAAATCGAAACAATATGACGACACCGACAGGGGTTGAGGATATGATACGCCAGATGCAGGAAACCATGCGGGCTATGCAACAAGATGCCGTCCGCCGAGATGAACTCGCTAAGCAGCAAGCTGAAATTATGACTCAGCAGGCCGAACTGATTACTAGACTGCAACAACAGAGTACAGCATCTGCTTCACACCAGATTCCTCCTCCAGCAGGAGCCCCATTACCTGAGAAGGCTCCTGTTATTCAGGACGTCCCTCCTAACACCCAGAATACCGTACCGGCTGTCCAAATTCTGCAAGAGGACACGAGTCTTCCAACGGGGCCTGTCCCGCCCCCGATTCCACCACAACTGTCCAAGGTCCACACATCCAATCACCCAGACTCTCCATCCGAGGTCGAGGTTGATCAAACAGCTCTGAAATTGAGCAAACTGGAGAAGCTTTTCAAAAAATCCCAAGGGGCTAAGGCTATGCCGGATATCGGAGATGGATATACTGAGGAGGCCGTAACACTCCCCGATAGGTTCAAAATGCCACAAATAGACCGTTTTGACGGGACTGGTGACCCCATGGTCCATATCCGACTGTTTGCGGATGTCTTGCGGCCAATGGGCCTAACACGACAACAGAAGCTCTCACTATTCGGCCGAACCCTGTCGGGTGTGGCCTCCCATTGGTACGCAAGATTATCGGATGAGGTGAAGAAGAATTGGGACGAGATGGCTGAGGCCTTTGTCACACAATATTCGTATAACACTCAGATCGAGATCACAACCCGTGATCTTGAAACAACAAGGCAAGAGCCTAAGGAATCTTTCTCGGACTTTGTGATCCGATGGAGGGCAAAGGCGTCGACGATGACTTTAAGGCCCACTGACAGAGATCAAATCCGGATGATTGTGCGCAATCTCCACCCCAAGTTAATGCAAAGAATGATTGTGGTCCCCTTCCCTACTTTCGCAGATTTACATGATATGGGGGTGCAAATAGAAGATGCTATGAGGCAAGGCCTGTTTGACCAGGACAGAGAACAACCGAGGAGGACCTTTAACCGTAACAACAATGCAGGCCCGAGCGGCGCTGCTAATACAAGAGCCTCGGAAGTTGGCATGGTCACCACCACTCCCCCTCCCCCTCCAAGGCCCATGACTGCCACACCATTCTCCGGCGCGTCCGGAAGCAACTCACAAAACAACCGATTCCAACCTCAGGGCCAAAGAACCTTCACCCAACTATACATGCCCCTGTCCAAGGTTCTGGGAATATTGATCAGGAAAAATCATTTGAAACCCCTGGAACCAAAGCCATTACCAAATCCACTCCCCCCCTCTTATGACCCGTCAAAGTACTGCGCATACCACCAACAACACGGTCATGATACCAACCGTTGTTACAGATTACGTCATGAGGTCCAAGATCTTATTGACAAACAGGTAATTGCGCCTCCTGATAAACCTAATGTCACAACTAACCCTCTTCCACCACATAACCAACCTCCCCCTCCCAACAGAATTAATTTCATCCAGACTGGGGTCGTGTCTTACGATCCTAGCATCTATATTACGCCCACCCACCTACCCAAGCCGGAGGTGCTCCTCCCCGCTTGCACTGACCTTTTGTGCATGGTGGACGTCTCCAAAACCCAACCGGAGCCGGTGGTGGTGACCGTCGAAGACAAGGCAGGGCAGATTTTAGGAGAGAATGAGTCTGTTAAATCTGGGACTGGGCAGAATTTTGCTGAGGGAGCTTATGATCCGAGCAGGTACATCCTATCAACGAGCCGAAGTGGGCTAAGTGTAGAATTTCCCGAGACAAGAGAACTGTGCATGATCCGAGGGGATGGATCTGGGTTATGGGCAGATGAGCCGACAACCGTAGAGGAGGACTTTGCTAACTTGCAATTTCTCGATGATCAGGAGCTGGAGGATGCGTCCATTAACTGGAATGATTATGAGGGATCAGAGGAGGCCACTGGATGGCTTGAAGATCAACCGGATGCAGTGGGGGAAGCCCAACCAGAACAGAGCCCGGCAGGGGCAGAAACATCACTTGTGGCCGGAACGGCCGAAAATCAAGTTGTATCGCCGGAAAGCGCCGGTGTTAAGAATTCCGCTCAGGACATGGGCATTACGGATGTGGGAACTGTTGAACAAACAACTGTACTGACGCAGTTGGAACAAGGAAAGTTTGAG
This sequence comes from Camellia sinensis, assembly GCF_055761805.1. Taxonomy (NCBI): domain Eukaryota; kingdom Viridiplantae; phylum Streptophyta; class Magnoliopsida; order Ericales; family Theaceae; genus Camellia; species Camellia sinensis. The sequence continues at coordinate 30,945,620 of NC_138961.1, read as the reverse complement.
GAAGCTAAGAGAGCCAGAAAGGCGAAGGGCCCTGAGGGGACCGAAAGTGCTGTGTGCACAAAGACAGACAATTCTGCGAGCATTTGGACAGAGAGCACTGAGAGTGCGAGTAGACTGGAGCCGGACAGATGTCTGTTGGCTACCAGCGGAATGTGGTGGGAAGATGACGATTTGTGTCTTGCCCACACCGATGAAGACTGGGGAAATGGCCAGCCAGATGATACTTGGTATCTTGATGAAGTGGACCACATGACAAGAAGTGGGCGGTACTTCAAACCCCCACACCTGGACCAACCCGAGGCATCCGGGAAAGACAGAGAAGCGGAGAGACAGAAGGAGAAGCAGATTGAGGATGAAGCTGTGCTGAAACAGTTAAAAAAGATACAAGCAGACATCTCCATCTGGGGACTGCTAATGGCATCACGAGTGCACAGAGAAGCTGTCCTATCTGCCATGGACAAGTCGAAACTTTCCATAGACACCACGCCTGAGCAGCTGGTTGGGCTGGTTTTTCCGGGAGGAGGTTCCCCGGCATTAACTTTTTCGGACAAGGAGCTACCGCCTGAAGGCACAAATCATAACAAGCCTCTCTACATCTCTGTGGAATGTAGAGATAAGTGGATACCGGTGGTACTCGTTGATACCGGGTCTGCGATTAATGTCTGCCCAACCAGAACGGCATATGCAATCGGGTTAAAACCCGCGGACTTCATCCCAACCACCCAAGTGATCAGGGCATATGACAATACCAGCAGAGAAGTGATGGGGACTGTTAAAATTCAAACTAAGGTTGGTCCAGGACAACACAGCATCGAATTTCATATCCTGGACGTTCCCGCAACCTTTAACTTGCTATTGGAGCGACCGTGGTTGCACCAGGTCAAAGCAGTCTCTTCCACCCTACATCCAATGTTGAAATACCCTCACGGGAAAGGGGTAGCGATCGTTTTTGGGAATTCATCAATCCATCCGCCGCCGGAAGTGTCTACACCTGTCTTGGAGATCGAGCACGGCACGGCGGATGTGTTTTTGTCGGGGTTCACTTTGGCCGAGGCTCAAGTGGTGCAGAATGTCATGGCTGCGAATGAGGGCATGTATGTCAGCGCACAATCCATCTACCTCATGAACAAGCTAAAACATACCCCTGGGATGGGATTAGGGAGAAGTGGCCGGAAAGGCGTCTCAGTGTTGGCCGAAGTGCCACACAACCCTCACACCTTTGGACTGGGTTATCTGCCCACCAAAGAGGACTGGTTGAGGAAAGGAAAAGAAATGGCCGGAAGAGCCAAGGCAAAGAGGGCTGGGAAGCCATTTGACTTAATACACAGGCCCATCTGGGGTACCCTAAACGGACGTTTCGTCCGGGAGGGGGAAGATTTTCCATTCTGCGGCTTCCCGGAGCCATGGCAAAACGCGGAGGGGAAGCGCGTACCTGGTTTTGAAATCTTCTTCGACATACAATTATCTGGGGATGACGTTGCCGAAGCGCAGACAAACCCACCAACTGAGGTTGAGCAATGTGAAACAGTGGATCCTGAGAGTACAGAGCTGGAAATGGGGGTAGCACTGGCGAGTCTACTATCAGATCCTCCGATCGGCCAAGAGTGCTTGGGGGATAACTCTTCGGTTTCTGTGATTGGAGATGAAACAGCTGCGGGCTTTCCAGCGCCGATCTTGGATGCATCTATCGCACCTTCTCTCATCTGGCAGTATGAAGAAGGCTTTTTATCTAGCAGTTCCGGGTCAGGTAGTGAGCCGGAATCTGATTCTACCGAATCTTCTGAGTCTGAGTCCGGTATTCTTGGGGGTGATAACCCAGATACCACAGTCCTGTCTAGGTCGTCTTTTTCATTTTCTTTTGAGTCTGTTGTAACAGAGGAATCTGACGGCTTGGAAGTATTTAATGAGAATGATGTGGATGTGGTTTCCGAGTATTTTTCGGTGCCTTTGATTTATTGCTTAAATCAGGATTTTCAAAATTTTGATGAAAACAGCGAGGAAGAAATTCCTCCAGTTTTGCAACGATTAATTAATCAAGAGCAGGAAAGATTTGTTAAACCTTTAATGGATGAAATCACTACTGTGAATGTTGGTACTGAGAAGGACCCGCGGCTGGTCCAGATCGGGTCCACGTTGTCTTCAGAGGAGCGCGAGCGCTTAGTCGCTTTATTAAAAGATTTCAAAGATGTTTTCGCGTGGTCCTATGAAGACATGCCTGGAATCGATCCTGAGATTGTACAGCACCGGATCCCTCTTGATCCAGAGGCCCGCCCTGTCAAACAGAAACTCAGAAGGATTCGCCCGGACTGGGCCCTCAAGATTAAGGAAGAGGTCACCAAACAAATTGACGCAGGGTTCCTGCTGGTATCTGAATATCCAACTTGGTTGGCCAACATAGTCCCGGTGCCAAAGAAAGACGGCAGAATTCGGGTTTGTGTAGACTTCAGAGATTTGAACAAGGCCAGTCCGAAGGACGACTTCCCCTTGCCACACATCGACGAATTGGTAGATTTCACGGCAGGACACGCCTTGCTTTCGTTTATGGATGGTTTCTCAGGCTATAATCAGATAGTGATGGCACCCGAAGACCGGGAGAAGACTGCATTCACTACCCCGTGGGGGACATATTGTTATCGAGTGATGCCATTCGGGTTGAAAAATGCTGGAGCTACGTATCAACGGGCAGCAACTACAATATTGCATGATATGATCCATAAGGAGGTCGAGGTGTATGTGGATGACATGATTGTCAAGTCCAAAGATAGAGAGGGCCACTACACCGCCTTACAAAAATTCTTTCAACGGATCAAAGAGTTTCGGCTGCGACTGAATCCCCAGAAATGCACGTTTGGTGTTACAGCGGGGAAGATGCTAGGGTTTCTGATCACACAAAGGGGCATCGAGGTCGACCCTTCCAAAATCAAGGCCATCTTAGAAATGCCACCACCAAGGACTGAAAAGGAGGTGCGAGGCTTTCTGGGTAAAGTGCAATTCATAAGACGGTTTATTTCTAAATTAACCTTGACTTGTGAACCACTTTTTGGTCTCCTGAAGAAAGGAAAGAAATTCCAATGGGACGGCCGATGTCAAGCAGCTTCTGAGCAGATCAAGGGGTATCTACAGAACCCACCCGTGTTGTCACCGCCAGAGCCGGGGAGACCGTTGATACTGTACCTTTCGGTAACTGAGACTACCATGGGCTGCATGCTCGCGCAGGAGTCAGAAGACAAAGTGGAAAGGGCCATATACTATCTGAGCAAAAAGATGTTGGATTACGAGACCCGCTATACACCGCTAGAGAAGGCCTGTTTGGCCTTGGTATGGGCAACCAGGAAGCTGCGGCACTACCTGTTAGCCCACTCTGTAATGTTGGTTTCGCGTTTGGATCCCATCAAATATCTCTTCGAGAAACCAGCACTTACGGGTAGGCTAGCTCGTTGGTTGCTGTTGCTCTCCGAATTTGATTTGAAGTATGTAACGCGCAAGTCAGTAAAAGGCAGAGCGGTAGCGGAGTTCCTTGCCGACCACCCGGTTGAGGGGGATGAAGCGGTTGAGTATCTATTCCCAGATGAAGCCATTCTGCACGTCGAAAATGAAACTTGGACAATGTATTTTGACGGAGCGTCAAACCAGTATGGGTATGGGATAGGGGTGTTGCTGATAGCGCCTGATGATTCCCGTATCCCTTTAGCATTCAAGCTCCGGTTCAAGGTTTCCAACAATGAAGCAGAGTATGAGGCATGTATTGCTGGCCTGGAAGCAGCCCTGGAACTAGGGGCAAAACGGTTGGACGTCATTGGGGACTCGAACCTTGTTGTGTCTCAAGCAAAAGGAGATTGGAAGGTTAAGGAGGAAAGGATGATAACCTACCACCAAACCTTGGATCTGTTAATTCCTCGGTTTGAGAAGCTAAATTTCACCCACCTCGTAAGAGAGAACAATAGGTTTGCAGATTCATTAGCAACTCTATCTTCTATGATAGACATTCCGTCCGGAGTCCGGATGCATCCAGTCATTATTGATCAGAAGTTCACGCCAGCGTACGAGTCGATTTCTGCCATAGATGAGGTTCAAGATGGCAACCCCTGGTATTACGACATCTGGAACTTCTTGGAAAAGGAGACATATCCACTAGGGGCAAAAGCCAAAGATAAGAGGGCTGTCAGAAGAATGGCTGCTCAGTTCAATATCTGCGGAGGAAAACTGTACAAAAGGGGTCATCTGGGAATGCATAAGCTCTGTGTAGAAGCTAAAGAGTCAAAACGCCTGATGGAAGCCATCCATGGGGGGGAGTGCGGTGCACACATGAATGGAGTAATGCTGGCCAGAAAGATCCTCAGACAGGGCTACTACTGGTCAACCATGGAGGAGGATTGCATTGGTTTTGTTCGGCGATGCCACAAATGTCAAATCCATGCAAATCGCATGAACATCCCGCCGTCAAAGCTGTACAACATGACTTCGCCATGGCCTTTTTCAGTCTGGGGAATTGATGTGATCGGAGCTGTTACCCCGAAGGGGTCAAACGGGCATGAGTTTATCCTAGTAGCGATAGATTATTTTACAAAGTGGGTCGAGGCCCAATCATACGCAGTGTTGAAGGCGTCGCATGTCGCAAAGTTCATCAGGAACAACATCATCTGTCGCTACGGGGTGCCAAACGAAATAATTTCAGATAATGGTTCCCACTTCAAGAAAGAAGTGATAGACTTGTTGGAGAAATACAATGTGGCTTTTCATAAGTCATCTACATACAGGCCACAGACCAACGGAGCAGTTGAGGCCGCCAACAAGAATATCAAGCATATACTACAGAAGATGGTGGAAACCTATCGAGATTGGCCAGACAAGCTGCCATTTGCTCTGTGGGGCTACAGGACTTCAATCAGAACTTCTACTGGAGCAACCCCATATTCATTGGTCTATGGAATGGAGGCTGTTCTACCCATTGAGATTGAGGTCCCATCATTACGAGTATTGGCTGAATGCCAAATAGCCGAGGCAGATTGGCAGCAAAGCAGATTCGAAGAACTCATGCTCTTTGACGAAAGAAGATTGAAAGCACTGTACCACATCCAAGGCTATCAACGCAGAGTCGCCCGGGCTTTCAATAAGAAAGTTAAGTCCAGGAATCTGAAAGAAGGAGATTTGGTGCTCAAAGACAACCGAGCTCCCATCCACGACCCAAGGGGCAAGTTCAAACCTAATTGGACTGGTCCTTACATCATCAAAGCTATCTGGTCAGGTGGGGCTGTGGTTCTGATAGATCTAGATGGCTTGGAGTTCTCACAACCGATCAATATGGACAAGTTGAAGAAATACTATCCTTGAGAGGCTCGCTAGGCCGAAAACCCGAAAGGGCGACCTAGGCAGAATTCAGAGCACAAAAAATTTAGAAAATATAAAACTGAGCTCGCAAGGTTGAAAACCCGCAAAGGGCGGCCTTGGCAAAAGTTAGAGCGCAAAAGGAGAGTGAAAATACTCGAGTGAACCTTAGCCTGAACTACGTAAGGCTTGATTCCCATCTTCGGGATACGTAGGCAACTTCGCCTCGAAGTTCAGCCATAAACTTTTCCCCGATCAACTCTGTCCATATTAATCATCTCAGTCATCTTTATCCATCAGCATTTATCACGATCTCCGATACAGTGCTGTTCAAACTAGGGGCAACTTTCCGTTGCCGCGACGGTGCAAAATTACTCAGACAAGGGGCAACTTTCCGTTGCTTTGAAGTGCCGCTTTGTTCTTCAGACTAGGGGCAACTTTCCAGTTGCGGGGATCTGGGATTGTGCATCTCAGTGACAGATTTTCGGCGTGTCCAATTCTGATCCACATTGAAAATAGTTTTGAAAAGTTTTAATAAAAGTTGACTTTGTTTCAAATTAATCTTTTTACGACTTAGACCATTTTTGGACCAAAAGTGGAAAATTTTCAGTACCACAACTTTCAATTTCATTGATTTCAAAATAGAGTTCTCTTGCTCTTGCATTACAATCGAGGTTGCTTATTTTAGTACATCCATAAATAAAACTTGAAAATGCTAAATAAGCAATAAATTTGGGGCATAGTTGAATCAAGTACCTCCGCGTCCCCTCCCGGAGCTGGACGGAGCATCTGTTGCCAAGCTAGGCCCAACCTGTGCCTCCTCATTAAGCCAATCCAAGCACTCATCGGACAAAGTGCAACTGAAAGTCGAAGCAGGGGCCAGAAGCTCTCTAGTCCTCCATGCCGTGGCATATCGGGCAAGCTGTGCACCCCGGATCGGGAAAGCGGCTGGGTACTCAATCCCCTCCGGTGGACAGGTCTGATCATGGCCAAACTGACGTAGGAACCGGAACGGAAAATAGAATACGCAGTGGGTTAGACCAATCAGTTGGATCCCAATCTGCCGAGACATACTATAGCTCATTGCCGGGAGGTTGAGCCAAGGACAATGCCAAGCAATGCCGTCTGCGGACAAATTGCACATCCAATCGAACCACCACCTTTCGTCAAGAGCATTGACAAGGCTCTGCCGAAAGAAGTAGCCTCGAGCTAAATAAGCCGGGCAAGAGTCCACAACCTGCAACTTATCCATTAACCATACCTAGGGGAGGGATGGAAAATGAGAGATTAAAGAATAGAGAGATGTACGATGAGAGAAAAGTAAGACAAGGGTTTTGTGAGAAAAACCGAGCCTGAGAGCCGAGTGACGTGAGCAAATATATATGTAAGGTTGGGTGGGAAACATTACCTGCAGTAATAGTGGACTCCCAGCAAATCTGGTTGTTTCCCGGCGATGGAAAGCATCTAAACCCATCAATGTCTCGGCCAAGGTCATGGCAATACAGCTCTTTCCTTCTCTCAAACCTTGGGCGACTTCAATCAGGCGAATGCTAGCCCCGCCGAAGCCCGAAGAAAACAGAAAGTGAGACAACAAACATAAGCAGAGGGCGTGTTGCCGGAAACCCTGCCAATAATGGTTGCTGCGGTCACCAGCGTCGGAAAAACGGTGGATCAAGCCGAGGATGTCCAGCTCTCCATTGCACATCAGAGATCGAGCGTCATGCGCTGTGAGCCCACACATCCGCCCTAAAGCCTGGGCGTGACCAAAACGGAACTGGGGCAAAATCACTTCAGAACACTCGGACTCCATCAAAACTTGAAAGTCTTCGAAAGTGGGACACATCTCTTGACCGCCAAAGCTAAAAACATGCGTCACTGGATTCCAGAACCTTGCCGCGGCATGGAGAAAAGGAAGTTGTAGCGGAGTACGGCTCAACGTGAATAGTGCATTCAAGCCGAAACCCCGGAAATTTAGCTTTTCCGAGCCATCTAAAGAAAAAATCCAAGACGTGACATTTTCTGCGAGAAACGCCTCCATCTTTGGCTAAAACTAAGATGAAATAAATGTTCCCGAAGTTGAGGCTTTTATAGAAGGAAAAACACTATTCACGGGAACACGTGTCAAAAATCTGGTGGCTGCAGGACTGAACGGCCGGCCAGCTACTTTTTCTGGCTGGCCAGCTATTTACTTTCTGCAGAAATGGCTGGCCAGCCATTCACTTTTTGCAAAAATGGCCGGCCAGCTGGCAATGCTGCAGTGTGTCTCCTCGGCCCTGTTTTTACTCTTCGAAGGAGAACTCCAAACATTTCCATGCAACGGAAGAGTCGAAGGCCTTCATTTCAGACGCGTTCCGATGCCCAGATCGTCAAAAATACACTTTGTTGTTGTTGAGTCTTGTTTATCGAGTTGTTGTTTTTGCTTATCGAGTTGTTTGTCGAGCGGACGTGTTTCGTGTTTTTGAGTCATTGCTCTCTGTTTAAGCAATCTTTGTTACAGTCTTGTTTTATTTACAGTGTTGCATTTTGCTTATCGAGTTGTAAAACTTTCTAAGGTCCTGTTATATCTTAGTAAGTTGAGTTTGTTTAGTTTGTTGCGTCGGTTCACTACCTGACTTGGTGATTACACAATGCGCATTACTATTCAATTTCATTCTCATGCGAAATAAATTGATGCGATATGATACTAGAAGTTTAAAATACAAACACCTTTTCAAAAGCTATTTCATTTCATCACGCTTTACAATAAACAAAGGTACAAGTTTTACAAAAAATGAAACTGCCTAACGATGTGCAAAGTGCTACAAACTACTAGTAAAAGAAAAATAAAGCAGGAAATAGCAACATCAAAATCCTCGGGAACGGGAACGAGAAGCACGCCTGGTCCTCTTTTGTGGAACAACCTCCACACCATCATCAGAGTCGGAGCTGTCATCCTCAGGATCCTCCTCAGCCTCGCCTCTGTTCCCCGAGCCAAAACCGGAGCCTCCCTCCTTAACAGATGTCTCGAACTGACGGTCGGTAGCCTCCTTCTCCTCCTCATCAGACTCCACCTCCACAACATGAGCCCTGCGTCTGCGGACAGGCCCTCCTTGAGCTCCTCGATAAGGCCTAGATGGCCCGGCTCCTCGGGAAGGCCGAGATGACCCCTCCCCCTGATAAGGCCCGGATGGCCCAGATCCCTGATAAGGCCCAGACGGCCCAGCTCCCCAATGAGGCCCAGGTGGCCTGGCCTGTGGCTGACCGGACCATGAAGGCATCTGAAAACAAAGAGTTCAATTCAAATACATCAGTCCAAATATGTACATCAGATGCGGATACAAGCAAAAGGCTACATGAAGTGGGTGCATGTAAATACAGTGTACAAGTGGGGTGTGTGGCAGATGTGCTCTACACAAGCAGTCTATCGATGCAGTAGAAATCAGCATGTCATCAGAAGTATGATAAATGCCAAAAAACTGAAGGGTACCTGAATGCTCGCGACAGACAACTGTGCCTCCCTGCGTAGGACCATGCCCTCGAGTGTGGCCACCAGCCCAACCATCTCCTCCATGTACCCTCGCGATGGCTGCAAAAATGAGCTCATAATCATTAGTGAACAGAAGAGTGTCTAAATATCTGAATGATAAATGAAAACAAGTGGAGCATACCGGCGGCGAGTCCGGATCAATGGCATATCGATCACTGGGCATCGGAGGCTCTAGTGGGATCGGGGTCGGAGAGCTAGCCCCATACTGCCACGCCATCAACTCAGTAGGCATATCTGGCCATCCCAGATGAGGATGAATCGACGGGGTCGGAGGAAACGGTCTACTCCCACCTCTAGATGTGCCAGCCCTGCTAGAAGAAGGGATGTCTGTAGCTCGAGCCTGAGCCTGGTCCGAGGATGACATACCGGCAGGTCTCATCATCGGAATACGAGCTTCTGTCAATGGAGGCATCAAATATATGTGACGGTAGGTGGCGTAGTCCCCCTCCGCAACATATAACAAAGCATCACTGCCCAACATGGCGCCGACTACCTCTGAGTAAGAGAGCCTGTCAGCGATCCGCATACTAGCTGGGGGTACCGCGGGAACATCCTGAGAAAGATACCCCCGTACCTGGCGCAGAAAGCGCTCCCCCAGGAACCAGACTCTGCCAACTGGCCCTTCGAGCAGGACCCTATACCGGGAGATGCCTGACGCTCCGGTGTACTGAAGTAGGAGATCATCACCCAGGGGTGCCCAAGGCTGCCAAGTAATCTGCGAATGATAAATGCATAAACCAATCAGAAAACGAGGATATACAGAGCAAGTCAAAGATGAAAATGAAAGGAACAGAAAGTTCTGAAGTACCTCTGAGTGTCGCACAGTGTCGAAGTACTGTCGCAGGCGAACCAGGGTCTCTCGAGGCCTCGCCCGGTGCGGGCCCTCAAATATCAATGAATATGGGGTCATGGGAATCCCCACCACCTCCAGCTCTGGGGCTAACGATGGGAAGTATACATAAGCCCATAGCTGAGAAAAGCAGTGCAGAATGTAAGTACGAAATGCTGAGAGCAAAATGCAGAATGTAAAAGTGTGCTGTGTGTGCAATGTACAAGTATTGAAGAGCAGAAATGTAAATCAAAGGGGACAGAAAGTACCTCCCAGGCTCTCCAATAGCCTCCAAGTAAGTCGCCCCGCCCGCGGGAGGTCGCGCTCATATAAAAATAAAGGGTAGCCAGGCCAGCGCCACCCCAATCATATCTCTGGACCTGTGATAGGTCGACTAGAGCGCTCAGCAGGTATAGCCCAATGGTGTTCCCTCTGTCGGCGAACAGGGTAGTCCCGAAGAGGAACATAAGGAAACCACGGGCGTACTGCTCCGTCTCCTCGGGAGTCTCGGGCACCATCTCTGCCCGCCGAAAATGGGAAGAGAACCAAGTATATCGGACTCTCCCAGAGACCCTGTCAACAGGTGGGCGAGCCCCCAGTAAATACATCCAGGCAGCCTCCCACTCGCCCATATCCTCATCATAGGGGACGGGCCAACCTCCGACATCAAGGCCGGTCAATACAGCAAAGTCAAAAGGGGTCATGGTCATGTCCCCGGTAGCGGAGAAATGAAAGGAATTGGTGGTGTCCCACCATCTCTCTACCAAAGCTGCCATCAATGTCCTCCTGGCAGGACAGCGTGACAACCCGACGCAAAAGGGCCTGAACCCTGCCGCATCTATCAAATCCCGGACGCCCTCCGGCAGCTCAGCATACCAATCCCGTGCCATGGTGGAGCCATACCCTCGCACACTGCGGGAACCACCCTGCATTCAGAATGGATACATGTGCCAATAATGAGATGAAATGGGCTGTGTGCCAATGAAATGAATGGGCTGTGTGCCAATGAAATGAATGGGCTGTGTGCCAAAGAGATGAAATGGGCTGTGTACCGATGAAGTGAAATAAGCTACGTGCAAATACTATCTACCTGGGCTGCGTGTTCAGAGAATTTGAATTTTGGGCTGCGTGTTCAAATTTCAGTTTAATTGTGGGCTGCGTGTTCACTATCTACCTGGGCTGCGTGTTTAGAAAATTTGGAATTTGGGCTGCGTGTTCAACTTTCAGTATAATTGTGGGCTGCGTGTTCACTATCTACCTGGGCTGCGTGTTCAGAAAATTTGAATTTTGGGCTGCGTGTTCAACTTTCAGTTAATTTGTGGGCTGCGTGTTCACTATCTACCTGGGCTGCGTGTTCAGAAAATTTGGAATTTGGGCTGCGTGTTCAACTTTCAGTATAATTGTGGGCTGCGTGTTCACTATCTACCTGGGCTGCGTGTTCAGAGAATTTGAATTTTGGGCTGCGTGTTCAAATTTCAGTTTAATTGTGGGCTGCGTGTTCACTATCTACCTGGGCTGCGTGTTCAGATGATTTGAATTTTGGGCTGCGTGTTCAACTTTCAGTTAAATTGTGGGCTGCGTGTTCACTATCTATCTGGGCTGCGTGTTCAGAGAATTTGAATTTTGGGCTGCGTGTTCAACTTTCAGTATAAGTGTGGGCTGCGCGTTCACTATCTACCTGGGCTGCGTGTTCAGAAATTTTGAAGTTTGGGCTGCGTGTTCAACTTCCAACTATTGTGGGCTGCGTGTTCACTATCTATCTGGGCTGCGTGTTCAGAAAATTTAAAGTGTGGGCTGTGTGTTCACTTTCGAATTCGGGCTATGTATTCAACAAATCAGTGTTTGAACCGTGTATTCTTTTGTGAGCTGTGTGTTCGCAATTAATCAATGAGCCGAGTGTTCAGAAATTCAAGTGTGGGAACTACATGTTCAAAATGTAAGGAAAGTACTATGTTACAAGCTAGCATGGCAAGGGTGCGAAATGTAAAATACAGAAGATGAGGTAAATACCTCTCGAGCCTCATGAGAGAGATGCTGCTCCGGCTCTCTGAGAAGCAGATCCGTGGGTGCTCTCTCGTCAAAACTGGTAAAATGACGGAAAACGGCACGAGGGAGGACGTGCGCTGCCGAACGGTACCTCCCAGGAATGAAAGGGCGAGTCCTCGGGGGTAAGGTCATGGGATCGAAGTCATCACCGGCACCTGAAAAACCTCCACCATGAGAAGAAGTACCCGCCATTTTCAGGAATCTACAAAAGGGGAGCAAAAATGAGCAAAATGAGCAAAATTGGAAAAAGTCAACAAAAGTCAACTCTCGGGAAATAAAAAGTCAACAAAAGTCAACTCCCGAGAAAATATTCTAAATATTAAGATGAACTTACCTCAAGTGGTGAAAATGCAAAAAGAAGCTCCGAAGCCGGAATTTAATCGCTCCAAAGTGTTTAAAACTAAGTGTTATTACGAAAACAATTTGCGCGAGGCGTTGGAAAACGCGCGTAAAACTCAAAACTGGAGAGAAAAGTGTTGAAAGAGGCGAGAAATGAAGTGAGGATCGGCTGCCATTTATAGGCCTCAAGCCTTGGTTTGAAAGAGCATCAAAAAGGAGGCAAAAAGACCAAAATGCCCCCGGGAAAAGGGCATGGCCGGCCGGCCCCTATTTTTAGCTGGCCAGCCATCTGCTTTTTGCAGAAATGGCCGGCCAGCCATTAGCTTTTGTGGAAACCGGTTGGACACCCCCCCTTGGGAAGATAAGTGGCCGGTCATGCTCCCCACATGCTCACCTAGCTCTCTGCAAATTTTGAGGAAGATCGGAGTTCCCGGGACCTGAAAAAGTTCAAGAAAAGTACACTTCCGGTCGCGAAATTGCTCCGTCGGGACTTCGGTCTCAAGTTCTGACATATGTCTCATCATCATTCATCAAAATCAAAGTGTATCCTTTTTGAATGAGTTGTAACCTTTCAAAGAAGCAGATCGGAGGCCGTGGTCGAGTTACCTTCGCCGAAACACGCGTTTCCGTACTCGTTGTTTCATGACGAATGAACACCCTGATTCATACTCGTTTTGTACTTTCATACACATATCTTGCATTCTCATGGGCATACTCACATTGTCATGTACATTTCTTGTTATTTGTATACCTCTGTGTTTGAGCATGCGTTGTCGCGCATGTTCCACTCTTGCATTGCGATGCATACACTCACCGACGCCGCGTGTGTCGAAACTTTCGGAATCGCGTTAAATATTTGTTGTTAGCATATTGTACTTGTTGCCATTTCTCTCTTTTGCAGGCACGATATTGTATGTACGGTTCAATTGAGGCTGGCGTGACCAGACGAATCGCGCAGGTATCGTATCTTCTCCGTGTGAGACATGGCGGAGATTGAATAATCCTCCGCATTCTTAACTGCATGAAATGTAGTTGTTGCTTTGCATTCTTGCTTAAAACTGTTGCATCTATTTGCGAATACTTGCTTCATTACAGCTTGCTGCATTTGCATAATCATTGGGCTACCTTCGGCTTCTTGCATATCATTTGCATTTTGCCCCCTGCCTGCGGGCATGCCTGCGGGCACATCTCTGTCTATCTTGTATGTTTGTCTGAGTCTTCGGCCTTGTCAAAAATAGGTCGTCTCGGGGCTTTGACATTCACTCCCGTCACCTGTGACTTCCGAGTTCTGTCAAAGAGGGGCAACTGTAGACACCCCATTTTTGACCGGCCTTAAGACTCAGACGTTACTGTTTGAGCGCTTGATGATGTTGCATAATGTGCTCGTTCAGAAGTTTCAGAGTCGCGGCCGTAAGCCCTGCCTCCGGACTTCCGAACCCTTTTCTGTGCCTTGTCTCGGTTTGCGAACCAGACTCGGTTTTCTCTGTTTCTTTTCCTGAAGGGAGGGAGAGGTCTCGTAGACCATTTCTCAATGTCCGTAGGCTACATTTGGTGGCCGTAGGCCATTTTGCCCATTTCGGAGTCCGGTTCCCGGTTTTCGGAGCCGTCAGGCCGTGTGCCTCGGTTCGGGACCGCTTAACCATCTCCTATTGCTCTGATTTTTGGCATACATCTTATTTTCTCCCTTTTGAGGGACACTGGGGGCTGAGAAGCCCACTTCGAGGTCGAATACCATTTTCGGTGCTTAACAGCCCATTTCCGAGACCCCGAACTGCGTGTTTTGGCTCCGGAACATTCGTTTTGCAACGGTTTTCGTTCATTTTTGGCAGGTACCTCTGTTTTATCACAAGGAAGGTCACTGAAGGGTGGGAGACCAGCAATTGTTGCAGCAACCAGTTATCTCTCCTCCGGAGCCTCCCGGCGCCCGTTTTTGCAACTTCCGGGCTAATGTTGAATACCTTAGGGGTAGTGTTGCCAACTTTCAACCACATATCTGTGATCTACACATCTGGGAGGCCACTAAAAGTTGGTGGCCGGCCATTAAGGTCACCTGACCCTTTTGACCCCTTTCTTCCGGGCTAATGTTGAACCCCTTGGACCTTTTTTCTTGAACTTTGAACCACATATCTGTGATGTACACACCTGAGAGGCCCCTAAAAGTTCATGGCCGGCCATTAAGGTCACCTGACCCTTTTGACCCCTTTCTTCCGGGCTAATGTTGAACCCCTTGGACCTTTTTTCTTGAACTTTGAACCACATATCTGTGATGTACACACCTGAGAGGCCCCTAAAAGTTCATGGCCGGCCAGTAAGTCAACTTGACCCTTTTGACCCCCTCTTTCCGAGCCATTGTTGAACCCCTTGGGCCCACTTTCTTGGAACTTCAATTACATGGTTGTGTTGTACACACATAGGGCTACCTCCCCAATATATGGCCGGCCAGAAAAGCTTGTTGACCCTTTTGACCCCTAGCCGGCCGGCTAGGGGGTGTGGCCGGCCGGCCACCTCCAGCCAAAGTGAGAGGCCGGCCGTGTTCTCCTCACTGTAGCCTTTCCAGCTGTGGGGCAATATCCCCCAGATATTTTCTGTATCCGGGGGATATTTTGGGAGAGAGTTATGCTCTCCAATTCACCCCCCTTTTACACCCCTTTCTTAACCTTATAACCAGCTGAGGGTCTTCTTCTTGAGGGTTAGAAAAATTCCTCTCCAAGCACAAACCCTAAACTCCATTGTCATCCTTCTCAATTCTCCAAAAAACCCTAACTTCTTAACCTTCATTCCTTCTACACCACCAAGCTCTACCACCACCATCTCATTTCCAGCAGCAAGGGAGGATTCTTGAAGGCTAAAGAAGCTGCAAATCAACCCAAGAAGCAACAAAATCTCGAATCTTCAAGGGTAAGTTACACTTTTACCCTTTTGACCCTTTATCTTGTTCCATTTCTAAGCCTCATTTATTTTTGGTTTCAAGCTTCGGCCCTAACTTAAAAGGGCCATATTTTGAGCTCATCTTCACTTCTCATTAAGGGCTCAACCCTGTTTGAGCCCTCCATAATACACTTGCTTCATTGACCATCTTGTATGTCATAGTTTTGCATGCTATTTTTGACCCATGAGAAATTTATTTTCGAGCATATTGTAAACTGATATAGGGCTTATTTTGAGCCCCTCTTCAACATTAGAGAAGGGCTCAACATTGTTTGGTGTCTCCATGTATCACTTGTAGTTCAATCCCTTATTTGGCCCCATTTTTGCATAAGTTGATAGCCCTCTTGGCTTCTGTTTTTGGACCTTGGTCCGAACTGAAAGTGGCCTTGTTTTGACCTATACTTCATGTTTCATTCACACTTTTTTTCTGTTTGGTGATTATTTTATATACTTCATATTATAGCACCTTTTGGGCCTTGTTTTGCATCCCATTTTTAGCATATTTGTATACTGATTTTGAGGCTGCCATATACTGTAAATGTTCATATTTTTGGTCCATCTTCAGTGTTGTAGAAGGAAATTTCTCAGTTTGGGTTTAGCTTATACCACTTGCTTCATTACCCCTATCTTGGCCCCTATTCTTGTATACTATTTTTGCCATACCTATATTTGCTGTTTGGCCATGTTCATAACTGGAAAAGTGCTTATTTTGGGGCTGTCTAGCTTCTGTCTTTGCATCGCATATCCATGTTGTGCATGTTTAGCATGGCTATAGGCCATTTCGGGTGCCTAATGTTGCATTTCGGGACAATTTCGTGCATTTGGTATCATTTCGCTACATTTCGGGACTGTTTTTCCCCATATTTTGTTGCTGAAATTCTGTTAGTATGCTTGCATATCATTTCTGCCATGTTTCGTCGCATTTTAGCATCGCCTCGGTTTGCGTGCCCGTGTGCACGCATTTCGAGGCACTCCATTTTTATCCGACGGCATCCGATGTGAGTGTGGCTGAGGCTCACTCATGTTGGTATAAGCCCATTTGTCATTTCCATGTCATTTTAGCATCGCCTCGGTTTGCGTGTCCGTGTGCACGCATTTCGAGGCACTCCATTTTTTTATCCGACGGCATCCGATGTGAGTGTGGCTGAGGCTCACTCATGTTGGTATAAGCCCATTTGTCATTTCCATGTCATTTTATCATCGCCTCGGTTTGCGTGCCCGTGTGCACGCACTTCGAAGCATCTCATTTTCATTGCATTTATCATCGCCTCGATTTGTATGCCCGTGAGCACGCACTTCGAGGCACCTCATCTTTATATCATTCTGCCATTTTCTCGGTTTGCGTGCCCGTGTGCACGCATTCCGAGGCATCTCATTTCCATAGCATTCTGTACGTTAGGATTATATCTTAGTTACATTTCATGCATATCATGCATATTGCATCGTGTCCGGAATAGGAGTTAGCCCGGGCACGGGAAACGAGGTACATTTCGTACTTCGGGTGACGGAATGTGTCTCAATTCCCCAGTCACCGACACTCCGGATTAGCCATGATGGAGTTAGGTTTTAGCTGTAGTCTCATGTGCATTCATCCTATATTGAGTTGTGCATTTCGACTCCTCGGCCATCATGCCTCGGTATGCGTGATTGGTGGCACGAGGATCGAGACATGCATATATCTGTGCAGATACATTGCTATGCCCCTTTCCTGCTCTCTGTTGCAGCAAAACGAAGAATCAGCAATGTTTCTGGGCTCAACACGCATTTCAAGAACAGGTGTAAACAGAGGCTAATTGGGGCATTCCGGTGGATTTCCACGCAAGACGGCCCGGACATGCATCATCCATCAGAAGCAAGACAGTCCCTGGCTTGCGCGCCAGTTTTATCTGCTTTCTAGTTAATTCATTAATTAATTAGAATTTTGTAATATTTTGGACTGTAATATTCTTTTATTTTGGGGACTGTAATATTTAGACTGTATATTTATTCGGACCCTCTGCGCGAGGGGATAACTGTAATAAGTGTGCGTGTGTGTGTTGTATGTCTTCCAACCCCACGTCTTTCTCCCTTTTATTTATCCGCTTTTGATGGTTAGATTAGGGCATGTTTAAATTAGCATACAGTATGACAGCATGTTTGCATTATTCATCTGTATTGCATGCACCGGGCTCGGCGCATCATACTAACTGCATTGTACTTTCAAATTCAAAGTTGAATACATGATAGCTGTAGCATCTCATATACCATCTTAGAATAGCCGAGCCTACTATAATTGCATTTTTGCATGTGCTGCATTAGGCATTTCTGTATACTTAGGATCATGCACGATTTCTAATGTAGTTTCTGTTTTTGGCTTGGAGTACTCGGTAAGCTTTATGCTTTAGCATCCTTGCATGCGTGTGAGTGAATGCCATGATAGCATGCTTACCATGAGGCTATGTGCTTATCTGATATATCTGCCTGAATGCCTGTGGGTGAAGGTTGGGTTATCTGAATTGGAATGAATCATCGAAATGTTTCAAGCCTACCTATGGGTAGCAAACCATTTTCAAAAACAAGCAAAAAGTGTTTTGTTCCAATCTAGGCGACCTGGTCTATACTTATATGCTTTGTGCATCACATAGTAACCTAGGCTAATGAACCGGAATAAGAACTCACAATGTTTTCAAAAATTGATATCATGGTTAGTAGAGGCCGGTCTATGACCGGGCGAGCGGGGGTGCTCACGAAGTGACCTTCCCCAATCGTACCCAAGTTCCCGAGCCGAGGCAACTTTGGTGATGACGGACACGTGGCCTTTTGGCACCGAGTCAGGGTTTCCTAAATTTCCCAAAATAAAATATTTAGGTGGCGACTCTGTATCTGGCAAAGCAGTCCATGTTTGGCACTATTTTTTCAAAAATCAGTTTTCTCAAAACGATTTGCCAGATTTGGACTCTTTGGTTCAGATTAGGAACCGTGACAACATTGAGAGTCCGAGCTGTAGCGAGGTCCCCCGCGGGCTTGTTACAGATGGACTCTGATATAGCAATGATCAAAAGCTATAAGAGAAAATATCTATGGAAATATCTATAAAAGGAAGGTAATGGTGAATGAGAAGACATGCTTTGATAACAACACTTGAAAAAATATAAACACTTCTTCCTCTCTTTTAAAGACTAACTTATTCATCAGAGTGCTAATTCTAGCATCCTTGATAGGAGTATTTTCTTGTTTCAAGTATTGGAGCGAGGATTTCAAGGGCTTGTTTGGAGTGAAGGAGTACTGTAAAACCACCCCTCACAAAAACAATGACAAAAGGGGAATACTTAGTCCTTCCTAGAACTAGCAGTAACCATGTCTATAATAAGTAAAGAAAAAAAAAACGCTTGGTGGATCCTCAAGGAAGACTAAGTGTTACTTTTGGTTGACCCCAATGTTGGCAAGTGCATCTGTACATTGAATTGCTTGTCTTGAAACATGTTGGATGCTGCAATTATATCTTTTTAGCATATAGTTTGCATTCTCAATCAGTCTCTACAGGGAGATGCTCTTTTAGCACCATTCTTGATTAGCCGAATTACTAACCGTCACAACCAAAGTTTTCTAACTTTTAGACAAAGAACTAAGTAGGATCAAAGCTAGTAACTGTAACAACCCCGACCTGTGATTAACTATTAAACCATGATTAAGAATCCCTAATAAGGATTAAGATGAAATCATTTGTTAATTGTGCATTAAATGTGTGAATTGTGTTTATATCTGTTCATGATAGGAATATCTGTCTGTGTTTCCGATTCGGTATGCGAATTGAAGGCCTTATCGGCATCTAATCACAAAATTGACTTAGTTTATGAGTTATTTAGAATTTTAAAATGTTATGGTAAGTTTAATTGAAATCTGATTCAGAACCAAATAATTAGAATAATAATGCCATGATTAGTTATTAATTATTCTAGCTTAACCAAGCCTATAAAAGGCAAAGTCGACTCTAGGATATTCAAAAACACTCTCTTTTTGTCATCTTTGGGGCAACAAATGAGAGAGAGTGAGAGAGAGAGTGAGACCAAGAGAGAATTGAGATCAAAGCTTGAGAAGGAAGAAATTTAGCTTGGAACGCATAGACATAGTAATCTAGAGCCCAATTAAGGAGATTAGGTAAGAATTCAAACCTTTAGTTTTGTAATTGAGTTGGTGTAGACACCCCATTTTTGACCGACCTTAAGACTCAGACATCATCATTTGTGCACTTGATGATTGTGCATGTTTGTGCTCGTTTTGAGTGCCCGAGGTTCTCGGCAGAACGCCTTGTTTTTGGGCCTCTAAACCCTCTTTTTTTGTGCTTGCTTTTGGACCAAACCTTGGTACCTCTTGTCTGGAGGGGAGGAAGGCCTTGTCGGCCACTTTTGGCACTTGTCGGCCACTTTTCCTCCTTATTGGCCACTTGAAGTGGTCGGTCAGCTAGGGGAGGTGGCCGGCCAGCCACTTAAAGTGGCCGACGGCCATTTTTCTCTTTTTTCAGATATTTTCTTTGCCAACTGTGCCAGCTGTTGATCACTGAAGGCCATCTCCATACATGTGTATGGAGGGATAAATACAAGCCTTTGGCTTGTATTTCTATATAAGGGGAGGCCTTTCCCCTATTTGAGGGCTTAGAAATTTGAAGAGCAAATTTTCCCCTCTCTCTCTCTTGAATCCTCTCTCTCTTCTTGTTTTGTGCTTGAAAGTGACTTTTCTCTACATATTTGTTCTAAGACCCTAGACCAAACACCTTCACCTTGGAGCTGAGGTTCTTGGAGGCCTTGTTTGAGCTTCTTAAAGTGGTTTTAGCTCAGAATCTTTGTTGTTTTGTTGTTGTGCTTCAAATGTAAAGCCTTATCTCTTTTAAGCTTTGCTTTAGTTACTTGTTTGGCCACCTTTTCATGCTATTTTGAGGCTAGTTTTAAACTCTAAAAAACTCTATTTTTAAGGTTTTAAAATGATGGTTTGAGTCTTGTTTAGCTATGGGGTGGTTTTCTCCCTTTGCTCTTTGGCTTGTAAAGCCTTTTGAGCCATCTTTCAAAGCTTTTGAAACACCATTTTCTTGGCCTTTTAACTCTGAATTCCAAGGCAATTTCAGTGGTAAAAAATTGGTTTTGAGGTTTAAGATAGGAGGGGGTGGCCTCCCCTCCTTGTATCTTGTTTGCTTGTGTAGATGGCCTAAGATGTGACCATGTTTTTCTACCTCTTTAAGACTTGATCTCAGCATGTTTTAGCTACTGATTTAGCATGCTTTAACTCTGTTTTGGGTGGTCTTGCTCATATGAGCTTAGTCTTGCATGGTTATAGTGTAAATGGTTTCACTAGCTTTGTGTTTTAAGGCCTTTATCATGCTTTGCTTGAGTTGTTTGCATGATATAGCATCATTTACCATGTGATTTTAGTTCATATATCACTGTCACACTCTCACATATATCACTCTTTCATTCCTTTTGAGAGTTGTGCTTTGTGTCTTGCTTGCGAGCCAATATGTGCGCATGATTTTCTTGCCTTTGTGCCTAAATTTCAGCGTGTTTTAGCCACTATTTTGGACAAACAAAGGCAAAGGCAAAGTGTTAAACTAGTGAACCAAGATAAGCATTTGTGTTGCATTTCATGTGTTTGGATCAGACGTTAATCCAAACACAAGAAATGTGGGACGTTTCATACTCAAAGTGATGAAACGTGTCACGTTTCTTGGTCGCCATCACCCTTGATCATGCATGATAGGGTGGTGGCCATTTGAGTCTTATGTGCACATTCATTAAGCTTGTACAAGCTTGTTTTTTTGGCCAGACAAAGGCAAAGGCATTGCACGAGTCAGTCTTATGTGCACATTCACGTTTCTTTGTCTGTCCAAACTAGTTTAACACTTTGCCTTTGCCTTTGTGCTCTTCACTATTTTGGATAGACAAAGGCAAAGGCAAAGGCAAAGTGTTAAACTAGTGAACCAAGATAAGCATTTGTGTTGCATTGCATGTGTTTGGATCAGACGTTAATCCAAACACAAGAAATGTGGGACGTTTCATACTCAAAGTGATGAAACGTGTCACGTTTCTTGGTCGCCATCACCCTTGATCATGCATGATAGGGTGGTGGCCATTTGAGTCTTATGTGCACATTCATTAAGCTTGTACAAGCTTGTTTTTTTGGCCATCATGCATGAAAATGCTTGATTGGTGGCTTGAGAGCCAAGTGCCATACTCCTTTGAGCTTGAGAAATGATGAGGAGCGTGGCAGTACACACATTTCCTTGCAAATGCATTGTTTTGCCTCTGTTGCTCTCTGTTGCAACAAAACCAGAAACTTGGAAAAAGCAGTGGCCAACCGGCCACATGAAGTAGCCAACCGGCCACCTAGACTAGCCGACCGGCCAGTTAAGGTGGCCAACAGCCACCTTCTGTGGCCGACCGGCCACCAGTCCATTTTTGTGCAAAGTGTTCCTGTTTTGGAGCAGAGGCAAATTGGAATATTGGAACAATGTTCAGAGATTAAGATGAGTGTGAACAGAGGCAGCCGGTGGCAAGGTGATGGATTTTTTAGAGGAAGCCAAACGAGCATGCATGTCTCTCTCGCCCGCAAGGCCAATTCATTGCTTTATTAGCTAGTTGTAGGTGATTATTACAAGTGTTGTAATTAATTAGTTTAATCTGTTTTGTAATATTTTAATTAGCTTAGCACAGCTAGTTATTCAATTATGTTGTAATAATTAATTAGCTAGAATAGTTAACTAGTTCATTTTGTAATAATTAGCTTAGCTTAGCGTAACTTAGCTTATTCATTTGGACCCTCCTTTGAGAGAGCGCAATGTTGTAATAAGTGTGTGTGTGTGTGTATGTGTGTGTGTGTGTGTGTATGTGTGTGTGTGCATGTCTTCTAACCCCACGTCTTTCTCCTTTTTATTTAACCGCTTTCGATGGTTAGTTTAGGGCATGTTTCAATTAGCATACCTTATACTTGCATGCATGCATCATTCATTTATCTTGTATGCACCGGGCTCGGCGCATTATTCAAACTGATTTTATTTCAATACTTATTTAAATACGTGTTTCAAAGCATGTTATCAAATTGTCGCATTCATATGCCATCTTAGATAGCCGAGCCTATTTAATTGCATGTGTTGCATTAGGCATCTTAACATAGTTAGGATCATGCATGATTTCTAACTAGTTTTTGTTTTGGCTTGGAGTACTCGGTGAGGCTTTACGCTTTAGCATACTTGCATAAGTGTGAGCGTTGCCATGACAGCATGCTTGCCATGAGGCTATTTGCTTAAATGCTAAACTGCATGAATCCTGTGGATGAAGGCTTTGTTGCTTGAATTGGAACAATTCGTCAAATGTGCATTTTAAGCCCACTTTGCGAAGTGGCAAATCATGTTTTAAGCCCACTTGAGGGTGGCAAATCCGCGCTTTAGCCCACTTGAGTTGATTTGTTCCAAGTCTTGCGACTTAGTCTATACTTGCTTGCGCGCGTGCCACATAGTAAAGTTAGCTAATAATCAAAATAAGAACACACGAGGTTTATAAAACAACATATCATGCTTAGTAGAGGCCAATCCTTTGATCGGGCGAGCGGGGGTGCTCATGTCATAACCTTCCCCTCTCGTACCTAAGTTCCCGAGCCGAGGCAACTTTGGTGATGACGGACACGTGGCCTTTGGCACAAGTCAGGGTTTCCTAAATTTCTCAAAAATAAAATATTTAGGTGGCGACTCTATAATCTGGCAAAGCAGTCCAGTTTTGCCATTATTTGATTCAAAATCTGATTTTCCAAAATGATTTGCCGGATTAGACTCTTTGGTGTTTATCAGTTTCACATTGCACTTTGTGAGATTAGATTCAGAACCGTAACAGGAGTCCGAACTGTAGGACCAATTCGAGCCTCTCCGAAAGGGGGTGCGTGAAGAAAGTCGAGTCTACAATTGGTTAATGCTTGAATTCAAGAGAATTGAACTAAGAGATGCAAGAATTAAGCTAAGAAGTAGAAATGATGAACAAATCATGCATCCATGTACATATCATAGGGTTTTGAAGTTGTTTTCAAAGAATTTTCACATGCATGTCCTCATCTTGGTTTTGTTGTAAGAATTCACCATGCTTTTGAGCTAAATATCTCATTTGATCATGTTTTGGAAAGTTTGAGTTCATAACAATTCATGCATGTTATGTTTTGAAAGTTTCAAGTTTGATTTTGAACAAGTGGCATATTTTTAGGCTTTGATTTTGCGAAATGATCTTTAATTCTTGATGTATTCCTAGTTTAGACATGTTTTCTCAAGTTTTTGGCCTAAAGGATGTGTTTTGACACTGAACTTGAGTTTTGAAGCTGAGAGTGCAATCTAGAAATTCCAAAATTGTGTATCATCGCTCAAGCGATAGAAACTGCGCTCGAGCGACCACTCTTTGTTTTTCACTTTCGCTCGAGTGACTCAAAGTTGGCTCGAGCGTACAATTCGAGCTCCCAGTACTTTTGTAGACATGGGTCTTGGCTCGAGCGATAGAACCTACGCTCGAGCGACTGCCTTTATTTTTAACCATCTGCTCGAGTGTAGAAAGTTGAGCTCGAGTGTAAAATGAGAGCTCTCAAAGGTTTTGTAGAGTTTTGCAAACTCCTCGAGCGACCAAAGTTGTGCTCGAGCGAAAACCCTATTTTCAAAAATTTTGACAAGTGTTTTGCAAAGTACATTTTGGCATCCTCATTGCATCTTAGGCATTCCTAAGCCTTAATTAAGACATAATAATGAGGATAAGGATTAGAAACACACCAAGATAGAAGATAAATGAGTTAAGTGTTTTCCGAGCATGTGTTCCAATGTGTACCCGCTATGTGTTTGTGTAGGTCACGCGCTATAGATTGTTTGATCCGACTCTTCTGACTCTTTTTCTATTGGAGCTATCTATGAGTAACTATAAAGCTATATTTCATGATAAGTACTTTTATAATGATAAGAAATGATTTGGTATATGAAATGCTATTTTATGAATAATGAATGAATGTCCAATTTTCTGAAATGTATTTGTGGCATCCTTAGTTCACATAGCCCTCGCCCAGGGGAAACAATGCCATGGCTTATGTTTACATGGTCCTCGCTGGGGGAAACAATTATGTGGCTTATGATCATATGGCCCTTGCCCGGGGGAAACAATACCATGGTCTATGTTCATGTGGCTCTCGCTTGGAGAAAACAATACCATGGTTGCTTGCGCACCAGATATGGACCTTTGGGGTCGTCGGTACCGACTATGCATATGGGTCTTAGGACCAAGTTGATATGGTAGCTAATAGATGTACCACATATAACTGCTTATGACTTCTGATTAAGTATATGAATCCGAATATGTTTCTGATATGAACTCTTATTTCTGAAACTGTTTGGATATCATTCATAAATCTTTTACTCTGTTGTTATTCACTAGGCTCCAGCTTACCATATTATTTATGTATATAGGTGATCAGGCACGTGACCAAGCCTAAGCTACTGCTTGGAGATTTATTTTGGTCCGCCAACCACAATGCCTCCCGAGGAGGTTCCCGAACTATGAAATGCTAAAGTTTTGTGTGAAAGTTTAAGACTTATGATTTCCTTTTTGTTTGAACATGACTTTTAGCCTATCTGTAAATGTGGTGACGTATGACTGACATTTTAATGACATCATATATGTAAATTAAGTTTTAAATTTTCTGTCTTATGTATGTCTACACAGCTCTATGGACAATATTTGTTGGTATTTGCTTCTGCTAGCCCCTGTGTTTTGTTTAATTTGTTCAAAGGCCTTTGGTAATCCCAAGATTATTGACCGGTTACGAGACTGAACCTATAGAGGTGGGTTCGAGTCGTAACAATAACTTATCATCAAAAACAATTTTCATAGAGGCAAGTTGGTTAACAATTCTCTTCATTTCATTTAAATGTTCAGGAATGGGATTGCCTTTTTTATATTTTAAATTAACCAACTTTTGAAATAGAAAAATTTTATTTGTGGCTAATTTTCTATCATAAAGACCTAATTTTTTCCAAAAATCATATTGTAGACACCCCATTTTTGACCGTCCTCAAGACTTGGACGTCATCATTTGAACACTCGATGATCATCCATGATCGTGTTCACTTTGAGTTCTCGGAGGTCTCAGCTACGCGTCTCGCCTCAAGATCTCTCAACTTATCTGTTTTGTGCTTGGTCATGGACCAAACACTTGTGTTTTTGCTTCTAAAGGCAAGGAATGGCTTGTTGGCCATCCCCATACCTCACCGGCCATGGCTTGAAGCCACCGGCCCTGTTTTCTTGCTACCGGCCAAAGGTATTGGCCGGTCGGCATTGTTTTTGGTCGGCCGACCATTATTTTGGTCAATCGGCCACTTTTTCTGGCCGAGACCTTTTCTTTGCCTTTTTCAGGCATTATGCATACCAGTTGTGCCAGCTGGTAATCACAGACCTTGCCCTCCATACATGTGTATGGAGGATTTGCACCCTTGTTTTAAGCTTCTTGAGGAAGCTTGAACCTTTTGAACCCTTGTTTTAGCTTCTTGAGAAAGCTTAAACCTCTTGAACCTTTGCTCTAGCTTCTCCAAGAAGCTTGAACCTTTTACTCTAGCTTCTCCAAGATGCTTGAACCTTTGCTCTAGCTTCTCCAAGAAGCTTGACCTTCTGCCCTAGTTTCTCCAAGAAGCTTGACCCTTTTGCTCTAGCTTCTCCAAGAAGCTTGAACCCTCTTCTTTCTCTATAAGGGAGGGCCTCCCTCTCCTTTAGAGAGGTTGAAGAATTTGTCTAAGGCACAAGAGATATATCTCTCTATATCTCCATATTTTGGGTTCAAAAGAGTGAGATTCTTGGCCTCTTTGCACACCACCTCACAACCACACACCTCCACCATTCATCTAAGGTTCTTGGAGGGTATTTTCAGAGGTTAAAGAACTGGTTTTTGGTCCAAGAACCTGCTGGTTTTGCTGAGCTACAAGGGTAACTCATTTTCTCTCTTTATTCCCCATTTTTGCACAAGATTTTAGCCTATCTTGCATGCTGTTTTGAGCTTAGTGTATAACTGATAAAATTTCTATTTTTTCATTCTTTTAATATTTATTTATGATCACTTTTGTATTTGGGTTTGTTTACCCCCTCTTAGGCCTTGTTTGGCCTCATTTTTGTGCCTTTTTTGTGAGCTTCGGGACCACCTTGTATTGGCCTTCTCACCACTGGATTTCAGTGGTGGGGATGGTGTCTTGAGGTCCTAAGAAGGAGAGGGCCCTCTCATTTGTTGTCTTGTTTACTAGAATATGTGGTCTATCAAAGGAACATATGTTTATATCATTTTGAGGCCTATTTTAGGCACTTTTTGGTGACTTTTGGGACCTGCCTAGCCTCTGTCCATGGCTGGTTTGGTCCTCTTTTGTTTTCCTCTTGCATGTGTAGAGTAATCCCTTTCATAGCTTATCAAAGTAGCGCATCATTCTTGCATGTATTGACCATGTTTCAGTGGGTTTTTGGTCATATTTTGGCATGCCATGATTCTGTTTTTGGCTGGTTTGGTGGCCCCTCACATGCTTCATAGGCTTGTAGTGTAAATCATGCTTACTAGCTCACATTGCATATTGTTTTGGCCCCCTATTCTAGCACCTTTTGGCCACACTCCAAACATGTTTTGTTCATATTTTGGGCTGCCTTAGCTCTGTTTTTAGGCCTCTTGGCCGATTGGTGCTTTCCATGCATGGTCGTAGTGTAATAGCCTTGCTTACCTTTAAGTTTTGGGGTCCCTTGCATGTGTTGCTTGAGGCATTTTAGTGTTTTGGCATCATTGAATGTGATATTTCAGAGTTTATAGGTGTGCCATATTCTCATGTTTATCATGTCTTCAATGTGTTTGAGAGTTGTGCTTTTATACCCCATTTGTGAGCCATTGCATGAGCTTCATTTTTGTGCACTTCAAGGCATCATCTTAGTCCATTTTGCCACTGTTTTGGGCCTGCATAGGGACTGCTTGGGGTTGGTTTGGTCATTCGAGCATCGCTTTGCATACCTCTAGTGTAATGTGCTTTACTAGTTTCGGTATTTGAGCCTTCCTACATGTATTGTGTGAGTCGTTTGCATGATTCAGAACCATTTTGTATGTCATTTCAGAGCTGAAATATATGCCATTATATGCCATACTTCATCTTTTCAATGCACTAGGAGAGTTGCATCTTGTGCTATGAGTTAGAGCCCTTGCACCTTGCATGTTTGCATGTGTTTTGTTGCCTCATTTCCATCATGTTTGGCCACTAATTTTGGCATGCTTGAGAGCTACCCATGTTAGTGTAAGTATATCTCACCATGTTGTTGCATGCTTGTTTCATTTTGCATGTTGTTGCATGCTATACATGTTCACATGTTTAGGTTGTATGCCTATTGCCTATTGCATGCTTGTGTTGCTTTGTTAAGTTCATCATGCATGTATTACATTGGTCTAAGTATGCTTGCCTTTGCATGTTTTTAAATGTTAGCCTATTGATATGTTGTTGCATGTTCATCCATCTTGCATACTTGTTAAGTTACATGCTTGTTTGCATGCTTGTCTTTGCATATTGTTATATGCTAGTTGCCTTGTATAGCATTGTTGCTTGCATGCTCATGTTGCATTAGTTTGCTTGCATGCTTAGGTTTCATAGCATTGTGTGCGTATCCCATGCCTCTTGAATCAATCATGATAGAGGTTGGGGCCCTTATGTGTTTTTGTGAATTTCATTTGATATCAAATTGCACACTTGGTGCCTTTGGCCATCATGCATTGAAATGCGTGATAGTGGCCCGAGGGTCGAGAACCAAACCCCCCTTGAGTTCATAGCATGGTAGGGAGGGTGGTCGTGCATACATTGTCATGTAAATTCCTTGCCATGCACTGTCTGTCCTCTGCTGCAGCAAAAATAGAGTTTTGCAGGAACAAATGCCCGGTCGGCCCTCTTCAGTGCCGTCCGGCTACCAAAGTCCAGCCAATGGCCCCACTTTTGGTCGGTGACCACTTCCTAATGGCCGGTGGTCCTATCTTTTGGCCGGTGACATCCCACAATGCTTAGGGAGTAATTCAGAGGCATCTCAAGGATTTTCACAGTTCTCAGAGGTGCATAACAGTGCAAATAGAGGCAACATGTGGCATGGCAATGGGTTTCCGAGCGAGGCGAATCGAGCATGCATGCATTTGACCCTCTTCCCGAGGCAGCTTTACTGCTTTAATAGCTTAATTAATTTTTTAATTAATTAAGGTTTTGTAATATTTAATTAGCTAGAGTAGTTAATTATTTATTTGTTTGTATTATTCTTTTGGCCCCTCCGAGAGAGGGCGAATTTTGTAATAAGCGTGCGTGTGTGTGATGCATGTCTTCCAACCCCACGTCTTTCTCCCTTTTACTTACCTGCTTTCAATGGTTAGTCTTAGGGCACATTTCAATTAGCATACTTATGATAGCATGTTTGCATACATTCATTCGTATTGCACGCACCGGGCTCGGCGTATCATACTAATTACATAGAATTTCAATTCCAACTTGAATACGTGTATCGAGTTGTCGCATTTCACATTCCATTCTTAGGGTAGCCGAGCCTATCTTAGTTTCATTTTGCATGTGTTGCATTAGCCATTGCTAACATGAACTAGGATCATGCATGATTACTAACTAGTTTCTTGTTTTGGCTCGGAGTATACTGTGAGTGTTTATGCTTTAGCATCTTGCATGTATGTGAATGTTAACATGATAGCATGCTTGCCATGAGGCTATTTGCTTATGTGATATAACTACCTGAATGCCTGTGCGTGAAGGTTGGATTACTCGAATTGGACCAATTCATTGAAATCTGTGTTTTAGCCTACTTGCGAGTAGCAAACCTCAAAACATTTTCCAAACAAACGGATATGCGATGCTTTGTTCCAAATTAGGCGATCTAGTCTATACTTGTGTGTTGTGCGCATCACATAGTAATTCTAGCTAATTAACTGGAATAAGAACGCATGTGTTTTCAAAAACAAGATATCATGTTTAGTACAGGCCGATCTTTGATCGGGCGAGCGGGAGAGCTCACGAAGTGACCTTCCCCAATCGTACCCAAGTTCCCGAGCCGAGGCAACTTTGGTGATGACGGACATGTGGCCTTAGGCACGAGTCAGGGTTTCCTAAATTTCCCCAAAATAAAATATTTAGGTGGCGACTCTGTATCTAACAAAGCAGTCCATGTTTGGCACTTCTTTCTAAAAATCAATTTTTCAAAACGATTTGCCGGATTAGACTCTTTGATGATTCATCGGTCTTACATTGCACTCTGCAAGATTAGATACAGGACCATGACATTGAGTCCAAACTGTAGTAAGCCCTAATGAACAAAACGGGATTCCCACCCGGGACATTCAGGGACGTCTACGCATATGTTGAAGTTTCGGTAGAAACATGATGAAACACACTGTCATCAATCCATTAACAGATAATACCAACAGTTTTTCGATTAAGCCTCTTTCATTCATCATCGTTCATACCCTCGGGTTTGCCACTATCACCTTCAACAGGCCCATACAAATCTTTACAAAATAATAGGTCTTCCATTTTAGTTTTTCAAGTTACCAAATTACTTCCATTGAAGCTAGTCATACAACCCACATTCCCCTCCATTGATTTACACAAATAAATGAACCCAAATAAATAATAAGCTCTGATACCAGTTTTTAGGAAAAATAGATGATTTCCCACAAGTAAATCAATCAAAGAAAATAAAACTAATGTGGAAAAATTAAATCAACAACGACACAAATTTTTATATGGTTCCCTCAATATGAGGTACGTCCACAGGACCGTAGTCCGATTTCACTATCAATCAAGAGTTCACAAACGAGACACGGATGGTCTCACAAACCATCCTTAGGTGAATTCCAAATAGTCACAAATAAATAAAGGAAAGATCTCACTAAATAAACGAACAAATTGTCTTCAAAACAGAGTTGAAGAAGACCTAAAATAACGAATCAAATTGTGCTTCGAAGCAAAGCCGAAACAAAACCAAACTTTTGAAGCAAAATAACAACAAACAAGGCACAACGCTTTAGACCAATATTAGCCACCAATTTGAAATACACACAACACTAAACTTAGCAACACTAAGCACACATCCACCAAATTATATGATTAATCAGCCGTTGCACACACCAAAAAAATAAAACCATACCAAAAAAAAAATATTATTGATTCTTGGACTTTTTATCAAAACCCTAACTGTTACCAAACAGATTAAAAATACCCATTGGACCTCCAAAAGTAAGATATAACATATAAAAAATATATATTATAACCAACATCAAACCAAATTAAAATTCTTTTAAAAAACGAATTGAGTTCTATACTCCACTAAGGAAGTATACCCAACACAGTGTTGTCTATGATATAGTCTCATTCTCAATGTTGGCCATCCCCTTTTTGCATCATCATTGTTAATTCTTTGTATAGCCCCCAAAGCTAAACTTCCAACCAAGCTAGTGCAATTTCCCAGGTAGCTATGGTAACCGCACACTCAGGTGCCCACTTTATCTCTAAGCAATCCTCCATAACCAGATTAGCCTATATCTCCTTTGACCAGCTATCAGTTTTCAGCTTCAGTTTACTTACAATAGGAGAAAACCATTTAATTAGTCTAGAAGGACGCCGCCAACGGTGAGAAACGCACACTTAGCACCTGGAAAGTAAGCTGAGAGGCCTAGATGTCATCATTAGGAAGATGATGACAGAAATGGAGGCCATGAAACGCCAACTGAAGAGAAAGGGCATTGCTGGAGTGGGAAACCACAGTGAGCGCGCTGATCTTACTGCTCCGGCAGTTAGAGAAAACGGCAACCTCTTTCACTCTCCATTACAAGGAACTTTGGAGTTGACGACTCCATCACACCTGCAGGGGTGTCTTACACTTGGGACAACAACTACCACCCTTCACGACCTTCAATATCATCAAGATACTCATACTCTGATCAGTCAGAAGATCTGCGAGGTGTGTTAAAGGAACGAGCGCACCGGCAAGAGGTGCTGAGGGTGCCGACGCTGCAACGGTTGGCCCTTAAGGAGCGCGTCAATGAAGAGATTGTAATGCCTTCACCCCGTCTGCCAGTGCACGTGCCACCAGACAAGGAGTTGGCAAGACTGAGCGCCACCCCTTTTTCCATAGAGATAGAGAAGACGCCGTTTCCCGTTGGCTTCCACCAGTCTAAGTTTACACTCTATGACGGAAAAACCGATCCGTACATACACATGAGCCATTTTCGGCAGGTGATAGCTGGTCACCGGCGCAACAACGCACTAATGTGCCTTATTTTCCCATCAAGCTTAGGCGAATTAGGTCAAAGTGGTTTGAGAGGCTCCCGGAGGAGAGTATCGAGAGGTGTCAACAGTTGGCAGAGGCATTTGTCACTCGATTCAAGACAAACACCAAAACACCCAAGGAAATCGACCATCTTTTGGGAATCAAGATGGAAACGAGCAACTCCTTAAAGGCGTACAACGCCAAGTATTGAGAAACTTTCAATAGGATACTCGATTGCCAGACGAACCCAGCAATCACCCAATATAAGTGCAGTCTCCTAGTCGGGCATAGACTCAGAGACTCGCTTACGATAAACCAATAGATGACCATGGAGCTGCTAATGCAACGCATTAATGAGCATATTTGAGTTGAGGATGATGCAACCGCGGCTACCACGAAGGTGAATTCGGTAGCAGCAAACAAACGGGTGGCCGAGAAGGTTCACATGGTCGGACATGAGGCAAACCGTCCAAATAATCGTGAAAGAGAATAAGGCCGTGGTGCCAACTGCAACAGCTGGGGTAAGGGTCATAACAACGACCGGTCGAACTACCCCGTCAATGCCGCAGAAGACGCAAAGAGAAAATTAAACGCTCGAACTGGCATCACTACGATTTTTCAAAATCCTAATCTATCACATCTTTAGCGAGATCTGTGATAAGGCATACGTCCGGTGGCCAGCTAAGCTGGGAGATAACAAAGAGGCTTTAATCTGAGCTATCGCTACACCTACCATGATGAGCGTGAGCACTGCACAGAAGACTGTATACCTTTGAAGCAGCACTTAAAGAGTTGATCGCAACTGGACACCTAGATCGCTACATCGATGGAGGCGTCAAGGCCATGGCCCAAGCTCAAGTCAAGCCAAACGGCCTGGTAGCTTTAGACGCACCTCCTCAAGGCATAATCAATGTAATCCATGGGATCATCGAGCCAGTGTGAGTATGTGAGCTCCAAGGGATGATCAAGAAAGCGGAGCATATAAGGGAAATTTTATCTGTCTAACCTGCAGTGAAGAAAGGCAAGACCGAAGTGATAGATATCCTTAGCTTTTCGAGTAAGGACCTGGCATGCATTCAAACCTCACACAATGACGCATTGGTGGTCACACTCCACGTGAAAGACTTTGACAGTAAATGCATTTTAATCAACCAGAACAATTTGGTCGAGATAATATATTACGATGCATTCAAGTAGCTCAAGCTAAACGACAAGGACTTGGCCCCAGAGATCTCACCGCTGGTTGGCTTCAACTCGCAACTAGAATGGCTGGTAGGAAAGATCATCTTGCCAATCAAGGCGGGGTTTGTTGTCAAACAAGTGGAATTCAGGGTACTGAAAGTACCCTCAACTTAGAACTAGATCCTAGGCAAAGGATAGCTTCATGCCATGCAAGCAATGGCATCTACCTACCACCAAGTGATGAGGTTCCCCTCTACTACCAGGATGATAGAAGAAGTATAGGGCGACCGAGTCATGGCCAAACAATGTTTTGTGGCCATAAATGGAAGCCAAGTTGCCAAAGGCTTCGGGCAAATGATTAAAGGACCAAAAGATTAGAAAGTCCTAGACGACGTCGGCAAAAAGGCTGAAGATAAGGCCGTTGAAAAATTAGTGAAAGTGAGGATTGACGAGAGTGACCTGAGCAAGTTCTTTTTGCTCAGGTCATCTTTGTCCTCCTAAGAACGGTTGGAAATCATGAACTTCTTGGTGGAAAACATTGAAGTGTTCGCATGGACGCATTACAACATGCCTAGCGTCGATCCAAATTTTATTTGCCACCAGCTCAATGTTTTCCCAGACGCTTGGCTAGTCATACAGAGGTCAAGGCAATCAGCACTTCATCATGCCGAGATGGTAGCGGAAGAGGTAAAAAACTTGCTCAAAGTAGGGGCAATGAAAGAGGTACACTACCCTCGATGGGTTTCAAACACCGTTGTCGTGCCAAAGAAGAATGGAAAATGACAGGTTTGTGTTTATTACAAGATAGTGAATAGAGTCTACACTAAGGATAGCTTCCCATTGCCCCGGATTGATCAATTGGTGGACCTTATTACCGGACACAACAGACTCAGTTTCTTAGATGCATACCGCGGCTATCATCAGATCACCATGCATGAGCCTAACTGGGAGATTACTTCTTTCACGACACCAAGGAGGTTATTTTGCTACAAAGTTAGGTCCTTTGGGTTAAAGAACGCCGGAGCAACTATTCAGAGAATGGTTACCAAGATGTTTTCCCTGTTTCTTGGCCGGACAATGGAGGCATTCATTGATGACATGGTGGTCAAAAGCAAGAACAAGGCCAACCACTTGACCGATCTAGCGAAAATTTTCACGATCCTTAAATGACACCAGCTATGCCTCAACACATCAAAGTGTGCCTTCGACAGGGGATCGGGGAAATTATTGGGTTTCTTGGTGACCAACCGAGGAATTGAAGTAGAACCCTCTCAAATCAAAGCTATACAAGAGTTAAAACAGCCGTATTCGGCAAAGGACGTGCAACATCTTGTCGAGATGGCAGTCGCACTTAACAGATTTATAAGTCAGTCATCAGATCATTGCCGCCCTTTCTTCCAAGACGTAAAATCAACGTTTTGTGGGATGAAAAATGTGACAGATCATTGGTCGAGCTAAAGGCATACCTATCCTCTACTTTACTCATTGTCACACCGAAGCGAGGTGAAGAACTCTACCGCTATCTAGTCGTTTCTCAGCATGCTATCAGTGCGGTGCCTATTAGGGTGGAAGGCATACAACATCTACCGATTTTCTATGTGAGTAAAACCTTACTCCCTGTAGAATTGAGCTACTTACTGCTCGAGAAACTTGTCTTACAATGATAATGGCCTCCAATAAGTTAGCACACTATTTTCATGCGCACACGATCGTTATGCTAACAAAAATTCCACTAAAAGCCTTGTTTGAAAGGGCTGACTTCTCCAGTCGCATATTGAAATGGGCGGTCGAGTTGGGGCAGTTCAACATCAAGTTCCAACCCCGAACAACCATTAAAGCCGAAGCACTGGCCGACTTCGTCGTAGAGTTTTCACCAAGAACTCACTCAGTTTGACCAGTGGATCTCACCAACGTAACCGGACAACCAGAAGTTGGCACCGTGAAAAGTGATCAGTCGACTCTCACCCCGGCTTACACCAAACAGAATGTGGACGGCGTCGCAAATGTAGCGTGGGATATCGTTGACCTACCAATTGCACAAGCAGGACTTAGCAATACGCTAATTAATTTGGGAATAACAAGACAACCTATTAGATTTAACAGCGTATCGCCAAGAGAGGAAGAGGTCACACAGGCCGCAATCGATCACGGCACGCTTGAGGCAGGATTTTTCGTGCTGTCGAACAAAGAGGTCATACAGGCTGTAGTTAATCACGGCACGCTCAAGGAAGGAATTGCCAAGCTGCCAAACAACGAAAACAAAGAACACGCTGTCACGACCCAAACCCGTCTCCATGGATTAAGCGTCGTAACTGGCCAATAACCCTTGGATTACTGAAGGCCTCTTAACAAAATAACATGAAATTAGGGGCTGCGGAAGCAATAAATAGAAATATTCATTGTCCATTGAGCTGTAAAGACATACATGAGACAGACATTCTTAAACTTTAATAAAGGTACGTGTGATGTCAAAAGATATGGTTGATACACGTCACTCCATGTATTGTACATATAAACAGAAATTTGTCCATAATCAAAACAAAAGGACCAAAGTCTTAAATATTTGCAAAACATGGCCACAAGACTTGACATGATCTGGAACCTCCTCGGGAGGCACAAGGGGTGACTGACAAACACAAAACGCTTCAGGTATCATCCTAAGCCTAGTCGTGCGCCTGGTCACCTACATATATAATATAAATAGTGAGCAGGAGCCTAGTGAACAATAACAAAGTAAAGGGATTTTAATGAATAATGTCCATCATAGAGTTAGAAATCAGAGTTTATATTAGAAACAAAGTCTTATGCATATTCAGATTTCAAATCAGAAATAGATTCATATACTTGTTCATATTCATTTTCAAAGTTCATACATTTCACATCATAGTACGTGGCACATCCATTAGCGTTAACAAATCCGATGACCCATAAAGGACAGCCG
Source organism: Camellia sinensis (assembly GCF_055761805.1). NCBI lineage: Eukaryota > Viridiplantae > Streptophyta > Magnoliopsida > Ericales > Theaceae > Camellia > Camellia sinensis. Next base: position 30,910,206 of record NC_138961.1, on the reverse strand, counting down.
TGAAGGCATTCTGATAACCCATAAAAGGACAGCTATAAGGCATTCCGATGACTCGGGTGCACAAAGACGTTTTCGATGACCCGTAAAGGGATGGCCATAAAGGCATTCCGATGACCTATGAAGGGACCTGATGACCCATAAAGGGACACAAAATATTACATGATGCTATGGATGCCACGAGTACATTTCAGAAATTTGGACGATCATTCATTCACACAAAATATAGCATTTCAGAAAACTAATCATGTCGTATCATCAGAAAATAATCAAAGTCTAACATGACTTTACAGAGTTATTACTCACAAATAACAGATGACTCCAAATAGACAAATAGAGTAGGCGATATAGATATCTTGTGGTACGTGACCTACACAGGTACAAATTAAATACATATAGAATTACACACCCGAAAATATTTACTTTGTTCTTTCTTATCTTGGTGTGTCTCTACTTTTATCCTCATTATTGTGCCTTAATCATGACCTAGGAATGCCTAGGATGGAATGAGGCTACAAAAATGCACTTGAAGACACTTAACAAAAGTTGCTAAAAATAGGTCCTCACTCGAGCGCAACTTCCTACGCTCGAGCAAACATGCAAGATGTGAGTGGTCGCTCGAGCGCAAGATCTGTCACTTGAGCGGTCTGTAAACTTTTGCAAAAGTGCTGGTTGCTAGATTTTTCCGCTCGATGCTCGCTTAACACTCACTCGAGCATGAAAGACATGCCCTCGCTCGAGTGCAACTTTTGTTGCTCGAGCACCCTGCAAAACAAAAGAATTTCTGGGAGCATGTATTTCACGCTCGAGCGGACTTCTGGTCACTCAAGTAGAAGTACACGCACTCAGAGTGGTCGCTCGAGCGTAGGAGCAGAATTCTGGAATTTTCAGATTTTCTCCCAAGCTTAAAACTCAATTTCAAATCCTTCAAAACACATCCTTTTGGACCAAAACTTAGTAAAACATTGAGAAACTCATAGTAAATGATGAATTACAAATTATTTTGCAAAATCAAGCCCAAAAGCTATGCCAATTGTAGTAAACAAAACTTAAAACTTAGATAACATAACTTGCATGTAATGTCATGAATTCCAACCTTCCAAAACATGATCAAATGAGTCATTAAGCTCAAAAACAAGTTGAATTCTTTGAACAAAACTAAGCTATGAACATGCATGTGAGAATTCTTGTAAAAACAACTTCAAAACTTCATGATATGCACATGCATGTATGATTTGAGCTATAATTCTTTAATCCTAGCTCACTCTCATGTTAGTCCACCTCATTTACTTGAATTCTTACAAAAACTAACTCAATTACATAACTAAGGGTTAGATTTCTTATCTTAGATGCTCAACTATGGTCTCTCTAGAGTTATTTGGTTGAAATTCCTAGCCAAATCTTCAAATTCTCAATCAACTCCTATGTTGAAGCCACTGTCCTCTTAGTCTCTCTCTCTCTCTACACGTTTGAACTCATCAAGAGGAAATGGGAGTGCAAAAAGTGTATATGAGGTGTTGAGGTGGCCTTATATAGGCTTGGCTAATGGCCTAATTACTTTGTTGATTAATTAATCAATTGGGTATTAATTTATTCTAATTTAATCGTTCCAAATTGAATTTCGACTAAACCTACCATAAAATACTATAAATCCCAAATAACAGACAAATCAAGTCAATTTCTGAATCGGATGCCGATAAGGCTTTCAATTCACAAACTGAAACGAAAACACAAACAGATCTTCCTACGAGGGACAGATAAAAGTACAAATAATGCATCACATATGCAATTAATTCAGGATTTGATCTCAATAACTTGTTAGACATATTAAATCATGAATTAACGTTAATCATGGGTCAAGATTGTTACACACGTAGCTCCCCCAAACTCTCAAGACCCTGGAGAATGTTGGAAGCTTTTTATCGGCAAATGATATAAACTTTTCATCGATGGTGCTTCAAAAAAACATGGTTCTGGGTTGGGCGTAGTTTTAATCTCATTAGACGGACTGACTATTGACTATTCTATCACGCTTGGGTTCCCCATGTCAAACAATGAAGTTGAGTACGAAGCACTGCTAGCCGGGCTAAAAACTGCACTCCAATTGAGAGCATTTGAGCTAATGGTTTACAGGGATTCCCAACTCATTGTCAACCAAGTGTCTGGGGAGTATGAAGCTAAGGATAGCAAGATGGCCAAGTACCAAACCATGGTGAGAGAGCAAATCAAAAAATTCCAAGCAATACGAGTTCAACAAATCGGCCGAGAAGACAATTGTCAAGCAGACAAATTAGCTGATTTAACTTCCATGGCCGACAAATCAACTCCCAGCTCTCTCCTGATTAAATTTCTTCCAAGACCAAGCATCGAAGAACCAGGGAAGGTGGAAGTTTTCTGCGCCAAGTTAGAGCTTTCGTGGATGGATCTTATCATAAGTTTCTTGAAAGACAAAGCTCTGCCAACCGACAAAAAAAAAAGGAAAAAAATATGGGTTAAATCTGAGTGGTTTTGGCTCCCCCCGTCTAGCGCTTTGTGTAAGAAGTCTTTCACAGGACCTTACTTGAAATGCTTTCATCCAAGCAAAGTTGAAGCCTTTCTATTTGAAATCCATGAAGGAATGTGCGGAAGTCACATTGGGGGAAGATCTCTGGCCTACCACGCTATTTCACAGGAGTATTGGTGGCCATGCATGTAGGCTGACGCCCAGAAGTATGTGAGAAAATGCGAAAGTGCCAGAAATTTGCACATCAAATTCATCAACCGACGAGAGAACTCCTTCTTCTCACAAGTCCTTGGCCATTCACAATGTGGGGGTTTGACATAGTAGGACCACTCCTGACCGCCCTAGGCAACCACAAGTTCTTCATAGCCACAACAGATTACTTCACCAAATGGGTAGAAGCCGAGCCCCTGGCAACCATCAAGGAAAAAGATGTGAAGAAATTTGTCTAGCAAAATGTTATCACGCGGTTTAGGGTCCCCAAAGCTTTAATATCCGACAATGACACCGAGTTTGATGGAAAATTATTCAGAGGATTCTGCGAAGAATTGAAAATAGAATTCTACAATTCAACGTCGGCCTACCCTTAATCGAATGGCAAAGCCAAAGCTTCAAACAAGACTATCCTTGACGGTTTGAAGAAACGGTTAGAGAAGACAAAGGGAAAGTGGACCAAAGAACTCCCAAACATCCTCTAGGCTTAACAAACAACGCCTAGACGCTCAACAAGGGAGACACCTTTTGCCTTGGCATATGGCATGGCAGTGGTCATCCCACTGGAAATTGGCATGCCCACTATTTGAAGTGAAAACTTTGAGCCGGACTTAAACGCGGAAGCAATCGCTCTAGAGTTAGACCTTGTCGAAAAGCAAAGGGAGAAGGCATTGATCCACGTTGTGGCATACCAACAAGAACTGGCCAGAAAATATAACAAAATAGTTCACTGCAGATAGTTCAAGATTGGGGATTGGGTCTTGTGTAAAGTGATAGACAACCATTTGGTGTCGGAAGAAGGAAAACTAGGGGCAAATTGGAAGGGACCCTACACGATAACCGGCTTGGCAAGCAAAGGAGCATACCATCTAAAGGATTTAGATGAAAAACCATACCCCAGCCTTGGAACACAGCAAATTTGAAGTTGTATTACTTTTAATTCAACTTTTCAATGTATACCCTTTTGTTTTGCGATGTAATTTTTTTCAATCTTGTTAAAAACATATATGTAATGAACACAAAGGCTTGGTTCACATGGAGAACTGCTGCATTTCTTTTAATTTCTTATGGATTGCAAAGGACAAGTACAGCTAGCTCCTAAGGTTCCAACCGAGATGGTTTTGCCCGGCTGAAGGAGTTAATGTTTTGTTCAACTCCTACCCTCTAGCCGAGATGACTTTACCCAACTAAAAGAGTTGATGACTTGTTCAACTACCACCTTTAGCCGAGATGGTCTTGCCTAGCTAAAAGAGTTGGTGAATTGTTCAACTCCTATCTTTTAGCCGAGATGGTTTTGCCTGGCTAAAAGAGTTGATGAATTGTTCAACTCCTACCTTCTAGCCAATATGATTTTGGCTAGCTAAAAGAGTTGATGAATTGTTCAACTCTCACCTTTTTTCTGAGATGAGTTTGCTCGGCCAAAAGAGTTAATGTTTCATCTATGCCACAATAATATTGCGCAGTTTGAAGTTAGAAAGAAAAATGCATTACAAGATTGCAAGTGACAACAGGCTGTAAAATTTCCATTGATTGAAATTCCAAGTACAAAAATTAGGGCCAGTAACCCAGCTACAAAGTTCAAAGTTCAAAAGAAAATACAATAAAAAACAAAGCAAAGCCAAAGGAGAAAGATTAGCAAATTCGTTCCTGGTCCCAACTGCGGTGTCTACCAGGTCAACCACAGGAGTCATTTCTTCATCACCGCATTCTTATTGATTGGCCTCCTCTTGCTCGGCCACCTCCTCGGCTTCTTTCTCGGCCTCATCATCTTGCAACGAGTTGAAGACCTTATTGGCATAGGACACCATGTAGTCCGATAGGAAGATGGGGGGAGGAGAGGTGAACACCTCAGTTGTAGGTCCTTGGCCGAGCTTTTCACAAGCTTCCTTCTCGCCTGACTAGAAAAAGATGTCTTTTGTTGCTTCAACTTGCTTTGTATAATTCTTATCAGCCTCATTAAATCTGCAGTCTTCAGCCTTATCCATAGCTTTATCTTTCGCCTTCTTCAATTCCTCCAGCTCAGCACGGAGTGCATCTCTTTCTTGCTCGGTGCTACCGAGCTGGCCCAGCAGTTTGGCATTATTAGCGTTAGCAATCTCTAGAGAGGACTTCACACGCCCTAACTTGGTCTCCAGGTTCTTCCCCACATTAGAGAGGTCGTCACCTTCTGTCGCAACCTGAGAATACAGTCCATGACAATGTGAGTCTTATGAATCGCTTGCAAGTAACACAAGAAAGTTAGACCAAGCAAGCAATCAAACAGAACAAATAGTTGGAAAAATTTTGAAGCTCTTACCCTTGTTATAGACATCACCGTGAACTTGACCATCCGAGTATCTGGTACATGGTCCTGCCCGGCCATGTCACCTGGCAACAAAAGCGACTTTATAAGATCAAAAGCAAGAAGTTTCTCTTTGTCTTCGGCTACGGATGCAGAAGCTGGGATCTCCTTGCCATGATGCTTGAGCTTCAGCTCCTAAGCAGGTGTTGGCGTAACCTCTTGCACCTCTTGCTCGGTGCTCAATTCAGCAACGAGCTCGGCTGAAGGATCAATTGCACAAGCTTTCTTACTAGCTCGGTGCGACTCCATACTAGCTTGGGTGGCAACAGTTAAGGCCAAGGCAATATAATCCCAGAACTTTGACTGACAGTAAGAGCGGGGGGTAAGTTGCTCGGTAGTTCGGTGGAAGTAGCTGTAATAAGGTTCTTAATTCTGCTTCTCTTAGCCATCTCTTCTGCTTTAGTTAGTCAGACTAGTGGAACGTTTGGTAGCGTTGGATCTGGTGGAGGAGAAGGCTTTCGTAGGAAATTGGTAACTTTGCTCTTGCGATTCGCTAAATACCGGTAGCTCAGCACGTAACCAAGAAGTGCATGACAATCCTGGTGCCAGTATCTCAGCATGGCTCTGACCGCTTTTTTGTTTGAATGGGAGTAGTTCACTTGTAGCTCGACAATTGCTACAAGATGAGAATTGTTAGTTCGATATATATGAGCATTTTCAAAGTTGAAATTGGTTGTGAAGCTCGACTTACTTGTTAAGCCAAAGTTTTTGCTTATGAACCAACTACGCACATTGACGGTCTCATAATTTCCCAACACCCAAAAGAAGTTGTCATCATGCATATCCTTGTCCGGTGTGCCGATAACTAAACGTTCTCAGCCCGGTCTAATCTTTAAGTAATAATTAAAGCCGTCGGTTATACGACTGCGAGTATATTGGTAAAGGATCTCGGCAAGGCCTAATTGTAACCCTAATCAATGGTTTAATTCAACCATGCCATTTATTATTTTGTAAGTGTTGGTGAACACCTGTGTGGAAGCCTCGTCCGCCTCAAGAATTCGCAGATCAAGGGCTGCACGAGAAAACGCAACCCTCATTCAACTATGGATAGCACGGTAAAAGGGCAAAAGTCTAATTTGTCCCAAGGAGTAGTATCCTCCTCACTGAGCTCTAAGTGTACGTCCGTCGAGATGCCATACTCCTCGCGGAATTCAGCAAAGCCGCCCGACGTGTTTACAAGGTAACAATAGCACCTCATCGAGCTTGGTCTGTTAATCCCGGCAGAGCGTGTTGGCCTAATCATGCAACGACTGCTCAGCCTGGAAGAGTGTTTGTATTGGTGTGCCTGGTCTCCTAAGATTTTGCATTGTGAAAAACTAATGTAAGAGGCAACGCAGTCTCACAAGTTCAGTTACAGCTCTGTTGCTCTGATAAGTCGGATTGTAGCACAATCGTGCTTGCAAAGCGAAACTTAGTTCGGTTTATGGGAACGGAGCTAATCTTAGCTTGGTTGCGCAAGCGAGCCAGATGTTAGTTTAGTTGCGAGATCTGTTGCACAAGTTAATAGCTCGATCCTATATTCTAATTGTATAACCAGACCCCAACCTGATTGAACCCAGATTCTTCAGTGTTCATCCCAGAAGACGAATCAAATGGGAAGAATCCAAAGATTTGGGGGCCATTTTCATGCTATTAAAGTTCTAAATCCATGTTTATTCGAGTTTTAGTGGATTATGGTATTTTTATCATGTTGCATCCATGGATTCAACCATGGGTACTCAAGAATATGAAGAAAACTATGAAGAACACAAAAGAGAAAAGGAAAAACCACAAAGAACTAGTCATACCTGTTGAATCGAAGTTCCAATCAATGTTCTAGCTAATGAAAGGTACCTCAACAGTAGCAACGAAGCCAAATCCACGCACTACGAGTTTCGATTTGGGCAAAAATTTCAGGAAATTGGAGATGGGAGGCTGTGTCTCTTTGAAGTTCCATCGGAGATGATGATGAACAGTGGGGAAATAATTGAACAGAGGAGTTACATATGTAAGATTTGAAAAGGCGCCAAGATTTGAATTTATAAGGGCAATGCATGGCAGCTGGGGTGTTCCTACAGGCCCATTGCGGAAATGCAACGTGTCTTCAATAAGACATATGGCAGATATGGGGAAGAACAAAGCAGGCAAAGGACAATGATCGAGTAAGACATGCAACCGAACAGGTAAGCCCGGCCTAGAAACAGTCCCAATCACGCAAACGCAAGCGACGCAAGAACAAGCACCGAGCAAGATGTGCAACCAAGCAAGGAAATTAGCTTAGCCAGAGAGCGTAATCCTCGTCACGCTAGTGCGAACGAAATTAAGGGGCAATTGAGATGGGAATTTACTTCGACTTGGTGGGCTGAGCAAGTTGGGCTTTGGCCAAGGAAGGACTGGCCTTGGGCTGATATTCTAGCCTAAGTGGTGCGAGACCTCGCACTGGACCGAGATGTTAGCACGGTTGGATTACGGGTATTCGCTTGATTAAGGTGTTAGCCCGATCTAACCAAGAGTTAAGGGCTAGGTTAGTTCACCCGTGGATTATGCAGAGCCGAGCAGAAGACCAACTGGGATCGGCAAGCTCGGTCAAATCAATCTGCAATTATGTCTTTCAAGACCAAGAGGAAGGCATGATTCCAGAGATGGGTAAAATACCGAGCTAAGGATAGCTCGGCAAAAGTTGCTACATAGCCCAATTGGAAGGTGAGATGGAGATTCCACTATCCGTAAGCGTCAATACCGTTAGGTAGTTTTGCCATTAGTGATTGGCTATATTTGTGCCTACACATGGAGGAAGACAATAGGGCAGTACATCCATGTGTCCAAGAAAGGACGAGTAGGGTGGTACGCGCAGAAACTATATAAACGGCGCAACGCCTCCATGCAAGATTTGGAATTCTTGTTATCAGAGCTACCAACATCTTTGTCTCCTCTCTCTCTCTTCGTCTTCTCTAAATGTACTAACTTGTTCGTTGGAGGGGTTTTCTGACTGCACACCCACCAAATGGCTCACCGTCTTTCTATTCTCAGGTTGTGCGACATTACTCAAAGCTTGGATACGAGGAGTACGGAGAGCGACGAATATTTCCTCCCTATACACTGTATAATTTGAGTTGAGGCGGTTTTGGAATGCCTCCTGAGATTCCTTGACCTGCTGTAGAATTTTGCTGGTGCTGATATGCGTAGGTTGAGTTTACTATTATAGCTCATGATTTATATATATATACATATATAAAGTTCGCATAATTTTGAGTGAATTTTTTTGTGCAACATTCAATTTTTGAATAATTTTTCTTTTTCTAGCCATGGGCATCAAAATTCATGTTATAATGTAAAATTATTAAAGAGATAAAGAAGAGATCAAGAATAGACTTGTTTTGTCCTCTTGTTTCATTTTCATTGTTGGCATTCACAAGTCACGTCTGCTCACAGAAAGCAACCTTTCTCTCTCTTGATTCTAAAATTACATTTTTTGGTTTTTTTTTTTTTTTTTTTTTTTTTTTTGGGGAATAAATAAAAGAAGACCCAACCATAAAGCTTGAAAAGCTTTGGGAGAATAGCTTTTTTGTACCCTTAAAAAGACAGATGATAGCAAGAGACACCAGAAAGTCTGGAGAATTTGGGTGGAGAGAAAAAGATCACTGATAAAGGTCCCCTTGGATTCCAATCCCCACTCTACTTAAAATAGTGCTCATATATTTGTGTTTATATTTATTTTGTCTATAATATCATCCTTGAGTTCGCGTAGACATTAAATTTTTTTTTTTAAATTATTTTATTTTATTTTTGATAGTGCCTATAAAAACAATTACATAAAAGCGTAATTATGTCCTAAATCAAATGTTTATTTATTTATTTGTTATAAATCTTTTAATTGTTGATCGTTTATACTGAGAGAAAATAATCGCATGTACATGCATCTCTTCTGCCTTCACTTCTAGAATTATATAATGTGAGGATTCAAGTTGGTGTGAACATCATCACACCTTTTATTATTTTCAAAATGTCATTCTACAATTAACTCTATGTAAATATTTTAGATTTGACTTCAAATTTTAAATTTTGATAAAAAAAATTTTGGTCTCCATAATTGGTTGATTTTCATTAACAAAAAAAAAAAAGAAAAAAAAAAGAAAAAGAAAGAAAGTGAATGAAGTGATTCATATTCAGTGATTAATTTATTTTTATTTTAAAAAAAAAATCTGATTTGGATTCTCTTGAATTTTGAATTAGACTAGATGGATTCAGTTCAATCATATAGGCTAATTCATTTTGATAATCAAATTCTTTTATATTTTAAAATTTGTGTGTAAATTATTTACGAAACAAATTAAATTGATCTGATATTCTTAGTAGGTGATTTCAATATATCTTTTTTCAAAGAAATTGATGGGTAGTATGATTTCGATAATATCGTTCGCTTATTTTGAAAACATGATCAATCACAATAAAAATAAACAAATAAAATTCTTAAAGTGGATGTGGTGAGCTCACAAGACTAGATTATTCTGCCTGGCCTTTTATGAAATAGAGACAAGCTTAATCCAAACAAGCCAACTCACGAAATACATCATAAGGCTGGTTTGGCATCTTAAAAAAAAAAATTTAAAAAGTTAAAAAATTACTAAAAACATTAAAAAGTTATCACTATTTACAAATTAAAAATATAAAAAAATTAATTTACACAATATTTTTATACAAACCAATCAATTGACGTGACTGGTACTGAATTGATGGAAGTGCACTTATTGATCTGTCAAAGAAACAAAAAAGAAAATTATGTAGAACTTATTAAGTTAGAGGGTAATGTTGGGCCAGTGGGGGCCCACCACAGGTCCCTTTTTGATAATCTGAACCGCTGAATGTGTAGAACTCGTCGAATACTATATGCTTGTAAAAAAATACGTTAATCGGATATGGATAGCTATATAATTAAATTAGTTTTGTATAAAAAATGGATGGTGTTATAGTTAACAGTTGACAAAAAACTAACACGATTAGATAGCTATCGATATCCGATCAATGTGATTTTTTATAAGCATATAGTAGTCGACGAGTTCTACACATTGAACGGTTCCAATTAGCAAAACGGAACCAATGGTGGGCCCATACGGGCCGAGCAACACCGTCCAATTCAAACCTAAAAAGGAGGCAACAATTTCCTATCTCCTAATCAGCCCACTACTCTGCCAGACTGTATGGGATACTTCACTAACTTCTCCTATACACTTATTTATATAATTTTTAAATACACATTTTTTTGTAAAAAGTTAAAAAGTTAATCCAAACATTCATCTTTTTTTCCTTAACTTTTTAGTTTAAAAAAATAAAAAGTGTACTTATTTAGAATATGAGGTGATTTGGGAAGTTAGTTAAAATTTGGTATTTTTGCCTTTTTTTGACTTTTTTATTTTTTTGTGTAAAAAATATAAAAGGTGATATAACTCAAAATATATTAAAAAATAAAAGCTAACTTCCCAAATTGCCCATTTGGCTGACAGTTATATTTTAAATAATTATTTATAATTTTTTTAAAAATTATTTAGTAAAATACACTCTTTTTTTTTTTTTTTTTTTCCTTCTTCAAATCAAATCGTATATTTAAAATTGCGTCAAATTTTGCTTTTTGAGTTAAGTTGATGAAATGCCAAAATGACAACTTTTTCTGGTTTGGCAAAATTTAAACCACAAAGGGAGCATGCAATTTTAGAATAATATTTTGATGTTAGCTGATATGTCATGACACTATATTTTGATGTTAGCTGATATGTCATGACACTAATCTCTATTTATTTAAAATTTAAGAAAACTAATATTGTGGATTATATGGGCTCATAATGTTGTTAGTGTTTCGTGAGCAAACGAGGGGTGTTTGCGGTTCGGTTGCAGAGAGAGAATCTCTAATTCGTTATCCGTCCATCGAATGAGCGGATTGGAAAAAATCAATCATCATCCATCCGTCGAATTGATGGATGCAGATTGAGCGAATTGGCGGATTGACAAATGGATGGGAGTCTGTTTGAGTGTTTAAATTTTTACAAAATTTGAACATAATATAACAACTAGTCAATAAAATTTTTTTGAATAATAATCCAACTTAACATAACCAAAAGATTAGGGGTGAGCATGGTCCGGATTGGATCGGATTGGGGTAAAACCAGGACCAATCCGTTATCTACGGTTCCTGAAAAATTAAAACCAATCCAATCCGTTTAAATCATGGAACCAATCCGAACCAATCCATTTAAATACGGATTGGATCGGTTTAGGACCACGGATTCACATAATTAAATAACAAATATATATATATATATATATAACACTTTAATTTCATAAAAATATAAATATAGCGCTATATCATTTCCATAATAGCAACATGTTTTTCTATAATAGTGACATATTGTTCTTGAATTTAAACAACCATAAGAAAATACAAACAAAAGTAATAAAATAAGATATTATACGGTTTTAGGTTTGAGTTTAGATTTTATATAGAATAAAAGAAGATACTATGGGGGAGTATATACAATAAAAATATAGACTATTTGTATACGGTCCGGATCGGTTCCAATCCGGAACCGCGGGGTTCAATCCGGAACCAATCCGTGGACTACGGATTTTTAATTCTTCAATCCGGAACCGAACCGCGGATTCAAAAAACTAATCCAAACCTATCGGATTGGACTGGACTGGATCGGATTACGGATTTCACGGATTCCTTGCTCAGCCCTACAAAAGATTATCAAATAAATTGTCAAATAACAATAATTAATACATATAAGAAAATCATGCATCATCAAAACTATTTCATTACTTTTTTTTATTCAAAAACTATTTAATTTGATTTTTTTTTTAAATGACAAAATTAGGCATTATATTTTCCACACAAAAATATCAAATATCAACTTTTGCCATTTGATAAAAGGATTTTCAAATTGAAAACACAACAGAATATCTAAATTCTTTTTCAATTCAAAACACAAACAAAATATCTAAACAAATTGAAAATACAAAATCTTACAAATTACTAGGGGTGCTCGCGATTTGGCGGTTCGGTTACAGTTAAAGGAATCTCAAATCCGTCATCCGTCCAAAACTAGGCAGATTGGAAAAAATCAATTCGCTACCGTCCACTCGTCATCACGTATCCGTCCAAAATGCGGCGGATCGATTAAGTTTAATCGGTTTGAACAAATTAAAATATCCGCTACTCACCCATAGAGCAAACTATATACAAATATACTCAATATGGTAGAAACAATATTTCCTCAAAATGAAATTTCATATTTTAAGTTACAACTTCATCCTTAAAATGAATTTTATTCTTGTAAGTTGTAACGGTCATTATAAAGGCGATTTTTTTTATTTGTTTATTTATTTATCTTTTTATCAATTGGTAATAGATTAATTATAAATTGGAGTCCAACAGCTATAACTTGTCTGGTAGTTCACACAGGGAATACTAGGGTGTGTATTATACATAAGTTATATAATTTGTGAGTTTGATTATCATAAATAGTATAACTTAATATTATAGAAATCATAACTTAAAAAAAATAAAAATTGAGTTATAATTAAATATCACATGAGATACAACCAAACAACTCTTAGATCATAATCAAAATTTTGTCATAACCAATATTTCAATGTGTTATAATTAACAACACAATAGTAAGTCATAATCATTGACTCAAAAATCGAAACTAAAAATACATATAGTATGAGGCGTGTACCATTGAATTTCCCAATACAACAAGCCCAAACTTAGAAAGAGATGAACTACTTACAATTCCTATAATGGGAGAAATAATATCACAAAGGAAAATAAACTCTCTCTTCATTGGATTTGAACTTACAACTTCATACACACAAAAAACCCTAGAGGTCAAATTGTTAAATCACCCAAAAGTCGCTTACATGTTGCATTAGATGGTAAGTTTACGCATAATTGACTTTTGAAAAAGGTAAACGTGACAGATTTATAACTTTCATATTCTTATCATCCCAAATGAAATTGTTGAAGATCTAGTCAAATAGTTTTTTTCATCGAAACCTACTAAGATCCATCATATGACGTGCATAGATCTTTTATCATTTTCTCACATAAGTTAAGGTGACCAAATAAACAACAATCAAAACTCAGAGCCGCCACTTGGTTTAAGGACCAAGAACCATAAAATGGCTCCATAAAAAGCAATTGATCAATCATCACTAGAGGACTAGGTTCACGGACTAGTGTTCCTCAAGTGGGGTCAAATTTTATAGTCAGTCAAAATGAAATATCTACGATTAGTAAAATTTATGAGAAATTATAATCACATCCAATTACACATTTAATTATACACTCATAGAGAGTGAGCGCATGATGCCCAAATGCATGTATGTAAGACCTGCACACCTACTTTTGTTATGAGCAAAGGGTTGTTGAAGGTTTTCGGTTTCACTTTTAGGAATGAAATGCAAGGCTAAGTATTAACAATGAGTGAGTGTAACTTTATCTCCCTTAAAGTACTAATTTAACAATTAATTACTAATTTTTATTGATATTTATTTTTAAAAAAATTAATACACAAAAGATTGTTTGATTGGACGAATTTACTATAGGATTGAAATTATTAATTCATGGTACTCACATTCCATTGTTTGGTTGCAAATTTTATTATTCGGATTAGATTCTATTGGCAATTCTATTCAACAAAATTGACAATTTTTTTAATCCCACGACTAATAAAGAAAAACATCTATATATTTGAGATTATATATTTTCATATCTATTGCAAAATAAACGTGGACAAGAGAGAATTATACATCTCACTAATCCAGCTAGATAACCAATCATACACTAATCTCATAAATTGTTCTCCTCACTATTAATCCTGCTAATCAATGAGGCCAAAGTTAACAATCATTTTTTTTTTTTTTGGGTAAGATGGAGACCTAAGCCAAGGAACAAACTAAAAAACTCTCCATCAGGAGTCATCGGAAGAAGTTGTTTCAGGCGAGATGATGGCACCTCAACTGCGCGCCTCCTTGAATGGTCTCCCTACCTATTTGATTTGCACATCCATTCATCTCCCGAGCAATATAATTGAGCTTGCATTCCCAATTTCTGTCCAAGGCCCTCTTTATTTGCAAGACCAAATTGTGATCAGGATGATTGGGTTTCGGATTTTCAATGAGATTCACTGCATCTTGAGAGTTTATTTCAAGCTCCACTTGATGCCATCCTTGTTTCCAAGCTAGAGTTCGGCCCTGCAATACCGCCCAAAATTCCGCTGTTATAGCTAAAGCTCAGCCTATCCACTGCTTGAAGCCCCTTATCCCTAAGCCAACACAATCTCTGAACACTCTTCCAATTCGTGTCATCCTCGGATTGCCAGCATAAGCTCCATCGGTGTTGATCTTCACATATTCCTCCCTAGGTATCTGCCATTGATTACTAAGACTCCCCACCAATTTTGGAGTAGCAAAATTTTTTTGCGCCTACTTTGCCTCCTCGAATAGTAGACATGGGGTTAATGGGAATGACAAATGCTAAGTCAAAAATGGACTTGTTTCGCCATACCCAAATCATAGCAATAATCCCCATAAACATTAGAGTCCAATCATAATTCTTATCCTTCGTCCATTTTTGGTTGTTTTAAAAAATTGATTAAAAATTAATTTTTTAATTTTTTTAAAAAAAATATATAAAAAAAAATAGAAAAATAATATAATTTAAAATAAATTAAAAATAAAAAATTAACTTTTAACTAAGTTTCTAAATTGGCCCTTTGTATTAGCCCTGTTCTCATCTACCCACCCAAGGAGTGACAGATTAAAGAATGTTCTATAACTTTGGGCGGACCAACCTCTTCCAGATACCCCTAGGAAGATCTAAAAGTTAACACTTTAAGGTGTTGTTTGGCAATTGACTTTTTAGGTCACGTAAAAATAAATTAAGTTAAAATTAATAAGATAAAATATTATATTTAAATTATAATTATTTTTTTTTATAAAAGTCAAAAAAATCAACGTAAATAAGTTTTTTAATCTAAATTAAAATAATTAAAAAATCAAAAAATTAATCCAACTTTTGCGAGGAAGCCCTAGTACACTTGAAATATCTCTAATTATGTGTCAAATCTCATGTCACAATCAAAACATGATATTCTGTTTAAAAAAAAGGAGTTTTCTTAAGTGTGCAAGTGCACACCATGTGCCACTTACACAAAAAGTGTAAGTGTAAGGTGTAAGTATAAGTATAAGGTGTAAGTGTAAGGTGTAAGTGTAAGGTGTAAGGTGTAAGTGGGTTGCACATGGTGTGCAACCTCAAAAAAGGTGTAAGTGTAAGGTTTAATTTTTTACAAAAGGTGTAAGTGTAAGGTGTAAGTGTAAGGTATAAGGTGTAAGGTGTAAGTTGCACACCATAACCAAACCCTAAAAAAAAATCAAACAAAGATCTCACTCCATCCATGCCAAAAAAAATTTCATATTTACTTTAGCTTTTAATAATCGTCAATTGTTTCGTTAATTGTTGCCTAAAATTTACAAAGTTACCTTTTTCTTAAATTTCATTTTTTTCATTTTGCCCTCGTTTTTTTTTTTCTTCCGTTTTCTTTTATGTTAATCATTCTTTATTGTAACACCCCTGTTCCGTAATATGCTAATTGGTCCCTAATACATATGTGACTATATGTTTTGATATGATTTTTTTGTGTGCCATTATGTGAATATATGCGACTTTGGAATTCTACCTGTTCACCGTAGGAATATCTGTTTGAATAATCTGCTCTGAAAATTAAATTGAGGGCCTTATCGGCCACAGAACCCGAAATTGATTACGCCATTGTGATTGGCATAATTTTTAGAGCCTACGGTGAAATTTAATTGAAAATTGATTCTGGTCAATTTAAACTGATTAAATTGATAAATTAAGTACCCCATTATTTTATATATAAATATTTGTTAGTGGGGCTTATTGTATGATAGCATTACACTCCCCTTTAACTCTTATGAACTCAAGAATATGAGGGATTCAATTGTGAGAGAGTGAGGGCCGGCCTTAGTGAGAGAAAGGGAGAGAAATTGTGCAATTTGGCTTAAAGCTTGGAAATTTTGGGGATTTAGCTCAAGAATTGACTAGAGCTTAGAAGATCAAAGCTTCTAGGTGAGTAATTCTTGGATTATAGTTCGTAATTTTGTGTGTTCAAGCTAATTTGGTGATCAAGAATAAGATTGAAATGAAATTGTGTTGGAATTGTTGAATTGAAGCTTAATATGTGCATGCATGTAAGAAATTACTTTGAAATTGCATGTTTGAGCACAAATGTGTGTAGTCCATGTGAAATGTTAAAGGAAACTCATGTTTTGATCACCATTTGTGTTATCTAAGTTGAGAATGATGAGCATCTCCCACATGCATGTACAAATCATGGGAGTATAAGTCTTGAATGTTTGAATTTGAGCATGTTGATGATGGGTTTGAGATATTATGGGACATGCATGTAGATAAATCATGAAATTGAGCTTCCTGATGTTGTAATTCTGTATTAGTAGCATGTTAGCATGTGTAAATGTGTAATTTGAGCCATTGCATGCAAGTAATGTAGCTGGAAAACCGATTTGGAGCTCAAGAACACGATCTGGGAAACCCAGAATTTTGATGTCCGCTCGAGCGGGGTAATGGCCGCTCGAGCGGGAAAATCGTGCTCCCAGCACTTTTGCAGAGTTGGATGTCCGCTCGAGCGGGAAACCTCACGCTCGAGCGTGGAGTTTTGTAGACAGGCCTTCAGCTCGAGCGCTTTATTCCACGCTCGAGCGCATTTTTCATGCAACCAGTACTTTTGCAGGCCTTAAGGGTCCGCTCGAGCGGGTAAGTACACGCTCGAGCGGGTACCCTGTTTTCTGAAATTTTGTTCATGCGTTCTGTGTTTCGTTTCCCGTTCTCTTTCACTTATAAGCACTCTTAGGCATATGTTAAGCATTGTAAATGAGTTGATAAGATAAGAATAAAGCCTAAAGAGGAGTATGTGAATTAAGGAACGGATTGAATGGTTAATGACCCTTTTGTGTTCATGGAATGTGTAGGGTCAAGCTCCAGGGCGAATCCACAAGCCGATCACTGTGAGTAATATCGATATTTGAATGCTTGTGAATGTCCAATTGTCTATTCCCTTATACGCTTTATGAATTGCTAAATTGGGATTATGGACGTAAGTCTGATATGAATAAACATAAATGGACCAAAGGTCGTTTTGATAAACATAAATGGACCAAAGGTCGTCCTGATGAACATAAATGGACCAAAGGTCGTTCTGATAAACATAAACGGACCAAAGGTCGTTCTGATAGAAATAAGTGGACCGAAGGTCGTTTTGACATGAATGAGTGGGCCGAAGGCCGTTTTGACAGAAATGTATGGACCGAAGGTCGTTCTGATAGGAATGAGTGGACCGAAGGTCGTTTTGACATGAATGAGTGGGCCGAAGGCCGTTTTGACAGAAATGAATGGACCGAAGGTCGATTTGATAGAAATGAGTGGGCCGAAGGCCGTTTTGACATGAATGTATGGGCCGAAGGCCGTTTTGACGTAAATGAATGGACCGAAGGTCGTTTTGATAGAAATGAATGGGCCGAAGGCCGTTTTGACGTAAATGAACGGGCCGAAGGCCGTTTTGACATGAATGGAAATCTGAATGGGCCAAAGGCCAGAATGTTTGGAACTACAGTCACTTGATTTGAATCTCGTATAGTTATATATCTATTAAATGGAAATATAAATTGGGCCTAAGGCCGTTTGGAACATGTTCTACATTGCTATGTAACTTCTGTATTTGATTTGATATTATTCACTGGGCTATCGCTCACGCTCATTCATGTGTTTGTAGGTGAGCCAAGAAAAGTCCAGACCCAGTCTCAGTGAAGTCTGTATGGAACAACTAAGGTTTTGAGAGAGTCAGCCCTTGTGTCTCACGCATGAGACCCGTCTTCGCCCTTTTGTTATGTATTTACATTTTGTCAGGTTGGCGAAGTTTTGTATATGTCTGCTTATAGTTTTTATGGGTTGACTTAGTTTTGGATGATCCTGTCTGTACAGAACCTATGTCGCTATGTTTCTGTTGTGAGTTATTAACGTGCATATGTATGGTTTGTTTTGATGTGCCATGTAAGCACAGCTCTATGGACAAAGTTTTAAATTTTGCTTCCTTTTTGGCCCCTTTACTCTGATGTGTTAAGTCTGTTTTGGTTTGAGGCCGTAGGTAATCTTAGGATTACTGGCCGGTTACGTCCTTAACCCATAGGGGCGGGTTCGGGTCGTGACAGAGTGGTATCAGAGCACGAGTTAATAACTCACGCACTTGTCCAAAAGAGCAATAAGCGTCTAGAAAAGATCTAGGATGCATTCATGTGATAAGTATGAATTCGAAAGCATCGAGAATATGCTTAAGTGTTTTGATTTGGGCAATTATGTGCTATAAGTTGTGCTGTACTTGCATTGCAAACTGTTTGGTTACATATGCTCTCTAGTATATGCATATTTGTAGAATCTTTCGTATATTGTATAATGCAAGTTTAATCAGACGGTGAATAAGAACTTCGTAAAGTTATGTTTAACTTTAAATATTTGTTAATGATATGAAATGACAAGTACCCAGGAACATAATTGTGGTATCCTTAGCGGAGGCCCTCGCCCAGGGGACATAATACTGTGGCTTATGGTCATGAAGCCCTAGCCCGGGGGAAATAATACCGTGGCACAAGCCCTCGCCCGGGGGAAATAATACCGTGGCCTATGTATGAGATATGTTGATATGCTTGACCAACATGATATGTCACGCTAAAAGAAGTACCACACATGATTCGAATATGAGATATAAATTGTTACACTAATGTGTACAACAAGTTTGTTTTGTTATAATGCACATACATGAAAAGTTGTTTATGTGCATTCAATTCTGCCTACGGGCGTCTATTTGAAATATGAACATGATTTGAGTATAGAATTACTTAGTAAATGTTCAGCATGCGATATTTGATAAATATGCAATTATCTGTTACGTAAATGATTAATCGCGTACGATATGTGAAAGGAGAATATAACAATGTGCCTATGTGCGAATGTTCTCATGTGATTTTGTGTTTAATTTCGTATTGGGCATCCCAGTATTTGGTAAAGTTTGATAAGAATTTGTGTAGAGTATGGGCGAATTAAGGGCATACGGGTTGGAAGGTTCTTCCACAACCCGACTTGATAGTCCGGAAAGAGTAGTACAAGAATTGGCAGAGATCTTGAGACAATAGCGTCAGTTGCCGCTACGGCAAGAACCTTTGCCACCACTAGTGTGAGAAACACCGAGGAGTTTGTTATCAGACTTCTGGGGCTCGTTATAGATATGATAAAATGGACCATACGGCAAGGAACTGTCCCCGGATTGAACGAAATGTGAATGAATCCTCTACCTTGGCTAAATCCGTACCAGTGGTAGGAATTGCTACTCAGGATAGAGTAATCACACTCATCCCAGAAAGCACTCAGAATGTTGTAACCATTATCCCAGGTATCTATACTGTTTATAAACAAATGCCTATGTGTTGATTGATTCTGAATTAGTACGTTTGTACATCTTTGCTTGGGATGTTATTTGATTTGGATCGGCATATATTTCATATCTGCTGCATGTGTATCTGGATTGGTTAGACCTACATGATCGAGACCGTGTTCATTGGAGATATATGCCCCGTTTGGGCAATTTGTGAAATACGTTTTGGGATATTGATTAACTCTGCACATGCACATGTATATCAAAACCTATACTCAGGTTGATTTGCTATGTTACTGTCTTCAATGACTAAGCCACTGGAATTTTGACTTTGTGATTGTATAATTGAGTTGAGCACCCCAAATGATAAACTCTGCAAGTTACGAGACCATGCATTTTGATTGGTAGAAAATTGACTGGATTATGAGATTATGTTGGGCTCGACTCATAAACCTACATTTTGTGACTAATTTGGAACCTTTGCGTAACCGACCCTATCTTATGTACAATCGAGGAACTCTGTTTAATGTGTTACTGTACACCATGTGCTTGTATATAAGACTTGTTTGGGAATTGCTGTATTGATTATGGTACATACCTCCCGATTTGAATAACTGCACGTTTATGCAACTACCCCCGAATTTATGTAGTCAATGCCATATTGCACATGACTTGAAATGCTTTGATATGAACAGTTGTGATGAATAATTCTGATATGACTTTGAGAATTGATAAACTTAGGGCAGTTGAGAAACTATCAACCATGTACCTAAGCAAACGAAGTATGCCTTACAGAACCGAATGTGCCCTATTTGAGAAAATTTTTATCTGACTCGATCCGATGAAACCTTTGCCTGATATTGTTCCGATGGAACCCTCATTTGATATAACTTGATGGAACCTTTGTTCAATCTAATCTTCCAAGACCGTTGCTTGGATCGACCGATAAGACCCTCTATCTAATTTGATTTTGTAAAAAGGGGATTAAGAATGGCTTGTGAATAAATAGCCAGATTATTCTTGGCAGAAAAACTGATAGACCCAAAACTTGAATTCATTTGGGATACTTGACTTATTTGAAAGACCTTTTGTGGGCTATCAACAGATTGATCTAACTATGAACACCGTTGAGAACCAATCCCCAACTATTGAGAACATACGTGTTAAAAATGAACCGAATTGTACAAACCCCGTGATTGGGTGTCGTAAGGAGTGTTGTTCCATTTTGTTTGTTTGACGCTATGGGAACCGATGACGGTAGACTGATTTGATTTTGAGCAGTACTGAACATTTGTCTTTGACTGATCAGAACATGTTTTGTAAGGGAGAGTGGTTGTTTCAGTGTTATCAGATTTTGGAGAAATCAGGTTATAGTGAATGGTGTTGTGTTGC
The DNA here is from genome assembly GCF_055761805.1 of Camellia sinensis. Classification (NCBI taxonomy): domain Eukaryota; kingdom Viridiplantae; phylum Streptophyta; class Magnoliopsida; order Ericales; family Theaceae; genus Camellia; species Camellia sinensis. Next base: position 30,889,262 of record NC_138961.1, on the reverse strand, counting down.
TTTGATGACATTCTTAGAGTGTCCTTTTGTGCTAGGGGACGTTAAGCCTATGTAGCACCTTTGATTGAAATACCTTTTTGCCACCGACGGTTTCGTACGGGTGGGTTTGACTAATCGATCTGGAATCGGCCACCGACGGTCGCGAACGGGTGTGCTTCGATTCCGAGACGATTATTCCTTTGTTTTGTTTGGAATGTCATCCTTTGGTATTATGCAAATGTTATAGACATCCAAGAAGCTTTGAAAAAAAAAATCCTGATTATCCATAAGTGTGCGATTTCAGTACACCTTGTGAACGCCTGCCCAATGCCGTTATATTCTGTAATTGAGGCCCTGAGGATGTGTAAATTGTGCTTAACATGCGATTGACTCCTTTGATACTACCCTTGCCATTATGGAGGTTTATATATGAATTGCCTTATGCTTTTGATGACTATCAGATAATGTGGAAAGACTAGATAGAACAGGGAATTGAATATTGGACTGAATTGTGAACTGTAAACTGTTGAATGAATTGAGAACACGTGTATTATGTCAGAAATTGCCTGCTTCGATGTTATTGTACTTTACAATCAGTATTATGGGGATGTCTGGACTATGTGTATTGTGTGGGTAAATACTTCGATGTTACCTTCGTTGTTTCGGGAATCAGTTTTTGGATCCACCTTATATTCGTGAAGACTTTTAATCGACCTTGGATAATTGTGATGAGCCACTGGACTAAATACCGAATCAGATCGTGAATTGGGGAATTATTGAAGAATGAATTGAACTTTTGTGACACGGAATAGACCGAACTTGTCACGACCCGAACCCGCCCCTATGGGTTAAGGACGTAACCGGCCAGTAATCCTAAGATTACCTACGGCCTCAAACCAAAACAGACTTAACACATCAGAGTAAAGGGGCCAAAAAGGAAGCAAAATTTAAAACTTTGTCCATAGAGCTGTGCTTACATGGCACATCAAAACAAACCATACATATGCACGTTAATAACTCACAACAGAAACATAGCGACATAGGTTCTGTACAGACAGGATCATCCAAAACTAAGTCAACCCATAAAAACTATAAGCAGACATATACAAAACTTCGCCAACCTGACAAAATGTAAATACATAACAAAAGGGCGAAGACGGGTCTCGTGCGTGAGACACAAGGGCTGACTCTCTCAAAACGGCCTTCGGCCCATTCATTTCTATCAAAACGACCTTCGGTCCATTCATTTACGTCAAAACGGCCTTCGGCCCATACATTCATGTCAAAACGGCCTTCGGCCCACTCATTTCTATCAAATCGACCTTCGGTCCATTCATTTCTGTCAAAACGGCCTTCGGCCCACTCATTCATGTCAAAACGACCTTCGGTCCACTCATTCCTATCAGAACGACCTTCGGTCCATACATTTCTGTCAAAACGGCCTTCGGCCCACTCATTCATGTCAAAACGACCTTCGGTCCACTTATTTCTATCAGAACGACCTTTGGTCCGTTTATGTTTATCAGAACGACCTTTGGTCCATTTATGTTCATCAGGACGACCTTTGGTCCATTTATGTTTATCAAAACGACCTTTGGTCCATTTATGTTTATTCATATCAGACTTACGTCCATAATCCCAATTTAGCAATTCATAAAGCGTATAAGGGAATAGACAATTGGACATTCACAAGCATTCAAATATCGATATTACTCACAGTGATCGGCTTGTGGATTCGCCCTGGAGCTTGACCCTACACATTCCATGAACACAAAAGGGTCATTAACCATTCAATCCGTTCCTTAATTCACATACTCCTCTTTAGGCTTTATTCTTATCTTATCAACTCATTTACAATGCTTAACATATGCCTAAGAGTGCTTATAAGTGAAAGAGAACGGGAAACGAAACACAGAACGCATGAACAAAATTTCAGAAAACAGGGTACCCGCTCGAGCGTGTACTTACCCGCTCGAGCGGACCCTTAAGGCCTGCAAAAGTACTGGTTGCATGAAAAATGCGCTCGAGCGTGGAATAAAGCGCTCGAGCTGAAGGCCTGTCTACAAAACTCCACGCTCGAGCGTGAGGTTTCCCGCTCGAGCGGACATCCAACTCTGCAAAAGTGCTGGGAGCACGATTTTCCCGCTCGAGCGGCCATTACCCCGCTCGAGCGGACATCAAAATTCTGGGTTTCCCAGATCGTGTTCTTGAGCTCCAAATCGGTTTTCCAGCTACATTACTTGCATGCAATGGCTCAAATTACACATTTACACATGCTAACATGCTACTAATACAGAATTACAACATCAGGAAGCTCAATTTCATGATTTATCTACATGCATGTCCCATAATATCTCAAACCCATCATCAACATGCTCAAATTCAAACATTCAAGACTTATACTCCCATGATTTGTACATGCATGTGGGAGATGCTCATCATTCTCAACTTAGATAACACAAATGGTGATCAAAACATGAGTTTCCTTTAACATTTCACATGGACTACACACATTTGTGCTCAAACATGCAATTTCAAAGTAATTTCTTACATGCATGCACATATTAAGCTTCAATTCAACAATTCCAACACAATTTCATTTCAATCTTATTCTTGATCACCAAATTAGCTTGAACACACAAAATTACGAACTATAATCCAAGAATTACTCACCTAGAAGCTTTGATCTTCTAAGCTCTAGTCAATTCTTGAGCTAAATCCCCAAAATTTCCAAGCTTTAAGCCAAATTGCACAATTTCTCTCCCTTTCTCTCACTAAGGCCGGCCCTCACTCTCTCACAATTGAATCCCTCATATTCTTGAGTTCATAAGAGTTAAAGGGGAGTGTAATGCTATCATACAATAAGCCCCACTAACAAATATTTATATATAAAATAATGGGGTACTTAATTTATCAATTTAATCAGTTTAAATTGACCAGAATCAATTTTCAATTAAATTTCACCGTAGGCTCTAAAAATTATGCCAATCACAATGGCGTAATCAATTTCGGGTTCTGTGGCCGATAAGGCCCTCAATTTAATTTTCAGAGCAGATTATTCAAACAGATATTCCTACGGTGAACAGGTAGAATTCCAAAGTCGCATATATTCACATAATGGCACACAAAAAAAATCATATCAAAACATATAGTCACATACGTATTAGGGACCAATTAGCATATTACGGAACAGGGGTGTTACAATAAAGAATGATTAACATAAAAGAAAACGGAAGAAAAAAAAAAACGATGGCAAAATGAAAAAAATGAAATTTAAGAAAAAGGTAACTTTGTAAATTTTAGGCAACAATTAACGAAACAATTGACGATTATTAAAAGCTAAAGTAAATATGAAATTTTTTTTGGCATGGATGGAGTGAGATCTTTGTTTGATTTTTTTTTAAACAGAATATCATGTTTTGATTGTGACATGAGATTTGACACATAATTAGAGATATTTCAAGTGTACTAGGGCTTCCTCGCAAAAGTTGGATTAATTTTTTGATTTTTTAATTATTTTAATTTAGATTAAAAAACTTATTTACGTTGATTTTTTGACTGTTCCGTTCTGTTCTGGTAATGCTAATGGATGTATCACGTAAACTTAATCATGACTTATGATTTCTGCATATGATCTGGACAAATTATGAATTTGATACTAAACTGAATTATGATTCGGCGCTGTTTTCCATCCGCAAGTTGATGTACGATCAGGAAGAACTGTTAGAGTTTTGGGAGGAATGCTCCAAAGATATGCATTAGATTTTTCAAGGGAGTTGGAAAGATTTATCCATCGTTGGCAAACTTTGCTTCCAACAACAGCTCTCACTCTAGTTTTGGCATGGCACCGTACAAGCCTTGTATGGCGGAAAAAGGTAAATCTATGACTGATTGAGAATAGAGCGTTGCTTGATTTTGAGACTAAGTGAATGACTATTAAGAATGATTGGAGCCGTTGAATGAAAAGTGTTCCGAATTGTTTCGACTAAAGGTAAAATAAGTTTGGAGGACCAAACTTCCTAAAGGGAGGAAGACTGTAACACCCCTGTTCCGTAATATGCTAATTGGTCCCTAATACGTATGTGACTATATGTTTTGATATGATTTTTTTGTGTGCCATTATGTGAATATATGCGACTTTGGAATTCTACCTGTTCACCGTAGGAATATCTGTTTGAATAATCTGCTCTGGAAATTAAATTGAGGGCCTTATCGGCCACAGAACCCGAAATTGATTACGCCATTGTGATTGGCATAATTTTTAGAGCCTACGGTGAAATTTAATTGAAAATTGATTCTGGTCAATTTAAACTGATTAAATTGATAAATTAAGTACCCCATTATTTTATATATAAATATTTGTTAGTGGGGCTTATTGTATGATAGCATTACACTCCCCTTTAACTCTTATGAACTCAAGAATATGAGGGATTCAATTGTGAGAGAGTGAGGGCCGGCCTTAGTGAGAGAAAGGGAGAGAAATTGTGCAATTTGGCTTAAAGCTTGGAAATTTTGGGGATTTAGCTCAAGAATTGACTAGAGCTTAGAAGATCAAAGCTTCTAGGTGAGTAATTCTTGGATTATAGTTCGTAATTTTGTGTGTTCAAGCTAATTTGGTGATCAAGAATAAGATTGAAATGAAATTGTGTTGGAATTGTTGAATTGAAGCTTAATATGTGCATGCATGTAAGAAATTACTTTGAAATTGCATGTTTGAGCACAAATGTGTGTAGTCCATGTGAAATGTTAAAGGAAACTCATGTTTTGATCACCATTTGTGTTATCTAAGTTGAGAATGATGAGCATCTCCCACATGCATGTACAAATCATGAGAGTATAAGTCTTGAATGTTTGAATTTGAGCATGTTGATGATGGGTTTGAGATATTATGGGACATGCATGTAGATAAATCATGAAATTGAGCTTCCTGATGTTGTAATTCTGTATTAGTAGCATGTTAGCATGTGTAAATGTGTAATTTGAGCCATTGCATGCAAGTAATGTAGCTGGAAAACCGATTTGGAGCTCAAGAACACGATCTGGGAAACCCAGAATTTTGATGTCCGCTCGAGCGGGGTAATGGCCGCTCGAGCGGGAAAATCGTGCTCCCAGCACTTTTGCAGAGTTGGATGTCCGCTCGAGCGGGAAACCTCACGCTCGAGCGTGGAGTTTTGTAGACAGGCCTTCAGCTCGAGCGCTCTATTCCACGCTCGAGCGCATTTTTCATGCAACCAGTACTTTTGCAGGCCTTAAGGGTCCGCTCGAGCGGGTAAGTACACGCTCGAGCGGGTACCCTGTTTTCTGAAATTTTGTTCATGCGTTCTGTGTTTCGTTTCCCGTTCTCTTTCACTTATAAGCACTCTTAGGCATATGTTAAGCATTGTAAATGAGTTGATAAGATAAGAATAAAGCCTAAAGAGGAGTATGTGAATTAAGGAACGGATTGAATGGTTAATGACCCTTTTGTGTTCATGGAATGTGTAGGGTCAAGCTCCAGGGCGAATCCACAAGCCGATCACTGTGAGTAATATCGATATTTGAATGCTTGTGAATGTCCAATTGTCTATTCCCTTATACGCTTTATGAATTGCTAAATTGGGATTATGGACGTAAGTCTGATATGAATAAACATAAATGGACCAAAGGTCGTTTTGATAAACATAAATGGACCAAAGGTCGTCCTGATGAACATAAATGGACCAAAGGTCGTTCTGATAAACATAAACGGACCAAAGGTCGTTCTGATAGAAATAAGTGGACCGAAGGTCGTTTTGACATGAATGAGTGGGCCGAAGGCCGTTTTGACAGAAATGTATGGACCGAAGGTCGTTCTGATAGGAATGAGTGGACCGAAGGTCGTTTTGACATGAATGAGTGGGCCGAAGGCCGTTTTGACAGAAATGAATGGACCGAAGGTCGATTTGATAGAAATGAGTGGGCCGAAGGCCATTTTGACATGAATGTATGGGCCGAAGGCCGTTTTGACGTAAATGAATGGACCGAAGGTCGTTTTGATAGAAATGAATGGGCCGAAGGCCGTTTTGACGTAAATGAACGGGCCGAAGGCCGTTTTGACATGAATGGAAATCTGAATGGGCCAAAGGCCAGAATGTTTGGAACTACAGTCACTTGATTTGAATCTCGTATAGTTATATATCTATTAAATGGAAATATGAATTGGGCCTAAGGCCGTTTGGAACATGTTCTACATTGTTATGTAACTTCTGTATTTGATTTGATATTATTCACTGGGCTATCGCTCACGCTCATTCATGTGTTTATAGGTGAGCCAAGAGAAGTCCAGACCCAGTCTCAGTGAAGTCTGTATGGAACAACTAAGGTTTTGAGAGAGTCAGCCCTTGTGTCTCACGCACGAGACCCGTCTTCGCCCTTTTGTTATGTATTTACATTTTGTCAGGTTGGCGAAGTTTTGTATATGTCTGCTTATAGTTTTTATGGGTTGACTTAGTTTTGGATGATCCTGTCTGTACAGAACCTATGTCGCTATGTTTCTGTTGTGAGTTATTAACGTGCATATGTATGGTTTGTTTTGATGTGCCATGTAAGCACAGCTCTATGGACAAAGTTTTAAATTTTGCTTCCTTTTTGGCCCCTTTACTCTGATGTGTTAAGTCTATTTTGGTTTGAGGCCGTAGGTAATCTTAGGATTACTGGCCGGTTACGTCCTTAACCCATAGGGGCAGGTTCGGGTCGTGACATTTATACTCATGAATTTTGTTTTTCTTTAATAAATGTAACTTTGAATTGTTTATTTTAATTAAAAAGTTATTTAGAACTATATCAATGGTTTTTTTAATTTTCTTTTTATATACACGGTAGTAGATACACATGATTAAAAATGAGAAATTTGGTCATAAATCCCCGCCTAACTTTCCTTTATTATTAAAGGACAAAAAAAAAATTAGTACTTTCAAAACTCCCTCATAATTATAAAGTCCTGTTTGAAGGACAAAATTTGTTATTTGAATATTTTATTTGACTATTATACCCTCTCTTTCTTTTACAGCTAGCGCTCTCTCTCTCTCTCTCTCTCTTCACTAACTTTGCAGTTGTTCATCGTCTCCACCGTCATCATCGTCTATCGGTGTCGCACATACCGTCAGGCCAACACCATCTCAAATTTGATACCTATAAACTCATATTTGAGATCAATAACATCAAATCTGAGATATATATATATATATATATAATAAATAAATAAACTTAGATTTGACAGAAAAATGAGAAATCGAGATATTACAATGAAAAATAAAGATTTTTTTTGTTTGTTTGTTTGTTCATAGATCTAAAAGTAAAATTTGACTTTGATTCATTCATTTAGTATATACTCTATATTTGTAACCGTAAAATTTTACTCTGGTTAACAACATGATGATTTGCTTAACGACAGTAAAATTTTACTTTGAATCATAGTAAATTTTATTCTGATTCAAAGTAAAATTATATACTTTTTTATTATTATTATAGAATAAAATTTTACTCTGAATCAGAGTAAAATTTATTATGATTCAAAGTAAAATTTTACTTTGAAACAAGCTGTAAGAATGGCTTAACTTGAGAATGTTGTGTTATGAACCAGAGTAAAATTTTACTATTGAAAGAACAAAGCATCATAAGAAAAAGAAAGAAAGATAGAAAGATAGAGTTCAAGAATAGAAGAAGAAGAAGAAGAAGAAGAAGAAGAAGGAGGAGGAGGAGAGAGAGAGAGCATAAATGGTAAGTAACAAACAAACACACACACACACACACACACACACACACACACATATAGAAAGAGAGAGCACGAACAATCAGGACCAAAGAGAGAAATAGAGAAAGTGAAGAATCTCAGATTTGAGGTTTGCGAACCGTCACAAATCGTCATTTTTCGGTGACGACGACTGTGAATGATATGAAATCTGAAGTTATGGATGCGACAAGTGATAGTGTCAATGAAAACGGTAGAGAAAGAGTTCCATAGTGAGCAGTGGTGGGGTCGATGGAGAACGGCGATGGTGCAAATAAAGAGCAACAATGACAAGAATGAGACAGAGAGAAGAGAGATTGAGATAAGAAAAAGTGATTGAAATCTGATATGCGCACGCGCACACACACACATATATATACAAGGGTATTATAGTAAAAGAAATAGGTTTTAAAATATTAGGGGCTTTTGAAAAGATCTATATAATTCTTGTTCTTTTGAAGGACAAGTTTGACACTGAAGGATCTATCACCAATCCCCCATTAAAGATAGAATTATCAAAACTTAACACTTTAATATTGTATCAAACTGAAATCTTTAGAATTTTTAATTCACTTTTCAAAATTTGAGTTTTTTTTATTTTTTTGTATTTTTGTATTTTTTACTAATTTTTTTTAATATTTGAAACAATTTTTTAAATTTTTAGATACACCTAACATAAATACGATTAAAAAGTATCATATTTGCGGAAAAAAAAATATTTTAAAAAACTCATTAAATACCAAAAATATAAAAAAAATTACAAAAAGCTTAGTATATTTTTGTATTTTTGTATATTTATTACTAAAGTTCCAGTTGTATATTTATCCTGATATCTACTTTTTCTGTTTCTTGTCTACTTCTTATGTTTAGTATATTTTTTATATATCTCTCTTGCTAGTTCCGCATTCCCTTTAGTATATTTTTATATTTTTGTATATTTACTAAAGTTCCAGTTGTATATTTATCCTAATCTCTACTTCTTCTATTTCTTGTCTAATGTTTTCCATTTTGTCGCTAGCCACCTAGACTTAGTTCCATATTTTGTATAAGTTCTTAACTGTAGGCGGTTTTAAGGATAGGGTTTCCAGTTGGGTATGAGTAAACACAAGGTACGTGAAAACATGATAAGACTTGAAGAATTCAGCTGTTTTAGGATTAGTGTATAAATCTTAGAATCATGAGTCGATTATTTAGAAGTAATTCCTCAGTCAATTCTAGATCTACAGCATTAGCTCCCATACCTAATACGGTAGTAAATGAAGAAAAACATGAATTTCAAGATTTAAAAATAGATTTTGGATGGAACATACCAAAAGTACCGATCAAAGAAATTTATAAAACAAGTTTTCTTAAATCCTCTTTCAACATTGATTTACAAGTAAAAACTGTCAAAAAAGTTTATGCCATAACAAAAGTACATGAAACATGTCAAGTATTAACCAAAGAATCTATTAAAAAACATAGATCTGCTGGTCACAATTTTATTCATGCAGGATTAGTACAAGTTGCAGTCAAACCACAATCTATTAAAGGAATAAATTCATCAATATTATTATGTCTTAGAGTTGCTAGATTCAGAAAATACCACACTAGTATGCTAGGTACGATGGAATCTGGTTTGCATCAAGATCCAATTTATTTTAATTGCTTTCCTGATTTCACTTTAAGTCTTAGTGATCCTCACACTTTAAAAGCTCTAACTTTAAATATTCAAATTTCTGGTGAATTTGCTGATATGTCCGATGGTGCCCACTCTATTGCTTTAATATATTGTATCTATTATAAATGCATAAGAACCAATCTCAATGTACATGCTTTAGTCAAAAGCCCCAAGGATAAAATATTGCTTATTTAAGGTAGTACTGCTGATGTTAATATTGAAGTACCAAAAACAATACTTTGGAAAGATATAACTCTTCCAGAAACATGGCTTACTGTCAATGAAAACTATTCTCATAAAAATCAATATGATAGTAATGATTTACATCATATCCAACAGTATGTTGATGGATCAGTCCACATAAGTTTTGATCATTTAAGTTATAGTCAATCTTCACGTCATAGTATATGTAGTCAACCCAATGAAGAAGAAGAAATTTTTAGTACACCTTTATTTACTAGAAAAAATAGAAACCTCCTAACTCATCAAAGTAAATTAAAAGGTAGAGACACTTCTTCCTCATCTCAAATTAGTAAGCCAGTTTATTCAACACAAACTCATATTCATGACACTGAACTAGTATTTACCATGTATTTTAAAAGGAATGCAGAACTTTTAAAGGGAATACAGAACTAAGAATTTAATAGAGTAGTATAAAACTAGACTAAATAAACAGAAAAGCATAAAAACTAAATAAATTTTTAATCAAAACAAAATACAGATTAAAATAGACTAAAATAAGAGTAACTTACAATTGTTTATTGTTTACTGGAAACTGGAAATCATTACATCAAAATACAAGTTCTTCAAAATACAGATTACAAAATAACAAATTACAATGAGAGAGTTTTTGAGAGAAATCTCCAAAATTTCGAGTGTCCTCTTAAGACTGAGGAGTTCCCTTTTTATAAAGATGCAGGTGACTTGAATTGCTCCCTTCCCCTTGGAAAAATTCACGGGCCAGAAAAAGCCAAATGTGAACTATGTAGTCACATGGGTTTTGGTTACTGTTGTGAAAGGTCACGAGGTCTGCTTTTACTTTTTAAGGTGAGCGACTGAAAAGACCATTTTTACGCTTTTTTTTATTAATCAAAAGCTAGAGAGGCATGATTATCTTGTGACTGATTGGGAATTCGAATATATTCATAAGCAGCTTTTCTCAAAAGGAGAGTATTGATTGAAACTTTTGAATATATTTGGTATCCAATGTTGATGATTGTGTTAAGAATATGGGTTATGAGCATCTTTGTATTGGGAGCCATATGGATCATGACTAGTAGAGGCTTCAGAAGAGGCTGATCCATTTGAAGTATTGTCTTCATCTCGTGACTTGGCTTGGGCCAATAGTAATTTCACAATCTGGATAAGTTTTTTATTGTTTGTTTTTTACTTGGGCTTTGTTTTGGGCTTTGACTTGGATGACTTGGATTTGGGAGGCCCATAGCTGGCTTTTGGGCCTCCAAGTCTAACTGTTGTGGGAGGAAGTGGGCTTCCTTGAGTGACTGAGGCATTTGGGTTCTACTGAGAAGACTTGACCATTACTAAAGTAGGAGCATAAATATTGACCGAAAATTCTTTTTGGACTTGATCAATAATGCGATGGGCTTTAAATGCATCCCGCCATTTAACAAAATGCTATCTAATGACTATGTTATCTTCAATATGATATTGACATTTGAATATCCAAGGAACTTTATATTTGGATATGAAATAGAGCAATATTGGAAATTGACTCTTGTGTTGACTCAATTTGTAGACTGTTGAGAAATGAGTGACTTGATCTATGAGGTTTGAGGGGATGATTTCTGGGATGGCACCATGTTGAAACCACCATCTCAAAAACCAAGAAGGAAATTCTGACTTGAATTGATGATCAAAGGAGAAAAACCAAGAGTGACTGTATGTTTCACTTTGATACAAGAGGACTTTGAACCATACATCAATATACTCAAAATAACTATATTGCATCGTATAATTAGAAAGATCTCGCAATAAGATTGGGAGACCCCATTCATCAAGAGATACAATGTTGTGTATATACAACGAATGGTAAATGATTTTACTGGTATTGACTCTGTCATAAATGGGTTTAATGACTATGGACTTACGATAGAAAATGATATCTTTGTTGAAGATGATTAACTTTTCTGGATAAGATGGAATGAAATGCCAATTAGAAGGGAAATAGGTTTTGCCTAAGTCAATGACATTATGACTGTTTTTGTGGACCGGTTCTTTATAAACAAGTTTAGGTGATTGAGTTTTGAGAACATAATCTGTTCTTGATGTTGACCGATTTGGATAATTAGGAGGCATGGGTGTGAGTGATTGGGAAGCAAAGGGGTCAGAGGAAAGAGCAAAGGTGTAACTAGGTTTAGGAATATTACCAAGAATTTGGTATCTGTTGACTAGATTAATTAGGGGTACAACAATGGGTTGACTAGTTAGAATAATAGCAAGTGGTTTAGAGGAAGGCTTCTGACTTGACATCTGTAATTAAGAAAAAGAAAATAGGTTAGCATCCATTGAGGACAATTAGCCTATCTGTATCGAAATTGAGAAGATTCGTGTAATGAGCAATTAAATTGCGTCGGCTAGCAATTTGGTGAAATTGAAGGAAGGGATCTTGGTCAATTGACTTTAAGTAGGCCATTTCAAAGGTATAATGGCAATTAATTTTGCGATAACGGGTGATTTGTAGTCTGTGGGCAGAACAATATGGAGTGGGCATTTTTACTATGAAATTCATAATATAAATATACTTATGACTTTCTCTATCCACCTTGTAAGAATTCACGGGTAAAAAAAATCAGGGATAGAGTTTTGATTACCAGAAATATATTCAATATCAAAATCAAATATATTTAAAATATATTGCCAACAGGCAAAAATATGTTTACTAGTAATGTTTTGAACATCTTTTTCTAAAACATATTTTGCACTCTTACAATCAACGCGTAGTAGAAATTGTTGATTTAAAATACCATCTTGAAATTTACTAATACATAATACAATAGATAAAATTTCTTTTTTAATTTTACTATAATTTTTCTGTGCTTTGTTCTAGATACCAAAGTGAAAACGAACAATTTGTTCAGATGAATTGGGATGGACTTGCTGAAGGAGGATGCCACCATAACTAATGTCAGAGGCATCAGTTTGAATAATTTTGAATGAATCTTCAATAGGAATACCAAGATAAGGTAAAGTCTTGACATATTTTTTTACTTGTTAAACAATAGTAGTATGATTAGGAGACCAAGGAGGAGAATCATCTTTCAAACGATAAAAAAGAGGTTGACAAATTTTTTTAAGGTTTTTATAAAATTTAACAATGTAATTAAAGAATCTTAAAAATCTTTGTAATTGGGTTTTGTCTAAGATTTCATCAGGAAACTTAAAAACAAATTCAATAGATCGACTTATGAGAATAATAGTATTTTGGTAAACTTCATAACCTAAAAATCTGACTTTAGTTTGGAACCATTTAATTTTGGGGGCAGAGATAACTAGGCCATTATATTGGATGGTTTGGATGTATGATTGGAGGTGTTTTCAATGTTCTTCAATTGATTTGGAAATAATGAGAATATCATCTATGTAGACTATAGAAAAATGACTAATGAGATTGAATATTTCATTCATTATAGTTTGGAATTCGTTAGGTGCATTTTTTAAACCAAAGAGCATTACATTTCATTCGTAATGGCCAAAAGGTATAGTGAAAGCAGTTTTATAATGATCATTAAGATGAATTTAGATTTGTCAAAATCCACTTTTAAAATTAAATTTACTAAAGATGACTACTTGACTAGGAAATAAAACATTAGTATATTTTTATATTTTTGTATATTTATTAATTTTGTAAAAAATATTTTACTTTTTAAATACATTAGAAGTAGATGCATATAAAAGTAAAAAAAAATATATATATATATATATATTTAAAATATTAAAAAAATTTACTAAATGTTAAAAATAAAAAAATTAATTTTCAGAAAATTTGATTTCAAAAATTAAAACGAAGGTGAATTTTTTTTTTCTCACCAAACCTTTATTTTTCCTCCCAAATTCACTAACGGTTTCCACTAAACGTTCCACTAATACGAGTCCATGTCCTCTAATCCAAAGGCGTCGATGACACGCTATTCGCTCCACGCGTTTTCGCCGTTACGACCCTTCACCCACCTCACCCCCCACATATATCCTCTCCCCTCCCTTCTCTCTCATCCCCAATATCTCTCTCTCCTCGCCGGAACATTTTCTTCTAGGGTTTCTTTCTTCAATCTATATATTGCCTCATATTACATTTTAATTGATCTGATCGGTGTTGATTTAGGTTAGACATTCAATATCCGAAGAAGATTGGTTGAAATTCTGAATTTTTGTGGGTAATCATTCGGATTCTTGAGGAAAAGATTTGATTTTTTTGGGGCGAATTCGTTTCGTTTTCAGGATCTGCAAGAAGACAAATTCTAGGGTTTGTATTTGTATGTGTATTGATGTCTTCGGCGGCATCGTCTTCGTACTGGTGCTACAGATGCAATCGATTCGTTACGGTTTCTAACCCGGACTCGATTTCTTGTCCCGATTGCGACGGAGGCTTCGTCGAGGAAATCGGTACTCCGCCGAGATCTGCTCTCTCCGATTCTCGGCGACGTCGTTTTCCGGCTGCGGCGATGTATATGGTTGGAAATGGCCGGAATTCGGATCAGGGTTCGAGTCCGGGTCTTCGTCGGAGCCGAAGGAACGGTGGAGATCGCTCGCCTTTCAATCCTGTGATCGTGCTTCGTGGCCCTTCCGATGGCGGCGTTTCTGAAGCCGCCGCCGCCGGCGGTGGGTTTGAGTTGTATTATGACGACGGAGCCGGGTCGGGGCTGAGGCCGTTACCGGCGAGTATGTCGGAGTTTTTGTTAGGGTCTGGTTTCGATCGGCTTTTGGATCAATTGTCCCAAATTGAAGTCAATGGAATTGGGCGTGTTGATCATCCACCAGCTTCCAAGGCTGCGATTGAATCAATGCCCACAATTGAGATCATTGAAAGCCATATAACCACTGAATCATGCTGTGCTGTTTGCAAAGAACCCTTTGAATTAGGAATCGAAGCTCGTGAAATGCCCTGTAAGCATATATACCATTCAGATTGCATACTTCCTTGGCTTTCTCTTCGCAATTCTTGCCCTGTTTGTCGCCATGAATTGCCCTCTGATAATAATAGAAACTCTGTCTCTGTTGAGTCAAATAGAGGACAAAACGATCAGACCCAGATGGGAAACGATGATGAGACTGTTGGGTTAACTATATGGAGGCTGCCTGGTGGTGGGTTTGCTGTTGGGAGGTTTGCTGGAGGGAGAAGAGGCGGCGAGCGAGAGCTTCCGGTTGTTTATACAGAGATGGATGGAGGTTTCAATAACAATGGAGCTCCGAGGAGGATTTCGTGGGCATCCAGAGGAAGTGTGTCGAGAGAAAGTGGTGGATTGCGGCGGGTTTTCCATAACTTGTTTGCTTGTTTTGGGGGTGTTGGTTCTTCAGCCTCTAGTTCTAGTTCAGATTCTCGGCTAAGTCGCAGAAATAGTTCCCGATCTTCCAGTTATCGTAGTGGTTCCCTTCGGAGGCCCTGGCATCAGGCAATGGGATTTTAAATGTTTGGAAATTTTAAGGTGGAAGAAACCTTGTGATTGCCTTTGTTTGATGATCCTACTATTATCGGTTTATAACTGGATAACTCTGTTTTTTCAAAAGGAAATGTATGTGGAAGTGGAAATCACAGTTACCCATTTGCTGTAAATACCGATATATGAAACGAAAATTTGAACTTTGGGATGATATAGACTTTCAATGAACTGCGTTTCTGTTTTGGCAATTGAACAAGGACTATGAAGCAAAAGAAGATGACTCCAAAGAATGGAATTCTGGCATAAGAGTAGCCCTTTCTGGGAATTGAGAAGAAGGTACATGGCCTCATGTACCGGTATGCCTATGAACTTAAGAGTAGCTGCAGTTTATATTGGTTTTCTTTTTCTTTTTATTTTCCCGTTTTCTTTTATGCCATTTCCAATTTGAACTTTGCTCTAATTTCCTGTCTTTATGTTCAGTCATTTATTTTTCAAAAAAATTATAAAGTGTTATATTCAACTTGTGAAATTTGTTATTTGACCTCTTGTGTCTCTATATGGCTTATTGGACATATCTGGTTTGATTATGATACTCTTTTATGTTTTATTATACAATATGTCTTATCTAGAATATCAAATGATCTGGTAATTAATTGGTTCTTCAGAACATGAATTTCCCATCAAATTCTTATGAAATGTACTTACTTTGAGATGCGTGTGTGTCTGCACATTTTGTGGATGCATGAACTTGCATAATTAGGTTTGAAAATTAGTTGTTTAAGGAGGCTTGGTTGGGAGATAGAATATTCTTTATTGTTGAGTGTATTCTCTACCTAAGGGATGACGATCATCTGGCAGGTTTCAGTCATAGTTTTGTTAAATATTACATAATATTCATTGCATGCTCCAAATGGTTGAGATTGCAAATATAAACTAAAGATATGATTTGATTGGTTAGAGCATCTCCAATGGTTGTTGCTATTGCCATTGCTATAATTTGACAATGAATAGTGTTATTTTGTCAAATTATAGCAATGGTGCTCCAATTGTCATTTGTTATTTTGCCAAATCTCAACGAACTTTCCTTCCAAATATGTAGGTGTTGTTTGGATTAAGGTTTTTTTTGTGATTTTATTTTTGTTTATTTTTTATTTTTTGTGATCTTTTTTTAACTGTTGGTAAGAAAAATTATATATTTATATTATTCCCGACTAGACAAATATAAAATTTGAAAAAATTTGAAAATTTGAGAAAAAAATATAATTATTGTCTTTTTATTATAATAAAATTATCTTCATTTATTAATATATTTTATCTTTTTATTGCCTTCATTTCAAAAAATATATTTATTTTTTTATTATACTTTATTGAAAATTATAAATTATACTAAAAATATATTTTTTCATTAAAAAAATATATTTATCTTTATATCAAGCTGATATCAAGTTCCAGAATACTCTTCCTCTCTTTTTCACACATCTCATTGCAAGGTCACACATCTCTATTCCATTGCAAAGTCGGTCTCTCCCTCACTCTCACCTTCTTTCTCTCATCCCATTAAACCTCTCTCTCTCTCTCTCTCTCTCTCTCTCTCTCTCTCTCTCTCTCTCTCTCTCTCTCTCTCTCTCTCTCTCTCTCTCGGTCTACATTGATGAAATCAGAGCTTAGTTTCAATCACCGATCTATATCTCTTTCCGTCTCTCTCTGTCTCAGTCTCAGTCTCCATCAATTAAACCGTCTCTCTCTATATCTCTTTCCATCTCTCTCGGTTTCCATTGATGAAGCCGAAGTTTGGTTTCGATCACCAATCTATATCTCTTTCCGTCTCACCAGCTTGATTTGGACTCTCGATTTCAATCACCGATCAAGGTATGATATATTTATTTTTTATTTTTTTTATATCAATCTATTAGAGTAAAAATCAAACCTTTCAAATCCTAATGAAGATACATCTATCATTGATGTTGTTTGAATGTTGTTTGAATGTTGTTGTTGCTTGAATGTTGTAGTTGTTTCAAATTTTTTTTTTTTTTTGAATGTTGTTGTTTTAGTGAAATTCTGCACACACAAAAAAAATTTGTTGTAAAAAAAAATTGTGAATTTTGCATAATGAAAAATTGATCTATTTTTGTTTGAGTTTTTCTACAAACGGATGAGAAAGGGAGGGAGGGAAAGAAGAAAATCAATTGGTTTGGGGTGAGTTGGGAGATTTGCCATTTGGCAAAGTTGTTGTCAAACTTGGCAACAACTTTGGTATTATATCTCATCATTGGAGAACCCTTTTTTCTCAAAGTTGCTATATTATAGCTTTGGCAGCTCCAATGGCAAATCATTAGAGATGCTCTTAGTCAAATGTAAGAACTAGGATGATCTCCGGAATCTTTTTAGAAAAAAGATTAGTTAAGAAGAAGAAGAAAAGAGGGAGGCATTCCGGAAAAGTGTAGAACTCTAAGGCCCCATTTGGCAAGATGGTCGGGGCTAATTTTGGCTACTGAAAGACAAAATATATTAAAAAGTCAATAAGACAAAATGTTACATACAAATCATAATCTTTTTATTTTTTTCTCTCACACAACTACAAAAAAGCCTAAAGTTCATACCAAACGGAATTTTTTTAGTCAAGTTAAAATAGTTAAAAAGTCAGGCTAAAATAGTTAATTCCCAAACGAAATCTGATAAACATAATACTAGCAAAAAAAATTGACAATTAAGAAAAAAAAGGCCTACCCACATAGGGGTGATTTCTGGGATTAGATCCTAAGGAACTGAGACTCCAGAGGTCACCCTTAGGTTGTGTAGCAAGGCTACTCAACTAGATGATAGCAGAGCCTATAACAAGCTGTTGGGGGAATGAATGGATTGGTCCCTCTGTAGTCTATAGAGAGACTGGCACATTGATATCGTGTCGTGTTTTATTGTGTTAGAATTTTCTCAATACTAATTCATTTATTTTTTTGTATTGTCGTATCATGTCATTTTAGATTTGTGTCTAATTTTTGTTAGTGTTTAACGTGTTATACTAAAAAATTCCAATTTTAGTTTAAAATACTAAGCATACAAACATAATTGTTTTCCTCCGTGAAAAAAAAAATGTTAAAATTATTCACAAAAATGTTTAATTTCAACTGAATTTCAATTTTTTTAACTTAAAAAACTAAAACCCTGTTATTTATTTATATTTTTGTTTATTCCAAAGATAGTGAATGAAAGTATTCAGATTAATAAACAAAATGACTACATTAATGTTAAAATTATATCTTTCATATTTTTTAAGGTAATTGGGTAGGATTACATCAAATGATTTGAACACGATATGAATCTTTTTAAGGGTTCGACACTAAATCTAACATGTTTAATAGTTATCATAATTAGCTTTTGTTTGGGATGTGAGTTGACTTTTTGATTTTTTTAATTGTTTTAGTCTAAGATTAAAAAGTCTCGTTTAAAATAGGTTTTTTGACTTTTATAAGAGAAAAAAATAAAATGATTATGATTTGAATATGACATTTTTTATTCTATTTGGTTAAAATAACCAATTTTATCCTATATGATTATTTTAGCCCAAATAGACATGTCAAACATATCCTTAATTGGATTCATGTCAAAAAAATAATCAATCTTATCTCGCTAAGATTAGGTCGGGTTGTGGGGGAGAAATTTCAACCCTACGTCATTGAGCACGTTTTTGTGAATTAAAGTCACTTTTACTGGGGCAATTCCTATGGGATAAAAATAAAATAAACAGAGACAATGAGTGATATTTTGAGAACCTAATTTTAGCAAACACCTTTGGTTAATTATAGCCTTTGTGATGGTTGGCCTCTCATCAAAATTCAACCGAATTGAGAAAAAAAGCTTGAATGGTGGAACACGTAAGATGTTTTCTAGCCGTTGCATTTTTCAAAAAAAATTTGCCAACTTTCACATGCATATACATATATATAGATATCAAAGCTTCGTGTTGTGTTTTTTCTTTGGTTGATTACCTGAACTGAGCAAGGTTTTTGAATGGGAAATGAGACAACGATAGGTTGCTATATATATATGACACGCACCCACTCACTCACCCCAAACCACACTACCATCAGATATTTAGATGCTTTTATTTATGTTTATATTTATTTATTTTTAGTAAAAATAAAATAATATATGTATTTGATAAATACGTGTAGTTTGAATTTTATTTTGAGAACAAGTAAAGGGATGTCTGGAAGCGATTGTTTGGTAGGGTTGCTGGTGGCTATGGGGGTGATGGTTGTAGATGGAGGTCCTTGCTAGAGCAAACGGTGGTGGTCGAAGAGGGTCACAGGCGTTGGTGACTGGTAGTAGTGATGATAGGTTGTGGTTGGAGAGGGTGGAGAGGAGTAAATGTTTTCCAAACAGAACAGAGGTAGTTAATTCAGAACATTTTACCAAATCCAATTTGCACTTGAAACGTGAATTAGCATAACCCTTTAAGTTGTATTTGGATCATAAATTTCAAATTTTTACTCAAATATATTTATAAAACACAGCTTTAAGGAGAAGGCCCATAAATAACAGTGTGTACATCATCATACATGGATTGAAGGGGTTGAATAGAGGAAGTTCCAGGAGCCTTAATTTCTATTTATATGGAAAATCATTCAATAATCCATATACATTGTGGGTGTTTGAGAAGTGGCTATTTTAGAAGCTTTTTGACTATTTTAGTTGGCTATTTTAGTTTTTATGTTTGGGAAGATGGGATGGATTTTTATTTGAGTTGGTGTATTGAAAAATGTGTTAAAATGATGTTTGAAATTAAAATGACAAATTTGTCCCCAACTTCACATTTTTCAAAATTAATTTAAAGGGGTAAAATTGTAATTAACCAACCTGCTAGAGTGACAGTCCTACGCTGTCACTATGACAGCCCACAGCCGGGCTATTTATTTATTTATTTATTTTTCAAAATCAATGGTCTAAATGGGTTAAAAGGCTTTTTTTTTTTTATTTTTTTATTTTTGAGGTTAAAATAGCCTCCACCCAGGCTTCCCAAACACCGCCATTTTGTGGTGAAAATTTTCAGTTTTATTATTATTAGTAGTAGTAGTTTATCTCAGATAGTGCAAACGCATGGTAAACTGTTGGTTGAGTTGGAAACATCAGCACACTCTTACGTATTTATTTTACTCTGACTGTGTCGAGTCTCTTCTTCACCTGCATATAGGTTTCATATCTATATTTCTTTCCTGGCTTACATACGTCCTGTCCGGTTGCCATCGACAAAACAATCGACAATGTTTTGGTTGCATTTTCTTGTTCATATTTGCTGATAAGCATAGTCAGCAATGTCATCCATAAGCATTGTCTTGAGTAATAGTTAACATTTCTTGATTTTCTTGAAGGCAAGCCCAAAGTGATTTGATTAATAATGCATAATAGGGCTGCAAACAAGTCGAGTTGGGCTTGTTTGTGCTTGGCTCCCTAGAAATTAGTTGAGTTCGAGCTCAAGTTGAGCTTAAAAAATAGAGAACTCAAGCTCGGTGCGATTACTAAACAAGTCTAAAAATTAAATTCGAACATGTTCATACAAAAAACAAACCAAGCTCAAACAAGTTTTAAATGAGCTGAGCTGAGCTCAAGCTATTCATGAACAATTAGGTTCGTTTGCATTCGTATGAATAGGAGCTTAAATATAGAGCGTCTAGAATTCACTGTTTATACATGTCCTCAAGCGCGAACACGGAAATTAGGAAGCAAGCGATGATGGAACAAATTCTGATGTATTGTTAGTGATTTGGATTAGTCTAGTTTTTGGTTTCTTACCGAATGACTTCAAAAATTGATGCTTCTTTAGATTTTTGGATTTTGTCTGTAATTCCCAAGAAGATGAGACATATTCTATTGGAATATCTCTGTTTTTATGATTAGCACAACACCATAGTTTGTTATGTTTTAAAGCTCTCTCTAGTTTGTTAGTCCGCAGAGAAAGCATAGTTTTGTGGGTTTTTTTAATTTATTTATTTAGAATTCGTCAAAGCCATTGAAGCTGAAACTTGGAATTGGGAGTTGGACTCTCTCTGTTTGTATGAAAATAGGGCCAGTCTTTCTCTTTGCAAGAACATACTACTCTGTAAGCTGAAACTTGGAATTGGGAGCTAGTTTCTTTTCAAACGGGCCGGACCATGGGCCAAAACATTTAGGCTGGCGGGTCAAGATTTAGGCCAGTTTCTTAGGCTGGCGGACAAAAAACAACATGTTGTCTGATGGGCTTGGCGAGTAGGCCAGCTAGCCGCATCTCAGAAGTCAACAAATTGGGCTTCAAACTCTAGGCCAAGCCCAAAATTCACTCAAGCCCAGCCAGCCCATCTGAGATTTGGGCTTGGACTGTTCAGTCCATGGGCCAAATATTGACTCTTGCTAATTCGTAAACCCCTGAACACTAACACTATATTTGGATTGAGTGATTTAGAGAGAAAATAAAAGAAATTGAGAGATATGTGTTTCTCTTATTTATTTGGATAACTTAAGTGGGGAGAAATGAGAAGAAATTGAGAGAAACGGAGAGAATCTCATTTCTCTTATAACTCTCATTTCCAATCTTCCCAAAAGTGAAAAAATTGAGAGAGAAAAAAAACCAACAAATTATTATATTTTCATAATATCAATTTTGTCTCTGTAAAAATAAAAGAAATAACATGATTGACACCCATGTCCTCAAGGGCTTTTCATAGCCAGCAAAAGGTTATTTTGGTAATATAACATAAAAAAAATTCTTTTATTTTCTTTTATGAAATCTAACCAAACAAGAAGGAAAGAAATCACAATAATTTATTTTCTTTTATTTCTTATTTATCCAAATAAAAATGAGAGAAATCACAATTATTTTTTTTATTTTCTTTTCACTTATAACTTAAGTAATGATTTCTTTTATTTTCTGTACTAAGTTTCCAAACATAGTGTAAAACATTTTGCTATGACAGTATTTATTTGGGGGAGTTTCAAAGCCAGCTTCTTCCTTGTTTTTCTCTCTCTCAATGACAATATTTCGGGGTGTTCCAAAATCGGCGTCAATCTCGCAATGGTTTGTTTGCCTTTTGAGGTTACTGAACTTGGGACCATGATGGGTTTGAATGGTTCCTTGGTGGTCCTTCTGTTTGTAGCTGGTTCCAGTTAGTCAAGAAAATTGATGAGAAAGAAATAACATTTCATATATAACTTCTAGTAAGAATATGTGAAGTTTATCAATACATTAGCCATTTTTTGGCTGTCATATAACTAGATACAACCATGTTTGTGTTGTACATTTGGACGAATAATTAGTATAGTGGTGCAACATCAACGTACACCCAATATTATTCAGATCAATATTGTCTTTCACCTATAATGATTTTATTTTGATTTTTACCACAGTTGACGAAGGACGAAGCAATGGCCTAATAAGACAGCCAAACTTTGAAGTGATTGATGGGGTGAACTTTGTATTAGAAGGCATGCACTACCCACACCTCCATTTGCATTTGTGGTTCTGCTAAGTTGTAGTTTCATAGCCAGGCCGAGGGAAAAAGGATTGTATGAACTAGATTTCTTTTTGTGGACCAACAATTATTGTAAAAAGGACGATATTAACGCTGTGTTTGGTTGGGGGATTTGGGAAGGGAAATGGAAAGGGAAATGGAAATGAAAGGAAAAGGAGAAAGAATTAATAGAATTCCAAATCCCAACTATGTTTGGTTGTGTTGGTTATAAAATAGAATTGATGTCTTAAAAGGTCTCCTATTTCTTTATTTATTTCTCACCCCCTTTCTTTTCCTATATATTTTTTATTATAACCAAACATAAATAGGATTACATTTCTCATTCTTTTTCCAAATCCCACCCCAAAAACCCCAACCAAACACAGCATAAGTAAATTCATTTTTGTGGGGTAAAAGACAAAATATCTTTTTTCATTACCAAATTTTTCGCTATAGCAGGTAAAAGACAAAATTAAGTAAAAAATAATAGGATAAATTATACATACACTTGATATTTGTTTAAAATATGAATCATTTTTTGTGATTTTAAAAATTACATTCCACTCTTTGAGATTTTTAATTTCATAACAAATTATTTATTTTATTAATAAATTATCAACTCAATAAATAGTTTTTAATGACGTCAGAAATGTATTTCAATTAATAATTTATATAATTTTATTGGAAGACTGTTATTAGCACCTTATTTTCTTAGGACTTCCTTCTCTTTCATTTTTTTTAATTCCAATTTTGTCCAAACATAAAATTTCATTTCTACCCTTATCCTTAACTCGCTAATCCTAATTTTTCAAACCCTAAATCCAATTCCACCTTTTTTCCACCATATCTGTTGGTGACCCTTTAGCTACTTACGGCACCTCTTGGATTACCATCGCGTAACCTTTTACCAATGAAGCATCATTCCTCTGTCGCCTTACTACCACTATTACCACCGTCATGACCACCACTTTCAGAATCCTTCACTACCACAATCACCAATTTTCTCTCGTAGCACTGCCGCAACAATCATCGCCAACCATACCCTAAGGTTCTCTCTCTCTTCTTACTTTGTTAGCAATAGAAGGGGATGAACCTGGATTGTGATGGGGCTAGGGTTTTGAAGCTCATAAGATGGCTGGGTTACGATGGGGCGACGGCGAGATGAGACAAGAAAAGGAGATTAGCGAAGAAGCGGCGATGAGAGATGGCTTGAGAATGGAGTGGCAGTGGTAAAAGAGGTCACATGTGGAAAGAGGCTGTATAGGTGGGAACGAGAGGCTGGAGGATTGATGACAGCTACGAAGACAAGTTGCGAAGGGCAGACAACGACAACGAGTTGGTTACTGAAGATAGAAATAGCAAAGGAGAGGATGGGCGAAGCTGGAGTGGTTGGGTTGGGAGGGTGAGTTACGGAGAGAGCAGTTAGAATTAAAGTGGGGATTCAAAGAGAAAATGGAGGGGATTCATTTAGTTAGGTGAGGTTTCAAAGAAGTAGGGAGTCCGAAGAAAATAAGTAGGTCTTAATAGCAGCCCTATTTCATTATTGTATAGAAAAATAATTATGAATTTTATTTTTTCAGTTAATTCTTTTAAATAAAAAATTATGACAATGAGGTATTTGTAATTTTTCAAATCATAAGAGATAATCTGTATTTTAATCAAATCTAAAAGGGTATATTTATAATTTATCCAAAATATAATATAAAAGCATGTTTTGCCTTTTTCACTTTTGTTTACTAACCTCTCTTTTCTTTCTCCCTCTCCTACCATCTACAGCTAGCGACCACGCCTCCATCATCATTCTTAATTGACTACATCCCTTTCCCACCATTCTAGCCACCGCTTGCCCCCCTCTTCCACTATCCCTCTCCTACTATTCCGAGCCTTCTTCCAACCTTTATTGCCGACCTCATTCCAACTCTCTCGTAATCCCCTCCACTTATTTCCAACCCTTCCACCCCCCTTAG
Source organism: Camellia sinensis (assembly GCF_055761805.1). Taxonomy (NCBI): domain Eukaryota; kingdom Viridiplantae; phylum Streptophyta; class Magnoliopsida; order Ericales; family Theaceae; genus Camellia; species Camellia sinensis. Next base: position 30,864,813 of record NC_138961.1, on the reverse strand, counting down.
GCCTTTAAAATTTTTACATTTAGTTGGAGAATTAACTATTTTAATTGATTTTTTATATTTTTTTATGAAAAAAAAGTTATAAAAAAATAATGTAATAGTTTATAGTGATTGTTAAATTAAAATAATATATTTTTAAATGTGGTCTTAATTTTTTTTATTTTTTTTTAACTTCAAACCATGTACATATTTTTCAACTGGATGGTACAATACCTAGAACAGAGGAGGGACAGCCCTACAAGACCTAAAACAGAGGAGGGACAGCCCTAGCTTACCTCTCATATTTCATATCCCACATTCGTAGGAGAGGTTGCAAGACAAAATATGGCTTCCCAAAATCAAAGAGAATTAAATACAGCAATTTGACCAATTGAGTCATGTGATTGGTCAAACGTCAACTATAGAATGAAGTTGGCGTGGAAAGATATGTCTGTGAGGAGAAATTTTTGAATGTTAATAGGATGTCACCTAATATTATTTTTTATTAATTATAAATATATATATATATTTTTAAAATATTTAATATAGATTTTGCTATCAAATTCAATTATGATAATAAAAAATATCACTTAACATCTACTCCCTTTGTGAATCCGGATCACCCGTCGCCTTCCCCTGTCGCCCTTTCCTGTCGCCCCCAAAACGACGTCGTTTTGGGGGCAATTTTCAGAAAAAAAAAAAACGCAGAGAAGAGGAAGGAGAGGAAGAGGGAGAGGGAGAGGGAGAGGGAGAGGGAGGGAGGAGGAGCCGCCGTCATCGTCCTCCAGCTCGCCGTCCTCGTCCCTCGCCGCCGTCGCAGCCGCCGTCGCTGTCATCACAGCAGCTCCACCTCGTCGCAGCCGCCGTCGCTGCCATCGCTGCCGTCGCTGCCTCCACCTCCGACCCGCCTCCACCTCCTCCTCCTCCTCCTCCTCCTCCTCTGTATTTATGGCCCCCTCCAGTCCGGCCATTCCCCTCCTCCTCCTCCTCCTCCCTCCTCCCTCCCTCTTCCTCTCCTTCCTCCCTCTTCTGCGTTTTTTTTTTTCTGAAAATTCGCCCCCAAAACGACGTCGTTTTGGGGGCGACAGGAAAGGGCGACAGGGTAGTGCTACCGACGATCCGTTCCTCTCCATTTGTACCCAAAAATTACTCTTTTGTGAGAGCAATTATTGAATGATTATTGCAATCATGGAGTTTTTTAGATAAGAAGGCAAAACAGACCTTCCAACTACCCCTCTCTCTCTCTCTCTCTCACTCTATATATATATATATATATATTCTAATTAAGACAAAATAAAATGAAAAAGAAAAATCAATTATTTATACTTATGTTATAGGTATCTCAACAAAAACAAAAAAAAAAAAAAATGGAATTCTTACAAATATTTATAATCTGTCATCCGCATATTTTTAATCTAGCCAGAGAAATAAGGAAAATTAAATTTTATTTGGTTTGAGTTTTTAAAAATAACTTTTCCAAAATTTTAATTTCTAGTTTTGTATAATTCAATTTTACCTGACTTTATGAGGGTCAAGAATTCTTTGTGTTATTCTAACTCAAAACACTCTCAATTATTGAATCATGTAAAAAATTTAAAATATAAAAATCTCAAAATATAATTTAAAAAATAGTGAACTTTTTAAGATCCAAAATAAAAAATAAAAATAAAAATAATAATTTAAAGGGAATTCGTACCTGTCAAGAACTCTAATAATAAAAATATTATTTTGTCAGTAGGCCTACCCTAATAAAAGTGGCATTTTGTCATTGAAACATAAATCAACCTATAGTGTCCCAGGATCAAACAATTATTGCATAGTCAAGTGGAAGTATTAAAGTAGGGCTTGAATTATTTTGCTTTCTATTGATCTTACAATAATATTTTTTCTCGTGTGAATGGTATTTTTTTAAAATAAAAAACGACAACTAGAGAATTATTATGGATTTTAAATCTTAATAGGTTTAAAAAAAAAAAAAAACTCTCAATTTTATTCTCTTCCGTTATCTACTCTCTTTGCTTTTTGACCATCATTATACATTGCCATTATTATTGAGTAACCACTAATTCTTGTTTCTACTAACACGGTGTTTGATTGAGATATTTGAAAAGGAAAAGGAAAAAAGTAATTAAAATGTTAATAAAATATATTTATATTTCATTTAATTTTATATATTTTTTTCTCTAAATTCTTTTCCAAATCTACCAACTAAACCCAGCATAAAAGATCCACCATCACTACCCTCCCACAACCTCCAACATCCAAAGCCCTACACGGAGCTCAATCTCCCCTTCTATGTAGAAAGCTCTCATCTTCTTCTCTCATGGAAGAAGCCAACGATGAGTTTAGAAATTTGGACATCACTGATTCAATTAAACAACCATCTCCAACGGTTCATCTATTGATCGATTGCGATGATTCAATTAGTATTAGGTTCCAATTTGTTGATGAATTTGCAAGTAATGTTTTTGATCAATTTATATTTATTTAATTTTAAATTTCATCCCAAAATTATGTCATTTTAGAATGTTCAGTTTACAAATTAATCTGAACCCTTAGATTATGTCCTAGCTAATGCGTCATGTTATGAGAGAAAACATTGCAAAATAATTGCACAATGGATAATTCAAGTCCATTGTGATGAAAAGTATAATATATAATCATATTTGTTACACCGTTTTCTGACTATGAGACATGGGGAGTGGTTTCATATGTATTTATAAATGTAAATTTTATTATTTTACTTTAGAAATAAAAAAAATGAGATAAGAAATAAAATTATGTACAATATTAATTGTTCTATATATTTTTTTTACTGTGATTGATCAAATCATATTTAGTCTTCGTTTGGAAAGAATTAAAATAGCCTGATTTTTTAGTTATTTTTTATTATTTTAACTTGGCTTTTTCAGTTTCGTTTGGTTTTTATTTTTGACTTTTTAGACTTTGTAAGAGAAAAAGTATAATAATTATGATTTGAACGTGACATTTTATCTTATTGACTTATATAACTAATTTTACTTTTGTACTTTTTTAACCAAAAAATCAAACCCAAACATAGCTTTATTTTACTATTTATGGGATGACATTAAAGATAAACATATGTAGTAGTTGGTTGAAGCCCAATAATTTTCCAAAAAGCAATCAATGAATAGAAGCAATAAGAGAGTATGTCATTCTTGATCAATCATTTTGATTGGTGTATTTTGGGTCCCACCAAGAATCTTCTTTCTCATCACTCTCTTTGCAAGGGACTGGTTCTCTATCTCCATGCTGTTGTCCAGGGACTTCGATGGTGAGTTCACAACCAATTCCTTTGTTCCCTTATGAATTTGACTTTGAAAATCTCCAAAGTACTTTAATCAATCTCTCTTATGTTAGACTTTCTGGTGTGTCTCTCTCTTTAATTATTTAATTATTTTAATTTTATTTCACATTTTGAGTTTGAGTCCCTAGAGTTTTGTTTAATTATTAATTTTAAAATCTCCAAATTATTTCCAGGGTACGCAAATTGACTTGAATATCTGATTATTAAAAAAAAAATTTAAAAGATCAATTGATAAAAGAAAGATTAAAAAAAAAGAAAAAGAAATTACTACCAATTAACCAACCATAGTTTTTATGTAGGAAAATATTTGAGGGTCATAATTTTTATGGTTACAATGGCTCAAAACTGTCAAAATGACGTCGTTTTGACATGTTTTGTACTCAAAATAACGTCATTTTAACAATTTTTAGTCATTGTGACCCTCTAATATTGTTGTTTTTAAATGTAGGAGGACCCAGCAAATTAATCATGAAATATGAGCATGCATGGTTCTATTGCTACCACTAAAAAAGGTAACTCACCTAATCACCAAATCTTTTGGCTTTGTCTTCACAGATATATATATATATATATATAATAAGCATTTTTTTTCAACGGCTTGTCATTTCTTTTTTTATTTTAGCCTTAGCTTATTTTAAAATTATTATTTTGCCCTTTAGTTGGTGGGCCAAACAATTTAAGTGGTGGCATTTTGGAAATTATGTTTGACATTTTGGTTGTTTTGGTTGGGAAGGTTTATTTTGAGTTGCCTATTTTGCCTTTAACTTGTTTGGGAAATTCTTATTTTACTCTTTTATTTTGTATAATTTATTAATGGTATAACAATTTTGAATGAAAGTTTTCTAAAAAATATGCAAATATTTTGGTCAATTATAAAATATAAATCTTTTATTTTTTTAACAAATTACAAATATACCTATATTGTTTGTTTAAAATATGAATTAATCCTATAATAATACAAATTACAACTATCATTTGTTATAAATTTTTATTTAACCTAATAATCAGAAGGAAAAAAATAATCACTCTCCTACGCCATAATAAATTATCAAAATTAATATATAAGAAAGCTCTTTCTTGCTTGCTGATGGCTTGTCATGTTTTTTCCTATTTTGCCGTTGTATTTTGCATAATTTATTAATGGTCACCCATTTGTTGAGAAGAGGGTTTTTAGTACTTCCGTAAATATTTTTGGTTAATTATACAATAAGTTTTCTCATAATTACGTTAGTATTCTTGGTCAATTATAAAATAGATTTTTTCATAATTACGCAAACATTCTTGATCAATTATAAAATATAAAAATTTTATTTTTAAACAAATTAAAATTGCACCCATAAAGTTTGTTTAAAATATGAATCAGTTCTATAATACTAAAATTTATAACAATACTAAAAATTATAACTATCGTTTGTTATAAATTTTAATTTAACACAATACTCAAAGGAAAAAAAATTATGTAATAATAAATTATCAAAATTGTTTATTGAAAAATATTTCTCATATCACTAAAAATTATTAATTGATTTAATGATTTATTTATTAATAAAATGATTAACTGAAAAATATTTTCATATCATTAAAAGTTGTTCATTTACTTACGATTTACTTATTAATAAAATTGATCATTTGTTATGTGAGTTTGATTTATGTATTAATAAAATTAGTTATTTGTATATATATGTATTTTCTTTTACTTCATTATTAGTTTAGTGATTTATCTTAGTAGTATTTTTTAGATGGAAGAATTATCTTAGTATTTGTTTTATATTTATCTATTGAGAAAAGTTATACACCATAATTTTTTTTTTAAATTCAGAATAAATGTTAAAAACTCATAAATTCATCCAAAATTATGTGGTAATAGAATTGAAGTCGACATCATTAGGTGTATAACAAATTAAAAAATGATACATATCATATCACATAATTTTATTATATATCTAATGATTTATTCTATTCAATTTCATAAAATAATATATTAATTTTTAAAAAATTATTAAAATATAAAATTTAAACATATTATAATAATAGCTCGCATGTGTTCGCATTTGGTATAAATAAGTTGTCTTACATATTTTTTGGTTAGATTTTCTTTTTATTTTTTTAATTTTTTACAGTTAGTCAAAAAAATTATTAAAAAAAAAAGCTCTTGAATGTCAACATCACACTCTTATGCCCAGTCAACCTCTTGATCTTTCTATGCTCATTGTGAATACCAGGTTTTAGATAGATTAGAAATAAAAGCGGAGTTAATATTTTTTTATGGCAAAGACAAATAACAAAATAAAACAAAACTATGCATCAAAAAAATTTCAATTTTGGTTGGAGGAAAATTTTCAAAATTTTGGTTGACCAAAATTGAAAATAAAATTTTAAAAAGCTAACGGGAGCAAAGCACCCCACTTTTCCTCTAATCGATATGTCATTTTTAGAGATCAAAATATATCTTTCACATAGTTCTCTAAATTAAAGATTTAAAGGTTTCGCTAACCATCGTCATATAGGTTGGTTAAAGTTTAAATAATACTAAAAACATTAAAATTCTAATACACATTTTATATATTATATATATACAAACTTTAATTATTGTTTATTAAGAAAGGATGAGAGTTGGTTTGCTTTGAGAAAGGATGAATGAATCTGCCAATGTTATCTTTTCTCTTTCTTATTATATTAAAAAGAAAAAAAAAAAAATCAATGTTTATTGGGCGATGCTTGTCACTTTCTTATATATAAATTTTAACATACAAAAGAAATAGTTAGCAAGACTGCAAACTTTGGCATCATAAGTGATATTTACAAAAAATAATAACCAATAAGTGATAAATCTTATAAATATTAATAATTATAATTATAATTTTTTTCATGAATTGATAATTATTTTCTTAAACCATGACTGAATTGTAATTTTTCCTATAAATAATATGTGAAAGAAATCTTAAAAACAATTTTAAATAATGTTGTTAGTATTAAAAAATATATAAAAATAATTTAGGATATGCAAAATTTATATTAAAATTATAAATATTTTAATGTTATATATTTTTTATTGACAACTCTTAAATTATTATTAATAGAACTGATATCTGAAATATAAATTTAATAAAAATTATGATTGACGTCAAATTAAACAAATTATAAAATCAACAATGATTCATCCCACTAAAAACACCACCACTAATAGCACTAATGCATTAAAAAAGTATAAAAAAAAAAATACAACTCCAAGACCAAAACATCACATCATTAATGACGGAACCCACTGTCACCTAATTAGTGGAAGCACTAATTAGTGCTCCCAAGCATTTTTCTTATAAAATTGTGTGTTGGACATGACTACAATATGTGAAACTATTGCTATGGATTGTCCAAATCCAAAGACCGAGAAACAGTGAATGTTTCTTGATTTTTGATATCTAAACCTAGCTAGCTTGAAAGAGGACAATTAAGCATGACTCATTTGATGGGTCATTGAAAGGACAATTGGCTGGACTGTAAGAGAGATTGACGAGGACAATGAATAATGACCATTCGATCACAATCGATCATAGCAAATTCATATTAAAATATTGAAAAATGTCATAAATATGAGATGTGAGAGTTAAGATAATGAAAGTTACATGAGTTTAGATTATGTTTAAATCAAGCAATATTGTTGATGCAATGTGTCAAAATGTTAGTATCACTTACTATTGTTAAAAGGGTATTTTTGTCTTTCAATATTTCTTGACACCAACATTTTATTGTTTAGTGATCAATATTTTGGTAAATGAGATTTATCATTTTGTTAAATCAATCATGTGTTATTGAAATTGAGTTTAAAACATATAGGTTACATGATTTGATGGCCAAAGTACAAAGGGATTATTGAGGCGAAGATTGTTTTGTCTCAATTTTTAAAGATTAGGAATACATCTATAAATAATTAACTTATTCACTTTATCAAGCGAATTAATAGATTAAGATTGACATCAGATCAATCATGCTAGGCTCACAAGTGAGGAACATTACCCTAACCATCATCTCTCCCTATCTTATCTTTGTTGGCCTTATGCTTCACCCACGATGATCTACATCTCCAACTAATCGTCAACAATATCTGCGCACTATAACAAAATTAACTTTTTATAGCATGCAATAAATGCTATTATAAGTCAATTATAGCATTTGTTGAAATGTTATGTTAGTCCATATAGGGCTGCACACGGGTCGGTTCGAATCGGGTTAACCTATTAATTGGTAGCCGACCGAACACATTCGGATTGAAAGAATTAATATCCAATTTCGACCGGGTGATGGTTCGAAACCGTCCGTTCATAGGAATCGGATTGACGGTCGGATTCGGTCGGTTTCACGGGTTGGGCTGTATCAATAAAAATTTTTGGGTCAAACCATAACTGGGCCAAACTATTAGCAATTTTATTATGAAAATAGACATTTTTCATGATTTTTAATTTATTACCAAGTTAAAATATTAATAATTTTAAAAATAGACAACTTTACAATGAAAAGTATAAAATAAATCTGTTGATGAATAAAAAAATATGAATAAAAACAGTAGTTTCGACTTTAAAGAATTATTTGTTAACCAAACAAACAATAAATTCCATACAATAATATGAATAAAAAATAATTAACTAAGAAATTTCATACACCACTTACTACCTGTTGTGAACCCAATTATATCAAGAAGAATAGTAGTTTCAAACCTTTTACAAACAAACAAATAAACAAACAAAAAAATTACAAACTTCTAAGTTCCAATTAACAAACAAAATAAATAATTCAAGATCAACTATCAACTTTTCTGATTGGCAACATCATGAAGATAACCTATCAACTAATGATGTTCATAGCCAAAAAAATATATATATACAAACTTTAATTATTGTTTATTAAGAAAGGATGAATGAATCTGTCAATGTTATCTTTTCTCTTTCTTATTATATTGAAAAGAAAAGAAAAAAAAAAAATCAATGTTTATTGGGCGATGCTTGTCACTTTCTTATATATAACTTTGGCATCACGAGTGATATTTACAGAAAATAATTACCAGTAAGTGATAAATCTAATAAATATTAATAATTATAATTATAATTTTTTTCATGAATTGATAATTATTTTCTTAAACCATGACTGAATTGTAATTTTTCCTATAAATAATATGTGAAAGAAATCTTAAAAACAATTTTAAATAATGTTGTTAGTATTAAAAAATATATAAAAATAATTTAGTATATGCAAAATTTATATTAAAATTATAAATATTTTAATGTTATATATTTTTTATTGACAACTCTTAAATTATTATTAATAGAACTGATATCTGAAATATAAATTTAATAAAAATTATGATTGATGTCAAATTAAACAAATTATAAAATTGTGTGTTGGACATGACTACAAAATGTGAAACTATTGCTATGGATTGTCCAAATCCAAAGACCGAGAAACAGTGAATGTTTCTTGATTTTTGATATCTAAACCTAGCTAGCGTGAAAGAGGACAATTAAGCATGACTCATTTGATGGGTCATTAAAAGGACAATTGGCTGGACTGTAAGAGAGATTGACGAGGACAATGAATAATGACCATTCGATCACAATCGATCATAGCAAATTCATATTAAAATATTGAAAAATGTCATAAATATGAGATGTGAGAGTTAAGATAATGAAAGTTACATGAGTTTAGATTATGTTTAAATCAAGCAATATTGTTGATGCAATGTGTCAAAATGTTAGTATCACTTACTATTGTTAAAAGGGTATTTTTGTCTTTCAATATTTCTTGACACCAACATTTTATTGTTTAGTAATCAATATTTTGGTAAATGAGATTTATCATTTTGTTAAATCAATCATGTGTTGTTGAAATTGAGTTTAAAACATGAAAAATGTTTGGGAGCACTAATTAGTGCTCCCACTAATTAGGTGGCAATGGGTCCCGCCATTAATGATGTGATGTTTTGGTCTTGAAGTTGTGTGTTTTTTTTTTTTTTTTTTTTTTACTTTTTTAATACATTAGTGATATTAGTGGTGATGTTTTTAGTTGGATGAATCATTGTTGTTAAAACATATAGGTTACATAATTTGATGGCCAAAGTACAAAGAGATTATTGAGGTGAAGATTGTTTTGTCTCAATTTTTAAAGATTAGGAATACATCTATAAATAATTAACTTATTCACTTTATCAAACAAATTAATAGATTAAGATTGACATCAGATCAATCGTGCTAGGCTCACAAGTGAGGAACATTACCCTAACCATCATCTCTCCCTATCTTATCTTTGTTGGCCTTATGCTTCACCCACGATGATCTACATCTCTAACTAATCGTCAACAATATCTGCGCAGTATAACAAAATTAACTTTTTATAGCATGCAATAAATGCTATTATAAGTAAATTATAGCATTTGTTGAAATGTTATGTTAGTCCATATAGGACTGCACACGGGTCGGTTCGGATCGGGTTAACCTATTAACCGGTAGCCGACCGAACACATTCGGATTGAAAGAATTAATATCCGATTTCGACCGGGTGATGATTCGAAACCGTCCGTTCATAGGAATCGGATTGACGGCCGGATTCGGTCGGTTTCACGGGTTGGGCTGTATCAATAAAATTTTTTAGGCCAAACCATAACTGGGCCAAACCATTAGCAATTTTATTATGAAAATAGACATTTTTCATGAATTTTAATTTATTACCAAGTTAAAATATTAGTAATTTTAAAAATAGACAACTTTACAATTAAAAGTATAATTAGCAAAAAATATTAAATTTATAATTTTATAATTCTAAAATCAATTCCACCAATTCAATAAATAAATCTGTTGATGAATAAAAAAATATGAATAAAAACAGTAGTTTCGACCTTAAAGAATTATTTGTTAACCAAACAAACAATAAATTCCACATAATAGTATGAATAAAAAATAATTAACTAAGAAATTTCATATACCACTTACTATCTGTTTTGAACCCAATTATGTCAAGAAGAATAGTAGTTTCAAACTTTTTACAAACAAACAAATAAACAAACAAAAAAATTACAAACTTCTAAGTTCCAATTAACAAACAAAATAAGCAATTCAAGATCAACTATCAACTTTTCTGATTGGCAACATCATCAAGATAACCTATCAACTAATGATGTTTATAGCCAAAAAAAATATATAACTATACTTAGCAACTGTCAAAATATTCCCTACTTCCATACTTGTCACTCCAGTTGGTAGCCAAAAAGCTTCAAAAAAATAACCAACCAGAAGTTCGTAATTTTGTTTAATGATTACATTCATCCAACTATAGAACTGAAGCAATATTAATACAAAACTTAGTAGAATATGAGCAGCTTGGATAGGAAGGGTGGACAAAAAATACACAAAAATAACCATCAGCAAACGGTCTGCTAAAGCAAAAAGGTATTATCAACAGTATTATCAACAGATATCAACCACCTGCAAGGAAAAACAATTTGATAAATAAGTAAACATAAATAAAAGGAAACAACATAGTATAAAATTAAAAAAGACTTTAGTTTATTACCAAGCTATGCTCCATTGCCATGCTAAACAGTTATGGGACTTGAACTTAAGTTTGAAGATGAACTTGATTCTTGAAAAATCACAAAATAAAACAAGTCAATAATAAAAATAGATGATTAAATCAAAAGATAAACAAAATTAACAAATCAATTTTATACCCAAAATTACCTGAGGCATACTGCTCAAATTCTAAAACATCATCCATTGCCTTGCGAAGAGAGATTAGCACAGCGCGTTGAAGCCAATTCTGAGTACAAACAAGTACCTCAACCATCATAGGAGAAAGAGAACTTCGAAAAGGATCAAGAATGCGTCCACCGGTACTAAATGCAGACTCCGAAGCCACTGTTGAAATCGGCATTGCCAATACATCACGAGCTACTTGGGACAACACTCGATACTTAAAAGAATTAGCTTTCCACCACCCCAAAATTTCAAAATTTTCATCTCTCACTCCTTCACAACAATCAGCCAAATACTTGTCCACATCGGACTTGCACATAACAGAAAATTCAGCATCCAAATAGGTATTAAATTGAGATTCAATCAACAAATGAGGATCATCACAATCATCATCAATCACCATCCTAGATGGTTCATTTGTGTCAAGTACTCCCACAAAATTTGAATCATTTGCAAGGTAATGGTCATACAAACGAGTCAAACAATCTTTCACTTGACCAGTCATTGTATTGACTACACTTTCACCAAACAATTGGGAAAAGCAAAACTGGACATACCTCAATTTTTTTCGTGGATCAAGCACCACAGCAACATACATCAACAGATTTATTTTATCTCCATTACCCCAATATTTGTCAAATTTTGCTTTCATTCCTTTTGCCATTAAACCCAGCAATTCATCTTCCCTCCCATCTTTTTTACTTAATCGCTCAATTTTTGTTAGAATAACAAACATCTCATCAAAAAAACAATTAGAAGTCACATAAAGGGAGCCCGAAAACCTTTTAGTAGCATTGTAGAAAAGCCTTAAGAATTTTAAAAATAGTCTACAATTGTCCCAGTCACCCTCTGTTGGAGCACCCCATGAATTCTTCTTTTTACCACTTCCATCCTCCCCATCGCCCTCTAAAAAGTAAGATCGATAATTTGAGTCCTCCTCCTCTAAACGCTCAAATACTTTCTCAAATTTTTCAGCACTCTCCAACATCAAATAAGTTGAATTCCACCTAGTAGGTACATCAAGACATAACAAAAACTTGGACTCAATTTGACACATCTCCACACACTTCTTAAAAGATTCATGCCTATTTGGAGACGACCTCACATATCTCACAGCATCACGCACACAACAAATTGAAGTATCCAACTCTTTCAAGCCCTCACCAACAATGAGATTCAAAATATGCGCACAACAATGCATACGTACGAACTCATGACCCAAAATAGTGCCTTTCCAATCTTTTGTTTTTCTTTTCAAGAATTTTATGGCTGTGTTGTTAGAACTTGCATTATCAACAGTTAAAGTAAAAACACTACAAAGGTTCCATTCAAGTAAACACAACTCAATCCTCTTACCAACAATTTCACCTTTATGATCCTCAACTTGACAGAAATTTAAAGTCCTTTTTTGCAATTTCCAATCATCATCAATAAAATGAGCCGTAAGACACATGTAATTAAGATTTTGTATGGATGTCCATGTATCAGTTCTAAGACAAACTCTACGACCCTTCAAAAAATTTCTTAACTTAGTCCTCTCAGTGTTAAAAATTGCAACTACATCTTTAGCAACAGTGGTACGAGATGGAATCATGGTAAACTTTGGTTGTAAAGCATTGCAAAACCTACGAAAACCAACCCCTTCAACAAATCTAAAAGGCAATTCATCAAGAATGATCATTTCAGCTAGACCTTTCCTAGCACCTTCCACTGTAAAAGAAGTTGCCACTAGACCGACACCATCTCCATCTTTTTTGTTTTGAAAAGACAATGTATGCTGACTCTTTTCTTGTTCTCTATAAGGATACTTTAAACAACTAGCCACATGACTCAATAAATCACTAGTCCCATGAGACTTTGACTCAGCCATGTATTCTTTTTGACAATACTTACATACAGCCTGTGTTTTCCCATCTTCCTCATTTTTAATTTTATCAAAATGATCCCATGCTCTTGATGGTTTCCTACCACTACCTTTTCCCCGTGCCTTACCCTTCTCATTAGGTGGTAATGGAGGCTAATCAGAAAGAAGAGGTCCAGTGGTATTACCTTCAATAGGTTGGGCACTACCAGCGGCTGTTTCAGTAGGTTGGGCACTAATTGTGACTGTTTCATTAGGTTGGGCACCAATAGTGGTTGTTTCAGTAGGAGAATGATCCTTTATCTAGACACAAAATACAACAATAAATATATTACATAATATACATAAACAAATCAAACATGCTAATAAATTCCAATTTTGTAAACAGTTAGTTAACAAACTATTTTCTAAAAAATGATCCATACAAAAACAAAGAGCATTATGCATTCTTTTTTTTTTTTTTTTTTTGAACATAAGAGCATTATGCATTCTAATATGGTACCATTATTATAGGATCCAAAAATATAAATAAAAGCATGCTTACTTAATGAAAAAAAAAACAAAAATAAAAAGCTTGCAATTTTTAAAATAATAGCAAACAAACAGATATTAAAAAATAAAAAAAATAAAAAAACATACACTTTAACTTTAAGCTTGTAATTTAAAAAAAAAAAAAGAAAAAAAAGAAAAGAAAGAACATACACTTCATTCTTACTGAGTATATTTAAGCATTCATTTTTTATTTTTATTTTTCGTTTTTCCATTTTAGCTTCTTTTAAGAAAAATAAGTTACTTAAAAATCTTTTTTACATGTAGGGATTTTGTTAACTTGAAACAAACTAAATAAAATGACAAAATAAATCTAAGGTTTTTGGTGATCAGAAAAAAAATAAAATAAAATAAAATAAAAAATACTGGAACAAATATATTTGGAGCATTCAAAAACATGAATGATCCATTATCTAGAGCATAATATACATCAACTAATCAAACATGATAATAAATTTCCATTTTCAAAACAGTTAATACAGTGATTTATTGAAAAACTAACAAACATTTTAAAGTACCAAAGAATAAAAAAACACACATGAGAGCATTCAGATTTTTTTTCATTTAGCTTCTTTGAAACAAAAACAATGACTTAAAACAAGGGTTTTTGTTAATAAATAAATAAAATCCATGTATGGATTATGTTAGTTAGTCTACAAAAAATTAAATATATATATATACATTAAATCTAGTGTTTTTGTTAAAACAAAATTTAAAAATACGAAATCCATGTTGGATTTCAGTTATTCAAGAAACAATTGACTATAAACACAATATCGATCAAGGGTTGCAATGAATCAAAAACAGTTTAAACAAATAAACTCATACCTAAGGCTTTGGTTAGTAAGAGAGCACCACCACCAGCATCTCTGATTTGAAGGATAGATAAAACACCTCAAAGAGTATCAAAGAGAGAGAGATTGGAAAGAGATGGAAGTTGAGAATGTGTGATCAAAGCTGTAAAAAGATATGTAATGAGGGAAGAGATTGGTTTACGTTGTAGAGAGAGAGAGTGAGAGAGTGAAATATGGGAAAGAGAGAAATATGGGGAAGAGGAGAGGAGAGGAGTTGATATGATATGATAGGTCTGTTGGACAACTCTTTTTGCTTTGAAAGTTGAAAATTGAAATACATCATCATCATAGAAAGCTTCCACGAGAAGCTTTGCATTTCTCCCAATAATAAAACAATTATACAAATATAAAAAAATGTGACAGCTGCATAAAAATTCGGTCGGGTCGGTTTCGACCGAAATAATTTACACAAAACCGTTGCCGACCGTGAAACCGCGAAATTCAACCAAACGAAACCGCAGCCGACCGGTTGAATATTCGAAACCGTCTGTTTTACTTCGGTTCGGTTCAGGCCGAGCGAGTGGGTCGGATTCCGGTTTTTCATGAACACCCCTAGTCCATATTATTAAAAATCTAATCATTTTTATAACATTCATAAAATGTTATAAATGAATGCTATGAAAAATGTATAATAGTATTCATGGAATGCTATGACATGATATGAAATTATTAAAAAAATATTGTCATAGTAGTTTGTGCATACTATGAAATATCATTTATAGAAATCTAATAATATTATCATATATCAAATTGTAATTGTGGGGATATATTTTCTGAGTACCAATACGTGGCAAGGTGATGCCGACGTGTCAGCCGAGGTCCGTGTCCTAGTCGTGGCGCCGAGGTGATCTCGGCAAGGCCGAGGTTATCTCCGAAGATATCGGAATCCGAGATAAGCGGATAAAGGACAAGAGTCTTAGAATAAAGAGGGAACTCAACCTAGATATGGACAAAAGTCCTAGATTGGGAGAAGACTTCAGTTTGGGTAAAGATAAGACTCTTTGAGAGTTTATCCTAATCTTACCGGGAGTCTAAGATTAGCAGTAATCCTGAGTCCATAGAAGTTAGGCTTCTATTGGGACTAGGTTTATGTTGGCTATAAAAGAAAGGCACCCCCATGGGTCTAAGGTATACTTTTGATACTCAAGCTCGTGAGTTTAGCACTTGATTTATCTTTGAGAGATATACTGACTTGATCGTCGAAGTGCCCCCGGGTAGACGAACCACCGCCGGAATCTTCTCTTTCTGTTGCAGGTCAGCCAGGTGCCATCTATTCTGCCGGTGCTCTCCAGCTGGTTACTAAGCAGGCAGTGTGGTCAGAAAATCACCCACACAATTTGGCGCCGTCTGTGGGAAAGAAAGAAGAATAGATGGCCAATGACGGACAGAAGGATCAGATTAGAGACAATGCTCTTGCTGGAGTGGAAGACCTATCGATCTCGACGTTGAAGGACGACCGCAACACAGAAACTCGTGACCAGAGTCACGGAGTGAAAGACGCCGGCCAGGAAGGTAACGCACCAAAGACAACAGATCGAAGCGGATACTACAACGAAGATGACCTCCAAGCATAGAAGGATAGATACCTGCGGAGGAACAAAGACCCTTCCAGAAGGGATGCAAAGACAGGGGGGCATGAGCGCTCCCAAAGAGATAACATTCAAGTATAGAAGAGCTCAACCTGAGTGGGCAAATCCCGGATCCCAGATCCCAGAAGACATGATCTCGGCCTAGATGAGTAGGTCCGAGAAAAGAAGAGCTCAACCTGAGTGAGCAGATCCAAGATTCTAGAAGATAAGATCTCGGGACCTGAGTCCGAGAAGAGAACAGCACAATGAGCAGATCTCAGATCCTAGAAGATAAAAAGGAAACACACAAGATCAGACTAAAGTTGGATAGAATTGAGAAGTATGCTAGGGCCGAGGAGGACATGTCGGGAACAAAGGCGTCAAAACAAGAAAAGAGAAACGGCTCGTCGATGCGAGGTCGAAAATCAAACTCAGGTTGGAGCCAAGTAAGATCAATAGAGAAACCAAGGCCGACAACCTCGGATTGAATTAAACATCGACGACAAGGTCGAAGCTACATGTATGATGAGAACCCAAGTGGATTTTAAGTTCACACTGGGGGACAGAGAGAAAAAGAATGCGTTTAACGCTTGTTGAAATTTGTAGCAATTTACAAGTTAAAGTTAAACCGAAATAATACTTAACGCTTGTTGAAATTTGTAGCAATTTACAAGTTGAAGTTAAGTCGAGATAATTGTTTATTTTCACTTGTTGAAATTTGTAGCAATTTACAAGTTGAAGTTAAACTGAAGTAATGCTTAACGCTTGTTGAAATTTGTAGCAATTTACAAGTTGAAGTTAAGCCGAGATAATTATTTATCTTCACTTGTTGAAATTTGTAGTAATTTACAAGTTGAAGTTAAACCGAAGTAATACTTAACGCTTGTTGAAATTTGTAGCAATTTACAAGTTGAAGTTAAGCCGAGATAATTGTTTATCTTCACTTGTTGAAATTTGTAGCAATTTACAAGTTGAAGTTAAACCGAAGTAATGCTTAACGCTTGTTGAAATTTGCAGCAATTTACAAGTTGAAGTTAAGCCGAGATAATTGTTTATCTTCACTTGTTGAAATTTGTAGCAATTTACAAGTTGAAGTTAAACCGAAGTAATGCTTAACGCTTGTTGAAATTTGTAGCAATTTACAAGTTGAAGTTAAGCCGAGATAATTGTTTATCTTCACTTGTTGAAATTTGTAGCAATTTACAAGTTGAAGTTAAGCTTGTCGAAATTTGTAGCAATTTACAAGTTGAAGTTAAGCCGAGATAATTGTTTATCTTCACTTGTTGAAATTTATAGCAATTTACAAGTTGAAGTTAAACCGAAATAATGCTTAACGCTTGTTGAAATTTGTAGCAATTTACAAGTTGAAGTTAAGCCGAGATAATTGTTTATCTTCACTTGTTAAAATTTGTAGCAATTTACAAGTTAAAGTTAAACCGAAGTAATGCTTAACACTTGTTGAAATTTGTAGCAATTTACAAGTTGAAGTTAAGCCGAGATAATTGTTTACCTTCACTTGTTGAAATTTATAACAATTTACAAGTTGAAGTTAAGCCGAGATAATTGTTTACCTTCACTTGTTGAAATTTGTAGCAATTTACAAGTTGAAGTTAAGCCGAGATCATTGTTTATCTTCACTTGTTGAAATTTGTAGCAATTTACAAGTTGAAGTTAAGTCGAGATAATTGTTTATCTTCACTTGTTGAAATTTGTAGCAATTTACAAGTTGAAGTTAAGCCGATATATATTGTTTAACACTTGTGGAAATTTGTAGCAATTTACAAATAGATCATTGTTTAGCACTTGTTATAACTTAAAGTTTACGAAGTTGAGATTAAACTAGTATATGTTTATCCTTGTTGAAATTTGTAAGCAATTTACAGGACAAGTACTTGCCGAAGTAAAACATCAGGTGGCATAACCGAGGTGTGTCACCCCGAGAAGATTGCACAAAGAAGGAAAAGTACATAAGATATGCAAAATATTCTAAGTATAGAATCATGCGAGAGCAGTTAGAAGAAGATCAAGACAAAATTCATGGTAATTGACACGCCCTTGCCATACAATATCGTCTTGGGAAGGCCATGGTTGCATGCAATGGGGGCAGTTCCCTCAACATTGCACCAACTACCGCGGTTCCCAACAGAACATGGGATTGAAGAAGTCAGAGGGGATCAACTGCAGGCGGAGAATTGCTCCATGGCAGCAATGAAATCCACCTGCAGCATTCGAGAACCAGGGAAGGCAGAGATTGAAAACGAGGACATAGAGGTACTAGATGATGTTGGCAAGGAGCCAGCCGAGAGGAGTGAAGAGGCACTGAAAATCCTCGTCCAGGAGGGAGATGAAGAACGCTTCTTTCTTCTCGACTTAGGCTTAGCCGAAGAAGAAGAAAGGGAATTGGAAGCTTTTTTGAGAGCAAACATTGAGGTATTTGCTTGGACACCTTACAAAATGCCTGGCATAGACCCCGAGGTCACTTGACACCAACTGAACGTCCACAGGTCAGCCAAACCTGTAAATCCAACGAGCAAAAGGATCGACGTTGATGCACGTCGACGCAGTAGAGGAAGAAGTAGACAGACTTCTGGAGAACAGGGCCATTCAAGAAGTCAATTACCCGACATGGCTATCAAATACAGTGGATGAATGAATGATAATTAAGGAGCAAGGAATGTTAACATCGGCCAACAACAGACATTTTTCAAAAGCAAAAAAGGTTGCATATGCAAAGAAAACAAAAGTACAAAGATAAGGACCCTAAGAACTAGGGACTAGGATAAGAACGTCGGACTAATCTACTACAACGGTTGACGGTCGTTCAGCATTGGCAGTCAGCTGGGAGAGCTTCTCTACCATTATCTCGGCAACAATTTCAAGAAGGAAACAAAACTACTCGGCATCAATGGCAGGATATAGAAGACAGTTGGGAAGACTTCTTAGCAGCCTTCTCGGCCTCGAGTTCAGCATCGATCTCCCGAAGAGTTTGATCAAGGCTCTTCTCGGCGATTGGCACCTTGGAGTTTGAAGGCAAGGATTGAAAGCAAGAATCTGGAAAAAGGCACAGAAAACAGAAACAAAAATGTAATTCGTAATCAAGAATGGTAATGAAGCTATCAGGAAATCAAGACAAAAAGATTGCACAAGTGTGTCAAACCAAGAACAGTGGCAGAAATCAACAGATGTGTGAACAGTGTGTATTCAAGAAGATAGTTTGGAAACAACGGATAAAACAGCAATGGTGATTAACAATGAAGCAGAGATTCTTGGAAAGCAACAAGAAATAAAATCAGGAGGAACAGTGGCTTACCAGAAAGAGGGAAACCGGAATGAGAATTACCAAAGTCTGACGACAATAACAGAATGACAAAAGCTTCACCGGAGGAGAGGAACGAAGACAGTTGCAGAAACTTGAAAACTTGGAACAATGACGGATTTAAGCAAAAAATCTAGAAAGAGAAAAAGCCAAAAGATTGAATGAAAAAAGAGAAAAATAGTCAAGAAGACGACAAAGTTCAAGAATAAAGCCAAGTGCACAGGCACTAAGTAAGTATGTGAAGAACAAGAAAGTAATGACCCAGACACGATGCTAGCAACAGAAAGCGGATATGACAAGAACAGTGCCAGGCATTCAAACAATTCCAAACTTAAAGAGAGACGAAAATAGAAGGCAACAGATGGCAAGTAAACAGATTCAGAAGAGTTGTGAAAGATTGAGCTTAATAGCAAGTAAAGAGTTTATGAACCTACAAAGTGAAATGAACGCCGATATGAAAATGGCCGGAGTCAAATAGATGACTGGAAATCGGAAACTCACCAGAGAGTGTGAGTGGAGCAGTTGCAAAAGCTCTTGGAGTTTACGAATTAATGGAACTAGAACCTCGGCTAGGATGTGCGATTTCAAACAGCTTGGAAGGCATGAATCTTGATACTTGACAGAAGTGGACAGTAAGGTCCAGGGAACTTTGAGGTCAGCGAGTTTGATCTCGGACAGAGGGGCACAGATGAACAAACAGTATAGGTTCCATCACCTCAGAATGTCGAGGTAATAGAACCTAGGGGGCAGTTGTGGGGATATATTTTCTGAGTACCAACACGTGGCAAGGTGACGCCGACGTGTCAGCCGAGGTCCGTGTCCTGGTCATGACGCCGAGGTGATCTCGGCAAGGCCGAGGTTATCTCCGAAGATATCAGAATCCGAGATAAGCGGATAAAGGACAAGAGCCCTAGAATAAAGAGGGAACTCAACCTAGATATGGACAAGAGTCCTAGATTGGGAGAAGACTTCAGTTTAGGTAAAGATAAGACTCTTAGAGAGTTTATCCTAATCTTACTAGGAGTCCAAGATTAACAGTAATCCTGAGTCCATAGAAGTTAGGCTTCTATTGGGACTAGGTTTATGTTGGCTATAAAAGAGAGGCACCCCCATGGATCTAAGGTATGCTTTTGATACTCAAGCTTGTGAGTTTAGCACTTGATTTATCTTTGAGAGATATACTGACTTGATCGTCGGAGTGCCCCCGGGTGGACGAACCACCGCCGGAATCTTCTCTTTCAGTTGCAGGTCAGCCAGGTGCCATCTATTCTGCCGGTACTCTCCAGCTGGTTACTAAGCAGGCAGTGTGGTCAGAAAATCACCCACACAGTAATTATATATGAATGTTATATGTACTTTGCTAATAAAAAGTAAGTGTATTTTTCCCCCCATTCAACAGGAATATAGAAAATCCCAAAGCAACCAAGGCAATCAAAATATTTTCATCTATTACACACAAAAAAAAAAAAAAATGTATCATTAAGCGGAAAACATTCAACACAAATTTCATTAAAGCATCCAAATAATTACATTGTTTTACCAAAGCACCAAAATATAATCTCCATACCCATAAAAGACAGTTTATAAACAATTTAGATCCCTAACATAACCATGTACAACTCAAAATAAGGGATACAATCAATTATCTCACTTCTTTACCTACAACTTCCATCCTTCAAACTTGATTTTCTAGTGAGTTTGGTCCTCTTTATTTCCAAAGCCACCAACTGCAACACCAAAATGAAATTCCCTAGACAACAAAAGCATTTAGAAAAAAATGGTGGATGATTAAACAATTCAAAAATCCAATGGATTCAATCTTGGCTCAGTACATACAACAATTTACACTTTTGGTGGCCAAATTTAGCGGCTAAAAGGAATTTAGTCGCCAAAAGTGACATTTTTGGCGACTAAAAAATGTATTAGTCCACCCTGTTTTAGGGTATAACTAAATTTTTTTGGTTGAGATATATTACTTAATGGCGACTAAAAAAAATTTAGTCACTAAATATGCCATAATAGGTGACTAAAATAAATATTAGTCGCAGTTAGTCTAGATTTTAGGCTACTAATTTCTTTTTAGTCATTGTATAATATTTTTTGTCGACAAAAGGGAATTTAAATGCCAATTAACAGCCATATTTTTATAGTTACTTTTTGGCGACCAAACAATTTCATTGGCAAATATTAAGTTTAGGTGAAAGTCGTGGTATATTCGTTTTTTTCGACGTAAAAAAAAAAAAATAGTTGCCAAAATACTTTTGGTGAATAATATTTAGTCGCTGTTGATGAAGCTTTGGCTTTTAGTTGTTATATGTTAAGATTTGCCGACAAAAAACTAATTTAGTCGCTAAAGGTCTAAATATTTTAAAGGGAAATAAATTAATATTCGTGACCCTCTTCTTTGTTTAGACAAACACATAAGTTCTCTCTCTCACACAGAGAATCAGTTACCACTGAACCTCACCCTACCTTCACCACTGTCGCTCACCATATGTCGCAAATCACAAGTTCTCTATCATTATCATTATCGCTCATCGTATGCCGCACATTGCCAGCGCTACTGCCACCGCCGCAAATCACAGGTTCTCTCTCTCTCTCGTTCTCGCTCTCTGTCTATCGCTCTCGGTCTCTCTTTCTGTCTCTTACTCGCTTCCTCTATTTCCCCATTTCTCACTGTTGCCTTAGGGTTTTATATGATTTATTCAGTTAATTTCTTGTTGATTTCTTAAATGGGTTTGGTTTAAGTAGTTTGATTTCTAGAGTTTTATGGGTTTGATGTCGTAAATGGGTTTGATTTTATTGGTTTGATATCTTTCCCCTCTTTTTCCTTTTTCTCTCATTAGTTTCAAAACCCTAATCCATTGATTGTATATGTATTTGCACATATGGCTACTCATTGATTGTGTATGTATTCTCATGTATTTTGATTCTTTGTTTAGTAATTTTTATGATGATTTTGGGCAATACCCATCAAGTCATACATGGGTTTAATTTATTTTCACTTGTTAATTGCTCACAAATTGGTTACACCTCTTTGTTCTTTATTTTCACTCCGCAACTCTTTCTGTTTCGCTGTAACCCTAAAACATATAAATTGATACAATATATAGGATAAAAACTAATGGGCCAAAACTAACATTATAGGTCCTAACCCCCTCCGGTTGGGGGTATAGCGTATACAGGACATCTCACAACAAATAAAAATCTTTAGTTGAATTGAAGCACCTCTGTAACGTATTAAGATTGGATTTAAGACTAGATTGGGGGTGGGTTTGTTGTTGCATTCGGGATGGTTATGTTTAATGCAGTTCTATTGACCTATATTATTTCCTCCCACTAATTCTACAGGCAAAGAATATTACATTATTAAGGAAAAGTAATAGAAGAAATGCATGATTAGTGAATAACCTGCATCAAGTCATACAATGCATTATAATGTTCACCGCATAACTAAAGGAACCTTATAAGATATATAAAAAAAATTACATCCTATATGTTTTCATGTGTGTCAAACTTTCTAGTTGACTTTTAACTAGGTTCTAGAGGGACAAACATGCACCTAACTCATGTTCACCTTATATATGTGCTTCAATGAATCGTCTAAGGAAAAAGGTTTGAAAAAATTATTTATGTGGTTCACAGTAGTGAAAAGAGAAATAAGGCACTAGGTTTTGGAAAAACATGTATTGGATGACATATAGTTGGGGCTCTTATACCCTTATGTTAATTAATCATTTTAACACTAATTACATATGGCTTCTGATTGTCCTTGCAAAACAACAGGATATACTACGCTTACTTGGTAAATAATGACTTCATGAAATGTGCTAGCATTAACATGAGTCGAAAATTATACTATAAGATTCGAATACCAAATAAGGTCATACACACATCATTAACGGCACATAACTCTAAAGAAAGCAATAATTAGTGTAACTCATCCCTAATTTTATTCCTAAGCCTTTGATTCTAGTGCATAGGATGTGACTTGGACTTGCACCACAACCTTTTTATTTCTATCAATTGTTTTTACCTAATAAATAATTATCATTGATTTAATTCACCTTTCTTATAACCATTTCAGATTGACTATATATAAATCATGGTACATTAGGATGTATTTCTTTCTTTCACATCAACAACTTCGTGCAATTAACCCTTAATCCTTAGTTATTTAATATAATTCCTAACTTCTTATGATAGCTTGGATGTTTCTTCTACTTATGATGGCTATGTTTGATAAATTTTGTCATTATTTTTTATTTGTCTATTACGTTTACTTTCTTGTCTGTTCTCATGATCTTTAATTGTATTTATGTCTTTACTATTATTGTTTTAGTAATCTACTTCCTTTGGTTTACACTAACGAGGTTTAATTATCTAGGTGCACTGTTTCATGTTCATATATGTCTCTATTTCTTTATGTTCTACTTGTATAATTCTTATTCTACTTTCTTTTTTAATGACCAATAAGGTTTTTTTCTTTTGCAAAGACCAAAAAAATAATAATAATAATAATAAAATAAGGAGATGGCTTGACACTAAGTTTCAAATTTAAACTCCATTGTAGTTAGTTTATTTTAGAATTTTATAGCTGAAAACCCAAGTAAGTTTGTTGAAAACCAAATAGTTAGTTTTTTCAACTTAACTTTTGAATACAATTGCTAAAGCATGTGTTTTCAAATTGTAAGCTAAGTTGCAAATAAGTGAAAACAAAAAGCCTTCAATACAACATGTTTTCTGTTAAAGTTTATAGTCAAATATTATTTACTGATTATAGTAAGACATATTATATTGTCAAATAGGTTGAGATATATAGCTTTGTTGCACTTGTAATTGGGACATCATCTTTGAACCCTTGTGATGAGGATAGGGTATTCAAAAAGTGCTAGTTTACTAATTGCTCTAAATGTGAAGAACTTAGACATATTCACAATGTGATATGATGTGGTACCATGAATCTGAGCTATATTTCATGTTAAATTAAAGCCATGTATGCGTAGAACTTCACATCTATAGTTGTAAAACATTACCTCACATCTGTGCATTATGTGTCCAGTACTATGAACACTTGTAATGGTTTAAGTGTGTGTTTTTTGGGATGTTTATACGAGTGAGTTTAGTATTGTTTTGGGATCTCAATGGTTGTAATCTTTATGGCATTTTGCATTCTTCAAGTCAAGTCCGATTTATTCACTCATCATGTACATAAAAAAATAAAAATAAAATAAAAACTCTCAATATGTAATTAGTTGTTTCACTAGTATTCACTAATCTAGATCTTTTCAATCAACGCTTCAACCATGTCTAAGAGTATAATGGATAAAGTACTGAAGAATATGAACACTTTAATTTACTCACTATAACTTCAGATGTTTTTTCCCTATAGTATCAAGTTCTACATGTATTTTTGGTACTAATGGGTGTAATTTTTTTTTTTTTTTTTTTTTTTTTTTTTTTTGTAGATGGCTTTTGTTGGAATTATTGTTTTTAGAGGCTTATTTTGGCCCAACTTTGAGCCCAAATCTGAGTGGGTCCCACACGTCTTTTGGGGTGGGTCCAAAGAGGTGATGTGTTCCTTGCCTCATAAATTTGAGTGGGTCTCACACGTCTTTTGGGGTGGGTTTAAAGCGGTGACGTGTTCCTTACTACATGGCAAGTCACACGGTGAAGACAGTTCATCAAAACCATTTATGAGTGAATGGGAAGTTAACGTCATTTTTAGGTTCGTGGAATGGATTATTAAAGAATAAAATGTGGGTTTCTTTGTAATGATAGTCCCACATTGGAAACTTAAGAGAACTTATGTGTATATATAAGTTCTAGGTGGCAACACTTGGGTTGGGTCCCAAAGGGCACCCCAAGTTTGTGGAATGGAGGAATTATGGACAAAGTGACCTTTGGCTTCAACCACCATACACGCGCAAGCTGCCGCCCGTCCGGCCGTGTTGGGCGCGGGTGTGGATTGGTTCTAATATTAATTTTTTTGGACAAAATTTATTTGAATTTTTTCCAAAAATTTTTGCAGGAAAATAATTTTTTCATTGAATTCAAATTTTTGTCCAAAACAATTCCTCCTCTGGTCCAATTTTTAGCGGTCCAAAAGGTTCAAACAGGTTAACAGTTGCACCAAACAAATTCTGTTTTTCCAAATAGATTCAAAATTGGGTTCAAACAGTTTTGCACCTATTCCAGTTTGAATTCATATATGTTCGGTTTGAATTTCATACATGTTCGGCTCTATAAAAGCAGACCCTCTTCCAGCATATTTTTGATTTCGAAATTCACTCATGCTCTTCTTTGTGCTCTATTGCATTGATTTATTCTTCATATTATTTTTAGAAAAAATTCTGAGAGTATAGAACACAGGTTCTAGTTCGCCGTACAGATTGTTTTGGAGTGCTACTACAATATGTGTAGATCATTGTATCTTGGGAGATAAACGCCATTTATCTGTAAGCACCGAAGCAGCGTGAATCTGTCTTAAGGACAGAGTGTCACACACTCAACTTGATCTTTTTTGTAATTTATTTTCATTTTTTTGATTTGGTTTCAAGCTATTTTACACAGAAGATTGTTCCAACAATCTTAAGACAGACCTGAATTATTCTGTTTATACAGAATTTTTCGTTTGTTTCTCTTTCTACATTTCTTTTTCTTACAAAAATTATTTTCTGTGTGTATACAAAATAATATTTTGGTTGAAAAATACAAATAGTAGTAATATACTGTTTATTTTATTTGACAATTAGTAGTAATATACTAATAGTCATTAACAATTCTAAATATTTATTTGTGAAGTTGGTCAAGAATTAATTTTGTTTTTCAGAAATAATTTCTGAGTTTTCATTAATTAAAATTTTGTTTTCAGTATTTTAATTTTTGAAGTGTTGCAAAAATATTTTCTGTGTGGAATTAATTTGTTTAAATAAATATTTTATTTTCAAATTAATTGAAAATAAAAGTTACAATTCTTGTTTATTTTATTTTTACAGAATTAAATTATGTGTTTATGATTTAATTTTTTGTGTAGTATAAAATTCTAAATATAATTTTGTTTTATAATTTAGAATTCATGGCTAGTGAAACTAATGTTCAAATAACTACTGGTATGATGCTGTAATTGTTCCAACCCCCTCTTCTGTTGTGACTGTGCCAGTCAATCACAGTGAAAAGTTAGAGAAGTTCTTAGGAATTGATTTTAATAGATGGCAGCAAAAAATGTTGTTCTATCTTACTACTCCCAACCTGGCACGATTTCTCCGTGAAGATACTCCTACTCTGAAAGAGAATGAAACTGAGCGACAAGTGGTTGCTGCGATCGATGCCTGGAAACATACTGATTTTCTTTGCCGAAACTACATCTTGAACGGACTTGACAAAACATTATACAACGTTTACAGTCCTATCAAAACGACAAAGGAACTCTGTCACGACCTAAACCCCGCTCATATAGGTTTAGTATCGTAACCGGCCAGTAATCCAAGGCCTCTGAGACAGATTAACATAATATTAGGGGCTAGCGGAAGCAAATAACAAATATGTAACGTCCATTGAGCTATGCAGACTTATATGAGACAAAAAAAATTTAAAACTTTTATGTACATATCTACACATCATCCTTTCATCATCATATATATACAAACTAGACAAAAAGGGACTTGGACTTATTTATAAAATAAACAAAGACTTGTTTAACCAAACAAGAAAACAAAACTTAAACTTTAATCACATAGCCAAAATCACTTGACATATCTGAAACCTCCACAGGAGGCAAATAGGTTGGCTGACAAAAACATATTTCAGGCAGACACCTCTAAACCTGGTCATGCACTTGATCGGTACATACATAGATAATACAGTTAGCTAGAGCCCAATGAATAATCACAGAGTAAAAGGTTTTAATGAATGATGTCCATATTAGAATCAGAAATCATAATTCAGATTCATAAACAGATTCATATTTATATTCTTGTTCAAATCATATATAGAAATCAGAGTTCATACTTAATCATACGTGGTACATCCATTAGTGCTAACAGAATAGATACATAACAGATGCAGAACATATGATGGTTATGAGTAACCAATTCCATAAAAGAACCTCCGGATTCGGGTAACAGATGACAGATATGCTGAGCTCCATGATGGAGCCTCCGGTACGGGTAACAGTTGGCAGACATGTTAAGTTCTATAATGGAACCTCTGATACCGGGTAACAGCTAACAGAACATAACATTGTCAGAAATGGGACGATCATTCATTGTACAGAACATAACATTTCAAAAAATAAATCTTATTTCATCATACAGAAAATAAATAAAGTGGAACATAGCTTTACTAAGTTATTACTCACAGATAGTTGCAGAAGCAGATCAGAAAGATTAGACAAATCAGACAGACAATAGCGCGTGACCTACACAAGCACACAACATATATGCATTGAAATACAATATCAATTCATTGATCAAACTTGACTTTTTTTTGTCTTCTTTCTATCTCAGTAGTCTGAAGTTCTACTATGTTTATGCTTTCTTATTTAAATGAATCGGGTTCTCATTTCACATATCCTTTCATTACTAAATCATTCTTTTCTAAATAAACCAATTTCTTACTTGGCTTCTTAATAATAACTTATTCTTTTAATGAACTAATTAATGTTGATTGTTAGCTTATTAGTCTTGATTGTGCCATAAATCATGTCTAGAATGCTTTAGAAAGAGATGAGAATAAAAATGTGAATTAAATGTAATTTTCCAAAATATGCTGAAAATAGGGTCTTCGCTCGAGCGGACCTTTGGTCGCTTCAGCGGTCTACAAAGTTTTATAAAAATACTGGTTGGCCTTAATGTTCGCTCGAACGGCCAACAAATTTCCTGTGCTTTCAAAATCAGCAAATAATTTCCAAACACATTTTCAAAACTTAAACTCTTGTATGAACCAATTTAAACGTGTAATTTTATTAATAAAGATGAACCCATGGCTAATTTTCCAATTTCTAATACAAAAATCTCTTTGATCATTAAGATTAAAACTAATAATTTCATGAATATAATAATTCCAACATTCTTCTTTTTTGTTTTATAAAACATAATTTAAAGCTATAAAGCCCTTTCAAAATATTTACATGTAAGAAATTTAAATCAAAATCAAATTAATTTTTGATTTTCAAATATAAATTATAATTTATTTCCATATTGATTAACCTTAACCATGTTCATAAATTAATTCTTTAATTTCTCCAAATTACATGCATGTAACAATAAGATTCAAATTCATATAAGACATTCAAAATCAAATCCAAAATAATTAATTTCTAATTTAATTTCCATAATCATGAACCTAACTTATCTTCTTGCTAATTTATTTTTGTTTACATAAAATTGACTTCAAACTCTTTTCTATCTCCCTTCAAGACATGAAATTAAAATTATAAACTTCTTAGATAACCATTTGCAGGTATGAAATTGACATCAAAATTACTAGTCTTATATTCTTATAAATTTTCTTCCTTCTTCTCTTCAAAACGTGAAATTGATCATCTTAAATTCTTCAAAATCCATAATGCATGTATAAAATACTTATCAAAATCCAACCAATTCTATTTCTTCTTGATTTTTAAAACCTGAAATTAAACATGTGAGCCATAATTTTGTTTTTGAAAATATGCAAGATATATACACTTTTATGTTATGCAAGATCTTCAAAACCAAGTTCAAAATGATGAAACATGAGACATGCAACCATGGATGTGAACTTAGTTTATTATTCACCATCTTCTTGACATTTCTTAACAAATTTCATGTATTTAATCCCAATTACTACTTGATTTTAGTTGCTAGATGATTAATCTACAAGAATTTGAGATTAAACTTTCTTACCAACGGTCTTAATTTGTTGAAATTCCTTAGGTTCCTTCTTTGCTCCCTTATTCTTATTCTTCTTAGACTCTTGAATCCAATTTCCAGCACAAGTCTCTCTCTCTCTCTCTCTCTCTCTCTCTCTCTCTCTCTCTCTCTCTCTCTCTCTCTCTCTCTCTTTTATTTCCTTAGTCTATTGCTCCAGCACAAGAATACGAACATATTGAGCTCACTTCCCTCATTTACATATAACACATATACACTACCAGATTTCTCAGTACACCCACATGGATTTCTCAGCACATCCCCACTTCACATACACCCACAATTTCAGGTCCTTCCATAATTCAATTTATGGTTAAGATTAATTTAATTAAATAACACTTATTCTTAATAAGTTTTT
This sequence comes from Camellia sinensis, assembly GCF_055761805.1. Lineage (NCBI taxonomy): Eukaryota > Viridiplantae > Streptophyta > Magnoliopsida > Ericales > Theaceae > Camellia > Camellia sinensis. The sequence continues at coordinate 30,835,356 of NC_138961.1, read as the reverse complement.
ATTAACATATAATTAAATTAACCATAACTAATCATAAATCTCTCATAATTTAATTAATCCAATTTGACTTTCATTAGAGCCCAATTAATTATATTTAAATTTACCATTCTGAATAAGATTTTTAATCAAACTCCCAAAAGGCTCAATTTTGGTTTCTTCAATCATTAAGGCTTCCAATTTCAGATTAAACCTCAAAGTCTTTGTCAATAAATTACATATTCGATTGAACACTTCATAAATAAATTTAATTCATAATAATGTGAATTCTCAATTCTCATAAATTAATTAATTCCAATTCGGACCCAATTAATCAAGTCTCAATTTCACAAATCTGAATCGAATATTTAATTAAACTTCCATATGGTCTGATACTCGAAATTAAAATAATTCAATTCACCAATTATACTCTCTTGTGCCATTTAGGCTTTCAATTTCAAATTTCAAAATAAATCCTCAATAGAATCATATATGAATCAATCTCCATAATTTTCGTAAATCTCAGATTAATTTAGAATAATTGCAATTAAATTTCAAATCTCCTTAATTAATTAAGTTCTAATCATTATACGTGGTGGGGTCGTTACAGGCACTTTAGGAGTTTTTGGAGAAAAAGTACAAAACAGAAGATGTTGGCTCAAAGAAATTCATAGTAAGCAAATTTCTGGACTTTGTGATGGTTGATTCTAAGATTGTGATCAACCAAATTCAAGATCTCCAACTCATTCTGCATGACATTCATGCAGAAGGCATGCCTCTTAGTGAATCCTTCCAAGTTATTGCCTAAATTGAAAAATTACTACAAGGCTGGAAGGAATTCAAGAACTACCTCAAACACAAGCGTAAAGAAATGACTTTAGAGGAATTGATTGTGCATTTGAGGATTGAGGAGGACAACCGCAATTCTAAAAAGCGGGCTGGTTAGCATCCAATGGAGTTTAAGGCAAATGTGGTGGAACATGCTCCAAAAGCAAAGAAACAAAAGTATTCTGGAGAAAGTTCCGCACAAGGCTCTAAATGAGGGAAAACTAAGAAGTACAAGTTTAATGACAAATGTTACATCTGTGACAAAGAGGGACATCGGGCCAAAGATTGTCGTAGCAAGCGCAAAGGTAAAGCAAGACCAAGTAAGAAGCCTGCTCAAGCCAATATGACCGAAGTGGACAAAATTTTCAATTTTGTAGATGACATAAATCTTTCTGTAGTTGTTTCCGGGGAAAACCTTGTCAGAAATCCTAAAGAATGGTGGGTGGACATTAGTGCTACTCGCTACATCTGTGCTGACAAAAAGATATTCACATCTTATTCTATGGTTGACAACGGCAAACAACTTTTTATGGACAACTCCTTAACTTCTAAAGTTGAAGGAGAAGGAACGATTATTCTGAATATGACATCTGGAAAGGAACTCACTCTCAACAATGTGTTGCATGTTCCGGACATTCGCAAGAATCTAGTCTTCGGATCTTTGTTGAGTAAAAATGGGTTTAGGCTAGTGTTTGAGAATGACAAATTTGTACTTACTAAGAATGGGATGTATGTAGGAAAGGGTTACATGTGTGATGGCCTTTTCAAAATAAATGTAATGACTATTGTCCCCTCTGTTATTAATAAAAATACATCTTATTCTTACTTGCTTGAGTCTTAAAATTTGGGGCATGGTAGACTAGGACATGCTAATTATGGATCTTTGCGTAGATTAATTAATATGGAATGTTTACCCAAATTTGATTTAAATCATAAATGTGAAATTTGTGTTGAGACAAAATTAACTAAAACTCATTTTCATTCATTTGTGATTTTAAATTAATTCTAACTAGAGGTGGGAAAAAATATTTTTTCACTTTCATAGATGGCTATACTAGATATAGTTATGTTTATTTAATTCAAATCAAGGATGAAGCTTTGGAAATTTTCATTCAATATAAGAATGAAGTTGAAAATCAACTTGGTAAGAAAATTAAAAAAATAAAAAATGATTGAGGTGGTAAATATGAATCACCTTTTGGTGAGTTTTGTAAAGAACATAGAATAATTCATCAAACTACCACTCCTTATTCACCTTAGCAAAATGGAATTGCTGAAAGGAAAAATTGGACTTTAAAAGAAATGATGAATGCCATGTTAATTAGCTCTGGATTATCTCAGAACTTGTGGGGAGAAGCAATACTTTCTGCTAATTATATTCTTAATAAAGTACCCCAAAAGAAAGTAAATCAAACACCTTATGAAATGTGGCATGGGACAATACCATCCTACAAATACTTAAAAGTGTAGGGGTGTTTAGCTAGAGTGGTTATTCCTAGTCCTAAAAAGACTAAGATAGATCCTAAATTTATTAATTGCATATTCATTGGTTATGCCAAGAATAATAGTGCATATCGGTTTTTGATTCATAAATCAGAACACTCAGAAATGCATGTAAATACTATTATTGAATCTCGGAATGCATCTTTTTTTGAACATGTGTTTCCTAGTAAACCTGGACAAGACACTAATACTAATAAAAGATCTTATGATACTATTATTAGTCATGATCAAGAACAAGATCAAGAATAAGAGCAAGAGATAGATCAAAATAAGGAAGAGGAACCTAGGCGTAGTAAACGTGCTAGAACCTCAAAGTCTTTTGGTCTAGATTTTCTAACGTTGTTAGAAAATAAGCTTTTAACTTCTAAAAAAGCTATGTCCAGTCCTGAGGCTCATTTATGGAAAAAAACCTGTAATTAGTGAAGTTGAATCCATCCTGCAAAATCACACTTGAGAAATAGTGGATCTGCCACCAGGTTGTAAAACACTTGGTTACAAGTGAATTTTCAAGAGAAAAATGAAAACGAATGTTTCAATTGACAAATACAAAGCAAGACTTGTGGTCAAAGGATATAGACAAAAAGAAGGTCTTGATTTCATTGGCACATACTCACCAGTTACTAGAATAACATCCATTAGAATGCTAATTGCCATTGTATCTTTGAATAATCTAGAAATTCATCAAATAGATGAAAAACCGCTTTCTTAAATGGTGAGTTAGATGAAAAAATTTACATAGAACAATCAAAAGGATTTTCTGTTCCAGGAAAAGAAAAAAAAGTGTGTAAATTGGTTTAATCATTATATGGCTTAAAACAAGCACCAAGGCAATGGCATGAGAAATTTGATAAGGCAATGATGTCAAATGGAATTAAAATTAATGAATGTGACAAACGTGTTTATATAGAAAACAAAAACAAAGGTTCTGTTATAGAATATCTTTATGTGGATGATATGCCCATCATAGGTAGTAATAATGACATGATTAAAACTATCAAGAAAATGTTGAATAAACATTTTGACATGAAAGACATGGGGATTGCTGATGTAATACTTGGTATGAAAATTACTAAAACCTCAGAAGGTTATGCTTTGTCACAGGCACATTACATTGAGAAAATACTTGACAAATTCAGTAAAGATGATGATCATCTTGCTAGGATACCTGTGGATATTAATTTGTTTCTTTCTAAAAATGTACAAGAAAGTATTTCTTAATTAAAGTATGCCCAAATTATTGGAAGCTTAATGTACTTTATTAGCTGCACTCACCCGGATATAGCTTATGCAGTAAGTAAATTAAGTAGATATACAAGTAATCTAGGAGTAGAATACTGGAAAGCAATTACAAGGGTTTTAAGATATCTCTGATTTACTCGTAACATTGGGCTAAATTATACTAAATATCCAGCACTACTTGAAGGATACTGTAATGCAAATTGGATATCAAATACTAGAGACTCAAAATCCACCAGCGGATATGTCTTTTCTCTTGGTGGGGCGGCTGTATCTTGGAAATCTTCCAAACAGACTTGCATAGTTAGGTCTTCTATGGAATCAGAATTTATAGCTTTAGCTAAAGCTGGGGAAAAAGTAAAATGGTTTCACCACTTCCTTAAAGATATTTTAATGTGGCCAAAACCGGTGCCTGCTATATGTATACATTGTGATAGAGGCAATCAGCAATTGATAGAACACAGAGTCATATGTATAATGGTAAGTCACGACACATTCGTCGTCGACATAACACCGTGAGACAACTACTCTCTAATGGAGTTATTTCCATTGAATATGTAAAGTCTAAAGACAACATAGCGGATCCACTAACCAAAGGGCTAGCAAGAGAGTTAGTTGTGAATTCATCGAGGGGAATGAGACTTAAGCCTATTAAATAAGAGTTACCACAACGGAAACCCAACCTGGTTGACTGGAGATCCCAAGATCTAGGTTCAAAGGAACAATCGAGTTGTGTATGACTCATAAGGATCACTGGGGAGTCAAACTTCTATCCATTTCTATGATGAAATAGTGATGTCTACATTGTTGTAAGTTAAGTAATACTTTTAATGATTCTTATATCTAGGAAAACCTAGTGGAGTATGGTAGGATACCCTTTATAAGAATTACCTATATGAGTGTGAACTGGGCCGGTTCTATGAGATTTGTGAAGAGCTACATTTCTCTACAGCACTCATGAAAGACCAGGATGTTTAGGGCCAAAATGAACACAATAATGAGAACTAAACTGTGTCTGGTAATATACTGCGTGAGTTCTATTGTCTTGGTTTACACAAAATGACTGAACAGTTCAAGACATCATGATCACTGGTTAGCAAATAAATCTGATAATGTCTCACAAGGGTTCAAAGCTACCTATCATTTGCAGAATATTCCCAATTTCTATACTCTTTGTAATTAGAACATGTTGTTACATTTTCTCTCCGTCAAATTCCATTCATGTGGGGATTGTTGGAATTATGGTTTTTAGAGGCTTATTTTGGGCCAACTTTGAGTCCAAATTTGAGTGACTCCCACACGTCTTTTGGGGTGGGTCTAAAGAAGTGAAGTCTTTCTTGTCACATGGTAAGTCACACAGTGAAGACGGTTCGTCAAAACCATTTATGAGTGAATGGAATATTGACATCGTTTTTGGGTTTGTAGAATGGACAATTAAAGAATAAATTGTGGGTTTCTTTGTAATGGCAGTCCCACATTGGAAACTTAAGAGAACTTATGTATATATATAAGTTCTAGGTGGTAACACTTGGGTTGGACCCTAAGAGGCACCCCAAGTTTGTAGAAGGAAGGAGTTTTGAACAAAGTGACCTTTGGCTCAAACCACCACACGCGCTCGCGTGCCGCCATCGCCATCTGTCTAATCGGCTGCCGAGCTGAGCCGTACCGGGCACAGGTGTAGGTCGGTTCAGTTCTAATATTAATTTTTTTAGACAAAATTTATCTGAATTTTTCCAAAAAATCTTGCGGGAAAATGATTTTTTCTAAACGAAACTAATTCAAATTTTGCGCCAAATTTGAATTCAATTTTCTGTCCAAAACAATTCCTCCTTCGGTCCAATTTCCAACGGTCCAGCAGGTTCAAACAGGTTAACAGTTGCACCAAACAGATTCGGTTTTTCCAGACAGATTCAAAACTGGATTCAAATAGTTTTGCACCTGTTCTAGTTTGAATTCACATCTGTTCGGTTTGAATTTCATACCTGTTCGGCTCTATAAAAGCAGACCCTTTTCCAGCACATTTCTGATTCTGAAAATTCTCTCATGCTCTTCTTTGTGCTCTCTTGCATTGATTTATTCTTCATATTATTTTTAGGAAAAATTTTGAGAGTATAAAACATAGGTTTTTGTTCGTTGTACAAATTGTTTTGGAGTGCTACTACAATCTGTATAGATCATTGTATCTTGGGAGATAGACGCCATATATCCGTAAACACCGAAGCAGGGCGAATCTGTCTTAAGGACAAAGTGTCATACACTCGACTTGATCTTTTTTGTACTATTCGGTTCAGTAAATAAATTCTGTAAGTAATTTATTTTTATTTGTTTGATTTGGTTTTAAGTTATTTATTTTACACAGAAGATTGTTCCAATAGCTTTTGGCATAGATTTGTGGATATTCCATTTTTGTGTACAGAGGACAATTTACACTTTTCTATTATCCCACTATTTTGTCGTCCTCTGATTTTGTGTGGATTAGTATTAATCGTACATATAACTTTTGGTGTGGTATAGAATACTTTTGGTGTGGTATATAGATTACCTTTTGTCATGGTACATGTTAAACAAGATGAGAGAGAGAGAGAGAGAGAGAGAGAGAGAGAAAGTCTCTGTGTAAAATATATTATTTCAAATCAATGTACATGGTCTCCTTTATATAGGAGAAATCATTGCTATCTAAACATACATTCGTATCTATCTATATAGATATACATGGTCTATAGATTAATAGCTATCCAAACATATAGATATACATTAAACATTATATAGATATACATTAACAGCCCCCCTCAAACTCAAGGAGGATAAACATTAACCAACTTGAGTTTGGAAACAAGTTCAATGAAGTAGCTAGGAGAATGAGTCTTGGTGAAGATATCAGCAAGTTGATCAACAGAAGAGATTGGATGTAGATGAACAATGCCATGAGTAACATGTTAACGAATAAAATGGCAGTCAATCTCAATGTGCTTGGTGCGATCATGAAAGACATCATTGTGAGCAATTTGAATAGCACTCTGATTGTCACAATAGAGGTCAGTAGCACCAGAGGGGGTAACATCCGTGTCAGCAAGAAGCCAACGAAGCCAGAAGTTTTCTTCAGTTCAAAATCAAGCCAAAAACAGTTTGCAAAGGTGGTAAAAACAAGTATGAAAACAAGCTTAAAGTGTGAGGCTTATACCTCTTGAAAGGAAGACAACACTTAAGAAACAAAACCAAGCCAAATGACCTTCAAGAGCTCCAAGGAAGCTCCAAGAGAGCTTCAAGCAACCTCAGCCCAAAGTTGAACCACTCTTGTTAAGGGTTGATAGGTTGAAGATGAATGTATGCAAGCTTCTAAGCACAAAGCTCTTAGAGAGAGAGGAATCTAGAGAGAGGATTGTAGAGAGAGAGGCTCCCAAAGCTCTTTCTAAAATGTTCTAACCCTTCAAACCATAGATAATCCTCTCTATATATAGCAAAATACAATCTTTGGTCGAAAATATCTCAAGAGAGACAACTGGAACAGCTGGAGCAAAAATATCTGTCAAAAACTGCTTTCTGCCATCAATGGCCGGCACTTCTTCACTGATGGCCGGCACTTAATCATTTTTGGCCAACATAAGACACTCTTGGATGGCAGGGGGCCGGCATTGGCCATTCATGGCCGGCACATGGCCAAAAAATCCAATTCATGGCCAGAAACTTCCACTTCTGGTTGGACAGAAAAATCTGCTTTTTGGGCCCAACTTCAGATGGACATAACTCCTTCATATGGACCCCTTTGTAGGTCATTCTTAAGCCTAAATTGTATCCCCGGAAGTCTTCTTTCCAATGGTGGCAGCCTCACTTCAAAATTCCAACTGTACAAAAAGTTATGCCTCTTTTAGTAAAAACTGCTCAGTTTCGATCCTACCCGGATTCATGCCGAACTTCTCCCAAACTTGGTTTCTTCTCTCCTCTCCCATTTTTTTCAACTCCAAACCCCTAAACAATGTGTTTTGAAAGATTTTTCAAAAGAGTTCATCTCTCCTTCATTCATTTCCACTTTGTCCTTGCTCGATTTACCGAAAAACGTGACATTTAACAAAATACGAGCGTCGAAACATCGTAGGAACTTTTTCAAAAACTATTTTCAAAGAGAGGGTTTTAAGATCCAAAATCCTTGGTCAAAATAGTTTTGGTCCACAACTGGGGTGTAAGGTTGGGGTTTGACTCTCTCCTCTTGTCGAAGAAATCGAACATTTGCACTGCACACATTTCATCACCAAGTAAATGATCAATAGCGCCCAAGTCTTAAGGGCGGTCAAAAATAGAGTGTCTACAGACCTTAGACTAATTTTCTCTTAAAACTATTATAAATCATGATGGAAAACCTAATGTTACAGGTTGTTCCTTTTTTATAACTTTTTATAACCAAATACTATTAATATATCATATTTAATAGCTTTTTAAAAGGTATGTTATAAAAAATGTTATTAAAAATATTTTGTTGTCATAGTGACATTTCAAGTCCTACTTCACACAATCAATCATAAATCCTTAAATTTGAGTGAAGAAAATAGCTAATCATGAGAATTTAGATAGCACATCAAAAGAGAATATCAGTTGAGATATTTAACACTTTGTACATATTCGTACACAAATCACTAACAAAATGAAGTCGAAATATGTTGAGCTAAGTGGTTTGACTGTAAGTATGATTTTCTTAAAGAAATTTGAGCCCAACATGCATGATATAACAAAGTTTTCGAACACACAATGGAAATTAGGTGGGAGCATTAAACCGAGTGCGAAATACCTATATGAATTCAACTCCTCAAGATTGTTGTATTCAACATGTACTTGTAATGAATTCAACTCCTCAAAATTAAAGCGAGTGCGAAATGCCTATATGAATTCAACTCCTCAAAGTTAAATGTCAAACCATTTTTAAAGGCACATGTACTTGTAATGACTGTCATTGGATACTGTGACCATGTGACTACTCTTTTGCGTGATGATTTAAAACAATGAATAGAATTTTGATAATGATGCTATGACTAATTTTCAATATCATCTTATACGTGTACCAATGCCGGGTAATAAAATTAGTTACGACTCATTAATAAAATGTGTAATGGGTATGACAATACAGGTTAGAGATGTAGAAAGAATTGAAAAAATGGATCAAACTAATTGAATCAGATCAAATTGATTATATTTATTCTGTTTTTTTTAATAAGAATAGGTATGTAACGGTTTTAAAATTTAATTTTTTTCAATTTTTGATTCGGTATCAGTTCAAGTACTTTGTACATCAAACTAAACCGAAACCGTTCGTTTCAAAATATATTGTATTTATAATATATATATATATATATATAATGATATTAATAAATATAATAAATTATTAGCCTTAATTAATTAATCTTATCATCTTTGTAACCTAAGTTTATAAACTCTTATTATATATAATGTTAACTCATTATTCTTGAAATCTTAATATTTTTAAACTTTTTTTTTTGTTTTTTTTTTTTTGGTAATCTAAGAATTGAAAAATACTTATTAAATAGATGGATTGGATATGTTTGAAATGGTGAACAAATAACTAATTTAATATTTTTATATGGATTACTGATTATATTTAAAAGTAGCGTAAGTTTGAAAAGTCCTAGACCAATTAAACCGTACCGAAAAGAACCGTTTCAAACGGCTCGGTTTGGTTTAATGGGAGAAACAATTTATATTGGTGAAATTTTTTAACTAAATACCAACTATACCAAAGTGATTACATCCCTAATACATGCCATCTTGAAGGGTAGATTTGTGCTTCAACATTCTTGAAGTAAAAAAAAGAAGGAGGATATAATATAACTTTGGATGATTATGTTTAGGTATTATTGATGTCTTGTTTTATGACACAACGTATTATTTTAGTGGCTTCCACAGAATATGAGTTTTAATATTTTTATTTAAAAGATAAAGTTCATTATCCTTCCATCAAATTATATCTAAGTATAATTTTCAAATATGATTACCATAACATTAGTAATATGAAACATTTTTTTTTCTGAGTAGTAACACAAAAACTCATAGATAATAGGCCATACGGCCAACAGTCCAAATTTGAAATTTTGGGGCAAATGCTCAAATTCTATTCTTTTTTGTCCATAAGAATAACACAATTTGAAAGATTATATATTCCTCCAATCTATATCTTTCCATTTGTCTATTTATCTGTCCACCTCCATCTCCGGGTGTCACTAGGGCCGCAAACGAGCCAAGCCGAATTTTAGTATGTTTAGATTTATTTATTAAGATTTTAACGAATTTGAACTCGAGCTCAAATTCAATAAAAATTTAACGAACTGAACTCAAGCCGCATTGGTTTAGGTTTGACTCGAGGTCGAACTTGTTCACGAGCCTTAAGAAACTAAAAAAATTATAAATTTATATTTGTATATAAGACTAAAGTGGCAATTGAAACTTTGATTATACAATTATATAATATATATATATATATATAAATATACTAAAAAAATTCAATATTTTATCAAAATAATAATATCTACCACCACTATAATATAAATGTATTATCTATAGTTAGTTATTATTTACATTTATATTTTTTAAATATATAAATAACATATTTATCTTATTATTTATATATATTTTTATATTATTTAATATACAAATAATAAATATTAAATGAGTCAGCTAGCGAGCTGAACTTACAAGCCGAGCTTTAATATATTTGAGCTTATTTATTAAAATTTTAATGAGCTCAAGCTTGAGTTCGAAAAAAAAAAATGTAACAAATCGAGTTTGAACAAGCTATTATCAAGCCGAGTTTAAACTTATTTACAAACGATTCTATTCATTTGCAGCTCTAGTTGTCAATGATTATTCTAGTGATTTTTCGGTGTCGGCGGCTGTTGGCTTTTTGGCTTTTCGAAGGGTATTTTTGTAAATGTGAGCGTGCCAGCAAGGATCAATCAGTCCTTACAGAAATTGTGATTGCCAACCAATTACCAGACGATTGTGTTTTAGTTCTTTCAGCCTCAATGAAGAGGACTTTTACTGGTGGCTTGACTTAGGAGAAATTAAGAGAAATAACAATTAATATGAAGAATAATGGAAGTATTTCATAAAAATGAAAAACTTACAATAGTTCAAACTCAGCCTCGAAGAGGTTTACAGCAACAGTCCACTTGAATCTACTTGAGACTACTCCTATGAATTGAAGTGCAGTGCAGATATGTAAAGTGCAGGTATTGAAAGTACAGGAATGTAAAACTGGAAAGTAAAATATGAAATAAAGACTGGTGTGTATGATCTGAGTTCCGTCCCTTTTCCTGGGGGTCTCTCTGCTATTTATACTTGTCAAAGATGACCTTCGAACTGCTCTTCGAATCGTCGAACTGCTCCTCCATGATCGCTGATCATGTTGCCTTAGAAGTAGCTCCATTATGCCACCATTTGCAGTTAGGCTTCCCTCATGTATTTGAATTTGAATATGAGTAACCGTTGAAGCCACGTCACCTTGCGTTTCTTTACTGATCCAATGTTGCTCAGACCATGTGAGAACCAATTATCATCACCACGTGTACGATCAGGATTGGAGACTTAAATTATTTTCCAATAATACCCTTGTTCTGCCACGTGTCGGATTGTAACTGGCTTTTACAAAATATATAGCTAACATTACCCCCCGCACTAATATACCCAATACTTGGTGATATTAGTGGACCAAGAAGCTTTTCCCGCGCTTTTGGATCGTGTATGGAATTCATCTTCAGGAAACATAACCGTCACCTATTTGATGATTATTTGCATTAATTCCCTTTTGATTCTGTTGGATATCCCAACACCTTAGTATTCGAACAGACCATGGCTAAACCAACTCCCCTTTCTACTGATCAAGCATACGAAGAGTCATTGGGTAATGATGATCCCTCTCGAAAGAACCTCCACGCATTCATTAGCCACCTTTATCCACCTTCCTATATTCAGGTTATGGATGCCTTTGCAAATTATCATCCTTTGGACCACGAATACATTGCCCTTAAGACTTTGATTCGACAAACTACAGCCATAGATACAAGAAGTTCTTCCCCTGATTCTTCCTTGTATTTCGAACAAACTGCTTTCGATCCCTCGATTCAGCAATTTGCAACCATGGATTTAGGAAAAAATTCTGCATGGGATGAGGCTACAACTTCTTCATCTCCTGGGGCCTCTGGCTGGACCAACTGGTCAACACCTGAGACTTATGATTTGAGGGAGCGAATCAATCACCATTTCGTTGAATTCATTGACCCTTTGGAATTTCCTTCCTACGCTCGAAGTCCAGTGGTCTATCCTTATGTGCCCATTGACCAACGACGTAGCTTGGAGGAGAACTTGCTTGTGGCTTGGTATACATCTTCTATGCCTACGAAGATAATGCCTGCTATCCGGCGCTCAGAAGAAGCACAAGGGTACAACCCATCATTCTTAGCCAAGAAGGCGAATATCTGCTCTTCTGACTGGCTTGCTTATATTAATGCCTTTGTTCCTTCCGCTCCCGCGCCATCTCCCATAATGGAAGCATCCACACCTTCTTCTCCATCATTTGAAGCTGAAGCATCTACATCTTCTTCTTCACTGTTTGAAGCAGAACTATCCACTCCGTCTCCTCCTCCTACTTTGTCCTGGACGGAGAAACTAAGGCTTGCCCTTCCAATGGACAAAGTTTTTCCACCTTACCAACCTCCGTCACCCCCTTCTCCAGCCGAGCGAAAGCAAGCTCAACTTTTGCTCGCGGCTTTCTCCCACCTGCCCTTCAATGTTCTTGAGGATGACATTCCTCTTGAGAACTTTCGATGGGCTTGTGATGTCCTGACTAGGGGTTATGTCCTCAACCCTCTTGCCCAAGCAGAGCTTCATTTGTTTTTGGACCAACTTCCAGTGCTCCTTTATTGGCATCGGAATTCCATGGTCACTATGCAATCTTTAGACCAACTTTCGTCTCTGCGAATTCAGGCCCAGTATGAAGCAGAAAACTTCACCGAAGAATTCGACGACTTCAAGAATAAAGATTCTGCATATTGGGATGATTTGATCGTAGATGAATTGGAACAAAGATTGAGGGAGGAGGCTTTTGAAATAAAGGCTGAAGAGCTCTATTATGAAGTGAGGGCACATCAGCTCATGCAGCCAACTCTTGAAGAAATAAAAGATATAATAAAGAAAGAGCAGAAATTCATTGACCATTGTTGGACTAAATTTCATGATCTTGTTATCTATTCTATTCCTTATTTTTATGAACTTGAGTTTGTACCCAAATGGGGTTATTCAATGTAATCTCTTTATCTTTAATACAAACAAAGTTCTTTTGCACTCGTCATTGCTCGACTCTGCTTCCTTTTATATTTTAAAACTAATTTAGAGCTTCGAATTGGACAACCTCATCCTTCGAATTATATATTCAATCATTTTCTTTTAATGATAAATAATGAAACACTAGAAGGAACCAATCATGTCTTTTTCCAATTCATGGAGTAAAATTGACAATTCTGGCAGATATTATCTTAGTGCTTCGATTTCAACAACTTTACTCTTCAACACTAACTGTAACCAATATATGGTCATGGTTGATATAGCCAATCAATTTTAAACTAATCTCTTTGGCTTCGAAGGGTAACCTATGGCAATTCCTTCTTGCACATATAGAAACCAATGATTGGTTTTGGGTGTTTCGAACAGCGCCCCTCTTCCTTAAAGAGTCCTAGGGTTTGCTTTGAATGTTGTCACTTTGACTGATAACCTTCAAACAGGTCTTTAGACTTTTTGAAGTAGACCAATACTTTGAGCATACAAGCATTTTTAAGTATGTAGTATGCTTCGAAGTCGGCTTCTGCATTTCGAAGCCGTTGTTGTTTGAAATTTTAACGCCAAAATTTGGCTTCGAAGCTGGCATCAATGTGCTTTTCCCTCCAGAAATTATCGATGTTGAAAGAGATTCCTTGTATTTGCACGTTTTAGTACTTAACGACTTACGAGATATATTCCCGAACACAAAAGTTATTTAAAACCTTTTTACTCTGTGTCCTGGAATTGCTTACGCATTCAAACCTCCTTTAGATTTCCATTTCTCTCTACTCCCTTCTATATTTTCCGAAAAAACTCACTATCAATGACTTCTTCCTCATCAAAAGTTCCGACCATAGAGCGCGTAAGCTCATCTGTGGCTTTGAAACGGCTTATTGATGCTGAATGTGAGAAATACAAGGGTGATGAGAAAAGTGTCATCGATGGGCGTATCTTTATCCCCCGTCGCCATGTGCAGCGAGAGTACGTGCTTGGGCCCATTTTCAAGGAGATCCCTTCTGAGCTTCCCGCCCTATATCCTCGTTTGGAGAATCAATGTCTTCTGTATGAGGGTGGTCTCGACTGGAAAGGTTGGAAAGTCAATCGTCCTCACCGATGCTGGCCCACGATGAGACCAGAGTGGCAAGAATGGTACGACCAGGTTGTCCCTGCTAGGACACTGGACCTTCAAGAACTCTGCCTTCTCGATGCTCTTCGACTATCTAGGGTAACTATCTCAGAAGACCCTTTTCTAATTCCTGCTGCTTTATGTTTTTGGAACCCTATTTTCAATTTCTTTCAGTTTAGGTGTGGGATGATGGCTCCCACTGTCCTTGACATTTGCTATCTTTTAGGAGTATCCCCTATTGGTACTCCCATTACCCCAGATTTCCCTGATTTAACGGTCCCTTTCCTTCTCCCTTCTTTTACTTCCTCTTATAGTGATTTTGTTAGAGCTGAGAATAAAAAAGAGGGCCCGGTAACTGATAGGGAATTCTTTTCCTTCTTGTTATACTGGATTTGCAAATTTCTCTTCTGTACTTCTTCCCAAAGAATAATGTCAGAATTTGCTCCTCTTGCCAAAGCCTTCGTCTTGCGGAAACGAGTAGCCTTGGCCCCATATATCTTAGGCCATACATATAGAGCTTGCTCTCTCTTTTGTGAAAAACCCTTAGATGCTAACCAAGGGGGACCATTCTGGATCCTTCAGCTTTGGCTTTTCGCCTACTTCACCGACTTGCAATCCAAATGCCTCAAATTTTCTAGGCCGTTTTCTCTTACCCATGGCATAAGATTGGCCAATGCTTCACTCTATCCCTCTACTTTTTCCTTTTATTTTTCTTTCTTTCATCAGCTACCAGCCACCCCTCCTCTTCATTACTTCCGTCCCTTCGAATCCAATATTGGCCCAACTTGGTTGAATAATTTCCTAAGTGACAAGCTCTGCACCTTACCTGTTCATAAGGAGATATGGGCTTCTCTTCTAATTCCTCGAGAGATATTCATCGGGACCACCAATCCCAGAGCTTATAAATGTATAGCTGAGCCCTATTGTCCTGCCCAATTTGCTAGGCAATTTGGTCTCACACAAGGGGTCCCAATCCCTCTCTGTAGCAACACCAATCTGAGCCTTACTAAGAGGGATTTGAAGGTTCGAAAATCAAGGTTAGAAGAGGAAACCTTCAAGTTTATGGATGATTTGGCCAGTTTTGAGTTCACCCATTTCTCTCCTCAAGGTACTGAATTGAAGAGATATCAAAATTTGTGGGTGAGCACCATGGAGGTTTATTTGGCTATCCCCCCTCAGAACCTATTGGAGGTGCTGGATGTGCCCAAGCCCAAGGGAGCTGAGACTGTCATTTCTTCCACTGTTTCAATTACAATACCTGCTACAACTCAGTTTACTTCTGCTGCTTCAATTTCTCCCAGAGTCACCCGAAGTATGTACCCTTTTTTCCTTTTCTCTAACCTCTCCACATAATGCTTGCTATCTTATCTCTAATCCTTCTTCTATGAAGGTGGTCAACAACAAAAGAAGAAAAGACTCCTTGAGCTAGAAAAGGAAAAAACTGAGCTTCCAGAGACAGAAGAAGAAGAAGAAGATCAAGAACAGGAGTCTCCTTTGAAAAGAAGCAAAAGAGTACCTCAATTGGCTCAAGAGGAGACGACCGCTAGGAAGGTAGAGGAGGAGCTCATTTTTGAAAAGTCTGGACCCCAACCTAAAGAGGTCGAGAAGACAATGGAGGAGCGAATGATATCAATTCAAAGGAAAAGGAGAAGAAAAATTACTGTTTCTCCTTCCGATTTTACTGAAGATTCTGATTCCGAGACAATTGCCCAAGTAATAGAAAAGAGGATGAAGGTTACTGCTTTAGCTACCGGCTCGTTTGAAGACCCCATCCATAAGGCTGTAGAACAAGAGTATTCCAAAGCCATAGTTGTCCTTGAAAGGGCTGAGGGGAGGCAGCAGCAACAATTCCTAAGAGAGAAGGTCGTTGCCGTTGATGCATTACTAAAGGAAATGGCAATAGAACAACAGACTATTGAACTATACCCTAGAACAAGTAATTTTCTTCATGCCTTTATTCTTTTCTTGTTGAATCTTCAAGACTGAGACTTGACAATACCTCACATTTTCTTCTTTTTGTAGCAACGACCACTGCATTCATCTTTCCAGCGAGACCTTCCCCAATTTCAGTTGAAGTTGACCAGATGCAACGCGTGAAAACCATTCAAATCATGCTCCCACTTCCTAAGCCTATATTCAATACATCTTTTCCGAGTCCAAGTATCCCTGCATCTCTTTTCCTTGGCTTAGAGCCATACCTCCCTTTCTTGACTCTTGATCTGCCTCAGTTTGCTTCTTCGATCCTCGCTCTTCCTCCTACTGCTACTTCATCTCACATGGCAGTTAATTCTCCTTCAGAGGGTGCTGATAGTTCCCCAACTCTTGGTTCATCATCTTTACCCACTTCCAGCCCCTCTTCACTTGATTCATTGGTGGTTAAGACCATAGAGGCTGCCAGAAATGCTCCACCTATTTCTCCTTTTCCCATGCAGTCCTCTGTGCTTTTCACCACAACACTTTCTGCACCCCTCATGTCTATGGATGAGGTAAACATTTTCGAAGCCAAACTGGCTAGTTTCTCCGACACACCCTCTACCTCTCCATCATTTAATGCCGAAGCTGAGCCATTAATCTTGGCTGACTCCTTGCTGGAAATTTTTGAGAGTTCTTCCTCTAGCATCAAGCCTTTTGCACCTTTAATAGATATGGGCACATGCCTAAAACTGCTAATTTCTTTCTCAAGAATTCCCTTCGAGGCTCTGCAAAGGCCAATAATCAGAGATGGGTTCCTTCAATGTTGCAAAATCGCTGAGCAGTCCGGCATGAAAGTTTCAAGTTATCTATCTCAGGCAGCAGCTACTGTTGACTTCTATCTCAACATTTGTCATGCTGCTAAGGCTGCAGACGAGAAACTGGCTAAGGATCAGAGTTTTGTTTCTCAAGTGCATACTGAAGTATCAGATCTCAAGGAACAGCATTCTTCTGCTTCTCAATTTCGAATTCAGCTGCTGGAGAAGAAAGCCCAACTTGAAGAGGAGCTAGCTGCAGTAAACCAAGCCTTGGTTCGAACCGATACCAAATTGCACATCATCAATCAAGAGTTGACTGATCGAAAAGGAGACATGGCTGCAGCTATCCAATTATTTCCGTTACTTAGCAATAGAAAGTCTACTGTACAAAAACAATTAAGACATTGTAATGATTTCTGGGCCAATCTGTGGCACAACGTATTTAATTCTTTACAAAAGAACAAATTTTGTGCATCATTCGAATAGCCTTGTGTTTTTGTATTATCCTATTCCTTGTGTTTCCCAAATAGTTGGAAAATAAGGTTTTAGATACCTGCCATTAATCTTTTTGGGATGTACATAACCATTTAAATTTCTTAAATGATATGCTCCAAAAGGCAAAACTCTATGAATTTGATATGGCCCTTCCCAGTTAGGTGACCATTTGCCAAACTTATGGCTTTTAATTCCTATTGGGAGTATTGTTTTCCATACCAAATCACCTTCATCAAAGCCAATGTGTTTAACTTTCTTGTTGTAATTCTTGGCTGCTTTCTTCTTCTGTAAAAGAATGCTATTCAAAGCCAGGATTCTGGCTTCATCTATGCCTTCTAACTCCAGGCACATGCTTTGATGGTATTGCTCGGGATCTAACTGATCTTGGCATTTTACCCTCAAGGATTTAATATTAATTTCCACAGGTAACACTGCATCATGCCCATATACTAAGGCATAAGGAGTAATTCATGTGCTTGATCTTGGCGAAGTTCTGTAAGCCCACAAAACATCCAACAGAAGGTTGTGCCAATCCCTAGGATTATCTTCCACAACCTTTTGTATACCTTTTTTTCAAGGATTTATTGGATGATTCAGCTTGACCATTGGCTTGTGCATAATAAGGTGTGGAATTAACAAGACTAATTCCAAATTCTGCCACAAAAGATCTCACCATCTTCCCATCAAACACAGTCCCATTGTCTATAGTTATGGTTTGTGGGATGCCAAATCTATGGATCAAGTCTTTAATGAACCCAATGACCTCTGTTTGATCTACAGCCTTATATGGCTTGGCTTCAACCCACTTAGTGAAGTAATCAGTGGCCACCAGAATGAAACAATGATGTTTCGAAGAAGGTGGGTGTATTTTGCCAATCATATCCATGGCCCATCCTCTGAATGGCCAAGGCTTCACTACTGCATGTAAGTCAGTTATGGGCACATGCCTTATTGCGCCATGTTTTTGGCATGCCTGGCAACCTTTTGCATATTCGATGCAGTCCTTAAGAATGGTTGGCCAATAATATGAATGCCTTCGAAGCAACCACCTCATCTTTACACCAGGCTGATGAGCGCCACAGATGCCTTCATGAATCTCAACCATGGCTGTTAATGCTTCTTTTGGGCCCAAACACTCCAGCAATAAGCCATCTCCCCCTCTTTTGTAAAGAGCATTACCATATATCATATATTGCATGGACTGCAATTTGACCTTCCTGCTGGCCTTCGAAGATGGACCAGCTAAATATTGCATTATTGGATGCCTCCAATCTTGTTCTTGTAAGTCATTATGGTTGGCTTCCAAGACCATATTCCTTTTATTCAAAGGTTGTATTAATTTCTGGTATGTTGTCTGACTTATGTCCCTTTGAGAATTATCCTTTCTCTTGAAGTTCGAAGCCTTTTGAGCCACATCATTAGCTCTAATGTTCAAGAATCTTGGAACATGGGTTACATTTGCTATTTGAAACTGAGAAAGCAAATGTAATGCAGCAACATAATATGGCAAAATACTTATGCTTTGACACTTGAAAATCCCTTTCACTTGATTAACCACCAATTGAGAGTCTTCAAATATGTCAACTGCATGTACTTGTAGCCCAATAAGGATTTCTAATCCTACTATTAAAGCTTCATACTCAGCCTGATTGTTAGAACAAGTGGCTTCATCTACTCTGAAACCATGTGTGGTTTCTACCCCTTGTGAAGATCTTATTACAACACCAATTCCAATTAAACCATTGGCTTTCGACCCATCAAACCACATCTGCCATGGCTCAACATTAGCCATACCAAGCTCCATTATCTCCTGGCTCTCTGTTTGAGATGGATGATCTGCCAAGAAATTGGCTAAAACCTGCCCTTTTACTGCCCTTTGAGGGACATATTCTAGATGAAATTCTGATAAGGCAAGTATCCACTTGCCAATTCTTTCCCTCAATATTGGTCTAGATAACATATATTTAACCAAATCTGTGGTTGCAATTACCAAGACAGTTGTAGGCAAAAGATAATATCTTAATTTTATTGCAGCAAAATACAAAGCAAGACACAGCTTTTCAACAGCTGAATATTTACATTCACAAGAATTTAAAAACCTACTAAGGTAATAAATAGCTTGCTCCTTGCCTTCTTCGTTGTCTTGGGCTAAGAAAGCTCCCAATGAATCCTCTGCTGCAGCTATGTACAACTTCAAGGGCTTGTTCCCCTTTGGTGGCATCAGCACTGGAGGGTTAGCCAAGTAGGCTTTGATACCTTCGAAAGCAATTTGATGCTCTGCTGACTACACGAATTCTTCTTCAGCTTTCAGCCTTAACAAGGAAGAAAATACTTTAGTTTTTCCTGCAGTGTTAGAAATAAACCTTCGAAGAAAGTTAACCTGTCCAAGAAACTTCTGCAATTCTTTCTTACTTGATGGAGGCCTGGCTGCAATGATGGCTTTGGCTTTGTTCTGATCAATCTGTATTCCTTTCTTGTGTACCACATAACCCAAGAAGTTTCCAGATGATACGCCAAAGGCACATTTAAGAGGGTTGAGCTTTAATTTGAACCTTCTCATTCTTTCAAAGGCTGCTTCTAAGTGAAACAGGTGCTCTTCCATGGATTGGGATTTAACCACAATGTCATCAATATAACATTCTAAATACTCTCCAATGAGGTCATGAAAGATAGTGTTCATGGCTCTTTGATATGTAGCTCCAGCATTCTTTAGACCAAATGGCATTTTAACCCATTCAAAGGTGCCAATATTCCCAGGACATCTGAATGCTGTCTTGTGGATATCTTCCTCTGCAATGCAGATTTGGTTATAGCCGGAATGCCCATCCATCATTGACAAGACTTGGTGACCTGCTGAACTGTCTACCAGCAAGTCCACTATAGGCATAGGGTACTCATCTTTGAGAGTTGCCAGATTTAAGTTTCTGAAATCGATACATACCCTCATTTTGCCATTCTTCTTGACTACAGGCACAATATTAGATAGCCACTCGACATACCTGGCTGTTCTAATAAAACCTGCCTTGAGGAGTCTAAGGATCTCTTCCTTGACCTTCTGAATTACTTCTGGACTCATCCTCCTTGGTTTCTGCTTGTAAGGCTTGAAATTAGGCTTCATGGGGAGCCTATGTTCCACTAATGACCTATCCAATCCTGGTAGTTTATTATAAGACCATGCAAAGCAATCTTTGTATTTCTTCAGAACAACCAATATGGTTTCTGTCCAGAGCATTCAAACAAGCACTTATATAAGTGGGCTGTTGTACAGAACCTTCCCCTAGATTTACTTCTTCTAAAGGGTCTTGTGCCTGAGGACTTACCAAAGCTTCTTCCTTGATTTCTTCAACCTTCGAAGTAGCCTTCTTGCTTTGTTCTGCTCCTAGGTTCTTTAGTTCAACATCCTTGCCCTCCTCCTCATAGACAAAATCTGTCCATAAGGCATCCTCCTCCTGTATCTCCTGGACTTTTGTCTCAATGTCCAATGCACAATATTTCCCAAGGGTCAAAATTCTGATCTGTTGCTGTTTCTGCTTGCAGCCGAGTATCATGGCCTCCCTTTCTTGCTCCTATACTCTCTGGACTATAGCTTCTACATCCAATGTTGATAATTTAATCAGAGCCAAGGATGTGGCTTCTTGCTTTTCACTTCTTTGCCTATAACCAGGCATCATTGTCATCCTTTAGAACGACCTCTACATCAGCACTTTCTTGGACTAAGTGCTTCAAGTGTGTCACTTCCTCATCAGCCGTCACTTCGGCTGAACCGTCATCTTTCATCAGTATACTAAGCGGTGTCACTCCCTCAATATACAATTTAGCCTCCGCAAAGTCTACACAGGCTATGAAGGGTTGAGGATCTGCATCGATTTCCTCTGTCTCTCCATTGCCTAAAGCCATCATGATTTTCTGATGCAAGGAAGAAGGCACACATTTGTTAGTGTGGATCTAATCCCTTCCAAGTAAAGCATTATATTTAGCATTACTGTCGATTACGAAGAATGCTGTCATGCAATCCCTGGTTCCCACACTTAAATTAATGGGTAGAATCCCCTGAGCTATTTGCTTATCTCCAGCAAAACCAGCGATGGTTGTGCTGGTTGGGATCAACCTGGGATTCCTTTTCCCTAGTTTCTTCAAAGAAGATTTTGGCAACAAGTTTACTGCTGCCCCATTGTCTATTAGGACTCGATTCAGTTGTATCCCATCGAAGAAAGCCTTGATGTACAAAGGCTTAACATGTTGTGTCATGGAATTCGAGGGATACTCGAATGGATACGATAGGTTGATGCTTACCACTTCCTCGCTCTCATATTCATCTTCCATCGGGGTAACCATTTCGAAATTATCTTGCACCATACTTGCTTGTGAGTCTTCACTAGAGATCTGAACTGGATCAGCTTCCTGCCCCTCTTGATTCTCATCTCCAGCTTGGAATTCCTGTGGTAGTATGTGTACCATGTTCACTGATACTGGGGGAAACGAGCCAAACTGGATGGCTGGCTGTACTTGTTTCCCCTCTTGGTCACTTTGATCGACTTCCTCAGAAACATCCTCCATGATGCATTCTGGTATTTCATTGCTAACTGATCCCTTCGAAGGATCTTTCTCAACTGGCTCTTTAGTCAGAAACGTTTGTTCAGCCATGAAGGCTTCGAACATCTCTTCTTCCATCATTTCTTTCTTTTGGCTTGTGCCAATCTCTTCTTCTGTCTCACTATCACTCTCCATCAGAGCCTTCTCCAATCCAGCTAAACTAGCCTTCTCTCTGGCTGTTAGTTCGGCATGAACCTTAGCCAATTGTTCTCGGCTGCAAACCACTTTGCTCTGTGGAACCGGCTTTGGAGCATGGTCTGACTTTGGGTTCTTCCTTCCTTCCGTTTTGACTGGTGAAGAATTTTCTCCACTTTCCTTCAGATCTTTCTGGTACTGGGTGTACCTGCGCTGAATTTTTCTCCTCTGTGATCTTGAGATGACTGGGACCATGTCTGGTTCCCTCGTCTTTGGGTGTTTAAGCAGCACCCAGTTATTCGGAGCCACCATAGGAGGCTTTATCATCCTGCCTTGGTTTACAACATCTCCATAAGCAAGCACTTCCCTAGGTTTGTTTTGCATTACAAACCAGTCTGGGACTCCAGGCACCCACGAACCTACTGATCCAGATGTGGAACTGTTTCTTTCTACCTTCGAAACCACCTTCGAAACTGGCTGTGAAGGTAGATGCTTGTTCCTGACTTCATGTCTCGAGTCTGTTTCTGGCCTTTGATGAAAGTGGCCACTTTCAGTTCTGTGTGAGGTTAGTCTAGGAGGCCAATCCCTGGCTTTAATCCCGTAACCTGAACTCTTCCCCAATCTTTTTTCAGAATGGTTGCTTTCTACTTTGTAGTAGTTAGGTGGTCTAGACTCATACAAGGACCTCTTGCCTTTAGCATGCATTCTGTCCACTGCAGGTTCAACCATTGATGGTCGCTGCCTATCACTACCCGGATACGGCCTTTTGTTGTAAGCATTGGTTGGCTTAGAATGTCTTTGAACATCTCTGTAGTATTGCTTTCCATCAATTAGAAGTCCCCTCAACCATTTATGACTCAGTCTGCACCTGGGACACATCCTCTGCATTACAGCTGCTTCCAAGGAATTGTCATCTAGTGCTTCTTCGTCAGATTGCTCCTTCTGATGTAAGAAACCTTGTCCAATAGCTGGTGGGTTTCTAGTCTCCTTCTTAGCAGTTGTCTGGTTGGCAGTACGCATTTGCACGTTGACCTCTTCCAACTCCTGCAGAGATAGATTCTAGAAGTTTGGTACAACCACATTAACTGTGCCGTCTCCAACTTCTAGAAACGGGTTACTATCAATCCCCATGATCTTTTCTGTTTTGGTTGGGAATTTCAGACTTCTTTTCTGAATCTGCTCCTGGATCCTGTCTCGAAAAACAATGCAGTTTTTAGTCGAGTGAGACCAAGAGTTATGCCACTTACAATATATTTTTCCTTTAAGTTCATCTGGAGATGGCAATTTTACTCCCTTTGGTTACTTAAGGAAATTGGCTGCAAGCAGATGGTCAAAAATGTCATCTGCTTTTGCCAGATCGAAAGAATACTTTCTGTGGAAATCTTTCTATTTAAACTGCTGGTCGATGGTGGTGTCTTTATGAATCAATGCTTCACAAATTACAGGTTCTTTGCCCACAATCTCTGCTGCATCGATTTCATAATTGGGATCTCTATAATATGTCTTATACGAGGCATTATTTCGATCTTGCTCTTCTTCTAATAATGCTTCATATCTAGACACCTTATAGGTTAATTCGACCAAATCCCTGAACTCAGTTGAATCAAACTTCTTTCGAAGCCTGAACTCTAAACCGTTTTGAGCCAATCTTACAAACTCTGGCTCTGGGAGAATGACTCTACATTTATTCCGAGCCCTTTTAAATCTGGCAATAAACTGAGTAGCCTTTTCCTCAGGCCTTTGACTCAATCTAGCCAAGTCTGCCATGGAAACTTCTGGCTCTGATTGGAAGAATTGGGCATGGAATGCCTCTTCCATCTGTTGCCAATTTTGAATAGACCCAGGTGTAAGGTTGATGTACCATACGAATGCTCCTCCAGTCAGAGAATTTGGAAATAATCTCAGTTTCATATAATCATGATTAGTGAATTCACCGCATTGAGCAGCAAATCTAGCAATATGCTCTACAGTTGACTGATTTCCAGTTCCATAAAATAGAGTAAAATCTGGTATTCTGAATCCTCTTGGGTATTCATGTACCCTATCTACCCATTCTGGGTATGGTTTTTTGTATATAGGAGTCTGGACCCCCCGAGCCATTGGTCCACATATCTCCCTAACAATATCAGCAATCTGGTCTCTAGGAACCAAATTTTGTGCCTGCTGAACCACTACTGGAGGGACAAACACAGGGTTTGGTGGGCAAACTTGTGCCTGTTGTCCTCTTGGTCCATAAGGTTGCATATTTGGGACTGGGTGCCCCTGTGGTGCAGGTTGCTGTTGGGGGTATTGGTAACCCCTTTGAGCCTGTCCTGTGAAAGGACCTGCAAAAGGTGTTGGAACAGATGTTGTATCCCTTCCATTTGTGGGAAAACCTTCCAACCCCCCGGGTATGAATTCGAATAAAGGATTATTATACCCCCTAGTACCAGGTATGGCTTCGAACATGGGATTTGTAACCGTTCTTATGCCAGTTTCTTGTATTTGGCCAGGTCCACCAATTTGTGTGGCTTCATTGTTGAGTACTGAGGCATTTTGGCCTGCTGCAGGCCTCGAAACAGGTTCATACCAAGACTGAGGTGATGGTCTTTCCAAGTTTTGGGTACTAGTTTGACCATTAGAATGTCCATTAACTTGCATAGGCTGTTTATCTCTAGCCAATCTTTGCTGAGGGGCATTTAAAACCTCCTCCGTGTGTCTTGTGTTTGTTAGTTGGTGATTATTCATTCGATCCAAGAAGGATGTTGCCCATTTTTCCATTGTGTTCATTAGTTGTTGTCCCATAGCATCTACTAAGCCATCCCATGGATTTGTTGGCTGAGTAAATGGAATGGTGGATGGCCCAATTCCTTGGTTTCGTCCAATACTACGAGCATATGGTTCTTGTCCAGAAGTACTGGTCTGTTCGACCAAAGGTTCTGATAACATGGGAGTTTCCACAGGATGTGTTACCACATTATCCTCTGGATTAGGTATTTCTACCTCTCCTTCTACGCCTTCCTCCAAGCGTTCATTTTCTCCTTGTCGTCTTCGTCTAGCCATATTTTAATAGTCCCACTGGGCGTGCCAAAAATATATGCTGGCTTTTTGGCTTTTCGAAGGGTATTTTTGTAAATGTGAGCGTGCCAGCAAGGATCAATCAGTCCTTACAGAAATTGTGATTGCCAACCAATTACCAGACGATTGTGTTTTAGTTCTTTCAGCCTCAATGAAGAGGACTTTTACTGGTGGCTTGACTTAGGAGAAATTAAGAGAAATAACAATTAATATGAAAAATAATGGAAGTATTTCATAAAAATGAAAAACTTACAATAGTTCAAACTCAGCCTCGAAGAGGTTTACAGCAACAGTCCACTTGAATCTACTTGAGACTACTCCTATGAATTGAAGTGCAGTGCAGATATGTAAAGTGCAGGTATTGAAAGTACAGGAATGTAAAACTGGAAAGTAAAATATGAAATAAAGACTGGTGTGTATGATCTGAGTTCCGTCCCTTTTCCTGGGGGTCTCTCTGCTATTTATACTTGTCAAAGATGACCTTCGAACTGCTCTTCGAACCGTCGAACTGCTCCTCCATGATCGCTAATCATGTTGCCTTAGAAGTAGCTCCATTATGCCACCATTTGCAGTTAGGCTTCCCTCCTGTATTTGAATTTGAATATGAGTAACCGTTGAAGCCACGTCACCTTGCGTTTCTTTACTGATCCAATGTTGCTCAGACCATGTGAGAACCAATTATCATCACCACGTGTACGATCAGGATTGGAGACTTAAATTATTTTCCAATAATACCCTTGTTTTGCCACGTGTCGGATTGTAACTGGCTTTTACAAAATATATAGCTAACAGCGGCAGCAGTTCAGGTATGAGAATAAAGAGAGAAATTAAGATAGAAAAAATACAAGTGTAAAAATGAAAAAAAAAAATTAAAACAATGATTTTTTCTTGTTATGATTAAGTTTATCCTTAAAATTAAATAAAATCAATCATTAAATTAATGTCATATATGGATTTATCATCAATTTTTCTTATATAATATTAGAGCATCCCTATCAACTTTCCTAAATTTTATCCTAAAATATTATTAGAAAATTTATTTCCTATTTTAGGAATTACTTTTTCATCTACCTTTCTCAACAAACTTCCTATTTTTTATCTATTTTATTAAAATAATCTTTTTAATTATTTTTTTAATAATAAAATAATTAAGTAATATAAAATAAAGTCAACGATGAAGGCTCAAAGGCAACTCCATTTATAGAAGAAAGCAGCAGAAGTAGAAATCAGGGATCGGACGTCCGAAAGGTCGACCAGCAGAGCGTTCGGGTGGATGACCGGCGAAGTAATTTTTGTCCAGATCATTTCATCTGGAACATCTGGAGTGGACAACCACTGTTAGATATGACAGAATTACAGTGATTCCCTATTTTAGGGGGTAATATAGTAATCTTAAATTCAAAGAGTTATATAAAGAATTTGATAAAAAAAAAATTAAAAGAATTAATCCCTTATAATAATATATATATATATATATATATACTATAAGAAGTCTGATAAGAATGCTCTTATAGGTAATGCTGGGCAACCAATCAATGGTGGTTGAAAAATAAACAAAAGCTAAATTACAAAACATGAAGACTTGGTATGGGAAGATAGATGAGCTGATCTGAACTCTAGGGTTGGCTGCCCGGCCCCCACAGACAAGCGTCTCGATTTTTGCCCTTTTCCCGAAACTTCAAAGTTGCTCTCAGTTTTAATTAATTATTATTAAAGAAATATATATATATATATATATCACATTTTAAATTTATTTTTCAAACTAAGGTCAAGTTTGGTATCTTTAAAATAATTCATTTTTTTATTTTTTTATTTTTTTTCATCACATCACCACTTTACTTTTCTGCACATCTTTTCATAAAAAGATAAAAAATATACTTATTTAGATCATCACAAACAACCGCTAAATGATGTATAAATAAAATGATTAATTAATAATTAAAAAATAAGTAAAATATGAATTGACTTATATATTTTAATTTTAATAAAGTGGCGCATCATTAAATTTAAAAAACAACTAATTTTTTAACTAACAATACTCCTTGTTAAATTATTATGCATCACTGGCAATCACCAACAAATACACGTAATCCATTCAAATTATTGGACTCTTATTCTTCTCCTCTTTATAAAGAATAATGTTCTATACATTAATTAATGTATTAATTAGTATATTAATTGATAATATAATATAATTTAAGAAATTTTTTATATTTATAATTTATATAATAAGTGGAGTCAATAATAGTATAGTACTATTACATGCATCAATTAATATATTAACTAGTGTATTAATACTAATTATGATATTATTATTAACCCTACTCATTATATAAATTATAAATATCAAAAATATCTTAAATTATGTCACATCATCAATTGGTACATTAATTAGTGCCCTAATTGGTGTATATAGTATTATTCTAAAATCATAACACTAGTTAATATACTAATTGATATATGTAGCATCAAAATAATACTATATGTATCAATGATTTTTAGTATTTGTAATGTGATTAATAAGTTGGATCAATAATAATGTCATAACTAGTATTGGTATACTAGTTAATATACTAATTAGTGCATATAGTACCACAATTTATTAAATAGTGTTCACAACTTTTAAAAAAAAAAACAAAGGATGTTCCATCTCCAACAATAGTGTTAGAAATACATAATTTAACACCGAAAACATATAAATGAACAAATTTTATAAGATTTATTAATGGAACTCATATCTCAAAAAAATTGGAAAAAAATCAAAAAAAAAAAAAAAAAACTCTAAGGAGTCTTTTAACAAAATAAACCTTAAATTTTGAATTTTATCAATTTAAACTATAGTATTTTAATTATTAAACTCAAAAAAGTCAAAAATATTGAGTTTAATGATAATAATATTATTCTTTGTCAATTTTTTACTTAACGAAAATAGACAAATATTTATATTGAAAAATCAAAATATTAGAGTTTAAATTAATAAAATTAAAAATTCTAGATTTATTTTTAAAAATACTTAAAATTTGGAAAAAAAAAATTGTTGTACTTTACTCAAAAAATTATCTATTAATTTGTTTTCCTTCAACAATGATTCAGAATACCAATTTTGATGCTCTAATAGAACAATTATGACATGGCCCAAAAAGAGGGGAAAAAAAAAAACTAAGATCAAATAGATGAGACACCTACCAACTTATTAAAGATGATTTTAGAACTTAAAAATTAAAGTTTCAAAGCGTTTTCCTTTACCTAATTCTATAAACTTATTGATGTCTAAACAATGGACTTTTTTTGTGGTTACCAATGAATCTTGTTCCTGGTTTTGATGTATTCATTTTTCTACTTTTATGAGAGGGTTCGGGCTGTCTCCGATCCACATCTAGCTTAGTCTGGTTCAGTTTGGCTTACTGGATCTATTTTTAGGCACTTTTTTTTTTTTTTTTGATAATTATAATCGTTCATATTTTAAAATTTATTGAGTATATTTTTTTTATGAAAAAACCACGTCGATCGAATAACGGATACTATATATTCGAATCACTTTTGTTTAGAAAAAATGAACAGTCAAAAAATTAACAATTTATAAAAAAAAATTATCTAAATACATAATATCCGTTATCCGATCGATATAATTTTTTATAAAAATAATATATTTAACAAATTTTAAAATGTAAACCGTTTGAATTAACGAAAAGACACTTAAAAATAGATCCAATGAACCAGACTGAAATCTCCAATCTAGATGATCGACTGGATGCAAGTCCCATCCTTTATGAAAAGCGCATGTCGGTTAACTCAAAAGGCAAGTGTCTTTCCACACTTCACCTATGGCATTAATTGCTTCAAATGGAGCAAGCAACCATGGTTTTTTAAGACTAATGTTAGAAATTTAAATAATTTATCAAATATTTTATTAAATTTTTTATGTAAGTGTGAAATTTATATACATATAAACTGACATATCACTCGTATTATGTACGGATTATATTTATAATTATGTATATATGATAATTGTGATTTTTAAATTTTTTTTTTAAATGTTTTCTTTTTTTTTTATATTATATTAAAGTTTAATATTTTGATAATAATTATATGTGTTGGACTTTTCAAGGAATTAAATATCTTTTTTTATTTATTATATTATATTAAAGTTTAATATTTTGATAATAATCATATGTGTTGGACTTTTGAAAAAAAAAATTATGCTTGTTCTTAATGCATTAAAGTGTTATTATGAGGGATAATAATCATATGTGTTTGGACTTTTCAAGAAATTCATATGTGTTGGATTTCAAAGAATTTTTTTTTATGCTTGTTCTTAGTAGATTAAAGTGTTATTATGAAGGTAAGACTTGGAAGTTGAGAGATGCTAATAAATGCTAAGATTTTTTTTTTAAATCAAAAAATCAAGAAATTTAGATTGGGAGATTGGAGCTCCTACAAGGTTTGGGGTTAAAAACCCCCTTTTACTTCATATATAGTATAGATTTGTGTGAATTCAACACTTATATAAAAGATTTAATAAAATATTTGATAAATTATTTAAGGGTTAGTTTGGCATACAATTAAAGGGATTTTTATTGATAAGTCCAATTTAGAAGTGTTTTAACCTAAGAAGTCCATGAAGGAATTTTTTAACTCATTTAGTCCCATGTATGTATAGTTTTATTCCATAAAGTCCATTTTCTTGATTTACACTATTTTCTTAGACACTTATGCCTTTACATTTAATTTTGATACCCTTATAAATATTTTTTCAACGATTAGCAATTTAATGATGTGAACATTCATATTTTAAAATTCACATTTATAGGAATGTAAATTGGCCCGTGGACGGCCCGAAACCCGCCCGAGAGCCAGGGCAGGCCCGGCCCGTTGACAATGTGAATATTCACATTAACATGTTAAAATTCACATTGATAGGAGTGTAAAATTGGCCCTCGTCCTGTGGCGCGCGCGAAACCCGCCCGCGGCCCATGGGCGGCCCGGGGCAGGCCTGGTCCGACCCGTTGACAATGTGAATATTCACATTGATAAGAGTATAAAATTAGGCCGCGGTCCATGGACGGCCAAAAGCCCGCCCGCAGCACGAGGCGGGCCCGGCCCGGCCCGTTGACAATGTAAATATTCACATTGACATGTTAACATTCACATTGATAAGAGTGTAAAATTAGCCCGCGCCTCGTAGCTGCCCAAAACCCGCCCACGGCCCGTGGGCAGGCCCGGCCCGGCCTGTTGACAATGTGAATGTTCACATTGATATGTTAACATTCACATTGATAAGAGTATAAAACTAGACAGCAGCCCAAGGCGGGCCCAGCCCGGCCCGTTGAAAATGTGAATATTCACATTGTCATGTTAACATTCACATTAATAGGAGTGTAAAATTGGCCCCCGTCCCGTGGTGACGCGAAACCCGCCCGCGGCCCATGGGCGGCCCGGGTCGGGCCCGGTCCGGCCCGTTGACAATGTGAATATTCACATTGACATGTTAATATTCACATTAATAAGAGTATAAAATTGGCCCGCGGCCCATGGACGGCCAAAAGCCCGCCTGCTGCCCAGGACGGGCCCGGCCCGGCCCGTTGACAATGTGAATATTCACATTGACATGTTAACATTCACATTGATAAGAGTGTAAAATTGGCCCGCAGCCCGTGGGCGGCCCGAAGCCCGACCGCAGCCCGAGGCGGGCTTGGCCCAACCCGTGACAATGTGAATATTCACATTGACATGTTAACATGAACATTGATAGGAGTGTAAAATTAGCCCGCGCCCCGTGGCTACCCGAAACCCGTCCACGGCCCGGGGCGGGCCCGGCTTGGCCTGTTGACAATGCGAATATTCACATTGACATGTTAACATTCACATTGATAAGAGTGTATAATTGGCCCGTGACCCGTGGGCAGTCCGGCCCTGGCCCGTTGACAATGTGAATATTCACATTGACATGTTAACATTCACATTGATAAGAGTATAAAATTAACCCGCAGCCCGTGGGCGGCCCGAAGCCCAATCGCAGCCCGAGGCGGGCTTGGCCCGACCCGTGACAATGTGAATATTCACATTGACGTGTTAACATTAACATTGATAGAAGTGTAAAACTTGTCCGCTGCCCGAAGCTCGCCCGCGGCCCGGGGTAGGCTCGGACCCAAACCTGGGCCACCCACGGGTTTCGGGCCCCCATGGGACGCGAGTCAATTTTACACTCTTATCAATGTGAATGTTAACATGTCAATGTGAATATTCACATTGTCAACAGGCCGGATTGGGCCCGCCTCGAGCTGCCCATGGACTGTGGGCGTGTTTCGGGTAGCCACGGGGCACGGGCTAATGTTACACTCTTATCAATGTGAATGTTAACATGTCAATGTGAATATTCACGTTGTCAACGGGCCCGGTCCGCCCTGGGCAGCGGGCGGGCTTCGGGCCGCCCACGGGCCATGGGTCAATTTTACACTCCTATCAATGTGAATATTAATATGTCAATGTGAATATTCACATTGTCAACGGGCCGAACCGGGCTCGCCTTGGGCCGCCCATGGGACGCGAGTCAATTTTACACTCTTATCAATGTGAATGTTAATATGTTAATGTGAATATTCACATTGTCAACAGGCCGGGTCGGGCCCACCCCGGGCCGCCCACAGGCCGTGGGCTAGTTTCAGGCAGCCACGGGGCGCGGGCTAATTTTATACTCTTATCAATGTGAATGTTAACATGCCAATGTATTTGCATTATCAATGGGTCGGGCCGGGCTCGCCCAGGGCAGCCCACGAGCCGCAGGCGGGTTTCGGGCCGGCCACAGGCCGCGGACTAATTTTACACTCTTATCAATGTGAATGTTAACATGTCAATGTAAATATTCACATTGTCAACGGGCCGGGCCCGGGCTTCGGGCTGCCCACGGGTCATGGGCCAATTTTACACTCTTGTCAATGTTAATGTTAA
The DNA here is from genome assembly GCF_055761805.1 of Camellia sinensis. Lineage (NCBI taxonomy): Eukaryota > Viridiplantae > Streptophyta > Magnoliopsida > Ericales > Theaceae > Camellia > Camellia sinensis. The sequence continues at coordinate 30,803,415 of NC_138961.1, read as the reverse complement.
TGTTAACATATCAATGTGAATATTCATATTGTGAGCAGGCCGGCTCGGGCCCGCCCTAGGCGACGGGCTAGTTTCGGGCCGCCCACGGGCCGCAGGCCAATTTTACACTCCTGTTAATGTGAATGTTAACTTGTCAATGTGAATATTCATATTATCAACGGGCCAGGTCGGGCTTATTTTTTTGGCTTGTGGGCCGGCTCGGCCTAACTCGAATTTTTCCGGGCACCCACGAGGATTGACATGAGCCGGGACCTTACACATTAACGATATAAACATTTATATTGACGGTGTAAACATTCACATTAAGGGTATTTTGGTAATTATGTCACCCATAGGACTTATTGAAACATAAGAAAATAATGTGAACTAAATTGGACATAAGTAGATGAAGAGGGTATTTTGGTCTTCTTATCTCAAATTGGACCTAATGGAATAGTAAAAAAGAATATGGGTTGGAAGGAATAAAACTCTTAGAAAATGGATTTATCAAAAAAGCTTCCTAAATTAAATAATACAAAAAGTCAAAAAGTCACTATCATATTTAAGTCACGTCATCTTATTTAAATTACATCATCTCTCTAACACATCACATCAAACCTAACTTAAATCCAATCTATATAAATCAATAAATTAAAAAATAGACTTTTTTAAAACATCTCAAATTAACTCTAATATTCATAACATTTTCCGTGTTTTAAAGGGTAGAACACTGCTTTCAAGAGAACCCAATACCAACACTCCACACTGCTTTCAAGAGAACCCAATACTTGGAGACACGTCTTTGGATTTGATGTAATGAGAACCTAATACTTGAGATAAATCTTTGGATTTGATGCAAAGGGGAACATCTGGTAATAGTTTGTTGATTTGGGGATTTTTTATTTTTTATTTTTTATTTTTTTTAAATTATTACGACAGGTGTAACTGCAAAAAAATATTACGTGTGAAAAAAAAATAAAATTAAAATTATAATTATTAATATTGATAAAGTTGTCATTAATTTATAATTATTTTTAACTTATACACTGATTTGAAATTCTCTTCTTTCTTTTTTTTTTTTTCTCTCTTTTTTTTTTTTTTTCAATCAATCAGTAGGAGATTACTTACAATATAGAAAAAAAAAAAATTGCATTTGAACAATCATAATTCAACAACCAGTCTAACAAAGAATCCATAATAAAGAATAAAATTAACAATGCAATAAAGCGTTTAATAAATTAAAAATATTTGCATTTAACAAAGATTGACCCCTAACTTCTTAGACATAAGTGTACAATTGAGTTAGCCCAGCTAGTTTGGATTATTACCAGCAAGAGCAATAATGTTGTAGGGATCTAATTTCGGTACCAATTTTTAGACTATAGTGCATACGCGATATATTTATAGTTTCACTTTCAAATTTTTTGATAGTTTGATAATTAAAAGATAGTTTGATGAATGAGGAAAATTATTAGTAATTTTGAATAATTTGACGAATGAGAAAAAACCATTCAACATTAATTAGATATTAGAGAAAATTAGAGAAACATCATTCTCCAATTTTGTATAGTAGGAGAGATTGAAGATGTTTTTTTTATTAACTAAGATCCTTCGATGAAATTTCTCTGTGAAAATTAAAATTTCTCTATGTCGGGAATGAAATTTCTCTGAGGCGAGTGAAATTTATGAGTCGAATTTTCTCTATGAAAATGTTAAGGGACCTTAACTAGTAAATATTGTATGTCATTTATCTTATAAAATCTTAATATTAAGGACATTTAAAAAAAAAAATCCCCTAAATATTGTTGTAAGTTCAACATCAATTTTTTTTTATTTATGTTAACTCCTTAACCAAAAAAATGTTTTTGTTAGGAAGGGCATTCTTATAATAAAAACAAGTAAAACATTCATATTAAATAAATTATATACTTTATATAATATGATAAATAAGCCTATATTTATATTTTTAGATTAATAATTCATGTACATAATTTTTTTTCCCTCCGAATCTCGGAAGGGATCATGGAGGGAAAAAAAATTATGTACATGAATCATTGTTGATTTTTTTTAGTACTAATGCATTGATAACCTTTCATGTTCATGTTTTATCTAAAAGGATGTTTTGAAAAGTAAGTTAAAAGTTAACTTATAGATTTTTTTATGATTTTTTTTTTAAAAAAAAGTATGAAAAAAGTAGAGAGATGATATGACTTAAAAGATATTAGAAGTCAAAAAAAACTAACTTTTAAACAAAGAATTAATAACAAAAATTCATACTTATTTGAATACACTTGTGTTAAGACTGTAATAGTATGACATTTTTATATATTTATAAATTTCTATTAATTTATAAAAATTATCCACAAAAAGGTGCATTATAATTGAGAATAAACAATTTAGAGATAGAATTTTCTATGACCAGAAAGAGTCAGATTGAGATTTTGCTTTAGCCTTCATTATGAATTGGGTTGGCCTTGTGTACACTATAAAAAATTGACCAAGTTTGAATCGTAATTGCTATTTAATTAAAATTCATTTGTGATTCCTTCGAAAGATAAACAAACCGAACATAAATAATTCTTAAAGCACCTTAAATTTTTGAATTAAATTTCAATAATCTGGACTCGTTTATTGTCCACACTCTAGCTAAACAATTTTCAAAAAATATAAGACATTATAAATTAATAAATTATAAACAACTCTGATAAACTGTATAGCTCTAATCATATTGTTGTTGGCTTGTCACCAAACTAAAATTGAGAAGGACACCCCCTGACTTGAATCACTACCACTTTGATGGCTCCCTCCCCTGCCTTTATTCGTAATAAGGGAACCCTTTAGTAGGACCACCCCAAACTTTGGAGGGCAAATTGCACCAACATCCATTCCTCTAAACCCTCCTTTGCTTGTATATATTGCATTCTCTCATGGACCACTCAACCAAAGTTCCCCAAACGCATAACACATAGTCCCTCTCTTATAATCTACATATAAATTCATCAAACCTTCCATTCCCATTCAACTCTCTCTCCATGGCCTCTCTTCATCTTCAATTCCTCATCCTTTTTATATTCATTCAATCAAATCTATGTCTATGTTCAACAACAAAAACAGTCATTTTACCACTCAAAACCAAAGCAATCTCATCTGGGTTGATTCTTAGACCACCCAACAAGCTCTCTTTCCACCATAACGTCTCTCTCACTGTCTCTCTCGCCGTCGGATCGCCGCCCCAGAATGTTACCATGGTGCTCGACACAGGCAGCGAGCTCTCCTGGCTCCACTGCAAGCGGACCCAAACCACACCCACCGTATTCGACCCGGTTCGCTCCACCTCCTATTCGCCCGTACCCTGTTCCTCCCCCACCTGCAGGACCCGAACCCGGGACTTCACCTTACCAGTTTCATGCGACCCGAAGAAACTTTGCCACGCCGTCCTCTCCTACGCCGACGCCTCCTCCGTCGAAGGCAACCTCGCTGGAGACACATTCCGGGTCGGCGGGTCGGCTCTGCCTGGAATGGTATTCGGGTGCATGGATTCCGGGTCGAGCTCAACCCCGGACGAAGACTCGAAGACAACCGGGTTGATTGGGATGAACCGGGGCTCCTTATCTTTCGTCAGCCAAATGGGTTTTCCCAAGTTCTCGTACTGCATATCGGGCCGTGACTCGTCGGGTATTCTACTCTTCGGGGAGGCGAGTTTTTCGTGGCTCCGACCCTTGAACTACACACCCTTGGTTCAAATCTCGACCCCTTTACCCTACTTCGACCGGGTCGCTTATTCGGTTCAATTAGAGGGAATACGGGTCTCGGGTAAAGTCCTGCAACTACCCAAATCGGTTTTCGTACCGGACCACACCGGTGCGGGTCAAACCATGGTTGACTCGGGCACCCAGTTCACTTTCCTTCTCGGGCCGGTTTACACCGCTCTGAAGAACGAGTTTATGCAACAGACAAAAGGGGTGTTGAGAGTTTTCGAAGACCCGAACTTTGTATTTCAAGGAGCAATGGATTTGTGTTACCGGGTCGAGTTGACCCGAACCAGCTTGCCTCTGTTACCGCCCGTGACGCTGATGTTTCGGGGCGCCGAAATGAGCGTATCGTACGAGCGGTTATTGTACCGGGTACCGGGTATGGTGAGAGGGAGTGATTCAGTGTATTGCTTTACATTTGGAAACTCTGATCTTCTAGGTATAGAGGCCTATGTGATTGGACACCATCATCAGCAAAACGTGTGGATGGAATTTGATCTTGAAAAATCAAGGGTTGGATTGGCTGAGGTTAGGTGTGATCTTGCAAGTCAACGACTTGGTTTGGAAATTTAAAATGTTAAGATAGTGTTTTGATACGCTGTATCATGGACCCACATTGTCCAATCCATGGTCTACCTCGTGAGTTTAATGTTAGGGGTGGCCCATTGATCGGACACTGTGGTTTGATGATACAGAAATTGGGAGATGTGAAATGTTGTACCATTATGCTGTAGTCAGCAATTACTAAAGGGTTATGTTGAAGGAGAAGGACGGCTTGATTTGCATTTGAAGTGTAGTTTGGAAATGATGGTGCTGATGAACGGTGGATGGAGGCTCTATAATGTCCAGTGTATGGATGTGTAATGGAGATGGACTACATTGGATAAAAATCTTTATTTTAAATTTTGACTGTAAATGTCCGAGTGCCAGTCTGACACTTGTACAGCCGCCTTGGGGCGCTGTTTTTTTTTTGAGTTTTTTTCCAAACTGTCTTTTTTTTGTTTTGCTTTTTATTTTTTATTTTTCAATTTTATACAGGAGTACTATATTTGATAACAAACCTTGTGCCTTTGATTTGAGTTTTTTAAATTAAATTTTTTAAAAATTAAATTTTTTAATTTTCGTATTTTTTTTTTGTTTTTAATGAATATTTTTAAAATTTAAAATATTTTTTTAATTTTTTAAATGTACCTCACTTAAATATATTTAAAAAGTAAAAAAAGTGTAAAAAAATATTTTAAAAAAATAATAAATACATAAAAATATAAAAAATGTACTAAATTTTCATAGTTTTTTATATTTTTGGTATTTAGTAAATTTTTAAAAGATTTTTTTGTAATTTTTTTATTTTTTTAGGTATATTTATGTTAGGTGTGTCTAAAAAGTTTTAAAAAAATGTTTAAAATATTAAAAAAAATAGTAAAAACAAAAAAATATGGAAAATAAAAAAATAAAATTTTTTTAAAAGTCTTTTTAAAAAAGAGGAACCAAACAAGTTGACCTTTTTTAAATCAAATAAATGATAAATGTGAAAATAATTGTATTTCAGTTTAATTTTTTTTTTAAAAATGTAACATAAGTGAAATGAGGGGAAAAAAAATGTCCTTTTGTTTTTTTTGTCCATCTCGAATCATCAACTACCCCGTCGGTTGTCAACCCAAATCCCAAATCCCACCACTAGCCTTTTCCAGTTTTTCCAGTCCCACTCTCTTCTTCACCATTTATTTAATAATTTTTTTGTTAAAACATACTATTATTAAAAGAAAATGGCGATGAAGACGAAAAAAAAAAAGTAAAAAATTAAACTTGAAAAATGGTTTATGGCTTTTATTTCTTTTTTAATGTTTTCTTTTCTCATTTTTTAAAAGAATCACTATAGGATCTGTTTGGGAATAGGTTACATTTTTTGCTATTTTAGTAAGCTATTTTAGGCTTGTTTTGAAAAATAAAAATAAAATTAACTTATTGATTTTTTTTTTTTTGAAAAATTGTGTAAAAAAAATAAAAAGATGATGTGATTCAAATAAGTCAGTAAGTTAATTTTTGTGTTTGAAAATATGGGTCGGTTTTTTTTCTTTTTTTTTATTTTTATATTAAAAAATGTGTTTAAAATGACATTAAAATGATAAATGACTAAAATGCCTCTACAATAACGATGTTATTCCCAAGCATAGTAGGGGATGACGGGACAGTACTCTTTCACAGAAATGCAAGCAACTCCTACTGAATCATAGGGACAAAAGCATCATTTGGCAATTTATTCTCAGATTTTGCAAAGTTACATGATGGTTTTTTTTTATTTCTATGTACTTACTAACTATTTCTATCATATTGGATTTTTTCTTTGTATGTACTTATTAACTAGTTCTGTCATATTGGATTTTTTTCTTTGTATGTACTTATTAATGTTTCTATCATATTGACTATTTCCATCTCAGCCTTTCCTTTTCAAACAGCGCCATAATTTCAAGCAATGAAGTTGCACACAACTCACAATTCTTCTCTAAGCATATAAAAAAATTGGATTGGATAAGGTGTTGGGAGACAGATGGGAAATTTATAAAAGAATTGAAAAGAATGCTGAGCATATGAACATGTTTTGTACTACAAAATATAAAATTGTTTTCACTATGATTTAATTTTAGAATCATGATGTAAGTGTAAAATTATATTTTGAATTTTGAGTTTTTGAATAATAATTTAAAAAAAAAAATTATTTGATTATGAGTTTTGGAAATAATTTTGGGATAATTTGTAATTTTTTCAATTTCTTCAATTAAGAGAAATATGAGAGAATGTGAGAGGAGCGAAGAGATGGAAGAAAAAAAGTAATTGATTAATTTATTAATAATAAAAAAATAATTTTGAAAGTAATTTTAAATTGTATTTTAAAAATATATTTTATTTACATGCTTCATTCAGATCATAATTTAAAACAAAATTTAATTTTAAAAAATAAACCAAACTCTATCTAACTTTCTCATTTTTAGACCATGCAAGCATTTAGCCTTTGCTATTGAAAAAACACAACAAAAATGAAATTTGCCAAAAAAACAAGATAATTGTCAACACACTATGTATGTATATATTTGAACTAGGAATATATAGGCTTCGTTTAGAAAGCAAAAGTTGGGACTTTTTTGATTATTTTAGTCACAAAAAATAAAATAAGCTTTTTAATCTAATAAGACAAAACATTGCATCTAACTTATAATCATTACATTCTTTCTCTCATAAAAAAGTCAAAAAAACCTAAAGTGTTTTCCAAATTAGACTTTTTAATCTCAAGTTAAAATAATTAAAAAAAATTAAAAAATCAAAAAATCAATCAATTTCCCAAACGAATCATATATTTGTTTCATTCAGAATTTTAAATCAACATTAAGTTTTAGAGAAAAAATAACAAAACAAAAAAAATCCCAAAAAAACAGGGTTGGACAAAGGGAGCAGATAGGTCCTCGTAAAGCATGTAAAGAAGAAAAGGACCGGAATACCCAGCGGCCCCGTGCAGTCGACAACACCAACCACTCACTTCCCTCCAAAATAGTTGGCATGCAGAGTGTGAATTTCGGAAAATTATTAGGTGATTAGGAGGCAAATATATGTGTCGGCCCAATTATGATTTTCGTTTGACATGTGAGGTTGGAATAATTCTATTTCCATACGCTTATTTATTTCAGTACACATTATTTGTCAATATATACAGTTATGAATTTAATTAGATATTATTTGTCTCATTCCACACATCACATATTCCAATTATAACCATCAACTGAAATATTGTACACACGTTTTTTTTTTTTTTTTTGTCACAGGGAAATCCTCCCACCCTCCCGCCAGTCCAAGGCAGCGCCCCATGAGGAGATCACCATGGTGTCCTGTTGTCCGTTCCGAGTAAGAGACTATAACCTGGAAGCACCCTCTCGCAGGTCCAAGGCAGCGCCCCATGAGGAGATCACCAGGGTGTCCTGTTGTCCGTTCCGAGTAAGAGACTATAACCTGGAAGCACCCTCCCACAGGTCCAAGGCAGCGCCCCATGAGGAGATCACCAGGGTGTCCTGTTGTCCGTTCCGAGTAAGAGACTATAACTTGGAAGCTTGTCCCGACCTCCCAAGGCAAGCTTCGATTAAGTCAGGACTCGCACAGCGGGGGAGCATTAAACCCACACCAAGTAGCTGATTAGGCATCCTTGAGGTCCAACCTCCTAACCAACAGTGCTTCGTCCAAGAGATTGGCCCAAGAGGGAAATTGAACTTGTGACCTTGGGGTTTAAACCCCAAGGCCTTACCACAATGCCACAACCCGTTGGGTTTGTACACACGTTTTACCCAACTCTCCCATTTGTTTACTAATTCTGAATTCATCGCTTGCCCTTATGATTTCTCTATGGGTTACTTACTCCAATTGATTAGATTTTGAATTCTGCTTTTGGGTTGGTTTTCTTAAATCCATTTATATAACGATATATGTGTGTGTTTGCACTTGATGTAGTGGTATAGATAGCTCTGTAGACTTTCTATGCTAGATTTAATTTTGGATTTTCTGTTTCTATAATAAATTGGTATTGTTTCTATGTTTTGTTGAATTTTGATTACATATTAATTTTGTTTATCCATGAAGACAACGACAAGTCACACCTATGAAAACAACGACAAGTCATAGAAGCCTCTCAAATCGTCAGAAAATTAAGTTTTGATCATTCAATACTGATTTTTCGAGTAGAATTGGTCTTATTGTTGTTAACGATGAACCATTCAAGATCCTTTTCCTCTCTGTTGTTTTTCATTGGATTTGTAACTGAAACAAATTGAATTGATTTTAAAGAGAGGGAAAGAAAGCAAAAATAATTTGTGGGTTTGTTTATTGTTGTTGGTGGTAGAGAGAGAGAGATGATATGGGTTGGCTAGGATTTTTATATCCATTAAGGGTCATTTTACTTTAGAGTATAATTGCCATTAAAATAAAGTTTCATCAAGTGTGTGCATTAAGGTAGGTAAGTGTGTAGAAATAGAATTTCTCGTGAGGTTGGAATAAAATAATCGTAAAAAAATAAAATATATTAAAAAGTTAATAAAATAAAATATCACATCTAAATTATAATCATTTTATTTTTTCTTTTATAAAAGTTAAAAGTTTATCACAAACAAGACTTTTTAACTCAGATTAAAAAAATCAAAAAATCAACTTATTTCCCAAACGAATGCTATAAGAGCTAAGGCCATCTCCAACGGTTCATCAAACTTGGCATCAAATTGATGAAAAAGTTACTTTTTCTCACTCCAATGGTTTCACCAAATTGATATCAAAATGAGAATTGAACAAAATTTTCATCAAAGTGAGAACACGCTGTAGATTTCAGTATTTCACTGTGCGTTACCGTTGGGCGTGGCCAATCAGATGCTCGGTCGGTTGACCAACCGGTCGACCGGTTCCCTTTCAAATAGGTAGGTTCAAACAGGTTAAAAAAAAAAAATTAGCCTTACTGGTCGACCCTTCCCTTTTGATGCACCGTTGGAACAACCCATATCAAATTGAGAAAATCAGAAATTTTTTACTCAGATTTGGTGAAAAAAGTTATGAACCGTTAGAGATGCTCTAAAAATCAGCTTTTAACCTATTTTGAATCACGTTATCTCTCTATTTTTTTACTTAATTTTTTTAAAAAAAAAACTAAAAAAAATTTAAAAATTAATTTCTAACTGTCTTCCCAAAACAACTCATACTTCCTTCGTCCCAATTCATTTGGAGAATTCAACTTATTAAGGAGACAAACAATCATTACACATCAATTTAAAATTTAAAACATTTTTATCATAATATCTTTTAATTTTAAATTTTAAGATGTGTTTATACTCATGTATAATGGGTAATTTTAAAAATCTAAAAAATTACTTAAAATAGAAAGTGGACAAATATTTTGGGATGAATAGATGGACAAAAAAAATGGGACAAAGAAAGTATTCATTAGTAAAAATTCTAAAATTCAATTATTTTAATTAATAAATATCAAATTGAAGCGTCTTATATTGTCTTCACAAAAAAAAAAAAAAAAAAAAGGGGCTATAATCACATTTTGTGACCAAAATCTAAGAAGCTAAGTCCTAAAGTTACCCTTAGATCGTGCTATATGGTTTTATCGTGGACTTGTATCATAGGTGGGAATTCATGTGGAATTTCAATAGCAATTTAAATCTTAAGATTCAAGGCAAATCAATAAAAGGAAATAATAATAATTGTGTACCTCACGTCATTAATTGAAGTAATTTAAGCGGTAGATTTTTTGGTGATTATTATTTTCCGCTCCATAATCATGATATTGTTTTTCACTCCATAATCATGATATTGTTTTCTTTCACATACCTATGAGAAAATATGAGATGGAAGTTAGGGTTGAAATGATGATCTTAACCGTATATTTATAACGCTCCAATTTCATATTAGCATGGAGGCTAGGGTTGGAATGATAACCTTAACCATACATTTATAACGTCCCAATTTTATATTAGCTTATCCTAAATAATGGAATTGTAATTAGGTCTAAATTAATCTCTAATTTAACATATGCTCTTTTAGTGCACACAACATGATAAAAAATCATGTGCTATTACTAACGTGTCCATGACCTGCTTATGTTTCGATATGGATTACAATTCATTGGTCTACCCGACATATTCATACTTTATTTAACAAGATACAATGTATAATTATTTGATCTATGTAAACTTACCTACAAAAAAACTTCTTACAATTCAAACTCACACTTTTAGGCCAAGTTTGGCATGAGACAAAAAAGACAAAAAGTCAAAAAGTCACTATCCTATTTAAGTCATATCATCTTATTTAAGTCACATCACCTCTCTAACACATCACCTCAAACCCAACCCAAACCCAACCCATATTTCATAAAAAGTCAAAAAGTGCACTTATTTAGTCTTCCCAAACTAGGCCTTAATATTGGGATAGTTCACCCAAGCTTAAATATCCACCCTATCAATGTACAATTATTTAATCTATATAGAGTCTTCACAAAAAAAAATTTCTTACAATTCAAACTCACATTTTTAACATTGGGACAGTCCGTCCAAGCTTAAATATCCGTTTTATCAATTGTATGTGCAGTTGCTTGAACAATTAACGGAGAAAGAGTAAAACTTGAGACCTTCCCAAAGTAGTTGTGTTAATTGTCCTGAAAACACCAAATAATTTTGCATGACCTATCTCGTGAATCTCGCCCTTTGAATTGACGTGAGTCGGTCGTGTGTTGAGTGGTACCAGTGAGAAACCTGAGTCACCTGTTGTAAGGTAGCACGTGTACATTGCAATTAATGTTAGGGTCATGTTCCGGAGCTCTAATTAGAACAGTACAGTTCTAATGAGTTGTCCAGTTATTAAAAAAAAAAAAAATAGTGAAGTAAAAGACAAAAAAAAAAGAAGAAAAAGACAAATTAATACTCTATTAAAACTCTATTTTTAGAGGTCCAAATCATTTTTGTTAATATTATTATTGTGGGCACAAAAAATCCCTCTCTATATCCTCGCGAAACGAACATAGATTCTGCTGCTGTGGGCGGATCACAGCCGTGCTTTGCTTTGCTGCCTTTCACAACAGTGACAACAGTGCGTTTGGTGATGAATGTCATGTCCTTGTTTTGAATAATCTGTGGTCTGCCATGTTAGACCTAAGTTTGAAAAGTTAATTATTTTAATAAATTATTTTAATTTTTAATTATTTTAATAAATTAAAATATTTATATTTAAAAAGATAATTATTTTTTTTTTATAATTAAATATAATATTTGTGAAATAAAAAATAAAATAATTATTTTATTTTATTAGCTATTTTAACATTATTTTTTTTTTTTATATTTTTTGTAGATTTTAACTCAAAAAACAAAAAATAGCCTTTTTCAAACAATGCCTTATGGTAAATTATAAACACACTTTTAAAGGTTGTTTAAAATACAAATTATTTTTTGTAATTGTAAAAATTATATCTTGTTTTTTGATATTTTAATTTTATAATAAATAGTCACTTTTACTAATAAATTATTAAATTAATTAATAATTTTTAATAATGTTGAAAATTTATTTCAATTAATAATTTAAATAATTTAATTATTGTATAGAAAAATGGTTAGGAATTTAATTTTTTTTGATTAATTCTATTAAATAAAAAATTCTAACATTGAGATATTTGTAATTTTTTAAATTAGAAGAGTCAATTTGTATTTTAAGCAAACATCTAATTTAAAAAGGGTAAATGACAAATGCACCCCCTAAAGTTCACTTAAAATACACATTACTCATTGTGTTTGAAAAATTATAAATACTCTATTGTTAGAATTTTTTATTCAACAAAATTAACTAAAACAAAAAGAAATTCCGAATTTCTTTCATATACAATAATAAAATTATCTAAATTATTAATTGAAATAAATTTCGGACATCATTAAAACTGTTAATTGATTAATTTATTAATAAAATGAGTTATTTGTCAAGCAATTATAAACTTCAGGAGCCGAGATGTAATTTTCAAAACTATAAGCTATAATTTGTATTTTTAGGCCTTGTTTGTCATCTACTATATAATCCATCTTTTTATCTTTTTATCTTTTTTCCATCACATCACCTCTCTACTTTTCTGCACATCTTTTCGTAAAAAGACAAAAAGTGCACTTTTTTAGTACACTCCAAACCAACCCTAAATCTTAAGAAATGTATTTATAATTTACTCTTTAAAAAGACATGGAATGATGGAAATTCTAAATTTTAGACCCATTAATTATTATTCTGAAAAAATTATACTGTACTTTTTTAAAACAAAATTAAAAAATATTTGTGATCCCTAAAAATTATACTATATTTGTTTTTTTTATTATTATTTGGCAACCACCACAATCAAGCTTAGGGTTGGTTTGGGGAGTGAGTTGACTTTTTGACTTTTTAATTTTTTTGATTATTTTAGCCTGGGCTAAAAAGTTTGGTTTGAGAAAGATTTTTTTGACTTTTTTGACTTTTTTTGTAAGAGAAGAGTGTAATGATTATGGGTTTGATGCGATGTTTTCTTTGTTGTGGCTAAAATAACCTATTTTGTCTTTTGTGACTATTTTAGCCACAAAACATCTTCCCAAACGGTTTAGCTACTTGAAAAAGTTGTTAAAAAAATTAAAAGAAATTAAAAATATATCATATGAATTATTTTTTTATTGATTTTTTAAATATAATATTACTGAAAATATGATTATTTTATGTTTGAATCTCTCAATCTGTCGTCATCTGTTCAAAAAATAGAGAGAATCAATTCCCTGTCCAGTTGTGATCCAAAAGGGTCCCCAGTTGTCACCCTCTTAAATGATTTTGGAGAAATTACACCTACACCCCTTAGGGTTTGAAATTAATACATTAAAACCCTTATGGTTCTAGAAAATGCGTCCCCTTCCTGAGGTTGATAGGTACATTACAAAAAAAAGGCAGTGGCTTTGGTCCAGTCCAAGATCGGACTGGACCATGCTGTTGGGTTCATGGAGGCCCATCACGAGTTCTGTTTTGATAATCCGAACCGTTCAATGCGTAGAACTCGTCGAGTACTATATGCCTGTAAAAAATCACGTTGATCGGATATCGATAGTTATGTAAACAAAACAGTTTTTTATCAATCGTTAATTTTTTCACCGTTCATTTTTTTTTATATACAAAACTGATTTGATCACATAGCTATTGATATCCGATCAACGTGATTTTTTATAGTCATGTAGTATTCGACGAGTTCTACACATTGAACGGTTCGGATTATCAAAATGGGCCCAAAAAATAAGCCCCATAGGCCAAACTAGACGGGTCCAGTCTTGATCTCAACTTGAGACAAGTTGGACCCAAAAAAAAAAACTCCCTTTTGCTTATCTCATCATTTAAATTTCTTAAAATGCCGTATTTACTCTTGTCAAATGCTTCTCACCAACACAATATTTATTTGTCTTGCAATCTTGATATACGTAGACATGCCATTACCAAAACCATCTTTATAATGTAACTCAAAAAGAACATACCACTTATCGGGCATTTCCCATACCAATAGCAAACAACAACCACTCATTGGCGCTGTTTGGGAAAGACAAGTTCAGGCTATTGTAGCCTCATTTTGAATATAAGCCAAAAAGTATGAATAGTAGACGGAGGTGCAAAACTCAAAAAAAAAAAAAAAAAAGTAGATGCACTGTCGTGACAGTGTAGGCACAGCCTACACTGTCAAAGTGACAAGTTGTTACATCACGTTGGAAATTGCGGTTTTGCCCCTTTCCATCAATTTAAAAAATTATAATTTTAGGAATAAATTTGTCATTTTAAATTCAAACATCATTTCAACACACTTTTCAATACAACAACTCAACTAAAAATCCATCTCATCTTCCCAAATACAAAAACTAAAATAGCCTACTAAAATAGCCAAAAAACCTCTAAAATAGCCACTTCCCAAACGAGGCCATTGTCATATACTCCCAAACAATGAAACAACCATTTCTCATCTTCCATTGCCCCCAACACTACTGTCTCATTGCCAATTTTTCATGTCATTTCTGAAATGCCACTACAGCACCCCACAAAAGCCACCACAACTAACATTCATGCCAATCATTCCCAAAAATGCCGAATAGTTGTACCCTACCCCACCCACCTGGCCACCCCTTACCTCTAATAACTACCTTCACCTCTCATCCCCCACCCACTTGCAATTGGGATACAATAATAATTTGAAATGGTCATTTAGTCATTTGATCAAACAGTTGATATGCACATGACTCATCAACATCCTACTGCAATCGCTACAGCTCACCACTATTATACCACCAATCTCTATCACTGCCACCTTTGTATCCACCCATCAATTAACAAATCATAATTTTTGCGACAAAGAGAAGGGATAGAATATATATATATATATAGAGAGAGAGAGATAGAGAGAGAGAGATCATCTCATATGCATTCCTCTCAACTTTGCACACTATTTCCAAAACTAAAAATCCCACTGCACTCTAGTTTTTTTCGTTATATATCCTTGGCGCAATTGTTGAAAAATAGAATCACATCTTAGAAAGTGAAGATATGGAGGTTGCAGCTACGAGTGGTGGGGTGGGTCGGGTTAGGTTGTTGGAGGTCACAATTGGGGAATGTGGGTTGCATTGTTAGAGTCGTGGGTTTGGGATTGGGTCAACGAGAAGATAATGGATGTGATGGTAGAGATAGAGTAGCCAATGATGGTTGTGGGCGTAGGTCATGGAGGTGGGGTAACTAATTGTAGTTGTGGAGAGGATGATGCATCTTGATGGTTGTGGGCGTAGGTCATGGAGGTGGGGTAACTAATTGTAGTTGTGGAGAGGATGATGCATCTTTCATGTTTGATAAAATGCCTTCAAGAGGACAAAGGTGTTTTGGGGGGGGGTCGGGTTAGGTTGTTGGAGGTCACAATTGGGGAATGTGGGTTGCGTTGTTAGAGTCGTGGGTTTGGGATTGGGTCAACGAGAAGATAATAGATGTGATAGTAGAGATAGAGTAGCCAATGATGGTTGTAGGTGTAGGTCATGGAGGTGGGGTAACTAATTGTAGTTGTGGAGAGGATGATGCATCTTGATGGTTGTGGGCGTAGGTCATAGAGGTGGGGTAACTAATTGTAGTTGTGGAGAGGATGATGCATCTTTCATGTTTTGATAAAATGCCTTCAAGAGGACAAAGGTGTTTTGGGGGGGGGGGTCGGAGGGTCCAACCCCCAAAAAAAAAATGAGAGACAAGGGTAAAAGGGTAATTTTAGTTTTTCTGTTAAGAGTTTCAACTGATAAACGGGAGCATCTGTTTACACACATCACTCCCTTTCTATATACATCCTTCACACATAACTTTCCAACACACTCTCTCATTAAGTATGTGGGAAAATGGGATATGGTGTGTGCATATAGAAGCTCCCCTGATAAACTCTAATAGGGATGGCAGTGTAATTTCCAAAACCTGAAGGAGGTATTTGTAATAAAAACATAACTCAGGGGGTGTGATTGCAATTTACCCAATGATTTGGTACATAGTTTAGGGAATTTTGCGCCTCCTTTCATTGTGTGGACGACACCCGTCCACATTTTTTATAAACTTTTTTATATAAAAAATTAAAATTAAATTGATAAAAGGAGTATAACCTTAAAAATAAATTATTGATTTTTTTAAAAATTAAATATAAAAAATATTATATAACTATAATTACTATGAAATGATGAGATAATATAATGGATTGAAATTGTACTAATCCAATTCACAAAAGGAACAGATATTCGTCACAATTGAGATCTTGTTCATATTCTAGTTTGAAAAATATTTTGGAGCTTTAATTCTCAAGCTCTAAAACTAATTTTAATGAGTTAGCAATAGGTCCCACTTACTGTGATGTGATATTTTAATTTTGATTTGTCTTTTCTTTTTCTTGCCATGTTATTAGTGTTTTATTAGAGTACCAAAATTAATAGTCTGAATAATTGTTGTTCTAGTTTTAAACATTCAGTATGTTTCATGCCAACTGTGTACAGGCATGGTTTTGCTTGCACTCACTCATTGTTTGCTATTAATAAGTTTGAATTTTTAAATCATCTTGAAGAAATTGGGATTCAATTTGAACAGGTGTATGAGCTCATTGTCACAGAGGTTGAATTACATGAATAAAGCACAACTCCCATCTACACTAACATAATTTATGCATGGTTGTTGATATTGGATGGTTATTCTATTGTGTTCTTCCATCTTTTGGGTAGGTTATTGTTCGACTTTTTCCATTTCTTTGTAAATATTTTTTCTTATATTTATTTCTTAGTATTTTTTTTTATTAATTTTATAGAGCTAGGCTTCTCTTCAATCCGAGTTTCTATCTCACCCAAAATTTGGACCGGAGGGTTTGTCTGGATCTGTGAGGCCCATCAGGGATCACTACAAGAAATGTTGGTTTAAAAGGCGTTTATATAATGGGGTTTTCTTAAACGTCGTCTTTTTTAATATTCAACGGCGTTTTAAAAACGTCGCCTTTTGTGCTACTCAAAACGGCGCCGTGTAGCTGATAGAAAACGCCTCCGAATGTGTTATAATCTCTCACACCCTCTCCCTCCCGCTTGAGACTCTCATTCTTTACTTTTCAGTCTCAGAAAGAAGATGCCTCAAATCTCTCGCTCACTCTCTCGCTTCAGCTCGGTGATCCCTTAAATCTCAGAGTGATTTTAGAATAGGAATCGATTGGAATCATCTCGGTGATTTAATTCGTTTACCTATTCCATTTACATAGAAATCACTGAGAGGTAAACCTATCTACATCAAGCTTCAGAATCGATTTCATTTACTCAAGCTCAGTGATTTTGATTTCAATTTCATTTTTTGTTCTCTCTCGCTCATTTTCACTCGTCTCTGTCACCAGACTCATCTCTCTCTCTCTCTCTCTCTCTCTCCTCTGCCGATCTCATCCACACTCACCGCCGCTGCTGTTTTCTCATTATCGCTTCAGATCGACAGCTACAGTGGTGGAAGAGGATGGCGGTGGTGGTGCTTGTTGAAGAAAAGAACAAGAGACGAGATTTGAAGGATTTCGAACTAATTAAAGCCAGATCTAAAGGTTTCAAAGAACACCTGATCCAAATGTGGGGGTTTCGAATCAGATATGTTGGTAAGCTCCTTCGAATCCTTCCGTTTTCAGTAATAACCTCTTTTCATCAACTTCTGTATATGTTTGTGTATGTTTGTGTATGCTGTCTTCTCATTATCTCTGATCCGAACATTCCAGAGTCTCAATCGCCGAATCAGATATGCTGTCTTCTCGTTTCTACTTCAAAACCATTTTTTTGCTCAAATATGGTAAAATATTAGATCGACCATACTGCAATTTGAAGAATAATTTGATTAAAAAAAAAAGAGAGTAAGAATTAAGAATGTTCCATATAAGATCAAGTTTTTAATTAAATTTTTACTCACATTTAATAATATAAAAAAGAAAGTAGAAGAGAGTAAGGATTCAATAATCTCAACTGTTTAATTGTGTATGTTTGACATATGATATATATTGTTAGCAGTTAAATTTTCACTTGTGTTTGATTAATTGTAGGACTTTTGAGGATGACGTTTTTGTTCCCAAAACAATTAGTGGTGATGAAAGAAAGGCACATGTGGGCAATTGACATCAAGAACATACTTGTTCAACATGCTTCTTATTATGATTTTTTAGATAGTGGAAGCAAACCCAACCAGGCCACCAAAGTTCCTATCATGAAATCCCAAAGAAGAGCCATTTGGATAGCAACCTAGATAACCAGACACTACAGGAAGATACTCCACAAGAAACTCCCTCTTCTTCTTGTTCATTTACTCTCTCTTTTTCGAATACCAAACAGGGCATTGATGTGGCAAAGTTACTAAATGCAGTTACAGATAGCCTAGTTTCCTTGGAAAGCAGCAGCCAAAAGAACCAAACAAAGAAAGGTACTCACTGTCTTGGTTCTTCTGAATATATTCAACATTTTATGATAATTGAACTCCATGAATAAAAATTCCTTTTTCGATTAAATATTTTCATATTTTTTAAGTGCTCTGTTTTATGTTATTAAATGCACTTAATTATGAAGTTATTGAGTATTAGTTTAGGCCATGTTTGATAACCAATATAAATTTTTGGAGGTTACACTGAATTCGTAAAACTAAGATAATTATGGACTAGTAGATTAGTAACACTATTGTTTTAATTTTTTGGAAGCACCTAATCTAAATGCACTTAAAATGTAAAATATTCGTGAAGAAATCTACAAAGAATTCAATAAGTACAAAAAAAAAAAAAGAAAAGAAAAGAAAATGTACTTAATTTTTATATTTTTTTGTAGTTAGTGAATTTTTTAAAGATTTTTTTCCCTACAAATTTTGTACTTTTAAGTGTATCTAGATTAAATAGATCCAAAAAGTTTTTTAAAAAATGATTAAAATATTAAAAAAATTCACTCAAAACCAAAAAAATACAGATTGAAAACTTTTTTTTTTTTCCAGACACAGATTTTACAAAGTATTTCTGTACTTTGCAGCATTATCACAGGCATAAAATTACTATTTGTCACTTGTCAATTGCTTTTGTACTTCCAAGGTTTTTCAAAGCTGTTGTTTCTTATATCTGAAAAAAATTCAAGAGAACAATGAAAAAAAAAACTAAAAGAAAAAGAAAGGAGCAGGACATATTCTGTCCTCTTCGCAACCAAATCTGATATTGATTTACAACATGAGAATGACCAAGCTATTCATTAGTTTTTTTTTTGGTCCCATGGACATTTGTTAACCACAATGAAATTTTATATAACATTCTAGGCTATATCATCTTGGCTGTGGCCATTATAAGGGCAGCCGTTTCACAAATTATGTTGTAAGTTTTTTTGAACTTTTTCATTTCAAGGAAATGATGATAATTCTGTACTTGGAAATATGGACAAGTCCTGTTCTTTCATGGACACATTTTAGGGGTTGAATTCTTTTAAATGGAATGCCATAGAGAAAGCAATTGTCAATGGAGTGTCTCCAAATGCTAATGAGATCAAATTTATTTTATTTTATTTTTTTCCTTGCTTTTTATATCTGGTGTGTTCCATGTCTTATTTTGAAGCGTTAGTCAATGAACAACACTTCGTGCAAATTATGCTAAAAGTTAGGTTTGTACCCAATCTACCTCTCCCAGAACCCCATCAAATGGGGATTAATTTGGGTGTAGTTTTTAGTCAATGAACAACACTTCCAAATTATTTTTGCAGGCCACAGAGGTTCATGGATGCAAGATAGCTCCACGTTCATGACACTTTTTATAGTCTTGATGTGTATTTACAACCAATGGATGCAAGACAGCTCCACGTTCATGACATTTTCTCTATCTGCTAAATTCTCATTCTATAGTCTTGATGTGTATTTACAACCAATGGACTATGTCATAAAGTTTTTGTAATGCAGATTGGTTTTAGTGCTCCACAAGGATGTGGAAAGACTACACTCGTCTTTGCTCTAGATTATCAGGTTGATGTTTCAAGTTCTCATAACTTACTAGCAATTCCAGTTGGTATTAAACAAAAGAGTAATGTTGATGTTATTGTTCAAAAGGTATAGTTGTCTATTAATGCTTGTTATTCAAAGCTATAATAGTTCGTAGACATTGGACATGTCATTATGTGGACGTTATTTGCCTAATTTTTGTGAATTCAGTTTCTTTCAAAGAATTTTACAATTATATTATTCCATTATGATGGCAATATGGATGGATGGTGGGATCTTCCATGGAGCAAGATGGCTACACATATAGTTGCACAGAACCAATCAAAATGGTAAGGCTATATATATTTCTTAATTCATCGCTTTCATAATCTCAACCTCTTCCAACAAGGGTATGTATGCTTCTATTACTTCTTCTTCTTCTGTTATATCCATTTCTCTTTCTATTTGATCATTTCTTTCTTATTTTTTAATTTTATGTGCATTGTAGATGGTATCAGATTAAGATTACAATGAGACGGGAGGACAGTGACGACACTTGTCTCAGAATGCCAGCTAGAGTGGTTCAATATGAAGGGGGGAGATAAGCTAATGAAATTTCCAAGAGTTGAAGCACCAAATGGGCTGCACATTAGGGTCTCAAGTTTGTAACTGACCTTTTTTTGTTTGTAACTGACCTTTTTTGTTATGTAACCAAGTATTCTTAAATTATTAATGGTGTATTTTCACACCCTACAGGTCGACAATGCAGCATCTAACTGTTTTTTACTTTGATGTTCACACAGGACCAAGGATTGGAAGTGATATCAGAAGGTTTGGATAAATTGAAAGACATGGCCCGTGATTTGAATGAGGTTTTCTACTGGATGGTTTTTACTTTGATGTTCACACAGGACCAAGGACTGTTTTTTTTATTATTGGGTTTGTAGTGAATATATGAATTTTGTGATGGAAGCTCTCGAGCCGGAGGACACTGTAAAGAATTATGATCATCGTGATGCTACTGGATGGTTTGCTCTTAATCCAGGCTTTTTTCTTCTCTTTTCTTTAAATTTCCTCACACAAACCCCCCCTCTCTTCTTTTATTTGATGCTGTATGTATTTTTTGCTGCCTAATATATTTATGACTTACTTTTGAACAGTGCGAGAGATATATTTTGTGGTTAATTTGGGCTGTGAACCAGCACAATTCTTTACTTTGTTATCATTATTTTGTTTCCTTTCTTAGTGCAACATTCTTGATGGTTTTGTGACTTTTCTTTGTGCTTACTTGCTCTTTTATCCTATATATCATTTGGGAGAGTAAGAGAGTACTAAATTTCATGGAATTGCCTTGTTATCATAATTTAAGTTGTTCTTTTGTAAGAGTGACATAAGAATCTGAATGTAGCTTCTATTTGAGTTAACAAGTCAGTTCATTGGTGATACTGCATAGTACCTTGTTTGGTTTGTGTGCTAACCTCAAGGTTGCTTCTATGGGCTCTAGGGTTTAAATGGTTGCTTTTTGCAAATTTTTAGGAAATACATTTCAAGCTTCAGGCCTGAGCGAGCAGGCAAGCCATTGCTTGTATGGTTTGGTACGTCTTCTCGTCTCTACTTGTAGCATCCATTCTAGGGGAACCTACATGGATCTCAAACGCCACACCAGAAGGCTAAATAGGTAAGTTTCTTCAAAGGGCTATCAGTCCACCAGCAGCAGCCCAGTAAAAATTTAAGGTTGTGTTTGGATGTGCAGAATCATTTTATTGTTTGGTGGTTATTGTTTGGTGTTGTTTTATCTTATTTGTTTTAAAATTTGCACCTAACCCCTTTATAATTTTTTTTTGGAAATGTTATATGAGGATCTACCTGCAATTGACTGCCTTGAAGATCACAAAAGACCAAGTTCATCACATTTGAGAAGGAAATAAGATTTAATCTTTGTTGATGAATTACCCTACAGATGAAGAGAAGCAAAAGTGGATAGGCATCTGAAAGCAACCTCAACAATCTGGCTGCTCTCTTAGGGCAGAGACGTAGTATGCCTCCTCACAGCTGCAAGGCCTTTATCTTGAAACATGTATTTATCTTGAAATTTGAGTTGTGTTGGTTTGACACTAACTGACCTTTTTATTTTTTTGTGTTTTTGTGTCAAGTTGCTTTCAAGTTTGTGTTGATAAATAGTTAACCCTAACCTTCCAACTTGGTGTCTGATTCGTGTCATGTTAAAAATTCTCACCCCTACAATTTCATAAGTTTCATGCTTTTATTAGAATGTTAACTTTTGTCATTGTTCAATCCAAGAAAGTCATATTTTGAAAATTTATTTGGGACTTCTAGTTTTGAGACATCTAAAATTGAGTAAATGTTTGCTACGTGTTTTTCTTTTAACTAATTATTTATTTATTTTTTATCACTTAAGTGGTACTGGTATACTATATTATTTTTGTATCAGGTCAAATTTTATGTCCCTCTTCTCCACGTCTCCATCTGCTGGGGCTTCCAACATGCTCTTTGCACAGTTTTGCTCTTTGAATTGCAATCCTAATTGACATCAGCACCCTAAACCTTAAAGTTGCCAGAGTTTGTCTAAGTTAAACAGGCTCCAATATTCCTCCCTCGCCTCTTTCTTATGTTTGAAGTTCTACTATTCATGTTCTGAAATAGTCAAGCAGTAGAAAACTGGCAAGCCACAAACAATACATTAGTTTGATAATGTAATTTACAAGTCATTTGTTTTTCCATTATGCTTGATGTGGTCTACCTTCATTTCACTTGTGTTTTTCTGCAAGTCTCATTTCTTATAGGTTGCTTTGGACAAGCACTAAAGACTCCAAACCTTCTTGTTGATAAAAACTGGGTTGTTAAGGTTTGCTGAAATTAGAACTTGGCATTTGAAATCTCTCATTCCTTCCTTGATTATCCAATTGTTGCTGTATTTAATGTAATCTAGAAAATGCATAGTTAACAATGCCGTGACTCACCATGGACTTCGTCTCTTTTACTAAGATCTAGACTTTTTCATGCTTAAGGATGTTTTTCTGAAACTTCTCTAATTTATTGTTGTCTCTACAGGTTTGTGATTTTGGCTTATCACGAATGAAGCACAATACTTTCCTGTCTTCAAAATCTACTCCTGGAACGGTAATTGATGTCAGGATAGAATGTTATATTATATCAATTATACTGAAGCTGTGCCATTGAACTGCAGGCGGAATGGATGGCCCCTGAGGTTTTGAAAAATGAACCATCCAATGAGAAGTAGGTTTATTTTTTGTGTTAGACTTGAAAGCCATGCTAGAGAGTTTAATTCATTTTTTAATGTTTCATTCAAGTCTTGCTGATAAAATAATTGCGGACTGGTTTGCAGGTCCGATGTGTACAGCTTTGGCGTGATATTGTGGGAGTTGGCAACTTTACGTGTGCCATGGACTGGGATGAACTCAATGCAGGTTGTTGGAGCTGTTGGATTTCGAAATAAACACCTTGACATTGCAAAGGAGATTGATCCAATGGTTGCAGAGATAATAACAGATTGTTGGCATTGGTAAGTTGTCAATTTTGTAATAATCTGTTTTGTTGCTGGTACATTGGACTATAATCTTTCTCAGCATTAGAGGATTTGTGCACAATTATGAGTTAGTATGAACCCTAAAATTTTATTAGCTTCTATTTCCACACGGAAAACACTCTGTGCACATCATCTCTCAATGTACACACTAATTGATTTTGAAACTTGACTTTTTGCTCAGTACACAACTTATCACGTCAAGAATACCCTCACTTCTTTAACCTTAAAACCTAACCCTAGCCATTAGTTGCCACCACCTCCAAACCCTAACCCTCAACACATCACAGATTCACAGCGCCTTTCCTAGCCTCCACCACCGTGACCCAGCCCCCTCCCCCACCCTCATGCCACCGTCCTCCACCCTCGCAGCACCTTGAAACCCAATCTCGGGTAAATGGTTTTGAGAAATATATTTTTTTGTAATTCTCAGGTAAATGGTTTTGAGAAATATATATATTTTTTTGTATGTATTAATTTACTTGGTTATTGAATGGGTATGCATGTCCTATCTGCTCCAAGTCAGTCTGTGATATGTCGAAGGTATGAGAGAAATTTGACATGGAGATTGCGGCTACACCCATGCCCAAACCTTACCAAAACAAGATGGTCAATCTCTCTCTCTCTCACTCTCTCTCAAAATTCATTGGATATTTTGCAGTCTCTCTCTCTCTCTCTCTCTCTCAAAATTCATTGGATATTTTGCAGGAGGAGATTTACTAATGTGAATTTGGTGTTACAGGTCCGGATCCTCTATAATGACTGTGGAACCAAATCAGAAGTGCAGTTTCACATAGTAGCTCAGAAATGCCCCAACTGCAAGTCTTATAACACACGCCAAATAAGAGGAATTTGAATTGGAATGGTTACACAATTGATCACTCGCCGATGCTGTTGACTTTGGGGTTCACCTTGTTCATGAAAGATTGAGTGACTCATCCTATTACCACCGCTTGTTTAGTAGATATTCTTGCATCCATCTATTTCCATTTTGTATTTTTCACATTTTTTTCAAGCATATTAGACTCTCTTTTACCTAATCAATTTTAGTGGAATATATTTCTTTTCCCCATCAATTCCAGACCTCCCTCTCTTTAACACATTTGGATATTATATTGTGGACATACCTTTTACGTTTATTCATTTTATGTGTTTCAAACTATTTTGCTCTCAAATAATTTGGATAAAATTAGTACAATTTCCCAAAAAAAAAAAAAAAAAAAAAAAGGATATGACGGCGTTTCTACAAACGCCTCTTAAACCATAAATACTAACAGTCATATTTGTTTTAAAAAGATATAACGGCGTTTTTTTAAAAACGTCCCTAAATATCGTTAGTGACGTCAGGTTGTGTTTAGGAGGACATTTGGCGGCGTTTTTAAAAACGCCGCCTATACTAATATCATGACGTTTTTAAAACGCCATAAAACTATAGCGACGGCCGCGTCCTCGGCGTTTGGTGCTAAGCGTCACAAAAAGAATTGGCGGCGTTTTTAACACTTTTAGCGGCGTTTTTTAAACGCCACTAAAAGCTAAATTTCTTGCAGTGGATCTTGTTTCGATAATTTAAATTATTTATTTTGTCGGGCTCGTATATATTATCTACACAAAATATTAGATTGATCTGATAATCAAAACTTATTCAATTTATCGTATTTGTCACAAAAAAATATACAGTAAATTATTTTTTAAAATAGACCACTTATTTTTTTGGTAATAAACGCAATATAAGGAGGTTTTTGGATGTTCTGGGTTTTTGCCAAGACACAATGCCATTTCCTAAGAAATTAGAAAGGGGAAATTGCAAATTACTGGGACAGTGAAAAAATATTTACATTTTCATAGTGGTACAAAATCCCTATGGCCATGTTTGTTTACCAGCGTGGAATGGGGGATTGGAGTTTTATGGCTGTAGGTCCCACCCATAGCTTGTTTGGTGATGATTTGGGAGGGGGGAATAATAGTCCGAGGGGTTTAATAATCCTCCTCAGTATAGGGATTAACTTGGTTAGATTTTGGGTGGGATTAGAAAAATAGTGAAGGGTTTGAGTATGTTTTATATAAAAAATTATTTTTTAATTTTATCTTTTTACCAAGTGCATCTGTTTGTTTTAGTTTTTTTAATATAAAAATAATTTATTTATTTATTTTATTTAAAAATAATTTAGCAATTCTATCATTAATCATCTCCCACACTATCATCATAACAAACACACTTTTACTTAATCTCTCACTAACAATTCATACATTAACAATCTCTTCACTAACTATCATCTGAATAATAATCTCACCTACCTCAATCCGCTAAATAAACGTAACCTATGTGTATATTGCAAGTCATTCTTGTACGTTAGAGTTATATCAGTCGGGGAAAAAAAAAAAAATTACGATATAATTATATTTTTATTATACCATTGATTTATAATTTCTCCAATAAAAAAAATATGCTTAGTACTCTATGACACTGCCCTAGGTAGAAAAAATGCTATGGTACTATATGACACTAGGGGTGGGCACGGGTCGGTTGCGGCCACGAAACTTTCAATCCGCCATCCGTTCACCAGATTAGCGGATTAGAGAAAATCAATCCATATCCGTCCGCCAATCCGGCGGATGTGGATTGAGCGGATTGGCGGTTTGGCAGATGGATGCGAATCGGTTTGGCGGTTTGAAATTTTATAAATTTGCAACATAGTTCAACTTGTGTACTTCCTCAAAAAAGAAAAAAGAAAAAAGAAAGTATTACAGTTAATGACTTAAAAAAGTATTACAATTATTGCATGCATCATCCAAAGAAAGAAAGTTTGAAACTTTAAAATATCACAATCACTGCATGCCTCATCCACATATTACAATCACAGCATGCCTCATCCACATAAAATATTACAATCTGTGGTTCTTAAAATATAAAAACAATTCAAACTACCAAAACCATGAACACAACAATAGTATAGATTGTATGTCTCTGTATTGTTACATTTATATATGTTTTTGAAAACAAAAACCAACCAGCATATGCTATATTTTCTATTTATTACTTTTAGAGTTAGATTTAAAAACCAAAAAATATAGATAAATAATACGTTTATTTTTTTCAATTCAAAAAATATAATCAAGTTGAAAACTTTTTTCAACAGAATATTTGAACTCTTTTTCAATTAAAAACATAAACAAAATATTTAAACAAATTGAAAACACAAAGTCTTATAAATTACTAAGGGTGCTCGCGGTTTGGCGGTTCGATTGCGGCCAAAGGAACTTCAAATCCGCCATTCATCTGCCAAATTGGCGGATTGGAGAAAATCAATCCGCAACCGTCCGCTCGTCATCACGCATCCGTCCAAAATGTGACGGGTCAGTTCAATTCAGTCGGTTTTGACAGATCGATATATCCGCTGCTCTCCCCTATATGACACTAAACCATTATATAAAGGGGACCTACTTTAGTTGTCTATCTGAGTTGCCTCACACTAAAGAAAAATTACCATTACGTGATGTCTTTACAATTGTATTAATTACATATCAATTATTTATTTATTTTTTTTAATATATTATACAAAACAATCAATATAATTAAAACAGAAAATTACATATACCTCCTTCGAAATTTAACTAAATTACAGATACCTCCTGAGGCTTCAGAAATTACAGATACCTCCCTAAGGTTTATATTTTTATAACAAATTGCCCCTTGAAATTTATATTTTCATAACAATTTGCCCCATAATTTGTTATGCAAATAGTAACTTCAGGGGTATCTATAATTTCTCAAATCTCAGGAGGGTATCTGTAATTTTGCTAAACTTCGAGGGGGTATATGTAATTTGCCCTATTTAAAAAGATACCCACTAGTTGAAATTTCTGAAACACTGGATAATTCCTCCACCCTAACATATGTTCACATGTTAGGTTGAATTGGGTGGCCCAAGGCCGAAAATTAGGCCCAAGCTTTATCCAACCAGCTTGGCCCACACGGGGTAGCACGTCAGAACGCAAACTAAGCTCAATGACCCAAGATTTGCGCTTGTTCTTGGGCCTGTTTGCTTTTTCAAGTTTCTTTGGGTCTAGCCTACAGGTCTTGACCCAAATTTGGGGTTTTGTTTATTTTGTGGTTGTTTTTGTTTTTAATTTTTAATTTTCGTTTTTAGTGAATTTTTGTAAAAAAAATTTACAAAAAATTTAGGCTTTTTACATTCAGCTTGACCAGAAAAACTATAAAATTTAAAAATTCTAAAAAAAAAAATTCTAAAAATTTCAGAAAAGGAAAAAATGAACAAAAATATTAAATCAAAATTTTTTTTTATACTTATTTTTTATTTTTTAAACTTTTCCTAAAATTTGTAAATTATTTTTAATTTTTAGATTCGTCTACGCAAGATGAACTATAAAAAAAAATGATATAATTTTAACAAAAAGTTATCAAAAAAAAAATGTGACTCTTTTATGACATTGCAAACACCCAAGCTTCATTTGAACTTGCCCATGCCATTAAATTGTCGTTTGGTTAGGATTTTTTTAGTTGATTTTTTAATTTGAGACTTTTTTATTTTGGAACTAAAATGTTTAATTTTTTAAAATTTTTTTAATTTTTGTTTAAAAAAATAATTATAATTTAAATGTAATATTTTATTTTAATAGCATATTTAACCTACTTTGCCTCCGTTTGGGAAGTGAGTTGGTTTTTTGACTTTTTGATTTTTTTGGCTATTTTAGCCTGGGTTAAAAAGTTTGATTTGGGAAGGACTTTTTGACTTTTTAGCTTTTTCACTTTTTTTGTAAGAGAAGAGTGTAATGCTTATAAGTTGGATGTGAAATTTTGTTTATTGTGACTAAAATAACTTATTTTATTTTCTGTGACTATTTCAACCGCAAACCAACTTACCAAACAACACCAATCTCTTATACGTTTTTAGTCCCTACTCACCGTACCAACTTACAATAACGGGCAAATTACAAACACCTCCCTCGAGATTTGGTGAAAATACAGATTTTCCTCTGAGGTTTGAGAAATTACATCCTACCCCCTGAGGTTTATATTTCCATAACAAATTGCCCATGAAGTTTTTATTTTCATACAGATTCTCCCTAATTTTTCCTAATTTGTTATGAAAATTTGACACTCATAGAACAATTTGTAATTTTTTAAACCTTAAGGAAAAATCTGTATTTTTACCAAATCTCGAAAGGAGCGTTTGTAATTTGCCCAACAATAAAATTATGAGTTTGAAGATAATAAAGTGCAGCGAACCGTTCGGCAACATAATGATTGTTGTTATTAATAAGAAAAATAACAACAGTGGCATGACTCTATATTTTTTTTTTTGGCCAATTATAGTAACGGATTTTGTAATTTAAAATTTCTATTATTTTAGTTTATGATTTTTTAATTGTAATGTATTTGATCTTAAATTTCGAATATCTTTTTAAATAAGGACAATTAAAGACACAATGCTCAATTTCAAAAGTAAAATCATTAATTTAATAAAATATAAATTAATTTGACAAAAATAAATGTCAAAAAATTATTTTTAAATTTTTAAAAATTATTTGTACCCAACGAACTTAAAATTATATAAAATGATAAATATTTTATATTTTTATTTTTTTATCAAATTAATTTTTAATATGTGTTTGGCTGATGATCATGTAATGTATGATTGTTTTTGTTAATATTTTTCAATGATTATCATGTGATAGATAGTTTTTTTTTTTTATTTTTTATTAACAGATATTTTTAGATGATTATAATGTAATAGATGATTTTTTTTTTATTAACAGATATTTTTAGATAATTATTATGTAATGCATGGTTATTAAGGTTTTAATGTGTAATTGATATTTTTAATATATGAAATGTTTTTATTTTTAGATTTTTTTGTTTAATGGATTGATTTAATAATGAGATTTTTTATTGATAAATCACATTAAGAGGTATTCTAACCAAATAAGCCCACCAAGAAAAATTATAGTTAGTCCCATGTATTTGTACTTTTATTCTATCATGTCCTTTTTTCTTGATTTATATTGTTTGTTAGATTATTATATCCTTATGTCTATTGTTGATATGTATTATATACAAAAATGATATATGCATTTCCTTTTTGTGGCCACCTCTATTTTGGTAGTTATCATTGTTCATTTTTTTTTTAATCAGTTTCATTCACATTTGTTGTATTGTTTCATTGTACTAGAGTTTCGAAACTCTCTATTTTGTAAGGTTTAGAAACTCTAGTTTACACATGATGGTGAAATAATATTATGTTCCTCCATTGTTGCGGTGAAACTTTGTGTTCCTCCATTGTCACTTTGTGTTCGAAATTCTGTGTTTGTCCATTGATACTCAATTTTCGAAGCTCTATGTTTCTTCATTATTGTAAGTTGAAGTTAGTTATGTCTAGTCAATTTTGTTACAAATATATTTTTCAAATGTGCGTTTAGTTTGATTTGCATTAGTAGAATGGTGAAATTATATAAATTGTTAATGATAGTAATAATGATAAAAATGATGACGAAGATGAGGATGTGGGTGATATATATATATTTTTTTAGAGTGATTGAGTTTTTTTTTGGATTCCTAATTCTATTGTTGCAATTGCTTCTATTTCCTTTTCAATCAATGTAAATATTCACATTCACATTATTTGAAAGTCTGAGAAATAAGTGTTAGAATATAGATATGAACATAATTATATATTTTGTAAGATGTAAATGTTCACATATCATTGGTTATTCGTTTCTATACTTGTTGTTTGAACAATTTTTTTTTTTTTTTTTTTGTTACCATTAAACAATTAAAATGGTCATTTTTTTTTCCTTTCAATTTTGTTTTCTGTTGCAGTGTGAAAGTTCACATTGGTATAAATTTAGTTTTCTAAGGTTAGTTGTATGTTAATTGTATATTGTGAACATTCTCTTTGTATTTTTGGTGTAGCTTGGTTTTCGTGCTCCTTTCGGATATGACTAGTCCTGCAGTTCGGACTCCCATGGTTCTAAATCTGATTCCACAAGTGCAATGTGAAATAAATAAATACAAATGAGTTCAAATTCGACAAATCTTTTGAAAAATCGATGTTTGAATCAAATGCAAAAAATGGACTGCTTTGCCAAATTACAGAGTCGCCACCTAAATATTTTTGAAAAATTTAAGAAACCCATGACTCATGTCAAAGACCATTTATCTGTCATCACTAAAGTGTCTTGGCTTGAGAACTTAGGTATGAGAGGGGAATGTCATGAATTAAGAACCCCTCTCACCCGATAAAAATCAACCTCTACTAATCATGATGTAATTTTTATTTACATTATATGCTCTTGTTCCAATTATTAGTTATGTACACAAGTATAGACTAATTTATAAAAGTTAGAATATTTTGATTTCATATTTGTTTGAAAATTGTTTTTGATGCTCGTCACTTGAAAATGTGAGTTTGTATGTACATTAATCAATTTGTCCCAATTTTAGCAATTAGCCTTCATCCACAGGCATTCAAAGAGTTTATATCATTGAAGCAATTAGCCTCATGGTATTATACTTGGCATGGCAACAATCACACTTATGCAGTATGTTAAAGCAATAAACACTTACCTAGTACTCCATGGCAAAGCCAAATAAAGAAAAATGATTAGAAAATATGCATGTTCCTAAACGATACAATGTGACTAATGCAATGCACATATTTATACAATTTTTAGTAGGCTTGGCTATGAGCATGGTATATGATTCAATTCAAGACATGTGATAAATCATGTATTCAAACAATGAAGTTGAAATTGACGTTGGTTAGTATGATGAGCCGAACCCAAATGTATATGAAACAAGTGTATGCAAACATGAGAATGCTAAGTAAAAGTGATGCTTTACACTACCATTATAAGTGGGTAAATAAAAGGGAGAAAGAAATGGCAGTTGGAAGACATACACTATTATTACATATATACTCTCATGCAAGAAGGTCCGAATGAGTGTTCAAATGTCCGAATTAAACTGACTATTACAACATCAAACGAATGAATTAATTGAACTAATTATCAACCAGCTTTCTAAGTTATCACAACAAGGGTATTGCAATAATTATATCAATGTAATATGAACAACAATAATTACAACAATGATAATTATAATATTTACACAAACAACAATGAGGCATAATGATTGCATGCACAGTATCCAGAAGCTGTTTTGTCTGCCTAGATTGCTCTGTCTCACCCTCAACCACTGCCATCTGTTTCTGCAAAAAGCTCACTGCTTACCAAACATTGGGACTTGGCCGGGCCAAAACAGTGCTGGCCGGCTCCAAATTTTATGCCAAAAAATGTTTTATGCTCTGAGGTGAGAACAGTGCAGACAGAGCCTTTCTAGGCCTTGTTTGTCCCTTCTGTCCCTCTTTGTCATAGAAAACTCAAGAGAAGAACAATTTCGAGTTCGAAACCACCAACAAGCACAATTTGATGGTTTGATGATTTCGAACACGTTTGAATAAAATTGAATAAATGTAATGGAAAATCACCCCTCCCTCTTATTATGAAGGCTCAAAGAAGGAAGTAGACATGCCCTAAGTCTTATTAACATATCATGGATTGATATGTGACAATTCCCGGAACGATTGTGACAGCCACCACCTTAATTAAGTAAATTAATTATATATTGATTACGTGCTTAATTTTAATTATGTAATTATGTATTGTTAAGTATTATTGATTGTCATGTGATTTATTGAATTGTGTAATTGAGAACAGATAGGTTAGAATGAGAATAAACCTGCTTGATTTGTATATTTTAACAGGCTAGAATTAAATTATTGGATAGGCAATTTGTGATAACCCTGTCCCGTGCTATGTTAATTAATCTTAATTATGATTGTGATTATGTGCTTAATATGATTTTGAGTGCCATTTATATGACTATATGTGTTTTTGAATTTCTATTTGCTCACCGTAGGAAAATCTGTTTGATTCTTTGCTATAAAAAATTTAATTGAAGGCCGTAGAGGCGTTCGAAAGCAAAATTGACTGTGTTTTTATGATTAACATGATTTTTAGAGCCTACGGTGAAATTTAATTGAAAATTGATTCAAAGCGAATTAATTAGTTTAAATTGAATTAATTAAGCACCATTGATTAGTTCTAATTAAGTGCGATTAGGAAAATCCTACATAAATGAGCTAAGTATGCTTAAGCTCATATTTTTGAGCTCAAATCAGATTCTATACTCTATAGAAAGAGGGTGAACCGAATTTAGAGAGAGAAAGGAGCCATTCTTGAAGATTTTGCAAGAGAACTCAAGTTTTGGAAGGCTAGGCTCTAGAACTAGCTAAAATTGTAAAGGTTAAAGCTCCTAGGTGAGTAATTGAGCATAAATTCATGAGTTTGAGTTTGTAATTTTGTGAATTCAAAGTTAAATGGTAATCAAGAACAAGAATTAAGTTGAATTTGATGAATTTGAAGTCATTATAAACATGCATGTAAAAGATTGCCATGAATTTGTGTATTTGAGCATGAAACATATGATCCATGTTGAATTTTGATTAAGATTCATGCTTTTGATAATCTTTTACATCACTTAAGTTAAGAATGGAAGTTATATTCCACATGCAGGCACAATTCATGGAGGTATAAGTTTTGGTTGTATGAATTTGAAGTATTGGAAATAAGTTTGGTATAAATTGAGTATGCATGTAATTAATTCATGGAAATTGAGCTTCATAATGTTGTAAATTTAGCATTTGTATCATGTTAGAACATGTACAAGTGAATTATGGGTCATAACATGCAAGTTACATCAATTGGAATGCAAATTTGAAGCTCAACCAACTTGTTAAAAATTCCAGAATTCGACCTCTCTGCTCGAGCGAAGGAGTTGTCGCTCGAGCGGAGAATGCAAACAACCAGAAGTTTTGCAGACAAAGATGTCCGCTCGAGCGAGAGGAGTTGCTCTCGAGCGGCCAAGGTCACGCTCGAGTGTAAAAATGGGGTAACTAGTACTTTTGCAGACCCCAGGGGTCCACTCGAGTGGCCAAACCTGCGCTCAAGCGAGGTGCCCTGTTTCAGAATTTTTGAAAAGTTGTTTTATATTTCATTTTCCGTTCTCTTTTATTTCTAAGCACTCTTAGGCATGCATTGAACATTGTAAATGACCTAAAGGAATAAGAAAGTGGCTTAAGAGAAGTAGATAAAATTAAGAACGAATTAAATCGTTTGTGACCCAATATGTTATGTAATATGTAGCGTCAAGCGCAAGGACAAATCCATCGGCAGAACACTGTGAGTAATATCTTAGTAAGAATGTATAGAAGTATGCTACCTTTTAAATGCTTACTTTTGTCTGAGTTTACGGATTTGTTAATTTAATTTGGATATTCGTTATGCCAATGATTAGATAAGGCTGTTGGAATGTGATATAATTATGATTGACACAAATGAATGGGCCGAAGGCCGTTTGATATAAACGATTAAGCCAAAGGCCGTTTGATATAGATAATTGGGCCAAAGGTCATTTGATATGAATGATTTGGCCGAAGGCCGTTTGATATGAATGATTTGGCCGAAAGCTGTTTGACACAAATGAATGGGCTAAAGGCCGTTTGATATAAACGATTAGGCCAAAGGCCGTTTGATATAGATTGTGGGGGCCAAAGTCAAAATTCAGAGGTACCCTATTGTGGGGGCCAAAGGCCGTCATAAAGTCAAAATTCATATATCGCATTTGGCCCCGTCTTATACACAAATCCAGAGGTACCCTATTGTCACGACCCAAACCCGCCCTTATGGGTTTAGCACTGTAACCGGCCAGTAATCCGAGATTATCGAAGGCCTGCTTAATAGTAATACAGTAATACAGAGTACAGGGGCTGACGGAAGCCAATACAGTAAATAAACAATGCCCAACGAGCTGTGACAGTCTGTATGCAAAAAGACTTATATATATATATATATATATAAGCAGTCAGTAACAAAACAGCATGTACAATATTTACAATCCTTCTGATCAGGGACCCAATCCCTGTTAACAGTACAGTACAGTACATTCTATTCAGTTCTCAAAACAGTACAGAAGGGGAGAATAAAAAGACCCCTAAGCCAAAACATGGTAGGTTCGGAACCTCGCGGTGAGGCACGTAGGTTGGCTTGACAAAAATGGAGTCTATCTCGACGCTTCTAGCCGCGGTCTGGTGCCTGTACACCTACATATATATATGAGCAGTGAGCTAAAGCCTAGTGAATAACATAATGCGTAAAGGGGTTAGGAATGAATGTCCTTACAGTAATGAAAACAGTTCATTGATTCAGTATTTCAGTCGTTCAGTCAGTACAGTCATATGTGGTACATCCATTAGCATAACAGTACAGTAAACAGTAGGTCTTAAAAGACCGAACAGTAGTGATGGCCATCAGTCAGTAAACAGTAGTGGTTCCAACAAGGGAACCGACAGAGATCTCTGTAACAGTAACAGTAAACAGTAGGTGCCAAGGATGCCATAATACAGTTCAGAATATAGGACATACATTCATTCAGTTAACAGTATTCAATTCCAGAAACAGTACAGTTCAGTTGTTCAGAAAATAATCATTTTTGAACATATCTTTATACAATCGTTACTCACAGAGTTCTGGGCTACAGTAAACTAGAGCGCGTCTCCCCAGTCGCCAACCCTACACAGTTAACAGATTGAACACACGCTAAGCTACACAGTTGGGAAAGATAATAACTTAACCCCTAATTTGCCTCGGTGTGTTCTACATCTACATCCTCAAAAAGATGTCTTAAACTAGGTCTAATAATGCCTAGGATGAGATGAGGATGCAAAGATGCACTTTAAAAGCATTTTCAGAATTTTCAGAAAACAGGGGTCACGCTCGAGCGTAGGTTACTCCGCTCGAGCGGATATGCAGACAAAGGTTTCCGCTCGAGTGTAGACTTACCCGCTCGAGCGTTCTGCAAAACAGTCAAAAGTGCTGGAAAGGTGAAAATCACGCTCGATTGGGCGCTCGACACCCGCTCGAGCATGAGACACAATGTCCCGCTCGAACGTCAATTATTCCGCTCGAGCGGACTTCAAAACAGAACAAAAATGCTGGGAGCACGATTTCCACGCTCGAGCGCCAGTCACCCCGCTCGAGCGTGAGTCCAGATTCTGGAAATTCCAGATTTGAACCTCAAGCTCAAAACCAAGTTTTCAAACCATAAATTCGATCCTCTTGGGCCAATTTTCCAGAAAACACATCAAAACTCGTACTTTAACATGATTCAAAGCTCAATTTGCAAAATCAAAGCCCAAGGGTGTTTCAAATAAACTCAATTTGAAACCAATTTTCATGAACAATATTTCAAACATGACATGCATGAGTTTAACTCAATTCAAAGCTTCAATTTCATGCTCTAGTGAGCCAATTCTTCCAAGGACAAGATGAAATCATGGACTTAAACACAATATGAACATGCATGTAACATTTTACCATGAAATCAACTCACAACTCAACAATTCAAACATGCATGCATGGAATGAGCTTCAATTTGACATGCTAGGACTAGAACACGACTCAATTCATCAATTTAGACATGAACAATGCAAGAATCCACTTAAACACAACAATGAGAGGTTGAATTCCTCACCTAGAGCTTCAATTACAAGTATAGAAGTCCAATTAGGCAATTCTCCTATGATCCCTTCAAGTCTTCCAAGCCAATTCTCTAGAACAATTCAACTCTCTCACTTCCTCTCTCTCTAGTTCGGTGGTGTGCTCAAAAGAAGCTGAGGAAATGTTTTGTAATGCAAGGCTAAGGCTTAAACAAAGTTTGGTGTAGTGGTCCACTAGGGGCTAGTTTGGTAAATAATGCAACTCTTGTAATTTAGCACTATTTAATCTAATTTAATCATACCAAATCAGTTTTCAGATAAATATACCATAAAATCCTATAAATTATGAGGATCATGAAACATTAATCAATTTCCTGTTCGGCCGCCGATAAGGCCTTCAATTCGCAATTTAAACACAAAGGCATGAACAGATAATCAAACAGGCAACAGATAGAAATGCAATTCAAACAGGTATATTCAATCAATCAGTTTCAGATTTCAGTCAGTCAGTTTAGTAGTTTATTCGGTTCACTTATCAGTCATAATCAGTTTCAGT
Source organism: Camellia sinensis (assembly GCF_055761805.1). Classification (NCBI taxonomy): domain Eukaryota; kingdom Viridiplantae; phylum Streptophyta; class Magnoliopsida; order Ericales; family Theaceae; genus Camellia; species Camellia sinensis. The sequence goes on along the minus strand of NC_138961.1, from coordinate 30,766,983 downwards.
TTAACGGTAATCAGTGGTTATTCGGTAAACAGTGACGAGGGTTATTACAGTTTCCCCTCCTTATAAACAGTTTAGTCCTCTAAACTCGAGTTACCTTCATTCTGGAAGAAAACAGGATTCAGTGGAAACAGTTCAGGGTATCTTTTGGCCATGTCATCTTCCCTTTCCCAAGTGGCATACACGCCACCATGGTTTTGCCAGTCGACTTTCACCAATGGGATCTCTTTGTTTCTAAATTTCTTGATCCGTCTGTTCACAATCTGTATAGGCCGTTCCTCGTAAGTGTAGTCGTCACTCAGTACTACACGAGTTGGCTCTATCACATGGGAAGGATCCCGGAGGTAGCCTCTCAACATAGAAATGTGGAAGACGTTATGCATATGCTCCATTTCAGGAGGAAGCGCAACTTGATACGCCACCGGATTGATTTTCTCAATAATCTCATACGGTCCGACATATCTTGGCGCTAACTTGCCTTTGACTCCAAAACGAGTCTGGCCTTTCATCGGTGTCACTTTCACAAACACGTGATCACCCACTTCATACTCTCTATCCCGTCTTCTGACATCAGCATAACTTTTTTGTCTGTTCTGTGCAGTTTTCAATCTCTGTTGTATCAGTTTCACTTTCTCAGTCGTTTCATAAACAATCTCGGGCCCAAGTAAAGGCCCATCTCCAACTTCTGCCCAGCAAATCAGAGATCTACATTTTTCTGCCATACAATGCCTCGAAAGGCGCCATACCAATACTCGAATGGTAGCTGTTGTTGTAGGCGAATTCAGCCAATGGCAAATGGCTTTCCCAGTTTCCTTGAAAATCAAGGACACACATTCTCAGTAAATCCTCTAGAATCTGGATGGTTCTTTCTGACTGGCCATCTGTCTGAGGATGATAGGCACTACTCAGTCTCAGTTCTGTACCCAATGCAGTCTGTAGGCTTTGCCAGAACCTTGATGTAAACTTTGAATCTCTGTCAGAAACAATGGACACAGGCACTCCATGCAGTCTAACAATTTCATCAATATAGAGTGTAGCCAGTTTGTCCGCATTATAAATTGTCTTAACAGGTAAGAAGTGAGCAGATTTAGTCAGTCTATCAACAATAACCCAAATCGAGTCCATACCTTTACTAGAGCAAGGCAATCCTACAATAAAATCCATGGTAATATGTTCCTATTTCTACTCCGGTATCGGTAAAGGCTGCAACAAGCCTGCGGGTCGTTGATGTTCGGCTTTAACTTGTTGGCAATGAAGACATTTTGATACATAATTGGCAATTTCTTTCTTCATTCCCGGCCACCAGAAATTCAGTTTCAAGTCTTGGTACATTTTCGTATTCCCCGGATGGATAGAAAATTTTGAATTGTGGCCTTCGCTCAGAACCCTCCTTTTCAGTTTAGTATCATTCGGTACACACAGTCTTTCTTGAAATTTCAGTGCATTATTTTCAAATTTGAATCCCGGTCTCGGTTTAGATTCCCTTTCTTCGATGACCTTTTTCAAGAAGTCATCCAGTTGCTGTTTTGCCTTAATCTCTTCAATCAGTGCCGGTTAAGCAGAAATAGCAGCTAAGGTTCCACCTTGTTCTCGCAAAACAATTTCAATTTCAGATTTTTCAAGGTCACAAAGCAATTCTTTCCGCTCGGTAAGTAAACGTCGATTTCCGACTCAATGCATCGGCAACGGTATTGGCTTTTCCCAGATGGTACAATATCTGCAGGTCATAGTCTTTTATCAGTTCTAGTTATCTCCGCTGTCTCATGTTCAGTTCTTTCTGTATGAAGAAATATTTTAAACTCTTGTGGTCAGTATATATTTCACATGTCGCCCCATACAGATAGTGACGCTAGATTTTTAGTGCAAAAACTACTGCAGCAAGTTCCAGATCGTGGGTCGGGTAGTTCTTTTCATGCGGTCTCAGTTGTCGGGAAGCATAGGCAATAACTCTCCCATTCTGCATTAAAACACACCCCAAACCCTTATGGGAAGCATCACTAAATACAGTATAACCATCTATACCTGAAGGTAAGGTAAGAACCGGTGCAGTTACAAGTCGAGTTTTCAACTCCTGGAAAGCAGATTCTCTTTGGTCAGTCCAGTCAAACGATATCCCTTTCTATGTCAGTTGAGTCAATGGTAAGGCAATTTTGGAGAAATCTTTGACAAATCTTCTGTAATATCCAGCCAAACCCAAAAAGTTTCGGACTTCTGTCACATTTGTCGGTCTAGGCCAGTTTACTACAGCTTCAATTTTCTGCGGATCAACAGAAATTCCATCTTTGCTAACAACATGCCCCAAAAACATAACACGATCAAGCCAAAATTCACATTTAGACAGTTTAGCATAAAGTTTCTGTTCTCTTACAGTCTGTAGGGCAAGTCTCAGATCATGTTCATGTTTTTCTATAGTTTTGGAATAAATCAGTATGTCATCAATAAATACAACAATGAAGTCATCAAGGTATGGTTTAAAGATTCTGTTCATAAGGTCCATAAATGCAGCAGGTGCATTAGTAACTCCGAAAGGCATAACTAAAAATTCATAGTGTCCATACCTCGTTCGAAAAGCAGTTTTATCAATGTCATCTGGTTTAACTTTCAACTGATGGTAACCAGATCTGAGATCGATCTTAGAAAATACTTGTGCACCCTGTAGCTGATCAAACAAGTCATCAATACGTGGTAATGGGTATTTATTTTTCACGGTTACCTTATTCAGTTCGTGGTAGTCAATACACAGTCTCAATGAGCCATCTTTTTTCTTTACAAACAGAACAGGAGCGCCCCACGGTGAAGTACTGGGCCTGATGAACTTTTTATCCAACAATTCTTGCAGTTGCACTTTCAGTTCTTTCAGTTCAGTTGGAGCCATTCGGTAAGGAGCTTTAGATACTAGCTGCGTTCCGGGAATCACATCAACAGTAAATTCAATCTCCCTGTCAATCAAATCTCCTGGCAAATTATCAAGAAAAACATCTGGGAATTCTCTGACTATAGGAATACAGTTCACATTAGCACTATCATCAGTAGATACAGTCAATACAGAACACAGATACCCTTTACACCCCTTTCTAATCAGTTTAACAGCTTTCACAGATGAAATCAAATACGGAGGAGGTACTACTCCAACCCCATTAAACATAAATTCAGGCAGACCAGGTGGACGAAAAACTACTTGTTTCGTTACACAGTCTATGGTGGCATGATATGTCGTTAACCAGTCCATTCCCAATATTATATCAAAATGGTCAATGTTTAGTGGTAGTAAATCAATAAACAGATGTGCATCTCCAACAATAATTTCACAAGCAGGGTACATATATGCACAGGTCGTAGATCCCCCAACGGGTGATGATACAGCTAACAGATAGTTCATAGGTTCTAAGGGTCTATTCAATTTTCGTGAAAAGGCATGCGACACATATGAATGCGTAGACCCCGAATCAATCAGTACATATGCATTTTGAGTACAAATAGAGAGGATACCTGACACGACGGTCTCCGTATTTTGTACATCTCCCGGTACTAGGGCGAACACTCGGCCCTGCCTCATAGGCTCTTTCCCGGTAGCACTGGGGTTCGGTTTTGGGGCAATAGTTGATGCTGCTACGCTCGGCGTAGCTTTACTACTGGCCTGTGGAGCAGAGGGGCAGTCTTTAACCATGTGGCCTAACTTGCCACACCTATAGCAAGCTCCAGATATTTTGTAACAAACTCTCTTGTGATTTTTACCACATTCAGAACAGGGCGGTATTGAACGGTTTCCTTGACTGGAAGTAGTCGTTGACCCCGTATTCTGTTTCTTATTCACTGGATTATGCTTGCCTTTCTTAAACTTGAAACCCTGTCTTTTACCCCGCCATTCAGACGATGGTGTTTCAGTTTTCAGTGCCTCGATATTCGCTTCAGCCATCAAGGCTCGGTCAAGAACATTTACATAATTCGGTAATTTCAAAACATTGATTCGGTCGAGGATTGCAACATTAAGGCCGCCTTCAAACTTTCTGGCCTTCTTGTAGTCAGTGTCCACCATATGTGGTGCATATCTAGCAAGTTCAGTAAATTTTGTTTCATATTCAGCAACAGACATTGTGCCCTGTCTCAGCTGTTCAAATTCAGTCACTTTCCTATCTCTAACACACTGAGGGAAGTACTTTTCGAAGAAGGTTCCTTTGAATTGAGCCCAAGTCATAACGGTATTTTCATCACGGATAAGCATCCACCACCTTCTAGCCTCTTTTTGCAGAGTAAAGGTGGCTAACAGTATCTTGTGTGCTTCAGAGCACGGGAACACCTCAAATAATTTTTCGGTCTCAAGAACCCATGCTTCAGCCTTTAACGGTTCAAGGCCTCCCTGAAAGGATGGCGGTTTCATTTTGCTGAACTTCTGGGTTAGAGCAATTATATCCCCATCATTCACATTCATATTTTGTTCCGGTACAGCCGGAGGAGGAGGTAGGGGCTGTTGATTCCGTTGTTGGTCTAATATTTCAGTTATCAGTTCCATCATTCGCTCCAGTCTGGCCATTCTGGCCTCAGAGGATGAGGATTCAGTTTCATTTGCAATTCTTGCGTTATCCATCTCACTATAAGCAGTTATAACAGTTATCAACATAAGCAGTCATTTGCTTAAACAGGTTCACGCTTTAGCATATATTCAGTCAGTCATATCACACACTTATCATGCTCATGAAATGCCCTAATCACTTTTCTAGGACATCCTATAGCTCATTTGGACACGTGTGTGCGGTATAACTCGTGGTAAGTATCGCTCTGATACCACTCTGTCACGACCCAAACCCGCCCCTATGGGTTTAGCACCGTAACTGGCCAGTAATCCGAGATTACCGAAGGCCTGCTTAATAGTAATACAGTAATACAGAGTACAGGGGCTGGCGGAAGCCAATACAGTAAATAAACAATGCCTAATGAGCTGTGACAGTCTATATGCAAAAAGACTTTTATATATATATAAGCAGTCAGTAACAAAACAGCATGTACAATATTTACAATCCTTCCGATCAGGGACCCAATCCCTGTTAACAGTACAGTACAGTACATTCTATTCAGTTCTCAAAACAGTACAGAAGGGGAGAATAAAAAGACCCCTAAGCCAAAGCAAGGCAGGTTCGGAACCTCGCGGTGAGGCACGTAGGTTGGCTTGACAAAACTGGAGTCTATCTCGACGCTTCTAGCCGCGGTCTGGTGCCTGTACACCTACATATATATATGAGCAGTGAGCTAAAGTCCAGTGAATAACATAATGCGTAAAGGGGTTAGGAATGAATGTCCTTACAGTAATGAAAACAGTTCATTGATTCGGTATTTCAGTCGTTCCGTCAGTACAGTCATATGTGGTACATCCATTAGCATAACAGTACAGTAAACAGTAGGTCTTAAAAGACCGAACAGTAGTGATGGCCATCAGTTAGTAAACAGTAGTGGTTCCAACAAGGGAACCGACAGAGATCTTTGTAACAGTAACAGTAAACAGTAGGTGCCAAGGATGCCACAATACAGTTCAGAATATAGGACATACATTCATTCAATTAACAGTATTCAATTTCAGAAACAGTACAGTTCAGTTGTTCAGAAAATAATCATTTTTGAACATATCTTTACACAATCGTTACTCACAGAGTTCTGGGCTACAGTAAACTAGAGCGCGTCTCCCCAGTCGCCAACCCTACACAGTTAACAGATTGAACACACGCTAAGCTACACAGTTGGGAAAGATAATAACTTAACCCCTAATTTGCCTCGGTGTGTTCTACATCTACATCCTCAAAAAGATGTCTTAAACTAGGTCTAATAATGCCTAGGATGAGATGAGGATGCAAAGATGCACTTTAAAAGCATTTTCAGAATTTTCAGAAAACAGGGGTCACGCTCGAGCGTAGGTTACTCCGCTCGAGCGGATATGCAGACAAAGGTTTCCGCTCGAGTGTAGACTTACCCGCTCGAGCGTTCTGCAAAACAGTCAAAAGTGCTGGAAAGGTGAAAATCACGCTCGATTGGGCGCTCGACACCCGCTCGAGCATGAGACACAATGTCCCGCTCGAACGTCAATTATTCCGCTCGAGCGGACTTCAAAACAGAACAAAAATGCTGGGAGCACGATTTCCACGCTCGAGCGCCAGTCACCCCACTCGAGCGTGAGTCCAGATTCTGGAAATTCCAGATTTGAACCTCAAGCTCAAAACCAAGTTTTCAAACCATAAATTCGATCCTCTTGGGCCAATTTTCCAGAAAACACATCAAAACTCATACTTTAACATGATTCAAAGCTCAATTTGCAAAATCAAAGCCCAAGGGTGTTTCAAATAAACTCAATTTGAAACCAATTTTCATGAACAATATTTCAAACATGACATGCATGAGTTTAACTCAATTCAAAGCTTCAATTTCATGCTCTAGTGAGCCAATTCTTCCAAGGACAAGATGAAATCATGGACTTAAACACAATATGAACATGCATGTAACATTTTACCATGAAATCAACTCACAACTCAACAATTCAAACATGCATGCATGGAATGAGCTTCAATTTGACATGCTAGGACTAGAACACGACTCAATTCATCAATTTAGACATGAACAATGCAAGAATCCACTTAAACACAACAATGAGAGGTTGAATTCCTCACCTAGAGCTTCAATTACAAGTATAGAAGTCCAATTAGGCAATTCTCCTATGATCCCTTCAAGTCTTCCAAGCCAATTCTCTAGAACAATTCAACTCTCTAACTTCCTCTCTCTCTAGTTCGGTGGTGTGCTCAAAAGAAGCTGAGGAAATGTTTTGTAATGCAAGGCTAAGGCTTAAACAAAGTTTGGTGTAGTGGTCCACTAGGGGCTAGTTTGGTAAATAATGCAACTCTTGTAATTTAGCACTATTTAATCTAATTTAATCATACCAAATAAGTTTTCAGATAAATATACCATAAAATCCTATAAATTATGAGGATCATGAAACATTAATCAATTTCCTGTTCGGCCGCCGATAAGGCCTTCAATTCGCAATTTAAACACAAAGGCATGAACAGATAATCAAACAGGCAACAGATATAAATGCAATTCAAACAGGTATATTCAATCAATCAGTTTCAGATTTCAGTCAGTCAGTTCAGTAGTTTATTCGGTTCACTTATCAGTCATAATCAGTTTCAGTTTAACGGTAATCAGTGATTATTCGGTAAACAGTGATGAGGGTTATTACACCTATTCGGCCAAATAACCAGTTGAGTAAGGGGCCGAGTGAAGTGTGACTTGCAACAAAAGGAGCCGAGTAAATAGTTATATGACGAATTAAAGGTGGGCCCAGCCTTGAAGCCTAAGAAAGAAAAGATATAAATAGAAGAACATCATCTAGAGAGAGGTATGTGAGAATTATTATGCTTAACTTAAGATACAAGTAACTAAGAGAGTATACACTGACTTAACCGTTGGAGTACTAATTCCGGCACCCCCGACCGGATTGTTTATTCCTTTTTAGGTTGTCAGCTGAGGATCTCGAGCGTCCTAATGGATCAAAAGAGTATTTCCAAACCACTTCCCCACAATTGGCGCCGTTTGTGGGAATACTCAACTACATCCATGGCGAGCGTAACGGAAGACCCTCCGACAGTCACTAACGAAACCACACAGAGGGACGACCTCACTCCAACAAACATGCTTGGACCGGAGACTATCGCCGCAAGATATGCCTTGAACTTCGACTCACTTGCCCAGAACTCGCCCTCGACTTCAGCACATGAGACAATGCAAGAGATCATAGAACAGGCGAAGCAAAATGAACAGAGGCTGGAAAACATAATCGCTGAGAACGAGCGCTTTCGTCAGGACTTGGCCTTAGAAGTAGCAAAATCTAATCAAGCTACACGCCAAGATCCAAGATGACCTCTGAGAGTGGGTTGTCGAAGACCTCGAGTTCGGAGGGAATATAGTGACAGCGACTCTGACTCATTATCCCCAGAGTCAAAAAGAAGGGACGACTTGAAACTACCAGTTCCTCTGAAGAGAGTCTACGTGTAAGGCATAAGCGAAGACGAAATGGTTCAGACGAAGAAGTCTAGCACGATCCCTTCGTGCGACGGATCGCAAAGGTAGTACCGCCCAAGAAGTTCAAAGCCCCGTCGTTCACCCTGTACGATGGGAAATCGGACCCCACTGATCATATCCGTCATTTTAAGCAAGTCATGACTCTACATGCAGACGACGAGGTTCTCATGTGCAGAATATTTTCGAATAGTTTGGGGCCATTGGCCGTCAGATGGTATTATAAGTTGGAGCCGGCATCGATTAAGAGTTTCCATCAACTACAGAAATCCTTCAGGGCAAGATTCATCACCAACGAGGTCCAGCCGAAGCAAGCCGACTCTCTCTGGGCAATGCAGATCTAGCCGGGAGAAACCTTACGAGCGTATTCGGCGCGCTATTGGGAATGCTTTAATCTTGTCGATGATGCTTGCAACGACTCCATGGCCATTACCGCCTTTAAAATGGGTTTGCATCCTGATAGTGCTCTCTGCAGTTCCTTGACTAGAAGACCCCCCAAAACAGTCTGGTCGTTGATAAAGAAAGTCGAGGAATACTGCAAAGTGGAAAATGACGCCTTGCGGGTTAAAGCCGAAAACATGGCGAACAAGACGGCCCTTTTCAAATTGCTCAGCTGGTAAATTCTGTTCCACCTCAGAGCCCTGAACCACGACATCGGGCTAAACGAGACAAGAGAGATGATTCTCACCGATCAAACGACCAATGCTCCCACTGAGCTAATGAACAACTTCAAGTAAATAGCAGGTGCACAAGGCGTGCAGACAAGAAATATACGAAGTTGTCAGAGCCGATCAACACGGTTATGTCCAAAGTCCAACACCTTTCGTTCTTCAAATGGCCGTCCAAAATGGTGGGACCTCCGGACACGAGAAGACGGGATAGGCAGTGCGAGTATCATAAGGACCACGGCCATGATACTGAGAGTTGTTATGCATTGAAGGATCACCTGGAGGAATTGGTACAAGATGGTCGGCTACAACAGTACGTCCGAAAAGGCAACTCAACCAAAGTAATAGCCTTACAGCAGGATTCACCTCCACTCGGCGTGATCCACATGATATACAGCCTGCCAATGACATCTGCGGTGCATATGATTCAGTTGAATCTTGACCCTCAAAATCAAATCACTCCGTCTAAACGGCCCCCCATGAAGCTGCGAGCATTGCTTTTGATGATTCAGAAATGACCGGAGTGACACTTCCTCACATCGATCCCTTGGTAATCAAGTTATGCGTAAATCGATTCATCGTTGAGCGCGTAGTCATTGATCCGGGGAGCACATCGGAAGTTATGTATTACAAGATATTCACTAAACTCGGCTTCTTCGAATCGAATCTTTCTCTAGCTCCCTATCCATTATTCAGCTTCAACGCTAATCCAGAATACCCATTGGGAAAAATCACATTACCAGTTCGAGCAGGCTCCCGAACAGTGGATTTAGAATTCTTGGTCGTCAAGCTGCCTTTGCTGTATAATCTCATCATGGGGCGAACTTGGTTGCATACTATGCAAGCCGTGCCAAGCACCTATCATCAACTGCTTCGCTTCCCGACAGAACGCGGCATCAAGCAAATCCGTGGCTCCCAGAAATCGGCACAAGCATATTATCTCCTTGCTAGAAAGACACCAAAAAAGTTGCAAGTGAATTCTATTGAGGTACCGGATCGAGAGAGCCTCGACGATGTTGGGCGGCTCCCAAGTGAAAAGGCCACGGAAGCCCTAGTTCGAGTTAAAATTGACGGAAACCCAGACAGGTTATTCATGGTCGGTGCCTCCCTGAATGAAGTCGACAGGCAGCAACTAATTTCCTTCCTGCTCGGCAACCTTGATGTATTTGCGTGGACACCATATGAGATGCCGGGTGTAGATCCGTCTATTTCACAGCACCATTTAAACATTGACCCTAAATGCAAGCCGATTATTCAGAAAAGCCGGTGGTCAGCCGCAGAGCACACTGTCGCCGTTGTTGAAGAGGTTGACCAGTTGCTTGACGCTGGGGTAATCAGGGAAGTGACCTACCCTACATGGCTCTCGAATATTGTGGTTGTGAAGAAGAAAAATGGGACTTGGCGAGTCTGCGTTGATTTCACGGACCTAAACAAAGCCTGCCCTAAGGATTGTTTTCCCCTCCCTAGAATAGACCAACTTGTAGATGCGACGACATGTCATCAGCGTATGAGCTTCCTCGATGCTTACAGAGGCTACCATCAAATTACCATGCATTGGGAGGACCAAGAAAAAACTGCATTCCTCACCCCAAGAGAAACCTATTGCTATAAGGTTATGCCTTTTGGGCTGAAGAATGCAGGGACAACTTACCAAAAACTAGTCACTGCCATGTTCAAGGAGCAACTCGGCCACACTATGGAAGTGTACATTGACAATATGGTGGTCAAGTCCAAAGAAGAGCAAACTCATCTAGTCGATCTAGAAGAGACATTCGGCATTTTACGCAAATACAAAATGAAACTAAACGCTTCCAAATGTGCATTTGGGATTGGCTCTGGCAAATTCTTGGGTTACATTGTCAATCACCGAGGAATCGAAGCCAACCCCAGGCAAATCACAGCAATTCTAGAACTCGGCTCCCCTCGATCGGTCAAGGAAGTTCAGAAGTTGATGGGGATGGCCGCCACACTCAACAGGTTCATCAGTCGTTCCACGGACCGCTGCTGACAATTCTTTCATACTCTACGGTAGGGTAAAGCTTTTGAATGGACCTCTGAGTGCGAAGCCGCTTTCAACGGTTTGATGACTTATCTCCGATCAGTTCCACTATTGACCACACCATCGCCAGACGACCCGCTTATTTTATATATGGCCGTCTCCGACCGTGCCGTCAGCGTCGTACTGTTAAAGGAAGATCTTGGGAAGCAGCGACTAGTGTATTATGTGAGCAAGACAATGGTTGACGTCGAAACACGTTACCTTCCGTTGGAAAAACTGAATCCTAGCCCTCGTCATGGCAGCAAGAAAACTGATGCATTATTTCCAAGAGCATAGCATCGGGGTACTAACAGATTACCCCCTTCGGTTAGTACTACGTAGTGTAGAAGCATCAGGGCACGTTTCAAAGTGGGCTCTTGAACTCGGCTCTCGAACTCAGCCAGTACGATATTCAATTCCTGCCTGGAACCTCAATCAAGGGGCAAGTACTTGCTGATTTTGCAGCCGAATTCACCAGGGGTCTTGCCGACTTCAAGTCTGAACAAATTCAACCCAAGCCAAATTGAAGAATTTACGTTGGGGACATTTGGCAGTTATACTGTGATGGATCATCCAACCAACGGGGCAGTGGAGTCGGAGTAGTAATCATGGCTCCCGACGGCGCAATAATTGAGCAGGCCATCAAACTCGGCTTCGAAGCATCAAATAATGAAGCTGAATACGAAGCCCTGCTAGCCGGTTTGCAGAATGCACACCTTATGGGTGCCTGGTGTTTGCTTGTATTTTGTGATTCAAAACTGGTGATCAATCAGTTGAAGGGGGAGTACGCGGCAAAAAATGACCGTATGACAGCTTATATGAAAACGGCAAATTCCTTGCTGGCAAAATTTGACCATCATGAATTGAACTAAATAACCCGTGACCAGAACACACATGCAGATGCCCTGGAATACGTTCATCTAGACAAAGTCGAAGAACTTTTGACCGAAATACATGAAGGCAGCTGTGGCGCCCATTCTGGCGGGCGCTCTTTAGCTCATCGAGCTGTGACACAAGGGTATTACTGGCCGACAATGAGAGCCGATGTCGAATATTATGTGAAAAGGTGTGAACAGTGCCAGAAGTTTTCTCCTTTGACACCCCTGCCCGTTGAAGAGTTAAGCTCTATAACCAGTCCTTGGCCGTTCGCCTAATGGGGACTTGACATCGTCGAACCACTGCCTCGCGCCCCGGGTAACAAGCGATTTTTGATTGTCGCGACAGATTATTTCATAAAATGGGTAGAAGCGGAGGCACTAACGCACATTCGAGATACCGACGTGAAGTGTTTTGTATGGAGAAATATCATAACACGATTTGGCATTCCAAGAGCACTTATTTCAGACAATGGCACCCGGTTTGATTACGGTGTCTACAGGGAACTGTGCAGCAAGTATGGTATTCGGCCCTATTATTCCTCTCCGGCATATCTACAGAGTAATGGCCAAGCTGAAGCCTCCAACAAATCTATTTTAGACGGCATCAAGAAGAGGCTGGAGAAAGCTAAAGGAAGATGGGTAGAAGAGTTGCCAAGGCCGTTCTCATGTAAGTAAAAAACAGAACACGGGGTCTACAAGCAGCTTGAGCCAGAGCAGTGGGTCTATTCTAGTTTGCCTTGATTGTGGAAGGAGGCACAGGGTTGTGTGTTACCGAGCATCTGGTGCTTGTTTCCAATGTGGCAAGACAGGTCATGTAATGAAAGATTGCCCGCTTGGGTTTAATAATGCCAACTGCCCTATGGCGAGTTCAGTTGGGTCCGCTTCTACAGTCAAAACAAATGCAAAAGCTAATACTGGGAAAGAACCTCTGAGACAAGGTCGAGTGTTTGCCTTAGTGCCCGGTGACGTACAGAACACCGAAGCTGTGGTGTCAGGTATACTCCATATATGTTCTCAAAATGCTTGTGTACTGATAGATTCTGGTTCTACGCATTCTTTCGTATCTCATGCTTTCTCCCAGAAATTAACTAGACCACTAGAGCCTATGACATATGTGTTATCTATATCTATACCGTCTGGGGGTTCTATGATATGTGCTTATGTTTATCTGGCATGTGATATTATGATTGGTGATATGACATTGTATGTTGACTTGTTGCCCTTGAACATTGATCATTTTGATTGTATTATGGGTATGGACTGGTTGACGAAATACTGTGCCGCCATTAACTGTGCAAGTAAATCTGTTGTGTTTAGACCACTTGGTATGCTTGAATTTATTTTCACTGGAAATGGGGTAGTTTCTCCCCCATACTTGATTTCGGCCATAAAAGCTGTTAAAATGCTTAGGAAAGGATGTAGGGGCTACTTGTGTTGTATACTGACTGTATCATCTGATAGTGTTAGTGTGGAAACTGTTCCTGTTGCTTGTGAATTTCCTGATGTGTTTCCGAATTACTTGCCTGGAGACTTGGTTGATAGAGAAATTGAATTCACTATTGATGTAACTTCGGGAACACAACATATTTCCAAGACCCCCAATAGAATGTCAACCTGAGAATTGAAAGAATTGAAAACTCAATCTCAAGAATTGTTAAACAAGAAATTCATTCGTCCGAACACTTCACCTTGGGGTGCTCTAGTCCTATTTGTCAAGAAGAAAGATGGATCTTTAAGGTTATGTATAGATTATCGGGAATTGAACAAAGTAACTATCAAGAACAAATACCCTCTACCTCGAATAGATGACTTGTTTGACCAACTTCAGGGAGCCCAAGTGTTTTCCAAGATTGACCTTAGATCCGGGGTATCACCAGTTAAAAGTCAAGGCAAAAGACATAGAGAAAACTGCATTCAGAACTAGATATGGACACTATGAATTTTTGGTAATGCCGTTTGGGGTGACTAATGCACATGCTGCCTTTATGGACCTTATGAACAGGGTGTTTAAATCATATCTGGATGAATTTGTTGTTGTATTTTTTGGTGATATTTTGATTTACTCCAAAAGTAGGGAAGATCGTGAGAATCACTTGAGAACCGTGTTACAGATTCTGAGAGAAAAGAAACTATATGCAAAATTCTCCAAATGTGAATTTTGGCTTGACAGTGTAACGTTTCTGGGGCATGTATTCAACAGAGATGGTATTTCGATTGACCCTCAGAAAATTGAAGCCATTGTGAACTAGCCAAGACCAACTAATGTGTCAGAAGTGAGAAGTTTTCTGGGACTTGCAGGTTACTGCAGTTTGTGAAAGATTTCTCGAAACTTGCTATGCCATTGACGCAACTGACACAGAAAAATGTGCCATTTGATTGGAATGATCAGTGTGAAACAGCTTTCCAAGAGTTAAAGACCAGATTAGTGATTGCATCGATTTTGACTCTGCCTAATGGTACTGATGGGTTTCAAATTTACAGTGATGCATCCTACAAAGGCTTGGGGTGTATTTTAATGCAAAATGGAAAAGTGATTGCTTATGCCTATCGATAACTTCATCCTCATGAAAGAAACTATCCAACCCATGACCTTGAATTAGCCACTGTAATTTTTGCTTTAAAAATTTGGCGACATTATCTGTATGGAGTGACTTGTGAAGTTTACACAGATCATAAAAGCCTTAAATATTTCTTCAAACTTTGAATTGCCAACAGGGGTAGAGATTTGTGTACTACGGGGAGATGGACTTGATCAGAGGATAGATGATTTAGCAGTTCTGGAAGGGGGCATGGCTAATCTTCAGATTTTCAACGAACAAGATCCGAGGGACATGACAGTCAACTGGTTCAATTTTGAGGAGTCAGCAGAGGTCACAGGGTGGCTTGACGACCAACCAGATATTGTTGAAGAATCTCAACTGGAAAAGGGCCCGTCAGGGGCAAGGACATCAGTTGTGGCCAGAAAGGCCGAAGATCAGGATGCATCGCCGGAGAGCGCCGGTGCTAAGAATTTCTCTCGGGATTTGGGCATTGTGAATGCAGGAAATGTTGGGCAGGCTGTGTTGGAACAGTTAGAATAAGAAGGGATCGAAGATTCTGAAAGAGCCAGAAAGGCCAAAGCTCCCGTAGGGGTCGAGAGTGTTGTGTTCACAAGAACAGAATGTACTGCGAGTACAGGAACGCAAGGTGCTGCGGACATAGAGATTTTTGTGACGGAGCTGGACAGGTGTCTGTCGGCTGCCGATGGAATGTGGTGGGAAGACGATGATCTATGTCTTGCCCATACAGATGAGGATTGGGGGAGCAATCAACCTGATAATACCTAGTGCATCGGCGAAGTCGATCATATGACCAGGAGCGGACGGTATTTCAATCCCCCGCATCTAGATCAACCAAAAGTGTCCGGGAAGGACAAGGAGGCAAAGAAACAGAAAGAAAGGCTACTCGAAGATGAGGCCGTGCTGAAACAATTGAAAAAGATACAAGCAGACATCTCCATCTGGGGACTGCTTATGGCTTCACGTGTTCACAGACAAGTTGTCTTATCGGCCATAGACAAGGCCAAACTCTCGATAGATACCACTCCGGAGCAACTAGTTGGATTGGTTTTTCCGGGAGGAGGTTCCCGGACGTTGACCTTTTCTGACAAAGAACTACCGCCCGAGGGCGCAAATCACAACAAACTTCTCTACATCTCTGTGGAATGTAAAGGCAAGTGGGTACCGGTGGTTCTTGTCGACACGGGATCCGCCATTAATGTGTGCCCGTCGAGGACGGCATATGCAATCAGGTTGAAGCCCACGGAATTCGTGCCAACAACCCAGGTGATCAGGGCGTATGATAACACAAGCAGGGAGGTGATGAGGATTGTCAAAATTCAGACCCAGGTTGGTCTAGGACAACACGAGATCGATTTCCATGTCTTGGACGTTCCCGCAACTTTTAACCTACTTTTGGGGCGACCGTGGTTGCACTAGGTAAAGGCAGTTTCTTCCACCTTGCACCAGATGTTGAAATACCCTCACGGGAAGGGGGTAGCTATAGTTTTTGGAAATTCATCAATCCATTCGCCGCCAGAGGTGTCTACACCGGTCTTGGAAATCGAGCACGGCACGGAGGATGTGTTTTTATCGGGGTTTACTCTGGCTGAGGCTCGAGTCGTGCAAAACATCTTGGCTGTTGAAGAGGGAGTGTATGTCAGCGCACAATCAATATATCTCATGAACAAGCTTCAACACATCCCCGAGATGGGATTGGGAAAGAGTGACCCGAAAGGCATTGCAGTATCGGCCGAAGTGTCGCACAACCCGCATACCTTTGGCTTGGGTTATCTGCCCACCTAAGAGGACTGGGTGAGGAAAGGCAAGGAAATGGCTGGAAGAGCCAGAGCAAAGTAGGCAGGGAAGCCATATGAGTTAATGCACCGACCCATTTAGGGTACCCGAAACGGACGCTTCGTCCGAGAGGGGGAGGATTTTTCGTTTTGCGACTTCCCAAAGCCATGGTTGAATGCGGAGAGGAAGCGTGTGCCAGGTTTTGAGATCTTCTTTGACCTGCAGTTATCCAGGGATAATGTTGCTGAGGAGCAGACAGACCCATCAGCTGAGTTTGAGCAGTGTAAAAAAATGGATTCCGAGAGCGCTGAAATTGAAACGGGGGTAGCACTGGCTTGTCTACTTTTAGATCCTCCGATCGTACAGAAGTGCTTGGGGGATAACTTCTCGGTGTCCATGATTGGGAATGAAACGGCAGCGAGCCTACCTGCAAGTATTTTGGATGCATCCATCGCACCCTCTCTCATCTGGCAGTACGAGGAGAGATTTTTGTCAAGCAGCACCGAGTTAGGTAGTGAGCCAGAATTTGATTCCACCGAGTCTGTGGAGTCGGAATCAGGTTCCAGCTCGTCTGAGTCTGAGTCCGACATTCTTGGGGGTGATAACCCGGATGCCACAATCCTGTCTAGGTCGTCTTTCTCTTTCTCTTTTGAGTCTGTTGTAACAGAAGAATCAGACGATTTGGAAATGCTTAATGAGAATGGAATGGATATGGTTTCTGAGTACTTTTCTGTGCCCTTGATTTATTGTATTAATCAGGACTTTCAAAATTTTGATGAAAACAACGAGGAAGAAATTCCTCCGATTTTGCAACGCTTAATTGATCAAGAGCAAGAAAGATTTGTTAAACCTTTAGTTGATGAAATCACTACCGTTAATGTTGGTACTGAGGAGGACCCGCGACTGGTCCAGATCGGGTCTACGTTGTCTTCGGAGGAACGCGAGTGCTTAGTCGCTTTATTAAAAGATTTCAAAGATGTTTTCGCGTGGTCCTACGAAGACATGCCTGGAATCGATCCTGAGATTCTACAGCACCGGATCCCTCTTGACCCAGAGGCCCGACCCATTAAACAGAAACTCAGAAGGATCCGCCCGGATTGGGCTCTCAAAATTAAAGAAGAGGTCACCAAGCAAATTGATGCAGGGTTCCTGCTGGTATCTGAGTACCCAACTTGGTTGGCCAACATCATTCTGGTACCGAAGAAGGATGAAAGGATCCGGGTATGAGTGGATTTTAGGGATTTTAATAGAGCTAGTCCGAAGGATGACTTTCCCTTGCCGCATATTGATGAGTTAGTGGACTTCACAGCGGGGCATGCTTTGCTTTCGTTCATGGATGGATTCTCGGGCTATAATCAAATAGTGATGGCACCTGAAGACTAGGAGCAGTCTGCTTTCACCACCTCGTGGGGGACTTACTGTTATAGGGTGATGCCATTTGGGTTGAAGAACGCTGGAGCTATATATCAACGGGCCGCGACCAAAATATTGCACGACATGATCCACAAAGAGGTTGAATTGTATATGGACGACATGATTGTCAAGTCCAAAGAAAGAGAGGGCCACTACACCGCCTTGCAAAAGTTCTTCCAAAGGATCAGAGAATTTCGGTTGCAGCTGAATCCTTAAAAGTGTACATTCGGTGTTACAGCAGGGAAAATACTGGGGTTTCTGATTACACAGAGAGGTATCAAAGTCGACCCTTCCAAAATTAAGGCCATCTTAGAAATGCCACCACCAAGGACAGAAAAGGAGGTACGAGGCTTTTTGGGTAAAGTGCAATTCATAAGACGGTTTATCTCAAAATTAACCTTGACTTATGAACCACTTTTTGGTCTCCTGAAAAAAGGAAAGAAGTTCCAATAGGACGGCCGATGCCAAGCTGCTTTTGAACAGATCAAGGAATACTTACAGAACCCACCCGTGTTGTCACTGCCCGAGCTGGGGAAACCTTTGATTTTGTATCTTTCAGTAACTGAGACTACAATGGGCTGCATGCTCGCACAAGAGTTTGAGGACAAGGTGGATAGGGCTATCTGCTATCTGAGCAAGAAAATGTTGGATTACGAGACCCGCTACACTCCGCTGGAAAAGGCCTGCTTAGCCTTGGTATGGGCTACCAGGAAGCTGCGGCACTACCTGTTAGCTCACTCTGCAATGTTGGTTTCAAGATTAGATCCCATTAAATATCCCTTCGAGAAACCGGCACTTACGGGTAGGCTAGCTCGCTGGTTACTTCTGCTTTCCGAATTTGATCTAAAGTATGTGACTCGCAAGTCAGTCAAGGGAAGAGCGGTAGCAAAGTTCCTAGCCGATCACCCAGTGGAAGGGGATGAAGCAGTTGAGTACCTATTCCCAGACGAGGCCATTTTGCATATCGAAGATGAGTTTTGGACGATGTACTTTGACAGAGCATCAAACCAGTATGGGTATGGGATAGGGGTGTTGCTGATAGCACCCGACAATTCCCGTATCCCTTTAGAATTTAAACTCCGATTCAAAGTCTCAAACAACGAAGCCGAGTATGAAGCATGCATTGTTGGTTTAAAAGCCGCCCTAGAACTAGGGGCAAAACGGTTGGACGTCATCGGGGACTCGAACCTTGTTGTATCCCAAGCTAAGGGAGATTGG
Source organism: Camellia sinensis (assembly GCF_055761805.1). NCBI lineage: Eukaryota > Viridiplantae > Streptophyta > Magnoliopsida > Ericales > Theaceae > Camellia > Camellia sinensis. The sequence continues at coordinate 30,748,379 of NC_138961.1, read as the reverse complement.
AAAGTCAAGGAAGAAAAGATGAGAATGTACCACCAGACCTTGGACCTGTTGATTCCTCGGTTTGAGAAGCTGAACTTCGCTCATCTACTAAGAGAAAACAACAGGTTCACAGATTCACTAGCAACTCTATCTTCCATGATAGACATCCCTTTCGGAGTCTAGATACGTTCGATCATAATTGACCAGAAATTTACGCCAGCCTACGAGTCGATTGCTGCTATAGATGAGGTTCAAGATGAGAACCCCTGGTACTACGATGTCTGGAACTTCTTGGAAAAAGAGGCGTATCCACCAGGGAAAAATGCCAAGGATAAAAGGGCAATCAGAAAAATGGCCGTTCAATTCATCATCTGCGGGGGTAAATTGTACAAGAGAGGTCATCTGGGAATGCATAAGTTGTGCGTTGATGCAGAAGAATCAAAGCGCTTAATGGAGGCCATCCATGGAGGAGAGTGCGGAGCGCATATGAACGGGGTAATGTTAGCTCGGAAGATCCTCAGACAGGGTTACTACTAGTCCATCATGGAGGAGGATTGTATCGGCTTTGTTCGGCGATGCCACAAATGTCAGATCCATGCAAACTGCATGAACATCCCGCTGTCGAAGCTATACAATATGACTTCGCCATGGCTATTTTCAATTTGGGAGATCGATGTGATCGGGGCCGTCACTCCGAAGGGGTCTAATGGGCATGAATTCATTCTGGTCGCGATAGATTATTTTACGAAGTGGGTCAAGGCCCAATCTTATGCAGTGTTGAAGGCTTCGCATGTTGCGAAGTTCATCAGGAACAACATCATCTGTCGCTATGGGGTCCCAAACGAGATTATCTCAGATAATGGTTCCCACTTCAAGAAGGAAGTGATTGACTTGTTGGAGAAATACAACGTGACTTTTCACAAGTCATCTACATATCGGCCGCAGACCAATGGAGCAGTTGAGGCCGCCAACAAGAACATCAAACACACTTTGCAGAAGATGGTGGAAACCTACCGGGACTGGCCAGATAAGTTGCCATTTGCTTTGTGGGGCTACCGGACTTCGATTAGAACTTCTACTGAAGTGACTCCGTATTCATTAGTTTATGGGATGGAGGCCGTTCTACATATTGAAATTGAGGTTCCGTCATTGAGAGTGCTGGCTAAGTATCAGATAGCCGAAACAGATTGGCAGCAGAGCAGATTTGAAGAACTCATGCTCTTTGATGAAAGAAGACTGAAAGCACTGTACCACGTTCAAGGTTATCAACGAAGAATCGCCAGGGCTTTCAACAAGAAGGTTAAGTCCAGAAATTTGAAGGAAGGAGATTTGTTGCTCAAAGACAACCGAGGCCCCATCCATGACCCTAGGGGCAAGTTCAGACCCAATTGGACTGGTCCCTACATCATTAAGTCTATTTGGTCGGATGAAACTGTTGTTCTGATGGACCTAGATGGCCTAGAGTTCTCACAACCGATCAACATGGACAAGTTGAAGAAATTTTACCCCTGAGAGGCTCGCTAGGCCGAAAACCTGAAAGGGCGACCTAGGCAAAAGTTAGAGCATGAAAAGTTTGAAATTACAAAAACTGAGCTCACAAGGTTGAAAACCCGCAAAGGGCGGCCTTGGCAAAAGTTAGAGCGTAAAAGGAGAGTGAAAATACACGAGTGAACCTAAGCCTGAACTACGTAAGGCTTGATTCCCATCTTTGGGATACATAGGCAACTTCATCCTGAAGTTCAGCCATTAACTTTTCCCTGATCAGCTTTGTCCATTTGATCATCTCTGTCATCTTTGTCTATTCAGCATTCAAGAGTTCGGTTGTGATCTCTGGTGCAGTGCTATTCAGACTAGGGGCAACTTTCCAGTTGTTGGGATCCGGGGTTGCGTATCTCAGTGACAGATTTCAGGCGTGTCCAGTTCTGATCCGTATCTAAAATGGTTTTGAAAAGTTTTAATAAAAGTTGATTTTTTCAAATTAATCTTTTTACAACTTAGACCATTTTTGGACCAAAGCGGAAAGTTTTCAGTACCCACAACTTTCAATTTTCTTTATTTCAATATAGAGTCCTCCTGCTCTTGCATACAAATTGAAGTTGCTTTTGGTTACATTCATAAAAAAAACTTGAAAGTACTAATAAAGCAATAAATTCGGGGCATAGCTAAGTCAGGTGTTCCTGCGCCCCCTCCCAGAGCTGGTCGAAGCTTCTGACGCCAAAGTAGGCCCAATCTGTGCTTCTTCATTGAGCCAATCTATGCACTCATCAGACAAAGTGCAGCTGAAAGTGGGAGCGGGGGCCAGGAGTTCTCTCGTCCTCCATGTTGTGGCATACCAGGTAGGAATGGCAACGGGTCGGGGATCATACTCCCCGTCCCTGATCCCCGATGGTAGAAATTTCTCCATTCCCGTCCCCGATCCCCGACGGGGAGCCTATCACCGCCCCCATCCTCGTCCCCTAACGGGGATCGGGTTTCCCCGACCCCGAAAATTCTCCGGCCAAAAAAAAAAAAAACCATAACAACAACATCCATATTCAACAATAGCAGATCTTATATATTCATCAACAACAACAATGTTCATCATCATCATCATATATGCGTAAATCAGATTAAATATGAAGTTTGAAAACAGATGTGTATAATGCAAACAAATTTGTGTATAATGAAACAAATCAAATATGTAGAACAACAAATCTGTGTATAATGAAAACAAATTAAAAAAGAAAATTATGTTTGATGAACAAAAATTAAATCAGTAATTTTTTAATTTTATTATGTTTCATCATTATCATCATCATCATTAACAACAATCATCAACTTAAAAACAAAAAAACATGGATTAGATCACAGAGAGAGAGAGATGAGGTAGGGCGGTAGTGGTGGTGGATCTGGGTCGTGCACACACGGATCAGATCAGATCAGATCTGATCTCACGGCCGGTGGTGGTAGTTGATCTGGATCGTGTGGTTGAGCAACTCCGGTGGTTGAAAGAAAGGACGAAGTCGAAGACATCACGGTGGAGATAGATGGTGCGATCAACGGCGAGATGAGAGAGAGGAGAGATAAGAGAGAGGAGATAATTTCAGAGCAGTGGGTGGGATGAGCGAGTGAAGCGATGAGAGAGAGGGGAAACAAGAGAGAGAACTGGAATGGGATAGATATATAAATATAATATAATATCATATAACCTAAATAGCAACCTAAAACACATATACTAATATTATATAGATAGATATAATATAATATACATATATATACACCTACAGGGAAGTTTCGGGGAAATTGCGAGGCAGGGTGGGGCCGGGACGGGGCCAGGGAAGGGAAACTTATCACCGTCCCCAGCCCGAAATTGACCGGGGATTTAAGTTTGAATACCATCCCGTCCCTACGGAGGTATTTTTCGAGAAAAAACCATTCTAATCGGGATTGGGGGGTCGGGTCCCCGTCAGGCGGGTTCAAATTGCCATCCCTAATACCGGGCAAGCTGTGCGCCTCGAACCGGGAATGCAGTAGGGTACTCTATCCCCTCTGGCGGGCAAGTCTGATCATGGCCAAATTGGCGCTGGAATTGAAAAGGAAAGTAAAAAACGCAGTGCGTCAGACCAATCAACTGAATCCCAGTCTGCCAGGACATGATGTAGCTCATTGCCGGTAGATTGAGCCAAGGACAATGCCAAGCAATATGGTCTGCGGACAAATTGCACATCCAGGCGAACCACCATCCCTCATCCAGGGCATCGACTAGACGACGTCAGAAGAAGTAGTCGCAAGCTGAGTATGTTGGGCAAGGGTCCACAACCTGCAATTTGTCCATCAACCACGCCTGGAGAGGGACAAAGAATGAGAGATTAAAGAATAGAGAGGTGTACGTTGAGAGAAAAGTGAGAAAAGGGTTTTGTGAGAAAAGTCGAGCCTGAGGGCTGAGTGATGTGAGCAATATATATGTGAGATAGGGTGGGAAACATTACCTGCAGCAGTATTGGACTCCCTGCAAATCCAGTCGTCTCTCAGTAATGAAAAGCATCCAAGCCCATCAATGTCTCGGCCAGTGACATGGCAATACAACTTTTGCCCTCCCTTAAGCCCTGGGCAACCTCGATCAACCGTACACTGGATCCTCTAGAGCCAGAGGTAAGCTAGAAATGAGATAGCATGCACAAACAAAGGGCATATCGCCGAAAACATTGCCAATGATGGTCACCACGGTCACCGACATCGGAAAACCGACAGATCAAACTTGGAATATCCAACATTTTGTCACAAATTAGAGACCGAGCGTTGTGCATAGTGAGCCCACACATTCGTCCTAAGGCTTGAGCATGGCCGAAACGGAGTTGGGCCAAGATCTCCTCGTTGTGCTTGGACTCCATCAAAGCTTGGAAATCTTCGAAGGTAGGACACATCTCTTGCCCGCCGAAGCTAAAGACATGTGTTACCGGATTCCAAAACTTCGCCGCGGTATGGAGAAAGGGAAGATGCAGTGGAGTGCAGCTCAACGTGAATAGTGCATTCAAGCCGAAGCCCCGGAAGTTCAACTTTTCCGAGCCATCTAAAGTAGCAATCCAAGCTGCGAGATTTTCGATAAGGAATGCCTCCATTTTGATGCAAAACTGAGATAAAATGAAAGAACCACGAAGCTGAAACTTTTATAGAGGATAAGGCACTGTTTGGGGACATGTGTCAAAAATCTGGTGGTCGCCAAACTAGGTGGTCGGCCGACCACCCCTTTGGTCTCCAAGGAAAATAGCTGGTCAGCCAGCCCCTTCTCGTGGTTGGCCATGGAGAAAAGTTGGTCTTTGGTCTGTTCCTAGTTTCTAGAAGAGAGATCCTGACTTTTCCATGCGTTGGGAGCGTTAAAAGTCCGTGTTTTCCTCCGTTTCGGATGCGTTCCGTCACCACCGATTGTCCGAGATGTATTTGCTTATCGAGTTGTTGTTAAGTTTCATTTATCGAGTCGTTGAGTTTTGTATATCAAGTTGTTACTCTTTGTTTGATCAACATTGTCAGGATTTGCTTATCAAGTTGTAAACTTACTAAGGTTTTGTTGTTTCTTAGTAAGTTAAGTTGTTTAGCTTGTTGCGTCGGTTCACTAACTGACTTGGCAATTTTCGATGCTCAATTTTTATTTAATCTCATTTTTGTGCAAAATGATGCGATGCGATGCTAAGAACATAAAATACAACACTTTTTCAAAAAGTTGTTTCATTCCATCATGCTTCCTTTGTTACGACATTTTACAGCAAGGGTACAAGTTTTAAAGAAAATAAAACTGCCTAAAGCTAATGTGCTACAACTGCTAGTAAAAAAGGGAAAATAAAGCAGGAACATCTGCATCAGTGCTATCAAGCGCAAGAGTAAGAGGCCCTCTTCGTCCTCTTTGGCTGAACGACCTCTGCATCAACCCCATCATCTGAATCGGAGCTGCCATCTTCGGAACCCTCCTCGGCATCATCTCCACTCTCAGAACCAGAGCCAGAGTCCTCCTCCCTGCTTGCAGATGTCTCCGACTAAGGATGCGCCGACTCCTCCTCCTCGCTGGGCTCCTCATCATCTATGACAGGTGCTCTGCCCCTGTCTCGTCTGCGAGACGAGTCCCCTCTCCCGACTCCTCGAGAAGGCTTGGATGGCTCGGCCTGCAGTGGTGGCATCTGAAAAGGACAATTTGAGTACATTAGCCAACATGTATATCAGATGTAGAGACAAGAATGCTACATAGAGTGGGTGTATGTAGATACAATGTATAAATATGGTGTGTGTCAGATGTGCTCTACTCATACAGTCAAACAATGCAGTGGAATGGTTAAATACAGCATGTCATCAGAAGTATGAGAAATGCGAGAAAATTGAAAAATACCGTAACACCAGCGATGAACAGCTGTGTCTTCCTCCGCAAGACCATGCCCTCAAGTGAGGCCACCAATCCGAGCAGATCATCAGAATACTCCTTGGGAGGCTGCAGATACAAGCTCAAATCATCAATGAATAAATGCATGACTAAGTGTCTGAGTGATAAATGAAAAGCAGTGGAACATACCGGTGGTGAGTCAGGATCATTGACATATCGGTGATCGGGCATAGGAGGCTCTATTGGAATCGGATAAGATGACCCGTATCGCCATCCAGTCAACTCGGTCGGAAGATCTGGCCATCTGGCGTGCTGATAAGTCGGGGGAATCAGGGGAATCTGTCTAGCCACAATCCTTGATGTACCGGCCCTACTAGACGAAGGAATGTCTACAGCCCGGGCTCGAGCTGACGATGATGCAGCAGGAGCCCTCCTAGTAGGAGTACGGACACCCATCAGTGGGGGCATCAAGTACGTGTGGCGGTAAGTCTCATACTCCCCCTCCTCTGTGTGTAGAGCTGCATCGGTACCCAACATAGCAACATCGACCTCCTCGGGAGTGAGTCCCTCAGCGGACCGCATGTCATCTGGAGATGCTGAAGGGACACTTTGCTCAGGGACACCCATCGTCTGGCGCATGAAGCGATCTCCCAAAAACCAGGCCTTACCAACTGGCCCCTCAAACAAAGTCCTATACTGAGAAGAAGCCCACGCCCTCGGGAACTGGAAACGGATATTTCCTCCCATGGATGCCCAAGGCCGCCAAACGATCTGAGGATAACAAGTGCATGAGCCAATCAGATGTCATAAATATACGAGATGAATCAAAGCTGAAAATATGAAGAACTGAGAGTTCTGAAGTACCTCGGTCGCCCGCACCGTGTCAAAAAATTGTAGCAAGAAAGACAGAGTCTCTCGAGCCCTCGCCTGGCATCGACCCTCAAGTACGTGAGAGTAAGGGATCGTAAGAGGCACCTCCACCTCGAACTCTGGGGCTAGCGTCGGAAAGTACGCGTAAACCCATAGCTGTGGAAAACAGGGCAGTGGCCATCAGAATATAGAATATACAGAAAATGCAGAATGCTGAGTGTAGAATGTAGAGTACAAAATGTAAAGTGTGCCGTGAGCAGTGTACAGATAATGAAGAGCAGAAATGTAAATCAAGAGGGCAGAAAGTACCTCCCAGGCTCTCCAATAGCTGCCAACTATGTTCCCCCGTCCGCGGAAGGTCGCACTCATATAGCAGTAGAGGGTAGCGAGGCCGGTGTCTCCCCAGTCATACTGGCTGACCTATGATAGGTCCACCAAAGCACTGAGCAGATATAGTCCAACTGTGTTCCCCCTATCGGAGAACAAAGTGGTCTCAAGGAGGAACATCAAAAAACCTCAAGCGTGCTGCTCTATCTCCTCAAGAGTCTCGGGCATACTCCCTCTATACTGCACAGGGAACCAAGTGTACCTGACTCTGCCCGAAGATTGGTCAATCGGTGGGCGAGCTCCCAACAGATAGATCCAGGCAGCCTCCTACTGGCCCATATCCTCATCGTAGGGGACCGGTCGGCCGGCCACATCAAGGCCAGTCAGCATCGCAAAGTCGAACGGGGTCATCGTCATATCCCTAGTAGCTGAGAAGTGGAAAGAGTTGGTGGTGCCCCACCATCTCTCCACGAGTGCCCCCATCAAGGTCCTGTTCGCAGGGTAGCGAGATAGCCCCGCGCAGAAGGGCCCAAATCCTGCCCCGTCCACCATGTGACGAACGGTCTCTGGGAGTTCTCCATACCACTCCCTAGCGATAATCGAGCCGTAACCTCGCGTGGAACGGGAGGGTACCTGCATTCAAAATGAACAGATGTATTCAGTTTCAGAATAAAATATATAACCTGCGTGCAAATACAATGAATGAGCTGCGAGTTCAAAAGTGAAACGTAAGAACTGTGTGTTCAATATGCACTACGTACAAATGAAAATTGTGGGCTGTGTGTTCACCTCAAGAGTTTGGGCTGCGTGTTCAATTTTCAAAAACTGTGGGCTGTATGTTCACCTCAAATGTTTGAGCTGCGTGTTCAGATTTCAAAAACCGTGGGCTGTGTGTTCACCTCAAGAGTTTGGGCTGTGTGTTCAACTTTCAAAAACTATGGGCTGTGTGTTCACCTCAAGTGTTTGAGCTGCGTGTTCAGATTTCAAAAACTATGGGCGGTGTGTTCACCTTAAGTGTTTCAGCTGCGTGTTCAGATTTCAAAAACTGTGGGCTGTGTGTTCACCTAAAGAGTTTGGGCTGCGTGTTCAACTTTCAAAAACTATGGGCTGTGTGTTCACCTCAAGTGTTTGAGCTGCGTGTTCAGATTTCAAAAACTGTGGGCTGTGTGTTCACCTCAAGAGTTTGGGTTGCGCGTTCAGATTTCAAAAACAGTGGGCTGTGTGTTCACCATCAAAAGGATCCGGGTATGCGTGGATTTCAGGGATTTGAATAGAGCTAGTCCGAAGGATGACTTTCCCTTGCCGCATATTGATGAGTTAGTGGACTTCACAGCGGGGCATGATTTGCTTTTGTTCATGGATGGATTCTCAGGCTATAATCAGATAGTGAAGGCACCTGAAGACCAGGAGAAGACTACTTTCACCACCTCGTGGGGGACTTACTGTTACAGGGTGATGCCATTTGGGTTGAAGAACGCTGGAGCTACATATCAACGGGCTGCGACCAAAGTATTGCACAACAAGATCCACAAAGAGGTTGAGGTGTATGTGGACGACATGATTGTCAAGTCCAAAGAAAGAGAGGGCCACTACACCGCCTTGCAAAAGTTCTTCCAAAGGATCAGAGAATTTCGGTTGCGGCTGAATCCTCAGAAGTGTACGTTCGGTGTTACAGCAGGGAAAATGCTGGGGTTTCTGATTACACAGAGAGGTATCGAAGTCGACCCTTCCAAAATTAAGGCCATCTTAGAAATGCCACCACCAAGGACTGAAAAGGAGGTGCGAGGCTTTCTAGGTAAAGTGCAATTCATAAGACAGTTTATCTCAAAATTAACCATAACTTGTGAACCACTTTTTGGTCTCCTGAAAAAAGGAAAGAAGTTCCAATGGGACGGCCGATGCCAAGCTGCTTTTGAACAGATCAAGGAATACTTATAGAACCCACCCGTGTTGTCACCGCCCGAGCTGGGGAAATCTTTGATTTTGTATCTTTTAGTAACTGAGACTACAATGGGCTGCATGCTCGCACAAGAGTCTGAGGACAAGGTGGAGAGGGCTATCTACTATCTAAGCAAGAAGATGTTGGATTACGAGACCCGCTACACTCCGCTGGAAAAGGCTTGTTTAGCCTTGGTATGGGCTACCAGGAAGCTGCGGCACTACCTGCTAGCTCACTTTGTAATGTTGGTTTCAAGATTAGATCTCATTAAATATCTCTTCGAGAAACCGGCACTTACGGATAGGCTAGCTCGCTGGTTGCTTCTGCTTTCCGAATTTGATCTGAAGTATGTGACTCGTAAGTCAGTCAAGGGAAGAGCAGTAGCGAAGTTCCTAGCCGATCACCCAGTGGAAGGGGATGAAGCAGTTGAGTACCTATTCCCAGACGAGGCCATTTTGCATATCGAAGATGAGTTTTGGATGATGTACTTTGACGGAGCCGCAAACCAGTATGGGTATGGTATAGGCGTGTTACTGATAGCACCTGACAATTCCCGTATCCCTTTAGCATTTAAACTCCGATTCAAAGTCTCGAACAACGAAGCCGGGTATGAAGCATGCATTACTGGTTTAGAAGCTGCCCTAGAACTAGGGGCAAAATGGTTGGACGTCATCGAGGACTCGAACCTTGTTGTATCCCAAGCTAAGGGAGATTGGAAAATCAAAGAAGAAAAGATGAGAATGTACCACCAGACCTTGGACCTGCTGATTCCTCGGTTTGAGAAGCTGAACTTCGCTTATCTACTAAGAGAAAACAACAGGTTCGCAGATTCACTAGCAACTCTATCTTCCATGATAGACATCCCTTTCGGAGTCCGGATGCGTTCGATCATCATTGACCAGAAATTTGCGCCAGCCTACGAGTCGATTGCTGCTATGGATGAGGTTCAAGATGAGAACTCCTGGTACTACGATGTCTGGAACTTTTTGGAAAAAGAGGCGTATCCACCAGGGGAAAATGCCGAGGATAAAAGGGCAATCAGAAGAATGGTCGTTCAATTCATCATCTGCGGGGGTAAATTGTACAAGAGAGGTCATCTGGGAATGCATAAGTTGTGCGTTGATGCAGAAGAATCAAAGCGCTTAATGGAGGCCATCCATGGAGGAGAGTGCGGAGCGCATATGAACAGGGTAATGTTAGCTCGGAAGATCCTCAGACAGGGTTACTACTGGTCCACCATGGAGGAGGATTGTATTGGCTTTGTTCGGCGATGCCACAAATGTCAGATACATGCAAATCGCATGAACATCCCGCCGTCGAAGCTGTACAATATGACTTCGCCATGGCTATTTTCAGTTTGGGGAATCGATGTGATCGGGGCCGTCACTCCGTAGGGGTCTAATGGGCATGAGTTTATTCTGGTCGCGATAGATTATTTTACGAAGTGGGTCGAGGCCCAATCTTATGCGGTGTTGAAGGTTTCGCATGTTGCGAAGTTCATCAGTAACAACATCATCTATCGCTATGGGGTCCTAAACGAGATTATCTCAGATAATGGTTCCCACTTCAAAAAGGAAGTGATTGACTTGTTGGAGAAATACAACGTGGCTTTTCACAAGTCATCTACATATCGGCTGCAGACCAATGGAGCAGTCGAGGCCACCAACAAGAACATCAAACACATTTTGCAGAAGATGGTGGAAACCTACCGGGACTGGCCAGATAAGTTGCCATTTGCTTTGTGGGGCTACCGGCCTTCGATTAGAACTTCTACTAGAGCGACTCCGTATTCATTAGTTTATGGAATGAAGGCCGTTCTACCTATTGAAATTGAGGTTCCGTCATTGAGAGTGCTGGCTGAGTGTCAGATAGCCGAAGCAGATTGGCAGCAGAGTAGATTTGAAGAACTCATACTCTTTGATGAAAGAAGACTGAAAGCACTGTACCACGTTCAAGGTTATCAACGAAGAATTGCCAGGGCTTTCAACAAGAAGGTTAAGTCCAGAAATTTAAAGGAAGGAGATTTGGTGCTCAAAGACAACCGAGCCCCCATCCATGACCCTAAGGTCAAGTTCAGACCCAATTGGACTGATCCCTGCATCATTAAGTCTATTTGGTCGGGTGGAGCTGTTGTTCTGATGGACCTAGATGGCCTAGAGTTCTCACAACCGATCAACATGGACAAGTTGAAGAAATATTACCCCTGAGAGGCTCGTTAGGCCGAAAACCCGAAAGGGCGACCTAGGCAAAAGTTAGAGCATGAAAAGTTTGAAATTACAAAAACTGAGCTCGCAAGGTTGAAGGGCGACCTTGGCAAAAGTTAGAGCGTAAAAGGAGAGTGAAAATACACGAGTGAACCTAAGCCTGAACTATGTAAGGCTTGATTCCCATCTTTGGGATACGTAGGCAACTTCATCCTGAAGTTCAGCCATAAACTTTTCCCCGATCAACTTTGTCCATTTGATCATCTCTGTCATCTTTGTCTATTCAGCATTCAAGAGTTCGGTTGTGATCTCCGGTGCAGTGCTATTCAGACTAGGGGCAACTTTCAGGTTGTTGGGATCCGTGGTTGCGCATCTCAGTGACAGATCTCAGGCGTGTCCAGTTCTAATCCATATCAAAAATGGTTTTGAAAAGTTTTAATAAAAGTTGATTTTGTTCAAATTAATCTTTTTACAACTTAGACCATTTTTGGACCAAAGCAGAAAGTTTTCAGTACCCACAACTTTCAATTTTCTTGATTTCAATACAGAGTCCTCCTGCTCTTGCATACAAATTGAAGTTGCTTTTGGTTACATTCATAAAAAAAACTTGAAAGTACTAATAAAGCAATAAATCCGGGGCATAGCTAAGTCAGGTGTTCCTGCGCCCCCTCCCAGAGCTGGTCGAAGCTTCTGACGCCAAAGTAGGCCCAATCTGTGCCTCTTCATTGAGCCAATCTATGCACTCATCAGACAAAGGGCAACTGAAAGTGGGAGCGGGGGCCAGGAGTTCTCTCGTCCTCCATGCTGTGGCATACCGGGTAGGAATGGCAACGGGCCGGGGTGGGGCTGGGGATCATACTCCCCGTCCCCGATCCCTGATGGTAGAAATTTCCCTGTCCTCGTCCCTGATCCCCGACGGGGAGCCTATCACCGCCCCCGTCCTCATCCCCTAACAGTGATCGGGTTTCCCCGACCCCGAAAATTCCCCGGCCAAAAAAAAAAAAAAAAAAAACCATAACAACAACATCCATATTCAACAATAGCAGATCTTATATATTCATCAACAACAACAATGTTCATTATCATCATCATATATGCGTAAATCAGATTAAATATGAAGTTTGAAAACAGATGTGTACAATGCAAACAAATTTGTGTATAATGAAACAAATCAAATATGTAGAACAACAAATCTGTGTATAATGAAAACAAATTAAAAAAGAAAATTATGTTTGATGAACAAAAATTAAATCAGTAAATTTTTTTTTTTATGTTTCATCATCATCATCAACAACAATCATCAACTTAAAAACAAAAAAACACGGATCAGATCAGAGAGAGAGAGATGAGGTAGGGCGGTGGTGGTGGTGGATCTGGGTCTTGCACACACGGATTAGATCAGATCATATCTAATCTTACGGCCGGTGGTGGTGGATCTGGATCGTATGGTTGAGCAACTTCGGCGGCTGAGAGAAAGGACGAAGTCGAAGATATCACGGTGGAGATGGATGGTGCGATCAATGGCGATATGAGAGAGAGGAGAGATAAGAGAGAGGAGATAGTTTCAGAGCAGTAGGAGGGATGAGCGAGTGAAACGATGAGAGAGAGGGGAAACAAGAGAGAGAATTGGGACGGGATAAATATATAAATATAATATAATATCATATAACCTAAACAACAACCTAAAACACATATAATAATATTATATAGATAGATATAATATAATATACACATATATACACCTACGGGGAAGTTTCGGGAAAATTGCGGGGCGGGGCGGGGAGGGGCGGGGCCGGGGCTATGGAAGGGAAACTTACCACCGTCCCCAGCCCGAAATTGACCGGGGATTTAATTTTGAATACCATCCCGTCCCCACAGAGGTATTTTTCGGGGAAAAACCATTCTAATCGGGATTGGGGGGTCGGGTCCCCGTCAGGCCGGGTTTAAATTGCCATCTCTAATACCGGGCAAGCTGTGTGCCTTGAACCGGGAATGCAGCAGGGTACTCTATCCCTTCTGGTGGGCAAGTCTGATCATGGCCGAACTGGCGCTGGAACCGGAAAGGAAAGTAAAAAATGCAGTGCGCCAGACCAATCAACTAAATCCCAGTCTGCTGGGACATGCTGTAGCTCATTGCCGTTAAATTGAGCCAAGGACAATGCCAAGCAATGCAGTCTGCGGACAAATTGCACATCCAGGCGAACCACCATCCTTCATCCAGGGCATCGACTAGACAACGTCGGAAGAAGTAGTCGCGAGTTGAGTATACTGGGCAAGGGTCCACAACCTGCAATTTGTCCATCAACCACACCTGGGGAGAGACGAAAAATGAGAGATTAAAGAATAGAGAGGTGTACGTTGAGAGAAAAATGAGAAAAGGGTTTTGTGAGAAAAGCCGAGCCTGAGGGCCGAGTGATGTGAGCAATATATATGTGAGATCAATGTTTTAAAAACCGGACCGGTGAACGAACCGGAAAAAGGATCGGGTGGACGGGTCACCGGTTCAACCGTCGGGTTGAACCGGAATTGAACCGTGACGTAATAAATATATTAAAATTATATTTAAATAAAAATATAAGTAATAAAATTATAAATTAAAAATATTAAAAATATTAAATTATCTTAAATATTTGTCTTAATATTTTTTTTACTGAAAAATATAATAATATATTTTGAAATATTATTAATTTCAACTTTGGAAGATGAAATCAAATATTTAATATTCCCTCCATATGATTTTAATTCAAATAATTTGATTGAAATGAGAGCAAAAATTTTGGAGGGATATCAACATTTCAATATTCCCTCCAATACATTTGATTGAATCCCACATGGATTTCTTAAGTCTTTTTGAAAGAATTTTTTTCTTATAAATAGGTGAAGACTTTCACAATAATTTCATCAAAACTCTTAATGGTTAAAAAAGAGTTTCAAACCCGTGACTAGGTCAACCGGGTCAACCGGTGGGTTCACCGGTTTTCAATAAATAGCCCAGTTTTTACAATTGGCCGATTTAAGAGGGCTAATCAGACCGAAACCCCATCCGGTCACCGGTTCAACCGGTTGAACCAGCCGGTCCGGTCCAGGTTTCAAAACCTTGTGTGAGATAGGGTGGGAAACATTACCTGCAGCAGCAGTGGACTCCCTGCAAATCCGGTCGTCCCTCGGCGATGAAAAGCATCCAAGCCCATCAATGTCTTGGCCAATGACATGGCAATGCAGCTTTTGCCCTCCCTTAAGCCCTGGGCAACCTCGATCAATCGGACACTGGATCCTCCGGAGCCTGAGGCAAGCAAGAAATGAGATAGCATGCACAAACAAAGGGCATGTCGCCGAAAACCTTGCCAATGATGGTTACTGGCATTGGAAAACCGACAAATCAAACTCGGAATATCCAGCATTTCGTCACAAATCAGAGACCGAGCGTTGTGCATAGTGAGCCCACACATTCGTCCTAAGGCTTGAGCATGGCCAAAACGGAGTTGGGGCAAGATCTCCTCGTTGCGCTCGGACTCCATCAAAGCTTGGAAATCTTCGAAGGTAGGACGCATCTCTTGCCCGCTGAAGCTAAAGACATGTGTTACCGGATTCCAAAACTTCGCCACGGCATAGAGAAAGGGAAGATGCAGTGGAGTGCGGCTCAACGTGAAAAGTGCATTCAAGCCGAAGCCCCGGAAGTTCAACTTTTCCGAGCCATCTAAAGTAGCAATCCAAGCTGCAAGATTTTCGATAAGGAATGCCTCCATTTTGATACAAAACTGAGATGAAATGAAAAAACCACGAAGCTGAAACTTTTATAGAGGATAAGGCACTATTTGGGGACACGTGTCAAAAATCTGGTGGTAGCCAAACTAGGTGGTCGGCCGACCACCCCTTTGGTCTCCAAGGAAAATAGCTGGTCGGCCAGCCCCTTCTCGTGGTCGGCCATGGAGAAAAGTTGGTCTTTGGTCTGTTCCTAGTTTCTAGAAAAGTGATCCTAACTTTTCCATGCGTTGGGAGTGTTGAAGGTCCATGTTTTCCTCAGTTTCGGATGTGTTCCGTCACCACCGATTGTCCGAGATGCATTTGTTTATCGAGTTGTTGTTCTTTATTTATCGAGTTGTTGTTAAGTTTTGCTTATCGAGTTGTTGTTAAGTTTCGTTTATCGAGTCGTTGCTTATCGAGTCGTTGAGTTTTGTATATCGAGTAGTTACTCTTTGTTTGATCAACATTGTTAGGATTTGCTTATCGAGTTGTAAACTTACTAAGGTTTTGTGGTTTCTTAGTAAGTTAAGTTGTTTAGCTTGTTGCGTCGGTTCACTAACTGAGTTGGCAATTTTCGACGCTCAATTTTTATTCAATCTCATTTTTGTGCAAAATGATGCAATGCGATGCTAAGAACATAAAATACAACATTTTACAGCAAGGGTACAAGTTTTAAAGAAAATAAAACTACCTAAAGCTAATGTGCTATAACTGCTAGTAAAAAAGAGAAAATAAAGCAGGAACATCTGCATCAGTGCTATCATGCGCAAGAATAAGAGGCCCTCTTCGTCCTCTTCGGCTGAACGACCTCTGCATCAACCCCATCATCCGAATCGGAGCTGCCGTCTTCGGAACCCTCCTCAGCATCATCTCCACTCTCAGAACCGGAGCTAGAGTCCTCCTCCCTGCCTGCGGATGTCTGCGACTGAGGATGCGCCGACTCCTCCTCCTCGCTGGACTCCTCATCATCTATGACAGGTGCTCTGCGCCTGCTTCTTCTGCGAGACGAGTCCCCTCTCCCAGCTCCTCGAGAAGGCCTGGATGGCCCGGCCTGTAGTGGTGGCATCTGAAAAGGACAATTTGAGTACATTAGCCAACATGTATATCAGATGCAAAGATAAGAATGCTACATAGAGTGGGTGTATGTAGATACAATGTATGAATATGGTGTGTGTCAGATGTGCTCTACGCATACAGTCAAACAATGCAGTGGAATGGTTAAATACAGCATGTCATCAGAAGTATGAGAAATACGAGAAAATTGAAAAATACCGTAACACCAGCGATGAACAGCTGTGTCTCCCTCCGCAAGACCATGCCCTCAAGTGAGGCCACCAATCCGAGCAGATCATCAGAATACTCCCTGGGAGGCTGCAGATACAAGCTCAAATCATCAATGAATAAATGAATGACTAAGTATCTAAGTGATAAATGAAAAGTAGTGGAACATACTAGTGGTGAGTCAGGATCATTGACATATCGGTGATTGGGCATAGGAGGCTCTATTAGAATCGGGTAAGATGACCCGTATCGCCATCCAGTCAACTCGGTTGGAAGATCTAGCCACCCGACGTGCTGATAAGTCGGGGGAATCAAGGGAATCTGTCTAGCCCCAATCCTCGATGTGCCGGCGCTACTAGACGAAGGAACATCTGCAGCCCGGGCTCGAGCCGACGATGATGCACCAGCAGCCCTCCTAGTAGGAGTACGGACACCCATCAGTCGGGGCATCAAGTACGTGTGGCGGTATGTCGCATACTCTCCCTCCTCCGTGTGTAGAGCTGCATCGGTACCCAACATAGCAACATCAACCTCCTCGGGAGTGAGTCACTCAGCGGACCGCATGTCATCTGGAGGTGCTGAAGGGACACTCTGCTCAGGGACACCCATCGTCTGGCACATGAAGCGATCTCCCAAAAACCAGGCCCTGCCAACTGGCCCCTCAAACAAAGTCCTATACTGAGAAGAAGCCCACGCCCCGGGGAACTGGAAACGGATATTTCCTCCTAAGGATGCCCATAGCTGTGGAAAACAGGCCAGTGGCCATCAGAATACAGAATATACAGAAAATACAGAATGCTGAGTGTAGAATGTAGAGTACAAAATGTAAAGTGTGCCGTGAGCAGTGTACAGATAATAAAGAGTAGAAATGTAAATCAAGAGGGCAGAAAGTACCTCCCAGGCTCTCCAGTAGCAGCCAACTATGTTTACTCATCCGCGGGAGGTCGTACTCATATAGCAGTTGAGGGTAGCGAGGCTAGCGCCTCCCCAGTCATACTGGCTGACCTGTGATAGGTCCACCAAAGCACTGAGTAGATACAGTCCAACTATGTTCCCTCTATCGGAGAACAAAGTGGTCCCAAGGAGGAACATCAAAAAACCTCGAGCGTACTGCTCTATCTCCTCAAGAGTCTCGGGCATACTCCCCCTATACTACACAGGGAACCAAGTGTACTTGACTCTGCCCGAAGATCGGTCAATCGGTGGGCGAGCACCCAATAGATAGATCCAGGCAGCCTCCTACTGGCCCATATCCTCATCGTAGGGGACCGGTCGGCCAGCCACATCAAGGCCAGTCAGCATCGCAAAGTCGAACGGAGTCATCGTCATATCCCCGGTAGCTGAGAAGTGGAAAGAGTTGGTGGTGTCCCACCATCTCTCCACGAGTGCCCCCATCAAGGTCCT
Source organism: Camellia sinensis (assembly GCF_055761805.1). NCBI lineage: Eukaryota > Viridiplantae > Streptophyta > Magnoliopsida > Ericales > Theaceae > Camellia > Camellia sinensis. The sequence continues at coordinate 30,730,786 of NC_138961.1, read as the reverse complement.
GCTCACAGGGTAGCGAGATAGCCCCGCACAGAAGGGCCCAAATCCTGCCCCGTCTACCATGTGACGAACGGTCTCTGGGAGCTCTCCATACCACTCCCTAGCAATAATCGAGCCGTAACCTCATGTGGAACGGGAGGGTACCTACATTCAAAATGAACAGATGTATTCAGTTTCAGAATAAAATGTATAAGCTGCGTGCAAATGCAATGAATAAGCTGTGAGTTCAAAAGTGAAATGTAAGAACTGTGTGTTCAATATGCGCTACGTGCAAATGAAAATTGTGGGCTGTGTGTTCACCTCAAGAGTTTGGGCTGCGTGTTCAACTTTCAAAAATTGTGGGCTGTGTGTTCACCTCATGTGTTTGAGCTGCGTGTTTAGATTTCAAAAACTGTAAGCTGTGTGTTCACCTCAAGAGTTTGGGCTGCGTGTTCAACTTTCAAAAACTATGGGCTGTGTGTTCACCTAAGAAGTTTGGGTTGCGTGTTCAACTTTCAAAAACTATGGGCTATGTGTTCACCTCAAGTGTTTGAGTTGCGTGTTCAGATTTCAAAAACTATGGGTTGTGTGTTCACCTCAAGTGTTTGAGCTGCGTGTTCAGATTTCAAAAACTGTGGGCTGTGTGTTCACCTCAAGAGTTTGGGCTGCGTGTTCAACTTTCAAAAACTATGGGTTGTGTGTTCACCTCAAGTGTTTGAGCTGCGTGTTCAGATTTCAAAAACTGTGGGCTGTGTGTTCACCTCAAGAGTTTAGGCTGCGTGTTCAAATTTCAAAAACAGTGGGCTGTGTGTTCACCATCAAAAGTTTGGGCTACGTGTTCAACTTTCAAAAAGTGGGTTGTGTGTTCACCATCAAGAGTTTGGGCTGTGTGTTTAACTTTCAAAAACTGTGGGCTGTATGTTTACCATCAAGAGTTTGGGCTGTGTGTTCAACTTTCTAAACTGTGGGCTGCGTGTTCACGATAAAAAGTATGAATTGTGTGTTCAGAAATTCGAGTGACTGAGCTGTGTATTCAAAATGCAAACAGAATGCTATGTTATAGACTAAGTGTTCAAAACAAGTTGTGTGCCCACTCAACAGAATTCTGTGCTGTGAGATATGCGCTAAAATAAGTGGAAATATGGTGTGCAAATGTGTTCAGAATGAGCAGATAAGCATACATAGCGAAAGTATGAAATGTGCATGAAATGCAGAATACATTGTAGAGAATGTAAAAGTGAAGTGCGTACCTCTCGTGCCTGATGAGGGAGATAAGTCTCTGGCTCCCGCAGCAACAGATCCGCAGGCGCTCGGTCATCAAAGTCAGTGAAATGGGTAAAAGTAGCCTGAGGAAGGATGTGCTCCCGAGGATGATACCTCTTGGGATCAAATGGCCGAACTCTCGGGGGCAAGGACATGATGTCCGGCTCACCCTCAGCACCTGGAGGACCTCCACCGTGAGGGAAATGACCCGCAATTTGAAGAAATCTGCAAAAAGGAGCAAAAATGAGCAAAATGAGCCAAAATTAGAAAAAGTCAACAAAAGTCAACTCCTGAGAAAATGTTCCAAATTTTGAGACAAACGTATCCCAAGTGGTGAAAATGAAGAAAGAGGCTCTGAAATCAAATTTTAATCGGTCCAAAGTGAAGAAAACTGAAAGATTTCGCGAAACAACTTTGCGTGGGGCGTTGGAAAGCGTGTATAAAGAGTAAATCTGAGAGAGAAAATGGTCTAGGAAGGAAGGAGAACTGATTTCGGCCTTGAGGTTGTGAGCAACAGTGATTGGGGCATGTGGATTTAAAGAAACAAGTGTAAAAAGACAAAATTGTCCCGGATTTCACAAAGTGGTCGGCCGACCACATTTCCTAGCAGGCCGACCATCCCTTGAACAACCACTGGTCGGCGGCCTCCCTAGGTGGTCGGCCATCCTTCCTAGGTGATCTCCAATGTCTCTTTGAGCTCCTGCAAATTTTGGTGGTGATTAGAGTCCCCGGCACTCAAGAAAGTACAAGTAAAGTGTACTTTTTGGTGTGAAATCCCTCCGCGGGAACTTCAAATCCAATATTCGACGCATGGCTCATCGTTACTCGCTAAGAGCAAGGTGTATCCTTTTTGAGTACGTTGCAACCCCTCCGAGAGGTAAATCGGAGGTCGCGTTTGAGTTGCCCTCGTCGAGGCTTGTTTTTCTTTGCTCGATGGTTTTGTTTCAAACATGCTTTTGATGTTGCGCTTATCTTGCATTGTTATGCACGTCACTGGCATTGTTATGCACGTTTCATTAGCATTGTCATGCCCTCCATGCTTAACTTGCGTTGTCTTGCACGTTTCTTCTTGCATTGCGATGTACTTTTTCATCGGCACCATGTTTGTCTGCATTCGATATAGCGTTGAACATATGTTGCTAACTATGTTGTGCCTATTAGGTTTCTCTCTTTTGCAGGCACGATGTTGTATGTACGTACGGTTCATTTGAAGCTGGTGCGACCAGACGAACCAGACAGGTATTATATCTTCTCCATGTGAGACGTAGCGAGAATTGTAATTCTCTTACATTCTTACTACATGAAATGTAGTTTTGCTTTGCATTCTTGCTTAAAACTGTTGCATTTATTGTGAATATTTGCTTCATTACAGCTTGCTGCTTTGCATGGTCATGAGTTACGTTCGGCTTTGTGCATGTCATTTTGCATTTTGCCCCCCCTGCCTGCGGGCCTATCTCTTGTTTATCTCGCCTGTTTGTCTAAGTCTCCAGCCTTGTCAAAAATGGGTCGTCTCTGGGCTTTGACATTCACTCCCGTCACTTATGACTTTTGAGTTCTATCAAAGAGGGGCAACTGTAGACACCCCATTTTTGACCGACCTTAAGATTTAGACGTCATCGATTGAGCACTCGGTGATTGCGCATGTTGTGCTCGTTCTGAGGTTACGAAGTCTCGACTGAGAGCCTTACCTCCGGACTTTGGGACTCTTTTGTGCTTTGCCTCGGTTTGCAAACCAGGTTCCGTTTTCTCTTCCCGAAGGGAGGGAGAGGTCTCGTAGACCATCTCTCAGTGGTCGTAGGCTACATCGCATGGTCGTAGGCCACTGTTCCCGTTTGGAGACCAGTTTTTGATTTTCGGAGCCGTCGACCGTGCGCCTCGGTTCGGGACCGCTTAACTTTCTCCGTTTGCTCTGGTTTTTGGCACACACCTTGTTCCCTCTCTCTAGAGGGACACTGTGGCCCGGGAGACCACCTTCGTGGTCGCACGCCACTTTCGATGCTTAACAGTCAATTTTCGGGGCACCCGGCTGCGCGTTTTGGCCCTCGAACCCTTGTTTTGCATCCGTCTTGGAGACCACTTTTCTCCCACCGGCTGATTTTCTTGTCAGGTAGCTGGTCTCCGTCACTTTTGGGCCACAATTACTGGTCTCCTACCATACCACTTGCTTGCATTTCATGTGGAGAGCCTCATTAGAGGCTGCCGACCAGCTTTTGTTCATTGACCCTTTTGACCCTGGTCAGCCGACCAGGGCAAGTGGTCGGCCGACCACTTGAACTGGTCGGCCAGCTTCCCCCTTTTCTGTCAACTGTGCCAGCTGGAGCGCACAGGCTGGATCCTCTATACACATGTATGGAGGATCTTCACTCTTGGTTTTAAGCTTCTAGGAGAAGTTTTGGACCCTTGGCTCTATAAAGGAAGGGCTCATCTTCCTTTGCAAGGGTTCAAGAGTTGGCTAAGGCTCATACATACATATCCCTCTATATCTTTCCCTTTAGGCCTTGAAAGGTTGAAGTTCTTGACCCCTTTACATACTATCTCCTAGTACAACACCTCCACTATCAACCTAAGCACCTTGGAGCTTGTTTTCAGAGGCTAAAGAGTTGTTGTTTTGGTCCAGAAGCTGTTGGAGTGCTTGAGCTTCAAGGGCAACACCCTATTCCCTCTTTTGGTCTTTATTTTGCTTCATCTTTTAGCTATACTTGCAAGCATATTTGGGCTTTGTCATAAACTGAAAAAAGTCTTATTTTGAGGTCCTTAACATGTTTTTTTAAGACCATTTTTCTGTTGGGGGTCATCTACCCCCTTTGCATGCTTCATTTCATCTTATTTTGAGCCATGCCTTAGGGCCTTTGCATTGACCTTTGTTTGGTCTCTTAGCCACTAAAATTCAGTGGATTTTCAGTAGCTAGCATGCTGTTTTGAGCACCAAAATCAGAGAGGGGTGACCCTCTCACCCCTTGTCTTATTTACTAGCATATTTGGCCTAACAAAGAAGCCTATATTTGCATGCTTCCAAGCCATGTTTTACTAGCATATTTGGCCTAACAAAGAAGCCTATATTGGCATTCTTCCAAGCCATGTTTCAGGCCATTTTTGGTGGGTTTTAGGACCTGCATAGGCTCTGTCCAGAGCCCATTTTGCCATTTTGGGTGTCCATCTTGCATGTGTAGAACAACCCTCTTTATAGCCTATCAAAGGAGCCTATTATTCTTGCATGCATAGACCATGTTTCAGTGGTTTTTTGGGCTTTATTTGGCATGTCATACCTTTGGCTTTTGCTAGTTTGGTGACCTCTTGATTGCCTCACATGCTTTTACTAGCTCACATTGCATGCTATTTTGGCCTTTGATTCTAGCACTTTTTGGTCATGCTTTAAACTGATTTTGTGCATTTTTGGACTGTCTTAGCTCTATTTTTATGTCTCATGGTCGAATGATGCTTGCTATGCATGGTTGTAGTTCAATACCCTTGCCTAGCTTTAAGTTTTGGAGCCTATTGCATGCTTATGTTGAGGTGTTTCCATGTTTTGGGACCATTGCGCATCATATTTCAGAGCTTACATGTATGCCATATTCCCATGTTTTCCCATCTTTAAATGCGTTTGAGAGTCGTGTTTGTATGCCTCGTTTTTGGACCATTGCATGAGCTTCATTTCCATGCCTTTCGAGCCACCATTTTAGTCCATTTTCCCACTGTCTTGGACCTGCCTAGGGTCTGTTTGGGGCTAGTTTGGCCATTTGTGCATTGCTTTGTGTACCTCTAGTGTAATGCGCTTCGCTGGTTTCGGTATTTGAGCCATCTAGCATGCATTGTGTGAGGTGCTTGCATGATTCGGGACCATCTTGCATGTCATTTCAGAGCTGAAAAATGTATGATTGTATGCCATATTTCATCCCTTGCCATGCTTTGGTAGAGTGGCATTTGATGCCTTAAGTTCGGTCCCTTGCATTGGGCATGTTTGCACAAGTGTTCCTGCCCCTAATTTCATCATGTTTGGCCGTTGATTTGGGTGTGGCTAAGGCTCACCTATCTTGGTTTAAGTTCATCTTGCATTGTGTATGCCATTTAGTCCATGTTGTTGCATGATTGACCATTGCATTGTGTATGCCTTGATCATTTCATTGTTAGTCTCCATGCGTGCATTGCGTATGCCATATAGTTTTCATGTGCATATGCCATTGATCATTTCACAGCATTGTGTATGCTAGTAGCACGTTTGCATGTCATCATTTGCATGTTTGCATTATTTAGTGGCATTATGTTTAGGTTGCACTTTGGAGTTGTATTCATGCATGCCATGTGTATTGCATTGTGTTTGGAGTAGGGTTTAGTCCAGACATGAGAAACGAGGGACACTTCGTACTCCAAGTGACGAAACGTGCCTCGATTCTCGGTCACCGACACTCCAGATTACCCATGATGGAGTTTAGGCCTTATTGTGTTCATTTGTGCATCCATTTGACATTGAGTCATGCAATTCGACTCCTCGGCCATCATGCATTGAGATCCGTGATTGGTGGCACGAGGATCGAGGACTACACTCCCTAGAACTTATGCAATGACGGGGAGAGCGGTCATGCACACATATGTTGAAAATACTTTGCCATGCCCCTTTCTTGCTCTCTGTTGCAGCAAACCGAAAGCCAATAGCAAAAATTGGTCGGTAGTATCCCTACAGCATGGTGGAGTTTTAGCCTTTCGGAGTTTTGTTCAGTGTTTTGGGACCTGTTGCAAACAGAGGCAAACCGGAGCATCGCAATGGATTTTTCGGCAAGGCGACTCGAGCATGCATGCATTCCTTGTCATTCGAGACCGAGCTGAGGCAGTCCATTTCATATGTTTTGCATGCTAGCTTGTTTATTCTAGTTAATTTGTTAATTAATTAGGGATGTGTAATAATTAACTGTAATTCGTTATTCATTCGGTTGTGTATTATTTATTCGGACCCTCCGAGGAGGGCAATGTTGTAATAAGTGTGCGTGTGTGTGATGTATGTCTTCCAACCCCACGTCTTTCTCCCTTTTATTTACCAGCTTATGATGGTTAGTTTTAGGGCATGTTTAAATTAGCATCCTTATGCTCATATGTTTGTATCCATACATCTATTTTGTATGCACCGGGCTCGGCGCATCATGCTAACTGCATTGTATTTCAATTCCAAGTTGAATACATGTATCGATTGTTGCATCTCATATGCCATCTTAGAATAGCCGAGCCTATCGTAGTTGCATTTTTGCATGTGTTGCATTAGGCATTCTTAGTATAGTTAGGATTCATGCATGTTTTCTAATTAGCTTGTTTCTTTGGCTTGGAGTACTCGGTAAATGTTTATGCTTTAGCATCCTTGCATGTGTGTGAGTGACTACCATGATAGCATGCTTGCCATGAGGCTATGTGCTTATGTGATATAACTGCCTGAATGTCTGTGGGTGAAGGTTGGGTTGCTTGAATTGGAATAATTCGTCGAAACCTGTGTTTTAGCCTACTTGTGAGTAGCAAACTTCAATTCATTTTCAAAACAAAACGGATATGCGATGCTTTGTTCCAAATTAGGTAATCTAGTCTATACTTGTATGCCGTGTGTATCACATAGTAATTCTAGGCTAATAACCAGAATAAGAGCACATAATATTTTCAAAACTCGATATCATGGTTAGTAGAGGCCGATCTTTGATCGGGCGAGCTGGGGGGCTCACGAAGTGACCTTCCCCAATCGTACCCAAGTTCCCGAGCCGAGGCAACTTTGGTGATGACGGATACGTGGCCTTAGGCACGAGTCAGGGTTTTCTAAATTCCCCAAAAAATAAAATATTTAGGTGGCGACTCTGTATCTGGCAAAGCAGTCCATGTTTGGCATTTCTTTCTAAAAGATCAGTTTTTCAAAACGATTTGCTGGATTTGGACTCTTTGATGATTCATCGGTCTTGCATTGCACTCTTCGAGATTAGATACAGGACCGTGACATTGAGTCCAAACTGTAGTAAGCCCCAATGAACAAAGCGGGATTCCCTTCCGGGACATTCGGGGACGTCTACACCAGCATCCGGTTGATCGATTTGGCCCAACGCCTGAAAGGGGGCAAAAGTTGCGTGGGCTTGGCACTGGCTGAAACCTTGATAGGTCTTAATGCTTTCTGTCGGCGAGAAACTACTCGGTTTGCAGGGAGTCCATTGCTTCTCCAGGTATTGTTTCCCAGCCCTCTTTTTTAGGATCCTCACGCCACTCAACACTCATTCTCTATTTTCCTCTCAAGACCTTGCCTTACTTTTCTCTCAACGCTCATCTCTCTATTTTTTAATCTCTCTTATTTTTCATCCCTTCCAAGATATGGCTCATGGATAAGCTGAAAATGGTGGACCCTTACCCCGAGTACTCAGCCCGAGCTTACTTCTTTCCCCAACGACTAGTGGATTTCCTTTCAGAGGGGTTGTGACAGGATGTGCAACAAATCTGCAGCTGACATAACTTGGTGTTGCCCCTGACTTAATTTGACTGAAATGAGCTACAACATGTCCCGTCAGCTGGGCATACAGTTAATTGGCCTCACGCACTGTGTGTTCTATTTCCCCTTCCGGTTCAAACGCCAGTTTAGGCATGATCAGACACGTCCAGATGAGGAGGTGGAATACCCGGGTTCATTTCCTATTCGTGGTTCACACTTGCCTCGGTACCTCACTGCTTGGAGGACAAGAGAGCTTCTGGCCCCTGCCCCTAGCTTCAGTTACGCCCTTTCTAGCGAGTGCTTGGCTTTGCTTGAGGATGAAGAACAAGTTGGGCCATCTTTAGCTACAGAAACTTCCACGAGTGCAAGCAGAAGACATAGCACTACCTTACTTAGCTGTGCCCCTAGTTTTACTGCTTTGATCTTTCTTTTCAAGTTTTATGATGTAAAAGTAACTTTGATTTAAATCAGAGAGTTGAAGAATGTACTTGTGTTGAAATCAATGTAATTAAAGTTGTGAGTACTAAAAATTTTCCTTTTTTTGGTCTAAAATGGTCCAAGTTGTAAAAGGTAAAATTTTAAGAAAAATCAATTTTTATCAAAACTTTTCAAAATCAATTTCGGGAATGATCACTGCCTGACATGCACAAAATCAACCCTCAAAATGTACAGCCCTGAATCAACAGATCGCAACTGCTCATAACTGCATCCACTATACTGGCCCTTTTGCCACCATACTGAAGATCACATAACCGAGCTAGCTGATAATAGAGAAAGATGACCTGATCAAAATGAACAAATATGACAGTTGAGTTGGTGATGGTTACGGTCAAACTACAGGATGAAGTTGCTTACGTATCCTAAAGATGAGAATCAGGCCTTACATAGTTCGGTTGGGGTTCACTCGAGTATTAACTCTCTCCTTTTACACTCTAACTTTTGCCAAAGTCACCTTTTCGGGTTTTCGGCCTAACGAGCCTCTCAAGGGTAATATTTCTTTTACTTGTCCATGTTGATCAGTTGTGAAAACTCCAAGTCATCCAAATCCATGAGAATAATTGCCCCTTTTGACCAGATTGACTTGATGATATAAGGACAAGTCCACTTGGGTTTGAACTTGCCCCTAGGGTCATGAATGGGAGCTCGGTTGTCTTTCAGTACCATATCCTCTTCTTTGAGATTTCTGGACTTAACTTTCTTGTCAAAAGCCCTGGCAATTCGGCGTTGGTAGCCCTGGACATGATACAATGCCGTAGTCTTCTTTCATTAAATACCATAAGTTCCTCAAATCTACTATGTTACCAATCCGCCTTCGCTATCTGATACTTGGCCATAACTCACAACGACGGCACTTCAATTTCAATTGGCAGAATAGCCTCTATCTCATAGATGAGAGAATAGGGGGTTGCCCTTGTAGATGCTCGGATTGAGGTTCTGTAGCCCCAGAGCATAAATGATAGTTTATCCAGCTAGTCCCTGTATGTTTCAACCATCTTTCGCAAGATGTTCTTGATATTCTTGTTAGCGGCCTCAACAGCTCCGTTGGTCTGTGGTCTATACGTTGGTGACTTATGAAAAGCCACATTATATCTCTCAAACAGATCCACCACCTCTTTCTTGAACTGTGAGCTGTTATCGAAGATGATTTCATTTGGCACTCCATACCGACAGATGATGTTGTTTCTGATGAATTTGTCCACATGCGACGCTTTCAATACAGCATAGGATTGAGCTTCCACCCATTTCGTGAAGTAGTCAATCGCCACCAGAATGAACTCGTGCCCATTGGAGCCTTTTGGCGAGACTGCCCTAATTACATCGATTCCCTAGACTGAGAAAGGCCATGGTGAAGTCATGTTGTAGAGCTTTGATGGTGGAATGTTCATGCGATTAGCATGGACTTGACATTTGTGGCATCGCCCGACAAAACCAATGCAATCCTCTTCCATAGTTGACCAGTAATAGCCTTGTCTGAGAATCTTTCGGGCTAGCATTACACCATTCATGTGTGCCCCACACTCTTCTCCGTGGATAGCCTCCATGAGGCGCTTCGACTCCTCTTCCTCCATACACAGCTTGTGCATTCCCAGATGACCTCTTTTATACAGCTTACCCTCGCAGATGATAAATTGGACGACCAGACGCCGTATTTCCTATTTGTCCTTGGCACTTGCCCTTGGTGGATATGTCTCTTTTTCCAGAAAGTTCTAAATATCGTAATACCAGAGATTCTTGTCTTGAACCTCATTTATTGCGGCGATGGTTTGGTAAGTAGGCGTGTACTTGTGCTCAATGATGATTGGACGCATTTTCACTCCCAGCGGGATGTCTACCATGGAAGATAGAGTTGCTAATGCATCAACGAACAGGTTGCTCTCTCTTAACAAATGTGTAAATCTTAGTTTTTCAAACCTAGGAATCAGAATATCCAAGGCCTGATGGTAAACCTGCATTTTCTTCTCTTTGACTTTCCAGTTTTCGTTTGCTTGAGAAACAACCAAATTCGAATCTCCGATGACGTCTAACCTTTTTGTCCCTAGTTTTAGGGTAGCTTCCAACCCAGTGATACACGCCTCGTATTCTGCTTTATTATTAGACACTCTGAACCGGAGTTTGAAAGCTAGGGGTATATAGGAATCATCGGGTGTTATCAGCAACACACTTATCCCATAATCGTATTGATTAGCTGCTCTGTCAAAGTACATTGTCCACATCTTTTCTTCTATTTGTAAAATATCTTCATTTGGGAGTAGGTATTCCACTACTTCATCTCCTTCTACAAGGTGTTCTGCCAGGAATTTTGCTACAATTCTCCCTTTAACTGACTTGCATGTAACATATTTGAGATCAAATTCAGAGAGAAGAAGCAACCAACGAGCTAGCTTACCCATAAGCGTTGGTTTCACGAAGAGATATTTAATGGGATCTCATCTCGAAACCAAGATTACAAAATGAGCTAACAAGTAATGCTTCAACTTCCTGGTAGCCCATACCAAGGCTAGGCAAGCTTTCTCCAGGGAAACGTAGCGGGTCCCGTAGTCTAGCATCGTTTTGCTTAAGTAGTAGATGGCCTTCTTCAATTTGGCTTCAGATTCTTAAGCTAGCATGCACCCCACAGTCAAATTCGTCATTGACAGGTACAAGATCAATGGTTTCCCCGGTTCTGGTGGTGATAACACAGACGAATTTTACAAATACTGCTTGACCTGTTCAAAGGCATACTGATAACAATCATCCCATTGAAACTTATTTCCCTTCTTCAGGAGACCAAAAAGCGGTTCACAAGTCAAAATTAGTTTTGAAATAAACCGCCTTATGAATTGTACTTTACCTAGAAAGCCACTATAGACACCCCATTTTTTACGGCCCTTAAGACTTGGGCGCTACTGATTGATCACTCAATGATGAATGTGTACACTTGTCAAATGCTCGATATCATCAGCAGAAAGCCTCAGCTTTGAGCCTCAAAAAAACCACAACCTTTGCGCCTTGTTTTAGACCAAAACAGTAGTTTTTTAAACCAGACTATCTGGGTGCCTGCAAACCCACTAGTGACTCTGGCCACCCACTATTAGTGGCCAGCCACCCCCTTTTAGTGGCTTGCCGGCCACTTATGCCTGCAAACCCACTTGTGACTCTAGTCGCCCACTAATGTGGCCTGCCACCCACTATTGGTGGCCGGCCGCCTTGTGTAAATTTTCTGATCTTTTTGCCAATTGTGCCAGCTGTCTCCACAGATGCATGCATTGCACCAGTTGTGTCTATATAGATATTTCTGATGTGGTCTCATATATTTTTATATATAGATGACTCCTTCTCATTTTTTTAAGGTTAAAAATTTTGAAAAGAAAAGTTTTGAAAAATATTTCTCTCTCCTTTGTAACTTACATAACCTTTGCCTAGACACTCTAAACCAAACCTTGAGGGATCTTTGCTGAGGTGCTTAAGCTTGCATTTTAGCACTTGAGAATGTGAAATTAGTGGTTTGAGAATTTAAGGGATCATTCCTCTTCAGGAGGTATACATTTTAGTTCTTTTGTACCATCTATTTCTCATCTTTTCTTGCTGTTTTTGAGTTGTTTATCACCTGTATTTTTGGGCTAAAACTTGTGGTTTAAAGCCATTAAAGGAAGAGGGGTGGATCACCCTTCTTTGAACCTTGTTTCATAGGCTTTTACCCTTGTGTTTCCCACATTTTTATCAACTTTTTTTGAACTTTTTACAAATAATTTTCAGAGGTTTTCAGAGGCTAAAAATCATGTTTTGAAGTCCCAAAAATAGAAGGGGTAGCTTCCCCTCATTGTGCTTGTTTACTAGCTTAATTGCTTCATGTTCGTAGCTTACTCTTTTAGCTGTTTTTACCTTAATTCCAGCACTATTTTGAACTAACTTAGGACTGTTTTTATGTGTTAGTTTAATTTATGCTTTGTATTGCATGCTTGTAGTGTAATGGTCCTTATAGGCTTGGTGGTTTAGGCCTTAGCCACCAACCTATTTGAGTTGATAGCATTTATTTCTTGCTTTCCATACTTATGTTCACCTCTAAGCATCTCTGCAATCTCCCTCCTTTCTTAGCTTTTTCTCTTTGTTTTGAGAGTTGCTCCAAAAAGAGTGTTGTTTAAGCTTGAAGGGTGATATTGTGCTTAATGGTTTAATCCCTTTGGGGGTTCATTACCAACAACATGATCTCCCTCTCATGCCTAAAACAACATTTGGTTTGGTACTTTCCTCCTTTAGTGGACTTAAAACTCATTATTAGACTCAATTGACTAATGAATGGAAAGTAATTAAAATGGAGTAATAAAATTAGGGTTAAAATGAAGCAAGATACTGAAATGGTTTGGGTTTAATCGGAAGTTAATTGAACCCATTGAGTCTTGAGTCATTTCATACTTGTTAGTGAAAAAAACGATTCAATAATCAATGTCAACATTTTCCCTTGAACAATTCATGATAGGGAGGAGGTTTTGAGAGTCTTTTATTGTACATTTATCAAAATTGTATTCCTTGGTTCATAAGTCATCACGCAATGAAATTGCACTGATTGATGGCTTGCGAATTGAGCCTACCTCTCCTTTAAGCTGTTTAATGATAAGAGGAGGTAGGGTCGACAAACATCCCTTGAGAATGCTCTGTTTATTTTCTGTTGCAGCAGGAGAAACCTAACATTAGTGGCCGGCAGGCCACCTTTACGGGGCGGCAAGCCACTATTAGTGGGCCAGCCACCACTTCTGGCCTACCGGCCACTTTTTCTAACAAGGCAGTGTACTATTTCCTACAGAACAGAGCATAAACTGAGATGAAAAATCACTGCAATCTCCTGACTGTGTAACAGAAGCATTTCGGTAGCAAATGGAGAGCATTTTCGGGTGGACATCCACATCCATGCATGAACCATCCCTCGATTCTCAGGATCCATTAAAATAATGTTATAATAGTAGTATGCTGTACTTAAAGTAGCAGACTTGTAACTAATTAGTTAGTTTAGTTAGAATAACTAGTTAGTTTTGTGTTGTACTTAATTAATTAGTTAAAGTAATTAGTTAATTTATGGTGTTGTAATAATTAGCTAGTATAGTTAGCTTATTTCATTTGGGTTGTAATTTATTAGTTAACTCATAGTAATTAGCTAGTTCATTCATTCGGACCCTCTTGTGCGAGGGCTACCTTGTAATAATGTGTATGTCTTCCAACCCCACGTCTTTCTCCTTTTTATTTATCCAATTATGATGGGTAATTTAGAACATCATTTTTCTTTTAGCATTTCCCATGTTTGCATCCATTTGTCTTGTATGCATGAGGTTTGGCTCATCATTCTAAACAAAGCATTGTAGTTTAGTTTACATACTTCGTTGAAAATGTGTTGAAACTGCATGCTATCAAGTTGTTTCAAATGTCAAATTAGTAGCCGGGCCTATTAATTACATCTTGCATGTGTTGCATTAGGCATATTTTGCATTAGTTAGGACCATGCATTTTTCTAACTAGTTTCTCTTTTGGCTCGCCTCGGGAATTAAGGTAAGCATTTATTGCTTTAGCATAGCGCATGCGTGTGATTGTTGCCATGTCTAGCATGCTTGCCAGGAGGCTAAATGCTTAAGTGATAAAATTGTCTGAATGCCTGTGGATGAAGGCTAATTACTTGAATTGGGATAATTTGAGTAATGTACATATGAGATCACTTTTTTAAGTGGTACATATTCGAAACAATTTTCAAACAAACATGAAATCAAAGTGTCCCAATTTTTGCAAATTAGTCTATACTTGTGTGCAACATATAGTAAAGTTAGCCTAATAATCGGAACAAGAGCATATAATATAAATAAGAATCACATCATGATTAGTAAAAGATTGATCTTTGATCGGGCCAGTAGGGTGTTCAATTCATGACCTTCCCCTCTTGTACCTAAGTTCTCGAGCTGAGATAATCTTGGTGATAACGAACACATGGCCTTTGGCATGAGTCATGGGTTTTCTAAATTTTCCAAAAACATTTAGGTGGCGACTCTGTAATCTGGCAAAGCAGTCCATTTTTGGCATTTTGATTCAAAATCGAATTTTTAAAAGAATTGTCGGATTTGGACTCATTTGTGTTTATCTATTTCACATTGCACTTGTGAAATCAAATTCAGAGCCACGAGAGTCCGAACTGTAGGGCTAGTCATACAAGAAAGGAGCACGAAAAGTCAAGCTACAATTTCTTGCGACTCTGTTGCTGATTTAGAGAACTTGATTCGAACTTCATGCTGTGAAATTTTATCTACACTTATATGTTCTTTGCATTGCATTTGCATTGGTGCTCTTAAGTCACTATGTTTTCCATTTGCTATTCCTGGACGGTTTACCGGACGCTTGCCCAAAAGCTTGCCAAAAGGCTGACCAGTCATAGGCTCTGCCATGTTAGGAACACAACCCTACTGCACCGTTTGATCCTCCTTTCAGTTCTCGGTGTTAGGTGTGAGAGGTATATTAGGTAGTCTTACTGAGGTACCCCCTTTGACTATTCGGCCTAGCTGCATATAGTAAAGCCTTAGTGACTGTTCCAAACTAGGACAAGATGCTCACCTGAATGCAGGATTGTGTGAAACCACTTGATTGTAATGGTGAAACCTAGTTCATGACAAAGCTACGACGGCGTAACCCTCCCCCCTCATAGGGGTGTTTTGGCTCTCTCTTAATTGGTATGTTCTTTACAATGAAACTGTGCAGGAATGTGCATATCAGTGGTACAGCTGGTATCTGTTTTGAGCAGAATTCAATGTAGAGTACGGTCCTATAGCTTCGATTATGTCTGTGTACATCTTAGCTAAGGTTCTGTGCAGTTTCTGATTGCTGCTCTTTTGTTTTATTTCTTTTTGCTAGGTAGTTTAAAACCATAGCTTCAGAAAGTTCAGATATCCCCCAAGTACTCTAGACTCGAGTTGGAAGACTTTGCAAAGCCAGGGATCTTGTTCAGGGACAACCCATGTTTACCTCACTACCACCAGTTATAAGGCGAATGAGGATTAGATAGCATTCACCAGTCCAGTTCATACAGCGGTCACCTTCCATCTCACTTGTGTCCAGTCCAGTTTGGGAACAGTTATCTACTTCCAACTCAGTATGAGACCAATCACCTATTCTAATGGCACAGTATCCCCCGGCCAATATGGAGGAACTGATATACCATCTGCAACAGACAGTCGAGACACTGTAGCACGACGCGATCTGCCAAGCCAAGGTTATAACCAAGCTACAACAACAGCAACCATAGCCAACAGCAGCTTCTACATCACATGTAACCACCGCAGCTATCCCTGTGCCTGGTAGGACTGCTAATACTGCCAATGTTCAAGAAAACCAAGCCAATCCAATAGAGCCAATCCCAGTACAAGCTTCTAAAGCACCGATTTATTAGACCGAGGCACCGTTCGATTTCAAAGTCGATCCAACTGCGCTCAAAGTCAACAAATTGGAGAAACTATTCAAGAGAGCACAAAGGGTTAACTCCATCCCAAACATAGAGGATGGATATACTGATTTTGCAATTATATTACCGGATCGGTTTAAGATGCTGTATATTGATCGATTCGATGACTCCGGGGATGCGATGGTCCACTTGCGATTATTTTTGATATTTTGCGGCCGATGGGCTTAACTAGACCACAGAAGCTGTCTCTTTTTGGCTGCACCATGTTGGGTATAGCGGCCATTTGGTATGCTAAGTTGGAAGATTTTGTCAAACAGAATTAGGAGGAGATAGCCCAGACCTTTATTGCTTAGTACTCTTACAATACTCAAATCAAGGTCACAACTCGTGATCTCGAAGCAACATACCAAGAGCCGAAGGAGGGTTTCTCGGAGTTTGTGACAAGATAGAGGGCCAAAGTCTTGATGATGACCACGAGGCCTTCCGAGAAGGACCAAATCAGAATGGTCGTCCGGAATTTGCATGGCAAGCTGTTACAGAAAATGATTGTGCTCCCATTATTTACATTTACAGAACTTCATGAAATGGGAGTGCAAATTAAAGATGCCATGAAGCAGAGGCTTATTATAGATGAGAAGGAGTTGGCAAAAAGGTCGTTTGTTCGCAGTTCTAATGCTGCTCATGGTAGTATAGCTACAAGGCCTTCGGACGTAAGTGTTGTCACCACAACAAAAACTGTCGATCCCTTCGCCAACACAAGCTCACAAACATTGTCCAACCCCATCCGACTTCAGAGGACTTTTAACCAACTATACATGACTCTGTCTCAAGCCATGATGGTGCTAGTCAAGAAAGGGCACCTAAAGCCATTAGAACCTCGCCCACATCCTGATCCTCTTCCACCCAAATACAACCCCGTAAAATAATGTGCTTTTCACCAACAGCATGGTCATGACACCGACCAGTGCTTTCGATGGCGTCATGAGATTCGGGATCTTATTGACAACAAGGTGATCGCTCCATCTTAGAAATTGAATGTAACAACTAATCCACTCCCAACCCATAATCAAGTCCCCTCACCTCGAAATCTTAACCTGATCCATACATTGACCACCTCTTATGACCCCAGCATATACATTACCCCCTCTCACCTTCCAAAACTGACGTTGTTCATTCCTGAGGGCACAGACCTGTGCATGATGAACACGTCTGACCTATAACCTGAGCTTTCTAGATCAGTGGTGACAACACCCGTCGTAAAAAAGGTTCTGACCGCAGAGAAAGGTACTAGTGTGTTATTAGAGTGTCCTGGGGACTTAGTTGAGAGGGTGTATGATCCGAGTTGCTATATCGTACCAACTAGTCAGACTAACCCTGAACTGATGCTACCAAGCTCGACGAACGTTAATGTGGTCAGAGAAGATGGCCCGGGCCAAGGGTTGGATGATTTGGCAGACCTCGAAGAGGATTTGGACAACTTGCAATTATTTTATGAGCATGATCAGGGAGATGTATAGATCGGGTGGTTCGACCTGAATAGATCAACTGATAACACCAGATAGCTGAGTGATGAGCCAGACAAGGAAGAAAAAACCAAGGTAAAACCAGAGGAAAAGGAAGCAGAGGTAGCTGTAGTGGCCGGAAAGGTTGATGAGAAAGGGAAACTGTTGGAGGGCACATGCATGGGAAAACCAAGTCAAGAAATGGAAGTTGTGAGCACTGTAGACACCGAATAAAAAGCTACACTAAGGCAGTTTGAACGAGAAAGAATTGAAGACAGCCAAGGAACCGTAATTGTGCGGCATCCTGTAGGGGACACTTATGATGTAAAGATGATACAAGCAGAGCTGAACAACTGTTTCTCAGTCGTTGAGGCCGAATGGTAGGATAATAACGATTTGCATCTGACCCATACTGACGAAGTCTGGGGTGACTGCGCCTTGGATAATACATGGTATGTTGAGGAGATAAACCATCTAACAAGAAGTGGGTGGTATTTTAAGCCGCCACATTTGGATCAAGCAGAGGCATCTGGAAAAGATAAAAAGGCCGAAAAATAAAAAGAGAAACAACTAGAAGAGGAGTAAGTGCTGAAGCAACTCAACAAAATCCAAGCTGATATCTCTATCTGGGGTCTTCTCATGGCCTCACGGGTGCACTGATAGGTAGTATTGTCAGCAATGGATAAGGTTAAATTGTTCATTGACACCACGCCTGAGCAGCTTATGGGTTTGGTCTTTCCAAGTGGTGCCAGGCCAATGCTTACTTTCTCTAACAAAGAGGTGCCGCCGAAGGGCTTGGCTCACAACAAACCGTTGTATATATCTGTGGAATGCAGAGAGAAGTGGGTGCTAGTGGTGTTGATAGATACTGGTTCTGCCATTAATGTTTGTCCTTTCCATACTGCCTACGCAATTGGCCTCAAACTGGTGGACTTTGTTCCTACAACCCAGGTAATACGGGCGTATGATAACATAAGTAGAGAGGTTATGGGTATAGTGCAAGTGAGAGTTCAAGTGGGCCCATCAAAGCAAGTGATTGAGTTTCACGTCTTGGATGTGCAGGCTACCTTTAATTTACTGTTAGGGAGGCCTTGGTTGCACTAGGTGAAGGCTGTCTCCTCCACTCTCCATTAGATGTTGATGTACCCTTATGGGGGAGAAGTGGCAATTATTTTTGGGAACTCATCCATCCACCCACGTTTGAAGGTGACTACGCTAGTGCTAGAGGTCAACCATGGCAATGAGGATGTATTCCTCTCGGGATTCACTCTGGCTGAAGCCCGGATAGTACAGACAACTCTGGCCACGAACGAAGACATGTATGTCAGTGCCCAGTCCATCTACTTCATAAACAAACTGCGGCACGTTGCAGGAATGGGGCTCAGAAAGAGTGGTCGAAAAGGTGTTGCAGCACTAACAGATGTACCACACAATCCACATGTCTTTGGATTGGGCTATGTACCTACCAAAGAGTACTGGATAAGGAAAGGAGAAGAGATGAAAAGCAGAGCCAAGGCCAAGAGAGGTGCAAAGCATTATGAGCTCGTTCAGAGACCAATCCGGGGGATGCTTAACGGCCGTTTGGTTCGAAAGGGAGAGGATTTCCCTTTTTGTGGCTTTCTTGAGCCTTAGGTAAATTCCTCAAAGAAGCGCGTCCCCAAATTCGAGATTTTCTTTGATCTGCAATTGCAGGACAGTGATGAAGAAAAGGCTGAACCAAGCATCAAAGCTAACCAGAGCACGGAAGGTGACTCAGATGCCAGCGAGCCTAGAGTAGGGGCAGCACTGGTCAGTCTCCTGATAGATCCCATGGCCGACCTAGAAAACTTGGGGGATAACTTTACTGTCTCCATGATCGGGGAAGAACCGGGTGTGAACCCAACCAGTGGCATTTTGGATGCATCAGGGGCATCATGTCTTACTTGGCAGCTGGAGAAACGCTATCTTTCCAGTTTTGAATCGGGTGATGAGCCAGAATCTGATTCCACTTAGTCTATGGGGTCAGGATCAGATTCAAGTTCTTATGAGTCTGAGTCTGAGTCTGAGTCTGGTATTTCTGGGGGTGGTAACCCAGATACCAAAGTCCTGTCTCGGTCTTCATTCAGCTTTTCTTTTGAGTCTGTAACCAAAGATCTGGACCTTTTGAATGAAAACTCTGCAGATTCTGTGTACTTTTCTGTGCCGCTGGTTTATTGTATTAACTAAGATTTTCAAAATTTTAATGAAAACAAAAGGAAAGAAATTCCTTTGGCTTTGAAAAACTTGATTAATCGAGAGGATGAGAGGTTTGCTAAACCCTATATTGATGAAATCATTGCTATTAATGTGGGTATTGAGAAGAATTCGCGCTTGGTCTAGTGTGGGTCCACGTTGTCTTCAGTGGAACGCGAGCGTTTAATCGCTTTATTAAAAGATTTTCAAGATGTTTTTGCGTGGTCCTACGAAGACATGCTTGGGGTCAATCCTGAGATTGTATAGCACCGGATCCCTCTTGACCTTGAGGCTCAACCAATCAAGCAAAAGCTGCGCAAAATTCGTCTGGATTGGGCGCTGAAAATCAAGGAAGAGGTCACCAAGCAGATTGATGCAAGATTCTTGTTAGTATCTAAGTATCCGACCTGGTTGGCCAATATCGTCCTAGTGCCGAAGAAGGCTGGTAGAATTCGAGTTAAGGTCGATTTTCGAGACTTGAATAGAGCTAGTTCGAAAGACGACTTCCCACTGTCTCACATCGATGAATTAGTGGATTTCACTGCTAGCCATGCCTTGTTGTCATTTATGGATAGGTTTTTCGGGTATAACCAGATTTTGATGGCACCTGAGGGCAGAGAGAAGACCGCATTCATCACTCCGTAGGGTACCTACTACTACTGGGTTATGCCGTTTGGATTGAAAAATACTAGAGCTACCTATCAGAGGGCTGCGACCACTATTCTACACGACATGATCCACAAAGAGATTGAGGTGTATGTGGATGACATGATTGTCAAGTCCAAAGAACAAGAAGGCCACTACACCGCGCTGGAAAAATTCTTTCAACGGGTCAAGGAATACATATTGAGGTTAAACCCGCAGAAATGCACCTTTGGGGTGATAGCAAGAAAAATGTTGGGATTTTTGATTACATAGAGGGAAATTAAAGTGGATCCTTCTAAAATCAAGACCATCTTAGAAATGCCACCACTAAGGACTGAAAAAGAGGTGTGTGGCTTTTTGGGTAAAGTGCAATTCATAAGATGGCTTATCTCAAAACTAACCTTGACTTGTGAACCACTGTTTGGTCTCCTGAAGAAAGGGAAGAAACTCCGTTGGGACGATCGATGTCAGTTTGCCTTTGAGCAGGTCAAGCAGTACCTCTAGAACCCACCTGTGTTGTCACCACCAAAGTCGGTAAAGCCTCTGATTCTGTACTTGTCAGTGACAAATACGACCATGGGGTGCATGCTCACTCAGGAATCTAAACATAAGGTGGAGAAGGCCATCTACTATTTGAGCAAACAAATGCTAAACTATGAGACCTGCTACACTCCCTTGGAGAAAGCTTGCCTAGCCTTGGTATGGGCTACCAAGAAGTTGTGGCACTACTTGTTAGTTCACTCTGTAATCCTGGTTTCGATTTAGATCCCATCAAATATCTCTTTGAAAAACCAGCGCTTATGGGTAGGCTGGCTCGTTGGTTGCTTCTTTTCTTCGAATTTGATCTCAAGCGTGTTGCGCATAAGTTAGTTAAAAGAAGAGTTGTGGCGAAATTCCTAGCAGACCACCCGATAGAAGGAGATAAAGTAGTGGAATACTTATTCCTAGGTGAAGATATTATGCATGTGGAAGAGAAGACGTGACGATACACTTTGACGGAGCGTCCAATCAGCACAGTTATGGGAATGGTGTGTTGCTGATAGCGCCCGATAATTCCCATATACCTTTAGCCTTCAAACTCCGTTTCAAAGTGTCCAACAACGAAGTGGAATATGAAGCGTGTATTGCTAGTCTAGAAGCTGCCCTAGAACTAGGGACAATAAGGTTGGAGATTATCGATGACTCGAACTTGGTTGTTTCTCAAGCAAACAGGGACCGGATAGTCAAAGAAGAGAAAATGAAGGTTTACCTTCAGACCCTAGATATTTTGATTCCTAGGTTTGAAAAACTAACATTTACACATCTGCTGAGGGAGAACAATTGATTCGCTAATACTTTAGCAACTCTATCTTCTACGGCGTCTGGCCGTCCAATTTATCATCTGCGGGGGCAAGTTGTATAAAAAAGGTCATCTGGGAATGCATAAACTGTGTGTAGAGAAAGAGGAATCGAAGCGTCTTATGGAGGAGGCTATCCACAGCGGAGAATGCGGAGCACACATAAACGGTGTGATGCTAGCCCGAAAGATTCTCAGCCAAGACTATTACTGGTCCACTATGGAGAAGGATTGTATTGGTTTTTTACGGCGATGCCACAAGTGTCAAATTCATGTCAATCGCATGAATATCCCACCGTCAAAGCTTTACAACATGACTTCGCCATGGCCTTTCTTAGTCTAGGGAATCGATGTTATCGGTGCAGTCTCGCCAAAAGGGGTGAATGGACATGAGTATATCTTGGTGGCAATTGATTATTTTGCGAAGTGGGTGGAAGCTCAATCCTATATAGTGTTGAAGGCATCGCATGTGGCCAAATTATTAGAAGCAATATCATCTGTTGGTATGGAGTTCCAAACGAGATCATATCTGATAATGGCTCACACTTCAAGAAAGAGGTGGTGGATCTGCTTGAGAAATACAACGTGGCTTTTCATAAGTCGTCGATATACAGACTACAGACCAATGTAGCTGTTGAGACCGCTAACAAGAACGTTAAAAAAATCTTGTGAAAAATGGTTGAGACCTACAAGGACTGGCCGGATAAACTATCATTTGCACTTTGGGGCTACCGGACGTCAATCTAAACATCTACAGGGGCAACTCCTTATTCTTTCATTTATGGGATAGAAACTGTTTTGCTAATTGAAATTAAACTCCCGTCGTTGCGAGTTATGGCTGAGTGTTAGATAACAGAGGTGGACTGGCAACAGAGTTGGTTTGAGGAGTTAATGTTGTTTGATGAGAGGAGACTAAAGGCATTGTATCATGTTCAGGGCTACCAACGCAAATTTGTTAGGGCTTTGAACAAGAAGGTTAAGCCCAGAAATCTCAAGGAAAGAGATATGGTACTGAAAAACAACCGAGCTTCCATCCATGGCTTTAAGGGCAAGTTCAGACCCAATTGGACTGGTTTTTACATCATCAAATCTATCTGGTCAGGTGGAGCGGTTATTCTCATTGACCTAGATAGCTTGAAATTTTCACAACCGATCAATATGGACAAGTTGAAGAAATACTACTCCTGAGAAGCTCGCTAGGCCAAAAACCCGGAAGGGCGACCTAGGCAAAAGTTAGAACATGAAAAATTAGAAACAAAGAAAAACTAAGCTCACAAGGTTGAAAACCCTAAAGGGAGACTTTGGCAAAAGTTAGAGCGCAAAAAAGAGAGAGTTAATACTCGAGTGAACCAGAACTGAACTACGTAAAGCTTGATTCCCATCTTTGGGATACATAGGCAACTTTATCTTGAAGTTCGGTCATAACCATCTCCAACTCAACTGTCCTATTCGTTTGTCTGTTCAGGTCATCTTTGTTCATCATCTGTTAGTTTGGTTGTGATCTTCATTATTGGGAAGAAAAGCTGGTTACAATGCAGAACAGTAGTGGTATGCAATCAGGGACAGTTATGATCTTTTGATTCGAGGTTATACATCTTGAAGGTTTGATTCTGTGTGTGTCAGGTAGTGATCATTTTTGAAAATGGTTTTGGAAAGTTTTAATAAAAGTTGATTTTTCTCAAAATTTACCTTTTACAACTTAGACCATTTTTGTGACCAAAAAGACAATTGTTAGTGCTCACAACTTTAATCCCCTTGATTTCAACACAAGTACATTCTCTAGCTCTCTAAGCCAAATCAAAGTTGCTTTTACATTATAAAACTTGAATAGAAAGGTCAAAGCAATAAACTAGGGGCATAGGTGAGTCAGGTGCTTATGCGTTCTCCGCTTGTGGTTACAGAAGCTTCTGTAGCCAAAGTTGTCCCGGCTTGTGCCTTATCCTCGAACCAAGCCAAGCACTCGCCAGAAAGGGCATAATTGAAACTAGGGGTAGGGGCCAGAAGCTTTCTCGTCCTCTAAGCAATGAGGTACCGAGTTAAGTGTGAAGCACCAATCGGGAATGAAGCCGGGTATTCTACCCCCTCCTCTGGGCAGGTCTGATTATGTCCAAACTGGTGTCTGAACCGGAAGGGAAAGTAGAACACACAGTGTGTGAGGCCAATCAACTGCATGACTGGCTGTCAAGACTTGCTGTAACTCATCTCAGTTAGATTGAGCCAGGGGCAATGCCAAACTATGTCAGCTGCAGATCTGCTACACATCCAGTTGCACCACCATCCCTTATTGGGAAAGTCCACTAGTCGCTGGTGGAAGAAATAAGCTCGAGTTGAATACTCGGGGCTATTTTCAGCTTATCCATGAGCCATACCTGGGAAGGGATAAAAATAAGAGAAATTAAAGAATAGAGAGATGTGCGTAGAGAGAAAAGTAAAGAAAGGGCGTGGAAAGAAAATAGAGCATGAGTGCCGAGTGGTGTGCGAAGAATATATCAGAAAGGGTGGGAAACGATACCTAAAGAAGTAGTGGGCTCCCCACAAATCTGGTGGTCTCTCACCGATGACAAGCATCTAAACCTATCAAGATCTCGGCCAGTGCTAAACCAATGCAACTCTTACCCTCTTTTAGATAATAGGCTACTTCGATTTAATGCTGGCTCCACCGCAACTAGGGGCAAAAAGGAAATGTGCAAGCATACATAAACAAAGGGCATGTTGCCGAAAGCCTCGCCAGAGAGGGTCGCCTCTATCACCGATGTCAAAAAATTGATGAATCAAGCTGGGTATATCTAGCTCTCCATCACGGGCCAAAGATCGAGCTTCGTGCAAAGTGAACCCACACATTTGTCCCAAAGCTTGGGCATGGCCAAAACGGGGCTGAAGTATGATTTCCTCATCGCATCGGGTTTCCATCAATGCTTGAAATTCTTCAAGAGTCGGGCACAGTTCCTGTGTGCTGAAGCGAAATACATCATAATTGGGTCCCAACATCGGACTACAGCATGGAGAAACAAAAAGCAAAGTGGAATATGGCTCAATGAAAAAAGTGTGTTTATACTGAAATCTCAAAATTTTACCTTTTATGTGCCATCTAAAGTGGTTATCCAATCCGTGAGCTTCACGGTAAGGAATATCTCTATTTGTGGAAGAAAGAGCAGCAAAAATGAGGTTCTGGTGAAGAAATCACGAAGAATGACCTTTTGTAAAAGATAAGGCTGTGAGTGGAGGCCAGCTGTCAACCGTCTGGTGGATCTATCACAAGTGGCCAGAGGCCCACTTTTAGTGGCCAGCCGCCTACTTTTTGTGGCTTGCCACCCACTTGTGTGGCCTGCCGTCCACTTGTGGGCTTGGCAGTTTTAGCAATCTAGTTTTATCTTGATCTTTGTGTTTTAAGGTCTTGTTTTGAGTCTTTTGGTTTTAGCAAGTGTTGCTATGTTTAGTTATTTTTATTTTGTTTATCGAGTTGTTTTTTGGTTGTTGGTTGGCTCATTATTCGATTAAGAACATCGTGCCAATACAAGTTCTTTCTTTTGGTTTCAAATTCAACTCCATTTTTCATTTCTGCAAATGTGGTGCTCATGATGCAAAAACAATAACTCTTTTCATAAAAACTATAGGTTTTTCCCCCGACCATAGTTTTTACAAAAGAGAGTATAAGTTTTCAAAAGCAAAAGTAAGCGTATCTGAAGCTATACATGCGCTAGACTACTAAATGAAAGAAACTAAGCAAAAGAGTACAAAAATCTGCACCAGTCGCATCAAGCTCGAGAGGCCCTCTTCATCCTCTTCCTTGGAGGGGACTCAGGGGCACTGTCTCTATCTGCACCGCTATCAGAATTAGACTCTGAGCTAGAGCTGGTATCATTATCTCCGCTTCCTGTCTTAAAACCAGCCTCGGCGTCATCTCTGCTCCCGGACCCTAAGCCAGCATCATCGTCTCTGCTCTCAGACTACTCAGAATATTGACTCACTGCCTCCTCAGAGTCACTGGTCTCAGTATCATCCCCACTCAAAATCGGCTCCGAACAGCTCCAGCCCCGAGTACCCCTGTCTCTGCCTTAACCTCGGCACTCATCATGGCTGCATGCTGGGGCCTGTCTACCTCTCCTCCCTACCGCTGGAGAAGGTGCTGCCTGTGCCATCGCTATTACTGGTACCCTCAGTGCAGACAGGATCTGAGAAATAAATATCAAAGTATCAGATACAGTACATAGCAGAATGTAGTATACAGTAGGAATATCATGTAGGAGGCAGTATAGTGTATCAATGTCGTGTGAAACAGTGTCAGAAGGTATATCAATAGATAGTGTGCAGTATATCAGAGTGAATATTGCATGTCAGTGTGGGACACAGTAGTGCAAACCAGCAGTGAAATGTATGTAAAAAATGGGAATACCTAGATACCATAGAGACTAAGCATTGTCTATCTCTTTTGCACCATGCCAACTAGAGAAGCAGCCAGCTAGAGGAGGCCTTTCGTGTACTCCGGGGGTGCCTACAAGTAAATTTGAACATTAATATCTGGAAATATAAAGTGTGGGATGCAAGTTGAAAAGTGCGGTCCATACCTGAGGTGTGCCTGGAGCTCTAACATACTTGTGCCCCGGCTCTGGTGTCTGTATCGATATCTGATAGGCTATCCCACCTGGACGCCAACAAGTAAGCATAGTAGAAATCACAAGCCAACCAGTAACCTGCACAGTGGGAGGGGCCTCTCCAACACCCGCCTTGGCCTCTTGGACAGCCTCTCCAGCTAAAGAAGCACCTGCTGCATCGCCCTCGCGAACTTCCGTCAAGGGTGGCATGAGGTGAGTCCTGATGAAGGCCGTATAATCCCCTTCCCCCCTGAAATAATCGGCATCCAGCCCCACCATAAACTGAATAATAGCCTCAGCTAGGAGGCTGTCGGTTGTCCTCATGGATGCTGGAGGTGGCATAAGAACAATTGGGGCAGACGGGCCCAGAGTCTGGCATATGAAACGCTCACCCAAGAACTAGGCCTGGCAGAATGGGCCCTTTAGTAAAATTTGGTATCGAGACGTGCCCCAAGCTCCAGCATACTGGTCCCTCACTCCGACTAGCATCGTCGCCCAGGGCTACCATGTAATCTACAAATAAAGAATGAACGGGGTGTTAGGTGCTGTCAAGTCATCAGAATATGAATCAGAACAGTAGCAATTGGATTAACAATGAGTTTCAGATTACCTTACGGGTGACCACTGTGTCAAAGTATGGGCGGAAGAAAGGAAAGGTCATGTCATTACGGTGCCGGTGGTGACATCTGTCGTCATATCGTCGCGAGTAGGGCACGATCGGAGCAATCTCATCCATTGGCTTTGGAGCAACAGCAGGGAAATAAACATAGACCCACAACTGCAAGAAAAGGTTGGCAGCATTAACAATGATGCATGAACAAATACAAAAAGTGCAAAGCAAAAAGCACGAACAGATACAGGAAGTGCCAAGCAAAAAGCTTAAGTAACAGAATTGAAGGTGCAGTGCATACCTCTCAAGCTCTCCAGTAGCCTCCGACTCTGTCTCCTTTCATGCAGGAAGTAGAACTCATATAGTCGTAGAGTGTAGCGAGGCCGGCTCCACCCTAGTTGTAAAATCGAGCCCGGGGTAGGGTCACAAGGGCGCTCAGTAAGTACAAACCCATGGTGTTCCGCCTGTTCGTGAACAAGGTAATACCGAGGAGGAACATCAAGAAGCCTCGGACAAACTACTCTACCTCCTCCTGTGTCTCGGGCTGACTCCCATGGAAGTGCTCGAAGAACCAGCTATATCTGACCATCGCTAGCCTGTATAGAGGTGGGCTCATTCCAAGCAGGTAGATCCAAGTTGTCTTCTACTCACCCATATTCATGTCAAAGGGCATCAGATCGCCCCCTACTCCTAAGCCTGTGATCATCGAGAAGTCGTAAGGGGTCATCATCATCTCCCCAGCGGAAAAGAAGTGGAAAGAGTTGGTGGTATCCCACCACCTCTCCACCAATGCTCCGAGTAGGGCCCGGCTAGCCATATATTGTGAGAGCCCAGTGCAGAATAAGCCGAAGCTAGCCTCATCAACAAGGTCGCAGACCTCAGGCAAGAGCTCATGATATCAATCTCTGGTTGTCACTGCCCCGCAACCCCTATAAGAACGGAAGTCCCCCTGTGGCAAAGAAAGAGTGAGTTAGATAAAAGGCAGTACAAGAAATATAGTCAAATGAAAGACAAGAAAGCATGAAAATAAAGTTTGTACCTTAGCAGCGCTGTGGGAAAGGTGGGAGTCCGACTCCCTCAGCAAAACATCCTCTGGCATGCCACCGACGAAATCGTCAAAGCGCATCATGCCTCCAGGCGCCATCATGTGCGTGTAGGGGTGGTAAGTGACCCGATCAAAGGGTCTCATCCATAATGGTAGCGGCTCAGGCTTGAGCCCTGGAGCGAACTCTGCCTCAAAGTCGACAACAATGCCCTCTGCTGCCCCGCCGGCCTCAGCAACCCCCGACTCCTCGACCTCAACAGTGGGTGAAAGTGCAGGTGGAACCTCGGGAGGGGCATCATCATGAGGAATGTCATCTACCATCTAAAACGTGGGTGAAAAATGGAGAAAATAAGAAAAAAATAGGAAAAACTTGAAAAAAGTCAACCCTAGGAGAGAGAAAAAGACAAAACTCGGGAAAGTTCACAAAACCCAAGAAAAACTCTAGGGAAACAAGCCCAAAGTGTTGAAAAATCGAGAAAATCAACGAAAACAAAATCTGAACGGTTCAAAGTGTAGACGACCAAAAAGGGTTTACGAATAAAGTTTGCGTGGGCGTTGAAAAATGCATACAAAGCACAAATCTAGAGAGAGGAAACACCTAGAGAGGGAGGGAGACTGATTTTGGCCTTGGGTGTGTAAGGAAATGAGGTGTGGTGATGTGTTTAAAAAGACCTGTGCGGAAATGACAAATCTGCCCCAGAAATTAGTTCCTGGCAGGACTCATTTGTGGCCGGTGGCCCTCTTTTGTGGCCTGGTGCTGGTTTCGTTCCTCTTTTGCCCTACTAGTGTATGGGAGGTCCTCTATTGGGTCCAGATTGATTTTTGAGGAGCTTGAAACTGTGTTCTGATTGCGCCGTTCCCAATACCCGTTGTGTTCCAACACGTGAACGTGCCCCACTTGCCAATATGAACAAGGTGTATCCTCTTTGAGCATTTTGCAAAGTCTTCGAGGGGTAAGTCAGAGGTTGTTGCTGAACATCGCTTTTGTTCATTCTGTTAAATTACATATGTGTTCTCTTCTATTGTATAGAACTTGCGTTTTCACATACACTATGTTGCATGTGTGCCTTGCATAGTTCATGATTCACATGCTTACATAGAACATTCTTTCAATTTTTCCTAGAACATGCTCTTGTTTCTTGCATGGCATATGCTTTTAATTAGCATCATATGTCGGTTGTCTATAATCTTGCATAGAACATGCGTTGTCACTGTATTGATTTTCAATTTCATTTACTTTGTGCATCTATTGCACCCACTCACTTTGTGCGTTTATCGCATAATCTCATACTTTTTGCATCTATCTCAGGACGCATGAAATGTGACCCTGAGTGGTTGTTTATCTCAGGACGCGTAAAACACGACCTTGAGCAGTTTTTCTCATCTTCTCACGATTTCAACGTGATTAGAGTATCTCAGAACGCGTGAAACGTGACCCTAAGTAGTTTTTCTCCTCTTCTCACAATTTCGGCGTGATTGGAGTATCTCAGGAAATGTGAAACGCGACCTTGAGCGGTTTTTCTCCTCTTCTCACGATTTCAGCGTGATTAGAGTATCTTAGGAAGCGTGAAACGCGACTCTGAGTAGTTTTTCTCCTCTTCTCACGATTTCAGCGTGATTAGAGTATCTCAGGATGTGTGAAACATGACCCTGAGCGGTGTTTCTCCACTTCTCACAATTTCAACGTGATTAGAGTATCTTAAGACGCGTGAAACGCGACCCTGAACAGCTTTTCTTCTCTTCTCACGATTTCAGCCTGGGTGGAGTTATCTCAAGACGCATGAAACGTAACCTTGAGTGGTTTTTTCCTCCTCTTTTCATGGCTTCGGCGTGGTTAGAGTGTGTTTTTTTAGTTCTTTCAGTGTGAAACCCATTTCAATTTAAGCTTGAAGCTTATTCATATGTTGTTATCTTGTTATTACAGCTATTATTGCTTATTGCATAATCTTGCATGATTGTGACTTTTCAAAATAGCCAGCTTCGCGAAGTGTGTGAGTCCAGCTTTCAAAGTATATTTTTCGTGCATATCATTTACATCCTGCCCTGAACTCCGCTGGTTTGATTCCTTGCAAAGGGATACATAGGCAGCTTACAGGCTCAACCAATTTATTTGTCTTGATTGCTTGCCTAAGTCTTACGACCTTGTCAAAATGGGTCGTCTCTGGGCTTTGACATTCACTCACGTTATTTCATAACTTCGAGCTCTGTCAAAGAGGGGCAACTGTAGACACCCCATTTTTAACGACCCTTAAGACTTGGGCATCACCAATTGATAATTCAATGATGAATGTGTACACTTGTCAAATGCTCGATAACCTCAGCAGAAAGCCTCAGCTTTAAGCCTCAAAAGAACCACAACCTTTGCGCCTTGTTTTAGACCAAAACAACAGTTTTTTAAGCCTTACTATCTGGGTGCTTACAGACCCACTAGTGACTCCAGCCGCCCACTATTACTGGCCGGCCACCCCCTTTTAGTGGTCTGCCGGTCACTTAGCCTGCAAACCCACTTGTGACTCTAGCCGCCTATTGATGTGGCCTGCCGCCCACTATTGGTGGCCTGCCGCCCGCTATTAGTGGCCTGCCGACCACTTGTGTAAATTTTCAGATCTTTTTGCCAGCTGTGCTAGCTGTCTCCATATATGCATGCATTGTACCAGCTGTGTTTGTATAGATATTTATGAGGTGGTCTCATATATTTTTATATATAGATGACTCCCTCTCATTTTTTTAGGGTTAGAAAATTTTGGAGAGCAAAAGTTTTAGAAAATATTTCTCTCCACATTTCTCTCTCTCCCTTGCAACTTACATAACCTTTGCTTTGACACTCTAAACTAAACCTTAAGGAATCTTTGCTTAGGTGCTTAAGCTTGTATTTTAGAACTTGAGATAGTGGTTTGGGAATTCAAGGGATTATTCCTCTTCAAGAGGTATACATTCTAGTTCTTTTGTACTATCTCTTTTTTATCTTTTCTTGCTGTTTTTGAGTTGTTTTTTACCTTTATTCTTGGGTTGAAAGTTGTGGTTTAAAGCCATTAAAGGAAGAGGGGTGGATCACCCTTCTTTGAACCTTGTTTCATAGGCTTTTACCCTTGCGTTTCTCCCATTTTTATCAACTTTTTTTCAACTTTTTACCATTGATTTTCAGAGGTTTTTAGAGGCTCAAAATCATGTTTTGAAGTCCCAAAAATGGAGGGGGTAGCCTCCCCTCGTTGTGCTTGTTTACTAGCTTAATTGCTCCATGTTCGTAGCTTACTCTTTTAGCTATTTTTACCTTAATTCCAGCACTGTTTTGAGCTAACTTAGAACTATTTTTATGTGTTAGTTTCACTTGTGCTTTGTATTGTATGCTTGTAGTGTAATGGTCCTTATAGGCTTGGTGGTTTAGGTCTTAGCCACCAACCTATTTGAATTGATAACATTTATTTCTTGCTTTCCATACTTGTGTTCACCTCTAAGAATCTCTGCAATCTCCCTCATTTCTTAGCTTTTTCTCTTTGTTTTGAGAGTTGCTCCAAAAGGAGTGTTGTTTAAGCTTGAAGGGTGATATTGCACTTAATGGTTTAATCCCTTTGGGGGTTCATTACCAACGGCATGATCTCCCTCTCATGCCTAAAACAACATTTGGTTTGGTACTTTCCTCCTTTAGTGGACTTAAAACTCATTATTAGACTCAATTGACTAATGAATGGAAGGTAATTAAAATGGAGTAATAAAATTGGGGCTAAAATGAAGCAAGATAATGAAATGGTTTAGGTTCAATCGGAAGTTAATTGGACCCATTGAGTCTTGAGTCATTTCATACTTGTTAGTGATAAAAATGATTCAAGAATCAATGTCAACCCGTTCCCTTGATCAATCCATGATAGGGAGGAGGTTTTGAGAATCTTTTATTGTGTATTTATCGAAATTGTATCCCTTGATTCATAAGTCATCACGCAATGAAATTGCACCGATTGATGGCTTGCGAATCGAGCCTACCTCTCTCTTAAGCTGTTTGATGATAAGGGGAGGCAGGGTGGACAAACATCCCCTGAGAACGTTCTGTTTGTGCTCTGTTTATTTTCTGTTGCAGCAGGAGAAACCCAACACTAGTGGCTGGCAAGCCACCTGTACTAGGTGGCAAACCACTATTAATGGCCGCCCGGCCACTACTTCTGGCCTGCCAGCCACTGTTTCCAACAAGGCAGTGTACTGTTTCCTGCAGAACAGAGCAGAAATTGAGGTAAAAAATTAGTGCAATCTCCTGACTGTGCAACAGAAGCATTCTAATAGTAAAACAGAGAGCATTTTCGGATGGAAATCCACATCCATGCATGAACCATCCCTCGATTCTCGGGATCTATTAAAATAATGTTGTAATAGTAGTATGTTGTACTTAAAGTAGCAGACTTGTAACTAATTAGTTAGTTTAGTTAGAATAGTTAGTTAGTTTTGTGTTGTACTTAATTAATTAGCTAAAGTAATTAGTTAATTTATGGTGTTGTAGTAATTAGCTAGTATAGTTAGTTTATTTAATTTGGGTTGTAATAGATTAGTTAATTCATAGTAATTAGCTGATTCATTCATTCAGACCCTCTTGTACGAGGGCCAACTTGTAATGATGTGTATGTCTTTCAACCCCACGTCTTTCTCCATTTTATTTATCTGCTTATGATGGGTAATTTAGAACATTATGTTTCTTTTAACATTTCCCATGTTTGCATCCATTTGTCTTGCATGCATGAGGTTCGGCTCATCATTCTAAACAAAGCGTTGTAGTTTAGTTTACATACTTCGTTGAAAACGTGTTGAAATTGTATGCTATCAAATTGTTTCAAATGCCAAATTAGTAGCCGGGCCTATTAATTACATCTTACATGTGTTGCATTAGGCATATTTTGCATTAGTTAGGACCATAGATTTTTCTAACTAGTTTCTCTTTTGGCTCGCCTCGGGAATTGAGATAAGCATTTATTGCTTTAGCATATCGCATGTGTGTGATTGTTGCCATGTCTAGCATGTTTGCCATGAGGCTAAATGCTTAAGTGATAAAATTGTCTGAATGCCTATGGATGAAGGCTAATTACTTGAATTGGGATAATTTGAGTAATGTACATATGAGATCACTTTTTGGAGTGGTATATATTCCAAACAATTTTCAAACAAACATGAAATCAAAGTGTCCCAATTTTTGCAAATTAATCTATACTTTTGTACAACACATAGTAAAGTTAGCCTAATAATTGAAACAAGAGCATAAAATGTAAATAAGAATCACATCATGATTAGTAAAGGCCGATCTTTGATCGGGCGAGTAGGGTGCTCAATTCGTGACCTTCCTCTCTCGTACCTAAGTTCCCGAGCCGAGACAATCTTGGTGATGACGGACACGTGGTCTTTGGCACAAGTCATGGGTTTCCTAAATTTCTCAAAAACATTTAGGTGGCGACTCTGTAATCTGGCAAAGCAGTCTATTTATGGCATTTTGAATCGAAATCGATTTTCTAAAAGAATTGCCGAATTTGGAGCCATTTGTGTTTATCTATTTCACATTGCACTTATGGAATCAAATTCAGAACCATGGGAGTCCGAACTGTAGGGCTAGTCGTATTTGAAAGGACCACGAAAAGTCGAGCTACAGTTGTGCACCTCCTTTTCAGTCCTTGGTTGTGGCATTTCTAAGATGGCTCTGATTTTGGATGGATCCACTTCAATTCCCCTTTGTGTAATTAGGAAACCCAGCATTTTCCCTATCATCACCCTAAAGGTGCACTTTTGCGGGTTCAGCCTCAATCTATACTCTCTAATCCATTGAAAGAATTTCTCCAGTGCGGTGTAGTGGCCTTCTCGCTCTTTGGACTTAGCAATCATGTCGTCCATGTACATCTCAACTTCTTTGTGGATCATGTCGTGTAGAATGGTGGTTGTAGCCCTCTGGGAGGTAGCCCCAGCATTCTTCAACCCAAATGACATGACTCGGTAACAGTCAATGATGGATCTAGGGGGGCGGCTGCACCCCCAAAATTTTTTAAAATATCATATATTATATTAAAATTTTTTAAATAACTTAAAATTATAGGAGTTCGCACCCCCAAATTTTTTGTAGATAATTTCAAATTAATATAGAGTAGCCTCCCAATTTTTTAAACTATAGAGTAGCCCCCCTAAAGACAAAATCCTAGATCCGTCCCTGGTAGCAGTAGGTACCCCACGGGTAGTGAAAACAGGCTTCTCCTTATCCTCGGGTGCCATCAAAATCTGGTTATACCCGAAAAACCCATCCATGAATGATAATAGCGCGTGGCCGGCGGTGAAATCTACCGATTCATCAATATACGGTAGAGGAAGGTCATCCTTCGGGCTCACTTTGTTAAGATCTCGAAAGTCAACATAGACTCTGATTCTGTCATCTTTCTTTGGAATTGGAACAATATTGGCCAACCACGTAGGATACTCAAATACAAGTAAGAACCCTGCCTCAATCTGCAACGCCCAGTCCGGGCGGACTCTGCGCAGCTTCTGCTTAGCTGGTCGGGCCTCAAGGTCAAGAGGGATCTGGTGTTGTACAATCTCAGGATCAATTCCAAGCATGTCTTCATAAGACCACGCGAAAATATCTTTGAAATCTTTTAATAAAACGATTAAACGCTCGCGTTCCTTCGAAGACAACGTGAACCCGATCTAGACCAAGTGGGAATCCTTCTCAGTAGCCATATTAATTGCAATAATTTCATTTGTACAGGGCTTAACACGCCTCTCTTCCTCTTGGTTAACCAATTTTTTCAAAACTTGAGGACTTTCTTCCTCTTCGTTTAAGTCAAAATTTTGAAAATCAAGATCAGTATAACAAACCAAAGGCACAGAAAAATAGGCAAAGTCTACTACATTCCCATTCAAACAGTCCGGGTCCTCGGTTACAGTTGACTCAAATGAAAAATTGAAAGACGACCGGGGCAGGACCTTGGTATTCGGGTTACCACTCTTAGAAATACTAAACTCAGACGAACTAGAATCTGACTCCGACCCCACAGACTCAGTGAACTCAGATTCAGACTCACTATCCGATTCAGAACTACTAATGACACCTTTCTCAAACTTCCACACCAGGTGTGGAGCCTCAGATGCATCCACGATCAGACTAGTGAAATATGCTGCCGGTATATCCCCGATCATTAAGATAGTAAAACTATCCCGCAAGTTGGTGAATTCAGCTCCAGCAGTAGAACTTGCTAATAGGTCAACCAGCGCTTTTTCCAACGACTCTTCTTATTCAATATCCAGGCTTACAATCCTGCTTTGATCTATGTGGGTGCTCAGGTCCGTCTATTCATCCTCCTCTTCCGATAACTAGTGTCCAAAAAAGAACTCGAACCCCGGATACTTGGTCTTTGTCTCTCAATCATACCAAGGCTCTGGAAATCCACAAAAAGGTTAATCTTCCCCTTGGTGGACAAAACGTCCATTCAAGGCTCCCCGTATTGATTTGTGGACTAACTCGTACTGCTTCTCAGCCCTCTTTGCTTTCAGCCTTCCTCACAACTCATCCCCCTTTCTTTGCCAATCTGCAACGGTAGGTTTGTATCCTAGCCCAAAAGCGTGGGGGTTGTGACTTATCTCCTTGGCAACAGTACCTCCCTGCTTGCCAATTCTGCCCAATCCTGATCCAAGAATATGCCTCTGTTTGTTCATCATGTAAATAGACTAAGCACTCACATAATTTCCATCATCCTCCGCCATGATGGTTTGGACTAACCGAGCCTCTGCCAGAGAGAAGCTAGAAAGGAACACGTCATCTTCCCCATGTATGATTTCCAAAAATGACGCGATAGTTCCCTGGGGAGAATGGATCGCAGAATTGCCATACACAGTAGCAATCCCATCTTTAAAGGGGTACTTTACCAACTGATGGACCATTGATGACACAACCCTCATCTGATATAGCCAGGGCCTTCCCAATAGTAAATTGAGCGTGGCCAGAACGCCCATGACATTAAATTCCACCTCATGCTCAGACGGTCGATTAGGATATGGCCCTTAAACGTTCCCATAACATCCCGGCTCGTATTGTCATAAGCCCAGACGACCTAAGTCGTGGGTGTAAAGTCAGTCGGCCTCAAACTAATGACATAGGCAGTGCTCACTGGACATACATTAATCGCCGATCTGATATTTACTAACACCACCGGAATCCACTTTTTTCGACTTTCCAGGGTCACATATAAGGATTGGTTGTGGTTGGCACCCTCTAGTGGCAACTCCTTATCTGTGAAGGATATCATTGGCGTAACGTCCCTGGATGTAACCAACGACACCAATTGGTCAGCAGTGGTGTCGATAGGCAATTTGGCTTGGTTTATTGCCTCTAGCAGCGCTTGCCTATGCTCCCGAGAAACCATTATTAGCCCCCAGATTGATATGTCTGCTTGAATCTTCTTGAGCTATTTCAAGACCAAGTTTTCTTCAACATCCTTCTCTTTTGATTTCTCAGCCTCTTTGTTGGAGGACTTCAGCTGATCTAAGGCCGCAGGTTTGAAGTACCGACCACTCCGGGTCATGTGCTTAATCTCGTCAGTATACCATGTGTCATCAAGGGTCTCAGCTTTCCATTCTTCGTCTGTGTACGCGTGACTTAGGTCACTATCTTCCCACCACTCCCCTGCAGTCATGGCCAAGCTATTATTTGGTTCTATCTGAAGCATGTTCATATTACGTCCCCCATCATCATACCACTCTTCTTCCACCACAGTCTTGGTTTCTGCATTCCAGTACTTCTTGAGCTTTCTCGGCATTCATTTCCTGTCATTGGGCTCCCATTCGGTCTTTCCCGCATTTTGGATGTCTATCGTTGTAGGCTCAATTTTCACTGTTTCTTTCTCCTTTTCCTGCCCCAGGGCTAGCTTCTTTTAGGTCTCTTCTATCCGTTTCCGCTAGAATTGCTCCAACACTTGTTCTTTCTCAGTTAAAGGTACAACATTAACCTTGCTACTAACACCAACTCTCTCTTCTTTTCTAGTCTCTCCTATCTTTTCCTCCACATCTAACTCCTCCTCACTCAACCACCCATTGCTTGTTTCCTACTGGCTTAGATCCCACTACTCTAGTTGTACATTCCTTGTATCATCTTCTTCAAAGAAGTAGAGTTTGTCCAGATCCTCTTCCAGCTCAGTCAGGTCTTTTTCCAGTTCGGCCAAGTCATTTAGGCCCTAGTCCAGCCAATCGTTCTGATTTTGCCCTAACTGGTCCTCCCCAATATCGTTAATGTTGAGGAAGTCCAACAATATGACTACTGGCTTTAGTTGATCGATGGCCACGATTTATAAGCTGGGGTCGTACTCCTCTTCGAGTGAGGCCCCTTTCTCTATGACTTGG
Source organism: Camellia sinensis (assembly GCF_055761805.1). Taxonomy (NCBI): domain Eukaryota; kingdom Viridiplantae; phylum Streptophyta; class Magnoliopsida; order Ericales; family Theaceae; genus Camellia; species Camellia sinensis. The sequence continues at coordinate 30,693,907 of NC_138961.1, read as the reverse complement.
GCATCAGGCAAACCCTTCTCTAGTGAACTCTCTTTCTTTTTGGCCTCTAGCGCCACATATTCGGGTTGGGTTTGTAGTGCCTCCTGGAATAATCACCTCTGGCTTGGGTAAATGGGATGGAGTAATGTATACGCTAGGGTTAAAGGAGGGTGGTAGTGTATGTATTTGGTTAATGTTTCTAGGTGGGGGACTTGGTTATGTGTAGGAAGTGGGTTGTTAGTTACATTTGGTTTGGAGGGTAGGGCAATGACTTTGTTGTCAATAAGATCCTGGATCTCATGACGTAGACGGTAACACAGATCTGCGGGATGACCATGTTGTTGGTGGAAGATACAATACTGGGTGGGGTCACGTCTAGGTGGTAATGGGTTAGGAAGTGGTTGAGGATCGAGGGGCTCGAGATGCCCTTTTTCTATTAACAATTTAAGGGCACGGGCTAGGCTCATATGGAGGAGAGTAAAGGTCCTTTGATTTCGGGGTGGACCAATGGTTTATGAAGGTTGCGAGGTTGCAACGGCAAAGGGATCGGCCATTTAGAAGTTGTAACAACTGTACTGACATCTGCAGGCCACGGAATAGTGCTATGGCTAGCATTGGTACCCTGGGAGAATGGCCTTCTTACAGGTTCGCTTGTTCTGTGAATAATGCCCTTCTTGAATGCACTCTCAATCTGGACCCCCAACTCGTGTAGGGAAGCAAAAGTGGATAACGGTGCCACTATTATTCTCTGTAGCATATCTGGTTCAAGATTCTAGACCACCAACCAGACTTGCTCTCTTTCAGAAGGTCTATTTGTCATTCTTACTGCTTTTGCCCTCCATCTGGCAACAAAGTCAATGAATGATTCTTTGGGGTTCTAGGTAGTAGCCTCCAGCTCACTGATGGTTACCTTTATCTGAGTGTTATAAGAGTATTGGTTGACAAATGCCTCAGATAACTCCCCTCAATTCCGCTTTGTCGAGTCCTCCAATTTAGCCTACCAGATGGCCGCTACATCAGACAAGGTCCTCCCAAATAACAATAGTTTTTGTGCCCGAGACAGGCCTATTAGTCTTAACACATCTGAAAACAAGCAGACCTACACAATCAGATCCCCACTTCCATCAAATCTGCCGATATGGGGCATCTTAAATTTCTCCGATAATCTGACCGAAGCGTCAGTGTACTCGTCTTCAATATCCGGAATGGAATTGAAGCCATGGGAATTGTTTAATGCTTTCTCTAGCTTGAAAATCTTGATCAGAGCTCAATTTCATTGATGTCAAATGGAAGGATTCCTACAGGGGGTTGAGCCAGAGGCCTATAAGCCGAAGCCAGGGGAAACTTTTCCTAAAGATCTGGGATTTGGGGATTTTGCACTGGTAGAGGTGGATCCGAGTTCGATTGAACAGTCAGGATTGGATGTACGGTGAATGCAGATACCCCAGATGTACGTCGTAGATTAGCGCTGATTTCATCCTGTGTGGCCATCCTTTGGTTCACAGTATCCATGGTTCTCTAAAAAGCTGTCATCATGGTCGCAAACTCTTCTGCATTCTGTGCCATTACTAGTTTAGGTGAGTTAGATACTGGTGAACTACTTGAGTGAGAACAGATAGGTGTTTGTTGAATGCTTTGTACTGGTGCGATTGACTATCTATTCCGTCTTCGTTGAACAACTAGTGGAAGTGAAACTAACACTGGTTGACCACCAACAAGGTCTTGAGCTTTGCAAAGCCTGCCAAAGTGAGTCCACACAACTTGGGGAATATCGGGTCTTTCTGAAACTATAATGGTAAACTATCTAGCAAAAGACAGAAAAGAAAAACCATCGATCAAAATCGGACGGCACTTCTGCTCAATTTACAGCAAATAAAAACACAGTTGAAGAACCACAATCCCTACTGAACTCTGTTTCTCAAACTAATACTGATATGAACCATCCTGTACAGTCTCACTGTAAAAGCACATACCAAGTAAAAGAACCAAAACACCCCTATGAGGGGGGTAGGGTTACCCTGTCCTAGATTTTTAACATGATCTAGGCTGCACTACTTCAATTAATGAGTTTTACAACATCCTGCATATGGGTGGCATCCTCTCCTAATTTGGGGATAGTCATAATGGCTTTACTATATGAAGCTAAGCCAAATGGTCAAAAGGGTACCTCAGCAATATTACCTAATATACCTCTCACACTTAACACCAAAAAGTGAAAGGAGGATCAAGCGATACAGCGGTAATTCAGATCCAAGGGTTATGTTTCCAACGTGGCAGAGCTCATGACCGGCCAGCCTTTTGGCAAGATTTTTAGGCAAGCCTCCAACAAGCCATCCAGGAATAGCAGACGGAAAACACAGTGACTTAAAGTAACAATTCAAATACAATGCAAAAAACATATATATGTAGACAAAATTTCACATTATGAGTTTCAAGTCAAGTTCTCTAAATCCCCAGCAGAGTCGCCAGAAAATGTAGCTTGTTTTTCGTGCTCCTTTCAGATACGACTAGCCCTACAGTTCGGACTCCCGTGATTCTGAATCTGATTCCACAAGTGCAATGTGAAATAGATAAACACAAATGAATCCAAATCAAGCAAATCTTTTGAAAAATCAATGTTTGAATCAAATGCCAAAAATGGACTACTTTGCCAGATTATAGAGTCGCTACCTAAATATTTTTGAAAATTTAAGAAACCCATGACTCGTGCCAAAGGCCACTTATCCGGCATCACTAAAGTGTCTCGGCTCGGGAACTTAGGTATGAGAGGGGAAGGTCAAGAATTAAGCACCCCTCTCACCCGATCAAAGATCAGCCTTTACTAATCATGAAGTGATTTTTATTTACATTATATGCTCTTGTTCCGAGTATTAGCTATGCACACAAGTATAGACTAATTTGCAAAAGTTGGAACATTTTGATTTCATGTTTGTTTGAAAATTGTTTTTGATACTCGTCACTTAAAAAGGTGAGTTTGTATGTACATTAATCAATTTATCCCAGTTTTAGCAATTAGCCTTCATCCACAGGCATTCAAAGAGTTTATATCACTTAAGCAATTAGTCTCTCATGGTATTATGCTTGGCATGGCAACAATCACACTTATGCGGTATGCTAAAGCAATAAACGCTCACCTAGTACTCCAAGGCAAACCAAATAAAGAAAAATGATTAGAAAATATGCATGTTCCTAAATGATACAATGTGACTAATGCAACGCACACATTTATGTAATTTTTAATAGGTTCGACTATGAGTATGGTATATGATTCAATTCAAGACATGTGATAAATCATGTATTCAAACAATGAAGTTGAAATTGACATTGGTTAGTAGAATGAGCCAAACCCAAATGTATATGAAACAAGTGTATGCAAACATGAGAATGCTAAGTAAACATGATGCTCTACACTATCATTATAAGCAAGTAAATAAAAGGGAGAAAGAAATGAAGGTTGGAAGACATACATCATTACTACATATTTGCCCTCGTGCAAGAGGGTCTGAATGAGTGTCCAAATGTCTAGATTAAACTAACTATTGCAACATCAAACAAATGAATTAATTGAACTAACTATCAACCAACTTTCTAAGTTAGTACAACAAGGGTACTACAATAATTACATCAATGTAATACAAACAACAATAATTACAACAAGAATAATTACAACAATGATAATTATAATATTAACACAAACAACAATGAGGCATAATGATTGCATGCACAGTGTCCAGAAGCTGCTCTATCTGCCCAGATTGCTCTGTCTCATCCTTAGCCACTGCCCTCTATTTCTGCAAAAAGCTCACTACTTACCAAACATTGGGAGCCGACCTACTCCAAATGAGATCCGGCCGGGCCAAAACAATGCCGGCCGGCTCTAAATTTTATGCCAAAAAATATTTTGTGCTCTAAGGTGAGAACAGTGCAGACAGAGCCTAAAGGCTCTGTTTGTCCCTTCTGCCCCTCTCTATAATAGGAAACTCAAGAGAAGAACAATTCCGAGTCTGAAACCACCAACAAACACAATTTGATGGCTTGATGATTTCGAACACATTTGGACAAAATTGAATAAATGTAATGGAAAACCACCCCTCTCTCTTATCATGAAGGCTCAAAGAAGGGAGTAGACACGCCCTAAGTCTTATCAACATATCATGGATTAATATGTGACAATTCTCGGAACGATGGACCTGGCATAACGTCCAGTCGAATCCAACCAACTCTAAACATTTTCTTTATGTCCATTTAGTTCATTTTGAGCCGATTTTATTAGTCTTTGTCATTCTTTAGTCAATTTGTCCAAAGTGATGATTAAGTCTACTAAATGAGAAGAAACATCAAATGAGAAGTAATCCTAAGCACGAAAGAGAGCCTATGCCTTGACGATGAACCTCCGTAAAGATTAAGCCATTGAGCATAGGTTTCTTTCTAATGCTTTGAATAACTGTCGATCGGTTGAAGTGACTCTCAAACAAAAGCAAAGAAGAAAAGAGGGAGGTTGCAAAAATGATAGCGAGATCAATTATTAGAATGAGACTATCCAACATGAAATTTAAACAAAAGAAAAGCTGTCAAAGCATGGGTAACACAACACAACAAGCTAGATATGAAGACTTACAACATGACAAGCTAGATATTCAAAGCATACACTAATTAAATAAATTACAACAACCCTAAAACAGCCCTTAATATGCTAAAAATAGTGGCTAAAAATCATATTAAAGAGCATAAAATAAAATAAAAAAGAAAGAAAGAACAAGGCAATGCAAGGCTAGTGAATAACAATAAGGAGAGGTGGCTAACCTCTCTGTTTTTGAGACATCAAACCATGCTTTTTTAGCATTTTTTAAACTCTGAAAATCAGTTTAAAAGTCAAAGAAAAGAGTGTAAAACAAGGGTATGAGCTATAAAGTAGAGAGCAAGAAAAGGTGTTAACCCTCTTTACCCTTTGGTAGCTATTTAAACCCAAGTTCTAACACTTAAAATAGAATCAAAACAACGCAAAAACACTAGAAAGAGATAGAGAAAGGTAGAAATGAAAGTAAGGGAAAGGTGGTAAGCTTCTATCTCTTGAAGAAGGTAAGGTCTTATTTGTAAACCAAACTTGGTCCAAGCACACACTTAAGTTTGAATTGTGACTCACAAAGCTCAACCAAGGTTCTAAGTTAAGTTATGGTTCCAAGGTTGTGTATGGTATATAGATATAGTATAACGATGATCAAATATCTCAAAGTTAGCTTGCATAAGAAGAATGAGCTCTCAAGGGTTGTTTTGCTTCTTTGAAATTTTTTCAACCTCTAACACTGAGATATATGCTCATATTTATAGATTTTGAGCAAAATAAGTCATAAATATCTTCAAAAATGGACAACTAGCCCATTCCCGCCCAGAACAGTGTTTCTCGCTATCGAGAGCTGGCTGGCTCCCAATGCTCTCCCCTATTCCACTGTTTTAAACTCAGTGTAGGGTGGCACAATGGTCAAAAATGAATTTTTAGGGTAAGAATAATATGAATATCAAGGATTTGGATTTGGTTTTGGAGCGCAAGCTTACGTTCCTTTGTTAAGAATTCGAGTCACAATCAACACAACTTCATTATCAAGTGCCGAGGACAAAGCGTCCAAGTCTTGCGGAGGGTCAAAAATGGGGTGTCTACATTTGGTATGAGTTTTTTTAAAAAAAAATTTCGAAACTTAGTTGTATTTTTTTGGGTAAATTACAAATACACCACCTAAGATTTGCTTAAAATACATATTGCCCCATGTGATTTGAAAAATTACAAACACCCCCTTATTAGAATTTTTTATTTAACATAATTAACTAAAAAAATGAAATTCATAATTGCTCTCCTATACAATAATAAAATTACCTAAATTATTAATTGAAACATATTTTTAAAATTATTAAAAATTGTTAATCGACTTGATGATTTATTAATAAATGGAGTAATTTGTTGTGAAATTAGAAACCTCAAGGAGTGGAATGTAATTTTCAAAACTACAGGGGGCGATTCGTATTTTAATCAAATCTCAAGGGGTGTATTTGTAATTTACCTTATTTTTATTTATTTTATTTTTTTTACCATATTTGTTGGTTGAACAATCATTTTTGTTACCATTAAACAATCGAAATAGTCAATTTTATTTTATGTTTTCATATTGCAATGTGAATGTTCACATTAGCATGAGTTTTTTTTTTTTTTTAAACTAGTTGTATATTAATTGTAACTTGTGAACATTCACATTGTATTTTTGTATAAGTTTTGTTTTTTTAAAAGTTAATTGTATGTTTTCTGTTTTTGTTACTATGCTTGTTAGTTAAACAATCATTTGTATTACCATTGAACGATTGAAATAGTCGATTTTCACTTTTTTCAATTTTGTTTTATGTTTTCACGTTATAGTGTAAATGTTTACATTGGTATGAGTTTTTTTTTTTAGGCTAGTTATGTATTAATTATAAATTGTGAACATTCCCATTGTATTTTGGTATAAATTTTATTTTTTTTGAAATTTAGTTGTATATTTGTTGTTTATTATGAATATTCACATTGTAATTTAGTGTGTGTTTTGTTTTTTCATAAGTTAATTATATGTTTGTTGTTTACTATGAACATTCATATTGTATTTTGATTTTCATTCAGATTTTTTGTTACATTATTTTTAAGGGGAATTTTTTTTAAGGTCCCTGATATTAAGATTTTATAGTATAAAGGACATCAAATATTTTCATGATGTCTAAGGTCCCTCAACAAGATCCAGAGAAATTTTAGTCCTAGAGAAATTCTCTCCAGAGAAAATTGAAATCCAGAGAAATTTCAGTCCTAGAGAAATTCTCTCCAGAGAAAATTGAAATCCAGAGAAATTTCAGTCCCAGAGAAATTCTCTCCAGAGAAAATTGAAATTTCTCTGAGTACCAAAGAAATCCAGAGAAATTTGTGGAGAGGAAATTTGTATGGCTATCCAGGAAATTTATCTGACTTCGCAAATTTCTCTGACTCTATTAACTACAATTAAACCCATGTCTAACAAACCCACAAATTTCTCTGGTCCAAAACCAGAGAAATTCTTTCCAAACCAGACAAACTAGAGAAATTCTCTGGATTGAAACCAGAGAAATTCTCTCTATTCACAATAAAGTTGTATTTTTATGAACAAAACTTGGTGATTGTACATTGATCTAGGAAATTTCTTTGACTTCACAAATTTCTCTGGCTCTATTACAAAGAATTTCTCTGACTTACTGAGAGAATTTCAAGTTGCACAAACCCATTGTAATGTTGCAGTTTCAAAGATGGAACTTACTGAGGGACAGACTGCAGCAAGATTGGGCAACTTTTGAGTTTCAAAGTACCCTCTTGGGCCATGGTTTGATGATATACATTGTTTCAAGAGGGAGATGTTTCACTGTGTTTTCTCTATTCTATTCATCAAGCTGTGGTAGTAAAGTAGGACGCACATCGGTTGACCCAAAATGCTAAAAAAGAACCAGAATATCATATTGCCAACCTGAAAACACAAATAAATAAATAAAAATAAGAAGAAGAAAAAGACCAAGAAACAGCAATTTAGATGAAAGTAACTCTGGCTACCAATGACTTTAACTACCTAGGACTACTAGAATAATTTTTCATGGTCTATGATGCAAAAGTAAAGTTAATAAGAACTTCTGAACTTTACTACCTAGGCAAAACAGAACTTCTGAACACATTAATCTGAGCAATCCCAAGCAACAAAAGCTCAGGGCATTACTTTGATCTTGGATACGCAGCCACGACCACAATTCCGATCAGAGACAATGCTGAGTTAGCAACTCTCGCGACCCTAGTTGCCATGGCTCGACAGCGTTGGAGATGAAGACCGATAGAGGATAAAGAAACAGAGAGAGAGGAATGTGTACAAAGATAGAGGGTTTGGTTTGGATAGAATGAAGATCAGAAATAGAGAGAGAGTTAAATTTCTTTGATCTGATATATGGTTGTGGATTTAGGGACCTTAGACATCAAACAATAATATTGTGGATCTCTTTCATTACTAAAAATGGGAGAGGGACCTTAAACTAATTTTCCCTATTTTTAAAATTTTCAAATTATAATAAGGTTCAAAATTCGTAATTTGAGATTTTCTCTGTAAAATGTGGAAGAGATTTTCTCCATGAAATAAGGAAAATATTTTCTTTTTAGAATGAATGAAAGATTTTGCCCATAAAATGAGAGACTATTATTATGTATTAGTTTCAAAATAAAAATATGTACAAAAAAAATTGGAAAGTATGATTTTGTCATGTTACATTAAACAAGACTTAATGAAATAGTTAAAAAGAATATGAGTTAGATGGAATAAAACACTAAGAAAAATGATTTACTAAAAAATGACACATAATGACATCAAAGTTATCACCATGTTTAACTTTTTAAAAAATAAAAACTAATTTAATGAAAATAAATATAAAAAAATTATTTCTAACCTCCTAAAAAATAAAATTATATAAAAATGAAGTGTTTTTAAGTTTTTTACCAATTTAATTTTTAGTTTCTTAGAAAGAAAAAAAATTTGAAAGTGAATTTGAAAATCAAACAAAAAAGAATTTTATAGTCAAGAAAAAGTTAATATTATTCATTAAAAAAAAGGGGATTACAATTTAAACACCATATAAGTTAACAAATATAAAATAAGTTATATGATAACTTTACCTTTTAAATGAATTATTTATAAAGGAAATATTTTTGATTGTTTTTACTTGAAACGAGATTCAAAATTCAGGATTAAATATGTCATAATTAAAAATTTAAAAATTAAAATAACATAAATTCCAAATTATAAAAATTATTAGTATAAACTTTTACCACTATGCTGTTATTTCTCCTTCTTGGCAACATAAATTCTTCACGTCGTGATAGTTTTTTTTTTTTTTTTTTTCGGCCCAATTCATGTCATGATAGTTGGTTCACTTAAAAGTCATATTGTATTAATAATTCTCATTAATTTTCTGAATTCTTTATTTCATATTGTATTGTGATCTAGCCCCCAATAATTCTCATTAATTTTCTGAATTCTTTAAATTTTAATAAAGAAAAAAGAAATGAATGTATATAATTTTTTTTAAAATTTGTCAAAAAAAAAAAAAATCTTACATCTTGATTATGACAGGAGCATTAGAAAATATTTTTTTATAGAAACAAGCGAAGCATTAAACTTTGTTGATTGTGGATTAAGAGACAATTTATTGACTAAATAGATTTATTTCATTTGACAAATTCATTTATTCGAAAAAAATTCACTTTAATCATTCTAAAAATTTATTAGAAATTTTTTTAAAATAAAAAACATACTAGCAAACAAGTTATTTAAATATATAAATTGGAGTGTTTGGAAAGAAAAAGTTATGGCTTTTTGGGCAATAGTATTAAAAAAGAAAATATGTTAGAATAGTCAATAATATAAAATATCATATCAAATCCATAATTATTTCACAAACCTCACATTTAATTAGAAAAAATTAATACACTTTTCAAACACAATTAGTTTATTTTAGTGTATTAAAATAGTCAATAATTAAAACACTCAACTATTCACCCCAAATATATATATATATATATATATATATTTCAAAAATAAAGCAAAATTTTGACAATACTGCCGAGGCGGAGAGAGTTGGGTTCTGACGAAAGCGAGAGAAGAAAAGAATCGAAACGCGTTCGGTTCAACTCTGTTCTCAGCTTTCCCTTTGAACTCTCTCTTCTCTCTCTCTCTCTCTCTCTCTCTCTCTCTCTCTCTCTCTGAGACTGAGTGACATTGGATCGAATTTCGATATATCTAGAAGCGATGATCGCGAACATTACACTTTGATCTGTTGTTTCGATTTGACTCTGTAAGTAATCCTTCTATCTCATTCCTAATCCCACACATAAACACTATCTGAGGAAATTTGGGGGTTCTGGTATGGAATTAGGGTTTTTATTGGTTTGTTTTGTGGAATTGGAACAGTCTGGCGTGCGAGGTGTTCAATTGTTTGTTTCCCGAGAAATTTGGCTGCTGGAGTCAATTATTTTGGGGAATGAGATCAAAATCTGTGGTCAAAGTTGCTGAATTCTATAATTTGTGAATAATTCTCATCTATCTATCTCAAAATGTTGAGATGATTTTTAGTTTTCCTGTGAAATTACAAAATCATTCCAAATATTTTATTGAATTGAGAAAGGGCAAAAAAAAAAGAAAAAAAAAAGAAAAAAAGAAGAAGAAGAAGAAGAAGGATTTTGTGATTGCATTGTGTTTGTTTTGTTGAACAGAGAAAACCTTGTACTTTATTTTTGTAGCTCCTTCTGATAATGGTCTATTGAATGAACAGTGGTTACATTTTGAGATAACTTTGCATTGCTGATGAAGAATTTTGTGTTGAATTTCAAATAATGGTGGGTTAATGATTTCACTTGTGATATTGATTTCTTGGAGATTCTACTGGAGAGATTCTCTTTGTCAGTCAGTCTTCACCCCCTTGAAGCTAGGGTTGAGAAATTCTTTCAGTGCGTGACAATGTTCTATTAGCGGTGAACACTGTGTTGTGAAATATAGGACATGACAATGTGTGTGTGTGTGTGTATTTGTATTTGTTTATCTGCATTTATGCTGGTAAGTAAGAAGAAGTGATTTGCTTTGAGAAGCAAAAGTTCATGCTATTTCTGGTTTCTTGAAATGACCTAGCGGCTTATTATTAATTGATTGATGAATGTGGTTTGGATTTAAATGACTATTTATTTGTCAAGTTACATCTGCTTGTTGCTCATGAAAATTGGAGGATTCTCAAGTATGTTTTTTTTTTTTTTTTGTTTTTGGTTCAGCACATACGATTCCTTGTGCCATCTGTGCAGTGTGCACAGAAAATTTCATATCAGGACACTGGACTTGGCAACATAGAGTGCAAAAATATTGTCTGATTTCGATTTTCATCTAGATACTACTAAAACCTGATATCAACGTCGTTAATTTTCTTTAATTTGAAGTTTATTTCCTTGGGTTCATGTGCAATTGTGTTTGTTTTGAGTTTGCCATCAGTCCTTGGCTGTCTAAGCTGCATTTGTAATTATCATTTGCGTAGGGCAATCAGGACTTTGCTCAGGGAGTCAATGTGGAATGTAATCGAAGCATTGGAATTTACTATAATTGGATTGTGACATGAATCTTTTTGAGAAGCTCTGATAAGGAATAAAGGGTTGCATACATGTGCTAAAATAAGTTCTCAGTTAGAATTTCATGAATACACTTGATTTGAGGTTTTAAGCGTGCATGGCATAAATTTGGGTGCCTTTAAATTTAGCTTGTCTCAGTAATTCTGTTGTTTTAATATTGCTTATGCAGTTACTTTGTAGGACTGATATTTCAGTGTGCAAATAAGTGATTCTTTCATTGAGTGAAGTTTCCGTAGAACTTCACAACACAACCATGAGTTTTGTTTTCCGTGGGACTAGAGCAGATATAGAAACTGGCCTTCCAGGAATTATTCCTGAAAGGCGTGCAGTGGTAAATCTCTTGCACTTTTTACAATTGACTCCATATCTTTTTTATGCTTGAGAATTTATATGAGTTCATATAAACAATCTGAAATATATTTCTGTCTGTCAGCGTGTTCATGCTGCTCGACCAGTCAATACCAATTCACTTGCTTTTCTTGTTACAGGTACTGTATTCATTTGGATACTTTTGTTTTTAGGGCAAATTATCAACTCCTCCCTTGAGATTTGACTAAAATACAGATTCTCCCTGAGGTTTGAGAAATTACATCCGCCCCTGAGGTTTATATTTGCATAACAAATTGTCATTTGTTATGCAAATATAAACCTCAGGGGGCAATTTTAATTTCTCAAACCTCAGGGGAGAATCCGTATTTTAGTCAAACCTCGAGGGGGGTGTTGGTAATTTGCCCTTGTTTTTATCAGTGATTTTTCTAAATTATTTTCACTTATAAGCTGGAAATTATAATGCCCTATTCTTTGTTTGCAGTTCTGTTGCTGTTCATGATTCTAAACTCACACCAGATGTCACCTAACTTCCTGGTACTATCTGAACTGAGTATGAGATTATGGCAGTGTCTTTTTAGCTAACAGTACTTAAGCTTCTTTTATTTGACAAGCAATTTGATGGTTTGCTTTATATCTGTCTTTGCAGCTCTGGCTAGTATTTGGCGTCTTTTTTATGGCAACAAGTCTAAGGATGTATGCAACTTGTCAGCAACTTCAAGCTCAGGCCCAATCTCATGCTTTGGCAGCAAGTGGGCTTCTTGGTCATACTGAATTACGCTTGCATATGCCACCATCAATAGCACTTGCAACCAGAGGGCGGTTGCAAGGTCTCAGACTCCAGCTCGCACTTATTGACCGTGAATTTGATGATCTGGGTGTGGTAGTCATAGTCTTGTGACATCTTAAATTTTACTGCATTACTTTCTACAATATACACAATTTTTGTTCTTCTTTATTTTCCTCTTCCTGGAAGCTTAAAAACTTCATTTAGGTAAACTAAATCAGGTCTTTAAAAGGTATTTGTTTGCTAAATGCAGATTATGAAACTTTAAGAGCACTGGATTCTGATAATGTTCCCACAGTTCCTTCAATGAGTGAGGAAGAGATAAATGTTCTTCCTGTTCATAAGTACAAAGTTGCTGGCTCCCATAGGTTAGTTATCAAGTACTACAGTTACAGTAATTCTTAGTATATCTGCTTCAAGAGTCTCCTTTTCATGCTTGCAGTGTCCAAGTAGCAGGATCGAGTCTATATTTTCTTCTTGTTGGATTGAATTTGTACCTCACATTTCTGAAGTTCAATAGAAAAAAATGAAAGAAAAGGAATGCAAATTGTTGGATGTTTTATGTTTGTGGAAAATTAAAAATTTAATTGTTTTCGATTCACCAGCCTCTCCATTTATTGTTGTCTTGGTCCACAGGCAGAATAGATTGGTGACCTCTATATGGATTTTTGTAAATTAATTTTATTTTTTAAAAACAAAAATGAGTGGATTTCTATGTGAAACTCCTTCCCTGGATTACTTCCTTCTTTGAAAGTGTTTTTCCCTGAGTGAAGCCAGGATAAGTGCATTTGTCACATAGGCTTCAAACTACACACTTTTGGGTCCTATCAAATAATATAAGGGAGAATTGTTAAAAGGTGAACGGGTGGGTTGGGGTGTAGAAAGACAAAAAAAGGTAGCTTTAACTCAAAAATTCCAAACTAGGAAATCTAAAAAAAAGAACCTAGAAAAGACAAATGAAATAATGTTTTGTCATCAGCCACATTAGGATCAGCTGCTAGTGACCCAATGAGTTTAAACGAAGTGTGTATTACTCAATAAATTATGAACGTATAATAGGCACTTGATTTAATTTTCTTCATTCATCTTTTTCGAACAATCAAATGTCTGTATTTGGCATTGATGGGTATGTGGTAATTTTACTATCTATTGTCAAACGAAGAAAATGTGAAACTCATAGTGACTTTGCAAACTGCAAGAGAGATTTCATGTAACTTTTAAATCTGTTTTTCAATCCAAACACTATTTCTTTTTCCCCGTCAAACAGATAAAGTAATTTGATTCTTGGAATTTTAATTCTGGTTCTGTTAACAGTGGTATCTCATCAATGCAAGTGGCTTCATCTTCAGCCTCTGCTGAGGTACACTTCTTCCCCTTCTAATACTTCAAAAATAACTTTATAATCAAATTATGTTTCACTAAAGCCGATTACATTTTATTGTCCCTTTATGTTGGGATATGAATTATATGCATTGATTATTGTGTATCAAATCATGTTTCAATTGTGTGCCCATGTGCTCTCATGAAGTTTACTGTTCTATTTCTGAGCTTGAGCCTTTGCGGGTACTCAAGCAGTGTGAAAATCTCAAGAGCACAAATTTTGATCAATACTGTAACTCGAACCTTGACATACTAGATTGCTGGATCAGGATCCTCTCCTGCGTTTTTTGGTCCAGCCCAGTCCAGCAGTTTGGCGGGAAGACCATCCAATGGTCTGAATCACACCACATTGTGGAGAGCAAAATGATGAGGATAACGCCACCTTTTGGAACGATGTGGGATGACAGTCCACTCACATAGACTCATTCCCGCCTACTCCTCAGACGGCGGTAGTTGTGGCCCTCCACCATAGAAGCGACGGCGAACCTTTGCCCCACCATAAAAGCTGTGGCGAATGCTTGGACCAATGCTCTCACTCTCTCTGGTTGACAACCCAACTCTCTCTCTATTTCATCCTCCGCAGCAGTCACGGTGGCGTTGCATCTCCTTTTCTTCTTCGCCTACTGTGATGACAACTGTAGCATTGTTAACCACTGCTGTTGCCTTCATTGGGATCGGTGGAGGAAGAGGGTTTGATGAGTGAAGTAAGTGATAGAGACCACCGCCACTGCTGTAAGCCAGTCCTTGTAGCTGCCGCCTTCACTGGGTTTAGAGGAGAGTTTCTAGGGCTTAGGCAGTGAGTGAAGCGTAAGCAAAGATCAGAGTTGATAGCCTCTATTAGGGCAATTGGTTTATTCAAAATCAAATTAGCCTCAAAAATAAACTCCAAGCTAACTATTCCAAAATTTCATCATTTAGGAGACTTGGAGAGTTTCGTTTATCAAATCCAACGTTTTGATACCGGTCAAATGGAAGAACTTTATCAAGACAAAATGACAGATTACATTCTAAACTCCAACAATTGTAAAAGTTTCTTCGCAGAGCTAGGCGATGTTGAGGATTCACTACACACCAATAATTATCCATAAGATGAAAACAACTGGTGGGACAACCTGGATAATATGGAATGCCACAATCTTGAGAATATGATGGAAGCAATGACGAATTAGAGATTCCTTTCAGAGACAGAAGCATTAGTCGATTGGGCCCAAATGGTGTATCTCGCATCTTTTTTCAGAAGGCGTCTACTTTCCGCAAAAACAGACAAAAGACTTTACTTTCACTTTATTGAGCAAGTCCAAATGCCAACCTGCTGGCATCTCATCTTTTACTCGAATATGTTTAACATCTGAGCTTTGGAGTCTGCCCTGAGGATATATAAGGAAGGAGACTCTTACGTTCAAGGGCATTGAAAAATAGAGAGTATTAGAGATAGCATGAGTAATAACTTCTTTTTATCTACAAAAAAAGGAAGATGTGTTTGTAAGAGTCTTTCAGTTGTAATGTTTATGTTTGTAGTATCTGAAGAAAAGTCCATTTTCAAAACCATTGTTCTTTCATAATATAATCCTATTCTTGAGTGATACACTAACTTTGAGAGATTGAGAGTAAAGTGAGGCAATGAGGCTATTAGTGATTACCTATAGGCAAGAAGCCACTTGGGAAAACAGAAGCTGAAGGCAAGATCCGAGCTTAAAAGGCCTCGTGGAAGGTGTTCTTCATTAGAGTTCTATACTTAGGAACCCATAATTGGATATAATTTCCTAGACATTAATAACTGTTACTTGCTTGCTTACATGTTCTAAGCCCTGTAGTTGTCTTCACCCATATCTAATCTTAGAAATCAACTCGCAGTGCTTAAAGAACACCAACAAGAACTAACTGCACAACTTGAGAACAATTTGTTTCTTAAATCTTTAGCCACCTTTAACACACTTCTGCATTACTGTCTTTCTTTCTCCATTTTTTTAACCATGTTCTTTTCTTATATTAAGTGTAAGTTGCCGACTTTTTTTAGTGTCTGGGTTACCTTTCTTCCAGAAATGCTTTGAGACACATTTTGGGGATCATTCTTGGATCTCCACATCAAGATATTTGTGACATGGTTAGTCATGTTGGAAAATGTCCTAAAAGTTCTGTAATTGTGAAATTTCATTTTTAAATTTGGACGTGTCTGAGAAGTATTGTACACATTTCTAGCCAAGCGACTCTAGGACAAAACTGCATCTGATCTTTTAGCCAAAAGGCTGAGATAGGCATTAGACAAAGTTACTTTGCATTAGTATAAATATATAAAGTTGGCAGTATTGGATGGGTATCAATTAGGCCACTTTTGAATTGCAAACTATACTTAATGGGAGAATGCTTAATTAGTCTAGTAACTATATCCTCTAAGAAAACTTATACCATGCATAGATTTTGTGTTTATTTGCCGTTGGCTTGTTAAATGTTGGTTCCACAAGATTTATCAAAAAAACAAAAAAATGTTGGTTCCACAAGCAAAATGAGATCTAGGAGTGCTGAGCACATCACTCATTCTTGCACATATTGTATGCATACTCTTTTAATTCAATTTTCATTCAAGTTCTTGACAAAATTATTCTTACATTTGTCATAATTACTTCTTGCTTTATTACTTAATCATTCAAAAGTGCCATTTTTTTTTATGAAGCAGAAGAAGCAAGACATTGCCAATGCAGCAGTTGGGTCCACAAAGGCCGCGGAAGATGAACTGACTTGCAGTGTTTGCTTGGAGCAAGTCAATGTGGGAGAACTTGTTCGTAGCCTGCCATGTTTGCATCAGGTTCGTTCTCTTTCTTGAAGTGTTTTTTAGCTTTTCATCACTTCTCACCTTTTGGAAAGCCAATTTATACCTTTCTTTAATCTCAATTTATGAAGCATGGATCTGAATTAAACTTCAATGTTTTACTAATAGCCGCTTCAAAGGGGAAAAAAGTTAAAGTTTAATTAACATTTGATTATCATTCAATCATTAGCATAACAGTACATCTTTTGTCTTTTTCGGATTTGTCTTCCCTTGAAATGAAGTTAGCCTAGATAAATTCATACAATTCAACTATGGATAGAATGGGAAATGTTATACTTCCAGAATAATTAATTATGGCATTTACGAAAGATCCGGTGTGTTGGGTCTTTAGTTTTGAAGTAAGAGGATCACAAGTCACATAATTTTGTATGAAAATTATATTGACTACTATTTGTATAGCATTACTCAGATTAATGTGGACAGGGCTAGCCTTGAAGTGAGGCCGTCGCCTCGGGCCCCCAAATTTAAACAAAATTTAAGTGCCCCTAATTAGGGGTGGGTATCATGGAATGTTATTTTAGATTTAGTCAAAATTACCTCAATATTGATCTAATTTATTTATTTTTTATGTTATTGTATCATGTCATGATTATTTTGTGTCCGATTAATGTTTTAATCAATGTTTTAAAAATCAAATTGGTCAAGTTAAACCAGAATCGAGCCATGACATCATAATTATTTTTACAATTTGAAAATAAATAAAATATATTCATTTGAGGAAAAACTGGTGAAAATTCCATCCCAAAGGGTTATAAGGCAGTAGATCAAAGATAAAATCTTGTTTGGTGATAAGGACAAGGCATTGGCGACAGCAAGTGGTGGTGTTGAGATAGAGAAATGTGTGATATTCAATAGATAGATTGTTGAATGAGTGACATGTGTCACATTTCAACAAACAACAAATAGTTTGATGAATTTTAACAGATAGATAGATATGTTGATGTCAATAGATAGTTGTCTTTTTGGACAAATTGTGTTTTTTTGACCCAAAGAGATTAGAGCTTGGGCCTAACGACTCAAAATATTCAAAAATGGACTTATGGCCCAAGTGCCTTCATTTAAAATATTTTTATAATTTAAGATATATATATTTATATTAATATTGTTTGTAAAATATTAATTATGCATATGTTTGAGAGAAATTAGTTTGAATACAGTAAATATTACTCTGTTTGTTCCATTTTGTTGGTCCATTATTCCATTTTGGGATGTCCCAAAATGATAGTCCTATTTAAAAAGTCAAAGTAAAAAATATTTGATTTTCTAAAATTATCCCTTTTGAGTAATTATAAATATATTAAAAATTTGAAAAGATGGGAGGGGGGGCAATGGTGGAAAAATATTTTGAAATTTAAATTTAAGTATAATGATTGCATGCCCTCTTAAAAAGTTGAAATCCCCAAAAGGAATCAAAAAATTGGGACGGAGGGAGTATATATCTTCTATATATTAACAAGGAGCCATGGTGACATAAAGGAAATTTATGTTCTTTGGAGTCTGAGGTGTTGGGTTCAACTCCTTGTAGTACCAACTTTTTCAATATTGGACCACAAACTGATTTGGATTAAAATGATCCGTTTTCAAGTGGGAACGGTTAAGAGCGTACATTCGGACCCTAGACCGGTCGATAGTCAAACCGGTTGGTCCCGTTCTGTTTTCAAAATATTGGTTTTAATGGCAAAATTTTCACTCTCAGTTAAAAACACATGTATGGCTAAATTAACTTTTTAAATAGCATTCTAAATAGGTAACAAACATTAACCCCATCCTGTTGAAAATATTTTTTTATGTATCTTAAATGATGTATATGCTAAACTTGCTAATTTCATGTAAGGTTTGAATCGTGTTGAAAATTCTCACCTTAACCCCATCTAATTCTAGCTCTTTTGACGTTGGTAGGCTAAAAAAGAAGGATTCAATTCAATTAATCTTAGCTCTCAATCTAAATGGAAGGACCCTATTAAATTATGAATGCTTAATTAGTAATTTAATTGAATTAATGTTTTGTTGTATTTAGTTTAATTTTTATTTTATATTTTATTTAATGTTTTGTTCTTTTGTTGTAATCTAGATTTGTTAAATAATAAAGCAATAAATCATATTTTTTAATTATTACAATGATTTCTTCATATCTTGATCTATTTAAATAATGTAGTATATAATTTTAGTGATTATATATAAAAGTAGAATTTGTGTGAATATTAGCAAATAAAAAAAAAAGTGTCATTTTGTTTCCCAAAAAAATTATGTATAAAAGCGTCATGGATTTGGATAGTAATTTAGAAAGAAAAAGGAAAAAGATTTCACATTTCTTTTTCATTTCTAAATTCCTATCTAAATATATTAGGTCGGGAATATCTCAGGCCGGCTCTGGGTGTGGAACCTGTGCTATTGGTATAATGTTGCAACCATGTGTCCTATTTTGCAGTTCCAGGCCATCTGGGCTGGCTCTTCTTGTGGTTGGCATAATGTAGTAACAATGTTCTTATTTTGCAGTTCCATGCCATCTGCATTGATCCGTGGCTGCGCCAGCAGGGAACTTGTCCTGTCTGTAAATTTAAAGTTGGGTCAGGATTGCACAACAATGGACAAGGCGGTATTGATGCTTCCTATATGGTTTAACAGACTTACAGAGACATTTGTAGCTGCTTATAAAATCACATATACAGCCATATACCCTTGAAATGATTCAGAAACAAGGGAATTCTTTAGACTATAATCTACTCTGGATAATATATGTATCAATTGGTTGGATCTAGTACGTGGCGCCTATGAAGTAGCGAGCTTAATGATATGATACATTATGAATTTTATTTAAAATTAACAATCAACTAAAACTTAAAGTGCTTGTTGATTACCATTTTTACATAAGGTCTCACCAGGTTTCCTTGGTCAGATATTATAATGTTGACTGTCATAGTAAAGCTTTTTATCTAATGAAAAGCTTTATATGGATATGCTTGTCTCTTCAATATTTCAATTTGAAGGAGAAAATGTTTGATGGGGGCCTATTTTGCTTTGCCTTTTCCCTTTCCTTGACCTTTCTTGGATTCCAACTTGGCTTGGATACGAGCCGCGGCAGCAGCTTTAGCTTCTTCTCTCCTCTTCTTCTCCTCCTCTTTCATCGCAGCAGCAATTTCCCTTTGCTTCTTCAACTCCCTGAATAATTTTAGTGTTCAACATCCAACAACATAAGCAAATCATTAAGAATCTGAAAATTGAAAATGATAAAATGGAAGGTGTAGATGACTACTTACTCTAGCCTAGCCCTCTCATCTGAAGCACTACTTAGGCTTGAACCCTTCCGTGGTCTGCAGGCTACCAACTCAATTTCAAAGACTAGGGTTGCACTGTGTTACACACACACACACACACACACACACACACACAAAAGAAAATAAATAAAAAAAATCCTCATCTTTAATCATTGATAATTAATTTATATTTTGTCAAACAACATAGATAAGAAGAGGAAAAACATTACTCGGGGGGTATATCTGGCAGAGAACCTGTGCTGCCATAGGCATATTCTGGCTTGAGAGTGAGCTTTGCAACTTCCCCAACCTGTAAGAATTATTAACACAAAAATATCATAATTTTTCAATGAATATCTGAACAAAAAGCTTCACCGGTCAAGAAAGTTTGCATTGACCGACCTTCATAGTTCTCAATGCAATGTCCCAACCCTTGATTACATTGCCTTTTCCAAGTTCAAAGGTGAAAATAGTATTATCTTCATGTGTAGTGTCAAAAACTTCATCAGTTTCCACAAGGCGGCCTTCATAATGAACTGTTCAGCACAAACAAGTATATTTGTTATGGAATCATGAAGAAAAAGATGCTGATGAGCAAACTTCCGTTAATCTGTAGGGCTACATCATCTTGGAGAATGAATCAGAAAAGTGAAGGTAGCCTTCAATGTAAAAAATATTCTTGCTTTGTCTTTGCACTGAGGGGTTCCCAATTTGCCAAAAATAGTCCAAATAAGCAGAAACCTGAAGTAATTTGGTTCTGAATTGCACTAATAAACAAGGTTGTTAAGATCGCAATCCAAATCGTAGATCCAATATATACCATTCGATCCAACTCGTATTTTGGATCAAGCCAATGAAAGGATCGTTGGGATCAACAAGATCGTTGAAGGATTGCGATTCCATGCGATCCAGATTAATAAGGTTTTTTTTGGCAACTTTAAGTCAAACAAGCCTTTGTCGAGATAAAAGAAGAAAAAAAATTGATCCTCTGAGCTACAATTAGGGCAAGACAAATTGGGGAAAGACAAATTGGACATCAAAGCTTCAAATTTTGTGTAACCAAGTATGCATCTTCATTGAATCTTCCTTCTCCGTTTTTTTATTTTTTTTTGCCTTTTTCTGTCTTCTTCGTTTCTTCTTCTTCATCGCTCCTGGTCTTCGTCTTCACTGCTCTTCTTTTTCTTTGCTGCTCTTCTTTGAATCTTCCTTGTATGTGTTCTATTCTTCGAATCTTCCTCGTATGTAGTTCGAATCACCATTTTTTCTCCTCTCGACTTCTTTTTTCCTCCTCTTCTCTCATCTTTGTAGTTCGACTATCTGTTTTTGTATATGTGTATATTTTATATATATATATATTTGCATGCATGATTGTGTAAGTCCTAATCAAAGCGAACATATGAGGGACTGAAAACCAGAACTTCGAATCACTTGAGGCTCCGTTTGGTTTAGTTTTTGAAATGAATTTTGAGTTTTAAGTTATATTTTGAAAGATGTTGAAAATAGTTTTGAAAGTGAAAATTTTGTTTAGTTATAAGTTCTGAAAATAGTTTTGAAATGATTTGTAATTTTTTTAATTTTTTTTTTAGTTGAATGGATGGGTGTGAGAGAAAATTTGATTGATTAATATGTAGAATGTGAGAGAATGTAAGAAGAGAGAAAAAGTGATTGATTGATTTATTAATAATAAAAAAAAAGGAGAAAGAGCTTCTTCTTTGCTGTTGCTGCTGTTTTTCTTTGGCTCTTTTTTCCTAAACTTTGCTGAAAAAAATTTCTTTTAATTTTCACAATTTGTAGCACACAACTAGCGTAGTAGCATCACAACACAATGTAAACCTCTAGTTCAGGAAGAGGGAGGCAGAGGAAAAATGTTGCTGGGAAAAAAAATTCTTTTATTATGTTTGACTTAGTTTTTTGAGAAAAAATGCTTGAATGCTACCTTGAATTGCTATATTTCTTTTTTTTTTTTTTTTTTTTGGGGGGCGGGGGGGGGGGGGGGGGGGGGGGGGGGGGGGGGGTCATTCTATATACATTTTGATAGTATTACTCTGTCATATAAAAATTATTGCATTTTTTTATGATTTTAGTAGGATCTTACGATCCTACGATCCGATTTGGCAAACCCCCAAAACGATACTGTGTCGGATCCCAATCTTAACAACCTTGCTAATAACTAGCAGATTTACAAACAGAAGGCAGTTATATTTTGTGCATAGTAATGCAAATCAGTTGGAGATGCAGTCCTAGGGTTACACACAACCTTAGGGAACTTAATATGAGAGTTAGCACTAATGATCATTAACAAGCATAAATATCCAACAAAAAAGAGGAGCAGAAAAGTAATTCAGCAAAGGCAAGAAACACAGGATATTCCACTAGCAAACTTAATTCTGCCAAAGACTTGAAAGAGTTCAATCATCTACCAAATGTAATAAAACATGACAAACAAATCTATTATTTGACTGTGACCAAAAGGGGAAACAAAGAATAGACTTATGGCTAGAAATTTATTCAATGAAAGATTAAATCACAAAACATATTATTTGGGCAGTTTAGCTGAGCAGGTTGCAGGTTTTGTAGTTTGAACTTAAGTCGATGTCAAAGAAAAGTAAGGAAAAAAGGGTGGCCTGGGTGGGCGGAAAGAAGACAAGTAAATAGGGTTAGGTCCTACCAGTCATGCAAAAACAAGAGGCCTTACTGAGGAGCCTTGGAACCATTCATGCTACAACCAAGGAATAGAGAAAGGGAACAATCTAAGAGATGAGTCGAAGAAGAAATTATGACACCATAGTCCCACTTATCTTGCCACTTAAATAGTCATGTGACTGGCACGTTACCACTTAAGTGATGTGGACAACCTTCAAATCATAAGGCTCCAAAATACACATTAAAGGCCAAATAAAAAAATCACTACTCCAAATTTCCAATTGTCCTAGAATTTATGCTCATGTAGTTGGCCTCTAACAGGCCATGGACAAAGGCATCAACAATTCCATGGCATCTAGAGCTTGCCCAGGGAGACTTTATGCAAGCATTTGGCTAGTCAAACTGAAACTGCTGTCAGCTAAGTGACAACTCAAAGGTCTTTGGTGGATAATTGAAGTAAAGACTTGATAAGGTAGCATGTATGTCAAACCCATCAAGGCACTTATTAATCTCCAGCAACCTGCCCCAAATCCAGTTGCAGATAGTCTACGACTCCACAATGTTTGCATTACTCAGCAGCTTCTTCCTCGTAGGCTGATTGCAAAGATTACAAATTGGTAGTTGTGATGTCTCTCAAACCTAACCACTCTAGGGACCACCATTCCCACCTTTAACTCCCCCTCTAAGGTGAAGAAGGTGATTGCCAGGGTTGAAGTAAATCAGATTTGGAACCCATCATTTACATTAGAGTTATTTAATAATGTGAAAAGATTTAAAATTTGGCCAATTCACCTTGAACATACTACGACTCTTTAAATGACTCAGTATGCAACTGTAGTCCCAAGATGCTCAATTCTCACCTCAAGCTAACTATTTCTAATGATCATACAACATTATAAGTCACCTCCTACTAGTTAAGGATCTTCCAAAACCTTATATCTATTCATATGTTTTATAGTTTTGCGATGGAATCTTTACATGCCAGTGATTGCAACAGTGACATGAGCAGTCATAGTATTTGTATCATCCAATTCCTACCATACTAAATTGCATTTATTAATAAAATAAATGAGACATGCTCACACCTAAATCTTAAAAGAGCAGTGAAAAAAAATGGTAAAAAGAAAGAAAATATGAAACTAAAAGGTGAATTATGCACCCAAACCAACTGGAGATACAAATGTTATATGTCCAGTAACTCTTTACCAATTAGCACGTACACATCAAGCTATAACAAAAATTCATGAATGCTAGTAATATGAGGCATACCATCAACAAGAGGAAGATTCTCCGTTGGAGCAATTGCATCAGGTTTGGCACGCCTTACAATTGTCTTGATGACACCTCCATCTCCAGTTAAATCAATTGCATCACCCATGATTTCCAAATTTTTAGTAATCTAATTGGGAAAACAAAACACAGCATAAAAGCAAATTAAATTATTGTGTAGATGGAAAATTAATTCAGCAAATTAAAACATAGAACAATGTCCACCACTGCTACACTCTTCTGGTAACATGCACGCTAGACAAAGGTACAACGATCTGCCGATTACTTAAAGGCACAATTATAAAAATTAACAAAATAATTAATAAATGGATGGGCTAATTGGACGGGGAAATGGTAAAATCTGCAGATTTCAAATGGATCTAGTTGTAGCCTATTGTTGATTGCTACATATACCTTTCTTATACGGGTGAAACACACTGAAATGCTCCCTCCCTCTACCATTCATGAAAAAGAATCACAAAAAGATTCACTTACCAACCAACTCCACATATAACCTTATTCAGCGTGTGTTGTGTCGCATGACCATGTTTGAGCTACTTAGGATATTATAATGGATGAAGCAACGTCTTACTCACTAAGTTACCAACTCCATGACATGATAACTAAAAAAATATAAGACATGTCAACAAGTTATGAGAGCCTTACTAGGCGAATCGTACAGCAATATAAGAAATGTTTACAAAGCTGAGAAGCCTTTTGGCTTTTTTATTTTTGGGGAAAAATTCACTCATACACCCCTAAAAACTAAAACCTACACTTACACCACTGTAATCCCAACCAAAGTAAAACTGAACCATTTTATTTTATGTTTCAGAAAAATAATTAACTCAATTATACTATTGAGGGTCATGAAGGCAAATTACCAATACATGTGCCCTGGTATGCCTAATCCTTTGAGGATTAGAGGTCAACGAAAGAAGGCTTTTGTTAAAGTTTATCATGGTCTGCCAAGTAGCCCCTAACATCAGACTCGAGAGATTTATCTCATTAATAAGGACCTCAAAATTTCCAAAATTCTGAACGCCTGAATTTCAGTTGTGCAATCTTATCTACTAGTACTTGTTCACATCCAGATTTCCAATATTTGATGTTACTGAAAAGGATTGCTTTGCAATCTAATTAAAGCCTACATCAAAGCGAAGTTAAGTTCGCTATGTGTTTAATTTTGCACACCATACTATACTATACACACTGTGAAAGCAAACTTAATCACAGAGCAATCAACCGAAAATGGAAAATAAAAAATAACAATCGAGGCAATACAATCGTTCCATAACATCAATTTCACGTAGAACTAGGGTTTGACAAATTGTTGCATATAATTTGAAATGTCAATTCAATCCACTAAGAACAAATTCACAGCTTCAAACTAAGTTAAATAGTTTGAAAATCACAAATTATCAACAATCAATATCAATAAGAATACAATTTCGATGATCTATACATGGAGTGTATGTGTAAGTATAACTAGGGTTTAAGAAACGAAACGAGAATACCTTGTTCTAAGGAGACGGAGAACCTGGAAAGTAGAGGCGATAGAGAGAGAAAGAGGGCGATCGGAGAGAGGAATCGGCGATGAAATCTCGGAGGAAGAAGGTTCCGTACGCTGATATATATATGCCGTAGAGTTCGTCGGCCATAGCCTTTCTGTGTCTCACTGCTTTGCTCTTCAATGTTATTCTTTCGATTTTATATGAGGTGTTAGTTTGGAAAGTTGGCTATTTTAGGGCTATGAAGATATATTTTTAAGAAATTTTTTTAAAATTTTGTTCGATTTAATTTTTTTGAAAAAAATTTTAAAATTACTTTCTTTTTCTTACTTATCAACTAATTACTTTTTCTCTCTCGTTTCTCATTCTCAATCATTTTTTCTCTCTCACATATATGATATATCTACTCAACTATAATAAAATATCAAATCATTTTAAACTGTCAAACTCCAAAACTATTTTCAAAATATACAACCAAACAAACTAAAAAAAATTTAAATTCTCTCCCCAAAAATTATTTAAAAAAATTATTTCAAAACACAAATCAAACACACTCTTAGTTTTTTTTTGGTTATTTTAATTTGGTTAAAATAATTACATTTGAAATGTTGATTGATTTTTTTAATTGATTTGATAGTTATAAAAAAAAAAGTAAAATAATTATAAATTAGATATGACATTTTATGTTATTGATTATTTTAACTTATTTTATCTTTTGGTAGATTATTTTGACTTAACCCTCTTCCCAAACATCCTAAAAGGATAAATTATACTCATCACCCCTAACTTCTATTAAAAAAAATTTGGGCTTCTCATTTTTTTTTTCCCCTCATAATGTCGAAATAACAATGCTAAAGTTATCTGTTTGGTGGAACCTTCAAAATATAGTTTCATACTCACTTTTAACTGTGGTATTTGTTTAGCGTTTTTAAAAATTAATTCCACACTCATTTTTAAAAACTCTTTCCAAGGCAAGAAAATTTGGACTAATCGGTCGTCCTACCGGACGTGTCACTGGTTGACTAGAATAGTGTTTGATTTTTTATTTTTATTTTTGCACCTATTATTTTTATTTTTATATTACAAAAAAAATATTTGTGAAATTTTTTGAAATTTTTTATGAGTTTTGAATAGAATTTTGAGTTGTATGTTTAGTTATAAGTTGTAAGTTTTTGTATCAAATATCATATATCACACCACTCAATTCAAACTCAATTTAAAACTATTTTCAAAACTCATAACCAAACAAATTTTTCACACTTAAATCATAATTTCAAAACTCACAAACTCAAAATATAACTTTATTCTCAAATCATAATTCTAAAACTCTATCAAACACTCTAATTTTTCCATGTTAATGTTACTTCATTAATGTAAATATTATTTTTGACCATTGTTTATTCAGTAAATTACGCTCACATGTTTTGAGATTAAAAAATATATATAATTAATTTTATATTTTTAACATAATTATATTATTAATTTTTCTTGAGATTTTAATTTGCATAATTATAAGATTTTTTTAATCAGTAATTCAGTAGTTGTATGAATAAAAAATAATATTATTATCTATTTTTTTATTAAAATATACATTTATCTTTATTTATTTCAATGTCTACTTACCAAGTTTCAATAAATTTGTCTTTACTGAAAGAGAGGTTAACATAATTATATTAAAAATATATAATTAATTATATAAATTTTTTTAAATTTCAAGAGAGGTGACTGTGATTTGTTTTTATTTATTTATGTTTGTTGGATGTCCCCCACCTTCAAACTATCAAAGATGGTACAAGTGGTATTATTTTCCAACAATTCTATAGACACCAAATATGAGTGTTTTGATAGATTTCTTGATAATTTTGGTATTCCTAACATTTTTTTTGCTTTTATTTTATTTTTTTATTTTTTTTTGGGGGGGGGGGGGGTGTTTCTCAAAATCAATTCCAAATTTGGTATTGCTACTTTTTTAGCACTGTGCAGTAGATTAGTTCCATATTACATAGACTAGTTTCAAATTACAATAATATATTTCCAAGTACAATGAAAATTTGATCAAAAAATTTTCATAAAAGTGAAGGGAATGAAACTTATCTATATATTTCATATTTAGATAAAATTATAAATAATTTTTATAGATTTGTAGAATTTTTAAAAGAGAAAATTGACGATAAATCCAATTTAGAGGGTGTCTAACATAATTGGTTCAGTGTATTTTTTTTTATTAGTGAGAGATCAATCATTTGTAAAATAATTTGATGAGATGTCTTTTTACTTGTTTTGAAAGACATTTTCTCTTCAATTTTACTCATTAATTTATCTGTTGGCTTTTTTTATCTATTGAATTTTTTGACTATCTATTCAAATTATTTTCTATCTGTTTAGATTTTTCATCTATCTGTTCATTTTTTTTTGTCTATCTGTTTAATTTTTTTCTGTGCAAATTTTTTATCTGTCCAACAATTGGTCCAGCTATTGGTGCCTGGATATACGTCATTTTGTATTTTCTTCTCTATTTTTAAGGTTTTTAAGATCCAAAACAAAGTTTTCGGTCTTGGGCGTCTAATTTTTTTTTTTAAACACTGTAATTTAATAATTTTATAAGCTCATTTTGAAATACCTTTTTTCACTAGCAATGCTCGAGGTCGTTAGTGATGGTGAGGAATGGAGGAGATAGTGAAAACTTATTTCGGAAACATATGAAAATATCATTTTTTAGAAAATTTTAAAATTGTGAAATCAATTTTACTTTTTTTGAAAACAAAAACAACATATAAAACAAGTTCTTATTTGTAGTTTTATTCAGCATCACTCCAACGTGGAACTTGGTCGAGTGTCATCACAAAATTTCCAGTATCGGTTAGTAATCCACCTCGAGTAGTGGTGGCAGCCACAGGCCGATGCATCTTTCTTAGCCAGCTCCTATCAATCAAAGCTTCACTTCCCTTAACAATCTCACAATCACATGTATTTCTTCAAACCCTCACACTAATAGCCCAAGTTTCAGAAACACACAACTGAAACTTCAACACTTCTGCAATATATATATATATATATATGAAAATAAGTAAATTAATGAATTACAGCTTCCATATACAGAAAAACAAACTCAAGAAACAGTCAAAATAAAAGCAAATACAAAACTAGGATCATAATTTCAATCAACTCAAGCAAGCTCAATTTCCTTGAATCAATCAAGACAATGATGAAACCATAATTTTGCATGATCATCTCAAATTTACCAATCAAAAAATCATTTAACATTGTGAATTGACCAATACAACATCATACATATGCAAATATACTCTCTCAAGTACATACATACAGTCATGGTATATATATATACATGCATAATATGTGCAAATAAAACTCTATATGTTCAAATTATCTGTTCAATTTTTTGAACAAATTTGTCCAACAAACAACATATTTTCAACAAAAACAATCCAGCCCACCATTATCATCCACATCTACTGAGAAAAAGTGGATAGACATAGAACACAGAAGATAGAAGAAAAAAAAAAGGCCAGTGGCATCGTCTTCAATCTCATACATCAAATTCTCAACTTCATCATTTTCAACACCCTTTTTTTTCTCATTTCCATCCCTATCTTCCTTCACTTTCAGACTTAAGCCCTTCATTTCCGACCATTCACTGCTCTCAATCCAATGGCCCATTCAGACAACCTCTCGTTCTCATTCCTCCCATTACTCTTAAACCCGTCCCTCCATCTCTTCCACTGCAATTGCCGGCGAATGTGCCGACGAAGCTCGCAACGGCGGCGATGGCGGTGGTAGAGAAAGGTAAGAATGTGAGTACATTAGAGTTTTAGAAATAAAAGGTGAAGGAGCATCAGGACAATCCAACCCTAACAATTACAATACATACACATATAAATGAGAGTTAAGTGTATATATATATATATACATAGAGAGAGAGAGAGAGAGAGAGAGAGAGAGAGAGGAAAAGAGTACCTAAAGAGGCTAGAGAAAGAGCTCCAAGTGAAAGCTACGGCGATCCAGAGCCTGATCTGGATTTGGAATAGAAGGAGCTCTACACGAAGGCTACGGTGCTTTTGGATATGAAATCAAAGGAGTTCGACAATGATCTAAAGATAAATCGGCGACGAAGTTGAGGAACTCTGGTGCGACGAGCCACTATGGCGACGATTTGTTCGCGGCTTGCAGCTCTCAGACATCGGTGAGTGGTAAAGGGTGACTGAGCCCAAGGCGAAGGAATTGAAGTTGGAACAGGGGGGGCGGTGTCAATATCAACGATGATGCAGGTGTATGCGACGACGACTGAGTAATCTAGGGTTTTGAGACTCTCTCTCGTATGTCTGTCTCTCTCTCTTTCCGCATGAAATGATTCTTTCTCTATTGCTCTGTGTAAATGGTTGATATATATAAAGGTAGTTTGGTCATTATGAAAAAAGTATGTCCTCATGAACATACTAATTTCTCTCCTAGATCTTTGAGCAATAAAATTTTAAATTTAGACTTTTGAACCGAACACCTTTTTTTTAAATTAAGGCCTATGCTACGACTAACAAATTACTTTCCTAGAGGTTGTTTGAGAAAGTTTGTCCTTGGACTAAAATTACTACTTTAGTGTTAATATAATTGAGGGGAACTAGCTACCAACCCCCAATTTAAGGAATGGGAATCCTGCTGATGCTTAAAGAGGGTTTGTCCTCAGTCTCTGTGAATGATTTGAATTGATTTTAAAAAAAATAAATGGTTAACACCATTTTGATTTTTTTTTTTAAATAATTAAGATTGGATCATGGTCTACAGATATCTGATTAACTTAATTTTTTTTTGTAGATGATATACTCGACGAACCCAACAATATGAATAGTTCGGATCATCAAAATAATCTCAGGAAACACTGCCAAAACAACTCATAACAGCAATCCTCGATCCCCGATTTAAATGTTCAATAATACTACATTTATCATATTTTTATACCACCTACCACCGCATGTGTTAACCAATCATTGACATAATAAGTTTCACCACTCATATTTATATCAAATAATATACTAACTTACAACTCATGAAGTATCACGACCCAAACCCGCCCCTATGGGTTTAGCACCGTAACTGGCCAGTAATCCGTGGTTACCGAAGGCCTGCTTGACAGTAAAGACAGTAATACAGAGTACAGGGGCTAGCGGAAGCCAAAACAGTAATAAAAGATGTCCAATGAGCTGTGACAGTCTGTATGCAAAAAAAATTTTCCGAACATATTCACATTCATAAGCAAAACATATATACACCATATGTACAAACATTCAGAGTACAGTACAAGTCTTAAACAGTATTACAAAACAGAGACAGATTGGTGGAACTGAGACACCCTAAAGCAGCCTTAGCTCGATCAGACTTGGAACCTCGAGGCGAGACACAATGGTTGGCTTGACAAAAAGGGAGTTAACCCGACGCTCCTAGCATCGATCCGGTACCTGAACACCTACATATATATATAAACAGTGAGTTAAAGCCCAGTAAATAACAAATGTGTAAAGGGGTTAAGAATGAATGTCCTTTCAGTCATTAAGCAGTCATATCAGTCATTTAGAAACCATAGCAGATATGTGTGGTATATCCAATAGCAAACAGTACAGTAGGTCTCAGTAGACCGAACAATCAGTTGATGGCCATCATAACAGTAAACAGTAGTGGTTCCAAACAAGGAAACCGACAGAGATCTCTGTGACAGTAACAGTAACAGTAAATTGCTATGGATACCACGAATACAGTTTACAAATAGGACAATCATTCATTTATTAAACAATAACGTTTCAGTAAACAGAACAGTTGATCATTCAGAAAATATTCATAATTGAGCATATCTTTACAACATTGTTACTCACAGAGCACTGGGCTATAAGCGGCTAAGGAGTGTCTTCGAATGCCAACCCTACACAGTTACAGAATGAACACACACTAAGTTACACACTTGGGAATCAATGACTTAGTCCCTATCTTGACTCGGTGTGGTTCTACATCAATATCCTCATTAAGATGCCTTAAATATAGCCTAGGAATACCTAGGATGGAAAGAGGATACAAGGATGCACTTTCAAGCACTTTTCAAAATTTTCAGAAAACAGGGGTCTCGCTCAAACGTGGCTTTCTACGCTTGAGCGGACATGTAGACAAAGGATCTCCGCTCGAGCGTGACTTCCTTTGCTCAAGCGGACTGTAAACTCAGGCAAAAGTACTGGATGCATGCAATTCACGCTCAATGGGCGCTCGACCTCCGCTTGAGCGTGAGACACAAGTCCTCGCTCGAGCGTTTATTTCCTCGCTTGAGCGGACTGTAAACATATGAAAAGTACTAGATACACGCATTTAACGCTCGAGCGTTACTTTCCCCGCTCGAGCGGGATGCATGTACTCAGAGTGTACGCTCGAGCGTGAGTCCAAAATCTGGAATTTCCAGATTGAACCTCTAAGCTCAAATTCAACATTTAAAGCATCAAATTCGATTCTTTTGGGCCAATTTTCTAGAAAACACTTTAAAACTCATAATATGACATGTTTCAAAGATCAATTTACAAAATCAAAGCCCAAAGGTAGTTCAATTAAACACAAATCCAAACAAAACTTCATGAACATAATGTATATGTAACATGCAAGTGTTCAATTGAAATCAAAGCTTCAAATACTTGATCAAATGAGTCAATTCACTCAAAACCATGATGAATTTATGGACCATAGCTAGAATATAGACATGCATGTGAGGATTTCCATGAAATCAACCTCAAAACTCAACAATGATTTAGCTACTCAAATCAACTCTTTAAACCAATTCTTGACTTAGATCACTAATGACTCATGAACCATGCAAGAACTAACTTGAATTCATAAACTAAAGGATAAATATCCCACCTTAGGTCCTCAATTTCAAGTCTAGAAGCTCAATTATGCAATCTACTCTTCAATTCTTCTAATTCTCCAAGCAATTCTTGTTGAAACCAAAGCTCTCCTACTCTCCCTCTCTTGCTCACGGTTTTGGTCTCAAGAAGGATGATGAAATGATGTATGAAATGTACTAATTAAGTCACAAACAAGTGTATAGGAAATGGCCACTCAATGGCAAAATTGTAATAAACTTGAACTAATGTAATTTAACATTATTTAATCTAATTTAATCGTTCAAAATCAAATTTAAATTAAACCTACCATAAAATCACATAAATTCTAATTAGCATAAAACACTAATCAATTTCTGATTCGACCGCCGATAAGACCTTCAATTTGCAGTTCAAAACTTAAAACATGAACAGATCAATCAATTGATAAACAGATAGAAATGCAATCAAACAACATACTCATGCAATCAGTTTAGGATTTCATCCTAATCAATTACTTATCATGTTCAGTCACAGTTTAGCAGTAATCAAAGGTGAGGGTTGTCACATGAAGTAATATAAAAAAGTGATAAATATAACATTGCTCTTAAATGTTTCCAATATTACATCATTAGGTATACGTACTCACCCACTCCCAACACTCTCATGGCATATCATCACCATGCGAACACCAAAGCACGTCATATTACTATCACTAAAATTTATAATAATGATATTACGTGATAATATTATGTTGGAAAATTGGTTTTTTATAAGCTTATTTTGGGCCAACTTTGAGCCCAAATTTGAGTGGGTCCTAAACGTCTTTTAGGGTGGGTCCAAAGAGGTAACGTGTTCATTGTCGTATGGCAAGTCACACGGTGAAGACGGTTTGTCAAAACCATTTATGAGTGAATGGGAACTTGACGTCATTTTCTAGTTCGTGGAATGGACAATTCAAACATTACATGTGGGTTTTCTTGTAAGGCTTGTCCTATATTGGAAACTTAAGAGAACTTATGTGTGTATATAAGTTCTAGGTAACAATGCTTGGGTTGGGCTCCAAGGGGCACTCCAAGTTTGTAAAATGGAGGAGTTATGGACAAATTGAACCTTGACTCAAACCACTACATACACGCGCGCGCATACAGCCGCCACCGACGGTCGAGTCGAGCCGGGCGCAGGTGTGGGTTGTGGGTTGAGTCGGTTCCAATTAAATTCAATTAAATTTAATTTTTTGTCCAATGTTACCTCCTTCAGTCCAATTTTTCCAAACAGTTTTTAGATCTGTTGAAACCCAGACAGATTCAAAACTACCAAACAAGTTTATAACTACTGCAGTTTCAAACAGATAATAACTGCCCAACAGTTATCTATTCAAACAGTAGTGCACCTATTGGTTTCAAAACCAATATGTTCCAGTTTAAAAATAACACATGTTCGGGTCTATAAATACCAAATCTGTTCCAGCATTTTAGACATTTCGAAAATTTATTTGGTTACCTTCTTTTTGCTCTCTTGCATTAATTATTCTTCATATTATTTTAGGAAAAAAATTCAGAGAGTTTAGAACACAAGTTTTGTTCGCCGAACAAATTATTTGGAGTACTACTACAATTTGTGAAGATCATTGTATCCTGGGAGATAGACGCCATTTGTTCGTAAGCACCGTAAAGGGGCGAATCTGTCTTAAGGACAGAGTGTCACGCACTCAACTTGATCTTTTTATATTTTCACATTTCGGTAAAATAAATTCCGTAAGTAATTTATTTTTATTTTGTTTGATTTGTTTCATTTATTTATTGTACGAAGAAGATTGTTCCAACAATCTTAAGATAGAGTTAAATAATTATGTTCATACAGAACTTTTTGTTTGTTTCCTTTTCTCTTTCTTCTTCTTACAGAAATTATTTTTTGTGGTTTTACAAAATAATATTTTGGTTGGAAAAATAAATAGTAGTAATATACTGTATGACAGATAGTAGTAATATACTGTCTATTTTCTTTGACAACTAGTAGTAGTATACTAGTGTCATCAACAATTCAGAATATTTATTTGTGAAGTTTGTCAGAAATTAATTTTGGTTTTCAAAAATAATTTCTGAGTGTTCATTAATTAAAATTCTGTTTCAGTATTTTAATTATTGAAGTGTTACAGAAATTTATTTTTCGTATGGAATTAATTTGTTTAAATAAAATTTTATTTTATTTTCTAATTAATTGGAAATGAAAGTTACAATTATTGTTTCTTATATTTTTACAGAATTTAATTTTGTGGTTTTGGTTTAAATTTTCTGTGTAGTATAAAATTCTAATTATAATTTTGTTTTATAATTTAGAATTCATAACTACTGAAACTAGTCAAACTAATGGTCAAACAAGTACTAGTATGGTGGCTGCATTTACGCCTACCCCTCCTCCTGTCATGACTGTGCCAGTCAATCACGGTGAGAAGCCAGAGAAGTTCTTAAGAACTAATTTTAAAAAATGGCAGCAGAAAATATTGTTCTATCTTACTACTCTCAACCTGTCTCGTTTTCTCTGTGAGGATGCTCCTACTTTGAAAAAGGATGAAACTGACCAACAAGTGATTACTACGGTCGATGCTTAGAAACATGCTGATTTCCTTTTGCCGGAACTACATCTTGAACGAACTTGACAACACATTATACGAGTATCCCAAGATCTAGGTTCAAAGGGACAACTGAGTTGTGTATGACTCAAAAGGATCATTGGGGAGTCAAACTCCTATCCATTTCTATGATGAAATAGTGATGTCTGCAGCGTTTTAGGTTAAGTAATACTTTTAATGATTCTTATATCTAGGTATACCTAGTGGAGTATAGCAGGATACTCTTTATAAGAATCACTTATATGAGTGTTAACTGGGCCGGTTCTATGAGATTTGTGAAGGGCTACAAGTCTCTAGAGTACTCATGAAAGACCAGATTGTTCATGACCAAAATGAATACAATAGTGAGAACTAAACTGTGTCTGGGGATATACTATGTGAGTTCTATTGTCTTGGTTTACACAAATGGCTGAACAATTCAAGACATCATGTTCACTTGTTAACTAGTAAATCCGATAGTGTCTCACAAGGGAAGGTTCAAAACCAAAAGCTATCTATCATTTGCAGAATATTCTCAATTTTTATACTTTCTGTAATTAGATCATGTTGTTGCATATTCTCTCCGTCAAATTCCATTCATGTGGGGGGATTATTGGAAAATTAATTTTTATAGGCTTATTTTGGACCAACTTTGAGCCCAAATTTAAGTGGGTCCCAAACGTCTTTTGGGGTGGGTCCAAAGAGATAATGTGTTCCTTACCGCATGGCAAGTCACATGGTGAAGACGGTTCGTTAAAACCACTTATGAGTGAATGGAAACTTGACGTCGTTTTTGGGTTCGTGAAATGGACAATTCAAACATTAAATGTGAGTTTTCTTGTAAGGCTTGTCCTACATTGGAAAACTAAGAAAACTTATGTGTGTATAAAAATTCTAGGTGGCAACACTTGGGTTGGGCTCCAAGAGGCACCCAAGTTTGTAGAAGGGAGGAGTTATGGACAAATTGAACCTTGGCTCAAACCACCACCACACGCGCGCGCGTGCAGCTGAGCCGAGCCGGGCGCAGGTATGGGTCGGGTCGGGTCGGTTCCAATTAAATTCTAATTTTGTATTAAAATTGAATTTCTAATGTTACCTCCTCCAGTCCAAGTTTTCCAAACAGATTAAACTGTCCAAACAGTTTTTCAGATCTGTTGAAACCCGGACAGATTCAAAATTGCCAGACAGGTTTATAACTGCTGCAGTTTCAAACAGATAAGCAGTTATAAACCAGATAATAACTACCCAGCAGTTATCTATTCAAACAGTAGTGCACCTGTTGGTTTCAAAACCAATCTATTCTAGTTTGAAAATAACACCTATTCGGGTCTATAAATACCAGATCTGTTCCAGCATTTTAGAATTCCAAAAATTCATTTGGTTGCCTTCTTTTTGCTCTCTTGCATAAATTATTTCTTCATATTATTTTAGGAAAAAAATTTAGAGAGTTTAGAACACAGGTATTGTTCGCCGAACAAATTATTTGGAATACTACTACAATTTGTGAAGATCATTGTATCCAGGGAGATGGACGTCATTTGTCCGTAAGCACCGTAGTGGGGCGAATCTGTCTTAAGAACAAAGTGTCACACATTCAACTTGATCTTTTTGTATTTTTACATTTCGGTAAAATAAATTCTGTAAGTAATTTATTTTTATTTTGTTTCATTTGTTTTATTTATTTATTGTACACAGAAAATTGTTCCAACATATTATAGTTCAACTCAAATCTCTAAAAAAAAAAAAAAAAACTTACAGCTCAACTTTATGATTAAAACTGCAGTACTGTCAGACTAATGAGGAACAAAATTTATCCATTTAAACTTTATTTATGATCTCTTATGTGGACTTTGCTACTTTGAATTTTGAAACATTATAGCAACACACAAATCTTATCAATTTTATATCAACATTTCATTAAATTAATTTTGGAAAAACTTTTTCCTCTTGAATAATAAAAGTTAAAACAAGAAGTCTAGATACTAGAAAAAGTATGAAAAATTTTACCCCCAAAAAATAGTTTATGATTTAAATTCAACTATTGTACTATGAGATTTACATATAGAAGTCTGATATCTTTTTCTGGAAAATTGGCCAAATTGATCACAGAAACTTGACAAATTTTGAAACCGTAGTTTAATGAAAATTGATTTTGGCCATTTGGCTGAGGTACTAAGAAAAAAATATACAGAGAATAACGTTCGAACACAAGTGGAAAAATTTGAAATCCTATCTCCGACTGAGGTACTAAAATTTCATGCTAACTCTGTTAATTTTTTTTTTTTTTCCCTTTTTAATTCAAAAATTCCAGAATATTGTAAAACTTAGCAACATGTAAGTACATAAACAGGTGAACGTCAGTGGGACCAAACCTATTTAGGTTAAAGCAAACCTTAAGAATCCCAACACACAATCCTCTCATATTCCAACTTAATCCAAATCAAAGATATGGTTAAAATAATATCAAACATTTGGACACAACCACATGTGACTTGGTCCAAATCCAATGCATTTTGGAGCCTCATTTCCAATTTTTTTAAATAAAAAGTTTGCAATAGACAAAAAGTCCCCAAGCCTAGCTAAGCATACATATATGATTTTAAGAGTCCCACATAGTTCCCTCCCCAATAAATGCCATCAGACATATTGAAGTTCTTAGTCACACTTCAACTCCCTCAACAACTTCGAGACAGACGCTTAAATCCCAAGGCAATGTTTGTTTGAGGGGATTAAGAGAATTGGATTCAAATTGATGAAGGCCCACACGTCCGAAATTTATAGACAAAACTCTATTTCAGTGTAAAGGATTTAAACAGCCCCGGCTCTAAGATTTTTGGGGCCCAAAATCGATAATCAACTAATAAATTTCTGAGACTCTTCACATTTATTTTTTTCATTGAAAAAAAAAATGAAAGTAAAGGACAAAAGATTTGTGTCAAAATCACAAAAAATACTTAGCATTACATTATAACAATTAATAAGTATCACTTGATCCTCGCTCTTCTTGCATTTTAAGAAGAAAATAAATCAATAATACTTGCATAATCTAGTTTTTTTTAACAAAATCATTTTCAATTGATGACAATGTTAATTATTTTAAAGGTGATTTACAGGTAAGTCCCGTTTTAGCAAATAATGGGCCATTAGTCCTAGTTCAAAAACTTTTAACCAGTAAGTCCCATAATCCATTAATATGACGAAACTACCCTTACCAAATTAAAACACAAAACAAAAATCACAGATTCACGATTTCATTCACAGTTCATCCCGCCATTTCTCTACCTCGCAGATTTCATTCTCACCTTCATCAATTTCGCCTCACATTTCGTCTTCCTTTATCAATCTCATCTCAGATTTCACAAAAACAAACTAGATCATCAAACATTGAAACATCCGAACAACCAAAAATGGTGAAAACAAGTAAGATTCAAGTATCTTAAACCCTAGTTTTTGCGAAATCTTTCATTTTCGAAACTTTTGATTTTCATTTCCATTTCAGCTTGAATGTTGAGTTCGAAACTTTCATTTTCGAACCTTTTGTTTTTTATTTCCATTTCAGCTTGAATGTTTAGTTCGAAACTTTTGTTTTTGTTTTTGTTTGTGAATCTAAAAACATTCATTGTAATGCCACAAAAATCATGTTCTCTTGCTTTCTATTTAGGTTTCAATATTGATTTTGGTGCGATTGCTGTGAATATTCTCACATTCTCGGTGAATTTGAGTGAAAAACCCTAGTTAATCATGTTCCCTTGCTTTCTGTTTAGGTTTCATTGTTGATTTTAGTGCGATTGCTGTGAATATTCTCAAATTCACTATTCTTAGTGAATTTGAGTGAAAAACCCTAGTTAATCATGTTCTCTTGCTTTCTGTTTAGGTTTCAATGTTGATTTTGGTGCGATTGCTGTGAATATTCTCAGATTCTTAGTGAATTTGAGTGAAAAACCCTAGTTAATCATGTTCCCTTGCTTTCTGTTTAGGTTTCATTGTTGATTTTGGTGCGATTGCTGTAAATATTCTCTAATTCTTAGTGAATTTGAGTGAAAAACCCTAGTTAATCATGTTCTCATTCTTTCTATTCAAGTTTCAATGTTGATTTTGGTGTGATTGCTGTGAATATTCTCACATTCTTAGTGAATTTGAGTGAAAAACCCTAGTTAATCATGTTGTCTTGCTTTTTATTTAGGTTTCATTGTTGATTTTGGTGCAATTGCTGTGAATATTCTCAGATTCTTAGTGAATTTGAGTGAAAAACCCTAGTTAATCATGTTGTCTTGCTTTTTATTTAGGTTTCATTGTTGATTTTGGTGCAATTGCTGTGAATATTCTCAGATTCTTAATGAATTTGAGTGAAAAATCCTAGTTAATCATGTTTCCTTGCTTTTTATTTAGGTTTCATTGTTGATTTTGGTGCGATTGATGTAAATATTCTCTAATTCTTAGTGAATTTGAGTGAAAAATCCTACTTAATCATGTTCTCTTGCTTTTTATTTAAGTGTCAATGTTGATTTTGGTGCGATTACTGTTAATATTCTCAGATTCTTAGTGAATTTGAGTGAAAAACCCTAGTTAATCATGTTCTCTTACTTTCAATTTAGTTTTCAATGTTGATTTTAGTACCATTGCTGTTAATGTTTCCAGATTCATATTGAATTTGAGTGAAAAACCCTAATTAATCAACTTATGTTACTTCTAATTTAGGATTCAATGTTGATTTGGGTACCATTGCTGTTAATGTTCTCAGATTCTTACTGAAATTACGTGAAAAACCCTACTTAATCATATCCTATTCCTTTCAATTTAGGTTTCAATGTTGAGTGTGGTACCATTGCCATCAATGTTCTCATATTTTCAATTAATTTTAGTCAAAAACCTTAGTTAATCATATTCTATTTGTTTCAATTTAGCTTTCATTGTTGATTTTGGCACGATTCCTGTGAATGTTTTCAAATTCTTAGACAATTTGAGTAAAAAACCTTAGTGAATCTTATTCTCTGGTTTAAATTTAGCTTTCAATGTTGATTTTGGTATGATTCCTGTGAATGTTCTCAGATTGTTAGACGATTTGAGTAAAAAACCTTAGTGAATCATGTTCTCTTGATTTGAATTTGGGTTTCAATGTTGATTTTCGTACGATTGTTGTTAATGCTCTCAGATTCTTAGTCAATTTGAGTGAAAACCCAGACTTAATCCATATTCTCTTGATTTCAATTTAAGTTTCAATATTGAGTTTGACATGATTGTTGTGAATTTTCTCAAGTTTTCAATCAATTTGACTAAAAACCCTAGTTAATCATGTTCTTTTGCTTCCAATCTAAGTTTCAATATTGATTTTGCTGCTATTGCTGTGAATGTTCTCATATTCTGAATCAATTTGAGTGAAAAACCCTACTTAATCATATCCCATTCCTTTAAATCTAAGTTTCAATGTTGAGTGTGGTACCATTGCTGTCAATGTTCTCATATTTTCAATCAATTTCAGTGAAAAATCTTAGTTAATCATATGCTATTGGTTTCAATTTAGCTTTCATTGTTGATTTTGGTGTGATTGCTGTGAATGTTCTCAGATTCTTAGACAAATTGAGTAAAAAAACCTTAGTGAATCATATTCTCTTGGTTTCAATTTGGGTTTCAATCTGAATCAATTTGAATAAAAAACCCTAGTTAATCATATCCTATTGCTTTCAATTTAGGTTTCAATGTTGAGTGTGGTACCATTGTTGTCAATGTTCTTATATTTTCAATCAATTTGAGTGAAAAACCTTAGTTAATCATATTCTCTTGGTTTCAATTTAGCTTTCATTGTTGATTTTGGCACGATTCCTATGAATGTTCTCAAATTCTTAGACAATTTGAGTAAAAAACCTTAGTGAATCATATTCTCTAGTTTCAATTTAGCTTTCAATGTTGATTTTCGTACGATTCCTGTGAATGTTCTCAGATTCTTAGAAAATTTGAGTAAAAAACCATAGTGAATCATATCCTCTTGGTTTCAATTTGGGTTTCAATGTTGATTTTCGTACGATTGTTGTTAATGTTCTCAAATTCTTAGTCAATTAGAGTGAAAACCCGGACTTAATCATATTCTCTTGATTTCAATTTAGGTTTCAAAATTGAGTTTGACATGATTGTTGTGAATTTTCTCAAGTTTTCAATCAATTAGACTGAAAACCCTAGTTAATCATGTTCTCTTGCTTCCAATTTAAGTTTCAATGTTAATTTTTGTTGCGATTCCTATGAATGTTCTCATATTCTGAATCAATTTGAGTGAAAAACCCTAGTTAATAATCTTCTCTTGCTTTCAATTTAACTTTCAATGTTGATTTTGTTTTTATAGCCATGAATGTCATCAAATTTAGACTTCATGAGAATGACATTGGATTGA
This sequence comes from Camellia sinensis, assembly GCF_055761805.1. NCBI lineage: Eukaryota > Viridiplantae > Streptophyta > Magnoliopsida > Ericales > Theaceae > Camellia > Camellia sinensis. The sequence continues at coordinate 30,652,889 of NC_138961.1, read as the reverse complement.
TTCTTTTAGGGCACATTCTCAGTATTTATATCTTGTCTATGTTGATTTTCCGTACAGGAAAGCAACTCATAAAAACCCCAAGACTAAAAAGTAATGCAAAGAAAATGATAAGAAAGCATAAAAAATCAATGGATAAAAAGCAAAAGGGAAAGCGTAGGGAATGGAGATTAACTTTCAGAACAAACATAGGGACAATAGTGAAGCTATTACAACACATTAAACTCGGGAATGAGCATATTAATGGCTTGAAGAAAATCCCATTTTGGGCATTGTTTGATGCAATATTGCAAAACAAACTGAATTATAAACAATGCAGAAAATATGATGACATTACATTGAAAATAATTCAAACATACTAGCCAGGCAGTAGTGGCTCTTTCCAATTAGGACCAGAAACTGTAAAGCTAACAACAGAAGACATCAAGTCCATCTTCGGTATATCTTGTGGAGATGAGCCGATACATCTTGGTTATGGAAATAAAAGCAGATCATCATTTCTGACAAGAAGATCCATACAAACTGAAAGGCTATCGAGCACAACCATCATAGACTTGTTGCAAAAAGCATTGAAAGGCAAGAAGAAAGAAGACACTGAAGATGTGATAAGGATGCTATGTATGTATACTCGTTTGAAGCTTTTTTTCTCTACATCAGGAACAACAGTTGGATGGGTATTTCTTAATTACATGGAAGACATAAACTCAATAAGAAAATACAATTAGGCAGAAGCAAATAGTATTATTTCTATTAGTTTGCAGAAGCAATAAGAAAATACAATTATTTCTCTTAGTAAGTACATCTTTACTCTATTCTATTAGTTTGTTGTTAATAACAAATAGTATTATTTCTTATTCAAATGACAAAAATTCTTTACATTTGCTTTGTAGTATTAGTTGTGTAAGCACACACTGATCATCCACCCTGAAGTTAGCGAAGCATGCCCAAGGGTGATCAAGTGGAATCTTATCAAATTACATAAACATATGAAAGTCATATCATTACATCAGCTGACAACAAGACAGGTCACATCCTCATCTCATTTGAATTTCAATTCAAGTTGGGAAAAATCCCTATTTTTATACACTGAATTATTACTGAGAAACTTTTTAGTTTCCTAAACTTCAATGATTTCAAAAACTAATATCTATTGTATGTTGACCTACAGGTAACTACTGCTCAATTTAGTGAGGAAAGTGATGAAAAACTTGATGACACTAAAGAAGAACAAAAAGAAGATGCTGAAAATACTGAAGACGAAGAACAAGAAGATGCTGAAGAAGAAGAACAAAAAGTACAAGAACAAACTTTCAGATCAAACATGGTGACAATAGTAAAGCTATTACAGCACATCAAACTCAGGAATGAGCATATTAATGGCTTGAAGAAAACCCTATTTTGGACATTGTTTGATGTAATATTGAAAAACAAGATGAATTGTAAACAATGCAGAAAATATGATGACATTGCATTGAAAATAATTCAAACATACCAGCCAGGCAGCAGTGATTCTTTCCAGTTAGGACCAGAAACTGTAAATCTAACAACAGAAGACAACAAGTCTATCTTCGGTATTGTACGGGGAGCAAATATTCAGGCAAGCCTGTATTCCTTTCTTCCGAGCTCCGTTTCTGTCCGATCACCTGCGAGCAAATAACGGTGAGCTACCCGGCGGTGTGTGGCCGGAAAAACCCTTCGACGGTCAAGTTAGCACACACCTTAGGATAGAGAGAGAAAGAGAAGAGTGTTTGAGTGTAAGAATTTCCTTACAAAGTGTTCATCTCCCTGCGTATGGGGGGCGCAGACATGCTTATATACCCTCTACGCCCCATATCCACTCCTAGTCATCTCCTGGCACGTGGCTCCGCTATCCCATCTGTCAGCATAAACCTTGTTGAACATCACCTAATCTCAACTGCCTGCCTTCTCAGCTGGAGCTCGGCAGCCGAGCTTCTCTATCCACGACCGTGCTGTGCGTCATACCCAAGCACTTCACTGGCTTAGCCCAAGGAGGACAGGGCTAGGCGGCATCTCGGCAAAGCCTAGCCCGGGGCACCTCCTGTGGTCGGCCTTCCTGCCGATCAAACGATTACCTCGGCTGACCACGCCTTTCCGGGCGCTAGTCACTCAGCTCGACTGGCTCCAACATCGCCTGATCAAGCAGCTCAGTCCAACCGAGCACTGCCTTGCTGAGCAGCTTCTTTCTAAACTGGGCCACACATCCTTGGCCCAACACTTGCCCGACCCAAATCTGTCCGGCAAAACCCTATCTGGCCTAGATCTGTCCGGCCCAGTACAAGATCATTAATCTCCCTCTCAATTGCCCCTTAATTCCGTCGCGCGAGCGTGACTAGGATTACCTATACTTCGACCGGGGTAACATTTCTTCGGTCTTCAAAATGCCAAAGGGCGACCGGGCTAGTTAACATTACTGTCTGCAAACTTGCCCAGTTATACTCCTCGGCTGACGTCCTCTTCTTTGAAAGTAGCCCGGTTGGCTCTTCGACTCTTCAACCTGTCTCTTCAGTTCTGACGTCGCCATAAAATGGGGACACGTGGCGGGCTGCCATTGGTTCTCGAGCAGCCAACCCGCCATTTTCCCAGAATTTGAATTTGGGCGGTCTCTTTTGTCTATACATACAAGACCCTTCGTCCTCATTTTCCTCCTACTGTCTTTCTGCAATTCGACTCGCCAGAGCTCTAGCATCTTCCTCCAAGCCCCGCTTGCCATTCTCTGCGTTTGTGCTCGAAGGAAAAGTAATTGCCCTTCACTAGTAAGACCTTCAATCCCTCTTTTGTTGCTATCTTCTTTAATATTTCACACATTAGAGCACTAAAACTTAGTTCTTAGGGCATAGGCCATAGAAACCGTCCCAAACCTCCCACTGTTCTTGGTGTTCTTTATTTTAGCTGATGAACCTCGAGGAACTGGGGCGGACCGGGCTCCAGGTCTTTGTTTGATCCAAAAACCATATCGACCGTGCAAATAACCTGTTAGAATCAACCGCAACACTAACCGGGATAACAAAGGCCTTGGCCGCTCAATCAGGCTAAAATCTGGTCTGCTTGGGCGGCCGAGCTCCTTGGTTAGCTTCACAACCGAGGTGGTTTGGCACTTCCAGAAGGCCGAGCTATGGCCAAGCTCGCTTTGCGCCACCGCGCTCCCTCTTACACTTGCCCTCCTTTTCCTGCAGAGTCCAAGGGGACCATTGACCATTCCTGAGGCTCCCAAATACCGAGCAGCCAACAATCACTAGTCAGTGCCAAACTTCCTCGGCCGGGCTAATTTAACCAGTCGTTCATGGGGAAATTTCGGTTTCTCGTGGATACTCCAGCTGCCCTAGTCGCGTTCAGGGAGGAGTACGGCATCCTGGCTGATGTCCACCTTGAGCTAGCAGAGATTGAGACAACGCCTTGGGGCAGAGAGGAGTGCCCTTTCACCGTGCTATCCATCGTCGAAGGAGGTCTTCGTTTTCCACTCAACCCATTGATCACCGAGTTCCTGCGCCGAACTGGGCTAGCACCAACCCAAGTATCCACCAACACCTACCAGATAATAAACGGCGTGCACGAGCTAAACAACCGGTTAGGCATAAGCCTAGGTTTAGCCGATATCCTGCGCCAATACACCCTAGGCTACACCGGCGACGGCCTCGCCTATTATCTTAAGATTAGACCGGGCAGAGAGAAAATCGTGACCGGCACACCAGACAAGGATCTTCACGACGATGATTTTCTCTGGGTGTCAGGCAATTACGAGACAGCCGTGGTACCAGGCTGGATGATAAGCAGAAAATTTGGCAGCACATGTAAGCCGCGCAAATTAGCTTGGTTAATATACTTTCTTCATGTTTCTGTACTTAGTCATTTTCTTTCTTGTTTCTTTTGCAGCAATCCAAGCCTTGCAAGCCAACTATCATTTCCCCAACGTAGAGGCAATCAGGATCGCGCTCCGCTACGGCGACCGAGATTGCAACCAATTGCTCGGCTACAGTCCCTCATACAGATACTCCCCTCACTACCGAAGTAAAGTTACAGACTTCCTCCGCGCTCCAACACCTCCACCAGATCCAACTCTGCCAGACGTTCCACTTATTCGCTTGACAGAGGAGCAAGAGATGGCCAAACGAAGTAGAATCAAGAACCTGCTCACCGCCACGTCTGCCGAGATGCCGAGCGTTGTCACCCGCTCGCCAGCCGCCGGTCAATCCAGCGGCACCATGGTCGCTCTTGCCTCTCCTGCGACCGGGCAGTCCAGCTGAGAACCTGCTCCTCGCCGTGCTGGTAAAAGAGCTCGCGCAGACCCATCTGCCGAGCTTGTCGCTGAGCTGACTACCGAGCACCCATCTGACACTCCTGTCCCAGTGCCGGCCTGGCGTCCACAGCTGAAGCACCAGGGTCAAGACATCCCGGCCACGGCTTCGATCAAGGGCGATAAAGAGCATTTGCTCGCCTTCGATCTTACCAAAGCTCTTCTTCTACCGAGCGACGTGGTCAACAGCGACCACGTCCCTGACACTTGGTTGATAAAATCATCAGTGAAGTTTATGGCTAGGGTAAGTCAATGTGCCTCTAAAATTTTCACAAGTGTTTGCCCGATTCTTTCTCTAATCAACTTTGCTTCTTGCAGGCCATTCAGAAACAACACCTAGTAATGGAGCGCATCCATAGACTTCGGCAAAAGGCCAATGACACAGCCAGCCAAGTCCAGAGCCTCCAAGCCGAGCTCGGCCGGGCAAAGTCTTCACTTGAGATGGCTAATGCAGACAACAATAAACTGCTCGGTCAACTGGATACGGCCGTGAAAAAACAGGATGAGCTCCAGACCGAGCTAAATGCGCTCAAAAAGTCGCGGAAGAAAGACTGCCGGGATGCTAACAACGCCGGCTTCAACGAAGCCGAGGAAAGCTATAAGAAACAAGCCTTTGCAACACAAGACATTTACTTCAAAGCTGGCTGGAAGTCCGCCTGCGAGCATCTCGGCCAGGGCTCTGACACCGACGTATTTGCCAATCCTCCTCTTGCGTTCCTACTGGTCTACCTCGTGCCTTACGCAAACAACGTCTTCAGCGCGTTGCAAGCTGAGGCCGAGGAAGGGCTTGAAGAGGGAGACGCCGAGACAGATGCAGAGGCAGAGGATGCCGAGGTACAGGAGCAGCCCGGCCATGACAAGCCTAGTGCCCAAGACAAAAGTCCAACCATCAACCTTGAGGCCGCCGAGGACGAGTTTACCAATCTCTCCCCCTTAGTTTAGTTTTCTTTTCTTTTTGTATGTTTGCTTTCTGCGTTTCTGATGTAACCAGGCTCTGTCCCCACCTTTTGTATTGACTTTTTATCAATGAAAAACTCTAATTTTGCCAAGTGTTCGCACGGTTGTCATCAATTCCATCTTCAGAAAACATCTCGGCATAAATCATAGATTGAACAAAACACCTAGTCAACCGGAATACATAACTCGGTTGAAGTACTTAAGCAAAACAAAACAAAAACTTCATAAACCGAAATCACCATCTCGGTTGGTAATAACAAAGTTGAACAAATCACCAACCCTTCCAACCGGAATAAATCATCTCGGTTGGGAATCCTAAGTTGGACAAAACACCAACTCTTCCAACCGGAGTAAATCATCTCGGTTGGTAATCCGAAGTTGGACAAAACACCAACTCTTCCAACCGGAGTAAATCATCTCGGTTGGAAATCCTAAGTTGGACAAAACACCAACTCTTCCAACCGGAGTAAATATCTCGGTTGGTAATCCGAAGTTGGACAAAACGCTAACTCTTCCAACCGGAGTAAATAATCTCGGTTGGGAATCCTAAGTTGGACAAAACACCAACTCTTCCAACCGGAGTAAATCATCTCGGTTTTTACATTAAAACAACAGTCCAAGTGCTAAAGCAAAATTACTTCTATATATAGACAAAAAGAATTACATTCTGAAGTGCAAGCCAAAAAATTCCTTTGCACAAGAAAAGAAAGCAAAAGCTTAGAAATAATACAGTTTCAGGTTAGCCGCATTCCATGGCCGGGGTATTGCTCTTCCCTCTAGATCCTCCAAGTGGTAAGCCCCCTTTGCCCGCCAGACCGGTGATCTTGTAGGGTCCTTCCCAATTTGCCCCTAGTTTGCCTTCACCTGGCACCAGGGTGTTGGCCATAACTTTCCTCAAAACCCAATCACCAACTTTGAACGGTCTGGGGTGGACCATCTTGTTGTACTTCTTTGAGAGCTCTTGTTGGTAAGCGGCCACATGGATGAGGGCCTTCTCTCGACGCTCTTCCACTAGGTCCAGCTCTAGGGAAATAGCCTCGGCATTCAGTTCGGGCTCAAAACTCTCACTCCTTAGGGTGGGCATGCCAACTTCCAAAGGTATGACCGCCTCCATGCCATAAGCCAAAGCAAATGGAGTTTCCCCGGTAGATCGCCGCGGGGTTGTTCGGTATGCCCAAAGGACGTTGGGTAATTCCTCAGCCCATTTTCCCTTTGCCTTCTCCAGCCGTTTATTCAATCCATCTAGTATAGTCTTGTTTGATGCCTTGGCTTGACCATTGGACTGCGGGTAAGCCGGAGAGGAGTTATAGAATTCAATCATCAAATCTTCACAAAATCCTCTGAATAGGCGACCGTCAAACTGGATGCCGTTGTCAGAGATCAAGATCATGGGGACGCCAAACCGCGTGACCACGTTCTGCCAGACAAACCGCTTCACGTCTTTCTCTTTGATTGTTGCCAAGGGCTCAGCTTCAACCTATTTCGTGAAGTAATCTGTGGTTGCAATGAAGAATTTTCGGTTGCTCGGTGCTGTTGGCAGTGGCCCCACTATATCTAGCCCCCACATGGCGAAGGGCCAAGGACTGGTGAGGGGGAGAAGTTCCCTAGCAGGCTGATGGATCTGATGGGCGAATTTCTGGCATTTTTCGCACTTGCGGACGTACTTTTGTGCGTCGGCCTGCATGTACGGCCACCAGTATCCCTGCCAAATAGCTCGGTAGGCCAAGGACCTGCCCCCTATGTGGCTGCCACAAATGCTTTCGTGAATTTCGTACAAGAAGGCCTCCACACTACTCGGGTGCACGCACTTTAAATAAGGACCAGTAAAGGACTTTTTATACAACGCACTAGATGGAGAGAGCCAAAACCGCTCTGACTTCACCCGGACTTTGTGTGCTTCTTTCTTGTCAGTTGGTAGAGTCCGGTCTCTGAGGAATAAGATCAAGGGGTCCATCCAAGAAGGACCTAGCGCGGCGCAGAGTACATCCGTCTGCCCGGCGTCTTCAATGCTTGGCCGTGGAAGAAAATCAATTAACATGGGGTTTGGAGACGTACTATCTACCATGGAAGCGAGGCCGGCCAGCTCATCAGCTCGGCTGTTTCTTTACGGCCAATCTGTTGGACTCTGATTGCCTGAAACTGCTTGATGTGGTCCCTGATCAAAGCTTGATACTTCATCATTCTGTCATCCTTGGACTGGTAGACCCCAGAAACTTAGTTAACCACAAGTTGGGAATCACTGTAAACCATTAACTCTAATGCCTGCATTTGAAGCGCGCTCTTGAGACCGGCCAAAAGCGCCTCGTACTCGGCCTCATTGTTGGATGCAGGGAAGCCAAGGGTGATCGAGTGTTCAATTGTCAACCCATCTGGTGATATTAAAACTATACCTAGCCCGGCGCCGTGACGGTTCGAGGCACCATCAACAAAGAGTTTCCACATCTCCCCCACGAAGAGCTTCCAGCATTTTGAGGGGTCCTAAGAGGCTTGAAGGTTGATGGGGTCACAACTGCTCGGCTGTGCGGTTTCAAGTTCTGTGTTGATTGGTTCCAATTCAGTCCCCCTTGATGATTCGGCACCGGACTCAGCAAGTTGATCTGTAATGCTCAAGTCCGTAGGCGAATCATCAGGTTGCGGTGCTATGCCGGCCGCAGGTTCTGAGCTGTGTGGTTCCATTTCTTCCCCCCTTGGTGATGCGGGACCGGACAGAGCAGATGGGTCGGTGATACTCAACTCCGTCATCGCATCACTGGGTGGTAAAACCGTGCAAACTGAGGGCGCTTCAATGGTGCGCGCAAACTCCGCGTCGCTACCTCCACCAACTGGTTGTATCTCGGATGGTCTTGTGTGCATCTCATCATCTGTCATAGTAATATCGACCGGGCATACCAGATGAGTGCCAGGTGAGAATTCGGCGACGAAGTTGGCCAAAGTCTGGGCTTTGATAGCAGTGCGCGGTTGGAACTTCACATCAAACTGTCCCAACTCGACCGCCCACTTAAGAATCCGACCGGAGAAGTCTACCCGTTCGAATAAGGCTTTGAGGGGGAACTCGGTCAAGACGATGACGGTATGTGCATGGAAATAGTGCGTCAATTTTCTTGAAGCCATCATTAATGCCAAAACAAGCTTCTCCAACGGCAAGTATCTCGACTCTGCCGGTAGCAAAGTTTTGCTGACATAAAAGATGGGAAGGTGCTTGATTCCATCAGCCCGGACAAGCACCGCATTGACTACATGCTGTGATACGACCAAATAAAGATAAAGTTCTTTTCCAGGCTCCGGTGTGACCAACAGTGGCGCTGAAGAAAGATACTCCTTGAGCTCGGCCAAGGCTCGGTCACATTCTTCATCCCAGGAGAACTTCGATTTTAAGGACTGAAAGAAAGGGCGGCAGCGATCTGATGACCGGCTTATAAATCGATTAAGCGCGGTGGCCATTCCGGCCAGATGCTGCACGTCTTTTGCTGAGCTAGGCCATTTTAACTCTTGCACGGCTTGGATTTGTGTAGGGTCTGCTTCGATACCTCGGTTCGTGACTAAGAATCCCAAAAATTTCCCGGATCCCACGCCGAAGGCACACTTGGACGCATTCAGGCGTAACTTGTGCTTTTTGAGAATGGCGAACAACTCGGCCAAGTCAGACAAATGATCTGCCTCATGTCAGCTTTTAACCACCATATCATCAATGTAAGCTTCCATTGTCCGGCCTAGCAAAGGAGCAAACATCTTGGTCACCATCCTCTGAAAAGTTGCCCCGGCGTTCTTCAAACCAAAAGGCATGACTCGGTAGCAGAAGAGTCCCCTTGGTGTAGTAAATAAGGTGATTTCTCGATCGGGGCCATGCATGGCAATCTGATGATAGCCGCGGTAAGCATCCAAGAAACTTAGCCTGTTATGTCCAGCCGTCAAATCCACAAGCTGGTCAATTCTAGGCAAAGGAAAGCTATCTTTTAGACAAGCTCGGTTGACGGTCTTGTAATCAACGCAAACCCGCCACTTCCCATTCTTCTTCGGTACCACCACTGTATTTGAGATCCACCGAGGATAGTGCACTTCTTGAATCGCTCGTGCCTCCAGCAAATTCTTGACTTCTTCCGCAACTACCTCGACGTGATGCAGCGCCGATCTCCTTGTCCGCTGTATAACTGGCTTGGCACCGGGGAAGACATTGAGATGATGGCAAATAAAACTAGGATCGAGGCCGGGCATGTCATATGGCGACCATGCAAAAACTTCGATGTTGGCCATCAAAAACTCAACCATCTCGGTCCGTTCTATGGCCGTAAGGCTTGAGCCGAGCAAGAAGAACTTGTCCGGCTGTTCTGTATCAATTCGTACCTCCACCAATTCCTCAACAGCTTTGTCCACGGCCTTGGTGCCCACATCATCCAAGACGCCCTGGTCCTCCGGTCCCTCAATCATTTGAACAACTCCTTTGGCAACCTGGCTCCCGTTGACTGCCACGAAGCACTGTTTTGACATGACCTGATCGCCCCAAATCTCCTCGATTGCCCCCATAGCCGAGGGGAATCTCATTATTTGGTGAAAAGTCGATGCCACGGCTTGCATGGCGTGAAGCCACCCCCTTCCAAGGATCAAATTGTAAGTAGATGGCACCTGTAACACCCAGAACTTCACCTGTTTGACCACGGATCCCGCTTTGACCGGCAAGATAATCTTTCCCAAAGGCCACTCCGGTTGTGAGTTGAAACCAACCAATGGCGAAGTCGCCGGGGCCAAATCCGTATCTCGGAGTTTGAGCTGTTTGAAAGCGTCGTAGTACATGATCTCGACCGAGCTTCCCTGATCGATCAAGATCCGTTTCACTTCAAAATCTTTGACGCGGAGTGTAACTACTAAGGCGTCATTGTGCGGTGTCTGAATGCGCTCCAAGTCCCTTGAGAAAAAACTGATCACATCTTGCACTTCCGTCTTCCCCCTCTTGAGCGCAGGTTGAACTGACAAAACTTCCCTCATGTGCTCTGCCTTCTTGATCATACCACGGAGCTCGCAAACACGCGCCAGTTCCACTATGCCGTGGATGACATTCACAACCCCTTGAGGAGGTGCATCCCGGTCATCCGGTCCCCGTGGATCAATCGGAACTTGATTTGCCTTAACGCCCCCATCAATGTAAAGATCCAAGTGCCCGGCCGCGACTAGCTCTGCTAGGTGTTGCCTCAATGGCAAACAATCCTCAGTCCGGTGGCCTCGCTCCCGGTGAAACGTGCAACGATACCGCGGATTGTAGCCTTTTTGTCCATCGCCCAACTTAGCAGGAAACCGAACATACTCCTCGTCTCGGATTTCACTAAGTATGCGATAGATCGGAATCTTGAAGACCGTGGTTATGCCAGTCCTTGCCTTCAACCTTCTGTTTGCATCCGCTACGTCATCTCGGGGGTAGTCATCCCGGTCATTCCGACGTCCTCTACCCCGATTTTTGCGATTCGAGCTACGTTCCGATTCCTCTGCTCGGTCACTTGAGCGGCTGGACCCTTGCCCAACTGCGTGCACTTTGCCCGCTGTCTTCTTGTCTGTTGCTACCGGAGTTACCTTCACGGTAGATGCTAACGCGTCATCCTCGACTCGGATGTGCTCATTGATGTGCTGCATGAGCTGGCCCATGGAGGTCGGCTGGTGCATGGTAAGCGAGTCCCGCAGTCTATGTCCGACCGGGAGACCACGCTTATATTGCGTGATTGCAAGGTTGACCGGGCAATCCAAGATCTCGTTGAAGGTTTTCCAATACCTTGAATTTTATGCCTTCAGTGTGTCGCTCGGTTCCATCTTGACACTAAGTAAATGATCGACTTCCTTTGGTGTTTTTGTGTTGGTTTTGAAGCGCGTCACAACGGCTTCGGCCAACTTATTCCACCGTTGTATGCTCCCTTCCGGCAACCTTTCGAACCACTTCAAGCCCAGCTCGCCTAAACTTGACGGGAAGATCAGGCACATAAGTCCGTCATTTCGCCTATGTCCGGCCATAACCTGTCGAAAGTGGCTCACATACATGTAAGGATCAGTTTTTCCGTCGTAGAGTATGAACTTAGGCTGGTGGAAGCCTGCCGGAAGCGGTGTTGTTTCTATTTCCAAGGAAAAAGGGGTGGCACTCAGCCTGGCCAAGTCCGTATCTTCAAAGAGTGGCACTGCTTGGCGGGGTGGAGGCATTCCGACCTCCTCGCTGGCGTGAACCCCGTAGGATAGCCGCTGGAAAGCCGGTATTCTCTGAGCTTCGCGCCGGCGAGCCCGCTCCTTTAAGACCGCCCGTAAATCCTCTGAATGAGCGGAGTAAGAGTACCTCGACATCGTCACCGGACGTGAGGGTTTGTAGGTGCTGTCTTGCGCGCTAGACTTTTCTGCATGCGCGTCGGAATCACCAACCTGGTAACTTCTGGTAATAGATATGGACTGAGTGCGTCGCTGACTCTGACCGCCTGAATGGCGGGATGGGGTGCGCTCACTGTGGTCACCCACTCCAGCTACACCTTTCCCTTTGACATACCGCTTTAGATCCTCCATCTCCGCCGCCATTCGCCGGATGACAGCGTCTTGGTCCCTCAACTTATTTTCCAGACGTCTGGCGTGTGAGTCTCTCCTCCGCCGGTGACCGCCTGGACTCCGTGAATGACCATGACTTCTTCCGCGCTTATCCCGCGCGTCTCCTGACTGTCCTCCGGTAGGCGTCCCCAACTCCGCCATTGGATGGATGGCGGGAGGGCCTTCTCTCCTTCGGGTGAACTTCGGGGTGGCTCCGTCTATGGCAGACAACGGAAACTCGTCGTTGTTCACCATGGATGGCGATCAGATGAACCTGGAAGACAAGGTTTTGTCTGTCAAGTTCCCACAGACGGCGCCAATTGTACGGGGAGCAAATATTCAAGCAAGCCCGTATTCCTTTCTTCCGAGCTCCGTTTCTGTCCGATCACCTGCAAGCAAATAACGGTGAGCTACCCGGTGGTGTGTGGCCGGAAAAACCCTCCGACGGTCAAGTTAGCACACACCTTAGGATAGAGAGAGAGAAAGAGAGGAGTGTTTGAGTGTAAGAATTTCCTTACAAAGTGTTCATCTCCCCGCGTATGGAGGGCACAGACATGCTTATATACCCTCTGCGCCCTATATCCACTCCCAGTCATCTCCTGACACGTGGCTCCGCTATCCCATCTGTCAGCATAAACCTTGTTGAACATCACCTAATCTCAACTGCCTGCCTTCTCAGCTGGAGCTCGGCAGCCGAACTTCTCTATCCACGGTCGTGCTGTGCTTCATACCCAAGCACTTCACTGGCTTAGCCCAAGGAGGACCGGGCTAGGCGGCATCTCGGCAAAGCCTAGCCCGAGGCACCTCCTGTGGTCGGCCTTCCTGCCGATCAAACGATTACCTCGGCTGACCACGCCTTTCCGGGCGCCGGTCACTCAGCTCGACTGGCTCCACCATCGCCTGATCAAGCAGCTCAGTCCAACCGAGCACTGCCTTGCCGAGCAGCTTCTTTCCAAACTGGGCCACACATCCTCGGCCCAACACTTGCCCGACCCAAATCTGTCCGGCAAAACCCTGTCTGGCCTAGATCTGTCCGGCCCAATACCAGATCATTAATCTCCCTCTCAAGTATATCTTGTAAAGATGAGCCGATACATCTTGGTTATGGAAATAAAAGCAGATCATCATTTTTGACAAAAAGATGCATACAAACTAAAAGGCTATCGAGCACAACCATCACCAACTTGTTGCAAAAAGCATTGAAAGGCAAGAAGAAAGAAGACACTAAAGATGTGATAAGGATGCTGTGTATGTATACTTGTTTGAAACTTTTTTTCTCTACATCAGGAACAACAGTTGGATGGGTATTTCTTAATTACATGGAAGACATAAACTCAATGAGAAAATACAATTGGGTAGAAACAATAAGGAACACACTGATGTCTTCAATTGAAAAATACCACAAAAATCCAGCAAAAGTCACAGGATGTGTTATGGCTCTCTTAGTAAGTACATCTTTACTCTATTCTATTAGTTTGTTGTTAATAACAGATAGTATTACTTCTTATTCAAATGACAAAAATTCTTTACATTTACTTTGTAGTATTGGTTGTGTGAGCACACACTGATCATCCACCCTGAAGTTAGAAAAGCATGCCCAAGGGTGATCACGTGGAATCTTGCCAAATTACATAAACGTATGAAAGTCATATCACGACATCAGCTGACAACAAGACAGGTCACATCCTCATCTCATTTGAATTTCAATTCAAGTTGGGAAAAATTCCTATTTTTATACACTGAATTATTACTGAGAAACTTTTTAGTTTCCTAAACTTTAATTATTTCAAAAACTAATATCTATTGTATGTTAACCTACAGGTAATTAGTGCTCAATTGAATGAGGAAAGTGATGAAGAACTTGATGACACTGAAGAAGAAGAAAAAGAAGATGTTGAAAATGCTGAAGATGAAGAACACGAAGATGCTGAAGATGAAAATGCTGAAGAAGAAGAACAAGAAGTACAAAAACAAGAACAGCAAAAACAAGATGCTGAAAATACTGAAGAAGAAGAAGAAGATGAAGAAGAAGAAGAAGAAGAAGAAGAAGATGATGATCAATATGCTAAAGAGTGCCAACAAGAACAAAGGCCAGCAAATGAAGACTTTAATGACTTCTGCAACATTATACTCAATGATGCACCTGAGGGAGAAGAACAAATTCATCAACAAACACTTGAGAAACTTCAAACTGAGAACAACAATTTGCAACTAAACAACACAGTGAAGACCATCTACATAAATAAACTTGAAGAGGATAACAGGCTACTCACAGCACAAATACAACAATTGAAAGATGAAAATTCTCGATTGCATAACCAATTGGTTGAAAAAGAGGTCCATGAGATAACCCAAGAAGTTTGTGCAGCAAAACATTCTGGGACAGATGCAAAGAATGAAGGTCATATAATAAACGAGGAAAATTCTCAAGTGCTGCAGAAAGAGGTCCATGAAAATTCTGAAATGGTGGACAAAGAGCTCCATCAGAAAGAGGTCCATAAAAATTCTGAAGTTGTGGACAAAGTGCTCCATCAGAAAGAGGTCCATGAGATAACGCAACAACCTTTTGCAACAAAACATTGTGAGACATATACAAATCTGAAAGACTGTCAAAATTCTCAGTTGCAGAATCAATTACTGGAGGAAGAAGTCCATGACTTAACCCACCAAGTTTGTGCAATAAAAGCCGATGATCTGACAGAATCAAGACAAACAAATCTACAGAATTCCATGATTAAAAATATCAAAGCTAAAGCAAGGAAGACTACTGAAGTGTCAGGTTATGAGTATAGAGACAAGAAAGTTAAAGTTGAGAAAGAGAAGGAACAAAGATGAGACAATTTCAAACAAGTATGCTGTGGCTCAATTGCTACCTCCTGAAGATAAATATAAACTACAAATTCTTTGGAAAGAAAAGCAAACAGAATCAAGGTATAATCTTACATAAATCTTTTAATTTTTCATGTAGTACAAATATATGAAATGAAACTGAGAAATAACTCTGTTTTCTAAAAATATTCTGACTTAATTATTAACACATTTTTTATTGTTTTGTAGTGCTTGTATATGGTTTGGCGCAAGATATGAAAATTGTGTGTTTATTAATGATATCAAGAACTTGGTAAAAGGGACAGACATAACCAACCGTGTACGTATAATATTTGTAATATTTTAACACTGAAAAACTTCTCATTAATTTGTTAACATCACTTTTGTGTTTCAATTTGATAGACAATTGATGCATATGCTGAGATTCTTCAAAGAAAACCACAAGCACCGAATTCTGGTGATGGAGCAAAGCACAATGGCAAGTCTTTCATACTGTCAAGTCTATATTGGATAAGGAATCAACGTGCATGTGTCAATTCTATACTTTATCTTCCATTCAATTTTGGTTTCAAAGTAGATTTTTTGTGTTTGTTATCATTCTTGTGAATGTTCTCAAATTTTGATTTTGGTATCATTGCTGGGAATATACTCCGATTTCAAAACAATTTGAGTGACAAATCGTAGTTAATCATGTTTTGTTGCTTTTCATCGACATATGAATACTAAGTTCGTACCATTACTGTGAATATTCACATATTTTTTGTAAAAAACAACCAATGTTGAAGAAGAAACTTCAGAACAAAGGAAAAAGATTTTGAAAAATACTTTGCAAGAATCCCTCCCATGTCGATACATCCATATCTCCATCCACAATTTCAATCATTGGACATTACTTGTTATCGACAAACACTTGGGGACTTGGAAACATTTCAACTCTTTGAGACCAAGAAAAGGAAAGGACAAGCACTACAACGTTGCAAATCAACTGGTAAGAACAATTGCAGATTAGCATTACAATAATCAGATATAAATCATTACATACTTTATATTGATGTTTTTTTACAGCAAAAAAACATCCATCAATACATGAAGGATACACCTTGTCAAGCAGAAAAAGCCTGGAATCCTGATGTCAAGATTGAATCAGTCAAAGACAGCCCTCAACAAGAAGTAATGACGTATGTTAATTTATTCTAACTAACAAATTTTAATATCTTTTTCAAAAAAAATTCTTTTTTCCCTAATTGTGTCAAAAATGATTTCTGTAGGAATGACTGTGGAATTATTGTTTTCTACATCATAAGACAATACATCAGGCATCAACCAATTCCAAACACATTACCACCAGGCACATCCACAAGACTCAAAGCAGACATGGTACATGAGTTCCTCAGTGATCCACAAAGATCAATCAAAGTCAAGTAGAGTCAAGATTGCAACCTTCAATGAAATCTTTTTTGATGCATAACTCAATGAACTCTTTTTTGTAACACTCTGATACAATGACTAATGTTTTTGTTAATAGTTCCAAGTATATTACCTAACAAACATATTACAATTTCTATGATGTGTAATGGAATATTTTGTCATACTCTCAAAGATATATGCACCCGAGCTTTGTTGATGTTTTTGTCCATATTCTCAGTTTCTATTATCCTGTTCCTCACACTACTATATAGCAAAAGCAAAAATAGTATTACATGTGAAAATAGTGGACACAAGACTTTACTGCATCACAATCAGTGCTTTGTTGATGTTTTTGTTTATATTTTTAGTTTTTATGCAGTGTTTTGTTGCCTCACAAAACACTGCATAAAACTAGAATTGAGAATATTTTCAAACTTATTGTTGTTTCAATCACTTATTTTCAAACTTAGAAACTTTAAAACTGAGAATATTTTCAGTTTTATACAGATCACTCAATTTTCAAACAACAATATTATCACAACAATTTATTTGCTGCCTCACAATATTATGACAATTTGAAAAACTAAAATTCGAAACAAAGAATATTTTCACTTATAGTCCACTGTTACTTTAATCAAAACATAAAGCATTGACCACATCTATTTAGAATATTGATTCACATTCATTCAATTGATTACATTTATAACTAGTTCCAATTTATAACAAGAGCCTCACACTATTATCACAAAATCAGCTATTTTGAACTAAAAACTTATACTGAGAATATGTTCACTTTATATACAGTATTCACTTAATCTGCAAAACAAACATTCAAAAGTCAAGTTTATTTCCGAAAGCCAACCAAACAATATTATCACAAACAATTTCAAAAATTAAAATCTGAAACTAAGAATATTTTCACTTTCAATTCAATGTCACTTTATTCAAAAACATAGAAGATTATTACTCAGCGCTCAACAGCACAAACTGCTACTTCAAGAAATTTATGAATACGAAATTTTTACAATCACAAAGCAACTACAAAAAATCGCAAAGCCTCCTTACACGATTTCTTATTGTGATTGCCAACCTTCCCACATCTACTACAAGTAATTTGCTTCACTTTCTCACCATTTGAACAAATCATCTTCTTATTTGGCCTTCCTGGTTGCTTCTTAGACAAAGAAGGAAGAACAACTTCACTATCACCATCAACATTACAATCTGGTTTCCAAATTGAAGGAACAGGATATATGGGAAAAGAATAGGACTCTCGATAACTTTGAACATAGAAGTATTGATCAACAAATAAACTCAAATCATGTCCACTCTTTTGTATAGCACCAACTGCATGTGCACATGGAAACCCTTTCAACTGTCACTCGACACAAGAACATATTCGTCTACTAATGTCAACTAAAACAGATGGATGTGAATGCACCTCATAGACATCATTTCTAGATGAACTAATAATCCATGGCCTCGAAGTATTAAAGCCATCATGCAACTTGGACTCCATTTTAGGGCAAATCAAACCATTTCATTTATTAACAAGTTCCCTCCTCTTAGCAATTTTCCTCATCAACTTAATTCTTACACTATCAATCAACTTTGTGATAGGCAAGTGGCGTTCCTCTCGTATCCACGAATTAAAAGATTTAGCTACATTTGACCATATCTCTCCAAAGCGTTGCCCTCGAAAATATGCATTACTCCAATGATCATATGGTATGTCATCTAAAAACTTTTCAACTCTTGACCCACCTTCAGTCTTTAACTCAACCAAACATTGATGAAATGTTTCTTCAGTTGGAGCATATGCACATTTCCCAAATAAAGTGATCAGCTTTTCTTTTAATCCATGAAACATACCACGCAAATGATGCCTCAAGTTCATCTTCAAATGATATAAACAATAAGCATGGAAAGCCATTGGGAAAACCTTTGGCAACACTTCAACTAATCCAAGGTTACGATCGGACACAAATGTAATATTTTGTTCTGGTGAAACAATTCTACTCAAATGCTCCAAAAACCAGCACCAATTATCTTGATTCTCTGAGCCAACAACTGCAAAACAAACAGGAAAGAACCCTGCATGTACAAAACAGAAAAAATGAAAATATTATATTATTCTTAGAAAATGGTAACACTCTAACATTCAAAATATCAAACATTAAAATGAATAACTGAAAAAATAAAAAATGCATATACAACAACAATATTATATAAAATTTAAAACATTCAATCATATTTCTAAACTGAGAACTTTCTCAATCTCAGAACAGAGAAAACAAATTTCTTATGTACCTTGATTTTCATCTTTTCCTGTAGCAACAAGTAAATTTCCTCTAAATCTTCCCTTCAAAAATGTGCCATCGAGGAATAAGAGAGGTCGACAATAATCAAACCCACTAATGGAACCATGAAAAGAAACAAATAATCTCTTAAACCGTTTAGTATCGTCGTCACGCTCAAACTCAATGTAGCTCCCTGGATTGCAACTCTTTGCAACATCCACATATCATCTTAACTGGTCAAATGACATTAAGTAGTCTCCAAAAATCTCACATTTTGCTTTCTCTACCCCCAACCAAGCTTGACGATAACTAACTCTCAGCCCATACCCCAACTTAAAATCCCGAACAGCACGAACTGGACGTATCAATGGATTATCACGAACACCTTCAATAATCAAATCAACAACTAAATCAGAACTCATACGAGAATGAGTCATCGTACGTACTTCAGCACCACATGCGTGGACATTGTTCAACTTCCTTATATAAAAGAACCCATTAGCATTCTCCACTCTACCATGAACATCCCACATATAACCTTTTGTCTCTCTAAACAAACATTATGCAGTAACACGAACTTTATCATTCTTAACAAATATGAACTCAAATCCACCCTCAATAAAAAAAACTTCGACAATGCATTACAAAATTCAACAATTCCACCTTCAAATTTCTATCCTACATGTGTAATACTAACTGCCCAACCAGCAGACAACAGTACTTTTCCCTTGTGTCGACAAAATGATGATAACATATCAACCTCTTCTTCAACCTCCAACCTCGAATTCCTTTTGGAGGATGTAGATGCTCTGTTTGACAAGTTCACAGACTTACTGCTGTCATAAGACAATGCAATATCACAAACTTCAAGATCCAACATTGACTCTCTTTATCCATAATCCAATCTGTTGTTGAGATAACCACAGTCAATGGTTGAGTCTTTTACTCGCACAACAACATCAATACACTTTGAATCAAAATGCACAACTAATGCCAACAACAAATCTAACTCCTCATTGTTGTCCAACGTACAATTAGGATGTCCAGGCAATGAGTAAGATAGACAAATATTATCAGATTGCAAATTATCCCATTTCAAACATAGCTTCTCAACCAACTGATCATATGTAATATTTTGATCAATCTTAATTGCAAATGTGCAACCATTATACTTGCACAACAAAAAAATAGGCGCACTTGTACAACATTCACTCACCTTTCAATCTAAACAAGAAAAAAAAGTTCGTATCAATCAAAACCAAAACAATACTAAGAACTTTCTCAGTTTTCACAAATGCTTCATAACAATAAACACCAGAACAAAAAACTTCATAGCAATACAAATACTTTACAAATCACGTTTTCAATTCATAAAATAAATAACCAAACCGAGAAATCATTTAGCAAATCACGTCTTCAATTCGTAAAAACAAAATTATTCAACATATTCTCATAAATAAATTCAATCAAAACTAAAGAAAATTCTAAAAAAACATAATATACAAAATCGAAACAATACATACCTATAAACCAGATCGAAGATCAAATATCCAGCAAATCAATTCTTCAATTTATAAATCGAAATCGCACATAACAAACTCCAACAGATTTCAACTCAAAATGCGAACCAAACAAAGAAATCCTTCAAAATTCTTTCCCATTCGAATCAAAATCGAGAAATCAATTACGTATAATAGCGAACCAAAGCAATAAATCCTTCAAGATCGTTCACGATTCGAATCTTCAGCCACTTCCATAACTGATATGTTAACTGATTCCTTTTTTCTTTCTAGTAAATAACGTGAATGGAATTTTATATACAGTTGTTTATGTTAAAGAGCAAAAACATCTTTTTACCTCTAAATGAGATTTATTGATTCAAAAACTTTTTGATAGGACCTAAGCTACTACCAAATATATAGATAGGACTTTTAGGTAATTATCTCTTATTTTAAATAGGTCTTTCAATTTTTTAATGAATCAATTTATTTTAAGTTAATTTGGGCCTTCCTCAATTTTTTTTGGACTTAAAATATACTTAATATATTACACTAAACTATAATAGGAGAGGCCTCTTTTTTGGATCTATTTTCATTAGATAACAATGCTAATTTTTTTGAATGGACCTTTTAATTTTTTAATCGGTCAATTTATTTTAAGTTAGTTTAGGCCTTCTTAATTTATTTATTATTTTAACTTAAAATATACCTAATATATTATACTAAATAATAATATGAAAGGACCTATTTTTTAGTCTATTTTGAAGAGTCCTAGGCCATGGCCTTGTAGGCCTATGCCCAAGGCCGGCTCTGGATTTAAAATAATTATACTTTTCATCAAAGTACAAATCAAAACAAGTGAGAGTTGTGCTTCATACCACAATCTTCACTTACATATCCATAAAAAGTACAATTGTTTTGAGCTATATTTTTTTTTTTTTTCATTTAAATGTACTTTTTCTAAACTTATTTCTTAATTGTCTGATATCCCAAATTTGTTTGGCCACTAAAGTCTTATTTGTTTGGACGGACTGGACAAGAAAAAATTAGAATCTAACGGATTATTAGTCCTGGATAAATAGTTCTGGGACTATTTAGTTGAAAATAATGTGTATCACATATTTATTTTGTCATGAAATTAGATATCTGAAAATGATTATTTTAGCGAATCTCATGTTTAATTAGAAAATTATAAAACATGACAACTTCTGAAAATATCATTTTGTCTTTTGAATTGTTTACAATGACAATGCTAAATTTAAAGTATATTTTATTTTATTTTATTTTAGTAAGACCACTATTAATTTTATTTAAATGCGACATTAGAAGTACATTTTCATTTATAATTTTGTTAATACAAAAAAAGAAAGAAAATAGAAGACTATTATCTATCACAAGATTAATTTATATACATGTTTAAAAAAAAAAATCAACATTTAAAAAAAAATTAAAAATAAAGAAAAAATATGTTATATATTCTTTACCTTTTAAATATTGAAAGTATATTTCATTTTATTATTTTGCTAATACCAAAAAAATAAAAGAAAACAATTATATATCATGGGATTAGTTTATACGGTAGCGTTTGGTAACATTTACGTTTTTGATTTATGTTTATAAAAATTTTATAAACTGATTTTTGTTTATTTTTAGAAAAACATAAATTATAAAGGCGTTTGGTTTGAATAAAGTGTTTTAAAAAATTTAAAAATATAAACTAAAAATATGTTTGTTCAGACTTAAAATATTTATATTTATTTTTATTATTTATGACAATGGGATCACACACATTATAATTGAAAAAATATATATAATTGGAAAAAAAAATTAATTGAAAAAAAATATTTGAAAAAATATATATATTTGAAAAAAAATGAAAAAAAATTAATTGGGAAAAAAATATTTGAAAAAAAAGATTAATTGAAAAAATAATTAATTGAAAATAAAATAATTGAAAATAAATTATTTGAAAAAAAAATTAATTGAAAAAAAAAATTGAAAACTAAAAACGTAAACTTATTTTTTGAGTTTACGTTTTTTCCTCAAATTTATAAACTGAGACAACTATTTATAAACCAAAAAAATTATCAAACAAGTTTTTATGACAGCTTTTTAAATTTGTGTAAATATAAACTGAAAACGGAATGATTACCAAATAGGCCCTACATATTTCAAAAAAATTCAACGTGTTTAAAAAAATAAAAGAAAAAAAAGTTATACAGTTGAAGGGTCAATTTCGTCATTTAACTGGCTAATCCGGAGGTTGACTCAATCCACCCATTTCTATTCCACACCCCCCTAGGATAGAATTATCCCACATATGGTGGACTATTAGTCCGACCAGACTATTAGTCCGACTTTTATTTTTATATCTAAACGTTGGACTAATTATTCCATTGTACATGAAATCCAATCCCACAATTATATCCCACCAAACAAACACCTTGTAAGGGGATTAGTTGTCCCAATGGACTAATAATCACCCGAAACCATAGGATAACTTATCCCACCTTTGGATAATTAATCTACTCTCTGGGTGCATTTGTTTTGAGGGATAAGGGGGTGGGATTGGACTATTAGTCCCACAGAACTAATAGTCCATTGTTAGTTTCATTTTTTTTGCTCTGGACTAATAGTCCCCCCAGACTATTAGTCCCACAAATATGAGACTATCCTATCCCATGGGAAGGAGAGGGGGGGATGGGATAGAAACCATGGGATTGGTATCCCATGAGATTATTTTGTGGAATGTCCATTTTACCCTCCATGTTATTACTTAGCAAACAATTAGAAAATGATAAAATAGTCTTTTGAACATTTATAAATTATTTTTTTAGTGTTGTTAATTTAAAATTATATATTAAATAAAAAATTTAAATTATAAATTATAAATTAAATTTAATTAAAAATAATATATTATAAATTATGGCCTTATAAATTAATTTTTTTTAGTGTTGTTAAAAAATTAAATTTACATATTAAATTAAATTATTTTTTTAGTGTTGTTAATTTAAAATTATATATTAAATAAAAAATAAAAAATATAAATTAAATTTATTTAAAAATAATAAATTATAAATTATGGCCTTATAAATTAAATTTTTTTAGTGTTGTTGAAAATTTAATTTATATATTAAATAAAATTATTTTTTATTGCCGTTAATTTAAAATTATATATTAAATAAAAATTATAAATTATAAATTTAATTTAATTGAAAATAATAAATTAAAATAATTAAAAAATTGTGCAAAAAATAAAATAAAATAAATTTTTATTTAATCTAGCTAAAAATAATTAAAATATTGAAGTTATGTTTAATATTACTATTACTTAATAAATAATTGAAAATGATAAAATAGTCATTTGAGCATTTATCTTTCTCTATAATATCCGAAACACACATTGGATAACTAAAAATAGTTCAATCCAGACATCTAATCCCATGACTAAACAAGCATAGAATACAAATTTAGTTCAACTAAATAATCCTAAAACAATGTATCCAGGACTAATAGTCTGATGAATTACAATCCCCCTTATCCAATCCGTCCTTATATTACTTTCCTTCCTCCATCCAACCTCAAAATTTTATAACATCCTTTTTATCACATTCAAATCAAAACGTAGCACAATAATCACATGAGAAAAAAAAATGCGGCAACATTTCTCATCCTTTAATCTTATTTCCGAAACAAACATGACCCAAGCATGTTGAAGCCTCACCAAATATGAGGGGTGAGGTTGGATGTGATAGCTACATTAGTCCCAATTTGTTCCATTAGTGAGCTATTACAAGTTCACTATTCCATGCTTTTTAACTACTCTTCATTTTGTTTTATCTTTAAGAATAGATTACATATATAATTATATTCAGATTTTTTAAAAAAAAATTATGAAGAAACTAGTGGGCCAACCAAACAGGCATATCCATGTGAAGGGGGGGCCATTGAACATTAAGCCATGTGAGCAAAGGCCTGGAAGAGAAGCACCAAACTATTTTTGATATTTTTATCAAACAGACAACCGAGTGAGTGAGTGAGGCCAGTTAGCAGAATAGCATAGGGTTGTCAATGATGTGACCAATGACCAAATGAGGACCCTGTGGCTCTCATGCTTGTTTGTTTGTTTGTCTTTTTTTTTTTTTTTTTTTTTTTTTTTTTTTTTTTTTTTTCTGGTGCTAAGCATTTGAGAGGACTTTCCTTCCCCAAAAATGATTGCTTGGTTTTAGGGTTGGACCCAAAAGTGATTAGGGGGATAAGGGTGGGTTGGAAGCTAATCTTCAATTTGTTTTTCTTTTATCAACTGTGGGCTAACAAGAAGACATTAGGCCACACAAAGCTTGGTTCACCCTTGTGACCTTGTTTCAACCCCACAACAAAATTTGAATTCAAAACATGTCTTTTAATTTTCTTTTTCTTTATGTAGTTTATGCTATATATAAAGTGAACAAGTCACTTAGTGTTCTGAATCTTCTTATTTCATTTTATCTAGTTTTTATTTTTTCTATTTAAAACAAAAAATTAAATAAAGAAAGGAAGTGAGACTTAAACCTTAGATATAATATCTAATGGAAAAAACTCTTACCACGCCTTCATTTGGCATGTTAGGTTTTTTTATTTTTTAGCTATTTTAACTACAAAAAGACAAAATAGATTTTTTAATTCAATAAGACAACATATCACATCTAATCTATAATCATTTTATTTTTTCTTTCACAAAATTCAAAAAAGTCTATCACAAACGAGGCTTTTTAGCCTCAGAAAAATAGCCATCCTAAACGAGACTTTTTAACCTCAAACTAAAATAATCAAAAAACTAAAAAGTCAAAAAGTCAACTCACATCCGATACGAACCCTACTTAACTAACACATAACATATAATAAATAATTTATTTTTCTTTTATGTATTTGAATTTTACACATCTCCAAGTTGAGAATAGATTTATGGGCAAAATCCAACTTCAAAGAGCTCCCCCACTGTGTTCTTGTTCTTGTTATTGTTTTGAATCTCGGACAGGTTAGGCTTTGTATTTGATTCCCTTTGTGACTGTTTTCCTGCTGTCTTGCTATTGGTTTCTCGTCAACTGCTGGTTCGGTGCTGTTATGATTGTGTGAGTTTTTTAATGTCAACCTAATTGGAATTGTGTAGTTTCACTATGATAACCTATGTACTTATCTTTTCTTTATTGATGTATTATTTCTTACCGTTTATCCATCCAAAAAAAATATACACACACTAGAGTTAACTTTATAACAACCCCTCTCCTCTCCCCTCAACCAAAAAATAAAACTGCAATAAAATATATATTTTTGCAATGAAATATAAATTGTTCACAGAATTGTTCACAGAAGGTTTGGATTCTTGGCTATGATTATTGATGAAATTATCAATATGGTAGCAAATTTGTTTTGAATTGGCAACGATGTAGTCTCTAATTTAGGTGACAAACATTTTTTTTTTGTCGCAACAAGCCTTCTTCTTGTGACGACTTGTGCGACAAAATAATTTTGTCATCAAATTCTTTAGCAATGGAAATTATTGGTTTAGGTGACAAAATTATTTTGTCTTTAAAGATTCAATTTTATCGCAATGAAAATTTAGGGGAAAAAATAGAACACTCTTTAGATTGTGTTGTACATTCTATTTGGTGTCTTCATTCCCGGCTTATTTATTTATTTTTAAAGATGACTTCAATTTGTTTTTTTTATTTATTTTTATTTTTATACTTTATATGAGATTTTAGTCTAAAATTTTATAAAAAATTAAAAAGAAAAAGCTTAAGAAAACCAAAATTACACTTAAAAGCTGTTATCAAAAACCTAGCGTAGGAGTGCATTTGCCACTTTCATGAAATATGAAGGGGTAATTGCAGCCCAGTGTAATCAGGAAAAGAAAATTATATATGCATAGAAAAAATTATAATTTTAATAATTAATATTTATAAAAAAATTCACTAATTTATAATTATAATTTCAAATTCTTACTGATTTGATATTTCCCAAGTATGAATTTGAAGGTGCGTTTTCATTATAAAAAAAAGTATAAAAAGTATAAAAAAAAATAAAAATAAAAATGAAATCTCAGGGTACATTTACTGTACATTTGATGTTACAAGTCAACTTCACATGCTGAGATGTGAACAGTATCTCTCAAAGAAAGTACTCACGTTGCAATATGAAACTATTCTGTTGTATTTTGATTTCAGTAATGCTACACTTAACACTTTTTTTTATCGCTTTTACGCTCTTCTCTCGTAATTATTATATTATTTTTTTATAAAAAGAAGTTACAAAAATTAAAAAGTCAAAAAATTCTTTTCAAATCAAGTTTTTTAGCTTAAGTTAAAATAATAAAAAAAATTAAAAAGTCAAAAAATTAACTCACTTCTCAAACGAAGGCTTAATATATTGTTTTATATGTTTATACACCATTAGTATAATGAGTTTTAGTACTCATGTTTATCTTTAACGATGTATTAACATATAAAGTGATACATTGAAAATGATATAATAAAATAGTAAGTATAACAATACTCTTTTGATTTAATTATTTTCTTTCGTACATTGGAGGCCATGGTAGAGACGTGTGCAAATGGATATGAGTCAATTTTGGAAGAAAATTATTAATTGAATCACTTTTAGTTAATTGAAAATTTTTCAACCAGCCGCTAACATGCCAATCCTCAAAACCAAAGGGGCTAGTAAGATATTTTGATAGTTTTAAATCAGTGAAATAAGTGACCGAGCGGGTTAAAAAGTATAAAATGAAACCTTAGCTCTGTGTGTTTGTCGAAAGATTTGGAAAGAAAAATAGAAAATGTATATGTAATTAGGTGAGATGTAAGTATATTTTATTTATATTTCACTTACTTTTTTTTCTTTCTAAATTTCTTTCCAAATC
Organism: Camellia sinensis; assembly: GCF_055761805.1. Classification (NCBI taxonomy): domain Eukaryota; kingdom Viridiplantae; phylum Streptophyta; class Magnoliopsida; order Ericales; family Theaceae; genus Camellia; species Camellia sinensis. The sequence goes on along the minus strand of NC_138961.1, from coordinate 30,626,144 downwards.
TCTCAACTAAACACAGCGTTAAAATATATTGAAATCTTAAGTCTTTGTTTGGGAAGAGCTAAAATAGCTTGGCTTTTTTTGACTATTTTTGTCTCGTTTGGTTTTTATTTTTGGGCTTTTTTATATTTATAAGGGAAAAAATATAATGATTATACTTTAGATATAACATTTTGTCTTATTAGCTTATGTAGCTAATTTTATCTTTTGTGTTTTTTTAGCCAAAAAGCCAAAACTAAACATAGCTTAAATATGTTAGTTTTTTTTAAAAAAAAGATTTAAATGCATTCAAAATGACAGCCCACAAATTAATTGAATGCATAATTTTATTTAAAATTATATTTCACAAATTAAATGCAAAGCAATCAAATTTGAAAGAAAATATATAATAAAAATGCACCAAGGATCTTCTAGAGTGTTTTTTTCCTAAAGTTTTCTAAAGTGGTGTATTGTGTGGTTGAGATTTAACGCTGAAAAATTAATGTGACTTGTCATTAAATCTCAACCACACAATACACTACTCTAGAAAATTTTAAGAAAAAAAAACTCTAAAAATGAGCGGCCAGCGTCATGGTGGTAGGGTTAAAGAGAATCATGTGTGGACAAGTATAAAAAAATTATATATACAGGTTTCCTTTGGCTATTTCAATCGGGACTAAAAAAATATAAAAGATAAAATAGATAAAATATTATATTAAATTATAATTATTTTATTTTTTCTTTTACAAAAGTTCAAAAGTTAAAAAATTATTTCCAAACAAACTTTTTAGTTCAAAACTAAAAAAATCTCGACTCTAAAAAATCAACTGAATTTTTTTATTTTTATTTATTTTTTTTTTGCCAAACAACGACATAGAAGAGTTAAGTCGGTTTGCTGATGGGTTGACAACTTTGAACTTGCCAACTCAATGGGCTCACCTTCTGAAACCCGCACAAATTAGTTTGAGTTGGTGCAAATTGGCGGATTAAAAGGGAACATCTGTACGGTTTTTTAAATCAAAATATGCATATTTCAAGAGCCAGCAATTAAAAAAAAATCTATATATATATATTTTGGTCAAACACAAAGATAATAGGACCACCTCCTAGACTTTGGTCTCTCTTTGGGCTGTCAAGATAAAGTACGAATAATGCGTGGTTGATCTATAAACTCCATGCATGATGTGGGGTTTCATAAATTATAGCTCTTGTGATGAGTCTGTGATATGCAAGACAAGTGAATTTGTATCTTATGTTTGGACGGATTGGATAAGGGAGAATTGTAATCCATCGGACTATTAGTTTTAGAATATATTGTCTCCGGACAATTTGGTTGGACTGGATTTGTATCTTATGTTTGTTTAGTTATGGGATTAAATGTCTAGATTGAAATATTTTTAGTGAATCCAATGTTTATTTGAGATATTATGAAAAATAATAAATGCTCAAATGACTATTTTATCATTTTCAATTATTTACTAAATAATAGTAATATTAAATATAGCTTTAAATAAAATTTTAAATAAATTTATTTTAAATAATGAAATAAAATAAAACATCTATTAAAATTTAAATAATGAAATTAAATAAAATATAAACAAAATTTTAAAATAAAACATTAATAAAATATCTATAAAAAATATTTTAAAAAATTAAATAAATAAAACAAAAATAAAAATTAAATAAAATAAAATAATTTTATTTTTAAATTGAGATATTTAATTTTTTTTTTTGAATTTTACTAAATATAATACATAGTTAAATACTAGATGGCAAAAATGTAATTTCATTGTCTAATACCATGGGATGAGTTATCTCATGGTTTCTATCCCCCATGGGATAGGATAGTCCCACAAATATGGGATTAATAGTCCGGGAGGACTATTAGTCCGAAGCAAAACTTTTGAAACAAATAATAAACTATTAGTCCGGTGGGACTAATAGTCTAATCCTACACCCTAATCCTTCAAAACAAACACACCCTAGAGAATTGCTGAGAAAGGCCTGAAAAAGTGTATAATTATTGAGAAAAAAAGATGGCTTGCACAACAAAACAAAGAGAGAAGGGAACAAAGGAGCTGAGACTATAAAATTTTCAAATAGCATTGAAAAAATAAATAAATAAATAAACTGAAAATATCCATTATGGTAAAAAAAAAATTTCATCCTATGATTCAATTACTTGACAATAAAAAACAAAGAAGCAATTTTGAAGTAATAGACCACTTCAATTGAAATGGATTGCCATGTTAAATTCAAGTAAATTCTAATTTTTAGAAGTGTCAAATTTTCAAATATATTTGAGATTTCTAAATTAGAAGGTTTGGTTCGAAATACTCTTATGTCAACAATGCTATGAATAATAAAAACAAAATATGCTGACACATAGTAAAGAAATAATTAGCTTCAAAAGTACTAATTTGAGACAAATGGGTAACCCCGTTCCATTAGCAGACAATTGATTTGGGTTTCAACTCTCATCAGCAATCCCGTCCCATCTAAGATAGAAATATTTATTGTAGTTTATCTCTTCCACACATAAAAAAATAAATAAATAAAATAAAATAATAATTAATTGAATGAAAATATTTATTAATGGGACCCGTTGTCATAAATTTTATATAAAAAGAAGAAAGAAAGCGAATTACTCTAACCTCCTATGAATAATGAAATAATTTTAATAAATTTTATAATTTTGAAATAATTATGCTTTGCTATTTTGAAATATTAATTTTATAATAAATTGGTTTATATTGTTAGTCATCTGTAATTAAACCGATGGAAAATAATAATGTCATCATTTTTAGACTAAAACAACTATATTTCGCCCGTCATTATAAAATTATAAGTAAATTTATTAGGTAAAAAAGAGAATAATTGTGTCATCTGTCATTAATATATGTTCAAATATGTTTGGCAAGTGGTTTTGGGACTAAAATAGTCATAAAAAATAAAATAGGCTATTTTAGCCACAACAAACAAAACATCACATTCAACCCATAATCATTACACTCTTCTCTCACAAAAAAAGTCAAAAAAACCAAAAAATCAAAAAGTTCTTCCCAAACTAAGCTTTTTAGCCCAGGCTAAAAAAGTCAAAAAAACCAACCCACTTCCCAAAGGAGACATAATAATTTTATTAGTTCATTGAAAACTACATGGATTCAAATCATTTCCATTTGAGTTGATAAGTCGGAGTTCGACTTTAATGTTTTATAAAACTATTTTTCACTGTATGCAAATCCAAGATTAAATAAAAGCAGTTTTGAAAGTGTGAAGTGTCTTTGAGTAGCCTCGTTGTTTTGTGTGTGTGTGACCCCATGTGTTGTTCTTGTGATGCCTTGTCAGCCACAACCAACATAAAAATTGAATAGAGATGCGACCCCATATTTTTCACTGTATGTTCATGTGTTGTTTTTGAATAATAATGAGCTTAATCAACAAATCTGGTAAGATTTTATCATATGTTTTCAGTATTTAATTTATATATTTGTCAAAAGGAAATTGTTTAAAATCCCTAAAAAAGTTGCTCTAATTTAACTCGCAGTGATGTTATAAATGGTGCCAATTTTATCTTTTTAAACCCAACAACATTTTTTTTTTTAATACAATCAAAGTTTAAATTCTCTCAAATTAGTCATTCAATTTGAGAGAACAGTTTGGATTTAGTGGGCCTATTTTGGGGCAGGTTTCAAATCCAAACCATTTATATTTTAAAATATATTGAGTAAAATATTTATACAAAAATTAAGATTATCAAACATCAATAATTATATATTCAAATCGCATTTATATTACAAGATATAAATATATATTCTTGCAATATGTCTTGTAAAATTTTTTGCATAATGGTTCTGTAAAACTTCAAAATACTCCTCTCCTCTCATTATTGATTTTGAACGGTGCTAATGTGAGGTACATTAGTCTAACAAATCTCAAACTCTTCCAATCAAAGTGAGATAATTGAAGGGAATGGCTTCTTTCCAGTCTGATCACGGATGAGAGGATATTATTGGGCTCGTAAGATCCATTATAGATAGCATTTTGATAATTCGAATCATTTAATATGTAGAACTTGTCGAGTACTATATGCTTTTAAAACATCATGTTGATCGAATATCGATAGTTATGTAATCAAATCAGATTTTTGTAAGCCGTTTATTTTTCATGTCCATTTTTTTTATACAAAATTGATTTGATCACATAACTATCGATATCCGATTAACGTGATTTGTTACAAACTTATAATACTCGACGAGTTTTACACATTGAACGGTTCGAATTATCAAAACGGGACACGTGACGAACCCCTACAAGTCCAACAATACCCTCCAATCTATGATTGGACTAAAAGAAAGCCATTCTCATAATTAAAATATTGGGATCTAATATGTACAGTAATCCTTTCAAAATAAATAAATAAATAAAATAGAAAAGTAAAAAACAGTTTGAATAACAAAAAATAATGAAAATATAACTCATGATAAATTATCCTATAGTATTGACGATTTATGATTTCCAAAGCCTTCCAATTTTTTAAAACAAAAAGTCAGATCTATGATACTCACCATACCCACAGATTAGCTACAGAAAACCAGCAGTAATTCTTATCGGACGAAACCACCCTCAATAATAAAAAGAAATTACTTTCTTTTTTCTTTTTTCTTTTTTCTTTTTTTTTTTCTTGGTATGCTTTGCTAAGGAGTATTCAGATATTCAAAATATAATTAATAATCATCATAACATTGCTATCAATAAAAATTCAAGTCTGTAAAAGTGGGCATCCCATATGCCAAAATAATAAAAAATTGATTCTACTTACACCATCAAATAGACTCCTTGTACCCTTCAATTTCAATTTTTTTATTACACTTCAATCCTTGTATGAAATTACTAAAATATCCTTTCACCTTAAACTTTGAAAATCCTAATTTTTCATTACACCTTATCACCACCACCTCTATCAACCCTTCACCGCCAACCACCGCCTCCTAGTCCCTCATCGCCTCACCCCGCCACCGTCATCCTCCTTCTTCTTCTTATTCCAGATATGAAAACCTAACCCTAGGTTTTCTCTTTCATTCTCGTAGAAAATGGGGCAGTCGCAATAGTGGTGGAAATGGGTGGTTGCAGCAGTTCTCTGTTACCCCATCTTTTCCTGTTGCTGCCCTCCTCCTCTTTTTTTATCTTTTTCTCTCATCCGAAAACTTAATCCTAGGTTTCATCTCGCTCTATCCCTCCTGCCCTAGAAGTTGATTGCGGTAGTGGAGAAGTAGATCTAAAAGTGTTGCAGAATGGGGTGGGTGAGGCGGTGGTGATGGTCACGGCAGTGGAGCAATGAAGGAAGTAGTGGATGCAGCGGTGAGGGTTGCGAAGGTGGTGGTTGAGATAGTGGTGATCGCGGTGGTTGAAGGACTATAAAGGTGGTGACAATGGCTGCTGGAGATGGAGTAACTGCTGGAAGTAGTGGTTGGAAGACTTAGGGTTTGGAATGTCGAGATAAAAGAGATAAAGGTAAGTTTGGCATTATGAGAAGTGTAGAGAGAGAGGAATTTTTTGGGTGTGGTGTAAAAGGAAAATAGGTGTAAGGAGTTTATTTGGTGGTGTAAATAGAATCACGGGAAATTCTATTTCCACCCATCAAATTTCCTTACTCCACACACTTAATGAATTTTTTCAGAATCACAATTTTATCCTTTAACAAAATTACCATCTCATTCACCACCATCTCACCCATACATCTCATAATTTCTTCATACACATCTCACCCACCACCATCTCACCAACCACTTCACTGCCGGCCATTGTCGGCCATCACCTCCCATGCCCAAACCTCAACTATACACAGCATTTCCTTTCACTTACCCCACTCCTTTCAATCCCTAACATTCCCATTTCATCTTTTTTTCTTTTCTCTGTAGATTGCTGGAGAAATCGGGACCGTCAGACAACCAGTGCCGAACAGATTGCTGCCGTTCGGATATCAATCGCCGAACCAATTGAGTATGTACAGATATCAACTATCGAATCTATAGGGTTTGTTCGAGCATCAACCATCGAATCTCTCTCTGCCTCTTTTTCTTTCTTTGTTGATCGATCGATCGTGGTGAATAAGGGAGGTTGCGTCGCAATAGAAGGGGTGGAAAGGACTGGGGAGGGGGAGGAGAAGACTAGGGAAAAGGTGGAGAGGTGGATCGCAGAGGTGACGACGACCGATGATGATCGCGATGGAGGTGACGGCGACCGGCAATGATCGCGATGGAGGTGACGGCAGCATAAGAGGTTGTGTGAGAATGACTGAGAGGCTGGAAAGGGGCGATGGTTGATGTCATCGCTGCCTCCATCGCCGGTAGCTGGTGTAGGTAGGGTTAAAGATTTTGGAGTGAGAAAGGATGGAAGGAGATGATGTGCACAGAGAGGGGTATATTTGAAATGTGAAGTATGTGGAGTGAGATAAAGAAGTAAAAATCAAATTACTAAATATGTAAATTGAGAAAATATATGCACAGAGATAATTTGGTGTGTGAAAATAGAATTTCCCTAAAATCACACATAATAAAATGGATTATTAGAGGTAAAATGACCAAAAAGCCCCCTAGAGGGGAAAAGAGGTCAAAGTGATCCTTCAGATGGTCAAATGCAAGAAGGAATGAGGACAAAATCGACATTTCAAAGTAATCTCAGACTCACATGGCAAGTCGAGCCCAATTACTTCCACGGCCTCATCTGAGGACATTAGCAGAGGGAGGAAGGAGTGAGTGACAGCAAGGAACTGGGAGCTTACTTTACACATTCACATACAAATATATTGAAAAAAATGAAGAAATATCAAAAAAATGAAAATAAAAATAAAAATAAAAATTGAAAAGTTAGAAAAATAATTATAAATTCATAAAAATACAAATATGTATGCACTAAATTGTGCAAACAAGTGTTGTAGTTTCATAAATATGTAATTACTTTTTCTAATTTTTATTTTTTTGATATTTTCAAAAACAAATTACACATTAAAATTTAGAAAAATGTTTAAGACCCTTAATAAAGCGTTCACAATTTCACCCATAATAATATGTAATAATATGTGTCAAATTTTAATTTGTCACATACTAAATTATGTGAGGCTCTACTTCATTGCCACATCATTGTATGTGTATTTGGGGATATTAAACGTGGGTTTCTAGTATTACTCTAATATTTATTTTGCATAAATTACACTTACCTTTTTTTAAATTAAAAAATATATTATTACTTTTACTTTTTTTATATAAATATATTGATTTTTTTAAACAAGGTTATACTGACTGAAACTGATACAGATGATAAGTATACACTGAGATAAATAATAATAATAATAATAACATTTTAGTATAATAAAGATGGTAGCATGATTTTTTTTTTTCATGACTAATGTATTATTAATAAAAAATAATGTAACTAATATATAAATTAAAATTTTAAAAAAATTAATATAATTATATTAAAAATATAATATAATTATATTTTTTTCCAAACCATAGAAAGGTTTAGTGTAATGTAATCTATCCTATTATTTTTCATTGTAATTTGTTTATTGATTCAAGAAAAAAATAACGGTATCTCTATGGTCCTCTAGGCCTCCAAAGACTCTCTCTCCCACGTTGATCCATCAACTGAGACTTTCATGTGCTATTCACTTCCAACATCAGCATCACTCTACATAAAAACTTTGGTGTTAATTTTATTTTTAGGGTCAGCTTATTTGCGGTCCATTAAGTAAATTGGTTAGTACTGTTAGCTTCATAGAGTCCATCACTAATCCTATTTCAATAATCTAAACCGTTCAATATATAGAGTTTGTCGGACATTTTATCTCTGTAAAAGATTATGTTAATCGGATATTAATAACTACTTGATCGGATCAAATTTTTGTCAACAATTTATTTTTTAAATTATATTTACCGCTTAGAGGAACTTGATCTGATCAAGTAACTATCGATATCGAATCGACGTGATTTTTTACAAGAATAAAGTACTCGACGAGTTCTACACATAAACGGTTCGGATTATCGAAACATAATCCGTGATAAATCCCTACGGACCCAACAATATGCTTCAATCCGGAGAGAAGCCTGCCCTTTATTTTTATTTCTCAAACTGCCACCATTTTTCTTATATTATTATTAAATTATCGATTTTATATATTTCATCTCCTATTTTTTTTTTAATTCATATAGTCTAATTAAAAATAATTATATAAATTAATAACTATTAAAACTTAATTTAATGATAAAAAAAATCATTTTAAAATAAGAATAATTTAAGCGTAGAAGCAAACACCCATCAAATTGGTTACCAGGAATAATTTGTATGAATGTATGGTTACCAATTTATTTTATTTTTTTTAATTGGCAAAAACCAATAGCTGATTGTTACATTAGTATTTTGAGAGAGTTGAAACTCACATCCATAAAAGTAAAACTCAAAACCTTTCGTTAAGCTGTGTTTAGTTTAAGAATTTAAAGAAGAATTTGAAAAGAAAAAAGAAAAAAGAAAAAAATACAATGAAATGTGAATAAAATATATTTACATTTCTAATAATTTTAGACACTTTTTTTTTTTCAAATCCCTCTCTCAATTTTTAAATCAAACACAGACTTAAAAAAATTTAATGGCCAAAAAAACTAATCAACTAGACTAGAACTCCGACTAGACAAGAGCCCCTGGTTGTATGGTTGCCAATTTATGCAATCATCTCTAACTAAAAGTTACATTAACTAAAGTAAAAAATTTAGAAACTAAATAAAAAAAAATTGATCATTTAAAAACAAAATAAATAAATAGTGATAATATAAGAGATAAAAGTGAAATTAATTCAAATTTTTATACAAGGGTTAAAGCGAAATTTAAGAGGCATGAAATGTAGGCAACGTTATCTAAAAATATTTTATCTTAGCCAAACAGTCCGTAGAGAATAAAATATAATTAAAACGAAAAAAAAAATGAAAATTTTGTAAAATATGTTGACAAAATGAAATATATATTCAAACTGATTGCAACGTAAATTATACCATAATAAATTTTGTTAATACAATTTTTATTTCTTTTTACCACTTTTTTCGAATGAATTTAAAAATTGAATAATGAAATAAACCATCTGTGTCAGCCAAGCACACCGGATCCACAGTGTGCTGCACCTGCAATGGTTGAATGGAATCTCTCTCTCTCTCTCTCTCATCCATGAGAGAGAGAGAGCTCTAGAGAGAGAGACCCATCACCTCAATCATCAACAACAAAACCCACAAAACAGAAAAACAGATTATCAATAATAATAACTTAGAGACAAGTCATTGACATCAATACAGTGTGTGAAATAGTGGAAAATCTGTCATATCAATATCTCTCTCTCTCTCCCCCTTCATTCTCTATCAAATGAACAGTGACAGTAACACTAATAAGAACCCTAGTCTCCATCAATGGAGATTCGGACCCAACAAATACAAAAACAAAAACAAAAACAAAATCTGTACACGTTTTTGTTACAAGAAAGAGAAAAAAATGGAGAAAGCAAAAGAGAAAGGGAAAACCCTCTCTTTCTCTCTAAACCCTTTCTTGTTTTTCTTGATTTCAAGAATCACCATACTCGCGCCAGCAGATGAGCATGGTGACACAGCGCCTCATGATGTAGAACCTAGCTCTCTGTTCTTTGACAAGCCTAGCACATTTTCTTGTGAAAGAACACCTTCTCTGTGATGAATTCTTCATTAGATGAGTATTTGAAGAAGAAAAAGAAGAAGAAGAGGAGCGAGTACTCCTTGAGAGCTCTTTCTTCGACAACCGCCACTTCTCATCGAAATACAACGGTGGTTGTTGCTGCGGCGGAGGTGGTGGTGGTGCTGTAGTAGTAGCAGAAGAAGCCATGGAAGACTATTTCAAGAAAATCAAGATATGGGTTTCTTTTCTTTTCTTTTCTTTTCTTTTCTCTTTCTCTTCTTTGGGGTTTTGCTTTTTGGAAACAGCAAGAGGAGAGAGAAGAGAAAGTGGGCAGTGAGGCAAAGAGGGTTTTGGAGATTGACAATGGTGTGATTATGATGGTGGTGATGATGAGAGAGAGAGAGAGAGGAGTCAGTGAGGAAGCTAAGGGTGAGTTGCTAGGGTTACTATTTATAAGGGGAGAGAGATTGGAGAAGAAAAGGGTTGCAGATGGGTGTGGCAGTGGGCATCACCTGGGGCCTTCCCTCGAGAGGCCCACCATTTTTTTTTTTTTAATTTTTATTTTAATATGATTAAAATATTAAAATGATATTATAAAAAATAACAATGATTTAGACCACTAAAAAATACACTACTAATAGCACTAATGTATTGAGAATGGTAAAAAAAAAAGAAAAAAAAAAGAAACAAGGCATAGAAAGTGGACGGAACCCACTGTCATATCATTAGTGTTCTTTCTAGTGCTCCATTTTTAATGTTTCAAGTATTTTTTTATAAAAAATTGAAGTGGGTTCCCAATACACACGTCATGAGCTGCTTAATTTTTAGGTTGTGTGTAACAGTGGAAATATTATTAATTTATTATTTGTCGTTTATATATTTTTCTCAAAAAAATTATTGGGAATGTTGTCAAAAAAAAAAGGGTACATTATTATCAAAGGAAATGCTAAAAATAAATTTTATTTGATTGTTGTTAGGAGTGGAAAAGTATAAAATTACATTAAAAATGTAAAAAGTTATAAAAATATGTGAAATATGTAATATAATTATAAATATTTTAACAATATTGTATAGTGATTATTAACAATTATTTGAGCATCTCAATGGTATTTGTTATAATAGTATTATTATTATAATTTAATAATAAATAGTAATGAATCTATATATTTATATATTATATAATAAAAATAGAGTTTTTAAATCACAGACTTTGTAAGAGTTCTAACATTCTGTAAACACTCTATTTTTGACCGTCCTCAAGATTTGGACGTCATCGTTTGAACACTCGATAATTATCCATGCTCGTATTCATTTTGAGTTCCCGGAAGTCTCGGTCGCATGTCTTGCCTTAAGATCTCTCAACTTGTCTGTTTTGTGCTTGGTTGTGGACCAAACACTTGTGTTTTTACTTCTGAGGGAAGAGGGTGGCTTATTGGCCATTACCTCAACCCATCGGCCAAGGCATGAAGCCAGCGGCCCTGCTTTCTTGCCATCGGCCAAAAGTGTTGGTCGATCGGCACTCTTTTTAATCGATCGGCCCTTGTGTTGGTCGATCGGCCATATTTTCTGGCCGAACCCTGTTCATCTGCTTTTTGCCGATATATTATGCCAATTGTCACAGCTGGCACAATTCCCCCCATCCATACACGTGTATAGAGGGATTTGTCCCTTGCCTTAGCTTGCTTAGGAAGCTTAGAATTTAGACTCCTATAAGAAGGGAGCCCCTCCTCCCTTCTCAGAGGTTCTGAAAATTTAGGGTTAGAGAGTTGTATATATCTATCTCTATATCTCCCTCTTTTCACATGTTTGTGTGTGTGTTTGTACCTTAAAGGTTGTTTTGTTCATACTTTTGCACTAGAGCACATAGTAGAACGTCATCCTTGGTTGCTGAGGTCCTAAGTAGTTGGTGTTAGGGTTCTTGAGGTGATTTTGATCAGAGAAACCTGCTGGTATTGTGTTCTTGGAGGTGTTCTTCAAGGGTGAGCAAACTTACTTTTAATGCCCCATTCTTGCTTAAGCTTTTAACCCTTCTTGCTTATTGTTTTAAGCTTAGCTATTAACTGATAAAAGTTCTATTTTTACTTGCTTTAGACCTTTGTTTAAGGTCTCTTCTTGGTTTGGGGTTGTTTACCCCGTCCAAGGCCTTGTTTTAGGCCATCCCTTTTGGCCTTTGTTCTTAAATTTGTATGACCTTTCTACCACTGAAATTCAGAGGATTTTCAGTGGTGGAAATGTGGTTTTGAGGTCTTAAATAGGAGAGCGCCATCCCCTCTCTTTGCTATCTTGAATGCTTGTATAAATGGCTTATGTTGGTGGCTTGTATCCTTAGCTTGTTTTAGCTTCATTTCAGTGTGTATTAGGCTTTGTTTTGCCATAATATACCTCTGTTTCAAGTTGGTTTGATGGCCTCTTATATGCTTCATATACTTGTGTTGTAACCCTCTTGTTTGCCTCAACATGCATCATGTTGTAACATGTCATTCTAGCATTCTTTTGGCTCAACTCTATGAAGCTTTTAGCCTTGTCTTACCATGCTAGAGCTCTATTTTGCCTTGTCTTGGTCATGCTTGCATTGTTTTGTATAACCACCATGTAATCTAACTTGTTAGCTTTGAGTGTCCAAGTCACTAGCATGCTTTACTTGAACCATTTCAATGATTTGGCATCACTTGTTATGTTATTTTAGTCCATATAGTATGCTCGTATACTTGCATTTATCACTCCTTTAATGTTTTAAAGATTTGATGTCTTATGCCTCATGAATAGACCATTGTGTATGCTTCCATGCTTAGGTCTTTGGGATGCCATCTAAATGTGTTTTTGGTCTTGTTTTACCATTCCATAACTCTATTTTTCATTGCTTAAGTCATGCCATGTTTGGTTTTGATAAGTGTAGTGTAACACCTCTTTTGTAGCCTTGCATGCCTCATGTTTTCGGCCCTTTGTTCTAGCATGTTTTGGCCTCATTCCTTGCATGTTTTAGGCTTACTTTGGCATGCTTTAGGACTGTTTTGGTTCACTTTGGCCTTTTGCATCATGTTTCACATAGCCTTGGTTTGAACCCCTTGGCCAGCCTTAAGCCTTGAGCATTCTTGCATGATTTGCTTGTTTTGTTTGGTTGGTTTGACACTTTTCCTAACATGATTTCAGAGCTTACAATGTATGTCACATGTCCATGTTTGTCCTCTTTTAAGTGCTCATGAAAGTTGCCCTCCTATGCCTAGGTATTGGACCATTTACTTGTGCATATTTGCTTTGCATTTTCATGCTTCCAATTCATGACTTTGGCCACTGATTTGGGCATGTTTGAGAGTAGCCCATTTTGGTTTAAGTCCATCTTACCATGTTGTTGCATGCTTGTTTCATTTTGCATGTTGTTGCATGCTATGCATGTTTGCATACTTAGGTTGTATACCTATTGCATATTGTATGCTTGCATGCTCATGTTGCATTAGATTTGTATCATGCTTGAGTTGCTTGCATGCTTAGGTTACATTGCATTATGTGTGCATTCCCTTGCCTCTTAATCAAGCATGATAGAGGTCCTTTATGTGTTTTGTGCATTTCATTTGATATTGAATTGCACACTTGGCTTCTTTGGCCATCATGCATTGAAATGCGTGATTGATGGTCCGAGGGTCGAGAACTACACACCTTTGAGTCTTAAACATGATAAGAGGTGTAGTTGTGTAGACATTGTCTTGTAAATGTATTGTCATGCTCTGTTTGTCCTCTGCTGCAGCAACATGAGCTTTTCACAAGAAGAGATGGTCGATCGACCACATTCAGTGCCAATTGGCAACAAACACTTAGCCGATAGCCTTATGTTTGGTAGATGACCAATTTTCCACGGCCGATGGCCCTATCTTTTGGTCGATGACCTCTTAGAATGCCAAAAAGTTGGTTCAGAAGTGTCACAGAAGTTGGCACAGTTTTCAAAGGTACAGAACAGTGCAAACAGAGGCAACATGAAGCATGGCAACAGATTTCCGAGCAAAGCCGACCGAGCATGCATTCGTCCCTCTTCCCGAGGCTGTTTTACTGTTTTCATAGCTTAATTAATTTGTTTAATTAGTTAAGTATTGTGTAATAATTAATTAGCTTGTTAGTTAGTTAATTAGTTAATTTGTATTATTCTTTTGGTCCCTCTGTCGAGAGGGCGCAATTTTGTAATAAGCGTGCGTGTGTGTGATGCATGTTTTCCAACCCCACGTCTTTCTCCATTTTACTTAAACCGCTTACGATGGTTAGTTTTAGGGCATATTTCAATTAGCATCCTTATGCTATGCATGTTTACATCATTCATCCGTATTGCATGCACCGGGTTCGGCGCATCATACTAACTGCATTGTATTTCAATTCCTACTTGAATACATGTATCGAATTGTCGCATCTCATATGTCATCTTAGAATAGCCGAGCCTATTTCTAGTTACATTTTGCATGCGATGCATTAGCCATTTTAACATGAGCTAGGATCATGCATTGATTTCTAACTAGTTCTCTATTTTGGCTCGGATTACACTGTAAGTGTTTACGCTTTAGCATCTTACATGAGTATGAGTTTTGCTATGATAACATGCTTGCCATGAGACTAATTGCTTATGTGATACAACTGCCTGAATGCATGTGGGTGAAGGTTGGATTACTTGAATTGGAACAATTCATTGAAATCCGCATGTTAACCTATTTGCGAGTAGCAAACTTCAAACCATTTTCCAAACAAACGAATATGCGATACTTTGTTCCAAATTAGGCGATTGTAGACACCCCATTTTTGACCGTCCTTAAGACTTGGACATCATCGTTTGAACACTCGGTGATCATCCTTGTTCGTGTTCGTCTTGAGCTCCCGGAGGTCTCGGCTACGCGCCCTGCCTCAAGATCTCTCGACTCGACCGTTTTGTGTCTAGTTTTGCACCAAACACTTATTGTTTTGCTTCTGAGGGTGGGAAGTAGCTTGTAGGCCATCCCCACACCTCACCGGCCATGGCTTGAGGCCACCGGCCTTGTTTCCTTGCCACCGGCCATTGGTGATGGCCGGTCGGCACTATTGATGGTCGGTCGGCATTGTGTTTGGTCGGCCGACCACTGTTTTTGATCAATCGGCCACTTGTCCTAACCGAGACCTTTTCTTGAGGGAGCTTCACCCTTTTGAACCTTTTTTTAGCTTCTCCAAGAAGTTTGACCCTTTTTTAACTTCTCCAAGAAGCTTGAACCTTTTGACCCTTTTTTTAGCTTCTCCAAGAAGCTTGACCCCTTTTTTTAAAGCTTCTTGAAGAAGTTTGAACCTCTTGACCCCTTTGCCTAGCTTCTCTAAGAAACTTGGCCTTTTTGATCCAAGCTTCTAAGAAAAGCTTGGCCTTTTGGTCAAAGCTTCTAAGAGAAGTTTTGCCCCCTTGGTTTCTCTATATAAGGAGAGCCTCTCCTTCCATTTTAGGGGTTAGAAAAATCAGATATATATGATATATATATCACTCCCTCTCTATATCTCCCTCTCTCTCTACATTTGGGTGGGTTAGAGGGTCCAAAAGGGGCTTGTTCTTGGCCTATTGCACACCACTTCATAGCCACACACCTCCATCATCACTTGGAGGTTCTTGGAGCTTGTTTTCAGAGGTTGAGGACTGGTTTTTGAGGCCTAAAGGCTGCTGGTTCTTGCTGGTCTTCAAAGGTAACTTCTTACCCTCTTTATTCCCCGTTTTTGCACACCCTTTTAGCCTGTCTTACTTGCGGATTTGGGTTTTGTGTATAACATAAAAAAGTTCTGGTTTTTTGTGTTTAAGATACTTCATTAAGACCACTTTTGTGTTTGGGGTCGTTTACCTCCTCTTAGGCCTTGTTTGGCCCCATTTTGTGCTATTTTTGGTGAGCTTCGGGACCACCTTGTTTGGGCCTCCTGGTGGTTTAAGGTCCTAAGAAGGAGAGGGGTGACCCTCTCCCTTGTTGCCTTGTTTGTTACCCTTTTTGGCCTTACAAAGGGGCCTATATTTGCACACTTCTTGAGCTCGGTTCAGGCATTTTTCAGTGGGTTTTAGGACCCCCATAAGCCATTTCCAGAGTTGTTTTGGTCATATTGAGTGTCCCTCTTGCATGTGTATAACAACCCCTTGCATGGCCTTCCAAAGGAGCACCTCATTCTAACATGTGTTGGCTCTATTTCAGTGGGTATTTGGTGTTTATTTAGCATGTTTTACCTCTATCCCATGTTGGTTTGTTGACCCTTGGCATGCATCATACACTTGCTTTGTATTCCTCTATTTTGCCTAGAAATGCATCTTGCCTTTGGACCACCATGCTTGCATATTTTGGCTTAGCTTTGTGAAGTTTTTGGTCATGTTTTAACATGCTTAAGGTCTGTCTTGGGTCTGTGGATTCATGTTTTCCATGCTTTGTATAGCTTCTTTGCATTCTAGCTTACTAGTCTGGGGTGTGTAGGTCACTAGTATGCTTTACTTGGCTTGTTCTCATGATTTGGCATCATTGGAGACCACATTTCAGTCCATGTTCCATGCTTGCATACTTGCATTTTCTATCCCTTTCATGCTTTGAAGAGTTGACGGCTTATGCTCTATGTTTAAGGCCTTGTGCATGCATGCTTGTGTGTGTTTTCATGCCTTTGTTGCATCATTTTGGCCACTGTTTTGGACCTAGTAGAGAGCTGTCCAAGTTAGTGTAAGACCATCCTTTGCATGTTGATGCATGCTCACCTTGCGTGTTGTGGCATACTTGTGTGTTGTTGCATGTTTAGGTTGCTTAATATGATGCATGCCTTGCTCACTTGCATGCTTAGATCACATCTTGTATGCTTGTCACTCCCATTATTATTCCATATCTTGCATGTTTTCTCATTTAGGTTGTGCGCCTAACATGCATTGTGCATTACTTGCTTGCATGCCCATGTTGCATACTTAGTTAACATGCCTAGGTCGCATTGCATGAGCATACATGCCTTGCCTCTTGAATTGAGTATGATAGAGGTTGGGTTTCACTTGTTTGTTTGATGTGCATCTCATTTGAAATCAAAGTGCATACTTGGTTTCTTGGGTCATCACGCATTGAAATGCGCGATTGGTGGTCCGAGAATCGAGCACCATACCCCTTTGAGTCACAAACATGATAAGGGATGTGGTGGTGCACACATTGCTTTGAAAATTCCATGCCATATACTGTTTGTCCTTGTTGCTATCAAAAACCAGTTTCTGCAGGGAGTTTCTGCCGACCGGCACTGTAGAGTGCCGACCGACCATGGATTGGTGGCCGATAATGTGAAACCCCAGCCGATGGATAAGTTCTATGGCCGGTGGGTATTCCCTTCAACCGATGGTGTCCTACAGGGTTCAGGGAACCTGTCCCAGGATTTTGGCATTTTTCAGAGAAGCGGGGCAGTGTAAACAAAGGCAGCAGTGGTATGGTACGGGCTTTCGGGGCAAGATAAATTCGAGCATGCATCATTCACACATCCCGAGGCGGGGGGCTGCGGCCATCTTCTCTTTGCATTTAATTTGTTAATTAGATTAGAAATTTTGTAATATTTAATTTAGTATTATTTATTCGGACTGTAATATTTATTCGGACCCTCCGAGTGAGGGCAATTGTGTAATAAGTGTGGGTGCGTGTGTGTATGTCTTCCAACCCCACGTCTTTCTTCCCTTTTGTTTACCTGCTTTCAATGATTAGTATTAGGGCATATCTAAATTAGCATACCTTATGCTATGCATGCGTGCATCTATGCATTTGTCTTACATGCATCGGGCTCGGCACATCATGCTAACTGCACTTGTATTTCAAATCCAAGTTGAGTACTTGTTAGTTGCAGCATTTCACATGCCATTCTTTAGGATAGCTGAGCCTATTATAGTTGCATCTTGCATGTGCTACATTAGCCATCTTAACATGAATTAGGATCATGCATATGATTACTAACTAGTTTCTGTTTTGGCTTGGAGTGCTCTGTAAGTTCTTTTGCTTTAGCATCCTTGCATGCGTGTGAGTGTTGCCATGACAGCATGATTACCATGAGGCTAGCTACTTATGTGATATAACTGCTTGAATGCCTGTGGATGGAGGTTGAATTACCTAACTTGGAATAATGCATTAAAACTGTGAGTTTTAAGCCCACTAGATAATGGCAAAACTATCTTTTCTAAAGCACACTTGAGGGTGGCAAAATCTGCATTTTAGCCTACTTGCGAGTAGCAAACCATTTTCAAAACAAACATGCAATGTTTTGTTCCAATTTAGGCGATTTGGTCTATACTTGTTTGCTGTGCGCGTAACATAGTAATTTTAGGCTAAATAACTGGATTAAGAACACATAACGTTTTCAAAAACGGATATCATGGTTAGTAGAGGCCGATCTTCGGATCGGGCGAGAGGGGGTGCTCATAGCTGACCTTCCCCAATCGTACCCAAGTTCCCGAGCCGAGGCAACTTTGGTGATGACGGACACGTGGCCTTTGGCACCGAGTCAGGGTTTCCTAAATTCCCCCAAAATAAAATATTTAGGTGGCGACTCTGTATCTGGCAAAGCAGTCCATGTTTGGCACTTCTTTCAAAAATCTATTTTCTCAAAACGATTTGCCAGATTTGGACTCTTTGGTTCAGATTAAGAACTGTGACACAAATTGAGTCCGAACTGTAGCACGAAGGCCTCACGCGGGCGCGTCTACAGTTTCTGGCGACTCTGCTGGGGATTTAGAGAGCTTGACTCGAACTCGTGATATCCTATTTTGATTTCATTTATGTGTCTCTTTGCATTGCATGTGCATTGGTGCACCTAGGACACCGTGTTTGCCATCTGCCATTCCTGAACGGTTTGCCGGAGGCTTGTCTTGTCAAGGCATGACCATAAGGCTGACCGGTTATGGGCTCTGACAGTATGGGAACACAAACCCCAGTTTTTACCAGGGCACCCTTTTGACCATTCGACCTAGTGCATATTCAGAACCCATAGTGACCATTCCAAGCTAGGACAGGTTGCTTACCTGATTATAGGTTGTTTGAAACCGCTGCGTGCGTAGTGAAACCCTAGCTCCTGACAAAATAGGACAGGGAAACCCTGCCCCAACATAGGGGTGTTTTGGCTCTCTTTGCTTGCTATGTGCTTTTAGAGTGCGTCTCTACAGGGAATGATGTATCAGTTTGCAAGTCTGGGTATCAGGCCTGCGGGCATCAGTGTTTTGAGAATCAGTTATATCTGCGGGTATCAGATTCAGATTTGGGGCAGTGATTTTGGGGAACAGTGATCAGTAGTAGAATACAGTTATTCAGTTATGCCTATGCCTGTTCTGATGAAATTGGGCTGAGATACTGCATGTTTTCTCTTTTGCTAGGTAGTCCTGGAACCATAGCTTCAGAAGGCTCCAATATCCCCCGAGGTTCATTGGACTCGTACTGATAGGCTTTGTCAGGTCATAGACTCAGTTCAAGGCTAATCAGGGCCAGAGAAGGCTAGTTAGGCACAGACCACCAGTACAATAGCTACCAGATCAGTGATCTTTGAGCAGTCGGGGCTGAGATTTTCGAGCCTATTGCCGACACAGATATACCGGTTGCTCAGTTAGATTAGAACAGTATGTCGAGTCTGGAAGAGATGGTGCGCCAACTCCAGGATAGTATGAAAGCCATGCAGCAAGACACTGTCCGTCAAGCAGAATTCGCCAAGCAACAGGCTGTGGTCATAGCCCAACAGGCAGAGACAATTGCCAGGTTAGAGCAGCAAACTGGAGTATCTACTTCACACCGGGCTCCTCCCCCACCAAGAGTTCCAACACTCGGGGAGACAGCTAATGTGCAGGAAGATACGGACATTCCGACAGGGCCAGCTCCGCCCCTGGTTTTACCCCAGCTATCTAAAACACCCACCAACCTACCAGACCCCCACTTTGATGTCGAGACGGACCCCACAACATTGAAAGTGAGCAAGCTTGAGAAATTGTTCAAGACGTCTCAAGGGGCCCACTCCATTCCTGATATTGAAGATGGGTATACAGACTCGGCTGTGACGCTGCCGGACAAATTTAAGATGCCGTACATCGACCGATTCGATGGGTCCGGGGATCCCATGGTGCACTTGCGGCTGTTTTCAGACATTCTAAGGCCGATGGGCCTCACCAGATTACAGAAGCTATCATTGTTTGGTCGGACCCTGTCTGGGATAGCTGCAATCTGGTATGCGAAATTGGAGAACTCTGTGAAACCGAATTGGGAAGAGATGGCAGAGGCCTTCAGTGATCAATACTCCTACAACGCATAGATTGAGGTCACAACTCGTGATCTTGAAGTCACCCGCCAAGAGCCAAAGGAGGGTTTTTCAGAGTTTGTGGCGAGGTGGAGAGCAAAGGCCTCGATGATGGCTACAAGGCCTTCCGACAAAGACCAGATAAGGATGGTTGTGCGCAACCTCCAACCCAAACTAATGCAGAAAATGATTGTGCTCCCCTTCCCTACCTTTTCAGGTCTGCATGAGATAGGGGTACAGATTGAGGATGCTATGAAGCAGGGCCTTATTGATCAGGAGAAGGAGCAGCCTAGGAGGGCGTTTACCCGCAGTTCGAATGCGACCACCAGCGGTGATGCAGCTGTTAGGACTTCAGACGTGGGCATGGTCGCCGCCACCACACCGAGAGCAGCCACCCCCTTTGTTGGTGCATCCACTTCAAACCCCCGAACTTCGGACTATCTACCCCGAGGCAAGAGGGTTTTCACCCCACTCTTTATGCCTTTGTCTAAAGCTCTAGGGGTCCTACTCAAGAAAGGACATCTGAAACCGTTAGAACAACGACCTCTACCTGATCCTCTCCCTGCAAAGCATGACCCGACTAAGTACTGTGCTTTTCATCAACAAACCGGTCATGACACCGACAGTTGCGTCCGTCTCCGCCACGAGATACAAAATTTGATTGACAACAAGGTCATCCCCGCACCAGGTCCTGCAAAGTCTATCGGCACTTGATCGGTGAACTTGTGGGGGATAATGTGATGTGATCGAGGGATGAACCACCCGCGGGCAGCGTTCAGTTTATTCCAAGATGTGGTGTTTGGCACGCATTGTTTTGAGCATTTGCGAATGTTAGTTTTGTACTTTCCGACTTGGGTATTGGGTCAGTCTTGTCATTTTGTATTGAGTCAGTCTTTTCATACTGAGTCAGTCGGGTCTGTCTTGTTGTGTCGAGTCAGTCCTGTTTTGTTAGAGTCGGGTGATTTCGGGGGGTGTTACCTCGGACATCACTTGCTTGTTTTGTGTTTGTCTTTTTGCTTTCTTTTGAGTCTGTTTCTGCCTTAGAGCCAATTACGCCAACAGATCTGAATGGAACAGCAGTGATTTTCACACTCTTGTGTTTGCTTCTGCCGTGTGCCAGTTGTGCCAGAAATTCTAAGTAAGATGGCAGTATTTGACTAGAAGCTGTGTCTTTTCTGTGCCTTGAATTCATTGCATTGACCTAAGTTTTTCAAAACTTTTTTTGAAACATTGTGATAAAAACGAAGAGGAAGGAATTCCTCAGGTTTTACAAAACTTGATCAATTGAGAGAAAGAGAGGCATGCTAAGCCCTTAATGATTGAGATCATGCTTGTTAATGTGAGTACTGAGAAGGACCCTGGCTTGATCCAGATTGGTTCTACACTGTCTTCAGCGCGAGCGATTTGTCGCTTTCTTAAAAAATTTCAAAAAATATTTTGCACGGTCCTGCGAAGACTTGTGTGGGATCGCTCTTGAGATTCTGCAGCTTAGGATCGCTCTCAGCCTCGAGATTTGACCCCTCACTTTCAAACCTTGAACCTGAGTTCAGAACGCTCAACGGTCAACCACAACGTGAGGCCTGTGTGGCTAGATTCAAAGCAGCCCTCGAACAAGAGGCACCAAAGTCAGATCAAGAAGATCAGATCAAAGGAAGCTTGTAAAGTTAGATCAGAAGCCCCCCCTCAAACTAGGGGCAAAAATGTCAGATATGCTCGAAGAGACGAAGATGGATCCTTCAGTAAATCAATACAACAGCCACTCTCCTGGATACGGATGGCTTCAAAACCCTAAAACCATTTGGCATGGACTTGTTACACTTTTACCCTTTGAGAGGCTCGCTGGGCCAAAAACCCGGAAAGGCGACCCAGACAAAAGTTAGAGCAAGAGCAAAAAAAAAAAAAAAAAAAAAGAGCAAAAAAATGCAAAAAAAATGCAAAAAAAAGAAGAGAAAAAGAAATGAAAAAAAATTGAAAAGAAAAGAAGAACAAAGCTTGCAAGGTCGAAAACCCGCAACGGGCGCCTTGGCAAAAGTTAGAGCCTAAAAAGGAGAGGATAATACCCGAGTGTACCTTACCCCGAACTACGTGAGGCTTGATTCCAATCTTTGGGATACGTAGGCAACTTCATCCTGAAGTCCAGCCGTAAAATACTTCAAATTCAACTGTGTCCATGTGATGGTTCTAGTCATCTTTGTCTTTTCTGTATCCGGGAGTTTGGTTGCAATCATCGCTCTGAGGACTGATTACAATACACTACGGTGCCATTCAGACAAGGGGCAACTTTCCGTTGCCATTCAATGCACCGCGGTGTCATTCAAACAAGGGGCAACTTTCCGTTGCCATTCAATGCACGGCAGTGCCGTTCAAACAAGGGGCAACTTTCCGTTGCCATGCAGCTCTCTTTGAGCAAAGAGGGCAATTTTCCTCCAAATCCGAAGTTGTGCGTCTCAAGAGTAGGTTCCGTGCTTGTTAAGCATTAGCCGTTTGCAAAAATAATTTTTGAGAATTTTTGCTGAGGTTGACTGATCTCTCAAAAACTATTCTATTTTCCAAAACTGGACCATTTTCTTGGACCTAAAAAGGAAAATTTTCAGTGCTCATAACCTAACTCGCATGATTTTCAAATCAAAAATCGAACAAGTATGTTAATCTAACTCTCATATTGGTCAAGATTGTTTTAGTAGAAAGCAAAAACAAAAATGGTCAAAATGATGAAATAGGGGCACAGTTGAGTCAGGTGTTCTGTCTTTCTCCCGTTGTCAACATACTTGCCAGAAAGGGCACTCTACTTGACGAAAGGGCACCATATTCGCCAGAAAAAGGCACCATTGAAGCTGACCGCAAAAGGGCAGAAAGCTCTCACATCCTCCAAGCAACGAGGTATCAAGCCAAGTGCGAAGCACGAACCGGAATGGGACAAGATATCCCATTCCCTCCTCTAGGCAGATCTAATCACGTCCAAACTCCCCAGCAGAGCATCGTCAACCGATGTCAGCTGCAGATTTGCTACACACCCAATTGTAGCGCAGCCCCTCTGTGGAAGAAACTCACTGTTGTGAACAAGAAGAAGAATCTAGCGGAATGCTAGGGGTAAGACCCCGCAACTTTCCGTTTATCCACCAACCAGGGGAGGGATAAAAAAAATGAGAGATTGAAGAATAGAGAGATGTGCGCTGAGAGAAAAAGTGAGAAAATGGTTTTTTTTCAGAAAAACAGAGATTGAGTGCCCGAGTGATGTGAGAATCACAAATGAGAAAAGGGTGGGAAACAATACCCGAAAAAAAACTGGCTCCTCACGTACTGAGAGGTCTCTCGTCTTTGTAACACGTCTATGTGTCGTGTTTCTTGTTTTGTTTGTCTCGATTCTGGATTTGAGTCGTTCCGAGCGTGTCTCGATGTGTTTAAGTTGTTTACCTTTTGTTTTTCGTTGTTGAGTCTTTTTCGTTGTGTTTAGTCGTAGGCTCAATACCTGGTCAAGAACTCATTTTCTCAATTTCAAAAAATGATTTGTTGTGTGCTCAGAGTGCTGTGCCATTCTCCACATTTGTGCAAAACAAGAATTTGTTCTTTCTTAAAACCGCAGGGCTCAACCCAGGTCATGCAAGAACAGTAAAACAAGGATCTATTTGAAGCTATATGGGTTCTAGACTACAAAGCAAAAGAAAAGAAAGAAAATCGAAGCATTTGAGTATGCTTCACCTTCCGCAAATTCTGTGATTGTACTCCGGATGTACCTCTTCAGGCCTTGTCAGTGCTCCGAAGAATGAGTGCGCCTCTACTCCAAGCTTAAGCCTGCTTCAAGTCAGAATGGCAATTAAAGCAGCAGCAGATGTTATCTCTCGCCAATGTAAACAGGGTGTCCTTTTTTCGAGCAGAGTTGTGTTGCTAAGTCCTCCGAAAGGTAAATCGGAGGCACCAGAGTACGTGTTTGATGCCCTTCCATTGCATAGAATGTGAACTTTCATATACACTTCGGTTGCATGCGTGCCGCGCATCGTTATGTTTCTGCATAGAATATGCTTTCAATGTTGCATAGAAAATGCCCCCATACTTGCATAGAAATTGCATTTTATCGCACTATCTTGTGCACCTGCATTGTATTGTTTTGCGCGCTCCTTTGTTTGGAAACACTGGGATACGTCCTTTTGTTTCTTATACCTTTCTGAAACACCGGGATACGTCCCTATGTTTCTCATTCCTTCCGAAACTTCGGGATACGTCCCTATGTTTCTCCCTTTTTTCGAAACACCGGGATACGTCCCTATGTTTCTCCCTTTTTTCGAAACACCGGGATGCGTCCCTATGTTTCTCCCTTCTTTCGAAACACCGAGATATGTCCCTACGTTTCCCTTTCTCCTTCTTTTCCGAAACACCTGGATACGTCCCTATGTTTCTCCTACCTTTCCGAAGCACCGGGATGCGTCCCTATGTTTCTTCTTCCATTCCGAAACAACGGGATACGTCCCTATGTTTCTTCTCCTTTCTGAAACACCGGGATACGTCCCTATGTTTCTCCTCCTTGTTCGTAACACTAGGATACGTCCCTAATCCTTGGGATACGTCCCCAATCCTTGGGATATGTCCCTAATCCTTGGGATACGTCCCTAACCTCTGGGATACGTCCCTAACCTTTGGGATACGTCCCTAATCCTTGGGATACGTCCCTAACCTTTGGGATACGTCCCTTTGTTTCTCCCTCTTCGGTTAAAAGCGTTCGGAATACGTTCCAATACTCACACCATTTCGAAACACCGGGATACGTCCCTATGTTTCTTTCTCTTTTTCCGAAGCACCGGGATACGTCCCTATGTTTCTCTCTCCTTCCGAAACTCCGGGATACGTCCCTATGTTTCTCTTTTTCCGAAACACCGGGATACGTCCCTATGTTTCTCTCTCATTCCGAAACTCCGGGATACGTCCCTATGTTTCTTTCTCTTTTTCTGAAACACTGGGATACGTCCCTATGTTTCTCATTCCTTCCGAAACTCCGGGATACGTCCCTATGTTTCTTCTTCTTTTTCTGAAACACTGGGATACGTCCCTATGTTTCTTCCACTTTTTCGGAACACTGGGATACATCCCTATGTTTCTTCCGCTCTTCCAGAACACAGGGATGCATCCCTATGTTCCTCTCTCTTTGGTTAAGAGCATTTGGAATATGTTCCAATGCTTATACATTTCTGAAACACCAGGATACGTCCCTATGTTTCTTGCATGATCATCTGTTATGCTCGGCTTGGTGCATTGTCTTGCATTTGGCCCCTACCCTCGGGCGCATACCTTTATTTGTAGCTTGTATGCTTTCTCTAAGTCTTCGGCCTTGTCAAAAATGGGTCGTCTCTGGGCTTTGACATTCACTCCCGTCATTTTTATGACTTTCGAGTTCTGTCAAAGAGGGGCAACTGTAGACACCCCATTTTTGACCGTCCTTAAGACTTGGACGTCATCGTTTGAACACTCGGTGATCATCCTTGTTCGTGTTCGTCTTGAGCTCCCGGAGGTCTCGACAACGCGCCCTGCCTCAAGATCTCCCGACTCGACTGTTTTGTGTCTGGTTTTGCACCAAACACTTATTGTTTTGCTTCTGAGGGTGGGAAGTAGTTTGTAGGCCATCCCCACACCTCACCGGCTATGGCTTGAGGCCACCGGCCTTGTTTCCTTGCCACCGGCCATTGGTGATGGCCGGTCGGCACTATTGATGGTCGGTCGGCATTGTGTTTGGTCGGCCGGCCATTGTTTTTTATCAATCGGCCACTTGTCCTGAC
This sequence comes from Camellia sinensis, assembly GCF_055761805.1. Classification (NCBI taxonomy): domain Eukaryota; kingdom Viridiplantae; phylum Streptophyta; class Magnoliopsida; order Ericales; family Theaceae; genus Camellia; species Camellia sinensis. Next base: position 30,600,471 of record NC_138961.1, on the reverse strand, counting down.
CGAGACCTTTTCTTGAGGGAGCTTGACCCTTTTGAACCTTTTTTTAGCTTCTCCAAGAAGCTTGACCCTTTTTTAGCTTCTCCAAGAAGCTTGACCTTTTTTTAGCTTCTCCAAGAAGCTTGAACCTTTTGACCCTTTTTTTAGCTTCTCCAAGAAGCTTGACCTTTTTTTAGCTTCTCCAAGAAGCTTGACCCCCTTTTTTAAAGCTTCTTGAAGAAGTTTGAACCTCTTGACCCCTTTGCCTAGCTTCTCTAAGAAGCTTGGCCTTTTTGATCCAAGCTTCTAAGAGAAGCTTGGCCTTTTTGGTCAAAGCTTCTAAGAGAAATTTTGCCCCCTTGGTTTCTCTATATAAGGAGAGCCTCTCCTTCCATTTTAGGGGTTAGAAAAATCAGATATATATGATATATATATCACTCCCTCTCTATATCTCCCTCTCTCTCTACATTTGGGTGGGTTAGAGGGTCCAAAAGGGGCTTGTTCTTGGCCTATTGCACACCACTTCATAGCCACACACCTCCATCATCACTTGGAGGTTCTTGGAGCTTGTTTTCAGAGGTTGAGGACTGGTTTTTGAGGCCTAAAGGCTGCTGGTTCTTGCTGGTCTTCAAAGGTAACTTCTTACCCTCTTTATTCCCCGTTTTTGCACACTCTTTTAGCCTGTCTTACTTACGGATTTGGGTTTTGTGTATAACATAAAAAAGTTCTGGTTTTTTGTGTTTAAGATACTTCATTAAGACCACTTTTGTGTTTGGGGTCGTTTACCTCCTCTTAGGCCTTGTTTGGCCCCATTTTGTGCTATTTTTGGTGAGCTTCGGGACCACCTTGTTTGGGCCTCCTCACCACTGAAATCTTGAGGGATTTCAGTGGTGAGGATGGTGGTTTAAGGTCCTAAGAAGGAGAGGGGTGACCCTCTCCCTTGTTGCCTTGTTTGTTGCCCTTTTTGGCCTTACAAAGGGGCCTATATTTGCACACTTCTTGAGCTCGGTTCAGGCATTTTTTAGTGGGTTTTAGGACCCTCATAAGCCATTTCCAGAGTTGTTTTGGTCATATTGAGTGTCCCTCTTGCATGTGTATAACAACCCCTTGCATGGCTTTCCAAAGGAGCACCTCATTCTAACATGTGTTGGCTCTATTTCAGTGGGTATTTGGTGTTTATTTAGCATGTTTTACCTCTGTCCCATGTTGGTTTGTTGACCCTTGGCATGCATCATACACTTGCTTTGTATTCCTCTATTTTGCCTAGAAATGCATCTTGCTTTTGGACCACCATGCTTGCATATTTTGGCTTAGCTTTGTGAAGTTTTTGGTCATGTTTTAACATGCTTAAGGTCTGTCTTAGGTCTTTGGATTCATGTTTTCCATGCTTTGTATAGCTTCTTTGCATTCTAGCTTACTAGCCTAGGGTGTGTAGGTCACTAGTATGCTTTACTTGGCTTGTTCTCATGATTTGGCATCATTGGAGACCACATTTCAGTCCATGTTCCATGCTTGCATACTTGCATTTTCTATCCCTTTCATGCTTTGAAGAGTTGACGGCTTATGCTCCATGTTTAAGGCCTTGTGCATGCATGCTTGTGTGTGTTTTCATGCCTTTGTTGCATCATTTTGGTCACTGTTTTGGACCTAGTAGAGAGCTGTCCAAGTTAGTGTAAGACCATCCTTTGCATGTTGATGCATGCTCACCTTGTGTGTTGTGGCATACTTGTGTGTTGTTGCATGTTTAGGTTGCTTAATATGATGCATGCCTTGCTCAATTGCATGCTTAGATCACATCTTGTATGCTTGTCACTCCCATTATTATTCCATATCTTGCATGCTTTCTCATTTAGGTTGTGCGCCTAACATGCATTGTGCATTACTTGCTTGCATGCCCATGTTGCATACTTAGTTAACATGCCTAGGTCGCATTGCATGAGCATACATGCCTTGCCTCTTGAATTGAGTATGATAGAGGTTGGGTTTCACTTGCTTGTTTGATGTGCATCTCATTTGAAATCAAAGTGCATACTTGGTTTCTTGGGCCATCACGCATTGAAATGTGCGATTGGTGGTCCGAGAATCGAGCACCATACCCCTTTGAGTCACAAACATGATAAGGGATGTGGTGGTGCACACATTGCTTTGAAAATTCCATGCCATACACTGTTTGTCCTTGTTGCTGTCAAAAACCAGTTTCTGCAGGGAGTTTCTGCCGACCGACACTGTAGAGTGCCGACCGACCATGGATTGGTGGCCGATAATGTGAAACCCCAGCCGATGGATAAGTTCCATGGCCGGTTGGTATTCCCTTCAACCGATGGTGTCCTACAGGGTTCAGGGAACCTGTCCCAGGATTTTGGCATTTTTCAGAGAAGCAGGGCAGTGTAAACAGAGGCAGCAGTGGTATGGTACGGGCTTTCAGGGCAAGATAAATCCGAACATGCATCATTCACGCATCCCGAGGCGGGGGGCTGCGGCCATCTTCTCTTTGCATTTAATTTGTTAATTAGATTAGAAATTTTGTAATATTTAATTTAGTATTATTTATTCGGACTGTAATATTTATTCGGACCCTCCGAGCGAGGGCAATTGTGTAATAAGTGTGGGTGCGTATGTGTATGTCTTCCAACCCCACGTCTTTCTTCCCTTTTATTTACCTACTTTCAATGGTTAGTATTAGGGCATATCTAAATTAGCATACCTTATGCTATGCATGCGTGCATCCATACATTTGTCTTACATGCATCGGGCTCGGCACATCATGCTAACTGCACTTGTATTTCAAATCCAAGTTGAGTACTTGTTAGTTGCAGCATTTCACATGCCATTCTTTAGAATAGCTGAGCCTATTATAGTTGCATCTTGCATGTGCTGCATTAGCCATCTTAACATGAACTAGGATCATGCATATGATTACTAACTAGTTTCTGTTTTGGCTTGGAGTGCTCTGTAAGTTCTTTTGCTTTAGCATCCTTGTATGCGTGTAAGTGTTGCTATGACAGCATGATTACCATGAAGCTAGCTGCTTATGTGATATAACTGCTTGAATGCCTGTGGATGGAGGTTGAATTACCTAACTTGGAATAATACATTAAAACTGTGAGTTTTAAGCCCACTAGATAGTGGCAAAACTATCTTTTCTAAAGCACACTTGAGGGTAGCAAAATCTGCATTTTAGCCTACTTGCGAGTAGCAAACCATTTTCAAAACAAGCATGCAATGTTTTGTTCCAATTTAGGCGATTTGGTCTATACTCGTTTGCTGTGCGCGTAACATAGTAATTTTAGGCTAAATAACTGGAATAAGAACACATAACATTTTCAAAAACGGATATCATGGTTAGTAGAGGCCGATCTTCGGATCGGGCGAGAGGGGGTGCTCATAGCTGACCTTCCCCAATCGTACCCAAGTTCCCGAGCCGAGGCAACTTTGGTGATGACGGACACGTGGCCTTTGGCACCGAGTCAGGGTTTCCTAAATTCCCCAAAAATAAAATATTTAGGTGGCAACTCTGTATCTGGCAAAGCAGTCCATGTTTGGCACTTCTTTCAAAAATCTATTTTCTCAAAACTATTTGCCAGATTTGGAGTCTTTGGTTCAGATTAAGAACCGTGACACAAATTAAGTCCGAACTGTAGCACGAAGGCCTCACGTGGGCGCGTTTACAGCGATCTAGTCTATACTTGTTTGCTGTGCGCATCACGTTGTAATTCTAGCTAATTAACCGGAATAAGAACGCATGTGTTTTCAAAAACAAGATATCATGCTTAGACAGGCCGATCTTTGTTCGGGCGAGCGGGGGTGCTCATAGATGACCTTCCCCTCTCGTACCCAAGTTCCCGAGCCGAGGTAACTTTGGTGATGACGGACACGTGGCCTTAGGCACGAGTCAGGGTTTCCTAAATTCTCCCAAAAATAAAATATTTAAGTGGCGACTCTGTATCTGGCAAAGCAGTCCATGATTAACACTTCTTTACAAAAATCAGTTTTCCAAAACGATTTGCCGAATTTGGACTCTTTGGTGATTTATCAATCTCACATCACACATTGTGAGATTAGATTAAGAACCGTGACATTAAGTCCGAATTGTAGCATGAAGCCCAAGGGCCCACCTACAAATTCCAATCTTAATTTTTTAATTTTTTGATTTTTAAAAAAAAATAAACCTCGGCATTTATTGATTTCTCTCAACTTACAAGCCTTTTTGATTTCTTACATACCTACTGCTACATTTTTTTCAATTTCTTCCATACACTATGGTTAGTGATGGGATTATTAAATTATTTTTATAAAAAATCTAAAAAAAAAAAATTTGTATAGTAAGAAAATATCTAAAACAAATATAAATTCTTATTAAATCTATCTATCTATCTATCTATATATTATATAAGTAAAGAATTACAACTTTCAACCTTAATGAAATGATAAAATTCTACAATTATAATAATATATAGATATATAGATAAATTATGGAATATATCATTATTTAAAACATATATATTATGAGATACATCATTATAATTTTAAATTTAAATTAATAAAATACTTTCCATATTTAGTGTCCTTTAAATTTGAATTTTGAAATGGATTAGTATGCTTTTTATTTTTTATTTTATATATTTGATATACACTTTCATTTGAAAGTCATAAATCCGAAGATATTAATTTTTTTATTTTTATTTTTTTGCTTGAATGAAAGCTATAGAGGATTTTTTTAATCATCTGAAATCAAAAAATTAAAAATTATAGTTTGAGATATTGAAACTCCCACAAAACTTGTAGTTAGAAAGCCTTTTTTACTTATATAATATATATATAGATAGATAGATAGATTTAATAAAAATTTATATTTGTTTTAGATTTTTTTTAATATACAAATTATTTTTTTTTAAATTTTTTTATAAAAATAATTCAACAATCCCATCACTAACTATAGTGTATGGGAAAAGTTGAAAATGGTGTAACAGTAGGTATGAGAGAAGTCAAAAAAACTTGTGACTTGGGTGAAGTCAATAAATGCTGAGGTTTTTTTTTTAAATAAAAAAATTAAAAAAATTAAGATTGGGATATTGAAACTCCCACAAGCTTGTAAGAGATGTGAATTTCTAAAAAATCATATTTAAATTATTTATGCCATTATAAAAAGTAAATTTTTTTCATATCAACTTAGTGGTAGTTTGAGAAGTGCTAAATAAGTATACTTTTTTATATTTTACGAAAATATATACTGAACAGTAGAGATATGATGTGACTCAAAAAATATAATTAAATATAGTTTTTTACTTTTTACGAAAAGATATGTAAAAAAGTAGAGATGTGATGTGACCCAAAAAAATAAAAAGATAAAAAGGTGAGCTAATATGACACTTCCCAAACAATCATTTATTTGATGATCCCTTTCTAAAGTTGTATTTTTAAAATATTTTTAAGAAAAATTCTATTGAAAATCTTAAGTATATTGTTTTTTCTTTTGTTCATTAATATTAAATTTTTAATTAATTTTATTTATTATTTTAAAAAATAAATTAGCAAATAATTTATATATTTATATATATAATTTTGTTTTGGTTGCTCAGGTTATTTGGTGTTTTTGCCCAAGTCCATTCAAATTTAATTTGAATTTTTAAATTCTGCATAGGTCATCACTTAATTAAAAATATGTTGCTCAATCTTTAAAAAATTTTAAGCTCGACTCAAGTTGCTTGGGTTGAGCTCACCTAAGTTTGCAATTCTAACAGGGGGTTAAAAGTTACATGATTAAATTTGTGATAAATTAAAAAATAATAAATAAATTGTGATAAAATTGTGGGACTTAGATTGTAAATTTCAATCTTCTTTGTTTTCATAATTTACATACCAAAATTTAATTTATATACCAAAATTTAATTTATATTATTTTGTACAAAAATATATTATTAATTTTTTTACATGCCGTGCATAGAACGGGTTACCACTAGTTATCAAATTATAACAATGGTACTCCAATGGCTACATTCTATTTTGACAAATCTTAACTAACTTTCCTTCTAATTTTGTAGGTGGTGTTTGGAAATACGTTTTTTAGTGATTTTTTTTGTTTTTGTTTTTTTTTGTCTTTTGTGACCTTTTTCAAACTGTTTCCAAAAAAAAAAAAATTAAATATTTACATTCTACCCTACTAGACAAATACAAAAGATTAAAAAATTGAAAAAAAAATTAATTGAAAAATATGTATGTATTTTTTTTATTTGTTGCCTTCATTTCAATAATATATGTATTTTTTTCATAATAACATTGAAAAATTAAAATTATACTAAAAAATAGTCAACATTACATTACAAAAGATAAAATTAAATGGACCACTACGTTTCATTACAAAATAAAAATTACAAAGCAAATAAATAATAAAAATTACATTGAAAAATAAATGATATTGCAAAATGAAAAAGTACATTCTCCTATAATTATTCATCAGGAGGCAGGAAAAAATAGTAATTTGGGTTGCTCACATGTGCAGACCACTTTACGAAAATCTCATTTTTGCACATTATGTAACAAGTTTTCGTCTGAGGGTTGAAATGACAAATGTCCGATATCATTATCAATTGCTCTTCTTTTTTTTATCTCATGTTCTTTCATCTTCTACAATGCTTGAGCCATTGTTTCTTCTCTTTCAGTTTTTTCATTTCATTCTCAACAAGATGTTGGTTAAATGTCTCCAACAAATTATTAAATTTGTGGACTTTAGCATCAATGATTTGAATTTTCTAAAATAATTCTTTTGCAGATTTCCAACCTATAGGCCTTTTACCCCTTGCAGAGACATTGCCCTCACCGATTAGATTATTATCAACAGTTGGATTGTTAACAACACTTGAACTATTGTCTTCTTCAAGAGAAATGCAATTATCCATAGTGGATTTGAGGGTTGAATTAGGGAAAAACAGTGTATGTATCACTGACTTCACTGTGTTCATAAGAGCTTCATCTTGCCATCTGATATTGTTTTGCAAGACTAGCCAATAATGTTTAAAAGCAAAATGTTTGTTTTTATCTTGATAGTATAAAAGTTTTGCTGGAAGCATCTGTATAAACAAAATATTAAATTAATTAATGAGTGAAATTTTTATATAAGACAAAATATAAAAAAAATTAATATAATAAATGAAAATGAAATCTTACTATATCAACTTGAGACATCTCATTTGGGTGTAGATTTTTGACTTGCGCTAAACACCCACAAAATTTGTTGTAACATTCATGATTATATCCCATCAAAATGAGATAGACACTTGTGTTCTTAACTGATCACTCTGAAACGAGCAATAATTTTCATAAATTCTTGTCTAAAAATTAGCATACGATTGCGAATTGCCAACAATTGGGTCTTCAGTAATGTGACACCATACTCTACAAATTGCCACATCTTCTTAAGTGGTGAATGATTTTTCTCTCTTTGTTTTTGACGAACCTTCCACACTGATTGTGTAAAAAAAACAAACAAGAAAAATATTATGTAGATTGAAAGTTGTGAATTCAAATTAAGATTGGTTGTTTAGATTTAGAGGGAGTAAAAATATGACCGTTTCTTTTTTTTTTTTTTTGTCAGTTTAATTTATGGCTATTAAAAAGAGTCGTTTCAAACTTTTGAGGAAGGAAGAAAAAGAGTCGTTGCTCAATTTGTGCATTCCAATGACAAAAAGAGTAATCCAACGGTTCAGATCAACCTTCTAGAATCATCTGAACCCATCTCCCAGCTCCTCTCTCTCTCTCTCTCCATTCCAGATTAACCCTCTGGAATCTCTATTGTCTCTTTCTCCCTCTCTCTTACTATCTTTATCTCTCTTATTCTCTCTTACCGTCTCCATTCTTTCCGTTATACTCTTTCGCCCTATCTCTCACCTTCTTCATCACCACAACCAACACCACAACCATAAGAACTAGTAGAAGCACCACCATAACTACTACCAATCTCAAATCCTCAAACCCCAAATTTCCTTCTCCAACCCTCTTCTCTACCACAACCCCTGTCTTTCACCTTCTTCTCGCTGTCTTCCTCTTCGATCTCTCTCTCCCTCCGTTCTAAACCCTTTTCTCCAACGATCCAAACCCTAACCCTAATGAAAATGATCCTCTTTTTCCCTTTTCGATCTCTTTCTCTCTCCCTCTATTATAAACCTCTTCTCCAACAATCCCTCTATTTAAAAAATGATTCAAACCTAAAACTCTAATGAAAACCATCCAAAGAAGATAAGAAGATCAACCTGAAGCCCTACGAAGATGATCCAAACATGAAGATGAAGAAGATGAAGTCAAAGAATCTTCAAATCGTAGGTACTTTTTAGTATAAAGTTGATGAAATTCAATTTTTATTTTTGCTTCAGATTGTTTGAAATTCCTAAAATTGACTAATTCATGTTATTGAAATTGATTGATTCATATTGTTTGAAATTCCTAAAACTCAATTTATTTATTTATTTTTTTGCTTCAAATTGATTTATTGATTCTGAAATTTTTAGATTCAGAATTTATTTATTTTGGGTGAATTTTGTTTCTATTTTGGAAATTTTTGCTAGGAAGGATGATGAGAAACGGAAGGAAGAAACAATTGGTTTTGGTGACTTGGCAGCTTTGGCAGTTGCCAAAATTTGTCCCATATTTGCTATAATATGGCTTTGGCAGCTCCAATGACAAACCATTGGAGATATTTGATTGACAGAATTAGAACATATGATTGGGATTATTAATCTGTAGACCCAAGAATCCTGTGTTTGTTTTGAAATTTTTGTTTCAGGATTATTAATCCAATGGATAATTAATCCAACAAATTTATAAGATTATTAGTAATGGAGTAAGGGTGAGATTATATATCTTGAGTTGGGAAATAAAATAAAAAGACTTTTTTACCCTTGACTAAAAATTTAAACACTTACTGTTTTTATATAATTTTATATTTTAGAAGGCTAAAAATAATTTTCAAAAATTTTAAAATATTTTTTGATATTTATTTTATCAAATTAGTTTATATTTTAAAAAATTAAAAAACAAACCAAACATGGCCTTTGTATTTTGTATTTTTATTTTGCTTTTATTTATTTATTTATAATTTTTTTTTTAAAACCACGTTTATGAAAAATTTTTGATAAAGTAAAGATTGTGAAAAAACATTAATGGAGGGTAAGGTTGAAAAAGAAGATAAATGCGATTGTAATCTTATATTCATATGTTTTCTTATCCAATGCAAATTAAATAATAGATAAGTGGATAATTTATCATACTGATCCAATTAGACAGTGAATATCATACTAATTTAATGAAATTATTAATACCTTTATTATTAATTTTGTGAATCAAATATGACCTTAGAGTTGTCATTACCAGAATTCTATTATCAAATGGTTTTAAAGCATTGTTTAACAAGAAATTATGTTAAAAAGTTTTAGAATGTGGTGAAAGATTTTAAAAGTTTTAAAATAATAAAAAGTGTTTTGAAATTAGTAAAAAATATATATATATATAAAAGTGTTTTAAAGCATTGCGTTTTTGGTTCCTTTTTATTTTTTCTCATTTTAAATTATCATTTCTTATATTTCAATAAGAACACTTGGTCAGATTGAAATAAATAAATAAATATATATATATATATATATCTATATATATATAGAATAAAGCTTGAGAGCTCGAATTGGCGTCCCCCCAATTGCTGAAATGACGTCGTTTCAGCAATTCAATTTTTTTTTTCTTTTCTTCCTCCAGTCTGAAACGGGGTGAGGGTGAGGGTGAGGGTGAGGGAGAGGGAGAGGGAGAGAAAGAGAAAGAGAGGGAGAGGGAGAGAAAGAGAGAGAGGGGAAGCAGATCGCGTCGCCTCCACCGCCGATCGCGTCGCCTCCACCGCCGATCGTCGCCTCCACCGCCGATCGTCGAGCCTCCGCCGATCGCCATGCCTCTGCCTCGCCCCTGCCCCCCGCCTCTGCCTCCAGCCCCATTTTTTAGGCCCCTTCCAGTCCTTCTTCCTCCTCCTCCCCCTCCTCCTCCTCCTCCTTCCTCCCCCGTCTTCTTCTTCCTTCTACTGTCTTCTTCTTCGTTCTGCTGAAAAAAAAAAAAAACAAAAACAAAAGCACAAACGACGTCGTTTTTGTTTTTAGGGGCATTCGGGGGAGCTCAGTTTCGAGCTCCCTAGCACGACTCATATATATATAAGGATTTTAAACGAATGTATAGATTTTAGTAGGGATAATTATTGATAAATCTCATTTAGAAGTGTTTTAACCTAAAAAGTCCATGAAGAAATTTATTAACCCATTTAGTCCCATATATGTATACTTTTATTCCATAAAGTCATTTTTCTTGATTTACACTCTTTTTTTTAGACTCTTATGCCCTTATATTTAATTTTGATACCCTTACAAATATTTTTTGAACAGTTAGCAATTTTATGATGTAAATATTCATATTTTAACATTCACATTGGTAAGAATGTAAAATTAGCCTGTGGCCCGTGAGCGGTCCGAAGATCGCCCGTGGGCCGAGGCGGGCCCGGTCCGTTGACAATGTGAATATTCACATTGACATGTTAACATTCACATTGATAGAAGTGTAAAATTGGCCAGTGGCCCGTGGGCGACCCGAAACCCGCCTGTGTCCCGTGGGCTGCCCGGGGCAGGCCCGGCCCGTTGACAATGTGAATATTCACAATAGCATATTAATATTCATGTTGATAGGAGTGTAAAATTGACTCGCGGCCCAAAACCCGCGCGTGGGCCCGGCCCGACCCGTTTACAATGTGAATATTCATATTGGCATGTTAACATTCACATTGATATGAATGTAAAATTGGCCCGCGGCCCGTGGGCGGCCCGAAGCCCGCCCGTTGCCCGGGGCAGAGTGGGCTGTAAATATTCATATTTTAACATTCACATTGGTAAGAATGTAAAATTGGCCCGTGGCCGGTGGGCTGTCCGAAGCTCGCCCCCGAGCCGGGGCGGAATATTCACATTGACATGTTAATATTCACATTGATAGGAGTGTAAAATTGGCCCGCAACCCGTGGGCTGCTTGGGGTGGGACCGGCCCAGCCCGTTGACAATGTGAATATTCACATTAACATATTAACATTCACGTTGATAGGAGTGTAAAATTGACCCGCGGCCCGTAGGCGGCCAGAAACCCGCCCGTGGGCCCGGCCGGCCTGTTTATAATGTGAATATTTACATTGACATGTTAACATTCATATTAATAGGAGTGTAAAATTAGCCCACGGCCCGTGGGCGGCCCAAAACAAGTCCGCGGGCCCGGCTCGGCCCGTTTACAATGTGAATATTCACATTGACATGTTAACATTCACATTGATAGGAGTGTAAAATTAGCCCGTGGCCCGTGGGCGGCCCGAAGCCCGCCCGTTGCCCGGGGTGGGCTGTAAATATTCATATTTTAACATTCACATTAGTAAGAATGTAAAATTGGCCCGCGGCCCGTGGGCGGTCCGAAGCCCCCCCTAGGCCGGGGCGGACCCGGTCTGTTGACAATGTGAATATCCACATTAATATGTTAACATTCACATTGATAGAAGTGTAAAATTGGCCCGCGGCCCATGGGCCTGCCTAGCCCGTTGACAATGTGAATATTCACATTAACATATTAACATTCACGTTGATAGGAGTGTAAAATTGACCCGCGGCCCGTAGGCGGCCCGAAACCCGCCCGCAGGCCCGACCCGTTTACAATGTGAATATTCACATTGACATGCTAACATTAACATTGATAGGAGTGTAAAATTGGCCTGCGGCCCGGAGCGGGTTTGACCTGTTGACAATGTAAATATTCACATTGACATGTTAATATTCACATTGATAGGAGTGTAAAATTGGCCTACGGCTCGTCGGCCACTCGAAGCCCTCGCGTGGCCCGGGGCAAGCTCGTTTGGGCCCGGGCCCGAGCCCAGCCCAAGAACTTGGGCTAGGACCTGGGCCATCACTTTGAAGCTCGGCCCGCATAAGGCTCATTTAAGGCTCGGCCCGAGGCCCGGCCCGCCAAAGGCCCGATGTCTTTTTTGTGAAAAATAATAAAATTTTGGGAGAAAAAATTAAAAAAAATTAAAAAAAATGGCGAGGCTCACCCAAGCCCAAGTCTAAGCCCAAGCCCCTTAGCTCGACCCATCGAGGCACCCAAAGCCTGAATATCTTTGTGCCAAGGCTAGGGCCTAGGCCTAATTTTTTGGCCCGTGGGCCGATCCGGCCCGGCCCGAATTTTGGCAAGCACCCACGAAACTTTACATGGGTTGGCCCTGGCCCGGGCTGGGCCGAGCCCCTACACATTGATGATATGAACATTCACATTGACGGTGTGAACATTTACATTGACGATGTAAACATTCACATTAGGGGTATTTTGGTAATTATGTCACCCATAGGATGTGAACATTCACATTAGGGTTATTTTGGTAATTATGTCACCCATAGAACTTATTGAAACGTAAGAAAATAATGTGGACTAAATGGAACATAAGTAGATGAAAATGGTATTTTGGTCTTCTTACCTGAAATAGGAACATTCACATTTACGGTGTGAACATTCACATTGACGATGTGAACATTCACATTAGGGGTATTTTGGTAATTATGTCACCCATAGGATGTGAACATTCACATTAGGGGTATTTTGGTAATTATGTCGCCCATAAGACTTATTGAAACATAAGAAAATAATGTGGACTAAATGGAACATAAGTAGATGAAAAGGGTATTTTGGTCTTCTTACCTCAAATAGGAACATTTACATTGACGGTGTGAACATTCACATTGATGATGTGAACATTCACATTAGGGGTATTTTGGTAATTATGTCACCCATAGGATGTGAACATTCACATTAGGGGTATTTTGGTAATTATGTCACTCATAGGGCTTATTGAAACGTAAGAAAATAATGTGGACTAAATGGAACATAAGTAGATGAAAATGATATTTTGGTCTTCTTACCTCAAATAGGAACATTCACATTGACGGTGAGAATATTCACATTAGGGGTATTTTGGTAATTATGTCACCCATAGGATGTGAACATTCACATTAGGGGTATTTTGAAAATTATGTGACCCATAGGACTTATTGAAACATAAGAAAATAATGTGGACTAAATGGAACATAAGTAGATGAAAAGAGTATTTTGGTCTTCTTACCTTAAATAAAAACATTCACATTGACAATGTGAACATTCACATTAGAGGTATTTTGGTAATTATGTCACCCATAGGACTTATTGAAACATAAGAAAATAATGTGGACAAAATAGAACATAAGTAGATGAAAAGGGTATTTTGGTCTTCTTACCTCAAATAGGACCTAACGGAATAATAAAAAAGAATATGGGTTGGATGGAATAAAATTCTTAGAAAAAAGATTTATCAAAAAAACTCTCATTTTAGTAATATATATCTATATCTATACATATAAATATAATAATAACTTAACTGCTTGAGCTTCGTCTTTTTTTCTTTTCTTTTTTTTCTTTTTTCTTATTTTGAGTAATTTACTAATGGTAATCTATATGTTGAGGAAAGATTTTTTTTGTAATTACGTAAATATTCTTGATCAATTATGCAACAAGTTTTTTTGTAATTACGCAAACATTCTTGATCAATTATGAAACATAAATATTTTATTTTTTAACAAGTTACAAATACACCCATGAGGTTTGTTTAAAATATGAATCAATCCTATAATACTATAAATTACAACTATCGTTCGTTATAAATTTTAATTTAACACAATAGGGAGAAAAAAAAAACCAATTCTCTTTATGCAATAATAAATTATCAAAATTATTTATTGAAAAATATTTCTCATATCATTAAAAACCGTTAATTGACTTAATGATTTATTTATTAACAAAATGGTTAATTAAAAAATATTTTTAATATCATTAAAAATTGTTAATTTACTTAATAATTTATTTATTAATAAACTTGGTCATTTGTTATGCAAATATTATTTATGTATTAATAAAATTAGTTTTTTGCGTATGTATGTATTTTCTTCTGCTTCTTTATTAATTCAGTGAATTATCTTAGTAGTTTTTTTTTAGATGAGAAAATTATCTTAGTATTTGTTTTATATTTATCGGTTGAGAAAAACTATCCAACATATATATATATATTTTTTTTTATAAATTCGGAAGGAATATATCATTAGGTGTATAATAAATCAAAAAATGATAGATATCATATTACATAATTATATCATATTTCTAATAATTTATTTTATTCAATTTCAAAGAACAATATTCTAATTTTTAAAAAATTATCAAAATATAAAATTTAAATATATTGTAATAATAGCCTTTACGTGGGTCTTTTTAAACTAGTATAATATATTTCTTATGTAGAAATTCCATTTTGGGTCATGCGATTCTGGAGTGTTCTGAAAAGATGGTTAAAAGCTGACTTATTTATTTATTTATTTATTTTTGATTTTTTTTTGTGTGAGAGAGAGAGGGGTTAAAGCCCCTTTCCAAAATGGGCCTCGGACTTAAGTCACATTATTGGTACAATATTATGGATTATATATATATAGATAGATAGATTTTGTTTTGCTCTCTAATATGGAAATATGTTTGGTGTACACCACTAATCTATCTTTGTTTCTTCTATCAATATTATTTTATTTAATAGTGGTGAGTGTTGTATTTGCTCATATTGTAACTTCTACAAATTTTTGATGATTAAAGATGGAAAATAATTTATTTATCATGTATCATCATCTACTTAACAACAGCTTCGTAAAATTTTTTTACTTTTTTTTTTTTTTAATTCTCTAAGTTTATGAATTACAATTTTATTTTATGAGAGAAGAGTGAGTTCACGATATCTATGGGCTCACCCTGATCTCACAATCACTTTTTATTGGATGGTGTATTATCCTTTCACATCATTCTTATTTTTATGCTTCGAAATGAATTTTTTGCTAGTAATATTTACTTGTTGACTCATTTAAAAATTTAACATTTAAAAAAAAAACAATAACTTCATTATTTATATTTTTAATAGTAACCAACAAAAAAATCAAACAATTAAAGATGACCAAAATTTATAGATGACATCAGAAAATAATAATTTAACAAAAATCGAGTAAAAAATTATAAATTCAAGAATATTAAAAGGTCACCTGCATCTGCTTTTCTTTTTTTTAAATCCAACAATTAATTTTTTTTTCTAATTTGGACAAAAAAAAGTTTGGTTGGCCTTATTGGCAGGACATATTTGGATGTTGCAATACATCTTTACATTATTACATTAAATTAATTATAATTTGCTAAGACAACAACCAATCAGGTGCAATAGACGGTTCATAAACTTGTTTTAAATCACCCATAAAAATTAGATTAATTAATTTTATAATTTTTTTTTTTTTAATTTCTTACATAGATTCAAACAAGAAATATAATATGTATACATAAGATTCAATATTGGCGGTGGGTGTAAATGTTTATAATATTAAATTTTTTTTAAAATGTTGTTTTGGGTATAGTTTATAAGTTAATTTTTTTACTTAGCCTATGTTTGGGAAGTGATTTTTGGGACTTTTTTGGCTAAAATAGTCACAAAAAATAAAATAGGCTTTTTAGTCCAATAAGATAAAATATCATATCCAATCCATAATTATTACATTCTCTCTCACAAAAAAATCAAAAAAGTCAAAAGCTTTTTCCAAACCAGGCTTTTTAGCCCTAGGCTAAAATAGTCAAAAAAGCTAAAAAGCCAACCCACTTCCCAAACGAAGCCTTATTGTGAAAAGATGTACAAAAAAAAGTAAAGAAGTGATAATCTAAATAAACTAATAAACTAATAAATTGATTTTTTTTAAATGTTGCTAAAAGAAGTCTATTAAAATTGATTAATATTTTTAGATTGTTTGACAAAGGAAAAAATCATTCTAAAAGTTATGGGATGTGATATTTAGGCAAAGTTTGGGAAGTCTCAAATAATCTATCTTTTTATCTTTTTTTTATTATATCACCTCTCTACTTTTTTGCACATGTTTTCGTAAAAAGACAAAGCCTCCGTTTGGGAAGTGGGTTGACTTTTTGGTTTTTTGGCTTTTTTGACTATTTTAGCCTGGGCTAAAAAGCTTGATTTGGGAATGACTTTTTGGCTTTTTGGCTTTTTTGACTTTTTTTGTGAGAGAAGAGTGTAATGATTATGGGTTGGATGTGATGTTTTGTTTGTTGTGGCTAAAATAGCCTATTTTGTCTTTTGTGGCTATTTTAGCCCCAACCTTGCTTGCCAAACGGACCCAAAAAATACACTTATTTAGATCAACCCAAACAACCTCTTATTGGGTGGGAAAGATAGTATTAGAAAAGTAAAAAAACATAGTCTCCGTTTGGGAAGGAAGGTTTGCGCTAAAATAGTCATATAAGACAAAATAAGTTATTTTAGTCTTATAAGACAAAACATCACATCTAATCAAAATCATTATATTCTTTCTCTCACAAAAAATTAAAAAAAACTAAAAACCCTTCTCAAACGATACTTTTTAACTCCACACCAAAATAAGTAAAAAATAAAAAAACTAATCCATTTCCCAAACCAACCCATAATAACGTTCCCACCACCAATTTAAGTTTGTGCATCATTGAATATACTAGAGGTAGTTTATGAGACAATTGAAGTAGTTTATATATTTTGGTAATTAAGAAAGAAAAAACAAAAGTGAAAAACGTGACAATCTAAAACCGGCTCAATTATGACCTTCATATAATAATATAGGGAAAGGCATGGTTTGGAAAGTGGGTTGGCTTTCTAATTTTTTGACTTTTTTGACTATTGTAGTCTGAAGTTAAAAAGTTTGGTTTGAGAAGGGGTTTTGATTTTTTGACTTTTTCGTGAGAGAAAGAATGCAATGATTATGAGTTGGATGTAATATTTTATTTTATTGGATTAAAAAACTTATTTTGCTTTTTTGCGACTATTTTAGCAAAAAAATACCTCTAACCCAACTTCCCAAACCATGCCTTAAAGGGTTGTACCATATACATCTTATAATTAAAAAAGAAATAATATAATTTTTCATTTTATGAGTCATAAGTAAAATAAAAAATAAAAAAAAAAGTTATAACCAACTAACACATAAAATATAACTAAAGATTTCATAAGTTATAATTAAATAAAATTATAGTTAAAAAAAAAAATTGATCATAATTAAAAAAAAAAATGATATAACATTGGGGTCATATGATAGGGTTACGTATAGTAGAATTTTTCTAATAAGATAAATATAAAATAAATATTTAGAAAATAATAATGATTTCAATTATTTTTAAAATACAATAAAATTTAATTGTGAAGTTGATGAAAAAAACCTTTTCATACTAGCGGTGCAAATGAGAGGTTGTGAAAAGTTTGTTTTTTGTTTTTGTTTTATTTTTTTAAAAACAGCAATTGAAGTTTCAACTCTTTTGTGTCATTCTACGGGTAGGGCTATTTATTTCTTGTTTGACACGTACATGCCATCTGTTAGGACACCCACAATCAAAATTATTTGGATAAATTATATAATTGTTGCTTATAATTTTAAAAATTATATTTTATTTCTTTAAAATTTTAATTATGAGATATTTTAAGAAGATAGTTAAAAATTAACTTTTAACTTTTAACTAAATTTTTCAATTTTTTTAAAAAGTGATTTGAGAAATTAATAAAAAAATTAATTTTTTACTTTTTGGGTTAATATCTATTTATGATATTACATCAGAATAAAATGACTAAAATATCTCATCTAACTTAAGAAATTTATTTGGCATATACTAAAAAAGTCAAAAAATCACTATCTTATTTAAGTCACATCATTTTATTTAAGTCACATCACCTTTCTACCATATCACTTCAAACCTAACTCATACCCAATCCATATTTCATAAAAAGTAAAAAAATTACATTTATTTAGAACATCCCAAACCACCCCTCACTTTTTGACCCAAGTGGCTCATTTAAGTAAGTGCTTGTTAGAACAAGGAGGATAGTCATGTAATTTCACACTTTGCGTTTTGCAAACTTCCTAAATAGTATTCCAACTTTTGTAGCTACCTCAGTCTCCGTTTGGCAAGTTGGTTTATGGGTTTTTTTTGATTATTTTAGCCATAAAAGACAAAATCGGTTATTTTAGCCACAACAAACAAAACATCCCATCCAACCCATAATCATTACACTCTTCTCTCACAAAAAAAGTCAAAAAATCTAAAAAGTCAAAAAATCCTTCTCAAACCAAGCTTTTTAGCCCAGGCTAAAATAGCTAAAAAAACTAAAAAGCTAAAAAATTAACCCACCTCCCAAACGAAGCTTCAGGCTGCTATTTTGGCTGCAAAGATGCATTTTTTATTTGGGTTGTGAAAAGACCACTATATAATAAATTATTTATTTTATTAATAAATTATCAAATTAATTTTTAATGATATCAGAAATATATTTTAATTAATAATTTAGATAATTTTATTATTGTATAAAAAAATAATTAAGAATTTTATTAATTTTATTAAATAAAAAATTCTAATAATAAGATATTTATAATTTTTAAAATCATAGAAGACAATAAGCATTATAAGCAAACCTTAGAGGGTGTTTGTAAGCTAATTAATTTAAAGGTAAATTCTAAATACATCGACTGAGTTTGCTTGAGGTATAGATTGTTTCTTGTTATTTTAGATACGCCTGTTTAATTTTTTAATTTCATGACAAATGATCCCATTGTTATCAAATCAATTAATTATTTTTAATAATATCATAAATATATTTTAATTAATAATTTAAATATTTTTATTGTTATATAAGAAAGTAGTTAGATTTTTTATTAATTTTATTAAATAATAAATTCTCACAATGAGATATTTATAATTTTTAAAAGTACAAGTATAATTGGTATGGTATGCCTTTGTTTGGTTATTTTAGCCTGTGATTAAAAAATCTCGCTTGAAATAAGTTTTTTGACTTTTTTGACTTTTGTGAGAGATAATTATGGTTTTAATGTGACATTTTATCTTAATAACTTTTAATTTATTTTGTCTTTTTGTAACTATTTTAACCCAAATAGCCTATGTCAGACATAACCTAAGTAAATCAAATAGTGTATTTATAAGAGTTATTTATATGAAGATCCCATTCAATATTTTAAAAATCGAACCGGTAAATGAACTGAAAAAGGAATTAGGTGGACGAGCCACCGGTTCAACCAGAATCGAACCGTGACGTAATAAATATATTAAAATTATATTTAAATAAAAATATAAGTAATAAAATTATAAATTAAAAATATTAAATTATCTTAAATATTTCTCTTTACTGAAAAATATAATAATATATTTTAAAATATTATTAATTTTAATTTTGGAAAAGGAAATCAAATATTCAATATTCCTTCTATATGATTTTAATTCAAATAATTTGATTGAAAGAATAACAAAAACTTTGGAGGGCTATCAAAATTTTAATATTTCTTCCAATATATTTGATTGAATCCTACATAGATTTCTTTAGTTTTTTTAAAGAATTTTTTTCTTATAAATAGGTAGAGACTTTCACAATAATTTCAAGCTCTTAATGGGATTTCTCATAAGAGAAGATCCTTGAAAGAAAATTTCCAATTAATTTTTTTTTATATTCTTATATATATATATATATATAAAACAAGAAAGAAGGAAAGAAAAAAAAAAGTTAGAAGAAATTTAAAAAAAAAACAAAATTTTCAATTTCATCGACGGCTCTTTTGGGAAGTGGGTTATAATATACTTTCCGAATTATAACCCACTTCCTCTCTCACACAAAAACTTATTATAAGCTGTTTATAAGCAACTTTTTACCCAAAAGCTGATTATAACCATCTTCCCAAAATAGCCCTGACTCGGCAAACCGGCTTCGGGTCGACCGGTTCAATGTCCGGTCCGATTTTCAAAACCTTGATCCTATAAACTATTGATAAATATTACTTTACCTCTTAGATTATAAAAAATGTACAAATAATTTTTTTTCTTCTTTTTATTTTGATCAGCAAAAAGAACTTTATTGATGAACATCAAAATACAAGACATGAGACATACATCAATAGATGTGGTGAGTGCAAGGAGTATTACATCGCAAAACAGACTTAATCGGGCATAAAAATGTACCAATTAGATTTCTTAATAGAATGGGTCAAAGTAAAACACATCAATGGCCTAAGAGATTCATATATACACTTTTATAATTTAGATAACAAAATAATACGTCTCAATAATTTAAAAAATTTATTTATATATTTTTATAATTCAAAAAATCATAATAATATTTTTTAATAATTTAAAAATCTCCATATAAACAACTCTATTTGTAATTCACCCTTATTTAAAGAGGGGTAAAAAGTTTCACCTGCCCTAGAGAGGCTACTCACCATAGATTTTGCCACTGAACTGACACTACACACAACTCTGTCTCCCTCTCTCTCTCTCTCTGGGTGGGTGCAGTAGTAGTACACAGCTTTTGGGGGGAGAGTTTTGCATGGATAAGGTTTGAGCTAAAAAGCAAGGAGTACCTGCGTGTTACTCTTTTGTTTGCTTATCCTCTCTAATAAATTCACCCTCCCAGCCCCTTCCCACCGCCAGTAAAATTTGTGTCACTGGGTCTATTTTTGTATACAATTTTTGGGGGTAAAAATGGATGTGACCCCTAACAATTTCTCTTTACGTTTTAAGAGCCCATTTTGATCAATCCACCAATGCAAAGAATGACCCACCAGTTCAGAGGGAAGAGTAGTAGTAGTGTGTGACAGATCAGAATACCCATCCTTTTAATGGTTGCTATTTTGAGCTCTTTGGTAATGTATTGTGAGTGGACCCTTCATTCTGTGTCATAGTTTATGGAAATGGTAATAAGTGCGTTAATGAAGGGTGAAAATCAATTTCTTCACCAAAAAGTTACACTGAAATCGATTAGTATTATATTTATAGAAATTAGGAGTGTTCAGCAGATATTTTGATTCGTTTAAACTGATTGAATTGAATTGATCTGTCTCATTTTGAACAGATACATAATGACGAGAGGACAGTTATGGATTGATTTTTTTCAATCTGCCTAGTTTTAGACGGATGACGGATTTGAGATTCTTTTAGCTGCAATCAAACAGTCAAATCGCGAGCACACTTAGTAATTTGTAAGATTTTATATTTTCAATTTGTTTAGATATTTTGTTTGTATTTTCAATTGAAAAATAGTTTAGATATTCTGTTATATTTTTAATTTGTTTTCAATTTGAAAATCATTTTATCAAATGACAAGTGTTGATATTTGGTATTTTTGTATTGAAAATATAAGACTTAATTTTCTCATTTTTTAAACAATTAAATTAAATAGTTTTTGAATACAAAAAAGTAATAAAATAGTTTTGATAATGCATGGTCTTCTTATATGTATTTATTATTGGTATTTGACAATTTATTTGATAATGTTTTGGTTATGTTGAGTTGGATTGTTATAAATAAAATAAAAAAATATTGACAAATTGTTGTATTATGTTTAAAATTTATAAAAATTTAAACTGTTAAACCGATTTACATCCATTTGCAATTCCTCAATCCGTTCAATCACCATTCACCAATCCAGCGGACGGATGAGGATTGATTTTTTTCAATCCACCAATCCGATGAACGGATGACAAATTAGAGGTTCCGACAGCAAATTCGAGGTTCCCCTGACAGAAGTGTGCATATAAATTATAATTTTTTATTGATCTAAAATTGTGTGCAGTTCATAAAAATGTATATTAAGCTTGTTTAGTGTAATTTGTTTTAAGTTAAAAATTGATAATTAAAATGTACAAATTAAAAGCAATCCTCTCTCAAATTTGTAGGTAATTAATTTTTTTTAATTAATCCGTTTAAGTTATTTGTTCTAAATAAATTATAAACAGAAACAAAAAATATATATACATATATATTTAAGAAATATAATATTAAAGCATTTGTCTTGCAATGAAAAGATTGCCAATCCGGGGGAGATGCCCCATGCGCGTTTCTGTTCTGATCAATTCCATGTCCTAAAATTGGCTGCATATGATGACTGCCTCTTTTGCTTTAGGTCGTGTTTGGACTTTTAATTTCTAACTCTATCAAATTCTATTTATTTTTAAGATAAATTACAAATACACCTCGTGAAATTTGATTAAAATATGAATCACCTCCTGTAGTTTTAAAAATTACATTTCACCCCTGAGGTTTTTAATTTCATAACAACTGGCTCATTTTATTAATAAATCATCAAGTCAATTGACAATTTTTAATGACGTTAGAAATATGTTTCAATTAAGAATTTATGTAATTTTATTATTGTATAGGAGAGCAATTATGAATTTTATTTTTTTAGTTAATTCTGTTAAATAAAAAAATATTAACACTGAGGTATCTGTAATTTTTTAAATCATAAAGGATAATTTATACTTTAAGCAAACTTCAACGGTGTATTTGTAATTTATTCTTATTTTGAACTCTCTTATTTTTGGTTGTGTTATTGGATGTTGAATTTTTCAAAGGGTTAAAAAAAACGAGAGAAAAAAATGCTTTCAGTTCTTTGTTTCTAGTTTTTCATTAACAAAAATAGACTGTAAGTATTATTTTAAAAGTTTTATAGATTAATAAAATTATAATTTTATTCATGATCTACACTGAGGGTGAGTTTGGAATCCAGCTAAAAAATTATATATATTTATATATATTTGTTTTTAGTGATCTTTTTTTTTAAAAAAAATTATGTCAATTTTTTTTTTAAGTTCATCTAGTGTAAAAGGATTTTTAAAAATTTTAAAAAAAATCTAAAAAATATTTTTTTTAATTTTTAAAAAATTTTTTGGTCTGTTAACGGTAGAACCTAAAAGCATAAAGTTTTTTGATAATTTTTTTAAAAATAAAATTCACTAAGAATGAAAAAAAAAAAAATCAATAAAAAGTTACTAAAAAAGTCAATCTCAAACACATCGTGAAATTTTAAAAATGGCGAATTATATTAACGGTCCTTGTAATTTGGGATTTGTCACTTTGGTCTCTAACTTTTTAATTGTGATACATTTGACTCTGAATTTTGAATCTTGTTTCAAATAAAAACAATTGAAGATATTGTTATTTTATTTCAAGGACAAAGTTATTTATTTTATAAAATATAAATTAGTTTGACAAAAATAAATGTCAAAAAATTATTTCTAAAATTTTAAAAATCATTTCTACTCACCAAATATAAAGTTATATAAAAATGATAATTTTTTATTTTTTTATTTTTTACCAAATTAATTTTTAGTATATGTTTGCATGATGATGTTTTTGTTGATATTTTTGAATAATTGTCATGTACTAGATGTTGTATTTGTTGTTAACAGATATTTTTGAATGATTATCATGTAATGGATAGTTATTAGGCTTTTAATCTATAATTGATATGTTTAGTACATGAAATGTATTTAGTTCTGAATTTTTTTGATATAATGGATTGATTTAATAATGAAATCAAAATTTTCTCTATGTTTGCCTTTTGAAAAAATAAAAACTAATTTAATGAAAATAAATATTAAAAAAATTATTTCTACCTTCCTAAAAGATAAAATTTTATAAAAATAATGTATTTTTAATTTTTTTCACCAATTCAATTTTTAATTTCTTAGAAAAAAATTTCTTAAAATACATTCTGAAAACCAAACCAAATAGAATTTTATAACAAAAAAAGTTTCAATATTATTCATTAAGAAAAAACCCATTATATTTTAAACAACATTGTGGAGAAGTGGTTTGGAAATACTCTTCTGATCCTGGAGGACGTTAGTGATCCTCTGCTAGTTACCTGAAAAGGAATAAACACTCTGGTCGAGGGTGCCGGAATTAGCACTCTGACGGGCAAGTTAGTTTCTGCACTCAGGATTACTTGTATTCTAAGTTAAGCACAATAGTTCTCACATACCTTTCTCTGACTGATGATCTTGTATTTATATTACTCTCCTTCTTGGGCCTCGGGAATGAGCCCACTGTCAATTTGCCGTGTAATTGTCTATTCAACTCGGTTCGCAGCAAACCGTTTCTTATTCGACCCCATACTCAATTGGCTATACGGCCGAATAAGGCAGGATTTAAACTGCGGGACGGGATCGAATGAAATATATGCTTTGACCCGGGTCCGAACATTCGGCCTTTCCATGAGTCCCAATATTCGGCTCCCACAATTGCCCCCCAAGCACTTCACTTACGACAGTTAGTTGGAGTGTTTGGTTTTGAACTTCGAAAGGTCAGAGTCGAAATTCGGCGGCTAACCTCATTTCAACGCGGTTGTCAGAGCACACGCTTCTCGGTTATCATTTCAACTTCCCATCCCTTCGTACGCCTCCATTTGTTATGATTTGAAATCTTGTCCTCTTCTCGAATACACACATTCTAGACACTTAAAGTTTTTGAACTGCTTTCCAACTCTTTTCTGCAACTTCCGTTCGTCCTCCATTATCTTCTCCATCTCTTGTAAGTCTCCTTCCTCCCTGCTCTCTCTTTGCTTTGAGTCCTTTTTCCTGGTTTGCCCTTAGTTTAGCCCATTCCTTTAAACTGGTCGAAATAACAAAGCATCTAAAAGATCTTCTCTCTGCGGATTGAATTTCTTGCTTTCGATGCCATTTTTCTATCCCTGATGATGTCCGTCTGTCGCTTGTGACAGACGGCACTCTCGACATGGAGAGGGTCGATCAAAGCACGATCGTTTTCCCTCTCTTGTCAATTGCGGAGGGTGGAGTCCGTTTCCCTCTTCATCCATTCCTCAGGGCAGTCCTTCGCCATTGGAGTCTTATCCCCTCTCAACCTAACGTCAATTTTTTTAGAATCGTAATGGGGATTGTAGAGCTAAACCGCCGCCTTAGGATTAACCTCGGCATTCTTGCTATTCAGCACTGCTACGCCTTGGCAAAGTCTTTTGGTTAGCATGGACGCTACTTCCTTAGGGCTAAGGACACTGACCATCAACTAGTCACTATGCTTTCCAGCTCTGGAAAGCGAGTTGACGACGTTATGGTTGTTGTCCGAGGCAATTGGGAATTCGGCGAAGGCGAGGATCGCCTTGATCCTATTCCTAGATGGAGAGGCGAACTAGGTGGCCGTATAGCTTCTTGTATCTATTTTTCGTTGTGTTTATAAAACTTTATTTTTGAGGCCTCATGGTTTTTGTTTATACAGGAAACGATTTGAAGAAATTCCTGACCTCAGCCGACGAAGCCGTTCTTTCGGAAATCAAAGTCGCGCTCAAATATTTCAGCCGTCAAAGTCTCCAGAGGCAGGGGAGGGCGGCCCACGCGCTGCTTCGCTACGAGCCAACCTATACGACCTTTTCGGCGGTAGAGAACATCCCAATACCGAAGGGTGAAGAGTCTCTTACCGCTCTTATTTTGACCGACTTCAAAAACTTGCGACAAGGGGGTTTAGAGGGATCTGATTCAGAGCGGGCGGAAGTAGTTGAGGTCACCGAGTCAGATCAATCTGAAGTGGAAGTAGACGAGGCATTGAAGTTGGCCTTTGAGGAAGCCGGCCTTAATTTAGCCAACCCTTCGTCTACTTCGGGCCGAGGGGACCTTCCATTTGAAGACGTTTTTAATGGCTTAGAGGATCTTCCCAGCACATACCCTGAAGACATGGCTGGGTTAAGCCTCACGCAACTTGCCAAGAAGGCGAACGCTGAAAGGATGTCCGCGCGGTGAAGAGCAGGGGCCATTCGATCTCAAGTGCCAGCTGCCGCCGAATCCCAACCTTTCCTACCCGTTGTGGAATCTCAACCCCCATTGCCTGTTGAAGAAATGGCAAAAAACCAAAGTGCCGAGTCTACTATGGTTGTGCAGGCCAATCAAGAGGCCAGCCCAAAGGGCAGAGAAACGTCCTGCCGAGGTCGAGGCCGACTCAGAAGACAGACCCAACAAACGGCCTCGTTTAAAGGAATCGGATGTGATCGTGCCCTTTGTCATTCAGCCGAAGATAAAAAATTCACCGATATCCTCTAATGCTTCGGCCATTAAAGATCCTGTCGTCGCACTCAGCATGGCTACGTCCGTTTCTTTGCTGGCTGATAAGGCAGCTTTCTGGTCAGAGCCGGATTTAGTGGCGATAGCATTAGCTGCTCAATCGGCTCTTGTGGTATATATCTTGACTTCATCTTTTCGTTTTATGCAAATACCGTTTTGGTTCTAACTTCCTGTTTTGAAGACGGTCGGTAGGATAGCGGAGATGGGTCATCGCCATCATGACGCCTTCGAACAGCTTGGCCGTTTACAGACGGAAGTTGAAGGCCAAGGAGCAGGGCCGAGTTCGAGGCATTGAGGGCGAAGATGGAGGAATCGAGGGCTGAGGCCGAAATGGAGAGGGCCAGAAATGCAGATGAGCTGAGGTTGGTTGCTGAGCAGATAGCGAATACAAGTGAGGTTGCGCTCAAGTTAGCCCAAGAGGCCATCGCCAAACTTGAGGCGGATTTGGTAGAGGCGAAGGCGGCGAAGGAATTAGCTGATTCTGAAGCTTCGAAGGCGTTTGAGGCTGGAAAGAGCGCCGCCCTCGACGACTACGTAAAGCAAGTCCCCAAATTCGAGAATCGGAGATTCAAACACGGCTGGCTCAAAGCCCTTGTTGCTGCTGATGTGACATTGGTTATGCCGATTCCATACGAGCAAGTGGATGTTGAGCCGCTGGAGTCTGACTCCGAGGACTAATTTAGGCGACGTTTTTGTTTTAGGATTTCATATGTATTTTTACAACTTTTTCATTTGGTAATTTTCATGTATTGCTACAGCCATAGTTGTTTTGCTAGGCATTTTCAGGCGAAGTTGTAGCTTTTTGCTTAGTAATTTTCGTATGTAAAATGGCTACAATTTGTCCCCAATTTACTAATGAAAATTTCTTCTTTTTTTTTCTTTTTACCTTGTTATTATTTGTGCTAAATTTTGCTGTTGATGAATGGTATTGCTTTCAATTGTAAAATGGCTACGTTTTGTTTTCAGTGCCAAGTATCATAATTCATGGAGTGGCTGCGGCATAGATCGATCGGCTCTGGGTTTAGACACTTGGTCGATCAAATTAACAAATATACCCTTGCCCCAGCCACTGCATGAGCTTCCCAGGTTGAATGGGGCCAGCTCGTGGAATGGCTGTGTCATAGATCGATTGGCATTGGGTTTAGATACTTGGCCGATCAGATTAATAAATTTGCCCTTACCCCAACCACTGCATGAGCTTCCCAAGCCGAATGGGGCCAGCTCGTGGAATGGCTGTGGCATAGATTGATCGGCATTGGGTTTAGATACTTGGCCGATCAGATTAACAAATCTGTCATTGCCCCAGCCACTGCATGAGCTTCCCAAGCTGAATGGGGCCAGTTCGTAGAATGGCTGCGGCATAGATCGATCGGCTCTGGGTTTAGACACTTGGTCGATCAAATTAACAAATATACCCTTGCCCCAGCCACTGCATGAGCTTCCCAGGCCGAATGGGGCCAGCTTGTAGAATGGCTGTGTCATAAATCGATCGGCATTGGGTTTAGATACTTGGCCGATCAGATTAATAAATTTGCCCTTACCCCAACCACTGCATGAGCTTCCCAAGCCGAATGGGGCCAGCTCGTGGAATGGCTGTGGCATAGATTGATCGGCATTGGGTTTAGATACTTGGTCGATCAGATTAACAAATCTGTCATTGCCCCAGCCACTGCATGAGCTTCCCAAGCTGAATGGGGCCAGTTCGTGGAATGGCTGTGGCATAGATCGATCGGCATTGGATTAACAAATCTGCCCTTGTCCTAGCCACTGCATGAGCTTCCCAAGCCGAATGGGGTCAGTTCGTGGAATGGTCCGATCGGCATCTAGCTTTTGGCGTTTAGAATTAATGACGTCGCCTCGGGGGTGTTGCATACATTTAGGATAAATGGGGTGAGTTCGTGCCAATAATTCCATTTATTTCTATTCAGACTTGATTTAAACTAGTTTGGGATAAGTGCGAATGTCAAACAGACTGTTCTTCAACAGCAGAGGAGAAGGACGAACGTCGGTTGAATTAGACACTGCAATGAATCGCAGTAGCAAGCCTACGCGTACGGGAGGAAGGACGTCCAAGGAACGCGAAAAACCCCAGCCCCCTAGTCGTCGAAGTAGATTACCCCGAAAAGACAAACAGCAACGGGGAAGCTCCCCGTGACCGCGACCGAGAAGCGAGCCCGATACGACGCCACGACCGTTGAGTTTTGCAGTTTTTGTGGGGAATAAACTGATTACTGAGGCAGATTCCATTGTTAAAGATCCAGGTGTAGCAGTTGAGTTCGCTCGACAGATCTTTCCACCGGAGGTCCAGCAGTTGATGGTTGGGCGATAAGATTTCGAGGTATTTCGAGAAGGTATCCATGGGGCGGTGAAGGGGTTGTACACCGCTTATGAGGTCGGTATGCGTCTGCGCGCCGCGCGACGGGAAATAGAGAAGAAGGATGAACGAATCCGTAGCTTGGAGGTTCGCACGGAGAAGGCCGAGCTTGAGCTTAGGAAGCTTAGGAAAGCTTAAGCCACAGAGTCGCGTGCGCCTGGTGAATCTAACCCGATCTTGGAGGAGAGAGTGACACAACGGCTATTAAGTCACGCCATTGCCGACCGAGATACGGTAAGCATGTTTGCCGTAGAAAATGCGAGGGCCATGGGGTATGAACAAGGCTTCCATGTGGGCCGGAAGGTTAGGATTGACAAAACCAAAGAAAAACTTATAGAAGAGGTCTTCCGGTGCGAAAACCGCGGCTTTAGGCATGGTTGGATTAAAGCACTTCAAGCCGCGGAGGCTCTTCGAGCAGAGGGTGTTGATTTGGCATTGCCGCGGTACCAACGCGATCATTTTTCCTTCTTCACCTTTGAAGTCGAAAAGAGTGACGATGAGGGAGAAGCCGTGTAAAAGTAGACATCGTAGGCATTGTAATCCAAAATCCATGAAACTTTCGACTGATTGAATAATAGTACATTGTCTATTTCAAGTGTGTTTTGTTGTAATTTTTATTCGGCACATGCGTGTTTGCATGTTTTTTGTTTCATTGTATAAATGTTTGAACAAATGTATAAACATTATATAAACATTGAGATAATTGTATAAACATTGACTGGCCCTGGCTCCAGATTTATTCGGCATAAGTCGTCATGCGCCGATGAGGCTCCGAATCCGGAGTCCATTTGGCCAATCATGATATCCACGAAGGGCGCTCCGAATCCGGAGGTTTTTTCAGCCCAAAGGCGTCATGCGACGATGAGGCGCCGAATCCGGAGACTGGCTAGTCGTGATATCCACGAAGGGTGTTCCGAATCTAGAGGCTTTTTCGGCCTAAAGGCGTCATGCGCCGATGGGGCTCTGAATCTGGAGTATTTGGCCAGTCGTGATATCTACGAAGGGCGCTCCGAATCCGGAGGCTTTTTTGGCTCAAAGGCGTCATGCGCCGATGAGGCATTGAATTGGGAGACTGGCCAGTCGTGATATCCACGAAGGGCGCTCCGAATTTGGAGGCTTTTTTGGCCTAAAGGCGTCATGCGCCGATGGGGCTCTGAATCCCGACTATTTGGCCAATCGTGATATCCACGAAGGGCGCTCCGAATCCGGAGGCTTTTTCGGCCCAAAGGCGTCATTCGCCGATAGGGCTCCGAATCTGGAGTCTTTATTTGGCCGATCGTGATATCCACGAAGGGCGCTCCGAATCCAGAGGCTTTTTCGGCCCAAAGCTGTTATTCGCCGATAGGGCTCCGAATCCGGAGTCTTTATTTGGCCAATCGTGATATCCACGAAGGACGTTCCGAATCAAGAGGCTTTTTCGGCCCAAAGACGTCATTCGCCGATGGGGCTCCGATTCCAGAGTCTTTATTTAGCCAATTGTGATATCCACGAAGGGTGCTCCGAATTCGGAGGCTTTTTCGGCCCAAAGGCGTCATTCGCCGATAGGGCTCCGAATTCGGAGTCTTTATTTAGCCAATCGTGATATCCACGAAGGGCGCTCCGAATCCGGAGACTTTTTTGGCCCAAAGGCGTCATTCGCCGATGGGGCTCCGAATCTGGAGTCTTTATTTGGCCAGTTGTGATATCCACGAAAGGCGCTCCGAATCCGGAGGCTTTGTCGGCCTAGAACAATTTTGAACTGGACTTCGCAATCAGTAAACAGAAAGCTTTGCATTACAAAACTGAAAAGTGTATATGGTGAATCATTCCCCACAGGTCGAGTTTAATGATAGAATTTGCGCAAGTGCGTTGAGTTCCAAGGCCATGACAGACTCCTTCCTGACATGTCTTTGAGCCGATATACCCCTACTCCTACGATTGAATCAATCTGATAGAGGCTGTCCCAGTTTGGATCCAATTTTCCGTCCGCCGGCTTCTTGGTAGCTGGAAGTACCTTCTTCAGGACCAACTCTCCTGGTGTGTAGCGGCGTAGCTGAACACGTTGATTATATGACTTGACAAGCTGCTGCTGGTATCGCGCCATAGACGCAAGGGTACGGTCTCTTCGTTCTTCGATCAGAATCAAATCTAAAGCCAGCATCATGTCATTTCGGCCCATATCAAAAACTTGCGATTTCAAGGTTGGGTGGCCGATTTTTAAGGGTATGATGGCCTGGGTTCCAAAGCATAGAGCAAACAGCGTTTCTCTAGTGGATCGCCTCGGCGTAATTCGATGAGCCCACAGTACACTCAGCAATTTTTCGACCCATTTGCCTTTAGCTTTCTCCAACCTCTTCTTGATGCCATCCAAGATGGGTTTGTTAGAGGCCTCGGCTTGACCATTGCTTTGTGGGTAAGCCGGCGTAGAAAAGTAAGGCCAGATACCATACTTGCTGCATAGCTCTCGGTAGACACCACAATCAAACTGGGTGCCGTTGTCTGAAATAAGAGCTCTTGGAATGCCGAATTGCGTTATGATATTTCTCCGTACAAAGCGCTTAACATCAACATCTCGAATGTGCGTTAATGCCTCCGCTTCGACCCATTTTGTGAAGTAATCTGTCGCGATGATTAAGTATCGCTTGTTCCCTAGGGCCCTCGGCAATGGTCCCACGATATCAAGTCCCCACTGGGTGAACGGCCAGGGACTAGTTATGGAGCTTAACTCTTTAGTAGGTAGGTGGGTTAACGGGGAGAACTTCTGGCACTGTTCACATTTCTTCACATAGCATTCGGCATTAGCTCTCATTGTCGGCTAGTAATACCCCTGTGTTATAGCTCTATGGACCAAAGAGCGCTCACCAGAATGGGCACCAAAACTGCCTTCATGTATTTCAGTAAGAAGCTTGTCGACTTTGTCAGGGTGCACACATTCCAAATATGGACTAGAGAGGGATTTTTTATAAAGCCTTCCTTACAGATCCAAGTAGTATCGCAGGGCTTTGTTTCGCAGCTTGTGCGCTTTTTTCTTGTCCTCTGGGAGCTATTTGGAAGACAGGAATACAGCAATGGGATCCATCCAACTCAGTCCAGATTCTATAACATTGACCTGGACTTCCTCCGACGGGCCAATGCCGGCTCTGAGATGAAACCTACTTCGATGGTCCGTTTAATCTCTGAGTTAATGGTGGAGGCTAGGCAGGCAAGGGCATCTGCATGTGTGTTCTGATCACGTGTTATCTGGTTCAATTCATGATGGTCAAATTTTGCCAGCAAGGAGTTGGCCATTTTCATGTAAGCCGCCATACGGTCATTTTTTGCCGTGTATTCCCCCTTTAGCTAATTGATCACTAGTTTTGAATCACAAAATGCAAGCAAGCGCTGAGTACCCAGAAGATGTGCATTCCGCAAACCAGCTAGAAGGGCTTCGTATTCGGCTTTATTATTTGACGCTTCGAAGCCGAGCTTGACGGTCTGCTCAATTATTGCGCCGTTAGGAGCCATGATCACAACTCCAGCTCTGTTGCCCTGCTGATTGGATGATTCATCACAGTACAACTGCCAGATGTCCCCAACATAAATTCTTCAGTTCGGCTCCGGTCAAATTTCATTGGACTTGAAATCGGCAAGACCTCCAGTGAATTTGGCAACAATGTCGACTAGCACCTGTCCCTTGATTGAGGTTCTAGGTAGAAACTAAATGTCGTACTGGCTGAGTTCAAGAGCCCACTTTGAAACACGTCCTGATGCTTCTGCACTTTGTAGTACTGATCGGAGGGGATAATCTGTTAGCACCCCAATGCTATGTCCTTGGAAGTAATGCATCAGTTTTTTTACCACCATGACTAGGGCTAGGATGAGTTTTTCCAGCAGAAGGTAGCGTGTTTCGGTGTTAACCATTGCCTTGCTCACATAATATACTGGCCGCTGCTCCCCCAACTCTTCCTTTATCAGTACGGCACTGACGACCCTGTCGGAAACTGCCAGATACAAAATGAGCGGGGCACCAGCAGCAGGTGTTGTCAAGAGTGGTACTGAGCGGAGGTAAGTCTTGAGGCCGTTGAAAGCGGCTTCGCATTCGACGGACCATTCAAAAGCCTTGCCCTGCCGTAGTGTATGGAAGAATTGTCAGCAGCGATCTGTAGACCGACTGATGAACCTGTTGAGTGCGGCGACCATCCCCATCAACTTTTGAACCTTTTTTACTGAATGAGGGGAGCTGAGTTCCAAGATTGCTGTGATTTGCCTCGGGTTGGCCTCGATTCCCCGGTGGTTGACAATGTAACCCAAGAACTTGCCGGAGCCAATCCCAAATGCGCATTTGGAAGCATTCAGCCTCATTTTGTATTTGCGTAAGATGCTGAACGTCTCTTGTAGATCGGCTAGATGGGTTTTCTATTCTCTGGACTTGACCACCATGTCATCAATGTACACTTCCATAGTGTGGCCGAGTTGCTCTTTGACCATAGCCGTGACCAGTCTTTGGTAAGTTGCCCCTACATTCTTTAACCCAAAAGGCATAACCTTATAGCAGTAGGTTCCTCTTGGGGTGAGGAATGCAGTTTTTTCTTGGTCCTCACGATGCATGGCGATCTGATGGTAGCCTCTGTAAGCATCGAGGAAGCTCATGCGCTGATGGTGTGCTGTTGCATCTACAAGTTGGTCAATTCTGGGTAGGGGAAAACAATCCTTGGGGTAGGCTTTGTTTAGGTCCGTGAAATCGATGCACACTCGCCAAGTCCCATTTTTCTTCTTCATAACCACTGTATTAGAGAGCCATGTAGGGTAGGTCACTTCCCTGATTGCCCTGGCGTCAAGCAGCCTGCCAACCTCCTCAACAACAACGGCAGTGTGTTCTGCGGCTGACCGCCGGTTTTTTTGAATAATCGGCTTGCATTTAGGGTCAACACTCAAACAGTGCTTTGAAACGGACGGATCTATACCCGGCATCTCCTATGGAGTCCACGCAAAGGCGTCAAGGTTACTGAGCAGGAAAGAGATTAGCTGCTGTTTGTCGGCTTGACTTAGGGAGGCGCCGACCACGAAGAACTTCTCTGGGCTTCTGTCAATTTCAACTCGGTCTAAGCCTTCCGTGGCCTTTTTACTTAGAAGTCGTCAACATCGTCGAGGCTCTCCCAATCCGACACCTCAATGGAATTTATTTGTAACTCCTTTGCCATCTTTCCAGTGAGGAGATAACATGTTTGTGCTGATTTCTGGGAGCCGCGGATTTGCTCAATGCCGCGTTCTGTCGGGAAGCGTAGTAGCTGATGATACCTACTCGGCAAGGCCTGCATGGTGTGCGACCAAGTTCACCCCGTAATGAGATTGTACGGCGATGGCTGCTTGACAACCAATAATTCTACATCCACTGTTCGGGTGCCCGCTTGAACAGGTAGTGTGATTTTCCCCAATGGGTACTCTGGATTGGCGTTGAAGCCGAATAGTGGATAAGGAGCCGCAGAGAGATCTGATTCGGAAAAGTCGAGTTTGGTGCATGTTTTGTAATACATGACCTCCGATGTGCTCCCCAGATCAATGAGTACGCGCGCAACTGTGAATCGGTTTACGCGTAACTCAATTACCAAGGGATCAATGTGGGGCAATGTCACTTCGGCCAAATCTGAATCATCAAAAGTAATGCCTGCGGCTTCATAGGGCCGTTTAGCCGGAGTGAGTTGATTTTGAGGGTCGGGATTCGACAGAATCGTATGCACAGCCGATGACATTAGCAGGCTGTATATCATGTTGATCACGCTGAGCGGAGGTGAATTCTGTCTTAAGGCTATTGATTTGGTTGGGTTGCCTTTTCGGATGTACTGTTGTAGGCGACCATCTTGTACCAATTTCTCCAGGTGATCCTTCAGTGCATAACAACTCTCAGTATCATGGCCATGGTCCTTGTGATACTCACACCGCCTATCTCGTCTTCTCGTGTCGGGAGGTCCCACTATTTTCGACGGCCACTTGAAGAACGGAAGGTGTTGGGTTTTGGACATAACCACACTAATCGGCTCTGTCAACTCCGTATATTTCTTGTCGGCGCACCTCGTGTGCCTACTGTCAACTTGCAGTTATTCACTTTCTCGATGGGAGCAATGGTCGCTTGATCGGCGGGAATCCCGTCTCTTGTCCCGTTTGGCCCGATGTCGTGGTTCAGGGCTCTAAGGTGGTACAAAATTTATTGGCTGAGCAATTTCAGGAGCTGTCTTGTTGGCTGTGTTTCCGGTTTTAACCTGCAAAGCTTCATCTTCCATTTTGCAGTATTCTTCAACTTTCTTCATCAACGCCCAGACTGTCTTGGGGGATCTTCTAGTCAAAGAACTGCAGAGAGCACTGTTAGGATGCAAACCCATTTTAAAGGCGGTGATGACCATAGAGTCGTTGCAAGCGTCATTAACAAGATTAAAGCACTCTCAATAGCGCGCCGAATACGCTCTTAGTGTTTCTCCTAGCTGGATCTGCATTGCCCAGAGAGAGTCGGCTTGTTTCGGCTGAACCTCGTTGGTGATGAATCTGGCCTTGAAAGATTTCTGTAATTGGTGGAAGCTTTTGCTCGATGCCGGCTCCAGTTTATAATACCACTTGACAGCTAATGGTTCCAAACTACTAGGAAATATTCGGCACATAAGGGCCTCGTCGTCTGCATGCAATGTTATGGCTTGCTTGTAGTGACGGATGTGATCGGTGGGGTCTGATTTTCCATCATAGAGAGTGAACGACGGAGCTTTGAACTTTTTGGGCAAAACAGCCCTGGCGATCCGTCGTACAAAGGGATCATGCTGGTCTTTTTCATCTGAGTTGTTTCTTCTGCGCTTATGCCTTATACGAGGACTCTCTTCAGAGGAACTAGAATTTTGAGATTATCCCTTATTCTTGGGCTCCGGGGATAATGAGTCGGAGTCACTATCAGTGTCTTGTTGTCGGGCTCGAGATCGTCGACCACCTGTCCTCACAGGTCGTTCCAAATCTTGGCGTACAGTTTGTTTGGACTTCGCCACTTCCAAGGCCAAATCCTGACGGAGACGTTCGTTCTCAGCGATCATGTTCTCCAACCTTTGTTTGTTTTGCTTTGCTTGTTCCATGATTGCTTGCATTGCCTCATGCTCTGGAGTCGAGGGTGAGACGAAGTTCAAAGCGTGTCTTGTGGGGATAGTCTCCAGTCCAAGCATGTTTGTTGGAGTGAGGTGGTCTCTCTGCGTAGTTTCATCAGTAACTATCGGAGGGTTTTCCGTTACGCCCGCCATGGATGTGTTTGAGTATTCCCACAGACGGCGCCAATTGTAGAGAAGTGGTTTGGAAATACTCTTCTGATCTTGGAGGACGTTAGTGATCCTCCGTTAGTCACCTGAAAAGGAATACACACTCCGGTCGAGGGTGCCGAAATTAGTACTCCGACGGGCAAGTTAGTCTCTACACTCAGGATTACTTATATTCTAAGTTAAGCACAATAGTTCTCATATACCTTCCTCTGACTGATGATCTTGTATTTATATTACTCTCCTTCTTGGGCCTCGGGAATGAGCCCACTATCAATTTGCCGTGTAATTGTCTATTCGGCTCGGTTCGCAGCAAACCGTTTCTTATTCGGCCCCATAGTCAATCGGTTATATGGCCGAATAAGGCAGGATTTAAACTGCAGGATAGGGTCGAATGAAATATATGCTTCGACCCGGGTTCGAACATTCGGTCCACGAGTCCCAATATTCGGCCCCCACAAATATAAGTTAACCAACACAAAATAAGTTGTATGATGACTTTGCCCTTCAAATGGAACAACAATGTCTTCAATTATCCTTATTTGAAACAAAATTCAAAAATTAAGGTCAAACGTATCACAATTAAAAAATTAAGAACCAAAGCGATATAAATTCCAAACTATAGGGACTGTTAATGTAAATCATCCTTTAAAAAATGATAGAATAGATCATCAAAATAGGACTTGTAACCCTGCAACCCGAACTGGACCATCCAATTCATTTGGAGTGGAATTATTTTTTTCTTTTTGGAGTTGTATAGCAATTAAAACTATCTCTTATTTTTTTCTTTAGCAAGTGATAATATGTTATTAAGCCTCCGTTTGGGAAGTGGGTTGGTTTTTTGGCTTTTTGGCTTTTTTGGCTATTTTAGCCTGGGCTTAAAAGCTTGGTTTGGGAAGGACTTTTTGACTTTTTGGCTTTTTTGAGTTTTTTTGTGAGAGAAGAATGTAATGATTATGAGTTGGATGTGATGTTTTGTTTGTTATGGTTAAAATAGCCTATTTTGTTTTTTTGTGGCTAAATTAGTCAAAAAAATCCAAGAACCAACTTGGCAAACAGAGGCTTAAATTTAAATCAAGATAGGGTACTCACAAATACTTTGAAATTAACAAATCACATTTTCTTTGAATAAAAAGTATTTAAATCAAAACGCTGAAAACTCTTGTGGTTAAAGTCAAAAGTATTTGCACGAGTATTCCCTCCTCAAAATTTGTGCTAGATCTGTTGTATCTTTTAAAAATTGTTATTTGCCAATCTCTATGGAATAAGACTCCACACCCAATACCTATGTTGAGAATTTTATTTTAAGAAAATGAGTAATGTTAGGAACACTAAATTTTTTATCAAATAAATGATTAAATATTTTACATAGGTGTACGGACCCCACACCTATGCGAGATATTTGGTCATTTATTTGGTAGAAAATTTGGAACTTCTAGCATTTTCCTAAGAAAAATGCTTCGGACCCCACTGGGGGTCGACCCCAGTGAGGTGGCGCGCCGTGATTGGACAAAAAAAAAATTATTTTATTTATTTATTTATTTTTGAGTTTCAGCCAGTGAGGGCTCACCACCTCACTAGGGGTCTGCAACGTGATTGTTATTTTAACCACTACGTAAATTCAATGTGAAATGAAAAATCGATATAAAAAAATATTACTCCTTCTACTTTAAAATATTAGTCTGTGTTAAGGAATTTAATATTTTTTGATAGTATAATTATTATACTTTAAAAATAATAACTTTCCAAAACTACCATTTGACATTTTCTTTAGAATATCAATGGTCATAATTATATATTTTGTGTATGAAATTAAAAGAATGACAAAATAAAAAATTTATATTATTTTAGTCATTTATTTTTAAAAAAGGACTAATATTTTAAAATAATGAAAAATGAAATAAATGACTAATATTTTTAAGATGGAGAGAGTATTAAACATCATATTTTTTTTATTATATTGTGTTTATATAACAAGCAAAACTCGATAAATCAATATATTAATGATATATAAATAGTGAGTAAAATATAATATATGATATGTTTGACAAAATAAACAGTTTAAATAATTAAAACATACATATGATGAGTCTCACGGATTCAAACAAGCCCTTCACTCCTTTATAACTTCTATACTATATATTAAGTAAAAAATAGTTTTTAACTCTCAAGGCCTGTGGGAACTTTAATATCCCAATCTGAATTTTCTAAATTTTTTATTAAAAGAAAAAAACTCAGCATCTATTTATTTGGTCAAAATCCCTTGATCAGTATTTATTAACTTTTTTCAATCCATATGTCTTTCCACATACATGCATTTATTGATTTGGTCAAAATCGCTTGATCAGTATTTAAAATTCCCTCATACAAATAATTATAGATACAATCTGTGTATAGTTACTGCAGTATCTTTTTCAACTTCTCTCATAAATTATGGTTAGTGATAAAATTGTTAAACTATTTTTATAAAAAATCTTAAAAAGCATAATTTATATATTAAAAAAATTTAAAATAAATATAAATATTTATAATTATCCCGTGCGTAACACAGGTCACAGACTAATATCTTTTATATAAAAAAGGAGGTTTACATTGACCTATATTGAAAAGGCTACGGTTAAAAGTAAAATATCAAAATAAATATAAAGTGTAATGACATTATGTAATTGAAAACAGCTATTCTCACTGTGTTTGTCCATTTTTCATAATTGCTTTTATTTTTCTATAGAAAAAACAAAAATAAAAATAAAAATAAAAATAAAATTTTGAAAGAACAATGAAGTAGGAGAGGATAGAGACGGAACATTATAAGTTGGGGTAGTGTCTATCACATGACCCACACACATGGTACCAGTCTCGTGAAGCGGGGCCCATATTATTTATTTTGTGAGGGCCCATATTACTTCAGATTATGTTTTGGTTTTAGTTTTTTTAGTTAATTTTCTTATGTTTTAAAAAAAATCAAATCAATGGAAAATGTTATCAATTTTAATAATTAAATTTATAAAATTTTAATAAATTTGTAAATATTTAATGAAAGAACCAATCATTTTCAATTTTTTCAAAAAAAAAAAAGTAAGTTTATTTATGGGCCTTCACAAAAAAAAAAAAAAACTAACTAATTGTGAATAAAATTTTAAAAATTCACTCAATTTTTTTTAGAATTTATACAAACGTATCCCTTTTTTCAGCAACAATTTTAGAATCTGTTTGACAACTGCTAAAAAAAAGTTAAAAAATAGATATTTTTTCTTTCATTTTTTAGTGACTTTTTAGAATAAAAAATTAGTGAAACATCATTTTTTAAATTTTGAGTTGTAAGAGAGATCTGATATGTTTTTTCAATAACTAATTTAACTAAAGTCTCTCAATAATATTATTAGAAAAGTTTTAACTCATCATAGAGAAATTTCTCTTTGAAGAGCTACAATTTCTCCAAAAAAAAAAAAAAAGTTTCACTAGAAAGAGTTATAAATTTCTCAATAAAAAGGAATTTTTCTGTGAAAATGTTAAGAAATTTTAACTTCTATAAAAATTGTGTATTTCATTTATCTTATAAAATCCTAATATCGGAAATCTTAAATTAAAAATTCCTTTTTAAAAAGTTTGTATCAACTTTTTTCACTTTTCAAAGCCTTCTAATCTAGAAGGATATAAGAAATTCAAAAAATATTCAAAATTAAAATAAAAATCTCAACTATGTTTTTTAAAAAAAATATAAATAAAAATGGTTTGCTTTCCGTTGTTTGCACACGTGTCGGTCGGCACTTTGTAAGTATTGTTGTCTCCGGTCGTTGCGACCAAGAGTCTTACCCGCGCTCTCTCTCTAATAAATTATCATTATCATTTTTGTTTTTTTGGAACTTGAGAGAGAATGGTAAATTAATTATTAAATAGTACGAAATTTTATTATAAATTATTGAGTAATGCTAGAGGTCCCAAAAATTTTATCAAAAGTTTTACCAAATGTCTTACATGGGTGTGAGATCCACACAATGGGTCCCATGTGGGTCCCACACCCATGTGAGATATTTGGTAAAACTTTTGGTAGAATTTTTGGGGCCTGTAGCATTTTTGTAAATTATTATTACAGTTATTCCCTTCCTAGCCACTTATTAATGTATGACTTTTAATTTTCAAATTTCATTTTTTCTTGCAATGCTTGTGCTTGATCATGGTAAATTTGATTTTGTTGTAAAAAAGAGAAATTGTATAACAAATTATTTTCTGATATTTTTTTTTAAAAAAAAATCCTTATAAAGGTGTCTTGTATTCGATTATTTAGTAGATAATTGAATAATATACATCCATACATACAAGCATTTAAAATTTTATTATTTAATAAGGCACTTGTTAACAATTTTTTTTAAAAAAATCAAGTCTGGCTTTGGTATTGGTGCATTAAAAATGAAGTTAGAAAATTGTTTGATTCCCTTAAACCAAATGAAAGATGTCTGGTCCTTTGGAATGGTGCCATGACTTGAAATTATTTGTGAGGCAAATGGGTCACTGTCTAGGATCATAATCTCACCAATAGTTTTGTTGTAGTAATTTAACTGTATATATTTAAAGTTAAAATAAAATTATGTTTTTTAAGATGTATGATTTTAATGTCAGTCAACTTAATTTTAAGTCAAATTGTTAGATTATACTTGAATTCAAATTTTAAAATATAATTCCAAAAATACTCTTTTATTTTTATTTTTAAATTTATTTATAAGGAATAATTT
Source organism: Camellia sinensis (assembly GCF_055761805.1). Taxonomy (NCBI): domain Eukaryota; kingdom Viridiplantae; phylum Streptophyta; class Magnoliopsida; order Ericales; family Theaceae; genus Camellia; species Camellia sinensis. The sequence continues at coordinate 30,560,126 of NC_138961.1, read as the reverse complement.
TAAAAAAATAAAAATAAGATAACGGACTAATAAAATGAGACGAAGGGGATATGTACTTACTTGTTTTGCTATGCCGTGATAAAAAAAAAAAAAATCATGATAGAGAAATCGGATCTCTGATAAATTTATGGAGACAATAATCACATGCACTAGACACATTGCTAACTTAACTTGCAAGATAAAATTAAAAGGTAATCATTAAAGAATTCAAGGCTTTTAATGATGAGTGTAAATGCCTGAACTTGTGCTTCATGCCTCACCTTGTTCAAACTGCATGTCTCAGTACATGAATGAATACTAGATTGCAGGTTTTTGTTATGTGCTCAGAGACAAAACAAAATCCTAGGAAAAATAATTTATACCCACTCAAATTATTGATCAATTGCGACAAGAATAAATCTACATACACGGAATTAAATTACAAAAAAATATAAAGAATATATATGTAGGTAGAGTGAGACCCGTCAGAGATATCCTCATTTGTAATATCTTTACTGGAGGTAAGTCTTATCGTACTTACATGCACAACTTTGATCAATTTTTTAATTTAATTATGTGCATGTAAACTTACTTTTACAATATGAACAAAACTTTCCATAAGCATGCACGCATGAGATTTTCTTTCCGACTTCAAGTCTAGATAACTAACTTGTGTATTTACAAACAAAAGATTTCCTTCCTTACAACAAATCTTCAATCAGCACATTTGGGCATATGTTTTAAATGGTTAATGCCTCATACCCCACTGGGGTGACCCCCGGGCCTCCAATGGGGTGTGATTGGTCTATTTTTTTGTTTTGTTTTGGTTTTTTTTTTTTTTGGATCCAATAACCAACCTCCACGTGTGTGTAGGTTGGTGAGGGTGCTTAGAGACTAAGGGTCTCAAGCACAACTCGTTTTAAATTTATTGATTTTCTTACTTAAAACATATTTTCGTATCAATAGTTTTGAAATATAAAAAACTAAAATGAGGTTCCAACCCATGAATCTACACACAAAAATAAAAAGATGAAGCCAATCTCATCTATAACTTAGTTGACCAAAGTGGATCAGGTCAACTTCACCCGATCCATGAGAATCATGTTGGTGTGTTGAGTTAAATGTTGCAAAACTTATGAATAATTGGCTTGTAGGTTTGGTTATGACGGTGTTTGAGAAGGATTTTTTTTGGTTTTTTTCATTAAAAGACAAATTGGTTACAAAACTTTAAAAAAAAAAAAAATTTAAACAAAATATCACATCAAACTCCATAATTATTTCACTTTTTCTCTCACAAACATCACATTCAACTACAAAAAAACCTAATTATCTTCCCAAACACAAAAAAAATTTCTCTAATAATATCCTATAACTAAAAAAACCTAAAAAAAATCCACTTCCCAAACACCCATTATATGCATTCTAACAAAAACCAAAATTGCTTCCTTTTATATTTTTATTTTTATTTTTATTTTCTTATAATGTAATTAATCCAAAAATTCACTTCCATGAACAAACACAAGTTTTTCTTGCTCATTACAAATCCAAGACAAGCTTCAATGATCAAACAAAAGATTTTCTTGCTCACTAAAAACCCCAAATCAGTGATTCTCTCCCTAGCATATACCTACATCTCTACTCAAATGGACAATTTTCTCACCTTTCTAGATTTTCCAGGAAAAATGGGCAGATTACTGCTAGTGACACTCAATACACTTCCATGGATGAACCAAAACTCAGGAAAAAAAAAAAAAAAAAAAAAATTTGGAAGCAATGAATCAATCATTAGCTATAAATTTGCAACAAGCAGCAACGTATATATATATATATTTTTTGTTTTCTTGTTTTGTGAAACAGAATTGTTTTATAAAACCGAATTGCACTATGAGGAACAGCCTCCCTTAAAGTTTGCAATGTTCATGAAATGGGGTGCATGAACTCTAAAAACTATTATTCATTTCTCATTTTTTTTTCTTTTCTCTGAATTCTTTTTAAACTTTATGATGGTATCTTTGCTAGTGGTTAGCAGACATTTTACCAGTCAAATTTTCTAATAACAATTTAAAACTATGATTACAAACTGCCCAATCACATCATATTGCAGATAATCAACAATAAATATAAAAAAAACAAAAAACAAAAAAGACAATTGAAGAAATGAAGAGATGGAATCTAGGAACATGGGGTGGATTAATACATAATCATAATTAAGTTAGTTTCACTAAGATTTTGCATTGTTTAGCGTAATTTGTCGTACTCGGTCGTGTCGTGTACCCTTTTCAGTTTCTATCTTTAGTTTAATTTTGAAAGTTAGGGGGGCCATTATAACAATGCCTTTTGAATTTTGTTGATCCAAAAAATAAATAAATAACAATGCTTTTGAAGTAGGCATATGGCATAGGCTCCATGTTAATGTTCCTTTTCAATGATTAACAAATTATCTTTTTGTTAGTCATTAATTTTGTATGTAATGTTGGGTTAATGATTGCACATCCACAACAAAAACATTTCTTCCTATTCTTAGAGCTAAACCCCCTTGGGACGCCTAGTTGGGCCGCATTTTGGTCTAGGATAGTATTCTTGAGTCATCTAAAATCCATTAGACGGAAACATGATTTTCTTCAAGGAGTCATAATGAATTAAAAAAAAAAAAAATTCACTTATGAAAAATCAGTAAACTTGGGAATGGGAATCCTCATCCCTAAAACTCACCCGAGTAAAAATTTCAGCTCCAAACTCCATAGTTTGCCCTCCCAAATCTTGTGTCCAAGAGCTAACATAGTCAACAGAAAATAAAGAATTAACCATATACATGTGCACAAAAAATCAATGTGTGACCTAGATTTGTAATAGCCAGCTTGAATTTGGGCCACATATTTCATTTTTCTTTTTTTTCCCCTTTTTTGTACACATTTATGTAATTTTTTTATGCACCTAACTTTACTGTTATAATATTCACAAAAATGAATCAAATGCCTGTATTATGCCATCACCCCACCAGTGATTTTTCAACCACATGGTTCCAAACTTTTGCTCCAAAGCAAGTACTAGTTTACTTCATGGTCATAGACTTGTAGCTGGTTTGTTAATAAGCCTAATCTAGCATACATGTCCATACTAGACTCCATTGTTTTTCTATTAGCTTAAAATTTTATTTTATTTTAATTTAAAAAATTTGTAACAGAGGGTTTGATGTACCTTCCCTTTGCAATATATGAGACAAAAATAAATTACACAAATTGAAAATCTGTTTTTAGTATCACTTTTTAGTTTGCAAGAAATTACACCAAACAAAGTCATTGAGGCTTACAAGTAGCACATGCCCAAATGGGACAACCTCGTCCCAAACATATTCTTTCTTGTATTTTTCAAAAATTGAAGTATTAATATGTTCGTATTATGTCACATGTCCGTATATGTTCTTCTTCGCTTACAATACACATGTACCCATGTGAGGCTCATGTTCTAAACCTCCAAACTGCTGCTTTCATGCTGCAGAAGTGAGAATTGTTTCTTCAGACCCCAAAACTGCATCAACATACAGTCAAACCTTGATGAGAGAGAGAGAGAGAGAGAGAGAGAATCTTTAGGGAGACAATGAACATCATTTCCCATATCTTTGTTTCAAAGTAATTGTTGTTGATTATGTTGTCTGAATCTAAATGTGAACCTCAGACTTGATTCGTTGAATAGTGTAATAAGATGATTGAGTTCAATCTATAAAATCACTTTTTTGACTGACTTGGCGATCGAGAATGATTGAGGTGAATCGGTTTTATGATTGAAGTAGATTTTTTGTCCCCTTTTATTACTAGTATAGTATACAAAAAAGATCATACTATTAATGACCATGTTTTTAATTTTATCTATTTCTTAAACTTATCCATGAAACTAGAACCCAGAACATAACCCATGAATTTTATCAGATAGGGAATGGCCGCTATTTGATTCTTGTCTGATTGGTCCTATATCGAAAATGAATCTAATCTCATATCGATTTTTTGTTTTTTTAATAATTTTTTTGAGGTTTATAACATTTCAAAAAAAAAGAAACAAAAACAGAGATACTTGTGGGCTAGAATTACGTTGAGAGTAGCCCAAATCACACTAAATTTGAATTATTTAACTTTTACCACACATCTCTAAAACAAAAATTTTTGCGACAATTTTTAAGGTTATTTATTTATTTATTTTAAACTTTAGTTTCCTTTATTTTGATTACTGTGTAATTTTTCCAATTTCTTTACAACCGAAATGGTCATCGACAATCTAGCCTAGAGAATAATACTTTTTGCAAATGTCTAGATTTGGATAGGAATTCATAATTGTGTTCATGATGAATGCCTTTTTATTTTTTATTTTTTTTTTGGATAATGTGACTGAAATTTTTTATTTTAGAATTAAAAGGGGCAAATTATGCCATCATACAATGAAATGAGTTGTTTGTTGGGCATATCAATTCTTGTCTCAAAATTTTTCTTACCCTATTTGCAACGCAATTTTTGTTGCACGATCACATTTTGTCATTTTTGTATTTTGAAAATTTTAACATTTTAAAATGTCAAGAGTAAATTGGCTAAAGAAAATAAAAATTATGATACGAACATTGACGTTATTGTTGGTATATTATCACTCGACAATAATTATCACTCTTTTATGTGTATTTTTTTCATAAAACAATGGTGCAAAATGTTATTGATAAGATAGTAATGTTATTTTAGTTTTCCTCTCCTCATGAGTCTTGTTTTTTCTCTCTATCCGGCCATCTCCCTTCTCTCTCCTCTCTTTTTTTCTTCTACTTTCTGTAAAATAATTTTTGAGAGATCTTTCTTTCCAATCTCTCCCTCTTTTGTGAGGTGTTTCTTCCCCTTAGAATGAATGTTTTTGAGTTTTTTCCTCCTTTCCCTCCTAGCCGAAGCAAGATCTGTCGTTTCTCGCCGCCGCCACTGTTAGGGAAAATATGTGATTCCCATAAGTAAATCAATCAATGGGAATAAAAACTAATGCAGAAAAATTAAATAAAAAATAACACAAAAATTTTTACGTGGTTCCCTCAATGTAAGGTACGTCTATGGGATTGAAATCTGATTTCACTATTAAACAAATAAGCTCCAAACGATTATAAACGAGACACTAATGGTCTCACAAAACCACCCTTAGGTGAATTCTAAATAATCACAAATAAACAAGAGGAAATACCTCACCAAATAGATGAACCAAAATATTCAGAACCAGAGTTAAAAAAGACCCAAAATAACAACTATGCTTCGAAAGAACGGAGAACAATAGCATCAACTAATCAAGCAATAGCATTGCCCAAACACCAATTAAAAATCACACAGCAAGCTTATTCAATTAATCCACCAAATTGACTTTTTGAGCTACCACTGTTGCTCCTACATAGACAAAAGCTACCGAATTTGTATGTATAGCAGCCGCAGCACCTCTCTCCCAATGCATCGGATGAATATAATATGTATATATATATATATATATATATTAAATATTGAATTTTGTAAACAAACCCTAATTGTTACTAAGGTGAATTAGGTCTAGATATAATATATTAAAATATATTATACCTAAACCAAACCAAATTAAAATTCTTTTAATAAACCAATTTGGGTCCCACACTCCAATAAGGAGGTATACCCAACAGTCACCACCACACTACAACTGGATCTACCGCCCTTTGCCATTTCTCGCCGCAAAAACTGTCATCACTACACCGTGGCCATCTTCCACTAGATCTGATAACTTCCTCCCTCCACATCTATGCTTTTGGTTTGTTTTTTGAGTTTTATTTTTGTTTTTATTCTGTATTTTTGTTTGTTTGGGCTCCATGAGTGTGTTATTGGTAGTTTACCCTCGCTGGGGTGAAAGCTTTTGTGGTATCTCTAACTAGTCCTAGTGTTGATCTCTTATGATCGTTTATGCGTTGCAGTACAGGTTAGAATATTGTATGATCATATTTTTAATACTATTTTGGCTTTGCTTGTGTGTTTTTTTGCTCATTTTTCCTTTGTTTAGAGTAAGCTCTATTTGTGTTGGCATGAAGTCCATTGTAAGTGCCGTTTGACTTCTCTTTAATGGATTTTACCTCGTTTAAAAAAATAAAAATAAATGAATAAATTTAAAAAATAGAGTATTGTTATCCAAGATAAAAAAATTAGATTCAATTTTTAAGTTCATTGATGTGACAATCAATTAGATTATTAAGGGCAATATTATCTCTTATATATTCTTTAATCATTAACTAATTATATCATTTACACATCATTAAATCTAAAAAATAAATCTAAAAAGTGAAGTTGTATATTTATTTATTTATTAATAATAGACATCATCATTCATGATTCAATTCTCATGATGATGTAAGTACTAATCAATATATCAGCTTGGACTCAAAAAAATCTTAAATCAGTCCACCACCCTTTCCCATTCTCTTCTTATCGTGTTCTGACTCATCCAAAAAAATAAAATATAATAAAACAATGAGACAATTAAAATCAAGATATGATTAAGTAATATGGATCGACAACTGAGTGCTATTAAAAAAAATTGAGTTCCATAAAAGGAACAAAGCACTAAAAATTATGTTTGGAATTAATCTTCTAATTAACTATGACCCAATTATCATCTGATTTGTTGACATATTTTATTTTATTTCAGTATTTGATACAAACTTCGTGGGGCAAGAGAAGCCCAAGTTATTGGGGTTTATTTTGCTCCATATTCAAACGGGCCATTGTTGAACAGTGAAGCTTTTAAGCCCAAGTAGATAATGAAAAGCCCAACTGAAAAAGCCACCGTAGGTTTTGAGCTCTGGGCTTTACTCTGCTGGTACTGACTTCTTACTTTGAAGTCTGTACAAGAATTTTTGAGGGAGTTATTTAGTGGTTTTGGGTAAATTTGTGTGGTGCTCCAACTCGATAGCTATTAATGAGAAATGTCAATTGACAAATAATATAAAATATTTTATTTCAAAAACACTTAAGTTTTATTTTTTATTCTCTTGTTTATAATTTTTGTGTTTCGAAATTTGAATCGTTAAGCAAATTAGAAAAAAGGACTTAGTCAAGCATCATTAATTCAACCATTAAATTAAACCGTAATATCATAATTATATAATCAATACGGTGGGTAAAAATCAAACCACTTAAGTGATGCGACATCTGAAAAACACTTGGATAAAGGTAAAAGGGGTGGTTGGAGTAGCTTGGGAACCCTCTGATACCTAAGTTAGTGACAGAGATAGATAAAGGTGCAGGATTATCTTGGTGAGGTTCAAGTAGAAGTGTTTGCATACCTTTATTGTATTGATTGCTTTCCTTTTTATAGTTTGCTTCTACTAACCATTGTTGGCTATTAGGCTTCGCCCACTCCCCACGTCAACCCTTTTTTTTCAGGGATTGTGTTTCACCAGGTGCAGATTTTTAGGAGTTGGCTGACCGTAAAATAAAGGAATGTAGGTTGAGTGGGTCTGCACCCTTCTTGGGCACGCTTCCTTCCGTCTCTCTCCTGTCCTAAAAGTTCTTTGGCCTAGTTTGGTCCTAGGCTGTCAGGCCAGACTCAAACTATCTTGAGCTGACTTTCCACTTTGTTGGCAATGCTGCCTTCCTACTACTAGCCCAGGAATTCCAGTCTTTTGTGTTGATTCTTTTTTTGCCTCCCACAATAAATATATTAAATAATTATTATATATACATGCACACTTATATTATCAATTCGGCGTCACTTCCTAAGAAAAATAGTATTGGTTTGTAAGAGTAAATGAGGAATGAATAAATATATATCATATAGTATTTAATGAATGTGATGGAAAGCTTCAGACTTTATACGTGATGTTGTAGGTTTAAGGATTTAAGTGGGTTGAAATTTAAATCAGTTTATGACTTAACCAATTGAATCAACTGATTTGATCCGATTTCGCTAATGAAAATACATAAACACAAGTACGCAAACAGGTGCACATACAAATATTTCCATGAATCATCATGAAATTTTAATAATTTAAAAAAAAATCCTTTTTATTTTATTTTTTTGATAAAAATCAATTTTCTATTAATGAAAATAGATTTTTAGAATTCATCTAAGTGGAGTCTTTAGTTAGGATTTTTTTAATTTTTTTTTTATTTTAAACCAACAAGAAGGGGCGCATGTACATATACAAATATTTTCATGAATCATCATGAAATTTTAATAATTTTTTAAAATTCTTTTTATTTTATTTTTTTTGATAAAATTTATTTTTCTATTAATGAAAATTAAATTTTTAGAATTCATCTACAACCTTTGCTATTGGAGTCTTTAGTTAGGAATTTTTTTTTGTTTTTTTGGTCCTTCTAAAACCAAGACCAAGCTTTGGTATGAGAAGATTTTTTACTGGACATAGAGACAAGAAATATTAAGTGATGGAATAATCAAAGTCGGCATAGATATGGAGCGTAGAAGAGAAAAGCAGAGAGGAGGATGAATTCCGGTGGTTAGGCAAAGAGGAAGACAAGGAGCAAAGATCAATGGTCCTAGAGGAGGCATGTTCACAGTATTTGTTGACAACATACCAGACTCAATGAATCCAAGAATCTTGCATTCTTTATTCATGAAGTTTGGGTTAGTTAAGGATATGTTTTATACCACAAAAGAGAAGGAAATTAACAATCACAAGGTTTGGCTTCGTAAGGTTTGACTGCCTAGTAGCTACAAGCATTGCATTCCAAAAGGCTAATGGATTGTAAATGGATGATAAACGATTGGAAGTGAACAATGTAGAGTTTGGAAAAGAGCTAGAAGGTAAACATGACACATACTAGAAGCAAGCAATAGGGCCAAGCAATCATAAACCCCCTACTATCAATGGCAGAGAGAGTAGAAATCATATGAGGGATCATAGAACTTTCGCGGAGGTACTCAACGCAAAAGGAATACAAGGTAGGGGTAGCACCACCATCAGAGTAATCGAGGTAGGTAATGGATAGCTATACGAATGTGTCATAATAATGCTCAAATCAAACCTTTCTAGAGCTGGACTAGAGGTGGAACTCAAGAAAAATGGTGTGGAAGGAATATTGGTTAGAGATAAAAAAAAAGTAAAGATGTTGTTACCTTCAAGTCTCAAGAGGATATGAAATTCAAACTGCTGATGTTCTACCCCTGGATTCATGACTAGTGTGAACACATTACAAAGTGGAGGTTTGGCTTGCAATTGGAACAAGAAAGGTGTGTTTGGTTAGGTTGTTATGGTATTCCATTAAATCTTTGAAGCAGTAGTACACTAAACAAAATTTGCAGCGTGTGGAGGGTGGTTGTAAATTTGGATGGTGATATCTATCAGCCATTTTCTTTCATGTTTGCAAAAATAAGAATTGCAACGAAATGTATAGAACTTATCAATACAATCATCAACTTGGAGTGCAAGAGGTAGTGCTAACCAATAAGGGTGTGTGAAGAGCAAGTAGTGGTAACTAAAGTGGTGAAGGATGTATGCAAGTGTAGATCTCATCATGATGACCTATGCTCAATCGTCATTGTTGAATCAGTCCATTAAGAACAAAATAGAGTAAATGAGGAAGAGAATAATGACATGACAGATGACTCAGGTGATGAGATGGAAAAAAGAAATGAGGTGGAGCACGGTGATGGGGTATGTCAGCTAAGGAAAAATACTGAGCTGGATGCTGATGATGATTGGGTGCATACTTCGGTTGTTGAAGAAATAAAGAGTGACATAGGAAATACAAATGAATGTAGCGCATGTGAAGGGGATGGAATAATGATGTTGAAGGACTTGGACAGTGGAGTTAATGAAGAAGTTCAAAGGACGGATGGACAAGTGTTCATACCTATAGCAATTTCGATTTTGACCTGACCCATTTGATTGTCTGGACTCGGGATTTATGGTTTCTGAATGTTGTTCATGTCTTTTCCCCTTTATTCATACTTGAGTTTGGTTATTGGGTTGTATCAAGCAAGTTTGGAATAGGTTGGTTGCTTAGTTTTCAAACCTCTTGTTGCCTAGGATTTTGTTCCTCTGCTCAAGTGGCACTTCTTGGGCTTGAGTGGACTTTGTGAACTCTCAGTACTTTTACAGGTTTGCAAAACTAGTGGGAGAGTGTATTCTACGCTCGAGCGGTGTTTCCTATGCTCAAGTAGGTGGGTGCTCATGCGGTCTTTCTTACGCTCGAGCATTGGTCTGTTGTCTGCAAAACTACTAGGAGAGTATATTTTACGATCGAGCGGTGTTTCCTACGCTCAAGTGGGTGGGCGCTCGAGCAGCCTTTCTTACTCTCGAGCGTTGGTCTGTTGTCTGCAAAACTACTGAGAGTGTGCATTCTGCGCTTGAATGTCACTTCTTGCGCTCGAGCGGAATAACTTATTGTGTCTGGCACTCGAGTGTCAACTCTTGCGCTCGAGCGGACTGTGCGTATGTCAATTCGTAACAACCACTTTTTATATCACTTTTTCATCTCTTTCTCTCTCTAAAACATCTCAAAACCCTAGATCTTGAGTTTCTTTATCTAAAACCTATCTTCTCTCTACATTTTCACCTAGATCCATTAGGTTCTCTATCCATGTGCCTTTGTTAAAAAGGTAGAGCACCTCAAGAGCTTTGTTTTCATCCGAATAGAGTTGTGTTTGAGCATCTTTGAAGTTTACTCTTTGCTTTGGTCGACTTCTAACTTTGAAGTAGGGACTTTCTACACTTTCTAATGATTTTTAACTTAGTTATTCATTGATTGTGTAGATAATGTTGGGATTTGAGGATTTTAGACAAACCTAGGGTTTTGGTTCAAAATCAAAAGAGGAGTCTTTAAATGAGGGTGATGAAAATGGTTGTGGGTATAGATATGAGGATATGTTGTGTTAAATTTGTTGATTTTGACACGTGGGTTGGATTTGGGAAAGAATAGAGTTTTGCCCTAAAATGTTTAAAATAATTATTTTGTATAAATAATGAAACTGATATTGAAAATATGAAATTAGATAAATGTTTATATCAATGGTGGAGTTGAATGTGTATTATCTCTCACCTATAGAAATTTGGATAATTTATCTGTCGTAGAGATTGTATATCTGTTTAGAAATATTTGTTTTAGGCTATCAGTGGAGGATATCTATGACTGTTGTAGAATTACATGAAGATTAGGTAAATTGAAACTAATCTCTTATTGGTTGTCATTGAACATGACTGTGTTTTATACATTATATATGTATGATGTTTCGGAGGAGAAATAAGGATGTACTTCATATGTGGAAGGAGAAAGGGGATAGACTCTAGTAAATTAAGTTAGCCTGTGTGTCCAGGATAAAAGTCCCGAAAACTGCGCGTATACATGGGTACCGATTCCCGCGGACGAAATTTTCGTAAAATGGAAAATTTGAAGCGTTTGTGTAAGGATTATATTGGTTAGAGAATCACCAAGTTGTAGCCTCAGTTGGGTTGTCTGGATAATAATTGATTTGACTCATGGATTGAGGTGAAATGAATTGTCATGTAATGAATTAAGTAAAATGACTTAATAAATGAAGCCATTTTATCTTAATATATGATGAATTGTCATATATGAATCTTAATATATCATACTTTTATCTCAACATTAGATTGTTTCTACTGGGCTTTGGCTCACCCTACTTGGGAAAAACATTTTCAGATGCTGGTGATATACCTACACGAAGGACTTAGCTTGGGAGGATTGTGGAGCTGAAGGCTCACTTTTGTTTATTTTGTATTTACTTTGTACAAGCCTAGGGCTTTATGTGTACTAAGCTTATGACTTATTTTTTTGTAACCAAGCACGGTCTTGGAAAGATGTAAGCCATTAGGGTATATGAATATCTGTTTAGCTTTCCTTTCTTATTACCTCTTGTAACATATGCTATAGATTCAGGATGAACGATTTATGAATGTATATCGCATGTGTCATTTTTGTATATTAATTCTGATCAATGAAAACTTCTTACTTTATTTATATCACATTGTACTAGTATTTGTAGTTGGTTTATTGTAATTCTTTTGGGGGTGTTACAAAACCTAGTTTCATCAGGAGCTTGAGTAGGTCGGGTCAAGACAGACCTGAGATAAATTTGGAAGTAATATTGGGCAGTCCAAAATCTCAATGGTAAGTGTGTAAAAGATGGGTTAGACCCAAACCTAGGCATAAACAATAGCATGGAATAAGGTTGCTATAGGCCTAGAATTGAAAGGAATCAAGCGACCCAAGCCTAACAAATGAAAGAAACATCAAAAGAGAAAGGCAAAAATAAAGAGAAAAGAAGATCAGGGCTTATTAATCAAATGCAAATAGGTGGATTTTCTGGTTTGCTTGAAATTATGGTCACAAAAGGGCATCAACAAGTAAGAAAATGTCCAAAGAGCACCAGAAGTGAATCTGATTAAAGGTGTAAAGATTGGCAAATGGAATAGTAGTGTCACATCTTCAATTTGCAAATAATTTTATTTATTTTGTAAAGTTGATTGGATGGAGGTGGTTAATATCAAAAAGATTCTAAGGTGTTTTGAGCTTGTATTTTGGGGTGAAAATAAACTACCATAAAAGTGTAGTTTATGGGGTGGGGGTGGAGAAAGATGTGCTGTCAAATTTTGCTAGGAAACTTAATTGTAAAACACAACCCTTATCTATTAAATTCCTTGGCTTACCCTTGGGTGCTAATCCAAATAGGAGAAAGACTTGGAAACCAGTTTTGGATAAAGTAAATACTAGGCTGGCTAGATAGAAAAGAAGGCTACTCTTATTTACTAGTAGGTTGATTTTGATAAAATCAGTGTTAGCTAGTTTGCCAATTTATTATCTTTCTTTATTCAAGATGCTTGGAGGGGGGGGGGGGGTGTTGCCAAAGATTTTGAGAGAATTCAAGCTTCTTTTTTATTGGGAGGATCTGATTTAAGAAGGAAGGTCCAGAGATGTTAATTATTGTTTGTTGTTTAAATGGTGGTGGAGGTTTTCATGTGAATCAAATGCACTATGGAGGAGAGTGATTTGTAACAAGTACAAGATTGATGAAAGTAGCTGGCTTTTACCCTGGAAGGTATCCTCTAGACAATCTAGAGTGTGGGCATATATCATCTCATTAGCCTATCATAATCTTACTATGCTACAATGCTTCCTAAACAATTTCAAGATAAAGGTAGGTGATGGCAGAAGAGTTAGGTTTTGGGAGGACATTTGGTGTGGAAATCTCTGTTTTAAAATTAAGTTCCCAAGGATCTTTAGTATTTCAATAGAGAAGAAAGGTACTCTCAGTATGTTCATTGAAGTAAAAGAAGCCTCAAGAGAATGGAACCTACTACCTAAGAGGAATCTTTTTGAATAGGAAAAGCTAGAGATGTTAAGACTTCCAGATGTCTTGAATTCAGCTCCATTAACCAGGTTCGAGTTTAGTGACGGCCCAAAATGGTTAGACTCTGCATCTGGCCTATTTTTTGTATTTTCCATATACAAGGTTTGTTCATTTGATCCTGTCATTCAGCCTAGGTTGTGCAAACTGCTATGGAACACTACGTTACCTTCCAAAGTTCATTTTTTTAGGTGGCTTGCTTGGAGGCACAAAATTAAAACTGCTATGTTCTTGCAGAGAATTGGGGTTCTAAATGCCAATGCTTTTACACTATGTGCTTTTTGTAAAAATGAAGAGGAAACATATATTCATGTGTTGTTGCATTATCCATTTGTTTGGAAGGTATAGACTGTTGTTTTAAGCTGGTGGGCTATTCAATGGGTTGCCCTTAGGTCTATTGAAGGACTGCTACTTTGGTGGGATAGGGGCACTTCAAAAAACTTGAAAAGAAACTGATACTAATGGGCACCCAAGAGGGCCCAGCCCACAGATCGGGGCCCAAATCACAGCCCAGATATTAAAGCCTAGTAACTTTGAGAAATCAATGCTGGGCCAGGAACAATAGCATTCAAACACTTGTCAGGCAGAGGCCTAGCTACGTAAGCAGACAAAGATCTTGTAAAGTTATTGTACCCACACATCAGCCATTTAATGAGGCCTTCGTAGCATTCAATGTGGTAACCCCTTTACGTCGGGAGAGGCAGGCTCACCATGAACGATGTCAATTAGGCTATATACTTTCGACTAACAAGACAGCTTGGAATGGACAAGGAAATGATGAGCAAAAGATATAAGGAAGTTTTTGAGATACATCGAGGTTAGGCTCTCTATCCCCTTGCTTCTCTCTCTCTTTTTAGCCAATCAAGCTCTAACCTAACTTGATCGTCGGAGTGTCCGTCGGGGAATCATCTTGCCCTTTGGACCTTTTTGCAAGCACGCTTTAAGGACACAAAGACCAGCAGACTCGTTGGAAGCGTGAATCAGTCCGACCTACCCACCATTGAAGTTATTGCATTATCAGTTGGCGTCGTCTGTGGGAATTCTCCTCTGGTCGACAATTGTGTTCATTGTTGCCGGAGGGAACCTCGTTAACACCCAGCTCCTACGTCAGGGTGGATGGTCACGACTAGGTCCATGGTTTCACAGCACAATGCTACTAACCTGGAAGCCAAGTCCTCCAACTCAAATAACCCATCTCCATATTTCTCAAAACTCACCAATAGCATCAACCGGTTAACCGAACAAACTAAGCCTTGATCAATGCTTTGCTCCACCGTGACTTACCTATCCCTCCTCCACCACTGCAAATAGTCCCTCTTAACCCAGAGCAAACCCATAATCATCACCGATTCCCGTCACACGTGTCACAAGAAATATTCCCTCCCTTTGTCCTATAGCCTCAACCGTCGAACCTCGACGATCTACGCACCCTTTCTCCAGGCTCACAGCATCGTTAAGAAGGACCATCGCTGTTCCATAATCACCCACCACTGCACCACGCAGCCATCTATGAAGGTGAGGCTAGCAGTGTTCAACCCCCAATTCATGCTTGTAGAGATAATGCCCCCATTTGGAATGAAGAATTACGGGCCATGAAGCTTCAACTATAGGGGGTCATGCAGAACATGCAGCATAAACCTTCTTCCACCGTCAACTCCCCTTTTATTGCTTCCATCAGGGATAAAGCTTTACCCTCTTAGTTCAAAATGCCTTCGATTGACACCTTCGATGGTACCACCGATCCGATCGATCACATGAAAGCATATCGGACACTCATGATCCTCCACGCGTTTCTAGACAAAATCATGTGTCGCATTTTTCCCATCACGTTGAAGGGTTCGGCGCGACTCTGGTTTAGCCAACTTTCCCCAGACTTTGTCACTTCTTTTCACCAACTCAGCGAGTCTTTCCTGAGCCATTTCATCGGTGTGTAGCGCCAACGACACTCGGTGACTCAACTGCTAAACATCCGACAGACCGAGAGGGAATTGTTGCGCAGTTTTGTCGCCTGCTTCAATGCAGAGGCCTTACAAGTGAAGGAAAATGATGACAAGGTCATTCTCACAGCCTTCATGGCCAGTTTGCACCCGTCAAATTTTCTTTTTTCCCTCTCCAAAAACCCCCTGACCGCAATGGCCACCTTTCTCGCCAAAGCCCAAAAATACATGAATGCTGAAGACTCTCTAGCGGCTCGCCAAGACTCCACATTCAAATCTTTGCAGTCTAGGGAAAAGAGAAAAGAACCTGAACCCAGGCACTTGCAATACACTCACCGACCTTCGTAGCATACAGACCAACCCCCACGCTCAGACCAATCAGCTCCTACCCAACCACCTGGTCGGTTCGAGCAATACACACCTCTCAACTCACTTATGGAGCAAGTCTTACAGCAAATCCAATGCGACTATGACTTCAAGTGGCCCTAACCATCAAAATCCTCCTCTACTAGGCAAAACCAGTCCAGGTGTTACCATTTCCATCGTGACCACGACCATACCACTGAAGAATATGTCAACCTCAAGGACCAAGTTGAGGGTTTGATCCACCAAGGGCACCTCAACCGGTTCACAGTAGCCCGTCCCCACCAAAGACCTAGGGCTGACCCCCCGAGATGCAACAACCAACACACTCCTCCTAGACAGCTTGAACCACCTAGTCGGCATGATGACTAAGCTTTGCAACAACCCCGTGTGCAAGGCGCTCCTGCCTCCCGGTGGGCGAAATCAGGGTCATCGTCAGAGGGCTCACATGTGGCGGACCATCTCGGTCAGCACAGCGAGCTGAGCTCCGAAAAATCAGGCAAGGTTCCGATGTGGCTGTCATGAGAGTGGATTGCCCCTACAAACAGCCCAAACAATGGTCTGAACCGATCACCTTTACTAAGGCCCATTACATAGGTGTTCACTACTTCCATTATGACCCCCTGGTCATTTCTGCTCTCTTATCAAACTACAAAGTCAAACGAGTACTTGTTGACAATGGCAGCTCCGCAGACATCATCTTTCTCAACGCCTACTGATAACTCAAAGTTGAGAAAGAAAAGTTGTCCCCTCTACAAACCCATCTGGTCAGCTTCACTGGAGATCGGGTGACGTCCATAGGCTCCATCGACCTCCCAATCACCATTGGAGAATATCCACGGCAGCTCACGAAACTACTCAGTTTCCACGTCGTCGACTGTCCTTCTGTCTACAACATTATACTTGGACGTAAAGCTCTCAACGCCCTCCAAGCTGTAACCTCCATGTATCATTTGGCCATGAAATTTTTGACCGATCAGGGGGTCGGCACGATGAGGAGCGAACAGACGATGGCCAGAGAGAATGTTATGTCGCCTCATTAAAGGAGGTCAGAATGAGGGAGACCATGATCATAGAAGGCCTTGATGTCAGAGATGAAGAGGAGTTAATCAAAGGGGAACCAATGGAAGAACTAGTTGAAGTACCCATCGACTCTACCGACCCGATAAAGATGGCCAAAATTGGTAGCCAACTGTCCCCCTTAGCCAAAGCCGAGCCCTCTTAACTGAGTATAACGATGTCTTTGCTTGGAGCCACACTAACATGCCAGGTATTGACCTTTCTCTCATTACTCATCGCCAAGTATTAAGCCCCAATTATGGCCCTTCCGCCAATGGCAGCGCATTTTCCATCCAGAGCACAACAATCTCATCGCTGCTGAGGTGGACAAGCTATTGCAAGCCCAGTTCATTAGAAACGTAGACTTGTAGACACCCTATTTTTGACCATCCTCAAGACTTGGATGTGCTTGCAGGTATATCCGATGACAAGTTTGATCGCTCGTCGAGTGCTCAACTTTCGCAACGGAATGCTCCAGGTTTGATCCTTCCAAACCCTATTTCCATTCTGTCTCATGTTTTGACCATGCCTTGGTCCCTCCATATTGATGTTTGTGATGGCCTGCCGGCCATGGGGAAGGGGCTGCCGACCATGGATTTGGCCCTACCGGCGATTGATAAGGCCTGTCGGCCATCAATGAGGCACTACCGACCACCACTGATGGCCGGCAGGACACCTTGTTTCAGCAGATTTTATTTTAGATCTTTTGAGCCAGCTATTTTTCACTGAGCCATCCTCCATACGTGTATGGAGGGATGGAGGCCATTTCAAGCTTGTCAAGTAAGCTTTGCATTGCATTGCTCTATATAAGGGGAGGCTCCTCCCCCTTTCCAGAGGTTGACAAATTTCTAGAGACAAGATATCTCTCTCTCACTGGAATTCTCACACACACACACACACACACTCTCTCTCTCTCTATATTGTGCTTAATAGTGTCTCAAAGTGTATTTTCTCTTCACTTTTGCACTACAACACCTAGTAAAGCACCATCACTTTGTTGCTGAGGTACTTGAGGGTCTTGTTTGGACTCAAAAGGCTGGTTTTGGCTCAGAGGAAGGCCTGCTTTGCTGCTGTTCTTCAAGGGAGAGTGTATTCCCCTTTTAAGCTTATCTTTGTATGCCATCTTAGCCACCTTTGCATGCTGTTTTAGGCTTGACTTTCAACTACAAAAAGCTTTATTTTTAAGTGTTTAAAATGTTTGTTTGAGGCCTTGTGGGAGTTGGGGGTGTTTCACCCCCTTGTATGCCATATTTGTTAAGCTTTGGAGCCATTCCTTGAAGCTTTTGTAGTGGCCTTTGCATGGCCTTTCTACCACTAAAACTTAGAGGAATTTCAGTGGTGGAAAGGTGTTTTTGAGGTCCAAAATGAGAGGGGGTGGTCCCCTCTCCTCTTGTCTTGCTTCCTTGCCTTGTTGGCTTCATACTTGAGCATGCTTTTCTACTTCTTTTAAGCTGAGTCCAAGTATGTTTTTGTGACTTTTTGGACTTGCCATAACTCTATTTTCGGTTGATTTGGTCATTGGTTGCTTGCTTTTGGTACTTGTAGTGCAATCATGCTCTTTGGCCTAACATGCTTCATGCTTTGGTTCATCATTCTAGCATGTGTTAGCTTTGCTCTAGCACATTTTTGGCTTTGATTTAACATTCTTTAGGTTTGATTTGAGTGGTTTTGGTCGTGCATGCGTTGCTTTGTATGGCTCTAGTGTGATTGGCCTTGCTAGCCTTAAGCTTTGAGACCTCTAGCATGTCATATTTGAGCTTTTTGCATGGCATGGCATCATTTGGCACGTTATTTCAGATCATATACCTCTTTCATATTCTTGCATTTATCGCCTTTTTTGTTATGCTTTAGGGTTGAGCCTTATGCTTCACTTATAAGCCTATATGTATGTATGCTTGCCTAAGCTTTGGGGCTACCATCTCAGCATGTTTTTGGTGTTATTTTGCCATGTTACAACTTTGATTTTTGTTGGTAGAGTCACCTCTTACTTGGTTTTGGTATGTGTAGTGTAATCCACTCATTGGCCTTGCATGCATTATGCTTCGTGCCTCTCATTCTAGCTTGTTTTGGCTACACTTCATCATGTTTCTAAAATTGTTTTGGCCTGCCTTAGGACTTTTTTGAGTGGTTTTGGTCCTTCGGGGCTTGCTTGATATGGCTATGGTGCGAGTACCTTAGCTAGTCTTGAGTTTTGGGCACCGTAGTATGCTATGTTTGTGATGATTGCATGTTTGGGCATCGTTTAACATGTTATTTTAGAGCGCATACATGTGTCATGTTCTTCTTTCATTCCTTGAGAGCTTTTGAGAGTTGTGTTTAATGCATAGCTCGCGAGCCAATGCATCAGCATGTTCTTCTAGTATTTTGGGTTTCCATTTCAGCATGTTCTGCCACTGTTTTGGGCATGATGTGACTCTGTTTTGAGCTGGTTTGGTTGTTTGAGCATTGTGATGCATGCTCATAGTGTTATTCTCTTCACTAGCCTTGGTGCTCTTGGCCCCTTAACATGTCTTACATGCATTGCTTACATGGTAGAGTCTTGTGCATGCCACTTTAGCTTTGAAAAATAGCATGTTGTTTTCATAGCATGTTGTTTGCGTTGCATCATGTTCAACCGGATGTTATGTTGAACATAAGGTTGATTGGATCATTTCATACTCAAAGTGATGAAAGTGAGCCAATCCCCTTTGTCTCTGCTGCCTTTGATCATCCATGATAAGGTAGTGGATTTAGAGTCTTGTTTGCATTACATTTATTGAAATGTGTGCAAGTTGGATCTTTGGCCATCATGCATTGCATGCTTGATTGATGGTTTTGGATCCAATGGTGCCTCTCCCTTGATGTTTTGAGGTGATATGGAGTGGCACAGTATATACATGCTCTTAGGGAGACCCTCAATTTCCTCTGTTTTGTGCTCTGTTGCAGCTTGGTGTCATAGCACACCAGTGGCCGGCAGTGCTTCACAGATGGCCGACACCCTTGCATTGTTGGCCGGCAGCGGTCCATCTTTGGCCAGCAGGTGGCCGGCAGTAGCTCCTTATGGCCGGCAGGTGGCCGACAGTAGCTCCTCATGGCCGGCAGGCCACTGGTGTACTCCCCAGCCTTGATTTGGTAAGGTTCAGCAGGAATTCCTTGGCGACACCCTGTAAACAGAGCCTCTAAAGAGCAAATCAGAGAGCTTTTGGGGGCAAGAAACCGAGGCAAGCATGTCCAACTTCTTTAAACAGAGCTGAGGCGGTGTTGTTTAATGCTTTTCTTATTAGTTAGCATGAATGTGTAATTTAATTAATTAATTTGTTAATTAGTTAAGTGTTGTAATAATTAGTAAGTAGTTTACTTGTTATTCAATTTGATTTGTAATAATTAGTCTAATTAGCTTAGTTAGACTAGTTGATTAGCTTAGCTTAGATTAGCTTAGCTTGTTCATTCAGACCCTTCGTCGAGAGGGCACAATGTTGTAATAAGGGTGGGTGTGTGTGTGCGTGTCTTCCAACCTCATTTCTTTCTCTTTTTTACTTAACAGCTTTCGATGGTTAGTTTTAGGGCATGTTTTTATTAGCATCCTTATGCTTTGCATGCGTGCATCATTCATTCGTATTGCATGCATCGGGCTCGGCGCATCATTCAAACTGCATTGTATTTCAATTCCTATTTGAATACATGTATCAAGTGTAGCATCCATATGCCATCTTAGATAGCCGAGCCTATTTTAGTTGCATTTTTGCATGCGTTGCATTAGACATCTTGTATAGTTAGGATCATGCATATTTCTAACTAGTTTTCTGTTTTGGCTCGGAGTACACTATAAGTGTTTACGCTTTAACATCCTTGCATGTGTGTAAGTGATTACCATGATAGTATACTTTCCATGAGGCTATGTGCTTAAATGTTTAACTGCATGAATACCTGTGGATGAAGGCTTCATTACTTGAATTCGAACAATTCATCAAAATAAGAGTTTTAAGCCCATTTGAGGGTGGCAAATCATGTTGTTTCAAGCCCACCTTGTTTGGTGGCAAATCTGTGTTTTAGCCTACTCGAGGGTAGCACTTTCAAACCATTTTCGAAAAACAAACATGAGATGTTTTGTTCCAAATCGAGCGATTTAGTCTATACTTGTGTGCTGTGCGCATCACATAGTAAGTTAGCTAATAAATCAGAATAAGAACACATGTGTTTTCAAAAACAACATATCATGTTAGTAGAGGCCGATCTTTGATCGGGCGAATGAGAGTGCTCATTTCAAGACCTTCTCCTCTCGTACCCAAGTTCCCGAGCCGAGGTAACTTTGGTGATGACAGACACATGGCCTTAGGCATGAGTCAGGGTTTCCTAAATTTTTCAAAATAAAATATTTAGGTGGCGACTCTGAAATCTGGAAAAGTAGTCCATGTTTGGCACTTCTTGATTAAAATCGATTTTCCAAAACGATTTGCTGGATTTGGACTCTTTGGTGATTTATCAGTCTTACATTGCACTTTGTGAGATTAGATTCAGAACCGTGACAGGAGTCCGAACTGTAGTAGCTATGAACCCAATTCGCGCCCTCGCGCGCGAAGCGAGTTCGGGCGGTCTACAGTTTCTAGCGACTCTGCTGGGGATCTAGAGAACTTGACTCGAACATTATGATATGTTGTTTTATCTACACTTATGTGTTCTTTGCATTTGCATTTGTATTGGTGCGCCTAGGACACCGTGTTTGCCGTCTGCTATTCCTGAACGGTTTGCCGGAGGCTTGCTTGGAAAAGCGTGCCATAAGGCTGACCAGTTACGAGCTCTGCCACGATGGGAACACAAACCTCAGTTTTTACCGAGGCATCCTTTTTGACCATTCGATCTAGTGCATATTGGAATCCGTAAAGACCATTCCAAACTAGGACAGGTTGCTTACCCGATTGTAGGTTGTTTGAAAACTGCTGCATTCGTAGTGAAACCCTAGCTCCTGACAAGATAGGGCAGGGAAACCCTACCCCTCTATAGGGGTGTTTTGGCTCTCACTTGTTTGTTATGTGCTTTTAGAGTGTGTCTCTACAGGAATGCATGTATTAGTTTGCAAGTCTGAGTATCAGTCTGAGGACATTAGTATTTGGGGGTATCAGATTTGAGGCAGTGATTTGGGGGGGCAGTGATCAGTGTTTGAGAACAGTTCTTTCAACTTGTGATTATCAACTGTGTGTTGTGTTTATTTAAGCCGAAATGCTGTCCGTTTTTCTGCTTGTTGTTTCCTTATTTTGCTTTATTTATCTTTTTGCAAGGTAGTATAGCATCATTGCTTCCGCAGAAGCAGTTTCCCCAAAAGCATTTTGGGTTAGAGGTAGAAGGCTTCATCGATCCGAGGATCTAGTTGACAGACAAGCAGTGTTCTTTTCATTACCCCCGGTTACAAGACAGAGGTCAATTAGGTAGAGAGTATCGGTGCAGCAGTCGTTGGTTTAGCGATCACTGTCCACCCCACCAGTGAGTAGTCGGGCTGAGGTTTCTGTTTCTACCACAGAGAGATATACCTGTTCAGTTAGATCAGCACTTTATGGAAAATATAGAGGACATGATACGTCAGCTCCAAGAGACCATGCAAGCCATGCAGCGGGATGCTGCCCGCCAGGCAGAGGTTGCGGCTCAACAGACAGAACTGATTGCCAGGCCCCAGCAACAGCAGCAACCACAACAAGCCGGAGTATCTGCTTCGCATCCACCCCCGCCCCCACCTAGAGTTCCAATACTCGGGGATACTGCAAACGTCCAGGAAGATACGAACGCTCCAACAGGGCCAGTCCCGCCACTAGTTCTACCATAGACTTCAAAGACACCGGCCTTCTCAACAGATACATCGTTTGAATTTGAGATGGACCTAACCGCTCTGAAGATGAGTAAGCTTGAAAAGCTGTTTAAACGGGCCCAGGGAGTCAACTCGATCCCGAATATAGAGGATGGTTACACTGATTTGGCGGTAACATTGCCGAACAGATTCAAGATGCCCCATATAGATCGTTTTGACGGCTCGGGTGACCCTATGGTTCATCTGAGGCTGTTCTCAGATATTTTGTGCCCGATGGGCTTGACGAGACTCTAGAAACTTTCGCTCTTCAGCCAAACCTTGTCGGGTATTGCGGCCATCTGGTACGCCAAGCTGAAGGACTCATTGAAAATAAGTTGGGAGGACATGGCCGAGGCCTTCGTCGCATAATATTCATACAACACCTAGATCGAGGTCACGACCCGTGATCTTGAGGCGACCAGGTAAGAGCCAAAAAAAGGCTTTTCTAACTTTATCACTCGATGGAGGGCCAAGGCCTCCATGATGACAACTCGGCCATTGGAGAAGGATCAGATAAAGATGGTTATGCGCACCTTCAACCCAAGCTGATGCAAAAAATGATCGTCTTACCCTTTCCCACCTTTGCATATTTACACGAGATTGGGTTACAGATTGAGGATGCTATGAAGCAGGGTCTGATCAACCAAGACAGGGAACAACCCAAGAGGGCATTTACATGTAGTTCGAATGCAGGCACGAGTAGTGCTGCAGCTGCCAGAACTTCTAATGTGGGCATGGTCACCACTACCACTTCAAAAATAGCTATAGTGACACCCTTCATCGGTGCATCCAGTACCAGCTCATAAATAGCCAAATACCCACCCCGGGGCCAGAAGACTTTTACCCCGTTGTATATGCCTTTGTCCAAAGCTCTTGGGGTTCTAATTAGAAAAGGGCATCTGAAGCCTCTAGAACCTCGCCCACTACCAAATAACCTCTCACCAACCCATAACCGGGCCAAATATTGTGCCTTTCACCAACAGCACGGTCACGACATCGACCAGTGCTTCAGACTGTGCCATGAGATTCAGGATCTCATTGACAACAAGGTGATTGCACCTCCCAACAAACCAAATGTCACCACCAACCCACTCCCACCACATAACCAAGCTCCACCACCCAAGCATATCAATTTGATCCAAACCGCGACCATTCTATATGACCCAAGCATATACATCACGCCCTCCCACCTACCCAAGCCTGAGGTGTTCATCCCAGACAGCACGGACTTGTGCATGTTG
Source organism: Camellia sinensis (assembly GCF_055761805.1). NCBI lineage: Eukaryota > Viridiplantae > Streptophyta > Magnoliopsida > Ericales > Theaceae > Camellia > Camellia sinensis. The sequence goes on along the minus strand of NC_138961.1, from coordinate 30,536,376 downwards.
AGCATCTCCCAAACCCAACCCGAACCGGTGGTGGTGACTGTCGAAGACAAAATTGGGATGACTTTGGAGGCAGATGAGAATGTTGATTCAGAACTTGAGGGATCTGGGAGCTTTACCGAGGGAGCATACAACCCAAGTGGTTATATCGTATCGTCGGATTAGGTCAAGCCAAGGGTAGAGTTGCCAGCTGGGGCAGAAATCAGTGTGGTCTGGGAGGATGGACCTGGTCAGGGGCTAAATGACCTAGCAGAGTTGGAAGAGGACATTACAAATCTGCAGTTCTTTGAAGAGCAGGACTCAGGGGATGTGAACATCAACTGGTTTGACTTGGATGGATTGGCAGAGAATATGGAGTGGCTCAGTGACCAGCCAGATGTTGTTAAAGAATCTCAGCCAGAACAGGGACCGCCAGGAACGAGAACATCAGCAGTGGCCGGAATGGTCAAGAATCAGGAAAAATCGCCGAAGAGCACTAGTGCGAAGAATTTTGCTCAGGATTCGGGCAGTTTAAGTACAGTAAACACTGAACAGGAGGTTGTACTGAAGCGGCTTGAGCATGAAAAGATCGAGGATCTTGAAAGGGCTAGAAAAGCCAAGGCCCCTGCGGGGACAAAATGTGCTGTGAGCACAAAAATAGTTGCAACAAAACCGGACAGCTGTCGTTTAGTTGCCGACGGGATGTGGTGGGAAGACGACGACTTACGTTTTGCCCACATTGACGAAGATTAGGACAGAACCAACCAGATAACACCTAGTATGTTGAGAAGGTTGACCATATGATCAGGAGTGGGTGGTATTTCAAACCCCCACACTTGGACCAGCCGGAGGCGTCCGGGAAGGACAAAGAAGCAGAGAGGCAGAAAGAAAAGTTGCTAGAGGAAGAGGCTGTACTGAAACAGCTAAAGAAAATTCAAGTAGACATCTCCATCTGGGGACTGCTTATGGCCTCGAGGGTTCACAGATAGGCCATCCTTTCTGCCATGGATAGGGCCAAGCTTTCAATCGATACAACTCCTGAGCAGTTGGTAGGGCTGGTTTTCCCGGGAGAAGCTTCCCCAACCTTGACCTTCACCGATAAAGAATTACCGCTCGAGGGTTCAGATCATAAGAAACCACTCTACATCTCTGTGGAGTGTAGAGAGAAATGGATACCGGTGGTCCTGGTCGACACGGGGTCCACAATTAATGTATGTTCGTCGAGAACGGCGTATGCTATCGGGTTGAAGCCCGGGGATTTCGTGCCTACGGCCAAGGTGATTCAGGCCTATGATAATACCAGCCGAGAGGTGATGGGGACCGTATGGATTAAGACTCAGGTTGGTCTGGGGCAACAGGATATTGAGTTTCATGTCTTGGATCTTCCCGCAACCTTCAATCTACTCCTTGGACGGCTGTGGCTGCACCAGGTGAAAGCCGTCTCTTCCACCTTACACCAAATGCTGAAGTACCCCCATAGAAAGGGGGTGGCAATCGTTTTTGGAAATTCTTCGATACATCCACCGCCAGAGGTTTCTACACCAGTTCTGGAGATTGAGCATGACGCGGAAGATGTATTTTTGTCAGGATTCACCCTAGCTGAGGCCTGGGTTGTACAGGATATGCTAGCTGTCGATGAGGGGCTATACGTCAGTAAACAAGCTTCAACACATCCCCGGGATGGGATTAGGGTGAAGTGGCCGGAAGGGCATCGCAGCGTTGGCCGAAGTGCCGCATAACCCATATACCTTTGGATTAGGTTATCTGCCTACCAAAGAGGATTGGGCGAGGAAAGGAAGAGAGATGGCCAAAAGAGCGAAGGCAAAGCAAGCCAGAAAGCATTATGAGTTGGTGCAGCGACCTATCCAGGGAACCCTGAACGGACGCTTTGTCCGGGAGGGAGAAGACTTCCTGTTTTGCGGCTTCTCAGAGCCTTGGATGAATTCAGAGAAGCGACGTTTGCCCGGCTTCGAAATCTTTTTTGATCTTCAGTTGTCTGGGGATGAAGTTGCTGAAGAGCAGACAGATCCACCAACTGAGGTTGAGCAGTGCAAGGAGGAGGATTCCGAGAGCACAGAAATTGAGATGGGGGTAGCACTAGCTTGTCTCCTCTCTGATCCTCAGATCGTATCGGAGTGCTTGGGGGATAACTTCTCAGTTTCCATGATTGGGGATGAAGCAGCTGTGTGCCCATCTTCAGGCATTCTCGATGCATCCATCGCACCCTCCCTCGTCTGGCAATACGATGAGGGCTTTTTATTGAGCAGTTTCGGGTCAGGTAGTGAGCCGGAATTTGATTCCACTGAGTCTGTGGAGTTGAAATCAAATTCCAGCTCTTTTGAGTCTAAGTCCGGTATTCCTGGGGGTGATAACCCGGATGCCACTGTCCTGTCCATGTCATCTTTTTCGTTTTCCTTTGAGTTTGTTGTAACCGAAAGATCAGACGAACTGGATGTTATTAATGAGAATGGTACGGCTGTGGCTTCCGAGTACTTTTCTGTGCCTTTAATTTATTGCATTAATCAAGACTTTCAAAATTTTGATGAAAACGACGAGGAAGAAATTTCTCTGATTTTGAAATATTTGCTTGATCAAGAGCAGGAGAGGTTTGTAAAACCTTTGGTTGATGAAATCACCACAATTAATGTTGATACTGAGCAGGACCCGCGGCTGGTCCAGATCGGGTCCACGTTGTCTTCGGAGGAGCACGAGCGCTTAGTCGCTTTATTAAAAGATTTCAAAGATGTTTTCGCGTGGTCCTACGAAGACATGCCTGGAATCGATCCTGAGATTGTACAACACCGAATCTCTCTTGACCTAGAGGCCCGACCTGTTAAGCAGAAGCTCTGAAGGATCCGCCCGGACTGGGCTCTGAAAATCAAAGAAGAGGTCACCAAGCAGATCGATGCAGGGTTCCTGTTAGTATCTGAGTATCCAACTTAGTTAGCCAATATAGTTCCGGTGCGGAAGAAGGACGGCAGAATTCGGGTATGTGTGGACTTCAGGGATTTGAACAAAACCAGTCCGAAGGACAACTTTCCTCTGCCACATATCGACGAATTAGTGGACTTCATTGCTAGGCATGCGCTGCTCTCGTTCATGGATGGGTTTTCAAGCTACAATCAAATTTTGATGGCACCCGAAGACAGGGAGAAGACTGCTTTCACCACCCCGTGGGGAACCTATTGTTATACGGTGATGCCGTTTGGGTTGAAGAATGCTGGGGCTACATATTAACGGGTTGCGACCATGATTTTGCACGATATGATCCATAAAGAGGTTGAGGTGTACATGGACGACATGATTGTCAAGTCCAAGGAAAGAGAGGGCCACTACACCGCCTTGCAGAAATTCTTCCAACGGGTCAGAGAATATCGGTTGCGGCTGAATCCTCAGAAATGCATATTTGGTGTTACAACAGGGAAAATGCTGGGGTTCTTGATCACACAAAGGGGTATCGAGGTCGATCCTTTCAAAATCAAGGCCATCTTAGAAATGCCACCACCAAGGACTGAAAAGGAGGTGCGAGAATTTCTAGGTAAAGTGCAATTCATAAGACGGTTTATTACAAAATTAACCTTGACTTGTGAACCACTGTTTGGTCTCCTGAAGAAAAGAAAGAAGTTCCAATGGGACGACCGATGCCAGGTTGCTTTTGAGCAGATCAAGCAATATCTATAGAACCCACCTGTGTTGTCACCGCCTGAGCCAGGGAAACCATTGATTCTGTACCTATCAGTGACCGAAACGACAATGGGCTGCATGCTTGCACAGGAGTCTGAGGACAAAGTGGAGAAGGCTATCTACTACCTGAGCAAGAAAATACTGGATTACGAGACCCGCTACACTCCGCTGGAGAAGGCTTGTCTAGCCTTGGTATGGGCTACCAGGAAGTTGAGGCACTACCTGTTAACTCACTCTGTAATACTGGTTTCGAGATTAGATCCCATCAAATATCTCTTCGAGAAACTAACACTTACGGGTAGACTAGCTCGTTGGTTGCTTCTGCTTTCCAAATTTGATCTAAAGTACATGACGTGCAAGTTAGTGAAAGGGAGAGCGGTAGCGGAGTTCCTAGCAGACCACCCAGTTGAAGGGGATGAAGCAGTAGAATATTTGTTCCTAGACGAGTCCATTCTGCATGTCGAAGAAGAGACTTGGACGATGTACTTTGACGGAGCGTCAAACCAATACGGGTATGGGATAGGGGTGTTGCTGATAGCACCCGACAATTCTCGTATACCTTTAGCATTCAAACTGCGGTTCAAAGTGTCGAACAATGAGGCAGAATATGAGGCATGTATTGCTGGACTAGAAGCCGCCTTGGAACTAGGGGCAAAACGGTTGGATGTCATCGGGGACTTGAACCTTGTTGTATCTCAAGCTAAAGGAGATTGGAAAGTTAAAGAAGAAAAAATGAGAATCTATCACCAGACCTTGGACGTTCTGATTCCTCGGTTTGAAAAACTGAACTTCGCTCATCTGTTAAGAGAGAACAATAGGTTCGCCGATCCATTAGCAACTCTATCTTTTATGATAGACATCCATTTTGGAGTCCGGATGTGTCCGATCATCATTGAGTAGAAATTCGTACCGGTCAACGAGCTGATTGCTGCCATAGATGAGGTAAAAGATAAAAACCCCTGGTTTTATGATGTTTGGAACTTCTTGGAAAATGAAGCTTATCCACCAGGGGCGAATGCCAAAGACAAGAGGGCAATTCGAAGAATGGCTGCTCAGTTCATTGTCTGCGGGAGTAAACCGTACAAGAGGGGTCAACTCGGGATGCACAAACTGTGTGTTGATGTTGAAGAGTCCAAGCGCCTAATGGAGGCCATCCACGGAGGAGAGTGCGGAGCGCACATGAGCGGGGTGATGCTAGCCTGGAAGATCCTTAGACAGGGTTATTACTGGTCAACCATGGAGGAGGATTGTATTGGCTTTGTCCGACGATGCCATAAATGCCAGATCCATGCAAATTGCATGAACATTTCGTTGTCGAAGCTGTACAATATGGCTTTGACATGGCCTTTTTCAGTTTGGGGGATTAATGTAATTGGGGCTGTCACTCCGAAGGGGTCCAACGGGCATGAGTATATTCTGGTAGTGATAGACTACTTCACGAACTGGGTTGAGGCCCAATCTTACGCTGTGTTGAAGGCATCGCATGTTGCTAAGTTCATCTGGAACAACATTATTTGTCGCTACGCGGTCCTGAATGAGATTATTTCGGATAATGGTTCCTACTTCAAGAAGGAGGTGATCGACTTGTTGGAGAAGTACAACGTGGCTTTTCATAAGTCATTTACATATCAGCCGCAAACCAATGGAGTTGTTGAGGTCGCCAACAAGAACATCAAGCACATTCTACAGAAGATGGTGGAAACCTACAGGGACTGGCCAAATAAGTTGTCATTTGCTCTTTGGGGCTACCGGACTTCAATTCGAACTTCTACTGAGGAAACTCCGTACTCCTTGGTTTATGAGATGGAGGCTGTTCTGCCTATCGAAGTTGAGGTTCCGTCATTACAGGTATTGGCTGAGTGCCAGATAGCCAAGGAAGATTGGCAGCAAAGCAGGTTCGAAGAACTCATGCTCTTTGATGAAAGAAGGCTGAAAGCACTGTATCACGTCCAGGGTTATCAACGAATAATTGTAGGGGCTTTCAACAAGAAGGTTAAGTCCAGGAATTTGAAAAAGGGGGATCTAGTGCTCAAAGACAACCGAGCTCCCATCCACGACCTGAGGGGCAAGTTCAGACCCAATTGGACTGGTCCTTACATCATCAAGTCTATCTAGTCGGGTGGAGCTGTCGTTTTGATGGATTTAGATGGCCTTGAGTTCTCCCAACTGAGACAAGTTGAAGAAATACTATCCTTGAGTGGCTCACTAAGCCGAAAACCCGAAAGGGCGACCTAGGCAAAAGTTAGAGCATGAAAAATTTGAAATAATAAAAACTGAGCTCGCAAGGTTGAAAACCCAGAAATTGAGGCCTTGGCAAAAGTTAGAGCGCAAAAGGAGAGTGTTAATACACGAGTGAACCTGAATCGAACTACGTAAGGCTTGATTCCCATCTTTGGGATACGGAGGCAACTTCATTCCGAAGTCCAGGCATAAACACTTCCAAATCAACTTTGTCCATGTGATCATGTTGGTCATCTTTGTCTATTCTACATTCAAGAGCTTGGTTGTGATCTCCAGTGCAGTGCTATTCAGACTAGGGGCAACTTTCCAGTTGCTGGGATTCGGGGTTGTACATCTCAGTGATAGATCTCGGGCGTGTACAGTTTTGATCCATATCGAAAATGGTTTTGAAAAGTTTTAATAAAAGTTGATTTTGCTCAAATTAATCTTTTTACGACTTAGACCATTTTTGGACCAAACGGAAAATTTTCAGTACCCACAACCTTTAATTACATTGATTTCAGTATAGAGTTCTCATACTCTTGAATACAAATTGAAGTTGTTTTTTATTACATTCATAAAGAAAACTTGAAAGTACTGATAAAGCAATAAACTCGGGACAGGGATAAGTTAGGTGTTCCTGCGCCCCTTCCCAGAGCTTGTGGAAGCCTTTGATGCCAAAGTAGGCCCAACCTGCGCCTCTTCATCGAGCCAAGCTATGCACTTATCAGAGAGGGTGCAACTGAAAGTGGGAGTGGGACTGGAAAGGTAGTAGGGTACTCTATCTCTTCTTCCGGGCAAGTCTGATCGTGCCCAAATTGGCGCCGGAATCGAAATGGGAAGTAAAAGAAACAGTGTGTCAGGCCAATCAGCTGAATGCCCGGTTGTCAAGACATACTGTCACTCATCGCCGGCAGATTAAGCCAAGGGCAGCGCCAAGCAATGTTGACAGCGGACAGGCTGCACATCCATTCGCACCATCATCCCTCATCTGGGGCATCAACTAGTCATTACTGGAAGAAATAACTGCATGTTGAATATGCTGGGCATGAGTCCACTACTCTCAACTTGTCCATCAACCATATCTGGGAAGGGATGAAAAATGAGAGATTGAAGAATAGAGAGGTGTACGAAGAGAGAAAAGTGAGAAAGGGTTTTTGAGAGAAAAACAAAGCCTGAGGGCCGAGTGATGTGAGAAATACATATGTGAGTAAGAAGGGAAACATTACCTGCAGTAGCAGTGGACTCCCCGCGAATCTAGTCGTCTCCTGGCGATAGAAAGCATCCAAACCCATCAGTGTCTCAGCTAGTGTCATGGCAATACAGCTCTTGCCCTCTTTTAAACCTTGGGCAACCTCAATCAAACGGACGCTAGACCCTCCGGAGCCTGGGGCAAGCAAGAAATGAGACAACATGCACAGACAGAGGGTGTGTTGTCGAAAACCCTGCCAGCAATGGTCTCCGCAGTCATCGACATCAGAAAATCGATGAATCAAGTTGGGGATGTCCAGTTCTCCATCGTGAATCAAAGACTGAGCGTCATGCAAAGTAAGTCCACACATCCGTCCCAAAGCTTGGATATGGTCGAAACGGAATTGGGGCAAGATCTCTTCCTCGCGTCTAGACTTTATCAAAGCTTGGAAATCTTCAAAAGTGGAACACATCTCTTGTCCGCCAAAGCTAAAAACATGGGTTACCGGATTCCAATGCCTAGTTGTGGCATGGAGGAACGAAAAACGCAGCGGGTTGCAGCTCAGTGTGAATAGTGCATTCATTCCAAAACCCCAGAAATTTAACTTTTTCGAGCCATCCAAGTTTGCAATCCAATTTGTGAGGTTTTGGGCAAGAAAGGCTTCTATTTGGGGCAAAAATGGAATTGAAATGAAGAAACCACGAGGTTGGAACCTTTATAGAAGATAAGGCAGTGAGTGGAGGACAGATGTCGACGTTTCGGAGGTTCTGTCATCGATGGCCGACAGTGCCTCATTGATGGCCGGTAGGCCTTCCCTTGTGGCCGGCGGCCTTTCCCTCATGCTCACTGACCTTCTTGGTGAAAGTCTAGTTGTTTGCTGTAGTGGAATCCTGTTATTTGCACCTTTTGAGGTCTTATTTTGATCCTTTTTTCGGCTTAAGTTTTTTCGTTTAAGTTGTATTCGTTTGGTGTTTGTGAGTTGTATTTTTGTTGCTTATCGAGTTGTTGTAATTTGCTTATCGAGGTGTAAACTTGTTAAGGTTGTTGTTGCTTATTGAGTTGTTTTGTTTATTTCAGTTATTAGTCGGTTCACTGCCTGATTCAGACAAATGCATGCACAATTTTCAAACAAAGATCAATCTCATTTTCATGCTGTGCGATGTTATGAGATGTTCAAAATACAAAATATAACACCTTTTGACCAAAAAGCTGTTTTCATTCCATCATGGATTCTTTTTACAAAAGAGCACAAGTTTTAAAGAAAATAAAACTGCCTGAGGTTGTACAATGTGCTAAAACTACTAGTAAAAAGAGAATAAAGCAAAAACATCTGAATTGGTGCTATCTAGCTCAAGATCGGGAAGCCCTCTTCACCCTCTTCCTCGACTGAGCAGACCCTGCACCATCGCCATCGACACCGCTGTCTGACCTGAATTCGTCGTAGTCTCTCTCCTTGAATGACTCGGACTGTCGACTCGCCGCCTCAGCCTCCTCACTCATCTTGTCATCATCATCACTCGGCATGGGCTCTGAAGGGCCACTCTCGCTGTGGGTGCCTCTGCCTCTATCTTGGCCATGTGTTTGAGCCTGTCTCCCTCTCCTCTCTGCTGATGGAGGAGGTGCTGAAGGACCCGTCTCTGCTCCTACTGGGGCATCTGATGGGCCTGGCACCAGGAAGGGAATTTGAAAAAGGCAGTTCGCCAAAATGCATTAGTAATGAAATATATAAGACGCAAAGAATAATGTGCTGTGAGCAGTGAGTGATCTGCAGTGTATGTATGCCATAAGTAGTGTATAGGAGCAATGTATCAGATCAGTGTAGTGTGGAACTATACAAATGCTAGTGTGTCAAGAGAAGACTTTGTGGCATGAAGTGCAATTCGAAAGAACTCACCGGGATCCTGTAGAGGCTGAGCAGATCCAGACTCTTCTCTATCATCTCTGTCAAGGAGGCCACTAGATCAATGGCTTGCCCTGTGTACTCTATGGGCGCTTGCGAGTGCATCAAAAAGATTAGTATTCGATGAAGCATAATTGAAATGAAGTAAATATGCAAAATGTGGGGTTTAGTACATACCGGAGTCGGGCCTTGAATCCCAGCGAGTGCACGCCCAGCTGATGCAGGCGCAATGAGGATCTGATAAGTCTCCCCAGAACGTCTCTGACAAGTCAATGAAGTAGGAAGCTCTGGCCATCTAGTCTCCTGCCTCTCCTCAGGATCTCTCCTCCTACGAGATCTGGTCGCTCTGCCTCTCCCTCTCGTCCCTTCAACTCCACGAACACCGGTTAGAGATGGCATCTGATGTGTCTAAATGAAGGTCGCGTAGTCGCCCTCCATGCGAAAATAGTCCGCATCCAGTCCTACCATGAACTGAATCACCTTGTCGACGGACAACTTGTGTGTCTCCCTCATATACGCAGGAGGTGCCATCGGTATAAACTGGGTAGGTGATCTCAAGGTCTGGCGTACGAAGCGCTCACTCAAAAACCAAGTGCGACAGATCGGGCCCTCGAAAAGGATATGGTAGCAGGAGACAATCCGAGCAGCGTTGTACTGATCTCGGAGTCCTGACGGTATCGCATCCTATAGCTGCAACGTGATCTGAGGAAAAGAGAACGAACATGATGATCAGTCGTCAAATAACTAATGTGGGTGCATCAGGTTAATTGAAATAATTTCGTTGCGAAATTACCTCGCGCGCCGTAACCGAGTCAAAGTACTGCCGGAAGAGTACAAAGCTCTCTCCGGTTCCACGACGGAGCTGGCCGTCGTATACATAAGAGAATAGGACTGTCGCTAGTGTCTCCCCCACAGGCTCCGAAACAAGTGTCGAGAAGTATGCGTACACCCACAACTGTAAGGAAGATGTGATCAATACAGTGTATGAACAGAGTATAGAACATGCAGAAAGCAGAACGTAGTACAATGCATAAGGAGTGCGGGTCTAGAGCAGAGATTAGACTTTGTGGGTGCAGTGTATGGTATACAGTGTGCAGTATGTATGGTGTACAGAAAATGCAAAGCAGAAAGCATACAGTGCAAGAACAGATACAGAGAATGTAGAAAGTACAAGTGTTGAACAAAGTAAAAGCAGAAAATGCTAAGAAAATAATGAAAAGGGAAAACTAAGTTGTGTACCTCCCAAGCTCGCTAGTAGCCGCCGATCAGGGTCCCACACATCCGAGAGGTCGAGCTCATGTATCCATACAAAGTGGTAAGGCCGGCTGTGCCCCAATCATAGAAATGGACCCGCTGGAGCACCACCAGGGCACTTAGGAAGTATAAACCCACGGTATTCCACCTGTTCGAAAACAAGGTGGTACCGAGAAGGAACAAGAGAAAGCCCTTGGCGTACTGCTCCACCTCCTCATCAGTCTCGAGATTCTCCCATCTGTAGTGCTTCTCGAACCAGGTATGTCGGACCATGCTTTATCGAAGTATCGGTGGACGCGCTCCAAGTAGTGTATCCCATTCGGCCACCCACTCTTCCATGTCAGGATCAAGAGGAATCAGGTCACCTCCTACTCCCAGGCCAGTGATCATGGCAAAGTCGAAGGGAGTCATCGTCATCTCTTCCGTCGAGGAGAAGTGGAAAGAGTTGGTGGTGTCCCACCAACTCTCCACAAGAGCCCCTAGGAGAGGGCAACTCGCTATGACCCGTGTCAAGTTGGAGCAAAATAGGCCGAAGCCGGTCTCGTCTATGATCTGGCGGACCCTCGCAGGAAGCTCGTCATACCAATCCCGAGCTTTCCTCGCACCATAACCTCTGAAGGAGCGGGATCCATCCTGTGGCAGTGCATGTGATGTCATCAGATCAAGTGACAAAAGTATAGTTGAAAGTACAGTTGAAAGTACAATTAAATGCAGATCAGTGATGTATTGAAAATACAGTTGAATTCAGAGCAGTGATGTATTGAAGATACAATTGAATTCAGAGCAGTGATGCATGAGGTACAGTCGTATACAGTACATGCAGAGCAGTGATGTGTGAAGTACAGTTGAATGTAGCAGCAATGTATGAAATACAGTCAGATCAAGGCATGTGATGCAATCAGATCAAAACAGTGCAAGAAATGCAAATAGTTGAAAGTAATACTGCAGAAAAGTAGAGTTGGTACCTGCACAGTAATGGCTGACAAGTGAGACATAGGCTCTCTCAACAAGAGGTCGTTTGGCACGTCCTTATCGAAATCAGTGAAGGCGTTGATGCCTCCCAAAACAGGTATAATGTGAGTCTCCGCGTGATACCTCGCGAGGTCAAAGGGGCATACACTTGGTGGTAAAGGCTAAGGCTCGACCCCCGACTCAGCCGCAAAGTCTGCTGCAAGCTCTACCGGAGGGAGTGCGGGGAAGCCCCCATCATGCAAGATATCGTCAACCATCTGAGATAGATGTAAAAATGAGAAGAGATGAGCAAAATGGCGAAACTTTGAACAAATCAAACCCTAAGAGAGCAATGTTTTGAAAACCAGACTGGTGAGGGAACCGGAAAAGGGACTGGGTGGACGGGTCACCGGTTCAACCGTCGGGTCAAGCGGTTAAACCGTGACGTCATAATTAATATTATATAATTAAAAATTATTAATAAATAAAAAAATATATAAATACTCAAATAAAAATAAAAATTGTTGTATAATATTTATTAATAATATTTAATAAAGTCATAATTGATAAAAAAAAAGTCACTTATTTTAAAGAAATTAAATTTTTTAAACATTTCCTCCAAACAAATTGATTGAATGTTAGGTTTAATTTTGGAGGGAAATGAAATTTTCAACTCTCCCTCCAATCAATATGTTTCAAATAATTTGATTGAATCCCACATAGATTTTTGTAGGTTCTTTTTGAAAAATCTTTTTCTATAAATAGGAATAGACTTTCATAATCTTCTCCAACTTCCAATGAGACTCTTCCTTATGAGAGGAGACTCTTGAAGTAAGAATTTTTAGTCCAAATTTTAAAATATATATATATAAGAAAGAAAGAAAGAAAATAGAAAAAAATAAAAAACCACCGGTCCAACCCAGTAAACCCGGTCCGGGTCACCGGTTTTCCCAGTTTGACCGCTGGGTCTCCTGGTTTTCCATTTCTAGGCCGGTTTTCCTCCTACTCTGGTTCTAGGGGGTTGATCGGACCGGAACAAGGCCTGGTTCCCAGTCCAACCCGTTCGACCGGCCGGTCCGGTTCGGGTTTCACAACATTGTAAGAGAGAGAAAAGTCAAAGAAAATCAAAAACCCGGGAAAAGTGAACTAACCTTGAGAGAAACTCGGGGGAAATGATCCTTGAATAGGGGAAATGACCAAAGAGGCCTCAGAATCAAATTCTAATCGGTTCAAATCGAAGAGAGCAAAGGGGTTTTTAGCGATTCAAGGTTGTTTTGGGTGTTGGGAAACGCGTAGAATGCGCGGATCTAGAGAGAAGGAACACCTAGAGAAAAAGGGAAATATTTTTTTGTGCAAGGGTTTGTAAGGAAATGGGTTGATTTTGAGTGTATATGAAGACCCACAGCCGAAAAGACCAAAAAGCCCGAATCTGCCATCGATGGCCAGCAGTGGCACATCGATGGCCGGCACCACTTCATTGATGGCCGGCGGTTGTTATTGATGGCTGGCAGGGGGCCGGCGGCATCCTCTTATGGCCGGCAGGCCTCCACCAGATTCCCTTGCCTCTTTTACCTTGATGTGTATCCTTGGGTTCCAAGAAATGCAGGGTATGTTCAAAATTTGATTCAGAATACATTCGCGGAAGCCCAAAATCACATTCGTAGTGCGCGAAGGTCATCGCCTTTCAACCCACACAAGGTGTATCCTTTTAAGCATGGTGTAACTCTCCGAGAGGTAAATCGGGAGTCGCCTTTGAATTGTTTCTATTATGTGCTTTTGTTGTGGCATAGAAAGAACATCACTTTTATTGATGCATGGAGTATGTATTTTGAATAGTTGCATTGAACGTGCATTGCCATCTTTCATTGAATATGCATCGTCGTTTATCTTGCATTGAATATGCATCATTGATTATCTTCCATTGAATATGCATCATTGATTATCTTGCATTGAATATGCATCGTTGATTATCTTGCATTGAATATGCATCATTGACTATCTCTTATAGAACATGCTTCAGTTCCGTTTCTTGCATGTTAAGCATTGAGTATGCCTTGGCATCATGTTGCGATCCTTCGTCTCGTATAAGATATGCATTATATTGCATTGTACCTTTCAAGTTTCTTTCTCATACATGCACGGTATTGTATGAATGGTTCATTTAGAGGAATTTTGGGTAACACCATTCCTCTCCCTTACCCCATTGCTTAGAAACACTCGGGTGCGCCCGGTGTTTACATTAACACCCTGTTAGAAGCGTTAGGACTGTGTGCCCGACACTTATACCTCTTTGCTTTGGTTAGAAACTTCAGAACGTCTTTTGATGTTTATACCCCTCTTTGGTGTTTTCCTTCCCTCTCTCGCGTGTGATACGCTGAGAGGTGTTTTCTTTCCCTCTCTCGCGTGTGATATGCTGAGAGGTGTTGCCTTTCCCTCTCTCACGTGTGATACACTGAGAGGTGTTGCCTTTCCCTCCCTCGCGTGTGATACGCTGAGAGGTATTGCCTTTCCCTCTCACATGTGATACGCTGAAAGGTGTTTTCCTTCCCTCTCTCGCGTGTGATACGCTGAGAGGTGTTTCCTTCCCTCTCTCGCGTGTGATACGCTGAGAGGTGTTTCCTTCCCTCTCTCGCGTGTGGTACGCTGAGAGGTGTTTTCCTTCCTTTTCTCGCGTGTGATACGCCGAGAGGTGTTTTCCTTTCCCTCTCTCGCCTGTGATACGCTGAGAGGTGTTTTCCTTCCCTCTCCCGCATGTAATAAGCTAAGAGGTGTTTCGTTTGAGACTTTGGGTGTTCCCTGGTAGTCACTTTTGGCCTTCCTCGTAGTTAAGCTTGCATAATTTTCTTACATCCTTTCTATTGAAATGTGTGAGACCTCTGCAACTTGTCGGTTTGCTTAAAATTGTTGTATTTATTTGCATATATGTTTCATTACAACTTTCTTTGCATAATCATAAGTTATGCTCTTGCATCGTGCATGTCATTTGCATTTTGCCCCAGCCTGCGGGCGGATCTCTCTATGATTATATTGAATGTTTTCCTGAGTCTTCGGCCTTGTCAAAAATGGGTCGTCTCTGAGCTTTGACATTCACTCCCGTCATTTCATGACTTCTGAGTTCTGTCAAAAAGGGGCAACTGTAGACACCCTATTTTTGACCATCATCAAGACTTGGATGTGCTTACAGGTACATCCGATGACAAGTTTGATCACTCATCGAGTGCTTAACTTTCGCAACAGAATGCTTCAGGTTTGATCCTTCCAAACCCTATTTCCATTATGTCTCATTATTGGACCATGCCTTGGTCCCTCCATATTGATGTTTGTGATGGCTTGCCGGCCATGGGGAAGGGGCTGCCGACCATGGATTTGGCCCTGCCAGCCATTGATAGGGCCTGCCGGCCACCACTGATGGCCGACAGGACACCTTGTTTCAGCAGATTTTATTTTAGATCTTTTGAGCCAGCTGTTTTTCACTAAGTCATCCTCTATACACGTGTATGGAGGGATGGAGGCCATTTCAAGCTTGTCAAGCAAGCTTTGCATTGCATTACTCTATATAAGGGGAGGCTCCTCCCCCTTTCCAGAGGTTGACAAATTTCTAGAGACAAGATATCTCTCTCTCTCTGGAATTCTCACACTCTCTCTCTATTTGTGCTTAATAGTGTCTCAAAGTGTATTTTCTCTTCACTTTTGCACTACAACACCTAGTAAAGCACCATCACTTTGTTGCTGAGGTACTTGAGGGTCTTGTTTGGACTCAAAAGGCTAGTTTTGGCTCAGAGGAAGGCCTGCTTTGCTGCTGTTCTTCAAGGGAGAGTGTATTCCCCTTTTAAGCTTATGTTTGTATGCCATCTTAGCCACCTTTGCATGTTGTTTTAGGCTTGACTTTCAACTACAAAAAGCTTTATTTTTAAGTGTTTAAAATGTTTGTTTGAGGCCTTGTGGGAGTTGGGGGTGTTTCACTCCCTTGTATGCCTTATTTGTTAGGCTTTGGAGCCATTCCTTGAAGCTTTTGTAGTGGCCTTTGCATGGCCTTTCTACCACTGAAACTCAGAGGAATTTCAGTGGTGGAGAGGTGTTTTTGAGGTCCAAAATGAGAGGGGGTGGTCCCCTCTCCTCTTGTCTTGCTTCCTTACCTTATTGGCTTCATACTTGAGCATGCTATTCTACTTCTTTTAAGCTGAGTCCAAGTATGTTTTTGTGACTTTTTGGACCTGCCATAACTTTGTTTTCGGTTGATTTGGTCATTGGTTGCTTGCTTTTGGTACTTGTAGTGCAATTATGCTCTTTGGCCTAACATGCTTCATGCTTTGGTTCATCATTCTAGCATGTGTTAGCTTTGCTCCAGCACATTTTTGCCTTTGATTTAACATGCTTTAGGTTTGACTTGAGTGGTTTTGGTCATGCATGCGTTGCTTTGTATGGTTCTAGTGTGATTGGCCTTGCTAGCTTTAAGCTTTAAGACCTCTAGCATGTCATATTTGAGCTTTTTGTATGGCATGGCATCATTTGGCATGTTTTTTCAAATCATATACCTCTTCCATATTCTTGCATTTATCACCTTTTTTGTTATGCTTTAGGGTTAAGCCTCATGCTTCACTTATAAGCCTATATGTATGTATGCTTGCCTAAGCTTTGGGGCTACCATCTCAGCATGTTTTCGATGCTATTTTTCCATGTTACAACTCTAATTTTTGTTGGTAGAGTCACCTCTTACTTGGTTTTGGTATGTGTAGTGTAATCCCACTCATTGGCCTTCCATGCATTATGCTTCATGCCTCCCATTCTAGCTTGTTTTGGCTACACTTCATCATGTTTCTAACATTGTTTTGGCCTGCCTTAGGACTGTTTTGAGTGGTTTTGGTCCTTCGGGGCTTGCTTGATATGGCTATGGTGCAAGTACCTTAGCTAGTCTTGAGTTTTGGGCACCGTAGTATGCTATGTTTGTGATGATTGCATGTTTGGGCATTGTTTAACATGTTATTTCAGAGCGTATACATGTGTCATGTTCTTACTTCTTTCATTCCTTGAGAGCTTTTGAGAGTTGTGTTTAATGCCTGGCTCGAGAGCCAATGCATGAGCATGTTCTTCTAGTATTTTGGGCTTCCATTTTGCCACTGTTTTGGGCATGATGTAACTCTGTTTTGAGCTGGTTTGGTTGTTTGAGCATTGTGATGCATGCTTATAGTGTTATTCTCTTCACTAGCCTTGGTGCTCTTGGCCCCTTAACATGTCTTGCATGCATTGCTTACATGGTAGAGTCTTATGCATGCCACTTTAGCTTTGAAAAATAGCATGTTGTTTGCATAGCATGTTGTTTGCAGTGCATCATGTTCAATCGGACGTTATGTTGAACATAAGGTTGATTGGATCATTTCATACTCAAAGTGATGAAAGTGAGCCAATCCCCTTTGTCTCCGCTGCCTTTGATCATCCATGATAAGATAGTGGATTTAGAGTCTTGTTTGAATTACATTTATTGAAATGTGTGCAAGTTGGATCTTTGGCCACCATACATTGCATGCTTGATTGATGGTTTTGGATCCAATGGTGTCTCTCCCTTGATGTTTTGAGGTGACATGGAGTGGCACAGTATAAACATGCTCGTAGGGAGACCCTCTATTTCCTCTTTTTTGTGCTCTGTTGCAGTTTGGTGTCACAGCACACCAGTGGCCAGCAGTGCTTCACAAATGGCCGGCACCCTTGCATTGTTGGCCGACAGTGGTCCATCTTTGGCCGGTAGGTGGCCAGCAGTAGCTCCTCACGGCCGGCAAGCCACTGGTGTACTCCCCAGCCTTGATTTGGTAAGGTTCAGTAGGAATTCCTTGGCGACACCCTGCAAACAGAGCCTCTAAAGAGCAAACCGGAGAGCTTTTCGGGGCGAGAAACCGAGGCATGCATGTCCAACTTCTTCAAACAGAGCTGAGGCGGTGTTGTTTAATGCTTTTCTTATTAGTTAGCATGAATGTGTAATTTAATTAATTAATTTGTTAATTAGTTAAGTGTTGTAATAATTAGTAAGTAGTTTACTTGTTATTCAATTTGATTTGTAATAATTAGTCTAATTAGCTTAATTAGATTAGTTGATTAGCTTAGCTTAAATTAGCTTAGCTTGTTCATTCAGACCCTCCGTCGAGAGGGCACAATGTTGTAATAAGAGTGCGTGTGTGTGTGCATGTCTTCCAACCCCATTTCTTTCTCCCTTTTACTTATCAGCTTTCGATGGTTAGTTTTCGGGCATGTTTTGATTAGCATCCTTATGCTTTGCATGCGTGCATCATTCATTCGTATTGCATGCACCGAGCTCGGCGCATCATTCAAACTACATTGCATTTCAATTCCTATTTGAATACATGTATCAAGTGTAGCATTCATATGCCATCTTAGATAGCCGAACCTATTTTAGTTGCATGCGTTGTATTAGGTATCTTGTATAGTTAGGATCATGCATATTTCTAACTAGTTTTCTGTTTGGCTCGGAGTACACTATAAATGTTTATGCTTTAGCATCCTTGCATGTGTGTAAGTGATTACCATGATAGCATGCTTGCCATGAGGCTTTGTGCTTAAATGATTAACTGCATGAATGCCTGTGGATGAAGGCTTCATTACTTGAATTGGAACAATTCATCAAAATGTGAGTTTTAAGCCCACTTGAGGGTGGCAAATCATATTGTTTCAAGCCCACCTTGTTTGGTGGCAAATCCGCGTTTTAGCCTACTCGAGGGTAGCACTTTCAAACCATTTTCGAAAAACAAACATGAGATATTTTGTTCCAAATCGAACGATTTAGTCTATATTTGTGTGTTGTGCGCATCACATAGTAAGTTAGCTAATAAATCAGAATAGAACACATGTGTTTTCAAAAACAACATATCATGTTAGTAGAGGCAGATCTTTGATCGGGTGAGCGGGGGTGCTCATTTTAGGACCTTCCCCTCTCGTACCCAAGTTCCCGAGTCGAGGTAACTTTGGTGATGACGGACACGTGGCCTTAGGCACAAGTCAGGGTTTCCTAAATTTCCCAAAATAAAATATTTAGGTGGCGACTCTGAAATCTGGCAAAGCAGTCCATGTTGGCACTTCTTGATTAAAATCGATTTTCCAAAACGATTTGCTAGATTTGGACTCTTTGGTGATTTATCAGTCTTACATTGCACTTTGTGAGATTAGATTCAGAACTGTGACAGGAGTTCGAACTGTAGTAGCTATGAACCCAATTTACGCCCTCGCTCGCGGAGCGAGTTTGGACGATCTACAAGACTATCTCAAATGGTTATCCAATGTGGTCTTGGTCTGCAAAAACAATGACAAGTGGAGACTTTGCGTCGACTATTCCAACGTCAACCAAGTCTGTCTTTAGGATAGCTACCCACTACCTAGGATCAATCTATTGGTTGACGCAACGGTAGGACACCAGATGCTCAGCTTCATGGATGCTTTCTTAGGCTATAATACAATCTTAATGCATGTAGTTGACCAGGAGCACACCTCCTTCATTACTGATAGAGGAACTTATCATTACCATGTGATGCCATTCAGTTTGAAGAATGTGGGGGCCACTTACCAACACCTGGTTAATGACATTTTCAAAAACCAAATAGGTAGGAATATGGAAGTCTACATCGACGACATGTTCATCAAAAGAAACTCTCATCCGATCACCTAGCCGAGCTGCGGGAGACCTTCCAGGCCCTACGCAAGTATAAGATGAAGCTGAACCCAGAGAATTGCACCTTCGGCGTTAGGTCTGGTAAGTTTTTGGGGTTCATGGTCAGAAACAAAGGTATTGAGGCCAACCTAGAGAAGATCAAGGCCTTAATCGAAGTGCAATCTCCCTGAACGGTAAAAGAAGTTCAGCGGCTCACTGGCAGAGTTATTGCCCTCAAACGTTTCATTTTGCAAGCAACCGACAAGTGCCTTCCATTCTTTAAAGTTCTCCGACAAGCTTTTGAATGGAACGCCGAATCCGATGAGGCCTTCCAACAACTCAGACGGTGCATGACCAACCTCCTCTCCTCTATCAAGCAATGCCAGGAGAGACCTTTTTTCTCTACTTAGCTGTCTCCAACACTACGGTCAGTGCTGCCCTCATCAGAGAAGAAGGCTCAGTCCAACGCCTAGTTTACTACATCAGCAGCACACTTTAGGGGGCAGAAAAAAACTACCCCTTGTTAGAAAAGATGGCCCTAGCTCTGGTCATCACCTCCAGACGCCTCTGACCCTATTTCCAAGCCCACTCCATAGCGGTCCTCACTGACCAGCCTTTGAAAAAGGTTATACAACAACCAGACTCGTCAGGTAGGCTCATGCAATGGTCCATTGAACTAAGCCAGTATGAGATCTCCTACCGACCCCGAAAAGCCATCAAAGGCCAAGCCGTTGTAGATTTTATCTTAGAGTTCACTAACCTCACTCCCGACATACCCCTCACATTAGCAAACATCGTTTCTAACAGAGAAGACCCCTATTTTTGGGCTCTTAGTGTTGATGGTTCATCCAACAAAGAAGGTAGCAGAGCTGGCTTGATCCTTACCACCCTCGAGGATGAATTCTTCAAATGTGCTCTCTGATTCTATTTCCCACAAGTAACAACAAGGCGGAATATGAGGCCCTAATAGCAGGTCTTTGGCTGGCAAGGGACATTGGAGTCGACCATCTCTGTGCATCTAGTGATTCTTGGTTGGTCGTCGAACAGATAACAGGCGAATTCGATGCAAAGGAGGAAACTATGTGGTCATACAGGGACATCGCTCTTCCCCTCACCCGTCTCTTTAATAGTTTTCACATCAAGCATGTCCCCAAGTCAAAGAATTCCTAAGTAGATGAAATGGCCCAATTAGGCCCAGTAGACCAATTCGACCTCAGCCACGGTATCGAATTGAATACCTAACCCACCCAGCAGTTTCACCAACTGTAGACACCCTATTTTTTGCGGCCTTTACAACTTGGACGTCATCGCTTCCACACCCAATGATGAGTGTATATGCTTGTCAAGTGCTCGAAGTCCTCAATGGAATGCCACAGCTTTGAGTCTTTCAAACCTTGCACCCCTGCTATCTTATTCTTGGACCAAAACCTTGGATCAAGCCTACAACCTTTGGTGGCCTGTCGACCACTCTTATTAGCTGCCTGCCATTTCTTCTGGTTGTTAGCCACTGATGTGGCCTACCGGCCACCAGTGTCTTTTACAGATATTTTGTGACAGTAGTGCCAGCTGTTTGCACGGATGCTTACATCTGCTCCCACGTGTATGGCTAGATGTTTCTGATGGAGGTTCATTTTTCTCTATATATAGGGGACCTCCCCTCTTGCCATGGAGTTAGAAAAATTTTGGAGCAAAATTTTTTCTCTCTCTTTATAATTCTCTCTCTCTCTTGCAATTTTCTTAACCTTTGCCTATACACTCTTTACCTTTGCCTATACACTCTTAACCAAACCTCTCCATCTTTGAGCTGAGGTATCTTTGAGCCTTGTTTGTGCTCTTGAGGGTGTGTTTGCCTTGTTTTATTGCTTGAAAGTGATCTCCTATTCAAGATGTATAAAGCTTTGTCTCCTTACTTGTTGTATTTACTCTTTTTCTTACTATTTTCCAACTGTTTTTGGGGTGTAAAAACTCTGTATTTTTGGGCTGGAACTTGGATTTTAAGGCCAATAAAGGTTGAAGGGTGGTTCATCCTTCTTTACACCTTACTTTCAAGGCCTTTACCCTTATGTTTCCCACCCTTACACTACCTTTTTTTGAGCTTTTAAACACTAATTTTTAGAGTTATTTTAGTGGCTAAAATTATGGTTTGAAGTCCAAAATTGGAGGGGTTAGTCTCCCCTCCTTGTGTTTTGCTTACTAGCCTAGCATGATCCATGTTTTAGCTTATTATTCTAGCTATTTTTGTCTTAATTCCAGCATGTTTTAGGACTTATTCAAGATTGTGTTAGGACTGTTTTTAGTTTATTCGAACCCTCCTGTGTGAGGGCGCAAATATTTTAATAATGTGTATGTCTTCCAACCCCACGTCTTTCTCTATTTTATTTACTAGCTTATGATGGTTAGATTAGGGCATCATGTTTTGTTTAGCATTTCTCATGCCTTGCATCCATTGCATGCATTGGGCTCGAAACATTATTTTAACTTACATTGCTAGTTAAATACTTCTTTGAATACGTGCTTAGACTGCATTCTATCAAATTGATTCATATGCCATATTAGTAGCCGAGCCTAGTAATTGTATATCGCATGTTTTGCACCACTCATATTACATAGTTAGGATCATGCATTTTTCTAACTCTTTTGTCTTTTTGGCTTGGAGTACTAGGTAAGTTTTTACTCGCTTTAGCATATTGCATGTTGATATTGCCATGTTTAGCATGCTTACCATGAGGCTAAGTGCTTATCTGATAAACTGTTTTGAATGCCTATGGATGAAGGCTAATTACTTGAATTGGAATAATTTGAGTAATGTTCATATGCAATCACTTTTTCATGTGGTACATATTCGAAACAGTTTTCAAAACAAACATGCATAAAATGTTCCAATTCTTGCAAGTTAGTCTATATTTGTGTGTGTGTGTGTGTATGTGTATCACATAGTAATGCTAGCCTTATAAATCGGAACAAGGGCATATAATGTAAATAAGAATCACATCCTGATTAGTAGAGGCCGATCTTTGATCGGGCGAGCGAGGGTGCTCAATTCATGACCTTCCCCTCTCGTACCTAAGTTCTCGAGCCGAGATAATCTTGGTGATGATGGACACGTGGCCTTTGGTACGAGTCATGGGTTTCCTAGATTTTCCAAAAATATTTAGGCGGCGACTCTGTATCTAGCAAAGCAGTCCATTTTTGATAATTTGATTCAAAATCGATCTTTCAAAAGATTTGTCGGATTTGGAATCTTTGGTGTTTATCTATTTTACATTACACTTATGAGATTAGATTTAGAACCACGGGAGTCCGATACTGTAGGGCGTATTCGTCTTCCGAAAGGGTGCACGAAAAGTCGAGCTACAGTTTCTGGCGACTCTGCTGTAGACTTTAGAAAACTTGACTTGAAATTCATGATGTGAAATTTTATCTGCACTTATATGTTTCTTTGTATTGCATTTGCATTGGTGTGCCTAAGTCACTGTGTTTTCCATCTGCTATTCCTGGACAGTTTGCCGGAGGCTTGCCTAAAAAGCTTGCCAAAAGGCTGACCGGTCACGAGCTCTGCCATCATGGAAACACAACCCTTGAATCTGGACTACCACTGTACCGTTTAATCCTTCTTTCACTTTTCGGTGTTAGGTGTGAGAGGTATATTAGATAGTCTTGCTGAGGTACCTTTTTTGACCATTTGGCCTAGTTGCATATCGAAAAGCCATAGAGACTGTTCCAAACTAGGACAGATGCTCACCCGAATATAGCATTGCGTGAAACAGCTTTGTTTGAATAGTGAACCCTAATTCTTGACGAAACTAGGACAAGGTAACCCTACCCCCTCATAAGGGTGTTTTGGCTCTCTTTACCTGGTATGTGCTTTGCAGTGAAACTATACAGGGGTGCTTCATATCGGTGGTACAATTGGTATCTATTTTAGGGCAGCATTCATTGTGGAGTACAGTCACTCAGCTGTGATCATATCTATTCTAGTGAAATTGGGTTGAGGTGCTATCTGTTTTCTCTTTTGCTAGGTAGTCCTGAAACCATAGCTTCAGAAGGCTCCGATATGCCCTAGGTACTCTGGACTCGTGTCGATAGACTTTGTAAGGTCGGGGACCTAGTTCAGGGGCAACTAGTGTTTGTTTCACTACCACCGGTTACAAGACAGAGGAGAATCAGGCAGAATTCACCAGTCCAGTTCCTACAACAGTCACCCCTCAGCTTACCTGTGTCCAGTCTGGTTCAGGAATGGTCATCTACTCCCAACCCAGCACGAGACCAATCACCTATTCTAATATCACAGTATCCCCCGGTCAGTATGGAAAAACTGATACACCACCTACAACAGACAGTCGAGACACAGCAGCATGACGCGGTCCATCAAGCCAAGGTTACAACCGTTAGGCTGAAGTTATAACTAGGCTACAATAACAGTAACCACAACCGGCTACGACCTCTGCATCCCATGCGCCCACCACAGCTATCCCAGCACCCAGAGCCTCTACTAATACTATTAATGTTAAAGAAAACTAGGGCAATCTAGCAGAGCCAATCCCAACACAGGCCTCCAAAACCCCTGTCTATCAGACCGAGGTGCCGTTCAAGTTCAAAGTTGATCCAATGGCACTTAAAGTCACTAAACTGGAGAAACTATTCAAAAGAGTGCAAGGGGTTAACTTCATCCTAGATATAGAGGATGGGTACACCGAATCGATAGTTACCTTACCAGAGCAGTTTAAAATGCCATATATTGACCATTTTGATGGCTCTGGAGACCCAATGGTACACCTACGGCTGTTTTCAGATATTCTATGACCAGTGGGTTTGACCCGAGTGTAGAAGTTGTCATTATTCAACCAAACCATGTCTGGAATAGCTGTCATCTGGTATGCAAAATTGGAGGACCCTGTGAAACAGAATTGGCAATAGTTGGCAGAATCCTTCATTGCGCAATATTCTCACAACACATAGATTAAGGTCATAATTCGTGATCTTGAGGCAACCCGTCAAGAGCCGAAGGAGAGTTTCTCTAAGTTTGTGACAAGATGGAGGGCCAAAGCCTCGATGATGAACATGAAACCTTCCGAGAAGGATCAAATAAGAATGATTGTTTGGAATCTGCATGGCAAGTTGCTGTAGAAGATGATTATTCTACCTCTATTTACATTTATAGAGCTTTATGAAATGGGGGTTCAATTTGAGAATGTCATCGGACAAGGGATCATTGTGGAGAATAATGAGCCTTTAAAGAAGAATGTTGTTCGTAGTTCCAATGCTACTACCAATGGTAGCACAATTGTGAAATGCTCAGAAGTAAATATTGTCACCACTCCCATCAATAACCAAAAACCAACCACTTCAACTCGGCCTCAAGCTCGAAATTTCCATCCTCTTTACATGAGTCTCTCTCAAGCCTTGAAAACACTGCTAGAAAAAGGGTGCCTAGAGCTCCTAGAACCCCGACCCCTCCCAAATCTTCTTCCACCAAGACATGACCTCGCTAAATACTATGACCATCATCAGCAGCACGGTCATGACCCCGCTGATAGAAACCGTTGCATCCGCCTCCATCATAAGGTTCAGGATCTTATTGACGAAGAGATCATAGCTCCACCAAAAGGACCTCAGGCTACCACAAACCCATTATTTTCACACCTCAACCTAATCCATACACTACCATCCACCTACAATCCCAGCATATACATCACCCCGGCCTATTTACCCAAGCTTGAGGTGTTCATTCCAGAAAGCACGGTGTAGACACCCCATTTTTGACCGTCCTCAAGACTTGGACGTCACCGTTTGAACACTCGGTGATCATCCATGTTTGTGTTCGTTTGGAGTTCCCGGAGGTCTCGGCTCGCGTGCCCTGCCTCAGGATCTCCGAACTTGACCGTTTAGTGTCTGGTTTTGCACCGAACACTCATGTTTTGCCTTGGAGGGGCAGCGAATGCCTTGTGAGACATCCCCACACACCACCGGCAGTGGCTAGAGGCCACCGGCTGGTTTTTTGATGCCATCGGCACTTTTGTTTGCCGGACGGCATATTTTATTGCCGGTCGGCATAGTTTGTTGCCGGTCGGCACTGTTTTTTGTCGAAGTGACATTTTTGGGCAGCCGACCACTGTTCATCCACTTTATGGAGATATTTTGTGCCAGCTGTGATAGCTGGCACCAACTCTTCCCCCCTCCATATGTATGGAGGGATCTCCCTCTAGCCAAGCTTGTTGTATAAGCTTTGCAAGAGGGAGTCCTATAAGAGAGGGGCTTTCCTCTTGGATCTAGGTTAGACTTTGGCAACCAAAAACCAGAGCTTTGAGATATAGATACACTCTATCTCTATATCTCCCTCTCTCCCCTCCTTTGTGTGTGTTTCGTTGGCCTAAAGGTGGTTTTTACCTTACTTTTGCACCATTACACACACTATTACACCTTACTCCGAGATTGGGGGACTTGGAGGGTTGATTCTTGAGTTTTTGGACTGGTTTTGATCAAAAGAAGAGGGCTAGACCATTTGTTCTTCAAGGGTTCTTCAAGGGTGAGCATCTTGCTTTTTATTCCCCAAACTTGCAATAGTTTTCTACCTATCTTGCTTGCTGTTTTAGCTCTTGTGTATAACATGAAAGAGGCTTATATTTTCATGCTTTAGAACTTTCATTAAGGTCATTTTGTGGTTTGAGTACAAACTCACCTTTCTAGGCCTTGTTTGGTTCATTTTGGTGCCTCTTTAGTAAGGCTTTGTTCACTTCAGTGTTTTGGTCCTTTGACCACTAAAAACCAGTTGATTTTCAGTGTTAAAAAAGGTGGTTTGAAGTCTTGCATACGGGAGGGACACCCCTCTCCCTTCTTTGTTTTGTTTCCTTGCTTTTTGGCTTAAAAGGGTAGCATGTGTGCTTGATCATTCTTGGCCCCATTTCAGAAGTTTTTTAGGTGTTTTAGGTCATGTGTAACCTCTTTTTTTGGCTGGATTTGTGCCTCCTTGTATGCTTGTAATACTTGCTTTGTATTGCTCCATTTTGCTTAGAAGTGTATCTCATGATTAGGCCATGATTCTTGTGTGTGTTGGCTTAGTTCCATGAAGCTTTTAGTATTGTTTTTCCATGCTTAAAGTCTGTTGGTTATCCATTTGGTCATGCTTGGCATGTTTGTCATAGGTGCTATGTATTTCAGCTTGAAAGCTTTGAGCATTTTGACCTCTAACATGCATGGTTGTGATTACCCTCATGATTTAACATCATCTAGGACCACATTTTAATCCAAGAATCATGTTTGTATATGTGCATGCATGTCCTCTTTTATGCCTTGAGGGTGTACCCTCTTATGCCTAGGAATGAGCCTTGGTGCATATGCCTCTTGGGAGTCACCTTAGCTGCCATTTTAGGAGGGTTTGGAGTCCTATCTTGGTCTGCAAAATTCTGTTTTTACTTGTTTTAATCATGCCATGAGAGGTCATGTTGGTGGAGGTAAGTTGTCTCCTTTTTGTGCCTTAATCTTGGGACCATAACTTTGCTTGTTAACATGAGATGTTGCCCATCATTTTGAGCATTTTTTGGTGCTGTTTTGGGGTGGACTAAGGTCTGTCCCTTTATGGTTCAAGGCCCCCATTGCATGTTTGCTTCATGTTTGTTGTATGGTTGTTCCATTAAGCCTCGTAGCATGTGAATCCCATTCCCAAATTGGTCCATATTTGCATCATATTTGCATCTTGTATGCTTGGCATTATACATTTGTCATGTTGGTTGCATAATGCTTGTTGTGCTTTGTATCTTGGTATCATGTTGCATGTTGAGCCATGTTTGCATAACATGCATTGCATTCACTTGGTTTGGGGTGTCAAACCAAGTGTGGGAATCAAGGAACATTCATACTTCAAGTGATGTAATGTGCCTCGATTCCCGGTCACCGGGGCCTTTGACTTCAATTTGATAAGGCTTCGGATCCCATTTTGTTTGTTGCATGCATCCTTACATCAAATGGCAAATTCGACTCTTTGAGCCACCATGCACCATTGATGGCTCGAGGATCGAAGGTCATGCTTCTTTGAGTTCAAAACATGATAGGAAGCATAACCATGCTCACATGTACCTGAAAACCCCATGCCATGCACTGTCTGTTCCCTGTTTGCTGTCAAATTGTCTTCTGCAAGAAGTTTCTGCCGACCGGCAGAATTGTGTGCCGACCGGCAATCTCTGGAGTGCCGATGAATCCAATAAATGCCGGTGGAAATTTTGAAGTGCCGGTGGGAATTCTGTCTGGCCGGTGGTGCTCTGCAGCATGTGAGGAACCTGCTCCAGGACTTTGGTAATTTTCAGAGAGACAAGGCAGTACAAACAGAGGTGGCAGGAGTACGGTACGGGTTTTTCGGGCGAGTCAAGTTCCGAGCATGCATCATCTGCGCATCCCGAGGCAGAGGCTGCGGCCACCCACTTCTTTCTTTTGCATCTTTTCTTTTAATTAATTAGAATTTTTGTAATAATTTTGTTTGTTTATTATTTGGGACTGTAATATTCATTTGGACCCTCTGAGTGAGGGTAAATATGTAATAAGTGTGGGTGAGTGTGTGTATGTCTTCCAATCCCCATTTCTTTCTTCCCTTTTATTTACCTGCTTATGATGGTAGATTAGGGCATTTTTTGAAATTAGCATACCTTATGCTATGCATGCGTGCATCCATGCATTTGTATTGCATACATTAGGCTCGGTACATCACGCTAACTGCATTTGTACTTCAAAATTCTAAACCGAATATGTGATAATTGTGCATTTTCACATGCCATGTTTAGGGCTAGCCGAGCCTGCCTAGATTGCATTTTGCATGTGATGCATTAGCCATTTTTAACATGAACTAGGACATGCATGTTTGCTAACTAGTTTACTGTTTTGGCACGGAGTACGATGTAAGTATTTATGCTTTAGCATCCCGCATGTGTGTGAGTGTTACCATGACAATATGCCTGCCATGCGGCTAAGTGCTTATGTGTTAAACTGCTTTGAATGCCTGTGGATGGAGGTTGAATTACCTAAATTGGAATAATGCATTAAAACTGTGAGTTTTAAGCCCACTAGATAGTGGCAAAATCAGCTTTTCTAAAAAGCCTACTTGAGGGTGGCAAAATCCGCATTTTAGCCTACTTGCGAGTAGCAAACCAATTTCAAAACAAACATAAAATGTTTTATTCCAATTTGGGTGATTTGGTCTATACTTGTTTGCTGCGCGCACAACATAGTAATTCTAGGCTAACAATTGGTTTAAGAACACATAAAGTTTTCAAAAACGGATATCACGGTTAGTAGAGGCCGGTCTTCGGACTGGGCGAAAGGGGGTGCTCATAGCTGACCTTCCCCGATCGTACCCAAGCTCCCGAGCCGAGACAACTCCGGTGATGACGGACATGTGGCCTTCGGCACCGAGTCAAGGTTTCCTAAATTCTCCCATAAAAAATATTTAGGTGGCGACTCTGTATCTGGCAAAGCAGTCCATGTTTGGCACTACTTTTTCAAAAATCTGTTTCTCAAAACGATTTTCCAGATTTGGACTCTTTGGTTCAGATTAAGAACCGTGACACAAATCGAGTCCGAACTGTAGCATGAGGCCCACGGGCGCGTCTACACACGGACTTGTGTATGATAGATGCATTTGAACCCTAATCATCTCAAACTCATAAACCCACTACTTCTGAGTTAATGAGCATGATTGAAGATCTTCAAAGAACTGTGGCAAATCTAACCTTTGGGATACTGGCTCCGTCATCGACCACATCACATACCAAAAATTTCATGCCAAAAGGCACTCCAATCTTGGGGTGAGCTGCAATTGAAAAGGGCCAACCCGAAGCCGTTTCAAGTCTAAGTGATCATATGTCAACAAGGAATGGGCCTCGCTTTGATATAGTCACCCAATCTCTTGGCAAAGCTAAAACAAGTGGCAAGAATAAGGCCAGGGCAAGCATTGATCCCTATGAACATCTTCAGTGAGCTATTAAGGCTTTGAAGGTCAAAAGGCTGAACAAACAGTAAGTGCTTGCAATTGTTGCAAAAACTAGGGATGACACTTTTATTGCTCAAATTTGGGGCATTTTGAATCCAAGGATAAACCATGAAAAGGGATGTCGTACCAGAAACACCCCTTTCAGCTCCAATCCTACACCCATAAGAGGTCATCAAACCCAGTCAACACCTGCTAACCCCTCTGTCAATCCTGTCAGGACTGGAAACTGCACATTCAATCCTCTTTACATGATCTTGTCCAAAGCTCTCCAAATCCTCATAGGACAAGGCCATCTCAAACCCCTTGACCCTCAGCTTTTCCCTAATCCCTTCTAGCCAGGCATAATGTTGCCAAATACTGTGCCTTCCATCAACAAACCGGCCATGACACTGACGGTTGTTTTCGTCTTCGTCATGAAGTTCAAGATTTGATTAACAATAAGGTCATCACTCCACCAAGTCTTACAAAGTCTATCAGCACTAGATGAATGAACTTGGGGGATAATGTAACTATGTGATCGGGGATGAACCATCTGTTGATGGTGCTCATTTTACTCCAGATGTGGTGGATGGCATGCACTGTTTTATCACTTTGAAAATGCTATTTATTTTACTTTTGGACTTGGGTATTGAGTCAGTCTAGTTGTTTTGAGTCAGTCTTGTTGTGTTAGAGTTAGTTGATTTCGAGCGTGTTACCTCGGACATCACATCACTGTCTTGTTTTGTTTGTCTTTTTCACTCTTTGAGTCTGTTTCTACCATTGAGCCAGATACGCCAGGAGATCTGAATGAAATGACAGTACTTTTCTATTTACTTCTCTGTGCCTTTAAATCATTGCATAGACCAAAGTTTTTCAAAACTGTTTCCAAAACTGTGATGAAAACAAAGAGAAAGGAATTCCTCGAGATTTGCAAAAATTTGATCAACTAAGAGAAAGAGAGGCCTGCTAAGCCCTTAATGAATGAGATCGTGTCTGTT
This sequence comes from Camellia sinensis, assembly GCF_055761805.1. Lineage (NCBI taxonomy): Eukaryota > Viridiplantae > Streptophyta > Magnoliopsida > Ericales > Theaceae > Camellia > Camellia sinensis. The sequence continues at coordinate 30,506,595 of NC_138961.1, read as the reverse complement.
AATGTGAGTACTGAGAAAGATCCTGTCTTGATCCAGATTGGTTTTACATTGTCTTCAGAAGAGCACGAGCGACTAGTCACTTTATTAAAAGATTTCAAAAAATATTTTGCGTAGTCCTACGAAGACATGCCTAAAATTGATCTTGAGATTATACAACATAGGATCACTCTCGGCCTCGAGACTCGACCCTTGATGCAGAATGCTCAAATAATCAACCACAATGTGAGGCTTGTATGGCCTGATTCGAAGCAGCTCTTAAACTAGGGGCAATAAGGTCAGATGTGATCAAAGGAAGCTTGCATAGCTGGATTAAAAGCAGCCCTTGAACTAAGGGCAAAAAGGTCAGAGGTGCTCGAAGATTCAACACTGGGTCATTTCTCAAACCAATGAAGATTGGCAAGAAAGCCAAATCCCATAATCAAAGAGAAGAAAATTTATTGCTGAAGGACAATCGAGTTCCTATCCATAACACTAGGGGCAAATGCAAACCCAATTGGATGGGCTCTTACATCATCAAGACTATTTAGTCAGAAACAACAGCCATTCTCATGGATTCCGATGGTTTAGAGATCCTACGGCCAATCAACATGGACAAGTTAAACTTTTCTATCCTTGAGAAACTTGGAAGGGCGACCCAAGAAAAAATTAGAGCAAGAAAAAAAAGAAAATAAAAGAACAAAAATGAAAAAATGGAAACAAAGAAAAAAAAAAGAAAGAAGAAGAAAAAAAGAAAAAGAAAGAAAATGAGAAAAGAAAAATGAAAAGAGAAACATAACTCGCAAGGTTGAAAACCCGGAATAGCGGCTTTGGCAAAAGTTAGAGCACAGAAGGAGAGTGTTAATACCCGAGTGCACCTTAACCCCCGGAACTACGTACAGCCTGATTCCTATCTTTGGGATACGTAAGTAACTTTATCCTGAAGTTCAGCCCCAATCATTTTCAGTCTGTTTGTCTCATCCATGTTGATTGGCTTATCCTTGTTTAACTCGGCTATCCTATCCATGTCCAATTGGCCTATCTTCGCTCAACATCGGTTGTCCTATTCTCTTAGAAGATTCAGCTGCAAGACAAATCAAGTTCAGATCTGAGGCTGGGCGTCTCAGGAGTTAATTCCATATTGGTCGAGTAGTGGCCAATTGCAAAAATAATTTTGAGGAGTTTTAATGAAGCTGACTAATTCTCTTGAAAATTATTTCATTTTTCCAAAACTGGACCATTTCTTGGATGCAAAAAAGGAAAAATTTCAATGCTCACAACCTTATTTACATGATTTCATAGCAGAAAATCAAACAAGCACGTTAATCTAACCCTCATGTTGGTCAAAATTGTTTTAGCGGAAAGCCAAAAATAAAAAATGGTCAAAATGATGAACTAAGGGGCACAGTCGAGTCAGGTTTTTTGTCTTTTTCCCATTATCAATGCACTCGCCAGAAAGGGCACAACTGAAGCTAGCAGCAAAGGCCAAAAAACCTCTTTCGAGCAATGAGGTATCGAACTAAGTGCGAAGCACAAATGCTGGATATTCGATCCCCCTCATAAGGTCCACAACTTCCAGCTTACCCATCAACCACACCTGGGAAGGGATAAAAAATAAGAGAGATTAAAGAATAGAGAGATGTGCGCTGAGAGAAAAAGTAAAGAAAAGGCTTTTCAGAGAAAATAGAGATTGAGTGCCAAAGTGATGTGAGAATCACAAATGAGAAAGGGTGACAAACAATACCTGGAGAAATAGGCTCCCCATGAACTGAGAGATCTCTCGCCATTAGAACATATTCAATTGTTGTATTTGTCTTGATTCTTGTTTTCAGTCGTTTTAAGTGTAAATAGATATGTTTAGGTTATTTTACTTTGTTTTTCCTTTCTTGAGTCGTGGCGTATTGTGGTCAGTCGTAGGCTCAATACCCAATTAAGAACTCATTCTTGGTTTCAATTGCAAAAATAAATTATTTTGTGTTCAGAGTGCTGTGCCGTTCCCATCATGATGTGCAAAACAGGATTCTTCATTTCATAAACTGCAAGGTCCAACCTCGATCAAAAAAGAGAGCAACCGAACAAGGACCTATTTGAAGCTACATAGGTTCCGGACTACAAAGCAAAAGAAAAGAGGAAAAATTTGGAGCATCTTAGTGTATTTCAACTTTAGAAAATTTCAAGATTGCATTCTGGATGCACCTTCTTAGGCCATGTCTTTTCTTCGGAGTATGAGTATACGTCTACCTCAAGCTCAAGCCTGCTTCAAGCTAGAATGGAGATCAAAGTGCTATGCCCAAACACCATTCCCTGTTAGAGGCATCTTGGTTGTGTTTGCAATAAGTTCCTAGGAGACCAACTGCGACGGCGGAAACTAGAGTTCGAATGGCGATTCCTAGAACACAAAGGTTTGGAATTTCTGAGACTAAAGTCTGGTTTAAATACCCAGGGGTCTATCCTCAGCTTGAAATCTGTATGGCAGCCCCATAGGTTGAGGTAGCATGTATGCACCTCAATTCTGGATACTAAACCAACCTAGTCTGTCACCCTGTTGGAGAATAGGGAAAGCTGTAAATGTGATTAGAAAAAAAAAGCAGCATCCGTAGCTTCTACATGCGGAGATTACCCTTTGTCAGCATTTGAGGGTCTTTGAACTGTGAGCTGAAGGTAAGAGTTTGAAGAACACAAGAGAGAGTTTCCCGTCAGAGTAGAGCGGTCCATCGCCACTCACCTCATGAGGTACTTTATAAAGTGCCGCTTTGTTTGTTTAATGTATTTCCTGTGCGTCTATCGTACAATCTCATCATACTCTTTGCATCCATCGCATCGTCTCAAGACCTCTTCTCACAGTTTCCGCATGGTTAGAGTGTTCATTTTCTTACACGATTTCAACGTGTTTGGAATTTATCTCAGGACGCGTGAAACACGACCCTGAGTAGTTTTCTCGGGACCTCTTCTCACGATTTCAGCATGGTTTAAGTGCTTCATTCCTCACACGATTTCAGCGTGTTTGGAATTTATCTCAGGACGCGTGGAATACGACCCTGAGCAGTTTTCTCAGGACCTCTTCTCACGATTTCAACGTTGTTTGAGTGCTCCATTCCTCACATGATTTCAACATGTTTGGAATTTTTCTTAGGATGCGTGAAACGCGACCTTGAGCAATTTTCTCAGGACCTTTTCTCACAATTTCAGCGTGGTTAGAGTGTTCCCTTTTCCTCACACGATTTCAGCGTGTTTGGAATTTTTCTCAGGATGCGTGGAACGCGACCCTGATCAGTTTTCTCAGGACCTACTCTCACGATCTCGACGTGGTTTGAGTGTCCCGTTCCTCACGCGATTTTGGCGTGTTTGGAATTTGTTCTTCCTCCTCTCATGATTCCAGTGTGGTTGAAGTATGTCACCATATTCATCTACTACATTTCCCATCGTATTCATTACATCATATTGTTTTATTACCTGTATCCTTTCCATGTTAAGCTTAGTTCGACATGTGTTCATACATTTCCCTTGTTGAAACATGGTTCTGTCATGTGTAAGTACTCATGCTGCGTTGAGGCCAGTATTGAGGGTGTCAACACCTTTTTTATGTTAGACGTGGTTTGTTTTGTGTCCATACCTTTTCTAGGTAAAATGTGGTTCGGCTTGCACCCTCTATTCATTGCATCCATTGCATCGTACTTTGTCTTATTACATTTAGCATTTAAGATCATTATCTTTCCCCAACAAATCATTCCTCACTTATATCATACCACCCAATTACTTGTACTCTTTCTCTTTCTACGAAAAACATAGTTTTGTATGTGCTCGCACCCTTTTCACGTTGAAATATGGTTCTGTTATGTGTAAGCATCCATGCTGCGCTGAGGCCAATATTGGGGATATAGGCACTTAGCTTGTGTTAGGCGTCATTCGGCTATGCCCACTTCTTTTCTATATAAAACGTAGTTTGATTTGCATCTCCGTCTCTTTATGATATTTGTGTGGTAAACATTGCTTGTGGTTTGATTATTTCATTACATTGTATATCATTAGATTGTTTTGTTGTATTGTGTATCATTTTGCATTCAGCTCCTGAACTATGCTGGTTTGATTCTTTGCAAAGGGATACGTAGGCAACCCTCAGATTCAGCCAACTGCATCTATATTTTGTTTGTTTGCCCAAGTCTTACGGCCTTGTCAAAATGGGTCGTCTTCGGGCTTTGACATTCACTAACGTCATTTTATGACTTCGAGCCCTGTCAAAGAGGGGCAACTATAGATATCCCATTTTTTACGGCCTTTACAACTTGGACGTCATCGCTTGCACACCCAATGTTGAGTGTATATGTTTGTCAAGTGCTCGAAGTCCTTAGCGGAATGTCACAGCTTTAAGCCTTTCAAACCTTACATCCATATTGCCTTATTTTTGGACCAAAACCTTAGATCAAGCCTGTAACCTTTGGTGGCCTGCCGGCCACTCCTATTGGCTGTCGACCATTTCTTCTAGTTACCGGCCACTAACGTGGCTTGCTGGCCACCAATGTCTTTTGCAGATATTTTATGATAGTTGTGCCAGCTGTTTGCACAGATGCTTGCATCTACTCCCACGTGTATGACTAGATGTTTCTGATGGAAGTTCATGTTTCTCTATATATAAAGGACCTCCCATCTTGCCATGGGGTTAGAAAAATTTTTGAGCAAAATTTTTTCTCTATTTCTACAATTCTCTCTCTCTCTTGCAAATTTCTTAACCTTTGCCTATACATTCTTCACCTTTGCCTATACACTCTTAACCAAACCTCTCCATCTTTGAGCTGAGATATCTTTGAGCCTTGTTTGAGCTTTTGAGGATGTGTTTGCCTTATTTTATTACTTGAAAGTGATCTCCTATTCAAGAGGTATAAAGCTTTGTCTCTTTACTTGTTGTATTTACTCTTTTTCTTACTATTTTCCAACTATTTTTGGGTGTAAAAACTCTGTATTTTTGAGCTGAAACTTGGGTTTTAAGGCCAATAAAGGTTGAGGGACGGTTCACTCTTCTTTACACCTTGCTTTCAAGGCCTTTACCCTTGTGTTTCCCAATCTTACACTACCTTTTTTTTTGAGCTTTTAAACACTGATTTTCAGAGTTATTTTAATGGCTAAAATCATGGTTTGAAATCCAAAATTGGAGGGGTTAGTCTCTCCTTCTTGTGTTTTGCTTACTAGCCTAGCATGATCTATGTTTTAGCTTATTATTCTAGTTATTTTTGTCTTAATTTCAGTATATTTTAGGACTTATTTAAGGCTGTTTTAAGACTATTTTTAAGTGTTTGTTGCATTCAAGCCTTGTATTGCATGCTTATAGTGTAATTGTCCTCATGAGTTTGACGTTTTAGGCCTTAGACACCATCTTATTTGACTTGATTGTGTTTATTTATGGCTTACCATACTTGTGATCACTCTTAATTACCTCTGCAACCTCCCTCCTTTCTTGGCTTTTGTTTTGCTTTGAAAGTGGTTTCAAACTACTTGTTTGTTTAAGCATGAGATTGAGATGTCATGCTTAATGGTTTAATCCCTTTGGGGGTTCATTTATGATGTCTCTTTTATGCCCAAAGCAACACTTGGTTTGAGCCCTATTTTCATTAGAGGACTTAAATTCACCTTTGGACTCAATTGACTAAAGAATGAAAAGTAATTAAAATGCAGTAATAAAATGGAAACTAAAAGTGATGCAAGATAATAATTTGTTTTGGGTTCAATCGATGTTAATTGAACCTTTGAATCTTGAGTCATTTCATACTCATTAGTGATGAAAACGGTATAAGATTCATTGTCAACTACTTCCCTTGATCTTTCATGATAGGAAGGTGGTTCTGAAAGTCTTGTTTTGTTGCATTTTGATTCAACACACTTTGATTCATAAGCCATCATGCAATGAAATTGCATAGATTGATGGTTTGTGAATCAAGTTTTACTACTCCTTTAAGTAGTTCAAATGATAAGAAGTGGTAAATTGTGCAAACAAATCCTTGAGAATATCTTGTCCCTGCTATGTTTGCTCTCTATTGCAGCAAGACAATCCAGTCATCAGTGGCCGACAGGCTACCTTCAGTGGCCGGCAGGCCACCATCAATGGACGGCAGGCCATCTGCTAGCCACTAGTGCAAAATTCAGCAGTGTACTTTTGAAGCTGAACATAATTGGTCTTGAGGTGGAAAACAGTGCAAATGTTCTACTGTGCAACCGAGGCAATTGGCAGCAAAAATAGTGACTTTTCGGGTGGAAAGTCCGTGAATGCATGAGCATTCCTCGTTTCCCGAGGCGGAGTAATTAGAATAGCTAGCTTAGCACTCTCTTTATGTTGTATTCATGTAAATAATTAGTTCATTTTGATTTGTTGTAATAATTAGTTAGCCAGAATAGTTAATTAATTTGTTGTAATAATTAGTTAAGTGGCTTAGCTAATTTATTCTTTTGGGTTTGTAATAGTTAATTAATTAGCTTAGCTTTAATTAGTTAGCTAGTTAGTTTATTCGGACCCTCCTGTGTGAGGGCGCAAATATTTTAATAATGTGTATGTCTTTCAACCCCACGTCTTTCTCCATTTTATTTACTAGCTTATGATGGTTAGATTAGGGCATCATGTTTTGTTTAGCATTTCTCATGCCTTGCATCCATTGTCTTGCATGCATTGGGCTCGGCACATTATTCTAACTTGCATTGCTAGTTAAATACTTCTTTGAATACGTACTTAGACTGCATTTTATCAAACTGATTCATATGCCATATTAATAACCGAGCCTAGTAATTGCATATCGCATGTGTTGCACCACTCATATTACATAGTTAGGATCATGCATTTTTCTAACTCTTTTGTCTTTTTGGCTTGGAGTACTACGTAAGTTTTTACTCGCTTTAGCATATTGTATATTGATGTTGCCATGTTTAGCGTGCTTACCATGAGGCTAAGTGCTTATCTGATAAATTGTTTTGAATGCCTATGGATGAAGGCTAATTGCTTGAATTGGAATAATTTGAGTGATGTTCATATGCGATCACTTTTTCATATGATACATATTCGAAACAATTTTCAAAACAAACATGAATCAAGTGTTCCAATTCTTGCAAGTTAGTCTATACTTGTGTATGTGCGCATCACATAGTAATGGTAGCCTCATAAATCGGAACAAAAGCATATAATGTAAATAAGAATCACATCATGATTAGTAGAGGCTGATCTTTGATCGGGCGAGCAGGGGTGCTCAATTCATGATCTTCCCCTCTCGTACCTAAGTTCCCGAGCCGAGACAATCTTGGTGATAACGGACACGTGGCCTTTGGTACGAGTCATGGGTTTTCTAGATTTTTCAAAAATGTTTAGGTGGTGACTCTGTATCTAGCAAAGCAGTCTATTTTTGGCAATTTGATTCAAAATCGATCTTCTAAAGGATTTGTCGGATTTGGACTCTTTGGTGTTTATCTATTTCACATTGCACTTGTGAGATCAAATTTAGAACCGCGGGAATCCAATACTGTAGAGCTTATTCGTCTTCCAAAAGGGGGCACGAAAAGTTGAGCTACACCAACTCAACAGGAGGTTCACCTGCTCCAAGATGAACCTATCCCATGGGCCCAAGACATTATCCCATTCTTAGAACAGGGCGTCCTACCAAAGAATAAACAGGAGGCTGACAAGATCAGATCTCCGTCATCAAACTATTTTATTATCGATGGCATCTTATACAAACGAGGATTCTTATGCCCATTCCTCAGATGTCTAAATGCTGACCAAGCTACCTATGTAATGAGAGAAGTCCATGAAGGGGTTTGCGGTAACCATTCTGAAGGACGGTCCTTAGCTCATAAAATCCTTCGCATAGGCTACTTTTGGCCCACCCTCCACAGGACGCCACCGACTTTGTACTCAAGTGTGACAAATGCCAACACTTCACCAACATCGCACACATTCTTCTAACAGAACTGATCACGCTCAGTAACCCCTATCATTTCGCCAAGTGGGGCATCAATCTTGTCGGTCCATTACCGATCGACAGAGGCCAAGTAAAGTTCGATGTGGTCACCATCGATTACTTCACCAAGTAGGTAGAAGCGGAGCCTCTTGCCAAGATTATCGAGCATAATACAACCAAGTTCATTTGATAGTCCATTGTGTGCCGTTTTAGGGCCCGTCAAGCCATTGTCTCTGGCAACGGTAAGTAGTTATACAATGCCAAATTTAGAGAATTCTGTGCTAAACTTAACATCAAGACCTGTTTCTCCTCTCCTGGCCACCTCCAAGCTAACGGGCAGGTTAAAGTCATCAATTGCTCTCTGTTGAAAATAATCAAGACCAAGTGGGAAGCCGCCAAAGGACTCTGGGCAGACGAACTCTTAAATATGCTCTGGGCCTACCGAACGACAGCAAGAACTCCCACTGACAAAACCCCTTTTCGCCTAACATATGGCGCTGAAGCGGTCATCCCTGTGGAAATCGATCTTTCAATCCCTCAGATAATACACCTAAACATAGAACTACACAACGAGTTGCAACGGGCCAAGCTAGACTTGATTGAAGAACTACGAGAGTCGGCTGCTGTTAGGCTGGCTTCTTATCAAGAGCGAATGCAGAAACATTATAACGCAGAGTCAGACCCTGAGAATTCGTAGTGGGAGACCTAGTCTTACGAGAAGCCACTCTTGCCACCCAAAACCCGACCGAGGGCAAGTTAGCAGCTAAGTGGGAAGGACCTTACATCATCAAAACTAGACCTCGCCCAGGCACTTACTATCTCCAAGATATGGCGGGTAGAGACCTCCATCATCCATGGAACGCCGAGCACTTGAAGCGATATTTCTAGTAAAACGGCCTCTTCAGTTTTTTGTATGTCTCAATTGCTGTATGGTTCACTTTGTTGGTCAGAACACTTGCAACGGCATCTTCTGTATTTTGTATGGTTCAATTGTTGTGTGGTTTCACTTTGCTAGTCAGCACACTTATTCATTTTTTCCTTGCCATACAATGTATGAACTTATGATCGCATGACTATGCCTTAATGACAAAAATTTTCAATCCCCATTATGCGTGTTGTACCTTTTGGAAGAGCTCAGCCAAACTAAGCCTGAAGAACTCAGCCAGCCCGAGTCCACTAAGCCTCAACCAAACTGAGCTTGAAGAGCTCAGCCAACCTTTGTCAAGTAAGCCTCAGCTAGACTGAGCATTAAATGTCTTAGCCAAACCGAGCTTGAAGAGCTCAACCAAACTGAGCCTAAAGTGCTCAGCCAAACTGAGCCTAACAAGCCTCAGCAAGACTGAGCCCAGCGAGCCTTGACAAGACTGAGCCCAAAGTGCTCAACCAAACTGAGTCCAGCAAGCCTCAGCACGACTAAGCCCAATGTGTTCAACCAGACTGAGCCCAGCAAGCTTCACTCAAACTAAGTCTACTATATCTTCCAATTGACGTATGATGTATATACCATAATCATCACGTGTTTATTTATGCAATTTTCCCATTTATAAATCCAATTTTCATATCATCACATCTTTTTATTACAAATATTTCTTTGCAAAACGTTAAGTTGTTGATTGTTGAAGTCCCCACCCTATAAAGATTGCTTTCATAGTCCCCAAAATCTATTTTCGTCAACCAGACTGAGTCCAGCAAGCCTTAACACAACTGAGCCCAATGTGCTCAGCCAAACTGAGCCCAGCAAACTTCACTCAAACTAAGTGTACTATATCTTCCAATTGATGTATGATGTATATACCATAATCATCACGTGTTTATTTAGGCAATTTTCCCATTTATAAATCCAATTTTCATATCATCACATCTTTTTATTACAAAGATTGCTTTGCAAAATGTTAAGTTATTGATTGTTGAAGTCCCCACCTCGTAAAGATTGCTTTCATAGTGCCCAAAAATCTATCTCTGTCATTTCTTTCAAATCCAGACAACAGGCAAAACAGTTTATCTTTACAAAAGGCAACACAGAAATAATTTATTACTCCACCAACTAACAGAACAATTCTTTGTAATTCGGCACAAAACTTTTTCCAAACTCCAAATTTTTTTACACAAGAACAAGTTAAATCTTTACAACCACCCACAAAATATAAATCAATAAATAAAAACAAAAAATACAAAAATCCTTACAAACACAAGTATACAAGACTACTAACAGCACAACAATGTCTTCAATCCTCCCCACCCCCCTCTCCTTCCTCCCCACTGGACATTAGATCTTCTTCCTCAATACCCTCATCCAGGGGGGTCTGTGCGATGTCTCCCTCTCCTAGCCTTAGGAGCTTGGCGTCAATGCTTAAGAAGAGCTCTGCTGCCCTCCGTTGGCAGCTCATCCACCCACTATCCCAATACAGGCTCAGCTGATGCTTGTAAATGTCAGAATGTTGGAAGTTTTCTATTATCTCTGCCTTCATTTGCCCCTTCACCCGCTCAAATGCCACTGCATTCGAAGGCCCCGCCTCATCTCCTTCGCCTTTGGCCAGACTAGCAGCTACAACAGCATTTATAGCTATTTGGAATTCTGTCGACTGCTTGTATTGTTCCACAACTGCACCATAGAAGTCAGGGTAGGTAGCTCTCTCTGACAACAATGTTCTGCTTAGCTCAGCCGACTTTCCCCTCTCTTTCTCCAAAGCCTCCTTTGTGGCAGCGAGGCCTCTCTCTAACTCTACAATTCGTGCATCTGCGTCCTTTTTCTCCATCATAGTCTGATCACGTAATTCTTCGTTATTGGTCAGGGCCTCCTCCAACCTTTCGTTGGTAGTGGTGCAAGCTTCCTAGACCTCGCCAGTCTTTTTTTGCTCAGCTGCCAAGTTAAATTCCAGCATCACTACCTCACGGCGCACAACCTCTAATTCGGAGTTGGCTTGGTTCAGATCAGTATTCACGGTCGCCAATGTTGTAGCCACTTCTGTCTGTCCCATTGTAGCTCTCTCAGCCATGAACCCCTGCACCACTGCCAACACTTCCATGTTTTTAGCCTACTTAAAATACATCAGGCCTCTAGCACAGACACTTCATGACATTTTTCACCACTACCCTATCTCTGCATTCGCTGCCTTCAATTGTGCTTTGAGGGGCTCTATATCCATCCTTGCGCTCACTCTTTTGCCTAAGAGAACGGCTGCCAACGTCAGAGACTCCATTTACGATGAGTAGAAAGCCCTCATCAGCTCAGCCTTCCCAAACTTGGAAACGCCCCTCACGGCAACATCTTCTATTGTGCCCAACAAATGCTCTGACGCCGTTCGCGCTGTCAGTGACACCTCTAACGACTTCTATCCTTCAACTGACGACCGACCGATCATGACACTTAAATGGTGAATGGCGGTACCCTTGCCCCCCACGCTTGGGTCTACCCTAACACTACCCCCACGTGCCACGGCAGGGCGTCTCCCTTCTACATCATACCTTATCAACCCCTTCCCATTGGCTGAAGAGACGCCCACTACTGGCTCAACGCCACCCACACCTACTTCCTGCTCTGAAGGGTGCTCCACCATCTACTCACCGCATTTTCCTCCTCATTCCCCTTAAGTTCACTATTTTCGCCATCGGTGGGTCCTCCTCTCCTCTCTCAGTCACCATTCCAAGCCTTGGACCTCTCACTTTCTCCACTGTTTGTTTTGCCTCCCCTTTCTCCTCTTTGCCTTCCTCTCCTCTTTCCCCTCCCTTGGCGTCCTCTTTTTCTTCAACACTCGGTCCACTTCTACTTTGCTCCTTTCCTTGATCGGATCCACAGGCGCTTTCAGCGGCACAAATATTTCCCAGTCCCGCCCTTCTACACCTTTGGGACGCGGCAGGATAAACCTCATTTTGATCAGTTTCGGGGCAAGTCCCAACTCCTTCTCCTTGTACCTCTCAGCCGCCACCAGCACCCGTCGATCCTCTGCCTCTTGGGTTTTTCTCATGGCCCCTACCTCCTCAAGAGCGGGATCTCCCTCGAAGGGCTCTGGTCCTATATTCAAAGCGAACAACGCTAACGGCTTTACCAGGTCATCCCACTTCAACCTCGCATTCTCTTTTCAAGCCCTCACCTACTTCACCTTGCCCTCCGCCACTGCGTCCAACTTCGGTTCCAATGACTTTGTGAGGACTTTCCATATCGTCCGCACCCCTCTTCCACCATTCTCTGACACAAAAAACCACGTTGTTTGCAACCCTTCATAGACGAGGGCAATCCGACGACCAACCCCTTACTCGCCACTGCTTGCAAGGTCACCCAGGCCTCCTACTGGCCTGAGGTTTTGTAACATGAGAAAAATTCCTCCATCGTCATCGCCTTCTTATCGGTCGCCCGTGGCCAGGAGATCGCACATGCTAACAAGATCTTCCATGCGTTCGGCATCAACTGGCCAGGCGCTACCTCTAGTTGGTTCAGCACCTCCACCACGATTTGTGGCATGGGCAATCTCAAACCTCCTCGGAGCGCCTCTTCATAGAGTGTAAACTCTGAAAGACTCACATCTGATGTCCTCTCTTTCCCTAACGGCAGCCTCAACTCCACCTCCGTCAGAATTTGGTATTTCAACCACAACTCCTTCAGATCTTCTAGCGTCAACATCGATTTATCTGCCTTGGTGTACCAATGGTTGGGGGCCATTTGACTTACAGGTTAAGCAGCCGATATCATTGTCGTTGACATGTGTCGTGGTGGTCTCTCCCCCATTTTTTCCCCCAGCCTCTCTAACCTATATTCCTCCGCTAGGGCAATACCATCGTCATCTCTTAAAGCGTCATACGTCAGTGTCAGAGTCCTTTCTTCTGCCATCCCGCTCACATTTCTGTAAATCGCTTCGGCCACAGGGGCAAGAAACCTCGCAACGTGCAACAATGGTGAATCACACGAAATGAACAAGGTCAACTTTGGGATCTCTCAGTTTCTCGTGATTAGATACGTAAATCGCACCAGCCCAAACGTCCAAGGTTTGCCTGTGTTCGACGGATTGTAATTGAACTTCGCCAATTTAAAACTCAATCGCCAAAATAAAACCCCATTTTAAAAAACCCCCGCTATAAACAACCCTTTCACTTTCCCTTAACAATACTATATTTTTATCAAACGGTGTTGATCACTTCACGCGCACCCACGTGCTACGCCACCATCATTAACTATCTTTTCCTTTTTCGTCTTTTCCACTTCACATCATCACGTGCATTTTTGACCCTCGAGCCTCATGCCCATCAATGCCCCTCCATTGTCGGTCGGCTTTCCCTGTACTCGGCCTCCTTCCCAGTCAACCAGCTTGACGGTCTTCTCTCACGCACAACCACTTTTACGGTCGACTAGCCTGCCGGTCATTCTCCACACTTGGCCACCTTCACGGTCGGCCAGCCTGAGGGTCATTTTTCCCAATCGGCCATTTTTGCGGTCGGCCAGCCTGATGGTCATTCCCCACGCTCAGCCATCTTTATAGTTGGCCAGCTTGACGGTTATCCTCCCGATCAGCCACCTTCGTGATTGGTTGGCCTGACGGTCATTCTTCATGTTCAGCCATCTTGACGATCAACCACTCTCCTAGAAGCGCCCCGCCACTTCCCTTGCCCCCACCCGACCTTGGGGGACTACCTCCCACACTCTTATTCCCTTCGTTGGACTAAAGTTGCACTTGGAAATAGGGGACTACTGATACTAATGGGCACCCAAGAGAGCCCTACCCACGAATCAAGGCCCAACTCACAGCCCATGTATTAAAGCCCAGTAACTCTGAGAAATCAATATTGGGCCAAGACCAATAGCATTCAAACATTGTCAAGTAGAGGCCTAGCCACGTAAGTAGACAAAGATCCTACAAAGTTATTGCACCCACACATCAGCCATTTAATGAGGCCTTCGTAGCATTCAATACGGCAACCCTTTTACGCCGGAAAAGGCAGGTTCACCATGAATGATATCAACTAGGCTATAGACTTTCAGCTAACAAGATAGCTTGGAATGGACAAGAAAATGATGAGCAAAGGATATAATGAAGTTTTTGAGATACATCGAGGTTAGGTTCTCTATCTCATTCTCTCTCTCTCTCTTTAGCCAATCAAGCTCTAACCTAAATTGATCGTCGAAGTGTCCGTTGGGGGATTATCTTTCCCTTTGGACCTTTTGTAGGCACGCTTTGAGGACACAAAGGCCAACAAACCCGTTCGAAGCGTGGATCAGTCCGACCCACCCACCATTGAAGTTATTGCATTATCAGAAACTATGGAAAGCCTTGTCATCAACAATCCTATGGTCCTTATGGAAACTTAGGAATGAAAGTGCTTTTACGAAGGCTATACCAAATACAAGGGAGTTTATGTGAACTAATAAAAATTAGAGTTGCATTATGGTTGAAAGCTTCACTAAGGATTAGAAGTTTTCAGTCAATTATGTCATTTTTAATTTTAACCAAGTAAGGATCTGCATTGGTGGGGGCTGAATTTTGGACTACTATGGGAGCTGAGTTATAGAGGTGATACAAGGAAATGCGTAAGGTGTGGCTGCCTTTGGTTCTCCATCAACTTGGGGGATGCATTTGTTTTGTTTTGTGTTCTTCTTCCTTTTTTCTTTGTTGGTTTCTCACCAATCTCTTGGCTTGAACTAGCACATGATTGAGTATCTTCCTTAGTGCCAACCTAGTTGGGATTAGGTAGTGTACACTAATGCTTTTTACTTGTCTCTTCCTTTATTGATGTATCACTATAAGAATTCGCACTTTTGCCGACTAAAAATTTGGTCGGAAAAAGTCCATTTTTAGTCGGCAAAAGTTATCCGTGACTAATTTTTTTGGTCGCCACTTTGGTCACCAATTGAGGGTCGCGGAAAGTAATTAGCGACTAAAAAATTTTTTAGTTGCGAAAAAGTTATATTTGCCGACTAAATTTTTGGTCGCTAAATATATAATTACTGCGACAAATCCATTTAGTAGCTAAAACACTTTAGTCGCGAAAAGTCATATTTTTCTGACCAAACATGTTAGTAGCCAATTCACACATTCAACGACCAAATAGTTTGGTTGGCAATATTAATATTCAAGAAATTACACTTTTGCCGACTAAAAATTTGGTCGGCAAAAGTCCATTTTTAGTCGACAAAAGTCATTCGCAACCAATTTTTTTGGTCGTCAATTGAGGGTCGGTAAAAGTAATTGGCGACCAAAACTTTTGTTAGACGGGAAAAAGTTAGATTTGCCGACTAAATTTTTGGTCGCTAAATATATCATTACCGCGACTAATTCATTTAGTCGCTAAAACACTTTGGTCGCGAAAAGTGATATTTTGCCGACCAAATATGTTTGTCGCCAAAAGCAAAAAATCAGCAACCAACTATTTTCGTTGCCAAAAGTTGAGGAATCGCCAACTAATAATTTAGTCGCCAAAAGGTAAGGAATTGCCGACCAATGATTTTAGTCGCAAAAGTATAGAATTTGGCGACCAATTATTTAGTCGCCAAAACTTTTCTCAACTAAATATTTTGTCCCCAAAAGACATTAAACAATCAACGACTAATTAGTTAGTCGCCAAATCTCTTTTTTTTTTCTTTTTTTTTTTGAACAATCAATTTTTGTTTATAAACATTCAATCCAATATTAAACAAAATTCATTCAACCCATCCTAAATATAACATTAAAATTCATCATATTTTCCTGATAAATCCCAAACTTTACAATCATTCCATTCAAAACATTAATTGAGACAAGTTTTAAACATCCATCCATTGAAAACCAGTAAGTAATTGAACAAAAATTAAAAGGAAAATCAATGAAGGAATCCAAAAAAATTTCTAAAACAGGAAGGAATATATATGATTTTGAAGCATCAGCCTTGTGCTTGATCGTTTTTGGAAGTCACCTACAAATAAAATAAGAAAAGTTAGAATCTAGAAAAACATCCAAAATGAAGTATTCTCATAAAAAAAAAATAACCATATGGCAAAAAATTTATATGATTACATTACAAACATTTGATGATGACTATACCACAATTAAGTATTCGCATACCTGAACAATGAGACAAAGCAGCTCAGCAAGTCTCGCCAAGGTAATCCTTCAGTAATACTTTGAGACAACAAGGATGTTCTGCAAGAAACAATCACTGTGTTTGGTTTGAGTTTTCTGGATTAAGTTTTTTGAAAACTGAGTTTTTTGATTTTCATATTTTTTTGTTTTTAGTGAATATTTTAAAATTTTAAACATTTTTTTTACTTTTTTAGATGCACCTTACTTAGATGTGTCTAAAAAGTAAAAAAAAATATGAAAAAATATTTTAAAAAATTAAGAAATACATAAAAATACAAAAAATGTACGAAATTCTTGTATTTTTTTGTATTTTTGGTATTTAGTGAATTTTTAAAAGATTTTTTTTACAATTTTTTTTACTTTTTAGGTGTATTTATGTTAGGTGTGTCTAAAAAGTAAAAAATTTGCATAAAATATTAAAAAAATTCAGTAAAAACAAAAGAAACATGGAAAATAAGAGTGTAGAATTTTCTTAAAACTGTTTTTAAAAAATGGGAACCAAGCAAAGTGATTCATGTCTTGTAGATGAACCATTGCAGCATATAATTGAAATATATAATTGAACATGAGTGAAAGATTACATGTTCTATTACTCTTTGTCTCAAATCTTCAGCTGCTCTGTTACCTAAAGAACCACCAAGCATGTTCTTTTCATTCTCAAATTCATCCTTGAATATATTCCATAAAGTCATCCACTGAATAACCTCCATTGTAACACGTTGTTTCAAGAGCAACCTATGACATAATAGAAGGGCAAGCATCCAATAGTGTTAACAGAACAAAACTATGCTCTCTATTTTTCTTTTTTGGTCATTTATTATTGGTTTCACAACAGTAATCACATCATTGCACAGAGTCTGCAACCAATAGAATAACACTTAAATTCAAGCAAAGAGATAGGTATAAAAAAATCTTCGGAGATTAAAATTTTTTTTAAAAAAAAACAGATGATGCGCATGAGTAGTGGAACACATCCTTTTCAGTAGTTCTTGTTTATCCCAAAAAATACATACCTCTATTGATAGGTCTAGTTCATTTTCTGTGGATGATTTCCCATGTCCTCTTAGGTCCATGGCTACTACCCTTGACTTTTCCTTAAGTTTACTAGCTGTCAATGCAAATGAAAGACTGTCCAAATGAATTTTGTCATGTACCAAGGTAAACAAGTCGCAGAGCGCTTGAAATAATAATATCAGCATATGCAATCTTTATTCTTTTTTTGTTTTTGGTTCTCTTTCAATCTAGAACTGCAGCCATATAAAAGTAAGACATACACAACAACAAAACAATGTGAATAAAATTTAGTTAATGTAACTTTCTTTTTCTTTAATTAGTAAGTGATTTGGGTGGGGGTGTTTGAAGACAGTGTCATTTTCTTGGGAAAAAAAATTATATTTACAGATAATCAAAAGGCACATAATGGAACATTGCAGTGGAGAATCTGTACGAGATCATTGACAGAACAGAAATGAAGTTGCAAGTTAAATTTTCTGTAATTCTGATAAATAAATAAAAAACATTAAACTCCTTTCCCTTAAAAATTATGTTATGAAATTACTATTCAAAGTGAGTCCTCTTCACTACTTATTTCTCTTGTTTCAAACTGATATATGTTGCAGTTTTGTCTTTTTCTGAATACAACAACTAAGAAAGCCAGAAAGATAAGATATTGCACTACAATATAGACTATTTTGATTCTCCTTATATATTAGTTTGTTGATAACCTCACTAAAGTTTACATAACAGTATGCATTAGTCTGGATCTCAGTATTCTCGTAATTCATGCATTAGAAATACTATGAAAGAATATAAGACAATTCTATTAAAATAAAATCAAACGTACCCAGAATAACCACCTCCATGCAGACAAAAAATAACTGGTCCATCTGATCCTGCTTTATAAATGTGAAAAACCTAAAATGAAAAGGCATGTTAATAATTCCACCCTAAAAAATAATAATAATAATATGAAAGGGAAAAATTAAAATAATGAAAAAAACTTTCGCACGTATTCAATAACTAAAAGGAGGAAAAAAAAATTACTTATTGTAGACGTCCTCGAACGCCCCGGGAGGGTGAGTCCCGTTCCGTTCATTTTGGGGTTCACTACAGCTCAGGACTCTCAAATTGTCACGGTTCGTAATCTGAACCAAAGAGTCCAAATCCGGCCAATCGTTTTGAGAAAACAGATTTTGAAAGAAGTGCCAAACATGGACTGCTTTGCCAGATACAGAGTCGCCACCTAAATATTTTATTTTGAGAAATTTAGAAAACCCTGACTCGTTGCCTAAGGCCACATGTCCATCATCACCAAAGTTGCCTCGGCTCGGGAACTTGGGTACGATTGGGGAAGGTCACTTCGTGAGCACCCCCGCTCGCCCGATCAAAGATCGGCCTCTACTAACCATGATATCAAGTTTTGAAAACATTGTGTGTTCTTATTCCGGTTATTAGCCTAGATTTACTATGTGATGCGCATAGTATACAAGTATAGACTGGATCGCCTGAATTGGAACAAAACATTTCATGTTTGTTTGTTTTGAAAATGGTTTGATGGTGCTACCCACAAGTAGGCTTAAAATGTAGATTTTGCCACCCTCGAGTGGGCTTAGAAAAGATGGTTTTGCCACTATCTAGTGGGCTTAAAACTCACAGTTGATGATTTGTTCCAATCCAAATAACCCAACCTTCACCCACAGGCATTCAAGCAGTTTATATCACATAAGCACATAGCCTCATGGTAAGCATGCTTTTTATGACAGTCACTCACACGCATGCAAGGATGCTAAAGCATAAAACTTACCGAGTACTCCAAGCTAAAACAAAAACTATGTTAGAAATCCATGCATGATCCTAACTATACAAAAAAAAAAATGCCTAATGCAACACATGCAAAAATGCAACTATAGCAGGCTCGGCTATTCTAAACGTGGCATATGAAATGCTACAGCTAACATGTATTCAATTTGGAATTGAAAATACAATGCAGTTAGTATGATGCGCCGAGCCCGGTGCATGCAAAACAGATGAATGAATGCAAACATGCTATCATACTGTATGCTAATTGAAATATGCCCTAATCTAACCATCATAAGCGGATAAATAAAAGGGAGAAAGACGTGGGGTTAGAAGACATACAACACACAAACGCACACTTATTACAGTTGTGCCCTCGCGCAGAGGGTCCGAATAAATAGTACAGTCCAAATAATACAGTCCGAATATAAACAAATTCCTAATTAATTTACAAATTACCTAAGAAAAATAATAAACTGGCATGCAAGCCAGGGACTGCCTTGACTCTTCTTCAGATGATGGATGATGCATGTCTGGGCTGCCTTGCGCGGAAATCCACTGGGATGCCCCAATTAGCCTCTATTTTACAATTACTCTTGGAAAGCGCGCCAAGCTTCGGAAGGTTGCTAATTCTTGATTTGCTGTAACAGAGAGCAGGAAAGAGGCATAGCAATGTATTTTCACAAATATATGCATGCCTCGATCCTCGTGCCATCAATCACGCATATCGATGCATGATGGCCAAGGAGTCGAATTGTGAAACTCAATATAGGGTGAATGCACATAAAAACAAAACAAAACCTAGACTCCATCATGGATAATCCGGAGTGTCGGCGATTGGGAATTGAGACATGTTCCGTCACTCGGAGTACGAAACGTACCTCGTTTCCCGTGCCTAGGCTAACTCCTATCCCAAACACAATGCAATATGCATGACATGCATGAATGCAACTAATATACAACCTAGCATGCACAATGCTATGAAATGGCATACACAATGCACGAGGTAACATGGCATACACAATACACTAACATACAACCTAGCATACACAATGCCATGAAATGAAATGGCATACACGATGCACAATGGACTTACACCAACACAAGTGGACCTCAGCCACACTCACATAAGAGGCCATCAGATGAAAATGAGACAACTCGGAATGCGTGCACACATGCACGCAAACCGAGGACTGAACCTAAGGCACAAAATGCCACTCTAACAAGACATGGCAAGGCATGAAATATGATATGTAAACATGCAAATTTCAGCGCTAAAATATGACCCAAAACAGTCCCGAATCATGGAGATATAGTACCCGATGCATGAAATGAAACCGAAACACAAAACTAGGCCTATGCATTGGCCTATAGCTATACAAAACATGCACTATTTGAACATGGAATGTAAATACAGAGTCAATACAGCCCAAAAACAAACATTTTTACAGTTTTAAGCAAGGTCAAACAGCAAGTGCAAATGGGGCTAAACTAGCATGCAAAAATGGCCCCGAAAGCAAGCTAAAGAAGCAAGTCATGGCTGCCGGCTCTAAACAGATGAGGGACCTTCAACAAAGTTGAAGAGGGGCCCAAAATATGACTTTTTACAGTTTACAACCAACTACAAAAACCAACACAGGTATGGCTAAGCTCTCATGCAAGAAATGGGCCAAAAGAGGGACAAAGAAGCAAGTGGTGGTTTCTGGCCTCAAACACAAAGGGGCCCTTCAACAATGTTGAAGAGGGGCCCAAAATATTACATTTTACAGTTGATGTCCAGACCCAAAACAGTATGCATGCAAGCCTAAAATACCATGCAAAATAAGGCCAAAAAGAGAGATATAACACAAAGTATATAAAGGATGCCTCAAACAGTGAAATACCATTAATGAAACATGAAGATAGGGTCAAAATAAGGCTGTTTTAGGTTTGGACTAGAGTCCAAAAATAGAAGCACAAGAGGCTAATAAATCATGTAAAAAAATATGGCCAAAAGAGAGATATAAAGGCAAGTAGCAGATGGAAGCCTCAAACAGTAATGAGCCCTTCAACAATGTTGAAGAAAGGCTCAAAATAAGCTACTTTTCAGTTCATGACAGAGCTCAAAACAGTTTATACATAGGCCAAAAATATTACACAAGAAGATGGCATACAAGAGGGGTAATGAAGCAAGTGCAACAAGGAGGCCTCAAACAGGTAAAGGCCCTTAATCAAACATGAAAAATATCTCAAAATAAACTTAACTCTAGTTAGGGTCGGAGCCCAAAACAGCAAGAAAGAATGACTTAGAAAGCATGCAAAGTATGGACAAAAAAGGGGGAAATGGAGCTTACCCTTGTAGACCAAGTCTTGACAGCCTCTTGGCTTGAGTTTGGTGGCTCCTTAGCTCTGGAAAACAACCTCCAGCTGCTGGAATGGAGGATGGAAGAGTGGGGCTATGGGTTGGTGAAGAAATGGTGTAGGGTATGAGAGGTTTGAAGCTTGGAAGAGAGGGAGAGGAAGGTGTATGTATGCAAAACTCTTAGGTCATTTTTTCAACCCCTAAACCAGAGCTGGGTGGTTGGTTATATAGGCAAGAAGAGGGGGAAAAATGGGGGGGGAAATGGAGGGAAAACAACCAAGTTTCCCCCCAAAAATGCACCCCCCCGGATACACAATCTGGGGGGAAAAAGAATATACAGCTGTAAGAAACAGGGTGTAAGGATCATGACCGGCCAGCTATCTAGGTTGCAGGTGGCCGGCCGGCTACCTCCCATGGCCGGCCGGCCAAGGGTCAAAAGGTTCAATGAGGATTAGTGGCCGGCCATACCAAATTGGTGGCCTCCCATGTGTGCACAACACAACCCTGTAGTCAAAAACTGGAGATAGTGAACTAGGAGAGAGAACAACCCACTTTTCAAAGGGGTTCAAAAGGGTCAACAGCAATTACTGGCTGGCCACCAAATATTGGTGGCCTCCCAGATGTGTACATCACAAATATGTGGTTTAGGGTGCAAGAAAATGGCCCAAGGGTGGTCAACATTGGCTTTGAAGTGAGAAAAAATGGGCGACGGAGGGCGATGAAGGGATAAAGCTGGCTGACAGAACAATTACTGGCCTCCCACCCTTCTATGGCCTTCTTACCAATGAAACAGAGGTCCTTGCCAAAAATGAACCAAAACCGATGCAAAATGAAGGTTCGGGGGCCGAAACGCGCAGCCCGAGGCCCCGAAAACTGGCTGTTAGGCACCGGAAGTGGTGTCCACCCATGAAGTTGGTCTCTCGGACCACAGTGTCCCTCAAAAGGGAGAAAATAAGGTGTATGCCAAAAATTGGAGCAAACGGAGGTGGTTAAACGGTCCCAAACCGAGGCACACGGCCAATGGCTCCAAAAAATCGGAAACCGGACTCCAAACGGGAAAAATGGCCTGCGGCCACGAAACGTAGCCCACGGCCACTGAGAGATGATCTACGAGACCTCTCCCTCCCTTCGGGAAGAGAAAACAGAGAAAACAGAGCCTGGTTTGCAAACCGAGGCAAAGCACAAAAGAGTCCGGAAGTCCGAAGGCAAGGCTCGCAGCCGAGACTCTGAAACCTCTGAACGAGCACGATATGCAATATTACCGAGCGCTCAACTGGTGACGTCTGAGTCTCAAGGTCGGTCAAAAATGGGGTGTCTACAGTTGCCCCTCTTTGACAAAACTCGAAAGTCATAAGTGACGGGAGTGAATGTCAAAGCCCAGAGACGACCCATTTTTGACAAGGCCGAAGACTTAGACAAACATACAAAATAACACAAATGTGCCCGCAGGCATGCCCGCAGGCAGGGGCAAAATGCAACCGAAAATGCAAGAAGTCGAAGGTAACTCAATGATCGTGCAAATGTAGCAAGCTGTAATGAAGCAAGTATTCGCAAATAGATGCAACAGTTTTAAGCAAGAATGCAAAGCAACAACTACATTTCATGCAGTTAAGAATGCGGAAAATTATTCAATCCTCGCCATGTCTCACACGGAGAGGATACGATACCTGCGCGATTCGTCTGGTCGCACCAGCCTCAAATGAACCGTACATACAATATCGTGCCTGCAAAATAAAGAAACTCAACAAGCACAGCATATCTAATAGCATGCGTTCAATGTGATGTCGAATGCAGACAATTGCGGTGTTGATAGAAAAGTGCATCGCAATGCGGGAAGAAACGCGCGTTTCGGCGAGGGTGACTCGATCGCGGCCTCTGGTCCACCTCCCGGAGAGGTTACAACATGTTTAGAAGGATATACCTCACTTTCGATGAGTAAACGATGAGACATGCATTGGAAGTTGAAGCTGAAGTTCCGGCGGAACGATTTCGCGACAGAAAATGCACTTCTCTTGTACTTTTTCAGGTCTCGGGGACTCCAATCCTCCCCAAAATTTGCAGGGACCTTGGAGGGCAGGTGGGGAACACCACCGGCCAGTTTAATTGGGAGAGGGAGGCCACCGGCCATTTCTTGAAAAGTGAATGGCCGGTCTTCCAGAAAAAGTGGCCGGTCGGCCACTTTGCCAAATCCCCGGGCAGTTTTGTCTTTTCGGCCTCTTTTCTTTAAATACACTCATCCAAGCACTTTGAGCTCATAAGTGCAGCTCCGAAATCCTCCTCTCTAGCTTCCCAAACCACTTTCTCCCTCAGATCTGGGCTCTATACGCGTTTTCCAATGTCCCACGCAAGTTGTTTTCGCGAAATCTTTCAGTTTCAAGCACTTTGAACCGATTAAAATTTGGTTTCGGGGCTTCTTTTCTCATTTTTGCCACTTGAGGTGAGTTTGTCTCAATATTTGGAAGATTTTCTCGGGAGTTGACTTTTGTTGACTTTTTCATTTCCCGAGAGTTGACTTTTGTTGACTTTTTCCAATTTTGGCTCATTTTTGCCCCTTTTTGCAGATTTCTCGAAATGGCGGGTCAATTTCCCCACGGCGGAGGTTCTCCAGGCGCCGAAGGTGAGCCTGACATCATGTCTCTGCCTCCGAGGGTTCGCCCCTTCATACCCGAGAGGTATGGCCCACCAGTACACGTTCTTTCGCGGGCTGTTTTTCATCATTTCACCGAGTTCGACGAGCGAGCACCCGGGGATCTCCTCCTGCGGGAGCCTGAGTATCATCTCTCCCATGAGGCACGAGAGGTATTTACTTCATTCCTACCTTTTCTGTAACGTATTACGAATTTTTCTTGCATTCTATTTGCACTCTGAACACACGGTTCAATCACTTGAATTTCTGAACACTCAGTCCATAAATTGATTGTGAACACACGGAACACATCGGTTGAGGGTTGAACACGCAGCTCACACGCTGATTTTCTAAACGCACAGTCCAATTTGAAGGTGAACACGCAGCACACACTGATTGAGAGTTGAACACGCAGCCCAAACATTGATTTTTAGAGCACACAGCCCAAATTGAAGGTGAACACGCAGCCCACACTGATTGAGAGTTGAACACGCAGCCCAAACACTGATTTTTAGAGCACACAGCCCAAATTGAAGGTGAACACGCAGCCCACACTGATTTTTAGAGCACACAGCCCAAATTGAAGGTGAACACGCAGCCCACACTGATTGAGAGTTGAACACGCAGCCCAAATTGATGGTGAACAAGCAGCACACACTGATTGAGAGTTGAACACGCAGCTCAAAACACTAATCTTCTGAACACACAGCCCAAATTGATTTTTCTGAACACACAACCCAATTTGAAAGTGAACACGCAGCACAAACTGATTGAGAGTTGAACACGCAGCCCAAACACTGATTTTCTGAACACACAGCCCAAATTGATTTTCTGAACACACAGCCCAGACTGATTGAGATTTGAACACGCAGCCCAAATTGATTTTCTGAACACACAGCCCAAATTGATTTTCTGAACACACAGCCCAAATTAAAGGTGAACACGCAGCCCACACTGATTGAGAGTTGAACACGCAGCCCAAACACTGATTTTCTGAACACACAGTCCAAATTGATTTTCTGAACACACAGCCCAGACTGATTGAGTTTTGAACACGCAGCCCAAATTGATTTTCTGAACACACAGCCCAAATTGAAGGTGAACACGCAGCCCACACTGATTGAGAGTTGAACACGCAGCCCAAACACTGATTTTCTGAACACACAGTCCAAATTGAAGGTGAACACGCAGCCCACACTGATTAAGAGTTGAACACGCAGCCCAAACACTGATTTTCTGAACACACAGTCCAATTTGAAGGTGAACACGCAGCCCACACTGATTGAGAGTTGAACACGCAGCCCAAACACTGATTTTCTGAACACACAGCCCGAATTGAAGGTGAACACGCAGCCCACACTGATTAAGATTTGAACACACAACCCAAATTGATGGTGAACACACGGCACACACTTACTTTACTTTGCACGCAGCCTATTCATTTTATTCGCACGCAGCTTTATTCATTTCATGCTGAAACATGTGTTCATTCTGAATGCAGGTGACTTCTCGCACCGTGCGGGGGTACGGTTCTACCGCGGTGAGAGACTGGTATGCTGAGCTCCCGGAGGCCGTTCGGGATTTGGTTGACTTAGCGAGGTTCGGGCCTTTCTGTGCTAGACTATCTCGTTGTCCTGCTAAGAGGACGCTGATGGCCGCCCTGGTGGAGAGATGGTGGGACACTACCAACTCTTTCCATTTCTCTGCCACTGGGGACATGACTATGACCCCTTTTGACTTCGCTGTATTGACCGGCCTTGATGTGGGAGGCTGGGCGATCCCATATGATGAGGACATGGGCGAGTGGGAGGCCGCTCGGATATATCTGCTAGGGGCTCGCCCGCCTGTTGACAGAGCTTCGGGGAGAGTCCGATATACCTGGTTCTCTTCCCACTTCCGGCGGGTGGAGATGGAGCCCGGGACTCTTGAGGAGGCAGCACAGTATGCCCGAGGCTTTTTAATGTTCCTCTTCGGGACCACTCTGTTTGCTGATAGAGGGAACACTGTTGGGCTTTATCTGCTGAGTGCCTTGGTGGACCTGTCACAGGTCAGGCGGTATGACTGGGGTGGTGCCGTCTTGGCCACCCTTTATTGCTACATGAGTGCGACCTCACGCGGACGGGGGGACTTACTTGGCGGCTATTGGAGAGCCTGGGAGGTACTTTCTACCCTCTTTGATTTACATTTCTGCTCCTCATTACTTGCACATGGCACACATGGCGCGCTTTATACTCAGTATCGTGCATTTTGCCCTCAGCATTTCATATTCTGCTCTGTTTTCTACAGTTGTGGGTCTATGTATATTTCCCGACATTGGCCCTGAAGTTGATGGTAGCGGCACCTCTCATGACCCCGTATTCACTTGTGTTTGAAGGCCGGCATCGGCCAAGACCTCGGGAGTCTCTCCTTTACCTGCGACAGTATTTCAACACGGTGCGCCCATCGGAAGTACTTCAGAACTCTCAGTTCTTTCTGTTTTCGTCTTTGATTTGTCCCGTACATCTTTGATTTCTGTTTGGTTTATGCACCTGTTATCTGCAGATTACATGGCAGCCCTGGGCGCCCTTAGGTGAGGGTCTCCGATTCCAGTTTGCTGGAGGGTGGGGTGCCTCCCGGTTCAGGCTCCTGTTCGAAGGGCCAGTTGGTAGGGCCTTTTTTCTGGGGGAGCGTTTCTTGCGTCAGGTCTGGGGGTACACTTCTCAAGACCCTCCCTCAGCACCCCCAGCCGACATGCAGATTGCTGATGTACTCATTTCCCGGGAAGTCATCAATGCTATGTTGGGTACTGATGCTTTGCTACATCTTGCGAAGGGGGATTACGTTACTTACCGTCACACATACCTGATGCCCCCATTGAAGGGAGTTCACACTCCGATGATGAGGCCTGCTGGTATGCCATCTTCGAGCCAGGCCCGGGCTCGGGCTGCAGATGCCCCTTCCACCAGCAGGGCTAGTACATCTAGAGGTGGGGGTGGATTTGTTCCCCCGATTCCTCCGACTTATCCTCATCCTGGATGGCCAGACATGCCGACCGAGTTGACAGAATGGCGGTACGGGGCCTCCTACACGATTCCGATAGAGCCTCCCATGCCTGACCATCGATACGTCATCGATCCCGACTCACCGCCGGTACGCCCCACTGTTTTTCATCTATCATTCAAACACTTAGACATTCCTTTATTCACTGATGATTATGAGTTCGTATCTGCAGCCGCCCAGAGAGTACATGGAGGGGGTGATCGGATTGGTGGCCTCACTTGAGGGCATGGTCTTGCGGAGAGAGGCGCAGCTGTCCGTCATGGGTTTCCAGGTACTCTTTAGTTTTCTGGCATTTATCATACTTCTGATGATATGCTGATTTCTACTGCATTGATAGGCTACTTGTGTAGAGCACATCTGACACACACCTCATTTATACACTATGTTTATATGCACCCACTTCATGTAGTTTTTGCTTGTATCTGCATCTAATGTACATATTTGGACTGATGTATTTGAATTGAACTCTTTATTTTCAGATGCCCCCGATATATGATCAGCCGCAGGCCAGGCCACCTGGGCCTTCTCGGGGAGCTGGGCCATCTGGGCCTTTTCACGGAGCTGGGCCATCCAGGCCTTTCCGAGGAGTTGGGCCATCCAGGCCTTTCCGAGGAGAGGGGTTGTCTCGCAGACGCAGAGCACATATTGTGGAGGAGGAGCCTGGTGAGGATGAGGAGGAGGAGATTGCAGACCGTCAGTCGGAGACATCTGCTGATGGAAAGGACGGCTCTGGCCTTGGTTCTGGGAGTGGAGGCGAGGCTGAGGGGGATCCCGAGGATGATGGCTCTGATTCAGATGAGGGCGATGGCGATGGCGGCGGAGAGTCTATTCCGCAGAAGAGGACGAAGAGGGCCTCTTATTACTGCTCTTGAGAGCACAGATGCGGCTATTTCCTGTTTTATTTATCTTTTCGCTAGTAGTTGTAGCACATTTGTACATTATCAGGCAGTTTTATTCTCTGTAAAACTTGTGCCTTAGTCTGTAAAATGTTGTAACAAGCGAGGCATGATGGGATGAAACAGCTTTTGAAAAAAGTATTGTATTTTAAACGTTTAGCATCATATCGCATCATTCTGCATCATAATGAGATTGAATAGAAAATGTGTATTGTGCATTTTGCCCAGTCAGGTAGTGAACCGACGTAACAACCTAACTTTCTAAGATATAACAAAACCTTAGCAAGTTTACAGCACAATAATGTTGACAACTCGATAAACAAGACTCAAACAAAAAGCTTAAATAAAGAGTAACAACTCAAAAACACGAAACACGACAGCTCGACAAACAACTCGATAAGAAAAACGACAACTCGATAAACAAAACAACAACTCGATAAACAAAACAAAACGAAGTGTACATCGGACGATCTGGGCAACGGAACGCATCCGACTCAGAGGGAAATAGAGGCCTTCGACACATCCGTTGCATGGAAATGGCTGAAACTTTCCCTCGGAGGGTAAAACAGGGCTGAAGGCATACATTGGAGCATGGCCGGCCACTTTTGGGAGCCGGCTGGCCAGGTTTATTGCAGAGAGGGGGCCACCGGCCAGTTTTGAAACAAGAGATGGCCGGCCTGCCAGAAAAGATGGCCGGCCGGCCACTTAACTCTGCAGCCGCCCAATTTTTGACACTTGTCCCCCTGAATAGTGTCTTTTCCTCTTTAAAAGCCTTAGCTCCGTGTTTTGATTCGATTCATCTTAGTTTTGCACAAGAATGGAGGCGTTTCTCGTTGAAAATCTCACAACTTGGATCGCTTCTCTAGATGGCTCGAAAAAGTTAAACTTCCGGGGTTTCGGCTTGAATGCACTATTTATGCTGAGCCGCACTCCGCTACATCTCCCTTTCCTCCATGCCGCGGCGAGGTTTTGGAACCCGGTGACGCATGTCTTTAGCTTCGGCGGTCAAGAGGTATGTCCAACTTTTGAAGATTTTCAAGTTTTGATGGAGTCTGAATGTCATGAAGAGATCTTGCCCCAGTTCCGCTTTGGCCACGCCCAAGTTTTAGGGCGGATGTGTGGACTTACCGCGCATGATGCTCGGTCTCTGATCTGTAATGGAGAACTGGATATCCTTGGTTTGATTCATCGCTTTTCTGACGCTGGTAACCGCAGCAACCATTATTGGCAAGGTTTCCGACAATACGCCCTTTGCTTGTGCTTACTGTCTCACTTTCTGCTTTCCCCGAGTTTTGGGGGATTTAGCATTCGTCTGATTGGAATTGCTCAAGGCTTGAAAGAAGGAAAGAGCTGCATCGCCATAACCTTGGCCGAGACGCTGATGGGCTTGGATTCTGTCTATCGCCGGGAGACGACTAGGTTTGCTGGGAGTCCACTGCTGCTGCAGGTAATGTTTCCCACCCAATCTTACATATGTATTTGCTCACATCACTCGGCCCTCAAGCTCGGTTTTTCTCACAAAAACCCTTTTCTCGCTTTTCCCTCACCGTACATCTCTCTATTCTTTATTCTCTCATTTTTCATCCCTCCCCAGGTATGGTTAATGGACAAATTGCAGGTTGTAGACTCTTGCCCGGCCTATTCAGCTCGAGGCTATTTCTTTCGACAGCGCCTAGTCGATGCCCCTGATGAAAGATGGTGGTTTGACTGGATGTACAATCTGTCTGTAGATCGCATTGCTTGGCGTTGTCCTTGGCTCAATCTCCCAGCAATGAGCTATAGCATGTCCCGGTTGATCGGGATCCAATTGATTGGTCTGACCCACTGTGTGTTCTACTTTCCGTTCTGGTTCCTGCGCCAGTTCGGTCATGATCAGATTTGCCCACCAGAGGGGATTGAGTACCCAGCTGCTTTCCTGATCCGAGGTGCACAGCTTGCCCGATATGCCACAGCATGGAGGACTAGAGAGCTTCTAGCTCCTGCTTCCACTTTCAGTTGCACTTTGTCTGACGAGTGCTTGGATTAGCTCAACGAGGAGGCACAGGTTGGGCCTAGCTTGGTGTCAGAGGCTTCGACCAACTCTGGGAGGGGGCGCAGGGACACTTGACTTGACTATGCCCCGGATTTATTACTTTATTAGTACTTTCAAGTTTTCTTTATGAATATAATAAAAAGCAACTTCGATTGTATGCAAGAGCAGGAGAACTCTGTTTTGAAATCAATGAAATTGAAGGTTGTGGTACTGAACATTTTCCACTTTGGTCCAGAAATGGTCTTAGTTGTAAAGAGATTGATTTGAACAAAGTCAACTTTTATTAAAACTTTTCAAAACTATTTTCGATATGGATCAGAACTGGACACGCCTAAGATCTGTCACTGAGATGCACAACCCCAGATCCTCGCAACTGGAAAGTTGCCCCTAGTTTGAAGAGTACCGCGGCACTGCATGGCAACGGAAAGTTGCCCCTAGTCTGAATAGCGCTACACCGTCGTGGCAACGGAAAGTTGCCCCTAGTCTGAATAGCACTGCACCAGAGAGCACGATAAATGTTGATGGATAAAGATGACCGAGATGGTCAAAATGGACAAAGTTGATTGGGGAAAAGTTTATGGCTGAACTACAGGGTGAAGCTGCCTACGTATCCCAAAGATGGGAATCAAGCCTTACGTAGTTCAAGCTTACGTTCACTCGGGTATTTTCACTCTCCTTTTACGCTCTAACTTTTGCCAAGGTCGCCCTTTGCAGGTTTTCAACCTTGCGAGCTCAGTTTTTATATTTTCCAATTCTTTGTGTTCTAATTTTTGCCTAGGTCGCCCTTTCGGGTTTTTGGCCTAGCGAGCCTCTCAGGGGTAATATTTCTTCAACTTGTCCATGTTGATCGGTTGGGAAAACTCTAGGCCATCTAGATCCATCAGAACCACAGCTCCACCTGACCAGATAGCTTTGATGATGTAGGGACCAGTCCAATTGGGTTTGAACTTGCCCCTTGGGTCGTGGATGGGAGCTCGGTTGTCCTTGAGCACCAAATCTCCTTCCTTTAGATTCCTGGACTTAACTTTTTTGTTGAAAGCCCGGGCAATTCTGCGCTGATAGCCTTGAACATGGTACAGTGCTTTCAGTCTTCTTTCGTCAAAAAGCATGAGTTCCTCAAATCTGCTCTGCTGCCATTCTGCTTCGGCTATTTGACACTCAGCCAATACTCGTAATGACGGAACCTCAATCTCGATAGGTAGAACGGCCTCCATCCCATAAACTAATGAATACGGAGTCGCTTCGGTAGAAGTTCTGATTGAAGTCTTGTAGCCCCACAGAGCAAATGGCAGCTTATCTAGCCAATCCCGGTAGGTTTTCACCATCTTCTGTAGTATGTGTTTGATATTCTTGTTGGCCGCCTCAACCGCTCCATTGGTCTGCGGCCGGTATGTGGATGACTTATGAAAAGCCACATTGTATTTCTCTAACAAGTCTATCACTTCCTTCTTGAAGTGGGAACCGTTATCTGAAATTATCTCGTTTGGGACCCCATAGCGACAAATGATATTGTTTCTAATAAACTTCGCAACGTGTGACACCTTCAACACCGCATACGATTGGGCCTCGACCCACTTCGTGAAATAATCTATTGCAACCAGGATGAACTCATGCCCATTCGACCCCTTCGGAGTGACAGCCCCGATCACATCGATTCCCCATACTGAAAAAGGCCATGGCGAAGTCATGTTGTACAGCTTCAACGGCGGGATGTTCATGTGGTTTGCATGAATCTGACACTTGTGGCATCGCCGAACAAAACTAATACAATCCTCCTCTATGGTGGACCAGTAATAACCCTGTCTGAGGATCTTCCGTGCTAGCATTACGCCGTTCATATGTGCACTGCATTCTCCTCCATGGATGGCCTCCATCAGGCGCTTCGATTCCTCGGCTTCAACACATAGCTTGTGCATTCCCAGATGACCTCTCTTATACAGTTTACCCCCACAGATGATGAACTGAATGGCCATTCTTCTGATTGCCCTTTTATCCTTGGCATTTACCCCTGGCGGGTATGCTTCTTTTTCACGAAATTCCAAATGTCATAATACCAGGGGTTTTCATCCTGAACCTTATCTATAGCGGCGATCGACTCGTAGGCCGGCGCAAATTTCTGGTCAATGACGACTGGACGCATCCGGATTCCAAATGGAATGTCTATCATGGAAGATAGAGTTGCTAAAGAATCTGCAAACCTGTTGTTCTCTCTTGGAAGATGAGCAAAGTTTAGCTTCTCAAACCGAGGGATTAGCAAGTCCAAGGTCTGGTGGTACATCATCATCTTTTCTTCTTTGACTTTCCAGTCTCCGTTTACCTGAGATACAATAAGGTTCGAATCCCCGATGACGTCTAAACGTCTTGCCCCTAGTTCCAGGGCCGCTTCTAGGCCAGCAATGCGCGCCTCATATTCTGCTTCGTTGTTCGAGACTTTGAACCAGAGTTTGAAGGATAGAGGGATACGGGAATTGTCGGGTGCTATCAGCAACACTCCTATCCCATACCTGTATTGATTTGATGCTCCGTCAAAGTACATCGTCCAATATTCGTCGTCGATGTGCAAAATGGCTTCATTTGGGAATAAGTACTCCACTGTTTCACCTTCTTCGACTGGATGATCAGCCAAGAACTCTGCCACTGCTCTTCCTTTGACTGACTTGCGTGTCACATATTTTAGATCGAATTTGGAGAGCAACAGCAGCCAACGAGTTAGCCTACCCGTAAGTGCCGGTTTCTTGAAAAGGTATTTGATGGGATCTAATCGTGAAACCATCATTACGGAGTGAGCTAACAAGTAGTGCCGTAGCTTCTTGGTAGCCCATACCAAAGCTAAGCAAGCCTTCTCAAGCGGAGTGTAGCGGGTCTCGTAATCCAACATCTTCTTGCTCAGATAGTAGATGGCCCTCTCCACCTTATCCTCTGATTCTTGTGCGAGCATGCAGCCCATTGTAGTCTCAGTCACTGAAAGGTACAATATCAACGGTTTCCCCGGCTCTGGTGGCGACAACACGGGCGGGTTCTGTAAATATTTCTTGATCTGTTCAAAAGCAGCTTGGCATCGGTCGTCCCATTGGAATTTCTTGCCTTTCTTTAGGAGACCAAAAAGTGGTTCACAAGTCAAGGTTAATTTTGAGATAAACCGTCTTATGAATTGCACTTTACCCAGAAAGCCTCGCACCTCCTTTTCAGTCCTTGGTGGTGGCATTTCTAAGATGGCCTTGATTTTTGAAGGGTCGACCTCGATGCCCCTTTGTATAATCAGAAATCCCAGCATTTTTCCCGCTGTAACACCGAACGTGCACTTCTGAGGATTTAGCCGCAACCGAAATTCTCTGATCCTTTGAAAGAACTTTTGCAAGGCAGTGTAGTGGCCCTCTCTTTCCTTGGACTTAATAATCATGTCGTCCACGTATACCTCAACCTCTTTGTGGATCATGTCGTGCAATATTGTGGTCGCGGCCCGTTGATAAGTAGCTCCGGCATTCTTCAACCCAAACGGCATTACTCTGTAGCAGTATGTTCCCCACGGGGTGGTGAATGCTGTCTTTTCTCTGTCTTTTGGTGCCATTACTATCTGATTATACCCTGAGAAGCCATCCATGAATGAGAGCAAAGCATGCCCTGCTGTGAAATCTACCAACTCATCAATATGCGGTAAGGGAAAGTCGTCCTTCGGACTAGCTCTGTTCAAATCCCTGAAATCCACGCATACCCGGATCCTGCCATCCTTCTTCGGCACTAGAACGATGTTGGCCAACCAAGTCGGGTATTCGGATACCAGCAGGAAGCCTGCATCGATCTGCTTGGTGACCTCTTCCTTAATCTTGAGAGCCCAGTCCGGGTGGATCCTTCTGAGTTTCTGCTTAATAGGTCGGGCTTCGGGGTCAAGGGGGATCCGGTGCTGTACAATCTCAGGATCGATCCCAGGCATGTCTTCATAGGACCACGTGAAAACATCTTTGAAATCTTTTAATAAAGCGACTAAGCGCTCCCGTTCCTCCGAAGACAACGTGGACCCGATCTGGACCAGCCGCGAGTCCTCCTCAGTACCAATATTCACGGTAATGATTTCATCAGTTAAGGGTTTGACAAATCTCTCCTGCTCCTGCTCAATTAGACGTTGCAAAACCGGAGGAATTTCTTCCTCGTCGTTTTCATCAAAATTTTGAAAGTCTGAGTTTATGCAATAAATTAAGGGCACAGAAAAGTACTCACAAACCACAGTCACTTGATTCTCATTAAGCACATCCAAATCGTCCGAGTTCTCGGTTACAACAGACTCAAATGAGAAAGAAAAAGACGACCTGGACATAACTGTGGCATCCGGGTTATCATCCCCAGGATTACCAGACTCAGACTCAGTCGAGCTGGAACCTGATTCCGACTCACAGGACTCGGTGGAATCAGATTCCGGTTCACTACCTAACCCGGTGCTGCTGGACAAAAATCCCTCCTCGTACTGCCAGGTGAGAGAGGGTGCGATAGATGTATCCAAAATAGTCGCTGGAAGGCCCACAGCCGTTTCATCCTCAATCATGGAAACCGAGGAGTTATCCCCCAAGCACTTTTGGTCGATCGAAGGATCTGAAAGTAGACATGCCAGCGCTACCCCCATCTCAAGTTCGGTGCTCTCGGAATCCACTGCCTTACACTGCTCAACCTCCGCTGATGGGTCTGTCTGCTCTTCGGCAACGTCATCCCTGGGTAGTTGCAAGTCGAAGAAGATCTCGAAACCAGGCACGCGCTTCCTCTCCGCGTTCAGCCATGGGTCTGGGAAGCCGCAAAACGGAAAGTCTTCCCTCTCCCGGACGAAACGTCCGTTTAGGGTACCCCGAATGGGCCGATGCATTAATTCGAAAGGCTTCCCAGCCTGCTTTGCTCTGGCCCTTCCAGCCATTTCCTTTCCCTTCCTCACCCAGTCCTCTTTGGTGGGCAGATAACCCAGACCAAAGGTATGAGGGTTGTGTGGCACTTCAGCCAATGCTGGGACGCCCTTCCGGCCGCTCCTTCCCAATCCCATTCCAGGGATGTGTTGTAGCTTGTTCATGAGGTAGACGGACTGAGCACTGACGTACACCCCCTCATTCACAGCCATAATATTCTGCACCACTCGAGCCTCATCCAAAGTGAACCCTGATAAGAACACATCCTCAGTGCCATGCTCGATTTCCAAGATTGGTGTGGACACTTCCGGCGGCGGATGGACTGATGAATTCCCGAAGACAATAGCCACCCCCTTCCCATGAGGGTACTTCAACATCTGATGTAAAGTGGAAGAGACTGCCTTGACCTGGTGCAACCACGGTCGCCCCAAAAGTAGGTTGAAGGTTGCGGGAACGTCCAAGACATGGAATTCAATGTTGTGTTGTCCTGGACCAACCTGAGTCTGAATTTTGAAAGTCCCCATCACTTCCCTGCTAGTATTATCGTATGCTCTGATCACTTGAGTAGTCAATACGAAGTCCGCGGGCTTCAACCCGATTGCATACCCTGTTCTGGTCGGGCAGACATTAATAGCAGACCCGGTATCAACAAGTACCACCGGTATCCACTTGTCTCTACATTCCACGGAAATGTAGAGGGGTTTGTTGTGATTTGTGCCCTCAGGTGGTAATTCTTTGTCTGAAAAGGTTAATGCCAGGGAACCTCCTCCTAGAAAAACCAGCCCAACCAGCTGTTCTGGTGTAGTATCTATGGAGAGTTTGGACTTGTCCATAGCAGATAAGACAGCTTTTCTATGTACTCGTGACGCCATAAGCAGTCCCCAGATGGAGATGTCTGCTTATATCTTCTTTAGCTGTTTCAGCACAGCTTCCTCTTCGATCTGCTTCTCCTTTTGTTTCTCAGCTTCTTTATCCTTCCCGGATGCCTCGGGTTAGTCTAAGTGCGGGGGCTTGAAGCACCGCCCGCTTCTTGTCATGTGATCAACCTCATCGAGGTACCAAGTGTCGTCCGGTTGGTTGCTTCCCCAGTCTTCGTCTGTGTGGGCAAGACATAAGTCATCGTCTTCCCACCACATTCCGCTGGCATTCAAAAGACACCTGTCTGGTTCGGACATGTTTGTACTCACAGCACTTTCAGTCTGCATGCCCACAGCATCCTCTGTTCTTGTGTGCGCGGCACTTTCGATCCCCTCATGGATTTTGGCTTTCCCGGTTCTCTCAGAACCCTGTTGTTCTACCTGCGTCAGTGCAGTTTGTTGATGCTTCCATCCTGAGCGAAATTCTTCGTACCGGCGCTCTCCGGCAATGTAACCTGACTTCCGGCCCTTCCGGCCACAGCTGATACTCTTGCCCCTGCCGGGCCCTGTTCTGGTTGGGATTCTCCCACCACATCTGGTTGATCATCGAGCCATCCAGTGGCCTCTGCCGATTCCTCATAGTCAAACCAGTTGACTGCCGCGTCCCCTGATTCTTGGTCATCGAAAAATTATAGGTTGGCAAAGTCCTCATCTACAGCTGTCAGATCATCTGCCCCTTGCCCAAATCCATCCCCCCGGATCATACACAGTTCTTCTTTTCCTGGCAATTCTATACCCAGCCTAATCTGGCCTGTTGACAAGATGTACTCACTTGGATCATAGGCTTCCCCAGCAAAACTCTGTTCAATCCCAGACTCAACAATCTCATTCTTTCCCGAAGTCTGCCCTGCCCCATCTTCGATAGTCACCACCGTCGGCTCTGGTTGGGTTGTGGAGATGTCCAACATACACAAGAAGTCAGTGCAGTCGGGAAAGAACACCTCCGACTTAGGTAGATGGGTAGGAGTAATATAGATGCTAGGATCGTAAGACACGACCCCGGTCTGGATAAGATTGACTCTTTTGGGAGGTGGAGTTTGGTTGTGTGTAGGGAGGGGGTTGGTTGTGACGTTGGGTTTTTCTGGCGGCAAAATCACATTTTTGTCAACGAGGTCTTGAATCTCGTGACGCAGCCTGAAACATTGGTCAGTATCATGATCGTGCTGCTGGTGATATGCACAGTACTTGGCTGGGTTGTGAGAGGGAGGGAGTGGATTCAGCAATGGCCTCGGCTCTAGGGGTTTTAGATGCCCCTTTCTGATTAAGACCCCCAGAGCCTTAGACAAAGGCATGTATAGTGGGGTGAAGGTTCTTTGGCCTCTGGGCTGGTATTTAGATGTTTGAGTATTGCTTCCGGATGCACCGGAGAAGGGTGTGGCTGCCATGGGCCTTGGAAGGGGAGGGGGAATGGTGGTGACCATGCTGACCTCCAAAGCTCTTGTGGTTGCAGTGCCACTCGGGCCTGCATTGTTGTTATGGTTGAATTCTCTCCGGGGTTGCTCCCTGTCCTGGTCAATCAGACCTTGTTTCATCGCGTCTTCAATTTGTACTCCCATCTCATGTAGATCCGAGAAAGTAGGAAAGGGGAGTACAATCATTTTCTGCATCAATTTTGGTTGGAGATTGCGCATAATCATCCTGATTTGGTCCTTATCAGTGGGCCTCAAAGTCATCATCAACGCCTTTGCCCTCCACCGAGTTACGAAATCTGAGAAAGTTTCCTTGGGCTCCTGCCTTGTCGTTTCGAGATCACGAATTGTAATCTCGATCTGGGTGTTGTACGAATACTGTGCGACAAAGGCCTCGGCCATTTCATCCCAACTCCTCTTTACCTCGTCTTCTAACTTCGCGTACCAGATAGCGGCCACACCTGACAGGGTTCGGCCAAACAGCGAAAGCTTTTGTGGTCGGGTTAAGCCTATTGGCCGCAGGATGTCTGAGAATAGCCGAAGATGGACCATGGGGTCCCCGGACCCGTCGAAACGGTCAATTTGCGGCATCTTGAACCTATCGGGCAATGTCACGGCCACGTCGGTATATCCATCCTCGATATCCGGAATAGTCTTTACCCTTTGTGATTTCTTGAAGAGCTTCTCAAGCTTGCTCAGTTTCAGAGCTGTATGGTCTATTTCAAACTCGAAGGGGGAGTCTGGGCGGTTGGGTGTATGGGTCTTAGACAGTTGAGGAGAAAGCGGGGGCGGAGCTGGCCCCGTTGGAAGGTTCGTGTCCTCTTGTATGTTCTGGATATTTGGCACGGTGTTCTGGGTTTTTGGCAGAGCATTCTGGACAGTAGGTGCCTGCTCGGGTAATGGAGCCCCTGGCGGAGGAGGAACTTGATGTGAAGCAGATGCTGCATTCTGCTGTTGCAGTCTAGTGATTAGCTCGGCCTGCTGGGCCATGATCGCGGCCTGCTATTTGGAGAACTCCGCTTGACGGGCGGCATCCTCCTACATTTGTCTCATGCTCTCCTGCATTTGGCGCATCAAGGCTTCCATTCCTGATGTATTTTGCTGATCCATCCGACTAACTGGTATGTCTATTTCTATAGCAACAATCGAGACCTCAGTTCTATTGTCCTCTGATGGAGTAACCCACTGTTTTGGCAACCTCTGTTCTGACACACTGCGCTTTCTTGGCCTTCTTCTGACAACGGGGGGTAGAGAATGGAACACTGGCTGTCCGTCAATTAGATCCTCAAATCGATTGAGTCGACGACCTCGTGTCCAAAATGCTTGGGGAATATCTACTGGGTTGGAAGCAATTGTGCTAGAACTGCCCTAGTAAAAAGATAAATAAAGCAATAAGGAAATAAATAAACAGATAAACGGACAGCATAACAGCTTAAAGTAAATGCATGACACACCGCCGGGCATAACAACACACAGTCGATAAGCTGAATACACACTGTCCTCCAACACTGATTATTATCCCTGAATCACTGCCCCCAAAACTGAATCTCTGATATCCGCAGATAACTGATTCTCAAATACTGACTAATGCCTGCAGGCCTGGTGCCCAAACTCATACACTGATACATGCATTCTTGTAGAGACGCACTCTAAAGCACATAACAGATAAGTGAGAGCCAAAACACCCCTATGTTGGGGTAGGGTTTCCCTGTCCTATTTTGTCAGGAGCTAGGGTTTCACTACGCACGCAGCGGTTTCAAACAACCTATAAACGGGTAAGCAACCTATCCTAGTTTGGAATGGTCACTATGGATCCGAATATGCACTAGGTCGAATGGTCAAAAAGGGTGCCCCGGTAAAACCAGGGTTTGTGTTCCCATACTGGCAGAGCCCACAACTGGTCAGCCTTATGGTCATGCCTTGACAAGACAAGCCTCTGGCAAACCGTTCAGGAATAGCAGGTGGCAAACACGGTGTCCTAGGCGCACCAATGCACATGCAATGCAAAGAAACACATAAGTGTAGTCAAAAACAGATATCATGAGTTCGAGTCAAGTTCTCTAAATCCCCAGCAGAGTCGCCAGAAACTGTAGACGTCCCCGAACGCCCCGGGAGGGTGAGTCCCGTTCCGTTCATTTTGGGGTTCACTACAGCTCAGGACTCTCAAATTGTCACGGTTCGTAATCTGAACCAAGGAGTCCAAATCCGGCAAATCGTTTTGAGAAAACAGATTTTGAAAGAAGTGCCAAACATGGACTGCTTTGCTAAATACAGAGTCGCCACCTAAATATTTTATTTTGAGAAATTTAGGAAACCCTGACTCGTTGCCTAAGGCCACGTGTCCATCATCACCAAAGTTGCCTCGGCTCGGGAACTTGGGTACGATTGGGGAAGGTCACTTCGTGAGCACCCCCGCTCGCCCGATCAAAGATCGGCCTCTACTAACCATGATATCAAGTTTTGAAAACATTGTGTGTTCTTATTCCGGTTATTAGCCTAGATGTACTATGTGATGCGCACAGCATACAAGTATAGACTGGATCGCCTGAATTGGAACAAAACATTTCATGTTTGTTTGTTTTGAAAATGGTTTGATGGTGCTACCCGCAAGTAGGCTTAAAATGCAGATTTTGCCACCCTCGGGTGGGCTTAGAAAAGATGGTTTTGCCACTATCTAGTGGGCTTAAAACTCACAGTTGATGATTTGTTCCAATCCAAATAACCCAACCTTCACCCACAGACATTCAGGCAGTTTATATCACATAAGCACATAGCCTCATGGTAAGCATGCTTTTTATGGCAGTCACTCACACGCATGCAAGGATGCTAAGGCATAAAACTTACCGTGTACTCCAAGCCAAAACAAAAACTATGTTAGAAATCCATGCATGATCCTAACTATACAAAAAAAAAAAATGCCTAATGCAACACATGCAAAAATGCAACTATAGCAGGCTCGGCTATTCTAAACGTGGCATATGAAATGCTACAGCTAACATGTATTCAATTTGGAATTGAAAATACAATGCAGTTAGTATGATGCGCCGAGCCCGGTGCATGCAAAACAGATGAATGAATGCAAACATGCTATCATATTGTATGCTAATTGAAATATGCCATAATCTAATCATCATAAGCGGATAAATAAAAGGGAGAAAGACGTGGGGTTGGAAGACATACAACACACACACGCACACTTATTACAGTTGTGCCCTCGCGCAGAGGGTCCGAATAAATAGCACAGTCCCAATAATACAATCTGAATATAAACAAATTCCTAATTAATTTACAAATTAACTAAGAAAAATAATAAACTGGCATGCAAGCCAGGGACTGCCTTGACTCTTCTTCAGATGATGGATGATGCATGTCTGGGCTGCCTTGCGCGGAAATCCACTGGGATGCCCCAATTAGCCTCTATTTTACAATTACTCTTGGAAAGCGCGCCAAGCTCCGGAAGGTTGCTAATTCTTGATTTGCTGTAACAGAGAGCAGGAAAGGGGCATAGCAATGTATTTTCACAAATGTATGCATGCCTCGATCCTTGTGCCATCAATTACGCATATCGATGCATGATGGCCGAGGAGTCGAATTGTGCAACTCAATATAGGATGAATGCACATAAAAACAAAACAAAACCTAGACTCCATCATGGATAATCCGGAGTGTCAGCGACTGGGAATTGAGACACGTTCCGTCACTCGGAGTACGAAACGTACCTCGTTTCCCGTGCCTAGGCTAACTCCTATCCCAAACACAATGCAATATGCATGACATGCATAACTGCAACTAATATACAACCTAGCATGCACAATGCTATGAAATGGCATACACAATGCACGAGGTAACATGGCATACACAATGCACTAACATACAACCTAGCATACACAATGCTATGAAATGAAATGGCATACACGATGCACAATGGACTTACACCAACACAAGTGGACCTCAGCCACACTCACATAAGAGGCCATCAAATGAAAATGAGACAACTCGGAATGCGTGCACACATGCACGTAAACCGAGGACCGAACCTAAGGCACAAAATGCCACTCTAACAAGACATGGCAAGGCTTGAAATATGATATGCAAACATGCAAATTTCAGCGCTAAAATATGACCCAAAACAGTCCCGAATCATGGAGATATAGTACCCGATGCATGAAATGAAACCGAAACACAAAACTAGGCCTATGCATTGGCCTATAGCTATACAAAACATGCACTATTTGAACATGGAATGTAAAGACAGAGTCAAGACAGCCCAAAAAAAAATATTTTTACAGTTTTAAGCAAGGTCAAACAGCAAGTGAAAATGGGGCTAAACTAGCATGCAAAAATGGCCCCGAAAGCAAGCTAAAGAAGCAAGTCATGGCTTCCGGCTCTAAACAGATGAGAGCCCTTCAACAAAGTTGAAGAGGGGCCCAAAATATGACTTTCTACAGTTTACAACCAACTACAAAAACCAACACGGGTATGGCTAAGCTCTCATGCAAGAAATGGGCCAAAAGAGGGACAAAGAAGCAAGCGGTGGTTTCTGGCCTCAAACACAAATGGGTCCTTCAACAATGTTGAAGAGGGGCCCAAAATATTACATTTTACAGTTAATGGCCAGACCCAAAATAGTATGCATGCAAGCCTAAAATACCATGTAAAATAAAGCCAAAAAGAGAGATATAACACAAAGTATATAAAGGATGCCTCAAACAGTGAAAGACCCTTAATAAAACATGAAGAGAGGGTCAAAATAAGGCTGTTTTAAGTTCGGACCAGAGTCCAAAAACAGAAGCACAAGAGGCTAATAAATCATGCAAAAAAATATGGCCAAAAGAGAGATATAAAGGCAAGTAGCAGATGGAAGTCTCAAACAGTAATGAGCCCTTCAACAATGTTGAAGAAGGGCTCAAAATAAGGTACTTTTCAGTTCATGACAGAGCTCAAAACAGTTTATACATAGGCCAAAAATATTACACAAGAAGATGGCATACAAGAGGGGTAATGAAGCAAGTGCAACAAGGAGGCCTCAAACAGGTAAAGGCCCTTAATCAAACATGAAAAATAGCTCAAAATAAGCTTAACCCCAGTTAGGGTCGGAGCCCAAAACAGCAAGAAAGAATGACTTAGAAAGCATGCAAAGTATGGACAAAAAATGGGGAAATGGAGCTTACCCTTGTAGACTAAGTCTTGACAGCCTCTTGGCTTGATTTTGGTGGCTCCTTAGCTCTGGAAAACAACCTCCAGCTGCTGGAATGGAGGATGGAAGAGTGGGGCTATGGGTTGGTGAAGAAATGGTGTAGGGTTTGAGAGGTTTGAAGCTTGGAAGAGAGGGAGAGGAAGGTGTATGTATGCAAAACTCTTAGGTCATTTTTTCAACCCCTAAACCAGAGCTGGGTGGCTGGTTATATAGGCAAGAAGAGGGGGAAAAAGGGGGGGAAAATGGAGGGAAAACAACCAAGTTTCCCCCCAAAAATGCACCCCCCCGGATGCACAATCTAGGGGGAAAAAGAATATACAGCTGTAAGGAACAGGGTGTAAGGATCATGACCGGCCAGCTATCTAGGTTGCAGGTGGCCGGCCGGCTACCTCCCATGGCCGGCCGGCCAAGGGTCAAAAGGTTCAATGAGGATTAGTGGTCGGCCATACCAAATTGGTGGCCTCCCATGTGTGCACAACACAACCCTGTGGTCAAAAACTGGAGATAGTGAACCAGGAGAGAGAACAACCCACTTTTCAAAGGGCTTCAAAAGGGTCAACAGCAATTACTGGCCGGCCACCAAATATTGGTGGCCTCCCAGATGTGTACATCACAAATATGTGGTTTAGGGTGCAAGAAAATGGCCCAAGGGTGGTCAACATTGGCTTTGAAGTGAGGAAAAACGGGCGACGGAGGGTGATGAAGGGATAAAGCTGGCTGACAGAACAATTACTGGCCTCCCACCCTTCTATGGCCTTCTTACCAATGAAACAGAGGTCCCTGTCAAAAATGAACCAAAACCGATGCAAAATGAAGGTTCGGGGGCCGAAACGCGCAGCCCGAGGCCCCGAAAACTGGCTATTAGGCACCGGAAGTGGTGTCCGCCCACGAAGTTGGTCTCTCGGACCACAGTGTCCCTCGAAAGGGAGCAAATAAGGTGTATGCCAAAAACTGGATCAAACAGAGGTGGTTAAACGGTCCCGAACCGAGGCATACGGCCAACGGCTCTGAAAAACCGGAAACCAGACTCCAAACGGGCAAAATGGCCTGCGGCCACGAAACGTAGCCCACGGCCACTAAGAGATGATCTACGAGACCTCTCCCTGCCTTCGGGAAGAGAAAACAGAGAAAACGGAGCCTGGTTCGCAAACCGAGGCAAAGCACAAAAGAGTCCGGAAGTCCGGAGGCAAGGCTCGCAGCCGAGACTCTGAAACCTCTGAATGAGCACGATATGCAATATCACCGAGCGCTCAACTGGTGACGTCTGAGTCTCAAGGTCGGTCAAAAATGGGGTGTCTACACTTACATCATTCGAATCTGGAATGTGAATATCATCTTCTTGGTCAAAATAGCCCAACCAATCCAAAGGTGAGTATTTTTGTGAAGAAGTCCTACAAGAACAAATGGTAAACAACAGATAGTGATCATTATTCACACTAAAGGATGATTACAAGGGGGGAGGGGAATAAAAACAACAATATGTGCAATTATCAACTTGGCCAATCCTACATCAATGGAAAAATCATTATTTAAGTGGCTTTTTTTTCTCTTTAGTAGACTTTTTCAATTTTTTTGGATTTTAAGAGATTTTAGAGTAAAAGTCCCTGGAATTTTAAAAATATAAATTAAAATTTTAACAGTCCACTAAAGATGACAAAAGCCAATTATAAAAGCTATTTTTTTCACTGCTTTGCCAAATTAAGCACAATTTATGGGGTTCAGAACAATGGTTGGCAATTAGATTCTCTAGTGGTTAATTGGAAAAATTCTTGAGTTCCATGGAAATTAATTTCTCAAGGTATATCTCGTTTCTCTTTATTTATTTGTTTTACTGTGGGAAATAGGGAGAATATCCGCTTCTCGAAGGATGTATGAGAGGTGAGGTTTCTTTAGTTTATTTACTTCCTCATTTGTATCAATTATCTCATTCGCATAATGCTTCTATTGCTTCTATTGTATTTTCTTATTCAACACCATTTGTTTAGAACTTCAATTTTTTGAAAATCTTAATGATCGTGAGATTAATGAACTTCTTTCTTTGTTATCTATTATTCATGATATTCTTTTTGAGATATGAAGCCAATTATAAACGAAAGTAGAGTACTTGTGCAAATCCCATTTTGATAAGATTATTGAAGATCCAACTGTACCATTGTTTGATGCAACACATAATGGTTGGTTGTTTGACAAATCCCACAATTTTACCTGCAGCAATAAAGATTAACCAATTGAGAAAGTACTACTATTACTA
Organism: Camellia sinensis; assembly: GCF_055761805.1. Lineage (NCBI taxonomy): Eukaryota > Viridiplantae > Streptophyta > Magnoliopsida > Ericales > Theaceae > Camellia > Camellia sinensis. The sequence continues at coordinate 30,462,256 of NC_138961.1, read as the reverse complement.
TAATATGATTTTTGGGAATATGGAGGCCAATAGAAATAAAGAGACAGAAACTCAAAATCAGAAAGAGAAAATTACCATTTTATCAGGGATCCAGTTGCTAGAAGCTACAAAAAACAGAGGAACAAACAGTTAGTATAGCAAGTATAGTGAAGTCGAGTAATAAAAATGTCTATAGAAGAGAAATATGTACATTTGGTGCCAAAGGATTGTAGAAGACTATGCAAACAGCTTTATCGTGTGCATGAAGAGTGAAACTTGTCTTTGAGTCAGAAGATTGATCAAACTTAGTAGCTCGAATATCAAAACCTTCAACTGTACCATCTTCAAGACTGACCTGAAAACACAATTAGATAATGATAATTCTGTTTCAAGAGGACGTCTCCAAGCAAAACTAAATTAAGATGTGCTTAAAAAGAAAGATCCTATAAGCCTTCCCAATTCAAAATGAAATCCCCTGTGCTTTGCATACTTGGAAAACAAAAAATGAAAATAGCTCAAGATAGATACAGTGTAAACACAGACCACAAATGAATGCTCAGTATGTGGATCCCATGCTACAGTTTCGACATCTGCTGAAATTGACCACTTAAATCCTGTATGAGAAGGTATCCTTCCATCCTTCTGCAATCACATAAACATAAATTTAATCAAAATAATGTTGAGGCAAGGCAACTTAGCAAAGTGAATGCACGAATGCGCACAAAAAAAAATGTAAAAAAAAGAAGCAAAATGCAGGAAAACAATAATTTTGAAGTTTATAATTAATAAACAGACCCAATAAAACATTTCCATTACCATGACTACTGTATGATCAAAGGATCCACTAAGTGAAACTTGTGGCACATGATGATTCCATGCGACGGCTTGAACCTGAAAATCAACTATAGCAAGGTCATAAAAATTATAAACAAATGAAGTTTTGCCACAGTAAAACAGATGACTTGAATCCTGAAAAAAAGAACTGTTAGCCTATAATTTGTGGATACAGATACAAGTGCCGAAACAGATACAATGTGTCAGACTGTGAACACCTTCGAATTCCAAAACATATTTGTCTACATTCTCAACAGAAAGACTAAGGTAAAGCATTAAAAACTTAATCTTATTAAGAATGAAGGATGGCATAACTTTTCTTTCAGTCACTCTTCAATTACAGATACAAGAGTTTTCCAAAACTAAGCGCTACAATGCATTAAAATGCATAGTGGGAGCTACCTCTAAAATCTATACGAGCCACTTCTTCAATCTCTTTATGTAATGTTATATTTCCCTCTGTTTACCACTGCATAGGCCTCCATTTGGAGTCTATCTGATATTGAAAGGATATATGTATTGCAAACTCCTATACTAATTCTAATACACGTACCATGTCAGGAGATTGGTGAAAGCTACTGACATTTACTTTTACTATATTTTTGTACCTTTTGGAAATTACATGCTCTTGATATTATCATGATTTGAGTACATTATTGCTTTTCAAATAACGGATTTTTGATATCCATGGTTTTAAAACTTCTTTCAGTTAGGTTGCTAACTAAGCTTGTTAGCTTTCCCCCTTTTTGCTATGTGATTACAGATGATGAGTGCAAACATGGAAACCTTAGAGGCCAATGAACCTAGGTGGAAATCCTTTGTGATCCTTGCTTTTGAAAGTTTATGCTGAGTCCTTATGTCAACACTAGTGTTATCGACATAGGGCCCGTGTATATAAACTATTTTGACAGCCCAAGTGTGGCGACAACCTTGAGGACATATTTTAATTTTAAGATGAATGTATGAATTAAGCACATGCTCTATTACTTCCACAATGACTGCTTTTGCTTTAGGCCTTTGGTAGCAAGAGCCATGGGCCAATCACGCCAAATCCTCCTAGGGAGGGATTGGGGCTATGACCCCGACCACAACATCTTTTTTTTCTTCTATTTTTTCTAACAAAAAAAGAAAGGAAAGAAAATACCAAGAACCAAAGATTAAGATATGTTCCGATTACTACATTTCCCATATCTTTGAGAGACCCTAACATCAAATAGTGTATCCCACACCTGCATATATGAGCCAAAAAAAAGTTACTTCTGTTCCGTTGCACATAACATTCAGAGGGGAAAATAGAGAGAGAATTGCAAAAGCATGAAGCATAAAAAGTTATATCCACTCACTTCTAATTTTCCCTTGGAGCCTCCTATAGCTAGCAAGAAGGGGCTATCCTCTGAGAATGAAATGGAAAAGACAGCTCCCTGATAACATTAATAACAGGATGACACAATTCACCTCAGATTAATAAATATGTAGAATATTACTATATTGCCACAATAACAGCCATTAGCACAACAACAGCCATTAGCACAATATCACCACTTCGAAGGAACATTGCCACTGACGGATCCTGCCTAGACTTCCCTCCAAGAAGGAAAACAGCTTTACAGCCCAAACTGAAAGAAAATAGAAATTTCAAGGCCCAATATAATGTCTTTAGCTCTTTCTATTGGAAGTGTGTGCATGTGTGTGAATGTGAGCGTATAATGAATAGCATGATACCCGATGCTAACAATAGGTTTAGTCCAATCCGCCTCCATGTCATTAAGGTGGCCCCCAAGTGTATCACCTGGCATGAGCAGTGCACAAACATTTTTTACTAAATAATTTGGCTTGTTGAGTTTATGAGCTCTTTCCTTCTAACATCTCAATAACTAAATTCTCAAGAAAAAAAATTAACTACACAAATACACAAATTCAACTAATCTACTTTAAACCCAAACACAACATTCAAAAGATAGCTATGACTAAAGAGTACCTAACCCGAAGTAATTCACTATTGCAGCTTCTGGGCGAAATTCTTCCCAACCTGGCATTGCAGGTGCTGCCATCTTTTTAGCCAATTGGCAAAGAGCATCGGGGATCTTGTTGTGTAAAAGAGATACATTGTAATTCCGCTGTACAAACATGTAAGAAAGTTACTTAACGAGTGTATCTCACAGAACTACAATGAAACAATGTTCAAAATAAATTGATGACCGGTGTTCATGCTAATTAAACAAAGATGTGCAATATGACATATGTACTAGAATTGTAATTCAAGCCAATTGATGAAAAAACTTACACGGGACACAGGTCAAAACAGATAATTGGTGCAAATATCTTATGAAAGTTCAATACACATCAAACGATATAGAAATTCACAGTGGTGACCTCATAGCTTGAAGCAATGCCAATCATGGTCCAAATGGGTTGCTAGTATTGAAAGAAATAAAGACCATAGTACTCAATTTGAGATAAAAACTGAAAAAGAACAATATGAAATTAGCAATGACCTTGGACCAGTCAAATTGCAGTCCAAGAGTACTCCACCATAACTTCCGCACCAAACCAGATACTGGTATCGATTTCAACATATTTCCTCTTGATGATACACCAGGTTCCTCACAAAATTTCCATCTACGACCATCAACATGACTGACAGAAGAATTAAACTCAGAACCCTCATCTGTGTAGGAACTATCCTCCTCAACTAAAATTTTTCTTTCTTTAGCTCCAATAAATAAGTCAGTTATAGGCCTGTAAATTGCATTATAACAGAAATAACTTTTCTTTCAGTCACTCTTCAATTACAAATATTCTTCCCCATCCTAAGCTCCTTACAAATTCATCGCCATTCACATTCTTCACCACTATGCACAACTGTCAAGCCCCAAAAATACCCTCATCTCCAGCACTAGCACTGACCGCGGTCCTTACTTAGTCAATAACTGGCTCAGGACCCACCACCAGAGACTTCAGATGTTCTTTTTTATTTTATGTTATTCGCATTGGCATTTATAAAGCATGGAGTTTGATTCGAACCCTCTTTTTATAGACCCAACTATGAATCAACAAATAATTGATAGATTGAAGAGGGATTTTGCGTAAAGTATTGATTTCGAACAAGAAATTAATATTTTAATTATATTTATTGAATTGACTAACCAAAGCCACGCACTATGATTTGAGACCATCCCTTCAAACATTCACTCATTAGGGTTTTGAAAATTAGGGAAAACAAAAAAATTGGTCTTGAAAATTAGGGAAAACAAAGGAAAATAGAGAAATTGAGCGACAGAGAAAGAGATGACCCATACTTGATCTCAGGGTTGTTTGAAGATAGGTGAACTAGTAGTAGCGAAAAAATGGTTATGGTGGTGTTGTTAGGTGCGAAAATAGAGAGCAACCATGTGAGTAATACAAAGATTGAGAGAGAGAGAGAGAGAGAGAGAGAGAGAGAGAGAGAGATAACATACATACCTAACAATGGAGGCCCAAGTACTTCTCGAAGCACCACTGATGCTTGGTCGAAGAAGCCACACGCGCGACTGCAATGATGAAGGAGGAGCGACTTTGGTGACTGCAATGGAGCAGGAGAATCGACGATGAGGTGCGTGTGAGGAGTGGTGAGCGGGAGTGGTGAGCGGTATATACTGTATAAAAGAGTTTGAAATTTTCACTTGGCTGTTATAGGCCATTTTTTCCCTACCAAACCGTTTGGTTGGCACTGTGCTTCACTTAATTTAAATTACATTCAAAACAGTATCGTTTTGTTATGTGCGACCAAATTATTTTGGTCGGTAATTTTATTTATTTTTTCAATTTTCCTGCTTTTTTTTTGCTCTTCCATATTCAACCTTTGTCGAGCAAATTTTAATTTTGGTCCCAGGGAATTTGGTCCCAGTTATATAGTACTCTAATAAATTTTATAATAATTTGTACTATAAATGATTTGTTTTTATTTTCTAAAATTAGGAATCAACTGAATCATAATTTTTTGTGCTAAAATTACAAACTTACATCAACATCCTGCACCGAGCTATTATACATTATTATAGAATTTTGCTTTGTTTTTATTAATAATGTTTTGCAATAATTCTTATGCTTAAATTTAGCCTATAAAATTAAAATTATCTTAATGTTGATCATGTTTAAAATTATCTTAAAATTTAGCCTATAAAATTAAAATCATCTTAAAATTATCTTAAAATTAAAATTAAAATTATCTTTGTTTTTATTTTAATGATTTTTTTTATTTGGTAGAAGTAGGGGTAATATTTTAATGAAAAATATTTTTCGTTAAAATAAAATTAATATTTTATGGTCAATGAAAAATATTTTTTTGTGGCCCATTTTTTTTTTTGTTACTAAAAATCAAGAACTAATTTTTTGTGGTAGAGGAGAGGGAGCGACAGTAGTGGTGAAGGTGGTGGATAAGAGGTGATGGTGGTGGTGGTGGTGGTGGTGGTGGTGATGGCGAAGGAGATTAGTGGTGAAGTTGTGGTAATGGTAGAAGAGATAGTGTAGCGGTGGTCGAGGAGAGGTAATAGTAGTAGTAGTGGTGGTAGTGGTAGTGGTAGTAGTAGTGGAGTGGTAACGATGGTGGTAGTAATGGTAGTCGTAGAGGTAGAGTGGCAACAATGGTAATAATGCTGGTAGTGGAATGACATTTGCAGCAGTAGTGAATGTAGCAGAGGAGATGGGTGGTGAGAGAGAGATGAGTGAGAGACAGATAGAGAAGAGAGATAGAGAGAGAGAGAGACAGAGACAGAGACAGAGTGATGAGCGAAAGAGAGACAAAGTGGTCGCTAAAAGTGCATTTTCTTGTAGTGAAGAGCTCGGTAAATAGAGAAGAAGAGAGAGAGAGAGTGAGCAAGATGAACACAATGGGGAAGAGAGACAGACAGACGGACAGACACACAGAGAGAAAGAGAGAGAGAGAGAAGAGTGAGAGAGAGACATACAGACACAGAGAGAGAAAAGTGATGAGTGAAAGAGAGACAGAGAGAGAAAGAGAAAGAGAGAGAAAGAGAGAGACAAAGAGAGATAGAGACAGAGACAGAGATAAACAGTGACAAAATATTTTTCATTTAGCGACAAAATTATTTTAGTTGCCAAAACTCTCTATACCGCGACTAAAACATTTTTTAGTCGCTGAAATTAAACTTTTGCCGACCAAAATTTTAGTCGCCAAAGATAAACGGTGAATTTTTATTTTTCATTCAGCGACTAAATTATTTTAGTTGCCAAAACTATCTATATAGCGACTAAAATATTTTTTAGTCGCAGAAATTAAATTTTTGCCGACCAAAATTTTGGTCGCCAAAGATAAAAAGTAAATTTTTATTTTTCTTTCAGCGACTAAATTATTTTAGTTGCCAAAACTATATATACAGCGACCAAAATATTTTTTAGTCGCGGAAATTAAATTTCTGACGACCAAACTTTTGGGCACCAAAGATAAAAAATAAATTTTTATTTTTCATTCAGCGACTTAAATTATTTTAGTCTCCAAAACTATCTATACCGCGACTAAAATATTTTTTAGTCGCTGAAATTAAATTTTTGCCGACTAAACTTTTGGTCGCCAAAGATAAAAAATAAATTTTTATTTTTCATTCAGCGACTAAATTATTTTAGTCGCCAAAACTATCTATATCGCGACTAAAATATTTTTTAGTTGCTAAAATTAAATTTTTGCCGACCAAAATTTTGGTCGCCAAAGATAAAAAGTGAATTTTTATTTTTCATTCAGCGACTAAATTATTTTAGTTGCCAAAACTATCTATACCGCGACCAAAATATTTTTTGTCGCTGAAATTAAATTTTTGCCGACCAAATTTTTGGTCGCCAAAGATAAAAAATAAATTTTTATTTTTCATTCAGCGACTAAATTATTTTAGTTGCCAAAACTATCTATACCGCGGCTAAAATATTTTTAGTCGCTAAAATTAAATTTTTGCCGACCAAAATTTTGGTCGCTAAAGAAAAAAAGTGAATTTTTATTTTTCATTGAGCGACTAAATTATTTTAGTTGCCAAAACTATATATACAGCGACCAAAATATTTTTTAGTCGCTGAAATTAAATTTTTGCCGACCAAACTTTTGGTCGCCAAAGATAAAAAATAAATTTTTATTTTTCATTCTGCGACTAAATTATTTCAATCGCCAAAACTATCTATACAGCGATTAAAATATCTTTTAGTCGCTAAAATTAAATTTTTGCCGACCAAAATTTTGGTCGCTAAAGATAAAAAGTGAATTTTTATTTTTCATTCAGCGACTAAATTATTTTAATTGTCAAAACTATCTATACAACGACTAAAATATCTTTTAGTCGCTGAAATTAAATTTTTGCCTACCAAAATTTTGGTCGCCAAAGATAAAAAGTAAATTTTTATTTTTCTTTCAATGACTAAATTATTTTAGTTACCAAAACTATATATACAGCGTTCAAAATATTTTTTAGTCGCTGAAATTAAACTTTTGCCGACCAAAATTTGGTCGCCAAAAATAAAAAATAAATTTTTATTTTTCATTCAGCGACTAAATTATTTTAGTTGCCAAAACTATATATACAGCGACCAAAATATTTTTTAGTCGTTGAAATTAAATTTTTGCCAACCAAAATTTTGGTCGCCAAAGATAAAAAATAAATTTTTATTTTTCACTCAGCGACTAAATTATTTTAGTTGCCAAAACTATCTATACAGCGACTGAATTATTTTTTAGTCGCTGAAATTACATTTTTGCCGACCAAAATTTTGGTCGCCAAAGATAAAAAGTAAATTTTTATTTTTTCTTTCAGCGACCAAATAATTTTAGTTGCCAAAACTATCTATACAGCAACTAAAATATTTTTTTAGTCGCCAATTGTGGCAAATTTAGCGATTAAATTTATTTTAGTCACCAATTGTGAGATTTTTAGCGACTAAATTTTTTTTTAGTCGCCAAAAATTAATATACCCCGACTAAAAAAATTTAGTAATTAAATATTATACTTTTACCGACAAACATAATTTTTGGTCACCAATTTCATAACTTTTGGTTACCAAAATATTTTTAGTCGGCAAAAGTGGTCGCCAAAACTGTATTTTCTTGTAGTGTATGATCATAAGTATTCATGTTGGATTATCATCAAGAAAGTTTCTTTTTGCTGATAAAAAAAATATATATATAGACAAGAAATATGTTTTAATGATTACTATTGAAATCTTTAAATAAGAGGTTTTTTTTTTTTATATAAATTTTATGGGCCATTGGATAAAGAATTTTATTATCAAACAAAAAGCTATTTTCAGTATTTATGATTGGTGGCCTTTAAAAAAAGTTTTTTTTTTTTTTTTTTTTAAACTCCAAACAAGAAGAACTTTTCTGAATTTTCAAATAGGAAATACATTTTTTTTCCCCTTTTCTAAAGAGAATTGAAGCCAAGATCTTTTAATATTGGAGACATAAAATAGCTGTTTTGATCATTTTAGGCTTAATTCAGCTTGGATGATGATAACGATGGTGATGATGATGGTAGTAGTGGTGGTGAAGGAGGCGGGGGTGATTTGTGTGGCCATGTTGAATTTTGATTGGCAAAACTATTGACCATTCTTTAAAAAAGAAAAAAAAGAAAAGAGGATTGTACTAAAAAGGTTCTAAAGCAACAACTCATCAGTTAATTGGATCAAATGCTACCACTATGCTCTTTTTATATGGCATCTAAATAGGACATTTGTCGTTTGGTTGTACTAAATTTGAAATAATTAAAGAAGGCCATGAGTAGGTAGGTCCTTCTATGCAGAAATTATCACATTCCGATAAATGGTGTGTTCATGAAATAGTATTTTGTAATTTATCAAACCACACAATGTAGCATTGATGAAAAAAGAGAGATAACATTTAGTTTGTTTGTTTGTTTGTTTGTTTGTTTGTTTTTTTTTTTTTTTTTTTTTTAAATCAGCAAAAAAAGGAAACTTTAGCCCCTTATTATTAAGCAGACAGACACACATTTAACATTTTGCCAGAATGACTTAACGAAGAACTAAAATGTAATATATACAGCGGGGGGTGTAGTCTTTTTATGAAAACATTTCAAGGATTTTTGTTTTTGCCAATTGCAAATAATTTTTATTGACCAAAAATTGAATATGACAAGCATCATCATTGATCCTGATTGAACTAAAACAAGAAACTACTTTTAAAATCAAGAAGTTGAGTTCATTTGAGTCTCAACATTTTTACAAGTAGTTGAAAAAGGACTCATCACACACACACCCTAAAAGAAAAAGAAGAAAAAAAAAAAGGTGTAATTCAATAAAAAAAATTCACGATTCAAAAAAAATTCGTAACTATAAATTTTTTCAACTCTTCTGCAAAAACATTTCAATGATCGTATTCCTTCAAAAAGTTTCTTAAATTTTGATGTGTATATAGATTGGCAGAGATATTTTGCCAAAAACTTTCTCGTATTTTTTTAATCATTTAGCGTGACAAAAAACATTTCCATGATCAATGAATAATGAGCTAATTTGGACAACATATTTTATCCTTGTTAAAGTTAAAAAACAAAAAAAATTGTCTTTTAGACTAGTTTTTTTTATTAGCACACTCGTTTGACAACTCAATATTTTAGTCTAAAAGTTAAAAAAATTACTAAAAAAATCAAAAATCCAACAACTTATACTAAAAATTTTTTGCACATCTTTTCATAAAAAATTAAAAAGTCATTTCAAACTTTTTTTTTTACCTCATATTTTACTCAAAAAGTCAAAAAAGTACTAAAATAACATATTCCCAAACGAAAAAAATAAGAAACTAAAGAGGGTGGTCTAACATCCCAGGAAAATGGCTATCCAAAAAAATAAAAAAACATCCCAGGAAAATGAACAAATGTTAGCATATTGAAACTGTGTAGCAAATTAAATTGAAATGTATAGGAACATTGTTCAAAGCATTGTAAGTTTGCACCAAACTCCAATATGCAATTCACTTAGATTGCCAAGAAAAAAGAGCTAAGACAAAAGAATCTACACAACACACTACCAAAGAATTAGTGCAATTTTTTTATTTATTTATAATTTAGTATCCGGTCTACTAGACCAACTAATCCAGGAGATTAAGATTAATATAATGAACAAGTAATGAATGGGGCATTTGACGCTCCTTCATCTACAACTTTCACCTTTTAACTATACATTACTGGAAACCTACAAAACAACCAAGGAAATCTATTAATACAATTCTTCTACTTAGGTGGAAATTAATCACAAAAGCAAACACAACTCTCTCGTGTAAGATCCACAATACTTCTTCATCTGATTATGTGATCTATTTCTGTATTTCTTAGTCTTTTTAATTCAATAAAACTCCAACTCTGAGAAGTTCAACATGTTAGGCTGTTATGTAAAGTTAGACATCTAGAGGATCATGCTGCACATCCCTTGGTCATTTAAAGGGTTCTTCTCTTTTGTATGAAACTCAAAATTAATGCTTTTCAATTATTTAAATTTTATTTTATTTTCAATTTACAAATCCGTTCTCAAATTTTTAATCAAAAAATATATGTCAAATAATAGTGCTAATGAAATAAATCTTTCTTCTCTATTTTTTCGCGAATGAATAATATCTTAGTAATGTACACAGTTTGGTCACACAAGCTGAACCAAATACGTGGTTATTAAAAAATAAATGATTTCCCTTGTCTACTCTAAATACTAGAATGAGGGCTACAAAATTAAGTAGCCAAAAATGTGTTCAAATTTATAGTTAACAGCTAAACCTGGATTGATTGTTGATGAGATTGATTTGGTACACCTCAAAAGACTCTTCAACATACAAATAATAATAACACAAAATAATAGAAATAATAATAGCAATGTGATAATAATATTTTGTTTATTACCTCATATATCTCATACATTATCATTGCATTAATTTAATAGATCCTACCACTTGTATTTTGTTACTAATAATAAAGTGATAATAAATAAAATGATAAAATAGGCAAATGAAATCATTATAAATTATTTCACAAATCATTGATTGTCATGGTGTTTTTATGTGTTTCATCAGGTATGCAAGTCTAGGCTATATGCTCTGTTTTATTTATTTATTTATGTTTTATTAATATTAACACTTTTACCGATTAAAGGGGGGGGGGGGGGCGTGGTTTGGTGGTTGTTGAAGTGAGTGATCAAACCATTGACATTCAAATCTTTACATATTTTCAATCAGTATGTATGATATAATTAGAGGTTGCTATATATCAGCAAAATAAGATTAAATAAAACTCTACAATTCCTATGTGATTTCTTACATAATTATATATACATATGATGACTTTTACTATATTAATATTTCTAAAAAGATGATGAAATAAAACCGATCTTAAATAGACACAAAATGTAATGAGCTCTAATACCAAACCCTAAAACTGCCAAAACCAGAGAACCCATAACATTTTCTCTGACTACATACACAAATTTATCTACATACAAGCACACAAATGTACAACAAATTTAATATATATCTTTCTCTATTTTATGGACACTCAAAAATCCAAAAATCTTCCCAATTTTTGAAAAAATGATTAGATACCCATTAAACGACATCAAAAGGATCTACCCAAATCTAAAGTCCCAAAGAGTCAAAACAAATACATATATATACATATATATATGTTAGAAAGAGAAACTGAGAGTATCAAATCTAACAAACGAATCTCAGAGAGTCAGAGAAACACATTGAGGTATACCAGGAGACAGCCAAGAACTCCATGATTTTCATGTATGAAGATTAACAAAATGATTTTCATAAGAAATTGATAATGGAATATATGAAAGGATAAGATTTTATAAAATTTGTTGGGAGAGATTCACATTTAAAAAATCTTACTTATCAATGTACATTCTGTGTTCAGTTCTAAGATCAATTTTTGTAATCTTAAACTTATTCAAAACCAGACAAACCAATAATTGATCTAAGAGTGGTAAAATAGATCATGATCAAACCCCAAAGCAACATATCTTCTTAGGTCCATTCGTCATTTTTCTTTTTTTTTATGGTCACGTAATTTGTGTCCAATAATTACATGATATTTACGAGCCAAGAACTACATGTACACGAGGCCTAGTAGGGGCGACTCTCCAGACGCCCTGTTATTAAAGAAAAAATAGTAGTAATGATTTTTAGACAGAACAAAAAGAAAAAAGTTTAAGAGAGTGGGAAGAGTAAAAATCTGTAAACACAAGTGTCCATGAAATAAAAGCACCTCATGATTTCAAGTAGTACACAAGTCCCACAGAATTACAGACATACCATCTGAGAGTCTGAGACCCAGGAGGTTACAGTAATGCAAAACTTCAGAGAAAGTACTTAGACCTGCCATCGCTGAAAGAAAAAAACTTCACATAGCCACATAGATTAAAACATAAACATAAAATTACCGCATGGGTCATGGCGTACATTATTTAACTCTCGCTGACACCAAACCCTAACCATATGTCTGTTTTTGAAACTGTGTCCCTAAGACTATGAGCATATAAAGATTAACCAAAAAACAAGAAAAAAAAAAGCACAAGTATCAAGAATATCAAGATTCATTTTCCATATGATCTATGGTTTTGTTTTATACAGAATTAACAAAATGATTTATAGGTTTCACCTTACCTGATGTTTTTGAGAATCAAAAACAAAAACAAAAACAAAAAAGTACAAAATAATAAAAATAAAAGTAATAAATTAGCCCTTTATTGCCGCTGCAGCATCATCAAGATTCCCATATCAAAAGAGCCACTGGAGTGAAGGAAGAGAAGAGAAGGGACCACAAAAGGCCACCATCACTATACGCACAACCAACCACCCACTCCAATGAAGCTCTAAAAAGGTTTTGTGAATCTTGATGATGCTCCAATAGCTAAAAAAGGCTGTTGCCTTGAGATCTTTGCTCATCGTCTCCATCTTCATGATCAGTCCATGCAAAAATGAAAGAAAAGAAGAGGAAAGAATTGGAAGGAAAAAAACCCTAATAATTCAAAACCCTAACCCTAGAGCCATAACCCATGAGAGAGAAAAGTAAAGCGAAAGGGCTAAGAAAACAAAAGGGTATCAAAAAAGCTTCGAAACAATTTCTGGGTTTGTACAACACAAGACCCACTTGGTAAAAATATGATGATGATGATGATGATGATGATGATAACAGAAGTAAAGATGACTACAAAGGATTGGACTCTGAGAGAGAGAGAGAGAGAGAGAGAGAGAGAGAGGGAAGCAATAGAAGGATGTGTGATGAAGGAGTTTAAGAGGGTATAAATATAGAGAATGGATGAGTAATTAATGAATACAAGATAGGAGGTTAGGAGGTTGGTGATAGGAGATTTGTCAGGGGAGGGAGAGAGAGAGAGAGAGAGAGAGAGAGAGAAGGGTATTTGGTGTACCAACAACAGTTATCAATCACAATCCTAGGAACCAAAATTACCAAAAGCTTTAATCCCGACTGACTCAGCTCTATTCCACAAATGTTAGGAGTGTAAATAGCGTCTGAGAATGGAAAATGAAAACTTACCCAGTAATGGTGAGATTTAGGTTTTGTAGCATATGTTGCGTTCTCTACAAGCATTTTCAAAATTGGGTTGGGGTGGAATTGACAGGGCCCTGACCCGAACCCTGACCGCCATATATCAAGGAGAGAAGAGAGGAGAGAAAGACTGCTGATACATCGGGCTGCCCTCTCATGGCTAGGGCTCAGATTGGTTCCTTGTTGAGATCCCTCATTTTCCATTTTTGACTCCTTTTTAAGGCTTTTTTTAATTAGAATAAAAAAATTTAATTTTTTATTTCTCTAATTGAATCACAGTTTTTGCCCATTTATGGTTCTCTTTTAAGTTTTGATGTTAAGTCCAATCTATTTCGTTTTTTAATAATTTGAGGGAGTTTGGATTTTTTGAAGTTAAAGATCTCAAATTCATAAATAATGTTAAAGATCTTATAATTTATTAAAATTTTTATGGGGGTGAAACCTACGCCATGTGAATCTCATACAGATATTTAGTAGAAATTTTAATAAATCTTTTAAGTCTACCATTTTCCCAATTTCATGGGTGCACTTCGCGTATTGTAGGACAAATATGTACCCATGTTAATTATCTGGACATTTCATTTCATATGACAAGTTGAGAAGAGAATTGTTCAGATATAAATAATTACATATTCTTAAAAATATGAAGGTCGTATAAATAAAAATTATTTAATATTATGACAATCAATATTAGGTCAATTTGATTTTTTACATGGATAATTTTCTTAATTAGTTGTATAAGATGAACAGTACAAATTACTGAAATGATTTCAAATTAGTCCGATAATATATCAACTTCACCGTAGAGTTGAGATCATCAACTATAACAAATCTTGACTCAATTTTTGGTATCATAAAAATTTTACCTTAATTTTATTATGAAATCAAAATTTAAGATTTAGATTTGAAATTGATGTTGTGATTCAAATATTTCATTTCAGGATAAAATTTTGGTTCGGTTAGCGCAACTGCTCATCTTTTAAGTTCAGATTTACCATATGATCTGCTTTAGATTTTCCATATCTATGATCTGTTCTTAATGTTCGAATAGCGAAAATCAAATGTTTAGATCAGTTTTATATGTAAAAAGTTAGACGGTACGAAAATAAATGGTTTGTACAAAATTGATTTGAACATATGTTTTTTGTTATCTGATAAACTTAATTTTTTATAAAAATAATAAACTTGACAAACTTTAAAATGTGAACGATTCGAATTATAAAAATAAGATAAAAAAACTAACCCATGGACTAGACTGGACTGTCCTGCCCGATGAAGAGCTAGAGACAGTCCAGTCCCAAAATATTATATGGGTTGATGATAATAATATAAACAATTGTTCGTGGTGCCCAACATAAGTTTTGCTAATTCTAGGGACTAATAAATCCTTAATGGGGCTGGTTTCCTCCGGTCCGTGATTGGTTTAGACAATACTATTAATCTCGTAGGGATCCACCACTGGCTTTGTTTCGATAATCTGAACCGTTGAATATATAAAACTCGTCGAGTACTATATGTTTTTAAAAAATCATGTTGATCGGATATCAATAGCTATGTGCTCAAATCCGTTTTGTATAAAAAAATGGATGGTGAAAAAATAAATGGTTAACCGAAATCTAATTCGATGAGATAGCTATCGATATCTGATCAATTTGATTTTTTAAATGCATATAGTACTCGATGAGTTATACACATTGAACGGTTCGAATTATCGAAACAAGACCTGTGATGAGCCTCTACGGACCCAACAGTACCTTCCAATCTGATCACAAACTGGAGGGAAGCCCAACCCATAAATAATCATCACAAATTTGCAATAAGTCTCTTGAGATACATTGGCCACAAGATTTCATAACTTATTCGTTTATACATGATATTCAATGAAATTAATTTTTGGTTTTCTTTTTTTTCTTTTTCTTTTTTCAACTCCTTCATTATAAGTCTTTACTAGTATAAAAAGGGTGAACAGTGGATATACCGATCCGTCTAAACCAACCAAATCGAATCGTTCCGCCACATTTTGGACGGATGCATGATGCCGAGCGGACGGTTGCAATTTAATTTTTTCCAATTCGCCTAGTTTTGAACGGATAGCGGATTTGAGGTTCCTTTGGCAGCAACTAATCCACCAAACTGCGAGCATCTCTAGTAATTTATAAGACTTTGTGTTTTTAATTTGTTTAAATATTTTATTTGTGTTTTCAATTAAAAAAGAGTTTAAATATTATGTTGAATATGTTTTGTTGAAAAAGAGTTTTAACTTGAATATATTTTTTGAATTGAAAAAAAATAAATGTATTATTTATCTATATTTTTTTGTTTTTAAATCTAACTCTAAAAATAATGGTTTTTGTTTTAAAAACAGATATAGATGTAACAACACAGAGGCATACGATCTCTACTACTGCTCTGTTCATGATTTTGGTGGTTTGAATTGTTTTTATATTTTAAAAACTACAAATTGTAATACTTTATGTGGATGAGACATGCTGTGATTGTAATATGTGAATGAGGCATGCAGTGATTGTAATATTTTAAAATTTCAAACTTTTTTTCTTTGAATGATGCATTTTTTTTAGGAAATGCACAAATTGAATTATGTTAAAAATTTATAAAATTTTAAACCGCCAAACCGATTCACATCCATCCGCTAATCCGCCAATCCGCTCAATCCACATCTGCCGGATTGGCAGACGGATGCAGATTGACTTTCAAAAGTATTATTTATTAAGGCGAATTACACTAACGGTCTTTACAGTTTGGACATTATGTCACTTTGGTTCCTAACATTTTAATTGTAATACATTTGATCCTAAATTTTGAATCATGTTCTAAATAAGGACAATTGAAGATACAATTACTCAATTTCAATGGCAAAGTCGTCAATTTGATAGAATATAAATTAATTTTGACAAAAATAAATGTCAAAAAAATATTTTTGAATTTTTAAAAATTATTTACACCCACTAAAGATAAAATTATGTAAAATTAATAAATCTTTTAGAAATTTAGTTATTTTTATCAAGTTAATTTTTATTATTTTTGAAAAGTAAAATTATTTTTTTTACTTTGCTAGTTCATCTTGTGTAAACGAATCTAAAATTATTATTTTTTTTTAGAAAATTCAAAAAAATAAAAATAAAAATAAAAAGGCCAAACTAAGCAAAAAGTCTAAAATATACTTCTTCTTCTTCTTTTCGGGTTTCTTTTTGTCTTTTATGGACTTTTTTCAATTTTTTTTTAAAAATATTATTTATTTTTTCATTTGTTTCATCAAGTCGAATCTAAACTTTAAAACTTTATGATAACTTAAAAAAAAATTCACTAAAAATAAAAATAAACCAATAAAAAAGCAAACTCAAAGTTTTCCAAATAACCTTATTTCTCTGATTGAAAGAAATGATTACGAGGCACAATTCAGTTCAGCATATATTATAAAAATCATATGCTGAACTAAAGTGTGCCTCGTAATCATTTTTATATATAAAGATCTTTATCTAGACATGTTATATAAATAAAAAAATTATATATAATGATGTGATTTATTATAAACTACTCACTTCAAAATAAAATACTATTGAAAATATATTTATTTATAATAATGACATTACCATATTATTCTTATGAAATTTTTTGTATAAAAATTATGTATGAAAAGAATTTTTCATATTATAATAATGATGATAGTTGTTCTTTTGTCATGGCTTGTTGCTAAATTTCAACAGTGCTTTGACAAATCCTGTGGTTAACAAAGAGACACTTCAAGCTTGTGAATATGAAGTTACGATTTGTTGGACAAATATGGGCAAAATAGTCCTAGAATGACAGTAAATAGGGACCTTAGCTTTGAAATAACATTTATTAGGACCCAATTACCACACAATTTTATCGGTGATGTTATATGCATTAATTAGTGTACTAACACTAATTATGACATTATTATTGATCCAACTCATTAATCAAATTACAAATATCAAAAGTTTCTTAAATTATGATACATCATCAATTAGTACACTAATTAGTGTATATAACATTATTCCAATTTTATTGGCGGATGTACTACAAATTTTTTGCACAAATCATCTTTATTATTAAACTTAGGGGATGAATGGTTTCGATTATCTTGTTGATTCTCAATGAGTCCATAAAATAGAGTAGGAAGGGGTAAGAAGGTCAAAAGACAATTATTTTATTTCATTTTAATTAATCAAATACTACATCATTATCAATCAATTAGTCAAGCAAGACAACCCAAAACTCACCAAAATTGTTTGAATCTGGACAATTAAATAAGAATTAAATTATTTACCTCTTGCATAAAGGCCGACCGAGGCGGCCAATATGTAAGGCGAATTAGGCTATCGTCTAAAATACATATTGAGAAAAGGCTCCAAATTATTAAAAAATAAATAAAGAAGAAGAAAGAAATAAACTAACGAAATTATCATTTGAAAAGATTACCAAAAAACTTGATTATATAAACTTAATTAATAATTTTGTATCACGAAAGTAAGAAAAATGAAGTTTTAATATAAATTTATATATTAAAAATTAAGGTCTATACATTTAAATTAAAATTTGAAGGTCAAGAATCATCAATTTTACATGATGCCTAAGATTCCCAAATTAGCTTGGCCGCCGCTGATGAAGGCTTAACCTTCAAACAATTAATTTCATTTTCATGTCAATTTTTAATTAAACTAGTTTGATTCCTTACAAGTAATCAAACTCCATAATAATTGCGCTAGTATGGTCGGCTTTTGGGAAGTTAACTAATCATATGACTTACTCATTATTGAGTCTAAAAAATAGATTTAAAAAATTAGTTTATATATCATTTTCTTAGTCTAAAAGTCCAAAAATACTTAAAAAATTAAAAAGTCAACAAATTATACAAAAAATTCAAAAATTTTATTTATTTATTTTTTACATATTTTTTTTATAAAAAGTCAAAAAGTTATCACAAATAAACTAGTTTTATCAACCTCACATTTAGTCAAAATTACTAAGTTGCCGTTTGACAATTGACTTTTTTTTAGTTTGACTTTTTGACAATTTTAAGTTAGGATTAAAAGTTTGTTAGTTTTATTTTTTTGGCTTTTTTAACTTTGCGTGAGAAAAAGTGAATGGTTGTAATTTAAATGTGACATTTTGTTTTATTAACTTATTTAACATATTTCATATTTTTTACTTTTTTAACCAAAAAATTTATAGCTAAACAAGCTATAAAATAACATATTCTCAAATAAGACCTATTTAAATAATTAGAGGATCAATTTTTGTCAAAGATAATGATTAATTATCTCCCTTAAAGAATTTATTTATTTTTTTTTATTTTTTTTTAAGGGATGGCAGTTTTGGTCCGCATCAATCTTGAAAGATGCCAATTTTTTTCAGTCCCGATGAATAATTAGAGATGGCGGTGGTTATTAACTCCCCTACTTTGATTCAAACCCCATTTAGCCCCCGTTTGGCATAAATTAAATGGGATTTTTTTTTATTTATTAAAATAGGCACAAAAAGATAAAATATATTTTTTAATTTAATAAAATAAAATGTCACATTTAAATCATAATTATTTAATTTTTTCTCTCATAAAAGTCAAAAAAATTAAAAAACTTATCCCAAACGAAACTTTTTAGCCCCTGGTTAAAATAGCTAAAAAGTCAAAAAACCAACCTACATCTCGAACAAACCCTTAAAATTTAATAATAATATTCAGAAAAATTTACTTATAAATTTTATTTTGAAAAATGATAATTCATAGTCTCAAATATTTTTTTATAATCTAATTAGTCCTATTAATTCTGAAAAAGTAGATTTGCTATATTATTTAAAAATTAAATTTAAAGTTACACCCTTATTTTTATTATGTTTCTTTTTCTTTTTCTCTTTTGTGCTAGAAAGATAAGGTATATAATTTATGAGAATCAAATTTGGGATCAATTTTTATATGTGAATCTTTTTTATTTGAAAAACACTTCAAAATGAGTACAAAAATGACTTGAAACACGAAATTTTTCAAACATTCTAAAAAAATCTGTGATTTTTCAAACATTTCAAAAGGAGAATAAAAATTCCTTAGTAAACTTTGACTAAATGTATAATTTCAAACTGTAACTCTTTAAGTGTAATACAGAAAAAAAATTATTAGTGTATTTTTTTCAAATATAACTCTCCAATATAATTCTTCAAAAAAAAAAAAAACTCTTTAGTGTAACACACAAAAAACTCTTTGGTGAATTTTTTCCAAACGCAACACTCCAATGTAACACTCTCAAAAAAAAAAATGTGAGATTCTTCAAACTATTCCAAAAGGATTATAAAAATTCCTTAGTAAGCTTTGGGCATTTCAAACTATAAGGATTACATTTGAAAAAAAGTACATTAAGGATTTTTTTTTTTAATATTTTTCTGTGTATTATATTAGAGTGTTACATTTGAGATTATATTGATTGGAGTGTTATGTTTGAAAAAAAAATACACTAAAGAATATGTTGTGTATGTTACATTAGAGTGTTACGTTTGGAAAAAAAACACAGTAAATAGTTTTTTTTTAAATATTACGTTGTTACATTGGAGTGTTCCGTTATTAGAGTATTATATTAGAGTGTTACATTTTTGTTCGTAATGTGAGATTTGTTCCAAAAAGAGAAAAAATCCAAAACCTATAAAGTGCGGATTGCGCAAATGTGTAATTTTATATTTGAAGAAATCTATTTTTATTCCTAAAAAATTAAACCCAAACCTGTAAGTGATTACCATTTTGTATAATTTCCACTATAATGGGACATTTGGGTTTATAAGAAAAATGAAAAGACTAAACAATTCACAAAATCATATTTTCAGATTTTTTGATGGTTCACCTTAATATTTAATACTTTATCTATATAATTTAAAAACATATATTTTATAACTCACACTTTTATTTTTTATACTTTAGGACTTAGGTCATATTTGTTTGGGAGATTAGGGGGTGAGATTGGAGTAGTAAGGAGGTGGGTCTTAGTATAACTTGTTTGGTGGCTTCCTTGTGAAAAGAGATTGCTACTCCAAGCGGCTTGCTAATCCCCTTAGTAGGGAGATTAGCTTGGGTGAATTTTGGGTGAGATTAGAAAAATAGTGAGGGGATTGAATCTATTTTATATAAAAAAAATTATTATTATTATTATTTTTACCAAGTGCAACTGTTTGTTTTAATTTTTGTTTTATTTTTTTTTAATATAGAAATAATTTATTTATTTATTTTATATAGAAATAATTTAACAATCCCATCACTAACCATCTCTCACACTATCATTAAAACAAACGCACTTTTACTTAATCCCCTCACTAACAATTCTCATATTAGCAATCTCTTCACTAACAATCATTTTATTAATAATTCCATCCAACATAATCCGCCAAATAAACGTGGCATTAGATTCTTGTATTATTATAGTTAGTAATGTTATATGTAAGCAATAACAAAGTAAAGAACATAAACAAATCGGTATACTTTGGATTAAATTTTTTAAAAAAAAATTAATACAAATACTAAAGTAAATGAATTACAATCTAACCATGGATTCATTAGCCTTGACGTGCTTCTCTTCAAGATTGCAAAACCTCCACATATATGAATATATATATATATATATATATATTTATGGTTAAAAATCAATGGTTAGTTGTTAGATTAACATCTTAAGAAAGTTAAAATTCATATTCATACACCTTGTAAGAAAATCTTACCATACCCTTTCACTCCTAAGAATGGAACCCAATATCTCCCACTTAAGAAAAGACTTGATGACCGAAAAATTGGCCAACTAAGTTAAAGCGCCTTGCAAAATCTCTACTTCTCGCGACTCCGACCGCAATTGAACACAATTGATGAGAATAACAAATGTGTAGACCCCAGATGATACATGTCTCACTCTAATAATTTGATTTATTCATTTTATAAATTTTTATGTGTACATTTTTTACAAAAAAAAAAAAAAAAGAAGAAGAAGATTAATTTGATAAGTGTAATAATATATATATATATATAAAATTATAGATAATTTTTATATAAAACACTCATGGAGGTGAGTTTTATTTACAAAAAAAATAAAATTATCACATCAATTTTTTAATATGAATTTTTTGTATGAGTAAAGTTTTCCATTCGATTATTGTAGAAATCACATGATTTCATTGCATTCGTTTAATAAAAAACAAATGATAAATATTTTAAAAAAATAAATATAATAAAATCATGTTATTACGATTATTGATTCAATCTTTATATATATAATCTAAACACTGACTTAAAAAAATGAATCATTTAAATTATTAAAATGTAAAACCAATGATGAACCCATGATACTCTGTTTGGTTAAGCCATTAGAATCGATATTTTGTTGTTTTCAAATAAAAATTAAATTGGCTCAATACAGAATAATAATAAAACTATTTTTCAAATTTTATTTATCTAAAAAAAATTGTAGGAAAATGAATAATATTTTTTTTATTTTTATCAAACTATTTTAAAATTCTGAGAAATAAAATAGAAAATCATATTTGAAAATTCAATCAAAAAGGCTAATCGAAATTCGAGCAATGAAAGGCACATCTGCTGGACTAGTTATTTTATAGTCCTCGAGTAATACTCTTATCAATGTTATAACACTTGATTTGTTATATTAAAAAGATGGGCATTTACACATAAATTTTAATTTATGAACTTATATTCTAATTAAATTTTTTTAAATATTTAAGTCTCATTAAATTTTTAATAGTCAGAATTACCTTTTAAATAATGATTGTTCATCATTTATGATTATCTATAAAAAAAAAAAAAAGGGGGCAAATTACATACACCTTTCTTGAGATTTGGCTAAATTACAGATACCCCTGAAGTTTCAGAAATTACATCCCGCCCCCTAAGGTTTGTATTTTCATAACAATTTGCCCCCGAGGTTTAAAAAATAAAAAAAAAAAAACTGAAATTTTTTTTTTTTGTGTAAAACTAAAAATTGTGTTTATAAAGGAATATGATGATGGAACATTGATGTGCAAAACTGAAGAAAAAAAAATGAAAAATGAAAAATGAAAAAACTAATAATATTTTCAATTTTAAAATTGGAAAAAACTAATAATGTTATTAGTTTTATTAGATAGTTAAATCAAACCAATAAGTAAAATGGCAAAAACATTTAATCTCATGCTCTCTTTTTTTTATCAGTCAGTGAAACAATTATCTGAAACATTACTATGCAAAGTTGATAATATTCTTAGTTTTAAAAATTAAAAAAAAAAATTGATAATATTTTCAGTTTTATTAAATATGACTTATTAATTCAAAAAATCTTAAATAAGACATGAGCTACCATAACATTTGTAAATATGATTTTTAGGTAATTGACTAAAAAAGTAAATAAAATTGATAAATCCTACCGTTTAAATTAAAATAATATTATAAAAATATTATTTTCTAATGCCTACTCATAATTTGGGGGTTCGTTTAGAATGTGGGTTAGTTTTTTAATTTTTTATAATTATTTTAGTCTGGGACTAAAAAGTTTTATTTGGGTTGAATTTTTTGGCTTTTTTATCTTTTGTAAGAGAAAAAATAAAATAATTATGATTTAGATGTGACATTTTATTTTATTAATTTTTTAGCTTATATCATTTTATTATTTTTTTTTAAGTTAAAATAACAATTTTTTTTTGGGGGGGTGGGTTTTAAAATAGCAACAAAAAAAAAAAACTCCTAACTCCTTATGCCAGACGATGGCTGAGTTGAGCTCATATGGTTGTATTGTATGGGTCTGGTTCTTAAAAATTGAGTCTGGTTTGGTTTGTGTTTTAAGATATTATTTTAAAAATAATTTTATGGGGAGAGTATAGCAAATTTAAAATTTTGTTTCGTTATATATTTTAATTGAAGGAAAAAAACACTTGTGAATCCATATGATTTTTTTTGGAACAAAATAATTTCTAAAAATTCTAAAATATATATATATATATATATTTTTTTTGGCAAACTAATTTTTATTTGAAAAAAAAAAGATTATCAAAAGGAAGTAGAAGCAGCATGAATTTGTCCAAGGAGGACGAGGAGCAAATAACGGCTTGTTTTAGGAATATGGTTAAAAGTAATTTTTTGATTTTTTAAAATTTTTTAATTTCCCTATTTTTTAGATAATTTTTTAAAAAAAAATTTAAAAATCAAAAATTTAATTTTTAGCCTACTTTCTAAAATACAATAAATAAGTTAACAAAAGTTCACTTCTCACAAGTTTAACAAGTCTGTCAACTTAACTTACATATTCTTTGTTAATTGAGCAAGTCAGCTAATGACTGACACTACCAATGGGTTAAACCCCTGGGAGATACTCTAATACATGTTTGGGAGG
Organism: Camellia sinensis; assembly: GCF_055761805.1. Lineage (NCBI taxonomy): Eukaryota > Viridiplantae > Streptophyta > Magnoliopsida > Ericales > Theaceae > Camellia > Camellia sinensis. The sequence continues at coordinate 30,438,510 of NC_138961.1, read as the reverse complement.
ATGGTTTGAGATTAAAATAATTAATAAAGATAAAAAAAAAATGTTAAAATAATTAATAAAATAAGATGACACATCATATATATCAATCAATTATTTTTTATCTCACAACCATCTATTTAATTACAAAAAAAAAAAAAAAAATTCACAAATCATCTTAAATACTTTTTTTTTTTTTTTGTTGGCTCTATCTAAAAAAACAACTAAAATAGTTAACATCCCAAACGAGGCCATAATATTACTCTAAATCTATCAAAGGTAAATTATAAGTACACCATTTAAGTTTTGCTTAAAATACGAATTATCTTTTATGATTTTAAAAATAACAAATATCATCTTGTTAGAATTTTTTAGTTAACAGAATTAACAGAAAATATATATAATTTTTAACTACTCTCCTATATAATAATAAAGTTACTTGAATTATTAATTGAAATATATTTCTAACATTATTACAAATGTTAATTCACTTAATGATTTATTAATAAAATGAAACATTTATTACACGAACAAAAACTTAAAGGGACAACATATAATTTTTAAAATTACATGAGATAATTTATATTTTAAATAAAGGATATATTATAAATACATCATTTGAGATATAGTTAAAATACAGATTGTCCCTAATAATTTGAAAAATTAAAAACACTCATTTATAAGAATTTTTTATTTTACATAATTTATTAAAAAATAAAATCCTTAACTGTTCTCCTATATAATAATAAAATTACTTGAATTAATCATTGAAATGAAAAAAACTATTTTTACATAAAAATCATATAAAAAAACTCTACAAGAAAGATGTGGCAATACTATTATTATAAATAAATAAATCTTCAGTGGTGTTTTATTTTGAAGTGAAAAGTCCACAATGAGCCACATCATTATGTATAAAAATTATGTATGAATTTTTTATTTACATAACATTACTCAATTGAAATATATTTATGACATTATTAAAAATTATTACTTGATTTGATAATTTATTAATAAAATGAATAATTTGTTATGAAATTAGAAATTTTAAGAGACGGAATATAATTTATAAAATCACAAAAAATAATTTATATTTTAAACAAATCTCAAAAGATATATGTATAATTCATCTTTAAATAAATTTTTAGAAATATATTTAAGTTTCGTTTGGGATGGAGTTAGCTTTTTGGTTTTTGATTTTTTTAGTCTAGAGCTAAAAACCTAGTTTAGGATTGATTTTTTTTAATTCTTTTGATTTTTATAAAAGAAAAAATAAAATAAATATTATTTAGATGAGATAATTTATAACCTAAAACTAAAAACTTTATTTTCTCCTTTTCTAAATATTTTAACCCCAACCCAACCCAACCCAATTCAACCAAACTTCTCAAACGACTATATATGGATTCGTTTGAGATGTGGGTTGATTTTTTACTTTCTAACTTTTTTGAGTTTGGGATTAAAAAATTTTGTTTGGAATAAATTTTTTAATTTTTTAATTTTTTAAGAGAGAAAAAATAAAATAATTATAATTTAAATATAATATTTTATTTTATTAAATTAAAAAAATTATTTTATTTTTTTTTAACTATTTTAACTAAAAAAACTCCCGTTTTTTTTTGGGTGAGTAAAAAACTCCCGGCCAAACGGGGGAATAATTTATCTAGCAAATAACCTCCCATAAATTTTTAATGTTCGGTATGTGGGGGCTGGGATTCCCACTACTCCGTGTTCTACGCTCTCCTCTACCGTCGTACTTCTTGTGGCAGCCCCATCAATGTCACTACTCTCTCTCTCTCTCCCTCTCTCTCTCGGTCTAAAAAATATGGTCGGTTTTAGTGACAGATTTGCTGCCTGAAATGTCCTTCACGAACTTCAATTATTTCTGAGATAAGCAAAATTTGACTTAGGCCTTCCTAACATTAGTTTAAAAAGTTAAAAATTAATCCAAAGGTGTTTGGTAATTTAATAAAAGTTTGGGAGTTAAGACTCTAGGTCTCAAGTTCAAAATTTTTTGAGCCAATTTATTGGGCGTAGGGCAGTTAGTCTTAAATTGTTGTTACCACAATACTTAGCGTGGGCCCAATACTCCCCCGCTGCTCGAGTCCTGACTTAAGTGGAATTTGTTTTGGGAGGTCGGGGCAAGTTTTTATGTTATAGTCTCTTATCTCGGAATGGACAACAGGACACCTTGGTGATCTTTGTAAGGGACGCTGTCCTGGACCTGCGGGAGAGTAGGAGGATTTTCCTGTAACAAAAAAAAATATTAAAAATCACTAAAAAAAAATTAAAAAATTAATAATTTATAAAAAAAAAGGTTAAAATTTTTTTTCTATTTTTTTTTTGCATATATTTTCATAAAAACATAAAAATAAAATAAAAAATCGAATATATTAATTTTTTTATATCATATTTTAGTTAAAAAGTCAAAAAATTACTAATATATTAATTTTTTTACAACATTTAATTTAAAAGTTAAAATATCATTAAAAAATTAAAAGTTAATAATTTATATAAAAAAATTATCCCACATATATTAATTTTTTATATCATATTTCAGTCAAAAAATTAAAAAATTACTAAAAAAGTATGTTCTCAAATGAGTTCTTAGTATGAAAATGAATATGAATCATACATTAATATTCTCGGATAAATTTTAAAATAAAAGTTTTAAATTATAATATTATTGGAAAAAATATAAATATCACATCAATGGTCATTTTTAAAAATAATCACAAATCAATGATAAATATTTTTAAAAATAATCACAAATCAATGATAAATTTTATAAATACTAATAATTAAAATCTTAAAAATTTTCATCAAAATATATTTTTTGAAAGCTGCACTGATGACATGTAATATCTCAAAAAACAAAAAAAAAATTAGAGCGGTAAAAAAGAGAAGGAAAAACAGGGGTAATTACATCCCAATGTTAACCAAACCAAACTAAACAAAGTCGTAAGTCTCATCAAATGGGATCGGTTACATGAATCATTCTTCTCTACGCGGCCCTATGAAAGGCCATTTCATTAGTTAAATTAAGTAGATTCAAATCTCTATTTATAACTTTAGCCAATGTTAATCTAGGCCTACCCCGTTCCCTAACACTTCCATCTACTGTTACAGTATCGCATCTTTTCACTACTGCCTCTGTTGGTCTCCGTTGAATATGACCAAACCATCTCAATCGATTTTCTCTCAACTTATCTTCTATCGGTGCTACTCCTACCCATTCCCGAATACACTCATTCATAATCTTGTCTTGTCTAGTCTTATCATACATCCACTTTAGCATCATCATCTCAGTTACACTCATCTTATCTACATGTTGTTTCTTGGTTGCCCAACACTTCGTCCCATACAACATAGCTGGTCTAATAGCCGTTCTATAGAACTTACCTTTTAGTCTAGTGGGTATTCGTTTATCGCACAATACCTCAGACGCACTTCTCCACTTACACCATCCCGCCTTAATCCTATGGGCCACATCTGCATCAATCTCTCCCGTTGTTGTGATAATCGACTCTAAATAACGAAAATGTTCACTCTTAGGCAGTTCCTGGTTCTTAATCTTCACTTCTCTTCTGCTTTCGTTGTTACTGTTACTAAATTTACACTCCATGTACTCTGTCTTAGTTCTGCTTATCCGGAATCCTTTAGATGCAAGAGATATTCTCCAAATCTCCAACTTTGTGTTAACTCCTTCTCTAGTCTCATCCACTAGCACAATATCGTCTGTAAAAAGCATACACCATGGCACGTCATCCTGAATATTTATCGTCAACTCGTCCATAACTAAAGCAAAACGATAAGGATTTAAGGTAGATCCTTGGTGTAACCCTACAGTGATAGGAAGTTCATTTGTCTCTCCAGCTAGCGATCTAATAGTGGTCACCACCCCTTCATACAGGTCCCTAATCATGTCAATGTAATATTTTGTCACCCCTTTCTTCTCTGACACCCACCATATTATATCTCGGAGCACTCTATCATATGCTTTCTCAAGGTCGATAAACACCATATGAATGTTTATTTTCTTTTCTTTATGCCTTTCTATTACTCTCCTCAAAAGATAGATCGCTTCCATTGTTGACCTACCAAGCATAAACCCAAATTGATTCTCTGACACCTTTGTTATTTCTCGCAATCAGCATTCCATCACCCTCTCCCACACTTTCATTATATGACACATTAGGTTGATTCCTCTATAGTTGTTGCAATTCTGGACATCATCTTTATTCTTATAGATTGGCACTAAAATACTCTTCCTCCACGCATCTGGCATGTTCCTAGTCAATAAAATTTTGCTAAACAACTTAGTCAATCAAGCAGCTCCCTTTTTACCCAAATACTTCCAAGTTTCAATAGGGATATCATCGGGTCCTAAAGCCTTATTGGATTTCATCTTCTTAAGTGCAATCTCCACTTCAAAATTCATAATCCTGCGATAGAACCTATAGTCTTGGTTTATCGTATTACTGGCTATTTCTTCCCCTATTGTCGTACATCCATGTTCCTCATTTAATAGTTTCTCAAAATAATTCTTCCATCTTTCCTTAATCTCTTCATCCTTCACCAATACCTTAGAATCCTCACACTTGATGCACTTTACTTGATTAAAATCTTTTATTTTCCTCTTCCGTATCTTAGCAAGTTTGTATACCCTCTCTTCTCCTCTCCCTCCTTACTATCTAATATAATGTATAGGTCATTATAAGCTTTAAACTTAGTATTTCTCACTATTTTCTTGACCCCCTTATTAGCCAATCTATAGCTCTTAAGGTTTTCCTCAGTTTTATCCTTCTGTCACTTTTTAAAGCACTCTTTTTATGTCTTAACTACTGCTTGAACCTCTTCCCTCCACCACCAAGTTTCCCTAGAGTTGGGTCCCATTCCTTTCGACTCTTCAAGCACTTCCCTTGAGATTCTCCTCATACAATTAGCCATTGAGTTCCACATAGTGTTAGCATCACCTTCTAAGTCCCAAGTACCTTCCTTATCCATTCGATTCTTAAATATTTCTAGTTTATCCCCTTTTAGGTCTCACCATCTCGTCCTACGACACCCACTATCTTTCCTAGCTTGGTATTGCCATCTAAAACATAAATCTAGTACCAAAATCCTATGTTGAGAGACTAGGCTCTCTCCAGGAATCACCTTACAATCATTGCATTTTAGGCGGTCCACTTTTCTCACTAAGAAGTAATTTATTTGGCTCTTAACTAATTCACTTTTAAAGGTTATCAAATGTTTCTCCCTCTTTTTATACATAGTATTGGCCACACCAGGTTAGAAGCCAACGCAAAATTTAAGATACTCTATCCAGACTCATTTCTGTCACCAAAACTGTATCCACCATGCACCCTTTTGTAGTCTAATTTATCTATGCCCACATGGCCATTAAAATCTCCACCTATAACCAGGTTCTCTCCTACGGGTATCTCTTGTAAGATCTCATCCATTTGCTCTCAAAAATCCCTCTTAGTCTGATTATCTAATCCTACTTGAGGGGCGTATGCGCTAATGACATTCACTATATTCCCTCCAATAACTAGTTTAACTAGCATAATCCTATCCCCTTTCCTAGTGACCGCCACTACACTCTCTACAAGACCCTTGGCAATTATGATTTCTACCATATTCCTGTGTCTATCCTTACCACTATAATATAGTTTAAAACCGATATCCTCAATTTCCCTAACTTTCACTCTTACTTAGTTTCTTGTATGCAAGCTATACTAACCCTCCTCCTAATTATAACAGCTACCAATTACATCGTCTTACTAGTTAAGGTTCCTATGTTCCAAGTGGCTACCCTAAACCTATAGTCATGGACTATCTTCTTTACCCGCGCTCGCCCAGAAAAACGCGAAAACCTTTGCCCATTTTTTATCGCATCTAGGCATCGATGCGGCGCCCCTTGCGCACTTTTCGAAACACTCGGAGGCAGGTGCAACGCATCACTTGAGGGGAACGACCTGGCATTTAAACGATTCAAAGTAAGATTCATTTTCATAAGGGATCCGAACGGCTTTTTTACGTGTTGACTGTCGGCTACCTAACACACAACCCTCCTCCTTAACCCGGGTTTGGGACCGGCGGAGTTGTTAACAACCCCAGCGGAGTTAAACATCCCAATGATGTGAGAAAAAAAATATAAATTCCTAAAAAAATTATAATTTTAATTATTAGTCATAAATTTTTTCTATAATTTGTAATTACCTTATCAAAACTATATTATGTGATATTTAAAAAAAAAAAAAAAAGAAGGAGAAAGAATTAGAAGAAAGGCGTCGACGGTGTGGATGATCGACGCGTGGAAATGAAAGAGAAAAGGTAAACTTTCTGACGAATCAAGAAGAAGAATGGTTGGACTGTCGCACACACAATCATCACGTCCCTCCTACCTCAAGAACACAAAACAAATAAAATAATACTGGATTGGCAGTTCGTACGAGGTTAGATCGTGATCATAATAGGTAGAGAAATAGACATAAATTTATGTGGTACTTTAATTTAATTTTTATTAATTAAAATACTATATTTTAATATAATTTATTTTTTAAACAATAACATGTTAACATATACTGTATCATTTTAAAACCAATGACATAATGTTGAATTTGGCCGAAAGATTTGAGAAAAAATTTAGAAAGGAAAATAAAAAAAGTAAGTAAAATGTAAATAAAATATACTTATATTTCATTTAATTTCACACACTTTTTTCCTTTCTATTTTCAAATCTCTCTGTAAATTTCTAACTAAACACAGCGTAATAGTATTGTTAAAATTATGTAGTAAACTGCTTTATATGATAAAAAGTGAGATCCATTTATATATGTTAAGTGTTTGTTAATTTAAAGGGTAAATTACACTGACACCCCCTGAGATTTATATTTATTACAGTTCCCCCCTCACCTTCTGAAAATTACATCTCCCTCCTTGAGATTTAAAGTTTCATGGCAGATTCTCCCCTCAGCAATTTAATTTTTTTTAAATACCAATTTTGCCATCACTGGGTAAATTACGTTGACACCCTTCACATTTTAGAAATTTCAATTCCCTTCCTAAGGTTTAAAATAGCATCATCAATTGGCCCCTCGATTAGTATTAGTTGGAAAAAAAATTAATTGAAAAAAAAAATTGTTAGTAAAATTTTTAAATTTCTATTTAAAAACCAATGTAAACTCATTTTTGAATTTACATTTTTTTTCTCAAATTTACAAATTGAGACAACTATTTATAAAACAAAAAAATTATTAAACAAGTTTTTATGACAATTTTTAAAATTTTTGTAAATATAAATTGAAAATTGAAAACGAAATGGTTACCAAACAGGCTTCATATGGTAAAAATGTTGTAAAATAAACAAATAATTAAATAAGTTACCAACGTAAGAAATGACTTATCAAAAGATTCTTAGGCTATGTATGGTTTGATTTTTAGATTTTTTTTAAAAAAAAATTAAAAATTAATTTGGTTAAGAAATAAAAAATAAAAAATAATTATCATTTTTACATAATTTTTATCTTTCGAGTGGTTAGAAATAATTTTTTACAAATTAAATTGAAACAGCCATATGTATATATATAACCTGTCCAAAAGTTAAAATGATAATTATTTTTTATTTTTTATTTCTTAACCAAATTAATTTTTATTTTTTTTTTAAAAAAAATTCTAAAAATCAAACCATACATAACCTAAGAATCTTTTGATAAGTCATTTCTTATGTTGGTAACTTATTTAATTATTTGTTAATTTTACGATATTTTTACCATCTGAGCCCTGTTTGGTAACTATTTCGTTTTTAGTTTTCAATTTATATTTACAAACATTTTAAAAATTATCATAAAAACTTGTTTGATAATTTTTTTTGTTTATAAATTGTTGTCTCAGTTTGTAAATTTGGGAAAAAAACATAAATTCAAAAAATGAGTTTACATTGGTTTTTAAACAGAAATTTAAAAATTTTACCAACAATTTTTTTTTTCAAATTAAATTTCTTTTTAATGAATTTTTTTTTCCAACTAATACTAACTGAAAGGATAATTGGTAATGCTACTTTAAACCTTAGGGAGGAGATTATAATCTCTAAAATATGAGGGGTGTCAATGTAATTTATCCAGTGAGGGCAAAATTGATATTTAAAAAAATTAAATTACTGAAGGGGAAATCTGTAATGAAACTTTAAATGTCAGGGAGAGAGATATAATTTCTAAAAAGTGAGAGGAGAAACTGTAATAAACATAAAACTTAGAAATGTTAGTATAATTTACCCTAATTTAAAAGAAAGTGTATGTTCCAATAATATAATTAAAATATGTATTAAATAATACATACATATATATATATATATATGGACAGAATATAAAAATTAAAATAATATTTTATATTATACTCTGTCTCTCTTCTCACTTATGAAAGTGCTTCAAGGCAAACTAACCTGCCAGAACAAGTGATACCTCTCTCCTTTTTTTTTATTTTATTTTATAATAATAAAATTATTTGAATGGTTAGTTAAAATATATTTATGACAACATTAAAAATTATTGACTAACTTAATAATTTATTAATAAAAAGAATAATTTATTATACAATTAAAAACTTGAATAGACAGAATGTAAGTTTTAAAACTGGAGACACAATTTATACTTTAAACAAATTTTAATATATTTATAATTTAATATTTGATTTATAATGATGCGTGAAATTGTGAACTTCTAATTGCAAATTAAATTAAGTGCTGCGGCAGGCAATACCCAAAAGATAAAATGACATCCTCCTGAGTTGTTGGGGGATGCAAAGAGCACACGTATGACTTTCGGAGAAGCTAATGTATCATCCTTGCACATGATTATTCCCCGTCTTTTGGTTGGTTTAAAAGCCTAAACTCTGATGAGCAAAACCATGTTTCCAAAATTCTACTTGAATACACTCCCAACCAAACTCTCTAAACTCTTATAGGTCTGTCAAATCAAATCACACTAGCTACTTTGTTTACTTTGCTTTCGAATCTAGGCAAAATAAATAACTATATTTAATTATCAATTTAGATAAAAATTTAAAAAATAAAATAAAAAATATAAATAAAATATAACTAAAATATACATTTTATAATTTAAACACAATAGTAAAGAAATAGCATCGTTGTCTTTCCCATCATCAGATGCCCCCTTCCTCGCCAGTTGAAACTGCATAGACCGAGAGAGAAGAAGACAAGGTGGTCTGGAAACGCCATTGATTTAGAGGAGATTTTTCTATTTTTTGTTTTTTTTTTGTTTTTTGAAACAACAAAGAGTGGGGGCTACGTGTTATGGTCGTGGCCTACAACCTTGTCCTCATTTCAAAGCCAAAAACTAAAGCTGTTGTGTTATTATTCCTTCTTTATTGTATACCACCACCACCAACACCGATACCCTTGTTTTATTTTTTTTTTAAAAAAAAGGAAAGAGAAGAAAAAACTGTCCATTGATCTTCTACAAACCCTAGCTCTGTTTCCAAGCAAAGCAAGGGTAAAGCAAAGCTGTGATCAGATGGCAATGCACAATGAGAAACTTGATGGATAATTAGCTATAATCTTTGTTAGTAATCTCGAAATATCACGTGACATTGTCGATATGATACTCTAAATCAATTATGCAAAAACTTTTAAAAGTTAAACATAGGGACGAAATCATGAATTTTGTATGGAAAGGGCAATGTATATGGGTAAAAAAAATTGAGTTACTTTTGGTACATTATTAATTGAACATAATTTCTTATATATAAGCAATGCAAAATAAATATTTTACAAAAAAACTAAATAAATTTAACAATAATTTTTTCAATTTTTAAAAGTTTTGAACTATTAATTAGATTTCAGTATACAATAGGTTAAACTATTATTTTAAACTATTTTATTAATTGACATAGTCTAGTAAATAAAATGTGAAATTGTTAAAATATGACTCTTAAATTTACACTCAATAACGTTTAATGTTACATATTAGTTGATTTGTTTAAAAAAATTATCAACTACGACCCAACTTTGCTATGTCATTGTAAATAAATTTAGAGGGACTTACGTATAGGTCATAATAAGTGGACTTATTGTCCAATAGGCCTTATAATAATTAATGACGTTTTTTATCAAATATTATTTAAAAAAAAGTCATCAATTGTTAATTTTCAATAACAGTTTGAAAATTTTATCACAAAAAGTTACTAATTATAAGTTTTAGTGATGATTTAAAAAAGTCATCACAAAAAGTTACTAATTTTTAACTTTCAATGAAAGTTTGAAAAATTCGTTATAGAAAATTGTCATTAATTGTATATTCTAATGACAATTTATAAAAATCGTGACAAAAAAAGTTATTAGTTGTCAATTTTTAGCAACATATGTAAAAAAAATAGACATAAAAAATTATTTTTAACAATGATTTGAGTATGACTTATTTTCAATAAGACTTGATTAAAATTGAATTAAATTATTATAACCTATGGATAGCTTACCCATTTAAGGATAGAGTTTTAACATGTAGGGCAACAAAACAAACCAACCTACTATAATTTGACTTGTTTAACTCGTTGAAAATTTATTTGAATTTAACTCGTTAGGCAAACAAATCAAAGTTAGGCAAACAAATCAAATTTAAACACGTTTGAAAATTCGTAAGTATTACTTGGCTAAATAAACTTGTATACACTAAAAAAAACCAATCTACTCAGGCTTCACTCATGATTGACGTGTTAGAAACTCATTTAAATTATCTCATCGTGCAGACAAATTAAATTTAAATACATTTTAAAAGTCATTAAAATTTTAAATTAAACTTAAACAACTTATTATTCAACTGAATTCTTCGATTCAGCTCATTTGCGATCTTACCAACATGACAAATTAATCCAAAAACATCTGCACATATATATCTTGGAGAAATCTTGTCAGGTTGTGCAGATGGAACACTGAAACCCTAAAACCCTAATCTACAAATGGATCGATGCAGCTTAAGAAGCCTATGATGTTGAAATGATCTGTCATCCAAAAAACATAAACCCACAAATTTCGCTGAAAGGTGAAGACACATACTACACATCAGATGCTACATTGCATTTGCAATGGCAAACCCTTTGATAGCTTTACCCCAAATTGGAAATAAAAAATGTCCTTAGCCCTATGTATAGTGTGGGCATAGCCTTCTTTGCTCAGCTTCCCTTCTCTATCTATCCTATTCACACACGCCACCAACTATTCTTTCCCACAAAATTCTTGACTTCTTTCCCATCTTTTCCAAAAAAAAAAAAAAAATCATTTAATTGTAAAATTGTTAGTCGTGAAGCAAAACAATCGACAAATTTGCATATTGGGTTCGATTTAGATGAAACTGTCTCGTCTGATAGGTGAACCACAATTCACGAATTGTAGTTATGGTTTCAATTTGGAACGGAACGGTGTTGTTTCTATATATATACATATATAACTTATTTACCATGCACTGGAAGTACACTATCAAAACCACATATGATGGCAAATTTTTTTTATTTTTATTTATTTATTTATTTATTTATTTTTTTTGGGGGGGGGGGGGTAGAGGGAAAATGATGATAGGTTGTTTCTTGTTTGAAAAATGATGATAAAGTACATTTTTTTTGAAAAATAATAAAGATTGCATGTTGCTTAATGTTAGAAAACTTGTTTATTTTGCTTGACGTTTGATCCATTTAATAAAATTTTGTGAGCATATTGTGAATGGTGACAAGTTAGAAACTATGGCTTCAAACCAGAAATCAAACCATATCTCAACGAATCAATCTGGTTTGATTTTATAGAACTTAAGTAGTGATTTTGTTTATAATTTTTTTTTTTTTTTTTTTTTTTTTTTTTTTTAAAATCGAATCGTGCTCATTCCTAAACATTGCTCAATCTGGGACTATTCATCTAGTTTTAATCAATCCAGGTTGATCAAACCAATAAAAATAAAACTAGGAATTTCACTTTATCCGCTTTTCAAATAGGTGAATCTTGATGAAATCGAAATTAGCATGGCACTCTTGAACAATAAAAACGGACTCGTAATTTTGTGTAGATGGTGGATATCTTTATGATCTGAAATAAAGATTTGGTCAGTAATATTTGTAACAAGGAATATATATATTGTCAACTTTGTAGTAGTAGAGAGTTTGAAATTTTGGATGCGCCAATAAATGTGGGTCTATCACGGGTCGGTTTTATTGATTCCAATTGTTCAACTTGTAAGATTTATTAAAAAAATGATTAGACATCATGACCTACCTAATCAGATCACATTTTGAAAATAGACCATTCTAATTTTTATACAAATATAGAGTGATCATGTGTTTACTAACTTGATTTTTACAGTAATGATATACCCGATATGTCTTAAAATTATTAAACAATTCATATTACCAAAACAGACCCAAAATGGAGTCTGAGAGACTGGAGACAAACTTGATTTTAGAATAAAATACTCACAAACTTGATTTCGTACGAAGTTGTGAGCTGTGAAATGTGAATGATGAAGAATTTTTAGGTAGTAGTGTTCATGCCATATAAGTCACTGATCACATCATATACATATAGAAATGGAAGGAAATATATGAAAGATTGGCTTTTTTTTTACTTGGGGTTTGTTTGTTTGGAGTTGACACTTTGACACACTTATTATCTGTCATATGTGGGGTTCATGTTCATGAGGTGGTAAACAAAGCTAATCCATGCCCTTACTATTTTGGGTCTCTCCTTTACATATTTCTTCAGGCAGTTGTGAACATGTGACTCTTCTCACTTCTTTCTCTCTCTTTCTTAATGGCTTTTGGATTGGTTCCGGATTTGTGGGTCTAACAGGTTGAATATGGAACTATCAAAAATATATATATATATATATATATTCAAAGTTTCAAAGAGAACTGATGAGTGAGGAGTCTGTTTTGAAACAGTGTTTAGGCATTGATTCCTGGCTTTTTGAGTGTGTAACAATGTGGGATGTGGCTGTCACCACATGCACAATTATGTGGGGGATGAGATGACAATGATACACGTACACCCATTATCCTAAGAAAGTATTTGGTACCTAGAGAAGGTTAAGGTGTTTTGGTGTAGTTTCAATGAGTTATTTGTAAATAAAAAAAAGGGTAAATTATGAATATATTTTCTGAAGTTTGCTTATAATAGAGATTATTCCTTGTGATTTGAAAAGTTATAAATATCCTTTTATTATAATTTTTTATTTAACAAAATTAATTAAAAAAATAAAATTCATAATTACTCTCTTATACAATAATAAAAATGCTTAAATTATTAATTGAAACATATTTTTAACTGAGTTATGCTAGGGATCTCAAATGAATTACCTAATATTCTATCAAACCTCTTACATGGGTGTGGGATCCACACAAATCATATGTGTGTGGGTCCCACACCCATGTAAGAGGTTTGGTAAAATATTTGGTAATTCATTTGGGGTCTATAGCATTTTCTTTTTTAACATAGTTAAAAACTGTTAATTGACTTTATAATTATTAATAAAAGGGGCGATTGTTATGAAATTAGAAACTTCAAGGATGAAATATAATTTTCAAAATCATAGGGGGCGATTCGTATTTTAATCAAATCTCAATGGGTGTATTTTTAATTTACCCTAAAAACAAAATTGGAAGTAAATTATATATATTTTTTATTTTTATAGTTTGATTCAAATTTTATTTTATTTTTTATTATTTAAATTTAAATATTTTAGTCTCTATATTTTGAGTCAGTTTTAATTTGGTTATTTTGTTCAAATTTTTTGTTTTTTTTTTTTTACGTGTACATCTCAAGGAATTGACAAATATCTCAAAATTGTTAATATTAATCTCTAATTTGAATGGAAGAATCAAATTGAAACTGTAGGAACCAAATTTGAAATTATTAAATTGAAATAATAAGTTGTCATTTGGCAAAAAAATTTTTAGTTAGCTTTTTGAAGTTGCGACTTTTTTAACTTGTGATTAAAAAGTTCTTTTGGCAAAATCATTTTGGTTTTTTTAACTTTTATGAAAAAAAATATGAAATGATTATGGTTTGAATGTAACATTTTGTCTTATTGACTTATTTAACCTATATTATCTTTTGTACTTTTTTAGTCTCAACTAAGATAGCTAAACGAAGCCCAAAGGCTAAAATAAAATTTAGGTAAAAATAATTTGAATTAAAAGTATAATTTACCTAATGTTTTTACTTTGAAAATTTGTGTTTGGTGCTCTTTTGCCTACAATTTATGGCTAACGCTAACCAATGCCTCATGAGCGTTGTCTAATGTTGAAATTGTGTAAAAATTATTTTAAAGAGAATAATATTATATGTACTAATTAATGTAACAACTAATATACTAATAAATGATGTGACATAATTTTAGAGATTTTGAGTATTTGTAATTTGTATAATAGGTGGGGTCAGTAATAATGACATAATACTAATTGGTATACTAGTGTGTACATTAATTGATGCATGTAGCACCACCGTTTTAAAAATTATGAAAAGATTTTAAAAAATCAAAATAAATAAAAAGTGTTCTCAAATTAATAAAAATCGTATTGAGTTCTATACCTTTTGTCTTCTTTTTTTTTTTTTTTTGGTCTTGAGGGGTTGTTTGGAATAATTTAAATAAATATATACTTTTGACATTTTACAAAAATATGCGTAAAAAAATAACAAAGTGTTGTGACTCAAATAAGTACATTTATCTAAATAAATATATTTATTTAGTTTATGCTAAATTATACTTTAATAATAAAACTAATAATTGAGTATTTAAAAATTACAGGAAAGATTCTTCAATAAATTTCACTAAACAAGTTTCGAGCTTAACGATTGATGATGGTATTGATGTCCAATTATTCCAAGAAAATATTTTCTAAGTAGAAACCATTAGTAAAGAAAGGACACCGTAGCTCTCATGCAACAATTGATGATGATTCTGGACCCCATTTCATCGAGGGTAAACAAGGTTTTAAAAAGCGGCCGCAACCGTTACGTAACAGCGTTACGTAACGGTTTTGGTGGTTACCACCACCCGTTACGACCGCTTTTGCAGTGTGAATGAGATTCACAAGTGTGTCGGTCGTAGCGGCTACCGTAACGGTCGTAATGGTGCCGTAACGGCCTGTTACGCACCGTTACATAACGGTTCCAAACTGTTTCTTTCAAAAAAACACACAAAAAAAAGCTGAAAATGGGGGAATAGGGATGGAGAGAAGAGGGAAGATAAAGAGAGAAAATGGAGGAGCAAGAGATAGAGAGAGAGAAAAGGGAAGATGAAGAGCATGTTATTGATTTGTTGAAACTGTAAGACCTATGCTATTCTATTCAGCTGCTATCACTAAACCATTTTATTTGTGTGTGTCTATCTATATATTGTTTGAAAATAATAATAACAATAAGTGTGGTCATTATATATTTGGCTTGGTAAAAATATGTATGTATATATATATATATATATATTTAGACTCTTATTTATTCTCTTACTTTTGTCATTGTTTATCTTATATAGAATTGTTAGTGATTGATTTTTTGTATAATATAAAGTCATTAATTATTAAAATAAAATGTAAAAAACTCAGTTTATAGTGATTTAAAAATATAAAATATATTGAATCATACTTAAAAATTTACAAAAATTGATCAATATTTATTTTTAACCCAATAAATATGATCATGGAAAAAAAATATGCATATCGGTAAGTTTTTTTCAAATTGTGCAAAAAATAAAAAAATTCACGGTTCCGGTTACCGCAACCGTTACACTACGGCCTCTACACCCCACAACCGCAACCGCGTCACCGCCACCATTACGGCGACCGCAACCGCTTTTCAGAACCTTGAGGGTAAATTAGAGATGGCAATTTGAAACTGACCCGACGGGGACCCGACTCTTCGGCCCCGAATTGTGCGGGTTTTCTTCGAAAAATACCCCCGACGGGACGGGGATGATATTTAAAATTTATCTCCGAACAGATTCGGGCCGGGGACGGGGATAAGTGTCCCAGCCCCGTACTCGGCTCGGCCCTGCCCCCGTTCCCCAGCCCAGTTTGTCCCGGAAATGAAATTACCAATTTACCCCTAGATATATATATATACACACACTATGACCCAACCAAACCAAACCCTCATCTCATCCTCTCCAGTTCTATCTCTCTCTCTCTTCCCTCTACTCTCTCTCAAGGCCGATCATCGATCATCACGTCGATCGTCGATCATCACTGTAACCAAACTAGATCTGATGGAGTTCGTGACGTCGATCATCACTGTCCACGACACCGGAGGGGTCATTCCGTCGTCCATCGCCACTGTCGCGACGTAGTCAGCCATAGCCACCCATCGCGACACCGATGATGCTCTCAGATCGTCCATCACCACCAATCGTCCTCCTCCATAAACTCCACCAGATCTAGTTTCTCTCTCTCTCTCTCTCTCTCAGATCTTTCTGTCAATTTTTATTTTATTTTTTATTTTTTTTATTCTGTATGTTGTTGATCTGGTTGAAAATGTATGTGATGTTGTTGATCGTCCATCTCTCTCTCTCTCTCACTTTAGTCTCTTGATGTTGTTGATCTTTCTGTATGTTGTTGAAAATGTATGTGATGTTGTTGATGTTGAAACAAATTTAGGCGGGGAATTTTCGGGATCAGGGAAACCCGATCCCCGATCGGGGGCGGGGGTGGGGAGAGGGAAAGGTTCCCCCTCGGGGATCGGGGCCGGGGACGGGGCCATGTTCATCATCGGGGATCGGGGACGGGGAGTGTGATCCCCGGCCCCGTCTCGCCCCGCCCCGCCCCGCCCTGTTGCCACTCCTAGGGTAAATTACACTGACACCTTGAAGTTTCTCTTTAATATAGATGCCTTCCTTATATTTGACAAAATATATATTTTTTTTCTTGAGATTTATAATTTTATTACAAATTATTCCTAAATTGTTGATGTATTTCTTGAAATTTTTTAAATGATCATCTTATTCTTTTTCTTACACTTTTTTCTTTCTATTATCATGACTATGTTCTACAACTTTTCATCATTAAATTCTACATGAATATATTTTTAGTGAGCGATGATAAACAAACATAAATTTTATATAGAATTTTCAAACACAATAATATAGTTTAATGGTGAACTTTTATTTTAAAACAAAACACCCATAAACATGATTTGTATTTACAATCATATCACTATCATAATACTTTTTATGATATTTTTTTGTATAAATTTTTATATATGAATATAATTTTTTATTTTTATTTCAACTATTATATCTAAATTAAATCTAATCTAAATATATTTAAAAAGGATAACTTTTGTACAATTTTTTTAAAAAAAATCCATTAAATACAACAAAATAAGATAATGTATTAAATTTTTGTATTTGGTGATTTTTTTTTTAAAAAAAGTGACAAAATATTAAGTATATCTAAATTAGGTGAATCTAAAAAATAAAAAAATTGCTCGGAATATTGAAAAATTCTGTAAAAAAAAAAAAAAAAACTCACTTTTTGTGTGAGTTAAATAAAAGAAAATGATTGTTATTTCCCTTGAAATAACATGAACAAAATATCAGTATTATTTTATTATTTTATATGTATAAAGACTAAGGGATAAATATATCATTTTAATCTAATAGATGATAAATATAATTTTTCAAGGGTAAATTACAAACACACCCTTAAAGTTTACTTAAATTATAAATTATCCCATGTGATTCTAAAAATTATATTATGCCTCCTAAGTTTCTAATTTCATAATAAATAGGTCTTTTTATTAATAAATTATCAAGTTAATTAACAATTTTTTAACAATGTTAAAATTTTGTTTCAATTAATAATTCAAATAATTTTATTATTGTATAGGTGCACAGTTAGAAATTTCATTTTTTTAATTAATTCTGTTAAATAAAAAATTCTGACAGAAAAATATGTGTAATTTTTTAAATCACAAAAAATAATTTATATTTTAAACAAATCTCAAAAAATATATTTATAATTTACTCATTTTTCAAATATAAAAAGAAGATTTATATTAAACACAAACTTCAAAAGTATTAGTGTAATTTACCATTTCATCAATTATGGTTAACTTTTTTTTTTTTTTTCTCTCTCTCTCTCATCCGTTATTTCCATCTGATGTGATGACAATTTCACGTCATCTAATTACGTAACGAAAATTATCCGTAGCTCGAATGTGTAGAGCTCGAATGGCTCGAATGATACGAAAAATATTATCTTACTGGTAAGAGAATAAAAAAAAATCCTAAAACAACGTCATTTTGAGATTTCAAACCATTCAAACCTTTGATATTTCGAACTAGTTGACAACCAAATAAAGTGTATTGAGTCATCCACCTCTCCCTATCTCTTTCTCTCTCATTTTTTGTTTGTAAGTGTAACAGTTTGACACCTCCAGTTAAAAAATATTGGGGAAATTTCAATTTAGAGGTAACTTTGAAAAATAATTATAAATATATGATAAACTTTTTAAACATTAATAATTAAAAATATAATTTTTTCATGAATTTATAATAAAATTTTGAAATTATTATTTATTGGTAATTTTTTAGAAAATATTTAGTTAGCAAATTCTTCTCAATGGAGCATTACATTTTATGAGCTCGATATATTTATGTTTTTTTCCTTTTTCATCATAATTCGTAAAAATTGAAAATTGAATCAAAGCTATGTTACAAATTTAAACCTTTGGGTAAGATCTGTAATATCAACAATAATAACTACATGGAGTACGGTAGAATTTCTCGGTACGATCATTCGAGAAGTTCTTTTGAGGATGACTCCTATACAATCTCAACATTTCGTAGTGTTAGACCTACAGTGGTGTGTGTAAAATAAATGTACAATTAAAATAAACAACAAAATAAAATAATTTAAAAAATAATTATATAAATTAAATTCTGAATTAAATACTTTCAAAAATTAAAGTTGAGGTTTGTGTTGGACACTAACCGGCGTCTACTTTTCAGGATGCAAGGACTAACACTTGAATTTGTAGTATTACAAAATCAAGTCTGGCAAATCAAATTATGTTATAACTCTTTCTTTTTCTTCCTAAAAATTAAATACAAAACAGATCCAAAAACATAGAGAAGAACAGAAGGAGAAAGACGAAATTCTGAGAGAAAAATTGATTTCTAAATTGCTGGAAGGCTAGCTTTTTATAAGAGGAATGGTGACTGTTCGAACATGTGCCAACAGATGTGAACCTGTTCGGACAGATTTAATAAGCAAAAAACCTGTTTGAACTGTTTGGACAGATATAGATCTGTCCGGGAAAGAATTCAACAGGTATGAACCTGTTCGGGTGGGTTAGGATTTGTTTGGGTGAAGGGAAAAAATTGGACCAATTTATTTTGAATTTTGAAATCAAAATTAAAAATAAATGAATAAATTACAAAAGTTTTTTGGCCTAAAAAGATTAGTATTAAGCCGGACAAGTTCAACCCAACCTTACACTACGCACTTGAGCCCAGGCTAGCCCGACCGACAGGACTGCGGCGGCGGTGCACAAGTGGTTTTTGTTTTGGGTCCAATGGATCTAGCCCACTTTACCCATAACGTCACCTTCCCACAAACTTGGATATCCTTTGGGGGCCATCCTAAGTAGCACAAGCTAAAGTATATAAACTAGGGGTATCCGCGGTTCGGTTTGGGGCGGTTTGCGGTTCAGTTTGGACCTGCCCGCATCTATGCAGTGTGGGGAAAAGTCAACCCACAACCGCCTGCAATGCGGTTTGCGGTTTGTGCGGATGTGTGGGCGGTTGAAGGCAGTTTGCGGATTGAAATTTTTTGTCAAAAATTTATTTTTAAACTTTTTTTCCCCCCATTTTGTCAATGTTTATTTTGGACATTTTTCCTCTCATTTTTTAAAATGCTCCAACATTAATAATTAATGAATTAAAAAATATAAAAAACTTGTAAAATAAAAAATACAACAAAATCAATTCGTAACCTAAACAAATCATTCAAAATCTACATTCATCATTAACTTGCATTCATCTCAATTCGTAACCTAAACAAATCATTCAAAATTTACATTCATCATTAACTTGCATTTATCCTACATTTATCATTCCTAACCCAAATAAAAAAAATCCTACATTGAAAATCCTAAATTCATCATTCCTAACCGAAATACAAAAAAAGAAAAAGAAAAAAGTAATTCTTCATTAACTTACATTCATCCAAAATGCAAAAAAAATAAAATAAAAATAAAAATTCATTAACTTACATTCATCCAAAACCAAAATGCAATTAAAAAAAAAAATTGTTCTCAAACTTCATTCAATTCAAACCCATGAAATAAAATAAAAACATTTCTATCAAACTTCATCATGAATCACATCCAATTCAACTTTCAAAAATTCCAATTCTAATTCCATGCATTTGGTTGATGAACTCTGCACAAAAACAAACTGAAAAAAATATAAACTTTAATCTTCAATCTTCACAATTTTTTTGAGACAAAAAGTGTAAAAGAATAAAGTAATGAAAAGATAAACAAATGTCTATATATTCCATCTCAATATAGTAAAAAAATGTGTTGAGTATATGAAAAAATTACAATAAGCAAATGGATATTGGAGATCAATTATAGCATCAACATTATAAGTTGAACTTGAAGATAAGCTTGACTCCAAAGTACCTAATTAGGAATCAACAAGGGAAGATTAATAAAACTTACATTAGAAAATGAACAATACAAATAAAAATGAAGATAAATAAATTCTCATATTACTCGAGTCATATTGCTCAAATTCCTCTACATTATCCATCGTCTTTCGAAGAGAAATTGGAAGGCTGCTTCGAAGCCAATTTTGAGTACATACAAGAGTTTCAACCATAGAAGGTGAGAGTGAACTACGAAATGGGTCAAGAATACGCCCTCCTGTACTAAAAGCTGACTCCGATGCAACGGTATAAATAGGCATGGCCAACACATCCTTTGCAAATTGTGATAACATCCTATATTTGGTTGCATTCACCTTCCAATAATCCAAAATCTCAAATGTTTGATTCTTTGCAAAATGTTCAACCTCAGATAAATATTGTTCCAATTCCGACTTAGATCCACTAGTGCATCGCCTCTCCAAATAGGAATTAAATTGGGAGTCAATCAAAGAATAGGGATCATCATCATCATCATCTTCTACCATATTCACAACTTCACTCACACTTGGAAGTTTCTTATTTGAAGGATAAAATGTGACATAATGGCTATACAAACGACTCAAACAACTCTTAACCTTGTCTACCATATCTTCCACCTTCTTATTATCCCCAAGAAATAAATTGGAAAAACAAAACTCTAAGTATGTCATTTTTTTGGTAGGATCAAGAACCACCACAACATAGAATAACAAATTGATCTTACTTCCATTCCCCCAATACTTGCTAAACTTTTGTTTCATAGTCTTTGCCATTATGCTCAAAGTATCATCCTCCTCCAAAATTAATTGGTTAATTTTGCTTTCAATAACAAACATTTCTTTGTAAAAAGCATTGGAAGTAACGAAGAAAGACCCCGAAAATTTCTTAGTTGCAAGATAAAATAATTTTAGAAACCTCAAAAAAATTCTACATTTTTTCCAATCCAACTCATTCGGACTTCTCCTTATGCCACCATCAATATCCTTGAAATAAGGTTCAAAGTTGGAATCCACAAACCTCAATCGGTTAAAAGCCTTTTTATACTTTTCGACGGCCTCTAACATCAAATGGGTAGAGTTCCATCTAGTTGGTACATCTAGGCATACAAGAGCTTTTGAATCAAGTTTGAGTGTGGCCACACACTTCTTAAAAACATCATGCCTATGAGAAGAAGACCTCACATATCTCACCGCAAGTCTAATGTTCACAATAGAATCGTTTATTTCTTTCAACCCATCACTCACAACAAGATTAAGAATATGTGCACAACAATGCATATGAATAAACTCATGTTGCAAAATAGTCCCCTTCTAATCTTTGGTTATCGTTTTCAAATATTGAATGGTAAGATTATTAGAACTAGCATTATCAACTGTTAAGGTGAATATGCTATCAATGTTCCACTCAATCAAACACGACTCAATTTTTCGACCCAATATTTCTCCTTTGTGATCCTCAACTTGTTGAAAATTTATGATTCTTTTTTGAAGTTTCCAGTTATCATCAATGAAATGAGCAGTCAAACACACATAACACAAATTTTGAATGGATGTCCAAGTGTTCGTAGTAAAGCAAATTCTATGACCTTTCATGGCTTTCTTTAACTTATCCCTTTCATTTTTGAATATGTTAAGCACTTCTCTAGATATGGTTTAACGAGAGGGAATTGGTGTGAATTTGCGTTGCATGACATTACAAAATCTTCTAAACCTAACACCCTCCACAAATCTAAATGGTAACTCATCAATGACCACCATCTCCAAGCCCTTTTACAAGTATCAAAATTAAAAATTGTTGCTACAACCTCAACACCCTCTTCATTTTGTTTCGGTTTAAGATTTAATGTTTGTTGACCATCGGTATCCCTATTGGGATATTCTTTACAATTGAGTGTATGACTCCTCAAATTGCTAGTCCCACGAAGTCTAGAGTCAACAATATACTCTTTCTTGCAATATTTACATACGACTCTACGCTTCCCATCGGTCCCTACAACCTTGTCAAAATGATCCCAAACTGTGGATGGTGCCCTCCCCCTTCCACCCTCACTCTTTCTCTTTGGAGGTCTAAGAGGCTTAGGTTTAGGTTTGGGTTCAACTAAGTGGAGATTCATTTGAGAATTAGAGGATTCCGGAGGTACAAGATTGATTGTGGGAGATTAAACACTATCCTCCATTTTAACTGGATTACAAAAATTACAAATTCAATTTCAATAACATAACAGATTCAATACAGTCACAGATTCAATTTTAATTTTAATAATAGATTCAATACAGATTCAATTCTATACATATTCAATACAGTCACAGATTCAATTTTAATTTTAAAAACAGATTCAATTCTATACAGATTCAATTCCAATTTCAATAACAAGTTCAATACAGATTAAATTCCAATTTCAATAACAGATTCAATTTCCACTTCTCATAGATCTGTTAGAGCATTGCAAAAGCACATATTCAATTTAAAGAGAGAGAGAGAGAGAGAGAGAGATCTGTTTGCATAAACACAGATTCAATCTCTACTTCTCACAGATCTGTTGCTACAAAAAAAATCAGATTTAATTCCAAACAAACACACAGATTCAATTTTCATTTCTAACTGTAGACACCCCATTTTTGACCGTCCTCAAGACTTGGACGTCACCGTTTGAACACTCGGTGATCATCCATGTTTGTGTTCGTCCTGAGTTCTCAGAGGTCTCGGCCATTCGCCTTGCCTCAAGACCTCTTGACTTGCCTGTTTTGTGTTTGGTTTTGCACCAAACACTTGTTGTTTTGCTTCTGAGGGTGGGAAATGGTTTGTTGGCCATCCCTACACCTCACCGGCCATGGCTTGAGGCCACCGGCCCTATTTTGTTGATATCGGCCATTGATTGTGGCCGGTTGGCATTCTTTATGGTCGGCCGACCATTGTTTTGGTCAATTTGTCATTTTTGGCTGGCCGATCACTGTTCATCTACTTTTGGTAGATATTTTATGCCAGCTGTGATAGTTGGCATCCACTTTGCACCCCCTCCATACTCGTGTATGGAGGGATATCACTCTTGCTTAGCTTGTTTTGTAAGCTTTACAAGAGTGAATCTCTATAAAGGGAGGGCTTCTTCTCCCTCCTCAAGGTTCCAAAAAGAAGTTCCAGAGCTCTAAGATTAGGGTTAGAGGATTGTGTATCTATTCTATCTCTATATCTTATTCTTTTTCTATTTTGTGTGTGTTTACGGTGTGTTGTTCATAGTTTTGCATACAAACACCTAGTGCTACACTTTCCTTTAGCTACTGAGGTACTAAGGAGTTATTTTCAGAGTTCTTGAGTTGATCTAAGCTTGGAGAGGCTGCTGGAGCATTGTTCTTGAAAGAGGTCTTCAAGGGTAAGAACTTTACCCCTTTATTTCCCATTTTTGCATAGGCTTTTAGCCATCCTTGCATCTATTTTTAAGCTTAGTGTATAACTAGTAAAAATTTTGTTTTTACTTTCTTTTGATAGTTGTTTAAGGTCTCTTTGAGGTTTGGGATTGTTTGACCCCTCTTAGGCCTTGTTTGGCCTCATTTTTATGCACTTTTGGTGAGCTCCGAGACCACCTTGTGTTGGCCTCCTCACCACTGAAATCCCTCTGGATTTCAGTGGTGGGAATGGTATTTTGAGGTCCTAAGAAGGAGAGGGCTATCCCCTCTCCTTGTTGTCTTCAATACTTGTCATTTTAACCTTATGTGTGAGCACCTTTCTTGAGTTCATGTTGGCCATGTCTTAAGTAGTATTTGTGCTTATTTTTCCATGATATAGCACTGTTTTTAGTTGGTTTAGACACAACATGCATGCTTTGCATACTTGTCTTGTAATGAAATTGCCTTAACATGCTTTGTGCTTTGAGCCTTGTTTTTAGCATGATTTTGGCTTAGCTTTGTGAAGCTTTTATGCATGTTTTGATGTGCTTGAGGTCTGATTTTGGTTATTTGGGTCGTCCATGACTTGCTTTGTATAGCTACCATGCAATCTCCTTTATAGGCATTGAGTGTTGGCCTCTCTAGCATGCTCTCCTTTCATCATTTTAGTGATTTGGCACCACTTATCATGTCATTTCAGTCCATATGGTATGCTTGTATACTTGCATTTGATACTCCTTTGATGCTTTAAAAGGTTGATGTATTATGCTCCATGTTTGGGTCATCATACATGCCTTTAGACTTAGGCCATTTAGATGCCATCTAGGCGTGTCTTTGACCTTGTTTTGGTCTGCCCTAGGACTGCTTTGAGTCCTTTTGTCCCTTTGAGACTGGCCTTGTACGACCATGGTTTAAGCCCCTTTGATAGCTTTGAGCCTTGAACCTTGCTTGCATGCTTTGATTGTTTTGTTTAGTTGGTTTGACACCATCCTTAACATGATTTTCAGAGTTTATCATGCTTGCCATTTGTCCATGTTTGTCCCATTTTAAGTGTGCTTAAAAGTCCCCTTTCTATTCTTAAGTATTGGACCATGTTTGCATACATGTTTGTATGTACATCTGCTTTCATGTGCTTAGCATATTAGCCACTGTTTTGGGCTTAAAAGTTACTCCTTCATGCTTAAGTTTTGGACCATGTGTGCATGGATGCTTATGTGTACATTTGCCTTGCATGTTGTCACATACTTGGCCCGTAGGCATGTTGTCACATACTTGGTCTATTGGCACGTTGTTGCATGTTCAAGTGGTGTTGCATTTGGCATGCATCTTGTGTTAAGTTGCTTTACATGTTCCTATGCTAAGTCCCCTTCACATGTTGTTGCATGTTGGTTATTAGCATTATTGTTACATGTCTAGCATGCTTGTTTGCTTAGGTTGTGTGCCTAGTGCTCATTACTTGCTTGCACGCTCATATTGCATACTTAGCTTGCATGCTTAGGTTGCATTTTGCATGCATACCTTGCCTCTTGAATTGATTGTGATAGAGGTTGGGCCTATTGTTTGTTTTGGTTTGCATTTCATTTGACATCAAAATGCACAACTTGATTTCTTGGGCCATCATGCATCTAAATGCGTGATTGGTGGCCCGAGGGTCGAGGGCCATCCTCCTTTGAGTCATGAACATGATAAGGAGTGTGGTGGTGCAAACATTTGCTTTGAAATAAATTGTCATTCCTTGTTTACCCTCTGCTGCTGTCAAAACAGGATTCTGCAGGAAGATATGGTCGACCGACCATTCTCAGTGCCGACCGACTAAATATCTTTGGCCGAGAGCCATACCAATGGTCGATGACCACTTTCCCATGGCCGGTGACCATTCCTCATAGTCGGTGGCATCCCACGGTGTTCATAGAGTGTTCCTTGGGATTTGTGCAATTTTCAGAGGTATAAAACAGTGAAAACAGAGGTAGCTTGTGCATGGTGGTGGATTTCCGAGCGAAGCCGAGCACGCATGTATTGGACCCTCTTCCTGAGGCTGTTATACCGCTTTATTAGCTTAGTTAATTTGCTTAACTAGTTAAGTGGTCTGTAACTATTTAATTACCTTGTTAGTTAGTTAAATTTGTATTATTCTTTTGGTCCCTCCGAGAGAGGGCGAATTGTATAATAAGCGTGCGCGTGTGTGATGAATGCCTTCCAACCCCCACTTCTTTCTCTCTTTTACTTACCTGCTTTGATGGTTAGTATTAGGGCACATTTTAATTAGCATTCTTATGCTATGCATGTGTGCATTCATTCATTAATATTGCATGCACCGGGCTCGGCGCATCATACTAATTGCATAGTATTTCAAATCTAACTTGAATACATGTTATCTGTTGCATTTCACATGCCATCCATAGATTAGCCAAGCCTATTCTAGCTGCATTTTGCCTGCGATGCATTAGCCATATTAACGTGAACTAGGATCATGCATGATTACTAACTAGTTTCTTGTTTTGGCTCGGAGTACACTGTAAGTGTTTATGTCTTAGCATCCCGCATGAGTGTGAATGTTAACATAGCAGGATGCTTTCTATGAGGCTAATTGCTTAGTTGATTTACTGCCTGAATACTTGTGGGCGAAAGTTGGATTGCTTGAATTGGGACAATTCATTGAAATCCGTATTTTAGCTTACTTGCGAGTAGCAAAACTCAAACCATTTTTCCGAACAAACGGATATGCGATGCTTTGTTCCAAATTAGGCGATCTAGTCTATACTTGTGTGTTGTGCGCATTACATAGTAAATTCTAGCTAATTAACTGGAATAATAACACATATGTTTTCAAAACAAAATGTCATGTTTAGTACAGGCCGATCTTCGGATCGGGCGAGCGGGGGTGCTTATAGCTGACCTTCCCTAATCGTACCCAAGTTCCTGAGCCGAGGCAACTTTGGTGATGACGGACATGTGGCCTTAGGCAACGAGTCAGGGTTTCCTAAATTCCCCCAAAACAAAATATTTAGGTGGCGACTCTGTATCTGGCAAAACAGTCCATGTTTGGCACTTCTTCCTTAAAAATCTGTTTTCCAAAACGATTTGCCGGATTTGGACTCTTTGGTGATTTATCAGTCTTGCATTACACACTGCGAGACCAGATTAAGAACCGTGACATTGAATCCTGAACTGTAGTGAGCCCCGAAATGAACAGAACAGGATTTCCCTCTCGGGACGTTCGGGGACGTCTACGCTCACAGATTCAATAATAGATTTAATTCCAATACCACAGATTTAATTCTAAAATCACATATTCAATTCCCAAAAAAAAAAAACAGAGACAGATCTGTTTGCACATAAACACAGATTCAATATCTATTTTTTCACAGATCTATTGCTACAAAAAAAAAAAATCAGATTTAATTCCTAACAAACACATACATTCAATTTTCACTTCTCACAATTAGATCTGTTGCTACAAAAAAAAATTAATAGATCTGATTGCATAAAATAAACAGATCTGATGAGTTGAGAGAGTGAGGAAAACAAATTAGAGAGAGAGTGGTCTGATATGTCGTAAAATAAATCAAAGATTGAGGAGAGAGAGAGACATACACACACATACATAGAGAGGCTTACTTGTGAGGTCGATCGGTGTGATGAGAGAGTCAATCGATCGGTCGATCTTGCGATGAGAGAAAGTCTATCGGTACAGGTGCAAAATCAGAGAGTGAGAGACCGATGAGATAAGAGAGTGAGAGACAGATCAAAGAGAGTAAGAGAGAGATCTGATATGTTAGAAAAAAAATCAAAGATCGGGGAGAGAGAGACAGAGACAGAGACTGAGGCTGAGACTGAGATTGAGAGAGAGGCTTATATATGAGGTCGATCGGTGCGATGAGGTCGATCGGTCAATCTTGCAACGAGAGAGAGTCGATATGTGATTTGGTGCAATGCAGATGATAAATGCGAGAGTGAGAGACAGACTGAGAGAGTGAGTTCGTGTTTTGTTTTGGAGTTTGAGAGATATTAAGATTAGGGTTTTTTTTTTTTTTTGAATAATCAGATTTGAAGGGGAAAAAAAAAAGTTTTTGTGGACGGATTGGGCAGGTGTGGTTCAAACCTGCAACCGGCCCGCAACTAGAAAATTAGATAAAATCCAAACTGCACCCTACCCTAATGTGTTTGCGAAATTGCCCATACATTTGCAGTTCGGATCGGATAGGGTGGTTTAGGCGGGTCGGATAACCCTATGCTTAGCCCTAATATAAACCCATTCAAAACCTTAAGCCTTTCCAATGTGGGACAAGCATATTTCACAAATGTGTAGGAAACCCAGCTAAAACTATTTCACGAACCCGAAAGCGTGTGTTGAATTCTCATTCATCCGGAAATAGTTTTAAGTAACCAAATACACGATATTATTCAC
This sequence comes from Camellia sinensis, assembly GCF_055761805.1. Lineage (NCBI taxonomy): Eukaryota > Viridiplantae > Streptophyta > Magnoliopsida > Ericales > Theaceae > Camellia > Camellia sinensis. Next base: position 30,410,058 of record NC_138961.1, on the reverse strand, counting down.
TATGTGGCATTAAACACAAACCCAAGTAGAAACGTTAAAAATAATGCTTGGGTCCCACCTTAATTAATGCTCAAAATTAGCAAAAAATAAAAATTTTGCAAAGCCATTTTCCTACACGCAGATATATGTCCCTACTTATTTGGAGGTAAGAAAAATAAATGACATTTCCACAAGTCTTATTTTATGGACTTATATTTCATTTCTTAATTACAAATTTTTAGATCATCAAGTCCCATTATTAAATAATGATTGTTCATTATTTAATATTGTTTATGAAATAAAAATAAAAATGTATGATGATGTAACATTTATTTTGATTTTCAAAACTTTACAATATCAGTTTTAAAACTGAAAAAATTGAAAATTGTATCTCCAAACTAAAAAAGTTGAAAAGTTTTTGTCAATAAAAGAGCATGGCAATGGAACATTACTATGCAGAACTAAAAGAAAAAAAAGTTGATAATGTTCTTAAAATTTGAAAAATATTGATGAATTTCTTAATTTTACTGGACAGTTTCACAAATTAAAAAACTATCAAATTTTATACAAATAAAAAAATAATATTTTATTTTTATAAAATTTTATATTCAATATTGACCTTATTTGATAAATCTCATTGCCTAGGCTCCAGAAATATAATTTTTATTAAAAGTAAATGTATATAATAAAAGTTATAAAATTTTTAAGTTTTGAAATAATAAAATAAAAGTAATGAGTTAGGAGACAAGTTATCTAGTATTATTGAGATATGATCATGTGGTGTTGAGGATAGCTGTGATTGGTAGAGAGGATATGACTCACATTTTTGTGTTGGGGTATAAGATATAATGTTTGATAATTGGTGAATAACATGGTCATGTAGTGCACTTAAAACACTTAATAAATTTTCTACACTTTTAAATTCTTTTGGCCTTTTTATAAGAATAAAATAGTCATATAAATAAATAAAAATTTGAAAATGGAACCTTAATAGTTATAAACAATGAAACATAATTTAATCGAATACAAACCTTACAATTAGGACTTTTGAATAATTTCCACAAAAATGAAATGAAAATTTGGCAGATTTATGGAAAGAATAGAGTCGGACCCTAATCTCATTTTTTTAACGAAATTTATTTGCAACTTTTAAAATAAAGTAAAATAAAATAACCTTGTCAAATCTAACTTGTATTCACTACAAAATCAAGGGACTCAATGGGCTGGACTCAAGCATCTGCTAACAATATTGACACAGAACTTCTTGCCTTCACTCAAAGTTCGGGCCTATTGGGCCAGTTTCATGTTGCCAGCCTATTAGGTTGAACTCTTTTTTTTTTTTTTTTTTTTTTTTGTTATTTTAAATGTCAGAACCCACACGAATTATACCACCACCACAGATGCAAACCATATGCACTCTATTTGGTTGAGTTTTAAAAATCATTTTCTATTTTTTTTCTTCTTTAGATTGGTAAAAAACCATTAAAATGTCATTTTGATATTTTTAGAAGATATTAAATGTATTTATGTTAATTATATATATATATATATATATGTATGTATGTAAACAACAATAAAAACATATGTGATACTTATGTATTTTAAAATTTTGTTTTGAAAACAAGTGAAATGAGTGGTTAGCAAGAAATAATTGTTGACGGTTAAAGATAATAAATAAAGATAATAATCAGAGATTGCTGTCAACTTTTGGTGTGAGTTAGTTGGTGACTGTCAAAAGTTATTGTTCGTCGCAAGAAGTGATAATCGACGATTGAAAATGATAATTGACCGTTCAAAGTGGTGACTGAAAGTAATTGCTGTCAGCAATAAGTGGTGCTCAGAAAAAGTCACTGGTGATGTTGGTTATGAGTGGTGAGTAATGGCTAGAAGTAGTAGGAGAATGAGAAAATAATCAATTTTTTTTTTCTTCTAAACAAGTGAAAACATACATATATATATATATATATATATATATTGTGATTACAATAAATTTATAAAATTTTTAAGTTGTTTACAAGTTGTTAAAAATAAAAATAGATGCTAAAATTTTTTTGTTTATAATTTGTAAATTTTGTATAAGTATAAATAGAAAATTGTAAATATAAAAGTTACTAATCAAGAGTAATTTTCGTATGATTTTATCTTTTTGTGATGAAAATGATTTTTTAAACTAATTTATATATATAAATATTCTAAAAAAATATAAAAAGCTTAGCTAATTAATGAAAATAGTAAGCTGAATCACTAATTTGCTTCTTCAACGTTATGAGGCCCTTTCTTGCATTATATTATAGTTACTAGTGTTGGATTACGAATATGTATTGTTAGATAGTGGGTCTTTCTTAAACGGTTAATTGTCTAATTTAACATGATTTTTGTGATATTTGTAAAATTACTATCAATTGCCAAAAATAAAAATAAAAATAAAAAATTCAAAACACAAGACTCCACATGCTGATAAGAAAGACCCAGACCAGCACAAGGACAACCTCAACCAGAGATTTGGGTGCAGCAGTAACCCAATTTCCAAACAAGCCTTTGGAAAAGCGGTTCGACATTTCAGGCCGCTCTATCCGGTCTAGTGCTTTGACGAACCTGTTAGAGCTTTCACAGTCGCAGCTAGGGCACACACCAATCTCCATTTAGAGAGAGAGAGAGAGAGAGAATGCCATTCATAAGCAAGACACAGAGACAATCAGATTACAATCTCTTCCCTTCAAGTTGTCCAATAGTTATCGACAATGGCGCTTCCTATTTCCGAATCGGGTACTACACTCAAATCTCTATTCGATTATACATATGTATTTGCGTATATATATATATATATATGTTTATGTGAATATTGATATATTGCTCGTTGATGATTATGAAGATGGGCAGGAGAAACTGATCCTCGCATTATCTTCCGAAACATCGTTCAAAGGCCACGCCATAAAGTTACAGGTACTGACGATTCTTTGGCATTTTTGACTCTGTTATAAAGCATTGTTATTTTAGCAATTTGATCATTTAAGTGATATTTGATGTTTGGGAGTAGTAGTAAATCCTGGAAATGATGGTGGAAAACCACATCCATGAAGCACGGGCATGGATACGAGTACTCGTACTCATACGATATGTACGTCGATACGGTAAAATTAAAAAAAATAAGATACGGGTGCGGCTTGGTATACTTGTAAAAAAATATTTATTTTTAATTTAAAGTAATGCAAAAATTAATTAAATAGTTTAATTTGTTAAGGTCAAACCTACAATTAATATTTAATGTCAAAAGTAAATGTATAAATAAAAAAATAATGCTAAGCATAAAATAAAAATTATAAAATGAAACAACATAAAACAAAAAATTAAAAAAAGTCTAGTGAAAGGAGTTTTGTCTTTATAGTAAAAAAAAATATTATTTCAATTGAGGTACGGTACGACTTGGGTATATACTAAGTACGTCTACGTACATCAAAAATTAAGAAGAAAAAATTTGGATAAGTATTTTGTGTACTCAGTATGTATGCAGAAGTACCATACAAGGTATCATATGCCGGTAAGTACCCGGTACAGGTACGGCATGTTTTTTGAAGTACCTATGCTTCATAGACCACTATTGATGGTCCAAATCGTCTACCTCGTAGACCTAGCAGAAAAAATCAACTCCGTCGGACAATTGTAAACACATGAACAAATATCAATTTATAAAATGGATAGTTTAAGTGTACAATTACATTTGTCGTTCATACTATTAAAAAAAATACGATTTTTTCTTGTGTTTTTAATTGTTCGATGAAGCTCATTTTTTTGCAAAGATAGATGGTTTCGATCATGTGCGGGCCTAGATTGGGGCCTACAAAAGGGGTATGGAGAGGTATGGAGATAGAGGAAGGTATAGAGGGGACTTATCCCATCATATTGTGCCCTAACCCATTATTAAAATATTTCCTTTTGCTTCCCAATTCTCTTATTATGACATTGGAGTCTTGTATATAATAATATAATTTACTGGTTTGGAAACAAAGACTAGTAATTTTATGCAGAGTAAGGTTTCAGAAAGAGAGATTGTAAAAATATTTCTGACCTTCACCCAAATAGGCCAATGCTTCTGGTACAGTGCAAATTCTATAATATTGTGACGTGCCCTAAACTTTTGTATTTTGTGACCCACTATTGAAATATTTCTTTTTGTTTCCCAATTCTTCATTGACATTGGAGTCTTATGCATAATTCTCCAGTTTGGAAATAAAGACTAACAATTTTTATGTAGATAGATAGATAACGCATTCTTAATGCTGTGCCTTAATTGTAATATCACACAATAACCTTTGCCTAATTTATTTGGTGTCTCATAGAACATATGCAGATTACAGATAGTTCTCTTGTTAGGATTAGCAATTTTGATTAGAAAATGGCTGTTTCTCCCCATTTTTTGTGAAAAGATGAATTTACACTCATTTGAGCCATGAATTTCGCTCCACAGCAGTAAACAATGAAGGTGAAAGAATAATTTAAAGGTCCCTCAATTCTGTTGATATCATTTTCAAGCTCTCAAATAAGAAGGATACAATTTTTGCCCGAAAATGCATGGATTTTGTGGTCATATACTGTAATATATCCTTGCATATCATGCAAAAAGAAAAAAAAAAAGAAAAGAAAAGAAAAGAAAAGAAAAGAGAAGAGAAAATGAGATTGAGTTGAATTAAGTCCCTTTGTCGAATAAATGATCTTTAATAGGAGGTGGCACATTGATAATTCCCTAGGTCAAATGCTTGTTTAGTTATTTAGCTCAAGATTTCTTCATATGTTATCCCTAAGGATAAACGCACCAATTGTTAATAGGTTGAGATATATCATATGTGGATATGAATCTCAACAATCCCTTCTTGATGTATGTATTATTCATGGAGTTCATGTTGACAACACCTTTGTTTTTTGCTCCCTTATTAGGTGTTATATTTATTAGAAATTAGAATATTATCATTCTGTCTATCTAGATAGAATTTTTTAATGGGGATGATGTTCCAAGAAGGCATCTGTTTCACAATGCAGACATTTTATTTCTGGGTTTAGGTTATGGTTTATAAAGATTAAAAGGTTAGTTGTTTGTTTGTTTGTTTTTGGAAAATCTAATAGAATAAGAAGAAGAAAAAGAGAAGGAAAATTCTAGGATCTCACATCCAGGTTTTTAGGCAATCAAACCCAAGAAAAGATGCTTCACACGTCCACTAGTAATAGGAAGCAAAGATTTCTCCATTCATCATTCAAATAGGTTAATTCATCACTCATGTATGCAATGGAGGCAACTTGGTGCCTGGAGAACTTGGGAACCAAGCAAACTTGGTGCTCAACTAATTGTTGGGTTCCAAGGAAAAGGCCAGGACAAGGGTGGTATCTGAGCTCTAAAGCCTATTAAACTGGACCAAACTAAGTAAATCAGCCCATAAACAACATCCTATGTTGGCAGCCCACCTTACAGCTCATAACACAAAAATATGTTACTCCCCAGCTCAAAATTAAAGAAAAAACATAGAACTCTTATAGAAAATTAAAATAATGAATTTCCTAGGCAAGATCCAAGTTAGAATATTTCTGAATAATTATATTATCCTTGTCTGGTTTCCCCCTTCATTTGTTATGCTTCCCATACTTTCGATGCATGATATTTTCATCATTTTTATTTGTAGTTGTTCCATATTGTGTTGGTTGGGAAAAAAACGGTGGGTATAGAGAGATGGTTGTGCTTTTTTGACATTTTTCTCATGATGTTGAAACTTATAAAGGTGGTCTTTTCTCACTATGGTGCTTACCTGTGTGGGGTGTTTGATGTGTACATGAGTGGATGTGCTGTTACTAATCAACGAAAAAAAAAAAAAAGAAGAAGAGAAAATGTGCTATTGAACTGTTCTCTTATAGATTTCTACAGAGGTGAAGTATAGGGATAGTGCTATAGTTTTTACACTTTCTGATGGACGCAATTCTCCTTCATGCATTCATCAACCTCCCTTTGACCAAGAGTGCATTGTGTGAATAACACCCGTCAAAAGCAAATTTGGGAATTTATTTATGGACAATCTCTACAAAAATAATCTGTTCCGATTTGTTGTTGAGCATGTATCATGCGACTTATGAAAAAAAATAAGAAAGAAAAATGTATATATCATGCTAACATCTAACTTCTTCTGTCTCATCGATCTCTTTGATTTGGCTTCTAGCGGGATGTGCCAAGGGGTAGGTATTATGGGCTATGTGGTGATAGAATTTACAGTATGGGGTTCTATTATATCCTTTCCTTCGAGAAAATGATCATCTACTAATGACTTGCTTTAACAGTGTGCGACTCAGCTGAATAAAATTACTCTTATTCATGTATTTATTTGTGATGCAGGTGAAACTGTCACAATTGTTGGTGACCATGATCCTTCATTGATGAAATACTTTGATTGCACACGGTCAGGACCTCGTTCGGCCTTTGATAGTGATGTTGTCTTTCAGTTTGAGATAATGGAATATGTAAGCTTGATCCAGTTTTACTTGTGACTAATGCTGGCACACTTGATATCTCTTTATCCATGCTATCAATCAAATTTGTGGACACATGTGAACACCTCGTCATGTGGCATTGCCACATCATCTCGTACTTGGCTTCGTCACAGAATTTGATTCCATGTGTCAGTCTTATGATAACACATGCCAATCATACATCTCCAAATCCTCACCACTGGGGTCGAGGAATGCCAAAAAAGGGTAGTGCGCGCAATGCCCTGGCCCTAATTCTATGTATTTGGGGACAGGGCTTTAAATTGTTCAGCCGCTAGGCTGAGGACTCCCCGCACAAGCGTGCTGTTTTGCGGTTAGCACTTGTTACCCTTGCCTCGACCAAGTTGTCCTTCATGTTAGTGCATTTTTGCCTATTCTTGTCTGCCCTGCCAAGATCAATGTGTTCATATTTCAAGCTGCCTCATTCTTGGTGCCAGCTCGGTTTGCTTGGCTTGCCTATGTAGCCATTTTGAACACTTGGTCACTCAGGCCTATACACCTAACCTAGACACCGAGCACCTGTTTTGTTTATGAAAATTGCCAACACACTAAATCCTATAACAATATATTATGTCATCAATGCTAAAATAATTTGCCTCTCTCTCACATTTGCTTTTCTTATGTATTTTTACCTTTTGATCTCTGTGTTAACTGACCTTGTTTTATTGTTCCTCATTTTGCGATAATAAAATTTGTTTTATGATGCACCAAACTAAAAAAGAAAAAAATGTTCTATATGGCCAGAATGTAGTTATCATGAAATCGATTGTGTAACAGACAACTTAACACATTACTTGTCAAAATAAACATACCCATAACACGTGAAGCACAAGCACATTGTTTGAAGCATGAAATATTAGCCCAGAACACAGAGTGTAGCATCAAGAAAATTCTTGTTCTTTCAAGTTGGAGCATGAAATGTTGAATTGAAATAGAGCCACTGAAGAAAACTATTGGTATACTGCGTATCACCTGCACCTTTTATAATTAGGTTTAACCTCCCACATACCCCCTCCCTCGGTTACTATGGAATTTTTAATGCAGTTCTAGAGGCCAGACATGATGTCATGCTTGCAAAGTCACATAAAAGATTTTACAACTAAATTGTTAACCGAGAATATGAAAATTTTATAGATTTGTGGAGTGTGAATGTGTATCTAATTAGTTATTGAATTTTACCTTTTTTTTATCCTCACATGTTATTTCTTGCATTTGTAGATTCTTGACTTTGGATTCGATCAGTTGGGTGCAAATCGATCACAGGTACATCTAGATTTTCTTAAGGAGCATATATATTCATGTTTAATTTGCACAAAAAGAAAAATAAAGGAAATGGAAGTAAAGGGAAAAAAGAAAAAATAATACAACAAGGGTTCAACAATCCATTTACAAATTATGTGGAGGAAAAAAAAACACTAGGCTTTTTGTACAACAAACTCCTAAATAATTTTATTTAAAAACATTGAAGCTCGAAAACAAAGAATGTGAAAGTTCGGGTTCAAATCTTGATAGTTATTTTATTTTATTTTTTATCTCTTGTTTGTAGATGTGTAGAAATGTTCCTTTTATAGCTCTTGTTTGATTGTTGGAAGTAGTTGGAGTGCATTTAATGCAAAAAGAGCCATTGAAATGTAGCCGCTGTACTATCATATTTGAAATTTCTGACTTTGGTGTTGGCACCGACTTGGAAAACCAAATTCTTTCAACAAGGCTAGAAATTCTCCTCTGTATTTTTTAGTCAACACCACCAGAATTTGGTATTGAACTTTTTTCCAGCAACTTGAATTTTTAACCTTAGGTGTTCCAAAACATGTCCAGACACAAATTCAACTTCAAATAAGGTTAGAAATGAATCATCCAAACATTAAATCAAGATCAAATGAGTTCATTCATGGATCATTGAATGTAGATCACAAGATACAACATGATTAAGCGCAATACAAATGTTGTAGATGTAAAAATAAAAGTTTCTCAGGACTCTAAGATAAGTTAGTATTGAATTTTTGTATCACAAATAGATTACCAAACGATCTCATACTTGGAGTTCTTCAATCTAGACTTCTTGAGAGAAAAAGATATACAACATTTAAATTCAAAGGCCCTCATTTTTATGAAATATTTATGAACTACAAATGATAAACACATTAGATCCTTATACATCATAATGCTATTTGTTAGCTAAAATCATAGGATGTTTGCAATTTAGAACACAAGTTTATCATGCAAAATACTAAATTTGTGTCAAACATTGTCAAGCATATATCATAGTAAAACCCAACCAACCAACAAACGCATTTTAGACATCATCAAAACCAAACCATAGGTCACCATATTGAATTAATGTATTTGCACATTTGTGGCACTTGGAGATCATCAGTCTTACCGGATTCAACATTGATTAGCGTATTATGTGAATCGACAAGTATGAAACCTAATATGAAATGATCACCAAAAATGTGGTTATCGACAAAAGGTGAATCCTGTCAATCTTCTTTCATGGTTGTTGAAAAAACATATAAAGTTATAAATGAAGGGAAAACAAAATCAACAAATTTCAAATTTTGTTGAGAGCAAAATGTATTTTATACAGCTTTTCAAATGTCTCATCCTATGCAACACTTGGCACTACACTGTGATTTTCACGTGTTTATTTTTGCAGATCTGGCATAGTTATCATTGAGTAATTGTATTTTCTTGAGACTTTGGCTTGCATTCTACTGACATAAACTTTTGTTGTTTCAATTTGACGGCAGAACAGATTGACCATCCTGTCCTAATTACAGAATGTGCATGCAACCCAGTACAGTCTCGCAGTAAAATGGCAGAACTTCTATTTGAGTCCTATGGGGTTCCATCAGTAGGTATGAACACTGGCTATTACTTTTGTGGAAACCTTTCCATGTTTCAATGAACTTCTAGGTTACATTACATGGGATGCTTAGGCTGAATAATTACCAAGCAAATGTGTGATCTGCCATGATTTAGTACACCATGACAACAGTTGTTGTTGGCTTGGTATGATCTTTCTGTCCATACAGTTCTCTTTAATATTTCACTCCCTACAGATTTGTAAATTACCCATGCATTTGGTTCTACATTTCTTCTTACTTTATTGGCTGTATTTACGTTTGTATTGTTGTCTTTGTTATGCCTAATCAACATGTCTATCCTTTATGTGATTACAGCATTTGGTGTTGATGCTGCCTTCAGCTATAAGTATAATCAACAACTTGGCGTTTGTGATAAAGATGGTCTTGCCATCTGCTCAGGGTTTACCACAAGTCATGTTATCCCAGTATGCTTTACAAAACTTTTTTTACTGAAGTTCTATAGTATAAGGCATATTTTAAGAATTGTATTTTTTTATTATTGTGTTGTGTATATAAAGCATATAGACGGTCGCTTATCAATTTGTAATATTTCAACAAGCTGCTCAAGGGTTATATTGTGCTGCAATTTTATTTGATGTCCATTCCGTTTCTACAGTGTTTTTAACAATCATTGACTGTGGCGAGTGCTTGTTATGTGAGTCACATACTAGTGCAATATGAGCTGTG